>NC_136062.1:222990689-232990689 GCF_964261635.1 Lissotriton helveticus
TGCTCTGCTTGGCCCTGGGAGCTATTTTCCCTGGGGCGATCTCGCTCCAGTGGGAATCAAATTCCCGCAGGATGGAGCACTCGGAATGGCTGTCAGCAACATGAGAACAATTTTGCTGGCATCCATTACAGGGCTCTGGAACTTAGTCCCCTGTCCTGAACTTAAAAATTAAAATTAGATAAGGGGGCAGGGTGTGATACCTTGCCCTAGGGTCCATGAGGGGGGCCCAGAGGGAACCCCCTGGCGCCAAAAGACAAACCCAAAATCAACAATTTTTCCCACAATCCCACGGAATTCCTGCGTGATTGTGGAAAAAAAACAACTAATTTGGTGACCAGGATCACAGTCTTCAGTTATAGGACCCTGGGAGCCCATCCTCAGGCCACATTTCATGAGAGGAGGGGTATGCAAACCCTGTCCTCAATCTATGCTCTGAGGAGCCCACCCCCAGAGCATCATAAGAGGAGGCGGGGTGAAGGGCACCCCTCCCTCAGTCATTTTAGGCCCTGGGGAGCCCACTCCTGAGGCCAAAATGTGTACAAAAGGGGAGGGGAGCCACAAAGCATCCCTCCCAAGCCTTCAAAGGTCCTGGGGAGCCCACCACCAGCGCCAATTTATTTAGCTAAAGGGAGTGGGGCCCCCACCCTGGAGCCAATATAGGTCCTGGGGTGCCCACACCCAGGGCTGAAACTTACAAAAAAAAGGCTATGGGGACTCCAACCCCAGGGCCACTACTTTTAACATAAAGGGAAGGGGGCCCCGCGTGTCTCCTCCCTAAACCATAATGGCCATAAGGGGCCCAAAAAAACGACTTTGCTGGATGATGTGATTCCCAGGGCCTTTTAAAGACTTTTGAAAGCTCAGGGTGGGTGACCCCCGCTTTAAAAATAAATGTGCCAAATCATGGCAATCTCACCATTTTCCCGGCTGATGGACAGTTGGTTTTCTCTACAATTGCACGTTAAAAAACAATCTAAAATGCTTTATGAAGCTGAATGCATAATTGATTTATAGAACTGCTATCTCGTCTGTAGTGACTGTTCAAGATGAGATGGTTCTTTCTTGTTGGTTCTTGGTCTAAGGGCAGAGTACACAGTTCTCCCTTTTAATTGCTGCTGAGAATGCAGAGGAGCCAGATCACCAACAAGCTCTGCCTGTTTGGCCCCACCACTTCCATGTTAGTAATGTGCCTTTGCCTTCCCGCCATTTTCCAGGTTGATGGACATGGTGTTTTTTCTAGAATTGCATGACCACACGCCTGGTCTGAGGGCAGAGTTCACGGTTCTCCCTTTTAAATGCTTCTTAGTATGCAAAGGTGCCAAATCATTTGCAAGCTCTGCCCGTTTGGCCCTGCTCCTTCCATGTTGGTAGTAAGCAATGGTGCTGGCTCCAGGTGGGTTGGGTGGTGTCATCCTTCCTATTGTGCATGGGCAAAAGTGGCATGCAGTGTGGGGTTGGATTTACGTATGGTAATAAAATGTTACTTTATGTTAAAAAACCCTAGAAATTCACTAAAAATAACAGAGGTTAAAGTAATGTTAGAGTTGGATGTAATAAAAAGATCTGGATTTTTTATGTTATAGTTAGGTGAATATGTCAGTGACATCATAAGCGTTTTGAGATAAAAGAAAAAATTGAAGTTTACCAGTCATAAGTGATGTAATAGAACATGTCATTTAATATGCGAGGTCATAAGCAGTACATGGTGGGTGTGCAAGTTATAGTTTGCTCTTCTAATTCAAAACTTTAATGTCACTGACAAATTCACTTACTTATAACATTACTTTAATCTATGTTTTTGCCAGTGAGAAAAAAAGATATATATATATATATATATAACGAGGCCCTAAACGCGTCATGCGTGGGTTGTGGTGAATTAATAAACATCTTGCCTGAAGTTTCTGCGGGGTCTGAGTCTCCTTCTACGCAGCCGCCGGAGGTTGGAAGTGGTGGGAGTTTGGGAAACGGACACCAATCGTTTGTGATTCAAAGCAGGTCTTGATTTATTGTAGCCTTTTGTCAGACGCGTTTCAAATAACTCAGGATTCTAGTTCACTTAGCAGAAACGCAGTCCGCTTACTGTTTTTATGCTCTGTTTTTTGTGTGTGATGCTTACACCCCGGTCATGTGACAAATAAACATGAAAGAAACACTTCTGCCATCAATGCGATTAACTCTTGTTCTGTTAACACACCATTTTAAAATATGTTATCACACCAATTTGAATGTATTGCACATACAAATGTAAGAAATATATATATCCATATATATTTCGTATTCATCATTAAACACCGCATTTTTAACATGGATTTACTTGCTTGAATGCAGGAAAAAAGTACTGAATATACATTATGTTATGTGTATCTCCTAGAATGATACAAAACATAAAACATATAAATATATAAACACATAAATATATAAATAGTCTCTACAAATACCTTATTTGTATATAAAACATGTCATCAATATAAAAATATAAATTAGAAACAGTACTTTTAAACAGTTTGCTGTATTACGGAATGAATTCCTGTGGTGTTAAAGCCCTGTAATTGGTATCAAGGGTAATAGATATCTAAATGTGTGTGCAAACTGGCAATGTGCAAACATACAATGTACAAATAGCAATGCCGAACATGGTGTTTCACAGATAATAGCTGCCTAGTGAGTTTAGAAAATAGTGCAATGTGAATGTGCTAAGGTCCCATAATGTATGTATACAAAATATAGGAAAAAAAGGGGCTATAAACGATATATACATTAAAAAGTCAATGTATATATTAAAAGGTATTTAAAAACAGATTCATGAGGATGTGGGGAAACATAAAATTTCATTTTGGTGAATCGACAAATAGGGTAGTTGTTTGGTTCAGGACATATATCTGTTTTATAGAAAATTATGTAGATCCTCCATATTGTTAAGTCCTTTAGGATGTTTACTGTCCAGTTCCAGAATGAACTTGGACTCTAATTGCCTCAAAGCTTTCTCCCGGTTGCCTCCCCTTGGATATTCAAGAACGGCTGCAATCACAAAGTATTGCAAGTGTTTGAGGTCATTGCCATGCACAGCTTTAAAGTGTCTGGCTACTGGGTATGCTGTGTCGGTATTAACTATAGCCCGAAGATGTTGAAGAATTCTGACATGCATCTGTAATTTAGTACTGCCTACATATCTGAGGCCACAGGTGCATGTCAGAACGTATATGGCATACTCAGTTTTGCAATTAAAACATCCTTGGATTTTAGATTCATGTGGGCTAAAAGGAGTTTTGTATTTGGTAGGTGTAATTCCAAATTTACAAGCCCTACAAGATGTGCATTTGTAGAAACCCTCACGAGGTTTTAGCCATGTGGTTTTACTGATTTTTGTGGTTTCTGGATTACCACGCACTACCTGGGATCTTATTGAAATGCCTATACGATAGGTGATGGTCGGGGTAGTAGGCACTTCAGGAGCCATGACTGCATCTGTCAAAACAATCAGCCAATTCCGGTTGATGATCGATCGAATTTGACGATGCTGTTTGTTATATGTGAGGATGAGTCTAGATGTATTGCTTTCTTCCTCTTCCCCATCGTTTTCATTCACAGGTTCACTGATAGCCGGTGGAGGATCTAATAATAGTTCTCTAGATCTAGTGTTGACTTTGCTAAGTGCTTTGTTGAGAGTGGATGTGTTGTAGCCCCTCCTGCGGAATCTTTCTAGTGCCTCCCTCATGCAGATTTCTTGCTGCTCAACTGTGCTGCATATTCGTTTAATTCTTAAAAGCTCACCGTAAGGTGTATATATATATATATATATATATACACACACACACACACACACACTCTCACACACACACACACACACAGAATACTATTTCAGGCTTAGAGTACCACATAAATTATAGAGAGAGATAAAAAAAAATTCCAGACATTTTCAGCCTATTGAATGTCCTATATTCATCACCAGGTTCTGATCCACTACACTTCTTTCAAAGGTCTCACCATAGGACACTATTATCCCTAATGACAACAGATGGCATGATTGTTTTCACTGCTGATGCACTCTGCTACCATTCTTTTACAGCTGCACAGCTTCAAAGTCCAGGATTATGTTCATTGGATGCTCCCCCGTTAAGGCAGAGTGTCGTCTCATTGCTCTCTGAGAATTGCAAAAATAAAATGATAACAACATTTATTATCATTTTATTTTTCAGTACTGAGCCAGTCAAGGGTGGGGTGTCTAAGGACGGCCAAAGCGACATGCGCTTTTAGCATTTCTCCGACCTGGCCGCATTGCACAGCCACGTGGAGAACAGTCCTAGGCTCCCATGCACTGTCTGAGTGGCAAACCAGGCCGCTCAGACCAATCACGGCGCTGCTCTCATTACTAGCATGAGAGCAGCATTGTAATTGGCTTGAGGGAGTCTGGAAGTCTGTGTGCTAGTGGGAGTTGACAGGAACAGAAGAGGAAGGAGGGGAGGCGGTGGCCGGCAGGTAAGTTATCTTTTCTTTTTTTACTCCCCTGCGCTACTCCACCACTTCTGTTCCATATCAGCTGCCACTACTTTTGTCTTTGAATTCTGAGACTTGTAGTCCTGGTTTTATAATGAAATAAACAAGCAGGGCTTTAAGTGGGCCGGGTTTCACTGGGTCTGAGCATGGCAGTTTTTTTTAATGGGGCCTCAAAATGGGTCTCTTTCGGACTCTGTTTTTTGCCTGCTGTCACTGCAGTCGTTTTTTTCCGGACTGCAGTGACAGCAGGCACATCATGTGCGCGTGCTCACACTTCTCTCTTAAATTACAGCATGATGTCATGCCAGGTGCGTTGTAGGGGAAGGGGAATCCTTTAAAGAGAGTCATTTTCTCTCTGGATTTCCCTTCTCTTTTTGAAACTCTGGAGCAGCAACACTGTCCTGGTGTTACCAGGGTTCTAATTGGAAGCTTTTTCAATATTATATACAAGCCATAATTGCTGCTTATTTATCTAATGAAACTAACAACCATTGACAAAGCCAATAGTCCTGACTTGTTGAAAGCAGGCCCTGCTCCAGGAATTTTTATTTGGGTGGGCCAAGGGTGCATTTGGGTGGGCCACTACGGGCTCGATTTTTCGCATATATGTCTAGGCAGGCCTGCTTCAGGGCCCTCCTTTATCTCATCTAATTCTTACAAGGCCTAGTAAAATGCACTCTTTTCCAAACGAATTTCTAAATATTATCACTCTCAAAAAGTGTTTTTCCATGTAATGTTCCTTTGATGGGAAGAGGGGGTTTCTGAGGTGGGAGTATTAGGCAAGTGACACTTCTCAGGCTTCCTCTGTGCGAGCCTTCAGGGAGAATCCTTCTTCATTACTACCTCCAACTGACCACAAACTCTGCAACGCACTCCCTTACAAGCTTGATTATCCACTACTCCTCTTCAGCTGACCTTGGGCCCCTGCCCCATATCAGGCAACATTGGGTTCCACTTTAATATTTCCAAGTTAAAACATTAGTAAAATCACCTTCAAACTTAAAACATTGAATATAGCAGTAAATATAATTAGCACAGACTTTAAAGTATGTTCCACAGTAGCCCATATGACCCGACTGCTAATTAAATAAACAAAAACAGAAAGACCATGACAGGGCCGGCTTCAGCGCTGATGCGAAAGTCTTTTTTGGCGCCACACCAATAACCTCTTTTTCCGTAAATACCTTTACTACCACCTTCCAAAAGTGCCCCTCATCCCTCCATTCCCCCCCCATTGACCTCCTCCTCGGATTCCTTCACTGCCACACACCACAAGTGCCCCTCATCTCCCCGTAGCCCCTCCCCCTTATGACTTCCTCCTCGGATTCCCTCACTGCCACCCTCCACCAGTGCCCCTCATCTCTCTGTAGCACTTCCCCCTCATGACCTCCTCTTCCGACTCCCTCACTTCCACCCTCCACCAGTGCCCTTCATCTCTCCCTAGCTCCCTCCTCGCCCTCATGACCTCTTCCTCTGATTCTCACACTGCCATCATCCACCAGGGCCCCTCATCGCTCCATAGCCCCTCCAACTACCTCCTCCTTGGATTCCCTCACTGCCACCCTCCAACAGAGCCCCCTCATCTTTACGTAGCCCCTCTCTCATATGCATTTCATTTGTTGTATAGCGCTTCTCATATCAGTGTAGTGTTTGTCAGTAATTTACACCACTCACACATTATACAGACACAATGAATCCTACAAGTATGTAAATCAGTTTACAAGGAATGTCACATAAGCGAATGAGGATTACAAGGTGTATGAATCACATGTCATCCATACTGGTGGGCAGTACATTTTAAGAGGGTTTGGTCTGGGGAAACACAACCTTAGGATGTAAAGAGTATTCCATGGGGGTCAGCTTTACTGATAAAAATGTATATCTACTCAAACATACTCATTTTAGCAACATTAGAAAAATGAAAGACACGGGAAGTTCTAACTATATCACAAAACAAAAAAAGAGAAGTTCCAACTATACCATTCATGTTTGTATGCAGCTCTTTGATGACAGTTCATTGGTCACTGTCCTATGTTAGGATTGTAACTTCTGAACTGCAAGTAACACAAGGATCTCTGTGACAAAGGCAGTAACCCACTGAGCTATCCACATAAAATACAGTTCATCTGCATTTAAAAACTACTCACTGACAAATGATTGTTCTCCAACAGGATCATTAATCACCAGCGTTATCTGGGTATTTTTTACTGTCTTATTGTTGTCCTGCATCGGCCATGATCATGATAAACACTGTTTAAATTAAGTGCACACGAAGTATGTGTCCTGCTGGGCCTGTGCAGATTTTAAAAAGAAAAAAGTTTAGTAGCACATACTCTTACCTACTCCATTAGTTAAACTTTGTGTGACAGCCTGATGTGAATAAGCCACTGCAGGGGTCAGGAAAGGTGAATAGGAATGAACAAACTTTTCTCCTGTGCTGCATAGAAAAAGAAATATCCATGCAGCAGAACAGTAGGCAAAGGTTACCTTTGTCAAAGAAAGGATTTGTCGCCTTTTGCGATGTGGAGTGAAGGGGTGAAAAAATAAACAAAGCCTCGTTAACATGTAAATGGTCTTTTAAAGACCTGTGAAGCACTCGGGTGCGGCTTCGATAATCTCTAAAACTGTCTGTGTGTGTGTGTCTGTGTGAGCACCGGAAGCTGTCTCAGCCCGGGCGCCCTTTGAGCCTAATGCCATCGCGGCCTGCCTTCAAGCCCTCACTGCCAGGGCCAAGGCTCCTGTTTGGGTGGGCCTAGCCCACCGGGCCCACCCGCTAGAACTAGGCCTGGAAGGTATGATGTTACTTGGTGTATTCTATCTAGATGGAATGAGGAACAGCAAAATACAAGTCGGGCGGCACACTATACTAAGCCTAGCTTTTTAAGTTCAAGTGTTTCTAAGCCACGCCCTTAATTACATTTGTCACGCCCCTTTGAGAGACCCTCCAGTTTAACCCCTTCACTGCGGCGGCTATTCCACCGCAGTGCTAAGGGAGCGGGGCGGCGGGCGCATGCTGGTGACGGAACCGCTCCGTTACCAGCCAAGGTTGCGCTGTGCTCATGACGGAGCGGTTCCGTCACGGCCCCGTCCGCTCAATGGAACGCTCAGCGAAGGCGCGGAATCCGCGCCGCGCAGGCGTGCCGAGGGGGGCGTGACGGAACCGCTCCGTCATCAGCACAGCGCGACCGCAGCTGATGACGGAGTGGTTCCGTCACCAGCAGGGGAGGGGTTAATCCCACTCAAACCCCTGTAAACAAGACTACAAGTCCCAGGATTCAAAGAAAAAACCTTAACTGTTGCAACTATAATGCATGGACCTTAGAAACTTGACAGGGAGCTATTCAGGGATTTAGTGCGTGTTTTAACCGCATCGCTGCGGCGGCTATTCCGCCGCAGCGATAAGGGGGCGGGGCGGCTATGCGGCGGCCGCATGCTGGTGACGGAACCGCTCCGTCATCAGCCGCGGTTGGGCTGTGCTCATGACGGAGCGGTTCCGTCATGGCCCCGCCCGCTCAATAGAACGCGCCGCGCAGGCGCGGCGGCAGGGCCATGACGGAACCGCTCCGTCATCAGCACAGCGCCACCGCAGCTGGTGACGGAGCGGTTCCGTCATCAGCATGGAAAGGGTTAACGAGAATGAGCAGAAAGTACTCTGCTATCACCATTGACACTCCAACCATTGTATTGTCACAGGTTATGTTGCCGGTCGCAGCACGTGTCACACTTCTGTCAGAAGAGGGCATCAAACAGGGCGAGAGGAGCAGGGAAAGGAAGCAGGAAAGAGCACGCCGGCGTCAGGAGCCTCGCCGCGTTTATCTTTATTCATGCCTTTGAATTATGGGCAGTAGACCCCCAGATTCGACCTCTTCTGCTGACCCTGGCACCCGAGGGAGGGGTGGACGCACCTCCTTTTGCAAAACCTTTCCAAGAATCCGGCTCCAGCCACGCAATGTCAATGCTGAGATGGCAATGCGGCCTGAATATTTCATGAAAGATCATTTTATGTTCAATCTCTTTTTTGAAAAAAAATCCTCGTCTGGGGCCTTACTACATGCTAGCGTGTAATTACCCGTGAAGCGTCTAGGATGGGGCTCAAAAAAGGGAAAGCCGCCTCGTTTCACGCCCACGTCTTGCAGAGAGGCCTGGCTCATACTAACAGGACTGCGGGACTCGGCTCGCGTGCGAGACGACACCTGAGACACAACCTGTGTGAGGCAGCACGGTGCAGAAGATGCAACCTGGGACAAAACGCAGGGAGGCGCCAAACGTGTGAGGCGACGATTTGTGGACGAAGCACAGCGTGAGTAACCGTGCACGACAGAATGGGAGACACCACGAGTTTGAAATAACATGTTAGAACAGATACAGGACTGTCTGGAGGCGACGTCTATGTGAGCGCCATGAAACACCATTTATGTGTGATACTGCGCAAGGCACTGTGATAGACTGTGGCATTCTCCTGGTGCGAGACCACATTATGAGACAAAGTGGAGCATGGGCGTTGAATCACAAAAATGCAAGGGGTAACAGAAGTGACATCACATACCCTTTGACCTTAATGACATTACAGGAAGTAACATCATAACAACCAGTGACCCTGATTTGTTCAAGGAAAGCGTGTCACATGACCCTAACATCACAGCAATGGGTATCACTGAAGTACCATAACAACTGCATTATTAATATATCAGTTTAGCACAAGTATTTTAGATACCACCAATATTATGGTGCTGACCTGTTCTTTGAAAATTCTGGGACATATACTCACCCTGAATTCCTCACCCACCCCCCCAAGAAAAAATTGAAAAGTATGGGGTGAAATCATGCATTTTAAAGCAAACTTTCCACATACGTTTGCTAATACTCCACACACACTATTCGAATCCTGTCATGGTGTGCCAAGACACCGAAAGCCGACATTCCCTTAGAGTTGGCTCTAGCTTTTTTTCCAAATGTGTTATGGGTGCACCCATATGTAAAAAATTGTCTCAGTATATCAGGGCCATCATTTTTGTTGTCACTCTCCCTTATGCCAGTTTGTCCACCTTTACACCAAGAATTACCTCCATTGTGCTAGTATCAGCATTCTGCGACTGGTGTCCAGATGCCAATAATTTCCTCAAGTATTCCAATATTTATCCCTCGTTGGCCTATATGCATGAATAACCTCTAGTACGCCATTACCAGTATTTTACTACGTGTACCCTTTATGTAAAAAAATTACCCCCAGTGTGCCAATATTTTGTCACAGGTGTCTGTCATGCTAGGAATTGCTGCAAGTATGCCAGCACCAGTGTTTTGCCCTGGGTATCTCTACAAGACAATAATTACCTTTAGTATGTAAGGACCAACAACAAACTCGCAAGCATCACATCACATTCTCACTCACACATATTCAATCACTCACATTCATTCTCTCACTCATTTGTTCTTCCTCACAATCTCTTACACCCCGTTACACTCATTCTTATTAATTCTCACTTACTCACTTTCATTCACCCAATCTCACTTATTCTCACTCAGTCATATTTACTGACACTCAGGCCTAGGTTTACTAACAAATTGCGCTCCGTTTGCCTCACCTTTGTAATGCACTCCTGGCACAAAGTGTTAGGGTGGGAGTTACTATCCAATAAAAATCAGGATTTGCGGTTGTATAGTAACCTAAAGTAATGCAAACTTGCGCTTTGCACTGCTTTTCATTATTTGGTGTTAAGAAAACCTTCCACAGGTGGTGCGTGGGTGTTCCCATGGAACCTTACATGAGTTTTGACATAATTCCCCATGTACAAACATTGGTAGACAGGAAAGAGCACCAAAATCTTACACCTCCTCGAGGCAGGCGTAACGAGGAGAAATATTTTAATTTTTACTTATTTTTCCTGATTTGTACAGCATACATACAAAGTGGAAAAGCATAGTTTTCTTACTGGGAGAAAGAGACCTTTGCCAGTACAAAAGCTATGCTTCAGAGAACACATACACCCTTGCACTACGGCTCAGAGGAGTAGATGTTGGCACATGGCTGCCAAATGATCGTTCTCACATAGGGAGAGAGAAAATGCACCATATCTTAGTAGATATGGTTATTTTTTTCTCTCTGCCTTTGACGAAAGGCGACTCAGCGTCTTTTGTGTAGGGCTGCCTTAGAATAGTAAATCTGAGCCTCAATCTCACACACTATATGTCACGGACTCTCACTGACACACACACACGCGTACAGACACACACAAACACATGCTCTATCACTCAGACACACTTTCACCCACAAGCACATGCGCTTTGACGCCCCCGGGCAGCAATTCGCGCTCTATAAATTCACATCCATTTCCATTTCCACATGCGTATACATGTAAAACCATTTTTCTTTGCATAGTTGCCACCAGAGGTCCCATCCCAGCTAGGAGTGCTCCACTTCTTATTGCACTAATAGTGAATAATGTGGAGGCGCCCTTGTGCTCTTGGTACTGATGTTGCTCTGAGGCCAAGGGATGCAAAGGCAGTGCAAGGGGTCACATGGGGCAAGCACGGAATCACAGCTGTGACCCCTGGCGACCCCTAAAGATCATCCATTGCATGGAGCCTCTTGTGTGTGAGACATGGTGAGATTGAGACACCATATTTGGTACTGTTGAAGAAACCTTGAGCCCGAATCTCCCAAGGGTCTACATGGGTGCTCACAAGAGGCAATCTGAGGTGAAAGATAGTCTATCAACTTACCATTGTAAAGGCCCATGTGACACTAAATTGTATTTCACACCACTTTCCTAACGTGGGCCCACCTGCGCAAAATTCCAATGTTTAGGTACAAAAATATATATATATATATGTATATGTGTATATATATATATATATATATATATATATATATATATATATATATATATATCCTTGAATGATCTTTTAGTATAACAAAAGATGCTCAGACACCTTCCTTCTGCAAAAAGCAGAACGTGATCAAGGCTTAACCGCCGAAACGCGTTGTTCGTTGGCGCAATAAATCGCTTTTTGCAGAAGGAAGGTGTCCGAGCATCTTTTGCTATACTAAAAGATCGTTCAAGGACGTGTTTGGATTTCCGGTATCCAGGCTCGGACCGCCCGACGACAGCTTCATAAACGCTACCGGGGATTGTGGAGAGAAAATATATATATATATATATATATATATATATATGAAGGCTCCCTTTCACACCAAGGAAAAACGAGTCACTCTTGATAGCGGGTGCTTATAACCGCGTTGGTGTCCGCGGTAACATAAACAAGCTCCAAGTTCCCAACAGATACCCAGCCGGGTTGTTTAAGGACAAAAAAGCACTCCCAAGAACGACAGTTGCTTAGGCAGGGGTAGGTTTATTCCGCTAGACGCGTTTCAGGAGATGGCACTCCCTTCGTCAGTATTACATCAATGCGAACCAAACTGAATCCTTATCTATGTTTATCCTGAAATCAAGGACATAAACATGGGACTAAACGCGCGCCTCGTAGGCGCCATCTCATAACGTGCAAATACATCAAATAATCAAACATTGTTCGTCCATGTGTCACACCACAAATTAAGCCGTGTATCGGCAAATTCGGCATCCAGATTATTACCCTCATCATTTAAAACGGACAACTTGTTAGTGCCTGAGTAGCGGAGCTTGGATGACTGTAAAATACAACCTGTGCAATGTATCACTCATCATTGATAAAAACATCAGGAAAATCTCGCCGTGGATCGGCGGCGAGATTTTCCTGATGTTTTTATCAATGATGAGTGATAAAAGCGCTTCAACATCCCAAAATCCCATCCCATCAAGGGTAGCAAGCGCTATATAAATTCAAACCCTTTTCCTTCTTCTATTCCTCCACTATACCTTTCATTCCAAATAACTGACTAATATATCCATCACTCAAATGACTTTCATATTTTCACTATTCTAATTCACCACTAATCCTTTATGGGTTCTGGAGTAGCATGCTACTTGCCGACAGAGTACTTCAACGCCTCGTCAGGGGTAGTAAGCGCTATATAAATGCAATTACAATACAATACTATATATATATCTATATATATATATATATATATATATCAAAAGAGAGCAGCAGCAAGTAAGCTGGTTCCCGCCTGATGATGCGGGCCCCGGCGATGGCCTACTCCTCACTCTTGTAATATTGAATAGAGTTTACCAATGCAATTGCACAAAACAGGGGCACACCGTGGTCCCAACAACCAATTTTGTATTGCCACCAAGAACGGCACGTTGCAGCTACCTCCGTCACCTTTGTCGAGTTCTAATGACTAGCCCCATCATCAACCAAATAAAGGATATACATTAGAAGACAAACAATATACTTCTGTGGAAAATCTGCATTCAAAGTTAAATGAAATAAATCAAAAAGGGGCTGAGCATCCCATTTACACTTAAATCTCACGAATAAACTTTGGTGTTTGTCCTGGATTGAAAAAATATTTTATTATTTACACATTATACAAAATTTATAAACATAGAAAACAGACATCTGCGCATCGGTATTCACTATATGCGGCTAGTATAATTATACTTCGTGGCCCTGCTGTATTTACATATTATGTGATTAAATGCCATATATTACTACAGCAATACAACAAATATATCAACATGAAAGATGGGCCTCAGTCCCATACTCTGCAAATGACGTATCAGAACACTAGCTCTGCAAAAGAGTCTACATATCGATCATATTGACACACATGATGCATACAAAATATATATATATAAGACATGTAAAGATACACAGACTCACAATATCAGATAATGTTATTATATGGTTAACATAGACAGGGCAAGCAAATGAAGGTAAAGTGGTGTGCAGTGCAAAATTCAAGCTCCGAGATGACAAAGGCGAGTATATCATCCGAGAATGATTTATAAACATTTCCTGTGTATGACTGATACACGTCACACTTCAAATGTATCCTATATAATAGCATGATAATCAAGCAACATAATCAAATGCCAATAATCTACTGGGGCCAGTGCCCAAATTCAATGCAGTTCACTAGCTTAGAGAGGTGTCACCTCGTGCGACTGTTGTACCCCTCCATTTATGACGATTAATATTGAGTCCACATAGACAGACGTGATTCAAATGCAAGGAATTCCCATAAAAGGAGCCTCACACAATCAACTTAGATGTGTAAGAATATTTATGTGATGGGTGCCGCTAAATCACAATATCATTGTGAATGTGAAATCAAACAAAATGAATCAAAAGGTATAAAAAAACATTAAGCGATCATCCTGCAAGGAATGAGCGGCCTGTGACACCATAGATCTTTACAGTTTATAATTTGACAGGTACAAAGGATCTAAGTAGAGGGAGAGAACGTCTCATTTAGGAGCAATGGCATTACAGAGCATCCTAAACGCCAATATGGATGGCTAATGCTTCGTCCCTATTTAAATGGTAAGGGTACTTGGAATTCAACGGGATAATATGTCGGGAGTCTGCGATCCTGAGCCCTGCACAGTTTTTCTTGTCAATAATTTCAATGCAAATGATACGGTGATATTACCAATGGTGCCATGCAAGACGTCATGGGTGATGTAATATGTGAGGTAATTAGCAGTGTATGTTGAGGGGGTGAGTTATAGTTACCTTAGGGCACGAATTATAGTTACCCCCCGCATGCAGCCAACCCCACGCTGCATGGCCTTTGGCCGGGCGCACTGGGGGCCTTGTCCAACCCCTAGCGCTGGTCCTTAGGTCGGGCACAACGGGGGTTGGCCAGTTCAACCACCGCATGCAGCCAACCCACCTCTGCAAATGGCCAAAGGATGTTACGTGTATTTGGATTACATCAAAACAAATCTTTCTGGACCTAGATCAAGCTTTCTGCCAAATTTGTTGTGTAAATCCGTTTAGCGGTTAGGCTGTAGCTGTGTCTAAAGCTCCTATGGTAAAATGAATGGGGAAAATGCATTTGGAACCCCCCTTTTTTTCTCAACCCCCTTTTGACGGATCCCCTCAAAATATATATATATCTTACCCAGTTGTGTATGTGTGTGTGTATATTTATATATATTACGCGTTTCTCCGCTGAACAACAGGATTCATCCAGGAACGGATAGAGTAGTTCAGATTTCTTTATTCCTCTTTAGTCGCCATTACACATATATATATATATATATATTTATATCCTAATTAGTGTGTGATAGATAGGTGGATAGTGTTTTATGAGATACAAAATTCGATTTTCTTATTTCTGAAAAATAGTAAATCACTAATAAGAAATAGCATAATGTTATGCGCACATACATCAAGGTCTTATATCACAATTTTTTAGAATTTGAAATTTGAAAATACAGTTTCACAATTAAACAAATCTGTGTCATTCCCAATTTGGGAATGTTGTTCTATTCATACTAATAACATAATTGAATGAGGAAATGAGCCTATAGCATTGCAGCAGGCAACATGATATAATCACTTTCTAAAGATTCTCCTACCCTGCACCATGGCTAGCCAGAACCCCTAAGGTGATGCTAGCAGAAAATGCAAGCGAAAATTCAAGTGATCATGAGTTAGAAAATTTGACTGAAGAGTGTGTAGCAGAAAATTGAAAATTATGTGGCAAGGCCACATTAACTGTGTCAGAGGTTACAAAAAGACAGTTTTGGTCCCACATACAACACAGAATCAATGCTATTAGTGTTACCAATAGGAGGATAAAAGATATGCAAACAACAGGAATACCTGTGTTCATGCACAAAAGACAAACTTGCCACCAGAAGATAAGTAGCTGCAGCTAGAGAAGGTGGCCTGAATGCTAATCCACCAACCACACTGCCTGAGGAACTTGTTGCCTCAACTTTCTAGTCACAGTTTGTAACAGGTGTGAGTAGCCTAGTCAGATCAGCAACCAGAGGCGGCTCCTTCACTGAGGCGGAGGAGCGTCGTCTCACCGCCAGCAAAAGAAAGGATAAAATAAAATGATAATAATGGAATGTTATCATCATTTTATTTCGTCTTCTGCTGCAGCAGCCTACATGAGATGGGGGCGGCTGCAGAGCTTGGGTCACGTGAGGCAGCTATAGCGCAACGCGAAGCAATGAGGAACGGACCGTGAGCCCCCTCGAAGCCTTCCTAAGACCCGAAGGAGGTGTTCCAAACCGACACTTCAGGTACATTGAGACCGAAAACAAGAAAAGAAACAGGTTGATAATTTCCCTTCTTTTGTCTTTGATTTGTGTTTGCAATATTTATTGTAGACCTACACCACTCTCACATATTTTTCTAGATTGGTCCTGAAGAAAGCCCGTAAGTCCGAATTCCGACAAAGGGGCTGAAACATGTCGGACATTTTTACTTCACTAAATGCTAGTGCGCTCTGAATTCCTAGATTTTCGATAGAACGCACATCTAGAGCATTCCCCAATCAGGGGCTACCCGAATCCAGATCAAATAAAGTTCTAAGTCTGGCTGTACGGGTATTTTTAATCTACACTTTGTCCACATCACTGGGTCACTACTGTTTTTAAACCATGGGTAAGATCCTCCTGGTGGATGCTGCATATCCAAAACAAACCCTATGATTATGCACACACGTGTCATATAGCGGAGAACAAAGATATACCGCTACCCAGACTACCCAACACGTGCATGAGGGTTTTTTTACCGGAGACACACTACCCAAGTCTTGCATACCTTGGTTTATGCAGGACAAATGATCCTTCCCCATTGATTAGCCGCCTCAACTTTCTAGTCACAGTTTGTAACAGATGTGAGTAGCCTAGTCAGATCAGCAACCAGCGGCGGCTCCTTCACTGAGGCGGAGGAGCGTCGTCTCACCGCCAGCAAAAGAAAGGATAAAATAAAATGATAATAATGGAATGTTATCATCATTTTATTTCGTCTTCTGCTGCAGCAGCCTACATGAGATGGGGTGGGGCTGCAGAGCACGGGAGGAGTGGTAGAACACTCCTGTGCACCATCGCTGTTTAGTCAGCCCTCTCGGGCCGCCCAAAGCAGTCATTTGCACTTCCCTGTTCTCCATGCAGGCTGCATTACAGCTAGCATGGAGAAAATTCCGACCCCTCCAGCCCCTGGCTGAGACCAACCACAACGTTGCATTGCAGCATTGTGATTGGCTTAAGGGTGGGAGCCCGGCTGACTGCTTCATGTTTTGAACTGAAGTTGGAAAAAGGCGAGCAGGAGAGAAGACGAGGGACCTGGCAGTGGTGGCAAGGCAAGTTTTATTATTTATTAGTTTTTAAATATAGCTCCTGCCCCCCGCACCCATCCACTGGCCCGCTTCCCCATCCGTGAGTCGTCCCAGCCACGCCTGCCGGCAACACCACCAAGTTCAGGACGTAAATTAATTGTATGCACTGCCAGTGGCATTTTTGTTAAGGAGCACATATTGAGAGGCACATAACACACCATGCTCACATGCTTTACTACCACACACTCAAATGATTAGTTTAAAATGCTGAATCTGTTCACAGATTCATGTTTTGTCAAATGACCACTAGTGCAATGCATCATGGTACGTTCAGATGCGACTGTAACAGACCCTATGTCTAAATCATGTAATAAAGCCATATAACTGCCTTATTAGTACACTATGGAGATGAACATATGCATAGCATTATTAGTGTTATGTTTCATAGGGTACCCCAATGTAGGCCTCAGTAGTCTCCTTACCCTTCAACTACATTTACGGTACCATTAGACTACATAACAGGTTTTGGTACTGACCATTTACCTAGTTAAACGCTGCATAAAATGTTGTGTGGTTTTCCCCAAAAACTAGCCTCATTAATTATGCATGAAGAGTCTCAGAATCACAGCAGGATTATCATCTTCTGCATCATAACTTTGTATAAAGGTCATCCCTTCCATCATCCTTGGCCGACATGACACAGCAAGGTAGAGTCCCCTGAGGATACCTTTTGGGTATAAATACACCATATCTTTCCCAAGGCAGGGAGAAGAGAAAGACTTCAATGCTGTCACGAGACGCTGAGGTTCCTGCACGCAGACACTCCAGCTCGCAGTGGTCAGACATCCCTCGAAGGGTGTCCACCTCAAGACCAAGACGGGTCCCACAGTCTCTCGCTTCAGGTAATGGCCCTGGTTTCAGCCTAAGGAGATTCTTGGCTCTACACCTACATACATGCTAGGTACACAGAGGTACATCTAGTTCAGGTTGCATCATTATTGTCATGTCATGTATTTTTATACCTGCCTGTATTCATTGGTTTTAGCACTATGGTAAGAATCTACCATCCATTTACCCTATTGGTGCTTATAATCATTTATATCTGTTTCTGCCTTATGGTTGTTTCAGCACACCTATTTTACACTAGAATAATGCTCGTTCAATAAATGCTTATGGAAAACGTCCCCACCGTTTATTCTGTGTTTCTCTTCGATACAAAGTGAGCACGAATGACTGAGTGAAAAGTACTGCACTGTTTCCATGATCCCTGATGGGACAGGGTTTTCATGTTCGATAGTTGCCAGGACCTATTCTCTCCTTGGTAAGAGAAGTTTACAGTGGCACTGTGAGCTAGCTGGCATACAGGCGAACATACCCAGTGGGGGTATCTGGAATCAGTCTGGACACCAAGCCCACAATCTATTTTGTCTAAAAGCGCAGATCATACATAGGTGTATAGCAATTACCTGATATTAATATCAGCATATCTTTACATATGATGGCTCAGACCTGTGCAATAGCTGAAATATATAGTTGCTCTCAAGAGTTACAGCTCATACAGTCCCTGAAATCTCAAAGAACATAGAAGTCCAAGAAACGGGAAGAAAAGAGCACAGCATCTGAGGGAATGAGGTCTGAGGAGACAAGTGGTATACTCACAGATGAATGACATCCTGCCTCAATTCAAGGAGCCGAGCTGCTGTAACAACTGCCATTGTAGGATGCACTAGTGTCACACCGGCTGTGAGATGAAGCACATTAGCCATATTCGCACTTCGTCAGCCTTCTATGGCGAGCATAAAAGAAACCAATCAAATTAACACCTGTGATACAGGAGTTGTTGTTGTCACACCATCAGCAGCACAATGTAAAAAGAAATAATCCAAGCTGCTGAAGGTGCAAGAATATCAACATAAGGCATTGTGTGAAATGAGCAGCAATGTGGGTGGCCTGCGGGACACGATGTATGACGACGGTCTTGCAGCAAATGAGCAAAGTACTGATGAAAACGACAGGACATATTAGGATGTGAGTGACATCCGCACGCCAGTCACTTATGGGAGCTGAGCAACGTCATCAAATCCTGTCTTAGTTGCCTCAAGCTCAGCTGGGCTACTTGGAAACTATATGTGTGCTTTTGGACAACATGGCATTCAATTAAAATAAATGTTCGAAAAACTCTTGAAAGTGCACTTTCGGATATTTGAATCTGCATGAGGTTAAGAGGTGGAGGGGAACTAGCACCTGGATATGAGTAGGTAGGGGCTGGCTTCGTTAACCTCCTAAAATGGGATCCAGTTCAGCTATCAAGTCTGTATAGCACAATATTACTCCTAACGGCTGACCACGGGTTCAGCACCTCAACCCCAATACTACACTTAATAAGAGTCCTGTGCAATCCACCTCCGAGACCCGCCGCAATTGGGTCTCCATGGAATCCAGATAAATAGATTGAAGATAATGGCGGGAGCACCAAGAATGAAGTACCATCTGTTGGCTATACTCTTTTCAGTATCTTTTATTCTTCTTTTGTAAAATAGATGATAGGACAACAGCCAATGCGTTTCGTTCCTTTCAAGGAACTTCATCAGGGCTAAATATTATATGTGAAAAGATCCAAATGTATAAAAAATAGTAGTAGAAGATCCCACAATAAGGGCGAAGTATTGGTAGACTCCGGCCAAAGTAATCCCGAAAGTCTTCCTCATAGCAGCGGCAAGTATGCCCGGCAGTGAATTGGCGCCCGCTCACCCAGTGGGGTATCTTGGTGCAGAATGACAGATGTTTATTCTTACCCAACTCAATGATATTCATTTTATCGAACTCAGAAGGATGAAAGTCTGAGTGAACCCGCCGGGATTTGAACCTGTGACCATTAGGTCAAACACTGGCCCCTACAGTGGACGCATTAGTCCACTAACCACCAGACCAGGCATTTAGCGGATCAGGCCCCATGCATCAACAGTGGATCAAGCATGTCTCAAATCTGAGATACTGGGATGGGGAACATCCTACGAGACAGGCACACTGATGTATGTGCACACTATCAACGCTGTATTAATCAGTCAAAGTAAAGTGCTGGATGTGAGAAAAGATTTGTGACAATGCATGATGAGACACTGTTGCGGGTTCGAAAGAATGGGACGTAGGCCAGGTCGGGTCAGATAGGGTTTTATTTTTCCAAAATTTCGTTTTTGTTTCTGAGTCCGTCTCTCCTTGGTAAAGGTGTCAGGATCCGTGGTAGCGGTGGTTCTCTCCCTTCTCTCCAGGGAACTAGGTTTGCTTGACTGGACGTGATCTGACTCTAGGGTCCGGGGTCGCGAGGATCCGTCCGGTATGCGAGTGGTTTCAAGCAGGAGAGAAAAAAGAAGTAACAAAGAAAAGAAATATCAGGACTCTTGCTTTCAGGGCCCAGGTGGTAAGGGGCCAAGGAGTGAGGAGAAACACCACACACAGTGCACTAGGTGAGACGCGAGGAAGGGGTTGGGTCTGTGCTCGTGTGGATGTGCTGAAGGAATATTTACAAATTGGTGGGGGTTGGAGGTATCTCGGTGGTCGGATTGCACTCCTTCCTTCCCACGCACCCCGAGAACTTGCTCCGTACCTGGTCGAGCCATGCTCCTCCGGGGGCGTGGCACGGTGAGTCGCGGGGTCGTTGGCCTCCTGGCTTCGTTGCGAGTTCAGCCAAACTCGGTCCGCGGTCTCCGTCACTTTCTCTTGCTGGTGCTCTCGTCACCTCCAACTCTCCAATACGCCACTCCTTCTCTCCTCAGTTGTCTGGACACAACGGGAACCAGGAAGTTGCCGCAGATAACTCCGGGTGCGGGCTGACATCACAAGTTGGCGGGGTCACTTCTGGCATAAACACCCAGTTAAAGGAGCCGTCCTCCTGTTCGGGGTTTACCGGGAACTATAAAGTTTTATCCTCCGATTTCCACTCGTCGTGCTGGAAGTGAACAAGAGTGGGGGAGACAGGTATAGTAGACCACCAGTCAGTTTCCTGTCTTGTCTTTCCGCTAGGCGATCTCACCCCATCACGGACACTCTGTGCTCAAGACACTTGTTTGAAATACTTTATAGGTCAAGCTGTCGGGGGAAAACAATGGGTCAATTCACATATATTAAACTGGTGCAGGGAACTTTGCATGTGTTTGTTACAAAAATAAATGTGCCAGTACAGGGTGAATACTGCAGCGGCGTTTGTGACTGCACAGGAAATAGCGCTTTGTAACATGAAGATGGGTCAAAACGTGCCCTCAATCAAAATTGGTGCAAAAATACCTGCCACTAGTGCTAACTTGCATGGCACTGGCATATTATACATAATCTGGCTCTAATGGCAAGAAACGGTCAGACAGTATCATTCACAAAGCCCTTTCGGACTGCTGTCGAAATTACATCGTTACCAATTCCAGTGAAATCAAATCTGACTCTCTGTCACTTCCACCCAGAACAAAACAGGTAGAAAAACAAAAGATGTATGTGGAAACTCACATTCTATGACCTTCATATGTGGTATGTCCCTATAAAGATTACAGTGTACATAATTAATCTTACTTTTTTTTTTTTAAAGTGATATCACCGACGTGATGTTTCAATCTGCAGTGTGATATCATATTTTGAGCTTTATATGTCGTTTTTTTGTTTAGATGCTCCCCGACTAAGGGCATAGCCCGAAATGCATTGGAGCTGATTTAATCATATATAAAATGGAATGGAATATATGTTTACAACGGAAACGTTATTAATTTTTGAAAACAATATGTTATACTTAAACAAAAGGAGAAAATAAATTCTTTGAAGCCATTCATATCATTTTTTGAATAACAGAGGAGGATTTCACCTAAAATATTGGAGTGCCCTAAGGGATGTCATCAGTTTCTAACTGATGACACTTCACTTTGATTTCAATCCATTCGCCCAAGGGTGGAGGGCGATACCATAGGAGCACCCATTTGAATGCATACATTGTACTATTGAACTTTATTCATACCCAGGTGTGCACGGGCCAAAAATCTTCTTACAATAACTCAATCTGCAGTACACCACGATGAGCAAAAACCCGTTTCCACTCCTTGTGCAGCAGTCCCAAAATGAAAGTGTACAAATATTCAGCTGCTGCTACAAAAATAAAATGGAAAAACAGAGTATCCCATAAAAAAGCGCTGTAAAATAAGGAGCCTTAATTATAGACACATAAAAACGTACCATAAACACGTCCCCATATTACCAGGCCTATTTGCAGCAGTACATTATAAAAAACACAGTGAATCCAGAACAGATTGTTTGCTATTTAAAGTGGGAAGGAGGAGGAAGGTGAAACATATTGAGAATGTGCTATTTGTTGAATACCAAATCGTTCTAAAGATATTAATTGTTACTCATATCATCTCATCAGAAAACACCAGGAGGGCTTTGCAATCTGGTCATAGTTCTGGACTGGACTGACCTCTTTACCATCCCTATCTCACTCCTCAGGATCCTAGTAGTAGACCAACACCACAGAGAAGAACATTCAGATCCTTCAAAGACTTCTCAATAGACAATCTAATAATTGAACTCATATCTCACTCAATCAACTCTATGTCCATCAGCAACACTCTTCTAAAAAACTTCAACACTGTTTTGGAAAATGAGGTGAATATCCATGCCCCAATTAAAATATGTAAATGCAAGCCAAAGCCTTCAGCACCCTGGTCCTGTAAAGCCCTTAAAACAACAATCCTGTGCACACATACAGTATTAAAGTAAACAATGTAGATGTAAATCGAAAGCAAATGGAACAATATCCAACGTAGACCTTGCTGAAAATGAATGATCCATCCACAGACAGGAAAGAAAATAGACGAAAGCCATAACTAGAAAATTACTATACCAACACAGTCAATGAACCAACCAATAGAAACAGAACACTTGTCAACACATTCAAGCACTGCATCACCCTCGTGCCGGACCCATCTATTCCTTGGTCCACCAGGAAAGTGCAATGCCATCAACCTATTCTTAAGTGAGAAAATCTAGAAGCTCTGACAGCACACCAACAACACAAAACCGGTTTCATCTCTTAGGCCCATCCCTTCCAATAAAATCCCACTATGGTCAGCCTTCAAAGACCTATCTCTTGAGATCTCGCTAGCATACTTAACTCTCTCAGTGCTCCTTATTGTGAGTATGATGTCTTACCTTTGTCCCTCATCAAAGGTCTCTCTAGGGAAACTTCCTCTCCCCTAATCACCACTGTGAATGATTCCCTCAGGCAGGTGACTTTCCCAGAAGCTCTCACAACAGGCCAAATCCACTCCTAAAGAATATACTAGATCCTTATGACCTTCCCAACTAATTGCCCGTCACCCACCTATCATTCATTGGCAAGATAATTAAAAAACACTCTATGTTCAAATCCAAAATCACATTAATGCTAACCATCTTTTACTCGACAATCAGTCTAGCATAAGATCATGTTGTAGCATGGAGAATACTACATTACACATTTTAGACAAGGCCATCTTCACCACAGAGGGAGGTGACTCCTGCTTCCTAAAATTGTTGGATCTTTCAGCTGCCTTCAACACAGTTGGCCATCTAACCCTCATACGCAGCCTGGAGTCTTGGATGGAATTCACCAGCAACGTCCTTCATTGTTCTCCTCCTACCTTTCCAACATATACCAATTTTTTCACATGGGGCCTTTCAGATCCCAAATGATCTCCTAGTTTGGTAATCGCAAACACCAATGTACAAATGTGTCTTTGACACATTCTGAGATTACTGGTGGGTCGCAAATAGACCTACCTCATTATTATTCATGAGGTAGGTCTCAGTTTCCAACCCATTGGGAATCGAAAAAAATCACAGAGGTGGTGACTGCTGGGGCAGCAGTCCACCATGTCTGTGACTACTTTTCAATAAAGCAATTTTCCTTTAAGGAAAACAGGATGCATTTCAAAAAAGAAAATAGAAAAGTTTTCTGTACATTTTTTAGGAGTAGGCAATGCTCCTTGGGACCACTGCCTGCTCTTAAAAAATGGGTTTACAAACATTCACAAAGGGGAAGGGGTACCTTGGGGAGCCCTACTCATTTGCATTTGGGTTACCACCTACTTGAAGTAGGTGGTAAAATGCAAAGGTTTTGTGACCACATTTCACTGGCAAAATATTTACACATACCAGTGCTATTAGGAAGGCATGTCCTAAACATGCCCCTTCTAAATAACGAATAGCAAAGTGGGTCTTTCTACATTGACAAATGCCTTTTTTCCTTCGCAAACTCCCTGATTCTGCAATCGGGCCATTTGCAAAAGAAAAAAAGCTTTGTACATCTGGCCCTTAATGCTCTACTCGCAGTTAACGGAATCAAGATTTACTAATGCACACATGATACACAATTCTACTTGGAAGTATCCTCTCCTTCAGACATCCAATACCTCAAACACTAGCTGCACATAAACCAGACCTAGACATCTAGCACCTACCAAAAGCTCAACCCAACCAAGGATGAATTCCTGTTATTTGCCAAGAATGAACAAGAAGCAGTGCTAAACTGTCTCAATGACCTTACCTTTACATTTTAAAAACTCAACTTTCACCAATTCGGAAGTCGCTTGGATTCACCCTGGACACCAGCCTCACCCTCAAACACAAAGACAGCCGGGTGCCAGCTCTCTGTTCTAAAGAAAGGGAAACTGTTTCATCCAGAATACAACTAGGGAACTGCTGTTCAAGTCATTGCACTCTTGCGTTTGGATGGTGGTAACTCTCTATTCCCTGGCCTCCCAAACTCCACACTGGCACTCCTTAAAGGCATCTTCCATGTCACACCATGTCTCATACCAAGTCTGACGAGGTACGATCACATCACATCACCCCATCATGATGGAACTCCATTGGCTCCCTTTATCGGCCCACACCATCTTCCAAACAGGATCAAACAAGCTTTATCATTTACATATCCATCACTTACAGCACACCCCTTATCGTGCAAACAACCTCACCACCTCTGGTGGTTCTCTGCACGCTGCAACCGGGACACCATCAAACTACAGACAAGCGCCTGATTATCATCGCTTGGCAGATGGGTTACTTATTTCAAAAGTGACAGATATCCCATCCTCCTATTGCAAGTACATTATACCCTACGACACTTGTGAAAAGGTGGGCTGGATCTCCGTTACATATGTGACAAAGTACCCATCTGCCTAACTCTAAATTAGTCTCTAAGAATCTTAAAAAAGTAAAAACAAGACAGCAGGCTTTTTTTTATGCACACGGGATCTGGAACAACATGAGGACCGCCTCAAAGCGGTTGCAAATTAGGAAAGAGTTGAAGATGCACTTCTTGAATGGACACTACATTACAATGCATTAAAAATGCACAAAACAGCCACATCTCCAACCACTCATTGACTTCATGCTTATCGCTGACCCTGTACAGCATTATGCTGCTTTTTGGCTACGTTTGTGCTATACAATACTGCATATCAATATATGCATACATAGGAGGCAGCACCGAATGGCACTTCTTATGATAGGGATCTGGGGAAATAGTGAAGTTTGAGGCCTGGTATAAGTGGCACTGGTTTGTTATCAGTTTATGGGTGTAGCAGAGAGTTGGTGCAGGTGTTTAAGTTAGTGACTGTCACAGGTAAATGGAGCAAATGGTCTGAGGTAGTGGTGATTGTGCTTGGTTTTCAGGCATGAAAATAAAAGCCCTGCAAGGGCACATGCTCATGTTTCCTCCTGTGCGGCATCATCTCATCTCAATGGACACTCAGATGTTTCCTGCACCATGTTGCGTTTTGTCAAACTGACAGCTCGGCCAAGGCACCATCACTTTTTACCATGTTCTAGAAAATGTTACGTTTGTTGTTTCATTTTAGCTGTCCAGATGAAGAGAGGAATGAGGTAAAATCTGGGGGAGCGAGCGTTCGGAGGAGAGGCAAGGAGGGTTAGATACCTACACTTCTAAACCTTATGGAACTTAAACCTATCTATGCATTCGTCAGTACTCTGAGTACACAGGTCCTGAGAAACCGAGGAGCAGCCAGTGACGCAGTTAGGAGACGGACGCTCACCGATGTGGAGACGCCCGGCAGTAACAGCCACCTTAAGCGGAAATGTGGTGGAAGTGCTGATGCCGGAGCGCACTCCCCACCCCGGTGAGTACATGTGGGGACAGGGGGCTCACTAGAAACAGTCTCACCCAGGGCATGGTGGGAAGAACCAGGAAGAGCCGGATAGAAGATCAGTAACAACAAAACCCTATAGGCAAAATATGGCGCCGATCGAGTGAGGAGCCTGGGGTGGACATCCAAGGGCAGAAAGCGATGCCAGTGGACCTCACTCAGCTGTGGGAGTACAATTATATAGAAGCCCCAATGCATCGTGTGTTAGGCGGATGCACAGAGTAGCAGCATAAAGGCGAGGTGGCAGTGGACACACCAGCTTGCACCACAGTGGCAAACTATAGCGCGTGGGGGACAGTGGTGAATCAGTACCGGGGATCCTGGCAAAGAACAGTGGCTAAGACTCGCAGTGTGAAGAAGCGGGAGGAATACAAGGAGCAAGGAAGGAGCTGCAGGGAGCCCATTGTCCAGGGAGCATATAATGCAGGTCTGGGCCCCAACAGGCCACCTGCCACAATGTCGGGGAGCAAAGGAGCAAAAGGAACCCTGCTGACCAAACTGAATAAACTAACCATGCTGAAGCGGACCTAGCCTGATGTTCTCAGAAAGGTAGGAGAAGAAGCAGGGCAGGGGCTGGACAGTGGAGAACCATCCCTGAAGGACTTTATGGAGTCCATAGTCGGAATACGTACATCGCTGGAAACCAGGATGGACTCGATAACGGCCGAGGTGACGTTGATGAGGCCCGACATGCATAACATCAGCAAAAAAGTCTGGAAAGTGGAGGTGGTCATGACAGAGCTCAGCAGGGACGCAAAAAAGATGCAACAAGAAATCAAGAATCTTCAGGCTGCCAGCCAAAAAATGGAGAGACTATTGGACTATTATGGAGGCAGGTCACGAAGGAACAATATTAGGATACTTGGGGACCCAGAGAAGGTGGAAGGGCCAGCAACCGACCTCTTCTTAGAAACCATCATTCATGATTACCTCAAACCGAAGACCTTGTCTACCTTCTTTACTGTAGAGAGAGCACACAGGATCACCGGGGGTAGGCCCAAACCGGATGCCCCTTCTATGCCCTTGCTAGCGATACTGTTACATTTCAGGGACCGAGACATTGTAGTACAAACTGCCTGCATGGCCCCACCAATTAAGTATGAGAACAGTGAAATGACCTTCAACCCGGATTTCACAATCGCAGTACAGAAGAAAAGGAGGACCTTCTTGGAGGTCAAGAGGCAGCTGTGAGAAAAAGGGAGTAAGTAATCAATGTTCTTTCCAGCGAAGTTCAGAGTCGAGGCAGAGGGTAGGTCCTGGTTCTTTGATACACCGGAATGAGAGGCAAACTTGCTGGAGGGATGGAGACCGATGAGAGACCACAATTCCAGAAAAGGGAAAGACTACAGCTTGACCGCTAAATCTTCATGCCACGGTGGGCGGCAAGATGCAACAACAAAGGAGACTGAGGGAGATAGAGTATAGGGCTGAGAGACTGATGCATTCGGCATCGCCACAGGACTGGGTTGAGCAGAGAACGATTAGTGACTATATTGCACCAGAACTGAAGTATGAGTGGGACATGAGAGCACATCGATTAGAGGGGTGGGAACCGGGGGGTCTGCCCTGGGCTCCTCCCAGCCTTACTTTTAGTTAATTTTCTATGGGGCGACAGGCACTCTGCATAGTTGGAGATGTGGGCAGTTCTACGCCCAGAGTGTAGGGGAGCAGGGAGGGGGTATAAGGGGTTTTGTTGTTATTGTTTTGTTTGGTAGCTACAGATTTACGTATAGTGGTAAGAGACGTAGAGGGGACAATGGGAGGAGCAATAGGCTAAGCGGGACTGATTGAGCATTTATGCTCCCCCCACCGTGGGTTGAATCATGAGATATGGGGAGAATGATTGTGTGCTATATTTGGCGATGAATAGTCGGCAGACTCATGGGTACCTCGGGTGAGAAGAGATTCCGGCTCCTGTCCTGGAATGTAAACGGGTTGCAGGACAAATTCAAAAGGGGAATTGTACTACAGTTTATTAAACATGCCCTGGAGATAGTACTGCTGCAAGAAACTCACCTAATTGGTAATATGTGCAAGGCCCTGGCTAGATGGCGTTATCAACTAGTGGCGCAATCATGGCTTACCATGGGCTCGAGGGGAGTGGGTATAATGAAAAAAAGGTCATTTCCCATGGCAATAGATCATGTATGTATTGACAGTTTGGGGAGATATGCAGCAGTGTCTGGAATTTGGGAAGGCATAAGGCTTACCATAATTTTGATATACATACCACCAGGCCTGCAAGAGGCGACATTCCGGGACTTAGGGAAAGTGATGTTAACGTTCCCCGCAGGGAAATGGGTTATGGGGAGAGACCTTAACTCTGTGCCGTCAGGGAAGCTAGATCGCTACCCCTCCTAGATATGGCCCCATCACAGCTAATACTCGCACATTTCCTAGATGCAATGGGACTAGTGGATGCCTGGAGGGTTTATCACCTGACAGATTTACACTTTACTGTTCACTCTGGGGCCCATAATAGTCTCTCTCGATTCGACTATATACTTAACCCGGTGGATCAGGTCAGGTGCATTCAGGAGATCTGGCACTTTTCGAGAGGTATATCAGATCACTCTCCGATATGGGTGCAAGTGGAGATTGGGAAAAGCAGCAGTACTAGGCTGGCACCTCCGAAATCCGATTATCAAATTGATGGTCACCCAGGAAATAGAACTTTATTTTAGGGAAAATGAAGGGTCTGTAGACTCGGCTCAAATCCTCTGGGAGTCCTTCAAAATGGTGATATGAGGACATGCAGTGCCCTAGATAGCAGGTGCAGAGAAGGAAAAGAATGCAGGGCTTCTCCGACTAGAAGAAGAGATACTGAAATTAGAAAGTGAACTTACTGCGCAAGAGGGGCAGGATAGTGCGCACATCCTCAAACGAAAGCAAGAGGAGTATAGGGGTGTGGTGAGAGACATGGCGAGAACACTGGATTTACACAAGTTAGGGCGCATATATGAACTAGGGGGAAAAAGCTAGGAAACTACTGGCTTGGCTAGACAGGAGAGAAATGGCGAATCGGCTGGTCATAGAACTGGTAAGGGATGCTAGGGACAGTCTCACAGACACACAGGACATTGCTAACGCATTTGCCAGATATTATGAGCAAATCTACCCATCCAAGGTCATCAGACAAGACAGGGAAGTGAAAGGGCTGCAGTCGTAAATGCGTCTACCGTTGCTAGCGAAAGACGACAGAACTTCACTTGATAGTGACCTCGCCCAGGAAGAAATAGCTCAAGCTATTCGGAAACTCCAGACAGGGAAGGCGATGGGCACAAATGGTCTCCCGATTGAGCTTTACAAATTGAGCCCAGATAGAATAGCCCTCCACCTAAAGGCGATGTAGGAGGAGAGCCTGGAGAAGGGACATCTTCCACAAGACCAGAGGATAGCCACCCTAGTAGTAATATACAAATATGGAAAAGCCAAATATAAATGCTTGTCATACCGACCTATATCACTGCTGAATGCAGAAGTCAAAATTCTGGCCAAATTGCTAGCTACCAGACTTGCCCGAGTAATTTACGGTTTGGTCCATCCAGACCAATCTGGTTTTATTCCGTCCAGAAACACATCATTAATCTTGCGACAATTACATGCGGTGATGGGAAGGGTGGACACCATAAGAGAAGATGCGATGGTGGTGTCCTTGGATGCCACCATGGCGTTTGATACCATTGAATGGCCATATCTCTTTGCAGTCCTATAGAACTCGGATTTGGCCCGAAATATATTAACTGGATACAGCTGCTATATACTGACCCCCTTAATAATAAAAAATCTGCCATTTTTGAACTCCGTAGAGGGACACAACAGGGTTGCCCCTTGTCACAGATATTATTTGCATTACCAGTGGAGCCCCTGGCCTACAGGTTCCGTAAAGACCCTATAATTCTGGGACTGTGATGGGCAGAGGGCTGGGAAGACCATATCTCCCTCTACGCAGATGACATCCTAATATACCTGGCCTCTCCAGAGAGATCCCTACATAGGGTTCCCCAATATATTCACTAATTTTGGTACCTATTCCGGATACACTACTAACTGGACAAAATCAGTAATATTTGTATTGCATGGCAATCCGCCAGACCTCCCCAAGGATTGCAAGGTGGCTATAGCCAAAGATGAGTTTAAGTATTTAGGGCTGTACATTACTAAAGATCCCAAACTCTATTATGCTTCCAACTTGCTGCTGCCACTGCAGAGGCTAAGGCACAAAGTGGAGCACTGAAAGACGCTTCGGTTATCGTTATTGGGTATGGCGGCACTCTTCAAGATGATGGTACTGCCTTGTTTCTTGTACATCCTCCATAACTCACCCGACATCGTCCCTGCATCCTATTTTGCAGTACACAGAGAGCGCTGCTCTGGGGAAATAGTCCACCATGAATATCATTCTCAACATTAGTAAAAGGCTGGTTTGATGGGGAATTGGCCTGCCAAATATCAAAAAGTATTACTGGGCGGTGCAGTTAGCCGCCTTTAACCATTGAGTATACCGGCCTCAGAATTATACAGGTTATGCTATGGATATGTGGCTCTTGCCCTGAATGAATGAATGAATGAAAATCAACTTATACCGTGCGAACTTGCCTAACAAAAATATAAAGGAGTCAGGTGCGAGTTTACGGTATGCCTCGATAAAGAGCCATGTCTTTAAAGCTTTCCTAAACAGCACAGTAGAAGGTTACAGTTTTAATTCAGGAGGGAGGGTATTCCACAACTTAGGGGCAACAAAAGAAAAGGCCCTTCCTCCCCACCTGACTCTGTTAACTCGAGGAACAGACAGGAGATTCTTACTGGAGGAACGCAAGTTTCTGCTAGGGGTGTATGGGACCACCAGGGATCTTATGCTTTCCACACAGTCGCCGAACAAGGCCCCATAAACCAGGCACAGGGTTTTAAAAGAGATCCTGGCCTGGTCGGGAGCCAATGTAGGCTCTTCCTGGCTGATATAGCTGAGGAGACCTGGAGTAATCATACACAGGTATTGTATTCCAGACCCACGAAATTTGGGCTGACAAGAACCACTCCGTGCAGGTGTCCCATATGGTACAGAGAAGTATGGGATGGGCTAAGGCGGTAACACTGGCCACCACGCGGTGGGATGCGGAACAACTGGGCTCACTCTGGAGAAAGAAGGGTTTTGATAAAATGGATACCATTGGGATATCCCGGGTGGGGGACCTTTGGAAAAAGGGGAAGGTGATAACCTTTGTGACACTACAACAAGACCATGAATTGATGGAGACCGAGAGATTCCGATATTTGCAGGTATGCCATGCCTTGAAGGCGGTGATCCCGATGGGAGCGACCCCTCCAAAGGCCTCGACTCTTGAGGATAGACGCCTCTTGAGGATAGACTCCTCGATGGCTATATGCCACGGAAAGCGATTTCCCTAACATATGCAAAATGGATTTACCACTTGCCCAATCCCCTTCCCCAACTCTGTGAAAAGTGGGAGCAGGACTTGTTGGAACTGGAGGAGGAGGAGAGGCAGGAGGCATTGGCATCGCTAACGGTGGTAGCGATATCCTCAAACTTTAAGTTAGTGTAACTGAAAATACTGCACAGAATTTATCTCACAGTACCCGCTCTGGTCAAGATGGGATATAGAGAAGACCCTAACTGCAGAAGGCAATGTGGTTGGGAGGGTACGTTCCTACATATTATATGGGAATGCCCATGCACTGAAGTGCTGTCGTCCGGTGCATGGGGAAAGTACTGGGAGAGAGACTAGCACCAAAGCCTAAAAGATATTTGCTAAACGTGAGGGAATCAACAAACTAGGGAAGTAGAGAGAGAATGTGGGTGTCTCTGGGAGAGGTGGTCGCTAAAAGAAACATAGCAAGGAAATGGGGGGCACAGGATGTACCGACGGTTACAGAATGGGGAAAAGATATGGACTGGTGCATGTTCAGGGAGAAAACAGTATATGTGGTCTGGGGGTGCCCGAAAAAGTGGATAAAAATAGGGGGTAAATGGACTGCCGAAAAACAAACAGAGAGAAAGGGTATTTTTTATATCTGAATATAATGGGAATACTCCTAGACCCCTTGGCTAATCATAAACAAATGGAGGAGTACCCCTGGTTGTGTTATTTTCTCATCAGGTGGAGAAAAGCAGTGCACTAGAGTGTCTAAAGGGACAGATTCATCCTTTCTTTTGAAGACCCCTCACTCACCAACCTGGTTGGTGACATGCTTCATCATCGGTGTCCCACCCGGATAGCCGAGTGCCATCCAGGTGTGCTGCGACACCTGACTACAGTGGAGCGGGCTTCGTTTTTTCAGTTTTATATGTGAATTTAAAAAAACAAGTGATGTGGTGGTATTTAAAAATTGTCCAATAAACTAATCACTATCTTAAATTTTATGTGTATGGGCAATGATACAATCGTTTTAATTTAGCTGGACACCAATGCCTAATTAGGAAGGACCCAGGTGTACAGAAAATGGGTGATGAAATCTTAAAATATGGTCTACATGTTTCAACCAGTGTTGTTAATATAGGGTTTTCCTCAGGACCAAAGAAAGTAGTCCGGGTGGTGTGCACACGTTAAGGTGCACCCTGCCCTTGACTACGTGAAAACTATCCACCTAGAAAATTCAGTAGGTGGCTGCAACTTCTTTCTCAAATCTTGGAAAAAAGATACTTGAAGCTCTGTATTAGTATGCCTCATGAACTATGAGGGTTTGCTTTGACTTAATCCCGCCACGATTTGTGGGAGCCTGTCACTAAAGCTGCTGCGCCTATTTCGCAAAACCTTGCGTTCCGTGGTGAGTTAAATGCTGCATTGACCGTGAAATCTGTACTGGTATTTGTTGTACTCAATAAAAAGAAATTTAAAAAAACGAAACGCCCAGTCATTGCTACTGAATGTTTTCAGGTCATAGTACCTTGGCAAGTAATGTACTTTTGTGAGTATTAATGCCATATCAGCGGCTGGTGCTGTCTTCACCTTTAGTCCACTCACCATATACTCAGACACTGTGTATTCACAGAGGATAAATTAAAAGATGACAACATATGAGGTGCAGGTGGAAACAGTATCTACTGCATGAGGTGGGTATTTATATTGACTCCTTGCCCCACGCCATCTTTTGTGGCTTAAAGAGAATGCCAGTTTTGTAAGCGGTTGTGCACTCTTCTGCCTTGCATGCCACTGCCAAGAGAAAGCAATGTATCACACTATATATTGGCAGGTGTGTAACCAGAATATTGTTGTCACAATATCGTTTTACATAAGCATTGTGTCCTAAACATTTATTACAAAAATATTAATAGAAAATCTATGCCCAATGGAATAACAGCTATATGATAATGAAATTTAGGACATGTTTATGTCAACAACTATGTTTGTATATAGTATCCTTACGTGAGTTGAAGCCTATGTCAACCCCAGTCCTTCTAAGTTTTTCACCAAGAAAGTTTTGAGAAATAAATGTGTCAACTTTCCATATAGTGGGTTTGGAAACCAACACACGTGGATTCTAGAATTTTTATTTATTTTATTTTGTTTGAATTTTAAATAGCACTAGCCAGACCCGAAGGAATCAGAGCGCTTTACATGCTGTGCACAAGGTTTTCTCAAATTACATGGCAGGGCTAGTGTTGGTCAAAGCAGTCAAGGAGGTAAACCAGAAACAATACAGCATTGGGGTAGTTAGAATAATCCCCCAAAAATGTATGTGAAAATCTGGCATTAGCGCCAGATTGGGGACTGAAAGTGTCAGGTGACCGCATCGAAGGATCATGTGGAGGAGGGTTGGATCTTTGGGAAATGTAGTTTTTAAGCAGTAGAGATTTGAGGTCCTGTTTGAAGCAGGAATAGGAAGGGTTGAAGCTGAGATCTTTAAGGAGTGAGATCCAAACTTTGGGAGCATTTCCTGATAAAGAGCAAGCCTGAGAGGATTTCTTCTTCAGATTAGGAGCAGTAGCAGCTGCTACCGGACCCGGGTAGTGGGGCGTGGTGGAGGGGGCCAGAGGGTAACAGGGGAGAGGGGGGACACAATGATAAATGCATAGAAAATCCACTTACCTTGCTACGGCCAGCCACATCTCTCCTCCATCCTCTTCTTCCTGGCTCTGGTAGGCAGCAGGAAGCAGCAGTAAGCTCCCGGGCAGTGCAGCATTGTGATTGGTCTGAGCGCCATGGATCGGCACTCAAAAGGGGATTGGGAGGCTTTGCATGTTCCTCACCAGGCTATGTAATGCAACCTGGTGGGGAAGATACAAAGTGCACAGGACTGTTTGGCAGGCCCGATTGGCTGGCCAAACAGTCCTGTGCACCCAGGGAGTGCATAGCACTCCTCCTCCCTGCTTTGCCTAGCCCCGAGACCCACTGACTCTAATAGGAAAACTAAAATGATAACAACAATAGGTTATAATTTTAGTTTTCTTATTGAGCAGTGAGGCGACGCTCATCTACCTTAGCGGAGGAATCGCCACTGATTAGGAGGTATGAGAAGAAGAGAGTTGGAGCTTTTCAGAACCTAGCTTCTTCCTGCTCTCCAAAGTTTAGATACTATGTATTTGGGGAGGTGTGTATGAAGGGCTTTGTGGGTGATACAAGCTGTGTTAAAGATGCATCATCCTTCAATGGGAAGCCAATTGAGACTCTTGAGGGCGGGTTAGGTGTGATCAAACCATTTAATTACTGTGAGGAGTCTGGGAGCCGCATTGAGAATTGCTCTTAGGGGTGCAAGGTGACTTTTAGGAGTGCCAGTGTCAATGGCGTTACCATAGTGAAGTTCCGAGAGAACAAGTGATTGTACTACACTATTAAGATCATCGGGGGCGAGGGGGATAATCATTTTGATTTTCTTGAGGTGTTTTAAAGTGCATTTATTAAAACAATTAGTACACCCTTGCAAAACTAACACAGAAATTTAAATATGTTAGGTAACACAGAAGAGAACACTGACCTTTCACAATTGCTTCTTCAGTTAGTTAGTGGAGAAGTGTGGCTCAATGGTTAGAGCGACAGACCCTGATGCAGAGGTCTAGCCCGGGACCAGGGTTTAATTCCCCGCCTCGGCGGGTCTTGAGCTAAAAAATTCCACGGACCTGATAATTCTCACCTCTGTGCCTATTCCAATCATGGAGTCCCACTCTGCAACTCTGGGCAATAGCTTGCTTAATCTCCACAACGGCCCCCACAACGCTAAGGATGCCTGGCCTCCACCTTGGGGGTGCCCAGGAGTGGAAACCTCACAGGGAAAGCCAGGATGGGTTCCACAGCGGTATTCGTACAAGTGCCTTGAGACCCTTGCGGGTGAGTAGTGCGCTATACAAGTATCAATTTACATTTTACAACTGAACCTTCCAGAGGAACATCTTTAAAGCTGAACCCAGTATTACTCAGTGGAGCACATTTTAATTTCCTTACAGAAAGACTAGTCTCCTGTTTTTGTTCATTTAGAGGATGTTCCCGTTTAGATTTGTTTAGTCTACTTTTACGATATGGTCGATTCAAAGCAGTCTGAGGATATTTGCTTTTGCAATTTTAATGAACTTCAAAGAAAAATATTGACGGATTCTTATTAATAAATAGCTGGGAGGAAAAAAATCACAAAAAGTATGTTGATGGGAGACAAAATAAATGGAAACATTTGAAATGTTCTTAGGAGGTTTTTTAACACTTACTTTCCTCGAAAAGAAACTGTATTGAATTCATGCGGGACAATTACTCTGCCAAAATTAAACAATTTTGACAGAGGTATAATAAGGAAATAAACAATAATTCAGGAAATTCATTTAGTGCAACATTGTACATCTGTTTATATTCCGTTGGTTGAATTTAAATTCCACAAAGGTTCAAAGGCCTTTCCTATCTGTCTTCTCTAATGAGGTATTATCTGCTACATCTAAAATGCCTGTCGCACCCTTCTTCGATTATTTGCAGCAGAGCTCTTTTTAGGTCGCAGCCTACCAGACAGCACAGCTGTCTCGTTTGCTAAAGACATCTTGGAACTATTCAGAAAGTTGACCTAAGAATGCATTCTGTTTGTTGTTTGCCATTGGCTTTGTGGTTTGTAACTCTTATTTTCTTGCTTTCCATTTGCTTTAGGTTATCCATCTTGAGTTCGTACCTTCCCTTACCCAGGCCTTATTTAGAGGATCCTAAGAACCACTGCACTACAAACTACGTTTGGCTAACGTCGTAACATAAATGCTAATGTATCTGTTTATAAAAATTAATAAAATACTTTGAAATTTAATAAAAAGGAGTGCTCCTTTTCTATAAACAGGCCAGTAAATCTTGTACTTATCTCGTCAAAGACCGAGGTCAATTGTCAGGCGCTGTCGCCCAAGGTCATTTGCTTACTTTTCTTTCTCTGACTTTAAAATGAGAGGGTTTATATCACAATATTGATGGATACTGGGGTTAGAAAATAGTTTTTTTTCTAGCATTTGACAATATTTAAATGAACAGTGTAAGTATTTCAGAATATATCAGAATTAGGAACACAAATGAAGTCTTTTTTTTTTTATTTCTGGAATCTTGTTGGAAACAAGTACTTTACTATGATCAAAATAAATCATTACACTAGGTGATTACATTTGCGGACATTATCGTTTGTGCGTTGAATACTTTTATCAGTAAAACTTTATGTCTGTGCAAATGCAATGGTCATTTCAATTGAAAATGTGATGTTTGTCATGGCAGTGTGCTACCACGCCACAAATACTCCATTCTATGCCACTCCACTTGCCTCTGCACCACTCCACACCACTGCACTCTACTCTGCACCACCCCACTTTACATCACTCCATGCCACTGCACTCTGCACCACTGCACTCTACACCATTTCACTCTATGCCTCTTTCTTCAACCCTCTACTACTCGACTCAATGCCAATGCACTCTTTGTGACTCTACTCTGCACCACTGCACTATACACCACTCCAGTCTAAGCCACTCCAGTCGGTAGTTCTTAGGTTCTCTTGAGGCCACAGATCGCTTCTTCAGCAGAGGCTTCACATTGGCATGTTTTCATTTCTGGGGGAAGTGGGCTGTGGTAATAGAGTAGTTGAGGACCTTGATGAGTTCTTTCCTGATGGGTTAAGTGCTGAGGTTGAAAGCATTGTGTGGGCAAGGGTCTGCTGCGGCTCAGGAGTGGATGGATCTCATGATGGATGCCATTTCCTTCTTAGTGAGAAGGTTCAACGAGATTGTCTGATGTAGGTGTTCGTCAGTTGGTGTGATGTGGATGATGATGTCCTTGGTGGGAGGCTGGGGTGTGAAGTCTTGGTAGATGGTGTTGATCTTGTTGTGAAAAAAGTCAGAGAGGGTGTCGCAGAGAGCTTGTGACAGTGTGATGTTGTTTTCGGTTGCCGAAGGGTTGGTAAACTCCTTGACTATGTTGAAAAGTTCCAGAACACCTCTGCCAGACTTATACTGGACATCACCTGCCACAGCCACATCTCCAGCCACCTGAGAGACCTTCACTGGCTCCCGATCAACAAACAAAGCGCCTTAAAGCTCCTCTTCCAAGCCTATAGAGCCCTCCACAAATCCGGACCTGCAAACCACAACCACCTCCTTTCCTTCTACTGTGGAAAAGTAAATTTTGCCATGTTCTGTGTCCCTACGTGTCCTCCATCTTATGTTATGTGTGCATGATTAAATATGCATATGTATCCCCCATGTTTGATTAAAGACGCAATTACAGCTGTGTCCATCTCTAGTATGCCAGTTTCCAGTTCTCGTGAAAGCTACGAGTATCAGGCCTATGTAAAGTTACGTTGCCACGTTTCTCAGTGTGCACGTTATTTCATTGTAAAGTCCCCGTTTCTAGGCCTCAAAAGGGCCCGGACACCAGATTCAGCTCCTGTCTCCTGAGCCCTCGCTGAGGAGCGATACAGCCCCCACCTGTATCCTCGACCCTTCACTTACTTCCTGCCTCACAGTGCCCGGCTCAGCCTGGCTCTGCCTCTGAGTCTGCCAAGAGTATGTTATGATTCTAGTTATCAGTCCAGCCCTCCTTCTCTGCATTCCTAAGCTACTGAATCGCATCAATAGTTTCCGTCATTGTCTAGCCTTTACGTCTCCATGTAAGAGAAAATACTGCATTTAATGGTCATTTAATATTCTTCATCACGCACTACATGTAGAATAATGCATGCTCCAGTCTTAGAGTCCGTTAGCCTTTACCCCGATAACTTTTGGATTCTATCAACATGTTCTCTAAACATTAGATACTAGATACTGTTTAGGTACATGTCGCCCTGACTCTCCAGACTTCAGTCTCAGCTCCTAGCACAGAGTTCATAGCCCCCAGCTTCTCCTAGTAACACGTCATTGTTAGTTTGCGCGCACCATTAGGTTAGAGGTCCCGGCTCCTTAGGTAGCCCCCTCCATGTTTCCGCCCCATTTATGACATATTCTGTTACGTTTACATCACATGTCTATGTATACGCCCCTGTTACACCCATTTTCACCCTTATCTTTCGCGACTGCTATTGACCACACCCACTGCTCCGCCTACTGTAATTCATTGTAATGTAACTGTTTTAGTATATATATTTGTGCACTGTTATTAAATGTTACGCCGATTCTGATCCTGCCCCCGGCAGCGCTGCCATCCTGTTGCAGGTTGTCCTGTTCCTGTCCTTTATGCTGTATTAAAACCTGCAAACTCCTACTACCTCGAATCTTGACTCTTATTTATTGAGCTATCTGTTATTGCTATGTCCAGTAAAACCTAGATCCGGTATTATTTATTTATATACCACATAATGGCGCCCGAATAGGGACTTGCCCTTTCCCCACGCGCCGGTGAAGCCACGCCGGCCCCCTGACCCTCTGCAGCCGTGACGGAACCATACCGTGCACGTGCAGATATTTCTGCTTCAAGTATCCCTCAGGCCCACGGAGGAGACGGAGGTGGCGGTCCAGCATCCAGACGAGGCGGTGGAGGAACGCGGCGAGTCCCGACCAGAGCCCAAGCCGAGAGTCCAAGGTCCGAGGTATCCGGAGGCCCACCCGTAACAGAAGTCCGAAGTTCGTCCGTCCGGCGTCGAAGCAGTCCAGTCCAGTCCGAGGCCTTCCATTCTTGCTGCCCGGTGAGTACCATTGCTGGGGTAGTATCTAGACAGGGTCAGTCAAATTGACTCTGGTCCGTGGGTTGGTGGTACACAGACCCAAAACGAAGTGTCCACTTCGGTGGATGCGGGTCCTGACGTGTCTCTTTATGAGACCGGTAAGTTTCGTACTGTTTCAGCAGTGCATCTAGTTTCTGTTCTAGTCAGTTCTGTTCTCGAGAAAATTCATGTATTCTGTTTTCAGTATTCCAGGTAGTATTCTGTTCGAACTGTTATTTTAAATGTTCTTCATGTATTTTTAATGTCGTGGTATGAAAGTGGTGTAGTTATCGTGTTCGTTGTGTATTGTATTGTGTCTAGATTACAGTTCAGTCATGCCCTTATTTTCTAAACTACGTCAGTTAAAAACCAGAAAAGGTCTGCTAGAAGCAGCAGTTCCTGTCCCGCCTAGGGACAGTCCAGGTCATTTTATGTATCAAAAGCATGGCATAAGTGCCATATTATATCTAGATTTATGGGTAGAGTATACCAAAGAGTTAGAGGAAAAGTATAGATGGCCCGTATCAGGTACGTGGGATGCCGAGTGCATCATGAGAGTAGAAGAAGCATTATGGAAAAAGAAAGCCAGACAGTCACAGAAGGATGCCATCGAGTTATGGCGCAAAGAATCTCATAAAAGAACCGAAAAAGAAATCAGAAAGTCAGAACTAAGTAGAGAATCTTTAGAACGAGCCCAAGAAAGGGAATTAATCGAGATAGGTGAACGAGTCAAAACCGAACAGTCAGACAGACAGAGGAATGCCCTCATCAAGGGTATGTATCCTCTTCTTGCCGAGGGCTTGCCAAAAGCGACCCCGGAGGCATCCAGTAACTTTCCGCCACCACTAGTTCCGACCAAGCTACGTCACAAACCGACCGCAGCTGATATTTTCATCTCGTCCTATTTGGACGACACAGTCCCAGAATATGCGAATCCTGTTCCGCCAGTCCCTGTAAATAATGTAAATCTAGCTCCTCCAGACACCGGGGCACCTCTTGTAGTACCTGCTATGGTACCCCCGGTCCAGCCTACATTACAATTTCCCGCCGCGCTAGTACGAAGAGTATCAGTCGACGATTCCAGTTTAGGGGCCGCAGGAGGAGGTCCTCCTGGTACCCCGCCACCACACCAACGTAGAACGTTGGCCGAGTTACATGAATGTGCGTTACAGCGTACGCCCAAATATAAGTCCGTTGCAGACATCCGACGAGCTCTCACTGAATGCCGCTATGATCCAGTTGCAGGTGATGATAGTACAGTAATATATTCCATCCGTGTAAGACGGGTGACCAGGTATTTGGACACCCTACCAGATATGAAAGGAGATCTAGACAGAATATATCGTTTCATCCGTACAGGGGATGATCCAGAAAGTATTGGCGAAGCCATGTCTCAAAGGAAAGCTGAGATCCAGCTCATGTTATTAAAGTTTCTGATTAATTGTCTAATAAGAGAACAAGATTCCCCCACTAAAGATCCGGCCGAAATGAAAATTCTGACAAGGTGGAGTGATAATATAGCCGAGGGTAAACACAAGACTATCAGTAGTATAGAGAGTATGTACAAGAAAATTCGTAAGGAAATACTAAAGTTACACGAACAACGTAAAGCAGCACAAGTAAGCGAGAAAGAAAATGACTCTACTGAAGAGGTAGAGGACGAGAATCCCACTAGAATAGCGTATGTAGGAAAATCTAGATTTCCAGATCGCCATTTGCGCCTAGAACACAAGTCAGTTTTACATCATCCAGCACCAGAACAAGGTTCTCTGGAACAGGTATTTCAAGCTACCGATCACATTCTGAAATCACGAATCGGTTACAGTGAGTTAAGTACTATGCATGAACAAGAACTAGCCCGATCAGCAGTCCGATGGATTACTGATTCTACCACTTTTCCAGACGAAATAGTGGCACAAATGTTTCTGAAATTGCCCCCAGCCGAGCAACGACTGGTGGGTATGTATATGATCCAGCACCTCATTACTTTGTATGAGGGTCAACATTCTGATCCAGGTCCGTTACACGATGTCCTGAACGAGTTACTCCAGTATAGATGGAAAGGTTTAGGTACCGATTTAATTAGTGTCATTCTAGAACAGCGCCACAAATATAGAACGTTTTTGAACCCGCATTTTGTTCATGTCTCACCTCCAGAAAGTAAACCCTTTTACCTAGACCTTTACATTTACATTTACATTTACATTTTACATAGACAGACAGAATCCGTTACGAGAAGTACACCCAGTTAGGACAACAGATGGTGAAATGCAACGAGTGTTTGTTTACACTCCGATTACAAAGATGGAACTCTTAGAGATGAAGAAATTAATTCCCTGTCATGATAAAGATCCAGCAGGGTTCCACCGAGAATTAAAAGACATGCTCCGTATGGGAGAATACACGTATCCAGATATTATTAAAATGTTAAAAGTCCTGTTGCCCGCAGGGGTATACGAAAAACTCAAGGAAAAAGATTGGGAGGTGGGAGAGAAAAAGATCGATTGGGCAGTTCTCGAAGCTGAAGATAAGATACGAGTACCAGGTACCGGTCTAGGAGAGAAATGTAAAGAATTACCAGAATTGTTAATACAAGTTTTGCCAAGATTATTAGCCACTAAAAAGGAAGACTGGGATGCAATCTCAGCCTGTAAACAGAAACAAGACGAAGACACTAGTGATTTTTATTCTAGATTCGAGAAATGCTTTAGTATCAACAGTGGCCTCAAGACAAGTAGCGAGTCATACCCTCATCTTTTTGTTACTAAATTAGTCGAGAATTCAAGTCCACAAGTTAAGAATCGAGTTTTGAAGGTCGAAAGTACCTGGCAAGCTAATACCCCATCCCAGATGTTACAGATGCTTCAATACCACCAGAATAGAATCAGAGAAGAACAAGATCATGAAAGGAAACGTATGAAAGACACGAAAATGAAAGTACTGGTTGCACAATCTGTTCCACAAGACAGTCAGAAGAGGGGTACGAATCAAGCCAGTCATCCTGCAGTTCCCGTTAAAGGGACCTGCAATTATTGTAAACAGCCAGGTCATTTTATAAACGAGTGTGCAGTTCTGAAACACAACATAGCTACTGGTAAGACTAAAGAAAGACCACGTCCGCCTAGACAAGAACAAGTTTCACAGACTTCTCAGCCACAGAATGCACAACAGACAGTTCCAGCACCGCAGCCTATTGCTGCAACACAGCATGTTACACAGCAGATGTACCAGTATGCGCAGTCTGAGTATCCAGAGTATCAGCCATATTCATGAAACAGCCTAGAGAGGGAGGTAGGCTTGCCTCTCATTGAGATACCTGTAGATCAAGAGGGTCCCTATGTTCATAGTCAAGTATTAGGGAAAGACAGAAAGTTTTTGATTGATACAGGGGCAAGTAGGACCACCATCAGTCACGCCGAAGTTCCAGGGGCTCCGCTCTCAGGCTCTAGAAATGTTTCCCTTGGATTTTCAGGAAAGCCTATTGTAAATGAGATATCTAAGCCAGTTACTCTAGAAGTAGGTCCATTGTCCCGCACTACTGATCTGTTACTTACGAAATCATGTCCAGAAAATTTGTTAGGTATTAAAACACTGAAAGAATTAGGTGCAGTTATTTGCTGTTCCCCAGAGGGAATACGACTGTTCCTACGTGACTTCAAGGGTCACTATGTATTACGAGATTTTGATCCGAGATTGTCCAATGTTCCGCAGCATTTATGGGCACAAGGTCCAACTGATGTTGGTTATATGCAAATCACACCCCATCGTGTGACTCTCAAGCCAGGTGTAGTGTTACCACGAATCAGACAGTACAGATTGCCACCTGAGGCTGTAGCAGCCTTATCCAAAATTATTGACGAGCTCATGGCTCATGGAGTAGTTGTAGAAACTGACTCCAATGTATGTAATTCTCCGATCATTCCAGTCATGAAACGTACTGATCCAAATGCACCCCCTGTATATCGATTAGTGATTGACCTCCGAGAGCTTAACAAATGTATTATTCCCCAGTACCCAGTTGTCCCAGATATCTCTTCCCTATTGACAGCCATTGATTCTGAAGCCACATTTTTCTCAGTCATAGACCTCAAGAACGCATTTTTTAGTGTCCCCATTCATCCAGACAGCCAGTTCCTTTTCGGATTTTGTTTAAATGGAAGGAGCTATATGTTCACACGAGCTCCTCAAGGTTTCACAGAAAGTCCTAGTATTTACAGTCAAGCACTTAAGAGACAACTAGACAATATTCACATGCCAACTGACACTGCCCTGCTCCAGTATGTCGATGATCTACTGATCACAGCCCGTTCTGAACGTGCTTGCGAGCGAGCATCCCTTACAGTCTTGTATTTCCTAGCCGAGATGGGGCACAAGGTGTCCCCTTCGAAGCTTCAATTCTGTGTCCAGCAAGTGATCTATTTAGGCCACTTACTGTCCAAGAGGGGTAGGCAGTTGACACCTGACCGTATCCAGTTAATAGCGAGTCTTCCTCAGCCCAAGACACAGAAGGAGGTACGTGCTTTTATTGGCCTCACTTCTTACTGCAGACAATGGATTCCTCAGTATGCATTTCTAGCTAAGCCACTGATACAGTTAACGACACAGGAGGCAGCCGTATCGACTGTCCTCCCTTGGACATCTGAACATACACTTAGTTTCAATGAATTAAAGAAAGCTCTATGCCAAGCTCCAGTTCTAGCTACACCGAACTACAGTAAGCCTTTTACACTTTTCGTCACTGAACGTGAAGGTACAGCATTATCTGTTCTCACACAAGATCAAGCAGGACAATACAAGCCCTGTGCTTATTTTTCGAGCACATTAGATCCTGTAGCCCAGGCTCTGCCTGCGTGCCTCAAGTCAGTTGCAGCCACAGCACTAGCTATCAGACAAAGTGATTCCATAGTATTAGGACATTCCTTGACAGTACAAGTCCCACACTCCGTGGAAGTTCTTTTAAACCGAACACAGACTCAGCACTTGACAATTGCACGTTTAACAGGTTATGAATTGACACTGTTCCAGCCACACATAGAAATCAGACGCTGCAACGTTTTAAATCCTGCTACCCTGTTACCGTCAGTTACTTCAAATCCTGCCACACATGACTGTGTGGAAGTAGTTAACACTACGACAAAGCCAAGACAAGATCTGACAGATATTCCATTACCAGATCCCGACCTGACACTTTATGTGGATGGTTCATGTATGAGAACAAGTACAGGAGAACTAGTAGCCGCGTATGCAGTGACTACTGACACTGAAGTTATTGAAACACACCGTATTGACACCCTGTCTGCTCAAGCAGCAGAGCTAGTTGCTCTGACACAAGCCTGCATACACGCTAAGAACCTGAAAGTTAATGTTTACACAGATTCACGTTATGCATTTGGAGTCGTACACGACTTTGGAGTGCTCTGGCAGGAGAGAGGTTTCATGACTTCTCATGGAACCAAGATTCAGCATGGTCTCCTTATTCAAGCTCTGTTAGATGCCATACACTTACCGACATCCATTGCTATCATGAAATGCAAAGCACATACGAAAGTTACTGACACTATTTCCCAAGGTAATGATCTAGCAGATCGCACAGCCAAGCTTACATCACAGACACCAGACATTCCAGTTAATAAGACACCGACATACACTCCAGATCTGACTACCTGTATGACAGTTAAGGACCCCACTCAAGATGTCATAGATATCCAGTTACATGCTACTCCCGAGGAAATCAAGAAATGGTCCGAACAAGGAGGGGTCCAGACAGATCAGGGATGGGTAACGAAGGGTAAAGCCACATGGTTTCTCCCCGACTCTATGGTTCAAGTCATTATCAATACCGCACATAGTCCAGCACATTTAGGAGAAAAAGCTATGTTAGATAGTATCCAGAACATTTGGTTCAACAAGCATTTACGAGCTGCAGCCAAGCAGAAAGTCCGTACCTGTATGATATGTTGTCAGTTTAATCCAGGTAAAAGTGTTCCGGTGGAACAAGGTGGATTCCAGCCTCCTGACCACCCTTTTGAAGTCCTCCAGATGGATTATATTCAGATGGAGCGATGTCGAGGTTTCAAGTATGTCCTTGTAGTTGTATGCGCTTTGTCCAGGTGGACAGAAGCATATCCAGTCCCAGATTACACAGCCGCGACCACTGCCAAGCAGTTGGTTCGTGAATTCTTCCCCCGTTATGGACTCCCTAGGGTCGTATATTCAGACAACGGCCAACCATTCTCATCCGAGCTTATGAAACATATTTCCCTGTTGTTAGGGTACCAGTGGAAGTTCCATTGTGTACGCCATCCAGAAGCAGCCGGTCTCGTAGAGAGACATAATCAGACCCTGAAAATCCGAATTGCAAAAGTATGTAAAGAGAAAGGTGTGGACTGGCTAATAGCTCTGCCAGTTGCCTTGTTTTATATGCGCATGGTCGCACATTCCAGATCAGGTCTGTCCCCTTATGAGGTCGTATTCGGCCGCCCCCTAATATGTGGGGTACACCTAGACCCCGAAGTATTACCGATGTTTCAAGTAATATGCTGACAGATTACCTAGCTTCCTTGATGTCTGCCCTCAACTCTTGTCGTTCACAGGTTGCTGCCGCATTTCCAGACAATACCGAGGTGGCACCGCATGAAATCGTTCCCGGATCCATGGTTCTTGTCCGGAATTTTGATCGTTCAAGTCCGCTGGAGCCTCGCTGGAAGGAACCCCGACAGGTCCTCCTCACCACCCGTACTGCCGTCAAGTTGGAAGGCAGGAAGGGCTGGGTCCACCTGTCACATGTGAAAAGATTTTTTGGACTACAGCCTGTTTCAAAGAACATTTCCGAGGATTTTAAAGACTGCCAAAGTACTATTCTTAAGGACTGTCCCGCAAAAGACATTGCTACGAACCCTTCCCTGTTAGAGAAAACTCCGCAACAGGAGTATAAGCTCAAATTAAGGTCTAGTAAAATAAGTCAGCCAGTTTGATTGTCTAAGTCCTCCCCTAGGTGAAACGGTTAGACCGGTTTCTGACATGTATATAATAGACCCCCACAGAGAGAGAGTTAGTGAGAACTCTAGAAGTTGCACTATTATTTTATGTTTTCTGCTATATTTTAGCATTATGATTTCCTGCACCAGTTATGCATTTTATTTGTGTTTTTCAGTTTCTCATGTAAATAAGTCTGCTAATGTTACAGTAGAGCACACGTTTAGTGATCTGCCTCCTCATGAACTTTCTTATCGTCTTGCTATGCGTAATAACTCCTTTATCCGCATGTTACATTATTCACACCAGACCAGCAATGCCACTAATTGTTGGGTGTGTGGTCGACTCCCCCCTTTCCAGACACCGAAGGGAGTTCTGCCACTCTTTCCTTATCCATTCTCACATAACGGTTCGTGTGGAGCATGGTCCACGTTAACGTCATCCTCAACAGATATGTCTTTTCTGAACAGTACATGTTTCCCAGACAAGCAAGGTCTTCCCCACAGAACAGGGTTAGATCTAGAAAATGAAGTTTATAATTTGGGTAATTATTCTTCGAATTTTATGGTCCTGAATGTTCAGTCTGATTCTACTCCAGACTTACCTGCCATGTCAGTATTACCAGTTAAAGGTGAATTATGTGTCCGAAATAATGGTTCCGTACATGTAGGCCATAGTGATTGTACTACTATTGTCAAGTATAGTGACAGTAGGAAATCTATTTTCAAAGCTTCACGTCATTCTTATTTTGTTTGTGGTCAGACCGCATATATTCGTCTGCCCCTTGATTGGGATGGTACATGTTACATTGCCTTCCTACTGCCACCAGTTTTCCTAGCCCCACCTGACTATCATAGGAATTCCCACCTAGTACATACTAGACACAAGAGAAATTTCCCGATTGTCGATTATACTGAAACTGCTCTAGAACAATACATAGATATCAATAAAGGTGTCTTCCCCTACTTAGGTACTGTTGTAAATAGTAAACTGATACGTAGATTAACCAGAACACTTGAAGCAGTAGTGATTGAGACTACTTCTGCTCTAGGTAACTTAACCGAAGAACAATCCTTTATGAGAATTGTCGTGCTCCAGAATCGTCTCGTCCTTGACGTCATACTGGCCGATAGGGGCGGGGCATGTAGAGTCATCGGATCTAGTTGCTGCATTTTCGTTCCTAATAACGCACCGTCTGTTTATTCAGCTATTACCAGACTCCATAAAATTGCCCATATGTTACAGCAAGATCCAGGCACCTGGACATGGTCCGGTTGGTTCTGGAATATAATTTCCGCCTGGGGATGGAAAGTATTGTCATTTCTGGGTATTGCAGTAGCGATCATATTCAGTTGCTGCCTCTGTTTACAATGTGGCCCTGCGATTTGCGGCATTTGTGCTACATCTTGTATTCCTAGTCCCAAGTCTCGTCCCAAATCCCGTTCCAAGAAGATTCGAGACGAGCAAATGATACTGTATGAAATGATAGATGGTATCATGAATATTGATGTTTCCTGATGGAAACGTAGTGACAAGGAGGGAATGTGGAAAAGTAAATTTTGCCATGTTCTGTGTCCCTACGTGTCCTCCATCTTATGTTATGTGTGCATGATTAAATATGCATATGTATCCCCCATGTTTGATTAAAGACGCAATTACAGCTGTGTCCATCTCTAGTATGCCAGTTTCCAGTTCTCGTGAAAGCTACGAGTATCAGGCCTATGTAAAGTTACGTTGCCACGTTTCTCAGTGTGCACGTTATTTCATTGTAAAGTCCCCGTTTCTAGGCCTCAAAAGGGCCCGGACACCAGATTCAGCTCCTGTCTCCTGAGCCCTCGCTGAGGAGCGATACAGCCCCCACCTGTATCCTCGACCCTTCACTTACTTCCTGCCTCACAGTGCCCGGCTCAGCCTGGCTCTGCCTCTGAGTCTGCCAAGAGTATGTTATGATTCTAGTTATCAGTCCAGCCCTCCTTCTCTGCATTCCTAAGCTACTGAATCGCATCAATAGTTTCCGTCATTGTCTAGCCTTTACGTCTCCATGTAAGAGAAAATACTGCATTTAATGGTCATTTAATATTCTTCATCACGCACTACATGTAGAATAATGCATGCTCCAGTCTTAGAGTCCGTTAGCCTTTACCCCGATAACTTTTGGATTCTATCAACATGTTCTCTAAACATTAGATACTAGATACTGTTTAGGTACATGTCGCCCTGACTCTCCAGACTTCAGTCTCTGCTCCTAGCACAGAGTTCATAGCCCCCAGCTTCTCCTAGTAACACGTCATTGTTAGTTTGCGCGCACCATTAGGTTAGAGGTCCCGGCTCCTTAGGTAGCCCCCTCCATGTTTCCGCCCCATTTATGACATATTCTGTTACGTTTACATCACATGTCTATGTATACGCCCCTGTTACACCCATTTTCACCCTTATCTTTCGCGACTGCTATTGACCACACCCACTGCTCCGCCTACTGTAATTCATTGTAATGTAACTGTTTTAGTATATATATTTGTGCACTGTTATTAAATGTTACGCCGATTCTGATCCTGCCCCCGGCAGCGCTGCCATCCTGTTCCCGTGCAGGTTGTCCTGTTCCTGTCCTTTATGCTGTATTAAAACCTGCAAACTCCTACTACCTCGAATCTTGACTCTTATTTATTGAGCTATCTGTTATTGCTATGTCCAGTAAAACCTAGATCCGGTATTATTTATTTATATACCACACTACACACCCACCAGACATCTCCGCTTCACCCAACTGGTATTGGCCACTGTACCACGGATCTGAATGGCCTCGGCTGGAGGAAGATCCTTCTTCTACCTCGCCGCAAAGACCTGGAATTCCATGCCTCTGCATCTCAGGCAATCACTGTCACAGCCTCAATTCAGGAAATACCTCAAGAACTGGTTCTTCGACTGAACTACAGACCCCCCTGCCATCCAGCATCTTGAGACCCAGATGGTTGATTAGTCGCACTTTACAAAAACCCAGACTATTGTTGTTGTAAATGTCCTTCATTTGGGTGGATGGGGCGAACTTCTAGGAGTTCTTCATGAGGTGGCAGTATTGGTTGTGTGTGTCTTTGAAGTGTTTTCAGTCCTGAAGGGTCTTGCTAGCACACCATTTTCTTTCCTTCTGTCTGCAGACATATTTCTGTTTTTTCAGTTCTGCTGTGAACCAAATGGGGTGTCGTGTATGTTTCTTGGGGTTGGTGGGTTTCTTGGGTGCGACTTCGTTCGCACTTGCTGTTATCCAGATTACGAAATTACCTGGCGCTTCTTTTGTGTCTTCGGTGGTGGAGGGTAGGTAGGAATTGTGGACATCGGGCCATCACTGTTCTGATACATTTACCCAGCTGCGCCGAGTCTCGCTGGCAGTGGAGGCGGGGTAAGAGGGAGGTTTCAAGATGATGTAGTGGATGCAGTGGTGGTCAGTCCAGGTGAGCTCTTTGGGGTGGGTGTATTTTACTCTGTTGCTGGCTGAGAAGATGGGTTGGGTGTGTGTCCTGTGGTGAGGGTGGGGCTGGTGACAAGCAGTTTTAGTCCAAGGTTGGTCATGCTTTCTAGGAGGTCGGACGTGTTGGAGTCATCGGTGTTCTTAAGGTGGAAATTGAAGTCTCCTAGGAAGATGCACAATTTCGATTCCATGGTGATAGGGGTGATGAAGTCAAGGATGACGTTGTAGAAGGCAGGGCGGTGCCTGTAGGTCTGTAGGTGAGGGTGCCCCTGATGGTGGTTTTGTGGTTTGTTCAGAGTTGGAAGGTGAGGTGCTCCATGAAGGGAGAGGAATCATCTGTGGTGTGGTACTCTAGAACCACTGCACTCTACTATGCACCACTCTAATCTATGTCCCTGCATTCTTCAATGCTGCATTGTACACCACTGAATTAAATGTCACTGCACTCAATGACACTATATCCTACAACATTCTACGCCAATGCCACTACACTCTACAACACTCTATGCCACTCTTCCTCATTCCATTGTACCACACTCCAAGCCACTCGCCTATATGCCACTAACGTTTAGCCATGTTGAACAGGAGCCATGCTGGTGTACATGTCTAAAACACATAGGCACAGCCAAAAGCTCTTGCAAAGGTGCGTTCTATTGGCTTTGCCAATCCTTGCTAAAGCATGTGCGATTTTTAGAGTAAACCAAGAATGATTCTTTATTTCACAATTTTCTCTTTCGTTTCTCGAGACATATTATTGTATGACTGAACAGCAGGGCCGGACTGGGAACTGAAAGCAGCCCTGGCAAATTTTTCCAGAGCAGCCCCCATCTGGCGAGCGAGCCTGGCCACTACTAGGAGGGTTTGGGAGGAAAATTTTGGAAAAAGACAGACCAAAATAGTGCATTTTAGAGCACATTTTTCATTACAAATTTAAGTGTACTCAATTTTAAAGCACAGTAAATAGTACGATGACCTTAAAGAGCACCTGGTTATCCAGTCATTATGACTACAATTAAGGCAGGTCAGGGGCCTCAGTGCCTGCCTGGTCATGAAGGGGGGTGGCGCTGAAAGTAAGTGTACGCGGGCTGCAGCCTACACGCACGGTGCAGTAGCTGGGTGGATTAGTATGGTAACTTGGGTTGAATTTAGTAGTGCTTGTGTGAGGCACATGCACTACTACATTCAACCCAACTACCGCACTGCAGCACCTCTGTCTGTCTGTGCGGGTAAAAAGCACCACTGCCATTTATGAGTGAGTGGTCACTCACCAATCGCAGGTGTGCTTTTTCTCCGCAGAGCAGAGGCAGGAGTTCACACTGCACTGTGCATAGCTGCCAAGGTTTCAGATTGCTATGTGTGACATTTTCATAAATTCAGTGTAATTATGTGTGATATTCAATGACTGAGTGACACGTTCTCGTGAGCAAAAATCGAGCAATGAACATGATGGAAGCATATAAATACCTGAAATTGCACCTATTTGAGCAACCAGAAACTCTAAGATCTAAAACTGTTGCACTAGTGCTGCTGGGAAATTCCATCTGTAACTGGTTCTGCGTGAGACTGCGATTGCACCAAGAAACCCACCCACTGCTCTAGTGGTCTCAAAAGAACAGAATATAAAAAAAATGGCAGTGGTCTGAAAATACAGACAATTAGAGCTTGTATGATAGCGTTTATAGTTAGTGGAGCTCTGTAAAGCTATGCAGACCAATGGTTTGTCAAATTTCCAGGATTTCACTTCTGAAGTGGGCTGAAAAGTGCCCAGATGCATTTTAGCTTCCAGTACAGCGCTATAAAAAGTTCACAAATAAATACAGTCAATAAAAGTGTATCTTAATTGTTATGTGAAATATTCATTCTAAATAAAACATCAATGTGAGGCAGGAACAAGAAGTTCAGCCAAAAAGCTAACAGCAGCTGGTGGCGCTGTGGTTTGTGTTTACGCGTTTACGTCAGACCCCTTTCGCATAGCTGCCAAGGTTTCATATTGCTTTTGTGTGACATTTTCTTAAAATCAGTGTAATTATGAGTGACATTTCAACAACTATGAGTGACACTTTATCGCGAGCAAAAATAAGCAATGAAGATGAGGGAAACATAAATATGAGATATTACACCCATTTGAGCAACAAGAAACTCTAAGAAGATGTTAAAACTGCTGCATAGCACCAGAAATGGAAGAGCACTAACCAGAGACAGACTGCTTGACTGCAGTTCACAGTAACAGAGGGCAGACAGGCACTGCAGCAGCTCAGAAGAGGATCTCGTTGATCTGATTATTCATAGCCACACACTAGCCTAAAACCTGAATTTATAGCATAGCAGTCACATTTTCAGATTGCTTATGTGTGGGGTTTCCATGGTTGTAGTGTACCTGTGTACTGTACATTAGGCAGTAGACATTCTACTGCCTACTGAGTGGCAAAATCAGTGGCACTTTCTCCACAGTAGAAATAAGCAATGAAGTCCATATTGAGAATTAAATATCACAAATTACCACCTTTTGGGCTATGAGGAGCACTTACCAGACAATATTGTCCTTTTTAACACCTTTAACAGCCAATCAGAAGTAGCCTGACCCACTCAGTGCATCCTAACTTCATTGCCCGGATCAGAAACAGCCAGGACCAGCCCAGTGTGTTGGAACCCTGAACACTTCCAGCAGAATTACCCCTGCTCAATGCAGTCTAACCCCCTTACCTCCATCAGATCCATCCCAGCCAGCTGAATTTCATTCTAGCTCATTCGTATCCACCAGAACTAGTGTGACCCTGCCCAGTGCATTCTAAACCGTTTAACCCTCAACACAACCATCCTGGCCCTGCCCAGTCCCATCTAGTAGCCTTTTCCCAGTATGATTTAGTCAGACCTGCCCGGTGCATGCAAACACCATATCTATGCAACCCAGTCAGTTTAAGCAAATCTGGCCCATGATACAGCAACCAGAACCAGAGCTGGTACCTGCCTGTTTTTAAATCTGGCTGATGAAAATTTTAATGTCTCAGCACACAAATCCCCAAAAGTTGGCATTTTTTCAGTGCACATTTAAAACAGCAAACATACGAGTAAAAGCACTTTAAAATGTGAGGAGGAGCTGCTTTGATGGTCCGTGACTAATAAAGTAATAAAAGGAAGAAAGTCAGTGTTAAAAAGGAATACAAACTATTTGTATAGAGTCCTGTTTATCATGTCTAGGCTTTAGGAGAATCTTCCAACATTAGAAAGTGCCGGTATTATTCCCTGGGTAAGATGGCAGCCGTACTGGTCTATCCCTCACCACCTTATCCCATTCACATCGCAACTCACCGGTGACAAGTGCCCCTCATTGCCTAACTGACAGGATGAGCGTCAGCGTGTCCTGATTCGGCCGGGATGGGGGCGACCGGACGGTGCCCTTCTGTGCTGAATATTTATTTTTGCAGGCTTAATGCATTTTTATTTTGAAGTTATTGCTGTGTTTGTATTTTGCTCCCACTGTCTGATTCTCACCACCCCGACCCACCCTCCATCCACTGTGTTTTTGCTCAGTGCACGGGAGTTTGTGAATGCAGTGATCAGGGAACGGGCTTAATTCATTTTTATTTTTGATGGTATTGCTTTGAGACCCAGCCTTGCCTGCCCTCAGAGCATAGCACTTACCGTCTCTCATCCTGATAACCACCATCCTCAAGAAGAACCCTGCCCCTCGAGCCTCCGGCAGGATGTGGGACTTTGGGTTTGTGCTGCTCAAAACTAGTCAATTGACCTGTCCTCCTGATTTTGGAAAATCCAGTGCTTTGCCATGATGCACATGAATGCCCAAGCACTAGTTAGCCTCTTCCAGCACGTTGAGATCACTGTGCTTGACCTCATACTAGTAATCTGTTGAAGATGCACCTGAAAGCAATAGCCCCTCCCCATGAGATCTATGCTGTACTGTGGTCTTTCAAATTCGTCCAACAGTAGTTGGGGCCATGAGGCTCTATAAAGCAAATAACCCCTTTACCTACCCCTTGCCAGCTTTGAGATTAAAAACTGTATTTCACTGACTTGGATGGAACGAGAGGCACTGATTGCAAAACATATACAGCATCTACAGTTGCTGAAAGAAGTGCTTTTGACAACAGTCCTTAGAGTAAAATTGCTCCCATTCAGGATGCATATGATATGGCCTGATGTCTTCATACATATGGGTCCATCACATTTAAGGTTGATTGGGTTTGAACCCGGTTTTGACGTTTTTGTATTTTTTTGGTGAGTTGTCCTTTTAAGGCATTGCGCTGGTGTTGTATACTGTATCTCATACCCCACTGCCTGCTGTTCTTTGTCCTTCTCCTCTGACATCGCTGCCAAGGAGAAAGAATGAAGCAGAGAAATCAGGATGACCCCGATACTTACTAGTTCTCTCAGCACTATCATGACTGGCAGCCCAGACCCAAACTACAACACCCCGTACCTAAAAACAAAACTGCCTTTAACTAGGGTAACAACACACAAGCTCAACAAAAGGGCTTCCAGACTATAGGTACTTCCAAACCAGATTCTGTGCTGAATATTGCACAGAGAGTGAGTCCAGGCTGCCTTACTTTAGAGCCTACAGGGATCGGTCCGCTCCTGCTAAAACAAGGCTGCCCTGCCACCCACCACCTCAGACCTCACACTGTGTGTGAGACCTGGGAGTGACCCTGTAGGTAGAGCGCACGTGCAATACTCCAACAGCGATTATCTAATGCACCTTCTCGAATGTGTGATTTCTGGCTGAGTTTTTGTCATATGTGGATCAGTAAAATACTGTGAGGCAGATAATGTTTTGTTGGTACCGAAAATCCAATAAAGAAAAAAGTAAAAAAAATACTAATTCCCCAGGACGCAAACACCTAAGCAGGCGGGGTATAGTGCTGCTGCCTGCCTGCAACTGTCTTTTATTTGTTTTATTGAAATGTTTTCGTCTTACATTAGGAACATTTCAGTGGGAATATTTTGAGGTGCCCCAGACATGTCAGGAGGTCGCTGCCGCCTATTCCGTTTGTTTAATCCGAGCCCGGCCCGGCCCACACTGCCAATGCCATGATGAATCTGGTGATTGCAAATGCAATTTTCAAAAATACAAACGACGTTAGTGACTCACCTGCGGGCGGCGGGCGTGGGGCAGCAGACAGTCGACAGCAAAGAGGGACAGGCAGGCAGGTGCTAAAAATATTTAGAGTATGGGGTGCCTGTGCCTCACTCAGTCTCTGGCTCAGTTGTTCTGGAATGCTCCTCTCGACCTGGCCTCACGTCACGAGTCACACGAACTTTTTAGTGTGTGAACTCCAATGCGCATGTCACCCCCACCAGCCGCCCCTCCCTAAAGTGGGTGAACTGAGACCTTGCAGACAGATGCGGCGGCAGAGACATGTGCGCTCTGCGCATGACCTACCCCCTATTAAATGGTGCACAGACATGCTCTCAATACATTATTTTACAGATGATGATGGTTGAGAAAGAGAATCCAGAGATTGTGCTTTTTTTTGCCTATGCACGGAGCGCGGAGCGAGTGAACTTCTCAGATTTATTTTATCTGACTAACACCAGATCAAAAATCGCCCCCAGCAACAAAACCGGCCCCCTGCCAATAAAACCGGCCCCCACCCCTGGCAGCCTACCGGGGGATTGCCCGGTGCCCGGCATTGCCAGTCCGGCCCTGCACAGTATAAGCCTTGCCAAAAGCATCTTCTTTTTATGAAAGCTCAAAAGAGCCATGTGTTTAAAAGTAACTCCAGGACATACTTTTCAGAGCAGGCGCCGAGTCACTCACTTTGCTTTTTGGCTCTCTATAAGTATTAGTTTGAGTTGACTTCATTCTGGTGACGCTGAATTTCAAGGTTTTCTACTTTGAGACAGTATAATATTATCGATCATCTGGCCCACCTTTAGTTACAATTATTTGATTTTAGCAGCAAGCCTCTGGGAACCGCCTGGAAAGCGGGGTTTCTTTCCTGTCCAGGCCGAGCACTCTATCCTTCTTAAAGCCATGCTGTAATCCACCGTGCCCTAGATTTGAGCGCCAGATACATTTATTTTATGAAGTCCTCTTTTTTTCCCTTTGGCTGTTTCTAAACACAAGTCCTTCCTTGAACCTTTCCAGGCTGGTGTGTGGGGAAGCTGTCACGGGCATAAAACGTGATCCCGCTCTCAAGGCCAGATTCAATCTTGCTCACACAAATTGCATTTTCTTAGCAGTCTTCCAAAACCTGTGAATAAAATACACGAAAGGCCACTCTTCGTCCGGGGCGCTGGACGCGAAATCGAAAGTCGAGGTGCGAGTGCACATCATGTGGGTGGGGGAAGCTGTGGGGCAGGGGGGCGTCTAACTGCCCGCTTGAACGACCAATCTTCTTCCACGAGACACCACAGGCCGCGACCTCTCAGAATACAGACTCGTATTTCTCCTATTTTCAGCCATCTACAGGAATGCAGGAAAATGGAGTCGAACAAACAAGGACACTCGCGTGAATTTATGGGGGAATGTTGCTCGACTGACAGAAAGCTTTTGGCGTGTCTATATTATTTGTTTTATTTGCCAAGCCTACCTTGCAGACAGAAGCAATCTCACCGTGCTTTGCAATGGGGTATATGCACGTTCAAGCAGACGGATGGTGGGGTCAACTAACACATGAGGTAAATGAAATTAGGTACTGTTAGATTTCAGGGTATGACTTTCTGAGAAGGGGAGTTTGCGATCTTTGAACTGAAGTATGGGGCACTTGCAGGAATACAAAAATAGAGGTTAAGGCAAACATAAATGTGGCTCACATTAGGCTGTGCTCGGAGACAAAAAGCATGCAAAGAAGGAACGTAGGGGGAGAGCCTTTCCTAATAAATAGGAGTGATTTCGGTCCAGGTCAGTGTTCGTGCAGGTTTTTAAGAGTAGAGATGAGATGAGCAGTCAGAGGATGCAAAATAGTATAAACAAACATTACTTGTGAGGCAGCGTTATAATATGTACTTTTTAGGCATTTGGAACAGGCTAACAGTTCATTGCTTGGCTACCGCTAGAATACCACTTTGCAAGGACAGCGTATGCGCTCACGAGTTGGAAAAGTAAAGTATACGGGGTAAATGTGAAAAATCAAAGAAGATTCTGCAAATACTCGAATGGATATCTTCTGATTATCACCTTTGAAGTTTGGCTCAATTATAAAAAAAAAAAGTGCAATCCCTTTGACTGCCCCTGGTTTTAACATTGCAGGAAATGGGGGTGAAGACAGTTTTTCCAGACAGTGGAAGTGATTTGCCTGCAACTCTGTGACTGGAAAAAGAGGAACCAGACACGAGTGAGGAAGTGGAGGCATGCCTGCCTTTCAAAGTTCAATGAGGCCTTTTGGTAATATTTCAGGAGAATTTAGAGACTACAAACAGCTGCAGTAAAGTCTGTGCTCACCACTGTGCACTGAAAATAACCTTTTAACCTTTTATCTGCATTATGTATGGAGTTTTTTTAAATGTTGATTGTATTGACTTGATATATTTTCCAGATACACTTTTAATTGGATAAACTTGCGTTTTGAGGTTTGTGCTAACCCTAGTTGTGGTATCTTACTACTTTATACATCATGCTTGTGTTGTATGGTGTATGATATATGGATTCTGTAGCGATACCTTTGATGAAATTGCCCACTTTTAAATCCTCTAAGATGCAATGATTAATTTTAGTTGTTTTTGCCACTGTTCATATTGACTTGTAGATCAACCCATTAGTCAAATTATGTATACTGTGTTGCTTTTATGACAATACTGTCGAAATAAAGCTTTATGAAGTGAAGTGAAGTGAAAAACATACTGTTGCTGTCACTTTTGTCCCTTCATGATGGAAAGCTCTCTGATACCACCGGTAACAGTAATGCTCACACAAATCACAATAAAAATAATTCATCCATATCGGGAAACATTAGTTAATGCAATGGTATAGGTTTTTATCAACCTCACAAGGGTGATTTTTCTAAAGATCAGAAGGATGAAAGTCTGAGCCTGTTCTGCAGACTACATACAACTCAGAGTAGGTGGTTGAAGTTGGGGGAATTTATAAAGCGCACGTATACCAAAAAGGTTTCATGGCGCTAGGTGGTGAACATGATGTGGCATGTTAAAGAGTAAACATCAAGCACATTGTCATCCAGAGGCTCCTCGAGTTCTTATTAGCATTTTATGAGGCTGGTGTACCTGAAATCAAAGATTAACAGGCAGGAAATATTTTTGTACTGCTTGACTTTAACTGTATTAGTATTTTCTTCAACCACAAAGTGCTTTTATGCTACCCAGCCATGCTTGCACCATATAAAATTGCACAGACCATACAAAGAGTAAACAAAATGGTAACCATACGTCGGATTGGAGGGGCCATGCTGCCTGGTAGGGTGGTTGTTAACTAGCCGAACTAAGCACAAAGGGCTAAATCCACCCAGTAGTATACAGTCACATTGCTAACCAGCAAACATTTATACAGGAGCAAGCAACTACCACAACTCATGCCAGGGTGAACCACGAAAGTCACTAAATGAACATATGCTTAGCCCTCTGGTAGCTTGGCACAAAAGCAGTCAGGATAACTTAGAGGCTAAGTGTAAAGTATTTATGCAGCACTACAGTAATAATGTGAAAATACAACACAAGAAAAACCCCACACTAATTTAGAAAAATAGAGTACATGTAATAAATGATTTGACACCAAAATGACAAAAAGCCAATAAGTAGAACAGGAGATATGCAATTTTAAAGGTTTAGGTAAAAATAGTGCTTAAAAGCACAAAGTAACAACTGTGGTTATCTGGTTGCACCAGACCAGGATAAAATTACAAGTTCGGACCGACCACAATGGAGCACAGCAGAGATACAAGACCAGGTATGGCCTGCTGAGAAGTGTACCTTATGTCCTTCTAGGGGCATTGTGCCTTTGTTGATTGTTGTGCTTAAGCACAGAATTTCTCTTGGGTTGGGAACAGAAGTCTGATCCGAGGAGTGGAATGGGCCACACCACTTTCTTGGCCATGGTACTACTGTCTGCCTACTGGGATGCATTTGTGAGCAAGTTAAGTTAAGGTGCTTCACAGATTGGGTCCACAAGTGAGAAGGGTTCACGATGGGTCAGTCCAGTGGCTCAGGAGAGTGTAGACAGAGGGATCCAACAGAGTTCAGAGAGGCATAGAACTGACAAGGGCCTCTGCAATAGAAGTACTCCAATTTGAACTTGACCTGCTGCAGTTTGAGCTCCTCTGGGTAAAGAGCACCAGAAGATGCACTGTTCTTTGCCCTGACAATGAATGGGCTTTACTCCTGGGAGTGAGTTGTCCTCCTCCATTGAGTGCCGCAGCTCAAGACCTGCACCCAGGTCCTCCTCTTGCTTCCCCATTGCCTTATCCTCTGATGTGCCCAACAACTGGTGAGTCTCCTTCTAAACCCCAAGAGACTCTTGGAGCTTCTTTTCTTTGGAAGACCCTTCTCCTTACAGAATCTTCTAAGCTCAGCTGCAGTGTAGCTCTACAGGTTGCTTAGCTTAAGCTCCGTCCATGAAAGGAGGGACACAGGCACAGAGAGTCAGTTAGAATTGAATTGGGTTTGGAAAAAAGCAAACATAGCCAATGAAGGAGAATTTAAAATGAGGTTTGAATCTGGTACCAAATAATTTATATGGGATTTTTGTGTTACACAAATCCCTGAATGTCACTGCACAAACAGTGGTACTGTGTAACACAACTGAGCACCAATGTAAGAAGTTGGGCTGTTAGTTGAGGTGGGTGAAACCCTATTCAAGAAGCACCCACAACCCTTATCAGGGTGAATCACAAAAAATCACTAAAGTAACCAGTGCTTAACCCTCTGGTAGCTTGGCATAAAAACAGAGGTTTTCCTTAGATGCAATGTGTAAAGTATTTATGCAGGACTCAAACAGTAGTAAAGTGAAAACACAACACAAGAAAAATTCCACATCAATTTAGAAAAAAATCCCACAAATTAATTAATAAAACTAATTTCGTAGCGTGCGCTGCATCGCATTTTGCGATGCAGGGCGTGCTACGAAATTCGTTTTATTTATGAAATTGTTTACTTACCTCCAATTATCCATTTTCCGGTTTATAGCACCCTCCCCCGCCCCGCCTTTCTGCCCCACGGGAACTCCCTCCATGGGCCGTAGCTGCAATTGGATTTAAGTCAATTTCTTCATTTTTAAAGTAGAAATCACAAGCATTTTAGCCCTGGTTAGTAGTGGTAAAATACACAGAGAGTCCCAATAGCCAACAGAAATACATTCAGAAAAGAAGAGGGTTAAGGCAAAAAGTTTGGTGGTAACCCTAAAGAGAAGGCCAAATTCAACACTAATGCGCACTTATTTTTCTATTATTTACTGTAAAAGTGAGGATTTTATAAACTGGCTGCGGAAGTCAGTAGATGAAGTACTGTATCCTTTGGGAGTATGCAGTGTTCTCTCCCTAATCTGCAGCCACCTGCAGCTGATCCTAGATGCTGCCCCATATCATTTCATAATTTCCTCAGGTGGGCAGAGCCATTAGGGAATCGAACAACTGTGAGGCACTCTTTCTCCTTGCAGCCCCTTCCTATGTGCAAATCGGAGAGGCTGGGGCAGAAATTATCGGTCATTACCTGCTTTTGAAGCGGGAAGGGAGTTTCCATCTATCACTGCCCCTGTTGCTGTGTGTTCGTGCTCTGTCACCAGGAAAGGTAGTTCTTCACATGATAGAGATGGAGGAGAGTATTATACTCACTGCTTTCCCTATCAACTTCTGACCCACAGTACAGCTCTGGTTACTTTAGCCTGCCTAGATGAGTCACACACTTGAAAGAGTTGTATGAGTAAATCTAGAGGACAGGACACGAAGCAGCCTTACTCCCTTGCAAATTTGTAGTCAACCAATGAGGAAACCATCTTGGCAATCCAATATTTTTCCTTGTTAAGTCTTGCCTAATACAGTGCATGCACTGTTTGTTGCACTATGTATTGTTAGCTTGCAGTGGGCTTAGAGGCCACCAATTTCTTACCATTGGTTGGCTTTATCGTTTCTCTCAGTTGCTTGCTTCTTATTCATTAGTGTGAGTAGGCTTTCCTTTCTCGCCTTGTTATTATCCTCCCCAGAGCATGGGCACATTACTTTTGTCCATCCACTGCTCACTTGTCGAGCACTAGTTTTTTATTTTCTTTATCCAAGCATTCCACAAGAGTGCAAGAGTTTTCGCAGAGGCCGCCCCCGAAGGGGACCTTTAGGGCTTACACCATTACGACTGCCAGGAATTCGAAAACCCCAGTTTGGGCCCCTACAGCGCGCTCAGAGACAAAGGCGGGGAGCTCACCCTCACACCCACCCCTCTAGAGATGGCATGCCAAAAGAGGCACGAAAATACCTGGCCAAATGGGGGGGGGCAGGTAATGTTTTGATCCCTCCAATGGGGAAAGAAGCCACCGACCAAAAGGGATAGCAGGGGTGGGTGTTTGGTTATAAGGCACTGCTTCCCCAGCACTGCTCACTTCTTTCACCTCGTGTAGCTGGGGAACGGTGCACACAGAGATTATTTCCAGTATTGTAAGAGTGATATTGTACGCCATGCAAATAAAACTGTGGACAACATCGACCACCGTATGACAGTGTCTGTTGGCAACTTCATTGTATGTACATAGGTAATGGTTTGCTTGCCAGTTGGAGTGGGCTCTGTTCTGGGGTTTTCCAGCTTCTTATACCCATATTCCGGTGTCTCCTCTTTACCCATGTGCTTCTCACCGACTCTCCACGCGTTTCTTGCTTAACACCATGTTGCAGTCTTTCCCCTGTTTGCTTCTCCATAGGACTTCATATTGCTCTCTATTGGTTAATTCCCCTACAACGCCCTCCATGTTAATTCCTCTCACCTGTGCCTGTGTTGCTTCTGCCCCAGTCACCCATGCTGCTTCTGCTCCCAGTTGCATCAGTCTTCTCCCTGTGTTGGTTTCCTCCACCTGCTTTAAAAAATATGCTTTTCCTTCTAGTTAACAATCCAACTCAGATTGATAGCAGAAAAAGAAATAAAATCCGGCCTTGTCATTTTTGTAGGCATGAGCACCAAGCGTGTACAAGTCGACTTAACCAAGCTGCCACTTTTTTTTAACCTTTTTTTGCTGCGCCAAAAGGTTTCATTTTCTTTCATCCATTAGTCATGCCACATAGCATTGACTATAGTTAAAATAGCTAGGGTTATAAACCATTGGCGAATCCAATCGGTCCCAAAAGTAAGACGAATTGGCTTTGCTGGTGCTTGTTGCTTCTTGTTTCTGTCTACCCTCTCTCACTTTCAGTGTTTCAGCCTTAGTCTTTCTATTATATGTGCCTCTCTTACTTCTGCTTTTTCCCTTAACATCATATTTAAAATGATGCTTTAAAGAAGTTATTGTTAAAAACATTTAGATTTATTACAATATTTTTGCAAATAATGGCAAAACGGATTCAATCCAAATAACAATTTAAAAAACATCTAGGGTCATGCACCAGCCATCAAGTATCTTCAAGGTGGTCTGACTGATTTTGGACATCCTACCAGACTATTGTACGTTGTCAATAGAACTGAAAAGATGGTTGAATTTTAGGTCCAGGCTTAATGAAGGCTGTGTCTTGAAATCTCTCCTTAACCTCAGGAAATTATTTTTCGAATCCCAGGTATACAGACAATGTACCGGAAGTTCCTGTCTTGATATTTATTTTCATGTTATTTCAATTTAGTTCTTTTGCTTTACCATGGACAGAAAAAACAAAAACTGCACAGAAAAAACACGCATCAGAATTTTAGTTTGAAACAAATCGAAAAGGGATGTGTAACTCAGATTTTGTACAAGAAGAAAGAGGGGAAATCAAGTAGGAAATGTGAGGCTGTGTGGAGATCACAAAAAACAACACCACTGGGTTTGGGCTCCCATCAGTAAGGCCAAGCCACTGACCAATAGAAAACTGAACAACAACCAAAACTGTTAAACTGAATCCTTCTCTTTTCTCAACCCATTGGAATTGAACACAATGTAGGGGGACGACTTTGAGTCTGAATTAATCTCTTTGTTTATTTTTTACTTCTAATACATTAATTGGTTCAGTTTCACCAAATTTACATTTCCAACATCAATACCACAAATACAAAAATTGTTCCGACTTTTCATAAAACATTGACCTCTACATATTCATCATCATTCCATACTTACAGTCACTCCACATATCAGACATTTAATCACTCACAAACACAGCCACAACACATCAAGTACATCACCTTCAGCCACGCCACCGGACTCCACTGGACCGACCACAGCTGCGTCCACTTCAGCTTCAAAAGATCCACGACCCACCACCACCCGCAACAGGTACCTCACAGGAATTGGAGCAAGATCACCGCAGACCAGCTCACCACCTCCCTCAGCCAGAGCCCACCCGCCAACACAACGGACCCCAACGAAGCAGCCCGCAACTTCACACAGTGGCTGACCGCCTGCGCCGACGACCTCGCGCCACTAAAGAACCCTCCCAGCAGACCCAGAAGCAAGAAGGCATCCTGGTTCACAGACGACCTCAAGGACTCCAAGAAGACCTGCCGCACCCTCGAGAAAGCCTGGCTCCTCGACCGGACCACCGACAACATGACCGCCCTCAAACACGCTACCCGCAAGCACCACCAGCTCATCCGCACCACCAAGAAGAAATCCCTGAAGGAACGACTGGACAACAACGCCCACGACAGCAAAGAGCTCTTCACTATCGTCAAGGAATTCTCCAACCCCAGCACCGTCACCAACGACATCACTCCGTCAAAAGACCTCTGCGACTCCCTCGCCTCGTTCTTCCACCGCAAGATCGCCGACATCCACAACAGCTTCGGCGCCCCACCCACGCACCCAACCGTTGAACCAACGCCCCCCACCGCCACCCTTCGCACCTGGACCACGGTGACCACCGAAGACACAGCCCGCACGATGAACACCATCCACTCCGGATCACTGACCGACCCCTGCCCACACCACGTCTTCAACAAGGCCGACTCCACCATCGCACCCCAACTCCGGAACATCATCAACGCCTCCTTCAACACCGCCAACTTCCCGGAGAGCTGGAAGCACGCCGAGATCAGCGCCCTCCTTAAGAAACCTACAGCACACCCCACCGATCTCAAAAACATCCGCCCCATCTCGCTCCTCCCTTTTCCTGCTAAAGTCATCGAGAAGATCGTCAACAGACAGCTGACCGCCTTCCTCGAGACGAACGGATCCCTCGACCCCTCGCAGTCCGGCTTCAATGCCAACCACAGCACCGAGACCGCCCTCATCGCAGTCACCGACGACATCCGGACCCTGCTCGACAAGGGGGAAACAGTGGCCCTCATCCTCCTGGACCTCTCCGCTGCGTTCGACACGGTCTGCCACCGCACCCTAGTCCAGTGCCTCCGCAACATCGGTATCCAAGAGAAGGCACTGGAGTGGATCATCTCGTTCCTCGCCGGAAGAACACAAAGAGTCCGCCTCCCCCCGTTTCGCTCCGAGGCCACCGAAGTCATCTGCGGCGTCCCGCAAGGATCTTCACTCAGCCCCACCCTCTTCAACATCTACATGAAACCTCTCGCAGACATCGCACGCCAGCACAACCTCAACATCATCTCTTACGCCGACGACACCCAGCTGATCCTCTCCCTCACCAGAGACCCCGACATCGCCAGAACCTGCCTACACGAATGGATGAAAGACGTCGCCGAGTGGATGAAGGACAGCCGCCTGAAACTGAACTCGGACAAGACGGAAGTCCTCATCCTGGGATCTTCGCCCTCCGCCTGGGACGACTCCTGGTGGCCCCCAGCCCTGGGCACCGCACCCAAGCCAACCGACCACGCACGCAACCTGGGCTTCATCCTGGACCCCTCCCTCTCGATGACCAGACAAGTCTACGCTGTCTCCTCATCGTGCTTCAACACCCTGCGTATGCTTCGCAAGATCTTCCGCTGGATCCCGACCGAGACCAGGAAGACTGTCACCCAGGCACTCGTCACCAGCCGACTGGACTACGGAAACGCCCTCTACGCCGGAACCACAGCCAAGCTACAGAAAAGACTCCAGCGCATCCAGAACGCCTCCGCCCGACTCATCCTGGATGTCCCCCGACGCAGCCACATCTCCAGCCACCTGAGGAACCTGCACTGGCTCCCCGTCGACAAGAGGATCACGTTCCGGCTCCTCACCCACGCACACAAGTCTCTCCACGACCTGGGCCCCAAGCACCTCAACGACCGCCTGACCTACACGCCCACCCGCCAGCTACGGTCCACCAGCCTCGCCCTCGCAGCCGTACCACGCATCCGAAGAGCCACCGTCGGAGGAAGATCCTTCTCTTACCTGGCTGCCAAGACTTGGAACTCCCTCCCCATCCACCTTCGGCTGACCCAGGACCATCTCGCCTTCAGGAAACAACTCAAGACCTGGCTGTTCGAGCAGTAGCATACCCCTCCCCCCAAGCGCCTTGAGACCCTCCCGGGTGAGTAGTGCGCTATACAAATGGCATGATTGATTGATTGATTGATTATTTACAGTAAATCCTAATTACAATATTATACAAACGACCATAGACAATTAGTTTGTCTCAACTTCAAAATTTGGAGCAATCTTTTTTGACTTTGATGGTCTTATGGCTCAACAAATATGGTCTACGCGTTCGCCATTCAAACGAACGCGCCGTCCGAAACTGATTCGTGTTCGACAGCTGAACGTTGAGGCCGCTTCAGAGCTCTAGCATCTACCCATCTTTCAAACAGTGCGGATTTGCGAAAAAAAGTTCCTGGCACAAATTATAAAGCCAGAAGTGTATACATGTGTGCTACCTGATAGTGTTGAGCGTCGGGTGAAACAACGCTAAGTTTCTTCAGCAAAGCTTTATTGGGTCCTGATGAGAACTCCATACTAAATAGGTGTTTGAAACGTGTAGACCATATTTGTTGAGCCATAAGACCATCAAATTCAAAAAAGATTGCTCCAAATTTTGAAGTTGAGACAAACTAATTGTCTAGGGTTTTTTGTATAATCTTGTAATTAGGATTCACTGTAAATAATTTGTTGTGGCTTTGTTTGTGAGTGATTGAATGTCTGATATGTGGAGTGACTGTAAGTATGGAATGATGATGAATATGTAGAGGTCAATGTTTTATGAAAAGTCAGAACAATTTTTGTATATGTGGTATTGATGTTGGAAATGTAAATTTGGGGAAACTGAACCAATTAATGTATTAGAAGTAAAAAATAAACAAAGGGATAAATTCAGACTAGAAGTCGTGCCCCTACATTGTGTTCAATTCAAATGGGTTGAGAAAAGAGAAGTATTCAGTTTAACAGTATTGGCAGTTGTTTTGTTTTCTATCGTGTGGAGATCACAGCACTGGATATATCTGAAACAATAATGAGAGCGGGCAGGCCGGGCTGCGCTGTAGCCCTTTGCAACAAAATTTCCATGCAGAATTCCACCTGGTAAATCCGAGTGTGCACAGCAGCTCTCAATTCCATGGGGTTTAGGTCGAAAAAAAAGCTTTAACTTATATGAGAGAAAATAATGGTAGAAATGAGAATTGTTTTTCTGTTGAACATGGGAAATACTGAATATTAGGCATAAAGAGATGGAAGCAAGGTATGAGCAATGTAAGCGATATGAGCACAGAAGAATCATGACAGATAGATCCACGAGTTATGAGCACAGAAGGAAACATGGGGCTTGAAGTTCCTTCTTGCAAATTTTATTTTGAATCTTGCTTTGTGATCCTGACCTTACTCTCAGAAAATGAGCTGCATATTTTGAAGTTGGGATCATAGCTCGCCATCTTTTGATCCCTAGAAATCTGCTGTATTACACCACCTTCTTGGGGGCACAACGTGAGTTTGCGCCTGATTTATGTGCCCCCGGGGCAATTTGGTATTACAGAAAGCGCAGCAGATGCTTGTGCGGCCCCTTTTGTAATACAGATAGTGCTGGTGCACAAACAGCACCAGAGCTATCATTAGAGGGCTTCCCTTCATTTGCATGGGAGCATGACCCCATGCAAATGAAGGCATCACATTGCCACTGCACCGCGTTGTATTACCGATGTGGGCGCAGAGGCAGACATGCCTTTTGAAGGCACACTGAAAGTGCGCCACAAAAAGGTGATGCACTTACAGTTTGTCTTATCAATGCTGTCCTGTAAAGGGATGAGAGTTGGTCCCATGGACCCACCCAGGCATCCGCTTCAGGCGGGTGCAGTCACTCACAGCACCCACCTGCAAGGGGATCTTTAATCCCTTTTAAAACTGCCGTCGGGTTCATGGACGTCAATTTACCAAAATGCCAGGAGTTACAGAAATTACATCACACACCTTTAGGTCTTAATGACATCAGATTAGGAGACGGCAAGTGACCTTTGATCGGATTCTTCCCAGGGAGTGATGTCGCATGAACAGTATTCTCACGACATCACAATAAAGGATATCGCTGAAACGCCTTAACCCTTTCCGTGCTGATGACGGAGCGGTTCCGTCATGGCCCGCCCGACGCGCCTGCGCGGCGCTGATTTTGCGTTCTATTAAGCGGGCGGGGCCATGACGGAACCGCTCCGTCATGAGCACAGCTCAACCGCGGCTGGTGACGGAGCGGTTCCGTCACCAGCATGGGCTCGCCGCGCGGCCCCCCGCCCCCTTAGCGCTGCGGCGGAATAGCCGCCGCAGCGAAGTTGTTAACAACCATATTAGAACTATAACAACACTGCAAAAATAAATGTTTGTTTTAAAAACTACCTATACTAAGGTGCTAGCATGCTATGGCAGGGGAACTGCACATGTTTTCCTATTATGAATGTGTCCAAAGAATATATATTGCCATAAAATAGCACTATGTGGGAACCTAAATTATTTTTACCACAAAAAAGTATGATTTAATAGCTTAATTAGTGAATGTCACAACAAAATATGGATTGATAAGTGACAGAAAGAGGAAAATGTATATATATTTTTAAATATTAGTAATGTCCACATTAATTAACTGGCATTGACCATACATATTGAATAGTAATTATGTTATTGCTTTAAAGCATTCCTTATTGTTAAAACATTTTCATTTATGATTCATTTGCAAGGTACACTCACTCCCTGCGGAGCACGGAAATGAAGATTTTATTCCACAAAATCATTTTTCATGTATTCACAATGATGAAGCAATGGTATAACTTGTATAGAACATATTTTAGTCATGTTTTATTTAATCAGAAGAGTTTGCGTTGCACTGCTGAATTTATTTATTTACAAAACCTAAAGCAAAATGTCCCTCTGGAATCTGAAGATAGTAAACAGAGTTCATTGAAACACTTTTTAGCTGCTGTTTTTCCAGTGACGGCTTATGAGCTTAGAAAGTGGTGGGGCGTAATACTCGCCCTAAATAGTGCATCTTAAATAACAACTTTCACATACATTTACTAAGAGCCATAGGCTCTGTATTCTTGGAAACATTCCGTATTAAATATTCGAGTCTTTCATGGTGTGCCAGGTCAATTCAACCCGATGCTCTCCATGAGTTCACTCAATTGTTTAAACTAATATGCAATGAATTCTCATACGTCAAAATTGTCCTAAATTGTGTGAGAGCCAGCATTTTATGATGGGCATTCCAACATGCTCAGGGTACCTCTTTTGGCCATACATGCTAGTGCCACAATTTGGCCGTCAGTGCCAGTCATATACCATGGGAGACCCTTATGTCAAAGATTACCTCTAACAATGTTAGGGCCATCTTTCTGTCATGGTTGCCCCCGAACCATACTTGTCCTCCCTTCTGTCAAGCATTAACTCCAGTATGCCAGCACCAGCCTGCATTTTGCAGATTTTCCTGCAGATTTTCCTCCAGTATGCTAGTGCCAGCATTTTTCCACGGGTGCCTCATACCAAATATTACATCTAGCATACAGTGCTAGTATTTTGGCACAAATGCCTGCTAATGCCCCCAGTATGTCAGCACCAGCTACTTGCCATCTGTGCCTTTATAAACCAAGAATTGTATACCTGGGCCAAAGGTAGACTCGCAAGTTTAACACCATATTCTAACTCACATTCACACTCACTCAGACTCATTCTCACACAAAGTAACCCATTCAGACCCATTAAGACTGATTAGAGTGCTTCAAAAGCTGCAACTTTTCCTTTTCCTAAAATAAATCCTCTTGTAAGTATAGCAGAACATGCCTCTACAGCTATGGCCTTTACAAGTTTCAGTTTTCCGTGCAGCCCACTTTTCTTTCAGGAATGCAGAGTGTGTTTGTAGGCATCTCTAAAGCATCATATGCTGGGCAGATGGCTAACCGTCCACGTGCAGGCTGTAGGGAACATTATTTGTAGTGTTGGGACAGAAAGTGCATCCCAGTTTCCCATGCACTTCCAGTGAACCAATATTCGAATAACTTTACAAGGAGGCTGACCAGGGCTGATGTGGGAAGCTCTGACAAGTTGTATGTCAGATGTATAGGTGAACCCACAGTGCTGTGTCAGGTTATAGGATGTAGGTCCTTTAGACAGAGCATGCTCAGAAGACTAAAGCTGATGTCTCCTCACGTGTTGTGTTGACTTATAGGGCCATAGTTTCGAGGCTGAAAGAGGCAGAAGAGAATTCTGGCGCAATGGTGAGGAAGGATAGTGTGCCTCTGTGAGTTCCAGGCAGACACCCTCTGTGTTTGTTTACAAGCATGTTATTTTGTCTACCTATTTACACAATTTTAGTGTTTGAATTCAGGTATATAGATAGATCAGGGGAGGGCTTACAAGTATTTCCTGATGTTTATCCTGGTCGGTCTGGGCAAATCACTAAACCTTAATGCAACATTTAGTTGTCATGTAAACCATTTGTAAAATGTAAAGTATTTTAAGGCCTTTCGGCCAAGTTTGTGATCTAAAAAAACTTCAATAAAAAATAATTGTGGTTCTATATACAATGTTTTTTTCTGATGCTGTATGGGTGTTTTTATGCTGTTTGTGTATGTGGGCTAACATTTTTAGGTCGAGGCTGGGCAGCGAATGCGCTGCTCTTAGAGCCATGCTGTATTAGAGTATGGTCTTGAAGCCCCGCCCATTTTCCGCCCATATTTTTGATTGGCTTGTGTCATTGTCCTTCTTAAATGCTAGCTGCTGGTTCGTTATAGGCTTGTTAGTCCCTCCTTAGTACTGCCTTGTCTTCATTTGTAACCTCCCATGAGGACTGGTCCTTTACTTCTGTTGTTACACTATACATCTTATTTACTCTGTAAGCACTATTATCTTAAATGGTTGCTCCTACTGCAGGCACTACATGCTTTACTGTAACATTCAGCGTGCCATGCGCCCATTCACAGGGTGCTTATACAAAAAACCATTTGTTTGTCAACTTGACAAACAAATGCCTTTTTTGGTAAAAGCACCCCAATACCATGTTTTCACTTTAATAAAGGCCACAGACCTTTCTTTAGACAGGGGTGTGGCCTCTATTAACATGAAAGCGCAACATGTGGCACTTGTAAACAACAAGCATTTGCAATCCAAAGGATCGCGCATTTTAGAAACTTTGACTTATTGGTATTGTACATGACAATGCCTTTTTTTATTATTTCAGATTTTTTAAACACATTTGCGAAACCTATTGCATTGCAAATGCTTATTTATTTGTGATGTCCGTATAGTTATACGTTCTATGCCTGTTTTCACGTGATGCTCAAAATATAGTTTTGCACTCCGGATTTTTAACAAGCAAGATCTCCTTTGAGATGTTTTCAAATGGCCTTAGACCGAATTTGATTCTAAAATTGGGAAACTTGGCTATGCGCTCCTGCCGGGTACCCCTCACTGCATTGCAACCCAGAGGTTCGCCGGCATTCTTAATGAGATAACAAAAACAACAACAAACATTAAATGATGTAATAGAAAGACTTAACCTGTGCAAACCCTCGATCAATCAATAGCCATATTGAAAACAAATAAACCGCTTTCATGGCGGCCCCAGCACAATGCACTTTTTTTGTCACTGCTGCTTTCTTTTGTTAACCTGGCATGGAGTCTGAGAAAGTCAATGAAGGTCAAGGTTGATTTGTGGCACCAAGGAGGCGTCATCCATCAGGTATGTATGGTGTCTTTTGTAACGCTGTTTCGGGCCTTCAAAGCGTTGTTTGTTCAAAACATCAATGGTGTTTTCTACAACAATTTATATTACAATGTGTTTGCCATTATGTAACTTCGCTTTCAACTTACCTTGGGTCCACAAATGTCACGGCCATGGGCGTCCGCAGAAATTTTTCCAGGAGTTGGGATAACCTGGCAAATTAAGGGGCGTGGCTAATGTTAATACATATGTGAGGGGTTAAAATGGCAAACAAGCACTGGCATAGCCAATAGGTCTCGCCTTTGGGACCTTATAAGTATTTAGTTATGCAGCAGGTCCCAAAGGTGAGACCTATTGGCTATGCCAATGCTTGTTGTTATATCTTGGCACGTTGAGAGCCTAGGGGACTGGGTCTTGATGCCGGGTTGGGAGCACAGCAATGACCTACTCAATTTGAATGCATAAGAAATAAAACCGGAGGCGTGAAATGAAAGGTTCACTACCAGGAATAACAGGAAGGTAGAAAGTTAGGATGGTTAGAAAGGTAAAGAGGGGTAGAGGCAGGCATGGTGGTGAAGGGAGAAACAGATGCATGCTAGGAGAGCGCTGTGAGGGAGGGAGGCGAAATGGGAAGAGGCACTGAAAGGTGGGTCTGGTAAAGACCGTAGTGAGGCAAACAGAAGGGTTGGGAGGGGTGAAGGGTAGACAAAGAAGTGAGGTGTAAAGAAAACGATTCAGGGGCAGAGACAGGTAAATCAAAGATGGAGAGGGGAGAATAACGCAGTCGTAGAATGTGAGAGGGACAGGTAGAGAGAGGGTGAGGTGTGTCAGAGACAGGTAGAGACAGCTGAGGAAGAGGGAGTAATAAAGACTGAGGTAGACTGGTGAGGTAGAGGGGTGCGTCGATATAAAGGAAGTGCAGAGATGTGTCAGAGAGATATTACTGAAGAGGAAAAGAAGTAGAGGTATTGAGAAAGGAGTAAGGTACTAAAGAAGTAAGGGGGTGAACAGAGGTAGAGCGAGTGGAAGGGGAGAGAACACCTAGACGATGAATGACTGGGTAAAGTGAGCAATCAGGCAGTGAGTGTGAGGAGTGTGATACAGAGGGATATGTGGCAGTGAGCACGAGGTGTGGGGTACAGAGGGATATAAGGCAATGAGCACGAGGTGTGGGGTACAGAGGGATATAAGGCAATGAGCAAGAGGTGTGGGGTACAGAGGGATATAAGGCAATGAGCGAGAGTTGTGGGGTACAGAGGGATTTATGGCAGTGAGCGAGAGGTGTGGGGTACAGAGGGATATAAGGCAGTGATCGAGAGGTGTGGGGTATAGAGGAATATAAGGCTGTGAGCTAGAGGTGTGGGGTACAGAGGGATTTTAGGCAGTGAGCACAGGGAGTGGGGTACAGAGGGATATAAGGCAGTGAAACACTGGGTCGGGACGTCCTGCCAGACACGATAGGGTGCATACTGGCAGATAGATATGTTATTCACACAAGACTGTGTACGTTTTAGTGGGATCTGAAATCCGGGCTATGCTGAAACCTCAATTATTGACTTGGGAGGATAATGAATCGCTCTCCCCCCCCCCCCCCCCCCCAGAACTTCATTCAGAAGACCCCTTGCTCTCAGGCTACATAGTGTTAAAAGGAGGTCTTGGTGTTTAGACCTAGTTTACCACTTCTCCTTAGGATGCAGCCTGCACTTTCACCTATGACTGATTAAGGAAAGGACTGCACGAACCAGAATGCCATTGAGCACGAGTTTGAAGGGGGTGGGTGTATTTCCACACCACCTCTAGCAGTGGTGTTGTCAAGTGGCACTGGAGGTAGAGCCTGTTCCGTTTCATGGCCTTAGGGAGAAAAACCCGATCATGGCACACAAAACACTGCTGGTCTCTGCAGCACATACCCAACCTGCTGAGCTGCCTCATTGGTTCAGGGTGGGCTGTATGCTTTCACAGCTCAAAGTGGCTATTGTCATTCTGTATGTGATAATCAGCCACAGACAGAATGACAATGGGTGGGAGGGGCTGCAAGGAGGCGTGCAAGGTGCCCCATCAGGGAGTTGAGGCCTCTGGCAAGGAACAGCTCTGCTCCCTGCAGGGCCCAGAATTATGACAAAAGGCGTCCGTAAAAGCATGAGTGTCCGCAGGTGGGGGCAAGGAGGGGTGTTCCGGGGGGGGGGGGGGTGGGGGGGGCAAGCGCCCCTCTTTGCCCCCCCCCCGCTGCAGACGCCCATGGTCACGGCTGTGTCAGACACTCAGGTAGGGTGAGTCAGACAGCTGATGCGAGACAGATGCAAGGACATACATAACTTGAAAAACTGGGTTGTACCTGCAGCTCGATATTGCAACGACAATCAGCGCAACCAGGTACATAAAAACAGACAGAGGTAAACGTGCCAACCCAGCTTGGGTGTCTCACCCTGGCTAAATGAATCAGCCAATGGGAAGCAGGTATTCATGACTAGAAAACAGCGCTTAAAAGGCACAATGGTGAGGAGTCCTCAGATTGGCTGGTTGCATGCGTGGTTTCTGCAACCTGAGTCTGCTGCAAATCGGCCAATCAAAGAAGTGTTGTCCAGCTCTGAGGCTTAGCCATTTCTTTTTGAAAGTGAGCGGGCATCAATATTCAGTGTGGTTTGGTGGTCTGGGCACCTTCGCCATAGTTAGCAGGTGTAGATATGTTTAGTCCTATCTTGAAACTGCTTTTGCCACCTCTAAGTCTAGGGTGTCACAAAAGCAGTACCAAGGGTCACAAGGAGCAAGCTACGGGTCTCAACTTCGCCTCCTAGTGACCCCAAAATAATGTCCATAAGGGGGTTGCCACCTACACAGAGAAACACGGAGCCACTTTTAAACAGCTGCTGCGTATTTCTCTTGAATGCGCTAACCCAGGCAGCACGGGTTCACGGCTGCCCCAGTGGCAGCGCGTTCTGCCTGACAAGACGCACTTTCCATGCTTGCACCTGCTTTAAGGTGAGCTTTGGCGCAAACATGGAAAGAGCACCCTCTCTTTAATACTGGTCATGGTGTTCACTCTAAATTGCACATGAAACGCTTAAAAGGTGATGGGAGGAATTCTTGCAGTTTGTCTAAACACTGGCAGTAACTCGGGTAGCATCCCAACCCATCCTTCTTTTGTTCATCATGCCACCTCAGTTTGGACCAGCTATTTGCAAATCAGTCTTGGCCCTGCTCCTCTTGGGAACAGTCCAGTCCGAACTGCACGGCCACGCTCTCTGATCGACACACAAGCAACCCAGGACCACTTGACGCTAAATGTTAGACAAACTATACAGAGCGCAATCTGCAAGGTTGAAAGGTTGGTTCAAGAGGCGTGCAGCCATTTTAAGCCTCTAAATAAGGCCCTCATGATTTGATTGGTGTAAATGAGATTTGAAATGACGGCCCTCTGCAAGATAATAAGGAAGACGGAGAAAGTAATTGCTTGTTTACTCTCTGTTTCCTTTTTTAGACCCTTCTAATGATATGATATCACTGCCCGTCTCCCGTCCCCTTAACTCACTGCTGCAGCTCACTGCAGACACAGAAGACAGACCAATAAAAACAGCATCCCACAGACATCTTTTCAACTTAGGAAATGATGATTCCCTGTCTTGGGAAGTGGGTCAAATCTAAAAGACATAGTACTCATTGTCCTGGCCCGTGAGTGACCTTGGTGTGAAGGTTGAGGGCAGGGCCTAGCGATGGATTATTTGTAAGGCCTGTTCCATGGGTTACTCTTATTAGCCCCATTTCATTTGTGTGGGTTACTCATACTATTATTCACTCATTTTTGCTGTTAGTACACTACATTCAGTTAAACTTCTCTGCCAAGAAACCAATGATCTGCTGGCCACGAGTTCAAGTCCTGGCACGGAGACCCGGCCTTTAATTCTTCAGTGGTGGGCAAATTGAGCATCATAAAAAGAACTAGATTATAGTAACACCTGGTGCTTACCGTGCTTAAAAATGTGCAAGTGCTGTCTGCAGTGCTTTTAAAACAAAACTATTATTCATTTTGTAATGTGAATGGGAATGCTTTTCAGTATGACACAATTCACTGTACCCTATTTCACCTTGGCACCCCACACTACCTGCTTTTTAAGTGAGTGACCACACTGTATTAAAACATTACCCACTGTGTATTTTGTAAAGCTTGCTGGTTTACTGCATTAGCATATAGTGCTGCAAAGGAAGAATAATTTAGATAATATAATAGCATTGCCATTTACCCCCATGTCATCAGTTTTGGATGCATTATCCTCAGGTGCAGCGGAATGGAAAACCTTCCATAGCAGGGTATAATAGCAGAGATAAGTGCTACATGTCCCACTAACGTCAGACTGTGCAATAGAGATGGCAACAACATAACACAAAATAGATTAGGCAATGTGTTGACTTAGCCATCACTTCTACTTACTGTCCTCTAGGCTCATCGAGAGATGCTTATGGGGGCAACTCAAGCCTTAAGACCTAGAGACAGCGTGTTTTAACCGACCTCCCTGAGGTCAAATGTGCTGCACTCACCCCTGGGGTCGGCCATCCACCCACATACACTGTTTACTAAACCGACTTGGACTCGGTTCTTCTGGAGGGTTCCAACAGCAGGAGCTTCTGGAGAAGGGTTGGATGAGAAGAGGAGAGGGGGCACAGGAGGTGAAAGACAGACTGTTAGAAGGATGCAGAGTATTGCCAAAGGTTGGAGAAAAAGGGGTGAAGGAGAAAGTTAATTAATTGTGGGAATATCCAGAGGGAACTGGCATGCCAGTGATTAGGGAGCTGGGAATTGCCTTGACTTCAAGGAGTAGGTACACGCAAGCACTAACAGCCATCTTGCCCCGCGCGCGCACTTGCAGCCACGAGCCATCTCGCAGCGCGCGTGTGCACTGGCACAAGATGGCTGCGGTGTAGGAGCTCTCCCTTGGAGCGCCGGGTTTGGGATCAACTATTCGGTAAATATCCCTGCTTGTATCCGATCACCCGCCCCAAATCCTCATCGCATCTAGCAACGGACCTTCCTATCTTACCCTGATCGTGTCGATGAATGATCCAGACCTCCTTCTCGCCTCACACCGTCGATGCCCATCACCAGGATTGTGCCCAGCAGCTCGAGTTCGCATCGACTCTGCCTCTCGCATCACACCGTCGATGCCCATCGCCAGGATTGTGCCCAGCAGTTCCGGGTTCGCATCGACTCTGCCTCCAACTTGGACCTCGAGACCTGTGTCGGTCTGGTGAGTCGGATCCAGCCTTTAGCCTAATCCCATAGTCTCTCCGGCCAGTGAGCTGGATCGAGCCCCTCAGCCTGGTAGCTTCGTGAACGAGCCTCCCGGAGCGGTCCTGCAGCACTCTCCCACCTTTCCTAACCGCCATACTATCCTAAGCCTGTCCGGCCCGTGAGCTGGATCGAGCCCCTCTGACCTGGTGGCTTCATGAACGAGCCCCCTGGAGCGGTCCTGAAGCACTCCCCCACCTTTCCTAACCACTGTACCATCCAAAGCCTCTCCGGCCAGTGAGCTGGATCAAACCCCTCCGGCCTGGTGGCTTCACGAACTAGCCCCCCGGAGCGGTGCTGCAGCACCCCCCACCCCCTTTCCTACCCACCGTACAAGCCTAAGACTCTCCTGCCCGTGGGCCAAGATCAAGCCCATCCTTCACTCTGCCCCGTGTGGCCCCGAACTCCATGGTGCCGTGCCCCACCACCCTTTCCTCAACCACTTCTGCTCTGGTGGTGTTAAGCCAAAAGGGGGGTATCAAAGAAAATGGCCCCTGGTGCAGCCGCCAGAGCTCTGAGTCCTGGCCCATGCTCTGACTCCGAACCAGCCCCGACGGTCATCGGGCCGCCACATTGGTTGTGTGCTATCAGAGTTCTGCTGAGGATAAGATGCCGACGATCCACCACATCTTGCTCCCTAAGAAGGCGTACGACACGTCCCCCGTGTGAGGCCAGGGTGAGTGGTTTTCCTTTTTACCACCCGAGCCTCCCTCGTTGCACCCAATTATCAGGGAAAAGATCTTTACAGTCCTGTGATCGGTGAGGCTACGTTTTTAACGAGAGCACAGGGGAACTGCCTGATTACATAATAGCGGCCGGAATTTAACCCCCGCTCCATAGACTACTACAGTCCATTTAATGCACAAGCTGACATTATTTAACACTTTCTGAAACTTAAAAGACACATTGTGTCTGTTTATTTTATTTTATTTCATAATTGACTTTGTAATTGATGTTGTTCATTCATTCGGTCCTCCTACTGAGGATAATGCACAAGCAGACATTCGATAACACTAACTGAAACTTAAAAGACCCATTTTTGTCTGTTTATTTCTATTTTATTTTATAATTGATTTTGTTATTGATGTTGTTCATTCATTCGGTCCTCCGACTTAGTATACTGACAAGGGGTGACCCCATTTGCCTTCTCTGCTCTGTAATAATTAGAGAAATAAACTGGCTACTGGCGCGGCAATCCATGCAAGAGAAATGAGCTTGCGCCACACTTAACTTATAGGGGCCATCTCGGAATGGTCCTCTTCTTTACAACTTTTTATCTGTCTGCCAGTTCAACAATCCCAACCAAATTACCTGTGTTTTAGCCGCCTCCCGCTCCACGCCCATAACCCTACCAGGATACTTCGCCACGCTTAAGCTACATATATATGCATGTGTGACATAGAGATTGTATTTTTTACTTTCTATTGAAATGTTTCACTGAATCACTATTTTTAACTTAACATAACTTGCGTGCATTTCGTGGACCCTCTACTATGCATGTTGTTACACTCTAGTGTGTGAAAATGGTATAATATCTAGTGTGCCCTCCTCCACCCTACCTTCGTGGCTTCACAAGAGTGCATCCAGCCTACTGCTTGATTGCTATTTACGTCTCGACATTCTTACCATTCTAACCCCACCCGGAACTCTAATTTCGTGCGTTATGGACCCAACTCCTGGTCCAATAATTACCCTAACAAAATGTAGTAATGCAAAAAAGAACTTCAGGCACAGCACTCTAAAACAACACCCTGAAACACTCTTTGTAGATAACTATCACTCAGCGACCAACGGTAGCACGAAAACAAACTTCATTTTCTACACTAATCGCCCGGCTAAATGGAAAAACACCTTCTCTCTTCACCTTCAAGTCGCCAAGTCAGTAACAATTCCCTATGGTGAAAAAATCTCCACTACCATCTCCCCGACCTTCAAAGGGGATCTCACCATTTCCATCTACAGAACTGGAACCATTCTCATACAGGCCACCGACCCTCACCTCACCACTTTTGACCGCCACTTCCACACACACCTCTCCTCGCTAACTCAACTGAGCCATCAAACCCTTTCTCCCCTATCCCCCACTACCCTCACTAATATTGTGGAACCGATCCAATCTCCCTGCCCTGACGACCCTCTCCTCAACTCATGGACTTCCACCATCACTCACTACAATCACACTACCCCTATTATTACTCTCCATTGCCAAACACCCACCATTTTCACATCTACTGATCACACCAGGAGCAACAAACTCACAACTAACAATCCCCTCAGGGCCAATCTTAACAGCTTGGTCTCTAACCTCAGCACTCCTGCGAATGAAATCCCCACAAGCACTCCCCTCTCTACCCCTGAGAATCTGATCCCCCCCCCCACAACCTTCCTCGACCACCTACACAGACCCTGTTCCCACGACCCTTACTTCCCCCTGGTCTAACTTCATTTCCAATTCAGTGGTCTCTCTCCCCCTTCTACAACTGCACTATCCCCTTCCGCTGTCACACCCCCCCATACACAACCTGCCTTCAACTCTATCCTCTCGGACACACCCCGGAACTCCAATGGCCTTTCTATAATTTCTCTTCCTCCTCACCTGGACACTAGTCCCACTTCTCCTCCTCTGAACTCCTAGAATGAGAACATTACTAATCCGGCTCCCTGCATCCAACCTCTCCCCTCTCCGAATCCCAAGGTCCTCACAGACACTCCCCTCTCTAATCCTGATAATCGGAACCCTCCCTCACAATCTTTCCCTACCACCTACACAGTCCGTGTTCCCCTGACCCTTATTTCCCCCCTGTCTAACGTCATTTCCAATCCAGTTGCCTCTCTCCCCCCTTCTACCACTGCACACTCCCCTTCCGCTGTCGCACTCCCACATTCACAGCCTGCCTCCACTGCCAATCTCTCTGACAATGCCCGGAACTCTGATGCCCGTCTCAGAATTTCTCTCCCGCCTCACTTGGACACTAGTCCCACTTCTCCTCCACCAAACTCCTCGAATAGGAACATTACATTACCGACTCCCCGCGTACAACCTCTCCCCTCTCCTAATCCCAGGGACTCCATCCCATCCTGGACCCCTGCTCAATCTCCCTCCATTGACCCAAGTCATCCTCGACCCCTGCCTAAAACCTTAAACTATCTCAGCTCAATAGCACAGCAACTGAACAGAATGGAGGAGAAAATTAACTCCCTTGCTGCTGATTTCCTTTACTTACAACAAGACCTTCTCAACAGGGCCAAGCCACTGTGCTCCCTCCCCCCAAGGTGTTGTGCTCCTACTCCACTCAATACATCTCACATGACCCCACAGAGCACCCCTCAACCCTCCAGCCCATCATCGAGCCAGGCTCTCAGTCCCAACGGGGATAACCAACCCTTTTCGGTACCGAAACCTGATGAGCTCTACGACTCTCACCTCGCTTTGTACCAGAAGTCAGCCCCTTTCCACATCCCTGTTATTATCAGCACTAACAGAATCGCGAATACTGTCCACTCGCCTAGACCCCCTTCTCAATACACCTCTATCCACCTAACTCCCCCCTTTATCAAGGCTCCCCGTCCTCTCTCTTGCATGCTCCTAAACTGCAGATCAGCAGTACAACATGCTACTGACATTGCTGAAGCTATTCTGCTGAAGAAATTGACATCGCTTTCCTCACAGAATCCTGGCTCAATATCCACTCCACCTCCATTCTTGACATTCTCACCCCTCCAGGGTACAACATCATCAGACAAGACAGGCTGATCAAAACTGGGAGGGGACTAGCCATCATTCATAGAGCTGGAATACAGAGTACCAAACTAAAACCTGCAGAATACCTATCGTTTGAATACCTAAGGGTCGAACTCACTACCAAGGACACCCCACCCATCAAATTCCACACCATCTACCATCCTCCTGGAGAGCGTACCCTTTTTCCTGAAGAACTAACAGACCTAATAACACGATTCTCCTTGACAGACACCAAAGACGTGTTCCTGGGTGACCTCAATATCCACTGGAACGTCCCATAAGACTCATTTGTCCTGAACCTATCCAACCTTCTGGAAATATATAACCTCAAGCAACTCTGGAATAAACCAACTCACATCAAAGGTGCAACACTAGATGTGATCATAACCAACAACGAACTGGTCTCCCTGAGAGAGATTTCTCCCATTGACTGGTTCGACCACCACCTCAATCTGTTCAGGATTGACACACTTGCCAGCATCCAATCTATTTGTGTTGTCAAACCTAAACTCTTGAACAGAAACATCAAAGAAATACCTTTATCCAAACTTGAAGCCAAGATTCATCCCCATCTTCAACTCCATCCCTCTTCATGGACGGCTGATGACCTCATCTCACACTTTAACTCAAGAATGACAGAGGTTTTAGACCAAGTAGCTCCTCTCAAACAAAAACAACTGAGGAGAACCAAATCAAAACCCTGGTTTAACATGGAGCTGAATGATGAACGGCGTCAACTCAGACAAATGGAAAGGTCTTGGAGACAAAACCCCTCAACCTTGCACCTAACACAACTTAGATCTGCTCGGCGGTCTTACAAAAAACACATCTTAAGTGAAAAGGCTTCTTTTTTTCCACAGCCAACTAGATCTGGCGAAAAACAGACCAAGAGAACTCTTCAACATTGTTAAAAGTCAAACTAACTGCACTCCCTCTCAAGAAATCTAAGCCACCAATGAGCGACGTTAAGAAATTGCCACCTTCTTCACTAATAAAGTCTCTAAAATTGACCAATCCTTCCTACAAACTGCTAACCCTCATTCCCCTTAACCTGCCCCCCTTCAACCACCCTTGACCACTCGGAAAGAGTTCTTAACAAGGACAATCAGACCTACCTCCAGCTAAAAAACTGCACATTGGTCCGACTTTGAGCTAATGTCGGTAAGCGAGGTCTTCAATATAATTTCTAATCTAAAACCCTCCTCCCACACCTTGGACCCCCTCCCAACCACAATTATAAAAGAACTGAACCACACCATATCCCCTTTCTGGACAAAAATCATAAGTGCCTCTCTCACCTTAGGCTGTGTCCCAGACTCCCTTCAACTAGGACACATTACACCCATTCTCAAGAAACCTGGTGCTGACCCTAATGATCTTAATAACCTCAGACCTATCTCTAACCTCCCATTCCTTGCAGAAGCATTGGAAAAATGTGTTCTCCACCAACTCAATAAACACATTGATGAGTTCAACCTCCTCAACGCCTTTCAATCTGGATTTAGAAAAGGCTATAACATGGAAACAGCTATGCTCAACGTCTCCGATGACATTCACAAGGCCCTAGACGAAGGTGATGCCTGCCTACTCATCCTTATTGACCTATCTGCGGCTTCGACACAGTAAACCATCTAGTCCTTCTGGGGACCCTGTTGAAGCGTTCCAGCATTAATGGCACAGTACTAAAATGGTTCACCTCCTTCCTTCAACAATGCTCGCAACAAATTAAAATCAACTCCTGTCTCTTAAAACCAACAAAAGTCACACTTGGGGTCCCACAAGGCTCAATCCTCTCCCCGTCCCTCTTCAATCTCTTCATGGAGCCCCTCACAATCATATTGAAAAAATCTGGAGTGAATTACCACCTTTACGCGGACGACACCCAAATCTATTTCAGGATCAAGTCTCCCAGCAACATCCAACTCCTCAATACCACCCTAATCGAGATCCAAACGTGGTTCTACGTTAACCACTTAAAGCTCAACCCAAACAAAACGGAACTAATCCTATTCTTTCCAAAAAGTAACCATCATCCAATCCAAGAGTGCCTCAAGAATCTGGTTGCCCTAAATTGCCCCCTTACCCTATCTGACTCAGTTAAGTCTCTAGGCATCACCCTTGACAAGAACTTATCAATGGAGGCCCGCATCAAAAACTCTGCAAAAAGTGCTCTTTTCTCTCTAAAACACCTCAGGAAATTGAAACCTTTTCTACCCCACGATGACCTCAAGACAGTAGTCCAATCCCTAGTTCTCTCTAAAATCGACTATGGGAACGCCATTCTTACAGGAACTCCAAAAGCTCACCTAGCCCCTTTAAGGGCAGTACTGAACATGTCCGCTTGACTTGTATCTGGAGTTAAAAGATTTGAACACATCACTCCAGTTCTCAACTGCCTCAATTGGCTTCCCATGGAAGGGAGATGTATCTATAAGCTGGCTTGCATCACACACAAAACCCTTCATTCTCCTGCCCCCAACTACCTACATAACAAACTGGTAAGAGCAGGTCAATCCAAAATGATGAGAAGCTCCAAATCACTCCTTCTTATTCCTCCGAAACTGAAAAAGAAAACCACCCAATACCGATCGTTTTCTGGCAATGCTCCCAGGATATGGAACGCTCTCCCTGAAGTCCTCAGATGTAACCCCTCCTTCTCCTGTTTCAAAAGGGACCTGAAACTCCATCTCCTAAACAAATACTTTCCTGACCAACGTCAACTAACCTAGACTTCTACATCCGAGCTGTCTCCTCTCTCTCTGGACATTTAAGGACAGTGGGTGACCGGACTATGTCATTCTCACCTTTTGGGTTTCGCCTGCCGAAGGCTGCGCTCTGCGCAGCTTTTCGGCGCAGGTGAAATCCTTTGTTGACAATAAGGACTTCGGGAACGTCCCCCGGCTCTCATTGGCTAGCTCCATAAATGGAGGCTAGCCATTGAGTGCCGGATCTGTCCGTCAAGGCCGGACCAGATTCGGGGGCGTTCCCGAGATTTTTTCCCTGGGCGTTCCGCTATCCACCCTTTTTGCATCGTCATTGGGCGGTGGGCGGAGTTTCGTTTTTTTTTTCTTCTGGGTTTGTTGTTGTCACTCCATGCCGACCACGGCCGCCGGAGGAAGCCCAGGTGAGTGCTTGTTTTTAAATCTTGCCTTCCCGCGTCCTTTCTCTGTGTCCGTTACTTTCCCGACCCCCTCCCGCTCTCCGTTCCTTTCCCGCCCCCCCCTCCCGCTCTCCGTTCCTTTCCCGCCCCCCCTCCCGCTCTCCGTTCCGTTCCCGCCCCCCCTCCCGCTCTCCGTTCCCGCCCCCCCTCCCGCTCTCCGTTCCCGCCCCCCCCTCCCGCTCTCCGTTCCCGCCCCCCCCTCCCGCTCTCCGTTCCTTTCCCGCCCCCCCCCGTGTCCGTGTCCTCGTAGGGGGCTTGTTGTTTATTGGTCTCCTTCGATCCTGGGCCTGTGCTTGATGTTATTGACATCTAACGCTGAACACCGAGCACGAGTTTGAAACTCTCCCTTCAATGGCTTTTTTTTATATATGAATCTTGTGTTTGGTCCTATTCTGATTTGGGCCCCGAGGAGATGGACTATGAACATTGACTCGGTCAGTCATGGGCCACTGCCCAAAGATGTCCGCTATTCATCGGTCCACTGAGTTGCCTTATGGGAGCTGTAGTTTTGTGGGGGATTGAGCGTTTGAGTGTTTCCACATACCCTGGTCGTTTTATGAGCGATAACTGGAATCTGTGAATTTATTAAATATAACAACACGTTTATTATCAGTATCCGTTGCGAGGACTCTGGTTTTTGCATTAAATAATTGAAATAAACTGTGGCCATTGAATTATGTCAACTGACTCTGTTTATATACGTGTTACAGGTAGCTGGGGTTCGAGGGAGCCCTGAGCGCTTGGGTTAGATTTGGATATACATGATTTATCAACATATTTAAAGTTTCCCTTTCGTCAGAGGGCGTACAGTACACTTTCAAGAGGATCAGAGGGACATGTTACCACAGTAAGCTTTAAAAGAGGATTCTGCGGGCTCCTCGGGCGGGGAGAAAGGCAGCTTGATGCCCGGGCACAGAGGGGATTCGAATGGAACGCTGGCGGAGTTTTCAAACTTTCCCCCTCTGCCAGGAGCGTTCGCCTGCAGGGGGAGGGGTGGGGGTGCCTATTGTTCCCTCAGCGGCCTCCATGTTTGTTGACTCGTGCAGCTCGTGTTTGCACCTGTCAGACCTGGGTGTAATATTAACCCTTTTTGTTGGCTGTTTTGTGTGGGCGCTTCGAAGCCATTCTGGACAGGGCGGCGCACTCCCTTTCCTGCCGCTCCGCCCCGTGCAGAATTATTTCATCCGATGCCACGGGCCTTCTTTCATGTGGAGCAGGGCGGATTACAGCTTTGTCCCGCCGAAACCTTCTGTGAGCTCTTGGCAGCCAGCCAGGGCGCCACCTTGCTGCCAGGCTCTGCAGGGCTGGGAAAAGGCAACCCGCCTCCGGTGTTACTGGCCCCGAACAGGGCAGCTTAACAGAAGCCGGCACGGGGGAAAGGACTGGCAGAGAACAGGCGAGGGGCCAGGGCTGTACTGGGGACCCAGGAGCAGCCCTGGCAAAAATGCTCACACCAGCCACTGCCCTCCAGCAAGCTCTTTATTTCCATTCATTCATTCATCCATTCACACTCTCTCCTCTAGCACTTCTGCCTCTCTGGTGGCTTTCCCGCTACCCCCCTCCCTCCTCCCTCCCTCTCTTTCTCTCTCTGAAGCCTCCTGTGCCTGCTGCAATTGACCTTAGGGAGCCAGGGAAAGTGACAGACACCAGGAGCTGCCTTGGCTTCCTAACCTGCCTCAAGGGGCTCCAGCCTACTGGGGAAATGCCCGGGGGAGTAAAAGGCATGTGGTTAAAAAATAAACAAGTGGGGAAGAAGCCCACACTTATTTTCACACGCTCAGTTTTATACTTGTTATCATACCTTTTTAGGTTTTGCCTAAGTGATTGCTCACTTACGCTATGACCCTCTGTCTTGCACTGAACAGCAACGTGGACGCTGGGAGGAAATCACTGGCATTAATCAGAATTGCTATTTGAAATGGATTGAATGTGAAGCAACCTCTAGCATCGAACATTTTGGTGCTTTAAGCAAAAGACTGTTCGCTTGTAAAGCATTATTTGGCCAGGCCCGTTCAAGTTTTAATATAATTAACCTTATTAGGGGGAACTTTGCTACAGATATGCGATGTTAATTTACAGCGTGTTATTTTATTTTAAGATCATCCCATCAGCGTGCTCCTCCTTACTACCAGAGCACCTACGGTCTCCCACGTCAAAACCATCAAACCCCACAGCCATACGGTTAAGATTCCACACCACGCCCTTCCATAATTGAATCCCACAGCACTATTCAGGACCTCCACCACTTCTTTGGCGGTCATAAAACTGTCTGTCTCCTTTAGGAACACAGTTTCTTTACTTTTACACATTGCCCACACTTATTTTCACACGCTCAGTTTTATACTTGTTATCATACCTTTTTAGGTTTTGCCTAAGTGATTGCTCACTTACGCTATGACCCTCTGTCTTGCACTGAACAGCAACGTGGACGCTGGGAGGAAATCACTGGCATTAATCAGAATTGCTTTTTGAAATGGATTGAATGTGAAGCAACCTCTAGCATCGATCATTTTGGTGCTTTAAGCAAAAGACTGTTCGCTTGTAAAGCATTCTTTGACCAGGCCCGTTCAAGTTTTAATATAATTAACCTTATTCCTTCCTTGCCCCCTCCCGCTGTCCGTTCCTTTCCCGCCCCCCCTCCCGCTGTCCGTTACTTTTCCGCCCCCCCTCCCGCTGTCCGTTCCTTCCCCCTCCCCCCTCCCGCTGTCCGTGAGCCTGTTACTGCCCCCCCTCCCGCTGTCCGTGTCTCCGGCCCCACTTGTAAATGCTTGTTTCATTATTGCACTATATTTCCTTGGGAAAGCACATGTCTGTAGTTGCATTTGGGGAATGAATCTCTGAAACTGAGATCTGTTTTGAATTTGGGAAGTGCTTCTCTTAGAGACAGCAGCATAGTGTGGGCTGTGAGAGCTGTGTGGGCTGTGAACGCTGTGTGGGCTGTGAGAGCTGTGTGGGCTGTGAGAGCTGTGTGGGCTGTGAGAGCTGTGTGGGCTGTATGGGCTGTGAGGGCTGTGTGGGCTGTGTGGGCTGTGAGGGCTGTGTGGGCTGTGAGAGCTGTGTGGGCTGTGAGAGCTGTGTGGGCTGTGAGAGCTGTGTGGGCTGTGTGGGCTGTGATAGCTGTGTGGGCTGTGTGGGCTGTGAGGGCTGTGAGGGCTGTGAGAACTGAGCGAGCTGTGTGGGCTGAGAGAGCTGTTGGCAATGTAAATAACAATGCCATTTATTTATAAGTAAAAAAAAAAAAGAAATGTCATGAGCAATGCAAATAGCTCTAACTTTTCCAAAGGCGAAACCATTGCATTGTAAATGCTTGTTTCTTTTTATTGTTCTCTCCTCCTCCGCTGCACGGCATATTTATTTCCCATGCTGTATTTTTCTTTGATCTGCTTCCTTACTGCCGGCCTACTATGTAATGTAATGTCTTTCTATTTTTTACTGTGTGTACGCAAAGCGCTCTGATACTTACGGGTCAAGCTAGCGCTATATAAAACTTTTAAAATAAAAAATAAATAAAAGCCATTTCACCGCGCGCGCGCACTGGCAGCCATGAGCCATCTCGCTGCGTGTGCACAGTAGCAGCCATCTCGCCGGCCCTGGTAGAGAAGCTTGACAAGGCTGACTCTTCTTGTTAGGAGTCCAGTGGTCCTCGGGGGATCATTCATGCTGATGTCATACCATTTTGCCTCTGGCCAAACGCCGCAGCTGGATCTGCGAAGGGAAACCCCGCGCTGAGGGAAGAGATGTTCGACTAGCATTAAAGCATTTATTTTTCATATCCTCTGTCTTGAAGACGATGTTTCAGTGAGTTTACAAATGCTTGATTTCATCTGACAGCCACCAGGAAGGCGAGTGCCGGAAGTGCAGACCTTCTCAAGGCAGGAGATGGAGGCGGTTGTTGGACAAACCATGCACCTGGAGAAAGAATAAGTGTATGTGTCGATCACCCATTCCACATGAACCCCCTGCAGATATCCCTCGTGTAGAAAGGATAAGGGAATGGAGCAGATTTTAAGCAGTATCTGCCCTCGCAGAGACTCACTGATCCTTTCCTGGCGTGAACTTATGTCTTCTTTTGTCTGTGTGCGTTCCACTTCCCAATCTGCCTTGATACCCCCTGCTGGAGTACAGGAGACCTATCCACGAATCCTAGGAGAGGCTGGCAAGCACACATCTTTGATTGACAGCTAGTCGCTAATAAAGTAATTAATTAATGCAATGGAATGTGTTGTGCGTGAGGGCAGAAACTTTGCAGGTTTTTCTAAGCTACACAATTTATTAAAAAAGCCTTTCTACGGGTGACGCATTGAGAAGTGTATGGTCTCTCTGTCCTTTCTCTGTCCTCTGAGCTTTCTTAATCTACATTCCCTGGCTTGGAAATATGTGTTCAGGGCCGGACTGGGAACTGAAAGCAGCCCTGGCAAATTTTTCCAGAGCAGCCCCCATCTGGCGAGCGAGCCTGGCCACTACTAGGAGGGTTTGGGAGGAAAATTTTGGAAAAAGACAGACCAAAATAGTGCATTTTAGAGCACATTTTTCATTACAAATTTAAGTGTACTCAATTTTAAAGCACAGTAAATAGTACGATGACCTTAAAGAGCACCTGGTTATCCAGTCATTATGACTACAATTAAGGCAGGTCAGGGGCCTCAGTGCCTGCCTGGTCATGAAGGGGGGTGGCGCTGAAAGTAAGTGTACGCGGGCTGCAGCCTACACGCACGGTGCAGTAGCTGGGTGGATTAGTATGGTAACTTGGGTTGAATTTAGTAGTGCTTGTGTGAGGCACATGCACTACTACATTCAACCCAACTACCGCACTGCAGCACCTCTGTCTGTCTGTGCGGGTAAAAAGCACCACTGCCATTTATGAGTGAGTGGTCACTCACCAATCGCAGGTGTGCTTTTTCTCCGCAGAGCAGAGGCAGGAGTTCACACTGCACTGTGCATAGCTGCCAAGGTTTCAGATTGCTATGTGTGACATTTTCATAAATTCAGTGTAATTATGTGTGATATTCAATGACTGAGTGACACGTTCTCGTGAGCAAAAATCGAGCAATGAACATGATGGAAGCATATAAATACCTGAAATTGCACCTATTTGAGCAACCAGAAACTCTAAGATCTAAAACTGTTGCACTAGTGCTGCTGGGAAATTCCATCTGTAACTGGTTCTGCGTGAGACTGCGATTGCACCAAGAAACCCACCCACTGCTCTAGTGGTCTCAAAAGAACAGAATATAAAAAAAATGGCAGTGGTCTGAAAATACAGACAATTAGAGCTTGTATGATAGCGTTTATAGTTAGTGGAGCTCTGTAAAGCTATGCAGACCAATGGTTTGTCAAATTTCCAGGATTTCACTTCTGAAGTGGGCTGAAAAGTGCCCAGATGCATTTTAGCTTCCAGTACAGCGCTATAAAAAGTTCACAAATAAATACAGTCAATAAAAGTGTATCTTAATTGTTATGTGAAATATTCATTCTAAATAAAACATCAATGTGAGGCAGGAACAAGAAGTTCAGCCAAAAAGCTAACAGCAGCTGGTGGCGCTGTGGTTTGTGTTTACGCGTTTACGTCAGACCCCTTTCGCATAGCTGCCAAGGTTTCATATTGCTTTTGTGTGACATTTTCTTAAAATCAGTGTAATTATGAGTGACATTTCAACAACTATGAGTGACACTTTATCGCGAGCAAAAATAAGCAATGAAGATGAGGGAAACATAAATATGAGATATTACACCCATTTGAGCAACAAGAAACTCTAAGAAGATGTTAAAACTGCTGCATAGCACCAGAAATGGAAGAGCACTAACCAGAGACAGACTGCTTGACTGCAGTTCACAGTAACAGAGGGCAGACAGGCACTGCAGCAGCTCAGAAGAGGATCTCGTTGATCTGATTATTCATAGCCACACACTAGCCTAAAACCTGAATTTATAGCATAGCAGTCACATTTTCAGATTGCTTATGTGTGGGGTTTCCATGGTTGTAGTGTACCTGTGTACTGTACATTAGGCAGTAGACATTCTACTGCCTACTGAGTGGCAAAATCAGTGGCACTTTCTCCACAGTAGAAATAAGCAATGAAGTCCATATTGAGAATTAAATATCACAAATTACCACCTTTTGGGCTATGAGGAGCACTTACCAGACAATATTGTCCTTTTTAACACCTTTAACAGCCAATCAGAAGTAGCCTGACCCACTCAGTGCATCCTAACTTCATTGCCCGGATCAGAAACAGCCAGGACCAGCCCAGTGTGTTGGAACCCTGAACACTTCCAGCAGAATTACCCCTGCTCAATGCAGTCTAACCCCCTTACCTCCATCAGATCCATCCCAGCCAGCTGAATTTCATTCTAGCTCATTCGTATCCACCAGAACTAGTGTGACCCTGCCCAGTGCATTCTAAACCGTTTAACCCTCAACACAACCATCCTGGCCCTGCCCAGTCCCATCTAGTAGCCTTTTCCCAGTATGATTTAGTCAGACCTGCCCGGTGCATGCAAACACCATATCTATGCAACCCAGTCAGTTTAAGCAAATCTGGCCCATGATACAGCAACCAGAACCAGAGCTGGTACCTGCCTGTTTTTAAATCTGGCTGATGAAAATTTTAATGTCTCAGCACACAAATCCCCAAAAGTTGGCATTTTTTCAGTGCACATTTAAAACAGCAAACATACGAGTAAAAGCACTTTAAAATGTGAGGAGGAGCTGCTTTGATGGTCCGTGACTAATAAAGTAATAAAAGGAAGAAAGTCAGTGTTAAAAAGGAATACAAACTATTTGTATAGAGTCCTGTTTATCATGTCTAGGCTTTAGGAGAATCTTCCAACATTAGAAAGTGCCGGTATTATTCCCTGGGTAAGATGGCAGCCGTACTGGTCTATCCCTCACCACCTTATCCCATTCACATCGCAACTCACCGGTGACAAGTGCCCCTCATTGCCTAACTGACAGGATGAGCGTCAGCGTGTCCTGATTCGGCCGGGATGGGGGCGACCGGACGGTGCCCTTCTGTGCTGAATATTTATTTTTGCAGGCTTAATGCATTTTTATTTTGAAGTTATTGCTGTGTTTGTATTTTGCTCCCACTGTCTGATTCTCACCACCCCGACCCACCCTCCATCCACTGTGTTTTTGCTCAGTGCACGGGAGTTTGTGAATGCAGTGATCAGGGAACGGGCTTAATTCATTTTTATTTTTGATGGTATTGCTTTGAGACCCAGCCTTGCCTGCCCTCAGAGCATAGCACTTACCGTCTCTCATCCTGATAACCACCATCCTCAAGAAGAACCCTGCCCCTCGAGCCTCCGGCAGGATGTGGGACTTTGGGTTTGTGCTGCTCAAAACTAGTCAATTGACCTGTCCTCCTGATTTTGGAAAATCCAGTGCTTTGCCATGATGCACATGAATGCCCAAGCACTAGTTAGCCTCTTCCAGCACGTTGAGATCACTGTGCTTGACCTCATACTAGTAATCTGTTGAAGATGCACCTGAAAGCAATAGCCCCTCCCCATGAGATCTATGCTGTACTGTGGTCTTTCAAATTCGTCCAACAGTAGTTGGGGCCATGAGGCTCTATAAAGCAAATAACCCCTTTACCTACCCCTTGCCAGCTTTGAGATTAAAAACTGTATTTCACTGACTTGGATGGAACGAGAGGCACTGATTGCAAAACATATACAGCATCTACAGTTGCTGAAAGAAGTGCTTTTGACAACAGTCCTTAGAGTAAAATTGCTCCCATTCAGGATGCATATGATATGGCCTGATGTCTTCATACATATGGGTCCATCACATTTAAGGTTGATTGGGTTTGAACCCGGTTTTGACGTTTTTGTATTTTTTTGGTGAGTTGTCCTTTTAAGGCATTGCGCTGGTGTTGTATACTGTATCTCATACCCCACTGCCTGCTGTTCTTTGTCCTTCTCCTCTGACATCGCTGCCAAGGAGAAAGAATGAAGCAGAGAAATCAGGATGACCCCGATACTTACTAGTTCTCTCAGCACTATCATGACTGGCAGCCCAGACCCAAACTACAACACCCCGTACCTAAAAACAAAACTGCCTTTAACTAGGGTAACAACACACAAGCTCAACAAAAGGGCTTCCAGACTATAGGTACTTCCAAACCAGATTCTGTGCTGAATATTGCACAGAGAGTGAGTCCAGGCTGCCTTACTTTAGAGCCTACAGGGATCGGTCCGCTCCTGCTAAAACAAGGCTGCCCTGCCACCCACCACCTCAGACCTCACACTGTGTGTGAGACCTGGGAGTGACCCTGTAGGTAGAGCGCACGTGCAATACTCCAACAGCGATTATCTAATGCACCTTCTCGAATGTGTGATTTCTGGCTGAGTTTTTGTCATATGTGGATCAGTAAAATACTGTGAGGCAGATAATGTTTTGTTGGTACCGAAAATCCAATAAAGAAAAAAGTAAAAAAAATACTAATTCCCCAGGACGCAAACACCTAAGCAGGCGGGGTATAGTGCTGCTGCCTGCCTGCAACTGTCTTTTATTTGTTTTATTGAAATGTTTTCGTCTTACATTAGGAACATTTCAGTGGGAATATTTTGAGGTGCCCCAGACATGTCAGGAGGTCGCTGCCGCCTATTCCGTTTGTTTAATCCGAGCCCGGCCCGGCCCACACTGCCAATGCCATGATGAATCTGGTGATTGCAAATGCAATTTTCAAAAATACAAACGACGTTAGTGACTCACCTGCGGGCGGCGGGCGTGGGGCAGCAGACAGTCGACAGCAAAGAGGGACAGGCAGGCAGGTGCTAAAAATATTTAGAGTATGGGGTGCCTGTGCCTCACTCAGTCTCTGGCTCAGTTGTTCTGGAATGCTCCTCTCGACCTGGCCTCACGTCACGAGTCACACGAACTTTTTAGTGTGTGAACTCCAATGCGCATGTCACCCCCACCAGCCGCCCCTCCCTAAAGTGGGTGAACTGAGACCTTGCAGACAGATGCGGCGGCAGAGACATGTGCGCTCTGCGCATGACCTACCCCCTATTAAATGGTGCACAGACATGCTCTCAATACATTATTTTACAGATGATGATGGTTGAGAAAGAGAATCCAGAGATTGTGCTTTTTTTTGCCTATGCACGGAGCGCGGAGCGAGTGAACTTCTCAGATTTATTTTATCTGACTAACACCAGATCAAAAATCGCCCCCAGCAACAAAACCGGCCCCCTGCCAATAAAACCGGCCCCCACCCCTGGCAGCCTACCGGGGGATTGCCCGGTGCCCGGCATTGCCAGTCCGGCCCTGCTGAACAGTCCATCTACATATCTAACTTCATGTCTGGAATAGTCATTTATGCACAGCGTTGTACTGTACTTATACACAGCATCAATAAAGACTGCTCACCTTCATAAAGTGGAGTACCTTCTGCCAGAAAAGTACAACCTACATTAAACACAATGGCACCTTATCCCAAATTTGAAAGCAAGCAGGCCTTATGTCTACAGCCTCAGTACCATAGGTTAAGGAACTCAGGTTCATTATGGTAGACTCCCACTCTGAATCACTGGCCTGATTGCCCTTTATGGTCACTTCTCCAGAGTCCAATAGGATGACTGTGTCACGAAGTTCTGTGGAGAACATCCAATTGGTGGCCTCTCAATCTTGTATAATATGCAGATAAGTGGATAATTCTTCTGTCTCAGTGTCCCTTACCTTTATAAGATGCAGGAAGAACACAGGCCTTCAATTTCAGTTTTTGCACTGAGAGTGGTCGACCCCTTTCATCGGTCGTCATGCACTAAAAATAAAATAACACGATTACCATAAAGGAGAAAGGTCATTGGTAGGCAGGATGTTTTGACAAAGGCAATTGCCTTTTTAAAAACTCTGTTTTATTTTTATTTATATGCAAAATGTATTTCTTAACTAAGCGACAGGCTACACCTAGGGTAATCGTGCGCTCAATAACCAATAAATACAAGCAAATAGAAGACAATTTATTTAACGTCGACACTGAATGATGTTGCTAAGTGGCCATGGACAGTACAGTCATCCTGTGCTTAACTGCTTTCTGTCAGATATCCAGTGGACAGAAGGAGTGGACCACGATGGGTGCAGATTAGCTGTGACTTTGGAATTTCCAGAATGAATGGAAGTCAAACATTGAATGACTTGTAGACAGAATGTTGCTAGCTATTTCTAAGGAGAGGCAAGTGATGGAATAAACAACAAACAGAACACCTTCTCTTTTTATTTTGTTGTGGCCTAGCATGACATGGGCTACAGGAAGGTGGGTTCAATAAATGAACGCTAAATCCAATATTTGCTCATTTCTACCTTCTCGCTATGTTTTTGATTTCTTCGAAGTCTGCAGTACTGAATTCGTTTAGGCACACCTGATCAGTTAGAACTGATTTCTACGGGAGAAAAAATCCTGGTCTCAAAAGTTAATGAGCTAAGTAATTGTTTTATAAACTGTATTATAACATACATAGGTAGTAGGATTTAATAAATGGGCACTACAATTACTCCCATCACCTTAGCCAGACAGACAGCTCTAGGGAGGTAGAACCTACACCAGACAAAGGCTTAAGGGATCTCAATTACTTCCGGTGATCTCAAACGCAGTGGATTATCCGATCACAGAGGCCAATCACTGAATGGGCAGACATTTATTTTTACGTGAATAAAGTTCAATAATTGTGAAAGGTGAAAGACCCTCTTCTCCACAGAGGTGATGCTCCCAGTAGGAGACGAAGGAGTGGATGAGAAGTAATTTGTGTTGTCACGGTTGCCCTGCTACTAGGCGAACAGCAAGGGCATTGGATAATCTTCATTTATTTCTTTATTGTACCATAAATACAGATAAACATTTTATCGCAAGAGCATGTTTTAACACAATCAGTTAAAAATGTACATTCTAAATATGTAAATTAGTTGGGAAAAGCATCCTGGCAGGAAAGGGATTGTTGTGAATACATACCATTCTTTATTCAGTATTAGGAAACAACAGTAATAGAAAAAAAAGTAACTTTTAATTAAAGAAAATAAGATCAAAATGACAAAAAAAACTAATAGAACAGGAGATATTGAATGTTAAAGCTTTTTGTGAAAATAGCACCAAAAAGCACAAAGCACCAAGTGGGGATATCTGGTTGGCGATGTGTGATTTCAGAGGACTGCGGAGTTGATGCTGGTCTTTGTGATGGATCCAAACTATGCAGCAGCGGCTGTGCGTCGGTTCTGTTCGGGGATGGGCCATTCAGCAGAGGAGATATGTATTAAAAAGGAAAGTTTGGCCCTCGCAAAAGGTTTATTTTTCCAGGTCGAAATGACAGGTTAAACTGCATACATAGAATCTGCTATGGCAGGCCGGAGACATGTTTAATGGGCTATTTAAGTAACTGGCACCACAATCAGTTCTGCAGGCCCACTAATAGCATTTAATTTACAGGCTCTGGGCACTTGAATCCCACTTGACTAGGCACTGATCAGTCAGTTAAATATACCACTTGGGTATGAGCTAATATTACCATGTTTAGAGGACAGCGTGTACATGTACTTTAGCACTGGTCAGGGGTGGTAAAGGGTTCAGAATACCAAGGTCAGCAAAAACGAGGTCAGGAAAAATAATGAAGTAAGGCAAAAGTTGGGGGGAAGACCACCCTAAGCCTGACTGGTCTAATACAGTGTAAATGGGGATCTTGTGATGAAATGCCTTGTGAAAGCCTGCATTTTTACATGGATGGTCCCTCTTGCAGATTACTTATAAAACCAGTAGTTCCTATAGCATTATATTATCAGAGCTGTGTCTACAAGTCACTCTTCTTACTCCTGTCCTATATCTAATAGCAGCACTACCATACTTGTGCTGCCCAAGTAGGAGTATATCTGTTCTGCATGATATAGCGCTCGCTTATAGTCACAGATGGAGTTCATTAGAATGTACACTGTCATTGTGAATCAGTAATCCCACAAAGAAAACACAGTTCTTCAGGCTTTCCTATGCCTGTGAAATAATAACCAGTGTTATTTGAAGTCGGTTAGTACTTTAGGAAAGTAAAGTTCTCCCAGAGGCCTATCAAACCCACTCACTAATTAAGTGTGACAGTCCCAGCAGCATTACTATTTGGATACATTATAGAGATTCATACTCACAAGCCTCAGTCTCCTTACCATAATATCAGCTGGCTAATCTATACAGTTTTGGTTCTTTAATTACAAAACAAAACAAGCAACATAGAAAAGAACAGCAATGTTCAAAGAGCTGTAGTTCAACTAGTCGTTACTAGGTGTCCCTTACAGGTCAAATGCAAAAGCTTTGAAATTATTAAATCAAGCTGCAGTTCAACTAGTCGTTGCTAGGTGTCCCTCAAGTCAAATGCTTTTGCATTTGACTTATTAGGGACATCTAGTAACAACTAGTGGAACTGCAGCTTTATGAAAGGGTTTCAATGCTTTTGCATTTGACTCGTGAGGGACATCTAGTAACAACTAGTAGAACTGCAGCTTGATGTAATAATTTCAGTGCTTTTGCATTTTACTTGTGAGGGACACCTAGTAAGGACTAGTTGAACTGCAGGTCTTTGCAGAATTATTTTGATTTTGGATACTATAATATTCACTGCCCACTGCTAATCTTGTCCCATAATGCTTTGCAGGGCCTTTGGTTGGGATTATATTTTTGCCCATAACTGTGCATGGGATGGTCCTAAGAGGATGGGCCCACCACCAAATCATTCAATAATATGTGCTCTTTGTTTTCAAGACATCTGCTTGGTTCTCTCCCTAGGTTATGGAGAATCCCAAAATCATCACCTCTCTCACTGCTTGCTAAATTTTCATTTTCAATTTTGTGAAATGGCTATATGCATTTCAGCATGTAAAGACAGAGATACTTCTTATTTTACCAAAAGTATGTGAGGTTTATGTTTTATTAATTGGGAATCTGATGGAGCTGCTGCGGAATTCACAGAGTTGTTGTTCAACTTCGTGGAATTCCACGTAGTAGTACTCCGCCAACTATGCCCACTCTTAGTCCAGAGCTACTTACCTTTAGCATTGTGACTGTGCTACTTTTTGGTGCAGCCATGACTCAAAATGTATTTCATAATTTAATAAGCTAATAAGCCATGCAAATCAAGATTTTAGCAAAAAAGTAATGCAACGTAGCCCCTTGGGCTGCACTGCGTTACTCTGCATGGTAGGGTAGGGGGCATAACATGGTGAAGCATGGACGATCTTGTACATCCACCCATGTACTTTGATGTAAACTCAAATTTACTTAAGTCAATCAATCAATATATGTTATGTTATGTTATATTGGCTCTTCTATAGCGCGCGGCTACTCCAAAGGAGTGTTCCGGCGCTTTGGCGAAGAGAGAAACAAGGAAAAGTGTACAACATGGCAGTGCTCAAAAAGAGGGCAAACATTTACAGGGAGAAGAGCCAGGTCTTTAGCTCCTTTCTGAAGGCTAGCAAATTAGTAGCCATTCTTAAAGACCGGGGAAGACCATTCCAGCAGCGTGGTGCCAGGTACCAAAAGGAACGACCACCGATGCGAGTACGCTTGATAGAGGGAACCACAGCCTTGGCCTCGTAAGCAGACCTGAGAGTTCTTCTGGGGACATAGAAGGCAATTCGCTTTCCCAGGTAGCTTGGGCCAATCCGATGAAGCGCCTTGAAAGCCAGAGTCAGGATCTTAAAGGTGACTCTCTTGGCGATCGGAAGCCAGTGAAGTTGCTCTAGAAGCTCCGAAGCTCGCGCCCTTCGAGGGAGTCCAAAAATGGCTCTGGCCGCCGAATTCCGCACAACCTGCAGGCGGGCCATCAGATATTTAGGAAGGCCCACATAGAGAGCGTTCACGTAGTCAAGACGTAACCCTATCAGGGCCTGCACAGTGATTTTTTTGTGCTGAAGGGACAGTAAAGGGAGGAACTTCCGTAACATTTTTAGGAATATATACCTATATATAGCTTTATTCGATTTTGATTAAAAAAATCATAAAAGCATACAGTTCAAAACAGTGATAAATAAAAACATACATACAATAATACATAATATCTACATGTTACTTAATTGTAACGTACTATACACAGGTCAAGATTTGATCAACCAACAATTAATAAAAGTTCCAGTACTTAGGACTATAAGAGCAAGGATTCCTGATGGTTATGAGTAGGAAAACTTCTTCCCATTAACATGTTGGACCCTGCCTTTAGACTGGATTTAGGGTACCACGACATTCTGGGGTAGAAATCGTGCAAGTCCCAGACGGAGATTGGGCTGTTTCCCACTTGAGGTGCGCAGGTACACAGGTACGGGACAATGTTTCTCTGCCTGAATCTGACAAGAATTAGGCCACCCACAATATCTTTTTGGAGAGAACCCAGCCAGCCCACCCTTCTAACACTCATTATTGTGCCCACAAGGTTGGGTGGCAAGGGTCTATTGGTGGTCAGCCAAAATTTGACCTTGTTCAGCAGGTCGTGTTGTCTCTCGATATTGCCTGGGGGAAGTTCTGGTACTCCTGCGAGGACACAGACAAAAGGAGCTGCCTCCGGGGGGAGGTGGATGGAAGTAACTTTGTTATAGTGTGCTCTAGGAGCAACAGGTTGCGAGAGAGTAAGTGTAGAGGAGGGTCTGCGAATTATTAGGGCTGGTACATTGGAGGCTTGTGGTTGGGTTAAGTCTCTTATGACTTGCGTGGTTGGCTTTGGGTGTTTCGAGGTGGAAGGTGGATCAGGACATTTGGGTGTTACAGTACTTTTGTTAGCTGGCAAGGTGGAGTTGGTGGACTTGATGGTTTCTTCCAGTCCCGTCAGCCTATCCCCTAATGTGGTTATTTTGTCTAACAGTGGTGTTATGAGAGAGCTGACCAGATGATCAATAAGGGATAATAGATCCTTCTGAAAAGAAGATAGTAGAACAACTAGTTTCTCCGCAGTCTCCGGAATCATGGATAGGTTGCTTGCAGGAAGTGTAGGGCTTAAGTACAATTTAGGTTGATTCCCCATGTTGTTTGCCCCGTTACAATTCCTTATAGTGGATAAGGAGTTATGATTAACGGGCCTTTGGATGTTTTGGATGTTATCTTCATTAGATAATGGGAGGGGTTGCAAAAAGCTGGCAGCCTCGGGTGATGCACAAAAGCTTTCAGTAAGAACCGGCGAATCCACAAAAACATGTGTGGTTTTGCATAGGAAGTTTAACTCATCTAGCCACGAAGGCGCTTGGTCCACGTTTACTGGTTGTAAGGTCTCAATGGGCATTGTAGTGTTATCCGCCTTGAAAGACATATTCTGGTGTCAGTCCTAGGACAGAGGCAAAGTCAATAGATAATACGGTGAAATAATGCTGATGTGGTTTACCTCGTATTTCCCTGGACTCACGAAATCAAGGTGTACGGCCCCGTCCTCCTTAGGCCTCTGAGGGCCACAGAGGGCCCTCCCTTTGCCCGGGCTTAGCCCGGCGCCGACCCGCGCGCGATCCCGCGACGCGGATGCTGGAGTCCTTTTGAAGTGCCTCCAGGTGCAAGAAATCCGTGTGGCGGCGTGTTCCGCCGCTAGGGCTTCTGGGTAGTGTAGTTCCGGCCGGTAACGCCCCCCTCGCACTGCGGCCGCTGGTCTGGGATTGCGGCGGCAGAGGGGAGCGTTGGAGCTGCGCTGCACTGGACCACCAAGGTATGCCCCCCAAAGGATTTTGATTCCCCCCGCTCCACCGATGCTGGAGTCCTTTTGAAGCGCCTCCTGGCGCAGGAAATCCGTGTGGCGGCGTGTTCCGCCGCTAGGGCTTCTGGGTAGTGTAGTTCCGGGCCTGTAACGCCCCCTTCGCACTGCGGCCGCTGGTCTGGGATTGCGGCGGCAGAGGGGAGCGTTGGAGCTGCTCTGCACTGGACCACCAAGGTATGCCCCCCAAAGGATTTTGAATCCCCCCGCTCCACCGATGCTGGAGTCCTTTTGAAGCGCCTCCTGGCGCAGGAAATCCGTGTGGCGGCGTGTTCCGCCGCTAGGGCTTCTGGGTAGTGTAGTTCCGGGCCGGTAACGCCCCCCTCGCACTGCGGCCGCTGGTCTGGGATTGCGGCGGCAGAGGGGAGCGTTGGAGCTGCGCTGCACTGGACCACCAAGGTATGCCCCCCAAAGGATTTTGATTCCCCCCGCTCCACCGATGCTGCAGTCCTTTTGAAGCGCCTCCTGGCGCAGGAAATCCGTGTGGCGGCCTGGGTTTGCATCAAAATTTGCACCAAAATTCTCCTAATTGCTTACTCTTTGCATGTTTACTGCAGTCTGCATAAGCCTCTAAGAATATGTTTTGTGCAGGAAGGTATGCCTTTTTGCACAAAAACTATTCTAACCACAACACAGGCATCCTTGTGTCATGGTGCAAGGGTGAGCATGTTGGTGTTACAAGGCTGTGACAAGTGCATCAGCGCAAGGAGAGGCCAGAAGTGCAGAATATCTCCGTAAACATTGCTATCTCCCTTTCAAACAACGCAGAGCAGGAAGTTCCCTTGATGTTTTGCATTCCATGAAAATGTAGTAAATCTGGGCCTGATTTTGAAGTTAGTCTTTATTTACTAAAAGGGAATCTTGCTGAAACTTCAAGCCTGCTGCGGAGCTGCTGGTCTTGCTATGGGCTACCAGGTGAACCCACAAGTGGACCTCAATATTCCGTGTTCCCACTGAACAAGGTGCTTACATATGTTATCAGAACCTTTTACATCTTGCCCAGATACACACCTAACACTCCCTTTTGTCACAAAGTCAGGTGGCTTTCAGCTCAAAAATTGCTCTTTCATTGATTTCAGCCCTGTTTCCAATGTATGATCCAGCACCCATGCCTTTCTGGTCACCTTTAAACACCTTGTGCTACGTCCAGATTCCGATTTCCCGGTCTACTAGGTGTCCACCGTTGGCATCTTACTGCTCTTTGAGATTACCTGTCAATCAGCGGGGTTAAAAGTACCCTGAAGAGCCATCCTGTATGGTAAGAGAAACGAACAAATAAGGATGTACCCTGTGTCAAAATTGCAAGTAGATCTGTTGTAAAACTTTACCATTTAACTTGTTTGAATATTTTCTTTGTTTTTGCTGCCTACCCCAAAAACAGAATGACTAAGAGATGCATGGGCTGTAGGCTAAGGAAGGGGGCCTCCTCCACAACCTAGACATTAAATCCCAATGAGTGCATAGTAACTTTTCCTCTTCAATCTCTCCACTTCCTTTTTAAATAAAAATAACAAACTCAGATGTCCACCGCTCAAATTAATGTCACATTCTCCTATACTAATTCCCAATGAATCCTGTTTGGGTTTCCAGAGTAGCATGCTACCTGCCAAAAAGTGTTTCAACACCGCATCAGTGATAGCAAACGCTGTATAAATGCAAACCCTTCCCTCCTCTATCCCTCCACTATCCTTTTTAAATCCTAATAACAGACTAACATGTCCACCATGCAAATTAGTTTCATATTTCCCTATACTAATACACCACTAATCATTTTTGCCACTCACGCACTTTTCACTCGGTCCTGACAAAAGCCCACTCATCATTCTCTTTGGGCTGAAACATGTAGACCTCCTTCTGACAACTAAGAGTTAATTACTCCATTAGTTGCACTTTTGATTTTAACTGTATCCTAATAAACACATTTGGCAAGGATTCCCAGAGATATTTTTAATTAGCACTACACCACTTTCACAAGCACACCACACCAGCTCCGCTGTAATCAGGCGTTGTAGCAGAACCGGGGGGCATTTGGCCGCCCGGCTGGGACCCGCATGATGAAGCATGACACCAGCTAGGTTGGTGTGTGAGGGGTCTTTTAACTAAACCTAATGGTGTCTTGGCACTGTTTATGACAACAGTGAGTACCAAAAACTTTCTTCTCAGTGGATTCGTCGACATTGTTTTTGCTGATAAAAGATAACTCCTCCCACAGCATAGAGTGAGGCCTGTCCCCAATCAAGCCTTTTGCTGTGCACATAAGGTCAGCATTTTAATAGGTTTGCACATGTAACAGGCCTGGCACATGGGAACTTCTGTTAAGATGTGAACTGATTTATAAAAGGAGTGGTAAATCCTAATTTCCCATGTTTGTTTTACCACTTTTGTTGGAAATTGGGTTACTGGTTGAGGGGAGTGAATTACTTAAGCAGCAACTACATTTCTTGTGAGGATAAAGTCACAAGCAAACCCCAAGTTAACCTATGCTACGATGTGTGTAATAGCTTGGCACAAATCAGTCAGGCTTAAAGTATTTAAGGAGCATTTCAAACAGTAATACAGTTAAAACACAATATTAGAAATATCCTACAGAAATATAGAGCAAAACGTAATAAATTATTTTAGACCAAACAACAAGAATCCAATTACTAGAACTACAATTTTAAATATTTAAGTGAAAACGAGAGCTTTGAAGCACAAAGTACCATATGTGGTTATCTGGTCGTGCTGGACTGAGGCAAATGCACAAGATTAGGCTGACCACAATGGACGGCGTGCCGGATACAGGCATCAGGTTTGATCCGCTGAACCAAGTACCTTAAATCCTGATTGGGGAACGTTGTGAGATCTCGCATAGAGGAAGCGTCGGTCAGCGGCGGCTCAGATGGACCGCGGAGCTGTGATGCAAGGTCCTGTGTCGAGGTTCCTCATACAGCGGCGGTTCTGACAGGCTGCAGGGCAATGCGTCGCTCTGTGTCAGGTCTGCTGGGACCGCAGCTGGGCTGGCAGAGTACCTTCAGGCCAACCTTCAGGTTCCAGGACTGGGTGACACCACTTGGAGGTCAAGACTCACAGCAGGCAGAGTCCAGGTGGTTAGATCTAGGTGCTTTGAGCCTTTTTCTGTCCTAGAGACTCTGATCAGGTAATCCTAGAAGTCACTCTGGTGGTCTTGGTTTTAAGATGCAGTTCTGGACCTTTTCACTCAGACAGCGGAGCAGGAGGACAGCAGGGTAGCAGTCCTTCTTACAGAGCAGTACAACAGTCCTTCTGAGTCTTCCTCAGGTCCAGAGGCGTACTGAAGAGTTTGGTCTGAGGGCCCAATATTTATACTTGGTGCCAACTTATTAAATACACTGCACCCTAAAGGTGACATATGTATTAACAAGCAAGGTTTAGCCTGGCAAGGGTTTATTTTGACAGGTCCAAAACTGCACACACAGTTCGATGTGGGCCTGGGACATGTTTGAAAGGCTACTCAAGTGGGTGGCACAATAAGTGCTGTAGGCCCACTGGCAGCATTTAATTTACAGGTCCTGGGTACATGGAGTACCAATGTAATAGGGATTTATATATTAAGGGAGTGGGCACACAATTAGTGCACACACTTAGAGCCTCTGCACTCGTGATTGAGGCACCACAGTCATGGGGGAATCTCCGCACTGCAGTTTCCCATTGCGGAATATTGCCACGAGTACAAAAACCCTGCCACGAATGCAGAGAATCCGCCACAAGTGCGAAGGCTTTTTGTGAATCAGCTCCGATGTTCATAATTTTCAAAAGGTAGCATTTTTTTACATGAAAATTGCAAAGTATATTGAATATGCATCAAAAGTAATCAAAAGTAATGTTTTTGTTATTTGTTTGGTGATAGTAAAACTCTAAATCTTTTTTGCATATAAAATTATAAAGGATCTTGGTTCATGTCATTAAGAGCTGGAATTTTAAACTTTGACATTTAAAAACAATCCTAGGAAGGCTAATAATGAATGGAAATGAGCATCTTGAAAGAGCATAATTATTTTCAATTACTGAATAGAAAACATAAAATACTACTCCTTAATCCACCTTGCCCAATACACAAAAAGTTGTCTGAATCTCCTTTGGCCTGGAAGGAATTAATATATTTTATCACAAGCCTGAGAACCACCCTGCAAAATATCTTAAAAGGTCACACCTTCAGGCTTCACCTAGGAGGATGACTTTACACTAATTACAAATGTCAGTCCAAGTTGTCCTTAGTAGGACAAGGTAGTTCCACTGTCCCTACATCAATCCCGTGGGCCCACTCTTGACTATGCCTATACACCTAGTATATCCTTAAAGTACTGAAAATACTAGAGCTAAGTGAAAAGGGTCTCATGCCCAAGGCCTAAGTCCTCCTCGACCTTGGAATTGAAGCAAGACTGACATGAGACATCGGTGCCCTTATGCACACCTCCTTAGATTTGACAGAATTCACTTTGTGGGAATACTACTGAATTCCCTTACACAAATTGGGGGCTGGTTGAGGGCTGCTCCTCTTTTCGATTTCTAAGAGATGAGGTAGGCTACCTGCATGACTAAACTTTGTCTGACTGAACTAGATTTTTTGAAGCTCATAGTTTGTTGGTATCTTCTGCTCTTTGCTAGGGGTTGCAGAGGTCTAGATTTGAAGATTCTTTATTGTTTTGTCTGAACTATATTCAATAAAATCTATCCTGTCAATTAACCTGAGGGTGTTTAGTGCCGCTTAGTGGTAGATCTTACCACTAAAGTATATCTTATTGGAGGAGTGTGGCTCAATGGTTAGAGCGGCAGACCCTGATGCAGAGTTCTGGCCAGGGACCAGGGTTCGATTCCCGCCTCGGTAGGGTCACCGGCTCAATTTCCTCGGACCTGTTAATTCTCGCCTCGGTGCCTATTCTAATCACGGGCCCCACGCTGCAACTCTGGGCAATAGCTTGCTTAGCCTCCACACCGGCCCCAACAGCGCTAAGGATGCCTGGCTTCACCCTGGGGGTGCCCAAGAGTGGACACTTCACAGGGAAAGCCAGGAGGGGTTCCACAGCAGTATGAGTATCAGCGCCAGGAAGCCGAATAGGCGACACCGCAAGGTGACCGTCTGGTGACAGTGGGCTCTATAAGTACCATGACATTTACATTTACATTTACATTTATTACTGAAGAATAAACAAAATCTGATGTCCACAGAAAAGCTGAAATAAAGAGCCTGAATTGATGGCTGTATTGATGTGACAAATGTACAACCTCCAAGTCCTTTAAAACATTTCATATCACCACTGCTTTTTGAGCTCCTGCAAAACTCCCCACCACACGCTTCTGTCACCTGTTTGAGGCTATGATGTCTTGCTAGGGCGGAGCCATCCATCCTGAATGTCTAGAGAGCTTTAACACTTTTCTAAGGGCTACTCCAACCAAACCTTGCAGGGGAATTTAAAACCATCATATTCACTCAAGATTATAATATTTGAGGTGTGGCTACACATATATCTGACCTATTTAATACAATAGATCACATATAACGACCAGCCATGTAAATATTTTCTATTTCCTGGTTTGCTACACTGAAATGATGAAAGCAATAGCCTTGATTTTAGTGTGGACTAAGAAGTCATCAAAAAAGATACAGGGTCGGATGTTTCTAAACATACAGGAGTACATACAATATGTAATCTACATCATTTTAAGAAAATGTTAATCTGTTAAACTACAAGAACTATCTATATTGAACACCAGTTTATTAAGAACCAATTTATATTTTTGGACTATGCATCAAATGGTATTTGTTGCAATTTACTCATTAGATGGTGTATGCCTGTGCCATATGTTATACTAGAGATATCTGCGTTAAAGGAAAATATTCTCACTCTGATTTAAAGAGATTTTGGTCAATATGGCTCAAAAATGAGAATGACAGCAAGAACATACCTTTTCTCACTAACATGAACCTAATCCTTTTGTGGCAATCCCTGTTCCATTAGAGTCAACAGTACCTGGTAATGGGGGAAAATATTCATTACCAGTGTTGCATTGCTATACGAGTGCTGCTTCTTTACCACTCTTATTTGTATTTTGCAACAATGGCCACAACACGAAAAAAGTGATGATTGTTAAATGTCAATGGTTATGTGATGTTATTTAGAATCAAAATATTTCTTTTCCATGCTGCTATTTTCCACAATCCTAAAACAAGAATGTTGAACATCGGGGAGGATTAAAAAAAGGATATGCAAAATTGGACAAATTTCCTTGCACCAGTTTCATAAAATTGTGCAAAAACATTTGTTTTTTTTATTTCAAATCATTTTTATTGAAAGTTTAGGGTAAAACAAAGGAAAGACATTACAAAAGATCTTCAATTACATAGATGGATTGATACATGTTAATTAAATGACACTTACACTTAAGGAAAAGAAACATAAGATAAGAGAACCAAATACATGGCATCCAAGCTAGCAGCAATAGGGTCGATCAGACGGCCAGATGCAAGCTGAATCAGTAGGGAAACATACAAGAGTAAAACACAGTTACACCCGTTGCTTCACGGGGGGTCATATTGAAAATGCTTAGCATCGAGGGATTTCCATAGTTTGGTACTTGAGGGATGCGAAATAGTCGACTGCAACGCTGGGTTGTCTGCCCCTCTCAAAAAGAAGAGCCATTCCCGCCATATTGCAAAGGTAACTTCTGACGAGCTTTTCCACTTACACAAGATGACCTTGCAAGCCAGTGTTAGCATTAAATCAAGAAGTTGGCGGTCCTGAATGTCATGAAGCTGTGGATCTAGCGCTCCTAGGATAACATAAACAAATTCCCTAGTGGGATTGATTTGGAAGGTTTGGCGAATGTAATCGAAAATCCTCCCCCAGAATGTCTGTAGTATAGGGCAAAGAAAAAGCATGTGTGCGAAGTCCCCTACCCCTGTTTGGCAGTTCCAGCATTTAGGCGTGTCTCTCAGATGACATTTAAAGAATCTCTGTGGGGTCCAGAACGCCCTGTTCAGCAACATATATTTTGTCTGACAGAGAATTGGGGACACTTTGTTAGCTAAGGCGGATTTATAAATTATGTCCCAATCCAACACTATCCCCGTCGTGTTGGGTTCAGACTCCCATTTACCCTCCGCCTTTTTGTGGGATTTCCTTGGTAGTGGTAGGAGTAATTTATAGACTCTAGATACAAAGTGGCCAACATGAGTAAAGTGTGGAAGATGCGTCACAAGCCAAGGAGTGTCGGTAGTGAGATTACGTTTGGAAATGATAGCTTTCAATTTCAGGAAGTGGTAGAAGTCTATGGGGGACAAGTCATATGTCGTCTGTAATTTCGAGAAGGGAATGGGCTACGCTCCCTCGTAAAGATCTTTAACCATGTTAATGCCCCTTCTAGACCATGATTCCCAGAAAAGGGTTTCGCCGTCTATTTTGAACATAGGGTTCCTCCAAAGCGACAAACAAGTGTTTTTTTTTATAGTGAGGTTAGTTTTGTGGACTTGATCGAGCCGTAGTAAAGCTCGTCTGGTATTCAGTAGGATATATTTAGAGTGAGGTAGATGTGACAAGTTCATACTAAGGAGAGTCGGTAAAGGAGCATATGCTATAATAGACTTTTCCATATTTAGCCACACTGGAACATATGGTGGGGAGTCCACTAACCATAAGGATCCCTGCTTGCAAAGAAAAGCTGTCTGGTAGTTCCGGAACGAGGGGAGACCCAGGCCGCCCTTTTCTTTTGCCATCTGCAGCTTTTTCATAGATATCCTGGCTTTCTTCCCCCGCCACAAAAACTCACCAAACAGCCTGTCCACTTTCTTAATAAAGTCGTCCGTAAAAGTCATAGGAAGCATGCTAGCAACGTAGTTCACCAGAGGGGTGGACATCATTTTGAGGGTCTCTGCTCTGCCCCACCAGGAGAGAAACTTGGGTGACCAACCATCTAATAATGTTGAGATCTTTTTCAGGGTTAGTTCCTCATTGATTCTCAGTGTTGAAATTAAATCCTTCCCAAAATCAAGGCCTAGGTATTTGAAACAGTGTGGTTGCCAGGTGAGGCTGGAGTCTCCAAGGATCTCACTACTTCCAATATTATTTAGGAGTTTGACCTCCGTTTTGTCCTTATTTAGCTTGTAGCCCGATACCTTGGAGAATTCATCGATGGTATGCATGAGTGCCGGGATAGCCTCATCCGCTCTTTCAGACAAAATTAGCACATCATCCGCGTACGCGGTCAGTTTTATGTTACAATCCTGGAACGGAATACCAGCAATTGCATCATTATGCCTTATATGAAACAGGAACGGTTCAATTGGCAGCAAAAACAAGGATGGGGAAAGGGGGCATCCCTGTCTCGTACCCTGCTTCAGGGACAGGGAAGAGGAGAAAGAGCCACCCGCCCTAACCTTTGCAGTGGGGCAGGCGTAAAGTGAAATGACAAGTTTCGTAAACGTCGCCCCTAGGTTGAATTTATTTAACACTGCTTCGAGAAAGGCCCAATCTACTTTATCAAAAGCCTTCTCGGCACCCAATGTTATTGCCGCCGTTGGAGTATCTAAGAGTTTAGCTTTCTCAAGGACGTGCGCAAGAACTCTGGTGTTATCACTGGATAATCTGTTTTTAAGAAACCCTGCTTGAGAAGGGTGGATCAGGTTAGGGAGAACACGTTGGAGGCGTGCCGAGAGAAAAATGGCTAAGATCTTGCAGTCAAGATTAATTAGGGAAATAGGTCTGTAATTTTGTGGAAGGGAGGGGTCCTTGTCGTCTTTCGGGAGGACAGCAATAGTAGCCTCCGCCAGAGTTCCTCTTACCGCACCCGTATCGCTTATTTCACGGAACAAATGTAGGAGGGGGTCCACCAATAAGGAGGCAAAGTTTTTGTAAAATTTAGCAGTGAAGCCATCAGGGCCGGGAGCTTTACCACATTTTAGAGCCCTAATAGCTTTCTCTATTTCAATTGCCGTAATTGGTTCGTTGAGCCTTAGTTTATCATCTAGGGAGAGTTTCGGTAGGTCACATTTTTTCAGGTAGTCCTGAATCTTATCCTCCTCTACAGATGGATTTTTGGCATAGAGGGTTTCGTAGAAGTCTTTGAAAACTTCTGCTATTTCGTCTGGTTCAGAGTGGCCCACCCCCGATGAGTCTTTTATGACGTTAATTGAATTCCTCTGGACTTTAAACTTTAGATAAGCGGCCAAGCTCTTACCCGCTTTGTTGGATTCGCAAATTTTGAGTCTACGTCTCCTGTCTAACCATACGCCCGCTCTTTCGCTAACAAGTTTGTTGTATTCATATTTCTTAGCTGTCATCGTGTCGAGAAGTACTCTATCCCTGTCTATTAGATGTTTGTTTTCCAGATCCGATATCTCTCGCTCCAGTGTTTCCAGTTTAGCATTGTGGTCTTTGTTCATTGCTGAACGGATTTTGATACATACCCCCCTGATCGTGCTTTTTAGTGCTTCCCATCGGACTAAGTCAGAAGTATCCCCTCTTTCATTCAACTCCAGATACGAGAGAATGGCAGAACGAATAGCGAGGCGATGATTATCTTTATTCAGTATTTCGTCATTTAAACGCCATGATGTGTGTCGTGAAGAAGGTTTGGCGTGGTTATGGAGAGGGAGATACACGAATGGTCGGACATAACCCTTGGTTCAATAGAAGAATCCTCTATTCTCGGAACCCCATTCTGTGTGATTAGGATGTAATCGATGCGCGAGTAGGAATCATGTGGTGACGAGTAAAATGTATAGTCCCTGTCTGTGGGATTTTGTAATCTCCATGTGTCAACCAGGTGGAAACGTTGGCACATGTTAAGGAGAGCCTTGTGAGACTTGTGAGACTTGTTAGACTTGAAAGTGCATCGTGAGTCCCTATCTAGGAGTGGGTCCATTGGAAAGTTGAAATCACCCCCCAGTATGTGTATAGCAGAGTCCGGAATAGTCTCAACCTGTTTTGCTAACCCCTCCCAGAAAGTTAGGTCACTAGTGTTTGGAGCATAGATGTTAGTGACATAGAACTCTGTGTTGTCTCTACTTAGTTTGGTTGTAACCCATCTACCCTTCTCGTCTGCTGATGAAGAGAGCAACTCAACTTTTGAACGTTTAGCTATCAATATCAACACTCCATTTTTCTTCCCCACCGCATCAGAGCCTACTACTTCAGCATAATATTTGTTTCTTAACGTGTAGAATTGTTTGCTGTCTAATCTGGTTTCTTGTAGCATCACAATATCTCCTTTCTGCCTGCGTAGATAGTCCAGTATCTTTTGTCTTTTAACGGGTTGATTTAACCCCTTTACATTTAAAGACAGAATTTTTAGTTTGTCTGTCGTGGCCACCCCAAGTGGCGTATCAATAGTAGAGCGCGTCATTCCAAAGAATCACAGATATAATATATGATAGCATGATTCTCAGAGAAAGTGGCTCTATGTGGTACAGTGAAATCATGGAGTGGTGTAGACACAATGACCCGTTCAGTGAAGCATCCGAACCATAGGAATGTCGAGTAATCGAGCAAGCTTATAAGGATGACATGTAAACGCCAGATTTTGTCGGCATAAGTAAAGAAAAGGAGAAAGCAAGAAAATGAAAACCAATACATACAACACATACCCCCCCCAATCCTCCCACCCCCACCCACCCCCCCTCCCCAACCGCAAACAGAAGCATGGTGACTTGAGGAAAACCGCAGTACTCCCTCCCGTATATGTTAATATAGTAGAAACATCGGAACAATTTTGTGAACGTTCAACTTAGTGATAAGTCAAGTATTCCCATGAGAGAAATGTCACAGGTTTAACTTCAAGGTAACCCCCTTCCAACACTTGAACATTTATGCATAACAATGAGAAAACAGTTTTATACTGCAAAAGGAGCAAATGGCCCCATACATAAGCTAACTGTAGTCATCAATATTTCTGAGACTGCGCACCTTTAAACTCTAAGAAAGCAGATTTGGAAGGGCATACTCGATTTAAGGTAAAGAGCTTCTATCGGACCTAACACACCATCAGGATCTAACATACTATCAGGCGACTGATGTAGAGCAGTAGCGAGCAAGCTGAGTACTGAGTAAGTATAAAGTCTATACCCAAATTGTCAGCGTTGCGGTATTCCTGAGCAAAGAGAAAGAGTAGCTAACTGTCAGACCTTCCTACCAACAGTCAAGAGTATCAAACTTACAAATATTGTATGCAGAGCGTATGTACTGATAGGCATGTTAGGTTGTGAGAGCACAGTGAAATTGTATCGTAGTTAAAGCAAAAGGATACTCATTTGTAGCCAGAGGCCGAAGCCGTCCCATTTTCCATGTTGTTGGTGTCCATGTCGCGTTCATCCAGATCAGACAACATACGTCTGAGTTTCAAGGGGTCTGAAAAGATGTGTGGAGACCCCCGTACGATCACTCTGTATTTTGCCGGACCCACAAAGCCAAACTGATAGCCCCTTGATTTTAACTGTGGTCGAAGCGCCAGAAAGGCTTTCCTCACATCCACCGTTTCCTTGCTGTAGTCTTGTGAAATGTAGATCTTCGCATCCTTCCACAAGATATGATTGTGTTTCCGGACAAAGGCAAGGATTTGCTCCACGTGCTGGTAGCGCAGCGGTTTACACACTATAGGCCTTGGGCCTTTTTGCGTTTTAGTGATCCTTCCCGGTACTCTGTGGGCCCTGTCGAATTCTAGAGGATGAACAAAGGTCAGGTTTGTAGCTTGTGCGAACCATGATTCCAGGAATTGGATACATGAGCCTTCCGAGTCTTCGGATCCCTCCGGAACCCCGAAAATGCGCAGGTTCCCCCTTCTATTCCTGTCCTCCAATTCAGCCAGCTTCCTTGTAGTGGAATCCGAGGATATGCACAATTGTTTCAGTGCCGCAGACGTATTAACTTCGATGTCCTCGAGTCGACTAATCCTTGATTCCGTCTCCGTCAGGCGAGCGTTGGTGTCCCTTATGTCCTGTCTGATTGCCACAACTTCTTCTTTGGTAGATCTGGCTAGGTCTTTCACCTCATCCAGCTTGCTTAGGATCATGTCTATCGCATCTGGTGTGACCTTTTTGGTCTTGATAGGAGAACTTGGGTTTGAGTGGTCGGATTTGACTCTCTTCAGAGAGTTTTGCTCCTTGGAATCCATTGTCTCAGTATCAATTCTGGTGTTTATGTGGCCCCTCGTGAATGACGGTATTTATGGGTAAATAGCAGAGACCTGATTAAGAGGGATCCCCTGGTGCTCTTCTCCACCTTAAATTCAGCAGCTGAGATGAATCTACACCGCCACCCTTTGGGCCCAGTAGTACGACAGAAAGTGACTAGGGGGGCTGTATGAGGCTTGCCAGTGGCAGAGGATCAGTAGGTCACCATCTTATTCGTGTATTCAGCGTTGTTGAACCACACAGGAAAGCAGGGATCAGGAAGCACATCAACATCAGCTGTAGGGGCCAGCCTGCAGTCATCTGCATTCATTTACGATCCTTTGCACTTGATAAAGCTTGCCATGGAAAGTACCGTCATGATTCGGTGCCCGGGTTTACCAAACACGTGGTCGCATCAATAATAGCGCCAAGCGCCGTGCGCTGGGGGCTCATGCCATAAAATGCCAGGAATGTGTCCTTTAAATGCCCCATTCACTTTACCCATGATGCGGGGTTCATTGTTGGTGCTGGTTTCGGCCGTTGTCGCATGAGCGCGTAATGGGGGAAGTGATCCTCATCAAGCGGCCGCCATCTTAGTAAAGGTTTCGTTCTGGCAAAATGCTTCACGTGTCAACTATGTTGGCCGTTACTCGCCGGTCTGAGCGCGAGTGTACTCACGGGTCTCCGGATCTTGGTTATTCCAGATCATCAGATTTGCAGCGCATTGGTGAGTGCATCGGTCGCGAGGGCTGGTCCTGGAGATCCTGTACGTCCGCTCCCCCGTCAGCGCCGCCTCAGCATGGGCGCTCCGAGATTCTTCTAGTTTCCGTGAGTTTCCGAGCTCCTTTACCCTCGAAACTCGGCTTGCCACATTCCCCTCACATTCCGATTTGATGTACCGGCAATCCCACCAAGGCGAGGTAAGGTGGAGAGGTTCCGATTTTGAATGTTGAACACCGTTATGGGAGGAGAAAAGGACTAAGGCGCCATTTTCCTCGGCGTCCAAACCACGCCCCCACCGTGCAAAAACATTTGTAAATATAAGGACACTGATAACTTTTTTCTAATTATAATTGCTGACAAAATATGTGTCTCCAAGGATTTGGATAGGCTATCTAAATTCAAAATTCTAGTTGAAACCACTTCAGAATGAACTGTTCCTTCCATAAACCCTGGCACAGCCTGATCATGCAGTAGCTATGCACTCTTTGATTGAGGAAGATAACCCCACTCTAAAATTAGAACAAAATACAAATCCAGACTGGTCTGCCCTTTTGAACCTCTGTGGTTGAGAAGGTACTGAGATCCAGAGGTGGAATCGGTTTGACTTCTGCCTTCTGTCACGCTTGCACTAACTTCGCAATTCAGATCAAACATAAATTATGCTGTTATACACACTTCCTTAAGCCCAATGAGGACCATTCTAAGAATATTTATTCCAGTCAGCAGTAGGCCAGGGGAATGGGACAAGAGAGTGAAATGGAGAGACTGGATATCCTCACCTAGTCTGTTGTTACTGCTAGAGTCATCATGCACTGCAGAGGTACTGATATCTACAACAAGAAATCATTATTTTAATATTTTTGTCAATGCTATAACAGTTCACTATTTCTACTTTGACATCTGAAACACTACCTGGCAATCTCAATATAACCCATTATCTGTGGTTGGTGATGAGTTCCTCGAGATGGAATATATAAATAACTTTTGTAAATAATGTATGAAATAAGTTGAACTCGAATATATGTTTTTATACCTATACCTACCTTTAGGGAATTAGTAATCAAATCTGTGGGTGGTTTGGTTGATCATCAGTCCACATGGTGAGTCAGTTGGAACATAAAAAGTGTTTATTAGTATTGTACTCACTCTCAGGAATATACATTCACTTCCCCATCACTAGCTAGGCCTAGTGGAGAGGATTCGCAGAAATCTTTTGGCCGTGAGCAGCAGTCAAAAGCATGTACTGACTACAGAAATTATTTGGGTTTGTAAAGTTAGTAGTCTGACGAGCTTGACATGCAGGATTTTCACTATTTCAGTTTGGGCATTAGGAGCAGGCGCCTCGTCTGGCATGTAGCTTGTAGAGTCAGACATACAGATCTGTCCTACCCGTCTGGTCCTTCCTAAATCTGGCAGTAGGGTAACAGAAGTCATAGGCACCCCGAAAGTATCCTAATATCACGGATTGACTGGCGTAAGTAGAGATATGAAAACTTGCTTCTATAGACTTGAAGAACTACCTTACATGGGCGGCCAACTCCACATACCCACAGGAGATACATTTTTACCACCCTTACTTAAGACACCCATGTCAAACTTCAGTACCATTGACATCCTGGTGCCATCCACAATGCTTACATCACACCAGATCAAACAGACTAATAATTAAAGCTTCAGGCATGCTACCTTTAGAGTTGCAGACTGAAACCGTAAGAAATATTGGGGCATATTATTAAGAGCGGCGTAAATATTATCACCGCTTTAGCGGCAGGAAACCGCCGCTAAGCAGTGATAATGAGCTTGATAATAGGCCCTTGTGAATTCCCATAGAAGCCCAGGTTCTGGTGTGAACCTGGGCTTCCATGGGAATTCACAAGGGCATATTATCAAGCCCCTTATCGCTGCTTTAGAGACAGTTTCCTGGCGCTAAAGCGGCGATAATTTTAATTCTGTTCTTGATAATATGCTCCGTAATTCTTATAAATATTATGATCACTCCCTATAGTTTCGACAGCTATTTGCAAGTGGATTTTCAATTTAAAATCCGAACTTTCAAAACCCTTTTTAATTGTTGGCAGTAAAAAATGATTGCCAGCATCTCACAGTTTAAAAATTATAGAGAAAATTGTTTTAAAACTAACTCATTAGAAAAGGGCACATTGTTAGTGACACCTAACACTCCCACGGAAAAAACGAGAGTAGAGTGTGCAGGGAAAACAAATGCGAAGGCATAAACATCGAAAAAACTGGAAAATTAGGGAGCTCTGGGTATTGTCACTAATCAGGATCTATTTGAGACTCCATTTATAGAATGAAACTCCACACACCTATACTACTCACCGGATCCTTTCGATGCCTTCGGAAAAGAGTTAGGACTGAGTACCCCCGACTTCAGGAATTCAAACCATTGAACTAAGACCACATTTCATTTATAACTTGTAATAATGCACTTCCTAATGTGCATCATTTTGAATGCTTTAATATACAACAAACACAGATGAACTTTGGCTGTCTGATTTCGTCAATATCATTCTTGGCAAACGCAATTCCAATATAGCCAACCTGAATGAACAATATTCAAGGCAAGTTCAGGGCACCCGCCACAGCTAACCTTAGGCACCCAAGTTCAATATGGCTAGCTAGGTGAGATCATAGCCAACCTAGTTTTACTGCAGCTAAAGTGAAATAATTCGAAGCACCCTTATCTATCACCAGAGCTAAAACAGATTAGCAAGCTCAAAGTTCACAAGTCTTGATACACCAAGGAAAATGTAGCACACCCCCAATGAAGCCAGCCAAACTACAGACAATTGACATCAATAAAGGGGAGAAGATGGACTATGGATGGGCAGAACAACCATGTCTAGCCCAGCTATACCTCAGTAAGGTAATCTAACTGTATTGGATCCAGCTCAACCAGGGCAAGTGATTTGATTTAACAACATCTATGTAACATTTTTCTACTAAAACAACAACACTGCACCTGACAGAACTGTATTTTCCTATGCTTGACATGAGTCGGTCCGGACCAGGCCTTGACTCCATTTTTTTTCTTTTCTAATGCAGCCACCATAATGTGTGTGTTTTATTTCTCTGTTCACCACTTGTAACCAAAGGTTACACTTGGAATGCTTTGTTGACATATTGTTCTTGGAGAAACATGGCAGAAGCTATTGTGACATTCAAGGTTTCATCCTGTCATTAACCCTTTACTTGTATGACTTCCATTGATTTGTAACTAGATTTTACTGTCATATCCAAAGACATCAGGTTAGAATAGGATAAATGAATATGCAGTTAGAGGCTAGTGTTAGAATGGTATCAATAGATGATATTGCATTATTCTGTATTATGTAGTGCCAGTTCTATGATTCATTAGACCACCTTATGTTGATTTCCACTGATGTCTACGGTGAATATGGCTATTAAAGCTGTAAAATCTGAAGGCGAAACAGTCTTTTGACTCCCTGACTTCAGAGGCAGAATCCTTATTGGGTCATTTAACTCATAACTTAGAATAGCTTGCCATGACTCCATGTATTTACTGCTCCATTTGATCGCGCCGTATGCTAAATCCCTATACTCATTTAATATGCAATTTTGATTAATTCCGACCTTTTAACTCCTGGGTGCCCTTTAAATTATTGCAATAAACCTTCATGGTATAAATGTTACTTCTGACTCTTGGGGATGTATTTCCTTGAAATATTATTTATTGATCTTGTATATGGGTACTGCCTAGGAACACATCGCCTCAAACATGCGTCAGGTTTAACACTGCCCGATCCTTCGTAGGCACTTTAACTGGCAGGATAGCACGTTACCAGAAGCTATGCTGAGCTCTAGGCTGTGTGGAAAGCCATTCTTAATAATGGTGAAGACAAATCTGGCTAATATAGCTTGATTGTAGACAGCCCAGATGTACCAGGGACAACATATTTAAGCAATCAACTCACCCCTTGCCAGCCCAATTCAATCTTAGATCGGCTCAAAAATCTTCACACACTCTCTGAGGTGTCCATGTGTAGAATGCAGTGTGTTATGGAAACCTACCTGACATTAATACGCAGAAGGGAACCCAAGCCAACCACAGTTGACCCAAGTGTGATGATTACAGCGCTGATTGAGGCAAGCACTGCGGGAGGTGTGCGCCATGTAGAGAAACGGGACACACACCAGATCAGGCTGTATGTGGCGACTGCCCCCGAGTGGGCACGCCTCTTACCTTTATTCTGCGCGCCCCGCCCACCGGCGAGAGCACGTGGGTGTGAAATTTACACCGGCGGCCGGCAACCACTAGATTGCCCCAATCATTATAGCCCATCCCAACTCAGTCTCTTTTTCTTCCGCCAGAGGATGGTTGCTTCGCCATCTAACAGGCGTAGTCTCTAGTCGGGAGCTGGGCCTGGGGTTTTCTCTTAGTCTGTATCTGGGGTGTTCATCCCGTGCAAGAACGCTGGACTCTGGTTGCTCAGGGGTCATCGACACGGTGTCCATCGAGGGCTCTTCTTGTTCTGTTCCATCGTGCCCCTCGAGACCTTGGACGCAGTCAGCTTCCTGGCTGCATTGAGGCTCAGGCAATCTCTTGAGCCAGGAGATGTTCCTTGTTACTCTCTCTTCTCCTCTGCCCACAGTCACCATGGTCCCCTTCACGTAGACTACAGTCCAGTGGCCCGGTTCATACCTAGTTCGAAACTTACTCCGTGGTCTCCTGTCCTTCATGATGACTGAGTGTCGCCTTTGTAGATCTCTGGGGGCTGTTCTCCGAGTCTTGCTGGCAGCGAGATTTTGCCTCTTCCTCCGCTGTAGAACATCTTCCTTGTGGTATGGGGGCGGGGTCCACCCTGGGTAGACAGGAAGCGTGTCCCTGCATATTCCATTGAACATTAGCGCCCACGGAGTGCACCTGATAGTATTGTGGGGAGTGCTCCGGTATTCTCAGAGGAACTATTGCAGATAATGTTCAGGGTCAGGGTTCTCCATTACAGCGAACTGTAAGGCCTTGTTGAGGGTCCTCATGAATCTCTCCACCTCCCCGTTGGCTTTTACCATTGGGGGGTGATGCGGCGATGTCGTATGCTGTGCTTCTACAGGAAGTCATGGAACTCGCTTCCTTGAAAAGGAGGTCCATTGTCTCTCTTGATTTTCTCTGGGCATCCAAACATGTCAAACGCTTTTTCAAGTATTGGGGCCACTCGGGAGAACGCTGTGGAGCTGACTATTTCCACCTGAGGGTATTTGTAGTGGATGTCATTCATTAGTACGGTCGCTCGACCGTTGGGGAAACTCCCAAAGTCGATGCTCACCTTCTCCCATGGGGTCTTCCCATGTTCTTCCGTCTGGACGGGTGCTGGTCTATCTGCGGCACTTGTCAACTGGCAGGCTGGGCACCTCTTCACTGCTTCCTCTACTTGGGTTTCGTGCCCCGGAAACCACACCTTCTCTCTCATCCAGGCCTTCATTCTCTCGACTCCCTGGTGCCCTCCGTGGGCCAACTGGGTCGCTTGGTGTTGTAGAGAAGACGGTATCACTATTCTGGATCCTCTCAGCAGGATCCCTCCTTGTGTTATGCTCAACTCGTTTCTGACTCTCCACAGTTTCAGGAGACATTCCTTCTCAGGCCCGTCCCAGTCATTGGCTGATTGCAGGAATTGGTGCCAGTGTCCTCCTTGGACGGTTGTTCGCACTTTGGACAGTACGGGGTCTCTTTCCCCAGCTACCACAATGTCTTCCAACGTCAAAGCTTTCGGGCACGTTACCATGGAAATCATATTTACATGAGGCTCCAAGGAGTAGACGACTACTTTGTCTCCTGGTTCGTCTGGTGGTGCCGGGTGTCTTGAGAGGAAATCAGCAGGATTCTTGCCGCCGGGGCGGTAGGCTACTTCCATCTTGTATTGTTGGAGCCCTATGGCCCACCGTTCAATCCTCGGGGGAGGGTGAGGTGCTGATCCTCTGAACAACGGCACCAGAGGTTGGTGGTCGTGATGACCCTGAACGATTGACCACAGATGTACAAATGGAAGTGGCGACACGCCCACCTGATGGACAGTGCTTCCCTCTCAATTTGCACGTAGCGCCTCTCTGTGGGTGAAGGTGCCTTGCTGGCATAGCCCAGGGCAGCCCACCTGCAGGGTTCTTGCTCCTGGGTCAGTCCAGCCCCTAAGCCCACAGGGCTGTCATCGACAAGAAGCTCCGTCTGTTTGGCCGGATCGAAGTACACCAGAGTGGTGTGGTCCAGGAGGGCGTACTTGATCCTCTGAAATGCTGTTTCTTCCATGGCTCCCCATTTCCAAATGACGTCATCCCGGGTGAGGTTGCGAAGGGGCTCCGCGATGGTGGCAGAATCTGGAATGAATCGGCCACAGTATGTGGCTATCCCCAGAAAGCTTCATACTTCAGATACTGTTGCAGGGGCCGGGATGTCTTTAAATTGCTTGGGACTTCCACGGGTCAACTTGCATGCCCTCTTGGTTGAATAGGTATCCGAAGAATTCTATTTGCTTCTGAAAGAAGAGGCACTTTTCTCTGTGTAGAGTGATCCCGTGGTCTTGGAGCCGCTGCAGGGCTGCGCATCAGGTGGCGGTAGTGTTCAGGAGCGGTCTCTGAGTGGATGAGACTATCATCACACACATTCAGTACTCCTGGTAGGCCTGTTAGGATGTCTCTCACTGCTTCCTGGAATACCTCTGCTAGGGACGAGATCCCGAAGTTGAGGCGCTTGTATATCCGCGGTCCAAGGTGGATGCTGAACGTGGTTATGTAGCGGCTTTCTTTGGCTAGAACTAGCTAGTGAAAGCATGCATTCAGGTCCAGTTTCGTAAACCACCGAGACCCGTTGACGTCGGCTACTATGTCATCCATTGTTGGTGTGATGTGACGTTCATGCTTTATGGCCTTGTTGGGGAGGTGCATATCTTCCATGGCTTTCTGGGCTTCTTGGCGATCACCATAGTTTATACCCATGACACCTTTTCAATGACCCCTTGATCCTCTAGCTTTCGCAGTTCTTGTTCCACTAAGGGTCTGAGGTGGAATGGGATACTCCTATATCGTAGTGCCATCGGTGGGACCGACAGGTCGATGTGCAACTTGACAGGTGCTTTTTTGATCTGGCCTAGGCCTTGGAATAAGTTTGCAAACTGCGTTAGCAGTTCCTGTGTTTGGTTCGCTTGTACACTTCTTGCGAGCATGACTAACCCCAAATCCTCTGCTGCATGGCTGTTTAGTAGGGTGTCCGCCTCTTGGTTGATGACATAAATTTCGGCCGTGATTTCACTCCCCTCTGACTATATTGTTACTGTCATTTTGCCCCGGATGGATAGGGGTGAGTCGCTTCCATATGTGAATATTTTAGTCTGGATGGTTTGAGCTTGGGTTTAGGCCTCAGCCGATTATATTGTTGGATGCCCATGACATTTACTGGTGCACCGGTGTCAATTACCACACTTACTTATGACCTGGTGATCTTGACAGTGCTCATGGGCTGAGGCCTTCTCCGTTTCTTCAGTGCCTGAGTGAATGATATGAGGTTCATCTCACCTTTGGCTTCCTCGGTGGATGAGTCTTTGACCTGGTGCGTGGTTCGTTTGTTCTTCCTTCCCCCTTGGGACGATGCTACGGACATGCTAGACAGATGCCTCGCGAGTTTTCGCACAGGCTTGACTCCCCTGTTTTTCGTTCCTTGGGCCTTTCCGCCGGCACAAAAATGCAAAATGGTTCGGAATTCTGCAGTTGGTGCACATTTTCCCTTCTGCAGGGCACTTGTGTGGTGGATGTTCTTCGTGCCCACAGTATACGCACTGGCCTCTCAGAGTCTGGGTCGGGTGGTCCCGTGGCCTGTTCCTCTTGTCTCGAGTCGTGATGGCGTCGGTCCTCTCTGTTTTGATGGTCACACTCTTTTCGGTTGTGCCTGTCAGCGCTAGGTCCATTTCTTCCGCTCACACGGCCGATAGGTAATGTGACCGGGCCATGACTAGGATGTCATTGAGGAGTATGTTCGGCTGCCGCAAGATGAGTCCACGCAGGATCTTGCTGTGCACTCCGTGTATAAGCTGGGCTTGAATCTCCTCCACAGCCCTCTCGTCGACTAGATGGGTGCTCGCTAGCTCCCTCAATCTTGTGTGGAAGGCGTCGATGGACTCCCCTTCCTGTTGTCTCGCTTGTCGTACTTTGAATCGCTCATAGTCCAGATTTAGTTGGGGGTCGAAGTGCGCATTGAGTGCTGTGACTGATACGTCATATTCTGTTGGGCCCCCAGTGCCCCGTAGGTGCTTGAAGAGTAGGTACACCTCTTTGCCAGCATAATGGAGTAGGAGCGTGCACTTGATGGCTCTATCCATCGCTTTGGTGGCTATAAAGTACTTCACTTGGCAGCCAAGCCACGTCTTCCATCTTGGGGACGCCGTTGTAGGGTCATCTGCTTCGCTGAATGGGGGCAGTACCCCTGTGGGCGCGTGCTGAGTGACGATGCGGACCAGTGCTAGCTGGCCATCTGGGTTGTCCCCCATGTCTAACCTCAGTGTGTGCTGCATGGCCAGTGTGTTATTCGCACCCCTGGTATGGCAGGTACTATCCTCTTCTCCACCCCTGGGGTCGTTGCTGCAGGAACGGCAATAAGTGAGCGGGCCCTGGTGGTCCAAACGTGGGTGTCTTACATCACTTCTCCCAGGGCTCATTCATCGCTATGCCGGAGCTGATCTGGACTGCTGGTGACCCAGGTGCAGTGGAGGAGCATGGGCAGTGTGCCTGGGGTTGCTCATGGCCCACCTGGGCAGTGCAGGATGCAATAAGCTGCAGTGTGTGGGCCTTATGGTATGGCCAGGGGGCTGCACCTTACCAGCGTTCCGGAGTGGTGTAGTGACTGCCCCTCTGCAGGCCTGGAGCTTGAGGGCCCTCGCTGGGACCGCGTTTCTCAGGTAGGGATCACGTGGCTGTAGGCGGCGTTGTGCCAATGAATTGTCAGGGCGGGTAATGCTGCTGATCGGCCTGTGATGATGTGCAGGGTTGGGAGCGCGAGTTCTGCTCCCCTCGTCGCCAGTGTGATGATTACAGAGCTGGTTGAGGCAAGCGCTGCGGGAGGAGTGCGCAGCACAGGGAAACGGGACACACACACCAGAGTAGGCTGTACGTGGCAACTGCCTCCGAATGGGCATGCCTCTTGCCTTCATTCTGCGAGCCCCGCCTGCCAACAGGAGTGCATGGGTGCGACATTTCCGGCGGTGGCCGCGAACAACAAGACTGACCCGATCATTACACCAAGTAAGCCGCACAACTAAAGGACACCTGACCACACAGGAGCAACTAGACTTAACTCTGGGAAAAAGGTAAGCATGCCAATGTCTTATCTTACATTGGGCCGCCATCATTAAGCACTGTCATTTTCCAGATGGAACTAGAGGCAAATTTTGCCACCGTTACACAGTATTTCAGCTTCTGCTTCCATAAACTCCTCGAGCACCTGAGCTGCCATTTTCAGTAGCGTGTCGCAAGTCATTCTATATTCCAAATGTAAGGAACATGACAAGCAGCTTGTGATCTCCTGCAGGAGCCCGCGGGAGCTGGTCATCCCATCATCCCATGTCAGAAACCATCAGCAGATGGAACATGAAGCCTTCCTCCATAGAGGCTCCATCACGAGTGAGGAAGCCCAAAGCCCTGCCGCTCTCAGTTTGTCTCCCCGTCCCTTCCGCGGAGGGCGCTCCCGCCCCTGCTGGCAAAGTGCGTCACGCTGGGCTTAGACACCACCGAAGGGAGGTGTGGACGGGTCGGTGTCACTGTAGAATCATGTCAGCAGAGTGTGCTGAAGTGAGAAAATCTGTCTAAAAATGTAACCATGGAGGTAGGGGAAACGGGGGCTTTTAGAGGAGTGCGACATCAATTTATACACTTAGCCCCATGGGGAGAAGGACGACTGCACCAGTGGCTGCTCTCGGTTCATCACTCACCTTCTCAGCTCTGCTGCCTCTGATGTCACCTCTCTCCTCCAGGCTGGGTCTGGATCCTCCTTTGTCTGCACACCTAGCGCTCGTCTCTTCTCCCTCTCTGCCTCTTTCTAATTTCTATTTTAGTTCTCTGTTATCTTATTTCTCCTTTCTACCTGTTTCCATTACTGTTTAGCTCTCTCTTCTTATTGTCTTAGTGTTTTTCTACATTACAAGGAGGATTCTTTGTTGACAGTTTTGTTTTTTTCTTCGTAGGTAATATCTCTTTTAAATTACTTACTCCCCTCCTAATATTTCATTATTTGTTAATTTTTCTTCCTGTCTACATTTAATTTCCCATTTTTCTTTAGTTTCGATTGTCTGTAATTTCAGTTTTTACTATGCTTTTCCCTATTCAGTAATTTCCTTCCTTCACATGTGAATCTTCCTTCATTATTTTAGAATCCAATAAGAAATAATGAGATTTTATAACAGTTTGGTGTTCATGAAAGTAGGGATGGGCTGGGACTGACTCAGCCACATGTCATGAAACAATGTAACTGAGAAATTCCCTGACCTGATTGGCTCTGACCCAACTCTATCAACCTTTTAAAGCAACCACATCATTAATCATGAATTAGCATTGTATTATATTTTAGTATGTCTGTATAGATTTCAGCACCTGTTGTTGAGAACTCAAAGCCTTCTCCAAGAGACTGATTAGGTAGGGCACCTTCTTCCAATGAACGTGATGAATGATGTTGGTTATTAAGTTTTCACACTGTGTGAGTGCCCTGAAAGTGTCTTTAAACTTTTCAAACAGTCTGTTACAGCACTCTTTGCGTGAGGTGGTATAAAAAGTGGGAGGGTCACCTGTGTCATATTTTAGGAGAGACCAAGGGGCATATTATCAACGGCCAGCAATAATTATCGCTGGCCGTGCTTAGCAATATTTTTATTATCGCAGGCTATCTCTGGAATGTATCGCCCTGGTAGTGCTTTATTATCAACGCGTTTCTCCAGGGCGACGAAATTCCAGAGATAGCGAGGATATCGCCGTTTTGTAAAGAACATCGCTGGTTTTCCAGGGATGTTGCCTGCAAAACGGCAATAACCTTGCTGATACGACCCACAGGGTCATATCAGCATAATCCACACAAATGTTGGGGATAGGTAAATCTGCATTTTAGTAGATGTTAGTTTTTGGAGAAAACCGCAGTTTTCTCCAAAAACTAACGCTTGCTAAAATGCTGGGGCAGCCTTGTAAATATCGCAATGTGAACATCAGCGATATTTGCAAGGTTGTCCATCCGGGGTACACCCAGTGACGCTCACTTTTCATCTCATTAGAGATGCAAAGGGAGGCGTTGGGAAAACTGCGCTAACATGCGATTAAAGAACACTCGTGTTTCTAGTGAACCACTAGACCCATCGCTGTGGGCACACCGTTTCCCCTCAGCGCAAAATGAGAGTTCCAACACAAACTTTGGTGGTTCAATTCTTCAGTGTTTTTATTCTTCACACTTTTTGTAATTATTTTTCATTCCATCAATATCTCTTGATTTTCATACATTTGATATGCGAAGGTTGTTAGAATCAAGTCCAATGCATTTCGGGCATTTATCTCAGCCCTTCATCAGGGAATAACACAAACAATAAAAGAACGAACACAAAATAAGCAAAAAATGTATGTATGGTATGAGTATTACTATGTCATGTTTATGCTGTTTTGTGTGCTAAACGTGACTTTTTCTCTGTCTGCTACTAACACGGGGATATTAAAAAGCCATGTGCAGTTTAGAGGTTAAGGAAAAGAGGTTACCCTGAAAACATCATTGAAGAGTCAAGAAAACGAGTTGACGCAATGGAGAGACGGGAACTACTAAAAACTACAACTAAAAAGGAACAGACCAGGATGGTAGTAGTTTCTAAATTTTCTACAGCTAGCACAAAATTCAGGAAAATAATTTCAAAACATTGGAAGATATTAAACCTTGAACCAGACTTTAACAAAGCATTTGAAAACCCTCCATTATTTGCATATACACGAGCCCGCAACTTAGGAGAGATATTAAAACACACACCACCTAAGATTGTAACATTCAAAGGCACCAGAGCTTGTCTTAACTGTGACAACTGTAACAGTATAATCAAGGGCAATAAGATCAACCACCCAATGAAAGGATTTGAAGTTAAATTAAGGGTGAACGCTACTTGTGACACAGCAAATGTCATATATGCAATAAAATGTCCGTGCGGAAAACTATACATAGGCAAAACTGAGAGACGCATCAAGATCAGACTCACGGAACACAAATCAAACATACGTATGAAGAATATGAAATCCTCAATTGCTGTCCACTTCATGGAAGAAAAACACAACATATCCCAACTCAAATTCACAATACTAGAGACTGTTGACAAAGTGGAAGGAAGAGATAACACCAAGTACCTCCTACAAAGGGAGAATTACTGGATACAGAAACTGTCTTCACATAAACCGCACGGTCTTAATGACCGAATTGAACTATCATGCTATTTATGAAAACCTATGAATGCTCCTTGACCAATAATGTAGCTATTGCGATGTGTTTAATTTTTGAGTTGTTATATTTTATTAGCAGGATTACTTTTATCCTTATGCCAACATTATTTTCATTTTTTGATTATTCACTCCTGAATGTATTTGTATGAACATTGCTACACATTATATGACACTCCCCTTGTAGCTCCATACACCAAAGCACACGGGAATTGCCTTCTTCCGAGTATCATGCGTTCTAGTCCCACCTGTAGCTTTTGTCCATAACAGCATTTTTATCGAGTTTAGAGCTTCTCGAGTTATGAGAGATATAGACTGTAATACGAGCGGTTTTTCGTGCCAGAGAACATCACTTCTGGGCGTGTGATTAATAAAATTTTATTGAAGGTTACCATAGTATCATAGTAGTGCAACTGGGAACGTAGTCCTTTGTTTAGCTTTATCAAGTCACGTGAACGGAACGGTTTGAATTTAATGGCGGATAACAGGATATGTTTGGTAGATGGTATCGACGTTTGGACAGGCGGATTTATGCCAGAGATATTGAGAAGGTTTCACGACGCTATAGATAAGGTTAGTTTGGTAACATAACGATTGGTGACCGTAGAAGTATGAGTTGTTTATCGTAGCATAAGAACATGACGATAACGATTGGCCGTTCACGTTTTTCTCTTTTAGCTTGTGCACTTTGAGACAGACGACAAAGTGGTAGGAACCGGCATGTAAGTGAGGCGCGAGTCGCCATACTATTCAAGTCACGGGTATTAAGGTTCAGTAGGTGTCGTTCTGTAACACTCCACGATTGCACTCTAAACTGCACATGGCTTTTTAATATCCCCGTGTTAGTAGCAGACATATAAAAAGTCACGTTTAGCACACAAAACAGCATAAACATGACATAGTAATACTCATACCATACATACATTTTTTGCTTATTTTGTGTTCGTTCTTTTATCGTTTTAGTGTTATTCCCTGATGAAAGGCTGAGATAAATGCCAGAACTGCATTGGACTTGATTCTAACAATGTCGCATGTCAAATGTATGAAAATCAAGAGATATTGATGGAATGAAAAATAATTACAAAAAGTGTGAAGAATAAAAACACTGAAGAATTGAACCACCAAAATTTGTGTTGGAACCCTCATTTTGTGCTGAGGGGAAACGGTGTGCCCACAGGGATGGGTCTAGTGGTTCACTAGAAACACGAGTGTTCTTTAAATATTGGACGTCCCGGGACGCCGGACGTCACCTGTGGAGCACCCACAACAATTAAAATACCCAGGATACCGCTACAAAGTAGCTGTGCATTTGCCTCAATATATTAATTTCTAACATGCGATTATGCATATTAGCACCCTCTTGTAAATAGGGTGATAGTTTTATCTCTGCTTTTTTGGCTTTTAAAGCCAAAAAAGCACAGATAAAGCCCTTGTAAATATGCTCCCAAGCCTTTGTTGGTGATTAGAATGCTGGTGACTCTGACAATCATCATCTTTATTGGGGCTTCATCCAAGGTTTGCGTGATAGGACAGGAGGTGGTATTCGCTTAAGTAGGGATGGGTGAGTTAATCATGGCATACAAATAGCCTGATAAGTTATGGTGAGTGGTGTCCCACCTAATCATGCACTGTTCACTTGGTGCTATGCACTTTAAACCGTACTCAAAATGTTATACCATAATAAAAAATGTTCGTGGTGATGATTATCACATTTATTCAACAATTATTTGAAATAATTTGTACAAGATTCTTGTGTGTGTTATTGTGTCATCATAACAATTCGCACGTATACATATACAAATCAATTATAGAAGCATAACAGTCTGTACAACATTTTAACTGTATTTTACATTTCGAATGATCAACATGAAGCCCAATGCATTTCGGCACGTTAACCGTGCCTTCATCAGGGGCAGTTCTAAAAGAAATGAGAAAATAATGTATGTCAGTATCTGTGTATTGGGAGACATGGGGTGTTGAAAAGTTATAATGTTTGGCGTACCTTAATGTTCAACTGCTGATGACGTAATGTCGATGAATACCAACTCTACAAACAAAAAGATTGATGCGGTGGGTAATGCTATTGTGTGCTCATAAATTAAATGATGAGCAATGAAAATATCTAAATGACATACCTGATGATCTGAATACTGATGACTGTAATGATAAATAATAATTGTGGTTCAGTGTTTATCCCATGATACCAATCAAAAAAATGCCATGTGCCACGAGATAAAAGTACCCCTACCTTATCTTCATGAATGTCTTAATTCTACACGGAGAAAAAACCGAAGGCAATGTGTTATTTCCAACTATAAAAATAATAATAAAAACGTGCACAGTATAATGCGCAATAGAAAGTAACTACCAGTTTACCTTGCACTGGATAACGGGTCGTCTATCACAAACGTTCGCTGTTAACCTGTTAGGTCTGATACGGAGTGCTGCCGACTGACTCCATTAAAGTATCCGTAGGTCCACATGGTGGTGTGTCCATGATAATCAAAAACGGACTAACCGCTTGACAGAAAAATAAAGTGTGCGTGCGCGCCATCTTAGAATGAGGAAATAAACTGATGATCACTCGTGATTGCTGTCGCACCATTATTAGTAACTGCAACAATATAAGGGCTAATAATACTCTGTAGTCATGTGCTCGAACTTAAAAGGATACTAAATATATCATGACGAATACAAGGAATGTACAGTACCCGCATTGAAATGCGGTATGTCCGAAATGTACGATATTGTTTACTGATACCAAATAGGACAACCGTCCTTAGTACCAAAGATGCTGTATGGTTTACAGTGGGGTGTGGCCTGACCTCTTGAGGTATCGTTATACCACTTGTCCACCAAGGAGAGGTATGCGCCGGGCTTTGGGAGAGACAGATACAACCCCATAAATCAGTTGATGTAGTCACTCGGGCAACAGGAGAATGGACACTGGGGCATGATCAGAAGTCCACGGAGTCACCTAGAAGCAGTAGAATGCCCAAGACCACTGAGGCTCATTTAGACCAGAGTAATTTTACATATTGAGGTTAAATTCAGCTGTATTGCTTGCTCTCACTTCAGCATTAGGCAGGAGATAACTGAAGGAGGAAGAGGGAAGGGGATGGTGGCAGGAGTTCTGGGTTGAGTGTCAGGGGCCCTGGTCCTAAGTCATACCAAGTTCTAAAAACCCAAAACAGAAAGAGGCTGCAGGAAGATGCCACTGAAGGAGAATCTGAGTATGAGTGCTTTATTTAGAAATGTGGGCCCTAGTGGGGATGACTGTGGTGTCATTACTGCCAAGAACCAACTACAATCAATTCCAGCGAAGCAAATTTAGAGAGATATGGATGAGAAGAAAAAAAATTGCATTGATACAGACCAAGCGTCTGTCCGAGGTCACGTGACCTCTTCTGAAATAAGAGTTACTTCCGTTCATTGAAACTCATCACAAACTATTAATATTGTTAGTGTTGTAATAGTGACCACATCAGAAAAGGTTACATTTGTGCCCATCGCATGCAGGATTATCAACAGTGATCACCTTAGTGCCATAGGTAGGGTTGCCAGCATTAATGTAAACATGTTTTGTCGATTTGTAATTGGAGTGCCTCTGCACAAAGAATACATAACAGCCATAGCTGCAATGCCCCTGGCACCATGGTAATACCGTTAGTAATAAGTGTCTTCAATGCTACATGATTTATCATTCGAATATGAGCTTTAAATATATTTGAGAAATCTAGTTGTTTTACTATGAATATCAGCTTATGAGTTTTGCAAATATATGTTTCTCTGAAGTACGCACTCGGAATCTTAATATACATATATCAATCCAGCAAAAACATATAATTTAGTAGGCCTGACTGCATACAGAGAGATACTTAGAGGTAGCAGGAGAGATACCAGTAGCTCACAGGGTCCTTGCTGGAGCAGTATGGTTCTAGCTGTGGAATGAAAAACATAAATGCAAACAGAAAACACAGCTCATAATTCATCTTGCTAGATTTACACTTTAAAATGGACAACAGAAACCCTAATCTTGTATTCAACCAATGCTTGTTTTCCCATTTATTAGCTTCCAAAACGACAGACCTCTGCCATTTGAAGTCTTGGCTAGATAGAATGGGGAGAGAGGTTTTGACACTTGGCCCCTGGGAAGCCAGATCATGGCCCACTAAAGATTAAGATCTGTATTCCAAGGCCTCATGGCAGACAGGACTGAAATTTAGGGGAGGCATTTGTGGTTTAAAGGGGAGCCCTTCGAACCACCCACAACTTTAAAGGCACACTACAGTATAACTAACTACTGGTGCTTGCCTTCAGCAGGGCAGAGTTACACCTGTAGGGGGGACGTGGAACCAGACATCTTTGTTTACATGGCGCACACTGCCAGAGGAATCTGTTGTGCACAAGGAAAATTACAGCCCTTGGTAGGGACCCTGCCTGAATAGAGGCTGGCAGACTACCTTCTGCTGTGTGGCGCCCTATAGTGTGCTCTCCAGGGGCCTTTTGGCTAGCTCCCTATTCTTTGAGGAGGTCTCAAGGACTTCAAAGACCTCTTGTGAGGGACCTACACCGTCAGTGCTTCACCGGGACAGTGGTGCTGTCTCACGCGCCAACTTTGTCTGCTTGATTCTGACTGCAGCGCGGTGTGAGTGTAGAACTAAGTATTGTGCCTGGAGAGCGGAGTGCCTTGTGCAGAGCCCCAAAATGTGTCCACATCTAAGGAATGTGAACAAAGCATCATGGGGCCTTAGCACGCATAAGCATCTAATTGGTGGTGAGTGGATTCATCAGTTACGGGACTCACCGTGACCTGCTTCGTCTTCTGTGTCGCATCTCTCATGTGCGACTTGCCAACTGAATGCTCATTTCGTGTGGTGTCTGATTCACAGGTTGCAATCCTCGGAGAGAGCGCATCCATAGTAGTCGCTCACTGTACCTCGTGCAGTGTTACTGAACTTGAAACTGTGTCTTTGAGACCAAATTGTCTGGGGTGACTCGAATTATCGCGCACCCAGACGTTTTGCCTCTTTCCAGGGAGGTACGGCAACCTGACTGTAGGTTGATTCTTACTGGATTGTCTGCTGCGACTCGTATCATCGCGCACCAGCATCTGTGCCTCATTCTAGGGAGGTACGCTGAACCGGACTCTGGGTTGACTGGATTGTCCGGTGTGACTCGTATCATCACGCACCAGACCTTGTGCCTCATTTCCAAGGTGGTATGGCAAACCCAACTCGTGTTTGTTTGGGACTGGATTGTCTGGTGCTACTCAGATCATCACGCACCTGATGCTGTCTGTGCCTCATTTCCAGGGAGGTACGGCAAACCCAACTTTTGGTTCATTGTGACTGGATTGTCTGGTGTGACACATATCATCACGCACCAGACGTTGGGCCTCCTTTCCTGGGAGGTATGGATAACCTGACTCGTGACCAGTTTTTCTGGTGTGACTTCGATCAATGCGCACCAGATGTTGTGTATCATTTTTCGTGAGGTGTGGGGACAGGTGATGCCCCATTCATCGATTGTTCCGTCTTGCCCTCATTGCGATTAATCAACTGCCCTCTCCTCACATGGCCCGACGACTTCGTGTTGTCAGGTAGGATTGCCCGGATCTGCTCTGGGTGGTGAGAATAAGTGACTGGGCTGAGGAATACTTCTGAGAGTGATCGGAAGTGGGCTGAGAGACTGTGTGACCCCCCTGTGCTTCGCAGAACTGGGCTGGTGCCATAAGGCAAATTGAACGACCTCTTGATTGAACTGGGACAGCCTTTTGCCCGTTTCTGCTCAGCATATGGTGGGTGAACTTTTCGAGTGGTGGCCAACACTACATTTGTTGACCGTTGCCTGGTTAATCCAGCCTTCTCCCATGGGCCTCTGACTAAGTGTGACTCCAGCTTGAAACCAGCATCGTAAGGATTCTATCCAGTAGTAGCAGGGGATAACTGGGAGTTGTGGTAGGACTTTGCCCAGGGTCCACATTCATATTATCAACTGACCTGCTGGATATCATTTGCACTATGTTACGGTGCCGGTTGCATGTGTGTGCGAGCGTGCCTCATACGGACTTGCCAATATCCTGTACACAGTGTTACAGTGCTGTGTGAGTATGGGAGAGTGTGCTGTATGAGAATATGATATGATATGATAGGCATTTGTAAAGCACGCTACCACTCCAAGGAGCATCTTGGCGCTTAGATTCATATGCTAAAAGATGGTAGTATTTGTTGTTCTCAGTCATCAGGTAAAGATTTAAACAAGTGTTTTACAGACTGAGAACAGCATGCTAATAGCTGTACCGAGCAGAAGTATTGCTTTACTGATTTGCTTCATTACCTAATGAATATTCCGTTTTGAATTGTGTTATTTGCCAGGGTGGGTCCAGTGCTGATAACGTATCACACCGCATAAGGGTGCTGAGGGTTAAATAGGATGTTTCCCAAGTGTGCATGCTACACTGTTGGGTCTAGTCCTGCTAGTAATATTTACAAGACCAATTTATGCCCAGATGAAATTATGCTCATGTTGTGTTAATTAATGTGTGTGTTGAATACACTCTTCAGTTACATACACCACATGTGAAGTCTCTTTTGTGACACTCAGTGCCTTTATTGTGCGAGAGTGTAATGCCAATGCTTTACACACTGCCTCTGTAAGAAGCCTGACTGCTCAGAACCAAGCTACCTAAGGGTAAATGCAGGTTATAAAGTGGGTGTAATCACCTCACCCTGACAGGAGTGGAAGGTTCTGCCTGGCGTGGGCTCTGCCTCAGCCAATCAGAAATTCCAGTTCCAGCACATGTGAAGTGTCATGTCTCTACCCATGCTCATGACGAGCTCAGCTCGTCATGGCATATACCTCTCAGGTGCTCATGACGAGCTGAGCTTGTCATGACCACACCCGTTTTCGTTGCTGTCCAGCACAGCAGGGTAAACTACCAAGCAGCGATGTGGTTAAAGCCATTTTATTTGAAGGAATACATTTGCACATTTCCTGCATCTTACAGTAAAGTGTAGCCTCACTTTTGATACTGGCAACCAGAATGAATGAAGTCAGCAGTGAATTATTATACTATATCTCTGCTTCCAGGACTTCTCATATTTTCTCTATGAGATATCACTGTTCCTCAGAAAAGATTCGCTGCAAGTAACTAGTTTCTGTCAAGTGTGTACTCCATAGGCTTGTATAAAGGGAAGAACATATATTAACTGTTCGATTTTGCATAATTTTAGCACTACATGCTCTAACTGGCAATTTTTGGGGAGAGCTCTGATCATATAAAAATTAAAATTTTCTGTTTATTATTTGCTCTGCTACTAGCTATTTGTACGTTAAATGCATGTTAGACATCTTGACTTCTCCATGTGTTGTGCTTTATTTTAACAAAAGATGCACTGGTGGCATTAAATCAACTCCACAAGTAGTAGATTGGTGAGCGTTGGACCGTACTCCACACTATAACCCCAGCACCAGAAGTAAGGGAGAAGATGCACCAGGAGCTCTGGTGTGGAGCACAGCCCAGCACTGGGCCTGAAGAACTGACTAAAAGCATGAGTATGAACGAACCAACATGTCTAACCGTGATTATGGTATATTTTTTCGCTTTCCTGCTTTGCATGGTCTGTTTTATTTTTTAGTTGTAAATGTGTTGTTAAAAAAAGGGTGCGCCTAATTGGCATCCGCTATAATTGGGAAGAGTCCATTGAACAGAAAAGTGTAGGAGAGTGAATCCCTGGTCTAAAGCTCGAGGGCTCTAGAAATAGTGTGGTAACAGAGAAGGTAGACAAGAACACCATGATCATTGGTGAATACCCTTGAAAGATGAATGTGTTTGGGAAAGAGGCCCTCCAATCTAGCTCCCCAACCCGTTTATGAGTCCCTTCAGGTGTTGACTGAAGGTTTGTTGAATGCAAGCTGATATTTCAGTGTTATTGCGTGATATCTTCACACTCCTTCATCCAGAACGCCAGTTAGAAGAAATTATTAGGTAGGTGGTAGTGAGCAATAAGCAGCAGGAATGGGGTCCGAAAAATCTAACTGTGAGCCCACTCCAAGCTATGTACCCACAATACAGAAAAGGAAGTTGCAAGTATTTAAGAGCCTAGGTGAGGCTCATTACTAAGGCTGGAATGAAGTCATTTCCTTAGCATGGTAATTTTGATAAAAAATAGTTCCAAACTTAGAGTAAAAGCCAAATATAAGTAATTGGGTGCATGGTCGAGGGGGTTAAACCCTACTCAAGAATCTCACACAAACTTAGAAAAAAAAAGTATATTTTAATAAATTATTTGACACCACAGTGACATAAAATCCAATTAGTAAAACGGGAGATATGCAATTCTAAAGATTAAGTAAAAATAGTGCTTAAAAACATAAAGCACCAACTGTAGATATCTGGTCGCGCTGGTCCAGCACAAGTTCAGACTAACCATGATGGAGCATAGGCTGGACACAGAGACAAAGTTAGACCCACTGAACAAAGTACCTTAAGTCCAAGTTGATGAGCATTGCAAGATCCAGTGCTGAGGATGCGTCATGCAGCAGGAGTTTAGATGAGCTGCGGTCTGCGTTGAGAGGTCTTGCGTGGAGAATGCAGAATGCAGCAAAGGTTCCAAGGATGTTACTGACAGGGCTTGCAATGCAAAGTCCTGCTATGAGGATGCGTCATGCAGTGGCGGTTCTAAGGAGCTGCATGCTGCAATGTGAATACCTGTCTCGGAGATGCGTCACCAGCGGCAGTTCTGATGCGGAGCACAAGGAGATGTAACACTCTGCATTGGTTCTCCTCAAGAGACCACAGCTGAGTTGGCAGAGCACCTTCAGGCCCACTTCCAAGGGTCTAGGACTGGGGCAATACCTCTGGCAGGGATGGGGGGGGGAAAGACTCACAGCAGATAGGAGTCCAGGTGCTGAGTTCAATGTGGTTGGACCTTTTCTTTTTCTGTCCCTGAGTCACTCTGGAGGTCTTAGGTTCAAGATGCAGGTCAAGTTCTTCTCGCTCAGGCAGCAGAGTAGCAGGGCAGCAGTCCTTCTTGCAGCACATCAGTCCCTATGAATCTTCCACAGGTCCAGAGGTGTATTTAGGAGTTAGGTCCGATGGTCCAATATCTATACATGGTGCCAGCTTTAAAGTAGGAGAGTTTCTAGAGGGTTCCCCCCAAGAGGTGTTTCAAATTTCCTGCCCTGCTGCCCTGACCCCAGAGTGTATGAGGGCCCAAAAAGACTAGTGTGAAACCCTTTGTAAGAATGATGAGACAGAGCATTTGTGATGTGCAAGTGTAGTTGGTGACAGCTCCGGTCCCTATTGAGTCGGAGATGGCCCATCAGGACAACATCTAGTCCCTCTTTGTCTCACGGTCTAGGAGCGATACACAAACACCAACTTCCTGCTACACCTAGTCATGTGACCCAGGATACAGGCTGCTGACACCAAATGGTTGGGGCAAGAAAAATTCTACTTTCTAAAAGTGGCATTTTCAGACTTGTGACTTAGAATCCAACTTAACAATTAAAGAGGGGTATGGAATGCAATCCCTTAGACACCAAACTTGGCACATTCATACTTGCCCCGAATTGAAAGTTATCACTTATTAAATTTAATAAGGTAACACAATGTTATCCTATGGGATATGTAGTCTTGCACTAGTAAAAAGAGAATTTAAGAGTTTTTTACTACCAGAACAGGACATGTAAAACTGACAAGTACAAGTCCAACTTTTTAAATAGACTGCACCCTGTCTGATGGCTGTTTAGGGTCTACCTCAGGGGTGACTTAAATGTATTAAAAAAAAAAGGTTTAGGCCTGGCAAAAGGTTTATTTTGCCAGGTCGAAATGGCAGATTAGACTCCACACACAGGAAGACCTGAGCGTAGTTAAAAGGGCTACTAAGTGGGTGATTTAACAAGTGCTGCAGACCCACTAGTGCTGCAGCAACAAATGATGGGCAGAATGCTGAATGAATCAAACATTCCCCCCAAGTCAAGAGATCTGGGTTAAAACCATTGTCCTTTTGCTCACTACACCACCCTAGTTTGGACACAGTCATATGCAAATCAGTCTTGACCCTGTTCCTCATAGTAACAGTCCAGCACGAACTGCCAAGCCGGGTCCTTCTTGGACTAGAAAAAAGCTTCCTAGGACCTTTTTCGGCGTAGCATCCCTCATCAGCCAGGCTAGCTTGAATCCAGTGGCACAGCAAGCAAGGGACCCAGCTCTAGGCATATCCATCCTACTTAGGGCAAATATGGCTGGGTCTAAACTGAAATTGAGTATTATGCAAAAAAAACGATGGATTTAACCCAGATCTGTGACTGGGGGTAAATGTTTGATTGATTCAGCATTCCGTCCATCATCTGTTCTTTTTGCAGACCCACTAGTAGCATTTAATTTACCAGCCCACGCTATTGTAGTATCATTTTTCTGGGGGCTTACAAGCACATTAAATTTACCAATTGGGGTAAGCCAATTTTACCATATTTAAAGGAGAGGGCACAAGTACTAGTTAGTAGTAGTAAAATGTACAGAGTCCTAAAAGCCAACATAAACAGGTTCAGAAACAAAAGAGTTAAGGGAAAACGTTTGGGGATGACCTCTACAGAGGATCAAGTCTAACACTGTAGGAAACCCAAAATAACAAAGACTGACAATGGCATCTCTTCCTACAATGGCATAAGGAGACACACAAGCATAGGCATGAATTCTGATCTGAGGTATGAGAAATGCCTAGGAGAAATTAGAGTAGCAAATCAGTCACCTAAGAGACAGAGTTAGGGTTTGTTCTCCAACTGCTCCACCTCCTCCTCCATGCTTATTGCCCCACATCACTAAGCCGCATGAAAATAAGAAAGAGAGTGTTGATCTGAGGAAGGAAGATCTGCTGTTTGTTTTTCACAGGCCGGCTGAAGGAGATGGGCCACCACTACTGATGCACACAGAAACAGAGAAGTGCCTAAGTGACAGTCAACGTCAGGAGAACAAAGAGGTATCGCACACGCAAGCATAGCAATACAACTGACTTACAGTAAAGTGCACGGAACAGAGGTGTGTACAAACAGATAAGAGGCTGATTTCACTACCCTGTTTGGGTCTGAGCCCCAATTATCGTCTGCCTTTGGCTGTAGAGACCACAGAGAATGAAGCGCTACTATTACCTTCAAACTTTTGAGACAGACTGCATAACTGTTGTCTAGAAGTTTCTTCCCTTCTTCCTGCTCATGAGACGCAGATGACTATGACTCTTCCTTTTCCACGCTTCTTCTCTTGAGGGACTACGCTACAGTCGGGAACTGAATCATGGCCCATGTCTCTTGGATTCCGTCTGATTGAAATAGTTTTGAGAAACCATTTCCTAACATCTAAAAAAACTGACTCTGTTCTGAGAGAAACTGCAGAGTATGTTTAAATGCTACAGACCTAACAGTGCAGATCAATGGTGGTGCTGAGGCAAGTGAGAGGAAGATTAGTGGGAAAGTTGCCATTGCCAGGAGATGCCCCTGGGAATGAAGGAGAGTTGAGATGCCTGGTTGAACGCGCCACGGATGTGTGCCAGGTGAAAAGCAATTGGACTAAGATTTAGATCTATAATTATTATTATTATTCAGCATTTGTAGAATGCATAGTTACCCCAGGGCATCCCAGCACTAGCGGTTAGAAGTAGGGGGTGTGGTAGGAATATAGGGTGGAATGTTGAAATAACCAGGTTTTAAGTAGTTTTCAGAAGGGAAGATGGCAGGATTCCGATCGGAGGTGTAGGGGCAGTGTGTTCCAAAGTCTGGCTAGATTGTAGGAAAAAGATTGTCCATCACTCCTTACCCTCCTGATTTTGGGGATGACTACGAAGTTAAGATATGCTGATCTAAGGGATTTTCTGGGGTGGTAGGAGGTAATGAGGGAGCTGTTAATATCAGGGCCCGTACCCAACATGGTCTTATGAGCTATGCACAGGGCTTTGAATTGTATTGTTTCCAGAATAGGCAGCCAGTGTAAAGACTGCAGGGTTGGTTTGGCTGACTGAGTTTTCAGGACCTCAAACAACAGTCTAGCAGCGCAATTCTGCACACCATGGAGATTCCTTATCGTTGCTTTAAGTGTTCTTAGGTACAGAGAGTTGCCATAGCCCAGGCACGATAGGACCAAGGCCTGTATGAGGATAAGCAAATAAAAGTTCAGCCCTTTGATGATAATTTTGACTGACTTATGGATGTGTTTCAAAGATGCTCAGAAATAGCCTATTCCACGGAGATGGCCCAGGAAGCTGTACCAAATGACCAAATGACTATCTTCATCGGGAGGCAGACTAAGCAGTGCCCAAACTGGTGATGGTCACTAACCATTGGGCATTGTCGCACATGAGAAACAAAGAGAATGTAATATCAAAACTGATGTCTCTGTAGTTGCAGAACATGCAGAGAATCATTAAGGATGTCAGTTGGAGAGCCCTGCAAACGGAGGAACAAAGGGGGAGGGAAAATGAGGCAGGAAGGCTGCGAGAGGAAATGGAAAGGGTAGAGACACCAACACTTGTTGATCAGTCTAGGTTTCATCAGATTACTCAAAATGCTTATTCTCAATTTTAGGACAGCTTGAGAGGTGCCAACTCTGCCATGAATATCTTAAGCCTGGTTACTCAAAGGGTGCCATATGTAGATCGTGCCATTAATGGTAAGTGTATTACCTTTCTCACTCACACAGTTGCTAGTCACTGAGCTCCAAAACATCTTAATACCACACTTTACCTCTCTTGGGTACGTAGATAGATGCAGTTGGTATTTCTAACTAACGAGTTCCTGACTATATTTCTGACCTCGTGTCCATTTCCCTGAGACCCATTAGCGATAAACATTCCTTTTGCTTAGCCTAACTCCCCCAACGAATCTTCTGGCAGATACATTCTTTGCAAGCTAAAGCGTTCTATATTTTTTACTTGATCAACAAGAAAACATTGTGTGCCATGTCTGCAGACCTACCTGAATTACTTTGCAGGTACAATTCGCATTAGGATCCACACGGGCAAATGATGTGTGGTTCATATAGTCAACGGAATCAGTGAAGGTAGACCCTCAGAAGAAACTACACAAAACATTCCAATACCTGTTAAAATCTAAAGTAGAGGAAGTGATCTACCCTGTACAACAGATTTGATTAAGCTATGAGTTTTAATTCCTATTGTCAGTCGCTGTGATATACGATTCTTCTGATATGCAAGGCAGAGAAAGCCAATGTTTACAAATCCATATAGGATCTTGGGCCCATTAATAATGTGATTATCCCAAGTTTTGCTGTGGTCCACACGCATACCACCATCCTTTCTTGCATCCACGTAAACACCCAATGATTTTTATGGTTGTACCACTTTATTCTCCATCCTCATACATGATAAGAATCAGTATGTCTTCTTGTTCATATATTGAGGGTCTCAGTTTTCTTGGGCCGGACTTTGAACATGTACAGAGTCTCCTTTAAACTTTTCCAAAACCCTGGAGAATCTAAACAACTTGTTTTCCCCCTAGGGGTCTCATTTAGTTCAATATGCGATATCCGCTTTTGGCATTTCTTACACTACACCATGGAAAGGAGAATTCTATCTGCCTTTTCACTGAGTTGGCTAGTAAAGGGCATAAGGTTTGAAAGGAGAAATTATAGTTCTGCTTTCCCCAAGTGCAGTCATGAAATCTTTGCTGGCAAGCACCACCTTTCCTATGAATGAACTGATACTTTCAGAAATTCCCCAGCCCAGTAACTGTATACCAGGTACATGCCAACAGTCACAAGTGAATTATTTTGTTCTTTAACTGCTTCAAGGGTGTCTTGCATTTTCTCACCTGCTCATTAGATAGGTTTTACTGAAAGTAACATGTTTTTTCACGTTTGCACTCCAAAGACTTGTGTGGAGGGAAGAAGGTATAGAAACCATTCAAATGTTCTTGCATCTAGCTTTATATGTTCTAACTGACTGTTTTGGGTGAGAGCTCTGGTCAAGTGAAACGACAATTGTCTGTTATTTACTGAGCTGCCCGCTATTTGTATTTAGAATTCTTGGCTGCCGGAATTGTTTTACTTTAACAGTATTCACTACAGTCATCTGCAAAAACAGGTGCAACAAGAAACAAACAATTTAATACTGTATCAAAACTGACAACCCTCTCCTTCGCCCTGCCCTCTAATTTCCCACTTCCTTGCAGTGGAACAACAGTCCAGCAAACCTGATCAAATAAAATAAAAGTTGACAACAAAATGAAACACAATGAAACTTGAAGTAACCAGCCATAAGCAAACCTAGAGGCTGACAGCCCATGGTGAAACTGAGGCCACAAGAATCAGGGGAAGGAGGAAAAGACAAGTGTGGGTAGCCACCAGACTCGGTGACTAACTTTTGTTGCTGTTTGTGTTACCAGATAATTGAATTGAGTGTAGGGAATGAGAATGACTTTTCGGAACAATGTTTCGAATGACTTTTGGGATCAATGTTTCCAATGAACTCACACAAAAATAATAGATTTTATACTGATATCAAACATACCCACTCCCCTCCCAGATTCATTCCATCTCCTTTCGAAAACATTGTCTTGGAAGTTTAGGTCACAATCCCTTTTATATTTTGAAAAACAAAATTGCAATGCAGTATTTTGTTTTTCAAAATAAAAAAATGAATGTCTTTCCGTACCATGGGAGTGGAAGGGGTGGTGGGGTTAGCATGGGGGCATTTGAGGAAAGCTGGTTAACGGTCACTGGCACTCTTAGTTGAGTATAGGTCTAGCTACTTTTTATGATTCAAGATGCTAATATCAAGTCCTTTCTTATATCCTTATTTTTTAGATCTGTAGGAAGAGGTTAATAAAATATGCATGAGATCACATGTGAAAGGAGCCTTGTGATTTAGCTGCTAATTTGCAACAAGAAACCATAGTTGTTGCAGTTTGTAAGCAATTTACATGTGCTTTGCAAGCTGCAACCTCCCATGGCCGTTTAATACATAATTGGGTAGAGCTTAAAATGTGAGCAGTAGGACATATTTGTTTGTCTTGGGCCCAGAGAATATATAGGTAACACTAACTTAAATACTTGCTGTGAAATCGAAAGCAACATAGCAGTGCCAGGTATAGACACTGTACCAAGAGCATAAGACTATGGAGAAAGAAGATAGCGTATGTAGCCATTGCATGAGCTGGAACGCTTGCATCACGGCAGAGACTGTATGTGCTTTTTGTCAACGTTACCTAATACTTCAGCTATTTACAGAACTGAGTTGGTGTCCTATGTTGCTGTTGTTTTGAACCAAAGGTAGGGAGGGGCAGCATTGAAAGAGACCACAGTAGTGTCAGACGAGCGAGTGGTGAGAGGATAGGATAACGCAGTAAAGTACAGAATCTATAACCGATACCCAAGAGTCAGCCACAAGATAAGCCAATTGTCAGGGGATTCTCTGGGCAAGCTAGCAGAAGTTCTAGGGTTGCACCGAAGTCTATACCCTATTTTAGGATTCTTCCAAAAAGTGTGTGAGGTCTCTGTGGTCCTGATGCTTCCTTTGCCGATACTGATTGCGGCGTTTACATCGGGTGCCATTTTTAAACTATGTTTTTTTACTTTGTCATACTTCAGTGCCCATTATCCAAATCACATTGAGATTTTTTTGGGCTTCCTTAAGTGTATCATCTATGTTGGGGCCAGTATGCCATAAGTCCAACTTTGCTGGTGAAGTGTGGTTCATTTGATCCATTGGATTTTATTAATCATCAGTCTTCACATCTACACGGTTTTGAACGCGCCTCACTTTTGCATAATGATATGTAAAAATCTACATTATGGGCTGATATGGTTTGCAGGCCGAGTTTGTCACTTCAACTTTATAGGATGAGAGGATAAATGCGATGGCATTAGTGGATATCCTTATTAAGTTGCTCATTCAGGATTTGCTTTATATTACCATGCTCATTTTAGAAGTTTGCTGCTGCCAGTCAGGATGAAGACTTTGGCTTGTCTTTGGCAGGTCCGCTGTGTGGGGGCCTGCTGGGTCCTATTAAAGTGTTCAGGTGCCGGCAATTGGAATCAGACTTTGGATGGAAGGCGAGACCCAAAGTAACACAACAGTACTGGGTTTAAAAGTGAAAAATGCCACGTACACTAACAACATGCAGTTAAAATTTCCACTAACAAAGTAAATGTCACTTCTGGTTACATGTTAAAACAAGCAGTGTTGTGAGGGCGCAGTATCAAAGACTCTAACTAGGTGACCCTTGTTACTTCTTTTGGCTACATACTGCATCCTGCAACATGGCTAGGGAAAGGATATGGTGCATGGGTGAGAGGTGCCGACTGGTGAGCTGAGGATCAGTGTCCGAGTCTCGTGTTGGCTCAACAGCCTGTGAAAAGCGACTAATGTAAAATAACATAAGAATTTAATGCAGCGAGCTCAGGGGCGGGCAAGCAGAGTCGTTTAGGGGGATGAGGTAAAAGGCAAAGGGATATTAAACGAGGGCACTGCAAATTATGCATAAAGTAACTAAACAAAAAATTAAGAAAACACCAGTGGCTTCGGAGAGGTGATGGGGGCCTGCAAGCAGTTTTGAGGGAGTGGTGGCACAGGGAGATTAAGGGACATGAAGCAACTGAAGCAGTGTTGTGGGAGTTGTGAGGGGTGGGGGGAAATAAATGTCTGGCAAGCAAATGTAGCAACCAAAGTTTTATTTCACAAGTAAACAGAACAGTTAATGAGCAAAGAGGCAGGCCAACTAAAAAAGAGTTGTTTCTAAGTATAAATAACCAAAACAGTAAGAACACATCTAAGATATAGCATATTCAAAAGGAAGGACTACTAAGTGTATTTACCAATATTAAGTCAGCCTTTCAAAAGAACAGCAACAGGAACCAATGAAAAAGGTGGGAGTTATTTGAAGCCCATATCCTAGATACACAAATACCAATAAAGGGTCTGGCTCATCCGCAGCAAGGCTGATCACCTAATAACAAGAAACCAAACCAGTTGCCAATGCTGCTGTTTTTTCAATAAAGTTTTACCCACATGTAAGAACCACCAATACATATGTAAGCTCATTAATCGCTTGTTTATTTTTAAGGACTTATTTCATTTTTTGAAAGAAAAGTTCTTTTCATTTTATACCCATATGTACAACAATTTTTTAAGCAATATACCACAAATACAAAAAACGTATACTTTACAAGACAACATCACATCACATACACTGATTCACACATACTACATCCATACTCATACACAAGGAATACAAAAATTATACAATAATAAACCAAACATTGAACAATCATGTGAATTATGTCGGTTTTTCAATTCCCAAAGTTATATACATTCTATACAATTAATACACTCAATGGATTTTGTATAAATCTCCTGCTGGGTTTGATATACTTTTGAGTAAAACACAAGCGTTTGGTTTATCCAATGGCCTATGCGTTTCAAACCTCTTTGAGTGAGAGGTTCTCATCAGGGCCAAACTCACTCTAAGTGAGCTCAAAAACCACAAAGTGGCACCATATTATAGATGACCAAATAGAAAATGTATGTCGATATGTCACGTGGTCCCCGGTGGTGTGGGAATTTGTGGGTTGTAAGAGTTGTGGTTTGATGATCTCCTGAAAGCCGCTATTTCCGCTTGTACAATTGAGGTTGAGGATCGGTTTGGAACGGAATCCTTTCCTGGAGCGTCAGTCGACAGTGGCCAATGAAAGAGCTCTTACATTGGCCACTGTCGCCATTGTACAAGCGGAAATAGCGGCTTTTAGGAGATCATCAAACCACGACAATCTTGGCTACTGTCCTGCTGCCAGCAAAGAGGCATAGCAGGACACCTATTGGCAAGCATTTACTGATAAACAGCCCTGAATATGTGAATGAAAACCATACTGGGATCCTCTACTAGAGTATTCCCTTAGTATTTATTTTTTATGTTTACCCAGTTTCAAAGTATTTACATATTGTCAGATAAGTGAATAGAAGCACAGTGAACATACAATTAGCTTGACAGTGTATTAAAGTAGGAGACATGACACTGCAGCACAATGCTACTTATTGCAAAGGTATTACATTTAGCACAGTATTGCACTTTAGCGAATATCCCATGAGACTGGTAACGTCTCCTTTACCATAGCTAATATCTAATCTATCATTTCTACCCATATAATTTCTAGCTGCTTTACATTGTTTCTAACTGATTGCAATAGCAAGGGGCTGCTCTTCCCAGGGAAGCGTCATTTTTGTTGTGGGCATTGCCCTATTTTAGAATACAGCGTTGATTTCTAGAATAGTTAGGTGAAGCTGAGATTACAGATCTATTATCCTAGTTCCATGGCTGTAACCTACCTACTGGACCAAGTTCAGTGGCAGTATGTGAGTACTGGGCAGTAGCATTGTTCATGATATGTATCATTGGTCTTCCAAAGTTTTAAGATGATTTCTTTCCATTTGGACATCAGGGTAGCTCATTTCGTAAAATTGTCTCTCAAATGTTGTAACAGCAAGAATCCAAAACTTAATCCAGAAGTTGGTAAAGGTATTGCAGCTGAAAGACAGAATGAATTCTAACTTGATAATCTCAATCTCCGCTGAGGTATATATCCTTAAAGGTGGCCTGAGTTAGACGAGGTGAATTTAGAATGAAGCCCTAAAAATGCACTGCTTGAATCCTAGTCCCCCACTGCCAAATAAATATTTTCAGATATCTTCACCTGTGCAATGTGTCTCCACGTGAGTAATGTGTCTCCACAATCAATCAATCAGAACATTTGTAAAGCACACTACTTACCCGTGAGGGTCTCACGGCCCTGGGGGGTGGGGAGGGTGTTCCAGGTCTTGGCGGCGAGGTGGAAGAACGATCTGCCACCAGAGGTCGCTCTTTCGATTCGGGGGACTGTGGCGAGGGCGAGGTCGGCGGAGCGGAGCTGGTGTTTGGGGGTGTAGAAGCTGAGTCGTCTGTTAAGGTATGCTGGTCTGGTGTTGTGGAGTACCTTGTGTGCATGGGTGAGGAGCTTGAAGGTTATCCTCTTGTTGACCGGGAGCCAGTTCAGGTCTCTCAGGTAGGGTGTGATGTGGCTGCGGCGAGGGATGTCGAGGATCAGGCGTGCAGAGGCGTTCTGGATGCGTTGGAGCCGTCTCAGGAGTTTGGCCGAGGCTCCTGCGTAGAGGGCGTTTCCATAGTCAAACCTGCTGCTGACAAGGACCTGGGTGACTGTTCTTCTCGTTTCAGTGGGGATCCACTTGTAGATCCTACGGAGCATGTGGAGGGTTTTGAAGCAGGAGGAGGAGACGGCGTTGACCTGCTTAGTCATGGAGAGGGTGGAGTCGAGTATGACCCCTAGGTTGCATGCTTGGTCGGTGGGTGTTGATAAACTTCCTGATGCCTTATAAAAATTGCTGTATGTGTCACTTGGTCTAGCAGTTCAGCCTGGACTGTTTGAATTGAAGCAGGGCCAAGACTGATTTCCAAATGGTTCGTATCAGGAAAAGTGGGCAAAAAATTGACTGCAATGAGGCCCAAGTAATTATGAGTGGCTGACAAATATTTAAGCATGCCACCCATCAGTTTTTTATTTAATTTTTCCTTATGAATAAACAAACTTTTTCAATTATAGTCTTTGAGCCATAGAGGAATGAGCTACCTTTGTCTTAGAAAGCAACAACCAGGCATTCTTTTGTTATACTAAACTCTAACAGCAATCACCTCAGTGCATCAGGCCCAGTTGCGAACAGTAATGTAAAAATGCTTTGGCAATGTGGTTAGACTCTACATGGGTAATGAATAACAGCCAAAGCTGCAATGCTCCTAGCACTAAAGTAATAACATTAGTAATAAGTCTCCTCAGCACCATGTAATTGTTTTCACTCAAATATCACCTTCAAACATATTAAGGAAATTCAACAATTTTTCTCTAAAGATCAGCTTATGAACTCTGAAAAAACATGTCTTTGGTCTCAAATACACACTTTTGCATTTTGATATACGCATAATAATTCAGCCAAGCAAAAGCTTCTAATTGTTTCATTGGGCAGCCCATAGGAGAGCTACTGACAGGTAGCTGGATAGCTACCAGTAGCTCTCGAGCTGCTTGTTGAAAAGGCCTGCTTTAAAGATGTTTGCTCATCAGATTACTAACCCAAATATTCCAAGACAACTCAAAATCTAAGACAATTGACAATCCCATACAACCTGTTCTACATATCCAGTTGCAGTATACCTGGAAGTATATGATAATGTCCAACGGTCCTAGGGTCTCTCAAATCAGAAGACAGAGTGAAATTTGTGCAACTGGTATTTACAGAAGAGTATGCTGGTTTATTCATTTCCTTAGAAGACCAGCCTTTAGAAAAGAGGCACAATAATAAATGTAAGAAAGTGTTCTCTAATATGGTCACCCCCACAATGTTTTCCCCAATGCTGATGATTTTTTCCTCTGAAATTGCAGTGGAGCCTACTAACCAGTCCCCACTGCCAGTGTTCTCTCCCTAAAATATAAATTTGTGTGAATTAGTAACCCCAATTGCCAAGGAGTTTAACCTCCTTATAAGTCCCTGCTAAGTGGTATCAGTGGTACCCAGGGCATGGGAGTTAAAGAGGTCACCAGCACTGATTGTGACACTCTGAGTTACCCAACTAAAACATTGACAGCAGGCCTGCCATTACATACTGCAGAAGCAGAGCAAACTGCTCAAACTGAACGTTGCCCTCACCTTGAGTGGCAAGGTCACAGCACTATTTTAATATATGTCAGTGGTTATAGGTGGAATGGTTAAAAAAAAAAAGGTACATTTTATACTGCCGCCGCCGCCGAACACTTCTCCTTCGTCCTCATCTCTCTGCAATGGCAGCACCAGAAGCACCCAGGCTCCCAGACTTTCACAGCCAATCACAACTCTGCTGCAGCATCACGATTGGTTTGAGCGGCCTGTTTGGCTGCTCAGACAGTACCTGAGAGCCTGAGCATGTTCTCCACCGGGCTCTGCACCACTGCCAGTTGGAGAACATGCTAATAAGTGTGCATGACTGTTTGTCCGACCCAGAGGGCACTCTGCTCTGGCGAGCTCAGCCCTGCCCCGCCTCAACGTGTCCTGTCTCCAGTCCCGCACAGAAAAATAAAATGATAATAACGCCTTGTTATTATCATTTTATTTTTATTATTTTACTGCTCAAATAGCAGTGATGCGACACTCTTCTGCCTTAGCGGAGGAGCCGCCACTGGGGTAAGCCTCCTGAGCCTAGGCGGCAGGGTGCATTATATTAACCCCTCCCATGCTCATGACGAGCTCAGCTTGTCATGAGCCACAGTGGCCGTGTGCTCATGACGAGCTGAGCTCGTCATAACGGTCAGAACGCTCGCACGTGGGGCTAATTTCCCTGCTACGCTGAACGTTCTGAAGAAACGGGCGTGGCCGTGACGAGCTCAGCTCGTCATCAATCAATCAATCAATCATGGTATTTATAAAGCGCACTACATACCTGTGAGGGTCTCAAGGCGCTGGAGGGAGGGGACGCTGCTACTGTTCGAAGAGCCAGGTCTTGAGAAGTCTCCTGAAGGTTAGGAGGTCTTCAGTCTGCCGCAGGCGGATGGGGAGGGTGTTCCATGTCTTGGCGGCGAGGTGGGAGAATGATCTGCCACCGGTGGTCACTCTTCGGATGCCGGGGACGGTGGCGAGGGCGGGGTCAGCGGAGCGGAGCTGGCAGGTAGGGGTGTAGAGACTGAGTCGGCTGTTGAGGTATGCTGGTCCGGTGTTGTGGAGTGCCTTGTGTGCGTGGGTGAGGAGTTTGAAGGTTATCCTCTTGTTGACGGGGAGCCAGTGCAGGTCTCTCAGGTGGGGTGTGATGTGGATGCGGTGAGGGATGTCGAGGATCAGGTGTGCAGAGGTTTTCTGAATGCGTTGAAGTTGTTTCAGGAGTTTGGCCGAGGCTCCTGCATAGAGGGCGTTTCTGTAGTCCAACCTGCTGCTGACGAGGGCCTGGGTGACTGTTCTTCTTGTTTCTGTGGGGATCCACCTGTAGATCTTGCGGAGCATGCAGAGGGTGTTAAAGCAGGAGGCTGAGACGGCGTTGACCTGCTTTGTCATGGAGAGGGTAGAGTCGAGGATGAACCCTAGCTAGGTGGGTGCTGGAGCACCCACCTACCACGAGCGGTGCCATGTAGATGTTGAACAGTGTTGGGCTGAGGAACGAGCCCTGGGGTGCGCTGCAGATGATCTTGGTGGCTTCGGAGAGGAAAGCGGGGAGGCGGACGCTCTGGGTTCTGCCGGAGAGGAAGGAGGTGGTCCAGTCCAGGGCCTTCTCTTGGATCCCGGCGTCGTAAAGGCGTGTGCATAGGGTGCGGTGGCAGACTGTGTTGAAGGCGGTTGACAGGTCCAGGAGGATGAGGGTCACGGTTTCTCAGTTGTCTAGCAGGGCTCTGATGTCATCGGTGGCGGCGATGAGGGCAGTTTCGGTGCTGTGGAACCCGGACTGGGACGGGTCCAGAATGCTGTTTTCCTCGAGGTAGCGGGCCAGTTTTCTGTTGACGTTCTTCTCGATGACCTTTGCCGGGAACTGGAGCAGGGCGATGGGCCAGAAATTCTTGAGGTCCTTAGGGTCAGCCTTGGGCCTCTTGAGTAAGGCATTGATCTCGGCGTGCTTCCAGCTCTCCGGGATGGTTGCGGTCTCGAAGGAGATGTTGATGGCTTTCCGGAGATGGGTGCGGTGGTGGTGCTGGCTTTGTTGAAGATGTGGTGTGGTAAAGGGTCTTACGGAGAACCGGAGTGGATGGTGTTCATGATTATGATGGTCTCGTCGTCGTTTATGTTGGTCCAGGAGAGCAGAAGGTCATTGCGGCTGGTGGCCGTGGGTGGAGGTCTCGGTGGTTGTCGGGTCGGTCATGGCATTGAAGCGGTCGTGGATGTCTGCGATCTTGCGATGGAAGAAGGTGGCGAAGGAGTCGCAGAGGTCTTGCGAGGGTGGGATGTCGTTGGTATTGGAGCTGGGGTTGGAGAATTCCTTCACGATATTGAAGAGCTGTTTGTTGTTGTGTGCGTTGTTGTCTAGGCGGTCTTTGAAGGAGGCCCTTTTGGCGGATCTGATGAGGTGATGGTGTCTGCGGGAGGCGTTCTTGTGGGTTGAGTAGCTGTCTGGTGTGCGTTCATGGTGCCACTTCTTCTCAAGCTTTTGGCAGGTTTGCTTGGAGGCCGGGAGGTCTTGAGTGAACAAGCTGGCTTCCTTGCTGGTGTGACTGTGAGAGGGTTTCTTGATCGGGGCAAGGGTGTTGGTGCAGTCGTTGATCCACTGTCTGAGGTTGCGGGCGGCGGTGTTGGGGTCGGTGGGTGGGCTACGGGCGTGGGTGGTGGTTAGCTGGTCTTCAGTGACTTTGCTCCAGCAGCGGCGGTGGATCTGTTGAGTGCGGTGGTGCGTGGTGGGTTTCCGGAAGGTGAAGTGGATGCAGCGATGGTCGGTTCAGTGGAGTTCGGTGGTGTGGTTGAACGAGACGTGGGAGCTTGCAGAGAAGATGGGGTCAAGCGTGTGGCCGGTGGAGTGGGTCGGTGTTGTGACAAGTTGTCTGAGTCCGAGATTGGCAAGGTTGTTGATCAGGGAGGTGGAGTTGGTCTTGTTGTTGTCTTGAGGTGGAAGTTCAGGTCCCCGAAGAGAATGTAGTCTGTGGAGGCGAGGACGTGTGTGCTGACGAAGTCGGCGATAGATTCGCTGAACTGCGGTCAGGGGGGTCTGTAGGCGAGGGTTCCTCTGAGGGTGATGTTGAGATCGGTGTGGATCTGGAAGTGCAGGTGTTCGGCAGTGCTGAGAGTGTCATCGGTGTTGGTCGAGATTCTGAGAGTGTTCCTGTGGACGATGGCGATTCCTCCTCCTACTCCGTTGGTGCAGTCCCTGCGGGAGGTCTTGTAGCCGTCCGGGATGGCTATGGCGATGTCGGGTGCCGAGGAGGGGTTCAGTCAGGTCTCTGTCAGGAAGGAGACGTCTGGGGAGGTGGAGTCGAGTAGGTCCTACAGTTCAATGGCGTATTTGCAGGCGGAGTGGGTGTTGAGAAGGATGCATCTGAGGTGGTTGGGTTCTTTCCCCGTGGGTGGGATGATGGGGCGGATGCTGGTGAAGCTGCAGTTTCGGCAGGAGAAGGGTCCTTGTGTGCGCTTCGGGGCGGCCAGGCAGCAGGAGCGTGATCGTCCGGCATTGAGTGCGTGGAGAGTGCTGGCATCGTAGCGGTGTAGGGCATTGTGGCGTTCGCGGGGGCCAGAGGTTCTGGCGCTGGGCACGGTCCAGGCATGGACGGGCGCAGACGGGCTTGCCTTAGGCGCGCCAGCAGCGCAACCGCGCAGTGTTCGCCATTTAGTAGGGGAGGGGGTGGGAGCAGAGGAGTGGGAGGCGGGAGCGGGGCTGACCGGGGGGCGGGGTCGCAGGGGCAGCAGGAAAGTGGTACCAGTCGGGCACAGAAAACAATAGCGGGTAAAAAAGGCCAAAAATCAGTCAATGACAGTAAATGCAGTGAGGCAGCAATCAGGCACAAAATATGGTCACAAGTACTGCAGCAGCCTGGAATTCTGGGAAGAGAGGCTCAAGACTTGGCGATCTGGCTAAGGAGTGGCGCAGCTGGGGAGAGTGCTACCTGACCGGAGGTCAAGGAATCACGCGCACTTCCCCGCAGCGGTCGTCTTTTAGTAGGGGAGGGGGCGGGAGCAGAGGAGTGGGAGGTGGGAGCAGGGCTGGCCGGGGGGGCAGGCCGCAGGGGCAGCAGCGGCGGGAAAGTGGTACCAGTCGGGCACAGAAAACAATAGCGGGTGAAAAAGGGCACATGTGGCAATATGTCTCCAGGGGCTGTATTATTTCCTTGTACGCCCAATGGCGCACCTTTTAAAAGGTGTGCGGGTTGCAAACAGGGACAGTCCGCCGTATTACAAAGAATGCCTGCCCACAGGTCCGCTGTGCAGCACATTCAAGTGACATATGATGCAGCTGTTTAAAATCTTCTCTGTATTTCACAGTGCAGGAGCAACACACTTGTACTTTCAAGAGGGGAGAAAGATCCCCCTCCATCCTTTTCAATGTAACTTCCGCCTCCCTCCTCTCAGCGTCCGTCACTGTTCTCAGCCAGAACTTTTCTATAAAGCCTTCTTTCTGCGCAATGTGTCCACGCGCCACCTCTTCCTCCCGCAGCACAGGTCCTTTCTCCCGCCCTTTCTCCTCTCAGCGTCGCTCTTTGTTCTCACTTCCGACCGTATAATCCTCCAGTCAGGCGCGCTCCTTCAGTGGCGCTAATGGAACTTCACTTAATAGGTTCTGTAAACGGCTGGTGTTAAACAAAGTGAAAGGTTCACATGTGATGCAGTGAGGGGGGTGATGGAAAACAGAAGAAAAAAGGCCTCCAGCCGCCAGAAGGACAAGCGGAACCTGCTCCGTAATCCGAAAGAGCCTCGTGCGTTGGGAAACTGGAGGGCGAGTTATCAGAGGGGTTCCAAGCTTTAGCGGCAAATTGCGTCAAACACTTCGTACGTCAACGAGCCACTGGCTACCAAATAACTTAAAGAAAATGAACACCCCATGGAGTTCACTGAGAGTATGTTAATATTATTTTTAGTTCAGCATCTTTATCCGTTTTTATGGCGCATTCAAGTGCACAAAATACAAAGCTTTGATTCAGAAGTGGAGAGGGACAAAAACAAGAGGAGCATCATGATGTAATACGAGCACAATTAAGCATTGTGGGGGCAGGTCAAGGGGAGCAATTCCACATATTTTAAAAGACGGGACAAATATTTACATTTTGGAATGCATTCTAACATTTCCCAGAAATGGGTCATTGAAAAAGAAAGGTTTTGCCCACCAATACCAAAGAGATGAGAGGTTATCAGGAGACCTCTGAATCTTACATAGCACCAGGCCCGGCTCCAGGAATTTTTATTTGGGTGGGCCAATGGTGCATTAGGGTGGGCCACTGCGGCACTCGCGGCCGGCATGACTCGTGGGGCAAGGGAGACGGGGCAGGGGGTTCACGCGGGGTGGGTTCACGCGAGGTGGTGTTTAATTTAATAATAATTATTATTAAAAAATATAGCTTACCTTTCCGTTGGCTGGGACCCACGTCTTCTCGGCACCTGCTCTCCTGCCTCTGGCAGGAACAAGATGCAGGCAGCCTGGCTCCCTCCCCGAAGCTAATCACAACACTGCAAGCAGTGTTGTGATTGGTCGGGACACCGCCCAGCCAGGGCCTTATGTGGAGGCCATGTTCTCTATGCAGGCTGCATTGCAGCCAATGCAGCCTGTATGGAGAAAGACAGAGTGGGCATGACTAGTTTGGGCAGCCCCAGAGGGCCGACCAAACAGTCTTTGTGCACTCATGACCTGACAGCTAATTAAATAAACAAAAAACGAAAGGGCATGACAGGGCCGGCTTTAGCACTAATGCAAAAGTCTTGTTTGGCGCCCCACCAATGACCTCTTCATCCGTAGATACCATTACTACCACCCTCCAACAGTGCCCTTCATCCCTCTGTAGCCCCTCTCTCATATGCATTTAATTTGTTGTATAGCGCTACTCATATCAGTGTAGGGTGTCACAGTACTTCACATCACACACACATTATACAGAGATAATGAATGATGCAAGTAGGTAAATCAGTCTATAGGGAATGTCACATAAGCCAATGAGGATTAGAAAGTGTAGGACTCATGTCATCCATACTGGTGGGCGGTATATTCTAAGAGGGTATGGTCTGGAGAAGCACGAACTCAGGCTTTAAAGCATACCCTAATGGTTGGTGGGTTGGCTATACTAATAAAAATGTATATCTGCCCAAGCTAACTCTTTTTAGCAACATTAGAAAAATGAAAGACTGAGGAAGTTCTAACTATATCGCAACACAAACAAAATGTGAAGTTCTAACTAAACCATTCAGGTTTGTATGCAGCTCTTTGATGACAGTTCATAGGTCACTGTTCTATGTTAGGATTGTAACTTCTGAGCTGCAAATAAAACAAGAATCACTGTGACAAAGACAGTAACCCACTGAGCTATCCACATAAAATACAGTTTATCTGCATTTCAAAACTACCAACAAAGAATTGCTCTCCAGCAGGATCAGTAATCATCAGTTATCTGGACATTTTTATTGTTGCCGTGCATCCATGGTCAATATAATGATAACAAGCATTTAGAATGCAATAGGTCTCGGGATAATTAAATTTGAGCACCAACTGCAACAAAAGTCTATAAATTGTAGGACAAAAAAAGTGTATGTATTTTTGTAGCAATGGTGGCATGCTGCGCTTTAGATGAATATGTTTAAAAGTAAAGTGCGCCATACTGCGATTGCTACAATAGTTAATTGTGGATGCGTTAACAAATGATGTGTGCACTGACGGCTGGTGGTGTGTGTGCCTGTAGAAATTGTGCACTGATGGCTGGTAGTGTGTGTGTGTGTGTGCCTGGTGATAGCGTGCAGTGGCGGATAGTGGTGTGCGCCTGGTGAAAGTGTGCACTGACGGCTGGAGGAGTGTGCCTGCTGAAAACGTGCACCTCCTACAGCACCACTCAACCCCCAATGCCTACATCACCACTCAATCCCCACCGCGTACAGCACCGCTCAACTCCCAACGCCTACAGCACTGCTCAACCCCCACCGCTTACAGCATCACTCAACCTGCAATGCCTACATCACCACTCAACCCGCAATGCCTACAGCGTCACTCAATCCTCACCGCTTACAGCACCACTCAACCTGCAACACCTACATCACCACTCAACTCGCAATGCCCACAGCGCCACTCAATCCCCACCGCGTACAGCACCACTCAACCCACAAACTTCTGAATGCAGGGTCTCTTTCCGTGTACCCTCTCAACTCACCTGAAAGGACATCTGCATGTAAACAGAGGCCAAGTTGTCTGAGGTATGGGGACTAAGGTGCCCATTTTGCAAAGACTTCCCATACCCTTTGGTAAAAACAACCATCCCAGATGTTTTAATGGGTACCTGGAGGTACCTCTGTGTGTGAGTTCAAGGAGGGGGTCTAATGTGATTTAATTTATGGAATAACTTGAAGCATCATGATGACAAAAATGTAAAAAAAAATTAGAGGCAATGTAAGGTTGTTGAGTTTTAAAACGTGTACTTTTAATGGTCATAAAAAATGTCTGCAATAGGTACAGTCTGGTTAGCTATTACTGCTATGTATTCTTTGAAAGCACTTGTTTTATCTGATACAGGGCTGCTGGAATTATGCGATTCTGCATCCGTGACATTTTTCACATAATTATGTATTTGCCACATAATCCATCACGTGCAGTATAACATGCAGATTTAAAAAACAATTGAAGCTCAAATGGATCAAAAGTTACTACAAAACATGGTGACGTGTTTGCGCGCATTGGAAGCCCTTTTCAAAGGATAACTTGCCAACTTTCAGTAGCTTATTTCTGTATTTGGCTGTTAAATTGGTACTAATGGGGTGAAATCTTTACCCAGACAGTTCTACCAAGTAAAAAAATGTCAAAATAATTAACTTATACTAGTAAACAATGTGCTGCATTACACTGCATAATTTGTCTATGGTGCTCCCCTTCCACATAATTCCATTGGCCCTGATCACATAATCATTGTGTGGCAACCTATGTTATACAGTGTTTATATACAATTTTAGAATAATGCCCTACATATTCACATTGCTTTCTGTTACATGCTGGGACCGCAAAACTATATAAATACACATGTCACTATTATGCACTGCACAATCCTGGATTCAATTTTGTGACTGTTCTCATACAGACATCTTCGGGGATCACATTAACCAAGTTTCATGATGTGCGTGTCCCATCAATTAGTTTAATGTGCATTTATTTAACACCTCATTACTCACTTGTAGGCGTGAGCATTATTTTAAGTGCAGTTGCTGAACGTGTAAATACAACAAAATATTGTGTTGTTTTTAGCAAAGCTGTTGACTTTAAATGAAGACAGCCTAGAAATAAAAAAAAAAAGTTGCTCTTCCAGGCCATTTCATTCTTCAGTACTTAAAGAGGCATTTGCGCCCTCCTGGGACTGCCGCCACTGACCCACAGTTTGAAGACCTCCGCCCTAAGGCCAGGGCAGGAGCTCCCACCACATGCTGTGACTGCTGGGTTTGGCCCATTGTCATTTATATGTGACAATGGGCCGCGATAATCTGTGCTGGGCTGCGCAGAGGCTGCAGCAGCCTCTTGAATCGGATCAGGAGAGCCAGCCCGAACACTAATGGGGGGTAAAAAAACGGCTCACATCATGTTTGGGTGGGCCAGGCTGATGTTTGGGTGGGCCTGGCCCACCCGGGCCACCCTCTAGAACCGGGCCTGCATAGCACTCTGATTGTGCCTTTAATATTTTTAAATAGAACTGAAGATTTTAACAGAAAGTTACATTTGAGTAACTTTCTTTTTAAAAGTGAATCCCGTTTTTTTCTTATGGATAGATTATTTACATTTGAATTAGCAAAAATGAAATATATAAATGTATTAGGTGCAGTTTAGATGATTTTTTTTTTTTTACATGTTGCTCCCACACAGTCTACCGAATCATTTCTAGGTGATGGGCGCAGTGGCGGTTCTGCCGCTAAGGCAGAGCAGCGTCGAACACTGCCTGCAGCACTGTAAAAAAAGGGAAAATAAAATGATAATAACTCGATGTTTTTATCATTTTATTTTTGCCGTGCTCAGGCAGCTTTGAGGGTGGGGCGGTGCTGCCCTGCTCACAGTGCCGGCACAGGGGAGGAGTGGTATGCCCACTCCAAGTGAGCATGAATGTTTGGCCTGCCAAACACTCATGTGAACTTTGCATGTTCTCCATCCAGGCTGCATTACAAATCAATCAATCAATCAATCAATCAATCATAGCATTTGTAAAGCGCACTACATACCTGTGAGGGTCTCAAGGCACTGGGGGGGGAGGCTGCTACTGTTCAAAGAGCCAGGTCTTGTGAAGTCTTCTTAAGGTCAGAAGGTCTTCAGTCTGCCGTATGTGGATGGGGAGGGTGTTCCATGTCTTGGCGGCGTGGTGGCAGAATGATCTGCTGCCGGTGGTCACTCTTCGGATGCCGGGGACGTTGGCGAGGGCGCGGTCTGCGGAGCAGAGCTGGCGGGTGGGGGTGTAGAGGCTGAGTCGGCTGTTGAGGCACGCTGGTCCGGTGTTGTGGAGTGCATTGTGTGTGTGGGTGAGGAGTTTGAAGGTTATCCTCTTGTTGACAGGAAGCCAATGCAGGTCTCTCAGGTGGGATGTGATGTGGCTGCGGCGGGGGATGTCGAGGATCAGGCGTGCGGAGGCGTTCTGGAGGCATTGGAGCCTTTTCAGGAATTTGTACGGGGCTCCTGCGTAGAGTGCGTTTCCGTAGTCCAGTCTACTGCTGATGAGGGCCTGGGTGACTGTCCTTCTCGTTTCGGTGGGAATCCACTTGAAGATCCTGCAAAGCATGTGGAGGGTGTTGAAGCAGGAGGAGGAGGCAGCATTGGTCTGCTTCGTCATGGAGAGGGTATAGTCAAGGATGACCCCTAGATTGCGTGCGTGGTCGGTGGGTGTTGGGGGTGTTCCTAGTGCAGACGGCCACCAGGAGTCGTCCCAGGCCGAGCGGGTGATCAGAGGATGAGGACCTCCATCTTGTCCGAGGTCAGCTTCAGTCGGCTGTTCCTCATCCAGTCGGCAACGGCCTTCATTCCTTCGTGGAGGTTGGTTTTGGCAGTGTTGGGGTCCTTGGTGAGGGAGAGGATCAGCTGGGTGTCATCGGCGTAGGAGATGATGTTGAGGTTGTGCCGTTATGCGATGTGGGTGAGGGGTGTCATGTAGATGTTGAACAACCTTGGGCTGAGGGATGAGCCTTGGGGTACGCCACAGATGACCCCGGTGGCTTTGGAGCGGAAGGGGGAGACGGATGCTCTGTGTTCTGCCAGAGAGGAAGGAGGTGGTCCAGTCCAGGGCCTTCTCTTCAGAGCACAGGATTGTGGAGGCGTGTTTGTAGTATGCGGTGGCAGACCATGTCGAAGGCGGCTGACAGGTCCGGGAGGATGAGGGCCGTGGTTTCTCCATTGTCTAGCAGTGTCCTGATGTCATCAGTGGCGTTGATGAGGGCCGTTTTGGTGCTGTGGCTGCTGCGGAACCTTGACTGGGATGGGTCCAGGATGCTGCTCTTCTCGAAGAATCTGGTCAGTTGTTTGTTGGCGGCCTTTTTGATGACCTTCACCGGGAACGGGAGCAGGGAGATGGGTCGGAAGTTCTTGAGGTCCTTGGGGTCCGCCTTGGGTTTCTTGAGTAAGGTGTTGATCTCTGCGTGCTTCCAGTTCTCCGGGAAGGTCGCTGTCTCGAAGGTGATGTTGATGGTTTTCCGGAGATGGGGTGCTATGGTGCTGCTGGCTTTGTTGAAGATGTGGTGTGGGCAGGGGTCTTCCGGGGATCCTTAGTGGACGGTGTTCATGATCTTGATGGTGTCGTCGTTGTTGATGTTGGTCCAGGCGAGCAGGCGATTGGTGCGGGTGGTGGTCATGGGAGCGGGGGTCTCAGTGGTTGCCGGGGTGGTGACGGTGTTGAAGCTGTCGTGGATGTCTGCGATCTTGCGATGGAAGCAGGTAGCCACCGAGTCGCACAGGTCTTGTGAAGGTGGGATGTCGTTGGTGTTGGAGCTGGGGTTGGAGAGTTCCGTCACGATGTTGAAGAGCTCTTTGCTGTTGTGTGAGTTTTGTCTAGGCCGTCTTTGAAGGAGGTCCGTTTGGCGGATCTGATGAGGTAGTGGTGTCTGCAGGTGGCATTCTTGTGGGCTGTGTAACTTTCCAGAGTTTGTTCACGGATCCAGTTTTTTTTAGTTTTCGGCAGGTTCGCTTGGAGGCCTGGAGGTCTTTGGTGAACCAGCTGGCTTTCTTGCTGGTGTGTGTGTTGGAGGGTTTCTTGAGTGGGGCGAGGGTGTTGGCGCAGTCTTTGATCCACTGTCTGAGGTTGCGAGCCAGTCGGGTCGCAGGTTGGGCGAGGGTTGTGAGGTTGGGGTCAGTCGGGTCTGCGGGTGGGGCGAGGGTGGTGGAAAGTTGGTCTTCGGTGACTTTGCTCCAGCAGGGGCGCGGCATCTGTTGGGTGCGGTGGTGCGTGGTGGGTTTCTGGAAGGTGAAGTGGATGCAGCGGTGATCGGTCCAGTGGAGCTCGGTGGTGTGGTTGAAGGAAACGTGGGAGCTTGCGGAGAAGATGGGGCCAAGCATGCCCCAGTCTCCCATTACCTGGTTGAGCAGCGAAAAACGGCGCTCAGACCAAGCACTACACTGCATTGCAGCGTTGTGATTTGTCAAGGGAGCCTGGGTGGGTGCTCCTGATCCGGCCTCCTGTTAAGCAGAAGGAATCAAGAGAGGATGCAGAGGACAAAGGAGTGGCACCAGCCGGCCAGCAGGCTGGATGGCACAAAAGTGTTTCTTTATTTTTTTCCACCCTCCTCCCCTCCCAACTCATGCTACGGGAAGCAGCCGCCACAGTGTGACAGAAAAAAGAGAATCAGGAATAAAAAAGTAAAATAAAACAATTGACAGGCATGCCAAAGAATGTGTGGCATTTATTTTCTGTGCCAAATATTTGTAAATCTTCCTCATCTTCTCACCAACCACCTCTCTAAGGGCTTCAGAGAGAGTTCTATACAGTGCTTTGAAGTGTCTGTTACTCAACAGTAGTACTGAGTACCGATGCATCTTCGTATTTTTTACCCCGAGTACCTGCACTTCTTGGCCAGGGAGCGTACCGGTATTAATGAACTTTGAGCAGAAGCAGCTGAAAACTCTGGTTGTGCTAAGAATTAGGCTGCCACCATTCTGAGATCCGAGCACCACTGAAGCTCTGTGATGCGATTGTTCAGGGCCACCCATGCTGGAGGCCCTGCCTGTTTCACACTGACGCCCTGTGCGGCCAGTCACACTGGTGTGACAGTGTCTGCCCATCTTGTTACGCACACGTTGTAAATCCGAGATGAGGAAAAATGTATTGAATGTTGTTTAGTGAAGTCGCATTTCGTCTCAGCAGCTCGATACAAGCCTCAAGGATCCCAAGGCCATCAGCAGGTAAATGCCGACAGCGGGCCCTGAAGAGAGAAGAGTGGCTCTCTGTTCCATGCCGGCAAAAAGGAAACTGCAGTTAAGTCCAGATGGGCGGCATGTGACTATCAATCACTGCTTTTTAGGTCTCGCCTGTCGATGCGCATGCGCATCGAGCAAGCGAGACTATGGTGGCTTATCCACTCTTTATCCAACTTGCAAGGAATCGTGGCGATTCCTTGCAGTGCACGAGAAATTTAAGCTCAATGCGCATGCGCATTGAGCTTAAAAGCGCGTGCACATGCCCCCAGCCGCCTGCCTTGCCTACTCTCCCAGCTGGTGCCGCTCCACCCCCTGCGGCATCAAAGGCTTTCACGGCCGGCCGGCCATGCTTTCAGTTTCACGACCGGCCGGCCGTGTGAAGTACATTTTAAAAGCCCGCTCTCCCTGCTCCGCCCCCTGCTCCGGCCGAGACGCATTTCTCCTCCCTCCTCCCCCCTCCTAGGTCAGTTCCAGTCCACCTCAGCCCAGTAGTTGATGTACCGCCATCATGGAATCCCACTGAGTGCTTGTGATAATTCCTTGCTGCTATTTTCTTGCACGGTTTTTGAGTTTGGAAATCGGTTAATGGTGAGATAAAAACAGCAGCAGATTTTTTTAGCATTTTTAACGTACATATGGGGATTAGCTTCGCCCACCCACTCCCCATATCTCTGCCACATTAGTTATAGTCCCATTTTGTGTCACTCAAATTTAGATATGCCCTGACCCCTGCCAGCTGCCAGGCCCCTGCTCCGCCCCCTCCCCTGCCCGCCGTGTCGCTCCAAAGCAGCCTACGGCCAGTATAGATAAATCTGTAGCTCTGAATTCGCAATGTATAAGCACACCGATGATTGGGGAATACTCCACAGTCTGAGCAGAACTTTGAAGTATCTATATTGTTACTTTTCATTGAAAAAAGCGTGAGTTTTGCTTTTTTTCTTCAGAAACATTACAATAATTTGCAGTTCACGGAGTTCACAGCAAAGCGTCCAACCCTAAAAGGGAGTTATTAATGTCACAACTGCACGCAAGTGTGCTTCGGCCGATTACTGTGCATTTTGGGAGTTGCACAGATGACTGCTCAAGAGCGTGAACATTTATTGCTTCATCAACGCTGAAAGCAGTTGCTTTAGGTGCACAATGTTCAAACGCACACATCCCATATACCCCCCCCCCACCCCCCGTCAGCCACCACGTGCTTCCCACATTGAGCAACGCGGTCAGTATGCCGGCTCTCACGTGGGTACCGTTTCCTGTAACTGAAATGCGACCATGCTTGACAAACATCCCGCGCACAGGAAAAAGCCCCACCCGGGCTGCTGCTCTCTCCCTCCGTCCCTCGAGCCACAATAAGCCGCTTCTCACAGGGTGATTCCAACGCCCTCCAGAAGTAAGCACCAGGTTCAGACCTCCAGGGGGCATTTCTCCTCCCCCCTCCCCTTATCTGCCGTTCCTTTGTCTGTTCCTTCTCCCTGCTCCGCCCCCTCCCCTGCCCGCCGTGTCGCATTTCTCCTCCCCCTCCCCTTATCTTCCTTCCCTCCGTCTTGTTTATATCTGTAATCTATTGACTTTCGTAAAAAGCCGTGGGAAACGGTTTATGGGGTGATGGATGTTCGCCTCGACTCTGGGAGTAGGGCATGCTGCTGGACTTTGGGAAACCATGCATTCCTTCCTCGAGGACCAGACGTCTCTGCAGAGGTAAAACATTTTGTATATTAAAAACAAAACTCTGCCTTTCCCGTTTCAAAGGTGCAACATTCAGCTTATAGGACGGACACATTCTAAACAAACTGTGCACCTAACCCTGCTCGAGAGAGTCCTCGTGGGCGCAGGCTGCCTTATTTCCTGTTGCACGTGCATACCACAGCCTGTCCTGCTTTGCAGCACCCCGCCCCAAGGGCTTGGCTCCCTTCCAGGAAGCAAGGACCGCGAGAGAGGGGGGGGGGGAATTGAATTACTATTTGAATCACATTTTAACCTCTCCAATTATATATTTTTTATAAACCGTTGCTTTTTGTTGTGCGTCTAGAAAACCTGGTTTGGATCACGCCTCCAGGATATAAGTTTAAGAGCGTTTTTCACCCACAACAATCCTCGCGGTACAGAGTGGAATGTATATGCACATGGACATCAGCTCATTAATTCGCTGAGGATAGCGAAAGTGACATCACTGATTATTTGACTCCTCGCCAATGACAGCACACATTTGACTGCCAGGCCCACCTTTATCCCCTCAAGAGACTCCTGTTTCATGGTGCTGGGACCAAAGTTAAGAGCAACGAGAGGCATCACTGATTATTTGACTCCTCGCCAATGACAGCACACATTTGACTGCCAGGCCCACCTTTATCCCCTCAAGAGACTCCTGTTTCATGGTGCTGGGACCAAAGTTAAGACACAACCCCTCACTCACCCTCACCCTCACTCACCCTCAACCACTCACCCTCACTCACCCTCAACACCTCACCCTCACTCACCCTCACTCACCCTCACCACCCTCAACCCCTCACCCTCACCCTCACTCACCCTCACTCACCCTCAACCCCTCACCCTCACTCACCCTCACTCACCCTCATCCTCACTCACCCTCAACCCCTCACCCTCACTCACCCTCAACCCCTCACCCCCTCACTCACCCTCACTCTCACTCATCCTCACTCACCCTCAACCCCTCACTCTCACTCACCCTCAACCCCTCACCCTCACTCACCCTCACTCACCCTCACTCACCCTCACTCACCCTCACCCTCAACCCCTCACCCTCACTCACCCTCAACCCCTCACTCACCCTCACTCTCACTCATCCTCACTATCACTCATCCTCACTCACCCTCACCCTCACTCACCCTCAACCCCTCACCCACCCTCACTCACCCTCACTCACCCTCACCCACCCTCACCCTCACCCTCACTCACCCTCAACCCCTCACCCTCACACAGTGCAATAGGTCTCAGACCATTTCAGTTAGAGCTTTTAGAAATGTTTATGGCTTTTTTTATTTGTAATTCTTTAGCATTGGCTACAGGAAACAAAAATGTTAAACATTTACAAAAAAAACCCATAAACAATTCTAAAAACACTAACTCTAATGGTGCGAGACCTATTGCATTTCCAATGCTTGTTACTTTTGGTGTGGGGGTGGAGACGTAGCATATCGTTGCAGCAGAACATGCACATAGGTGTATCTAAGTGTCTCTCGCTGAGAGGAAAGAAACAAAGAATGCAGCTTTTACCAACACAGTGAAGACCAGGCCAGGGGAGGAACGTAATCTCCCAGACTCCCCGGTCACCCTGTGTGATTCCTGCACGCCCATAAGCACCACAACAGTTCCGCGGCCAAGGGCAGGCCTGTTGGAGTCTGGAGGGAGGCTGGGCCTCCCCCAACATCATTGACCAAAACTTCTGGAATAAACATGGGGAAGAAAAAGAAGCTTTCTACGGAGGAGGTACCCGTGTCTGTGTTTCTTACTTTTTTGGCCAAGGCAACAGCGGCCTTAGAAAAGGAGATTGCCCTCACTGAAAAGAGATTATCAATGGTCACTGGGGGAGATGGAAGGGTTGCACGATGGGGTACCATTACAGATAATTCTTCAATTCAAGGGGGGGGGGCAAAGGAATGACATGGGGACAAACTACCTGATCTCTCTAAGGCCATAACGTTGCTTCCCGAAAACTTAAAAGCCGCTTCTACAACTAACGGGAAACTGTTTGTTTTTTTGTTAGGGTGTCTTAAATAGCGCGACAGCTGTCCTAGCAAAAGGGCGTCCTGGCGCTGAAAGAAAGACTGACAAATCGCAGAATAACACAGCTAGTTAGTGAGGAAGAGAAGAGTCTTGATGGCCTTCCTAAATTCCAGGTAGTTATCTAGACCCCGAATCTGCACAGGAAGTGTATTCCATAGCGTGGCAGCTCTATAACGAAAAGAGCGACCACCAGCCCGAACTCTACGAATCCGTGGGACCACCACCAAATGCTGACCCTCTGACCGGAGGGGGCACGATGGAACATACAATGAGAGAAGATTAGCCAAAATAGGCAGGGTGGCAGATTTCAAAGCCTTAAAAAAGGTGCACAGGGCCTTGAATTCAATGTGCCTCTCCACCGGAAGCCATTGGAGGCGACGGATGGCGCTGGACACAGAGCAGGACTAGCGCACACCTAGAAGTGCTCTCACTGCCTCTGAACATGCTATCTTGGCAACAGACGGTCTAGGGTCCAGCTAGGGTCCCACTCCTCTATTTTCTATGAAAATGATAAGGGTGTCCCACAGGGATCCATTCTGAGTCCGACTCTTTTTAATCTATATGTCTCCCCCCTGGCGAAGATCATCAGAGCACACGGTTTCGGAACCATATCCTATGCTGACGATACCCAAATCTTCGTCACTATAAACCAAAATCCTGATGATATAAAGAGTAGGTTCCAAAATTGTATGGTCAGTATACAAGAATGGATGTCCAGGAATTATCTGATGATGAACGCTGGAAAGTCTGAGGTCATGCTTTTTGGCAAAGCTGACCAAATTTGGACATCAGACTGGTGGCCAGTCTCCCTCGGTCTTTGCCCAGTCCCCAAGCCCTCTGTCAGGAATCTTGGTATAACAATAGATGATAAGTTAACCATGTCTGAACACATCAGGAAAATAGTGGGAAATAGCTACGGCCAGATGCGCAGCCTGAGGAAGATCTTTAAATGGATCCCACTCTCAGCACGTATGCCCCTAGTCCAAGGACTCATTATTAACAGGATAGACTACGGTAATGCCCTTTTCTCAGCCATCAATCTAACACTATTGAAAAAACTGCAGGTCCTCCAAAATACTGCTGCCAGGTTAGTACTAGATCTACCCCCTCGTACCCCTTCAGCCGCCTGCCTCAAGACTCTGCACTGGCTACCAATACCAACACGCATAAAGTTCAAATTATGCTGCCTAGTCCATAAAGCTGTAAATGGCCACGGACCTGTCTATCTCGAACATAAGCTCAAGGCCCACGTCCCAAGTAGAACGTTACGTTCTTCCAGCAAAGCCCTTCTCTCTGTACCTAAAGTTCGAACAGTCAAAAATGGAGACAGAGCCTTCAGTAAATCTGCCCCAGAAGCCTGGAACTCCCTCCCCATCCAGCCGAGGTTAGAGCCTGATCATATGAAATTTCGAAGACAGCTTAAAACCTGGCTCTTCTAGCCAGCTAAGCCCTCTTACTTCCTGCAACAGTTGGTCTTGAGGTTCCTTTTTGCCTGCTAGCGCTCTGAGACCTTCGGGTGATTTATGCGCTTTACAAATGAAATTAAATGAAATGAAATGAACCTCTGCTTTATTGGACCCTAAATAGAGAGAGCAAGCACAGTCAAGTCTAGACAAGACCATAGCATGGATAATGACCTGACGTACAGAGGAATCAAAGAGGCCCATCAACGGCCTAAGCCCCAGTAAAAGTCCAAAGCAAATACCTGCTATTTTTATGATTTGGACTAGATAGTTTAAAGATCAGTCCAACTAAATCCCTAAGTTCTTTACCACTTGCTTGAGGGGTTGTGCCCAGACTTGCTGGCCACCAGAGGTCACTCCACAGACCAGGGTCTCTGCCAACCACCAAAACCTTCGACTTGTTGGAATTAAGTTGGCGGCAGTTAGCAGTCATCCACTCGGCCACTGGCGCAAGATCGCCCTGGAACTTAAGGGCGTCTTGTTCGGTGTTATTAGAGAGTGCCACCACTAACTGAGTGTTGTCAGCATATGCCTACTCAAGGCTACAGCAGCCAAAGGTTGAACATAAATATTAAACAGTAGGGGACTGAGAGAGGAACCCTGTGGCACCCCTTGCTTGATACAGTATTCCCTGGACATAAACGGGGGGCTCATACAGAGAATGACCTCTCATGAAGGAATGAGGCAAGCCACTCCAAAGCCTGACCTGTAATTCCTACCTCCGCCAGGCGTCTCAACAGAATGTCATGTGATACCCGATCAAACGCAGCACTTAAATCCAGCAGAATCAGTGCTGATGTTTGCTCCACATCCATAGCTGACCAGAGAGGTTCTGTCACAGCCAGGAGAGCAGACTCCGTGCTGTGGCCTGGCATAAAGCCATTTTGAGAGGGGTCCAGTATGTTGTTGAGAGTTAGAAAGTCCGACAGGAGGGAGTACACATACGCCTCTGTAATCTTAGCTGCCCAAGGTAGCAGAGAGATGTGCAGATAGCTTTCTGCTTTAGTTGGATCAGAGCAGGCGTTTTAAGCAATGGAATGACTTTAGCCTGTTTCCAGACTCTGGGCACTGTCGCAGTTCTGGGGGATTTATTAATTACCTCAATCAGAGAGGGTAGGATAGTTGGCAATACCTTCTTGAATTGGTCAGGTTTAAGAGGGTCAGCAGGAGAGCCCAACTTAATCCTACAACACAGCACTGCTATTACCAAGTCTATCTACATCTATGGTAAAAGGAAAAGAGGCTCTATGAAACCTCCCTCCAATTGTCCGGCTAAGAAAACTAGAAAAGCCTCATCAACTTCGGCACCCACCTGCAACACTGGTTTGCAAAATCCTGCATTTATAACTTCATAAAATTGGGTCAAACTTATGAATAACTTTAAATAGTTCTTGCAGCCGATTTATGCATGTCTAGAAAGTATTGATCACCTACTAGAGGGGCTACTATTGAATAAACTAGCTCAGCCTAATGTGGTGGACCCTAATACTTCCCCTGCTAGATATAATCTTTTTTTCACAGAATGTGGCCAATACCCCTGCAGCTTGTAAAACCTGTAATTTTGACTCTCACATTTTGTGTTTCAATTGTAAAAGCATGCTTCCCAGTCTTGTGTTAGATCGACCAGTCCCTAAAATGATTACCCCCCCCCCCCACCATAATACTAACCCGATGGCCCCTAGATTACAGTCTACAGATAAGGCTTATAAACGTTCCACACCACAGGTGACTTCTCAAGACCTTACAGGAAAGGGACAAATCTTACATTCTTCTAGTGTAGAGGCTAACCTAAACCCTCCAACTCTCCTTGCCTCTGGTAGACCAAAACAACAGTTTGTTAATCTCCCCCCAGCAGTATGTACCTATGTCTTAATTTTAGTTAATGTTGCTTTACTCTGGACCAATAAAAATGAGCCAAAGCCCGACACTGGGTGTCTCAAAACTCCAATAGTGACCATCTTATTCATAAATCACTTGATTATGGCCAGAAGAACTCCATTGATTGGGCCAGATGTAAAAACAATTCTAAATGACTGTGTCCTCCTGAGGTTTGACAACCAATGGCTAGTGAGAGACTTATTGGAGCGCTTACCAGCTGCCCCTTCACTTCAAACACAGATTTATTCCGTCCCTCTGGCATTTTCTGTAGGACTTGTCTTGCCTGTGGTTCCATCACATATGATCAGGGTCATCCCCCAACGAGATACAATCACAAGATAGCTCAGTTGGCCACTCATACTCTCTCACTATCAAATATGTATTCTCCACTGGAAGATATGGAGGCCTGTGATTGACTCATTAACCCTCCAAACTACCCGTCTCCTCACATTGATTCGGTGCATAAAAACCAAACAGACACTCCCCTGGTGACCTTTGTGAGGGTCCAGACCCCAGGTTTAGATTCACAAGGTACTGACGCATCTCTACTAATCCAAATCCATATCTCCTTTGCCTGAGCCGGTGCTGGCTCCCTCACATGAGCCTTTGAGGGACTCAATGTTCGTTTCATGTTTTGAAAATAAAAAAGACAACCAACACTGGTTGAATGAGTGTATGATCTCAGATATTATCTGTTTTCAGGAAACTTGGGCAGGGCAGTCTATATATGCTAATGGATACAAGTCCTTTGTTACTCCAGCACTCCCTTCACCCTCAGGCAGAGCTAAAGGGGGCTTACTGACCCTTATAGCAAATACGATCCCTCTAGGTAAAGTGACTTTTATAAATAACTCTCCCTATTTTCATATTATCCTAGCTTAAGGGATGGGTCAAATTGATTTATTATTGATTAATTTGTATAATAATAACTTCCAAAAACCCACACAAGTGACAGATGAGTTGGGGGAAATACTGGAGGTCTTGTTGCCTTACCACCCACAATCAATTTGTATTACTTTGGCTGGTGATTTTAACGTGCATTGTTGTAACAAATTTGACCAACGTATTTGTAGGGGAACCGATGTTAACAATCCGCCATTAGTCCATTTTAATCATCACACTTTTGGAAATGTTTTAAACTGTTTTTTATTAACTTGAGATCTAATTATAATTAACCTGTCTCCACCCTCTACTGGTCAACCTCTCCCCACTTTCCAACGAAATGGGGTTGAAACCACAATTGATTTTATCATTATTCATACCAATTTTAAGAGATGTATTAAGTATCGACTTTTTCACTTTGTTTGGCCTCTCTCTGTAAAGTCACACTCTCTTTTCGCTCCAAAACCCAGCCTCACTAGAAAAAATGGTTTTACACTAAAGTGGAAGAAAATAGATCCCACCTCATTCCTCCCAAAGGTTGTAAGGGAAACGCTACCTGAGATTTAATCCTGTCTAGATATTTAAATAGCTCCCAAATCGTAGCCACGTTCAGTAAAACCCTAATGTCTATCACATTTAATCTCACATGCTCAGCAACACCCAGCTTCTCACTAGTGACTAGATGGTTTAAGGAATATTGCTCGAAGGCTTCTAAACAACTCCTCTTGCTCAATCCCAGAGATGAAGACCTAATAAGAAAGTTACAAGCTGAATATAAGTTGGCAAGGGAGCTGAGAAAGAAACAGCTGAGAGAGGAAGCTTGGGAACATTTACGGGAGGCCTCAAGGAGCAAGGCCTTTTGGAAGGTGGTGAATACCACATTTTTGCAGGAGGAAGGTGGCCCTTCTTTAGATCCCACATAGACAAACCCACTTCGCTGACTCATTTTCAGAATATTTTTAATTCACAGAAGGATAGGAATACTAATGACTCTGAGGATTCACAGCTGGTTCAACTGGGGTTGGAATTCTCCTTGCAGGAAACTAAGCTTACACTATCCCACTCGCCTGCATTAAAGTCAGTGGGTCCAGATGGGTTCCCACTGGATATTTTTCTTGCCCAAAAGACTTTCTGGGCCCCTCTCCTGACCCATGTTTTTAATGCTGTTATCAAAGTGGGACCCCTGGATCCTGGAAACAATCATTGATTATTCCTATACACAAGAAGGGAGACCCATCAAACCCAGCAAATTACTGTCCAATCTCCTTATTGGATTGCCAAGTTAATGAAGAGATTGCTTTTAAATAGATTAGAGGATTGGACACACGAAAATAATATATTAGCTGAGATTCAATATGGTTTTAGAAAGGAGAGGGGCCTATATTTAGCCTTGATTGGAGCTAAATATGTGCACGCTAAAAAGGGTCAGCTTTACATGGCCTTTATGGGCTTGTCCACGGCCTACGACTGCATGAGACGCACTAAATTGTGAGTCCTCACGGACTCGATGGCATGGACCAGCCCATAATTCTTTTTATCAGACAATTGTATAGAGAAGCAGGGGCTGTTGTCAGGTTTGGTAAATAGGGAGAATGCACCAAATTGTTTGGTATTGAAAAGGGGGTCCGAAAGGGGTGCGTCCTAGCCCCCTTTCTTTTTTCATTGTACACCAATAGCCTCAATGAAGTTCTGACCGCAGAATCTAGGGACGTTCCATCTGTAGGTGATTTATGCCTGCCAGTTCTGCTCTACGTACATGATGCGGTCCTGCTGGCCAGAACACCATTGGCATTACAGCGCCTGACTGGTTCATACATGAACTATATGGCAGATCTGGGACTTTTTGTTAATAAATCAAACCATTTGTTATGGCAGTTGGGTCAAGAAGAAAAAAGCAGCGATCTCTTCAAGCATACGGGGCCCCCTAGAGTGGGTAGAATTTTATGTATCTAGGTATTATTTTTGACTCCAAATTAAATTGGACTGCAATGGTAACAAATCAGAACAAACATGATGAAAAGAAGCAGCTCTGTGGAAATTTGCCTCTAATTTGGGCATACAGCCAATCGGGAAAATGGTAGAAATCTACCTGGTAAAATCTTTAGCCCAAGGCACTTCTGACACCGAAATATGGGGCACAGCCCAAGTGGATGCCTTGAAGACTGTGGAGGACAAATTTGCTAAAAAAATTGTTGGCAGTCCCAACTGCTTGTTCGAATCTGGTTTCTCACAATGAACTTGACCTCCCTTTTTTTACTGACTGTATTAAACTGGCTCAGCTCCTTCTATTCCTCAGAATCTGGAAAAGGGATTCAGTCATAATAAATCAAGCAGTGATAAAATACATTATTAATCTTGACTGAGTTAACAGTATTCTGTAGGTAGCTTATGCTAAGTAGTCTTTTTCAGATGTGGGCATAGCATTTATGTAGCAATCACCCTCTAACTGCTTTTCTAACCCTAAATCCAAGCTAAGAGAGTCTTTCCTCACCAAGTGTGAACTTGAACAAAGGCAACACAATCAATGTAAAATTATGTTTTTAATCTATCAAACCCTGCCTAGTGTGCTACGAGTCATGCTTCTTATCTCTCCTTTGTTTCCAACTATTTGCAACGCATTTTTATTGACTAGGATGAGATTGAATATTTTTCCTTTAATGGTAGGATACCCAGCTCAAGCACATTCAATTAACCATGTGTCACTATGCCCCTGTGATGATCGTTCATTACAAAATATGTTGCCGATTTTATTTTTCTGTTCATTATATAAAGTGGAGAGAAAAAAATGTATAATACCTATGCTAAGAAAACTGAGTCTATGGTCACACACCTCAGCCTTTGCTGTATTTACTACATCGGAAACCCCCTTTGTTTGTTTTATGACTGCAAACTTTCTATACTCAGTTTTAAGGACTAGGAAAAGCTTCTCAGAGTGAGGTGTTGTCTTACTTGGTCGGTCTTAGTAATTTGCTCTTATCGTATTAACTATTGCAAAAGAATTGTTATAAGGTTTTTATTACTTATCTATTGCATATTTTGGGAGTTGTAAGAGTTTGTGTATGAAGGGTCTTGTCTCACTCAGTTTGCCATAACAAATTGTTAATAGTTAGGTTGAGCCTAGCGCAGCGCGCATGCGCTACTCTAGGAGATGAATCAGTCTGCTCTTTCCTAAGACTCGTGCGTGTGGTGGCATCCACCTTGCGTGAGTGAGCAGCGGCATGCAAGGGCCATCTGTTTCTAATTAGCGTGGCCGCGCGTGCTTGTTTACATTTCTCTACTCTCTCTCTCTCTCCTGCCTGAGTCACCCTCGTATTGGATTCTGAACGACATAAAGAGAATACACTCACAAGGTGTAGAGTTAAGTGAAGCCGTTTCTATTTTTAATCGTACTCTGTGTCCCCTTGACCCCGTTATGTCCCTTACATGCCGCAGCATCACATAGAGCCATGTATTTTAGAGGAGGATACACTCTTGCGTACACTGTGACCAGGGGGCTACAGTTTGTAACAAGTGCTGCCAGCTACCGAGTCACACGTGCGTGCGAGTTTCGGACAGCTGTGTTTTTTGCGGAGAGTTTCCGGTCAAACAAACAGTGCCGCTTTTGAGCAATTCCAGAGCATCGGACTCGTCTGCCACACAAAGCTGTTTGTTTTCCGTCTTGTCTCTCTCTTTTCCATCCCATCCTCATTTGTGTTGTTTAAGTGGACCTCGGCACCATGTGGAAGTCAGGCATATTTGAATGTATGTATGAAGGAGCCATGAAAGCAATTCAGAGGAAGAAGCTTATATATTAAAAACATAAGCACTGTGAGGTCCAACCCTTTTTTTTAAAAAAACAGAAGCAGAACCTGTTGTTTTACCCTTGCTTCTCTCAATAAATATATGAAAGAAAATATGTTTAAGACGTCAGTGGGAAGTTTGTGGTATTTACAGTGCTCCATATTGGCTACTAAGCACTCAACGGTGTGGATATATAGAGAATTTGGGCACACCCTTCATTCAAATTGGACTACATACACTTTGTAACTCGACCAGGACCTTAACCCCTTCCATGCTCATGACGGGCTCAGCTCGTCATGGCATATACCTCTCAGGTGCTCATGACGATCTGAGCTCGTCATGACCACACCCATTTTCGTTGCTGTCCAGCACAGCAGGGGAAACTACCAAGCAGCGATGTGGTTAAACTTGTTTATTATCGGGCTTAGCACTCAGAAGTGGCAGAGAGCACCACAGCACTCTTCAAAACACCTAGCATAAAAAGACCTAAATAAACTTGAAATTGGTTTATTACACCACTGCAGGTTTATCATACTGGAGGACGCTCGGAGCAAACCTGATTTCAGTTTGATTGGATTGAAGAAGAGTCAAGTCAAGTCAAGTCAGAATTTATATAGCGCACTACATACCCATAGGGTCTCAAGGCGCTTGAGGAAGGGGGGGGGGAGGTTTACTTATCGAATATCCATGTTTTAAGTTGTTTTCTGAAGGCTAGGTGGTTTTGAGTAAGGCGGAGGTGGATGGGAAAGGAATTCCAGGTCTTGGCCGCTAAGTAGGAGAAGGATCTTCCTCCCATGGTGGCTTTGTGGATGCGCGGAACAGCGGCGAGGGCTTGGTTGGACGAGCGCAGCTGGCGGGTGGGGGTGTAAAAGGAAAGGCGCGTGTTGAGACAATCAGGTCCAAGTTCGTATAGGGCTTTGTGTGCGTGGGTGAGGAGACGGAACGTTATTCTCTTGTTGACGGGGAGCCAGTGAAGGTCTTTCAGGTGAGCGGAAATGTGGTCTGTGCGGGGGATGTCTAGTATGAGTCTGGCTGAAGCATTTTGGATGCGTTGGAGTTTTTTCTGTAATTTCGCGGTGGAACCGGCATAAAGGGTGTTTCCGTAGTCCAGACGACTTGTAACCAGTGCGTGGGTGACCGTTTTTCTTGTTTCGGTGGGGATCCAGTGAAATGTTTTTTTGAGCATGCGTAGGATGTTGAAGCATGAAGATGAGACGGCGTTGACTTGTCTGGTCATCGAGAGTGAGGAGTCCAGGATGATGCCCAGGTTCCGTGCGTGGTCCGTCGGTATGGGGGCTTTTCCTAGGGCCGTTGGCCACCAAGAGTCGTCCCAGGCGGAGGGGGATGAGCCTAAGATGAGGACTTCCGTTTTGTCCGAGTTCAGTTTCAGACGGCTGTGCTTCATCCATTCGGCTACTTCTTTCATCCCTTCGTGTAGGTTGGTTTTGGCGGTGGTTGGGTCTTTGGTGAGTGAGAGGGTCAGCTGAGTGTCATCAGCGTAGGAGATGATGTTGAGGTTGTGTTGACGTGCGATGGTTGCGAGGGGGCTCATGTAGACGTTGAAGAGGGTGGGGCTGAGTGATGATCCTTGTGGGACGCCGCAGATGACTTCGGAGGCCTCTGATTTAAAAGGGGGAGGCGGACTCTCTGAGTTCTTCCAGCGAGGAACGAAATGATCCAGTCCAATGCTTTTCCTTGAATTCCGATGTTTCTGAGGCGTTGTATCAGGGTGCTATGGCAGACTGTGTCGAAGGCTGCGGAGAGGTCGAGGAGGATAAGGGCGACTGTGTCTCCATTGTCCAGCAGTATTCGAATGCCGTCTGTTGCTGCGATGAGGGCGGTCTCGGTGCTGTTTTTGGCTCGGAAGCCAGACTGTGAGGAGTCGAGTGATTTGTTGGTTTCGAGGAAGGTGGCGAGTTGATTGTTAATGGCTTTCTCAATGACTTTGGCAGGGAATGGGAGGAGCGAGATGGGGCGGTAGTTTTTGAGTTCGGTAGGGTCAGCTGTGGGTTTCTTCAGAAGGGCGCTGAGTTCGGTGTGTTTCCAGCTTTCCGGGAAGGTGGCGGAGTTGAGGGAGTAGTTGATGACATCACGGAGATGGGGTGCGATAATGGAGTCTGCTTTGTTGAAGATGTGATGGGGACATGGGTCAGTAGGGGATCCTGAGTGGATGGAGTTCATCAGGCGAATGGTCTCTTCTGTGTTGATTGGGTTCCATTCGAGAAGGATATTCGGAGGAGGTGGCTGTTCGGAGGTGAGTGGGGTGAATTGGTTTACAGGTGTGTTGTCAAAGCTGTTATGGATGTCGGCGATTTTGTCATGAAAGAATGAGGCAAGGGAGTCGCAGAGGACTTGAGAGGGGGTGATGTCGTTAGAGCTGGCGGTGGGGTTGGTGAATTCTTTGATGATGTTGAAAAGTTCCTTGCTGTTATGGGCGTTGTTGTCTAGTCGGTCTTTGAGCGCTGATTTCTTGGCTGTCCGGATTAGTTGGTGGTGTTTGCGGGTGGCGTTTTTGAAGGCGGCTTGGGTGATAGTGTTTGGGTCTGTTTTCCAAGTTTTCTCAAGGGAACGACAGAGCTTCTTGGATTTCTTAAGGTCATCGTTGAACCAGGGGGCGTTCTTGCTACCTTGCTTGGTTTGATGTTTTTTCAAGGGTGCTAATTTGTCGGCGGTTTGGGTTAACCATTGTGTGAGGTTGATGGCGGCTTGGTTAGGGTTCGTTGAATAGGCAGGGGGTTTTTGCAGAAGCGATGTTGAGATCTGGTCGATGGTGATTTTGCTCCAATTTCTTCGCAGAGTTGGTTGAGGGTGGCTGTGGGTCGAGGTCTTATTGTAAATAAAGTGGATGCAGCTGTGGTCCGTCCAGTGGAGGGGTGTGGTATGAGTGAAGGAGATATGCTTGCTGGAAGTGAAGATAGGGTCGAGTGTGTGTCCTGCATAGTGTGTGGGGGTGTTAACAAGTTGTTTGAGTCCGAGATTGGTGAGATTGTCCAGAAGGGTGGTGGTGTTACTGTCGTTGCTCTTTTCCAGATGGAAATTGAGGTCTCCCAGTAGAATGTATTCTTCTGAAGGGAGGGCGTGAGGGGAGATAAAGTCAGTGATGTCTTCACTGAATTTTGTACGGGGTCCTGGTGGCCTGTAGAGGAGGGTGCCCCTAAGTGTTGTCTTGGGGTCGGTGTGGATCTGGAAGTGAAGGTGTTCGGCGATAGCGAGGTTGTCATCTGAGCTGGTTGAGACGCGGATGGTGTTCTTGTGGACGATGGCGATGCCTCCTCCTGTTTGGATGGGGCGGTCCTTACGGATGATCTTGTAGCCGTCCGGGATGGCTATGGTGATGTCTGGAGCTGAAGATGCGTTCATCCAGGTTTCTGTTAGGAAGGCGACGTCTGGAGAAATGGTGTCGAGTAGATTCCAAAGGTCGATGGCGTGTTTGTGAACCGAGCGGGTGTTGAGAAGGATGCATTTGAGGTGGTTGGTGTTGGCTTTCGGTGTGGTGTTTGTGGATGTGGTTTGGGATTTGACGCAGGTAAATTTGCAGGAGAGGCAGGTGAAGGGTCCATGGGTGTGTCCTGGTGCTGCTTGGGCGCAGTTAGTGTGTCGGCCGGGGTTGAGTGCAAAGAGGGAGGAGGTGTTGTATGTAATGCGGGGAGGATGGGTGAAGCGAGGACCAGGGGGTCTGGCTCTGGGCGCGGTCCAGGCGCAGACAGGCGTAGACGGGCTTACCTTTGGCGCACCTTCGGCGCGGCCGCAGCACGTGGACGCTGCGAGTAAGTCCATCTGTCCATAAATGGATAGTGGGGGGGGCGGAGTGTGGGAGGGTCAGCTGGGAGGCGGGTGCGGGGAGGAGACACGAGGACAGGTAAACACCAACAACAACAGCAAAATGGCGGTAGGGTAGCGCGATTCAAAGCAGGGGCACAGTCGATCTTCAATTAGCAAAAATACAGTACACGCGCTGTTGCTAAAATAGTAAATAAAGTTGCCACTATGCAGGAGCACTGAGCAGATTAATAAATTAATTAATCAGGTGAGAAAACGATACCAGGCAAATTGATAAGTTAATTAATAAGATGCAAACGATACCAGGCGCTATACAGGAGCGCTATGCACAGAGGATACCAGGCGTTATGGAGCTGCGCTTTCACTGGGCAGGCAGGGCTCGAAGAGGAGCGAGTGGGAGCGACCTCTGAGTGCGAGAGTCAGACGGTCACAGGGGCAGAGGAGGACGGGGCCTGCAGATCGATGCTAGTGTGTGGGAGGGTCAGCTGGGAGGCGGGTGCGGGGAGGAGACACGGGGACAGGTAAACACCAACAACAACAGCAAAATGGCGGTAGGGTAGCGCGATTCAAAGCAGGGGCACAGTCGATCTTCAATTAGAAAAAATACAGTACACGCGCTGTTGCTAAAATAGTAAATAAAGTTGCCACTATGCAGGAGCACTGAGCAGATTAATAAATTAATTAATCAGGTGAGAAAACGATACCAGGCAAATTGATAAGTTAATTACTAAGATGCAAACGATACCAGGCGCTATACAGGAGCGCTATGCACAGAGGATACCAGGCGTTATGGAGCTGCGCTTTCACTGGGCAGGCAGGGCTCGAAGAGGAGCGAGTGGGAGCGACCTCTGAGTGCGAGAGTCAGACGGCCACAGGGGCAGAGGAGGACGGGGCCTGCAGATCGATGCTAGTGTGTGGGAGGGTCAGCTGGGAGGCGGGTGCGGGGAGGAGACACGGGGACAGGTAAACACCAACAACAACAGCAAAATGGCGGTAGGGTAGCGCGATTCAAAGCAGGGGCACAGTCGATCTTCAATTAGCAAAAATACAGTACACGCGCTGTTGCTAAAATAGTAAATAAAGTTGCCACTATGCAGGAGCACTGAGCAGATTAATAAATTAATTAATCAGGTGAAAAAACGATACCAGGCAAATTGATAAGTTAATTAATAAGATGCAAACGATACCAGGCGCTATACAGGAGCGCTATGCACAGAGGATACCAGGCGTTATGGAGCTGCGCTTTCATTGGGCAGGCAGGGCTCGAAGAGGAGCGAGTGGGAGCGACCTCTGAGTGCGAGAGTCAGACGGTCAGAGAGTCAGATGGTCAAGAGGAGAATGTGCCACACACAGTTACGAGCACGTTGTGTCATGATTCATAGCACGCACACATTTCTCTACCCCTTATAACCAGCAACATATCCAAACGCAGACCAAAGTATTTTTGAGCCCAGGGCTTTAAGTGGGCCGGGTTCTGCCGGTGCTCAGCACCGGCGACAGTTCTAAAAAAGCAGGTGCTGGGATGGGTCTCTAGCAGGCTCTCCATTTTGCCCTCAGTGTGAAAAAAAAGTCTTCACTCTGCAGCAGTTGCACCCTTCACTGCCGGTGATGTAACTTTAAAGAGACTTGCTATAATTCCTATATTGTGCTGCATAACTAAACACTTATACGGTCCCAAAGGCGAGACCTATTTGCTATGCCAATGCTTGTTTTTAATCAATGCTAATAAATCACTGCAAGAATTTTAACACATAATTTTATGCTTTGCTTCTGGTTTTTAATGTATGTACAGTTAGAATCTGATACATCTGTATTTTAAAAGGAATCAGTGTGTTATTATTATATATTTGCACATTTTGCATAGTGAAATTTCTCTACTTTTAAGCATCCATCAAATGCGAATAAAGTAAATATGATGATGGTATTGCATGTTGTGTATGTACGGCTGTCTTTGTGTGCCACTGTCAGCATGTTTGTGCAGTGACGGTGTCCCACTGCTGCTGCGCAGCAGTAAAAGAAAGGAAAATAAAATGATAACGCAATGTTATTATAATTTTATTGTTCCCTGCTGCAGCAGCATGAGGGCGGGCCTGCTCTGCTGACAGAGCAGGAGCGGAGTGGTGGGCACACTAAAGTGCGCATGATGCATTCGGGCCGGCCAAACAGTCATGTGCACCCTAGCATGTTCTCCATGCAGGCGGCATTACAGCCTGCATGGAGAACATGCCTAGGCCCCCAGTTCCTGTCTGAGGATTGCATTGCAGCACTGCGATTGGCTCAGGGGAGCCTGGCAGCTTCCTGCTCTGTGGAGGAGAGACAACTAGAGACAGCGCAGCGAGGAGGTAAGGGAATTTTTCTTTTTTTTACAATTATACCTCCTTACCCCCTTGCTCCTGGACCCATCACCCCAGAATTGTGCTGGCCATTACTGTGTTTGTGTATATTTTTGTGCCCACCATTTCCCACTCCTACTAAAATACTGGTCTTCAAACAACGCTGGTTAAAAGCTGGAAACATATGCGTAAGTAAATGTGGGCATTGGGGCGCAAGGGCAGAAAATATCACACACATAATTTCAACTTCATTTTTGTAGAAAGGTTCGAAATGTTTACCATGCTTTATTGTTCATACATTTACTCATGGGTAATGACAAGGGCTACTGGAACGCAATTACGTGCAAAGAAAAGGCAAATTATGTGACAATATTCCGCACATTTTGTGACAGTATTATTTATTTTAACATTTTTACATATGTAAACCCTGTAATAAGCAATGGTTTCACCTCATTAGTATCAGTTGAACACATAAATACAGCAATCAGCTAATGAAAGGTGACCTTTTAACCTTTGTAAACGTCCTTCCACTGCATTGGCAACATGGTAGCGTGTTTAATAACTTTTGATCTGTTTGAGTTAGAAACTATTTATTTTGAAAAATCTTACATTTTGTAGCAGATGAATACTTCTGTATCAAGTGTGGCAAATCTATAATTATGTGGAAAACGTCCGGCCACTGACTTGCATAATTACAGTGTTCCTGATAATGACGAAGAATGTTATTGTTATGTTTGAGTTGGCTATAGATGACATTGTTTCATGTTTTAGTATGTTCAGAACACTGCTGTAGCAGTCCTAAAATGTGTTATGTTCAGATCACATGCCATAAAGTCTTGGGCTAAACTTTGAACGAAGGCAAGCCATGAGGTGACATAATAACAAATTATAAACTCAGCGACCAGTCAGTTTCTGAAAATTAAGTTATTTTTTGCTAATTGCTGTCTAGAGTCCAGAACAATTACTGACAAAGCTAATGAATCTGCGTTTCTAATTATTAAAACCTTCAGCATGTTGGGAATGAAAATGCCACTGCGACTATTGCAAGAATTACTAATGTTGTCTAACTATGTATTCTTAGTATTCAATGACGGAAGGATACCTTCACTGTTAATATTTGGTGTCCACAGAGTGCCCTTGGAGAGGAAAGGTACGCAAATGTTAGCTATAATAACTCTCTCGTTAGAGGTTCACAATACAAGAATATACTTAAATTGTGCACATAATCAGATTGTCAATTCTAAGCAGCTTGTGTATCTGATGGGACTGCTCAGTCATTTTTAGTGAATAATCTTAGGGCCACATGCATCATTGAAAACAGCGGTCGCAAAGGGGCAGATTAGCAGAATCTGCGCATTTGCGACCGCTGCTTTTGCATTTGGGATGCATCATCCCAAATGCAAACATTGCTATTCAAGTAATAGTTAAATTTGCGATTACTTAAATTGCGATTGCATTTAGGAAATTGCAAATTACAATTCCCTAAATGCGATGCAACAACAACAAAAAATAGCAATTTCGCAGTTAAGAAATACAAATTACCATCAACTCAAAGTTGATGGTAATTTGCGAGAACTTTGAAAAAAACACAAAAGTGCATTTTTCAAAGTTTTATGTTGCACACATGTGTTGACATTGCAATTTCAGGGGTGCATCAGGGTGTCCTTTTGTCACCCTTCCACCCTTGAAATTGCATGCGCAATTTGCGAGTACCTATTTGGTACTCGCAAATAGCGCATGCAATTCCCATTGATTTTATGGGCCTTAAGGCCCAGAGGAATAAATGGGAAGCAATTCCTTATTTGCGATTTGCAATTCGCGAGTTGCAAATAAGGAATATGTAGGAATCGCAATCGATGAGGACTTCCGTTTTGTCCGAGTTCAGTTTCAGACGGCTGTGCTTCATCCATTCGGCTACTTCTTTCATCCCTTCGTGTAGGTTGGTTTTGGCGGTGGTTGGGTCTTTGGTGAGTGAGAGGATCAGCTGAGTGTCATCAGCGTAGGAGATGATGTTGAGGTTGTGTTGACGTGCGATGGTTGCGAGGGGGCTCATGTAGACGTTGAAGAGGGTGGGGCTGAGTGATGATCCTTGTGGGACGCCGCAGATGACTTCGGAGGCCTCTGATTTAAAAGGGGGGAGGCGGACTCTCTGAGTTCTTCCAGCGAGGAACGAAATGATCCAGTCCAATGCTTTTCCTTGAATTCCGATGTTTCTGAGGCGTTGTATCAGGGTGCTATGGCAGACTGTGTCGAAGGCTGCGGAGAGGTCGAGGAGGATAAGGGCGACTGTGTCTCCATTGTCCAGCAGTATTCGAATGCCGTCTGTTGCTGCGATGAGGGCGGTCTCGGTGCTGTGTTTGGCTCGGAAGCCAGACTGTGAGGAGTCGAGTGATTTGTTGGTTTCGAGGAAGGTGACGAGTTGATTGTTAATGGCTTTCTCAATGACTTTGGCAGGGAATGGGAGGAGCGAGATGGGGCGGTAGTTTTTGAGTTCGGTAGGGTCAGCTGTGGGTTTCTTCAGAAGGGCGCTGAGTTCGGTGTGTTTCCAGCTTTCCGGGAAGGTGGCGGAGTTGAGGGAGTAGTTGATGACATCACGGAGATGGGGTGCGATAATGGAGTCTGCTTTGTTGAAGATGTGATGGGGACATGGGTCAGTAGGGGATCCTGAGTGGATGGAGTTCATCAGGCGAATGGTCTCTTCTGTGTTGATTGGGTTCCATTCGAGAAGGATATTCGGAGGAGGTGGCTGTTCGGAGGTGAGTGGGGTGAATTGGTTTACAGGTGTGTTGTCAAAGCTGTTATGGATGTCGGCGATTTTGTCATGAAAGAATGAGGCAAGGGAGTCGCAGAGGACTTGAGAGGGGGTGATGTCGTTAGAGCTGGCGGTGGGGTTGGTGAATTCTTTGATGATGTTGAAAAGTTCCTTGCTGTTATGGGCGTTGTTGTCTAGTCGGTCTTTGAGCGCTGATTTCTTGGCTGTCCGGATTAGTTGGTGGTGTTTGCGGGTGGCGTTTTTGAAGGCGGCTTGGGTGATAGTGTTTGGGTCTGTTTTCCAAGTTTTCTCAAGGGAACGACAGAGCTTCTTGGATTTCTTAAGGTCATCGTTGAACCAGGGGGCGTTCTTGCTACCTTGCTTGGTTTGATGTTTTTTCAAGGGTGCTAATTTGTCGGCGGTTTGGGTTAACCATTGTGTGAGGTTGATGGCGGCTTGGTTAGGGTTCGTTGAATAGGCAGGGGGTTTTTGCAGAAGCGATGTTGAGATCTGGTCGATGGTGATTTTGCTCCAATTTCTTCGCAGAGTTGGTTGAGGGTGGCTGTGGGTCGAGGTCTTATTGTAAATAAAGTGGATGCAGCTGTGGTCCGTCCAGTGGAGGGGTGTGGTATGAGTGAAGGAGATATGCTTGCTGGAAGTGAAGATAGGGTCGAGTGTGTGTCCTGCATAGTGTGTGGGGGTGTTAACAAGTTGTTTGAGTCCGAGATTGGTGAGATTGTCCAGAAGGGTGGTGGTGTTACTGTCGTTGCTCTTTTCCAGATGGAAATTGAGGTCTCCCAGTAGAATGTATTCTTCTGAAGGGAGGGCGTGAGGGGAGATAAAGTCAGTGATGTCTTCACTGAATTTTGTACGGGGTCCTGGTGGCCTGTAGAGGAGGGTGCCCCTAAGTGTTGTCTTGGGGTCGGTGTGGATCTGGAAGTGAAGGTGTTCGGCGATAGCGAGGTTGTCATCTGAGCTGGTTGAGACGCGGATGGTGTTCTTGTGGACGATGGCGATGCCTCCTCCTGTTTGGATGGGGCGGTCCTTACGGATGATCTTGTAGCCGTCCGGGATGGCTATGGTGATGTCTGGAGCTGAAGATGCGTTCATCCAGGTTTCTGTTAGGAAGGCGACGTCTGGAGAAATGGTGTCGAGTAGATTCCAAAGGTCGATGGCGTGTTTGTGAACCGAGCGGGTGTTGAGAAGGATGCATTTGAGGTGGTTGGTGTTGGCTTTCGGTGTGGTGTTTGTGGATGTGGTTTGGGATTTGACGCAGGTAAATTTGCAGGAGAGGCAGGTGAAGGGTCCATGGGTGTGTCCTGGTGCTGCTTGGGCGCAGTTAGTGTGTCGGCCGGGGTTGAGTGCAAAGAGGGAGGAGGTGTTGTATGTAATGCGGGGAGGATCGGTGAAGCGAGGACCAGGGGGTCTGGCTCTGGGCGCGGTCCAGGCGCAGACGGGCGTAGACGGGCTTACCTTTGGCGCACCTTCGGCGCGGCCGCAGCACGTGGACGCTGCGAGTAAGTCCATCTGTCCATAAATGGATAGTGGGGGGGGCGGAGTGTGGGAGGGTCAGCTGGGAGGCGGGTGCGGGGAGGAGACACGGGGACAGGTAAACACCAACAACAACAGCAAAATGGCGGTAGGGTAGCGCGATTCAAAGCAGGGGCACAGTCGATCTTCAATTAGAAAAAATACAGTACACGCGCTGTTGCTAAAATAGTAAATAAAGTTGCCACTATGCAGGAGCACTGAGCAGATTAATAAATTAATTAATCAGGTGAGAAAACGATACCAGGCAAATTGATAAGTTAATTACTAAGATGCAAACGATACCAGGCGCTATACAGGAGCGCTATGCACAGAGGATACCAGGCGTTATGGAGCTGCGCTTTCACTGGGCAGGCAGGGCTCGAAGAGGAGCGAGTGGGAGCGACCTCTGAGTGCGAGAGTCAGACGGCCACAGGGGCAGAGGAGGACGGGGCCTGCAGATCGATGCTAGTGTGTGGGAGGGTCAGCTGGGAGGCGGGTGCGGGGAGGAGACACGGGGACAGGTAAACACCAACAACAACAGCAAAATGGCGGTAGGGTAGCGCGATTCAAAGCAGGGGCACAGTCGATCTTCAATTAGCAAAAATACAGTACACGCGCTGTTGCTAAAATAGTAAATAAAGTTGCCACTATGCAGGAGCACTGAGCAGATTAATAAATTAATTAATCAGGTGAAAAAACGATACCAGGCAAATTGATAAGTTAATTAATAAGATGCAAACGATACCAGGCGCTATACAGGAGCGCTATGCACAGAGGATACCAGGCGTTATGGAGCTGCGCTTTCATTGGGCAGGCAGGGCTCGAAGAGGAGCGAGTGGGAGCGACCTCTGAGTGCGAGAGTCAGACGGTCAGAGAGTCAGATGGTCAAGAGGAGAATGTGCCACACACAGTTACGAGCACGTTGTGTCATGATTCATAGCACGCACACATTTCTCTACCCCTTATAACCAGCAACATATCCAAACGCAGACCAAAGTATTTTTGAGCCCAGGGCTTTAAGTGGGCCGGGTTCTGCCGGTGCTCAGCACCGGCGACAGTTCTAAAAAAGCAGGTGCTGGGATGGGTCTCTAGCAGGCTCTCCATTTTGCCCTCAGTGTGAAAAAAAAGTCGTCACTCTGCAGCAGTTGCACCCTTCACTGCCGGTGATGTAACTTTAAAGAGACTTGCTATAATTCCTATATTGTGCTGCATAACTAAACACTTATACGGTCCCAAAGGCGAGACCTATTTGCTATGCCAATGCTTGTTTTTAATCAATGCTAATAAATCACTGCAAGAATTTTAACACATAATTTTATGCTTTGCTTCTGGTTTTTAATGTATGTACAGTTAGAATCTGATACATCTGTATTTTAAAAGGAATCAGTGTGTTATTATTATATATTTGCACATTTTGCATAGTGAAATTTCTCTACTTTTAAGCATCCATCAAATGCGAATAAAGTAAATATGATGATGGTATTGCATGTTGTGTATGTACGGCTGTCTTTGTGTGCCACTGTCAGCATGTTTGTGCAGTGACGGTGTCCCACTGCTGCTGCGCAGCAGTAAAAGAAAGGAAAATAAAATGATAACGCAATGTTATTATAATTTTATTGTTCCCTGCTGCAGCAGCATGAGGGCGGGCCTGCTCTGCTGACAGAGCAGGAGCGGAGTGGTGGGCACACTAAAGTGCGCATGATGCATTCGGGCCGGCCAAACAGTCATGTGCACCCTAGCATGTTCTCCATGCAGGCGGCATTACAGCCTGCATGGAGAACATGCCTAGGCCCCCAGTTCCTGTCTGAGGATTGCATTGCAGCACTGCGATTGGCTCAGGGGAGCCTGGCAGCTTCCTGCTCTGTGGAGGAGAGACAACTAGAGACAGCGCAGCGAGGAGGTAAGGGAATTTTTCTTTTTTTTACAATTATACCTCCTTACCCCCTTGCTCCTGGACCCATCACCCCAGAATTGTGCTGGCCATTACTGTGTTTGTGTATATTTTTGTGCCCACCATTTCCCACTCCTACTAAAATACTGGTCTTCAAACAACGCTGGTTAAAAGCTGGAAACATATGCGTAAGTAAATGTGGGCATTGGGGCGCAAGGGCAGAAAATATCACACACATAATTTCAACTTCATTTTTGTAGAAAGGTTCGAAATGTTTACCATGCTTTATTGTTCATACATTTACTCATGGGTAATGACAAGGGCTACTGGAACGCAATTACGTGCAAAGAAAAGGCAAATTATGTGACAATATTCCGCACATTTTGTGACAGTATTATTTATTTTAACATTTTTACATATGTAAACCCTGTAATAAGCAATGGTTTCACCTCATTAGTATCAGTTGAACACATAAATACAGCAATCAGCTAATGAAAGGTGACCTTTTAACCTTTGTAAACGTCCTTCCACTGCATTGGCAACATGGTAGCGTGTTTAATAACTTTTGATCTGTTTGAGTTAGAAACTATTTATTTTGAAAAATCTTACATTTTGTAGCAGATGAATACTTCTGTATCAAGTGTGGCAAATCTATAATTATGTGGAAAACGTCCGGCCACTGACTTGCATAATTACAGTGTTCCTGATAATGACGAAGAATGTTATTGTTATGTTTGAGTTGGCTATAGATGACATTGTTTCATGTTTTAGTATGTTCAGAACACTGCTGTAGCAGTCCTAAAATGTGTTATGTTCAGATCACATGCCATAAAGTCTTGGGCTAAACTTTGAACGAAGGCAAGCCATGAGGTGACATAATAACAAATTATAAACTCAGCGACCAGTCAGTTTCTGAAAATTAAGTTATTTTTTGCTAATTGCTGTCTAGAGTCCAGAACAATTACTGACAAAGCTAATGAATCTGCGTTTCTAATTATTAAAACCTTCAGCATGTTGGGAATGAAAATGCCACTGCGACTATTGCAAGAATTACTAATGTTGTCTAACTATGTATTCTTAGTATTCAATGACGGAAGGATACCTTCACTGTTAATATTTGGTGTCCACAGAGTGCCCTTGGAGAGGAAAGGTACGCAAATGTTAGCTATAATAACTCTCTCGTTAGAGGTTCACAATACAAGAATATACTTAAATTGTGCACATAATCAGATTGTCAATTCTAAGCAGCTTGTGTATCTGATGGGACTGCTCAGTCATTTTTAGTGAATAATCTTAGGGCCACATGCATCATTGAAAACAGTGGTCGCAAAGGGGCAGATTAGCAGAATCTGCGCATTTGCGACCGCTGCTTTTGCATTTGGGATGCATCATCCCAAATGCAAACATTGCTATTCAAGTAATAGTTAAATTTGCGATTACTTAAATTGCGATTGCATTTAGGAAATTGCAAATTACAATTCCCTAAATGCGATGCAACAACAACAAAAAATAGCAATTTCGCAGTTAAGAAATACAAATTACCATCAACTCAAAGTTGATGGTAATTTGCGAGAACTTTGAAAAAAACACAAAAGTGCATTTTTCAAAGTTTTATGTTGCACACATGTGTTGACATTGCAATTTCAGGGGTGTATCAGGGTGTCCTTTTGTCACCCTTCCACCCTTGAAATTGCATGCGCAATTTGCGAGTACCTATTTGGTACTCGCAAATAGCGCATGCAATTCCCATTGATTTTATGGGCCTTAAGGCCCAGAGGAATAAATGGGAAGCAATTCCTTATTTGCGATTTGCAATTCGCGAGTTGCAAATAAGGAATATGTAGGAATCGCAATTTTTTTTTGCAATTCCTACATGCATAAGAAATTCTAATTCCTAAATTGCGATTTCTTAAAAATCGCATGTTAGGAATTGCAATTCCTAACTTTGATGCATGTGGGCCTTAGTCCTGCAGAAGTGCTTGAGTGAATGTACTCTGGGATCACGCTCAATGAGTATTTGATTACACAGCAGTGGCCAAGACTGTGCAGAGCTGAATTAATATCGAACAGTGCAAAGGGGCAACACCGTACAGCACATCACTCGGCACTAGTCAAATAAACCTCCTTGAGACACTGCCCTGCATCTAGCCCCTCCCCATCCCTAGCCACAGAGTTAATGTGGCGAATACTTGCTTCCTTCTTCAGATTTAAAATACTTGTTCTGTGTACTGAGTTTTTATTTAATTTCTATTTTGCCCCAACATTTCCACAAACCGAATAATGCAAAAACATATGCACAGACTGGTAGATGCAAATGTCAGTGCAAAATTGCCTAGAATGAGAGTGATGTTAGTAATTTTACCACAGAGATTGGATCACTTTTAAATGTTGTCTGTGGGTTCGGATACCTCCAACAGACGTAGCATGTAAAAGGAAGAAAAAAAATCTGCCTGCATGAATGCACACACATCCCAGGCCCTCCAGGTGTGTAGTAGTAAAAGTCTACTGAATTGTGCGAAGAAGGTCACACATTTTGCAGACCACAGACTATGGATGCTCTAAACTTGGAAAGTTTTAGTCTGTGGTATTCTGCATAGGTACATAAAACTTGGGGAGAGGAGGTATCCTTACGGCTAGATTGGTCAACCTTGGACCTCGGGAACTGGGTTTGAGTCTCGGCAATGACGCTCAACATCCTGTGATTCTGGGCAAATCACATAATCTCCCCATGCCTAACAAAAATGAATGTGTACATCTGTAAAGAAACTGGCCCTCATGCAAAGCGCTTGGATACCCGATGTCTCGGATCCAGTTTACGCTATATAAAACTCCCAAAAAACACAAACAAAAAAAAACTGTGCGAGATTCCGCTGAGTCTACCAAAGCGCTAAATATGCATGTTTCTCTAAGGTAGCACCGGAAGCACAAGCAGAGCTGAAAAAAAATCAGTGTGAAGGGCAACATGCATTGCACAAGGGCGCATTGCCATTCAAGTTGATTTTGTTGCTGCTTGAGAAGAAAATCAACTTGAGTGTCAGAAAATCTGCTCAAGAAGCAGCCCTCTGAACACAACTGCCTACGTTAGAAAATCACCCTAAGAATGCCAAATCTTGCTCGCATTTCTGGAGCCAAAAAATACCACCATGCCGCCGCCATTGGCGTAATTTGGCCAGGAACTCCGCGCTTACATGAGCAACATAAAAGTCGCCAAATTTTTCTGATTTGTGGTCGGAAGAAAATGTTCTGCCCACCCCTGCACAAGACCTGCAATTTTGCACACACAACCTCAAATAAACCGAGCCAACGTCTCCCACACGCTTAAGTATCTCATTGGTGCGATCTACTCCTGTGTTCCCAAATAGCGGATAGCCAAACTGGAAGCAATATTTCAGCGTGTAGCAGTAAGAAATAGGGTGCTGGTGGGAAGAGAAGGCAGGGAAGATATTGAACTTGGTTGCAGGGCTTCAATGAGTTGTGCGCTCATTCTCATGACAAGATGTGAGGGATAGATCCTGCAGAGATGCCAGAAAATAGATAGAGAATATGGGGGACCATGGATAGGAAAGATAGGATGAATGTCATTTATAAAGCGCACAGCTCTTTCCCAGGGTGAATCCCAGCGATAAAAGCCTGTAGACAGGAACAGTAATTTAAAAATCCCTTAAAATGTGAGATTTTAATGATGCCTTGAAAGACTTTTCTTTATCTAAGTATCTGAGCGCTTTGGGAATCATGTTCCGGCTTTTTGCTGTGATTTAGGCACTGGAATATCCCCACAGCCTATCCTTATTTATCTTGGGAATATACACCAAACCTTGGTTGTAGGAGTGTAAAACCATACTGGGGTCATACTTTTTGAATCTCATTTGGAAATAGAAAGGAGAAGATTGATGTAAGGCCCTGTAAGTGATGGTAAGGGCTTTAAAAATGGCCCTCTGTTTGCTCAGGAGCCAGTGTAGAATCTTCAAGTTTAGCCCAGTGGATTGTCTTTTGGGACATGTCGAGATAAGACGAGCAGTGGAACTTTGGACCAGTTGTAATTTATGTAGAAGTCCGCCTGGTAATCCAAGATACAGTGAATTTGCATAGTCCAGCTTCACCGTGATCATAGCAAGAATTACCATTTTGTGACAGCAGTCTGGTAGAAATAGCAGGTTCTTCTTTAAGGATTTAAAAAGGGTAAAGCAAGCTGCTGTGATATTGGTCATCTGTGGTTTAAAATAAAGCTGGTTATCAAATATTACACTTGGGTTCCTTACCTCAGCTTTATGAATCGGAGGAGGGCTCAGGTCATCTAGCCACAGTAATATGGCTGGAGGCGAGCCTGACGCTCCAAAGAATAGAATTTCGGATTTATCTGAGTTCAATGTTAAATAACTTTGGTTTATCCAGGTCACTATGGCAGTCAAACAGCTCTGTGTGTTTTTACCACTGCACTATCCATCATCAGCTAGGTATCATCAGCATAGGAAACAAGATTAAAAGTACCCCAGTCTTCAACTAACTTGCCCAAAGTTGCTAGATACATGTTGAATAGTGTGGGGCTAAAGCCGATCCTTGTGGTACCCTGCAACATATTTTCCTAAAGTCCTATGTGAATTGTGGAAGATGAACAGCTTGCTCCCTGTCCAACCAAAAAGATCTGAGCCACTTATTGGCTATGTTGGTAATGCTCACGGATCTCCGCCGGTTCAGCAGGTTCTCATGAGAAACTGTATTTAATGCAGCCAAGAGGTCCAGCAAGACCATCACTGCTTGTTTACCTAAATCTCGATTAGATTTGACAAATTCTGCCACCTCGAGAAATGCTGCTCTGTACTAAAGCCTTTAAGAAAGTCAGATTGGGAGGGATGCAGTGAAGCATTATGTTCGATAAAATAGGAAATGTGAAAATGGACAAACTGTTCTAACATTTTCCCCAGAATGAGAAGGAATGATATTGTTCTATAGTTACTCATACAGGAAGGGTCCGATTGGCTTTTTTTAAACAAAGGGAGGACGATCTATTTCTTCCATGATTTAGGGGAGATGCCCATTTTTAGTGATTGATTAAATAGCATAATGATTTGTTTGCTAAGCACTGATGGTGATAACAATAAAATACCAGGGGAGCAAGGGTGAAGAGGAGATCCAGATTTCGCTGAAGTCAGAGACTTTTTGGTTTATTCCAAAGAAATACTCTCAAATTCTGATAGTACAAGTCTGCCCACAGGAGGGAATGCTACTTGACAGCAAACAGGACCAAGGGCATTATTGTCAGTAGCAAGGTTACAGTAAATGTTAGACATCTTCTCCTGAAAACGTTGAATAGATTATTACAAAGGTCCTAAATTGCTTCTACATTTTGTTTAGTACTGGAATGAGAGAGGAAAGATTTTAATATTAAAAAAAATGCACTGGTAGGATTACCCTCAGCATTATCAATTAGGTCTGAGATGGCATCTTCTCTTGAGTTGTCTTTTCTCACGAAATGTGCTGAGGGCTGCTCTAAGGATGGCCTTGTCATTAGGGTCGTAACCCCTCCTCCACAACGTGGATAGCTGTAGTGCATGTGAAGGTGACAGGAAGGTCATTGGTGTCTGAAGGAGGCTTTGAGGGCTATGAAAGGGTTATCTAGGGTTATGTGAGTGTTTGATGAAAGCTATGCAAGAGCTTGTTGCTTCTGCATGATTGGAGGCAAAATGAGGGTCAGTTGTCTCTCAGAAGATGTCTGGGGATATGTAAGAATCTGTTGTGGGCCATGCAGGGGCCTGTTAAAGATACCTCTGGGTCTCTTCGTTGCTAGACGCCATTCCTTTCAGGTCTACGAGAGGCGGGTTTGTATTATTTAACTAATTTGAGAATGTCTGAAACTCTTTTAACGTGCGCCAGGCCATTATTATTGGGGAATAACTCCAATGAAATGTATGGAGCCAGTGCTGTGTGGCATTGCCCCTCCATTAAAGTGTAGGAGGCCAGTGTAATGAGCAGAGAGACTCATGTGAAGTGCTGTATACCAGCGATGTGAAAGAGAGAGACCCCTTTGAACTGTACTGTGCAGTGAGGTGTAACATGCGTGGGAAGGCTTCGGAGTGTCTGAGACCTCTGACTGAGGGTGTGACACTGCACAGGAGAGGTAAGGAACACTGAGACACTGCAGCAGTATCGGAAGTGATAATCACACATTGAAAGCCTGGCATGTAACAATTATGGGTGCATCTGGTACTGTGTATTCCGCCCGAGGCCTCCACCGTACATTGTACTGAAGGTGACCTCACAGACATTTAGAAGCTCCATGACACCGCCCGGTTAATAGGCTAATAAATATTTCTGCAGCAGCATTCCAATGGAATATTAAAATGTTCTTGCATCAGGGGCGGACATGGCCTGGTGGTACAATTGTCTACACTGGGGTCATATAATCTGGGAGCTATCCTCTCAGGCAATACTTTAAACTAAACCTAGGAGAGCAGTGCCTGTGGTGGCAAGTAGTACTTTGTGAAGTAGCAGGGTCCACAGAATACAGTGAGCTCCTCCCAGCCCTTTACAAGTTACCAGGGTCCTCCTGACGTGCTGCACACACCCATTTTACAGACATCCTCACATACTTCAAATCATGATTAATGTTCACTGGCTCCCCCCACATGCCTGAAGCTAGTTTTTAAGATGTCTTTGACCTTGTCCAGTGCTTAATTTGAGCTGGTGTTTTCCGGTACTGCACTGGCACTAAATCATCAACACCAGCGCTTTTCAAGAGCACCAGTTTAGGACACAATCATTTATGGGGAGATTAAATGATATGCCCAGATTCACAGGATGTTGATCTGATGCAGAGACTCAAACCTGATTCACCAGCTCTGAAGTCGGCAGCTCTTGCCATTACGCCACATCCTCCCGCCACATGTATATGTATGTGTCTTGTAAAGCGCACTGCTGCCCTGAGGCGTCGTGGTGCTGTAGACCGCTGGGGAACCCGTCCTGGCTATCCCTGTGAGATTGTCCATACTGGGTATCTCCAAGGTGAAACCAGGCATCCCCGGCGAATGTGGGGGGCCATTGTAGAGATGAGGCAAGCTAATACCCAGAGTTGCCGAGTGTGATCCCTGGTTAGAGTAGGCACGGAGGCGAGAATTATCGAGTCCGCTGACCCTGGTCCACGACCCTGCCGCGTCGGGAATTGAACCCTGGTCCCGGGCCGTTCTCTGCTTCCGGGTCTGCCGCCTCTAACCAGTGAGCCACACCACTCCACATTCATGGTTAGTAGTTGGTTCTGTTTTAGGCAGCGCGAACAGGAGAAATGGGCTGGTGCAAGCTGCCTCCTGACGAGAGCCCTGCACTTTTTCTTTTTTCTTTTTTTTACAAATTAACCACTGACCTGGTCACACTCATTCGACAGATCCAAACCATGTTATTTTATGTGCCTCAATCTCCCACCGCAGACACTAGGACTCTTTCACAGTACAATAAACAGTTTCATCGATTGGACATTTTCAAAAGACCCACACATTTTCCACAGAACACAGCTAGTGTCCTGCAATTATCGTTCCACACATCTTTGGCATTCACAGAATTTTTACAGCTGATGTGCTAATTTTGTCAACACCAGAGTGTCTGCTGGTGGGAACAGACCACGCCAGAGAAATTTAGAAAACAATTCGAGAGTTGAAGCCAGCATTAAATTAAAAACTTTAGGTATGTCATAAATGTATGTATTGCTAGACCAAGATGACCTTGCAGCGTGTAACTGCAGTCTCAAGTTGCTACACAGAACTCAACCATTTCATTAAGATCCAAACAGAGTCAAGATAGTAACAACTACTGTGGGTGCAAAGCTGGTGTGTTGTAATTTATTAAATCAACATCTCAAAGTTACAGGTGATACAGAATTCGGCAGAGGACAGCCATTAATGTTTCGAATTGAGAGCCTATCACACCCGCCTATACATTAATACCCAGCTGTGTGTAGGACATGGTTAAAATCAAGGTCTTGATGCTTTTACTCAAGGTTATAGGTAAAAGCATCAGGCCATAGGTGATCTCAAGAAATGTTTTATCATGCACCTCACCAGACGAATTTTGTTCTTCAATGACAAACATCATGTCACTGGGACACCTCATGTCCAATCTCAAGCTTTCCTCAGTGCCTTCTGGGGCTACTAACTTTATTAATTTCAGTGACACCAAACGGATTAACACTCCAAAAAGTAATGTGATTCAAATGGAAAGACTAGGAATCAAAGTTGTGACCTGGAAACCATCATCTCATACTTCTATATACTTTACAACCATTAATGATCAGAAATCCTCACAAAGTCTGCCCTAATTGCCTCACACCCAACTCAAGCCCTTGCGCACAAAATTATTCATCTTACATCCATACTCACCTACTATACCTTCATAGACAGGTAATTGTACACATCTGTTTTTGCCTTTCCTTTAGCTTTCCATTTCCGGTTTAAGAACACACATCACATTGGTAAAAGTAAGTGCCACTCAGTCTCCTATAAATCTCAAAAGTGGGCTTGCCACTAAGAGAACTTCCACCAGTGCTTAATTTGAACTGCTGGTTGCAGGAGGGGCACACAGGCACACACATTGGGAACAGTGAGAAATCGGGTTACTGGTTGAGGGGGGTGTAGCCCTACTGAAGCAGCAACCCCAATCCTTATGAGGGTGAGGTATAAGCAAACCCGAAATTTACCTGTGCTCAACCCTCTGGTAGACTGGCACAGAGCACTCAGGTTTAACTTCTTAACTTAGAGGCAATTTGTAAAGTATTTATGCAGCACTTCAAAACTAACAAAGTGTAAACACAACACAAGAAAAATCCCACACCAATTTAGCAAATGTGAGCAAAATGTAGTAAATAAATCAAGACCAAAAACAACAAAAATCTAATGAGTAGAACCGGAGCCATACATTTTAAATATTTAAGTGAAAATAGCGCCAAAAAGCATAAAGCATCACTTGTGGCTATCCGGTTATGCAAGATCGGGAGAAAGTCATGAGTTCCGTTCGACCACGATGAAGCACAAGTCCTGTTCGTGGTGGAGGGGGCGACAAGGAGCAGAGAAGCATTGTGGGCGGTCGTCGATGTAGAGAGAAGAGCAGGCCTGGCATCATGGAGGGTCATCGCTAAAGCGCAAAGATCCTGTTGTCGTCACCAGCGGGTCGGCTGCAGCTTCGCAATGGCGCTCTTGACAAGTGGCCGGTGCTGCAGCACATAGTCTGGTTAACGGAACTTCGCTTTGGTGAGATGTGCGAGTGATATGGTATTTGAGATCAAGTGACCCGTTTACAGTTGTGAAGAGCCCAAAAACTTCAATTCAGCCTCCCTAAGGCCACACTAAGGGTCGGGGACCTGAGTGACACTACCTGGGGTTCAGGGGTTTACTCCAGCTTGATCTGGGTTTTGTTTCGGGTTGTGGTGGTGAGCCTGTTATGTTCCTGTGGCTATGAACAGGAGGCCAGCAGACTAGCCTTTGGAGTCACTCTGGGAGTCCTGGCTTCAGGTGCAGGTTTAATACCTCTTGCTCAGGCAGGAGGGCAGCGATTCAGCAAGGTACTAGTCCATCAGGGCAGAAGTCAAGAAGAGGGGCAGTCCTTTCAGCAGCACAGCAGTCCTTCTTTCTGGCAGAGTTTCCACAGGTCCAAGAGAGTACTGAAGAGTTGGTGCCTGAGATCCAATATTTATACCATTATACCAGGTGAATTCTTTGAAGTGGGAGAAACTTGTAGCGGTTTTCCTATGAAGCTTACAGGTTCTCAGTCTTTCTTGCCCTGGCTCCAGACTAACTACAGGTTTTACACAGCCCTTTGTGTACAGGCAGGACACAGCCTATTCAAGAAGCTTGTAGAGGTTTCCCTGTGAAGTGCACAGGTTTCCTGTCTCCCCTGCCCTGGCTCAAGACTAACTACAAAGTTTATGCACCCCTTTGTCTAGAGGCAGGACACATCCTATTCAAGTGTAAGTGGGCTGTGCCCAGTACCACCCTCCTATCCTGCCAGTGATGGACAATCCAGGGACACCTAAGTTTCCTACAGTGTGCGACTGTCTAGGAGGAATACACAAAGCACAACTGTCAGCTACACCGAGTCATGTGACCCAGAGAAAAGCTGCAAGCACTAAATGGCTAAGGTGGAAAAATGGCAACTTTCTAAAAGTGTCACTTTTATGCAATGAAGACAGACAACGCATTTCGTCCATGACAATGGACTTCTTCAGTTCAAGTATAATCACAAGAATGAATTTCATTAAATAGAAGCGTCACAATATAGCTCCATGGGCAAGTCCATAGTAGTGTACTTCATCAATATTTCTGATTCTTGAAATAACAACACATGTATATGTTACCATCATCCAGGTTGAGCAACGTATACACACCACAATGGTACATTCCCAAGTGGGGTGATGACAACGATGGGATGGCAAGAGAAAGGACCAATGAGCCCTGATCAGCACTACAACAGGTGCAGGTGCTGCTGATGCCCATCTGCTTCACCTAAGTGTAGGGAGCGTGTTATGTTATGTTATAACAATTTGAATAGCGCACTAATACCCTTAGGTGTAAATGCGCTTTTGGTCCAATGCTGTAAGAGGGAAACTCAATTTTAAAAAGCTAAGTTTTAAGGTGTTTCCTAAATTCAAACAGGGATGAAATCTTCCTGAGAGAAAGTGGAAGAGAGTTCCATATCCTGATCGTGCTATGTCTGAAACTCTTCCCCTCCAGTTCACCTTTTTGACTCTGGAGGTAGGCATTAGAAAAGCATTGACTAACCGTAGTGATCTGCTAGGAGAGTAACAGCAAAAAATCTGCCAAAGAAATTGTGGGCCTTCTCTGTACCTTGTGTGCTATACAAAGTGCCTTGAATTTCACGTGCTGGGCGACTGGGAGCCAATGAAACTCCCGAATCCCAGCCCTAATGGACTGGTGTTTGGGAACGTCCAGCACTAATCTGGCGGCGTCATTTTGTATCGATTGTAGTCTTCTGAACTGATTGGACTGCACGTTAATATATAAGGCATAACATTAGTCCAATTTTGATAAAACCAGGAAAGTTAAAAATGTTTTTATAGACTTTTTAGGGATAAATGGAAGAATTTTACGCACCATTTTGATGGTAAAAAAAGCAGAAGACACCACCTTTAAAATCTGAGATTTAAAATTAAGCTTTTCATCTATTATGACCTCCAAATTCTTAGCCTTTGCGACCGGTGTAGGAAGGGGGCCCAGAGTACTTGGCCACCAAATTGGTGACCATAGGGGAAAAAGCTTTCCAAATAGTGCCACCTCGGTTTTACTTGAATTTAACCTCAAGCAATGCCTACTCATCCAATTTCTTAGGGAAACCATACACTCATGAAGTTTGATGGAGTAGTTATCATCCTTGCCTATTGTTCAAATAACCAATTGGGTGTCGTCGGCATACAAGATTGGGATTAGATCAAAACTTCTGATCAAAGGTGCTAATTCAGACACATAAATATTAAAAAGCTTAGGGCTCAATGAAGAGCCCTGTGGTACCCCACAAGGCAGGATAAAGGGTGCAGATTTAAAATCGCCTAGTTGCACGGTCTAAGTTCTATCTGCTAAAAACTAACTTAAAAGCGAAAGGGTCTTTCCTCCCAAACTTATGGCCTTCAGATGCTCTATCAACAAGGTGTGGTCCACGGTATCAAATGCCGCGGACAGGTCAAGGAGCATGTGAGCCGCCGACCCTCCTCCATCTAATGCGGTGCTTATTTCCTCCGTTGGCTTTATCAGAGCTGTCTCATTGCTGTGACATGACCTAAATCCGAACTGAATGTCGTCTAAAATGTGGTTTTCTAGGACGTGGTGACGGTAGAGAGAATAAACAGAAAAGAAAAGAAAGATAATAACTATATTCACATTTTGGGTTATTGTTGGGATGGATCCCTACAATTCACATTGTTATTGTTAACCTGTTTGGTTCATGCACCTTGGCAGCAGGTGCCTGTAGTGTGTGGACACAATTCTCATATATCTGTGTAGAACTGTACCTTTGGAACACAGGTCACATGCAGTCTGTATGGTCCACTGACTTTTGCTCTACTGATATTAACTTACTAAAAAATGCATTTTCAAAATTGTAATTTAAAATACGACTTTTCTGCAAGAGAGGATTTTTCATTACAATTCCAAAGACACCAAACATGAACTGGTTACCTGGTCCCATTTGGACATTGCAGCTTATTAAACGCAATAAGGTAACTCCAATCTTATCTAATGGGAGAGGGAGAACTCACAGAAGTCAAAAACAGATTTAGGAGCTTTTTCACTACCAAGACATGTAAAACTTAAAATTACGTGCCCTACTTGAGAACAAGATAAATACTTGAACTTGCTAGCTTAATGTGTATGTTGTGTTCTTTTTAGATTACTATCAATCAATGGTCTTGTGGGGCTCTGTGCCGATTTTGCATTGTAATTTTGATCCCTCTCCATTTGGTAGGCCTTACTGGATCATACCTCATTACGCTTGCAAGCCCACTAGTAGGATTTACTTTACAAGCCCTGGGGACAGGCAGTCCCACTTTACTAGGGACTTAGAAGTAAATTAAATATGCAAATTTGGTGCAAGTGAATTCAACCATGTTTTAAGGAGAGATCACAAACACTTTAGCACTGGTTAGCAGTGGTAAAGTGGGCAGAGTCCTAAAGCCAGCACAAACAAAGTCAGCAAAGCAGGAGGGTTGAAGGCAAAAAGTTAGCGGAAAAACCAGGTGTAACAGGAACCAACACTCACTTTTCTCATCACACCTTGACAGAGAGCAAAAAAGAGAAAAACACAAAAGGAGGAAAATAGAAGGAAACCAAAGATTTAAAACATTTCAAATAGTGACAAAGGAAGAATAATGGGATGAAAAAGAACTTGCAGAAGGGAAATATAGGGGCAGAGAGTATCTGGTGATGAGAGGAAGACGCATGAGGAGCAATCAAGACTGCACAGCCTTGTATTCGCCAATCTCAACATGTTTAACATACTTTATTCAAGTTTTTAAAACAGGTACATCATTCAGCAATACATTAACCTTTCACTATATGCCATTGAATATTTTGCAAAATAATCCAATTCTCATTATGTGGGGGGACCGCACCATTGTAATGTATGTTATTCTGTTAGTCACCTTTGTTAAGTAGAGCCTTGGGGGCCCTCATACTGAGAATAAAGCACTGTACCAAAAAATTCTGCTAAAGAGTAAAACAACAGAGTAACAAATAGCTAGACCTGAGAGAGGAAAGGGGTGTCAATGAAGTCATTATTAAGTGTAACATTGGTTATCCCTTAGTGAGAGGGTTTGTACATTTTTAGATTTATGAGTCTCCTGAGCTGAGTCCATAACAGCTGCGGTCCGTGCAGGTAACAGTGGTGTGTCTGTAGGGCCGGGTAAGGGGGGATTTCGAGTGATGATACAGAGGTAAAATTAATTAATTATTTAATTTCCCCTCGGCATCGTCCCTCAAAATAACCCCTTACCCCGCCCCATCGCTGTTACCTGCACGGACCGCGGCTGGTCATAACCATCAATAGTGCAGCATTTGCATCGCTGTAATCCTCAGGGTGTTCCCGTTACCTCATCTTTCCTGAACACTGTTAGATCATTCTACCCCAGGTGAAGTAAGTCATCAAGGATTCGCATCCAGGCCCCTGCCCATTTCCCAGGCCACAACCCCCTAGTAGCCTCATGTCTCAGCACCATACCCTCACAGTCAGCCCAGTTCAGAATTTTAGCTACCATAAGCCTGACTTTGAACCCCTCCTAGGTTTTCCAGCACATGGTCAGTTGCCTTCTGGCTTGGATCAACGCGGTTTCTATAAACCTGGTCATTACTGTATGTGTTCTGGGAAACCTCCCAACAGGCAAGTCGTGGGTGTTGCAGATCATTACCGATACCACCTGCATCAGATTGGCAATGGCTCGTTCGTCAGCACAGGCTATGAGCGTCTAAGACAAAATTGGAGCACCGGCACTTACTATTTTAGAAATTCAGCCATGCCTAGCAGTTAGATTCACACTATTTAATTAGCCACTGTGTCAGGCAATAAGACCTGGATTGTGTACATGCTCATAATGTTTCGAGAGTGTGACACCCTATTGATTGCAGGAGTTTACTGTGCTCCCACACTTAGGCATCATGATGGTTCCCATCAAGACTCCTAAACTGAAACAACTTCCACAATGTTTCTTCTGATGCCTGTTTTAGTCCATGGTTTTGTCCATGAAACCTTTTTCAAAACTAGCACTTCTAGTTTAAATTCTTTCTACACTCTCCCACCTGAGAAGGTTTAATGCTAGTAGTATGCAAGAGTAATGGGCACATCTTTTCTGCCTATGGTATTTGTCAGTGGATACCAATGTGAATATTGGTGTATAGAGATATGCATCCATGAAAAGGCAAAACAAAGAAAACATCAAGTAGCATCCTACAGTAGGCCATGGACCAATGCAAGATTATCAGTCCATCCACCTCTTGTTGGACACTCTGGCCTCAGACCCATTTGGATTGGTTGCACAGAAGCCATTTGAGATTGGTTCCTGCAGTTGGGCTATTTATCATGTTTTCTAATTCCGAACATAGAAATTTACATCTTTATTTGCCTGCCGATATGACACTTAACAGGAATGTTGTGTGCCTTCTAAAAGATACCGAGCCCATAAAACCTCTCTTATTTGGGACATTCATGAATGACTTAAATTTCCATATTATATACTATCTTGAATACTTTACAAACGTATATTTCTTACAGCAAACGCATTATCAGAAAGTCATATTAAGGAAGAAAGTACATTTAGAAAGAGTTACATATTCCACAGTACACGAAATGTGTCCGGTGAGTATTCCATGACTGTCTTTAAAACCAACAACTTTAACGAGGGAAATTATTCTAACCTCTCATTTCAAATCGAAATCAGAAGTAATATATTAAAAAAAAGAACCCTACTTTCATCTCGGTGATTATGTCCCAATATTTAAGGCAATTTACCCTGAACACTTTATCACCAAAGAGCCAGACTGCCCTTTAATGATGAAAATTACCAGCCGGACTGCAAAGCTCCAAAATACAGCAGTGTGAGAATCTACGCTAATACAATCAGTAAAGAAATTAAAATTAATAAATGTAAGTAGCACAATTTCAAGAAATAGTTTTGGTTCTGAGAAAAAATAGAGAGGAGCTTTAAATCTACAATTAAAAGGGAACACAGATTAGCAATGCAAACATCTATCCAAGACTGAGACGATCACAGGTATTAATGGTATATGGTACATGAATAAAAGTACTCCCCCAGGGCACTGACTGCTGGAAGGTAGATTATTATTAGGGCTAAGTTTGCACCTACCACTAGCAAAAGGGCCACCAACAGAATATAAGGTACAGACAAGGTCTCAATAAATGATTCCCTTGCTCACCTCTTGATAGCTGGCAGCGAGCAGGCAGGCTTAACTTAGGATACAGGTGCGTAAAGCATTTAAAAACACCAATACATAAAATAGGTAAGACACAACACACAATAAAAATCCATAACCAATTTATAAAAGTAACAAATGTCTTAAATTTTTCAACTGCCCATGAGCAGGCAAGGGCTTTTCTTTCAATTGTGCTGTAATTAGTCTCAGCACCATTGAGCGATCTTGAAGCAAAACCAATAGTATGTTCTTTGACACCATTCCACTGACAAAGTACTGCACCTAACCCATTTTGGCTTGCATCAACAGAAATTGTACATTTTGAACCAGGGGTAGAAGAGGATAGAGTAGGTGCTTCAATTATGACTTTTTTAAATGCAAATTCAGTTTCTGTAGTACACAAAAACGTACCATTCTTTTTTAAAAGTGGACGTAGAGACTGAACTACCTGTGAATAACTTTGAATAAACCTTGAGTAATATTCTGTTAAACCTAAAAAGATTTTAAAGAATCTTTGTCATTTGGAATGGGAACATTTGATATAGCTTGAGTAAGGGAATACTTAGGTTTGATTCCATCAGCAGAGATTGAGCGTCCAAGATAATCCAATTCTTTTGCAAAAAATTTACATTTGTTTTTTCCTAAAGTTACTCCTACATTTTTGAAACGAGATAAAACTGTCTTTAATGTGCGAATGTGTTCATCCTTATCCTTTGAATAGATAAGTACATCGTCCTGGTAGGCTTGAACACAATCAATATTTTGAAGTAGGTTATCCATAAAATTTTGGAAGACACTGGCCGCTGATGCCAATCCAAATGGAAGTCTTAAATATTTATATGCCCCAAAAGGAGTCATAAATGTGGTGAGGTCTGAAGAGGACTGAGCAAGAGGTATTTGATGAAATGCACTTCTGAGATCAAGAAGTGTAAAAAATGTATTTTGAACTAGAAATGCCAGTAAGTAAATCCTGGATTTTAGGTAGTGAGTGGCAACCAATAACTATAGTTTGATTCAGAGAGCAAAGGTCAGCACATAAACGAATGCTGGAGTCTTTTTTTTTTAACAGCGACAATTGGACTGACCCATAGGGAAGAATTTGTTGTTTCAATTATGCCCTCAGAAACCATTTTATCTAATAATTTCTTCAAATCATCTCTTACATTGAGTGGTATATTTCGCAACTTGTGAATGACAGGAATAGCACCTGGTTTAAGTTTAATGAGATGTTCATAATTTCTGATTTTCCCATCTGACTCATTAAAAACTTCAGGAAAATCTGAAATTATGCCATCAACTAAAGCATTTTAATTATCAGACACAAAAGAAAGAGAGACATCATTGACTTGGACAGGGAAATGCGAACCAGAAACTAGTTTAAGGCCCATTCTTGTAAGGCCCTGCCAACCAATGAGGCTCTTTCCTTCAATCGCAACGTAAACTTTAGTATTTACACATCTCCCTAAACATGAAATATCACTTACAAAATATCCTAGCATATCAGTATCTTTCCCACCATATGCTTTAGGGATAATATCTAATGGTTGCAAATGCTCATGAGAAGAAAACCAATGAACTTTAAATAATACATCAGAGATGATAGTCACAGGTGCGCCGGAATCCGCCATCATGTAAAATTATATATTATATATTTTCACCTCACATGTTGGATCCTTAGCACGATTAAAGTTAGGCAATTTTCTATTGAATCAATAGAAAGTATGATTTTCTGAGGCAAATTACATGAAGATACATCCACAGCATTGACATCAACGGTGTTGATATTAAGGTTTTCGAAAGGTGATTGAAGAGAAGAAATGTAAACGTCAGAATGTTCTATTGAAGTTACAGCACTAACTTGAATAGAGCGTTTACGTCTGCAGACAGTGTTAAAATTACATAAAAACAGCAAATATCCAACCTAGGGAACCAGAGATATGAATTTTAAAAGAATAAACACTTTCTAGTCCTTCAAATCCAGTAGTGCCACATGATCGCGCTTGACCGAGACAAAGTAAAAGTTTGAGGTCGACTGAGATGGAGCCCTGGTCGGATACACTAAGCGGGAGACCTCGGTCCAAATTTTACCTTTGCACTTAGAAACTTTTTGGGAGGATTTTCTCTCGAAATCGAATGGGTCTCTCCAGCAGGCTTGATTCTCAAAGGATTCTTTGGTTAGGTTCAGGTGGAGGCCCCGGTCAACTCCTGGAAGTCTTGAGCTCTTGAGCTTTTAGTAGGACGAACCTCAAATCCAGGTCGGGTCGTGGTTCGACATAGTTGGCTTGACACTTGACGTCGGACCTTATGGATCTTTTTCACAAAAGTTCTCCTAACTTCAGGAGGTGCATTTTGAAGTTCATTTTGGTGTTCTCCCTTCCATTTTTTGATGTTGCCTCCTGTGTTTTTGCTGGTATCGATGCTTTGGGCACTGTGCCACAGCTATTCAGTGCCACAGTGCAAGGGCTCCCTATTCTAAATTGTTGTAATGGATTAGCGACTCCATGATTGGCTTATTTTATTTATTTACTTATCAGACCCTAATACAGTGCACCATGTGTGCCTAGGGTCTGTAAATTAAATGCTGCTGGTGGGCTTGCAGCACTGGTTGTGCCACTCACAGAAGCAGCTTGTAAAGTGTGTCTCGGGCCTGCCATTGCATAGCCTGTGTGCAGTCTAGTAGTGCCATGCTGACTTGGTAAGTGCACCCACTTACCAGTCCCTAAACCTTCCCTTTTCTACATGTTAGCCACCCCTAAGGTAGGCCTTAGGGCAGGGTGCATTGTATGTGAAAGGTATGACATGCCCTGATGTGTGTGGCATACTATTGCAAGGCTACCTGTTCCCATAAGCCAGAATGGGCAGTTTGATTATAACAACTTATAATCCTAACTGACCCAGGGGACATTGTAGAAAAACAAATTTAGTACGCCTGAACTCAGAACGATACCTGAACTCAGTATAATAAAATTAATCTTTTTGTGAAGTTGGTTTTAACATTCTGTGTTTGAAAATTCCACTTTTAGAAAGTAGGTAGTTTCTTGCCTAACCATCCAGCCTGCCTCTGCTAGGTTTGTGTATTCCATGACTGGTTTGTGAGTGACAGGGGCAGGGGTGGCTCCAGGAGTCAGGGTGAGTCAGCACAAGGCTGAATAGACCTATCTGCATTAGGAGTGGTGGGAGGAGCAGCACCTGGGCCTGAATAGGGCTGTGCCTGCCTTCCACAAAGCTGGCTCCACCTCCCATGGTGTGTCTGATGACCCTGACCCACACTGACAAAGGAAGAAGTTGTTCACTGGCAGGGTGCACCCAGAACTGGTTTGGAACTAGGTACAGACACTCTTTGCCTTCAGAGACAAAGGATTTGTCTGTATAAAAAGGGGGACCCAGACCCCAGAACTTTAGATCACTTCGGGGAATCAAGACAAACTTTTGCCTAGGAGAAACAACAAGGAAGCTGAAGGAGGAGACTGCCCCTGTGCTGTTTTGCTATTTCTGGGGTTGGCCTGCAGTGGTTACTTTATTGCCAAGGAAAGGGAAGAAGGACTTTTGTGAACTTTTCATAATCTTGAGGAAGAATCTCCAAGGGCTTGAAGTGTGCTTGCCTCCTGCCTGAAGTCTCAGGGATATAAGACTTCACCACCAGCTCCCCTGAATTCCCTTGCTGAGAATTCTACCTGCAGAGAGGTGCCTACTTTTGTTTGGGCCCTCTGAGAAGACTGCGTGTCGCTGGGAGCTGGAAGCGCAACGCAACGCGAAGAAGCGCGTCGCTGCCGCAGCAGTTGCCATCACATCGCTGGAGAAGCGTGCTGCCGCCACAGCTGTTCGCCATCGCATCACCGATGAAGCATGTCACATCACCGGAGAAGTGTGTCGCCTTCGCAGAGGCCACAGTCGCATCACAGGAGAAGTGTGTTGCAGGGCCTGTCGTGGCTCAGAAGATACAGAGGTCACAGCACGGCCGTCAGGCATGCACGCATCGCATCCAACATTGTTGCATCGCATCAAGGACGCCGTTTTGTCGCATCACACCGGATCGTCACATCGCGGCACTATCTTGTCGCATCGTCACCGGGCCGCAGTACGAAACGACGCCTTAACTCCCCACACAGTAAGGAAGCGAGCCCCAACTCCCCTGCGCAGCAGTAAGGAACCGACGCTTCTACTCTCCTGAGTGTAAGGAACGGTGCCATCAACTTCCCTGCAACCCTTTTGTTTGCATTGAGTGACATATCTAAGGTACTTTGAGAGTAAACTGTTGCAATTACCATCTACATTGAATTACGCTATTTTCTACCATTTTAAAGTCTATTTTTGATAACAGTATTGTGGATTTTGTGTCATTTGGTCTTGTGTTAATTCTAGTAAAGATTACTTATTTTTCTAAACTGGTCTAGTGTCCCTTTGTAGTGTTAACATTGTATTACTGTATGTGTTCACAAATGCTTTACACATTGCGTCTGAGATAAGCCTGCCTGCTCGTGCCAAGCTACCAAGGGGGTGAGCAGGGGTTATTTAGGAGTGTAGCCCCCTTACCCTGACTAGAAGCAAGGGTCCCTATTTATACAAAGGCATCTACCTCTGCCAACTAGAGACCCTCGTTCTAACAGGTTCCAAGTGTCCACAAACAAAATCCAAGTTTCTAGAGTCTCTGAGTTGCTCCTCACACGTTGGTATTACAGTTCCCACAATGCACCTGGCCAAATCCTTTAAAATCTGCCCAAAGGGGGTCAGCTGGGTGCTTCTTGCTGGGGATGATACAGGTGGAGCTCTTTTAAGCTGGTGTTTTCAGGGAGTCCAATCCTTCTCTTTTTGAAGCAAGGCAAATGTGTTAGGGCTGTAGTTCTTTATTGTACATCAGGTGCAGTCATTCAAAATGAAGTCCTCTTGGTGTAGGCCAGGGTTCCAAAAGAGCAGTAATTCTTATCCTTGTAGTTTCAGGCAGAGAGATATAAGTTGCTATGCAGCTCTCCCATCTTTATCCAGTGTTATGGAGTGACAAGCAGGGGTGCACACCTGACAAATGGGTTATAGGGTGCCTCCGAAAAGTATGACAGCTTCCTCCAAAGGCTGGCACACTCTTGTCCCACAAAGCACTGCACTTTAAAATTCAAGATTGAAAATCGTTCTCCTTGGAGTTAAGATCTGGCTAAGCCAATCTACTGGTGTGGCTCATTTCCCTTAAAACTCTCCTTCCAGAAACCCTGCAAATTACTTTTCTGGAGCTCCCATCAGGCTGTGGGGTACAGGAAGAGGGGGTAGGCCAGGCTTGCAGCCTTACTGTCCTGCTCTCTTTTGAAGAACAGTTTGTATATCCAGCCTCATTCCTGGCCTGTTCTCTGCAGCTGTAGATGTTTCCCCACCACATAACTTCTGGTGGATTTTGACTCACAGAAAAGAAAGTCCTATAACTTGTTGTCTGTACTAATCATTCCATTCAACAGTGGCAAGCTGTTGGCCTTTTCATTACCACTCTTTTAAGTCCTTGAAGTATTTTATCTCACTCCTGTCAATTGTTATACTTTGTTAAAGTATTCCCATGTTACCCTATAGAGCCTATAGAGCTAAAAGGCTACAACATTAAATTGGCAGTTTTCCCCTCACAAGGGCATATAAAACATCATTTTAAAAATCCCTGCCCGCTTATGTTAACATGGCACCCTGGGGGCGTGTACAATAGACCTTAAGGGTGACATTCATGTAAACATAAGGTTGTTTAATACTCTAGAAGTATCTTTAAATCCAAAGTCCAATTTACACAATTTCAATTTAAGCAATTTGCAACACAGGGCTAACTTTTAAAATGACAGCAGTTAATACAGCAGTGCACACTTAAATGCATTAAATCTTCTGGGCCTCTAAACCTACATTCCCTCCCATAGACTAGGAACTTACAGGTAGTTGTCAGTACAAAATTAAATTAGCCCTAATTACCATATACTTTTAATCAGTGCACAGGCCCTGGGTCTGGCTAGCAGAGCCCAGGGCACAGACAGAGTTAGAAAACTGACATCTAGTAGTGAACATGAGGGCAAAAAGTGTGAGGACACTGCAAGTAGGTACTGGTTTTTCTCACTGACAAAGCAGCTGAGAAATCCTGGCGGAATACTTTGCATTACATTTGCACATTGCAGCGACTTTCTATGGAAATTGGAAAAAAAACACAAATCCAGAAAAAAAACTCTTTAAGGACCTTGACTATTTTCGATTAATAGTAGGCATGACAATCTGTGACTTGAAAGCTGTACAATGATATAGAGGTATATGAATGGTCTGGAGTAATGGCTCACAGCGAGGAAACAGACCAAATATGAAATGTAACCTACCCCCTAACCATAACCAGGGTAGGATGATCCAAACTTGGCAGCTCGTACTGAGAAAGTAGTGCATCCTACAGATTTCTTATGACTAGGTGGTATAATAAGTGGTGCAAGCTGGAGTGCAGTGTCCTGATTTGTTTGTATTGTTTGAATTTAGCTTGTAAGTATAGTTGTCTTTTCCTTAAAGGCTCTGTGAACAATGTGTTGCAGGAATTCTGCTCAGGAGCATAACTATGCTTGCTTGGTACTACAGAACATCAGAATGAAGGGACTGAGTCACCATACCACCTCAATGTCTATGACCCCGAGTCTGACTAGCTATAGTGCCTCACGTGTCCTTTTAACCTTCCCAGAGAAACAAGTGATTTGGCACACCAGAATACAACACTCTCAACACTCTCAGGGATCGTGGTAACAGGGCACACCCTTTTGCTTCCTCACTCATACCTGTCCACGACAAGAAAAAAAAGGGACAGGAATGAAGTTTACAATATTTATTTAAACTATTGTACTCTAAGATGCAATAATTGCACCACAATTAGAAAACAAATACATGTCCAAAATATCATCAGCATGTTTTATAAACCACTTACCATAAAAAGCCTTATCATATTATCCGACAGATCTGCCTAAACCCTCCCACACTACTAAAGGAAAGTATAGTAAAGGTATATTATAGATCTCTAGTTTTAGTGACGGACCCCGTACCTTATCTAAAATAGGTGGATGTTCTACATCTCAGCTGACGCAGCACCCTTGCCTCAGGACCTTCGCTCAGTGTGTGTTTTTCAGCGCTCTTGTCATCAGTTGTTTGACAAGATATGGGTGTTCTCAAACAGTAGCTGTATTTTCTTGTTATGCCTTGATGCTAGTTTCTGACCCGAGAGAATAACAAGGGGCAATGTTGTTTGACCTTGCCTAGGCTGTTCATACTAAATCCCTGGAAAAGAAAAAAATACGAAAACATGTGCATGTTCTGTGTGAAAATACAATGTGGCACAAAGGCAACTGTGTTATTTAGGAACAAGTGCAAAAAAAGCAGCCTACAACGTGCACAATTAGGCTAACATCGGGAAAACGGCAATGGGCCATGGAAGAAACACGCGACAAATGCGAAGTGCCTTGAACATTGCCTTTCTTGCTACAGATAGCAAGTGGAGTGATTGATAGACTGCAGCAATGTGTTAACTTGGGTGAAGGCAGAGAAGAATGATTGTATAAGCATGTTGGATGAGTATATTTTGAGTATCGTGAATGTGGGTGTGCCAAGGTATAGGCTGTTACATAGTCAAGCTTGGAGTTTACGAGTGTGAGGATGGCTTACACTTTTGTTGGTATCCAAGGTATGGGAGGGTGCAATGTAGTGCTTTTATTGTGTAGAAGGCACTCTGTTGTATGTTGTTATATGGGTCTGGATCCATGGTTACCCCAAGGTTTCTGACTTCTCTTGATATTGTTGGTGGGGACTCATGTTCCTTAGGTCATATGGTGATGTGTAGTTTTTGTCATTGTCCGCAGGTCATAATCTCTGTCTTTGCATAATTAGCTTCAGATGGCTGCTCATCATCCATGTGTTTATGGCCAAAAGGCAGTCATCAGGTTTTAAATTAGAGATCTTTCAGATCATCCATTTCTAGAAATGATTTTCGTGTCATCCACTTAGTTGTCACAGGTGACGTTGAATGATTTAACCAGGTTGGGTAAGGAAGGTAGGTAGATGTAGAATAGCAGTGGGGATATGATGGACCACTGTGGGACACCCCAGTGTTGTATGTGAGGAGCTAAAAGGAAACTCAAACCTACCAGTCATTGAGAAGCAATATTCAAACAAGAAACTCCAGATTCCAATATGGCATGGTACTTTGAATAGCCTATTGTGCTCGGGCAGATATCACATGTCAGGTTTACTAGCTTTAGTAAACCTGGGAATGCACCAAATTCCATAGGTGGATGTATGAGATTGCCCATGCTCCACCCATAGAATGTCTTCCCATATTTGACTGACATTGCTCCTGCCTACACTGGCCTGTTGTGAAATATAGTACCCGCTTTACAGATTGTTTTTTTTTTTTTTTTTTAGCAGGAGCCACATAGTTTGTTAGGGTAATGTACATGCTGCACAAGGGTGCAAATACCCTAACTAGCAGTTGTGTGAATCTGAAATGACCTAATACAGCCTGTCATGTACCAAAGTGCAGCATTAAAAAAAATAAAATGCAGTTCTATATAGTGCAAACTCAACCCGCAGGTATTGGAGAACTTTACATGAGCTCCAGTTGCATTACAGATGGATACATTTATCTTTGGGCATGGGGGATTAAGCAAATTGACCAGAATCACAGGTTATTGAGCCGACGCCAAGACTCAAACCTGGTTCCCCAGTTCAAAAGTCAACAGCTCTGACCGTTATGCCACTATCTTATAAAAATGGTCTAATATCTAGATAACCCTGCCATAGTCAACACACAGATGATTCATTTCCTTCAACCAAATAATGTGGAAACCATAATCAGGGCATTTGAGGCTGAAAGCCTCTGTATTCTAATTTACCTCTCTAAGAATCACTGTAGAACATCAACTAACATTTTCTGAATTTTGTATAATGTCATTTAAGTTCTCAGTAGTATGGAGCTGCTTTTTGAACTTTATTGACTCCTATGAAATTCTGCTTTATATTTACCTAATTTATGGTTAGAGAAGATAAATTATTGTTATGAGCTCCAATGTAATTAATGGGCTAAATGCAAAATGTTAGATGAACATTTGTGGTTGTGTTTTTATTGGTAGAAGTGTGGGGATGCTTGTAGGTAGGAATGTTATGAATCTTTACAGATTCCACAATTTTCCTTCACAGAAATATGACAAAAAAACCTGTGATTTAGCCAATGTTTGGAATTTGAAGGTCCTTCTGGGTAATAAAAAGTCTTGAAATTCACACAAATGACACCACCCCAGCCTTCCCTATCACCCTGTTTAGATAAATGCTTGGGCTTTGAAGGTTTCTCTGCGTGCCGAGCTAGTCCTGTGCTAAATACCACAGCTACCCATATCGCCAGAATCGGTCAATTTGCACGGCAAAATCTTGATCTTTCCACGTGTCTTAGGGGCATTAAGGAGCCTTTCATTTCAGGACGATAGCTGAACCACTCTACTGTTATTGGGAGAAGTGTAAGAACACTGGGTGATTAGAAACTTGTGAATCCCCACAGATTCCATTAGCATGAGCTGCTTTCACTTTCATTTTGCTGTGTAACATCAGTGCATACAAACAACAAAAATCAAACTATGGACTCATGGGTAGCATTTCCCTTGCATACCGACTGATTTTGTGAAAAGAAAATGTTTCTGGTGTTTTATCCAGCAATATGTTCTTGTCCCGTACTGTGGATGATCCATTAAAGACCGCCACACTGTGAAAGTAATGTGGCGGATGTCAACAGGTCATCTGCCCTAAAGCAGTTAAAACCCACCAAATTCATGCAGCCTAATGTCATGTCCAAGTAAGAAATGACAACAAATTTTGAGTATATGTTGGCCACATTGCATTATCTTCTTTGTTCCAATATCGTAGGGGACTTCTCCAGTTCTAGGAGGCCCACAGGATAGTAGGCTTTTGGGACTGAGGGAACTGTCAAAAGCACAGTGGTCAAAGAATGGTGGCAGGTGCTGCTAATAGCCATGCACAGCCAAGAGAAAGTTTCAGTTGCCATACATGGTCTATGCAGAAGAGGGCCAGAGAGAGAATACAAAATATTAAGAAGTACCAAGAAGAAAGAAGAGAAGATAGAGAGGAGAAGTTCTAGAAAAAGTGAGAAGATTAAGAGAAAGAAAGGAAGCAATATAGAACAAGCAAGAGAGAGCAGGACAGACGGGAATGGGAAGATGGATGCAGCAGCAAACAGTAGGGGTTAGCGGGGTAAAGGCTGAGAGGCAGCATGGGCAGAGATTGGGAGGTTGGGAGTTAGCAGAGAAAATAAGAGAGCAGCTAAATGAGCAAAAAGATAGCTAGGTACATGTAGACAAATGGTTATTAGGGATTTTAAGTGGAATTTAAAAGCATATGTTGTGGCCATAACACCTGGCCCAATGTGATTTCAAAGCACAATTCTGCACTTTATTTTCTAAAAGTGTTCTTAGTGTAAGATTCTCAAATCAACTTGTATGGTGGTCTTTAAGATCCTAATACAGTATAACCATAATTACTTGATCCTCATTGCTTTTTGCAAATAGCTTAACAATGATACCCTCTTGGTATTTGTTACTATGTGCTCTTTGTGATAAGTGCGGACACCTTCTCTTTTAATTCATATTCCTACATTTGCTGGTATAGTCGCTGAAAAGTACAAACTACTTACTGAGAAGTAAAAGTTCTGTTAAGGAGGTGATTTGTCTTTTAATTGTGACAATCTATTAAATATTTCATTACATGATGCTTGACTTTAATCTACACCTGTAGTAAGGGCAAACAAGCCCTCTGCAAGTAAATATTTTCCTTTTCAAGTACGCATGGCAGGCTTCCATGCTTAAAATACACAAAGCTGCCAATCAGCCTACTTTACAACTTTACATCCTTCTACTTTAAATCCCATCTAATTTACATAATTTCATGATGGATTGTTAAAAGCTGATTGAGTGTGCGCTAATATGTTCCTCAAAAACTTCACATATTATTTCGCATAGAATCACACTGTGCGCACCCTGATTACAAAAACCAGAATATAGATTACAGAAATTCAAATCAAATATATCGACAGGTAAGAGTAGTTTTTCTTTTTTTTTATTATTTCCCCGTAGGGAAAAATCATCAGCAGAGGATTACACCAAAAATACAGATCTCATATATCGTAAGTTACACATTTGGCATTATTTCATGCTACAAAATTTAGGATTAAAAAATGAAATCATAATTCGCTTTTCACATCGTTAGATGTTCTTGAATTGCACCCCAAATTAATATTCCCAATTGCTGTTTCTTAGCCCCCTTCAGTGCATACAGACTCCATTCCAATTCAAATAAGTTATACAGCTTCGAGCGCCAAAATTCAAATGTGGGGGGTTCTTCTTGTAACCAGTCAGAGGCGATACATAGACGGGCAACAGTCATAGCCACAAATATCAAGTATCTAAATTTAAATAAAACAGTACCCTGTTTAACATTTTCACCTATCCCTAAAAGCATCAGAGATGAAGAGATCTTCACAGTAGATTGTGTAATCATAGAGAGAAAATTTTCCATGTGAATCAAAAATTGACATCATTTACAACAGCTAAAAAATATATGAATACTATCAGCATTATCAGCTTTACATCTAAAGCATTTCCCATCATATTGCGAGCCCCACTTCATCAGGCGCTCTGGGGTATAATATAAACGAAAAATAGTTTTAAAAAATGGCGCCTTCAAATTAGCAGATAGGAATGCTTCCTTAGACATAATTATTGCATCTTCTATTAATAAAGACGGTTCTTCCAGCTGAGCCTGCCAATATAAATTGAACTTCTGCAAATCATCAGGTCTAAATTCCATTAACAAATTATACCAAAGCCCGATTTTCTCCCCTTTGCAAATTGCCTCGACTAAAGGACTTTTTCCAACATAAATGTTTTTCCTGTTTATAAAGTCTCTTAGTTGAAGATATTTGAAAAAGGACGACTTAGTCAAGTGATATTTTAAAGTCAATCTCTCATAAGTAGCCAATGACCCATCTGATTCAAACATATCCCCAATCTGCACTATCCCAAAATGTGTTCAAGCTTTGGCTACCGTATCATGAAAAACACAAGGTAATATTTTGTCTGCATTAAATGGTGTATAATATGACACTTTCCCAATTTTAATCATTCGTGCCCCCTTTCGCCAAACTCTAAAAGCTGATTCCAATACCTTATAACGTGTTCTTTTGTAATAATTCCCCTCTAGCTCTTTGAATAGGCTACGTTTTGCATGAATTCCCAGCAATAAATGATATATAGAGGGTGAATCTGCCATATTCTCCACCGATTCCCCTGTTAATAACAATCGCATTCTTTCTAAAAAACAGAAATAAAAATATAACAAAAAAATCCGGGATGGCCTGACCCCCTCGCTCAATCGGAAGTGTCATCAGTCTCATTGCCCTCCGTGGTTTCCCTGGAGACCATAGGAACCTTGCACAAGTAGACTGTAATTGTTGTATATGCTGAAATGGGATCTCTAAAGATATAGCTCTAAACATATATAACACTTTTGACAAAATATGCATCTTAATAACGTTGCCTCTGCCTATAATTGTTAATTGAAGTCTTCCCCATCTTTCTAGCGACTGCTTAATATGTTGAGATGTACTAATCCAATTGGCTTCCACAATATCATTCATAGAGGTCTTAAATATTATACCGAGATATATTACCTCAGATACCACTTACCACATCGGAGGGGGGAGGCGAGGAGGCCCCCCCTGCAGCCGCCACCGCCAGGAGTCAATTTCTGTTGTCCATAGCGCCGCCGCCCCGGGACTCCATCTCCCGGCAGCCTCAGAGGCGGCGCTGCTATCACGAGAGCGCCAGGAGGCGCCTTAAAACTGCGCTCTGCTCGGCGGAGCGGGGAGCCACTTACCACATCGGAGGGGGGAGGCGAGGAGACCCCCCCTGCAGCCGCCACCACCAGGAGTCAATTTCTGTTGTCCATAGCGCCGCCGCCCCGGGACTCCATCTCCTGGCAGCCTCAGAGGCGGCGCTGCTATCACGAGAGCGCCAGGAGGCGCCTTAAAACTGCGCTCTGCTCGGCGGAGCGGGGAGCCACTTACCACATTGGAGGGGGGAGGTGAGGAGGCCCCCCCTGCAGCCGCCACCGCCAGGAGTCAATTTCTGTTGTCCATAGCGCCGCCGCCCCGGAACTCCATCTACCGGCAGCCTCAGCGGCGGCGCTGCTATCACGAGAGCGCCAGGAGGCGCCTTAAAACTGCGCTCTGCTCCGCATCGCGGGACGCCGGGCGAAGCCCGGGCAAAGGGCGGGCCCTCTGTGGCCCTCAGAGGCCGGAAGAGGCTGGGCAGGGCCGCCCCATTTGACTCTCGTTTGTCGTATGTTGCAAAAGGAGGTAAAATGATCTAATCTACAACAGTGACTGCCTTTATCCACTCTTCGGCTCACTCGAAAGGACTATTCTCTGGTTATTAAGTTTCAAGCCCGATCAGCATAAGGTGACTCTTGTTATTATACTTACTTTTGCCACTCACATAAAAGATGACCGACAAAGGGGCTCTAAAACACACTATCTATCAGGGGGAGCCACGGAAGGGGACACTGGACAACTATTTTACAAGGGTAACATCGGCTATTGAACATGAAATAGAGAGAGCCGAACAAAGCCTCTCAATAGAAACCACTTCTGGTATTCAATCTCCTCTGGTGGCAGCAGACCAAATCCAACATTTTACACTACTGGAAGAATTAAATCAGATCTGTAAAACCATATATACCAATGTAGATGAGGGAAATGAGCAAACCGGTGCCCCTATATGTGTAACAAGAAATAGAAGTCCCCAGCTTAGTATACCATCTCAATTAAATGTAAGTCATCTGGGTACCCCCCCTCACTATCAGCTAAAGATAACATCCAACCGAAATTGAACCTTCCGGCCCCTAATGCTGCTAAGAAACGCAAAGGTACTAAACAAAGGGAAAGACTATCAAAAAAACAAAAAATAAATTTAAGTCCCTCTTCGGTCATTAGCAGCACCCCAGAAACACCTGAGGCATGTACAATTCTGGAAACCCCTTTATCCACTACATCATCTGACCTACTGGTGCAGATTGAAATTCTGATTAAATCCTTATTATCCCCGCTGGAAATAAGACTCAAGGCAATAGGGGAAAAGGTCGCAAGTATAGAGGAAACAACTAAGGCAAATGCGATAACTATAAAAAGAATGGCAGGTTATAAGCAGGTAGAGTGTGCAGTCACGACTGACACCCCTAATACTTCTGAACAAAGTAATACCGCCCAATTTCACTCCGCTGTCCCAAAAACATTATTAACATCAAATATACAGCATGTACCATTAAGCTCCCCGATAGTCCAGAGCTCTGCCATCAGTGTAGGGCTGACTAAAGATTCCACACACATAGAGTGGATACCTTCCGACTATGGTAATGTGCAAAGAAAAACCAACCAAATAGACCTACCGCCGGAGGCCGCACCATTCGTGTGCATCCTCTCAGGCGTCCCTGAACTCCCTAATGGTAAAATTGAAGGACCTTCCCAACTGGTAAATAAGGTATCCTTCTGGCTAACTAAAAACAGACCCCTCCCACGGAACATTGATGGTAAAATTTTAAATGCCAGAAGGGTGGGGTGGGTAGGATCCCTCCCGAAGAAGATAGCCGGAGATCTGGTTATTATAAACTTTAGGGATACCCAAGTCGTCCCTTATCTACAAAGTTGGCAACCACAAGTGGGAGATGGGCCTATAGCAACTTGGGATCTCTGTGACTTTTACCCCAGAACCAGATATCTGCAACCTGTAAGATCAATTGTAGAAAAGAATCGCTATATGGCCAACAGAGGCCCCGTATTCAGTAGCTACAATATTCCCATTCACAACCGATTTGCCTTATTATCTGGTATAGATACGATGCACTAACTTGTTAAATTGACCTCTGAGTGTTTTACTAACAATGATAAATCTAAACCCGGGGACGGCCTATAGTAAAGTAAGCATCAATGCACATTGCTCTTTTGCACTTTCTGAAGCCTATTTGTTTTTAATTTTGTTACTACTAGTGGAGGCAACTGTTTTAGTACCGAAAAGCTGCTAGGAGTAGACTGTTTTTACTAAGAGAACTGAGGGGTGCTTTTCTTTTATAATTAATTGAATTATGTATGATGTTTCAATGTAATTATGTTTTTTTTTTTCTTCTTTATCGTTGTCACTTTTTTATTTACTGTACTCAATGTATTGTGATTTTTGTATTGTGCTTTTATGGTTGCTTGTATCAACCGAATAAAGCTTGTTGAAACTTACCTCAGATACAACTCTGGGATCGCTAAATCGCATATTCTCCGAGCATAATACTTGAGTCTTCCCAGAGTTTAATTTATAGCCTGATAATAAGCCAAATTCTGAAGCAAGTCGTTCAATCTCTATAAGTGCTTCACCGGGATTAACGGTCATAACTGCCACATCGTCCGCATCTGCGAAAACCTTGTGTGCTATATTTTGCACTATAAATGGCTTAATTAAAGGGTTGTTAGATAATTTATTTAGTAAGGGATTAATAAATAATGCAAATAATAATGGGGAGCAGGGGAACCCCTGCCTTGTACCTCTTGTAATGCTAATCATAGCAGATTTCCTCCCCATCGCAGCAATTCTAGTATTTGGAGCAAAGTATAACACCTGGATTGCTGTCATAAAATTATCCCCAAAACCTGATTTTCTCATAACCTCCCATAAATAATACCATTCAACCCGGTCAAACGCTTTCTCTGCGTCAAGTAATACTAAAGCTAATGCGCGTTTTTCGGCCTGAGCAATATCCATTAAAGTGATTACTTTATTTATATGTGTCACGGTCCCACGTTTAGGAATGAATCCGTGCTGATCTAAAGAAACCAGCGGAGTTATCACTTTTGAAATTCGATTAGCAAGTATTTTTTAATACAATTTGCTATCGCAGTTAAGCAAAGAAATAGGGCGATATGATCCCGGAAGTTCTGGAGACTTACCCTTTTTACTAAAAACAACAATCAAGGCGTCATTCCATGATTTTGGTGCCTTACCCTTCTGAGCGGCCCTAAAAGTGTCCAACATAAGATATTTTAACTGTTCAAAAAATAATTTGTAAACCTTGGCAGGGATATAATCTGGTCCAGCTGCTTTGCCATTCGCCAAACTTTTTACCGCTAGGTACAGTTCTTCCATTGTAAATGGACTGTCTAGCCATTCCTTATCATTCTCACTCAGCTGTACAAACTCCCCTAGATCAAATCTTACTTTTGTTCGATCAACTTTCTGTTGCGAATACAACTCTGAATAGTACTGGTGAAGTATATCAAGAATTTTGTCTGGGTCCTGTTGTAAATTACCGTGTTGATCTTGTATATTAACTATAGATCTAGCGGTTGATTGCATCTTTAACCGTAGGGCTAGTGACCTTCCAATTGCCTCACCATGTTCATGCATATGTCGTTTGTATACCAAATATTTTCTCGCGTTTTCCTCACTCCACACCCCCGTTATCTTGGCTCGACATCTAGAAACCTTATCCTCCGCATCTACTATATTCTGTTGAGAACAGTTTTTTTGAATTTCCCTAATTAAGTTCTCCTCAGAAGTTCTCAATAGCATATATAAGTCTTGCATTTCCCCCCTTAATTTCTTCTGCCGAAAATCACCTCCCCTCTAAAGCACGCTTTTAATGTTTCCCACACTATATCAATACTGGCAGTTTCTACATTAAAGTTAATAAATTCCGTTATGCATTTTGCCATGGTTGTCTTAAACTCTGCATCTAAACATAATTTCCTGTCAAAACAAAAAGATCTAATACCAAAATCCATCGACGAATCTGGTATACTCAGCACCAAAGGTGCTTGATCAGATGTTACTTTGGGGAATAGTTCAATATGAGCTTCAGCCAGTATAGATAAAGAAGAAAGAAACTAATCTATTCGAACCATTTTTTTGCGTGGAAATGAATAGTAAGTATAACCGGGTGAGGTTGATTTCAGATTACTCCAGGCATCTACCAGGCCATGATCTGTTACCAGATTGTATAGTGCCTTAAAAACCCGTGGTTTACGTCCAACATATTTGTCAGGGCCTCCTGCCAGTTCAGTATTATTTAAGTTAATATTCATATCTCCAGACATTATCAATGGAGTTACCCAGTTTGCCAATTCCATATTCAATTTTACTAAGACCTCAGGGTCATCCAAATTTGACCCATATACTGAGCATAAAGTTATATGAGAAGATCTAATTCTAACCTCAGCAATAGCCCATCTTCCCCATTTATCAGTTAGGGTACGAATTGTTGTACTTAAGCGTGGTTTTCTAGAATCATTACCCCCTGAGTCATAGAGGTCTGCTGTGTTGCACAAATTAACGAGTAGCCCAAATCATGTACTAAAGAGCGATTGCTCCATGATAAATTTGTCTCCTGGAGACAAACAATATCCGGTTGAATATAGCTAAGTTCAGAAGCCACCCTATTCCTTTTTTTTTACAATATTGAGGCCGGGCACATTTAAAGAGCATATTTTAATATTATGAGCCATAAAAATTATTCTTAACACTCCAAACTATAACGCAATTCTCTCTTGTGTACAACAAACTCCTCAAACGTATCATCTTGAGTTCTAACATCTTTCCCTTCCTGTGCTGCTTTTTGCCCTCACCAGGGTTTTTATCCCTTTTTACCCCCCGTGCTACCATCCCTTACCACAACCCACCTCCCTGTGCAATTCTCCCACACACACCCAACCCCCCTTCCCCACCCTCTTACCGAGACTTTAGGACTTATGGTCCTTCGATGTAAAGCTTCCCAGGCCTCCAGCCTCCCCCCCACAGGAATACCAATATCCAAATAATATACTCAACCCTGACCCAAACAAGAGAAGAAAAAAAAAGAGAACACCACCGCTATTCAATAATCCTGATTTAGTAGAGCTCTATGGCCCTTCTTTTCCCTTTATAGTATGAAAATACTCCTTTGCAGCCTCCACATTAGTAAAATAGCGAGTATTTTCTTTATAGATCACTTTGAGTTTGGCAGGATTCCTTATGTAAGCTTGTGCCCCCATGCTCTGGAACTGTGTGACCATCTGTCGTAACTGCCACCTAGCATCTACTGTATATTTGGAGAAATTAGGTGTTGTAAAAAACTCAAATCCTTCCCCCTTGCTTTTCTCATTAGGGCGTGTATTCAAATACACATCCTCCCTAGCTAAGAAACTGTTAAACGCTACCAAAATGGGTCTGGGTCTGGGTCTGGGTCTGGGTCTAGTATTAGATGCTCCAGGTTGTAAACGTAAATTGAATGGGAACCTATGCGCCCGCTCTATTTCTCTGTCCCAGTCCCACTTGGTAATCTCAGGGAATGCTTGTGAAAATAATTGTACAATAAATTTCCGTGGATCTTGTCCCTCTTTTCCCCCCAGGGATTTGCATAATTCTCAAATTGTTTCGCCGAGCGCGATTTTCAAAGTCAGCTAATTTCCATTTTACATCATCTTTATTCGCACTCAACAGTTCCGTAGTAGTCTTCTGTTGTATTAATTGATCCTCTATACTGGAAATCCGAGATTCAACCTCAACAATTCTTTCTCCACAATCAGTTTGAGATTTCGTCAACTTTCTTATCGAATTCTGGAGTCTACGACAAGAATTTTGTATCCTTAAACTGCCCTGCTCCGTCTTATCCATATGTGAGAGGATAGTTTGATAAATAGTATACAGAGTGATATCCTGCTCCACAATTGCCTCTGCCTCTATGCTGCCACAGTGTATCTCTGACAGTGAACCATTATTTGCTGCTGCATCATTCATTGAGTGTTCTCTTCCCCGTATAGTAACAGAACTATCTTCCCCCATATCAACAGAGTTCTCTAATTCACCCTCACTATCATCTACCATTCTCATTTGCCGGGAGTATTGCTCAGTTAGATCATCACAGGATGAAATTGAGCCTTCTGATAGAGAATAGAAATCCCCTGATCCACCATCCGTTACTGAGGGATTTTCAGACACAGTTTGTAATGGTAGTGTAAAATGTAGCGGCTGCACTTGTACGGCAGCTTGTGTTTTGCTCTTGTCAGAAGTCGCCACTGATACAGTATCTTTATTCAAGACTGCGTCCGTATTACCACTAGCCATTCTTCTCAGCGAGCCCAGTTTATCTGCAGCCTCCACCGCCCCCACCTCCATATTTACAATATTTGCGGCGTCTCCCCCGTTTTCGTCCGTTTGCAAGCTATCACCATTAGCATTAACAGCCGCAATCGAGTCATTAGCACTAGCATGGGCAGCATCTGATTTTCCCTGGCGCTTTTCCTCTGCCGCATTAAATATAGCAGGTATTGTAATGGTCTTGGTCTTACCGGCTTCACCTCCCTTCTCGGCGGAGGCGGTGGCAGTTTTACCCATTTTAGGTCCTTCCTTGCCTACATTTTCACTGCCGGCTCCGACGCCACCCCCGAGCATCTCCTGAGCCCATCTTCCACGTGTTCCTTTAGGAGCCATCCTCCGATATTCTGTGCTTGCTGGGTGACGACCTCTCAACTGGCTCCTCAGGCACAGTAGGTTCCGCAAACCGCCAGCAGCTGTGCTAGCTACTAGCGACCACACAGAGCGGTACCGTGCCGGAAGCCCATGTATTACCGCAAAAATGCCAAGCATCAACTACTCAGTGACCGCGCTCTCTTGCACCGTCAGAGACACGAACCGCAGCCAGCACGTTGTACTTCCCCGACTTTTCCAACTTTTCACTCCGTTACTGTATCCAGGTAAGGGCACACGATAATCTCCCGATAATCTCAGGATCTAAAGGGCTCTTTCCGCATTCTCCGCTCTGTATCCCCGCAGGAAAGTTTGAGAGGCTGGAGAAGTCAGCTCACGCGTCCACTCGCGTGGTCGCCATCTTGCCTCACCGTAAGAGTAGTTTTTCTATTACTTCCGCCACATATATATGTACCTACGCAATATATCACTATCTAACAGGCAAGCAGATGTGGAATAGTAAACCTATACATCCCTATATGTATTTACCTTTCAATATTCTGTTTGACGTGTATCACAGTACTCTGGGTGGGTGTTGGGTCGTTATTTAGTAGTACAACCAGTACTTGGGGAAAAGTTCACTTAGAACACCACTATAAAGTTTGTTCTGAGCCGAGGGCTATGCCCCCCTAAAAAATATACTTCTGGCTACAGGCTAGGGCTAACCTCACCCGCCCGTAAGCATCAAAGAAGCACTTCCAGGTCTCTGACTCTGAAGCATCTGTAGGAGTCAGGGTTTGACCTCTCTAGATCATCCATATGCAACTGGCATTGTGTAATTGGCCCTCTGTGGACAGATGGTGGGAGATGAAGGTCAATTTCCAGGGTCCATCTGAAACAAAAAATGGATAAATGTACCCTCAGATGATGCACCCCAAGATTTCAGACAGAAGGGGAGAACTCGGCGTTTATTTACACCACTGGTCGTTCTTAAGCCAAGCCCTGCCCTCTGGGTATTGAAGATGCCTGATTACAGAGAAGCAGAGGCTTAAAATGAAAAATCACCGTGTGCAATGTGCTATTGAGTGAATTAATTAATCCATGGAAGGGGTCATGTCTATAATCATGACATAGCCTATTTGGGCATTGTGGTATTCAGTAAAGGTGTACTTGGGAAATTTAGTTAAGTAAAAGCTTCACAGTCAGACAGTGGTCTTACCCATTTTTTCCCTCATCTACTAGTGATAATAGCACCATAAAAGTACATGCATTACTGGAACCCTCGACAGGTAATATGACGAGAATAAATGCAAATGAGGTGCTTTCTAAAGCATTCCGTGACATTTTCATTTTATGCATCTCTGTAAAGAAATCAAAAATATTTCAACAATGATGCTTTACTTTATCTGTGGAAACTTAAAAACTTTCCAACTCATATCTGAGTTGAATTAAAAATATTCACATCAGTCTACTTTCATTGGTCATCAGGACAGGTCTGTAATGAAATACATGATGTGATTTTCATCATCAATGCAAGTCAATTCCATCATGGAAAACTGGCCATTGTACCAACTTGTGATATGAAAAGTGATGTAATCCTCCCACTAAATCTCTGCACGTTCTGCTTAGTGTGCAACTATCAACACACATCTGTGGAATCCCTGCCAAGACACCTGCACACACAGCTCCCATATCTGCCATGCTGCACACATGTGCTGCCGGCTTCCCACCCTGCTTTGCCTCCCTCCCACTTGCCTGTACCTCTGGCCTCTGTGCTTATCTCAGCACCGCTTCCAATAATACTCTACATAATACAACTGAGGCATCTCTGAGGTCCTCACATGCGTCAGCCAACATATTACATACAGGCCACACTCTTCCTAACCATACACACATGACCCAGCATGTCAGTCACATTAGATGTAGAAGAGCACTATGTAAATAACAATATTTTGCATTAGAAGTATGAGATGACTGCACAGCGGTGTGTTACAGAAGTCTAACTTTGCAAACACCCCTGCAGAGCTGATCCTTCATGCACATTTCACAGCATGGCTCGGGATCTTTTACTTTAAATCATGCATTGTTGTTAGAAGATCCAAGGATCTGCATCAGTTATTGATTGTAGGCATTCACTTTGTGCCCTGAAGTCTTAGAACATCTCAAATGACTCTCCAGCACCTCACTATTCAACACCCAACCTAAGTGGAGAAAACTGCTTATAAACTGATGTTTCATCATAGCTCACCTAATTGAAGCGTTTGTGAACTGTGTTAATCTAAAATCTGATGTGGACATAAAATGACGCCTTCAACAATTGGCAAGTCACATAAAGCTATTGTTTTGTTGTTGTTGTATTAAATGATGAGATACAAGGGCTTGCAATAAACAATCTATGCTATTTTACTTGACCAGTTCAACAGCAAGAATGCAGCAAATCTGCTGTCTTCCATTTGCAGAGTAAGTCCTTCCTTTCCCTTTTTTAATGAAAATATTCTCCCCTGTCCATGAGAAAGCAGTGCGCTTTCATAACTTTGCAGTCAGTTCATTTCTCATAGCTACACTCTGAAATACAAGACTGCAGTATTTCAAGTATGGCTGAAACGCTTGGACGGGCTCCATGCAGTATAAACACCCAGAAATTGTATTCACTGCTCTTGGAATGCCTAGGACCAGTGGTTAATTTTAGCCGGTGGTTTCCGGTGCTCGGTACTGCGGCACTTAATGGTCTACACCAGCGATTGTGACAGTCTGCCGCAAGGTCTGGTTAATTTAGAGATGATCACAACTGTTACTTATTAATTCAATATACATTTAAAATGACTATTACCTGCCGCCCAAGCCACTCTGAATGCTTTGGGGCCTAGAATAGTCTGAATTGTCTCACTTGTAGGAGAGTGTGATGGATAGTAGTTGTGTTACTATCATTGGCAGTATGGCAGGGGCAAAGTGTGTGCAAACTGCAGTTACCTCCTTTTTTTTTTACAAATTAAACACTGCTGAGGATAGCATGGAATTCCCTAGACAACAGCCAAAGCCCAATGGCCATACATCTGCGGGTATAAACAGGTTTAACTCTGCTTCAAGTACAGATTGTTTTTGTATGTAGGTCTAGTGAGGCTTTGACTGTGCTCTATAGGAGCGATGCAATAAACGGTGTCACAAAAGCTCTCAAAACCCAAGCAGACACCATCAAACAAAGAAACATTTTGGAATCCTTATTTTAGGCGATTATCAGCAATGCAGAACTGGGTAAGGAGATTTTATTCTCTCCCTGCATGACCCTTTTAAAAGATTTGCAATGTGTATTTTAGTAAATAGTTTGCTTAAACAGTAAGGAGATTATCTTCCCACTGGAAAGGCCACAATAATGCCACATCTTCCTTATGCTGATGAGTGCAGTCGGTCTTATTTCTGTTGAATTTGGTTAATGCTTCTCTTTCAGGAAACGTTCCTTCACAATCCTTATTTAGAAGATATTTCAATTCCTTCTAGAGAAAACAGACACGGGTACCCAGGACAGTGTTTTTCCAGAAGTTCAGCAGAGGTTCAGTCTAAGAGGTTATAAGGTTGATATCGAATTTTCTGATGAGACGATATATTATGCTCTTCACTCCAAGCCATAATAATATTTATTTGCTAATCTCCCACATGGCTTTCCATAGGTTGCAATATTAAGCCAGGCACCATTTCTGACAATCCAAAATTCTTCAGCTGACATTTTGCGGCATTTTCTATACTCTAGGCCCATAACTTGAAAATTTGACGAATTCTTCCACAGTGATTTTACCTTTGTAATCCAGATTACTTCCGTTGTTCCCCTATTTTGGAGTTAAACAATTGCATATAAGTTAACTCATTTATAAAGTGGTCAATTTTGAAGCTAATATCGTCGCCTAGACTCATTACCAATGGTCTTTGATCGTTGTGCGTGACCACACATTGCTCAGGTGAAAGCATATATCACAAAGTGAGTACTCATAGAGTCCTTCTATTCCAGTAGTGATGCTACCGGATCCGGGTAGTAAAGCGGGGCGCAGGAGGGGACAAAAATAGAGAATATAAACAAAACAAAAAACGCTTACCTGAAAAGGCCGGCCGTCACCTCTCCTCCATTCTACATCCTCTTCTTACTCTTCCTGCATTCCCATAGCCAATCACAAAGCTGCAATGCAGTGTGGTGATCAATCTGAGTGCAGTGCATCGGTGCTCAGACAGAGACTGGGAGGGTTTGCATCTTCCTTACCAGGCTATGTAATGTAGTCTGGTGGGGCCTTGTAATGTGTGCAGGACTGCTTGGGGTGGCCCAAGATGGCCGGCCAAGCAGTCCTGCACACTTCACGAGTGAAAACTACTCCTCTCCCTACTCTGCCAGCCCCACCCCGCTCAAGAGCCACTGAAGTATATAGAAAACATTTCATTATAATGACAATAATAATAGTTTTTATATTTTATTTTTCCTTTTGTTCAGTGGGGCGACGCTCCTCCTCCTTAGCGGAGGAGCTGCCACTGTCCTATTCACTGGAATAAAAGAACAATCAACGCCTGACCTATGCGCATTTTAAATGGCACTATACTGTTTATAATACCATCTTTGTAAGCACCATGCATATCTTGTCCTGAATTGTATATTATCAGAACTTTCATTATTGTTGTTTTTACATACGTTATGTTGATGATTTCCATCTTCCTTCTCTACAAATAAATGAATTAAATGAATAAATACACACCTCCTTCAGAAATCCATGAACGAGTCATAACTATGCTGGCATAAACACAAGAGCTGATAGAGCAGGCATTGGGAGCCAGCAGAGTAAAGGTGTGGGCAGTTATTAGAAGGAACCAGAAAGACAGCCCAACATATTAGGGGACAACTATTGAGACCATCTTTACTCTGTAGGACAACCCAGACGAACTATTATGATATCGATAGTATAATTGTCCTCATTCTTCACAGATTTATGAAGCAATGTATTGAAACAGGCTAACACTATACGCAAAGCATGAGTTAGAATTCCAGATCTCAAGCAACCTGGCTAAAAACTCTAGTCTTTGAATTGGTCAACCCAGATTAAACCAGTTTCATAAAGAGATACTTAAAAGACTAGGTCAAAAGGCTCCTCAATTTCCTTGCTCTAGGTAACGTGTCAAAACCAGAGATAGAAATTTACACCTCAGCTGAAAAGAACAGGAGACTGAGACTTGTCTAGACTAAGAGGTACTGAAGCCTAGTTTCTCTACAAATCCGCCTGCGGTGCTCCTGCTGCACACAGATACACAATACCTCAACATTTCCATTAAGCAATTGTAATCTTGCAGCATTTTAGTACTTTCGCATTATGCTTTTTAGGCGTATTGCCTGAAATGACACTATTACGTCATGCCTCAGTATTAAGCACTGTTCCTGGGAAAATGTAGCACATTCACACTGGAATAACGTGAACAACCAGGATGCAAGTGGCTCCTGTTTGTGGTACTCACATCCTTTGACACTAAAATATAGCAACAAGTGTTGTCTTTGCTTATTCGCACAATTAGGTGTATTTTTATGTCTTTTTTTTCTAAATTGTATGTATTCACAGGAAAGCAAATTACGTACATTTCTCACACCCCTGTTAAATATTCCATGAATATATGGGGCTCTCTCTATGGCAGCAGAGTGATGGCAAAGCTATTCAGAACACAATAAATAGTCACTCTTCACCCTCCATCTCTTCTTTACTCATCCCAAACTTCCTCCTACTGTTTTGATCTCCAGAATAATACTTTCTAGGTCCTTCCCTATTCTATCCCTCCACTATCCTCTTCAATCCAACTAACAGACTCGCATGTCCACAACTCAATTTAATTTCATATTTCCCTATACTAATTTACAACTAATCCTTATTGTGTTCTGGAGTAGCGTGCTTCTCACAGAAAAGCACTTTGACGCCTCATCAGGGGTAGGAAGCGCAAAATAAATGCAATTACAATACAATACATATCTGTTAAGGAGTGCAATTGAACTAGTATGAAAAAAGTAAGCTCCCAATTTAAAAAGGAAAATACATTTTATCAAAACCTTGGAAAATATGACAAAAGATAGGACATATGAGAAACACATATGTTAGCAATTAAACGACATTCCATAGCAGGGCAATTAAAAGTAATTTTAAAGTATAAGAATAGGCGAATGGACCAGAAACATGTGCAGGGAGCAGGTTCGCTGTGGGTACAATGGGGTTATTCAATACAATGGATGCCTCTACTGAGTAATGCAATCATTCGACATTGACTATTGGACCAACTAAACAGATGGAAGAATGATATTTCAGGTTCATACAAAATATTTATGGTCTATATTCTACCTAGCATGAGGCAAAATGTTTGCAACGTTGGTCCTTACATGGAACATAAATAGCAATGCATTGATTTCATGGCTTTTCAAAGATTCTTATTAAGATTTATTCTCCACAACTTTTCACACATCTGGCCCAATTCACAGAGATGATTGCATGTGTAAGTATACCAGGCACATAAAAATAGCCTTTTTAGAGTGTGAACACAGTATGTGCTAATCAGGTAAAGTTGGGGCGCTTGCAAAAAAAAAAATTGAGATAACATTTCTGAGCAGAGATAGTGTGAAGTTGGCGTTACAATGCTTCACTGCCTGTACCTATGTGAATACCTCACAAATTATCACATCTATATGTATCTAGAAAACCATCTCGTATCCCTTCCGGCACACGGAAAACTAATACACTAGCTACTGTCATGGGCAGGTGCAAAACTACTTCCGGATTGGGAAAGGAACAGCCGGAAATTGGAGGGGATGTGAGGAAAGATGGTTATCCACCAGAAAAAATATATAATTCCGCACAGAAGTTAGCATGTGCATTTGCTCTTGGTCGTTTTATTTAGTTTTTTATGCATTAGAAAATGTACACCAATTTGTGAAGTTTGCATGACAGAGGCACACATGGCTAAACCACACATGCCTCTACAATGCATCAGAACAACGCATTCCTTTAACACGCATGCCTTTGCCATGTATGCCTTTACCACGCAATTTTGTGGTAAAGGAATGACTGGTAAAGGGATGTGTGGTAAAGATCACTCACCCTCCCCCGCTCTGAGCCCTAAAAACGACCCTGACCCCCTGATCACTAAAAATTACCCTGAGCCCTAAACACTAGCCCGACCCTCCTGAGACCTAAATCCTACCAGACCACCCCGCGCCCAGCTACTACCCTGACCTCCACTGAGCCATAAAAACTACCCCAAATCCTAAACACTACCCTGACTCCCATACCCCAAACACTACCCTGAGCCCTCCCCAGAACCCTAAAAACTACCCTGAGCCCTAAAAACGACCACAATCCCCCTGAGCAATAAAAACTACACCCATGCCACCTAAACCCGTCCCAAGCCCCACTTACCAGGGAAACGGCACGCATGGCTCATACCGCATTATAAAAACTGTTTCCCATTTGGGAATTCTATTGTCACTCATGAGAAAATGTAATTACCAAAAATGTTCCGGTGGTGTGCCATATAAACCTACACATTTTTTGGTGCTTTTCAAAAAGGTTTGTGAGTTCATGCAAGTCGTAAATCTACACCCATGCAATGTCTGAGACCGACTACAGATTTGTCTTAATGTGAGAATCGAGCCATACACTTTGCTTTTGGCAAAAAAGTTCTGCAAGTGTAATCTTTTTGGTTCATCTCACAAAATTCTCAATCATAATAATATAAATTATGATAATTATTAGATTTCTTTGAAGACCTTCATAGCCCAGTGCTGCATTGCTAAGCACTTTAAACTGGAAATGTTGCCATTACCCAATTCATAGTACCAATTGCTGACCTATGATAGGAAGGCTGGGCCAGGCTTACTGGAATTTGTATAGAGCCATCCGGGCTCTCCAACACAATGCATCCATGCACACACTCCTCTGGGCGGGCTTGTCCTGAGGCTATAAATAAACTGCGGAGAGACCGCTTGGGGTCTCTTTACAGCCTAAAACTAGAACACGACTGAGTGTTTAATTATTTATCTGGGTATGCCACTATGCCTTGGCTACCCCCTGCGCCACTGAATTGCACGGAATTCAAACACGTGAGCAAACACTATTTTGTTCCAGCAACAAACTATAACTCATTGTCCTTTACATTTAATATTCCCATAACAGTGACTTTCACCAGAGAATGGAATGGAGACACTCACCCTAGTGGTTCTGTCCTTGTGACAGTGACATACTCTTTTGTTCCATGAAGGTCATTAAGGGGAAAACGTGTTGTCCTCTGTAGATGCCCAACTCCGAGTTCACCTGGTCAGTTTGATGGAATGACCTGCCTTGCCTTACAAATGTTGAGAAAAGCTGGAAAAGTGTTGGCACTTTTCTTACCAAAAGAAAATCATTTAGTGTGACTAGGAACTCAGTGCTATGTAGATACAAAATGTGATGGCATAGTAATTCATGTCCCCTGAAAACATGAATTAGGGTTTTAAACAAATAGAAGGCTTAACATAACAATTTGACTAGTGAAACCTTCTTTCGCCACTCTTCCAGCTTCCACCTAGGTCCTCTAAGGTAGGGATGAGTGGTGGAGCTCTAGCATCGGTTTCTCTAGTTTCTCCATCTCAGTCTTCATCAAGAAACACCCTCAGGGATAGGCATGGTTTCATAGCAGGGCAGAGCAGGATACCCAAATGATTTTACATGGTTCAAAAAGGAACAATGCCAGATTTGGCAGAAAATGTGATAGCCACTGGGCAGTAGACACAGAAAGAGAGGTAGCTAGCCTCAGTGCAGGGCAACAGTGCTTGAATGATATTTCCACCTTCCCCTCATTGTACTATATTGCTGGCAATCTAAATATATTTAGTTAAATATGCATGTCTGTTAGTTTAACATTGTTTTATCTTTGACTTTATACATTTTTAAGTCACAGATAAAACAATGTCACACTTACTAACTTGAATATCTAGTGAAATATTTTAATATTTACATTCATCTCCTTTGTATAACAATTAACACAGGATGGTGTTCATGTTTCTGCCAACACCGAAGAAACATGCCTAGTGCAATCAATGTAGTTGTCAGAACATGTAGAGACCCGGTTTTCAAGAAAAATTGGGCCTCTCCCAATCCTTTTCGATATGGGCACCCCAAAATCTGTATCGTTAGCCTACCGTTTATCAATAGAAATCTGAATTTCCAAATATACAAGGAAGAATTGAACCTTCTTTACTCTATTTTCCACTGGTCATACCTGACCCTTGCCCTTAGAGTAACAGATACTATACCGAGATTTCTCAGGTGCTACCTGTTTAAATAAATAAGTCCCAGCATACCCTACTTAAGGTATTATACTCGCTTTACCTAACAACAACCGTTTCACTCATTTTCACTTGATTAAATCTTTCTATGTAACTGATTACTGCAATGCCACGGGTTCTTTCATGTCATCTAGCCAACAAGAGTTGTTGAACAAATGATGCTGGAAAGGAGCACCTTTGATATCGGGTGGATAGTACGGAATTATCAAAGGTGGAAAAATAAAAAAATATGCACGTATATTGGCTCTGCTTTCTTACATGAGCACACAAAGACATATATGTTAATTCCAAAAGGAATGAGCTTTTCCAGGAACGCCATGAAAACTCCTCCTTAATAAAGCCCTTAATCTTTGCTTGTGGAGGATTACATTTCCAGATGTATATATAAGATAAATGGATAAGATGCATTGGAAACATGCATAAGCTTTAGACAATAGCATTTCTACACTGATCTCTTGTCTATTGGAAAGACTTACAGCTAGATTCATCAAGCTCAATTGCGCTCGCAAAGGGCCAGATTCTGAGAATCTGGCCCTTTGCGAGTGCAATTTTTGCATTTGGGATTCATCATCCCAAATGCAAAATTCGCTAATAAAGAATTCGCACATTTGCGAGGAATTGCATTTAAGGAATCTCAATTTGAGATTCCTTAAATGCAATTCATTAACCATTTTTTCATTGCGAATTCGCAATTTTTGGTCGCTATTTACCACGAAGTCTGACTTCGTGGTAAATAGCGAAAAAATAGAAAAAAGCACTTTAGTGTATTTTTCTCGCTTGCATGTTACACACACACAGGTCCTTTGGACATGTGTGTGCGCAACACCTGTGTAAATTTGCATATCAGGGGTGCTACAGGGTGTCCTTTGGACACCCCTGGCACCCTTGAATTCGCATCCTTATTTGCGATTAGCTAATTGCTAATCGCAAATAAGGAATAACTTCCCTTATTTGCGATTAGCAATTAGCTAATCGCAAATAAGGAAGCTGTAGGAATCGCATTAAATATTGCGATTCCTACATGAATCCCGTTTTGGGAGTCTGTAATAGCGATTCCTTATGAATCGCTATTATAGACTCGCAAAACGGGTCTTTGATGAATCTAGCAGTATGTGTTCTCTGGAAAACAAGGGTTTTCATAATGGTACAAGATGGTGGCTCCTCGCTCCAGGAGGGCATCCTAACATGCCCAAAGATACAGAATGAGATATACTGGCTCAGCCTCAATTACCTGCTCATTCCCAAATTGGCAGGATATACAGAAAATATTTTCACTCTTCATGATTGCACAGTATCTTGCCATCATTAAATCTTTTCTGATGCATTTACATATTACCGGTGTGCAAGATGATCTAAGGTGCCTAATATCTCACAACCAGGCAGTTGACTGCTAAAGAGATGGTCATGAGATTCTGAGATTGGGATACCATCTTGGACCTGGATAATGATTTGTGAGATGGGTATCAGAGTCATTATTGGTAAAGAATGCGTGCTATTCAATACAGAATAGACCCTGAGATTCACTCGATCCCCGCATTGATGTCTCAATAGGACAACCCCCCTGGTGACTTGCTGTCGAGTGAATAAAATGGGATATGAGGGATGTTTTGGGTTTGATCTAACGTAATCTTTCAGTCTTGATCAGACCACATGGTCAGCATCAGATAGTAATAATAGGGTCAAAGTATCAAGATTTCTTTGATGAAATATGATGTGATTGTCCTGGAAAACAAGTCCATATCATCTTCCTTTTCCACAAGAGAAAGGGCCAGTAACTTACCTTCTCTCTCATTCAAAGTCTAGATGACTAAACCTTAATGACTAATATGTTATATATCCCTTTAATATGTAAGATTTTACAATACATTTGATGTGTCCATCACCCAACCATTTACTTAGAATATAGAGTATGAAACATAAAGTATAACAATCACCACTTAGGCCCAGATTTGCTTTTAAATGGCTCTCATGCTCCTTCCCCCCACCCAACAGCGCTCAACTTAGACCCAATTACGTGCACATTAGAAAGTACAGTGTGCAAACATACAGCACTAATGTGTCACTCAGCTTGGTATCCACGGGGGATATATTTTGTTTTGTAAAATCATGTGACATAATTTCGCAAAATTCACTCCACTGTGTATTTCCTGAAAACTGAATGCAAGGGAAATTCAAAAAAGCAAATGCAATATCAGCAAGTAGACTGATTTGAGGAGAAAAGAAGTCCCTCAAGATATTTTCTGCTCAAAGCAGTCCCCGCTGCAAAAGAATGTGCAAAATGTTATACATGCAACATTTGTAAACAAGAATTTGCAATGCAATAGGTCTCGCATTAGAAAAGTTTGAGCTATTGGTATTGTAAGTGACACATTATTTATTTATGTGTTGGTTTTGAAAGTAGCGAAATTAATAGCTATGTCATTTACAATGGCCATAGTTTTAACTTTCGCAAATGTGACACCTATAGCATTTGTAATGCAATATGTGTTGCATTTACGTGACTTAGGTGTATTGATATTACAAATAACAATGGCTTTTATTTTTTTTAAATTATTAATACTTAAATAAAAGCTATTGTAATTTATAATGGCAATAGCTTAAACTTTTGTAAATAACTTTTGTGAAGATTATGTTCAGTTTATTTTATTGTGACGAAAATACAAGAACCAAAGTGAAATATTAACATCTTTTTGTGACATTTGTAATAAAGCTTAAAACATTGAGAGAACATATTTGAACCAGTTGTTGTTGAATGGTTGCACAGGGTGGCGCTGAGTGATGTGGTGGCGACGAGTGATGCTGTGGCATTCAGTGATGCTGTGGCATTCAGTGATGCTGTGGTAGCACATAGTGATGTTGTGGTGCCCCTGAGTAATGCTGTGGTAGTGATGAGTGATGCTGTGGTGATGCGATAGATAGATAGAGTGAGTGCGATAGCTAGATAGAGGGAGGGCGATAGATAGATAGAGGGAGGGAGGGCGATAGATAGAGGGAGGGAGGGCGATAGATAGATAGAGGTAGGGCGATAGATAGAGTGAGGGTGATAGATACATAGATTGATACATAGATAGATAGATAGATAAATAGAGTGAGGGCGATAGATAGATAGAGTGAGGGCGATAGACAGATAGATAGAGTGAGGGCGATAGTTAGATAGAGTGATGGCGATAGAGTGAGTGCGATAGATGTGTACAAAAAAAGTTCAGAATCACATCAGTGTAATTACCCATTTTCATTACCATTAACTGTTTTCTGCTGGGCTTTCATAGCAGTTGTACGACATAATATCATCCACAAAACGGCACATTACTGTAGAGGCCCCTACCCTTACTTTTCTTACTGATATCGCCTGATATTAAATGCATACCCACTCTTAAATGTCAATCTTCTTCTTGCAGATACAAGTGTATGTTAGGGACTGGCATAATTAAGGTCAGATTACTGCAGAGCACCGGCCCAGAAATATTCTCTGTACAAAGTCAAAGGCCCAGATGTAAACAATGCTCCTGTAAGAGTGTTAGTGTGTCACAGAAACCCAAGCACTAATCTATATAGAAAGGCAATACGATAGTAGGCGATGCACGCAAGCATACAAACGGAGACTAACGAGGGAGTGGGGGGTCAGTTCCCGGGTTCGGGTGCAACTCTCACTTGGTCCTCCTCCGTCACGTCGATAAAAGCTGGGACACTCATGGCGCTGCCACTTCTGGGGCTGCTTAGAAGCACGCCGCCACTGGAAAGAGAGCGAAGTGGAAAAGAGAGTTGACCGGCTCTACGGTATTACTTCCGGTTCACAGCTCAAGAGCCTGGCTCGGCTGTCATACCATACACTTTCAATCTAGACAAGGATTTACATCGACATCGACAATGGACTAATGATAACGCCGGCTCACACAATAGCGAGTTTACAAAGGCTACGAACCCTGTGAACTGCCATGTAAAATAACGTAAAGGCAATTAATTTTATTTGGTATTTCCCATTATTTGATGCAATTGCTACAGCAAACCTAAAATAAAATGTTGAACTTTACTATGCATGATTTATAAGGCAAATGTTTCATGAACTGGTGGAGCACACGTAAAGATGGAGTTCCTTCACCTACCGTACAACATGAAAACTAAAGAGGGGGGTCGTGCTTTGCAGTCAATGGTCGCGAAATGCAATAAAAAACAAGCAGAACTATTTGTGATGCAGGAGAACATTTGACAGTATGCCCAATGGAAAGGACTCGGACACACTAATCTATTGTGTGGAGAAATAGCCTGATATTCTTCCGCACTCAGGATCCCAGGGCTTTTACTCACAGTGCTGGCGTAGGTGCACTTTACTTTGCAAGCTTGGATTACTTGTTTGCAAGCACAGTGCTGAGCTTTTTAAACTTTCTCCATCAGTTTTCACATTGCCTCTGTTGTTTGGGTTATACATATGTTATAAGCTCTAGTAGCAAACTACAGATTGCAGGGGTGTTGTGGGTTCAGGCCCTGGAGCAGCTATTCAGGTTATAGTGTATGTAGGGACTAGTATTTATGACAGATTCATAATGTTACATATTAGATCGATCTCACAAAGTCAGTTTTAGACAGCCAAGCCATCAATTGGATGACATATATTTTATAGTCTTATGCATTGGACACATATTGCAGATGACAAAGATCTCACATTAGCAGGGCTGTAACCTGCAGAGCAGTTCTTCATACTTGAGCGTCTCACATGAAAGCACTCTATCTCTCTGGCTTCACAAATATTACATACCCATAGAACTGAACAGTTATTATCCAGTTTCCATACATTTCACAGTAACGGGGCTCTGACTGTAGAGAAATGCTTCATGTTTGAGCATCACACATCAGCGCGCTCTTTTGTGTTACACACAAATTACTTGTGCTGCAGACATGGAATCACCCCTGGACCAACTGCCAATAAAAAGTGGGCAGTGCATGCTTTTGACTTTTACAACACTGACAGCAGCACCACAGTGTTGTGACTTATGTTTACTTCGCTCTCTGAGACTAGTCACAGCATGTAGCACTTTACAAATTGAAACTTAAAAAACCTTTTTTAAAGCAATACTATCAGTACCTTGTCTGCAGCTGTGTTAATATTTGCATAGGACTATGGCTATTTGTAGCTTGACTACACTAAAATGAGTACATGTTCAGTAGAATATTTCATACGGAAACGTAGTAAACAAACTATCACTTTATTTAAGTTAATTGTAACCATTCCATTTTCTACCTTAAAGTAATTTCCTTACACCTGCCTGTTTGCAGGTTTATACAGCAGAAGCTCCAAGACTTGATTAAATTTGTTTTTCAACCCCTTAACACTTATGGGCCGAGAGGGACTGTTTTTGGGAGTTTGGCAGGCGAAGCCTAGGTGCAGGGGAGGGGTGCGAAAACATCTACAATTAAACAACTACACAGCTTCAGAAGTGGGAGGGAGGAGAGAATAGGAGCAGCCTGTATGCTGGTTTAAAATGTTAAAATGAATAGCACAGCATTACCTTGTTTGTCTTAGCTAACACAGGACCAACAGCAGTTCTACGCCTCTTGCCGATTAAGTCCCTGAAATTTAAAGCGTGTTACTGCTTGGGGAGATCTTAAACATGCAGTTAATTATATTAAATCTCTGCCTCCAGCGAGGCTTGCCATGGGGTCGCGATTATCGGGTGCAGTCCAGAGCCTTTGTTAATGTTGCCTGCACATGGAAAGTACAGATTAAGTAGGTAGAGTTCCACAACATTAGCGCTGTTTAAATGCAGTTGTAAACAAAACATCCCACAAATTTGTAAGCAGCAGTTATATGCCTTTCGTACCGACCCAACACGTTTCAGTACTTACAGAGTCCCCATAGTTTGAAGCAAGTGAGTGAGGGTGTGTTTCGTAAACATGAAGTCAATTGAATGAAGTCCCCACTTCCAGCGATGAGAGATTACGGGGATGAAATACGGGCATCGGGTTGTCAGAAAGCAAGTTAATGTTGTGCCTTCTGAAAACCAGCATCCCGCGAGTGATGCGTGTGCCTGCTGTAAGAAAAAGACAGTAAGCAGCAGTTATATGCCTTTTGTACTGACCCAACACGTTTCAGTACTTACAGAGTCCCTATAGTTTAAAGCAAGTGAGTGAGGGTGTGCTTCGTAAACATGAAGTCAATTGAATGAAGTCCCCACTTCCAGTGATGAGAGATTACGGGGATGAAATACGGGCATCGGGTTGTCAGAAAGCAAGTTAATGTTGTGCCTTCTGAAAACCAGCGTCCCGCGAGTGATGCGTGTGCCTGCTTTAAGGAAAAGACAGCAAGCAGCAGTTATATGCCTGTTGTACTGACCCAACACTTTTCAGTACTTACAGAGTCCCTATAGTTTAAAGCAAGTGAGTGAGGGTGTGCTTCGTAAACATGAAGTCAATTGAATTAAGTCCCCACTTCCAGCGAGGAGAGATTACGGGGCTGAAATACAGGCATCATGTTGTCTGAAAGCAAGTCAATGTTGTGGCTTCTGAAGACCAGCGTCCCGCGAGTGATGCGTGTGCCTGCTGTAAGGAAAAGACAAGCTCTCAGCATTGCAGTGGCGCAGGAGCGGCTTCATTTGACGTCTGATGGGGGGAACGGGGGAGCGGCTTACTTTGAAGTCTGATGCCGAGGCTCAGGCAAATGGTGTGGGATGTGGCTGGCAATGGTGTGGGTGCGCGATGTGCACGCGCCTGTCTCACATGAACGGTATGCGATCCGCAGCTAGGTAGACTTTTCTTTTCCGCTTACTATAATCTCGCCTAATCAATCCCTGCGGGATAGAATAGGCTAGACCTAAAAATGCACAAATTTAAAAGTTGTAGTAATCTTATAAAAAGCACGTTCTTACCGATCTACCGAAATCCTAATAAGTGGCATCCATCCAAGATTACACTTGAATTTTCGCCTGCTACTGAGAGGTACAGCGTAGGTTAAAGTCCCTGAACCCAAGTAATATTGAGGTAGAGGGCAACTTTAAAACTGGTATAATCTTAGGCAGAGGGACTATGATGGTGTTAGAGCATTTCACCCACGAAGAGTAGAATGTTCTAAAATAAACAGGGAGATGCAAAAAGACAAGAAATGGAATGTTGAAGCATAAGGTCTATGTCCGCCATTATTGGCCCTGAGCCACTCCAGTGTCTTCGGTGGAGTTTGCCACTTTCCAAGGTTTAAGTACAAATGACAGAGTAGCCTAATTTTTATCTGACTGTGGCTTTGTTAGATATGACATCCTTGTCTCTTTATTCCCCCACACTTTTTGCCTTGAACCCTCCTGTTTTGCTGAGTTTGTTTTTGTTGGCTTTGGGAATTTTTGCACGTTACCACTGCTACAGTGCTTGTGCTCTATCCTTCTATGTAGTGGCCTACACTTAATCGACACATTTCATTTACTTGTAAGTGTCAAGTAAATGGTAATACATGTACTCAGGGCCTGTTAAGTAAATGCTATTAGTGGGCCAGCAGCACTTATTGTACCACTCACTAAAGTAGCCTTTTAAAACATGTCTCAGGCCTGCCACTGCAGCCTGTAGTGCAGTTATAACTGCCAATTCAACATGGCAAAATAAAAAGCTTCTTTTTTAATAATTATAAGTGAACCCCTAAGGTAGGCTCTTACACTCACAGAGCAGTGTGAATTGTATTTAAAAAGTCAGACATATGTAAGAAATGAGTTTACGGTTGGAGGGGGGGGGTGAAACCTTACTCAAGTACATAGACCACAATCTTTGTCAGGGTGTAGTCACAAGCAAACCCAAAATCAATCTGTGCTCAACCCTCTGGTAGGTTGGTAGAGAGCAGTCAGACTTAATTTACAGGCAATGTGTAAAGTATTTATGCAGCACTTCAAACAATAATAGAGAGAAGACACAGCACAAGGAATATCTCACACCAAAGTAGAACGATAGAGCGCACTTTAATAAATAAAACAAGACCAAAACAACAAAAATCAAATCAGCAGAACAAGAGATGTGCAGTCTTAAAGAATTCAGGGAATATAGTGCCAATAAGCACAAAGCATCAACTGGGATTATCTGGTCGCACTGGAGTAGGAAAAAATCACAAGTTCTGGCCGATCCCAATGGAACGGGGTCGCTACAGGGACCCAGTTAGGCCCACTGAACGAGAGTACCTTAAATCCTGGTTACAGAGCGATGCACAGTCCTTACTTTGAGTTGTGCTGTCTGGCATTGAGAAACCTTCGACATGGAACATGCGATGTGAGGTCCTTCTCAAAGATGCATTGCGCAGCGAAATCATTGACCGCTGAAGGGAGTTTGTGATGAGAGGTTTGGTGTTGAGGAAGCCACTGGGGCTTGCGAAGACTTACGCAGTTATGCGCCGGTGCTGAGGTTGAAGTGGGTCCTGCTGGTGTAGCTGCTGGGGCTTGATAGGACTTGCGTCGAGATGTACAGCGTTGAGCTGGGTCGGTTGTCGGCATCAAGATGCATTGTGTTAGGCCAGGCTGGCGGTACCACTGAGGCAATGCACGGTCCTGCGTTAGAGCTGGTAGGCGCTAGGACGGTTGTCGACGTCAAGATACATCATGCTGGATCAAGCTAGCAGAGCTGTTGAGGCGATGAGCTGTCTTGAATCGAAGATGAGCGGAGCAGAGAAGGATGTTGTGTTCCTGTGGCTTGAGAACACGAGGTCAGCCGACTGACCCTTGGAGATCTTGGGGTCGTGGGACACACGGGCAGGCTGGTTTCAGCAGGACAGTTTACAGCAGGAGAGTTCTGGTGCAGCAACAGCAGTCCTTGGACAGCAGAGCAGTTCAGAAGTGATCTGAATAGTTGGGATCTGACTACCAATATTTACACTTGGTGCCCGCTTTGAAGTTGGAGAAATGTCTTAAGATTTCCACTCTCCAGAGGTGCTTGGAATTTCTGGCCTCCCTGCCCTGGCCCCAAATTGTTTGGGTGTCACAATAGACTAGTGTTAAACCCCTTGTGAGGTTGCGCAGGCAGAACCTTTATGATGTGGAATTGTCATACGTGACAGCTACTCCCCCTAGATACCTTAGAGTTGCCCATCCTGCCAACACCTATCTTTCCCTTTTCTCAATGTCTGGGACAATACACAAAGACCAGCTGCCAGCTACACCCAGTCATGTGACCCGAGATCAGGCTCAGGCGCCAAATGATTAGGACAAGAAAATATCAACTTTCTAAAAGTTTAATTTTCTGTATTTTGACTAAAATTCGACTTTACCATTAAAGAGGGCTTTTAATTACAATTCTAAAGACACCAAACTTAACATGTCTACCTGCTCCTAACTGAAAGCTATCACTTATTAAATCTAATAAGGTAACTTTATGAGGTATGGGTAGATATATGGTCATGGAGACTGTGTGATTTCCGTATCTTGTTGCTTTATTGTTATCACAGTATTGAATTAGAAATATAGGATGTATCAGGTAATGTTCTTCCTAGCTGAAGATAGGAGAAGACTTAAGTGGTGTTTTTATTTCCCCTTCTCCGCAGTACTTCTGAGAAGGCTGCCACTGCCAATAACCTCAGGGACAAATAGGTAAAAGAGCAGTAAATCATAGGATCTTAAATACACAGGTTTGCTCTTCTCCCCACACCAACTCACCCATGCATGGCTAACCAGGCCCCAATATAACAAGAATGGTTTCTCTAACCCTGACTGTCAGAGCTTGATGAGCTACCCAATTCCGGGGTTGATGTGAGTACTCCTTTTTCCGCTATCAGATCAAGTGCCCACAAATTGTGTATTTTATAAGGGAGCGGATCGAGGAGTTTAGCTCAACCGAATCCTTCCTTCCTCCAAGGCAGAGCACCCAAATGCCCTCTTACATAGCAAAGGGTGAAATACCACTTCAGGACACCCGTAACCATCCCCAGTGACCCACCAGTGAATATAGTATATTCAAGGTGAAATTCATGCTCCCCACCACCCTTAGTAAATACCGGTCCTTCCCCAGCCAGTATTTTTACCAGCTCCTGTTTCTCTGATCCCGCACAGTGCTGCCAAAACTCTCCTGAGTTGTGGCCAGTGTGTAGGCATCCTCTGAACTGCATCCACCACTCCTCCGTCCATGTCTCTTGGAACTCCTGGGTAGATTCGGCATCGCTAATCCAGACTCCAGACCCGCCACCAATGAGCTCCATGTCCTCCCGACACTCCAGGCCCTCTATTCCTTCAATGCTTACTCCGAGTTCTTCTCTCACATTCTCTGTCCTCGCTGAGCTGCTCTGTAGATTCTCCTGTGTGCCTTTCCCTTTGTCCTTATGTCCCTGTGGAGCCGTAGCTCCACCCCTCTACACACATTTTCGTCATTCATGCAACATTTTATTTATTAAACTGTACTCTATTTTTCTAAATTGGTTTTGAATTTTTCTTGTGCTGTATTTTCACTTTATTACTATTTGTGTGCAGTATAAATACTTTACTTATTGCCTCTAAGTTAAGCCTGACTGCTTTTGTGCTAAGCTATGAGAACATTTTTCCAGGTTAATTTAGTGACTTTTGTGGTTGACCCTGACAAGGATTGTGGTTGTTGCCTGAGAGAGGCTTCCATTGCTCTCAACCAATAACACAATTTCTAACAGGCTTCAAGTGAGAGGGCAACTATCTCAGCCTCAGTGCACACTAAATTCCCAGTCATCAATTAAACTGCCTATGCAGAAGCATGCGTGAGTTGTTTGTGCATTGGGCCAGAGGCTGATCAAGGCTGTCCAGCCATAATAAAAGATTCATTTTATGAAATACTACGGTGCATGCTCATCGTATGATACCACACTTACCTTCAATTTTATATAACAAATGTCAACGATGACCTTTTCATTTTTCTGTTTTGCTGCATTAATCAAACCTGTCAGGAATTATGTTGAGAACTTAGGAAATAAAGACGTTACAGAAGAAAAAGACAGAGTGTGGGAGGGAGTAGCACTGAAACAGCCAGATAAGGGAGATTGCAAGGAAGAGTAAGAGAGATTTAAGGTAGAGAGAGGAGAGGAAGGTAAAGAGATGGAAAGAGAAAGGAGAGGAAGAAATTATAGAAGTTTTGGGGATTATTCGTAAAATCCACCTATACCTCTGTCTCTCTTTGCTCGGTGTCGATTTAAGGCTTTTTTCAGGTCCTCAGAAAGGCATATTTCAACTGTTTTTGTGCAACACCCTTTTCCAAACATTTGTTTGGCATCATACTGGCCACAATAAGCATAAAAGTGGGTACAAAATTAAACGTTTTTATGAACAGGGGGCCCCACAATTGGTCTTGCCTGGACGTTCCAGAAATCCTTAAGATGGCAGTGGTCAGGGAGTATGTTTACACATGGACAGTAGTGAAAATTTTAAACGCTGAAATACAAATTTATAAAACTGTACCTGAAGCTGAATATGAAATACAGTTGCTAGTGGGGGGAAAGTGCTTTTAGAAATTGCTGCTGCTGATACACACTGTGTTAAATCACCTATTTTAAAACTGGACCTGAAATTGAATTTGAATTACGGCTGCTAGTGAGGGGAAAGTGCTTTTAGAAATTGCTGTTGCTGAAACGCGCAGTTTTAAAATCAGCTATTCTGCTATTTGCACATTACCTGTTATCTGCACTGACACGCGGGACTGCGGCTCCATTGATGATGTGTTTAGAGGGCAGAGTACTGGAACATAGAGGCGCCATTACTCTTGGCAGCGCTCTAGTGTTTCAGCCACCCTTACAAACAAGCATTTACAATGCAACGGTCTCGCCTTTGCAAAAGTTAGAGCCATTGGCATTGTAAATGAAAACATTGTTATTTATGTGTTGGTTTTGAAAACAGATAAATAAATGACATTGTCATTTACAATGCCAATAGCTTAATCTCTCACAAATGCGAGACCTATTGCATTTACACCCCCACACACACACAGAGCCACACACACAGAGAGCCACACACACAGAGCCACACACACACACACACACACAGAGCCACACAGACAGAGACACACACACAGCCACACACACAGCCACACACACAGAGCCACACACACACACAGGGCCTCACACACACACACACAGAGCCACACACACAGAGAGCCACACACACACACACACAGAGGTGAGGAGGTGTGTGGGGGTGAGGGTGAGGGTGAGGGAGTGTGAGGGTGAGGTGGGTGAGGTGTGGGGGGGTGAGGGGGTGAGAGTGTGAGGGTGAAGGAAGTGAGGGGGGTGAGGGTGAAGGTGGGTGAGGGCGGGTGAGGGGGTTTGAGGGTGAGAGGGTGTGAGGGTGAGGGGGTGAGGGTGGGTGAGGGTGAGGGGTGAGGGTGTGAGCGTGAGGGGGTGAGAGGGTGTGAGAGTGTGTGAGGGTGAGAGTGTGTGAGGGTGAGAGGGTGAGGGTGTGTGAGGGTGAGGGTGTGTGAGGGTGAGGGGGTGTGAGGGTGAGGGTCGGTGAGTGTGAGGGAGGTGAGGGGTGTGGTGTGAGCCTGAGGGGTGTGGTGTAAGGGTGAGGGGGGTGAGGGGGTGAGAGGGTGAGGGGGTGTGAGGGAGGGTGGGGGGTGTGGTACAGATCACTCAAATAATTTATTTACTTGCAGGCATCTTGAAGAGTGTGTTATTTAACATCATAACTGTACTTTCACGAGAATTTACAAACTGCAAAAGTAACCACTTCTGGTACATTATCTGTCAATGAGCATTTTTTTAAAGTATGCTGCCCTCGTGAACGGTTTTCCTGTCTGTTGGGTGTAGGTACTAAGGACCACCTGCAATTTCTGATTAAAGAATAAAGTCAACCCCGCAATGGAAGCGCTCCCAATATGTCGAGAAAGTGCAAAGGTCCCATGGAGATGCCAGAGGCAAGGCTGCCTCCCAGGTAACGAGTCTGCCTGGTGACTCGGCCATGCCGTAGGCAGCCTCTCAGCTCTGGTGCAGTTTATACGAAGATGCCGGCGGGCCTGGCACGGTGCGCATCACCTGGTTTTGGAAAACAAAGATTTTGAGTCGTTCGAAAACCCAGAGGAAGATCAGAAGGACGCTGATGTACTGGATCCAGGCGAACTTGATCATCTCCCAGAATCCGGGCTGGTACGTGGGCTGTGCTAAGGAACTTTGAACTTAGAAGTACTTGCTTGAAATCCTTGGCGTTAGTTTTTTTTTTTTGCAGAGTTTTATATAGCGCGAACTAGACCCGAACCGAATCAGGTATCAGAGCGCTTTACATAGCACCAGTTACATTACATGAGGACGGACATACATTCATTTTAGGCACGGGGAGATTAAGTGATTTGCCCAGAATCACAGGAGGTTTTTGGCGTCGTTACCGAGACTCGAACCCAGATCCCCAGGTCCGAGGTTGAGCACCCTAGCCGTTAGGCCAACTCCTCTCCCCAAGGTTAGTTAACATTACAACGACAGAACAAAAGTGCCTGAAAAGGCTTAAGCGGCAAAAAAGATCTAATCTGTGTTTTCAGAAAATGCTATACGGCAGCGTGGATCAAAAAAGTTTATGAAAAATAAACAAAAACCATATCCTACTAGATTGCTACTGTACCGACATAACCTTTCGTTGAGTTCTTCCATAGTATTTACAGAAAATGGAAGCTTTAATAACGCTACCAAAACGCAACTGAGTATTTGATAGTTCCACATAAATCGTCATGTTATATTACCATTAGGACCCCCTCCCCTCCTCAAGGAAGACTGGAATGCATAACTGTTTACTTATTGCTTTGCTCTCCCAATAGTTCAGAAATCCAGTTTCCTCAATGCACTTTACTTGGGGATTGAAATTCACTTACTAACGTTCTATGAGGTGGATGGCACAATATTAAGGTCATAGGCAACATGAAAAGTTGTCCCAGCAATACATATTTCACACTTATTTTTTATAAACTACAGAGACTTTAATGTTGTTATTTGTATAGCTTTTGAAATAACGTTGTTTTCCTTAACATGTGCATTTAAAGCATATTGCAGTCTTCCTTCCTATAGTGGAAGTGGGGAAAAAACAGAGGACACCTTAAGAGCAACAGACCTAAGGCCGCGCAGTTCTAAAACTCGGAGAAACCAATGTAAAGTTTTGTGATTTTAAACAGGCAGTCCCGCAATACAACTCGTTTTCAAAGTATAAGAATCTAGAAAAAAATCAACTACGAGCTTATTCAAACAAAGTATATAGGTGTTAATGCCTACCGCCCCTCTTTAGACTGACATATTGGGATTTCATGGCTATCCAAATCTCACTAAGAAGGGATATGGGGCGCACCGAAAGCTGTAGGGCTCGCGTGGTAGCAGAGTGGTCATTTCTCGTCCTACGAGCTTTAAAGGGCACTGTGAATGAGCGCATTTTTAAGGACTGCTCTGCTCAGAGCTAGGCGGCCCATGCAGCAGCTACTAGGAGGCCTGCTCAGGGCTGCGCAGTTTTGGGCCTCACCCTGCCTATCAAGAGACTGAGCGCGCAGGAATAGACGCCATCTGCTCATACTATAGGCGGCTAGGAACTCCCCCTCACCTAGCCAGGCCTCTCTGTCCAACGGCTGAGCCAGACCACGGACTCCTCCATGCAGCGCACCCACCTCCCTAACAGTGGCGCACACCAGCTCTTTTTTTTTATGAATGGAAAACACTGTATGCAAATGAAGGCGACTCTAGGCAACAAAATGGCCGACGCTTGCGCTTCCATTTGACACGGGGGGGGATGTCCCGAGCCTCGGCCGCCGCACGCTCGACAATGCAGGGGGGCGGGGAAGGCTCAGAAACTGCAAAGTGTAAGGGAACGCTGATTACACCTCAAATCTGAAGCCCCCCACCCTGTTAAAATGGTCCGTGCCAGGGAAGTGTGCAGCAGTGGGGAGTGGGGGTGTCCCTGCCAAGACCGGAGCAACCCCGTTAAGTCCTGGGTAGCAACTGACGTGTAGCCGCCAGCGGGAGCCCTGCAGAAGTAAACACGGCGGCAGGGGGGCGTGCAGCAGCTCTTGTGAGCCCTGAAAGCTGAAATCCCATGCACCAACCACCTACCTCCACCCACAACACACAACCCATTCCTGCCCCGAGCCCCCAACTCACTCCTCATGCTGTTCTTCTTCGTTCATTTTCCTCCTCATTTTCCTCCTCCAGCAGCGCCCTGCGGCTCCGTGCTCCACATCTTCTTGGTCACATTCTCGGACCTTCCTCAACTTTTTATTATGTTTCAATAGTTATCCGGGGGTAGTCAGGTGGGGGGGATGTCCCAAAAGTAAAAGAAAACCAAGGTGTAACTGCAAAAGAAGGGCCATCCCGGAGAGCGCTGCGCAGCATTGGCCGTGTCAGAGCGCCTCTGCGGCGAGATCCCGCTTACAGGCACAGAGTGGGGGAGCTGGGAGTGAGGCCTGCGTTGACCCTGTCCGAGCCCCATAGCTGCAGCCTCAGTCCATGTTGGATTCTCACCGCCGAGGAGAGGAAGTGGGGAGGAAGCGATGACGTCATCCTAGCAACCAGCTGCCAAGCTGCAGCACTGGAGGGAGGGGAGAAACCCGACATCGACAGCCGCCCGCCTGCCCCTGCCACTGTTCAGAGCGCTGCCAGACTAGTCCCTGTCCTTTTCAGGCTGGGGGGCATGGTTTTTTACTTTCTTTCTCGCCTCTTCTCCATTGGTTGGAATATAAACTCTCGCTTACAGGCGCCGAGTGGGGAGCTGGGAGGAAGGCTGGCGGTGGCCCCGCCGGAGCCCTATGGCTGCAGGCAGCCTCAGTCCATGTTGGATTCTCACCGCCGAGGAGAGGAAGTGGGGCGGAAGCAATGACGTCATCCTAGCAACCAGCTGCCAAGCTGCAGCACTGGAGGGAGGGGAGAAACCAAACACCGACAGCCGCCCGCCCGCCCCTACCACATCTCAGAGCACTGCAAGACTAGTCCCTGTTTTTTTCAGGCTGGGGGCGTGTTTTTTTTACTTTCTTTCTCCCCTCTTCTCCATTGGCTGGAATGTAAACAACGGGTGTGTATTTGACTGTTGTTTACATTCCAGCCAATGGAGAAGAGGGGAGAAAGAAACTAAAAAACATACCCCCAATCTGAAAAGGACGGGGCTTAGATCGAAAGACTGTGGTCACTGGGACCTCTTCTCCAATGGCTGGCCACAGTGTAGGAGGCCAGCCAATGGAGAAGAGGGGCGGGCTTAACCTCGCTACTCCAAGACATTAAATCTCGCCCACGAGACTGTGCATGTGCGCAGCCTATGCTAGCCGAGACCTAAAAAAATGAGCATAAAACAAAGGCACGCTTAAGGCCAGCCCGTCTGCACTCATCGACGTCCAGATCGCAGGCAGTTCCAGCCATAATGCTGATTGGCTATCAGAGGTGAGACCCTACATAACTTTTACCTCTGCTGAATTACACAACTTAAGAAATCAGGGTAGGAATTGTGATGACCCACTATTGCTGGATTGTGTGGTTCCTGTTTGCTGCCACACTGGTAAACGTCCCCTTCATCCTTTAAACGGAGCTGACAGACATCACAGTGAAACTAAAGGGGGTCTTAATTAATGTTTGCTCGCTCCCTAAAAATGCACTGGACATATATAACCAGACTGAGAGGCAGCAATTAGATATTGTCTTTATGACCGAAAACTGGCTTAATGAAGACTGATTTCCAGACTTGCAACTGCCCCCCCCCCCCCCCTCTGCAGCTATGCATGTGTGCACTCATACCGAGAGGGCCAGAGGGGCAAGGGGGTAGCTCTAGCATTTAGAAATTCACTGAAATGCACCATGTTGCAGGTCGAAGAATGGATAGACGTTGATGTCTTGGAAGAGGTGTGGCACAGCGGCCAGGGTGCCTGACTCCGGACCACAGGGTTCACGGTTTGATCTCCGGCGGCCGATTAGTCCAGCACCATGCAACTCTGGGCAATAGCTCGCTTAATCTTTCCGATGGCCCCCAGCACCAGAACACCTCTCCGGAGGTAGCTGTGCGCTTTACAAATGCTGGTATTTCATTTAATTGCATTTGGTCTTCAGCATTTTACCAGCCACCAACTGCTCCTTTGCAGCGGCCTGTTGTACCACCCCGGGGCATGCAGGAGACTTTACCAACTCTATCACCAAGGCACTTGCATTTAAAATAATAAACTATACACATTGTACAATCCTTGGCTATTTTAACATCCAGCTAGGCAACTCCTCGGATAGTCTAGCATTGAAATTGTCAGATACGTTAGCAGACGTTGATCTAATAATGACCCCATTGGGACGGACACACAGAGCAGGTCACACAATTGATACAATATTTTCTAATACCCTAGTAAATCTTGAAAGGTCTACATAGGTGCCTTGGTCTGGCCATTTTATTCTTCCCTTCTCCTAACCCTGGTCCACTACTAAGAATAAGATGAGAGAAAGGCCGCCCTTAAGAACCAAACTTGGAACGAGGTCGATATATCCTTGCTGAAGAATATTCCAGCATAAGCTAAACCTGAGTAAACAAACGCTGTTGTGTCAGATATGGTTATAGTTAAAAACAGTCTGTCTGAGGCCGCCAACATGGCTGACCCTGTAATCAGTCTAAAGACCACCAGGAACCATCCCTCTCCCCTCTGGCTCACTAATGAACTAGTGGAGAAAGGAAGTATTGTAAGAAATTAGAAGGACTCTGGAAGAAATACTACTCTGAAGCAGACAAAATCCTATACAAAGCTGACCTGAGGAACTATCATAACAATCTAAATCTTGCATGACACACTTTCTATTTGAAAAAGATTGTTGAATCTAACAAAAATTTAAAATACAATTGACAGACCCAAAAGCCACTGAACCCCCCTTGAAGAGAATACTTCCCTATTGACAAAGTCACATAGATTTTTTAAAGATTACATTTTAAAGATCCAGGACAACCTTTTAAAAATGAAGGACAATGAGCCCTCCAGTGAGATTCGGAATTTAATAATGCCCCCAGTCAGGGGCGTAGGAGACACTAAAATTCTGGGGGGGACAGCGAGAACCTTGTGGACTTTCCAGTGACCCTATACAAATCACCGCCTGTTAAACAAATACAATCGCATACTTTCGAAGTGAAATATTAAGAAAAGCAGGCATGTTGTCACAATTTTCATTAATGCTTTATTGTTATTTACATTCATATAGTAATCAGACCAAATGTGAAAAAAACATGTATATGAATCGTCTTGATGCACCAAGCAAACATAGGTGGCTGACTTAGGGTGGGGGTGTCGTGTTTGCAAGTGCATTATGATTTGAAAAGTACCTGCTGCTGCATTCCTGGTCTCCAGCAATTTTCAGGCAACAATAAAAATGTGAAGATAACTTTGGTGATTAATGTTCTTTATTGAGAGAGATCCAAGGTTTGTCTAGTTGAAGTTTTGACACTTGGTAAGGTAGACACAGTGGGTTAATATGCATGCTGCTACGAATGTGTACCACGCAGGTCACAAAATGCATATCATGTAAATTGGTCAGTGAGTTACTGCTTTTGTCTGAGAGATTATGTTGGTATTTGCAGTTTATAAGTTAAAATCCTAACATTGAACAGTGAGCTATTAACCGTCATCAAAGAGCTGCATGAAAACTTAAGGTATAGATTAAAACATTATGATTTTTCCCCAGTATTTCCTTATCCTAATGTTGGAAAATGGGTTCATTAGGATAGAAATCAATTCTGATTATTAAAGAGAACCCCCAACCATGATGTTATGTTTTAAATTCTGAGTGTGTGTTTCTTTAGTGTTGCAAAGCCATCCTGTGCCTTGGGCACTCCCCAATGTTTTGCTGACTGGTACTGGTGGTACCCGACTCTGACAGACCCTGGCCTCTGCCTGAACAGGCACAGGGCCAGTGATATTCTGAAAGAGACACTTAAAGATACTGTGAAAACACCTACATACACTAGGGTGCACTATGGGTTAGGGTACCCCTATGATTGGCATGACTTCTCCTATAAGGCCCTAGTTCATAATAGGGCACGGAGATTAGAACTACCTTTAAGCCCCTAGAATATATTAGGGCATGGCAGTTTAGAGGCCAGCAGCCCTTTCTGCGTTTGCATGTGTGCACTGCTGAAGCCGGAGGTCAGTTTAAAAGTAGCCCTGTGTTGTAGGACTGCTTCTAAAATGCAAATTGTGCCCAAACTCGACTTTTGGGTTTGGGGAACTTATAAATTGATCAACTACAATGCTGGGGCAAAATGAAGTTAAGTGGGAAAAAAAATTCCACTTAACTATGGCTGTATCATATTTACCACATAATACATCATCTGCTGCATAATCTAACGATTTGACCCAAAACAATTTTGTAGCTCAAATGGTTCAAAAATTACTAAAAGAATGTGACTTATGTTGCTGTGAAGTGTAGGGGTCTTTGCAAAGGTTGACTGGTCACCTTTCCCAGTGCTGCATTTGTATGTTACACAGGTACTAATGAGGCAAAAGCCTTGCAGAGGCTGTTAGTATGTATAAATATGTTCAAATAATAAAGTATCAATTGTTGCATCATTTAGTCAACACTGCAACATAATTTTGGCCTCCATTGCTGCATAACTCCAGTGGCCCGAAAGAAGGCTGCACATGTTAAAAGTGTTTGTGCATGAAGCAGAGACCATGAAGTTTGCAAACTTAGGGGCTGATTGCGAAGGCAGGCGGACTTCAGTCCGTCTGCCATCGAATCGGGGATTGGGACCGCTGGCCTTCAAGGTGGCGGCCAGACGATAGGCATTACAATGCAACCGCCACTATGGCGTTCGGAGTGCCTATCTTTTACATTGCAGCAGGTGCTGCTGGCTGCATCATCTGCCGCAATGTAAAAACTGACATGTCAATCAATCAATCATAGCATTTGTAAAGCGCACTACATACCTGTGAGGGTCTCAAGGCGCTGGGGGGGGGGGGGAACTGCTACTGTTCGAAGAGCCAGGTCTTGAGGAGTCTCTTGAAGGTTAGAAGGTCTTCGGTTTGTCGTAGGCGGATGGGGAGGGTGTTCCATGTCTTGGTGGCGAGGTGGGAGAATGATCTGCCACCGGTGGTCACTCTTCGGGTGCGTGGGACGATGACGAGGGCGTGGTCTGCGGAGCTGGCAGGCGAGGGTGTAGAAGCCGAGTCATCTGTTGAGGTACGCTGGTTTGGTGTCGTGGAGTGCCTTGTGTGCATGGGTGAGGAGCTTGAAGGTTATCCTCTTGTTGATGGGGAGCCAGTGCAGGTCTTTCAGGTTGGGTGTGATGTGGCTGCGGCGGGGTATGTTGAGGTTCAGTCGTGCGGAGGCATTCTGGATGTGTTGCAGTCGTGACAGGAGTTTGGCCGGGGCTCCTGCGTAGAGTGCTTTGCCGTAGTCCAGTCTACTGCTGACGAGGGCTTGGGTGACCGTCCTTCTAGTTTCGGTGGAGATCAACTTGAAGATCCTGCAAAGCATGCGGAGGGTGTTGAAGCAGGTGGAGGAGACGGCGTTGACCTGCTTTGTCATGGAGAGTGTGAGGTCGAGGATGATCTCTAGGTTTCGTGCGTGGTTGGTGGGTGCTCCTAGTGCCGTTGGCCACCAGGAGTCGTCCCAGGCCGATGGGGTTGAGCCGAAGATGAGGATCTCTGTCTTGTCCGAGTTCAGCTTCAGTCAACTGTCTCTCATCCAGTCGGCGACAGCCTTCATTCCTTTGTGGAGGTTGGTTTTGGCAGTGTGGGGGTCCTTGGTGAGCGAGAGGATCAGCTGGTTGTCGTCGGCGTAGGAGATGATGTGTAGGTCGTGCTGTCAGGCGACGTGGGCGAGTGGTGCCATGTTGGGCTGAGGGATGAGCCTTGGGGTAAGCCGCAGATTATCTTGGTGGTTTTGGAGCGGAAGGGGGGGAGGCGGACGCTCTGTCAAGTCCCATGTCTGGGGGCTGAGGGGAAAGGGGCCCGCTATGGGCCTCCAATGTCCCTTTCCGCCAACTTTTCCATGGCGGGTGAACTGCCATGGATAGACTGGCGGGTAAGGGGTATCGTAAGCCCTACTGTGGTGCCTGGTAGGCACCACCAACATTGTAGGAACCAAGAGCCCTTCCGCCGCACTGGCGGGCTCAAGTAGCCAGTCGGGTGCGTGGAGGTTGGTCTTTCCGACCGCCAGGAAATCACCCACCATTGTAATATGGTTGGCGTTGATGCAGTCACCGATGGCAGTGGGACCGCCAATGACGGGGTGACGTGGCGGTTCCACCTTCATTATAATCACCCCCTAAGTTTGGTGTGCATGCAAATCCTACATTGCCAACCCCTGGTAAGTTGCACCACTACTGCTTAAAAAGGCCAATGGAGGTACCAATGGGTGCGGTGGACTGGCCTCAAGGATCTTGTGACCTCAGTGACAGTCACTGTCGATCTAGGGTGTGCTTCTTTGTATGCCTGCTCGCAAGACTGGAGGTGAACTGCAGTATGGATTGTGGTGGACAGGCCTTCCAGGTTAACTCACACTTGCCACCGTTGGGGTCCACCTGCGGGTGCTAAGACACCAGAGGTCTATCGGGCCTTCTAAGGTGTAGCTTTGGAGTGAGCTCTGTCAGGAGTGTGGTCTGGTGGACTGGTCATGAAGGCTGAAAATGGTGCTCCAGTTCCGAATTCAGCAGCTCTGGCCAGAGTGCCACATCCTCTCCCACACTGAGCACCATAGTGCCTCACTGAGAGAAACTTGCACTGCCTTCTGCTACAACTCAATTGTGCTGCAACTAAATTCAAATTATGGACTAGACAACAGTAAAATGCTGCCTGAAAAAAAATGAAAAACACCCTGAAAAAAGCAAACACTCATGAGGAATGCAAGAATAAGCAAATCATGTGACAGCACTTGACAGCCTGGCGAGGCGGGGCGACCGATGTCCCCTTGCCTTACCTGTACTACATCCCTGGTGACAACCTCATGTGTTGATCCTGCTTTAACATGCTTTCTTCCCTTGTTCTTTTCCTCCCTTGGGCTAGATCCCTAGCGCAGTCCCCACAGGAACTAGCCGCGCAGACTACCATTGGGCTCCTAAGGGTAGGTTACACATATTATACCAAAATCATCCCACAGAGTGCCTGTCTCCCTCCTTGTGGCTTAGTGGCGTTCTAATTGTAATGAATATCTTCTCCCATTACTGTGGCTGTAGTTTTAGTAAATAACAGACCACCTTTGCAACGAGTAGTACTCACACATGCCCTGAATACCCTCTGGGTCATGTCTTGTTACACGTAATAATGGTCTCTCTCCCCTTACCACGTTGCACTCCATTGTTTCCTTGACACCTAGTAGATCATGTATAACTGGGTGCGTGATTGACTTTTGGGGTGAAGTCAACGCTTAGCTTGTCAGCGTTGTAATTAATAACGATATTGTAGCAATTGTTATGTTTACTTTATTCCTAGGTCTTACGCTGATGCAGTGTCCCTCGCCAGCCTTAGACCTAGACCTCTCAGGTTGTATTAACAATAGCCTGTAGCTCACCTTTTTGGGCACATTAGGTTTATATGAGCACTTTTTTCGGTCCTGAAGAATTGCCCTGCTGGGCATGAAACATGTTGACCAAGTGGAGGGTCGATATGAGGCCACACTAATAGTTACGTTGGTCCTCAGTACCCCTCCCTGCACTTTTTAACAAAGTGGCTAGCCACATGAATAAAGGTTTCCCTGTGGACTATCCAACTTTTTTTTTAATTATCCACCTTTTGCTCACTACCTCACCTTTTTAAGCCTCACAAGTTTCTACATATCACGGCAAGGAACAAAAGACCTCCGCAAAAGAGTGACACTTGTTGTCACCCGTCGGGCATTGCAGCGCCGGCCGGACGAAGGAGCAGGAAGCCGATGATTTAAACAACATCTCTAGTAGGCTGAATGAGACATGTCATCCAGCTCATCAGTTGTGTGAGGCTTCCTTAGTTCCGTCAAGGAACTTGCTGACCTTCTAGCATTCCACACCCTCTTGCTGACTCTCAGCTAACTAGGAGAGAGACCTTATTACCTGTCTAACCCTAGGGGAACTGTGTACAACCTTGCTTGCTTGCTCTCTGGACAAGTACACTGGACCCCTCTAAATATAGTCCATTCCCGTCCCCCCTGTTGTTTACATATATAGCGTGGGTTACCCCCACGGGACACTTAGGATACCAAGAGTGACACGTTTTCACTTCTTTGGCCCAACACACTTTGGTGCCTTCTTTCCCCCAGTACACCGCATTCGCGGTTCTCTTGTTGAATTTTCTATCCAGACACCTCATTTAGCCACACCCTAGCCATCATGGAGGATGTACCAGGCCTCAGTTTCGATGATGATGCCATTGATGAAGCCCTACGGGCGGCCCCAAGTCTAATTACTCTTTCAGCTACGGCTACCTCGAGTGCTACCAATGACGATTGGACCATACTCACTGCCCTAAAGAAAGAACTAATTAGGATCACGATGCATGGTATAATGATGACCGAGTACCTGAGAAATAAAATTGCCCCCTTAGGTCTTATCGTGAATATTATACCCAGACTCTTTCTTGAAGATAAACAGTTCAAGATCGAGTGGGTACAAGTCTCCTGGAAATGTACTAAAGATCTGCTTTTCCTCATTGTACAAACATCCAAACGGCTGGCAGAGGCCCTACAAGAGAAAATCTCAGCCATAGAAGCCACAATGAGAAGCACGGTCAATAAGAACACCAAGGCCAATTTTACCAACAAACTAGCGGAGATCAACCAGGAAATGGCAGATCACCACGAATATCTCCTTAATCAAAAAACTGCCAAACTACAGAAAGACATTGCCAAGTTCGAGAAGGAGAAAGTGTATCCTTATCTCAAGGATGGCTTCAAGAATAAGAAGACATCTTACTCCTCTGATGAAAATACGGATAACAGCCGGCGAGGCTCCACTAGTAGTGACTCCAGTGGAGGTTACAACTCCAGGAACAACCGGGCTCCACAACATCCCAACTGGCAACCAGGACACCATCAAGGACCGGTGTTTCATGGCCCTTCGCACATGGCACCCCCATGGCAATACCCCTTCTACCAACAGGGTCCGCCACAATTTTTCCCTTCAAATCCGCCACCTTTTCAAGGCAGAGGTTGGGGCAGAGGAAGAGGGCGAAAGCGAGGCGGACAGAAAGGAGTACAGTGGCAGGACCAACCGACACCTCAGACGTCGGTGGAAACCAGGAGCACAACCAGGGGGAGAAGAGTCTGACGGTGAATCTATCGAAGAAAGCTCTGACCCCCATTGAGATTCAAGTCCTAGAAAAAGGACTGGGTTTTGTCCCCACTCCCATCCCTGATACATTTCAAGAAATGATTGAGATCAAACAACTCTTCAGGAAGATATGCTTGAAAGCTTTCTTCCAAGACAAACCAGAACCAGATAATTCTGATTCGGGTTTACGGAAACCTTCCACCTTTACACCCACAGATGGGATGGTTCCCCCAGAGATTCTTGCCTTTGAGAGAGCAGTCCTCAACACCCTCAATAACAAACCACAATGTAAACGATTCAACAATTTGACCAGCTTGGAGAAGCAGGCTTGCCAGGCCCTAGGGAATGACAACACGATCGTTATAAAACAAGCGGACAAGGGGGGCGCTACAGTCATCCAAGACTATGATGTATATGACCTGGAATGTAGACGCCAACTTTCCAACAGTTCCCACTACAGACCCCTCACCATAGATCCAACCAAACGCTTGTCAACCACGATCATGAGTCTCGTGATAGAGGGTGAAACCAATGAATGGCTGTCTAAAAAGGAAGCAGATTTCCTCATCACCACCGAACCAGTCACGCCTTATTTCTATACACTGCCCAAAATCCACAAGGGGGTCACACCTGTACCGGGAAGGCCCATCGTGTCAGGCATAGGATCCCTTCTGGAACCCTTGTCTCAATTTTGCGACGTATTTCTCCAGCCATTAGTGAAGAAAATCCCTTCCTTCCTCCAAGATACCAGAGATGTCCTACGTCTTATTGAAGATATGGACGGGAGGGAGAACGTCGACCTAATATTGACTCTGGACGTAGAGGCACTCTACACGAACATCCCCCAACAAGCCACCTTGGAAGCAGTGGAGAATGCCTTGAGATCTGAGGAGTGGACATCCTGCACCCCCATCTCTTTCATCATGGCCCTTGCGAGTATAGCCCTGACGGAAAATTTCTTCAGGTATGAATCGCAATTATACCATCAGATCCGTGGTACATCCATGGGTTCTACCTTTGCGCCGAGCCTGGCCTGCCTTTACATGGCTTCCTTTGAGGAACATTTCATCTACCCTGCTGCACCCAATCCATTTCTCGAACATCTATCCCTCTGGCGTCGCTACATCGACGACATTTTGATCCTATGGAAGGGGGATCGGACGAGTTGTGAGGCATTTTGCTCCTGGATTAACCTGCAGAATCCGTACCTAAAATTCACGGGTACCATTTCCGCCGTTTCTCTCCCCTTCCTTGATCTCACCATCAGGCTTGATCCTTCAGGGATTACGACTACCCTCTATAGGAAAGAAACCGACAGGAACAGTCTCCTCCCTTATCAGAGCCACCACATTCGAGCCTTGAGGGATAATCTACCCTTTGGACAATTTCTCCGAATCCGAAGAAATTGCACGTCACTGACTGATTTTGTACGTGAAGCTTCTACCCTCCAACATAAACTCCAGGATAAAGGCTACCCGACCAGACTTTTGAAACAATCATTTAAAAGGGCACGTAACAACAATAGAGAAGCCCTGTTGGAGTCGAACCCAAAGCCAATAAATGATGTCATTACTTGCGTAACAACATACACCAGGAATTCCACCTTTATCAAGAAAACGATCAACTCACACTGGGGCACTCTGAACTCCGCTGGGCTGGATATCCCACGTCCACGCTTTGCTTTCAAAAGAACTGCTAACCTAAAGGACACCCTGACCCACACCCGACCCAAGAAGTCAAGCACCCACCGTGAGAACCCCTTGTGGGACTTGCCACCAGTGGTTGGGCACTACAGGTGTGGCAGCTGCATCGTCTGTCCTCAAGCCATACAAAGCAAAGATATCAAGCTGACAACAACGTTTATCTGGCACATGAACAAACATACCAATTGTAACAGTAGCCGCTGTATATACATGCTCATATGCCCCTGTGGGCTGAAGTACATAGGCATGACTATGCGAACTGTGAAAACACGGATCATTGAGCATAATAGTAACATTCGCTGTACTAAGACACACACCAGGCTCTATGAACACTGTAAAGAAGCGGGACATAGGGCAGACAACCTTCAATGGATAGTCTTGGAATGTCATCCTTCCATCAACCAACATGCACTATATAGACTGGAACAGAGGTGGGTGCACCGTCTTCAATTGGACACCTGTGGTTTGAACGATTCTATCCCGTGGAATCAACTAGCAAGATGACTCCGCCACTTGACCACCCCTAATTTGCCTAGTGCTTAAGAGACTGGTCATCCTCCCTCTTGAATAATTTTTACATTACAGCATCATACCAGTCCCACGGACGGAGGGGCACCTCTAACACGAGGCTTTTCTAGTCCCAGGGGCACCGTGGTACCCCTACCCCTGAGTTAATCCCCCCGGGGTCACCCTGTCCCGTCTGGCCCTGTATACTGACCTAAGCATGGCCATTACATCACATCCCTAATCCTAGGATATACTAGTCCCATGGGCACTGTAGTATCCCCCCACCCCTGAGGTATCCCGCCACCCCTGAGTCAACCCCCGGGGTCAGCCTGCCCACCCTAGCCCTATCACTCACCCAACTTTGGCCATTGGTTGTCTGAGCCAGTCATCGGTCCTCATATTACGGGCGGACCCAACCTGGGTGGATCAGCCCCCAGTATGACTGTGGAGACGTCTATGATACCCCTACCCCTAACCTCACACACCACCTGGGAACGCTCCCGTTAATGGCACTTTGATTTCCTATAAACAGGAACTCGTTGCCTGTTAACGAACTATGACAGTGATTTTACATTAATACATTTTGGATTCTCACACCGAGGACCCGTTTTGGCGCAGCCGCGCTGTACCATGCGAGCCACGTCACCCCACCCGACTCCCCATGACCGCCCATCACAGCGGTTGCTTTCTCAACAGCTTGCGCTTAGGTAGGCAAACTACCTTTCCCATGAGCACTCCGGAGTGGCCTCTGATTGGCGCCCCCGGCGTCTCTGTCATCACGGCCACGCCCCCCTCGCACTCTGACGCCCTACTCTTAATGGCGGCGGTGCCTCCACTCTTCACCGGCTGTTCCGCGTGAAGTACACGCCGTCTGTGTGGGGGTAGGTGATATCGGCGCAATCTCCCCGCCGCCAAGGTAAGCCTGCCAGACCGAGCAATCGCTCGCCGCCGCTCCTTGACTATGGCACTCATGCCGGGGCTCACGTGGGGCGCCCCGCACCGCCGGGCTGTCTAGGCTGCATATTCAGCTAGTTTATAGCTGCCCTTCGAACAATACTCCTTGTTAGTTCCCAACCCTTTACCATCACTCTTGGTACAATCATTGTACATTTCAGCTTCCTGGTGCTCATAAGCGGGTTTACATACACCCCTATGTCTGCACAGCCTTTTGGCACTTGACAGCCTGGCGAGGCGGGGCGACCGATGTCCCCTTGCCTTACCTGTACTACATCCCTGGTGACAACCTCATGTGTTGATCCTGCTTTAACATGCTTTCTTCCCTTGTTCTTTTCCTCCCTTAGGGCTAGATCCCTAGCGCAGTCCCCACAGGAACTAGCCGCGCAGACTGCCATTGGGCTCCTAAGGGTAGGTTACACATATTATACCAAAATCATCCCACAGAGTGCCTGTCTCCCTCCTTGTGGCTTAGTGGCGTTCTAATTGTAATGAATATCTTCTCCCATTACTGTGGCTGTAGTTTTAGTAAATAACAGACCACCTTTGCAACGAGTAGTACTCACACATGCCCTGAATACCCTCTGGGTCATGTCTTGTTACACGTAATAATGGTCTCTCTCCCCTTACCACGTTGCACTCCATTGTTTCCTTGACACCTAGTAGATCATGTATAACTGGGTGCGTGATTGACTTTTGGGGTGAAGTCAACGCTTAGCTTGTCAGCATTGTAATTAATAACGATATTGTAGCAATTGTTATGTTTACTTTATTCCTAGGTCTTACGGTGATGCAGTGTCCCTCGCCAGCCTTAGACCTAGACCTCTCAGGTTGTATTAACAATAGCCTGTAGCTCACCTTTTTGGGCACATTAGGTTTATATGAGCACTTTTTTCGGTCCTGAAGAATTGCCCTGCTGGGCATGAAACATGTTGACCAAGTGGAGGGTCGATATGAGGCCACACTAATAGTTACGTTGGTCCTCAGTACCCCTCCCTGCACTTTTTAACAAAGTGGCTAGCCACATGAATAAAGTTTCCCTGTGGACTATCCAACTTTTTTTAAATTATCCACCTTTTGCTCACTACCTCACCTTTTTAAGCCTCACAAGTTTCTACATATCACGGCAAGGAACAAAAGACCTCTGCAAAAGAGTGACACTTGTTGTCACCCGTCGGGCATTGCAGCGCCGGCCCGACGAAGGAGCAGGAAGCCGATGATTTAAACAACATCTCTAGTAGGCTGAATGAGACATGTCATCCAGCTCATCAGCTGTGTGAGGCTTCCTTAGTTCCGTCAAGGAACTTGCTGACCTTCTAGCATTCCACACCCTCTTGCTGACTCTCAGCTAACTAGGAGAGAGACCTTATTACCTGTCTAACCCTAGGGGAACTGTGTACAACCTTGCTTGCTTGCTCTCTGGACAAGTACACTGGACCCCTCTAAATATAGTCCATTCCCGTCCCCCCTGTTGTTTACATGTATTCAGGAACAACATGGTTACCGTAACATTTTTAAACTCATTATTCAGAAATCAGTAAGTGATTTTGCCTGAAAAATTCAGGACATGGCTACAGGACCAGGAAAGGACCCGTTTCAATGTCCATTGCTTATATCCTTTCAAAATGTAAGAAGTTTGGTTAAAACAAAAAAATCACATCCCCGAACACAGAGCCGCAGTATACATTTTATAAACTAAAATAATTAAAACAGTTGAAAACGATCATATTAAACATTTTCACTCCACTCATCAACCAGGTATTGCAGTCCCTTTAAAAATGGTGCACTTCCCGTGGGAAAACAATGTTGTTCAAAGAATGCCGCTGCCCGCATCCCCCACAGGGGGACATCAGCAGGGAATCCCCCTTAGTCCCATTAGTCGCAGCCCCCCCCGCCCCCTCCGTCAGTCCTCGTAGAGGGGGAGGCTCGGGCAGTTCACCTGCCCCTTCCCCCGGCCGGGTGCACCAGTGACGTGCATCCGGGGAGGGCGCGTTGAGGGCGGGCCGGGTACTTAGGCCCCTGCAGCCCAGCATGCGACCTCTTTGCCGGTCGTCTGCCCTCCCGGCTGCCCCTGTCTGGCCTCCGTACCGGTCGTCCTGCGCCGGGCCGGGTACTTAGGCCCCTGCAGCCCAGCATGCGACCTCTTTGCCGGTCGTCTGCCCTCCCGGCTACCCATGTCCGGCCTCCGTACCGGTCGTCCTGCGCCTGCCTGCCTCGCTGCACCCACCCTATCCTCGTACCCAGCAGCTTGGCAGGTGGCATACTGAGTTGGATGTTCTAATGTTTTCTTTTGTGTTGCAGGTGGCGTTACAGGGCGATCTGGAGGCAGACTGGTACAGTAAGGGCACCTCTGCGGCAGACGGGTACAGTAAGGGTACCTCTGCCTGGCACAGTAAGGGTGCCTGAGCTAAAGACCTGGAGCCGCAGGGAGGTTCCGGGAAAACCACGACGGCGCCCCGTTAGTCCTTCGGGCAGTTGGGGGGCCTTACCAACCGGGGGTGTGCCATACCACGCTCCGCCCTGAAAGGGGGGGGGGCGGGAGTATAAGACATGATCACGTGATCCGTAAGGGGATCAGCAAAGGCTGCACTGTCCGGGCGTTGACCCACCGTGCGGGCCGGCTCTTAAGGCGGGCGGGGCAGCGAGGGGCTGCCGGCCCTGGATCGCCCGTAAGATAACCCACTAAAATGTCATACTTTTTGTTGTATGAAAATAAACCTGCAGCAGTTCTTTACCCATAACAATGTGTTCTGTGTAATCATTATATGGGCAAGTGTATAAAATGCAGGGGGGAGCGGATGACGGTGTGGGCACTAAGAAGAAAAAAAGAAAGTAGCGCTTTCACTGGCAAACTCTGCAAAGTGGTTCTAATGTGTGTGGGTGTAAATAACAATCTGGCCTGTCTGCTGACCACTCTGTATTGCTTAATTTAGGTATTTTATTTTTTATTTCTCTCCATCCCGAGGTTTTTCTTTGTAATTATAAAACGGTCAGTAAATGAGGAAATATCCAGCCAGTGTCCGCCTATTTTGGATCCATTTTACAGATAAACAAATAAAGAAAAGGAGATGCAAGAGAGAGTAATAAGAGCTCTTGAAATCAGAACTTAAGGAGGAGCGAGACTAAGACAGAAATGGGTATGAAGAAAAAGAGACAGTTTTTCCCCTTCTCTGCCCTTCCCAGGCCCTCAAGCCTTCCTGCAGCATAACAAAGGGCAGAGGGCGGGTGGCTTCTTTGACTCCAGGCAGGTCAAGTGCAGGGCCATTAGCTAGTGCTTTCGCTTGCTAATGGCCCTGCTGAATAAAAGAAGGGAGAGGGGAAATTCTTTTGTCCCCTTGTCCCCCCACCCTTGTACCCCGTGTCCCCCCCCACTCCAAACTCTTGGGGGGACATATCCCCCGCGTCCCCCACACTTCCTACGCCCATGCCCCCAGTCTTGGGTAAACTGTCACCATTCAATCCTCCAACTGCAAATTAAATGGATAGATTTTTCAAAAATTGCAAATCAGGCTCCCCACTGGATCCTTTTCCCCTTCAGGTTATGAGGCTAATAGGAGATATCCTAAGCCCAAACCACAAGCATCTCCTCACCACCTCGTTGCATTTTGGGAGAGTCCCTGCTTCCTGGAAAAGGGCGGGCATTATTCCCCTACTCAAAATACCAAATGTGGACCCAGCAATCCACTCTAACTTCAGACCCATCTCTTTATTCCAGAGAGTCTCCAAGATTATTGAGAAGATTGTAAACACCCAACTTTCGATTTACCTGATCAGTTTAAATTTCCTCTACCACTCCCAATTTGGCTTCTGTGGGGGTTCTCCACAGCATGGAGACAGCTCTTATGGAAATAACAGACTTCATCAAATTTGCGCTGGAGGCCGGCCAGATGCTGCCCTGATATTATTAGACCTTTATGCAGCGTTCAACACTATCTCAAATAAGATACTGTTACATCGCCTTGCCGCTATTAGCCTGGTTGGATTCAATTTTGGAGCATAGAGAACAGGTCGTGTGGCTGAAGCTGTTTTTTTCTGAGACTAGGCTTCTCAGGCGTGGAGTTCCTCAGGGCTCAGCCCTAAGCCCCACACTTTTCAAAATGTACACCATGCCACTGGTATGAAGTTGTTTCCTATGCAGATAACACAGAGCTCCTGCTGACCTATGACAGCAATGCATTGGAAGCTAAATCAAACTTTGCAGCACGCAAAGCAGCAGTGATGGGATGTCTTGAGGACAATTTGCTCCAATGCAACCCGGAGAAAACAGAAGTCCTACTGTTTAGCACAGCCCCTTCACCGGCTGGTCAGGGGCATGGCTGACTAATTGCACTTTACCCTCTCTCCCCTCGTGGAGGTGGCTAAAAATAGTGGGGTGCAGACTGACAAGTACTTATCCTTCAAACTCCAGATCACAACAGTGGTTAAAACCTCCTGTTGGATACTGAGGATGGTTAGAAAATGTCTTCACCTCCTTCGCTGGGAATCCTAGAAAACAGTAGACGAGGCACTTATCCTCTCTAGACTGGACTACGTGAATTTTCTGTACCTAGGGGTACCGGACTACCTAATCCAACGACTGCAAATGATACAGAACATGGCAATTCCCCTCTTGTTTAAACTACCCAAGCATGCCCCCCTTTCCCACTACTGTAACCAATTGTACTAGTGACCAGTTAGAAAAAGAATTATGTTTAATGCATTGACAGTTGCACATTCTGCTTTTTATAAGACTAGCCCCAATTACCTGACAAAAATTATGGCCGAATACTATCCCAAAAATGTCTTCATCTACAATCTGCCTGGTTGCTAGCTATCCCTCACACCAAACGGAAGAAATGGGGCGGCTCAGCCTGTTCGGTTCTGGCAGCCAAGTACTGGAACCTTCTCCCTCTTCCTAGCAGATGCATCCCAGAGAAGAACGTATGCACCTGAAAGCACTTCTGTTCAAACTATAAGGTGAGTGATACCCTGCAGTGGCCATTTGCCTTAGAAACTGTTACAGAAGCTGTTCACTCTAGAAATCCATTCATGCTTTCATTCATTCATTCATAGTTCTAAAAAATAACAAGCCTTCAAAACAAGGAGAGAAGAAAAGACAGCACAGAGGGGGTGGAGAGCTTGACAAATGAGGCTGGAGGGCAAGCCACATTTTACATAACCCTAAATGGCTAAGCCATAACATACCTCATCTCCTGGTATATAGATGTCCCTGTGAAGACACCTCTGCCTGACTTCATAAGACTTTGTCCTAACACTTCGGGTCTTTCTGAGTCGCTTAACTCTGGTAAAATTACTCAACTTCCCTACAGAACCGTTAGTTTCTAATTTCAGTGCAGACACTGGGAGCATACTGTTGAAGCATGGCCCTGCAGCATAGGGTGAGGAAAGTCAGCTATCTTATGGGGCCACAGACAGGGGCCAGCAAAGAGTGCCGTGTGCCACGTGAAAGATATACATGCATACGATCCCATGGTGTTCTGCTAGCAGCGCTACAGGGGGGCTCTACAAACGGGGCAGATGTGAGCAGGAAGAGGGTGAAATGTAATACTGCCCAGCGTGGCTTGGCGGAATCTGGACGTTCGGACATTATGAAGATGCTTCTCAAATATGGAGCGGCAATGGAAAAAGAGGGTTATAGCATGACGCCTCTTCAGGGATTTAACAACATAGGGGCAGATTTATGTTGGTAATGCGCCACGTTTGCGTCACGCAACTGCGGCGTAAACGTGGCGCATCCCTACGACCCATTTACAACGTGACGCATCTAGGCAGATGCGTCACGTTGTAAAGCCCTGTGCCACTTGTGGGCGTTCTGGCGCAGGGTGGGCGTTCCGGGGCAGGTGCGCCTCGCAAAAGTGGCTGAGTGAAATCTATAAGATTTCACCCCAGTCACTTTCAGGCTAATGCTGCATCAAAACCCTGCGCCTGCTTGAAGCAGGCGTAGGTCTTGACGCAGCATTGGTCAGATAGGGCACCCCCGAGCCTTGCTGGAGTTGTGTCGCGCTTGCGACGCAACTCCAGCAATGCGCCACCTTTACGGCACAGATGCATCACGCATCTGTGCCGTTTTTGCCCCATGGTGCGCCGCATTGTAAATGCGGCGCACCATGGGTGGCGGGGCAGCGGCGCAAAATAACTGGCGCATCCCTGGGGATGCGCCAGTTATCATAAATCTGCCCCATAGTTTGGTGTTGTTGCCAACGGTGAGATTAAGGGGATTGAAGTTATTCTTTCCTCTCGGATGCAGCGTAAGAAACATGTAGATGTTCTATTTTTTATGAGGTTCTGTTATGGGCTGTATGGGACTTTTGTCAGAATACTATTTAAATGGAAAATTATATAGAGAGCTTTGTTGAACTGTATTTGGTCTGTGGGACACTGAGCTTGCCTAACTGCCCAATCTAATTAGAGGATACTTTTACACAGTATTCCCATGAGGTCATCAAACGTAACAGTAGTGCCCTGTCCAGTAACACGAAAGAAAAGAGTTTAGCAAAATACACCAAACTACTGGCAGTCATGGGGCTCAAGGGATCGAAGTTATTTTGATGCATGTCCAAAACGTATTTCCAAAGGTTAATACATCTCTTGAATATTCAAGAGTCTGTATAGACAACACTTCTGCATTTTATGTAGTATGATGTATCTGGATGAAAGGGGCCGGGAATACGCTCTCTGATTAGCTGTCCCTGCGTCTGCCTCACATCAGGGTCTGCAATAAGGTTGTCTTTCTCTTCTGCAGTATTTACTCATGTATTTACTTATAAATAAATCATAAATCCGTATTTGTAAAGCGCAAACTACTCACCCTTATGGGTCTCAAGGTGCTGGGAGCCGTCGTGGAAATTAAGTGAGCTATTGCCCAGAGTCACATGGTGCTGAGCTGAGCTGGCGCTGGAGTTAGGGATCAAACCGTGAACCCTGTGCTCCGAAGTCAGCTGCCCTGGCCTCTGCAACACACCTCTCCATTTATCAATGTTTGTTGTGTAGGTTTGCCAATGGTGTTTATCCTACCACTGTACCTCATTCTCATGCTCTTTTCCAGTATCCGGATGCGCTCAATAGTGCTTGTCTTTGTGTGTTTTGTTAGAAAGTCCACAATGCTTGTGTGACCAGTGAGACCAGGAGAATGAAGAGGCGTCTTGCTGTAACCATCTTTTCCATTTACGCTCCATATTTGAGAAGCATCTTCATAATGTCCGAACGTCCAGATTCCGCGCAGCCTTGCGGGGCAATATTACCTCTCACCCTCTTCCTGCTCACATCTGCCCCGTTTGGAGAGACCCCCTGTAGCGTTGCTAGCAGAACACCTGGAATCGCATGTATTTGTATCTTTCACGTAGCACACGGCACTCTTTGCTGGCCCCTGTCTGTGGTCCCATAAGGTAGATGACTTTCCCCACCCTATGGACCAGCTTTCTATGTCTACGCAGTCTAAGGCACCTTAGCCTTTTCTACAAGTAGGCCTGTGCGATATTGCTAAGATTACTTTTGGTAATCCCCATTACTCTTAGTCCTACTCGTCCTCGACCCAGTCATCACTCATGAGGTATCCCACAAGACAGGAAACAAAATAGGATACGCTTTTAGGCTCCACCCCCCCTCCTCCTGCCAGGTGCTATATCACTCCTAACCACTAGAAGCACATCCTGACACACCAAGCAACAAAGGCCTGGACAGGGAGGGAGGGTGGGAAGTATGACTGGGTCGAGGACGAGTAGGACTAAGAGTAATGGGGATTACCAAAAGTAATCATAGCATTACCTTTACGTCCCTCGTCCTCAACCCAGTCATCACTCATGAGGCATACCAAAGCAACGCCCAACCAGGCCTTTGGCACACCAAACACAGCAAAACACAGACCAGACCCAAAGGAGTGCAGCAAGTGAAAGTTTAATAAAACACACAGATTCAGAGCGGGGGGGGCAACCCCCACAGCTTGCAACACCCCACAACCAAAATTGGTCCGGTCAGAAAGGGCACAATTCAACCGGTAGTGTCTCACAAACGTAGACTCGGAGGCCCAAGCCCCCGCCCGACAGATCTCATCAAGGGACACACCATGATAAGCAGCCCAAGAGGCAGACACGCCCCGAGTGGAACGCGCCTGAACCCCCGCCGGACAAGGCAAACCAGCACCAAGATAAGCTAGAGTGATGACCGCCTCAATCCAGCGACCCAGAGTAAGCCTGGAAGCAGCCTTACCCTTACCAGCCAAACCAAAGGTCACAAAGAGGGAGTCAGAGGAGCGAAACCCGCAGACCTAGCCACATAAACAGACAAGGCACGCTTCAGATCCAAGGAATGAAGTAAGAGCTCAGAAGGAGAAGAAGGAGAAGGACACAAAGAAGGAAGAACCAGCTCCTGAGAAGAATGAAAGCGAGAGCGGATCTTGGGGACAAACCCAGGATCCAAAGAGAGCACCACAGCGTCATCCAGAAAACACAAAAATGGAGGAGAACAACGCAAGGCCGTAAGTTCCCCCAGCCGTCTCGCAGAAGTAATAGCAACCAGAAAAGCCACTTTGTAGGACAGGAACTTAAGGTCCACCGACTCCAAAGGCTCAAAGGGGGAGGATTGCAAAACACCCAACACCAAAGAAAGATCCCAAGGGGGCACCAGGGAATGAACAGAAGGGGAAGAGCGGGAGAAACTCCGAAAGAGGCGAGAAACCAACAAGCTATCCGAAGGTAGAAAAGAATCGGAATTCCAGAAGGCACGGATAGCAGACCATTGGCCCCGCAAGGTAGACAAAGCAAAGTGCTTCTGGAAGCCATCCAGAAAAAACTGAAAAACAAAAGACACAGGGCAAGAGGTAGGAGACAGACCAAAGGAGGAACACCACCTCGAAAAAGAAGACCAGTGCTTCGAATAGGAAGCCAAGGTAGACTGCCTACGAGAGGCCTGCATTACAGAAATGATGTGGTCGGGCAGACCACGGACCCCAAGAGACAACCGTTCAACATCCAGACTGCCAAGGTGAGAGGAACCAGAAGGGGGGACGGGGACTTCAGAGGAGAGGGGTAGTGGGGCAGAAGCCAAGGAGGGCCCACCGCTAGGCCCAGCAACAGAGGAAACCAAGAACTCCTCGGCCAGTGTGGAAGAACAGCCACCACCCGAGCCCCCTCCCGCTGAATCTTCAGCAAGAAGGCAGGAATCAGAGGAAAGGGAGGAAAAGCATAAAGAAACCAAGGAGGCCATTGGAGAGACAAGGCATCCACCCCCCAGACGCCCTCCTCCGGAGACCTGGAGCAGAACAGGGGAACCAGGGCATTGGAACGGGAGGCAAACAGATCCAGATCCGGTGTCCCGATCTTCTGGCAAAGCAACCGAAAGGTCCGGGGAGACAGACAGAGGGACAGAGACAAAGGGAACCTCCGGCTCAAGGAATCCGCCACCACGTTGTCCACATCCCGAATGTGCTGAGCAGACAGGGCCAGAAGATGTTGCTCCGCCCAGTCCGAAATGGAGCTGCAGAGGTCGAAAGAAATAAAAAACCGACCAATCCCCCAATCGGAAAACACCTGAAGAGGCAAGCCCCGCCGTCGGCCAATCACCATTGAGGCCAAAATGAAACTATGCGAGAGGAAGGGGGCGGCACCAAAGCGAACCCACGGCCAAACAGCCAGCGCGGGTCATCAAACAACATCACCGCAGGAAATCGCCTCTAAAGACAGGTGCACCGGAGCCCACCCAGGTGCCCATCTATTAAATGTAAAACTGCTCACACGCCGTAAATCAATCGAAGCAGGGCAACCCTCTGCAACCGTGAGCAATCGAACGACGCCAGCCACCGTCACTCCACAAACGAGCTGACACCGAGGCCCCTTGAGCACAGCACGACATGCTGGCGAGGGACACACACCCTGCAGAGGGGGAAAGCGAGGAGAAGCGTGCCCAAGAGACGGCCAAGCGCTACAGCCCCAAAGGCCTACCTTCGTCCTTCCTTGCAGCAGGACCGGCTCCCAGAACTTCGCCTCCAGAGGGATCTCCAGCGTCACAAACAAACCGGGCAGGAAGAAAACAGGGAGACCCACGGAGCCACGCAGCACAGGGCTCCCGAGCCCAGGAGGAGACAGGGAAGCCCAGCAGCCCAACTCCAAAGAATCCCACAACGGTCCACTGGAGCCTCCCAGAGCCCAGCAGAGGAGGATCCACAGAACAAACGAAGCAGGTAAGTGCCCGGCACTCACCCCAGCGTCTCCAATCAAGTAAACCACCGACAGGAAACAAAACAGGATGTGCTTCTAGTGGTTAGGAGTGATATAGCACCTGGCAGGAGGGGGGGTGGAGCCTAGAAGCGTTTCCTGTTTTGTTTCCTGTCTTGTGGGATACCTCATGAGTGATGACTGGGTCGAGGACAAGGAACGTAGAGGTAATACATAGTTCTGTAGGTCACAGAAGCACTAGGAGTATTGCACGTAATGTGGAAAATACGTGTTTTGTGGAGATTGGGCTTTGCACTAGTTTTCATAGCAATATTCGAATTTTCACTTTTATTTTGTATCGAAATGTAACTTTGCATGCCTTTTATGTGCTTCTGTCGACTGCCCTGCTTTGTATTTAATGAGGGAGTAATTGGAGGGGAAGAAGCAACACAGACAAAGGGGGTGAGAGGGAAGAAGCAGCACAGACAACTGGGTGTGGAAGAGAAAAAGCACCACCAACAATTATGAAGCAATACAGAAAACGTTAAGAAGCAACTCAGACAACGGGGGTGGGAGGGAAGAAGCAACTCCTACAACAGGGTGGCGGGAAATATGCAGAATGGACCACATGGGGTATGATGGAAGAAGCATCATGGACAACAAGGGGTGGGAGGGGAGAAGCAACATGGGCTACAAGGGGGTTGGAGGGAAGAGCAGCCCAGACAATGAGGGGTGAGAGAAAATAAGCAACACAGACAATGGGGGTGGGAGGGAAGACACAATGTGGACAACAAGGGGTGGGAAAGGAGTAGCAGCCCACAAACAATGGAGGTGGGAGGGAAGATACTGCATGGACACCGGGGACGGGTGAGAGAAAGTGACATCAATATGCACAAGCCAATTCGGAGGCAGCAAACAAGAGCGACAATGAAGCCAACAAATGGGTGGGCTCCGAGCCCCTATTTAGTAATGAAAATGTTTTACAAGTGATCGCTCATGCGTGCTGTCTTTCAGGTGAGACCTAAACATGGATACAACATGCAAGCATACAAGGATTGCTTTCTTTTCTGCAGAATTCCTTTTTTCCAGATGGTTTATTTAATTCTCAACCCTCAGGGGAACCTGGCTGCTTACTGACTGTAAGAGAGTCACTCATGCTTTACAATAGAGCTGGAGGGACACACCCAAACATCCAAAAGAAAAATGAATCCGAAAAGAAAAATGTGACACTTGGAGAATCCTATGGTCTGAGCCAAGATGCAATTGGCAATGTCTAAAGCCAATGGCTGAGGGTTCTGAAGCAAAAGAAGACAGTGGATAAAGAATGTTGACCCATAACCTATTAAAGTAATTATAGAATACAGTATGTTTTCCATGAAATGCGGAAACACCCCTACACATCGTATCTACAAAAAATAATTCAGAAGATAGGAGCTCAAAAAGAGGAACATGGATAAAGAGAAAAAGATGTATTAAAAAACTCAATAATACATGTATTAATGAGCTGTCAATGAGATTATATTTTAAAGAGAAGAAAGAGACAGAATAAGAAATAGAGAGAGTAAGAAAGATCAGAACAGAGTAACAGAAAAGAAGATGCATATAGATGATGGGGCACAGAGACAGAACGAGAAAGAAGAATACGGAAAAATTGGCAACAGAAAATAGTTATACAGAAAGAGACAACATATACAGATACCAATGGGAGGTGGGAAGACAGAAGGGTGATATCGAGGGATGGAGGATGAATACAAAAGTAGAACGGATCTAGTAATTCGGGGGGTACGGCGAGGGAGAGAGAGCATTTGGAACCAAACAGATTGAGAGGGAATCATAGCACTGTTAGAAATGAAAATACGGAGGTAAGGGTATGCTTAGTTCTAGAGTATCTGTTTGCTACTGAGAAGTGCTGGCAATCTCCTATTTAAAGCATTGGAACAGTGCTGGTAGGGGCCCATTCAAGTGAAAGAAGTGCAGGCACTGTGTACTTGACAGACCCGAACCATTCAGAGCTTGGGTTCATATAGTAAACAAGCATTTACAATGCAATGGTCTCGGCATCATTAAAGGTAGAGCTATTGGCATTGCTCATGACATTTCTTTATTTTTTTAAATCATCAATAACTGGCATTGTCATTTACATTGCAAATAGCTTAATCGGTAAATAAATGGCATTGTCATTTACAATGCCAATAGCACAATCAGGGGGGCAGAGGCAAGAAAAATAGCACAATCAGGGGAGCAGAGGCAAGAAAAATGGCACAATCAGAGGCAAGAAAAACTAGTGCAATCAGGGAGAAGGCAAGAAAAACGAGTGCAATCAGGGGGTAGAAGGCAAGAAAACGAGCACAATCAGGGGGGCAGAGGCAAGAAAAATGGCACAATTAGGGGAGCAGAGGCAAGAAAAAACGAGTGCAATCAGGGGGCAAAAGGCAAGAAAACGAGCACAATCAGGGGGGCAGAGGCAAAAAAAAAAGAGTGAAATCAGGGTAACATCTCAGGGTAATTAGACCTTGGATCAGTGAGAGGCAACTCACATTCAAGCATGCAGACTCCCTAAGATGATAATTATACCAAAGAGCAGTCCCTGCAGCATTCAGCCACTCATCCTCCTTAGTATCTCAGGGTTATTGGACCACACGGTAGTAAGAGCAATAATAAACGATTTATCCTACCTGACACGGTATCTTGTTTCACCACAGAGCTGCGACAGCCGCCGTTCACTCTACCAAAGATTGCCTGGGGCTTTTCGAGGTGCTGATTAACTTGGTAAAGGTATTTTGAATCCTATGCGCACTGATTACCATAACAGGCCACTCAAACCATACCCAAGGTTAAAACAGGGCTGCGGGGTGCGAGGGTTAGGGGCTCTGCTTGGAGGGAGGGGCGCCTTGGTCCTTTGGCAGTACGCCTCGCACCAGCCTGCAGTGACCGGAGTACGCGTCTCACGCGGAATGCGTGAGACTCGGTAGGCTCCTGTGCCGATGATCCTACGAGGCGCACAGAAGCGCTACGAGGCGTCCCGGCCTCAACGCACAGCGCACCCAAGTGCAAGAGAGTGTTCTCGAGCCCCCAGAGAGGGGGGGGCGGGTATTGGCCTACGAGTGAATAAAGTAGAGGGTGATTAGCAGAGAGAAGCGAAGGTGGCGGCAGTGGGCGTGACGAAAGCGGGTCTGACACCCCAGACTGAGGGTGCTGGGGCTGTCAGTGGGGTGAAGGTAGGGTACGGGGTAGTGGCAGCCGGGGTTGATGGAAGAGGGAGGGATAGGCAGTAACAGGGGTGTGTGATAGCAGGTGATGGCTTTGAGTGTTATGGGTGAAAGTTAAAGGCAGAGAATACTGACAGAAGATATGAGGTTAGAGTGACAAAACAGAGGGAAAAGGCTAACAGATGCTGCTAGAAACGCCCTCAGTAGAATCCTCCTGTGCGCTTACGAGGCAATTGAGTCACAAAAGTAGCTTAAGCAGTGGACACAGCTGAGAAATCTCCGATGGCCACTGTGGCGACTCCCTCCCTGGGCGGATTGGTGTGGGTGAGGACGCAGCCCGCGGCAGGCGGCGCCTATGCCAAAGGATAACGGAGCAAAATTGGAGGGACGCCCGTGCTATGAAGGGCAGGCGACTCCGAGTCACCACGTACACAGGTAACCAACCCTGGGCGATTTCGTTTTTTAAATCAAACCCTTTAGTTTGCAATGTAATCCAAACGTCATGTGCGCACGGAAATGAGAATGCATTTAATAGAATGCATGAGCTAATAAAAACAAGTGCTCTGTGGTGGAGCACTGCGTTCTTGCTGAGATGTTGGGATTTGAGTCTCGGCGTCGGCTCAAATATCCTGTGATTCTAGACAAATCACATAATCTAGCCGTGTCTACCCAAAATATGAATGTGCCCTTGTGTAAAGTAATTGGTAATCAGGTAATGCTTTTCAATACCTAAAAACTGACAAAACCAGCCCTACAACCATCTGCCATGGACCGGCGTGTTCTGCGCATGCCCCGGCCCTTTGTAGGAAGAGGGCCAATTAGATGAACAGCCTAGAGCGAAAGAATGACTAATCGGAAAAAGTACGGCGGGCGTTAAGTAACCCGGCACGAGCCCATCTACGGGGGTTGCACTTCTCAAGGGAGACAGACCCATGTGAAAATGTGACAGTTGCATCTGTGTAGGTAGCGCCTGAAAGGGGAGAGAGGCCATTGCCATGCGCAACCTGTTAGAGACGACTTTAAGTCATCCAGAACATGGTGAGATTTAGCATACCCACCACCCCAGCTCATCGGTAGTTGAACTATGCCTAAAGTGACCAGATTTTGATTAGTAAAATAGGGACAGACCAGACCGAAGTAGGACTTCGTTATTTAGCCTATTTATTTCTGGCCTGTCCCGAAATTGTGTCGCCTTGTAAAAAATAATAAAAACACGTGTGCACTCACAAATAGTAGATATCCGGCATACATTTGCAAGCTACGCAAAGGCTATGGCGAGACCTCTGCCCTCCATCCCTATTCTGTCTCCCCGTCTGCTGCACCATGCATACAACCGAACTCCTCCCGCGCTGCCTCGAAGAAAGAAACCGCTTACTTAGGGAGATCCGAAGTTCCAACTACTTACCGCATGCAGCCTGCACCTGAGCGCTAGAGCATGGAGCCGGACGGACGGACGGGCTGCCCCTCACACCAGCTCCATGGGACTGGCGGGCCGCTGCCCGCCAGCTGCCACTCAAGCCTCCCCGGCGCCCCTGGGCAGGGCTGCGCAGAGCATCGTACAATGGAGGAGAGCGAGGAGGCGGAGCGGGGGGCGGCGGCGGCCTGCGGTGAGCAGCGCACCCCGCACTTGCCATGAACAGAATGACGCCCAGGCAGCTCCTCTCTGCCCCCGGGCGCCCCACGTCATTTTAGATAGGGCAAACTGCTCCCCAGGCGCCATCTAACGATTAATATTTATAACTTGGTACAGTCACTTTTTGCTGCCACTCTGTTGCTTGCACCAAAAAAAATGGCGGCCACAAGCTTCTGAAATTTTCAGAATCGGGGGCGTGTTTTGGCGTTCTGAGTGACGGATGACGTCACAGTCGAAAGAACGCAAAAAAACACGCCCCCGAATCCGAAAGAGATGGGGCTTCATTGGAGTGACTCCCTTCTCCTCCAATGGCTGGCCTCCTTTTAGGAAGCCAGCCAATGGAGGAGAGAGGCGGGTTTCAAGCCCCCTAACTCCAAAACATTAAATCTTCGGGACTCCGCCCGCAGTGAGAGCGACGGTCCCTCGACCTAAAAATAGACTTGAGACGATGAAGGGGAATGATGAATAGATACAGCTATTCTCACGAGTGATTAGCGTGCTATACAAATGCACATAGCATAACAGAGAGGAGCGCACAGTGCTCCCCTCCTCCCGGCTCCTTCAGTTCTACACAGGATCCAAACTGAAGACATTGTTTATCAGTTCATTATGTAACGGCCTACTGCCCCTCTCATGTGCACAAAGCTTTGCATTTCCACACTTGGCTGTATAAATAAACTGCGGAATGTTTTCTGGGCCCACAGGTAGCTTCCCCCACCTTCCACCGAAAGGCTCCCAGGGTCTCCGTAAAGAGCGCGCTGTAATAACCCAGGATTAGCAACCAAAACTGAAACATAAAAAGCGAGTGCTGCCAGCTCCCAGGCGACCACCCTCTGACGCCATGCACACGAGTTGGTATTTTTTACTTAGCACGATCTGTTGGCGTTAAGGGTTTTTGGGCTCTCTGAGGGGCGGTATAACTTCAGCCTGGAAGTGTGGCGCCCCATTAAAAAGGAGGATTGAGATTGCTTAGGACGTGAGCTGTGGGAACATTAGGGCTGTGAGAAATGTGATTAGGAGGCGAAGCCTCCGACTAGAGCTGCCTCCCTGGGCCTGGAGACGCACGTGGACACCTGCGTCATACATAGGTAGAGAAAAGAGTGACACAGGAGGAACAGGCAGGGGCACACGCCCGTAGGCGCATTGATATATGAGAACCAGAAATCGTACATATATTTGCTTCAATGATTGCGTATATACCATGAGAATGCAAATCCACATATGTGCTTTAATAACTCAAGTGTGCTGATATCTTTTAATTAATTTAATTGTGAGTTTGTTTTTGTACCTGCTTGAACCCATCAAAGCCTTAGCATTATTAAACACTTGCTCACATTTTCAACAAGTTCATATTTTGGTACCCTGTGCAGCACACTTCTCTTTTTAACCGAATAATTATAGTAATCATAGCCTTAATGAAGTTGGCGGATCATTTGAGGATTCCAGAAAGCAGTGAAGTCGCTCTTTTGTCGTTAAACATGCATCTTCTTCTCAAGGTCTTCTCCCATTCGTCCACCAGAAGAGTCTTACAACTTTTCATTAGTGACTCTCTCTATGTTACTGTTTAGCACAGGGGCAGGTACACACGTGTGTTCCCTGCCCAGGTAGTGAAGTATAATCATGTGTGCTTTCGCTTCCTATGAGGATTACTCTTCCCATAGATTAACATGGTGGAATGGTGGAAATTACATCAGGCTGCAATAGTAGATCGCAGCGGAATAGACTCATCATGTTTCCTATCATTGGATCCACAATGACAAACCCTCTCCTGTGGCAAAGGTGCTTTGATCATTAAGAGATATGAATTGCCTTTTCGAAATAGTGAGCATTTCTCTGCTCTAAAATGCTTTGTGAGTCTTTTTGCTTGACTCTGGCACAGAACTGGAATGACAGACCTCTGCGATTCGAGGGTCTAGATGGATAGTTTGGAAGTACAGGTTGTGATAATTGGCCTCTTGGAGCCAGATCATGGCCCTACTAAAGATTAAGATCTGCATTCCACGACCTCATGGCAGACAGGACTGAAATTTATGGAAGAGTTCTGTGGTTCAAAGGGAAACCTTCTGAGCCACCCCCAACTTCAGAGGCACACTACAGTATTACTACTGGTGCCATACGCCAGCAGGGCAGGGATACACTTTATGGGACGTGGGACCGGAGAACCTGGAACTGTGTGGTGCACACTGCTAGAGGAATCAGTTGTGCACAAGGATAATTACTGCCATTGAAAGAGACTGTGCACCCTTCCTGAATAGTGGCTGGCCTGGGCTGACTATCTACTGCTGTGTGGCACCCTGAATTGAGCTCCCCAAGTGCTTGTTGGCTTGCCCCCAGATCTTTTGTAGGTCTCAGGACATCAAAGATCTACGAGGGACCCACACCGTCTACTTGTGACACCTAAAGAACGGTGCCCTCTTAATTGTCCATATCGTTTGCTGGATCCCAACTGGTGGCGCAGCGCAAGTGTGGAACTAAGAATTGTGTCTGGAGAATGGATTGCCTTGTGCGAAGCCCCAGAAGTCTTGCCCGCATCTAAGGCATGTGGACCCTGCATCGTGAGGACCTCAACACACATAAGCGTCTTGGTGGTGAGCGGATTCACCGGTTGCAGGATCCAGCATGGCCTACTTTATGATCGTGCTGCATCTCTTTCATGCAAAAAACAACAAGTGATGGACTGAGTGTGGATCAATGTCACACACTCCCCCAGTCAAAAGATCTGGGCCCAAATCCATCGTTTTTTTGCACTCCACACCACCCTGGGTCAGATAATGGCTTTATGCAAATCAGCTCTGACCCTGTTGCCCCATGGGAACAGTCCAGTCCGAACTACAACAGCCATATCTTTCCCAGACCGGAATCAAGCATCCGAGGACCGGACCGGTTTCGAGGTAACACCTCTCTTCAGCCCGGCTAGCTTGACTCCAAGTGGTGTGGAGTGCCTGGGACCCACGTCTGGGCATCCCCAGCGCACTTAGGGCGGCAATTGCAAAAAACAACAAGTGATGGACTGAGTGTGGATCAATGTCACACACTCCCCCAGTCAAAAGATCTGGGCCCAAATCCATCGTTTTTTTGCACTCCACACCACCCTGGGTCAGATAATGGGGCAACAGGGTCAGAGCTGATTTGCATAAAGCCATTATCTGACCCAGGGTGGTGTGGAGTGCAAAAAAACGATGGATTTGGGCCCAGATCTTTTGACTGGGGGAGTGTGTGACATTGATCCACATTCAGTCCATCACTTGTTGTTTTTTGCATCTCTTTCATGCAACACTAAATGCTCATTGCATGCGCTGTCCGATTCACAGGATGCAACCCTCAGTGGTGGGGGCGTAACGGTAGTGGTGCCTCATTCTACCTCATGGGGCATTGCTAAACTTGTGCGTGTGTGCGGGACTGAAATTACCTGGTTTGACCAGTATCAACATGAACTAGGCGTTGTGCCTCATTTCAGGGAGGCAATGAATGTGCTACTCTTTGTTTTGTGTGATCGGAGACGTCTGGTGTGACCCATATCAACACACACCAGGCGTTGTGCCTCTTTTCCAGAGAGGTCTGAGAGTGCGACTCTTCATTGTGGGAAGCTGGAATTGTCTGGTGTGACTTGTATCACTCACTGTGCTCCAGATGTTGTGCCCGGATGGCCTGGGTGTGACATTGATCGATGTGTACCTGACAGGGTGCCTCTTTCTTCCAAGAGGCTCCCCAGCTTCATTCCCCAATTATCCATTGTTCCCTTTTTGGCTCTCAGTGTGGCGGACCAACCTCCCTCTCCTCACCTGACTCCCGACGATATTGTGATGTCAGGCAGTATTGCCCAGCTCGGGCCTGGAGAGGGAGAGTGATTGACAAGGCTGAAGGTAGTTTTCTGAGAGCGATCAGAAGTAGGTCAAGATACTGCGTGACCCCCCCCCCCCCCCCACCACCTGTGCTGTGCAGAACTGGGCTGGTGATGATCTAGACAGAGACTATGGAATGTGCAGAAGAAATGAAAAGATCCTAAATATAAAATACTGAAGGAACAGTCTCTGCTTTACTTTTTACAGAAACCGGTCCTAGGAAGCTTGATTCCGGTCCAGGGAAGGCATTGCTTGGCAGTTCGGGCTGGACTGTTCCCATGAGGCACAGGGTCAGACTGATTTGCATATGGCCATGTCTGAACTGGAGTGGCAGAGTGGGCTAAAGAACGGTGATGGATTAAACCCAGATCTGTTGACTGGGTGTGAGTGTTTGATTGGTTCAGATGCTCTGTCCATCACCACCCCCTTTTGTACTGCTTTGTCGCCATAAGTTGGCAGGGTATGCTCAGACGTTGAGTCCCTTGCTCACTTTGCCACTGGATTCAAGCAAGCCTGGCTGAAGACGGCTGCAATGCCAGAAACCGGTCCTAGGAAGCTTGATTCCGGTCCAGGGAAGGCATGGCTTGGCAGTTCGGGCTGGACTGTTCTCATGAGGCACAGGGTCAGACTGATTTGCATATGGCCATGTCTGAACTGGGGTGGCAGAGTGGGCTAAAGAACGGTGATGGATTAAACCCAGATCTGTTGACTGGGTGTGAGTGTTTGATTGGTTCAGATGCTCTGTCCATCACCCCCCCCTTTTGTATTACTTTTTACAATGGCATGAGGAGACCATAAAACATGAACATGAATCCCAGGTCCATGGTATGGGGCATACCCAGGAGAATCTGTAATACTAAATACATTGCCTTAGGGGTAGAGTTAGGGTATATTTATTCCCCAGATTCCTGAACCACAAGAAAAAATTAAGAAGAGCGAGGACTCAAGGGATAAGTATTTGTTGAATGTTTTCTCCATGATGGCCGAAGTGGCCGGGACTGCAGCCGCAATGCACCTGTGTTAAAACTGGTAATTTCTGGTTGGCTGAGGTGGTGCCCAAGTCATGCAGAACATACCACTCCTGTCAGGGTTAGGTGATTACACTCCCTGTATAACCTTCGCTCACGCTTGTCTAGCTTGGCACTGAGCAGTCAGGCTTATAACAGAGGTAATGTGTAAGGCATTGACACAGCACACTCACACAATAAATTCACTGAGCATCACAAAAAACACTTCAAACATGGTGTATTTAAATAATGATTGCATTCAACACACATATTAATTAACACAATATGAACATCATGTATTTCTGGGCATATAACACACTTGGATCATTAAGTCTCTCGACCCGCTTCCGATCGCTCTTGTAAGTGTTCCTCAACCCAGTCACTTACTCTCACCAACCAGACCCGATCCCAGCGATACTACCTGGCAACACAGAGGCGTCGGGATGGGTGAGGGGAGGGCGGTTGACTTGCCGTACTAAGGGTAAGACGAAATGAGGGGGTGCAGCTGTACCTGTACCCCACGGGAAGTGATACACAACACTGCGCTGATCTGAGCTGCACCAGACAATCCAGTCACTGTGGAAAAGTAAATTTTGCCATGTTCTGTGTCCCTACGCGTCCTCCATCATATGTTATATGTGCATGATTAATATGCATATGTTATTCCCTATGTTCGATTAATGACGCAATTACAGTTGTGTCCACCTCTAGTATGTCAGTTTCCAGTTCTCGTGAATACTACGAATATCAGGCCTATGTAAAGCTACGTTGCCACGTTTCTCAGTGTGCACGTTATTTCATTGTAAAGTTCCCGTTTCTAGGCCTCAAAAGGGCCTGGACACCAGATTCAGCTCCTGTCTCCTGAGCCTCGCTGAGGAGCGATACAGCCCCCACCTGTGTTCCTGACCCTTCACTTATTTCCTGCCTCGCAGTGCCCGGCTCAGCTTGGCTCTGCCTCTGAGTCTGCCAAGAGTATGTTATGATTCGAGTTATCAGTACAGCCCTCCTTCTCTGCATTCCTAAAGCTACTGAACTGCATCAATAGTTTCCGTCATTGTCTAGCCTCTACGTCTCCATGTAAGAGAAATACTGCATTTAATGGTCATTTAATATTCTTCATCACGCACTACATGTAGAATAATGCATGCTCCAGTCTTAGAGTCTGTTCGCCTTTACCCCGATAACTTTTGGATTCTATCAACATGTTCTCTAAACATCAGATACTAGATACTGCTTAGGTACATGTCGCCCTGACTCTCCAGACTTCAGTCTCTGCTCCTAGCACAGAGTTCATAGCCCCCAGCTTCTCCTAGTAACACGTCATTGCCAGTTTGCGCGCACCATCAGGTTAGAGGTCCCGGCTCCTTAGGTAGCCCCCTCCATGGTTTCCACCCCATTCATGACATATTCTGTTACGTTTGCATCACATGTCTATGTATACGCCTCTGTTACACCTACTTTCACCCTTATCTTTCGCGACTGCTATTGATCACACCCACTGCTCCGCCTATCGTATGTATTGTAATGCAACTGTTTTAGTATATATGATCGTGTATTGTTATTAAATGTTAGCGCGCTCATCCCAGATCCAGCCCCAGCAGCTGCTGGGCCCTGCTATCCTATTCCTATGCAGGTTGTCCCGTTCCTGTCCTTATGCTGTATTAAAACCTGCAAAACTCCTACTACCTCGAATCTTGACTCTTATTTATTGAGCTATCTGTTATTCATTTATGCATTCAAAAAGAGAGGTATTATTTATTTATTTACCACATAATGGCGCCCGAATAGGGACTTGCCCTTTCCCCACGCGCCGGTGAAGCCACGCCGGCCCCCTGACCCTCTGCAGCCGTGACGGAACCATACCGTGCACGTGCAGATATTTCTGCTTCAAGTATCCCTCAGGCCCACGGAGGAGACGGAGGAGGCGGTCCAGCATCCAGACGAGGCGGTGGAGGAACGCGGCGAGTCCCGACCAGAGCCCAAGCCGAGAGTCCAAGGTCCGAGGTATCCGGAGGCCCACCCGTAACAGAAGTCCGAAGTTCGTCCGTCCGGCGTCCAAGCAGTCCCGTCCAGTCTGAGGCCTTCCGTTCTTACTGCCCGGTGAGTACCATTACTGGGGTAGTATCTAGACAGGGTCAATTTAATTGACTCTGGTCCGTGGGTTGGTGGTACACAAGCCCACAAACGAAGTGTCCACTCCGGTGGATACGGGTCCTGACGTGTCTCTGTATGAGACCGGTAAGTTTCGTACTGTTTCAGCAGTGCATCTAGTTTCTGTTCTAGTCAGTTCTGTTCTCGAGAAAATTCATGTATTCTGTTTTCCGTATTCCAGGTAGTATTCTGTTCGAACTGTTATTCTGAATGTTCTTCATGTATCTTGATGTCGTGGAATGAGTGTGAAGTAGTTATCGTGTTTATTGTGTATCGTATTGTGTCCAGATTATAGTTCAGTCATGCCGCTCTTTTTAAAACTGCGTCAGTTGAGAACTAGAAAAGGTCTGCTAGAAGCAGCAGTTCCTGTCCCGCCTAGGGACAGTCCAGGTCATTTTATGTATCAGAAGCATGGCATAAGCGCCATATTGTATCTAGATTTATGGGTCGAGTATACCAAACAGTTAGAGGAAAAGTATAGATGGCCTGTATCAGGCACATGGGATGCCGAGTGCATCATGAGAGTAGAAGAAGCATTATGGAAAAAGAAAGCCAGACAGTCACAGAAAGATGCCATCGAGTTATGGCGCAAAGAATCTCATAAAAGAACCGAAAAAGAAATCAGAAAGTCAGAATTAAGTAGAGAATCCTTGGAACGAGCCCAAGAAAGGGAATTAATCGAGATTGGTGAACGAGTTAAAACCGAACAGTCAGACAGACAGAGGCATGCTCTTATTAAGGGTATGTATCCTCTTCTTGCCGAGGGCCTGCCAAAAGCAACCCCGGAGGCATCCAGTAACTTTCCGCCACCATTAGTTCCGACCAAGCTACGTCACAAACCGACCGCAGCTGATATTTTCATTTCGTCCTATTTGGACGACACAGTCCCAGAATATGCAAATCCTGTTCGCGCTCCGCCAGTCCCTGTAAATCAGGCACTCCCCGTTTCTCCAGACACCGGGGTACCCCTTGCAGTACCTGCTACGGTCCCCCAGGTCCAGCCCGCCATACAAGTCCAGCCTGCATTTCCATTTCCCACTCTGCCAGCACGAAGAGCATCAGTAGACGACTCTAGTCTAGGGGCCGCAGGGGGAGGTCCTCCTCAAACCCCGCCGCCACACAAGCGTTTAACGTTAGTCGAATTACATGCACAAGCGTCACAGCGTACGCCCAGATATCAGTCTGTAGCAGAAATAAGAAAAGCCCTTAATGAATGCGGCTATGATCCAGTCCCAGGCGAGGATAATATGGTTTTATATTCATTACGCGTAAGAAAGGTGGCCGAGTATCTAGTCACCCTACCGAATATGAAAGAAGATCTAGACAGAATATATCGTTTCATCCGTACAGGGGATGATCCAGAAAGCATTGGCGAAGTCATGTCTCAAAGGAAAGCCGAGATCCAGCTCATGATACTAAAGTTTTTGATTAATTGTTTAATAAGAGAACAAGATTACCCGTCCAAAGATCAAGCCGAAATGAGAACCCTGACAAAGTGGAGTGATAATATAGCACAGGGTAAGCACAAGACCATCAGTGCTATGGAAAGTATGTACAAGAAAATCCGTAAAGAAATAATAAAGTTACACGAACAGCGTAAAGCAGCACAAGTAAGCGAGAAAGAAAGTAACTCTGATACTGAAGAGGTAGACGACGAGAATCCCGCCAGAATAGCGTATGTAGGAAAATCTAGATTTCCAGATCGCCATTTACGCCTAGAACACAAGTCAACTTTCCATCATCCAGCACCAGAACAAGGTTCTCTAGAACAAGTGTTTCAAGCTACCGATCACATTCTGAAATCACGAATCGGTTACAGCGAGTTAAGTACTATGCATGAACAAGAACTAGCCCGATCAGCAGTCCAATGGATTACTGATTCTACCACTTTTCCAGACGAAATAGTGGCACAAATGTTTCTGAAACTGCCCCCAGCCGAGCAGCGACTGGTGGGTATGTATATGATCCAGCACCTCATTACATTGTATGAGGGTCAGCACTCTGATCCAGGCCCGTTACATGATGTCCTGAACGAGTTACTCCAGTATAGATGGTCTAGGTACCGATTTAATTAGTGTCATTCTAGAACAGCGTCACAAATATAGAACGTTTTTGAACCCGCATTTTGTTCATGTCTCACCCCCAGAAAGTAAACCCTTTTACATGGAGAGACAGAATCTGTTACGAGAAGTCCACCCAGTTAGAGGAACGGGTGGCGAACTAGAACGAGTGTTTGTTTACACCCCGATCACAAAGATGGAACTCTTGGAGATGAAAAAATTAATCCCCTGTCATGATAAAGATCCAGCAGGGTTCCATCGAGAATTAAAAGACATGCTCCGTATGGGAGAATACACGTATCCAGATATAATTAAAATGTTAAAGGTTCTGCTGCCCGCAGGGGTGTATGAAAAGCTCAAGGAAAAAGAATGGGAGGTGGGAGAGAAAAAGATCGATTGGGCAGTTCTAGAAGCTGAAGATAAGGCACGAGTACCAGGTACCGGTCTTGGAGCGAAATGTAAAGAATTACCTGAATTATTGATTCAAGTTTTACCCAGATTGTTAACAACGAAAAAGGAAGACTGGGATGCAATCTCAGCCTGTAAACAGAAACAAGACGAGGACATTAGTGATTTTTATTCTAGATTTGAGAAATGTTTTAGCATCAACAGTGGCCTCAAGACAAGTAGTGAGTCATACCCTCACCTTTTTGTTACTAAATTAGTCGAGAATTCAAGTCAACAAATTAAGAATCGAGTTTTGAAAGTCGAAAGTACCTGGCAAGCTAATACCCCGTCCCAGTTGTTACAGATGCTCCAATACCACCAGAATAGAATCAGAGAAGAGCAAGAACATGAGAGAAAGCGTATGAAAGACACGAAAATGAAAGTACTAGTTGCACAATCTGTTCCTCAAGACAGTCAGAAGAGGGGTCCGAATCAAGCCAGTCATCCTGCAGCTCCCGTTAAAGGGAACTGCAATTATTGTAAACAGCCAGGTCATTTTATAAACGAGTGTGCAGTTCTGAAACACAACATAGCTACCGGTAAGACTAAAGAAAGACCACGTCCGCCTAGACAAGAACAAGTTTCACAGATTCCTCAGCCACAGAATGCACCGCAGACAGTTACAGCACCGCAGCCTATTGCTGCAACACAGCATGTTACACAGCAAATGTACCAGTATGCACAGTCTGAGTATCCAGAGTATCAGCCATATTCATGAAACAGCCTAGAGAGGGAGGTAGGCTTGCCTCTCATCGAGATACCTGTAGATCAAGAAGGTCCCTATGTTCACAGTCAAGTATTAGGGAAAGACAGAAAGTTTTTGATTGATACAGGGGCGAGTAGGACCACAATTAGCCACGCCGAAGTTCCAGGGGCTCCGCTCTCAGGCTCAAGAAATGTTTCCCTTGGATTTTCAGGAAAACCTATTGTAAATGAAATTTCAAAGCCAGTTGCTCTAGAAGTAGGTCCATTGTCCCGCACTACTGATCTGTTACTTACTAAGTCATGTCCAGAAAATCTATTAGGCATTAAAACACTGAAAGAGTTAGGTGCAGTTATATGCTGTTCCCCAGAGGGAATACGATTGTTCCTGCGTGACTTTAAGGGTCATTATGTATTACGAGATTTTGATCCCAGATTGTCCAATGTTCCGCAGCATCTATGGGCGCAAGGTCCAACTGATGTTGGGTACATGCAAATCACACCCCATCGTGTGACTCTCAAGCCAGGTGTAGTGTTACCACGAATCAGACAGTACAGATTGCCACCTGAGGCTGTAGCAGCCTTATCCAAAATTATTGACGAGCTCATGGCTCAAGGAGTGGTTGTAGAAACTGACTCCAATATATGCAATTCTCCGATCATTCCAGTTATGAAACGTACTGATCCAAATGCACCCCCAGTATATCGATTAGTGATTGACCTACGAGAGCTTAATAAATGTATTATTCCCCAGTACCCAGTTGTCCCAGATATCTCTTCCCTATTAACAACCATTGATTCCGAAGCCATGTTCTTTACTGTAATCGACCTCAAGAACGCGTTTTTTAGTGTCCCCATTCATCCAGACAGCCAGTTCCTTTTCGGATTTTGTTTAAATGGAAGGAGCTATATGTTCACACGAGCTCCTCAAGGTTTCACAGAAAGTCCTAGTATTTACAGTCAAGCACTTAAGAGACAGCTTGATAATGTTCACATGCCAACTGACACTGCCCTGCTCCAGTATGTCGATGATCTACTGATCACAGCCCGTTCTGAATGTGCTTGCGAGCGAGCATCCCTTACAGTTCTGTATTTCCTAGCCGAGATGGGACACAAGGTGTCCCCTTCGAAGCTTCAATTCTGTGTCCAGCAAGTGGTCTACTTAGGACACTTACTGTCCAAGAGGGGTAGGCAGTTGACACCTGACCGTATCCAGTTAATAGCGAGTCTTCCTCAGCCCAAGACCCAGAAGGAGGTACGTGCTTTTATTGGCCTCACTTCTTACTGCCGACAATGGATTCCTCAGTATGCATTTCTAGCCAAGCCACTGATACAGTTAACGACACAGGAGACAGCCGTATCGACTGTCCTCCCTTGGACATCTGAACACACACTTAGCTTCAGTGAGTTAAAGAAAGCTTTATGCCAAGCTCCAGTTCTAGCCACACCAAACTACAGTAAGCCTTTTACACTTTTCGTCACAGAACGCGAAGGTACAGCATTATCTGTTCTCACACAAGATCAAGCAGGACAATACAAGCCTTGTGCTTATTTTTCGAGCACATTAGATCCTGTAGCCCAGGCTCTGCCTGCGTGCCTCAAGTCAGTTGCAGCCACAGCACTAGCTATCAGACAAAGTGATTCCATAGTATTAGGACACTCCCTGACAGTACAAGTTCCACACTCCGTGGAAGTTCTTTTAAACCGAACACAAACTCAGCACTTGACAATTGCACGTTTGACAGGTTATGAATTGACACTGTTCCAGCCACACATAGAAATCAGACGCTGCAACGTTTTAAATCCTGCTACACTGTTACCGTCAGTTACTTCGAATTCTGCCACACACGATTGTGTGGAAGTAGTTAACATCATGACCAAGCCAAGACAAGATCTGACAGATATTCCGTTACCAGATCCCGACCTGACACTTTATGTGGATGGTTCATGTATGAGAACAAGTACAGGAGAACTAGTCGCCGCGTATGCAGTGACTACCGACACCGAAGTTATTAAGACACACCGTATTGACACCCTGTCTGCTCAAGCAGCAGAGCTAGTTGCTCTGACACAAGCCTGCATACACGCTAAGAACCGGAAAGTTAATGTTTACACAGATTCACGCTACGCATTTGGAGTCGTACACGACTTTGGAGTGCTCTGGCAGGAGAGAGGTTTCATGACTTCTCATGGAACCAAGATTCAGCATGGTCTCCTTATTCAAGCTCTGTTAGATGCAATACATTTACCGACATCCATTGCTATCATGAAATGCAAAGCACATACGAAGGTTACTGACACTATTTCCCAAGGTAATGATCTAGCAGATCGCACAGCCAAGCTTACAGCTCAGACTCCAGACATTCCAGTTAACATGACACACACTCCAGATCCGACTACATGTATGACAGTTAAGGACCCTACTCAAGATGTCATAGATATACAGTTACATGCTACTCCCGAAGAAATCAAGAAATGGTCCGAACAAGGAGGGGTCCAGACAGATCAAGGATGGGTGACGAAGGGAAAAGCCACATGGTTTCTCCCCGACTCTATGGTTCAAGTCATTATCAATACTGCACATAGTCCAGCACATTTAGGAGAAAAAGCTATGTTAGACAGTATCCAGAACATTTGGTTCAACAAGCATCTACGAGCTGCAGCCAAGCAGAAAGTCCGTACCTGTATGATATGTTGTCAGTTTAATCCAGGTAAAAGTGTCCCGGTGGAACAAGGTGGATTCCAGCCCCCTGACCACCCTTTTGAAGTCCTCCAGATGGATTATATTCAGATGGAGCGATGTCGAGGTTTCAAGTATGTCCTCGTAGTTGTATGCGCTTTGTCCAGGTGGACAGAAGCATATCCAGTCCCAGATTACACAGCCGCGACCACTGCCAAGCAGTTGGTTCGTGAGTTCTTCCCCCGTTATGGACTCCCTAGGGTCGTATATTCTGATAACGGCCAGCCATTCTCCTCAGAGTTAATGAAGCATGTTTCCCTTTTGTTAGGGTACCAGTGGAAGTTCCATTGTGTACGCCACCCTGAAGCAGCAGGTCTCGTAGAGAGACATAACCAGACCCTGAAAATCCGCATCGCCAAAGTATGTAAAGAGAAAGGTGTGGACTGGCTAGTAGCTCTGCCAGTTGCTTTGTTCTATATGCGCATGGTCGCACATTCCAGATCAGGTCTGTCCCCGTATGAGGTCGTTTTCGGCCGCCCCCCTAACATGTGGGGTACACCCAGACCCCGAAGTATTACCGATGTTTCAAGTAATATGCTGACAGATTACCTAGCTTCCTTGATGTCTGCCCTCAACTCTTGTCGTTCACAGGTTGCCGCCGCATTTCCAGACAATACCGAGGTGGCACCGCATGAAATCGTTCCAGGATCCATGGTCCTGGTGCGAAATTTTGACCGCTCAAGTCCGCTGGAGCCTCGCTGGAAGGAGCCCCGACAGGTCCTCTTGGCCACCCGTACAGCCGTGAAGTTGGAGGGACGCAAAGGCTGGGTGCACCTTTCGCACATAAAGAAATTTTATGGACTGAAACCAGTCTCAAAGAACATTTCCCAGGATTCAAAGGATTACCAAAGTACTATTCTTAAGGACTGTCCCGCAAAGAACAATGATACTGCACCCTCCCCGTTAGAAAAAACTCCGCAGCAGGAGTATAAGTTGAAACTCCGGTCTAGTAAAATAAGTCAGCCAGTTTGATTGTCTAAGTCCTCCCCTAGGTGAAACGGTTAGACTGTTTCTGACATGTATAAAATAGACCCCCATAGTGAGAGAGTTAGTCAAAACTCAATCCGATGTATCGTTTTTCTATGTTTCATATTATTTCTCAGTATTATGATTTCCTGCACCAGTTATGCATTTTACCTGTATTTTCCAGTTTCTCATGTAAATAAGTCTTCTAATGTTACAGTAGAACACACGTTTAGTGATCTGCCTCCTCATGAACTCTCCTACCGCCTCGCTATGCGAAATAATTCTTTCATCCGCATGTTACATTATTCACACCAGACCAGCAATGCCACTAATTGTTGGGTGTGTGGTCGACTCCCCCCTTTCCAGACACCGAAGGGAGTTCTGCCACTCTTTCCTTATCCATTTTCACATAATGGTTCGTGTGGAGCATGGTCCACGTTAACGTCATCCTCAACAGATATGTCTTTTCTTAACAGTACATGTTTTCCAGACAAGCAAGGTCTCCCCCACAGAACCGGGTTAGATCTAGAAAATGAAGTGTATAATTTAGGTAATTATTCTTCGAATTTCATGGTCCTGAATGTTCAGTCTGATACTACTCCAGACTTACCTACAATTTCAGTACTACCAGTCAAAGGCGAATTATGTGTCCGAAATAATGGTTCCGTACATGTAGGACATAGCGATTGTACTACTATTGTCAAGTATAGTGACAGTGGGAAATCTATTTTCAAAGCTTCACGTCATTCATATTTTATTTGTGGTCAAACCGCATATGTTCGTCTGCCCCTCGATTGGGAGGGAACCTGTTACATTGCCTTCCTACTGCCACCGGTTTTTCTAGCCCCACCCGACTACCATAGGAATTCCCACCTAGTACATACTAGACACAAGAGAAACCTCCCGATTGTCGATTATACTGAAACTACTCTAGAACAATATATAGATATCAATAAAGGTGTTTTTCCTTATTTAGGTACAGTTGTGAATAGTAAACTGATACGTAGATTAACCAGAACACTCGAAGCAGTAGTAATTGAGACTACTTCTGCTCTAAGTAATTTAACCGAAGAACAATCCTTTATGAGAATTGTCGTGCTCCAGAATCGTCTCGTCCTTGACGTCATATTGGCCGATAGGGGCGGGGCCTGTAGAGTCATCGGATCTAGTTGCTGCATTTTCATTCCCAATAACGCGCCGTCTGTTTATTCAGCTATAACCAGACTCCATAAAATTGCCCATCTGTTACACCAAGATCCAGGCACCTGGACATGGTCCGGTTGGTTCTGGAATATAATTTCCGCCTGGGGATGGAAAGTCTTGTCCTTTCTAGGTATTGCAGTAGCGATCATATTCAGCTGCTGCCTCTGTATACAATGTGGCCCTGCGATTTGCGGCATTTGTGCTACCTCTTGTATTCCTAGTCCCAAGTCCCGTTCTAAAACCCGTTCCCAGAAAATTCGAGACGAGCAAATGATACTGTATGAAATGATAGATGGTATCATGAATATTGATGTTTCCTGAAGGAAACGTAGTGACAAGGAGGGAATGTGGAAAAGTAAATTTTGCCATGTTCTGTGTCCCTACGCGTCCTCCATCATATGTTATATGTGCATGATTAATATGCATATGTTATTCCCTATGTTCGATTAATGACGCAATTACAGTTGTGTCCACCTCTAGTATGTCAGTTTCCAGTTCTCGTGAATACTACGAATATCAGGCCTATGTAAAGCTACGTTGCCACGTTTCTCAGTGTGCACGTTATTTCATTGTAAAGTTCCCGTTTCTAGGCCTCAAAAGGGCCTGGACACCAGATTCAGCTCCTGTCTCCTGAGCCTCGCTGAGGAGCGATACAGCCCCCACCTGTGTTCCTGACCCTTCACTTATTTCCTGCCTCGCAGTGCCCGGCTCAGCTTGGCTCTGCCTCTGAGTCTGCCAAGAGTATGTTATGATTCGAGTTATCAGTACAGCCCTCCTTCTCTGCATTCCTAAAGCTACTGAACTGCATCAATAGTTTCCGTCATTGTCTAGCCTCTACGTCTCCATGTAAGAGAAATACTGCATTTAATGGTCATTTAATATTCTTTGTCACGCACTACATGTAGAATAATGCATGCTCCAGTCTTAGAGTCTGTTCGCCTTTACCCCGATAACTTTTGGATTCTATCAACATGTTCTCTAAACATCAGATACTAGATACTGCTTAGGTACATGTCGCCCTGACTCTCCAGACTTCAGTCTCTGCTCCTAGCACAGAGTTCATAGCCCCCAGCTTCTCCTAGTAACACGTCATTGCCAGTTTGCGCGCACCATCAGGTTAGAGGTCCCGGCTCCTTAGGTAGCCCCCTCCATGGTTTCCACCCCATTCATGACATATTCTGTTACGTTTGCATCACATGTCTATGTATACGCCTCTGTTACACCTACTTTCACCCTTATCTTTCGCGACTGCTATTGATCACACCCACTGCTCCGCCTATCGTATGTATTGTAATGCAACTGTTTTAGTATATATGATCGTGTATTGTTATTAAATGTTAGCGCGCTCATCCCAGATCCAGCCCCAGCAGCTGCTGGGCCCTGCTATCCTATTCCTATGCAGGTTGTCCCGTTCCTGTCCTTATGCTGTATTAAAACCTGCAAAACTCCTACTACCTCGAATCTTGACTCTTATTTATTGAGCTATCTGTTATTCATTTATGCATTCAAAAAGAGAGGTATTATTTATTTATTTACCACATAATGGCGCCCGAATAGGGACTTGCCCTTTCCCCACGCGCCGGTGAAGCCACGCCGGCCCCCTGACCCTCTGCAGCCGTGACGGAACCATACCGTGCACGTGCAGATATTTCTGCTTCAAGTATCCCTCAGGCCCACGGAGGAGACGGAGGAGGCGGTCCAGCATCCAGACGAGGCGGTGGAGGAACGCGGCGAGTCCCGACCAGAGCCCAAGCCGAGAGTCCAAGGTCCGAGGTATCCGGAGGCCCACCCGTAACAGAAGTCCGAAGTTCGTCCGTCCGGCGTCCAAGCAGTCCCGTCCAGTCTGAGGCCTTCCGTTCTTACTGCCCGGTGAGTACCATTACTGGGGTAGTATCTAGACAGGGTCAATTTAATTGACTCTGGTCCGTGGGTTGGTAGTACACAAGCCCACAAACGAAGTGTCCACTCCGGTGGATACGGGTCCTGACGTGTCTCTGTATGAGACCGGTAAGTTTCGTACTGTTTCAGCAGTGCATCTAGTTTCTGTTCTAGTCAGTTCTGTTCTCGAGAAAATTCATGTATTCTGTTTTCCGTATTCCAGGTAGTATTCTGTTCGAACTGTTATTCTGAATGTTCTTCATGTATCTTGATGTCGTGGAATGAGTGTGAAGTAGTTATCGTGTTTATTGTGTATCGTATTGTGTCCAGATTATAGTTCAGTCATGCCGCTCTTTTCAAAACTGCGTCAGTTGAGAACTAGAAAAGGTCTGCTAGAAGCAGCAGTTCCTGTCCCGCCTAGGGACAGTCCAGGTCATTTTATGTATCAGAAGCATGGCATAAGCGCCATATTGTATCTAGATTTATGGGTCGAGTATACCAAACAGTTAGAGGAAAAGTATAGATGGCCTGTATCAGGCACATGGGATGCCGAGTGCATCATGAGAGTAGAAGAAGCATTATGGAAAAAGAAAGCCAGACAGTCACAGAAAGATGCCATCGAGTTATGGCGCAAAGAATCTCATAAAAGAACCGAAAAAGAAATCAGAAAATCAGAATTAAGTAGAGAATCCTTGGAACGAGCCCAAGAAAGGGAATTAATCGAGATTGGTGAACGAGTTAAAACCGAACAGTCAGACAGACAGAGGCATGCTCTTATTAAGGGTATGTATCCTCTTCTTGCCGAGGGCCTGCCAAAAGCAACCCCGGAGGCATCCAGTAACTTTCCGCCACCATTAGTTCCGACCAAGCTACGTCACAAACCGACCGCAGCTGATATTTTCATTTCGTCCTATTTGGACGACACAGTCCCAGAATATGCAAATCCTGTTCGCGCTCCGCCAGTCCCTGTAAATCAGGCACTCCCCGTTTCTCCAGACACCGGGGTACCCCTTGCAGTACCTGCTACGGTCCCCCAGGTCCAGCCCGCCATACAAGTCCAGCCTGCATTTCCATTTCCCACTCTGCCAGCACGAAGAGCATCAGTAGACGACTCTAGTCTAGGGGCCGCAGGGGGAGGTCCTCCTCAAACCCCGCCGCCACACAAGCGTTTAACGTTAGTCGAATTACATGCACAAGCGTCACAGCGTACGCCCAGATATCAGTCTGTAGCAGAAATAAGAAAAGCCCTTAATGAATGCGGCTATGATCCAGTCCCAGGCGAGGATAATATGGTTTTATATTCATTACGCGTAAGAAAGGTGGCCGAGTATCTAGTCACCCTACCGAATATGAAAGAAGATCTAGACAGAATATATCGTTTCATCCGTACAGGGGATGATCCAGAAAGCATTGGCGAAGTCATGTCTCAAAGGAAAGCCGAGATCCAGCTCATGATACTAAAGTTTTTGATTAATTGTTTAATAAGAGAACAAGATTACCCGTCCAAAGATCAAGCCGAAATGAGAACCCTGACAAAGTGGAGTGATAATATAGCCGAGGGTAAGCACAAGACCATCAGTGCTATGGAAAGTATGTACAAGAAAATCCGTAAAGAAATAATAAAGTTACACGAACAGCGTAAAGCAGCACAAGTAAGCGAGAAAGAAAGTAACTCTGATACTGAAGAGGTAGACGACGAGAATCCCGCCAGAATAGCGTATGTAGGAAAATCTAGATTTCCAGATCGCCATTTACGCCTAGAACACAAGTCAACTTTCCATCATCCAGCACCAGAACAAGGTTCTCTAGAACAAGTGTTTCAAGCTACCGATCACATTCTGAAATCACGAATCGGTTACAGCGAGTTAAGTACTATGCATGAACAAGAACTAGCCCGATCAGCAGTCCGATGGATTACTGATTCTACCACTTTTCCTGGCTGAAGACGGCTGCAATGCCAGAAACCGGTCCTAGGAAGCTTGATTCCGGTCCAGGGAAGGCATGGCTTGGCAGTTCGGGCTGGACTGTTCTCATGAGGCACAGGGTCAGACTGATTTGCATATGGCCATGTCTGAACTGGGGTGGCAGAGTGGGCTAAAGAACGGTGATGGATTAAACCCAGATCTGTTGACTGGGTGTGAGTGTTTGATTGGTTCAGATGCTCTGTCCATCACCACCCCCTTTTGTATTACTTTTTACAATGGCATGAGGAGACCATAAAACATGAACATGAATCCCAGGTCCATGGTATGGGGCATACCCAGGAGAATCTGTAATACTAAATACATTGCCTTAGGGGTAGAGTTAGGGTATATTTATTCCCCAGATTCCTGAACCACAAGAAAAAATTAAGAAGAGCGAGGACTCAAGGGATAAGTATTTGTTGAATGTTTTCTCCATGATGGCCGAAGTGGCCGGGACTGCAGCCGCAATGCACCTGTGTTAAAACTGGTAATTTCTGGTTGGCTGAGGTGGTGCCCAAGTCATGCAGAACATACCACTCCTGTCAGGGTTAGGTGATTACACTCCCTGTATAACCTTCGCTCACGCTTGTCTAGCTTGGCACTGAGCAGTCAGGCTTATAACAGAGGTAATGTGTAAGGCATTGACACAGCACACTCACACAATAAATTCACTGAGCATCACAAAAAACACTTCAAACATGGTGTATTTAAATAATGATTGCATTCAACACACATATTAATTAACACAATATGAACATCATGTATTTCTGGGCATATAACACACTTGGATCATTAAGTCTCTCGACCCGCTTCCGATCGCTCTTGTAAGTGTTCCTCAACCCAGTCACTTACTCTCACCAACCAGACCCGATCCCAGCGATACTACCTGGCAACACAGAGGCGTCGGGATGGGTGAGGGGAGGGCGGTTGACTTGCCGTACTAAGGGTAAGACGAAATGAGGGGGTGCAGCTGTACCTGTACCCCACGGGAAGTGATACACAACACTGCGCTGATCTGAGCTGCACCAGACAATCCAGTCACCATGAACTATGAGTCGCGTTCTCTGTACCTCCCTGGAAATGTGGCACAATATCGAATGAGCGATGATACGAGTCACACCAGACAATCCAGTTACAATCAACCCATAGTCGGGTTCACTGTACCTTCCTGAAATGAAGTACAACATCTGGTGCATGATGATACAAGTTGCATCATACAATCCAGTCTCCAGGTACAATACTTAGTTCAACACTCACAACACACTGCAGTCAGGATCCAGCAGATGAAGTAGGGCTTGAGAGGGCATAGCTCTACACGTAGACAGTGTAGGTCCCTCACAGGAGGTCTTTGATGTCCCTGAGACCTCACAAAGACAGGGAGCAAGCCAACAAGCCCTTAGAGAGCACACTTCAGGGCATCACACAGGTAGTCAGCCCAGGCCAGTGTCCATATATGTAATCATCAGAGTGGAGGGAAGTAGAAGCTATGCGTCTATTCCGCTTCCTAATGTAACAATAACAATCAAAGGAGAGTGGATCACTTGTCCTGTTAAATCAGGGTCTTTATTGTATGCATGTAAAAAACCCTCATCAAACGTACACAGGCCGGTGGCGGTATATCTTGATTCTCCGCCTAGGTGTAACGTTTCAGCATCATCATAGGGTTTAAGATTTGTAGTATGCTGTCCTCCACCAGGAGGTAGATCAACAGATTTCCAGTAGTGTCCAGAGATTAGAAGCAGTGAACATGGTGCAAGTGCTGTGAATTAATATACTCTACTCCACTCTATTGCGCCAGAATTTTATTTAAAAAATGAAGTGAGAAAATTAAAAACGGTTGAGGTGCGGTTATGGATCCAGTTACCAGTCCTCCCCACTATTGGGTCAACATGTTTCAGCCTTCTTGTAAATTCTTGAGGGTTTCTTCAGGACCAAAATATTTAGGTAGCTTGTTGCAGCCCCTACTTCACGTGGTTTAAATCACCACTGCGATTTCTTAGAATTCCTTAATTGCGATTAGCAAATTGCGAATCGCAATTAAGGAATACTTTCCCATTCATTTCTATAGGCCAGGAGGCCCAAAGGAATGAATGGGAAGTTATTCTCACTTTGCGATTCGCAATTTGCTAATCGCAAATTGAGAATAATTTCAAGGGTGCAGGGGTGTCCAAAGGACACCCTGTTGCACCCCTGAAATATGCATGGGCATGTATGTGCGCCACATGGCACTTTGAAAAATGCAAAAATGTGCGTTTTTCAAGGAATTCGCAACTTACCACCAACTAGAAGTTGGTGGTAATTTGCAATTCCTTAAGGGCATTTTGCTAATTTTTTTGCTACATACATTGCATTTAAGGAATCGCAAAATTTGTGATTCCTTAAATGCAATTGCAAAATAAGGAATCGCAAATTTTGCAATTCCTTATTTTGCACCAGTTTTGCTTAATACATTCCATTAAGCAAATTCGCATTTGCAAAGGCCAAAATTCTGCGAATTTCGGCCTTTGCGAATGCGAATTTGCATGATACATATGGCCCTTTATCACCACCGACATTGTTATTCAGATCTGTTGTATCTGTAATTACAAGAAAAGGAAATGAACATCATTTTTCATAATGTCCCTATGTATGTGTGGTTATTCTCTTAAATACCATGGTTCTTTTAAGCAATTGATGCTGTCACGTTTCTAGCATAAATTGTATAACTCGTAGTTGTAGTGATATCTAGATAACCCGGTCAAAATAAGGGTTATATCTAAAGAGGAATTTTCGCTCTCATTCTGGGTCTCATAAATACTGAATAGGAAAGTGTAGTTGCCACTGTCTCTACAAGCGTTTATGCCTCGAGTTTTCTAATCCAAATATTTATCAAAGGTTTCACTACCAAGGTGTACTGAGACTATTATATTCTCGTACCATTTATTAGGTTGGACTTTGGGAGCAAAATGGTTGTTCAATGAACAGATTCATATGTACTCAGTCAATCGAATCTCAGACCCGTTAAGAGCCCGTTTGTGTGGCTTTAAGTACACGGAGGTGATTCAAAATGTTTTCTTTTACCGTGAATCACATGTCTTTTTCGTAAATAGTTGTAGGCCAGTATGCGTGTATTCGGACGATACAGTTTTGTTTATACAAATGGAGCCGTAACTCAAGACCAGTCAAGCGTGCAGAATTTGTAAACATTTAAGCAAGGCAACGAACAGGAGGTTAGACGGTTACCTTAGTCGTCTTTCATTCTCTCTTCAGGATGCCGACAAGCATTGGCGGCCTCTTACTGTGGAGAATAATAATTTCAGTATCTTATGCCTTACCGTGAATTTTTAGTTTCAATGTGTGGATTCGGCTTCAGAGGCTACCCGGCGAAGCAAGTCGCTAGCTTGTTCTCGCTCTGTGCGGCGTTCTGTTGACGTGCAGCCACGTCTAGAGAACATCTACATAGAGCTTTCTACTGAAATAGTAGTAGGACTCTTCTCGTATGGTTGGCAGCTTTGGTTGGCATTGTACACTCACTCTGTGTGTTAAATAAGTTCGAAAATACGCGAGTGTAAACATCATACTAGATTTGATTTAGTAATTTCTCAATTTACTAAAATGCTACTACAATTAAAACTAGATGTAAATCATGTAAAATTGTATCAGAATTATGTGCAAATTGCTTTCTATTTTGGAAGATATGTGTTTGTGCATCACTGATGAATGTTTTGTTTTTGTACCTCACAAAGAAATGTTTTTTCTCTCATCTCACTTGGAAGTCTCCATTCTATCTTTTTAGACGTATTTCTTTAGTATTGAGGACTATACCAGTTAAAGGCGCCAAGTAGTGATTTTGTTAGACCATACTAAATATTATGTTCGTCTAGTTTCCTCTCTGACCTTATGTATGAAGGTGTCTTTCAGTGTATGCCAAGGAATGTTAACATTCAATCCCTCGCTGTCAGTTTTCAAACGATGGACCCAACGTTGTTCTTTCTCAAAAAGAACTCGTTCTGCATTGTGGGTCTTCAATGTACAGTGTTTCCAAGACTACCCATTGTAGATCCTCCGCCCAGTGACCTTTTTCAATTAAGTGTCTGCTCATCTTGGTGGTTGTACGTTTGCAGTTAATGTTACTTCTATGCTCACCAATTCGTAATATGACTTTATGACATGTCATGCCTATGTATCTGCTCTGGCAAGGGCATGTAATCATATATATATTACATGGGTAGTATTACAGTTAGTATGTTGGCGTAATGTCCAGGTGAAATTCAGCATTAGTTGCAGTGTTTTGGTGATCTTTGTTAGTTTGCATGCTACGCAAGATCTGCAAGGATAATGGCCCACAATGGGGCTCAAGTTCCAGGCAGCTGTTAGACTTTCTTTGTGATTTGCTGGTGATGGTCTTTGATGTTCAGAGTTCTTTTATTCGCAAATCTAGGTTTGTGCCATTGGAGGGTATTTGACGTGAGTAGTCTCCAGTTCTTGTTGACGATCTTTTTGATCTCATTGGACGGTGTATTATAAGTTGTTACACACATGAGTAGGTCAGTTGGGGCTTCTCGTAGGGTTGTTTCTAGTAGAGTTTCCCTTGGCTGATGACGGGCTCGTCTTTGACATTTCCTGACGATTTGGACTGGATAGTCTCTTTTGGTCTGTCTTTCCTCCAAGTCTCTGGATTGCTCTTTATAGTCCTTGATAGTTCTACAGTTGCATCTTTTTCACAAAAATTGACTGTATGGTAAATTCTCCTTCAGGGGTCGAGGATGGAAGCTGTTGTATGATAGAATACTATTTCTCGCTGTGGGCTTATAAAAAGTCTTTGTCTGGAGAGTCTCATTTTCAGTATAGATTGTAATATCTAAGAAATCTAACTGTTTTCTGTCTGATTCACAGGTGAACTTTAGGCATTCGTCTCTGTTATTAATCCAAGTTAGGAACTCTTTCAGCTTTTCTTGTGAGTCTTCCCATATCATGATGACATCATCGATATAGTGTCGCCAGAATCGAATCTGCGGCAAGAAAGGATTATTCTGATTTTGTATGTATTGCTGTTCAAAGTTGCTGACATACAGCCCCGCCACACTTGGAGCAAAGGTACTTCCCATGAAAGTACCATGACATTGTTCATAGAGGGTCCCCTCGAATTCAAAATAATTTTCAGTCAGTGCTAACTTGCAGCACTCAAGTACAAAATGCCTTAGTGTATTATAGGTCCAATCTTCAGCAAACAGTATGTTCTCTAAGGTATCCACGGTCTTCTGTTGGGGGAGGCTGGTGTAGAGACTCTCTACATCAAGCCTCACCAGATACATAGATCTTTCATCATATGTTTGCTGCTGTAATTGATTCAGGAGTTCTCTTGTATCTTTCAGGTACGTAGGTGTCTTTTGTACCAGTCGTTTCAGGAACTGGTCTGCAAACTGGGATAGGGGTTCAAGTACTGACCCAATCCTCGAGACGATTGGGTGTCTTGGTGGTGGTGTTCAGTTTTTATGAATTTTAGGTAGAGAGTATAAATATGGTATTCGTGGTGAGCTGGTTCTTAGAACGTCGGCTTCGTGGTCTTTTTGAGAAAGAACAACGTTGGGTCCATCGTTTGAACACAGACAGCGAGGTATTGAATGATAACATCCCATGGCATACACTGTAAGACACCTTCACACATAAGGTCAGAGAGGAAACTAGACAAACATAATATTTAGTATGGACTAACAAAATCACTACTTGGCGTCTTTAACTGGTATAGTCCTCAATACTAAAGAAATACGTCTAAAAAGATAGAATGGAGACTTCTAAGTGAGATGAGAGAAAGAACATTTCTTTATGAGGTACAAAAACAAAACATTCATCAGTGATGCATAAACACATATCTTCCAAAATAGGAAGCAATTTGCACATAATTCTGATACAATTTTACATGATTTACATCTAATTTTACTTGTAGCAGCATTTTAGTAAATTGAGAAATTACTAAGTCAAATCTAGTATGATGTTTACACTCGCGTATTTTTGAACTTTATTAACAGACAGAGTGAGTGTACAATGCCAACCAAAGCTGCCAACCATACGAGAAGAGTCCTACTACCATTTCAGTAGAAGGCTCTATGTAAATGTGCTCTAGACGCGGCCACGCGTCAACAGGACGCCGCACAGAGCGAGAACAAGCTAGCGACTTGCTTCACCGGGTAAGCCCCTGAAGCCGAATCCACACTTCGAAACTAAAACTCCACCGTAAGGCATAAGATACTGACATTATTATTCTCCACAGTAAGAAGCCGCCCATGCTAGTCGGCATTCTGAAGAGAGAATGAAAGACGAATAAGGTAACCGTCTAACCTCCTGTTCGTTGCCTTGCTTAAATGTTTACAAATTCTGCACGCTTGACTGGTCTTGAGTTACGGCTCCAATTGTATAAACAAAACTGTATCGTCCGAATACACGCATACTGGCCTACAACTATTTACAAAAAAGACATGTGATTCACGGTAAAAGAAAACATTTTGAATCACCTCCGTGTACTTAAAGCCACACAAACGGGCTCTTAACAGGTCTGAGATTTGATTGACTAAGTACATATAAATCCGTTTATTGAACAACTATTTCGCTCCCAAAGTCCAACCTAATAAATGGTACGAGAATATGATAGTCTCAATACACCTTGGTAGTGAAACCTTTGCTAAATATTTGTATTAGAAAACTCTAGGCATAAACGCTTGTAGAGACAGTGGCAACTACACTTTCCTATTCAGTATGTATAAGACCCAGAATGAGAGCGAAAATTCCTCTTTAGATATAACCCTTATTTTGACCGGGTTATCTAAATATCACTACAACTACGAGTTATACCATTTATGCTAGAAATGTGACAGCATCAATTGCTTAAAAGAACCATGGTATTTAAGAGAATAACCACACATACATAGGGACATTAAGAAAAATTATGGTAATTTCCTTTTCTTGTAATTACAGATACAACAGATCTGAATAACAATGTCGGTGGTGATTAAGGGCCATATGTATCATGCAAATTCGCATTCGCAAAGGCCGAAATTCGCAGAATTTTGGCCTTTGCGAATGCGAATTTGCTTAATGGAATGTATTAAGCAAAACTGGTGCAAAATAAGGAATCGCAAAATTTGCGATTCCTTATTTTGCAATTGCATTTAAGGAATCACAAATTTTGCGATTCCTTAACTGCAATGTATGTAGCAAAAAAATTAGCAAAATGCCCTTAAGGAATTGCAAATTACCACCAACTTCTAGTTGGTGGTAAGTTGCGAATTCCTTGAAAAACGCACATTTTTGCATTTTTCAAAGTGCCATGTGGCGCACATACATGCCCATGCATATTTCAGGGGTGCAACGGGGTGTCCTTTGGACACCCCAGCACCCTTGAAATTATTCTCAATTTGCGATTAGAAAATTGCGAATCGCAAAGTGAGAATAACTTCCCATTCATTCGTATGGGCCTCCTGGCCTATAGAAATGAATGGGAAAGTATTCCTTAATTGCGATTCGCAATTTGCTAATCGCAATTAAGGAATTCTAAGAAATCGCAAAAAAAATGCGATTTTGTACATACATACCCATTTGCGATTCTCAAATAGCGATTTCTTAAAAATCGCTATTTGGGAATAGCAAATGGGTATCTTGATACATATGGCCCAAAACCACGTGAAGTAGGGGCTGCAACAAGCTACCTAAATATTTTGGTCCTGAAGAAAGCTTCAAGAATTTACAAGAAGGCTGAAACATGTCGACCCAATAGTGCGGAGCACTGGTAACTGGGTCCATAACCGCACCTCAACCGTTTTTAATTTTCTCACTTCATTTTTGGAATAAAATTCTGGCGCAATAGAGTGGAGTAGAACATTTTAATTCACAGCACTTGAGCACATGCACCATATTCACTGCTTCTAATCAATCTCTGGACACTACTGTAAATCAGTTGGTCTACCTTCTGGTGGAGAACAGCATACTACAAATCTTAAACCCTATGGTGATGTTGAAACATTACACCTAGTCGGAGAATCAAGATATACCGCCACCGGCCTGTGTACGTTTGAGGAGGGTTGTTTTTTGCATGCAAACAATAAAGGCACTGATTTAACAGGACAAGTGATCCATTCTCCTTTGATTATTATTGCAGTGTCCATATAAGCAGGGTGCTCTGTCCCTGGGTCTAAATCCAGCAAAAGTATAATGGATTTAGCCCAGATCCTTGTGACTGGGGGTGAATGTTTGAATTGTCCAGCATTCTGTCAATCAATTGTTTCTTTTGCATATGTCGCTCGAAGTGGGAAGTGTATGCCCAGACGTGGGTCCCGTGCTCACTACACCACTGTATTCAAGCTAGCCTGACTGATGAAGGGTGATGCCCTAAAACCGATCCCAGGATGCTTGTTTCCGGTCCAGGGAGGACTTGGCCTGGCAGTTCAGGCTGGACTGTTCCCACTAGGAACAGGGTCAAGACGGATTTACATATGGCTGGGTCCAAACTGGGGTTAGTGTGGTGAGCAAAAGAATGATGCATTCAACCCAAATCCTTGTGGCTGGGGGTAAATGTTTGCATTGTCCAGCATTTCGTTCATCAATTGTTTCTCTTGCATATGTCACCCTAAGTGGGAAGGGTATGCCCAGACATGGGCCCCGTGCTCACAACACCACTGGATCCAAGCCCGCCTGGCTGATGAAGGGTGATGCCCTCAAACCGGTCCCAGGATGCTGGTTTCCGGTCCAGGGAGGACCTGGCCTGGCAGTTCGGGCTGGACTGTTCCCTCAAGGAACAGGGTCAAGACTGATCTGCATATGGCTGGGTCCAAACTGGGGTGGTGTGTTGAGCAAAAGAATGATGGATTTAACCCAGATCCTTGTGACTAGGGGTGAATGTTTGCATTGTCCAGTATGCCGTCCATCAGTTTCTTCTTTTGCACTTTCTAGAAGTGGCATTTCTAAGTTATTAACGAGAATTCCGCTTTTACCACATGGGAGGATTTGTCGTTGTGAATCCAATGATAGTAAACAACATGTGGCTGCTCCACTGTAATCCACCACTGCAGCTTAAAGTGATCTCAGCCAGTTCCTCTTGTTAACCTAAGTGAGAGCAGACCCGCAAACATGTGTACCTGCCCTGCTTTTCACCTAGGGGGGCTCTAGTGTTAGTGAAGGGCACCCTCAGCATTGGCCAATGATTTAGAAAGGCTAACCAGAGCTTAAGTGCAAATGCGCACACCCAAGACTGCAATGACAGGCTTGAGACATGTTTGAAAGGCTATTCTTGTGGGTGGCACAATCAGTGCTGCAGCCCACTAATAGCTCATGCAGTACCTGCTCTGGGTATGTGATGTACCTCTTTACATGGTACTCACAGGTGAAGCACCTAAACCAATCATGTAAGCACCACGTCCTAGCATGTGTAGGAAGGGCGTGCATGCTTTCACACTGCATCACAGTGGGAAAGTGCCCAGAGTCCTTATGCCATGTGGAGAGAATCAGCAAAAACCGGGAGGAAAAAAGCTAAAGGTTTTTGGGAAACCCCCTAAGAAGGGCCACGTCCAACAGCCAGGAAACTGAGCAGTGCATGTGGGACTGCTGCAAGAAGAAGCACAAGAAGGTAACATGTATGCGAGCACTGAAATGTGCCTGACTGACAGTAAAGCACTATTTAAAAGCACACAAATAATCAGATAGCAAGCAGTCTCCACTATGGCGGATTAAAATACATTGAGAGTGAGTTCAGTCCCAGCTGGGAGTAGAGGTCTCCGGGAGCACAACCCCACCATTACTTGAGAAAGTCTAAGAAGGACAGCAGACTGACTGAGTATGAGACATTTTCTTTTCCCTCACTCTAGCGATGCAGATTACTGCGCCATCCATTCCTGACATCCTTTTCCAGCCGCCGATGGTAGAGTCAACATTCAAGTCTCTTGGACTCCTAATTTAATAAGAATTAAAAAAACAGTTTCCAACATTAGAGAAATCCCTACCATGTTTAGTGAAACATTACAAAGTGTATTTGAAGTAAATGGACCAATCGCACCTGATATCAATCAATTGTGGTGTTTGGTTGTACCCAGTGAAGAGAGAGATCGATTGGCTGAAAAGTCGGCATGCTTTTTTTTTTTGGTGGGTTTTTTCCCAATGCATTTTCATGTTCTCGACTTGATTTTTATGTATTTGTGCCCATCTGCTCTAAATTTTGTATTTTGTAGTGTCTTGAATATGTTTCCACTTACCCACTGCTGTATATGTTTGAAGTATGTTTATTCCTTGCATAAAAAAACCTAATAATAATAAAAAAAAAAAAAGAAAAGTCGGCATGCCTGAGAAAGAACCCTTGCACCAGTAGGGCACCAAATACAAAGAAGGATGCATTGTTGAATGGGGTTGCTGATATGTATCCAATGAAAATTGATTGGATTTATATTACTGGGAATGTGAAATCATATACATATATGCTTTAAGCATTTCCTATGTGCCATGAAAAAGCAAATTCACATATATGCCTTAACACGTGCTGATACATTTTGTACTAAATTGGGAATTGCTTTTATACTATTTTAAGCCCACTAAAGCCTAACATTATTACCCACTTAAACTCATTTTTAATGAGTTTTCATTTTGTTATCTTATATAAGTTATATTGTACACTGTCCATTTTAGCTGAAGTGTTCTAGTAAGCCTAGCCTAGTTTTGAAGTTGACACACTGAAAGGAGGATTCAGAAAGTCCTAGAGTCAGCCTTTTGCTCATAAAACATGCACCTTCTTCTCAAGGTCGTCTCACAGAGTTTCCATGAGAGGACCCTGGCCCCTGATCACTAGTGGGCATCTGTAGGTTTCTGTTTATCACAGGTTCTCACTTCCATTCTTGTACATTGAGAACAAGCGTGTAAATGTATCACAAAATGTATGCATTTTAGAATTCCAAGCTCAGAGCTAAAGCCCTAGTCCAATTATATGGCAATTGCCTTGCTTATTTTGAACGATTGCTCGCTGTTTTTGAAACTAAACCTATGTTAGACTTCTATGCGCTATCCCAAGTGTCTGTTTCCATTTACACATCTTATATACACCTTGCACACATGCAAGTGCAAAACACCAGGGCATATTACCGCCTTCATACCGCGCTTCTTCTATTTCTAAGTGCTGTAAATACTAGTTGTTCTTATGGAGTTCATATCCAATGCTCACAATATCACTTGAAGGATATTTTTAGGGACGTTCTTGGTTGGGTAATGGGATCTCAGTATGTGTTTGACAGCTGTGCTTGAAGAACAATGTGTATAGCAATGCCAATCTCCATAAATGTCAAGGGTGGTAATTGCATAAACTGTAGTTAATGACGTAATTAAGAACACAAGGAAAAGAATGTAGCACCATTTGAAGAAAGGGGAATGGGAGACAACATTAAATATATCAAACTATAGCTCTCCCTTGCTTGGGTGCTGGAGGGGGGCCAGGCAAGATCACCTCTGCTCCCAAGGAACATAATGCACTGGAAGGCGACCCTGAGCCAGTTATCCAGAACATTTTCACTTGTTCAGTGGCAGGAGGTTGAAAGTATTTAGTCTTCTTGTACATGATACCTCTAACCACTTTTAACATTAATTCTGCTAAATTTGCCAGTGTATTTGCAGTCCGCTCTTTTTCATTTACAAATATATAAATATTCTTCTGTGTTTAGATATTTTTGTGACAATTCATCTAATTTAAACTTTGAAAAAAATAGGGCTGTGATGAGCTTTTTCCAAAGAAGTCTCACTGTTATACCCAGTGCTTAATTTTTGGCGGTGGTGCCCACCGGAACTCATTTTTGGGGACCGGCACCTATTGTTCTACATCAGCCAGTGATCGACAGCAAGAGAGGGAAACACACAAAAGGGAAAGGAAGAGGAAATGAAAGACAGGAAAACGCCACAAAGGGAGAAAGAAGGAACTAGCAGCAAGAGTGTGATAAAGAGACAGGGTGTGTCTGGTAGTGGATTACAGAGGCACAAAGTGGACTCCAGCCTACGCAGCCTTGGTATTCGGGGTGCCGACATTTATTAGCAACAGCCACGGTTTTCTGAGCAGAGCTTTGGGCACCAGCACTCATTCTTTTCCAAATTAAGCACTGGTTGTCACTGATCCAGTAAAGTAGCCAATCGGCCACCGATGCTGCCACTCTAGTTTACTGTGATAAAAACAATAGGCAGCAATTTTTTATTTTTTTTTTAATTAGTATTTTCCTTGGAGTAATGCTGAGAAGAGCCTCGAGCCTGCGTGAATAGGCTAAAGCTCTCTTAAGTGAAACACTCAAAAGTGAAATAGTACAACCCAATAGAGCAGAATCTAGGATGGCACATGTAACTGAAAAAGGTGCAGTATTTGCACACCCAAATGTAAATGTAGTGCTTATATAGCGCACGAATCACCCCTAAGGGGTCTCAAGGTGCTGTACACATACCGCTGTGGAACCCTTCCTGGCCTTTCCCTGTGAAGTGCCCACTCCTGGGCACCCCCAAGGTGAAGCCAGGCATCCTAGCGCTGTTGGGGCCGTTGTGGAGATTAAGCAAGCTATTGCCCAGAGTTGCAGAGTGGGACCCATGATTAGAATAGGCACCGAGGCAAGAATTATCATGTCCGGGGAAATTGAGCCCAAGACCCGCCGAGGCGGGAATTGAACCCTGGTCCCGGGCCAGACCTCTGCATCAGGGTCTGCCGCTCTAACCATTGAGCCACACTTCTCAAGGACACCTGTAGCACACAGGCACAGTTGTATTAATAAAGCTCAGACACAGATAGAAGAACAGAATTATGTGCCTTACAGGTGAATGACAGTGGCATATAGGCAAGTACAACAAGAATAGTCAGCTGGGTGAAAAGGAACAGGTGCACGGACAAGACTGACATACTCCTGTGTCTGGAGAGCGACAGTCACTTGTGAAGCTCCCTTTGTAATGCAGTTAGATCTAGATTAAGGGCCTGATTCATAAAGGGCCTCCGCACTCATGTGGAGGGCCCGCCGTGGTAGCGGGGCCCCACACACGCGGACGGAGCTCCGCATTGCATTTTCTCATTGGAGGTTCCGCCAAGTGTGCGGGCCCACCACCCTGACTGCGGGGCCTCCGTCACGAGTGCAGAGACCCTTTGTGAATCGGGCCTCAAGTGTATAAACTGGTATTAAAGGCATGCCTCCAATGGTGGCATACCATCATAGAGATATAGAGAAATGCCTAACTACAGATGTAAGGACTTGTGGACGGATAGGCATCAGAACAGATGCAAGACGCAACAACACCTAAACAGTTAGGCAGGTGTGACATATGGAAATGTAGGGCTTGCTTCATAGGAACACATGTGACTGGCAAAGGAATAAGGTAACGCATGATATAAAACAGACATGTGGACAAATGTGTCAAATACTGGTGTGTGCGTGTCTGAGTATATATATTTATAACAGATATAAGTAGCAAACAAATGTTACATTATGTTTACTAAACGTCGCACAATGACATAAAAAAAAGCTTCAACTGTGCAGATAAACAGACAATTTCAACACACACAGAAATGCACATGGAGAGTGAATTGAATTTGGCAAACATTTTTGCAATGGGATGGGAGCAATATTCTGAGTAATGCTTGTAACGAATAGCAACTCTACTGTGGGGCGAAATTCTCATCATTGTAAAAACCGAGGGCCTTATTAAATAAATATTATTTCTATGAAATAACCTTGGCTTGTACAGGTAGAGGTCGAATGAAGCTTTAGTCTTTGCTCCAGAGAAAATGAGTAAAGGATTCAAGCAGCATTCCAGCCAAGAAACCACTCAGAAAAATTCCTAAACCAATTGAGTAAATAGTGAAAAACGAATTTTAACAAAAATGAAACCCAAAGCAACAAAAATTGGACGAGTCAAATTGAACTTATTGATTTTTTTCATAAGTGCCGCAAAATGCGGATGAGCTGAACAGTGACCACCAGAGGTATCTTTTCCATCCAAAAGTAAAGTACAGTTTTCAGTCCACCCTATTGCTTTTGCTTTCAGACAGGCTGATAGCACATGTTTGAAATGGAGGTCTCTAGTTGACATAGGTAGGTACCTTTGGCCAAGTAGGAACCCTTCTTCCTAGTCAGGATTCACTTCTAAAATAACCCCTGCTCACCCCCTTGGTAGCTTGACACAAGCAGACAGGCTTATCTTTGAGGCAGTGTGTAAAGCATTTCCAAACACATACAGTAATACAGTGAAAACACTACAAATGTACACCACACCAGTTTAGAAAAATAGGTTATCTTTATCTCAACCAAACAAGACCAAAACAACAACAAGCATTGGCATTGCCAATAGTTCTCGCTTGTGGGACCTTATAAGTATTTAGTTTTGCAGCACAATATGATGAGTGGTGTTGCGTGTGTGAGTGGCGTTGCGTGTGTGAGTGGCGTTGCGTGTGTGAGTGGCGTTGCGTGTGTGAGTGGCGTTGCGTGTGTGAGTGGCGTTGTGTGTGCGAGTGGTGTTGCGTGTGTGAGTGGCGTTGCGTGTGTGAGTGGCGTTGCGTGTGTGAGTGGCGTTGCGTGGGTGAGTGGGGTTGCGTGGGTGAGTGGGGTTGCGTGGGTGAGTGGGGTTGCGTGGGTGAGTTGCGTTGCGTGGGTGAGTGGCGTGCGTGTGTGAGTGGCGTTGCGTGTGTGAGTGGCATTGCGGGTGTGAGTGGCGTTGCGGGTGTGAGTGGTGTTGCGTGTGTGAGTGGCGTTGCATGTGTGAGTGGCGTTGCGTGTGAGTGGCGTTGCGTGTGTGAGTGGCATTGCGTGTGTGAGTGGCGTTGCGTGTGTGAGTGGCGTTGCGTGTGTGAGTGGCGTTGCGTGTGTGAGTGGCGTTGCGTGTGTGAGTGGCGTTGCGTGTGTGAGTGGCGTTGCGTCGATGAGTGGGGTTGCGTCGATGAGTGGGGTTGCGTGGGTGAGTTGCGTTGCGTGTGTGAGTGGCGTTGCTGTGTGTGAATTGCTGGTTGGGGGAGTGGGGGGGGTGGGCGGGGGAGCAGCAGGCAGATGCGAGTGGAGCGCGCGCTGGAGGGGGTGGGAGGACTAGGCAGCGGGAGAGAGGGAGAAAGGAGCGCGAGGGAGGCGTTTTTAGATACATGAAGCCAAAATTACAAGTGAGCATGTTACAAAAGCAAACGTTACGTTACATGAGACAATAGTGACAGTTGTGCAAGTATCAAGAGCAACAAAATACAAGAGGTAGCAAACGATATGCAATAGCAGATCTGAGGGAACACGGCCTGGAGGTAGCAAACGATATGTTTTTAGAGGAAACAAGCTTCTCGGCATTGCTGGTTGGGGGAGTGGGGGGGTGGGCGGGGGAGCAGCAGGCAGATGTGAGTGGAGCGCGCGCTGGAGAGGGAGGGGGTGGGAGGACTAGGCAGCGGGAGAGAGAGAGAAAGGAGCGCGAGGGAGGCGTTTTTAGATACATGAAGCCAAAATTACAAGTGAGCATGTTACAAAAGCAAACGTTACGTTACATGAGACAATAGTGACAGTTGTGCAAGTATCAAGAGCAACAAAATACAAGAGGTAGCAAACGATATGCAATAGCATATCTGAGGGAACACGGCCTGGGGGAAGCTGGCTGGGGAGGGGGAGGAGAAATGAAAGGAAGGCTGTGTTTGCAGGGAGAGAGAGGGGAGGTGCTGGTGTGGGCGGGGGAGGTGCTGGTGTGGGAGGAGTGCTGCTACGGCAAGGCTGTGTTTGCGGGGAGAGAGAGGGGAGGTGCTGGTGTGGGAGGGGGGAGTTGCTGGTGTGGGAGGAGTGCTGCTAGGGGAGGAGAAGCCCTGGCCGTGAATGCTCGTACATGTTCACGTGAACTGCAAGAAAACGCCGGGCTGAAACCCCTTAGTTTGAAGAGGATTTTGCCGACATGAATTCGATCCTATCCATTCCTGCGGAATGGGACAGGCTCGACCTAAAAAGTCCACAATACTGTTGTCAAGATATCCTTAAAAATAGGTTATTCACTCAAATAAAGTTTGTAGAAACAAGTAACTCCACATGGAGTTATTACAACGTCATGACAGATGTACATCCCAAAGTAAAGTGTCCACCGTGAAGTGTGCAGTGTCAGATGCTGAGTCAAGCAGACCCCTAAAGAACAGTAATTGGGAACGATGAAAGCAAAGACCTTGCACGGCATCAGGGAGGTGATGATTCATTGGCAACGGGTGGCATTGGCTCGTTATGACCCATGGGGAGGTGAAGCCTCAGTTCCTTACTGCAATGCAGGGGAGGTGAGACGTCGGTTCCTTACTGTGTCGGGGAGGTGACGTCACGGTGGTGGTGAGGCATCGGTTCCTTACGACGGTGCGGTGTTGATGGATTCAGGAGTCACCCTCGTGGAGTATCGGCTCTGCGTTGATAAAGCACCGGCGTCGGTGAAGTGGAGCTGCGGTGTGAGTTGGGACAGTGCGTCGTGGAAATTACGAGCAGTGTCCTCCGCTCCAGTGCAGGCAGCGGCCTTGGTGATGGCTTCGGAGTTGTTGGGGCACGGTGTCAGTAGGCGTCGGGCGTACGGTGCAAGTCGTGGCGGTGCGTCGTGCTCTTTACAAGTGGTGCCCATGGCTTTGGTGAAGGTTACGGCGTCGCTCGCCAGCGCCGGTGTTGCAGTTTTCTTCTGTGGCAGCTGAAACAGCAGTTACAGATGCAAAAAAGACTGAAGAAATTAAGTCTTTGTGTCCCTGAGACTTCAGAACAGGAGTCAAGCTCTATTTCAAACCCTTGGAGATCTTCCTCAAGCAGGGGACACAGCAAACAGCAAAGTCCTTCTTCTTTCCTTGGCAGCAAGTAGCCACTGTAGGCCAACGCCAGGCAGCAAAACAGCAAAGGGGCTGTGTTCCTCCTCAGCTCCTCGGCTCTTCTCCTTGGCAAAGGTTCCTCTTGATTCCCCAGCAGTGATCTAAAGTTCTGGGGTCTGGGTCCCAATATTTATACTATAAAACCCTATGTTCTCTGGTGGCAGAGAAGCCCTGTGCTCAGTCAAAACCAGTTCTATCCTCTCTGGTGCAACTTCCTGGCAGGAGGTGGAGACAGCTTTGTGGCAGGAAGACCAGGCCTAGTCAGGTGAAAGGAAATCTCCTCCCCTTACTCTAAATGCAGCCCAGCGCTGACTCATCAGACTCTCCGGAGTCACTGCACCTGCCCAGCATCTGAGACTCCAAACCCAGACAGTCAACTCACATCCCAGCAGAGGCACACTGGATGGCTAAGCAAGAAAATACCTACTTTCTAAAAGTGGTATTTTCAAATACAGAATGTAAAAATCACCCTCACTAAAAGAAGCATTTTAACATTCTGAGTTCAGGCATACTAAACTTTATTTCCCTACCTTATTCCCAGGGTTAGTTAGGCGTATAAGATGTTATACGCAAACTCCCCATTCAATCCTATGGGAACAGGTGCCATGCAATAGTAAAAAACGATATTGGCAGTATTTCCCTAGCAGGACATGCAACACACACCAGGGCATGTCGTTCCTTCCACATACACTGCACCCTGCCCACAGAGGTATCTTGGGCCTCCCTTAGGGTGACTAACATGTAAGAAAAGGGAAGGTTAGGACCTGGCAATTGGGTACACTTGCCAAGTCGACATGGCAGTACTAGACTGCACACAGTTTCTGCAATGGCAGGCCAGAGTTACATTTACAGGCTGCTTATGTGGGTGGCACAATCAGTGCTGCTGCCCATTAGCCCTGGGCACACACAGTGCACTGCACTAAGGACTGACTAGTAAATCAAATATGCTAATCATGGAAACCCCAATCCATAGCAATAATTTACAAAAGGATCACTTGCACTTTGGCACTGAACAGCAGTGGCAAAGTGCCCAAAGCATCTAGACCAGCAAAACGGAGTCCAACACACAGCAAAAACACAGGAGGTCAAGGCAAAAAATATAGGGGAAACCCACTCCAATGATGCCAGGTCTAACAGCACAGATTTTGTCAGGGACTCTGTACTGACTGGTACACTCTAGTGTTTCTGATTTTCATAGAGTCCCTTTGGGAAGTGTCTAGCACTGCCCAGACATGCAAAGCTTCCGGTCCCTCTGGTTCTGTCTTACAACTAGAAGACTGGTCCCCACTTTTCCAGCCATTAGATAAGATGAGATAATTTCCTGGTGATGCCTGAAGCCTTTAGACTTCCTGGTCCGTTTTGTTAGGACTCCAGTGCATACTAAATGGAAGTCTCAAACCACTCAAATCTATCGGAACTCCTTCCAGCTCAATCCAGTGCAGAAGAGCTCTTACTTCCAGGCTGTGTATAAAGCTGTCAGGCCTCCATGAGAGCTCTCCTGGGACATCGGGGCCCAGCGAGTGGGAGGTCGGTTCGTGCCACTCACTTTCCATGTAAGTCAAGTCTATTCAATCCCTGAGGGAACAGGATGCCAGATCTTCTGACCCTTCTCGAGAATTCACATTTACTGCTTGGCTCAGTGGGGCAGCCCACAAGCTCCCTTCCACATCCCTCGACCATGGATCCATCTTCTGCTCTGATCCAAGTGTTGTACCTCACTCTGTACTGCCATCTCTTTATCTGGTTCATGTTTTGACTTCCAGGAGCGTCTAAATATATACTGATACTTTTGCCACTTGTGGGTGGAAGAACCTACGTTATTCTCCACCTCTTGACTTATCCTATCTTTTCAGGCATTTCACCATTACAGTTTCAAGTGGTAATCTTGCAGGGTCTTTTCAAGATGCCAGAAATCTTTTGTCTCCATCTGGAGGTCCATCAGTCCCACCCTAGGAGAATTTTGTTGCATGCGATATGCCTGTTGCAGACCATTGTGAACCCTAACGTAACTGGTTTCCTAAGCCATTACCACAGGAGCAGATCTTCACCATAAGTCTCTTTTACAATAATGGGGTGCATTCCAGGCGCCATCTTCTCACCGTGACAACTTATTCCTTGAGTTACCCTCACCTTCTCCCTACCAGAGATGTTGCAAGGTGTCTTCCCCCAGGCGGTCTATGCTATCAAATGCCTCTGTGAGGGTCCTTAAAATGCAACCTCCTTAAGCTCTGAAGTTGGGCAAGATCACCCTCCTATGACTACTTTTGTGAAACTATAAAGGCAGGTTTCATTGTTGCAGCTGAAACACACAAAATGACACAGAATCACCTCTGTAAGGAAATGCCTCCATATATCAAGCACAGGCAATCTTTGATAGGGGGTTGTGTCTACATGCATTAAAACCTTCAGGCCAGCTCTATAATCAGCCTTCTAAATCAATCGTATCAGTGTTGCAAATCTGCACTGCAGCACAACTGTGACATTTAATATATTACCCACAAGTGAACCTTTGTGCCAGTACTATGTAGCCTTACAGAAAAGTAAAAAACACCACCATGAGTGTCAGGAAACTGCAAGCAGGGAATGGGTCTAATGTTAGCGCAGAAATACTAAGCAGTGTCCACAAGCAAAAGGTATACAGGAAGAAAATGTATAGGGAAAGATAGGATAAGACATTTACCAACTCAAAGGTTTCCAATTGCAATGGTATGTGGACAAAAAGCTTGGGACCTAGATAATGGTGGTAGTGGTGAACCGGCAGCTGGCGCGTGAGGAAGTTCTTCCATATTAGTGATCTCATTAAAAAGCCTAGGTGAAACAGCAGTTCCGGGTCATATTTGGCAGTAGCTGTTTATAGAGTCTTGGAACCTTCACCTCAGTATCTGCAATATGGTGTTCGGGTTGTTGTGATTGCTGCTACTCACTCCAATTCATAAACCAGATTAGCTGATCCCTCGCCTTGCTCATATTTTCCTTTCTGGTTCCTTTGCCTATCCCTGCACCCGGCTCTTTTATTTCCAGTCTGAGCTCCAGTAAGTTGTTGGCTGTGTTTGAGCTCTGTTTTTCTCCTATCTCCTAGGTAATCAGCAGTTGCGCTCCAGTTCCTGGAGGTGTCTTGGTACTTCCATGGGGTTACACCCTAGCTCCATCAGTGGTAAGTATACTCTGACTGAATGTTATAATGGGTTCATTGATTACCATAAGCGACACCAAGAAGCCCTACGGCGCGGGATGAGTTAATATCACATGGGTACATCTACTGAAGCTATGTGTCTTCCCTACTTACCCTTGCTTTCTACTCTTCTTTCCCCCGAGGGTCTACATTTGTGAGTCTTACGGTAGCCCTGGATATAGATACTGACAAAAGGGTGGTGTTTACCCTGAATTTCTTTGACATCCTATTATTCTCTGATAAAAGTGTTGACAACGAATTAGTCAGTCTGCCTCTATATTGAACGAACAGTGCACATGCATGGGCAGACCGGTTGCTCAAAATAAAAAATACCAGTCATTCCAGTTGAAATAAATGGTGGGGGTTCACTGGAATAAGTCAATTGTCCCATACTGTTGGCTTGTTTTTGATGTTTTTATATGACAAGGCGTACAACAAGTATATTTTATATCCAGTTGCCGGTTGTATGCCGTTAAAAGACATACCTTTACCACACAGCCTTTATCATGCATGTCTTTACCATGCACAGTAATAATAATAATAATAAGAAATTGTTTTCTTTTTTGGAGTGGTAGCAACGACAAACTCGAGTCCCCCTTTTAAACTTACTCTTTCCCCTTTTTAATTCACTCTAACCCCATAACCTTAAATTACCTTTACCACTACCAACCCTTAACTCCTAAAATTAACCTCATCACCCTTTACAACTAACCACCCCAAAACCCTAAACTTACCCAGGGGCGTAACACAGGCCCGCAGCCCCCAGAGTGCAGGGGGGGGGGTCCCAAACTGCTGGGGGCCCCCTCAGCACAAGCACAGTACTCAGGCCTGAGAGCTCGAGAATAAATCTGGAGCAGGGGCTCCGACGTTTACCATGCAGGGTGAGGCCCTCAACTTCTGTTACGCCACTCAATTTACCATAACAACCTTTACCACAGCTGACCCTCAAACCATAAAATAACCCTTCCCCTCTTTACCACTATCCACTCTAAACCCAAAAGTTACCCTTACCAACTTTTACCACTACTCAATACACAAACCCTAAATTTATCCCTACCACTACCCACCCCATAATCTTAAATTTAGTCTTACCATTATGTGTAGTTAAAACCATGTTTCCAAAGGAGTAGCATTTAGTTTGCAAATAACTTTGGCACTGTTCGAAAAATCTTCATGAAACTTTCTGACAAAAAAGTTCATCACTCTGAGCTCCTTCCTGGAAAGATTTGTGGTGATCGGTCAAGCAGGGGCTGAGAAAAAGGGGGACTGTATAACATTTTTCTCCATGCAATTTTCCACAGGAAAATTAAACAGCAATACTGGTAAAACTATTGAACGGAATAACACCAAATGTGTCAGAAAGCTAGATATTGTACTAGAAAGCGTGCTTTTTGTGATGTGGTGTTAATCCATTCAGCAGTTTCTTTAAGAAATTAAGGTTCACAATATTTCAATAGAGAGCACCGTGGAGGATTAGCAGAGCTGGCAGATCTAGAGATGAGATCTGATTGGCTGCCACCACAACAACAAAGATGGGATAGCAGCCATAGGACACAGGCACTCAGTTCTCTTTCCTTTAAATAAGTATAAAAACATATAGGGCTGCAGGGTAGGGATGTCCCGCCCACCTAGGCCTGGTAAGAAGCATTCTGGGGCCAAAACCGATTTTGTTTTCATTTTATCTCAAAATTATGGAAGATTTACAATAAAAAATGTTTTTGAAAAAAGCGGTCTCTATCGGGGGACGCCAAAGCATAATCTTTCGGGTAGGGGGTTAAGCACTCTTCTAGATGCCCCGGCGAACCCATCTCCCGGAGCCGCATTCATTTTTAGGCTGGGGTGGTCCATGGCTCTTTTTGTAGCCCAGAGGAATTAATTTACTAGGGCTGCTGCACATTTTAAAGGGGTCCCCAATCCCCCGGTGCCACAACACTGAAGAGCCGTGGGTAGGTCGGTGCCCACCCGAGACACCCACAGTGATTCTTGGCCATGGGGACATGGGGGAAACCCAGGGACCCCAGTTCCCAGCCTACCCCATTAGCCTACATACTTCATGGTGTGATGGGAGATGCCTCCATCTGTTTGCTACTGACTGGCGGGTGTAGCTTTTCTCTGCTGCCACCGGGTGGGCCGTATCTTGTGTTCACTGCCTGCAAGAGTGTGAGACCGAAGTTTAAGGTTAAAGGTCCCCTGGACACTGTCGCCATCAGCCCCAGTGTTGGGGCCCACAGGGCTACTGGATGCTTGGAGAGGGGGCCCTACGGCCCTCTCCCCTTTAAAAAAGAATTAAGTATCAAAGGATGGTGGTCCCCATTTCCCATATAAGGCTCATGGATGGGGAGGAGGGGGCGAATGCCCCACCCCACAAAATAAATGCCAGCCCCAGGGAATAGGGTCCCTGGGGCCACAAAATAGATTGGGAGGCAGACCACAAGCCCCTCTTCCCTCCTAAAAAAGAGAATATGAAATTAGTGGAGTTACTGCTCATTTCACATTCACTGTTCCAGATGGGAAGCTTACCATAATGCCCTGCAAGGGTTTTTAGAACAATATTATTTGGATTCTGGTGGTGCCCCTAAAAGGGGCTGGTGCAACACCAAGTATTTGTTTTGTATGTTGAGGAGGGCTGCAGGAAATGCAGCAGCCCCCAGCAACATAAAAAAATAAAATAGTATGTTTCTGGGTCACTGAATTCATGACCCAAGGAGAGCTTACTATATTTATCAAAACACTCTGAGGTGGAGCTACATGCTTTTCAGCTGGAGTGTGGGGACCGCTTATGGTTGGTTCTATGGCTGCACTTTGAGGCATGAAAAATGTGCAAAAAAAACTCAACAAGGTGTTATCGCTGTATTAAACATTACTATACATGAATTCATAAAATATACATTTGATTAGGTTTATTGGTGTATTTTTGAGAAAGACAAGAGGCCTGCTCTATATATGTTTATGTGCTGACCTCTTGATATAGCTAATATGCCCACTTTTTATATTTTAGTGTACTGACGTTTTAACAAAGTCAGTTGGTCTGCCTTACTTGAAATGGGATCCTTAATATGGTCACATCATATAGTCAGCCATGTGCAGCATTGGGTGTGGAAGTCCAACCCCATGCCACCAATGGTGATGGACATAGTTATAGCTAGGAATTGTAATTATCTGTTAGGAGAAAATGCCAGTTAAAACATACCAAAATCACTGAAATTCACTACTTGTAGATATCTCAAATAACTAACTCATGCCCTACAGTAAGTATAAATCACACACTCACCATGCTCTATTTAATAAACTCCTGTGATCACTTTACTCTATTTTTCTAAATTGGTGTGGGATTCTTATTTTTTTCTGTTTTTATTTATTTTGTTATTACTGTTTCTGCGCTGCATAAATACTTTGCACAATACCTCTAAGTTAAGCCTGACTGCTTTTGTGCCAAGCTATCAGAGGGTTAAGCACAAGTTAACTTAGTGACTTTTGTGGTTCACCCTGAGAGGGATTGCGGTTGTTGCTTGAGAAGAGTGCTCACCCCCCTGAACCTAAAACCCGATTTCTCACACCTCCTTTATTACATCCCTCATCATATGTTCTTTGACATCATTGAAAACATCACTGCAACATCAGAAAGAACATTGACAACAACACTGTGCATAATAGTGAATTTCAGTGGTTTTGTTCATTTAAAACAATATGTTTTATCAGGCATTTTTGCCTAATGACAATATCCCTGCCAAGCCTCAGGAAAATGCAATGACCTGGAGGTAGGTAGCCTGGGACTTTGCAGGAGCCGGCCCTGGGGTGTGGTAGTACCCAGGGACAACAAGGGCTCCAGGGGGAGAAAGGTGGTGCATTCCACCCCCGCCATTTTTGTTATTTGCCCGGAGGAGGTGGTGATCCAGTGGCAATCATCTACTGTGGCAATCGATTATCCTAGCATATCACAGGCGTTGTTCATCGAGGTCATGCAGCGTAACTCATCAGATTCCATTTTAAGGCATTTCAACAACAACTAAACTGTGGTTACAGCACACTTGGTACCTCAGCTACAATGTTTCAAAGAAAAGTATGAGAACCTACTTCATTCTTTGGATTCCACAACTTTGTTCCCTTTAGAGGTGATTACTGTGAGTGGAGCTTAATTCTACTTCATTTAAAAAACTTTACAGAGAAGTGTCATACATTGGTGTACTATATCCCTCTAAAGTAGTGAAGAGATGATTAAAGGTAGAAGCATCCAGCCCTTGAACTAGTCCACTATTGATATAAGTATGGCTAACGCAATCATTACAGTCAATCCACCAAAGGAACTTGTGTGTGCTCCTGGAGATCCACTGGCCCATTGGTTAGAGTGGAAATCGTATTTTTTTTAAATAATATCTCAACAATTGACTACAATGGTACTTAAGAGAGAAAAAGGGATTGTTGTTGAATTCTTTAGGTTGTGAAGGGCCACAAATTTATAGACAACTTTCAGAAGAAGACATGGTTGGAAACAATAATGATTTTGATGAAGCTTAGAAACAATTGGGCATATATTTTTCTCTCAAGGTTTGCAAAGGTATAACTATATATATATATATAATCACAAAACCAAGGTTGCCCCATTCAAGACCCCACTCATGGGGCGGGGAGAAGTGCACATACACCAGCGGCGGAAGAGATACCAGCATGCCATCACGTTCCCCAAATCGGCTATCAAAAGCATTTCGAGCACACCACGTGCTCTTGATCCCTGGCTTAATAAAAGAAGGAAGTTGGCGTGTTCGGCAAACAGGTATTTATTCAAATAAGGTCCCGCCCCAATGGGCGCCTGCAACATAGCCTTCTGGGCATTGTAGTCCCATTAGTCTTTCTGCAAGGACCAATGTGCTGCAAATACAACCCCAGTGGGTGCCTGTGCCTCCTCCTTGAAAATATCCTGCTCCACAGTGGGTGAGTATATAAAAGAAATGATTTTGGAAAAGGGGGGTGGTGATGGACAGAGTTTCTGAATGATGCAGAATACTCTTACCAAGTCAATAGATCATGGTTTTAATTCATCACCGTTTTTAGCTCACTGCACCATCCCAGCTCAGAACCTGGCTATATGCAAATTAGTCTGTTCCTGTCCCAGTGCATGATGGGAACAGGGCAAACCAATAAAAGAAATGTCCATACTTTTAGGAAGTGTGAAGATCTGTGCTGCTTCCCCTCCAATAAATACCGCAGGCAAGGCTCCCTCCATTCCAGCAGGTGTGCGTGGTTTCACGCACCAAGGACACACCATAGCAGTGGGGCATCTTCGCAGCTGGACAAGCCGCTATTAATCACAAAACCAAGGTTGCCCCATTGAAGATGCCACTCACGGGGGGAGAAGTGCACACACACCAGCGGCGGAAGAGATATCAGCATGCCATCACGTTCCCCAAATCAGCTGCCAAACGCGTTTCGAGCAATTGATACCACATTTTAAAAACATATTTTTAAAACCAAGTGGAAATTGGCTGAATTGTAACTGTAACCTATATTATCCTTTCAATACATTCTCAAAACTGGTTTCAAATTTGATTAATTGACAAGTTAATTGTGGATCCACTGAGTCCAGAGTATTTAGTATTGCTGATCGGCAGGTGCGAATGCCTTTTTCATTGAACTTCCTCCTAAGTAATTTCCGGCGATCGTACTCTAACACTGGGCAAGTGCATATCAGGTGTATAAAATCCTGAACTGATGCTCCACATAGGTTACAATCCTTTGGGCCCAGGGTCCTCCAGTCAGGTTGATCGGCATTTGTGGGCAGTTTTCCCATACGCAGCTCCAAGTACTTCGATTTTAAATGGGGGGGAAAGCAAGGCCTAGGTAAACCACTGGCTTCAGCCTTGTTTAGGATTGTAAAACCATCCATGCTTGTGCACGCCGTCTTAAGGTTGTTTTGTCTTCAATTAATGAGTGCGAGTTGGCCGCTTTTTTCACAATCTGCTTGAATGATGATACTGGTAGGTTCCTTTGCCAGACTTCTGCCATCTTGGTGATTTTCAGAGAGGCATTTAGGTACTTCGCATAGTGTGATTTAGGATCGTTTTGTAAGGCTGCCCAGGGTGCCGAGTTAATTTCTAAGTCACGATTGAGCCATATATTGTACCAGAATTTGATTGACTCGACTTTTTGTGGAGTATTTGGTGCTGTAATCCAAACTAGAGACGTACCTGAGCTGGTGAAGCATCGCAAGGTAAGCAAAATACTCGTTTGTACACTCGCGTTTGAATTTTATCTACTATTGGTGCACTTCTTCTATGATGAACCACACTTCCATAGGCTAACGTTGGAAGTAATTTAGCTTTGATTACTGCCAGAAGTGGGGTAAACAAAGGGCCTTTTAGCTGTTTTGATATACTGCAAAATGCATACAGTAAAGCAGTTCCCTTCTTTTCAATTGTTTCATAATGCGTGGCAAATGAAAACCTTCGATCCAGGTGCATCCCCAAATATTTGTAGCTATCAACTACTTTCAACTTGATGTCATTGATTGTGAATTTCGGCTGTTTGGGGCGACAGTGTGTTATGATCATGACCTTTGTTTTTTTAATGTTTATTTCCATCAAGTTTGCTTTGGAGAAATCAGCTAGCTCATGGATTAGAAGTTGCAGTCCTATTCTGGTCTGACTAAGAAGAACAATATCATCTGCATAGGACAGGTGTGTTAAAGGCAATGTGCCTAGTCGTGGCGGGTGTGCGTTGACCCTGTCTAGCCTTGGTGTCAAGTCGGCCGTGAATAGATTAAACAGGTGCGGGGCCAGAACACAGCCTTTCTTGAACCCTTCGTTGGTTAGAATCTTCCTTGTGAGCCTTTGGCCATTGTCAACTTTAACCTGCATCCAGGAATTGGTGTAAAGGTCCATGGTAGGATTTAAAATTGTATCCGGTAAGCCCTGTAGTTTAAATTTAGCCCATAGTGTGTGTCGGCTGACACGGTCAAAGGCTGCCTTAAAGTCCACGAAACATAGATGGAGTGCCTGTCGCAGTCGTAGACTTTTCTCTGCAATTAAGCCTATTGCTAATACGTTTGTAATTGTGCCTGTGCCACGCCGAAAGCCTGACTGGTTTGTGGGGATTTTTTTATTCTCATCGGACCAATTTACTAAGTCGGCTAAAATCAGCGATGCATAATATTTGGCCTCCGCATCTATCAACGTAATCAGGCGATAGTTTGCTGGATGTGTACTATCCCCGCCCTTGTATATCGGATTAATAATCGCGCCTCTCCAGCTTTCCGGAATGCGACTGGTTATGCTGATCATCTGAAACAGACTACAGATCTTACATGCCCAGTAGTAGGTTTCTTGCTTGTAGATTGCGTGTGGGACACCATTCAGTCCTTTTGCACAATCAACATTTGGCACACGATAAAAGTCCTGCTTTGAAACAGAAACATTATATATATGGGATAGTAGGGGCATATGCTTGGGTTTGCAGGACAAGGACAAACAAGTATGGTAAGAAACATGCATTGATGAGGTTGACATAAAGAGTAATGAGGAGAAAATAGGCTGTTCTGATGTTTTAAACATAAAAGAAAAAGTTTTTCTAAATATTTCAGACGATGTCAGTGGAAAAAATAACAATCCTACAAGCTTCAGGTTAGGTAGGTTAGGTAAACACATAGCCGCAGATTCAAGACCACCCAATATAGCTGCCAATAAGAAGGTTTGGGGAGATCATTTTGAGAAAATATTAGGGTCTTAATTGGAAATTTTAGATATTGTCCCAGAGAGTTATATGAAATAAACTATTGATATGCTAGGTTATAGGAGCCTAAATTTCAGATTTAAAAACAGAAAAGCACGTGGCAAATTGTATGCAGCAAAAAAAGGACCACCGGTTTTAGGATAGCATGATCAAAGGATAATACATATTGATCTGGATCTAAACAGTGACATGCAGGTACTGGTTTTGGATGAAGGTAATGATATGCTCAGGAGATTTCCTCATGTGCTTATTGGATATATTGAGATGTTGAAAAATTTTGAACAAAACTAAAGTTTGAAGGATATTGCGTTTCCTAAGGTGCACAAAGTTTGAAATGTCCCTATGTCCACAAGAGTAGATGTTGCGGCAGAGCTGTCACAATTGGTTGAAGTGAGATCATAGAATCAAATGGATCATCAGATTGGGTGACCCCTTTGATGGTGCCACGCAAGGCCAATGGCAAGGTTAGGGTATTTATAGACTTACGCAAATTGAATAGTAATAATGTAATAGGTTGTTTTCCATTACCTAGAATTAATGACTTGCTAATGGAAGCTGAGGGCATAAAAGTTTTTTCCACTCTAGATTTGTCTGCGGCTTACCACCAAGTTCTGCTTCATGAAGGGAGTAAAAAGCATGCATATTGAACAAAAATGGTTTAACAGTAGCGTAAAGTGTAAGTTTGCCAAGGAACAAGCCACTTCTCTAGGATGTGAAATTTGTGATCCTGGCATTCGATCAAACATGGTATTATTGAGTGCTAATTATGCAGTATTTGAAAGGGAAGCATTAGCATGTGTTTGGGCTCTCGAGCTTTATTTATCACTCATTGGGGGTAAAGAAGTAACCATGAGATATGACCACAAACCCTTGGTAAGGTACTAGTAACAGTGGGAACGTCTATTTGTGTTGTCACATTTAGCTTGACTTTCTATGCGATTACTAGAATTCATTTATAAAATAGAGTATATACCAGGAGAAGGAATGCCATTGCGAATTTCTTGTACACAATTACTACTACTTTGATGGACAGCCAAGATGATTTAATGAACAACAAAAAAGTTTATTTAGTGTGTGAAAGTGGAGAGCAACCTTTTTAGACGGAAGAATGGCAATATCATTGTGCACAAGATTGCAATCTACAGACAGTGTTACTTTGTGTAAACAATGGTAGACCAAATAAAAGTAAGCTGGGCAATATAACACCTTTCTGGCAACAAATTGTCTTGTGCCAAAAATACCTCAGAAAAAGGAGATAAATTAATTTACCTCACCTCCTTGAGAGGTAGAATTATATTTATGAGTCATGAAGGGCATCTTGGAATTTTAAAGATCAAAGCAACGGTCAAAAATAGTTACTGGTCTCCAGGCAATGACACAGATGTAGAAAGAGTGGTAAGGGAATCTAACAAGTGTATTTCAACTGACAAATCTCTTAAAACATTACGGTCACCTTTGAGCAGCTATGTGGGTCTGAGTACTCCATAAGAAAGTGTTGCTGTGGGCATATTGGCTCCTGTGGGGGATAGTTGAAAGTAGACAGTTGCTCTTATTGATGTATTTTCCAGATAGCCTTACATTAAAATTATTAATATTGTCTACACTGATACCGTACTTACGTTTTTTGATGAAATATTTCAAACCGAAGGTATTTCCACTGATTTGATTAGGAATATTGCACTATAGTTTACTTGGGGCAAGGCATAGGAGTACGTGAAGATTGTGGAATTTTCCACAGGACCACTTTGTTATATATTCCTTGTGGGAACAAAATGGTGGAATGGCTTAAAATAATTCATAAAGGTTCTAGTAAGTTATTGTTTAAAAGTTACTCTGATTGGGAAAACCAAGTATATAAAATCCCTGGGAGGTATGGATTTTCTGAAATTGCCACAACTGGGTTTTTCGACTTTGGAAACCACAAGAGGTAGGAAAGCTAGGTTAAAACGTAATCCAGATTGGTTAGCATCCTCTAACGACGTTGTTTGGTTGTCTAAAGTGGAAAAAGAACAAATAATTAACAAACATAAAGGATATAAGGATTGTTACGATAAACAACAAAGTGTTAAAAACACAGGAATTAATGTTGAACAATGGGTAAGGATTAAGAATCTGGCAAAGTTATCAAAAGAGTTAGTGCTTTCTTTGTACCCAAATGGGTTACTTTGTACCCAAATGAGTTACGTAAGTGTTAAAAAAAATGGTACAAGTGGATAATGGTAGATGTTGAGATTTGAGCAGAGTAACTCCATGCCTCATGTCCAAGTCAAGCCATTGGTTCCTATACATTTAGAGCTTGACATTGGAGTACAACAAAAAAAGATAACGAGACAACCGAAAGCACTAGATGATTTTAAGTGTGATTAATGGTTAATTATTTAATTGAATCCACTGTAGAAAAGTCAGCCCATATCGCACCCGATGCCCAGGCTGCTGGTGCAGGGCGACTCTTCATTCTCATCTTGAATAATTACCAAATAAAGAGACGGGCACTGGAAGTAGGAAAACAAGAACGGGGTTTATTACTCATGAGGAGAGCCTGTCCTTTGGGACACTCGCATAGTGTCTTCGGGAGGTGCTCTAACAAGTTTCTCTGAGGCTTCGTCTTTTATACACAGGTTGGTGGCACACAGGCAACCTTTATTACAATCAACACTTTGTATAGTATGGAGGTATTCCAACACGTGGCTACAGTAGGGCCCTTATCCTCCATGCAATAGGAGGGGGCTATCATGCGGCTGAGGGTTCTGCTGATTCCATTGGAATGTGTGTGCCTGATCGAATCTCATGGGGTGGGGCGGTCATGATCAATAGTGGTTTCTTTCAAGAGAGACGAGTACATACAGTGGTGGGCAATAAACTGTATCCTCGGGCTAAGGGATGACCAGCGGTCTGTGCAGACATTCGGGCTCAGAGGAAGAGGTCATCAAAGGAGGGGTATTCATGGAGGGACAGGAGGTGTTGGTCAGGCGCGGGGTGCGATTCTTAGGGACAGAGTCATGCGGGAGGGGAGGGTTCATGACTTGTGCATGAGAGAGCGGGGGCAGTCAGGGTGCATGGGGAACGCTTGCAGGGTCAGGGAAGTGCACTGATGAGCGATCGTGGACAGGGAGACCAGGGTACCTAAAATGGCTGTCGTGTGCGTGTGTGCTACGCCAGTGGGACAACACAGTCAGAGTCTTAGCGATATCCATTCTGTTTACACCAAGGGGTATTGTGAACACAAATGAACGCCGCTTATGTACATACACACTGCTATTTTTAACAGTCGCCACTTTTTACATAAGCACGTTCAATTTCTACACAGTCGATGTGATAGGCAGAATACGATGCATGTTAATTTACATCTGTTAGGCTCTTTATACACGCCTAGAAATCGGCATAATATTCAGTCGGGGTAGAATCAAAAAAATGCTTTGACACATAAAAATCAAGTTCACATTTTCCTCTCTAGTGACATCATATACAGAAAGAACGCTCTGATACCTTCCGGCTTGCCAGTACTATAGGGGATCTTTGGACAACTAACCACATGAGTGACCGATGAAACATTTCTTAAAAGGCAATACAAAATGGTTGAGGGAGGTGTTCAATTCGATACAAGTAATTTAGTCAAGGGGCGAATAGAAAGTTCTGGAAAGGGGGAGGGTCTTTGTCGCAATGTCTTTTAACAGAGTCCGTCTTCTTTTGTTGGCGCTGCTGAGCACCGGCGGTGGAGCTATAGGTCCAGCTCGGATTCGTCCTTACACGTTGCAGGGTGCGATCAGTCCTCTGCTGTTAGATCACAGTCCTGTTTCCTAACTCATTTTCTTAGGGGTGCCTTATGCTGGGCACCTGCGTGTCTTTCTTTTTCCGTGACAAAATCCCAGTCCATAGTCAAAGTTTATATGAAAGAGTTTGTTGAATAATCGAGGGAGGAGAGGGCGGAGTGGGGCCAGATCTTCGAACACACCAAGGGACCAAGGGAGCAAAGGACAATGAGCAGGCAGGCCCATCAGTCGGACTAAAAAAAGGGACGGGGACTTCAGGCACGAGTGGGTCAGCAAGTCGAGGGCTTCAAGGCAGCCCCTTATTTCTTCATCAGCTGAACTTGAAAGTTGTGCCTCGTCCCGCGTCTCGTTGCTCTGCGGCTCCACCTTTGGTCGTCACACGTGCTCCATGATCTGTGGCCAGGCTGTGCGTCACGTCCAGCTCCTCTCCTTTGGTGATTGTATCTTTGAATGGGTGAAAAACAAGTTTTAGAAAAACTGGTCGAGAGAATAGATATACATCTCAATCCATCCCCATGCCTGAGTAGGTGGGGGATAGGTTCATCGGTCACAGTCAAAGGTCGTCACTTATGGAGTCTGGAGAAGGGTATTGCATATTGAATTCATAGACTTGTTTTGGCGTACATTCGCGACATATGATAAGAGAAATTGGATTTTTGTACACAATGTATTACATCACATTAAACATCGAGTCCTTATGTAGAGACTCGTTCTTCCCTTTAACCCAAGTATCGACGATCTTACATCTCCCTTCGGGGTCGGCTAATTTTTGCAAGCAGGGGCGTTATCGTAGGGTTGATCGGGGGCACGTGGGTGCTTTTGAACAGGGAGCTGGGGTCGATCGGGGGAAGTGGGGTGGCTCTGGACATCCGCACTTAGGTGCAAGGGGGTGGGGCAATCGGGGCATTTGGGGATCGCATTTCTAACGAACTGAGAAACAGAAGGCCATTGACGTTATGGTTCCCTTATAAAAGGCCAGATTAGGGGACATCCGTCGTCTTACCTGTCCTTTCCTTCATTACCAACTCGGGTTCTATCGTCTGCAGAAAGGAGAGGTAGTAATATGGCAAGTCACAATTCGCTTTGGTTTTGGTCAATTTTGCTGAACACCTTTGTGTTCGAGAAAACCCAATAATGTTTTGTGCCGGAGGGGCACAACGTCTTTATACTTGAAAAGAGGAAACGGGGTTTTTGGAAAGAGGAAAGAGGAAAGAGGAAAGAGAGAGAGAGAGAGAGAGAGAGAGAGGTACACGTATGACATGGGGAGAGAAAGAGAGAGACGTGTACAATAATGGACCGTTCAGTGCGCGCGCAACACAGAACAACAGGGGTTAAGTAACACGGAAACACAGACAGAGGGATGACGTAGATTCATGCATCACGTACACACAAACTCAGACGGGGAAGACAGTACATGTATTATACACAAAAATCCAAGACAAAACATAAAACAGTTATTGGCCACAATTATCCTTTCCTGTATGCTGAGCATCTTTATCATCCTATGCTCCTTTTACCTTTTTCTTATCCTTTTATTCGTTGGCTACCTCTTACCGGTGGCTTTGATTGTACACACTTACGTCTTTGGCAACTGGTCATGAACTAACCTGGTCGGGCTAATGCTCACGGAGGTTTATTCGAGTCATTTTTAGCAAGTGCGTTTCCAGGTTGAGACAACCGTTGGTGACAATTGGAGAGCAATGGGGCAGCTTTTGGTTCTAAGCCTATTAGGATGCGGAAAAGGAGGTAGTAGGTTTTCAAATACTGGCAATATCTCTAGTCCTCTCGGCGGAGGATACTTGTGCAACCCCTACCTCGAAATACCCTAAACTTTTTCCTACTTAGTCAAACGTAAGAAGGCTTAATCATGGTATGTACATTATTCTTTTTGCTTTATTTGGGGTTTGTCGCGGTTAGGTACTATAATCAGACCCCTTTTCCCGTCTCTTCGTCTGTTGGATCACTATTTTCGTCGGCATTCCGAGGTGACCTGCAGAGAGAGAGAAAAGGAGGGAAGGGAGGGCAGGCTACATTGATAGACACATTTAGCGTGCATAACCCCAGAAAGGCTTTTACTTACTGCGTACTCGGCCTATTTCCACAGGATGTAATCACTGCCAACTGGGGCGTTTAAGCCCAGGTGGATCGTTAGTGTGATTTTTCTTATATAGGTAGCATATAAAGTATGGGCTAAATACCTGGATCTTCAGCGGTTGCTTTTGGCTGTATAAAAAGGAAAAATACACAACTAAAATTCGACCCTTCATATTTGCAATATTTCTATGTGCTATACCTTTTCAACCCTTTTATCTAATCGAGCTTAGTCATTCCGCCCATATTTCAGTTATATCGAAAAATAGGCATTATTCATTCAAGACTTTATCAATTTACACGGACAAATATAGTTGCTTTCTCAAAAAATCTTTAATAAGAATGTCGGTGCATAAATACAGGCCTACAATCCTGTGGACCAGCCACGGAGCAGGCTGAAACTGTAGATGCGAGGATACTTTATTAGTAGAAAACTTTAATGGAGTCGGTGGTCGGTTATTTCATACAAAAAGTGCGAAAAGCGCAATGAAATCATATTGAATCTTTTAGTGTGAGCGTATATTATAAAACATCGAAGTTTCGAACTTTCAATAATCATGATGCGCCAATCTCAACAACAATTCATTGTCCGAATGTTCAATCGGTATCCATCTTACGCCAATTCATTGTCCTTCATTGTCCGAACACCTAATCATTACTCATCCCATATCAATTCATTGTTCGAGCTGACAGTACACATCCTATATCAATCCATTGTTCGAACTCACAATCAGTACACATCCTATATCAATCTAAAATGTTTAAAAACTTCATACATATCCTATGACACCAAGGCTGAGCAATCGGAGTACAAAAAGAGTTGAGGGTTTCATTTGCTTCGGCGCCATTTTGGGTGCAGTCAGGCAGAACCAGGCATAGTCTAAATGTCTACTAACTCGTGGTTGGGCCCAGAGCTTCCTTTGGCAGTCCCAAAGTTCCGTTAAAGGGAAAAAGAAAGGATCGGTGGTTTGAACCATTAGTCAAAAAAAAAAAGGGGGGGGGTGCAACAATATTCCTACCGGGTCATACTGTGCTTTCACCGGAACTGATCCGACTGTGGTCTGCAGTATTCTAGTCATTCAAACTGAGGCTGGCGACAGCATGGGAGCGCCGACGTCCTGCGGCTACATTTCCATTGTTCCGTGGGCAATCATGGCAGTCACTCCCCATCGGGGGTATTTGCGGGAGTCGGGGACTCCCGCGGCTCCTCTAGAATCTTCAAGGTTGTGGAGAACTATGACGGTGGAGTCAACAAGTGACCGGGCCATTCCTTCATGCTGGGCCCGCTCTTGCCAGGTCGATCGCCATTTTGAAAGTTCGGCAGCTACCGGCAATCGCGGGGTCAAATGAGCGGACGGGCTCCACCCTGCCAGGCGAGGCGTTGCAGCATCGCCACAGTGGAAGAACCCTTTTCCGGGCGCCTGGAGCGCTGAGGGTGCAACTGGGAAGCCTCCACCTGGGGAGGCGGGAGAGGCCTGTTCGCACCGTCTCTCCCTCCCAGTGCACCCCACGGCCCCTCGCTTGACATTTGTTATGGCCAGACCAGGCGATGAGGACGAGGGGGGGGGTTGGTGGCATGTGCAAGACATCCCCCCCAGGGTTGTCGCAGCAATTATAGAGGAAAGAAGTGGTGCCTGGCGTGTTGCTGCTGCCATTACGGAGGAGAAAAGAAAAATGTCTCGTCCGTCTCTGGGCCGGGCTTCCGGTGGATGTCAGCCGGACGCCCCTTGCTTTGGCCCCATGAACGGGTTCCTTGGCTCATCGGCTGCAGCCGGATCCCGTCGGCCCCAGCCCTCGGCCGTTGGTGGCCGGACCGGGAGAACATGTGGCGGGACTACCTGCAACTCTCACGTGCCACCGCGGCCGGACTGGGAGAGAGAGGGGAGGGTCGAGGACATAGACATTCCCCCCCTGCAACTCTCCAGCGTTGTCAAGGCAATCCCCTGGCCGGGTCCCGCTGGCCTCGGTCTCTCCTCCGGCTACACCCTACGTTTACGATCTCCTGGCCGACTGTTGGCAGCAGGACCCGCCTTATATGGGTTACTTCCGGCTGGGCGTAGCCGCACCCTGCTCCACTTTGGAATTTTCCAGAGTGGGGGCGGATGTTCTGCTGACTTTCATTTTCTACAGTTTACCGTTCTTGTTTCTAACGTTTCCTATTTCTAGGGCATTAATAGGTTTTATTATTACGTATTGTTATTGTTTCTTTGTTCGTTATTTAAATAAAAGTTCATGTTCATCAGTGGCCTACTGATTTCGTTTCCCTATTCCTTTCTTTCCAGGTTGTTTCATGCTAAAGTTTTCTGTTAACAGTTTACAGTGATCACTTTATTATCTCATACGTCCTTTTCACTAGGGGTGCTCTCTGGTCGGGTCAGATGATCTTCCTCTAGTAAATGGTCCGGGCGAAACTGGCGTATCAACCAGTGGGGAGTAGATAGGCATGACAGATTACAACGGGGGACAAAGGTCCGCATTACCTACCCTTCACTACTTGCAAAGACTAGAGTATGGCGACTTCTGTGCTCGTTTGCAAAATAGAGAATACCTCCAAAAAGAACCAATTCCAAACAGTCAACGTTTGGATAAACAATCAATCAATGAGGAATGGAATAGGTACGACGTGTTAAAGGTTTGCGTTACCCACCCTTCACTATCGGCAAAGGGAGAGAGAATATTCCTATTCTTCCCCGTTTGCAGGCAGAGAAGATCCTTTAAGAGAACCAACTTCGAACAATTCAATGCTCGATTCAATCAATCAATCAATGGGGAGAAAAAGACAGGCACGACGTGTTAAAGTTTTGCGTTGCCTACCCTTCACTATCTGCAAAGACTAAACAGAGTATGGCGATTCTGTGTTTGTTTGCAAATAGAGAATCTCCCAGAAGCAATCAATAGGAAATACTAGTATTATCAAACAATCAATCAATCAATCAATTTCGCAATTTGTCGTGTGTCACGACCTTACCCGGACCGGACCATGTGGGCAGTTCTTCGCCTTCCTTTTTCCAGCGCCCGATCGTTCTCTTTCTCCATGTTTTTACCGCAGCATTCCTGTGGGATTCCAGTCAGGACAATAGGTCACTTGAGAGAGGTCCGTTCGGAATCGGTGAAGTTCATTCAATCGGCAGCCGGACGAGGGCCCTCTCAAGGCAGGTATACTCCAATCATTTAGATGTTCACCCCATCGTCTGGACCTCTCTTACCGGACCCTATGTCGCTGATGGACCCCGCGTTGGGGCGCCAATTGTAGAAAAGTCAGCCCATATCGCACCCGATGCCCAGGCTGCTGGTGCAGGGCGACTCTTCATTCTCATCTTGAATAATTACCAAATAAAGAGACGGGCACTGGAAGTAGGAAAACAAGAACAGGGTTTATTACTCATGAGGAGAGCCTGTCCTTTGGGACACTCGCATAGTGTCTTCGGGAGGTGCTCTAACAAGTTTCTCTGAGGCTTCGTCTTTTATACACAGGTTGGTGGCACACAGGCAACCTTTATTACAATCAACACTTTGTATAGTATGGAGGTATTTCAACACGTGGCTACAGTAGGGCCCTTATCCTCCATGCAATAGGAGGGGGCTATCATGCGGCTGAGGGTTCTGCTGATTTCATTGGAATGTGTGTGCCTGATCGAATCTCATGGGGTGGGGCGGTCATGATCAATAGTGGTTTCTTTCAAGAGAGACGAGTACATACAGTGGTGGGCAATAAACTGTATCCTCGGGCTAAGGGATGACCAGCGGTCTGTGCAGACATTCGGGCTCAGAGGAAGAGGTCATCAAAGGAGGGGTATTCATGGAGGGACAGGAGGTGTTGGTCAGGCGCGGGGTGCGATTCTTAGGGACAGAGTCATGCGGGAGGGGAGGGCTCATGACTTGTGCATGAGAGAGCGGGGGCAGTCAGGGTGCATGGGGAACGCTTGCAGGGTCAGGGAAGTGCGCTGATGAGCGATCGTGGACAGGGAGACCAGGGTACCTAAAATGGCTGTCGTGTGCGTGTGTGCTACGCCAGTGGGACAACACAGTCAGAGTCTTAGCGATATCCATTCTGTTTACACCAAGGGGTATTGTGAACACAAATGAACGCCGCTTATGTACATACACACTGCTATTTTTAACATCCACATCAATTCATACTAATTCTTCTTTTGCGTTGTATAACATAAAAATCACCTTTATACTAGCGTTTGTTATAGTAAATATTGTATTCATAACTTGCTTATCACTCTGTTCTGCACTATGTGCAGTATAATCATCTGTAAGAAGGATGGTGTGTAGTGTGTTACATCACTTTTAGGACTCTGAAGGTGTCAGAATGGCATGCAGGAAAAGAGGATGAAGAGATGCAACTGCTTGGTCGCAAAATAAAGAACTTTACAGAGCAGAGAGCTAGTGGTGTGCTGACCAGCTATCTGAGAGCACTGTCAGAAAAGCCTGGAAATCCTTTCTGATGAAGAAACAGTGGGAAACAGTTTTAGCTTCACACTGTTGCTATGTCTCAGGAGTGAATAGCTAGGTTGAGAATGTGGTTATTCACACTAAAGGCTTCCAGAAGCCGTACATAACATATAGAATTAAAGATGTGTATCAGTGAAGAACAGGGGTGTTTTACACTGAGGGCTTCTGAGTGACATCAAATAGACGAGAGTGAAGCTCAAATTGATGTCATTCAGAACCTCTCAGCGAAAAACATTCCTGTTTTTCACTTTCTGCTATACTTTCACTACCTACGCATGGCATAAGAGTAATAGGGGATTCTTATATGTCATAACCTCGCCTCCCATAGAGAAACCTGTCACAGAAGCCGGAATTCCCTAATGCCGTAGCAACAGTGGGAAACAACTTGTGCTACACCTCTCTTGCTATGCTACCCCTCTCTTGCTATGTTATGCGGTGGATAATCGTGATTTAAAGGTGGTTGCTGTATATTGCTTCCATAGGAATCCTGTACCCTGAACAACCAGAGTGGAACCCGGTTTTACACTGCAGTGATTTCTTAAAAGTGGTTATCCGTGGTTGTGATGTCACTATCTGAATTGCTTACTTTGTCTTACTTAACCCACCTCACCCATGTCTCCAGAGGTCCTAGCCTTGGGTGGATTGGTGGTTTGTGGCCCCTCTCGCCTTCTACCACTCTTTTGGGTTCCACAAACACAGGGAGAGTATAGCATGCAGCTGGCACTGTGACTGTGGCACCCGCCTTCTCCCGTGCTACTGCGGGTCTCTGAAGCCCTGAGCTGAGAGGACAAATCTAACTGAGCTGAGAAGCAGCCTTCACAGGCTTACTATCACCCAGTGCCAGGTCTCCGCTCTCAGTGTGAGAGTCGAGGATAACTTTGGGGTGGGAGCGGGTAGCATGAGTGGTGGTGTTGAATGGCAGGAAGCCAGGTACCGGTTTTTCATTTGGTGAGATGAGGGCTTTGCAGAGGGTGATCGGGGTGAATAGCAGGAGTCCAGGTATTTTTTTCTAGTTTGGGGACAGCATGTCTTCAGAGGGTGGTGTTGGTGGGTGACACGAGGCCAGGTATTTTCTTTTAATATTCGGTGATGGACACTTTTTTCACAGGGTGGTTGGTGGGTGGAAAAAGGCCAGACATGTATTTTGTCATTTTAGGAGGTATATGTCGAGTGTGTTGTGGGTAAGGCTCCCACATTATTCCTCTGCCCCTGCTTACATGTTTGAAACAGAGGCAGATGATTTGAAGGGGCCACATAGAACATACAATTATACATAATTCAAATGTGAACAGCAGGGATGTTTTTCAACTTGGGGTTCGGAGTGGCATCTTAAGATAACGCGAGCTTTACTATCGTTGTTTTATTTGATTTCACCCAGAATCCCTTGCTGGAACATATCCCCGTTATTCACAGTACAGTCCCACTTAAATGCTTCCAATAGAAGCCACGCATAACAATGTAATAATGCAAACAAAACACGCATCCAGCAGGCAGTATCCAGGATTCACGAATGTAAAAAACAGAAATGGATGCTTTGCAAATGCTTTGCTGTTCAGGTCTGGTATGCTGTGACTCATAAAACAGGTTAATCTCCATCATTACAACGTGGAGACAATAACCACTGAAAGACGCAGCTTAAATAACCAAACTGAGAAAAAAATACATTAAGACACAAAAACGATCTTCGGTCAAATGAGATTAAAAAAAACTAAAAAAGCCTGTCAGTTTCCAAGATACCAGAACCTGTTCATGAAGAATACAGAGCACTTGTCAACAGAGTATATATAAATATAGAAAAACAACAGTTAGCTAGCTAGAGTGAGTGGCTTCCCCAAGACATTTAAGGGAGCAATGCCTGCTGATTCATGGTGAGCTGGGTGGTGGAATTATTAGCCCTAAATCCTGGAGACCTGTTCTCAGGTCTGTTCTGAGGACTGCAAGAGGCCGAAATCCTACTAGGCATGTGAAAAGGTGGCAAAAAGTAATAGATCATTTCACTGATCAAAGGGACAGAGTGGTGCTCGTGGTAGAGAAACAGAGAAAGGAGGACCACACTCAGTGGCGGCTGGTGAGTCTTGAAAGTGGTGAGGCGTAAAAATTTGTGATGAGGGGTTTGCGGAGAGCAAGTGTGGCGAGCGAGTGCAGAAAGAGAGCCCAACAGCCACAAGGGGAGTCCGTGGGGGGGAGGGGTTCTCCCCCCGAGAATTTTTTTTTTAAAAAGAGCAGGCAAATGGTGCATTTTCAAGCATATTTGAGAAAGGAAGAAGGTTAATAAAGCAATTGTTAAATTCTAGTTTTAACATCAATAATGCTCACTAATAGTACTGGAAATAATTTCTGTGACAACCTCACATTTCTCACATGGGAGGTCCTGTTTTGATGTAAAATAAGCTTTTTATATGGATGTTGCATGAAACAAACCGCATTTCTCTGAAAAATGTCTATATTAGCCTCTCACACCACCTACATTCGAAATAAATTAAAGGAAAATCGTAATTAAAACAGTTTGTTTAAGAATTATTCAATATCATCAGGGCAAGAATATCTGCAGAGCAGAGCTGGCTCTATAAGGGGACCCCTGCCACCCGAGACTCCTGTGCACCGCTGGACAAAAATGACGCTTTTCTGAAATGCCGTTTTTTTTCATGCTACAGGAAAGCAAACACGAATTATTCAGCTCAACTAATCGCAGCAACAGGCTGCCTGGATTCCAATATCCTGTGTTAGATTTACAGTGAGTTTTGAACATGTAAGTAGAACTTTAGTGAGCAGCAAAACATCAGAGTTCAAAATCAGGCACTCTTATTCACAGAATTCAAATTCTTGAAACTTTCAAAGCACCCGGTGTGGCTGCTGTGCAGATCGAGTGAATGGGATGTCTGTATGAGGAGTTGATGGTGTGGATTATGTGCAGATCTCCTGAATTAATATTTGAATAAGATATGCTTTGTGCGCATCTCTCCTGGCTGTGTGTCAGAAGGGGACATTACAGGTGAGCAGATCTTTTGACTGAGTGAATGAATATCTAGCAATGTTTTTTCGGGCATAGACAATAAAATCATTGAAAAGTGCAGTATTCTCAGATAATATGGAATATACAGAAACACTAATTCATAAAAAGTGCTTGTCAGCAAAAAACATATTAGAATGTGGAACACAAAATCGTTGTATTATTACAAATTATAAATTCAAGTCATTATTGCCACAATGTTATCGAGTAAACTGAGTAAAAACACAAAGGTCACAAATTACCCAAGTGTGGTGAGCACTCATGACAGAACCCGTGCCCTGCTTACTTGTGATAAGTACAAGGTCAGCTATGGATCCAATATATTGTGCGAGCATGGGCCGTATGAAATTCCAGTAAGACACGTCACCCTCATTCAAACGAGCACCGTATGCACATAGTAGCCTCAACAGTTCATTAAAAGTAACAAAACATTGGGATGCAAGTTTAATAAACATGGTGACAATACACCCATACAGGCGGAATTACTAATTTGGAATCGCTCATCTGAGTACGTATCCACTCTTTGTGCCTCCTGTATCCACTTGTAACTAACTCTCTGCACTCAATACAACTCCTGGTATCCACTCTTTGTGTCTCCTGTATCCTCTTGTCCCTAATGCATCTCACTCAATACAAATCCTTGTAACCACTCTTCTGTGCCTCCTGTATCCACTTGTAACTAATACATCTCACTCAATACAACTCCTTGTATCCACTTTTCTGTGCCTCCTGTATCCGCTTGTAACTAATGCATTTCACTCAATGTAACTCCTTGTATCCACTCTTCTGTGCCTCCTGTATCCACTTGTAACTAATGCATCTCACTCAATACAACTCCTTGTATCCACTTTTCTGCACCTCCTGTATCGACTTGTAACTAATGCATCTCATTCAATTCAACTCCTTATATCCACTCTTCTGCGCCTCATATATCCACTTGTAACTAACTCTCTGGACTCAATTCAGCTCCTTGTATCCACTCTTTGTGCCTCCTGTATCCACTTGGAACTAATGCACCTCACTCAATACAACTCCTTGTATCCACTCTTTGTGCCTCCTGTATCCACTTGTAACTAATGCATCACACTCAAATCAACTCCTTGTATCCACTCTTCTGCGCCTCCTGTATCCACTTGTAACTAATGTATCTCACTCAATACAACTCCTTGTATCCACTCTTTATGCCTCCTGTATCCACTTGGAACTAACACTCTGCACTCAATCCAACTCCTTGTTTCCACTCTTTGTGCCTCTTGTATCCACTTGATACTAAAGCCCTGCACTCCATACAACTTGTTGTATCCACTCTTTATGCCTCCTGTATCCACTTGTAACTAATGCTCCACACTCAATTCAACTCCTGGTATCCACTCTTTGTGCCTCCCGTATCCACTTGTAATTAACGTGCCACACTCAATATAACTCTGTGTATCCACTGTTGTGCCTCCTTTATCTAGTAGTAATTAACGCTCTGCACTCAATAAGACTCCTTGTATCCACTCTTTGTGCCTCCTGTAATCACTTGTAACTAACGCTCTGCACTCAATCCAGCTCCTTGTTTCCACTCTTTGTGCCTCCGGTATCCACTTGATACTAATGCTCCATACTGAATACAAATCCTTGTATCAACTCTTTGTGCCTCCTGTATCCACTTGTTACTAATGCACTGCACCCAATCCAACTCCTTGTATCCACTTTTTCTGCCTCCTGTGTACACTTGTAACTAATGCACTGCAGCCAATCCACCTCCTTGTATCCACTCTTTGTGCCTCCTGTAGCCACATATTACTAATAATCTGCACTCAATCTAACTCCTCGTATCCACTCTTTGTGCCTCCTGTATCCACTAGTTACTAATGCCCTGCACTCAATCCAACCCCTTGTATCCACTCTTTTGTGCTTCCTGCATACACTTGTAAGTAACACTACGCCCTCAAATCGTACCCCTTGTATCCACTCTTTGTGCCTCCTGTATCTACTTGTTACTAATGCACTGCACTCAATACAACTTCTTTTATCCACTCTTTGTACCTCCTGGATCCAACTCCCTCCATCCACTCTTTTTGCCTCATGTATCCACTTGTAACTAAGGCTCTACACTCAATACAACTCTTTTGTGCCTCCAGCATACACTTGTACCTAACGCTCTGCCCTCAATCTAACTCCTTGTATCCACTCTTCTGCACCTCCTGTATCCACTTGTAACTAATGCTCTACACACAATCTAACTCCTTGTATGCACTCTTTGTGCCTTCTGTGTCCACTTGTTACTAATGCACCTCATCCAATGCAACCCCTTGTATCCACTCTTTGTGTCTCCTGTATCCACTTGTAACTATTGCTCTACACACAATCTAACTCCTTGTATGCACTCTTTGTGCCTTCTGTGTCCACTTGTTACTAATGCACCTCATCCAATGCAACCCCTTGTATCCACTCTTTGTGTCTCCTGTATCCACTTGTAACTATTGCTCTACACACAATCCAACTCCTTGTATGGACTCTTTGTGCGTTCTGTGTCCACTTGTTACTAATGCACCTCACCCAATGCAACCCCTTGAATCCAATATTTATGTCTCCTGTATCCACTTGTAACTAATGCTCTACACACAATCCAACTCATTGTATCCACTCTATCTGCCTCCTGTATCCACTTGTAACTAACGCTCTGCACTCAATCCAACTCCTTGTATCCGCTCTTTGTGACTCCTGTATCCAATTGTAACTAATGCTCCGCAGTCTACCCAACTCCTTGTATCCGTTCTTTGTGCCTCCTGTATCGACTTGTAACTAATGCACCTCACCCAATCCAACCCCTTGTATCCACTCTTTGGGCCTCCTGTATCCAATTGTAACTAATGCTCCGCAGTCTATCCAACTTCTTGTATGCACTCTTTGTGCCTCCTGTATTCACTTGTCACAAATGCAGTGCACTCAGTCCAACTCCTTGTATCCACTCTTTTGTGCTTCCTGTATACACTTGTAACACTACGCCCTCAAATCTTACCCCTTGTATCCACTCTTTGTGCCTCCTGTATCTACTTGTTACTAATGCACTGCACTCAATGCAACTTCTTTTATCCACTCTTTGTACCTCCTGGATCCAACTCCTTCCATCCACTCTTTTTGCCTCATGTATCCACTTGTAACTAAGGCTCTACACTCAATACAACTCTTTTGTGCCTCCAGCATACACTTGTACCTAACGCTCTGCCCTCAATCTAACTCCTTGTATCCACTCTTCTGCACCTCATGTATCCACTTGTAACTAATGCTCTACACACAATCTAACTCCTTGTATGCACTCTTTGTGCCTTCTGTGTCCACTTGTTACTAATGCACCTCATCCAATGCAACCCCTTGTATCCACTCTTTGTGTCTCCTGTATCCACTTGTAACTAATGCTCTGCACTCAATCCAACTCCTTGTATGCACTCTTTGTGCGTTCTGTGTCCACTTGTTACTAATGCACCTCACCCAATCCAAGCCCTTGTATCCACTCTTTGTGCCTCCTGTATCCACTTGTAGCTAACGCTCTGCACTCAATCCAACTCCTTGTATCCGCTCTTTGTGCCTCCTGTATCGACTTGTAACTAATGCACCTCACCCAATCCAACTCCTTGTATCCACTCTTTGTCCTTTGTTTATTACCTTGTTACTAATGTACTGCACTCATTGCAACTCCTTGTGTACGCACTCCCAACACCGTATGTATCGACTTTTGCTGACGCACTCCACACAATCCAACACCTTCTCTTGGCACTGATTCAGCACCTCTGCAACATCTTGTACATCCGCTGCTCTAACCAGCTGTGGCACAATCCAACATTTCCTGATTCCAATCTTTATTAATGCACTGTTTACAATATACCACCTTTTATATCATCCACATCCACCAGCACCGAAGTACAGACCAACATCTTGTATATACACTGCACTCATGAGCTTTAATGTGCAATACAGCATTCTTGTACCCTCTTGTTATGAATGTAGTGCACCCAGACCTACACCGTGTGTATCCACTGCACTGATCAGCTCTGCAGCACAGACAGCCATCGTGTGTAGTCACTGCATGTCATCCACCACCGTTTTTATCCACTAGCTCTGCATCGTAATCCAACACTGTGCATCAACTTTTTACTAATGCACTCCACACAGTCCAGCACCACGTGCATGGACTGCACCCACCAGAACTGCAGTGCAATCCTGATCCTCCTGTATCCTGTGGTTACTCATACAGTGCATGCAAGCCAACATCTTCTGTATCCTCTGCGCCCGTCAATTATCTGGGATAGTCTAGTACCTCCTGTATCCGCCACGCATTGGTAGGCTCGAATGCATAGAACAATACGATGTCTCTACCCTGTGCTCAGTCCAACATCCTCTATACCTTGTGTACAATTGAGCAATTCAATTTCTGCTGCTGTATCTTTTGGGGTTGCGTACGATGTAACAGCGTTGCTACTCACTGTAGCTTTTAATGTGGAGTGGTGCACATCCATTACTTTAGCAATTGAATGAACAATTTAGCACCTTGTATTTTCACTGTGCCTTTCTACGTTGCTATCCATTGTCAATAAAATGACTTGTAGCTGTGCAATGTCTCAGTCCACTCCCAAATGTAAAACATCCACAGGGCTTAATCTACTAAACTGGGCCCAAAGAGAAGTGGCTTGTCTGAAAATCCTGCATTTGAATTCCAGCACCGACATATAACGGATGTTAGCTTGGGGGGGGTGCGGGGGTCCTGTGGAGAGAGGATGGTCTATAGAGCAAAGGTTGGTCTTGCAAATGGCATAAAACCAAGGGAGGGTGGGTTTGACGCCTGGCACTGAACAAAGGCGCTGGTCTGTGGAGTCTCGACTCGGCTGAAGGTTCTGATCCAGTGAATGGAAATGCTTGAATATTGAGTCAAGCCAGAATCAGTCTACCAAAAGTGACGTCAAGTATCGATTTTTTTGGGACTCTTGGCATCATGTGAAGAGAAGGGTCGTGAACCATGACCTAATCAGTGAAACCTGACATCAAAAGAAGAGCTGACCTTTGAACCTTTGCATCTAGTACCATGGCGTTTATGTGACATTTGGTCTTAAGAGCTTTTTACTGGAATTGGTTGCCCAGGCATGGCTTGAAGCCTACTCCTCCAAATATGTTTGGCTCTGAAAGGCACTTAATTTTCCAGGCCTTTCTGTGCTCGAAGCTGGAACCTTCATGTTTGCTGTGCATCTTACCTCCCATTTCTGCTTTCCTCACTTTGACGTGAACTATGTTCCCCAGCAGTCCTCTGAGGGTGCCAGAGTCAGCGAGGGAGAAGGCGGGAAAAAAACTGTCTGAACTGGTGTGTGTCAATGAAATGCTGCCTTGATATCACTAATCACCTGTTATATAATGGGAGTTTCTACAGAAAATCAGCTGAGCGCTTATTAGGTATCCGCCTGGAGGAAGATGTCCACTCTGATTGGCTGCTTGCAGTGGCAGATCAGCATTCTGACACTTCTGAAGACCACCTTATCAGTAGCGTCTCCCTCCTACTGCTTTTTTGCAGTGAAACAAGGAGAAAAAAGGATAACTTGCGTTGTTATCATTTTACGTTCTCCTACTTCCTCCCATAGCTTTGCAGCACCCTCATCAAGTGCTCAATGACTGCTTGGATGGCCGTCTCAGGCCGCCCAAAACAGTCTTTCACACTGCGCATGTTCTCCATGCAGGCTGCATCACAGCCTATGTGGAGAACATGCCCAGGCCTCTAGTCAGCATCCGAGTGCCGGCGCTCAGACCAATTACAAAGCTTCTAAGGCAGCGTTATGGTTGGCTGACTGGGAGCCTCGGTGTGCTTCCTGTGGCTGAGCAAGGGAGGATTATGGAGGAGAGACATGGTGAGAAAGCGGTGAGAAGTTACGTTTTTAATTTCTTTTTTTAGAGCCACTTTCCCCACGACCCTTGCCCCCTCCCCCCACCTCACATGTCCTTAACCGCCCAGTTTTCTACCTCAGATCAGTGCCGGCCGCTCCAGCACCTTACGTGTAGTATTAGTTCACAAACCTTGGAGGAGCCTGCTGCCTGAGAAGTATGTTTGACATCTGTCTATCTGCCCTAATCTGAGCTCAGAACATCCTTACTCCTAGGGCTGCAGTATGGCTTGGAGGGTACGGTAGGCCTGCTCTCAATCAATCAATCAATCAATCAAGGGCTGTAGAGCAAACTACTCACCCGGTGTGGGTCTCAAGGCGCTGAGGGGTAGGGGAGAGGGGTCCACAGCAGTCTGGAGGGTCACTGAGTTCCATCAAGGAGCCAGGTCATAAGGTTCTTTAGGAATTTAGGGATCAATGTGGTCTGCCAGAGGTGGAGGGGAAGGTAGGTCCATGCCTTGGCCGCGAGGAGGTAGAAGGAGCGTCCTCCTGCTCTGGTTTTCTTGATCCGAGGAACCGTCCCGAGATAGAACTAGGTTGAGCGGAGAGAATGTTGGGACACGTGAAACATGAGGCGTGGTTTAGGTTGGTGGGTACGGTGTTGTGGAGGGCCTCGTGTGCATGGGTGAGAAGCTTGAAGGTGATTCTCTTCTCGACAGGGAGCTAGTGTAGAGTCCGGGGGTGTTGGCTGATGTGTCAGTGGCGCGGTAGGCTGAGGACTAGTCTGGCAGCAGCGTTCTGGAGTTTGCGGGTGAGGTTCTTGTTGATCCCAGCGTAGAGTGCGTTGCTATAGTCCAGTCTGCTACTGATGAGGGCCTGTGTGACGATTTTCCTGTGTTCGTGGAGGATACAGTTGAAGGTCTTTCATAGTAGGCAGAGGGTGTGGTAGCAGGAGGAGGTGATGGCGTTGACCTGGAGGTCCATTTTGAGTTTGGAGTCCAGGATGATTCCGAGGTTGTTTGTGGTCCGTGGGAGAAGGGGGACCCAAGGTTGGGGGGCCACTAGGTGTTGTTCCAGGCATCGGGGTGTGGGTCCATGGTAAGAACTTCAGTTTTGTCCACCGTCTCTCCCCTGTCCAGTAGGGAGCGGTTGTCATCTGTTGCCGCTAGGAGTGTTGTTTCGGTGATGTAGTTCTTCCTGAAGCTTGATTGGGAGGAGTCGAGGATGTTGTTTTCATCTTTGAAGGTGGCGAGTTGGCTATTGATGGCTTTTTGTCACGGGTATCAGAAGGTTAGTAGCCCAAATTAGTAACGCACATGCCACTAACCTTTTTCTTTCTAGCCAGCAGGGACCACAGCTTGAAGAGAGGCCTCCCAGTTCCTTCAAGCACCAACTCCCCCAATGTGAGAAACACACTTAGGACAGGTCGCACGCCGGGGAAAAGGGAAGGGGACAAAATAAGAAAATACACTGCTGATAGGGCACCCGTCTAGGTCTGGTTTAAGATAGGTGATTCTTCTTGGCACAGAGCAGCTATTGAGACAAAAGGAGAGTTGGTTTACTAGGACTATAGGCTGACATGTACAGATACATACAAGAATTACTCGGGGAACACTTACAAGATGCCCAGCAATGTTCGAGTCAAGAACCGCCCCCACGGTAGTACGGTCCGTAGCACAAATACCCTGCAACAATCTTCTGCTGTTTAGATCACAGTTACCAAAAGAAAGGAAGGCAAAGTTTTCTGAGCGTCTTGCAAAGCTTCTTGGGTAAAAGGTGAAGTTACAGTCACTTCAGGGAAAGGCAATGTCTGCTTGCCGAGTGGTAAGTATCTTACGCAAGGAAAAGGCTTCAAGGAAAATAAGAGCATACAAACTAAATAAAAAAGGGGCAGTTTAGATAGCACGGCCGCGCTATCACACTAGATCCTACCTCTAGAAGCGGGAAGGAAAGCGTCCGCGGAACCCAGCAGCGTCGTCCTCTAGAAGCAGGAAGGAAAGCGTCCGCGGAACCCAGCAGCGTCGTCCTCTAGAAGCGGGAAGGAAAGCGTCCGCGGAACCCAGCAGCGTCGGCGTCTAGAAGCGGGAAGGAAAGCGTCCGCGGACCCCAGCAGCGTCTGCGTTTCTCGAAGAACAACAGGCTCAGTCAAGGGATCGGGAAGGATTGACAAGCACCCAGCCCTTCCTGGGAGGCGCTTATATACCAGCATCTGATTGTGCGTTCCGGACCGCTTGATCCCAGGGTGTTCTGGGAGATGCAGAGCGGCGGTTATTACGATGCTCTGCCCTGCAACAGACTTTGCTGGTGGAAATCGCTACACTTTTTCAATGACTTTGGCCGGATAGGGGAGCAGGGTGATCGGTCTAAAGGTTTTGAGGTCGGTGGGGTCCACTGATGTTTTTTTCAGGAGACGGTTGACTCTGCATGTTTCCAGTCGTCGGGGAAAATTGCGGTCTCAAAGGATCGGTTGTTGATTTATTGAACCTCGGGCGATGACGTCTGCGGCTCTGCAGTAGACGTGGAGGGGCAGGGGTACGTGGGGGCCCCAGAGTGGGGGCAGGGACTTCAGCTCTGTAGTACTGCTGTACTGTTGGAAGAGCTAGATCACAGCATTGATGCACAACAGGAGGACCAACTCCTTTATGAATCCATTGACAGTTGGGAAAATTCCTAACATTTGTTAGGGCAATGCTCTTTTTCAGCATCTAGGAAGCATTTTATTTGTATAATGTTTTGTTAGCGTACTTTTTATGCAATTTTAAAGGATGCTACATTCCACCACTTTCATTGATATTTTAAAGCTGCGCAGAGTCCTTCTCTCCTCATTCTATTTACTGCCTGGTGGAAATTATGTGCACTTGTGCGGCGGAGCCGGGGCCCCATTCTGCTGCATATGTGCATCTTTGGAGAACTTTTTGTAAAGTTAATTTTTCTGCCCAGTCATGTTTCTACCAGTTGTGGGGACTTGAATGTGTCTTCCACTGGAGTAGGGTGCCACCTGCTGAAAAGCACTGCAACACCTCATCAGGGGTATCAAGCGCTATCGGAATGCAAACCCTTCCCTCTTCTATCGCCCCACTAACCTTTCCAATCCAAATAACAGACTAACAGGTCTACCGCTCAAATTAATTTCATATTTCGATATACTAATTCACCACCAATCCTTTTTGGGTTCCGTAGTAGCGTGCTACTTGCCAAAAAGTGCTTCAACACCTCATCAGGGATAGCAAGCACTATATAAATGCAAGCCCTGTTCTCTTCTATCCCTCCACTATCCTTTTCAATCCACACAACAGATTAATGTGTCCATCGCTCAAATTAATTTCATTGTTCCCTATACTAATTCCCTACTAATCCTGTTTGGGTTCCGGAGTACCATGCTACCTGCCGAAAAGCGTTTCAACACCTCCATCAGGGGTAGCAAGTGCTATATGAATACAAACCCTTCCCTCTTCTATCCCTCCACTATCCTTTTCAATCCATATAATAGACTGATATGTACACCGCTAAAATTAATTTCATATATCCCTAAACTAATTCACCACTAATCCTTTTTGGCTTCAGAAATGGAGTGCTACTCGCCAAAAAAGTGCTTTGACGCCTCGTCAGGGGTAGTAAGCGCTATATAAAAGTAATTGCAATCAGGGTGATAGGGGAAATGTCCCTCTTTACAGTGGTTTACTTGACTTTTTTATGCCATAGTCCGTAGATTGCATTGCTGTGGAGCAGCAATGATGGATCCTAAAAAAAGACTAATCACGGCCGCACAATCAAGCAGTTGAAATCATTTTCATGTGGACATTAAGAGGTTACTCTTTTCCACTCTCCAGAGAGGCACTGATAATAGCGTCTAGACGGTCCCTTAGATTAGGTGCCACCTGGGCATGCACACAGATTATGGGCATGCTATAAGAGAATTATTATTTTTTTTTAAATGGCAAGTAGAGACAACTGTTACACGCAGATCTGGACTTTGGTACCTATAGCAGACAATACGTAGAAAGAATATTGGAGGCGGACAAAGACTTTATATTCATTATTGGGTGTCAGCATGAGTTTTGAGGCTGGAAGGGAGATAGGGATTTATCGAAAGTAGAACATTAAGTGTGAGCATTGATAACGTGGGGAAGGAAAGGGAAGGGGAAAAGGGGAGGGAGGGGAAGGGAATGAGAGGGAAGGGAATAAAGGAAGGGGGAAGGGAAGTAAAGGGGAAAGGGAAGAGAGAAGGGGAAATGGGGGAGGTAAGGGGGAAGGGGAGGGGAGGAGGAAAGGGAAGGTACGCAACGAGAAGGGAAGGGACACAACAAGAAGGGAAGAGACGCAACGGGAAGGGAATGGACTCAATGGGACGGGAAGGGTAGGGAAGGGAGGGGCAGGGGAGGAAAATAAAGGGAAAGAGAAGGAAAAGGAAAGGAAAGTGAAGGGGAAAGGAAAGGGAAGGGAAGGCATGATAAGATTAAGTACAGTAGATGCTTATGGGGGAATGTGCCATGAGTGTGATAAGACTGTGAACCTCAATGTTCAAATGAATTCAAATTAGAAAATGTTGACTCTCCTGCCTAGGTGCAATAGAATTGACATGTATTTTGCGGGACAAAAAAAGGATTGTTGACATGATCAGGGCCGGAGTGCTGGGTTTCACACATATCAGCAGCCACGGGGAGATCAAAGGCCCTGTGCGCGGCTCCATTGCAGGAGGCAGCGTGTGCTCATCGCTACTGGCTTCAGTTGGTTTGTATGAAAGTCATGAGCGAGAATAACCTACTTATTCTGCCTCTGAAAAAAACCCAAGGAGAAAACTAGGACTAAACTCGAAGCGCCCGTTCCTGGAACGAAGATTCGGAGCAGTCAACCAGACAAATGCATTCAGCCAAAGTGTTATGTCTTGTTAAATAGAAATACATGGACGTTTCAGAGTCAGAGGGGAGAGGGGCGAGGAGGGGAGAGGCAGAGATGGAAATAAGCGGAGGGAGAGAGGAGACAGACAAAGACACAGAAGCAATAGGGGGTCTGCGAGGAGAGAGTCAGATGGGGGGTGTGAGGACTCGAGCGCTCAGTCGAAAATATAGGGTAGAAAGAGGACTGATCAAGAGAGAGAGAGATGAAATAAGTGAAGGGGTAGAAGGGGGAGAAAGGGGGAGAAAGGAGAGAAAAAGACAAATGCAATAGGAAGGAGTGAGAGACAAATAAATATGAGAGTGAGAGTGAGAGGACAGATGTGGTACAAAGCAGAAATGAGTTACAGAGAGAGTTAAAGATAAATATCCAAAACACGGAATAAAACATGTAATCGTGTAAGCAAGACACAGATTGAGAAAGGGAGGTATGGCATATTACATAAACAATATTAATAAACAAGAGCCGAAGAGAACACACAAGCGTATGGAGACCATCACGGGTAATTAAGAAGTCACTGATACCTTCAAAAAAGTTAAGAATACTCGGCTGCGCTTCAATTCATATCTTCACTTTTGCTTTCCTACCAGAAGGAGGTGCTATTCTCCCATCAGCCTATTTGCTACAACCAATTACAGCGCTATTACCATGAGATGCTGTTCTGTAGTCTCACCAATAGTAGGAGCTGTATGATCAGGAGCTGCAGTTCCTCACTCTTACCACTGAAAGCAGTATGGACTCTATTAACATGCACTGTACCAGGGGGTGCTGCTCCCCATTAGTGGTACACTTCTTTTGCCAGGACTTGGTGCGCGCGCTCCCCACTTTTAGTGTTAGGCTGTTGTTGCCAGGAGCTGCAGCCCTCATCAGTCTCCACCATGGGACAGGAGGGATTCTATTGCCAAGCACTGTCACCCACCCTCGTTCCACTGTAAGGAGAAACAGATATGTTACCAGGATCTGTCGTTCCCTCCTCGCCTCACTGTCAGTAGTAGAGTTTAGTTGCCCGGGCTGTTTATCGCTACTTTTTGAAGTATCGTTTTGAAAAAAGCTGTTTTCCCTCCTCTTCCCACTATAAACTGGAGGGCCTATGCTACCCAGACCTGCAGTCCATCCTCTATCTACTATTAGCAGTAGGTCGCTATGACAGCAGGCAATGCAGTTCTATCGCTCTCACTCTCTCTCTACATATGTATGTACAGGCAGGACATACATATCTCACAATCCTGTTAGAAGTGGCGACCTGTCCCTGGGGTCTACAGTTTCTATTTTCCCGTCTTCTAGCAGTAGAGGGCAGCGGTCAGTAGCCGATGCAGTACTCTCTCCTCCCCTCCTATAGGAGCAGCAGCTGCTACAGTTTCCACGGTTAGCCCATTTCCATCAGTGGAGTGGAGACTTTACCCCTGGGTGCTACAGTTCCTATCGGTTTCCTCTACTAGCAGTAGAGGGCGGTGATCAGGAGCTTCTGATCACCGCTCCTCCCCTCCCTAAAAGTAGCAGGAGCTACATTTCTCCAAATTCCAGCAGTGGAGACCTGTCACTGAGGGCTATAGTTCCTACCTGTTCCCACTCCTTCCATTAGGGGAGTGTGCCAGGCGCTGCTGAAGCCCTCTCTCCTCCCATCCCCTCTGAGCAGCAGGAGTTCTATGTAAGAATCTGCAGTTCCCCGTTTGCACAACAACCAGTCGGGTCTCCGTACCCAGGAGACACAGGTCCCCTCTCTTCCCTGTCAGCTTTACATCTGTGTCACAAGGAACTGCAAGTCCTCTCTCTCGACTATTATCCAAAAAGTCCTATCACCAGGAACTGCAGTTGTCTCTCCATTAGAAGTACAGCACTGTTTCCAGCTCACCTTCTCCCCACAAACAGCAATAGAGCTCTGCTGTTCTACAGCTGCAGTACCTTTTTTCTCCACAATTAGCAGTAGAGTAGCATTACCAGCAGTTGCAGTTCTCTTTCACTCCACTATAAGCAATAGTGCTCTGTTATTAACAGCTGTTACCCCCTCTTAGCAATAGAGCCATGTCACCAGGCGCTGCTGTTACTACGCCTCTTTCTGTAGGTAGGGGATCAGTCAGCACCAGGATACTGGAATCTTTATCTTCAGGCAGCGGGCCTTTCACCTCTCCTGCCAACTTTGTTCGTCCAATCAGGCCCTTGCTGCTATTTCGCGCATCAACAGATCCACCATGGGGGGAAGATCCTTCTCCTACCTAGCGGCCAAAACCTGGAATTCTCTCCCCACCCAACTCTGCCTTACACAGAACCACCTCTCCTTCAGAAAGCAACTTAAAACTTGGATATTCGATAAGTAAAGTACCCCCCCCTCCTCCTCCCCCAAGCGCCTTGAGACCCTCTGGGTGAGTAGTGCGCTATACAAATCTATGAACTTGAACTATTGCCACATATATACCTGCGTGCGGAAGGGTTGAGTGACGATAAAGAAGTGCCTTCCTGTGAATTTTTTTTTTTTTTTATAAAGAACCTGCAGCCTGGGCAGACAGACTCGGGGGTGGCCAGGGATTTCTATCGCTGCTCGCAGCCGTCTCGCGCCCTTCCTCCTAATCCAGAAACCCTTTGTATCGGGGATGTGGTTGTAAACGGGCATGCCAGAGAGCAGAAAATCCCGCGGATTTATCCCCCACTCTTGATCCGTGGCCCCAGCGGCGCCCCTCCATGGGAAATACGCTAAGGAGGGGATTAGTCGCCCTCGTGGCTCCGGCGCACTGGGCGAGGGCCAGGAGCCGCCTGGGCCCGGCCACCGTCTCAGGCTTCACTTAACATGATTTGGAAGCATTAGAAGGCGAGAGGGGAGAGATTGCCAGGGAGAGGTCGCGCGTGCTCTTGACTGCGCGTGCAGCTTATGCTTAAGATGCCGGCCCCAGCCTCACTGATAAGTGTGCTGAGGGGATAACGCAGCGCTAAGGGAGACGTAGAGATCTTTTAATGCAGGCAACAGAATAGCATCACTGTCATCTCAGAGCACGTAGGACAGACTTCACGCTTCCCTCTCTTTGTGTTCTTTTTTTTTCCTATTATATATATTAATTTAATTCATGATCTATCTATATATAGAGCCAAGGTCAAACTCGGTTACTGCTGTGCTCTCCAATATAAGGTGGCTAGAGGGTTAGCTTACAGGGTTAAGGCACCTGCTACAAAGATTTATGTATATCCATCAAATTTCAGAGAATAACACAGTATGATACGTATGACGGCAATATGATGGCAATGGAAAATCACGCAAAGTCCTTGAAGGCTAAAAGAGGAGCTGTGACAGCTGATATAGATGTCCAAACTACATGCCTGAAGTGGGAGAACTCACCGGGAGCTTCACATATAAAAAAAACTATTAAAACATGCACTGTCACACATGTCTTTAGCAGAGGTCCTCCCTATGACGCAACATCACGGTCACCTGGTCTGATCAGCAAGGCGGACACTTAACCAGCATCACCTGTTCCCAGAACTGCCCAGCGGCACTTGCAGAAGTAGGAAGTGCACAACAGGGAGAATCTCTGACTCTTGTCCTATGATGCTCCCCACCGCATGATTTTGGTGCCACCAACACGTGCACATGCCAGACTCACACATTCTGAAAAGGCTATAACCTGTGTGTGTGAGCACACCACAAACTGATGCATGATTCCCACGGCACCTCTTAGCCTCTAAACAGCAAGAGTGCAGCTCTGAGCTCACCAGAACATGGGACATCTGTCAAACCAACCAAAACGTGGGGAATCCTTCGAACCACGGGCCCGTGATAAATCAGGGTACAGAGAATGGCACAGACGCCGCTCACAGCCCAGACAAAAGCCATTTCTGGGTAAGTGGTGTGATGGAATTTACGGGAGGTAAATCTATTTCGAGGACTTTTGAATGGGGGTTGGAATATTGTGCGAACCAGTCGAATTCCACTTCCGGTGGCTTTTCAAACGCCAGAACATGATTCCCTTCTGGCCCTGGTGAATCGCCCTGGCTGTTTCTTGGTGCTGTGACATCCATGTACAATTAAAGTGCTTTAATATGAAGGGCTACAGAGGGCTCTTTTCATGCACACCTAACTAGCTTCATATGCTACACTCTTCAATCTAATTGTGGAGCGAGGAATGCCCTGGCTTTGAGGTCAAGTGGAGCACAGCAGGATAGTCACAACTGACAACCACGCGCAGCAGAACGTCAAAGAAAACAAATATACGCATTATGCAGGGTCACTTACAGCTTTTTAGGAGATAAATGGAGGTTTTAAAGTATTTTTGAATTTCTCAGAGTCCGGAGCTATACAAGATATGCCATTCTGCATATGATCTATTGAATACCAGTTATTTCTTTTTGTGTGCAAGACTAATATTTTATAAAACACACATTTTCAAATTGAAGTTTTGTAACTTATTACGTTTTAAACTCTTGTATTGGAACCCATTGCCCAGCTACATAATAACAAGAAAATATGGTAAAAGTAGCAATTTTTTAAAACCTATGTCTTACATGTTTCCTGGAACTGTTTGAAGCAGAAACAATACTCCACACGCTGGTTTACTAGGATTGTAATGTTGTAACAGGTAGCACATATATCACTTCAACAAATGCATGAACCCAATGAGCTACCTTAAATGAAGTGGAAATATGTGACTTGCACATATAGGCTATGCTCTGTAGCAAAAACATTAGCCCTCAGAGCTATGAGAGTAAATCTACATTTCTGTAGGAAACACATAACCCTTTGATTTGACCTGTCATCTTTCTGAGGTTAATAAAGTGAGTGACAATGAGTTGGGTATCAATTAACGCATTATCTGGCATACGCACATGGAGACCTACTTGACAGGTAATACACCGTACAAATATGTTTATGAAAATACATAGAAAAGAAAACGTCTCAATAGTACTGACGTACAAGCACTCATCACAAAGAGAAGCTATATCACTATTGCCATGTTTCTCTAAAAGACAGAATAGACATATCAAAGGGCAGGACCACATAAAAAGTAAACCCCAAGAAAACAGATAATTGGTATTAGGTGTAGGCCGTATCGGAAAATCTGATGATAGTAAATCCATCACATTAAAATGTGTGACCTTGGCCACGTGGACCCATTCTAGGTTTGAATCACTATTGCACAGAGGCATCCACTTCACTAATGTACAACATGCTGAGAAACCCACCAGAGAGTCATGCAGCTCTGAACCAATTGATTGCAAATAAATAAATAAATAAATAAAATCCGTATTTGTAAAGCGCAAACTACTCACTCATACGGGTCTCAAGGCGCTGGGGGCCGTCGTGGAAATGAAATGAGCTATTGCCCAGAGTCACATGGTGCTGAGCTGAGCTGCCGCAAAAGCCGGGGATCAAACCATGAACTCCGTGCTCCAAAGTCAGCTGCCCTGGCCGCTGCACCACACCTCTCCACCATGGGCCCTAAAGAGCCCAAGCATCTCTGAGCTGCCTACTGCCAATAAGCATCGTGGGCTTATGGCAAACTCTACCTGCCCCATTTAGATCGGTCACATTTCTGTAACCAGGGGGAATATTAAGTTTAATAATTATTTACAGTCCACTTGTAGCTCTGCTCATCCATGAATATGTAAAGAGATACAATGGAAATTGCCTGGAATTGCTGAGAACATGAGTATTGTTTTTACGTGGAGAAGGAATGTAGGGTGGCAGGACAGTGATTTTAGCAGGTCACGTAGTGTGGTAGAGCAACAGAGGAAGACTTATTGGACTAAGATGAAGAGCGTAAGTGGAGACAAGAGAAGGGTGAGGGAAGAATGGAGTGGGGGAGCTGGATTGGAGTGGGGGATGGGGTAAGTGTTGAAGAGAACAGAATAGAGAGAGGAAGGGCTGAGGAGAGATGGATGAGGGGAGATTGGCTGAGGGAGAAAAGGAGTCACGTGGTGGAAGATGAAGGTAAGACTTGTAAGGAGAAGAATATGGAGGTGAATCACTAATGGAGATGTACGAAGGAAGAGGATGAGCGATGCAGGCAGAGGAGAAGCTTAAACAAGATGAGTCACAGTGGAGGAAATACCATATAAGAAGAGGCTGGTGCACTCTGGTTGACAGTAGTTCAGTGGGAATGCAAAACGAATGTATGATACGTTAAGAACAGTCAATGGACTCTTAGGTGCAGATTACATATGCCTTTTCAATTTCTCTTGTGACTGAACCTAATGTTGTTCATGCAGCTGCTGGACAAAGTCCACCTACAGCGGACAAGAGACCAAGAGAGAAGCAAGAGAGATTAGGGACACAGAGTACAAGGTGGGGGTAGGGGGGATGAAAGAGGAAAGGATAGAAGCTGAGGGATACAGAGAGACCCAGAGAGACACTGTAAATCAACAAGCATTTGCATTGCAATAGGTCACGCATTCACACAAGTTTGAGCTATTGGCATTGTAAATGAAAATGCCTTTTATTTATGTTTTGGGTTTTAAAACACAACTAAAAGGCATTGTCATTTACAATACTAATAGCTTAAACTCTCGCAAATGAGAGACCTATTGCATTGCTCACTTTGCCACTGGATTCAATCTAGACTTGGCTGATGACGGCTGATTAGCCAGAAACCGGTCCCAGGATGCTTGTTTCCGGTCCAGGGAAGACATGGCTTGGCAATTCGGGCTGGATTGTTCCCATGAGGCACAAGGTCAGACTGATTTTCATATGGCCATGTCTGAACTGGGGTGGCAGAGTGAGCTAAAGAATGATGATGGATTAAACTCAGATCGTTGACTGGGGGTGAGTGCTTGCAATGTTCAACACTCCGTCTATCATCCCCTTTGGTTTTGCTTTGTTTGCCCTAAGTTGGCAGGGTATTCCCAGACTTGGGTCCCTTGCTCACTTTGCCACAGGATCCAAGCTAGCCTGGCTGATGACGGCTGATTAGCCAGAAACCGGTCCCAGGATGCTTGTTTCCAGTCCAGGGAAGACATGGCTTGGCAGTTCGGGTTGGACTGTTCCCATGAGGCACAGGGTCAGACTGTTTTTCTTATGGCCATGTCTAAACTGGGGTGGCGGAGTGAGCTAAAGAATGATGATGGATTAAACTCAGATCTTTGACTTGGGGGTGAGTGCTTGCAATGTTCAACACTCTGTCCATCATCTCCATTGGTTTTGCTTTGTTTGCCCTAAGTTGGCAGGGTATGCCCAGATGTGGGTCCCTTGCTCACTTTGCCACTGGATTCAAGCTAGCCTGGCTGATGATGGCTGATTAGCCAGAAACCAGTCCCAGGATGCTTGTTTCCGGTCCAGGGAAGACATGGCTTGGCAGATCGGGCTGGACTGTTCCCATGAGGCACAGGGTCAAACTGATTTTCATATGGCCATGTCTGAACTGGGGTGGCAGAATGAGCTAAAGAATGATGATGGATTAAACCCAGATCACTTGACGGGGGTTGAGCGCTTGCAATGTTCAACACTCCATCCATCATCCCCTTTGGTTTTGTTTTGTAGACCTATTGCATTGCAATAAACAGCCTTCTCGACCGCTTGTTAGATTGTAAATATCAGAGGAAGAGACCGGCCTGTGACATCTTCAAAGTAGTGATAAATAGTACAGTGGAGGCCAGACTTTGGTAGGAAAAATCAAAAACCACACCAGCCAGAAGTATTGGCAATACTTGGATCACAGTTTACAATTACTTGGGTTCAAAGAAATCTGAGGAACAAACCTCTCTCAGCCGGTGCTAAAGGCTGCCACAAAGAAGAGCGTCAGACTGTGGTCTTTTCATTCAGACAGGGCAACACTGTCAAAAAGAAAACATGCATGGGCATTAATTTCCAATTTTAAACCAGGCGTCGAGTTGACCTACTTATCAAGCACATTCACACTTTATTGGAAAAAAAAGTTTTTAGCTCTGAGGATGGGTGACCGGTCATTTTTAAAGAACCTTCCTAAATGGCAGCGCTCAGGCAATAGCATCAAATGCAGGATGTACGGCTATCCCTCCAAATCAATGGAACACATAGTTTGTGTATGCCCGCAATACTTACAGTCAGATGGTCATTTTTGTGGGAAGAATGGATGAGGCTAGGAGTTCGATAATGCCGCCAGGCCAGAATAGCTGCCTTAAATCCAGACAACACCAAGCTGAATATTGGGCTTACCGTACTTGTCAATAAGGCGTCAAAACTGTTGGGAGACACTAGCGCGGCCAAATCTCCCTTTCCTCAGCAAGGCGGCATTCAGTCCGCAGGCTTGACAACAGAACCCTAGACTGCCAATAATAGCCAATCAGATCTTGGCTTCCTAATAGAACATTATCTGACTACAATGCTTTTGAGGGTTTTAAGCAATTTACAAGATCTGATTCTTTATTTATTCAGTGGTCTTTTTTTATGAATGAATTGACTGTGTTTCTGTAGTATTCCTAGCTGAACATTATCTGCCCATAATGCTTTTGAGGGTTTTAAGCAATTTGCAAGTGTTGTATTTTTTCCAGTGGTCTCTTTTATGAAGGAATCAAGTGTGTTTTATAAATTGTAATGGTTTTTTAATCAAACAATAAAGACTTATTATTATTAGTGCAGTAAAGATATGTAAGTGTTGTAAATTACACAGACACAAAGTGTGAAGTGAGAGTTACATATGATCCGAGCTATAAACACCTACAAAGTGCTCCAACACCTTTCGCTCTTTTAAACTGTTGCGTCTCAGGTGGAAGAACAGGAGGGGGAGTACTATTTCCTACACTCTCCATGATTTGAGTGTGCAGTGTGGCATTGAGTAATGCCACTGCTATATTTGGCCTAATAAAAAACACTCCACCAGCAGTAGGGCCCTGACTTAACCTCCTGGTGCACGGCGGCTGTGCTTTATGGCAGGCATGGAGGGAGTGAGGGGTGGTCTCGGCTGCAGCTCTGGCCTCGTACAGTGCCCCTTCAATTACTTTTGAACAAGAGGTGCTGAGGTGGTGGTATTGGTGGTGGTGGTGGTATTGGTGGTGGTGGTATTAGTGGTGGTGGTGGTATTGGTACTGGTGGTATTGAGGGTGGGCGTATTAGTAGTGGTGGTATTGGTGGTAGTAGTGGTATTGGTACTATTGGTGATGGTGGTATTTGTGGTGGTAGTGGTATTGGTGATGGTTGTATTGGTGTTGGTACTGGGGTGGTGATGGTGGTGGTATTAGTGGTGGTATTGGTGGTTGTGGTATTGGTGGTGGTGTCAGTGTTGGTGGTATTGGTGGTGGTAGTATTGGCAGTAGTGGTATTGGTGATGGTAGTATTATTGGTGGTTGTATTGGTGGAGGTGGTGGTATTCATGGTGGTGATATTGGTGGTGGTGGTGGTATTGGTGGTGATGGTGGTATAAATAAAACAGGCTTTTGAAAACAACCTGTCAGGTGGCTTTAGTACAGATGACATGTAACATAGATGTGCTGCTGTCAGCTTCAGCCCATTTGCACAGATTATGTGCTACTTGGAATTCATTCGCTAATCATTTCAAAATCCATTTTATTTGGGGGAGGAGGGTTGTAACCGACACAGGAAAATGTCAGGTTAAAGTGACTGAAAGCCGGCGCCCGTGTTATGGGGGCGGCCGTGCTGCTTAAAAAAACAAGCAGTTTCAGCTGAAGCTGCGCATGTGTGGCCTGCAGTAAGAGAAACTCAATAAAGTAAATAGTGCTTACAGACTACATAACAGGTCCTGTGTAACAAACAAAGTAAAAGGGCCAGTCGCTATGGGAGGGTACAAATGAAGACAAGGCCGTACTAAGGAGGGACTAATAAGCCTATTAACGAATCCGAAGGCAGCATTTCTGAAAGACAATGACACAAGCCAATGAAAAATATGGGAGTAGAGTCGGCACGGATTCTCTCCCATACTCTACTGCAGCAGTCTCGCAGAGCAAACTGCGCATGCGCGCTGCAGCTAGACTCGGCCTAAAAATGGCAAGAGTGAGAACCAACATGAGGGGAGAGACTGATTTCCACTATTGCTTTGATTAAAGGAAATATATAAAAATATCACTGCGAAGAGAATTTGTTTGCGGTCTGTAGCTTAAGCTGTTATATTGCTTCATTGTATGGTTCTTTAAGTGATCTCCAAGCACTGAGAGCTGGTGGAGGTTAGGCAGGAGAAATAGAACAGGGGTACCAGTAGACAGCACACTAGGAGATTTGGCAGATGACATGAGGAAGGAACCTGGTGGATGGAGTGGGCTCCCTCAGACAGACTAAAGAGAGTATGTTGCCCTCTTTAGGGGACTGACCAACTGGTAGGGATAGAAGGGAAGGAAAGAAAAAGACTCGAAAGGGCAGAAAGAAACAGTAGAGGGGAAGATGCAAATGTGGGAGGTGACAGTAAAACGGATCAGGGAAACTAGTTTATTCTTCAACAGACAGCTACCGGAATGCAAGACACAATCAACCTGGTCTTCAATGTCAATAACGAGATCTCTCTTGATTCTCCCCAAGACTTACATAAATATTTAGTTATTTATTTATTAATTTCATCTTCTTTTATAGTGCATTAGCATCTGTGGGCATTTACACGCAGTACATTGAACCAGAGCATACATAGTACAACATGACATGGTAACAAGAACTAGAAAGAATTTTGTCAATTAAACTGAAAGCAGTAGGGAGAAGGGGGTACAACATCGCAGGAAGAAATGTAGTGTTGGCCCACAGCCGAAGACGTATAGGTAGATAGGGAGGGAGAACTGTGCTGCTGAGAGGAAAAAGACTACCAGGGTTGGAGAAAGCCTTGCTTTCACCATGGTGTAAGGGAGTCAGGGTGAGAAGGTAACGTGAGCAGGAGGGTAGTGCTTGAAAGAGAATTTCTTTTAGGAGTACCCGCTTCCTACTCAGAAAATTCAGTCCTCTATCTCTGAAAGACAAAATTGTAGTTTGGACTTCTAGGCCTATCTACTGTGTGCACTTCCCTGCATGCTGCAGCGTATTAGATCTTACTATGGGCCTCATTTACTACAAAATGGAGCGGTGCAGCAAGCCATTTTGCTGCGCCAAGCTGCCTCATTTTAAAAGCACAGGGATGTAGAGTATTAACATCAATACACCACATCTCTGTGCTTTACCCTGTGCTGGCGCACAATTGGCTGCCATGCGCCACGCAGGCATCATGCATCATGTTGCAAGGGTGTCTGCGTTTCGGGGATGTTTGTTTTTGTTCAGGTTGGAACACCTTCCTTCCTGCACCAAAATAATAATTGACGGCATTATCTTCTTCTTATGCCTGCAATTACCTTGTTGCACCAGTCCCACGCCTCCTCATGGATGGTGTAGGTTTCTGTCACATTTCCAGCTTTACAAAACGATGCAAATCTGGGACTGAGTCAGGTTCCACAGATGTTGCATGGGAACACCCACAGCCACACCACACACATGCAACATCCTTTCACGCAGAGCAATGCGCGAGAGGGGCCCATATTTATTAGGCCATGAAAAATCATGCAGGGCGCTGCCGGTAGGTTAAAAAATGTTACGCACTGGCGGTGCAATGGGTTTGTAAATGAGGCCCTATGTCTGCAGCTCAGTCTTTTCTTTACACCCATTAGTTACTTTGTATATCCAAAACTGTTGTACATTGTTGGATTTACCTTCTCTACTACTTTAGAAGTCATTTTGGGGCATTAATCACTTATATCTGCAAGAACCTTGTTCAGCCACTACTGAGCATTCCTACGAGAAATCGTATTTCATGAGAGTTTCATCCTGCACAAGAAACATATTTAAACTTTATAAATAATAATTACTGATTCATCATGACATAATAAGTACAACTACAGCTATAAAATGCACAGACTTAAGTTGTAGCTCGGATACTTTTCATGCACTGCTAGCAGATATTTCCAGACAGTGTGTTGTTTCATATTCAGACATTACCAGCATACATGGGCATGTTGCACCTTCGGATATCTGTTCTTAGCTTGATGGCAACATGTAAATTTCCGATTTGTCTTTTGATTCTGTGCTTCATGTGGTTTTAGAGCCAATACATTCCCAAAAGCGGGTTGATTTGAGATAGGAGCTGGAATTCAGGGTTACCACGAAGCACTAGATAGACCAGTTTTAGCATTCAATATGAGATAGTGCCTAGACACAAGGTATTCTCCTGCGAAAACCCACGAATGTGTCTTGTGTGGTAGCAAGATCCTATCTTGCAAATATTTTAAAGGTATTGTACGCTAGTGAATGCAGTATGTACAGAGCCGTAACTAAAGAAATCGGCTTGAACTTCACCATTGGCCACCAAATTCTTTAAACATTGCCGCTGCTAGATCACATATCTCATAGGAAGTGTTAAGCTCTTTTATGCAAAAACTAATTCACTTTCCACGTCCTGTCAAGTCTCCTGCGGCAGTGTGTATTGCAATGCATCTTCGACTTGGGCTTTTAAGATGGCTACAACCCCACTTTTCAAACTCTTAAAACAAATCTTCATCTCCAACTTCCAAAGTTTGCCGTAATTGCCCCTGGTTCTTTATATATATATATATATATATATATATATATATATATATACCTATATAAATAAAAATGTAAATGTTCGTTTGTTCAAAATCGTAAATCTCTGAAAGTACTTCACCGATTGCTTTGAAATTTTGACACAACGCTGGATTCGAATACGCGCGTGTTTATATATACACAGCGTTGGATTCGAATACGCCTGTGTCCAATATGCACGTGTTTTTAATCGTAAGGCCGAACAGACCCCATCGATTTGGTTGCTGCGCAACAACTACTTGGGACGCATAGAGACAATATTCTACATATATTAGGATGGACAGTTGGTGTCAGGATGGCAGACCGGGAAGAGGGTGGAGGGAGGGGGCGGAGTTGGTTCACTCTGCAACATTACGAAAGGACGCATAGAGACAATAGTCTACATATATTAGGATGGACAGTTGGTGTCAGGATGGCGGCCCGGGAAGTGGGTGGAGGGAGGGGGAAGGAGTTGGTTCACTTTGCAACATTAGCGCGTGTTTATATATACACAACGCTTGATTCGAATACGCGTGTGTACAAGACGCGCGTGTTTTTAATCGAAAGGCCGAACATACACTATCGATTTGCCTGCTGCGCAACAACTACAAGGGACGCATAGAGGCAATAGTCACAAAAACATATTGTCTACACATAAGCATTGTGAAATTAAACATATTAGAAACGTGCGCTTACTCTTTCCTTTTACTTCCATTTAACCAGACTGAGCCACAGCAACGCGCGGCCGGGTACAGCTAGTGTGTGTGTGTGTGTGTGTGTGTGTGTGTGTGTGTGTGTGTGTATATATATATATATATATATATATATATATATATATATATATATATATATATATATATATATATATCCTCACAAAGTACAAAGTACCACTGATCCCCACTTCGTCTTACAGCAGGAAGCCGACTTTATTAGTATTGTATTGTATTGTATTGTATCGTATTTGGTATTTATAGAGCGCAACAAACACCCTATGGGTACCCTGGCGCTAGAAGAAACGTGAGATGCAGACCAGCAGGAACAAGAGAAATGGCTAAAGAAGGAATACAGCCAACGTGAGCAATGCTCAGCCCAACGGAATTAATTTCTCGGGAACAGCCATGTTTTAATTTTTTTCCTAAACAGGGACAGAGTGCTGCATTGTCGAATTTCCAGCGGAAGCTCATTCCAAAGTTTTGCAGCCGCAAAACTGAAGGATCTTCCACCCAGTCTAGCCTTGTAAAACCTGGGTACACTTGCCAGGTAGGCAGAGGAGGAGCGAAGACTCCGGGTGGGTGTGTACCAGACCATTTTCTTCTGCAGTGGCCTAGGGCCAAATCCATGCAGTGCCCTGAATCCGATACACAATGATTTGAAGAGTATTCTTTGGTGCACTGGAAGCCAATGTAGATCAGCTAAGCACAATGAGGCAGAAGAACCCCTTGGTCTGGATAGGGCCAGTTTTGCTGCTGTGTTCTGGACACGCTGCAATCTCTGGATTAAATATTTAGGAGATTCTAATAGTAAGGCGTTACAGTAGTCAAGTCTACTCAAAATAACGCCTTGAATGATCAAGGCTCTAGCCATCGCTGGGAGCAATGGAAGAATCTTCCTTAGGGCCTTCATGAGGCCAAAACAGCACCCCACTGTCTTGTTCACTTGAGTCTCCAGTGACAAGTTGGTGTTGAACATGACACCCAAGTTGCGCACCGTCGTAAATGGCGTCAGGGGGGTAGAAGTATCCAAAGGCCAGAAGTTACAAGGAAGAGGCCGGGCAGCCTTCCCAACTGCGCAGTGTAAAATTTCGGTCTTGCCCGAATTGAATTGTAAGGAATTGTCACGTAACCACTGCGCAGTGTTCTGCATACATGCATGAAAATCTTCTAGAGCGTTAGAGAGGATTCCATCCAAAGATAGGATGATCTGAGTATCATCAGCGTAGTTTACTACCTTCACATTGTGGGAACGGATGGTTTTAATCAGAGGGCTCAGATAAATGTTAAATAAAAATGGGCTAACAGCCGACCCTTGCGGAACCCCGTGACAAATATTTGTGAAGGCTGATTGAAATGGAGGAAGGGCCACTGCCTGACACCTGTCAGATAAATAAGATTGAAACCAGGCCAGGGCTGTGCCCACTACTCCCACTTCCTCTAGACGCGCCAGCAGAATGTCGTGGCTGACCGTATCAAACGCGGCAGACAGGTAAAGCAATACAAGTATTGCTGATTGTCCCCTGTCTGCCATCTGACGCAAATCGTCCATTACGGTCACCAGAGCTGATTCGGTTCCGTGCTCTGGACGGAATCCGAACTGTACATCTGCCAGGCAGCCAGAGCGCTCTAAAAAAGCTGACAAAGATTTGCTAACCCTACGTTCCAGTACCTTCACTGGATAGGGGAGGAGCGAGATGGGTCTATAATTCCCCGGGCAGTTGGGATCAAGGGTGGCCTTCTTCAGGAGTGGAGTGACTATCGCCCGTTTCCAGCCGGATGGCACTAATCCACTGGAGAGTGATTGGTTACAGATCTTTCAGAGCCTAGGGAAGAGCTCTGATGCCAATTCCTTCCAGATTCTATGTGGAAGAGGGTCCAATGGGGAGCCCGAGGCCACACCCATGGCCAGCCTATCAAATTCCTCTTCCGAAAGGGGCTCAAAGGGATCAAGAGGGCTCATTATAGCGGGCCCATCATCACTCAAAGGGTCTTCATAAGGCACTGTACCCATGCTGGCCGTTGGCATTGCTGCCTTAGGGGTCATACCTTCTCCCCTCCCAAACCTGTCATCTTTTAACCCAGCGATAATGGTGGTGATTTTATCCTGGAAAAAAACTGCTAAATTATCACAGAGATCTTGGGAGGGCAGAGTCTGATTGTGTAGACATTGAGGTTTGGCAAGATCCTCGACTAGTTTGAAAATGCATTTGGCCTTGTTGGGCGAATTCAGAATAACTTCAGCGAAGTACTCCTGTTTGGCAGCAGCAATTTCTTTTTTATAAAGGGAGATAACCACTTTCCAGGCTAGTTTATCCTCGTCTGCATAGTGTTTTCTCCACTTTCTCTCTGCCTGTTTGCATTTCAGTTTCAGATCCTTAAGTTTTTCATTAAACCATCTAGCGGAGGGTCTACCTTTGTTTTTACATACCTTTTGGGGGGCAATTTGATTAACAGTGGCACTTATATGATTACAGAAAAACAGATAGTTCTCCTCCACTGAACTATGTACACCAAAATCCTCTTCAGAGGGGGTCATTAGGGACCGAGTCATTTTTTCCAAAAGCCTCTTCCAGTCCCTACCGAGGAAGCTTCCAACCATCCTCAAGGCAGAAGCACCACGGTTAGGGATTGCAATTGGAAATTTAACCAAGTAGTGATCAGTCCAGTCTACAGGGAGAATCTGCATATGGTCAATAATCCTTTCCTCAGTAAATACTAGGTCAAGCATGTGTCCCCCTATATGCGTGGAACTGGTCACTCCCTGATACAGTCCCAGGTTTTCGCATGATTGGAGGAGCAAATGATGACTCGTTTTAAGGATTCCATTTTGCCAGAGGTTAAAGTCTCCTACAATAAGCATTCTTGAGTGAGTGACAGCCATATTGTTAAATACATCTACCAGCGCCTGTAGCTGGGATAAATTCACTGCAACCGGGGGTCTGTAGCACACTATACCATGCAGCAAATGGCCCCTAGTACCTCTTAAGGAAAAGCCCATAAGCTTGAATCCCTCCACTGCATCAATCTCAAAAGGAGCAAAGTCCCACCCTTCTTTAAACATCAGACCAACTCCACTGCCCCTACCTGTAGCTCTAGGCTTATGGAAGATTTTATACCCTGACGGACATGCCAGTCCTAACTTGCACACAGAGTTCATACTGGACCAGGTCTCAGTCATGAGTAATAGGTCAAGATGGTGTGCTTCAGTAAGTAATTGGATCTCTACCGCATGTTTGGGGAGGGACCTGACATTAAGTAGGCCACAGACCAGTGATTCCATCCTGATGAAATCGGACATCGGACTGGCCGAGGTCTCAAAAAGGGGCATACCAACCTCAGCACCACTGTTCTCACCTAGCGCCCGATGTGCCTGACTGGAATAGCACAGTACCTTAGATGGACGGGCAGCATTGCTGGCGCTGTGCGCGGTATGTGCGCTGACGAGCGCACACGGGCTCGCCTTCGGCGAGCCTTCGGCGCGCCCGCTGCGTGCGTCCACTGCGCTCCCGCCATTTTACCGGCATAAGTATCCGGTGTGGATGACAGCTCCACCCCTCACCCGCTCTGATTGGCTACCCCGGGGGCGTGTATTAAGGAAGCTACAACAGAGTTTATGGCGCCGATAACGCGGATCACAGCGAAGTGCAAATTTTAAAAAACACAAGCACAGCCTTCCTAAAAAGCACACAGATTTTACAATAGTAAAACATCAAGAGAAGCTCCCTGAATGCTGGGTAGCACATACATTCTAGGTGAGTGCTCCCGCGATTTTACCAGCATAAGTATCCGGTGTGGATGACAGCTCCACCCCTCACCCGCTCTAATTGGCTACCCCGGGTGTGTGTATTAAGGAAGCTACAACAGAGTTTGTGGCGCCGATAACGCTGATCACAGCGAAGTGCAAATTTTAAAAAACACAAGCACAGCCTTCCTAAAAAGCACACAGATTTTAAAATTTTAAAACAGCAAGAGAAGCTCCGTGAATGCTGGGTAGCACATACGTTCTAGGTGAGTGCTCCCGCGATTTTCCCGGCATAAGTATCCGGTGTGGATGACAGCTCCACCCCTCACCTGCTCAGATTGGCTACTCCGGGGGCATGTATTAAGGAAGCTACAACAGAGTTTGTGGCGCCGATAACGCTGATCATAGCGAAGTGCAAATTTTAAAAAACACAAGCACAGCCTTCCTAAAAAGCACACAGATTTTACAATTTTAAAACAGCAAGAGAAGCTCCCTGAATGCTGGGCAGCACATACGTTCTAGATGAGTGCTCCAGCGATTTTACCGGCATAAGTATCCGGTGTGGATGACAGCTCCACCTCTCACCCGCTCTGATTGGCTACCCCGGGGGCGTGTATTAAGGAAGCTACAACAGAGTTTGTGGCGCCTATAACGCTGATCACAGCGAAGTGCAAATTTAAAAAAACACAAGCACAGCCTTCCTAAAAAGCACACAGATTTTACAATTTTAAAACAGCAAGAGAAGCTCCCTGAATGCTGGGTAGCACATACGTATTAGTCTCGAGCAAAGCAGCAAGAAACACACTTTAAATAGTCCTGACGCGTTTCGGCGTTACTCAGCCTTCATCTTAGGTGGGTGTGTCTTTGATTGTTTCCAAGTGGACTTGGTCCCGCAGCTAACTGAACTGCGGGTCCCAGCATGCACCAGGTGGGTATCCGTGAGTCTGTACCGGGCAAGTTCCTTTCATGCTCAATAGCGTTCATGCACCCATTATAAAGATACTCATGCCAACACTATGGTACAGTAGTGTTCCTTAAGTCAGTGCTTTTCAATTATCTTGCCAAGTGCTTAAGCGTTCGCTGCAGTGTTCCCAAAAATAAGCGCTCCAGCCGCGAAGTTGCAGGAGAAAAGACAACGCCCTTCTCCTCTCCCTTTCTCCAAACGAATACCACATAGCCAAGGAAATCCAAGTGCGGCTGGTATCATTGCAAGCGGGTCCTCCCCCTCCATCAAAATTACCAAAAAGAGTTCCATTTACCGGGGGCTATGACCCTGCAGGGCAGGCTCAAGAAGGCAGGAATGGAGATCCTGCCGTTAAGTTCCTCACAAAGTACAAAGTACCACTGAGCCCAACTTCGTCTTACAGCAGGAAGCCGACTTTATTAGTCTCAAGCAAAGCAGCAAGGGACACACTTTAAATAGTCCTGACGCGTTTCGGCGTTACTCAGCCTTCATCTTAGGTGGGTGTGTCTTTGATTGTTTCCAAGTGGACTTGGTCCCGCAGCTAACTGAACTGCGGGTCCCAGCATGCACCAGGTGGGTATCCGTGAGTCTGTACCGGGCATGTGCCTTTCATGCTCAATAGCGTTCATGCACCCAATATAAAGATACTCATGCCAACACGATGGTACAGTAGTGTTCCTTTAGTCAGTGCTTTTCAATTATCTTGCCAAGTGCTTAAGCGTTCGCTGCAGTGTTCCCAAAAATAAGCGCTCCAGCCGCGAAGTTGCAGGAGAAAAGACAACGCCCTTCTCCTCTCCCTTTCTCCAAACGAATCAGTGATGTCATTTGAGATGTCATCAGTGATGTCACTGACCATGTCATGAATGATCTAATATGTGACATCATCAACAGTGGATTGCGGGTGTGCAAAATATAGTAAGTACAACTAACTATATAGGAGCAATTTCAATGGTTTTGTATGAGTGAAATGTCCAGCTAACTATAACACCCCTAAAACTTAAAGTTTTTTGAGTGAATTTCAAAGGTTTTCTAAAAGCTAATTCCTAACTATATAACGCCTGAAACCTATGGTTTTTTCAGTGAATTTCAAAGGTTTTTTAAATGCTAATTCCTAACTATATAAGGCCTGAAACCTATGTTTTTTTCAGTGAATTTGCAAGGTTTTTTAAATGCTAATTCCTAACTATATAAGGCCTGAAACCTATGTTTTTTTCAGTGAATTTGCAAGGTTTTTTAAATGCTAATTCCTAAACTATATAAGTCCTGAAACCTATGGTTTTTTCAGTGAATTTGCAAGGTTTTTTAAATGCTAATTCCTAACTATATAAGGCCTGAAACCAATGTTTTTTTCATTGAATATATATATATATATATATATATATATATATATATATATATACATACACACACATATATATATATATATTTTTTTTTTTTATTTACATCTGGTAAAATATGGTATGTATGAAGAATACAATTAGAACAAAGATATGCAATACCATAAACAAAAAGGCCAAAAACATAGAAGCCTTACGCCAATGACTGTTGACCTATGGAGTTATTGCGTTACTACTGCCGCAGTAGCATTGCGGCAAATCCATTATGTTGAAAACTCTAGCTTGGTGTTAGAGAAGAACAAAATTACTGCATTCAAGCCTTGAGTACTGGGGGTCTCAGGAGACATCCTGGCACCAGGTGATGGGGAGGTGGATAGATGGATGATTTCACTGCATGACAACAATTGGGAAGACTCAATAAATGGAATTTTACAGTCCACTGAGTCAGACATAATTGAGCATTTTTGTCAACAAGTGAGCTGAGACTTCTCAGAAATACTGGGCATATTTGGAGAAAGTGCTGCAGCGCGCTCTTCTGCTCGTGCTGGCTGTCAACATTTTTAGTTAATCATTGACATTACAGAAAGGAACGACCCGTCTGGTCCCCTTTCCAGGGACTTGAAAGCTAATTGTGTCCATAGCATATCATAATGATGTCAAGATTTATAGTATTGTAATTGCATTTATATAGGCGCCTTAGTCATACCACTGACGAGGCGCACCAGTGCATTAACAGATGCACCGGGCGCTGGTTATAAGTGTGATAAAGTGCAATGTGGCAAGTGTATTGGTGTCATGCATGCGTGAAACGAGAGGTGCACACATCTCTGAAGTGAGCACAGAATTAATACTTTGACAGTTTTTATAATACTACCATCATGTTATGATACATTAAATCAGGGGGCTCCAAAGTCGGCCCTAGAGAGCCGGTTCCATGCCAGATTTTTTGCATATCCCCATTTAGATAAATATAGTTTTATCTTAAAATCTGACATGGATCCGGCCCTCCAGGACCGACTTTTGAGAACCTCTCGCTATAAATGTAGTGATGTTTTGTTTTATAACTTCCTTTTCTGTAGAACAAAGGGAAAACACAATTTTCGCCATTTAAGGCACTAGGTTGTAGAAAAGTCGAATAAACTGTGTAATAAAAAGAAAGCACCGCCATCACGTTTGATGAGAAGCTAACACAGGGTCCTGTCTGCTAGCCCTCGCTGCCGAGGGCAGGCCGCCGAACACCTGCCGAGCACTGATAACTAACACACACCGAGGCCTGTGACTGCAACCCCACGACAGCCAACCGGGAGCAAGGAAGAGGCAAGCTCGGCCCTGGATTGGATCGGGTTCCAATCATTTCACGATAATTGGAGGAAATGATTAAGGGGTCGATGGGCGCCTTCCAACGGGCAGCAATTATTCACAGGCTAAATGTGCGGTGATTTAACTATTGGCTGCTCAGGGGGCACGCGGGAGCTTCCCTTCAGGGCTGGGCCGTCTCCTTCCGGAAGCTCGGCTGAATGACAGCAGCGCTGCTAGAAGAGGCAGTGCAGTACAGACACCGGTCAGTGCCAGAGCTCAGTACTCTCAGAATGTAACCGTACCATACAAGTTGATGTCATGCCATTATACTTTACTATACAGTTTTGTTCCATTGTCAAGCGCTTTGAAGCTCTTTTTGTGAGCTGGCACACAATTTAAAATACCAAGCGTTCATGATTTGCCTGGTACTGGGGCCAATGTATGCAATCCTTTATTCATAGAATACATGTCCTACAACAAACATTTTGCGATTAGCTTGACTAAATTAGAAAAATACTGTGGTTTATTAAGGGCGTGGGTCATGGCCTCTGCACTGAATGATATGGCCCAGTTCTAAATATCCCCACTACGTTCCTGGACGGGAGGCCCGCACCCAGATGGCTAGGTGTAGTGCTTGAGTTATTCTATAGACAGAGTGGTGGCTCAATGGTTAGAGGCGGCAGACCCGTAAGCAGAGAACTGCCCGGGACCAGGGTTCAATTCCCGACGCAGCAGGGTCGTGGACCAGGGTCAAAATGGACTCGATAATTCTCGCCTCGGTGCCTACTCTAACCAGGGAACACACTCGGCAACTCTGGGCATTAAGCTTGCCTCATCTCTACAACGGCCCCCCACAGATGCCGGGGATGCCTGGTTTCACCTTGGAGATACCCAGAAAGGGACCATCTCACAGGGAAAACCAGGACGGGTTCCCCAGCGGTCTTCAGCGCCAGGATACTCCATGGAGTCGCAGTGCACTTTACAAGTACACCCACATTTACATTTACATCCTTTTACCTCCTTGATACACAGAGTGATGTAAGGGCCAGTTCACTGGCATCAGGGTCCAACCTCCCTATTGAGACAGGGAAACTCAACCTACCCAAATGGGGTTTCGAGAAGATCTTGTTTCACATGTTTGAAGGGTCACAAAATGATAAGCAGTGAGGCTTACTACAGGTCATGTGAGCCGGGGTGAATTTCTGCTCCTCCTGTGTCCAAAGTGACACTGATTGGACAGTTGTGCTCAATACTAACCCTGGGTTGTGAACTCCGCTCTGCTCGTAGAGTTTGAGGACTTTCCCGCTCTCCGCGTTACGCGGAGCTCACGGAGTTTTGAAAAACTCCACATAGCAGAGCGGAGTTTTTTTCCTCGCTCGCGTTCACCAGCATCAAGTTGGAGAGCGCGAGCGAGGAAAATCCAACTCCCGGCGAGATTTTTCCTCGTTCGCGATCGCCAACATCAAGTTGGGGAGTGTGAGCATGGAAAATAAACCTCCCGGTGAGATTTTTCATCGCGGGGGGCTCAGGTGTCTCATAGCGAGTGGTCACGTATGTTCTCGACTGCTCGTGTTGAGAAACTGCCCGTTCGCGTTGAGAAAGCTGCCGCTCGAGTAAAAATCTACTCGAGCGGCAGAAAAGGTAAGCTTGCGCTGTGCATGTTGCTGTTCACATTGATCTGGCACGGTGCAATCACCGCGAACGGCATTTTCCTACCGTACTCCGCTGCTTGCGGAGCACCGCGTAGTGCAACAGAGTTTTTTTTGCACTTCGTGTAGCTCCGCGTAGTGCAACTCCGCGAACACCACCCAGGGTTACTCATTACCCCAAGCAGGAAGCCATGCTCCTGTTGCCTGGCTGTGTGGTAAATGTCACTGGAAACTTTCCATTGACTATCTGTACGGGAGTCCCAATTCTACCCTCTCACCCCACAGGCGGGAAGTCCTATGCAGTCCCCCTGCATCGCCCACTTAATACTAGCAAGGTTCATGCATCCGTCTCTTCTGCTTTAGAAGCCTTTGCTGTAGGCATGGGCATGAACAGAGGGGCGCATTGAATCTGCCCGCTGGACCTTTCTAATGCTGTCACACCCTGTCCCTGGGTCAATATAGATCATGCCCACTTTTACTGCCAGGGCCTATTCCAGACTGGAAACCTTCCATCAGATTTTTTTTCTCCTGGCACGCGTGGAACTCAAGGATTTGCCCTGCACCGAGGGAGGGCCAGGTTTGGCCCTCTTGTTGCTGAGGACACTCACAGAATCTCCAGAAACATTGATACTTCAAAGAACACAGAGAAATACCAGAGAGCGGCACAGCCTATATACACTGTCACTCAACCTATTAAACCAATGCACAGTACAAACTCCAGTACCTCTACTGGGAAACTGCGTTCCTCCATCTAAAAAAAACCCAGCACGAGACCAGATCACAAGTCCAACCAAATATACAGTAGCAAGGACTTTCATACTCACATTTGTGCTTGAAATTAACTGAATTTCAAGGTGCTAGTAAATCCAACTCACACATTTTCAAAGCCTTTAAAATGTAAACCCTTCTCTGGGAAACGAGCCAGAGCTCTAATGTTAATGCTGGTTGCTGCACTGTTGACATATGCAGAACCGCGTGATGTGTATTAGTATGCATGGGGTGACGAAGCATGGTGTAGAATGTTGAGGGAGGATGCTGTGAAAATAGGATGATGTATGGGATGTTGGTGTCTGTGTGGTTGGTGAAGCGAGGGAGAGGATTATAGTTGGAAGGAGAATGGAGCCCTAACAGACCTATCAGGCTTTGCTGTAACCTAATGGCCCAACATGAAATTAGAAAGTAATGTCAGACCTGAATGACTCCAGACGTTTGTGGGAAGACCCTAACCTCCAACTACAACAATGACATTGTTAATTTAATTGTTTACTGCCCAGTTGACATTTGCAAAACTACATTCACTCCCGATGCGAGCAATATTATGCATATTTAAGTAGTGCAAAAACTGCGAAAGGTCGGTCGGCCACATGCATCAAGCGATTTTGGAGTCGCAAACGGTGCGAATCGCAAAATTCGGCCGTTTGCGATTCCAAAATCACTTTTTGGGATGCATGAAACAATTGTGTGAATATCGCAATTTTTTGCGATTTCTAAAAATGCAATTGCATTTAAGGAATCGCATTTTTGCGATTCCCTAAATGCAATGCATGAATGTTTTAAAAATTGCGAATTCGCAAATAGGGGTAGCAAATTAACACGAGGTTGAACCTCGTGTTAATTTGCGAAATCTTTCAAAAATGCTCAAAAATGCATTTTTGAAAGTGTCATGTTACACACACATGTGTGTGTGAAACTTGCATTTACAAAAACATTTCAAGGGTTAATGCATCACCCTTGAAATGCATTAACAAATTGCGATTCGCAAAACGAAATTCGCAAAATGTTAATGCCTTCCCATTGATTCCTATGGGCCTTTTGGCCCATAGGAATCAATGGGAAGGTTTTCCTTAATTGCGAATCGCAAAATGTGAATCGCAATTAAGGAAAATTACCGAATCGCTAAAAAAAATGCAAATTAATCATGCATTGCCGTTTGCGAATCCTTAATTGCGATTCCTTAATTTTCGCAATTAAGGATTCGCAAACGGCAACATTGATGCATGTGGCCGTTAGTGAATTGTGTTGTCAGATACTTTCCCATCTTTAAACCCACTTAGGGTGTTTGTGGAACACGTGTTGTGTGCGTATTTCAACGGAGGCCCATCCAAAGGCTTGGATCTGGCAGTGGCGGGGAGGGCCAGGATGGAGTCAGTTACACGTCAGTCATTTCCAGACGACTGGCGGGTTCAATCAGCGCGGAGCACTTCCATTAGCCTGTTTCTTGTAATTAGATTCTGACATTACTCTGCCTGGATAGAGACTAGAACAATGTTAGGTGACCTCGAAAGTCTCAAAGGAATGATTTATGCTGATTGAACAAAAGCGCTCCTCAAAGATGCTGACCTTGAAATTGCGTTGTGTCAGTTGTGCATGTGTGAGTGTGAAGCACTAGCCCCGAGCACCACTGTGAACAGTAAGTGACAGCACAGTGACCCCGGCAGAATGTGTGACTTCTTGATTTCTACAAAGGTTCACCTTGAAGGAGAGTTCATCAGTCTCCAATGTAGAAGAATACCCACCTTGCCTCGATTTGTGTCTCTCTTTCACCCTCTGCAATGCTGCAACACCACTGCCAGTATTTTATTTCTTAGGGGTTCCTCCAAGAATAGATATTGTTCGGTACCAGCTGGTTTGGCTGTAACCGTGTTCACATTATGAAGCACATCAAGTCCTATTGATTGCTCAGTTACACAAGCGTTGGTCATTTGACATGGTGATCAATAGAGGCTTGGCATTCGCTCATCCAAATACTGGTGGCTCAGTAGACTAAAACATCCACTGAAGGTATCTGTTTTTGGTCTAATGGGCACAGGTTTGTACCCAGTGAGGCCTTTCAGCCTTTTACCCTCCCGAAATCAATACAATGGATACGATTGAATTAGGTAACTAAACATAGGGTATCAGCACCAAGGTTCTCAAAGTGGTCAATGCGAATTTTAAACTACACGTTCCCACACGCACTGGCACTTTACGTATGTATGCATCAAGATTGCACTTGTATATCCTTGTGATTTTATACATCGAGTTTACAAAATATTCTGACAGTATAGATTGCATGACGATGTTTTATGTTAGTTTTACGTATTTATGGTGTGCAATAGCGCAATTGTAATGTTTTTAATTGACGAAATTGTCTTCTGCATTATTATGGCTTGAAGCGGAAATAAAGTATTTTGAATTGAATTGAAAATACATGTTACATTACTTTTGCAGCCACAAAGTCTGTGTAGCAGAGGCGTATCTTTAGGGAAACGGCGTTTACAACGCTGTCATTACATCGCAGTACTATTACAACTCGGTTGTGACAACGACCTCGCTGTTAGTACGCGATGCATTTACATCGCAAGTCATTACAATGACTTGCTGTAGGGGTTCTGAGGTATGGGAAATGAATTTCAACACCTTCCCTACTGTTGCACAAATTGGAGTAGGAATAGTAAATAGTACTATTCATAAGTCCATGGTGCCCCCTACTGCAAGTCGTTGTAATGACTTGCGATGTAAGTGCATCGCGTACTAACAACGTGGTCGTTGTAACGACCACGTTGGAAAAGCATGCAATGTGATACATCGCGTTGTAATGTGCTATATTCGTATCTTTATCGCAGTGAGACGCAGGTTGTCAGGCACCTTCACAGGCCAAGTCTGTGACATCCTTGCAGGTGACCTCCTCTAGAAGTTGGGTCTGTTCCCTCCCTATGAAACCTTGGAGAGAGTCCACAGCAAGCTTTTGAGGAGCCTAGGTAGGGCTGAACGCTTTGGAATAACAGCAGAATCACTTCATGGCACTCTACGGGGGAACTATCAGCTTACTACTTTCCAAAAAATGGCCAAAACTGGAGAGATAGGGAAAAATCTCTATTCAGAGATGCCCGTTCTAATCTGGGGCAAGGGACACGGATTACAGTGCCGGTGCCCCTAAAAAGAGAGAATGGCCTGAGTGTTCCTGTTTGAGCTGTGGACCACAAAGCTCGTCAGGAGATGGAGAGTTGGTGGGTGGTATACCTCCTTACGATGCCACCGTTCGTTTACCTGCAAAGGTTCTTCTAGCAAATATACCTGGTGTTGACAGTGCATCACCCAAACTACTTTCTCTGAAATCTTGCCTTTTTAGAAAAATGCACCCTTACCCTCCCTGCCCGTCCTGCTCATAAAGGTTTGTCGTGGCTAGTGCTGGTATATTTGTCGCTAATCATATCAACTACATCCTATTAGGCATCAAAACAAAACACCAATGCAAAAAAGAGCACTGCGAACAACAGCTGCTCATATTCTGCTGTTCCTGTGAATCAGCAATATTTTTTACCTTGAATGGTGTATAGTTATGTAAAGTGATGTAATACAATTTTACGTTACATACAACAAGCACAATGTGAAATTCCGGAAATATGAGAATTATGCCACTGTAATTTAACGAACCCCAGGAATAGTAATGATTTCCCTGAGTCACAAAGCCTAATCCCAATAACAGTAACCAATATTAACTGGATTAGTCACTAATTGTGGTTTTCCAAAGTAGTGCGCTACTTGCCATAAAGCACTTCAACGTCTCATGAGGGATAGCAAGTGTTATATAAATGCAGTTACAAAACAATACAATATAGTAATTTAATTAGCTAGGGCCAACACAACCTTCTAGTAGTGATATTTCTTTTCTTATGGGTTCCTTGTAGCAAGAAGACATGGAACTTTCAGATTGGTTGAAAACTTTTTTTTGACAGCATGAGCAATTAATTACGCCAAGGGAGCTGGATTGTGGCTGGTGATTCTCTATATCAGGATAAGGACATAGGGAATAACGTGGAGGTGCTCTTTCAAGCAACTTCAATGATCTGGTCTATCACAATCTCGTCCTCTCTGTGTTGCAGAGCTGCCTGCACCCCACCTGATAGTAGATACCAAATTGAGTGGTTTGCTGGGTGTGAGTTGAGCAGTGGGAAGACCGTCAGCATGCCGCATTCTCTTCGAAAACGTACCTTATGGCGGCCAACCTGTCGGTACAGTGTCTTGCCATCGCTCCACTCCCTGAAGTATTTCTGATAGGAAACACCGTCTTTGTCTCCATGCTGAGAAGTTTCCGCTTCCCTGAATCCTCTAGTGAGGATTTCTGGGACAGATATTCAATCCTAGCCAAGATGGCTGCTACACTATTGAACTTCATGTTAAGATTCCCAATTCATGATGGCAGCTTCTTGTTTGTGAGGTGATTTCCTGTAGAAAGGGTATAGATAGCTCACATTTCCTTTACTCCTTGCATTACTACACTTTTTCAAATCCTGACAGCGCATTCCTCACTCCTGATCAGTTCTTGTCATTTCTGTGTTCTTCAACCTTAGTAGTTCCAGTTCCTAGACTTCACTGTTCTTCCTTGGCATCTCCTGTTTCTCAGAGGGGCTGCCCTTTTCCTTGGGTTATTTCCTGACCACCTGCAGGCTTGCTGCTACCTTGGAAGATTTCCTCCATTTGGGACTCCTTCTGGAAGGCACCATCTGCTGGGGCACTTTCAATTGTCAGCGGCATGGTGGCCATTTAAATCGGCCGTCCTCATCTCTGGCAGATCAAGACTGTTAAAATCTAGACTTTCTGTTCGACCTGCAGTCAGAGGTTCTTCACTGGGCGCCCATCCTCATACAATCTTTTAAAGTGCTGAAAATGTTTAATTAGTAGAACAACATATTACTTGGAAGGTGGCCAATTTGTTCTGAATAATTTCTAAAAATCGTTTGGTAGAGGACTGGATCAATATTCCACTTTTAACAGGTCTATGCTTCCTTCCTAGATACAGGGAACAGATGATCAATGGAGAAGGATTATGTTAGAAGAGACATGGCAGTTTGTCCTTTCAGTGGGATTCTTAAACAATCTTCGCTATGTGCAAAATGTGAGTCCTTATCAACTGCCACTGTAAATTCCATGCACAAGAAAAATCTATGAATATGTCTTGCTTTGCTTTTGAGTCTTGAGTAAAACATTTAGAAAACTCCTGCTGCAGCGGAAAAACATGAACCAAAAATGGGTTTATTTCACCCTAAAATGCACCTATGAGATATTGAATTTAATGTATACTGAATCACTATACTACTGAGTGAGTGATGGAAGACTTATACCGCGCAACTTAGCCCAAGGGCATCAAGGCGCCCAACAAAACAAAATCGAAATAACAAGTCTCAGATCACCGGATCCATGGCTACGAGTAGGCCTCTAGAAAGAGCCAGGTTTTCAGTTCTTTGCGGAAACGTGCCAAAGAGGGTTGTCCTACCAGATATGGGGGGGAGAGAGTTCCAAAGCGTAGGTACTCCCATACGGAGGAGTGGATCAGGCAGCTTGCTGACTTCTTTGTTGCTAAGATCTTAAAGATTCAGTATTCATTTCCCGGGGTGGGGCCTCTGAAGGATGTTGCGGCCTCGGGGAGCGATCTGAAGTTCGTGCCATCTGTAGAAGCAGAGTCCGGGCCCACTCTATCGGCTTTTCCCCTGCTGTCTTGTGAAACCTCACTTGAGCTGCTTTCCCGGCTGAAATCTGGATCCCCTGTGGCTTCAGCTGTAAACAGCCTGCTGAACCCCCTGCTTAATATGTCTCTGAGCTCCGGGGTGGTTCCTAGAGAGTGGAAGCATGCTCTTATTCTCCCGCTGATCAAAAAACCTTTGCTTGACCCCCTGCAGCTGGCCAACTATAGACCAATCTCTCTCCTCCCTGCTCTGGCGAAGGTGGCGGAGAAGCATGTTCAGCACACTCTTACCACCTTTATCGAGAACAACGAAGTGCTGCATGACTCCCAATCTGGTTTCCGTGCTAATTATAGCACGGAGACAGCTCTTGTGGAGGTGACCGACACCATCAGGGAGACGCTTGACCATGGGGGAAAGGCTATGTTGGTCCTGCTGGACCTGTCGGCGGCTTTCGACACCGTCCCTCACGCAGGTCTCCTTTTAAGACTCAGGGAGATAGGACTGCGGGGGACGGTGTTGGACTGGTTTCAATCCTTCTTAGCCGACCGTCGACAGGTGATCTGGGCTCCACCGTTCTCCGCGGAAATGCCTTCGCTTGAGGTGGGGGTGCCTCAAGGGTCTATCCTGAGCCCCACCATTTTTAATACCTATATGGCCCCTTTGGCGAAGGTTGCGGAGGCATTTGGAGCCCGGGTCATTTCATACGCTGACGACACCCAGCTCCTGTTCACGTGCAGGAAGGGAGAGGTTTTTGACGGCGGAAGAATTAAAGACTGTCCGAGTGCAGTCTTTTCGTGGTTTCAGCACCAGAGCCTGAAATGCAACTCGGACAAGTCCGAGCTGCTCTTTTTTGGCTGTGCCCCTGACCCTGGTTGGATGTCGTGGTGGCCCCCGGACATGTTTCCACCTGAGAAACCTTCCTCCCAAGTAAAAAATCTGGGAGTTGTGTTTGACGACGATCTTTCCTTTCGTCCACACATTACGGGACAAGCGGGGAAATGCTTCGGCATCCTCAAGATGCTGAGGAAATTTCTCCCACTGCTCTCCCTACAATACCGTAAGAACATTGTTCAAGCGCTTGTGGGATCGCGTTTGGATTATGCTAACGCACTTTTTGCAGGACTGCCTAAACATCTGGTGTCCAGACTGCAAATTGTCCAAAATTCAGCAGCCAGAGCAATTTTTGGCCTACCGAGGAGGGTCAGCGCCTCCTTGTTGCGGGTCAGGTTGCATTGGCTTCCAATGCTTAGCAGAATCAGGTTCAAAATTCTTACGCTGGCATTTAAAGCCCTCCACTCTACTGGCCCCGATTACCTCAAGAAGCGTATTGCTTTCTATGTTCCACGGAGGAAATTGAGATCTGCTGATTTGGCTAAAGTGGAGGTGCCAGTGATCAAACGAGTGCGGATGGGAGGTCGGTCTTTTCAGTTTATGGCAGCCCGATTCTGGAATGAGCTCCCTCTTTCTCTACGTAAGGCTAATAACCTTCTGGCCTTTAGGAAGGAGTTGAAGACAGTCCTCTTTTCTGTATAACCAGTGCGTCTAGTGTATCCGCTTTTGGGTTTTCTGGGTTCTGTTCAGGCCTCTTTTGCTAAAGCGCCGGGACACCCTTTTGGGGTAGCCGTGCGCTCAAAAAGTGCGGTTGTAACATAACATAACATAAGGTGGAAAAGGCCTTACCTCCCCATCTTGCTTTTGCAAATCTAGGGACTAAGAGGAGATTTTTGGTGGAAGACCGTAGAGCTCTACTAGGAAGATAGGGAACCAGGAGAGACCTAATGCCCTCTGATCCAGAGCCATAAATAGCCCAGTGAGCAAGGCAAAGAAGCTTAACGGAGATCCTGGTCTGGATGGGCAGCCAGTGAAGGGTTTTTCTGGCCAGGGAAACTGAAGAAAGCCTAGGGATATTGAGGACCAACCTGGCTGCGGCGTTCTGGACCATCTGTAGGCGATGAACAAGACTCTTGTTCATGCCCACATACAGTGCGTTGCAATAGTCCAGTCTCGAGGAGACAAGAGCCACTATGGCCTGCTTCCTAGCGTCAGGGGAGAGATAAGATGCAATCTTTCTGAGGATCCTGATGAAACCACAACAGGTGGACACGGTCCTACTGACCTGCCGGTCAAAGGAAAGAGAGGTATCTATCAGGAACCCCAGGTTCCTAGCAGAATGGGAGGGGAGAGGGCAGTCCGCGAGGGAGTCCGGCCACCAATCTTTTGACCAAATGTCATGACCACCCCCGAAGATCAAGACCTCGGTCTTTTCTCCGTTAAGTTTTAAGAAGTTCTGGATCATCCAGCGAGATACTGCCCCCATGCAAGTTCTAAAATTGAGGGCAGAGTCATTCACAGACTGAGATGTAATATAGCCCCTCATCCACTGCAATTCAAGCACTCCATAAGAGGTGAAATTGTACACTAAACAACCAACACTACAAGGATGGAGCAATATAATCCATGGGATGACCCAAAGCCCACTCCATGTATTTTTTAAGGAACTGGTAACAACAGGTCCTACAGAGAACTGCGCTTTCACTCCAGACTTAAATCCAGACTTGGATTTGCCCTGCAGACTAAGTTCTCTTATCAGAAGTGTGACATCAGACGAACGAAACCCTAGATGTCAGTGTGTTTGTTAACTTTGCTGTTGTAAGCTTTCGGGTCATGCCCTATGAACTCACAGTGAACTAAAAATGTGTCAAGTAACAAAAACATTACTATAAAACTTCTTGTGTCTTGGAGAATAGAAGTCCAGACTTTTCTTTGCCGATTTCCTCCACTCAATTCTCCTTGTTGGCTTACCCTTGGATGCATTTTCTGTTTTTCTCAGACACTTAGAAGACAAGGTGTCACTTTGGAGACCACTTGATTCCTGTAATCACATTGGAAGGCAGCCCTTCCCCCATAACGCATGCAAACATCCTCTGATATCAAAGGTTTTGAGAACATCTAAGAAATATGGCGAATCTTTGCGATTTCACCTGATTTGCACATCTCGGCACGGTATGTCCTGTGTTGAGGATATTCTGCGCCGGGAAATGCAGAGGGCAGCATCAATAACCCCTCTCCACTCCGGTAAGAGGTGCGAGGAGGGGGAAGTGGAATCAATCTCTGTGAGTAGTGGGGTGTTCGCAGGTGGTCTAAAGGTCAAAATGATGATGGAGGGCAGAGCTGCTACAATCATAAATGAGGCTACAATCATTGTGGGTGGTGGCGGGTATCCCAAATATTGATGTATTTCCAATTTGACCACAGACTCTCCTTGTCAACTATTTCCAACTGCAGCTCTAACCCACTTAGCCTCAATTCGCCCCAACTCATGTGCATCTTACTCAGTAACAATGCAACCGTAAAACATTTATTTCTTACTACATTGCCTAAACCCACCGAAGATTGTTCTTATTTAACTTAGGTATGCTTATCCATCACTGAAGCAATCTCTCGCCATTTTTTTCTCTCTAGTCTAGGCAGTCCCCTCTGTCTCACCCTACTGTACATCCATCCTGGGTCCATTCACTCCTACCTTCCTTCTCCCTTGAGTTATTTTTTCAAATCATAGTTATTTAAATCTATGATACAATCTATGAACATCCAGTCGCATTGGGTTCAGGTGTTGTCTCAGGAAGCCTGCCTTTGAGGTCGTCATCTCACTCTGAACTCCTTTGTAGAGAACAGATTACCAGGAATCCAACACCGGCTAACTAAGAAATGTATCAGGTCCTAACTACAAGCATTAAAAGAGTTCTGATGTCTTCAAAAGAGCCTTGATGGAGAGAAAAGTTTTCCCACTAGATCAGTAAGCCTTCCGATACACCAGACGAGCCCACACAGTTGTGCAAAGAATATGAATGTGTTTGGAGGGGGTTAAATGAACAACCATTGGACTACCAAAAACTGATCATCTCTTTTCCCTAACAATAGCCGTGGCCAATCACCTTTGCTACCACCTTGATGATATCAGCGCCCATATCTCGATCAGCCTCACATCAGGGACATCAATACCCATCTGTAAAGGCACGGTAGCGTGCAGCTGCATACTGCCAGATAAACACTACGCGTTGCGCGCAGACACATTTTCGCAAGTCACAACTTGAGTGCTTTCTTCAAAGGAAAGCAATCTGCGAAATAGTAGAGGGCTCTTGAATCCTTGAGAAAATAATTTGGTCGAAAGGAGCCAGGTGCCATTTCCAAGCTTTCTTGATTATGCGGGTCGACGGAAACCTATGTGCTTTCTATTTTTAAGGGAATGTGTATTTCGTCGTACTGATGTCCATGTTTTCATGTTCTACAAGCATGCTAGTATTGCATTCAGAACATCTCCCACAAGGTACTGCAGATGCTATCTTTGAAATAATTTGGACTTGTATTTGAGGTGAGGGATTGTCCCCATCTGTAGTGATGAGGACTTCTGAAATCCCTCAAGTAGATTGTGCAAAATATTGCTATGGGGTGCCTGCATGCTGCACAACCTTGCAATACAATATGTTATTTAGAGGCCACCCATGTCAATAACTCACAGGTCGGAGTAAAATCTCTCAGACTCTACCGGGCAATTTAATTTAGCACTGAATCAATGACAAGCTCTTCTGAGAAGCAAATTAGATCTTCACCCAGGTTGTACATCACTATATTACATTTTAGTGGTGGCTGGTGAAAATTTTAAGAAGGGGGGGGTGAAAAGATCCATCCTCAATTGCTAGAAACCAATGTGAGCCAGTCTATCTCTCCCATGGTGCAGCGGGGGTGGGCGGGGTTATGGCATTTATCAGTACAGTAACAATGACGCCTGTGACAAGGTGTACTACATGCAGGTAAACAATGTGGACAAGCCCACTATGTGTTAGTTTTAGTCACTGTTTTCGTGGCCTCAAACTGGTACTCACTTGGTGTTTTAAAAGGCCCCTCACACACCAACCTGGTTGGTGTCATGCTTCATCATTGGGGCCCCAACCATGCAGCCGAGTGCCACCTGGTTGTGCTACGACACCTGATTACAGCGGAGCGGGTGTAGGTGCGATGGTGTGATGTGAGTGTTTGGTTAAAAAATACCTCCGGGAATCCTTGCCTTTGTATTTAATTTTGGCGGCCCAGGGTATCGATAAAATTATGTGCAGTGCAACTCCTGAAGGACTAGTCTCCTACGAGTTGTCTATGTGCTGCGGTCTACATGTTTCAGCCCCATGCGTGGTTGTCAGGGCTTTCTTCAGGACCAGGGTGGTATTAAGTGAGTGGCAAAGTGAAAGTGCCACGTGAAAGTGAAATTCCTACACACGCGCTAAGGTGTGTGGGAAAATGAAAAGTGCTGGTGTACTCACTGGTACTCCAGGGTAGCAAAAAATCAATGCCACAATGTTCGTTGCAGAAAACGGGGCTCAGGGGGGAGGCACTCTCTGTGTCCGATTTGGTAGATGGAGTGTCCTCGCATGGAGACCTATCGTTGGTCCCCCATGGTCCCTTGCTCTCTCATTGTTTCCTGAAGGTGTACTACATGCCCATCTTTAATTGTTTTTCAACAGCACCTATTTTCTATAACGCTCAGCGGCGCACCTCCCATCGGCGCAACGGACTGATGATTGATGTATGCGACAGTTCAAACAGCGGCAAGGGGACCCATTTCCCTCCTTGCACTAGGGCCCATGACACACGCGCTACTGATATTGCACTCATAGGAGCTAGTCCAAGGGGCACTCACGCATAGAGTAGCAGAACTCTCCTCTGCAGGTAGAAATAGACACTTGGCACACATTCTGTTATACTCTGGCGATGAGAGAGGAGGCGCAATGTAGAATCCAGGTTAGAAGTTATGTGCTGCATAAACGCTGATTAGTTTTGCTGCCACATGGGAAAATAAATAAGCACAGCTGCAGTGGTTTAAAAAGTAAGCAATAATAATTATACCTACATACAGCATGTGGAAAAAAGATGAATAATGGACAATTTATCTGTACTGTTCAAATTAAGTTAAAGCTTTTATGACTCACCCACATGGCTCTGTCAGTACACAGGCAATACCATTCACTGGGCTGACCAGGTCTTCATGTAAACATTGAAGATGGAATGTTGAAAAGGGAGGTTTAATTCAAACAAAACGCGAGGGGATGACGGCTTACAGGGCGTCAGTGTCCATCGCCATGTGACACCAAAGGTATATCTATGGGCTGGGAGGAGGTAAGCCCAAATATGCACACTGGGCTGCCTCTCAGAGCCTCAACACACGATGAGGCTCAGCACAAGGGACATCAAGCCAGTTACTTTTAGCATTAAGTTTGAGATAGATGCACTTGGAGAAACTGCCACTGTCTCTGAATACAATATTGTGGGGCAAAAATATTGTGAACTATATCTGGAGAAACAAAATGTTGTGAAGGTTAAGGTCAGGGTCCATGAAGGCAACACGGGATAAGCAGCAAAGCCCTGTTTTCTTACTATAAACCCCCATTCTATTCTTTTCACAGCACAGCAAACAGGTGACTGTTGAGCATCTAAGGGTGGGAAAAGGTTTGAAACCCCTAGAGTTAAATGGTGTGTACCAACACTTCTGCTACTGTGGTATTCGGGTGGATTGATATGTATGCCTTCCGTTACATGTTTGAAATATCTCCAATAAATCCAGGCTACAAATGTGGGAAAAGAGATAGAAGAAAATGAATGTGTGTGTGCCCCTCGAAAAGATGAAAACTGATGCGAATATGAATTGGCAAGCCAATAGGTTGTATGTTGTGTAATTGTCTTTGCCAATGTTTGTTTGCACACTGTGGAACAACAGCAGACATAAACATCTGAAAAATAGATGATATAGACTATTAAAGGTGGCTTCCTTTTCTGTAGTATCCATTTTTCATATGCTTTTGGCAGTACTTGTTCCCCATTGCGATTGGGCTACATACTGACTGCAAAATAGCCCTCATGCACGCCAAGGAGGACACATCCAAAAAGCTAATAGGAAAACTGAGATTAAAATACCCCTGTGGGCTGAGCCAAGATGTGATTGATAATGTCTAAGCTAATAGCTGAAGTTTAGGAAGCTGTCAAATAAAGGGGGTTGACGCAAAGCCCATAAAAGTAAGTATAGAATACAGTATGCTTACAATGAATATAGCATCCACCATTACATGTCAAAACTAATAAAGGTGCAGGAGGTGGTTGGTGAGCATGTGGATTTCCTTTATGAAAATAAAAAATATCATTCCCCCGTTACCATGGGAGTCATCTACCATGGCCAGGAGGGCACCATTTCTTTTTTACTGCCCTTTACGGCCAGGGTTTGCCTGATGGTGACGGCCCTTAAAAAATATATCTAATTGGGCAGATGGACATATTACCAATTCTCCGATGGCCCTTACTCCCTCAGGCTGTCGGAGAAGATTGACAGAGAAATCACCGCCGTGACCAAAAAATTAAGGTCAACCCGCATTTATTTCGGGTGGGCGGACCACTCTTGGCAGGGAGGGAACTACGTCGAAGTTGCAAAGGGGTTCCCCGACGGAGTTGCCTCTCACCTAACAAAAAAATCAGGTCCTAAGTCCTTAATGAAAAATTGATATAATGTACCGCTCAAGTGACAGCTCCCTTCCTACTGAGTATGTTCCACATAGTCTCCAGATGGGTGAGCTACCCGGTGACCAGCGGTTGGCCACAATTGTAGCAATCCATAAACCGGGCAAACCACCCATGGAGTGTGGCTCATACCTCCCGATTTCCCTAATCAACGCCGAACCAAAGATTCTAGCCAAACTACTGGTGATGCGACTGACTCCACACCTGGCGTCCCTCATAGGTCCCGACCAGTCAGGATTCATGCCCCACCGTAGTACGGCTCTTAACTTGAGGCGACTTCACGCGGTGCTGGCTCGCCGATCTTTTATCCACGAACCTGCGGTTATCCTCTCCCTTGACGCCAATATGGCGTTCGATACGATGGAATGGCTGTTCCTGTTTGCAGCGCTACAACACTTGGGATTTGGACCCAAGTTCTGTGCTTGGATCCGCTTACTTTACAACAACCCGTTGGCGCACGTAACGGCCAATGGGCATATATCCAGGGATTTCCCACTGGCGCGCGGCACACGACAGGGATGCCCGTTGTCCCCCCTGTTGTTCGCGCTGATACTAGAACCGCTCGCGGCATGGCTTAGATGGGAGCCCTCTATCAGAGGCCTTCAATGGACTGACACCTGGGAAGACCGCATATCCCTGTATGCAGACGATATACTTTTATATCTCACCTCCCCTAGAAAATCCATCCTGGAATTGCTGAATATTTGCGACAAGTTTGGTAGGGTGTCCGGCTACAGAATAAACTGGTCCAAATCAGTCCTGTATGTTCTGGTTGGCCCGCCCCCGCGGCTACCTGGGGACTGCCCGCTGCATGTCACTATGGATGCTTTTAAATACCTGGGTATCTATGCAACACCTGATCCCTCCGAGTTCTATAACAAAAATCTAAAGCCCCAATTGGACCGCTTCAAACGTGATGTGGCGGTGTGGCGTAACCTCCCCCTAACGCTGCTGGGAAGGGCAGCGCTCTATAAAATGATGGCACTGCCGCGCTTCCTCTATGTCCTCGAAAACACTCCATTCTTGGTCCCACAAACCTATTTTAAGACTATAGCAGCGGAGGTCGCCAGCTTACTGTGGGGAAATAAACCAGCACAGATTGCGCAGGCCAAGCTCGTGCGTAGCTGGTACGATGGAGGAATAGCACTTCCGAACTTGCAGCTGTACTATTGGGCGGCGCACCTTAAGTTAATAAATCATTGGTTGCACACCCCGCAGGACAAGCCGGCATATCAGGCAGACAGGCAAAATTTGGAAGGAAGAGGCCTGATGGCTAATCTCTACCGGCGCCAAAACCCCCCGGGGCTGATTGGACCTACCGAGCATACAATACATATTTGGTACCAGGCGCATACGCGACTGAAATGTGCAGGGTCAATCACGCAGATGACGCCGCTATGGGACTCCCAACAGTTGGGTATCCTCCGCAGGAGTAAAGGCTTCCATAACTGGGACAATATTGGCCTTTCAGTAGTGGGAGATCTTTGGAAAAAGAGAGCGGTGGACGACTTTCAACATCTTCACACGCAATTTGGCATGGCGCAGATGGAGAAATTCCGGTATTTGCAAATCCGTCATGCGCTGCAGGCAGCCATACCACCGGGCACTTCACTGCAGGAATCCAATCCACTGGAGGATAGGCTCCTGACGGAGCACATGACAGAAAAGGCGACCTCCCTAACGTACCGTAAACTGGTCAATAATTTGCCGGACCCTACATCCAAGCTGAGACGGACCTGGTCCCGTGAGGTGGGTGACTTTGATGATTCAGAGTGGCAGGAAGCCCTGTCCTTGCCCTGTGAGACAGCGATCCCGTCCAGGTTCCGATTGGTCCAACTCAAAGTGCTACACCGCACATACTTCACCAGGACAACTCTTCACATAATGGGAGCAGCGGAACATAAATACTGTCTGCGCAGCTGTGGAGGAGAGGGTACATTTTATCACACTATTTGGGATTGCCCCGACATTGCGGCTTACTAGGTCAAAATAATGCGCACTGTATCTCAAGCGCTAGAAATTTCGGTCCTCCCGGAACCAAGGCGCTGCCTATTTAATGTATGTGAAGCAAATGATCTTAACCATCAGGAGCAGGATTGGGCTAAGCTTGGTATGGTGATGGCGGTACGGAATATTGCTATGTTGTGGGGGTCGGGAACGGTACCTACGCTTCGCAAGTGGTTTAAAGATATGGACGAGGCAATGATGGCGGAAAGGGCGGTCTTTATACATCGTGGATGCCCGCAAAAGTGGGGAAAGGTCTGGGGGGCCTGGAATAAGTTCAGAGGTGAGCCACCAGAAATTGATGCAGATACTTTCGCCTTGTGATGAACCCTTTATGTTACGGATGGCGGGGAGGGCTGGATTGTGGGTGCGGGTCTGAATTAGAGATATCTGGATATGTTACACTGATTTGCTAGCCCCTGACCTCTATGCGATTGCTGACAAGGATGAATATTGTTTTGTATATGTTAACCCTGCTTTGTGCCTAAATAAAAATCTTTAAAAAAAAAAAAAATTACATTGATATATTACACTTATAGTAAGGTGAACAGGATATCAGTCATATTTGTGATGGAGTGATCCGTCTGCCAAATTCTAAACCGGGCCAATGCTGCTTTGAACGAGACTCATTTTCAATACGCAGCCAAAGTAGTTGTACCAGATAAGCGACTGATGCATGTCGAGAAATTCTCAACATCACTCTTACTGCCATATTTTGGATGATCTGAAGCCTTTTTCAAGGAAAAAGTGAGTAGTGTCAGCTACAGTCCATTACAGCAGTCAAGGTGGGAGCCTATGATCTCCCAAAGTACTGTAGATTTCTATTCTCCTAACAGAAAGGAAAGAGTTTTCCTTAATTTTTGTAATTTGGGCCGTTCCACCCAGCATCCAATCACAAAAAAATACAAGATTCCTTACCAAATTTACTGGAACCAGACAATCTCACAGCGAAGAAGCCACAAGTCCAGTGTCAATCTAATATAATATTCTTTCAGTATGAGCATCTCTGTGGTATCTGTATTACATTTTACATAATTCTTACTCATCAAGGAAGCCACTTCCTCAATATAATTTCTAAAATTTGTCCTCGTCAGATTAGTGTTCTCTCCTCTTGTTTATTATTCTTTGGGTATTATCTACACTAGTTATGAGATCCAACCCATAAGATCTACTTAGCTACGCTAAATGGGCCACATATGTTAGAATGGGTTGGATTCAATGATGATACCTGCAGAAGACCAGAGCCTGACTTGGCAAATCCAAAAGTGTATGGTGGAAGCAGAACTGCCTGGCTACGGCCTTCCCAATAGGAGGTAAGACAATACAAGAAAAGGTCTTTACCCAATTTCACTGAGCCAAAAGACCAGTGTTGAGCGAGATACCATGTGAAAAGCTGTGATTAAATCCAACAGGACAGGAGGAGCTAGTCCACCCTTCTCCTGGACCAGCTACAGCCATGGCTGTACCGCAGGCCCCCGCAGCCCCAGCGGTGCGGGGGGGGGGGCAAGCTGCAGGGGGGCCCCTCTGCACTACACTCAGGCCTGACAGCTCCGGATTAAATCCGGAGCGGGGGTCCCTCTGTGTACCTTGCAGGGGGGCCCCTTCAATTTTTGTTACGCCACTGGCTACATCTTATTCATCAAAGCAACCAAACCCATTTCAGTTCTGTCTTATGCGTGAAAACCCTCTTGATGTTTAAGAGCAGCATTTTCACTTATGTATCTGGATAATCGATTATTCACCAATCTTCCTTTGACATATTTGGTAACAGGCAGATTAGCCAAAAGTTACTAACATTTGAAGGACCTACCGTTGGTTTCTGTAGTCAGTAAATATCTTATTATTGCCTTCTTCCAATCTACTGGGACTTCTACGGTTCTTAAAAAACTGTTTATTTTCTGAGTTAAATATAGTATCTATGGCTAGGCTCACAATTTGAGCAGGACAAGGATCAAGCAAACGGCATAATTTAACCTTTGTGGTTCACTCCTTTACTTCTGTTATTGAAGGCGGCACAACATGAGTCTGTGGAGTATTTGTTCTTATTGCTTCATCAGAAGACTTATAGTCAGAGCTAGTGGAATTATGCAGGAAGGGGAAGACCAAATAAAACTGAAACTATTGCGATATTTCAGCTTGCCATCTGTAATCCTATATTTTTAAATATTCTCTTAACATGCATATATACTGAACTGATTATTAATTTGTAATAAAACGACAACTTCAATCTCAGATTCCTGGGCCTTATTGTGGGGCCAAATGGGCTACACGAAAGTTGAATTGTTTTATTATTACTAACTCACTTGACCTCTCAGTCAACTTAAAAAGATCCATCATGTGCCCTCTCAACTCAGGCAACTTATCAACCTATGAGTCAAAGAATTCAATGTCACTCATACAACACTGTCAAAATATCATGATATGAGTCAGGGAATGCAATTTAGCACAAACAGAGCACATACAACACCCAGGCTTTTTAAAGGTTGAAGACACAGTCCATCCAGTGAGCAAACAATGGTAGCTGTGCTTTCCTTTGCAGGGAGTTTGGTGAAACATCCCTTTTGTTAAGGGAACATCTTACCTTGTGACGCCTGGACGGTCTGTCTGCAGGGAGCCAGAAGGGAAGTTCCCAGGTGAGCGGAGATTCATCTGCAGAGAGGTGAGCAGAGATGACGGCTCCACCTGCGCTCAGGTAGGACGGCTGCGACGGGGCAGCCTGTGTCAGCAGACTCGATCACAACAGCCTGCAACACAGAGGAGTTAAGTTACAACAGGAAGGTAACTGAATGCGAAGCATGCGTGCAGAGAAGGAAGTGCGGGCGAGAAGAGATTAGCAGAGATGCGCCTCTTGAGAAAGGAATAGTGAAGAGAGATGTGACAGACAGGAGGAGGGAGGAGAAAAGAGACAGTACATTATGGAGGGCGAAAGACAAAATGAGGAAAGGAAGGGAGAGGTAAGAAGGAAAGAAGAGAAGTTTGAAGGAAGAAAAGAGGTATGAGGGAAGAAAGAAGGTTAATCCAAGGAGAGAAAGATAAATAAAGTAAAAGAGGGTGGAGGCGAAAGCAAGAAGGTGAATGACGGAATGAAGGCAGAATGAAGGAAGGAAGAGTGGAGTAACACATAGAAGGAAGTAAGCAGGGGACGGAAATAGGATTAAAGGAAAAAAATAAACCAGACGGGAAAGTGTGTGGGATATGAGGAAGGCGAGGAAGAAGGGAAGAAAGAAAGGAGGGAGAAAAGCAAGGACCTTTTGAAGGAAAAGGGTACCAGTGTAGAGAGGAGATAAGCCAGAATTGGAGACAGGAGGAAGAAGAGGATGAAGGGAGACAGAGTAGGGCGGGAGAAGCACTTGAGGGAACAGGAAAGTGAGTAAAGAAGGTGGGAATGGGAAGGGGGTACAGGAACGAAGGAGACAGGTGAGATAGGAGAAAAGAATGAAGGGAGTTAAGACGGCAAAGGAGAAGGATGAGATATAAATTTACAGAGGAGCAAGAACGGTACAATAGAAGTCATTGTGGGTAGGGGTTTCTGGGATTCAAGACAGTATGAGAATCTGCGAAGTAAGGGAAAGAAGGGAGAGGGTTATAAGGAAGATATGAAAAGAAATCAGTGTTAGAAAGAGACTACATTCAAGGGAGAAAAACATGCGACCATCAACAAAGGAAGAAAGCAGAAAAGCAAAACAAACGAAATCTTGGACAATCAGAGTAGGAAGCGTAAAGAAGGTGATACGTCATAATAGGAGACAGCCTAAAACACACATTGTCATAATAAAAATGAAGTATCGTTGAAGGAATGCTGTGGTTTACAGTCTGATATTGGCACTTGATTGACAGGTGCCTCATATCATGCCTCTAACAATAAGCAGCGAGCGAGCAGGATAATGACATGTGCTGTATGTGATTCCGTGTCAGATTCACACTGTGTAGCGCAACGTGATCTGTGAGAAGCAAGGGTGGTGATCTGGGGAGAGGGGGTGGGGGCTTTGGTGAGGCAGGCAAGGTGTGCTGTGGCACCCTGCAGCCACTCTCATCTCCAGGGTCCAGAAAATGGGGGCTGTTGGGGGAGAGGGTCTACCCATGACCCGAGGAGTCCTGGGCTGCAGGGGGACTATCATTTGCCCCCAGGTACCAAGGTCTGGTGGAGGGTGGGGTGTAATGGAGAAAGCCTCCAGTGGGTCAAGAACAGCTGGGGGGGGGGGGGCACTGGCTTACTACTAAGTAGGCAAGTGCCCAGGGCCCCCTCCTTTCACAGGGCACCCCGCTAACGTGATATATGTTTTGCTGCCTCTCTCTCGGTTTCCCGCTCCCTCCGACTACCACTACTTCCGACTCGGTCTCTCAACTTATCTCATCACTACTCTCTTCGCTCCTGACTCTTTTTCTCTTCACTTCTCCTGCTCTACCACATCTCTTTCCACAAATAAACTCACCCCTCGTTAAGAATCTTTCGAATGTCTAGCTTATCTCCATCTGACTTACTCCTCACTTCACCTACTACTGTCTCCCACAGCCTTCTCTAAAATATACCTCTTTTTCCGGTTGTACTACTTAATATCGACGCCTCCTCCAGAATATTGTGGTACAATGCATTCACATATATGAAGTTAGGTATGGAAAATGTAGATTTACCTGTAAATATTTTATTTTCAATAGTTTATTAACTCAATATTGTGTACCATCTGTATTCTTGTGTCGATATTCAGGGTGCAAATCTCTCTATCCCACCTTCTCTCACATCCTTATCCCTCTACCACCCTCTATCTCTCACGTCTCTCTTTGTCTCCGCCTCATTTCCGCTTCCATCCCACTTCCATGCCCTCAACAACATCAATTCACCTCTCTCGTAGCGTCACCTCTCTACCTTTCACCATCTCTCCAAATATTTCCTCTCTCTACCTCTGTCTCTTCCCCTTCTCTACCTCACGATGGTCAATTCCCTTTCTCTGTACCTCATGTCTCTTTACCTCACATTTCACTCACAACCTCATCTCTCACTACCTAAACTCTCCATTTACTTCACCATCCATTATCTACTTCATCTCTCAATATACCCCTCTCTGTCCCCCTTCCGCCCCCCCAACTTTCTCGCTGCTTTGCTACTTTCTCAATGTGTCTCATCTATCTTTTTCTATCAATACCTCCTCAGTCTCTAAATCTCTCACTCTCTCGTGCTCCCACTATGTACCAATTTTATTTTAACTCACTCTCTCCCATCTCTGTGTCTACTGCTCCCTGTTTATACATCACTCTACCTTGCTTCTTTAGCTCTACCTCGTCTCTACCGCACCACTGTCTTTTCTTACTCTCTATCTCTACCTTTTTGTGAACCTCAACTCACATTCTGACCTGTCTGTCTGTTTCACCTAATCTCTCTTTCTAATCCTAACCCCCTCATTTACTTCTCTCATTGCCTCATTACTCTCTTTACCACTCTGCCTCACTCTAAAATATTACCTTTCTGTCATTCTCTTTTCTCCTTCTCCTTACGATTTCTCTTACTCTGCAAAGCTAGACGTCACTGCCAGCCAAGGTAGTATACACAAAGAAAGAAATGGGAAGAAAGTAGAAGAGCTTTGATTTGCATTGCTGCAGTGAGGATGCCAGATGCAGATTGGGGGGGGGGGGGGTTATTAAGTGATTATGAATGTCAACAATTAAAGCTAAAATGTAAGTGCTGCATGCATGCATTTAATTTTCATATTATGTTCTAGTCCAATAAACATCCACCAAGTCATCTGCAAGAAATTGGGTTATTCGTTGAGGGGGGCAACAGCCCAATTGATGTAATAAACACGATCCTTTTCAGGGTAATCCAAAAAGATCACGAAATAAACCTGTGCTACAGAAACAAATAATAGATGGATTGCTGAGTATATCAAGAATTCACCCCCAGCCAAGAGGTCTGTGTTAAATCCATCATTCTTTTGCTCACTACGCCACCCCAATTTGGAGCCAGCCATATGCAAACCAGTCTTGACCCTGCTCCTCATGGGAAGAGTCCAGCACGAACTGCCAAGCCAGGTCCTCACTGCACTGGAAAGGAGCAGATGGGACGTTCACCCGCATTTAGCAGCCTCTTCGACAGTGTTTTTCCCATTTGGAACACCCTTGCCTTACACCAGATAGAATTAAAACACTTCAGCTCTTTGACTGATCTTTCACTCCTAGTCTACATCAGGGCTCAAGCCCTAAAAAAAGAAGTAGGGAGACGCTGACATCACGACAGGAAGTGACGTCACGAAAGGTGGCTTGCACCATCAGACTCATTGCCTCCCCTCGCTCACCCCTTAGATGCGATTGCATCAGAGAAGCAAGTACGTGCATACAGCTGAGACACTTCATGTGTACTGTATTTTACAGATCAAAGGAGGTGGCACTACGGCCGCGAACAAGCACGGACATTAGACTCTGGCAGTATCGAGCTCCCGGAAAAATACGTGGGGGGACGCCGTCCACCCGCGTGGTACCCCGACTCGAGCCCTGGTCTACATCCTTGGTCACCTCTCCTACCCCAACTCCTTGTACCCCACAGGGTCATAGGATTGCAAGGGATGGTTGTTCCCTGTCTAGAATGATGCCCTTCTTCTTCGTACATATTTTTTTGGTTTTTCTTCCTCTTTATGTTAAGTTGTTGGGAGGGGTTTTCTACTGTGCTTCACCAGTACGCCCTCGCTTTTCCTATACTCCCTAGAAGCCCCACTACTGTAAGTGAAACATGCAAATGATTACAAGGTCTGTGGTGTTTTTTGTTAACGTACTGTACTAGAATACTGCGGCCTTGCAGAGGTCAAGGCACTATGGCTTTATTTGTTGTCTTTGTACCACAAATCATCACTAAAAGATATTTCATAAAAAAACTAATGCCTACCAAAATGGATGACATGAGAATCCTACACCTTGTAGTCCCCTTCGTATTCTGTAACATTTTCTCTACACTGATTTACACACGTATGATTCATTGTATCTGTATGTGTTTGTGATGTAAAATGCGCCGATACCCTAAACTGGTATGAGAAATACATGTGAGCGATGGGCTATGGAGAAATGAGAGTCTCAAAAGGGTGTAAGTTGGAGGTCAATTACAATTAGCACAGTTAATTGCTAAGAAATAAATCAAGAAGGGGAGAAAAACAGGAAGATAATATTCTTTGCAATATAAATTGTATTAGTGCATTTTTCTACATTTGACATATTCAGTTTCATATGATCAAACATATCAAAGGGTTGCACTGCGTTACATTGAATGACATGTAACCTGTTGGATACTATACACAAGTGCCTGTAAAGGGTTGTGACGGTGCAAGTGACACGTGAGGTAGTATGTACAGCGACGGTGAAGGGTGCAATGGAGAACAAATGAGGTTTAAAATTATACAGAGTAAGAATAGCCAAACAATAAATGATAATGAATACAAAAGTAATCAAGTAGGGTATCCTTGAGGGGAGCGCCGTGAGTTTAGCTGTGAAAGTCTACTGTGTTTCGGCCTGCAAGGGTGTTAGGCCATCTTCAGGACCAGGTTATGATAACTAATATGGCAGTGGCACGGGGGCTCCCCGTCAGAAGTCCGGGGGGGGGGGGGCGCAAGGTCCAAGGGAACCCTGGAGATGCAAAGGTACTGTTGTAAGGGACAGAGTGGATGTCTCAAGCGGTAAAGGGGGTGCACAGAGTCGCATGTGTAGACACAGAGCCTGACTTTTGCCGACCCCATGATTCGTCCTGCCATGTGCCTAGCCTTCTCCAAGTCTCTTTACAAGCAGCCGTGGTTCCTTCTCATCTACACATGCAACTCTGTGAGCCCCCTTTACCGCTTGGGACATCCACTCCATCCCTTATAACAGTACCTTGGCATGTCCAGGGTTCCCAGAGGGACTCTTGGCGCTCCCCTCAAGGATACCCTACTTGGATACTTTTGTATTCATTATTCATTATCATTTATTGTATGGCTATCCTTACTCAGTATCATTTTAAACCTCACTTGTTCTTTGTTGCGCCCTTCACCGTCGCTGTACATACTAACTCACGTGTCACTTGCGCCGTCACAATCCTTCACGAGCACTTGTGCACAGTATCCAACAGGTTACATGTCATTCAATGTAACGCAGTTCAATCCTTCGATGTTTGATCATGTGAAACTGAATATGTCAAATGTGTAAATGCACTAATACAATTTATATTGCAAAGAATCTTGTTTTATGGTTTTCTCCCCTTCTTGATTTATTTCTTAGCAATTAACTGTGCTAATTGTAATTGACCTCCAACTAACACCCTTTTGAGACATTGTTGTACATTACAGATGTTTGCCCTAGTCTTCTTAGGGTATATGGGCTACGTCCTGTTGTCTGATACTGTTTATGGAGAAATGAGAGGCACTGTTGGAGGGTGATAGTTAAGGGATCATTAAAGACCCCAATAAAGATTGCTGAATTCTGTTGCCCTATGCTTCAAAAACTAATACAATTAAAAATACAGTGAAAAATGTGGTGTAGAATGTACCATTTTTGCCATTTTCACCCACATTTTCTTGGTGGGAGAACCTACCCCCATGCCCTCTTGTAGTGGTCAAGCATCGCTGACTGTGCTCATTTGCTATGCACTGCATAGGGGCTGGTCTAACAAACTTTGCCAGGGCTGCTATAGGTTCCCACTCCAGTCCTATGCCCTCCGATGCCCTGTGTATTAAGGCTTGTTGCAGCTGTATCATACCCTTTGCTCTCAGGTATTAAGGGCGGCTGTACAGATGACCATCAACCACCCTAAGATAGTGTATGTGGTACATACTGTTTAACCTCCTGTGCCTCACCTACAAGTGCCTAGAACTGCTAGGGAGGAGAAGCTTTAACTATTCATGCCCGGCAGCAACACTTCAGTGGTAGCCCGCATCAGTCCACTCACTGCTCCCAATCCCATGGCCTGGACTGCGGGTGCCGGGCACCGTGGAAGGGGCCATCAAGATCTCCCATGGCAGCTGGGACTCTTGTATCGCAAAATCCCAGTTAAAACCGGCTACACCGGGCACATCCCCCCCCACCTCTGATAACCCGGAATCCAGATCACAGGTTCCAAGCATGGCAGGAGAGAGATGGTTGGTTCATCCCCCTCCCATTCTGATATTCTTGGTGCCAGTGCCAAGCTCTGCCGGAGAGAGCACAGTGGTACGTTACCCCACCCCCTATGACGTAAGGAGCCAAGCACGGATGTAAAGAGTTCGTACATCACCACATTTGCTCTAGGATCAAGTCCGGGCTAGGACAGAAAATAGGCCTGGACACCAAATAAAAGGTGCCAAAAAGTGAATCAAATAGCTACAAAAATAAGTAGCCAATATTCGCAAATCGAGGCAGTTTTTAACTTGTAAAGACACGCTCTATAGGTATTTGTTAAGGCCGCTGGGACTGCACATTTGTGCTTACTACAGGCTATGTTTGTAGCAATATCAGAGAATTCGGCAGTAAAAACCTGCCCATAAAACGATGAAACAGGCACACAAACGGTTAAAAAAGCGACCCACATACTGACCTGTCAGAGCAGACCTTAAGCACTGCCTATCAGGGGTGGTTGCTCCATTAGAGAGGAGGAGCATCGAACTGCCGAAACGGATGAAAAATATATTTGTGAACCCGGTCTGAACCGAGTGTCAGGACAGTGCGGCAGCAGTTGTGGGCTGCCTGTGCACTAATTTAAAAGTGTGTATGTCAATTTGGCCGGTCGTATTGTGACGACCAGCCTGCCATGCGCACGTTTAACCTCTCAACCCAGCTGCCATTAGATAGCTGGGTTGAGAGAAAGCATAGGGCTCCAGTGTCTTCGATAGCGCTCAGAGGGGCCGCTCCCTCCAATCCAGGTGCTTCTCATGCTGGCTAACAGCATGTGAGGAGCGCCAGAATTGGTTAAGTAAGTTAGCTGGGGCCCTGGATGTGACATGAGGTGAAGAAGAAGACAGTAGCGAAGAGGACGTGTCTGGCGAAACACTTTAAGTAATTTTTCTTTTCTTTTTTTTCTTTTTCTGCACCCTCCCCCCACCCAATTGCCCACCTCTCCACTCGCTATAGTTGCCAGCCGCCACCGCCTGATTGCACTATAGGCAGGGCCACTGGAATTATGCAAATCGGCAGCCGCAGCTATTTTTTTCATACTTATAGATTTTCCGCATTTGCCATCTAATCTATCATCTGCAGAATAATCTGCAGATGTTAACAAAAAATTGTGTTACTAGCTCAAACGTTCCAAAAGTTACTAAAAATGAGACACCATGTTTTTCTGCGCAGTGGAAGGACCTTTATCTTGTTCATTGATATATTTGAGTGTTACATTTGTGCTAATGGAATTGCAACCAAGGCCCAGAAGGTGTTTCCAAGTTTAAAAATGATGCAATAATGTAGTAATACCATTACAAAATGAGCCACATGATTCTGCATACATTGGCATTTCTTGCCACATAATTTACTCAATCCTGCTGCATAATTTGGCCCTCTTCTGCCGCTTATTTCTGGTGGCCCTCCCTATAGGCCAGTCCGACACTGCACCCAGATACACAGGTGCAACGCACTGCTGGTGGGAGCCAGGGAACATAACCCAACCTCCACTAATGCCGAGGGTCACACGTGCCTGGCACAGCTGAAGATACACGGTGTGTCCTCATGCCAAGGAGGGTGTCTGTCGGATAGGATAAGGCCAGCTCAGCATGTGTGTTTATCTCAACGACCATGGAATGCACAGCACCACCGTCTCTCCCAGGAAATGATTAATACTGGGTTAACTCACAGGACATCTGACTTATTTAAACAAAATGCAAACCATTTACATCGCATACTCCACAAACGGAAGTGCCTCTATGTGTTTAACCCGATCGGTGCTGATGACGGCTCCTGGCTGTCATGAGTTACGGTGGGCGTGTGCTGATGACAGCCGGGAGCCATCATGACCACGCCGCGATCGGAATGTGCCGCACAGGCGCGGAATTACAGCCGCAGCCAGGGGGTTAAAAGGGTGTTCATATCACTCAATTCAATTATACTCCCGTTATTGACCTTTTAACAGTGGTGTAACGAAACTTGAGGGTGTCCCCATCAAACTACAGAGAGGGGCCCGCCCCTTCCATACTCCCTCAAGAGGTCTGTGGTCAGGGCAGGGCAGGGCTTTAAGTGGGATGAAAAAACTGGGTGGTCTCTCAAAGGGGCATGGCCAATGTAATTAAGGGAGTGGCTTAAAAAACATAAGCTAAAAATCTGTGCTGAGCATAGTGTGCCGCCCGAGCTGTATTTCGCTGTTTCTGTCATTGCAATGTATATATATGACACAAGTAACATCATACCTACAAGAAGTCAGGACTATGGGCTTTGTCAATGGTTGTTAGTTGCATACGATAAATTAGAAACCACTATGGCTTGTATATAATATTTAAAAAGCTTCCACTTAAAGCGCTGGCGACACCACAACAATGTTACTGCTCCTTAGTTTCATAAAGAGAACAGAAATCCAGAGATAAAATGACTTTAAAGGATTTCCCTTCCCCTACAACGATCACCTGGCATGACGTCATGATGTAACTTCTCCACTGGTGAGAAGTGAGTAGTGTGAGCAGCGCACATGGGTGTGCCTGTTTCACCTCAGTCCAGAACAAAACAGACCGCCTGGGCCAGGGCACAAAACAGAGCCCGATAGAGACCCGTTTTGAGTAACTGCGTAAAAAACTGCCAGTGCTCAGACCCGGTGAGACCCGGCCCACTTAAAGCCCTGGGTCAGGGCATTGTGTTGAGGAGGCCCTCTGGAACTCGGACCTTTGAATGATAAAAGGTTGATTCAGACTCAGTGCGGGTTCGACCCTACAGAATACACACGGCTGTTTGCAGAAAGTACTCCATTTCCTGAGCTATACACTGCGTGCCCCTAAATATGTTTCAGTTGAAACATTACCTTCCCCAAGCAGTACTTACGCATATCTATACACACCGAGTAAAGTAATTAACCCCTCGCTTCTGGGCATGTGACACAGACGCCCCAGGGTACGAACGTATGATTTTGGGGACGGAGTGATAATATTAAAATGCCAGACGGACCAAAGTAGTTGGCACTGGGAATCGGTGTCACCGAGGGGCCGGTTTGGAAGACAGATATGTGCTTATATAAGTAGGCGTATTTTTATTTCTCCAATGTTTCTACATTTTTATTTTCTCCAGAGGCGCGTTAGAATGTGAAGGTGCTGTGAGTGGCACCTCAAAAGGCCCGCTGGGGCAGAGTCCACTGCAAACCTTGGATTTGTCCACCTATCCTCTGCGGTAACTCTGAAGGTCGCCGCCGTTGTGCGGCCGTACTTAACCAAGCGTCTCAAGTGAGACCTGCCTCTCTGTCCCTGGGTTGTACGCATGCGCACGCGTTTCTGCCTTTGTGTAGCGCCAACCGTGGCGTCACGAGACAGCTTCGCAGTTCCTCGCGGGATCGCCGGAGGCGATGGCACATGCCTCGGTGCCTGGAATAGCTGAGGCCTGAGGGTGCAGGAAGCGCCGAGAGCAGCTCCTCGGGGCACTGGGTTGCCACCCCCACCTCCTGCGATTTGAGATAATCGGCTACATATCAGCATCAAGGTTGTTTGGCAACGCCCCTCCCCTAAATCACCAGACAAAGGACACGTTATCTTTCCCCCCCAGCTTTTTCACATCATCTCTCTTAAACCTAGCACATAGAGGCGACTGAGCGGGCAGTGAACGCCGCTAATAAACCAGTTTCCTGGAGAGTGAAACTGGGGCTGATAGGTCCTTCTAGTAATGCGCCTTGAATTAGCTGTTGGTCGCATACAGCAGTAACAAATATTTTAGCATAGGCTTAGAGTAGGCTTTGGTTGTGCCCATTCTTCATGATTGGGTGGCTTGCTTGTCTACGTCAGATCCTCCACCCAGAGAAAAAAATTGTTTTCACTACAACTGAATTAGATGTGTCCTTCACTGCTGACGTCAGGTCAGCAGTTTGCAGGGTTTGATGGCATTTGGCTGTTAGTACTCAATTGGAATGAATACTATTCCTCTTTCCTGCAGTATGTATATCCATGGGTTTATCTGCCCCATGCATGGCACCCCACTCTACCACCCCTGCTCAGTCTCCTTCTTTCTCCATGCATCGTGACTCCCCCTCCCTGCTCTCTGTATGGCCTCACGGCTCGAGGCTGTACACCAGAATTCTCCCATCCTCTCTGTTTACCCATGTCTGACTCGCCAAAGAAGGGTTGCCGCCATTTGCCATCCTTGGTGGCATTAGCTTTGCCAATGCTTGTTTGCTGTGTTAACATAGGCAAAAGTAAAAGTGCCAGGTGGCCACCTTGAAATTGTAATTTCAATACTTTATTGTTGTACTGTTCCAAAATGGTGTCACTTAGTATCCGTACACCGTGTTAAAAACAGGCAGGTATGCCATCTCGATGCAACATAACACCATTTTGGAATGATGCAACAATAATAAAGCATATAAAGCATCATTTAAAGATGCTGCTAGCGATGAGGAAGTGGACTGCTCATCATACCACAGAGAGCAGCTTTTCAAGCCAAGATCAAACCTGGGTTCAGACAGCTCAAGTTGATGGGATTGGGGCAGTACTGTGTGTGCAGAGGTCTTCTGTCATGGCACAGGCAGGGGTATAACACAGGTCCCTCCAGCCCCTATATTGCACGGGGGCCAGAACCCACCCAGGGGCACCCAAACCTTCAAAATGGGCCCCATTCAGCCCAAGACCAATTAATATCTGTGAGATACGTGAGACTCAGGATTCCTCACCACATTCTGCGGAGGGCATCATTTTGTTTTATAGAAATGGGCAGAGGTATCTCTTGTGGCTGCAAATGTATGTTGGTTTGGAAGGATTGGCTTAGATCAAAGGCTAGCTTGATTCATTGGGTCTTGCCAGCTCCATGATTTTCATCACAGGGATCTGATAAAAGATTCACAGTGCACTTGAGGATTACTTCTGGTCTAGTTCCCGTTACTTAATTCACCTTTACTAGTATCCCTAAACAGCTCCATGTAGGAGGTCGTTTTAAATGGTATATAATTTACTATTGGTGGTGATCAATCCTAATTAAACTTGCTTCCTACTCCAACTTCTGTGACAGCTGCCTGGTGCACTTTTTGGTATATTAAAAGGCTGTGTAGCAACAAAACTGTTCCAGGGTTTCACATACCTTAAAAAACCAAGTTGTTGTTTTCATGTCTCAGCTCTAAAGGGCTCTCCATTAAAATTCCTGCCTCTGACAGTTCAGCCACACAAACCTTTAAAGATTTCTACTCCATCAGCCAGCACATAGTGGTAACATCAGTTAAGGTCACCTGTAAGTCTCCCGGGCTTGAACTCAAGAAGGAGAAGGGTGGTAAACAATCTATTTAAGAGCTATTGTTCCCCTGTTGGGCTTCAGGCACCCCACATCTCTCATCCCTTGGACCGTGGGACAGCACATCCATTGGAGGTGGCTGCTGGAGTTGTTATAATGTATGAGGAGGAAATACATCCATGCCGAAACTAGTATGACTTTTGGAGGTAGGGTAGCTGCGAATACGTAGAATATGTTGTGTATTTCATAACTATTATATGTGTACAGGATCATTGTAATCTAGCTGCACAATTTTGCTCAGTTCCCTAAAAAAGTTTCATGGGGAAAGGGACACCCCTTCGCACAGCCCTACTCCTTCCTTTTCTTGTCTGTGCTTATTCACGTTTCCCTCACACTCTCTGATCCAGTCTAAATCCCTCTTTCTTCTGGCTGCTCCTCATATCCCATGTTCTTAGTCCCCAGGGATGTCAGTTTATCAAACTGCAATATGCAGCAGAAGTGACATCACGCAGGGCACGCTGAGGTTGGATGACATAGGATGGCTCCTAGTCCCATCTTTTGTCCTGCAACAATCTGTTGTTTGCTGGTGAGAGTCTACGGGGATGGCGAGAACTTAGAAGTGGAACCAACCGGAAGTGAGCAGGACTCGAGGATTCCTGTTTACTTTCTGTTCCTGCCACTGTCCTCGTGAATACTGAGGCGAGTGGTAGGAAATCAGAAAGAGGGGAAATAGAGGGTAATCTGAGGTGTCAGCTGTGCTCCTGGCTATCCCCTATTACTTTCACCATCAAACAATTTGAGTACTTTCTTTCTCTCTTCTCAGTTCTCACAGGTAACACTGGAGCCCTCGTCTCCTTCACGTGCCGCTGCTTGGAGTCTTTCGTCCTTGTGTAGAGAGTCACCGCCTTCCATTGCTAATCTATTGGTTTTCATTTCGTTTCCTTGCAAATATTTCAGGCTTATAATTAACGGTACCAGTTTTGTATCCTACTGTTCAGCACTTTGGCAACAAATAAATAATAATAAATACAAATGAAAACACATTTTAGACCACATGCAGCCACATTTTTACTACACATATCCGGCTTCAAGGCTGCACCCATCTCACCCTCTGAACCAGGGCCCCCCTTCCATTGTGTTCCACTCTTCCTGTCCCTGTCACCCTTTTAACCACGGTCACACTCTTTATCCCTGTCATCTTCCCTGTCAATGCCACCCCTCCCTTTTCCATTTCTGTCACCCTCTCCGTTCCTGTCAACCGTTCTAGCCCTGTCGCCCCCCAGCCAGTTACATCGCAGGTCCTGTAATCTACCCCATCCCTGCGACCCTTCCAGACCCTGTGACCTTCGTCATCCCTGTCCCCTCCCAGTCTCTTCCACATTCACAACCCCTCAATCGATCAATCATGGTTTATGAAGCGCGGCTGCTTCCCCGTGAGGGTCTCGAGGCGCTGTGGGATCATGCTGTCTGTACCTATCAGTACCTGTCATATTTCTAGCCCATGTCACCATCCCAATCCCTGTCCCACAATACCACCCTGGCACCTTGATCATTCATGTGACACTCATTGTCCCTGTCCCGGTCACACTGCCTATCCCTATCGCCCTGCCTATCCTTGTTACACTCCCATTCCTTTCATGCGACCTGCCCTCTCAACCAAGCTGTTCCTCTCACCCTTGTTGTGCCTGTCACTCTCACAATGCCTGTCACACTCTGAACCCCATCACAGTCCAGTCTTTGTGCACTCCTGATTCTGTCACTGACCCTTAGCATCTCTAGGCCGGCACCAGTACCATCTCAGGCTTAACGAGGCCCCCCTCATAAATACAGTGGTAGCAACTCTAGGCACACCATGAGCATTTCTAATAAAACGGGGCTGAATAAGAAAAAGGAAGATTATAACAGAAGAACAGGGACAGAGAGAAAACAGGGATAACAAAAGAACTTGAAAGAGGTATAAAGATGTTGCGAGTATATAGTGATGGATGAAAGAGGCATAAAGATGTTGGGAGTGTATAGTGATGGATGAAAGAGGCATACAGATGTTGGGAGTGTATAGTGATGGATGAAAGAGGCATACAGATGTTGGGAGTGTATAGTGATGGATGAAAGAGGCATAAAGATGTTGGGAGTGTATAGTGATGGATGAAAGAAGCATAAAGATGTTGGGACTGTATAGTGATGGATGAAAGAGGCATAAAGATGTTGGGAGTATACAGTGATGGATGTAAGAGGCTTGAGGTGGAATCAAGACTAGGCAACCCTGGTATTGAGCAACACCGATGCTCAACGGTGCCAGCAATGGGCGTCTCAGAACAACTTTGGGTCCTGGCAGTTATTCATTTACAAATTAAGCACTAACACAGGAATTTACGCCAAGTATTTACACCATGCCACTATTGGAATTTTCCACCCACCACAGTTCACTGCTGACCGTTGTGCCACTCGCGTTTTGAAACAATTAACAGCTATGACTGGCTATGTTGCATTTGGTCACCTCTGGAATTAAAACTCGCCTCTGCCACTGTGCCTGAAACACAGGCTTCCTACTCTCAGACCAGGCGTCCTTGGTGACTACACATACTCCACGTGGACATCACGCTGTGGTCGGTGACAACTACACCCATTTACCAGACATCACCTGCCTTGGCCTTGAACACTTTAGGAATAACATGGTTTTAAAAAGAACCTGCTGCAGAGTTCCTTAACCCTCCTGCAGGTTTAGAATCAGCAATGAAAATGTGACTAATATTCCAGCAGGAGAGAGATCCAGTTTTGTATAGTGGCAATTTCCAACCATGATAAAGTAGCACAGAGGGTTAATATGCCTGCTGCAAAGAAAATGTACAGTGCAAATCACCGTACTGTATTGTATGTGGCTTGCTCAGTAGGGTACTACTTTGGTCACAGAGATCCTTTTCTAGTTCATAAGTTGCAACCCTGATGTAGCACGTTGAGCTATGAACTGTCATCAAAGCGCTGCACTGAAGCTGCATGGAATAAGTTAGATCGTGTTTTTTCCCCTAATCTTTCATTAACCTAACGTTGCTAGAAAGAGTTCATTTGGGTACATTCTTATTAGTAAAGCCAATCCCTGTGGTGTTTTAGATACTGAGTTTGTGCTTCTCCAGCCCAAACTCTCTTAAAATATCGTGCCTACTAGTATCTGTGATTCCTACACCTTCTTGTAGTATTCATTGTCTAATGTAAGATTTTATTTGGACTGATTCACAGAAGTAGGATTCCTTGGCTCTGTGTAATGTGAGTGTGATTTAATGTGCTCTGACACCCTTTACTGGTATCAGAAGCACTATCAAAAAATGAAATGCACGTGAGAGAGGGGCAATGGAGAGTTGAGGGGCACTGGTGGAGTGTGGTAGTGAAGGAATTCATAGAGAAGGAGGTTTTGGAGGGCAACAAAGATTGCCACACTAAGTGATACCAACAATAAAAGCCCCCTAACTACAGTACTTGGTTGGCTCAACATCCTGTGATTCTGGGCAAACCACTTAATCTCCCAGTGTTTAAGAAACATAGGCCTAGTGTAATGTCATCTCGTGCTTGTGTAAATTATGTCTTTGGCCAGGTTCGCTCTATGTAAAACTGCAAAAAAGGTAAATCCAAAATCATAGCAGCTTTTCAGTCAATAAATCTAGTACTACAGCTAAATATAATCATGGCTCGAGTCGGGGTACCACGCGGGTGGACGGCGTCCCCCCACGCATTTTACCGGGAGCTCGACAACTGGAGGAAATGGAGCCACACATTCACTCGTTGGCCTCTCTGGGGCGAGATCTCGCCCCAGAGAGGCCAAAGAGTGAATGTGTGGCTCCATTTGCTAAGTGAGCGAGGCGAGGCAATGAGTCTGATTGTGCAAGCCACCTTTCGTGACGTCAGCGTCCCCCCACTTCTTTTTTTAGGACTTGTGCCCTGAATATAATCAAACCACTGAAACCCTTGAGGTCTTTCTCTTTATGACAAATACTTTGAGCACACGGTTCCATTCAATTCGAGGTTTTGTGCTCTTCAGCTAAGTTTCAGACACCAATTTAGTGCAGCGACAAAGACGCCTCGTGCTTGTGCCCTGACACTGCAACACCCCCTCCTCCCCACAAACAAGCTTCTCCCTCTGGCTTCCCTTCAAGCTGCTGTTATTCCAGGATTTCTGCGTGTCCCAGCTGGTCCCCGCTTCCCACGCGCGCATGGAGTGAGCGAGTGAGTCCTCCACGTGGGAGGAGGCGGGATGCAGCCAAATCTCACTCCTCTGTAAACAGAAGAGAGCGCGTGAGGGGGGTGGGAGTAAATTTGATACTTGGGGTACCGAGAACAGCTGATGAAGTAAGGGCTGAGGGAGGAAGTTGCACACGCCCTGCTGTTCCCAAAAGACGTCTGAAAAGGGGGGGCCCTCGGCCCCCCCGCACGCATGGCGGCGCGGCGACCGCCTCACCCCCTCTCCCCTCGGGTCCTTCGACGGTGGGGGCGTGCCCTGGGGGCGCGGCCCACCGCCGATTGGCCGGCGCCCCTCCTGACCCGGAATCAATGGACTGGTTCCGGGTCGGGGGGGGCGGGCGTTAGGAGGGGCCATCCGGCCCCTCGGGAATAAGAGGTAGGGAGCGCCCAGGAGACCCCCTTGTCCCTGGACGCTCCCTCGCTGAACGTTGTGCCCCGCGTTCGGGGCTTCTTTGTTTTAGTGATCTTTCCTTTTATCTTTCAGGTCGAGGACGAACGGAGCGGAGCACAGCAGTGGAGAAGTGGAGGCGCGCGGGCGGAGTGGTTTTTCCGAGGCGGCGCCGGTAAACTCGAGCGGCCTAGGGAGCTGCGTCGCACGGGGACAAGTCAGCATTAGAGGTAGCCGGTAATAAGCGCGAAGGAACGGCGCTTCACCAGGGCTGTAAGTGGTGAGCCAAACGAAGGGTCCGGTGTTTGTCGGTAAGTGCAGGCTCGCGCTGCGGAACTGGGCAGCAGAGTAACGAGGGGGGGAGGTACGAAGGAATTTCCCGCCTACAGGGACGGTTTAAATACGGGCAAAGAATTTCCCGCCTTCAGGGGCAGTTCAAATACGGACGCCTAAATAGAGGCGGCGAACGAAGTAAGCAATACCGGCAATAACGCGGTTCAGAGTAAAGTAGAAAGCCGCGGTTGTATTGGGCGGCTGTTTCTGTAACGATACCGGCGTATTGGTAACCGCATAGAGAACGCGGCACAAAGAAGGGTTTTTTCCCGCCTTGTTCAGGCAGAACGCTGAACCTTGTATAAATTGTTCGTCACGCCTGAAGCTAAGCAGGGTCGACCAGGGCAGGAACTGGAGGGGAGACCTCAATGAAAGTTGGCAATTTTGGGTAAATTGTGGATTCAACGTTTAATGAAAGTGCTAATTATTATATGATAAATGTTCTTGGCATGAGTGGGTGTTATTGCACAATTTATTGATACAACAATTTGGTGTTTTCACACATCACAATAGCTAACGGGGAGGGTTAAGCCCCCAATAAATTCAGGGTTGGTGTAAACTGAGACATTTTCATTGATTTAATTGTTCAAGAACAGTGAATTGGTTTTATAACTGCTTATAGGCCTGTTGTTTCATTAAGTGACAAAGGGGGGCAATTGTGGGTAAGAAGTTAATTCATTAGGTATTTTAGGCGCCCCCTTTTTCCACTGGTCGAAGGAGAGAGTGTTGGGTTATTATCTACACCAGAAGTTTAGTGGTGCACATCACCAGAGAGTTAAGGGGGGGTTCAAGCCTCCATGAGTTGTGAATTGGGTGGTGTAAGCCTGTTTCTGTGTTATCGCACGGTGTTAATACATCTCTCCATTTCAGGCACCTAACGACGTTATTCCGCGCAGATTCACTCATTTGACCCGGCGTAAGGACACACGGACGGCCAACACCCAACCTGGTGCGCAGGACTGGTCGGTAAGAGGGATACGGGGGGCTAGCATTCATCGCTTCTGGTGGCCGCCGGGTGGGTCTACATTAGGTTTACTCACCCCCTTACATAAGCGGACAAGCCGCTAGTGTTGCGGTCGCCGTTGCATGGTGCTGAAAGCCCCCTGGTGACCCTCCATCTGAAAGGTACACACAGCTGACCTGTTGGGAACTAAGTAGGCAGCGGGTGTTTTTTGGGGGTTAGCATCATGCCAGGTCCAAGGGGTGGAAGAAAGGGGTCCAACATGGAGGCTATGATGCGGGCTATGATGCGGGAGATGAGCGACATTAAACAACAGCTAGGACAAATTAAGGAGCGGGAAGCCCGGTTGGAGGATAGAGATGGCGAGGCACCGGGCCCGTCCGGGAGACCGGTCCGCAAGAGGGTGGCACCAGTGCCAAGAGGGGAATTTGTCACCCCGCAAGGGAAACCTAGGTCCAAAAGACCCAGGGAGGCGGTCCCCGCCCCAGGCCCAGGGGATCCGTTACCCGCCGCACCGCCCGCGGTGGTTCCACCCCCGCATGTGCCTACACCCATCGCCCCTGTGGTGCCGGTGCCGGCAGGTCAACCAGTAGACGCTGGGGCTGCTTCCGCACCGGTGCCCACAATCCCGGGTACAGGCGGGCCACACCCGGCGCCCGCTCTGCCAGCTGTGCCAGGACCACTGGGCATAACCCCGGTGGTACCTGTTGTCCCGGGGGGTAACGTAGATTCAATGCCACCCGAATTGTTATCTCAGTTAACGGCCATGATGCCATGGCTCCAAAAAGGAGGAGCCTTCCCGAATTCTGCAGACCATGCAGCAGAGGCGGCAAGGTTCGTGGAAAAAATCAGATCGGCACCGATCGCCGACAGTGTTGCATTGCCAATTTCTTCTCCCCTTGCAGGTCCAAGTGTTCCCCAGCTGGACGGAGTACAAGGGCAGCCGCCCCCGGTGCCCGCACTTGGTAAGGAAGTGGCATTGCCGCTCTTGGGGGATGGTGTAGTACCTTCCAGGAGCGAAAATCTAGCTCAACATGTGTCTTTAGCTGTTAAAGAAATGATTTGGGCTGATAAATACGTGTACATTTATTCTTTATTATTGGATAATAGGGAAATGGAGCAGGCAAAAGCACTGAAAGAGTGGATGCTCCCAAGCAAATGGAGGGCGCAATGTACTAGATTCAGGGTTGAGGAAAATCTCAATAATTGGATGCAAGCATGGGCCGTTTTCACTGCAGTTAAGGCTGAGCGTCCTCCAGATCTGCAGGCTGCATTGGCTTGCTACTCGAGCAGGATTGTGGGGTGGAGTCAACAGTATTCTGGGGAAGCATGGAAGGGTTATGATGTAAATTTTAGGAAGGCATTGGAATTCAATAGATCATTACCATGGGACTCGGTAGATTCCATGGCTTGGCACAAACAGTTCTCTGACACTGCACCTCCCCCTCAGTTCGGTGCGGGCAAGGTGTTCACTAGACCGCAGCAGCCCTTTCGGCCCCCCCAGACGAGTGAGGTACCTGGGAAATTTAGGGCAGGTGGGCCAGAGAAGAAAGGGGTGTGCTGGGATTTTAATAAGCGTACCTGCACAAGGGCCGCGTGTAAGTTTAGGCATGCATGTGCCTCCTGTGGGCACCCCTCTCACCCAGAATCGACTTGTAGGTCCAAGCAAGGTAACACGGGACAGAGGGGTAGGGGAAAGCCACTATAAGTCAGACAGGTCACGCCCCCCCACTCCAGTGGATGTGGTGGCAATGATTCCATTTTTGAACAGATACCCTGACCACAAAGCGGCCACCCTACTCCAGGAAGGTTTTTCTAAAGGTTTTAGGATCCCGGCGGGGGGATACACAGGCAGTGCGCACTGTAGAAATCAATTATCAGTCACACACAATCCGGCTGTTGTGGCCGCCAAAATTGACAAGGAGCTTTCCTTAGGCAGGATATCTGGCCCTTTTTCTGCAGTGCCAGTACACAATTTTGTGTGTTCCCCACTGGGAGTTGTCCCCAAGAAAGAGAAGGGGCAATTCAGATTGATTCATAACCTATCAGCGCCAAAGGGGGCCTCACTGAATGATGCCATTGACGAAGGTATCTGTAGTGTCAAGTACGCCTCTTTTGACCAGGCTGTGACCTTATTACAGGCCACTGGACCCGGGGCGCTGATGGCGAAATCAGACATAGAGTCCGCCTTCCGCCTCCTCCCAGTCCACCCGGCGGACCAACATCTTTTAGGTTTCACCTTTAGGGATAGGTTCTACATGGACAAATGCATGCCCATGGGTTGTTCTATTTCTTGCGCCTACTTTGAGATGTTTAGTTCATTTCTTGAATGGGCCATGAGACAGGTGACAGGCCATCAAAGGGTCATGCATTACTTAGATGATTTCCTCTTCCTCGGTACAGCGGGTTCTCAGGAGTGCGCACTAGCATTGCAGGAATTTTGCGTGCTCATGCGGGCTTTTGGGGTCCCGCTTGCGCCTGGGAAGACGGTGGGCCCGACCACCTGCTTGGAATTTCTGGGCATCGAGATTGACTCAATGGAGAAATGTTTTAGACTACCTAAGGATAAGGTGCGCAAATTCAAGACGTCGCTACAGTTATGCCTCCGGAAGGAGAAGGTCACTTTGCAGCAATTACAGGAGGTCGTAGGGCAACTGAATTTCGCACTAAGAATCATCCCAATGGCTCGCCCCTTCTCTCGCTCCATCGCGCACGCGATGAAGGGGATGAGGGAAAAGCACCACCGCACGCGCCTATCGTCTGAAATTCACCAGGATATGCTTATTTGGATGGCATTCCTGGAGGATTTTAACGGTAGGGTGGTCTGGCCCGGCCCGCTCACTACATCAGCGGAGTTGGGACTATGGACTGATGCGGCCGGTAGTGTGGGCTTTGGTGCCATCCTAGGGAATAGGTGGGTCGCTCAACAATGGCCAGAAGAATGGAACACATGGGGTTTGCTCGGCAATATTGGCTTCCTGGAACTTTTTCCAATATGGGTGGCACTGATGGTTTGGCCCGAACACCTATGTAACCAATCAGTGGTGTTTTGGTCAGATAACATGACGGTGGTGGAATGTATCAATCAGCAGGGGGCGCGGTGTCCTTTCATACTTCGTCTGATCAAAGAGATTGTTCTGCGGTGCCTTAAACTGAATGCTAATTTTAGAGCCAAACATGTCCCTGGTGTTTTAAACAATGCTGCTGACTCCCTTTCTCGCTTCAAAATGCAGGTTTTCAGGGAACATCTCCCCACAGCAGACCCCTCGCCAGCACACTTCCCAGCGGTACTTTGGCAGATTGGTGCCCCAGATTACAAGACCTCGTGGTCGCTAGCTTAGCCCCCAGGACCAAGACGGCGTACGAAGGGGCGTTTCTGTCTTATTGTTCTTTCTTGGGGCCGCAGTGGGAAGTGCTTTGGGCGAAGGAGGATGGGTTTGCAGCCTACTTAGAATGGATGCACAAAGAGGGGCGCTCAGTGGCAGCGGCAACCAGACATAGGGCAGCTGTGTCATTCTTCGCTCAAGCTAGGGGCTTTCGGGATCCCACCAATACCTTTATGATACGCAAGGCTTTAAGGGGATGGCGCCGTATTCAGGGACACCAGAAGGATAAGAGGAAGCCCATGGGGTTGGCCCGGCTAACAGCCTTACTGGGCACGCTGGAGAGTGTTTGTAACTCAGAGTGGGAAGTGCTTCTTTTTAGGGCGGCATTCTCCCTGGCATTTTATGGGGCACTGAGAATTAGTGAACTTGTGGCAGGATCTAAGGCTGACATACTTGGTGGCTTGCAGAAGGCTGGGGTGACGATAAGGGGTGACACCATGTGGGTAATTATCCAGAAATCAAAGACCGATCAAGAAGCTAGGGGTCACACCATAGTTCTGCAACGGGCCCCCGCCAACCCGTGCTGCCCGGTGAGGCACGTGGAATCACTCATGGGATTATTGGTCGGTTCAGCAAGCAGGGCGTTGCTCTGTCACGCCGACGGGAGCCCCTTGACCAGGTATCAATTCAGGAGAGTGTTCGAAATAGGGGTCACAAAAGCTGGACTTGATCCTAGAGATTTTGGGTCTCATTCCTTCAGGATTGGGGCAGCAACTGAGGCGGTGGCGGGGGGCCTCCCAGTGGAAAGGGTGAAGACAATTGGGAGGTGGTCGTCAGACTGCTATAAACGTTATGTTCGGATTGACATGCTATGATTACCTGTCACTCACGCTTGGTCTCTTTTCCGCTCTCTTACAGTTTCTCAGACCTGTTACGCAGGGGAGGAATTTGTCGTCGGGCACCGCCAATATTCATCGGCACGGAGCGGCGACCAGGAAACAACAAAGAACAATGTCTGGATTGTTGGTCATTCATATGTGAAGCGAGCGGAATGTGTCTTCCTGTCAGGTGACAAGAAGGAAAGGGCGGCACAACTAGGGTTGAATATCACGTTCTTTGGCAGAGGGGGGTTGTGTCTTCACGAGTTTAGGGGATTCTTCCAAGGGCTGTTAGCACGCCAGCGGGCTCCACCGTCAGTGGTGATACTTCACCTTGGGGAGAACGATTTGGCAACATTGGGCAGGCGCATCTTGATTGAGGAGATTATCTCAACAGCGGGTTGGATAGCTAGGACCTGCCCCGGGTGCACACTAGTATGGTCACAACTAATACCTCGACTTCAGTGGCGGGGGGGCGATTCAGTCAGGGCGTTGAATCACTCGGTAAAGAGGATCAACACACGGTTGGATAGGTTGTTCCGAACCCCCGTGTTACAGTCAATACCTCATGGGTGCATCTGGGGTCAAAAGTATTACTTGAAGGACGGGGTTCACCTGACAGAAGAGGGTAATGTCCTATGGGCTGACAATATCTGGGCTTGGCTAGAGGGCTGGGGTAGGAGGATGTGTCCTTAGATAGGGGCTAGAGGGGGAGGCCAGATCGTCGGTTAACAATACTGGCCTGTGGCGGTAAGGTCATTATCGGTGAGCACATATTTGAGGTCTGAGGGGGCGGGCATCATCCTATGGAGGTTCCCGCCCAGGGGGAGGGGCCTGCGGGCCACTCCCAGTACTCCAGGGGCAAGGTAATATGCAAAGGAGCGCGGGTAGGAGTAGTTCACGCTTTCCTTAGGCTGGTAGCCACCCCGCGCGCGTGGACTCATGACGCCACCGGCGCAGAGTAAGGGCCCTCCTTTAGTGGGTAAATGGAGTTTGGGGCGTAGACCGGGCAATTCCCGGGGTAACACTGCGCATGCGCACTTCTAAGGGGGAAGGCGCAGCTTGTAGGACCTGACACCGGTAGTGACCCTGCCATATGGCCAGAAATGTACAAAAATCAAGATAGGATGTTTAGTTAAGCTAGGAACAAACTTGTATTAGAGTTTTGTTAAGGTCAGGCTCTCAAACTTGTTGATAACGATTGTATAACTGAATGTCCTGCTGATTTTTGTATTTCATTGTTGATTATGCAATTAAAACCCTTTTTTAATTTCATACTTTAATAAATACGGCCGGGCGACTAGCGCCCGCCTTCCAAAAAGTAAACACGTCTCGTGTCCACGTTCCTTGGTGTTGGGTGCCGGATTGGGGGGGAGGCGGCAGCTAGTCGCTGACCATGTGAAAAGGGGGGGCCCTCGGCCCCCCCGCACGCATGGCGGCGCGGCGACCGCCTCACCCCCTCTCCCCTCGGGTCCTTCGACGGTGGGGGCGTGCCCTGGGGGCGCGGCCCACCGCCGATTGGCCGGCGCCCCTCCTGACCCGGAATCAATGGACTGGTTCCGGGTCGGGGGGGGCGGGCGTTAGGAGGGGCCATCCGGCCCCTCGGGAATAAGAGGTAGGGAGCGCCCAGGAGACCCCCTTGTCCCTGGACGCTCCCTCGCTGAACGTTGTGCCCCGCGTTCGGGGCTTCTTTGTTTCCCACCCACCATCCCTTGGTACAAAGTTTAAGCAGCGTTATGTCCGGTCTAATGGTAAGTCTCGTAGGTATAGACCACGGGAGAGAGTAGGTTTTGTTGTATTTCGTGATCTGTTGTCAGGACTTTTTTCCCTTTGTAGAAAAGTGATGTATGAAGTGAACTATATTTGAAGATATGTGTCTTTAGGCCTTTTTTCCCTTTGTAGATATACGTAGATATTGTGATTAGGAGCAACATGTGTGAACCGAATTGTAATTTTATGCCATGTGTCATTAGGCCTTTTTTCCCCTTTAGCTATGCGTGGATACTGTTATTTATTAGCCAGTGTAGTTGTCCTTTAGACTTTTTTCCATAGGTCGTCGTATTTATTAGGTATGGGGCATGCGGTAAGGTCATTATCGGTGAGCACATATTTGAGGTCTGAGGGGGCGGGCATCATCCTATGGAGGTTCCCGCCCAGGGGGAGGGGCCTGCGGGCCACTCCCAGTACTCCAGGGGCAAGGTAATATGCAAAGGAGCGCGGGTAGGAGTAGTTCACGCTTTCCTTAGGCTGGTAGCCACCCCGCGCGCGTGGACTCATGACGCCACCGGCGCAGAGTAAGGGCCCTCCTTTAGTGGGTAAATGGAGTTTGGGGCGTAGACCGGGCAATTCCCGGGGTAACACTGCGCATGCGCACTTCTAAGGGGGAAGGCGCAGCTTGTAGGACCTGACACCGGTAGTGACCCTGCCATATGGCCAGAAATGTACAAAAATCAAGATAGGATGTTTAGTTAAGCTAGGAACAAACTTGTATTAGAGTTTTGTTAAGGTCAGGCTCTCAAACTTGTTGATAACGATTGTATAACTGAATGTCCTGCTGATTTTTGTATTTCATTGTTGATTATGCAATTAAAACCCTTTTTTAATTTCATACTTTAATAAATACGGCCGGGCGACTAGCGCCCGCCTTCCAAAAAGTAAACACGTCTCGTGTCCACGTTCCTTGGTGTTGGGTGCCGGATTGGGGGGGAGGCGGCAGCTAGTCGCTGACCATGTGAGGCCGAGGTGCGCGGGGGGGGCGGGGGGGGGGCGAGAAAGACGTTCGGTGGGCTTGGAATTAGTATTGATTTTAGAAGGTTGGCACATAGATAATTCCAGGTCTGAACAGCACTTTAGTCACTTGCGTGCCCAGAGGGCAAAAGAGAGGAAGAAGGTGAGGAATTAAACCCAGAGCTGCTGGCTTTGGAAATGGGAAACCTGGTTTGAATCCCGGCGTCTGCTCAACATCATGTAATTCTGGGCAAATCACTTAGGTCCTGATTTAGATTTTGGCGGAAAGGTTACTCTATCACAACCAGGGCATGAGTAGGGGTACACGCAGGTACACAGCGTCCACCCACTATTTTCACAGGGTGGACTCCGTCCCCCCAGCCAGGAAGTTGGGCCCCACAGAAATATGTTGAACTTGTGCAAATGTAAGACACCGGGACAGGTTCAGCAGCTCCTTGTCTGCTTTTCATTTCCAGCAGCAACATGCAGTCAAGAGGGAGCTTCCTATAGCTGGGCCGAAGTTAAGGGGCCACCCGGCCTCCTTTTGTTTGAATATCCTGACTGGAAGCGTCCTGGAACCTCACACTTAAATGTAAATGCACAGGAGGGAAAACAAAGGCACACAGCTTGCTATCTCTTCACAGGTACTTAAAAGATGCATGTTTTTGCCTTTGTTCTGACACTGTATATAAGTGCAGACACTGTAAGACTGTCAGATGGTTTGGTCTTTCCCAGTATTTACACAAATAATTTAAATAGCATTATTTTATTTATTTTAAAGCGCTAAGTCGTGATGTCATGGCATGCGTCATGATGTCACTTGCATAGTGTCTGACTTGCTCAGTCCCCCCACTTCTTTTTATAGGACTTGTGCCCGGAATCAGGGGATTGGGTGGAAAAGCGTATAGAAAGCCGTTCCACCAGCTGATCCATAGCGCATTCCCCAGAGTCCCCGGTTGGTAAAACCTGGAGGCGAAGTCTCAGCATTTTCGGCGGTGGCGAACAGATCTATTTCTGTAGTGCCCCATCTTTCGAAGACGTTTCCTAGCACCTCGTCGTTTAGTACCCACTCGTGGTTTTCCTGGACCAGCCTGCTGAGTGCGTCCGCCTGAGCATTCTGCACACCTGGTAGATGGGTAGCCGTTATCATCAGTCCTCTGGCTAGCAGCCAGTGCCAGATCGCCTGTGCTTCCTTGGACAGTGTGCGCGATCTCGAGCCCCCCTGCTTGTTGAGGTAATACATTGTGGTTGGATTGTCCGTCTGCACAAGCAAGGAGTTGGTCTGGAAGGACGGATGAAAGGCTTTCAGTGCCAAATGAACAGCTCTGAGTTCCAGAAAATTGATGTAATACGTGGATTTCGCCTGGGACCACGTTCCTTGAATCTGTAGATGGTCTGAATGCGCTCCCCAGCCGTGGAGAGAAGCATCCGTCACAATAGTCTGTATGGGAATGTCCTTGTGGAACGGAACCCCCTTGAGGAGATTCTCAGCTGAACACCACCATCTCAGGGACTGTTGAGCCTGTAGAGACAGTTGGATCCTGTCATCCCAGCTCCCTCGTTTCTGGCCCCATTGATCCTCCAGACATTCCTGCAGCGGTCTCATGTGGAGGCGCGCATGTGGTGTGAGGAAGATGCTAGAGGCCATCGTCCCCAGAAGAGAAGACACCGTCCTCACTGGCGTTGATGGAACGGACATGAGAGCCTGAGCCTTCCGAAGGAGACACGCTTGCTCTGAGAGTATTGATGGAGGCTGCCAAGTACTGCAGGCACTGAACAGGATTCGGATTAGACTTGGACATGTTGATGTGCAAACCCAGCTGATTCAACAGAACGGCAGTTCTGTTGAAATGCAATTGCGCTTCCTGGAAGGTGGAGGCTTTGATCAACCAGTCATCCAGGTACGGGTAGACAAACACCTTGTTCTTTCTCAGGTGCGCTGCCACAACTGCCATGCATTTTGAAAAAGTCTTGGGTGCAGACTTCAGACCAAACGGTAGTACGTTGTACTGATAGTGATTAGTGCCGAAAAGGAAGCGCAGGAACTTCCGATGTTTCCTTGCAATGGGCACATGGAAGTACGAATCCTGCTGTTCTATTGCGCAAATCCAGTCTCCGCATTGCAGCTGAGGATAAATCTGGTGCAAGGATAGCATATGAAATTTCTCCCTGCGAATCCATTTGTTTGCTTGTCACAAATCCAGAATGGGCCTGAACTCGTTTTTGTCCTTTTTGCATACCAGAGAGAACCTTGAGCATAGACCCTTTCCCCGTTTGAGACAGAGGGACATCTTCTATCGCCCTTTTTAGGGCTCGGACTCCTCCCCACTGAAAGTGGGAGGAGTTTCGAGATCCTAATGTTAAAGAAGAGAAAAAAAAGTATCTCCTAGGGCTTTGGCGAGACAAATTCCACACATTCCTTAGCGTGTTCTGTCATCTGGCCAGTGATTCGTCTTCGTTGTGTTGTCGTTTTAATAGGCTTGAAGTGATAGGGTAAATGTAGTTTTGTTCCGCCATCTTGGGCATTTTTCGTTCGTGCTCGCGCAAAGAAGTACATTAATTATAATTAGGAGCTGTCAGGGTGCCTCCGTAAGTGAATCCAGATGGCCGGGCGCGTTCACCATTCAGCAGCGCTCAGCGCGCAGCTGCTGCATGCCAGGCCGGGAAAGGGCTTCATCAGCCTCACTCATCCGGATCACAAACTCGGATCCTCACCATGATGGAACACACCCCTTGCTGATCTAAACTGTTCCAGTTCAGACTGGGCTTCCACACGCAACTCTTATTTCAAAGTTCAGGTAAGGTAAACCGAACTGCAACTCCAAGCTATATTTGTTTTTTTTGGTTTCGTAATTGAGGCCAAGACCGAACTTTGCAAAAAACACAGGCTGTGAACACATTGTGTGTGTTTTAATGTTGCACTTCGTTGTAAATCCTTGACATACCTTTTTTTGCACTTTGGCTGCAGCTTGTATAAAGAGACTCGCCATCCTAAGTGTGCAATTCATTCCTTTCTTAGTTCGTCTCACCTCCTCCCTTCTTTTCTACTCTTCCCCCGCCCCTCCTATTTTCTTGCCATCGCTGGTTGCACTCTCTCCTCTCCGCTACTAGTAATACCCGATGCAGAGTGGGGGTGCAGAGTGGCGGTGCAGAGTGCAGAGTGGCGGTGCAGAGTGGCGGTGCAGAGTGGCGGTGCAGAGTGGCGGTGCAGAGTGGCGGTGCGGCGGTGCAGAGTGCAGAGTGGCGGTGCAGAGTGGAGGTGCAGAGTGCAGAGTGGCGGTGCAGAGTGGCGGTGCAGAGTGGCGGTGCAGAGTGCAGAGTGGTGGTGCAGAGTGGCGGTGCAGAGTGGCGGTGCGGTGGTGCAGAATGGTGGTGCAGAGTGGCGGTGCAGAGTGGCGGTGCAGAGTGGCGGTGCAGAGTGGCGGTGCGGCGGTGCAGAGTGGCGGTGCAGAGTGCAGAGTGGCAGTGCAGAGTGGCGGTGCAGAGTGGCGGTGCAGAGTGGCGGTGCAGAGTGGCGGTGCAGAGTGGCGGTGCAGAGTGGCGGTGCAGAGTGGCGGTGCGGCGGTGCAGAGTGGCGGTGCAGAGTGGCGGTGCAGAGTGGTGGTGCAGAGTGGCGGTGCAGAGTGGCGGTGCAGAGTGGCGGTGCAGAGTGGCGGTGCAGAGTGCAGAGTGGCGGTGCAGAGTGGCGGTGCAGAGTGGCGGTGCAGAGTGGCGGTGCAGAGTGGTGGTGCAGAGTGGCGGTGCAGAGTGCAGAGTGGCGGTGCAGAGTGCAGAGTGGCGGTGCAGAGTGCAGAGTGGCGGTGCAGAGTGGCGGTGCAGAGTGGCGGTGCAGTGCAGAGTGGCGGTGCAGAGTGGCGGTGCAGAGTGGCGGTGCAGAGTGGCGGTGCAGAGTGCAGAGTGGCGGTGCATAGTGGCGGTGCATAGTGGCGGTGCAGTGGTGCAGAGTGGCGGTGCAGAGTGGCGGTGCAGAGTGCAGAGTGGCGGTGCAGAGTGGCAGTGCAGAGTGCAGAGTGGCGGTGCAGAGTGGCGGTGCAGAGTGCAGAGTGGCGGGGCAGAGTGGCGGTGCAGAGTGCTGAGTGGCGGGGCATAGTGGCGGTGCAGAGTGCAGAGTGGCGGTGCATAGTGGCGGTGCAGAGTGCAGAGTGGCGGTGCAGAGTGGCGGTGCAGAGTGGCGGTGCAGAGTGGCAGTGCAGAGTGGCAGTGCAGAGTGGCAGTGGTGCAGTGCGGTGGTGCAGTGCGGTGGTGCAGAGTGGCGGTGCAGAGTGGCGGTGCAGAGTGGCGGTGCAGAGTGGCGGTGCAGAGTGCAGAGTGGCCGTGCATAGTGGCGGTGCAGAGTGCAGAGTGGCGGTGCATAGTGGCGGTGCATAGTGGTGGTGCAGCGTGGCGGTGCAGAGTGGCGGTGCAGAGTGGCGGTGCAGAGTGGCAGTGCGGTGGTGCAGTGCGGTGGTGCAGTGCGGTGGTGCAGAGTGGCGGTGCAGAGTGCAGAGTGGCGGTGCCGAGTGGCGGTGCAGAGTGGCGGTGCAGAGTGGCGGTGCGGTGGTGCAGAGTGGCGGTGCAGAGTGGCGGTGCAGTGGTGCAGAGTGGCGGTGCAGTGGTGCAGAGTGGCGGTGCAGAGTGGCGGTGCGGTGGTGCAGAGTGGCGGTGCAGAGTGGCGGTGCAGAGTGGCAGTGCAGAGTGCAGAGTGGCGGTGCAGAGTGGCGGTGCAGAGTGGCGGTGCAGAGTGGCGGTGCAGAGTGGCGGTGCAGAGTGGCGGTGCGGTGGTGCAGAGTGGCGGTGCAGAGTGGCGGTGCAGAGTGCAGAGTGGCGGTGCAGAGTGGTGGTGCAGAGTGGCGGTGCGGCGGTGCAGAGTGGCGGTGCAGAGTGGCAGTGCAGAGTGCAGAGTGGCAGTGCAGAGTGCAGAGTGGCGGTGCAGAGTGCAGAGTGGCGGTGCAGAGTGCAGAGTGGCGGTGCAGAGTGGCGGTGCAGAGTGCAGAGTGCAGAGTGGCGGTGCAGAGTGGCGGTGCAGAGTGCAGAGTGGCGGTGCAGAGTGGCGGTGCAGAGTGGCGGTGCAGAGTGGCAGAGCGGCGGTGCAGAGTGGCGGTGCAGAGTGGTGGTGCAGAGTGGCGGTGCAGAGTGGCGGTGCAGAGTGCAGAGTGGCAGTGCAGAGTGGCAGTGCAGAGTGGCGGTGCAGAGTGGCGGTGCAGAGTGGCGGTGCAGAGTGGCAGTGCAGAGTGGCGGTGCAGAGTGGCGGTGCAGAGTGGCGGTGCAGAGTGCAGAGTGGCGGTGCAGAGTGCAGAGTGGCGGTGCAGAGTGGCGGTGCAGAGTGGCGGTGCAGTGCAGAGTGGCGGTGCAGAGTGGCGATGCAGAGTGGCGGTGCAGAGTGCAGAGTGGCGGTGCATAGTGGCGGTGCAGAGTGGCGGTGCAGTGGTGCAGAGTGGCGGTGCAGAGTGGCGGTGCAGAGTGCAGAGTGGCGGTGCAGAGTGGCGGTGCAGAGTGGCGGTGCAGAGTGCAGAGTGGCGGTGCAGAGTGGCGGTGCAGAGTGCAGAGTGGCGGTGCAGAGTGCAGAGTGGCGGGGCATAGTGGCGGTGCAGAGTGGCGGTGCATAGTGGCGGTGCAGAGTGCAGAGTGGCGGTGCAGAGTGGCGGTGCAGAGTGGCAGTGCAGAGTGGCAGTGCGGTGGTGCAGTGGTGCAGTGCGGTGGTGCAGTGCGGTGGTGCAGAGTGGCGGTGCAGAGTGGCGGTGCAGAGTGGCGGTGCAGAGTGGCGGTGCAGAGTGCAGAGTGGCGGTGCATAGTGGCGGTGCAGAGTGCAGAGTGGCGGTGCATAGTGGCGGTGCATAGTGGCGGTGCAGAGTGGCGGTGCAGAGTGGCGGTGCAGCGTGGCGGTGCAGAGTGGCGGTGCAGAGTGGCGGTGCAGAGTGGCAGTGCAGAGTGGCAGTGCGGTGGTGCAGTGCGGTGGTGCAGAGTGGCGGTGCAGAGTGCCGAGTGGCGGTGCCGAGTGGCGGTGCAGAGTGGCGGTGCAGAGTGGCGGTGCAGAGTGGCGGTGCAGAGTGGCGGTGCAGAGTGGCGGTGCAGAGTGGCGGTGCAGAGTGCAGAGTGGCGGTGCAGAGTAGCGGTGCAGAGTGGCGGTGCAGAGTGCAGAGTGGCGGTGCAGAGTGCAGAGTGGCGGTGCAGAGTGCAGAGTGGCGGTGCAGAGTGCAGAGTGGGGGTGCAGAGTGGGGGTGCAGAGTGGCGGTGCAGAGTGCAGAGTGGCGGTGCAGAGTGGCGGTGCAGAGTGGCGGTGCAGAGTGGCGGTGCAGAGTGGCGGTGCAGAGTGGCGGTGCAGAGTGCAGAGTGGCGGTGCAGAGTGCAGAGTGGCGGTGCAGAGTGGCGGTGCAGAGTGGCGGTGCAAAGTGGCAGTGCAGAGTGGCGGTGCAGAGTGCAGAGTGGCGGTGCAGAGTGGCGGTGCAGAGTGGCGGCGCAGAGTGCAGAGTGGCGGTGCAGAGTGGCGGCGCAGAGTGGCGGTGCAGAGTGGCGGTGCAGAGTGGCGGTGCAGAGTGCAGAGTGGCGGTGCAGAGTGGCGGTGCAGAGTGGCGGTGCAGAGTGGCGGTGCAGAGTGGCGGTGAGTGCAGAGTGACAGTGAGTGCAGAGTGACAGTGAGTGCAGAGTGAGTGCAGAGTGACAGTGAGTGCAGAGTGACAGCAGAGTGACAGTGAGTGCAGAGTGACAGCAGAGTGACAGTGAGTGCAGAGTGACAGCAGAGTGACAGTGAGTGCAGAGTGACAGTGAGTGCAGAGTGACAGTGAGTGCAGAGTGACAGTGAGTGACAGTGAGTGACAGTGAGTGCAGGGTGACAGTGAGTGCAGAGTGACAGCAGAGTGACAGCAGAGTGACAGCAGAGTGACAGTGAGTGCAGAGTGACAGCAGAGTGACAGCAGAGTGACAGTGAGTGCAGAGTGACAGCAGAGTGACAGTGAGTGCAGAGTGACAGCAGAGTGACAGTGAGTGCAGAGTGACAGTGAGTGCAGAGTGACAGTGAGTGACAGTGAGTGACAGTGAGTGCAGAGTGACAGTGAGTGCAGAGTGACAGTGAGTGCAGAGTGACAGTGAGTGCAGAGTGACAGGGAGTGCAGAGTGACAGGGAGTGCAGAGTGACAGGGAGTGCAGAGTGACAGGGAGTGCAGAGTGACAGGGAGTGCAGAGTGACAGTGAGTGCAGAGTGACAGTGAGTGCAGAGTGACAGTGAGTGCAGAGTGACAGTGAGTGCAGAGTGACTGCAGAGACAGTGTGTCAGGGTGCACATTGTGTGAGTGTGCAGAATGAGTGTGCAGGGTAAACAGTGTGTGACTATGCAGGGTGACATTGGGAGTGTGCGGGTGAGCAGTGTGTGAATGTTACGGGGCAGTGTGTGAGTGTGCAGAAAACACCACACACACATACACCACAAACACATAACGCACACACAAACCACACACCTCAGTCTCTCAACACCACACACTTGTCACCACTCAACACAACACACTCACCACCACACTCACTCCCCAGGCTCACCCCCACAGACTCACCACCACACACTCACCAGCACACAGAAAACAACACACACAACAACACACCCCCAGCCGTCAATAAATGCTTTCACCATGCATAAACACCAACAACCATCATCCATCTGTGCACGCTTTTACCAAGCACACACCCACCAGCCGTCAGTGCACCCTTCCACCAGGCACACACACCTCCAGCCGGCAGTGCACTTTTCCACCAAGCAATCGCAGTATGGTACACTTTACTTTTAAACATATTCATATAAAGCACAGCATGCCACCATTGGTAAAATTACAATTCAACCAACATACTTCCACTACACACCACATGCACACACACCATAACACATGGCAAAAAGACATTGGCATTTACAATGCCATTAGCTCAAACTCAAATAAATCCGAGCCCGATTGCATTTCTAATGCTTGTTCTTAACAGGGTATCGGCCTCCGCTTGAAGTTCGCGCAGCTGGTATTGCGAACGAACCAGTGGAATAGCTGGAGGAGGGCTGACAAAACGAAGACTGTATCCATTGCAAACAATATTCAGCACCCACTTGTCCTGAGTCATTTTTCTCCACTCTGCCAAGTAATTCTGTATGCTTCCCCCCACCGGAGCGGGTAACAGACGAGGGGGAAGTAACTCCTCAGGGCTTAGACCCGGCCGGGCCCTTATTCGCCAAGGGGGCCTGCTGGCCGCCTCTGCCCCTCTGACGCTTCTGGAATGGTTGTCGCTGGTATTGCTGTTGTTGCTGCTGCTGTTGGCCAGCTTGGTGACCTTGCCCTCGCTGAAATCTCTGGGAAGAGTAACGCCTCTGGAAGGGGCGGAAGGACTTCCGCTGCTCCTTTGGTTTCTCCAAACCTACAGCTTTCAACGTTTCCACTTCCGCCTTCATGCGGGCCATCTCTTCATCCGCATGAGCCCCGAAGAGGGTAGATCCCGAAAAGGGCAAGTTAGCAATCCGCTGTTGCGCCTCTGGTTTAAGAGAGGTAAGGCGAAATCAGGAGTGGCATGTCAAGTTTATGCCATGGCAGTACCCATGAGCAGCCAGGAGAGAGGCGTCTGCCGCCGAACTGATTCGAGACAATCATGCCTTCATTCAAGATCTCCTGGAAGTTTTCTCTCCTGTCCCTCGGGAGGAGCTCAATGAATTGCTGCAGGGACTCCCACAAGGAGTGATCATACCGAACCAAAAGCGCTGATGAAAACGCCGCTTTTATAGAGGTGATTCAGAAAAGGGGGTGGTGATGAACAGAGTGCCTGAATTAAGCACACCACTCTTACCCAGTCCAAAGATCAGGGCTTGATCCATCACCGTTTTTTAGCTCACTGCACCATCCCAGCTCAGAACTTGGCTAAATGCAAATTAGTCTGTTCCTGTCCCAGTGCATGATGGGAACAGGGCAAACCAAACTACCAAGCCAATTCTTGTACTGGGAAGGAAACAAGCTTCCGGGGACCGGTTTCTGCCATTTCAGGCGTCGTCGGCCCGGCTTGCTTGAATCCTGATGGTGCAATGAGCAAGGGACTCACATCTGAGTATACCTTTCCACGCTTATGGTGGACAAAATGATTCAGAAAAGGGGGTGGTGATGAACAGAGTGCCTGAATTAAGCAGACCACTCTTACCCAGTCCAAAGATCAGGGCTTGATCCATCACCGTTTTTTAGCTCACTGCACCATCCCAGCTCAGAACTTGGCTAAATGCAAATTAGTCTGTTCCTGTCCCAGTGCATGATGGGAACAGGGCAAACCAAACTACCAAGCCAATTCTTGTACTGGGAAGGAAACAAGCTTCCGGGGACCGGTTTCTGCCATTTCAGGCGTCGTCGGCCCGGCTTGCTTGAATCCTGATGGTGCAATGAGCAAGGGACTCACATCTGAGTATACCCTTCCACGCTTATGGTGGACAAAATGATTCAGAAAAGGGGGTGGTGATGAACAGAGTGCCTGAATTAAGCAGACCACTCTTACCCAGTCCAAAGATCAGGGCTTGATCCATCACCGTTTTTTAGCTCACTGCACCATCCCAGCTCAGAACGTGGCTAAATGCAAATTAGTCTGTTCCTGTCGCAGTGCATGATGGGAACAGGGCAAACCAAACTACCAAGCCAATTCTTGTACTGGGAAGGAAACAAGCTTCGGGGGACCGGTTTCTGCCATTTTAGGCGTCGTCGGCCCGGCTTGCTTGAATCCCGATGGTGCAATGAGCAAGGGACTCACATCTGAGTATACCCTTCCACGCTTATGGTGGACAAAATGATTCAGAAAAGGGGGTGGTGATGAACAGAGTGCCTGAATTAAGCAGACCACTCTTACCCAGTCCAAAGATCAGGGCTTGATCCATCACCGTGTTTTAGCTCACTGCACCATCCCAGCTCAGAACTTGGCTGAATGCAAATTAGTCTGTTCCTGTCCCAGTGCATGATGGGAACAGGGCAAACCAAACTACCAAGCCAATTCTTGTACTGGGAAGGAAACAAGCTTCCGGGGACCGGTTCGTGCCATTTCAGGCGTCGTCGGCCCGGCTTGCTTGAATCCTGATGGTGCAATGAGCAAGGGACTCACATCTGAGTATACCCTTCCACGCTTATGGTGGACAAAATGATTCAGAAAAGGGGGTGGTGATGAACAGAGTGCCTGAATTAAGCAGACCACTCTTACCCAGTCCAAAGATCAGGGCTTGATCCATCACTGTTTTTTAGCTCACTGCACCATCCCAGCTCAGAACTTGGCTAAATGCAAATTAGTCTGTTCCTGTCCCAGTGCATGATGGGAACAGGGCAAACCAAACTACCAAGCCAATTCTTGTACTGGGAAGGAAACAAGCTTCCGGGGACCGGTTTCTGCCATTTCAGGCGTCGTCGGCCCGGCTTGCTTGAATCCTGATGGTGCAATGAGCAAGGGACTCACATCTGAGTATACCCTTCCACGCTTATGGTGGACAAAATGATTCAGAAAAGGGGTTGGTGATGAACAGAGTGCCTGAATTAAGCAGACCACTCTTACCCAGTCCAAAGATCAGGGCTTGATCCATCACCGTTTTTTTAGCTCACTGCACCATCCCAGCTCAGAACTTGGCTAAATGCAAATTATTCTGTTCCTGTCCCAGTGCAAGATGGGAACAGGGCAAACCAAACTACCAAGCCAATTCTTGTACTGGGAAGGAAACAAGCTTCCGGGGACCGGTTTCTGCCAATTCATCACCACTCCCTTTTCTGAATCGTTTTTGGCCACTATAGGTGTGGCAGGGTATACTCAGATGTGAGTCCCTTGCTCATTGCACCATCAGGATTCAAGCAAGCCGAGGCAGTGGTGGAGGAGGAGGAGGTGGTGGAGGTAGAGGAGGAGGAGGAGGCGGAGGAGGAGGAGGAGGCGGCGGTGGAGGAGAAAGTTGCAGAAGAGCAGGAGGCGTCGGCGTCCTGGGTCTTGAGGGCGAATAGGTCCGGGAATAGTCAGAGTCCGGTGACCTAAGATTTCTCCTCTTCTTATGAGCAGGCCTCAGGAGGATGCTCTGGAGGTAGATCTCTCTAAGGACGAGAGCCGCCGCCGCCGCGACCGATTACTCGTCGATGATGAGGAGACGCTAACCACAGAGGAACTAGACACCGTTCTGGGCCTCGACTTTCTCTTCAACGTCAACTTGTCCCTCCTCGACGTCGACCTCTTCGACGTCTCTCTTCTCAGCGTCGCTCTTCTTGACGTCGATGAACTCCCTGACGTCGAGTGCCTTCACCTTGACGTCGATCTTTCTCTCCTTGACGTCTACCTTCGTGTCGACATTGACGGCGAACAGCGGTGTCGCCTCGACGGTGAGCGCCTGCCTCTTCGGGTCTCAGCATGACGTCGATGGTCTGTCGACGCCGGTGAAGTCCTCGACATCGACCTCATCCGAGGTCTCAACGTCCTACCCCTCGACGCCGAACGTCAACGTCGCTTCGACCCAGAGCCCTGGGTCGACGGGGTACAGATGGTAGTCATACCTCTCGATGCCGAAGTCGAAGCAATCGACGTCGACCGGGACCGGTGCCTTTTCTGGGCCTTTTCTTGACTGGGGAGCCCCCTAGAGGCCGATGCACGGGCAGAGGATGATGACAGAGTCCCTCCATGCCCAGAAGTCTGACCAGGTTCTTGATGTCTCCTCTGCTCCAAGCCTTGGAGACAAATCTTCTCCCTGTCACGCAGGGTCCTCCTGGAGAAAGAGTGACAGATATCACAGGAGTCAGGGACATGGGTAGAAGGGAGACAGAGTATGCACACTCTGTGGGGGTCAGATTTAGCCTTCTTCCTACCACACTCAGGGCACTTGTCGTATAAAGCTGGCATTTCGACAAAATAGAGGTGCCAAAACTGGTCAAAAAAGACAGCAACTGGAATAGGAAGACCCCAGACGGTGAGTGAAACACTCAAATCACTGGAAAAGCTCCAAAAATTGAAGATATACCCAAAAAGGTAGAGCTCAATGCTCCAGGGTCCTGCTAGCAGGAGCCGGAAAAAAGAACTGAAAGTAAAAGGCCTTTGGCTGTACATCCTGGGATACCGAGGGTCTTTGGTGAGTTCCTTAAAGGCACAGTATCCCTTTTCCAGACACATGATGGCAGCCTATAGGGTTTGTCTGTCCAACCCTTCCTCTGTATCATGACAAAGTATTTTTGTGAAGGGGAGTTTCTCTAGGTGTGAAACTTTACAAAGTGTGTAAAATGTAATATTATTTGGATATCTTTTTCACTTCGAGATGAAGTGCTGGCCAATGTAGCCTTGGAGTTTTAGGCTGCATTATTTGTCTTTGATTTTCTCTTTAGTGTCTATACAGGACTGCAGAAGAAGACAATTTAGGAGACTATTGCGATTGCTCCGGGTTCCACACACATGGGCGGGACTTATTCACAAGATTATGACTATACTTTTCATAATCTATTCTTTGTCATAACCTTTTAAAAACATTTATTAACTCATTAACAATTGAATTGGTAAGTTGCACTGCTTTTACTTTGATAACCATGGTTGTTCAATGTGCAAAACAGCAACTATTGTGGACACCAGGTTATAGAGATCAAACACTGTACTGTCAGTGCATAGTCTCGAGCAGTTTCGGTTTAACACATGTGCCAATGTATCTCTTAAACGCGCAAAGCTCTGAGATTCTCCTTGGACTACGCCGCACATTTTGTTTTCCGAATGCAACTCGCAGGAATGATATACAAAACATGTCCCTGCAGTCTCATAATCATCGATCTCAATAAAGTTTTCCTTAAAAGGCAAAAGATACAGCAAATACGAAAATATTACTGGCCCTTTAAGAAAATGCATCAGCGCCCCGATCACGTGACTATGACTAACGTCGATCACGTAATTACAAAAGCTATCGCCTCGCCTGAACGCTGTGTTTTCAGGCTGTGGATGCGGATTCAATAGGTCCAATGGAGGGCAGTCGCCAGGATATAAGTGAGTACGCTGGAAACATTTTTCAACCTTTGTTTATAGCTCGCTACTTTGACCGAGCGCCCTCTAACTTGTACAAACTTAACCCGGTTTGGTATATGAGTGGTACTTCTTTGCATTTTATAGATGGTCCGGGCGTGAAGATGTTCCCCCCGCCACGAGCCTAAGGAGTATCGTTTCTGATACTTTAGAGTGAGTTCTATCACTAGAAACCTTCCACTATGAATGTGTATTTTAACCTCACTTTATTTATACATTCTACAACGGGCACTTTTTCTTCATTTTCGCATTTTGGAAATCCCTCCCCGCTCACTACTAGATAATCGAGTGTGCCTTTGCCGAGGTTGATAATCCTTAGGGTTAAGACACCCTTATTGCGCTCTATAAATTGGTAGCAGCAATAATTCTTATATGTAAAACTCACTAATTTCAGTGGGTTTTAAACTTATAAGTACATGCAAACTAGTGTGACATATACAATGTTATGTTGTTTCCTTTATCGTATTATTTCTCAGATGGGCTTACCTTCATGCACTTTTTCTGATATCAATTGTGGGTTTCATATTGGATGACATACTGGGAATATGTTGCAATAGCTCACCCTGTTTTTCTGTCTTTCTGTGTTTTTTTGATTGTCTACAGATATTTCAGCCCTCACGCCTTGGAGGGAACGCATGAGGAAGTTCCTGTGCATGGTTTACTTTCAAGTTTGTAACCCTTTCTTTGTTCCTAGTCCCCTAGGTGGCAGTGGTACCTTAGAGTGTATCACCCACAAAGGTGACTTTTTATTTGTTGGTCCTGATGAATGCTAAGCCGACTTTTGGCTATTTGTAGCAGAAACATGTTGACCCTTAATTCTTTAGAGGACTTTCCTGGTTCAAATTTACACGACCAGGGCAATGTCCGTCTGGCACTAACGTTTTTAATGGAGTTAGAGCTACCTCTGTATTAAATATTTTTTTTCACTGGGGAGTAGCCAGCACTCCTTTTAATTCACGTTTCACTTCTGTTGGATACTATCCTACTTTTTTTCAACAAGAGCCCAATGACGACAACTGGCAACCGACTTTCTGTTGGTGCCTGAGGGCTCTTTTTCTAACACTGTGCATGTACCTGTCTAGTATTCTTACTTTGGTGGTGGAAATGTATTCCCCTCTATGGTTTGCCCACTGCTGCTTATTTTGTTTCTTATGTTACTCTTCCGTTGATTTGTACTATAAACAGACATCCCCTACTACAGAAGTAAGTGTGCCACTACGGGACAGCGTGTAGTCCCCAGGTTTAGCACTTGAACAACAGTGTATTTGTCAGACTGTTGAAACTAGGTCAGGGACAATCGATATTTGCCCGGCGGTATCGCCTCTTTAACCCACGAAATATTAGTCAATGAAGAGGCAGGCGCTGGAGACGGGAAGGCAGGAAACAAGGTTTATTCTCTCCGGAGGAGAACACATCAGTTCAGACAGCAGGTATCGTCCTGAGGTGCTCTAACCGCATCTCTGAGGCCTGGCCTCTTATACACAGTTAAATGAATTTTATTGCAGGTAACACAATCTTGTAATGCTTTGAAGTATGAAAGGATATCCTCCGAATCTCCCCTTCAGGCCCGTTCCCACACACATTTACAGTTGAAGTCCCCACCCCGGTCACAACAGGTGATGATTATCGCGCAGCTGGACATTCCGCCGATTCATGGAATGTGGGGGTTTGATCGGATCTCATAGGGTGGGGGCTTTGATCAACTCGGGGGTCCTTTGATGAGGGAAGCTTTCTACTGTACGGGGAGGGGCAATAAACAGTATCGGCAGAGCTAGGTGTCGGCCTGGGAACGAGGGAGACAAACGGGCACACAGGAAAAGGGGGTTTGTATCAAAAGGGCCTGGGACCATGAAAGGAATGAAGGGAGGTGTCGCGCTGGGAACAGGATGGGGTTCTGAAGCAGAGCTGCGCTGAAGGGGGGTTTATGACCCAAGGCATGTGCGAGCGGGGGTTGTCAGCGTGCGGGCTTTTGTGAGGGCGAAGGGCTATGCTGGGGGCCAGTGGCATGCAAAGGGGTGGTTCTGATCGAGGCACCTAAAATGGCGGGTGCGCACGACAAAAAGTGTGGCATCAGGGGAAAAGGCAAGATGGCGCAGATAATGTTTACCAAACCGTACTAATTTTCCACAGTCCTCCCTTTAACATATCCAAGACATCTTGCTGGCCTATTTCCTATTCATGTCTACTGTGGGGGTCATAAGAAAAGAAGTAGGTACCCAGGTGAAGGAGCTATAAACATTACATTTAAAATCTTTCGTCTTAGGAGGCGGGTCTATCGATAAAAACTTGTTTGCAGGAAAGTCATAGTAATGCAATATCGGACAAAAAATGATTCTGTAGTGAGAGCATTGAGTACATTTCATAGCTAATTAGAGTCGTTCGGAATGTAAACTGATAGGTCATTACATATGTAAGTTCTGTTCATATTTGGTTGGAGCATAATCAATACAATGGTGGCTGGGAGAGAAATGAGACATAGTAGAAACGATAATTAAGGGTATCAATGTTCGAAGTTAGTGAGTGCTCAGCATTCTTTGTCGTTTTCTGTTGGCACTGTGGAGCACCGGCGGTGTAGCTACGGGTCCAGCTCTATTCTAGGTCCCGCGTTGCAGGACACAACCTTTTCCTCGCGTTTCTGGTCAAAAAGGTCCTTTTCGCCCTGTGTCCTTTGAGTTGATTGTCAAAAAGTTCAGATGGAAGAAATATGTGTGTGAGCAGTCCTTAGGGTAGGTCGGAGAAAAAAGGGGGATGGAGCAGGGCCAGATCGGGAACAGACTAGGGGGACGGAAAATTTCAGGTAGGCGGGCTCATGACCGAGTTCAGAGAGCGGGGACTTTTCGGCATACGTTGAACATCGAGCAGGGGCATCAGGTCAGCCCTTTCCTCTCATTTTGTCGGAAACGGTGCCTCGTCCTGCAGCTCCTTACTGTCGCGGTCTCGCCTTGGTCAATGTCGCAGATGTTCCATAATCTGTAGTCAGGCCACGTGCTCCCACATCTGGTCCTTCTTTCCTCCGACAGTCGTACCCTTAAATGAGTTTGAAAAGACAGTCTTTAGAGAATTGGCAGAGGAAGGTAATCACATAAGTCTATTTCTCTCCCAGCTCCAGGTAAATGAGAAACGTCCGTTATATTGGGGTTCACAACTAACATATAAACGATTGATGATGGGCTTGCTGGATTTACTATAACTTTCCCTCGCAACTATTTCTTTGGTGTTTGTTGGTCGTGGTACGAGATCTGGTACCTTTTATTGCATTACAGTTACGTCAGTTCTTCTGACGGAGACCCACCTTCCTAGTACGAGCCTTACAAAGCTATACCGTTCTCCTGGGCTTTATATTAAAAAAAGGCGCAACGTGCTATCACCATGGTCTGATAGGTATCTTTCTGAGAGATGAACATAGGCTAAACATTTTTCATTGTACCACTGCATCCTGCCTTTCAGCTAAACATTTTACTTTCAACAGGGTTCATTGCAGCGATTTCTTCACTTCGGTCTAATCTTAATTTTGCAAACATCGTTCTAGTTTCTACATGGCCTCTTACAACCTGACTACTTAATTAAAAAACCGGGGTTTTATGGAAAACAACTAGGGACATAGAAAACTGTGGTAAGGGACTATCGTCTTGCTTTGTGTTATAAGGGCATTATTTTAGCAGAAGGCCACAGTTCAGTTGGTAAGCGTTTAGTGATATTTCTCGAATTCCAAACTCTGTAGTTTGCTTATCAACAAATCATTTCTAGGAACAACGGCTGGCCTGCGTTAGTCGTAAATCGACCCATCTCTTACAACCGGGGGTGAAGGACAGTTTTAAAACTCTCGTCTGGGGCAGCTGATACAAAACTGGGGGTGTTCTGGGAAGATGGGGATGTTTCGATCACCTTTACTGTTTGGGTATTGCGACAATTCGGGACGGGGAAGGTCGCGTTATCTGAGGCATTTTTTTATCATAGAAGCCGTTGACATGTAGTTCCCTTATTACGGGTCAGATTAGGGAACCTCAGTCGTCTTACCTGTCCTTTCCCTTATGGCCAATTCTCGGTTTCATTAATTTTTAGCAGAAAGGAGAGGTAGTGACACGGCGTCAGGGTGATTTTATTTAGGATAAATTTTGTGCAAATACTTGCGGTATTTGGAGCCAATTGGGTGGTGCACTAGGGGTGGCGGTTTGCCAATTTAGGTGCTAGTCGTTCGGAAGAGCGAGAGAGAGAGAGAGAGAGAGAGAGAGAGAGAGAGAGAGAGAGAGAGAGAGAGAGAGAGAGAGAGAGAGAGAGAGAGAGATGTGCAACAACAGGCTAAATAGTACACGTGCGACATGGGGAGTGGCCGTGCATTTAAGATAGGCTATTCAGCGCATTACACAACATAAGACATTACGGGTCTGTGTTAGAATTTTGAAAGCATGCAGTTTGGGATGGACGAGCATTAGGCCGGGTACAGAGGACATGCATCGAGTAGTCCGCTTCGTGTATCAGACATGGCGAGGCTTCAGATCTTCACCATACCTCGGTCGTGATTCCGATGTGGCCTGTAGGGGGAGGAAAAGAGGGGAGGGGAGGGGGACAACATTCGAGCATATCAAAAGCACGGGTACGAAAGTCTTTTACTTACCTCATACTCGTCTTATCCCCTCGGGATAGAATCCCTGGGGTTTTGGTTTCTGGAGCCAAGGGGGGGTGGGGGCAGTGTGTCCTTATAGGCTGTGAGTAGGGAAACGTTAGAGAATCAGAAGCACTTAGTGCGAGGTTTCTAGTTGGTAGGTGTATTTAGCTATCGGGGTCCTTAAATCTCTTTCAACGCTGTGATGTTCTAAGGTTTATCAGTTCTTCGGACAACTCTGTTCCCTAGTACCTTTGAGTGTCGTATCTTTATAATATTCTATCATTTTACATCGTTTCACTTTACCCATCCTTTATATTCCATCATTTACACCGTTTCGCTTTACCCATCCCCAGAAGTCGAGGTCTTTCTCCATGCGCGAGTCCCTGAGTCAGTCGCATATTTGACGGCAGAGTATCGTGTCTTGGATTCGATCCTCCATCCGGGGCTGGGCAACCATCTTCTAATAACCTTAAAGAGAGAGCAAAGTAGGGTGCACAGAAAAACTCTCCCGCTGGTCCCACATTTTAAATAAAGCATGCAATACCCGTTCATAGTTTGGAAAACCTTTATTTGCACAATCGTTCAGCATGTTGATATGACAGTGTGATCGGGGTTGGCCGGATACGGCAATGGCTAAAGTGCGTACAGTAGGGGGGGCTATTTTGTAGGATTAAAAATATGTTAAAAAGGTTCATTCATTCATTTGCAGGGAACTAAAAACGTCTATCGAATAGTCGAGGGATCAAGGGGCGTTCATTTCATAATTGGAAGCACAGTTGGACTAGTTGATCAACTTTCCTATAGGTATACCATGGGTGTGTGTGTCATCAGCGAAGTTACATGTCAGTTATGATCATATCATAATGAATAGTACATTGAAAAAAAACATTTTTCACGTGGTCCTGTTACATGTTCGTCGAGTGAATCCTCCCTCTTTTCCGTCAAGTGTACAAAGGATCATAACATATCTCGGAACATCGAGTCTTTTTAGCAAAAGAAAACACCACGAGGTGTTCATAAGTTCCTATTGTTACCGCCGCCATTTTGGGCGGGGCCGGGGTAGTCCGGAAGTAGCATCAGGGAAAAAATGTTTCCTACAACCGGCAGTTGGACCAGAGTCCTTTTCGGCAGTTCAAGAATTCATGCTAACAGAAGGAGTGGCTATGTCATGCTTATTTCGTTAGCGATCAAGGCAGTTGTCCCTCACCGGAAGCCTGCAGGGGCCGAGGGCTCCTGGGACTTTTGTAGAATCTTCAAGGCTGTGGAGATGCTGTCGGAGGTGGGGGCTCGTGCCCCGGTGGGCAAGCGCCCGAGTTACATTGCTGGTCAAAGTTATTCTAGCGGCCTAGACCCGCCTTCCAGCGGACCCAGACGCCATTTTGAGGCCCTGCAGCAGCTCCCCCCTCGTCGAGCCTGCAAGAGTGGAAGAGACCTTTCTGGGGACAAAAAAGAAATGGAACTCCGTGTTGTGGAAGCAGGACGCTCGGCTAGGGTGCAGCTGTGGTGCCCCCACCTGGGGGGGCGAGGGAGACTCGTTCGCGCCGTCTCCCTCTCCCGGTGCACTCCATGCCGCTCCCTTTCATGGGCATGCACGATGGCCTCTCCACATCCCGTGCTCCACAAGTCCCATGCCCAGTGCTGCGGAAGTATGGCCACCTGCGGCGCATGTTCGGTGCTGCGCAAGTACTGGCGCCACCGCTGTATGTTCGGTGCTGCGCAGGTATTGGCACCACCGCCTGGCTGGAGGAGTTTGGCGCCGGGCCGGGGGCTGGGAAACCTCCTATCCGTGGAGGTGGGAGAGGCTCGTCCGCGTCGCCTCTCCCTCCCAGCCCGACCTGGACTAATTTCCGCGGAGGTATGTACAAGACATCCCTCCCCCCAGAGTTGTTGCAGCCATTATTCAAGTGGCGCCTGGCGTGCTGCTGCTGCCATTACGGAGGAGAAAAGAAAGAAGTGTCCCGTCCTTCTCTGGGCCGGGCTTCCGGTGGATGTCGGCCGGACGCCCCTTGCTCTGGCCCCATGAACGGGTTCCTTGGCTCATCGGCTGCAGCCGGATCTAGTTGGCCCCCCAGTCCCTGGCCATTGGTGGCCGGACCGGGAGAGCATGTGGCGGGACTACCTGCAACTGTCACGTGCCACCGCGGCCGGACTGGGGGAGAGAGAGAGAGAGGGGGGGCGAGGACATAGACATCCCCCCCTCTACGGCTCTCCGGTGTGGTCAAGGCGATCCCCTGGCTGGGTCCCGCTGGCCCCTGTCTCTCCTCTGGCTCCACCCTGTGTTACGATTTCCTGGCCGACTGTTGGCAGCAGGACCCGCCTTATATGGGTTGCTGCCGGCAGGGCGTAGCCGTAACCCTGCCCTACCTTGGAAGGTTCCAGAGTGGGGGGGGCGAATGTTCTGCTGACTTTCATTTTCTACAGTTTACCGTTCTTGTTTCTAACGTTTCCTGTTGCTAGGGCATTAATAGGTGTTATTATTTACGTATTGTTATTGTTTTTTGCTCGTTATGTTAAATAAAAGTTCAAGTTCATCAGTGGCCTGCGGATTTCGTTTTCCCATCCCTTTCTTTCCAGGTTGTTTCATGCTAAAGCTTCTGTTAACAGAAGTTAAGTAACACGGAAACACAGGCAGAGGGATGACGTAGATTCATGCATCACGTACACGCAAACTCAGACGGGGAGACAGTACAAGTATTATATACAAAGACCCAAGACAAACAAAAAACAGTTATTGGCCAGAATTATCTTTTTCTGTATGCTGCGCATACTTATCGTTAGAGCAATGGGGTAGTTTTTAGTTATATGCCTATAAGGATGCGGAAAAAGGAGGTAGTAGGTTTTCAAACATTGGCAATATCCCTAGTCCTCTCGGCGAAGGATACTTGTGTAACCCTTACCTCGAAATACCCTAAACTTTTCCCTACTTGGCTAAACGTAAGAATGCTTGATCACGTGTGTACATTATTCTTTTTGCTTTATTCGGTGTTTGTCGTCAGTAAATTTAGAGCTAGACTGGGTTTCCCGTCTTAGCGTTGTTTGAACTATGAGGACTCGAACATGTCGCTGAAATCGGCCTGGCGAAATCTGTGCCATCGGGCATAATCGAACGTGGTGGTTCTATCTGGCCTGTCCATGTCAGTCTGATTCATCTTTGTCTCGCGCCTTTTCCCTTTCTGCCGGCCTGTTATTCCTGTCGGCCCTCTGCTCCTACTCCCGTTCAGTAGAGTCGGGCATTGGGCTTTCCAGTGCCCGGCATATCTACAAAAAGCACATTGGTTTTGCCCTAAGTCTGGCCGTCCTGTGCGTAATGTCGGGGGATTACTTTCGGGACGTTGTGTCCTGGGGTCGTCCTGTCGATATATTCCTTTACCTGCTCTGTCCTCGTCTCTTTTCTTTCGTTGCGTTGCTTCTTTGCGCCACATACCGAGACTGTCGAGCATAATAGGCGTTGTCTTATTATCACGAAGGGCTATTTCTAACGTTTCTATTTTATCAAGATCGAAGGATCCTATCAGTGGCCACTGTTTCTCTTGATTTTCTTTGGTATACCTGTGCCATAGTTTACTATAGGCTATGGTAACTAATCCATAGTTTATGAACATGTCTTTATTAGGGGTGCCTTCCAGCGGAGCTAGATGATCCACCTCTAATAAACGGTCCGGGCTGAACCAGCTATCGACCAGTGGGGAGAAGACAGACATGACAGCTCACAACGAGGGACAAAAAGTCAGCACTGCCTATCTTATCACTGTGTGCAAAGACTAGACAGAATATTTCTATTCTACGTTGTTTGCAGGCAGTGAATACCTCATGAACCAATATCAAATAAACAATAAACGACCAGTGGGAAGAATAAGTAGATTCGCAAAAGGTCTGCGTCCTCTACCCTTTCACTATCTGCAAAGGGGAACCTGTTCTTTCCTGTTTGTAGACAGAGAATCTCCAGAAAACAATCCGCGAACAGTAGCTCGGGGTAAAAAACAGTTAATCAGTGTGGGAGAGGGAATCTCCCGAAAATAAGCCGTTAAATAAATAATCAATTCAGTGGGGGAGAAAGATAGGCGCGACGGCTGCGTTACCTATCCTTCACTGTTTGCAAAAGAGAAAGAGCCTACTGTTTCTCCGCGTGCAGACAGTGAATCTCCAAATAAGTCAACAAAGAGTAATACTAGTATTTTCTGAACAATTAAACAATTATTTCGTGATTCGTCGTGTCTACACGACCTTACCCGGACCGTATGGACAGTTTCTTGTCTTCCGAATCCAGCGCCCGATCGTCCTCTTTTCCTCGTATTCCTCGCAGCACTCCTGATGGTTCCCAGTCAGGACCGTAGATCACTCGAGAGAGGTCTGTTCGGAACCAGTGAAGTTCGGATGATCGGCTGCCAGACGAGGGTCTATTGGGCAAGAGCTCTCCCGATCGTTGCAGTCGTTCACTCTGTCGTCAGGACCTCTCCCACTGGATCCACGAGTCGCTGATGGGCCCCACGCTTGGGACGCCAATTGTTGAAACTAGGTCAGGGACAATCGATATTTGCCCGGCGGTATCGCCTCTTTAACCCACGAAATATTAGTCAATGAAGAGGCAGGCGCTGGAGACGGGAAGGCAGGAAACAAGGTTTATTCTCTCCGGAGGAGAACACATCAGTTCAGACAGCAGGTATCGTCCTGAGGTGCTCTAACCGCATCTCTGAGGCCTGGCCTCTTATACACAGTTAAATGAATTTTATTGCAGGTAACACAATCTTGTAATGCTTTGAAGTATGAAAGGATATCCTCCGAATCTCCCCTTCAGGCCGTTCCCACACACATTTACAGTTGAAGTCCCCACCCCGGTCACAACAGGTGATGATTATCGCGCAGCTGGACATTCCGCCGATTCATGGAATGTGGGGGTTTGATCGGATCTCATAGGGTGGGGGCTTTGATCAACTCGGGGGTCCTTTGATGAGGGAAGCTTTCTACTGTACGGGGAGGGGCAATAAACAGTATCGGCAGAGCTAGGTGTCGGCCTGGGAACGAGGGAGACAAACGGGCACACAGGAAAAGGGGGTTTGTATCAAAAGGGCCTGGGACCATGAAAGGAATGAAGGGAGGTGTCGCGCTGGGAACAGGATGGGGTTCTGAAGCAGAGCTGCGCTGAAGGGGGGTTTATGACCCAAGGCATGTGCGAGCGGGGGTTGTCAGCGTGCGGGCTTTTGTGAGGGCGAAGGGCTATGCTGGGGGCCAGTGGCATGCAAAGGGGTGGTTCTGATCGAGGCACCTAAAATGGCGGGTGCGCACGACAAAAAGTGTGGCATCAGGGGAAAAGGCAAGATGGCGCAGATAATGTTTACCAAACCGTACTAATTTTCCACAAGACCATAATGTAATCTGTCTGTTGCGAGCCTCTCCTCCCATATGGATAAAGCTATAATAATAGGGAAGAGTTATAAGAGTGTAATGTTTTTTGTGACGTGCTTCGACTGCCAGGTGGCAAACCATCGGGCTGCATTCCAGGTGCACCCAGGATGGCCCTGAAAACTCCTCACCCTGCCGCATCCATTAAGAGCTCCAGTTGGCTGGCTGTGACCCATGGATCCTGCCATATGAGGGTGCCCTGAAGTTTGCTAAGAAGGTGTCCAACTGCTGCAAGCCCTCCTTCACTCTCAGTGCACGCCTGATCGTGTGGCCCCTTTTTTTGAGGCCCTTTGTCAACCAGCCAGCCGCCAAGCAAACGTTCTGCGCACCGGGATCACTCTGCTGGTGAAATAAAGCTTGCTCGACAGCTGTTGTATCTCCCCAGAGTTGCCTTGCAGTTCATGGAGATACACATGGTGCAAGGACTACATTTGCCTGCCCTTTTAGCCTCTGGTTAGGCACACCTTTCTAGTGCAATTGTGTGCTTTTAAAGCATGCTGGACAATACCAAGTATACTATTTTGTAAGCATTTGGCCATCATTCCCCCTAGCTATTCCCACCATTGGTAAGCATTCTTCGTTGGCCCCTCATTGGTCCGGCTTTGCCTCCCCGTCCTGTGACTCTTCTAAGAAATTACCCTCTGTTTGGCAAGTCTTGCAATGGGAAAAATCTAAAAGATTTTCAGTCACCACAGAGATCGTTATCCAGAACCTGTTCTTGAATGGTCCACAAGGACCAAGGGGTGTGTCACAATTTCCTGATATACTGGTGTCTTGGAAAGGCCCGTAGTGCTGGAGGGGAGTGAGTCAAGCACCAGTTCCTTCTGGTCAGTCAGATGTCTGAATAGCAATGGCGGGATAGGGCTGGGACTGATCCATGTAGACTCTCAGCCTGTTGGCAAAGCTCACAATCACTAAAAGGTCCAGTCTACCCCCTGTGCAGGTCCAAACAACAAACCACACTCAGGTTCCCACATATGCCAGCACAGCAGATGTGAATACCCCACAGTGTTAATAGCACCCAGCTATCAGAATCCCATCACCCTCTAGGGATCCGTAGAGATCTGACTGTGAAATATAGGTTTCAGTTTTCTAGTCAGCCAGTATTTCACTTTTTTTTTATAGTGAGGCACGTGTTTAAGGTCTAAATTACAAAGGTCTTAAACCTAACACCAAAAGATGCACATATGTACTCTGTGTGCCTGATTTCTAGAGTGCTACATTTCTTTGAAAAGGTGTGAATGCCTGCATCTTTTTATAGGATTGATAATTAGTGACTTCAGTGCTTTGTTTTATTACTTCCAGAGCTTCGAGTAACCATTTTCTTTAGCTGAATCTGAGATACCATCATAAAACCTTTGAGAGACCTACTTTTCAGTTGCTGAAAATGTTATTATACAATGTGTACGGAAGATCAGAAGAAGGTAGTACAACCAGCTGTTGATCTGTTCTCACTGTTCCATTCAGCTCTAGGCTAGGAGAGGGTACAGCGTGTTACATGTGGCCCTGAATGACATTGGGAAATGTTGGGACGGGAAGTTTTCTGCATGTCTCTGGAGAGTGCTTCCCCTGCCTAATGCTAATCTCCAGGCAAGTGACTCAAAAGTTACTGTATGATTTCTAGATCCCTATCTCAGTGAGCATGACAATTATACATGTTCACTGAGGGTCTCTCTGTTTACCTGGATTGAAACCCTAGAGCTTAGCTCTGCGGTCAAGGGGGCATGCCTACTGCACCCCTATTTTTCAGAGAGCGGCTACTGCCCTCTCTACTCAGGCTGTGGTAGACTGACAGAGATGGCAGCAATAAATCTATAGTCAGGAGGGGTGAGTCAATGGTCACCCTCCTGGTCAATTCTTTGCAGTCTATCCCTTGCCTGGGGTCCTGTTGCCTTAGTCTACCTGATGTGTATTTGGGAGCCTGTGGGTGTACTGGGGAAGAATGGTGAGTTGAGTCGTTATGTGGAATGCAAGTTGTCCTGCGGGAATCCCAGCTCTCCCGCCCCTCCCAATTTCCTTGGAGAGGCCTAATGGTCTGGGGTAGACACTCAGCTCTTATCTGGGTTTAGCTGCACTAACTCTTTTAAGAGAACCTGCCCCCTTGGTCACTTCCTCTTGGTATGGAGTTAATTAAAAGGCCTCTTTATGGAATAGCACAGGTTGGTACATGGGGAAGGTCGTAGGTTATTCTGTGCATTCTCTGGTCAGGCATTGAACACACCATGAATGGTTTGTGATTGGAGGTGTAATCAGGATGCAAAAGTAGCAGACCCTCATATTGGATAAGCCTATCGGAGTTTGGCCTGAGTGGTCAACTGTTCTTCAAGACTGGTATTTGAATGAAGAGGCGACCACACAAGGTCCGTCCAAAGGAAGCCAGCCGTGGTGTGAAGGCAATAGTAGAAACTTGCTCACTGCGTCTGGAATTTTAGGACGTTTTCTGTGTGGCCAATGGATTCTGCTGTGGCTGATAGATTCCGCTGCAAAGGAATGTCCCAAGACCTGCTGTTTCTGTAAGGCTTGACGGACTGTAGGTTTGAACAAGGAAATTGCAGACAGCTGTGCAAGCAGGAAAAGAAGCTTGCAGCATGTTAGAAATTAGATGTCTGGTTGGCTAGGGCTTGCGCCTAAGCCAGGCAGAAACTACCACTCTAGTCAGGGCATGGGAGTTACACGCCAAAGATAACCCCTGCTCACCCCCTTGGTAGCTTGGCACGAGCAGCCAGGCTTATCCCGGAGGCCATGTGTAAAGCATTTGCCCATCCCACACATCAACAACATACTATGCACACCACGAAAGGGACTCCACACAAGGTTATATCAAAAGTAGCCCTTGTATTATCATAAAACACATTAGAATAGTAATCACACCATATACACTGTGCCAACTGGCACAGGGCAATATTTATAGGAGATTAAACACACATGACAGTGCCACTTGGACCACTGTCAGCACCATCACTTAGTAAAGATAGTAAATGCAGAACATATAATAAACATAGAACACAACCAGTAATTACTAGCAAACACTGTACTCAGCATACTCATTTAACATAAACCATATTATGCACAGTATCACATTTAGGCGTGAAATACATTCTGCGCCCCCTCATAAGTCTAAACCTATTATACAATCATCTTATAAGTCTAAATGCATTAGACCATAACCTCCTAAGCATAACGCACATTAGGGAATAATCTCACTAGCATAAACCACAGTAGGCAAATAACCTCATACCTAAACACAGTGGCAAATATCTCAGACATAATAACAGTATGCAAATAACGTCCTACCTACACCATATCTAGAGGCATATATCACAGTATAGAATAACTCGACCACAAACACAGTATGCACAACCTCATAATCATAAGATCACATTAGAGGCATAAATCAGGGTGCGTAAGTCATAATACATGCATCACATTTCCTAGCACCACATACATCACACTAGGGCCTGGCGCCCTATTAACCTAACAGTCCCACTGGCCAACTGGCCTTCTCAAAGGGGCTCAAATGCCCTATGTCCCAGTACAAAACACACTACGAATAGGGGATGATGGGTCACTCAGATACATTACTCCATACTCACATGAAAAGGATACGCTACACCAAACAAAAGATGCTTCAGACACACACAAGGCAATAGTGGAAATATTATTTTTAATAGGATGTTGTGTTCAATCACATGGTTACAGTAAAGTATATGATCCCAAATGCTCACTGCCCCAACTGACGTGGCCAGCCCGATGCGGTTGTAGGCGGCTTACTGTGTTATCCTTTCCTGCTTTTCGCAACTCTTTGCATATTGCATCACTATGTCGGCCCTTTCAGGGATGAAGGCATTATGCTCTGGATGACATTTTAGACCCTTAATTAAGGTTTTTCAAAACTTAAAAAAATAGAAAATGCTCTATGTCCAAAAGTGGCAGGGCAGCTGCCAATGCAGCAGAGTCCATGTGCGCAATTGCGCAGAGCTAAACGTTGCAGCTGGCACTAAGTGCTGCGCAGCTGTGAAAGTACAGGGGCAGAGGAGTGCATCTCACTCCTCTCTCTCAAAACCTGCCCCCAAAGAACTGTGGGCCTAAATGTAGCTGCTGCCCACTACTTGCTGGGCAGCTGTGAAGATGAACATGTGCCTGGGCACTCAATGTGCCCTCTGAACCAAGGTGCGCAACGTTGCAGATGCCCGCGCTGGTGTGGCGCAGCTCTAAATAGGAAAAGGGGCCCCAGGCACATCTGTGCCTCCTCAGCCCCGCTGGCCTTCTTTACACAAAACTGCCCCTTAAACGTTGCAGCTGCCCTCTAGCAAACGGGGCAGCTGTATGAACTGGAGAAATTGGTAGGGGCACAAGCCCGTCTGGGCCCTCTCAAAACAAATATGCCCCTTCAACAAATGAGGCATTCCAATGGGCCCTACAAGGAACTGGCACTCTTTGTGCCTCATGCGGCACCAACAACAATGTGGCCGCGGGGGACAGGCATCGGCAACATGCCCAGAGGCGCCCCTAACGTTGGAGCCACAAGGGCTCTTTACACAACACATACTCCACGATGGAGCGGCCCTCTGTCAGACGGGGCCGCTCAAGAGGTACGCACCGGCACTTGTGCCTCAATCTCCTCACAACCCTGCCTTCTTCACTCACCAGGCTGTGGGGCAGGCTCTCCTCTTCACACGGGCCCCCTCCTGGGACCTGGGACTTCTCTTGCCCTGGCCACAGCTTCCCCTGCATGTGGAGCTTCCCTCACTCACGGGAGCCCTGCGTGGCCAGTAGCAGCATCAGCCTTCTCTCTTCACCTGGGCCCCCTCCTGGGACCCACATCCTAGACGTGGAGCCTGCAAGGCTCTTGGCGCCTTCTGCTCCCTCTCTAGCACATCCGGGCGCGGTGTAGGCTCCTGCCTGGGCCGTTGAATCCGGCAGACGTTTCCCACCTCTTCGGCAAGGCCCCGCCCATAACCAGGGGGGCCGCAGAAAGCGGTCGGCTTTCCTTCTTCGTGGCGGCAAGGAGGGATAAGCTCCCTTGCATAAAACGATATAAAGTGGGGTGGGCACCCGCTAGGGCGGACAATGCGGGGTGGGCACCCGCATTAAGATTCAGCATAAAGCGGGGTGGGCACCCGCTCCTCCGCAGCTCGGCAGGGAATCCCTAATCCGGGGATTCCCTCTTCCTCCTTATGCAGCGAAGCGCTGCAGAAGCCCACATGCTCTCCCTGGGGAGATAGGTGAAATAAAACGTAGCGCTCACGAGGCTCTAGAGCAGGCAAAGTTCCTGCATCAAAAAAGGAATAAGTCCTTAGAAGGGCAATGCAGGGCCCAGTGAGACAAGTCCTCCTGGCAGCCCACATGGGCCCCAGCAGCAGCACGCGCCAACAGGATCAGCACAGCATCATGGCATCATGGAACTGAACCTTTCAGAGGGTCACAGCCCCTTTGCTTATACCACCAAATGACTTTGTTCTCAAAAGTCTTTGAACCCAGCCAGAACCAGTTTGGTGTGGTCCTGGAGCACTTTGTTTATAAGGCTGCATCCTGCCTTTGAGGAAGAGGGGTCTGCTATCAGACACACAGTGGGAGGTGGAGCCATCATTCACCTTGCCAGGCACAGCCCTGCTTAGATCAAAGGGTCACCCCTCCCCATACTCCAACTGCAGAGCTCTCAATTCAACCCACGTCTGGCTCAGCCTGCCCTGTCCTTCCAAAACCAGACATGCAATTCACATCAGGCAGGCAGACACATAGCACACAGAAATGCCAACTTCTAAAAGTGGCATTTCTCATATAGTCATAATAAATCTGCGCACACCATTGAGCAGCATTTATTCTCACAATGTCATACATACCAGACTTGACCATACTGCTACTCTCATAACAGGAATTACCACTGACACATACTGGGCAGGGAATCCCCCATGCATTCCTATGAGAGGGCAGGCCACTCTCACTCCCACTAAATGTAACACAGAGCGCACGCACTTTACACTGGACCACAGTGCTAAAGTGCCCAGCGGCCTACAACCACTAACATTACACAGAGAAAAAGGCTGGGAGAAATGCAAAAAGTTCAGGGGTGAACCTGCAAAAAGGGGCCAAGTCCAACACAGCACATCAAGGGAGCTGATGTGGAAAGGAAGCTTGGAGGTGAGATTGTTCTCCCATAACACCTCCTTGCGCTGAGGGAGCCTGTACAAGCAGCAGCTGGGGAATAGAGGCCAGTGAAACAGCCCCCACCTTTCCTTTTGTGATCTCTGTGGGTATCAGGGTGAACTGGTACTCTGTCCAGCCACTACCATCCTACAGCTAGCTAGTGGCTACTAGTGGGACTCCAGTAAACTGTGCTAAGACATTAGGCACCTTTTTACAGATCCCTGATGCTACTAGAGCAGAGTCCTCACTCAGGGTGGGAGGGCACTTCTGTTGCTTTGGGTGGGGGTTATGGGGCTGATCAAGAACCTTTGACTTCACATCATAAGCTGAAACTATATCCTTTCAACCCAAAGATTAGCATCGTGGCTCTAGCAGATGAGAGCAAACCTGTGCAACATGGTCTGTAGTATGCAAAGCTAATTGTGTGTTTTCAGGTTAATTGTGTTTTTATTGTGCTTGGCGTCTAGGCGCTATAATACTGTTTGAGGTCAGAATTCTGGCCTGAGAATTGTTGAGATATCTGATTTTCACTGTTTATCCTAGTTTTATTTGTAGTTTAATTCTCTTGTGTGTATTAAAGTACTTTTCTATTATAAAAAGTAAAGCACTGACGACATTGATTTTATCAGAAGGAAGTACGGTGTGCACTGTATTCTGAATGTCTAACCCCACCTCACCTCCTTGAGTAAGCCTTAGACTGCTCTGTCATGCTACCCTGAGAGAGTCAAGTGCTGGAGAGGAGTAGTTGGTTATCCAGTTTTGGGTCCACTAGTACTGAGGCCCAAGGACACCAGTGGGGAACACTCCAGTTGATGCGATAGGAGCACAGTAACCCCTGAGTGCCCTTGTGTCCAGGAAGGCGGGTCTAACAGGAAAGTTTTCTGTGGATGGGTGAAGTTCACCAATTTCCAAGGAGGTGAACCCAGGATGGCCCTAAAACCTTCATCCCTTGCAGCAGCTGTGAACAGCTCTAGTTGGCTGGCTGTGACTCACGGTTCCCACCACGTGAGCATGCCATTGAAGTTTACTAAGAAGGTGGCCCACTGCTGCGAGCCCTCCTTCATTCCCTGTGTTTAACTGGCATGGCCCTCCATCAATGACAACTTCCTGTCACAGGATGTTCTGCCCAAAAAGGAAGTGGCAGAATATTCTGCAGTAGGACATAACTATGCACCGAGGCAGATAGCTCAGCATGCAGGTATCTCAGATAAATGTATACAGGCAGGATACACCTGCTGCCCCTTTCAGCAGCAGGTTGATTTCTCGCTCCTACGAAGGGAAGCTAAAATTACAATCACTTTTCTGGTCCAGCCTACCAGACAGCCAGTGCAAGCTATCTGGTTGCAAAAGACATAATGAGAACTTACAGTTGGCTTACATCCCTCACATTGGCTATGTTGTCACTCTTGTTCTGAATTAATGGCTACCCTTCTTCTACTTATTTTTGTCCCTCATCTGCAACATAGCTGTTTACCATCCTTTTGATTGACCAACTTGTATCCTTCCACTGTTTACTTTTAGTGGACTACTTTTTTTTAGTTAAGCAGTCCATGAAAGTTTCTGTTTTCAATGTCTCTCCCTCGTGTGTTTTTCTCTGGTCAAATACCCACCCTTTGCTGCTCAACCTCTATCTCTCGTGCGCTTCACCCTTACCAGTGTTGTTCTTTCCCTCGTTTGCGGTTTGCTCTCTCTTTCTTGATTGCTTCTCCCCCATCGGTTGCCTCCGTACTCTGTGTTGTTCTTTCCATTGTGTGTGTTTCTCCGCCCATCCTGGTGTTACTCTCTCACTTATGTGCTGCTTTTACCTCCTCCATCTGCTCCCCCACCATCCACTGTGTTGCACTTGTAGTCCTGCTGTCCTTTTCTATTTTTATTTTGCGGTTTTGAACAAAAAATGCAATGCATCTGCCATCTGTAATCAGTAAAAAAAACAAAAATGGAACTTATATATTTGTGAAGCCATGTGCATCGCGAATGATGTGACACCCAACATCGGTCACGTCATTGCTCCTTTTATTCCTACTTTTTTTTTGCCAAAGTGTTTTGCTTTGGCCGATGCTGCACATCATTGTCAAGCTGCATTGGGAAAGCCAACAGGTCCAAAAAGGCGAGACTTATTGGCTCTGCCAGTGCTTGATTAATGCATCAAGCTTTATTCTTAACAAACCTGTGACTTTTGAAAGAGAATATGTGGAGTTGCGAGTAAGACCAATTCTCAATGTGTTCACCTCAACTCTACACTTAGTGTGCTTTCATGCAAGGGTCTGCAAAAGGCAGCACCTGATTTGCAGGCATCCACGTGTGAGGTTGGGGGATTTGACAGAAGGAAAATATGGTACTTTGTGCTTTTATACACATCACCGTCAACTTGAAATATAATGTTTTGTGATTAGGAACAGCCTTTTTCACCCACCATAGAGCACTGTATTACAAAAGTGCCATTTTGACTGAGAGAATATTTCCACATGCCATCACTCTTTTTCAGCTGCACTGACTGGCCTTGGAGTTGAGGTTTCCTTTATTCTAAAACATATTCATGTTAAACTTTACCAAGAAGAACAAAACCATGTGAAGTAAGGAAGCAATGTAAACAATAATTAAAGGCATAGTTAAGGTATACAGTGCCTCCCCTACAGAATACCTAGCGCATGACACATAACAGAGGGGAGTAGGAAGAAAGGATTGGGAATTTTGACCAGCAATAACTTTACACAACAGGCGGTCAAGCAGGATTAGTACAACTCAATCACTACACATGAAGGTGCAAGAAACTAAACTGAACTCTATAAACTATATAAAAACATATCACACTTATAGAAACATCTTCATGTTTTAAACGTAACTTTCCCCCTAAAGGCATGTAAACTGATTACATCTAACCAAGCATTATTATCTGGTTTATCTTTAGATTTCCATACCATATGGCTCCTCTTTTTGGTAAACAGAAGAGCTCAAAATAATTCTGTAGTGGATGTCTGCATGACGTTAATGTTTTGAGAAGAACTCATGAATTTCAAGATTGCTGATCCGACGATTGAAATACTAAGAATAAAGTGAATTTGTTCTAAAAGATCAAACAACACTTGCTTAATTCCATAACAGCACCCAAACAGACGAGCCAGAGTGCCACCTTCACTTACGCACACCCAGCAACTATTGCAGTCCATGGAAAAATGGAAGTCACTGCGATCTCATCAAAATATTTTCAAAATGTAGGTTTTCTTGAATAACAAGCAGATTTTCTAACCTAGAATGTCTGTCAAGTTTTCTCCTGGACACCTCCTCATTGCTGGAACTTGCTACTTGAGTTTCAGCCAGCCACTCCTCGCCGCCAGTTAAAAAATATTTTATTTAATCTGTCCTCTCCTCTGTCCAGCCTACTTGTGTTTCTCATTAGCATCCCTTTTTTATGCAACCAATTACTGTTTTCAGTTCTTTCAACTAACTGTAGTGCCCTCCACTACCCTTCGGTCTAGGATTATGCTTTGTCAATTGCAAAATAAAAAATAGACGGTCGTGTCTTTGGGAGGCTCTTCCACTTCAAACATTTTGCAGTTAAACATTACAAAGTATTCTTTCTTTAGTCTGCAGGGAGCCCTACCTCACGCTCGCTCTTCCAAACTGAGTAGAAACAGGCAGTACTAGACAGTAAGTTCAGGGTGGGTGGACTTGGACAGAAAATAGGCCCGAACATCAAACTGAAAGTGGACCCCATTAGTGCATCAGATAGCTGAAAACTAGCCATTTTGCAAATCGGGCAGGTTTGAAATTGTAAAGGCATGTTGTCTATGTGTTTTGCAAGGCATGGGCGAGTGCATGGATTTGTGCTTGCTGCAGGCAATGCTTGTGTGACATCAACAGCAAAAACGATCCCGCCAGTCAGGACACCTGCCCACAAACAGCCACACAACCAGTCGGCACACTGTCCTGTCAGAATAATCCTTCTTGCACTGCCAGATAGCCACGCAGGGCAGTCCAATCCTGGTAGCGTCACCTTTCCTTACCCGCTCCTGGTCTTGCGTCCAATCATGGGCGTCCGCAGGGGAGGGCAAGGGGGTGCGCTTCGCTTGCCCCCCCTGGATCGCTGGTCCCATTCCTTTTGGTCCGTAATGTTCAAGATTACAGCAAGCTGTTCCCCTGCGAGAAGCCCCAGGAGTTTAAATGTTCTCTCACTTGGGGCCTCTCGCACTTGTCTTTGAACTCTGGAGGCTACAGCAGCCCCTCCCCGACCTCGAGCAGACTTTGGACAGGCCCATTGCCATTCTCTCTACTGCTGATCATCACATAAAGAATGACAATGGGTAGTCTGCATTAAACGTGCCTTGAAGGCGAGTGATGAAGTTAAAATGTTGCCCCCCCCCTGGAAGGCGAGTGATGAAGTTAATATTTTGCCCCCCCCTGGAAACATTTCTGCGGACGCCCATGCGTCCAATGGATACTTCCAGCGAGGGCGCAGTTATTCAAGACTTCAGGACATTCATAGTGGCCATGATCGAGTCATTCTTTTAGTGCTAGCAGGCTGCCATATATGTGAAGAGGTGTTGCGCAGCGGCCAGGGCGACTGACCCCGGCGGCTGGGGATCACGGTTCGATCCCTGGCACTGGCGGCAAGGGTCTGCCCAGCACCATGTGACTCTGGGCAATAGCTTGCTTAATCTTCCCGACAGTCCCCAGTGCCAGGAAACCTAGGGGTAGCTGTGCGCTTTACAAATACAGGATTATTATTATAGAGCGCAAACCTGGCTAGTGAGCAGAGTTTGCTGAACAATGTGAAGTCTTCAGACTGGCCAAGACTGACACTAAATGTGTGCTCTAGAGAGAGCAGGAACTCAGAATGATCGAACACATTGCTCTAGACTTCATTGAAGTCTGTATGACCAGGAAGGAATGGTCATGAATAAGAAAAGAGTGTGCAATGTTCCCACAGTTGGCCTTTGTCATCTTTGTGAGGTTTCTTTTAAAACATAACAAGTTTTAGAAATTTCAAAAACATAATTATGTGGAAAAAATCATGCAAAACTTAGGTTTTGAATGGAAATGGCGAGCAAAACCGACTTTTTACAGAAGACATTCACTGCAAAAAATGTGCAGAAAAAGTCTTCTACAGAAAACTTTATGAGCGAGAAGTTTCATTCACAGCGAAGCTATGGGAAGGTTACTAACTTTACAACTTTGTGATGCTGCAAAGTTTGTAACCTTCACCAAAAACCTCAATGGTAAAATTATAGTTTCACAGAGCCATAGAATTCTATTGGATGGGAGGATATCAGGTTATAGAAAGTAGTAAACAACTGAACAATACAATGTAAATGTCTACAGAACTATGGATGCCACACGTTAGTCATTCTCAAGGAGAGTGGACATAAATGGACGAATAATGCAACATATGGAGGTGAATTTTGCAGAGAAGTATATTTTGAAAAGTCTTCTGCTGCACAAATATTCCCTCTCACTATTTGAAGCTGATTGACTTGTGCCAGTATGAACCCTGTATTTATGCACATGCCTCTGCTAATCACATTACATGCGTTAAAATACACTCTGTGTGCAAGTATTTCACACCTGCATTGCATGCAGAAACATAACAAGGGCGCCAAAAAAACGAATTCAAGAAATAATAATAAGCATCCTTAGCACTGGTCGGGTAGTAAGAGGAAGCCATAGATTGTGTGCAGTGGGTCTGGCATATGAATAGGCTCAGGTGTCACTTCACATTATGCAATAATGATAGCTACCTTGATCCCCAATCCTGCAGCTTTGTAAATTGTGCACTCTACAATCTGCAGGCTATGAAGCTTACCCTAACCCTTTATGTCTGAGGTACTGTAAGCGCGGAAGGGCAGGGCACTCAATATCCCTCCTCATTATCTCTATAGTGTTATGTTGTTATGTTATGTGTATTTGTAAAGCCCACTATCACCCGCCAGGGTATCCTGACACTGAGGAGGTGTGAGTTCCTAGTCCCACCTATGGTAGGTTGGATAATTAAATAGCCAGGTCTTCAGCTAATGCGGGATTCAAGAAGAGAGTAGGCTCTGATGTGGAGAGGGAGTTCGTTCCACACTTTAGAAGCGCTCACCCTCCTGATCTGGTTCTGTGTGTGGGGGATGTTGGTGAGTAGGAGTCCTGCACAACAGATGTGTGAGGATGGTTGGTGGAAGGAGATGCAAATGTCAGGTAGAGTGGCCAGGAGTTTTGGATTGCCTGAATTGTAGTGGTCTAGTCCATTTATTTATTGTAAAAACGAATAAATACCTTGGTGCTGAGACAAGCTGCAATGGAATATTCACCCATTAAAACTTCAAGAAAAAGGATACATCCTAGACCACGGGTACTCATAGTACGGCCCGCAGGTCGCCAGCGGCCCGGTAAGCCTTCCCTGGCGGCCCGTGGACCTTGAGACATCGTACCTGCGTATTTAGTGTCAGCAAACACCGCCGGTTACAGCAGCGCAGACTCCAAGAGACTCTGCTCTATGCTGGCCGGCGATTCCAGCGGTAGTCAGAGTGGAGCTGCAGGGGCGCTAAGAGGTGAAACACAACAAAGCCTCGTTAGCAGTAAATGGTCTTTTAAAGACCTGTGTAGTACCTGTGTGGTACCTGTGTGTGTGCCCGGGAAGCTGTCTCAGCCCCGGGCTGACACACGCCGGGTGAGGTGACAGAGAGTGAAAGTGGATGGCAAACTGCAAAGGAAATCGGGGGCTGCTGTATAATGAAGGGGTAAATTGCCTGGGACTTGGTATTAAGTGTGTCAGAAAGTAACATGGAATGATCATATCATTGCCAAAACCAACTAGGTGATGCTGCATGTGGCCCTGCATTTCACTGGGATTTTCCATTAAAAATGAGTCACGCAAGCTATGTCAGTGTGTCCTGCTAAAAATGATGGGGAGGATAGAGCAAAAAACTAGAAAAGAGACCATACATGGAGAAACGCAGACACAGGCAGGAAAATAAGGTAAAGAGAAAGAGGGACACAGATGAAGAGAAAAGAGACAGCAGAACAGAGGAAGAGAAACACAATGAGAGAAAGAGAGTTAGAGAGAGCGAGACAAGTTTGGCAGATAGAGACAGAGACAGATAGCAACATATAGAGACAGCGCCACATAGAGGGAGAGACAGATTGAGGCAGAGACAGATAGAGACAGGGGCAGAGAGAGCTAGATAGAGGCAGAGACAGGGACAGACTGACAGAGGCAGAGACAAGTAGAGGCAGAGATGGAGGTAGAGACAGACAGTGATAGCGACAGAGAGAGGCAGAAAGAGAGACACACAGATAGAGGAAGGGACATATAGAGGCAGGGACAGATAGAGGCAGGGAGAGGGGCTAACAGAGAGAGGCAGGGACAAGGAGAGGGGCTGACAGATAGAGACAGAGGCAGACAAAGACGGAGATGAGGACAGAGGGAGGGAGACAGATAGAGGGATACAGACAGAGAGATAGAGACAGAGATAGAGGCAGGGACAGAGAGAGGCAGAGACAGATAGAGGCAGAGACAGATAGAGGCAGAGACAGACAGAGGCAGAGACAGACAGAGGCAGAGATAGACAGAGGCAGAGATAGACAGAGGCAGAGATGGACAGAGGCAGAGACAGATAGAGGCAGAGACAGGGACAGGGGCAGACATATAGAGGCGCAGAGATAGACAGAGATAGACAGAGACAGACAGGGACAGACTGACAGACAGAGACAGATAGAGACATATAGAGACAGAGACAGATAGAGGTAGAGACAGATAGAGACAGGGGCAGAGAGAGCTAGATAGAGACAGGGACAGATAGGGGCAGGGGCAGATAGAGGCAGAGACAGATAGAGGTAGAGACAGACAGAGGTAGAGACAGACAGAGGCAGAGACAGGCAGAGACAGGGACAGACAGAGACAGATAGAGGCAGAGAGAGGGAGAGGGGCTGACAGATAGAGGCAGAGACATACAGAGACGGAGAGGGAGACAGAGAGAGGGAGACGGATATAGGGAGACAGACATAGCGATAGAGACAGAGATAGAGACAGAGATAGAGGCAGAGATAGAGGCAGGGACAGAGAGAGGCAGAGACAGAGAGAGGCAGAGACAGAGAGAGGCAGTGACAGACAGAGATAGAGGCAGAGACAGACAGAGAAAGATAGAGGCAGAGACAGGGACAGGGGGGACATATAGAGGCACAGAGATAGACAGATAGAGACAGAGATAGACAGAGACAGACAGGGACCGACTGACAGAGACAGATAGAGACATATAGAGACAGAGACAGATAGAGGCAGAGACAGATAGAGACAGGGGCAGAGTGAGCTAGATAGAGGCAGAGACAGGGACAGACTGACAGAGGCAGAGACAGATAGAGGAAGAGACAGATAGAGGTAGAGGCAGAGACAGACAGCAATAGAGATAGCGAGAGAGAGACAGAGATAGAGGCAGGGACATATAGAGGCAGAGACAGATAGAGGCAGAGACAGAAAGAGGCAGAGACAGATAGAGGCAGAGACAGATAGAGGCAGAGACAGACAGAGGCAGAAACAGACAGAGACAGGCAGAGATAGGGACAGACAGAGACAGATAGAGGCAGAGGCAGGGAAAGGGGCTGACAGATAGAGGCAGAGACAGAGAGGGAGACAGATAGAGGGAGACAGACAGAGAGAGAGAGTCAGATAGAGACAGATAGAGAGAGAGATAAAGACAGAGATAGAGGCAGAGACAAAGATAGAGGCAGGGACAGAGAGAGGCAGGGACAGAGAGAGGCAGGGGCAGGGGCAGACAGATAGAGCAGAGTCAGACAGAGACGGAGAGGGAGATAGAGGGAGAAGGGCAACAGACAGATGGAGACAGACAGAGAGAGACGGAGGGAGACAGAGGGAGAGAGGGAGGGAGACGGGGCTGAGACAGAGAGAGATAGGGAGACAGACCGAGTGAGGGAGACAGAGAGGGAGAGAGAGAAAATGGGGGAGAGGGAGGAAGAGAGAGGGAAAGAAAGAGAGAGATAGAGAGAGGGAGGGAGACAGAGAGAGGGAGGGAGGGAGAGATAGAGTGAGAGATAAATGTGTGTATGCCGGGTCTGCTGGCTCAATGGACAACGGCTTCTGCTTCAGAGGCCTGTGTTCAACCACAAGGTCACTTTTTTTGGGGGTCCAGCCCCGCCCCCTCCTCACTGACCCCGCCCTCACCAGTGCGGCCCTCGGCCACAAATCATACTGTAAATTTGGCCCCCGAGTGAAAGTTTGTGACAGGGCCGGACTGGCCATAGCGGGCACCGGGCATTTCCCCGGTCGGCCGCTAGGGCGGGGGCTGGTTTTGGGCCCCTGGGGGGCCGTTTTTGTTACCAGGGGTCGGCAATGTCGGCCCCCGGTAACAAAATCGCCCGAAACCGGCCGTCGCAAACTGCTCAGCTGCACTCCCCCTGACCCCAGGGGGGGCCAGCTGAGCATTTTGCCAAAGCCGGTTTCTGTTCTTAGTCCGGCCCTGGTTTGTGAGTACCCATGTCCTAGACTATGTATATTATGGAGATCAGCTTTTGCAAAGGATGACTTTTCAGTGATTTACTAAAAGAGAGTTCAAGAATTGTCTAGGTTCATGAGGCAAACAGTTCCCCAGTCCAGGAACCAGGTGTAGAAGAGAGCAGTCCCAAATACCGTTTCTCTTAACTGAGAAAATATAAAATTGGGGGGAATGAGCTAAGTGGACGACATGACTGGCATACACTGCAAGAAAGCAATACAAGTCCTGCCTTACTTTAGCCACAGAAGACTTTGTGGGCAAGAACAGAGATTTGAACTGAGTGCTTTGCACAGTAGCTAGTCAGCAAAGAGTTTTCCTTACGGTCAACACACAGTCAAACTTTCAAAGTCCTTCATTTGTCATGACCGCCATGTTCTAGACTCATTGAAGAATTTTCAAAAGATATCCAGCCTGCCGCACATAGAGGATATGCTTGGAGTTGTGATACTGGAAGATCTGAGGGTAAAGCAGTCACAACTTGTGCCAGTAGGACTGAATTTGCTATACGTGCTGTGTGACAAGCAGTCCACTCCACATCTTAATTTTTTGCATGATGTTACAAGGAGCTCTGCGTAGCAGAATCGGATTCGACATTTTTGGATGGCATGCATCACGACAGGCTCTGGAAGACAAGGCGGTCCTTTTTATCCCACTTGGATTTGTGACTTGTTTTATTGGACACTATACATCTCCTGTCCACAATTCAGTGAGTTGCTGTTCCCCAGTCACATCTGCAGTGATCTGAACGTCATTAGCCCAAATTCTAACAAAGCAGATTTAGCTGTCTTTTCTTCAAGTCAGCTAATTGAGAACCTTAAATTGGCTAATAGTAAAATATTACACTCAGGAATTTGAAGTGGAAGTACGCATCACATACAGATGTTACTCTTATCAAGACTTCGAACCAGTGTTAGGTGAGCATGACTGTCCCTGGGCATTCGCAGTCAGATATAAACGTCAAGTTGGTTGTGACCTTTATCTCTTTCTCAAATGGACTGATGGATTGTGCATTGTACACTCTGCAGGCTATGAGGCTTCCTCTAACCCTCTCTGTCTGAGTTACTGTAAGCTCTGCATGGCAGGACAGTCACTACCCCCGCTCCTCCCTATTTATCTCAACATGATGTACAACATTTTGTAGTATACCAGAATAACAAATACAAAAAGATTTCCCAATATACTGAAAGACAGTCAGTCATCACCAACAGGATTCTTAGCCTGTGAACAGAATACAAACAAGGACCAAGAGTCAGTTCAGACTAGAAACAGCAAGTTTTGAACCAGAGGATTTGGCTGCCTGGCGAGGAAGAGAACTAACAGCTTCCAAACTTTTGCGCCAAATCTGGCAATAATCTTAATGAGTGAATTTGAACATGAATTTGTCCTTAATCAGAACAATCCGTATCGCAATCACATCTCTTTGTGGGCCCGATATATTGACGACGTCCTCCTACTTTGGGAGGGCGATAAGGACGTTCTGTCACTGTTTCACGGTTGGCTCAATAATCGCTCACAAGATATTCAGTTCACACTGGAATCCGATAATGTGTCCATTATTTTCTTGATATCCAAATCAAAGCTGAAGCTGGTTCCTTGTACACTAGTTTGTACAGAAAGACAAGTGAGAGGAATACACTCCTTAGATACACGAGTCATCATCCGCGTAACCTCAGAGATAATTTGCCTTTTGGACAATTTCTGAGGTTACGTAGGAATTGTACAAAAAAGGAGGATTACTTTGAAGAATCCTCTCTTTTGATTGGCAGGTTGGCAGAACGGGGTTATCCATTACGTCTCCTGAAAAAGGCACGTAAACGTGCGTGGCATAACCATCGTGAACATTTACTTAATGGACAACCTAAAGAAAAAAACGCAGAACGTTTAGTGTGTGTGACAACATTTAACACTAGGAGCAGTACGATAAGGAAAATGATAAATCGTCATTGGCACTTGGTAGAAGAGGAATTAGGGGGAATGCCCCCTCCTTTACATGCCTTTAGGAAAGGTAAAAATATCAGAGACCATTTGGTTAAATCCCTCCTGCCCTCCACATAACAAGCCAGCCAAACTACTTTGTGGGGACTTCCCCCTGTATCAGGACACACCAAATGTGGTGGGTGTAAGGCTTGCCCTCTTACCGTAGAGTGTACCACTTTCAGTCATAACGATGAGACCCATACACTCAAGGACCACAGTAATTGCAATACCACAGGGGTTATCTATGCCATCATATGCCCCTGTGGTTTTCTATGTGTGGGCCAAACGATTAAAAAAATCAAATGCCGTATTCTTCAACATGTGAGCAGAATACGCTGTAAAACATCAGGGGCACCCTTAGTGGATCATTTTACCACATTTGAACATGATCCCAATAGCTTAAGATGGTGGGTCATTGAAAAAGTGAGACCCAATCCCAGAGGAGGTGACCTCAGTATTATTTTGAACAAGAGAGAGTGTAGGTGGATACATTCTTTGGACACTGTACAGAAAGGACTGAATGAGATGGAGGAGATTAGTAAACAGGTGTCCCTCCTGATGGTATAGAGACTAAGGGATTCACTGTTGTACACTACTGCTTTACATGTAATATATTGAATACATAAAATATTTTTAATGTTTGTTTTGTCTAAGCTCATTGTACATTGGTATGTATAGAACATCTTACTGCCCAATTTTGTAATCAATGTAAATCACTTCTCCATCTCCATCTTTTGGGAGAATTGTAGGTTTTAATACCTGAATTTGGATTTTACAATACCTTGTCTCACACCGCATGAATTGTGCTCGTAATCCCGAATGCTGGTTAAATATCGGGTCTTTTAGATTAACCTGAAACTGTGTAGAATGATGACTTTTGACTATGTGATAATAGAAACCAACAAATATGTATTGTTTAATTCTTTTATAAAATGTTTAATATTTTGTGTTTACCTGCAATAACTACAATTTGAATTAGTATTTAGCGGTCGTCGCGCACTGGCCCAGACGCGAGATACTTATTGAACCGACGTTATGTCGCTCGAACTAGGTAAGCTCCTTTGTGGACTATTTAGAGCCATTTTTGTTACGAGAGAATTTACTTTCTTCGATAATAATTGGTCCCCGTTTTTTCCGTATAGCGGTCCAACTTTGAGAGGACCTTTTGAGACACGGCAGTACTTTAACAAGCATCTGTACGACGTAACTGCTATAGGGACTAGTCCAAAAATCATCCCTCGCAACTTATTGAAAAGGTAATATCATTACTTTGATTTTCCCTGTTGAATTTCTTTTGGGGAATGGATTCTTTGAACAATTGTGGGCGACTCGAACTTGTAAATCACAAGGTATTTCCAATTGAATCCAATTCATTATTTACACTTCTGGTTACTAGGTTTTATTAGTTTTAGGTCCTCAAAAACTTTATTGTTTTTTAGGAGGCCATCTCATTAATTGACAAAAGGAAAAAAAACAACACTCTAGAACTACCCACGCCGTGAGGGTGAGCAAACAGCCTCGGGCTTTCATTGAGCTCGTTTTTTTGATATTTAAAAGCAACAGCTCATTTAGACATATTTTTCTTGTTTTATAGGGTCATCCACAAACTTAAGGTTGCCCGTTGTTTTTATAGTCCTGATGAAGACTTGCATGGCCCAGGCTTAATTCACCGTCAGGCCCCAAGTCGAGTCGAAACGTCGACGCCCCCGCCCTTGATATTTGACCTGGACCTATATATCCCAACCTTTCTGTGCAACTATAATTTATGAAATATATGAGTTGTTCAAATATATTGATATTATGGATGAATTGATTCAAGGCCAGGCCATATAAAATGGATGATTGTTGATCCACTTTGTGATATAACTAAACAGCGTTTTGTGTTTTACGTCACCAATTTCTGTATTTCTTTTCCTTTTCACCAACTTAACTTTGTTCTATTCACATCTTCCTATCTTGCACGCTCCCCTTGGGGCAACCAATATGACCCGTATTGTTAATCGTTTATATCTTCGAGTGGCGATAAATGAATAAATTGCCTTTGATTATATGTTTTGCTGTTGCGTTTTGTGATATTGATGCATTTATTGATTTAGAGTAGATTGTTCATACTCGTGAAAGTTTCAATTAGTAAACATTGACTAATTGTGATATTGAAAAGTAATAGTCTATGGACCATTGTTTTGTAATATTGTCCAAACTACCCGCAGCAGCTTTTCAAGGATAGATCCAGAAAGATGCAAACACATTTTCAACTCAGCCAGGTGGATCCACACATATTTAAACATCTTCTTAATGTAGGGCCTTCCAGCTGGAAATGTTTTTGTGGAGTTACTTACATACATATTATCCAGACAGGACTTAAAAAATAGTGACACACTGCTGTGGCCTCCGGAGGAGATCTTTGGAAGGAACCAGAAAAATTGAGAACAATACAATAAGCTGAGTAGAGAAGAGATACAGCTGTGACCTCTGCTGAGAATTGGGGGAGACCCAAGTAAATGAAAGAAAGGTGAAGTGCTTTGGAGGCACCCAGAAGAGACCATTAATAGGAAACCCTACCATAAACGAGGCAGACCAGAGATGCTACTTTAACCTCTGCTGAGGCAAATATGTGGGAATGAGAGATCACAGGGGAACGTCCCAGACTAGACCAAAAATAGGTAACAAGATGATAACTACATAGACTAGAGGATCAAGGTAAAGATAAGTTATCACTACGATCAGGCTTTCTATGCTGGACGTGGAATAACTTAAGCAAAAGGCAGACTACCTAAAGTAAGCAAAAGCAAAGGCAGATCAACTAAAGTGCTGCATTAGAATACAGCTTGAGAAGAAACACTTGCAGCAGTAGACTGGATGAAGAAGAAAGAGCCTTGGGAAGGAAAAAGCAAAAGAAGAGTGAGATGAAGTGACATCTACAATCAGAGCAACACATGAGGACTAGAACGAGAAGTAAGAAAGATGACAGCAGATAGCAAGTAGGAACGGTTTCACACTCTTGCCCTGGTCGAAAAGCCCCATGAGGGTGAGCATCTCGGGGGGAGGCTCTACCAAAAATCTTACACCTCACCCAGGCTGTAGAAGGAGAATTTAAGTAGGAGATATGCAGTCTGCGGGTTGATACCAGGCTCTAGATTGAAGTCTGGCTATAACACCTTTAAGTGTGTATTATCACATACACTCTGAATTGTAGTGTAGTCATGATACCGTTTTTGATGCCCTGATGCAGCATCTGTGAGGTATGCACAAATAACATGACTACATTTGTCCTTCACTGGGAACCAAACACCCAATTGTAGCGCCAGACTCTCAGAGGGTAGCGTTGCAGAGCAATCTGAGGTTTACTCAAGGGAGGTGGTGTGGGCTAGTAATCGCCATTTGCAGGTGTGCAGGAATAACACTCAATAATTGATTGTCCATTCTGTACTTTGCTTTATAAAAGTAAGAATACATTTATTAAACACACACACTACTCAATACTATGCACCAATTTTCATATATACATAAGCTGTTGGAATTACATTGCATAACCTCTCCACCCCTCCCACAGGGGGGGTGGGGTCTAGTACCACCACTCCCATGTATGCACATCAGCTTGCCCCAATGCAGTTAGTTGAACATAACCTGGAGCGAGGGCCCTGCGCACTGGCACCATCCCAGTGGTGCCCCCCAGTATCTCAACAAGCATTTAAATTAGGTAACACTGGCTTGGCGACACACAACTCGGACTGCACATTTCCTACTGACCATGAAGTATGCACCTATACATCTTAAGGGCTAGCAGTCTGGGTTCTTCACCTAGGTGCAGCAGCAAGAATACATGTTCAAGCATCACTTTAGAATGAGGGTACTCATCACCTTTGTGTATCATTAGAATGCATTGCAATTACAGCCCCTAAGGCAACACAGTTGAATTGACAAGATTACGCGCATAAAGCCAGACTCCATAGCAGGAATATCTGACAACATAACCCCACTTTGCTTATGACATCACTTTTATCCTGTACTTCACATTAAACACGTGAGCTTTAGTCCCTCTAAAAGAAATAACCATTAATAAATGCATTTCGGTGCAACTACACCTCTTCACCTCCAGGGGATGCCCTTCTCCAGACATCCCCAACTCAGCCCTTCACTCCATGAGACACTTCGCAATACACCCTCAGCTGTAGAACAAAAGTTCCAGCCAAGAAGGTGTTAAATGCTGGCTGAGCCCTTGAGGGGTTATTCCTACCCAGGAAACTTAGGGAGGGACGTCTCTTCGTGCTGGGGTTGGGGGGAAGACTGTGCTTCTCCAGTAGCTCCCCCCAGCACAATGAGGGTGACCCCCTCCTCTGGGGGGCCACCATGCACTAAAATGATGAATTCCCCATGCCTTGCAAGGCATTATGGGGCGCTTCAGCTCCTTTTTATGAATATCTGAACAGCGGCTCTCCCGCTGTGTTGGGGAGAGCCGCGATGTGGGCCACCGGCCATGGCTCTCGACCATGGGGGGGGCCCGGTCCCACCTGGACCCCCAGGTGAGTGTCTGCGGCGCAAGGAGCCCACCCCCGGCTGCTTTTGCTTGTTTCCGGGGTCCCGGTCCCACCCGGGCCTGAGCACTAATTCTCGTCTCTCAGGGGTCCCGGTCCCACCCGTGACCCCCACGTGCTGCTTCAGTGGGGGGGAGACTGGGGAGCCCACCTCCGCTGCCCCCGCCAGCTCCCCGCCTGGCCAGCACTCTTCTGTGCTGCCGCAGCAGCCGGTGCCTCTCTTTGGGTCTGCCCGCTCCGGCGGGCAGACGCAGGGAATCATGCGGGTCCTCCTGGACCTTGGGGGAGTGCGACCGCACTCCACCCGCCTTCTCCCTCACATCGGGGCCCGGGGATTTGGTCCTGAGCCCCTCCTCCTCCTCGTCACGGGGGGCGCGACGGCGCTCCCCGTCGATTATTCTTTGGCGGGGGCCAGGGTGGGCTCCTGGCCCCCAGGGGGATATTTTCACGGGAAGCGCGATGGCGCTCCCCGGCTTGGCTCCTGGGCACATTTTTGTGGGGGGGCACAATGGCGCTCCCCCGCCTTTACTTCTGCGGGGCCCGGGGATGGGGTCAGGGCCCCTGGGCACATTTTCAAAGGGGGTCGCAATGGCGCTCCCCTGCCCCCTTCCTTCACATCATCGGGGACCAGGGTGGGCTCCTGGCCCCCTTCTGGCAACTTCACGGGGGGATCGATGGCGCCCCCGACTTTGCTTCCTCCTGGGGCAGACCCCGTGACCAGACCCACCCCGAGGGCATTTCTGAGATCGGCGGCGGAGCCACAAGTGCTTCGTCTTCTCAGTGGTCAAAGGTCACCTACCTTCCGGGGGCCATATCTCAGCCACTGGGGGTCCGATCTGCCCCATTTTCGCGTCTTCTTGCTCCTGGCCTCCAAGAGGGTGCATTTTGCAGGGAGCGGTCTTCACTGGCTCCCTGCACCAGCCTTTCATCTTGCTCTCCTCCTGGGCCTCTCTTCTCCCTGCGCAGAGGCCCCTGCTTCTGCGCACCGGTCCTGGGCTCTTCTTCTGGCGCTGTTAGGGCCCTAGGAGGCAGTCAGGGCATTCCTCCTTCAACTGCCCATTGCCAGGCTCCAGCACTTTCCGCCTCAGCAGACCACACCCCAGAGAGAGCTTCTCTTCCTGTGCAAGCACTTTTTAAAAGTTGAGTAGGGGGCTGACATGAAGTCTCTGTTGGTCCTATCAAACAACGACACATCACTTCCCTGCCCCTGCTCCCGCCTTCTTGTCCAGCCTCTGGGTTTGTTCAAAATGGCGGTGTCCAGGGTCTCTGGCTACATGGTCTCTGAAACAAAACCCCTTCCCCCCTCGCTGCCTACCCTCCTTGGTGCAGCCTGGTGCCTGGCACCCAGTGATTGCTGCTGAACGATGAGCATGTAGCCAAACCCATCTTCTCTTCATGGAGAGGAGGCCTTAGCTTGTGGAAGAAAGGTTATCAATCCATCCAGCTGAGGTCAGCCCTCAGCTTGGCTCTGGTGATGACTGACTCAGAGAAAGTGACCTTTCTGGATGACCCAAAAGCAGTACAAGTATGACTTTGGACTCTGCAGAATACTCCTTTTCACATCCGCTATAGTGGACTTTAGTGCATGTCTGGAATCTGTAGACCTAATGAAAGTTAATCTAGCACATGGGCTCCACATCCCCATAGGGGAATAATGAAGTGGAAAACAGTAAACACACACTGACTTTCCCTGGCATGTTCCTTCCCAGTGTATAAAGCCTATTCCATGTCACCACCCAATTCTGCACAAGACCTGCCACACCCTTCAACTTGTAGCTGCTCCTGGGCTGCACATACTAGGAATCTCCCCCACACAGCCCCCACACATGTGCACACGCATGTACATGTGTCTGCATGTAACCAGCCCGGTGTCCCTTACTCCAGCTGCTGCGCAGTGGCCTGGTCAAGCCAGGGGGACACCAGTAAAATCCCCATGCAATCTCTTACATCCTGAGTTCACAGTAAAAGCTCAACAATTAGGTGCTCAAAAAGCGATAAAAACCGGGCAGCCCATAGTGTCAGAATCACCTTCTAACACCTACTGAGAGTGGAAGACGAGATACTCAACTTACAGTATTAGACACTATCTTGGAGGTAGATTTGCAAACCCACAATCATGCATACAACAATTATTACATGCAACAAAAAAGCCTTACTAAGAGAGAAAATTACAAATTAGTAATTAGTAAAGCACATCAGACCACAAGATTCGTAACAATATATTCTGGTGGCTTCACAAAGTAAATCGAACTCCAAGGACATCAAAACAATAAAACATTTGACTCTTGTGAAATGCAATTTCTTTTCTTATCATTTCTGGTTAAAGGTTGATTATTGGTACAGCATATTTGATAACTCAGTTTGAAAATAATATATAAAATATTTTCGGTAGAGCATAGCTGTTTTGTTGGAAGTCTTCTGTATGAAAAGAAAGAGCTTAAATCATCCTCAGCATTTATTAGCTTTATGTATTTCTTGAAAGCAATTTGATTAATAATTCAGAATCCTTTGTGGAAATTCAATGGAGTTTAAACAAGCAATGTGATCCAAGGAATAGTCAGTCACTGGGCAGATGCAGTATAGCTACAATTGTACAGCATGCAATTTATGGATGTGAGCTCAGAAAAGGTAAACACACTTCACTACAGTGAAGAAAATTGATAATGTATACCTGGAATTCAAACTTGCATCGAGAGCCAGGGCACTCTGAAGCACAGATTTACCCAGCACTGCACCAAATATGAGACTACTAGAGATACCTCAAAACATTCATAATGGCAGTCTTCAAAGTCCTGCTACTGGTGTTGGACAAATGTACTGACCAGGAACTACTCCAGTCATAGTGACAGAGTGCAGGCCTCAGGATTGGAGCGCAGAAATGAGGGTGGATATGTTTTGGATGCTATAACCAAATTCTAGGAAATTAACAAAGAAAATAAACCTGGTCCTGATTTCTGCTACAAGAAAAAGTGGCCTAGTTCAAAGAGCACATTTAGACAAAGGACAATAATAGTAAAATAAAGAGTAGAATTCTGCCATTGGAAGGTGGATTATTAATGGGGATAATTCTGCACCTACTACTAGCAACAAGGTCACCACGCAGTATAAGGTCCACACAAAGTCTCAACAAATTATTCCATAGCTCAATCCTTGGTATCTGGCAATAAGAAGACAGGCTTAACTTAGGAGAAAGTCTGCTGTGAAGAATTTAAAAACACCACTACATTGAATAAGTGAGACACAAAACAGAATAAAAATCTCACAACAATTTATAAAAATATGAAACGTTTTTTTCTTTAAAATGACACCAAAATTACAAAAATCCAATGTAGGAAACTGGAGTTATGAATTTTTAAAGATTAACCATACAGCGCCAACCTAGGACATATGGTTGATCTTGACCGGGACAAAGTCAATGTTTGAGGCCGACTGTGATGAATCTCTTGTCGGATACACTAAGCAGGAGGCCCCGGTCAAAATATTAGAAACCTTTCTGGAATATTTTCTCTTAAAGTACTGTAGTCTCCTCCAGCAGGCCAATTTTGATGAAACGTCATTGGATTGCTTTTCCACTGGGCCCTGGTAAAATTCTGGAAGTCTGGAGCTTTCAGTGGGTTGAACCTAGAATCCAGGCTGGGCCGCTGTTTAAGGTAGTTGGCTTGAGGCATGGGACTGGCTGTAAGGCTGGCGGACTATCGGGCAGAAAAAAGGCAGAGCCTGGTCACCATCATTGAAGGAACAAAACTCAACGAGACAAGATATTGGCTCCCCACCTGGCGGCTCCGTCCAGCTGCAGAACTCAGACAATTGACCTTCAGAGGGGACAATTACTGCTATTTAAAGTCTTTTTTCCTCCTTGCTTTCTGATCAGGGGGAGGGGAGAAAGGCGGATGTCAATATAAACAGATACATTATATGGAAAGGTCAGCAGTGAAGTGTAAACCGCTGAAATAGAGACTCAAGACTCCTTTCGTAGAATGTTTTCATACATATAAACACTGTTGACAGACATTTTCTCATGGGAAAGTATTGGGGTATTGGGGTACTACCACCTCCGACAGCAAAATAATTCCATCAATGCTGGCGGCTTGTCCACTACCCCTCAGCAATAGTTATCAAAGCACAGTTTGGGCGACAGGCACTCTGCAAGTTGAGGAGATGGGGATGGGGGTTCAACTCACCTAACTGTTGCTCAAGACAGAAATAGTTGCTATAGGATGCATGTAGGCACCAGGTGGACAAAGGAAGGGGGGCGCCTCACAACAGTGAACTGCCGCAACTGGGACAATAGGTGAAACTACTGGTATCTCTGCCTGGACCTGGAATGTACATAGGATGGGGAACAAAATCAAACCCACACTTGTCCTACAATATATCAAGCTACATGCCCCAGATGTAGTAATGTTACAAGAGACACACCTGAAAGAGAACTGCTACAGGGCCCTAGATAGCTTTGGATATAAACTAGTAGCTCATTCGGGGTATTCGACTGACTGGTGGGCATTTTGATGCGTAATACATTGTCCCTTACCATAGACAAAACTTGGTGCGATTATGATGGCTGCTGTGTACACCCCTTAGGACACATAATATACACATTCTATTTGGTGGCGCGTTGAGTCCTTCTAAAGAATTGATTACTTACTCACACACCATGACAAGTGCGGGGCTTCATACAACTGACATATGTGGCAAGGGGCATATCCGACAATTCCCAAGTAGGCACCCCTTACCAGGGACCGACCTTTAGCAGAGTAGCATACCCAAATATTGACCGCTGGCAATTAAAAGATCCAGATTTACAAAATAAACTTTGTGAAGGGACCAAACTGTACTTCTAAGAAAACATAGGATCAGTAAAATCCCAACAGAGTTTATGGGAGACATTCAAAACCATGCTGAGAGGCCAGGCCTAGGTGCTGATAGGGGGGAAGAAGAAAGAGGAAAATTTAAAAATGAAGACATTAGAACAAGAGATCTATGTAATAGAGAAAGAAGCAATAGCTAGAGGGAGCGCAGACCAGCATAATACATTATCCCTACACCAACAGGAACTACGTGCCTTAGCCAAAAATGAGGTGCGGGCATACGCCCTTGCGACGCAACACAGATTATATGACGTGGGTGACAAGGTTTCTATGCTATTAGCCTGGCTTGAAAAAAGAGATAGGGACCGATCCTGGGTGGCCACAATGAGAGACACAACGGAGACACTTCAAACGTCCAATGTAGAAATAGCGGAGACCCTCACTACCTAATATGAAAACCTATACTCGCCGGTAAGCGAACGCCAAGAGCCATTGCGAGGAATAGCTCAGAGATTTCTTGAAGCTAATACTGTTGGTTGAAGCACGCGATGCCCTAGTTGCAGACCTAACAGAAGAAGAATTATCCACAGCTCTTGGGTCCTTAAAACCAGGGAAATCAAGCAGTCCAAACGGACTACCAGTCACACTTTACAAAAGCCTTCCCTCTAAAATAATACCACCATTTAAAAGTATAGTAGTGGAATCCAGGGGGGAGGGTCAACTACCAACTGACCACGGTACAGCCACAATCGTAGTTAAACATAAGTCAGGCAAACCCCCAGATCTATGCAGTTCCTATAGGCCAATCTCATTATTAAACATGCAGGCAAAGGTGTTGGCGAAACTCTAGCCAATAGATTAGTGGCAGTCATTTCCACCATCATCCACGTAGACAAATCGGGCTTCATGACCTATAGAAGTACTCGCCAAAACCTACAATATCTCTATGGTGTCCTACAACGGATATATGACGGTACAACGCGTACCTTTACAACGCGGCCGTGACAGCGCAAGTCGTTACCACGACTTGCGTTGGGGGGGCGCGGATTTCGAATAGTTTAATTTACTATTCTAACACCAGTCCCCGTGGACCCTAGGGAAGGTGTTAGGATAGTAAATTAACTATTTTTAGACCTTGAGCGCCCTCCAGCGCAAGTCGTGGTAACGACTTGCATTGTCACAGCCGCGGTGTAAAGGTACCGCGTTGTGAAAACATCGTTGTAAACGATGTTTACCGTCCTACAACTGACAAAAAATCTTTCACCTCAACAACATTGATGTCGCTGGACGCTGCAATGGCCTTCGGTCTTAAGTTTTGTGAATGGGTAAGACTGTTCTACCGGGGCCCGCTGGCCCGTGGGAGGGTCAATGGCGCACTATCCAGACTCTTCCAACTGCAAAGAGGCAGCAGAAAGGGTTGCCCCTCATCACCATTGTTGTTTGCCTTGGCGCTGGGGCCATTGGCGTATTGGATCAGGACGGATTCACTAATCTGGGGTTTCTCAGCCACAGGGGGATGGGAGGTGCGCATCTCCCTGTACGTGGATGACATAATTCTTTATCTGTCATGACCATATTGCTCCATAGCAAGGGTCCTACATATCTTTGAGTTATTCGGTAGCTATTCGGGTTACACCATAACTTGAACCAAGTTGGTAGTATTCCCGTTGTCGGGCACCTCTCCGAAACTACCTGTGAGGTGCGAGACCCAAATCACAGTAGACAGCTTTAAATACCTGGATATTCAAATAACTTGAGATTATCATCTGTTCCTCCAGAGAACCCTCACCCGCAGATGGATAGGCTCCACACAGATATATTGCATTGACACACCTTGCCATTGTCCCTCATGGGCAGAGCTGCCCTATATAAGATGATGGCCTGACTACGTTTCCTGTACATCCTGCAGAGCCCTCCATACCCGGTACCACCAAGGGCGTGGACCAAGAGCTACGTACACTGCTATGGCAGAGAGGCACGCCTAGGATAGCATTAGACAAGCTACAGATAGGGGTCTAGGAGGGTGGCTTAGCTGTCCCAGACATTAAGCTACATTACTGAGCATCACAACTTCTGGTTATAAATGAATGGGCATATGTAGACAAAGGAGAGCCAGCCTACAGAGTAGATAGAGATGCAATGCCGGGCGGAAGGTATGAGCTACTCCTCTATGCCTGCAATCCGTGGCCAGAATGGTCAGCACACACGTCAGCTGTGGTCACATGTTGGATTGAAGCTAACAGGTTTCTAATATGGCAGGGAAGGTTGACTGGCATGACACCCATGTTGCTGGTAGACCGGCTGCGGGAAGTGGCCACACTGGAGGGATTCAGGGGTTGGCAGACAATAGGTGTTGAACATCCCAGAGATATGTGGAGAAATGGTGCACCTCTCCCCTTTGATGACGTACAGCAAGAATAAAGCCTGGCATCCACCCAGAGATTCCCCTACCTGAGACTCACACATGCCTTGCAACGACAAATACAATGACATACTGCCATCCCAGACTACTTTTTCTTAGAGGACAGGTTGATAGTCGACCACATCCCGAAAAAGGAATGTCAAAAATATACCATAAACTCATAAACAATGCACCAGATCCCCTGGTTTCCCTTCGTAACACCTGGGTAGATGACCTGGGTAATATAGAGGATGACGATTGGACAGAGGCCCTCCAAAGTCCCCGAGAAATCGCAATTTGCACACGATTTAGACTGATACAACTTAAGGTGCTCCATCGCTCCTACTACCCATGCAGACTCCTCCATAAATGGGGACGGGCACAAACAGCGCTATGTGTCAGAGGCCTTCTGCAGGAGGGCTTCTTTTTTTCATATCCTATGGGAATGCCCCAAGATCAGTCCATTCTGGCAAAGAGTTAAGACAATAATGTCGAGGTAACAGGGATGGAGGTCTGCATGGATGCCAGGTGGCTCCTCCTAATGATTCGGGGGGAGGAAGAATGACCAAAACACACTATTCTTTGGCTGGCACTGGCAGTGGGTGTCGCAAAACGGAATATCGCTAGGCGCTGGGGGGCTCCCCTCCCCGTTAGCAATAAAATTGGAAAAGGACTTAGACTGGTGTCAGAGAGCGGAAGAAGTGGTATACAAAAGTAGGATGTGTGTGAAAAAAATGGGAAAAATATGGACTCCATGGTACAAGTATAGGAATACATAGTGAGGCTTGTTACCTGTGATATTGTTCCATTCACTTTGTAATGTATGACAATGTACCAACTGTAAATCATCTCCTGGTCCTGGTAATAACTGTTAATTCAATACCAGATTTACTCTTATGGCGACAGAGTTTGTCTGACTCCCCCATCTATATATTATCAATCAATCGAATGGTGTACATGCTTATATGCTTCCTAATGTACCGTATTATGAGCCTGTTTAAAAAAAAGAATTATTTAAAAAAAAGATAGTCTGCTTGACTCTGGACGTTGTGGTGCATATAAGGGTTCCAACAGGGATGTACTCCTTCTTGCTGTTTCAGGCAGCAAAATCAAATCCAAATGCAGAACTCACGACAAAGTAGCTCTCACATATTTATTCAATATTCTGGGGCAACTAGCATGGCTGCACCCCCGTCCAATGTGGTGCAGAGTGCCAACCAAAAGCATTACAGCTTCCGCCAAAGTGTGGCGTATTCTTGTCCCAAAAAGCACAGCACTTTAAATTTCAAGATGGAGGATTCTTCTCCAGTAGTGTAAGAGCTGGCTAAACCAGCCTACTAGTGTGGCTTATTTCCATTAACACTCCTTCTTCACCTCCTGAAAATTCCATTCTGGGCCTGCTGTCCAGGCCTGCCATCTGGATTGGGTTAAAGGAAGAGGGAGTGGTAGTCCTGGTATTCATTCCTGTCCTCCTCTCTCTTTGAAGCCCTGTTTGATTTACTTAGCCTCCTTCCTGATTCATTCCAAGCAGCTTCAGAGCTCTCCCCATCAGATAACCTCTGCTCTATGCGGCCAATTTTCACCTCATCAAAGCAGCCTGGCTAAGCCTGATGAAGCTGACCAACAAGGAGACAATACTTGAAGGCTGAGGTTTGGCTCACAGCCAGATCTAGCACTTATTTTCTGTATTAGTCATTATATATTCAACAGTGGGAAGTTGTTGGATTTATCATTGACAATCTTTTCAGTTTTTGAACAAAATTGTGAGTTTCTTCCTAGCAATATTTATAATTAAATAACATATTCGAATGTTAACCTATAGAGCTAATCATCTATAATGGGAGAAAACAAATTTGGCAGTTTTTCCCCTCACCAGGGCTTATAAAACATCTTTTATAATGCCCATGCTCATTGTTACAAGGCACCCTACCCCTGGGGCATCTAGGGGAGACCTTCGGGTGACTTATATATAACAGAAGGTCGATTATATCTTTGGAAGTACCTGTACCACCTAAGTCGAATTTGCATATAATATACTTTTAAAGACAGTCTGCAAAGCAGGGCTGCCTTTAAAACTGACAGCAGGCAACCCAGTAGTGCACACTCCAGTGCAGTAAATCTACTGGGCCTCTAAACCCCCATACCCTATTATATACTAAGGACTTATAGGTAGTTTGAATCCCCAGTGCCCTATTATATACTAGGGACTTGCAGGGTCTGTTGTTGGCAATTTTAATTATACATAATTGCCATATACTTTTGTTGAAGCCTAAATGAAATAATAGCAATTAGCACATATGATTGAGAAAATGTATTATAGAAGACAAGATAATAAAAATACGTGCAGCACGGAGACAGTCAGCATAGCCGATGAGTGTCCAAAGAGGAGACGTTTCTGACAATTTTAATTGGTACAAACCACAAGAGGAAAAGTGTAACTATCCATGCATGTGTATTCAGTAAAAGTACAGGATTATGAGACTTCTTATGAAATTAAGCAAAGGGGTGGCTTCTGCCCATCAATAGCCTCAGCAAGTTACACAAGTATAGAATACTAGGCCAATCAGAAGAGGCCGTCACTGTGTGATACCTGCATGGTCTAAGGTGGTGTGACTTGTTGCTACCCACGTGTCCTGAGCACATGACAAACTCTGGGACTTTCCAATCTAATCAAATGTATTACCCTTAGTACTTTTCCATAGAAATGATTGCATATCTAGCACGTAACAGGATTATTTCTAAATATGATGTGCTGAAACACTTGCGGCTAAGTAAGCATCCTGTGCTTTTGTAATGTAATTCTTGAGGAAGCCTTGCGTTACGAGAGCAGCTTTACTTTGAGGTATGGAAAAGTACAAGCATTTGTCTGGTGATTTTATGTCAACTTTGGGAGGGCCTGAAAATTTAGACATTTGTTATCAACTAAGAATAGACAGTTTCCACACTTTTTTCATCAGAGCACAGGCAAGGGGGCTTGTTATTAGAGCCCAGGGAAAAGTCCAAGTCAGTTACTACCAGTACCATTCAAAAGATGGGGGTGCTCAGGGCCAAAAAGGATGGCTTTCTCAAATCTGCTTTGTGTAGGTATCATGCTTAAACTAGAAAAATACATCTCAGAAGAAGATGGGTTCACTAACATGCTTCCTAATGTACAGAGCTGAAGATCTGCCTTCATTCCATCTAACCACAGTGCTGTCCACCTGACCAAACAGGTTTCAAGCAGGGAGAGTATGATACAATTATTTAATCCAGAGATGTCTAGTGAACTGCCCTGGTGACGATAAACTGACTCGAACAGCAGACTGTATGCTATAGCTTTGTTTCTCTTATGGGAGTCGGATAAGAGTTACCCAAGAAGTAGACATTTTTTAATTACCCACTGAATAAGGTTCCTTAAGGAACAAGAGAAGGAAGGAAGATTAGAAAAGAAGGTAACTAATCATATACTATGTAAAGTGAGGCTGTACTGAGCTTGGGGATGTCTACCACAGAGATGAAAGAGTCAGACAACTAAGAAGCCAATCGAAGTTGCTGATCTCACAATCATTATCTTTCAGAAGAAGACTCCACTGATTTACCATCTGCTACCGTCTTTAATTTGCATTTACACTGATGGTAACATGTTTTTCACTTTTTTCATTTATTTCTTAAAATAACACAAAGGCAAACAAAAAGGCAGTATGGTCCAAACAAGGAGAATATCGCACACAATAGAAACATCTTCCTAAAAATGCATTGTTTGTGATTTGTATTCCAGCTGTAACACTTTTTTGTAAAATGGAAGAGTTCAGTCCTCTCATTCAATATCTGGTTGGTAACTCTGAAGTAACTATGCAAAGTAAATGTAAAACATTTCAGAGTTTGGGCGAGAAATAAAATGAAAACGATATTAGATTATCTCCCAGGTAAAACTTTCTGGTGGTCATTTCCTGCAAATGTAGATATTGCATGATCTGACGATCAAAGAAGTGTTGCCACACTTTGGATTTGGGAAGTAGGGGACTGACCTCTAGGACAAAAAGGGGAAACTACAGTCTAATTCATAGAATAAAAGAACACAAACACATTGTGATCACTCGTGTCTTTCTGCATCCGTGTAGAGCAGGTTATCTGTGTACTAGACTCTGTGCAGAAACACAGGCTGAGGGTATCGAAAATAATCAACTATGGTGATAGAAGGGGTGTGCCCAGGAGGAAGGATCACTACTCAGTTTGTCTGCACTTGACAATGTTGATTTCATGAAGCAAAGTCCTTATGATCCACTGTGAAGAAAGAGGGTGCTGTGTTCATACCCTTGGACTCTTTAGGATGTTAGACTTCAGCTTCATGTTCTACAACATCACAGCAGGCTCCATGCATGTTTATTTTATGTTCAGCCAGGGAAGGAGCTCCTGAGGCAAATCACAGTGATTGTATCTTACCAATTGAAAACCCCAACCAACCAGTTTCTGGTTAAATTTCCCCGCTGAAAGGGGATTCTGGGAAGGGCGATGTGGAGACGATGCGGCCCTTACCTCCCCAGGGCGGCGTCCGAACGTGGGGCCCCTGACCACCGGGACCGGTCATGCAGTGTCCCTAACCACCAGGACCCCTCCTCTCTCTCTTCCCCTACAGGACCCGGCAGCATCAGCCGAACGCGGACAACCGGAAGCGAACTCCCGTGACCCCGGAAGTCAGGCATCCCTCGAGGAACCGGAAACCATCAGCCCCGACCCCGGAAGTGCTAGGCCGAAACCCTGCCCGGAACACAGAAAAGCCGACATCGAGGAGGACAAGCGGTTCCCAGCAGCGGACTCGTGGCAGGAGGCAGCAGCCAGCAGAGAACAATGGACAGAGAGCCGAGCGGAGGTGAAGAACCATGACGAGGAAGAAGAGGAGGACGTCTGGACCGAAGACTGGTGGCGTCCTCAGGAGGTGGCTGGAGAGCGGCCGCAACTCGGAGAAGGGTTGCGGCGGGGCACGTGAGTACACTCTACCCTTTCTCCGTGTTCCTACCTGTAGTTAACTGTAAATAGTGTATATTCGCCTCACGAGCACAAAGCACTGTATGTAGTAGTATAGCACCTGCACTGTAGAAAAGACCCGAGCACCGGTACCTCAACACACGCTAACCCACTTCCTGTTCCCTCTTGCATGACTATTCCCAGCCTACCCTACCATCCCCTCCTCACTGTCCTATTTCAATTCCCTCACTCCCCGGTGAAGGTGGGAGTACTCCGAAGACCTTGTACCAGGACTAACCGCCCTGTATTCCTCTCTCCCTTATATACCTCCGAGGAGTGCCAGTGTCCTACCGGAGTACAGACGACATCAGCCCAGGAGAAGAAACCCTCCAGACGACCTCGCCGCACCAAACCATCGTTCCTGTTAACCCTGCCCTACCCATCAGTCCTGGACACTCTCATCCTACTCCACTACGACAAGACCATTGTCCTGAAATCAATAAAAGTCGCTGATCATAGAACAATATATCCGGCCTCCCCGCCTGTTATTCCGGTCCGCCCGCACCCCTACTGCACAGGCATTCATTACCTTTTTCTTAAAATGCAACGTGCTGTTGACCTGTGCCGAAGTGACGCTGACTATGAAGCCTGTGATCACGAAGTGGTGGTGCATGGGGTGCACATTGTTTCTCCATGGGAAACAGAGGAGCTATCCTCCATCTACCTGTTGCCATTTCATATAAATGGTTCATTCGTTTTTATCCTGGGCCACAGATGACGCCGGTGGCCTCGAAACTGTATAGAATCATCACGTCTCATCTTTAGACGACTCCAGAATAACTGCAGGAAACTGTGTACACTCACCGCTTCCATTTTATCAGTGCAAGTATCGGCTGCATCGCGTCGTTTAAAACGATAGAGACCTTTGTCTTTAAGGAATTGGTACGTTATTCTTTGTAGCGCCTCGCACCCGATATCAAGCGACCCAAGTATCTGTCTTTAGCCACCAAGAGACATCCTTAAGGAGGTACATCGCTCTGTTCGGTGGTGATGACGAATTGAATGTTTACGCCCTAACCGTGTCTTTAAGAATCAGGAGCATATCAATTCCTGTTTCCTTCCTATCCATGGAATTAAACGGAGGGCATTCTTATATTCACTGATCTTTTAACTAAAAATTTAAAAAAAAACTTTCTCCTTGTGGCTCCTGAAGAAGGCGTGTTCCACGCCGAAACGCGCGTCGATGTTATTTGCCACTTTTTGTTTGGATACCTTGATTACATTTGTTGATGATCATTGTTTATATTAAATTGTATAATCTTTTGTTTTTAATGTCCTGTCATAAGACAATTTATAGTTGTTATAAACTGTATGATTTTTAAACGTGTTTATTAAACTGATGGTGCTATCTATTTAAATTCTTTTTGGTTTTTTCTTGCTGTTATCTTATGTCACATGTTTTCTTATGTGTTACTGCCTAGGAATTTTTTTACATACATTGTTATCCCTGTCCTAGGAGTTCTGCTGACGCTACTACTCAGGGGGTCCTTGTTTTCCACAATCCCCCCACGCCCCCGCCATTTCATATAAAGCCATCTTCACAATCAGTTGAGAATATTATTAACAGGTGAACCGAAGAGGGTCATAAATTGTTGTCATGTACATTTAAGACCATATGCACATAAAATATAAATAGAACCTACCACCAGCCAGAGCCTGAGTAAGAGGGCTTCAGTTGACTACGCGACTTGAGAGCGCACTGATAAGAAACCTATGGAAGGAATCCTCAATGTCAGGAACGACAAGAGTGAGCATTAGGAGAACCAGATCTTTGAGAAGTCCTTCAAGCTTAAAGTCCCACCAATTGGGCTAAAAGGAAATAAATCCATGGATACAGAAGGTCAATTGGAATAAAAGTACATTGCATCAATAATCTGGGACCTTTGTCCTTACATACAGACTTTGCCATGTACCCAAGAATGAAGGGAACTGGCCCCCTTGCATTAAGACCAAGAAGAACCCCTGTAATAAGTCTTATTGAAGTAAACATGAATGTACAGTATGTTGTAAAAATTCTATAATGAATGTAAGAAATTGCAGTTCTGGTAGCTTGTCAATATGGGGCACGCCCAGAGTAATTGACACTTCTCCCACATGAACTTAAGTAAGGAGTTATTTTGCAATTGTTTTGGAAACTGGATGGAATTCAAAAAATCTCTAGTGAAGGTAGATCTTTTCAAATTCACCTGCGAAGGGAGCCAGCAAAAATTATCCACCATGTATGACTGGAATACCAACTTCACAGTACTGTAAAGACTTCCTTTCATCCTGTGCTCGAAATGTTCACAAGTTCTATAGAAGACCTTGCAAGACTTTATAGAACATTCACTTTTTAAAAGCAGTCTGCACTACCATGTCCAATTCTAAACAAAACTGTATGAAGGAAACGCAGCAGGAGCATCTCTTGGTGTGCAAGGTAAATATGAAAGAGAGCAGTGGCGGCTCCTCCGCTATGGGGGAGGAGCGTAGCTGCACTGCTTTCAAGCAGTGCGAGAAGCAAAAACATAAAATGATAATAACTTTCAGTTATTATCATTTTATGTTTGCCCTGCTTTGCGGGTGGGTGGGCGGGTCTGCTCTGCTCAAGGAGTGGGGCGGTGGAGTAGTGGTGTGTCCACTCCTAAGTGTGCAATGACTGTTTGGTCGGCCCGCTGGGGCTCCCCAAACAAGTCATGCACACTTTCCCCTTCTCCATGCTGCATGAAGAACATGCCCACCACTCTAGTCCATGGCTGAGCGATGTGTCAAGGTGCTCAGACCAATCACAACGCTGTGATTGGCTTAGGGGAGGGAGCCTGGCTGCTTGCTTCCCGTTCCTGCAGTTGGAGGGAGGAGAGTAGGAGCAGAGACGCGGGACCTTGCGGCAGCAAGGTAAGTTTTTTTCTTTTTGCTCAATTGCGACCGTGCCCCCTTGACCCCAGGCACCTGCCTCTCCCCACCCGCGAGCCATGCCGGCCGCCACTGAAAGAGAGGAGGGGTCTTTGGTTACAAGTGTAACGTACAAAGAAGTGTTCCGAAGCACACGAAAAACTACTATTAATGCATTAGTAATTCAGCAAGAATGCATTGAACATTAAGATGATTCATAGATAATCAGATGTGTTACTATCAACCTTAAACTGGGGTGTCAGGTAATGCAATCAATCAGCAACACTTTCACATCACTTGTCAGAGCGACTTAAAAGGAGATCGAGTTGAGAATCCTGCAAAATACGGGTATTAATTGATTAATGGGTAGCGCTGGAGCCATAGCAAACTAAAGGATCAAATTGATGCAATATTGATGAAAGACAAATGTTGCATAAAATGCAATATGTTCACTAGATAATTGCCTGTCAGTGTCAGGGGACAAGAAAAAATATCCGTATTCTCCCCTGTGCATTCCTAAGTTAGATATTTACCCAAGAATGAATGACATCACCCAATATTCCATGTGTAAGTTGACCCTTTTTCTTTTTTTTTTTTAAATTTATAGGGCGCACAGCTACCCACCGTGGGGTTTCCCGACGCCAAGATGACAAGGCCTACAGATCAAAAGATAGCTTATTGAGGAAAGAACCAAGTCTTCAAGTCCTTACGGAACTTGGCAAATGAGGATTCAAATTTCAATGTCACAGGAAGAGAGTTCCAGAGCTTCGGACCAAGGTGAGCGAAGGAGCGACCGCCCATTCTAACAAGTCTGATCCGCGGGATCGAATAGTTACCCAGCGATGAGGACCTGAGAGAACGGCGGGGAACATAAGGGTGGACGAGGGACAGAAGATAAGGGGGCACTAAACCCTGCTTGATTTTAAACATAAAACAAAGCGCCTTGAACTTTATGCGGCTCTCGATCCGCAGCCAGTGTAAGTCCCGAAGGAAAGGGGAGACCGACGATCTCCTAGGAACACTGCAGAGGAGACGGGCAGCCGAATTCTGTACCAGTTGAAGCTTCCTCTGAATCTCCTGGCTGCCACCCAAGTAAAGCACGTTACCGTAGTCCAGGCGAGAGATGACAAGGGCCTGGACCACGGTTCGTCTGGTAGAAGCTGGGAGCATCCAGAAGATTTTCCGCAGCCACCTTAGGATGGTAAAACAGGTGGCTGCCACACTGACTGCTTGTTGACACATAGATAGAGAATCATCGAGCATGAAGCCCAAGTTGTGGAAAATTAGTACGGTTTGGTAAACATTATCTGCGCCATCTTGCCTCTTCCCCTGATGCCACACTTTTTGTCCTGCGCACCCGCCATTTTAGGTGCCTCGATCAGAACAACCCTTTTTTTCATGCCACTGACCCCCGGCATAGCCCTCCTCCCTCACAGAGCCCGCACCCTGACCAACCCCCGCTCACACATGCCTTGGGTCATAAACCCCTCTTCAGCGCAGCGTTGCCTCAGAACCCCATCCTGTTCCCAGCACGACACCTCCCTTCATTCCTTTCATGGTCCCAGGCCCTTTTGATGCAAACCCCCTTTTCCTGTGTGCCCGTTTGTCCTCCCCGTTCCCAGGCCGACACCTAGCCCTGCCGATACTGTTTATTGCCCCTCCCCGTACAGTAGAAAGCTTCCCTCCTCAAAGGACCCCCGAATCGATCAAAGCCCCCACCCTATGAGATCCGATCAAACCCCCACGTTCCATGAATCGGCGGAATGTCCAGCTGCGCGCTTATCATCACCTGTTGTGACCGGGGTGGGACTTCTGCTGTATATGTGTGTGGGAACGGGCTTGGAGCGGGGGTTCCGAGAATGTCTTTCCGTACATCAAAGCATTGCCATGAATATGTAATATGTAATAAAGTAATAAACTTGTGTATAAGAGGCCAGGCCTCAGAGATGCGGATAGAGCACCTCATGACGATACCTGCTGTCTGAATTGTTGTGTTCTCCTCCGGAGAGAATAAACCTTGTTTCCTGCCTTCCCGTCTCCAGCACCTGCCTCTTCATTGATTAATAATTTGTGGGTTAAAGAGGCGATACCGCCGGGCAAATATCGATTGTCCCTTGACCTTAGATTCAACAATTGGCGTCCCAAGCGTGGGGCCCATCAGCGACTCGTGGATCCAGTGGGAGAGGTCCTGACGACAGAGTGAACGACTGCAACGATCGGGAGAGCTCTTGCCCAATAGACCCTCGTCTGGCAGCCGATCATCCGAACTTCACTGGTTCCGAACAGACCTCTCTCGAGTGATCTACGGTCCTGACTGGGAACCATCAGGAGTGCTGCGAGGAATACAAAGACAAGAGGACGATCGGGCGCTGGATTCGGAAGACAAGAAACTGTCCATACGGTCCGGGTAAGGTCGTGTAGACACGACGAATCACGAAATCATTGTTGATTGTTCAGAAAATACTAGTATTACTCTTTGTTGACTCATTTGGAGATTCACTGTCTGCACACGGAGAAACAGTAGGCTCTTTCCCTTTTGCAAACAGTGAAGGATAGGAAACGCAGCCGTCGTGCCTATTTTTCTCCCCCACTGGTTTTATTATTTATTTGACGGCTTATTCTCGGGAGACTCCCTCTCCCACACTGATTAACTGTTTTTGGCCCCGAACTACTGTTCGCGGATTGTTTTCTGGAGATTCTCTGTCTGCAAACAGGAAATAACAGATTCCTCTTTACGGATAGTGAAAGGGTAGAGGACGCAGACTTTTACGTGCCTACTTATTCTCCCCACTGGTTTTATTTTATTTTTATTGGTTGTTTTTGTTATTGGTTCATGAGGTATTCACTGCCTGCAAACAACGTAGAATAGAAATATTCTGTCTAGTCTTTGCGCGCAGTGATAAGATAGGCAGTGCTGACTTTTTGTCCCTCGTCGTGAGCTGTCATGTCTGTCTTCTCCCCACTGGTCGATAGCTGGTTCAGCCCGGACCGTTTATTAGAGGTGGATCATCTAGCTCCGCTGGAAGGCACCCCTAATAAAGACATGTTCGTAAACTATGGATTAGTTACCATAGCCTATAGTAAACTGTGGCACAGGTATACCAAAGAAAGCCAAGAGAAACAGTGGCCACTGATAGGATCCTTCGACCTTGATAAAATAGAAACGTTAGAAATAGCCCTGCGTGATAATAAGACAACGCCCGTTATGCTTGACTGCCTCGGTATGTGGCGCAAAGAAGCAATGCAACAAAAGAATAGAGACGAGGACAGAGCAGGTAAAGGAACATATCGACAGGACGACCTCAGAACACAACGTCCTGAAAGTAATCCCCCGACACTACGCACAGGACGGCCAGACTTAGGGCAAAACCAATGTGCTTTTTGTAGATATGCCGGCCACTGGAAAGCCCAATGCCCGACTCTACTGAGCGTGAATAGGAGCAGAGGACCGACAGGAATAACAGGCCGGCAGAAAGGGAAAAGGCGCGAGACAAAGATGAATCAGACTGACTTGAACAGGCCAGATAGAACCACCACGTTTGATTATGCCCGATGGCACAGATTTCGCCAAGCCAATTTCAGCGACATGTTCGAGTCCTCATAGATCCAAAAGTTTAGGGTATTTCGAGGTAAGGGTTACACAAGTATCCTTCGCCGATAGGACTAGGGATATTGCCTATGTCTGAAGACCTACTACCTCCTTTTCTTCCGCGTCCTTATAGGCATATAACTGAAGCCTGCTCCATTGCTCCAACAAAAAGTATGCGCAGCATATAAAAGTGAGATAATTATGGCCAATAACTGTATTATGTTTGTCTTGGGTCTTTTTATATAATATTTGTACTGTCTCCCCGTCTGAGTTTGTGTGTACGTAATGCATGAATCTGCGTCATCCCTCTGCCTGTGTTACCTTGGTACTTAAACTTTTGTTAACAGAAGCTTTAGTATGGAACAACCTGGAAAGAAAGGAGTGAGAAAACGAAATCCATAGGCCACTTATGAACTTGAACTTTTATTTAACATAACGAACAAGAAACAAATAACAATATGTAATAATAACACTTAATAATGCCCTAACAACAGAAAACGTTTGAGACAAGAACGGTAAAACTAGAAAATGAAAGTCAACAGAACATTCGCCCCCCCATTCTGGAACCTTCCAAAGTAGGGCAGGGTTACGGTTACGCCCAGCCGGCGGCAACCCATATAAGGCGGGCCCTGCTGCCAACAACCGGTCAGGAAATCATAACATAGAGTGGAGCCGGAGGAGAGACAGGGGCCAGCGGAGTCCGGCCGCAGCGGCCCTGGATAGCTGCAGGTAGTCCCGCCACATGTCTTCCCGATCCGGCCACGGTGGCGCATGGGAGTTTTTAGGTAGTCCCGCCACATGTCTTCCCGGTCCGGCCACCAATGGCCAGGGACCGGGGCCAACTGGATCCGGCTGCAGCCGATGAGCCAAAGAACCCGTTCATGGGGCCAGAGCAAGGGGCGTCCGGCCGACATCCGCCGGAAGCCCGGTCCAGAGAAGGACAGGACACTTCTTTCTTTTCCCCTCCGTAATGGCCGCAGCAGCACGCCCGGCGCCACTTCTGTCATGAACAATGGCCGCGACAACTCTGGGCGGCGGGATGTCTTGTACATACCTCCAGTCCTGGTCGGGCTGGGAGGGAGAGGCGACGCGGACGAGCCTCTCCCACCTCCACGGATAGGAGGTTTCCCAGCCCCCGGCCCAGCGCCGAACTCCTCCAGCCAGGCGGTGGTGCCAATACCTGCGTAGCACCGAACATACCATGGTGGCGCCCCGATACTTGCGCAGCACCGAACATGCAACGGTGCCGATACTTGCGCAGCACCGAACATGCAACGGTGCCGATACTTGCACAGCACCGAACATGCACCGCAGGTGGCCATACTTCCGCAACACTGGACATGGGTTCATTCCAAAAGGTCTCCTCCACTCTTGCAGACACGACGAAGGGCGGCCGCTGCAGGCCTCAAAATGGCGTTTGGGCCCCCTGGAAGGCGGGTCTCGGCCGCTAGAGTAACTGTGAACAGCAACGTAACTCGGGCGCTTGCCCACCGGAGCACGAGCCCCCACCTCCGACAGCACCCCCACAGCCTTGAAGATTCTACAAACGTCCCAGGAGCCCTCGGCCCCTGCAGGCTTCCGGTAAGGGACAACTGCCTCGATCGCTAACAAAACAAGCATGACATTGCCACTCTTTCTGTTAGCATGAATTCTCGAACTGCCGAAAAGGACTCTGGTCCAACTGCCGGTTGTAGGAAACATTTTTTTCTGATGCTACTTCCGGACTAACCCGGCCCCGCCCAAAATGGCGCCGGTGACAATAGGAACTTACGAACGCCACGTGGTGTCTTCTTTTTGCTAATAAAGAAAAACTTGATTTTCTGAGACATGTACCTGACCCTTTGTACGCTTAACGAGAAAGAAAGAGAATTCACTCGACGAACATATAAAGGGACTCCGTTAAAAAATGTTGATTACAAATGTACGATGTATTATATTTTTTATAGCTGATGTATAACCTCGCTCATGACGCACATACACGGTATGCATATAGGAAATCTGATTGCGACTAGTCTGACGGTGCTTCTAAACTATGAAATAAATGCCCCCGATCCCCCAACGTTTTTAGTTTCCTACGAATGAATGAATAAACCTTTCTAATGTTTTCTAATGCTGCAAATTAACCCCCTACTGTACGCACTTTAGCCATTACCGTGTCCAGCCAAGTACGACTGCACCTTCATAGATCTACATGCTGAATGATTTTGCAAAATAAAAATTTCTCAAACTATGAACGGATATTGCATGCTTTATTTAAAATATGGGATCGGCGGGAGAGTTCTTTTCTGTGCACCCTACTCTGCTCTCTCTTTAAGGTTAATAGAAGATGGTTGCCCAGCCCCGGATGGAGGATCGAATCTGAGACACGACACTCTGCCGTCAAATATGCGACTGACTCAGGGACTCGCGCCTGGAGAAAGACCTCGACTTCTGGGGATGGGTAAAAGCGAAATGGTGTAAAAGATGGAATATAAAGGTTGGGTAAAATGAAACGATGTAAAATGATAAAATATTATAAAGATACGACACTCAAAGATACTAGGGAACAGAGTTGACCGAAGAGCTGATAAACCTTAGAACATCACAACGTTGAAAGAGGTTTAAGGACCCCAATAGCTAAATACACCTACCAACTGGAAACCTCGCACTAAGTGCTTCTGATTCTTTAACGTTTCCCTACTCACAGCCTATGAATCGCACTGCCCCCATTCCCCCCTTGGCTCCAGAAACCAAAAACCCCAGGGATTCTATCCCGAGGGGATAAGACGAGTATGAGGTAAGTAAAGGACTTTCGTACCCGTGCTTTTGATATGCTCGAATGTTGTCCCCCTCCCCTCTTTTTTCCCCTCTACAGGCCACACCGGAATCGCGACCAAAGTATGGTGAAGATCTGAAGCCTCGCCCTGTCTGATATACGAAGCGGACTAACACTGCCTGGTGGCACCTAAACACACCCACAAACTGCTCTCTTTTTACCAAAAGAGCCAATAGAGTTTATGACATGATAAAAGCGATCACCCTTGATCCATGTTGCGTGAATGGACACCTGTCACGTATGTCCGAAACTATGAGATGATGTTTGTGTATGACTGACGCGTTGACTTAACTGATTAACGGACCGAGAATGCAAGAAATGCGACACACTGGTGCCCTTTTTCCTCGATGCATGTCCCCTGTACCCGGCCTAATGCTCGTCCATCCCAAACTGCGTGCTTTCAAAATTCTAACACAGACCCGAAATGCCTTATGTTGCGTAATGCGCTGAATAGCCTGTCTTAATGCACGGCCACTCCCCATGTCGCACGTGTACTATTTAGCCTGTTGTTGCACATCTCTCTCTCTCTCTCTCTCTCTCTCTCTCTCTCTCGCTCTTCCGAACGACTAAGCACCTAAATTGGCAAACCGCCACCCCTAGTGCCCCACCAATTGGCCCCAAATACCACGAGTATTTGCTCAAAATTTTTCCTAAGAAAAAAATCACCCTGACGCCGTGTCACTACCTCTCCTTTCTGCTAAATTGATGAAACCGAGATTTGCCCAAGAGGGAAAGGACAGGTAAGACGACTGAGGTTCCCTAATCTGACCCGAAATAAGGAAACTACATGTCAGCGGCTCCTGTGTTATAAAAAGATGCCTCAGATAACGCGACCTTCCCCGTCCCGATTTGTCGCAATACCCAAACAGTAAAGGTGATCGAAACATCCCCATCTTCCCAGAACACCCCCAGTTTCGTATCAACTGCCCCCGACGGGAGATTTAAACTGCCCCTCACCCCCGGTTGTAAGAGATGGGTCGATTTACGCCCTTACCACAGTTTTTCTATGTCCCTAGTTGTTTTCCACAAGACCCCGGTTTTTTAATTAAGTAGTCAGGTTGTAGGAGGCTATGTAGGAACTAGAACGATGTTTGCAAAATTAAGATTAGACCAAAGTGAAGAAATCGTTGCAAAGAACCCTGTTGAAAGTAAAATGTTTAGCTGAAAGGCAGGATGCATTAATAGAATGAAAAATGTTTAGCCTATGTTCATCTCTCAGAAAGATACCTATCAGACCATGGTGATAGCACATTGCGTTTTTTGATATATAGCCCAGGAGAACGGTATAGCTTTGTAAGGCTCGTACTAGGAAGGTGGGTCTCCGTCAGAAGAGCTGACGTAACTGTAATGCAATAAAAGGCACCAGATCACGTACCATGACCAGGCAGAAAACACCATTGCGTTCTCATTTACCTGGAGCTGGGAGAGAAAATAGACTTATGTGATTACCTTCCTCTGCCAATTCTCTAAAGACTGTCTTTTCAAACTCATTTAAGGGTACGACTGTCGGAGGAAAGAAGGACCGGATGTGGGAGCACGTGGCCTGACTACAGACTATGGAACATCTGCAACATTGGCCAGGGCGAGACCGCGACAGTAAGGAGCTGCAGGACGAGGCACTGTTTTCGACAAAATAAGAGGAAAGGGCTGACCTGATGCCCCTGCTCGATGTCTAATGTATGCCGAAAAGTCCCCGCTCTCAAAACTCGGTCATGAGCCGGCCTACCTGAAATTTTTCCGTCCCCCTAGTCTGTGTCCGATCTGGCCCTGCTCCATCCCCCTTTTTCTCCGACCTACCCTAAAGGACTGCTCACACGCACATTTCTTCCATCTGAACCTTTTTGACAATCAACTCAAAGGACACAGGGCGAAAAGGACCTTTTTGACCAGAAACGCGAGGAAAAGGTCGTGCCCTGCAACGCGGGACCTCGAATAGAGCTGGACCCTTAGCTCCACCGCCGGTGTTCCACAGCGCCAACAAAAGACGACAAAGAATGCTGAGAACTCATTAACTTCGAACATTGACTCCCTCAATCATCGTTTCTGCTACGTCTCATTTCTTTCCCAGCCACCATTGTATTAATTATGCTCCACCATTGTAACATGAACAGAACTCACATATTTAATGACCTATCAATTCACATTCCAAACGACTATAAGCAACTATGAAATGTATTCAATGCTCTCACTACAGAATCATTTTTGTCTATTATCACATTACTACGACTCTCCTGCAAACGAGTTTTTATCGATGGACCCGCCTCCTAAGATGAAAGATTTCAAAATGTAATGTATATAACTCCTTCACCTGGGTACCTACTTCTTTTCCGAGGATCACCACAGTCGACATGAATTGGAAATAGGCCAGCAAGATGTCTTGAATATGTTAAAGGGAGGACTGTGGAAAATTAGTACGGTTTGGTAAACATTATCTGCGCCATCTTGCCTCTTCCCCTGATGCCACACTTTTTGTCGTGCGCACCCGCCATTTTAGGTGCCTCGATCAGAACAACCCTTTTTTTCATGCCACTGACCCCCGGCATAGCCCTCCTCCCTCACAGAGCCCGCACCCTGACCAACCCCCGCTCACACATGCCTTGGGTCATAAACCCCTCTTCAGCGCAGCGTTGCCTCAGAACCCCATCCTGTTCCCAGCACGACACCTCCCTTCATTCCTTTCATGGTCCCAGGCCCTTTTGATGCAAACCCCCTTTTCCTGTGTGCCCGTTTGTCCTCCCCGTTCCCAGGCCGACACCTAGCCCTGCCGATACTGTTTATTGCCCCTCCCCGTACAGTATAAAGCTTCCCTCCTCAAAGGACCCCCGAATCGATCAAAGCCCCCACTCTATGAGATCCGATCAAACCCCCACGTTCCATGAATCGGCGGAATGTCCAGCTGCGCGATAATCATCACCTGTTGTGACCGGGGTGGGACTTCTGCTGTATATGCGTGTGGGAACGGGCTTGGAGCGGGGGTTCCGAGAATGTCTTTCCGTACATCAAAGCATTGCCATGAATATGTAATATGTAATAAAGTAATAAACTTGTGCATAAGAGGCCAGGCCTCAGAGATGCGGATAGAGCACCTCATGACGATACCTGCTGTCTGAATTGTTGTGTTCTCCTCCGGAGAGAATAAACCTTGTTTCCTGCCTTCCCGTCTCCAGCGCCTGCCTCTTCATTGATTAATAATTTGTGGGTTAAAGAGGCGATACCGCCGGGCAAATATCGATTGTCCCTTGACCTTAGATTCAACAAAGTTACGCACTTGGGAGACAGGTTGAGGTAACGGACCCATTTCTGAGGGCCAATGTTGAGGGCCCCAAAGATGTTTGTCCTTACCTAGTATCACCACCTCAGTTTTGTCCCCATTCAACTTCAAGAGGTTAGCCTGCATCCATTTAGCCACCCGACTCAGGCCTAGCGGAAGAGTGGAGGGAGAGCCGTCCTTGTCCGAGGAGAGTGTAAAGATAATTTGAGTATCATCTGCGTAGGAGTACAGGGCTAGCCCAGCCTCCTCCACTATTGAGGCCAGGGGTCTCACGTAGATATTAAAGAGCATTGGACTCAAGGTGGACCCCTGGGGGACCCCAAATACAGATGCTCGAACAGATGAAGAGCAATTAGGGGAACAAACCTGGAAGGTGCGCTGGTTCAGGAAGGAGGTTAACCAATTCAAAGCTGGTCCTACCATTCCCGCGATTCTAAGCACCTTAAGGAGAATAGAGTGCGACACCGTGTCGAACGCGGCACTTAGATCCAATAGGATAAGTGCCGCAGTTTCTCCCCGATCCAGGCGGAGCCCCAAGGCCTCTGTTACCCCTAAAAGGGCCATTTCGGTGGACAAAATACGTACGGAACCCTGATTGGGAAGGATGTAAATATCCCACCTTCTCAATATGAGAAGTCAAATGGATGTTAACGTGTTTTTCAAGCATCTTTAAAAACACAGGCAAGAGGGAAATAGGGCGGAAATTAGAGTGGATATTGGGGTCCGCCCCCGGCTTTTTCAGCAAGGGAACCACCATGGCTCTCTTCCAGTCAACAGGAACTGTGGACTCGCGCAATGAGGCATTTAGTAAGTCTTTAATGACCAAGAGGGAGTCCATAGAAAGCTATCGCAAAACTGCAACAGGAATAGGATCCTCGGGGGAGCCGGATTTCACCCTTCCAAGGCAGCTAAGGAAAGAAATTTGATCCAGCCGAGGCCACGCAGATAGCAGGACTCCAGTAGGAGCGGTACCCTAAAACTTTGACTTCCAAATTACAATTATACTGTTTAAGTGATGCTATGAATTGAATAACATATTTTAAAATCTTCTTAGACAACACTTGAAGATACTGTGAAAAAACAATGCGAAGACTAGAGAATAAATAAAAGAGGGCCATGTAATCTGGTTTTGTACATTGCTACGAGAAGTGGTACATCCCATCCATAATGGGATATTGATAATGAAATTAAGTGAGACTGTATGTGAAATACGTGCATCAATTCTAATGAATGTAAATGGCCATAAGGTTTCTTGAATGCCAATGTGCCTTCACATTTTTTTGTACATTCTTTGATATTTTCTTAACTTACTAATTATAAGAAAAATGTGAGTAATAACTGTAAAAAGCCCCAGGAACCTGATGGAAACTTGGGCGCTGAACACCCACTACAGGGGTATATAGTACTACATAAATTCTACAACATATAACAATACCTCTATATAGAGCACTTTTCTCAGGCTTACCAGACCAATAATGTAACTGAGAAAACAGTATAATCTGCGATTCACATGAAAAAATGGGCCAACCTGTTTGTTCTGTTTCTTTTTACAATAACTGGCATAAGTATTCCTCCAAAGAGAAATGTATGGTGATTTAACAAGTTTCAATTTGGTCAGTTGAAACAGTAATTGTTTAAAAATCTAGCTTACTATCTGTCCAGTTCCAGCTGGACAAAGTGTAAATTTCTACATTGTATTGCACACAAGAAATGAACCGAGAAAATGTCACCAGACAGCAGTGGCGTAGCAAGGGTGGGGTGGGGTGGGAGGGGGGGGGGGAGGGCGGTACGACCTGGGGTGCCCTTTCTCAAGTCTATCTTGTAAGCCAAGGAAAGATGATCAGTGAATTGAATTAGGCATAGGACTTATGCTCTTTGCAAAACTGGCCATTTCGAGCGATTGTGTCGTCAGATCGAATACTTTCTTTAATTGGGTTGGTCTCATAAAGTAAAGCATTTAGGCACTGTCAAGCATCAGACTAATATATTCTTGACCTTCCTATAACTTCTAATTGTGAACTAAATCCTTCTCATCTTATAAGTACTTTGCCTTTATTCTCCATTATCCTACCTTCACCATATACCATATGATTTCTTCAAAAAACCTTTACCTTTTGCTTTATTATTATAATCAAAACATTGTATGTTGGGAAACATATTTTTTAAATTGTACATTGCATAATGCTAGTTCTGTTTTATATAACTATACGCAATATAGTTATTGAGGTGTCCTCACTAAGTATTGCCCATTCTTTTGAGACTGTCTTTTTGACGGTTCACATTGTTTTCAGGTTAGTCATTATTTAGTCATAGGCCCACCATTTTCTTGCCCCAAACATCTTGTATTTAACTCCTGTCATGGATGTAACCTGCTAAACGGGCTCAGCAACACGTGCACTGTCTAAGATAACGAAGTTTTCATATCCAGATGCCAATGACTTTCACCCTGGTCCAACAGCTGTCTGTGTACAGGTGTACTGCACATCTGCACAGAATACAGAGTCTCGTCCTAATCTCTAATAATTGGGGCTAGCTGGAGGAATGAAGTCTGCATAGCCACGCTTTAAGCACTCATTCTCCCCGCAGCACCGCTCTTGTACCAGTACCTTTGCTCCTACTGCCTACATCTGGCAGGGCAAGAGGAAGTGGAGAAGGGGTAGATAGAAGGGGAAGAGAATGAAAAGGGCAAACAGTAAAATGAGAAGAAGAACAACAGCTTCTATTGAGATGTATCTTTACATACCTGGTAATATTAAATTCAAATTACGCTGGCAATAAGTGGTTTACGTACTGTGGGGCAATGAGGATATTAGCATATGATTTTGTACTTGTACTGGTGAACAGGAAAATGATAGTGACAATCTAGTGTAAACATGACACACCCATGACTCTATGCCCAGCAGCCTTATTACAATAAACAACCCCCACCTGTCTCAGTGCCATGAGCAAACACCTGACATCCTCTTTATTGAGAACCCCCTCCCTTCTTCTGAGTACCCCTGGCCTATTTTAGCTTCACTGATCACACCTGACAAAATACCCCATTAAGCACAACTCTGATCTCACTGACCATTAGCAATGGACAGTATGAGACATTCTGGCACTCTGGAACATTAGCACCATGGAATGATCAGGCAGCACTCTAATACATTTTAGACATGCCTTGATGCATGAAAGCAACAGCCAGAAATATAAAGGGATCATTTCTGCAATTTTATTTCCTAGCACTGAAATGTTTATGGCCTATTAACGGGCACAGTGTTGCGCATTATATCCTGACAGATTATTAGTAACATGGAGCGTGAAATCGGTTTACAAATCAAATAATGGGAGACAGTAGGTACATGGAAGATATCTACAAAAAAGAACACTGTTATTAGGAGATTCTCTTAAAACAAAGACATTGCAACATGATTCCCTTGTGAAATTATGTTTGCAGTAAATTGCTTTGGGATGGTAAGTGGGAGTATAGTTAGAAAAGTCAGCAGACTCTGCAAGCTGCACAAAGTGAAAAGTTTCACAAATTGGGAGGCGTACTCCAAAAATGTTTTGGTACCACTAATATAGAACTGGTGTCATTTCTTCTGACTCGATTGCCAAAGGGGATACTTCTCATATAAGATCAATGTGTTTGGAAGCTGGGCACCTCTTGTTTATTATCAAATGCCACGTTTCCCACATGAACGTAGGGTTTGCTGCTATTGAGAAATAGTGCGCCCACGTACAATGTCAAACTGAATATTGTGATATTTCATTAGCATCCTCAGAGACCTCTATGTAATCCACAAGGGTTTTAGCCTGAATGTCCCCTCATGTTAGTTTGGTGTTAGAGGTCCCCAGACTACACTGTCTCAGAACCCTTTATAATAGGATATTAGCCTCTGATTGCCCCGTAAACGAATCCTCATCTTTCGGCAAGGGAATTACTTCAAAATTGTTTGGACTAGAAATCCCTCAGACTGGGTGTCTGAGAGAATTGGAACAGAACCCCACAGAATAGGCAGGTGACACTGTTTGAAAAAGGCCCCTAAGTGCATTTTTCAAAGTTCTCACAAATTACCATCAACTTTGAATTGATGGTAATTTGCGTTTCTTAATTGCGAAATGACAATTTTTTTGGTTGTTGCATTGCATTTAGTGAATCGCAATTTGCGATTCCCTAAATGCAATCACAATTTAAGCAATCGCAATTTTAGCTATTACTTAAATAGCGATTTTTGCATTTGGGATGATGCATCCCAAATGCAAAAATGTAATCTGCCCCTTTGCAATCGCAGTTTACAATGATGCATGTGGCCTGTTGTCACTTAAAATAAAATATAATATTGTGTTAATGTACAAATAAGAAAACACATCACCAAAGCAGGCGTCGGAAAAGTGCATGTCCCGGGCATTTATAACTTTCACACCTAACACCAATACAAACGTAACAATACTTTGGAAAACAACCCATACTGCATTGCTTAGAAACAACATCACAAGCACATCACAAGTTAGAGTTTGACCAGCAAGCCGCAGCATGTCAGTGTGTGCTGTCATGTAATGCCCTCACCACTCATATTGTGATGTCTGCAATCATCATCCTAATTATGAAATGTTAGCTTCTCGCAAACATATCAAATTAAAAACATTCGAAATGAGGCTACCCTCAATCAGTAGAAAAACCACAAAAACAATAAAATTCACTCGAGAACTAGAGTTAAAGGAGATGAGGGGGATAATGTTGATGGAACCCTAAAAAGAAATGAAATTCACGGGGTAAGGTAATATCCTAACCTTAGGGACTGCCCTGCTGTACTTCCTTAACTATATCTCCTACACCGCCATATAGATGTTTTCACACGTGCAATACCACATTACAAAATTACCAGCATCGGAATCTACCTTTTATAACGATAACACATCCATGTAATCCACATTTTAGCTGACACAATTATTTTAATAAATGCAATACGCAATAGTCTATCATATGTTGATATACTAGGAACATTTTCAGGGGAAAATGAATATCTCATGTTCCTAACAAAAAGATCTGCAAATCATGACCTTTCACAAAATACCAATAGCTCAACAATTAATAAAACACCTGGCAACTCCTAGTTCAATTTAGTCTCACTTCAGGTTCTTAGTCACATATTCATACAAATTCTTAGACGTTTATCAACATATCCGGTCTGTCTTTCAGTCAAATATCCTTTCCACCGACCACTACTGATGGCAGGGTGGGAACTAAGGGCAAGGTATAGACTTTACTTGTGTTTTATACCTGTTGCCACAATTGACTCCTCATCAATATTAATGATCTTTTCACTTTAGTATATCTGAGACAGGTTTTTTCACTCGCATGGACATGAATGGGGATTCTTGTTGTGCGTTGACTAGAGTGGTCGAAAAATTCCGATCCGCTGGCGGAGTTTTTGGAGTTTGCCCATTCCGTGCGGAGTTCTGCAAAGCTCCATGAAGTGACGCAGAGTGTAGTTTTTTCTCTCACGCAGCTCACCAACGTTAAGTTGGCAGACGCGAGTGAGACGAATTCCACGCTATACCACCTCCAGGCGAGATTTCTCAACGTGGGTGGTCGTGGGCGGCTGCGAGCGCGTGGGCTGAGCAATCTGCCAGTTGCGTTGAGGAAGCAGCCCCTCAAATAGAATATCCACTTGAGCAGCAGAAAGAAGCAGCAGTGCCATTTGCGGTGATTGCACAGTGCGGGACAAACTCCCGGTGCTAAAAATCAGTGCGAGTAGCGCGATGTATCAAACTCCGCCGGTCACGGAACTCCATGGAGCACAGCAGAGTTTTTTGGGCACTTTGCAATGTTTTGTGGAGCAGAACTCCACGAACTCTGCCCAGGCCTAGCTTTGACAGCACCCCCAACACCCTGACATGCCTGACATGAAGAGCACCACTCTCGGGACAGCACTTAGCCAACACTGGGCTTCACTTGCAACCTTCACTTGCAACCTTCGCTACCACACACACTGCTCGGAGGAATGGTCGCACACCGTGGGTCACTTGTCACAAATCAATTGGGATGTAATCGGTGATGTCATGTGTGATATCGTATGCAGTGTAAGGGGGTGGTGTGGGGTTTGACTTGTCAATGAAGCATAACTAGTGAATTTCTACATTTTGTTGTGTCTCAGCCAGAACTATAACTGGCTGTGAATTTCCTGTTTTTTCATTTTGCACTTAATTACCAATCTCAACCGAGCGTGGGTAGGTTGTTGGGCAAATTTGCTGCAGGCAGGTATACATTATTGTGCATGGCCCTCGGCCATGAGCAGTGGGGGTCAGTCGCAAGGTTTCACCTCCAGCCAGGCCTACTGCCCAACCTGCGTCTGATGGCCAACTTACACTGTGCGCTGCCTTCGGCCCTGTGAATTGGTGGTTGCTTGCAGGTCTGGCCAGCAAAAAGGTTCAGCACCCTACACGGGCTGCCCGCCCTCACTGGGCATGGCAGGGTTTCAGCCCTGCACATCACTGTTTTTTATGCTTTTTTTAAAGTTCCTATAATGAGTGAAACTCTTTTTTTGGTTCTTTTTTAAATCTCATTTTTGTTTTTACTTTATGTATATATTTTAACATCATGTTAAAGGTATTTTGTTAAACGTCGTATGTGCTCTTCCTAAAAACTTGTAAAGAAAGCTGTGTTTTTGAAGTGCAGATTGATCGCATCAGAGATGACAGTTTACTTCACCTGACCAGAGTAATAACAATTTTACTTTATTGCAGTATACTGAGAACATCTGCAACCATGAGTGCTTCTGGTGGCTGATTGCTGACTGCATATTCCCGCTCCGGAGTATTCGTTCGGGTGCAGAGATTGTAGGCGCTTGATCATTCCACTAGTGCCAAAAGAGTACATCCTGACCACGCTACAGGACCTAGTCGCAAACATTACATATCTCCTTTCATACAGTCACTTTCTTCTCGCCTCTGGGGTGTGCAAACAATTTCCACACTAAGGATTCTCACCCAGAATGATCACCCTTTAAATGTGTTGCCACCTCTAATACATCATCTTCCTGCTGTACCATAGAAGAAGACTGCCCTTCACATCATTCTGCTGCTTGCTGGCTCTGCCCAGCTTGTGGAACAGACATTTTGGTTAGACCAAAAGTTGCTTTACTCAGTGCCTAGGAAGAATGTAAAAATGGTGTTCTCCAAAGGATGGGGCCTTTTGTAACCCATTCCATGAACTTGTTTTTTCATAGCGTGCAATGTTTAACTAATCAAGTGCCCACTTTATGTTTTTAGGTCGAGCCTAGCGTACCGTGCACGCGCTGCTCTATGGGAGGATTCTTGTAACTACTCTAAACTACTCCGTGTGGGTTTGACTTCCCCCACGCACATAGGATAGGCTTTTGCGTGTGTCTTTCAAGAATGAAAGCACGCAAATGGCTAAAGGCCGGTGCATGTCCCACCTCTTTTTGGAATGTTGACTCCCATGGCGTTTTGCTCTCGGGAGCAAGCATCGGCACGCAGGGCGGCTGCTGCATTCTTGTGCCTGCCCCCCTCACTCCTTTTGAGCTGCTTGTTTTCATTTGTAGCCTGCGCTCCATGTTTGCACCCCCTCCCTCTCTTCTTTGTTTGTTATTTGTAGCGCAGTCCGCTTGTACTTGGGGGACTGCGCTTGTTGAAAGTGATATTTTTAAAATTGCAGAAAAAACACCATGAATGCTAAAAATTAGGCAAGTCAATCTTAAATGTATTTTTCAGTCTGACAGTGCGTGCTGAGAGACCTTGTGACACCCTCTGAAACTCAGTAACTCATATGTAAGACAGTCGCAAAGTATGAATCTGGAAATGCTTAGATGGTAGCAAAGCCTTAAAAACATTACCAAAATCTCTGGCTAAATACTTATTTTCCCAAAGGCGAAACCTATTGGCTATGCCAATGCTTGTTTTTTTTGCTTTTTCATAATTTACTGTTTCTCCACGGCTCCTCCAATCAGAACAATGCTATGGGTATATATTCCATTATCAGGTCCATGGCCCTTGTGCAATCACAGAGGTGGACCTTCCTTTCCAAGTACCATAAACAAATTTGTGAACCATGTGCATTTTTTTAAAATTGTGTTTGCGAGAAACTAAATTTAAAAATATAGGCCTCATTACAATTAATACATTGCAGTTCTAAATTCCAAATCCTGTACAAACACTTGTTTGCACAGGGATCAAATAGGTGAGTTGTGTGATCATTTTCACACACGTACAATTGTCTGACAGGTCACACCTGAATTTTATTGGTGTAAAAAAGCTACAAAAAAGGCTAAATATGCAGAATTTGATGTGTTAGATACTGATTCTGCATGCTATGCCTCCTTTGCAAGTTGAAAACTTAGGCTTGGAGGTATTTATCACATGTAGTAAATATCTCACCATATTCTGACTAAACTATAATGGGATACCTCCTTCTTAATTACTTTAACAACCTCACTTAGAATAATCACAGAGAAATTAGGTAAAAAGTTCTAGAGCAACATTTCTGCGTGTCTATTTAACCTGGGCCTCAGTGATTAAAATAATCTTTCTTCCGAAAAGACCATTGTGGTCTGTATAGCAAGCTACCCTAGTCCTTCGGGTTATACTTTTTGGGTCACCCCATTGTTTTGTAATGTTAACCTATAATGGGGGCTTTTCTTTGACAAAAGGTGTTACCTATGTGCAACTTTAAACTCACACCTATAGTTGTACATTTTAGTTTTTCCACATTTTGAGTGTTGTTGATTTCGCTGTACTGGAAACAGCAACCACTGTTTCATGGCATTTCACATCCACCCATGCCTATTTTCAGTGACACACTCAGGGGAGTCGTAGATCTCTATTGACCATTGAAGAAGTTTAGATCCTGAGAATGTATTGCCCAACATTGACATTCTGATTGGATTTCCTGTGCAGATAGCTGGCCTCCTTACCTTAGGAGAGCTCTGCAGCAAAACAGACTGGTTAGTAGTTTTTTTTTTTGCTGTGCTTTCCTTTTTTGAGGATCCAAAAAATATTGCTCTTGTGCAATAAATTCTGGACATGAAGAACAGGAGAAAAGAAATCCGGAGGTGCTTGGAGAAGAGATAAAGAACTGGAAAATGTTCAGACATGGGGGTTCAAGACCACCAAGTATCTATTGTCTTCAAAATTTCCACCATTCCATCTTGTGGCAACTAGTTAGAGCTCTCGGATCCATGGTTTGTACCTTGGAACTTTGGTTCTGCCAGGGACAGTAGAAGGCGCTTCCTCTCCAATCAGATTCCTTCTGGTCTTATGGATGATCCATGAATACCAAACGGCGGAAATATAAAAAAAAGTGATAACCATTTAAAACCCACTTTACAACTTATTTAAACGCCTCTATTCCCAAAACTACTGAACAGATTTACATGACATCAACAAAAGCTCACTTTGTGAATAACGTTCTACTTTCATATGGAGGTTGGTGTAAATCTTTCAGCGGTTTGGGATGTAAGAAACGTTTTGTATGTGAGCTAAATTGGGAATGAACTTTTTACACCCTCCCCTTGACCTATTTACCATTACAAGGATATGCATGAAAAATGGCTTTTCAGATCTTAGCTAACTATGCCGGTCAATTTACAGATTTCATGCATGTGGACAAACTTTATGTGCAAATCAACAAAAGACTTTATAATGGAAAGCATAGCTGAACCATAACTACACAGAGTTGACTACTACTGTGTAAGCACGTACATGTATACGTGCATATAGAGCTATGCTGACAAAGATACATATTTATATGTGTAGATATAGATACAATGTAATCATTTTAACATTGGTTGACTTGAACCTGGTTTTTGGAAACTTGGTTCCCAGGACATGATTTGGCAATTAACTCTCTTCATTTTCTGTGCATCATTTGTGTAGTTATGTTACCGCACACTCTGTAGGGCAGGGAGCTCCTCAGATTTCGTGTATCTCAATTCTTGAAAAAACGATGCTTTATCGGACACCGTGAGCTTCATTTTAATTAGTCAGTGCCAAGTATTCTATATACCTTCAGGAAAGACTGAAAATAAATCTCTTCAGGGACTTTTTGAGATCCATCCATCCACCTTGGTGGCCAACTTGCTCTCTCTTCAGGAAAGAGGCCAGGCCTTCACTGACTATGAACAGGTTCCAACACAAGCTGCACCACCTTAGGACACATCCTTCTGTTCTCCACAATTAGTTTCTGAATCCCTGCTGTTGACCTGATTGAATTTACCTGAACATGAAAATCAGAATCATAAGTGCTATGAATCGGCCAGAAGGTTATTTGTAGATATAGTTCTAAAATCATGAAATTATGATTGTGTCAAGCTAGTGCTACTGGAACCAATGACCCTCTCTGCACCTATATCCCTTCGGAGTACCATGCATTCAGTTCTAAATGTAGCCCCACCGTGTTACAATCTGTGGCCCGCCATGTGGCATACATTTCAATCTGTCTTCTGCAGGAAGGGAACTGGCAGCTCTCCAGAGAGCGGGCGGCCCAGTGCTGCCCAACAGCTATATGTTATCTCTCCTATTAAATTGAGTAATTTTATTTTTTTTACAAATATAGATCTTTTAAGCGCTAATGATATTTCACAAAAAGCCGAAGCCAACATAATGTCTGATACAATTATTTTACATGCCTCTCCATCTTCCTTGAGTAGCATTAACATTTATTTCCCTCTTAGTAGAAGGGTTTGTACAGACATTTGTTTAATGGATGAGAATGCTGCTGTGGCCTCGACAGATGTATATCTATACCACTGCAGTCACACAAGATTTCTGCTCAATGGATATTAGTGCTGCTGACGTCACAGCCTCTGATTCATAGATATTAGACTTGCAAACATGCTCCTTGGACACCAGTTTGTTCTGATTCTTGGAAGCCATTGTCAGTGCAGGTACGTATCTTTCGCTCTTTGTTGAGGAAGATTGTTCTCTCTCATTGCCGGGGTCAGTGAACAATTTTGCCAAAAGTCAACTAGTGAAATCAGCCCTTTAAAAAAAATGACCGGGGGAGGAGCTTAGCGCGCAACCAAGATGGCCGCGTGAGCTAAGGGCTCCCGAGACCCTTGCGACCTCCCACATCTATCCTGTAATTTCTCCAGTCCTTTATTGATGTCTCCTTGAAGGCGAACCATGACTGAGGTAAAATCTGTTTTCAGATTTTGAATCGCACTCCGGGAGCCGAAGTTACTGCGATTTGAAGACTGCGGCCTACATCTCCGTGGTGCCCGGCTGTGGATTTGCTATGGTGCCCGGGCCGTAGTTGAACAACATCGGCTTGAAGGGGCTGGGACGTCCGATCCGACTTTCAGTTTCGTTTTTGGGCGAAGCTGCGATTGATACTGAGCTCACCCCTGAGCCTGAAGACGGCCGCGGAGACACCCGCAAGTGTGAATCCCCATCGACTTGCCGAGTCCGGAGGACGTCTGGCCTGTGTCCCCTGGCTGGGGCCGCCTCCGCCGAGGTACTCAGGGGCTGCCATCTTCCTGAGTCTCTCCTGATTCCTCTCACTTATCTCCTGCAATGACGTGGAAACCGGAGAGCGAAAAACAGAAACTTAAGACCACTCGGCGGCGTGGCTATACTCAGACTAACATCATGGATTGCTATGCCCAAGTTAAGGGATCTCCCGGTGGATCTGGTAGGTCGCAGGAGGACGCTAGAGATCCTACTCCGGCCAATGAACTGACCCTGCATGTCATGGCCGCCATTGACGGGATTAAATCCTCATTAGGGCAACAAATGGAGACTCTCGGCCATAAGCTTGATACTGTGGCGATCAATGTCAACTTGATCCACACGGACCTGGCGAAAACTAACTAAAAGGTCAAATCACTGGATATAAAGACTTCTAGTCTGACGGGTGATGTCGCTGACCTACAGACGGAGGTCTGTCACCTAAAGACCGCTAGTGATCTTCTTACACGCCGTCTGGAGGATTATGAAGGAAGGGCCAGGCGGAACAATGTTCGTATTATTGGTGTCCCGGAAAAGGCGGAGGATCCTGCAGCTGACCTCTTTGTTGAGAACCTTATTGTTGGTCACCTGGCACCTAAAGGATTGAGTAAGTTCTTTACAGTGAAACGGGCTCACAGAGTTCCGGGTGGCAAACCGAAATTGGGTGCCCCGCCGCGGCCTATTATTGCGAGAATTTTCAACTTTCGTGATAGAGACGCTATCCTGCAAGCCTCACGGTTGGGTGGACCTACAAAGTTTGAAAACACGGATATTAGCTTCTACCCGGACTTTACCCAATCTCTCCAGAAACAGCGACTTGGTTTTCTGGGGGTGAAACAACGACTACGTGATATGGGACTCAAATATGCCATGCTGTTCCCGGCCAAGCTGAGGATGGAACATGCTGAGCGAACTTATTTTTTTGATCTACCGGGGGTGGCGGCCAACTGGCTGGACACTCTACCTAATCAGCATCCATCGGAGGAACGACCTGGCGGAGCAGAAGGCAGACAGGCGGAACAAGAATAATCGCCGACGGCTTGGTTCCTGGAACTTTTTTCGTGGACCTTGAACTGTGGTTCGATAATCCTGATATGTGATTTAATGTACATTTGGGAGGTTGCGGGGCTAGGATGGGTCCCTTTTACCTCCTCTGCGGGTCTTTTTGTAGTTTAGTTAAATGTGGGGGCGACAGGCACACTGCAAGTTTGGGTGGCTTTTTAGTCTAACGCAGGGGTGCAGGGTGGGGGGCTTTGTAACGGGATGTTGGGGGGGAGGTTGGGTGGTTTTGTTGGGGTGTGTGTATGTTTTCTTGCAAGGTACCGTATCCTTAAATCGTTTCATCAGGGTGTTGAGCTCGTGTTGGGGCTGGAATTTCTTTCTTCTTCAGGATGGGGAGTAGGGGGCTGAAACTACTGAGTTGGAATGTGAATGGGCTGGGGGATAGGATAAAACGTGGGGTGGTGCTGCAATTGTTGAAACGTCTCTCCCCTGATGTGGTCCTTCTTCAAGATGCGCACTTGATTGGTAATACTTGTCATGCTATGAATAGGAGGGGGTATCGTCTGGTGGCACATGTCGGGTTTTCCTCCGGTTCTAGAGGGGTTGGAATCCTCATTAGGACTTCCCTCCCACTGGAGATTGACTCCGTTGTTCTTGATGATAGAGGGCGCTATGTCGCTCTTAAGATGGGAGGGCCGCACCCTTTCTCTGGTTTCGTTTATGTCCCACCTGGCCTGCAATCAACTACTTTCGCGGACTTAGGGCGGATCGTCCTGGCTCTCCCTGAGGGACCACTGATTCTGGGTGGCGACTTTAACGCCGTGGTTTCCGGGATGGTCGATCGACACCCGCCCAGAGATCTAAAGGGATCACAGAACTGGCTCCATGGATTCCTTGACACCTTGAGTCTAGTAGATTGTTGGAGGTTGTTGCATCCTATTCAACAGCAATATACGTTTCATTCGGGCGCCCATGGTAGCCTCTCCAGGATCGACTATGTTTTGGTACCTGCGGCTCAGGCTCCTTCTGTCTCTGAGGTCAAGCATTTAGCTCGGGGAATTTCAGATCATTCTCCTATATGGCTGCGGATGGATTTAAGCTCCGGGTCCGAGGGACGGATTGCCCAGATTAATTCTTGGTATTTCCGGAACCCTATAACTCGTGCTGCCTTGGTTAAGTCTCTTGAACTGTATTTTTTCGAAAATGAGGGTTCTGTTTCATCGGCGGTATCGCTTTGGGAGGCCTTTAAGACCGTCCTCAGGGGTCAGGTCCTGTTGTTGATAGCGGGTGCTAAGAAACGGAGAGATGAGGAGGTGGTTAGGCTTGAAACAGAGATAGCTGATATGGAGCTTGACCTTGAGCGAGGAGTCACCCGTGCTAAGACCCATGTTTTCCGACTCAAACAACTAGAATATAGGACATTGGTTACCGACCCGGCTAAGCCTATGAGTAGGGAGCAGCAGGGACGTCTATATGACGTGGGAGATAAAGCTGGTAACTTGATTGCATGGCTGGATAAGAAAGATCGAGCCAATCCGTTAGTGCCCGTGATTGAGACGGACGCTGGTGTACGGATCTCTGGGAGATAGTTCAGTGTTTTGCAGATCACTTTAAGTCGGTGTACTCCCCGGTGTCCGACAGACCGGAGGAGGATTCGCATCTCTTATTGCGAGATATCGCTTTACCGCGTCTTTCTGACATTGATAGGGACCAAATGGATGCCGTTATAACTCCTGATGATGTTGCACTTGCGATTCGCGCCTTGAGTTCGGGAAAGGCAATGGGTCCCAATGGCTTGTCTATTGAAATTTACAAGCTACGTCCTGACAAGATGGCCCCCTATCTCCGTGATATGTTTTTGGACTCTCGGGACGTGGCTCTCTCCCTTGTGATCAACGTCTGGCGAATATTGTAGTTATTCATAAGGAAGGGAAGCCGAGAGACAAGTGTGCGTGGTATCGACCTATATCCCTTTTAAATGCGGAACCCAAAATTCTCGCGAAAGTATTGGCTAACTGATTGATTGCGGTAATCAGCGACTTGATCCATCCGGATCAGTCCGGTTTTATCCCGCATAGGAACACTGCTCTGAATCTCAGGCGACTGCACGGTGTTCTCGCGAGAGCTGCGACGCTGCATGAGCCGGCCATCTTGGCGTCGTTGGATGCCACGATGGCCTTCGACACTGTGGAATGGCCGTATTTATGGGCCTCGTTGGCTAAGTTTGGGTTTGGACCCGGATTTATCGGCTGGGTGCGACTGCTCTACGAGGAACCCCTCGCGCAAATTGTTGTGAATGGCCGTGTTTCGGCTCCGTTTGGTCTTGGGAGGGGAACTCATCAGGGTTGTCCTTTGTCCCCGCTCTTATTCGCTCTTGCTCTTGAACCCCTCGCTGCATGGATCCGGTGGGTGCCCTCGATGAAGGGCATTCGGTGGGCCCCGGAGTTTGAAGATCGCATCTCGCTTTATGCAGATGATATCTTATTGTACTTGACTTCGCCCCGGAAATCCCTGATAGTTTTATGCGATGTTTTGAACTCATTCAGCAGGAACTCCGGTCTAATCATCAATTGGATAAAATCCTATCTTTATGTCCTTTCGGGCGATGTCCCTCTTCTCCCAAATAATTGTCCCATCCAGATAGCACACACGGGGTTTAAATACCTCGGTATTTACATCTCGTTGGACCCCACGACTCGGTATGAGCATAACCTCCTCCCTCCCTTGTCTAGATTGAAACAAGATGTCGCAGGTTGGCGTAAGCTTCCGCTTTCACCGTTGGGTCGTGCGGCTCTTTTTAAAATGATGTCTCTGCCTCGTTTTCTTTACGCACTCCAAAACACGCTTGATGTCGTCCCAGCCAGCTATTTCCATGCAGTCGAGGGTCTTCAAAGGAAGTTGATTTGGGATGGTAGACCTCGTATTGCACTTGCAAAACTGACGCTCCCATGGTATGACGGGGGTATCGCTCTCCCTGGTATAAAACGTTATTATTGGGCGTCACAATTGGGAGCCATTAATCATGCTACATATGGTCCCGAATTGAACCCTGCCTTTGGAATGGATAGATGGCTGTTACCTGGGGGTAACTATTACAGGGCACTACATTCTAGATCGGTGGTAGGGGACTTGTCGGGACCTACCAAGACGGCAGTGCGTTTGTGGCGAGATGCAACTAACTCGATGAGGTGGAAAGACCGCTTGACTCGAGCGACTCCGCTTTTTAGCTCAGATAAACTGGGTAAATTGTGGAACACAAAGGGATAAGTGGGACCTCATCGGTATCAGTAAGGTGGGAGACCTTTGGGTGAAGGGCCAGATTAAATCGTTTGAACTGCTTAAAGAATTCCGTTCAGAATATTTCCGTTACGCACAGGTTCGGCATGCTCTGAGGTCGGTTTTTCCTGTTGGGGAGGTGATCCCGGAGTCGTCCCCGCTTGAGGATAGATTGTTAGACGGTCATGTACCCGATAGCACTATTTCCTTAGTTTATAAAAAACTATTAAATGCTAGGTCGGATCTCCTGTTGCATCTTCGTGATTTGTGGACCCGTGACGGCCTTGAACTGGATGACGAGGACTGGCAATCTGCGATCTCCTCTCCCAAGGAGGTTGCGATACCGGCTCGACTCAGACTGGTTCAACTTAAGGTCCTCCATAGGGTTTATGTCACGGGCCCTCGATTGGTACACATGGGCCTTTCTGAAGAGGGTTTGTCCAGGTGGGGCTGTGGGCAGGTGGGGACATTTCTCCACATTATCTGGGAATGTCGTGAGGTTGCCGCTTACTGGAGTGGGGTACACGATGTGATGAAGGATGTTACGGGAGTCGCCCTTTTACCAGAGGCTAGGCGATGTCTGTTGAATATCTGGGACCCCACGGATTGTAGCACAGCCCAGACACAGTGGGCAACCCTGGGGGCCATGATCGCCAAGCATGACATTGCTCAATTGTGGGGATCCCCAAGGCCACCCACTGTTGCATTATGGAAAAAAAATATGGATTGGTGCATGTTCTGAGAAAAAACAGTGTATTTGGCCTGGGGCCGCCTCTGGAAGTGGTGCAGAATATGGGGACCTTGGAATGCTTACCGTGGAGATATTTGTGCACCGCCTATTGCAAATAACTCTGATGTTCCACCTTCCCCCTGAACGCGCATTCTGACTGTTTCTTACATGTGTATTATTTTCTTTTTGTCTCCCCCCTCAATCCCCCCCTTTTCATATAAGCTTATTGATTTATTGTAACGACTTTTCCTCCTCCATTTGAGTTGACACGCTGTGTAAGATATTTTTACCTTGCTGTTGTTATATTTTCAATAAAAAGAAATATAAAAAAAAAAAAAATGACCATGCAGGAATTATTGCATTTTTTGTCATCATGGCAAACATTTGTTCCGCGAAAAAAATAGGAAACTGCTAGTAGCTTTCATAATGTTTTCACAACCAGAAGAAATGCGGAAAAGGACTAATAAATACCCTGCAAACTTTTCATTGATGGTGTCCTCTTGTCCATTCGTTTGTTTGTTGACCGGTCAGAAACTAGTTATATATGGTGTCTTCAACTCTGTGGAGTTCACAGGATAGCAGATAAGTTTAGGTGTGTTTGGAAGGTTGGGACACTACAAATATGAGACAGCCCTCACTGAATATAACATTCTGCAGAGATTTACTCTATTATGCCTCATCTATTTCTATCGCTAATGTCGGTGCCTGAAAAATGCTTTTTTTGAACTGAAGCCTGAGTGTTGGATTTGAAGAAATAATCACTTGATACTGAGCTTGTGTGTGTGTACAAGTTGGCTGCACCATGTGATTCAGTATCTTGTGAGCTGGCCATTTCGTATATAGGTCTGGTCACAAAATCAGATTGCATTTGCAAAAAAATGGTGTGAAATGGCATCCTGTTGATGGTAGTCGCTACTCCCTTCTCATCTACTTGTATAGATGACTACAGGTCCGGTCCACAGCTGCAGGGAATTGAACATAGAAAAAATGAAAACTCCAATAATTGAAAGACTAGGAGAGAGGGTAGAAAAATAGTAGGAAAAGGAAATTATATGGCTGAAAATTCCATCTGTTGGAAGGGCAGGGTTCCAGTGCATAAGGACGGTGGGGAAGGTGAGGTGGGATAATGGTGTGTAAGTGTCATAGTGGTGTGAAGTAGTGTAGCAGAAGCTAAGTCAAGGTAAAGAGCTTTTTTCTTGCTGACTCGTGATGCTGCTCTCTGGTTCAGAAGACGATATGTGGCTAGTGATGGTTGTTCTCCTCCTGGTTCCTTCCTATTCACCAGTCACTAGTAACAAGAGCAACTCACGGGGTATGTATGGATAAGATAAGACTTTACATAGAAAAAAGTTCAGTGAGAAAATGTTTGACAACATAAAAATGTAAAAAGAAGATGTTGAGTAAATGAGCATTGGTCAACACAGGTCTGCAGAAAGAAGGCTGTAAAGGCTCATATTTCCCCCATGGATCACACTGCGATGATGATACATGGTGCAAGGAACAGCTCTCAATAAACGTGTGTCATAATGCCTAAAATGGACTGGCCCCTCCCCTTTAAATTATATATGGTCCTGGGTATGGGTTCTCTAGCACCATAATACGCATGGGTAGTGGGGCCACTTGGCGTCCCCTCCCCTTTTGGTCTATAAGTGCAATCCTGGGGTTGGGATCCACAGGGCCATTTGGCTCGGAGAGTGGGGCCATGTGGTCCCATCACCTTTAAAAAAAAAACATGGCCCTGCATGAAGGGGTCCCCAGTGCTTTTTTTAAGGTTCGGGGATGGGGGGGGACGCTTGCCCCCTCCCTTTTTTTGTAAGTTTTAGCCTGGAGTGGGTTCCCGGGGCCTATAATGACTTTGGGAGGGGGCCCCCTCCTTTTTAAAAGACAAGGCCCTGGCATCCCCAGGGCCTAATAATGCTCAGTGAGGGTGCCATGCATCCCCCCTCCCATTTTAAAACGAAAAGGCCCTTGTGGATAGGGTCCCATGGGTCTAATAAGGCTTGGGGAGGGTGGGGCTGGGCCTTGCATTTGGCTCCAGATGGGGTACCATAACCCAAAGGCCAACCATATTTTGCACCCAGCAAAGGCTGTTTGCAAAGTGGGGATGGCTGCTTGCTGGGGATTTCGACACCGGCCTGGCCACAGTCCAGCTCCTGCAGTCAACCCCCTGTCTGGCAGGGGGTTGGCTTTACATATGGCAATAAAATATTACTTTACATTAAAAATAACTAGAAATTCGCTGCGAAAAAACAAAGGTTACAGTAACGGTATAGTTAGGTGTGATGAAAAGATTGTTTTTTGTTTAAAAAAACATCCTTAGAAGTTACACTTAGGTGAATATGTCAGAAAGAGCATTAACCTTTTTGAACTAAAATAAAATAAAAAAATTCACCAGCTATAGTTAGCAGAGTTAACTATAACTTGTGCCCCGCCATGCACTGCTTACGACCACATATATTACAACACTCATGACGTGATTTATGACATGATTTATGACATCACTGTGGACATCTCAAATGACATATATGATGACATCACTGACGACATCATCCAAACGTCTTTTGCACACATTGCTCTATAAACAGGCATGGCAGCAAAACTTTGGAACAAACTGCCGCTCCCCTTGAAGCTGCAATCTAACCTTCAGCTCTTTAGGAGGAGTCTCAAAACTTGGTTGTTTACGGCCACATAGGCCTGAATCACAATAGTCCTCTCCACCTACACTTCACAGCGCCAAGACACCTCGGCAATCTAGTGCTTTATAAGCATATAAACATAAACATGAAAGTAACGGCAAAATTGCTCAGAATAATATGAAGCATCATTAATGCCATCACAGATACAACTGCCTTAGGTGTAGCAAGCATGTGTTATGACCACACACTTAATGGGCAGCTTAGTTCACTTTAACAAACAACGACAGACATATGAGAAATCAATTTTTCACACGATGTTCAGTAAGTATACACCTGTTCTGAGAAAACCAAGTTCCTCAAAATACTCAACGTCTGTTCCACAATTAATACCCTACTACAGACAGTTTTAATCTGTATCAAACCCCTGACACTCGCCAAAACGACATTGAGAAATGAAGTTGCAATGAGTAGAAAAGTAGGTACTGTAAAGAGTGTTCATTTAATGGAGAGAGTTTACCACTCAGTTTGCAGCATAACCAACGTCTAATGGTGCTAAAGATCATACTGCCTGCAGTCTTCATACTGTGGGGAAACCTTTACAGATAGCCTATTTTCTGAAGCAAAAGAAGCAGATGCACATAGGTTAATACCTAGTGCACACAGTCTTCTATGTTGCGTAGGAATTGTCATGCTGAGATTTTACTGTCTAATAACTCAAGGCAGCTTAAAATACTTAACATGTAGCACATAGAACATGTTGCAAATAAACTTGTGAAGAACATGCTGAATGCGAGTCGTCAACTGTCACTTGCAAACAGGGTTACTCTTCATTGCAAATATTTATAACTTGTTCTATATTTTAACATGAATATGATGTATTAGGAGCACATGTGTTTTGCAAAACTCCCATAAGCTGGCTGCAGGCTGTACAAAGTTACGTATAGAAGTATTTTGGTAGTTATAGGCCATTATGTAAACTATAAAATAAACTAAGACACTCATTGGGGGTCTCTCGTTGGCAATGGTTTGCACCTTTGACCAAGTAGGGACCCTTGTGTCTAGTCAGGGTGATGGGATTGCACCCTTAGACAAACACTGCTTAACCTCTAGGTACCTTGGCATCTCAGAGGCAGTGTATAAAGCTTTTGTGCACAGATACAATAATACAGTGAAAACACTACAAAGGGACACCACACCAGTTTAGAAAAGTAAGTAATACTTATCTAGACCAAAAAGACAAAAATCCAACATACTGTTATTAAGATATGACTTTTACAAGTTAAAAACAGTTCTGACCATAGCAAACAATAGATGCAACACTTTTAACACAAAGTACCTTGAATGCGTCAAAATCATAAAGCAAAACAGCCACAGGGATGGTGATGCATTGGTTCCTTAGGCACAGGGAAGGTGATGTGTCGGTTCCATGCTCCAGGAGAGGTGATGCGACATGATGTACACTTGGCACCCTAGTGCGATGCGTGAAGATTTGGGGAGGGGTTGGTTCCCGATGTGGCGGCTGCAACGGTGCTGTGTCGATTTCTCCGGCTGCGGTCCCACAATGCGTCGGTTCTTGCAGCCGCACAGCAGGGCCTGCTTCACAGTCGGTTCAATGATCTCGGACTTCGGAGAGCAGTGCACGAGACTAGGCGTGCAGCGTTTTCTCTAGCCACAGGCAGGTAATTGAGTCATTTTCTTCAGCGGCACGGCAGCGATGTATGGAAATTCTTCCCGCATGGCGGTGTTGTGTTGGAAACAGATGCAGGTTTGTCACGCTCCTTAGTTGCTTCACGTTTTCTCAGCTCCCAGCAGCAGGAACCACCTCCAGAGGCCCAACACAGGAACAGGTACCTCTTGGCAGGTAAGAGCTCTCAGAAAGGGAGTTCAGGTGAGCTGGTGGTGAAGTCTTTGTGTCTCTGAGACTTCAGAACAGGAGGGAAGCTCAACTTCAAACCCTTGGAGATCTTCTTCAAGCAGGATACAAGACACACAGCAAAGCCTTTGTCCTCTCCTTGGCAGAAACAGTCACTGTAGGCCAAACCCAGACAGCACACAGCAATGGGGCAGTACTTCTCCTTCAGGTTTCCCAGCTCTTCTCCTTGGCAGAGGTTCCTCTTGAGTCCAGAAGTATTCTAAAATCCTGGGGTCTGGGATCCAATATTAATACCACATTTTCCTTTGTTCTCTTCTGGCAGAGAGTGGCTGTGCTCAGTCCAAAGTAGTTCTGTCCTCTCTGTCCAAGCTTCCTGGCAGGAGGTGGAGACAGCATTGTCCAAGGCAGACCAGGCCTATTCAGGTGCAAGGAAATCTTCTCACACTACTCTAAATGCAGCCCAGGCATATTCAGCCCAGCCCTGGCTCATTCAGGACACACCTCCCAATCCTCAGTGGCCGTCTGAGATAATCCACATCCCCACCCCCTGTCACTCCAAAGTCAGACAGTCAATCCACAAACCAGCAGAGGTACACCGGTTGGCTAAGCAAGAAAATACCCACTTTCTAAAAGTGGTATTTTCCAAAGCACAATATAAAAATCATCTTTACTAAAGGGTGCATTTTTATATTATGAGTTCAGGTATACTAAACTCCATCTTCCTACCTGGCCCCAATGGGAAGTTATACTTATAAGATGCTATAAATATATTCCCATTCTTTCCTACCGACAGGTAACCTTTCCATAATGAAAAAGAAAATACACTGTATTTCACTATCAGGACATGCCACACACAAGAACATGTCCTACATTTCACATACACTGCACCCTGCCCACAGGGGTACCATGGGCCAACCTCAGGGGTAACTCACATGTACTAAAAAGGAATATTAGGGCCTGGCAACTGGGTGCACTTGCCAGGTCGACATGGCAGTAGAGACTGTGTGCAGACACTGTAGTGGCAGGTCTGCGACCCCTTTGAAAGGCTGCTTGTGTTGGTGGCACAATCAGTGCTAGCAGCATTTGACTTACAGGCCCCGGGCACACACAGTGCACTGTACTAGGGACTTAGTAGTAAGTCAAATAAGTCAAGCAAGGAAACACTAATCCATAAACACAATTTACATGGAGAGCATATGCACTGTAACACTGATCAGCAGTGGTAAAGTGCCCAGAGTCCTCAAACCAACAAAACAGGTCAGAAACAGGAGACCAAAAAGCAAAAACGCTGAAAAAATCAGGTCTAACACAACCCCCTCCCAGCCTAAAACCAGGGTAGACTAATCAATAACTTGACGGACTTCATTGCTTGGGGCGATACAACACAGACCCGGGCGACAACAGCGGGAGCACGTTCTGGTTATATGCCCTGCTGAACCCAGTTGGATCATTCTGACCATATTCTCAGGGCCCACTAAGCTAACCCATTGAGGACCCTTCTCCTCATCTGTGAAGCAGCTAAACTCACTTTTCTCACAGATGTGTTCCATCAGGCATACAGCATCCACATGCCTAACACAGTGGTGTGGCCCAGTCCACCCCGGGGTGTGACTCTCCCCTAGGGCAACTCTGTCCCTCAGGATAAGAAGCCACAGGGCCCACTGACAGTTGTCAGTGATAAGACCCAGGCCTTATGCCTATAAGGGCTCTCCAACCTCAGTGGTTTCAGAAAGTGGGAGGCGGTAGCCCCTGGTGCCTGGCACCCATTGTCCAATTTCACTTCTGCCATGTCCGGTATGGCCCACCAGCCCAGGGTCTGTACCCGGCAGCGGGGACAGGAGACTGGGGTGGGTTCTACCACACCCGGTCCTCCTCCTTGGAGCTCTTCACCCTCCCACCTGGATCTGTACCCCAGACTCTAGAATTTTCATGGCACCTGTGGCAGGTGCCCTGCACAATTCGCCCACCAGTTCAGGTGTGCTATCCTGCAACTGATATCCCAGCCTAGGATCTGTACCATTAGGCTGGGAACGGGTCAGGGGTGAGGCTGCCCTCCCCCTGCCCCTCCAATGGGCCCTGCACCCTCCCACCTGGAGTGGTTCCCCCAGAAGACAAACCAGCGGTAGGGGCACTGTTAGCAGTTGCCCCTTCCTCCAGGTCAGGGGGGACACCCTGAACCTGGCCCTCCAACCCAGAGTCAGCACCCTTGGGTTGGACCTGTGCCTGGCAACCCAGTATTTCCAGGGCAGTACACCAACCCCACAAGGGAAACATACTACTCAAAAGCAGTGCAAGAGTCTGCCTGACGCAGGCCTCCAGCCTCCGGTCAACCTGACAGAGCAAGAAGACCCCCCAGGCCAGAAGTGGCCTCACCAGGGTAAGTCCTGGGGTGCTCTGACCTCAGAGCTGGCTACCCCAGACCCATTAGTCCTTCCACTAGGGACTGCATCCCCCCTCACCCCTCTCTCTGGACTCATGCACTATCCCAACTGGAGAGGGGCTGCCAGACACCAGAACTGGTGGGACACTTGTTACAGCACCTGTCACCTTGGGATCCCCCTCAGGGGATGGCCTCCCATAACAGACCAGGCCCCACTCCTGGTGTTCACTCATGGAACCAACCAGGCCTTGAGACCGGGATTCGGGTACCTTGGGACACAGCTCACTCCAACTCCTCCTCTGAAACAGGACATGGGACCCTACACCCCTTCCACTACTCTGCAACCTCTCTGGGCTACCATAACCCTCCTCTACCTCACTTGGTAGGGGAACACCTGATTACCCCCAGATGATTCTTCAGACCCTATGGAATCCACCAAAAGGTCTGCCTCTGGTGCAAGCTCCCTATGGTCAGAGGACTTTCACTCCATCAGGTGTTGGCATAGCTCTGGAAAAGAGGGACTTAAAATATGCTCTCCAACAACTGAATCACACAGCCCCACACAAGTGTTAGCCAAGCTACTCTTTGCCTCACCATCCAGTGCCCCGCACAAGTAACCAACATCACAGGTTTAATAATGCTTTGATCAATATGTTCCTCACAGCTGCTTCTCATATCTATACCTAGTAGAAGCACGAGGAACCTGTACAGAGCAAGCTGACTGACCAGAGTGACGCTATAGCAATTTAATGAAGAGCACATGAGACTGGGCCTAATCATCAGCATCAGTAGAGAATAACATATAAGCTATCCAAAGAAATAATAATATGAATTCGCTCACATGGAGAAAAGAAACAGCCAGGCATTGGTGGCTAAATCATACCGATTGCCATATAAGATTCTGGATAGAACGGGAGTTGAGGTAAGCTTGGGTAGCAAGTCATTAACCTGGATTTTCATGCAAATGATGGAAGGTGTCTTGTTTTTGAGAATGTCTTCCCCAAAGCGCAAGCTGGTAGCACTCATAGGTTGGGCAAAGAGTGATAAATTCAGATTAGTGAATCTCTTGTAGGCTTTAAATGCAGCACAATGTCCCCAGGGGTTAGGGCCAGATGGGATGTGGTCCTGTAGCTGATTTGTGTCTCTACTGCAGCGAATTGGCATTCCGGCAGTACCAGGAATAGGCAATCGAGTCACCCACCCCCATCTCCGCCTTCTTCTTCTATTCCTAACCTTGCGTCCATAACTCATCCTATAGAGAGCTCAGCATCTCTAACTGAACCGATAGCTCTATGATTCCCTGAGGGTACTGATCCATTATGGACCCGGCACAGTCCCGCTTTCATCCTCTATCATCCATACGCGTTAGCATCTCTCTCCGCTCCCCATACACTATTGCTGCCCCTGGCAGCTCTCAATGACTTCCCCGCGATGTGAAAAAATGAATTATCTCTCCTGATGTCCGCACCAGTGCTACAGGGAGCTCCATCTTTGGGAGCAAGATCTAGGCGGCAGACAGATTGCCCTGTCCAGACACATTAGGTGATCGCCATGAAGTGGAGAACTCAGATGCCCTAAGGCTGCTGATACAAAGTACCTTTCTGTGGTGGTTAGTTTATAACGAAAACACACGTGTTATTTCAGCGGATGCAAGCCTTCTCAATAACCATTTGAGCTTCTGGGAGATGGGGTGGAACCAAGGGTGAACAACAGCGCCCCCAGCAGCTTAGCAAACTATACAACATGATAAATAATTTCTTGTTTAAAAGGTGGGAAGCAATTAGCCACACATCATCATGATGCATTATGGAGTATTGGCTGGAAATAAGCACAGCACATCTTAACTAGGGCCACGAGGAATTCATATGCATCTGTGAAAATTGCACAAATCTGTAAATTTGGTTGTAATGAAATTTTACATAATTTTCGTCCACAGGCAAGCGGTTCAACTAGAAAATATCTTGTCAGAGACATTTTCTCCTCAAACCAGTTGCCTTGACAGTATCTTGACTGACATTTCAATGTAAGGTATGCTTTTGCATTACGTTTTCACCCCAAATAATGTAAAGTGAATTTCACAAAACTAAATGTGGCACTCCCCTATCCTTAACAATGCAGCGCATATCCTGTATATATATATATATATATATATATATATATATATATATATATATATATATATATATATATATATATATATATATATATATATATATATACAGTGCACATTTCAGTGGCAGTTCCTCCACCCGGTTCGAGTCAACAACTGCCTGTAACGTTTTCAAAGTCCGCGCAGCACCTCCCTAGTTCGTCTTCTAAACTTGCACTTTTGAAAGCAGCCGACCGATTCCAAACAAACCCTAAAGGACATTTCTTATCTTTTAGATTCTTCCACCTCGTGCAGACTATAACTGAAAAATAAAGGGAAAGAGTGTCAAATTCATTTCCTCCGCTATTGAATTACGGAACTTGGCTTTGCTCAAACTTTATTGAAGGACTCTCACTCTTCAACAAAACAGTGAGTACTTAAAGACGATCAGCTTGTTGTAACGTGTTTAGAGCCATCTGATTATTCCACTTTTTGATACCATCAACTTTCTTTGATACCATCTACAGATTTCGAGTAGAGAACAAAAGCACTACAGGTACCTTTTGAGTGTCAGACTGTACTGAGCATTAAGTTGAAGATCACTGAGTTTATCTTGTTAGTAAGAACAATTTCTGTTTTTCGTTTTCAGAATTACTTTCTATTGAGGTCCTGAGGATAATCCCTACATTCAGGGGATTTGAAACGCGTCAACCATATGTGTGTTGTTTTTATGTTGAATGGCCAATCATAGCACTGTGGATTTCTTACAAATGATGTAACTTTGATGGCTGATTTATAAGTAATTCGTATTGGATTGTCTATGTATTAGTTGCCCCTACCTGACCCAAATAAATCCAAACAACTAGGTTAGGGTCACGTTTTCAAACACACATCTAACTTCCTCTTAACTTCCTTGAACCTTCCCCATTCCCTTTTCCCCTCTTTATAATTTTAGATGAATGAGATATGAATTGAGAGTGAATGAGTTTATTTTGAACAATCCCCTTACTTTTCTACACTACTAATTCTCCTTTCTTTGTAAATAATCCACACATAAATATTAGCTCCCCTTGTACTTTAATCCATGTAGTTTTTCACCCAATCTAGTGTTAAATAACAAAAATTTTGTATAAAGAAAACATTTTTGAACAATAAAAATTAGATTTGTCAGATCATTTCAGACTGAATGACTGGTCTTTGCAGGACAGTATTTTGTTTATTGTCACTTGCCAAACATTTGTATTGATCGAGCAGTACTGGCAGTTGTTTTGTTTATTTTTAGTTCCTCCACCAAGGCGGAGGAGCGTCGCCCACTGCTTTTAGCAGTGTAAATAAATTAAAAATAAAATGATAACTCAAAGTTATTATCATTTAATTTTTTCCTGCTGCTGCAGGTTTGCGTGTGGGGCTACTTTGCTGGCTGAAGAGCAGGAGGAGGAGTGGTGGGCTCTCTGTAAGTGTGCATGAATGTTTGGTTGGCCGTCTTGGGCCGTCCAAACAGTCACTGAGTGGAGAACATGCCTAGGCTACCAGCCCCAACCACAGCATGCAGACTAATCACAACATTGGCTTAGGGTAGCCTTGGTGCTTCCTTTTCTGGCTGGAGCAGAGGGACGACGAGGAGAGAAGCGTTAAGGAGGTAAGTGTCCTTTTCTTTTTCTGTACCTCCTTCCCCCAACTTCCACCCGCGATTCGTGCCAGCCGCCACTGGCACATTTACCAGAAGAGATGTCCTAGAGCTAGGCAACTGGTACGTTTTGTTACCCAACAAAATGGTCCTCGTAAGGATGAAGAACTGACTGGACCTGACAGGATTCACATCAGGATTCAAACACAGATAAATTAATAGAATGTATATATCACTAGAGTCACAAGATTTACAATGCGTTAAAAGTATTAAGTAAAGCTCCTCTAGCATTGCAGCACCAGCTAACACCATGATATATTTTCAATCAATCAGGCCTTTTATGTAGCGCAACAACGATTCCGAAGAGTGGCCTGATGCTAAGAAAACTGCAACCCCTTCATGACAACAGCAAAGAAATGCCATGCTCAAAAACACAGGTCAAATAGCCATGTCTTCAAACATTTTTTGAATAGGATTTCAGACCTAATCTTGCAACAATGGGATGGAGGTGATGCCATGCTTGGGCCACGAGAAAGGAGAAATACGCACCTCCCCACTTCTTAATTTAAATCTTCCGGACAAGTAATAGACTAGCATCTGACAAACGGTGGGTTGCTGGTAGAGCCTTAGTGCATCAGAGGGGTAATGGGGAGCTGTACCATAAATAGCTCTGTGAGTGAGAACTAAGGTTTTAAAATAGGATCTTTTCCTTGGACAGCATCCGATGAAGCTCCTTCACTTGGCGAGACATTAATGACATTCTGGTGATCTTTAGGAGTAGCCTGGCTGCTGCATTTTGTTCAACCTGCAGTTTCTTTAGCAGCTAAGAGGGCAAATCCAAGCACAGAGTTTTAGTGTTATCAATGCGAGGGGTGATCAAAGCATGGATCACTGTTCTCTGCACCTGGAGAGGGAGCAGACCCAAAAATCTTTGTAAAGATCTTAACAAAACAAAGCATGAGTCAACTGGTGAAGAGATCCGAGGACTCATGGACAGATGGAGATCGGTCTTAACACCTAAGTGTTTGGCCAAAGTAATCGTGGGGAGTCAGCCCACTCCAGCCAACAATCCAGTGCCTAACCTGGAGAAGGAAACCCGAACAGCAAGATTTCCATTTTCCAAGTGTTGCACTGAAGGTTGCTGGCCCACATCCACTCAAAGACACCTTTCAGTCAATTCTTAAGGCAGTGTAGGCCTCAGAATTATCCTTATAGAAAGAAAGAGTTGTGTTTTATCAATATACAAAACAACCCAGAACCCAAACCATTCATCCAACGGAGCCAGATGAGCCATGTACATGTTGAATAGATTTGAGTTTAGAGGAAAGCCCTACATGAGCTTTGGAGGGTCAGAGGAGTGTGGGGCCATCCAGACTGCAAGGCTACTGTTAGACCTAGCATCTTTGGTATGTTTTCCCCTGCCATGTTTGCTTTTGTCCTCCTGTTTTTGACTGTCTGCTTCATTTTGTTTTGGCTGGTTTTAGACCTCATGGCACTTTACCAATGCTGATCAGTGCTAAAGTGCAAGTGCTCCCTGTGATTGGTTATCCATGATTGCCATATTTGATTTACTGGTAAGAACCTAGCAAAGTGCACTGTATGTGCCCAGGGCCTGTAATTCAGGTGCTACCAGTGAGCTGCAGCACTGATTGTGCCACCCACATGAGTAACCCTGCAACCATGTCTCTGACCTGCCACTGCAGTGTCTGTGTGTGCAGTCTTGAACTGCCATGTCGACCTGGCAAGTGTACCCACTTGCCGGGCCCAAACCTTCACTTTTGCTACATGTAAGGCACCCCTAAGGGAAGCCCAAGGTAGCCCAATTGGCATGGGGCAGTGTATCTGAAAGGTAGTGCATGTACTGGTGTGTTTTACATGTCCTGATAGTGAAATACCGCTAATTTCAATTTTTAACTATTTCAAGGACTATCTCTTCCCTAGGTTATCACTGGAGGTACCTTGTAACCTCTTACAAGTGTAACTTCCAATTGGGAAGAGATAGAGATTTGGAGTTTGGGGGTCCCTGAACTCACAATTTGAAAATACATGTTTAGTGAAGTTGGTTTTTAAATTGCGTGTTTGAAATTGCCACTTTTAGAAAATGGGCATTTTCTTGCTTTACCATTCTGGCCCTTTGCCTGCCTGTGGAATCCACGTCTGAGGGAGGGTGACAGTTGGGCTGTTTGTGCATTCACTTTAGGTAGTCACATAAAGGGAGCTGACTTGTGCCCTGCATATCCTGATGACTCATCACCAGGCTGATAGGTCTTCCTGACCAAGAGAGGTGGGAGGAGTAGCCAATGACATCTGAATAAGGCGGGCATGTCCTCATGCTAAGCTGTCTCCACCCCCCTGTAGTGTGTCTGGAGCCAGGTAAGGGAAAAGCAGGGTCTTGTGGACTACAAAGACTATCTTTTGAAGTTTGCCTACTTCAAAGGCAGAAACGGGTATAATTATTAGAGCTGTGACACCATAACTTCAGAACACTTCCGAACTGAGAGGATATTCTGCCAAGAAGAAGAACTGGAGAAGCTGTAGGAGTGGAACTGCCACTTTGCCTGTTGCTGTGTTGTGCTGGCCAACTGCTTGCTGCTTTTGTTTTGGACAGTGAAAGGACTAGACTTTTAATTTCTGAATTCTGCTTGCCATGGTTCTCCAAGGGTGTATGTGCGTGTCTCCTGTTAAGAAGTCTCCGGTCCATCAAAGACTTCAGCTGCAGCCCCTGAACTCCTCTGCTGTGAGGTTTGACCTGCCAAGTGGTGCCACTTCCAATACTGGGCCCTTGGAGGTGGTTTTCCTGCAAAGGACTCAAGAAAATGCATGCATCGTCCTCCAGCGCCTGTTTTTACTGATGCAGCACCGCTGTGTGGCTGAAAAACCCAAGCATAGCCAAGGTGTCCAAAGAATCACTGCAGCACCTGCTGTGTGGTTAATAGAGCACCGCAGCAGAGTCCAGAGCCCTGCCACCTATGTCCTTGGCACCCACGCCGACTCTGGCACTGCTGTGCGGGTGGGGTAATTGAAGCATCACCTGCTTCGTGGCTGGAAAATTGACGCAGCACCTGTTTCTCCACAGCCGCCACATCAACTCAGCATGTCCGGATTTTAGAAGCAATGCACCTGTGCTTCGTCGATGCTGCCCAGGTACCGATGCAACATGTTCGGATATCAACGCATCACATCCACTGACAGTAAGGAACCAACGCATCACCTCTCCTGCACTGCAGTAAGAAACCAACACATCCCCTCCCCTGCACTACAGTAAGGAACCAACACATCCCCTCCCCTGGCAGTAAGGAACCACTACATCACCTCCCCTGGGAGTAAAGAACTGATGCATTGCTTTGCCTTTTCAGTGCCTCACTTTTCCCACCTGTTTTCATCTTTGGTTTTGGCTCAACCCAGGTGCTGTGCGATAATAGTGACACATCTATAGTATCCTATGGACTGAACTATTTTTAACCTTTTAAAAATGATATCTTCTTGGAATTTTGTCACTTTGGTCTTGTTTTATTCAGAAAAGTATTTGTTATGTTTCTAAACTCTTTGGTGTCCTTTTGTAGTGTTTTCACTGTGCTACTGTGTGTGTATGTACAAATACTTTACACATTGCCTCTAAGATAAGCCTGAGTGTTTGTCTCAAATTACCAGGAGGGTGAGCAGGGGCTATCTTTGATGTGTTACATCCCTTACCTTGATGAGAATAAGGGTCCCTACTTGAAAAAGGGTGCTAATCACTGCCAACTAGAGACCCCCATTTCTAACAGCCTCTCACTGCTATATCTTCCAAGCGCTGTAGAAGGATGGTATGTGAAATAGTATCAAAGGCCACTGAAAGATCTAATGAAAGCAGGGCAGCTTGTTTTCCCTGAGCCAAATGCAAATTTAATGGAGTCCACCACCTCTACAAGAGCCATTTCTTTACTGTGTCACGGTCTAAAACCTAATTGCGAAAAATGTAAAAGGTTTCTCTGTTCTAAATAGATGGATAATTGGCCATTAACACAGGTGGATAATTGGGCATTACAACATACTCATGCGTAAAGAATGAAGAGCTTCCACCCATAAACCTTGACATACCACAGAACATCCAGAGAGGAGAAGCAAATCACTTCCCTCAGCACAACAATGCCTGACACTGTGCTGTGCCAGAATGTATATGCAGAGTATGAACAAACCACTATATGAAACACACACCAACACAACACAACCAGCCTCACACCCCGCAGTCAATGCTTGGATAAAGAAACTGTTGTTGGAATGATGGTGAAAAGCTTTTTTCCCACATCCTGAAGATATAATGCGCCCTTAAATGGATGAAATGTAAGACTGAAAGTTCTTCTTACTGATCAAAACACTGAGAGCTTGGGCTGAGACAGACAGCTTTGCCTCCCAAGTATACCTAACTCTTCTAGCAAGTTCGAGCACTCAAAAAGCAGATCATGGAGGTGGTGTGAGGAGCCAGGTACAGTACAGCACAAGTGTTACAGCAACAAGAAATATGAATGTCTAATTTGAGTTGTTATTTAGAGGACTACCATTAATGCCTAGCTTTTAGCTATGGGCAATGTTCTGCAGTTCCTTGACTACTTAGGGGGAAATCTGTCATACGAAACAGCAGCATACACCAATAAAAGCCAGCCCAATAAAACCCACCAAGCAATATTGATGTGGAACAATTGCTTCTGGAGGAATACTTTTATGTAGTTCATCAATCAACAAGCTATGTGATACATGTTACTTATGTTGAACAATAAAATAAATATTGCATGGATCTTATACAAAATACAAATTGTGTGTATGTGTATATATATATATATATATATATATATATATATATGTATATGTATATGTATATATATATATATATATATATATATATATATATATATATATATATATATATATCTTTAAACAAAAGAGGCGGCACAACCGGATACTTTTAGCAGCCTTTAATTCACTGTTTCACCCCACCAACGCGTTTCAGCCAGACTAGGCTTTGATCACGGTCAGTAAGTCCCTCTACTGTTTCCATATTTATACTAGCCCATATTAGCCGTTAAGTGGCACTTAACGGCTAATATGAGCTATAATTAATTTGGGTCAGGATCCGACCCCTGGGCCAGGCACATGCTGCGGAGCGCTCTCATTAAGCTAAAGGATCACATTGCAGAATATATATATATATATATATATATATATATATATATATATATATATATATATATATATATATATATATATATATCCAAAATAAACCACTCCTTCTGGATCCCTCAGACCCATGGAAGGTGGCGCGTGCGCCGGCGGAGAAAAACCGGCAGAATTCACTATAATCCCACTATATTGCATGTCATGACACATCTTTTGGAATCATGCTTTTTTGACTCAATTATTTCATTGTATGTTTTGATTGCGCACTTGCGCGACAATGTCATGTCAATAGCAGGCAGCTTCATGAGAGCATTTATCTCACTATTTAGTTTCTTGCCAAACACAATTTTTCAACAGCATGAATTGTGGCGCTTTGAGTAATATTTTTACTGCATTTGTAATTTACGTGTTGCCTGATCATGCCTGACTTTTCAGTAATGTCTGCCCTCTGACCGCAGTCCTATGTTTATGTTTAGCACATTGGTGATGTTATTTAACCTTTGTATAACGAGCATACAATCACGTGATCAAGCCATTTGTTTGGTGAAACGCGTTGTGATTAAACAGCACTTTACTTCAACTGGCATACTCCCTTTTCATTCCTGAGAGCGTGTTTACTGAACTCTTTTCTGGGATTATATATATATATATATATATATATATACATGAGGGTGAATAAAATAAAAAACTTGTAGGACGTAGACAGATGTGTGATAAAAGTTCTGCTATCTTATACAGGCATCCTACTTGTAATGAATAAAAGATGGTTGAATCTAAGAAGTTTCTTCCTGTAGATTTATTTAAGATAAGATGTTAAGCAGAGCCCCACCAGGAGCAGCCTTCCTGCTGCTCAGCCCATCCACCAACTGACACACACTCTCCAACATTCCACTCACCAACATTCTGTCACCAAAGTCACACTAGGTGAGCAGCAGGTATAACACATCTCCTTTCTTTAAATTAATTACAAACAAACTCTAAATGAAATGACAATGAAGTCTGATGCAAGCAACCGATGACATATGAACAATAGCATGCAACAGAATGATAACAAAACCATTGTCACAAATAAGTAAGATATAAATGATCTAAAAACATAAGCATGAAGAGAAAAGATGGAAAATATCATGCACAAGAAATAAAAAGAGAGAGAAAAAAGAACACAAGTGCTAAAATAAGAAAACACTCATGCACCAATTCCCTTTCTACCATAGAGAAAAATCAAATCCAAGCACTACCACACCAAAGCTGCATACAAACCCAGATAACTAAAACATGCTGGCTGGCCAGGCAAACATGAGAAAAAGTACCACAAGGTGTTGAAGAAAACGAACCAACAACAACTAAAATTCACCCAAGCCGAAGCACGGGTGGAAAGTGTGGAAAGGCGCTCCACACGGAACCAACGACATCACAGCTGCCCTTCACCCAAGTTTAAAGCAAGGGTGGTACGTGTGGAAAGGCATTCCACAAGGAACATGTGAAAATGCACGGAAGTACCCTTTCACGAACTGCACAACGAGGCAGAGGCCAGAGGACCTAAAGCATGACATTGAAGCACCCTTTCACGAACTTCACAATGAGGCAGAGGCAAGAAGGACCTAAAGCATGGAATGGAAGCACCCTTTCACAAACCTCACAACAAGGCAGAATCCGGGGGGACCTAAAGCATGGCATGGAAGCACCCTTTCACAAACTTCACAACGAGGCAGAATCCGGGGGGACCTAAAGCATGGCTTGGAAGCACCCTTTCACGAACTTCACAATGAGGCAGAGGCCAGAGGGACCTAAAGCATGGCATGGAAGCACCCTTTCACCAACTTCACAATGAGGCAGAGGCCAGAGGACCTAAAGCATGGCATGGAAGCACCCTTTCACGAACTTCACAATGAGGCAGAGGCCAGAAGGACCTAAAGCATGGCATGGAAGCACCCTTTTACGAACCTCACAACGAGGCAGAATCCGGGGGGACCTAAAGCATGGCATGGAAGCACCCTTTCACAAACTTCACAACGAGGCAGAATCCGGGGGCACCTAAAGCATGGTATGGAAGCACCCTTTCACGAACTTCACAATGAGGCAGAGGCCAGAGGGACCTAAAGCATGGCATGGAAGCACCCTTTCACCAACTTCACAATGAGGCAGAGGCCAGAAGACCTAAAGCATGGCATGGAAGCACCCTTTCACATACTTCACAGTGAGGCAAAGGGCAGAGGGACCTAAAGCATGGCATGGGAGCACCCTTTCACGAACCTCACAATGAGGCAGAATCAGGGGGCACTTTAAGCATGTCATGGAAGCACCCTTTCACGAACCTCACAACGAGGCAGAATCCGAGGGGAGCTAAAGCATGGCATGGAAGCACCCTTTCACGAACTTCACAACGAGGCAGAATCCGTGGGGACCTAAAGCATGGCATGGAAGCACTATTTCACGAACTTCACAATGAGGCAGAGGGCAGAGGGACCTAAAGCATGGCATGGAAGCACCCTTTCATGAACTTCACAACGAGGCGGAGGCCAGAGGAACCTAAAGCATAGCATGGAAGCACCCTTTCATGTACCTCCCAACGAGGCAGAAACCGGGGGGACCTAAAGCTTGGCATTGAAGCACCCTTTCACGAACTTCACAATGAGGCAGAGGGCAGAGGGAACTAAAACATGGCATGGAAGCACCCTTTCATGAACCTCACAACGAGGCGGAGGCCAGAGGAACCTAAAGCATAGCATGGAAGCACCCTTTCATGTACCTCCCAACGAGGCAGAAACCGGGGGGACCTAAAGCTTGGCATTGAAGCACCCTTTCACGAACTTCACAATGAGGCAGAGGGCAGAGGGAACTAAAACATGGCATGGAAGCACCCTTTCATGAACCTCACAACGATGCAGAATCAGGGGGCACTTTGAGCATGGCCTGGAAGCACCCTTTCACGAACCTCACAACGAGGCAGAATCCGAAGTGACCTAAAGCACGGCATGGAAGCACCCTTTCACGAACTTCACAACGAGGCAGAGGCCAGAGGGTCCTAAAACATTGCATGGCAACATTCCTCCTGATCATCACAACCAGGCAGTCCAAGGGCAACCGTTTTCCTGAACTTAGGCCCAAAGGCTGGTGGCGGCCCTTAGGCAAAGCCACCCAGGCCTTATGCAGTGGTTGCTGGGGACAGTGGAAGGAAGAGATCCTACTTAAATGGAAACGGTCCCTCTGTGATACAGTGGAGTGTGTTCCCCAGGCAGAAGTTTTCATTCCTAGAGCTCGCCTGCACTTTTTCGGTGTTGCTGTGCTTCGCCTCTTGGCTCTGGTGAGTGGTTGCTGGAAGGCTTTGCAGTGCTCTGGAGCAGCTCCTCGCGTCTCTTAAGCATGTGGCCCCCTTTGCGCCAAAGAGGGAGGCATCAACAGTGCTTCTGGCACAGTTTCTAACTTCATTCCAGCCCTGAGGAGACAGGCAGCACAAGCGGTGCTGGTCCAGGAAGCACCAAAGAACTAAGACAGGTTCAGTTCAGAGTAGGATTTTGAATAGCTGCCGTGGTGCTCCAGCTTCTCTCCTCACATTGCCACCGTCAGGGAAGGCAGCCACTGCCAGCGTTGCATAATGCGATTGCCATTTGGTGAAAAGCAAGCATTCTCACTGTATGTTTGTAGGCTTTCTCTCACTCTTGCGGAACCAGACGTGTATTTGTTAGTTGCAGCGCAGCCATCTTGGCCAGATGGTATTTTGTCAGGAGGAGAACATGGCATACTTTGCTTCCAATATCTCTTTTAAGTTGTCACAGGGAGGCACTGCTGGACACGGTTTAGGCATGCTGCCTACGGGGAGACGTTTTGCAATTCCCCATAGATAGGATAGCCCTGATATAGGTGTCTGGGGTGCCTTAGATTACAGCAAGCTCGGACAAGCCAAAAAAATAAAGAGGAACTTTCCGGGAAATGAAAAGATAGAACAGCTTATAAAATTGTTGTAGAGTTTATTCCCTCCCTGAAGTGTGATGGGACTGTGACTGTCACAAACCTAACTAGTGTGTGTTGGTGAGAGGATTTTAGTTCTTGCAACATGGGATCTCTTACGCAGACCACAGTATTCGACCACGCCACACAAATTATGTATGAGTAAAATGATAAGCATATGCTCCTGTAACATCAATTCAAAGATAGGATACATGGTTTGACCCAAGACGGAATGCAAGAGCAGAGATGGAGAGGCCACTATCTTGGTGACTTAGTGGACTAGAAGTTGGGAAATAAAGGGGCTCCTGGCAACAACAAAAAAAGATACAGAATAGCTATGACTGGGAACTATCGACCTGATGCCCTTCCACTGGGTCACATCACAGATGCAATTATTGCTCAGCATCTGCGCTGTGACCCAATTTACTAATCACAATGCAGAAACTATACATGTTAGGGCTGATGGAAACCCTGCCTCCTTTAATATTAATGATGCAACACGTTGTTTGCACATCCTACAAAATGTTTGTGAATGCAGTATGGAGGTGTGCAGGAGCCATTAGACCTGCATCTCTGCATTCCCATTTGCACCAAGTCAACTTTGCAGCCTCCTCTGACCCCTACAATGTAAAACTAAACCGGCGCGAGGCAAAGGAACTACGATATGGAACATGTTATTCCACAACTGATACGTAGGCCTGGGTGATATTTAAATTTTGCTGGTGTCATTTTGGGAATTTTACATTACGCTAGTTATTCCTAAAGTCACTCCATTTCCTAAAGTCACTCCATTATGCCACTTAGTGTAGATAAGTGCTATTCGTGATAAAAAAATACCACTAATGCAGAGAAACTAGAGAACGCACGCGGACGTAGTATGAGGCGCTTATGTTAAACAGGTCCTCACGCCAAAATATTTACACAAAGGCGTAGTTTGTGCTAAAATATAGGGAAAAAATTAAGGATTCGCATTTTGCATAATTACACATAATTTCGCAGAATTCAACTGACATTTTGTATAATTATGCAAAAGCAAATTACGCGAATTTGGCACAGCCCTAATGATGGATTACTATTGAAGGTGAGAAGTCTAGTACTGTTTGAGAAAAGGCAGTTGTCCACGTTTTTGTCAGAAATAAAAGGTCGAGATTATTTATATGGATTTCATCAGCAAATTCTAGCTGACATGTGCCCTCTATTCAGGCATTATTTAACAGAAATTTGACAAAGGAATGACCACTTTTAGCAGGAAGGGTGCAATTTGATCAGAATCTCATTGGGAATTCTAGGGTTGCAGTTGAGAAAAGTAATCATATATTCCTAGGTTCTGCGGTGTTATTGTTTTATATACGTCTGCAAGATGTGGTGTGTTGTGATATATTGTATAATCAAATATGGATGTTGTTTCTTATTGAAGCATTCCCTAGCCTGAAAAATGCTTTCTGATTTTCATGGCTCTAGGAGGCCCAGAAGTCATTTTATTCAGGGCAGTATATTTACACATTTCTGCAAAGTGTTACATTGTTTCCAGAATCAGCAACTGGATGCTGGATTTTGGGTGATTATTTAGCTCAATATCGTATTAATAAATTATATTTTCTCCTCAAGTGTATCTTGCAATTCCTCTAGGAAAAGATCCTGTGACCTGCTCATTAGATATTTTTTTTATTAGGGTGCATAGACTTACACTGGGAGACAACCTCTATGAACTGTGCTAAATGTTATGTTTTTTAGCATTAGGATCAAACAGACCATTTTCAAACAAGAGTTCAGATCAGCTGAAATGCAATCGTCTTTAACCCGTTTACCGCTGCTGTTATTTCGGCGCAGTGCGTGCGTTCTAAGGAGTGGGCAGGGCATCGTCGGCCGTTAGACGTTCTCAGCGCCAGCCAGGTAGTGCTCGCGACGGCCAACGGCCAACTGGAGCACGGAAGGGGTTACATTATTTGCTGAGCTGCTTGCGATTGCAAGTTACATGCGGGTTACACTTTGAGCTTCCCTATGTGCAGTTTTTTATTTGTAACACTTTTTTCTGTTGGAGTTTTAGGTCTTTGGTACAGTTGATTGTTGAGGAGACTGCCAGAATAAAAGATTTAAATGTGTTGTGACCCAGTAACAGTTCTTTAATGTCATAATTGGATAGAATGTGTGAGTTCCTGTGTGGCAGGACTCTTCATTAGTTCGGGGAACAGCCCAGAAAATTGGTGATAGGTAAGGGAGGAAGAGAAGGACAGCAGGTGCAACTTGAAACTGTTTTCAAGTGAAGTCATAGTTGTGCCAATCAGTTGCGGTGTGGCGGAGATCTCATTTCTGGAAGAAGAGTTACTTTTTTGGCTAATGAATAGATGCTAGTTCTCTTGTGCCTTTGATCTATGATACTGAACGTGACCGGGCTAGGAACAAATTATTCACAGTGTATCATGGGTTTCCCAGGGCATGTGAGGTAAATTTGTGAAACCTTGATGGATTGGAGAACTGGATGTTCACGGGTATCCTTTAAAGGAGCAAATTCCTGAATAATACTTGTGAGGTTACTAAAGGGAACAATTTTGCTTAGGCTCAGATGTAAGATTATTGCCAATAGGAGAAGGCATTTAAGAGAAAGTCTCAGACACAGAGTAGAATTTGGGAAATTGTGTATGAAATGGAGGTGAAGCAGAGGGTTTGGAAAAGAAGGTAGGAGGAAAGTACTAGAATAAAGGAAAGGAGTGGCTATCTGATGGAAGAGAAGAAGTGGAACCAAAAAAGGTGGACAAAAGTGAATTCCAATCTAAGAGTTCAAGTTGAGGGTCAAATTATGTATGGAAACAAAGAGGCATATATGTGGAGGGGTGAAGTAAATTATAGTTAAATGTAATGGAAATGAGAAGTGAACTTTCTGACATAATTAGAAAATGGGATGGCACAGGTGGTTATGCTGTGAAATTTTGCACACCTTCTAGACTTTTTTCATGGTATGTAAACCGACGCAATTCTCTGTGTCACTTTGTGCCGCATAAACACTCAGGTAAATGTTTATAAATAGCCATGGAGATTTCAAATCCTTTTCTCCAATCACTGAAAAACAAGAAAAATGTCCCTCCATCCAGCCTTCATTATGGTGTGAGAAATTAAAAGTAGATGAGATTGTAGGGAGCTAAGAGGAGATGTCATGTGGTAGATGAGTGAAGAGTAGAGCAATATTAAGAGGCGATGCAAAGTGCATAAGGAGAGGAAAGGAGAGAGGAATCAGCCTTCACGGCATGAAAGAAATTGAAAATGGATATCAAATTGAGCAAATTTACCATCCATAGAATCATGACATTGCCATTGTAAAAAACAGAAAATGGCACATTATAAAAAAAGAGCAAAGAATGGCAAAATATTCAGTTCAAGGGTGACAATTTCACACCATAGAGATGAGCTCAGAGAGAAAAGAAAGCCTATTTTGCGTTTCTTTTTGCACATTCAATCATATTGATTAACAGTGTGTGTTTTAGGAATCTCTTTCATAACTTAATGTTTGAAGTTTTTCAAAGCATTTTGAGAGGTTAGAGGGTTAGGGTTTTTCCTAAGAATTAGGCCATGACTTAGGTCCATGAAAAGGGAAGGGTGATCTGACTGATCAACAGTGCGAGAAGTGCTGCAGGACACAACACGAAGCGTAAGAAAAAAAAAGTTTTTTAAAACGGTCATTGGAGTGCAATGAGAAGACCCCAAACTAGCTATGGATCCAATGGTAGGAACAAGGAACTAGAGAGGTTATGGGTGAAATGCTGCTAGAAATACCTTTATATCTCCCTTAATAACACTAGTTAAAATTCAAGATGTGACCACGTCAGAGGTACTGGAGATGTAGGAATCAACCAGTGTAATGTACTACGTCCCATATCTAAAGTCCATACTGTCCAAGCAAATGTAGATCTAAAAAGAATAAACAGGTATTAACTAAATATGAGTGTTATCTGGGTGTGAGCAAAAAGGATAACAATAAAATCAACATAACTTTAAATCAGGTGTTATGTAAAAGCATTATTTATTTTGGAATAGCTAAAAGTACAGGTACCATTTTATTATACAACCCAAAAATAACATGCAATGGTAAACCCAAGAATTCTGACTTGCCTTCTGAGTCACGCTTAAGGGCCTGATTTAGGGTTTAAGAAACAAAATAAAGCGCAACCCGGTGTTCCTAGGAACCTGGGTAATGATACAGTAAACTAAACAATAGTTTTTTGGGGTGAAGCTGATATCCTGAGTTTCCTAGGCAAACAATTACAAAATGGTCAAATCAAACATCAAAGTTTTCAAAAAAGTCCTGTCATTTAGGGGCAGATGTATCATTTGTTTTTTTTAGTCGCAAATGCTGCGATTCGCAAAAAAGCAGCGCTTGCGACAAAAAAACGGCAAATGCGATGTATGAAGAAAATCGCATCGCAATATTAAGGAATCGCAAAATTTGCGATTCCTTAATTTTGCGCAAGCATTTAAGAAATCACAAAAAGCGATTCCTTAATTGCTATGTAAGAAGCAATCAAGTTTTGCGATTTCACATTAAGAAATCGCAAATTACCACCAACTTGTAGTTGGTGGTAATTTGCGATTCCTTTTACAAATGCACTTTTTGGCATTTGTAAAGGTGCCATGTGGCGCTCCTACATGCCCTTGAGGCATGTATGTGCGCCATATGCGCACACATGTAAATTTCAGGGGTGCAGCAGGGTGTCCTTAAGACACCCTTGCACCCTTGAAATTATAGCAAATTGAGAATCGCAAATTGAGAATAACTTCCCATTCCTTCCTATGGGCCTCCTGGCCCAAAGAAATGAATGGGAAAATATTCCTTAATTGCGATTCACAATTTGCTAATCGCAATTAAGGAATTTTAAGAAATTGCAAAAAAAATTCGATTTTCTACATACATCCCTATTTGCTAATCTCAAATAGCGATTTCTAAAAAATCGCTATTTGGGATTCGCAAATCAGGATGTTGATACATCTGCCCCTTAGTCATTAAACACATATTTATTTACATGCACCTGTATGTGCAAACATTAAACACACATATATGTGTGTATATATATATATTACCTACTGGCGGTCGCCAGTAGGTATATATAGTTAGGATTTTTTCTCTATGGGATTTTTGAAAATTCTATGTCTAATAACTTTGCCGTTTGTGGACGGAATTGGCTGAAATTTTCAGGAAAATGGCACATTTTGTTTCTGAGCAGCCTTTGAAAATTTGGGGGGGGTTCGTCAAGGGGGGGCCGAGAAAAAAGGGGGGTCCCAAAACGCGTTTTTCCCATGTTAATTTCCATAGGGCGGTTGGCCTCACTTTTAGACCGAACGGCTGAATGGATTTGCACGAAACTTGGCAAAATTGTAGGGACTGGTAGCCCGATGTGCCTTTTGTAGGTCTCAATATATGTGCTCCAGTGGATTTTGAGAAATTAACGTTTAAAAAAAGATATATATCTGTAAGCGCGGACCGGGCAGCGGCCTAGGACGCGTACTTTTCGCGCAACGGAGCTTTGTGAAGCGAAGCTGATTGGTTCTCCGGCGTCTGTCAACATTCCAAACAGTCCGTAGTGGCCGCAAACAGTCCGTAGTGGCCGCCATCTTGTCTCTCGGTAGGATCGAGAGACAAGAGGAGGCCAAAGCGAAGGGGCAAATGACCATAAGGGGGCATAGTAGATCCTCGCTGATCCCCTAGGTTTGATGTGGAGGTTTTAAAAGGGCCCCGCGGGGCAAAAAAAATAAATAATAATAATAATCGAACGGCTGAATGGATTTGCACGAAACTTGGTAAAATATTAGGGACTGGTAGCCCGATGTGCCTTTGCTAGGTCTCAATATATGTGCTTCAGTGCATTTTGAGAAATTAACGTTCAAAAACAAGATATATATCTGTAACAGCGCTCCGCTTCGCGGAGATAAAATTATATCTGTATTACCTAGCTGTTGCTAACACCAGTTAGCGACGGCTAGTAGGAGATAGCGACCATCTTGGGCCCCACTTTGCATGTGAGTGATATTTATCACTAATGACATGCAAAGTGGGCATGCCAAGATGTTAGCGACTGGAAACAGTCGCTAACATCGCTATCTCCTATTATCAACTTTTGGAAATATTCGAGATAAGCGCGAATATCTCCAAAAAGTAACAGCTGCCCTGAGCAGTTCTTAGCCATGTTATCCTATGGGAGGTGGATAACATGGCTAAGAGGATTAGCTCGGTAATGCATGAATATCGCTGAGTTTTCAGCGATATTAATGCATTGCGGTCGGTTTTTATCGTATTTGCGATAAACTTTGATAATAGCAAGGTTTATCTGCGATAATTTCTGACGGTAAAAAAATCTTTGCAATGCATCGTTAGGGATAAATATCGCTTAACTTTGGTAATATGCCCCAACGTCTGTTAACGTTCGATTCGAAGGAAATCAGGAAGTGTTGAAAAACATTGTCTGCGCCATCTTGTCTTTTTTCAAATGCCACACTTTTGTCGTGCACGGCAGCCATTTTAGATGCCTTGACCAGACCCACTCTGTGCACGCTGTCGATCCTTAGCATGGCTCCCCACCCTCGCAAGCATCTCCCCCAGGCAGTGGTCACCCCCGCTCTCTGTCTTATGCATGGGTAATAAACCTCCCCCCATCTGCGCTGCTCTTTCCTGAGAATCACACCCTGTGCCCGCCCGACACCTCCCTTTCGCCCTATTCACTACTGCACCCTCTGACACTCCTTTTCCTCTGTGTCCGATTGTCCAGGCTGGTCCTAGGGTATCAGCTAGCCCTGCAGATGTAGTTTATGGCCACAGCTGTAAAGATTCACCCCTCTTCAAAGGAGTTATAGTAGATCAAGGCCCACACTCGATGAGATCCGTCACAGCAGAAGCGTTGCTATTATCTGAAAACCATCCTGTATTGTGATTGGGGAGGGGACCGAGCGTGAAGCGGAAGATTCCAGGGATGACTCTTTGTACATCAAAGTTTTTACAATTATGTGTCACATTAAAAATATATAGCACTCCGACAAAGTAGTAAGATTATAAAACTTTAATAATTTATAAATATATACAAGAAAACAAAAATAGTAATAACATATAAACATTTTTAGGGAAAAACAACGAAGTAGCGGTCGGCTGTGCGAATAGTCCCAACGCAGTACAACGTCCAGATTTCCGGCGTGGGGCGGGTCATCAGTAGCAAACTGTTGTGCGAATAGTTCCAAGGCAGCAGAACGCGCTGAAATCTAGATGACACGAAAGTGATGTCTAGTAAGTTGCCACCCAGCAAATAACGGCGTGGGGCGTCGCGGGGGGTGGGTCTTCAGTAGCAAACTGTTGTGCGAATAGTTCCAAGGCAGCAGAACGATGGCACCAAGGTGATGTCCAGTAAGTTGCCGCACTGGTTTTGGTATCCTACAATGCTGCTCCGAATAACGGCGTGGGGCGCCCCGGGGGAGGCGGCGTGAACGGGCCTCTCCAGGTGGAGTGTCATCTGTTGTAGTGGGGCGCCCCTTTACCGTTTCAGTTGCCATTCCGTCCGTTTTTGGTCCACTGTGTCAAAAGCCGCAATTCAGCTGAGTTGCGCCCACTCTTGCGGTGCAGCGATAGGCGGCTGTCACAGGACTCTCAAAATGGCGGCAGGCTCTTTCCTTTTTGGGCCTGGTCCACTGAAATGGCCCTGGGACACCTTGGAAATCGGACGCTTGTCTGCTAGGTCTTGGACCCCATTCTCGAAAGCGTCCCCTCCGCCTTGAGAATTCATCAAAAGTTTTGGGGGCCCCGACTCCTGCAGGCTTCTGGTGGGGAGCGGCTGCCATGATTGCTCGCGGAATGACTACGACGGAGCTACGAGATGGTGGTGCTCTCATGCTGACGCCAGCTTCAGTCTGAAACATCCAGAAACAAGGTGGGGCTTTCATCGTTTGGAAAAAAAAAAAGTTTTCATCCAATGAAAAGTGTTGTTTTTAGGTCATATGATCAAGCCTTCCATCATTAGGAAACCAAAAGTAAAATGAACCAATGAAAAGTTTTATAAACAAGTCACATGACCTGTTATGCGGCATAGGGTATAAAATGCGGAGAAAATACGTTGGCACGTGAGGCGGCGTCAGTAGCGGACCGATGTGCGAATAGGCCGAAGGCAGCACAACGCGCCAAGATCCGGATGGCACCGAGGTGGTGTCCAGCAAGTTGCAGCACTGGTGTGGCCATCCTACAATGTTGAAAGTCGGCGTGGGGCGCCCCGTTGGCCTGTGAGTTTGCGTCAGTAGCGGACCGATGTGCGAATAGGCCGAAGGCAGCACAACGCGCCAAGATCCGGATGGCACCGAGGTGGTGTCTAGTAAGTTGCCGCACTGGTGTGGCCATCCTACAATGCTGAAAGTCGGCGTGGGGCGCCCTGTTGGCCTGTGAGATGGTGTCAGTAGCGGACTGATGTGCGAATGGGGCCAAAGGCAGCGCAACAATATTTTCTGACGAGAAGACACCACAAGGCGCTGAGATGCCAAGATCCGGATGGCACCGAGGTGATGTCTAAGTTGCGGACTGATGTGCGAATGGGGCCAAAGGTAGCGTAACAATATTTTCTGTATGGAAGATACCACTAGGCGTTGAGATGCCAAGATTCGGATGGCACCGAGGTGATGTCTAGCAAGTTGGTGTGGTCATCCTACAATGCTGAAACTCGGCGTGGGTCGCCCCATTAGCCTGTGAGATGGCGTCAGTAGCGGACCGATGTGCGAATAGGCCGAAGGCAGCACAACGTGCCAAGATCCGGATGTCACAGTGGTGGTTTCATAGTTGAGAGGCACTTCATCTGCAGTGGGGCGCCGAGATCCGGATGGCACCGAGGTGATGTCTAGCAAGTTGCTGTACTGGTGTGGTCATCCTACAATGCTGAAAGTCGGCGTGGGGCGCCCCATTAGCCTGTGAGATGGCGTCAGTAGCGGACTGATGTGCGAATAGGCCGAAGGCAGCACAACGCGCCAAGATCCGGATGGCACCGAGGTGGTGTCCAGCAACTTGCCGCACTGGTGTGGCCATCCTACAATGCTGCGCCGAAAGTCGGCGTGGGGCGCCCCGTTGGCCTGTGAGTTCGCGTCAGTCAGTGGGGGCTGTTTGAGGATCTGACTGCATTGGAAAGCAATGTGATGCTGTGCGTCGCCCCCAAGATGGAGGTTCCTCGGCTGCAGTGGGGCGCCCCTTGGTGTTTCACTCGCTATGCAGCTGAGTTGCGTGCGCACTTGTGGCGAATAGGCCGAAGGCAGCACAACGCGCCGAGATCTGGATGGCACCGAGGTGGTGTCCAGCAATTTGCCGCACTGGTGTGGCCATCCTACAATGCTGCGCCGAAAGTCGGCGTGGGGTGCCCCGTTGGCCTGTGAGGTGGCGTCAGTAGCGGACCGATGTGTGAATAGGCCGGAACCAGCACAAGGCGCCAAGATCCGGATGGCACCGAGGTGGTGTCATAGTTGAGAGTTCTGAGCAGCGCTTGTAACACTGTCTGAAGCTTATTTGCACCTGCTGCAGCTTCACTATTGCCCTGGTGTGGCCTAAGATCGCCCATGACATAGGCGGCCACCTCCCGGGGTCCGGCGGAACTTTTTTCCTTTTCCTTTCTGCATCTTGTCCCAAATTCGTTTGACCTGAAGACACGACCAGGTCCCTGAATGTGTGCAGGGGGACGCTATTGATTGAATCAAATGGCGGCTTCACACAAAGCTGACTCAAGCGTTTTCTGGTGGTTTCATAGTTGAGAGGCACTTCATCTGCAGTGGGGCGCCGAGATCCGGATGGCACCGAGGTGATGTCTAGCAAGTTGCTGTACTTGTGTGGTCATCCTACAATGCTGAAACTCGGCGTGGGTCGCCCCATTAGCCTGTGAGATAGCTGTTCTTTGGATTTGGGCCTGGTCCACTAAAATGGCCCTGGGACACCTAAGAACTCGAACGCTCGATTTTTTTTTCCTTTCCTGTACATGCAAAAAAAGGTAAATGCCCGGTATGTTACACGCTTCATCTGCCACGATGAACTCTCCAGAGGAAACGAAAAAATATATAGTTGTGGTAACTATACCATGCATCGTCATATGGAGAGGTGGCACCAATTAATTATAGTGCTGCATAAAAGAGAGATTTGGAGGAGAACCCCTGACCTGCTAGTACATTCATCAAAGAAGTGGCACTGAGAGCTTCAGAGGCAAGGGAAACGGTCCCAAATATTTAGAAGAACTTTGGAAAGATTAAAATGACATGTTTAGATTGTGGTAAATTAATTTCATGTGGGCAGATGAGTGTTACTCTAATAAATACAGCATATGAACATCATCATAGTCGATGGTTGGTAGAGACATTTTGACTATATCCTGGACCTGCCCGTCCTCGCCCAAAATGGCGCCGGAATAAATGGGACTCGTAACTCCTTGTTGTGTACTGGTTGCAGAACCTTGAAATCACGAGATACGTATGCAGTTTTGAAGCACATGGCGGGCGGGGACGAGAATTGATTGAATATTTCGACATCCCTATTGATATTAAGTTCTGATGTGTTATTGATTACTGTACTGTTGAAAGTTCGAATTAACGTCACCCATGGTACTTGCCCGCAAATGTATATCTAGATAATTTTATTGTAACTGGCCCTGTCGTATTTTAATTATAAAATGTACGTCCACCGATTCCATAACTGTTAGACACCTTAGTTCTTGCAACCTAATGGCCCGCCCGTTACGTTCCTCTACAGTGTAAATGTCTACTCATCACATACGATTACAGTTTGCTCCGTGGCCGGCCCACGTGGTTATAGGCTCGTATTTGTATAATGAAATTTTCACAATAAAGGTTTTTAAAAGAAAACATGGTAGTAGTATATACATTGGTAAAGTTTGTAATAATAGTCACTGTTTTAGAATCATTAAAAGGCAAGTGAAATAAAGCAGACCAATTACATGAAGGGTAAAAGGTATAATACGAAGGAACGCAGTAAAGATAAATGGTCAAGGGCTGTTGTGTTTTCTATTCCTGCAACATAAAGTGATCGATAAGAATCTCATATTCAGGCGTATCGGCGACTAAGACAGCAGGTCGACCCTCTTTTGCTCAACGGCTCCATCATGGGACGAAGAAACGCTCTTTTTCTCGAAAAAAGAATATATTTTACTTGCAGGACAGTTGTAAAATTTCCGGGAAAGTACATTAGCCTGGAACATTATAACATATATTTAAGAAAAAATAATGTTCGGAAGTAATGAAAAGCGTAATTTTTAGGTCATATGAGCAAGCCTTTCATCATTACAATAAGAAAAGTAAAATGAACCAATGAAAAGTTTTATTAACAAGTCACATGACTTGTTATGCTTACGTTACGCGCTGCGCGCCCCGGATGACTTCCGGATGCGCTAACGCGGCGCGTCATATGACGCATTACGCGACAACGCAGGTCCAGAATATAGTCAAAATGTCTCCACCAACCAGCGGTCGGAACACAACCCCTTTCAGCAGGCTAAATAGTTCTGTTAAATGAGAACAGAAGGGACAGGCAACAAGAACCATCAGTGAAAGAGGGGAGGGCTAGTTCTTCTCTACCGGGTTACATTGGGGCGCTACCGGAACTGATCGAATTGGTAGTCTACAGTGTTTCTGGATGTTTCAGACTGAAGCTGGGGTTAGCATGAGAGCAGCATCATTTCGTAGCTCCGTCGTGGCCATTCCGCAACCAATCATGGCAGCCGCTCTTTATCGTTATTTTGGGCGGGGTGGGTGGCGGAGCCGAGCTGTTTTGCAGCCATCATTGTGTGGAGTTCAGTTCATCTCACTAGTTTTGTATTTGTCATGAGGGGTTGTTCCTAATGTTTCTATTTTAGCGAGGTCAAAAAGAGATCCCATTAGTGGCCTACTGATTTTGCTCGATTCCTTTTCTTTTTTTTTACACGATTTTTCGTTATCTGCAAAGACTAAACAGAGTATTGCGACTCTGTGTTTGTTTGTAAATAGAGAATGAACCAAAGAGAACTAATTCTAAAACAGTAAATACTTGGATAACAATCAATCAAATGGAGAGAGAAGCAGGCACGACGGATTACAACGGGGGCAAAGGCCTGCGTTAACTACCTTTCACTATCTGCAAAGAGAGAGTACTCCTAATAGAAATGAGGGGGGGGGGGCACCATTCAAAGCAGATCAGTGTGCATAAACACGAAAATGTTTTCACTTACCACGTACTTGACATTCGACAGCTTATGATATTTGCTATTAAAAAACCATTGAAATTCACTGAAAAAACCATAGGTTATAGACCATATATAGTTAGGAATTAGCATTTACAAAACCTTGAAAATTCACTGAAAAAACCATAGGTTATAGACCATATATAGTTAGGAATTAGCATTTAAAAAACCTTATTTTACTCACACAAAACCATTGAAATTACATATATAGTTAGTTGCACTAACTATATATCGCGCACCTGCAATCCACTGCTGATGATGTCACATATTACATCATTCATGACATGGTCAGTGACATCACTGATGACATCACTGATGACATCTCAAATGACATCACTGATGACATCACTGATGACAACATCCAGTGACTGTATGTTTCTGTAAAGTTAAAATGTGTCTTACATATTGAAGAATGAGTGGAAGTATAAGTGTCTGGACAAAGGATTTAGTAGGTGCATGACTGAATGCATGAGTGAGTGATTAAATGTGTCTCACTGAGTGCATGGGTTAGTGACTAAAGTGTCTTAATTTGTGCATCATTATGTCTGTTGTTCTGTAAACTGCTGCATGTTTTGATCAGTAGCTATATAATTAACTATATGGGTTACTGATTGATTGTCCAAGTATTTGTATGGGAGACTGAGTGTGTGTGTGGCTGGCTGGGAGGTGTGTGACTCTGTGCAGATCAATGTGTACTTGTATCAATGATTGTATAACAAGGTAAGTATGTGTTAGTATATGTTTGAAAATGTAAGGTGCTCTATGTTTAACTGTATAGACAAGAAAATGGAAGTGTCATTGATTCTTTACAGGACTGACTAGGTGTGTGAGTAACTCCATGGATGAGTGGCAGACTGTGAGTGTCTGTATAGGTGTATGAGTGCATATGATAGTGTTGTAAAGATGAGTGATTGTATGTATGAATGATAGTATGGGTGAATGAGTGAAGGTGTGTGTAGACGTAGGAATCAGTGAGTGCGTATGTAGTAACTAGTATTGGTGTGTCAATGGTTTCAAAAATTATATTCTGTATTTAACACTGGGTGAAACAGAGGTTATATTAAAATGTGAGGAGATGCATTGTATTGTCATATGAATGATATCATCAGTGATGTGGTCATTGATGTCAAATGAGATGTCATCAGTGATGTCATCAGTGATGTCATTTGAGATGTCATCAGTGATGTCATCAGTGATGTCACTGACCATGTCATGAATGATGTAATATGTGACATCATCAGCAGTGGATTGCAGGTGCGCGATATATAGTTAGTGCAACTAACTATATATGTAATTTCAATGGTTTTGTGTGAGTAAAATAAGGTTTTTTAAATGCTAATTCCTAACTATATATGGTCTATAACCTATGGTTTTTTCAGTGAATATATATATATATATATATATATATATATATATATATATATATATATATATATATACACACACATACATTTATGGTATCACAACCAGAATATGTATTTTTATACTAAAATCTCATACAATAGATTTTCTGTTGACTTAAAAATGACCAAATACTAATTATTGGTTTCTTAAAATATGAGATAACAGTGGTGCATATGTCTTGCGCTCAATCACAGAACACAGTCACTATGATTGACCACAAAATGGCTGCTGCACTGTTATCTCACATTTTAAGAAACCGATAATTTGGCTATATCGGTTGGCGGATCCACTTAAATATTTTCATGTACCAAGAAACAAATATACTTGACCTTCTTTGTAAGGAGACAACCAGTATGGTCCGGATCAAAACCCTGAGAAAAGTATTCATTTAGGGGTTGAAACGTCGACATGTATATATGTTGACTCTGATTGGATGTTTTGTAATCAAGGAAACATATTTGGCCATTTTGAGCATACATGTGCATGTAATAAATATGTGTTTAATGATTAAATGACAGGTCCTTAAAATACTTGTTTGCCCCAAGAGAGTACCCGCCTACCAAAATTTTGTGAAGTCTGCTGGCCCAGCGGACATCATTTGCATTTACAGGAACCGCTATCAAAGCAAACTATCAATGTTTCTTTTTATTTTCAAAAAGAAAATGCCAATGCGAACCTTTCTTCTTGGAGAAAAACAAATGACCCCATGGCAAGGGGGGTCATGTTTTCTATTTTCAAAGTCCCTAAACTCCAGGTTTTACTTGAGGGTAACACACAGTGAAAACTGGCCATTTTCCCGCCCACTCTAAATAGACTCTACATGAGGCAGGGGACCTTCGGTTCGGCAGAGTAGGAACTCTGCTGCCGTTGTGAGGGAGTACCCTGTCCGCCAAATTATATATCAGGCCCTAAAACTTCTAAAACCGTGCTGCCTTAAAAGAAAATTGCTTTAAGTCTATGCCAAATCTATGAGCTACCAAATGTAATGTCTGTTGATCAAATGTACTTTTTAGGTGTAAAATAGTCCCTCATGAATTCCAATGCAAGCAAGTCATAGGAGTCAAAACGATACACCACAACAGTCAATAGCAAGAGACAACATACAAATAATACTCTGGGTGGGACTAAAGACCACTGTCTATATGTTTTAAAGACTTGCTACCAATACCTCTAGCAGACAGCTGCACTGTCAAGCTAGACATTAATCTCGGCCGAAAAGAATGTTCTTTACATGTAGTGACTTAAACAGAAGGACCACATTTAGAGTTTGGAGGGCGACGAACTTCACCTCATATGTTTTGGAGTACTCTGTCCTCCTAAATGACGGTCCATTGGCTCTATTTTATGTTGGGCAGACCATCATGTAGTCACTGGCAGTGCCCCTATTGACGTTCCTGGTGGAAACCTTACGCTGATGGCCTAATGGACTTGTCAGTGTTAATACATCAGACAATCTGCCCTATTTAGAGCAGATGCTCAGATGTATATTGTTCCTGTTTGGGAGCACCAGGGAAATCCTGGAAGTGCCAGAAAAAAAAGGAAAAATTATATCTTCATGCTTGGAAGCGCATGGGAAAGACTGGCAGTGCCAAAAAGAAAAATGACATGTACACCATGCGAGAAAACTACCGAGTTGGCGGGGTGATCAGCATTTTATTTTTACAAAAAACTTCTGCTTTGGAAGGGTTTATTTTTAAAACAAAAAGTTTGCACAGCGGCCTTTTGAAATTCTGCAAACTTTCAGTGCCTTTATAGGCGCTGCCATGGTGGTGAATCCTTTGAGGTCACAGAAATCGTTGCCAGGTTGTTGGAGCTCTCCAAGGATGGCAGATGGTGAATTTCCCAACAAATTCGAAATTAGGTCTAAGTCTCTGCCAGACAGCCCAGCTTGACTGGGGTCTTCATCTATGCTAGCTGGTCTGGAAAACTGGTAAGTAGTAGTAGTCCTGGGAGTAGTGAGGATCTGGGGAATAAGAATCCCTCTTTTTCAGGGAGATCTATAAGTCCAGGTCCTCAGATAGGCTCCTATTACCAGTACAATACTGTGATATTGCTAAATAGAAATCTCTAGCATTTTGGATTCTAGAGTGAACTCAAATGCATTTTCGGTGCGTCTCTTACTTGTAATTCATCTTTTCTATGGCAATAGGAAAACGGCACTCTTTGTTTCTCTTATGGATACTGTAAGTTGGAGCAGGGAGTCCGGTTTCCACTGGCCACTGGAAGTAATGTGAATGACACTGCATGACAACATTTAACACTTGAATTGTACTGAAGAAATAGGAGTTGGTGCTGATGCGATGCATACTCAGTTTCTCGTCCCTATGACTTTAGCAATTAGGTTGGAATTTCACACAAGGAAAACCCAAATGGTGTCAGAGCACCTCCGGGGAGCTCCAGTAATGATGCACCTTAACCTTACCTCGTGCACTGCACCACCCGGACATAAAACACTGGCCAGGAGGTGGGTTTAGAGACATTCTAGAGACACTAGGGGAACCTGACCAATCATCACATGGTCACAAAACACACAAGTGGACTTCAATGCTTGCTGCGCCAACCTACTTGCCCAGATGCCTGGTAACATATTGGATCCTGGTTTCTGGATTAGGCTTCTGTGCCCAGTGTCCAGAACCAGCACTACCTGGAGTGCTGCATAGCTGCTGCAGGACGCTCGATGGAGTGGGGAGGGACTAGCATAGATGCTGGGGGGAAGGGGCATCCCTGGGTGGGAATTTACCAAAGTTAAAATATTGAACCTTAAAGGCAAAATCTGAAAAAATCATTTACGAATGAATCATCCAAGGACCGCTTTTTTTGTTGCCGTTTTATATAGCACAAGCTCGAACTGAAGGTATCAGAGCGCTTTATATGAGCACCATTTGCATTACAGATGAACATGTTCATTAAAAAAAAATGAGGCAGGGAGAGATTAATTGATTTGCCCAGAATCACAGAAAGTTTGAGCCGTCCGCCAGACTCGAACCTGGTTCTCCAGCTTCAAAGTCGACCGCTCTAGCCGTTAAGCCACATCCTCACATGTGCTTAGGAAATGCAACTCCCTTGGACCCTGCTGAGACTACCATCATTCCTGACACTTGAGATGGCAGGTCAGCTTGGACAGATCTAGTTGGTGAAGTTTCTGACTCCTATTCCATGAGGCTGGATGCCTCGTCAAAGATGGCCATGACATAAAGTTGCCAAGAACTGGCTGCTGAGCTGATGTTTCATTATTGCCTGTCACGGCCACTTTCAGTGATAGTGAGGGGAATACTACAGCTATCACTAGCAGGTGGCAGCGTACATCTTCTGGAAGAAGTCATAATGTGGAGTAAGGGGGGAATGGAGAGGAAGGGAATTGAGAGATATCCATGAAAATCAACAGCAGATTTCAGGTGTAACGCAACTATTCACACACTAAAAAAAATTGCTTCTTTAAATTAGAATTCAACAAGTCGGGTTGTCACCATTGCGCTGTTCCTTCTGCATTACAAATTAATTTGAGGTCTGACTAAAATGTGACTAAAAGCTTTATGCAATTAATATGATGAGCTGATTACCCATCTCTTTCATGCAGGGATTTTTAACAGCTCTCATTGAATATATCATTCTTATAAGACTGGAAAAGAACATGATTAAAGATGTACTCTTTGCAGAGGCAAGAACGTGGTATCTGCTCATAATTGAATCTGTTTTTCACAGTTTCACACTTTCAATCACATCTAATCTGTGAAAAGTGATGTCACTGTGAAAGAAAACAGGAACCTAATTAGCAATTTAACACAAATGAACTTTGTCCTCTCATTAGCGAATCCACCTTCACCACATATAAGTGAGCGCAGAAGTTGTACAGGAAACCAGAAAGAGATATGTCTTTGGCGATTAAATGCTCAAGGGATTGACGAGTAATGTGGAGGAATGTGAAAAGAGTGTCCATGTGGATCAAAGCTGGATAAAATGTGTTGTGCAGTTACCCTTCAAATCCAACCCTATAAATACTTCATTAAAGTCTGTGTATCAAAACGAAGTAAGCATGTTTCATGTAGACAAGAAGACCTTTATCTGGCCTCTTTCTCCATAATAATTTTTCCAACAAAAGTCAAATTTGTTGATATAATACAATGTATTTAGCAGTTCATACAAGCCTTCACCTCCTTTCTGGATAAAATACCCTGACCTCAATGATGGTACCCTGGATGGGGTATCTCACATTCTGGGAACTGGGAACCAAGATGGGAACCAAGCTGCAGTCATTCTATAAAAACGTTTCATAAATAGTTCAGGCTAAATACCTCTTACTGACTTTGACTATTTTCTCCTACCATAAAAATAAACCTCACGTATTGGCCTCTTACTGCTTCACATGCCTAAACCATTCCAACAGCACAGATAAGACACTAACACTGATAGGTCGCATCTTCTACTTCTCATCCACATAGCCTGGCAAATGACCTTGTCACGGGCCATAGATAACACTTCTTCCCTACACCGGTCCATAGTTCCAATTCTGAACTTCTTAAGCGTCGTCTAGCCAGTGGCATAGCTCTCAGCAGAGCAATAGGTGTAGTGGCACTGGGGCACATTGGTTTCGCCGATGGCTATCTTTTGGTGCCAAATCAGGGGTATGCAGGGCAGAGACGTGTCCCTTGCTTCTTAGAGCCCATAGTGCCCTTGCTATGCTACACTGCTTCTTCCCACAGAATACAGCAACCTCGCCCTTGCCTTGATACTACAGTCTAATTCACTACATCTGCCTCACATCATGCTTTCTGCTGATCAGCTTTTTCTTAGTCACAAAAGTCACAACCAGCCCTCCAAACATATATGCTGTCCCTTGGTTATGCCATAGGGATCTTGCCTACTTATTCTAGAGCTCACCTTCTATCTGGGCTACAGTACTGCACGTACAGAACACTTTTCAGTACATAGACATCAACTTACCTCTAGAAATGTTAACTCTTGGCCCAAAGATTGTGAAAATGGGTTTCCTCACCTACTGCCCTAGCATGCAGCCGCTATCACAGAAACAAAAATCTGCCACAAGTAAGCACCTCCCTATATCAGGTGACACTTCTTGGGCCATGCAGTCTTGCCGTTCGGTTACAGATTCTGAATATAGATTTAATCTCCTAGTGAAGCACAACACCATCCACCCTAGAAGAAACACGTAACCAATATTTCATGTCTGATTCAGTGGTCACATTTCGTACCACAGACATGACTCCTTGCTAGTGGACCACACAGTCTGCCTATAGTTCTTGTTCCCATATCATAGATTAGCTGCTAAACCATACCCTGAGTAACTTAAGCACGTTCAGCTTTTGTGAAACACCTGTCTGGCAGTCAGGATCTGTCTCACTTAGGATCTGCAGCCTGATAAGTGGTATGGCCTCATGTCTGCTAATATTATGTTATATCATGTTCCTAAAATATCATATCATAACATGTTCCTAAACCATAATTTTACCAGTCCACACTTGGTATAAAAGCTAGAACTAGCTCTAGACGTTCTGTAAGAGACATTCTGTCCTAGGACACACATCATAAAACTTGACTTCCATGGCCATAGTTAGTCCACCCTACAGCTCTTGTACCACACTTTCCTAATCTAGTAACACCCCCCCGCCCCCAATAAAAGAAAACTTGCTGCATACACTGTCCAGTTATAATCTCTACTCAACAGTGCCGTCTGTCCACAGAGACATTCATGCTTTATGGACTGCCTAGTATCTCAGTTGATATCTTCATAAAATCTCTGGTCTCCCAGTCCATATCTTTGTGGTTTGTCTCGTCTCTCAGTCCATATCTTCGTGGATTATCTGGTCTCTCAGCCCAGACTTTCAAAGCCTGCATAGTCTCTCAGTCTATATCCTTCCTGCTTGAATAGTCTCTTAGTCCATATCTTCGTGGTTTTTCTAATCTGTCAGTCAATACCTTCACAGCTTGTCTGGTCTCTTAGTCCATATCTTCATACCTTGTCTGGTCTCTCAGTCGATACATTTACAGCGTGTCTGATCTCTCAGTCCATACCTTCATGGTGTGTGTGGTCTATCAGTCTATATCTTCATGGCTAGTCCTGTCTCTTAGTCCATTTCCTCATCGCTTGTCTGGTTTCTCAGTCCATATAATTATGGCTTGTCTTGTTTCTCAGCCCTCACCTTGCTGCTGTTTCTGGCCTCTCAGTCCATAACTTTATGGCTTGTCTTATTTCTCAGTCTATATCTTCATGGCATGTCTGGTTTCTCAATGCATATCTTCATAGCTTCTCTGGTCATTCAGTCCATATCTTTATGGCCAGTATAGACTCTCAATGGATACCTTCACGGCTTGTTTGGTCTTTAGGCCCATATCTTCATGGCTTGTATAGACTCTCAGGTGATACCTTCATGGCTTGTCTGGCCTCTTAGTCCATAACTTTACGCTTGTCTTATTTCTTAGTCTATTTTTTCATGGTGTGTCTGGTGTCTCAACCCATATCTTCATAACGTCTCTGGTCTTGTATCCCATATCTTCATGGCCTGAATAGTCTCTCAGTTGATACCTTCAAGACTTGTTGGTCTCTCATTCCATATCTCCCTGAGCTTATTTATTTATTTAATTTAAAAAGATTTATATAGCGCGGGTATCAGAGCACTTTAGAAGATAATGAAAGTAGTAAAAAACGATAAAACAATAAACATAATCTATAACCATACAAGACAAAGGAACATAATGCTCGCAGAAAGGAATTCTGAAGGTCTACTAACGTAATTTGTTCATAAATAAAAGTCTGACTTCTTTCGTGGAAGATATGGTTGAAGCGATCATTCTTATTTCAGGGAGGGGTTGTATGGGCTCTCAGTCTATATCTTCACAGCTCGCCTCATCTTTCGGTCCATTTCTGCATATTTTATCTGTTCTCAGTCCATATTTTTATGGCTTGTATAGTCTCTCAGTGGATACCTTCACAGCATGTCTTGTCTCAGTCTGTTTCTTCATGGCTTGTCTGTTTTCTCCATATCTTAACTGCTTGTCTGGTCTATCAGCCCATACCTACATGACATGTCTGATCTCTCAGTCCATATCTTCATGGCCCATCTGGCCTCTCATGTCATATCTTCATGGCTCGTCTGGTCTCTCAGTGAGTGTACTTCTTCATAGTATGTCTGGTTTCTAAGTCGATATCTTCATGGCTTGTCTGGTCTCTCCGTCCATATCTTCATGGCCTGTAAAGTCTCTCAGTCTATACCTTAACGGCATGTCTAGTTTCTCAGTTCATATCTTCGTGGCTTGCCTGGTACTTCAGGCATTATCTTAAAGGCTTGCCTGTTTTCTCAGGCCATATCTTCATGGTCAGTCTAGTCTCTCAGTCCATGTCTTCATTGAGTGTCTAGTCTCTTAGTTGATACCTTCATGACTCATCTTGCCTCTCAGTCCATATCTTCATGGTGTGTATCTCAATCCATATCTTCATGGTGTGTCTGGTCTCTCAGTTGATATCTTTATGGCTTGTCTGGCCTCTCAGTCCATATCTTCATGGTGTGTCTGGTCTCTCAGTTGATACCTTCATGGCTTGTCTGGCCTCTCAGTCCATATCTTCATGGTGTGTCTGGTCTCTCAGTTGATATCTTCATGACTTGTCTGGCATCTCAGTCCATATCTTCATGATGTGTCTGGTCTCTCAGTTGATATCTTCATGACTTGTCTGGCATCTCAGTCCATATCTTCATGATGTGTCTGGTCTCTCAGTTGATATCTTCATGACTTGTCTGGCCTCTCCGTCCATATATTCATGGTGTGTCTGGTCTCTCAGTTGATATCTTCATGACTTGTCTGGCCTGTCAGTCCATATCTTCATGGTGTGTCTGGTCTCTCAGTTGATACCTTCATGACTTGTCTGGCCTCTCAGTCCATATCTTCATGGTGTGTCTGGTCTCTCACTTGATACCTTCATGACTCGTCTGGACTCTCAGTCCATATCCTCGTGGTGTCTCTCACAATCCATATCTTCATGGTGTGTCTGGTCTCTCAGTTGGTATTTTCATGACTTGTCTGGCCTCTCAGTCCATATCTTCATGGTGTGTCTGGTCTCTCAGTTGATACCTTCATGACTTGTCTGGCCTCTCAGTCCATATCTTCATGGTGTGTCTGGTCTCTCAGTTGATACCTTCATGACTTGTCTGGCCTCTCAGTCCATATCTTCATGGTGTGACTGGTCTCTCAGTTGATATCTTCATGACTTGTCTGGCATCTCAGTCCATATCTTCATGGTGTGTCTGGTCTCTCAGTTGATATCTTCATGACTTGTCTGGCCTCTCAGTCCATATCTTCATGGTGTGTCTGGTCTCTCAGTTGATATCTTCATGACTTTTCTGGCCTCTCAATCCATATCATCCTGGTGTGTCTGGTCTCTCAGTTGATATCTTCATGACTTGTCTGGCCTCTCAGTCCATATCTCCATGGTGTGTCTGGTCTCTCAGTTGATACCTTCATGACTTGGCTGGCCTCTCAGTCCATATCTTCATGGTGTGTCTGGTCTCTCAGTTGATATCTTCATGACTTGGCTGGCCTCTCAGTCCATATCTTCATGGTGTGTCTGGTCTCTCAGTTGATATCTTCATGACTTGTCTGGCCTCTCAGTCCATATCTTTATTGTGTGTCTGGTCTCTCAGTTGATACCTTCATGACTCATCTGGACTCTCAGTCCATATCTTCATGGTGTCTCTCTCAGTCCATATCTTCATGGTGTGTCTGCTCTCTCAGTTGATACCTTCATGACTTGTCTGGCCTCTCAGTCCATATCTTCATGGTGTGTCTGCTCTCTCAGTTGATACCTTCATGACTTGTCTTGCCCCTCAGTCCATATCTTCATGGTGTCTCTCTCAATCAATATCTTCATGGTGTGTCTGGTCTCTCAGTTGATACCTTCATGACTTGTCTGGCCTCTCAGTCCATATCTTCATGGTGTGTCTGGTCTCTCAGTTGATATCTTCATGACTTGTCTGGCATCTCAGTCCATATCTTCATGGTGTGTCTGGTCTCTCAGTTGATATCTTCATGACTCGTCTGGACTCTCAGTCCATATCCTCATGGTGTCTCTCTCAATCCATATCTTCCTGGTGTGTCTGGTCTCTCAGTTGATATCTTCATGACTTGTCTGGCCTCTCAGTCCATATCTTCATGGTGTGTCTGGTCTCTCAGTTGATATCTTCATGACTTGTCTGGCATCTCAGTCCATATCTTCATGGTGTTTCTGGTCTCTCAGTTGATACCTTCATGACTTGTCTGGCCTCTCAGTCCATATCTTTATGGTGTGACTGGTCTCTCAGTTGATATGTTCATGACTTGTCTGGCATCTCAGTCCATATCTTCATGGTGTGTCTGGTCTCTCAGTTGATATCTTCATGACTTGTCTGGCCTCTCAGTCCATATCTTCATGGTGTGTCTGGTCTCTCAGTTGATATCTTCATGACTTGTCTGGCCTCTCAATCCATATCATCCTGGTGTGTCTGGTCTCTCAGTTGATATCTTCATGACCTGTCTGGCCTCTCAGTCCATATCTTCATGGTGTGTCTGGTCTCTCAGTTGATACCTTCATGACTTGGCTGGCCTCTCAGTCCATATCTTCATGGTGTGTCTGGTCTCTCAGTTGATATCTTCATGACTTGGCTGGCCTCTCAGTCCATATCTTCATGGTGTGTCTGCTCTCTCAGTTGATACCTTCATGACTTGTCTGGCCTCTCAGTCCATATCTTCATGGTGTGTCTGCTCTCTCAGTTGATAACTTCATGACTTGTCTTGCCCCTCAGTCCATATCTTCATGGTGTGTCTCTCAATCCATATCTTCATGGTGTGTCTGGTCTCTCAGTTGATACCTTCATGACTTGTCTGGCCTCTCAGTCCATATCTTCATGGTGTGTCTGGTCTCTCAGTTGATATCTTCATGACTTGTCTGGCATCTCAGTCCATATCTTCATGGTGTGTCTGGTCTCTCAGTTGATATCTTCATGACTCGTCTGGACTCTCAGTCCATATCCTCATGGTGTCTCTCTCAATCCATATCTTCCTGGTGTGTCTGGTCTCTCAGTTGATATCTTCATGACTTGTCTGGCATCTCAGTCCATATCTTCATGGTGTTTCTGGTCTCTCAGTTGATACCTTCATGACTTGTCTGGCCTCTCAGTCCATATCTTTATGGTGTGACTGGTCTCTCAGTTGATATGTTCATGACTTGTCTGGCATCTCAGTCCATATCTTCATGGTGTGTCTGGTCTCTCAGTTGATATCTTCATGACTTGTCTGGCCTCTCAATCCATATCTTCATGGTGTGTCTGGTCTCTCAGTTGATATCTTCATGACGTTTCTGGCCTCTCAGTCCATATCTTCATGGTGTGTCTGGTCTCTCAGTTGATACCTTCATGACTCGTCTGGCCTCTCAGTCCATATCTTCATGGTGTGTCTGGTCTCTCAGTTGATACCTTCATGACTTGGCTGGCCTCTCAGTCCATATCTTCATGGTGTGTCTGGTCTCTCAGTTGATATCTTCATGACTTGGCTGGCCTCTCAGTCCATATCTTCATGGTGTGTCTGCTCTCTCAGTTGATACCTTCATGACTTGTCTGGCCTCTCAGTCCATATCTTCATGGTGTGTCTGCTCTCTCAGTTGATAACTTCATGACTTGTCTTGCCCCTCAGTCCATATCTTCATGGTGTGTCTCTCAATCCATATCTTCATGGTGTGTCTGGTCTCTCAGTTGATACCTTCATGACTTGTCTGGCCTCTCAGTCCATATCTTCATGGTGTGTCTGGTCTCTCAGTTGATATCTTCATGACTTGTCTGGCATCTCAGTCCATATCTTCATGGTGTGTCTGGTCTCTCAGTTGATATCTTCATGACTCGTCTGGACTCTCAGTCCATATCCTCATGGTGTCTCTCTCAATCCATATCTTCCTGGTGTGTCTGGTCTCTCAGTTGATATCTTCATGACTTGTCTGGCATCTCAGTCCATATCTTCATGGTGTTTCTGGTCTCTCAGTTGATACCTTCATGACTTGTCTGGCCTCTCAGTCCATATCTTTATGGTGTGACTGGTCTCTCAGTTGATATGTTCATGACTTGTCTGGCATCTCAGTCCATATCTTCATGGTGTGTCTGGTCTCTCAGTTGATATCTTCATGACTTGTCTGGCCTCTCAATCCATATCTTCATGGTGTGTCTGGTCTCTCAGTTGATATCTTCATGACGTTTCTGGCCTCTCAGTCCATATCTTCATGGTGTGTCTGGTCTCTCAGTTGATACCTTCATGACTCGTCTGGCCTCTCAGTCCATATCTTCATGGTGTGTCTGGTCTCTCAGTTGATACCTTCATGACTTGTCTGGCCTCTCAGTCCATATCTTCATGGTGTGTCTGGTCTCTCAGTTGATACCTTCATGACTCGTCTGGACTCTCAGTCCATATCTTCATGGTGTGTCTGGTCTCTCAGTTCATATCTTCATGACTTGTCTGGCCTCTCAGTCCATATCTTCATGGTGTGTCTGGTCTCTCAGTTGATACCTTCATGACTTGTCTGGCCTCTCAGTCCATATCTTCATGGTGTGTCTGGTCTCTCAGTTGATACCTTCATGACTCGTCTGGACTCTCAGTCCATATCTTCATGGTGTGTCTGGTCTCTCAGTTCATATCTTCATGACTTGTCTGGCCTCTCAGTCCATATCTTCATGGTGTGTCTGGTCTCTCAGCTGATACTTTCATGACTCGTCTGGCCTCTCAGTCCATATCTTCATGGTGTGTCTCGTCTCTCAGTCCATACCCCATGTCCTCTTACATCTTTTAACTCTTGAGCACATCTTTCACCCGCAGACCCCCTCTAGTTATCCAGCCTGCATTCCTGGGTGCCTGTCCGCGATCACAGTATTAACTGTCCGATGCCCACTCTGCCTGCACCTACACAACTCTCTCCTCAGCACACTAATAATCTTCACTAATCCTTTCCATGCCTTAAACATCATCTCCAAAAAGGGACCATAATTATGCTGCATTCCACCCGTTGGTGGAATTTCGCTCACATCCTCCTTAACTAGGCAACCCTCCGCCACTCCAGGCCCAGCAACAGCAACTGCAGACCCTGTTTCTGCAAACGTGATTCCCCAAAGCCTGGCTTTCCCAGGGATGGCGCGTGCCCCTCCCGCCGCACTCAGTTGCTGCCGAGACTTCCTCCAAGCCTCTGCTCGGCCGGCAGCGATAAGAGCTGCTGAATTATTGAAGACAGCTAATGTGTGGTTAGGAGGAGCAGCCGCCTCCCGTGACCTTGATATTCCATTTCAACCTGGCGTTCACGCACAAGACCTCTTTTTATTACTTGTTTGGACTGCGCCTAATCTCTTCCATTGCTTTCCCTATCTCTCCTCTCCACCGCGCGCGCTTCCTTCCACGCGAGCGGACGAGGTGGGACCAGGCCTCCCGGGGAGGGGGGAGCGGGATTGCGGGGGCGCTTTCGTGAAAAAGCCTGACTGAACGGCGGAGGTAGAAGAAAATTAAGGAAACAGCGTGCGTGTGTGCGTCGATGTTGATTCGCATGAGCCTGTGTGTATGTGTGGAATTGTGGCTGTGTGCTTCAGTGTGCATCTGTGGTTTGAAGTGTTTTTGAGAACGCGGGTGTAAGTGTGACCCCCTGCGTGAGCTGTGTTTCTGCACGGTAGTGAATTCTTGTGTGGTTGTGTGAACAGCTCTGTGTAACTCTATAAATTAGGCATGTACTGAGGGTATGTATCATTGTATGTCTAAGTGAATCCAGGAATTCTCATGTGTATGGTAATATGTTTTTGGCGAGCCTGTGTTTTTGTGTGTGTGTTTTATGTGTGCCCATGTGTATGCATGAGTGTGGCTGTTGATGTATAAAAGGGTTGATGGGTGTAGGGGTATGAGTGAGTGTGTTTTTTTGGGTGCAAGTGCAGGTGTGGTTTCGTATGTGTGAGGGAATGCACCTGCTTCCATAAAGTTATTTGTGCATTTATGTAAGTTCGCTGCATTTCTGTGAAGGCCACATTTCTTATTTCTAAAACAATGTCTTGAACCACCAAGTAAAAAGTAGGCGGAAAAGAGAAGCCGAGGTGGAGGATGAGGCAAAGAAGGGTATGCGATTTCCAATGTCACAAAATTATAATCTGCAGACATGCCAGCAGTTGCCGCCACACACCTAAAATATAACCAAACACGTCCAGGCCACAGTTTGTGGGTACAATGGTGCAATAGCGCAGGGATTGCAAATTAGTGGGTATGTAGGATGCGTTAAATGGAATGGGCAATAATGTGGCAAGTCGCGCATTTTATTTCGTGATTTCTCCATGCACAAAACAGCAAAATTGTGCTGTTTCCCCCCACAATTTGCTATGTCTTTTCCCTGCCACAAATTGCTGGATACAACAACTAGCTGAAGTTTGGGCACAAATCAAGATTCTATTATGGGAGCAAATAAACGATGGCACCTAAAATAGAATTTACAGGCCCACTGTGATGGGGGCTTACATGGAGATAATAATTGGTCCCTATTTGTTATGTGTGTTTATTAAGTAAAGGAAAACAAACATGTTGTCATTGTTTAAACCCTTGGAAGAAGAAAGCAGTAGCAATGCTGCCACTAGGGATCAAAAACAGCAGGGGCGGCTCTAGGCTCATGGCGGCACGGGGCAGGGAGCGTAGGTAGGGGGCCCCAGAAGAGGAGGTCCGGGTGGGGTGGAGCTCGGAGGCCAGTGAAGAGGGGGGGGTCAGGGTGTTTGAAAGTGGAACAGAGCCGGAGGCTGACAAATCCCTGCCAGGGGCCGCCACGCAAATATGTATCCATCCTCAGAGGATTATTATATTAAGGATATATATTGGTTTGGTAGCCCTGTGCAGGTGCACAGCTTGCACATGCCTAAGGCTGCCCCTGAAAACAGTTTGCAACAAAAGCTATGTCTTACTGTTAGACTGGGTATCCTTGGCATAGTTTTAATGAGAGTTTTTTCCTTCAGACCTTCTGTTCTTGCTGGCATAGTCTTTGCTAGCCTTAGGACTATGCACACTTTACCACTGCTAGCCAGTGATAACGTGTTTCTGCTCTCTCCTCTAAACATGGAAACATTGGCTTATAACCAACTGGCATATTTAATTTACTTATAAGTTCCTAGTACAGTGGCAATACCTGAGCTCAGGGCCTGTAAATTAAATCCTACTAGTGGACCTGCAGCAGTGATTGTGCCACCCACTTAAGTAGCCCTTTAAATGTCTTAGGCCTGCCATTGCAGAGCCTGTGTGTGCAGTTTTAAGCTACCTTTAAGACCAGACAAAGTAAACTGTTTGCCAGGCCCAAACCTTCCTTTTTAACACATATATGTCACCCCTAGGGTAGTCCCTGAACAACCCGGAGAATAGGGTGCAATGTATTTAAAAAGTTGTGCATGTACTTTTAAGTTTTATATGTCCTGTTAGTGAAAAACTCTTACGTTTGTTTTTCACTACTACAAGGGCTATCTCTCCTACAGCATAAACTCGGAGCTGCCTTATTACATTTTCTAAGTGTAATTTAGAAAATGGGGAAGAAGAACTGGATCTCAACTTCCTATTGAACCCAGGTCCCCAGAGTGACTCAAAGGGCTAGTTTGCTGGCTTTCTTATCTGAGCTTCAAGGACAACAAAAGCTCCGCAACTAGCTCCTGGACCCAGCAGCAGCGAGTTCCTGACCCTTAAGTGGTGCCTGTCTGGTCCTGGACCCTTGGTGTGGATCACATGCTCCTAAATCAAGCTTTTGGGCTCTTCACAACCTAGAACGGGTCAGTTGGTACCGAGACCTCATCGCTTGCACTGAAAATCAGCATGACCTGCCAACAGCTCATCTCTTCACACAGCAGCATCGACAGCCAATGGCGGACTGCCAATGTGAAGCATCAGCCCACCCTTCCGTGACGCCCAGCCTGCTCTTCGCACCGTGCAGACAACCGCCTACAATGCTCTCCGCAACCCTCTCCAATGCAAACTGGACATTTGGCACACAACTTGAGAAGGTAAAACTTCAGCAGGACAAATATGGTACTGTATCCGATCCACGTTCCATAGTGGTCAGCTGAACTTTTAACTTTGACCCGGTCCAGCGTGACAAGATAGCTGCGGTTTATGCTTTGAGGTGCTATTTTATACTTTATTGTGTGAAAAATCATATCTCCCATTCTGCTAACTGGAGTTTTGCTGTTTATGTTCTTGTTTCATTCATTAAATTCTGCTCTATTTTCTAGCTTGGTGTGGGATCCGTTTTGTGTGGTGTTTTCACTGTTTTACTGTCGAAGCGGTACACAAATACTTTACACATTGCCTCTATGTTAAGCCTGACTGCTCTGTGCCAAGCTACTGGTGAATTGAGAACAGGTGAATTTGGGGTTTGCTTGTGCCTTACCCAGACAAGGTTTCTGGTTGCTGCCTGACCAGGGATCACACCCCAGTCAACCAGTAACCCAGTTTCTCACACTCACCAACACAATCTTTGTCCAAAACCTATTGTCCACTCATTAACGTACAATAATCATCAACATGCCCCCATAAACCATGCCCTTGCCAAAACCTAGCAAAACAAAATATGCAAGTAATTATCTCCAAATTCCCCAAAACAGCAATGGTCAGAGACAAAAAAGAATTTCAGATAATATCACACTATCGGAAATACATCAATCAACACCTGAATATAGCACAAAAGCTACTAAAGAAATACCTTTAACACACTGCAAACATGGACAATGGGCACTTTGACACAGAGGTGATTTTAATCACCTGTTGCAGACATGCACCAGGATCAGCAGTACCCTTGAGTTCACTACATGAAGTCACAGCCATGCTAGCCAGTGGATAATCAGAGCCAGCAGTTGCCCTTGGGGCACATCAGCATTCATTTTTGGGGACCGGTACTGATTTTCCCTCATCAGATATACCCATCATCAGAAACACACAAACAGAAAAGAAGGAAGAAGTGAAAGACAGGAAAACCGTCACAAAGGGAGAAAGCAGTGACCGGCAGGAGTGAGACAAAGGTGCAGGCAGTGACCAATGGTGGATTAAAGAGGCTTATGAGTTTCAAGACTTCGCAGCCTTGATATTCGGGGCACCAACATTTAATAACACTGGCAGCAGGCTTCTGAATAAAGCGTTGGGCACCAGCACCCATTCATCTACAAATGAAGCACTAATGCTAGCTATTAATGTGCTGCTCCCCATTGAGGAAGTCAGCTTGCATTTACTTTGCAGACCTCTTTGTTCAGACATCTCCACTTTGGCGATCACATGGAAAGCATCTATGAAAAACAATTGATGTGCATTCTTTTCCAGTAGCCTGGTTATGCGACAAAGGAAACTGTAGGCAAAGAATTTTTGTTTCGCAACAACTTCACTGCATATGTAATGAGGGTCTAGATACAGATGTAGCTCCAACATTTCTTAAGATCAGTTTGTGTATGTGTTTGACTTAGTCGGAAAATTATGCCTTTTTGCTGCTTCAGGGTTTTAGATCCATTAGAACCCTATGGACATTATGCATCAGACATGTAGGGCCCAATTTAGAGTTTGTGCGGAGAAAGTACTCTTAACTGGACAACAAGTTGTGTTACGCCGTTACTGTATGTGGATTCATTGGCCTGAGGTTTCCATACATTGTGAAAAAGTAAGAGTAACGTGAGAAAAACAGAAAGCTTCCAAAACATAACTCAAGCCGTGTAAAATATGGCTGTCCAAGACTACGGACAGCCATATGGAGGAGGGGACAGGCAACAGAATTTCGGTAGGGTCCTATCATAGCATTTATGATCTGCTATTCACATCAACAACACTGTCTTCTGGATTATCTAAATTGCTTAAAACATGGACCTAAATCAGTCCTAAAAAGAGCTGCCCACAGATTTGGTTCGCAGCCATCATTGGCCCTTATATAAATCCTTATGGGCATCATCTAATTTTTAGTATTTACCTGATTTAGCGATTGGCACGACAAGCCTAATAATCACAACGGTTCTTTCAGTACCACAATTTCTTCCATAGAACCTTGAGGAAGTCACTGGATGTGACGAAACACATGTTGGCTGTTTCCGTATCTGCTCACTTGGACTGATACACTTCTTCTTTAAAGAAATGTGTTGCCACCTGTACTCATCTTGGGACTAATTTTGAGTGCATCTAGTCTTATTACAAACTGTTATAGTGATGCTTTTTAGCTTGTATGTAAAACTTTTTGTATGTAATAAACGGAGGCAATTTTGTTTAAATCCATCTCTGGGTTCTTAACTGTGATTGAACAGATTCTTGCCATATTGGTGTCAACCTTAACAAGGTTACATCTTTTTAATTTAAAATTTCAGGAGTGCCGGGATTCAATTTGTTACATTTTGGTACACAGGGACCCTTTCAGGTTCCAGTGTCTTTCTGTACCCATGGTAATGGGTTGCTATTTATCTTGAGTGACACCGCAATTTACTTGATTGTTTGTAATTGCGCACAAATCTGTAAGTATATTTGCTAGCCCTGTATATATTTAAAACTCTTTTATGTGCGACCCGTCTATACACTACTACCATTGTTGTTGTACATAACTCAAGAGCTGCTTATTTTTTAAATTGCATACCCTAGGTAACTAGTGAATACATTTTTATTGGACTTGTCCTCACACTCTGCATTCAAAAGATTTTCCAAGTCTTCTATTTTTTGCTTTTAAGTATATGGGTGACAAAACCTAGGTATAGTGCTTAAAAACGGCAAAAGTGCACCATGAAGCACTATATTAAAAACAAAGTATAATAAAAAGGAATTTATTTATTCATTCTTCTCTCTTTCTCTATCCCGTTTTCACCATAACGTTTAAAGGAATTCATTCCACTTGATACCGTTCAACGAGAAAACAATTATAACCTTGTTCATTCCATAAAGGACCGCCTAGTTAGTCAAAAACACAGTCCATTTAAGTCTAACAGATGTAATGACTCCAGGCAGCACATCCAGGAGAACTGTCTGCAGCCCCCTCATTGACTAGATAACATTAGAGCTACACAAGCCATTCAGTAAATTCTAATAGACAGTTTTTCTTAATGTCGGAGCCTGGGATGGCCTGCAGCCATACTTATAAGATGCAAACCATTGCTTTTAATCAAAAAATTAATCATCCATTTACCATTTCAAGTTGTCATCCAATGACACAGTGAGTTTCACAAGTCTCTACAGCTTGAATCAGACGACTCTCTGTATAAATAAATATAAAACTCAATATGAACTACAATTTTAAATCATTGATGCCCTTAAGTACATCAAGCACACAACTCAACCATGCAGTACTCAAGAATAGAGCATTATTTCATGTTTGACGGTATGCTCTTTAGTACAATAGAGTTTAGACATGATAGTTTTTTTATTAATACTCATTCCATCTCTTCTTGAGGCGTAATCATTCTGGGAGTATTTGTTTACTGATTTTGATGAATAACTTTACGTCACCTTATGCTTACCATGGAACCATAGCAAACACCAAACCTTTGTTGACAAGAGCAGCAAGTTGCACTCCTATCAGTGATGGGTGGCCTGTGCCTAGTCTTTCCTGATGCTAGTTTAGTCAGATTTGGCTCTCAGAATTGGGTTCAGAGCATTTTGTCAGCAGTGTCTTTGTAGTTGCAAGGGCCTATATACACGGTTCAGAGTTTGAAGGTCTGCTGCGGAATGCCATCGGCTGCAGTCAAAAGTAGGGATCCGCTGGGTGGCTTGTGGGGAGGTTGGCTCACACAGATATGCTGGTCTTTTACCTCTAAAGGCCTTATGCACAGTGCAGAGTGAACCAATGGAGCACAGCCGCAGCAGGTTTAACGTGGTAAAGCAGCATCAGCTACAACCAGATTGGTTTTAGAAAGTTTGTTCTTGTCAATGACTTTCTTTGCCGGAGCACTTTAAACAAGGTTACAGCAGTCACAGAATACCACTACTAGGCCTGTCATCATATTCACTGTGAATGGCTCTAAGAAGTTGGAGGACTACGCACAGTCAATAAAGCTGGAGGTTGACACAGTTTTAACTTGGGAGATAATGGTTCCGTTAAGATGAAAGAGGACTCTCGGATTCCTTACCTCCCTAACGTTGGATGTCCTACGATGGGAGGTCAACCAAGCACTTTTATTCCAGTTTTAAGTTTAATTCTATTCGGACAGATGTAGCTCTCTTTCACACAATGCAAAATGTGGTCCAAGCATAAGATAATGGATGTCTGATTCAGTGACCTGTTTTACAGCACATGGGTGTGTACACTGCAAGTTAACCTTGTACTGCACAAGGTGGTGTGCTACAGGCTGTGCTTGCTGGGAAGCAGGTGCAAGACACCCTGTGAAGTTGATTGTATTGATCCAGTTCGAGTGGGAGAAACAGATCCCATCCAGGGCAGAGCCTGCAACTTCAGCCAGTCCCTCAAGTTTACATGGCAGTGTATAACTTTGTCTTTCGTACCTGAATAAAATATGACAATGAGAGCTGATTTAAAATGTTTATCCAAGCAACAACTGTTCTCTGACATTAGTTAGGGTAGACTCTATGTGCTTTGTAGGCCTAAACTCAGACTGGTGATTTGTCAGATACTCTTGGGACTATCTTGAATACCTTCCTTTCTATGATATTGCTGGCAAATGGGTTGATATTGGTAATTAGTCAGCTCTTTTGAGTCCTTCAAAGGTTCCTTCAAAACAGGCACAGTTGTGACATGTTTCTGGGAATCAGTCGCAGTCCCTTGCAAGGAGGAGGTGTTTGTCACGAATGGCATTCAAGGGAAGGGATGAATTGCTCCATATGTTTTTCTTTACAAAATACTGAGGTCAAGCTAAGGAGTTTTGTGTTTCGTACTAGACCAGACAACCTTTCCATGGCCATTGAGTGGAATGTGTTGATGACAGATTGACATGTAAGTGATGAAAAGAAAAGGTACAGTGATGGATGGCAGTGGATAGAATCATGCATTGAAGGGATTTTCAATTCATACAAAATAAAATGGCTTCACAGTACTATTTGGTGACACAAAAAAGGTTTTCGGGACAATCGGTTATACCAGCTCCTGATATTTGTTAAAAAAATCCCTATTTATTAGTTTAGTAACCATGAAAGAATTTTGCGCAGAAGGCATTTTAGATTCCCTTAGTCACACTGTGATACCATTCACTGTTTGCGTAGATGAACTTCATCTTCGTCCATCATCGGATACTGCTGAAGTCATTCAATGCTACAGCAGATCCACTCTTGTTTAGCTCAGTCTTTGTTATACTACTTGTTTGAGGGCTTGATACTCGTTTTTGACTTTTTAGTTCTAAATGTGGCTTATCCTACACAAAAAGAGTACAACAAATATTTCTCAGCTTCTGCTAGTAGTCAATTGGGAGTTATGTCTTTAATTCCTTTAAAATCTGGGTGTGGCTGTTCCCCCTAGGATAAAGACTAGAAGAAGCCAGACTTAATATCCATCTCTGCTACTGAAATCACCCCACAGGAACGCGGCCTAACTCAATAAAGCAATTTTATTTATAATTCTTATATACAACCAATCCTTCCTCGAATTTCATGATTGCCCCTCAGATAAAACAAGCCACTTGCTACTTTTATATTTTAATTCTGCTAGGGATCTTCTGGTCCTTTGACTATCACTCATACTTTTACTACACAGATAATAGAGGTAATATAATTTCCAGAACCCTTACTAACCAATAAATATAACATTACAGCCTGTAATTGTGATACACTCCATATAAGAAATTGGGCTACTGGTCGGGGGGGAGGGGTATTAAACTCTACTCAAACAGGAACCACAATCTCCACAAGCAACTCCCAAATTATCCTGTGCTCGCCCCTCTGGTAGCATGGCACAGAGCAGTCAGGCTTAACTTAGAGGTAATGTGTAAAGTATTTCTGCAGCACTTCAAACAGTAATAAAGTTAAACCAGAACTCAAGAAAACTCCCACACCAATTTAGAAAAATAGAGTAAATTGTAATAAATAAATCAAGAGAAAAGTGACAAAAATTCAATCAGTATGACCAGAGCTATGCAAGTTTAAAGATTCCAGTGAAAATAGTGCCAAAAAATACAATGCTCCAGCTGTGGACACCTGGTCGCATAACATCGGGGAAAAGTCACAAGTTCAGGCCGACTCTGATGGAGTGTGGGCTGGTACAGGGACCCACTAAGTCCCGCAGAACTGAACAAGAGTATGCATTGCTCATCCGAGGTCCTGGTCTGATATGCGTCAGACAGCGTCAGTTCGGGGGAACTGTGAGGCTGCAATGCGTGGTTCTGCGACATTGTCGTGGAAGCAGTTGACAGGAAGGCTTGTGATGCAAGGGCCTGCATCTGTGATGTGTCGCACACTAGCGGGTCCGATGGGACTGTGGGCTGCGATGGAGATGCAGAGTCATTGCACTGGGACCGTCCATGTAGCAGTGGCAATGCGTCTGTTCTGTACAGGTTGTGCCGCAAAGCAGAGGACGAGTCGGTTCTGCTGGATCTACAGATGGGCTGGCAGAGCACCTTCAAGTCCACTTCTAAAGTTCCAGGAGGGGGGGTGGCACCCCTTGACAGGGTAAGACTTATAGATGGCAGAGTCCAGGTGCTGGGTTCATGGTTGTTGGAAGCCTGTTATGTCCCTGAGCCTTCTGATAAGGAGGCCAGCCAACTAGCCCTAGGAGTCACTCTGTGGTCCTGGGTTTAGAAATGCAGGTCAAGTCATTCTCACCCAAAAGAGCAGCAGTCCAGCAGAGTCATTCCAGCAGCACACTATTCATAATACTCATCATCATAAAAGCTTTATTCGATTTGTGAAAATCATAAAAGCTCACAATAAAATACACATTTCTTTAATTAAATACATCAATCAACATGTCAGAAATGTTCAATGTCATCTCATAGAATACAATTAAAACGTATCTTATCCTAGCCGGCAATGCCTCTCATCGAAGCGCTCATCGAGAATTAGCAATCAGCAGGACTCAGATGTATATAAAAGCCAGGATACCATTTTCCTAAGAGCATCTAATAAATCAGAATCATCTACAGGGGCAAAGGGAAATAAAACATAAAAAAAGAAATTGCATTGTGCAAGATGTTATCACAGAAGTTTCATATGTACTAAAAAAAGTTACAAATATATAACAACAAATTTCTTCCTAATCTGCAAGTGCCAATTTCACCATGAGTCTTTCTTATTGAAAGTGCATTGTGCATCAGTGCATGGTGTTTTATATTATATAAATAATTACGTCATTAAAGAGGAAATGTCCTTCATTTTCAGCAAACAACACTTAACCATAACACGTTCTCATTCGGAGTGCACCTCTTATACAATTAAAGACATCAGAACATGTTTTGGGGGGGGGTTTCGAGTGAATGTAATATTCTAAATCCTTCTTTATAAGAACTAGGGTGGTGTAGTCTTAAGAGGGGAAGCAAAAAAGTTGATCTTAGGGTTTTCTAAAGTACACAGAAGAGAAGAGAACAAAGTGCAACGTGGATTGCTTTGAGGTGTTATCGCAAGGGCATAGTGCAAGGTTTCCTGTCCAGGGCCAGACTAGCCTTAGAGTTTCCCCAGTGGGCCGGAGGGGTGGGACCCCGTTTTCTGGCCGTGGGGACCGGTTTTGCAGCAGTGCTGCAATAGCTGCCACAGTAACGGGAGCGGTGCTTTTTACTAGCAACAACCTCCCCACCACCGCCCCCCCCCCCCACCCCAGCTCCCAGGGTCGATCGAGCAGCAATCTGTCAGGGCTAGTTGCTGTTCCCAGTCTGGCCCTGTTTCTGTCCATCCTTCCTGGTTCAGAAAAGCCACCAAAAAGTGTACAGTGCCAAGGTGAAACTTAGTAGAAAAAAACTATACGGCGGATGTAGAATAATAAACAGAAAACGTTGCATCTCATGGCTAGAGGAAATATAATTAAAAATGCTCAAGGAGTATTGCTGAGTGGATGATCTCTGATGGCAAGACAGTGCCCCCTACTAGTTATGTTGACTAAATTTGAGCTTGAAGCAAAATGTGTGCTGGATCATCCAAAATCGTACCAAGGTGTGCTTGACATATCCAAGCCAAGGATATTTTCTGCTTTACCTAGAAAAAGGGAGACCAAGAGAATGGATTTTGGAAATTCTAATTCAGGAGATAACCAAATCTTAGCCCATAATAACAGGGGGGCCACACCTATTCAATCTTCTCTATATTTTAAGCCCAGTTGGGCATGCCAAAAGGAGGTTGAGGTGCACTGGGAAACCATCATTAGCCATCTAAGGAAACTGTTCTCGGCTACCTGCAGCTTGGAGCAATTACTATAGCCCCAAACCCCAGTATGTAGCAATTGAGACACATTTTGCTTTATAAAGGGTAATCATTTCCCTAACAGGCTTCTGACCCAATTTAGCCTCAAACTAGAAAAGTGCCTGAGCAGCTCTATTAGTATGCTGCGCCCTTAAAATTAAAAGAAGGTCCCATGATATTTGCACATTAAAAAGGATCCCCAAGTAACAGAAATTTGTACTTTGTCGTCTTTGGGCTGCAGACCATTATGTAAGATTTCTTATAATTTACTTTTAGATTCGAAAACAACATGAACTCTGCAAAGGCATCAAGGGCTTTCTTTTGCTACAAGGACAGCATCATCTACATTCAGGAGCATAGAAATGAAATGGTTGCCCATATTCGGGTAGTCTAATTTCTGGTGTGCCTCCAGGCCATTTGTATAGACAAGAAATAGGAAGGGGCCAGGATACAACCCTGGCGAACACCCTCTGTTGAAACTGTTGTAACTTACTACTATCACCGTAAGGGCAATATCGTATTTTAATCATAATGTTAAAGTGTAGTCTTTGGAGGAGGATGACTAAATATTCCTCCACTCTCCAATCATGTTCCATAATTTATCTCGATTGACAGAATCAAAAGCACTTGACATGTCCATGAAGGCCAGATGTAATGAGCTCTTCATGGACTTTGTGTACTTACTGACAAATAGTGAAAGATGGAGGCATTGTTCTACTGTACCCATTCCTTGTCTAAAGCCATATTGGGTCTTTGAGAGTACACACTTCAAATCATGCTAAGAGCACCTTATCCAGGACCTTGGCCATTGCATCAATGAAGGAAATCGGCCAATAGCTTACTGGATCATTTCTATCACCTTTTTTTATATTGGGACGACAATCGCCTCTTTCCAGGCAATGGGCTGACAATGGCAGCCCTAAAAATATTAGTAAGCAGTGGCACCAAAACGTTGAGATCATTTTTAAAGAGATCAAGCGGGATCCTGTCCAGTCCAGGCACTTACCTACGTATACCCTGGATAATAGCTGCCTCCACCTCTTTTACCGAGATGGATTGGCTGAACTGGGAGGCCTGATCCATATCTTTAATCATGTCGATATCCCTTTCCTCTGGGTCAATCACCTTATTAAAAGGCTTAAAATTCATAAGACATGTGAGGCCCATGCGGTCCCTGAAATCAGAGAGTAAAATTTAGTTGGGGGACCTACAAAAAACAGTGGGTGATTGATAACATCCCAAAATTACTTTCTATGTCTCAAACGGCCAGCGGCCAATAAACCAGACCCAACTTTATTTAAAAACTCGTACTTTCTGTGATCAATTGCAGCTTTATAATTTTTCTGTGCTGCCTTAGCTAAGGGCCCGATTACGATGGCGGTCGGTCAGTCTGCTAACAGCCATCCCATCAGGCAGGAGACCGTCCAACAATGAGTCGGCGGTCCCACCCGCCCAATTTGGATAAGATTGCCAGAACGGTGGAATGTGCTGCGGCCCAGGAAAAGGGCCGCCGCACACGCTGTATGGAAAAAACCATGGGGGAAAGGGGCCATGTTGGGTCCCCCAAAGTACGTTTCTGTCTGCCTTTTCATGGTGGAGCATTAAGAAAAGGCAGTCAGAAAGGGACTCCCTACAGCAGTGCCTGCGCAGGCACTACCTCGACTGTAGGGATAGCATTTCGACTGCTGTCCCGTTGGGATCTTGGATCCTGTAGGAGGCAGCATCCTCTCCACCCGACATCTGCTCTCAGATTGCTGGTATTGTAATCCGGCGGTCGGACTGATAACCTTGATGTCGGGTGGACAGCCACTGATGACCTATCGGTGGCGGTGCGCCTGCCATGGTAATGAGGCCCTAGGTCCTTATTGCATGGGACAGCATGAAGAGCTATTTTAGCTCAGTAAGAGCTTTTGTTCATGAACCTTTCAAACCACTGGAAGGTAAATGGAAGTGGGGCATTTGAATGTTAGCTCTGATGTTATGATGTGACTCGAAATCCCTAGCTAAATCAACAGGGGCATCCTCAATTGGCAAGCATCTATTGATAACGTCAATATTTTCCCTCAAGATTTTTGGTTCAAAAGCCTGTGGGTTTACCCGGTCCTATTTTAACCTAAGACCATTATTTGAGTTGAACTCAATTGGAAGAACAGTGAGTTTCAGATCCCTTAGCCCAAATTTTATATTGAGGTGGGCTATTAGGGGATTATGATCACTAGCACAGTTTTAGGATATCCTGAAATCAGCGACCAGGCTACAGTAATCACTAGTTATTATCAAGAAATCAATTGTACTTGATTTTACCCCTCAAGAAAAGGTAGGGTAGTGAGAGGAAGTATCTTTTACACAGTCAAAAAGGAAAATCATTTAACATCACAATGTTATTTAAAACATCCTCATATTTGGAGTGTTTAAAATTATGTATTGTCTGCCCCACCTTGTTTTCCACACCACAAGTCCATTAGTGACTAAAATAAAAAATTTAACAGTTGAAATCCCATACCCATAGGATACAAAACTGGGAACTTGAGGCAAATGTATTTATAACCACCTCATTTAACTTGTCAGTAACTTGTGTATTACAGTGATGTGATCAAATATGTTATGGTAGAAATTCACGATCAAAACGTTCACAGTGCCCAGACCAAAAACCAATTGGTACCAAGGTGAGGAGCTTAGTGGCTTAACTTTCGCCTTACTACATTTAATAGAAATTAGCAGAGCCAGGCCACCCAACATTGCTGAAATACAATGAGAGCATTACCAATTCATATGAAAATCTTTAAGAGACCAGGTCTCATGAAGATAAATCAATTTGAAGTCTGAACCAAAGCCCACCCAGTCCTCGTTTTGAAGCTTCATACCTATTCCTGCGATGATCCACGACAACATGGTAAGAGGCGACTAAGTTGTTTGTGATTGGTGCAACGCTGCCACATGGATCTAATGCCAGTGGTTTCACTGTGATGACCAGAGCTTCTTCCTGGATAACATTGGAGTTTCGTGTTGTATGATTTAGAGAGCAGGATGGTTGCACATAACTCATTGACAGTCAATCATTGTGTTCCATGTTATGTAGGACAGCAAAACGATTTTTAAGTAGAAGCCTTGAAGAGAGTGAACGAGCCATCAAATTAGAAGAGGACTTAAGGGTTACAAAGGCTCCTTTATGCATAACCAATGAATGAGTATAGAAGTAACCCAGGGGTAATGCTCTTACTCAACAAGGTGAATCTTCAAAATGGTTTAATGCAGTTAAGAGATTCTTGACCACCTCTGGGATCTAAAATTGACACACAATCACTTTTGGTTGAAATTGGACAATAACCAACACCCGACACTCTTCTTACTGTTATAATTTCAAGAGGAAGGCCTGCCTTAGGCCCAACATTAGAACTGAACCAGTGAAAATCTTTATACCTCAGATCCTCCAATGATTCTTTCTTTTCTCTATTCAAAATAGGGACATGGTCTAGAATGATGATGATGATGACAATTCCTTGTCCCTTGGCATACTTCCCGCAGCGTTTAAAGAGGCTATAGTCATTCCACTGCTAAAAAAACCTGGGGCAGACCCAGCTTGTAAAGCCAACTTCTGACCCATCTCGCTGCTGCCCTTTTTGGCAAAAGTTCTGGAGGCGCACGTGGCCAAATGCCTCTCTAACTTTCTTGAGGAATCCTCCTGCTTCGATCCCCATCAGGCAGGTTTTCGGCCTGCACACTCCACTGAAGCAGTAGTCACGACAGTTTTGGACACCCTGCGTGACTGCGCCGACAGACGCTCTCCACAGGCCCTGGTGCTCCTGGACCTCTCGGCCGCTTTTGACACGGTCGACCACAACATTTTGGTCGACCGTGTCGAACAGGCCGGCGTCCGGGACCTAGCAGCCTGCTGGCTGAGATCCTTTCTGACAGACCGTAACCAAACACTACGCCTTGGCGACCTAATGGGTGCTAAACAGGCTATCACCTGCGGAGTGCCACAAGGCTCCTCCCTGTCACCTCACCTATTTAATCTTTACATACTCCCCCTGATTCAGACCTTAAGAGACAAACAGGTGAGAGTCTTCAATTACGCAGATGACTTACAACTGCTTTTTACCATCGACAACACTGAAGACTCCATACTGCACTTTCAGTCTACCATGAGCTTTATTAAAACTTGGATGGACCAGAACCAGCTCAAACTAAACCTGGGGAAAACCGAGTTAGTCCTGACCGGCGACAGCGCCAAGTATTGGGGCCCACACTACTGGCCTTCTGAACTGGGCCAAGTTCCAACACCTTCCTCGTCTGCCAAAACACTTGGAGTCACCGTGGACTGCGACCTATCACTGAAAGCGCAAGTAGGTCAGGTGGTCTCCAAGTGCTTCTTCCAACTAAAAAAAATTCGGAAGGTACGCCGTCTGCTTACACCCGAAGCTATCACCCAGGTTGTGATCTCAACTGTACTGTCCCATCTGGACTACGCGAATGCTATCTACCTAGGTCTTCCCAACTACCTAGTTAAGCGACTCCAGATGGTACAGAACAATGCCTCAAGGCTAATCCTGAATCAATCAAGGCGACATGCAGCTACCCCCCTACTAAGGAAACTACACTGGCTCCCAGTAACCCAGCGCTGTGCCTTTAAAACTGGTTGCATAATTTTCAAGTCCCTCTACTGTAAAAGCCCTTCATTCATTAACCAACTGATTTCCAGGTATACTCCATCTCGCAACCTACGCTCACTCCATCTGAGCCTCCTGCAGACTCCCTCCTACAAACTTAAGCGCGCAGCAGGCCGTAGGTTCGCCACCCTTGCCTCTCTCTTGTGGAACTCCCTCCCCCTGGAGACCCGGAATTGTCAAGATCTCCTTTCTTTCCGGAAAGCCTTGAAGACCTGGCTCTTTAGACAAGCATTTCAATAAACGCAACCCTCCTCTTGTTTATGTTACTGCTGATCACAGCGCCAAGAAACCAATCGGTGATAGCGCGCTTTAGAAATATTTTAATAACATAACATAACGTAGGGTGGTTCGCCCGTGGGTAGACGTAAGTGTTGCTGTGATGGGTGGCTCCCAAACTTTTTCAAGGTGGAACTAAGTTTAAATGTGGCTCTTTGCAATTATTGTGATTGCTATTAAGGGTTTCCAATGTAACATGCTTAGTTCCTTCTTCAGTCAGTTGAACCGTAGTATGAATGGGTCAGGAGAAAGGGGCCCTAGGTACACTTGGGGGAGAGTGGGGCCTGAAGGATTGTTCAATGTGTGTGAATTCTACAGGGAAATATATGGCGATTGGCAGTGGGATGCCACAATCCTTTCCAGCCCCTGCTCAATCTTTGCCATCAGATCATTTTTTAAAGCACATACTACTGTTTCCAGTCTGAGGAATAAATCATCATTGCAGGATTTAACGAAAGCAACCAGTTGGACCGTTAGTTCACGTTGGGGTCATACCAGATGTCACAGTATTATCCAATCATGCACAGGATGGGGCTCCCATTTCCCCATCTATAGAAAGTGGGTCTGCACCCGAAGGAGTCATGCCATGAGAGTCTGTTTGGGCCGATGAACCTTGTGGATTAAATAAAGTCGAAGAGTTCCATCTTATGGCGTTTATTCTTTCCTCCACGTGGCCTATCTCGGAATTGAAAGCGTCCATTTCTGTTGACAAATAGTTTGTGATGGGGTGTGTTAAGTGATGCTGCTGAGATAACCTTCAAAGTTCATGAGCCTTGAATATTCCTATTGCACACAGTGACTGATAACTAGGCCAAAAATATAATGAGGGCAGACCCCAAAGATGGTTACACTTTGTGTCTCAACATCAATTTAGCGACAAAAAGAATGCTATAGTTCAACTACGGGCTGAGGTGTATGGTGGGTGGCCCAGCCCAGCCTCATCTGATGCCGAATGGGTTTACACGGGTCTGCCAGTGGTCCAGGCTTCGCCCAGGCGTGGCGCAGAGACACCCACGCTGGAGGTGTCCGTGGAAGCTTATCAAGCGTCGGCCATCAGGTCCCTCCTGTTTGGCAGGGTGATGGCTGGGGCAACAAGCCCCGTCCCAGGATGGCCTCTGTGAATGCGGGAAGAAGCAGCAGTGTGTTGTGGGCCTCGGGTGGCCCATATAAGAAGCGTAAAATCCATCCCTTCATTAATGCGCGCCGTTAAGAAAGATGGTTACCTTGTTGGACGCCGCCAAGTAAAGCTTCAGATTGATTCTGTTCTTTTACCTGGATTGATTCCAAAATTCCAATGAATGAGACGTTGAAGTTCCAGTAAGAAGGACCATTGCATTACCAATGTTGGTGTGCTTCAATCTTGTCGCACAGATAGTGACGTCTCCTTTCTACCTACCTGAAACCTTGAAGAGCCTTGGACCACTCTCTCTCCCAACAGCTGGACTGTGAGAGCTACCCCCGCCCCGTCGCCACCTCATGGTGCCAACCATCCCTTTCACACTACACTAGTCCTGATGAAGACCCCAACAGTAAGGGCATAAACACCTACGGACAAGGGGTTGAAACGTCGACTTTATGTAATCTGCCAACAACCATTCAACAGTGATTCAGTAACTGTGATTTTTTTGTGTGCTGTATGGCATTTTGCTTCTAATATCTAGATGTTGTCTATTTGGTATATAAGCACTCCTATACCAGAGTTTTGTGTAATTTACTGTCACTACCTCCCAACTACCTTACCCGTCACTAACTACCTTGCACTTCCTCCCCTTCCCGGGCACCGCCAATTTCATTAATTTTGAGATTTTTGAATGTAAATTCATATATGCAAATAATTACTTCCATCAATATGATTAAATAACATTGGCTTGCAAATCACTCGCTCTTTCGCCTCTTTGCAAGTTTGTCATAACTTTTTTGGATGTAAAATTGCCTCCCCTATGAAAATATTTTATTACACTGGGATCCCTCTGTAGGAAGGTGGATATCTGACTATCCCCCAAACTTTTTGCCTGGTGTTTAGCTGGTTTTTGACATAGTTGGCCTGGGATCCTGCTATTCAGGGCCCCAGGCTAATTGCTCTCTCCTTAAAATGGACTCCATGTACCTTAGGTACATACCCAATTGGAATTGGCTCACCTTATTGGCCCCTGTAACAGTGTACCCAGGTACCCAGGGCATAGGTGCTTCCAAGGCCTACCAGGGGCTGCAGCATGTATTATGCCACCCCTGGCCTGGCCTCCATATTTGACACAACTGGCTGATCACTCAGCTGGGGTAAGTCGGTGTAACCACCCCTTACTTAGGTGTAGTATGCCTATACCTAACCTAAAATGGACACATATGTTCCTATCAGTCACTCCTATGGAAGGCCTCATCAATCCTGGAGGCAGAGTGCTTGGAAATATGTGAGATGGTGCTCTGCCATTAGCTGAGCCTGTCTGCAGCTTTCGGAACCATGTCCTTTAGCTGTTTCATGATATTGCCATACCATATACTCTTAAGTGCATTATGAACCTCGCGGTTAAATGCTATCTTAGGTTTGGCTTTATCAAAACATGTCGAGTAAGGTGTCATACGAATTGGAATACTACCCCCTCGCCAGTTCTGGCGACGGGGGTAGCATTCCACCCTTCTAGAGGGACACGACATGTACCTAGCCTGAACCCCGGTTAAAGTTAAACAGAGCCTTAGCATCACAAAATGGATGCTGCCACCACAGACACAAGTCTGGCCTCCTGCTGCTGGGAGTCCTTCCAGCGAGGGCAGCTTGGACAAAGGGTTTCCTGCCTGGGGAGGTGCTAGCACCACTCCAGACAGGATTTTGTGTATCGGGTAGGACAGGGCTGAAAAGAAACAGACATGCCTGGGGCACACAAGGTGCCCCTGTGCATAGGCCAGTTCAAACCGGTGCTGGGGCTTTCCAGCCCCAGTCCTGGCGCGAAACTGGACAAAGGAAAGGGGGTGTAACCACCCCCCTTCCTGGTTCCACCCAGAGGAGGGACCTAGTAGGTGATCCGGCCCCCCAGATTCGAATAAGAGTGGGAGCTGTGTCCTGAGACTTCAGATCATCCTGAATCAACTTGAAATAAAGAAGAAGACTGGACTTCGACATTCTGCTGCTCAGAAGACGGAAGAGAATCTCCCTTGTGGCCAAGGAGTGACCACCCTGTGAATACAGGCACCAACCAGCAACTGGACGTCTGCTTTGCCGCCGCCTCCCGCCGGAGCCCGAGACCAGAGCCTGACAAGACCCAGACTCCCAGACTTCTCACCGCCCGATCCACAGTCCCTGCAAAGAAGGGACCCGTGGAGGCACCGAGAGACGTGGGACCGGACATCTTGAAAGACCCCCGAGACGCTGACTGCGCAGCATCAGAGGCACCCTCGACGCTGTGCTTTGGGGTTTGAGAAGCCCTAACCTCGAGCAGCCTTTGCACCAAAGATCAGCCCCCCAGCATCTCCACGATCTGCGTGGGGCCCTTTTGCACCGTGCCACTCGATGCGCCATCCCGGCCACTTGCCACGTGGCTAGCGGCCATCTTGGCGACGAAACCTACAACTTTTACTGCAGATCTGGTTGCTCTAGACTTGCCCTTGCTCCTGTAAAGAGGAGCCCCTGCTCTGACCTTGCTGGTCCGAGTAACAAGCCTTTTTCGATTCCTGCGTGGCTTGCATTAGCCAGGGCCTGTTTGCTGCTATCAAGTCGCCGACACCGCCAACAGCGATAAGCCTGCGTGGGACAGCTCGTGACCGACTCCTGGACGTCTTCGACCCCTCGTGTCTACCTGGCTGCAGAGAGAAGCTACACCTCGACGCCTGTTTGCACCCGACATCGCCTGGTTCCACTCTGGTTCCACGGTAGTCACTGGCTAGTGACTTTGAACATTGTCCCCTCTGCTTTCAGGTCTTCACCTCTTCAGATCCACCCTTGGATCCACCGGAACTCTTCACATCGAGCCGCCTGCAGCATCTTCAGCTCCAAGCACCATCGACCTGCGTGACGAAACCCGACACTACTTCGACCCTATGCACCCGCTTCCTGTGGGTGAGGTAACTCAGCTCCGCCAGTGTTCCCACACTGGTACACACCTCTAGTGTCTGTGTCTCAAGTTTCAGCTTTCTAGGTCACTCGGAAGGTTCCTTTATAACTAACTTTGTACTTTTTACGCACCATTGACATTGCATTGGTAAAGCGTGCACTTTCCGCACTGCTCCCGAGTCCTGCGGGCCTTTCCCGACTTCTTCACTGCTAGTCCCGAACAGCTCCAGCGATTCCCCAGGCCCTAGGCCTCTTCACTTTCCCCATAGTGGTTCTTATACCACTATTTTAGTATATGGTTTAGGTGGCCCCTAGGGCTCATCCATATTGTGCAACTTTTGTGTATTTTAAACTGTGTTTTGTTTTAACGCAATTGCTTCTGTGCTCATAAAGAGTATCAGGGATATTTGTAGTAATAAATCTATATATATTTCCAATATATATCTGTGTGGTGTCCTTTCATTTGGTATTCAAGGGATTGTGTATGGTAAAACAGCTTGCTTCACATGCCTTTACAGAGTTTAGCCTAAGACTGCTTAGTCCATGCTACCCCTAGGATAGCTTGTCTATAAGGTTGACTTTACAACCTGCACCATAAGGGTTGCTTGGCATGATACAAGGTGATCACTAGAACTAGTGAGCATCATATATCAGGCCAACTTCTCACACCCTCTTTTGCATACATATAAGTATCCCAGCACGGCAGTCCTTCTTCTTGGCAGAGTATACAAGTCCAGAAGTGTCCTGAAGATATGAAGATATGGGTCCAAGGATCCAACATTTATACCTGGTGCCCACTTTCAAGTGGAGGAAGCTTCTTCAGGTTCCCACCCTCCTGAGGTGTCAGGCATCCCCTTACACCCTGTCCTGGTTCAAGCTTATAGACTAGTGACAACCCTTTGTGAGAGTGTTCAGGTAGAGCCTTTGTGTTGTGCAAGGGTGGTGGATGACAGCTCCTCCCCCTCGTTAACTCAGAGTGGCCCATTCTAACAAAACCTATCAACCCTTTGTCTCACTGTCTGGGAGCACTACACAAAAAACAACTGCCAGCTAAACCTAGTCATGTGACCCAGGATCAGGCTGCAGACACCAAATGGTTTGGACAAAAAAGCCAACTTTCTAAAAGTGTTGTTTTCAGAATTTTGATTAACAATCTGATTTTACCATTAAAGAGAGCTACTAATTTAGACAACAAACTTGGCTTGTCTACCAGCTCCCAATTTGAAGTTATAGATAATTAAACGTAATAAGGTAACTCCAATGCTATCCTATCGAGAAGTAGGCTTTTCAGTAGTGAAAAACAAATTTAGGAGCTTTTCACTACTAGGACATGTACAAGTTTAAAGTGCATGCCTTATTTTTTAAATACACTGTACCTTGTCCTTTGGACTGTTCCACACGTACCACTGGTGATTTATATGTAATAAAAAGAAAGGTTTATTTTGCCAGTTAAAAATAACACCTTAAAAACTGCACATACAGGCAGCAATGACAAGCTTGAGACATGTTTAGAGAACTTCTTAAGTGGGTAGCACAATCAGTGCAGCAGGCCCACTAGAAGCATTTAATTTACACGTCCTAGGTACATGTAGTACCACACTTTACTAGGGACTTAGAAAGTAAACTAAAATGTACCAATTGAATATAACCCAAGTGTACCATGTTTATGGAGGGAGCACAGGCACTTTAGCACTGGTAAACTGTGCAGAGTCGTAAGGCCAGAAAAACGAAGTCAGCAAAACAGGAGGGATGGATGCAAAATGTTTTGGGGGGGAACCATTCCAAGGATGCCAGGTCTAACACTCCACAAATGCTTTCTCCTACATAACACTTATCATAGTGAAGTATGCTGGCTGAGGCATGTTGGAGCTTTTAAACAGTGCACACCGCAAACTCAATTCAACACACCTTTCGTCCTTCAGTGTAGCATAATCATGCGGAATTACCCAAAACCTTTGCGAGATTAGGCGGAAGTACGCAAGTAGAATAATTCTGCATTTAGCGATTACTTTTGTGTAAAAATGGACTTGAGGATGTAATTTGCACTAAGAAATAGTGCTATATGCAACAGAATACAAATAGCAGCGCAAACAGGCACTCATTCTCACTGTGTGCTCTTGGACTAAGATTTTCTTCCAGCTTACTCTTGGCATTTAGCACTAGTTCCTGAAGACAAAATGCACCCTCTTATCCAAAATGTATGCAAAGATGCATTCTTTGCTAAGAATATAGTGCTAAATGCAAAGCAACCCAAACAGCAGAACGAGTAGCCCCTCACACTCACTAATTTCGTTGTTTCTGTGCTAATTTCCCACCAAATTACTCTGAATTAGCAGGTGTAATCATATAATTATCAGTAATTCTGCAGAATTGCAAAATATTCCTATTCTTCCACCGTAATTAAAAATCCCTTTTACCATTGAACATCTCTGATACCAGTAGATTAAAGAATGGAAAAGAGCATGACGCTTGCAAAAATGATGGATCATCAACACTCTTCAGCGGTTTGTAAAGGAAAAAGAAATAGAGAAATATGGAAACTTATGATACTTGAATTGAAGAAAGGCAGCTGATTAGGAACCATCAAAAGTAAAGGCTTACTGGGTTGCCTTTTGACCATGTTTGCTCTTTCGAAATACCATGTACATACATGTGGTTTAGCATGCAGAAATGGGAATGCATCAGCTGAGAATAGTGGGAGCCATGAACGTGATTATCTCCTTCATTGAGATGAGATGAAGGCAGCTCCTAGCCCCTGCGACATGTCTGACAGCGTCGCCTTTTGGCTAGGTTTGTGTTATAGAAGTACCATATGCAAACATATATAGATAGATGTGTGATATTTTGTGTGCAGAGATGTTAATGCACAAGCGGAGAATAGTTGCAATCTTGAAGGCCATTCTCTTCTTCCATTAGATTATATGAAGAGAGCTCTAGCTGTTTTTTCTAAGCCTAAGCCTGGGTGGAATTTCAATTATCCCAGAGTAGTCAGGATAATTTCAGTGATTCCACATTATTCTTTGATGTGGAAGTACCGATAACGCAATTCCACCCACTTGCATAAATCAGAGTAATTTGGGGGAGAAAATCCTACTGTGAGAGCCCATTTAGCAAGCATGAATGGCTGCTCATGTTGCTGTTTATGTTCTGTTGCATTTAGCACTATTTTCTAGGAGCTAAATGCATTCCCACATTCATTTTGGATGCAAGAGTGCATTTTGTACTTTGAAAATTGCTCTGAATGTCGGGAGTAAGTTGATGGAAAATCCTACTCCAAATGCACAATTATCGAGAACGAGCAGCCACTTGTGCTTGCTGTTTATGTTCTGTTGATTTTAGCACTGTTTCTTAACGCAATATGCATCCTTACATCCATTTTGGACACGAGGGGGCAATTTTCTCTAAGAAATGCAGAATTAATCTTCTTGCATATAGTCCATATAATCTTGCTGAATTTTGGGGTAATTCTGCATGATTATGTTACACTGAATCACATAAATTATTCCCACCCCTATTCTTTTGTCTAGATATCAACTATTGCCATTAACTCTAGAGCTTGTATTTGAAGTGGTCTGCCAGCATATACAGGTATCAAAAAACAGTGTTGCAGGTACTTGTGGACACATAGTAAAAAGAGTGTAGTGTCTTGTCGATTAAACTGCTTCTTTGTATTGGCTGATCCTCAATCTTCCACCAAAGCCCATGGGACCAGAAATGCCAGAAAATCAACGAAAGAGATATAAACAAAAAGATTCCAGAGAAAATCTTCATGATCTTTTGCAAAGGAGGAACGCCATCCATATCCACATCATCAAGAGTAGTTTGCACTGAAAATCCATTTCCAAAAACATCAGGAGGCAGAGCTTATAAAAAGAAGGTATTTGCAAGTGGAATTGAGAACAGCATCAGACGTCAAAGCACATAACATGGCTTCTAAACATCACTGGATCAGTCTTGGCTCAAGGAGACAGGGATGGTCAAACGGACTTTATTAGAAAGCAGCATTATGGAAATGAAAGGAAATGTTAATATTTTTGTGATATATCATATTTATTGACTGAGCATGTTATGTTAGTTTGGTATGATTTTCGCTGTTTCCTGCCATTTGCCTGTAACCCATTTTTTAAGCTGGACTTGGTTGTGCTAATCATTTATTCAAATGAAATAAATGTAGTATTCCTCAGAAGAAAAGAAAACAATGTTTGCTGCCACAAATCGTTTTGTTTTTAGGACTACTGTTTTTCAGACATTAACTAGGATTTTGTGTCAGAGACAACCTCCCAGAGCTTGCATCTTTTTTGCAAACCAACTAAACCAAACATATGTAGTCCCTATGCTCTTTTGGGGAATGTTCATGCTTTATTTACATGATTAATGCAGACTCTGATATATATCTGGGTTCTATCCTGAGAAGTTGTTTCATATTATTTTTCCATGGCTAGTTGCATTTTCCCCTTTCATTGCTTACAGATGCGGATGGTCTCTTCTATGGGTCTGATTGCCCTAATATGTTTATTATAATGTGGATTTATGCTGACAGTTACTCGTAGTGCTTAGGTAACATCCACCCCTGCGTGTTACACACTACATGGCTTGTTGCCATATATTTCTTAAAGGTAAGGGAGGTGGGGTGGAGGGATTCGACTGTGCTCAGTTTGGGTTGGCATGGCGTGTGAGGGGGTAGGGAATATTTCTGTGACTTTGTGTTTATTTTTTCTTGGATCACCATGCTTCAATTTTATAAGGCACACACACTGAGGGGTGCACGACAGCGTCACCTTGCAGCTTGTATGATCACTAGAGGGCGGGTGGACACTATGGCTGCATCAATCTCTCCTTTCTACTGTATGATATGGAGGATAAGTTGAGACTCCTGTCCTGAAATATCAGGGGCCTCAAAGATCAGCGCAAAATTAGAAAAGTCATGACATATCTCACTAGACATAATATCGATGTAGAGCTATTACAAGAAACACATCTTACCGTAGCAAGTTTCCTTCAGATCCGTGGCAGGATCCGCAGCACTTTCCATGCTGCGGGCTTCACTACACATGCTCTAGGGGTCTTCACGTGGATTAACCTCACAGCCTGACTCACTCTAGAGTAATTACACTCTGATGTTAATGGTAGATATGTGGTATCAAAGTACAAGGGGAGAGGTATAGAATGCATACTTATTAATGTATATGGCCATAATCACGACTGCCTGCAGTTTCTCCACGACCTTTTGACCCTGGCTAGCCAGTTGCCTGACTTACCACTGATATGGGGGGGGGCGATTTTAACTGTGTGCTAAATCCTGACTTAGACCGTTCTGGTGGCCCACCACTGCCCGATCTCTGACTGCTGAGGCAATTTTGGATGTCCTGACAGAGCTGGGTCTGGTGGATGTCTGGCACTCTCGCTCATCCGAGGCACTTCCCATCATATGCATTACTAAACGAGGTTTTAGGGCGGAAATGTTAGAAGCAATGGAGACCTTTTTTGCTACCAATCTGGGTTCAGTCACGCACTTCGCCACGGTTTGGGAGACCTTTAAGGTCTATATACCCTGCATCGCAATTTCCAAACATTCGGGAGTGTTGAGGTCGATTAGGGGTAGGCTGGCACTCCTAGAACAAACCCTGACTAGGCTAGAAAGAGAAACACAAGAAACGAGCGACCCCTCCATGCTGGAAAACTACACTGGAGGAATACCACTCTGAGGCGGACAGGGTGGTTAAGCTCCTGGGTAAATATGCAGTAGCAAGAACATACATAGAGGGGGAGCGCCCGGCGCAGCCATGGTGAACCTAATGAAGGGGCGCCGAGCTGCTGTTCTGCCCATAGAATTAATCTTGGACTCTGGTGAGAAGATTGCCGACTCTGATAAAGTGACAGAGTGTTTTCGGTTATATTATGCTGACCTCTACAAAGCTAGGTCCCACAACACATCCTCCGACATGCTAAACTATCTGGACTACATTATACTGCCCTGGTTGTCGGACAAACACATGGCTTACTTGATGCGCCCGTTGGAGGCGTGGGAGATACATGATGCTTTATCTACAATGTGCTCCGGCGGAGCTCCAGGGCAGGTTGGACTAACAGTGGGGTTTTACAAGGAATTTAAAGAACGTCTTACCCCTCACTTAATAACACTCTTTAATGAGATGGCGGAGGGCGGCTCCATGCCCCCTACCATGCGGGAGGCCCTCCTGGTTGTCATTCTGAAACCTAGGAACCCCCGCATTATTGCTCCTCTTACCGTCCAATTTCTTTATTGAACGTGGACACAAACATTTTTGCTAAAGTACTAGCGAACCGCTTGGCCCCTCTGATGTCATCTCTTGTTGGGCCGGAATAGGCAGGTTTTATACCAGGACGCACACTTACACACAATTTGCGTACTGTATTTGGGGCAATCCAACATACTAATCAAAATGCCGCAATTTTTTTAGATGCTGAGAAAGCTTTTGACTCCAATGATTGGAATTTCATGTTGCTAGTCCTGGAGCGAATGGGGTTGGGAAACATCTTCCTAGGCTTAGTCAACACACAGTACAAGGCCCCCGCAGCCCGTGTGTGGGTGGGTAATGTAGTTACCGCTCCTCTGGCGATATCTAGAGGTACTCGGCAGGGGTGCCCACTCTCCCCGCACATTTACGCCCTTGTGGCAGAATTCGATTCCCTGGTTACAATCTCATATTTTCATCTTATGCGGATGATACTCTCCTATACGTTTGTGACCCGGCGCAAAACGTGTCCCCAGTGTTACGCGAAATAGTGAAATTTGGAGAATTATCAGGATTGAAAATTAACTGGGCAAAATCTATTATATTCCCTCTCACCCCTGTGACGCTCCCTGAAGACTTACACTTCCCCTTGATGTGGTCTACTAAATTGAATTACATTGCACACACTGCAACGCCATTTGCCTTGCAGCGCGCAATGTAATTAGTTTTATTTATTTATGTACTTATCTCCGGTCGGCCGTATGCTGGAGTTCACTACCCCCATCCTGCCCCTCCCCCACCACGCCTCACCGCCCCGCAACACTCCCCCGCTACTGTGTTATGCAAACCACAATAGTTAATTATTTCCCAATTTAAATTGACTAAAAGTAAGTAATACTGGGATTGAATAAAATATAGAGAAAAAGAAGGTGTGTGTAAGGAATGCTCTCTGGTACCATGACAGGGATAACTTAGAATACTGGAGAGGGTATACCAACTCCTCGTTTATTTAGGAATGAATGTGTTGGCACCTGAGAGTGTCAGCCCCACAGTAATAGTTGTCTACGGACCAAGGATGGTCACTCCCTTTGGAAGGTAACTGATTTGTTCTATGTGAATAACCAATTCAGAGCAAAACTTAATTGTCCTATCAAATATTAATGACCGGCACAAGTAAACGGTTGGAACTTTAATGTTAAAGCAGCAGTGTGCGAGTTTACATACACATAAAGTACTCTATTATGAGGCATATGATGTAATGTTATTTATAGGATAATGGAATATCTTCCCAAGTCTGTGGTTTGCAGTGATATAGCAGTACATATGTTAGGTTTCCCTTCCCTAATCTGTATGGGGGGTGACAATCTTAGGCCCTAATTACAAGTTTGGCAGAATTCACCTGGGACCGCCACCACTGCGGTCCCAGCAAGACCGCCAAGCCTGTGATGAACCCGCCAGCATGGTCATGTTTTAAATCCAGGACAAGCTGGCGAAGTGGCGGCAGGTATGTTAGGCTCACAGAAGAGTCTAAACAGCATATCAATCAATCAATCAATCAAAGCATTTATATAGCGCACTACTCACCCGGAGGGTCTCAAGGCGCTGGGGGGAGGGGGTCCGCTACTGCTCGAACAGCCAGGTCTTGAGCTGCTTCCGGAAGGCGAGGTGGTCCAGGGTCAGGCGGAGGTGGGTCGGAAGGGAGTTCCAAGTCTTGGCGGCCAGGTAGAAGGACCTTCCTCCTGTGGTGGCTCTTCGGATGCGGGGGACGGCGTCGAGGGCGTGGCTGGTCGATCGAAGCTGGCGTTTGGGAGCGTAGAAGTTGAGGCGGCTGTTGAGGTATCCTGGGCCTTGGTTGTGTAGGGCTTTGTGTGCGTGGGTGAGGAGCCGGAAGGTGATTCTCTTGTTGACCGGGAGCCAGTGTAGGTCTCTCAGGTGTCCGGAGATGTGGCTGCGGCGGGGGATGTCCAGGATGAGTCGCGCTGAGGTGTTCTGGATCCGCTGGAGTCTCTTCTGGAGTTTGGCGGTGGTTCCGGCGTAGAGGGAGTTGCCGTAGTCCAGATGGCTGGTGACGAGGGCCTGGGTGACCGTCTTCCTGGTCTCGGTGGGGATCCATCGGAAGATCTTACGTAGCATGCGCAGGATGTTGAAGCACGACGAGGAGACGGCGTTGACTTGTCTGGTCATGGAGAGGGAGGAGTCCAGGATGAAGACCAGGTTGCGTGCGTGGTCTGTGGGTTTGGGTGCGCTGCCCAGGGCGGGGGGGCCACCAGGAGTCGTCCCAGGTGGAGGGTGATGATCCCAGGATGAGGACTTCCGTCTTGTCCGAGTTCAGTTTCAGGCGGCTGTTCGACATCCATTTGGCTACTTCTGTCATCCCTTCGTGCAGGTTGGCTCTGGCGGTGGCGGGGTCGTTGGTGAGGGAGAGGATCAGCTGGGTGTCGTCGGCGTAGGAGATGATGTTGAGGTTGTGCTGGCGTGCGATGGCTGCGAGGGGGCTCATGTAGACATTGAAGAGTGTTGGGCTGAGCGAGGAGCCTTGAGGAACGCCGCAGATGACTTCGGTGGCCTCCGATCTGAACGGGGGGAGGCGGACTCTCTGTGTCCTTCCGGCGAGGAAGGAGATGATCCACTCCAGTGCCTTCTCCTGGATTCCAACGTTGCTGAGGCGCTGCACTAGAGTACGGTGGCAGACAGTGTCGAAGGCCGCGGAGAGATCCAGGAGGATGTGGGCCGCTGTTTCTCCGTTGTCGAGCAGGGCTCGGATGTCATCGGTAGCTGCGATCAGGGCGGTCTCGGTGCTGTGGTTGGCCCGGAAGCCCGACTGCGAGAGGTCGAGGGAGCCGTTCGTCTCGAGGAAGGCGGCCAGTTGCTTGTTGACGGTCTTCTCGATGACTTTTGCAGGAAACGGGAGCAGCGAGATGGGGCGGTAGTTCTTGAGGTCGGTGGGGTCGGCTGATGGTTTCTTGAGTAGAGCGCTGAGTTCGGCGTGCTTCCAGCTCTCCGGGAAAGTGGCGGTGTCGAAGGAGGTGTTGATGATGTCCCGCAGGTGGGGTGCGATAACCGCGTCGGCCTTGTTGAAGGCGTGGTGAGGGCAGGGGTCGGTCGGAGATCCGGAGTGGATGGAGTTCATTGTGCGGATGGTGTCTTCGGTGCTGATCGGGGTCCAGGCGCGGAGGGTGGTGGTGGGGGGCGGTGGTTCGGTCGTGGTGTGCGTCGGTTGAGTGCTGAAGCTGTTGTGTATGTCCGCGATTTTGTTGTGGAAGTAGGAGGCGAGGGAGTTGCAGAGGTCTTGCGAAGGGGTGATGTCGTTGTTTCCGGCGTTGGGGTTGGAGAGCTCTTTCACGATGTTGAAGAGTTCCTTGCTGTTGTGTGCGTTGTTGTCCAGTCGTTCCTTGAATGCGGTTTTCTTGGTGGCGTGGATCAGTTGGTGGTGTTTTCGGGTGGCGAGCTTGAGGGCAGTCATGTTGTCCGGTGTTGGGTCTCTGCGCCAGGTTTTCTCGAGTACTCTGCAGTTCTTCTTGGAGCTCTTACTGCTACATACTGCTACCTTGAGAGCTTGTATGTGCACAGTGTGGCATGCACTACCCAGTACACGCCACCCAGTACAAGCACAATGGTGCAAATGTAGAGGGGTACAACATGTGCCCCCAACACAAATCCCCATGTCCAGATTTATCTGGGGGCCATGTTCGGGCAACGTTACCTGCATTTCTGCCATCCTTGGGTGTCTCCGCCATGAAATGGGTGGTGGAAATGCAGAACAAAATATGCTCGGTGATGCCGGCATTGTCACCGCCTGAACTGGGGTGGAAGAGTGGGCTAAAGAACGGTGATGGATCAAACCCAGATCTTTTGACTGGGTGTGAGTGTTTGATTGGTTCAGATGCTCCGTCCATCACCATCCCCTTTTGTACGGCATTGTCACCGCTAGCATATTTAGCCCCTTTACAGACCACCACTGCAGTAGGATCATGGATCGCGGAGGCGGCGGTCTTGTGGTAGTCCCACCGTCACCATAGTGATACGTGACCACCGGAGTGGTGGGGGTCAGACCGTCACCACGAGTATGTTTCCAGGACCACCGTACTCGTAATAAGGCCCTTAGTGTGGTATCAGATATCAAATTTGCGATCACATTTTACTTCTATCAATCCATTGCTTTGTAATCTAATTACAAGTGAGAGAGTTCATGTTTTAAGTTTTCTACATTTCGCCCCAGATATTCAGGGGCAGTCCCAGACTACTGTGAGGGTTTTAGTTGTCCTTTGTATAAGGAGATTGGGTAGAGCATTATATTACGTCCATGCACACGATATCTCCCCTTTTCACTTCTGATCATTTTGTGGTAGTGACTCTTGTTACACAAACAGCATATTTTGTGTTGGATGTTGACTGTCGGAGGTATAGTTCTCCTAGTCAGGTTCCAATCTGCTGTAGGCTTGTGCATAAGTTTATTACTCTTACAAAGTTCTGCATGGTTCATCGATCTTCCCAAAATCCCTTGCTGACGTCAAGTGTAGTGTTACTCTTGCGAGTGTTAGTTGCTCCTGAAACAAACGTGCCTTTTTCCTGTCAATGCTGTGAAATCGCACGTGAAAGCACAGCTTAGCTTTTCCTCGCAAATGACTCAACACTAGCAAATTACACATCCATGCAAAATGTTGAAATCAGGAATTATTTGCTATTAGTCATTGTGAAGGTCTTGATTTTCATGTAAAAGCTCTACTCACTTAAAACTCTGCAGCCTTAGCGTATTTTCATAGTTTTTAGAGAATGGATCTTGAGAAAAAATATATACCTGACAAATTCTTAGTCTGCTCGGCTGTGCAGTGCTTCTGTCCACAGCCTTAAGCTATAGCTGTTTTATATCCAGATCCCTAACCCTGCAAGGATCCATTAGCTTGTGAGATTAATCACTATATGAGGCAGGGCCAGTGGCTTAAAGAGGCATAAAAGAAGCAGAAGAGAGGGTTAAGTGAAAATAATGTGTTTGTTTGTAAAATCTTGAGTTCTCTTAGTGGCCTGGGTATGTTCTCCCTGGCAGTGAACATCTACCTCTCTGTACAGCAGATTAACTGTAACACATTTCGGGCCAGATGAATCAAAGGGTTTTAGCCATTCTGTGTCTATGGGAAAATGTGTTCATACATATGGCCCTTAGTGCGTGGAAGAAAACTGCTTTCAGTAATATCAGAGACCCCTAACTTCTTCATATGAGCGGAGTCTGAATGGGAAATTCTGCACTGAAGCATCATTACAACTCAGTGCAATCTACCGCAGTGCAAAATTATAAAGGCTGCAATTTTGATAATAGCTGCTTCCTGATTGGATGATGAGTGTTAATTGGCGGTTACTGTTAACTATTGTCTCTCTGCAACGGTCTGCATGGTGATGATATTATGAATGTGTTTCTGCTAATTCTGGTCCCTGAAAAACAGCATAGTGCCTAGACACTGCCTGGCAGAAAATAAAGGGGGTCATATAGACCCCAGCAAGCAGCCCGGTAACCAGTGGGCAAGGCCTCCGCTCCTCACAGGATTTTAGACAAATTTATAGACAGGCAGGCAGCTCTACTGCAGACATTGAACTGTGTCAAGAAGAAGCTATGTTTGTTATACACCAGGTGTCTCCAACCAGTAGCTCGCGAGCTACCAGTAGCTCGTCGATACCCTGTGAGTAGCTCGAGGCACCAACATCTATTTTAATGCCTTTTGATGAACTGCATTAAAAATAAGCAAGGCTGTCTTTATTAGTGTCTTAATTTCAGGCCTCATGCACCGTTTGCCTACCCTCACCTAAACCAGCTGCTCACATAGACTAAAATGAATTTGGCTGGGTCAGAGCAGGTGACGTGATTGCCAAAATTGGACATGAGCTGTATTGGAGTGCCCACCAGGTGCTACACCATGGCCCTTCAGCTGCCTGACACAGCAATTCAGGCCTGCATGTACAGTGTAGCAGGTGTGGCAGCCTTGACACCGGAGACTTATTTTAAAGGCCAGGCCTTCGGTTAGCTTTGTTGTATCTGCAATCCACAGCTTTCAGCACCTTGGGTTGAAGAGAACAAGGCTGAGGACTAGCATAATGTTCCTGACTCGCTTTTATGGCCTACTTGCAAGAGGTACTTTATTTAAAAAGAAATCTAGGTGAATTGCTGTTTTATTGTTTCAATGTTGGAATGGTGGGTGAAAAGCAAGCAGTACTTTTTTTATTTACAACAACAAAAATAAAGTATCCCTGTGAAATGCTACTTTAATAACAGCTTGCATCTTCCGGCTGTTTGTGTTCAGCAGTTTTAAGGCGGGATGCACTAAGCTTTCTCTCTGGCCTTCCAAGGTAGCTGCAGCTGCTATCCTCTGATTGACACTGCCATTGAGAGACACCCTAAACACCCTGGTCTTGACCAGATCATGCCTTGCAAGGTTTTTAAAACCACAGCGCAAGGAGGTGTTTACGGTTTTCTTTAAATGTTGGCGTGACCCTTGCTTTTTATGATGTCTGTGGCATGTAACAATGCAAACAGTGGCAAACTTAGACTTGTAAACACGACACCATTAGTGCCACACTGAGGTCTATCAAATGACACAGCGTTCTAAAACATGGACTAATTCTTTTGTGCCACACATTCTGAAAACATAGTATGCTAGGAAAAAACGCTTTCAGAACGCATGTAGTTAAATGTAAAACTGCATGGCCATTAATTTGGACGACTCAATGAACAGACCACCTCAAGGCACTTGAATGACAGAAGTTATAGTTACAGGACAAAACATGTTATGGACTTTTTAAAGATGGCAGGCAAAGTAGGCCATGCTGGAATTAAAACATGTTCCTGTAGATCTTGGGGCGGAACCTCAGCCAATTGAAGTGTCCTACTAGGCTACTAGAGCCCTCTACATGACACAGCATTATTTTAAACAGGAACGTTTTAAAAGTGGGTGCGCTTTATACACTTTAACGTGCGTGTGAAGGAGTGCGGTCCCACAGAGAAAGGAGATGTGAAATTAGAACAGTACTGTACAGGAGCCTGCAAAATCATTTTCGCATAATTAAATTGCAATGTGCACCTGCAGGGCACGTACATTTACATTTGAATGAACATGGAAGTACTGGAATTCGCCCAGAATCTAACAATTATTGGTTACATGTAAAGCTGCAATTCAAACTATAGTTTACAATTTGCAAAATTAGATTTGAAGACACCAGGCCACTTTTCTTGGTATTGGGAAATGTATCCATAGAAAGTGTACATGTGACTGATGTATCAGCACTTGACTGTTTTCCATCACACTTGAACAAGGGCACCACAAGTGCTCAGAGAGCCCACCATTTGTAAGTGTGCCTCTCCCCCACAAATTAGCGTCGCACCCAATCTAAAGAGCATGAAACACGTTTTTCATATTTATCAGTAATTCGAGATTTAAATTCTAAGGAAATGCTAAAATGCACACATCATATGAATTGAAATTGCCTTTAAAAATTGTGCTAGCTGTGTGCATGAACAATGAATGCTTTGGACACTTCTATATGTAACAGTACAATAGAATGGGAGGTCTTTTGGCAGGATGCCAGCAATTGTACCCTGAGGTCTGAAGCTTCTTTCTTACATAAGGAGTTTCTTCCTGTCTGGCGTTTTTTGGGGGGCGTTTCCACAGTGTTGTCTCTAAAAACGGGCACTGCAATGGTAACGCCATAGACTGATAAGTCCATATCAACTGTTGTGCATGCACACTGGGGGGGCACATGTTGTGCCACACTGTGTGCATCCACATGGCCCAGAGGCACCAGGGGGCCCTGTGGGGCTCCCTTTGTTTCCTCTCTGCCAAGGTTTATAGGGTGGAGGAACAGACATATAAACCCTGGCGGAGAGGAAACTCGTAATATGCTTAGCGGGATTGTGGTGGTCCTACCAACCATATGGGTGCCTCTACACTGCTGCAACAATGCCAGGGGGTGGCGTTTCCCTGGCAGCTGCACCTGGGATGTGGCGGTCCTACCTCGCATCTCATAATAGGGCAGTGGGGAGGCCACCACAGCTGCGCCTCCACGAGTCTGGCAGTCTGTGGACCTGGCAGATTTTTAATCGGTTCAAAAGGGGGTGCTGATGGACGGAGCATCTGAACCAATCAAACACTCACACCCAGTCAAAAGATCTGGGTTTGATCCATCACCGTTCTTTAGCCCACTCTGCCACCCCAGTTCAGACATGGCTATATGCAAATCAGTCTGACCCTGTGCCCCATGGGAACAGTCCAGCCCGAACTGCCAAGCCATGCCTTCCCTGGACTGGAAACAAGCTTCCATTTTTTAATCGGGCCATAGAATGCGGATGTGGCACTTGTCCAAAGGCAGAATGCAATCACTTAAAGAGATGTTAGCCAGTGACTGAAGTGGAATGACCCAACGCCACATGTTCTGTGGTGTGTGAATTACATAACAATTACATAACAGTGGAAAGAATGAAGAGGGCTGCCTGAAAGGCCCTAAAAGTAAGTATATAATATATATGTAAACACATGTGTATATATTTGTCTCTAAAAAAATAATACAAATATGCATATTAAAATAAAATTTATTTAAAACATTACCAATAGCTTAGTAGTAAAAATGTACAACAATACATAAGAAAAACATACATGAAATGTAGGTTATATTTTTTATCAAGATCAGAATTGTATTTATTAATGTGAATTTAATATATAAATAAATATATACACTTGAAATATAAAATAATATTTAAATAAAACAACATTTAAATGATTTTTAAAAATACATAAAAATATTAATAACTTTAAAAAGGTGCAACAAACATATATTAACAGAAATATATTACACTTAATTAAAAAATAAAACTAATAAAAACAAAAGCAATTTGAAATAAAAAAAAGTGCTCCAAATACAGTCCAGAAGGGTGGAGACATCATTGTGAGCGGACAGGCACAGCCCTATTCAGGTATAAGTGACAATTCCTCCCACCACAATAGGCCAGGAAGACCCATCAGCCTGGTGATTGCTCAACCGCATATCCAGGACACACCACAGCTCCTTTGCGTGACTGTCTAAAGTGAATGCACAAACAGCCCCTGTCAGTCTAAGCCAGACGTGGATTCCACAGGCTTGCAGAAACATAGAATGGTGAAGCACAAAAATGCCACTTCCTAAAAGTGGTATTTTTAAACACACAATTTAAAAACCACCTTCCCTAAAAGATGTATTTTTAAACTCTGAGTTTAGGGAGCCCAAACTTCAAATTCTATCTTTTCTCAATTAAAAGTTTCACTTGTAAAATGTTATAAAGCGGGTCCAATGATAACCTATTGGAGAGATAGGGCTTGCAATAGTGAAAAACGAAATTGGCAGTATTCTATTATCAGGTTATGTAAAACACAACATTACATGTCCTATCTTTCACATACACTGCGCCCAGCCCACGGGGCTACCTTGGGCATTTCTTAGGAGTGCTTTACGTGCAGAAAAAGGAAGGGTTAGGCACTGGCATGTGGGTGTACCTGCCAGGTTAACATGGAAGTTTGAAACAGCGCTCACAACAATCAATCAGTCAATCAGGTTTCATGTACAGATCAACTACTCATCCATTAAGGTCTCAAGGCACTGTGGGGCGGGGGGATCCGTGATTCAATCAAAGAGCCAGGTTTTGAGATCCTTCCTGAATTGAGGCACTTACCGCGATTGCCTGAGATGTAGAGGCAGGGAGTTCCATGTCTTCGGTAAGGTAGGAGTAGGCTCTTCCTCCAGCTGAGGTCTTGCAGATCTTTGGGATGGTGGCCAGGGCCAGGTGGGTGGAGCAGAGATGTCTGGCGGGCTTGTAGAAGGAGAGGCTGTGGTTGAGGTATGCAGGCCCGGCATTGTGAAGGGATTTGTAGGCGTGCGTGAGGAGCCTAAAGGTAATTCTTCTGTTGATCGGGAGCCAGTGGAAGTCTCTCAGGTGACCAATGATGTGGCTGCAGCGGGGGATAATCAGGATGAGTTGGACTGAGGTGTTCTGGATGGTTCTGCAGTTTCTTTAGGAGTTTTTTGGTGGTGCTGGCGTAGAGTGTGTTGCCCTAGTCAAGTCTGCGGCTGTCAAGCGTATTAGTGACCATTTTCCTGCACTTGGTGGACAAAAATGTGAGAATCTTCTGAAGCAGGCAGAGCGTGTGAAAGGAGCAGGATGAGATGGCTTTTCCTTGGCGGTTCATTGAGAGCGAGGAGACTAGGATGATGCAGAGGTTTTGTGTGTGGTCCATGGGAATGGGGGGTTCCGAGCGCTGCAGGCCACCAGGAGTCATCCAGGGTGGAGGGGTGACAGCCTTGATATGGACTTTGTTCTTGTCTGAATGAAGCTTGAGGCAGCTGTCCTTCATCCAGGTGGCGAATGCCTTAGTATCTCACCGGACCAGATTTTAAATCTAGTCTCTATCGTCAAATCAGGCTCTGCCACTGACCCCTGCCCACCTGCCATTCTACAACCCATCGCTGATCTCATAGCTCCCAGCCTCTCTAACATCTGTAACGCAATATTTAAGACTGGCATCTACCCCCAGATTTGGAAAAGAGCCATCATCAAACCTTTGCTAAAAAAACACAATCTCGACCCCGCCGACACTAAGAATTATAGACCCATAGCAAGCCTACCATTTCCAGCTAAAATCTTCGAGAAGGTCATGAATTCCCAACTATCGATATATATCAAAGATCACAATCTCCTGGATGCCATGCAATTCGGTTTCTGTAAGGGCCATGGAACCGCGCTTATTAAGGCATCAGAGGAGATAAGGATGACATTGGATCAGGGGGGCGCCGCTGTTCTTATTCTGTTGAACCTCTCAGCAGCATTTGACACGGTTGACCATGTTACCCTGATCGACCGTGTCACAAACATCGGTATAAGGCACACAGCCAGAGCCCTCCTGGCCTCCTTCCTCACCAATCGTACCCAATCAGTGAGTCTTGGCACTTTCAATTCTCCACTGTTGGCCCTCCCATGTGGCGTCCCATAAGAATCCTCACTGAGTCCGACACTATTCAATATCTATGTGTCGGACTTGGCCAGAGTCATCAAAGCACACAGGATGGGTCTTACGTCTTACGCTGATGACACACAGTTGGTGCTTGCTGTACATAATGATGGAGGGGCAGTGGTAGCCAATTTCCAGGAAGGCATGTTGGCCATCAGCACATGGATGGACAACAATTGCCTAAAACTTAACTATGAGAAAACTGAGGTAATGATTTTTAGCAAACTGTCGTCATGCTGGTCCCCCTCTTGGTGGCCATCCTCATTAGGACCCCCTCTGCTTCCCGTATCTAAGGTCAGAAACTTAGGCGTCATATTTGACAGCAAGCTGTCCTTCGTACCCCATGTCAATGCTAGTCTCATCCTCATTCTATAAACTTAGAATGATAAAGAAGCTCTTACCTATTTTACCACTCAATGCTGGAAAAACCATCGACCATCGACTACTGTAATGGTCTCCTCATAAATGCACAGAGTAAAATACTCAATAAATTACAGCTGGCCCAGAATTCAGCAGCCAGAATCTTATCAGGAATCCCCAAATACAAACCCATCTCTCATATACTTCGACATTAACACTGGCTCCCGATAAAAAAACTGCATTAAGGTCAAGGCTCTTTGCATTGCATACAAAGCCTCTCGTAACTCCGAACCTTTGTTCTTGAAGGAGGCCCTGGGTGCCTACATCCCTAACAGAACTAACAATACAAATACCAGTACTGGGCTAACTTCTTATGTAATAGCCAGAAGATCTGTTATGAATAAAGCATAGCAGTCTGTTGTAACATTTGTTACAGATTTATTCGAATAATTTTTCAGAAAGTTTTCATATTTTTCAAACAGAAATTTTGGTGCATATCATGAATATATACAAAATGTACAACTACATACAAACTTTTTACAAATATTTACAAAACAACAACTTTGTAACACAGCCACACTAAAACTTTCACGCCCCAAGCATACCATTTATATTCCTTCAACAACAACAGATACCTCTGAGGTATGGGTCCGTGTCAATATTTCATTAAATTGTATGATACAACAAACATTTATCATTAGTAACGTAGATAACATCAGTAATTTAATCAAAACAGATCATAATATATTTTTTTCGGTACTTTAATCTTTTAACTGACACTGGACCTACAAGGTCGACGCGTTTCGAACCCCCCTAGTCTATGGGTTCTCCTCAGGACCAAACACGATTTCTTAATTCTCCTGTGTATGGAAGCACAGCCCGATGTAACCAAGTCTTCACTCTTTTTTATGTTGGCTTCGGTTACCCGGTATTGGCGTGGTTGTCATTAGCCCAGGGGTTTGCAAGACGTAGGTGAACTCAATCCGTAACTTGGATAGTTTGAAGCGGCGGAGCCTACAAATAAATTGTACTGCCAAGCGTTCTCCTAAACAAAGCGCGTCATCACTAGGAAGGCCTCTTTCCTAGTGATGACGCGCTTTGTTTAGGAGAACGCTCGGCGGTACAATTTATTTGTAGGCTCCGCCGCTTCAAACTATCCAAGTTACGGATTGAGTTCACCTACGTCTTGCAAACCCCTGGGCTAATGACAACCACGCCAATACCGGGTAACCGAAGCCAACATAAAAAAGAGTGAAGACTTGGTTACATCGGGCTGTGCTTCCATACACAGGAGAATTAAGAAATCGTGTTTGGACCTGAGGAGAACCCCTAGACTAGGGGGGTTCGAAACGCGTCGACCTTGTAGGTCCAGTGTCAGTTAAAAGATTAAAGTACCAAAAAAAATATATTATGATCTGTTTTGATTAAATTATTGATGTTATCTACGTTACTAATGATAAATGTTTGTTGTATCATACAATTTAATGAAATATTGACACGGACCCATACCTCAGAGGTATCTGTTGTTGTTGAAGGAATATAAATGTAATGCTTGGGGCGTGAAAGTTTTAGTGTGGCTGTGTTACAAAGTTGTTGTTTTGTAAATATTTGTAAAAAAGTTTGTATGTAGTTGTACATTTTGTATATATTCATGATATGCACCAAAATTTCTGTTTGAAAAATATGAAAAATTTCTGAAAAATTATTCGAATAAATCTGTAACAAATGTTACAACAGACTGCTATGCTTTATTCATAACAGATCTTCTGGCTATTACATAAGAAGTTAGCCCAGTACTGGCATTTGTATTGTTAGTTCAGTTTATATTTGACTTAGCCTTGCTGGTTAGGAGTCAAGACCCAGTTTTGTTCTCATACATCCCTAACAGGGCATTACGGTCATCCACAGCTAATTTGCTACGGTTCCCCCATACAAAGACAACCTCGTGGGGAGACAAGCGATTTTCTGTCGCCACGGCCAAGCTATGGAATTCTCTTCCTATTCACATTAAAGCTAGCCCGACCCTACTTCCCTTCAGAAAACTGACAAAAACCTGGCAACTCAGCCAATAGTATATAGTCTCTGTTTCCTGCTCGCTGTCCTTAGCGTCGAGACACTCATGGGTATTTTCTCACTTTACAAATTGTATAAATAAATAAATACATTCATCCCATTGTGGAAGTTGCTCTTGGTGGTTGTGGGTTCATCTGTGAGGGAGAGACTCAGCTGGGTGTCATCAGCATAGGAGACGATGTTGAGTCTGTGGCTTCTGACGATGGCAGTAAGCAGGCCATGTAGATGTTGAAGAGAATGATTCTCAGGGAGTAGCCCTGAGGTACTCCGCAGCTGATCTCTATGTGTTCTGAGTAGAATGGTGTCATCTGTGCAGCGAGGAGTGCGGCATCCTTCCTGTGGTTGCTTCTGAAGCCCAATGGAGAGAGGTCTATGATAAGGTATGTTTCGATGAACTCTGAGAGTTGGGCGCTGATGGCCTTCTCAATGACTTTGCCTGGGAAGGGAAGCACAGAAAATGTTCTGTAGTATTTGAGATCCTTCTGGTCAGCAGAAAGGTTCTTCAGCAGGGGGTTGATCTTTGCTTGTTTCCAGTCGTCAGGGGAGGTGGTGGACTCAATGGAGCCGTTGATGGTCTGGCAGAGTTCAGGGGCGATAGAGGTGCCAGCTCTGTTAAAGATGTGGTGAGGGCAGGGATCTGAAGGGGCTCCGGAGTGGATGTTCCTCATGATCCTGAAGGTGTCATCAGAAGTGAAGGTGGTCCAGTTGGTCAGGGTGTGCTGGGCAATGGAGTAATTGGGTTCAGTGGTTGCATGTGGGGTGGTTGGGTATTGGGTTGCGAAGCTGTTGTAGATCTCCTAGATCTTGCGGTGGCAGAGGGTAGTGAGGTTGTCACAGAGGCCTTGGGAGCGGAGAAATGTCTACTGTTTCCGTGCTGGATTTGGCAACTTCTTTGACCACGGTGAAGAGTTCCATGCTGTTGTGTGCGTGGCACTGATGCATTCCTTTATTGCTATTTTCTTTGTTGTTCTGATATGGTGGTAGTGTGTGGTGATGGTGGTTTTGAAGGCTGTGTGATCTATCAATGTCTTGCTGTACCTCCATCTATTCTCGAGTCATCTGCAGGTGCTCATGGATTCTTGGAGGGCAGGTGAGACCTGCTGGCTTTCTTAGAGGGCGGCTTTCCTGAGAGGAGTGCAGCTGGAGATCCAAAGGTGGAGGTTGCCTACGGAGGTGTTGGCATACATAGATGCCAGTGTTGTGGCTTTGCTGTGGGACGTGGTGTGCTAGCCTTCAGTGACCTTGTACCAGCTTCTGCGAGGAGGCAGTGGGCGTGGTGGTGTATGGTGGTTTTGGTGAAAAAGAAGTGGATACAGTGGTGGTTGGTCCAGTGTAGCACAGAAGTGTGGCTGATGAGATAGTGTTGCTTTCACAGAAGATGGGGTTGTGTGTGTGTCCTCCTGAGTGGGTTGGAGAGGTGACCAGTTGTTTGAGTCCGATGGTGGCGAGGTTCTCCAGTAGGGATGAGGTGTTGCAATGGCAGGCCTGAAACATGTTTACAGGGCTACTTGTGTGGGTGATGCAACCAGTGCTGGTGGCCCACTAGTCGCATTTGACTTACAGGACCTGGGCACACACTGTGCACTTTACTAGGAATTTACCAGTAAATCAAATATGCTAATCATGGCTAGCCAATAAGAACAATAATGTACACAGAGAGTATATGCACTTTAGCACTGATTAGCTGTGGTAAAGTTCCAGAGTCCTAAAACCAACAAAAACAGGGTCAAAAAAATAGGCTGCAAAATGCCAACAATTTAGAGATAAACCTACAAAAAGGACCAGCTCCACCACACATGAAGTAGAGAATGCATCAGAGATCAATTAATAGATCATAGAGCTAGAGGGGGCACTCAGTGGCCTTGGCTCAGAACACAGGCACGCCATTCTGAAAGAGACGCTGTTTGCGCTCCTTGGAGGAGAATTACATGGGCACCAAAAGCAGGTCATACAGTTTTTGCCTCCCAGCAGGAGGAAGACATCCCACAAACCTCTCAATTGTGAGCCAGAGAGGAAAGGTGAGCACCTGAGAAGGAAGAGAGGAAGGGTCACCTCACCTCTTCCTTCCTTCCAAGCCCTAATGAATCACCACAATTTCACTGTACCATTTTCAGATATCACAAAACTGGCACTGACGGCAAGGCCCTGGGATGGGTCTGGCTGGCGGTGAGAGGCTCAGCAGCCATGAACAACCAACCTTCTAGCCATCTCCCAAGTCATTCACAGTAGCTATTGGCAGTGAGGGCCACAGTTGGCTTTCTGTACATGTCTAGTGTAGCGCCATCTGTGCTTTAGATGTGGGTACAAATGCAAAAAGAACATTTGATGGACAGAATTCAGAAATGTGGGTACGTCACCTGTCACACGTGTTGCACTTTGTGCATGGCACTTAGCCTACCTCCAGCTTGCTTCATCTAGCCTTCTTCTTCTACTGGGCTCAAAGAAGTTCTCTGCCTCCTTGAAAGACACTAATAATGCTTTGTATCAGAGGCTGTGGGTTTGGAGAAGGATCAAACTTCTCTGGAAACCCAATATTTTATTTAATTGGAAGTAACAATATCCGTTAAAATAAAACAAGGAATACAATCAGTTTATACTTTAAAACATGTGGAACCCTCTGGTGACACATCCAAAATCAAAACCAGCATTAACAAGCATGTTTTCTAACACCAACCTAGAATAACTCAAGATTCTAAGCTGGTGAGAGGGCATAGAGCAAACAAATCTTTCAAACAAAACATCCACAATATTATTAACATAAATAATTAGTATCACTGTCTTTATGAGCTCCAAAGGCTAACCATCATACTTATTAGGGGTGGGTGGAACTAGTGGAGTTTCGCTCTGTGGAATTCTGCGGAGTTACAGAAAAACTCGCAAAATTCTGAAAATGGGCAAAAAATATGCAGCATGCGCTGCTCGTGCTACAATTTAGTGACGGTAGAGTGAGAAACACTGAAAATCAGCACAAAAGGCACTGTGTTCAATGCAAGAGAGCGCAGCTATTCAAGTTGATTTCGCTGCCAATGGAGTAGAACATGTACTGGAGCTGCAACAAATTTACTTGGAAGCCTGTCCTCTGACTGCCACCAATCTCAAACACAGGCAACCATCCGCATTCGAAAAATTGAACTAGGGGATGCCAAATCTCGCTTGTCAGCTCACATATTCTGGAGACTCACAGGAGATAAATTCTACCACACTGTGATTTGGGTAATCTGGCTAGAACACCGTGATAAAGAGTAACGCGGAAAGACTGAGGGCTCAGACATGGCTGCAGCTCTTTTCTTCTGGCTGGGCCCACAATGTCCGTTCTTCTTGTTCATGCATGTCAAACCAGTGTGGTGGTCGGGGACCGGGCACCACTCCCGAGGTGCTAGAGTGCTACAAGTCTCAGGCCAGGCTGCACATCCTGAATGAAACCACAGCTAGTAAAAAGAGAGTCTGTGACTGAGCAGAGGAGAACACAGAAAAACACAGAATGAGACTGTGATCAACAGGCTGCATGTACCGTGGCTTGCCCCAGATGAACAGAATCAGCCAGTGTGGAGTGGCATGTGTGGGTAACCCGGCGACACAAACCAATATGGAGAATGGACTGCACCTTGATAGGGGCAATGAATAAAATGCTCTCTGATTCGCTGACTGCAGTGGACTCTTGAGCCTGGGACCACAAAGCAGTCAACCACTATGAAGACGTGTAGTACAGCCTGAGGTTTGGAAGGGATAAAGGCAGCGGCATAACTTCAATGGGGGTGTAACACCCCCTAAATAATGTATTCTGTAGTAAATCGTTGGATACAGGTGCTTTCAGTCGAGTATGGTGAGGTATCTGTCGGATTTCACCCTGGAGTTTTACCTACTCACACTGACAAAAACATACACACTCGCTCTCTAGTCTCTGCCTTAACCGAATGTGCGCTAGCGGTTTTCCTGCTGCGCGCTGCGTTTTTTAAATTACCGCGTTACATGACGAGCTGAGCTCGTCATGAGCGTGCGAGCGGCACAACTCATGACGAGCTCAGCTCGTCTTGAGCGTGGAAGGGGTTAAAACTTGGTTAGTTTGAAAACCATTGTGTTTAAAGTACCCTAACAATCTGTGTTACTCTCTCTTTTCACTGCCTCTTAAGACCCCCTCGTGTCCCGCTTGTCAGAATGTATTTTAACAAGATATGCCAGCGTGATTATTGGAAAATCTGAAGCTTACCCTCCCTCCCCCCACCCGCCTCAGTCTTACTGACCAAGCCGCTGAATACAGGGACATTTCTTGGCACCACCGGTTTGAACAGCAATTGAAGCAGCTGAGCTGCTGCTGAGTCGAAGGAGAGTATGTTTATTCTCCTTGCCTGAGGAGATGTTATGATACTCATGGGTAGAAAATAAAAAGTAACTTGACTCAGTGCCTGTGAGTACCAGTCCTTGAAAGCACTGGACCCCAGGGTAAATGTTTGCCTTTTCAGGTACTCTGGGTAAACAGTCTATTGCAGTGTGAGAGTTGTATGCCTATTTCGCTTTTAGTGACCCATTTGTACTAACACATCTGCGAGGACTGTAGGGCATTCTTTTTTACATAAAGCTCTCTGTTTACCTTACCATTGGAAGTCTCAAACCCTTATATAAGAGTCTTCACAGCAGTTTCTCTTTGTTGTACTTTTCCACTGATCAGGCGCATGCGCTCTGTATTTTCTTCCTCCTCTATATCCTGCTCAAGTGTTCAGGAATTCTCACTGGAGAAGCTCCATGAATATGAAGAGTCCCTGGTGAGCGCTGCAGACACTTTGCTTGTAAAAGCCTGCCTAATAAGGAGAAAACCTTCAACTCTCCGATGTGCAATCTGGACACCGAAATGTTCAAAATCTTCCAAGCCAGTAAAAAAAAACAGTCATCCGTGTCCGCCATCAAAGTCTTAGTCTATGATTCCTAAAATGGCCACCACGGGAGCCACATTGTTGGTAACACCAGTCCTGGCGAATCAAATAGCTACCGCAGCAGCCTTGGCTCGCACTTTCAACGCTTGACCTTTTTAAGATTCTGGTTTGTGATTGGCCACTCACATTGTTCAAATCCCTGCAGACCAATTAGGCTCTAAAGTGCAGTGAAGGAGGAAAATGTGTGGCCAATCATGTGACAGAAACTTGAAAAGGTCAGCGTCCTCTAGACTAATAAAATGTCCCTCGCGGGAGGGTAGAAGATGAGAGGGGGTGAACAAGGTCGTGAAGCTAACCCTGCTCGGTTTCTGTGGGATCTGACAGACCACCCCTTATAGCCGAGATTCAAGCTTCCCCTGAAAGGACACTATTGCTTGTAGGACCTTTAAAAACTCATAGACAGCCTCAATGACCCCAAAGTTTGGTGCAATAAGCCAAACAAAATATATTTAAGATCCGGCCTCTGCTCAGTTGACTTTGTAAAATTGGCTCCAGGTACTATTTGCTTGTTTAGGTAGTGGCGTGTAAAGTCTTTTATTTATATCGAAGGCTTCACAAACGCCCACCGAAGTTTTTTTTATGTGGTTTGTTATGTTGTTATGTTTTTATTTAAGCATATCCAGGTAAAAATGTATGCATCTTCCGCAGCTGGCAAATGCCGATAGGATTTATGTTGTTATGTTTTTATTAAAGGACATCCAGGTAAAAATGTATGCATCTTCTGCAGCTGACAAATACCGATAGGACAGGGTGCCCCATTATCTGCACATTCCTTGTTTCCTACAATGGAATGGGGGTAATGCAGTAAATATTCTGTGGCATCACAGAGCCCGATGATAACATGGTGTTAATGCCTTGTCTCGCCTTAGACTGTCATTCACCTTCTATTTACATTGGAGTGGTCACAGGAAAGGCAAAGAATGGAAACTACAAAAAGAAAACCTGGTTTTTAGGGGGGCAATTGTGCTTTTCATTCCTCCTATCTATAGGATCCCTGAGACCAGGAGTAGACAGGACAGTGCCTAGTAACTAAAAGCAGTCATAGACTGGCAACTGTTTACACTGGCTATCCCTAAATTGATATCTAATTTATTACCACACAAATTCTCCAGTTTCTTATGGTGTAATCTGTACAGGTGTAATATTTTTGTGCCAGATGTAATCCCTGTGCGGAGATAAACTTCTATTTGTGCCAAAACTGGTATAACCGTAGTTCTTGGAATGACGATATCAGTGTAGCCCCGGTCCGAAAGCCTCCTTCCACCCCAGGAAGACCCTTGCTCTTAGTGCCTACACGCCAAGGTCCTCAGTCCAATACGCAGCCCCCTACAACGAAGGCTGCCTCCTGCACCTTCCTCGCCCCCTGCCCCAACTTCTAATAACCGTTACCAGGCACAGGATGTCCGGCTCTTCATGGGTGGGACATCCTGTACCTGAAAATTAACACAAATGACAGTTTAAATCTAGGTCTGGTCAAAAGTTCAATTACGCCAGCGACAGCTGTGAAAATTCCAGAATTTGCAATTATGTGAAACACACAAAATTTATGTAAATTTGGCATCATGTGATTTTTACCAACTTTTTTTTTTTTTACATGTTTACTCACTTCTTGGGAAAATGTCTTGCAAGATACCACCAGGAGACTGGTTCACACAGAAATGTCTGACGGAGACACATATTTACTCGTACTAGTCTGCTGCCAGTATCTTGCAAAACTGGTAGGATTCTAGAGTTGAGAAAGTGGCACAAGATTTCAGCAAAACATATTTCACTACAAAAGCTTAATTTCATCAAATTCCTCCATTTCGCACATATCTATTTAAATAGCCTAGTTGAAGTCGGGAAACATTGCATGCTGCTAACCCCCCCAGCTGTATGAGCATCTCACCAGTACTCCTGCCGTTCCTCCCTTCCCTACAAACATACTTCTGTATACAAGACATTTTTGACGATAAAACGGCGACAGTTAATTCACATCTTAACCCCTTGTTGGAAATGGGATCCCCGGCTGGCCAGGGCTTTCGCCAAAGTCAGTCAGAGACCACCACCCCCAAGTCAGGGCAAGGGAGTTACACGCCAAGATAACCCCTACTCACCCTCTAGGTAACGTGGCGCGAGCAGCAAGGCTAAACTTGGAGGCGATGTAAGTTAAGTATTTGCGCATGCACCCCAGCAACAACAACCAAAGGCCCACCACAAAGGAAACTCCACACAAGGTTATATAAAAATAGCCTTTGTATTACACCAAAACACATTAGATAAAACACACACTTTACAATGTGCCAGAGGCACGGGCAGAATTTACAAGGGATTATTTACAAGACAGGGCCACCTGGACCACTGTCAGGAATCAGAAGTAGCACTTTCAGAAATAGTACTTAGTACATAGAATATAGCACAAAATAGCACACAACCAGTAATCACTGGTAACCAGGACCTCACTAGCACCACCTGTACTAGGGAGAAAACAACCACCTACACATCACAATACCTGTGGGGGTGGAAGCACATAACACATGATGCAATGCATAACATTCATTCAGAGGTGTAAGGGAGGAAAACACATGATGCATCACAATACATTCAGAGGTGCAGAAAAAGTACAGTTGCGCCAAACTCACGTAAGTCACCACCTGTGACTGTCCCTAGGCCAACTGGCCTCTCTGGGGCTAGGACGCCCTGTGTCCAAAGTCAGGGGGGCCTAAACGTAGCAGTTGCCCACAAAGTGCTGGGCAACTGGTGCAACAATGTTTGAGCCTGCCAGGGCTCAAGAACAACAGTGGGGGCTCAAGAGCCTCTCTGGGCCCTTCACAACCACTTTGGCGCCTGGAGCCTCTCTCCGGGCCCTAAGAAATAAATGTGGCCCTCCAGAGCCTCACTGGGCTCTAAACACGAAATGCTGCCTTGGTGGAGCCCCTCACGGGGGACTCAACTTTGCAAATGCCCCCTAGAGCCTCTCTGGGCTCTTAAATTGAATGGGCCAGGGTGGGGCCTCTCTGGGCTCCTTCTTCCACTCTGCCCCCGAGCCTCTCAGGGCTCATGACCAAAGAAATGCCCCTGAGCCTCCGTGGCTCTGGACAAACAAAAGGGGCGGCTTGTGTAAGTCCCTCGTGGACTTGCATAAACAAAGATGCCGCCAGGAGCCTTGCAGGCTCTACACGAGGGTACCCTCGAAGGCTCTACACGAATGTGGCCCCAGATGCTGGAGTCCCCCCTCCGGGGACTCGGAAATCAAACTGGCCCTCGAGCCTCGCTGGGGTGGAGAAGTGACCCCGGGGGCGCCCGCACTCACTGGCTGTCAGGGGAGGCGGTGGCTCCTCGAGGCGTCAGCTCCTCTCTGCCAGGCTTCTGCCCTCTCTCTCCTGGGCTCTCCCTCGCTTTGGGAGCCCGGGGGGGACAAGAGAAGACGCCGGCTTCTCTCTCTTCCTGCACTGGATCCCGGGGTCGGCTCCCGGCAGCTTCCGGCTTCCTCTCGGCTGAGGGGGGGCGGGACTTCCGGTCGGCCGCGCACGGATTGGCCGGCCGGACAACCACTTCCGGGTCGTCGCGGGCAGCGCGGCGGCCCGGCTCAGGCACTGCAGGCGGGGGATGAATTTACCGAGGGGTGGCCTCCCTCGAGGTAAATTATAAATCCGAAACAGCGGCAATGTCCCGGGCAGGGTGGGCACCTGCCAGGGGACTCTAAAATCAGCAAAAGCGGCGTGGGCAGCCGCGGAAGGGCAATGACAGCGCTCCCAGCGCTTAGCCGATAAATAAAGCGCTTCTAAGCGCTAGGGCCGCAAATGAAGCGCTTCCAACGCTTCAGGGGTAAGAGAGAGCGCTCTCAAGCGCTAAGGGCGACAAGGAAGCGCTTCCAAGCGCTAGAGGCAAAGTCCAGGCCCCAAAGTCCTTGTAGGCAGGCAGGGGGGCAAGGCTGGGCCCAGAGCCAGCTCACTGGGTCTCCAGGCAGGGAGACAGCCCAAGTGGCGGTCCTCTGGCCCAGCAGCAGCAGCAACAGCCCCCTCAGGATCCTGGCAGAGAACAACTTCAGTGGGGACACAGCCCCATTTTTATACAGTGCTTCCCTTTGTCTGAAGGTGCATAGTGGGGGCGGAACCAGTCGCAGCTGGTTCTTGAGTACTCTGTTTACTTCAACCACCCTCTCTATTCACTGGCAGGGCTTGGGTCATTAGACACACCACAGGGGGGCGGAGCCAGCATTGTGTGGGGAAAACCCAGCCCATCCAGGACACAGGTACACTCCCACACATTACTCATGCAAATCTCCCACTCACCACCGGGCAGACCCATCCAGACTTCCTGGAGCCTGGCATGCCAGCCAGCTCCAGCCAATCACACGCCAGCACCCTCACAGCACACGTACAGCCATGTCTAGAAGTAGCACTTCCCTTCTAGACACATACATGCTGCATACACCATCTCGCAGCATTCACTCTCACGAGTTCACACATACCAGACTCAAGCCTGTACACCCCACGCATCAGGAACTACCAGGGACACATACATTCCCCGTGCATTCCTATGGGCGGGCAGGCCTAGCTCAGCACATGCACTCAGAGTGCGCACGCACTTTCCACTGGGACACAGTGAAAGTGCGCAGAATCCCAAAAATCACCATTGCCAGGTCACCATTTCACGCAAAAAGTCTAGGGGTGAACCTGCCCTAAGGGCCAAAGTCCAACACCCCTTCACCGCGGCGCAGCTAAGGGGTGAGCGTGGTGCTTCCGTGCTCATGACGGAACCACGCCGACATGAGTCACGGGCGGCGTGTGCTCATGACAGCGTGGTTCGGTCATGACCACGCCCGCTCACTAATTCGCCTGCACAGGCGGCAAATTAGCCCTGCTTGGGCGGAACGGCAGCAGCATGACTGAACCACGCCGTCATGAGCACACGCCGTCCGTGGCTCATGACGGCTTGGTTCCGTCATGCGCACGCAAGGGGTACGTTGTTACACACTTGTCATGATGCATTGGTCATCAACATGTTCATTCCATGCTTATCTAGGATTTCGTTATAAGGCATTTACTAAAAGGTTATACTGTATACTTCTTGCATTCTATTGAATGGTATTAACCCTTACTTGCCTAACCCTTCCATGTGCCAACCTTACAGCCATGCTGTCTCTTCGAGGTTGTCAAAAATCACTTCCCATTGCTGTGACAGCTCTACTTCTGTCACTTGGTGCAGTGTGTCGCTGCTTCCAGGCTTCAATTTGCTACCGAATGTGTAGCGTTCGTGGCCCTGTGTCCATGCCTGGGCTGCAAGTGCCATTTCCGCCAAGCGCTGACCATTTCTGACTTTCTTGCTTGCCCTCAAGTATCTCTGCTGTGAGTCATCCCAAAGACCTTTTCCGGGCACTTCTCTCAAGAGTCCGTGCTGTAAGGCATCCCAAGGACCTTGTTTAGACAATTCCCCTTTTACCTCCTTCAGTGAAGATAGTTATTGGTAAAACCTTGTGACTCCCCGCCACCTCCTGTTCCTGCGGCTGCTACGCCCACATTTCTAGCTGGGAATCAATTTTCTTATGGTGGCAAAGCTGGGGACTGCTTTTCCCCTCCAACTTTTCTGGCCGTGTTTATGGTCATGCCCATCCTACCTTATTGGGTCCTTTGAACCCAAACTCGATGGTCATTCGCTGACCCTTTCTATTGGCGCGCTCCGGTGCCCTGCTCTTGCTGTGCCGGTTTCTGCTGCCCACGGGGAGGCGTTAGCCACCTACCCCCTAGGGTCGGCTGCACCTCCTGGTCGGTGGTAAGAGATAATCCATCCATTACAAGCATTTTAAAAAACATACTTACAGAAATAAACTATTAGCCAAAGATTGACTGAAATACTGTTTATACAGAATGCATGATACCACGCATTGTCTTGATATAATTTTGAAACCCCTGTCTTAATTTCTTGTGCCTGAAGAGCCCCGGATCTCCTAAGGATTCAAGCATGTTATCATCAAGCTAGAGTGCCGCTAATAGAAACATCATTATTAACGGGTGGGTGGGAAAGAAGTTCTAGTCTTTGTTGGTAAACTTACATGGAGTCTGGAAACTTCGTCATAAATAAAGGCAGGTCAAATTTCCCGATTTAGTTTGAAACACTTGTTCCTCACACAGGTGATGAATACTCCTAGGAGATGTCTCCTGGATGGAACATGATGCCATAAGGAATTATGAGGGCATCCCTCCCATGATCACCAGGTTAAAGGTGTGGGAGATAGATAGGGATGATGTGGGGTGCAAAGGGGTGGTATGCAGAAGAGTGAAGGTGATAGGGTGTGGGCAGGGTGGAGCTCTGGCAGGTGGAACTTGTGTAGGGGGATAGGGTTGCAAGAGACAAAGGGCTTTGCCAGTGGGCTGGGGGTTCAAAGAACAGGATGAGGCGACAGCTGCCAAGCACTGTTTACCCACTGCCCGTCACTGTTTCGAGCGGCAGCAGGAACAGTTTCTCACTGAAGGGAAGTGATGTTAAAACTGCTATGTTTTGAACTTCTTAAGCTTTGCACACTGCAAAGGTGTACGTTGCTTAATTTTGTAGGTTTACCCACACCTAATTAGCACCCATTGAAAACTACATTTTTGAACAGAAGATCCAGCAGAGAAATAAGTCTTGCACTAAGAATTCAAGGAAAACAAGACTCAAAATACACTTTCTCACTAAAAGTTCTCCACACTCACTCAACCACTCACACACTGAGGGAACCCAATAACCCATCTAGTCATTCAAAACTCTCATCTCTACTCGTCTAGGCATTCACCCGATTAGCTACGCAGTCACTGAATAACCCACTTGCCTATTTTACTCACCTCATCCAATCAATCTCCCTAAACATGCATTCACTCCCATATCTTCACCCTAACCACACATTTAATCACACACTCGCTCATCTACCAACTACCTATGCATTCAGTAATTCATACAATTATTACACTCAGTTACTACCCGACGTAAGTCACCTAATGCTAACTCACTTGCTCACTAAACCACTAGTCCTCGCTCACATACTCACTTGTTCACCTACTTCCACATCCAGTCACTCCTTAATTTATATACTCACTGAAGCAGTCATTGACTCTCCTATAAAATCACTCACTTGCTCACTAATTCACATGAAGTCAACAAGTTGTTGTTATTGCACTCAGCCATCTACACGGTATGCCCCACTTACACCTAACTTGCTTTCTCACTAAACCACTCATCCCCTCTCACTGACTTCCGAGATTGCGCAGTCAGTGTCCGGAGTAAATTAAGAGACATCCATTCACTCAATCATGTAAACACTTAGGGCCAGATGTAGGTAGCCAAATACCGGTCGGTAACGGCCGAATTCGGCCGTTACCGACCGGTATTTGGCTACCGAGATGTAGGGGCAGGTAAACAGGGAAAATCGGTAATTTTACCGATTCGGTAAATATACCGGTCGGTAAATTTACCGACCGGTATATTTACCGAATCGGTAAAATTGATATGTAGGTGGGACTCTTCTGAGTCCCACAAGGCCTACAAAATCGGTATTTTACCATCAAATTGTATTTGATGTTAAAATACCGATTCAGGTGTGCATGCACATGTGTGCATGCACACCTGTGCCATATGACAGGCAGACCTGCCCTTAGGGCAGGTATGCCTGCCATATGGCCCCCGAACCTTTTTTGGGGGTGCTAGAGGGTGTCAAAGTGACACCCCCTGCACCCTTGTCAAATTCGGTATTTACCGATTCGGTAAATACCGACCGGTAATGCCCCATTCATTCCTATGGGCTTCAAAGCCCATAGGAATGAATGGGGCATTACCGGTCGGTATTTACCGAATCGGTAAATACCGACTTTTAAAGATTCGGTAAATCCACATCTGGATTTACCTACATCTCGGTACTTCTATTTTACCGATTCATAAATACCGAATCGGTAAAATTCGGTATTTATGAGTCGGTAAAATAGATTTACCTACATCTGGCCCTTAGTTACATAGCAATTTACTCACCTTTTCACTCACTCACAAACATACCCCTTCACCTACTCAGAAAATCACTTGCTGTCTCACTCACTTGTCCGGTCACTCAATCATGTATACCCTCAATTATTTATGCAGTCAGTGTCTCACCTATAAAATCACTCAGTTGGCCATTATTTTACTCATGCAGTTAGCCGCGCAGTTGGGTTTAAGTAAATACATGTATCTACCCAGTGTCACTTACCTACTGCTAAGTTGCTTGCACACTAAATCATTTCACCCCCTTCCACCTGCTCTCTCATTCATCCACTCACTGATCCTGTCTCTCACTTATGGATCCACTTTCACTCATGTGTACACCTCGCGTACGCAACAAGTGACTCACCTGTCTTCTCACTCACTTGTTCCCCGACACACGGGTTCAATCCCTCACTGCCTCCCTGGCTGACTCACTTACTCAGTGACGGATGGGGCTGTGGTTGGACGGGCCCTCTCCTGCCCCAGCAGTGTGGCAGGGGCGCTCGCGCTATCTTCACGTTACAGGGCAGCCTTTCGGCAGGCACGTGTGGAGAGGTAATGAGGGGAAAGCAATTTCATTCCAAATTTGAATAGATAATTTAGCACGCCGGAGGGCTTTTTATCCTGCCATTATCGCCAGGAGCTGCAATTGCCAAGGTCAGAAAACGAGGCGCAGGCAGGGGTCTGGCGCCGAGCCAGGAGGCGGTATCTGAGGACAAGCAGACGCAGGCACAGGCTGTCACCGACAAGGCCTCGTGATGGCCACCGAGAAGGCGCGCGGGCAGTGACATATGTGCCCGGTGCTCCCCCCTGGGGCCCACACAGTACAGACATGAAGAACCTCCAGTGACGCACGTGTCGCACTGGGAACCACATGTATGCAATCCCAGGCTGGCGCAAAAGGCGCACATCCCATAATGTATTCTGTTCAACCTCAACGCCCCCCTCCCATCCCTCCACCCCCGAAGAGGTTAAATGTTGGGGGGGGGGGGGGGCAAGAAGGGGGGGGCTACCTGCTCATCTCTTTCACCGGCAACAAGATTTCGCAGTCAGTGTCCGGAGTAAATGGGGACACATAATTGACTGCAGTAACATGGTGGCTATGGGACTCCCAAAAGCGTTAGTCTCCAGACTGCAAACAATAAACCCAGGCAGACAAACACATGTGCACCACTCTCACAGAACTACCCTGGCTGCATACCAGTCTATGCAGGGGTTACATTACATCGCTGCTCCGAGTACAGACGAGCAAACCTGCACAAGCATCACAAATCACAGCTTTAGCTTCATGAAAACAGGGACTCTCGGTGCTTAGGGGAACGAAATGGAGACACGCAGCGAACTAAGACTCCACCACTGCACAGCTGTGCTCAAAATAAACACTGAAAGCACACCCTCTCAGGCTGACCCGGTGGCTCAAACAAAATCTGACATTTATGGCATACTATCAGGACATGCTTTAGCACTGATGGCGCCTGTGCGACAATGTTTGTTGGCCCCTCCCCAGTGACCACTTCTGCCACAGATTCCCTCACTGCCACCCTTTAACAGTGTCCCTCAAGTCTCCATAAATACTGTCTTTTAGATTCATTTAGTTTTAGGGCGCCACGCATTCCAGTTTAAGGTGTCAGAACACTTTACATCACACACACATTGCACAGAGACAATCCTAAGTGTGCAATTCAGTGTATAAAAATGTTACATAAGACCGAAGCCTACAAGGTGTAGATCATTTTTATTGTAATAATTAATTTGCTCTTGTATAATGCATGCTCTGACTTTAGCTTGGCATTGCAGCACAGAGAACATCGTCCCCAGAGACGTCTGTTATCGCTAAGTAAGGGATATAACAAGCACCGGTACATTGAAATGGAAGAGGATCATTGCCCCAGTGCTCAGAGCCAGCAGATGAAAAATAAAATGATTATAAAAAGGTTTATTACCATTTTATTATTCGCTGACTGAGCCGATGCAAGTCCAGGACTGGGTGTGGCCAGAGTGGTGGGCACTTGTAAGTGCACGTCAGTTTGGCCGGCTGTCTTGGGACGGCCAATCCGATGTGCGCGATTATATTTCTTCAACCCAGCTCTATTGCACAGCCAGGTGGAGAAAAGGCACAGGCTCCCCTGTCCTTGAGCGAGTGTCAAACCAGACCACTTAGGTCAATACCAACACTTCTCTCATGCTTGGTAATTGCATGAGTGCACCGTCTGGACAGGTGGGGAGTCTGGGAGCCTGTGCTGTGTGAACGATGGGATGTCGGGAGCAGAGGAGCACCGAAGCGGCTGACAGTGGCAGCGGCAGGTAAGTTCTTTAAAAAAATTAATATTCCCTCTGCGCTGCCCTACCACTTTTTACTGGCAGCAGCCGCCACTGCATATAACCTGAAATGCTAGTAACAGGGGATTTAAACTATATATATGCAGCAATAAACATACACATGAAATGTTACCAATTGGGTTTCTTATTGAGAGGGCTGAAAATCGTTCCAAGCAACAACCACTATCCTTGTAAGGTGAACAACAGAAGTCACTAATCTAACCTGGGTTTAACCCTCTGGTAGCTTAGCACAAAAACAGTCAGGCTTTATTTAACAGTAATGAAGTAAAAACACAACACAAGAAAAATCCCATGCCAATTTAGAAAAATAGATTATGTTTTAATCAAGAATTTGAGACAAAAATGACAAAAATCTAACCAGTAGATAGATATCTTAAAGTAGCACTAAAAGGTGCATAGCACCATCTGAGGGCATCTGGTTGCACTAGGCTGGGATGTAGTCAAATGTTCGGCCACCCGCGATGGCGCACAGGCGGAGCACACGACGAAGTTTGACCAATTGAGTGTTGTACCCTCTCTCTTTTAAGCAATGTCTGTGTAGTGTTGCTTCGCAAGGCTTCCCATCGTCCAGCGTCAGTTACAATGAGGCTGTGAAGGGCTTTGTGTTGCTTGGCGTCTGTTCAATGAAGCTTTCAGCTGTGCAGCGAGGCTTCACATCGCTTACCATCAGCTCCGATGAAGCTTGCAGTTGTGCGGCAAAGCTTTGCGGGGCTTTACATCACTTCAGCCAGGATTTTATGGTACCTTCAGTTAAGCCAGGAGGTGGACTCTCTGATGCCAGCTAAGGGTTCCCGACCCGGGGAGGCACCTCTTGGGGATCGGGAACTCACTGCAGCAGAGGCCTGCAGAGCTCAGTCAGGTCCAGTGCAGCAGGTCTGCTAGGCAGTTGCAGGAAGACCTATGGAGCTTATTGTGTACCTGGACCACTGACGTGGTCAGTGTGACTGCTCTCCCTGACGCAGCTCCAGCACTGAGTGCTGCCCCCTGAGCTCACTGTTGCAGGGTGTTCGAGGCCCTCCTCCATCTGCAGGCTGCTGCCTGCACCTCATTCCTGGTGGTCCAGTGGGAGAGCACTCTACTCTTCTGTGCCTCTGCATCTCTTGCCTCTTTCCTCTGTGCCCTCTATTTCTCTTTCCTCCTCTTACCTCTTTCCTCTGTACCCTCTTGATAGGTTTCATTTCTCCATGCCCCGCCCACTGCATACATTATGCTTATGAGTTAGCAGAATGTGTCTAACTACTGATATATTCATTTATGCATTTACGTTTATATTCTTCTATTAGTTATTCATTTATGCGTGCAACATTATTACAGTTATTCTTAGCTTAGCCTGTGTGCCACCATTTTAAAGCATCTCCCTTTCTGTGCGAGTTGCACTTGCTCATCCCCCTCCCGTAGGAATAGGAATATTCCACATGTCAGCAGTTTTGTCTCTCAGCTCACTGTGACTGAAACTACTAGCGAAACCCCTTATCACTCTGTTCTCATGTGCTGGAGATGCTAAGGCCTGGCTCCGTGTCCTTGGAGTCAGAAGAGAGAATGTTGCAATTCCAGGTGCAGATGCCTCTTGTATGAGCCCATTGTTTATCCTCTCCGGGGTCCAGTACTTTTCCAGTATGGGCGTGTTTTACTCTGCCTTTTTGTATTATAATGTGTTACTGTGATGATATGAGTCAGTCCTCTCACCACACTCTTAGAGAGTGAGGTCAGACAGGGCCCTCTCATATGGGAGTTTGTGGCCTAATAAAATTACTTGTTTATTCTTCTCCACTGCCTGGCTGGCTTATTATATGAGAATGATAGATGAGTGAGGTAAGTCGCTCAGGTGGATTTGAGCCACGCTTATCAGATGGCGCCCGAATAGGGACTCCGCGATTAGGACCTTTCTCACCCGTAAGTGGGTAGCAGAAGGCCGGAGACCCCCTGGTCGGCACGGTGGGTCTGGGTACCCACTTTGATGCCGAGCTTGGTTCTCGCAGCGCTGCCCCACCCTGCTGATCGAGAGGTCCCGGTCCATGATCCTACGCCGGAGTCCAGAAGGCGGAACCTTGGAGCTGACCGTGTTGGTCCCAGCAGCCGGCAGTGGAGAACGGTGGAGGTCGGTTCTGCGAGCAGAAGGTGAGTGGTCCGACTGTTGATTGAGGGAGCTGGGATGCTCCATGAGACCGGTGTGTCTCTGAGACCGGTGTGTCTCTGGTGATTGGAGGAGCCGGTGTGCTCCTGGGGCTAGTGTGCTCCGGGGAACTCAGAGTGCAAGTGGCGCTCTGACAGACTATTGGTGATGAGGGTATTGGGTGGATGTCTGTTTTAGAGCATCTGACCGGGTGGTACTGAGACTGGAGTGTGGCTCACCACGGTTAAATACTGGGAAAGGACCCAAACCCCTGGTGTGAGTGGTTTGAGGGAAGAGTCCCAGATCTTCCGGGGTAAAGTGCTCAATGGTCTGCAGTGCCACCCGGGTGGCGGATGTGTCCTCCAGCTTCAGAACAGTTAGTGTACTGTTCGGTCTGCGGTAGGGTCCAGGTTCCCCAGGACTTGGTCGACGGGCCTTGTCCCATTATGGTAACACGTGTTTGGCAGGGACTCAATGCATAGGAAGTGCGTGTGCGTGTGTGGTTGTGTGGAGATAGTTGTTTGGTTCTTTTGTGCCAGGAGATGTGTGGGTTCTTTGGCGGTATCTGATTGAGTGAGTTTGGTGGTGTTTGATTGAGTGTGCAAGATACCGTGTTTCACTAGGTTGCAATGTTTTAGGTGTTGCTGCAGTTCAACTGATGTCAGATTGGCCAAGAGCCAACCCGCTCCTGTAGAAGACTCTTGATTTTGTTTAATATTTCTGATGCAGTTAAGATAGATCACTTGCAAGAGAGATTGTTTGCTAGGCACTGCTTGCTGTCAGAGCATGTTTGATCCCCTAAGGTTGTGGCAGAAAGAGGAAATTTTAGTTTTAAAAGAAGACAAAATGTGTACATTTAAAGTTGCTTTTAGTGGCTCAGTGAGCCAATGTGAGCAGTGATTAAGAGGATGGGGTATGTATTTCATGTAACATGTTTTATTTTGTTATAATTGGTTTGGGTTGAGAGCAGTCTGTGGGCTGTCTTTTGGTTGTGTAAATGTTTGTTTGCATGAAGTGAGTGCGTCTTGTTGCATAAGTTAGATTGTCTGGTCCTTGTGAGCTATCTGAGATGGGTGTGCCTGACTATCAGTGTGTTTTTCGTGTAGTTTAAAAGTGCATGCAGGGCTGTGCTCTATGGGAAAAGAATTTGGTTTCTTCCATTCCCTCAATTTGTGAACAGTAGAAGATGGAGTAAAAGGGATTTGATTACCAGTAATTAGAATGTATATTAATAGCATGTGGGAAGAATGTAAAGTGAAAAACAAAAAAAAAATAGAATGAGAAATGTATTTGCCAAAATAGTGTTAAATATTGAATGTTAGAAAGAGTTAGGACTTATTGGCTTTGTCAGCGCCAGACCCGAGCGCGAGGCAGATTTGACCTTGGTGGTGAATGCCAGGGGAGGCGGAAGGCTGGCTAGCAGCCCAGAATTCTTAGCAGACGGTGAAAGTGAAATGCAGTTATTTAGTTAGTTTTAAACATGAATTGTCGAATGAATGTGTTTCAGCCCACAATTTAGAATAACAGTGTGGGAATATTATTAGGTTCTGGAAGGGTTAAGTGAAGGGGAGAGAGTGTGGGCAGAGCTGGGAAGATTATGTACAATGAAAATATAGATGCTGGTAACACAGCACAGTAGATGTAACCTTGTGTGATAACCACATTCCAATGGGTTCGCAGAAGCACCGGGAGAGCGGGAGAGGAGTGCAGGCAGAAGATTAAGGGGGGGCTAGGAGACTCTGCTCCTGGCACAGAAAGCAGAGATTCACAGCTGGAGCCAGCAACAGCGAGTCTGCATAATTATGAGGGTTTAGACTGAAGTATAATGCAGTTGTTCAGAACACATGTGATTTAGAATGAGGAACAAAATTATGAATAACTTTCAACAGGTCATTTCGTTTGGACATAGAACATTGCACTTTAACATGGCCCAGCCTGAGAAAATAAGGATTGTTTTGAGAAAAATTAATTTACTCAATATGTTAGTGAGTGTTACTGCTATTGTTTGGATGGTATTCAGTAAGTGATTAATTTGTGTGCAGTTTAATGGCAAACAGTAAAAAGAGATTTATTGGTTGCCTGTTGTGTCCATTTTTGGTGTTGATTTTTGTTTCAATGTTGGACAATGTCCTAGTATAACATTTTTTCTATTTTAAAAATAATTGAGTTGGGGGGTCCCTGATTGGCATACTGATTAGTGTCTTTGCTAGTGGATACCAGTGGAGAGTACTGATGATGCGAGGGCAAGTAAAAATATTGATTGTGTTGCTCATAGGAGCGGCCTGGTGGGAAGGTATATATGTGTGTAATGTCTATATGTGTGTAACAGTATTTGTATGCAGTTTGCCCATGGGGCACCATTGCAGTGGGTCCAGTGCCCCACCCGCTGAGTGTGCAAATGTCTGCTAGTGTGCACTGGAGTATTTAGTATGTTCTGGAGGTGAGAATATGGCACCCTTTTGTTTAAAGTTAAGAAATGGCATTGGTTATAAGAGGGCTCATTTACACAGCGAAAGATAACTGTGCAGAAATATTTGGTATTTTAATAACAAGAATGTAAAAAAATTTTTACGCAAATATGGAAATTCCTGGCTTATGACAAGTGAATGATGTGAATGTAAATTTATATATATTTTTCCCTTTTGATGCTGCATTAAATGCCATTACCAGATTGTCATGTGATTTTCAATGCTGCTTAATGTTTTATATTCATGGCTGATGGTTGAAGAGGTTAGAAATGGTTCTTATGTGAGACAGCAGACAGGGTTTTCAGAATGGAAAGTGAACGGTGAACTGGTGTGGATGAGCTCCAAGCATAGGTTTTACGGTAAGTATTTGTGAAAGGTATTTTTACTAAGTGGTTGCTTTTTGTCCAATATTCTCTGTGTTGTTGTTTCTTTTGTGTGTGTTTTGATTTGTTTCGTTTCAGTGCAATGGGAAATATTTTTTATCTGTGTGTTACGGTGAGTATTGATGCAGCTTCGTGCTAGACAGATTAAGTGTGCACTGACACCGCATGATGCGAGTATATGCATGAGAAAAAAAAATAGTCCTTTGAGTAACTAATATTGTGTTTTCTTTTTGTGGCCTTTGTGCTATTCTGTGTTTTATGTTTTCTTTGGCTTTTGTGCATTGCTTGCTCTGTTCTGCGTGGATGGTATGCTGATCGATCTTAAGCTTGATAAATTAAGTAGGACAGCATGCTGGGTTTTGGGCCACAGGCTCACTGTACATGAAATGCATGGCATCGTGTTGTGTGTCACAGCTCATTTGCATGCGTTACAGTGAATTTTCTATGCTATCTGTGCTTAACACAGCAAGTATACCTGCTGCCTTGGTATGCTTGTTTTTATTTTTTGTATGTCTCTGTATTGTATTTTTTGATAATTTTATTATTGATACTAGAACAAGCTCCTCTATGGGGAATTTGTTCTGGTCCCTAAATTTCACAGACAACACTTCAGCAGTGTTTGTCTATTTGGTTAAAAGGGGTATGGAGGGAAAAATACGAGAGTTCTACGGTGTACTCATGGTGTTGTGTCACAAGCCTGACCATTACCTCAGTAATTTTTGTTCATTTATAGATTTTCCATTTGCCGCCATTTCCCTAATGAATGTCGCATAGTGCCTAGTTATGGGGGACTTCAGCTGTGTCCCAGTTCCAGTTCCATTTCCTTACTACTCTTCCTCAGATACGTTGATATTAATAGGCACACATATCATTTTATGGCAATGACATTTCTACATGTGCTAAAAGATGTTCTAGCCCTCTCAAAAGTGCTACGTATCTCCTAGAATTTTGTTTATGCTCAGGGCTACACCCAGTGGTTGATGGTATTGACCGAAGTGAAATATTTTTCAGATTCCCTTCTGTCAAAATGGGGTAGCATGTGTATTGCTGCCTCCTGTCCTGGTTTGATCTAAAAGGGGAATTAGACGTGGGTAGTTTTGTTCTACAAGTGTTGGGTAAACTGAGAGTTTTAGAATTAGCGCGCTACTCACCTGGGAGGGTCCCAAGGCGCTTGGGGGGAAGGGGTCCGCTACTGCTCGAACAGCCAGGTCTTGAGTTGCCTCCTGACTAGTGTTTCCTTATTTGACCTTTGAAGGGAACAATAGGTCGGTACCTTTGTGTCACATTCCTAGGTAACAACACCATTATTGTGCAGCACTAAGTAAAGGTGTACAAGTCTCTTATCAGTTAGCCGGTAAAGTTCAGCTGATATTCCCTATTAGAGCTGGTGAACAGGTTTTCCCCTAAATAAAATGTTACATGGTCTAAATAGTGAAACAAGTGAAAAGATGATGTGCGATCCTCAGCACAAATATTTTTAGAAATGAAAGATTTGTAGAAATTAGTAATATGTGAGCATGGTCATGAGCAAAAAAAAATATAGTTGTTTTGAGTAAAGAAAAAGAATATTAGAAGTGTTTGAAGTTTTGCACAACAGTGAAGGTTCATAAAGTAGACGCTGTGTACTCGCTATAGGAAGAGCGGTTTGAACTTCCCTTTTTGCTGTTCCTCAAGTGCAAATGGGGGAATACAACATGTCTGTTTTGTTTTATTTTTTTTCTCTTCTCTTAGAATTCAATACGTCCATCTACAGGTAATACAGCGAAAAGTCAGATATGTAATGTATTACCTAATGTCAGTGCACAAATTTATTGATAGGTACAATGTGTTCACCTTCAAATTGACATGGGTAAAGAAATATGAAAGCACAGAATAGACCTCATTTGGTTTCTTTGAATTTGAATTTTATTCATATGCCTTGTCTAAAGACCTTTGTTCTGTCCATCAATAGAAATGAGTCACACAGCCCGAGCCAGAGGGGACCCAAGCATCGGATTCAACTTCAAGTGCAAGTCAAGTCCCGTCGTCAGAAGATACCAATGGAAGTTTAGCTTGGAGCCAAGGTACCACTGAAGCTGCTGTAGGTGTGTGATTCCTGGGTAAGAAAAGGGCAGGCCTGACCGAGATGGAGGACTCACTCTTCGCTTTTGCGCCAGTTCCCCAGTGGTTTGTTTCTCAGAAATACTTGAGAGGGGCAGTTCTGTCTGTGCAAAAGGCTGCCGCCAGTTCTCCAGTGGTTATGCTTCAGGTTTCCCTGTTCCCCATCTGTTTTGGAATCTACAGTTTTGTCTGCTAAGGTACCTGCTCACACTTTATACAATCTATGGCCTCGACAGAAGAGCGGTGCACCAGGAGAAGAAAAGTAGGAGATAGGGAGAGACTTTAGTCTTAGGGTACAGATACAGTGCTCTTAGTATCTGTTAGATTCATATCTGGTGTACTGAGCGAGACACTGGACAGAATTTGTAGAGGGCACTACCTGGATTGGTGGTTGCTAAAATTCTGCAAGAAAGACTTTGCATCATTGGCCAAGATTGTTTTCCATTTGAGTTGCTAGCAAGTGCAGCTCCAACGCAGATGATTTTTGAATTTTTGATGGATAATACGAGCTTACCTGTGAGGCTCAGATGGACACAGGGAGAAGACCCCCCTCTGGCTGGCTGTGTTGCAGATTGTTTCCTTTAGTTTAATTTGGACATTTTAGCTAGGAAAATTTGTGTTTTGAATGTTCCTATTCCCATGGAGGAGCAGCCCCTGCGGCTCCTTGTCCAGATGTCCCTGATCATTTTGGTTCTCATGGTCTACAAATTTAATATTGAGTTTGTTTGTATCCTTACTGTTGCTTTCATATTTCTCTTTAGAGAATTAGTTTCTTGTTGCTTGACACATACCTTCATGAGTATTTCAACGCCACCTGATAATATCATTGGTACTCTAGATCCACACGAAGAGGAGCACTGGGAAGTTCATTAGGATGATGTAGTAATTAAATGTTGCACCTGACACATGTTATTCATAGAACAGCAAAACAATTATTGGGTGTGTGGGTCATTGCCTTCATACACACACACAGGGGTGGAAAATTGTTGCTTGTATTCTTGCCCTATGGAAGTAGCTGTGAGGGTTAGTATACTTTGAGTGGTTTAGTAAAACACATTTCTCAGCCTGATAAAATATTTACTCCAAGGATGTTAGATATAGGTCCTAGCTGATAATGCAAGTGAGCCCTCAGTATTGGATTCAATAGGGTGGTTTCCTTGATGATGACAGTTTGATCTTATTTGCATTAATTCCTGCTCATGACTTAAAGTGTGATGTATTTAGATTAGTCAAAAAGGAGGGTGCCTCACACCCAGAGAATAATTATTGTCCTAGTAGGTATGGCAGGGGTTGTTCTTTTACTTGTTGCCTCTGCATTTCCTGCCCTATAGCATGCTGCACTACTTCTGTGACCATGACCATGCTGTGTAAGGTGACAGATTGCTGGGTCTGTGGGTTACTCCTTTCCACTGCATATAAGAAGGACAGGTTACTGGCACTTCCCTTGACACCTGTGAATAGCTGCGTGGGCTGGTACACTTTGATTGGTAGGGTGAAATTCTTTCAACAGCCGGATTTCCTGACTCCCCGACTGGGTTGTAGGAAATATAGGTGTATTACTGACTTGCTGCCTCTGTGTTTATTGCCTTCCCCCTTGTTGCTCCATGTGTGCCAGCAATATACGAGTTTCCAGAAGGCCAACAAGACTACATCCTGTTTCCAATGCTGTTGAACTTCATGAAATTCACTGGCTAATGCTTATTGATGATGATATTTTTGATCAGTATAGTGTCCTGGCCCTTAGAATTTGATGTAAAGGCTCTCCTTTTAGTTAATAAAGTTAGCCACAGTCTGCTAAAAGGAGGGTCTGATAGGTTTCATTTCTCCATGCCCCGCCCACTGCATACATTATGCTTATGAGTTAGCAGAATGTGTCTAACTACTGATATATTCATTTATGCATTTACGTTTATATTCTTATATTAGTTATTCATTTATGCGTGCAACATTATTACAGTTATTCTTAGCTTAGCCTGTGTGCCACCATTTTAAAGCATCTCCCTTTCTGTGCGAGTTGCACTTGCTCATCCCCCTCCCGTAGGAATAGGAATATTCCACATGTCAGCAGTTTTGTCTCTCAGCTCACTGTGACTGAAACTACTAGCGAAACCCCTTATCACTCTGTTCTCATGTGCTGGAGATGCTAAGGCCTGGCTCCGTGTCCTTGGAGTCAGAAGAGAGAATGTTGCAATTCCAGGTGCAGATGCCTCTTGTATGAGCCCATTGTTTATCCTCTCCGGGGTCCAGTACTTTTCCAGTATGGGCGTGTTTTACTCTGCCTTTTTGTATTATAATGTGTTACTGTGATGATATGAGTCAGTCCTCTCACCACACTCTTAGAGAGTGAGGTCAGACAGGGCCCTCTCATATGGGAGTTTGTGGCCTAATAAAATTACTTGTTTATTCTTCTCCACTGCCTGGCTGGCTTATTATATGAGAATGATAGATGAGTGAGGTAAGTCGCTTTTGAGCCACGCTTATCACTCTTTCTCTTTCTTTCCCTATTCTTTTGTTTTTCCCTGTGTTTTTCCCCCGCTGCTGCTTCCCCTATCACCCCTACCCCCCTCCAGTGTGTCCTTTCCGCCTCTCAGCTGATCCTTACTTAATGGCGACCCGGCCACAGACTCTTCCCCAGCGCCTTGAGACCCTCACGGGTCAGTAGTTGCGCTTTACCAACCCTGATTGATTGATTGATTGATTGGTAGTTCACAACAGGAGGTCTGACAACTGACCCTTGGAGTCACTCTGGTAGTCCTAGGTTTAAGGAGATAGTCCTTTCTTTCCTTCCTTCAAACAGCAAAACAGCACTCAAGGAGCAGAATAACCATCTGAACAATAAGGCAGACCTCAAACAGCAGGTCAGGCCTCTGGTAGCAGCAGGGCAGTCTTCAGAGAAACAAGGCAGGCCTCAAGGTGGAGGGCAGGCAGTCCTCTAATGTACTAGGCAGTCCTTCTGAAGTCTATCGCAGGGGTATACTGAACAGTATGTCTGAGGATTCAACAGTTATAACTTGTGCCAGCCTCTAAAGTGGGAGAAACATCTCTACTCCTCCCACATCTGAGTTTGGTATTTCCCTCCACTCATGCACAGGCTTCAAGGGGTCTAGGGTGACAATGTACTGGTATCAAGTTATTTGGAAGTGTGCTGAGGCAGCCCAGTTGAAATGTAAGTGGACAGAGTACAGCTCCACCCCTGCCATCCCGGTAGGATATTGCCAATACCTGCTCCTCTTTTTTTTATTTTCTCGGATGAATTCACTACACGCAGTCATGTGACCCAGGATACAGGCACCAAATGGTTAGGACAAGAGAATAGCAACTTTCTAAAAGTGGCCTTTTCAGAATTCTGACTTAGAATCTGATCTTGCTATTAAAAAGGATTTTAAATAAAAAAAATTAAAGACAGAAGATACAATTTCTACCGCTCCCTAGGCAAAAGTTAGCAAATATTAAATGTAATATGGGGACCCAATTTCATCCTTTAAGAGTTTTTCACCACTCGGGTATGTACAACTTAAAAAGAAGATGTCCTACCTTTTAAATACAATGCAGCCTGCCCTGTGGGCTGTTACGAGCGTACCATAGAGAAGACATATATGTATTAATAAAAAGGGAGGTTTAGGCCTGGCAAAAGGTTAATTTAATATAATAACGCACCTTACAATACTGCTGTTATGCAAAACAAAACAGGTGTGTTCAAACTTGTGTGCATCTGATTTAACATGCATCTAAGTGGTGAATAAGACAGGCAGAGCATATTTTGAGTAGTCTGGGCACCTGTCAAGAGAAAGGTAAGGATTATGGAAACAAGAGCAGCACTGTGATGTTAGAAGAAAAAAGATATGATAAATCACTCTTACTCTGATATCAGATCTTAACTGATATCAATTTATATCCAGCTTTACAACTATCACTCACCCCACTGTTATGAACATAAAGAGTTCAATAATTTAGTGTCAAGTGAATTGAGTGCACAAGAGGGCAGGACTAATCTCACAAAATTGCGCGAGATATTGTTTGACAAATATAGTTATGGGACTCTCAAATCTCTAGGAGAAAGGTTTTTCTTTCTATACGTTCGTTTCCGTCACTGTTCATAGGTAATAAAATAACCATCTGTCAGAACATAAAATAAGGTGTTAGCTAAAAAGGTTAATTTGGAAACATGTCAAAAAGAGGCCTTCAGCTCTCAGTTGAACAAAACCCCGGTGTAGAATCAGCCTATGATGGCATGTATGAGAGCAGGATTCATCCTCAATATACAACATAAATGGCTCAGGGAGTACAATATTATTGACCATCACATTTACAGTTTAATGTAGTAGAAATTGAATTGGACAAGAAGCAACATTTCACCAAGCAACGGAGAGAAGCATGGCCGAAAATATTACTGATGGGTTGAAAGTCCAGTGGTAGAGGAACGAACAGAAAAGAACCGATGAAAGCAAAGAGAGTAATGGGAAAGGTGGAGGGAAAGAAAGCAGTAAGAAGAAATCTGTGGTGATGTGGAGAGGAGACAGGTGGGAAGATGTTGAAATAAAAGAACAAAAGCGGGAAATCAAAGGAAAAAGTATACATTTTGAGAAAAAGGATAAAAGGGGGGAAAAAATAAAAAGTGACTAAGGTGGAAAATAAAGCCATAAAGATAAAGTTTAAAAACAGAATATGAAATTAAAAGGGGTGAGGTAGGGCAGGAAGTAAGAGCTTTACGAGTTAACGAGGAATATAAAGGAGGGAAAAGTGATGTGGAATGTGAGTACGATGGGCGAAGGAGGGAGCAGGAAATATCTCAGCAGAGTGATAATGAAAGATGAAGAGAACGGGGGAAAAGTTGGAGAGATGAAAAGTTAAGAGGGTGGAGTTGGTGGATGCGAGTTGAAGTAGGAAATGAGAACCTATAAGACAAATTTAGGGAATTGCTTGTCCTTGTGGGGTAGAGTACTTCCGCGACGCCCCTTTACTGTTGCCAGAGCCCAGCAGAGTCCCTCTTGCAATCTCTTTCCTTGTTAAATGTAATTACAGCTCCTTCGATGTAATGAGAAGATTTTTAAAGGCCATTCAAAAGAAATTTCCTGTAATGAGGTTATGGGTTTTATAGTGTCATACATCAAGCCAGCTTGTAATTGGTGGAAAGCAAGCTGCATGCAGCAGCCCACACAGAGACATCGCCATAAATAGCCCTGTGCCAAGCAGGGTGCCCAACAATGGGGCATGGAAGAGTCAGGATCGAAGAAAGAAAAGAGACTTCTGGGAGTGCACATAGTGCCAGGCTTCTGTTATGTTCTGTTAATCAAATGACTAGCACAGAGGAGTATCCACGCCTGAGCCAGAGGTGACCTGCTACAAACACTGGAGGTTGGCAACGCCCAAGATACGAGGTTCTATGGCCATGTGCCATTTCCAGGAGCCACAACGTCTCAATTAACTACTGTTGTAAACAGATGTGTCTCTACTGCACCTTCAACACATTTTCCCTGATGGTTTATTGCTTACCATTACCCTGACAATTCCCACATTAGACACTACCTCTCCAGTCTCTCCCTTCTATATAGTGTTAGATTTTGCCCTTTAATTGTCAAAGACTCTAAGCATACATTTTTTTGGACATGTTATGTATATTACTAGACAGAGGCCTAGGCACTGTTCGGTTGTGCCCTCACTCCCAAGAGAAGCCTGCTTAGGCCTCTGCTGGGACAGACCTCTCCTCAGCCAAATACACCAAGAAGTCCATAAGTTTTCTGAATTACTTAGCTGGAGTAGTAATCCAGGTAAAGAGATGGAAACTCTTTGGTCATGACCTCTCACTGGTTTTAAAGATGAAAACGTAAGTGCTGACGTTCAGGATTCTTGGTTATCACTGTGTATTAACTTAATTTTCATCATCTGGACCCCAGAATGTAGAGAGCTTGGTTTTAATAAATCTCTTCGTATAGTATTGGAATCCAACACTTTGTTGGAGTGAGCCACAAAATCACAGCTCCCGCCTCTGTTAAAGACAATTGCTCCATCGGATCCTGAGTGGTGACAGGACTGGAGGTCTTATCTCCATTTAATTTTTTAATAGTCCTAGATTATAAAAATTGTACACATACATTGTGTGATATCATGTAATAACCTAAGCGATATTTGTCTTTTCATGGTTTGTTACGGTTATTTTATGGTTTGTTTGGAGTGCTTCCATTTACTCATTCCATGCCTCCTGCTGTTCCTCCTTGTGTCATTGAAGAAATGATGGAATGGAAAGTGTCCTGGGCAATTAGCTGTGGCTGAGAATAATTCCAGCGGTTGGGATTAGTTTAAGATTTAAATATTCCACCCATCCCTTTTTTGCTTTTCTAAGCCACACTTTCTATATGGAAAGGGTATGCGGAGGTGCACCATGCACTCTGTGCCATAGGACTCAAGCTGCTCCTCACCCTTGAGGTCCTACAAGGTTTTGTGGTGCTTTTGTTCCACTTTAGAGAGAATGTGGCTTGCCATTTCAGACTGTATAGTTCCTCATGGAGCAAGATCAAGTCTTATATTATGTAGATTTGTATAGTACATAGCTACCCTTAGGTTTTCCCGCGCTGAGTGTATCAAGTATGCATCGATAATTGTCTAGAGCAGGGACTTGATAAGTACTAATCCTGGTAAAAGCATGTTTAACCATTTTTCTTAACTTTTTCTCATCCGGTTCCATTCTCAATTCCCTTGGCAGAGATTTCCATAGTTTGGGGGACAGGTAGGAGATTAATCTGCACCCCATCTGGATCTATGGAGACCTATGTTAGATGAACGTAGGCTCCTGTTTGGGACGTAGGGTGATAAAAGAGTGCTTATCAGGGGAGGTCCCTTATGAGTGACACTCCTGGGGACCATGCAGAGCACCCTCAATTCTATCCTTTCCTCCACTGGAAGCCAGGTTAGGGATGTCAAGGTAGTTTTTAAGTCTTATTTGGCTGGGACTGATACTTGTCAGGAGTGACACAGCAGGCAAAAACACTGCAAGGGAATGTGGACTCAAATAAACACCAGTGGCTATAATGAATGAACTCATTCCAGCTACAGTTTTTTAAAAATTGTTTTCCATCTCTTAGTGGCAGGCTCCCATCAGTGGTTCTTTCAGTTACTTAACATTCATCCAAGTACCAATTATTTGTTGTTTTACTTTTGGAATACATGGAGGTAGACAGAAGACCACAATGGAACACTGAAGTCTAAGGTGACCTGGGCATGTGTCCTGTGCCCTTATACTTTATTTAAAGCAAATGGGCACATAAATGATTGACAATGGACATTTCTCCTACTGCTTCTGTATTTTATAGCATAGAGCACAAGAGGCCTAAAACATATCTCGCATGTGGATATACATATAAGCATGGTTATGAAGAACAATTTTCTTCTCCAATATCCCATTAATGTTACAAACTATTGATAACGCTGCACTTCTACACAACAGAACACTGTTTAATAAGCATACTGTGTATATGTTTTTTGCCCTAGTATTCCTTTTATAATATAGTATTATCCTTAAGTCACTTTACATTGTGTAATATATACACATATAAAAAGTATTAGACGAGTAACAAGAATATTGGGAACATGTCACATATGTAGAAAATATGACAGAATAAATGTACTTAGTACAGAGCAAGTATATAATCTATATCTGCTGACACACAGACACTCTAAATATTTATAACTGAGCTCTTTAAAGTAGTTATTGGCTCTCAAATATTCAGCCATTTGTAACGTGCCACAAATCACTAAATAATGGTGATATCAACCAATATAAAATCCACAATGTATTATGGAAGATAAACATACAATTATATGAGACACCTTTTGGTGGTGTGTTTACTCTAAACTACACACATCATATTACAGTAACTGAAAAACACACACCTCACTCCACAATATCCTATTCATCGCATACTATCAGGTCAACTCTACTCATACATATCTCTGCCTGGAAACAGATTGAAGGCAAAATGTATCTATCATCCACAACAACACATTCAAATAGCCCATAACTTTTCAGAAGGAGCATAGGATGTAGAGTATTCGACTATCATTGAAGCATTTTATTCTTCTTCAGTAATGTAATATATATATATATATATATATATATATATATATATATTTTCACCATACCAAACTTTCCATCAAAAGAAGGCGCTGACTCCGTGTATCATTATTCAAGCGTTTTATTCTCAGTTACAGCTTCTGCTCAGACGCGTTTCGGCGGCTCACTCCCGCCTTGCTCACTAACATCTGACCATCTCACAGTGCATTTATATATACATACAGCGTTTGGAGCACAGACGTCACACACATAATTAGCATTGCTTGTTGCTAAGGTGATTCAATTACATCCTGGCTGGTGACGTCACAGTTATCTACAATAGGCACGTTAACTGCATGGCCGTAGTGTATTCATACAGTTTAACCACTTGTGCGATATTTAAACATTACGTCATGTCTAAAATAATATCACGTCTTACATTGTCAGTTTTGCCCTTGGACGAGTAAAAATACTGATCGTACACTGAGGCTATTGCTACAGGTTCATGTAATCATTTCTCCGTCCTGATTGTGTCATCCACATTACGCCCTCCCATGTCCGCCCTCGTTAAACTTTAATGGATTCTGATAAGTCGGCTTCAGTAAACTGGGAGACGTGTGGGTCCCTGATTGGCTAAGGGCTATTGTTGTACGTATAACCTTAGCAACCATGCCGACAACTCTGGTTTGCTTCCTAATGCACGGAGACAGTATGCTCGAGAGTTGTGTCGGTCTAAGGCGCGGTTTCTAATTGCGGCATAATGCCGGTGGGAAACTACGGTTACGGGTGTGTACCTACCCTGATGGTTTAGCTCAGGTAAGCGCGGGATGACAGAGTGTGCCTCGGAGATTCGTTAGTGCGATTGTATGCCTCAGTGCTCATGATATGTGTTTACTTGTGCTCGACCGCAGTCTAGTGAGTGTAGTGAAATTGAAAGATGGTGAAACGTATTTCACGGGTACTGGGGGAAGAAAAGGAGGCTACTAAATATGGACAGTAAGGGCTTCATCAGCATTCAGCCCTGACGGGATCTTGGAATTCAAGAGGATTATATATCTTGATTCCAATCGGCGTAAGGCCAATTTGCGGTTCCCGCCTCTCACATTTTTGGGAACGTTGTCAATAACAAAGTATGTTAGACCAGACGAATCTCCACCATGTGCTTCATGGATATGGCGCGCTACTGGGTAGGTTTGGTCTTTGTTATTTATAGCACGCAAGTGCTGTAGTATCCTGACGTGTGCTTGATGGATGGTGGATCCTACATACCGTTTCCCACATTCGCATGTAAGAACATACACTGCGAATTCGGTTTTGCAGGAAAACTGATCTCTAATAGTAAGTGGGTTTTTTCTGAAAGGTGTCACCACACTGGTTGTATTTACACCGTGCGTGCATGCCTTGCATTTACTGCATTTTTTAAAGCCGGTTTGTGATTGCAGCCAGTTTTTCTTCTTTTTGACTGTCGGGGCATTGCATACTAGTTCTGCCCGCATGGATTTAGCCTTCCTAAATGACACCAATGGGCGATTGCCCATTAGATTACCTATGGTGGTGTCATTACTTATTAAGGGCCAGTGCCTTCTCAAGATTTTGCGAAGGTTTGCATGATGTCGATTATACCCTGTGATTAATCTTGGAGGTTGTCTTTGTTGTGCGGGTGTTTCCGATGTCTGGGGAAACAGTAGATCATGTCTGTTTTTAGTGCTACACTTAGTTTCAGCTTTGTTGCATGTTGTTTCAGAGTAACCCCTTCGTTTGAGTCTTGTGAAGAGATTACGTTTGGCATCAGTAAGTCCATCAGCGGTGCTACAGTTTCGTGTCATCCTAAGACATTCAGCGTAGGGGATCGACTGTTTAAGTGGTGTCGGGTGGAAGCTGTTGGCATGGAGGATGGAGTTACCAGCAGTTGGTTTGCGGTATGTGCGTGATTGGATTTTATCATTTTGGATGAAGAGTTCTACATCTAGGAATTGGATGTTTTCACTGCTAGTTATGCAAGTAAACTTCAAATTTAAAGTGTTTTCATTTAGTTTTTGAGTAAACAAAACAGCACTTTCCACACTGCCCTCCCACAAAATGAATATGTCATCTATAAAACGTTTATAGATAATAACATTTTTCGACATAGTTTCTTGATACCCTTTCATGAGTACTTGCTCCTCCCACCAGCCCATGTGGAGGTTCGCATAGCTGGGAGAGAAGCAAGTACCCATGGCTGATCCTTGGACTTGTTGGTAGAACAGTCTATCGAAGATGAACGTGTTATTGGTCAAGCACCATTCCGTCATCTCCAGAAGCATTTTGGTGTGTTCAAATAGTGTTATTGGTCTTTTCCCCAAAAAATGTTTCATGGCATTGAGTCCATCTTTGTGTCTGATGCTCGTGTACAACGATTGGACATCCAGGGTTAGAAATAGGTAATCTTCTTTCCATTTGACATCATACACTTTGGTTAAAAAATCTCCCGTGTCTTTAATGTACGCTGGTAGCTTGCGGACTTCAGGTTGCAGAAAGTGATCAATGTAAATGCTAGTGTTTTCAAATAAACTCCCCATTGCCGATATGATCGGCCTTCCTGGTGGTTTTTTGTCATCTTTGTGAATTTTGGGGATAAGGTACATTTGAGCAGTCACAGGATAGTCGTTCTTCAGGAACTCAAACTCCTTTTTGTTTAGCAATCCTTTCCCTTTCCATTTGTATAGTTCCACGTGGTATTTCTCTTGGATTCCGATTAGGTGAGTTGGGCTGATTCTCGAATAACATTCTCTGTCTTTAAGTTGGCTAAGAGCCTCATTGTTGTACATTTCCAAGGGCCAAAGGACAATGTTTCCCCCTTTGTCCGACCACCTTACCACTATATCTGATCTTGATTTGATCTTTTGCATCAGAGCGTTGTATTTTCTATTGTGGTCTAGGTTGTCTTGATGGTTTTGCTTAGTACTCACTACAGAAAGTTCCTTGAGATCCCTTATTACGTACTCAGCAAAGAGGTCAAGTCCATCTTTGGGCATTGTTGGGAGGAAAATGGATTTGGGTTTGAAACCTGTTTTGACAGACTGCCAAATGTCAATATCTGCACTCCTGGCCGCACCACTGGGTGTGATTTCCTCATTGGTGATTTCACTGGATTGTTCCAATCCTATAAGATTTTGTAACAGTTCCATGTGTTCCACATTGAGCATAGGTTCAGAGACAATGTTAGATTGTATTTCGGCATCGTTTTGGCTTGAGTTGGAAAAATACTTTTGCAGTTTTAGTTTCCGCACATGTAAAAACAAATCAATTCGGGTTTGTGTGTAGTCAAAATTCGTGTTACTACAGAAAGTCAATCCCAGAGATAAAATGTCAAGTTCTTCTTGTGAAAGCTCCATATTGGTTAAATTAATTACTGTGTTGTCTTTTGTTGTGTCATTCATCGGCGTCTGTTTCTTCTGTATTTTGGTTTGTCCTGCCTTTGCACCTGTTTTGCCCCATCTCCTGTTTTTTCTCCTACGGCTTTTGGTTGTTGGTTTTGTTTTTGTTTTTTCCTTCCAAATTCCTCTCTTTGGTCTTGTGGTATCCGGGGGCGGAGTGTTCTGAGGCGCTGTGTGCGTAAAAAAATCAATTCTTGTGCTGGGGTAGGCGTGGGGCCCGACCTCTCTGCGCTTTTGATGCTCTCATTATCAGTTTCATACTCAGAGCTTAGTTCAGGCTCGCTTTGCTCTATTCTACCATCTCGGTCTTTGCGAGTTACATCTGGCGTTTCCCTTCTTATTTGGTCAAATTTTCGTGCAAAGGTATATATTCTGCCATTAATATAATCATTTCGATCCCGCTGAAATTTGATTGCTTTCCTTTCTTTGATTTCGTTTTCATGTTTTTCTACTCTTGTTATAATTTCTTTCATTCTTTCAGTAATTTCTTCTTTGTTTTCTTTAGAGTCTAGTTCCTTCAAGATTTCCTCTATGCGCGTTATTATTTTGTCTCTGTCACTGGCTGCAAATTGCGTGAGTATTTTTAGCATATTTTCCGAGGATTTGGCACTGTTCTCTGCCCACATTTGTAGCATCAGGGGGTCTGGATCTTCGTATGTCGGTGCAACCAGAATTCTCAAACCTCGTGGAACTCTGCCTACATCCAAATATCTTGTTAATGATTTTACCTCCCACCATTTTGCCACCTCCTTTTTCCGTAATTTTTCCAACTCATTCAATAGTGCCTTAGTTGCATCTTTTTCTTTGGTCTGTGCCGGTAACTCTGAATGGGTTTGGTTGTCTTTGCCAGTGTCCGTATCTGTAAATATGTCTAGCGCTGCCTCCTCTCTTCCCCTTTCCCACTCAGCAGCCATGCTGATAGAATCTTAGTTGATTTTTTGCGCTTGGATAGATACACTGCCTGTGTGTCACTTGCGGTTCACGCACACGGGCTCGCTCTCCCTTTGAACCTATGTTTAGTGCCCGCTCCCTGTTACTCACACCGTTTCACGGCTTACCTAGAGCTCTCCGACCGCTTCTCCAGCTATCGTCGATCTCCCAGTAGTCGATCTCCGGTGAATTCGCAGGTTACTCGGGTTTCTTTAACATTCCGGTTCTTGGGGGGCACTGTGTGTCTTTTTCTTCAAAAGTTCAATTTGTTGTTGTCCTTTGCGACACAGTGCAGCCAAATCGAGGAGGGTCAGCGTAGGGCTTCCAGGACAAACGGCCCTTCGTATTTTCACCATACCAAACTTTCCATCAAAAGAAGGCGCTGACTCCGTGTATCATTATTCAAGCGTTTTATTCTCAGTTACAGCTTCTGCTCAGACGCGTTTCGGCGTCGGAATATATATATTCTATACAGTCTGTACTACGGAAATGCCATACTTTCCGGTATCCAGAAAACCTACCATGCACAGATTAAATCCTCACTGCATTCTGTTGTTCATTGGTCCTCAGGAGCTGATCAATGTGACCAGCATCAACCCATTTTGACTTCCCTAAATGAACTTCCTACTGATGGGAGATCCTTGTTTGAAGTTGCCTGCTGAGATCACAAATTCACTCATATTGAGCAGTCGAAATACCTTACAAAGAAACAAACTCTGCAGTAGCTTCAGGACACTGACTCCCTATTACTAGAAATCCCGGTTTTTAGAAACTCAGCATCTTAAACCAGTTTTTCCCATGATGTTTTCCTATAATGTGGAACTCAATCCTTTCTGAAATCCAAACTCTAACATCTTTACTAGCCTTCAAAAGACAACTCAAAGTCTTCCTACTTGCGAAACTCTTCTCTAACTCCAGACTAGTCTAGTTCTACTGGTGGGTCTGAAACAAGATGAATAATGTGATAATGCCTTTAAATTTTAGTCTGTTATTCCCTCCGTCTGTAGATAGGCCCCTGAGGAACCTTTCTGGTTCCAAGTCTAGGTGCTATGCTCAAATCGTGCTTTGTTATGTAAAACTCTCCGATATTCTAGGACCTGGTATGTGCTTTATAAAACTCTATAAATAAATAAAATAAATTGAATAATATATTTGCAAGTTAATAGCCCTAATGGGGTAGTAATCAATACTTTAAAATGTTCAGACAGTAGCAGAAATTTTTCCCAAATCCCTGCAGAAATTAAACAGAACTCACCATGATGAATACAAGTACTAAAATATATAAACAGTAATTTGCTTAACGTGCTTCAGCTTTTGTTTAAGATTTAAGAATTCTCTTTACCAAGAAGGTCATCCATTATTAGAATCCTACTTATTAGTCGTGCAGTCTCCTTTGAAAAAGGGGCATTTTTTGCAGTTGCAAACATGGCAGCCATCTATGTTCTCCAGAGTTTGTGGAGCCCCTTGTTTGCAGATTTTACCTTTCCTTTTAAGACTGCCACATGCTGCATCTGAAACGCCCATCCTTGTTCATTATCATTCAATTCTAGAATATTTTGAATGCTATACACACAGTTATACATTTTGTTTACTATTTTTAGGCTTTGGTGGTACTTCAACCACCTCCGACTTGAATGTGGGCAGGGAGCCATGCGGAATGGGAGTGTGAAGGAAGATTATCATACTTCCCAGGGGCTTGGGACCTGGGCCCTACTCATTCAAACATACCAAGGTTTTTTTGCTTACCCGCGTGTGCTAGTGACCATCTGGGCACTTTCTACCCCTATAACCTTAGTTGGAATGGAGTAGTTTTTACAATTCACAACAAGAATTATGACAACAATGGTTTTCCTGACTTTACATATTGCTGAACTTTGCGCTTGAGCCTTGACAGAGTCGTATAACGACGAAACATGTGGCGGCTGTTCTTTCCTATCATCTACGTGTCAACAATTTGTCACACGATCCCCTTATGATCAAGATTGTGCCATACCTATTGCTTCTTGTTTGAAAATAAATTGCCTACTGACTGGGTGTCAGTCAGTTTGAACTTTTAAATGTGCTGTGCTCTGCTGTTTGAATTTCTACATCTTATGTGCTTGGAGGATCTTTCACCACGTACTAAGTAATATTGCTGGTGGCACAATATTTGTATTGAGAACGCCGTAAAGCATATTGTTTACATTTCCAAACTCAACAGAGGTGCTGGATGCACTGTTCAAAACCACTGCCACCTTTTCTGTAGAACAGCTCCAAGTTATGGTCACGGTGGCATGATATTCTTTTCTTCAACCTCCATTGTGGTATTTTATTACATATTAAATTCTATTTAATATTGCAGAGAGAACTGCACATTGATAGCCACAGATTGTATGACGGAATGACTATAGTACATTTTCGATTTTTCCATATGTTAGATTGCATTGGCATTCTTCAATCCAGTTTCATATTCCAGTAGTGCCAATGTGTTGCTGCAATCCACCATGTTGTTCTCTTCTCCACGGTGAATTTTTACCTGCTATGAACCGCTGATTTTCACTACTCATATTTGATTCTTTACAAAATATGGAATACTTTCTGTACATGTTTCTCGAAAGTCACTTCACACTTCATTTTTAGTGTTCCTTTACATTGTTTAATGATTTTTTAGATTTTCTCTTACCAAACATGAAGCTGTTCCTATTCAGATTACTATTCATTTGTCTTGCAAATATTATTTAAGAGTTAAGAGCGCAAATATGGATTTTCGGAGTGTGTTCTCTCTAAGCTTCTTTTTATTTGCTGCAGATTGTTCTAGACAAAATAGAACATTTTGTAACTTTAAATTTACATTTTGAAGACATATGTATTTTTCTTCTGGTGTGATGGTGCCATAAAAACCCTCATTCATTATTGGTTATTTGCTTGGGGGATTAAGCCCTTAGACTAAGAATAAAATCTTCCATTCAACTTGGTTTGTTCTTGTACTTTAAAATATAATGCATTAATCTTTGAGAGGGGAAGGCACATAATTAAACATAGAAAAGGATCCTTCTTAAAATTCCTTCACTTACTCTTTTAAAGAGATAAATTGCTAGGCGAAGTCCCTCTCAAAGTTGGTTGCCCTTTATTGAACTTCCTCTAATTAATGCTGGTTCTCCAATGTTTGAAATGTCTTTATAAATAAATCAGCATTCTGCTCTATGAGTTGATTCAGTTTCTCTCTCTCACCTGTTGATTTATTCACCAGCTACAGTGAGCCATAGTATTCAAGTCAATAGTCCCTTGTCAGCGAGGACCTGTTTATTAAGTTGGTGGTGCACTAGTTTCTTAATAGGTATCGTGCATTCACCTCATTTCTGTTTCTGTGTGCTCTATTATTGTGCATTATGGTTTATGAGTATGCAATGAAGTAATTGTGTGTGTTCGGAAAACACCTTGTTGATTGTGTTCTTCATCCTTTTTAATTTTTGTCAATAGTATGTTTGAAATAGAGTAAGCACAACAACGGGGCAATAGTATTTATACATAATGGACACATTACATTTACAATTGAGTACTGATTAATGTTGGTGTTATAGTTTATGCACAATACAAACTAGAGATGTGTGAAACTATGTGATGATATTACATGAAATTTAATAAAAGGAATTTTGCTGAGTTTTCTGTGAAATTTGAATACAAGGGCATACCTCGCAATCAAAAGTCAATCAAGACATTGTGAAGGGGACTGTCTCCAGAAGAAAATGTTTCAGTCAAGAGATTTTCTTTTTGAACCAGTGCTGTGTTACAAAATTCTGAAAAGTTTGCATCCGTGAAATTCATGACATTTTGCAAAAATTGCTTACTACATAATTTGCGAGTTTCACTGGGTTTTAGAAATATCTCATCTAATGGGCCAAATCTGACTACAGAATATTGGGGTTCAACTTTGATAGAAATTTGTGGTACAGGTCTTTTTCTAGCGTGTGTGTTGGCAGAATAACAATATGTGCTTATTGAGCATATGAAACTTAATTCACTTAATATTTTCTGTAATGCTACATTTTCGGAGCATTAGTTTATATTTGGTGTGATGATGGAAGTCTCTTAGTTGATTGTTTAATTTGTCCACAGAAATTCAGCTGCTATTTTTACTTTTTTTAGATCAGTTTGAAGGGACTTAGTTTGAGACTCAGTCTTCAACTCTCTTTGTTAAGCATTGGAACAGTTAAGTAAAACATTTGGGTGGGGAGGGTGCTATAGATAGGAAATAATTGTGCGCAGTCACAGTGGTGTACATTCAAACCACTGGATCTAGGTAACCACTTTGCACTCTATTTTTGAAGACGTTTGAATGTGAAGAAAAGACTGCTGACCAAAATGATAGGGTCAATGAACTGGGACAAAACAAAAGAAAAATAAAGTGTTGAGATCAGTAGGGGAAAATAAAGGAACCTGCATTGTATTGAACATGTTTGCCTGAAATAGAGCCTCCCTGCCAAAAGGGAAAAGCTGGTATGTGCCTAGTTTATACGCTCTAGTACTCACAAGTACAGAACGCACCCTCCTTGCAACTTATGAGTCCCCCCGAGACACACCCAAGTAAGTACTTCTAAATCCTTGCCTTCAATGCCTGACAAAGGACCTTGAGGTGAACACAGGGCCTCTTTCCCTTCATCTTTTCAGCAAACTCTGAAGTGGTACTGAAAAGGTGAACTCTTAGCCCCCGAATGAAAGGGCTTAGCGGGTTTTACCTGCCGGACAAGCATCCAGTTGATCCATCATCCAGTCCACTAGGACCTACAATCCATTAGAACATTGGAATATTGGGAGCTCCACTGAAAATAATGGAGTGCTCTGGGCTTCTACTGGCTGGTAGAAGCATGAAGCATCAACATTCCAATGCTGGTCCACAGCTGTTGCCGTGATCAAAGGCCTCACGGAGCCTGAAAGGATTTTAATCCCCTCAGGCTCTGGGGGGCCTTTGTTTTACAAATTAGAAATTCTGTCCTCTAGGGGCGGAGTGTTCTAATAACCTTAGAGCCCTTCTTAGTGGGCTATACCGACCATTAAATGTCCATTCCCTTGTTAAAGGCAGAGACAATGGTGAGGGCCTTGAACAAGGGACTGGGCATTTAATGGGCTGGTAGAGACCTCTACGGTGTGCTCTAAGGCAATATTGGGATTCAATGTAATGTACCTTTTAAGACGCTTCATCAGTATAGTTTTATTTTGTAAAATAATAAATATACTTGGCTCAGTCTGCAACTCAAGACAATGTGATGAAAGTCCAATAAAGAGGTTTGAGAGTAGCACATAAAAAAATATTTGAAAAACATTTTTACCGGCATTTTTATTTTCTATCATGTCACAGCATTGAAAGGCACATCTTATAGGTGGTGCTAAAGCATAGAAATCTAATCAGATTGTTGTCCATATGCTAACTATGCTGCAGGTTTGATAATTGTAACACAAGTCTGGGGGTGAATAGTGGGGCACGTGTGATAACCTACCATTGTCGCTAACATTGCCATGAACATGTGAATGCTTTGCTGTTGGGCTACTTGATTGTCCAAAGAGTTGCATACATCTTCCCTTTTCCACCGTGAATGTATCCTTTACATCGCAGTTGATACATATTTATTTTCTTATGTGCTTTGGGTTCAGAATTGCACCCGATGAAGATTGTGAAAAAATATGTACGTTAAGATGTATAAACACTTATTAACAACAGAATGTGTAACGGTGTGGGCCGTCTGAGTGATGACAGCGATATGCCCCATCGTTGATAGGTCAGGCTTTCTGGGTGTATCTTGTGGATCTATCAGCCATGCTGGCAACGGAAGGAGGGGTGGGAAAAGGCAAACAAAGCCCACATCGAAGGCGAGCATGGACGTGGCTGCTCCTCAGACACAGTTCGTGTCCATGCATGTGTTTCTGTCTCATCTAAATTGGTTCAAAGAGCAGAATTTTACTATGTCTAAGGAGAGACTCTCTGCCATCCTCTAGTTCATACTATCCAGACTGAACAGTCACTCATTTGCTACAGTATCTGAGAGAAGCATTTGTTTAACTTTGCTCAATTCATGTGCTAAGGTTTTTTTTCAACACAGTTCTCATTTCTGTTCCCCGTGTGAAACCAAGTTCTCAACTTCTTCCCATGTTCAACTGATTGTGTCCAGTGAAAAACTGTGCCATGAGACCCTTCCAAGCCATCGCAATTACTCTTTGGCTAACACAAAGTTATTTATGGAATGGCACCGCGTTGTGAGTGACATCATAGACAACTGTAGCTTAGACTTAATTGTGTATTTGATGTCACTGAGAACCCCTTGGGGAAAAAAAGAACCATAATTCGCTATTACTTACCTATAATTCTATATATTCAATTCCTTTGCCTTGGGGCGAGGTAATAAATCAATCAAACACCCCTCGCGGTCTAGCAAAATAGTCCTTCTTGGTTACAGTCCATTCCGTTGTCCGTGATCTTTTTCAAACCCTTTCTTATCAAAGGGCAGTCCCTTACCCTGTGGTAGAACCCTGTGTCAACCTCCCCCATTTTGTGACCTATGTCAGTGCCCCATTTTGTTTTAAAATCTTCTGGACAGGAGTTTGTAGATTTAAGGAGAGCTCAACAAAACCTTGAGCCGTCTAGTATTGTGTGTAGGAGCTGTAAGATCCCATGCATTGGTGACCTAATACACAATTTGCCCTTTAACTCTTGAAATGTATGTTTCGGTGATATATATCATAGGAACTGTCTGGCTGAAAGTCCATTTCTCTCAGTAAATTCTTCAAATATTTTAATCTCCCTGGCAGCACAATAGTTTTTATGCCTACCGCGGTCAGTTGTTCAGTTTCCTGGAGGTATTTGAGGTCTGTGGCCCAGGTAGTCATAAGCAGGGCAGGCACAGAAGTTGGCATTTGTTATGATCTCTGAAGGCACACTTTCCAGCATTTTCTGATCACTGTTAAGAGGCAAGCAAGTCCTCTGGCCCAATTTTTATCCCTCAGTATATTATTCAATGTTCCCTCATTTAGTTCTGATCTCCAGGCAAACCCCATCTGGTAGGCAAACTCCATCTGACCAGTGTGTCATCAACTAAAGTTGGGTGGACAAAAAATACAATTGAAAATCAGGAGCACACAGACCTTCCTCTGTGACTGGAAGTTTTGTTGTTGATGTGTGCCCCATACAAGGTCCATTAGGAACGTATCCAAGATTAACAAAAACGACCTGGGCGCCTATATCGGGAAATTAGTGAAATGGTAAAATAGTGTGGGAAGCAGTAACATTTTGGCTAACGCTGTATGACCAGGGACTAATAGGGGAAGGAAATTCCAGATTTCCACACTTCTTTTTGAGGGATGAATTAGTCTTACCTAGGTGGCCATAGATCAGAGTTTGTGTCATATATTTCAACCCATAAATAGCATAATGTAAGCGACTACCACTGTTTTCCCAGGATCCTCACCTGTGTTGGTTCGAAAGTTGCATCTGATGCAAGTTGAAAGACACAGATCCTAGCACAGTTGACATGATATGCTGATATTTACTCAAATGAACAGGGGGCCTCAGTAGAATTGGTCAATTTTGTCTGTCCAGCTAATAGGAATAAAAAAGGCCATCCGCGTTAAATAAGATGACGTGTGCTATCTGCAATAAGATGCCACTGTCTCTACCTGCAGTTCTCATCGGTTCAGTTAAGGGTTTATTACCAGAGAAAAAGACACAGATGACAAGGAACATCTTTTCCTGCTGTCCCGCCTTAATTTGATTGAGAAGGATCTAATGCAATGAGTGCAGACCTAAGCAGAGGGAAGAGCATATAACAATAATATGCAACAGAAGAATTCTCTTACAATCCCAAATCGCTAAAGCATTCTCAATAAATATTTCCATCTGAATGAATCAACCTCTTTTCAAAATCTGACGATAGCACCAGTGAACCCCGTAAAGACCCAGGTGTCTCTCCCCGTATTCTTTTATGTTCGCAGGCGTGTGATTAGGGAATAATCCTGTTCTCTTGATGTGGGCAAAGAGATTGCAACCTCAGGGTTAAGAGTTTGCTTACAATTTTGTAGTCCAAATTTAGAGGCCTATATGATGCCCTATCATTTGAGTGTCATCCAGGTTTAGGGAATGAAGATAAGGTTGGGTTTAGCAAATGCCCCTTTTCCAAGGCAGAAGTTGTGGGGATATTAGATATGTTAAGCAGATGTCCAGAGGCAAGTGGTCAGAGACAGGGGTTCGCCCCTAGAGCTATGCTTTAGAAGGGCTCCTTGATTTCTGTCTCCACATTGCTGGCTCAAATCCTCCCCCAAAATGTTCAGGTACCACGGTTGGTACCTCAGATAGGTGTAAGCATCCTTCGTTGCCTCAACCTCTGTCTTATAAATAGGTGAGCGTTCTGTTGTAAAAACAGATTGTGACTGTCAGTTTGGGTGCATCAAAATTGTGCCAACTCTTTAAGGAGTTGCGTAGTGTTCCAAGGAGCATGCACACAGCACCAAATGTGCACCAAATGGAGCAGAAGACACGCTCACTTTGTTCGCAGCCTAAAGCTGCACAACCGTTTGTGAGTGCTTCAGAACAGCTACCTGTGTTTCAGTTCTAACAAGAAGTTGTGATTGAATGGAGTAGTAATCATAAATACTGCTTTTGAAGAGCTGCAGGAGAATAATTAATGTGTTTTTAACAAAGGGCTTTAGCGAAATAATGACTGTTTTCTCCATCCTGTGCCTTGAGGTGCCGTTGCTTACACGCAAGCCTGCCATCTGTTCGGCACTTTCCACCCACCTGCAAACAAGCACAGAAAAAAGTTTATTGTCAGGGCTCTCTAGAACACTCACATTTGTTCGCTTGTTTGCAGGAGGTGGGCGGGAAAAACGTATGGCTGCCTCGCGGACAAAAGTATGGCAGGCAATGTGCAACTTAGGAAAATTGCATTCTTTATCCTAAGATGTCGTTTATTTCACACAAACACTGTGGTTGTTTGTATAGATTACTGCAACTCTCCATGTTGTGCATCTGAAATTAAGAAAGCATTGCGAATTAAATTACTCTTTTTTTCTCTCTAAAATTCAGTACTGTCAATCTTCAAAAATAAGGAGCACAATACTTACACCTCGAAAATCTTTGTGGTGCTCTAAGACCAAATGCCCACAGCCTGATCCATTCTCTTGTTACTTCTCATTTAAATCTTAGGCCCGATTACGAGTGAGCTTTTACAATCCAATCCCTCTTTGTGCAAGGACTGAAATTATGAGATGCGCATTAATATTTACCAGGTGTTGTAAATGAGAAACATCCTTTCGCATGCCGCCAGAATCCCACTGTGCCTTTACGGTGTCAGCAACAGACGAACACATCGTTAGCATGCATTTGGTTAGCACGCAAGTCGTTACAACGACTTGCTTTAACCCCTTCGCTGCAGCGGGTATTCCGCCGCAGCGCTAAGGGGGAGGCGGGGCCGCGCGGCGGTCCCGTGCTCGTGACGGAACCGCTCCGTCACGGCTCGTGGGTGAGCTGTGCTTATGAGGGAACGGTTCCGTCACGGCCCCGCCCGCCTAATAGAACCTTCAGCGCAGGCGCGGAATTCGCGCCACGCAGGCGCAGCGAGCGGGCCGTGACGGAACCGTTCCGTCACCAGCACAGCCCACCCGAGGCTCGTGACGGAACGGTTCCGTCACGAGCATGGGAGGGGTTAAGGGTGAGCATTGGTGGAGTAGTGTTGGATTTAGAGTCCAACACCTTCCATTCTGTTGCGCAGACTGGAGTTGGATTAGTAAATGATATTAATCCAAGTCCAGCTCCCCCCCCCAAGGCAAGTCGTTGCAACATCTTTTGTGCAACAGGAACGCATCATTACAGCACATTCATACTAATGCCGGCGTTAAAAAGGCATACGTACTAAATGCATGCATGATTCCATTATATAATCTTGTAAAACATCTTGCTACCCCTTTCATCTGTGAGATCATTTTCTCAGCTCTGCTTCCTCATAACTCCCCCTCTATTAGACACACAGTCATCACCTCTTATACAGTCTTTTGATGCTAGCACTAACTTTAGTGAAGGTAGCAAAGGCTATGTAAAAATAGATGTAATTTAGTAATTATCCTAAAGGATTAGAGTCAGAAGAATACATGATTGCTCATGTTTTGAATGGGATAATGTTCATGTGTTGGACATTGTTCTATAAAACTGCTGAATTAAGAGACTGGCATCTAATGCTCACTGAGTTCTAAATGCATAAATGTATATTAATATAATAAAACTGCATTTTATATATATATATATATATATATATATATTCACTGAAAAAAACAAAGGTTACAGGGACGTTATAGTTAGGAAAAGAAATTAAAGAAACCTTAGAAATGTACTTTAAAAAAAAACAAAGGTTACAGGGACGTTATAGTTAGGCTCAGGTTTTACTTGTACAAAACTAGTGAAATTTAGCAGTTACAGTTACCTGAGCTAACTATAACTCACTCTCCCCATGCACTGCTTATGACCTCACATAGTACATCACTGATGACATCTCAAATGACATCCCTGTTGACATCATCCACAAAATCACTAACGCACCCACTCACACCCCATAGCACCTTTCATACACCCACTCCCACGCAACCATTCACAAACTCATTCACAGACCCATACCAGTACTTAGACACCCACTCACCGATTAATAGATCTACATACAAATCCACTAACACCCATACAGCCACTTATACATCCACTCACTCACTAAGTGGGAGCCCGCACTTTGTTTTTTTAAAAACATTTTTATCCAGATCTGCAGATCCCGCCAATTTGTTTTTTCTAATTGACTTTTTTTAGGCCAGAGGGATCAGGATGTTCAAAAAAGAAAAATCTCAATAGACATAACATGGGAAAAACATGCGGAAAACCCGATTTGGGATCCTATTTTTTCTCAGCCTCCACTTGATGAATCACCTCAAAACATTCAGCACAGCAGCTGAACCAAAAAGGGGACGTTTTGTGAAAATTTCGTGAAGATTTGTCACGCACTGCCAAAGTTCTTGGCACAAGTAGATAAATTCCTGTTTAATTGTAGAAGCTGCAGCGCAGTGGAGGGACAACTTGCCAAACATTCAGCAGTCTGACGCGTTTCATACTAAACAACATTTCTTCAGAGGCAGTTTGTTAACAATCGACCTGGAGCATACGGCAGTACTTATTTCTTCAGCCACCCACCCCAGTGGACATTGGCTCCCACTGAGCCTGATGGTCAATGCAGTGCCGTCAATTCAACTCATGTGAGCTGCTACATGTTGCAAAAATTCAAACATTAAATATACATACATATATATGTATATATACATACATACATATATGTATATATACATACACACACATATATATATATATATATATATATATATATATATATATATATATGTATATATGTTATAGTTAGTACCTCGTTTACATATACTAAGCATTTTTAGTTTTACTAATAACTTTGGTTCCGTGTGACGAATCTATGCTAAATATTCAAAATTAGTGTACAACTCATGTCAGGTGTTGTTTGGAAAGTTGCGGGGTAATTCATCAAGCGGGGTATGAGAAAAAGGGGAGGGTCCCAAAACACTTTTCCCCATACAATTTCCCATAGAGATTTTAGACAGGACTACAGACAGAACCACTGAAAGGAATTACACCAAATTTGGCAAAAAGCTAGATCTTGGTTCAGAAAGATGTCTTTTGGTAATGTGGTGGAAATCCATTCAGTAGTTTAGGAGTTATTAAAGAAAATCGATTTATATATACATACTTCTAGGGACGCATATCATCCGTGGATCAGACAGATCTCAAATTGAGATCTGATTGGCTGCCAACACTTCAACAAGGGAGTGTGTGAACCGGAGCCAACGGAGGTCGAGAACCCACCACGGACGTACATTATTCTCCCGCATGAAAATACGGGACTCACAGAGTTAACCACAAGCCCTCCCTCCTCCCTACAGGAAGCTGAAGTGACGAAAGGCAGCAGGATCCAGTCGGAGAGTGACCTCTCGTCGGAAGAGGCGGGACTAACTCCTTTATGAGAGTGGACATCGAGGAAGACGGAGAGCGCGAACCCGGAAGACGCCGCGGAGTTGGATTCACGGGACGAGAAGAAGCTCCAAAGGACAACGAAGGAAGAAGACGACGACGGGGAAGACGCGGATGCTGGTCTGAGGACTGTTGGACGCCCCCGGAGGTTGCTGAGGCGAGTTACAGCAGACGCGGTGAGTGTCCACGAGAGGAAGGGAGGGGAGGGAGGGAACGGCGGGTGAGTCTGGTATACGGGCACAGTGTTGTGTTGGACGCTGCATGTACAGATCTCTGAGCAACGCTCCTCGAATCCCTTGCCCTCAGGAATACAGCCCTCAATGTTGTTACTGTTTTTTTAGCTTAAACTGCGCTATAGGAGAGGAATCCTGTAATCATCACTTTCCCCAAAAGCCCGACTTATTTCAACATTAGGAAAAGCCTATATACTATCTCTCCATAGTCCCTCACATTCTAAATCTATTTGCATTCACTTCGGGTGTGGTGACGGTGAAATCCCATTAGACCTGCATCCACTGACCGCTCTTTCCTTTCTCTTTGAGCCTGAGTCTACCAGGACCAGGAAGGAAGAAGGAACATCGGGACAAGACGAATAGAACATCCTCACGAACACTGGACCAAATTATTAACTCCTGACATCATATTCATCCTATTCTCTGTGCTGTACTCTAAATAAATTCACAATTCAACCCACAATCCGGCCTCCTAGTTTCCATTTCCGCCCATCCATCCAACAGAGTGTTAGCAGCTACCTTGGGATTTAGACTCTGCTGAGCCCAGAGAAAAAAACAATAAAAACAGACAATGGAGCAGGGTAGGAATACACTGACCCTCCTAGGCCAGGCGGTTGGGTCACAAAGGGACCCTGCTGGGGGCCAATGTTTTTTTTAAAAACGTTGCTGCAAATTTGAGGAGGAACTCTCAAGCTTGTTGTTAGTAGCCCCGGGGGCCAGGTCTTAGGGGAATTAGTAATTTTATTTGGGGAGAGGGGCGCAAGCGCCCCCCCGCTCTCCAGGTTGTTTTTGGCCCGCACATCCCAGGGCACGCCCAATATTTACAAATAGGTGAGGACCCACATGGCACTCCTCCGGGGGTCGATTTCAGCCCCAGGGAACCCATATCCCATGGCCCAGACTTTCATAATATTAGAAAGGCATGCAGCCTCCCTTCTGAGCTGATTTCAGCACCAGGGACCACCACCTGCCGGGGCTCGCCCAAAACAATAAGGGGGAGGGGAGCTTGCGTCCCCCCTCCCTAGTCCGATTTTGCCCTGGGGAACCCATCCCGGGGCACCCGGCCATGCAAATTAATGGACACAGCTCCCCTCCCAGAGACGTTAATAGCCCTGGGAATCAAAAATACTTCCGCCCACTGTGAGTGGACTTTTCATTGGTTTCCCTGCCAGCCCTCAAGCGGGCCTGGAAACAGATCAACATTTTTAGGTGCTCCCTGTGGGTGGAAGCAATGCCAGCTCCCACTGGATGTGGGGAGCTGGCTAGGGCCGTGGGGTGATTGAGGCCCCCCCACGGCTTCCAACCATAATGTAGTGAGTGCCCTGGGTGGGCTCCAGGGCACCCACCCTTTACTGGCCAGGTCCTGGGGAATGTTATTTTATGTTAAATTATTTGTAAAAGCGCATGGCTGCCCCAAACACAGGGCATCCCAGCGCTACAGGAATGGGGTGCCCGGGGCCAATACTGACCCAGGGATGGGGGCTGTGTGCCTCCGTTCCACTTCATAATATGGCTGGACTGCAGGAGATAAGGTCCCTGGGGCAAAAGTGGTCCTAGTAGGGAGAATGCATGGCCTCCTATCCCCATTTAATAAATGGATGGGCCGCAGACAATGCGGACCCCGGGACTAATATTGGCCTGGGAGGCGGGCTGCATGCCCCATCCTCCTTTTTAATATGCCCGGGTCCCCGGAGATGGGGTCCCCAGTGACAGAAATTGGCATAGGGAGGGGGGCTGGTTGCCCCCCTCCAACTACATAATATGGCCAGGTCCCGGGAGATCGGGTACCTCAGGCCAAAAGCAGCCCAAGTAGGGGGGATGCGTGGCCTCCCATCCCAAATTAATAAATGGATAGGCCCCGGAGAAAGGGGTGCCAGGAGCCAATATTAGCCTGAGGAAGGTATCTGCATGCCCCCTCCTCCTTTTTAATATGGCCTGGCCCCGGGAGATGGGGTGCCCAGGGACAGAAATGGTCCCAGGGAATGGGGCTGCATGCCCCCCTCCCTGGTGGCTGCCTTCAGCTGTACAAAGCATTGGGTTGGCTGCATGTGGGGGTTTGGCCACAGGCTAGGCCCTGAGGCCAACCCCCCACCTCACACTGCTGAAGGGGGTGCCTGGTGGTGGTTGGATGAACGCATGATAATTAAATATTACTTTACATTGGAAAATACCCTAAAAATTCACTGTAAAACCACAAAGATTAAAGATTTGGTTTCGAATTTTGTAAAGCACATGATTGCCCTCGGGTATCTTGGCTCTAGTATATTTTTTTTAACGCTAATACTAGCCACAAATGAACAATAGGGATTTAAAAGGAAAGTGAAAACCACCAGGTTTTTAAATGTTTGCGAAACCAAGGAAAGTTTGCCTGACTTTTAAGGTGTAAGGGCATTTGCTTTCATAGATTGCAGGTGGAGAAAAACAAAACTACGACATCCCCATGCCACTTTTTTACCCTGGGAACGACCACTGATCTTGAGCGGGCCGATCATAGTAGTCTTTTTGGGGAGTACAGCAGTGTCTGGCGGTGGACACAGCTTTTGTCTGACAATGACACAACTTTTGTCTGACAATGAACACAGCCAATGTCTGACACTGGACACAGCCAATGTCTGACACTGGACACAGCCAATGTCTGACACTGGACACAGCCAATGTCTGACAATGGAAAATACCAGTGTATGACACTGGACACAGCCAGTGTCTGACAATGGACACAGCCAACATCTGACCACGGGCACGGCTGCATTCTGCAACATCTGCAGCTTGTTTAGTGGTCTCTGTTTAATGCCCCCAAGTACAGAGCATTACAATATTCATTCCTAGAAATCACTAGGCGGAGGACCACTGAATTTTTCAGAACAGGAGGGATGAACGGTGACACCTTCCTCAACATTCTTAATATGAAAAACATGTTGTCAATTTATTAATCTGATCCAGGAGTGATAGCTCAGTGTCAAAAACAGGCAGTGAGACAGAACCGACAGACTGAGGCCACCATGACTGGTTCCTAAAGGCAACATCTTTACCAAAAAGGAGAACCTCTGTTTTTTTAGAGTTCAGCTTTAGGCAGTTACCACTCATCCTGCTGACAATGGCCTTCATGCATCTATTGAACTGGTCAGCAAAATTCTCCACGTTATTAGAAATTGATACAACGATCTGAGTATCATCAGTGTATGCTACTGTGGCAAAACCAAAACAATGAATGCGCTTGGCTAAAGGGGGCACATAATTAATAAATAGAGTAGGGCTGAGAGATCACCCCTGGGGGACACAACAAGGCATTGTAAAAGATTTTGAATTAAACTCCACAAGGGCCACCCTTTGCTCATGCTTTCTTAAAAGTGAGAACAGAAGCTCGAAAGCTGATCCCTAATCCCAATTTCTGTCAGCCACTCCAAGAGTACGATATGGCTCACTGTGTCAACGGCTGTGGAGATAAAAAGCACCACTGCAGTTTTCCTACCATTTTCCATAATAAGCATGATCTCTTCTGAGACTGCCATCAAGGCATTCCCAGTACTGTGCCCAGACCTGAAGCCAAAGTGTGCCTCATTCAAAATTTTCTTTCTTTCCAGTTATTCTGACAGAGTTTTATTAAGATGTTTTCCAATAACTTTAGCTCTAAATGGTAGCCGAGATATGGACCGATAATTATTCTCTGTTATAGGATCTAGGGAAGGCTTCTTTAGAACTGATAGGACCAAAGTTTTTACTATTCCCTGGGAAATCAGCCCTCCTTAATAATGATGTTAAACAAAGTCCTAAGGACCGTAGCTATCTCGTACGCTATATCATGCACCAGCTAGGGCAGCAAGGATTGGAAGGGGCTCCTGACTTGGTGGGCCTTATTAACTCGACCACTTGGTGTTCTGTCAAAACGTGAAAGCTACAGAGCTCAGCGTTATTTCGGATCTGCGGGAAAGACTCAGCACTTGGGCCAGGCGGAGACTTAGTTGGGTCAAATATGCTGTAGACTGATTTCACTTCATCTTTAAAAAATTTTGCCAGTTTGTCCCAAAAGGTCTGACCGGGGCATTCATGGGGTTAGGACTCACAGTAACACATTGAGAACACTACAAATAGACACCACATCAGTTTAACAGAATGAAGTATCTTTATCGAAACCAAACAAGACCAAAAAGACAAAAATCTAACATACACAAACAAAGATCTCACTTTTAAAATGTTTAAAACTGTTCAGCCCATATAAAACTATGGATTTGTCACTTTTAGCAAAAAGTACCAGGGAATTATTAAAATTAGAGACAATAACGGGCGCCAGGGAGGTGAGTCACCGGAAAACAAAGCGTTGTGTCAATTCCTTACATGCAGGGAAGGTGATGCATCAGTTCCATGCTTCCAGGGGAGGTGATGCGTCGGTTCCTTACTGTGAGAGGAGGTGATGCATCGGTTTCTTACTGCGTGGGGAGGCAATTCGTAATTTCTCCGGACACGCTGCCTCAGTTTCTTACTGAAGCCCAGCGTTGATGTAGACTTGGCGCACATGTGCAATGTGTGAAAAATTCAGGCACTGTGGGTCGCAGCAGTGACAATACAGGTGCTGCGTTGATTTCTACAGCTGCAAACTTGTGATCGATTCTTCTAACCACAAGCAGGGCCTCAATCGGAGTAAGCATGGTGGTCTCGGGCTTCAGAGACATGGTGCGCTGACCTCGGGCTGCGGTGGTTCTTTCTGACTCGGACAGGCGCTGAGTCGATTTTTCCAGCCACATGGTGGAGGTGCTTGGAAATTCTTACCGAACGGTGGGGCTGCTACCGAAAAACAGGTGCTGGAGGGGCGATGCATGAAATTTCAGCAACAGGAGCAGCAAAACAACCTGTAAGGGCCCAGAACTGGAGTTGGCACAACAAGGCAGGTCAGAACTCCCAGCAGTGGAGTTCAGGGATACTGCAATGATGTTTTTGTGCCCCTGAGACTGCTTAACAGGAGGCAAGTACACACAGGCCCTTCTCAAACATGTGACAAACAGCAATTTCTAGACTTTGTTCTCTCCAAGACAGAGACAGCAACTACAGGCCAACCCTGCAAAGCAAACACAGCAAATGAGCAGTACTCCTCCTAACAGCTCTTCTGCTTTGCTGAGCTTCTTCTTGATCCAGAAGTGTTCTACAAATCTGGTGTTTTAGGTCCAGTACTTATACCCCTTTCAGCCTTTGAAGCTGGCAGGGTTCAAAGAAAGTCTTTGTTGTTCACATGCCCCAAACACACTCCAGTGGGTGGAGACATCATTGTGAGAGCCCTGTTTATGAGTCAGTGACAACTTCTCCCACCACTCTATTCCAAGAAGACCCCCTCAACCTGGTGATGGCTCATCCGGATATGCAGGACACACCACAGCTGCTTTTAAGTGACTTTCTAGAGCGAATGCCCAAATATGGCCCTGCAATTCTAAGCCAGAGGTTGATTCCATACACATGCAGGGAAATGGAATGGTAAAAAACAAACATGTCCACTTTCTAAAAGTGGCATTTTTAAACACGCAATTTTAAAACCACCTTCATTAAAAGATGTTGCTTTAAAGTCTGAGCTCAGGGAGCCAAAACTCCTAATCTCTCTCTCTTCCCAACAGAAAGTTACACTTGTAAAATGTTATAATGCAGCTCCAATGATAACCCATAGGAGAGATAGCCTTTAAATAGTGAAAAACAAAATTGGCAGTATTTCACTATCAAGACATGTAAAAAAAGGACATACCCTACCTTGGGGCTACCTTAGGGGTGCCTTAAATACAGAAAAAGGGAAGGTCAGGGCCTGACAAGAGGGTGAACTTGCCAGGTCCACATTGCAATTTAAAACTTCACTCATAGATACTGCAATGGCAGACCTGAGACAAATTTACAGTGCTACTCGTGTGGGTAGCACAGCCAGTGCTGCAGGCCCACTGGTAGCATTTGATTTACAGGCCATGGGCACCACAATGCACTTTATGAGGAACTTACCAGTAAATCAGATCTGCCAATTATGGTCAACCAATCATAATAACAATTTACACAGGGAGAAATTGCACTTTAGAACTGATCAGCAGTGGTAAAGTGCACAGAGTTCTAAAACCAGTAAAAAATTAAATGCAGCACACAGTCAAAAGCAGGAGGTCAAAAGGAAAAAGACAGGGGAAAAACACACCAAAGATGCCAGTTTAAACAAGTGTTAAAAAACATTTAAAATGTCCCTTACTAATGTAGAAATTAGCTAATCAAGTCAAGAAGTACTCTGCAGTCACACTATTATTTGCTTTAAATAGTCTTGTTAGGGGAAGATTGGTACATCAACTCCTCAATATGGCAGCCTCTCGCTCTGACAGGCGAGTCTAATGGACCCCAATTGATAAAGAAAGACAATGCCTACAAATGAAACATTAAAGAGTGTTAAAGAACAGTTAAAATGTCCCTTACTATTGTGCAAGATAGCCGATCAAGCAAATGAAGTGCTGCACAGTCATGCTTTCATGTGCTTTAAATAGTCTTGTTGGAGGAAGACTGGTATGTCAACTCCTCAATATGGTGGCCGCTTGCTCGGACATGTGATTCTAATGGTCCCCAATTCATAAAGTAACATAGTAACACAGTGCATAAAAACGAAATATTAAATAGTGTTAAAAAACCAGTTAAAATGTCCCTTACTGTTCTGTAAAATAGCCAACGTTATAGTTAGGAAATATGTTATAGTTAGAGAAGTTATAGTAAGGAAATAGAATTGAAAATAGAGTTATAGTTAATTTAGGGCACAAGTTACTTGAGATAACTATAACTGCTGGATTACTATGGTTTTGTGTATGTAAAATCTGAACCTAACCATAATGTCCCTGTACTGTTTGGTTTTTAGTGAATTTTTAAAGTTTTTTTAATTCTATTTCCTAACTATAATGTCCCTGAAACCGTTGGTTCTTTCAGTGAAAAGGAAAAAATACATATATATACATATATATATATATATATATATATATATATATATATATATATATATATATTTATATTCGGCCAGGAATCACATCATTGCTGTTAGACACAAATCACCATTGTGCAAGCATGAGGCTCTGTGAAATAATTTAGTACTTTACAGAGCTCTTTAAAAGAACTACAAGCCTTCTCAATTTTACTAGATATGTAACATCTCCTGGTTTTCCTAATGTGCATGTGTTAACTTGCCAGTGCAGCTTTGTAGGCTGCTCTGTCATCCTGGGTTTTTGAGTGCCACCATTGTCTTTCCAACATTTTACAGGTCGTTTTCATTAAGCTATGGTAGAGAACCAGGGAACCTGAGGTCTGAAAGAGACTATCTAAATTGGCCACAGGGCCTGGCCTGAGGAAAGACCCTGCAGCCAACCCCTTGCTGCACATGGACACTGGCCATGCACAATAGGGGATTGGCCAATTGTGGCAGGATTGACTGCAGGAGCCAGCCTCTGGGCCCAACCCCACTGCAAGAGGCCACCTCCCTGCTGCACTTGGGGGTGGAGGTTGTCTGCCCAGAACTGGGTAAGGTTCAGAGCCTGCCAGCCATCTCCTTGCTCTTCAAGGCCAAAGGCTGTGTGCAGCAGGTGAGTCAGATGAATATGAGCAAACACAAAAAGGAAATTCACTGAAAAAAAGTGATGGTGTAATTAGGTTTGGTAATAAAATGCTGTTTAACATTAATAAAACAAAACAAAAAAACGGAAATTCACTAAACAGCACAAAGGTTAAACTGATGTCATAGATAGTGATGGTAATACGTTCTTAACTTGTGTTTAAAAACCCTTGTTACTCATTCAAAAACCCATAGGTTAAAGTTATGCTATAATTAGGTGCTAAAATAAGATAAGACTTCATTTTTAAAGCAAACAAAAAATATCACTGAAAATCACCAGTTATAGTTTCCTGAGCTAACTACAACCATCACCCCACCATGCACTGCTTATGACCTCACGTATCAGATCACTCATTACATGTAAATTACATCATTGATGACATTTCAAATGACATCAGTGATGATATCACTGATAACATCATACAGTCATTGTAAAACCATTGTTTGGGTATATGGGCTTGAGATAATTTAAAACGCTACACGAGGACAATTTTGAACGTATTTTAATGGGATTACTCTCTTAAAGACTTCACATGGCACGTAATTTTAGACCAAGAGGTATACATTATCCAATGAAATGACACTTTCTGTCTGGCCCTATGGAGAGCTTACAGTAATTTAGTAAAATACATTACACACTTTGTGAGATGGGCACAATGGCTTACTGTCTTAGAGCCTTGCGTGCAACACCAGTGTGAGAAAAACCACCTCTAAGGTAGCCACCCCTGCATTCTAAAATATTCAACAATTTGCAATACCTCAAAATATTCAGCTAAGTTCTAGAAATACACATCCCACCTTATAAACGTCCTTGCCTCATAGAAATTATCTAAAGTATTTGTTACAACTATTCAATATGAACAACAAAAGAGTGTATCCAACCTGGGATAGGGCTAGCAAGGACACTCACTGTGTTTTAAAAGAACCCTCACTCGCCAACCTAGTTGGTGACATACTTCATCATTGGGTTCCCACCAGAGAGGCTGAATGCCTCTCTGGTGTGCTAGGTCGGAGTCCTTGGAGGAATCAGGCAGGTGTCCAGCAGGTGGCAGACTTAGAACTAGATTTGAATACGAGTCCCGCCCCCCACCAGGACCAGACCAGCCTTTGACTTTAAGCAACCAACATCAGGTGTGCTCAGCATTTACCTTGTTTAACATAGAGTAATACTTGCACCCTAAACGTAGGTGATCTGTAAATAGTGCACTATATAACATTTAAAATGCACAACCACACTTGGGCACATGCCATTTCCTTTCTATGAGTGCACCAAAGTACACTCATTAACTCTATGCTATGTATGATTATGATGTTGTCAGTCATGTCATTAATGGTGTCCAATGAGATGTCATCAGTGATGTATTTTAAAATGTCATACTGTTGCAAAGTCATCCTGTGCCCTGGACACCCCCCAACTTTTTGCTGACTGATACTGGTGGTAGCTGACTCTGACTGACCCTGGGGTCTGCCTAACCAGGCCCAGGGCCAGTGCTATGCTGAAAGAGACACATTAGAATACAGTTAAAACACCTACACACACTAGGGTACACAATGGTCTGGTGGGGTACCCCTGTGATTGGCATGACCTACCCTATAGGCCCCTAGTGTATAATAGGGCAGGGGTTTGAAACTACCTGGAAGTCCCTAGTATCCTAGGACATGGCAGTTTAGAGGCCAGCAGCTCGTTTTGCACTTGAATGTGTGCACTGCTGAAGCCTGAGGTCAGTTTAAAAGCAGCCCTGGGTGCCAGGATGCTTTTAGAAAGTAAATTGTGCCCAAACTCGACTTTGGTGTTTGTGGCACTTTCAAAATGGATAACCTACAATGTTTTGGCATATTAGGAACCCCCAGGGCCTCCCCTATGTGTCCCAGGGGTGGGGGGTCATATAAGTATAAGGTACACCCTTATAAAATGAGGTTTATAGGCCCTGGGTTAAGGGAAATTTCACATTTCACTCCCCACATTGTGGTAAAGTGCTGCTCAAATTCGACTTTGATGCTAGGAGCACTGTCGAGAGAGAATCTGCAATATTTCTACAGATTCAGAACCCCTAAAGTCTCCCCCGGTTGTTATGAAAACAAGTACTTATAAAATATGTTTATGTAAGTCCTGGTGCTGGAAAAATGGCCCAAGTCATTTTTCCCATTGCAAATCCCCTGTTACGTAGGTTAACATGGTAGGAAGTTATTGAATAATAACTCTTGATAAGAGAGGGCTAGAAATGCCATTCAAAGACTTCCCAGAATGGTATTAATAAATCCCATAATATCATATTGTTGAATTTCTCCTAAAGTGTACATACAAGAAGTTATAAGAGTTTCTTGTTTGTAAGTCCACATTCAGCCTTCCAGTGGTCTGCCCTGATTGGTCAGAGTTAATGGGATTAGCCGGGCTGCCTTGAAGAGGTGATAAAGAGCCCATGGGGTTAACCAGCTCTGCTGGTAGGGCAGTGTGCTGTTCCATATGAATGACAGGACAGGGGGAGGAGTTGTAAACTATGTTCTTCAAAGAAGAGAGCAGAGAACAGTGTCATTTACAACTCTTAACTTCCCACCTTAGGCAGATGGTAGGATTAAGAAAGGTATGAGCAGATGCAGGGGGAGAGTCTAAGTGAATTAGCCATCATGGGGTGTGTTTAGCCAGCTATTACCTCCTTGCTGGAAAATCAGCCATTATGGATTTTGAAGAATTGATGCACTCTGGGACACAATAATTCCACACTCTACAGGATGTGGTCATATATTGGAGGAGTTACCCTGTTCCCATTGATCAGAAGTGACCTCCTGCTTGACTCAGAAAACTTTGAATAAGTATCTGAGAGGGGCAGAGCCCTCCAGATCTGCTGCTTGAAACGTACTGAAGGAAGAAGTGCCCTGTTGAGAAGCTTTGCTGTGACAAGATTTCTAAGGCCTGACCTCTGAAGACTGCACCATGTTAAACTACAGCCCTGGGAATTATCTTGCTGAAGCAAACTAAAGAGTGAACTCCCTGAAAGCTACAGGTTAAAAGAGCTCATCTGGAACATCACCAACTAAATCTACACCTTGAAGAACTACCAGTGGATGTGTAATGGTTTTGCACCAGTGGATCGTGGGAACTGAGGTCCTCAACTTTCAAGGACCATCTTGGAGCTTCCGGACCCTTGGAGGGAGTTTAAGACTCTTTGGGACCTCTTGAGGAACTTCAGGAAGAAGCTTGGAGAACTTTGAAGCAACTTTGAAAAAAAGCTTCATAGAGAGACCGACTCAACCTGGCGAGCCAGGCCGTCTGCCTTCAACCACGAGCCGGTCAAGCCAACCAGGTTCATCCCACTAAAAGCTCCATCGCTCCAACTTCCAGAGATTGACCGGGACTAGAAGAAAACTGAAGCCGGCGAACCATCACCGGATCCGGCTACATGAGGAGCATCGAGAGACACCACGAGAAAAAGCTCCAGAAAAGTTTCTAAGTGCGCTCGTAGAAAAGGTGACCGGGAGCAACAGTGAGAGCCAAGCTGCCTGCCTTCCATCGCGTGTCGGCCTTGATTCCTGGGTTGCACAGCTGAAGCGTGAAAGGAAAATTTTCTAAGTCTGCCCCAGGGAAGTTGACCGGGAGCTTGTCGAAAGGCAATCTGGCGAACGCTCACCGGAACCGGACTGGCTGGGAGCTTTGAGGGCCCTCGGGACGAAAAGCTCCAGAAAAGTTTCTAACAGGTACATGCATCATTGTAAGCATTTGCGATTTCTTTATTGCGATTTTTAAGGAATCGCAATTAAGAAATCGCAAATTGGTATGCATTAAGAAATCGCAATTTTATTTCCGATTTCTTAATTTTCCTTAATTGCGATTCACAATTTGCGAATCACAATTAAGGAATCCCTTCCCATTTATTCCTATGGGCCAAAAGGCCCATAGGAATGAATAGGAAGACAATCTCAATTTGTGATTCGCAATTAGCTAATCGCAAATTGAGATTGAGATTTCAAGGGTGCAGGGGTGTCCAAAGGACACCCTGTTGCACCCCTGAAATCAATCTATGCAAATATGTGTGCACAACATGACAGTTTGAAAAATGCACAAAATTGCATTTATCTAATTTTTCGCAAATTACCATGAGGTCCAACCTCATGGTAATCTTTTCCTCCTAATTGCGAATTCGCAATTTTTTTAAGTGTCATGCATTGCATTTAAGGAATCGCAAATTGCGATTCCTTAAATGCAATCGCATTTTTAGAAATCGCAAAAAATAGCGATTTCTTGTATTTTTTGTTAATGCAGCCCAAATAGTGATTTAGGAATCGCAAACGGCCGAATTTTGCGATTCGCACCGTTTGCGATTCCTAAATCACTTGATGCATGTGGCCGTTAGTGTGATGGTAGAAACTGAGACTGGGACCTGCCACAAGCTGTAGCCGCTTAGGGCTCCATCGCGCCCGGCCTGACACGTTGACTTTGGCCCAGTCTATCGCGAGCAGGTATCACAATATGGTGCTATATGTTTCTGAGTGCTATATTTTGCTAAATCTTTGAAAAATTCATATCTCCAGTTCCCTACATTGGAATTTTGTTATTTTGGTCTCATTTTAAAGATAAACATATTTCCGATGTTTATAAATTAGTATTGGATTTTTAATATCCAATGGTAGGACCTATGCTGAGTCCTACCATGTGTTAGTGGACTTATTGCCAGTGGCAGACCTACATTTGCCCCTACCAGTAACCCAGTTTCCAACATATACGTATTGTAATATGTGAGGCAATAAGCAGTGTAGGACAAAGGCATACATTACAATTACTTGATTAAACTATAGCTGATGAATTTCAGTATATTTTTGGTCTTTAAACATTAGTTGTTGTCTCATTTCATCAACTAATTGTAATGTCACAATAACCCTTGTTTTTTTCATGGAATATATATATTGATGCTTTGCAAAACATGCAATTTAAACAGACACCTTCCTATAAAGTGATGCACACATGCATTTGTGTGTGTGCAGTTTTATAAAACCTCAGTTATCCTTTGATAGCTAAAGAGTGTCAATGACCTGGATTTTCATTCTGCGCTTACCCACTCTTTGATGGCATAGCCTAGCTGTAGCCTTCTTTGGAGGTTCTACAGATGCCACATAAGAAGTCTGTATGTACACTAATAGAAACCCTGGGGAAGCAAGCAGTATTTGCCCAACATGCATTGAAGTACAGACCCATTCGCATTTCGCACCCAGCCATTTAAACATGGCTTCCATAGTGAAGAGGCTATGTGGTCACTGGATGCAGACCACCAACTCGTCGTTACTAGGTTATTAAAAGCAGAATTTGACATTTAAGAAATAAAAGTATTATATTTTTATAGAACTTTGATGCTGTGGCCCAATCTTCAGATAGATATTACCATTACCAGATACAGAAGTTCAAGCTTCATCGACCTTACAATAGAGGTGGGCGAGCCAGTTAAGGATCAATCCAGAGGCCTCTCTGTGGCTCGGCTCATGGTCCTCCTGGATGCTGGAGCCCAAAACGAGCTGTGCCTTAAAGTGGCTTCTGCCCTTACCCACACTCTATCATCATCCATTAAGAATTAAAAACAAAGCATGAACCTTCGGTGTTAAAATAGATAGAAAGAGGTAGCCATCTAGTGGGTGAATTGCAAAATGTGAAACCTGAAAACAATCCTGGCATCTCGGGTTGACCAAATTGTGTGATCCTTGACAAATATTTTATTCTACAAAGCCTTCTTTTTCTTTGCTTTCACATGCCAGCCCAGAGCATCGTTCAATATGCGAGTTCCGGTGTGCGCTATACTAAAGTAATCTAATGTATTAAGGTGATACGCTTCCGAATGTTAAATAAATACCTTTTTTTTAATTTTAAAGACACTATTATATTTTCATGTGATGTTTGTTGCAGAGTTGCATACTATTTTCAGGGCTTGGCTCCTGCACGGACTCGTAGAGCCCAGCCCCACCCTTGGCTCGACTTGCCCTGTTATTTTTTTTTCCTTGCCCACCTCTACCTTGCAGAAATGAAAGGCTGAGTTAGCTCTTTCCAGCCTTAAACCCCTAAGCTGCCGAATCTTTACGGATTGCAGGAGTAAGCGCATTCACCAGCAGAACTACTTTGCCTTTTGAGTGTCAGGCTATATTGGCCCTGACACTCGAGAGGAGAGAGGCGTCTGGCTCTTGTGACACTTGAAACCTAGTGGCACATATCAGGCCAGGCTGCTGCACCAGTATAGCTTAAGGTGCGACCTAGTTGCCTGCCCAGTAGCAAACGGGCCACGTGCCTGCTGCTGGCGCCACACGCGCACACCGCGCGCCCAGAGAAATCCCCACATATCTCTCTCCGTGAGCGAACGCTTAGCTTCACAGCCACCTATATCCCAGGAACGCATATTTAAAAAATAGCGAGCTGGAAGAGCGATGTCTCCTCGCGCCGGTCGCTGAAAGGAGCAGCCGGGCAGGCCGTCTGCGGTAGAAAATGTATCGGCGGCCACCAGCCAGCTCCATCATTTTCAGTGTCAGAATCTGACAAATCAATAGCGCCGGTGTTTATCCAGTCCAGCCCGGCCTCGTAAACCATCGGCAGCAGTCAGCTGACCTTGTTTTATGATTACACCTGCCGGCTGGGACACACCGCCCTTCTCCCGCCTCTTCCGCTCGATGCGCAAGGCGAACCAAGCGGGTTATCCAACCGGGGAAGAGAAATGGCCGCCGTGGGCCAGGCCGCGCACTGCTGGGGAGTGAAAGAGCCGGAACACAGGGAAACGAGAGACTTTCTCTGGAAACCACCGGGAAACAGAGCCTTCCTTGGGGTGTACATGTCTCTCGGTACGCCAAACACCGACAGCTTCTCACAGGGTGAACCTTTGTTTATACAGCACTAGAAAACCAAAAAACCCGCACAGCGACCCGGCCTTCACACAACACCAGGAAACTTCCGATTCCAAAGGCTGAGCCTCTCTTCATAGAAAACTCAATAATGACAGCCTCTCCCAGGTTGGACCTGCGTCCACAGAACCTTGTACCCACTCTCCATGGCCATGGAGCGTATGGTGCACAATCTTCTGTGGTGCACGGTCACGGTGTGGAAGCTGGACATGGATGCAGGCTGTAGCTCTTGGCCATGGGCAGTGCCTAGTGCATGAACCCAATCCATTTGGCTGAAGAGTCCACTGTACATGGACTTTGGTCCTGCATATTGGCCTTGGTGTCAACCCGCAGTCTTTGTCCATTTAGAATGCTTCCTCTGTTTACCCCAGGTTTTACTGCACAGAGCTTGTCAGATGGCAGACCTTGTAGCCTCGTGTCTTTGCCACGGCCTACTGCACATGGCTAATGGCCATGTGCAACATCCTTGGATGTAGCCTGTCACCTGCTGACATGATCTCTGTCCAGACCAAGGGCCCCCGAACCTGCTGCACATGGCCTTTGGCTTGCATAGTAGTCACTGATATCAGCACTTCGACCTACTAGGCACCCCCTCCCTGTGGCTGCAGCGCCTGAAACGATCACTGAACACAAATTCCAACCACGCAGGCTTTAAGTTAAAGCATCTTTTCAATTTTGTAAGCCGTCTCCCGTATTTAAAACTCTCAAACGTATAAAATGTGATTGATAATTGTTCTGCATCTGTAGCTCATAATTTTAACGACTGGTGCAGTTGAGGTAACATCTTAGCCTCCACTTGCCCAACAAAGTATTTTTTCAAGGCACAGGTTCAAGAATGGCTCTGCGTCATGTAATGGCAGCCAACCAGATCAGGTCAGTTCACAAACGACCCTCTAACATTCAAGAAGGTCATGGTGCAGTCACCTATTTCCACCTCTCAGATTTGCATCTGGAATTCTTGAACCATCCTCAAGGAGGACTTCCAAGGTATTCTTAACCCTTTTAGGACTGCTCAACAACTTTGTAATGCACATGTCTCAAAAACCTTTCTACAGGTTAATACTAAACTACTATAAAGCGGGTCTGAGTTAATTAAAGGGTCTTTATGGCAATTTTGGGATACCAGTTCAACACTTTGGGTTGTAGTAAAGGCACTTAAAGTGATACATATTTCTTTTTTAATCCCCTCCCTCTTTACGTTATTCCTGTGCGCAGATCTGAATGTACCGTGATATGTTAATTGCCCCAATTGTCTGACAAATTCCTTGCAGATTTGGGGAACAGGAGTGAAGTTATTAACAAATGAAAAAAGCATCTTCAATGGAAAGTGCAACTAAGCTACCATGAAGTCACTGACTTGGTAATATTTATTTCAATATATTTAGAACCAATGCACAGCAATGAAAGCCCCCACATTATGTTCAATATTTTGTATAGACCAATATAACTGAAAACATGAATCATTACCAGATATTTAAAATTGTGCGGCATGGCAATATATTGCAACACCCGTGGATATGTTTCTTAGCACATAGATTGTGGAAAATCTACAGAACATCTGCTGATGGAAGCCATCAACGAAGACTAGATTAGCTGGTAGTTCATAATTAAAGTCTTCGATTCTATACATGCCGGATCAATAGGCAGCTGCAATTGACTGTTCCATTGTGTGCCTCTTCTTTTGTGAAGAGGCTGCTCACCTCAATGTCATTTGTCAACAGCTCAGTTCCACAGCTGGAGCGTGTCCCTGATATGGGTTGTGTCTTACTGGTGAGTATGCAATTGCATGAGTGAGGCTGAGGCCTGAATTATGCAAAAAGACTGGTAGGTAAATTTAACTGCGCAAATAAAGACCTTCCCTGCGTTCATCAAAAGTGCCTTCTTCGCCTGTACATTTTGGAGCAGACTCTTTTTAATAAATCACTAATGTATGGTGTGATATGTACTGGCACTTACTTAAAAGCACATCTATTGAAATGGCCATTAATGTTGCACCTACCCCGTGACAAATGTGTGACTACAGGGGAGGTGTCTGCCCTATAGGGGGTTTGCTAGTTTCGCCGGCAGCACCTACCCTTTGACGATTGTCTGACTGCAGTGGAGGTGCCCACTATCATGACCATGAGGCCCACAAATAACCCTAACTAGGATACCTATGTTGGACTACAAGAGGAAGAGCCTCATTTGCATGCACTGGACGTATGCATTAATTCCCCTGTGTTCTTTGGATGTGCCTTCATCGCCTTCAGGCTGGTGTTTGGGCCTCTTCATCTTCAAGGTGATCCAGGACCTTCTCCACATCATTGTCCTTATTGTAGGACAAGCAACAATATATAATAAATAACAACTCCATACTATGTCACAACTAAAGCCAAAGGAAGCCTGATTCTCTGCAGTGAATGCCCATAGACTTCCATTTTTCCATCAGGCCTGCTCACTTCCGCCATATGGGGGGTGAGCTAGGTTGAGATGGCAGCATCTACCCCTTGATAAATGTGTGACTACAAAAGAAGTGTCCCCCTATGGGGTGAGCTAGGATTGACAGGGCGCACCTACCCTATACTGAATGTGTGATTACAGAGGAGGTACACTCATGATGACCATGAGGCCCACAAGTATCCCTAAATAGTGTACCTATGTTGGACTACAACAGAAAGGAATGAGAACTTTATGGTACATTTGCATGCGCGGGATGTATGCATTAGTTAAGCAGGGAGTTTCCGGGTCCTGAAGAAGACAGTTGACATGTATAGGCTTAGATACCAGTCAAAACATGTAAGTAGACTTATGTGATTAGGTGAATCATTGTATTTCAACAACTACCCACTCACATCAGTTTTTTAATCATATCAAGGGTACCCACAAATAAAAGGGAAAATGTTTGCGTATACACTTATTAGGATTTATGTTTGTTTCGCCTAGACCCCTGCTATTGTCCTGATATAGGATACCTTAAGAACTCCCTTTAAGGTTATGTCTGCCAGAATGGCACTGCAATACTCTAGCGAGAATGAAGCATGCCACAATAAGTTGTGGGTGAGGCGACCTCTACAATTTCTTGCTTAAACTCTTCGGGTGACCTGACATTTCTTTCAAATTGTAGAGGTGATTCGCTCACTCAAGCAGAATTTGTGCTATATCTAGTTTGGTAGGAATATGTGCTTAGATATTTTTCCTCTTTCTCTCCCTTTGTGATTGTGCACAGTGCAGGAACACAGAATCATAAAAAGGGGGGCTTAGGCCTTTGAAACTTTGTGATGCATACATCAGTGAAGCTGACATCCAGGTTTGACCTTGGAGATGCAATTATGACCAGTGCAGTGGGTCTACAAATTCTGGTGCTACCCCTACTGTGGCAGACTGCCCTCTGACAAAGACCAGAAGAGAGGAGTGATAACACACACAGAACACACATTTCTACACTACAGACATTAAATCCCATCTAGTGGCTGGAACAACAGAATAAAAGTGCGACCCAGAAACCCACAAATTGTTTATCAATGTAGATAAGATCACCAAGGCTTTGAGCTGCTGCAAACAAGACTGAGACCACTGTCGGCTAGCTGCCAACTGGAAGAGGGGCCACAGGACAAGAAACCAAAAAAGCTTTCCCTATGCCTGGAACACCAGCCTTCTGCCTGCCTGCCAATACCAGAATGCCCTGTGAGGAGGAGGAGAAAGCCTTAAGGGAGTGAGGCCCACTGAGAATCCTGGAGTGGATCCCAGTGAGTGCAGTGTAAGGTTCCCAGACTGTTGCTGCGAGAGTGCGGTCTGCCCTCCTGTGGAAGTCAGCAACCCCCATCAGGGGCACCATGATTTTTCAGACCATTGCCTGTTGAAGTTAAACGGCAAAGCCTGTTACCCTTTGCTTGTGACCATCTACAAGGAGTTTCGCACTGTTCATACTTTCTCCATAAAACTGTGCATTTGTTGGACAACATAAATGTCTCAAAACTGTGCAAGACTGAGTTCATGCCATTAGCGGCTCCTGGAGGGAGTGCTGCTGGGCGGTGACGCAGGGTGGGAGGTAGTAAACTCCGCATTATGGCCTATCGGAGGTAACTATACAAATGAATAAATAAAACAAATTTTGTTGTGCGCACTGCATCACCAAATGCGATGCAGCACACACAATGAAATTCTTTTTATTTATTTATTTTTATAATTATCTCCGTTAGGCCATAATGCAGCGTTTACTACCCCCACCCTTCTCCTCCCCCACCCTGCATCACCACCCGGCAGCACTCCCTCCAGAAGCCACTACTGGTTCACGCACACCATCAAGATATGTTGGCCTTAGTCCATAGTGCACATTCTGTACCACTAACCCAGCAAGGTAACAGGTGGTATGTGCAACCTCAAAACCGGACAACCCTGACTCCCCATGGAAATCGTGTAAACAGATCTAAAGCGCTTTCATTTCACAACTCATTCATGCCCAAGGGGAAACACAAGAAATACTCAAATTGACATTTTAAATATTTACTGAAGCAATAAACTTCTTGTGTAACATATGTGCTGTGCAATTAGTAACATAAGGAAACAAAACAGAGTAATCAGCATCACAAGAATGGTAAAGAAAATGAACAGTTCACCCATTGTGCGGTTGCATAGAATATATGTTTCCATATAAGTACATTTACAGTTATGCTCCTACTTAGCGCTCCTTAACTTAGTGTACCTATGGTGGGTGAATCTGCCAGAATCCCTGTGGGTGATCTAACTGTCCAGTTACCTGTGGGTATGTTTCATTTGGGAGCCCATCTTCATGGGGTGACCTCGACAGTGTCAACAAAATGCTCGACTAACTAAATAAAGGAGTGATGTCATTTATATAACAAACTTCACCCATGTTGCCATGCCGAAGCCCCAGTCCGGCCGTCATTATTGAATCTATCCTTACAAAGCTGTTGCCGAGCGAACAATAACAAGCAACAACACTTTGCGCAGTAAACTTTAGCTGTCGTGCAGAATGTTCAAGGCTTTGACAATATGCCTACGAAGATGCAAATTTACTTCATGGAACATTATCCCATAAAAATAAGCAAGCAAATGTGTGTCAAATGTCAACATTCAAGAAAATATGTCAAATTCAAACATAAGCATACAAAATGGTGGAGTTCTCGTCTGGGCCTGATGTGACCACAGACCAGGAGGAGGCCATTAGGATCATTGGCCACTCCCAGGTACAACCAACACCGTTGGAGGCTTTTGTTCATCCCCATGACACTTACCCATGCCAGGAGGGGGCAACTAAGACCAGTGGAGCCAACAACCATATTGGAGCAGTTCCCATGAGCATCTGAGGGACTTGAGGTCTATAATAAAGCCACCCTATGGCATCGCCAGTACGGCAGCATCTTACGTGCGCAAATTTCAAAGGAGGAGTCATCTTCTGCACCACAAAGCCATCACAAACTATGACCACATCGGCGCACTGTTCCCTCTAACCAGAGGAAGACATGGGGAACCTCGTTCATCGCCAGAGAATAGGAAGATGTGCTGTTACTGGTTAAGCCTGAAGCAGAGCCAGCAAGCTTTTTGAGACTTTAAAGAACTTGGTGTATTTGCATCATAGCCAAAATTAGACTTTGTTGTGCCTAGCTAGTGCTGCAGCACCTTTTGGGATCAACTTAATAAAATCACCAGAAACAAGTTTGTTAGAGTGAAGGAGGGAGTGGGCAGGACCTGGAGACAGTTTCTAGGAAAGAGCTAGAGTACTCACCCTGAGAGACTTTAGTGTCTAGTCTTTAGTGTGCTGTATTATACTTTGTATGTATATTTAATTTGTTATTCTTACCAAAAGTAAGTGTTGGGCTTGACAATCAGATTATTGAGGGTGACTATTTGTATTATGAGTCTTGGACCCTTGCTTACATTGCACCTGCCTCACCTTGAGAAGCCGTGGACGACTGCATGATCCACGCTTCCACTGAGAGTCAAGTGCTGAAGGGGTAGTACTTGGCCTAGCTGTTCAAGAACCATAGTAGGTCAGACCACGGGCCAGCAGAAGTAAAAGGCCTCTATCCCCATTGTTGGGAATAGTAGCACCTGCCTGCCCCATGGCTCCCTAAAAGGGGTTATGATACCACCATGTTATGCATATATACAAGATAAGAGAGCTAGCCATATGATGGGATTCAGAATGCAGGTAGATGGGCGGACATAGCAGGACTCGAGAAACTTGTAGAAGAGCAATCTATATGAAGGGATATTTCAGGACACAGGTAGAGAAGCTAGCTACCTGCAGCAACATTAAAGGGGCAACTTAGGAGGTGTGAAGAGAAAATGTCTCTGCATATCCCAAGGAGCTAACGCAGAAGACATTTTAGTTATAGGCAGATATACCAAGGGGTCATCATGGGTGGTGTGCACATGTACAGCTACCTCCTCTGCCAGACATCCTGAGATGTCCTCATTAACTATTAGCTCCTCTGCCAGCGTTCTGAGATGTCCTCTTGTATAGCTAGCTCCATTGTCTGCATCATGAAATGTTCCCTTGTATACAAAGCTCCTCTGCCTGCGTATTGAGATGTCCTCTTGCATAGCTACCTCCATTGTCTGCATCCTGAAATGTCCCCTTGTATTGAGAGCTCCTCTGCCAGCGTTCTGAGATGTCCACTTGTATAGCTAGCCCCATTGCCTGCATCCTGAAATGTCCCCTTGTATAGAGAGCTCCTCTGCCTGCGTTCGGAGATGTCCTCTTGTATAGCTAGCTCCATTGTCTGCATCCTGAAATGTCCCCTTGTATTGAGAGCTCCTCTGCCAGCGTTCTGAGATGTCCACTTGTATAGCTAGCCCCATTGCCTGCATCCTGAAATGTCCCCTTGTATTGAGAGCTCCTCTGCCAGCGTTCTGAGATGTCCACTTGTATAGCTAGCCCCATTGCCTGCATCCTGAAATGTCCCCTTGTATTGAGAGCTCCTCTGCCAGCGTTCTGAGATGTCCACTTGTATAGCTAGCCCCATTGCCTGCATCCTGAAATGTCCCCTTGTATAGAGAGCTCCTCTGCCTGCGTTCGGAGATGTCCTCTTGTATAGCTAGCTCCATTGCCTGCATCCTGAAATGTCCCCTTGTATAGAGAGTTCCTCTGCCAGCGTTCTGAGATGTCCCCTGGTGTAGCTAGCTCCATTGTCTGCATCCTGAAATGTCCCCTTGTATACCAAGGGGTCATCGTGGGTGGTGTGCACATGTACAGCTACCTCCTCTGCCAGACATCCTGAGATGTCCTCATTAACAGTTAGCTCATCTGTCAGCGTTCTGAGATGTCCCCTTGTATAGAGACCTCCTCTGCCTGCATCCTTAGGCGTCTCTCAGGTAGAGAGCTCCTCTGCCTGCATCCTTAGATATCTCTCAGATAGAGAGCTGCACTGCCTGCATCCTGAGATGTCCTCTCATACAACTAGATCCTCTGACTGTGACCTGAGACTTCCCCTATTATTGAGAGCTCCTCTGTCTGTGTACTAAGATGTCTCTCCATATAGCTAGCACCTTAACTTGCACCATGAGATATCCCTCATAAAGAGAGATCCTCTGTCTGCGTCCTGAGATGTCCCTTATTAGAGAGCTCCAATATATGCGTCCTGAGATGTCCCTTATTAGAGAGGTCTGATGTCTGCGTCAGTGCTTCATTTGAGCTGGTGCTTTATGGTGTGGTATGCAGCGTGGGTTTGGGGCGCATAGCATTTAATATCACCGGCCGCGGTCTTCTGAGCACAGTTTTGGGCACCGGCACTCATTCTTTTACAAATTAAGCACTGGTCAGCGTCCTGCGGTGTCCCCTCTTACAGGGAGCTCCTGAGATGGCTCCTCTACATGACTCCGGAGTGCCTCGATGTCAACTTGATACATGCGCAAATCATGTGCACGCCACTCTTTACGATAAACACCCAGCTGATAATGCTACATGTGAGAGAGCGCAAACTGACCTAAATGTATGAGTGTATCACACTTACCTGTAGTAAGCACAAATCATGAGGAGAAATGCCATGAGTGCTAGTAGTATCTGCAATTATATTCTGAATGTATAGCTAATGTAGAGATTTAAGTAGAAAAGGAACTAATACAGAAATGTGTGACACTATATGATTTTATTAGATGTGATTATTCCTGAATCCATGTCGTGTAGCTGTTAAAATGTAAGATGGCATGTGGTTAAACGCAGAATGTGGTAGGCCTCAGGGCCAGAGCTAGAAGGTGTTTCTTTTCACGACATAGATTGAAATAATGTTTTGGTCATTGCATTAATGGGCCATGATTTATAGATGTGTTTACTGAATAATAGAATAAGAGTATTAACATGCTTTAATTAATGAAGAAGTTGAATGCTATAATCATTATGAGAAATGTTGTAGGCCTGAAATGTTTTAACATTGATTTACACGTACATGTCTGGGCCGAGAAATGTTGCGAACCTTTTGGAAGTCTATGAGAGTTGGGTTCTTGGCTGCAGATGTCTGTCTGCAAGAGAAAGGGAGGATCCGATTATAAATAATATGAATAGAGGTCTGTTCAGTAGACGGCCCAGACATGGAGGAGGGTTCTGGAATGTTTAAGGGGTATCAGCGGGCCGGAGAAGAGTCTGAGAAGCAAGGTCAACTCCAACGTATGAGGCCCAATACAAAGCAGCATGGAAAAAGCCAGAAGCTACACCACGTGAGAGGCGTCTCATGAGGGGCGTCTCAAATGTTGTTGACTGTTTTGTATTAGGGACAGCACCCCTGGGTGGAGTTAGAGCAGATGCCTGAGGACCCTTTAGAGAGCGGATGGGTAGGCAGAGAGGGGTCATGACTGGAGAACTATAGGTTTTCACCAAGAGACTAAGAGTGAGTGACTTCCCTTGGGGGTCATTCACTGCTGACACCTTTGTTAGGTTGGGATTTGGTTAAGTAGGGATACCATCTAGAGCAGGGTAGGGACAGCCTAACCTGTGTGTTTTCCTCCAACTTAAATGAAGGAGAGATATGCGTCAATGCTGATAGCTTTATTATTCTTAGAACTTGTGTTGGTAATTTCCGTTGCTCGTCTGAGGGCTTTCAGAGAGCACATGTATGTAGTTGGACCTGTGTATCTCGTGAATCTCATTCTGAGATGCCTGTATTTGCAGCTTATCATATCTTTACAATAAACTTTTGAAAGCTAGAAGTTGTTTGTGATCTTTTGGAGCGGGGTCCTTTATTGGGTGAACTAACTTGGGGAGAGAGGCACTTTCTTCCTTCAATGACAGGCAACAAAGGTTCAGTCGACCAGATCGGGGTTTAGATCAATAGTGATAAGGTATCGATCAAAATCTCGCCCTTCCAGTTGGTAGCAGAGGATGGTTGCCTTCTTGAGGACGGTGACCTAGGCCAGGTTAGCTTACCCCAAGGCCCCTAGAAATCGATGATCGGAAGAACCGCCCGCTGAAGAAGATCCGGATGACGTGAGACAGAAAAAGCAGCAGTATCGGTCGAGAGTGAGTATAAAGGGTCATGCGTGTTAGATTGCGGTGTTTTTGTATTGTATCTATGTTGTAATGTCTGGCGGAGTTGAATGTCTGTAGAGTGACTGTGGAACAGGTTGTGAGCGCGCGCAACCGGTGGAAATCTTAAGTGAGAGCTTAAGTGGTTCGGGTGTATCGGACACCCAGAGTAATTGTCAAATAGTGTGAAGGGGGTCATGAGGTACCATTGATCACCCGAAAGACCGAGATAGGGGGAACGTAAGAGTGAGTGCGTGAGTAACGGACGCTGGTCGGAGGTTACTGTGTGTGTAAGCAACCTATCAGAGAGACGATAGACATTTCGTCAGTTGTGTTGACAATTACATATAGACTGTGGACGTACAGTCGAGGGAAGTGACCGCTTGGTCGGAAGTAGTCATTTTTCGGTGTATGAATGGGACGCATGCATGACCGGGAGACGAGTTGAGAAAGGAGGGGTGCTGCTGCGAAGCGGAGAAAAGTGACGTCAGGAAGTGTCGCGCAGTGATTGGCTGACCGGAGAAAGACCGCGCTGTGATAGGCCAGCTAGCAAAGACGTCAGAAAGTGTCGCTCTGTGATTGGCCGACCGGAGAAAGACCGCGCTGCGATAGGCCAAGTTAGCAAAGCCGCGACAGGATTGGTGGATTGTCATCAGGAAGTAAACAGAGTAGCGAGGCTGGATATTGTGCGCATAATTATGAAGTGTTTTAAATGGCTGAGAGCGGCGTTTAAAAAAGAGAAGCGGGGATCGTATGAAGGGGAAGAAGCCCCGCCGGAGGGTACGCCGGCTCGTTACATGGCAGTGAATGTTGGGCTGCATACGATCCTTTGGATATCAGAGTGGAGTAAGATTACGGAAGGAAATGAGGAACTGACGTTCCCGAAGTACGGGACGTTCAGATTAGAGGTGTTACATCGATTAAAATCAGTCATGACCTCAATGAGACCCTTGCCTAGACCGACCCAGTTTGAAGCCCTTGATGCATGGATTAGGGCAGCGCATGAAAAAAATATGAACAGACGACAAGAAAGGGTGAAACGATCGGTAAGGGCAGTGCAGGATGCCAGGTGGGATGCGGATGCTAAAAGATGGAGAGTGCATAACATGGAAGTAAATAAACTGTACCCGGTGTTAGAGGTGCCCGGAAATAAAAGCCCCCTAGAAGAGGATGATGAGAGCGAAACAGAGGACAGCCTGATAAACAGATTATTGACAGACAGGCCACCCCCGTATAATAGAGCAGGGGGAGAGGTCGAGCATAGTGAAAGAGAAAAGGGGGGCAATGCAGGAGAGCATGGACCGCTTCCCAGTTCAGAGTGGGATCCTGAGGCAAAGAAAGAGCTGTCCCAGCCTAGTCAGGTGCAACAGGTAGTCGGGAGGTTTGTGGTACAAAGAGCGCCGGAAACGGAGTGCGCCACATCCTACGGATTACCAGCTGCACTACAGGTACCTGTTACCATAGGTCCTATAGTATCGATATATGACCCAGAGAGAGCAAGAGGGGAAGAACGGGTACGGAAGGACGGAGAAAGAGCAGAGACGGCAAGGAGGAACGATACGATTAATTCCCCAAGTCAGATGCCGATACCCAGAGAGTGGAGCACCCCGATGCACACAGCAGGGGATCCAGGAGGGGATCCTGGGGGCCCTAGATGGCCAGTGGATCTGAGGGGATCTGGACGAAAATCCTTTCAAGAGCTAAATGAGTACATGAAGAAGTGGGATGAGGCAGTGGAGGCTCATAAGAGCATCATAGCTGCAGAAGCTGAAAGGGAAAGTCAGGACAGCCGAGCTCGGACTCACTGCGGGGCTGGGGAGAGCAGCCCGGAGTGGGACTGGAGAGAGAGAGATAGTAGGGGAGTCACCCATTGGGCCCGGAGTGGGGATAGAACAGACCTGGAAAACGGGGGCCCCGGGAGTGGAGGGGTGGCGTGCCCAATACTCAGTGAAGGGGAGAGGAGAGCGCAAGAGTACAGAAACAGCTTTAAGTGTCCACACTGTGTGCCCGGCACCAGAGAACAGAATGGGAGTTGTGAGAGGTCGCACCATAGTCCCTGTGATGACGGAAATGAGCGCAGCCCAGGGAATATGGGGAACCAGGAAGGATCGTATCGGATACTGAGCGATACTAGGCAAAGGGAGAGTAGCGACCAGAGGGAAAATAACAGAGAGGCGTACGGAGAAAGGAGAGAAGCAGGAGAGAGTGGGGGTAACAGGCCCGTGTTCCATCACCTTCCAAGATCGGATGGCCGAGCATGGGACCTGGAGAGATGGGAGCAAGGGAGAGCACTCATTAACTCTCCCGAGCCCAAACGTAGAGCTCGGAGTTGGGATGGTAGGGAGACCAGTGAGCCCCCTTCGAAAGACATATTGCGAGCTGAGATAAAAGCTAAGAGACTCGATGTCGCCAGCTTAAGGTCAGACCTGGATGACATGGTAGATGGTACCCTGCCTTTAGAAAGAATGGAAATGTATGAGCAGGATGAAATACTGTATATGGCAAAGGACATCACTCGAAAAGCGAGAGCAATTCATGAGAAGTTAGTCGAACTAGCAGGCAAATATATGGTGGACCTGTCAAGAACCAAAGCATTACAGGGTAACCACAGGCTACATTATACAGATCGAGACCTAGATGAGAGGAGAACGATTGGGCTGAAAACGCACATAAGGGAACTGATCACGGGAATAAGGACATGGAGGGCACTAGATAAGTGGGAAGAGAGGTGGTCCAAGAAAGGGACCGTCAGGAGAAGCACGCTTGGTACGACACCAGGAAGGCTGCAGGGAATAGAAGCATACCCTTTGCGTGAAGTCGCAAATGGGAATTATGTGCATGTCCCTTGGAGTAGGGGAGATTTAGCTGCTTTTACCACCTCCTTCCCCAAATTGCGGGAAAACCCAGTGGAGTGGTACAAGCAAGTCGAGAGATTTGTAAAAATCTCAAAGGTCCTATGGATAGATCTGAACACGCTGTTCGACATTGTAGTACCAGGAGATCTGTGGACAGCATGCAAGGTTAGCGCTGAGTGGCCCACAACGGAGCCGGAGAGAGATGCTAAGACTAATGGGCCGTCCGAGATTGTGATGGCAAAATTCGAGAGAGTGATGACTTGGCTGAAAGAGAAAGTGCCAATGCAAGACATAGATTGGGTCAGAATAGACCGAACCAGACAGGAACCCAAAGAGACCGTCCACGAATATTACGAGAGATTGCTGAAGGCGTTTAAACAGTATAGCGGCCTGGATGTAATGGATCCAAAAGACATAGGGCAATTCGTGTCCAAGTTCGTCCTGGGACTGAGACCGGATATTAGTTTAATGATTCAGCAACACTCGATTTGTTGGCAAAGTAAACCCCTAGACGAAATACTGAGGTATGCCAGGTACTGCTGTGATGAGATAGACTCCAAGGCTAAGAAACTAAAAGAAAAGTTGATGGTGGTACAGATGCAGGCAGCAGGAAAGGGGGGACAGCAGCAACAGCAGCAAGGAATAGGTACAGGAGGAAAGAAGCAGTACAGTCAGAACAAGGGCAATGAGGAGAGTTCCACCTTTAGACCCAGATTAGACATAGCTGCCTTGAAGAAAACGACTAGGTGCCACCAGTGTAACGAGGTGGGGCATTGGAAACGCGAGTGTCCCTACAATGTAGAGATAGGAGAGCAAGAGATAGAGGAGGAAGAGGTCCAGAGCGCGCCTACAAGAGGGGTGACGCCATACCAGGGAAAGGTGCTCAAAGGGGGGGGGGCTCCTCCCCGAGCCCAGTTCCCGCAACCTCCTCGAGTAGGGACTATGGGTAAGACCTATAGACAGATGCCCCTGTTTGTAGAAGGAGAAGAGTGCTATTATGTGGACCCATTAACCGGACAGAGAGTGGAAAGAGAAGACTGCACCCTCGGGGCAGCCTTGGAGGTGGACCAGAGGGGACCCTATGTCGAAGCAGAAGTAGCAGGGTGCCCCACGACCTTTCTGGTGGACACAGGAGCCACTAGGTCCACGATCAGATCAGCTGCAGTTCCAGACCTGCCCATGTCTGGAGAGACCATACAAGTGGTGGGGGTCGCAAACAGGAGAATAACCAGCCAATTGACAGAACCGGTACAGGTGAAAATAGGGAAGTACAGCGATGAGCACCAGTTTGTGGTATGCGATTCAAGTCCTGTGTGTCTGCTAGGCAGAGACCTGTTGTGTAAATTGAATTGTACAATATACTGTACACCTCAGGGAGTGGAGGTATTGACCAATGATGATGACGCAGACTTCAAAGTTGCAAACTCAAGAATATGCGTGGAGCTGTACCCTACTTTGACAGTAGAGGAGCTCCCCTGGGACTTGAGAGAGACAGTGGCACCAGAAGTATGGGACTTCACTGGGGAAGAGATTGGATTGGTCAAAGGGGTGGACCCAGTGAAAATTGTAGTGAAACCGCATGCTGAGTTCCCAAGAACACCCCAATATAAATTGACTCCAGAAACGATTGCAGGCATAAAACCCGTGATCGAGTCCATGATTAAACAGGGAATACTGAAAGAAATCGTGGGTAGTCCATGCAACTCCCCGATTATGGGTCTGCAGAAACCAAATGGGAAATTCCGGATAGTACAGGACCTTCGAAAGATTAATAACATAGTCGTTTCGTGTTGTCCAGTGGTACCGAATCCATCAGTGATACTGTTTCAGATTCCATTCCAAGCTGAGTGGTTCACTGTGATTGATCTTTGTCAGGCTTTCTTTTCGATCCCTCTGGACGAAGAAAGCCATTTTCTTTTCGCATTTAAGCTGGAAGGTCGCGTCCTAACATGGTGTCGTATTCCTCAGGGGTATACAGAGAGCCCATCGATCTTTAACCAGCTTTTGAAGAAAAATCTTGAAAGTCTAGTGCTGCCCCAGAAGTCAGTTCTGGTCCAGTACATAGACGACCTCCTTGTGGCGTCAGAAACAGAAGAAGCTTGCAGGGAGGACTCCATTGCTTTGTTAAATCACCTAGCTGCCAATGGGCACAAGGTGTCCCCGGGAAAGTTGCAGTACTGCCTGACAGAAGTGCAGTACTTGGGACACAGAATAGAGAAAGGCAAACGAAAGGTGTCACCAGACAGGATAGAGGCGATCATGAAAATGAATGCGCCTAAGACACAGAGAGAGGTCAGGATGTTCCTAGGGATGGTGGGTTATTGCCGACAGTGGATCGCGAACTTTTCACTGAAAGCAAAGCCCTTGCAAAAACTGACGCATAAGGAGGTGAGCGATCCGGTACCATGGGACAAAGACTGTTTGATGGCATTCCTACAGCTGCGAGAGGACCTGTGTCGTGCTCCGGCATTGGGAATGCCTGATTACAATAAACCATTTTTGCTTTACTGTTGTGAGAGAGAAGGTTGCGCGTTGTCTGTGTTAGTCCAAATCCATGGGAATGCCCGTAGACCAGTTGCTTATTTCTCGGCTACTTTAGACCCAGTAGCCGCAGCGTTGCCCGGATGTCTCAAATCCGTTGCTGCAACGGGTGTCAGCATTGAGAGATGTGAAAATATCGTCATGGGGCACCCGTTAGAGGTGTGCGTGCCCCATTCTGTTGAACTGTTGATGACCAGGACCAAAACACAGCATCTGACCAACAGCAGGCTCACGCGCTATGAGCAAGTTATTCTTGCTGCAGAGAATGTGACCCTCAAGAGATGCTCTGTTTTGAACCCTGCCACCTTGATGCCACTCCCAAATGATATCGAGGATGATGATGAATGTACAGACCATGACTGCCTCGATGTGACTGAACTATGCACCAAACCCAGACCCGACATCGTAGATGAGCCACTGACCGACCCAGACGAAATTTTCTTTGTCGATGGCTCATGTGTAAGAGACGAAGTTGGGCAGTTGAGAGCAGCTTATGCTGTTTGTACAATTACTGGAGTTGTAGAAGCTGGGTGCCTGGAAGGAGTACACTCCGCTCAGGTAGCCGAGATTATTGCCTTGACACGTGCTTGCTTGGCAAGCAATCAAATTCGAGTCACCATATACACCGACAGCCAATATGGTTATGGGGTGGTTCATGATTACGGGCAGTTATGGTCTCAAAGAGGGTTCATGACCTCTTCAGGCTCTCCCATTCGCAATGGAGAGTTTGTGCGCCTGTTGTTAGAGGCGTTGCAATGTCCAGCAGGTATCGCAGTTGTAAAGTGCACCGCACATACCAGAAATGAGGACTTCGTTTCGAAAGGCAATAGATATGCCGACGAAGTCGCGCGGTATTGCGCAGAACAAGGGTACTCTTTCACAGAGGTGGAAGTGGGCGGAATAAATGTAAGGACTGAATTAGCCATGATATTGGAAACTGTTGATACTTGGGATGAACTGGCAAACATGCAAGAAAATGCTCCTGATTTTGAAAAAGAAACATGGGAAAAGGCAGGATGTGTAGTGGGTGAGTCCCATTTTTGGGTCTCAGCAGATGGCAGAGCAGTGTTGCCCAATGAGATGGTGAGCCCAATGGCCAGACACATACATGGTCCCGTACACCTAGGGAGAGACGCTATGCTGAGAGTGTTTAGACAGACTTGGTACAATCCTAAGTTTAGAATAGCAGCAGAAGCAGTGTGCCAGCGTTGTGTGACCTGTCAGCAGCTGAACGTAGGGAAAAGAACACCAGTTGCACTGAGTCACATAGGAAGGTCTGGAGGTCCATTCAATCGAATGCAGATAGATTTCATTGAAATGCCGAGATGCAACCGCCTCCGCTATGTCCTGGTGGTTGTTTGTGTGTTCTCCAGATGGGTTGAGGCATACCCTACACGTAGGTGCGACACCCTCACAGTGGCCAAGTTACTGCTTAGGGAACTCATTCCGCGCTTCGGGGTGCCGGCCTCTTTGGAATCAGATAGGGGAACGCATTTCAACAGCGAGCTTGTGAAGATGATTTGTGCAGCTCTGAATATCGATCAGAAGTTGCATTGTAGTTACCGACCAGAAGCCTCAGGAATTGTGGAGCAGATCAATGGCACGATCAAAGCCCGAATTGCAAAAGTGTGCTCCTCAACGACCCTGAGTTGGCCTGACGCCCTGCCATTGGTCCTCATGAGCCTTCGTAGTACCCCAGACAGAAGAACGGGGTTGTCACCACATGAGGTGTTAATGGGGAGAGCAATGAGGCTGCCATCTGTCCCAACGACTGCACTGTTAAATATCACAGATGATATGATCCTGGACTATTGTAAGGGGCTGTCTGACGCCATTCATTCTGTGTCCCTTCAGGTGCAGGCTGCCGAGGTTCCATCGTGCCAGGGCCCGTGCCATGACCTGTACCCTGGGGACTGGGTCCTGGTGAAAAAACATGTGAGAAGAAGCTGCTTGGATGTTCGTTGGCGTGGGCCCTTCCAGATCATCCTGATCGCGAATACGGCTGTGAAGGTGGGAGGCCTGCCCAATTGGATCCACGCATCACATACGCGAAGGGTTCCAGCACCTCGGGAAGAAACAGCTCCTCTCTCGGATAGACGTCCAGCAGAGGACCGAGAAGCCATAGAGGGGGCTAGCCAAGCTGAAGAGGTGCCAGCGGAAGCAGGGAACGAGTCTGACCAAGCTGAGGACGGTCAGTACAACAGCGAAACAGACGACGCTACAGAAGGAGAAAGTAGCTGGGAGTACGAGTCAGACACTGACAGGTCTGACAGAGAGCGAGAACAGACAAGAAGGAGAAGGAGTAGAAGGGCACGTGGAGAAGCTAATTGGCCGCAAAGAAGGAGCTCTAGCCTGAGGTCAACTCCAGAGGTAACCCTTCCTCCGATATCAGAAGACTCAGACCCGGAAGAAGGTGCTCAGGGCGCTGAAGCACCGGACCGAAGAAGGTCAAGAAGAGTGCGTGTGCCTAACAGAAGATACTCCACACCTGAGTGGACATATCTGGCGACAAATGTCTTTGAAGCAGGAGACAGGGAGGATTCGAGCGGTGGTGGTGTCCAGTTCTGAGCCCATCGTCACCGTGGAAATAAGACTGTTGGTACCCGGAGTCGAACAAGAAGGGTCATTAACATTCATGCTCCCCAGACCTCCCCGCCTCAGCAAGTTAAAACACATGTTTCTTTCAGAATTGCAATTCCCCGACTTTGGTACAACGATAACAGCCCATGAAGAGCACAATCTTCGTTTGGAAATACTGAACTTTGCTATCGAAGCTGCAGGTACAAACCTGATAGTAGATGCTTAAAGGACTTTGTAAATAAAGCGAGCAGAAAAAGAAGATTACCTAGCGCCCAGGAAGCAGAGAATATTAGGGAATTTCCCTTGAGTTGATGGAGAAGGGCTAGGGTTGTCTTTATTGAACTGTTAAAAGACTTTTGCGAAGAAGGTTGTCAGCTTCCAGTTGTGTGGATTCTAAAGACAAAAAGGAGTAAAAAGAGACTGTAAAGGAACGAGAAGAAAAGAACTTTGTGCCAAGATAAGAGAGAGCTATATTGTCTGACGAAATGGAAGCCGGCACCCAGAACCGCAGAGCTAAATGTATAATAGGTACACTAATAGTAGGAGTGATAATATTAATAGCTTTAGTGGTAACAATTTCTTATGTAAAGGGACATGAGGAAGAGGCGAAGGTAACTGATGTGAAATCTGTAGAAACGCTTACACCCACTGTTGCTGGTGAGAAAAGGGAAAACACTCAAGAGAAGGCGTTATTAGCTGCAGAAGCCCGCAGGTTACACGTAGATGAGTCCCAAGGAGACTTTAGGTCAAATGCTTATGCTAAACTCTTATATGAATACGTGGATGCCATGGAGGTTAAGGACTGTTACGTCTGCATGCAGTTGCCGGCGTCTGTAGATGAAGGCATTAGATATCATCACCTCCCGCTGACATATGGCATTACATGTAGCTTATTGCTTAGTATATTTTATGAGAGAGATAGTTTTGAATACTATTTCTCCAACTATGATTCAGTGTTGCCAGAAGTCCCAAATTATAAGCAGATGAACAAATGGGACTACTGGAAGAGTGAAGACAGATTGGCCAAGTTCTTCATTCCTTGGATTACCTTAGATACTTCACATGCCCGTAGAAATAACCTGACATGCAAAGTGTCAGAAGTCGAGAAGAAGTTCATAGGGCAGGTGGATGATCGTTACAGGAGACAAAAGATTTTGAAAAAATCAGGACAATGGAAAACAGATTGGACCGAGGAAGAGAAGGCACACAAGAGAAAGGGTAGTAGTGGTCCAATAGCTTTAGATAAGACGCAGAGAGGAAAGCTATGTCTTCACCGAGCCAAAACGTATTATGAAAATGTATACGTGGGAGAAGTCAGCTGTGAACATGCTTTCAATATAGAGTACTATACTAAAGATTTCCTGAAGGGAATGCAAGTGATTCCAAATGTGTATTTTGTATGTGGAAGAAATGCCTACGTGAGACTACCTGACAACTGGTATGGATCATGTTACCTAGCAATTGTCTTCCCCAAAATATATCATGCACAAGACTTAGTGATCATCGAGGGCAAGACATCATCGAGGGGAAGGAGAGATATAGGAGATGCAGAAATGGTTGGAGATGTCTTTGGAGCTATGTTCCCTCTTTTGGGAGTAATCCTTAATGATGTTAAAATTAGACGACTGGCAACAGTCGTCGACAGGTTGTCTGCCAGCACTGCTCAGTCCTTAATGCTGGTAGAAGGAGAGATGCAATCGATAAGGGCTATGGTTCTTCAGAACCGTCTTGCGTTAGATGTCCTACTAGCAAAGGAGGGCGGAGTCTGTAAGGCTTTGAAGGTCCAGGAATGTTGTACTTACATTCCAGACAATTCGAAGCCCCTTGAGAAAGTTATTAGGAACCTAACTGATATTCACAAGGAGATCGAAGACTTGAGTAGAGAAAATGTCTGGGAAAAGGTGGGCCACGGAATGAGTGAAGTTGGAGGGTGGATTTCCGCCTTAGGCAAAAGCTTTGTGTGGTATATACTAAAACCTATCATCATAATATTGATCTGTGGGATTATATTGTGGGGATTGGTGAGGGTATTCAAATGGTACAGAGCAAGAAGGTCAGAAAGGGCCCAAAGAGAGCAGCTGCAGAGATTGGCTGTCATACAAGATAATCAGTACAGGAGTCTGAGGGCTCTGGAAGCGCAGAGACAAGTTATGCTAGCAATAACTGCAGTTTAAATGTTAGTGATGACCCCGAGAGGTCATCAAAGGGGGGAACTGAGAGAGCGCAAACTGACCTAAATGTATGAGTGTATCACACTTACCTGTAGTAAGCACAAATCATGAGGAGAAATGCCATGAGTGCTAGTAGTATCTGCAATTATATTCTGAATGTATAGCTAATGTAGAGATTTAAGTAGAAAAGGAACTAATACAGAAATGTGTGACACTATATGATTTTATTAGATGTGATTATTCCTGAATCCATGTCGTGTAGCTGTTAAAATGTAAGATGGCATGTGGTTAAACGCAGAATGTGGTAGGCCTCAGGGCCAGAGCTAGAAGGTGTTTCTTTTCACGACATAGATTGAAATAATGTTTTGGTCATTGCATTAATGGGCCATGATTTATAGATGTGTTTACTGAATAATAGAATAAGAGTATTAACATGCTTTAATTAATGAAGAAGTTGAATGCTATAATCATTATGAGAAATGTTGTAGGCCTGAAATGTTTTAACATTGATTTACACGTACATGTCTGGGCCGAGAAATGTTGCGAACCTTTTGGAAGTCTATGAGAGTTGGGTTCTTGGCTGCAGATGTCTGTCTGCAAGAGAAAGGGAGGATCCGATTATAAATAATATGAATAGAGGTCTGTTCAGTAGACGGCCCAGACATGGAGGAGGGTTCTGGAATGTTTAAGGGGTATCAGCGGGCCGGAGAAGAGTCTGAGAAGCAAGGTCAACTCCAACGTATGAGGCCCAATACAAAGCAGCATGGAAAAAGCCAGAAGCTACACCACGTGAGAGGCGTCTCATGAGGGGCGTCTCAAATGTTGTTGACTGTTTTGTATTAGGGACAGCACCCCTGGGTGGAGTTAGAGCAGATGCCTGAGGACCCTTTAGAGAGCGGATGGGTAGGCAGAGAGGGGTCATGACTGGAGAACTATAGGTTTTCACCAAGAGACTAAGAGTGAGTGACTTCCCTTGGGGGTCATTCACTGCTGACACCTTTGTTAGGTTGGGATTTGGTTAAGTAGGGATACCATCTAGAGCAGGGTAGGGACAGCCTAACCTGTGTGTTTTCCTCCAACTTAAATGAAGGAGAGATATGCGTCAATGCTGATAGCTTTATTATTCTTAGAACTTGTGTTGGTAATTTCCGTTGCTCGTCTGAGGGCTTTCAGAGAGCACATGTATGTAGTTGGACCTGTGTATCTCGTGAATCTCATTCTGAGATGCCTGTATTTGCAGCTTATCATATCTTTACAATAAACTTTTGAAAGCTAGAAGTTGTTTGTGATCTTTTGGAGCGGGGTCCTTTATTGGGTGAACTAACTTGGGGAGAGAGGCACTTTCTTCCTTCAATGACAGGCAACAAAGGTTCAGTCGACCAGATCGGGGTTTAGATCAATAGTGATAAGGTATCGATCAAAATCTCGCCCTTCCACATGTAACTGACCCCGACCCTTGGATGTGCCCTTGAAGATGCGCTCAGCAGGTGCAGCTCGACACGTGGGGATGGATCACTGCTTTATGACAGAAGTAAGTGGAGAGATGCAAGCACCAGACAGAGCGGGAAAACGTACCGATGGAAATGAACGAGCGAAGGGCGCGGCCCTGCTATTTACCCGAGATGAGTAATACGAAGGCTGGACGAGCCGTTCCACTCCCGGCAGCGCAGAGTCCGGGAGCAGCAGCACCAGAGGCGCCCTCGCCATAAATCTTTCATCTCAACCTGAGCTCCTCCCGGCGAGGGGAAAGGGCGCCAGGTTTTCATATTGCGGCGGCCGGCAATCAGTCCCGGGCCCTGCACTGACATATCCGACTGCACCTACGATCTGCCGGTCTACAGCAATGGGGCTTGTAAGAGACGTCGCGGCTGTCACCGAAAGGCCACGTGGAACCAATTAGAAAACCGCACTCCAGCCTGCTGCACAACGCCTCCTACGTCAGGAGTGTGCCCAGTCGCGTGCTCTTTGCAGCCTGTTCCGTCTCTTACTCTTCCAGCCTCGTTTTAAAGGTCTCTGTGACGGCAAAGCAGGCTTGCATGCGCAAATACCCTTATGTGTGTGAGTGTAAAACCAACATTTGTTATACAGGAAACTTATTTTCTAACATCGAGGTTCATGGGTGGGTAAATCTATTCTTTGTTGGTGGGGAGTGGCTTTTCTGTGGTGGGAATGCTCCGGAAATCTGCCCACAGCCATAAACTTACAAAGTTGTGGGTATTTATAAATACATTTGCGACCCGTTCCCACTTATAATTGATTGTATATATATTCCTGTTAGAGGCAGGAGTGAATCATTTTAAAGGGTTGTAACAGAAAGGAAACAGCCCCGAACATGGTGATGGTACCAGGAATGTTTTTTTCTCCTGTGTAAAAAAAGTAACAAATACATTTGCACTTTATTTTTTTTGCATGAAGGCATTGTTATATATGTCTATTCTCTCAAGAGCAAATGAAATGCACTAATCCTTTGCAGGAATATGCCTGTAAAGCAGAGGATGGTGTATGTGTCCAGGCGTAGCCTGAAAAGTGTAGAGAATTCTTGAAAAACCATATGAATTGTACACTTCTGGGTGCAGACATACTCAGTTCTTTCAGAACAAGGCCGTTTGCCTCCTGTATCGCTCTACCTTCATTGCTTCTATACCCTTTTGAAATTGCTCATTCTCGCACCTTTTCCATCCCCGGTACCATGTCTGCATTTCACCAGGCCAAATCTACCCGTCTTGTGGGCTGGAGCACGTTAGAAAGTGTGTGTACCTGAAGTGTGCATGACCTACAAAAAGGAATAAACAACACCACCCTTGAGTGTGTTCTATGCACGCGATGCCTACATACATAATACACACATAAGGCCTCATTTATGGGGAATTGACGTAGAGAACTGCCACAAGGCTTCTTGCTGCACTGCCCCATGCCAATGTAAAAGGGCAGGAATACACTGCATTTATGAAATATGGTGCATTCCTATCCTTTCCTCGTGCACTGGTGCACAATTTGCTGCCTAGCGCCAATGCAGGCACTCTTGAACAGTGGTGCAAGGGTGTCAGTGTTGCATACAGGATTGTTTTGTGCAGGATACAGGATTGTTTTGTTTTTGAGGAGTATCTTCCTGCACAAAAAATACCCTAAGAGGAATTATCCTTTTTCTACGTGTGCTGAAGGCCCAGATCTCAGTATTGGGGTGTATGACATTGTTCTGCATTCTGTCCATCAATTGTTCTTTTTGCATTTGTCTCCCCGAGTAGGACGGGTATGCCCAGATGTGAGTCCCGTGCTCTCCATGCCAGTGGAGTCAAGCTATCCTGGCTGATGAGAGCTGAAAGATGGAAACCAGTCCTAGGATGCTTGTTTCCAGTCCAGAGAGGAAGTGGCCTGGCAGGTCGGGCTGGACTGTTCCCATTGGGCGCAGGGTCAACACTGATTTGCATATGGCTAGGTCCAAACCGGAATGGCATGGTGAGCAAAAAAACAATGGATTCAGGCTCAGATCTCTGTACTGGGGTGAATGTATGACAAAGTTCTGCATTCTGTCCATGAATTGTTCTTTTTGCAATTGCTGCAGAATGTAGCAAACATGGAAAGGGGAAAAACAATGAGAAATAAAAATATTTCTCCTCCCTACGTCTGCTCTGGGGAGGCTTAAGGTTTTGGTGCTGCTCCAGGTTTACGTGAATAAGTAAATCTGGGCAGCATCGATATTCATGGGTGGAGCGTGGGAAAACCCACCACAGCACCCATGGAGCACCTCCCTTGTGCAGAGTAAGGCAATGCAGCGACTTTCGCCCCACGCTCCTAAGTAAAGGGGGTGTACTCATACACAGCACAGGAGTAAACGTCCAACCATTTCCAGGTCCAGAAGAAATCAGAGAGAAATAGTGATTTTACAGCCACAGGCCAAATAAAGCGTTCTACAAGTGTGAAGTGTGAGGTTAAGAGACCCAGGACCTACAGGAGATGTCTAACAATGTCACCTGCCTGCAATTTCATGGATCCTCACCAATGCATAGATGTGGGAAGCTGGACAGTCCTACAACAAAATCCAACCAGGTTCCCAGCAGGGTAAAATTCCTGTGCTCAATGGTTCTGTTTGCAAAGTGCATGCAAACCTGACAGGCTCCTTCAGCAATCTGTCCAAGAACTTAAAATCGCTGTTTGCAAAGTGTAGACCAAGCTCCTCCAAGGCGCGGTCCTTGAGCTCCAGCAGAGTACATCTCAGTGCCGAACAACGACTGTGTTGTACACGCCATTCAGACTTCCGCAGTGAGCTGTGCAGGTGCTGAAAGCCTCTGTCTGCAAAGTACCAACCATGCTCCTGCAAGACGTTGTCCTTGTGCTCCAGCAGAGCGCATCTCAGTGCAGAAGAATCCTGGCTGCAAAGACTTCTGCAGTGAGCTGTGCAGGTGCTGAAAGGCTCTGTCTGCAAAGTACAGACCAAGCTCCTGCAAGGCGCTGTCTTTGTGCACCAGCAGAGCTCATCTCAATGCTGAGTATCCTGACTGTAGAGTACACAGCATTCAGGCTCCTGCAGTGAGCTGTCATCCTGCTTCACAACCCTGCGTGCGAAGTACACACCAGGCCCATGCAAGGAGCTGGCTTCATGCTAACTAACCTAGCGTGCAAAATACACACACTAGGCCCCTGCAAGGAGCTGGCCCCGTGCTGAATAACCTTGCATGCAAAATAGCCCTGCGTGCAAAGTGCACACCAGTCTCATGCAAGGAACTACCATCGTGCTCAACAAACCTGCGTGAAGAGTACAGGCTCATGCACGGAGCTGTCCGCGTGCTGAATAGCCTTGCGTGCACAGTACGCACCAGGCTCGTGAACGGAGCTGTCCTCGCGCTGGATAATCAATCCTGCGAGCAAAGTACATACCGAGGAGCTTTCTTAGTGCTGAATAACCCTGCGTACAAAATACACACTCCAGTCTCTTTCAAGGAGCTGTCCTTGTGCTGAGCATCCCTGGGTGCAAAGTACCCACCAGGCTCCTGCAAGGAGCTGTCCTCGTGCTGAACAGCCCTGCGTGCAAATTAACCAGGCTCATTCAAGGAGCTGTCCGCGTGCTGAACAGCCCTCCGTGCAAAGTGCACACCAGGCTCCTGCAAGGAACTACTCTCGTACTGAATAACCCTGGGTGCAAAGTACGCACTAGGCTCCTGCAAGGAACTACCCTCGTGTCGAATAACCCTGCGCGCAAAGTACACACCGGGCTCCTGCTATCAGCTGGCCCGGTGCTGAATAACCTTGCATGCAAAATACGTACACCAGTCTCCTAGAAACTGTCCTCTTGGTGGACAGGCTGTTCAGAACGGGAAACATCATTTACTACGAAGGCATCACCACGCATAACGTTTACCACGGTACACTTACCACGCAAACGTTTTTTCAACCCGGGCGCCTTTGGCGACCGTCTTTACCACACAAGTATGTTCTGCGTGGGTTGGGGCGGAGACGTGGTATTCCTTCCAGTCGTTCTGCGTGGGCTTGGGGAGGCTCGGGGGTGGGGTGTAGGGGGGGCGTCTCCCCCCCAAAAATTATGGAGCGGGTTACTTAAATAAAAAAAACGCTCTTTAGTATTTTTGAAGTAAAAGGAAAGAGCCTCCCCCAAAGACGTGCCGTGTACGTCAAAATAGCAGTCCTTTTTTAATTTTGGTAGACGTGTTTTGACACTTGTTTCCATGGTGGATGGAAGTAAGGGCTGCTGGTGAAAGACGTGCAGTTGTCAGGTAAGACGTTTCTACGCATGGTATAATCCTTCGTTGTAAATTCCAGCGTGGTAAAGCCACTTGCGATGTAAAATTCGCATGGTAATTGTAAGCGTGGTATAATCATATATTCGTTCAGAACGGGCTTGCGTGCAGTGTGCACACACCAGGCACCTGCAAGGAACTACCCTCGTGCTGAATAGCCCTGCGCGCAAAGTACATACCAGGGCACGCACGGAATAGGGGATCCCCGAGCCTCCAAAGTTCACCACAGGCGCCTGCTGGCAGCTGTCCAGGAGCTGATGTAACCCCGCTGCAGCGCTCTCTGTTGGGCTTCTGCAGGGACATTTTGCTAAATTTAATCACAGGCTGCTGCTGAAGGCTGTCCAGGCTCTGGTGCGGATGCACGGCCCGTTCCCTCGAGGGAGCTCTGTACTTATCCCTAGGAGTCAGAGCTCGATAGTAACAGCCTCATCACCTGCAGGAGGTGTGTACAAATAATTCACCTACATCTCCAAGCTGAGCGCGAGACAGGGAACGACGCCGAACCGTGCTTTGGGATTCAGTGTCATTTCCTACAGGAAAATTCACAGGTGCAGAACAGTGCTGAGATCACATTTAAATCTTCAACTTTTTTTCAAGAAAATAATAATTAGAGATTTATTTTCCCTAAAGAAGTAGAAGTCCCTTCCATGCAGCGCAGGATCGTAGAGTCATTCAGCTATTATAACCGGCTCTAAAATCCACGTCTTTATGCAAGTGTTTCACTCATTAGCAGCACCGCAGAGGTTTATATGCTATTTTTATAACAACTGTGAGGGAATGTGCGCCTTGAAAATGCCTCCTGTGGTTCACGGTGTTATAAAAACATGGACAAATTAGCCCCCGGCCAATCATGATACAGATATCCCCAGTGCAGAAGACGCGAGCTGTGAGGCAAGAATAGGGACTGGGTGGACTGTTAACATTTCCCAAAATAGTGAGCTGTGGCAAAGCAAGGGTACCTGGCCTCAAATGCAAGCAACAAAATGGTGGCATCTCCTATGTAGGGTGAGAGTCTAGCAATATTTGGGTTGCAATGGGCTCCTCATGCTCCAGGCTTCAGTTTCCCAACACCTGCTGCACTAGCATTGGTTACAGCGTTATAGACAGGGACCCCCATTGGTCCAATAGCACCCGGGTATCACAAATTGGCACCTCTATGAACCCAAGCTCTACCTCCAATCTTACACCTATTGACTTAGTGTTTGGTAAGTTACTATTTAGGGCCAATCCACGCAGCTGAAGATTCAGCTGCAGGCTAAATATAAGCAATAAAACACACAAGATGATGGACGGCATGTTGCAGAATGGCAAAACATTCACCCCAGTCACAGATCTGGGTTTAATCCATCGTTATTTTGCTCACCAACACAACCCAGTTCAGACATGGCCGTATGCAAATCAGTCTTGACCCTGTGCCTCATGGGAACAGTCCAGCCCAAACTGCCAAGCCATGTCTTCCCTGGACCGGAATCAAGCATCCTAGGACCGGTTTCTGACTATCAGCCGTCTTCAAAACAGAACGACAAAACGGACTGCCCTTTTTAATACGAAAGGCCCAGCTAGGGTTCCTTCATTAAACTAGCAGTGGTAGATTCACTGAAACCAGAAGCAATTCGAGGAAACCAGTTTATAAGACAAAATATAATTTTATTTAATTTCATCAGTCCTAGGATGCTTGATTCCGGTCCAGGGAAGACATGGCTTGGCAGTACGGGCTGGACTGTTCCCATGAGGCACAGGGTCAAGACTTATTTGCATATGGCCATGTCTGAACTGGGGTGGCTTGGTGAGCAAAATAACGATGGATTAAACCCAGATCTGTGACTGGGGGTGAATGTTTTGCCATTGTGCAACATTCCGTCCATCATCTTGTGTGTGTGTGTGTTTTGGTGTTTTTTTAAATATAAGCAATACAATCACTTAAAATTAGTTATTGCTTTTATACTTTTTATAGTGTACAATATTTGCTCTTCATTCTAAATGCGCACATTTCCTTTAAAGAAATTGCATGATTAAAATGTTTCTGTTGCCAAGACCATTCTTCAGAAAAACTGAAAAGGCCAATAGAGCTCGCTTTTTTCTTTTTACTGGCTTTGGCGGGATCAAGGTTGTTGCAAATGGTTCCGCCCATTTAATATTCCAGGAGTTTTGCTTTTTATCACCGAGCGTTTGGACCATTACTGTGGGTGAGTCTCATTCACGGTATTTGGACAGAGTGCGTTAACCACCAGCGTCCACCTTTTAAGATAACACCGCTGCAGTGCAGCTAGGGGAAGGGGCTCTGGGTTGGTTACACATGAACCTGTGTGGCTCTGGGCTGGTTAACCATGAACCTTTGTGCACACTCGTGTGCAGGCTGCAACTAAGAAACTATCATCATGTGCAGCCTGGTATTGCACACAGATAACAGGCAAGTGGCACTTTAAAATTGCAATTTAGACATGAAAAACCCTTTTGATAGGCCTAAACTTTCCTTTCAAATATTAGAAAGCCATCCCTAAGTAGATCTTATTTCCCTTAAAGGCAGGGGGTATGATATTTAAAAGAAGAACATGGAGAAATCAATGATGAGCATGTCCTTACAGTAAAATAATCCTAAATGCTATTTTCCATTTAGCAAAGCTGGTTGCTTTCATAAGGATAGATTGGTCTACATTATTACATTTAATAAATGCTATATTTGAATTGGTAGCAGCCAGGGAAATAATTCAAGGATTCATTTTAATAGTTGTCCAAAATCCAATTTCACGCAGTTTATGTCGACATACTGAGTAAAATGCTCTTTGAAAAAGTTAAAATTTTTCTGTCAGAAGCTTGTAAGCATTGGTTCTATGACTTAATTATTTGGCCTGGAGTGGTAAACGAAATACTCTAACACATGTTAAATGTTATTTTGAATACAAAGCATAGGGGCAACTTTTTTGAGGAACAATGCAACGCTCATTGTTAGTGAATGCATTTAAACAAGAATACTGCAATTATATGCTTTATATTTTAATGCGAAGGCTCCTTGACAAAGCAAATATTCTTGCCATATAGTTTAATGTGGTAACCCTTTGACAAAGCCTATAGGCCTGCTTTACTTAAAATGACACCCCCTCATAATGTGACATTGTAGCAGGTACGGGGAGTAGTTTCATCATGGGGGTCATGACCCACCAGGTGTCAAATGTGATTTCAGAATGACACCAAAGGTATTTCGATCTATCTTATGCATGCGTTGGCATATTAATGCATAGTAGTTTGTGGTATGTGTGTGCAATAAATGTATGTTTCCTTTTTTTAAATGTATTGAGTGTTGTTATTGCCTGCTAGTAGATGGAGATTATTAGCCCTCACCAAATCCCATGAGTAGGCCTTGGACTACTCTGCTTCACTTCCCAAAGAGAGTAAAATACTACAATGGGCTACTTAGTTCCCAGTAAGGAGACAATTGTGGACCTGCTACATGTGGAGGACTCTCATACATCACGACTAATCACACAATTTCTTAATAATATGAAGATGTGTTTTACGTCAGGCTCAGGTGACATGAAGATGGTGCTTTAACCAAGTGATACTTTCAACAATTAAGACATCCGATTAAACACTATTTTCACTGCTTGAATAAATACAGTACACACTGGTATAAAGTATGGGAGGCTGCCACCTTTTCTTGGAAAACGGATATACCTTTAACCCTTTCACTGCCAGGGCTTCTATGGCATTATTTATTATACATTGGATGAGTAGTGAAGGGGATAATTTGACTTATAAAACTACTCACCAAGACTCCCTTATACTGAATCCCACAGGACAATTACTTCCGTGCAATGCTTCTGTGTCACACGAGAGCCCTGTTCTTGGTATCCCTTGAGTACTGTGACACCATGGCTGATAGGATTACAAAGAGACTAAATGGCCACCACCTATTGTTACAAACCTAAGCTTTCAAGCATACCTCACCCTTCACAAACACGACTTCACTAAACCAGCCACAAAGTGGTCCTTCAGTTCCTTGTGGATGTAGGATCACATCTGACCTCTGTATAACGTATTATATAATTTAATGATACCTCATTTATGAAACTCAGAAGGATGAAAAGATGAATTGGCTTTGCTGGAAGTACACCTCTTCACTAACATGTGACATGAAATGTTAGCAGTAAACGTTAATTGGCTGAGCCACCTTTGAACTTTCAGACTATGTGAGAAGATGCTCACTCTCCAATCAACAGCCTACAGCATTGGAGGTCCAATGGGGCAGGCAGCGAAAAGATAAGACCACAGTTCTCTTTCCCAATCCTGCAGTACCAACATGCGCTGACATCGGTTGTTCAGAAAGTGTCTGCGCGTGAGGATGTATGCTCGCTTTTTTATTGTCCTCTGTTAACCCAATCAGCAGCTTTCGTTTCACCTGAACTGTGGGCAGATTGATGTTTTCCAAACTTTTTTGTGGTTGTAGTTTTTGGTGGATCAACCTCCACACCTGTAGCTCTTTTGTGCACACTCTTTGCTACATCCACTTTCGGGAGAGCAGATTTAGGCAATACCAGCTCGGATTTAGCAATATGGTGCCTTACTATACACACAAATCACAGGTGACAAAATCCAGGGTGGACTAGTCATTCTGCTGCTCTGAAATATTTCTGGGATGGGCTCTGAAATGAGGGCTGCTTTCAGAAATGCATGGACTGCAATGACCCCACCATGGTAGCCCATAAGGCTGCAATCTAGTAGCAGCCACTTGCAGAGGGGGGCTGTTTAAAACACTGTTTCTTATTTTTCAGTTTCCGGTCCAGCACTGTCACAATCTATTGGTGACTTGCATCTTGGGACACATTGAATCACTATACTCGCATCAAAACATTCAAAAGATCACACTAATGAATAAAATCCGATTTGCCTCATGCCTAGTTTTCAGAGACATTATAGAATGTTGGGTCTGTTCTGGCTCTGACATTATTCAGGCTTTGTCTACCTTAGGGTGTTTAGTTTGGATGGCAGGTGATGATCTCACTCTTCTATGCTGTAGACGAGGAGACAGATAGGGTTTGTGAGCGTTGGCTCTAGGTTGATCACCTTCTGTGTGATTTGGCTCAAACACAGTGACACGTATTACAATTGTTGAACAAGGCCATTGGCATTGACCTGTTTACCATTGATTTATTAGTTCTAAATACCTACCCAGTTTGCTCTCGTCCCTTCATTTACTTTTGTTCTCCAATGCTTTTCTTCCCTTTTCCCTGACCTCATGACTGTTTCTTGACATTGTCTGTATGTCGTACAATCGTTTGTACTTGTGTCTTCTGTCACCCAAGCACCTAAATGAGATCAGCTAATTTGACCAAATTCTCACTTTCTTCTACTTTCCTCCTAATTTGCTTCTTCTTTTTCCCTTGTTTGACCCTTACTAACCTTCTCTTCGTGGATCGTACATGAAAAGTTGGTCTTCCTGCTTGATCCACAGACAGGCTCAATGTCCACATTCATTTCTTCACCCCTTATGTCCTCATCTTTCATGTCAGACGTTTTACACTCCCACCACTTGCTCTCACCTCTTATTCTGTGATGCCTCTCTTGCTCTCATTTCCATCACCTCCTTCATATCTCTTCCAACTCTCATCGGTCAATGCCTAAAAGTATCTTTACTAAAATCCTTTGCATGATGAGCATGGGGCTAGATTGGCTGTCGAACGGCTACCTGTCCATGGAGCCTGGCTCTATTTCTGGGGCGGTAACCAGGAGAAGGCAATGAGAGAGCATGTAAGAGATGTCTTCACAAAGCGAGATGTGTAGCTCTTTTTCTGAGACCCTGCCACTTTGGGTAACCTGAGGTCTGGTTGTTGAAATGGAATTTGCGTCCCCCCGAGTGGTTACAAATGCTTCCTTGGCCATTGAAGGCTTGCTGCCTTTAGGCTGGACATAAATCTGTGTAGGAAACTCAGCATGAACCCAAGAGATCAGGGTGGAAGTGGTACCTGCCTCCCTAATCCCCGACGACCGCCACCGCCATGGTGCAGGAAGTGGGGAGAGGTAAATGACAGCAGGATCTGTGGGGAAGAATGGCCTCCTGAACCTTGATGGGTGAATATCGACCACTGTTAAGTGAGAGGTGAGGGTGTGGAGAGCAGTCCCATTTGAGTACCATAAAGGTCCCTAAGGGCAGAAGCAGATAGTGGGCAGATCAAGAACAATGTCTATACTACAAGCCCCCATTCTCAGGGATAAGTCCCAGAGACAATAGTGACCAAGTAGAGAAAGAGGAGCCCAGATTGACGTAGAGTGAGACTATGATGCTGCAGATACTGACGGACATACAAAGTGCTACAAAACTCACACAGACCAAGATATCCTCTATGTAGATGGAGCGGGCATGGGCAGTCTGGACCGTAAACTGGAGGACCTGGAGCACAATTTGAACACTGCACTGTGGCTATCATTTCTCACTTGGAGCTGTGAGTGAAATGCCTTAAAATTAGGAAAGAGCTGCGAAAATCAGAGATTTGGGCTTCCCAAGTCCCACAGTTGGTGAAGATATGAAAGCAGAAGTGCTGCGGTTTCAAGGTGGTCCACAAGAGAATAGAATTGAAGTCTGAGAGTGTGGCCAAGGCAGTGTGTTTGCTTTGAAGGGCTCAGTGGTAAAAAATATTGTGGGTACCACCTTGTTGTAACTAAGTGACTCACAAAAGAGAGAATGTGTCTTCAAGGCAACGTCTAAGAAAAGCGACACAATGAGCACTACTCTAGCACAAAGGCAATAGTGGCGTTTTGTCAAGAGTCAGTTGTGTTTTTGTTTTCGCAACCTAGTCCATATACATCCAGTACAGCATTTTTCTTCTTTGACATTAGCTCAAAACCAGTAGCTTGCAAACTCATAAACACACACTCCATCATTGAGACCCAGTGCCATAACTTTACCTTCATTAACAACTTGACCCTGAATCTAATCACAGAGCCCTGGCTGGGAGAGGACTGCACTCGCCCTTTAGGAGTCCATGCCACCTATCTATAAGTTTCACTTTCAAGAAGCCTGGAGGAAGGGTGGGCACAATCTATGAGAACTCCATTCTGAATACTTGTGTCAATCACATCATTTAAGCTGAATACAAATCAGCACCAGTTCAGGTAATCACTATCACACTCTTCTATCTGCTCCTAATCTTCTCACCTGGTGTACATACCTCCTCCTGCCAATCAAGTCTTTACAGAGGCCCTTCTGGACTCCACTGCCATCACTACTGTCGAACTCCATACCCTCTACATACATAGGACTTCATCACACGGTTCAGTAAACATTAGCTGCTAGGTATAGGCAACCTGAAAGCACCGACTCAGTACCAATTAGTCTAAGGTCTCCCACAAACGACAGAAATCATCATTGATGCCATGTTTGCTACACCCAAGATGATGTCAACCACTGGTAAATGAAATGGTTATTTGAAAAGATACTTAATTATCATCTAAATACTACCTGACACACCAAAGTCCTCACTGAGAACCATCCACAGGGTAATTAGTTGAGCCTGGGGCACAGCATGCTGGGAGCAGTAAATACAATTTTCACTGAAACATCATACATCAAACATCATGCTTCGGCGCGCTCTGAAATGTGGGTGATCCTACCCTCAATACAAGCATACCCTTAAAAAAACTCTATTTTCAGGAAAATGCCCAAACTCTGAGATGCTTCACCAAGGAACTCAGTACATCCAGAACAGTGATTCTGGCATTATACAAAGATGGAAGAAAGGGCAGGATGAAGGAGGTGAATTAACCTCTTGCCGTACCCTACGTTCTCCAAGATTTCTCAATCAGAAAATGAAACAGAAAGGACACAATGCTTGAGCCACATCACAAAAATAAAATCTGCCTTCCTGTCAAGATGATCTGAGAATTCAGCGATGCCAAGCTACTTCCATGAACTTCACTCGCTCTCTGCTGCACTGTGACTCCCTGTAGCTACGAACCTCCCCTGTCTTGACTACCAGCATGCCAACAGCTTCTCTTTCTCATTTTTCCATCACTCACCGAGCGACATTTTTCTGATTTCAAGATTTTTGTGCATTTTTGGCTCTGTGAATCTAACATGGACCACTGCCATTCAAGAATATCCTCCCAATAACCTCTGAAGTGCCCTTTGCTAGAACAATAATTCCTTAATTATCATTAACTTCCCTCCTGCTAATGGCGGAAGAGCGTCACCCCCACTGTCAGCTGCCTCAAAACACCAGGAAAGAAAAAATAAAACTATAATAAAGATGTTTTATTATGCTTTTATTTTTCCTTTCCTGCCGAGTCTTTGGGGGTGGGGCCATGGGGTACGACAGGCACAGGTGGAGTGGTAGTGCATTGTGATTAATGTGTATGACGGGTTGGCCTGCTGCCTCAGGCCGGACAAACCATCATGTGCACTGAAGCTCCCTCCAACCGAGCTGCATTGCTGGGTTGGCAACAGCAGGCACAGGCTCCAAGTCTCCCTGGGAGCGCAAATCCTCAGGCTTAGGCCAATCCAGATGCTGCTCTCATGACATGAGAGCAGCATCAGGATTGGCCGCTGTCGAGGCTGGGAGCCTGTGACTCCCTGCAGTGGAGAGGAGAAGAGCCTGACACAGCCAGCTGCAGGTACGTTTTTTTAATCTTTTTACTTTGACCCCCCAACTCCTTCCTACCCCACATCTCACCACTTTTCCACAGCATAAGCCACTACTGCAACCTACCCAATACAACTTGTAAAGATACCTATCACCGGTGGATGGTTCTTAAGCAAACTGTTTGCATTCAAGCAAATATCAGAATTCTTTACACATAAGGGCACCCTGTTAGACTTCCAAAGTGGCTTTTGAACTGGTTCCTGTTGATCACAAGTGGAATGACCTAGGTCTAAAGTGTACCAGCAGGGCCGGCTCTAGGCTCATGGTGGCCCTGTGCAGGGAGCATAGGTGGGGGCCCCGGAAGAGGGGGTCCGGACGGGGCGGAGCTCAGGAAGGTGTTTTAATAATACGTCCAGAAAAGTCGTGAGATGATTGACCAGCACCTGCGGCTGCTCCTACCCTTCCGAATTTGTCTCAGAACGATACAATTTAGGAGGAGGAGGGCATTGTGACACACGACATGAGGGACTGGGCGCACAGACAGCTGCAGTGCCAGGGCCATGACAGGGGCACCGGACCCCCACAACCCCCCACAGAGAAATAATTGGTCATTGGTTATGATTTCTATGCCTATATAAGGATATGGAGATCTATACCTATATAAGGGCAAAGGGCATTAATCGGGAAAATTACACTAGGGTCCTAAAATGATACATAACAATGTATGCAAAAACTGACTGTAGGATATGCAGGCAAATGAAAAACGTGGAGTTAGAATAGTAATTTTGACCTCCCTGTGTTTGCCACGCCCACTGCTGCCCTGGGGACGCAGTTCAGGACAAGTAATCTGACGAGCGAGTAGTGAGCAGCAGCAGGCCATATCTAATATATACGGCTCTGTGCTGCTTTAATCTCACCCTTGTGCAGGTCAGTAACTTTTGTTGCTGTGCTGCATTGCAATAAAGAAAATCTGCCCCTTGGTGTGCATGCCTGGCGTGCCCAATCTAGCCTTAACCCTAGCACTCTCCGGCAGTTGGTGGCAATTAAATTTAAAAAATACTCTATGGGATTTCCTTATTTCCTTACATCACTTCACCCTCTCTCTTAACCTGACTCTAGTTCTACTTCTCCATGTACCTTTAACCTCCCTCCCTCTCTATGTATCTCACATGTGTCTACGGGACGCCCCAGCTGAGGAGTGAGGTGCTCTGGCAAGGCTGGGTGAGTCCCAGTAACAGACAGGAGGACTGCTAGAGAGAGAGATAGCAGCGAGTTCCTTCCCCTGGAGTAACCATAGGTGCTCTCCGCGCTCCACCGGGGCCCCACCTGGCTGTGTGAAACTGAAAGCGCTCGGGTTGGCCCGGTCGCTCCCCTGCCCCCGAGCTCTAGGGGCCCCCAGGAGATGCTGGGACTTGGAGCCATATTTCAACTGTCTGCCGCTTAATAGTGCAGAAATACCCTTTCTCTCCACCTTTATTGGCACAGGCGGAGCAGGGGTCCTAAAGAAATCAATCACCACCACCAGTTTACATGGGAGGCCGCGCCCGCTGCCACTGACTGGAAGACAGACAGCGGCCTATGAGTCGATGGATGCGGCACCGGCAAATAGAATATGCGGCGGGCCCCCCTCGGAGAAAGTGTCAGTGATTCCGAAATGTAAAACTCGGCAATGATTAGGCCTTCCGCTGGCTGGGAGCCAGCCATATACTGCTGCTTAATTTAATGCAAAATAGTACAGCCCCCGACTCCACCTTTATTATAGGCCCTGCAGGCACAGGCGGAGAGGGGCCTAAAGGAAATCAGGGGCCGGCACTGCCACTGGAAGACAGACAGCGGGCGGCCTACCTCGATGCGGCAAAACTCCCGGCTGCAGTAAATTCGCCCCTCCGACCTCAAGCATTAACAGCTACACTCACGCCCGGCTACCTATCTTCATCATATGACTTGCTTGCTTGCCATGACGCGTCGCGATAGTCTCGCCCCTCCGACCTCAAGCATTAACAGCAACACTCACGCCCGGCTACCTATCTTCATAATATGACTCGCTTGCTTGCCATGACGCGTCGCGATAGTCAGTCAGTGCCACAAACAGTGTGCAGAAATATCATTATTAATCATCTGAGAGAATGGATCTATTCTGCCCTTACCCGGCAGGTGCGTTCACACTTCTTCACTTTATTCTCAGTCTGAGCTCAGCTCAGCTTTTGTCCGACTCCGACGTCGACGACCACCAAATGGCTGGGCTGTGCAGAGAGAGTCATATGCCACCAGTTCCACAAGTTAGTTACACACGTGGGGAAGTCAAGCAGCAGGTTAGGTTGAGTCTGCGCGCTGCCGCAGATCACTCTATCCTGGCTTCCGGCGTCTGTGCCAGCCAGCCGGGTGACTGTCATGATGATTTGAAACACCCCGGCGCCCCTGCTGCCCAATCAGGAACGAGGTCGGTGCGGACTCGGAGCCAGAGGCCAGGGAAGTTAAAGGGAGGAGGGGGGGGGTGACTCACTGTGTCAGGGCTTGGAACTGTGACTGTCGGAACTTAGTATTGGAAGCCGGGGTCGGAGCCGGAGGCCGCCAAATCCTGCCAGGGGGCCGCCAGTGCCACGATGTATCATTGATCCTTCCGATCCGATCCTCGTCGTGGCGGCCCCTGGGGTTTGGCAGCCCTGTGCAGGTGCACACTTTGCACATGCCTAGGGCCTGCCCTGTCAGGATGGGTATCTTAGGGTCTAGCGAGGAAATTTGTTCATAAGGAGTAGAGTAGATGCTTAATGTGAAAGTTTTCAAGATGTGAAAGGGGATGTTTGAAGTTGTAGAAATTAACAAAAAACTTTACTCATGTGCCTAATAATAGCCAACATAGCGTCACATCTTTCTTATGCTATCACAAAAGTGGGCTTAGAAGCATCTTATTTCTATCCTATTCTGTCAAGTGCTTGTTGACTGTAATCTTTGCAATTTTTTTATGGTCAGACATCACAATGAAGATATTGGTAACTTTAGAAGAGACTTGGTCTTATGTTGTTGTTTTTTATTTTTAGTAAAACAATGAGCGGAAATACCAGGTGGTGGTATTGACGCATTTAGTGGATGTTTCCTACGCGTTGCTTTTTGAAATCCATAGTGCAGATGGCTTGTCATTGTTTAGCGCAACTAAAATCAATCAAACTAAATTTTAAAAAAGGCTTGGCGCCGTACACAGGAACTAGAAATTCCGTAATTGATGTCATAGAAGTTAAACTACAACCTAAGACATGAGTGGAAATAACTCCATAAATAAACTAGCATAGGATAATAACCGAGGGAATATGTGAGCGTAGGCACAAAGTAAATACTGTCTGTTAACCGTTTCTTCAGTGACCGGCTCTGGGCAGAATATATGATTTTTCAACGATTTCAAGTTCCACGCATGGCATAACCACGCGAATTTTACATCGCAAGTGGCTTTACCACGCTGGAATTTACAACGAAGGATTGTACCACGTCTTACCTGCACGTCTTTCTCCAGCAGCCCTTACTTCCATCTACCATGGAAACAAGCGTCAAAACACGTCTTCCAAAATAAATAAAGGACTTCTTTTTTGACGTACACTGCACGTCTTTGGGGGAGGCTCTTTCCTTTTACTTCATTAATACCACAGAGCGTTTTTTTTTTTTAAATGTAACTCGCTCCTTAATTGTTGTTATTTTTTGGGGGGGAGACCCCCCCAGCCCCCCCAGCCCCCCTAGCCCCCCTCCCAACCCTCCCCCAGCCCCCCCAGCACGACTGGACGGAATACCACGTCTCCCCCCAACCCACGCTGAACGTACTTTCGTGGTATAGACGGTCGTGGAAGGCACCCACGTTGAAAAAACGTTTGCGTGGTAAGTGTACCGTGGTAAACGTTATGCGTGGGGATGCCTTCGTAGTAAATGATGTTTCCCCTCTGGGCATGAGACGAGGTAAGTGTATTCTATGGACTGCCTATGTGCGGTTCTTGTCCCATCAGGGGACGAGGCCCTGTAGAGCAGTGTATTGTAGGCGCAGGACAGGCAGGCACTGAGACGGAAAGAAACCAGGGAAGTTTAAGGTGAGCTCCTCCAAACTGGATTAGGGCAGTGCTAAAAGACATGAACAGGAATTTATGTGCGTTTGCCGTTTTCTTTAACTCAGACCCATGGGTACCAGCACATGCGCAATTGGAAATCTGCAGTGTTTTACGAACAAGACAACATGTGCAGTGATGTAATTTGCTATGCTTCAAGGACGATGTCTCAGCTACATTGGTGCTAAAAACGCCTTTTTGCACAATGTAAAACACATTGTGACCAACTGATTCTCGTGTCACTCTGGTCCTCGAGGCACATCCCTAAGTACAAATCTTTCTGTGCACAAACCACCCAGCATTATCGCATAATATGTTTAATTTTGCAGAAATACATGTTATGTGGCAAGATATCACGTGATACACATTGTGCCCAGTGTTTCGCCGGTATTCATTAGTTTGAAGCTAGGTTTCCACACAAAACTAGGGCGCTCTACTTTGTGTAATAACAGCAGATCAGGCTCCACGTGGAATTGTAGGGATGTTTGCCCTTCTGTGTCATTTGCATGGGTTGTCAGGAAGCCGGGGTCGGAGCCGGAGGCCGCCAAATCCTGCCAGGAGGCCGCCAGTGCCACGATGTATCATTGATCCTTCCGATCCGATCCTCGTCGTGGCGGCCCCTGGGGTTTGGCGGCCCTGTGCAGGTGCACACTTTGCACATGCCTAGGGCCGGCCCTGGTACCAGAATTGGTAGCTCTCCTGCTACTGGACCTTATAATACAATGGGCCACCGCACACTTGCCCACACTACTGAAGTGGCTCAAGAAACCTGCAATCCAATCTAAGGGTTCGCCCTGGACTGAGTTGTATAATTTCTTTAAATGAAGTGGGTGAAGGACAGAGTTGGATAATTAAATTATCTATTAGTTGTATTTTCGAAATGGATACGTATGCTCAAAGTAACCAAGGACTGTTTATTTTATTTCTTTTTCTAGTAGTTCAGAACAATTGTACCAGAGCAAAACAGGAAAGACAGCTAACATGTTTCGTCCTACTCGGCGCACAGGCGTGAACTTTCTCAAGGAGAAAAGGATTGCCGCAAAGGATTGTAATGCTGGTCATATTCGCTCCTAAGGTTAGAATCAAACACTCGAGAGGCGGGGCAGCGTATCACTGTGCCATCCTGCCTGTGTTACCTCTTACGGTCTGCAAGAGTTCTGTATCTCGAATAAGTAAAAAAGAAGTTGCTTCAGGTGAAGGGTATGGTCAGCTTTAGTATTAATGCAGTCAACCAAAACACGTGTTAGCTGTGTTTCCTGTTCTGCTTTGGAAGAATTGTCCTGGACTACTAAAAAAATGAATCAAATAAACAATCCTTGGTTACGTTGGACCTACTTATCCATTTCGGAAATACAACAATCAAGATGATCTAATTGTCCAGCTCTGTCCTTTATCCAATTCCTGTACTGTGCTTTAATGGGTTCGGGGTTTCCCATTTGAACTACTCAAAAAGCCAGGTCTTCAGCCTCTTGCTTACGATCTATCTGTTAATATTAATTATGCGGATCAGTCTGCAAACCTCTTCAGATCGGTGTTTGTTATTTGTACAGAGGTTGGTTCGCAAAATCGTATTGTCTTCACAAAAAGTCAGTGCACAATTTGTGATCACTTTATACAAATCTAATATTTGTACACCAGGCCCCGCGGTGCATTAGTCATTTGTGAGAGCCTGCAATGTTGGATGCATTTCTACTCTTCTGGGAGATCTGTGTCTGGTGTGGTATTCAGAGATGGGGAATCGTTTTAGGATGAGAATAGATGACACTGCATATCTGAGTTTACAAGACGGGAAACACTGCCATCTCTTACATCCAGGGCAGTAAAATCTGAGTGTTATGACTTTTGGCTGGAACAGTCATCTGGCTGAGTGCCCGGCACAGCAGACTCCAGGCTCCGGAAGAGTCAATATCCGCCAACCCGCTGTCTGTGTCCTAGGCCTCACACAGAACACGCTTGCTATGACCGTCACAGTATCTGGTCTTGCTAGACTGCTGTGCACTAAAAGCAGTCTGTCCCTAGGAAAGGAATCAGCTGGTCCTCTGGGAACATCACCCTAAGCTTCATAGAAATGGTATCAATAAGCTGGTCACTAGGAGCATGCAAAGCGGCAAAGTCAACCTAATAATAAGGTTGTGTGACAGAACAAAGTATGCGATTACCATGCATGCTGGTTCCACACGGTCCTAACCACGCATATGCCATTACCACTCATGCCTTTACAACTAAATATGCATCGTTAAGGCGTATATGGCAAAGACATATGCTTGGTTAAGACTTATTGGGTAAGCCTAACCCCTGTCAACTGCCTCCGTGCCCTGAGCCCTTAAACTACCCCCTTCCCTCCTGAAAACCAACCCCTTCTCCCCGAGCATTAAAAACGTCCCTGCTCCCCAAGCCCTAAAAACTACCCCGACACCATGCCCCTGCCCAGAGCCCTAAAACAGCTCACCAAGCCCCCACGCTGAGACATAAAACTGCCCCCTCTCTCTGAAAACCATCCCCCTCCACCCTGAGGCCTCAAAACTACCCAACTCTCCGCCTAATCCTTAACCGCATGCGTGCGGCCGCTATTTTTGCGCTGCATGGCTTTTTTCAAAAAGCTGCGTTACATGACGAGCTGAGCTCGTCATCAGCGTGCGAGCGGCACAAATCATGACGAGCTCAGCTCGCCATGAGCGCAGAAGGGGTTAAAATCTACCCAATGCTTCCCCATAGCCCTAAAAACGACCCCAACCCCCTGCACTCTGAAAACGACCCTGACCCCTCAAAAGCCCTAAAAACGAAGTCTGGGCGGTGAACTCCGCTCCGCTTGCGGAGTTTGAAGAGTTTTCCGCACTCTGTGTTCAGCGCGTTGGGGAGCAGAGTTGTTTTCCTCGCTCCCCTTCGTCAACGTCAAGTTGGCGAGCACGAGTGAGGAAAATCCAGCTCCCGCGCGATTTTTCCTCATTTGCGATTGTCAACATCAAGTTGGCGAGCACGAGCATGGAAAATCAACCTCCTGGCTAGATTTCTCAATGCGGGTGGTCAGATTTCTAATTGCGAGTGGCCACGTATGCATTGCAACTGCTCGCGTTGAGAAACCGCCAGCTCGTGTTGAGAAAGCTGCTGCTCGAGTAAAAATCTACGCAAGCGGCAGAAAAGAAGCAGCGCCCGCTAGCGCTCTCCATGATGCAGTTTGCGATGATTGCACAGTGCAGACAAGTACCTGGCACTGACAATCACCGCAAACTGCATTTATCTAAAGGAACTAAAAAAACGACCCGACACCCTACATGTACATTTCTTTCTCTCTGCAAGCTTCACACAGTGTGAAGCTTGAAATGTTCAGCTTCAGTGGCCTTTCATTGTGCAGAAGAAAATCACCCCACCCTGCTGCAATGGGATACTGGTGTTTGTTGGTAGCTAACCTCAGAGCCTTCATCCCAACTCTGCTATCCCACACCTCATAAATCCCCTACCCCTTGACAACCAACCACTACCTTCCAGAACAATACTTTTTGTTTGAGCCCTTACTCCCTATCCCAAGAGTTCATATCTACCCCTACTAGCCTGCAGTCACCCACACCCCGTCCACCACCAGATCACTGTGATGCTTCTACTGGGCGCATCCATCGGACAGATGAACTCCACCTAGGCAAAGTCAGAATAGTTCTTTTGATTTCGGCAAGCTATTGTTTCCAGCCCTTACAGAAGACCCGTTCCCACCCCTCTGGGTGGCTTTGTAGAACCTCTTTGGGGATCACATTTTGCTTCAGCCAATACGAAAAAGGGGACATTTCTGCAATAGCTGGACATGTAAATAATCCATGGAGGTTAGCCGCCATAACACCACATTTGTTTAACTGTTCAATTATTTGCATCGCTGAGCTAGAGGAAACAAATCGATTAATTACAAAGTAAAGAGAATCACTTGGAGACAGAATCTAATCCGAATCCTGTAAAAAAAAAAAATCGTTCCTGAAATGTAGTGCGGCGAATAAATGGATTTTTAGAATTTTACCTTAATTACCTTCAAATAAAATAACATTGCCATGCGTCAAAGGAATTGGCGTCTTTGTCCGTCTGTCCATCCTTCCATACCTCCGTCACTCTCAGGCTCTTCTTATACCTACTGTTTAACTCCGTTGCTATGCTGTATTTTTGCCAGAGTCTAAAGTGGAAACTTGTGCAAACACCGTTTATGACCGGAAGTGCAGCCTTTGCTGATATCTGGAGTGACCTGCGAGTCTCAAGGTTGCATCTTGACAGAGCCAGGTCTGCTTTTCACCCTGTGAATTTTGATATATTGAGAAGCACCAAAGGCCACCTTCCACGTACCCATAGTAAACCCATGGGGCTAATAACAGAAGGTGCTGGCCAAATCTGGCTTATGAGATGTATTTCATCTGGAGATTTCGGTTGCTGAAAGCAGACAAAAGCTCCTAGTGAAACACCAGGCTAAAACATGCGGGAATCTCATGCCAGAGACAACGGTCTCCGCAGGTTATTCCCCGAAATCCCATAAACTGGAGTACTTTCACTCCAGAGTTACCCATCCTCAATTTCCTTGTAAGGGCCTCATCAGGGCAAAGCAAAGACCTTTAGTAAGGGTGTCACTGGATGAAAATCACCATATGGAAAATTTATCACGGGAGGGGTGGGGGAGACAAAAAAGGGGGTAATTTTTACCAATTAATCCATCGTAAACAGCAAATGCCAGGTATTAGCCGAATTTTATTATAGGTGAAGAGAGCACGTCGTTACTCAGATGTTTGACCAAACACATGCTCACCAAAAGGAAGATATGAGATATAGAAAATTAATCAGCCTATGTCCTTAGCTACATCCAACCACCATGCATCTGGTATACATACTTGTTCACCCAAGGTGATAAAGGATATAAGAGCTGCCTCAATCCATATCCTTACTCACAACAAAATCCCCTTGCATGTACAGGAATGTGAGATCTCCCATTGTCAAATCAAAAATCATGAACAATAATCCACTTACAAGTAATACTGTTCAACGCCAGACACATTCCGCAAATAACTCCAGCACAACACATCTATGTGAAACTCAAGGGAACCTTGTCAGCTAACCTGTGTGCATCATAGCATCTACAGTACTAGGTATTATGGCACACAACAAGTGACGTAACATGGTTACCCTCTCAAATGCCGAGCACAACTCAATCTTGAGGTCTCTTAAGAAGAACTCTGTTCCTTCCTTCCAGTCAGTCTCCATCTGGTGTAACAATTTGAAAATTGGAATCCTGCACTAGGACTAATGCAGTCGCAACAAGATGCCTGACCTGGAGGCACAATGCAAATGGACGCCATTTTGGACTACCTCTAAATAAAATATGTCTGGGAGTAAATATGCAATCTTGTAGTGGTGTGATAGTGTGAATTAGACGATGTTCTGGCTCACTGCAATATCAGTTCAATGATCTTGCCAGCATATGGGTGGGTCTAGATCAACAAAGGTTATTAAACTGGTGGTTCCAGCCTGGGAGGTAAACGAGCTGACCCCAGTTTGGCCCCTCTCTATGTTCCCTATGAAAGTGCATGGGCAGGGGCTTGATGTGTGTGTAAACAAATACAATACTACTACCAACCAAATGCATTGTGCAGGCCTCCGAACAGAAGCCTCTCAACAAAACAATCATGCCTAATCACCTTTTCCTCCATCTTGGAATGGTGTGTGTCACTGCTGTGCCTGTTGAAAATCCCATATGAAGAAAAAGAGAGGAGGGTTTCCTTTGGTCCTCAACATTCAATAAATATAGAAACATAGGTCAGATCTGGTATGCAAAGCCAACACACAGTCTTGGGCCATCACACTTAGTTCCACCATATTTACGTCATATGTATATGTTTGACAGTACTTGCTGCCGCCAGAAATTGGAACAAGGCAATTTCAAGGCAAAAGTAAGACAAACATCTTCAACAGACGTCTATTCTGAGCCCTAGGCCCCACCTTGTAAGAGGAAGTGGCACAGTTCTAAGTCAATGACAAACTCCAAAGTGAGGCGCTAAGGTGATGGGAACTGTTCTATACCAATGTCATGTTAATATCTACAGTACATCTTTTTAAAAGCATCCACAGGTATTTTTAATTCTGATTTTATTTTAGGTGTTTGATTAAGCACACACTCGGCAATGAGAAGTCACATAGTGCTTAAAAAAGAACATTTAATCATCTTAAATTGTAAGTTTTGGATGAGGGTGAGACCTATTGACACCATATTAAAAAACATCAAGACTGTTATACGGAGAACAGGTGGATACACATGTTTTTACTTGCACCTACCTTTACAAAGGGTGACATTTCATTCATGGAAAAAGTTAAAAGTTTGCACATTCCGATTTTTTGCTATTTCTTTTTTCTTTTAGTGGACTGGGATAGGCTGCTAGGGAGAGCCTGCATGGGCATCCGCAGAAATTTTTCCAGGGGGGGGCGCTAACCTGGCAAATGAAGGGGCGTGGCTAATGTTAATCAATAGGGGCGGGGCTAAAATGGCAGACAATCAGGATCGGATAATGCTCAGGCCAAGCTGAGAAAAAAAAAGTGGTGAATTCTGCCTGTGAAACTGGACAACAATTAGAGCACACATATGAACCCTAATACTACACCCTGGCCCCATAAAACTCATACATTCCCTAATCCCTGAAATTAGCCCCCTGGCACCCCAAAACCCATAACCCATACCCGCCCTGACCCCTAAAATTGTCCCCCTGGTGCCCCAAACCCATACCCGCCCTGAACCCTAAAATGTTCCCCCCTGCAACCCAAAACCCATACCCGCCCTGAACCCTAAAATGTCCCCCCTTGCAACCCAAAACCCATACCCACCCTGAACCCTAAAATTACCGTCTGGTACCACAAAACCCATACCCACCCTGAACCCTAAAATTACCCATGCCCCCCCAAAACTCATACCCGCCCTGAACCCTAACATTACACCTGGCACCCCAAAACCCATATCCACCCTGAACCCTAACATTTCCCCTAGCACCCCAAACCCCATACTCGCCCTGAACCCTCAAATTACCCCTGGCACCACAAAACTCATACCCACCTTGAACCCTAAAATTATCCCTGCCACCCCAAAACCCATACCCACCCTAAACCCTAAAATTACCCCACTGGCATGCCAAAAGCTGAACGCTATGGGGCAGATTTACAAGCCCCTGCGCCACTTTTGCGTCACTATTAACATGGGAAAAGTGTCGCAAAAGTGGCCCAAGGGGCTTGTAAATCTACCCCAACAAGCTTACACTACATTCGCATATTCGGAGGGGACTGTCCTCCTTGAGGTTTCCATGCATGTAAGTCTAAAACACTGTAACCTAGATATGCAGCCAGTAGGTAATGCTGGTGATGCTGCAGAATGCATTAAAGTTACTGGAACTTACTTAAAAACTGCTGCCTGCTCTTCTGATACTATTCGGCGGAGTCGGGCTGATCAGCAGCACTGTCGTCCTGGCATCCAGCCCCTCCCGAAGGTCTCACTTTCTAGATAGGTTTGGGTCAAATGTCTCCTGGATTCTCCTTGCCTGGGCCTCCTCTGCTTCTTCGCCTGTGCCCTTGGATGCAAAAAGAGACAGATCCATGGCCCTGTTCACCATTTATCTGGTGAGCAGCACCATGGATGTGTATTCCATACAAGTGCACAGACAGCAGGGTGAAAGGGATGGCAGTGCAGGTGACGCTTTTCCTTTGTAAAGTCATTTCTGCTGGCATCATAGCCCATGGTTTGCTGTCTGTGCACTTGTATGGATACACACCTATACAAGTGCACAGACAGCAAACCCTGGGCTATGATGCCAGCAGAAATTCCTATACAAAAGAAAAGCGTCACCATCCCTTTCCCCTTGCTGTGCACATCTTCCCACTCCCACGCCATGACCAGGCAGCTAGAAGTGGTGATTTGTCATTCTGAGGGGTGTGAATGTTATAAGAATGTGTGTGCCCGGCTGAGACAGCTTCCCAGGACACCACACACACACAGCTGCACCCGAGTACTTCACACAGGTCTTTAAAAGACCATTTACTTAGTGATGAGGCTTTGTTGTGTTTTCACCCCTACTTAGAGCCCCTGCATCTCCACTCTGCACATGGCTTTGGCTGGATGAATTAGCCCCCCCTCCCGAAATTTGAGGGAGAGGAGTTAACATGAGGTTTAAAAGAGGGGTGAACAAGGGATTGAAGACATTGAGTGGTGACCGTGATGGGGCAGACATTTAAGGCAGTTTCCTTTACAAATAGGTTTATTGTACAAATCTAATTTGACATACTCGCAGACAGCAAATGCTGCTGCCTTTCCATGGTGTCTAAAAGTTTTTTTTCAGGAAGTTGGGTCGACGAGCTGATCGGGTTATTTTCTTCCTTCATGTGGTAGTGATGAGTGGGTTGCAGGGCGCCTGCACTTGTCGCCTCTGTCATTGGTAGCCCCCTCCATCTGAACGCCAAGGATCACCGCCCCCCCAACCACCGGCACCTGGAGGGGTCGCTGTGATGCCTAGAGTGACCAACTGGCATGGGTGCAAATTCAGGAGAGTGAGTGTAGAAATTCAGGACAAAGGGTCAAAATTCAGGACAAAAATTCAAGACAGGAGGTCAAAATTCAGGACAAAAGGTAAGGTTTAAAGACACATCAGAGAAGGTTGTGTAATAGTATATAAGTAAGTAAATAGGCAACCACTAAAGTACAAGTGAAAATAAGTTTATATCAGGTTGAGACAATTGTGCACTTCATGGTTTGTCAGTATACGTGCAGCCTTAAGCAAATGTGCAGGTCTTTTTATGTTTACAAAACCGCCCCCACCTTTCCAGCTCCCAGAGAAAATGCCTGATGCCCGTTCCGGCCAGTCTGGCCTTGATACCACCCTCCAATGGCGTCCCTCATCTTCACATAGACCCTCTCTCATGTGTATTTAATTTCTTGTATAGTGCTACTCATCCCAAATATGTGGGGCAGAGTTTTGGAGTGCGTTACAACACACACATATTATATAGAGACAATCACTCATATAAATGAGAAAGTCAATATATAGGAAATGTTGCTTAAGATAATGGGGCTTACAATGTGTAATCATACTTTCATCCATCATTCAGTCTTTCACGATTCATTCTGTCCTTCCATCTGTGGGCCGATCCATGTCCATATTCATCCATTTACAAACCTATCCATCACGTTTCCTTCCATCCATCTGTACACTCATCCATCCACTCTTCCACACATCCATCCATTAACTCATCCATCCAGCCATTCACCTGTTCAGTCATCCATTTACACATCCCCCTTCCTCTTTCAATTCCCCTTTCACTTAGCCATCCATCCTTCCATCCACCCACCCATCCATCTACTCATCCACTCATGAATCCATCCATTGAACCTATCATTCATCTATCCTTTCTCTCATCCATCCACCCTTTCTCTCATCAATCCACCCTTTCACTCCTTCACTCATCTATCTATCCTTTTGTCCATCTACCCGCCCTTTCACTCACTTATCCAGCCTTACATCCACCCTTTCACTCATCCATCCATCCATTCACCCTTTCACTTATCAATTCATTAATCCACCCTTTCACTTATCAATTCATCAATCCATCCATCATTTCACTCATCCATCCACCCATTCACTCGGCCGTCATCCACCCTTTCACTCATCCATCCATCCATCATTTCACTCATCTATCCAGCCATCCATCCATCCACTCATCCCTTAACTTACTTACTCACTCACCTTTTCACATTAATTATGAGACCCATCAAGGACTCTACCCTCGCTGTAGTTCCTAAAGTAAGGGGTGGGGTGGAGCAGGGTTCACTATGCCCCTGCACATAGGCAATCTGAAAAAGTGGAAGGCATGAGTCATGCATGACGCGCAGGGCCTTGACGTGGGGCGACTGTGACATGGTGTTGTTTCCAGAGCTTTAAGTGGGATGAGAAAACTAGGGGGTCTCTTCAAAAGGGTGTTTGATGTAACAAAATGCATGCCTTAAAGCACATGAGCTAAAATTCTATGCTTAATATAATGTGCCGCCTGACTGGTATTTTTGTTGCTTCTGTTATTGCATCCAGATATATAATACAAGTAACGTTACACTTAGAACAAGTAACGTTACACCTACAACAAGCCAGAACTATTGGCTTTGTCAATGGTTGTTAGTTGAATAAAATAAAAAAGCAGCAACCATGGTTGCTGTACTAAAACTATAATCCTTTTCTTTCAACTTCTTTCACCGCCTTCCTTTGGCTAAGTGGATTCTCACCTATCAGCAGCATGGGCGTTTTTGCACGTTCATGTGACAGAATGCCCTGCCCTGGACCGAGGCTGGATGAGGCCACCACATGCTGTGCCAGCCCAGACTGACCCATTGTCATTCTGTATGGGGCAATCAGCCCCACACAGAATGATAATGGGCCGGGTGGGGCTGCTCTTGTGCTCAGAGGAGTGCGAGGCGCCCCATCAGGGAGCTGAGGCCTTTTGCAGGGGAAGAGCTCTGTTCCTTGCAATGCTTAAAAGCCCCAGCATCAGGCCTCACTCCTGGATGCATTTGTACAGATGGGCTTGCGCAGGGGGGGTGGGGCAAGGAGAGGCGCTCCAGGGGGGGGCAAGCGCTCCTCCTTGCCCCCCCTGCGGACGCCCATGAGAGCCTGTAGATAAAAGGGCCCCACCGCGATCCAGGAGCCGCTTCCCAGCGATACATATTAAAGACTCAGTGAGTTTTTTTTCCACAATGCACTGGAACAAGGAGGGAAGAAAATCTTTCTAGAGTGCAATATGCACATTTATCACGTAAAAGTTGGTGCAATTACACAGTTCTCACCATTGGTGAAGGTTTGCACCTTTCAAATTCCCCTCCCAGTTTCATTATTCTTTTAACCTTAGATGCTGGAAGGAGGTCCCTAGAAAAGATCTCACAGAGTTGTAATAAAGAGCCTTCTGCTGGATTACCAAAGATGAAGGAGTCTCCCAGCCTGCTGGAAGCTGTGACCTGCTAAATACCTCTTCTGCATGAAAGTATCTTATGGGGTTTCTGGTGCAGACCGACCCTGAGATCCTATTTACCATAAGTTATCCTTTCCCTCTAGACCATATGACTGTGGAAAACCTGTAGACTTTGTATGCTGCGATGGCCTCTTGAACTAATGGGTAGAGCCTGTGAGATGGGCCAAAAGATATTCTACAACTTTAAAAAAGTGTGAATTTTTTTTGTCATGTTCACAAATTCTTTAGGACATAGAAGATCTATACATTAAACTTCAGACACATTGCAGCTACAGACATAAGCTCAACTTCACCTCCCAGGCATTTAAAAATGTTCAACCAGCTCAATCCACTTGTCCTAACACCTCTCTTCAACCGCCTGTGTTCTTCCTCAACAGAGACCTGCCCCTTTAGGACCAGGCTCCAAAATAACTTGCCAAATTACCAATTTGAATATGGGTTTGACTCAACTTAAGAGGACTTTCTTCTTTCAAGTGCTGATTCCTATTTTCACACTTTACTAGAGTGACTCTATTTCTTTTGAGTCAAAACTATTGATTACAAGCTCTTGACCCCCCCCCCTATTTCATTTTGCTAATATTTGATCCTGAATAATCATTAAATATGTATTATTATTAGGGCTCACTATTTTATGGTATTTATTTTTATAATTTCTGCTTATATTTACCCATATTTATCTTTTGCCCATTTTAACTGCATTTATCCATATTTATTTTGTGTTTTGTGTATAGATGAAGTTGTAAAACTGTACATTTCCATATTTATTCAACTGATCGACACGTACGCATCCTTTGATCTCTATCGTGATTCAGCTATTTAAGCTGCCAAATAATACGTAACAATACATCCACTAAATATTAGCATTATACCACTAATGTATGTTGACATATGCCATTATTTAAATAAATTTCATCCTGCTTTTTAATTTCCCATACTGTCCATCTGCTTAGCTGTTGAACTACAATTCATGAAAGATAGTACGGAAAGTCACTTAAAAGAAGCACAATTTTCTATATTGGTCCACTTTAAAAAAATAAATGCAGACAGAACACTCTTTGTTTTCTGTCTGTATTTATCTGTAAAAATCCGTAAAAACGGAAAACAGGGAACCTTAATTATTATCTAAGCTTGGTTTTATACAATCGTTATTTATTCTTTTTTGACAAATTTGATACATTCTTGGTCATACCCTCTTCTTCCCAATCAAGCTGTCAGGAATTTTCTACAAATCTCGCGGTCTGTATGAAACACCAAAGAGTACAAGGATAGGGAAAGGCCTGTCCTACAAACCCCAAAGGAGGCTAGTTTAAGTTTATCCGAGTTATTCTGAGCGAGTAAGAACTTGTATAAGGACTTTAAGTTACTTACCGATAGGTGAATGATGGGTTTTATATGAATGTATGGGTCAACACATATCTAAATCCAAAGACCATACAGTGGCACTTGAGTCTGATCTTTTTATTCTACTAGCAATCGTTTCAGGCTCACCTTGCCCTCCACCTCAAGCCCTCTAAGACCAGCAGATCCACCAAGAAATCCAACTGGTAAACACCAAAACGCAGGATCATGAAACGCAGCTGCAAATGTCTAGAGAAACAATGGTGCACCAGCAGCGATCCCACTAACTGAGCCACATTCAAATCAGCCCCCAACAAATACAATAAAAAAAAATAGACACCAAAAAAGCACCCTTGGCAGACCTCTTCAAAGCATCCTCCAACCACAGCAAGGAACTCTTCAACAGCATCAGAGAGTTCTCCTGCCCTTCAGCCACAGAGAACACAATCTCCCTATCCTAGGAACTCAGCAACACCCTGGCGGATTACTTCCGCAACCAGATATCCACCATCTACAGTAACTTTGAACCCTAACCTACCAACCTCCACAGCCTCCTCATGCCACTCATAATCCTCCACTCACCACATGGGAACAGTTCACCACAAAGAGCATCATGGCCATCATTAACTCCATCCACTCCGGAGCACCCTTGGACCCCTGCTCCCACCACTTCTTCAACCTCAGGAGCAAGAGAATTATGCAGCAAACTCACCTCTTTCCTCAACACAGCCATCGCCACTTCCACCTCCCCCAATCAGTGGAAACACGCAGAGGTCAGACCCCCCTCCTCAAGAAGCCCTCCACTGACACTAGCGAACTCAAGAACTACTGCTCCCTTTCCCCTCCAAATTCCTCGAGAAAGCTATCAACTGACCACTCAATGAACACCTGGAGAACAACAACCTGCTCCCAGATCGGCTTCTGCACCAACCACAGCACCTAGACTGCCTTGATTGCGGACACTGATGACATCAAAACTTTCCTCAACCAGGGAGACACAGCAGTCCTGATCCTCCTCGACTTCTTAGCTGCACTTGCCACCATATCCCACAGTCTCCCTCGCCCCCACTCTCACTCCCCGCATTTGGCGAAACTACAGCGGTGGATGCTCCTTCTCTTACCTCACTGCCAGGCCCTGGTACCTCTGAACAGTATCCGCTCTCACGGAATTCAGAGAGGGATTCAAGACCTGGCTCTTCAACTGATTGCCGCAAGACCCTAGTGCCTGGATACCCTCCTGGGTGATTAGCCGCTCTCCACAAATCCTTGTTGTAGAGCCTTGTTGTCAAATGAACAAGGTGTTCTATAGCCTGCTGACAGATGGATTTAAAATTTGCATAGGCCCATAAACATGGCATTCCCATACTCCATTCAGGTGTTACCATGGACCCCCATGAGGATGGACCCCATGAGAATGATCAAACCTAGCCCTGGGCAGGAAATTTCATTCCGCTTGCAGAATTGTCAGAATTTGGTGACTCTGCGTTACTCATGTAAGTTCCCCCCAATTCCGCCAATTAGCACATGGCAGAATTTTTTCTTGTGCAAGGCTCCAGAAATACAAACTGGCAAACATGAGAGAGATTTGGGTTAGGAGAACTTCCAGTGAGATTTTCTAAAACTGACGGTCGCAGGTGCTTTTGTAGTCAGAGAGCTGCTTCTCGAGCAGATGTTCTACTTAAGCTGCATCAAAATCAAATGAATGGCTGTGTGCTCTTGTGCACCTGCGTGGTGATGTTTGAGCTGATTTTTCAGAACGCATGCGCTACCAGCGATATATTGCAGTGCAAGCAGCACGACGTGCACATTTCTGCAGGTGGGTGGAACTCGCTTGAATCTCGCTGAGTTTTTATGTAATTCAATGGAATTCCATGGAGTGAATTTCCTTGAGTTCCGTCCACCCCTATTCAAACCTCTGTGGAATTATGCAGAGTTTATTTCTGCGAGCTCCACCTACCGCTGTTCAAAATGAGGAGGAACATAGCTACTGATCCTTCTAAGCTGTGGAATTCCAAACCAGGTGCTACTAGTAATTTTTGGATTGTGTTTTCATTGATAGTACATAGTCAAAGATGAGACCCCTATTTTTCACTTTGGGCTTCAACGTAATGATGTCCTTGAACAACAGGAACGGAGAAGATTTTAAATGTGGCCAATTTGGTACATGAGACAAATGAATATACGTTGAAATCCCGCATTCTCTTTCCCCGCCGGGAATCACAACACGGTCGTTACAACGACTGCGTTGTGATTCTGCATACCATTACTCCGCAAGTCGGAACAACGACTTGCGGAGGGGGGGCGCTGGAAGTTGGAATAGTATAATTTACTATTCCAACTCCAGTCTGTGCGGACACTAGGGAAGGTGTTGGATTTTAAATCCAACACCTCCCCCCCTCTGCAAGTCGTTGTTCCGACTTGCAGAGTAATGGTATGCGGAATCACAACTCGATCATTATAACGACCGCGTTGTGATTCCTTTCGGGGAAAACGATTTGTTGTAAACGCTGTTTATTGATTCAGATAGCTTCAGTTTTTCCCTCTTTATTTTGTTTATCAGTGAAAGTAGAACCTTTTGGTAGTGATAGATTTAAAAAATGATATATAAGTCCACAGGATGTGATTGGAACCGCAGATGATAACTATGGATGACGTCGTGGAAAGGAGATTGCCATACCCATTATGGAAGTGAGGAATTCTGAGGTTAGGAATCAGCCAAGTGTACATCCATGGGTTAAATTAGTCCTCACTGAAATTAGTTTTTCTTCGTCTGACATCATGGGTAAATTGAAAACTCTTACCTACCCTTTCCCAAGTAACGAAGGTGCTTTCTGGAAGGAATGCCCATGCTGAGAAATAAGTTACCTGCATTGTCTACATACACCTGCCCATGCTGACAAAGAAATGTACTGAAATCTCTTTATGCAACTTATTAAGAATTAGCTGTCTCTTCTAACCAGTGATTCAAAAGTTCAATATTAACCATGTCAAAGGTTGAGTAGCTGTTCAGGGCAACAAGAGATTCAACCACCCCCCCTCGCCCAACCCCCCTCCCCACCAATTTCTTAAGATTTTTTCTTAAAACTGGAATCACTGAGAAGGGTATAAAATTCACCAACTTGGCGGCATTAAGATTTGTTTGTTTTTTATCCCGCATGGTCGTATTGAAATCCCACTGTAAGGAGTCCGCCACTGCTCTCTCTACCAGCATGCAGATAAGGGTGAAAAATACAGTTCGGGAATTTTTTCCAGGATCCATTAAGGGGCTGGTCTGATGGGTAAACCTGTCCCCACATTGGTCTTTTTCAGAATACTCTCCACCAACACATGCCGACCTAATGGTAATGGCAGTTTATCTCCGCTCAGGGACCAAGACGGAACGGGAAGATGTTGGTAGGTGGACATTCATTCTTCACTGATTTGCAGTCATGCAAGTGTAGTTCTTAAGGCTGCTAGCTTTAGTATAACAAGCATTTACAATGCAATGGTTTCGCCTTTGTTAAAGTTAGAGCTATTGGCATTGCTCTTGACATTTTTATTTATGTATTTTTTAACATAAATAAATGGCATTGTCATTTACAATGCCACTAGCTTTATCCCTCGCAAATGACACACACAGAGCCCCCCCACACACACACCCACAAACAGCCCCCACACACACAGCCACACAAAGCCCTCCACACACACAGCCACACAAAGCTCCCCACACACAGCCACACAAAGCTCCCCACACACAGCCACACAAAGCTCCCCACACACACAGCCACACAAAGCTCCCCACACACACAGCCACACAAAGCTCCCCACACACACAGCCACACAAAGCTCCCTACACACACAGCCACACAAAGCTCCCCACACACAGCCACACAAAGCTCCCCACACACACAGCTACACAGAGCCCTCCACACACACCCACATGGCACAAGCAGGCAACAGGGGCACATGGAGCCACAAGCAGGCAACAGGGGCACACGGAGGCACAAGCAGGCAACAGGGGCACACGGAGGGACAAGCAGGCAACAGGGGCACACGGAGGCACAAGCAGGCAACAGGGGCACGAAAACTGAGGCACAAGCAGGCAACAGGGGCACGAAAACTGAGGCACAAGCAGGCGACAGGGGCACGAAAACTGAGGCACAAGCAGGCAACAGGGGCACACGGAGGCACAAGCAGTGACCTGAGAGGAGCCTCAAAGTCCTGAATAGGCTCCCTGTTGTACCCAGGACAAAGAAGTGGACTCAAAGGGCCATAATGCTAACCCACTTCTCAAGCTACACGTCTACAACAAGCCTTTAATGCAAGTGCCCAGCGGCAGCTGGACCTGGATTGGCCTGCAGCTAAAGCCCTCGCAGCAGCCGCCCCTCCAGGAGCCGATCCATCCCTGCTCACCAACCTGCCAGCACTACCCCCTACAACCACTTAGCCTGGCTCCAGCGCAATATGAAGGGAGAATGTATGTATTTATTTATTTAATGCATTTTTATATAGCGCAGACTTCACCCAAAGGTGTCAGAGCGCTTCACAATAGAACCAAGTACGTTACATGAGGAGAATATTACATATTCACACGTTACAGAAACAAACGAGAAGCAAAAAAAAAGGTACAATAAAACAATAGATGGCAGTCACACACAAAAATACACTAAAGGATAAAGAATGCACAGGCATACATTACAAATGTTCAAACAGTGCAGCAAGTACCTTCCCTAAAGCATAGCAGGCCCCGTGAGACCGACCCCAAAACCTGCCCAATTAGCTGCATTGGCAGCCAGTAAACACTGATGTGGCAGCCAGCCACACACTGACCCACGAGGACTGTACCATTATAGAGTAATTCGTCAAATTCTACTTTTATCCTTTCCATTCTGGAACTTTATTATTTTATCATTATATATGAGAACAATAAGTCACAGGATGGAAGGAAAATATAACAAGCACGAGGTGGTGTGGGGGTGTAGTGAATAACGGAAACACCATCACAAAGGAAGAAAGCGTGCCATTGGGGCGAAGGCGGGCCGTGGGTTTAGAGTACTAAAGTGTTTTGCTCTGTTATGTTAACGTTTAGTGTGTTTGCCTTTTGCGCTGTGTTTCTTTGCGGTGCTACAATTACGAGCAATATAGTGCTGTACGCGCTGATACTGCAGGAGAGGGGGCAGGGGTAGAGAGACTGACAGGGGGCGGGGGGGGCAGGCAGCATTAGTCCAGTGTCCGCAGGGGGTGAGGGTATGCAGTGGCCCCCTTGGAGGGCCCCAGTCTGGCTGCTCAGCCATACCCTGAGACGGCCGGCCGGGGCGGGGTCAGGGAGGGGCCCTGCGGCTGCTGCACTGCGGGGTGGGTGACTATAGCTCCTCGAAGCTGGGCTCCAGGGGTGCCGTCAGCTGTGCTCGTGCATGGGGTCCGAAGAGGAGGATTGAAGGGCGAGCTCTGGGGCAGAGGGGCCGGTATCTCTAACCTCCAGTGCGCACACGTGTGCGCCACGGATGAACACACATGTCCCGTTCATGCCTCATTCTTTGCTGTGCTCGGCACCGGCAGCATGAGAGTCCGAGCTCCGCGGTCACTCACTCGGGCTCTGCCCCGTCTCCGGGGCGCCCTCTGTGCCCCCTCATGTCCGCCCTCTCTCCTGGTGCCCTCTACCTCCTCAGCCGCAGCTCAGCCCATAGAAGCTCCTTCGCGGCGCTAGAGCGCAGAGGCTCGGACGTGGTGGGGGGCTGGGGTGGGGGTTCTCACTCACCAGTGCTGGTCAGTCGGTGCCCCCTCTGCTGGGGGTCCTCCGTCTGTGTGTCTCTCTGGGCGCTGGATCGGTGCAGCCTCGAGGCGCTAGAGTGCGGAGGCCCGGACCCAGGGGCGGGCGAGGCTGAAGTGGAGGGTGGCGGCTCCCATCTGCTGACCCACGAGGACTGTACCATTATAGAGTAATTCGTCAAATTCTACTTTTATCCTTTCCATTCTGGAACTTTATTATTTTATCATTATATATGAGAACAATAAGTCACAGGATGGAAGGAAAATATAACAAGCACGAGGTGGTGTGGGGGTGTAGTGAATAACGGAAACACCATCACAAAGGAAGAAAGCGTGCCATTGGGGCGAAGGCGGGCCGTGGGTTTAGAGTACTAAAGTGTTTTGCTCTGTTATGTTAACGTTTAGTGTGTTTGCCTTTTGCGCTGTGTTTCTTTGCGGTGCTACAATTACGAGCAATATAGTGCTGTACGCGCTGATACTGCAGGAGAGGGGGCAGGGGTAGAGAGACTGACAGGGGGCGGGGGGGGGCAGGCAGCATTAGTCCAGTGTCCGCAGGGGGTGAGGGTATGCAGTGGCCCCCTTGGAGGGCCCCAGTCTGGCTGCTCAGCCATACCCTGAGACGGCCGGCCGGGGCGGGGTCAGGGAGGGGCCCTGCGGCTGCTGCACTGCGGGGTGGGTGACTATAGCTCCTCGAAGCTGGGCTCCAGGGGTGCCGTCAGCTGTGCTCGTGCATGGGGTCCGAAGAGGAGGATTGAAGGGCGAGCTCTGGGGCAGAGGGGCCGGTATCTCTAACCTCCAGTGCGCACACGTGTGCGCCACGGATAAACACACATGTCCCGTTCATGCCTCATTCTTTGCTGTGCTCGGCACCGGCAGCATGAGAGTCCGAGCTCCGCGGTCACTCACTCGGGCTCTGCCCCGTCTCCGGGGCGCCCTCTGTGCCCCCTCATGTCCGCCCTCTCTCCTGGTGCCCTCTACCTCCTCAGCCGCAGCTCAGCCCATAGAAGCTCCTTCGCGGCGCTAGAGCACAGAGGCTCGGACGTGGTGGGGGGCTGGGGTGGGGGTTCTCACTCACCAGTGCTGGTCAGTCGGTGCCCCCTCTGCTGGGGGTCCTCCGTCTGTGTGTCTCTCTGGGCGCTGGATCGGTGCAGCCTCGAGGCGCTAGAGTGCGGAGGCCCGGACCCAGGGGCGGGCGAGGCTGAAGTGGAGGGTGGCGGCTCCCATCTGCTGACCCACGAGGACTGTGTGGGGGAGGGGGGGGACTCTGGTGTCAGTCCTTGAGGGGTCCAGACTGAAACAGCCAATCAAAGAGCGGGGGAGGGGGTGCTATCCCCCCCCAGAGAGAGCCAGGTACTTCCGGGTCGCCGCGGGCAGCGCGGCGGCCCTCGCTAGGCAGGCAGGCGGGCAGAAATCGCGAGGTGGGCACTCGCTGGGGGCGTGAGAGGACACGGACGGCGGGAGGGGGCGGGAGGGGGCGGGAGAGGACACGAACGGCGGGAGGGGGGCGGGAGAGGACACGGACGGCGGGAGGGGGCGGGAAACGTGCACAGGACAGCAAGGGGGGCGGAAAGGCACACGGAGGGGGCGGGAATGGACAGCGCATCTGAATTCACTTTCAGTGAAAGGGGAGGGAACGGGAAAAAACGTAACTCCGCCCTGGGAAAAAATCTCCGAAACGCCCCCGAATCTGGTCCAGCCTTGATGGACAGATCCGGCACTCAATGGCTAGCCTCCATTTATGGAGCTAACCAATGAGAGCCGGGGGACGTTCCAGGAGTCCTTATTGACGACATAGGATTTCACCTGCGCTGAAGAGCTGCGCAGAGCGCAGCCTTCGGCAGGCGAAACCCAAAAATTCCTGGTGATAGAATTATATATAGTCGAAGTTTATAACTTTGTGACTGATGAGCCTCTGTGGTTGACCAATTTATACAGTTCCCTAGCGATCTGCTTGGCTTTAAAAATACGGACCGGAACGCCTCTTTACAAATGAGAATGAACTGAGAGTAGAAGTGAAGATGTTTTGTGTAAACAGTCCTGTCTTAAGACAGATATTTCACCATTTCCCTTTTGCATTGCTGTCTTTTCTGTCTTATGGCCGTCAACTCATCTCCCCATTTTTGTCTTAAGATCACTATTCCATGCAAGGCCAATTATCTGTTGTTGTAGCTACTTAATTCTGGTAGCACATTTATCCTGAGGCATGTTGGATCTGTTCTTCTTATTGTAGAACCTGGGAAAGATGATACCTTTCAGAAATAATTCAACTAATCAAACCAGACTATTAACAGGAGCCATTTTGAAAAGGATTAGATCCAAAATATGGCCTTCTACCTGTGTTAGCTTGTTGACAGTCTGGCAAGTTCCTAAAAAAGGAACAGTTTCCAGAAAAGAATTTTCCTTTCTTGTTCAACCAACATGGTTGTTACAGTAGAGTAACGCCAATAACCGAATAAGAAGCACATGATAAAATCTTCAACGTCATCCTAGAAGAATATGCCAAAGTCTGATGAGCAACATACTTCCAACAAATGAAATAAATCTTGTCACAGGATTTCCTCACTGGAGCTCCATTGATGCTGCTGAAATTCCGTCATTCTGGCTTTCCTTTCCATAGTATGTGTCTCTGGCACTTCCCCCGTCTGTCTTTCGGATCTCAAGAGCATTAACTCAAAGGCTGCACAGAAACATGGCAGCTAGAGCCTTGAGGTATCCATATCAGGCGCAAATGGTTCAATGTGAAACCAGGGATCAATGGCAGCTTCTCTGCTTTGGAAACTGTGGGATCCTAGGACTTCTGTTATTTCATTGTGCCTCCCTTTGCTTCATCATCACATTTTAGAGCACCTTGATATTCATCAGCTCAGGATGTGCGCTATACAAAATTCTCTTGTGCTTGGTTTAATAAACTATAGTGTTGTTCCATCTATAACAGTAACCTAGGCACCAAAAAGAAGGAGCATGACAGCCGACATACCTCCTCCCTCACTAATTGAATAATCCTCAGGACACTTGAGACATTCATTTTCTTAAGTGAATGTTTAGTAGCTCTCACTTCGAATAATGAAACTCAATGCAGTGATATAATCTAATGCACTAAGGTGTAAGGCTTCCGCTTTATTAAATAAGTACATTTTTTGAATGTTGAATAGTCTATCATATTATTATAGAACTTTTGTTGAAAGATTTACATGCCAAATATTTTGATTACCAGGACTGTGCACTGGCTGTTAGATCAGAGCTGCTTTCTGTAAATGTGCTGGCCTGCCTGCCTCTATTCCAAGCAGGTCACTCCAACCTCACTACAGTGAGGGACACTTTGGGTGTCCTTCCAGCCAGAGCCTGGTCAGGTTGCAAAGGCCTTTGGGCACTTTTCAAGGGATATAGTTAAGAACAAAGGGTTTGACAGCAGCCTTACAATTATCCTCTTGTTCACACAGCTCTCCTCTCTCTCACTCTCTTCTCTTTTTTCGCTCACAGCTCTCTTCTCCATCTTCCTGCTGCTTCTTTTTCTCCCTTGCTCACACAGCGCCTTAAATTGTTCTTCTCACTTTTTATCCCTCTTTTTAGCGCACACCTCCCCTCTTCTCAGCTTCTCTCCATCTCTCTTCCCTCCTTTGTCTCCTGTTCATTTCCACACACTTCTCCTCTCCCTACGTCTTGCCACGTTCTCTTCTGTTCCCTTTCTGACTCTATCTTCTGTTTTAACCTTTCTCCCGCTTCTCTTTTCTCGTCTAAACAGCTCTTAGCCCCTCCTGCCTTCACTCTACTTTCTTGCACACACCACTCAGCCCCCCTCCCGGTTCTTCTCCTTCTCTCGTTCAGAAACGCGCGCCCCCCTCCCCCACCTCCTCGTTTCCTATCTACATAGGCACGTAAATTGGGCTTTGTGTCCCTTCGCTCACAATCAGACGAGCCGCGGCACTTACGCCTGTTCCCGCAGCCATGTCAGGCCTCGGCTGCCAGCGACGCTCACCGGAGCTGTCAACGAGATTAGCTCTGTCTGCAGGTGAGATGATTTATTCATTGCTGGCGATGTGCGGGTCTGGGGACCGAGGGGCTGGAGAGAGGTGGGGAGAGGGCCCTTGTGTGCATGCAGAGCAGTGTTTTACCTGGGGCATCCGGGCGGTAGGCAAGTGTGGGACCAGGGCCGGACTGTCAATAGCGGGCACCAGGCAATCCCCCAGTGCGCCGCACGGGCGGGGCAAGTTTTGGGCCCCTGGGGGCCGTGTTTGTTACAGGGCCGTTTTTGCAAAATCGGCCGAAAACCGGCCCCAGCAAAGAGCTCGGCGGCACATCCCCCCGCCCCCCCCCCTCTAGTGGGGAGGGGGGCCAGCCGAGCACTTTGCCAGGGCCAGTTGTGGTTCCCAGTCCGTCCCTGTGTGGGACTCGAGGGTGAACGGGGGCCTAGAATGATCAGCATTACACTGCAAAAGGCCAGGCTTTGGCAAGCTCGTGCAACACTTCGTTTCTGCTATTTTTTATTTTTATAACAAGCATACGCCACAAAAAGGAGAAAAAAAAGTTTCCTCTTAAACTTGGTCGCCATTTGGTTGCAATAAAAATGTGAAATTTATAAAAGAGCACTCATTGGTGTGGCTGTTTTACTAGTAAGCTTTTTAAAATAACAGATTTCAGTTGCACAAAGCATTTTATCATTCTTAGTATTATTTTTGGGGGTTTAAGGTAAAAGATATAAAAAGCACTGAACTCACACAAGGAAGCAACAATGTTCAAATGTCACTCACACTCTATATAAAAGCAACTTTAAAAAGGAGATGGAAAGTGAGTCAGCATGTAACTGGGTGCTAAATGTGCAAAATAAATAGCTGCTATTTAAAGGTAAGGTGAAAAAACATTAACAAATGCACATTTTTAACAAGCTTACTCACTGCAGAGAAAGGAACTATTTTCAGGTGAATGTGAACAATGAGTACACGCTTTGTGCAGTCACTCAAAGTGAAGTAATGCCATGGGTAAGTGGGCTGACCGCTGCCCCATGCTGTGGTGGGAGAAAGCAAACTGTGAATGACAATTTAACAGAGCAGTAGATGAAACTCACTGAGAAAAAGCCCCTATGTATGTATATTAAACGATTTTTCTGGTAAAGCAGTAGCCAGGCAAGACAGTTAAAGCTGTCGTAAAGACTAGACCGAAAAATGGATTAGATCACACGGAAAAATCATGCTAAAAAACTCAGGAAGTGTGAAGTTGAGTGGCATAGATCTTCCCAAAAAATGTTTTTGCAAAGCCCACAACTTTGAATTTTTCTTAAACAAAGGCAAATATTTCTATGGTGCTTTGTGAAAGCCTGAAATTGCTCCTTCTGCCACAGGCACCGCAGGCAGACTGGTGCCACTTAGTCATTCCCTTTGAAAACCTCCACCTCTGACGCAAATACTTCCCCACCACCGATCTCACACACTAGCCCCATAAAATGTACCCCTACATACAAATGAGGTTCATGTTGGTGATTCCTTGCCCACCTCACAACAGCCTCAGAGCTGGAATATCAGCGGCGACTCTTCCACAATGGTGCAGGAGCGGCGGCCCTCTTGCCAGCTGCCTCAAAATGGCAGGAAAATAAAAATAAAACAATCATAAAAACGTTTCAATAACGTTTTATTTTTTTCTTTCCTGCTGAGTATTTGGGGCAAGGCAATGGGGTATTCAGGCCGGTCAAACCGCCATGCGCACTGAAGCTGTCTCCAACCTGAGCTGTGTTGCTGGGTTTAAGAGAGCGGGCACAGGCTCCCAGTCTCCCTGGGGGCTCACATTCAAAGCACTCAGGCCAATCCTGGTGCTGTCTCCAGCAGCATTAAGCAAAAGACACAAAATTGATGGACGGAATGCAGAACAAATAAAAACATTCACCCCCAGTCAAGAGTTCTGGGTTAAATCCATCATTCTTTTGCTCACCATGCCACCCCAGTTTAGACCTGGCCATATGCAAATCAGTCTTGACTCTTTGCCTCATGGGAACTGTCCAACCCCAGCTGCCAAGCCAGGTCCTCCCTGTACCGGAAACAAGCATCATAGGTCCGGTTTTGGGGTTTCACCCCTCTTCAGCCAGGATTGCTTGATTCCAGTGGCACAGTGAGCTCAGTACCCACGTCTCGGCATACCTGGCGCACTTAAGGCGAGAAAGCGAAAGACACACAATTGATGGACGGCATGCAGAACAAATTAAAACATTCACCCCCAGTCAGGAGATCTGGGTTAAATCCATCATTCTTTTGCTCAAAATGCCACCCCAGTTTAGACCTGGCAGCATTAATGCAGAGTCAGGACTGGCTGCAGTGGATCTGGGAGCCTGTGCCTGCAAAGGAGAGGAACAGAACAGAGCGACGTGGGCAGCTGCAGGTATGTTTTATTTATTTATTTATCCCTCCCCCCCACCCACCACTCTTCCACAACACCAGCCGCTACAGTGTAATGTTCCAAATTCCCAAGGGGAACAATGTCTCTGCAATATTTGTCTCGGTTTGTCAGTCACAGGACGTCCCACAGTTCATGGGCAGGATATTCTCTGGCTTATAAACAGCCCAGTAGTGCTGGCCATAGGCAGAAAAACTTTGCTTTGGTAAAATCTGGCACTGTCAGAACACTATTTGCAGCTTCACTGGTGCAAAGTTTCCAAATTTGTCAGACTTCACTGGGGGAAGGTTTGAGAACCTAAAGTGGCCCGGTCTTATGAGGGCTGCGATAACATCACTAAAGCCATTGTTATCAACTGGGCCAAATCCAAACAAATCCAAATATGTTGAAATATTTTCCTTTTTGGCTCAAAACGTGTTATTGGATTGTCAAAAGGTATAGAGTGTTTTCCTCTCATAGATGTTCCTAGCGTTCACAAACTTCAAAACTCCTTTCCTCTAACATCCCTTCTCCCTATCTTCTTCCCTTACACTACCTCCTCCCCCACACCAACCAGCATCCATTCAATCGAGTGAACCATTATTTCACAACTGGTTCAGTGTCTTAAGACCTTAGTTCTTAAATGGAGATACGGCTTTAGGCTTTATGTTGATTTTGTTCACCCCCTGCAATCTTTAATAATCAAATGATTGTAACTGGCTGGTGCTTAACTAAGGTATTTTGTTTAGGTTAAGAAGGTGATTAGTTGCTTCAAATGCCTCTCGAAAAAGCCTCTCCTTCTGTCTAGGCCTGTAAGACAGTTTTCATAGGTTTTCTGTCATAGCTTGTAGAACCACAGTGTTATGGGTGGGGGATGACTCTTTTTTAGTGGAGCTCTGCGATTTTGCCTCTCTGTAAATTGGAAACCTAGGACTCTTTAGGAGCTGCATGGATATCATTCCCAGTTTAACCCAGAGGTCCAGCAATATCAGTGCTGATTCCTCAAGGATTTGATACCCCAACAGTTCTAGCATACTTGAGAATATCTTTCCAATAAAGTGTTAGTATTTGGCATTCCCTCCAGGTGTGAAGCATAGACTCAGTATCCCTGCTGAACCCCAGCACTTGTTGCTCACCTCTGGGTGAATATTCCTGATTACCTCAGGTATTATAATGCAACGAGGGAAACCTTTTCATACAGTTTCCCTAGATGCGATAGGGCTTTGTATTTGGGGTATTTCCAGATATCATTGACCCCAGTCCCTATTTGGAAATTATTTCTGTAGGGCTGCCACCCATTTAAATTGATAGCAGGATCATGTAAGATATTGAGGCTCCTAATATTTTTTAAATGCATGAAATTAGACTTTTCATCCCTATATGTTTCCTAACAAATTTCTCTTTAAGGTTACTTGTCTGATACCTGCAATTTTGTATGAGGAAGAAGAGACCAGTTTCAAAGTTAAAGACATTCTATCTTTTGCTTGGAGACTGAACTCCTTTTTACATCCTTGAAGGGCTTAATCTGTTGTTTCTAAAACATACCCAACAGGGATCTGCATTCATCCTCCCTCCACCTCCTAAATATTTCCTTATGGAGTCCTGGGATTAACTGAGGATTAGCATGCAGTGGTATATTGAGGGAGGGAAAGGTGGCTAGCTCCTCTCACTTAGTTAATTTCTCACTTGGTCAACCTATTCATGATGTCTAATACCAATCTGGTGAGTGTGGAAGGTAAACATACCTTGGTCTCGGTGATTTATAGAGCAAAGCTAGATCCAATGGTGATCTGCCTTGTCAGCCTCAAAGATAAGTCTTGGGTGCTTGGCGTGCTGGTTGTGGATAATATCAGGGCAAGATTAGCCTTCATTTTTTACTAGAGGCCATGAGAGATTTCTTGTTGATATGAGTCATACCACTAGCCCTAACAAAGTGTATTATTATCCTTTGTAGGTGCTTCTGTCATTCAGTCATGATGGGAGTTGAAATAGTATGGAACATGTTTAATAACCAAGGTATGATATTCATTTTAATAATGTTCTTACAACCTACCCATGAGGCAACTTACTGTCTCCATTTCCTAAGGTCTTCCAGTGTTTGCGCTTTGCGGCCAATTTGTGGGTTGCCTATTGAAAGGGGTGTATCGACTGTATATGATGTTTGGCCTATTTTGGTAGTGCTAATCCCAGAATTTCAGATTTTAACATATTGATCCCAAAGCCTGAGACATTTTCAAGTTCCACTAGTTCAGTAAATATTGCCGGGAGTGAATTTAGGAATGCCAGTAATGTAAGCATCACATTTTTATAAAAAGAAATACTATGTGCTCTTCATCACCAACCCAGATGTCCTCAATTTTGGAGTTCCTCCTGTTTTTTGTATGGTTTATGTTTTTTTAAAACTGTTTTTCCAAAACAAAATCACCACCTACAACCTAGAGGCTGGTGGGAAAACATCATAGACTAGATAAAGAGAAACTGGATAGAAACTAGAAAGGCAGAAGAAGAGGAAAAGTAGAAGGGTGTGGGGAGATCAGCGCTAGCTATTGTAGTGTATGTCTAGTGGGCCTCTTCTTCTGTCCTGAGTTCCTGCTGCAGGGGTGTCTTCGAGTCCCCGTGGACGGGAGATGGGGGGGTGGGGAGGGGAGTCTAGTAAGTCCAACCACACATACATGGGGTATTTAAGTTCGACAAATTTAGTGGATAAAAACTCCACTGTGGATTTCCAGGTTTTATCAAAACGGGCGAGTCTGTCTGATATGCTGGCTGTTATCTTCTCCATTCCTACCACCTCCCATAACTAATGTAATCAGTCCAACCTGGTTGGGATGCCTTCCTTACCCCACCTAGTCAGTATCACCTATTTGGCCGCCCCAAGACTAGCGTAATGGCTGTTCCCCTGCATGATTTCAAGGGGTATGTAAGGCATTCGGAAGGCCTAGTAATATGTAACTTGGAAATCGTGGCAGGTCGGCATCATAAGTAGTATTTATGTCAGGCAATATGAAGTCCCAGAAGGGCTGTATCTTGGGGCAATCCCACAGCAGATGGGTCAAGGTGCCTATCTGGCAGCAGTGGCACCAGCAGTGAGCGTCTGCCCCCCGTTTACCGCGTGCCACCCTATCTGGCGTGTAATACCAGTAATGCGTTATTTTGAGGAACATCTCCTTGCCCGCAATTCTACAGGAGGAGGCTCTAGCTCTGTGCACAATGTCCTGCCATTCTTTTGAGGAAAATTCGAGTGCGCATTCTGTCTCCCATCTGCGTTGCGCTGGTGTCTTACTTCGCTGTGTGGATGTAATTAAAAAGGAGTATATGTCTGACAATAGACGTTTGTCTAAGGTTCTGGTTATGAAGCATTTCTCAAATTTCGTTAAAGGGCACCCTGCATGTGTGCTAACTTTCGGTTGTGTCAAGGTACTGCCAGTATGTAGATTTGGGGAGACAATATCCCGCTGATAGTTGGAGGAAATCCATTATCCTGTTCTCATCAAAGATATCCCCCACCCTCTTGCAGTTAGCTTCTTGCCATGTAAGGTAGCTTTGTTCATGATGTGCTGGTGCAAACTCCGGGTGACTTATGAAAGGAGTCAATGGGGACGTTGGAGTTGATAGACCTTGTGCCACTTGGACCCTGTCCCACGCAGTCAGCGTGGCTCTCAACACCGGGTAGATGTATTCCCCTACTGGGCGGTATCGTCTGGGTAGCCATGGGACCTTCCACATATGTATGCCTGCCATTGCCCGATCTATGAAGCACCAATGCTTTTCAGACATTAGCCTACACCATTTGAACCATAATTGGGCCGCTTGATAGTCACGCACTAAGTTGGGAAATCCCAGGCCACCATCTGCTTGTTTCAAAAAAGTTTGTTGGCGTGCCATGCAAGCTTTCTTCCCACCCCAGACGAAACCCACCATAAGGTGCTGCAGTTTGGCGACTACCTGGGGGAAGGGCTGCAGCGGGAGAGTCTGCATTACATATAATATACGGGGCAGTATATTCATCTTGACTGCTGCTTGTCTGCCCAACCAGGACAGTGTAAGCAGTCTCCATCGCTGGAGAGCGTCCCGAGTGTTGTTCAATAATGTACCATAGTTCTTGAGTACTGTGCGATCAAGCGTAGAGAATATTTGAAGGCCCAGGTAGGGGACACCCGAATCCGCCCATCCAGAGACGTTTTAAGGGATGGGCAAGTGGGCACTGGGACAGGGCCCCAGCCGTTTAGGGTGCCCCTTGATAGAGCCAGCTCTGTTCTGCAGAGAGCCATGCCCTGGTGACATTGAATAATTCTTAAACAGATTGTTTTAAATTCTGTTTCGTTACTTTTTTTTTAATAAGAGTGATGTGTGAGAGTCTATTACAGACATTTTACAGAGAAATGTTGTGCTTATGTTTCAAAGAAAAACCAAAGGTGGTGATGGACGGAGCGTTAACAATACAAACACTCACCCCCAGGCAACTGATCTGGGTTTAATCCATCACCGTTCTTTAGCTCACTCTGCCACCCCAGTTCAGACATGGCCATATGCAAATCAGTCTGACCCTGTGCCTCATGGGAACAGTCCAGCCCGAACTGCCAAGCCATGTCTTCCCTGGACCGGAATCAAGCTTCCCAGGACCGGTTTCTGGCATTACAGCCGTCTTCGGCCGGGCTTGCTTGACTCCAGTGGCAAAGTGAGCAAGGGACTCATGTCTGAGCATACCCTGCCAACTTAGGGCGAACAAAGAAAAATCAAAGGTGGTGATGGACGGAGCGTTGACAATACAAACACTCACCCCCAGTCAACTGATCTGGGTTTAATCCATCACCGTTCTTTAGCTCACTCCGCCACCCCAGTTCAGACATGGCCATATGCAAATCAGTCTGACCCTGTGCCTCATGGGAACAGTCCAGCCCGAACTGCCAAGCCATGTCTTCCATGGACCGGAATCAAGCTTCCCAGGACCGGTTTCTGGCATTATGTTTCACACAACATCCATTAAAACAAAGTTTCTTTTAGGTCAAAACAGGACCCACATATAAGAGATGGGAGGGTGTCACAGAGATTATCTGTAGTAATATTAGTGAGCTGCTGCTGTGTTGCAATCGTGAAACACACATCACTATCCCTGAATATTAGATGTAAACACATTTAGAATTTGGACTAGGGTGCCTGTGCACTGTCAGTTACGCGTCCAAAGAGGGTATGAAAGAGGTGATATTGGATCATAAATTCAAAACTGTTCTGAACAGGGGCCCCTAAAATACGTTTGGCATTGGGCCCCCAAAATTCTTAAGATGTTCCTGCGCCCGTCCAAAGGGGAAGACCGCTTTTAATCACCCTAGGTCAGCACTAGGAATAGTGGGGCTAGGAGTTGTGTCTGTGAATATTAATCTAAATGCCTGAGACCCAGCCAAAGACAACAAATTCCCGCATGAGTGGTGGTATGAAGGTATCTGGTTGAGTGTGAAAGAGCACCACATCATCAGCGTAAAGGGAAATCTTGTGTTCCCTATCTCCCACATAAATCCCAGTGATTGTGTTGTGCTGTAGAATACACTCCGCGAAAGACTCCATATACAGAGCAAATAGGAGGGGTGACAAGGGACACCCCTGCTTGGTGCCTCTCCCAATTTTAAAGGGTTGAGACCTGACCCGTTTCAGGAGCATTATATATGCTATTGACCCATTGCAAGAACCGCGGTCCCAGGTCATATCTAGCCAAAAGCAGGTGCAGTTAGGGCTATTACACCCGATCAAAAGCCTTCTTGGAATCTACCGACAAGAGCAAGGTCGGCTTCTGTGAACATTGGGTCTTGTCAATAAGGTGGCATAGTCATCCGGAGCCATCGCTACAACTTCTTTCGGGTATAAAGCCAGACTGGTCGGGGTCCACCAGCCCCTGCATGTGTGGTGCAGGCTTCCAGTATGCTGCTGAAGATTTTGAGATCAACATTCAGCAGCAAGATGGGGCGGTATGATGTGCACTTCTTCGGGTCCTTTCTGGGCTTTGACAAGACCACCACCATGGCCAAACGCATAGAGGTGGGGATTGTTCCTTCAATACCGAAGGAATTAAAGAGTCGCATGAGTATCGGGATTAAGCTCGGGCCAGGATCTTAAAAAAGTTAGAGAAAAATCCATCTTCCCCCTGGAGCTTTACCTGACGCCAGTCCCTGGATCGCTTCAATATCTTGTCTGGCTTGACATAATTTGTCTGCATCCGTAGACGGAAGAGAGACAAACAGTGCTTGGGCGACATATGCCACTGCTGCTGCTTCATCCAAGGGGTCTGCCGTATAAAGGGCTGTGTAGAATGTTTCAAATTCGAGGGCTATTAGTTCATCCCCTTATACTGAGTTGCCGTGCACGGATTTTATCTCTACTATATGGCGCTTTAATATTTGGGAACGTATCTGGCACGCCAACTAGGCCTGGGTGTAGTTCGCTGAGTTTGTGCGAACTGCAGTTTGTGCTAGTATTTCTGCCGCTACGGTAGAAATTCTACCCTAGCATCAGTTTGCACTCGCGAACTGATGATTTGCGATCGTGAGCAGGGAAAACAACTCCGCTGCACATCGCGAAGCGGAGTTTTCTGCACTCAGCGAGCTCAGCGGATTGCAAAGTGCAGAAAACTCAGCAAACTCCGCGAACGGAGCGAAGTTCACCGCCCAGGCCTAATGCCAACAGCCTCCCGGCCTTATTTCCCCCCTGATAATAGCTCTGTATAGTGTGGAGAAGGGAGTTTACCACCCTATTGAGATCCAGTGCTTTCAGCTGTTTGCGAGCATTGGTAAGCTGGTGGTGCACCCGATCATGCCCCTGTTCCCCCATGTACCCTCCTGATTTTTTTAGACAACCTTTCTACTATCCTGACAAAAATGAGGGAAGAGAGGGCATCCCACTTCGGGCCTCTCTGCAGATGAAACCTCTCTGATTTCTTACTATTAACCCTAACTCTCACAACTGGTGCTTGATAACTTGCTGGAATCTATGGCCTCTTCTTGAGACCTAGGCTAGAGAGTTTCTAAAACATTTTCAGATATTCCCAGCAGACCTGGTTAAATACCTTCTCAGCATCCAGGCTCAATAGACTGTGGGCATTTTATTTTCTCTATGAAAATTAGATGAAACATTCACCACAAATTATTGGAACCTTGTCTGTCTCTTTTAAATTCAGCTACAGAAAAGATAATTAGGGAGCACATCCATATATTTAGCTGATTTACAATCATCTTTGTAAAAATGTTAGCATCTACATTAAACAGATCAGTGTGTCTATATGATGCTATGTCAATTAAATCTTTTCCTGATTTTGTAAACAGTAACATTTCTGATTCACACATTGTGGATGTGTCTCCTCTGTTCAGTAAAAAGGTGTAACATAAATCTACGATACATTTACCAATTTAAAGGAAGATTTTTAAATAAAATTGGACCAGAATGCCATTTGGCCTGGTGCTCAATTGGGCTGCATTTCCTTTACTGCCCTGAGAATGTACCCTCTCACTAGGGATTGCTTTAGTTCTTCTTGGGGGACTGCATGGCAGGTGTAGGGAATCAAGGAATGCTCCAATTTCTTCTCTGGATTCCTTCCCCTGAGTGTATAAGTTTTGATGAAAACCTTTGAATGCTTTCCTTTTGTCTAACTCTTTTGAAATCCATTCACTATTTAGTCCTTTGTACTTCTTTATGAAGGATTTGTTGTTTGGGCGTGTATCTTTTTAGTACCAACCTTGTTCCCCTTTTGTAAAAGGTCTGGCCTATCTTTAGCAAGGTAAAGTTAGCCTTATTTGTCCTCAACAAATTAAGTGCCCCTTTATATCTGCAGTCTTTCATCTACACATTCTAGTGGAATTTGGTTTGTCTCTTGCCTTTTGTATTTTGAGTTCTTCCTCTAGTTTCTTCCCTTCTAGTGCAGCAAATCTTACGTTACTGCATGCTGTCATTATTGCCACCCCCAAGCATCCCAATTCATTTCTAGAAAGCTATCTTCAGGTTTATTGTGTTCAAAGAATTCTTCTTAAACCTTAACCATATATGCTTTGTTCACTAGGGCTTTAAATAACACATTTCCCATTATCCGTTTGCCTTTACTGTGCGCGACCCTGCATAATTCAATATGATTATATATATAAAATGGTTGCTGTCTGCACTTGTTGAACTAGACCAGGCATTAAAGAGATAGTCAATGCAGGAATATGATTTGTGGATGCAAGAATAGAAACTGTAGACTTTTTTCTTGATGGAGAAAGATCCATCAGTCTATCAGTCACTAATCCCAGAGGTTCTACTTTAGACTAGCCAATACTTCTCCTGATCCCGCTCTTTCGCTAAGATCTATCCAGTCATATGGACCACACAAAGTTGAAGTCTCTTCCCAAGATTGATTTTCCTTGCATTCCCTCCAAAGGCTTGTCCACTGTATTATTCAGAAAAGTATCTTGCAATGCATTTGTTGCATTTATGTTGACAAATGTAATTCTATTGAGACCTCACTTAGGGCCATATGTATCAAGATACCCATTTCCGATTCCCAAATAGCGATTTTTAAGAAATCGCTATTTGAGAATCGCAAATGGGTATGCATGTACAAAATCACATTTTTTTGCGATTCCTTAGAATTCCTTAATTGCGATTAGCAAATTGCGATCGCAATTAAGAAATACTTTCCCATTCATTTCAATGGGCCAGGAGGCCCATAGGAATGAATGGGAAGTTATTCTCAATTTGCGATTCACAATTTGCTAATCGCAAATTGAGAATAATTTCAAGGGTGCAGGGGTGTCCAAAGGACACCCTGTTGCACCCCTGAAATATGCATGGGTGCACATGTGGCGCACATACATGCCCTAAGGGCATGTATGTGCGTCACATGGCGCTTTGAAAAATGCAAAAATTTGCATTTTTTCAAGAAATTCGCAACTTACCTCCAACTAGAAGTTGGTGGTAATTTGCGATTCCTTAAGGGCATTTTGCTAATTTATTTTGCTACATACATTGCATTTAAGGAATCACAAAATTTGTGATTCCTTAAATGCAATTGCAATATAAGGAATCGCAAACTTTGCGATTCCTTATTTTACACCAGTTTTGCTTAATGCATTCCATTTAGCAAATTCTGCGAATTTCGTCCTTTGCGAATGCGAATTTGCATGACACATATGGCCCATAGTGCTCGTCACTATCTTTATGTTGGTTCCAGCTCCTTTATCGAAGAGAATACCCAGCCCAGCTGTCTTAGGTCATGTGAATGCCTAGATCTGGGTAGGTTATGCATTTTGTCTTATTCTACATTTGGTTGTCTCCCTGAGCTGTGTCCCTGAATAAAAATGACATCAGAGTATTGTATGAGATCTCGATACCTTCTGCCTTTCATTTGCCACATTTAGCTATTGAAAGTTTATGGATATCAACATTAATGCACTTAGACTCAAGAAAAGCAAAAGTTTTTGAAATCCTTGTTTTAATTTGTGTGCCTTCCTGATCCATGTTGGGCTGCACTTGTTCCTTGACAAACTAACCATAGCAACAACTTAACTTTGGATCTACAGCAGTCACACATTTACCGGTTATCCACTGAAGAATTACTCCTATTAGAGAGAATGCCCTTCACACCAACTCGCCTGGATCCACCCCAACCCCATTCCAGGTACACTTGCTCACATGGTTCTTTGTGTCCATCCCCAGTGGGGAATAAAAAGCCTGCCTTTTCCATAGGTTCTTTGCTCGAGTTTTTTTACTTTTTGTTTCAGATTTCTTTCTTACACCTGTAATGCCTTTATAGAGTTTGACAGTGTTGGCAAGGGAGGTGAAATGGTATACTTTCCTGACTCGGAGAAGAATGTCCTCTTTCTGGCAGCTGCCTGCCATCTTGGCACTATTCTCTGCATCGTGCGCTGGGGTCTCTAGAGCCTCTCTCGACTCAATGTGCTCTCGTTATACCTATAGGAGTAGTATGATCAGCTTGTAGTTATGCTTGGAACATTTCAGCCAGGAAGGTTGCCAGTGCTTTTTCTTTTTCAGAAGTTCTCTTTACTCAACCTGTTTTCAGGATCTTCCACCTTTGTTGGAGAGAGACTGGGATTTGGATTTGAGAGCAGCATTAGAGGTGAATATCAGTTGGCCAGAGGATTCTGCATTGGGAAGTTTTCTACATATTCTAATCACTGATGGAGGGTTTGTAGCTAAATTGTTTCATGTTAGTTATGTCCTGATTTATTTCTGACCACAGAGTCTACATCTCGCTTGTTAGTTTTTTCAGTGCCTATCTAGAACTTTGTCAGGCAGTACCACAGGTCATCTTTGAGAGGATCACTGCCTCACTTGCAGTCATCTCCACCACAGCCGTGGTATAATCAGAGCCACTGGAATGATGCAATTCTTCAGATGTGGCATTTTCTGCATAATTATGGATTTGCCCCATTTGCATATAATCCATCATTTGCTGCATAATTTGCAGATTTTAACAAAAAAGCTGGTTTCTAGCTCAAACTGTTATTACTAATGAATGCAGCAACGCATGTTGTTGTGCAGTGGAAGGCACATCGCACATGTTGAATGCTCATCTTTAAATTGCATATTGCTTAATTTGGTTGTTAAACTAGTAGTAATAAGGTGTAACCGTTGTCCAGACAGTGTTAATGTGAAAAAATGTCAAAATAATGAACTGAAATAATTAATAATTGTGCCACATTATGCTTCATAATTTGCATTTCTTGCTGCATAATTTAGTAAATCATGGTGTATAATTGGGTCCTCTTGCCACATAATTCCAGTGTCCCGGAGTATAATGTGCTACAGATCTGTTGCAAAGACGATTGTTGTTTGTACCCGTTCTCTTATGTTTTGCTGGTTTGGGCATGTGACTTTCTCTTTGAACAGTGCCCTCACAGGAGATCCGTCTGGAACTTACACTATCCCTTGGGTGCTACCTCAGTAGATTTCACGGGTTGGAATCAATTTACAGAGTCAGCCTAGTAATCCTAAGAACCAGAGTAATTATATAGATCAAATGACTAAGGTTCACTTGGGATAGCATTGACCACCAGGAGTGATGCTATATAAATGAATTAAAGCACAATTATAATAAAACAGTATGCCTAGGACACAAACAGACACAACTCAGGAAAGAACAATTAAATAAATATCCAAAACAAAACAATAAACACCTACTGTGATATTATTGACCACTGATATTTGTATACACATGATAGGATATTGATAAAAAAAGAATGTAATCAAAGGGAACAATTTTAATGCAACACAAGAAATGCTGGTATAAAATACACAGAGTAATAGACGGCCATTGATTCAACAACAGAACAATAAAAATAACTGAATCTGATAGCAAGTCAGATTAGATTGCAAAATCAAATAAAAATAAAGCTGTCCATATTAAATGAGTACAGACCAACGTCTCAGCCCAAAGGTAACATTGATCAGGGCCATTACCAGGACATAGTGTCACAATATACAAAAGGTATCTGTACAGTTAGTAACCTAAGCAAAAGAAAATGTAAATTTGACAATTATTAATATTGTTTCATATTTGTATATCAAAAACACAGGTAAAGTAATAATAGTGGTGATAAAAAAAAAAAAAGAAAAAAGTGATAAAAAGGACGAAATGCAAATGTTTACCATCACCAAATGTGTAGGATCACTGAAGGAGTTAAAAACAAATTAGGCCCCTAAGTAGTCCCAGAAAGCATGTGTTTTGTTGAAGTTTAAAGCCACAGGCAAAATCTAACCAGGTGCACAAGCACAAGGAGACAATAGTGTTAACTTACAAATTGGAATAGATTTTTCAGGGCCCTGCAAGGACTGCAAAATAATTTGTAGAATAAAAGACTGAGTCAATCCAGTAGAGGCACACCTATATGAGAACAAATATATTGCAATAAGATTGTTGTTAGAACTGTCATCCTAAGGGTGGTCTTCCCCCAACTTTTTGCCTACTTCCCTCCACTTTTTACTGTATCTTTTTGTTGGCCTTAGGACTCTGAGCACTTTACCACAGCTGACCTGTGCTAAAGTGCATGGTAGTATTGGTGTACACCTCATTGCTATATTTAGTTTACCTGTAAGTCCCTTGTAACTGGTATACCATATATCCAGGGCCTTTAATCTAAATGCTACTAGTGGGCCTGCGGCACTGGTTGTGCCACCCGCACAAGTAGCCTTTCAAACCTGTCTCAGGCCTGCCATTGCCATTGCAGGGCCTGAGTGTGCAGTCTACTGCCACCTTGACTTGGCATTTAAAACCACTTGCCAAGTCTTAAACATCCCTTTTATTACACATGGGCCACCCCTAGGTTACACACTAGTTAGCCCTATGGGTAGGGTGCTGTGTAAGTAAAAGGCAGGACTTGTACTTTCAAGTTTTACATATTCTGGTAGTGACAAACAACTACATTTGTTTTTAACTGTTGTGACACCTAATCCTCTCATAGACTAGCATGGGGATTCTTTAAACCATTTATAAACTGTAATTCCGAGGTAAGAAAGGAGTAGGTACATCGTGTTTCAAATCTTTTGGAAAGGTGGTCATAAATCCTCTTTTGTGGTAAAAATGGATTTGATATTACGATTTTCGAAATGCCACTATTAGAAAGTGGATATTTTTCTGCTCTTAACTTTGCGCTGTGTGCCTGCAGCCTATCTCTAATACACGTCTGGGCTGGGTGACAGCTACACTTTGTGCATTCCCTCTAGACAGCCACAAACACAGGAAGGGCTGGGTGTGACAGAGGACTCATCTGCATTCATCTGCATTGTGATACCCCTTCCTGGGTAGGAAGGGGGAGAGAGGAACTCACACTTACACATGAATAGTCTGTGTCAGACAGGACTGGGTTGAAAGGGATCCTTGGGCACTTCAGATTCCGATTATGTGCATGCTTGGAAGGTTACATTGTATCATCGCTCTGGTTATAATTTTTTCTTGTACAGCTCAAGAGTCATGCTGTTTGTTTTGTTATATGTCAACAATATTCTATGATTCCAGGTGTATTTTGTTAGTTTGGCTAACTGGCGTTTTGCAATGTCTTGTGCATCCTTTGAAATACTTTCAAATGAAACGTTTATTCTCATTTTGGATAATCCTTTTTTGTTTTTCTGCATAGCGCAAATTGTACTTTTGTTTCTTCTGTTTTTTGTTCGCTGATATGCTAATAATACAATCATGCGGGACAGCATATTCCATACTTCTCGACATGTTTTGTGTGAGCCATTTCAATTGGTTAATCGGTCTCCCCCATTCAAGTTTGGTATTACTTAAATGCCTTGATGGTAATTGCACACTGTTTGGATTCTTCAATTGGCATCCGTGATTTATGTGGTGCAACGATTAGTTCAAACTTGATCCAAGTAAGGGCTGTTTGCCTATTAAAGTGGTCTAAAGACTTTATGTGCTTTACTAATATAGTGTTATTGTTGTCTCTTCAACAAAATACATGGGGGCTCTGTATCCGCCTTTCGGAGGTTTTCTGGCATTCTATGCCACAGTGTTTTGTTTTACCTCTGCTTAATTTAAAACTCATGTTTAGTCACTTCTCTACAGGGTTTCTTTTTTAATAAGTCCCATTTATTAAATAGATTTAGGGCATTGCTATTACATCTGAATTTCATCTAATACAACACTCTTGCACTTATTTAGGTGAGCTTCCTAGATTAAGTTCCTGATATACTGTTACAGCAATTTATTCCCTTGCCTGTTGAATCTATATTCTTCTCAATTTGGTGCAGTTCTTTGTTGGCCCATCGAAGTAAGTTCGAGTTGAGTAGTGCCTTACTGATGCATCTTGAATGTGCTTTAATAATACCCAATTATAATGCAATGTATTTGTAATCATATAGGTGACTCTCTACTGGACTGGCTCCTGTCTTTTCTTCAGTGAATTATTTCACAGTCCTTGCGGGCCCTAAAAAATCAATTACAATTAGTAAGTTAAAACTTTTGTCTCTTGTATGCACCTTGTTTGGTTTTGCCGGTGGATTCAAACTTCAACAAAACACATGCACTCTGGGACTACTTAGTGGCCTATAATATCTATTCAATTTATTTTTAACTCCTTCCGTAAGCCCACACATTTGGTGACAGTAAAATTTTGCATTTCATCCTTTATATCACTTCTTTGTTTTGTTCTTTTTTTATCACCATTATTATTAGTTTACCTACTTTTTTGATATATCAATATGAAACAATCTTATAATTGTCCCATTTCCCTTTTCATTTGGTTAGGTTACTAATTGAACAGATACCTTTTGTGTTTTGAGACTATGTCCTGATGATGGCCCTGGTCAATTTTACCTTTGGGCTGAAACCTGTACTCACGTCATATGGAGTACAGAATGTTTCTTTGATTTTGTAATCTAATCTGACTTGCTATCAGATTCAACTATTTTTATTGTGCTGTTGTTGAATCAATGGCAGTCTATTACACTGTATGTTTTATATCAGCTTTTCTTGTGTTGCTTTAAAATTATTCCCTTTGATTACATTCTTTTTTTACTAATATCTTATCATGTGTATGTGAATGTTAGTGGATAATAATATTACAGTAGAGATTTATTGAGTATTGTTTTGGGTGTTTATTTAATTGTTCTTTCCTGGATTATGTGTCTGTGTGCTAGGCTTACTGTTTTATTATACTTGTTCTTTAATTCATTTATATACCATCACTTCTGTTGGTTGATGCTATTCCAAGTGAACCATATTCATATGATCTATAGCTGTAGATTTCACTGTCTTGAGTCTGTTTTTTTGTAGTTTAGGAGACCTTCCCCACCACCATCTAAGGGTGCTTTGGCTTAACCGCCTCAGACTTCCTGTGGTTTCCAGAAGCATTCCCAGCCAAAGTAGCCCTGGACCCCATTGGGGTTCCTTGTCACCATGGGTTTCTTCACCTCCCTCAGGTACTCGTCACCCCCATGAGATCGATTTATGTTATTTAGGTGTCAAACATACTCTTGCTGTAAAAGTAAGAATGATTACCATCTTTACTATTAGATATAAATAGTTTTTCCAACAACACCGGTCCCACATTTTAACCTAACTTCTTTTCCAATATTCCCTTTTAAAGTTAAATGTCCAATTGTTAAATCTACGGATTTTGAATATGTAATCTTATGAGTTCTGATCATGGAAAGACAGCGTAGTTAACGACTAGTGTAAAAATTGTTGATCTAGTTTATATACTAGCCTTCAGCTGTAAGTGCTTGCCCAAAGCTCCAGGTTTCCTCTGATAGCTTATATAATTCCGCTGTTCAGAGAGCTAGTAGACTCTTTAAAATCACATTTTTAAGAACCCAATAATCAATTTTACTTTACAAGGCTATAATTTCACCTCGCTATATAAACCACTGGAATATTTTTGCGGCAATTGATTTTAACACTGGGCCTCTAGATTATTCTGCACAACATTGATTAAGTCTTACCACGGCTGTCAAGGCAGCAAAGACTTTTATTTTATTCTTTGAGGGTGCAAGGTGCAGGTCACTGATTTTGTAAAAGTCATGTGTAAATAGTGGTAATTATCAACCACTTCCAGTTTTCTATTGTCCAGCCACCATTGAAAGTACATTTTTACTTAGCACTTATTTTGATTTTATCTATATTTATAATTACCAATAATATAACATCCCCAGCCAGACAATGGTTTAACCGTGGTGCAATAATGTTTTTGTTTTTTTTTATAAAATAGACGCTGTTTTACACGTTGGCTTACATTTGTTTGAAGGAGAAGAGGCTGTGTATCCTGCGGACAGTTTTCCTTAAGCAATCCCACGGCTCCAAACAGAGACCTTAAGAAAGAGACAAAGGCTTTTGTTTATTTAGGAGACCACTTTCCTTCAACAGTAGATCACTCAATCAAGGCCATTTATTCTACTATTCATTTGTTAAACCACTACAGTAGTTTTAGTACAGTTCTGTAAAAGTACAGTTATAAACTGGGTCGAGCCCTTGGTTAAAAAAATAATTAAGAAAACATTATTATCTGACCTTAGCTTTAATCTCCAAGTGTAGGAATTGATCCTTATAAGCACAAATGTAATTACATATAGCACTGCATCAATTTCAAGGATATCCCCACGTGCAGGTCCTTTATTTAAAAAATAGGAAGAGTGTCTGACCACCATCCTGTTGGGAACGGGACCCGCTGATAGGGAGTCGGCTGTCCCGGTAAACAGATTACGATCCAACCACTGTGGAGTCAGTCTGAAACATGTCTTGTAGCATTGAGGCTTGTGCTGAAGCCTGAAAAAGGGCTGCAGCACAAGCCTCAATGCAACAATGCATGTTTGTAAACATCCCTGCACTATGTGGCAGGCACCATGCGGTGCCACATGGTGCAGGGTTGTTTGGGGGGCACCAGGGCCCATGGCAGAGAGCCAGGAGGGAAGGGGTTCCCGCTAGGGACCCCCAAAGTCACTTTCTGCCCGCCTTTTCATGGCGGGTTAACTGCCATGAAACGGCTGGCGGAAAGGGACATTGTAATCCCTACAGCGGTGCCTGAGCATGCACCGCCACCATTGTAGGGATTGCAGACTCTCCGACGGGCTCCACGAGCCCATAGGATGTGTGGCAGATGGTCTCTCTGCCCGCCCACCATCCGCCCGCCATTCTAATGTGGCGGGGGGTCATGCATGGGCCAATGGTGGAGGGACGACGACCGATGGCCTGAGGGTAGCGGTCCCACTGCCATCGTAATCTAGCAAATAGTTATGTTGGCCTACATAGTTACTTCTTCTTTCAGAAAATATAGACGACAATCTGCAAGCACTTATATGACAAATCACAAGAAGTACAAATTGGGTCCTGTTAATAACGCACCACGGCTGCCTGTATAGATAAGTGGGACGTATGCCATTCATTGATCTTGTGACCCTACTTGGGGCATTTATGTTTTTTTAAACTGTGCTTTAAAGTCTTATTGCCAAAGTTAGCCATAACTTTACTTACCTTTGTTTTTTTACACATAAATATTTTATGCATGGGTGATGTGTCAGCATTTCATGCACTTGCCTTAAGGAGTAAAGAGAGACAATGGAAGTCTAGTGTTCGTTATGGCCATTGGAAGGTACATTTGTCAAAACGTGTAGGTCTTGAGATCTACCAGTGGGGCTCTGATTTTTTATCCTATCAATGAAATTAAGGCTTCTTGCACAGGTAAGCGGTGTACCGCTGCCTCTTTACTATTGAAGGCTGTTGAAGGGAAGAATTGTAGGATACATATATATCTATGTATATATATATATATGCATATATATATATATACATAGATATATATATATATTGATGCTACACATGACCACTCATAACGTGTTAATTGACTTCTTTGATGACAGCACTGGTGACATCTAAAATAACAATTGATGACATCACAGATGATCTCACTGTTGACATTGATGATAGTGCTGTTAACATGAAATTGCGTACGTTAAAAGATATTGAAAAAAAGAGTAAAAAGGGCCCTACAGTCGTATGGAGTAGGAGTTCACTGTGTGGAGAAGCGGAAGTGGAAGCAGGGTCAGATCTACAGTCACGCCCTGCAGCCAACCCTTGCAGGGACTTGCTGAAGAATTAATGCAGTACGGGTTGGCTTCCCACAAGGGTTGCGTGTAAGACCTAGAGCTATCACCACAGTGCAAGGCTGGCAGCCAATCAGCAGCGGGGGTGGCCACTCCCAAACTTTTCAATACAGGTCCTGGCTAAAGGTCAGGCCCTGCGGAAAACCACCAGTGCACGCCGCCCAAGGTCAAGCCCAGTGTGGGTTGCCCGTGCTGGATGGAAAAGTTGCATTTCCTGGCCTTACGTGAGACCCTTTGGCCAATCCCTGCAATGCACTGCCATAGTGGGGGTCGGTCACCCATGGAGGCTGTCGAAAAAAGGCAGATGTAGGATGTATGTTTGTCCAGGGAGATAAATTCTCCCACCACTGTGCAAAACTAGATTCTAATTAGGCAAACATTGCTATACTAAGACAGTCTTGTGTACTCATTAGTACCCCAGGATTGAGACGGAAGGCAATTTCAGAGAATGTGCTTTAAGGTTTATAAGTGCCAGCACAGCAGTTGCATCAAGAACCAATACAGTAAAACACCCAGACAAACTTAGTCAAATCAAAAAATATTTTCTGATTAAAATAAGGCTAAAACAACAAAAATTGGATCAGTCATTGAAAAGTTATAGCTTCTTAAACTGACACTTCCATTCCTCATTACTTCTGCATTGTGCATGGAAAGTCATTAAAACTCTTTGTGCAATACTCACAAGTGGCGACTGGAGACTGATCCCCTCCAATCAAACAATGCGACTCCCAGATTATGGCTGCCTCTAGCCTTCAGTCAGGCCAGAGGGGCTGGATGAGAGTCAGTTGTCTTTGGCAGGCAAGTGCACTTCACAGCCTCCAAACTTCACAGAGTTCCTGAAGGGATGTCTCTTGCCTGGGTCTCTACATCAGACAGCATCTCTATGGTCTTTCCAAGTCTGCCTAAGTCAATAGGTGGTACACCCTGCCCTTGCTGTCTGCTCCCAGCCCAAGGTGTTGACTCCGAAGTCCTTGCCTTCATTTGGAGAGTCCCTTTTCCAGATAGCAGCTCAGAGTGAGTGTAATTTAGCTCTTCCACTCAATTTCAAGTTTCATAAACGAACCTTCACCAAGTCATGTGCCAGACCAATTACAGGGGACCAGTCTTGAAATTGAAACTTTTGTAGGATAAAAACACAGGTCCCTCCCAAGCCCCACACCATGCAGACCTGCATTAGTCTGTCTGCCTGTCTCCTCAGACTCCCAGCTGTGTCCTAGTCTAGTCTCAGTATCTACCCAGCACCGTGCAACTTTAAGCCCCCCCCCCATTGAAAAGGTATGTGCTTCAGAGCCTCTCGACCAAACGACAGACCTCAGCAGCACGCCTGTCTCCAGTCCGTTTTAATCCAATGCTTAGCACTGAAACACCAACAGAAAAAGTACCTAGAAGAGGAATGCCATATTGTAATTTGCCACACCTACACTGTCCTTTCCAACAAAGACCTCGCTATATGAGGGGTTAGTTCAAGAGTTTTATGTTTACACTACTAACGTTCAAAACTGGACGGCTCTTGTTTAGCCCCTTTACATTGGCTCCCTCCCAGTGAATACCAAGGCTGGTCACACCTAAACAACTAATCTTAGGCTTCAATGGCGGACAGTCTTACCATACATCTTTTTGCCTCTCCAACCACAACCCTCCCAGTTTTTTAGACTATTCACTGAAGGTCATGCCTCTCCTATCTCCTCCTAGCCACCGATGGAGGTAGCTATCCTCTCCCTCCAGTTCGTCCTCTGCATACCCCCCTGAGGTCATGCAAAGGGAAGCCAGCCTATCTGAAGTTCTCTCCAGCAAATAACAGGCAGGTTGTGCGCCTGTGGATGAGAAACTGAATCAAGGAATTAAGGCAACACATGTACTCAGAACCAGTCAGTACTTTCTCAATGTGCAGAGTCAAAATACCAGCAGTGTCTAGCAGAGAAAATGGTAGTTACCAGACGAAAAAGTGCAGTTTCTATAATGTGTTTTCAAATCTTCTTATATACAGTTTTGCTCAAAAATTGCTAAATGGATATATGCCAGCGCATACTCGGCATTAAAGTAGAACTTCCCTCAGAAAGAGTGCCTATCCTGGTTTGATGTAAATCCATTCAGTAGTTTTTCGAGTATTAGTGTTTGAAAAAGGTGCTGAGTCAGCTTGAAAGAGTGAACACTTCTGTAGATCTTTTCAGCTGGAAAGCCATTTGTTAATTTGCTTGACTTTTACACCCTTTGACAAATGTGTTGAGAGGACTCGTGATATTTCAAACGTGTGCGGATCCATCACTGTGAGATAAATCTGCACAAAATGTGGCCGAAGCTTGCTAGGATAAGTTTTCTATTGTTATGCCAGGCTCTGTGTCAATCCATCAAGGTGGGGCAGAGTTAAAGTCCATGTATTAACAGGAGGATGGATCTGTCACTGTGAAGTGTTTGTTTTATTTAAACAAACGTGCACCGGCCACCGGTCACTGACGCGTGCATTGCCAGCCTTGTGAGTGTCAGAATACGCGTTTGGACATATGTGAATCTGTCCCTGTCCATTGCTTGTGGGTGGGACACAATTACGATATTTAAAGGTGTGTAGGTCTACTCCTATGCATTGTTTGTCTCTGGTCACTGTATTCAGAGGTCTTTAGATGTGACCCTATCCGGCGCTTGCCTGTTTGGTCACTGAATCCAGATGTGTTTCGATTTGCCCCTGCCCAGTGTTTGCATGTTTGGTCACTTTATGCAGAAGTGTTTGAGTCTGCCCCTGTCCAGTGAGCGTCATTTTGAAGTTTATAATCAGAGGTCTGCAGACCCGTCTCCGCCCAGTGTTTGCTCCTTTGCTCATTGTAGTCAGAGGTGGGTGGCCCTGCCCCTGTGCAGTGTTTGCTTCCGTGGTCACTGAATTCAGGGGTGAGTCGGCCTGTCCCTGTTCAATGTTTGTCTCTTCGGTCACTGGATTCAGAGGTGGGTCGGTCTGCCCCTGTTCAGTGTTTGTCTCTTTGATCACTGGATTCAGAGGTGGGTCGGTCTGTCTTTGTCTCTTTGATCACTGGATTCAGAGGTGGGTCGGTCTGTCCCTGTTCAGTGTTTGTCTCTTTGGTCACTGGATTCAGAGGTGGATCGGTCTGTCCCCATGCAGTGTTTGCTTCCGTGGTCACTGGATTCAGAGTGGATCGGTCTGTCCCCATGCAGTGTTTGCTTCCGTGGTCACTGAATTCAGAGGTGAGTCGGCATGTCCCTGTTCAGTGTTTGTCTCTTTGGTCCCTGGATTCAGAGGTGGATCGTTCTGTCCCCATGCAGTGTTTGCTTCTGTGGTCACTGGATTCAGAGGAGGGTCGGTCTGTCCCTATACAGTGTTTGTCTCTTTGGTCACTGGATTCAGAGGTGGGTCGGTCTGTCCCTGTTCAGTGTTTGTCTCTTTGGTCACTCGATTCAGAGGTGGATCGGTCTGTCCCCATGCAGTGTTTGCTTCCGTGGTCACTGAATTCAGAGGTGAGTCGGCATGTCCCTGTTCAGTGTTTGTCTCTTTGGTCCCTGGATTCAGAGGTGGATCGTTCTGTCCCCATGCAGTGTTTGCTTCTGTGGTCACTGGATTCAGAGGAGGGTCGGTCTGTCCCTATACAGTGTTTGTCTCTTTGGTCACTGGATTCAGAGGTGGGTCGATCTGTCCCTGTTTAGTGTTTGTTGCATTGGTCACTGGATTCAGAGGTGAGTATGTCTGTCCCGGTACAGTGTTTGTCTCTTTGGTCACTGGATTCAGAGGTCGGTCGGTCTGTCTGTCCCTGTTCAGTGTTTGCTTTTGTGGTCACTGGATTTAGAGGTTGGTCGGTCTGCCCCTGTTCAGTGTTTGTCTCTTTGGTCACTGGATTCAGAGGTGGGTCGGTCTGTCCCTGTACAGTGTTTGTCTCTTTGGTCACTGGATTCAGAGGTCGGTCGGTCGATCTGTCCCTGTTCAGTGTTTGCTTTTGTGGTCACTGGAGTCAGAGGTGGGTCGGTCTGTCCCTGTTCGGTGTTTGTCTCTTTGATCACTGGATTCAGAGGTGGTTCGGTCTGTCCCCATGCAGTGTTTGCTTCCGTGGTCACTGAATTCAGAGGTGAGTCGGCATGTCCCTGTTCAGTGTTTGTCTCTTTGGTCACTGGATTCAGAGGTGAATCGGTCTGTCCCCATGCAGTGTTTGCTTCTGTGGTCACTGGATTCAGAGGTGGGTCGGTCTGTCCCTGTACAGTGTTTGTCTCTTTGGTCACTGGATTCAGAGGTGGGTCGGTCTGTCCCTGTATAGTGTTTGTTGCATTGGTCACTGGATTCAGAGGTGGGTATGTCTGTCCTGGTACAGTGTTTGTCTCTTTGTTCACTGGATTCAGGGGTCGGTCTGTCCCTGTTCAGTGTTTGCTTTTGTGGTCACTGGATTTAGAGGTTGGTCGGTCTGCCCCTGTTCAGTGTTTGTCTCTTTGGTCACTGGATTCAGAGGTGGGTCGGTCTGTCCCTGTACAGTGTTTGTCTCTTTGGTCACTGGATTCAGAGGTCGGTCGGTCGATCTGTCCCTGTTCAGTGTTTGCTTTTGTGGTCACTGGAGTCAGAGGTGGGTCGGTCTGTCCCTGTTCGGTGTTTGTCTCTTTGATCACTGGATTCAGAGGTGGTTCGGTCTGTCCCCATGCAGTGTTTGCTTCCGTGGTCACTGAATTCAGAGGTGAGTCGGCATGTCCCTGTTCAGTGTTTGTCTCTTTGGTCACTGGATTCAGAGGTGAATCGGTCTGTCCCCATGCAGTGTTTGCTTCTGTGGTCACTGGATTCAGAGGTGGGTCGGTCTGTCCCTGTACAGTGTTTGTCTCTTTGGTCACTGGATTCAGAGGTGGGTCGGTCTGTCCCTGTATAGTGTTTGTTGCATTGGTCACTGGATTCAGAGGTGGGTATGTCTGTCCCGGTACAGTGTTTGTCTCTTTGTTCACTGGATTCAGGGGTCGGTCTGTCCCTGTTCAGTGTTTGCTTTTGTGGTCACTGGATTTAGAGGTGGGTCGGTCTGTCCCTGTACAGTGTTTGTCTCTTTGGTCACTGGATTCAGAGGTCGGTCGGTCGCTCTGTCCCTTTTCAGTGTTTGCTTTTGTGGTCACTGGATTCAGAGGTGGGTCGGTCTGTCCCTGTTCAGTGTTTGTCTCTTTGGTCACTGGATTCAGAGGTGGGTCGGTCTATCCCTGTTCAGTGTTTGTTTCTTTCGCCACCGTATTCAGGCATGTATGTATATCTCCCCGTCCGATGTATGCTTGTTTTGTCACTGTATTCACAGCTGTTTGGGTCTGTCCCTATCTAGTGATTATTTTTGGTCACTGAACGTAGCATGTGTGGATCAGACCTCATTCGATGTTTTCTTCTCTAGTCACTTTATTGAAAGATGTCTATATGTCTGTCCCTGTCAAGGGATTGCCTCTATGCTGAAGATATTCAAGATTGGCTGAATAATTAATAATAATGAGATTTACACAGCCCTTAGTTACTTCAAACAAAGTGTCCCAGCGCTGAAAGGTCTGGCTCCAATGGTCCAGAGACACAAACAGCATACAAGAGTAGATAATACAGCCTACCTAAGTAACCAGGTTTTGAAGTTTTTACAGCACCCTGATTCTGTCCTTGCCGGTCTTAAATGATGGGGAAGGGAGTTCCACAGCTTGGGTGCCAAAAAGCTAAAAGACCTACCCCCCAACGCAAACTTTCTTCATGGCAGAGAAATAGGCCAGCAAAGCCCTGGAAGTCTTAAGGTGCCACGAGGGGGAGTAAGGCTTGATGAGGGGGTCCTGGTTATGGGCAGCTGTATTCATAAAGGTCCTGTAACAATAGCACAGGGCTATTAAGGAGAGACTCTTCTTCAGAGGAAGCCAATGCAGTTTACAAAGTGCAGAGGCCATGGAGGGCCATCTCGGGAGGTTCAACAACAGCCGCGCTGCAGAGTTCTGCACACGCTGAAGTCTCATCAAGCGAGATTGAGAAACTCCAAAATAGTAAATGGTGCGGTCAGCCAGCATGGAGATAACCTGGAGAATCTCTTCTTGTCATATTTGCTTCTTTGGTCACTGTTTTAAGAGCTGTGGATCTGTCCCTGGCCAGTGCTTGCTTCTTTGGTCACTGTATTCAGAGGTCTGTAGATCTGTCCCTGTCCAGTGCTTGCCTCTGTGGTCACTGTATTCAGAGGTCTGTAGATCTGTCCCTGTCCAGTGCTTGCCTCTTTGGTCACTGTATTCAGAGCTCTGTAGATCTGTCCCTGTCCAGTGCTTGCCTCTGTGGTCACTGTATTCAGAGCTCTGTAGATCTGTCCCTGTCCAGTGCTTGCCTCTGTGGTCACTGTATTCAGAGGTCTGTAGATCTGTCCCTGTCCAGTGCTTGCCTCTGTGGTCACTGTATTCAGAGGTCTGTAGATCTGTCCCTGTCCAGTGCTTGCCTCTTTGGTCACTGTATTCAGAGGTCTGTAGATCTGTCCCTGTCCAGTGCTTGCCTCTGTGGTCACTGTATTCAGAGGTCTGTAGATCTGTCCCTGTCCAGTGCTTGCCTCTGTGGTCACTGTATTCAGAGGTCTGTAGATCTGTCCCTGTCCAGTGCTTGCCTCTTTGGTCACTGTATTCAGAGGTCTGTAGATCTGTCCCTGTCCAGTGCTTGCCTCTTTGGTCACTGTATTCAGAGGTCTGTAGATCTGTCCCTGTCCAGTGCTTGCCTCTGTGGTCACTGTATTCAGAGGTCTGTAGATCTGTCCCTGTCCAGTGCTTGCCTCTTTGGTCACTGTATTCAGAGGTCTGTAGATCTGTCCCTGTCCAGTGCTTGCCTCTTTGGTCACTGTATTCAGAGGTCTGTAGATCTGTCCCTGTCCAGTGATTGCCTCTGTGGTCACTGTATTCAGAGGTCTGTAGATCTGTCCCTGTCCAGTGCTTGCCTCTGTGGTCACTGTATTCAGAGGTGTGTAGATCTGTCCCTGTCCAGTGATTGCCTCTTAGGTCACTGTATTCAGAGGTCTGTAGATCTGTCCCTGTCCATTGCTTGACTCTGTGGTCACTGTATTCAGAGCTCTGTAGATCTGTCCCTGTCCAGTGCTTGCCTCTTTGGTCACTGTATTCAGAGGTCTGTAGATCTGTCCCTGTCCAGTGCTTGCCTCTGTGGTCACTGTATTCAGAGGTCTGTAGATCTGTCCCTGTCCAGTGCTTGCCTCTTTGGTCACTGTATTCAGAGGTCTGTAGATCTGTCCCTGGCCAGTGCTTGCCTCTTTGGTCACTGTATTCAGAGGTCTGTAGATCTGTCCCTGGCCAGTGCTTGCCTCTTTGGTCACTGTATTCAGAGGTGTGTAGATCTGTCCCTGTCCAGTGCTTGCCTCTGTGGTCACTGTATTCAGAGGTCTGTAGATCTGTCCCTGTCCAGTGCTTGCCTCTTTGGTCACTGTATTCAGAGGTCTGTAGATCTGTCCCTGGCCAGTGCTTGCCTCTTTGGTCACTGTATTCAGAGACGTTTCTAAGACCTCTCGCTGTTCATTGTTTGGATCTTTGTTGAATATATTCGGTGTTGGGTGTGGATGTGTCCTTGTCACATGTCTGCCTCTTTGGTCACTGTATTCAGAGGTCCGTAGTTCTGTCCCTGTCCAGTGCTTGCCTCTTTGGTCACTGTATTCAGAGGTCTGTAGATCTTGTCCCTGGCCAGTGCTTGCCTCTTTGGTCACTGTATTCAGAGGTCTGTAGATCTGTCCCTGTCCAGTGCTTGCCTCTTTGGTCACTGTATTCAGAGGTCTGTAGATCTGTCCCTGGCCAGTGCTTGTCTCTTTGGTCACTGTATTAAGAGGTCTGTAGATCTGTCCCTGGCCAGTGCTTGCCTCTTTGGTCACTGTATTCAGAGGTCTGTAGATCTGTCCCTGTCCAGTGCTTGCCTCTTTGGTCACTGTATTCAGAAGTCTGTAGATCTGTCCCTGTCCAGTGCTTGCCTCTTTGGTCACTGAGTTCGGAGGTCTGTGGATCGGTTGCTGTCCAATGTTTGCTTCTTCGGTCACTGCATTCAAAAGAGTGCGGATTTCTCCACGCCCACCATTTGTGGCTCGGTCACTGGTCACTACATTCCAAAGTGAGTCATTTCACTCACAGATGCTGTAAGACTGCCACTCAGTGTTTGTGAGACCTTCCTCTAAGCCTCCCTTCACAGATGAGAAGTTCTGCAATCGATACATGCAGTGACAAGTGTGAGGCTGACGTGTTGGAAAGACATTGTCCTAAAGTGGATGGCAACGTCGATATTAAGTAGCCCAATATCTGACTTCGCCGTCAGCCTGGGAGCCCTTTCTTTCCCTCGGTGGAAAAGCCGAGCCATTGTCATGAAGTGGAGCAGGCTGACTCTAAACGTCTTCCTACTATTTGCAAAATGCCTCCTGAGAAAATTCTCTGCAGCATTCAAAAGCTTTTTGTGTCTAAATTGTGCCCATTTAACTGGAAATATCGCACAGCGCAATGTGAAACGGGGCCACGCGAGGATTGCCTAGGCATTACTCGCTCTGCTCAGCCCTCATTTCACCAGAGTCTCGCTCCAAAGAAAGAACATCTCCCCTCTGTGCCGTTCTCCCTGTCAAAAGAATTCAGTTTAAAAGAACATTCCCTGGCGTCGGCATCAGCGCTATTCAGCACTCAATGGTGATATGTGAATCCACATGAGAGAAATCATTCGCAAACCTTTCCCCTATTAATAGCTTTCCTGCTCAACACCAACGTACCCCTCCACGTGGAAGAAATCCCATTAATGCAATCCTTGCCCCGATGAAAAAGGCTCCCCTACATCTAAACATGCCAACCACTTGAGAGATGGTCCACTCACAAGACGCTTCTACTGAGAATACCGCTTTCCATCAGTTCCAAAACATGCTCCCACAGGGTAGAAATTCCATTTATGAGACCTTACCCTTAATAAAAGAGGTTCTTCTCAGTCCCAACACAACTCCATGTGTGAAAGAAATTCCAGTCATTACACACTGCTGTTGGCAATACCCCTTCCATCAGAGCCACAGTATACCCCATAAGGTAGAAATACATTCATGAGACGGCGAGACTCTTCAATTAAGATAGGCTGTTCTGCTCAAACCCTAATATAGCCCCTTCCATCAGCCCCAACACATCCCCCCACATAGCATACGTTCCACATACAAGACACTTCCCATGACAAATCCCACTGTCCTCATTATCAACAAACCCCTCTCCCGAAGAAATAAAAAAACATCAACCCATAAACTGCGAAGTGTTCTCTTAGTCCATTTCTTCTGGCGAGCTTCTATGTAGAAGCCAACTTTCACCTCCTCCTAAGAAGGACTCACTGATATTCTCCAGCCCCAACCTCAAAGTTGCACATACTGAAGGAATTCTATTTATAAGATAATTTCCTTGGCAAGAACATCTCTTCTGACTTTGCACCTTTCCCTGGGGCTCTGATCACCACTGAAACAAAATGCCTCTCCTCAGCTCCAGAGAATCCATCACTATGGCAACCAGGAGTTCAAGACAAATACTATTGAGCGTATCTTCTGCCAGTCTCAGGTGTCCTCCCTGCCTTAAAGTAATTATCATTCTCATGGCCACTTTCTGGTACCTTCAGCACCAGCTTGAGTCAGAACTAAGGTGAGGTAGAGTTAGATGAAATTTGGTTCAATCTGAGATCTACCATATAGAAGCATCTTTGTCCACCCCTCACTAGGAGCGCCAGATTGATCAACCCTATTTGATAGTAACCAAGCTCCACCCGGGCCTAAAGATATTGTGGGCTCCCATTTTGACCCCATCGTCACCACTTTCGCAATCAAGAATTCTTCACACTCGCCAAATATGGTTAGGATTCTTTATGGCAGCACGGCTACAACCTGCTTCATTGAGGGGGGACCTGCATCAAATGCCACCAAGTAAATTCCTGCCATAGGACACTATTCAAGCTCAGGATTCTATTACAATGCCACAAGCTGGTTGGGGCTGTCTAAAGATTGCAGTAGCATGGATGTATACAAAATTTGAATTGAAGTGCATTGAGAGGGCTGAGTGGATTTTCAGTATTGAAGACCAAGTGGGCTCTTGTAGATAAGATAAGGGGCAATCTCCGAACATTGAGGGTCACTGTAATGGGATTTTGTGAGGATTATGGGGCATTTGCAGAGCTGCAAGGGGTACTACAATAGAAAGAGCAAGGGGCCCTGCTGGTAAAAAGTGAGGCACACAGGAAGAATCAGCATGGTCTCAGTACATCTTCTTGTAAGAGCTAGGGTACACGGAGAGTGGTCTTGGTCTGCTACGATGGGTAGCAGAACACTTCAAACTGTATAGGTTCTCAGAAACAGAATCAAAGGGCCTACACTAGGGTCACTGATTGAATATTTCAACTGGAGTGCAGCATCTAGTGACTACTGATGCACTCTGGCTGATGCATGTGAGAGGGTTTTAGGACTGGGCCGGCATAGGTATCTTTAGACAGGATTGAATAGCACTGAATTCATTCATCTGATCTCAGTGTTGTGTTTTTGGCGCAGCAGAGTGCCTGCAGTTGAAGGTCGAGCTGGAGTGAAGGGTTTCTCCCACTCTCTTTACTGTTCACTGATTGTTGTCATTTGGAAGTATCCATTTTTCTGAAGCGCATCCAATGCTTTTTGTCAGTTTGTGCATCAAAAACAGTTGCTGAACATCTCAAAGAATGTAACTGAGGTTTCAAGAAAATGATCTTGGTAAGTGTGAATATTATCTCGAAATGTGAGAAAACCCTTTGCAAAGGCAAAGGGTCAAATGGCCAATGTTAGAGACGGGGTCTCTAGTTGGTAGAGGTATGCACCCTGTCCAAGTAGGGACCACCATTCCAATCAGGGTAAGCTAGATACACACTAAAAGATAACCTGTGTTCACCCTCTGGTAGCTTGGCACAGAGCAGCCAGGCTTTTCTAAAGAGCAATGTGTAAAGTATTTGTGCAACACACACACACAATAATACAAGGAAAATACCCCACACAGGGTTAGAAAATAGATAATATTGTTATGAGTAAAACATAACAAAAATCCAATAAGTAGAACTAGAGATATGAATTTGTAATGAATATTTAAAAATATAGTGCTTAGACTTATAAAGTGCCAATCGGGAATATCTGGCTGCGCTAAACAGGGGTTTTCACCAACCACATGTTCTTCATGCACAAGTGGTTTGCTTACCACTGTGCATAATGTAGAATCTCTAAACTGGGAAGGAATCTCAGCACAGGAAACGTTGGGGTTCAGCAGGTGGCATTTATGGTACCGTGACAAGGGGGAGTGTAAGCAAAATACACAATTTTGAACATTTGTAGGAAAGGTCTGTAAAATTCAGCAAAGTGTGCAAAAGATTTTTAGCCAGTATCTCACGTCAATTTTTATAGGTGAACACCATCCTGGCATAAAAAAGTGTCTCATTATGCTCAAAGAGACATTTTATGCTTGAACCAGTCTTAGTGTCGCACGTGAAATTTGATGTATGCGAAAGAGCAAATATTTCACACATTTCACATAACTCGCAGGGTTAAAGCTTCACAATGGAATATATGCATGCGCCTGGTGGACTGTTTAATTATTTAAGGGGCTTAACTCTGAAGGATCTGGGGCGTGTCCTCTGCTGGGTAAAGGTCGCGGCATAGGATACATTTCCTCTTATTAGCATTACAAAAGGCGAATCTACGTCTTTTTAAGTCTGTTGTTTAGCATGTCGGAGTCCTCACCTGGTCTGTGTACAAAAGCAGTAGAGAAACTCTAAGAGACAGTCACTTATATTCAGAGGTAGAGACCTTAAATGACCCCGGAATGACAACGGCCCGAGGCGGCCTCAACCTGACGGGGCCGGAGGGCCTGATGTGTGAGAGGATGAAAGGCCCTGCACTCCGCCCGCCGCCTCTCAGCTCCTGCTGCTCGGTCTGCAGTGATGCAGGGTACAGGGCAGGCGTGCAGAGAATCAGTAATGCTAGCCAAGGAGATCAACAATGCTAGCCAGGGGTGAGGAGGCAGAAAAGAGGAAATGAGGTAGTCTGTCGTCCATGTCAGCCACATCTGCAGTCCGTCAACAGTGTCGACTATTTCACTTCTGATGTGCCTTGCGCTTACTGCAGTGGCGTAACAAAGGTCCCCGTGGTGCGAGGGGCCACCCTCAGCTCACTACCCTGGGTAAGTCCGGATGGGTGCCCCTCCATGTACCTGTGGGGGAGGGGGTGGGGGGGGAGTGCTCAAGTTTCGTTACGCCAGACTTTGCCTCACATGCACTTACCTTCATAGCTTATGCCCCCAACTTCTGAACTTTCTGCGCTGATACTGAATCCTGCTCAGGGCCGGACTGAGAAACCGGCACGGGCAAACTGCTCAGCCGCCCCCCCCCCCGGGGTGAGGGGGAGTATGGCTGAGCAGTTGGCGAGGGCCGGTTTCTGCCGATTTTGTTACAGGCGCCGATATTGCCGACTCCAGGTAACAAAAACGGTCCCTCAGGGGCACAAAAAACAGCCCCACCCTAGCAGCCTACCAGGGAAACGCCTGGGGCCCACTATGGCCAGTCCGGCCCTGATCCTGCTGATATTCATCCTTCTCCAGCTCTACCCTGCTGACCCTCTTCTCCTGCTACCCTCATCTCCTGCGACCCTCGTCCCCACGGCTTTTTAGCATCCCTGTTCAGCTCCTTTCTCATATTAACCCTAGCAACCGTCACCCCAATGAGTGCTACTGGTCATCTTCACCTGCAGGCACTCTTTTATGTTTACCCTCTACACTTGCTCACTCACCCTGATGCCCCAAACTAAACTACTGCTGACCACGTGACTCTTTCCCTCACATCTGTTTCCCTTCACATCAGCTTTCACTTGTCGCAGTTGACCCTTGCCCTCCTGACCATTACTCTTGCACACTATTATCCATAGTGTTAAAAGGTAGGGCCGAATTCGACCAGGAACCCTTCAGTATTTGCCCGGCGTTAGCCGCCTCTCATACCATTCGAGATTACCAAACAAAGAGGCAGGCGCTGGAGACGGAAGGCAGGAAACAGGAGTTTATTCCGACAGAGCAGAACACGTCAAATCAGACAACAGGGTATCTTCTCGAGGTGCTCTAACCGCATCCTTGAGGCCTGGCCTCTTATGCACAGGTTTATGGCTTTATTACATACACTGCATCCGTAATGTTTCTTTGAAGGACAGAAAAGACATCCTCGGAATCCCCGGGCCAGGCCCGCTCCCACACACATCTACAGTAGAGTTCCCACCCCGATCTCAGCATGTGGTGGTTATCGCACAGCTGGACATTCCGCTGGAAACGGGGGCGTGTGTGATCAGTCGGATCTTCGGGGTGCGAAAGCATTGATTAATCCTCGCTCCTTTGATGTGAGGCGAGGTCCTACCGTAGGGGGCAATAAACTGCATCTGTTGGGCTAGGTGATGGCCTGGGATCAGGCCGGACAATTGGGCAGGGAGGAAGAGGTTATCAAAAGGGCCTGTTTCTTTGAATGAGATGAAAGAGTGAGGGGGTTCAGCACTAGATGTGGCTCGGAGACAGGGTTGCGTTAGAGGTGCGCTTATGGCCCAAGCAGGAGAGACCGGGGGCTGTCGGGGCGCGGGGGAATGCTTGCGAGGCCGGGGAGTGAGGGGGGAGAGACGCGCAGGCTATTGGCAGTGGGCAGAGAGGCCACGACACACAAAATGGCTGCCACTTACGCGCATGATGGGGCCTAAAAGGGACAAGATGGCGTGGCCACTGTTTCACGATTCTCACTTTACTTTCAACAGTGGCTGCGGTGAACATGAATGAACGCCGCTTATATATACCTAATTTCGGTCATTTTCCACAGTCCCCAGTTTTTATCATAAGTTAGTTCATTCCTGTTCACGTCATAGAAGAGGATGTACAAGCTGACTTTAGCTATACAATTTGCTTTGGTAGCCCATATGCATTACAGGCAGATGAAAATAATTCTGCTATCAATGCAGACAGAATCGTACATAACCATATGCAGTCAACGTGATGGGCGGGGAGACAGTTCATACAAAATTACATTAGCTGCGTCATACATTAAACCTTGGGGCGGGGACATTACATTAGACGATGTAGGAGATTCGTTCGAATACAAATATGGTGTCAAAAAAATGTTCTGGTAGGATAAGGGCTATTATCACTTGAGGTCTGGACTCCATGGGGGTCAAAACTAGACAGCATGTTTATGTGCATAACTGGTGTTCTACAATCATCAAGATACAGAGTTAACGCCTTCTTAGTTATCCATGTACAGTTGGAAGTGACCGATGTAAGGTTTCGAGAACTCAATTGGGTGGTAATCAATACAAAGCGGTTGGGAGAGAAATTCAACTTGATACAAGGGACGGTCAAGGGGTGGCAATGTTCAAAAAAATGTTCGTCTTTCCAGTGTCTTTATTACAGCGAGCCATCACTGGTAGGCTCTCATTGTTTTTCTTCTTTCGTTGGCACTGTTGAGCACCGGCGGTGGAGCTATGCGTCCAGCTCGGATTCAGATTTCACGTTGCAGGGTGTGGCCACTCTTTGCTCTCGGACCACAGTCCTGTTTGTCCTGTTACCTAACTAATCTACCATAGGTACTTTAGTCGGGGTACCCGTATCCTGTTCTTCTTTCGGGACAAACCCTATTCTATCTTTTGGTGTTGTGTTTCTTCTTTAAGTCAAGTTCAAAAACTCCATACGAAAAAAAGGGGGTGATGGGGGCGTGCTATGGGAGGCCGGGGAAAACGGACCAAGGAGGGCAGAAATTTCCAGCAAGTGGGCCCATCGGTCGGGCACAATGGGCTGGGACTTTCAGCGCGAGCTCATCAACATGCAGGGGCTTCTGGACAGCCCTTCTTTCCTTCACTTCCCACGTTGAGAATGGTGCCTTGTCCCGCAACTCTTTGCTCTGTGGCTCCACCTTGGTCGAGGTCATAGATATTCCCCAATCTGCAGCCAGGCTGTGCCTCACATCCGGCCCCTCTCCTCCAACGACCGCACGTTATCTTTAAATGATTACAAAAAAACAAGTCTTAAAGAACTGGCAGGGGAAAATGTTTACACACTTTAATTTCTCTCCCAACCCCAAGTAGTCGGGGAAACGTTTATTGGTCACGGTAGGGTGAATGCTTAGTAACCCTTACATCGGTGCATGCTGTTAACTCATGCATCATGGCTGTGGTGCAGGTCTGCAAGTATCTTTCTATTTTCAAACATCATGTCTGTCTGGTGTCTATTCCTGTCATATTCGCAAGTGTGGCAAGAAGTCTGATATCCAACAATTACATGGTTCATCGAATTCAAACCGGCTCCTCCAGTAGAGACTTGTGTTTTTCCAAAACACATCCTGTTGAGCTATATTTTTCTTCAAGGACTACTAATTCATAAAAGTGTGAAGTGCTTATTATCATGGGCTTACAGCTACTTTTTCCAGGGAAGGACATACGTTAAGCATTTTTTTTCTTTCTGACAGCAACGGCTAACTTTTATCAGTTTTTTTTGGACAATTTATCTTTAAAGACAAGGTCATCAGCTACAGTCTTTAAGATTTCCTGGGACGGCTGGTTTACAGAACTGGGATCATTCTGGAAAAACGGGGACGTTTCGGACATTCTACTTTTGTGCAATGGGCGGTGGTAATCCAAATGATGAGGGTGGTGTTACTAAAGTACTAAAACAAAAGCCACTGACATATAATTCCCTCTTAAGGGTCAGATTAGGGGACATTAGTCGTCTTACCTGTCCTTTCTTTCTCAGCCAAGTAAGTTCCATCATTTTACAGAAAGGAGAGGTAGTAATACGGCAAAATACGATCGTTTTGTTTCTGTCAATTTGTTCAAACACTGTTGTGTCTAAAGCCAATTATACCTGGACCGGCGAGGCACAGTGTCGTCATTTATTCAAAAGGGAGCAAGGGAGCCCTCAGAGGGAGAGAGCGTCGTGTGCACCAAATAGGCTATTAGTACACGTACAACATAGAGAGAGAGAGAGAGAAACGTGTATAATAATAGGTTATTCAGTGCACACACATATAGAACAGTACGGGTCAGACTCACGTATAAAACACAGGCTGAGAGAAAACATAAATTCATAGTTTACGTACACACGAATACCAGACAGGGTGCGACAGTACATACATCAAGTACGGAAACCTAAGACAGAACACAGAGCTATTTTGGGCAAAAGGACTTTGTCATGCATGTTGCGTATTCTTTTTAATTCATTTTTGGGGGTCGAGCTCTTTGTTCTCCTTCCTTCCTAATAGTAGACAATTTTTGTTGGTAACCTCGCTTCAAAAATACTTACTCCTTTTTAATTGTTTGGACACTAGCCCGGTCGTGCTTATACTCACGGAGGGGTCTTCCAACATCTAGCAAATGATGATCCAAGCTGAGGTAAAGGAGGGGTGTCGGTCGGACGTGCGATGGTACAATTCTGACTTTTCTACGAGGGTGGAAGGAGAAGGGGTAAATCTAAAAAATAACAATATCCCTAACATCTGGGCTGAGGGGGATTTTGGATGAACCCCAACCCGGGGTACTCTTAACTTTTCTTATTTAGTCAGCACATAAATTGACTCACTGGTGCGCATTACTTTGGGTGTACATTTGGGGATATCGGTCGGGGTTGGGTTCGTCATACTGAAATAAGCTTTTCAAGTTTCTGGTGTAGGCCACTCTCCCATTCGCTAGCTTCAGAGAGAGTCGTTCCTAGGTAAGGAAAGTGCTATATTTTTATTCGTCTTTCACATGCAGGTACCATGTTCGGGCTTAATTTTCCTATCCCATTAACCGTTTCGATCAACGCCTCAATCATACAAAAAGCAATCTTTTATTGACCCAGACGTGCGCCACACATACGCATTCATACCGTACAAATCAGGGCCCATGCGCACATTCATACCATACAATTTTTCATGCTCCCAGAGATAGCTCCTACATATAATGTACCGTCTCACAGAGCTAGCCTATTTTCCTCGCGGGGAACACGGTGCGGTTTTAGGTCTTCTCCATACTTCAGCTGAAATTTCGATGTAACCTGCAAAAAGAAAAAGAGGGGGGGCAGCGTTCAAAGCACATCAGCGCGCATAAACACGAAAATGTTTTTACCTACCACGTACTTGACTCATCTCTCTGGGATGCAGTCCCTTATGTCTCGGGATTGAAGCCCAGAGGAACGGGTAGTGCGGCAAAGATAACCAATGGTAGTCCGTTCATTACATAGATCGCCCGAGGGCAGTAGTACAGACCGCGTGTAGGAGAGGGTCAAAGGCCAGGGGTATTCAGTATAAGGTGGGGGGGTGACGGATTCATGTTTTCATTCGAGGAAAAGAAAAGGTTTACGGTGGTATAGGGTCGTTCCTGTCCGCAAAGCATGGTATTTAAAAAAAAAAAAACCCTATCAATCTAAATGACTGTTACGATGCTAGTTCCATATATTTTTCTTTTAAAACCTTGATTGTAAAAATGTCAGCATTCAAATACGGGCCTCCAACCATACAGGCCGGCCACGGGGCAGACGGGAAACGCATGAGGTAAGGAGAGATTACACTGTAGTATAGGAGTACGTAACGAGCTAGCCATTTAATTGGAAAAAACTAAACGTGACAAACGTTTGCAGGATCAGTGAAGGTTGATTTTATAATTGAAAGTAAAACAGGATCAGTTACAATAAAATCGTTCATACGTACACCATGGGCGAGTATCATGAGTAACTTTTACTTCGGAGCTTAAATAATACAATAATCAATAGTAAATAAACCCGACATCAATAGGGTTGTCTGCATGCTCAGTCAGTACACTTCCCCACCCGCCACGTGCACAAAGACCGCATACATCCCCCATAACATCAAGGCTAAGTAACTAGAATTGTCATAAGGAGTTGCAAGTCCCGCCCATACTGGCGCCATTTTGGTCGAGGCCAGGCGGGTCCAGAGTATAGTTCGAATGCCTCCAATAACTAGCGGCTGGACCAGAATCCCTTTCGGCAGTTCAAAAAAATTCCATAAATGCCTGCAGAAAGGACAGGCGGCATAAACCGCGGCTTAAAGGCGAGGAAGGAAAAATCTTCCCCACCGGGTCATGCTGAGGTCCCACCGGAGCTGATCGAGTTGGCAGTCTACAGTGTCTCTTAGTAATTCGGACAAAGGCCGGTGTCAGCATGAGAGCACCACCATCTTGTGACAACGTTGTGGCCACTCCGGAGAGCGGGACAGCAGGTGTATCCCTCCACAGATACGTTGAATCAGTCTTTCCTTCGGCACCAGATGTGGATAAGGTGGCGGTCGCCCGGGGCAGCGGCATATCCATGGGGGATAGTCGAGCAACAGTGGCGGTGGCCCCCACCGGAAGCCTGCGGGAGTCGAGGGCCAATGACTCTCGTAGAATTTTTAAAACTGAGAGGGCGTCTTCAAGAGTGGGGCTCATGCCCGAGCAGGCAAGCATCCGAGTTCCAAGGTAGCCCAGAGCCATCCTAATGGACCAGGCCCAAATCCGGGGTGTCGGCCGCCATCTTGAGAGCCCCCAGCAGCCGCCCTTCACCATGGCCACCGGAGCGGCCCCTCCCGGTCAGCCAGCCGTGGGGGGGTCCGCAAGTGGAACGCTAATGGCAGTCTTGGTGCAGGAGAGGAACCTCCACCTGGGGGGGGCAGCCATCAGCAAGGCATCCCCCGCACACAACTTGCTGGACATCACCTCTGGATGATCCGGGGACGGGTCTTGGCGCGTTGGGTAGCCTGCGGCCTATTCGCACAACGGGCCGCCACCGACGCTACCTCGCCGGCTGATGGCTTTTGTAGACTTTTTATAGCCCAAAGCCAACTAAAACGCAGCCCAAAGTAGCCCAACATTGAAGGTGGGACAGGAACAGCGTTAAGCAGACGGCGAATGCGTTGGGTTTGTTGTTGCAGCCGGCTGCCATGTAAATAGTTGTTTAATAAAAAGTTTTAAATAGTTGTTTAATAAAAAGTTTTAACATGTTACTTTGCTGGAGTGTTGTATATATTTATAATATTTGCACAGGGTTTGTCGTTATTTGGGCGGGGTGGGCGGTGGAGCCGAGCTGTCTTGCAGCCATCATGGCGTCGAGCTCGATTCTTCTCACTAGTTTCATATTTCTCATGAGGGGTTGTTCCTAATGTTTCTATTTTAGCGGGGTCAAAAAGATCCCATCAGTGGCCTACTGATTTTGTTCGATTCCTTTTGTTTTCCCTAACGATTTTTATGTTATAGTTTGCTAGCACGATACAACGGCTAATCCGTATTTTTATATATAAGTCCTTTTTATTAGAGGTGTCCTCCGGTGGAGCCGGGTGATCTACCTCTAATAAGCGGTCCGGGCTGAACCAACTACCAACAAACGGGGCGAAGATAGGCATGACGGGTTACAAAGGGGACAAAAGTCTGCACTACCTATCCTTCACTATCCGCAAAGACTAAACAGAGTATTACGACTCTGTGCTTATTTGTGAATAGAGAATAACAAGCAATGTGTTCGGATAAACAATCAATCAAATGAGGGATAAAAATAGGCACGACGGATTACAATGGGGGCATAAGCCTGCGTTACCTATCCTTCACTATCTGCAAAGACTAAACAGAGTATTGCGACTCTGTGCTTGTTTGCAGATAGAGAATGATCCAAAGAGAACCAATTCCAAACGATCAATGTTCGGATAAACAATCAATCAAATGAGGGATAAAAATAGGCACGACGGATTACAATGGGGGCAAAAGCCTGCGTTACCTATCCTTCACTATCTGCAAAGACTAAACAGAGTATTGCGACTCTGTGCTTGTTTGCAGATAGAGAATGATCCAAAGAGAACCAATTCCAAAACAGTAAATGCTTGGATAACAATCAATCAAATGGAGAGGGAGGCAGGCACGACGGATTACAATGGGGGCAAAGGCCTGCGTTACCTACCCTTCACTATCTGCAAAGACTAAACAGAGTATGGCGACTCTGTGCTTGTTTGCAAATAGAGAATCTCTCAGAAACAATCAAATGAGTAATACTAGTATTTTCAAACAATCAAACAATCAATCCGCAATTTGTCGTGTTACACGACCTTACCCGGACCGCATGGACAGTTTCTCGTCTTCCGCTTCCAGCGCCTGATCGTCCTCTATTCTCCGTAATTGCTGTGGCACTCCTGATGGTTCCCAGTCAGGACCGTAGATCACTCGAGAGAGGTCTGCTCGGAACCAGTGAAGTTCGGATGATCGGCTGCCAGACGAGGGTCTATCGGGCAGGTGCACTTCCCGATCGTTGCAGTCGTTCACTCTGTCGTTGGGACCTCTCCCACTGGATCCACGTGTCACTGATGGGCCCCACGTTGGGCGCCAATTGTTAAAAGGTAGGGCCGAATTCGACCAGGAACCCTTCAGTATTTGCCCGGCGTTAGCCACCTCTCATACCATTCGAGATTACCAAACAAAGAGGCAGGCGCTGGAGACGGAAGGCAGGAAACAGGAGTTTATTCTGACGGAGCAGAACACGTCAAATCAGACAACAGGGTATCTTCTCGAGGTGCTCTAACCGCATCCTTGAGGCCTGGCCTCTTATGCACAGGTTTATGGCTTTATTACATACACTGCATCCGTAATGTTTCTTTGAAGGACAGAAAAGACATCCTCGGAATCCCCGGGCCAGGCCCGTTCCCACACACCTCTACAGTAGAGTTCCCACCCCGATCTCAGCATGTGGTGGTTATCGCGAAGCTGGACATTCCGCTGGAAACGGGGGCGTGTGTGATCAGTCGGATCTTCGGGGTGCGAAAGCATTGATTAATCCCCGCTCCTTTGATGTGAGGCGAGGTCCTACCGTAGGGGGCAATAAACTACATCTGTTGGGCTAGGTGATGGCCTGGGATCAGGCCGGACAATCGGGCAGGGAGGAAGAGGTTATCAAAAGGGCCTGTTCTTTGAATGAGATGAAAGAGTGAGGGGGTTCAGCACGGGATGTGGCTCGGAGACAGGGTTGCGTTAGAGGTGCGATTATGGCCCAAGCAGGAGAGACTGGGGCTGTCGGGGCACAGGGGAATGCTTGCGAGGCCGGGGAGAGAGGGGGAGAGACGCGCAGGCTATTGGCAGTGGGCAGAGAGGCCACAACACACAAAATGGCTGCCACTTACGCGCATGATGGGGCCTAAAAGGGACAAGATGGCGTGGCCACTGTTTCACGATTCTCACTTTACTTTCAACAGTGGCTGCGGTGAACATGAATGAACGCCGCTTATATATACCTAATTTTGGTCATTTTCCACAATAGTAACCCTCTGCTCTCTCACATTGATGTTCGCTTACCCTCATCACGGCTCATCATATGAGCTGCAGACTAGGCCTCGCGAAAAAATGCATATTATCCATTGCGTTAACCAAGTGAAATGCACTAAAAATTAGGTATTATTACGCAAAATGTCCATCCAGCATTTTAAAACTATTTTTAAGCATGAAATGCATAGTTGTGCCCATTTTGGACACAAAAGTGTAAAATGGCGTAAAATTGCACGTGATATGAGCAACATCCTGTTTGCTCTGTTTATTTGTGTTATTCCTGTGCTACCGCTACAGGATTTTTAACTAAATGAAATCTCAATTTTGAGAAATGGTGTAAAGGCATAATCTCAGGCCTTTTAAAACTATTTTTAAGCATGAAATGCATAGTTGTGCCCATTTTGGACACAAAAGTGTAAAATGGCGTAAAATTGCACGTGATATGAACAACATCCTGTTTGCTCTGTTTATTTGTGTTATTCCTGTGCTACCGCTACAGGATTTTTAACTAAATGAAATCTCAATTTTGAGAAATGGTGTAAAGGCATCATCTCAGGCATTTCACGTAACAAGCAAAGTGTGAAAAAAAGTCATAAATAACGCAAGATTGCACCATCATAAACAAAATATCACCTCGCCCTTAGTGATTTTCTTTTATCTTCACTCAAGCAGACCTATGGCCCTTACTGAAACCCATTCCTACTTACCGTCAGCCTAGCTAGTCCACACACCTTTTGACTCTCAACCTGCTAACCCGGTCGGCTGACTTCCACCCACCTAACGTCTACATGTCTTTATCCTCACGAGCTTCGGTGCCACGGACCCTACTCAATGCTGACCCTCACAAACACCATTTTTTGCATTTTTGTTGCTGTATTTTCAACACCCCTCTCCCCAGGGTCTTTATTTCACCTCTCCCTCACGAACGACATGATGGGTCCGATTCACAAAGATTTTGCTGTGATTTACTTTTGTAGTACTCCTGGAAAATGCATGGATGCCAGGAGCACTCCTGCCTCACTCCTGCAAATCAGGAGTAAACCAGAAGTATTACAACAGAAATTTACACCTACTTATACCAAACCCTTTTTGAATCGTCCCCATGTCTGTCCTTTTTTGATGAGATGATTTCTCTCCAGCCCCCTTTCTCTCTCCTAGGATACAGCCTTCAGCCCTCACCTCCTGTCTTCCTTGCTCTTAGTTTCCCGGACAGAGGGCACTCTCACCTCTTCTTCTCTCTAGGTTTTTCCATCCCCCTGATATGTAATGTGCCAACCAGACTCGGTTTCAGGAGTTAAATCCCATGTGAGGATGTGTGTTCCGGTTTTAAACTAGCTTGTGCCACTTCTGTATCTTGTTTCTTTAAAAGCTTGCTGAAGTTGTCGCTGAGGCCTTTCCCTAAATGCTATTCTTTTGAACATGCTGTGGTAAGGCCATTTAAAAGCTGCAGTTCCCAGTATGCTTTCGCAAGTCACTGTTAGTATTTAACTCGAGGGAACATATTACAGAGACTTTGTTGTGGTGCAAAAACACAGCAATCTAGTTGCACAATTTGTCATCTGTAGTAGGCACTGGGGCCAATACGGTCTTCAAAAGGGCAAAACATTCATGAAGCAAAATTGCATTATTTTGTTGCTGGCTTTACATAACAAGAAATGAAGAGGGTGCATTTACTTCACCTCTCTGTAGCAAAAATACTTAAAACGCAATAAGCTCTTTTGTATGAGCGCACATGGACTAGTACTTTTTTACTAAAACTTTAATACACACACACAAAACTTTTTAAAATCAAAAACATTTTGTTATCTATAGTTGCACCTGGGGAAAGATGTAATTAATGCTTCAAAAACGGTGTGATTTCCACAATTCGATTATGCAGACTTCTGTGAAATTACTTGAAATTAAATATTATGATTTTTGGGGGGGATGCAGGAGGCTTGTTTGGCAAATAATATCTCACTGACAGACATTTTCTGCTTGAGGCAGTCTCCTGTTGGTACCTCACTAGCTTTTATGTTAACTCAACGTTCATGTGAAATATTCCAAATGAGATGTCCTCAACCCACACGTCTCTACAAAAGCATAGATTTGCAATTTATTTGAATACAATTTCGTGAACTAATGCTCTGAAAAAAAGATTTGATTTTTGCACAGACATCACATCGTAAGCAATAGTTAACACACTACTTTTTCTTTTAGGGAAAATATGCCCCTCCTCCTCCCCCCCAGCAGCTGAAAGCCACAAAAATGAATTTCCCCCGTTTTTATGTCCTAGTAAGATTATTATGTAGAGGTAGACTGGCAACTAAGCAAATCAACATTTTGTCCGAGTAGCGAGTGCTTGTGAAAGACCAGGAGGGCTGGGAGCTCGTTGGAACTGTAAGGAGTTCCTCAAATAGCAGAAACCATTAGGGGTCAAGCTGAGTCAATAACGTGTCATCTGTCACAGTGTCATTTCCAAGTTAGACGATGATGTAGATGCAGTCTGACACATATGAGTAGCCACCCTTAGGGAAAAATGGGACAAAAACAGGCCTAAGCTTTACATAGGAAAGTGGCCCGCATTCATAAGTTGTAATTTGTTTTGGTAGTCCCTAGGCGACATAGTCTTGGATAGATCTGTAGTGTCTTTGTCTCCCCTGCTCCAGATGTAATGAGCAATAAGCCACACACAAACCCTGCACTCCTACTTTGGAGGCAAATATACCACAGCACCTTTTAGTAATACACTTTGAGCAGCACTCCCTAAATATGAGAAAAAGACATAGCACTCCCTTTAGGCGAGGCAAGAAAACAAATCCAGGTGCATTTAAAGTAACACACACAAGTTTATTAATGCAACATTTTAGAACGGTAGGCCAAATAGATCAGTAAACGCAGATTCCCAAATGTCAAGTGACTAAAATGTACAATTAGATTAACATGCAGTATATACAAGTAGCAAAGAGTAGAAAATGTATACAAAATGGTTAGGAACACCTCACCGATCGATTAAGCAACATCCTTGCCAGCCCTGGAAGGAGTTCGATCAGGACTCAAATTCTGTCACCTCCACAGCAATACGTCTATTCTGTGGTGAGCTTCCGCCTGGCCCTCGAAGGTTCCCAGCTTAAATACCATTACTAAACATGAGGCGAAGCTTCTAGAAAACCTCACCCCCTTCTCATTAGAAAAGACCGAGCTGTCTGTACCAGTCTGCGTCAATGCCAAGACGGAGGCTGGCCAAGCTCCCGTATTTTGACTCCGAGGCAGAGTTGTACATTTGTTAGATAATACCCATTTAACTCTTGTCAGTGAAAAGCGAAAAACAAGTGAGGAGCAGAAACATGCCCTCCCCACTTTGCAGCTACGTGTGAGCACAGAAAATGGTGTCAGTTTAGAAAAAAATGGAATCAGTAAAAAGGATGACATGGGCCATGTCAAAGCCAATAGTAAGCACTTCATAATTCTCATAACCCAAACAACTTGCGAGCACTGCTGTGCATGTACAAAAGCTGAAGCAAGGCAAAGTCAGAAAACGAGATGACATGAGGCCATGTCAAAGCCAATAGTAAGATCTTCATAATTCTCACCAATGTACAACACAATGCACATTTCTGCACAACTGCTTATAGCATCACATACTTTATCTGTCAATATGCAACACCGAGCACATGTGTGCACCACTGCTCACAACAGTGCACTTCGAAACTAAAAAGTACATTCCACACCTCTCTCTCCCTCTCACACTTTCAAGTGCACATCCCACACCTTCTATTCTTGGCACAACTGTTCTACTCTGTGACAGCTCCCACTGAAAGAAGAGTAGAAGGCATATGCAGGTCCCTCTCACATATCCAGGCTAGGGTAAAATAACACACTAAATTTAATTAAGATGATGGTAGTCAAAGGTCATCATAGGGTGCCAAACCACAGGAGTGCCTCTTTCACTACACCATGCCAACATACTCTTGTTCTTGGCATGCTACAGAGAATGTTCTGCTGCTTTCCTTCAGAACATTCCAGGAGAAAAGGACTAAGCATAAATAAGCAAGCCAATCTTGGCCACAATTGTCACATAAATCTAACCTAAAATGGCCTTCTGCCAGATGGGCACGTTTGAGCCTATAGAGTGTGGTAAAAAGCATCCATTTATTAGTACATGGTTGGCCTTGGTAACCGCCAGTTACATGTAGGGTGCTAGTAGGGCTATGCACAGTTAGCCAGAAACATTAAGGTCATTGGTAAAGCAGGTACAGTGACACCATGGCCTAGTTGTCTGTGGGATTGAATGATTGTACTGTAACTCATCTCATAGTTGGGATTGTCTTAATTTCTGAACCAGAGTAAAGAGGGGGTGACTTTCTTCCTTGCATTAGGTTTGTTCCGCCACTGCAGTTAGGCACATGTCATGAGCTAACAGGGCTGAGAAATAGCCAATTGCATGTCAAGCAGCTGTAGTGCTTTGGCACAGACATATCCGGTATTGGAAGTGCTGGTGTAAAGCCAGGCACATCAGGCGGGCATTTCCGTTCAAGACACACAGCCTTTTGAGACACTTACCACTCAAGAAATCTTTGGAGTTGTTTTATGTGGGCCAGAATGCTTCCTTCTATTTTTCTCTTTTTCCTAAACTTGAGTGTGGAGGCTTATCAAAACGTAATACTTTTTTCTCAAGAACAAACAATTGATATTGGATTGATAGGTTTATCACACTCCATATAGCCTGATTTTCTTTGAGAGGTGGGACTCAGGACTACTTTGACATGACACCACAACTACTTTTCGTCTCTTGGAAACAAAATTGATGCTGGCTGGATATACATGGGGTATCCACAAGAAAAACTGAATAGAAAGGTGGAATAAGGGATGTCAATGCTTGTTATCGTTTCCTATCTAAATTCTACTCATTCTGTGGACCTTGGGAAAAGCAAGGACAGAGTTAGCCCGGTGGGATTAATCTAGTACATGGACGTTGCACACATCATGGCACAGGGTGCAAACCCTGCAGTGCTAACTTAAAGGTGGGTGGTTTGTTGTTGGCCTGCTCCTGTGCTGGCTCTCTGCATTACCCCCTGTTCCCGTCTATTTACAGCGAGAGTTATATCGCACAAACCTACAGGCTGTTGCCAGACTACATCATCCCAAATCTCTGTGGTATGGTACCAGATTATTGTACCCAAAACATCATTTTAGAGGAATATCCTGTGCTATTTGTGGTTTACGAACCATTGGACTTAGTAACAGAAAATCTACACCGAATGGGACCTTTTTTTTGTAAATGATATTTAGAACACAATCTTTCTGTCATGCCATATATTTGCTAACAATATTCGGCCCTACACTATTTCTGAATAGGTGTCTGCTGCATGTGGAAAATATCTTGAATTTGATCAAAGTGTAAAAACATTGCTGCATCTGAGCATCCGTCAAATAACATGTGAAGTGACAGCATACACTTCTCCCAGCCCTGCTTTACTTCTCTGGGAGGAGAGGTTCTACACAGATAATTTCTGGTACTCGCCTCAACATGGCGCAGGCAGGGGAATGGTTGAGTACGAATTCTCGTATTGATGAAACCTCTCACTTGTAAGGGATTAGTATACTCTATATTGACAAGTACTTGAGAAGGCATGCTGGAGATGTCCCTGTGCATCTCACTACTTCTTTGGTACTGAACAAGTCTGGGATGTGTAGTATGCTCTGCTCCACTGAAAAAACACAGTAAGTGCAAGGGCCTACAGCCTTTCTTACAAAACTGTTGGCAGCACAGCCAAATGCCAAAGTTGCTGAACACAGAGGTTGCTTGATTTTGATTCCATCGCCCTATGCCTCCTGTCTCTTTCTCCCACTCTTGCAGGGTCTTTATCATCTGTGCTTTCTCCCTTTCTCTCTGTTTTCTTATCTTTCTCTTCCTCCCTCGTTCTACCGTCTCCTCATTCCCCTCTCTTTTTTTTAGGTCACAGTATGATGATGGAAAATAAGTACTGGCCCTCAGAAATTAATGCTGGCATGCATCACACGCATCACATTTTTAAATAGGGCTTAGATGCTCTAGAGGGCCTGAGCCAGCAACTTTGGAATTGCCGTCAAGTTAGTGGCGTTTGTGTATGAGGGAGAGCTCTACCTGGGGCAGGTGGGGAGGGGCGAGGGGATCGGGTTGAAAAAAAACACTTACCTCCTGGCTGGCCGTCTGCTGCCGCCACCTTTCCTGCGTCCTCTTCGTGGCTTCTTAGGAGAAAAAAGAAGAAGAAAGCACCAGGGCTCCCACGTTCCCTGCAGCCAATCACAATGCAGCATTGTGATTGGTCTGAGCGCTGTGACACGGCGCTCAGCCAGGGGCTGGAGGGGTAGACATGTTCTCCACGCAGGCTGTAATGCATCCTGCATGGAGAACAGGGAAAGTGTGCATGACTGTTTTGGGCAGCCCGAAAGGGCCAGCCAAACAGTCATTGCGCACTGAGGAATGTTCTACCACTCCTCCCCTGCTCTGCAGCTCCGCCCCTCATGCATGCTGCTGCAGCAGGAGGACAAAATAAAAGGATAATAACATTACGTTATCATCATTTTATTTTTTCCGATCTTTTGCTGCTTCAAGGCAGTGGGGTGACGCTCCTGTGCCTTAGCGGAGGAGCTGCCACTGGTACTGATTGACTGCATAGTGAGGCCCTCTGTGTTTCTGACATACACTGGTCTTTGTAGCTTGCATCCCTTCATCACGTTTGTCTGTAGAGAGTTTGAGTGAGGAAGGAGTTAAGTGAAGAGAGATGGAATTGGGGAATGAGTGAAATTGTGTGGATTATGATGAGTGGATGCATCTCAGGCTGTGCTAATAAGGAGACTGATACCCGCCTGGGAGGATATGAAAGACGTGAGCTTGACAGCTTCCCTGCACAGCGGCATCCCATCCTCTCTTGCATCTCTTTCACGTTGTGTAAGTCACGGTGCGCCATCATCAATACAATCCAAGCTAAGGATAGGCTACATTGCTCACAAGTTAAAATATTTTAGTTTGGCAAAGCTTCTAAATTTTACCAAGTCTGATATGAAGCATTAGTGGGCAGCTTGGCAGTACGTGTAGCAGGACTTGGAAATGGTGATTTAGAAGACCACTGGTACTCTCCTCATCAAGCCGACTGGATTTCCTCATTCATCAACCCATCCATGCTTTCCTCTGTCTCTTCGCTTTTTGATCACCGCCTAGAGCTTAGTGTCCCACGTTTAGGCTCGTGATCATAAGAAAAATGATGATCCTTAAAGGGTCATTACAATATAAAGTATCAGCACTGGACCATCATTTTTTAACTTTGAATTTCCCTTAGAAGCTGCTTTTGAGAGGTTGCCAACATGCACATATTACAACCTAGAACACCCATGTAGTACTTTGGGAGCAGGCTGAGATTGCCTGCAGTCTGCCTCCTGAGTGACTCCTGAATTTAAGGGCATGCATCAAAGGAGAACTTCCTGAAAAGGGCAGATGGCATGATGTAAAATCCAGTCCTGCAGAGGTGAATAGGTGATGTGAACTTTACAGGTAGGGCATTGGACTGTCAGAGGAGCTGATGTGCCCTTTAACCCGCCTGAACAGATCACAGCACCATCTTCCAAAATGTTTATCATCTGCCATTAATCCCGTTGAGAACCATACATCTTCCCCTACAAACACCTGCCACGTGGGAATAGAACGCCCATAGTTTCAGGCCAATAAGCTAAAACCCCAAGGAATTCTCCGAATTATAGGAAAATCCGGGAGCCATAGCTGGTTACCTAGTGGTGGACTCATTCTTTGCTAGATGTATTCCTTTACATTCATCTCTACTCTTGAGTGTGTTTCTGTTAGAAATGGGGGTCTAGCTGGCAGAGGTAGGTAACTTTCTCCAAACAGGGACCCTTGCTTCTAGTCAGGGTAAGGGGGATACACTCCTAAAATAACCCCTGCTCACCCCCCTTGGTAGCTTGGCACAGGCAGTCAAGCGTATCTCAGAGGCAGTGTGTAAAGCATTTGTAAACACATACAGTAAGACAGTGAAATCACTGCAAATTGACACCACACCAGTTTAGAAAAATAAGTAATCTTTATCTAGACCAAAACAAGACCAAACGAGAAACATTAACGGTACAGTATCAAAAATATCCTTAAAAATAGGTTATTCACTCAAATAAAGGTCTGGCAACAAATATCTCCACCTGGAGTTATCACGACATCGTGACAGATAAAAATCCTAAAGAACAGCGCTGACCGCGAGGTGCGCAACATCGGGCTCAGAGTCAAGCAGATCCACAAAGAACACTACCTTGGAATTGATGAAAGCAAAAACGGTGCACGGCGTCGGAGAGGTGATGCTTCGTTGGCACCTTTGCGTCTGTTCCTTACGACCCCTGGGGAGGTGATGCCTCTGTTCTTTACTGCAGTGCAGGGGAGGTGAGACTTCGGTTTCTTACTGTGTCGGGGAGGTGACGTCACGAATGGGGGTAAGGCGGCGTTTTCTTATGACGGTGCGATGTCAATGGATTCTGGAGTCACCCACATCAAGAATCAACTCTCCGTTGATGAAGCACCAGCATAGATGAAGTCGGGGCTGCGATGCAAGTCGGGACAGTGAACATGACATCACAAGCGGTGTCCTTGGCTCCGGTGCAGGCAGCGGCCCCGATGAAGGCTTCGGAGTTGATGCATGGCGTCAGCAGGCGTCGGACCTACGGTGCAAGTCGAGGCAGTGCGTTGTGCTCTTCACGAGCGTTGCCCACAGCTTTGTTGCAGGTTATGGCATTGTTTGCCGGCGTCAGTGTTGAAAATTCCTTCTGTAGCAGCTGAAAGTGCAGTTCCAGATGCAGAGAGACAGAAAGGATGAAGTCTTTTTGTACCTTAATCTTTAGAACAAGAGGCAAGCTTAGTTTCAAGCCCTTCGAGATCTTCTTCTGCAAGCAGGTGGCAAAGCAAACAACAAATTCCCTTCTCTCCTTTCCTTGGCAGCAAGCAGCCACTGCAGGCCAACCCCAGACAGCAAACAGCACAGAGGTGGTATTCCTCCTCAGCTTATCTGGCTCTTCTCCTTGGTAAAGGTTCCTCGTGATTTTGCCAGAAGTGATCTAAAGGTCTGGGCCCCAGTATTTATACCACAAAATCCTTTGTTCTCTGAAGGCAGAGAGTGTCTGTACCTAGCCAAAACAGTTATTTCCTCACTGGAGCAGCTTCCTGCCAGGAGGTGGAAACAGCATGTTGAAGGCAGACCAGGCCCATTCAGGTGAAAAGGAAATCTCCTCCCCCTACTCTAAATGTATCCCAGTTCTATTCAGCCCAGCCCTGACTCATCAGACTTCTGGAGCCACTGCCCCTCTTCAGCCCCTGTCATTTAAAAGCCAGACAAGCAATACACAAACCTAGCAGAGGCACAATGGATGGTTAGGCAAGAAAATACCAACTTTATAAAAGTTATATTTTCAAAAACAGAATGTAAAAATCACCCTCACAAATAGATTCTCTTTAACATTCTAAGTTCAGGCATCTTAAACTTTATTTTTCTATCTTGCTCCCAGGGTTAGTTAAGTTTATGAGATGTTATAAACAAACTCCCTATTCTGTCCTACGGGAACAGATAGCCTTGCAATAGTGAAAAACCAAATTGGCAGTATTTCACGATCTGGACATGCCACACACACTACCTTGGACCTACCTTTGGGGTGACTAATATGTAGAAAAGAGAAGGTTTCGGGACTGGTAAGTCTGTGCACTTGCCAAGTAGACATGGCAGTCCCAGACTGCACACAGGCTCTGCAATGGCAGGTCTGAGTCACCTTTTACAAGCTGTTTCTGTGGGTGGCACAATAAGTGCTGCAAGCCCACCAGCAGCATTTGTTTTACAGGCCCTGGGCACACATAGTGCACTGTACTAGGGGCTGAAATGTAAATCAAATAAGCCAATCATGGAATCACTAACAATAATACAAAGGGAGCTCTTGCACTTTGGCACTAAATAGCAGTGGCAAAGTGCCCAAAGCATCTAGACCAGCAAAAAATGGAGTCCAACACACAGCAAAACACAGGAGGCTAAAGCAAAAATGGAAGGGAGACCCACACCAATGGTGCCAGGTCTAACAGTTTCCATAAAATAAAGTGGCATATTTTGTTTGTCTCTTATACTTTCACTTACAGGTTTACCACTAGAGTCCACGTAATATAGAGACCCTTTGGGTGTATATCTGAACATCTCTCTTCGCTGTGCAGACTTTCATTACTTCTTTAGCATGGACCGTTTTCAGCCCCAGGTGCACTTAGTGCTGGTGGACTGGTATACAGATGGAAAACAAAACTGGTACCTAACATGAACCAAGCAAATTACCTTAGCAATCAAGTCCAACATGCACATGGTGGGTCTGTTTGGGTTCTTCCTCTATACTCTTTCTGATTAACATGGGGCAGAATAATGCAGTTCCCGACATACTTTTCCAAAAGAGCTAGTTTACAGCACAAGTTCATGGAGAAATTGGGGGAAGCAATTTTATGCAAATTGAAACTACCGTCTAACCTTTTTCAAAAGTAGAACGCATTTTCTTTAACTTCTGCCTTCCATTTCCGTTATTCTTCCCACCCTGTCAGTTCTAAGTAGATTATATATCATAATATATGACTGAGGACCCACTTGGAAGGTGAAGGAATGAAAAATGAAAAATAAACTGCTCTCAAAATCTCCAGTGAGAGACATCAGAGCTATCTCTCAGGTTACACAGATTTTGTAGGTTTTGAGCAGAGGTAGGTTGCCGCACTCTTCCAGATTCATGCCTCAGACGGTAGTTATACATAAAGGTAATTAGATCATAAAATATTACCAATATATATAATAACATTCCACACGAGTTACAGCATCATGAAAGTGCGCAACGTGACCCAGGACATGATGCCACTTCCGTAGTAATTGCTCCCAAATCAGCTTGAATTGTCACTCAACTTTCAGCATGCATAACGTTGTAAACTTACTAAGTATGTATTAAAATATATAATCTCCTCGTGTTCCCAAAAAATATATACTACCCCTCAAACAGCAGCTTTAATTTTTAATTTTAAAAAGACTCCATTTGCCATCGAACTTTAGCTTATCATTAGCCATGCCCTGATGTGCCCCAGTTCCACCACAACACAGATATGGCAAGGCAGGCTCTTTTCTCCTTTAACTTGCCCCTTCCTCTTATGGGCCAGCAATGCCATGATACGCGGTGACCCCTTCTGTTGTCCTGGTTAGACCAGTGTAGAGGGTGCTCTTGATAACAGGGTGAGATCATCCCATTTGACCGTGTCTGACCCGGCAAGAATCAAATGAAAAGTTGATCTGCATAAAGACATCTGGACCTATCTAGTTTCTTTTTCACATAAATTAACTTTACATAAAAGTGCAGTTCGCGGTAGTAAGGAGTGCGCAGAAATACGAGGGAAGTAAAAGCAAGATGAATAATTTTCGATTCACATCAAACTTGGCTGCAGAACATTCAGGTTTCTTTTGAGCCTTCAAGTCTTGTCAGTAGTGGATATGGGTTTAAGCCCACAGTCCAACCTAGAATGCTGGAGGTCAGGTTGCATCAAGGACATGAAGAAAAGTTCTCAAGTCTGTCTCTGTGCCTTCTGAAATCTGCTGACTCATGTGTTCTTGAGAGTTACAATCAGGAGATTGGCTGCTTCAGACCCGGTAATCACTTCTTGAGGGTAGAGATACTGTCTTCCTCTTACCAATTTCAAGAGGCTTCAAAGGAATAGTGACCCTACAGGGGTATTTGAATGGTGCAGACCAGTACTTATAATGGATAGCTACAATTAAATCACCCCAAAAGTGTAATACAAGAATACCCTTTTTCTATATCACAAAACTGTCTTAAATATAGAATGATGCGTAGTCAGCTTTGGGAAAGTAGCTTATAGCTGAAATCTCCCAGAGGCCTTTACATGGAGGAAGTCCAATATAGTTGCAGAGTTGCTCTCTAAGTCACAGTTCATGCCAGGCCTCAAACCCACCATCCCTGTGTCTCTCTATCCTCCTTGGAGCAGGCTTCACGCTACCCCTCCAACAACTGAATGCATCCATGGGGACACTTGATGTTTGGGCAGTGACTTCAGTATGAATGAAGCAGGAAGGAAAAGCAGCAGTTAATGTGTAGAGTTAAAAACAACAATTGTTGGGCCTCTACTCTCTTCTGATAGATTTTTACCCGTTATGTTTCTCCAAGGCAGAAGAAAATAGTGCTCTTGCGGCATTTGCATTTTTCAGTTGAATTTCCTTTCACATAAAGATTTGGAAATGTTATGGGAAATATTAATATGGTACATGTGTCTTTTTGATCTCAAATAGTAACTGATATTCAAAATCTGTCAACTAATGTGGTGTCCTCGTGTAAATCTTCATATCTTTAAGTGATCCAAATGTCATCGATTGTAAAGATAATCAGTCGATTTTGCAGTCAATGTGATGACGGCACTGTGAGCTATTCAGCTGAGAGGGGTGGAGTCTAAAATTGGGAGGGAAAGAATATACACAAGCCTGGCTTCACTACAGTGCACTTGAGAAAGCATATGTATGTATTAAAAAGAGGTGAATGAACTATTGCTGATGAACTTTATAAATGTTCATCAGGTCGACGACCCTTCACGTCATCTAAAAATGTGGGTGATTTCAAGTTTGGCTGAAGAGTCACCTCTCCGCACACGACAAGTGAGTCCTAGTTACAAGAGCTGCTCTGAAAGATACAAGAGGCACTCACTTCTCTAAGGCTTGCAGAGCATTAATCAGATGCCCAAAAAGAGGGTTAACTATGGGGGAAACACACAATGTAGGTGGGATTCCTCTTTCTCTGATCTCTGCCGTCTCCCTGCTGCACCAGTCCACTGTTGCCTTGTGGGAACAAGTATCTTCTGAACACCACCTTTCCACGGGTCTGCTGCCAGACTCATTGTAGAACTACAGGGCTATTGCCCCTGTTGTGCCTACGCACTGCCCATCTGACTGGGGACTCCAAGCACGTCAGCATCTTTGATCGCCTAAATGCAATTATCACTTCATTAGAAAATAATTGGACGGAAGCTCAGCTGCTCCGACACCGAATTTGCTGTTTGCAGAGCTGAATCATTTGCCTGTGTTGGAGAAGACAACACAGGCAAACGCTCAGTTTTGGTCTGACTACTCAATAGTCAACATTTCTGAACAACTAGGGTAAAAGAATTTTCTATGTGTGCTTAACTTTCACTGCATATATTTATTGGAATTTTAAGCAGAACCTTCATCCAGGCCTTTACGTGTATTGACGTTTACAATACTGTACCTTATACCAAAGTTTAATCCAGCTCCCATCAGTGGCAGCTGCCATCGAATAGCATGGGTGGGGTGGAGAGGGTGGGGATAAAAAAATAAATAAAACATTTATTTACCTTGCTGCTGGACCACCACCTCACCTAACGTCCTCCTCTTCTGCCCCTGCTTCAAGCAGGAAGCACACACAGGCTTCCCTAAACCAATCATAACGCTGCAATGCATCTTTGTGGTTAGTCTGAGTGCCGAGGTTCAGTGCTCAGACAGCGACTATGAACCTGTGCCTGTTCCTCACCAGGCTGTGTAGTATAGCCGGATGGGGAATATGCATAGTGCACATGACTGTTTGGCCAGCCCAAGACGGCCAACCAAACTGTCCTGCGCACTTAATGCCCCAACCACCCCCCTGGCTGGCTGTGACGACAGCCAAACACCGCCCTGCCCTGTAAACCTGCCTGACAACGGAAAAATAAAATGATAACATTGTATTATTATCATTTTATTTTTCAATTTTCCACTGCTCAAAATGCAGTGGGGCGGCACTCCTCCGACTTAACAGAGGAGAGACCACCAGCTCCCATACACATAGACCTTGATAAATCAACCTCAGGACAATTGTTAACCAATTGAAACTACAGCAATTCAAAGCCAACATTTGACATAGGATCTGATAGATGTTCTATCTAAGCCCCCGTGTCTCTGAGAGCACCCCCCCCCAAAAACAGATTCATGGAACAATTTCAAACCCTTTGATGAAAGCGCTATTCATAAAATTCAACAGAACTGAAACCCTCTAACCACTTCAGTGACCTGCTGCCATCGAATCGCTTCAGAGAGATCAAATCGTCCATACTTCAGCTTTGGACCAAAATAGTAAATGCCTCACAAGTTCAAGGCACTATCCCCGACACCCTAAAACCTGGGAAGTAACCCATATTCAGAAAACGCATGTGGCAGACCATGTGGACGTAAATTACTTCCGTCCTATCTCACACATTCTGACTATGGCAAAACTCCTAGAAAAATGCGTCCACATCCAATTATGCAACCACATTGAACAATTGCAACTCTAAGACCAATTCCAATCTGTCTTCAGACTGGGCCACAGCACCACATCGCCTCTCACGCACATAATGGCTGAAGAGCTAAAATGCAGGATAAGAACAATTCTTGCCTTCTAATCCTCCTCAACCATTTGTTAGCTTTCAGCACAGTTCAACTAGACAGCCTCCTAGATTTACTGGAACACAGGTTGGGGCTATAAGGGTCTGTCCTAAATTGGTGGCCTCTTTTCTCCACAACAAAACTCAAAGAATCAAGGTCAATCAGACCCTGTCTAATTCTAGACCAGTCCCATTGGGGTAGAACAGGGGTCCAAGCTCTCACCCACTCTTTATTTTGTTCATAGAGCCTTTAACCAAAATTCTGAAACTATCTAACATCCACTATCACTTGTACGCTGACGACACCCAAATGTACTTGAAAATCTATTCCCCAAAGACAACAGGTCTCTCAACATAACTGTACAAAACGCCTCAAAACTGGCTGACCTACAATCACCTCAGACTGAACGCTATCAAAACGCAATTCCTCTTAAGTGTCTCCCAAACAGTCACCCAATTTTAAAGAATGGATGAACTACTTAACAGCTCTCAGCTGCTTACCACACATTATTGATTCCACAAGATCACTGGGGATAATGCTACATAGGAACTTGAATATGCAGGAGCACATCAGTACCACCACAAAACGAGCTAACTTCCAGATAAACATTTTTAAGTCTGCTGTTAAGACTATTGTGATTGCTAGGGTGGACTATGGAAATGCGACCCCCTGCGGCCTAACTAAACCTAAGCTGGCTCCATTAAGGGCCTCTCTTAGCTCTGCTATAATGCTCATCACAGTATCCTAAGGAAACGACCACATCAAACCCGATCTTAAAGTACTAAACTGGCTCCCATATGAGGCAAGAATACAATTAAAAATAACCTGCATGTCACATAACGCCCTGCACTTCAACACCTGAGGCACCTTGCTCTAAAACGAGAGCTCTCTGGTGGTGGCAGATCCTCTAGAAGAACCAGCACCTTATTGCTGAAACCACACACATTTCATAAAAGAAAACCTATAACTGAGCCTTCTATGGTTTTGCCTAGAGGATTTGTAACTCACTGCCCCTGACATAAGACTGAACCCCTCCATGGCATTATTAAAAAAAGAAGTGAAGTTCAAATGCTATTAATGAACACATTTCTGCTCTAGAACCCATACACATTGCCCTCTGACCTTAATGTGCACCAATGTTTACACCGATGTTTATTACTCACCTTTTATAATCTTGTCTACTGATTTATCAGTTTGGTCCTAGAGGTGGTATCTTCCCTCATCTTGGGAGCTACTACTTCCTGTACCGTTCTTGACTATGTTGTAGTTTGCTATACTTGTTTCCTCTTTCCTGAACATTTGTAAAATGCTCAGATAACCTGAAGGGTCATGTTCATACTATATAAAACTTTATAAATAAAATTAAAATACATATGTTTCTCTACCTCCCCTTCTTTAACTGCTTGTACTGTTTTAATCTCTGCAGATTATTTAGCTCCTTGTTCTTTGCCCCTTCACCACCCCAACTCATAGCCTCTCATGATTTCTTTCTTGCCATTTCTTTATGCCTCAGTTCTACGAATTCTCTACCTGCAGCCATGAATATTTCATTCCCTTATTTCAGTGGGTATTTAATTCCCCATATTTCCACCCAGGGATATTAATTAACCAGACCTATATCATTCATTTGCCCCATCTAGTGATATCTCAATTGCCTAGCCATGTCCAGGAATATCTCAGTCTATCATGTCTGTCTAGAGATACTTCTCTTCCCTAATCCCTGTCTAAGAATATTGCACTCCCTCTCCCTCTGTTCATAGTTATCTTGTTAAACTGTCTCTATCCGGGGATATTTGATTCCCTAGCCATATTTATGGCTATCTCAATCTTTAGTCTCTGTTCATAAATATCCAATTCAACTACTTCATTCCAGGTTTCCTCTAGTGGTGTCTCATTCTCATCTCTTTTGCCTATCTCTATCCAAGGATCATCACTGCCCATGACCACCTCTTTATAAGGATATGCATTTACACTAGATTTGTCTAGGTGTAGCTCATTCCTCTATCTCAGGCAAAATATATCTCAGTCACCTGACCCCGACCAGTGACATCACATTCCCTGAACCTGTTCATGGACATCCTATACGCCAATCTTTCCATTCTCTGCCAAAAGGTATTTCACTCTTATCTCCATATACAGTGTCATTATTGCATTATCTTTAACAAGGAAAATCTTGTACCTCTAAAGCTCTATGATGATATCTCATTATCCATTCTCTGTCCAGAGACATCTTACTCCTGTACTTCTGGTCAGCGATTTCTTATTCATCTTCCCAATCTTGTTTCTATCGAAGGAAATCCCCTTCACCTTTATTTTGTAAGAATCTCTCATTCCCTTATCACTGAGAACCAAATCTCATTCCTCAGTCCCTTCCAGAGATCCCTCATTCTCCTACTTCTGGACTGGTATATTTCTTTCTCTCTTTCAAAGCCAGAGAAATCTGAGTTCTCTCTTCTTGTCCACGGATACTTAATTTCTATCTCTTGATCAAGGGGTCTATAATTCACAACTCCCTCTAGGGGAGTGTCTCATTCCCTCTTCACTGACAATGGATACCGAACTCCAATCTCACTATCCAGGGACACCTTACTTACTATCTCTGCCCATGGATATCTCATTACAATGTATCAGACAGAGATCTCTCATTCCAACATCTCTCTCCAGGGATATCCCACATCCTTCTCCTTACAAAATGTAAAACTCACGTCACTCAACCAGCCCATGTATATTTCATGCCTCTGTCTCTGTTCAGGAATATGTAGTCTCCTTCCTTTTTAAATCATTATTTAATATATCTCTTCTGGTCCAATTACTTTCATCATTTCGTCCATGTGGCTCTGGGAGGATAACCTAATAGCACTTTTCCTGCAACCCACTTCCGTCTCTCCCCAAGTGCTATCGTTTGATATTTAAAGCTCTACAATGAAAGAGGCCAGCCCATCGCAGGTGCCACTCTGTCCCTAGCAGATCTCGCCTTCGTCCTCTTAATGAGATAGCTTGAATCATGGGCTCCACATTATCTGGCATTGCATATGCTTCTTAAATAAGTAATGAGGACTGTGTTAGTATGTGCAGGGCGACTGTCTGTGAGAGGCTGCAGACAATGGGGAGGCGGGAGGAAGGCTGATTGAACGGTAGCAGGACAGCAAGAACGAGCAATAAAGAGAAAGGTATGGAATAAACAGAAAGAAAAAGAAAGAAAAAATGAGAGAGTAAAGAAGAGTAGAAAAAAGAGGCCTCATTTATGGAACTTTAATTTTTTCATCATCATTCTTTTACCTATAGTTAGAGAGAGAATAGCAGCAAATGGAGAAATGGGAAAATAGAAGATCAGTGACAAAGAGAGAAAAAAGGGAAAGTAATCCACCAGAATAAGATTAAAAGACAGGAAGTGCAGGTTGGCGGTACACTAACAAACTTTGAACCCCTTCACTTATATTTATTTCTTTATTAATATAGTACTACGGAGTGAGAAACAGTTGAGAGAACCAATGGTTAGGGAGGAAGAGATAATGCGAGAAAATAGGAATGGATGGGAAAGGAAGTGGAAGAGAACAAGAGAAAGGGTGGAAGAGGGTCATGAAGAATGCGTAAGAGAGAACAACAAAAAAGGGCAGCAGAACAATGAGAGAAAAGACAGACAGTGACAGATAGACCAAAAAAATAAAATATAAAGAGGCATAGAAAGAAGATCATAACAGAGAAGAGAAACGAGGGAGCGGAAGGAAGTGGGCAAGATAATGCCACTTCTAGGCATCAATGAAATCACTGATTGAGGTAACAGGAGGTGACATAAGGAAAAAGCTTCTCCAGAGTGACTGATGAAGGGCAGGTGATTTCTGATTTGTCAGAGGCTAAAAAGGGTAAACAGAGAAGCCATGTCAGAGGTTGCCAATAGCACGCTCTAAAATTTAGAGGTGGACAATCACTCATGCATTTCACAAGTTAGTTGCGAATTTCCACATCTAGTGCATTTGTATGACTGTCCGGTGTGTGATGGTGATCCCCCTGTAGTATGCACATTTTTGCCAGATTTTGGTATAGGAAGCATCATCCCCTTACTTCCTATACCAGCTTTTCTCTGTTTAGGCACCAGTCTAGGCCCGCCTTCCACTCTGCAAGTGAGGACTGGGTGATGGATTTCCAGTGGTGCGTAATGTCTCTCTTAGCCACTGTTAAGCCCAACCGTAGGAAAGTGGTCGCATATCGGTCTCCCTCAAACTCTGCAGAGATATAAAAGGATCCATTTGGGATCCTGTGGAATGGTGTGCCCCAGTGCATGGTCTAGACAAGTGAGGATCTGTCTCCAGTATGTTCATATGTCAGAACAGCCCCATACCATGTTTAGGCCCTCAGATGCCCTACACCAAAGGCAGGAGAAGGAGTCAATTGTTCCCATTATCCAGAACTTATGCCATGTGAGATTTACTCTCTGAAGGAATTTCAGTTGTATGAGCCACAATGGGGATGCAATTGCTGAGTTTCTTCTGGGTGGTCTGGCCTCTGTCCAGTACTCATCTGCCAGTGTCCCCACATCTTGCTCCCTGGCTGCACACAGTATGTCAAAGGAGATGAACATATTGTGTATTATAGACCGGTAAACCTGGGTAATTTTATGTGTTTCTAATTCCCGCAGGCGCCGTTTAGCCCCGAAGGGATTATACTCAGGAAGTTCTTCTAGCCCCTGTATGTGTGGTGTCAAGGCATGGCATAACTGAAAATATTGATAGAATTGGCTGTGGTGCAAGTGAAAATCCTACTGGAGGGTGTAGTATGATTTTAGCATTCTGCCCTCCATTATGTCTCCCAAGGTAGAGATACCTATGGTATTCCACTTAGAAAAGCCTTTTAGTTCTTCCATCTGGCCTAGCGTCGTTCCCACCCACAGCAGGGTCTGCACTGTGATGCTTTGCTTCCATCCTATTATTGCCAATGTATCCACCCAGCTCCACAGCATCGCCCTCGTTGCTGGGGGGGATTGGGGGCTGTGCTCTACCCCATATGGTAAATGTTGGATCGGGGTGCTGTGCTGCCCTCATTTCGCAGAGGCATACGCAAGGTCCCCTGGGTGTCGTACCACCACTCGTCAATAAGGATTTAATGGGAAACTCAAAAATAGGACTAAATGTCTGCTGCTGCGATCCCCCCATCTTATGTGGACTAGAAGCATTTTGAGAGGGCTATGGTGGAAATCCATAATTCCCCCCAAAAAATTGAAGCATAGAATGCAAGGAATGAAAAAAGAACGTGGTAGAGTGTATGGGTCGTTTTTCAGTCAATATAAGAATCGGGGCGGGAGATCGATTTGAATATGGCTGAGCGCCCCATGAGGTACAGGAGGGAGGGCCGACCAAGCCTTAACTTCCACTGCCAGTGCATCCAGGAGGAGTTGAATATTCTATTCTCATGCCACAGAGGGGTCAGATTCTGGAGAAGACGTGTGTTGAGTGTGCCAACTATGTGAATGCAAAGTCATTCAGGACCCACAAGATCATCAGTTTCAATCTTAATTGTGGCTCAGAAGAGGTAGTTGTGTCCCAACGTCCTACCTTGCTTTATAGCCTGTAACTACCGTATGATGGTTGATATTTTGACTGAATCCTGAAGAGTTATTGGTTATACTATCTAGGAGAGGTCGCTGCTTTGAAAAGCCACTCGGAGGTCGTGGGTGCTCTTTGAGACTCAACCTTTTTGGCACAACAGGGACATTGCATGAGCTCCTGGCATCATTGAAGTTTTTTATTACTGTATTTTTTTTCTGGCTCGACACGGTGCTTAAATGCAAAGATCAGAGTGGGAATCTCGGTTTCACCACATGCAGGATCTTCCACTGTGAGAGAATGGTGTGCTTTTCTTGGTTTGACAGAAGGCTAAAAGTCTGTTTTAACGGTTCCCACACACTGTCCCTCTTACATCACACACCCTATAACAACAGAAGCACCTCCCCTAACCCACTAAGATGCAGACATTTGTTTTGTAACAGACTAGGTTATGCAGTAAGAAGGAACTACACCAGCGTGCACTTAAGTGTGATTTTACAAGTTACGTTGTCGGGCTAACCTGATACTCAACTTTGTTCCACAAAACTGTCGGTGATATTAGCAGCCCATCGCCAACAAGAAGTGTTGATGGGTACCAGCCTGGCCCCTGCTTGCCATGAGGGCTCTTTTAAAAGTCCTGTTGAAACTCTTCGGCTTCATTACAATATCCCTTGATGTTGGGGTGTTAATTCTGCAGCCTGGAGTTAGATACCGCTGCCCTGTTTACTGCTGCTAACAGCAATTACCAGGGATGGTGGGTTGAATCCTAAAAATCCCTTGAGCAATAGGATAGGATAGAAATGTATAAAGCGCACTAATACCTGCGGGTGTCAAGGCGCTAGGCTATCACACATTTATATTTTGCAAGGGCATCCGACATGTAACTTTTTACTACGTAGACAATACATAAAACATTGAAAACGATAGAAATAGCTCGGCGGTTCTGAAGAAGAAAATGAGAGCGAAAGAAGAAGGGAGTGACAGAACAGCCAAAAACAAAGAGAGGGTAAAGATAAAGAGAAAGACAGAGAAGAACAGAAAAGAGAACAAGATACAGAACAAAGCAAAGGCAAGAGAAATTGGTAACAAAAGAATGATTGGACATGGAGAGAGAATGCAATAGTAAACATAAACAATAGAAAAATTACCAAAAAGATAAACGGTCGCATGTGATGGAAATAAGTAGAAAGAAAGAAGGCAAGAAAGAAAGAAGAATTGAAAAAAGAAACAATAAAGGAAAGAAAGAGAGAGAGAAAGAAGAGAAAAAGGAAGGACGGAGACCAAGGAATACAAAAAGGCAGAATGGTAGCTATAAAAAGAACACAATTAAAGAGTTGGTATAAGATGGCAAAAGAAAACAGAGCAAGAAAGTGGGATTAAACAGTGAGGATGTAGGGCATATGAGTGGGGAACAATCTGAGTCAATTAAATTGAGACCTAAAATAGAGACGTGATAAAATGGTGGGAAAAGAAGTAATATAGAAAGAAATATGTATGCACAGGAGTATACAGAAAGCAAGGAAAGCCAGGATAGAAACCAAGAGAATAGAAGCATGAAAATCAAGGATAGTGGAAGAGAATGTAGGAGGATAAAAAAGGGGAACTAGAGATCCCAATGTTTAAAGAATAGTTAATGAGATAACAGTGGCAAATATTTATAGAAAAAAATAGGAAATATAGAGCATGGGAAAGAACCAGAAAAAAATACAAAACAAGAAGCAGCAGTAACGTGATATTAGATTTAAGTTAAGAGTGATTACATGAAAATGGAGTTCGAAGTAGGAGACTTAGTAAAACGTGCAAGAGAAAAACAGGTACGACAGACGTGAGACAAAAAAAGAAATGGGGAGAACCTGAATGCAAGAGAAATCAGAACAAAGAAACAAAGATTGTGAGAAAGAACAGAAAGGCCTATCTGTGATGGAGAGATTATATGGCTGGATTTCCAGCCTGAAACGATGAGCTGCCCTACCTGATTTTTTTAAAACTTTCCTCTAAAAGATTGCTTTGTTCTGTCTCAGCACCCGTAGTTACTGCCGACCCTCTTCCTACCAGTACATCCATTGCTGCTTCTGGCCAAAAGGCACCATGGAATGATCCCACCCTCGCTATGTTGGGTGAGTGACCACATCGAGCCCTGTTTGGGAAGACTTAGTGGTTGGTGGTCTTTGCAGTTAGGAAGTACATTCAGCTAGATGTACCCAAGTGCAACAACTCAGAATCCTGCATTGTCTTCAGAGAAATGTCCCGGCCGTTCTTACCACAAGCTTGGTATAATACAATCAGCCGTGAGCGACCAAGGTAAATATTATGGGCCAGATGTACGTACAATCTTTCAATTTTGAGAGTCACAAATTGCGTCTTGAATTTGCGACTCGCAAAATGGAATGAGACACTGTTTGCGATTCCCAATGGGGTCCCAAATGACCTGCCTCATCAATATTCACGAGGCAGGTTGCAATGTGTGACCCAATGGGAATGGGAATGCAGCGGCCGACGGGAGCACGGAAGAGGTTAAAGGAAAATGGTCTCCATTTAAAAAACAAAAATGAAAAGTTTGTTTCATTTTTAGGTTGAGCCTAGCGCAGCACGCACGCGCTGCCTCTACGGGAGGCTTCATGTAATCACTCTAGACTTTTGTGTAAGGGTTTGACTCACCCCACGCATTTGTTTGGCTGTTAGGCTGTGTCAATTTAAAATGGGAGGCTGCAAATGGCTAAAGGCAGGCGCATGTCACACCTCTTTTGCAAACGCTCACTCCCCCAGCGTTTTGGTTGCGGGAGCGAGCAGCGGCGGGCACAGTGGCAGCTGTATTCCTTACATTCTTTGCAGTGCGCGGGTGCACCACTCGCTGTTTTTTTTATCATGACACCTGGCGCTTCCTGGAGCCGCCACACGCGGGGGCTCTTGTGTGAGTTTACTTTGTTACCACGATCATGCAGTTCGTAGCTCTGCTAATGTGCCTCCTGCCTGCCAACAGCATGGCGAAGCACCTTTATTTAACATCACCGCCCTGCTAACGCAAAACATGAATTGAGTTAGCTTCTGTTTTTATATTGATGTTTTTTTTGTAAATGAAATGTTAAATTTGACATCTTTTGTGCCAAATGTACACGGGTGGTAAGTCACGCATGACAATTGTGCTGGTTTGTAATGCTGGTGGGTTGCAGTATAAAATAGGACACTATGGCCTGAACAGCTTCCCACTGAGAGAAGGGTGCCTCGTGTACAGTTTGCACAGCCTATCCCTTGTTAAGCTCCGCTTTTCTGGTTTCTGTTGCCACTGGATGGGGCCAGAGAGTAGACATTCAGCTCATGTCACTGTATATTGGTTAATACCTGCGGTGTACCTCCAAGGCGTTGTGTGACAGCGGTCTGCACACACACAAATGATTTCTCCGGTTGTTGTGCAAACATCACATGACCATTTTTTTGCATGTAGTGGACTACACCGCCCCTCGTATTGTTAAAAAAAAATCCTCGGCTACAGTTTTCAATATTTGCAGTGATGTGCAGTTTCTCATGGCATCTACAAAGACACACAAATGACGTCTAGAAGTGAGGCTCTCTTTTGTTGACGCATGTGGTGTTTGCTAGGTACAGAGGCCTGTGCACGAATCCCTCACATAATATAATGTAATTTGTTGATTCTAAACCCTGCCTTCCTCACTAGAACACATAATGTGACCCTCGGCAAATCTTAACATTTTCAGTTTCTGTGTTGTTTGTTAAAATGAGGAGTCCTTAAAGATGGCTCGATGCAAGCTTGCCTGTAGCCCCCTACTTCCTTTTTTCAGGGGGGTTGTAGGAGTGACCTTTTTCTCCCATCTTACTTATTTTTCTTTGATTGAAACTTGAACATATAATTCAGTATAGTTTGGCATCACAGGGCATAATTTTGAAAAATGGGTCATAAAATCCAAAGTTGTTCCGAACAGGGTCCCGGAAAACAATAACCACATAAAAAGCTGGCAGTTGGCATGCTTCATAAATTACCCGGTCTGTTTGCATTTCTTCGTTTCTAGTTGTCCCTCAGTGATTCTCTGAGTAATTGTTCGCCTGTAGAGGTGGAGTTCTGCGCCTGCGGTGCTGTATTAACCATGCCCCTGCAGAGGTATGGTTTAATGGGTTGCTTTATAGATTGAGACTGTTACTTCAGACTCGCCTGATTCTATCTGCCCCTCTGGACATTGCCATAGAATCACATGTTTTATAAACTTGTGGTATGCATGTTATCAGGTTAATAGGTGCACTGCAGGCATTCTTGACATTGTACTCATGTTGGTCTCTACCTAGCCCTAGTCCTCTCCCAGGGCCAGCAAACAAACAGACCTGTTTTCACGCTGCAACAGCATTAATACAGCATGCCCCCCTTTTATACAGCCACTCTCTCAATATATCATAATAATGCTGCCAAGGTCAATAGTCACACTTGAGTGCTTGTCACCATTACACCTCCCACGTCCTGCCTTGGCACCCATACTCCAGCCATGCTGCCCATTCATCTCCAACGCATCTTGGCTCATTTCATATCGACTTTAAATAAAAAGTATACAATTATTCAAAAATTTTGAGTGTGTGGGCATGCTAATAGGGAATAACCTGCTGCATGGCTAAACTTATAAGGTCCCAAAGGCAAGACCTATTGGCTATGCCAATGCTGGTTTAAGAGCAGGCAGTGGTCCGTGGTTAACTGCCTGCTCTTAGAAAATATTTTCGCTGCCCAACACAAAGGGGTAGAGGTTCCCTAGGGACCCTTTCCCATTTGCGACTGACTTAACCACCTACTCGAAGTAGGTGTTAACCCGGATTGTTTTATGACCGTATTTGCGGTTGCAAAACAATCGTACATACCCCTGCGACTTGCTTTTAGGAAGGGACACCTTTGGCATGCCCCTTCCTAATAGTGACTTGCAAACCCTATTTTGTGAGTTGGTAATAGGTTACTGACATGCAAAATAGGGTTTGTACATACCACAAACCTTTTTAGCAGTTGCAAATGGGACAATTTCTCGTTTGCGACCGCTAAAAGGGTCGTACATCTGGCCCTATATGCCTAGATAACATTCTTCTTTCTCTCTCTGGAGACTCTTTCCCAGAGCACCTCCAGACCAAGAATGTTACGTATTTGCTGCTGATTTCCATCTAATATATTCCAGAGGATTCTGGACAGCCTGGTAGATTTCTATTGTCCCTCAAGCCTTTATAGATTTCCTGTGGCTTGCTGAATGGAGAAAATATTCTGCTGTCTCACAGCCTCCCTTGCACATCACCCAAACAAGGTCAGTGTAGATATTGCAGCAAACCAGCCAGAGATTCAGTAGGCATTTGTATATGGGGCCTTCCAATAGGTTAAAAAAAAGCAGTAAAGAACACATAGCGAAACATTATATATTACATGCTATCCCAATAGATAGCAAATGCATATCAATTATCCCAATGAGCAGGACTACATTGATAAAGTTGAACAAAGGAGAAGAAAACTAAACAAGAATTACATTTTTAACATGGTGGAAAAGTATCTTCACAAATCTTTCTCCGACAGTGAGGAGTGTATCTAAGGATGCGGTCTGTGCATTCTCTGCAGTCGAACGGCAGTGGTCATGCCATCCTATCATTACAGTATCCTTCTGTTCCGAACTTTCTATATTGTGCTGTTCTACAATACACATCTTAGGAAACGGAGGCCCTTACGTCCTAAAGATTGGTCAGGAATACGTTGTGGGGATTGCATATGCATAAAAAGATACACTGGTCTCATAGAAATAATAGCAAAGTTCTACTATGTTTCCTAATTGTGCTACTATAGCGACGTCCAAGGGTAGGACATTAGGATTATAGGTCACGTAGGTAGGTAAACACCACAATTGGAATGTGTAGGTGCCAAGCCAGCCTATCATCCCCACCACCCAATCACAAGGGTAGAACGGTTGATCAGAATCTTCACTCACTGAAGAATAGTCTAACTCAGTGCTGGACCAGTGTCGATATTTGGCCTTTCCTCAGCAAGTAGGCATGAAAGGAACTGAGAAAGTCAAAGCTCCCAATGTTCAAGTGCTCAAAACAACACCAAAGCATATTTTGACGCCCCCAGTGTCTTCTATCTGACCCCCAATATACAAAGTGAGGGGTCCATTAGGATGGCGGGCGGGCTTTGCCCGCCCGCCACCCTAACGGAGAAGTGGACCGCCCGCTAACAGTGCGGGGGTCCCGAAAATGGCATTAGGATGCGCCCTCCACACAGGCGGGCGCATCCTGTATGTTTACCATTGCGGCGGGCGGAGCAGGAATGTCCGCCCACCGCAATGGTAAAAGTGCACGTTCTGCTTTTCAAAGTGCAACATGACAGGCACCGCGCGGTGCCTGCTATGTTGCACTTTGAAATGCGGGGGGGTACCATAGGTACCCCCCATGTGCACCCCCCAAGCCACGGACTCCCAGGGGGCCCACAAGGGGCCCCCACAGGGAGTCTCCGCATGCCTTTCCGTGGCGGCATTGCCGCCATGGAAATGCATTGTGCACAGCCCATAGTAATACGGCGGGCGGTGTCTAAAAGACACCGCCACCATGTTACTGGTCTTCCGCCCCGGCCGCTAGGCGACCGGTGCGGAAAACAGGCGGGCGGTGTTTCACACCGCCTCTGTCCCTCCCGCCATCCAAATCTGGCGGGGGGGAATTGGGCTGATGATGTCGGGCGGATTTCCTCCGCCAGGCTGGCGGTAGCCACCGCCAGCCTGGCGGAAGAAATCCGCCCGACATCGTAATGGACCCCTGAGTGTCTACACCAATCACAAACCCAGAACTAGTCTTTGTGTTCAAAATCTAAATTATAAGACTGGTCCTTCAGATAACATTTGCCAATTCCAAGTTGTGTACGTGATAGGCAGATATAATCATGACTATCGCTCAGAGACTAACACTATTCCATAAAATAATAATAGGATATTCTTTGTGGAGTAGTACAAATTCTAGGAGTCACACACCTGTTGATACTCCAACTCAGTTACCATTAAGGAGGGTCAATTTGCGGGAATAGAAGAATCCTAGGCTCAAATAATCAGCCAAGACCATTTATGAAAAATATGCACAACTAGACTTCTTCCAGTTCTCAGTTTATAGATTCATTCAAATGTCAAATTAATCATTACAAAAAGTAAAAGTTCGTTGGAATCAGAAGCCAATTCATTTATAAATACAATAATCCAATGAGGTTGCATGAAATGAAGTTGCCACACCGCAATGGCAAACATTCAAATTAATAATAACAAGCCTTAATCAAATGACCTAAGCCATGCAGCATCTAGTCCTCTCTAGCACAAGAGCAAAATTAGTGAATGAGTAAAAATCATGTGAGCAATGCCTCTCTAAAGCAAAACAGAACTTTTAAAATGTGCAGTGGTGCAATGCAAAAATGTCTAAAGCCTAAAGTCTAAAATGCCTGAATGTCTAAAGCAAATTGATCTGATGGCATAAGGGTTGCAGATGCTTTATAATGATTCAAACAAAGAGTGTTTCATGGCATACTTTTATATAGAAAGGCAGCATTACAATTTTACCTGCCCTGAAATCAATAAGACTGTAATTTCCCAAAAAACGACTTGCAAATGACTTTCATTGGACAGAAATATGGAAACTGCAACTTAATACAATGGTCTGTTCAATCAATCAATCAATACATAAACTTTATTCGGGTACCTTATTACCCATGAAAGCACACAGTCAAATGGTCTGTTCTGTACTGCAAACATATCAACGGAGGTTTAGCATATCATCTTGTAATGTTGCAAAACACGTCCCTTCAGCCATGGAAACTAGTAAAATGTTACTCTCGATATACAGAGACAGAATGTAGCCAGGCCCAGGAATTTTTATTTGGGTGGGCCAAGGGTGCATTCGGGTGGACCACTACCGAACCAATTTGTCGCTTCTGGAGGTAGTCTACAAGCCATAGATTACAGTATATCTACTTGCAAACAGTCAATATGATACAAGGTTTGCTTCTGTGTGCATACATAGCATGTCGAGAGTTATTTATTGGTGCCCCACCGCTGACCTCTTTCTCTGTAGATACCTTTACTACAACCCTCCAACAGTGCACTCCATCTCTCCATCGCCCCATCGCCCCTCCCCCTCATGACCTCCCCCTCAGACTCCCTCACTACCACCTTCCACCAGTGCCCCTCATCTCTCTGTATCTCCCACCATCCCCCCATGACCTCCTCTTCAGATTCCCTCACTGCCACCCTCCAACAGTGCCTTTCATCTCTCCAAAGCCCCTCTCCCTCATGACCTCCTCCTCGGATTCGCTCATTGCCACCCTCCACCAGTGCCCCTCATCCTTCCGTAGCCCCTCCCCCAATGACCTTCTCAGATTCCCTCACTGCCACCCTCCAACAGTGCCCCTCACAAACTCTCATTGCCTCTCCCCTTCATTTCCTCCTCCTCAGACTCCCTCACTACCACCCTCCACCAGTGCCCCTCATCTCTCTGTATCTCCCACCCTCCCACATGAGCTCCTCATCGGATTCCCTAATTGCCACGCTCCACCAGTGCCCCTCATCGCTCCATAGCCTCTCCCCTATTGACCTCCTCCTAGGATTCCCTCACTGCCACCCTCCAACAGTGCCCCTCATCGCTCCAAAGCCCCTCCCCATCCTGACCCCCATCTTGGATGCCCTCACTGCCACCCTCCAACAGTGTCCCTCACAAACTCTCATTGCCTCTCCCCCTCATGACCTCCTCCTCAGACTCCCTCACTACCACTCTCCACCAGTGCCCCTCATCTCTCTGTATCTCCCACCCTCCCACATGAGCTCCTCCTCGGATTCCCTAATTGCCACGCTCCACCAGTGCCCCTCATCTCTCCATAGCCTCTCCCCCAATGACCTCCTTCTCGGATTACCTAATTGCCACCCTCCAACAGCGCCCCTCACCTCTCCATAGCCTCTCCCCCTATTGACCTCCTCCTCGGATTCCCTAGCTGCCACACTCTAAAAGTGTCCTTCATCTCTCCCTAGCCCCTCTCTCATATTCAATTTCAGTTGTTGTATAGAGCTACTCATAGTGTAGGGTGTCACAGTACTTTACAGCATGCACACATTACGCAGAGACAATGAATCATACAAGTATGTAAATCAACCTATAGGGAATGTCACAGAAGCCAATGAGGATTACAAGGTGTAGGAATCACATGTCATACGTATTGGTGGGCAGTATGTTTTAAGAGGGTTTGGTCTGGGGAAGCACAAACACGGCATACCTAGTGTTTGTGGGTTTGGCTTTACTGATTTAAATGTATATCTGCCAAAACAAACTCTTTACAGCAACATTAGAGCAATGAAAGACTGGGGAAATTCTAACTATATTGCAACACACAAAAATAAGTTCTAATTATACCATTCAGGTTTGCATGCAGCTCTTTGATAGGTCATTGTCCTGTTTTAGGATTGTAACTTGTATACCGCAAGTAACCCACTGAGCTATCCACATAAAATACAGTTTATCTGCATTTAAAAATTACGAACTGACAAAATAGTGCTCTCCATTAATCACCAGTTATCTAAACATTTTAGTAGTTGTGTCTTGCATCCGTCATGATAACGATACAATGATATAAATTAAATATACACAGCATACACGAAGTATGTTTCTTGCTGGGCCCTCAGACTTTTAAAATATTACCTAATATACACACATCCTCGAAGCATACACGAAGTATGTATCCAGCTGGGGCTTTGCAGTTTTTTAAAAGTGGAACAATAGCCACACATTCTGTTACCTGCTCCGTTCAAACTCTGTGTCACAGCTGGATCCGATAAACAGCTGAAGGGGTCAGGAATGGTGAATCCGGATCAACAAACTCCTTTTCTCCAGCACTGAAAGGAGTAACCCTGGGCGGGCGGCTACGTTCCGTGCACGGAGTGTGCGTAGTGCCGGCTTCTACGCATTTTGCGTAGCAGGCGTAGAATCCGGCACTATGCACGCTCCGCAGACGGAGCGTAGCTGGCCGCCACCCGCCTCCCTCCCGCCCTCCCTAAATACTTTAAATTGATGGTGTAGAAGAATTAAAAGGCACTTACATTGCCCGCCGCTGCCCGCCGCGTCCCCGGGGCTCGCTATCTTCATGGCTGCCGTCTTGTGTACTAATGCGCATGCGCGAGCGGCCGCGCATGCGCATTTCTCACGAGAAATGCGCATGCGCGGTCGCCCGCGCATGCGCATTAGTACACAAGACGGCAGCCATGAAGATAGCGAGCCCCGGGGACGCGGCGGGGACGCGGCGGGCAAGGTAAGTGCCTTTTAATTCTTTTACACCATTAATTTAAAGTATTTAGGGAGGGCGGGAGGGAGGCCTGCGGTGCGTAGTGGGGCTACGCGGAGTGCGGAGGTGGGCGGAGTTTCTCGCCCACTTCACGTAGCTCCACGAAGCCCCACTACGCCCACTACGCCCAGGGTTAGAAAGGAGGATATGTCCATGCAGCAGGACGGTATGCACAGATTACCCAGTGCCAAAGAGGATTTCTCCCCTTAGCCATGCCCCTGTACCTGCACGAGTAGGCGGGGACACAACCCACCTTTCTAAAAGGAGATGCGTGATTGGCGGTGCCTGTGAGAAAGAGCCCAGGTCCAATCACGCAACTCCTAGAAAAATAAGAAAAATATCTTTCAGAGGGACGTTTTAAATTGCAATGACAATTTTCTGTTGGCCTTCCTGACGTCACTGCGAGGGCCAAGGTTCGTGTTTGGGTGGGTCAGGCTCGTGTTTGGGTGGGCCAGGCTCATGTTTGGGTGGGCCTCGCCTACTCGGCCCACCCACTAGCCCCGGGCCTGACTGTAGCTGAGGTTGACTTTCAATGATTTGCTAACCAGCTAGATGAAAACAATGCTGTTGTACAACGTTTAAACATGCACTTTTCATTATTTGGCCTAGCACAAAGGTATGTTAATAATTATTTTCCATGCTAACATTCATTTTTCACAAACCAAAAGCAAAAGATTAACATTGCCGCACTCACTGCAATAGGTGGTAGCCCTAACCTTTGTGTACATGATGTGCTGAGGCTACTTGTTAGCTGTTTGAACTAGAGACTTTTAGTGTCCACTGGAGGGACTAGTAGTTTTATCTGTTCTATAACTCTAAGAGTGTTTTAAAAACAATATCCTTTTCAAGGTGCAACATTTGACTGGGCTTTTATCGTTATTAATTTTGACAATTGTTAAATGTTTTGTATCACGTACCAAACTTTTACCAACCTGTCACGATTGTGGGTTTTAAATGCTCGACCACAGCTAGGACAGGAAAGACGAGAAGCCTAAGGAGTCCTGTGCAGGCATTGCAGTCCCTCCATCCAGAACTGTGGCCACCAGAAAGACCATGCAGCATACTCCCAAAAACCACGGAGTCGGTCATGTATTGAGGATCTGGTGAAAAAAACCTGCTAGCATCATAGACAAAGACAATTTATGGAGAATGGTGCAGACAGAATCATGATAGCTCAAACTTCAAATGCTGCTCATCCAATGATTTAAAGAGAAATACACCTCAGCTCATCGAATAAGAAACTGGAGATGCTGAAGGCTGAAAGAGAGAGCCAGCAACTGGGACTGAGGCTAGAAGCTGGCCAGGAGGGGCTGCAGAGGGCCACCTTGGGAACAGAGGTTGACACCAAACTTTCCCATCCAACTAGGCCTAAGGATGTGGAATGAAAATATTCCAGAGTTTTAAAAAAGTTGTTGCACGTTCAGTTGAGGATGAATGACGAGGTGCTCAAGGTGAATAAGTAGGGGACAGGTTGGAGAAGGAAAACTTATTGGAACTCATAACTTTCCATATTTGGGAGTAACCTTTGCTGCGAATGGCTCGTGGACTGGGCATTTGTCCCAGGCCACGGGCAAATTCTCAAAGGCCACTAACTCAATTTTAAGTATTCCAAGACCAAAGAGATATGATGCAATTAAAGCGATTGTAAACATTTTTAAATTACAGTGTGTCCCGGTAGCGACCTACGGGGCAGAGGTACGGGGCATTGGGAAAAGTACCACTATCCAGCAAATAGAGAACAGGTTCTGTAGGAAATTGCTAAGTGTCTCCATTTAGTCATCTAATTTTATCACAAATAGCGAATTAAACCTTCCATTTGTATCAGATTTTGTTAATAGCCGCCCAGCTTTATTTTGGCATTCGGTTTGGACGAACCAGTCAGCAAAACTTACACAGGAGATAATAACTGACTGTTTAAAATGTGAAAGAGGGAGGAAGATCCCGTGGCTACAATATGTGCATACTAGCCTGGAGGAAGTAGGTTTGAGAAATATCTTTGTTAACCCAACTGAAGCTAGTAATATTAAGAAATCTGATTTAAAAGAAGCACTGAGAGCACTTTATTTACAGAAAAGGCTGAAGATTGAATCAGGGAAAAACACAGTCGCTAAGTATCTGAAATCTGTGTCGCCTAAACGTACTTTGGCATTGTATTTAACATTACCACTAACTAGCTGGGAAAGAAGTCTATTATTTCGTCTAAGGGCTGGCACTGTGAGGTATTTGTTAAATTTTCCTTTGGGTTATCAGCAAAGCACAGTCAAAATTAGCTGTCCTTGTGATGGACAAAGCATACAAAACGATTTGCACTTTCTCTTTTGTTGTAAATTTTATGTGAAATACACTAAATGGTTAGTAATTTCGTTTTTTTTTAAACACAGACCAATTACCTTGGAACAATCCTTTGGAAGAATCCTATCAGGCACTGATAAATTTAGATAATGAAGAAATAATTTGCCGTAACGGTACCTTTTAAAAAATTGTTGTTGGAGCGCGCAAAATGATGGAAAATGTTTAAACTGTAATTTAACCTGTACTTTTTTTTAATTGTATTTTATGGATATCCGTATTTTATGGAATATGCATTATAATATGTACTTTTATGAATTGAAAAATTCGAATAAAGATTCTTTGAATTGAATTGAATTGAAGTAGGGGACTATTGAAGGCTAGTTTGAGGTCACACTCACAGATGTCATGATGAATCTATGAAGGAAGATTTAACATCTCCAACAGGCTATCTACACAAACGGGTAATGACTGCTTGGCAGGATACTTGGTTCAATGTCACCTTCTTTAACAAAGTTACTCAAATAGGTACTTCTTAGGCAGTTTGTATATGCTGGGCTCCACAAAATACCCTGGTGATACTTGCAGTGGACAATCAGATGAGCTACATAGAGATAGGAATTCATGAAGATCTGTCAATAAGGTGCATCATGGGGAAATCGGACCCAAGAGTGGTATGAGGATTGCCCTAAAAGAACCTAGGGGCATATTAGCAACGCTTTGCGATAAATATCGCAAAAGGCGCTTAGCACTCATTTTTTTATTGCCGGATATTGCTGGATTTTATTGCCGAGATAGCGCGTTATTAGCAATGCGTATCTCCAAGGCGATATTAAATCCAGTGATAGCCATGATAACATGCTGTATTGCGGGAAAACAAGCAATGATTCCCCTGCGATACTGCTAACCTTGCTGATAGGCAGGCATGGACTCAGCCATGCAATCCACCTCCCATGTTAAAGATGGCTAAGTTGTATTTTTAGCAGATGGTAAAAACCTGCGATAAAGGAGGCTTAGCGCGGCTTTCAATCTCACATTGCGAGTCTTGTGCAGCCTTGCTAATATCCCGAAGCTGTGTTAGCGAGTGTTTGCCAAGGAGTTGTGTGGAGGATAAATATCGCTGACATGCAAAGCGGCACCAAAACGGTCGCTTTCACCATAAAGTGGTCATTAACAGCTGTTAGCGACAGCTTGCTAATAGGGTGATAGAAATATCGCCGCTTTAGCGGCAAAAAGTGCTTCTAAAGCGGCGATACCGCCCTTGCTAATATGCCCCTAACTACCCACCAAATCCAGTCATCTGGGGTGTGAACATGTCACTGATGGGTCATACATAAGTGCTAGAGAATTCCCTGCCAGTGCAAGGAAGAAGCCTGGGCTTATAGAGGACATCCCCAGTATTTATTCCTTAGGCCCTATTAGCGCCACCTGAAAGCTTAACTACTTGGGACAGGGAGAGGGTGGACTTGTACAGGATTGGAAAGGAATTGACAAAACGCCACTTTCCAACAGATCCGTCTCGGGGCATATGAGTTTAAAATAAAATAAAATGTGATTCTGCTGGGTGACACATACTAATAAAGTAAAAAGTCATAATTCAGTATGAGGTAGGTTCTTCATTCATGGCTAACAGGAATGGGTGACCACAGGTACAGTGGACTTATGCTTGCTGCTCCTGATGTATATAAAGCAAAGCTGTTTTAATTATTAGGAATCACGGGTTAGCTACCGGCCACACAAATCAGGTAGAAACTAAACATGCGCTTCACACAATATGCAAATGTGCTTCCTGTGCACTCAGGTAGTTGGGACAGAAGGATAAAGGGATTGGAAAGCTGGGTTAGAGTAAGTGCAGGCCTCCAGGGCACTGGAGAGCACCAAGTAATGCCACTTCCTCCAATCAGGGCACTGCTCTCACAGCCTGAGCGCAGCGCCGGGATTGGTGCCCACACAACACCATGCAGTTCATTGGAAGAGACCTGGAGCGGGGATGTTGGCAGTGGCGTAACAAAATTAGATGTGGCCCCCCTGCAAAGTACATGCAGGTGGCCCAAGGCTCCGGACCCAGTCCTGAGCTCCCAGGCCAGGGACCTGCCAGTGCCAGAGGGGGTCCGCGGACCTAGGGCCAACCCCGCACTTCAGGGGCTGTGGGCTTTTGTTCCACCACTGGAAATCGGTTCAGGTAAGTTTTACTTTTAAGATTGGCACGACCCCCCTCCCCCCGTAGATACCAGATGCCACTGACTTTCCTGCTTTTTTTGTTGGTTTTTTTACTTCAGTGAAGTCATTTTTGGTCATTTGAACATAGTCAAAGACACTGTGACATCAGATACCGTGATGTCACCATAGTCATAGGTCATATGATGTCACTTCCTGTGATGTGGGAACCAAATGGCACATGATGTTGCTTTTGCATTTTGGTGATATCCTTGGATGGGCAGCTCGTTGTGTACCACCGACTTTCATTACTCAAGGCGGTCTCAGTTGCCCGGAGACAGGCCGTGTCTGAGTTCCGCCCCCTTCCGCAGGTGAGCCCGCCTCCACCAACACTGCACTGTGCAGACTAATGAAGGTGACACTGTCTGTCACTCAGGCTAGCACTCCCATTACCAGGCAGGGAAAGAAAGCACCGGAACAAAGGGACTAATTAAAGATTCATGTTTAAGTTGGGACAAATAGCTCTTTTTGAAAGTTCAAAGCCATAAAAATGGCAGTTTTGAGGCTGCGATGCAAATGACACGCTCTGTGAAATATAGCAGAAGAAAGTGACAGAGTCCCTCAGAATTAGGCGTCTGACATTAACGAGAGAGCCGCCTCGATTCTGACATGGAAGGTGGCAGGAGGGTTGGACGAGAGGGGGAGGGGGGGGGGCGCAGCGACACCGAGTTAATGACCCGCCGTCTTGATCAGTGTAGTTACCTGTGAGCTGCGAACAGTTAAAGAGACGCGCAGGCATTCATAAAACAACCACCGATGCCTTTATGGCCCACGGGAAGGGATGAGGCAGGGAAACGACATTTAAACCCCCCACAGCAGAACGGAGCCTGGGAGGCTGGAGTGATGCTCGCGCAGCCTCCTGGGAGTTGGTCCAATTTCCACGACATTGCAACTAGAGGGATTTTAGTTATTTTCTTTTACTCAAACCAGTTTAATAAAGGTGCAAAAATCACAATTTAAGATGAATGCCGTAGTTTTTATAGCAATAACAGGACGTATGCGAAAGAACGAAATGCAACTTCAAACAACCCAATACCATTGTATTGAATTGTATGAAGTTCCATTTTTTGTTCTAATGGCTAGTTGGTCTGTGGGCCCGAGCTTATCCAATGAAAGCACTGGCTGACTATGGAGAGGCCCACTGCATTTATGCGGCAGAGGAGCACCAACATATGCAGCACAGTGGACTTAGTTATGTGACAACAAAAGGGAAATTATGCAGGTTTATCTAGTACTTTTTGTGACAGTATTACTTCATTATTTTGTCATTTGTCTCACAAGTTAACACTGCCTGGGCAAAGGTTCCACCTCATTAGTACCAGTTTAAGATCCAAATGCAGTAATAAGCAACAGAAAGATGACCGGTCAGCCTCTGCAAACGGCCCTCCACTGCACAGCAACACATGTGATGCTCCTTTTATATATACTTTCGATTCATTTAAGTTAGAAACAATGTTTCTTTGTTAAAATCTGTAGATTATACAGCGGATGATGGCTTAAGTGCAGGGCCGGACTGGGAACCAAAACTGGCCCTGGCAAACTGCTCGGCCGGCCTCCCAGGGGTTTCGGGGGGGGGGGGGGGCAGAGCTGTTTGCTAGGGCCGGTTTCGACCGATTTTGTTACAGGGGTCCAATATTGCAGGCCCCCGGTAACATTAACAATAACCCCCCCCCCCCGGGGCCCAAAACCACCCCCGCCCTGGCGGGCTACCAGGGAAACGCCCAGTGCCCGATACGGCCAGTCCGGCCCTGATTATGTGGCAAGTGCGCCAAACGCTTTGGCCGCAAATTCGCTTCATTTCAGTCGCCCTAACATTAGAGCAGGGGCACAAGGGATTTCAAGAAGAGGGGGAGGGTGGAGATAATTTAGTTTGATCGAGAATGCCATAACATCCATACAAGGAAGCGTGTTTGACTTTGACTCTATATAGATAAAATATCTCATCAATTATTTCTGGTGTGCAAAAAACGAATTCAAAGATGGAAGGAATCGTGAAACTCAAACGTATTATTATTTTGAATTCTTTTAAAAATTCTGAACATTAATGTGCGAGGGCAGCTGTGCACCCTTTTATCTTTTAAGAGGTTATACCATAGAAGGGTTATAAACGATTCTGCTTCTGGTAGGTGCACTGTCCTGTCCGCGTTTTCAATCAATACACAACTGAGAGCAACATGGTTGAAAGAAGAGACCTGATTTAGAAAGCCGACAGATTTGGACACCATCAACGAAAACAAATAATTGTCTGGTAAAATAAAATGGGTTATAACTTGTTCTGCTAATAATTTCACACTCCAGACTGAACAAGGAGACAGAATGTATTGGCTTTGCCAATGCTCATCAGTCTTGTACATGACCAGAAACAAGTATATTTCATCCAATGGAAGCAGTGATATCTGCTCAGTCATAACTCAGCGTGTACTACTGGGTCATTAGGACGAACCCTGCTTAAGCAGTGCAATTATGCCCTGCTTATGCTGGCTGTAATTACACTACTTCAGCTAATTAACACTGGAAATCACTGGAAACAGACCTCATTCCAGCATCACAGTGGAACTAGAGGACCTTACTAACGTTATTTTACTTCACACCTAATACATTCTTGACACTATTCATCGGGGTCTTGGGAATGGGACTGAGGAAAAGAGTGCACTGGCCACAGCTTCGAAGATCCCCCCAGCACGAGTGTGCACTGTGCATGTGTGAGACTGCATGTGCGTGCGGATCCACTGACATTTTACCAGAGCAAGGGTGAGTTTGTTTGCCTCAAGCATTGGTAAACACATTTGTGAATTGCATGCTCTCTTTAGCCCTTCCATTGACTATAGCGAGAACAATGGCAGCACAGTCCGCAATAATCAGCCAAACTAGCTTCAGCTCCTACCTACTCCAAATCATTATCCAGCACAGTAATGGACTTAGGGCAATTAAGTCTGAGACACAGTGGAGGCCTAATTCAGCATGCATTGAAAATGTCGGGGTGGACTGGGTGACCTGGACCAGCTGCCACAGAAAGTTGTTTTCCATAGTCTGAATCCGATCCACCTTAGTGTACCCCCAAACCACGCGGCCATATCGCAACTGTGCAATGCACTTAGCCTGATAGATTTTTAGAAGGTCCCTTGGTACCCTAGACCCAAGCCTGAATGCATAACTAAAAAATACCCCCTTAGTTTTTACGGCCTCTGATCTTTTGGCCTCCATTTGGGATTTCCAGCAATTTTTGGCATCAAATAAAACTCCCAGATAAGGGAAGGCATTGACTTTGGACTGAGTAAAATTAGATACATTGAAGGTCTTACTGCAGGTAGATTTAGGGTTCACTACCACTACATAGGACTTTGAAAAATTGATTGAGAGGTCCAGAAGTCCCCAAAAAGACATGTACTTGGCCAACAACAAGTCCAGCCCCTGTGCGGTCTGAGCCATTGGGACCACATCATCCCTGTATAGCAGAATGGGGAGAAATCAATGGCCATCTAATTTTAGGGCAGTCGGCGTCACTGATAGGAGCACGGACTCTAACCTGTTCACATACACAGTGATCAAAAAATGTGCAAATGTGAACCCCTGGTGGACTCTACAACTTGTGGAAAATGAAAGAGTGCATGCTGCTCTCTGAGAAAAGAACACTGAAGCTGAGGTCGTTGGATGCAGATCAGATAATGCCACAATACTAGAATCGACCCCGAGCTCGCTAAGCAGTGCCCAGTGTTTAACTTGGTTAACCTCGTCAAAAGAAGACGTCATATCCATAATTGCAAGATTATGGGATTCAGGCCGAGCCATGGTATATTTATTGCTAATCAGATGGAGGTTGAGGGATTGGTCTGCTGTCAATCTCCCCGCCCTAAATCCAAAATGGATGTCGCTCAAGATGTTATTCTCTTCTGCCCAGTCATACAGCCTATTTAGAAACGCCCTCCCTAGGACTTTAACCGTAGCATCCAATCATGAAATTGGCCAGTAGCTTTGTGGGTTTTCTTTGTCCCGCTTCCTAAATATGGGGACAATCCCGGCAGTAGACTAGGAGGGTAGCAACCCCTGCCGTGCAGCCGCATTTAAGACCTGGGTTAAAAACGGGGCCCAAACATCAATATAAGCTTTAAACAGATCTGGAGGCATATTATCTGGGCCTGGGGCCTTCTTTCTAGACAAGGCAAGAATTCCTTCATGGATTTCATCTAATGTGAACGCCACCCAGTTGCCGTTATTTAGCGATGCCCCCGCCGGGACTTTATCTCCTATCCCATCCCCATGATTATAAATACTCTCAAAATGAGCCACCCACTGTTGCTCCAGGATATAATGACACAAAAGCAAGCCAGAATCTTCAGAGAAACAAGGCCTGTTTACAACACTCCAGAAAAGATAACTATCTCCCGTTTCACAGGCTTGACATAGCTCCTCCCAGACTGACTCCTGTAAATTAGATCTACACTCCTTTTGAGCCAACTTGTAGGCCCTCATGCAATTTCTGATCAGTTACCCATCCCCCACGGACTGCTTCAAGGCTGCCTTCAGATGGCACAGTTTTTTTTAGCAATCCCTGTCATCCCATTTTGGGATGTGTGTCTTCTAAGTGTTAGTGGTTGTGGCCATCAAGAGTTTGTATGCCCCATTAACTATTCCTTATTATGCTTCCAATTACCCCCTACCAAATCACTATCCAAACAAATATTAAAATCATGCAAACAGGAAGTGAAAAGAGACGTTTGTAGAGGCTGAGAGTCCATCAGAGCCCAATTCAGTCTTCTCCCTTTGTCCACAACTGTCAAACTCATGAGGGCACCCCTTGACTGTGGTTTTTTACTCAAGTCAATATCCTGGGTTAAGGATAATGGATCGTGATTGCTGAAAGGGCTGAAAAAGATTTTAAAATGAGAAATAAGGAGCTATACTGGTGCTGAAACAAATATGAAATCAGTAAGGGAACCACTGCTCCTCCCTTTAAATGATGGACAAATTGGAGAATTCAGGGAGCACGCCACTTTCTCCATTGTGAAGACCAGATTATAAGTGTCTAAAAGCTCATTTAACTCCCGCCCATCCTGTGAGTGAACAAAATGTAAGCCTTTATTCAACCAACAGCTGCCTGTGGTAGCACACCCTCTGGATAAAAATTGCAAAGATGACTATTAAATTCGCCAGCAAGGATGATTAACGGTTAACCATCGCCCGTCGCTAATATAGAACTCAAGGCGCGGTCCAGACATGGGGTTCTGAGGGGTCTCAGATCGTCTACAGTTATTTCTGAAAATAATTAAGACCATTGGAGAGTAGCCAGGCAATGTAAGTCATACACCCGGCAGTGTGTGAACTTGCCACGTAAGATGCGAAGTAAATCTGCTCAACTCAATTTTAAGAAACATAAGTAAACTGGTAGTAAACTGGTAGTGCCCCCTTGGCACTACCAGCCATTGAAGGCACCACGGGTACAAAATAAGTAGGATCTACCTCAAGGCAAAAACTACTGTCAGTTGGCCAAGTTTCTTGAAGACAAATTATGTGGAACGGTTTGACATAAGAGACCCACTTAGGGTCGCTAAACTTGGAAGCAAAACCTGCAAATATTCCCGGACAACACAATGAGTCCCTTAGGTTGCTGGGGTGGGACTATCTGGGGGGCTTCCAAGGTTCTATGAGACTGGGAAGGTTCAGGTAAATCTAGTCAATCACAGGACCCCAATTCACTCAGGGGAAAAAATCCATTGACTGTAGGTATTGGGGGGAGGCTTAAAGAATTGTTGGCTAAATCGGAACTTCTACCAGAGTGGTAAGAGTGTGAAGTAGTGAGTGTACTGCCTGGTCTATAGAAGAATCCAAGGGGCAAGGCAACAATCCCTGGTGGACCTAGTGTCAGTCATGGTGAGGAGGCAAAAAGTTAGCCAACTATCCAGGGATTATTAAAATTAACCACCACACAGACACCAGGCCACGGTTTACTATCTTTACCTATCCAGCTTGTTCTTCATACCATAATGATAGCATCCACAAGGTCCGTCCTGTGAAAAAGGTGTGAGCTAATCCAATGCATCCCCTTATTTCTCAGTTCTTAGTATGATTCCCCATTGGGGCCTTCACCAGGAGGGAAGTTCCCTAGGACAATAACATCTGGTGCTGCTGCTGGGGGCAAATTTAGCACACCTCCCCAGTTTGTGGGAGATGCAGAGGGCCCTCTCACCCCTGATTCATCCCGAGGTCTGGACAGGAATCAGTACTATGGAACTAAGGGTTGCTTTCAGATGCCCTTGCTTTAGACCTGGTTGGGAGAACCCCGGCGCTGCACCACCAGCAGCAAGGGCTGCAGTGTGGCTACTCCGAGGGGTAAGTTCACCTGTCCCCTGCAGCTTTTCTTCAATGTCCTGTGCCTGGGCCAACCCAGCCCTCCCCTTAATCATTCTGACACCTTATCTTCAATATGAGCAAGTCTATGCACGATTGGGTCTAGCTTGCTATTTAGTGATGTCCCAAAGTCCCTAATCAAAGCGGTCCAGTGAAGAGAGTCCATCTCCTCTCCCAGAGAAGTAGGGATAGGAGCAACCATCAGCAAAACCTCTATGATGGGCTGGATGGATGTACAAGCCTTTCTTTTTCGTTTCCGCCTTGGACTAATGGCTGGTGAGGTCGAGGATAGAAAAATAACCATTCCAGGGGTGACCCCTGTGTAATCTTTCTCGCACTCCCCCTTTGGGCCCCTGTCCTGGGAGGGCCCTGCCAAACTGCTAGAGGTGGGTCACCCAGGTGGTGGGGCAAGTGGGGTATCACTGTCCAGCGAAAGAGTCTCCTCTCAACGTACTCCATTTCTTTGGACACAACCCCCAAAGCCTGGGGAAGGAAACCCTCTATGGACGACACACATGGCCAGAGTTTTGGTGCAAATGGTAGAAATTCGCTTTAACACCATTTAAGGCCACTTTACCAATTCATGAAATAAATAGTAGAACAATAAAGCCTGTCAGGGACCTCAATAGGGAATGAGGGAATGAGGACAACAATCACTATTTCCCAAAAGAACAAAAGAAGTACCTCCTTTTAGGTGAAATGTCTCCATGCTGCCAGTAGCAGAGCCAATACCTCACAACTGCCCAGGTACATAGAAGCCAAGGGGAGTCGCCCCACCCTTCCCCCTCCTGCCACTGACGGGCGCAGAAGGGCCCACCCCTGGGTTGAAGGTGCCTCCAGGCGCAAGCGGTGGTGTGTGCTATGTGTGGCAGTTGCCGCGGGTGTTCCTGGGGCCTGAATCTCCTGCCCCCGCCTCCTTGCTCCCTTATCTTTGTCTTGATCTGGGTGTTAGGCTCCCACAATTGCAGGTAGCAAAGTAGGCGCCTCCGGGCGCGGACAATGACATTTGCTGAGTACGGCGGTTGCCTGCCCCCTCAACACATCAATACAGGCGTCCCAAAGTTACTTCTTCTAATGTTTGCTGGAAGGTGTTGGGGGGGGCCGTACCGGCCTCTTCTGGGCAATAACGGGGAAGGACGGGTCCACCCTTGACCCGGGCGCAGTCCGCAAGCGTCCTGCACAGCAGGACACCCAACACAGCTTTACGTACCTCCGGGCGGGAGAAGCCCGGGAGCGGCAAAGGAGCCTGGGAGCTGTGGTCTGCACCCCTGATGGCCTGAAACGCATCCCGCGCAGCTGGACACCCGACACTCCTTTCAGTGCCTCCGGGCGTGAGAAGATCCGGGAGTCTGTAACCTGGCACCAGGGACCAGATGTATAACACATTTTACCAGTGGCCAATGGTCCATCGCCAACGGCAACCAGTAAAATGCATTTTCAAATGTACCAGCCCTATTTTGCGAGTTGATAACCTATTACTGACTCGCAAAATAGGGTTTGCAAGTTGCTATTAGGAAGGAGTATGCTAAAGACATCCCTTCGTAATAGTGAGTCGCATTGGTATGTAGGAATGGTTTGCGACCATGAATTCAGTCACAAAACATTTGTAGTTTACCACGTAAGCCATTCACAAATGGGGAGGGGTCACAAAGGGACCCCTTCACCTTCGTGAGTAAGGGCACCCACATTTTTTTCAGAGCAGGACCAATGCCCACTCTGAAAAAAGAAAAAGAAACATTTCATTTTTATATTTTGAAAAGCATCAAATTTTACTTTAAGGAAAATGGGCTGCATTTAAAAAACTGCTTATTTAAAAGAAGTCGCAGATATGGCGGTCTTCTAACCCCAGCAGGTCACCATCCCTGTGAGTCCTGGCCATTCCCAATCGGTCTTAAATTGCGACCTGCCTCATGAATATTAATGCGACAGGTGCCCTGCGACCCATTTGCGAATTGCAAACAGTGTCTCACACGCTGTTGGACATTAGGTTTTGCGACTCGCAAATTGTGAGTCACTAAAAACCGCAATTTGTGAGTCGCAATCCCTGATGGTCATACATCTGGCCTCAGATATCAATCTGATATGAAGTTTGCATAATCTGTAAGACCTGATCCTGGGTTCTCTGTTTATTCTGAAGAAGGCCTAAAGGTGCTGATGGTGCCCGTTGAATGCTTGAGTCAATAATAACATTGAAATTCCCTCCCTAGCTTGCAAAGCTGTTAAAAAGAGGGTGATTTATGTGTACTGTAATCAAACCCTTTCATCTTTGGAGATTGGTTCATAGGCAAATAGTTGTTTTAGATCTTTTTTGAAAGAGGGAAAGCAGGCAATGGTGTTGAAGGGGGAGGGATGGAATTCCAAACTTTGACTGTTCAACCAGAGAATTATTGATATAATATACCTTTATATTTACCACACAAAGGTGTACCTTTGAATTAATCTTTCTCAAGAGCATAAAAATCAAAAGAAGGTACTGCCTGTGCTCCCATAAGCCCAAATTCGTCATATTATGTACGTTGGAGGATTTAGAATTTGCACTGTTTACACTAAATTATTTCAACTGATATGTGTGCATCACGTGAACAAGCATCCTCAGAAAAGATTACAGTCAAATTAACATGAACAAACACATTTAATTCTTGTTGTTTCTATCTTTTTATGGTCTTGATCTCTGAATCTGCTAAGCATACGTGTCCAGCATTTGGCTATGACATTTGAGCTCCATTATATTTAGTAGTGTGTGTTTATGGAATGCAGAAACCACGTGGCCAGCTTGTCTGGGGTAAGAGGAAGGACTGACAAAATGTTTATCAAGTTTGGCTCGACATCACATAGAAGTCAGACGAGTTGTCAGACGTGTTCTCAGATCCTGGGAGCCTGAAGGAAACAAACACCCCACAAGGGGCAGCAGTGACAATGCACAGATGACCTAAGAGCTGTAGGAGCTTGTGAAATTGTTGCTACTTCATGCAGTACAGCACAAATATTGCTAATGTTAATAAATGTTAAAAAATGAAATAACCAGCCAGGGGTATTACGTTTTTCAAAATTAAAGGAGATTTGGAAGAAAATCTAAATGTTCGAACCCTTAATGTTTTAAAGTTATAACCCCAAAGAGGCTGCTACTTCAAACAAGCCAAGTACAGAAAACAAAGTATCATACATAACCCTATGGCAGACAATGTTAAGTCATTGGCACAATGTTATCCTAAAAGCAGAGGTAACTCAACAGCTAGATGTTACATTTTTCAAATTTGATTCCACCAAAGATCATGTACATTTGTTAGAATCGCAGACCTGGTGTCAGGTCCACCAACCACACAATAGGTCCAACAAGGGTCCAGGAGCCCTTCCCGGGTGTTCATAGATCCGTGACCTGACTTCACCAACATTGGCAAACTGGGCTAAGCCAGTCTTGTGGCAGTCAAGTAAATGTATAGGGTTTTTGTTATAATTTTCTGTATTGTTTATTCTCACTGCTCACTACCTTTCACTATGCACAACGATGGCTGGCTGCAGGGCCTGGCATACAGCCATGCCGGCCAGCCATGCCGGCTGTATGCCAGGCCCTGCGGCCAGCCATCGTTGTGCATAGTGAAAGGTAGTGAGCAGTGAGAATAAACAATACAGAAAATTATAACAAAAACCCTATACATTTACTTGACTGCCACAAGACTGGCTTAGCCCAGTTTGCCAATGTTGGTGAAGTCAGGTCACGGATCTATGAACACCCGGGAAGGGCTCCTGGACCCTTGTTGGACCTATTGTGTGGTTGGTGGACCTGACACCAGGTCTGCGATTCTAACAAATGTACATGATCTTTGGTGGGATCAAATTTGAAAAATTTAACATCTAGCTGTTGAGTTACCTCTGCTTTTAGCCTGCACCAATTTGGTGCAGGCTGTCAACCCTTCAGCCATGCACAGCAAGGTTTGGTCACTGTGCCTGGCCTTTGGCTATCTCCAGTGCCCAAATGCATGTTGTGGATGGCCTTAGACCATGCGCAGCAAGGGTTGGCAAGGGTTGGCCTCATTGGTCTGCCCTACGGCCAGGCCTTGCAGCTATTCTACTGCAAGGAGAGATAACTTGCTGCTGGTTCCCTAAGTGGGCAGTCAGCCCTTGATATGCATGTCCTTTCTCTGTGCACAGTGGGTTTAATGTCCATATTTTTTGTAATGGAACATTATTTTTCCAAGTTCTTATTTTTTTGTATTTTTATTAAAAAATCATGATTTTATGAAAATCTTGATCTTAGCACAAAAAGGAGTCTTTTTTTTTGCTGGTCACTAAATGGCAGCCACAAGGTCACTATTTTCATTGAAATCAATTTTTTATTACAGTGAGCCTGTTTTAGCCTTTGTTTGTTTATTGGACTATTTTTTCACATCTGGGTGCCCACTAGCAGTCCTCTGGGAATGGGTACTTCTCATGGTGCCCTCTACCCCAATGGCGGGGGAATCCCCCGTATGAAAATTGCAATTTTATAAAAAAACAATATTTCATCAGTCAATCACACTTAAAAAACAAACCACAAAAGCGATTTTTCTGAATCGTTATTTTAAACAGCATAAAAATCAAAAAGTGTTCATACTTTATAGCCCGCTTTGAAATCAAACCAATGAGAGAACACTTTCTGTGTAAATATGTACTTTAATACCAAGTTGGTGTTAAAGTGTTCGGGGGGGTTGTAGCTGCCTGTGAGGAGTTAGAACAAGCCCTGCATTTATGTGCTGTGCCCAATCCACAGTCAAAGATATGATCAAGTGAGGGAATTGGTTAAATATGATCATAAAAAACACCAGAAATTCACTGAAAAAAAATAAAGGTAAAGTGACGTTATAATTCAGTAAGGTAATGAGATCTTAGTTTACCAAAATCCCCCCACGCCCCAAAAAAAAAAGATAAAGTGATGTCATAATAATATCTTACTTCATATTAAAAAAAAACCTTAGAGATTCAATGAAAAAAAAATAGAGTGACGTTATGGTTAGGTAAGGTATCTAGACTTTAGATTACATCAAAAAAATTGAAATGAACTGCAAAAACCAAAGGTTTAGGACTTGTCATGATACAAAAACTTTTTTAAAAAGCACATTCACCAGCAAGTTTTACCTCACATATTACATCACTCATACCATTCAGTGCTTAATTTGAGCCAGTGGGAGCCACAGTCACTTATTTTGATGAACCATCACTGATTTTCTGTATTAAATACTTTCCGAGAGAAAAAGAGGAAAATAACTAAGGGAGAAAGCAGGGACCAGCAAGAGTTAGATAAAGGAACGGAGAGGGAGTGTCTGATCATTGATTAGTGAGGCATGAGGTGGATTTAAGACTACCTGCCTTGGTATTCGGTGCGTTAATGTTTAATTGCACTGGCTGCAAGCTTCTGAGCAGAGTTTCGGGTACCAGGTCTCTTTCTTTTACAAATTAAGCACTGATAACCTGTTCCATGACATCATTGATGACACCAACCAACAGCCATTTAAAATATTCTATAAACCAGTACAGCATTTCATATATGAACGCAAGTACAAAATGGCCCAGAATCATGTATAGCATAAATTACCCTTCAAACCCACAGGCCCTTTTATGTGAACCAAGCTCCCCCTAGGTACACTTTGCAGATAGTCCTTTTCAAGTGGGCAATCACGCACACATGGGTGGAGAAATACCTGGTGAGTGCAGTGTTCACTCTAGTGCACAAATTATCATGCAGAGCCCACTTCCTACTAACACTCAAGGCCCCTTAGGAGAGTAAGCACCTACTATATATAACATTTGCCTTGTAACAAAGCTTTTACAGATAACCAATCACTTGTGGGTAATCAATGAGACACTAACCAGCAAGACTCTGTTGCGCATGTTCTTCATCCTGTGCTCAACCATTCGTGGAGAGCTAACCCCCTTCACACACTCAAGACCCATTAGGAGGTCAAGCATATTGCTAAAGCCTTTTCCCATTATGAGTAAGGAGGCAATAGAAGTGTACACTTAAGTGGATAATGTTATCTGTGTTGCATTCAATTTTGTTTTTGTTTTTATTAGCTGTGTATTGACTTTTTAATGTATCAAAGAAACAGTAGATGCACACAGGGTACCATAAAGTTGAAAGTATGATCAGATCATCATCGCCCCTACATCATATATCTGTGCATAAAGGTACATATTTGAGCCATTAGTTGCTATAACATTTAGGAAACACCCCAGGAAACTAACACTATAACTCTGTGATACTAACCAGTGTAATGGTGTACCCCTTCTCAGGAAGGGAAAAATCTTATTTTCCAATTAGGCTAGCAGATTCCATTTAACTGCAAGTAATCTGTGTCATTCTACACAATACAGCAAGCAGTTCAATAAATCCTGGAGTAACGCCGCTCAGCCTCACTACCGGCTACAGTCGGTAGTGGACTGAATGTGCCATACCCTGCAATGTGGTCAGTCGGCATTAGCACGACTATTAACAGCCCTATCTCTGTAATTTCTTACCATCTGGTTTGTGGTGGTCTATCATCCAACTTGACCTGTACTGCCAGCAATAACGTGTCCCATGCTGAAACAGGTGACCACTTGCCTAATAGTTTGAGGATGAGGGTCATGACATCAATTTTGGCATTACATCACTTTATCAGGTCTTGGCGCCACCTTAACACAGGGGGGACGTGGTTGCCTACCAGTTCATTGCTATGTTTCTTTTCCTCAAGATTAGGGCCAGGTCTTTGAACTTGGCGGTGTGCTTGGCTTTTGTGGGTCACATGAATCTCCCCAGTAAGCACTCATCATCATAGACAAGTGATTGCCCGTCAGGTCCATTAAAAGGTCCAGCAGTGTTTTCCAATAAGTCTGTAAGTGTGGGCAGTCCCAGACCATATGAAAGAAGTCTGCCTTCACTGCGTGGCATTTAGGGCACTCCGTGGGGAGCCCCAAGTAGATTCTGATGTCGTGAGTGATGTAATATATGAGGTCATAAGCCGTGCATTGTGGTGGCACAAGTTATCGTTAGCTCGGCTAACTATAATCGCAGAATTTCTCTGGTTTTGTACGAGTGAAATGTCAGCCTAACTATCACATCCCCGTAACCATTGTTTTTTTCAGTGAATATATATCTATATATATATTTACTGAAAAAACCATTGGTTTCAGGAGTTATATAGTTAGGAATTAGTTTTTAAAAAACCTTTGAAATTCACTCAAAAAACTATAAGTTTTAGTGGTGTTATAGTTAGCTGGACATTTTACTCATACAAAACCAATGAAATTGCTCCTATATAGTTAGTTGTACTAACTATATTTCGCGCACCCGCAATCCACTGCTGATGATGTCACATATTAGATCATTCATGACATGGTCAGTGACTTCACTGATGACATCTCAAATGACATCACTGATGACATCATCCAGTGAATGTGGTTTGCTTCGTTATTTAAATATGCATTATATATATAGCAATTTACATTGAAGAATGAGTGGATATATATAAATAAATATTTGGATGGAGGATTTAGTAGCAGTGTAATTGACTGTTTACTTGACCAATTTATAATGTCTCACTAAATATAGTGGATAGTGACTAAACTGTGTGAATATCTGTATCACTTTGTCAGTTGTTGTGTAAACTGATTCTACAGTTGGTTACTAGCTATGTGAAAGTCTATATTAGTTATTGATTAGTTAACTGAGTATTTGTATGCGAGTGTGAAAGTGTGTGTGGTTCGGTGGGGGTGTGTGACTGTCCAAAGATGTGTGAATAGTTGATTCAGTAGATATATGAAGTTAAAACTACATGTTCTAACAGTTTGGGTGAGGGAATCTCTTTATGGGTGTGGTGATGAGCAAATACATTTCTCAAAGGTACAGGTCCAACAAACTAGAAAAATAAAAGGCAGTGTATGTGTCAGTTGTTGTATATAAATAAGTATACATAAGACACAATGATTGTGTGAGTGACTGTATGGATAACTGTATACTTGTAATAATGATTTTATAATTCACTAAGTATGACTTACTATCTAAATGAATAGAAGAAGTGGTGTTTGTATAAGTGTTTTGCTAAGTAAATATGTAAGTATGATCCATTGTTTGCATAAGTGAGTAGGATGACTTCATATGTGAATAGGATGCGTGCTGTTGTTTAATGTTGATATAGATGTATAAGTATTTTTGATAGTGTTCTATTGTTCATTGACAGCATGTATGAGTGAATCCATAGGTAAGTGATTAGATGTGTGTATACATCTATGAATCACTGAGTGGATGTTTAGATACTTGTATTGCTGTGACAATGGATTTAAATATGATACTCTGTATTTTACAAACAGTGATGAAAAATTGTAATAGTGTATGAAAAGGTGTATGTGATTGTCACGTGGATGATGTCATCAGTGATGTCATCAGTGATGTCATTTGAGATGTCATCAGTGATGTCACTGACCATGTCATGAATGATCTAATATGTGACATCATCAGCAGTGGATTGCGGGTGCGCGAAATATAGTTAGTACAACTAACTTATAGGAGCAATTTCATTGGTTTTGTATCAGTAAAATGTCCAGCTAACTATAACACCACTAAAACTTATAGTTTTTTGAGTGAATTTCAAAGGTTTTTTTAAAACTAATTCCTAACTATATAACTCCTGAAACCTATGGTTTTTCAGTGAATTTCAAAGGTTTTTTTAAATGCTAATTCCTAACTATATAAGGCCTGAAACCTATGGTTTTTTCAGTGAATTTCAAAGGTTTTTTAAATGCTAATTCCTAACTATATAAGGCCTGAAACCTATGGTTTTTTCAGTGTTTTTTAAAAAACAATTGATTGGGTAACTGGCTTATTAAGTGTATCTTAGTGAATACATTTATTAGCGAGTAATGTTTAAATATTTAAATATATGCATGAGTGATGTAATATGTGACGTCATCAGCAGTGCATTGCAGATGTGCAAGTTATACTAACTATAACGTGGGAATTTCAATGGTTTTATGCGAGTAAAATTTCCAGCTACCTATAACTGGTGTGAAACCTATGGTTTTTCCAGTGAATTTCAAAGGTTTTTTAAATGCTAATTCCTAACTATAACTGGTGTGTAACCTAAGGTTTTTTCAGTGAATATATATATATATATATACAATTTCTATGGCAAAATGAAACCCCTCATTTTGTTCCTTTTCAAATTAAATGTATTAAGTGTTACCACTTTATTCCAATCAAGATGACTTCAGGTGTGCCATACTTTTGTCATAAATAAGACTGTTAGCGTTCTAGTTGTTCTTTAGAACACTCTGGGACATTCTGTCATTGGGCTATAGTTGGGCTACATCTGGCTGATATTTGGGCTCCATTTGGGCTCTTTTGTCTCTGGTGGCCATCTTGGGAGACTGCATATCAGAATTCTTTTAATGAAATATAAGAGGATTTGAGAAGTCACTCAAAATGTGCCCTAATTTTTCTTTCTTCAGCACTAATCATAATTTCTATGGCAAAATGAACCCCCTCATTTTGTTCCTTTGCAAATTAAATGTTTTAAGTGTTAACACTTTATTCCAATCAAGATGACTTCAGGCGTGCCATACTTTTGTCATAAGTAAGACTGTTAGCGCTCTAGTTGTTCTTTAGAACACTCTGGGACATTCTGTCATTGGGCTATAGTTGGACTACATCTGGCTGATATTTGGTCTACATTTGTTTTTTTTGTCTCTGGTGGCCATCTTTGGGCTACATTGGGCTACATTGGGCTACATTTGGGCTACATTTGGACTCTAACATATATATAGCCCAATGTAGCCCAATATATATTTTTTCAAAGTTAATTTTCGTAAAAACCACTGGAGCACATATCTTGAGACATAGCAAAGGCACATCGGGCTACCAGTCCCTACAATTTTGCCAAGTTTGGTGGAAAACCATTCAGCCGTTCGGGCTAAAAGTGAGTCCAACCACCCTATGGAAATTAGCATGGGGAAAACACGTTTTGGGACCCCCCTTTTATCTCGGCCCCCGCTTGACGAATCCCCCCCAAACTTTCAGGGGCGGAGCGCCGCGAGGCAAAGTTAAGGAACATTTCAGGAAGATTCCTCAACCGGCGCCAAAGTTATTCCCAATAGAATATTGCGATTTCCCTATGGAAAACAATCCTAACTATATATACCTACTGGCTATCGCCAGTAGGTAATATAGAGAGAGAGATAGATATATATATAGATATATATATTAATATATATAAGATTAGGATGTATGAGCACAAGTGGAACGATTTATAAAGACGGCTGTGTTCCATTAATAAATAAATACAAAAGGGAAAATGTGTTGCAGAATTAAAGAAATTGATAATGTGCAACAGTGCATTCTGGGGATTGTAGTATGGTGAGACCACGTTGGAATCAGGTAGTCTCCAATGAGCGTATATAACAACATAATGAACGCCGCAATCCATTGAACAGCTTACCTGTGAACAAGGCTGTATCATCAGCTGAAGCACCTCAGGACAATATGTTTTAAAGCGAGCTCCCACTTCATCATGCATTGAATGTAGACGCCTATCTGTACGGAGGTCTGGTGTGCAGCACTCTTCTTTACTAATTGGAAAGGAAGATTTTGTTGGATATATATATATATTTCCTACAATATACATTCATATGGATAAATTATGTAACTGAAAGTATGAATTTATACACATGCTGTACTTGGTAATGACATATGCCCCTTGTGTGATTAGTGAGGTTAGACTTGATTCTTTTACGACAATTTTAGAGAGTTAGGGGACTTGTGGTTACTGCATTTGCCTTCTCAGAAACCAAATCTACTTGTGTTGATCTCAGCCTGCAGAAACCAAAAGCCTCAGAATATATTACAGAGGCCACTCATCGAATGCTCTGAAAGTCATCTCTTGTGGTCACAGCTACGAGGCTTCATATTCTATGCATCCGCTGCACCACACTTCCGCGCCGCCTTGGTCTCATCTCCTCTATTATCGCTGGCCGCCGCTGCTTCCACCGCCGAGGCCTCTGGTGGGTCTCCACTTGCATGCACATCTCGTTAGCTCCAAGCTTTGCAGCTGCTAATGAGGCCCTGCTGACAGAGCATGGATGCTTGGCATCTTCTATCATGTCCTTGTCTCTTGTCCCCTGCAGTGGACTAAGGGGCAAAGGGCCAATTACAGGCTGTCCTTCAATAAAAAGAAAACAAAGCAGAGAAGGTGGACAGGATGCAGCCAAGCTGAAGATCATCTTTGAAGTCTACTGTTTGTTCAGGTTGGAACTGGGAAGCCATGGAAGTGTTTGTTCATGATGGGGAGGAGGAGGGCTGAAACAGGATTGGATTTCCTTCCCTGCCATGCTAAAAGCAATGAAACTTGAAACCTTTTGAATAGCCAAAAGATAGAGCAGATGTTCCAGGCCTGGCAGAGAAGAATAGAAGAGTGTCCACTAGGCCGGGATCAATGGTGTTAGTAGGAAAGTGGGGTGAAAAGAAATGCTGTGCTGAACACAAGGAGGCTGCTGTGAGACTGTAGTTCTCTGGAAGAGCTGTGGGGATAAAACACCATAAAACAGGAAAGCTGTGCATCAGGAGGAGCAGCTCCAATACACAACAAGAACTGGCAAAGTCAACAGGCTGGCTGCCAGCTGTTAGTATTTGGCTTGGTTCATACAAAACGTTATTGTTAGGGACATCAACATTGAAAAAGGCAAATATGTTTTTGGTCTAAAAAAACACACATTTCCATAGCATCCCCATCACTGAAAGGAACTATTTTGTGTTTGGATGTGCTCCTTGTGAATGGGCAGTGTGCCATAACTCACAATAAATTCAGTGGCTGAAATGGGTTGACCCATTGCCTCATGTTGCCTGCTAGAGCGGCATGTAGAAAAATGACATGACCACAGAGTAAGGGATGAAATCTAGCTGAAAACCTCTATAAGAAATTATGTTATACATATATTAATAGTAGAACCAAAAGGTCTTGACTAACATCAGATCTAAAAGAGCCAATCGGTCTGGTTTTGGCTACCAGCCTCTTGTCTGCCTAATGATTTTTTGGATCATTTTGGTAAATCGTTATTACAAATATATAGGGTGGATTGAAAAGATGGATAAATAGAGCGGGTTGAAGAGACAGATAAAAAGAGAGGCTTGCAAAGGCATAATGATAAATGGATAGACTGATAGCATAAACAGCAGAGCTTCAATTAGTGAGCTAATAGTTTAAATACCTCTATAACACACCATACAAGAGCAATGAAATGTAACTGGAAAACAGGACATACAGACTAACCTGGTTTACAAGTATAACTGTATTCCTCACTTAAAATACATACCAGCATGAGATACAAGAGTTAAATTATAAATGTACTTCATTGTGTGCATACTAAAGAGGATAACTTTATAGAGAACAGGTTCAAATGGATGCAATCTGGTGTGCTGTAAAAAAGCATTAGTCAGGTAAACAAAGGTACCTCCAAGAGGAAAATGCAACAGTATTAGCCAGAGAGATGAACAGTATTAGCCGGAGAGATGAACTGATAAAGTTGGAATATACCCTGCGCTGACATCTGGTAGAATGTGCACTGCTATCATATCGAAATGTTAAAAAAGGGGGGTCTCTAGTTGGCAATGGTTTGCACCTTTGTCCAAGTAGTGATCATTGTTTCTAATGAGGAGAAGGGAGTTATACCCTTAGACAATCCCTGCTCACCCCCTTGGTAACTTGGCATGAGCAGACAGGATTATCTCAGAGGCAGTGTGTAAAGCAATTGTGCACATATACAGTAATTACACATATACAGTAACTACAAATGGACACCAATAGTTTAGAAAAATAGGAAATCTTTATCTAAACAAAACAAGACCAAAACAACAAAAAACCACCACACATATATCAAGATATCACCAAAAATAGGTTATGCACAAAAATAAAGCTTGTAGCAACAAATAGCTACACCTGGGGCTATTACGGCGTTGTGCCCACTGAAAATCCCAAAGTACGGAGCCAACCGCGAGTTGCGTGGAAACGGCCCCGGAGTCACACGGACCCCAAAGAACAGTACCTTGGCAAACAATGAAAACAAAGATGGTGCACAGTGTCCAGGGAGGTAGTGCTTCATTGGCACCGGGTGGCATCGGTACCTCATGACCACAGTAGAGGTGAGGTGCCTGTTCCTTACTGCGATGCAGGGGACGGGAGGCGTCAGATCCTTACTGTTGCTGGGGAGGTGATGTCGCAGTGGCGTCCAGGAGTCAGTTCCTTATGATGATGCGGGGTTGATGGGTTCAGGAGGTTGCCCACATCAGGTCTCGGCTCCACAATGATGATGCACCAGCGTCGTTGAGGACGGGGCAGTAGTGCGAGTCGGTATGGTGCGTCATGAGTGTCACGAGTGTTTCCCTCGCTCCGGTCCAGGCAGTGGCCTCGGTGAAGACGTCAGAGACGGTATGGTGCGGCGGCGGCATGCGTCAGGGTTGTGGTTCATGTTGGGAGTGGTGCGCTGTGCGCTTCACAAGCAGTAGACATGGCGATCGATTTAACCCATATATGTTGACTGGGGGTTAATGTTTGATTTGCTCTGCATTCAATTCAACATCTGAGTATTTTTCCTTACTCGCACAAAGTACGCCAGGTATGCCCAGAGGTGGGTCCCCGGCTCACTGTGTCTTTTGCTTTCGCACTCTAAGTGCATCAGATTTGCACAGACTTGGGTCTCGGGCTCACTGTGCCACTGGATTTAAGCTAGCCTGGCTGATAGGGGGTGATGCCCTAAAACCGATACCAGGATGCTTGTTTCTGGTCCAGGTAGGACCTGGCTTGGCAGTTCGGTTTGGACTTTTCCCATGAGGCACAGGGTCAAGACTGATTTGCATATGGCTGGTTCCAAACTGGGGTGGCATGGTAAGCAAAAGAACCATGGATTTCACCCAGATCTCTTGACTGGGGTGAATGTTTGCATTCCGTCCATCATCTGTGTGTCTTTAGCTTTGTTGCAGGTCACAGCGTCACTCTCCAGCGTTGGTATTGCTATTTGCCTCTGGCAGGTGAAACAACAGTTCCAGGTGCAGGAGGACAGAGGAAATTTAGTCAAACTTTCCTAAGCTGGCGATATTTGAAAAAAGATGTATGTAAAGTTGCTATAGCAAGATAGGATTATTGTGCATTTTCAAGATGTTCTTGTGTGTGGTCACACTAAAATATTGGCAGGGAATGCTTGTAAGAAACCTCATAGAAGGCAGGGAAGAAAGAGGTTAAACACACCATGTACTAGTCCTAGCAGTGCCAACATCCAAAGGTGTATAGTAGGGATGGGCAACGTTTTGTTTTTTTAAACAGCATGCAAAATTCTCACAAAATCTATATGTTATGAAATGTTGCACTGAAAGGCTTACTGTGCTAAAATGAGGACTTTAGCTCTGTTTTCATAGTGGTAGGCCCACTTTCACGATCTGTTTGGAAGAATGAATTATTTTGGGTACCCTTGCTTCATGGCCGTCCATTCTCAAGAGTAATTTCTACTCAAACCAACTATGCTGTGACGGAAACCAACATAGTAGGCATAAATGCAAGTGTACTGGAAATTACATGAGCTATTTGTAGAGAAATAGTCATTATTTCTGTGGGACTAAGCCTGTATAATAAAAAATAATGCGAAATATCTAATTTACAGGTAGGAGTGAGGTAAAAGGCCTCTTTGGCTGACCAATGGTAGTGCAGACCAAAAACGCTGGAGGCGTGGAGAAGGAAGCACACTCGCTAGAAAGTTTAAGGACAAATTAAAGAAAAGCGTTGTAAAAATATTTATAAAATATTAATTAAAAATATACACAGTAGTAAAAGTAGAACATAGATAAAGGTAAGTGCAACCATTAATGAACAGTCAGTGGGGTGACCATTTGTAATTTGTTATTTATTTATATTTGTATCGCGCGTTATCACCAACGGTCTCTAAGCGCTTTGATAGAGGGGCCTGCTAGTGTTGAGGGTGGGAAGGCAGGTACTTTACTGTGCGCCCCAGGCTTCTTTAAACAGGAGGGTTTTTAGATGTTTTGTAAAAGGAAACAGTAGGTGTTCCTTACGGAGGTTGTCGGGCAGTCTGTTCCAGATCTGTGGAATGATAGGCGAGAAAGCTCTGCCTCCCATGGAGGACAGGCGGGTGCGGGGACAGACTAGCAACCTGGCTTCCAAGGATCGAAGTGCTCTGGTAGGGGCGTAGTTCGCAAGACTGTTCTTTATGTAGGTAGGTGCATTGCCATAAATGGCCTTGTGTGCAATGCACAAACCCTTGAACTTGATCCTCTGTCTGATAGGGAGCCAGTGTAGCTGGCGTAGAAGGGGGGAGGCATGAGTGCGGCGTGGGACTTTGAACACAAGCCGAGCCGCATCGTTCATGGTGGTCTGAAGTCTAGTCAGTTGGTAATCTGGGAGTCCTAGGTAAAGTGAGTTGCCTAGTTCAGGCGGGATAGGATAAGTGCTACTACTACTCGTTTGAGGGTCTCGAAGGTGAGTAGCTGGGCCAGTTTTCGCAGCTGCCTGATTATGTTGGAACAAACCCCGACAGTGGTGGATACCTGGGGAGCCAGGGTTAGTTTGTTGTCAACTTTTATTCCCAGGCTTTTGACTGCTGTAGCTGGCTCAGGGTATTTGCCTAGCTCGGGTGGCCAAAAGAGGCAGTTCCAAGGGTTGGCGTCATTAGTGACTGCCAGCACCTCCGTCTTATCCGGATTGATTTTCAGATAAATGGCTGACATCCAGTTTATTGTGAATTTTAGGATGTTCTGTACTTTCTGGTGCGCTGGTGAGGAGTTGTCTATCCGGATAATAATTTGGGTGTCATCTGCGTAGTTGTATATTTGGCACTCCAACTGATTGAGCGCAGCTATCAATGGCTGAAGGTAAGCATTGAATAAAAGGGGGGACAGTGCGGATCCCTGGGGGACTCCGCAAGGGAGAGTACCTGACCTGGATACTGCTTCCCCCAACTGCACTCTCTGCGAGCGATCTTTTAGGAAGGATGTGAGCCATGTCATTGCAATGCCCTGCACCCCGAAATAGGACATCCGCGGCAGAAGTAGCTGGTGGTTCACGGTATCAAAGGCCGCGGATAGGTCTAACAAAATCAGGGCGCAGGGGTCCTTCGAATCGGCTCTCAGTCTCAGGTCGTCTAGGACTGCCAACATCACTAATTCGGTACTGTGATGAGGTCGGAAGCCCGCCTGGTTAAATTGCAGGAGGTCGTTGGCCTCTAGGTGGTGTGCACGGGAGGCAAGCACGTGTTGTTCCAGGACTTTGGCGAGGAACGGGAGCTGGGATATGGGTAAAAAAATGTTCACGTTTTTAGTGTCGGCCCCTGGTTTTTTCAAGAGGGGGATCACGAGCGCCTCCTTAAAATCGCTCGGGATCACTCTTGAGCCTTATTTGACAATAAGGCTCAAGTCGTCCCATTGAAGTCTCAAGAAATAGTCTAAATTGACAAAATTCGTTTACAGATTTGTTTATAGAGGTCATGATACAAAGGTATTTGGGAGTGAACCTTGATGTTTTTAAGCAGGAGGCTGAACGAGTTGGAAAAGTTCACCCCACTAACTTTGAGGGAGGTCAAGGTTTTTGTAGAGACACCACACCACAGAAGTTACTTTTGTGGACTTTAATATCCACAATTCTGGTCCGGGGACTGCCACAATACCAGAGGATCTATACCACCTTAGGATAGAACCATCTTGTGGTGCACCTTGTAGCAGCTCAATAGGCACAATGACTCACAAATAGTTTTAGAAGCTGAAAGACTCCACTTATTGGATTATCTTCCAAGATCTCCCATTCTCCTCCTTTCACCTTGTATTTAACCTCATCACTGCGGCGCGAATTCCACCGCAGTGCTGAGCATTCTGATCGCGGGCGTGGTCATGACGGCTCCCGGCCGTCATCAGCACACGCCCACCGTGACTCATGACAGCCGGGAGCGTCATGAGAATGGAAGAGGTTAAAAGGTTCAGGTTTTATGAGGTCATTAAACAAGAGAGGATCTGGGCTGAGAGCAGGTACCACATGGTGATGCTTTCCTCAGAATGTGGACTATAAAGTTGTGGAGAACTCCCTAAAGGGGCGGTGACGATCAGCAGTGGTGTGGTGCCATTGGTGACTGCGGTGTATCTGCTACTACAGGCTTGACGATGTTTAGTAGATCTGTGAGCGGAGGTGCCCAATGCTACATGAGTGTTTGTTTTGTTAGCCTAGACTGTGCATCTTGTTAAAATGAGGTGCGGTGGTATGAGGCACACATGGTCTTGTTTCATGTTCAGGGAGGAGTACAGATGTGTCTGGCCCACCCATCGGAGGAGCTCATCATAGACTTATCACTGTAAGATTTCAGAATGTACTCGAGGAAGTATCTGTTTTCAGTCGTCTGACAAGAAAAGTGTTATTCCCGCCATTCCTATCAGCATGTAAGGATTATGGAGTCATTGTTTACAAGACAGAGATGGAGATAAATTGGGCATTGCTGCTGGTAAATTGCTTAGGCTTGTGTTAAGGGCAGATCAATTTATGTTCCACTGCTGTTTCTGTGAGGCCCTGAGTGAAGCATCGCTAGGGCTGAAAAATGCATCTCCCTTCGTGCTTGCTTACCTCAGAGTCTCCTGGCTTCCACTCTGGGAGGGGCGGAGCATTCTGCCTATCTCAGAGTCTCCTGGCTGCTACACCAGAAGGGGCGGAGCATTCTGCCTCCATCAGTCTCGTGGCTGCTACACCAGGAGGGGCGTAGCATTCTGCCTACATCAGTCTCCTGGCTTCCACACTGGGAGGGGCTGGGCATTCTGCTTACCTCAGATTCTCCTGGCTTCCACACTGGGAGGGGCAGAGCATTCTGCCTACATCAGTCTCCTGGCCGCTACACCGGGAGGGGCTGGGCATTCTGCTTACCTCAGATTCTCCTGGCTTTGATGGAGCGGGATAGAAAACAGAAATCTGTTTAAACCCGTGAAGTCACACTTCCATAAATAAATTAATAATGCTAACAATTTGTGTTATGTGTATAATAATTCAACCTAGTTTAAAGTTACATTACATTACAGAACACGTGGGAAACTAATATGTGTGCTCATAAATGTGCATTATGTTGCATTCTTATGTATGTGGGAAATAATAAATTAATCTTGTCTATTGTCATGTCATAACTAATAGCAGCTGTTTTTAAAATAATGGCATGTGCTTATTGCTTCCCTTGTCTATGTGATGTCATTTCTACTATTCTAGGTGCACATAAGGCTTTATGGATTATGAAGACAGGTAGATATAAAATGCTGCTTTATTTGTGCTTTACTGCTAGGTAATTTAGACTAATGGGTTAATAATTAGCAATGATGGGAGGCAACAGAACAAACTGTATTTCTTTCATTAATTATTCTTTGTGTTTGTTTATATAATAGTTTTACAAGTGAAGCTTAGAGATGGCTGCAGGAAAATTAGTACCCTTTTAAAAGTGACGCAGGGACAGTGGCGCAGAAAATTGACGCTTTCTGAAAGAGGCCTAATGATGAAAATGGCTCAAGTGAAAATAATTCCAAGAAGGATGGAAAAGGCCTCTGAGCTTTTATTTTGAAAGGTTTTGGATTGAACAGCTAAAAAGATGACTTTTTGGAGAAATTTGCTAACGTTTGCTAACGTGCCATGGGAGTTCAGAGCTGACTAGCTCAAGGTTAAAAGGAAACTGTTGCTACAAAAAGTAGCAGCCTAAAGAGAAGCTGCCAAGACTTCTAAATGAACAATGGACTAGTGAATTTGCCCGGGCATGTAAGAAGGAGGTGTCACAGTTTACTGTGGTACGAGGTGGCTCAGCCAATGGAGAACTAGAATTCGTCTGCTGAAATGTGAAAAATAGTTAGCTCAGCTAAAATTAGGGTATAAGAATAGGTTCAGAGAACACATAGTTGGCTTACGCTCGAGAAATCTGGAGGACGATGTTATGCTGATGGACTTTACACGTGAGGACAGGAGTTTTTATTAATTACTTTATTACTAGGTGATGAGGGTAGAGACAGAGATATAGTTAGGATTTTGGAAATGCTTAATTTTACTTATTCCTGCTAATGAATAATAATTCTTGATTTATGCTCTTTTTATTAATACTGAATAAATCTTTCTTTATGACTTTTTCTAATGCTTGTTTAATAAAATACCAAAACCTAAGTTTTTATAGATGTGTTAAAATAAACTTTCTAAAATGACAAGCTGGTCTTGATTATTGTAGTTAGTTTAAACAACTATATTTAGATCTTATCGCCTCATGATTCAAGCGCTCTAATGTTGTTATGGGCCTAGTGTTGTAGTGAAAGTTTTGTGGTAGTAGATAGTGTCATTTGTGCAATATTTTGGTGAGAGCGCTGGATCAATTTCTGGTAGCCATCGGACGGTTTATATATGTTGTTTTTGACATACATGTTACATGCATGATACATATATGTAGGTAAATTCATAGGATTAAGTTTTAACACATGTTGAGTTTGTTTATTTTGTGCTATGTCTGTACCGGTACAAAAACTGTGTGATGAGAAGGTAGTCATACAGAATATCTGATCTGTTTCTGTGATATCGCCGAGTATCACTGTTGGTATCGCCGTGTACCAGAAGTATTGTCGCCGTGCAATACAGTGTTGTCGCCGTGCAACACAGTTTTAGGGCTAGGTGTGAATCTTGTATAGTGAGGGTTTTCTAAGAAATTAGAGCAGCATGAGAATAGGGACAAAGCGCCTTCCATAAAACTCACTGTGATAAGAGTATTAGTTATATTCGAGCTTGAGTGAAGGGCAGGGTAATGTCGGTGCATGATTATCTATAAACAGGTGAGAGTCCTGTACGGGTACATGTTTTATATCTATAAACAGGTGAGAGCCCTGTACGGATAACGGTGTTATTTTGCTAACGGTGCATGATTTCTATAAACAGGTGAGAGTCCTGTACGGATTTCATGTGTGTCTGAAGTTAGGGAATTTTCAGTGTGAAAGTGCGTGATTGTTTTGTAAGGTATGTTCAAGTGGAACTCTTAGATACTGTCACTTCGCGGTGCGTTCAGAGGAAAATGAGTTCATATTCTTACGTGTTAGAAGGGTAGGGTAAGAGTTGCTCTACTGGCAAATGGAAATTATCCTTAGTGTGAATAGCGCCGACTATTCCGAAGTGTGGATACTTGAATGTATGTAAACTATCCTAATTAGAGAAGCAGACAGATGAGTTTCGTTTTATGTATTTACTAAATAGTACCAAAAGTAATTCTTAGGTACTTAGGAATGTTCTAGGTAAAGTCTGTACCATTCTAAGACTTTATAAAAGTGTTGCGCGTTGTTTAAATAAACTTAAAAGCACTGCGCGCTATTTTAAACCATTGAAAAGTGCCCCGATCGAAAATTGTAAGGGAGGGGCTGGTTTTGCGAGTGAAACCGTGTGGGGAGAGACTGAAGCTGCAGCAGCTCCCTACGTCAGAGTGGCCGCTAGGCTCTGATTGGTTAAAAGCCAAAAGCCTCACAACAAAGCAGTGAGAGTATTATATTAATTTAGGTGGTCGGGTATTTAGTTGATGTGTATCACCACAATTATCCAAGTTGCTTATAAATTCAAGTGTCCCCGTTTTAAAATTTCTTTTGCAAGCAATGATGCAAATAAATAATGCGTGTGTCACTGCTAAATGAATTCTCTCTAAATTATAAGTATGCCCAATTTGATTCTTTACTTCGTTTTAGCATTGCGTATCAACAGAAGTGTGAGAACGACTGGTGAATATTGTTTATAAAGCATTTCGTAAGGGAGGGGCTGTTTGCTAGTGAGAGCGCGAAAGGAGAGAGCTGTAGAAGCAGCGGCCGTGTGTGTAAAAGCCGCCGCGATCTGATTGGTTAAAGCGTCTCGGCAAAACTGTGCCCTGATTCGTTGAAATGCCGGCGCGTCATAGCAGAACTGCGCTGTGATTCGCTGACAGTGTTTTTATTGTTTGAAGGTGGTTGCCCATAACATAAATACTTTACAAGTGTCCCCAAGTTTATAGTACACACTTAAATGTAGAAATAAGTCCCCGTTTTAATTTCGTTGTTGAATGCGCTGTTGTAGAAAGGAGAAGTGTGTCGCGCGAGCATTTTGTGAAGGAGGGGGGCTGGAGCGAGCGAGAGAGTGCCGTGCTGTGATTGGGCGAAAATTCGACGTGTCATACACGGAGCCGCGCTCTGATTGGGCGAAGCTCCGTGTGTTGGGCGAGGTTTAGAATTAATTTTGAAAGTGTCCCCGATATAGTTTCCCTTTACTAAAATAGTGCCATTATAATTTCATAAAATTTTGTGAGGGAGGGGCGGTTCGCCGCGTGAGGAGCGAGAGGGAGAGCTGCCGGCTGCAGCGGCTCCCTACGTCAGCCGCCGCGCTCCCATTGGTCAGGGTGCCCGCAGCGTCATAGCAGGGACCCATCCTGATTAGTTGAAGGGCCGTAGCGTCACAGCTGAGCTGTGCTGTGATTAGTTGTGGCTCGCTTACCGAGTTTATAGAATTAAATGTCTCCGCTTTGGTTTCCTTTAAGGTCCGCTATTGTTAAGACAAGGTGTATTGCAGCTAAAGTGAAAACGGAGCTTTGTGCGCTGTATTGTAAAAATTGAGACTGGAACGCGAGGGAAGGTGCACCCTGATTTGTTAAGGCGTCCGCAGTGTCAGAACAAGGCGGTGCTCTAATTGGTTAAAGTATCAGAGTCACAGAAAAGTTATACTGTGATTGGCGGGAACTGCCAGGTTATTTTCAATTACAAATGTCCCCGTTTAGGTTTTCTTTTAAAATTGCGCTATTAATTTAAAACGAAGCGTGTTGCAGACTAATGAATATAAAAATCATTACGCGCTGTATTTCTTTAGCCTGTTCGCCTCTCTCGATGTTGGAACATTAGCGAGGGGGCTGAGCTATAATTGGTTGAGGCCTTGCCAGGTCGCGCACCCATTGGCTATTGACGCGCAGCGTCATACAAGGGCCGCGACCTTATTGGTTGAGGCTCCGTGAGCTGCACTGGGATTAGGCGAAGCTCTCCCATTGAATCTAGATGTCAGGGAGGAGCCGCGCATTGGTTGATCGTGACGTCTACTGTCACGAAAGAGGAGCCACGACCGGATTGGTCATAGCTCCGTGTAGTTAGAGGCTCGAGTGTGGGCTTTATAATAACTGCCTGCTCGGAGCGCGAGGACAGAAAAAGGAAAGTGAGGCACACATTGTGTGCATTTTAATAAGGGAAATAGCTAAAGACAAAAGGAGAAAGTCTGCAACAACAGTAAAATACGTGTCAAAGTAAAGGCTGCTCTGTGACTAACTAAGCTTTATGAAAGATTGTGATTGGCTGAAGAGTTTTTGGCAACTGATGTGTAATTTGGGTTTGAAACAACTGGCTAATGTCAGGTGCTATAATTAAGCTAAGATTTAATGTGTTTTTAGTTTTATTGTTTATATGAGATGAGTGCCCAACACTGATTATAGAACACACCTGGGAAGGAACAAGGGTGTAAACATTAATAGCATTGTGTCACAATTTGATGATATGTAAATTTCCAAGTAAAAAAAAATTTAATTATTAGTTTAAATAAATTAATAAGAAGGGGTAAAGGTTATTTACAAGCAAGACATTATATGTAAATTAAGGCAAAACAAGTCAGGTTTTCTTTTTGCAGGTATATGTTGCAGAAGGTGTGTAAGTGAAAAATAAGTACATTTAAAACACATGTGATTATATGTTGGTATTATTATAAATAAAAATTTTGCGTTGCTATTGTTTTTGCAAATTGATATTTTTCTTTACAGGTTAAATATAATTAGTGATACAGGTAAATTAGGAGATATATTAGATTGACCAAATTATAGGGTTTTCTATACCTGATAGTGTTAAATTAATTAATAAATTGATCAGCAAGCGCTGCAAGGCAAATTTAAAGAGTACATTTACCAAATTAATTAAAGAAAATGTCTTCCTTATACAAGAAAATGAAAAAGGTTGTTGCCAAATGCGAGAGTAAATTAAAGATTCCCAAATTAGCGAAAATAAATAATAAAAGTGTCAGAGTAGAAAATATAGATCAGTGTAAAATTGATGTTGTAAATATGGATCAGAACAGAAATTCAAGAAGACCCCCAGAGCAGATTGATGCAACGCCAAAAGTGTCAGATCAGATTGATAAAGTGCCAGCTCAGACTTCTACTAAAATTGATGCGACAGAAAAACATGATGAAATGCTTGGTACATCTGGAATTAATATTCCTGATCATGTAAATTCATCAAATGATTTAAAGGAGTCTATGAAAATTATGGAAATAGAGATAGTGCCTACACTGGAAAAAGAGGAAATTAGTTCCGTAATTTTAAAGGTTCCATTAACTGAAAAGGTTTATTCCATTGTACTTGAGATTGAACTAGTAGGGATTAAAACCGAGCAAGGAACAGAGATGACTTCAGTTCTGGTAAGTGAGAAGTCTGACATTGACCTAATGAAATTGACACAGTCAGACGAGTCAGAATTATGCTCAAAGAAAAAGGAGATTGAGATAAATGAGCTGAATGAACAGCTACAAATACAGCGACAGGTAATGGTTCAACAGATTGACATGGCTTCACTGCCATTACAAATTTTTATTAATGAACAGTCGGACAAAACAGATACAAGATTAAATAAAGAACAGGAAAACAGTCCAAAAAGATTAAATACACTTCCAAAATGTTGGAATAAAAATGATGTTCTTTTGAGTGAAGACATCAAAGTAAAGGATGCAATTGATCAACAGATTGAAACATTAACTTCTGTAGGTTCACTTTTCAGAAATGCAAATTTAATTAAAAGGTTGATTGATGATATACAATTGGCAGAAAGGTTTGCTGTCGTGATATGTGCAGCATACAAAATGAATGATGAACATGCTTTGAGTTCACAAATACTAACAGCTACAGTTGAAACATGGCAGGTAGTCAAAGACTTACGAGATGATGCAACTCATGAGGAGAAAAACACATGGTTGAGAAACACATGGTTGAGTACAGATTTTAGACAGCGAGATGAGGATGAGATTTTGTCACACAAAGATGACAGAGTAGTTTTATCAAATAGCATGATTACTGACATGAACAGAATGTACCATAGATTTGTAGAATTTCTTTACCAGAGGTGTCTGACTTATCAACAAGTGAACACAATTAAGAGAATAGTTGTGAGATTGGGAACAGAATTACAGGAGAGTGATTCATTGACCAGATTACAAATAGATTACTGTGAAATGTCACTACATGATAAACTGTGCTACATATTTGTGATTTTCTGTTTGATTACAAAATGGATTGAAACATTTCAGACGCGACGTAATGATGAAATTACTGTTGCAAATTTACTAGATGGCAAAAGACATATTGAAAACAGACTGCTCCATTGTACAGATAGAACAGAAATTTCAGATGTTGAGGAGCAAGAGAACGGTACTATAAAAGTCAGAGATGCAAAAATGTGCCTAGCTGCAGGTACAAAGTGGACAGATGTTCTTCCACTTGTTTTGATGTTTCTGAGAAATACTACTGATAAAAAGACAGATTTAAGTCCACGTGATATTATGATGGACAAGGTCATGAGACAGTCATTTATACCAGAGAAGAGAATGATGCCTATCAATGATAGCATCAATTTGGAGAACTGCAGGAATTTATCAGATGAAATGATTTCTGTGTTTGATAAAGATGAAACTGAAGTGCAAACAAGAGAAAAAGAGCAAGTATTTGATCTGTTACCAGGAAAAAGAATAAGGAAAAAGGTTCGTCTAAAAAGAAATTCTCTAGTGCCAAGGTGGCAGAAAAGGAGGCTAGTCAGTCTTGTCACAACAAATGCAGAGAAGTGCAAAAGACTGAAGAGGTGGATTGACACTGGCCATACTTTTCGTGTATCTACACCTGAAAATCCTGATGAGGATAGTGTCACAATTGTTGATTCAGATTCTGAAGAAGAGCCTGAAGAGAATCCAGATCTTGAAGATCGACAAGTTGGTCGACATCTGGAGAACATAAATAGAAAACAAGCCTTGATTGAAGAAGACTTGAAAATTGTGACTGAAGACTCAGAAAATGATGGAAATCTGCCAGAAAAAGAAGCAGAAGAAGGATATGATCAGATTGTGATTCAAGACCAGGAGAGTATTGAAAAGCAGAAAAGTAGCTCTGAAAGCAGGAACAAGAATTCTGAAACTGGGAAGTTGAAGGTAATTGAAGAAGAAAATGAATTGCCAAGTACCAGCTACAAAGATGATGTTCCTAACGGAGTGAAGCTGCAGAGTAAAGAAGTACCTGAGTCTGAAGTTGAAATTTCTGACACTCAAACTGATGAGAATGATGAAGATTCTCAGATAAGAAAATTCAGAAAAGGAGCTTGGAGAACAGAATGTAATGTGACCAAGCAAAAGAAGAAATTACTAAGAAAAAGTGATAACTGGCCAGATGAAATTGAAGGCCTAAAATTCAAATTGAGATACAGATCAAAGGAACAGATTGATGAAAAATCAAGTCAAAGAGATTCTGTAAAGAAAAGTGAGACAGGAAAGAGAATGGAAGTGATACCTGTAATGGATTGCAGTCAGGAAAAGATTGAAAACAAAAGTGACAATGATTGAAGTACATACCTGTTAAATTTTAGGTTTTTGTTTTTGGCATAAGGCTGAAGAAATCTTGTTAGATGACACAAGGTCGAAGAAATACTGTTAGCTGAAAAATTAAATTGTGACATTAGGTCGAAGAAAAACTGTTAGAAGGTTTAAAAAAGTATAAAAAAAAAAAAAAAAAATTTGAAAAAGGGGGGTGTTAGAAATTTTTAGAACATTTTGGTAACATTTTTAACATTTTTGTTTTATTTTTTCTCGCAAGCTTAATGAAATTACTTTCATGTTTTTGTAAAAAACAATTCAAGATACCTAATTTTAAAGAGATATTGTAAGATGTCTCTGATATATATGCTCCTAATAATTCTGCTTTGGTTAATTTAGGTTATTGTTCTTTTTGAAATTTACAAGGAGAAGTTTTAGGTTAATATGACAAGCAAGATACTGACATTTTATTAGTTATAGTTTTTACAACACATTTATTGAAGCTTAGTTGTATGTTACACAAGAGAAAGAAATAGAACTAGAAGGGTTTCTTTAAACTCAATATGAGAATTGTAGATAAACTAATGAGATAAGTCTTTAGAAATACTAACACAGGTGAAATTGAATCATGTTCATCTTAGATAAAATCTTTGCTAAAATATTGGGTGGTGGTGTGGTGATTTGTTAATCACCAGATGAGGGAGTTGATGGAGCGGGATAGAAAACAGAAATCTGTTTAAACCCGTGAAGTCACACTTCCATAAATAAATTAATAATGCTAACAATTTGTGTTATGTGTATAATAATTCAACCTAGTTTAAAGTTACATTACATTACAGAACACGTGGGAAACTAATATGTGTGCTCATAAATGTGCATTATGTTGCATTCTTATGTATGTGGAAAATAATAAATTAATCTTGTCTATTGTCATGTCATAACTAATAGCAGCTGTTTTTAAAATAATGGCATGTGCTTATTGCTTCCCTTGTCTATGTGATGTCATTTCTACTATTCTAGGTGCACATAAGGCTTTATGGATTATGAAGACAGGTAGATATAAAATGCTGCTTTATTTGTGCTTTACTGCTAGGTAATTTAGACTAATGGGTTAATAATTAGCAATGATGGGAGGCAACAGAACAAACTGTATTTCTTTCATTAATTATTCTTTGTGTTTGTTTATATAATAGTTTTACAAGTGAAGCTTAGAGATGGCTGCAGGAAAATTAGTACCCTTTTAAAAGTGACGCAGGGACAGTGGCGCAGAAAATTGACGCTTTCTGAAAGAGGCCTAATGATGAAAATGGCTCAAGTGAAAATAATTCCAAGAAGGATGGAAAAGGCCTCTGAGCTTTTATTTTGAAAGGTTTTGGATTGAACAGCTAAAAAGATGACTTTTTGGAGAAATTTGCTAACGTTTGCTAACGTGCCATGGGAGTTCAGAGCTGACTAGCTCAAGGTTAAAAGGAAACTGTTGCTACAAAAAGTAGCAGCCTAAAGAGAAGCTGCCAAGACTTCTAAATGAACAATGGACTAGTGAATTTGCCCGGGCATGTAAGAAGGAGGTGTCACAGTTTACTGTGGTACGAGGTGGCTCAGCCAATGGAGAACTAGAATTCGTCTGCTGAAATGTGAAAAATAGTTAGCTCAGCTAAAATTAGGGTATAAGAATAGGTTCAGAGAACACATAGTTGGCTTACGCTCGAGAAATCTGGAGGACGATGTTATGCTGATGGACTTTACACGTGAGGACAGGAGTTTTTATTAATTACTTTATTACTAGGTGATGAGGGTAGAGACAGAGATATAGTTAGGATTTTGGAAATGCTTAATTTTACTTATTCCTGCTAATGAATAATAATTCTTGATTTATGCTCTTTTTATTAATACTGAATAAATCTTTCTTTATGACTTTTTCTAATGCTTGTTTAATAAAATACCAAAACCTAAGTTTTTATAGATGTGTTAAAATAAACTTTCTAAAATGACAAGCTGGTCTTGATTATTGTAGTTAGTTTAAACAACTATATTTAGATCTTATCGCCTCATGATTCAAGCGCTCTAATGTTGTTATGGGCCTAGTGTTGTAGTGAAAGTTTTGTGGTAGTAGATAGTGTCATTTGTGCAATATTTTGGTGAGAGCGCTGGATCAGCTTCCACACTGGGAGGGGCGGAGCATTCTGCCTACATCAGTCTCCTGGCTGCTACACTGGGAGGGGCGGGGCATTCTGCTTACCTCAGATTCTCCTGGCTTCCACACTGGGAGGGATGGAGCATTCTGCTTACCTCAGAGTCTCCTGGTGTACACACTGGGAGGGATGGAGCATTCTGCTTACCTCAGAGTCTCCTGGGTTACACACTGGGAGGGGCGGGGCATTTTGCCTATCTCAGAGTCTCCTGGATTCCACACAGGGCCGGACTGGCCGTAGCAGGCACCAGGCATTTCCCCAGGGGGCCGCTAGGGTGGGAGCCGATTTTGGGCCTCTGGGGGCCGTTTTTGTTACAGGGCCGTTTTTGCAGTATAGCTGCAAAATCGGTCCCTGTAATAAAATCGGCCGAATCCGGCCCTGGCAAACAGCTCGGCACCTCCCAGGGGGGTCAGCCGAGCTCTTTGCCTGGGCCAGTTTTGGTTCCCAGTCCGGCCCTGCTTCCACACCAGGAGGGGCGGGGCATTCTCCCTACCTCAGAGTCTCCTGGCTTCCACACCAGGAGGGGTGGGGCATTCTGCCTACCTCAGAGTTCCTGGCTGCCACACTGGGAGGGGTGGGGCATTCTGCTGACCTCAGAGTCTCCTGCCTTCCACACCAGGAGGGGCACAGGATTCTCCCTTCCTCAGAGTCTCCTGGCTTCCACACCAGGAGGGGTGGGGCATTCTGCCTACCGCAGAGTTCCTGGCTGCCACACTGAGAGGGGTGCAGGATTCTCCCTACCTCAGTCTCCTGGCTGCAAAACTTGGATGGGTGGGGCATTCTGCCTACCTCAGAGTCTCCTGGCTGCCACATTGGGAGGGGCGGGACATTCTGCCTACCTCAGAGTCTCCTGAGTTCCACACAGGGAGGGGAGGGGCATTCTGCCTACCTCAGAGTCTCCTGGCTTCCATACCGGGAGGGGCGGGCATTCTGCCTACCTCAGAGTCTCCTGGCTGCCTCACTGGGAGGGGCGCAGGATTCTCCCTACCTCAGTCTCCTGGCTGCAAAACTTGGATGGGCGGGGCATTCTGCCTACCTCAGAGTCTCCTGGTTGCCACACCGGGAGGGGCGGAGCATTCTGCTTACTTCAGATTCTCCTGGCTTCCACACTGGGAGGGGCGGGGCATTCTGATTACCTCAGAGTCTCCTGGCTTCCACACAAGGCGGGGCGGGACATTCTGCCTACCTCAGAGTCTTCTGAGTTCCACACTGGGAGGGGAGGGGCATTCTGCCTACCTCAGAGTCTCCTGGCTTCCACACCGGGAGGGGCGGGCATTCTGCCTACCTCAGAGTCTCTTGGCTGCCTCACTGGGAGGGGCGCAGGATTCTCCCTACCTCAGTCTCCTGGCTGCAAAACTTGGATGGGCGGGGCATTCTGCCTACCTCAGAGTCTCCTGGCTGCCACACCGGGAGGGGCGGGAGTTCTGCTTACCTCAGATTCTTCTGGCTGCAACACTTGGATGGGAGGAGCATTCTGCTTACCTCAGAGTTTCCTGGCTTCTACACTGGAAGGGGCGGGGCATTCTGCTTACCTTAGAGTCACGTGGCTTCCACACTGGGAGCTGCGGGGCATTCTGCTACCTCAGAGTCTCCTGGCTGCCACACTGGCAGAAATGGGGCATTCTACCTACTTTAGTCTCCTGCCTGCCACAATGGAAGGAGCCAGCGGCGGCCAGCACAGGTAAGCCCGGTGGGCGGGGCAGGGCACGGCAGAGGGGAAGCCGACAGACAGAATAGGATTTTTTTTAAATTTAATTATACCTATTCTGTCGTATGTCGACACCCGCTCCTCCCACCCCGCCCTGCCCCACCCCGGCTCACCGCGTTTAACTGTGCTGGCCGGCGCAGGGAGGAGCACAGGATTCTGCCTACCGCAGAATCTCCTGGCTGCCTTACTGGGAGGGACGTAGGATTCTCCATATCTCAGTCTCCTGGCTGCCGTACTGGGAGGGGCGGGGCATCCTGCCTACCTCAGAGCCTCCTAACTGCCAAACTGGGAGGGGCAGGGCATTCAGCCTAAATCAAGTCTGGTATGCTCCCACCTAGGGAGGGGGCCATAAGTGAGCACCTTACACCTCCCTTTGCCCCGCTTCCACACCAGGAGGGGTGGGGCATTCTGCCTACCGCAGAGTTCCTGGCTGCCACACTGAGAGGGGTGCAGGATTCTCCCTACCTCAGTCTCCTGGCTGCAAAACTTGGATGGGCGGGGCATTCTGCCTACCTCAGAGTCTCCTGGCTGCCACACCGGGAGGGGCGGGCATTCTGCTTACCTCAGATTCTCCTGGCTGCACCACTTGGATGGGAGGAGCATTCTGCTTACCTCAGAGTTTCCTGGCTTCTACACTGGAAGGGGCGGGGCATTCTGCTTACCTTAGAGTCACGTGGCATCCACACTGGGAGCTGCGGGGCATTCTGCTACCTCAGAGTCTCCTAGCTGCCACACTGGCAGAAATGGGGCATTCTACCTACTTTAGTCTCCTGCCTGCCACAATGGAAGGAGCCAGCGGCGGCCAGCACAGGTAAGCCCGGTGGGCGGGGCAGGGCACGGCAAATGGGAAGCCGACAGACAGAATAGGAGTTTTTTTAAATTTAATTATACCTATTCTGTCGTATGTCGACACCCACTCCTCCCACCCCGCCCTGCCCCACCCCGGCTCACCGCGTTTAACTGTGCTGGCCGGCGCAGGGAGGAGCACAGGATTCTGCCTACCGCAGAATCTCCTGGCTGCCTTACTGGGAGGGACGTAGGATTCTCCATATCTCAGTCTCCTGGCTGCCGTACTGGGAGGGGCGGGGCATCCTGCCTACCTCAGAGCCTCCTAACTGCCACACTGGGAGGGGCAGGGCATTCAGCCTAAATCAAGTCTGGTATGCTCCCACCTAGGGAGGGGGCCATAAGTGAGCACCTTACACCTCCCTTTGCCCCGCTGTTAGAGGGGCCTGCTTCCCAATCATTTTCCAATAAACGTCCATTCTAATCACCCAGAGAAAGCCTTTTGGTTCTCCAGCATCCAAAGATCTCGATGCACTTCACTGTTTGGGGTGTTTCAACAGCTCCTGGCCCACTGACCACTGCTGTTCCCTACCTTTCACACCTGGGAACAGTGGCTTAGCCAGTGTGTCAATGGCCCTTGCTAGGGTGACCAGGTGTCCCGGATTTGCCAGGACAGTCCCAGTTTTCCACCAGCTGTCCCGGCAGATTTCAGTAAATTTGGCTTGTGTCCCGGTTTTTAGTGAGGGTCACTGAAAACAGTGGAAGGCAGATTTGTACGTGCTCCAAAGCAGGGCTAGTTGCCAAATGTTAATACCAAAGCAATTTAATTAACATGTATCTTACTGGGTATAAAAACTGCATTTGATGTATTCTATTAGTACCTGTGCTGCATTTATATGTTGATAAGCACTGGCATTCTGTGGAGCTCGGATGATGTAAAATTGTATTCCTTCTTATATTTTTGAGAAATGCCCCGGTTTTTGTTTTTCTTAATCTGGTCGCCCTAGAGCAAGGAAGAAAATGGACGCCTTGGCCGCAGTTTGAACAGTGAAATAAAAACAATAATCAGGTTCAGTGGTCCCCTGGGGGCCCTGGTGCCACTGGACCTGCTGCACCCGTGGAAACTCCAGCCCTTGCTGGGGAAGAATATTAGTGTTGTACATTCTACTCTTGAGAATGGACCTCCTTTGGTATATGAACCTCTTTCCACTATGGTATTTACTTGATATTCATAACGTGTTTGTTTTCGTGATGTCCATCGTCATCGTTTTGTAACAACTTCTCTGAACCTTTTTACTCCACTGCAGTAGTGTCACTGTAAAGCACAGCCAACCCTATACCGCCCCCTGGTCCCTTTCACAGGCAAGCTTCTGAGTGTGTTTACTGTGCGCGTGCCGTGGCAGGGACGCGCGCCCATAGCCCGCACATGCTCCTAATGAAGACTGGAGCATTACCGGAGGGCCATTACGCGTCTGCGGAGACATCCAGGGAGTGGAACCAACTTCTCAGATTATAATTAGGTAGAAGCACACGAGGTGAACTGGAGCGCGGCTGCGCGGGCGGCGAGCCGGGTGAGCTGAGCTCCGAGGAAGGCCGTGCGTGGCTCCCCTCGCATGTAATCAAATCGAAGGTTAGTGATGCTCTATTTAGAGAGGGAGCGAGAACCCCTACATGTCTCGGAGCCCGGTCTGACGAGGAAGCTAATTGTACGTGGCGAAAAGGCCGATCCAGAAAAAATAATACACAGAAGGCAGAGCGCGGTCAGGGCCGTGCCTGAGAGGCAGGCCCGGCTCCAGGAATTTTTAATTGGGTGGGCCAAGGACGCATTTGGGTGGGCCACTGCGGGCTCGATTTGTCGCATATATGTCTAGGCAGGCCTGCTTCAGGGCCCTCCTTTACCTCTTCTTAGTCTTACAAGGCCCAGTAAAACTCACTCTTTTCCAAATCTCTTTTTAATGTTATCACTCACAAAAAGTGCTTTTTCTATGTAATGTTCCTTTGATGGGAAGAGGAGGTTTCTGAGGTGGGAGTATCAGGCAAGTGACACTTCTCTGGCTCCCTCTGTGTGAGCCTTCAGGGAGAATCCCTCTTCATTACTACCTCCACCTGACCACGGACTCTTCAACGCACTCCCTTACAAGCTTGATTAGCCACTATTCCTCTCCAGTGCACCTTATCTCAAAGATGACCTTGGGCCCCGCCCCATGTCAGGCACCAACTCCCGGTAAAAACATTAGTAAAATCACCTTCATACTTAAAACATTGAAAAGAGCAATAAATATAATTAACACGCACTTTAAAGTATGTTCCACAGTGGCCCTTATGGCCCGACTGCTAATTAAATAAACAAAAACAGAAAGGCCATGACAGGCAGGGCCGGACTGGGAACCGATACCGGCCCTTGCACAGTGCTCGGCCAGCCCCCCCCCCCCCCTTCCCCGGGGGGTTGGGGGTGCGACTGCGCTCTTTGCTAGGGCCGGTTTTCGTCCGATTTTGTTACAGGGCCGTTTTTGCAGCTATGCTGCAAAAATAGCCCTCTAACAAAACCGGCCCCCTGGGGCCCAAAACCGGCCCCCACCCATGCGGCCGACCGGGGGATTGCCCGGTGCCCGCAACAGTCAGTCCGGGCCTGATGACAGGGCCGGCTTCAGCGCTGATGCAAAAGTCTTTTTTGGCGCTGCACCAAAAACCTCTTTCTCCATAAATACCTTTACTACCACCTTCCAACAGTGTACCTCATCCGTCCATGCCCCCCTATTGACCTCTTCCTCAGATTCCCTCACTGCCACACGCCACAAGTGCCTCTCATCTCCCCATAGCCCCTCCCCTTTATGACCTCCTCCTCGGATTCCCTCACTGCCACCCTCCCCCAGTGCCCCTCGTCTCTCTGTAGCCCCTCCCCCTCATGACCTCCTCATCAGACTCCCTCAATACCACCATCCACCGGTGCCGCTCATCTCTCCCTAGTTTCCTCCACCCCATGACCTCCTCTTCGGATTCCCTCACTGCCACCCTCCACCAGTGCCCCTCATCTCTCCCTAGCTTCCCCCTCCACCCCATGACCTCTTCCTCGGATTCCCTCACTGTCATCCTCCAACAGTGCCCCTCATCGCTCCATAGCCCCTCCCACTACCTCCTCCTCGGATTCCCTCACTGACACCCTCCACGAGCGCCCCTCATGTTTACGTATCCCCTCTCTCATATGCATTTAATTTGTTGTATAATGCTGCTCATATCAATATAGTGTTGTCAGTACTTTACACCACGCACACACTTACAGAGACAATGAATCATGCAAGTATGTAAATCAATCTACAGGGAATGTCACATAAGCCAATGAGGATTACAAGGTGTAGGAATCATAGGTCATCCATTCTGGTGTAGTATATTTTAAGAGGGTTTGGTCTGGGGAAACACAACCTTAGGATTTAAAGAGTATTCCATGGGGGTCAGCTTTACTGATAAAAATGTATATCTGCCCAAACATACTCATTTTAGCAACATTAGAATAATGAAAAGACTAGGGAAGTTCTAACTATATCACAAAACAAAAAAAGCGAAGTTCTAATTATACCATTCATGTTTCTTTGCAGCTCTTTGGTGGCAGTTCGTTGTTCACTGCCTTTTGTTAGGATTGTAACTTCTGAAGTAACACAAGGATCTCTGTGACAAAGGCAGTAACCCACTGAGCTATCCACATAAAATAAAATACTAAAAAATACTAACAGACAAACGATTGCTTTAAAGCAGGATCATTAATCACCAACTGTATCTGGATATTGCCATTTTGTATTGTTTTACTGTTGACCAGCATGGCTATGATGAAATGATAAAAGCTGTTTAAATGAAGCACATACGAAGTATGCGTCCTGCTGGGCCTGTGCAGATTTTAAAAAGAATTTTTTTTTGTAACACATTCTCTTACCTACTCCATTAGTCATATTTTGTGTCACAGCCTTATGTGATAAGCAGCTGCAGGGGTGACTAGGAATAAACAGACCACTTTCCGCTGCGCTGCATAGAAAAAGAAATATCAACGCAGCAGGACAGTAGGCAAAGGTTACCAAAGGTTACCGTTGTCAAAGAAAGAATTTGTCCCCTTTCACCATGCAGAGATGAAGGGGTGAAAAAAGTAAACAAAGCCTAATTAACATGTTAATGGTCTTTTAAAGACCTGTTAAGTACTTTGGTGCGGCTGCGATAATCTTAAACTGTCAGTGTGTGTGTGCGCCCGGGAAGCTGTCTCCCCGGGCTGACACACACGACCTGCGCGTTGCGCCTGCCTTCAAGCCCTCACTGCGAGGGCCAAGGCTCCTGTTTGGGTGGGCCAGGCTCATCTTTGGGTGGGCCGAGCCCACCCGGCCCACCCGCTAGAACCGGGCCTGCTGAGAGGCGTCTGGCATGATGCGCCTTCCGAGAGTGGAGCTCGTAGTGAGTACATGGATAGGGCTACCCACCAATTAAGAGGCCCAACCCACACTGTTCAATCCAGTCTGATGGCTTATGCTCAAACAGGAAGTGCGTTGCCACAGAGACAACAACAAGGAGCGAGAAGTCAATAGGTCTCGTCTCTCTGAGAGCTATAGCCAGTGCCAGTGAATTCTAGCCATGTTGAACAGTAGTGTGGCTCCTGCTCAACATGGCTAAAAGTAGAGTGGAGTGGCGTAGAGTACTGTAGAGTGGAGTGGTGTAAAGTGGGATGGAGTAGTGTACAGCGGAGTGGCGTAGGGTAGGGTGGTATAGAGTGGAGTGGCATACAGTGGATTGGTGTACAGTGGAGTGGCACGAAGTGGCATGGCAGAGTATAGAGGCATGGAGTAGAGTGGAGTGGCGTAGAATGGAGTGGCAAAGAATAGAGTGGTGTAGAATGGCATTTTTGAAGTGGCATAAAGTGGAGTGGCACAGAATGGGATAGATAGGGATAGAGTGGCATAGATGATATTGGTATACAGAGGAATGGCATAGAATGGAGTGGCATAGAGTGATATAGAGAGGAATAGACAGAAGTGGCATATATTGGCATTGTGTGGAGTGGAAAAGCATAGAGTGGTGTAGAGTAGAGTGGCATAGAGTAGAGTGACATAGAATAGAGTGACATAATGGGTTGGCATGGAGAGTGGTGGTGTAGAGTAGCAGAGAAGGGCATACAGTAGAGTGGCATAGAATGGAGTAGTGTAGAGTAGTGAAGAGTTGAGTGGCATAGAGTGGCATTGTGATGAGTGGAGGGGCATTCAGTGGAGTAGCATAGAATAGAGTGGGATAGAGTGGCAGAGTTTGATAGAATGAAGTAGAGTGGAGTGGCGTAAAGTGGAGTAGCAAAGAGGGGAGGGGAAAGGCATAGAGTAGAGTGGTGTGAAGTGGCATAGGGTAGAGTGCTTTATAGTTGCATAGAGTGGTGTAGAGTGGAGTAGAGAGGAGTAGACTGACACAGATTTAGAGTGGCATAGATTAGTTTGGTATAAAGTGGATTGGCATAGAGTAGAGTGGAGTATCATGGAGTAGAGTTGTTGGACTTGGCCCTTTTTGGCTAAAGTTCCCTAAACATTTTGCTTTACCACTAGACCTTTTTTCGGACATGGTATTGCTAACTTAGATGCTTTGGGCACTTTGCCACTGCTGATCAGTGTCACAGTGCAAGTGCTCCCTGTGTAAAGTGCAATGGTAATTGGTTGTACATAATTGGTATGTTTGCCTTAATAGTAAAGTCCCTAGCAAAGTGCACTATGTGTGCCAGTGCTGGTAATGCAAAAGCAACTAGTGGGCCTGCAGCGCTAATTGCGCCACCCACACAAGTAGCCCTAAAGACAGTACTCAGGCCTGCCACTGCAGTGCCTGCGCGCAGTTTGTTAAACTGCCTTGTGTCCTGACAAGTGCACCCACATGCCAAGCCTTACCCTTCCATTTCTATGCACATCAGACACCCCAATGGTAGGTCCAAGGTACCCCCTAGGCAGGGTGCAGTGCATGTGAAAGGTAGGACCTGTACTGAGGTGTGTACCATGTCCTGACATTGAAATAATCTCCATTTCGTTTTTTACTGTTGAAAGGCTATCTTGCACATGGGATAGAATGGGGAGGTTGTGTAATATGTTTCCAGCCTATCTCCCCAAAGGCATAAGATGGAGAGGTGAAGTTTAGTGTGCCTGAACTCACAATTCAATAACACATATTTTTGTGAAGGTGGTTTCCCCATGCTTGAAAGGACTTTGCGGTGTGCTGTGTCCTGAAGTAACCGAAACCCAAGGGCCAGAGGAAAGCTGGGTCCTTGTTGTGAAAACTCAGGAACACAAAAGTTTCCAGGAGAGTCTCAGCGATGCTGTGTGAGTGTGCTTTTTGCAGCCTGAAACCCTTGTAAGAATTTCCTGTGATCGTGGGCACCTGAAGTCCAAGCGAGCCTCAGTGATGCTGTGTGCCTGTGCTTTTTTCAGCCTCAGCCCTTTGTGAGGATTGTCCTGTGACTGTGTGCACCCGGAGTTCAAGCGAGTCTCAGCGACACTGTGTGCGTGTGCTTTATGCAGCCTGAACCCTGTGTGAGGATTGTCCTGTGATCGTTTACACCCGGAATCCAAGCAAGTCTCAGTGCCACTGTGTGCGTGTGCTTTTTGCAGCCATAGCCCTTCGTGAGGATTGTCCTGTGATCGTGTGTACCCGGAGTCCAAGCGAGTCTCAGCGACACCGTGTGTGTGTGCTCTTTGCAGCCTGAGCCCTTTGTGAGGATTGCCCCGTTATCGTGCACCTCTAGTCCAAGTGAGTCTCAGGGACGCTGTGCGCGTGTGCTTTGTGCAGCCTGAGACCTTTGTGAGGATTGCCCTGTTATTGTGCACCCAGAGTCCAAGTGAGTCTCAGCAACGCTGTGTGCTTCTTGCAGCCTGGGACCTTCGTCAGGATTGCACTGTTATCGTGCACCCGGAGTCCAAGTGAGTCTCAGCGACACTGTGTGCGCGTGCTTCTTGTAGCCTGAGATCTTTGTGAGGATTGCCCTGTGATCGTGTGCACCCGGAACTCAAGTGAGTCTCAGTGACGCTGTGTGTGCTTCTTGCAGCCTGAGACCTTTGTGAGGATTGCCCTGTGATCGTGCACTTCCGAAGCTCAAGTAAAGTCTCAGCGACGCTGTGTGCGTGTGCCCTGTTGCAGCCTGGGATCCTCGTTATCGCCAACAGCCCGAAATCCACAAAGTCGCATTGGAGGCCCAGGTCGAAGGAGGGGGAGAGGAGAGCGAGGTCTAACCCCCAGGTAACATGTGTCGCCACCTGGGGTGGGGTGCGGGCTCGGCGAGGGATGCTCTCGGCCTCTCCCATTCTTGCGGCGTGAGCCTCTGCTGCAGCTCGTATCGCGTCCCGTACTTGCAGAGGAGCGGCAATACCGGGGCCGGAGCACAGAGCTTCACTTTGGTTTTCACCATGCTCGTGTTGGGGGCATCTCTTGACAGAAGCTGACTGCGAGTCAGTACGAGTGGCGGAGAGACGGTCTAAAGAACCATGATCGGTGATGGAGTGTATTATGCATTGCATTATTTCTGCATTGCGAACTACCTGATTAGTGTATTACGCATTGCATTATTTCTGCATTACGAACTACCTGATTGTCGTATTACGCATTGCATTATTTCTACATTACGAACTACCTGATTAGTGTATTACGCATTGCATTATTTCTGCATTACGAACTACCTGATTGTCATATTCCGCATTATATTATTTCTGCATTACGAACAGCCTGATTGTTGCATTACGCATTGCACTATTTTTGCATAACAAACTACCTGATGGTTGCATTATGCATTGCGTTAGTTTGCATAACCAACTGCCTGATTGTTGCGTTACGCATTGCATTATTTTGGTCATTACGAACTGCTTGAATGTTGCATAACAAACTGCATTATTTTTACATTGCGAAGTGCCTGATTCTTGCATTATGAATTGCTTAGCATTACATTAGGACTGTAGTGGATCGCCTAGAATTGCTCATTAATACCTACAAGGGCGGCGAGCCTAATAACCGTCCAGGAGGAATTTTACCAATATGCATATGTTGGATTTATATTGTGTGGTCTCAACATATTTTTTTTATATAAAGTTATACTTGTTTTTATGAAACTTATGTGGCGTCCATTTGTGGTGTTGCGCTGCAAAATTGTGGTATCCCGGTGCACACAAAATCGAATTATTAGTTCCTGAATATTTAAATCAGTCTTAAAGTAGGCGCCACATCCGACGCACGTCGTCCAAACGTGCCTTGGAAATACTGGAGCTGTGGAGTGAGAAAAGCAGTTTCTCACAAGGATGTGCGCTCTAAATAAACGTGAAACTATGAAGTTTCTGAACAGTTCAAAATGCGGATTAATCCAAAATAAATGTTTCTCAATCAAAGCAGTTGATTGCTTTCAAAGTTTATTTCAAAGGTTTTCATTTCCAATGTTTTCATTCACATTTGGTTGGGGTACATTCCCAAATTATTGAAAACGTCTTCAATTTCAAATACCCAATGCATTTCGGGTCATAGAGCGGGGACCCTTCATCAGGGGTCTATGGAAAGAGGAAATACAGGACCAGGGTAATTATATGAAGTCACTAGCTTACAGCGCGTGTTGCATGCTTGGAACGAAGGTGAAAAGACGAGAGGAGAGACTCGATACCCGTGCGTTAAGCAACAAAAAGGGCGGTGGAATATTGTGTGACTGTAGTTAAAAAACGTAGTGAAAAATGTGAAATACGGTGAAAAGTCCAACACCAGGCGGACTTGAGCAAAAAGTGAGAGAGATACATAACTGAATAAATGAATAAATCGAACCACCACCAACATGTAACCATTACGCAGAGACATTGATCCGGTTAAACAAAGACTACAGGCCTAATATTTTTGGATCAAAAAATTGAATGCTTTACAACCTTTCGGAATTAATGACAGGGTGGAATATTCTTGTTTTTTATAATATGCAGCCTTGTCTTTTTCGGTCTAATCTGTTTACCCCCCTTGGTAGTATGTTCATTTTGCATGCGAATGTTATTGCCAGTCTTACATGTTTGCTGACCTTTATCTTCACCATCATATTCGGATTCATTTATATTTGCATTGTTTTTTGTATATTGTTTTTTGTATATTGCAGTACTTTATGTATTACGAGTTCATGTTGCAAGCCACGTCGGTATTTGACGCGTTCTAGTCCCTTTGCTGTGATGCACTTGTTATGCTTAGTCCTCCTTTTGTGTTTGTGTTTTCGCTACTCCCGATCACGTGACCCTACGTCACACGCCAAACTCTCTTGACTTTGCACAACTCCGGGTGTCTTTGACTTTTGCTGAGCCGAGCACACGTTTGAGACGTTTGTCGTCCGACCTTAATGTAAGTTTCTATTCCTGTTGCATCTGGTTTAATGGTTACATGTTGGTGGTGGTTCGATTTATTCATTTATTCAGTTATGTATCTCTCTCACTTTTTGCTCAAGTCCGCCTGGTGTTGGACTTTTCACCGTATTTCACATTTTTCACTACGTTTTTAAACTACAGTCACACAATATTCCACCGCCCTTTTTGTTGCTTAACGCACGGGTATCGAGTCTCTCCTCTCGTCTTTTCACCTTCGTTCCAAGCATGCAACACGCGCTGTAAGCTAGTGACTTCATATACTTACCCTGGTCCTGTATTTCCTCTTTCCATAGACCCCTGATGAAGGGTCCCCGCTCTATGACCCGAAATGCATTGGGTATTTGAAATTGAAGACGTTTTCAATAATTTGGGAATGTACCCCAACCAAATGTGAATGAAAACATTGGAAATGAAAACCTTTGAAATAAACTTTGAAAGCAATCAACTGCTTTGATTGAGAAACATTTATTTTGGATTAATCCGCATTTTGAACTGTTCAGAAACTTCATAGTTTCACGTTTATTTAGAGCGCACATCCTTGTGAGAAACTGCTTTTCTCACTCCACAGCTCCAGTCCATTTGTGGTGTGTCATCAATGGGTTACTGAGAGCATGGTTGCAAATACTTTACAAACTTGCCTTGAAGGTAAGCTTGGCTCCTTGTGCCAAGCTACCGAGGGGTGAGCAGGGGCTATCTAAGAAGATGTCCTTCCTTTCCCTGACGTGGAAGCAAAGGTCTCTATTTGGCCTAAGTTACCTACCTCAGCCAACTAGCGACCCCAGGTCTAACAAGAGTGGAGAGGCATAGTATGGTTTATAGAGGAGTAGAGTAGAGTGGCGAGGAGTAGCAGAGAGTGGTATCAATTGGAGTGGCGAAATGTAGCACTGTGTGTGTTGGCGTGGGATAGTGGTGTGGAGTAGAGTGGCATGGAGTGGCATAGAGTAGAGTGGCGTGGAGTGGCATAGACTAGTGATGTAGAGTGGAGTGGTGTAGAGTGGAATAGAGTGGTGTGGAGTTGCATGGATTAGCATTGTGTGGACTAGAGTGGCATAGATTGGAGTTTGGTGGAGTTGAGTGGCATAGAGTAGAATGGCATAGAGTAGAGTGGCTTAGAGTGAAGTGGAATAGAGTAGAGTGGCATAGTGTGGAGTGGCGCAAAGGAGACTGGAGTGTCATAGAGTGGAGTGGTGAAGAGAGGTGGAAAGTGGAGTGGCATAGGGTAGAGTGGTGAAGATTGCAGTGCCGTAAAGTGGCATTGTTTAGAGTGGAGTGGACTAGAGTGGTGTAGAGTAGAGTGGTATGGCCTGGCGTAGAATAGGTGCCTTAAAGGAGAATGGGGTGGTATAGAGTGGAGTTGAGTGGAGAGGCATAGAGTGGCATGGAGAGGTGTAGAGAAGAGTGGTATAGAGTGGAGTGGTATAGAGTGGCCCAGAGTGGAGTGGCACGGAGTGCTATAGAGTGGCATTGTGAGTAGTAGAGTGGCATTGAGTAGAGTGCAGTGGCATAGTGTGGAATGGCATGGAGAAGAGTGGAGTGGCATAGAGTGGAGTGGGGTGTAGAGTACAGAAACGTGGCACAGAGTAGAGTGGACAGTCACTGAGTAGAGTGGCATATAGTAGAGTGGCATGGCATAGAGTGGAATAGCATAGAGTAGCGTACAGTACAGTGGCATACTGTAGAGTGGCATAGAGAGGAGTGGCACAGAGTGCTATAGAGTGGCACTGTGTGGGGTAGCATAGAGTGCCATGGAGTAGGGTGGCAAAGGTTAGAGTTGCATAGAGTACAGTGAAGTGTCAAAGAGCAGAGCGGCATCAAGTGGAATAAACTGGCGTGGAGTGGAGTGGTATAGAATGGTGTAGAAAAGAGTGGAATGGAGTAGAGTGGCATAGAGTAGAGAAGCATAGAGTGGGGTGGAGTGGAGTAGAGTGGAGGGGCGTGATGTAGAGTGAAGTAGTTAGAGGAGAGTAGAGTAGAGTGTAGTGGCAGAGAATGGTGTGGTGTAGGGTGGAGTGGCACAGAGTAGAGTGACACAGAGTAGAGTGGCATAGAGTAGCTTTCCATAGAGTGGAGTAGAGTGGTGTAAAGTAGAGTGGCGAAGAGAGGAGTGGCGTAGAATGTCATAGAATGGCATTGTGTGGAGTGGCATGGAGTGATGTAGACTATAGTGGCCCACAGTCACTCTGCTTAGAGTACAATGGAGTGGCGTAGAGTGCGGTGGACTGGAGTGCAGTGGCGTAGATTGGAATGTAGTGAGGTAGAATGACAGAGTAGAATAAAATAGGGTGGGGTGGAGTATAGTGTAGTTGTATGGGGTCGAGTGACAGTACAGTGGAGTCGAGTTGAGTAAAGTGGTATAGAGTTGGGTGGCGTAGAGGAGAGCGGCGTAGAGTGGTGTAGAGTAGAATGGCATAGAGAATAGTGGCTTAGAGTGAAGTGGAATAGAGAAGAGTGGAGTAGAACAGAGATGAGTGGCGTAGAGTAGGACGGAGTACCATAGAGCGGGGTGGTGTAGAGTGGAGTGGCATAGATTGGAAATGAGAAGAATGGAATCATGTAGAGTATATTAGAGTGGTGTAGAGTAGAAAGGTGTGGTGTGGAGTAGAGTAGAGTAGAGTGGTGTAGAGTGGAGAGGCATAGAGTGGAGTGGCATAGAGTGGAGTGGCATAGAGTGGAGTGGCATAGATTGTAGTAATGTAGAGCATAGTGGCAGAATGTACAGTTGTGGGTGTGAGCAACTAAAGTGTCGAAAGATTTGGCAGACAGCAACATAAATGAGTAGCTCAATGCCTCTGTTAAAAGAGGGAAAGAACATTGCAGGTCCAGGAATAATACAAAAACACTTAAAAAATAAAAATTATAAGGCATTGTAAAAACACAAGGGGAAACAGAGATGAAAAGGAATACATGTACTTGGTCCATGCTCCAGGGAGGAGCTAGAACAAGAACGGAAGGGAAGCCTATAGGATCTAAGCAATCAGAGTGACAACAAAAACAACTAATGGAATGGTGTGGACAGGTTGTGTAGGCGAGACCTAAAAAAGCCTCAAGTCTTGTGCAATTGCATGAGGGATTTCATTGACCAATCACAAGATTCTAGTGCAGGATGCACACAGTTTCACCCACACCCTGAACATCGAAGAGGCTTGAGGTTCTGTTGTCCTCAGACTAATACAAACTTCACACATCCCCTTCAATCTTGGGCAAATCTGTCAAATTCTGCTGCTTTCAGTAGTTTGTAGAGTTAGCAAAGTTCACCAACTTCCCTAGAATGATAACGTTTCCTCAAAATAAGTTCTTGTAAGAGATCTATCCAGTAGCAGAATCCTGAAACTGAAAGTGAGTTTTCTTGCAGAGATTTTGTCCATAAAACCAACTATTAGTGGAAGTTTTCTCCCGCGGTTTGTGTTTTTAAACTTCATAAAGTTTGTGACGGTCACAAACGTTGCACACAAAAAAACGATATGAAGATACAGGGGACACATATCTTGTACATTTATAAGGATGAAGAGAGAAGAGTGTAGGCAAGCGCCTAGTAATCTGAGGTGTAATTGGGAAAATAATGCACAGAGAGACAGAGCTATACATGTGTAAGCTAAACTGCTGCCCACCTAGAGTCTCATTCCAATAATGTGTTTGAAGCCAATTCTGGAAAATGCTGCACTTTAGTCTCAAATACGTCGCCTGGTAAAACCTGGCTAAATATGTGAGATGCAATACCGAACCATTGTGATTTTGCATCTCTGAATAACGGGAAACGTGCAGGATTTCCATGTTATCCACTATTCAGAGGTGTAGCACTCGGAGCGTGGAAGTAGTGAGCAGTGGCAGGATACAAATCACCCAATCAAAAGGATGATAAAACAGCTATGATCCATGGGAGGAACAAAAACAAGAAGAGTAAAGAAAGTATTTGAATAAGAAACAAACCAATGAAAGTGACAAGAAAACCAATCTAATGGTAAGCAATGGGCTGGCACACAGCCCACTGTAAGTTTTAGGTACGGATATCAAAACTCTTTCAACAACAGGCAGCTAAATGTTGCCTGTAGGTGAAACCTAAAAACTGCACCATGCAGTATATATATTTACTGTTCTTGTATTAAGTTCCCAATCAACAAGCCACTGGGAATGAAGCCATTCGTGGCAGTGCTTAATTTGTAAAAAAAAATATATATAATAAGTGTCAGGACCTTCCTCGGGAGGCATAGCAGCTTGCACCCACCCAATCACAGAACTGACAATGACAGTACCTAAACAACTACTAACCACCACTCTGCTACAAGTATGACAATTCAGACTGTTCAAGGCCCTCAAAGCAATAGGAATGACTTGGTAGGAAGTATTAGTTGTTTTAAATGCATATTGAAATAATAATCAACTGATGTTCTGCTCATCTTTAAATTACACAAACAGCGCCACCATGTGGCAGCTTTCATAAGTGTCAGTGTTGACTATTAAGTGCCGGTGCCAGGCACCAGAAACCGCCATCTCAAATTAAGCACTGCTTAGTGGACTGATGCTCTGATCCAGACCAGCACTCATTACATAGAGTTTGGCAAACACTACAGGGGACCAGTAACCTTCTCCATTCACCAACAAATACTTTGAATTCTGGGATAAATGCCATGTGAATTAAGGGTGAAAATAGAAATTACATGTGCTTTGATAAGCTATTTACACTAAAAAATCCAGTTTAGATTTTATATGCAATGCCCAGGAAGAAAAGTTCAACTGCACACCTTACTGTCACTTCTTAGGTCGTCTATTATTGTGTCTTCTTCTACGAAAAGATCCAGTTTTGAAAGTCATGTGTCAGACTGATGACACCAACCAATCTGTAACACAACAGCAAATTCTCTGACTTGTATTTTTGTTACACTTACACCCACAACTTGAAAAATGACAATATTGTGAGGGCATTTGTTCCTTTACTGCATTCCACGTGTCCACCAAAATGCTGTGAGCGCTCATGAGCCCCATTTACTGGGCATAAACATTTTTCATCGATTGGGTCTGCGGAAGGATGTGACGATTCTCATATGCGATTCAAAATTAAGCGTTCCTATATACACCACTTTCTCCCATAAAAAGTAAATAGCATATGTGTGCTTAGCGACACTTCACAACCCTGCAGGAGCAGCAGGTTGTAGCTAGGGCAGTGTATCTTTCCTTGTCATACTTTTCAGGTGTGACTTTGTGACATTTGTGCCACCCAGAATACATTACTGCATATCATATACAATACTTTCTTGGCTGTTTTGGATGCAGAATTATTGTCGTTGAGATTGCTTGAAAGAGAGAGGAATACAAGAACATCCAGTGCTTTATTTGTAAAACAATCAGTGCCAGGGCTCTTGTCAGGAGGCCACTGCAGCTTCCACTATGCATTGCCCTGCTATGCTGGCAATCATAGTAACAACACAAGCACTAACTATCACATTCCTACAAGTGTGACATTTTGGACTATTTCAGGCCCTCAAAGCTATAAGATTGGCTTAGGCGACAGGTAGTAATCCTTTTTAATAAATATAGTATTAATAATAAACTGTTGTTGTGGTCATGTCTAAATTAGCTTGACAGCGCCACCTTATGGCATGCTGTCACAATCACCGGTGCTGAGAATTAAGAGCCAGTGCTGAGCACCGGAAACCACTGACTCAAATCAAGTACTGGACATCAATCATGAATAGAGTTTAACTTCTCACCTGACTAATAACATCTAACCTTACTATTGGATATCTGCTGGTTTAACCCTTTCTCTGCGGCGGCAATTCCGCCGCAGCGTTAAGGGGCGGGGGGGCCGTGCGGCGCTACGACGCTGGTGACGGAACTGCTCCGTCACGCCCGTCGGGTGGGCTGTGCTTGTGACGTAGCGGTTCCGTCACGGCCCCGCCCGTTCAATAGAACTGCGCCACGCAGGCGTGAAATCAGCGCCGCACAGGCGCGGCGAGCGGGCCGTGACGGAACCGCTCCGTCACCAGCACAGCCCACCCGAGGGGCGTGACAGAGCGGTTCCGTCACCAGCGTGGAAGGGGTTAAAGTAGATTTTCCACAGCCTCGGTGGTCGGAAAATCTGGAAATCTGGATTTTATCAAGGACACGGAGGATAATATTATGCAATAAATCCTTCATTGCCACCACTCAGCAGCACAAGAAAAAAGGTTCTCAGAATGCAGAACCTTTTACAACATTCCAAAAAACAATAAAACTCCTCTTCATCCTCTCTTCTACCTTTTTTCCATTGCCTGCGAAAAGGAGAAACATCTAACAATAAAACCTTTTCATTTTTTATACTTCAATTAAAAACATCAAAGAAATCTTCTTGCTTCCTTAAACGTAGAGATGATGAGATGGGAACGAATCCAACAAATCCTAGTTTTGACCTGCATTGATAACAAAATCAGAAAACAACATCAGGGATGGGAAAAAACATGGGAGGGATAATATTAGCCTCCTTGTCTTTAATAAAATACAGAATTTCAGCCCACCGAGGCTGTGGAAAATCTACATTTTATGGCATGACGCGGAGGCCAACATTGTGCAAGTTCAAAGCATATTTACCAGACAACTAGCTGCATTTTCAATCAGTTTAAAATAAAACCTTCTAAAAATTGAATCAGTAGACCAATCAGCACATCTAAGAATATCTTGCAGGCTACCACCTAAGACACATGCTTTAGAGGAAGCCGCACCCCTCACAGAGTGTGCTACAAACATACTTATATCAATACCTGCCATCCTCCTCAAATCTGTCACCCATCTAGCCAAAGTGGGCGAATAAACAGCCTTATAAGGATACCTGAAAGAAAAGAGTAATTGCTTCACCCCAACAGGTCTTAAAGGGTTCGTTCTACATTCATACTCTTTCACACAACGCACCACAAAGTTTCTCTTTTTCAACCATGAATGGATAAAATATAGTTGATGGAATAAAACATCTACTTGAGATCTCTAATGCATGGACATCAGATACTCTCCTGAATGAAAGAAGGCACAACAACATCGTAAGTTTGTAAGATAAATCTTTCAAATTTAAATCCATATTGTCATTCCAAGATACATCCCAAGGAAAGAATATTTTGGACCTGGTGGTTTCGCTAACCTGATGCTTCTTAACAATCTCCTAACCATAATATCCTGACCAACAGTAATACCATTCACCAGAACATGTCCCGCTGAAATAGCAGACCTATGTAAGTTCACTGACCTGTAAGCCAAACCTTTTTGTAAACAAACCAGTTAGATAATTCAACACCTGAACTACATCTGCTGAAACGGGATGCAGGTTCCTTTCCATACACCAACCATTCCACTTATTCCAGGCTGATTTATATGCCTTCCTAGCCCATATGCCCAGGATTCCTCAATGAGTTTCAAAGCCTCAGAAGAAAGTCCTGGCTTTCTCCAGACACTCCTAAAAGTTTCCAAGCCATTAGTTGAAGATGGCCCGATTCCACCAACCCGTGACTCTCTGCCATAGGCCCTCTTAAGACTCCCTGTAAGTTCAGCAGAATAACTGGGCAATACACACTCATTCCCAACATTGGGTGCTATGCCTGAGAACGCCAAAACGGTGTGATCACCACCACCGTTTCCCTCCATTTCCGAATCATCCCTGTTACTCTGCTGATCATTGAAAAAGGAGGAAAAGCATATGGTAGGCAACCCCTCCAATATTGCAGGAAAGCACCTATCCCCAATGCCTCTGGATCTGGATGCCAGCTGAAAAACTGCTTTAGCTGGGTGTTTATTCTATTTGCAAAAAGGTCTACCTGGAAAAGACCCCAAAGACGGTTTAAATTTGAAAAAATTACCTTGTCTAGGGTCCAGTCGCTGGAATCATAGAAATTCCTCAAGTACCAATCTGTCACTGAATTTGAATTCCCTGGGATGTGATCTGCTGGAGCATAAATGTTCCTTTCCAGACAATAATCCCAAAACACCCTTGCTAGATCCGCAAAATCTTTCGATCATGGTCCTCCCATCCTGTTCACATATCCTACCGCAGAAATATTGTCCATCCTTAATATCACCCAACATCTGGCAGTTTGTTCCCCAAAACATTTTACTGCAAAAGAACCAGCTAACAATTCCAAACAATGTATATGCAGCTTCTTTTCCTGCCCTGTCCATCGTCCGCCAGTACTTTGAGACCCGCATCTTGCACCCCAGCCTTCCAAACTTGCATCTGATTCCACAATCAGATCTGCATTTACTCCAAAAATTGCACGCCCATTTCATACTTCCATATTTCTCAGCCACCAAATCAATTCCTGTCTTGCCTCCTGAGAAAGACATACACTCTCTGAATATTTCAAACCATTCCTCAAATGCAAAGCCTTTAATCTTTGTAAGGCCCTGTATTGTAAAGGGTGTGGAAAAATACCCTGTATCGTTGAAGAAAGAAGACCAACAATACGTGCTAACATCCTTAAAGAAATACAGTCCTTCATTAAAACTTTTTTTAATTCTTTCCGTATCCTCTTTAATTTCTCTTTCGGTAGTTTCAAAACTGGCTCCACAGTATCCACAACAAATCCCAAAAACTGAGATTGTTGAATCGGGACACATTGTGATTTCTTTCTGTTTACCACAAAACCCAGCGACTCTAGTAATTCCACAGCTAACCTTGTGTGAGTTAAAAGAGTCTTTTTGTCTTGATCCATAATCAAAATGTCATCCAAATAAATAATCTGATTAACACCCCTCTGTCTCAGAAATGACGCCACTGGCCGTAACACCTTCGTGAAGCACTATGGAGCTGACGACAGGCCCAAAGGTAAACATACAAACTTCCACATCTTGCCTCCTTAAACAAACTTCAGAAATCTCTGATATTACTTGCATATAGGAATTGTAAGGTACGCATCCTTCAAATCCAACCCAGTCATCCAGTCTCCTTTCAGCAACACATCCTTTAGAAAATGAATCCCCCTCCATTTTGAAGTGGTGAAAACTACCCAATCATTCAACTCTCGCAAATTTATCACAGGATGCATACCACTTTTGTCCTTTTTTTCTACAAAAAAATGATGCTGATAAAACCTTCCACAAGATCTTTCTTGCCTTCTATTGCTCCTTTCTTCTGTAAATCGTCTACTTCTAAATCTATTCATTTCATTTGACTTTCCTGAAATGGAATTTTTCTTGGAATAAAACTCTGAACTGGATCTGCGACAAACTCTTTCCGAAAACCCTGTACGGTTTCTAAAACCCAAGGGTCCCTTGTTACTGACCTCTATACTTGAATTAATTGGGCAAGTCTGCCGTCCAATTTTATATGGATACCAGAAAGGTCTTGACTTACCAGACGAACCTCTGCCTCATCTTTCACCTCTGTGCAATCTTCCCCTTCCACGTTGCCTCTGGGGATAAAATCCGCCTCAGCAGTAAAACTGTTGTCCTTGATAGCCTCTAAATCTGTAGCCACGGGAAAAGGAGCCTCTCGTGATGCCCTGGCCTTGGCCGGGGAACCGACTCCTCGTTCTCACGGCCGACCCAAAAACACGATCACTGAAAACCTTTTTAATCTCTCTCTGAGATTTTTGCAGGGAACTGAAAGCTCCTACATATCTAGATAGATCCCTAACAAATTATTCACCAAAGAGAAGACCCCTCGCCGAAGGCCCTTCTTCCTTTGTAGCTAATTTCACCAATTTGGGATCTACTTTATGTAAAATACTTTTCCTCCTCTCAATTGATATCGCCGTATTAGCATTGCCAAGTAAACAAACTACACGTTGTATCCATTCACGTAACTCCTCCACATCAATATTTGACTTACATACATAAGCCTCCTCTGGCATCTCAAAAATCTTCGACAAAGGCCCGGCATTGTCCAATAACCTGTCCTGACAGGGCCTTAATCCACGGTCAATACCCTTTCTTGGGTCCAAACCCCCTTTTGCAATGAATGCGATCATCTTTGGGTCTAACTCCGGAGTTACCAAGATTTTGCCTTCAAAGGAAGGTCATGGACACTCAGATCTAAGCCTAACACGCACATCTTTTGGCATCTTCTGATCCATCAATGAAGATATTCAGCCACATGACCAGAAGGAGACCATTCTGGTGATAGGGGATGCTTACTGAGCAAAGGATCAAACATATTCCCACCCAGTGGATCTAAAATCTTTTTGCTTTTAAAGCATGATACCCCATCATCCTTTTTTAAGTTGCACAAAATCATTATCCGATTCAAAATCGTACTACAACTTAATTCCGCACAATAAACTGACCTATGTTTGTGTCCCCTCTTTGAAGCATCATCATGTGGGTCTCTTTCTTGCCCCTCCTGCATGCCCGTGTCATCATCATCTTGCATGTCTGAACAGCAAACATGCTCTACCATAGTAGATTTTATTTTATTTCCCATTAGCGTACTGGAAGAAATATGTTTTCTTTTACGTGATGCCTTCTTAGAAATGCCATGTGCATTTTCATTTTCATTTGTCGACCAAAACCTTTCTTTCTCTTGTCTTCCTGACTTAGAGGCAGCCATAAGTTCTAATTTTTTTCCATACGTAAAGAGAAATCTGTGGTTATTTTCTCAATAGCCTTATTAATTTCATCATCAAAAGATCCTTCACCTTGCTCCATTTTATAAATATTTTCTCTTTGCTACCAAATTAACTAATGATATCTAAATATCAATCTTGCCTATTAATTCCTTTACTCAGTTCATAAAAATGTCAGCTTTCAAACCTTTCAAAATTTTTATGACCTTCTCCAATATTAGAATTCACCAAAATCCTCCTTCGCTAATAAAATTAACCTTTCCAAACTCTCCTCACGCAAACTCCAATAACCGATCCTCACAGAAACAACTTCTGTTAGGATACGCCGTCACCCAGGAAACCAGCGGGTACGGCGAGACCTGAAAGACAAAAGCCCTCTAATGCGTAGTGAATTCAAACGTGTGTACGTGTGAGCACCCTCTCTCACACTAAAGGCTCGAGCAAAGAAGACTCGCGCTCTCACAGCGCTCGCGTGCGCATAACAGTAAGATTTAAACTTTACCATTTGTAAATCCTCATCAATCAATCATTTCCAACCTTTTACAATTAACCATGAATTACCCTGCCTGATAAATTTATCAGAAAAAAATCATTCACACTAAAAACCTTCAGTGAATATAATTTTCAAACGAATAAACCATTCTACGTTTTCCATAGAACAACCAAAATATTAACCCCCAAGTTAAACCAAAAACAATAAATGCTTCCCATCTTTAGAACCTTCCATTCTTTAACCTTTTAAAAATATTTTACCTTAAAGAGCACTAATATTTAAAAATCGATTTATATGGATATATGCATAAAAATTTTCAAACATTAATTGTATTAATTATTCTAAATATTCTATGGCTAATCATATTTTTCACTTGAAATTCTCCAAATTTAAACTTTCCTTTTAATTAAAAGTAAAATCATGTAATACTTATCTCCTTGAGCAGCAGCAATAAAAGAAGTTAGAAGAGAGGATTAAGAGGAGTTTTATTGTTTTTTGGAATGTTGTAAAAGGTTCTGTATTCTGAAAACCTTTTTTCTTGTGCTGCAGAGTGGTGGCAATAAAGGATTTATTGCATAATGTTGGCCTCCGTGTCGTGCCATAAAATTGCAGACACACTTGTAGAAACAAATTTCATGCTGTACAAAGAGTACTTTGAAGCATGTTTTGTGTTAGAAATGTAAATCCCTATCATAACTAGGGCTCCAGGTAGGATGGCATATTTTTAAAAAAACATTTCCATCTGTATTTATCTATAATTTTTTGGCCATAAGGCGTAAGTCATATATTTCCACATTTATTTAACCAATGAATGTGCACTCCCACTTTGTTGCCTGCCAGCTTTTAGTACATTATACCGCCAAATATAATAAAACAATACACCCACATGTAATTATTAGCATAATAGCACAAACATATGTTGAGATATGCAGTTATTTAAAGAAATCTCATTCCATTTGTTTTAACATGCCTGAACTTCAGTATCACAGCTTAGAATCACTCAAATACAGCCCAATTTCCTGTAATTTACTGCTCTCTAAAACAAAAAAATACAGACAGAATGTATTTATCTGTAAAAATCTTTAAAATTGGAAACTGTGAGTCTTAATCAGCATAATATGTTTATTTAGAAAGCCCACTTTCATCTTTGGGTCTGCTGGCACTGCAATAGTAGATGTTCACTGTTACCTAACTAAATGGCACTAATGTATCAACTTCAGAAGGAGTAAAGGCTGAGTGGACCCACTGGGATTCAAAGCTATGATCATGAGGTCAAACTCATAATCTTGGATTGAATGTATTCATCCACTGAGCTGCCAGGCCCAGCTATCGGGCAGGCACAGAGTACAGCACCTGCCTTTCAATGCAAAGTTCTTTATGTTGCCTCTTTCTCCCCATTACAAAGGTATATTGCCAAGGTAAGCAAGAAAATGTACGCAGATGCTGATAACCTAGCACAATAAAAAAATTACATAACACATGTGTAGCACTTAAATTTTTTCCTTTATGCATTTAGGGCCAGATGTATGACGCTCACCATAACCCCTCACAAATTGAGAGTTTCTTGCGACTCGCAATTTGCGAGGCTCTATTTTGGATGTACAACAGTGTGTATCACACTGACTGTGATTCGCAATGTGGTCGCAAATTGAGAGGCTCATGAATATTAATGAGCCTCTCGCAATTTGAGACCCCATTGGGAATGGCAGACCCTTCGAGGTATCGTTGCCGGCTGGGCTCAGCAGACCACCATGTCTGGGACTGCTTATAAATAAAGCTGTTTTTTTAACTACACCCCGTTTTCCCTTTGCGAGTGTTTCGCACCCGCAATTGCGGACGCAAAACATTCATACATGGGCTTGCGTTCGCTATTAGGAATAGAACGCCCCTTCCTAATAGCGAGTCGCAAAACCTATTTAGCGAGTCGCAAATAAATTGCGACTTGCTAAATAGGCTTTGTACATGGCCCATGCTGTTTTTGCATGCGAAAATGGATTCATAAACTTGTTTGCGCTTGCAAAAACGGTCGTACATCTGGCCCTTGATTTCTTTGAAAATAGAGAAGGTAAAATAAAATAGCACTATCAACACTGGACCTCTACTTCGCACAGAAAAGTGGTTCTAAGAATACATCATGGTTGCTTTGCAGCTTGCAAGTACATTTTTGATTGCGCGCAGTCATGTTGTTATGGTATGCTATGTTGTTTACATTATGAAAATTTGACCACCACCATCACCTAACATACAGCTGCCAATGATAACGTTTTAGAAATGTCAATTTTTTATATTTACTTGGATGTCCGCTGGTCCATTATCACCTTCGAGTCTCATGACGAGCTCAGCTCGTCTTGAGCCACGGTGCTCGTGTGCTCATGACGAGCTCAGCTCTTCATGACCGTTAGAACGCTCGCATGCTGGGCAAATTCCCCTGCTGTGCGAGCGTTCTAAAGAAACGGGTGTGGTCATGACAAGCTGAACTCGTCATGAGCACACGACCACTATGGCTCATGACGAGCTGAGCTTGTAATGAGCACGGGGGCGCTGTGCGCGCCCACCCCGCCCCCCAGCACAGCAGAGGAATTTGCCCAGCTGAGAAGGGGTTATAGCATGGAGTCCACATGATAGGTTGCCGCAGTCTTATTTCCTGAACTGCATATGACCTGCCACCAGGCTTTGCTTTATAAATTTAGGGTGAGCGCTATGGGTTTCAGATAATCCAAGCGTTTTTCTTAACTGATAATGTAGAGGTTTTGTGGGAGTAAAATCCTGGTGGACCATACATGATAGTCACATGTATGTTAACCATACAGACAGTCTTAAAGGGGCCATCCAGTGTAGAGAAAAAGAGCTGTTCCCTTCAATCAGCCTCGCATCACTAACAAGAATTGACATTCTAGAATGTGGCTTGCTTGATGACATCACCTTGGGTTTCGAGAAGTATTATGACATCACTCATTCATGGTCTTTAAAAAAATGAGCATTGGAGCGTGGTCTCGGTGAGTAGGCTAAGGATGGGCCATGGGGCAGCACTCTACAATTGCTGCGAAGATCCAACAAACAGGCGGGCAGATCACAGTATACACTGTTGGGAAAGTCAATCTGGCATACGTAACCAACCAGCATTGCCTGTGATTCACGTGCGGTGTTTACAAAGTGGGTAAGACCATGATCCACGCATATGTTGACAATTTTACTGGAGGTTTGTCATTGATGGTTCCCATATATCACAGCGGACATACTTAAGCTCATTGTCCTTTATTTTTTTTTTTCAAAACATAGTTTATTAATTTTTGTACACAAAACATACTAAATTGATACACAACCCACATTACTCTCATCCCATGGTGACATATCGCTGAATACAATAGTCCTGACAATCAGTATCCCATTTAAACAAAGTTTCGAATACTTTTCCATCAACATGTTTCTATCTAAATCTTCCCCTCCTCCCCTCCACCCCAAACCCGTCACCGACGCCTGCAGATGTGTCCTGTCTCTTGAATAGGTGCTTACAGGAAAATATGTGAGTTCTCGCTCCTGTTGCCCTGTCATGGTCTAGGGTCCTACCTCAGACAATGAGCTGTTCCATATTGCTATCTTGCGTCTCGTGGTCTCGTAAAGCCTGTACTAGCGCTTCCCATGCTGTCGCTGCTTCTAGCATCTTGTCGTTCTTGTGCCTGCGTGCCTGTTGATACCTTAATGTGCTTTCGCTGCCGCCCATTTAAGCAATTTATTTTTCCATCTATGTCCGCTGGGAATCGCTGCTGCTTTCCAATGCTTTGTAATCTCCCTCTTTGCCAGTATGAGTCCCATGTCCACAAATTTGCTAGTGTTCTTATTCTTTGGTGTGTGAGGGAACCAGTGTAGAGTACTGACGGCCATATCAAAATCGAGCCATCTTCCTGTTATCGCGTTTAGTGTGTCCCCCACCTCCTTCCAGTATTGTCTCACCTCTGGGCAAGACCATAGCATATGTGCCAGTTCTGCCCCTGTATTCGTGCATCTAGGGCATGCCGCCTCTTCCACTTTGAAGAATTTCTTCACCCTCCCTGGTGTCAAGTACGCTCGGTGAAGAATATAGAAATGCACTAGTTGGAACCTAGCGTTCCTCGTGCTCTTCCAGGCCCTACGCACTATTTGCGCCCATGCCATTTCAGGGGTGGATTTCCCTAGATCATCCTCCCATTTACCCTTCAAAGTATCTAGTGTCAATAACAGTACATTAAGCATTCTAGAGTACAAGCACATAACCGCTTTATAGGTGCCTGCCGCCATCATGACATATTGGCAGGCCCTCTTTGTCTTTGGCTCCATTAATCCTTCTTGCCAATGTGCCTGCACCGCTCTTATAATTGCTGCGTGCTGCAGGAAGTCACCTCTCGATAGGTCAAACCTTTCTCGGAGTGTCTGGTAGGGCAACACTGTTCCGTCTTCGAACAAGTCTCCCAACATATGGACTCCCGCCTCCTCCCAGCCTTATAAGTGTGACCAGTCGCCTCCATGTGGCAATGCCGTCACCATTCCCAGGGGGATTTCTGGGGCGCATATGGGTGTAGTACCCCCGCCTTGCGTTGAGATCGGTTCCAGCACAGTCTAAGTGTGTTCTCTTCTAATGTCAAGTCTCTGAGATTCAGTTTCTGCTGAAGAGCTATAAATGATAGAACATGGCGTGGGGTTCCCCCATCTGCCTGTGTTCTGGTCCCCTAAACACTCTCGCTATCTCTTGTTTAAAAATCTGCAGTTGGGCTGCTAAGTAATATGTTTCAAAATCAGGTACCGCCAGCACTCCCTCGATTTTGGGTCTCATGAGCGTTGATTGTGCTACTCTGCGACGTCCCGAGCCCCATAGGAAAGATACTATCATAGACTTCAACTGCCTAAAGATAGAGTTATGTATCCACATTGGTAATGTTCTGAAATAATACAGAAACCTGGGAAGCGCTATCATTTTTAACAGCGCTACGCGACCCGTCACTGATAATGGGAGAGTGGACCAAAAGGACATATTGCTTTTCAGGGCCCATACACCCCGTCCTATATTTCCGTCTAGCAGGTCTGCCGTCTCGTGGTATATGTGTACACCCAAGTATTTCAGGCAAGTGGGTTCCCATCGTACCGTTCGTGTTGTATTGGGCTGTGTCTCCCCCTGTCGTACTGGGAACAAACATGTTTTGGACCAGTTCACTCTCAGTCCCGATAGTTCCCCAAAGTTCGAGAGCAATCGTTCAACTCCCTAGATCGCTTTGTCAGCATCTTCTAGCAAGAGTAGCAGATCATCTGCGTATAGAGAAATATACTGCTGGTCATTTTTACCCCTCAATCCCTTGTAGTTGTCCCCCTTCCCTATCGCGATCGCCAGCGGTTCTACTGCTAAAGCGAATAACAGCGGGGATAAAGAGCACCCCTGCCTCGTCCCTCTCTCTACAGGATATTGCGAGGATACTAGTGTTCCTACCTTTACCCTGGCCATCGCAGAAGTGTACAGTACTTTCGTCCATTGCAAATACCCGTCACCCAGGCCGAAGCGGCTCAGCACTTTGTATAGATATTCCCATTCGAGGCTGTCAAAGGCTTTTTCGATGTCTACCGATAATACCATCGGTCATTCGGCCTCTGGGTGATCTTCTCCCAGGAGGCGCACCAGTCGCCGAACATTTGCAGTCGTATTCCGTGATGGTATAAAACCCGCCTGGTCTTCGTGGACTAGTGTGGTCATGTGTTGTAATAAGCGGGTCGCTAAGATTCTGCTCAAAATTTTATAATCTGTAGTCAGCATCGACAGCGGTCTGTAAGCCGCGGCCGGTTCCTACCTTCCCTCCCTGGTTTCAGCAGCGGTATTACCGACGCTTCTCGCATTGATTGCGGCAGCCACCCTAATGTCTTCACCTCTTTGTAGACTGCATGGAGTCTGGGTGCGAGTAAGTCAACGTATTTGGCATAAAATTCTATGGGTAAGCCGTCTAATCCTGGGGTTTTGTTGCGGGCCATACTTTTAATGGCGCTTCGTATCTCCCATATTTCAATATCCTTCCCCAACACCTCTGCTTGTTCCTGCTCTAGCGCTGGTAGTTGTAGGTCCCTGAGGAATATATCTATGGTCGGGTCTCCAGTTTCTAACCTACTTTTATAAAGATCCCCATAATAGCTCTCGAAGCATTGCAGTATGTCGTTTTGGGTATGCACTTCTTGTCCTTCTGCCGTGTCTAGAGCTACGATAGGGGAGCTTCTTTTCATCGGGTTGGTAAGCCAAGCCAGCAGAGTTCCTGCTTTATCGCCCTCTGCATGGGCCCTCACCGTGTACGCTTTGTGGTCAAAGCAACGCAAGCGTTCTACTTCTGCTGCTACTGCTTCCCTTGCCGCGCTAACTTGTTCCTGAAGCTCTGGGCGACCAGGTCGTAAGAGCTCTACCTCTCGAAGTGCACTATCAGCTTTGTCCAAATCTTTTAATAATGTTTTCCGCATTCCCGCATACTTCCCAATACAAAGCCCCCTGATAACCACCTTGAAGGCATCCCATTCTAACGCTCTTGTCTCGGTCGTCCCTGTGTTCTCTGCAAAATAATGAGTAATCCCTTCGTCTAACGCGGCCTGAAAGATTGGGTCTTCCAGTGTCTCGGGGTGTAGCTTCCAGGTAGGGACGCATGAGACGCCGGGCATCCATTGCAGCGTGATCAGTAAAGGGTTATGATCTGATAACGTTCTGGTGAGATATTCAGAGTGGGCTACAGTGGACATCACTCCTGGGGAGCATAAAATCGCATCCAGGCGCACGTGGAGTTCATGCATGCCTGAGAAGTAGGAGTAATCTCGGCCCTGTGGGTGATGTGCACGCCAGGCATCAATCAGTCCCCATCGTGTCTGCCAGTCTAGTCTCCCTTTCGTTAATCGGTGTATCGGGGAATCAGCCAGGGGTGGGTGTGATCTATCTAAGGAGATGTCCGTTATGGAGTTAAAGTCGCCTGCCATCATCAATGGACCTGCAAGATAGTGCGCTAGTGTTCCCGACATCCTTGACAAAAAACTCAGTTGATCAGTGTTAGGTGCATATACACTACAAAAGCCAACCTCCCTACCCCTCAACCTTCCCTCGATGGCCACAAACCTGCCATCTGGGTCTATCGTCTGCTTAAGTAATTGGAAAGGGACCCCTGCTCTAATCCATATTAGCGCGCCCCTAGCGTACGCCGAATATGTGGTATTATAAATTTGGCCTCTCCACCTGCGCTGCAGTGCCGTCCCTTCGGCCTTCGTTAAGTGTGTTTCCTGAAGCATTGCGATATGCACTCCCCTCCTAACCAGATAGGCATGGACTTTATGTCTTCTTACCATGGTGTGGAGACCCCGCACATTCCAGAATATGCATCTTAAGTTGGCATAATCACCCATATCTACTCAGAGTCCCGTAGAGCTCTCCTAGTTTCTTTCTACATCTCTGCTGTGCATCAGCGTCAGTGACATTCCCTCCCGCCCCATCCTTCGAACATCCCCTAGTGCCCCCCCCCAGAACAGGACCTAGCGACAAACATCTAGTTCCCATCCAAACTATCATAACATTCAACATAACTCTAAGCCCGACAGAGGTAACTACAGGCATGCCTTAAGGACCAAGAAAGGGGGGGCCGGCAGCCGCTCGGTGGTCGCGCGCTCTGAAAAATCTCTCCGACTCCTGAGCCCTAACGGAAAGCACTCCCCCGTGTTCGCTCTCCCCCCCCATGTACAGTTAACAGTCAATCCCCCCACGTTAAGCCAACAACAGGAGCCTTCTCAGTTCCGAGTTCACAGCGGTGGCGTTTCTCTCCTCTGCCTATCCTTCATCTAGCATACCTTCTGCCGTCTTTGGAGTAACCTTCGGTAGTTGTACACTATCTGTTTCAGAGTGTTCCGAATGTTCTGAGTCTGATCTAGCGTTCTCTCTCTCTGATCCCGTTCCGTCTATGGATGGGTTCTCCAATGTAGCCGATAGTGTGGACACCGCTGCCAATGCCCCCAGCCGTCCTGCCGCTGCCTGAAATGGGGACGGTCTCCTTAGTCCCCGTTGCCTGTTTTGAAGTCGTCTTGATTTTCGTTGTGGCAAGCCTCCTGTGACAGTTTCTAGTTCCTGTGAATCGACGACTTTGCCTGCCCTAAAGGTCTCCAGCCAGGCGCAGGCATCATCCGGGGCATCAAAGAACCAAGTCTTACCATCAACGATTACTCTCAACTTGGCCGGGAATAGGAGTGAGTACTGTAGTCCCTCAGTGCGCAGCTCTCTTTTGACCACTAAAAAGGAAGTCCGGCAGCGCTGGGTTTCGTACGTGTAATCAGGGAAAATGTTGACCTTACTATTTTCCACCTGAAAGGGACCGTTTTCTCTCGCCTTCTGGAGGAGCAAGTCCCGGTCTCTGAAATGTAGCAGCCGGGCCACCACTGGCCTCGGGGGTCGGCCCTGCTGAGTTGGGCGAGCCGGCAGTCTGTGTGCTCGCTCCAATGTGTAGAACGTAGACAAACCCTCCGGTGCTACCACGGTTTGGAGCCAGGATTCTAGGTAATGTACCATATCTGATCCTTCAATTTTCTCCGGTAGGCCTACCACCCGTATGTTGTTCCGTCTATTGTGGCCTTCGGCATCTTCAGCTCTTTTTTCCAGAGCCCCTAATCGTTCCAGTACAGTGTCTAGGGCAGCCATGAAGTTCTGCTGTGCCGGCTCTATGGTTTGGAGCGTGCTCTCTACCTCCGTGACTCTGTCGTTCAGTTTTCTATGGTCGGCTCGGAGCAAGCCCAACCCCGTGGCCACTTGCGCAATGTCCTGCTGGAGCGCTGTGCGAGAGTCTGATATCGCTAGTAGGATTTTGTCCAATTGTTGCTGCAATTGGGGATCTCTCACCGGCTCGCCCTCACCCTGGGCTTCTCGTTCAGGTGGCACGTCGTCCCTGGGTTGCTGGGACCCGCTCTTCAGCCCTTTTGGTTTCCCCATCTCTGGGCGGTCGTGCGGTGACCCAGGTCGCTCCGCTCAGCTGGATGAACGCCACTGGGGCAGGCACTTGTCCTCCCTGGGGTTGTCCTCTCTTATCACTTGCTACCTGCGCGCGTTCCCCGCCAGTCTTGAGCGATCGGCCTCGGCTTTTCGGGTTGGTTCGGGTGTAAGCCGGCACCCCTTGCGGCCGTTACGCAGATCGTCGGTGTCAGGGCTCTAGGTTTACTGCCCCCGCTAGAATCGGGCTCCCCTTCTTTGCGCATTGTCCCCAGAGAGTCTCAGATCGCTTCAATTGCAGGGCAGTGTGGCCTCTTCTGATCCCGGGTTAGGGAAGACGTCTATGTCAACGCCACCAGCGGGCTGCTCCCGTCCTCCGAGTGAGCTTTACCTCTGTTGTCTACAGGGTCCACAGCACACCAGGGGCTGTCCCCGACTGTCTTTTAGGAAGTGCCCTCACGCCCCACCCTCCACCAGCTTTCCCTGCAGATCCAGCACACAGCAGTGACTCCAGGTGTATTCAGATAACGGGCATTCCACTGTCCTTTCTCTTATGCGGCAGGCGCCTACTCTGTGGGACCTCTCAGTCTGACCAGGCCTCAACAAGGGCTCTAGGCTCCATAGGGCCACCTGTGGCCTATTTCCAATGAGGTGGTTCCCCTCCACTGCAAGTACGATCCAGATGCCCCACTGTGTGCATTCCGTGGGAAGTAGCTTTCCCCGCGGCTCTCTAAGCCACCGCGGCAGTGCTCTTGGTGCTCCGTGTCTCTCACCCCTCAAAGAGCTACTGGGGTGTTGAACAATTTTTCCAGGTGCTCCCGGAGCACTCCCGCTGATGGGGGGAGGAAATGAGGGGGGGGCCCTAGGAGCGTCCACCAATCTATGCCTCTGTGGCCGTTGCTTTGTTCTGCTGTTATCCCTCAGCCCGTACTGTGTGACTGGGTCCCCGGGGACCACCACAGGCAGCACTCCTGCTCTCTGCCGAGCACGTCCCGGGGCGCTCCAGATGTGTGTTCAGGGAGGCGCCTCGGGTCCTCGTCGCACCACTCACTGCAGTCAGCCCGGCCGGGTGCCCCACTGCTATCTGGTCGGGTCCGCCCCAAAGCTTATGCCGGTTCCGACCTCCGCCGTACGGTCAGGCCCTCCTGCCGTCTCACAGTTATAATAAGTGCTCCGACGGTGGCAGGTCCCGGAGAGTCATCGCGGCCGCCATGCTGATCTCGCCTCCGCCGCCCGACTTTGTTCTAATGGTGTCGCCGCGCCTCAGGTCTCCGGCTCGTACGATCCCGTGATCCCCCTCCGCAGGTCCTCCGTCTGCCTTGTCTCCGCCCGCTCTCCAGTTTCGATTTAGGATCGGGATGATCCTTCTTCAAATTGCGGCCGCCATCTGTCCTGACTCTTAGGAGCTCCCGGCACATCAGTGAGGGTCACGCAGGGGGGTCCTCCTGGTCAGCGCTGCTCTCACTTTCGTTGCACAGAGGGGGGTATCCCCTTCCCACACTTCGGGGGTCAGTGGGGAGTTCCGGGCACCTCATTGACAGGATAGATTCTGGCTCGGAGACGGAGCCCTAAGTTCAGGCAGCCACCATCATCGGCTGCTCGCCACGCCCCTAAGCTCATTGTCCTTTATTGTATAGTTTTATGTGAATAATATTTTAATATACCTTTTGTAGGTGAATAGATTTTCTTAATGTTTGTAATAAAATATTTTTATATGTAGTTTAGATAATTTCTAATAAAACAAATGTAGGGAGTTGTGGACATGGTCCTTTCCAATGTGTGTATATAAGTGAATGGGACTTTGAACTTAAAAAGTCGATAGGTAGTCTTTCATTAATACTTGCAGATTGATACCCCAGCCTTCAAAGATCTTAACATGGAGTTAACCTTTACTTGTTTAGCCCAGTCTGGTCAGATCTCAGTCGGCAGCGATGTAATATTGTCTCCCACTACTTAGATCACTATCTATTAATTTAATTTGAGCCATCCAGATGTCCATAGCAATCGGCAATTTGCAAAATCCAACTGCTTCCAAGTGAAACCTGTCTCACCTTCCTTAGAAGCCTCCAGAGTAGGGCGCACGCACACACATTAAGAGCAGAGGTGAGTATGTAGAACCGTTCGGCACACTGCACGCATCTGTGGCAAATTGGGATTGGAAAGGAGGGGTCGGCCCTGCGTGCTGTCTGTCAGTGAGGTACACTGTGTCCAGTTCTTTGCATTTTCACAGATTTCAACCTCCCTCAGGCTTACAACGGTGATACGGGATATCGAAAGCTGTTGACAAAGTTGTTGTGTTGTGGGCCCAAGGCCCACATGCTGGGAATGACTGACACAGACACGGTGCTTATGGTTATTCGCTGGCCTAAAGCACGTGCACCCAGGCCCTTTTATTAGCAGGCTCACGTCACTCGTGACGCCTGTAATGGATGGGTGTGGGGTGCAGTGTGCCCACTCCCATAGGGGGAGTGGCTACTAAACCAGTGCCTGTCGAGACACTAGAACGTGTCTCGCAGGACACAACAAAAGTGAACAAACCCAGAACTCTGACTCCAACATGTTTTTCAGGACATGGGTCACACAAGACAGAGATGGTGGCTGAATTTTATGCTTCATGTAGGAATAAAAGCAGCTTGAACAGCCTTTGCAGGGTATGGTAGTATTGTTGACGTCTGCAGTGAATGCATGGTAGGTTTTTTATTTTATTTATTTAAACGAGGGTAATAGGGCCATCACTTTAAACATTGATGCTAGACAGAGGTCAAGAAGTAAAACAGACTTTGTCGCATTATACAGGTACTTAAGTGCTTGATATATAGTGAAAAAGGGATCTGTCCTGCAGACTGAGAATGAATGCCGTTTTCTGTACCTGGATGCCTGATTATAGCTGTTTGTGTCTGTATTTGTGATGATTTGTGTGAGAGTGGATGTCTAATGATATGCTGCACTGTATGCATGTTTGTCTGTTTCAATGCGACCACTTGTGGACATGGTATGTATTTGTGCATATAGAAAAGTCAGACCTGTTGGCTAAGTAAGTGCTTGCTTTATTACTCAACTGTGCATGCTTCCAGATGCATCTTAACCTGTGGACCCAAGCATCGCCAAACCCTCTCTGTGCTGCCTTGGCTCAGAGAGACACAAGTAACTTCAAAACCTAGTCCACTGTTTTAATATTACTATAGGTACTTCTGCCCCTCCCCCCTTCCCCCTTCCCCCTTCCCCCTTCCCCTCCACCGCAGCCCAGGAAACAAGTGAGCCATGGTGCTTTGGAAGCTTAGTAACAAGGGTCTACAGAAAAAGCACCCTAGTAACAAAGCGCTGAATGGCTGCCACTTGAAGGTCACATTATGCCTTGTGGTCTCCCAGGAGGAGCACCTGCTTTGTACGTCTCTTCCTCAGGTGTCCTCTATTGAAGGTGTTGTTGCTAGGGTGCTCTATGTGTAATGGCTCTTTCTTCATCACTTGCTTTTGCAGGCAAGGCAGCTTGGCTGACAGAGATCTATGAAGCACTATCAAGAGCCTGGTATCACCTGTGGGCCGATGGAGCGGAGCACAGGTGTCTAAGAAACCTATTTGTTGCTTAGACATTTTGAAGTATCCCCAAGAGGTACCGAATATCACTCCGTTTATAACATAACTTGTATTTTTAAAGCACACGTTCACCCAAGGCTTTTGTGGTCCTGAATTTATTGTTACCCAACTCAATGGTACTCCTTTTATCAACCTCAGAAGGATGAACGTTTGAGTGGACTCGCTGGGATTTGAACCTGTGACCATGAGGTCGAACACAGGCCCCTACAGTGGATGCATTAGTCCACTAAGCCACCAGACCCGGCTTATAGTCTGAAGATCTCACATGAAGTTGCGGAATCAGTTCCTTTTGATTGTGGTTCCAAAAGATCTGGAACAGCTTCACTTTACTACCTGAAATCTGGCATGCACCCAGTGTACGGTGCTTGTGGATCCAAGTTCAAAACAGGGGGTTCTTTAGAGCTTAGCGCATGCAAAGATCTGCAAAAAACTGAGGCTGACCTGTAGCCGCTGTATAGTGTATAGCCTGGTCTATAGCCTAAGTAAGGTGGATGGCAGATTTCTTGCTTCTTAGTGATGCTTTTTCTTCTGCCCTCTGTTAGTGGGTTAGTGGAAAAACAATTAATTGTTGTTGTTTTTTTAACACCTGTTTATTGTTTTAGATGTCAACATAACAGTCAATAACATAAAACGTTGGCACCAACTACAGCAGTAAAGTGAAGCCCTGCTTGTATAGGTCCCCATTACTATTATAACTTTGACAGTAAGGCTCACAGTGTATTACTTTACATTGAAAATATCAGGCGCCCAAGTTTCTGGAAGTCCATTGGCCCCATACTCTCTGGTGTTTGTTCGGATACCCTCTCCATTTGTAAATCTAAATCTCTTTCTCTGTGTTACTACAGTGGTCCATCCCACAAGCCCAGACTGCTAAGGGAGATGGCTCATACGCCCGCCAGTAACTAGCGATATCTCGCTTGCCAATATCCTCTGACTACATGAGTTCACTCAACCCGCCATCACCCCCAATACTGCCACCTTGAGGTTCATTTCATTGTGTGTGTGTAGCATATGTTCCAGGGTGTCATGATATGCACTGCCAGTACTGAGCATTTACCAGGCATGACTATGATGAAAGGCCTCTTCATGATCCCCTCAACATGTACAATTTTATTTTGTGGGCCTCCCCATGTTCCACAGCCTTTAAGGATGGTAGTATGTCCTAGTGGAAATAATTAAAAGTTATCAACCATAAATTAGAAGGACTGGCAAGCATCTGGGCTGCCATTTTGGCATGACGCCTGTCGCCTACATCCAACTCGTTCACATTACTGTCCCACATCTGCTTATCTGGAGCGGGCTGGTATGTTGGCAGGAGAGACCTGCAAAGCCTTGAGATTCCCTTATTGCCCAGTGGGCTCAGCATCAGTCTAGTCTCCTGCAGGTTACAGTCCGGCACCACTCCCAGGTCTATCCTATACGTGCGGAATGCATCACAGATCTGGAGCGATACACTTTTCTTAAATTTTGTATGCTGAACTCCTAAGATAGGCATTCAAAAGACACAGATATATCCCATGGTCCCATACATCCCCCAAGCAAGAGATATCAATCCGGTCACACTGCTGAAATCCCGGCAGTCGTGTTGCCTGCAGCTGCCTAGTCACAGCCCATAGTAAAGTTTTCACAGTGAGCTTGTAAATCCATTTTATGTGGGACAGGGTCCCCCACAAACACAGGAGCAGTAGCCTCATCACCTCTGGAAGCAAGGTGTCTTCCATATAGAAGGTTTAAGCTTTCTAGTTTCTCAAGGGCAGCCACCTCTAGCCTCCAGGAGGAATCATGTCTGTCCCCACAGTGACAGCCGTCAATTGGCAACATCTGAGCTTCCCAGTGTAGGACTTGGCCTTTTTGGTTAAAGTTACCTAAACTTTTTGCTTTCCCCCTAGACCATTTTAGATGCTTTATGTACTTTGGCACTGCTGATCAGTGTCAAAGTACTGGAGTTCTTTATGAAAATTGTAATGGTCATTGGTTGGCCATGATTGGTATGTTACCTTACTAGTAAAAGTCCCTAGTGATGTGCACTGTGTGTGCAAGGGCTAGTAATGCAAGGACGCGCAGTGAAGGGAACTCAGGCCTGCAGTGTAGGGACTGCGCGCAGAATGCTAAGTTAGCATGTAGTCCTGACAAGTGCAACCACTTGTCACGCCTGACTTTCCCTTTTACATACACATGGGGCACCCCTGTGGTAGGTACCAGGTAACCCCTGGGCAGGGTGCAGTGTAGGTAAAAGGCAGAACATAAACTGTGTGTGTGTTATGTTCTGACAGTGAAAAACTCTCCATTTCGTTTTTCACTGCTGAAAGGTCATTCTGCCCATAGGACAGAATGGGTGAGGCTGGGTGTTGTGTTTGTTAGCCTAGTTTCTTGTCAGTTTATAATGGAGAGGTGAAGTTTGGTATGTATGGACTCACAGTGTCATAATGCATCTGTCTGTGAAGGTGGTTTTGTCACTGTGTGTTTATAAACCACTCTTTTAGAAAGTGGCTAAGTTCTGTGCTCTGAGCATTTCTGTGTGTCTCTGAAATGTAGATTGTCTTTCTGGAACTGAAAGGTGAGAGGAGTTGGGAGAGGTCTTGACCCAAGGAGGGGTTCGAGATGGCACCAGGCTGCCCTCCCTTCATCTGAAGAGTAGGGGGGAGTAGAAGCCCAGGAGGTGAAAAGGCCTGGGCTGGTGCTATAAACCAACTGACCCATCTCCTGCTGAGTGATTAAGCATCCAGACCCCCAGTATCAAAGGGAGAGAGGTGACATTGGGAGGGAGACACCCAGAACTGATCTGGGGAGGGGTCAGGGACCCCCAAGCACATACAAACTTCGAAGACATTAAGGGGTATAACTATGAGAGCTGAAGGCCCCGAACGTTGGAGTGAAACAGATATGGATTGAGCCTGAAAAGGCTTGGACCCATTCTATGTTCAAGAGGAACCTCTGCTAAAGAAGAAGCAACTGAAGAGACTGCTGTGGATAGACCAGTCATTGCTTTGTGATCTGGGGCCGGTCTGCTGTTTGCTGTTCTAACTAAGGAAGAGGCTGTTGGGACTGTGCTTGGAGGACCTGGTTCCCCCTCCTTGAAGAAGACTGTGCTTTGAGCTGTGTCTTGAAACCCCAAGGGCCTGAGGTGAGCAGGCTCCCTGTTTTGGAAACACAGGAATATAAAAAGTTTCCGGAGAAGACTCTCAGATATGCCGTGGTATGTTTGTTCTGTCTAGCCTGAGACCTTCGCAAGTTGTGCCCTGTGATATTGGGCACCTGGAGTTTCAAGGGAAACTCGGACGTGCTGGGTGCGTGTCGTGGTGCAGCCCGGGTGTTGGTGAAGAGCTCCTGGGCCTCGTGTGCACCAAAGGAAGAAGCGAGACTGAGACGCACAGTGTGCATGTCGTGGTGCAGCCAGGGCTTTGGTGAGGAGCCCCTGGACATCGTGTGCACTAATGAGGTAGTGAGTCTCGGATGTGCTGGGAGCGTGTCATGGTGCAGCCCGAGTGTTGGTAAAGAGCACTGAGGCCTCGTAGGCACCAAAAGAAGAAGTGAGTCTCCTACTTGCAAGAGTGCGTGTCCTGGTGCAGCCAGGGCTTTGGTGAAGAGCGCCTGGACATCGTGTGCACTGGGAGAAGAGGAGAGGCTCGAACGCACAGGGTGCATGTTGAGGTGTTGGCGAAGAGCGCCGGATCGCCATGAGTGCCAGAGAAGAATCGAGTCTCCAACGCGCGGTGTGCGTGTCGAAGTGCAACCTGAGGTGCTGGTGAGGAGTGCCGGGTTAGGGTGTGCACCAAATTGAAGTAAAGTCTCCACAGTGCTGAGGGCGCGTCTTGTTGTGGACTGAGACCGCCGGAGTGAGGGCCAAGTCATTGGGGCCCTCTGAGTTGATCAACAGCGGCCTGAACTGGCAGCCACGGAAGAGCTGAGCTGCCGTCCCGAGTCCGCCGCAATCCGTGACGGAGTTCTGGATCAAGGCCCAAGTCGCTGATGTTGGGGAGGAGAGTGGGATCGCGCTCCCCCAGGTAACATGGATCAACACCTGGGGTGGGGTGGGGTGTGGCCCCGGAGGGACACTCTCTCGGCTTCCCACTTCAGTCAGCTGCGCGAGCCGTTGCTTCAGCTCGGATCCCGGCCTATGCTGACCCAAGACGGGGCAGTACTGGGGTCGGAGTGGGAAGCAGTACTTTTTCTGTCATCCTTTGATCCATAACAGGGGCACTGTTAAGGGAGCACGTAAAACTATTGTATTACACTTTGCATTATTGCTGCTAACAAACTATAGAACTGTCGCATGATGCCTGACCTCATTTGTGCCTGATGAACTGTATGTTGGGTGCGCTACGCACTACTTTATTTCTCCCTTGCATATTACCTGATTTTACGTGGCGCAGTGCATTATTTCTTCAGTGCACAGTATCTGAGTATAACGTGGCACAGTGTATTATTTCTTTATAGCACCGTACAGGATTGTAGCGTGACGCGTGGCTTTGTTTCTTCCTGGTGCAGGGCACGCTGGTGGTGATAAGCATTGCATTATTCCTTCAATTGCAAGTACATGACTGTGGAGCTACGTATGGCAATGTTTCTCTGTTGCACATTATAAGAGAATATTGTTACGCATTGCAGTATTGTTTCCTTTTGCAACGTGTGTGATTCCTGCAATTCGACTTGCCTAACTTTTTGTGAAACGGTTAGAAGTGAGCTTAACCGTTGGTTAGAAGCGGTGGTTGGGATTAGAACCTACAACCCACCGGAAAGAATACTACCCATTCTTATATGTTGATTTTGTATTGTGTGGTTATATCGTATAATTGCTTATGTAAAGATTATACTCATTTTATCAATACTCGTGTGGAGTCTATTTGTGATGACATCATGGGGTTACTATGAGCGTGGTCGTACATACTGAACACTTGTGCCTTGGAGATAAGCCAGGCTGCTCGTGTCAAGCTACTTAGGGGGTGAGCATGGCTATCTCAGTCGCTGTCCTTACTTAGCCTTACGTTGAAGTGAGGGGTTGGGGACTAAAGCCTCCAGCATTTGGTAGCGGCGGTGAGCAACAGGGACCTCCACTTCCAACACCCAGTAAGACAGCTGGAGGTCTGGGACCCCAACCCACCCTTGAAAATCGGAAGAGTGCACTTGACATATGATACCCTCAGTAGCTTACATCTCCAAAGAAATTGATGGAGTAACGATTGGAGGTCCTGAAAAAAAGGTTTGTGGCAAAATATAGGAGTAGTTCTGTAATATTTAGAGGAAACGTGGAAGGACCATCATTTTATAAAGCAATACCTGCCCCATCAGATTGGGTGGCAAGGAAGCCCACACCTCCAAGTCTTAACGGTTACGCCTTAGGATTGGGCCGATGTTGGTGTGCCAAGTAGCCTGGCGGGCTTGGTGATATGTGAGCTCAGGGAAAGGGACTGCCAACTTTTCAAAACTGAGCGCTCCTCATGATGGGGGTTATTCGCATTTGTTTTTCCCCGGTTAACTGCCAAACTGGATGCCTCATATAAGTTTTCAACATCTGTATCAGATGATGCTGGGAGGTTTGCAGCACTGAATGTATATGGTGTACATATAATCGGTGCATAAGACTACCCTGACCTTCAAGCACTCAGCCCATCTAAAGCTGTATATCTGACTGTCTCTCCTGATCCACTCAATCAAGGGTTTCATCAGTACGGCAAAGAGAGGAGAGGAGAGGAGAGGAGAAAGAGGACAACCCTGGCACATAACGCGCTGAATAGGGAAAGGCCGAGAAAGGACACTGTTAGATCTTAATCTCACCCTTTGGACATTGTATAAGGTTCAACCAAGACCAGACAATGATGGCGAAAATTCATCCCACATAGTATTTGAAAGAGGAGGGACCACTGCACTATATCATAAGCTATTTTATAATCCTTTAACAACAATGTCATAGATGCTGGAGAGTACCATCTGTAATCGGTGTAGATAGTGCCTTGTACTTCTTCCGGGGATTAATCATTTCTTTTTTCTTGACCATCATCTTCATTATCGATAGTTGGGAAGTAACTTGAAGTTGGTGGTAATTTGCGATTTCTAAAGGCAAATTTGCACAACTTGGGTGCTTTCACAATTGCATTTAGGGAATCGCAATTCACAATTCTTAAATGCATTCTTAAAATAGGTAATCACAAATTTTGCTATTCCCTATTTTGTGTTGGCCTTTTGCGATGATACATCCCAAAAGGCTTTTTCCCGTTCGCAAACGGGCCAATTCTGAGAATCGGGCCGTTTGGAACTGGAAAAAGGCTTCATACATATGCCCTTTAATCTTCACGTTTAGGAGGAAGATAGGCCTGTCGGAGGCATAAAGCTCAGGGGCCTTGCCAGGTTAGTAATGGTGTATTCTTGACATATCACTCCCTCTGAAAACTAGGCAAGGTTGGTGCACATTCAGTAAGGGTAATGACACTTTCTGCAAATCTTAAATCTATGCCAATTTGTTAGAACTGGGGTCTCTAGTTGGCAGGGGTATGCACCCGAGTCCAAGTGGGGACCAACGCTTCCGACCTGGTAGCTTGGCGCAGAACAGCAAAGGCGTAACTTCAGAGGTAATGTGTAAAGTATTTGTGCAACACAGAACGGCGATGACACAGTAAAAACACTCACAAAAGGACACCACACCAGTTGTGTATAAAAATATAAAATATCTGTATCTAAGCATCAGGCAAGAGCAATCATCAAATAAATGCCGTTGCAGGCAAGATCAATAATAAAGGTGAAGCCAGTTGTATATAGGAGAGGTAACGTTATCCCTATCTAGAAATGCGCAAGATAACAAGGAAGTAATAAGGCTCCACAGGTATATTTATGATCAAAAAGGGGTAATTGGGAATGTCTTTGGGGATGTAAAACAGTGTTCCTTTGGTGGGGGGTAGTAATGGAGCAAAAACGGTGTACTGATTCCCAGTCACGACACAGAAAAATAAGCCAAACTCTGGTCCTCGCAGGCACACAGTTCTCCAAGGGAAAAACAGTTCCTCAGGTGAGATAAACACTTGCTGCTAATGCTGCGCTGCCGGTAATTACAGCATTCCCGCACCGTTAAGGGAGACTGCCTCCCCCAGCCAGACAAGCACAGTCCCGGGCAGAGCGAGTTCAAATGGGCCAACCCGCAACTTCTAAGACAAGGTCCCCGTTAGGCCCGTTGTCCACTCACAGGGCTCTGATTGTAATGCGGCAATCTTCACTCTACCATCTCCCCAGGGTCTCCCTATGCCCCCACGGCAGTTCACTGTGCAACGCTGGCCGTTACCTGGTGATAGCGTCCTGTTCGTGGATTCCGCCGTCCGCTACGAGGCTTCGTCGCACCCCGGTCCTCTGTCTCCACCAGCGCAGCACCGGGGAGGAGCGAGACAGCCCCTCTCGTTCCCAGCCCCGTCTACCATGGCCTGAGAGGAGCGTCCCCAGTTGCTAGGCGACACTCCCGCCCTGGAGCCAATCCCAGCGCGGCTCCCGGCCCTGACGTCAGCGATGCAGGGACAGAGTCCCCGGGCCTGGGGGGGTGATCACGGGGAAGTTCCCAGTGTGGTGAATCTGGCGCCTGCAGCGAAGATTACGGGTCCAGTGCTTCTCTACCCCTAAATCGGGGTCCTGTCCAGTGCAGCCACCACGCCCAGCACCATGGGGGCAAATTCAGGTCTTGCGCTCAGTATGGGCCGGCGGCGGTGATCCTGGCATGTAGCGCTTTCTCCTCCCAGCACTTTCCAGCCCAGCTAAGTACCGGGTGATTGCAGTGACCTCGGGGGTAGTTTCAGTAGTGTCTTGTCTCTGGCCCGCGGCGATGATGTCAGGGGGGCACAGCGCTTCACTTCCACAGCGCTTCACAGTGCCCCAGGGAACCCGGGAGCTGGTAGCGATTTGTAGTACAACAGCGCTTCAATTCCCTTCACAGCGCTAAGTGGCACAGTTCGGTCCCGAGCAGCGGCGGTGACTTTGGGGGTGCCAGACCCCCCAGAGGCAGTTTCTAAAGGTCCCAGGGCCAGTGATACGGTCTGCAGGCACAGAGATGCAGGGACAAGTCCTTATGAGTCGTTTTCCCCAAAAGGCAGTCCTTAAAACGATGTGTCCAAAGAAAGATAGTTCTCTTTAAGTTAAAAAGGGTACAGTCCCAAAAAGGCAGTTCTTGTGAATATGGTGGAGACACTCTGGTGGTGTTTTCTTCAGTCTCCTCTTGCAGGGCAGGATCAGCAGACAGTAGGGCAGCTCAGCATGTTGTGGGGCAGCAGTTCCTTGGAGCAGTCAGCCTCCTTCCCAGTGGCAATCCTCCTACGCAGCAGTCCTCACTCCAGCAGGGATTCTTCCAGGTCCAGCAGTGTAACAAAGAGTGAGGCCAGGACCCTCCCTTATATATTCTACAGTCCAGGGGCTAGAAAGTGGTGGAAGTCTCTGGAAGGGTCTGGGGGCAGGGGCTTCTGGAAGAGTCCAGGGAGTTCTGGTATGTTCCCTGCCTTCCCTGACCTAGCTGTCACAGTGACGAGAGACAGGCCGTTAAGGCTACAGTGGGCCGCCCATCACAGCTCATCCCAGGGAAGAAGGTGTGAATCACCACTCCCACCTCCCAACCCAGGCAGGCTATCAGTATGCAGAGGGGAGGGGGGAGTCTGCAGCCTAATCTAAGTGTAGGCAGGAAAAGGTCCCCTTTATAAAAGTGGGATCCCTAGCGTAGTAATGCCCAAACCCTATATATCATTGGAAAGGGTTCCCCGCCCCGAGTCCAACAAGACCAAACATGATAGACTTATTAGGTCCCTGTCAGAAGTTATTCCATAAGGGGAGGTTCCCAATGTTAGCCTATGGAGGATTAAACCTTACTGCGGTAGCAGTGGCTTGTGGCAGATATGCCAGCCTCACAAGGTTTTAGGGAAGAGCACCTGCACCTCAGCACTGTTTAGCAGTGGTGAGGCGCCCAGAGTCCTAAGTCCAACAAAATATAGGAGAAAAATGGGAGGCAAAAAGGGCAAAAATGTAGGGGAGACCACCCTAAGGCTGACAGGTCTAACACAATTCAAATAAATAGATGAGAGAGGCCAGTGAACGATGTAGGGATTGTTTGAGATTTCAAAGCCAGAGAGATAGTTCAGCAAATTAACACTAAACACTGACATCTGCTGCTATTTTCATGTCACAAGTCCGAATCCTAACCATCCTAACTTGTCTTCGGTGTTTAGTAAGTGATGTACCCTTGTGAAATAGTAACGCCTCTAATTTTCAGCACTTATAAACTGCATAAGAGTAGTATGAAGTGCTATGTGAAAATAAAGTAATTCTTAACCAAAAAGTACTCGTTAACCTGATCATATATGCACGGATTCTGTCGTGTGCAGAAATGTTGAACTTTTTAGGACATTTTTCTAATTTGATGCACAGTTTTTAGTTGAAAGTGTGGTCCAAAGGACAGCATTAGTTTTTTTAAATAGAAAATAAAATGTCATTGTATGAATAATTTCAAATTAGCAAAGATTTACCAGGACACGAGCACAGAAATGGGCTATATTTGCATTACATTTCGGAGTTCTTTTCAAAGTGCATAAAACTCTTACAAAAACAGTCAAAAAAGAATTTCAAATGTATGGTTCATTGTTTGTAATAATCCCATACTAATTTCAAAAAGATGAATGCTGATATGTAAGAAGTTGCAAGGACACAAGTCCCTAACAAGCTGTGCAACAGATGTCCGTGACATTGTTTCCTTTGTCCCTTTAAGTTTCCCTATGATCTTTGTACTTTGGATAGGTTCCACAGGGTCAGCACCTGAGTTAGGCATGAGAGGGGAGACTTCATTGCTCATTGGGCATAGCCTCAACTAGTCCCCTTGAGAGATCTCAGGCTGGTGACTCTGAGGTGTAGTTGTCTGCAGGATCCAAGTCACTCAAGGAAGCTGCAACTGGCTTCCCAAACTAGAGGCTTTAATAAATCTGCAAGAACATTTCCAAAACAAATTCCTCCATTTTGGGTTCCAAATGGCAAATTTCATGCAGATCCATCAGGGAAAGGGTTGGGGTGGTCAAAAGTGCGTGTGTTAAAAAGTAACTGTTCCCATTTTTTATCCCATAGGAATCTTTGATCTCCGTTACACAAAAAACATCTGAATGGTTTGGCAGCAGGGCTTTGCCACAGGGGAAGCTTTGCGGTGGGTTAAGTGTAGATCATGACCAAAGGCCAAGGTCTGACACAAACCCATGTTGAACAGTGCCCTGCTGTAGGTTGTAGAGTATAATCCCAAAACCCAAGATTTTCACACCCAAACAAACTCAAGATTAAAGCTATGATTAGCACACCTTAACATATGTTTTTGAAAAAAGCCCTACAAATTTACCTTAAAAAGCACAGTTAAAATGCAGTTATGGTTTTGAATTGCATGCATTGTGCGATGTATGGGTTCAGTGACTGTTGTGTGAGTTATGGATTACAGAGTTAGCCATAATTTGTGAATGTTAGTGGTTTTCCAGTTTTAAAGTACAACTGTAATTTTACAGATTTTTTTAAGTGAATGTCTGAGGTTTTTTAAACATACAGTATTACAGTCTTATAACCAAAGGTAACCACAGCTTTACTTTAGACTTTTCAAGGTCTATGCAGATAGATAGATAGATAGATAGATACATACATAGAAAGACAGACAGACAGATGGATAGATAGTCATTGCAGTGAAACACATGTATTAGTAAAATGAAAGGTGAAATTCGAGTTTATCACCACTATACAGCAAAATCGGCATGACAAAAAACACCATTTACTGCCTCACAGGTTGCATGTAACAATTATTTTAGGCAGGGGAAGAACTCTCTTAATATCTCCTCTCACCATGTTGCTTGGAAGTGCAACTGCATCGCCACTTTTTCTGCACACCTGCATAATCTTTCAACGCCGCAAGTGTGCAGCACGCACATGCAGTGCAACATCTAAAACAGTAGAACTTGAGTGAGTCACAGCTAAAGGGCAACCCAAAATTCCAGGGTGTTACCAAGCACATGGAGGCCTGCAATCCCAATGAGGACTTCCTGTCGTACTGCTTTCCCTGCCATAGCAGTAGAAGAAACGGAGAGGCAACCCTATCAAGAGACAAGAACAGTCAATGTGCCCCAATCTTGGCATAGACAGTATGCTCGCACAGCAACAGTATTGCAATGTCCTTGGCGAGGGTGCTATCAACTGTTCGGGTTTCCATTGTTCCATACATACACCTTCCCAGCACCTTTGGACTGAATAGGCCAAAAGCACCAGTATGTCCAAATCTAAAAATAGAATTCTATTAAAATATCCACAAATCCATGGAGATAAATGGAGGTGTCTTTGAAATAATGATAATTCCAGATTTGTAAAGCTTGACTTATCACCCCTAAGGGTATCCAGGTACTGGGAGTCGTCGGGGAGATTAAGTGAGCTATTGCCCAGAATCACATAATGCTGAGCTGAGCTGAGCTGGCACTAGCACAAGGGATCGAATTGTAAGCCCTGCGCTCTGGAGTCAGCCACTCTTGCTGCCGTGCCACACCACTCCCACAAAAATAACTGATAATAGCTTCAAGAAAGAAGGATATTTAATCATACCCTGTAAAATTGAATATCTCAAAGGTTTCAGGGTTCTAACCACACTGAGAACTGGTTAACTCTTAGCAACATTTACTGCATGGACAAACAGGCGTACGCATATACCACACAGGTTTGAAACTCTGATGGAGTTCTGCACCTTCATGGGGGATTGTGGCCATGTTTGGAGATGAACAGAAATCAAAACAACCTGAAAAGAGCAACCTCTCTAGTCTCATAAAGAGAGTTGCGGATGCTGGAGATAGAATCGATGTGTACACCTGGAAGTTCTATTGGAATTGGATCATCCGAGCGATGGACAAACAGTGAACGGAAAGTGCCATTCCTAAATGGGCTGGTGAGGCACCATACCCTTTAAGGTTTAGTGGCTTGTAATGAGCATGTAGTGCAGCAACCGCACTCCACAGGGGAAACCTTAATGCTGTCCTCTACCCTACAGTCTAGTGATGTAGCTGGAGACGTAACAGAAAATGATGGGGCCCCCCACATAATGTGATGAGGGGCCCATGAGACTCCCATACCTCTCAAATATTCATTAACCTTGGGTTGAGTGGGGTCCCCTTGAAGAATTGGGCCACCTGGAGGGAATGGGGGACAAACTAACACTACAGGGGACACAAAGATAGGGGAACACAACAACAATAGAAGAGATACAAAGAAGGGGGAGAGCAAAACAACACTACGTGGGATGCAAAGGAATAGGGAACACAAGAACACAACAGAAGATGCAAAATAATGGGGAAATAAAATAAAATCCCTGTGGATAGAAAGGAAGGGGGGGGGCAAAACTGCACCACAGGAGATACAGGAGATCAAGTGCGCTAACTGACCTGCAGAGACAATTTGGAACTGCCTGCCTCTTTGCAAACTCATTAATTAAGCAACCAAATTAACGCAGAGAATCTATAACTCCATTCTGGACCTAAAGAACCTCCTTTACCTCGCTGCACTCTCCTTCACTAAGCTCAAGCCCCTGCAGGACTCCTCCCCCACCTATACCACCAAGCACCCTCAACTGCTACCCCCGAGACACCTTCGCCCCCGCAAGCAACCATGCCTCCTCTCAGAGGAGGAAATCCTAGCTCTCGTCCTCTTCTACAACACTACTACCCTGGCCACCCCATGCCCACCAGACCTCACTAACGAGGAAAGTCAAGCCATCCCCCTTGATTATAACCCTGCCCCAGTTTCCCCCTGTACACCGGACTTGAGGGCCGACCTTGCCATCTGCACGGTCGCCATCAACCTCAACAGATCAGCTAACCTCCGTAACAGAAGCGTGGTTAATAGTAATCTAGCGCCTGTACCCCTGTCCTCCCGACTCCCATCTCTCCCACCGACCCCCCTCTGTCTGGCCTTTTAATCAACTGCAGTTCAGCTGTCAGGCATGCTGCTGATATCGCTGATCTCATCCTGAACAGAAACCTTGACTTAGCGATCCTGACTGAATCGTGGCTCAACGAATCCTCATCTGGACCTCCTAGTCCCTCCCAACTACAACACTGCTAGGTTGGATAGGCAATCCAGCAAGATAGGAGGAGACATCGCCTGCATCTACCACTCTACCCTCATTATCACGGAAGTTCTAGTGGACACCTCAGACTCCTGCGAATATCTTGCCCTTTCCATATGCAGCAACTCCACCCAACTGTACAATTTACACATCTTTTACCACCCCCCAGGAACTAACAATACCTTCACTGACCACTTCATGGAAATCATCACAGCCAAGGTTTCCTCCAAAGCTTATTACATTTTCCTTGGTGAGTTCAACCTGCACTGGAACGATCCTAAGGATCCTCATGTCAATGTCATCAAGGACCTCCTGACCCAAGCCTGCACACTTCAAAGGGGCCACCCTTGACTGGATCATCTCCAAGAAGTCAGCAGTTAAACTTATCTCTATAGACCAATGCGACTGGTCGGACCACCATACTATCTCCTTCCAAGTACTTGGCACCCACAAAACAAGGGCACTGCAACGGGTGATTCCAAAACGCTGGGTCAGAGACACTAAAAACCTGGACCTCAGAGAACAGAAGGCTCGCTGCAATTCTGACCCCTCCCTCGCATATCACAACGGCCAGTGACTTCAATGACCACTACTCCGCAACTATAACTAACATTCTAGATGACCTAGCCCCGCTAAAACTAATAAGAACCCAAATCAAAGACCGGAATTCCTGGTTCTCTGGCTCCCTCGGTAACGAGAGGAGATCCCTCCAACAATCCGAAAGAACGTGGAGACAGCACTCCTCAGCAGTATATTTACAACTTCTCAACCAGCCCAGAAATGCCTACAACAGGCGCATTCTCAATGCAAAAAAAAATTCTTCATCATTCCTAGCTGGACTGCAATAATCAACACCTCTCTCAGGCAGGGATCGATACCCGACTCTCTGAAAGCCGGCCAAGTTCTCCCCATCTTGAGAAAGCTGTCTCTGGATTCAGCTTCCCCTGACAACTTCGGTCCTATCTCCAATATCCCTCTCTTAGCCAAAGTGTTGGAGAAGTGTTTGCAACAGCAGCTAAGCCACCACATCAACAACTTTCATCTACTTGACGACTTCCAATCAGGATTCAGACCCGGGCACAGTACTGAAACCACCATGCTCCACATCGTAGATGATGCCCTCCAAGCCCTCGACCAAGGCAATACTTGTCTCCTAATACTCCTGGATCTATCCTCGGCCTTCGACACAGTCAACCATGGAAAATTACTCGAAAGCCTCATATTTAGGATGTTCTAGACCGGTTTAGGTCCTTCCTCCAAAATCGATCACAAAGATTCCTAATTAACGGTAACCTGTCTGCCCCCTTCCCGCTCACAGTTGGAGTCCCTCAAGGTTCAACCCTGTCCCCCACCCTCTTCAAACTTTACCTAGAACCGCTTGCCGAAGTACTACGCTCCGTGAACATCTCTTACCACATGTATGCTGATGACACCCAGATCTACATCAAAACCTCATCCCTCAAGGATATTCTATCCCTGAATAAGGCCTTGAAAATGACTGTCCAATGGCTCACCTCCAATCAACTCAAACTCAACGCAAAGAAAACAGAATTTCTCCTAATTTCCCCACCAAAATCTAACCCTGAGATTCAGACATGGATTAAGGCTATCACAGCCCTAAACTGCCCACCAACCATTGTGGACTCAGCCAAATCTTTGGGCATAACCCTTGACTGCAAATTGAACATGAGAGACCACATCAACTCAATGGCTAAAGCAGCCAGATTCCACCTGAGCTACCTCTGGAAACTGAAACCCTTCCTTGATGCTCCCGACCTAAAAATGGCATTCCAGGCACTAGTCATCCCCAAGTAGGCACTAGTCATTTGTAGACTGGAATATGGCTGTACTACCCTCTCAGGGCTACACAAGGTCAGTCCATGTGTCATCCACAAAAAAACTCCAGAAGCAGCAGATGGGGGTTCACTATAGGTTGGGTGAAGTGGACAGGTTTCAGAGGCCGCCTGAGCTTCAGGGAGTCAATTTCAAGTCTCCGATGTGGAACATGTCCCCGTGAGTGGAAGGCACCTAGATTCGGTGTGTCAGGAAGACTCTGCTGAATGACCTAGGGAAACTACACTATAGGTGACCCCCAGATGTCGCAGCTCCTCATTCTTGTACACTTGACTACTTAGTCTGAACATGTTATGTTCAGACTAAGTAGGAACCTGTAAGCCTCGTAAAATTAATTCCTGCATTTTTAGTTGGCCATTAAATTAGAAACTGGATAATATAGAAATTCATTCTTGCACAGTCGCTAAACAAGCAGGTTCTTGACACAGGGAATCATAAAATACTAATTATCTATTCATTGGAGGCAGCATCACCTGTAGGGATGAAAGAGCGTATCTTGCTTTCAGCAGTTGAAAGTTACTGACTTGAAAAGCTTGGTATTTGATGTGCCAGAGGTCCGACATCTGTAGGTTTAGATGCCCAGAGGGTGCCTTAGTTCCCAGACTGGCAGTATAACAGCTGACTCTACACCAGCCGGTCGTCTCGAGCACAGCCCTATGGGGAGTTGAAATCCCCTCATTTAATCCCACATGCACTTAGAATCTCAAAATTCTCGTTTCTTGTGGGATGCCCCCCTCTTCACCTCCCCCTCACCCCCCCCCCCACACCTCCGACTCCATGTGTACTACTGATATTGTTTTTGCCTTTCGAAGAATACTGGTGCCCCCTTTGAGGGGCACGTTTTTCGTATCACAAGTTGTCAAAAGTTAAAGATGATCTCGTTCCAGATTTAATTATTTGACAAAAATAATAAAAAGTTCAGCTTTTGGGATAAGGAGAATGGAAGAGCTAAAAGGAATGGAGCTATCACCAACAAGAGGGCTATGATTGGGAAGGTGTGTATAAAAAACAATATTAGGTCAAGTTAAGGGCCTCTACGTTAAAGAACATACAATCTGATGAACTATGGTCTTTCGCAAACTAGGGATGTGAAAAATGCACACTGACTGGTTTGCAAAAGGGGATACAATTTGGGATGAGATCTATGTACAAAAAGGTCACATCGCATATTTCCCTTTTGCAGAGAGTTGCAAAAGGAGCTACCGAATGAATATTAGATAGACATGTCACTAAATGTGATCCCTGAAATTGAATACAAATGCAAGAATGATGGCTTGTTGGAACTTGAAGTAATAGGTGCTGATTTAACAAGAAGAATGTCATGTTTGAAAGACGTCGCTGGGAGCTGACCGTGGCCCCGTAGATCAATGTATGCGCTCCATTGGATAACAAACATGGAATCCTAAAGGGGAGGCTCTCTCTGTGTAAATCAGTTACCACCTCCTTTGCAGAGTCCGTTAGGCACAAGTCCTAAAAAAAGAAGTGGGGCGACGCTGACGTCACAACAGGAAGTGACATCACGAAAGGTGGCTTGCACTCAATTGCAGTTTATAGTTACCTAGCTCCTGGTAAAATAAGTGGGGGGACGCCATCCACCTGCGTGGTACCCCGATTCGAGTCTTGGGCCCTCGGTTCCCTTTCGGGGACCTTCTGATGAATCCAGGGCCTGGATACCCTGCACTAAGGGCACATATCTATTGTTTTACAGATTATCGTGGGCGAAAGGAGGGCAGGCACAGGAGCAGTTACACCAGATTCAGATTGGTATAAAGCAGTGCTTTAAATGGGCCGGTACTCACCGGTACTGAGTACCGGCACTTCTTAGAATTATCGCTCCGAGTACCGGCACTTCTCTACAGCCCTTAAGAGTACCGGTACTCATGAAAAAGGTAGGCTCACTGGCTGTGCTGGGGAGCAGGAGTGGAATGTGCCTCTGGCAGCCAAGGCGCTGCTTCTGTCTTGCTGATCTGAGCCCCAGCTGAGCTATTCAGCAGGGCTTCCTTTGAATATTGTCCGGGTGCTTGCCATCACACTATAATGTGCTTGATGGAGCAGGGTCCGTTCAGGCGAGCAGAGAGGTGAGTGAGGGTGGACAGCGAAAGCGCGCAAAGCAGGTAAAGAATCCGATATGTAAATGAAAACGAAAGAGATGTGGAATAAACAGAGAAGGGCTCCTGGCGTGCGTAAAACAGGAGGGGAGGGGTGCCAGTGAAAGACAGAAAGAGAAGCAGCTGGGAGGGATGCAAAGGTGACAACGTCAGCTACAGAGGCTACCGAGAGATACAGAGTGAACATGAGAAAGAGAGGATTGAAGAGATAGCACATTTTGGTGTGAGATAGAGAGAGGGGCATGCGAGCGAGAGAGGTGTGAAGGGGAGGGTGAAAGGATGAATGGATAGATTGATGGAAGGGACAAGACATATCTTCTGGGGAGGGTCATGATGAGTTGCTTCATTTGATTGGTGTCATAAGAGGTTTGGTGCAACATGGTAGTATTTTCAGTTTCTTTTACTCACGTGTGCTGCAACTAATATAGCAGTTGTTAAGTTTCATCATGTCTTGCCCTTAGCCCCGCCCCTAGCCCGCCCCCTCATTACACCTCTAGCTCATTTTAATGAGTACCTGAACGGTGATGGATTAAACCCAGATCTGTTGACTGGGTGTGAGTGTTTGATTGGTTCAGATGCTCCGTCCACCACCACCCCCTTTTGTACAGCTTTGTTAGCCATAAGTGTGGCAGGGTATGCGCAGACGTGAGTCCCTTGCTCACTTTGCCACTGGATTCAAGCAAGCCTGGCTGAAGACGGCTGAAATGCCAGAAACCGGTCCTAGGAAGCTTGTTTCCGATCCAGGGAAGGCATGGCTTGGCAGTTCGGGCTGGACTGTTCCCATGAGGCACAGGGTCAGACTGATTTGCATATGGCCATGTCTGAACTGGGGTGGCAGAGTGGACTATAGAACGATGATGGATTAAACCCAGATCTTTTGACTGGGTGTGAGTGTTTGATTGGTTCAGATGCTCCGTCCATCACCACCCCCTTTTGTACCGGTATGACCTGGGGAAACAACACTATAGGTGACCCCATATGTCGCAGGGTAACTTATTTTTTTCCATTTAAAGTACTGGTATAAGGTGGATATTAGATCACCATATGTCTCTATCAGCTTCTGATGTTCCCTTATCCAGAGCGAAGTTTGTACTGGGAGGAGCCTCTGATGTCTGTGCTACATTTGGTTTCTGTTTTTGTTAGAAAAATACATGGCACATTCCTCAACAATTGGCTCAGTTTATGTGGTTGAGCATTGCTACCATTAGCGCATCCCAGGAGATTTTCAACTTTTTCTATCAAATTGTTAATGTCCTAAAGAGTTAAACGGTCCGTAGAGTTTTTAGGGTGCGTGCTCATAGGTGGTTTACGATTTTTTGTCCTTTTTCTCTGAAGGGTCTCTGATGTTTTTTGCTTCCCCATACGCAACCACACTTGGGGAGCTGACACAATTAGTATTATGCAGGGTATAGTAGGATGTAACAAGTTAAGTTCAGGCTTCTAGGAAAGGAGGGACCAGCCAAGAAGGTCAACTAATAGAATATCCCACCGGTGATTCAAGGCCAGGTGAGTAGCTGAAGGAGGCAAGGGATTATAGGCCTAGAATACTGCACATGTTAAGCCATAACATGTAGGACATAAAAAAGAAGCAATTTAGCCTACCCCAAGCAGATAAATAGTTCTTGTGAAGAGGCTATGGGAGGTGACCCTACCCTGCCTCTTCCTGGCGCTGACGGTCACAGAACGGGCCCGCCCTTAGCCCAGGCTTCGCCAGGGTGTGGCCCGCATGCATCTCGTGCAGCAGGAGTCTTGGCAGCACTTTATAGCGCGATTGTAACGTCCTGCCCCAAGGGTGACTGACGGCGCGTTCTGGCGCTTGGTAACCTGGGATTTGGAGTCCCCCTTTGCCAGCAACGGGGATGTCCTGAGCAGCAGAAGTCCAGACAGCCCTTTATAGCGCAAATGTAACGTCCTGTCCCCAAGAGTGACTGACAGTGCCTCTTGGCGCATGGTAACCTGGGACCTGAAGTCCTTTGCCAGCAGCAGCGATGTTCCGGAAAATGCTTTATAGCATGAATATAATATCCTGCACCCAAGAGTGACTGATGGCACCTCTTGGTTCTTGGTAACCTGGGACTTGAAATCCCTCATTGCCAGCAACAGCGATATTTATTCCGTTTTGTGTGCAATCTGTGAGATACATAAGTAACAAAGTAATAGTTTCTGGCCAACAACAGAGTAAGTCATTTGATATCTATTTTTAAAGGCTGATCAGGGCTAGGCCCCCAAGTGAATCCAGGGGGCCACACTGAGCCAGAACATCGTCGCATGGGGGCTAGTATTGCATATCTAGTAATTGGCAGCATAGTGCATTCTAGCACTTCACGTCACTGTACTGTAATTTCCAGCACTTACTGAACATACAGGCTACTCACCACATGACTACCACACCATGAAAACCAAGGTAATTCAATAATTCCCAGCATTTAGGTATCAGTAAGCTAGGAACCAACACTGTGATAAATTGCAGTATTTAGTGCAGGAGATGAAATGATACATATGTAGGCCTTCATGAAACTGCATACCTTAAATAAGACCAGGTTTCATTAGAGCACAATGATCTGTGCATTGTGATTAGGCCTGAAGGCAATTTAAATGCGCCGACATACTTCGCATGATTTCGTGTTAAGCTTGTTAGATAAAATTTCACACAAATGCATAATTATGCCACCATATTTGACTAATTTGTATCGACATACTTTGCGTGATTTCGTGTTAACCTTGTTATACAAAATGCCCCAAATTACTCGATTTCACCTGAATGCATAATTATGACGGGAAACATTCTTTGCATTGCGGTGAGTACACTGCGATGAAGTTACAATGCAGCCGTTACAACGCAAGTTGTTACATCGACTTGCGCTGGATGGCGCTATAACGTAAGGAATAGTAAGATTTACTATTCCAACACATTCCCTACTGTACGTAGACTGGTGTTGGAATAGTAAATCTTACTACTCCAAAGTCCAGCGCCCTCCAGCGCAAGTCGTTGTAACGACTTGCCTTGTAAAACCTGCGATGTTACATACCGCGAACATTATGAATGCGTTATTACATCACATATTCAATTATGACACCATTTATGACTAAATTGTGGCATGCAAGAACGGTAACAACGCAAACAACCATACAGCAGAAATGCGTCTTCACATCATAAATTGGGGATCCATTTCACGCTATGATGTAGCACTAAATGATAGTTTTGTGTTTCCTGTAATTCCACGTAATTTTGTGTAGTTTACATGAAATTTCACCTAATAATTAGGCAAAAGAAATGTACGCACATTTTTCACACCCTAATTGTGATCTATATCCCTAACAGTGACAGTGGTGACATTGTGCATGTTCTTTTAGGTTCATTAGAATTCGAGCCCCTTAAATGTTGCTAGTTCCCTAGGGTAACCCAGAAAAGGTGCACTACAATTTGTTCACAGAGGGCAGGTTGATGAGAGCAGTGCACTAGCTTTCGGGTTTTTTATTAGAGTTTTAGATCTTACAATGAGATGTAAAATATCTAAAAATACATCAATGAATACAACTATAAAAATTAGCAAAAAAATGTACAAACTTCACAACACATTCATTCCTCAACTGGCCAAATTTTCATCCCCATAGCAGCTTTAGCTATTGTAATACCATATTTTTTTAAGTGTCTTTAAAAATCTCTGTTGGTAGACTTTTAAAATGGAACAGACAAATATGACATGTTCAAAAGGCAGTATATCATTATTAAAAAAATGCATATTCTTTTCACCAAAACTACATTCTGCCATGCATCTGTCACAGATTTTAGCAGTAAATATTTCAACCAACATAGCATTATACACCTTCGCACCTTGTGTTCCAGGTTCACTTGGGGAACTGCTGCCTAACATGATTGAATAACACAATGGAAATGGGATTTCGCTCTACGTATATCCATATCATTCTCCATGGGGCAATTTTTCATTGTTTGCTTTAAATAATTTTTAGGATGAACATAGCTCATATTCTGAATATCTACTCTAGTAAAAAAAAGTGCTGAAGTGCAGATAAACTGTTAGCCAATGTAAGTTGTTCTAATGGGGCAAAGAGATGCAACAATAGAGATAACATCAAAAAATAGAATGGTCCTCACATAAGACAATGAAGTTATAATTTCCTCTATTCTCATTTACGTTTAGTCCGGTACGTTTGATATATTGAGTGCCATTTTCCACATCGTCAAACAATCTACGAGGTACAAAGGCTGTTGAAATCGAGTCCAGAACAACAAAGAAGGCTACTATTTCCTTTTTTAAGTCTTTGGAGTCCCACTGTCAATAAGCAGATGGTACACAGTTCTTCAAATCAAGGGACATCTTTTCGGCCTCCTTATCTAATATAGTGTCATTTGTAGTCACTGACACAGGCTCCTTTGAAGGGAGAACCCTATTTAGACTGCTTAAACCACAAAGGTTCTCAAAAGCAATAGTTGTCTGTGAATTCCCAATCCTCACAGTAGACAGCACCCTTTCCCCAGGGTCTAGTGAGGACATATGAGAAGGTGTCTCAGAGAATTTTTTTTTCTAGTCCCTCTTTTGTTTAATCTTCTCAGCCTTCTTTTAACTTTTTATCTGATCTTTCTGTTTTTTGAGGCGTTCTGACCGTAGTCAGTGGTTTCAAATGCCACTTCCCTTTTCCTTTCTCATTTTAAAAATTGGGCAAAATTTCAGAGCCCATGGATTGTATAGAAAAAGGGCTATATTTGCCCCAAGCTACCTTTGATGAAGCTTGGAGAGAAGAGTCCTTCTCCGTAAAGATAAGCTCCAATGAAGAAAGATCTACCTTCAGCATTGATATATGCATAATTGTTTGCAATTTCGATATCACTTGAATTCTAATATTGTTCTTTCAAATTAAATTAACTTGAACAGTCTGCGTACCAGCTGATATGTTGACCCCCTCTGCATTCATTAGGAGCTCTTTTAGAATTAGTAATGGAATGTCCGGAATATGATCTGAGCTGTCAGTAATTTTCTCCAACAATTTCATAATGAAGGACAGAATTATCTCAAGGCATTGAAGAACTCTAGAGAAGCAAACATAGTCATCGGGGTATTCGCTGATGAATTATATAATTCTGATGCCGCTGATAGATCTAGCCCTGACGAAATAATAATGCTGGAATACTTTTACTTGATGTAGAAGAGGCAGCCTTAAATGACGATATCTCTACCATTAAGAAGGCATCTCTGGGGTAATCACCCTGGTGAACTTTCTGGCCTTTCTTATGCAGACATTCATGGAAGATCTAAACCCAGAGAGCCTTGGATTGAATGTTCTTTAACCCCTTCGATGCTCATGACGGAACGGTTCTGTCATGAGCGTCGGTTGGCCTGTGGTCATGACGGAATCGTTCCGTCATGAGCCGGTTGGCTCATTAGAACCTTCAGCACAGCGTGAGAATTCGCGCCGCGCTGAAGGTGTTAACATTTGGGCTTGGATTGTTATTGAGAAACATTAAGGGGGTATCAGAAGAGTTCTTGCGACAAAAGGAATCATGAAAATTATTTTCAGGGTCATAAAGGGCCATCCAATTGCGATTTTATTTTCAGGTGTATGTGAAGTGTGCTGGTATGCATTATTTATCTATGACATGTAGGAGCTCGTTGGTTGTGTATGTCATGCGTTGTGTATGTATCCACTTATGTTGTGTTTTTTGCCTGTTTTTGACATCATATTTCTGCTGTGTATGCTCTTGCATGTGTTCCCATATGTTATGTTTAGAATCTTTTGTATTGTTGATGAAAGTATTCTTGTGTGCGTGTTGTGTGTTATGCATCATTTGTCTTTGACAATGTATGTGTTCATGTTGTTTGTACATACCATGTATTGTACATTCATACCCTTGTGTTATAAGCGTATCCTTGGGTGTTGTATGTGTCTGTTCATGTTGTGTGCATGTTTTTGTTTCGTGTTGGTCCTTTTGTGTGTTTTTATATGTTGTGTGTTGAGTCTTCCTGTATATGTTGCTGGTAAAAGTATTCATGTGTGTGTGATGTGTGTTGGTATGCATCATTCACATGGGTGTTTGTGAGTATGCCATTTATTATGCATGTATTGCTGTGTTGTGTGCGTATTTCTTCTGTGTGTTGTGTACGTCTGTTCTTGTTATGTCCATGTGTTTGTTCTGCCCACGTCCATTTTTTTGTGTTCTCCTATGTTGTGTGTTTCATCTTCTTATACATATTGCAGTGAAAGTATTTGTGTGTGTGGATGTGTGTTGGTATGCATCATGTATCCATGGCCGTGTTCATACTCCCGTGTTTGTCTAATACATATTTCTGTGTTGAGTATTCTTCCCACATCTTGCATGTCGACAGGTTATGCCTATATGCATCCACGTGCGTCGTGTGCGTGCCGAGCGTGCATCCTCGCGCGCCTCTGTTTCCCGACGCTCCTGCTTCCATTTCGAGAGCGGCGCTTGGAATAAATGTTCTGACTTCTGCCGCCTTGTTGCCAGAGAGAGGGAAAACAGAGGCGCGCGCTCTCCCTTATTTCACTAATTGCTGTTTATTTCCTGCAATGAGCGTTGATAATTAACGAGAGCCCAATTATGAGAAATTACATGTGGAGAAAAATAGATTCCAGAGCCAAGCCTCCCCCGAACCTCGCCTGAGCAGGCAGTGCGCTGTGTCAGTGGAAGGGAGTATGCGGCACGTCTTGGGCTTCGCGCCCGGCTGTGTGCAAAGGACAGAGGCGGCTGTCACCCATACTTGGTGTGTTTTTAAAAGTCTTATTCTTGACACTCTACTTAAAATCAGGTATGCAATGGAGTAGGTATGGCACGGAGTTAGCTTGCGCATGTCGCATTTTGCACCCCTCTTATGCCTCATTGCCGCCTCTTAAACGTTATAATAATTTCTATAGAAAATATGTCGTCACAACGACTGCATCTCCTTCTACAGACACGCATACATATTTGGCTCTATTTGTTATAACTACGGTTCCATCGTATTAAGTACTCACTTATTCAGTGCACTGTGAGTGCTAGTTGCAGGTCGCGCCGAGCCATTACGTCGCACGTTCAGTGCGTTAGCAGAGAAGGAAGGAGGCAACGGCGAGACATGGACAGCTGCGTGTGCAGTGCGCCCGTGGTCCAAAGCGTACCCGCCCGGGCATGAAAAATCCGCACAACTGGTTATCTTGCACCCAGGGCTCGAGTCGGGGTACCACGCGGGTGGACGGCGTCCCCCACTTATTTTACTTAGAGCTCGATGCCTGAAGCAAATGGAGCCACACATTCTCTCTTTGGCCTCTCTGGGGGGATATCGGAGCTCATTCAGAATGCTGCTCACGCGCTGGCTTCTCTGATGCAATGGTATCTAAGGGGTGAACGAGGGGAGGCAATGAGTCTGATGGTGCAAGCCACCTTTCGTGACGTCACTTCCTGTCGTGACGTCAGCGTCCCCCCCACTGCTTTTTTTAGGACTTGTGCCCTGCTTGCACCCCAACATACCAACGAGAAGGACACGGCGCGCGGGTATCAGTGCTCACAGCGGGGTCTGGTAATCAAGCTCCTTGTGTTAGGCACCCTTCACCATTGAAGGCGGGCTGCTACCGCGACAAGGGTGGGTGAGCAGCAAGTGAGCAGGTTTGCAGCAAGCAAGGCTTTAAGTGCGATGAAAAAACTGGGGGGGGCTCATAAAGGGGCGTGGCCAATGTAATTAAGGCCGTGGCTTGAAACACATAAGCTAAAAACCTGTGTTTAGTACAGTGTGCTGCACGACTTGTATTTTGCTGTTTCTGTCACTGCATCCAGATATGATACAACAAGTAACATCATACCTACAACAAGTCAGGACTATTGGCTTTGTCAATGGTAGTTAGTTGCATAAGATAAATAAGCAGCAACTATGGCATGTATATTATATTGAAAAAGCTTCCACCTAAAGCCCTAGTGACACCCACGACAATGTTGCTGCTCCTGAGTTTCAAAAGGAGAAGGGAAATCCAGAGAGAAAATGACTTTTTAAGGGAATTTCCCTTCCCCTAGAACGCTCACCTGGCATGATGTCATGCCGTAACTTCTCCACAAGTGAGAAGTGAGCAGTGTGAGCACGTGCACATGATGTGCCTGCTGTCACTGCAGCCTGGAAAAAAACGGGCTGCCTGTGCCAGGGCACAAAACAGTGCCTGATAGAGACCCGTTTCAAGGCCCCCTTCAAAAAACTGCTGGGGCTCAGAACCGGTGAAACCTGGCCCACTTAAAGCCCTGGCAGAAAGTGCACACCTGCATCAAAAGCAGTTACTTTCATGCTAATGAAAGCATTTGGGACCTCTTGCCAAACCCTCGAGCCATAGCCCGCGACTATAGGCATAGCTTCGCCCTCTGCTTCAAAATCTAGTGCTGCTTTCAGTTGTCTAAGGTTCCCCCTCGCCTTTCCACTAGAATATGGGGCCAGGCTTGTGCAATTAGCAATCGGCTGGGACTCTGAGCCAGACCTTAAACCACAGTTTAGGCAATACCCCCTTGCAAAGTGGCCCAGCTCAGTTCAGGTGTGCCCTGCAGCCATTGGGTGGAGGGGTCCTGGCTTCTGCAACATCACCTAAAATTCTGTATTTCACTGGCTTCCTGACTGGACATCCGATGACTGGGGGTTATCACTGTTATAACCATTGCCGTCACCATTGCCTGATTGGTTTCGGAGAGCTACACAGCACTGCATTAGGCACAGGAAAGGAAGGATTCTCCTACAAAAGTGGTTGGCCTACGTGCCTGTGCGGCTTGCAGGTTGCCTGCCCTTCCCTTCCAAAGATCCTGTTACTTCTGTGGATAGTGAGTTGGAACCTAATTAATTTTCTACTGCCAGTAGCCACAGTGGAGGATTGCTAATACGTGGCCAGTGGGAAGGAGTCTGAGTGGAGTGAGTTTGAGTAGTATTGTTTCAACACTCTTGAATGACTTGTGCTGTGATCTACGGCGTGGAGAAGCCTGGGGATAGCTCATTCAACTGTTTAGTTTGCTTACCTTTTTCCTACATATATTTTATATCTGCTAGTATACATCATGACAGCAAAAAGGTTAAGATCTGGGAAACTAAACTTCTCAAGGTGCTGTCAAAAGACCAAATCAAATCCATTAAGGATAAGGCACTGCATTTGGATATTTTAAAGGAGAAGTCAGTGATTCGGTTCTGGTGAAGATCACCTTAAGACAGAAGCTGTTTTTTTAGTATGAATACATTTTTCAACAACATATACAAGAAGTTTAGAAACACAACATATGAGCACACACACACAGGCATACACAAAATGGAACCATGGAAACAACAAGCACGGACATGCACAACAGACAGGGATACACAGAACATGAACACATACATGGTCATACAAATGATGCATACCAACACACATCACGTTCACATCAATACGTTTGCAAACAAACATAGACAAGATGATTCAACATACAAAGGCATAAATAAACAATCAGTATAAACACACTGCCAAATGCATGAATACACATACATCATACACAAAATAGAAACAATTATGGACTTAGATAACACCCACATACAAAAGCACATTACACATAAAGACATTTGGCAAACACACACAAGAACATTCCTCACATAAATAGGTACGCTTGGTACAAACACATGATCATAAAAATATTCATACACAAACTCAGATCAACACACCAAAAGACACACAGGCAGATAACACAGATACACACGATGCACACGATCATGAACAAACAGACAAGGACATACACACCAGCCTTGTGTCAACGTGCACAGAGTTACAAACATACAAACAGGCACTTATGTGCAGGTCCGGCGTCAGAGTTATGCAGTAAGAAGGGGTGTAAAAGCAGTGGTGGGACCATGGAAAGCGCAGAGGACATACCCGCAGTGATTATGCCAGGGAAGGGGACGTGTTTATTTATTTACGGGGCTTTTATAATGCTCACGTACACTCTGAGGCGTACCTTGGCAGCAACCAGATCCATAACAAACAATGCAACACATGAGCTGTAAAACCAAAAGGCCACGTATGTAATGCATTCCCAAAAGATCAAAGGTAAGACTGGACTCTGAACTTCGGTGGGATTTGGTCCCAGGGTTTAGTTCTCAGGTGACCAAATGATCTGCAGCCCCATTTCAGACGTTTAAAATTGGATGTGCTTTTAGAAGAAGAACGCAGCCTTCTTTGGGGGTATATTCTTTTAAATTCATGGTTAAAAATGAATGATAGGTAGTGCTCTGCAAGATTTTAAACATGATACGTTCAGCTTTGAATTGAATTTGTTTCCACACTAAGGGCTTGATTACGATGCCGGATGGACTTTCGTCCGACCGGCACTGTGGCGGAATACGCCACATGCAATAACAAGCATTTGCAATGCAATAGGTAAGTTTGAGTTATTGGTCTTGTAAAAGAAATTTGTTTTTTTATGTGGTTATTTTGAAAGTAGTAAAAGTAATAATGTTGCCATTTACAATGTTAACAGTTTTACCAATTTAAAGTGTGACTCCTATAACCTGTGTTCCGCTGATTGATATTGTGGTGGTGGTGAGTGTTTCTGTGGTGGTGTAGAGTGATGCAGAGGTGTTGCTGAGTGTTGCTGTGGAGTATGCCGAGTGCTTCTGTGGTGGTGCAGAGTGGTGCAGAGTGGTGGTGTGTGGGTGTTTATTGGTGCTCTGTTGTGTTGATGAGTGGTGCTGTGGTGGTGCTGAGTTGTTCTGTGGTGGTGTCGAGTGATAATGTGGTGTTGCTGAGTGATGCTGCATTAGTGATGATGTGGTGATGCAGAGGGTAGAAAGTTTTGTAAATAAAGAGTGTACCAGAGGACAGAATATTAAAAAAAAAGGTAAAAATGCTGGTGTTGTAAATGTATGTGTTGGGGACAAACTAACAATATTTTTTTTTTGTAATAGCTAATTACATTTAAAATAAGTTATTTCCATAGTCAACAAAATCCGTAATCCTTGTGATGTAAACCAGACAGGGATGTTAGAATTAAAAGAATTTGTTGGTATGTTGTTGTGAGGGTGGTATTAGAAATGTGAGACATGTGCTGGCATGTGTGAAAATTGTGAAGCAGGGGGCTAAATAGAGGTAGAGTAGGGCTTGTTCATACTTGAATGGCATACTTACATGGGCTGTGTTCAAAATCTGAACATGATTTTTATGCACTGTTGGAAACATCAAAGTACAAGTTGTGCACCACACAATTTTTATTTATGATGTGTATCACATATTGGGATGCAATGATGGAAACTGCAAAATACAAATAGGATGGCATAATGTGGTTGTGCTGAGTGTTGTTGTGTTGGTGCTGAGTTGTGTTTTTGGTGTTTGAAGTTGTGGTGGTGCTGAGTGGTGTTGTGGTGGTGATGAGTGTATATGTGTTGCTGCTAAGTAAAAGTTTGGTGTTGTTGAGTGATGCTGGGGTAGTGCACATTGATGATGTGTTGATGTTGCGTGGTGCATGTGATAATTATTATTGTTTTGTTGGTGTTGTGGTGAGTGTTGTTTTTGTGGTGCTAAGTGATGCTGGCCTTGCTTTTGTTGTTGATGTAGTGGTGGTGAGTTGTGCTGTGGTGGTGTTGTGTGATGATGTGTTGATGCTGAGTGGTGCTGTTGTGATGCATATTGATATTGGTGTTGCGCTGAGTGGTGTTGTGGTGGTGCAGAGTGATGCTGTTGTTGGGCAGAGTGATGCATGTGTTGCGCTGACTAATGCAGGCGTTGTGTGACTGAATCTTGGAGATGTGTTGACTGATGCAGAGTATGGTGTGAGTGATGCAGTGGCTGCGCTGAGTGATGCAGGTATTGTAGATAGTGATGCAGTTGTTCTTCAGAGTTATGTAGTAGTTGCATTAGTGTTCAGTGATGCATTGTTTTTGCTGAGTTGTGTTAGTGATGCGCAGAGTGGTGCAGAGTAGTGCTGAGTGATGCTGTGAGTTGAGCTCAGTGATGTACTTATGTTTGCTGACTTATGCATTATTTTGGTAGAGTGTTGCAAGTGTTGCGTGTAGCGATGCAAGTGTTGTGCGTAGTTTTGCTGCGTTGCGGTGAGTGTTTTAGGTGTTGCGATGAGTGTTGCAGGTGTTGTGATGAATGATGTTGTCTTTCCGCTTAGTGCAGCATGTGTTGTGCTGTTTGATGCTGTGGTGTTGTAGAGTTTTGTTGTGGTGGAGCGTTTCTGATGTATAGTGATGCTGCAGGGTTGTTGAGTGGTATTGTGGTGGTGTTGAGTTGTGTTGTGGTGTTTGTCATTGATGCTTTTGTGGTGCCGTATAAGTGTATAGTAGTGTTGCTATTTGTAGTGTGTGATGTGTATTTGTATTAGAATTGATGGTGTGTAAGTGTTTTTTGATAGTATGCAATAAATGTAATGTTTATGTTTATATGTTTTTTTTTGTGTTTTTGTTCTCTTATTTTGTGTGTGGTGTGTGTGTTAGTGTTGTGTTGTGTTCCGTAATAGATTGGTTAATTATTATTTTTTTTTAATGGCGGACGCAATGCGTCCCCTTGACGCTACTTACGTTTAGTAGGTCAGCAGTCTAGTTTTTTTTTGTCTTGCTACTTCCGTGTTCTATTTTTGATTGACATTTTTTTCAGCCAATCTTAGTGCTACGTTTTTGACGTAGTGTTGCGATTGGCGTGCGTCACCGGGGAATTTTCCAGAAGATCGAGAATCGTGGTGTGTGGAAGGCGTGTTCTTGTTCCTGTGTTGTTTCTGCGTTGTTTGACAGGTAAGAGTTTATTTGAATGTTTATTTTAAAAGTTTATTGAATGTACTATTGATAGTGTGTATAAATTAAGTAATGTATATTACTGTTTTTCGATAATTTCTTTACTTTTTTGTTCGCGACTCTATTTGTAATAGCGTATTTACTTAATTTAAACGAAATGAAATGTTTTTAAAGTTGATATATTATGTATATGTTTCTGACAACTGATATTTTATTAATATATTGTTTGTATTCGAAGTATTACGTACATAATTTTTATTTTCCCGTCGAATGGGTATGTACTTTGAGTCTATTTATGTATTTTTAGGATGTGAAATGTTGTAATTATTTTTTTTTTGTGTATAACAAATTTATGTTCTTGCATTGTATGTAATACATATTGTGACATGTATTTATTGCGCGTATGTAAATATTGTATTATGGTGATGGTATAATCAGAAAATGTAAATATTTTATTGGATGCACAGTGTTTATATGAAGATGTCGAAATGTTTATTGAATGTTTTTTATTCTTATTTTCGTGTGAAATGAAATATGCGAATCCTGTTAGGCAACATATTTTGAAAGTGCACATGTGGATGTTCCTTTGAGTTTGCAGTTCTGTTTTAGTTGTATGTTTACTTTATTCCCATTTATCCTGCTATGTTCTTGTGTTGTTTGTTTAGCTAAGATTTAACATTTTGGCGAGTGTTACTTAAAGCTGATATTAATGAACGTATTAATCTATTTTTTGGTGTTTTTTTGCTAGTGTAGTTTTCATGTACTTTGTGAGTAAAAGATTATTTGGTGATGTAGCATATTTGATGTTGTGTGAGTGTGAGTGTTTATCCTGTGTTAATTATTTGTTTTTATTATATGTGTGTTGTTAATGTTTTTAAACTGTTTTTTTATTTTTTTATTTCGTAATTAAAAATGGCGGACGCTATGTGTTCCCTTTACGTCCGTTACGTAATTGAATTTAGCGTTCTAGTCTTTTATTTGTTTTTATGTAATGTTTAGTGTGACGTAATTTCTAGCCAATCGCAGCGCTACTTTTGGTGACGTAGCGTTGCGTTTGACGTGCGTCAACGGGGAACTTTCCAGATTGGTGTGAATGTTAGTGCGGGAAAGGCGTGTTCTTCTTCCGTTCTTGTTCCTGCGTCGTTTGACCGGTAAGATGAAAAATATTTAGTCACTACATGAATCTGAATGTATTATTGATTGTGTTTCTATTGTTATTAAATGTATTAATTTTTTGGATGTATTATTGACTTTTTGCTATTGTGCCTTGTTTATTGGTTACCCTATCTACTTAGTATATATTTTTTTACAGTTATAAACTATAGATGTGCTATTAATTGTAATGTTTTTAATTGTAATATATAGCATTGTATTTTTTAGTCTGTGTTGTGTATCCAAAATTTTCGACCGTTGTTATATTTGTTGTATGTACTTTCAGAATATCTCTCGAAATACCATAATTTCTTGAATTGCTATGTTTTTCTTATTTACTTATGCAGTATATCGTTATGTTTATTTCGTTTATTATGTAATGTTCATATGTATGGGGATTATTTTCCTTATCGTATGTGCGTGTTCCTGCAACATACCTTTAAATATTTGGTTAAATGCATTTTTATATTGATGTTGAATGTATTGTGTATTACTTTGTGTTTTCCTTTTTATCTGTACGTTTAAATAATTATAATGATTTATGCATTTATTAATTGTTTTATTTGACGAAAGTGCAAATCCTATTTTTTATCGGTGATTATTTAAATGTAATACGTGACCGTTGTGGCACGTTTTTGACGTAAAAGTTAGTTACGTATATCTTTTGTGAATTTCTGCAGGTAAGAACAATTTCTGTCTGTTGTTGTACTGATTTTAATGATTTATTGTAGATGTTTTGTAATTAAATTTTTTGTATTGACAGCTCTTGACTTTCTGTGTCCTCTTCGGCTCCCGCTTGTGACATTTATATACTTAGTGTTGCCTTATAGCTGTAATTGCATTTGATATAATATTTGCGTGATCTTTCTTATTTATTTATTTTACGAAAGTGCGTTTTTTAATTGAAAAGGGTGAGTACTTGATTTTAATACGTCACGGGTGGGGCACGTCTTTCGTGTAAATGTCAGCTATCGATATGTTTTGTGTAGTTCTGGAGGTAAGACCAAATGATGGCTGTTGATATAATTTTTTTTCCTTTCTTTTGTATATGTTAATTTTATATATTTTTTATTTATTTACAGCTTTTGACTGTACCGTTCCTGTTTGACTCCGTCAAAGTCACTTACCGATGTTTTCGGTGAAATGCGACCGGTAAGCTAAAAAGATGTTTGTTGTAATTAAGGCAATAATGTTTGTGTTTCCGAAGTACTTATGTGTCTGTTTTTTATGTTTGGGTACTGATTGTGATCTTTCTCCACTTTAATGGGCGACTTTCTGCAACATACCGGTAATTTTTTGTTTAAATACCTTTTAATATTGACTTTGAAAGTATTGTGTATTAAATACCAGTATATTGTTTTATAACAAATGATGTCACATGTTTTTTTTTTTATTTGACGAAAGTGCTAATCTTAATTGTTTTGGGGTAATATTTGAATGTAATACGTAACGGTCGGGTGACGTTTTTTACGTAAACGTCAGTGACGTATATCTTTTGCGAACTTCTGCAGGTAAGAACAACTTTTGTCTGTTGATGTAATGTATTTAATGATTTATTGTAGATGTTTTGAAATGTTTTGTGACATTTGTATACTTAGTGTTGCCTTATAGCAGTAATTGCAAGTGATATAATATTAGCGTGATCTTTCATCTTTATTTATTTGACGAAAGTGCGATTTTTAATTGAATACGGGGAGTACTTTATTTTAATACGTCACGGGTGGGGCACGTGTTTCGGGTAAATGTCAGCTATCGATATGTTTTGTGTAATTCTGGAGGTAAGACCAAATGATGGCTGTTGATAGAATGTTTTTGGCTTTATTTTGAATACGTTAATTTTATATAATTTTTTTTTATTTACAGCTTTTGACTGTACCGTTCCTGTTTGACTCCGTCAAAGTCACTTACCGATGTTTTCGGTGAAATGTGAACGGTAAGCTAAAAATATGTTTGTTGTAATTAAGTCAATAATGTTTGTGTTTCCGAAGTACTTATGTGTCTGTTTTTTTATGTTTGGGTACTGATTGTGATCTTTCTCCACTTCAATGTGCGACTTTCTGCAACATACCGCTATTTTTTTGCTTAAATACTTTTTTATATAAGTATTGTGTATTAATTTGTTGTTCCCTGTTTACCTGTATATGTTTTTATAACAAATGTCAAAATTTATATTTTTATTTATTTGACGAAACTGCTATTCTAAATTTATTTTTGGGAATAATTAAAAGTAATACGTAACGGTCGGGTGACGTTTTTGACGTAAATGTCAGTTACGTATATCTTTTGTGAAGTTCTGCATGTAATAACCACTTTTGTCTGTCGATATAATGTATTTAAATTTCTTATTTTTGATGTTTTGTGAATTTCTTTTTGTATTGACAGCTATTGACTCTCTGGGTCCTCTTCGTCTACCGCTTGTGACATTTGTATACTTCACGGCCTTTTTTGAAGCGACATACAGGTAAGTCTCCGTATTTTTTTTAATATTTTCTATTTGTGTATTTTGTTTTGTTCGACTTTATTGTATTTAATTTTTTTGTGGAATGTGGATTGAATAATGTACATGGCTACTATTACCCTTTTCAGCATTGTGTCCAATTTGTTGAGATCTTTATTTATTGTGTATGTTTTCCTATTTTTTGGTTTATAAATGTTATCTTGTCTTTTTTGGTCTGGTCGCTACACTTCAATGACCTAGCTGCTACGCTCGACAGGTAATTGCTGTTTTTGTTAATATATTTAAAGAGTGACTTTGTGATGTTTTACAATAAATTGTATACATTTCCTTTGTGTGAATGTAACGTAAATGTACTTGGCTCTTTTTGTGTTCGCACTTGGCTTGTGTCCGGCTCGTCTCTCCTTAGTGTTTTTCATTGTAGCACTGGCTCGTGTTTAATTTTCGCTCGTCTCTTCGCCATGCATTGACTCATGTTTGCTTGTGTCGTCCTGTTATGCGGGTCCTGTAGTCTAGTTTCGCCTGAGATCGCACCCTTTTTTTTTATCTCGCACCTGGCTCGTCTTTGCCTCGTCTTTGCAACGGATCTGGCATGTCTCGGCGCTATGCATTGGCCTTTTTTTGGTGATGTTTTCTTGTTTTAGTTAAACGTATTATGTATGCACTGTCTATGTTCTCTTTGTGTGTTTTTTTCAGATCTCTACATTTCAGTGACTGAGCTGCTCCGATCGACAGGTAATTGCTATATTTTTAAATATAATAAAAGAGTGCCTTTGTGAATTTGTACACTTGTTTGTATACATTTCCTTTGTGTGATGTTAATGTAATGATTGTTTTGGCTCTTTCTTTGCTGGCACTTGTTTTGTGTCCGGCTCATTTGTTTTTAGTGTGTTTTTTCATGCTATCACTGGCTGGTATTTAGCTCGTCTCTTCGCCATGCATTGATTTATGTTTTGGCGTGTCGTTTTGGTATGCGGGTCCTGTAGTCTAGTTTCGGCTGAGCTTGCACCCTGTTTTTGTATAATTTCGAACCTGCCTTGTGTTTGGCTCGTGTCTGGCCCGTATCTGGCTCGTTTCGCCGCTATGCATTGTGGTCTTTGTAGTGCCAGTTTATTTTTTTTTAAACGTATTATGCATGCACTGTGTCTGTTCTCTTTGTGTGTTGTTTGTCTGATCTCTACACTTCACTGACTGAGCTGCTCCGATCGACAGGTAATTGCCATTTTTGAAATTTTATTTAAAGAGTGCCTGTGAATTTTGACTTAAAATTCTATACATTTCCTTTTGTGTGAATTGAATGTAATTATGAACTTTGCAATTATTTCGTTCGCACTTGGCTTGTGTCCGGCTCGTTTCTTCTTAGTGCCCTTTTTCATGCGATCACTGGCTCGTATTTAGGTCGTCTCTTCGCCATGCATTGACTCATGTTTGCTTGTGTCGTCCTGGTATGCAAGTCCTGTAGTCGAGTTTTGCCTGAGCTCGCACCCAGTAAATTGTTTATTTCGCACCTTGCTCTTCTTTGGCTCGTTGTTGGCCCGTATCTGGCTTGTGTCGCCGCTATGCATTGCCGTGTTTGTTGTGATGTTTTATTTTATTGTTAACCTTATTATGTATGCAGTGTCTATGTTCTCTTTGTGTGTTGTTTGTCTGATCTCTACCCTTCACTGACTGAGCTGCTCCGATCGACAGGTAATTGCCATTTTTGAAAATTGATTTAAAGAGTGCCTTTGTGAATTTTCACGTAAAATTCTATACATTTCCTTTTGTGTGAATTGAATGTAATTATGAACTTTGCAAATATTTCTTTCGCACTTGGCTTGTGTCCGGCTCGTTTCTTCTTAGTGCCCTTTTTCATGCGATTACTGGCTTGTATTTAGGTCGTCTCTTCGCCATGCATTGACTCATGTTTGCTTGTGTCGTCCTGGTATGCAAGTCCTGTAGTCGAGTTTTGCCTGAGCTCGCACCCAGAAAATTGTTTATTTCGCACCTGGCTCTTCTTTGGCTCGTTGTTGGCCCGTATCTGGCTTGTGTCGCCGCTATGCATTGCCGTGTTTGTTGTGATGTTTTATTTTTATTGTTAACCTTATTATGTATGCACTGTCTATGTTCTCTTTGTGTGTTGTTTCTCTGATCTCTACACTTCACTGACTGAGCTGCTCCGATCGACAGGTAATTGCCATTTTTGAAATTTTATTTAAAGAGTGCCTTTGTGAATTTTCACTTAAAATTCTATACATTTCCTTTTGTGTGAATTGAATGTAATTATGAACTTTGCAATTATTTCTTTCGCACTTGGCTTGTGTCCGGCTCGTTTCTTCTTAGTGCCCTTTTTCATGCGATCACTGGCTCGTATTTAGGTAGTCTCTTCGCCATGCATTGACTCATGTTTGCGCGTGTCGTTCTGGTATGCGGGTCCTGTAGTGTTGTTTCGCCTGAGCTCGCACCCTGTTTGTATTTATCTGGCACCTGGCTTGTGTTTGGCTCGTGTCTGGCCCGTATCTGGCTCGTATCGTGGCTATGCATTGGCCTATTTTTTTACCGATTTTTTTTATTTTTTTTAAAACTTATTATGTATGCACTGTCTCTGTTCTTTTTGTGTGACGTTTGTCTGATTAGTAGACTTTACTGACTCAGCTGCTACGATGGACCTGTAAATGCAAATTGTTGAAATATAATGAAAGAGTGCTTTTGTGATTTTTTACTGTAAATTGTATACAGTTCCTTTGTGTGATGTTAATGTAATTATGGACTTGGCTCACACTTTGCTTGTGTCCGTGTCGTCTCTGTTTTTTGTCCTTTTTTTCATGCTATCAGTGGCTCGTCTTTAGCTTCTCTCTTCGCCATGCATTGAGTCATGTTTGCTTGTGTCGTCCTGGTATGCGGGTCCTGTAGTGTAGTTTCGGCTGATCTCTCTTTTTTTTTATCTCGCAGCTGGCTCTTTTTGGTCTTGTTTTGGGCCGTATGTGTCTTGTATCGTCGCTTTGCATTGGCCTTTGTTTTTATTTTTTACTATTTTTTAAACGTAGTATGTATGCACTTGAAAGTGTGCACTTATGGCCGGTGTTGTGTATGCCTGGTGAAAGCGTTCACTGATGGCTGTTGGTGTGGGAGTATGCCTTGTGAAAGCGTGCATTGATAGCTGTTGTTGTGTGTGCCTGGTGAAAGCGTACATGTTCTGTTTGTGTGACGTTTGTCTGCTGAGTAATGCTGTTGTGGTGATGACTGGTGCTGTGGTGGTGATGAGTGTTGCTGTGTCGTTGTAGAGTGATATTGTGTTGTTGATGAATGATGCTGTTGTGGTGGTGTGGAGTGATGCTGTTGTGTTGCCGAGTGATGTTCGTGTGGTGCTGAGTAATGCTGTTGTGGTGATGAGTGGTGCTGTGCTGGTGATGAGTGGTGCTGTGTTGGTGTTCACTGATTACCACCACAGCATAACTCAGCACCACAACAGTAGCACTTCTCACAACAACTGCATCACTGAGCCCCACCAATGCAACACGCAGCGACACAACATTATCACTCAGCACCCCCACAGTACCATTGAGCAACAACACAGCATCACTCTGCACCACCACAGCCGTATTTAGCACAACAACAGTCTCATTTATGCACACTACTGCAGTACTCACCAGCAAAAAAGCATGCTTTTATACCTGTAATTGTGTGTGTGTTATGTTAAAATATGTGGTGAAAGCGTGCACTTACGGCCGGTGGTGTGTATGCCTGTTGAAAGCGTGCACTAATGGCTGTTGGTGTGTGTGTATGCCTGGTGAAAGCGTGCAATGATGGCTGTTGGTGTGTGTGCCTGGTGAAAGCGTACATGTTCTGTTTGTGTGACGTTTGTCTGCTGAGTAATGCTGTTGTGGTGATGAGTGGTGCTGGGGTGGTGATAGTGCTGCTGTGTCGTTGTAGAGTGATATTGTGTTGTTGCTGAATGATGCTGTTGTGGTGGCGTGGAGTGATGCTGTTGTGTTGCCGAGTGATGTTCGTGTGGTGCTGAGTAATGCTGTTGTGGTGATGAGTGGTGCTGTGTTGGTGTTCACTGATTACCACCACAGCTAAGGCAGGGGGGGGATGCTTGCAAGATGCACGTCTAAATGTTTTCAATGTGTGCGTGTTGCCGTGCGTCAATGGAACAGAGAGTCTCTGGCCTGTTTTTTTTGTGCGTGTATGCAGTGCGTAAATAAAAGTCGAAGGTGGGGTGGGAGAACGTGCCGATGAATGAGAGCCAAGCTATGGTGTGCGTGTTCCCGTGCAAGATACTGTGAGTGTGGGGGGGGTATGGAGAGAGAGTCTGTGGGCTGCTTGTGTGTGTGCGTATTTCCGCGAGTGAAAGGCCGAAACGTGCAGATGAATGAATGAGACAGAAGGTAAGGCAGGGGGGTATGCTTGCAAGATGCACGTATAAATGTTGTGTACATGTGCGTTTTTCCGTGCGTGAATGTAAAAGAGATAGTCTCTGGTTTTTTGTGCGTGTTGTGCTTGTTACCGGGAGTGCACTGTGTGTGTACAGTATGAATATTAGTTAATTGCAGATCCGAAAGTTCATGACTCATTCATTTAGGCTCTGTTCGGCAATGAGTTCCGTGGTGGCACAATATTTGCACGATTATAGTTGCCCAAAAGTGTGCATTCGTGTTTAAGCACCATTCACAACACTATTATCCAAATTCAAAAGTGAATCGCGTAATCCTAGAAAATTTTTGTAGGGTCATACTGAATGTGGTATTGTAATCTTGTAACGTAAAATGTCTATGCATTATCTAATTTGTGTAGTGTGTGAATGGCTTAAGCAGCCAGTTACGGATGTTGCTATGCGTGTTTGGTGTGTAAGTTTGCACTAGCAAACCTCCAAAAAATAATAAAAAATACAATTTTACGTGCATGTAATCTAATGTGTAAAAGAACGTGGTGCTTGACACATTGTTTCTAAAGTTGCTTCCCTTGTTTTATGGTTTTCAGGGAGAATGCGACATTCGGTCTCTTTAGTTTACATTTGCATTTCCCCGCGGATGGTCGACAACAGATTAGAATCTTTACGACTGTGATGAAAGCAATTCAGTCTCCTGGGGTAGTTAGGCCCCAGACGTTTTGCTCTCGCCCCCTCCCCACCTTACAGAGGGGAAAAAGAAGACCGCCATGTCGTGCATGAATGGGAAAGAGTCTAGAAAATGTTCGTTGTGTTTTTGTGCGTATTTCCGCGAGTGAAAGGCAGAAAGGTCCAGATGAATGAATAATAGAGAAGCTAAGGCGGGGGGGGATGCTTGCAAGATGCACGTCTAAATGTTTTCAACGTGTGCGTGTTGCCGTGCGTGAATGGAACAGAGAGTCTCTGGCATGTTTTTGTGCGTGTATGCAGTGCGTAAATAAAAGTCGAAGGTGGGGTGGGAGAACGTGCCGATGAATGAGAGACAAGCTATACACCATGTTTCCGTGGGAGATACTGGGAGTGTGGGGGGGCGGGGGGGAAGAGAGAGTCTGTGGGCTGCTTGTGTGTGTGCGTATTTCCGCGAGTGAAAGGCAGAAACGTGCAGATGAATGAATGAGACAGAAGGAAAGGCAGGGGGGGTATGCTTGCAAAATGCACGTATAAATGAATGAATTAGACAGAAGGTAAGGCCGGGGGGTATGCTTGCAAGATGCACGTATGTCAACGTATGCGTGTTTCCGTGCGTGAATGAAAAGAGAGAGAGTCTGTGGGCTGTTTGTGCGTATTCGGGTGCGTGTTGCGATGCGTGAATGGAACAGAGAGATGTTTTGGTGTACGTGTTTCAGCAAGTGAAAGACAGGGTGTTAGGGTTTAAAAAAAATGCACGCCTCAAAGTTGTGAAGCTACTGGGCTGTTTGTGGTATTCGTGTGCGTAAAAAAAAGTGCACGCCTCAATGTTGTGAAGCTACTGGGCTGTTTGTGCGTATTCGGTGCGTGTTGCGATGCGTGAATGGAACAGAGAGATGTTTTGGTGTACGTGTTTCAGCAAGTGAAAGACAGGGTGTTAGAGTTTAAAAAAAAATGCACGCCTCAATGTTGTGAAGCTACTGGGCTGTTTGTGCGTATTCGTGTGCGTGTTGCGATGCGTGAATAGAACAGAGAGATGTTTTGGTGTACGTGTTTCAGCAAGTGAAAGACAGGGTGTTACGGTTTAAAAAAAGTGCACGACTCAATGTTGTGAAGCTACGATGAAATAAGCAAGAGGCACGCGCAGGGCAGAGAGATGGTGGGCGGAGGAAGCAGCTTCAATGAGGCGTGGACAAAGTGAAGAGCCAAGGAAAAAAAGGAAAGGCACGGGGAAAAAAAGTTTATGGCACAAAAGCGCGTGCCTGTGCCCACGTGAACTCGAAGAAAACACCACGGGAAAAGCGGTAGTTTGACGAGTATTTTGAGCACTTGAATTCTCCCCATTTCCCATTCCTGCGGAATGGTAAAGGTGAGACCTAAAAACACATGCGCACACGAATCGCTGCTATTTGCAGTGCTCTGTCTAATTGCTTCCATGCACCAAAATTGACATGACAATGAATTTCAGGTTAAAACATAGTGTGGAAGATAGATTTGCATTTCACAAAATTGCACGTAAATTTGCTGAAATTTCGTGTCATTATGCGAAAGTAATTTATGGGAATTTCTCACATCCTTAGTTTTACCTGTTCTCATTTTACTAGGGTGCACTGCAGATTTTACAGGACAGCAGTCAGGCTACAATGATAGGTCTGCAGCTATGTTTTCCTTTGTCACACTAGTGGATAGCACAATAAGTTGTGCAGTCCACCTATGGCATTTAACTTTCCATTCCTTGGGTATAGTTTCTACACCATATACTAAGGCCATACAGGAGAGTTAAATATGCCATACAAGGATTAGCCAATTTGTACAAGTTTTAAGAGTCAGAGCACATACACTGAGCACTAAACAGCAGTGTCCCAGTGTGCAGAGTCTAAAAACAAGCAATACAATTAGCAAAACATGGGGGTGAATACACAAAAGGACCATTTTATCAAGTATATGCACTAAGATATGATGCAGTTGCTCTCGTACCTAGTGCTTGTGCATTTTAAGCTGCCTTGTGCCAACGCACAACCTTGCACAATAGTGTAGTGAGATATGCATGATGCCAACCAAAGGTTTTGTAATGAAAGAGTACCCTCCTAGTACAAAATACTATGATTTGACAAAGTTTAACTTCTTACACATGTGCTGCACAGTGAAAAACACATATCAAAGTTTGAACAAATTGAAATATTATCTCCAACACTATGCCTTCCTTGAAGAAGCTTCATTTTTTTTACACAAATCTCGTTGTACTATTATTACTGAATAGCGATTAGAGTCAAAATCCATTTATGGTATTGTGTAACTACTTCCACAGCAGGGGAAAGGGAACAGGGCAACCCACAAGGGGTCGAGACTGCTGACAGTGTAATGCTGTTATTCACTCCACTGGTGGAAAAAGAAAGAACACTTTAGCTAGGTTACCAAAAAGAGCATACATTATAGGTAAGCAATCACATACGGAAGCACACAATCAGTCTAGGAACTAATCAGTACAACACCCTGAGATCTGCCAATGTTCTCTGAATCACGGACAGATCGTCCTTTAAAGTTTGACAAAGGGGAGTGGTATCATGGGTCAGTTCAGGATGGCTCTGCGAGTCCAGAAGGTCACATGATATATAAAGTCCAACCTTCTGAGTGTGCTTGAAGGCAACTCATCCACCCAAGGTAGGGGCTCTGGAGTTGTTGTTCACATTGTCACATACAATCTCCTCCCAGGAATGATGTTGATCCTTGTATAGGAACTGTCCTTTGTTTTTTCAATCCAGTAATCTGTAGTGCAGAGAGGCCTGAATACATTGAGCAAGAGATGGCCCCAACCTGGGTGGCAGGGAAAGACAATGACATGTCACAGTGATATGAGCGCCAGTCAAACAAGTGACAGAAGGTCACACATTACTGAGCACAATAATATTCCTATTAATGAAAATACAGTGGATGTATTAATCATATAAATGTCATTCATAACAGGTAGGTGCATGGCAACACACGTGTAGCATACATAGTAGCCTACTTCCCATTACGTTTGAGCTACTTTCTAACACAAATGAGGGTTTGTACTGGAAAGTAAATCCCAAAAAAATACTTTGCTCCAAGTTTGCATCAAATTTGGGACGCAAACATGGTGCATAGTGTTGGTAAATCTGCCAAACAAACTCATGATTTAAAGGGTAACGTAGTGGGTGTAGTTGTCTATACTAATAAGAATGTATCACTAACCCTAGGCACCCTTTTCAGCAACCTGAGAATTACAAAAGTTTGAGAAAAAATAGTAAGGTTCTAAACCAATAACTTGCAGTTTGCATGTAGCGCTTTGTTGCCAGTTCATAGCTGGCTTTGATATAGTAGAATATTTGTAAAGTATGAACTGGAAGTAACGCATCCTTTTCTGTGACAAAAGCAGTAACCCCAGCAGATTTCAACATAAAATGAAAATCTGTAATCTAAATGTTATACATTGTGATTTGCAGCAATAATATTAACTCTCCATGCTACTTTGTGATGAGTCAAAACCGTGAGTAGATACTAGATAAATCATACATGGTTTCATTCATCAAAAGCAATAACCACAATAAATATCTTGCTGTTATTATCATCCACTGAAACGTGCTGGGGGCACAAAGATTTCTGCAGGCAGCTCTTGTCTCGCCTCTGCCTGTCATGCAAAGAGTGCCTCCCTGAGACTGGCACCTGCAGAAGTGGCACAAGTCACACAGCCCTAAAGCCAGCACTGGAAGCAACAACAGACCGGTTTCACTGTTAGGGAACCACGTAAATGAAGTACATTCCAGCAGGCCAATGACCACCTCTTTGTCATAGCAATCTTCCTTATGGAGGCTAAGTTAGATAGCATAAAATGTAATGGGTGGAACGTGTGAAATATTTGCAGTCAGAATGAAAGTGTGGTGGGTATTCCCAAACATGGTTCCCACTCTCACTGTATCTTTGGACTCTAACTGCACCTTGCTGACGAGGAACAACAAAGCATGCATCAATCTGTAGATACTTTTGATTCTATTTAGAGGGACTAAGGCCTGTCATTTCAAGCTGTATTCTACCAATTTGTGCAGGACCAAGGGTTATTTGTTAACGGTGGTCCATGGCCCACCAGTATTAGCATAGTATGCAATAAACAATGGACTGGAATGCGACCAAAACATTATCAGTGGGTGAGATGTAATCAAGCATCCTCAAACCTTTTTTTTTTTAACTATTTTGATTTACATATCCCGAAAACCTCTAAAAAACAAATGAAAGCATATGGAATTGAATAAGGGACACCTTCATTCCATAATGTTATTTCAGAAACTTAAGGACAGAGGCCAATGCTGGTGAACTGGAGCTGAGGTAAATTCGCTTTTCCAGAGGATATTTGTCACCAAAAGCAACATGAAAATTTCTGCAACAAATGCTGTACAAGAGAACTGTACCAAATCGTTCACAGGTCAATAGAAGTTTTGGTGGTAAGTTACTAAAGTGTCTAAAGAATGAATGGATGGTAACTGATGATAAAACAGTATGAAACATTATAAATATTTTTAAAATATACATAGAAATGGGAACACTAGTTAGCAGAGTTATGCAACCTGTCCAAGTAGGTACCCACATTCTAGTCAGGGCAAGTGTAGCACACACTAAAAGTGTACCTGTGCCCACCCTCTGGTAGCTTGGCACACAGCAGTCACGCTAAACTAAAGAGGCAATGTGTAAAGTATTTGTGCATACACACACACACACAGTAATACAGTGAAAACACCAGAATAGTTCTACAAACCAGTTTAGAAAAATAGCCAATATTAATGTAAGTAAAACAAGACCAAAACGACAAAAATCCTAAATGCACAAGTCAAGATATACATTTTTAAAGATGAAATCAAAATGCAATGCATAGAAATCAATAGCTCAAACAGGGGCTATCTGGTCACGCTGGACTGGGATAAATCTAAAAGTTCAATCTGACCACGATAGAGTATGGGCCAGATACAGGATTCACACAGACCCCTACCCAGTACCTTGGATGCTTTGGAAATCAAAGATGACGCATGGTGCAGAGGGACCAAGGCATTACCGAATCAGGTAATGCATCGGTTCCACTTTAACGCCCAGTAATGATGCATTGTACAAAGTAGGTGATGCGTTGGTTGCTGGTGCTACATCTTGGTTCTTGAAGGTGACACGGCACCAAGGAAATGTTGATGTTAACAGCGTGATGTGTCAATTCTATGGTGTCAAACTCGAACCGCTGGACTTAAGGTGATGCATCGGACTAAAAACAAGCAGGGCCAGGGCTGAATCAGGGTTGTACCAGTGTGTCAATGACATCGGTGAGGCAGCGTTTGAGACCCACGCAGTGGCAGCTCTTCCAAGGCGCTGCAGTAAAGTTGTGGCTGCATTGTAAGTCATGGTTGATGTGTCACGCACTCCGTGAGCGGTGATCATGGCTTTGGTGCATGCAATTCTGATGCATCCATTTCACAGGGATGCGCTGGATCCTAACTGACACTTTGGAGTTGATGCATTGATTTCTTGTTTGCAGCACCAAATTCACCTCCAAGTGCTGGGTTTGGCACCACTTGGCAGGTCAGGACTCACAGCAGAGGAGCCCAGGTACCGATAGCAAGATGCAGGTGAAGTCTTTGATGGCACTGAGACTTCCAACAGGAGGCAAGCTCAACTCAAGCCCTTAGAGAAACTTTAAAGAGCAGGATGCAGAGAGCAAAGTCCAGTCCTCCCACTCCCAGGCAAGAAGCAGCACACAGCAGGCCAACACAGCAAAGAGGCGGGCACTCCTGTCAGTCCAACAGCTCTTCTTCCTGGCAGAATGTCCTCAGCCCAGAATTGTTTCTGCTGTAATGGTGTCAGAGGTCCAGTTCTTATACCCATTTTGGCCTTTGAAGTAGGAATACTTCAAAGAAAGTTATTTGCACTGCACAATACCCTGCCCTTCCTGGCCCTGGCTCCAGACACACCACGGGGGGTATGCAGTTATTTGTGTGGGGACAAGCACAGCCCTATTCAGGTGAAAATGTCAACTCCTTCCACCACTCTAATGCAGGATGACTCATCAGCCTGGAGATGGGCAATCAGGAAATGCAGGGCACACCTCAGCTCCCTTTGTGTGTGACTGTCTAGAGTTAAATCACAGAGCCCAACGGTCATCCAACCCACCAACCCAGACATGTATTCCAGTGACACAGAGATGCAACGAATGGTTAAAGTAAGACAATTGAAACTTTCTAAAAGTGCCACTTTCAGACCAGCAGTTTAAAAAAACAACCTTACTAAAAGATGGGTTTTTAAATTGCGAGCTTAGAGATACCAACTCCAGTTTTCTATCAGCTCCCAATTGGGAGATACCCAAGTAAAATGCTACAGGCCAGCTCCAATGCTAACCTTTCGGAGAGACAGGTCTAGCTTTAGAGAAAAGATAATTTAGCGGCTTTTCACTGCCATGTAAAATTTTAAAGTACATTTCCCACTTTTTAAATACACAGCACCCGGCCCTGTAGTAAAAGGCAAGGTTTGGCCCCGGCACGTATGTGAACTTGCCAGGTCAACATGGCATTCTAAAACTGCAAACACAGGCTCTGCAGTTGCAGGCCTGAGACAGGCTTGAAGGCTACTCATAGGGGTGGCATTATCAGTGATGCAGGCCTACCAGAAGCATTTAATGTACAGACCCTGGACACATGTAATGGATTGTACTAGGGGCTTATTAGAGAATCAAATATGGCAATTGTGGAAAAGCCAAATACCATTACATTTCAGACACAGAGCACAGAACACATGCAGTTGAGCACTGGTCAGTAGTAGTAAAGTGCCCAGCGTCAGAAAACCAGCAAAAAAGAAGTTCAGCACACAGTCACAAATAGGAGGTCAGAAGCAAAATGACAGGGGAAACCACACCAAAAGATGCCAGGCTATAACATTGTACCATATGGACATTACACTATCTGGAAAACAGTGGAGTGTGGATAGTTATGTTTGTTCTTGTGTGATGAGAGATTCCTTGTGTGATGAGATTCCTTTACTGCTATATTTCATAACTTCAGCAATGATACCAAATGCAGGTAATTTGGAAGAGAGGGCCACTGTAGCCTAACGAACTTGGATGTTGCACATGGAGTATTTAGTGTAATAAGAAGGTTATGATTAGTTGAGCATAAGCGATGAGTTGGGGCATAACAAGTTGTGTGTGTGAATGGATAGCATGGTGGGGTGTGGTTTATGGTATTAAAGAACAAGGTTAGAGGAAGCTCTATTTGTTGCTGATATGCACCGTCCTTGGTGGTGGTAGTGTAGGGGCTTGTCATTTTCTCTTGTCTTAGTACAGTTCCTTTAAAGTCTTAAAAATTGCCCATATGGCATGGTTTCCCCTAATAGGCAGAGGTGAAATCTCTTGAGTTTCAGGAGGCTATTCCTGTGGTTTGTAGCAGGTGTCAGTTATAGGGTGCACATTGTCATGGATGATGATGACATCTAGAAATGGGAGAGCTTCTCACTTAACACCTTTTGTGAATTTCAAATAGGCTGATTGTTTATCCAGGTCATGATAGACCCGGTTGACTCATTCCCCCTTCCCAGATCAGCAGCCTGTGATCAATGTACCTCTTACACAATGGGTTTTGGTCACACAGGATTCTATTTTCCTCTACATGGTGTACATAGAGGTAAGCTATACTAGGGGCAAATGTACTGTCCATAGATATCCAGTGTGACTGTAGGTATAATGCCCCATCATATTCAAATCAATTCCTAGTGAGGGCAAGAAGTGCATTCTGAAACAAAATGTCTAGGAGCACTGTGAGGCCAGGGGTGAGAAAATATTAGTTTTCATTCACCCATATCCAGATTTTGGAAGAAGATTCAACCCCGGGTCTCTGAACTGAGATTTGCACACTCACAGAAGATGGAGAGACAAATGGCTGCATAGAAAAAAAGAGGCTGATTTTTTTGGTAGCAGATAATCCTAGAACACCAGCATTTTGCACTCTACCTACAATACAAAAAGGGACTGTTCCTGTTCCGGGCCACCCCATAGTGTCTGGTATTAATTCAGTTCAGGAATCACTCTATTTCTGAGACCTATGGTAGAAGACACTACCACTTACATCAGCGATACAAAGGACGTCTTACTGTAGATCCAAAAGGTCAAAAAGATTATTAACAGGAACTGGTCTATCCTCAACGCTGGGGCACTACAATTGGCTAAACGGCTGCATGCGAACAAATGCAACAGAAATTGACGTAATGCCATAGTACACACACACAAACAAATTCCAGTCACTGAAAGGAACACAAATACAACATTGTGGCACCTCCCACCCGTCAAGGGAAAACACCCATGTGGTGGTTGTAGTGCCAGCCATTTGACAAAGAAAAGCATAGAATTGGAATTGGGATTAACACGCAAGGGACTACAGAGGATACACACAAATTGCAACACTACGAATGTAGTAGAATGTAATCTGATCACATGGCCTTGTAATAAGAAATATGTGGGAATGACCGAAAGAAAAGTTGAGGATTGTGAGAATAGGACTAACCTCCAATGTGAAGAGCAAACACCAGGATGGCCACAACATTTCATTCGGTCATTTATAAAAAACACACTGTCAATGATTTTCCTTCCTTAGACTGTTATAAAAAACATGCAGCCTCACCAAAGCAATATTGATTTGAACAAAATACTTCTAGAAAAAGAACAAAGGTGGATATACTGGTCAGGCACATATATCCTCGGTTTGTATGATGACATTCTGTGGACCTAGTTGAAGTAATACGTATGGGTTTCTATGTAAGGCGTCACTATATGATCTACCTAAGGCTAACATTAGGCTAACATTATGGCATACTGATTCACAGTGTACACACAGATTGTTAGAGGGGACATATCGGAGACACATGGACAATCCATTGCCACATAGACTCACATTCTCAATTCTATTTTTTACGTTTTTCAGGGGAATTATCGAGTTAGCATCCCCCCACATTAGCCTATTTTCATGAATGAATGAATGAAATGTTATTTATCTCCGCGCAACTATGCCCAATGGGCGTCAAGGCGCCTAACTCCAAAACTAGCTGACGGCAAACAGAAACCAGGAGCTCACTGGTAGGCTTTAATGAAGCACCAAGTTTTCAATGCCTTCCTGAAGAGATCCAGTGAAGGCTGTGATTTTATCTCTAAGGGGAGAGCATTCCACAGTTGTGGTGCAAGAATGGAGAAGGCTTTGCTCCCCCATCTCGCCATCCTGGCGCGCGGGACTACCAGTTGGTTAAGCTCGAGAGAGCGGAGGCATCTATTTGGGACATACCTAGTTAACAAAGACCCCAAAGCATCATTCGGGCCTGCCCTCAGGGCGCTGTAGGTAAGGCAAAGAAGCTTAAACGACACTCTGGAAGGGATGGGCAACCAGTGGAGACTCTTCCTTGCCAAGGTTGCAGAGGTCCGCCATGGGAGGGCCAAAACAAAACGTGCCGCGGCGTTTTGAATCACCTGCAGGCGTTGTAGAATACCCTTGTTGGCCCCGGCATAGAGAGAGTTGCAATAATCAAGCCTTGAGCCAACAAGGGCAACCACAACCTGTTTGCGTGCCTGTGGGGACAGATAGTGAGCAATTCTTTTCAGAATTCCAATGACCCCCCAACAGGTGGCCACTGTCCTATTGACCTGAAGCTCCATGGAGAGCCGAGTGTCAAAAATGACGCCTAGGTTCCTAGCAGATTCGGTGGGTGTGGGGCAGATGCCTAACGATGAGGGCCATCATCTATTTTAGAAGACAGGAATGTATTGACAATCTTCTAAATTACTACTGTGCTGCTTCCAAACAGTAAAGTATTGAATGCCCCTCTGAGAATTTCAAGCTGGCCGACATGTTCCCTCATTTCATGGCACATTAGTTACAACAGCAGTTCAGTCTGACATGCACCTATGCAAGCCCACTGAGAATTTCAAGATGGTGCTCATTAGGGTGGTCCAGCAAACACAGCAGTGTAGCATCGATGTACCTTCTTATTTACGTGCTACCATGTGGCATTTTATGAGTCTATATTAGTAATTCTATCTATTGCTCAAGTTTGGAAGGATCAGGCAGTGAATTGTATCTATCAGTAGCATTTAATATTCTGTCTGGATGTAGGAATATGTATGTCCCCCGGCTTAAATACTAGGACCCTGACGGCTACATTCATATATTTATTCTCCTGTTTGTGTGTGGCTATGTGATAAACTGGGTGAATACACTTGGATAATGAGATGACTGCATGATATTTTAAACACTAGCTTTTACAGGTACTTTAAGTCACACCAGGTCACTTACGCTGGCTTATAGTTGATGGCATTTCTAAGATTAGTATCCACACCATTTTAGAGTGTATGGTGCAGTGCACAGGTTTCATTGTTTGAACTACCCATATTCTAATACAGACATATTTTTGTTTCTGTGTTCCTTCTCATTTAGTAGGATTCTAGAAGAGGATAATCTATTTTCAGTCAACCCATCCTATATAGAAAGGTTGGATAACTAACTCTTGATCTTGCATGGAATTATTGTGGCTTCATAGCTCCTGCACACTATAGGCTAGGAATATATGGGTCTTAAAGGTCCTGATGAAATCTGCACATCTTGCGAAGCAGATGAAACACGTTGACCTACAACCGACATACTGGCTCAGTAAATGCTTCTTTGTGTCATGTTTAGAGGTCAGTGAATAATTCCACTCCACCAGCGGGCAAAACTCCGCCAATAGCCACGTTAAGTTAGCTCACACAAGCGATCATTTGCATGCTCGAGCGAGATTTTCAGATGATAGATCGCCTCTCTGCAAGATTTCTGAATGCAGGCGGCCGCAGTAGGTCGTGACCGTTTGTGTTAAAAAAACTGCTGTTCGAGTAGAAAGTTTACTTGAGCAGCAGAAAAATGCAGTGCCCTCTCATGCACTGCGTGGTGTTGTACACGCTAATTTTTCAACACAGAATGAGTTCCTACCCTTCTAGTCATATTATTTTTTAACAATATCACAAGGCCGCTCTAATTAAAGAATTAGGTTAGGGTCCCCTGGAGATATTTTTAACGGTTTCTGTCCTAGGGTCCCATAGAGAACAAAGAGAATATCTCAGTGCTCACTCCCGCTGCGAGCGAGGTTGAACCCTCCTGGTTGTGGGCACCTCACCAGAGAAGGACCCGATGATGAAGCATGCCTCATGATTAGCGTGTTGGTGAGGGTTCTGTAAGAACAAATGTACTGTGCTTGGGGAGCACTAGGGAGTAGGGCATAGTGACTGCTTGTTTTAGGAGACACCCTCCTCTTTTGGTTTATGTACTCCAGGATTACTCAATGTTACTCCCTCAGTAGAAATCAAGGAGTGTTTCAACAGCAAGTCACAGCTCTCAAATCAGTGGCGTAGCAAGGAGGTGATGGTCCACACCGGGCGGCACATGTTTTTGGGGCAGCAACCTAATCGCACCCCCAACCGCGCTGTCAGCTGCAGTAGCCGCAACAATCGCTAGCACCCCTTACCCCACTCTTAAATGCTCTTAAATGCTCTTAATTGCAGGCGGCAAACACAAGGACTAGGTCTAGCTACGCCACAGACTCAATTTTAAAATCTTTGTGAATGGGGCCATCATGTTCTTCATCAAGCAGTGCTTCCTCAAAAGCACAAAAGCATAGTCATACAAAATCATCACAATATTAGCCCTGGACAGAGTTCAATAAGTCAGCGCAGTGACCAAAAGCAGGCAGCAGTGTGTGTTACGTCATTCGTGCTGATTTTTTTTAGTGCTGGGTGTTTGTCCCACGCTGTAATATCAGCACACAAGGCACCACACACTGCACAAGAGGGAGTTGCTTCTTCCTGCTGCTCAAGTAGATGTACATTATCATACATAAACATATCAAAATAAATGCATCTGCAAACAAAAGTACACAAGCTCATTCCAACATATCCACCGCTATCGGATATGCAAACTCCTGAGCTCGCGATTATTATCCAATCGCCATAAAAAGAATCCTGCACACATCCACAGTGCACCTTTATTATGAGGATGCTCAAAAGAATGAGAAAAAAACAGACTAAAGGCTTCATATTATTCTATATCTTGCATACAAATTCCACGATCTAATGACCATGCAATAAATATGTTTAACTTCCTGAGATAATTAAATTTATTGTCATAGGAGACGGAAAGCCTGGCCGAGTACAAATCAGACATTTAATATAAATTCTGATTTTGACAATCTAAGAACCTCCGTGAAAAAGATCCCTTGGGATAACGTTCGTGAAGGAAGAGCTGCAGTATTTTACAAGAGTCAATCAAAGCACAAGGTAAAGTATATTTCAGTAGAAAAAAACAATAAATATTTAACATGGTAACATTCAGAGTAAAAGGACAATGTTAACTAAAAGAAGGAACAATACTCCAAATGAAAATGGGAACAGTGAAAGTGGGGAAAGATTTAAGGAAAAGTAGGATGCTGCATGGCTAAAAGATTGTGCTGAAAAAATCAGAACGGTTTCTTTTCTGAATTGGATTAAGTAGAGAAAGAAAAGCAACCACAGGTAGACAAATTGAAAAGAAGGAAATTAAACACGAGCAATCTATTGATGATAAAAAAGGAAACCTCAGAGTTTCATACACACAATGATGGTTTTACTTCAAAGTTGAACTCTGCACACGAATACCAAAACTCTAGTCACGGAACATGAATGAGAATGCCAACAAAAGTTGTGGGATTTGTGGAAAAGGTGGAATAGAATAAATATACTGGGAAGAACACCCTCACCCTACAGTTGAGGGCATTATTGTGAGTCACAAAAACATCCAGAAGGCACTTTTCTTTTCTTTATAATTTTCCTTCACAGAAATTGCAATAACATTGTATTACATTTAATTCAATTTGACACTAACTACATAAGAAGAGATGTTGCCCTTCTGTTTTTTGTTCGCTGGAGATGTCTGATGAGTGAACAGGAGAGGTAGACGTGTTCTACTGTAACCATAGCCAAAGGGAAGGGGAGGTGGGGACAAGTCTTGTTTGCAGGTAAAATGCAGAGAATGGAATATCAGGTAAAATGCAAGCACACATAATCCACGGATTTATAATGAGAACAACTGGAAAAAGGCAGTCTTAATAAACTGGGTTGTGAAAAATAAACCATGTCCAACTAATCTGATTTCCCGCTTTGAGCTAGTTACACATTTTCTAGACCAAAGGGATTCAGGAGGGTACATTATGTTTCACATGACTATTTAACAATTACATAAGTATAAATTGGCCTGTGTGTGAATCTTGTGACATTGATCAAGAATTAGTTTGGTGATGTAGACAGGGGTGTAACTTGAGCAGCTTCAGAACCAGGGATGCTAAAAGTGGTGAGCTCCTGAGATCAGGCTTTCGAACAATTTAATTTAGGATAGTTCAATTTGATCCTTGAGCAGGATTATAATTTTCTACTGGCAATAAACTAGAGTAAACAAAATATAAACACCAGAAATAAAACAGCTGTGACTTTAAAATATCTTTAGATTGGGAATCTGGGCTTGTTAAACGGGAGGAATGTTTACTCAGATTAAGTAAAATCACCAACAGACAAGCAGGTACTAACTCACACATTGACCCTGAAGCGTAAATAATTCAGATAAGAGCTTAAAACTCATAGCTTCACATAACTCCTGCTTCACCTCATCTGAAATTGGGTGAATGCCCTCGCCTCTTCAGCCGGACAAAAATTACTTTTTTTTTGGAACATGCAAATTAAATAGTAATAGTTAGAAAAACGGATTACAAACCCCATCCAGGGATTCATAAAGTATTTCATGTTCCAATTTTTGCATCACAAATCACTTTATTTTTATGAGTTGCTGCATTATCAGAGTTCTCAGCAGCTGGCATGTTAACACCACTTAGCATCTTTATTGAACAAACAAAGTAATGATACAGCTTTATAGTGAGGATCCCTGGTAATCCATATGGGTTCCTGCCTATATGTAGTTATATGTACGTATTGAACACCCAGGAAAACAAGCTTGTCAATGGCCATTGTACATCGCAACCAGATAGTCAAAGTCACAACAACAGATCAGCACTGCAGAACATGAACCTGCCACAAATTATTCATCACTGATACTTCTGTAAGGGAATATCCCACTATTTTTAATGTAGGCGGAACCAAAATATCCCACTGTTTTAAGAAGTCAGAATCTAAATATAGTCCACCATTTGTAATGTGGGTGGAATCATAGTATCCCTTGACTTGTAACATAGCAAAAGCCTACTGTCATAAAGTCTGTCACTATCACACCGTTTGTAATGTAGCCATATCATAATACCTCACTGTTTGTAATTAGGTTTGGGCAAAAAAAAACATTTCGGCGGGAGTAATGAATGAATTAATGAATTGCTTTACTGTTTGATTAATAAAAATCATTACAATAATGGACATACAACCATATAAACATATATCAATCGATATTAAAATATTTACATGCTGTGGGGGAGAAGGGGAAAATATTAACGGAGTTTCTGTATCTTTGCTTGCATTTCCTCACGTTCTGTTAAAAAACAAACCTAAATACAGCCCATAATCCATTATTGACATAACATATAAATAGCGAATAATAGGGGATTATGATATTCAACGATAAATAATTGTTTAAAACCTACTCAGCACCCAGTAAAAAATTAATAATCTCTAGGTTCATACTGCTTAAGTTTGGACTGCATTTAGAAGAAGGGTCCTTTTAGTTAATTCACAGTTAAAACAGTAATAATTCATTTAATTTTACCATCATGCTAAAGAGAAGGGTACTAGTCATTACTAAAAGCCTGGTAACAGCTCTACTGATGGTGCAATTCTATTTGTAAATAAGTAAAATCCTGCAAAGGGTGGTAGAAAACTTTTAAAATCGTACAGGACACAGAGCCGTAAAAAAGGGAGTGATGTACAAAATGCCCGGTTCGTCCGCTAACGTGGGGTGCAATAAAATAAGCAAATTAGAGTCACGGCAGGATTAGAGCAGCCCAGTGCAGAGTGACAGTTGTTGACTCACTGGCTCTCACAGTTCGTAAACCTTTTTGCTGCTCTTATAACATTCGTAGTCAGCCGGATATTGAGCATTGGATTGTCTGGTTTCATGGATGTAAGAATGGCTTGTCGACAGGCGTGGACACCAAGTTTGTTCCATTCGCCCGTAACAGAATCGGAGTAATTTTGGTAATTCTGTTTTACTCTTTTGCAAAATTACCGAAAATTACACAAATATTCTCATTGGTATATTTATGAGTAAAAAACCTGTCTGTAAGAGCACATGAACAACAAATTTAGCACGCCCAAGCGGCTACTGGCTGCTGCTATTCGTGTTCTGTTGCATTTAGCATTCTTTTCTTAGCGCAAAATCCATCTTATGGTCGATTTTGGATGCAAGTTTGCATTTTGCGCTAAGAAAATAGTGCTAAATACATGGTTATGCTCCTTGCAGATTTCCGCATAATCTTGCATAATTGTGCTGTAATTTTGCAGAATTATGCTACAGCAAATTATGCTATCCCACCCTTATTTGTATTGTAGGTGGATTTGCCATTTTCTGTCACTGGAATGCCACTAAAAATTCAGATCAACTGAAAATCCTGCATGAGCATAAATACAAAGATTCAAAAACATTTCCTCTTCTAGAATCCACGCAGACTGGATCAATGTAAGAAGAAGACGGCAAATTACCTGTTGCTCTCATCTACCCATCATGGCGGTGCCGTGGCAAAGGCCTGGTGGAAGGCATGGTCATTCCTCCACATGCTGATGATGATGGTGCCAAAAGTAGACCCGGGCAGAGTTCACTGAGTTCCACGTACTCCGCTGCGCTCTGCGGAGTTCCACAAGTGGCAGAGTGCATTACGTCACATTGTAAATGCTGATTTTTAGGCCTGTGTGTTTGTTCTGTGCTGTAAAATCAACGTGAACGGAACCATGCACAGTGCAAGAGGGTGCTACTTCTTTCTGCCACTCAAGTAGATGCTCCACTTGAGCTGCAGCTTCCTCAATGTGAACAGAAGGTTGCTCAGAGTGAGCGGTAGCGACCACTCGCGTTTAGAAATCTCACTGAGAGGGGGTCTGGAGGAAGATTTTCCTTGCTTGCACTCACCAACTTAACATTGGCAAACGCGAGCAAGGGAAAACTAGTTTTTCAGAACTCTGCATGCTACACGGAGCACAGAATGGAAAAAACTCTGCAAGCTCCTCCAGCGCTCGGAATTTCACACCAGGCCTAGACAAAAAGAGAGCTTGGCCGTTCTCAGGAAAATAACAACCATTGGTGCAGCTGCAGCAGGAGGAATGGCATAGGAAGCAATATTGGAATGGATTCACAGCTTACCATTTATGGATTACTTTTACTACGCAGGAAATGTTATTGGTGGTCATTGAACTTCTTGCATCCATGGCTCACGTGCTGCTAAGTTGGTGGTTCTGTCCTTCTGAGAATGCCACTTCAGGGTAGAAACAGCATTCGTTAGGATGGAGGTAGGTGGTGAACCTGGTGTAGGATAAGAAGATGGGCGGCTTCTGCATCTCAAAATTAGCCGATGGAAGGATACCCAAAAATACTGTCCGTGAGTGAAAACTGCCCGGTACTAAGGGGTGGAAACTGCATAGTACTAGCTGATGAGGTGAAAAAGGAACAAAACAGAGATATGTCTAAACACTGCACCCTCCTGTTCGACAGCAATGACAATTGCGCCATATGAGAAAATTATATTTATAATTACACTTTCCTAATGGACAGTGGAAAAGACTGAGCTACAGTGACTGGTGAGGTGAAAACCGAGATGCTAACTGTGGCAGGGTGACACAGGCAATGGGTCATGATCCCATGGTCTCTTGAGACCTGTTTAGATGCTGGGAGGCAAACAAGCACAGCAGGGCATGATCAAGGCACATGGACAGGTATACTGCAGGGGATGAGAGAGCAGAACAGTGGCGTAGGGATCTTGGGCATGAGAGCCATTGGCACTGGGACAGGGATACTGTGCATTCGATACAAGGACACTGGAGCAGGGACACTGGGGATGAGAGACAAGGGCACTGAGAGAGGGATACTGGAGGGAGAGACAAGGGCGCTGGGCTAGGGATGAGACAAGGACGCTGTGACAGGGATACTCGGGATGGGACACAAGGACAGCGGGACAAGGATACTGGAAACACATTGGAGCATGGATGCAGTACATCAAAGAAAACAGGCACTACAAGCAAGGTGGGAAATAGACACAAATATAGTGAAACACAACCACAATGATATTGGGAGACGTACATGATCACTGACAGAGAGACAAGGAAACGTTCAGTGAACAAACAGCGACAAGCAAATACGGACATTCGCCCAAGGAGACACAGAGTGGGTTAGGAAAAAATGAACCATGGGGCAGACAGATATGGGCAAGGGATTATAAAGACAGGGTACTAGTCCCAAGTTTAAAGGATACCTACCCCTTAATAAAGAGATACAAATACTGGAGCAGGGAGAAAACAGGAGGACGAGGGGAACAGTACAACACAGTGCAAATGTACATTTAGGAAATACATATGGGACTGTGCAGAGAAGGGCTGTAATACTAATAGTGAGTGTTCAATACTCCATAACACATTTAAAGTTATTCTAAGCAGGATCACAGCATCAGATGCGTTTATTGAAATAAATGTTCAAATATTATAATAAAGTTTTACTTTAGACAAACACTAAGGTATCTTTAGTAGAAATATGCCTGGAAAATAACTGTGTTCCAGTTGGATAAGCTACTGAGCCTCTCTTTACCCTCCATCCACTAAATGCCTTATCCTCTGAAGAGTATAGCCTACTCTGAGGCATGCCTGTCTGCCTTACTCTCTGCTGTATTTCTGCTGCTGGAAATAACTCATCTCAAAAACCAAAAAACCTCTATCTTTCCAACCATCTCCGGCAATCTAATAATGTATATATGACATTTTTATAGTGTGAACCTATCAAGGGGCAGCAAAGTAATATTCGTGGTCACTAAAGCATGGTGTGGTAGTGCACTGTCATTTACAGACAGCCTATTTTCTATTGATTTGGCCTCAACATTTTCACAGACGTGCAGTTTCACTCACATCACCAAAAACGTATCTTGATTTATTTTAACCCTATTAAAACCTTTGTTTCCATCCGGTTTCAGAATTACAAAAAAATGTGCCTCTTGTGCTTTTCGAATGTGTGATATATTTTAAAATATTTGTACAGTTTCTTTACAGGTATTTAAATGTAAATGTGTGTTAGAAATATTTTACATCTTACAGCCCTTCCTTTCAAACTTCCTATGCCCCAGTAAGATTGTCACACAATTTACTTTACAAAATCCTCTAACTTTGGAGTTAGAGAGAGAAAAGTCAACACTGTTCTCCCTATAAAAAAAAACATAAGCAGCAATTTGTCAGTAGACATAGGTTAACATTTGACTGCTGTCTTTGAACAATAACCTGACAGGATAAAACCAAAATGTAATGACCTGTTTATTGCTCAATTCACTTTCTGAACTCCAGCATTATTATCTTAGTGGTGCTGAAGCACCCCCTTCTCCACCTCTCCACCCAACCATACTTCATGCACCTCTGACAACCTCACCTCATGTAATCTGTAAGCCTAGGTGACATTGTAATTATGTCATCTAAATCTGGGTAGTTGCTGCATTTTGCATTAAATGAAATTCACAAACTTTCTCAACATTTACACATTGGGCACTTTTGTGGGATTTTTTTCATAGTGAGATGTATTTGGAGAGATGTGGCGCAGCGGCCAGAACTGCGGATCCGGGTTCGAGCCTCGGTGTTGGCACAACATCCTGTGATTCTGGGCAAATCGCTTAATCACCCCATGCGCATGGGCAGTGCCTGAATACTCTCACAGGTGATAAGCAGAGCTATTTAAATCTACAAACTTTAACTTTCTACAGAAAATGGCTTGCCAAGAGACATTTTCTACTCACCCAGTCCTGTTTCAACCTTTCACACGACGTATCTACGCATAGTGTATGATCATGAAAAAAACAAAATAAATCATATGGAATTATGTGAAATTTTCGAAAAAAACACATTTTCACTCACCCATAGGACAGCTTTTAATAAATGATAATTATGGCTACTTGGAGCAACACCACAGAAGGCAAATCTCTTAACCTAATAATGTATTTACTTTACAATTAAAATCATTGAATCCTAATCTGACTCTAAAAATGGTAGGCATTTTCTCGAAAATGTGTTCCTGTTAATCTGCACCTCGCTGCAATTCTGGATCAAATGGGGGCTCAATCTAATTCCTGTCAGTGGAAATATTTCTGGCGGTGTTCGGAAATTCCAAAGAGGACATAGACAACAGACGTGAAGGCAGTCAATCGTTTCAAGAGACAGAATAAAAATCCTCTGGGTGGACTGAGATGGTGCGTGGGCCACTGTAGAGTAGCTAAAATGAGCTGGACGCAGCGGTCGCCCCTTGTTTCATTGTTGATAGCCACTATTATTTTTTTGACAGTTGAATTCTCTGAACGCAGGCAACTGGTGTGGGATGCTGTTGACAAGGTGATATTCTGACCTGAGACTGTTGACATCTTTCAGTCACCATTAGACTTCTACGTGGGAAGGGGTTTTCACTTGAAAGCTTAAAGTAGAATTTGTCATGAAGGTTGTTCTGTAAATGTGAGTGTGAATACGGGGGACTAAGGTCTGTGGCATTAGGCAAGGGTGGCAGTAGTTCCTACCTCCTCCATTTTTAAGCAATGGGCATTTGTGATGAGCATTTTATGCAATTTCTCAATCTAACTTTCGCCTCCCTTACCTGAGTGAGTCCGATGCAAAGGGCTGAACAAAGTATGTCCAGTTGTGCCATGTCCAACCCGGCCAGCACTGTACAGGATATATATTTGTCTTCAGATAAATCAGTGACTCAGTGATAATTTATCTCAGGTAGACATTGTTACTTTTCATTCAATGCCCTTTTATTCAGTGTTTTACATGTATTTTGTTTTGCATAGTGTAGTAAGGTAGGATTCTTCTCCATGGTTGCACCCACTTCTTGCCTGGTGCTAAGCTGTTTTTGACTAGCCTGACTGGGATCCTGCTAATCAGGACCCCAGTCTCTCTGCGTTCTCCCTTACATTTTTATGTTCAGTACTTAGGTAAATCCCACATTGGGTACTGGGGTACCCTTATAAGTACCTAGTATATCAAAGTAAGGTACCCAGGGCATATATACCCCAGAGGTCCCCCATGAGCTGAGGCATGTATTATGCCACCCATGGGAGACCATTCAAAATGGAACTACAGACCTGCCATTGCAGCCTGTGTAAATGGTGCAAGTACCACTTACTAAAGATATAGGTTTCTTATATCTAGGGTTACTACACTTGAAACCTTTAAGTCACCCCTACAGCAGGTCTTTGCAATCCTGAAGACAGGGTGCTTGGGTCTTAGCGAGAGGGTGCCCTTGCATGAGCAGGAACCCCCCTACAGCCTACGGAGTACATTCTTCCGGGTTGTCAGTGAAGCAGCCATATAAGATATAGAGGAGCAGCGCACAATTACGCGATTACCATCGGGAAACTTACTGCAACTAATCCTATCATGTTTGGTATCAAACATGTTGGAATCATACCACCCACACAGTAAACTGTGTGGGAGGTACGATTCCAAGCACTGGAAAAGCCCTCCTTTAGGCTCTCAGTGTTCCCAGTGCCAACCTTCTAGACCCGGATAGTACAAAATGGTTGCTGCCGACCAGAGACACATTTCTGCCCTCCTGCTGCTGGGCCAAGCTCAAGCAGGGGAAGGCAGAACAATAGGCATCGTGCCACGGGGAGGTGTGACCACCTCCCAGACAGGATTTAGGTAATTGGGACCGGGTGGGAGCGCTTGCCAGCATCACTAAGTCTGCATGAGGGGCACATTTGGTGTCCCCGTGCATTGTCCAGTTCAAACCAGTCCTGTTCCCGCTCTGGCACAAAACTGGACAAAGGACATGTGAGTAACCTCCCCATGTCCAGACCCTCCCCTGGGAGGGCAACCCTTTCCATGGGGTACTACTAAAGGGCTTCCCTGGGTGTACATCCCTAGATTCGTCGTGGGATAAGATTTAAATCCGACACCACTTCTTCTTCTACCGTCTGGGCACTCTGGACTTTGCTGGATTACGTTTGGGCGCCACTTTGTCTCCCTTCCAGTCTGCTGCATTGTCTGTACCTGTGCACCATACAGGAACCTTTCAAGGCCTGAGGGCATCAACGACACCTGAAGGAATCTTGCTTGGAGTGAAGGAGTCACTCCCCTGCATTCGCAGGCACCACAACTAAGTTGACCAGTCTGCTGATCCTGAGTTCCTCCAGACTCCGAAGGCTCACCAACACAGGTGGTGGTTCACCACAGCTCCTGAGGCCTGCCCTACCCTATCACTAAGTTAGGCCAGTACCCCTCGTGGGTGTTGCAAAAACCGAACCCCTGTGCACAGTATCAACTTGTAGTTGCAAAGGCTTGTTGGCTTCTTTCCAAGAAGATCTTCTGGCTCCAAGTAGCCCCAATCTCAAGCACCTCCAGTGACCAGAATCTTGGGCCACACCGCATTGTGTACACCATGGCCTGCATCTTTTGGTGAGCTGCTTGAGGTCCTCTTGTGACTCCAGTGCCTCTGGTCTGGGTGTCCATTTGAAGGTCACCTTTGCTTCTCTTGCCCTGACTCTCCTGCTTGTGCTGAGTCCCCTGGACCTTGCTGGTCCAGACATTGCTCCTTCTTTAGCTCCTGCATTGGTTGCATCTGCCAAGGCTTGCTGGCGCTCCCGCCGGACACTGACCCTTTAAATACTTGACATCCGTCATGGGACAGCTCGTGCACAGCTCCTGGTCTTCATCAGCATCGCCTGGTCCTCACAGCTGCAGAGTCAAGGTCATCATCAACTCTCCTGCAACACCTGACATTGGAGGGCATTCATCTTCCAAGTCTCCTGGTCACTCCTGAGTGAAATAGACTCTGTCCCCTCTGCTTGCAGGTACCTTTCATCTAGAATCCATCTTTGGATTCCACTAGACGCTTTCTCCTCCTTCAGTAACAGCACTTTCATGAAGTCTTCCATTGGGTTCAAATGCGGTTTCCAACACCACATCACACGTATGCACCCGGCTTCCCTGGTGTAGGTAATGTGGGTACTAGGGTTTCCGCAGGTGGGACGGCTTTTCAACCTTCTGTCTTCAATGGGGTTTCTTCAGGGCTCCACTGGGGAAAGGTCCTTAATCTTTAAAAATCCAACCGTGACTTACACGTAAACTTGCATGGAGCACATTGTTGTGTTTCCACACTGCACACTCTCTCTCTCTGGGGTTCCTAGTCACTCACCTGGGGTGGTTTCTTGGGTCTCCAGCACTTCTACGTCCTCCCGACATTGTCTTTACCCGAGTCAGGGTTCTTATACCACTTTCTTAGTATATGGTTTGGTTCCCCCGTGGTCCACTGTGTATTACGTACTACTTACGTTGTTTCTTTGCAAAATATTGTGTCCATTGTGCCTATCTCTGGGTAGGAGATATATGTACGTGTTAGAGAGAATTATATAATAAATACATATTTTTATAAATACTTTGTGTGGTTCTTTTTCACTTAATCTATACTATAAGATTGCATTCTAGTAAAAACAAGCTGCTTTACACTCCTTCTGGACAAAGCCTGACAGCTGCTCTCCACACCTACCACTTAGAGAGTTTCTAAGGTTGTCTAAGACCTCTTAGATCACCATAAGTGTTGTCTGGACTGGTGCAGGGTGCCCACTTACATAAGTGGACATCATATACCAGGCCAGCTACTCACGCATTGATGATCTCAAATCAAATCAAATAAGCTTTATTCGGTTTTTAGTTTAAAACCATAAAAGCAACAAGAAAGAAAAATACATATATACAAAGATAACTCATCAAATCATTTACAGGATTAAAGAAAATCAACTATTAAAATGAACAAGAAACAGTTTAACTACTCAGGTAATCAAAATACGTGAATAGTCAAAGACAAAAACAAAAAGTACAGAATTAATAGCACAAGGTACCCAGAATTCCCTTTCACCAAGAATTATGGTTCAATGACATTAGTCTTGGTAATGAATTGTACCGGGGGCTAGGATAAAAATCATGCAAATCCCAAATGCAAATGGGGCCATCTCCTTCTTTATGCTGGGAGGAACGGAGGTAGGGGACAATGTTCCTATCCTTAAATTTTATTAAAATCAAGTCCCCCGAAATGTCTTTGGGCAGCGTACCTAGCCACCCCACCCTCCTAACACTCAGAATTCCGCCATCTAGTGCAGGTGGCAACGGTCTGTTGTGTTTTAGCCAAAAAATCGCTTTGTTAAGCAAATCCTGGTGTGTTTCAAGTTTGCCGTGACTCAATGCAGGGACCCCAGAGAGAACAGTCACGAATGGGGCGGCTTCGGGAGGTAGATTGATGCAATGCCTTCTATCAGGTGTGGTCCTAGGTGCTCTATGAGGTACGAGTACGGGGTTAAGAGTAACATTCCGGCCTCTTGGAATGAGTGTAGTGAAGGGGGGTTCAAGAGTTTGATTTTTTCTGCATGCAGTGGGTTTGGACTTTTCGTAGTTGATAGAGGGAGTAGGGCAAATAGGTGTATCAATTTTATCGGTTGATGAATAGTTCTTTTTTATTGTTTTTTCAATAAGGGTCAACCTGTCCCCTAGATCGTTGATTTTTGTGATCAAAGGTGATAAAGCCGAGATTAACAGTTGCTCAATCTGAGCCAGTAAGTTCTTAGCCGGTGTTAGTATAGTTGAGTTGGAGGGGCATAATGGGGGGCTGATGCACATTTTGTCCACCTCAACGTCAACATTAGGTAGATTATCATCGTTGGCATTATTTTTGTCCTCAGCATGCTCCCTTTTGCTGGTTGATCCCCGGGACAGAGTGTTGGTTTGAGCATGAGTTTTATTGGGCGATAAAGGTACATCCAATAGAGTGCAATTAAGTTGGTCAGCGTCTCTACCCAATTTAGGAGGAGTCAAGGCTTCCGGAACATACTTTGTGCCACACAGGGCATTCAGCTCCTCCCAAATGGACATGACTAGTGGGAAACACTGCTACATAGGAGACAATGGACAAATGAAATGACGGAATTATAGGAAGGTTAAAAATATAGGTACCTCCTCTCCAGTGGAGCCAAGTGGGGTGGCCCGTCCCGTCCTCCTTAGGCCTCGGAGGGCCACAGAGGGCCCGCCCTTTGCCCGGGCTTAGCCCCGGGCGCCAACCCGCGCGCGTACCCGCGACGCGGGGGCTCGCGCTGTTTTTCTCAGCACCTCCGGGGGCGGGACAGGATGTGCGCGCCTTCCTCTGCGCTAGTGGTGCTGGGGGATGTAGTCCCTGGAATCCTGCTGCAAGGAAGCCCGGTATGGGCGGCGGTAAGGCAGCGCTGGTGCTGCGGCGGACCAGGACTCGGGAGAGAGCTCCCAGGTCAGTTTCTCCCCAAAGCTGAAGTGTCCCCCGCACCCCCGGGGCTCGCGCTGTTTTTCTCAGCACCTCCGGGGGCGGGACAGGATGTGCGCGCCTTCCTCTGCGCTAGTGGTGCTGGGGGATGTAGTCCCTGGACTCCTGCTGCAAGGAAGCCCGGTATGGGCGGCGGTAAGGCAGCGCTGGTGCTGCGGCGGACCAGGACTCGGGAGAGAGCTCCCAGGTCAGTTTCTCCCCAAAGCTGAAGTGTCCCCCGCTCCCCCGGGGCTCGCGCTGTTTTTCTCAGCACCTCCGGGGGCGGGACAGGATGTGCGCGCCTTCCTCTGCGCTAGTGGTGCTGGGGGATGTAGTCCCTGGACTCCTGCTGCAAGGAAGCCCGGTATGGGCGGCGGTAAGGCAGCGCTGGTGCTGCGGCGGACCAGGACTCGGGAGAGAGCTCCCAGGTCAGTTTCTCCCCAAAGCTGAAGTGTCCCCCGCTCCCCCGGGGCTCGCGCTGTTTTTCTCAGCACCTCCGGGGGCGGGACAGGATGTGCGCGCCTTCCTCTACGCTAGTGGTGCTGGGGGATGTAGTCCCTGGACTCCTGCTGCAAGGAAGCCCGGTATGGGCGGCGGTAAGGCAGCGCTGGTGCTGCGGCGGACCAGGACTCGGGAGAGAGCTCCCAGGTCAGTTTCTCCCCAAAGCTGAAGTGTCCCCCCATTGATGATCTAATGGGCACATTATATGTCTTTTGTCTGTTTTGGTGATATTTATGAGCAGATGAATATGACACTTCTGATGAAATTTAATTTTAGTGACATCATAAAACCAATTTTTTTTTGTGACATTTTGTAACGTTTGTTCCAAGTCTTGGGCTGGCAGTGATGTAAGAGAAGGAGTGGCCACCACTGTTACAGATGCTGCGGGGTGTGCGAGGGCGAGTAAAGAGGAGCACAGGTGTCTAGATGGTTGGTGGAAGTTTAGTCTATGGTTAATAAGTGCAGGACCTATGTCATGGAGAGCTTTGTAGGTGGGCATGAAGATCTGGACCTGAAATCTCTTCTAGCTGGGGAGCCAGTGGAGGTTTCTCAGGTGAGGGGCGATGTGGGTATGTTTGGGGAGTTCCATGATGAGTATGGCGGCAGCATTCTGCATGGCCTGGAGTCTTGTGAGGTGCTGGGTGGAGATGCCAGCATACAGGGCTTTGTCATAGTAGAGGCAGCTGGTGATGAGGGCCTGAGTGATGGTCTTTCTGGTGTTGGATGGGATCCATCTAAAGATTCTGTGGAGCATGTGGAGTGTGGGGAAGCAGGAGAAGGTGACTGCATTGACTTGTTCTTTCATGGTCAATTGACTGTCAAGGATGATGCGGAGGTTGCGTGCATAGTCATAGTTGTTCCTTCCTAAGGGCTTCCCGAAGGACCGTTTTCTGAGTTACTGCTAAGAAGGGGCAGATATATATGAAATGCAGTAAAGACTCATCCCCTGCTCCGCATTGGCGGCATTCCTTTGTTTGCCAGGGGTATTTCCATTGCGGGGTCAGGTCCTTTGATGGAAATGACCTAAGCCTCAGTAGCGTGAAGAAGTAATTTTTTCTGGTGAGGAAAGTGGTCTAACAAATATGGCTGAGGTTGTAGCCTCTAGTATGCCTGTATCACTGCCCAGGCGTGCGATTTGTTTGCACGGGCATTTTTGCTCATTGATAAGGAAGTCCGTTTAATAGCTCTGTTAACCACATATTTAAAAGCAGAGCAGGTAGAGACAGTGAGCCAGGCTTCCTTTAGCTGCAGTGCCGAGAGGGAGGCCTTCAAAACTTTGAAGATTGAATTGTTTAGCCTGGTTTGTTTTTCGATCTCTACCCAGCAGTAATGTGCCAGGGTGTTGTCCTCTGCGTCCCTCATCCTCCAATAGTATTTGACTAGTGCACCTTGTCTATTGGGGATCTGATTTCTTAGACTGTATTCTAGTTGAATTTGGCCTTCTTGAATATAGCGGGGGATTGCAAACAGGTTCTTGAAGAGAATTGATTGTGCTAGATTTAGAATTGTAGCATCTTTGATGTTCAAGATTTCTGCGCCATATGAGATGGAGGGAACGAATTTTGCTGCAATAACTTTTAGCAAATGTCCGGTGGAGCAGCCTTTGAGCTTGTTTTTTAAGATTTTGAAAGCGAACTGCAGCTGGTTGTCTTTCGTGCGACATTCGTCCAGATGTATGTTGGTCATGACATCGCAGAAATTGGTTTTGGCGTTGGAGAGGTCCTTGGAGAGCGAGAGGATCGGTTGAAAGTCATCTGCGTAGGAGATTATGTTGAGGATGTTTGATCTGATGATGTCTGCAAGGGTGGTCACGTTGATGGTGAAAAGGATGGGTCTAGGGGATGATCATTGTAGTAAGCCGCATATGGTGTCTTTGGGTACAGAGGTTAAGGGAGGCAGTCGGATGCTCTGTGAATGTCCTGTAAGAAAGGAGGCGATCCACTTGAGGGCTTCTTGCTGTATGCCTATGTTCTAGTGTGTTGATGAGGGTGTTGTGGGAGACCGTGTTGAATGCAGAGGAGAGGTAGAGGAGGATCAGGGCCACAGTTTCTCCATAGTAGAGTGTTCTGATGTTGTCTGTGGCGATGATCAGTGTGGTTTTAGTGCTGTGGTTGGCACGGAATCTTGATTGTGAGGCACCCAGTAGGTAGTTTTGTTCCAAGAATTCTGTGAGCTGCTGGTTGTTGGCTTTCTCAAGTACTTTGGCTAGGAAGGGAAGCAGAGAGATTGGATAATTTTTTAGATTGTTGGGGTAATCAGAGGCTTTCGTTAGGAAGCGTCTGACGTTTGGATGTTTCCAACTGTCCAGGAAGGTTGCTGTGGAGATGGAGGTGTTAAGGATACTGGTGAGTTGAGTGTTGTTTAGGTTTTTGCGAGGTTATACATGTGGTGGGGTTAGTAGGCACTTTAGAGTGGATGGAAGACATGATGGCTTAGGTGGTCAGAGCAGTGAGCAGAGACCAGGTGGTAATGATTTGGCTGATGTTTTCTGGTTGATTGAGGTCATTGGGGTTGAAGGTGAAGGGCTGGAGGTTGAAATTGTTGTAGATTTTGCTAATCTGGTGGTGGAAATAGTTTGAGAGGGTGTTGCAGAGTTCTTAAGAGGGGTGGATGGTGTTCTCTATGGCTGTCTAGTTGGAGAATTTGTTGACTATTTTGAAGAGTTCCTTTGAGTGGTTGGCTGCAGAGTTGATACAGATGGTGATGGTTGCTTCCTTGGCTTCTTTGATGTACCAGTGAAGTAGCACTCAACAAATCAAATGATTGATTGATTGATCTGCATATTTGTAACTGGTGACGTTGTATGATTCAATCAGATTTGGTAAGTGGGTTTGGTAGATGTTGAACAACAGAGAGATTATGATAAACTCTTGAGGAATGCCACAGAGTTGTGTGTGAGGAGGTGATGTGAAAAGGAATAGGTAGACTACACTGTTAGAAATGGAGGTCTCTAGTTGGCAGAGGTAAGTACCTTTGTCCAAGTAGGGACCCTTGCTTCTATTCAGGGTAAGGGGGATACACACTTTAGATAACTCCTGCTCACCCCCTTGGTACCTGGGCACGAGCAAAGGCAATGTGTAAAGTATTTGTACTCAAAACACACAGTAATACAGTGATGACACCACAAATGAACACCACACCAGTTTAGAAAAATAAAGTCTCTTTATCTAAACTCAACAACAAAATGATAAAAATCCAATATACATAATCGTAATAAGATATGACTTTAGAGCAGTTATTGCAAAAATGAAGCTTTTAGAAAACAAATTGACAGCAATAAATACAAAGTATGGCCCGGACCGTGAGGACCACGGTGTCGGACACAGTGTCACAAGGACCCCCAAACAAATAGTACCTTTGAAACAAAGTCTATGACAATGCACGGAGTCATGGGGGTGCGGCGTCGGGGCCGAGGTCAAGGCCAACTCCCTGGCTGCCACAGGGGAGGCGCAGCATTGTGTCGGGTCCAAGACAGGGGAAGACAGTTGCGTCTGTGGTGAGGCGGCAGTTCCGGTGACAAAGCAAAGTCGACAAGTTTGTGGAGTCACCCTCTGTGGTTATCAGCGCCGCAATAACAGGATGCAGGTGATGGCGATGACGGAGTCGGTGCGAGTTCTGGCATTGGGAAATGCCAAAAACCGCAGGCGTTGAAGTTGCAGTGCAGGCCAGGCGATGCGTTATTCACTTCATGAGCGGTGCCCTGGACCTCGGTGCAGGTCGCAGTGTCACAGCGGCATTGGACACAGGTTTTCTCACTTATGTTTGGTTTCTTCTAGCTCCCAACAGCAGTTACAACCTCCATAAGCCAAAAACTGGAAAAGGCACCTCCTGGCAGGTCAGAACTCTCAGCACTAGAGTTCAGGAGAGTTGGGGGTGAAGTCTTTGTGTCCCTGAGACTTCAGAACACGAGGCCAGCACACTCAGGCCCTTGGAGATTCTTCTTCAAGCAGGTTCACAGCAAAGTTCCAGTTTTTGTCCTCTCCTTGGGAGGAACAAGAACTGTAGGCCAACCCCACACAGCACACAGCAATGGGGCAATTCTCCTCCTCACAGCTCTTCTGCTGTTATCATTGGCAAAGATTTCTCTTGAGTCTAGGGAAGTGATCTAAAGTTCTGGGGTTTAAGGTCTACTACTTTTACCCCGTTTTGTGTTTGTTCTCTTTGTGCAAGGGTCTCTGAGCCCAATCCAAATCAGTTCTGTCCTCACTGGTGCAGTATGACCACAGGGGTGGAAACAGCATTGTGCAAGGGAGACATGCCCTATTCAGCTGCAAAGGTATATCTTCCTACTACTTCAAATGCAGCCAATCCCCCTTCAGCTCAGCTCTAAGTCATGAAGGAAGGGCCAGGCACACCTAACCCCCTCCCAGTGGCTGTCTACAGTGACTGCACATTCCCAGTCCCTGTCACTTCAAAACCAGACAGTCAATCCACAAACAGGCAGAGGCACATAGAATGGTTAAATAAGAAAATGCCTACTTTATAAAAGTGGCAATTTCAATCACATAATTTAAGAACCATATTTACTAAAAGGTGTGTTATTAAATTCTGAGTTCAGAGAGACTAAACTTTATTTCTCTTTCTTGTCCCAATGGGAAGTTATATTTATAAGATGTTACAAAGTACCTCCCATTCTATCCAAAGGGCCAGAAAGCCTTTCAATAGCGAAAAACGAAATTGGCAGTATTTCACTATCGGGACATGTCACACACATCAGTACATGTCCTACCTTTCACATACACTGCACCAGGGCACAAATCCTAAAAAAGAAGTGGGGGGATGCTGTCACCTGAAGTGATGTCACGACAGGAAGTGACGTCATAAAAGGTGGCTTGCACCATTGGGCTCATTGCCTCCCCTCACTCACCCCTTAGATGCGATTGCATCTGAGAAGTGAGCGCGTGAGCAGCGTGCCGTGAGCTCCGATATCGTCTTGTGCGTGAGCAGCGTGCTGTGAGCTTCGATCTTGTCTTAGAGAGGCTAAAGAGTTAAGTCCAGCTGTTTGGCAGGGGAGACGGCTTCCACCCGGTAAAATAAGTGGGGGGAACGCCAGCCTCCCGCGTGGTACCCCGACTCAAACCCTGCACTGCACTCTGCCTAAGTGGGCACTCTTGCCAGGTCGACATGGCAGTTTAAAAACTGTGCAAAGACACTGCAGTGGCAGGTCTGAGATACCTTTTCAAAGCTACCCGAGTGGGTGGCACAATCAGTGCTGCAGGCTCACTAGTAAAATTTGATTTACAGGTCCTGACATACTCAGTGCACTTTATTAGGGGCTTACAAGTAAATCAAATATGCCAATCAGGGAGAACCAATTGAAATCACAATTTACACAGAGAGCACTTGCACTTTGACACTGATCAGCAGTGGCAAAGTGCCTTAAGCATCTAAGCCAGCAAAAACGAAGTCTAGCAAAGCATCAGAAATAAAGGAGGTAGAGGCAAAAAGTCAGGGGAAACCACACCAAAGATGCCAAGTCTAACATACATTTTGTCTGTCAGTGAGATTAAAAGCAATTCATTTTGGAGGATTTCCAGAGATTAATAATAATAATAATAATAAGGGAGCTTATAAAGCGCCTGGTTAAGCCAGATGGCGTGTCCCCGCACTATAGTGAGTAGCCGAGTAAACCCCCCTACCTGCAATGTCAGCGTGGTCCCCTATTTTCGAAACAGGTACGTTTTTAAGCCCTGATCTAAAACTGCCCTCCGATGGCTCCAGCCGGAGCTCAACGGGAAGTTCATTCCACCTCCTAGCCGCCAGAAGCCTAAAAGACCTTCCACCCATCCGATCCCTCTTCGCTCTTGGAACGAGTACCTGACCCGCTCCACTATATCTAAGGGGCCGTGTGGGCTTGTATAGAGTAATGAGACTTCGAAGATCTCTGGGGCCCTTTCCTTGGACAATACGGTGGCACAAACAGAGCGCTTTGAACATGATTCTCTTCCTGACAGGAAGCCAGTGAAGAGTGTCCAATGCTCTTTCAGAGTCAGTCCGCCTCTGCCGTCTTAGCACAAACCGTGCAGCAGCATTTTGCATCACCAGGAGCCGATTCAAACTTTTAACCGTAGCACCCAGATATAAAATGTTGCCATAGTCCAGGCGTGTCGTAACAAGTGCATGTACTAGCGCCTTCCTGGCCCCAATCGGAGGAGATCCAAGGTTTTTTGCATGCTTTTCAAAACACCAAAACACTTCCCCACCACGCGTCTGATCTGGGATTCAAAAGTTAGGTTGGAGTCTACCCACACACCCAAGTTCTTAGCCAAGGGGCTTGGTGTTGGAGCAGGACCCAGACTTAATGGCCACTATACCGATGACCACACAGAGGGACCCCCGCCCACCACAATCACCTCCGTCTTGCTATCATTCAACTTCAGACAGTTGTCCGCCATCCAAGTGGCAAGCTCCTGCATACATGCTCTGAAGTTGGATGCATCAACACCTGGCGCCCGTGATAGCGAGATGACCAGCTGTGTGTCATCTGCATATGACACAATTCTGACTCCAAAGCCCTCCACTAACCCAGCCATCGGGGATACATTTAAATTAAAAAGGGTAGGGCTAAGGGCAGATCCTTGTGGCATGCCCTGGTCCAAATTAACAGAATCAGAGTAATATGAACCTTGCCTAACCTGGAAACTATGTCCCATCAGAAATCATTGTATCCACTTAAGAGCAGATCCTGAGACACCGACTCTGTTCAGACACTGTAGCAAGGTGAAATGTGCCACAGTGTCAAAGGTGGCGCTCAGATCTAAAAGAATGAGCGCTATAGTCTGACCCTCATCTGCTCCCTGCCTAATAGTCTCCATGGCCATAAGCAAGGCTGACTCTGTAGAATGTAATGACCAAAAGCCGAATTGAGTGTGGTGCAGGAGGTTGGCTTCTTCCATAAAGGCCATAAGCTGGGAATTGGCAACCTTTTCTGCCACCTTTGCCATGTAGGGTAGCAATGAAATAGGCCGGAGATTGTCCAATTTCTCAGAGCTGATGTTGGGCTTCTTCCGGAGTGGCAGAACCACCGCCTTTTTCCAGCTAGCCGGCACCATGTGCGTGTTGAATGAGACATTTATGAGGTGCCTAATATATGGCTCAAGAGTTAGAGCGTTTTCCCCCAGCAATTTGGCTGAGGCAGGATCTCTAGGAGAGCCTGATTCAGAGGTCATGGAGTCTTTGCAGTAGTGTGTAATGGTGGACAGTATCAAAAGCAGCTGATAAATCCAGAAGCAACAAGACAGCTACTCTGTTTAACGGTACGTTGCAGTTGATGTATTTTAGGCATATCACTCCCATAACAGTTTAATCAAAAGTGGCCCACCATTTTTTGTCCAGCTTTTCATTAACAAATCCCCCAAAAAGATAATTTCTCCATGCACTTCGGGACCATTGTTTGATTTACCATCTGGGGAAATCGATAGAAGTGGCCCCACCACTAACAGGGTCAGGCTTCCACCATTGTGATACAGTGGTCCAGCGGCTAGCAAGGCTGTCAGATCAAGTGTTTTTGTTTTCTCGCCCCTGCTACTATAGCTGTGCCACAGAAGGTATGAAGTCCTTGTTCATAGCCCGCAGGCTGGTAGTGAGCACATACCTCGCACTTTTGAGATGCCTATCTGATCACTCCTAGTTAACCGCATCTGGGAAGAGGTTTGATAGAAAAGCACAGGAAAAAGTGACACACGACAATGATGTGATGCAAACATCGAACTTGTCAGTAATACATATCCACAGTGCCGCTCGCGCACTGAAGTAAAGTGACACTTTGAAAATGACACAAAAAGCAAACATTCAAATTGACAATGGCACCCAGAGTTAAACACACACATACACGTTCACTGTGACGCATAGTGGTATATATGGATATTCAGAGCTATACATACACATGTACATGCCACACACGATGCTCACGTAAATTCATATTGATATAAAGTAACACTCACACGTTGACAACTACATACATAATTTCACAGCGTTTCACACACCTACACACACACTCAAAGTCCTATACCGTGACACACATTCACAGTAACACGATGTCATACTTTCACAGCTGCACGTGCTATACTTGCTTCCATCACATACCCCGACGCTGGCATACTCGCCACACTGCCTGAGTTGAAGGGGTCACGCACGCAGTGCCCTGGACACAAGGGAAGGGGCTGGCCCGCACTCATGCGCGCGCACTAGCTGCACGTGGCAACAACCGGTTGTGAGATTATTTTAGGCGCCGTAAATCCTCGGCAGAGCACAGCAGAAGGCGAGGGGCTTTGGAGTGAGCAGGGAACTGTTTATATTAGCAGAAGATAACATAAAAGAACTATTTCAATTAGCATAATTACGGCGATTGAAAGGGAGAGAGAGAGCGCGCGGCTCACGTCGCGTAGCCTCCTCAAACCGAGCACGAGCTGTCGCAATCCCTCATAATTAAATCAAGTGAAGGCTTCTTCTCTCTCGAGCGCTCCTCCCCTTTCTCTCTTTGTCTGATTGTTTTCCACAGGAAATCCGCAGCCGAAAGAATGAATACAGATGTCATAATAGACAGGGGCGCGTATTAAGGCGCCTGCCTGTGATTAGGCGCGCTTTCATAGGCCGCAGGACGCGCTAATGGCCGCCGAGGTCGTCCCAGATCAATTCTGAGCGGTGCATTAGGAGCGCTGACGGTGCTGAATGGAGGACGCCCGCCGGTCTCCCGCCCCCCTTCCCTCACTCTACGTCGTTCAGGCTCTTCTGTTCATTCTTTCTCCCTCAGCTTTATCCCTTCAGTTTCTCTCATCCGCTTAGTCTCATTCACACATACTGGCTTCTACAGCCAGTGCCCCTTGCCCCCTTCCCCTCCATCTTTCCCTCCCAGCTGTTCTATAGTCATACAGCAGCAGCCCGTCATAATGGTAGAGGGGTCCCACACCCCTTACCTGTGCAAAGTATGATGAGAGTCTGTCAGGCTGACAGACACTCACCATGTCAGGGTCAGGCAGCCAGGCGCTTTAGATGCGCAAAATGCACAGGTGCCTGGCTTCCATAGCTAAACTTTGCCGGGATGAAGATTTCACAGCCCTGGGGTCATGGCCGTATCGGCTCAGCAATCTCTTTTGAAAGTCTCCCGCTCATGGCTAGGGGTAGCATTACTGATAGACCGAAACCTGATCGCTTCAAGTTTAAGCCCTGAAGTGCCCAGGGCTGACTATCTAGAGTAAGCTTTGCCACAGAGTGGAGGGGTCAGCAAGTCTCACTGATCCCATTCCTCTCTGTGTGAAGGTAAGGAAGGGCCTGCCCTCATTGACTGACCCATGACCAGGCCAGGTATGACAGGAGGCGGCTGGATCTTTTAGTTGTTCCTTCCCTCCATTCCTCCGAGCGGCGTGGTCCGTGCTCTCCTGACCGGCCCCTGTTGTCTCTGGTGTCTTTTGAATAGTTTTGTCTTTCTATTGTGCCTGTTTTGTTTCCAGTTTTTGTATTTTCCTTCTTGCATTGCCTGGGGTTTAGCCGCCCTTCGTCCTCCCTCCCCGCTTCCCGCCACCGCCGCTAACCACGCCCCTTTTGCCTTCTGTACCCTCCCCGCTCCCGCCTCCCAGCTGCTCCGCCCCCCCGCGCACTTGGCCATATATGGCGACCGTGCGACGCAGGTGAGTGTGACCTAGTTCTAGGACACCCCCGCGCCGCACGGCCACCAGCTGCTGCGTGTGCCTACCCTGCCTGACTGCCTCGCTACCGCCGCGTGACCACGCCCCCTTCCTCCGAGCGGCGTGGTCCGTGCTCTCCTGACCGGCCCCTGTTGTCTCTGGTGTCTTTTGAATAGTTTTGTCTTTCTATTGTGCCTGTTTTGTTTCCAGTTTTTGTATTTTCCTTCTTGCATTGCCTGGGGTTTAGCCGCCCTTCGTCCTCCCTCCCCGCTTCCCGCCACCGCCGCTAACCACGCCCCTTTTGCCTTCTGTACCCTTCCCGCTCCCGCCTCCCAGCTGCTCCGCCCCCCGCGCACGTCGCCATATATGGCGACCGTGCGAACGCGCAGCGTTGATGCGCAGCGGGCGCGCCGATTGTGCGCCAAAGGCGCGCCAAAGGTAAGCCCGTCTGCGCCCGTCCGCACCTGGACCGCGCCCAGTGCCAGGACCCCTGGCCCCCACCGACGGAAGCCGACCCGACGAACCTACAACGCCGCCGAACTCATCGCACTCAACACCGGCGGCATCCCGGGATGCCATCAAGCCACCCCGAAGCACACCCATGGCCCCTTCAGCTGCCACGCCTGCAAGTTCACCTGCATCCGGACCTACCCTGCACCCGCCAAGCCGAGCACCAGCAGCAACCACCTCAAGTGCATCCTGCTCAACACCCGCTCCGTCCACAGACACGCCATCGAACTCTGGAACCTCCTCGACACCACAACCCCGACGTCGCCTTCCTCACGGAGACCTGGATGAACGCCTCCTCAGCGCCTGACATCGCCATCGCCGTCCCAGAGGGCTACAAGATCATCCGGAGGGACCGCACCGCCAACCAGATGGGAGGAGGCATCGCCATCATCCACAGGGACACCATCCGCATCACGACCAACACCGACGACACCCTAACCACCGCCGAACACCTGCACTTCCAGGTCCACACCGACCCGAAGACCACCCTCAGAGGCACCCTGATCTACCGACCCCCGGGACCACGCACACGATTCAGCGAGGACATCGCCGACTTCATCAGCCCGCATGCCCTCCCCTCCGCCGACTACATCCTCCTGGGGGACCTCAACTTCCACCTGGAGAACAACAGCGACCGTAACACCAGCACCCTGCTCGACATCCTCGCCAACCTCGGACTCAAACAGCTGGTGTCCACCCCCACCCACCTCGCCGGACACACACTCGACGCCGTCTTCTCATCCAGCAAAGACATCGCCTTCAGCCACGCAACAGGACTCCACTGGACGGACCACAGCTGTGTCCACTTCACCTTCAAAAGAACGACGATCCACCACCACCAGCAACAGGTTGCCCGAAGAAGCTGGAACAAGATCACAGCCGACCAGCTCACCGCCTCCCTGAGCCAGCACCCTCCTGCCGGCTCAGCGAACCCCAGCCAGGCCGCCGACAACTTCACGAAGTGGATCAGCAACTGCGCGGACGAACTCGCCCCGCTGAGAACCCCGCCCAGCAGACCCGGCAGCAGAAAAACCCCATGGTTCACCGACGAACTCAAGAGCTCCAAGAAGAACTGCCGAGCCCTCGAGAAAGCCTGGAGAAGGGAACCAACAATGGACAACATGACCACCCTCAAGCTCGCCACCCGGAAACACCACCAACTGATCCGCGCCACCAAGAAAACTGCCTTCAAGGACCGACTGGACAACAACGCACACAACTGCAAAGAACTCTTCAACATCGTGAAAAAGCTCTCCAACCCCAACGCCGGAAAAAACGACATCACCCCATCGCAAGACCTCTGCAACTCCCTCGCCTCCTACTTCCACAACAAGATCGCGGACATACACAACAGCTTCAGCATCCAACCGAAGCACGCCACAACCGCAGTAACGCCTCCCACCACCACCCTCCGCGCCTGGACTCCGATCAGCACCGAAGACACCGTCCGCACAATGAACTCCGTCCACTCCGGATCTCCGACCGACCCCTGCCCTCACCACGTCTTCAACAAGGCCGACGTTGTCATCGCACCCCACCTGCGGGACATTATCAACACCTCCTTCGACACCGCCACCTTCCCTGAGAGCTGGAAGCACGCCGAACTCAGCGCTCTTCTCAAGAAACCTACAGCGGACCCCACCGAACTCAAGAATTACCGTCCCATCTCGCTCCTCCCGTTCCCGGCCAAAGTCATCGAAAAGACCGTCAACAAACAGCTGGCCGCCTTCCTCGAGACGAATGGATCCCTCGACCCCTCACAGTCTGGCTTCCGAGCCAACCACAGCACCGACACCGCCCTCATCGCTGCCACCGATGACATCCGAACCCTGATGGACAACGGAGAAACAGCGGCCCTCATCCTCCTGGACCTCTCCGCGGCATTCGACACTGTCTGCCACCGCACCCTAGTGCAGCGCCTTGGCAATGTCGGAATCCAGGAGAAGGCACTGGATTGGATCACCTCCTTCCTCGACGGAAGAACACAGAGAGTCCGCCTACCACCGTACAAGTCAGAGGCCACCGAAGTCATCTGCGGCGTCCCTCAAGGATCCTCGTTGAGTCCCACCCTCTTCAACGTCTACATGAGCCCCCTCGCGGCCATCGCACGCCAACACAACCTCAACATAATCTCCTACGCCGACGACACCCAACTGATCCTCTCCCTGACCAACGACCCCGCCGCCGCCAGAGCCAACCTGCACGAAGGGATGAGAGATGTAGCCGAGTGGATGACGACCAGCCGCCTGAAACTGAACTCAGACAAGACGGAGGTCCTCATCCTGGGCTCCTCACCCGCCGCCTGGGACGACTCCTGGTGGCCGCCCGCCCTGGGCACCGCACCCAAACCGACGGACCACGCACGCAACCTGGGCTTCATCCTGGACTCCTCCCTCTCCATGACCAGACAAGTCAACGCCGTCTCCTCATCATGCTTCAACATCCTGCGCTTGCTACGGAAGATCTTCTGGTGGATCCCCACCGAGACCAGGAAGACTATCACCCAGGCCCTCGTCACCAGCCGACTGGACTACGGCAACGCCCTCTACGCCGGAACCACCGCCAAGCTCCAGAAGAGACTCCAGCGGATCCAGAACGCCTCAGCCAGACTCATCCTCGACATCCCACGTAACAGCCACATCTCCGGACACCTGAGAGACCTGCACTGGCTCCCCGTCAACAAAAGAATCACCTTCCGCCTCCTCACCCACGCACACAAAGCCCTACATGACCAAGGCCCGAGCTACCTCAACAACCGGATCAACTTCTACGCTCCCAAGCGCCACCTCAGATCAACCAGCCACGCCCTCGCCGCCGTCCCCCGCATCCGAAGAGCGACAACAGGAGGAAGGTCCTTCTCCTACCTGGCCGCCAAGACCTGGAACTCCCTCCCGACCGACCTGCGCCTGACCCAAGACCACCTCTCCTTCAGGAAGAAGCTCAAGACCTGGCTGTTCGAGCAGTAACGGCACCCCCCCTCCTAGCGCCTTGAGACCCTACGGGTGAGTAGTGCGCTCTATAAATGTCCTGATTGATTGATTGATGAAGCATTCAGCTTTTGCAATGCCTCCTGCTTACCCTCCCGCTACCCACTGGACCTGCCCTCACCACCCCAGTAAGTACTTGAAATAAAAAATGTGGGTGCATGGGTTTATGTATGAATTTATGTTTATGTGCAAGTTCATGCTGTAAATGTGGGTGTGCGTGTGTATGTGCTTGTAAATTGTGGGTGTATGTGGGAGTGCTTGTAGATATATATGTGTGAGTGTGCATGTGGAGGAGCACATGTGTGTGCTTTTGTGGAAGAGAGTGGGCAAGTGTGTGCCAGCTTCACCCCGAGTGCACATTACGACCTCCTCTACATATATGTGCTTTAACATAGTGTCACCCTAGCGGAAGAGGCAGTGTAGTGCTTTACAGGGTCAAAGGCAGCATACATCCAAAGAGTAGCAGGAGAGATAGCTGGTTATGGGGCTGTTACTGCACTGTACTATTCTTCAAAGTGATGTCTCTTACCTAAATTGGAGCAGCGTTTGTGCTGTACTGATGGATACAGGAATGTTGTTCTAAATTCTGTGTGCATGAATGGAAGGGGCCTGTTGCCCTGTTTTCAATTCCTTTTTACACTTAGATGCCTGGATATGGGTGTGCCAAGAACCAACCGAGATCATGGCCTTCTCCACAAGATAAGCAGGGGTGCTAGTCATGAAGACATAGGCACGTTTGCCACTATTTACCTCATAGGCTCTGCTACTTCATCTCTACATTCCCTCATACATCTCCTCTATTACACCTCTTTGCCTCTACTTGAGCCATGGTCCTCTTTAGCAGCCCATACCCAGACTGTCTCTAGTTTTCCCTTATGGTCTCCCTTCAACTTTGCTTATTCTGTCAAACACTCACCTGTTGCTTCTCACTAACTATATCACTGAAAGGTATGAAGAGGAATTTTAAAGCGGGACTAGACATGTCCTCCCAAACGTAACATCAACACATTCAAGTAAGTAACCCTCCAAAGGACTGAGTAGGGTGAATTTATACACGCTGGTCTCATATTATGGACAGCTCCTTGCATAGTTGCCCTAGTTATAAATCAGTAAATTAAAGAGACCCATTTCTTTTCACTATCGAGACTTTAAGAAAGGTTCAGTCCAGTGGTGGTCTATAAGGTTTCAGGAATACCCAATCAACATCAGCGCACTGGGATTAGCCCCCTGAACTGTCCTTATTTCAAAGCAAGATTTAATCATTATTAAAATGGAAATAGAGGGTTCTTTTACATTTTGTAGTAGCTATCCGGGTTCCAAGGCAACTCATTAATTTGGCCCTTTATTTCTATTTCTAGTTTGACATGAGTGGGGTTTAATACCAGGAATGAAACCTGAAGAAGACGCCAGACCTAGAAAGGGTGAACTTGTTGGTCAAAAGATAGTGGAAATTGTGAACCCTGTAACTTGGAACCATATTATGTAAAGATTCATTATCCTGATCTGTATTTTGAAGCACCTTTAACGAGTGTTCCAGACGTAGACCTAGTCAGTGACCCCCAATACTAATAATGTGCTGCCACCAGAGCAGTGCGAATTGACTCTTGCCCTGGTTGAAGAGCATCACGAAAGGTTGAAAACATGTTTGAAGCAGCCAATTCACCATTCCCTTTGCAGGTGGAAACAAGCCTGCCTTTCAAAGAAGGACAGAGATCTCCAAGCAGGCAGGCGCAGTGAGCGACTACACTCGCCTGTTAGGGGGTGTCTGGTGTTTCCATAGAACCGGTCCCCTTCCCCCCTTTGAATGTCAGAGTGTGAACTAGTAGAAAGACAGCAACATTAGTGTATTTATGGGGCAGACATTTAAGTGCAGAGAAGCAAGTTGTAAAGGAGCGTGGCGGCGTTGCCCTACCATTCATGGAGGAGGAGGGAGTAGAAGGGTGACACTGAGCAGCTCAATGCTAAGGGTTGCAGTTTGCGTGCAACGAACTAGCTGAATATGTGTCTTTTTTGAGGGGGGAGGGGGATGGAGTGAGTACTCGTGCATGTGGGCTTAGCGAGGGTTTGCTCGCTCCCGCAGCCCAAGCTAGCGCAGTGTGACATCACTGCGCTAGCTTGGGCTGCGGGAGCGAGCAAACCCTCGCTAAGCCCACATGCCTGTTTTAGCAGCGCTGCATACGTCTGCCCTGGGCCACTTGTGCTGTGGCCCAGGGCGGACTCAGAAACATCCATAGATGTAAATGGTTGTGGCGCGGCAGGCTTATGGTGTCACTGTGGGTGGTGCTGAGGGGATTGTGTTGGAGAGGAGTCTAGCAGTTAATTTATGCCCTGGAAAGCTGGCCTCAACAGGTGGAGAACGTCTGTAGCCTGTAGCTGTTTGTTAAAGAAAAGCTGCTCTTGTCACGTGTGCCAATGACGGAGTGCTCCGTTCCCCTTCTGGCTGTGATTTTAACCTTTTTTTTTTGCCCACGGCAAACCTTTGGGCTGAAAATCAGGTCTGGCTGAAAAGTGGAAGTTTTCACAGTCCCTCTGTCCCCACTCCCTCTGACAGTGTTGTGGACCTGGCATCACCATTAGTGCGGCAGCCAGGCCCAGGTCCCCCTTCATCACTGCATGAGACTGTAAGGAAAAGAGCGCCAGAGTGACTGTAAATGGGGGGAAAGCAACAATTCCATGAACTGTGGCATAGCCAATAATCAAGCTGCGTGAGACTTCCCTTGCAGTTCTAAACAGGAGCTGGCAAAACTGCGCAATTACGTTTCTTGGGGGCAGATGTATCAAAATACCTATTTGCGATTCTCAAATAGCGATTTTTTTTGAGAATCGCTATTTGATGATTGCAAAATGGTATGTATCTTAAAAAAATCGCAATTATTTAGCGATTTCTTATTATTCTTTATTTGCGAATAGCAAATTGCGAATTCGCAATTAAGGAATAATTTCCCATTCATTTCTATGGGCCAGGAGGCCCATAGGAATGAATGTGAAGTTATTCTCAATTGAGAATAATTTCAAGGTTGCAAGGGTGTCATAAAGACACCCAGATGCACCCCTGAAATTTACATGTGTGTGCCTATGGCGCACATACATGCCCTAACGGCATGTATGTGCGCCACATGCCACCTTCACAAATGCAAAAAAGTGCATTTGTGAAAGAATTAGCAAATTACCACCACCTTCAAGTTGGTGGTAATTTGCGATTTCCTAATGAGGATTCGCAAAAATAAAATGCTTGATGCATAGCATTTAAGGAATCGCAAATTTGCGATTCCTTAAATGCTTGAGCAAAATAAGGAATCGCAATTTTTACGATTCCTTATTTTGCGAATTCCGGCGTTTGCGAATCGCAAACGGCTACTTACATTTGGCCCTTGGTCTATTGTGAAATTTCATGAATGCCTGAAATGCAGTTTGGTGGTGGTGGTTGTGTTATTTTTCATGCAAGGACATCCTTATCTGAAAAGTCACATAAGGTATTGGCATGTGACTTGTCCGAACAGAAAAATATATTTTGCCCACTGTACGACAATTTGTGAAACTGTGTAATGCAACATGAAATGTGTGAATGTTGCACACCCGTACTTCTCCTCTGCTTTTATCTGAGCGAATGAATGATTTGATATTCCTGATATTACATTCTAGTCTTGTTCCGCTCTATCGCCTCCTTTCTTCCTTCATTCTTTTGGTCTGCCTCCAACATGCCTACTTATTTCTTTTGCGACATCAATATTCATTCTTACTTTGTCTCCCCTCAGTAACTGTCCCATCAATTCTTCTTTCTATGCATTTTCTCACTTTACATTCTCAAGAGCTCACCATCTTCTCTGCAAAAAGATTCCGTATAAATTTTTACTAAAAACAAAGGCTTATTTCTCTTGTCTATTTTGGGAGCATGATGAAATGATCCCAGGAAGCAACACTAACATATTTTGATACCAAACTGTAAAAGTAAGAATAACAACAATAGAAATATTGTGAAGGCAAGTACAGTTGGCAAAATAGATTTACATTTCTTAACCTCACATCTATGTGCTTTCAAGATATACATATATTTAAAATTCATGTATGTGGGGATAAGTATAGGAAATCTATACTCACCTAAACTTTACTTCAAAATATTTTTGTTGAGTATGTTCTTACTATATTTGTTTAGCACAATATTTATAACTCAATGTCACTTAGCCATTACATCATGATTTCTAATTCACCGTTTGTCCACTATTTCTTAAATTGTCACAATGATGGTGCGTGGCACCACCTGGGACCAGACCGCTGTATCACCTAACAAGTTCAGTTATAGATGCAAGGGCTTTCTTCGATCAGGTATTGACGTAGTCTTCTCACAACGCGCATTACGAACACATTCCGCATGTAACAATCGCTGCTCGCTTTGTGCCTTCACACACATCATAAATATTTGCTCCTCCTCATGCGTGTTTTTCAGTTAAACATATTTATGTTTTTGAAGATTTAATGGTTTCTGCCCTGGAACATGCTGACCCATCCTTTCTGCTCTGCACAAAAATGAGGCAGGTGTTTTCTAATATAGCTAGATCCAATTCAGCCCTGTGTCTCAGGAGAAAACTGTGTGAAGCTGTAAACCCCAGAACTATTATAAATGTCAAGTTTTTATGCCAAAAGATTTCTCAATATACTTTCTACTTTATTGCAGCATAATCTTATTTTTCTATAAAATGATAAAGATTTTTTACGCTAATAACTACTTCTACTCAAGAGATCACAGATGCTGCAAACTTAATTTTTCATATGCTTTTTGATACCTCTTTATCTGCGACTTTATCGATTGCCAACATTGTGTTTACTACATGCGGTAGCTGGTATCGGCACTGAAAACTATCCGCGTCCTCCCATTTTAGGCTGGAAAATTATTTTTTCTATGTCTTTCCAGAGATGCTATGTTGTGTATATTTGTAGAACTCTCTAAAACCTGGAGGTTATCCTGGCTCTGAAGCAGGACCAATCCGGACTTCAGTAGCGGGTGCTACTGGATGGGGGTGGTGAGGTGGCTCTCCTCCGTCCTCATCTTTCTGCAGTCCCGGCCGGCAGCAGGAAGCAACCAGGATCACAGGCACCCCATAGCCAATCACAACACTGCAATGCAGCGTTGTCATTGGTCTGAGTGCCGTAGTTGGGCGCTCAATATAAACATACAATTTGACCCCCACACCTGTAATTTATGCTTTTTATTTAGAAAAACAATAATCGGGACTATTTCTGATTACGTAGGCTTATTTATTTTGGCCCTTGCTTTTTTATTTTTGTTTTTTCAAATCGAGAAATTAGATATGTACGAGAAAGACACTAAACAGATGATCATTAATCAAAGTATAACAATTCATGAATGACAATACATTATTTACAAATACGTTAAGTCATACAGTACAAAAAGAACATTCAGATGAAAAAAATATTTTGCACATTATTTACAGTGATGATATATATGTATATGGCAGAATACGAACACAAATTTGTTGAAAATAACAATCCTTTCAAGAAACACATCAAACAATGGTTGCGATACATTGATGACGTGTGGCTCCTGTGGCAGGGGAGCCACACTGAACTAATGGAATTCCACCATTGGTTGAATAATAAACATCACGACATCAAATTCTCTATTGAATCAAACAACAACAGGATGACTTTCCTTGATGTTGAAATCTCCAACGAAGGTGGCCACTTGAAAGCGTCTCTATTTAAAAAAAAGACGGATAAAAATACGATCCTCCACCACGGGAGTGCACATCCCAGAAACCTCCGGGCTAACCTCCCTTATGGACAGCTCCTTAGAATCAGGAGGAACTGCTCTGAAGTAATTGATTATGACCGACATGCCCAAACATTTTGTGGGGAAATGACCAACAGAGGCTATCCTAAAAAGCTACTTAAACACTCCTACAAGAGAGCTAGATACACACCGAGGGAGTGTCTGCTAATACAAGATAAGCAAAAACCTGAATTAGACAAGATGGTTTGCGTCACGACCTTTGGTCCAGACACTCACAAAGTGAGACAAATGATCCTCAAAAATTGGCATTTGTTGGAGGAATTGGAATGCCCTTTTCCGAAGCCCATATTCGCCTACAAAAAGAACCAGAGTATAGGCCAACAATTGGTTCGTGCAGATGTGCGAATACAAAAACCAAAGAGTGATCTACTGGCCAAATGGGGCCTTAAACCGATCGTTGGCCATCACAGATGCGGTAACTGTGTTTCATGTGACACAACGATAGAAGGAAGTGATTTCACCCACAACAACATCAAGTGGAAAAATGTTGGATTTTCCAATTGTCGGTCTCGTAATGTGGTGTATGCGATTGTATGTCCTTGCAACAAAATCTATATAGGCAAGACTAGCCAACAAGTCAACACTCGCATTACACAACACAGATCAAGACTGAAAAATAAGGTGGCGAATGCGCCCATGGTGCAGCATTTTATAGAGACTAACCACCGCGAAACAGAGTTCAAATGGACAGTGCTATATAGCATTAACCAAAGCAGGTGCCCGCCTGATACTGAGAAAGTGCTCCTTACAAAAGAAGCGTATCTGATACTAAAATTCAATAGCAAACAAAGTGGGTTAAATACATTGTCTGAGGTCTCAAGACTTTAATTACATAAAAATTAATAATTAATGTCCTTGGTCAACCTGGCCTGCAACATGCACAGACTAACGATGGCATAGTGCTCTGCGCGAGTATCAAGGGGTTGATGGATGTTCCCTTTTAAATGGGCCTTCACAAATAGAATAACAAACAAAAACTCTGACATGACGGAACTACGTATCCCAGAATTCCTAGGTCATGTGACCAAAACTATAACTCATGCCCACAGCAACATGGTGGTTGTTGCAAAACGCCAGATGCACTGAGCAGGATACAGCGCAGTGAGAACTCCTGAATTTGATTCACTCCCCGCTTTTCCCAAAGGTAAGAATTAGTTGCTGCAAACCGTCTATTTATCAAAAAAAGCAATGCGAGTGTAAAACATTCAGTAACGCACACCGTTGTCACACAGCAGATTGAAGCTGAACGGTGCGGGTGCCTGAAGAAATAGAAACATCCGCTGAGCGAGGGCCGCTCCCCCCACAAGGTATTCTGATTGCAATCATTGAAAAAGCATGACATTACAGTAATCCGATCAGAAGTACAAACAACGTTCTCCTTCTATGCAGGGGCGCCCAGGCACGCAAATTGCCAATCACGCAAGCCACAGACCCAAAGACAAAAAAGAGCAATAAGAAATTGACGCCAAGACACAAGGCGCTGCCCACAGGTAGGAAAGATATGCACTAAAAACCAGTGCAGGCACCTTCTCTAAGCCAGCCTCTTGATTAGAATATTACTCTTTTCACAGAGTTCTCATCAACATAAATTAAGAAAAGGGAGCTGTTGAACCTCCTGGATCCAGCTACACTCGTGCTTAAGGTATATCAGTGTCTTAGACACCCGTTAGTGATGGGCAAATGGGTTTGAAAGAATGGAACAGAAATAAGACGTTTTTTCTCTTTCCTTTTTTTGCACAAAAATTCTTTTAGGGAAAGGAACAAAGTGAAAATGCCCTGATGAGACCACGCTGATTTATTTAACGGGTCGAAACGCGTCGGCAGTAAGAAGGCCCCCCAAAAAAACACAAAGCAATGATTGTGATATAATATTAATTTACTTATATTGACCAGCCTTCATGTAGATTCTTTCAAAAGAATCATCATCTTGTTTCACTATTCGATACGTATTATCACTATAAATAATTCCTTCTGTTTTTCACTATTTCGATATATATCATCACTGTAAATAATGTGCAAAATATTTTTTTCATCTGAATGTTCTTTTTGTACTGTATGACTTAACGTATTTGTAAATAATGTATTGTCATTCATGAATTGTTATACTTTGATTAATGATCATCTGTTTAGTGTCTTTCTCGTACATATCTAATTTCTCGATTTGAAAAAACAAAAATAAAAAAGCAAGGGCCAAAATAAATAAGCCTACGTAATCAGAAATAGTCCTGATTATTGTTTTTCTAAATAAAAAGCATAAATTACAGGTGTGGGGGTCAAATTGTATGTTTATATTGTAATAGATGGTCCAGCCCCCTACACGACCCAGGACCTAACTCCTTTTGCTCTAGCAGTAGTTGGGCACTCAGACAGGGACAAGGAGCCTGTGCATGTTCCTCACCAGGCTGTGTAGTGAAGCCTGGTGAGGAAAATGCAATGTGTGCATGAACTGTTTGGCCGTGACAACGGGGCCGGCTAAACTGTTCATGCAAACTTAGGGAGTGCTCTGGCCATGCTCAGGTCCTCTGCTCTGGCCAGCCCGCCCACCACTGACTGCAATAGGAAAAATAAAATAATAATGATAGGTTATCATTTTATTTTTCGTTATGAGCAGTGGGGCGAAGATCCTCCGCATTAGCGGAGGAGCCGCCACAGCCTGACCTGCCCTACCGCTAGGCTAGTGGAAGCCCATTCAAAAGGCAAAAGCTTAATCTTCATCTTCAGCTTCTCGCGAAACTCTAGAATGGACGGCGCTGACTCTATTCTCATGTTACCCACCATAGACATTCCTGTAGTGATAACCCAGAACTAGAAGTTATCAGTTACACATCAAACCTGCACCATAATATAGCGGTTATCTTAAATAGACATTTGTCTGTGCTGTTACATTAATAATAAAATTATTATAAAAATTCAGCAGTATCCATTTTTCTGATGTCAAGGTTACAGTCATGTGACATGATTTACTGGAGAAAAAAATCTGTATTAAGGGTGATAGGATGTTACTTCCTAAGGTCAAAGGGTATGTGAAGTCACGACCACTACCCTGGCAATTTGGTGAATCACCGTTCATGTTCCATTTCCCATTATTGTCATGTCATGTTTAGGTTCGACAAAACCATCACCTGTTCGCTTGTTTTCAGTGACTACAGCTGGGCATTGGGTAAGCCTCCATTCAAGCCATTGGCTTGCTTGGTTCAGCTCCCCTCCACCCATTGTCTTGAAACATGGTCAATCTCATTTTGGATCAGCCCACTGCAGAATTTTAGTCTCAGTATTTTCCTATAGGTTGTTTGGATGTATTCTATTGCCTCAATTCGAATGCAAGAGGGGTTACTTTATGCCTGAAAAACACAATCAGTGATTTATGTCTTACTTTGTTGAAGCCATATGTACCCTCACGAACCCTTAGATCCCTGGGCCAAAACCTGGCAGCGGTTCCGCGCTTCAGGCTGAGCAGAGTCGGCGGTCGCTCTTTTCGGGTGTTAGCGGCAAAGTTCTGGAACTCTCTCCCCCCTCACATCTGGGCCCTTGAAGATCTCTTGCTGTTTAGACGGGCTATCAAGACTATTTTATTTGTGTAGTTTATTTTAATCTGTTCTTTGTTGCTCCATTTCTCTGGCCTTTTAACAGTGTTGTGTTTCGGGTGCCTTGCAAAGCGCCTGGACGCCCCTTTGCTGGGGCAGCTGAGCGCGGTATAAGTTTGATAACATAACATAACTTTCATGATACAAATAATTATTTTTTCTTATGCATTGGTTTTTTTTTTTATTTCATCTTGTCAGAATTTGTAGATTGATCCAGACACTACTCTGATCTTTGGTGCTCATCTAAGTGCCTGGTGAGTACATAAGTGTTGACAAAAAGATTAAACAATAACCCTGATCCTGAAGCAAAATGCAATGATTGTTTTGTGTACATCGTTAAAGCAAAACTAAGTATTGATTTTTTCCCGGGAACTGCTTCAGAGTTTTTGTCCTGTTAGCCCTGGCATGTGAGCCTGGGACTAAGATGGCGCTGGCGGCTCCTCGGCCCTGACGCTGGGAGGCTGCTTACCCAACGAGCCTGCCCTGTGTCTTGTTCTCTCCTCTGCCATTGGAACGCTACATCCTTTCAGCACCCTCAGTGCCTCTGCTCTAGTCCTGTTGTTGGGCCACTTCTGCTATTCAGCATGCTTGTGACTCCCTCGCGCTGCAAACAAACATTTGCAGAACCAATTGTTACTGCTTGTAAATCTCAATACTGAGCAGAAGTATTTGCTTTGCCAATGCTTGCTCTTTATTTGTGCCAATAGTGCAATGCCAATATTCCCCTATTTTCCCATTTACTCTAGCCCATTTCAGAGAGAAAAATGCTAACAAGTGATTCTTGCTTTACCGCACACCACTCTCTGTATAATGATACAATGGAAGTAAAACCATGGTGTAGTATTGTCTGCAATGTTCTTACTTCATTTGCAGATTTGGTGAAATCCACATAAGAAATTATTCAGAAGCGCTCAGCTGACCCAAAATAACTCCAGCATTCTACGCTGTGTACCACATTGAAAGCACTGATGTGGCACCCGATGCCTGCTATGCGGCGTGTTGAAGACCTTTTCTGCGATCCTAGGTGCTATAGATGTGAGCCACAAGGTCAGCAGGTCCTTCATCTCCATGTACAATCATTGTTGTCTCTCCTTTTGTTCCTCATCTAGCACTTGCTCGCACTAGCTCACTCCATCTGCCTAGCAGTCTTTCTATGTATCCTCTCTTTGCATTTGTGTCTGCTCTGCCCCCTTTCTCCCTCTGACCAGTGGCGGCTGGTGACATTTGTAAGTGGTGAGGCGGAAAATGAATTTCATAGAGCGAGCATTGCTTCAGACCCTTATGTAATGGTTGGCAATAATTTGGCACATATAACTTATATCATTGAGTCTAATGTTGTATTCCCGATTTTAGTGTGAAATGCTTTTATCAGCAGTTTGTGTGGGAAAAATGTTTCACGACTTTCAATGACAACGCCCAGATACTTGTTTTTTGAGTTACTCTTTAAAGTACTCTGCAATTTATACTCCAAGCTCCTGTTTTTAAAAAAAAGCATTCTTCTCATTATCATGACTTTAGATGTATCTATGTTTATGCACATTAGAGAGCCGAGCAACGTTATGCCAACAACAAGGCTCGTTGAAAAGAGTGGCCGGCGCTGTGATTGTGCACTTTAGAGGGCGCCGAGCAACGTTAACATGAGCATTTTGTTAACGTTGCTCGGCGCTCTCTAAAGTGCACAATCAAAGCGCCGGCCATTCCTATACCGGTTTCACTGAGCCCAGTGAAAGTTCTTCCTAGTGCTTTGCCGGAGTGCTCACCTCCTCCTCTACTCCACCTCGGGGTAGCTGGACTGGGTCCAGACTGTCCGGCACTCTAGAGACAGTTTTTGAGCTAACAATCATGGTTTAAAAGCCTGAAACGGTACCGCAGTCACTTGGTAGGCTGGAGCGGGACAGTGCAAAAGCTTTTGGAGGAAACTTTTCAGTGATTGTGATCACTCCATTATTGTGAGCAGTAAACTCGGATGACAAACGTCTCACACGAGGCATGGTTTTTTTCCTGCAGGGAAGCGAAGTGCAAGCATGTAGGTTGTTTTTTTTAAGGTACAGGAGATACCTATGCGTTATTATTGTGGAAAATAAGTCTTGGGCATTTTAATGTATGCTTGACAGAATGAGTGATTTGACCCGATGAACCGGAAACGTCCTCGGCTGGTACTTTCTAGGCGAGAGTGGAAAGTGACTGAGTGACCTCTTCTGGACACAAAAGTTACTTTTGGGGAAACGTTTATGTTTTTACGCTAAAGGAATACATGGATTGTGTTTTTTGGGGCGAGCATGTTGCACATTTTCAGCTATCAGCAACCCACGAACAGTAATCTCTGGCTAACAGACACACGGTGACCTTTTCTTTTTTAAGATACGCACCTGCGAGCAATCCTTTAAGTCAATAAACGTAACTTACCTTACCTTCCCGCTGATACCTTCAAGTCTGTTCCGAATCCCGCCGTCCTGTTCTTGAAATCGTCGTCACGCAGGAAGCCAGGCAGCCTCCCTCCCCTCCACCACAGCACAGCGCTGTGATTGGTTCGGCCGGCTGCCCAAACACCACGTCATTTCTCTGTATGCTGCAGCATACAGAGAACAGGGAGAGTGGGAGGGGTTACTCGAGGGCAGGGGGGAGCGGCTTGCCCGCTGTTATTAATACAGTTAATACTGTCTGTTTGGACAGCCTCTCAGGCTGCCCAAACAGACAGTATTAACAACAGTGGGGAAAGCCACTCCCCCCTGCCCTCGAGTAACCCCTCCCACTCTCTCAAGCAGGAACTTCTGCTTTCTCGCCGTGTGAGAAGGCAGAAACAAATGGTAGTTCTCTACTATTTGTTTCTGCCTTCTCGCACGGCGAGAAAGCAGTGGGGCGGTGCCCAAACGCCCCCATGGAGGATCCGCCACTGTGCCTCACCTCCTTTCTCTATCAGTGGCCAATGGTCACCATGGGTCTGCCTTCAGCTCCACTCTCCCTATCTGACACTCTCTTTTTCTTCAGAAGTTTACTACTATTATATCACTGTCATGACCCACCTGAAGCTTTTTTCAGAATTAGTGGGTATGTGCGGTCTAAAGGCAAAATTCGAGGCTGTGGAACAGACATGAATAGTGACCCCTGCTTTCCCCAGACCAAAAATTGTGATCTGGGTAAAATCCGTGTATCTCTCTGTGCCTGCGAGGACTTATCTGGAAAAATCAGTCGGGCAAAGTGGACTAGTGTATTAGGGAAGTCATTGCAGTAAGGAGTGGAGGTCTGGGGCTGCAAAGGTATTATGTACATTATCATGAAACAACATAAGGTCATAACTAAACTTGAGATCTTCTATTTCCGAAAGGAGTCATGGTTGAACATGTGGCATTGCGGCCCCTACAGAAATGAACTTTTGTGTGCTGTTCCTTCTGCTGCTGCTATCAGCTGTTTACTTGTTCTTCATGGTAGGAGCTCTAATTGAAACAGTGAACTCTCAGAGGTTAACTTTTGGTTTCCCATGCGAAACAAGAAACTTTAAAAAAAGGACTAGAGCACTATCAAATTTTAAAATATAGCTGACATGACTTCATGCCACGTCTTACACATTTGGCCAATTCTGGCATTTTGGCAAACAGCACTTTGTATGCTGAGGTTTTCAATCATTCACGGCGGTGATAAAAGCAAAACTACAAGCCCCACAATCCAACATGGTGTTGGATGAAAATCACAGTGCCAGTTAGCAGACTCGTAAAATGCAAAATTAAATGTAGTCCCTATCTCCAGTGCTTTAAATGGGCCGGCACTCACCGGTACTGAGTACCTGTACTTCTTAGATTTATCACTCTGATTACCAGCACTTCTCTTCTGCCGAGGAGAGTACCGGTACTCATGAAACGCTAGGCTTATTGGCTGGGAGTGCTGGTGAGCAGGAGTGTAACGTGTCTCTAGCAGCCAAGGTGCCGCTTCTGTAGCTCCGCTCTGAGCACCAGCTGAACTATTCAGCAGGGCTCAAATGTCGGGGTGCTCACCATCACGCTGTGTTTGACAGAGCAGGGTCAATTCAGGCCCTGTGCTGTCAATCATAGTCACACTATCCGGTGCATTTGTGCAAACACAGGAATCATGGCAGTGCGCTGGCAGTGGCAATCAGGCTTCGACCAGTCCGGCCCTGGTGGCAATTAAAAAAGCCATGTTAGGTGAAGAGTATAACATGGCTTTTATCATACCCGAGTCTTGCTTGTACGTTTGCCTGCATTCGTATGCCTGTTTTTGGTAAGAAAAAAGAGAGAGAAAGAGATAGAGAATCAAAACAATTTCAGGAGGTATTTAAAAAAAAATGGGTCGCACTTGTGTGTACATGTCTGCTCGGCGACAAAGATTCATAAATAATGTAGTAGGGAGGTGTTGGAATTGGCCCTTTTTGCAGGGTCATCCCTGAACTTTTTGCCTCCCTCCTAGTATTTTTTCTGGGCACTTTATCACTGCTGTCCAGTGTAAAGTGCATGTGCTCTCTATGGTAAAACGTGGTAAGATTGGTTAACACCTGTTTGGCTAATTTAATTTACCTGTCAGTCCCTTGTAAAGTGGTATCTCAGATACCCAGGGCCAGTAAATTAAATGCTACAGGTGGACTTGCAGCGCTGATTGCGCCACCCACCAAAGTAGCCTTTCAAACCGTCTCAGGCCTCTGCCATTGCAGGGCATGTACGCGCAGTGGTACTGCTGCAGTGACGTGGCACTTAAAGTGTGTGCCACGTCTGTGACCCCCCTTTTACTGCATGTTGGTCACCCCTAAAGTAGGCCCTAGCTAGCCCTATGGGCAGGGTGCATTGTAGGTGAAAGGTAGGACATGTACCTTAATTGTGTGACATGTCCTGGTAGAGACAAACAGTCATTTTGGTTTCTCACTGCTGTGAGGCGGGCCTCCCATAGGATTCCCTGATAAGTGTTTCAGTGGTAATTCCTGATATGAGAGGACCAGCGTGGTCAAGTTTGGTATGTCTGGAATAGTAATAAAAAATGCTGCGCAATGGTGTGTGCATATTTATTATCACTATTTTTGAAATGCCACTATTAGAAGTGGGCATTTCTGTCTGCTATGTGTCTGCCTGCCTGATGTGTATTGCATGTCTGGCTCTGGAGTGACAGGGGCTGGTGAGGTGCGTGGCTCCAGGGTGGGCACGGCGAGTCAGCTTAATAGGAGGTCTGCATTTGGAGTAGCGGGAAGAGTAGACCTCTGACCCTGAATAGGTCTGTGCCTGCCTAGGTGAATACTGGCTCCGCCCCCCTGCGGTGTGTCTGAGGACCGCACCCCATCTGACAACGAAAGGTGGAAGCCTGGTAAACAGAGTGCTTCAACAGCCCCCCGAACTAGTTGAGGTTATTTCCCCAAGCCCTGTGCCAGAGAAGAACAAAGAGAAATGCAATACAAATAGTGGGGCTGTAACCCCATTTAAGATGTGCTTCTCTGGTGCTTACTTGTGGCCGGCAGGCTGCCAGCCTGCCAGGAGGAACCGCAGCTGGGGATGGACTTGCTGCTCTGCTAGGCAGCTGAAGGGTCTGATGGCCTTGGAGCCCCAGCATGCTGGCCTGCCTGCTGTTTTCTTTGCCCAGCTTTGCCCATCTAGAGAGTCCAGGACGAGAGGAGCATTGGTGCCTCACAGCGCTGGACTGCCATGTCCCTGCTGCTCCAGGATGAGAGGAGCATGTGTGCTCTGCAGCGCTGGGCTGCCAGAGTGTCCTGATGGAATTCTGGCATGGGGATTCCCCTGCATGGCATAAGAGTAAGGCGGGAGCCTACCCCGCATTTTTGGGCATCTTCAAGTGGAGTCATCGCTTTGCGGTGAGTGATATTTCGAGCGGGCCCCCCGTATGCCAGAGAGAGCCCCACGTTTTGCCACTTCTGAGTGCGAGCCTACCCTGCATTCTGTGCTCCTTTGGACGGGAGCCCACCCCGCATTAAGGAGCTGGGAGGCCACCGCACCACGAGCGGCGACCTGGAAGGCAGGCAAGTTGCCTGGTTGTAGGCAGGGCCCGGAGAAGCCCTGTGTGCTGCCCAGGGAGCGAGAGGCCGGTATCTGAAGAACAGGAGCCTCACGGGCTCCCGGCCGGAGTCCGGAGGATCCAGGAAGAGTGGTGGTGATATGAGTGGCTCGACCAGAACCTCCCCTTTCGGCAGGTCGAGAAAAAACTGTGCTGTGAAGCGGCCTAGTGCAAGGAGACCGGAGGAGTCCCCGACCAGCCCCGGTGAGTGGGAGCTGAGTGTGGAGAAGTGTTGATGTGCACAAAGCACAGTTGGTGCCAAGTGACTGGTATCGGGAAGAGCCCTGTGAACGGGGCTCCCTAAGGCACTGTTAGTGCCAGGGCTTCTTTGTGCTTCACAGCTGCACTGCAAGAACGGCTGGGTGGTTCCTTTTTGGGCCAGTTGGGAGGCCTCATTTGCTAAGGGAGCCTTCTAAGAAAGGAGCCCCGGGAAGGAGGGGCACCCAAGGCACTTTTGGTGCCGGTCTTCCCAACTGCACCGCGAGAGCGCGGGCAGCTACAACGTGGGGGCCGGTTCTTTTTACGATAAGGGAGGATGAGATGAACCCCTCCTAGCCCCCAGTGCATGATGCACGTCTTTTCTGCTGCTTTAGCTTCCAAATGGCTACTTATAGGAGGCCCTATAATTGAGAGCCCTGACTTGTGGGATAGGGAGAATTTGGGCCCCAGAGGAGGCCAGTTGGCCTGGGGTCCTTTGGTGTGGCGAAAGGCCCCCAGGAGATGTGTGCACCTCCCTAGTGTTACTGGGGTGCACTACTGGTTATTGGGATGTATTCCTGATGTGATGCCTAATGCAAATGTCATGCTATGATGTTTATGTCTAATGAGATTCCATAATGTGTTTATGCCTAATATTATAATGCTGAGTTCATTATTTTACCAGTAGTTACTGGTTGTATTATTACTTGTGCTTTCACATGGTTCTGACCTTGGCCCGATTGGCCTGGCCATGTATATAATCCCCTGTAAATTATTACCTGGTGCCAGTTGGCAAAGTGAATATGTGTGGTTATGATCTAATGTGTTTATGATAATACAAAGGCTATTTGCTTATATAACCTTGAGTGGAGTTTCTTTTGTGGTGTGCCTAGTGTGTCGCTGCTGTGTGTGTGTGTGTTGCGCAAACGCTTTACACATTGCCTCTGGGATAAGCCTGACTGCTCGTGCCAAGCTACCAAGGGGGTGAGCAGGGGTTATCTTTGGTGTGTAACTCCCTTATCCTGACTAGAGTGGTTGTTTCTGCCCGGCTGAGGCCCTTGCCCTAGCCAACCAGAAATCCCATTTCTAACAGGAGGGTTGGTGGGTAGGTGAGTGAGTAGATGGATGAGTGAGCAAGGGTGGATGAGTGAAAGCATGGATGAATGGGTGAAAAAGGGTGGGTGATTAGATAAAAGGGCTGTTGATGGGTGGATAAGTTAAAGATTGGATGGATGAATGGAAGGGAGGGAGGATGGGTAAAAGGGTGGATGATAGATGAGTGAAAGGAGGGATTGAGTAAAAAGGGTGGATGGAGTGAAAGGGTGGATGGAATAAAAGGGTGGATGGAATAAAGGAGTGAAAAGGTTGATGGATAGATAAGCAAAAGGATTGATGAATGAGCGAAAGGGTTGGTAAAGACATGGATGAGTGAACGGATGAATGGATAGGTTTGGAGATGGATGGATAGGTTTGGACAGACAGAATGGTGAAAAACTGAATGATTAATGAAAGACTGAAGAAACGACAGAATGTAAAGCCTAAATGGTGGAAATCAGCAGAAATGGTAGGTTGAATGGATGAATGGATAGATCTACGGAAGAGACAAGAGATTTCTTCTGGGGAGAGTCATGATGATTTGCTTTATTTGCTTTGTGCCATAAGAGCTTTGGTTCGAAGTGAGGGTATTATGTCGTTTCTTCCTACTCACATGCTAAAAAATATGTAGTATTGTGCCAAACAACGTATGGCATTAAGAAGGTGCAACTATTGCAAAAAAAAAGTAAATGTTAACATATTATAGCATTTCTCTTTCATTTTGTGTAATGAGTTAACTTGCTTTGTTTATATAAACATATTTCTCATTTGTTTTGGTATGGGCTGCAACTAATATAGAAGTCGTTAAGTATCATCATGTGTTGCCTTTAGCCCCGCCTCCTCACTACACCTCTAGCTCATTTTAATGAGTACCTGCCGTTATTTTTCCCATTTAAAGCACTTCCTGTCTCTCTGAATTTCTCAGTAGACAGCCAAGGCTTTAACAGCTCATTCAGTGGGAGGGCAGAGATATCTTTTCAAACGCAAGCCTCTGGTTGCTAATGGCACTATTAGGAAAAACAAACAGGCATGTTAATTACCAGAACAATGTGAGTAATAAACAGCTGCAGAAAGAGTCTGAAACGTCACTCAGAAAGGAAAGAACAATTCTTTCCCCACCTATCCTTGCCCGAGATGTTGGTGCGGTCCAGGAGGAGCGCGTGCATCACCAAGGTGACGCGCCCTGGCTCCACTGATGCTGCTGCGTGACGGTCGCCAGTGACGAGGAGCAAAGAGTTAAACAGGGTTAGCGCCAAAGCTCTGGGTGCTGGAAGTAATTCTGGAAGCTGCATGGTGGCACCTCTCCGGATCTGAACAGGTAATTTCATCTGTATGCTAATTAACAGATGGTCCTCGCCGGAGTCTGCTCGTGAAGCCTTGAGAACACGCTCTGTCACAGCTTGTGGGGAGCAGGAAGCAGCTTTCCTGCTAATGCATGGGGGAAAGGGTAGGGGCAACCTTAGAGCTTCCCCTTCGACTTGCGCACGTTTCTTCAGGTCCTTTGCATTACGCTTTTTACAACGTCCTCGAGCCACCAGAGGCTTCTGCAAAATCGCCCTTAATTGCCCTTTCAAAAGAGAGATTAAGCCACTTACCCAAGTCGCCCAGGGTTTGATGGAGCCTGTTTGCATCTACATAATCTGATTAGGATGGTAAAGCAGAAGGAAGGACTGCTACATCCTGAATCCAGTAGTTTGATAGGCTGAGTCACAAAGAAAGCATCATCACTCGTATGGTCAGACTTCCCTCTCTAAAGAGGACGAGGGAGGCACCCGTAGGTATTGTTTGAGCCCCCACTTCGTGTCACACATGTAAAATGTAAACCCCCCTCCCCTCCCCAGAGCCTTGAGACCCTCACGGGTGAGTAGCTGTGCTTTACAAGCCCCTGATTGATTGATTGACATTTGTGCTCTAGCGGAATCCACCCGAGCCATAGCCAGCTGGTCGCCAGTTTCTCGTTCCGCTCCCCCCCCCCACGTCTTCTGGAAGGATTCTAAACTCGGTCTCCAGATCTAGCTTGCTCCACAACGCTTCATACCTTCTCTCTCCAACCTTTGCAGGCTCAGGAACATAAACTATAAACAAAAAATCTCAGAATGGACGCTTAGTGTAGTAACTAGCTAAGTGGACAATGATCATAAAAAGTACCGTAAAGGGACTTGCAGAGCTGCTGAAAGCTGCCAGCGCACTGAAAACCATGAACTACGTACCAGTCTTTCACATTTCTCCATCAATCACACTGCTAAGTGCTGCACCCCATAACGTGATAACTGCACCTCGATAGACCTCGGTAGACCTCACGCTAGGCATTGCAATACTTCCCACTTAGGATCAAAACAAAACACCCTTCCAACCACATGCCCAGATGGTGTAGCATGCTTCCAATGTATCCAGGAGCTTAAGCATACCATACTGGGGTGGTAACTACTAAGATATATATATATTGCCATACAATACATGTCAGCAGTAAAGCAGACAAGAATGTGTACATTTGCTTCTCCTTCTGGGTCACAGGTGCTCTGCTATTCTGCCACTATCCCTGTAGCTTCTGGTCCATTATATGGAGGAGATAGAGGACTGTCCACTGTGTAAATGGGAATGATACTCACGTACAGTGAGTGAGTGCTTGTGTATTCGGCGAATACTGTCACACTGCTAGCCACAACTGCTCCATCTTTAATCTCTTCTCCAGAAGAGATTACAAAGCCAATTGGCCATCAGGCCACCCTACTTGCCTTTTCAGTAATTTGAGCTTGTAGTAACTCATCGGTGTATATGCTACTTGAAATTCAACATCAGCTTTACCACTTAACGTAAATATCCTGAAAATAACTACTGTATTCTAAAGCTGGGCTAGGGCCACAACTCTGTGACATTTCCCTGAGACGGGTAGCAGCTTGACCTTGCCACCGAAATCACCGCCACCCCTGTTGAGGTCTACAGTAATAATGAGAAACTTGGAGCCAGGAGAAACAGTTTTAAGTCCTGGCCTCCTTTTGGGCTAAATTGTGTTCTCTTTTTGAAAATTTTCCTTTCCTCCCTTTTCAGTAATACTGGGAATATTTTGAATCAATGCAACATTTGTTGAGGACCATGTGGTTAAAAATATGTACACGTAGATTACGTTGGGGAGGGAAGAAGTGTGTAATCTGATGGTATAGTCACTAAAGTCAAAATACAAAGAAGGGATTTGGGGGCTTTTTTCTCTATAAAAGAGGGAGGTCCAGCATAAATGCCCCAGAGCAAGTCTCACAAAAGAAGTTTATGCTGTTCCTCAGGAATCGGAGTCAGACACAGGAAACTAAAACCAACCCGACCGGAGAGGTTCAAAGCTGGGAATCCTTATATTGGATTATAATGCCCTCACACACCCAGTTGGGTGTCATGCTTCATCATCTGGGCTGCTCCTCTTTGGGTCGGTGGTGCAATACCCAATGGGCTCCCTATAGGATGGCCACTTTAGCGGAGATCTTTTTCCAATTGCTGTATGGTGAAGTGGTAGTAAGGGGCCAGAAATGTGTTAATGTGTGGATTGAGAGTGAATCTAAAATATGGTTGGGGAGTACTAGCGAGAGCAAATTTTAATCAACAGGTCTCCTACCCTAAGTAAAAACCGAAAATAAGGCGCTAAACTAAGCTTTATGTCTTAGATTTAAGCGTTCTTATTGGTGAAAAGGTCAACATGTTTCTCGCTCAATGTATAATCTACAGACAATTAGTCAGGACCAAAACAATGAAGACTATCTACACCTTATAATTGGTGACGTGGAATCATACTCGCATCAACCATGCAACTACCTATTTGTGTACCAGTCAGTACTGGAACTACCCAATGTTGTAGACTAACCAGGCATCAACATTACCCGGTAGGTTGTACAGAAGGGGTTCTTCAAGGAAATTGTGCCAGTATCACATTGTGTCTCGACCTATCCACTCCTAAACGTGTTTCAACTGTCAAGGCAGTCTTGATCAGGGCTGCCTTGACCGTCGAGACTGCCTTGACAGTCGAAACCCGTTACTGGCAATAAATCTGTGGTATTGCAACCATCCTGAGAGTGTGAATACTTGATTCTGAAATGTAATATATATATATGTATATGTGTGTGTAAATATATGTATATATATATATGTGTGTATATATATATATATATATATATATATATATTCACTGAAAAAACCATAGGTTATAGACCATATATAGTTAGGAATTAGCATTTACAAAACCTTGAAAATTCACTGAAAAAACCATAGGTTATAGACCATATATAGTTAGGAATTAGCATTTAAAAAACCTTATTTTACTCACACAAAACCATTGAAATTCCATATATAGTTAGTTGCACTAACTATATATTGCGCACCCGCAATCCACTGCTGATCATGTCACATATTACATCATTCATGACATGGTCAGTGACATCACTGATGACATCACTGATGACATCTCAAATGACATCACTGATGACATCACTGATGACATCATCCAGTGACTGTGTGTTTCTGTAAAGTTTAAATATGTTTTAGATATTGAAGAATGAGTAGATGTATAACTGTCTGGACGAAGGATTTAGTAGGTGCATGACTGAATGTATGAGTGAGTGATTAAATGTGTCTCACTGAGTGCATGGGTTAGTGACTAAACTGTCTTAATTTGTGCATCATTATGTCTGTTGTTCTGTAAACTACTGCATGTGTTGATCAGTAGCTATATGATTAACTATATGGGTTATTGATTGATTGTCCAAGTATTTGTATGGGAGACTGAGTGTGTGTGTGGCTGGCTGGGAGGTGTGTGACTCTGTGCAGATCAATGTGTACTTGTATCAATGATTGTATAAGAAAGTAAGTATGTGTTACTATATGTTTGAAAATGTAAGGTGCTCTATGTTTAACTGTATAGACAAGAAAATGGAAGTGTGATTGATTCTTTACAGGACTGACTAGGTGTGTGAGTAACTCCATGGATGAGTGGCAGAGTGTGAGTGTCTGTATAGGTGTATGAGTGCATATGATAGTGTTGTAAAGATGAGTGATTGTATGTATGAATGATTGTATGGGTGAATGAGTGAATGTGTGTGTAGACGTAGGAATCAGTGAGTACGTATGTAGTAACTAGTATTGGTGTGTCAATGGTTTCAAAAATTATACTCTGTATTTAACACTGGGTGAAACAGAGGTTATATTAAAATGTGAGGAGATGCATTGTATTGTCACATGAATGATATCATCAGTGATGTGGTCATTGATGTCAAATGAGATGTCATCAGTGATGTCATCAGTGATGTCATTTGAGATGTCATCAGTGATGTCATCAGTGATGTCACTGACCATGTCATGAATGATGTAATATGTGACATGATCAGCAGTGGATTGCGGGTGCGCAATATATAGTTAGTGCAACTAACTATATATGGAATTTCAATGGTTTTGTGTGAGTAAAATAAGGTTTTTTAAATGCTAATTCCTAACTATATATGGTCTATAACCTATGGTTTTTTCAGTGAATTTTCAAGGTTTTGTAAATGCTAATTCCTAACTATATATGGTCTATAACCTATGGTTTTTTCAGTGAATTTCAATGGTTTTTTAATAGCAAATATCATAAGCTGTCGAATGTCAAGTACGTGGTAAGTGAAAACATTTTCGTGTTTATGCACACTGATCTGCTTTGAATGGTGCCCCCCCCCCCCTCATTTCTATTAGGAGTACTCTCTCTTTGCAGATAGTGAAAGGTAGTTAACGCAGGCCTTTGCCCCCGTTGTAATCCGTCGTGCCTGCTTCTCTCTCCATTTGATTGATTGTTATCCAAGTATTTACTGTTTTAGAATTAGTTCTCTTTGGTTCATTCTCTATTTACAAACAAACACAGAGTCGCAATACTCTGTTTAGTCTTTGCAGATAACGTAAAATCGTGTAAAAAAAAAGAAAAGGAATCGAGCAAAATCAGTAGGCCACTAATGGGATCTCTTTTTGACCTCGCTAAAATAGAAACATTAGGAACAACCCCTCATGACAAATACAAAACTAGTGAGATGAACTGAACTCCACACAATGATGGCTGCAAAACAGCTCGGCTCCGCCACCCACCCCGCCCAAAATAACGATAAAGAGCGGCTGCCATGATTGGTTGCGGAATGGCCACAACGGAGCTACGAAATGGTGCTGCTCTCATGCTAACCCCAGCTTCGGTCTGAAACATCCAGAAACACTGTAGACTACCAATTCGATCAGTTCCGGTAGCGCCCCAATGTAACCCGGTAGAGAAGAACTAGCCCTCCCCTCTTTGACTGATGGTTCTTGTTGCCTGTCCCTTCTGTTGTCATTTAACAGAACTATTTAGCCTGCTGAAAGGGGTTGTGTTTCGACCGCTGGTTGGTGGAGACATTTTGACTATATTCTGGACCTGCGTTGTCGCGTAATGCGTCATATGACGCGCCGCGTTAGCGCATCCGGAAGTCATCCGGGGCGCGCAGCGCGTAACGTAAGCATAACAAGTCATGTGACTTGTTAATAAAACTTTTCATTGGTTCATTTTACTTTTCTTATTCTAATGATGAAAGCCTTGGTCATATCACCTAAAAATTACGCTTTTAATTACTTCCGAACATTATTTTCTCTTAAATATATGTTATAATGTTCCAGGCTAATGTACTTTCCCGGAAATTTTACAACTGTCCTGCAAGTAAAATATATTCTTTTTTCGAGAAAAAGAGCGTTTCTTCGTCCCATGACGGAGCCGTTGAGCAAAAGAGGGTCGACCTGCTGTCTTAGTCGCCGATACGCCTGAATATGAGATTCTTATCGATCACTTTATGTTGCAGGAATAGAAAACACAACAGCCCTTGACCATTTATCTTTACTGCGTTCCTTCGTATTATACCTTTTACCCTTCATGTAATTGGTCTGCTTTATTTCACTTGCCTTTTACTGATTCTAAAACAGTGACTATTATTAAAAACTTTACCAATGTATACACTACTACCATGTTTTCTTTTAAAAACCTTTATTGTGAAAATTTCATTATACAAATACGAGCCTATAACCACGTGGGCCTGCCACGGAGCAAACTGTAATCGTATATGATGAATAGACATTTACACTGTAGAGGAACGTAACGGGCGGGCCATTAGGTTGCAAAAACTAAGGTGTCTAACAGCTACGGAATCGGTGGACGTACATTTTATAATTAAAATACGACAGGGCCAGTTACAATAAAATTATCTAGATATACATTTGCGGGCAAGTACCATGGGTGACGTTAATTCGAATTTTCAACAGTACAGTAATCAATAACACATCAGAACTTAATATCAATAGGGATGTCGAAATATTCAATCAATTCTCGTCCCCGCCCGCCATGTGCTTCAAAACTGCATACGTATCTCGTGATATCAAGGTTGTGCAACCAGTACACAACAAGGAGTTACGAGTCCCATTTATTCCGGCGCCATTTTGGGCGAGGACGGGCAGGTCCAGGATATAGTCAAAATGTCTCTACCAACCATCGACTATGATGATGTTCATATGCTGTATTTATTAGAGTAACACTCATCTGCCCACATGAAATTAATTTACCACAATCTAAACATGTCATTTTAATCTTTCCAAAGTTCTTCTAAATATTTGGGACCGTTTCCCTTGCCTCTGAAGCTCTCAGTGCCACTTCTTTAATGAATGTACTAGCAGGTCAGGGGTTCTCCTCCAAATCTCTCTTTTATGCAGCACTATAATTAATTGGTGCCACCTCTCCATATGACGATGCATGGTATAGTTACCACAACTATATATTTTTTTGGTTCTTCTGGAGAGTTCATCGTGGCAGATGAAGCGTGTAACATACCAGGCATTTACCTTTTTTTGCATGTACAGGAAAGGAAAAAAAAATCGAGCGTTCGAGTTCTTAGGTGTCCCAGGGCCATTTTAGTGGACCAGGCCCAAATCCAAAGAACAGCTATCTCACAGGCTAATGGGGCGACCCACGCCGAGTTTCAGCATTGTAGGATGACCACACAAGTACAGCAACTTGCTAGACATCACCTCGGTGCCATCCGGATCTCGGCGCCCCACTGCAGATGAAGTGCCTCTCAACTATGAAACCACCACGGTGACATCCGGATCTTGGCGCGTTGTGCTGCCTTCGGCCTATTCGCACATCGGTCCGCTACTGACGCCATCTCACAGGCTAATGGGGTGACCCACGCCGAGTTTCAGCATTGTAGGATGACCACACCAACTTGCTAGACATCACCTCGGTGCCATCCGAATCTTGGCATCTCAACGCCTAGTGGTATCTTCCATACAGAAAATATTGTTACGCTGCCTTTGGCCCCATTCGCACATCAGTCCGCAACTTAGACATCACCTCGATGCCATCCGGATCTTGGCATCTCAGCGCCTTGTGGTGTCAGTCAGAAAATATTGTTGCGCTGCCTTTGGCCCCATTCGCACATCAGTCCGCTACTGACACCATCTCACAGGCCAATAGGGCGCCCCACGCCGACTTTTACCATTGTACGATGGCCACACCAGTGGCACAACTTGCTAGACATCACCTCGGTGCCATCCGAATCTTGGCATCTCAACGCCTAGTGGTATCTTCCATACAGAAAATCTTGTTACGCTACCTTTGGCCCCATTCGCACATCGGTCCGCAACTTAGACATCACCTCGGTGCCATCCGGATCTTGGCATCTCAGCGCCTTGTGGTGTATTCTCTTCAGAAAATTTTGTTGAGCTGCCTTTGGCCCCATTCGCACATCGGTCCGCAACTTACACATCACCTCGGTGCCATCCGGATCTTGGCATCTCAGCGCCTTGTGGTGTCTTCTACTCCGAAAATATAGTAGAAAATATTGTTGCGCTGCCTTTGGCCCCATTCACACATCAGTCCGCTACTGACACCATCTCACAGGCCAACAGGGCGCCCCACGCCGACTTTTACCATTGTACGATGGCCACACCAGTGCCACAACTTGCTAGACACCACCTCGGTGCCATCCGGATCTTGGCATCTCAGCGCCTTGTGGTGTCTTCTACTCCGGAAATATAGTAGAAAATATTGTTGCGCTGCCTTCGGCCCCATTCACACATCGGTCCGCTACTGACGCCATCTCACAGGCCAACGGGGCGCCCCACGCCGACTTTCAGCATTGTAGGATGGCCACACCAGTGCGGCAACTTACTAGACACCACCTCGGTGCCATCCGGATCTTGGCGCGTTGTGCTGCCTTCGGCCTATTCGCACATCGGTCCGCTACTGACGCAAACTCACAGGCCAACGGGGCGCCCCACGCCGACTTTCAGCATTGTTGGATGGCCACACCAGTGCGGCAACTTACTAGACACCACCTCGGTGCCATCCGGATCTTGGCGCGTTGTGCTGCCTTCGGCCTATTCGCACATCGGTCCGCTACTGACGCAAACTCACAGGCCAACGGGGCGCCCCACGCCGACTTTCAGCATTGTAGGATGGCCACACCAGTGCTGCAACTTGCTGGACACCACCTCGGTGCCATCCGGATCTTGGCGCGTTGTGTTGCCTTCGGCCTATTCGCACATCGGTCCGCTACTGACGCCGCCTCACGTGCCAACGTATTTTCTCCGCATTTTATACCCTATGCCGCATAACAGGTCATGTGACTTGTTTATAAAACTTTTCATTGGTTCATTTTACTTTTGGTTTCCTAATGATGGAAGGCATGATCATGTGACCTAAAAACAACACTTTTCATAGGATGAAAACTTTTTTTTTTTCCCAAACGATGAAAGCCCCACCTTGTTTCTGGATGTTTCAGACTGAAGCTGGCGTCAGCATGAAAGCACCACCATCTCGTGGCTCCGTCGTGGTCATTCCGCGAGCAATCATGGCAGCCGCTCCCCACCAGAAGCCTGCAGGAGTCGGAGCCCCCAAAACTTTTGATGAATTCTCAAGGCGGAGGGGACGCTTTCGAGAATGGGGTCCAAGACCTAGCAGACAAGCGTCCGATTTCCAAGGTGTCCCAGGGCCATTTCAGTGGACCAAGCCCAAAAAGGAAACAGCCTGCCGCCATTTTGAGAGTCCTGTGACAGCCGCCTATCGCTGCACCGCAAGAGTGGGCGCAACTCAGCTGAATTGCGGCTTTTGACACAGTGGACCAAAAACGGACGGAATGGCAACTGAAACGGTAAAGGGGCGCCCCACTACAACAGATGACACTCCACCTGGAGAGGCCCGTTCACGCCGCCTCCCCCGGGGCGCTCCACGCCGTTATTCGGAGCAGCATTGTAGGATACCAAAACCAGTGCGGCAACTTACTGGACATCACCTTGGTGCCATCGTTCTGCTGCCTTGGAACTATTCGCGCAACAGTTTGCTACTGATGACCCACCCCCCGCGACGCCCCATGCCGTTATTTGCTGGGTGGCAACTTACTAGACATCACTTTCGTGTCATCTAGATTTCGGCGCGTTCTGCTGCCTTGGAACTATTCGCACAACAGTTTGCTACTGATGACCCACCCCCCGCGACGCCCCACGCCGGAAATCTGGACGTTGTGCTGCGTTGGGACTATTCGCACAGCCGACCGCTACTTCGTTGTTTTTCCCTAAAAATGTTTATATGTTATTACTATTTTTGTTTTCTTGTATATATTTATAAATTATTAAAGTTTTATAATCTTACTACTTTGTCGGAGTGCTATATATTTTTAATGTGACACATAATTGTAAAAACTTTGATGTACAAACAGTCATCCCTGGAATCTTCCGCTTCAGGCTCGGTCCCCTCCCCAATCACAATACAGGATGGTTTTCAGATAATAGCAACGCTTCTGCTGTGACGGATCTCATCGAGTGTGGGCCTTGATCTACTATAACTCCTTTGAAGAGGGGTGATTCTTTACAGCTGTGGCCATAAACTACATCTGCAGGGCTAGCTGATAGCCTAGGACCGGCCTGGACAATCAGACACAGAGGAAAAGGAGTGTCAGAGGGTGCGGTAGTGAATAGGGCGAAAGGGAGGTGTCGGGCGGGCACAGGGTGTGATTCTCAGGGAACAGCAGCGCAGATGGGGGAGGTTTATTACCCATGCATAAGACAGAGAGCGGGGGTGACCACTGCCTGGGGGAGATGCTTGCGAGGGTGGGGAGCCATGCTAAGGATCGACAGCGTGCACAGAGTGGGTCTGGTCAAGGCATCTAAAATGGCTGCCGTGCACGACAAAAGTGTGGCATTTGAAAAAAGACAAGATGGCGCAGACAATGTTTTTCAACACTTCCTTCGAATCGAACGTTAACAGACGTTGGGGCATATTACCAAAGTTAAGCGATATTTATCCCTAACGATGCTTAGCAACGATTTTTTTACCGTCAGAAATTATCGCAGATAAACCTTGCTATTATCAAGGTTTATCGGAAATACGATAAAAAACGACCGCAATGCATTAATATCGCTGAAAACTCAGCGATATTCATGCATTACCGAGCTAATGCTCTTAGCCATGTTATCCACCTCCCATTGGATAACATGGCTAAGAACTGCTCAGGGCAGGTGGTAGCTTTTGGAGATATTCGCCCTTATCTCGAATATTTCCAAAAGTTGATAATAGGAGATAGCGATGTTAGCGACTGTTTCCAGTCGCTAACATCTTGGCATGCCCACTTTGCATGTCATTAGTGATAAATATCACTCACATGCAAAGTGGGGCCCAAGATGGTCGCTATCTTCTACTAGCCGTCGCTAACTGGTGTTAGCAACAGCTAGGTAATACACATATAATTTTATCTCCGCGAAGCGGAGCGCTGTTACAGATATATATCTTGTTTCTGAACGTTAATTTCTCAAAATGCACTGAAGCACATATATTGAGACCTAGCAAAGGCACATCGGGCTACCAGTCCCTACAATTTTGCCAAGTTTCGTGCAAATCCATTCAGCTGTTCGATCCTACCGAGAGACAAGATGGCGGCCGCTACGGACTGTTTGGAATGTTTACAGACACCAGAGAGCCAATCAGCTTCGCTTCGCAAAGCTCCGTAACGCGAAAAGTACGCGAAGCGGTGCGCTGTTACAGATATATACCTTTTTTTGAACGTTAATTTCTCAAAATCCACTGGAGCACATATATTGAGATCTAGCAAAGGCACATCGGGCTACCAGTCCCTACAATTTTGCCAAGTTTCGTGCAAATCCATTCAGCTGTTCGATTATTATTATTTTTATTTTTTTTTGCCCCGCGGGGCCCTTTTAAAACCTCCACATCAAACCTAGGGGGTGAGCGACAATGTACTATGCCCCCTTATGGTCATTTGCCCCTTCGCTTTGGCCTCCTCTTGTCTCTCGATCCTACCGAGAGACAAGATGGCGGCCGCTACGGACTGTTTGGAATGTTGACAGACGCCGGAGAACCAATCAGCTTCGCTTCACAAAGCTCCGTTGCGCGAAAAGTACGCGTAGCGGAGCGCTGCCCAGTCCGCTGTTACAGATATATACCTTTTTTTGAACATTAATTTCTCAAAATCCACTGAAGCACATATATTGAGATCTAGCAAAGGCACATCGGGCTACCAGTCCCTACAATTTTGCCAAGTTTCGTGCAAATCCATTCAGCTGTTCGATTATTATTATGTTTATTTTTTTTTGCCCCGCGGGGCCCTTTTAAAACCTCCACATCAAACCTAGGGGGTGAGCGACAATGTACTATGCCCCCTTATGGTCATTTGCCCCTTCGCTTTGGCCTCCTCTTGTCTCTCGATCCTACCGAGAGACAAGATGGCGGCCGCTACGGACTGTTTGGAATGTTGACAGACGCCAGAGAACCAATCAGCTTCGCTTCACAAAGCTCCGTTGCGCGAAAAGTACACGTAGCGGAGCGCTGCCCAGTCCGCTGCTACAGATATATATCTTTTTTTGAACATTAATTTCTCAAAATCCACTGAAGCACATATATTGAGACCTACAAAAGGCACATCGGGCTACCAGTCCCTACAATTTTGCCAAGTTTCGTGCAAATCCATTCAGCCGTTCGGGCTAAAAGTGAGGCCAACCGCCCTATGGAAATTAACATGGGAAAAACGCGTTTTGGGACCCCCCTTTTTTCTCGGCCCCCCCTTGACGAACCCCCCCAAAATTTTCAGGGGCTGCTCAGAAACAAAATGTGCCATTTTCCTGAACATTTCAGCCAATTCCGTCCACAAACGCCAAAGTTATTAGACATAGAATTTTCAAAAAACCCATAGAGAAAAAATCCTAACTATATATACCTACTGGCGACCGCCAGTAGGTAATATATATATATATAAAATCCATACATAGATATAAATAGGGTTTGTATCTACCTGTGAAATTTTTACTAAGCACATGTAGTTACCATGCATGCCTTTACCACGAAAATGTAAGCACTATATAGATAATTATTGTAACCGCGTTGTAATGACTGCGATGTAAAGGCAAGCGTGGTACCGGTATGCGCTGTCCCGGCCTACATCCCTCCTGAAGCATCACTGTGCAGTATCCCTCCTGTGCTGCAGCGCCCCTCTCAGCCACCAAAGGTCCCTCTTTCACTGGCAGAAAGATTGAGAGCTGCTTGGCCTTTGATGTTAAAAGCAGCGGGAACCAAAACATAGGACACTGGGTGTCCCACAGTGGCTTTGTTTGGGCACCGGGACAGAAGCTACAGCGGCGAGAAAACATCTACGAAATGTGAGATTGGCCACCCTGCGTGCCACTCCAATGCCTTGAGCTTGCAGTAACTCCCAAGCAGGGCCGGCGCTAGGCATGGGCAGCGTGGGCAGCTGCCCAGGGCCCGGCACCTGCTCGCAGCCATGGGGCTTCACACCTTTACAGTCTCCAGACTATTGAGTCCCAGGGGGCTCCCTAAGAGTTTATATTTTGTCTTTGTTTGAACAATCTCCCCTGCAGGCCTGTCTGTCTCTGCGGGCCTAATGGCTGCATCTGCACGTTCATGACAGCAATGAGACTGTTTATTGAAGTGCCCTTGCCTGAGAAGGTTGCCCTGCCCCTGTATCAATGAACAGCTGAATATCCTGCTGGTCGAAGAACAAATGATAGAACGGGGTATCACAATGGAAACTGCTCACCTAGGACATGTGGAAAGAGAGCAGAGAGGGGGATTAAAGGGTTAAGACACACTGAATAGAGTGCGAGGAGTGGGGGAGTAGATAGGTGTGAGTACTGCAGTGAGACAAGAGGTGCTCACAGAGGAGCAGAATCAGCATGTAAAAGTGGATGCAGCAGGGTTTAAAGTCTGCTGGGTCACTCAAGTATCAGACCCGGAAGTGAATTAAAATGGACATTCAAAAGGGGCCCTCTATTCATGTCCTTTAAGTTTGACTGCAAAAACATTGATCCATTGTCTGCACAAAGAATGAAAGTTCTGAAAAGCAGGTAATGAGATGGGCCCGCTCTCCATTTTTACCCTGACCCTCAGAGTGAAAAAACAAACCTTAACTCTGCAGCACTGCCACCCTCGCTACCTTCAATGAAACTTCAAAGATACTCGTTATAGTTCTTTCACAGTCTCATCATGTCAGAACTGCAGCATTTTCAATATTATATACAAGGAAGCCGTAGACGTTGCTTATTCATCTTATGCAACTAATAACCACTGACAAAGCCAATAGTCCTGGCTTGTTGAGGTGTAATTTTACTTGTTGCAATATTTATCTGGAAGCAATGACAGAGGCAGCAAAATACCGGTCGGGCGGCACACTATGCTAAGCACAGATTTATATAGCTTATATGTTTTTAAGCTACACCCTTAATTACATCAGCAATGCCCCTTTGAAAGACACCCCCAGTTTTCATCGTCCCACTTAAAGCCCTTCTGTGAGGTCAGTATGTAGGCCGATTTTTGGGTTAGGTGAGCCGGTATTTACTATTGATTTTTATGATATTAAAGCAAACATTGCCTGCACCAAACTCAAATCAGTGCAGTCTTCCATACCTAACAAAAAACCTACACAGCATATCTTTATAAGTTGAAAATTGCCCTAGTTTGCAAACATGGGACACTTTTCTAGCTAACTAACTCACTATTGGGGGCCCTTTTATTTTGGTACTGGGCCCATTTTCTTTCTTAGTCTGATGCTGCATGTTTGGCACTGGAATTATGCGATTGTGCGGCAGCGGCAACTTCTGCAGAATTATGCATTTGACGCATCTGCCACATACTCCATCATCTGCTGAATAATCTACAGATTTTAACAACAAAGTTGCTTTCTATCTTAAATGGTTCAAAAGTTACTAAAAATGCAGTGACATGTCTTGCTGCATGTGGGAAGGCCCTTTGAAGAGGTGGAATAGTCAACTTTGTTTCCCACTGCTAAATGTGGGTGTTAAATTGGTATTAATGGGGTGCAACCAGTGCCCAAACAGTGTTACCAAGTTTAGAAATGGCAAAAAAATGAAGTAATACTATTTGAAAATGTGCCGAATTATGCTGCATAATTTGTCTTTTTTTGCCACATAATTTACTCACCCTGCCACATAATTTAGCCCTCTCCTGCCGCATAATTCCAGTGGGCCTGATGTTAGGATAATCCATGGCAGTGATTTTGTTCCTGTTTATATTTCACATGCTTTACTTACTCTTGCATTCCCCAAGTGTGCTAGCTATTTCCAGCATGTGTGTTTCATTTCACAGCATATTACTCTTGGATGATATACCCTTTGTACTGAGTCACCTCCAGGTGTTTATAACAGGCTGCAGTTAAGCACTTTGGAGTTGAGGACGCAGGCAGTACAACTTTCACACTGTACCTGTGTTTGGGTCAAAAAGGTGTTCAGATTACATGATCATTCAAAATATGGCCTCTCTGCGGAGCACAAAGAGCAATGGTCCTGCATCCCAGTTGTGATCCTATGCAAATGTGTGTGAAGGAGCTACTTATTGGTCAAAACAACAAAGTGCAAGGAAAATAATGTATTGTTGTTGCACATTTAGCTTAAAAATCGGGATGACGCGACCGCGCGTCCTGACTGCTCCTGAGTGCTCCTGAGGCGTGAGCCGGGAGCTTGCAAGTACATACTGCTTTGTTATTGCGTATTGCTGTTTTATTGTGACCTGAGCGCTGCTGCCTTTTTAAAAAACTGAGGCCAAATTAATTTTACCTTTTAATCGGGAACCGAGTCAGTGGCGGGAGGGGCAGGCTGATTAGAGTTTGTCCCCATAGCCACCCAGGTCGGAGACAGGGAGGGGGGAACTGCGACTAGATGCTCGCCGGACCGCCGCCATCTTGAAGCGGGCCAAGGCTGAGCGGTCTAGTCTTTCTCCTCCCCTGGGCCATAAAAATCGGGATGACGCGACCGCGCAGCGGGCGCGCTGGTGGCGCGCCAATGGCGCGCCAAAGGCAAGCCCGTCTGCGCCCGTCCGCGCCAGACCCGCGCCTAGTGCCAGAAACCCTGGTCGAGAGGCTTCAAACACAGTAAGTCGCCTTACTTACGACCGCGAGACTCTGTGGGTTTCAGGGGGATAAGGCAGAACATTAGGATGTATAGGCCTAGAGATGTGTAAAAACTTGCAGCCGGGACCAAATCGTTGCCCGAACTGCAGTAAAGTCCTTCCCAAGGTTCTTTGGTAGTCCATTATGACCTTCTCTAATACAGACAAAGGGAAGGAGAAGAGGGAACATGCTGCGGTGAAATGCCTGCTGTTAAATGCTAGATCATTAGTCAAACATAGCATTGAACTGGCGGACCTGATACAAGAAATGAAAGTAAAGATAGCTTTCATAACGGAATCCTGGACCAATGAAGCATCAGGCCCAGACATTGTTAAAGCCACCCCCGACTCTGGGTGCCATGTTCAGAATAGATGTGGGAAGAGAGGTTGTGGATTGGCCATCATCTACCACAACTCAGTGACAGGGACCTTCCAGCCGGCTGCGTCAAATCTAGGAGAAGCACTGGCTTTTAATTTTAATTTGTCTGCTCATCAAACCCTTAGAGGCTGTTTAATCTATAGGCCCCCGGGGACTAAGCCCCATTTTTAGTAGCACTAGGCAATCTGCTAGACGAAGCAGTATGTGCTAAGACATTTACTGTTTTAAGGGATTTTAACTTTCATTTGGATTGTGCAATGGACACTGATACACGGGAACTTATTGAGCTGATGGATGGGGTTGAGCTAAGGCAAATGGTGAAAGGCCCGACACATAAGGCTGGGCACACCCTAGACGGTGTTTTCTCTAACCATCCCAACTTAGCCGACACAGTAACATGCCCGGTCTCTTGGTCCGATCATGTCACAGTCTTTTTCAACATCACGCTGATGCCTCCACACAGACCAAGCAAGGTGAACAATCCAGCTAGGACAGTGAGGAAATGGAAAAACATAGAAGGTTCGGCCCTTGACAACCTACTTTTATCCTCAATGGAGCCGCTTTCAGGAGATGTAGAAGAGGCGGTGACTGCCTATACCAACTGGGTAGACAATGCATGTATGCAATTAGCACCACCAAAAACCTACCACTCAACTCGCTCGTGCCCATCGGCCCCGTGGTTTTCAGAGGAGATCAGGGATCATAAAGTTATCTGCAAGAAGTTAGAAAGAATCTGGCAGAAAAATTACTGCGAGGCGGATAAAAAGAGACTCCAACTGGAGCAGGCGGTGTATAAAGAGATGATTGGGAAGGCTAAACGCGCCTTTTTCACCGAGCGCATTAAAGAGGCGAGTAATTCCTCTAAGGAACTTTTTCAAGCTGTGTCATCGCTGACTACTCCTAAATCTACAACAGTGCCCCCTAGTCGGGAGCTATGCGAGGACCTGGCCAAATTTTTTCAGAACAAAGTGGAGACGATTTTCAACTCCCTGGATGACCATGTAAAGGTCAACTCCCCAGAGGCTAATCTAGGAAGTACAGAGACCAATAGGCAAGATATCGGGCTAATAAACTTCTCCCCGACAAGTGAGGAGGAGGGTAGAAAACGGCTGCAGAGGCTAAAATCAGGCTCTCCTGGTGACCCCTGCCCAGCTATCATAGCTAAATCAGCTGCATTTCCGATAGCCACTGTGCTCACCCCTCTATTTAATAACATGCTAGAAAGTGGGGAGTTTCCCTCCCGCTGGAAGCAGGCATCCATCTTGCCCCTCTTAAAAAAAACAAATCTTGATGTGGCCGATTTGAACCCATTGCCAGGCTCCCACTGCCCGCCAAGATCATAGAGGGAATAATGAATACTCAGCTGAGTATCTTTCTGGGGACTGGGCAACATCTGGATCCATCGCAACATGGATTACGGGCGGGGCACAGCACAGAATCGGCCCTAATTAAGTCGGCAGAAGACATCAGAATAGTGATGAATGCAGGAGGCAGAGCCGCCCTGATCCTGTTGGACCTGTCCGCGACCTCTGATACGGTCACCACAGGTTACTGGTGGACCGTTTAGGGGCTTGTGGGATTCAGGGTAAAGCTCTTAAGATATTGCAGGCTTTCCTTTCCAACAGGAGCCAGGTGGTGACCCTAGGAGATCTAGAGTCGGACCCTTTTGTGCTCCCCTGTGGGATCCCTCAGGGGTCATCCCTGAGTCCGACTCTTTTTAACATATATGTCTCCACTATGGCCCCAGTTATTAGATCATTCGGCTTTAACGTAACATCATATGCTGACGACACGCAGATTGTGGTGTCACTGCTACCCGGGGGAGAGGTATGCATGGCCAACAGGTTTAAAGACTGCATGCATGCGGTCAGCAGCTGGATGGCAGGGAACTGCCTAAAGCTGAACTCATCAAAGAAAAAAGTTCTCCTATTTGGGGCCAGAGATAATTTCTGGACACCAAGGTGGTGGCCGGAGGAAATGGGCATCCCACCTACCCCAGTTGCTAAGGTTAAAAACCTTGGGATCCTGATGGACGATACATTGTCATTCAGGCCTCAAGTAAATGCGCTGTCCTCTGAAATCCACTACGTTCTGAAAACAGTACGTAAAGTCTTGCCTTTTCTTCCGGACGAGTGCAGGAAGACAGTGATGAAGGGACTGATTATGTCCCGCCTGGACTACTGCAACAGCCTGCTGCTTAATGCTCAACAAGGGCTGCTCAACAAACTTCAAATCTTGCAGAACGCGGCAGCCCGCCTGATTACGGGTACACCGAAATATGCCTCGGTCGCCCAGGATCTGGTGAAACTATACTGGCTACCTGTGCGTAAAAGAATCATATTCAAAGCGCTCTGTGTAGTATTTAAGGCACTCAAAGGAGTGGGCCCTCATTGTATGACCCAGCTCTTCCAGTGGTACAAACCAGCTAGATCGCTGAGATCAGCCGACCAGGGGACAATTATGGTTCCAAGAGTCAGGAAAGCCCGTTGGGGGGAAGGAGTTTCTCCCTGGGAGCAGCGAAAGCCTGGAACGCCCTGCCAATGGTCCTCAGACTAGCACCGGATCTGATGTCCTTTCGGAAGGCCTTGAAAACTTGGCTCTTTAAACAATAAGCTTCAGGTCAGGCTAAGGAGTGGTCAGTCAGCGCCAGGACACCGTCTGGTAACAGTTAGCTTTAAAAATGTGAAAAATAAATAAATAAATAAATTAAACAGCTAACAACCATTGACAAAACCCGGTCGCGGCCTGCATGAGTCGCGGGTGTTGGGGGTCGTGGGGGGTTGTTTTAATTTGAAAATAAAAAAAAAACGTTCCTTAGCCACCCGATCCGATCCCACGTCCTCTCTGCTTAGGGGCCTCACTTGTTCCTATTCTGCCCGGGGCCCCACATATGAATGAATGAATGACTACACACTTATATAGCGCATGGCTACCCGTAGGCATCCCAGCGCTTTAGGCAACCAAGTCATTTCCCAGCGGCTCAGGAAAACAGAAAGGTCTTTAGAAGTTTCCTGAACCTGAGGTGGTTGGCTTCCAATCGGATGGTATCGGGAAGCTGGTTCCAGAACTTCGCCGCCTGCAAAGAGAAGCGTCTATTGCCCATACGTGTTCTCTTGATCCTAGGGATCATCAGTAATTTCTTATTGCTGGACCTTAAGGTCCGCGCGGTCTGGTGGAGTTGAAACATAGGTTCGATCAGGGCTGGTCCGATATCGGATGTTGCTTCATGCACGATGGTCATGGCCTTGAACCAAATCCTCTGTTGTACTGGAAACCAATGGAGTTGGCATAGTGCTGGCTTAGCCGAGCTCTGTCGTGGGACATCCAGCAGCAGGCGAGCCGCACAATTCTGGATTGTCTGCAAGATTTTAATCATTCCCTGGGGAGCCCCCAGATAGACAGCATTCGCGTGATCCAACCGCGATAGGATAAGGGCCTGTACTAGGATACGCCTGGCTTCAAACGGGAGAAGCTTAAGAATCTTTCTTATAAGTCTTATTAATGCGTAGCAGGTGGCTGCCACCTTACAAGATTGTACCGTGAAGTTAAGGGTTGGGTCAAGCCAGGCACCTAAACTCTTAATTTACTTCTTGGGGGGAGGAGGCTGGCCCAGACTGCTAGGCCACCACGCATCCACCATGGAGGGTGCATTGTGCCCCAACATCATAACCTTAGTTTTAGTGCCATTGAGCTACAGGAAAGACACGTCCATCCACTCAAGAACTTGGCTGAGGCATGCCGAAAGATTATTACAGACTGAACCCTGCCCAGAGAAAGAAATTACTAACTGGGTGTCATCGGCGTAGGTGATCAGTTGCACCCCCCAGGGCAAAACTACCTCAGCCAATGGCCTCATGTAGATGTTAAACATGGTGGGACTGAGGGAGGGTCCCTGGGTGACGCCACACTGCAGGGACATCTGAGTAGAGGCCAACTCATTCTCAAAAACAGTAAAAGTTCTGTCAGTGAGGAAGGAATGAAGCCATTTCAATGCCATACCGGATACTCCTACATCACTCAACCTTTGGATCATGATGGTATGGTTAACAGTGTCAAAGGCAGCGCTAAGGTCTAATAATATGATGGCTGCGCAGCTTCCGGAATCGACGATCTTTCTTGCTTCTTCAACAACTGCGATAAGGGCGGTCTTCGTGCCCTGTTTGTGCCTAAAGCCGGTTGGGTGGGATGTAAGGAGTTATTATTTTCCAGGAAAGTAGAGAGTATGGCATTCACATGCGTTTCAGCCAGCTTGCTAATGCTTGGCAGCAATGAAATAGGGCGATAATTTGCCTATTCCTCCGGATCTAAGTTAGTTTTTTTTAGGAGAGCCTTTACTCACGCCTGTTTCCAAGAGGGTGGAACTAGCCCAGATGCCATAGAAGAGTTAATTACCTCCTGGATGACTGGTGCAACCGTCTCTGATACCCTCTTTAGAATGGTAGGGGGGGCAGCATCGACCGAGGACCCAGATTTAAGGTTTCCCAGAAGAAGCTGCACGGTCGAGCAGTCAAGGGGGGTGAACTCCTCGAGCCTAGTCAAGCTAGGGGAGGTGGGGGGGTGAGGGGGGGCCAAGTGGCCCCGGGACAGCCTGCTGAAATTGGGCATAGATATTGGCCACTTTGGTGGCAAAGAAATGTGCTAATTCCTCACAGCGAGTATGGGCGAGTAATGGGTCCCTGAGGGAACAGGTGGGAGTGACCAAAGATTTGAAGATTTTAAAAATTTCCCAAAGGGAATTTGAGGCTAAGGCTATCTTTCCTTGGTAATAATTAGACTGAGTTGATTTAATTTTGTGTTTATACGTCCGCAATGCGGATCTATAGTTCTTTTTGCTGGTCTCGGAGTAGTCTTTCCTCCATTTTCTCTTCTGCTGCTTACAGTTTAATTTGAGCGATTTGAGCTCGGGGGTATACAATGCTTTTTTATTAATGCCACTCCGGTGGCAGAATTCAGTTTTTGGAGGGTAGCATTGAGTGAGGACTCCAGCCAGTTATTGAGCAGGGCGTTAGCCACTAACGGGTTGGTACTTCCAGCTGGCACAGTCTTCATCAAATTCATGGTCCATTCGTCTACAGACAGCTTGGACCAAATCCGGCCCAATTTTTTGGTTATATTGGCCGGGAGTATCTGATCATAGGGAGACCAGACAAAGGTTAGGAGCGCATGATCAGACCAAGGGAGCATCAACGATTTGTCGAAGCTAAGATTATCCAAATTGGTAAAACAATGATCAAGCGTGTGTCCCGCCTCATGCGTGGGGCCTTTAACAATTTGTTTTAAGTGAAGGACCTCCAAGCCCGCCATCAGATTCTGACAGGCTGGGGTATCCGGAGCATCTAGGTGGATATTAAAATCCCCCAAGATGGTAAAGTTGGGAGAGAGACTTGAGTTATTTATAGCAGTGATCGGGAGCTCATCACAAAACTGCGCGTGTGCCCCTGGAGGACGATAGAGGAGAATCCCAGAGAGAGAGAGCAGGTCGGTGAAAATGAAATAGCGAACATCATGCTTTCAGAGTCTGGGATAAGGCAAATCGAACTCCTACAACCAAAGCTATTTTTATAAATAATAGCGATGCCCCCCCTTCGTCCGTCAACCCGATCTTGTCTGAGTATGGAATAGTTCGGGGGCAGGGCTCGGACAATATCGGGATCTGAACAGGAGTTAGTCCACGTTTCTGTTAAGAAGAGTACATCAAAATCTCTCTCTTCTAATAACATGGCAATCTCGGTCGCATGCTTAGGTAGGGAGCGACAATTAAGAAGAGCCAGAGAAAAGGGCTTAATTTTTGAGGATGCTAAGGACATAGGTTCTTCAGGGGAGAGTTTAAACTTGCAACCTGGGCAAACATAGTGCAACATATTTCAAGGCGGTATTTGTGAGCATCTCAATACTTCCTTCTCTCGGAAACTGAGAAGCTGCTCCCTACTATAACTGAGCCCGGCCTCAACTCTGCCAGTACGTGCAGGTGGACTGGCCACTGGGCCAGACCAGGCCCGGACGGGCCCAGATGGGCTTTCCTTAGGCGCTCCTTTGGCGCGATGTAGGTGCGTCCGCTGGACGCGTCCGCTGCGCGGAGGCATAGCTGTCTGTTTAAGTACTGGCGATGAGCGCAGAGCGCCTCAATACCTAGACTGCTGGCCTGGCCTGGGTTACCTCCCCAAGATGGCCGCGCAACTTTCACTCCGCCTCCGAGTACGAGGCCCACTCAGCGCCTGGTCGGCTGAGTCAAAGTAAGTGAATAGTGATTAAAAAATGCAAAAGTCCAAAGTAACAGTTAGTAAAGTTATTAAAAAAATTTTTTAAAGCTTGCAAAGGACATACAGGTAACATACAATGCGCGCAGAGCAACTCCCGGCTTCCGCCTCAGGAGAAACAAACAAGGTTTCGCGATTGCCTTTCAGTTTCTGTTTAAGTACTGGCGACGAGGGCAGAGCGCCTCAATGCCTAGACTGCTGGCCTGGGTTACCTCCCCAAGATGGCCGCGCTACTTTCACTCCGCCTCCGAGTTCGAGGCCCACTCAGCGCCTGGTCGGCTGAGTCAAAGTAAGTGAATAGTGATTAAAAAATGCAAAAGGCCAAAGTAACAGTTAGTAAAGTAATTTAAAATATTTTAAAAAGCGTGCAGAGGACATACAGGTAACATACAATGCGCGCAGAGCAACTCCCAGCTTCCACCTCAGGAGAAACAAACAAAGACCGGCCCTGCTCCCCAGAGTACATGAATTCTGAGCAGCTGTACTCACTGCCTTTCCAGAGGCCTCTAGTTACCCGCCGGGCTGGCTGGTTTGGCTTCTCAACAGGCCCGGTTCTAGCGGGTGAGCCAGGCCCACCCAAACATGAGCCTGGCCCACCCAAACAGGAGCCTTGGCCCTCGCAGTGAGGGCTTGAAGGCAGGCGCGCACCGGCATTGACCTCAAAGGGTGTCTGTGTGTGTGTGTGTGTGTGTGCGCCCGGGCTGAGACAGCTTCCCGGGGGAGCAAAGACACACAAAGACAGTTTGTGAGATTATCGCAGCACCCGAGTACTTCACAGGTCTTTAAAAGACCATTTACATATAAACGAGGCTTTGTTTAATTTTCACCCCTTCATCTCCACATGGTGAAAGGCGACAAATCCTTTCTTTGACAATGGTAACCTTTGCCTACTGTTCTTCTGCGTGGATATTTTTCTATGCAGCCAGGAGAAAAGAAGTTTGTTTGTTCCTATTCACCTTTCCTGACCTATCACATCATGCTGTCTGTGACACAAAGTTTGACTAATGGAGTAGTAGGTAAGAGAATGTGTAACTATTTGTTTTTCTTTTAAAAATCTGCACAGGCCCAGAACCACACATACTTCATGTGGCTTCATTTAAACAGTTTTTATCATTATCATGGCTGATGCAGGACAACAATTAGACAATACAAAATGCCCAGATAACGCTGGTGATTAATGATCCTGCTGGAGAGCAATCATTAGTCAATTAGTAGTTTTTAAATGCAGATGAACTGTATTTTATGTGGAAGCTCAGTGGATTACTGCCTCTGTCACAGAGATCCTTGTGTTACTTGCAGTTCAGAAGTTACAATCCTAACATAGGACAGTGACCAATGAATTGTCACCAAAGAGCTGCATACAAACATAAATGGTATAGTTAGAACTTTGCTTTTTTTGTTTTGTGATATAGTTAGAACTTCCTCAGTCTTTCATTATTCTAATGTTGCTAAAATGAGTATGTTTGGGCAGATATACATTTTTATCAGTAAAGCTGACCCCCGTGGAATACTTTTTAAATCCTAAGGTTGTGTTTCCCCAGACCGAACCCTTTTAAAATATACTGCCCACCAGTATGGATGACGTGATTCCTACATCTTGTAATCCTCATTGGCTAATGTGACATTCCCTGTAGACTGATTTACATACTTGTATGATTCATTGTCTCTGTATAATGTGTGCGTGGTGTAAAGTACTGACACATACTACACTGATATGAGTAGCGCTATACAACAAATGAAATGCATATGAGAGAGTTGCTACGTAGAGATGAGGGCACTGGAGGAGGGTGGCAGTGAGGGAATCAGAGGAGGAGGTCCATGGGGGTGGGGGGGGGGCGACGGAGAGATGAGGGGCACTGGTGGAGGGTGGTAGTGAGGGAGTCTGAGGAGGAGGTCATGAGGAGGAGGGGCTACAGAGAGATGAGGGGCACTGGTGGAGGTTGGCAGTGAGAGAATCCGAGGAAGAGGTCATGGGGTGGAGGGGGAGCTAGGGAGAGATATGGGGCACTGGTGGTGGGTGGTAGTGAGGGAGTCTGAGGAGGAGGTCATTAGGGGGAGGGGCTACAGAGTGATGAGGGGTACTGGTGGAGGGTGGTAGTGAGGGAATCCGAGGAGGAGGTCAATAGGGGTGGCCATGGAGGGATGAGGGGCACTGTTGGAGGGTAGCAATGAGGGAATCTGAGGAAGAGGTCATGGGGTAGAGAGGGAGCTAGGGAGAGATGAGGGGCACTGTTGGAGGATGGTAGTGAGGAGTCTGAGGAGGAGATCATGAGGGGGAGGGGCCACAGAGAGATGAGGGGCACTGGTGGAGTGTGGCAGTGAGGGAATCCGAGGAGGAGGTCATTGGGGGGGAAGGGTTATGGCGAGATGAGGGGCACTTGTGGCATGTGGCATGGCAGTGAGGGAATCCGAGGAGGAGGTCAATAGGGGGGGCCATGGAGGGATGAGGGGCACTGTTGGAAGGTGGTAGTAAAGGTATTTATGGAGAAAGAGGTTATTGGTGCGGCGCCAAAAAAGACTTTCGCATCAGCGCTGTAGCCGGCCCTGTCATGGCCTTTCTGTTTTTGTTTATTTAATTAGCTGTCGGGTCATAAGGGCTACTGTGGAACATACTTTAAAGTGTGTGCTAATTATATTTACAGCTATATTAAATGTTTTAAGTTTGAAGGTGATTTTACGAATGTTTTTACCAGGATATATAAAAGTGGAGTCCGATGGTGCCTGATATGGGGTTCGGGCCCAAGGTCAGCTGTGAGATAAGGTGCACTGGAAAGGAGTAGAGGATAATCAACCTGTAAGGGAGTGCGTTGCAGAGTCCAGGGTCAGGTGGAGGTAGGTATGAAGAGGGATTCTCCCTGAAGGCTCCCACAGAGGAAGCCCGTGACGTGTCACTTGCCTGATAGTCCCAACTCAGAAACCCCCTCTTCCCATCAAAGGAACATTACATGGAAAAAAACACTTTTGAGAGTGATAATATTTAGAAAGAGATTTGGAAAAGAGTGCCTTTTACTGGGCCTTGTAAGACTAAGAAGAGATAAAGGAGGGCCCTAAAGTAGGTCTGCCTAGACATATATCCGACAAATTGAGCCCGCAGTGGCCCACCCTAATGCACCCTTGGTCCACCCAAATAAAAATTCCTGGAGCCGGGCCTGTTTCTCAACCTCAACCTGCTCCACAAGGTACCCCCGAAGGGCCCTCAGCACGCACCCCGCTTCCACCGAGGATGGATGGAGCACGCGAGGTACTGGAGCGCGGAGTCTCCCCAGACACTCGGATGCATTGTGCACATGTAAATGAAAGCACTTAGCAGACATCAGCGTCAAACCTGAGCTCTGAGACGAGGCGTGATTTGTAAGCTGCATCCTAGCAGCAAAGCAGGATCTGCAGAGGGTTCGTGGGGGAGCAAGAGATCCGTTCAAGGTAAGCGGAAACTGAGCTGATGTGCATTAAGCACCGACTCGGCTTCCGTACAAGGTAAAGCAGCTGCTGAAGTGGCTCCGTGATCCGCGGTGTGAATCAGCCAAGCGCCGGCAACCCGAGGGGGCAACCCTGCTGTCTCAAGGAGAAGCCACTTATTGGCTTCGCAACCAGAGGGCAGGGCCGGTTCTAGGATTTGTGAGGCCCTGGGCTAAAAGGGAACGTGCGAGGCCCCCTCTAATTTAGATTAGTGGCCCCTTGCAAGGAGACCATTCAGAGACATTGCGGGGGGTCCATTGTCCAGCATTTTTGCGCCCCCACAGTTTTAACTTTTACTCCACAAGCATTTCTCACACCTTCAGTCCGATAGGTGTGAGAATTGATTGTGGTCTAAAAGTTAAATCTGTGGGGGCGCCCAAATGCTGGACAATGGGCCCCCCACAGTGTCTGTGAATGGTCTCCTTGCAATTAAGAGAGCGTCTCCATCTCCCTCCTCTATGCCTCTGTACACCATCCCTGAGAGGCCCAGGGAAGGGGCCCGCTCCAATGGACCTTAATTGCAGGCGACACCTTTCTTTGAAATAGATCGCCAGGGAAACAACAGGACACATCACCAGTGCGTGGCCCCATGCTGGTGGGCTGAGTGCGAGGCCCTGTGCAGCCGCCCACGCTGCCCATGCCTAGCGCCGGCCCTGCCAGAGAGATAGATCTGCTGTCTTACCGAAGGCGCGCTTATTATCTCTCTGTAACCAGAGGGATAGCACTGCTGTCTTACCCGAGAAGCCGCTAACACCTCTAACCAGAACGACAGCTCTACCGTCTCACCTAAGAAGCATTTATCATCTTTGTAACCAGTGGTATAGCACTGCTGTCTCACCTCAGAAGCGTTTATCACCCCTGTAACCAGAGGGGTAGCTCTGCTGTCTCACCTCAGAAGCGTTTATCACCTCTGTAATCAGAAGGATAACACTGCTAACTCACCCGAGAAGCGTTTATCACCTCTGTAATCAGAAGGATAGTACTGCTGCCTTGATAAAAAAACATTTATCACCTCTGTAACCAGAGGGCTAGCCCTGCAGTCTCATCTAAGAGGCATTTATCACCTCTGTATCCAAAGGGATAGCTCTGCAGTCTCACCTAAGAGGCATTTATCACCTCTGCCACCAAAGGAATAGCTCTGCTGTCTCTCCTAAGAAGTGTTTATCACCTCTGTAATCAGAGGGCTAGCCCTGCAGTCTCACCTAAGAGGCATTTATCACCTCTGTAACCAGAGGGCTAGCTCTGCAGTCTCACCTAAGAGGCATTTATCACCTCTGTAACCAGAGGGATAACACTGCTGTCTCACCTAAAAAGCATTTATCACCTCTGCCACCAAAGGAATAGCTCTGCTGTCTCTCCTAAGAAGCATTTATCACCCCTGTAACTAGAGGGATAGCTCTGCTGTCTCTCATAAGAAGCGTTTGTCACATCTTTAACCAGAGGGGTAGCACCTCTGCCTCATCCGAGAATCAATTATCACCTCTGTAACCAGAGGGATATGTCTGCTGTCTTACCAAAAAAACATTTATCACCTCTGTAACTAGAGAGATATGGCTGCTGTCTCTCCTAAGAAGCGTTTATCACCTCTGTAACCAAAGGGATAGCTCTGCTGTCTCACCTAAGAGGCATGTATCACCTCTGTAACCAAAGGGATAGCTCTGCTGTCTCACCTAAGAGGCACTTATCACCTCTGTAACCAAAGGGATAGCACTGCTGTCTCTCCTAAGAAGCATTTATCACCTCTGTAACCAAAGGGATAGCTCTGCTGTCTCACCTAAGAGGCATGTATCACCTCTGTAACCAAAGGGATAGCACTGCTGTCTCTCCTAAGAAGCATTTATCACCTCTGTAACCAGAGGGATAGCTCTGCTGTTTCACATCATAAGCATTTATCACCTCTGTAACCAAAGAGATTGCTTTGCTGTCTCACCTCAGAAGCGTTTATCATCTCTGTAACCAGAGGGGTAACTCTGCAGTCTCATCTAAGGCACGTTTATCACCTCTGTAACCAAAGGAATAGCTCTGCTGTCTCACCTCAGAAGCATGTATCACCTCTGTAACTAGAGGGATAGCACTGCTGTCTCCTAAGAAGCTTCTATTAATTCTGCAAGCAGAGGGATAGTTCTTCTGTCTCACCTCAGAAGCGTTTTTCATGTCTGTAACCAGTGGACCAACTCTGAAGTCTAACCTAAGAAGCGCTTATCAACTCTGTAACCGGTGGGTAACTATTTTGTCGAACACAGGAACCGATTATCACCCCTTTACCCAGAGGGATAACTCTGTTCTCTCCCACAGGAGCCACTTATCTCGTCTGCAATCCGAGGAACAGCGTTATTGTATATATATCATAAAGTAATGTAGCACTTCAGTGACCAGAGGGATAGCTGAGCTGTCGAAAGTAGGAACCGTTTACCAACTGAGTAATGAAGGAAACGCCCCGCTTTCTAAGGAAGGATCATTTACTAACTTGGTAACCACATGGACACATCTGCTCCCAAAACATGAACCAATCAACTATGCCCGCTGAGGGATAACTCTGCTGTAAAAGGTGTGAGCACATACACATTTGTAAATTCAAGTATGCAAATTATGTCCAAGCCTCAGAGGTTCCTGAAAGAGAAGAATACCTAGCAGAACAGCGTGGCTGGGACAGTGGTGGTAACTGTCCTGTTCGGTTTAATCTGGCCTGTTCTTTGTTAAAGAGGAAAATGAGTTCGATGGATGGTCTTCATCGGGGGTGCAGCCAAGTCTAACGGCATCCAAAGTTGAGGGTGCCGACTGCCCTCTTCTATCTGTGTGGCGATTGATTATAACTTTGGGCACACCCGTTTTTACCTGTAAACTTGAAGGGACACAGCCTGGTAAATCTTCAAGCCTTCAAGCCGAGGGCCATCCTTAGAGGCAATCTAGGGTGGGTTAGGGATTATAGCCAGTCCTACTGGAATTATGCAATTGTGCGGCTGCGTTGATTTGCGCATAGTTATATATTTGCCACATTTGTGACATAATCCATCATCTGCTGCGTAATCTGCAGATTAAAAAGAAAAAGATTTTGTTTCTAGCTCCAATGATTCAAAAATTTTAAAAAATGCAGCGGAACGTATTGCCTGGTCACCTTTCTGTTGCTTATTGCCATATTTGGGTATTAAACTGGTACGACTGAGGTTCACCCAATGCCCAGAGTGTTAACAAGTGTAAAAAGTACAAAATAATGAAGTAATACTATTAAAACATGCGCCACATTATGCTGCATAATTTGGATTTTATTGCTGCACAATTTACTCAACCCTGCCAAATAATGTGGCCCTTTCCTGACACATCATTTCAGTGGCCCTGATTATAGCTTAGCTAGCTCCACTCACCACAGTACTTGAGCTCTGCCTACCCTTTATGTTGAACTTGTTGCAATCCACATAGCGTGTCCAACTGTTGTCTGTCTCTCAATAACATTCCCAGAATACAAAAGAAGAAGTTAAGAACGGTGGCAGCTCCTCTGCTAAAAATGAGTAGCTTTACCCCACTGCTGTGCAGCAGTGAAAAAAAGGAAAAATAAAATGATAATAACTCAATGTTATTATCATTTAATTTGGTCCTGCTGCGGCAGCTTTGCAGGGCAGGGCGGAGCTGCTCTGACACAGGAGCATAGGGAGTAGTGAGCACACTTTATAAGTGTGCATGATGTTTTTCCGGCCGCCTGGTGCCGACCAAACATTCATGCGCTCTTAGCATGTTCTCCACCCAGGCTGCATTAGAGCCTGGGTGGAGAACATGCCCAGGCTCCCCTTCCCTGGCCAAACACAGTATTGCAGCGCTCAGACCAATCACAACACTGCATTGCAGCTTTGTGATTGGCTTAGGGGAACCTGGGTGCTTATCAATCACAACACTGTATTCTAGCATTGTGATTGACTTAGAGAGCCTGGGTGTGCTTCCTTGTCTGTTCCGGCGGTGCTGATGGACGAGGAGGAGAGACGGAGGAGAGAAGCAGCGGTACGGTGAGTTTAAAAAAAAGTATTTAAAAAAAATATTTTCATTCCCTTTAATTCCTACCATCCCTGATCGGTGTTGGCCACCACTGGGTAAGAAAGCACTTGAAGATGTATGGCCCAATTCAGAAAGGTAACTTACATGTAGTGAAGTTACGACTGTGAAGTCTCTGCACTTGGGTTGGGGTCTCTGCACCTCGGGCAGTGTACAGTGTGGAGATTCGCCCCAAGTGCGGAGATTTCACCCCGAGTGCAAAGACTCTGCCGTCTTAACATTACAACATGTAAGTAAATTTGGGCCTCATTAGGTTGGTGGTCGAACTTTTGTCTGACTGCCATCCATTCGGAAAAGGGATCGCCCGACTACAAGTCGGTGGTCCCGCAGTCCGAATAAGGATGCGACCACCACCACAGCAGTTGCATTGTCTATTTTATGTATTGTGACAGGTGCGGCAGGCTGCAGCACCAACAGCAGTGCATAAAATATGCCTGAAACATATCACTGCACTATGTAGTGCAGGGATATGTATACGGTGCCTGCCACATGGTGCATGATATGTAGAGGGTCACCATAGGTGTCCCAAAACTGATGCCCAGAGGGAACGGGGTGCCCACTACTGGCCCCAAATGTCCCTTTCTGCCTGCCTTTTCATGGCGGGTTCACTGCCGTGAAAGGGCCGACGGAAAGGAACATCGTTATGCCTACGGTTCTCACTGCACAAGGACAAAGTAACCATTGAGGGACGTCAGCATCACTGAGACCCACTTTGAGAGTGGCTCAACTGTTTTGTTGTGCCAACTGTTTGTCTCTGACCATAAGGCGTATCTTTGCACATCCAGTCGAGTCAACCTAACCACTCTGCCCCCCCGAGTCGCCCGGCCCTGGTCCTGATGAACCGGCTGTGTCCCAATGCTCCAGCACCCTTTGTGACTCCTATTTGTGAACCCTCACACTTGCCTGCAAGTCCCCCCCTGTGCAGCCTCGTTTCAGATGGCCCCCCTTCTCTGTAGCACCAGCTACCAGCCTCACTAGCACCGTATTCCCGGTAGAACCTGGGCAGTTCCAGAAGAACTGCTGGTAGTGTTTTGAACCTTGGCCTACTACTATCCCAATCCCAGAAGGTGAACCCCTGGAGCTTTCGGTGCCTACCTTTATGCACTTTTCCTCCCATAGGATTGCATTGCGCATGAAAGCGCACAGGTATGAATGTTTTACTGTGCGCATATTTCTATAAAACCTACTTACCTTCAAACGAAGTTCTTGAGTTCAAAATATATTTAAAAAGAAGTGTTATTTTTCTAAATTGAACTCGGAATTATTCTTTGAGTGTGTGTCTTAATTATTGCCTCTGTGAGTATAACAAATGCTTAGCACTACCCTCTGATAATAATAATAATAATCCACATTTGTATAGCGCACAATCACCCGTTAGGGTCTCTAGGCGCTGGGGGGCCGTCTGGAAGATTAAGCAAGCTATTGCCCAGAGTCGCATGGTGCTGGGCTAACCTGCCGCCGGAGCCGGGGATCGAACCCTGATCCCCAGATTCCAGCCTCAGTCGCCCTGGCCGCGGCGCCACGCCTACCTGCTCACCTACATAAGAGAGTGTTAGTATTATCTACTTTTGCCCCTGTAAACCAATTAGAGGTCCACTGGACTCTGCAGAATGTACTTCATTTTAGCACACTATATAGAGAGCCAGCTTTCTACAGACCTGCAAAGAACTCGGAGCCTCCCGGGGTCATTCTATCTGCCCAGCATTCCGCATGGTAACTTACTAGTCTATAAGTCCCAACTCCAATACTTCAGGTTGTTGTATACATTCAAATTGGAATTGCCTCTCGCACTATGAGTTCGTAGTGGTCTTGACCTGCTCCCTTAGGGCCATATGGGTGGATCCCTCTGGTTATTCTTTGTAGAATTGGTGCGGCGACTTTTCAGTTGAGGAACATCATTCCCACAGAGAGGTTCAGAGAATAGGCAGATGGTCATCTTCTTGCTTCAAGTGTAATAGTCGGCCAGATTTACAGTAGAGGTGCCTTGTTCACTTTAAACAATTATCATGTATTCCTCTTTTCATGCTTTTATTTTTTTGCTTTCTTTTAGTCGAATGATTTCCAAGGTGGTGCGAATCCTCAGCCATTTATTCGTGCAGCTGGGAATGTACAGGTTGCAACTGCTTCATAGACCAAAGCCTTATCTGCTTAAAGACATCTTCAGGTGGTGCAGAGTTGGGATTTCGCAGCCTCAACAATTGGTGGAACAGACCAGAGGTCGTGTGGGGCTCCAGTTTCCAAATCTTGTCATCGAGCAACAGGGCGGTAATAACTTGGTGCACTTGGCCACAAAATGCTCAGAAAAGGCATCTTGAGGGAGTTCACTTGCCTAGATCAGGTCTTCACAGATGCAGTCACACTCATTACTTGGTGCTTCATGATACCGCACAGTGGGCATGGACATTAGGTCTTGAATAATTATTGTGTCCATCACCCAGCCTAACTCTGAGATGTCGAAATTGTGCCCAGGCCCAGGGAATATCCCTCACAAATTGATGGATATGGAGGGAGAAGCGACCACATGAGTGAGTGTGAGGATGAAATAATTACGTCTGAGATGGTTATGAGAGATTTGGGCATTAGTGATGACTACAGCATATCTAGTAATTTGAAAGAGAAATCGAAATGGTCACCCACATTGACATCAGGTAACAATATAGAACTTTTCCACAAATTAGTACTAGCAGACTTAGACAGACATGAGGACAAAAATAGCTGGACGAAACATAAAAAAGATAACCTAACATGGGGAGAAAGACAAGCACTAAAAGATCTGTGTGAAAATAAGGAATTAACTATTAGAGAGGCTGACAAAGCCCCTTCCCCTCTCCCTCCTTTATTAGCCCTCAATGTCCTCCAGTCGCCGCGCGTCTGGATTCTATTCCTCTTCTCACACCAGACTCCTTCCTCTCTCTCCTCCCCTTGGTTAAGTCTGGCTCTCCTCTGGATCCCTGCCCGGCACATATTCTGAAACAGATTTACTCTGCCTGCGTCTCACCTCCCCTCACTTTTCTTAACAGTTCACTTTCCCAGGGCATTGTTACTCCATCACTCAAATCGGCGGTTATCCTACCCATCTTAAAAAAGCCCGGCGCCGACCCGTCGGTGTCAGCTAACTACCGCCCCATTTCACTCCTGCCGTTCCTGGCCAAGGAACTGGAACGCCATGTAGCAGGAATTCTGAGCACGTTTGTGGATAAAAACAGCGTCCTGGCCTCCAGGCAGGCCGGCTTCCGCCCCGCACACTCCACTGAGACCGTGGTTATATCGGTCTTGGACAACCTCAGGGAGGGTATGGACACTAGTCATCCCCAGGCCTTGGTCCTTCTCGATCTCTCCGCCGCTTTTGACACGGTGGACCATGCCATCTTACTTTCCCGTGTCAGAGCGGCGGGAATCGAGGGCTCGGCCTTAGTCTGGCTGTCCTCCTTCCTGAGTGGCCGTTCCCAAGCAGTCCGCCTGGGTGACTATTCGGCGGACTTCCGGCCAGTACAGTGCAGGGTTCCCCAAGGTTCCTCTCTCTCCCCTTTGTTATTCAATCTTTACATTGCCCCTCTTATTTTTGCTCTTCAACACATGGAGGTCTCCGTTTATAACTATGCAGATGACCTCCAGCTCATTTTTCTCTATCCTCCTCCCCCGCATCAATATCCAATTTTCACTCTGTTATGACCTTCATTCAGGACTGGATGAATCACAACCACCTGAAACTCAACCCCGACAAAACGGAGTTGGTGTTGACGGGGGGTTGCTCCAGTCCTTGGTCTTCTCTTTTTTGGCCCCCTTCCTTAGGTCCCTCCCCTACTCCCTCCTCCTCTGTAAAAACTCTTGGTTTCAAACTCAATGATCAACTCTCCCTGCACTCCCAAGTCAGTGCGGTTGTGTCTTCAGCTTTTCTCTCCCTCCGCACAATCCGCAAAGTCTCCAGGTTCTTCTCCCCTTCAGCCCTCAAACTTATACTCCTGGCGATGGTTTCTTCCCGCTTGGACTATGGCAATGCCCTTTATTGTGGCATGCCGGCGTACCTCGTGAGGCGTCTCCAGCTGGTCCAAAACCAGGCGGCCCGCCTGGTTTTTAACTTATCTAAATCGCATCACGTCATGCCCCTCCTCAAATCCTTACACTGGCTCCCCATTCAGCAACGCGCCCTGTTTAAGCTTGGCTGCATCATTTTCAATGCCTGGTCTGGCTCTGCCCCTGCCTTCATCACTTCTGCGATTCACTCTTACGCCCCGTCTAGGGAATTGCGCTCATCCACCCAACAATTCCTCGTAGTCCCCCGCTTCAAACGAAAAAAATGGGGAGGGTCCAATTTGCTACTCTTGCTCCCGCCTTCTGGAACTCTCTCGCGACCCACTTGAGATCTTGCCCTCAGTATCCCCTCTTCCGTAAGGCACTCAAAACCTTTCTTTTTGCCCAAGCCTTTCCGTCTTAAATCGCCCCCCTGGTTCTCAGTCTTTTCTGTCTTTGGGATCTGTAGTACTGCTTAGCGCCATGAAAACGCATTGGTGTACGTGCGCTCTAGAAATATTTTTAAACTCAAACTCAAACTCAAACTCAAAGGGGGCAACATGGTCCGGATTAACTCAATAGATTATGACAACGAGATACTGACCCAACTTAGTGACTTATCATGTTATGAACCTTTAGACACCAACCCTATGTGGACGTTGGTAGAACACATTATTATCCAACTCAAAAAATGGCATGGTATGGGACTAATAGATGATGACGAATTGACTTATTTGAAACCCAATAAACATAGATACCCATGCATTTACATGCTGCCAAAGGTGCATAAGGCATTACCATTTCCACCTGGGAGACCGATCATTTCAGGTATTGGGGGACCTACAGAGCGAATATCAGAATACGTGGATGTCTTCCTCAACCCCCTGGTGAAAAACGTACCCTCGTACATCAGGGACACCAAACACATTCTAGGTATTTATCTGATTTTAACTGGGATGACAGTATGCACTTGGTAACCTTAGATGTTACGGCGCTTTACACCAGCATTGAGAGGGTGCCTGGGTTATTAGCAATAAGGAGGGTGTTAAACAAAAGGGCAGCTAGTGCATGGAAACACACGGAAATGCTCATCGAGATGGTGGAAATCATCCTCGATAACAATATTTTTTTGTTTAAGGACAAATGGTTCAGACAGAAACAAGGAGTGGCCATGGGCTCCAGATTTTCTCCCTCATATGTGAATCTTTTTATGGGTTGGCTAGAGGATAGGAGAATCTGGGGCCCAGAGGGTCAAAAGTGGAATGATTCCATCTTATACTGGGGACGTTATATAGATGACTGTATAATGATATGGACAGGCACCAAAGAAAAACTAACGGACTTCATTAATTACATGAATGACAACGACTGTAACATTCGATTTACCTCAGAATCTAGTAAAACATCTATTTCTTTCTTGGATGTTGAACTTTTCATAAAAGAGGGAAAAATTGAGAGCAGCATTTTCAGAAAGGAGACAGCATGCAATGCACTTTTGCATGCCTCTAGTGCACATCCGCCTCACCAAATTAATGCAATTCCCTATGGGGAACTAATGAGGGTAAGGCGTAATTGCAGTGTAAACACAGACTTTGAAGAACAGAAAAAAGGTACTATACAAAGATTCCGCAATAGAGGCTATGACGGAATTGCACTAAGGAAGGCAGAGTCTAGAATTGACCAGATTAAACGTGAGGACACACTGAGGGACTACCAGAAAAAGAAAAAGGGGGATGACACTATTAGATTAGTTACTGGGTACACCGATTGGTCTAAAATATTGAGCCGCAGTATGGACAAACATTGGCACTTGCTACGAGCAGACAGATGTCTAGATAATTATGTGACTAAGAGACCAGAAATAACATGCAGAAGGGGACTCGCACTAAGGAACATCTTAAGCCCAAGTTACCCCACAATGCCCCGTAAGGACAATTGGCTAACAGAACATGGCAAGGGTTTTCATGGTTGCAACCAATGCACAGCGTGTAAATGGGCAACCCCTAAAAAAACACACTTTCACAGTCCCAATGGCAAGAAATATGAGATAAGGACTAATATTAATTGCCTTTCCAAATTCATTGTTTACGCTATTGAATGCAAGTGCAAAAAAATATACATAGGTAGCATAATTAGAGCATTGCCAGAAAGGATATGTGAGCACATGAGGGCGGTTAAACAAGGAGATATGAGGTATCCCTTAGCAGCGCACATGTCAATATGTCCATTGCAAACCACAAACAGGCGCTTCGAATATTATGGAATAGACCAGATACCCAGACACCCCAGAGGGGGTAACAGAGAACTTATGTTGCGCAGAAAAGAGGCACTGTGGATACTTAAAATGCGTAGTACTGAGTGTGGTCTTAACATTGACCAGGAATTACATTACTTCCTGGGGGATGACAAGTGATCACTATGATGCAAGTACGCTGTATGCCTGAACATTTCACCATATGCGGTCATCAACTGTTATTTCTAATATGAAACATGGTATATATCTACATGTTCTATTCACCATGTTATTAAATTAATGAATGATCAGTAGTTCTGCAATTTATGACACTTACCTTTCGTTTTGAGAAATCTCAAATTTTGTGTTGACTACCGTACAAAACATGTATTTACAGTAATATTTAGGTACAGTAGGTGATGGAGAGTTTTTGGTTATGCATATTTATTATCGCGATCACATTTAAAATCACTGTATACTTTAAACCTAAATTTTGATTCACATTCAGAGATCTTATTGAATGAATTACTTTCACGCGATTGCTCATTTATTGTTCCAGACAGTCTGAAACGCATAAGGTTAAATAACGATAAGCTTTCTTCATTTGAGATCTTAAGGTACATTATATCTTCACTTCACTGGCTCATTAACTTTATCGAAACGAACACGAATGTCTTAGAATTCTAAATTGTAATTTATCGCATTTAATCAGTAACGAAACACTTGACTGCACAATACACACGCAGACCGATATACAACATTAGTGGCTGTATTTGAAATTCCGCATTTAAGATTCCGCTTATATGCACAATACACACTTAGATCGATACAAGTCTTAAAATATTAGTGTCTTCATTTAGCTTCCGCTTATATGGTTATCTATGTTATTTACACAACTCGAGCTACTTCCAAGATGTCTGCCGGTTTTGGACTAGAGCCGATAGTCCGTTTTCGATGTTCTCCTTCCTGTTGCCGGAAACACCGGCAATCAGGAAGTATTGTGAGAACACGACAAGCTTAAATACGAATGGCGCCGAACGCGGGTAGCTCTTCACCGAACACGGGATAAGCCTGAAAGAGGATACGATTTTCAGTACTCTGTCTGATGACTCAAGGTAAGAGGAATACCGTGGTTTGAAATGCGAAATATAGTTATTTGTGCCTTTTGTTAAAACCATGTCTAGAGAGAAATCTTGACAGTATTACCATGAGTATTATTTAGTTGATATGCATATATGGCGCAGCGGTATACAGCTGACAAAACTAATGACAATGCGAAATCGTTGACATCGCCATAGGGCCGGATTCTGGCAACACGCTGTTTAGTGTTAATATGAACCGGTTACTTTAATATATATGTAAACCTTATTCACTATGATGTGGATGTAGCAAATGGCTATGTATTGATAGATTTTGGGCATTTTGGAGAATATAACCTCAGCTGTTTGCAAATTAGCAAAATGGGGCCATCAGATTTAGATAGTGGTTTTTTTTTCGAGTGGCAATATGTACATACTGCGTGTTTATTTAGGTACTAGTACACAGAGTTGACTTTATATATTGATTTACACAAAAACAAAACTATTGGTGGACAACCTGGATTAATTAAAAAGGATTGACGCACATACAGCGACTATTGCTTTCATCAGAACCCCTGTGTGGGTCGGAAGTATCACCGCACGTAAAGTGGGTTTATTTCAAATAAATATTGATCTAACATACGTGGTTAACATGGTGTGTTATTTACAAAATATTTACACGTATTTTCCTTCTATCTACAGAATCACAATTCTGGACATTATAGGTATTTTAATCTATTAAAGAACATATAGTCTTGAGGGATTAAGGCTTTCACTGCACCTTTTTACAATGATTCATTCCCAAAGGAATTTTGTGACACGACAAACACCAACACTCGCATGAGCATGGGTGTAATGCTTGCATCGACGAGCACGCTTTCCAATTATCCTCACTTTCGGGCGATAAGGTTCTCACTATCGCGATTTCATGATAGATACTAAGTTTCGATTCTCTCCATCATATACTTTATCTGTTATCTTTAGCTGTTGATTCTATTGGTTTTATTCACAATCCAGTGGTGGTTCGAATTATTCTGCATAGGATTGTCATTTGGACATACCTTCTGATTTTAAGCTCAACAATCATATGAATTGTGTAATACTCTTTATGTTGATTTAGAAATTGGACAGTACAATTGAATATAGCAAAATCTTGTATGTTTATTCTGTACAGCCTTGAGAAAGTCGCAGGATCACACCCTGTTGCGACGAAACGCGTTGGCTGTTGGCTGTCGCTGGCTGTTGCTGGAAAAATCAGAATAAAACGTGGCAAAAATAATCAAAAAAAGAAAAACTGTTCAAATGTGTCTTTGTATTAATGTTTATGTGTATTACTCAAAGGGAAACTTTGTCTTACTTTAAAACGTGTGCTTAGGGGTAAATAACCACATGTTTCATGGGATGGAGGTGCATCTGTCTAATGTAGGTACTGAACTGTTTATAGAGGAAATGTGTGAATGGGCTCAATCTCTGTTCTGGTGAGGGCGAAGGACCTCATTGCCCTGGCCACCCCTGTGTAGAAAGACCTACTTCCAAGTTTACTTGTAAACAACAAAGGGGACCCCCAACTCATACTTCCTAGTGCAGCACAGAGGAGGGGTGCAGCCGTCATGCTTCAAGTAGAGGAGGTACATAATGGCCTAGGGGCTTGGGCTCGCAATTCAACAATGTAGGCCAATGGGCTTTAGCTCCAGGTCCCACATCTTGTAGCTCCTCAAACATCCTGGTGTTGAAGGGGCAGGACCCTGGGAAGACTACACGGGCACAGAGATGCACCTGTATAGGCCATAGGGGATGAAGTATTGAGAAAGAACTTGAAGTTAGAGTGTTCACGTCGAAGTCTTGTGCAAAAAAAGTGTATGCTTGCCTTAGAATTTAGGAAATGTACTCAATCACTTAGTGTGTGTTGCTCCAGATTTTGACAAATGTATTTCAATGCTTGCGGTATGATATTTATCCCACTTGACCCTTACGATGTCCTTGTTATGTTGTGTTCTTCACACATTTGTAACAAACATGACCTTTACTCACAAACATTTACTTGTCTTGTCAGTGTCTCGTTTGGGTTTGGGGGGTGCGCAGTTCAGACTGGGGTCTCCGGGTCCTACGACCAGAGTGCCGCAATGCATGAGAGGGGTGCCACGTTAGAACCTGGGACAACGGTGGGGCTGGAACACTCCCAGGCTCTTGCGATGCTCTGTCCCTTGGGTTGGGAGAGGCAGGTCTCACCTCTATGGTGCTGTTGGTGTGGCCCATATTGCGAAATGTTGGAGAGCTGACAGTAAGTGGATGGGTGCCACTTGAGTTACGTGTCATTTCCGTCCTCCGACACGAAGATTGCCAGGGGTATTTAGACCAGTCTGCACATGGCCTCCTCCTTTTCATCCCGATCCTCATGGCAGTAGAGGAGGCTTCCAGTGCGCTGAGAACAGGTAAATTCACCCGCCCACCCAGACCTCAACTCAGCGAGAAACTTGACACAAAACCTACTTCTAAGTTTACTTCAAACAGCAGAGGCGAGCTCCATCTTATAATTCCAAGAGCAGCACTGGGGGGAGGGAGCGAGGGGTGCAGCAATCCTGGTCCACGTAGATTATGTACACAGCGGTCTAAGGGCTTACCTGACCGCTAACTCCTGGAACGGCCTTCCCCTCAATCCCTGAATGGCCCCCACCCTGAAGGAATTTAGGAGAGACCTAAAAACCCGGCTATTCAACTAACATCCCTCAGCAGCAGAACCCTCCCCCCAATGCCTGGATACACTCTTGGGTGATAAGCAGTGCTTTTGCGTTTGATTGATTGAAGGGTTTGGGCTCACAATACAAAAGTGTAGTGCAATGGGGCAACTACTTAAGGCTCCTCAGACATCCTAGTGTTGGGGGGTGGGACCCTGTGGACACAGACAATGGCACAGTCAGTTGGGACCGCCCCTGGGAGATGCAGGTGAATTCTATCTGTGACATCCATCGGGGATGAAGGATTGTAAAACACCTTGGTGTTGAGTTGCTAACGTCAAAGGCCTTGTATAAATAATTTGTAGGCTTCCCTTAGATTTTAGGACGTGTACTCATTCACTTACTGTGTGTTACTCTAGATTTTGACAGAGTTATTTCAACGCTCACTCCATGGTGTTTACCCACTTGACCCTTACGATGTCCATGGTATGTTCTACACATGCTTATAATAAACCTGTCCTTTTCCCATAGTTACTTGCCTTGTCGGTGTCTTGTTTGGGTTTGAGGGTGGTCCGGCACCGACCAGAGAAGAGGAATCACCAGGGGGCCATTATTGCCCCTCGAAGATACGCTTTGAAATTGCCAACGGTGAGGCTGACCGCGATTTATCACCGCGCAGTTCCTTGTTATTTCGGCAATATATAAAAGTTCCAAAGGTCCATTTGGCCTATTAGAGATTTGTGCCCTTCTTTTAAAACGACAGCCAGAGTGCTGAATAATTGAATGTCCGATCAGCCCCGTTAACAGCGGAATCTCCATACTAATATTTTTAGCGTTTTCATAGTGATTGACACGCTCGCCCAATTACCACAAATATCACTAAGACAAATCAGAACCTGACGGTGCAGTGCCGTAAACTCAATCTTTCAGATTAATTATATGATGGTACTTTCCTGACGAAGACACTTGGTGTCGAAACATGTTGAAGAAACCGTCACTACTTCACCCTTACCATCATTTTTAAATTTTATGTTCATGTCTGTTTTAATTATTATGTATAGGGTTTTTTAGAAAATATATGTATTTTTTGTGTAATTTGTATTAAGAAAATTATTAAATACTCTGATTATTTTTTATAAAAATCGTTTTTTAGTAAAGTGTCATTTTTAATTTGCTGGTTTTCATTGCACTTTGGAATTTTGGTTTGCCTGGGGTTGTTACTTGTCATTATATTGCTTGCCCTGACCCAGGAAATTGATCCACAATCAGGGGGTCCTTGTTATTTACCATTGTCCAGACCTGGGTCTCCAGGTCCTATAAACCCCAGAAAGCTTTGCCATGACAGTGTGAGAGCCTTCCTTGTGAAACTAAGCCACACCAAGAAAAACATCTTCTTCAGATGGTATGCTAGGTATGGTTTCCCAATGTAAGCGCATGGGCCACCTAGAGTGATGTAAGTACTACATTTATCCAGCGCTTCATACCCCCGATGGGGTGTTGAAGCACTTGTGCCGGACAGATAACACGTTACCCCATAGATGTTGGACCTTGAGTGAGAGATCAAAGGGGTGAACATGGACTTTGAGTATCTGTCCAGGTGGGATGCAAAGGCCACTGCGGGCCCCTCCTTGCCGGTGACATGACAGTCATTTGCCTGTTAAACAATGTACAATAAAGAAAGAAATCTCAATTTGTATTAGTGGTGCCAACACATGCATGCGCACTATGCCTCTGTGCTCTCCAGATATGTTGGCAAGAGTAACTGATCCGACAGTCCATTTAGATGCCTTTCAGACTCACTGCGCAGTCTGCATGGTCCAATCACCAGCTGCTCCGACAGCCTTCGAGGGACTCCGGGCAGGATATTTAATTCAGCCGCTTCGCGCCTAATTGGAACAATCTATTGATTCCACAGGAGGGTTTCATTATCTTGTAATTTCCACTCCTATTATTTGCGCTGGGAAGCCTCCATGCTGCCTGAAATAGTCAACATAATTTAAGCAGCCCTGATATTGTGTTACACAGACAGGTGCAAGCATGGTCTGCTAAATACTACACAAGCTGAAAATGGAGGAATCGGGTTCATCATCTTTCATTACCAAGGAATAGCAGAAGGAGGAGTGAGCAGGACATGGCTTAGATTCAGTGGTGTAACGTTATTTGTGCAGCAGGTGCAGTGGCACCGGGGCCCAGAACCCTGATTATTGCTGTATTTCACATTTCTAACGTAGGTCAGGGGGCTTTTTTTTCCTTGCATAAGGGCATGTGACACACTGGCTATGCCAGTGCTTAGATTCATGGCATGATCAATAGTTTGGACAAGAGCATGTGTGATTCGACCCAGGTGCGAATCGCTGTGCATTGCTTATCGGATCTGCAGGGCGTTTTACAGGTGTAAATAAGACAGTAATTTTTATCCTCCAATCAGATGTAACTAAATAGTTCACAGAATCTGAAATCCAAATCACGCATTCCGGATAGCTTGGCTTGAGGATGTGAGAAAATAAGACGTATACTGGACAGCGATAGAAGTGGGCGGGGACGGAAGGGCACGGCGTGCCCCTACTTCTAAAAATTCTTTCAGTCCATTCCCCTACTTCTTACTTTCCACAAAGCATCCCGGGACGGCAAGAATAGTCCTACTTAAAAACTAGAACTTTTTTTTTTCATCCCGATTCCAGGGGCTGCTCGCACTTCTCTGTGAACTCCAGAGGCTGCAGCAGCCCCTCCCTGAGCTCTCAGACTGCGGGCAGGCCCATTGTCATTCCGATTGAGGCCGATTAGCCCCTTTCGAATGACAATGCGCCTGCCCTTTGCCTGTAGCACAGGGGTTCCCAATCTGTGCCGCACCCTGGTGTGCCTTTAAAACTAAGCAGGGGCACCGCGAACAGATGATATAATTATTAATTATGTTCGCCCTCTAAGTCAAAGTCTCGAGTAAACTTTTAGCTCAAATTTCACTTCTCATCAGCCCGGGCATGCTGAGATGCCAAAGAATGCTCAGTGTGAAAGGCTGTTTGAACTCTGAGGCAGAAGCTGCAGCACATTCGTAAGGAGTATTTAACTGCAAAATATACGTTATTTTTTTTTACCACGCAATATGAAACCGATTGCCTTGAATATACACCAATAGAAAGTAGGTTGCATCACTCACACGCATAGATTACCGATGCTGTTTGTTAGTCATTTTAACTCCAGCTGCACTCAAATTCCTGATTTTTGTTGATGGCTGAGTAAAAGTGTTTCTGTCTGAAGTCAGTAGAGGGCTGGGTCTTACAGGAGCCAATCGGGCTACTAAATGTTGCATGCAGGCCTCGTGGGCCATGGGGGGCGTGTGGAGGGTGGGGGTGGATGGGAGATTCCAGCAAACGTCTCAGCATGTATCACTAATTTGGGGTGTTATGCATGTACCACCAGATATGGTATCAATGTTTAATTTGGTAGCTGTGCATGTTGAGGGGGATTTGGGTATGATAAACTGCACAAAAGAACAGACACTTTCCTGCTAAGCTCCTAATTGTCCCAAGGATTGTATATGAACAGCAGGGTCTGGAGCTGTGTAGTGGACTGGACAGAAGGCTATTTGCCAAAACGAATTTCAGCTGGTGTGAAATTTAACAGCATTGGGCCAGCGAGCCTAAAGCTACAGCTCTTGAGGTGGATGCTAGTAACTCTGAGTGAGCAGTCTGTACAACAGTCTCACAGAACTGAGTTACTTCATGGCACTATGTGAACTTTGCAGGAAAGGAGAGGTGACGGGGCAGGAGAGGTGACGGGGCAGAAGCAGTGATTAGGCACTGGGAATGGACAGGAGCGGGCAACGGACAGGAGCGGTGAACAGGGCAGGAGCGGGGAACAGGGCAGGAGCAGTGAACAGGGCAGGAGAAGGGAGGGGGCAGGGGAATTGACGAAGCCGCAATGTTGATCGAGCAGGAGTTCTGACTGGACAGGAGCAGTGAAAGGACAGGAGCAGGCGTTTCCCAGGGTGACTGGAAGGGTAGGGGGCCAGTTTAGTTTGGGGGGACCGGTCTTGTATAAGTGCAGGAGTTTTAAAAACACTGCAAATTTCTTTGTATATTCAGCAGGTTTTGGTCAAGAATACAAGTGCCGAGATAACTTTGGTGATGTTATGTTGTTATGTTATGTAAAAAATTTTTTTTACCGCGCACGGTCACCAATTGGTTTCATGGCGCTCAAAGACAAGTGGAGAGAAGGAGCAGGTGAGTAAGGGACTATTCATAAGCTAATTGGAACAAATACGTTTTCAAGTTTTTACGGAAAGTGATGTAGTCAGGAGTAAGCCGGATAGGAAGGGGGAAGGAGTTCCAGGTAGAAGGAGCAAGGAAGGAGAAACAGGCACCGCCATGTTTCTTCCGTTTGAACCTGGGGGTGATCAAAAGATTGTGAGCAGAGGACCTGAGATGCCGTGAGGGAATGTGACGGTTGAGGCTAAGAGAAATAAAGGCAGGAGCAAGAGCAGATAGAGATTTGAAAACGGTGCAGCCCAATTTAAAGATACAGCGGGACGCGACCGGGAGCCAGTGCAGTCTTTTCAACAAGGGCTTGACATGTTGGTACTTAGGTTGTTGAAAGACCAATCTGGCCGCCTGGTTTTGTGCCAGCTGAAGCCGATGAAGGTGGTACGCGGGGATCCCCACATACAGGCAATTCGCATAGTCAATGCGTGAAGTGACCAGGGCCATAATAACAAGTATGAGAGCCTCTAGGGATAAAAACCTTCGGATTTTGCCAATTCTGCGTAGGTGGTAAAAGCAGGCCGAGGTAACGGAGTTGATTTGAGGCCTCATCGACAGATCACTTGAAATGATGACACCAAGGCTCTTCACGGACTTGACTGGGCAGGGGGGGGAGCCAAGAGCTGGGGGCCAGAAGTTAGAACTCCAAGGGTTTGTGGGCCCACCGGTCAGGACCAACTCAGTCTTGCTGGGGTTTAGCTTCAGCTGGCTGAAGTTCATCCACTCATAGATGGTGAGCATGATCGATTGAAAATTAGAGCAAGAGAGAGGGGAGGGATCGATGGGAAAAATTAATTGCAGGTCATCTGCATAATTGAAGATGGTCACAGGAGAGTGACAAAGAGAGGCTAGAAGGGGTTGCATGTACAGGTTAAATAAAAGGGGGGATAAAGCGGAACCCTGGGGGACACCACAGGAAAGTGACATTTGGGGGGCAGAGAAAGTGGAGAGTTGAACCGATTGAGAGCGTTGTTGAAGGAAGGACCCAATCCAGGTCAAGGCCAGGCCCTGGATACCCGCATTTCTGACATGGTCGATCAAGATAACATGATCGACCGTGTCAAAAGCAGCCGACAGGTCTAGTAGCACCAAGGCCTGGGCCAGGTTCTTATCAGCCCCCTGTCTAAGCGAATCCATAACAGCCACAACGAATGCTTCCGTAGAGTGGGCCGGTCTGAAACCGGCCTGCTGGTCATCTAGGAAGTGAGTTTTTTCAATGAAGGCGCTTAGGCAGCGGGTGACATAGGTCTCCAGCACCTTCCCCAAATAGGGGGGGAGGGAGATAGGTCGATAGTTGCCTAATACAGCTGGATCAGAGCCGGGTTTTTTAAGGATGGGTACTACAACAGCTTTTTTGAAAGCATCGGGGACAGAGCCTGTAGCGAGAGAATGGTTAAGCAGGTCTAATGGGGGGCCTGGACAGGCCAGGAAAGCATCCCTCAGGATTTGTGGAGGGTAACAATCATTGGGGGAACCGGTGCTGACTACATGTAGTAAAGAAATAAATTCAGCCAGAAAAATTGGAGGGAATTCATGCAGACAGCAAGGGTTCGAGGGAGGGAGGACACAGACATTGGACGGGGAAGGGGGGAAATATTGTTTTTAATGGTAGTGATTTTATCTATGAAAAATGAATTGAGGGAATCACAAAGAGCCTGTGAGGGTTGGGGCTGGGCCATGACACGGTCAGGGAGAGAGAGTTCAGCAACGATGGAGAAAATATCCTTGGTTTTTGAGGCTGAGCTAATGATTTTCTGGGAATAGTAAGAGGATTTGGCCAGGATGATAGATTGTTTATATAATTTTAATAGGTCAGTATAGATGGACTTTAGGGAGGGGTCATAATTTCGCCTCCACTGATGCTCAGCTTGTCTGAGGAGTAATTTGTCCACTTTTAGTTGTTCGGTGAACCAGCGCTGAGCGTCATGTGGGCATTTGGATCTGATGATTTTCACGGGAGCAACCACATCGCTAGCTTGAGTCAGCCATTGATCCAAGGTGGTGGTTTGGGTATTTATATCAGAATTGTCACTGGGGGGTGTGGCTAATAGGATCGAATGAAAATGGGGGATGTCAGCGTGTTTCCAGTTACGTGCCGAGAAATTCGACACCAGTGGAAGACGGGTGGGCAGAGAGAGTTTCAGTGAAAAAGAGATAAAGGAATGATCGGACCAGGTACAAGGATAAACTAGGGGAGGTGAAATGTCCAGGTTTACCGTCCATACCTGGTCGAGAATGTAACCTTTATTATGAGTTGGTACAGAAATATGTTGCTGGAAATTAAGGCCACATAGTAAGTCTGTGAATTCAACTGATAGGGCGCTTTCCTGAGAATCTAAAGGCCAATAGTTGAAGTCACCTATAATCAGAATTCTGGCGGAATTAATGACCAACTGAGAAATAAGCTCACCAAAAAAGGATGAGAAGAGAGGCATGTTAACAGGAGGGCGATACACTAAAACACACATGAAGGAATATTTAGGGGACATAAATTTCAAAGTGAGAATATCAGAATTTAAAATAGGAGTAGTTATTAGGGTTGTGAATTGAAATTTGGCGCGGATGATGGCAGCTACTCCGCCACCCGATCTACCTGATGCCCTGTTGGATTGAAGGATATAAAATCCTGTGGGGATGGCAGCCAGGATATCGGGGGAGGAGTCCTCGTGAAGCCAAGTTTCAGAGAGGAGCAGGATATCAATGTTACCATTGTCCAGTAATTGAAACACTTCCAGTTGATGTTTAGGAAGCAAACGAGTATTGAGGTAAACCATAGAAATGGAATGGGAGTCATGAGAACTGATCCTGGTGGGTGTAGGAGCAGCATTACAGTGAAGGGAAAGGGAAGGGGGCCTGACCGAAGAGTCATGGGGACAGGGGGGAGTCAAGATGCCGCAAGTATGGACAATAGCAGCAACATGGGGGGCAAGGGGGGCAGAGCAGTGAAACGAGAGTAGATCCTGGGAAGAATAGGTAATGCGACTAGCAGCATGCATGGCCCCGGGCCTCGTTAGGCCGTGGACGGGCGCAGACGGGCTTGACTTGAGCGCGACTTCAGCGCGAATTCGGCGCTCCCGCTGCGCTCATCCGCTGCGCTCCCTCCAGGTCGCCCTATATGCTGAATGACGTGAGCCACTAGACCGCTCACCTGCACGGTGGAGAGGCAGGGCGGAAGTGGTGCAAAGCAGGAAGTGGCGCTCGTGTAGAGGACCCTCCGCTCAAACGGCACACTGCCGGGGCGGAACGGGGTCAGGAGCGAAGGTGATCAGGTAAGCAAGTTACCGTGTCCAGGAGTCAATAATACAAGCGCGATAGCACATAACACAAAATATCAATTTTAAAATGAGAACAGCTAGTAGTCAGCTGGATCAAGTATAAAACACATCAGCAGCGCTAGTACACGCCCGCAGCCTACTCGCCACGTTTGTCAGCCTGCGGAGCCAGTTAGCACACAAGAAATAGAAAAGGGCTCAGCAACCACTAGACCGCTCACCTGCACGGTGGAGAGGCAGGGCGGAAGTGGTGCAAAGCAGGAAGTGGCGCTCGTGTAGAGGACCCTCCGCTCAAACGGCACACTGCCGGGCGGAACGGGGTCAGGAGCGAAGGTGATCAGATAAGCAAGTTACCGTGTCCAGGAGTCAATAATACAAGCGCGATAGCACATAACACAAAATATCAATTTTAAAATGAGAACAGCTAGTAGTCAGCTGGATCAAGTATAAAACACATCAGCATCGCTAGTACACGCCCGCAGCCTACTCGCCACGTTTGTCAGCCTGCGGAGCCAGTTAGCACACAAGAAATAGAAAAGGGCTCAGCAACCACTAGACCGCTCACCTGCACGGTGGAGAGGCAGGGCGGAAGTGGTGCAAAGCAGGAAGTGGCGCTTGTGTAGAGGACTCTCCGCTCAAACGGCACACTGCTGGGGCGGAACGGGGTCAGGAGCGAAGGTGATCAGGTAAGCAAGTTACCGTGTCCAGGAGTCAATAATACAAGCGCGATAGCACATAACACAAAATATCAATTTTAAAATGAGAACAGCTAGTAGTCAGCTGGATCAAGTATAAAACACATCAGCAGTGCTAGTACACGCCCGCAGCCTACTCGCCACGTTTGATCAATGTACCTGCTGGAGAGAGATGGGAGCATGTTTTGTCTGGTGGCTGTTTGCCTCATCTAAGGTAGTGCAGAGGGGTAATATGCCTCCTGCAAAGAACATGTACCATGCATATCAAAGAGCAATATGTTATGTGCATAGTTCAGGGGGTACTGCTTTGTTTTCACTTCCCAAATGAAAGGACACTTGAATACATATGGCATGGCAGTTCGGGCTGGACTGTTCACATTGGGCGCAGGATCAAGACTGATTTGCATATGGCTGGGTCCAAACTGGAATGGCATGGTGAGCAAAAAACGATGGATTTAAGCCCAGATCTTTGAACTGGGGTGAATGTATGACATTGTTCTACATTCTGTCCATCAATTGTTCTTTTTGCATTTGTCACCCCGGGGGACAGGTATGGTCAGACATGAGTCCTGTGCTCTCCCTGCCACTAGAATCAAGCTATCCTGGCTGATGAGGGCTGAAAGCCCGAAACCGGTCCTAGGATGCTTGTTTCCAGTCCAGGGAGGACCCTGTTCCCAATGGGTGCAGGATCAAGACTGATTTGCTTATGGCTGGGTCCAAACTGGAATGGCATGGTGAGCAAAGAAACAATGGATTTAGTCCCAGATCTCTAAACTGGGGTGAATGTATGATATTATTCTGCATTCTGTCCACCAATTGTTCTTTTTGCGATCTTATGATTGAGCAGCTAGCTGGCTGACATGAATAGGAAGGAGCCTTAGTGGGTTTCCGTGAGTCTAGATTCTCCTGAAGAGTCCCTTTCTCTTCTGAGCCCTGCTTAACACATGTGTACAGGAGGAGCCCTGTATTCATGACCTCAATGTTTGAGACAGAAAATAATCATGGATTTCTGAACAATGAGAGAAAAAACATTAAGGTAACATGTTGTTCCTGCTTACATTTCACACGCTTTACATAAACTTGTATTCCTTATGAGTGTTTGCTTTTTCCTGAATTAAACCTCAAATAAACATGTTTATCCATTGTTTTAATTAAATAACGTTATAAACTGTAACTGGTCAGTGAAATGATAAACGTACTAAAAATGTGTATGTTTTGCTATTTCTAGCCACACCCCTGACTCCGCCCACTGATTCAACCTTCGGTTATTCCTGCCCCCTGATTCTCCACCCACAGTTCCCCTACTTTTTTTCCCCACTTCGACCACTGATACTGGAAGATAAGACACTGCACTTCCTGCAACTACACGCAGTAAATTTCGTGAAGTGGTAATGAGTTGTATACTCGCCGCTGAAACCTGTGGTCACCAACAGGTCACTTGAAAGCCTTTCAAGGCCTCTCAGCATTCCACCCTTCCAGGGACGGCAAATGGAGCAGCATTAAATTGTGGAACAGTAGTAGTGCCAGGTGCTTAGAGGCGGAGCGGCATTAAGAGCTATTTTTTTTTAGAAATGGACAAAAAGAATTGCGGCCCAAAAGTTACTCAAATCTGTATGGTGCAACAACTGTTGCGTTCTCTAGACGACCGGATGAAGCAGCGCGGCCGCGCTCATTAAAACTGTGAGAATGTGGCATCCGGGGAGCCAGTGCTGCGGGAGACAGCGGAGCCGGGGAGCCAGTGCTGCGGGAGACAGCGGAGCCGGGGAGCCAGTGCTGCGGGAGACACATGAGAGATTAGGTGTCCGGAAGACGCAAGCTGCTTGGGGAAACTCTAAGGTTATCCGGTGCCAGAGGAGTCCCCAAGTGTTCAGCGAGACTGCGCATTCATGAAGGCTCGCGGCCCTCTGCACCCTACACTCGACAACCTGTTTACTGTCATCTTCAGCCATAATTCACTCCTGACACATCCATCCATCACTTGCTGGATGCCAGATGCTGATGAGGCAGGAATACCTGTGTCCGTAGATCACCCTTCAGTGGTAGCAGCCACGGCCCAGGGGGAGCCCGGCACAGATCAGAAGAGTCCCGAGAGAGTCCGGGCAGGGTCGTAGGCAGGAGTGTATAGCTGGGGGGGGGGGGATGCCTCCCCCTCCAATGACCAGGAAATGTTCTTGGGCGGAGGAGGAGCAATTTGGATGTGGTCGCTTGCAGTGCTGTTGATGTTTTAAAGCCCAAATTATTATTATTATTATTTTTTTAATGCTGTTCTCCCCAGAGGTGAAAGCGGGAGACAAATAGTTCATATTAGTCAAACCTGAACTTACTTTAAATACATTCTTACATGGGGGTACTGAAGTCGCTCATGGAATCTGTCAGCAGGGGCGTAACAAACGCCCCCGCAGGCCCCGCGGTGCGGGGGGGCCCCACTCCCCTCAGTAAATGAAGGGGGCCCTCGCCCCCCTCAGCTCTTCTGAGACCTCTGAGAGAGAGGCTTGCTCTCCTCTGCGTCTGAAGCAGGTGCAGGCTGCAGCCTGCTCGGAGCCCCTCGCCCCCCTCCCGCTGACTGAAGGGAAACAATGTTTCAAGTGACATTGTTTCTCTTCAGTTAGAGCACGAGGCCCGGAAAGAGGATGGGGTGGGGGCCTATTTGAAGCAGGTGAAATCTGCTCTATGAGGGTACAGTCGTGGATCAGGGGGCCCTCAGTCTCAGTTAAGCTGTGGAATCCAAAAATGTGCACATGAGGCAAACCATTGCGCCTATAAAAGGGCAGTTTTTACGAGGGTGCTGGGGGCCATATTAAAAGTGTCCCGGGTAACTACAGGAGGGGCCACAGAGACTTGTGCTCCCCTCATGTCACATGGACTGCGCAGTCAAAACGTCAACGTGCTCCGGGTCAAATGGACATTGAGCATATTTCAGTTAAACTTTCAGGATGGCTATCAAATATGCAAATAATCTCATTTAAAATTAATCATGTGTGAATTCATTTTTATAAGTAGTAATTGTGGATACCCTGAAGACCTGACTGGATTTACTCTTCAGTGAATCCACAAGTCAAGCCTTAGTCTGGATTGACCCTGGCGAATCCAGGGGCCCCTCCTCCGTAGCGTGAGCAATCATCTCCCTCATAACTGCCCCAGTTGTGTCTACTACAGACTGACAACACACTGAGCTCATAGGGGCCCCTCCACAAAAGCCTTTCTGAGTTTTCCAGGAGTACCACAGGATTTTACAGGCGTACTACAGGAGTAGCCCAGGAGTCCTACAGGAGTAATACAGGAGTACTACAGCAGTACTACTGGAGTACTACAGGAGAATTACCGGAGTTCCACAGGCGTACAACAGGAGTACTACAGGTGTACTACCGGAGTACCACTGGAGTTCTACAGGAGTACTACAGGAGTAATACAGGAGTACTAAAGGAGTACCCCAGGAGTCCTACAGGAATAATACAGATGTACTACAGGAGTCATACAGGAGTAATTCAAGAGTACTACAGCAGTACTACAGGAGTACTACATGAGAATTACAGGAGTTCTACAGGCGTACTACAGAAGTACTACAGGTGTACTACCGGAATACCACCAGAGGTCTATAGGAGTACTACAGGTGTACTACCGGAGTACCACCGGAGTTCTACAGGATTAATACAGGAGTACTACAGGAGTACTACAGTAATACTACAGGAGTATTACATGAGAATTACAGGAGTTCTACAGGCGTACGACAGGAGTACTAAAGGTGTACTACCAGAGTACAACCGGAGTTCTACAGGAGTAATACAGGAGTACTACAGGAGTACCCCAGGAGTCCTATAGGAGAATTACAGGAGTTCTACAGGCGTACTACAGGAGTTATATAGGAGTACTACAGGTGTACCACTGGAGTTATACAGGAATACTACAGGAGTACTACAGGAGTTCTACAGGCATACTACAGGAGTAGCGCAGGAGTTCTATAGGATTACTACAGGTGTACTATCGGAGTACCACCCGAGTTCTACAGGAGTATTACAGGAGTAATACAGGAGTACTACAGGAATACTACAGGAGTACCGTAGGAGCGGGGGCATAACTATCGCCCCGGGAGCACCCGCGGTGCGGGGCGGCCCCACTCTCTTCAGTAAATGAAGTGGGCTCCGGCCCCCTCAGCTCTTCGGTGAGCGCTGTGAGACAGGCTTGCTTTGCTCTAAAGCAAACCTCTCCCCCTCTAAAGCAGGTGCAGGTTGCAGCCTGCTCTGAGCCCCTCCCGCTGACTGAAGAGAAACAATGTATCAACTTACATTGTTTCTCTTCAGTCAGAGCCTGCCCAAAGGATGGGGGTGGGGGCCCCATATACAGCATTCTCCAGGGCAAAGCTCATATGAGAAGGGATGAGGCAGCAAAATGGTGCCCTCAGGTAAGCACTCTTGTTAGAAGCACCATGTGGGCGTCCGCGGGGGGAGGGCAAGGGGGGCCGAGAAGGGTGCAAGGCAGAGGGGAGAATGGTGCAAGGTAGAGAGGAGAAGGGTGCAAGGTAGAGAGGAGATGGGTGCAAGGCAGAGGGGAGAAGGGTGCAAGGCAGAGGGGAGAAGGGTGCAAGGCAGAGGGGAGAATGGTGCAAGGTAGAGAGGAGAAGGGTGCAAGGTAGAGAGGAGATGGGTGCAAGGCAGAGGGGAGAAGGGTGCAAGGCAGAGGGGAGAAGGGTGCACGGCGGATGGGAGAAGGGTGCATGGTAGAGGAGAGAAGGGTGCAAGGCAGAGGGGAGAAGGGTGCAAGGCAGAGGGGAGAAGGGTGCAAGGCGGATGGGAGAAGGGTAGAAGGTAGAGGAGAGAAGGGTGCAAGGCAGAGGGGAGAAGGGTGGAAGGCAGAGAGGAGAAGGGTGCAAGGCAGAGAGGAGAAGGGTGCAAGGCAGAGAGGAGAAGGGTGCAAGGCAGAGGGGAGAAGGGTGCAAGGCAGAGAGGAGAAGGGTGCAAGGCAGAGAGGAGAAGGGTGCAAGGCAGAGGGGAGAATGATGCAAGGTAGAAAAGGGTGCAAGGCGGAGGTGGAGAAGGGTGCAAGGGGGAGGGGGAGAAGGGTGCAAGGGGGAGGGCGAGAAGGGTGCAAGGCAGACGGGAGAAGGGTGCAAGGGAGATGGTGATGAAGTTAAAAATTTGTCCCCCCGGAAACATTTCTGCAGACGCCCATGGCAACGCACACTGCTTTGTGAGAGAGAGTGGGCGAGAGTGGAGAGAGAGAGTGGAGTGAGAGAGAGAGTGGAGAGAGGGGGACGAGTGTAGAGTGAGAGAGGAGAGTGAGAGAGAGTGGAGCGAGAGTGAAGCGAGACAGTGGAGAGAGAGAGAGAGTAGAGAGGGTGTAGAGAGAGAGTGGAGAGAGAGTGGAGAGAGAGAGTGGAGGGAGACAGTGGAGAGAGAGAGTGGAAAGAGAGAGAGAGTGGAGAGACAGAGGAGAGAGAGTAGAGAGGGAGAGAGAGAGGGAAGGGAGAGAGAGAGTGGAGAGAGTGTGGAGAGAGTGTAGAGAGAGAGAGATAGAGAGAGAGGAGATAGAGTAGAGAGAGAGAAAGTGGAGAGAGAGACAGTGGAGAGAGAAACAGTGGAGAGAGAGAGACAGTGGAGAGAGAGTGGAGAGAGAGTGGAGAGAGAGACAGTGGAGATAGAGTGGACAGAGTTGAGAGAGAGAATGGAGAGAGAGAGATAGAGTGGAGAGAGAGTAGAGACTGACTGACTCAGAGACTGAATACTGACTGACCGAGAGACTGACTGAAAGAGAAACTGACTGAAAGAGAGAGAGAGAGAGAGACTGACTGACAGAGAGAGACTGACAGAAAGAGAGAGCTAGAGAGACTGACAGAGAGAGAGAGACCGACTGACTGACAGAGAGAGAGTGACTGACAGACTGACTGAGAGAGACTGACTGACTGACAGAGAGACTGAATGACAGAGAGAGACTGACTCACTGAGAGAGAGAGAGAGAGAGAGAGAGAGAGAGAGAGAGAGAGAGAGAGAGAGAGAGAGAGAGAGAGAGAGAGAGAGCGAGCGAGAGAGAGAGAGAGACTGTGATGGAATTGGGGTCACAGTGTGTATGAAGCTATGCAATGCCTCTTAAGATTGCTATTGTCTACTAATAAAAATGTATTATCAAAATATGCTCTTTGTAGTTACATCTGCTTTTGAAATACTGCATTGTCGCTTTGTCTAATGTTTTAAAACAGAAACGAGAAGGAGCAGTGGGTGCACTTTTGTCAAAACTGAACGATGAGTGGGCCCGATGTTGTATATCATGACAGGAGTCTGCATCAGGAAACCCACCTAAAATTGGGCAAACTACCCCGGTCTACTGATGGCAGGGACCCTGTAATGAATGGACCACCACCTATGATAACCTGCGGGCAGACTACGCCCAGCCTTTAACTCCACCATCCAGTGTTACTTATAACGGCTGGATTGGTGACAGTGGCGTAACAATCACCCACATCCCCTGCAGTATGGCGGGTCTCTGGCCTGAGAGCTCTAGACTGGCACGGAGGATGGGAGGGGGCCCCTTCCATGTAGTTTGCAGGGGGGGCCCCTCAAGTTTCGTTACGCCACTGTCTGTCAGTACAGGACTTTGCAGTGTTAGACATACAGCATGTTGGGCTAGTATACTGGAGTGAAACTAACCAGAATTTGTAAACTCTGCAAGGCACTTCGAAGTTCTCTTGCAATAAGCTTATGTCATATGTGGTGGCAAAAAGAACATTACAAAGCATATTGTAGCAGTAAAATTAGTTAAAATGGGATCAATTCTAAAACCACTTTACAGCTGGAGAATCCACCTCTCCCCAAGGATTATTCGAGATTATTTAAAAGAATGGCCCATTTTTAAGTGAAAAGGGTCACTAATACTGATAAAAAAAACAAAATAAAAATAGGACTTCATAGGTTTGGGATTTCAGTTGGTAAGTACTTCGAGGAATCCAAGAGTCATTTTGAATATTATAAGCAATTGTGTCAAAAAACAACAATGCACACTGGTTAAAGTTAAATAAAAACCTGAATTTGATAAATAAAATGTTTGGATGTGCTAGATATCAGCATCCACTACCCACTGGCATTCCATCAGTGACCACCAATATGTCTGTAAAATAACCCAGTCTCATTTATTATTCCCAGTCTTATCAACATGAATCTTTGCCTTTCAGCAAATTACAACATTATTCTAAAGAAATGTTATACTTGTCAAGAAATTAGAGCCCCGCCAGTGCCTAACAGCTCTCCTGTTGTGCAAATATTTAAATACAAGGCCTAAGGCCTGCTCCAAAATAGCCACACACCTGACAGAACTATAATTTGTTCTTCTCACTTTTTAGGTTTCTTCAACAATCACCATTATCCTGAGCACAATGAGCAATACTTCCTATACTGACAAACAAACCCAGTGCACTCGATATAACAATCCTCTAGACAGATGGAATAAACATTCAACAGAGGGAGGTCGTTTACGGATGGCACTGAAAACAGAAAATATTTAAATCCAAAATGCTAGAAAACTGGAACCTGGCTCTGAGGAAATGCCCCATTTTTTCCTGAAATATTTTTGGGTATAAGACTCTGCAAACTGGTTCACTGTGCTTCAGTTCTTAGTGTATGTGCCCTGACCCCTATAACATGTTGAAACTGGCTACTCTCTGATTGGCTTACTTACCTTTTCTATTAGGTCACAGCATAACGTGTAGAAATACAACTATGACATTTAAAGTTGAATGTCACCAGTAGACTGCAGTACTTACTGTGCATGGGTTTATGCCTACCATGATAGCCTGAATGCAGTAGTGTAAAACCTACAATGAGGCCTATTAAAATAACTTTTTTTGACATGTCGCTACCTCTCCTTAAAATATGGAAGCTTTTTAGCCAGCAAGAATGGGTGAATGGTACTTAAAAGTGGGACTTGTGGTAGAATGAATGTTAACAGGTACTTACAGTGACAAGGCCCAAAAATCTAACTTCACTGCAGCAGGTCTAGCTGTCCTACATAGAAAAGCAGAGTACAGATCAAAGTACAAATACTGCTATCTAAGAAATGGTACAAGCTAGAAAAATAATTAAACAACTATTTTAGTAGGTATTAAAAAGCCAATGGTGAAGTCAGATTGTAATAAATATTAAGGAAAAGTAACTTTTAGAAAGTTAATGTTTACCTGCCTGAACTGTGAGAAGGCCAATTACCATTAGCCCGTGCTCAAGCCCTGGGATAGGTGCAAAAGATGTGTGAAATGCCTACCAGAGTAAATAATAGGCTTTCCTGAATGGGCAGTGATGATTCCTCTGAGCTCAACAGAATATGCCAGGTAGGGGCTTTGCAGAAAAATACACAAAGTGCCCACACCACACACATTTTCAAATACTTATTTAGGAATCAAACCAAAAAAGTAAATTTTAGTTCGGCCGGGTACTTTTATTTTTACCCTGATGACTTTTCTAATTCTTTTTATAAACTCTTTTTTAGATTAGTGAATGAAAAAAGAAAAATATATATACATTCAGTGCTATTTACAACACATTTATAAATACATCGTGAACTTCCTACATACAAAACAATCAATAAGTCACAATGGGTTTATACTTAAATCAATTACTATACAGAAAAATCAATATTCAAAAGAATAACTTTCAGACAAAGTCAGAGAAGGAGACTATTTTCCTAAGAGGTGAACAGATTTACACCCAGCTGGCGCTGGTTTACTCAATCAATGAGAGTATTCGCTCCTTAGGTTTTTCCAGGGGCTTTGGGCATCATGCTGACATCAGTGTCAAATCCTGCTTAACAAGTCAGTTGAGCCACATGTACAATTTGGGGCATACTTGAAAGAGAAAGAACAGAATGCCAAGGCAGCTCCTGTGTATCCCCTATCTGGTTGCTGAAGGACCCAGCTTTTGCCATATAATACTTTTGTCTCTGGATTTGTTGTGGGTAAAGTGCTTCTTTCAAGTTTAGGTGGCCTAAGACACCATTTTGGATTTGCCCTAATACACTGCATTTTGGGCCTGTTTGCAGTAAAGCAAATACAACTACTGAAAAAGTAGGTAGGGCAGGGCTTGGGAGCCTTCAGTCCATTGGTCAGAGAGGAAATATGAATGTCTTGGGGTATCACACGTCCACAGGCTGGTGAACCCTACAAAGTTGAACCTTCACCCAGACTTCCTCAAAACACTACTGGGCTTGCAAAAGGATTCTAGACAGACCAAGCCTGCCGTACTTGGCATATGTGATCTGTGAGAAGGACCTGAGGAGGTTGGACCCCCTTCTACTTGAAACCCAAGGACAAAAAGATTGCCAAAGATCATAGGATTGATTCCTTATGTGGGTCCAGGAACATAGAAAATGTTGATGGGGACATTCCTGTAAAGGGATCCAGCTGACCAGTGGCAACTGGACCTGGACTGGACTTTGCTGATAATCTCTGCCTGGCACTCAAAGTCTATAAGTGCTCCCGCTAAGTTCCTGGGAGCCTTGGAAGTGTACTCATGTGTTTTTTTTGGCCACCAAAAGAAGTTTGTGAACTTTTTCGAATGTTCTGCTCCAGAGCTTCAAGGGAATTGACAGTGGAAGGTATCCAACTGGCAGTTACACATCGTTGGTCGAAGTTTCTGGTTTGTCTCACACAGAGAGGAGTTTTTCTCACTGTAACGGGGCCCAGTCCACACTCACAAAGACAACAAAGTCCTTTTTGAGATTGGGACTTAGACACTTTTTTGATCTTCTCTACTTCCATGCCCTAGTAGGCTCATTCTGCTTGTTGTGTTTGACCCACAGTCCGCCCTGCTTGGCCTCAATTCGAGCCTAGGCCCGGGTCTACCGCAACCACTGACTACCATTAGTGCTTTGCACTTTTTGGCTCTATTTTCCCTCAGATCATTAAAAATTCATATCACTAATTTCTGTTATTTGATATTTGTCTATTTCATGTCATTTTGCTCATTATTTTTCCCTATTTTAATACATTTGTGCTGGGTTTTTATTATTTTGTGCTTTAGACTTTTTAACTGTTTTTGTACATCTAAATGTTTTACACATTTTCTCTGAGTTGAGCCTGCCTGCTCTGTGCCATAACTACCAGGCATTGATCTTAGGATTACATTACTGAAAACGTTGACTGGACCTAACAAGTTAGGGGCTTCATTACTTGTGATGCACTACCACCCACCATAGAAATAATTCACTTTCTCACACTGCTGATCTTTCATAGTGGTGTAAACACTCTTGCCCCAGATTGCACTGAGTGGGTGATGGGGTAGGCAGGCTCAATGCTCTCCAGGAGTGTACTGGGAGAGAGGCACTCCTTCTGGGAATATTTTACAAAATGAGCCTAACAGTGCACTTTACATTACAGTTTCTAGTCCTAAATTTCACAATACTAAGTTGTAATTATAACCTCCCTTTTAAATAAAAGCTAGTACAACAGTTTTACACTTTCAAATTAGTGAATATTACAAGCATTATTATTATTCAATTAATTGCAGTCAGTTTATAAACCTTCAAAGGACAAGAGGCTGAGTTGGCCCTCCAAGGGATTCAAACTCATGAACGATCTTGGTAGACTTAGGTGGCTCAAGAAAGATCAATATAGACATAAGATTGCTGGCATAAGATGCTCTCTGATCAAATACACAATGATTGATTGGAAAAGAAACTGGCACAGACTTTGTCACACCGAATGTTGAATTAATGTCACTTCATAACTGTTTCTCTATTTCCATAACCCCTTCATGTGTTTATCCTTATGATCCTCACTCCTTCTTTCGCAAATGTTCACCCTCTCCCAAGAAATTCTCAAATTATTTGACACCTTTTTCTCCCTTACTTCAAGTACCCTGTTTCACTTCCCCTTTAACTAATTGAGTGTAAACAGTGCAAGTTGAGCACCCGACTAACCACAGGCAGCAGCAGGTGGTGTAAGGTCAGGTTCTGCTTTGTATACCAAAGAAAGCAGAGACCTTGATCGCAGGTAGCATCCAATGACACTGAAGGCACAGGAGCTCATATATCTGCATGGCGTTGATGCTAATAGTGAGGCTATATACTCTGGGGATGGTCGGGGGTATTTGGATTATCCCCATTAAAACTGTTAACAAATGGTACAAAAATGTATATTTTCTAGCTATATTCTCCAAATATATGGGCATCACTGGTTTACAGCAGCAAGGAGTGAACAACATGCTGAATGAATGAGAACATGCTGAGAAAATGAAACAGGCCAGTGAGTTAATATGACATCATGTAAGCACCAATCAGGAAATATGAGTATTCAACGGAAACACTGTGTACGTAGTGTATTCCATTGGGCATTAACTATTACCACGTAGCGTCCTCTTTGCCTTTTTGTAATGCAGGGACAAATCACTAAATACAAGTGTTAGGGATTGTCCATAAGAAGGTGACCTGAGGACGGGAGGCGGTAGAGTGATGGGTGTTTCTCCTGTTTCATGAATCAGTGGTCTGTTTTGCAGAAAGTAGGCACAGACTTACACTCCCTTCTCACAATATTAAAGAACAGCACTAAAACTTGAGAGGGGCATTTAAAAGTAGGGACTCTGCACATGAAACTGTAAACATTTTGTAAAAAGGTTTCAAGATCATATAATTTTCCCCATTAGCAGTCTATAATTTGTTAGGAAATAAGTGCAGTGGCACAAATTGTTTCTTAGAAGCTCACAGTCAGTGCAGCTGAATGTCAACGTTGCTAAAAAAAAACAGTGCTGCCGACTGTTGATTCCACCTAATGCTTCATTCTTTCACCCTTCATTTCTCTATTTCACTCTTGCCAATTATATTTAGCCCTGGCTTTTTCGTTTGTTACTGTTGACTATCTTTCTCGCCCTGCGTTTTGCTCCATTTTCTACTTTATTTGTTTTGGGTTAAATTCTAATAATGAAACGCAAGCCTCACTGCCCAAAAATTAGTGGTATATGTTACTGCATAATTTAAGCACTGCCTAACAGCAGGTGTTTTTAAAGTATCTGCTAGTTAAAGAATGCAGTTCTTCATGACACATATAAACAGCAGAATAATGTTAATTGGCTAGTTTAAAAAGCTTACCAAAAAAGTTAAATAAATGTAGCATTACGAAAGAAATGGGGGATAAAACAGACCATGGCTGGATTTGGAGAACTGGAAATAGTAAAATAGTGAGGAATTACTTCACAGGTATTTCCTCACAGCCTCACCTGGGTTGGCTGTGGGCAGCAGTCACTGGGTCATGTCACTTGCTACAAGGAGGCCTCCATTTATGCCTGGATGTATTGGAGAGTGACAGTCATTCCAACTCAAGTCTCACGGCATGAACTCAACTGCAAGTGGGAAGGGCAAGGCTCGAGCAGCCCCATCCTGGGGTGGTGGTAGTCAGGCTTTGTGAGGTCTCTGTGACTGCAGGCCTTTGGAGATCTCCTGCCATGATGTTGGCCAGGCTGACTGACAAGAACAGCAGGTAAACCTGTGTCTGTCACTGTGGACTGAACATGGTGTAATAACGGTGCAGAGCATAGATACTCTGGTCTGGGACGATGGTAGATGTCAGCACCTAACCCATGAGCGGGCAAAACAGGCATCTCTGCAGATGGAGTTCGTGAGGATGTTCTCCTACCCAGAAAGTTTAGAAAACAGACCAAATGGGGTTTTTACAACCCTATTCTCAAAGACATGGCAAAGATGCCACAGGTTCTGAAGGTGGGCTCCTGAAATATTCTACTACTTTCATTGCGTGACAAATTAGGCTGACCCACCCACGCTATATTCAGGGTTCACCCACCTCAAAATATTTTGAGGAAATTGTAATGAAGTGATGATTATTTAGCACAATTTCTCTAAGATTTAAAATGACATAATAATACAGGAAGTTCGGGAAATAGACTTTAACATGGCAACATTCTTCCCTTATACATTTTTACTTGCTGACACTTTGACAATCTAGCTGAAAAGGGCAGGATTGCAGTCACATTTTTTAAAACTGAATTTCTCCTTTGAAAGTGACTGGTAAGGAAATAAAAAATACACATCTTTCAATGCCAGGCAAAAGAAAGCAGAGCTGCAGACAGCAGTACTGAGTATCCCACTTATACTTGTGTTCGTGTGTATCTGTCCGTGTGCTCGTGTGTATACACACAGAAATTAATTTTGTGCAAAAAAATTGGGTTTTCAATTCACGATGCTACAGGAATTTTGCTATCTATACACGTTTATAATTTTAAGATAATAAACAATTCTAAGAAATGCAAGCTAATCACTTTCCTGAAATAAAATAATTTTGTACAACAGACAAAGCTTTTCATTTTTAGTACATGCCGTGTGCTTAATTTTCAGTTTGTCGTTTTCATCAAGCATCCACCAGTACTCCTGCCACACGAGGAAAGTACAATCATCCCAAGCCACGAATACACACTTAATACTACAAATTATCAACAGTATGTTGCCCAAACAAGGGTGGGTAGAAGGCATGTCACCTTCTCACGCATTCAAGTTTTAATGAGGATGCTTTTCTGTCACAATAAATTTCATGTTTTATACAGCTCAAAGTGCTGCAATTTTGATGCCTCCAAGTGTTGTACATAATGGGTATCACAGTAATGCAGTTTAGTGAACTCCGAGGGATGGAAGATTGACTTGGTGTGCCAAAATAATAACTTATGAATTGGAGGTCTTACACTGATATCAGGGTGAGCATGAAACTGACAAAGATAAAGGTGAATTTGGTTTAAAAGAAGCATGACACCATTTCTGTCATGAAACAGGAAAGATGCAAAGTTCTGAAAAATTTCACAGTGGTTGTAAACTATATTACTTAATCAGGTGCGTGGTAGAAAATAGCTACAAGCCTACTGTGCAGGGAAAACTGCCCATGCTTTCAGGCCCCTTATTAAATTCTATGGCAGGATCGGAGCCTTCTGATTATGCTTTCTCATTTCTTTACTGCAAAACACAGCAGCCGATGAAAGTAAAACTACATTTGTAAAAAACTACAATTTCCATGAGGCTTTGTACCACGCCTCCAATGTAACGTCCAATCACATCATGAACAAGCATACAAAGTAGAGAGACACTAATCCTGCCTCTTCTTTCTTTGCTGCTCCGCAGCCCAGATAAGTGCCTCTCTACTTTGTCATCCTTTATTGTGTGATTAATTTTCATATTGAATATTATTGATATATATTATTATGGTAATTGCCATATTTGAAATTATATTGAGTTGTATTGCTGAATTGCAGTGTATTTATTCCGTTGTGGTCGCGAGCGCTGCTCGCACCGAGCTAATTGTGTTTTAGATCGGAGCGCGGCTCTCCTGCCACGCTCCGTTTCCCTCCTTTCAGGCCTTTTAGCTTTAGCGCGTGTTGCGCTTCAGGTCCCTCTCCCCCGTAAAGCTGCATTTCAGCGCGTTCCGTGCTAGCGAGGGACTTGGCCCCCCCTCTGGGAGCGGGACGCGCGCTGAGGCCTTCGCAGGCTCCCAGCGTGCGTTTCGGGGGCTCGCACGCATTTCTCCGCGCGCAGCCCCGATTGCAGTGCCACATTAGACGCTCTTCCCCCGGCTGAAGCGGGGATTCCACGTAGTTGGCCAGGAGTCGGCGAGGCCGTTTCTTTCATCAAAAGGCAGCGTTTTTCCCTATAATTGCCAACGAGGGCAGAATACATTAACCCTTACACTCCCTGAGCTCAGGGAGTTGCATAATTTTTGGAAGCCTTTTCTAGTGATTAGATAAGGCTCTACTACCTCCATTAGTCCTAGATTGGACTTCATACGTTGTGCAATAACCCTTCTAAGTATTGCCTGTCTCCTGCGCCTGGCACTTTCTCCCAACCGACGCCCTTGCGGGCTGGACAATAGAGCTTCCCTCTGCGGATTTGAGTGGAATTGTACAATTCTGGTGTGACAATGGCAGAGTTGGACTACTGCGGAGAGGATGTAACTGCGTGTACAGAACAGGGCGATGAGGAGTACTATAATGACGAGTCCATGGAGGACCTTATTGACAGAAAACTTGACGCCAAGCTAGACAAGGCCCTTTCCTCAGCCCTGCTGCCCCTGACCAAGAAGTTAGAGTTACTAGTCCCTGATAAGCCTAAGCCCCTTCCTAGTTCTAACCAGGATAAATCCATCCCTCCCCCTCCAAAGAAGGTTCCAGTGGACCCCTCCTGGCCTCATGGTCATTCCTACTCTAAATTGTGTAAATCTAAGGAGGCCCTCGCAGACGCAGTGCCTGACCCGACTCAGCCCCTATCATCTCCCGTCACGATACCGGATACCACTACTGACACGACACCGATACTGATTCCTCACAGGCCTCCAAGCACCGTAACGCACCAAAAAGCGTAAGCATGCCTCTTCCCCTGTCACTCCTTCTCCCTTCTCCTTTGACCCCTCGGACATTGTCCACCCCAGATCATCTGATTGGGTTCCTCCCCCAGCTGTGGCAGAATATTTAGAATCCCACCTGCGCAAAGCTTTTTACAAAGAAGTTAGGGCTCGCCTGAAGTGAGAGTGCCCTCGCCCAGACCTTGCCCACAAAGTGGCCATGACCCCTGACATTGACACCTCCATGACAACCTTCCTAAAGAAATATAAGAAGGACCCCAAGAAGGGGATTGATCGTGCGCTTAGGGCGTGCCAGGATAAGGTCCTCGACCTTTCAGGTCCGTTGGCAAAAATACTGGAATTGGCCCTCCAGGCTCAAGAATCAGGCGACGCCATCTCACCCTGAGGTTCTGGCTGGTTGGGCGCAACGAGCTATCTGCATGCTTGGGAACGCTAACTGCGCCCTCGCTTCTGAAAGAAGGAAGTCTGTCCTACTCCGGATTGATCCACAACTGGTGGAGTTGGCCTCTTCAGAACCAGGGCCTTTGGCCAAAGGGCAGTTGTTTGGTGACAAATTTGTCAAAGACATTGCGAAGTTTGTTAGCACTTTTGCGTCCCTTGACAAGTCGCAGGCTTCCCTGAAGAGAGTTTTACATCAGGTCTCTGGAAAGGCGTGGCAGGGGACGTTCGACCGGCCGCTTCTCTAATAACAGTCCCCAGAGAGGATATGCCCCTAGATGTGGCAGAGGGGGTTACACCCAGGAGCCCGACCAGGCGGGGTTCTACCCGTCCAGATCCCGAGGATTCAGAGGCCGCTATAATCGAGGTGTCAACCGAGGCTACAAGAACTTTGATAAGCAGTCCTCTGGTAAGTCCGGTGAGTCCTGTTATGCCTCTGGGGGGCAGACTGAGACACTTTGTGAGGAATTGGGAGACCCTCACGTCAGACGTTTGGATCCTTCAAACGGTTCAGGGGTACTACATAGAAATGATCGAATGCCCTCGTCAAGCCTTCCCTCCTCAGTCTCTCCTTTTTTCCCATCTAGAGCAGAGTTTTATAGACTCAGAGCTAGAAGAGTTGCTGGCCAAGCAAGCCATTGCTGTAGGACCCTTCATTCCAGGAGGTTTTTGCAGCAACGTCTTTTTGGTTCAGAAAAAGGGTGGCGGTCAACGCCTAGTTCTAAATTTGAGAGATTACAACCCCTTTGTAGTGTATCGTCACTTCAAGATGGAGGGTATTCACCTCTTACGAGATCTCCTGCTGGAGAAGGACTGGATGGTCCACCTGGATTTAAAAGATGCTTTCCTCACGGTCCCCATTTGCCCCTCACATCAAAAATTCTTGCAGTTTCCTTGGAAAGGGCGATGGTACCGGTATCGTTCACTCCCCTTCGGCCTCTCCTCAGCACCATGGGTGTTCACCAAACTCCTCAAACCAGTGGTCTCTCGCCTTCGAGAGATGGGGGTGCGCCTCATTGTGTACCTCGACGATATGTTGATTCTGGCACAGGATCGATATCTCCTCCTCAGTCATCTGGAGTGGACGACGTCCCTGTTACAGAATTTGGGGTTCATTATCAATGCGAAGAAATCTGTGATGTTACAGAGCCAACAGATGGAATTTCTGGGCTTCATGATAGATTCAGTATCTACACAACTTCCAATGAGCAAAATCAGGTCCATAAAGAGGGAAATCAAATCCACCTTAGCCAAGGAGATGATTTCTTTGAGAGTACTGGCGATAATTGTGGGCCTCCTGGCCTCCTCGATCCAGGCTATCTTCCCAGGACCTTTACATTACAGGGCCCTTCAGAGGTTAAAAATCTTTTATCTAAGGAAGAACTATCATTCCCACCATCTCATTCCCCTATCTCCGGAAGCTCGAGAGGAACTTCTATGGTGGTTGAGGCACATGATAGCTTGGAATGGGCGAGCAATCTTCGGCTCCGCCCCGGACGTGGTGATCGAGTCCGACACCAGTCAGTGGGGTTGGGGCACTCGCTGTGGAGAATTTACCACAGGAGGAAGATGGTCAGCAGACGAACTAAGTTTGCACATACATTGTCTGGAGTTGTTAGCAGGGTCCTTTGCCATCAAGTCTATCTCACCGCTGAAGAGCAACTGCTGCATTCTGCTGCGAATGGACAATGTCTCAGCGGTGAGATACATCAACCGCCTAGGGGGGACGAGGTCCTGGATGCTAGTACACATTGTGAAGGAGTTTTGGCAGTTTTGCCTGGATCGCAAGATCTCAGTTGTGGCAGAGTATCTGCCCGGGAAGTTCAATCAGGTGGCGGATTGGAACTCCCGGTTTCTACGCGACTTCAGCGATTGGAGACTTCTCCCCTCGCTGTTTGCGCGGATCATGGATATGCGAGGCCCCTGCCAGATAGATCTGTTTGCCTCGTGCCTCAATGCCCATCTTCCGCAGTTCTTCAGCTGGAGACCGGACCCGATGGCGATGGGAACGGATGCGTTCCTGCAAAATTGGGGACAACAGAGGAATTATGCTTTTCCTCCGTTTGCATTGATACCGAGGGTGGCGGCCTTTGTCCGGCGACAGAGAGCTTCTCTAGTACTAGTGACCCCGTTTTGGTCGACTCAGTCATGGTTTCCCACTCTGTTGGAGTTGTCTGTAGACCTTTCCTTCCAGCTTCCTACTCTCCCGACGCTTCTCCAGGACCCAGTGGGATCGCGTCATCCCTTGGTCCTGCAGAACCAGTTAACATTGATGGTGTGGACGCTCTCTGGAGACACAAGAGCATTGCAGGACTTTCACAGGCTGCTGCCGATTTTATGCAACAAGCGTGGGCTCCTTCCACCCGGAAACGACATTCTGCTTCATGGAAGCGATGGGTGGGTTGGTGCCTTTCAAAACAGGTGGATCCCGTGGGATCATCTATAACTGAAGTATTGAATTTCTTGTCTGAGTGTGCTAAGTCATGACTTGCTTACAGGTCCATTAATAATTTCAGGTCTGCTATTTCTGCTGGTCACGATCATGTTGATGGTAAACCTGTGGGGATGCATCCCCTGGTCTGTAAGTTACTTAAAGGGGTCCGGGTGGCTAATCTCCCTCGGCTAAAGGTATTCCACGCTATGGGATGTTAATAAAGTTCTCACTCTTTTAGAATCCTGGCCCAACAATGTTGATCTTTCCTTGAAGCAGCTTTCTGCCAAGCTTACTATGTTATTCTGTCTTATTTCATGTCGAAGGGTGTCAGATGTCAGAGCCTTAGACCTAGCTGGTAGGATGTTCTCTCCACAGGGTGTCTCCTTCATTATCACGAGAAGGACTAAGACTATGTCCAGGTCGGTGGAGTACCCAGCTTTTCCTCACAATAACAAGTTATGTGTTTTACAGTGTTTAAAAGTGTATGAAGAACGTACTATCTCTCACAGGGTGGACCCTTTGGGTCAGTTGTTTATTTCTGTTCAAAAACCATTCAAACCAGTCACTGCTGCTACTTTAACTAGGCGGGTCAGGTGGATTATGTCTGAATCTGGCATTGATATTTCTGTTTATGGTCCTCACTCCGCTAGAGGAGCTATGGCTTCTAAGGCCTATTTACTAGGGTCCCGCTTAGAGTACATTCTTAAAGCAGCTGATTGGTCGTCAGACTCAATGTTTAAGGTGTTTTATTACAAACCTATTCCTCATGTTTCTGATGCTGTGATTGATGAGCTTTGAACCAGCATAATCAGAAGCCTCCGGTCCTACCATAGAATACAACATTTTCTAGCTATCGCAACAAGAATTTTAGATTCTATTAAGGACATGGAGGCGAGGATTATCCCACCCGTTAGGACAGTTATTCAACTGTAAAGTTGTTTTGATATTATGTTGTTTAACAACTTTATGCCCACCCAATGAGAAATGTAGTTGTGGGCTCCTTTTCTCAACCTTGTTTTTCTATTATAGGACATGATTCCAACAAAAGTTGAATGCCTTCTCCGGATGGAGTTGACGTGCCTTCAGGATGGAAGCGGACGCCTTCGCTGGTTTTGGATTGTTCTCCGTTGAGAACCTATTACAGGAACTGGTAATTTCTCAGTTGAGAATTCAGAGACTTTGTTTGTTCTTATGGGACTTCTTCGAGCAAAGAAAGAGGAGGCAGGATTAGTGTCTCCCTACTTTGTATGCTTGTTCATGATGTGATTGGACGTTACATTGGAGGCGTGGTTCAAAGCCTCATAGATATTGTAGTTTTTTACAAATGTAGTTTTACTTTCATTGACTGCTGTATTTTGCAGTAAAGAAATGAGAAAGCATAATCCTCGCCTCCGTGTCCTTAACAGAATCTAAAATTCTTGTTGTGATAGCTAGAAAATTTTGTATTCAACAGCGAGTTCTGGTTCACCTTTCAACAATAAAAAGAAGTTAACTCACTGTCTTATGCATTGTCCAAATCTCGGTTGCTGATGCGGTACTTCTGCGTTTGGAGCGTTCTTGCTGATCATTTTTAGTCACTATGAGCCTACCAGTGCTTGCAATTAAAGCACATGGCACACAAAGAACACCTCCTCCTCTTCTTGAGCCAGCATGCAGCTTTCCTCATTTACCTCGCAGGCCCCCTCAAAGTGGTTTGTACAATAGCTTTCACTTTCTCAGCGCCAGCATGCATGCGTAGACATACGAGCTCAAGGGACCCGGAAAAATGAAAGCATGCTTTTGAAATGCTGCAGTGGATGGCTGTCATAAAAATAAAGCTTCCAATAGTAATAATTCCTAGGCAAAAAAATACCTGTCTAGAATCAGGTTTAACCCCTTCCATGCTGCCGTTGGCCATTGGCCGACGGCAGCACTACCTCGATGGTGCTGCCGTCGGCCAATGGCTGACGCGGCCGCGCCCGTTTTTTAAAACGGCCGCACTGCCACGAAATCGCGGAAGCAGCCAACGGGTTAAACAAAGCAAGTTGATGAACAAAGCCTCAGTAAACTAACAACAAAGCAAGTAAAAAAAAAATATATTTTTTTATTTAAATGTTATACATAAACAATTATATTCCCTTTTTATAAAAACAATGACATTATCACATACATGGCACAAAAATCATACAAAATGACAAATATTTTGATAATTCATTAAAAAACATGCATCTAAAGGTAAAAAGTGACAAGGGTTTTCAGGAATTGTAGTAGAAAAGATGACAGTCTCTACGCTCGTTTCAGCGTGACACACGCCTTCTTCAGGAGAACCTCTGGAATTTCTAAACATGAACAAAATATGAACATGAACATACATAATGTATTACTGTACAGTACAATGAGGCTGTTAAAATACACTTATGGTGCAAAAAAGAAGAAAAAGGTGATGGACTACATTGTGACTCCTAATATCATTCAAGGGTGCCATAACTCAAGAAAAGAGAAGAATAAATAATCTGATCGTGCTAGTCTTGTCCTGTTACCAGTGAGACAAGATTAGGAAAAGAGTGAATTGATAGCAAAGCCAAGATGTAAGAAGAGCCCAACAAGAAAAGAGATAGAGGATAAAAAGTAGCCTGTGATGACAATAGGCAAGTGAAGTGCAACCAAATTACCCAGGTGACAGTAGCGGGTATAAATCCTTACCTCTAATTAATAAAGTTGTATCCCTTACGGAGGGCTTAGCAGCATGTTCTGACAAATACAGACAGTTGTTGATACAAGAAATAAAAGGTTGCAATGAACCATCATAACAAACTACCAGATTGAGAAAACTGACGTAACGTAATGTAAATAGCTAGCTGATGCGGTAACAGTGCGTGGTCGAGGATACACGACGGCACGACAAGCTGATCCCAGCAATACAACAACAGGCGATCTGAGGGATTGTATAATACGATCTATCCATAAATCAAGAAGGGATGAAAGTCAATGCATGAGACAGATTGAACGAGTATAAATACCTGATCTGTTATGATGTACTCCAAAGAATTCAGCAATGTGGGTTTGAGTGGAGCACTAATATTATCAGTTAATGGAACAGAGAAGCTGTAATGAATAAATGAAGCCAAATGAGAAAAGAGAGACTCTATGTATCGCTAGTGATTTACAATGCTACATGGACAGTCAGTCTAATTACCTGTGTAAGGACAGATCAATCGGCATCAAAGATACCGGATGGATTGTCGATAAATTGCGGTTTATATAAACACACGTCAAAGGCACCTACATATGATAATCTATAATAGAGTAAAAGTACAAATTCAGGTATAGCTGAATTACCGGCTATTGATGATGTCAAATTGTACATGGTTTACCAGGAGTGCCATTACTCGCCTAACGTGACAAAGAGCTGCAGGATTCGAAAGGTTAGCTACACAATGAACATGGTACCTTTCAATATCGACAAATGCAAAGCGTGCATTGCGGATAAATAGTTTCTACAATTAAGTGCTATAGTTCACATAATGTTAAAGGTTGCTGCAAGATTTGGAAAACTAGCTACATTGTGGGCATGATACCTAAAATGAACGACCCGGAACGTGCATTGCAGGTGAATGGTAACTGCAATAAAAGGAATTGATGTTATACTTAAGAGCACCAATGCTAGCAAACAACTCCTTTGGATATGTGCCCTCAGTTTTAAAACTAACCACCACGGCAACAATTATACTTACTAGGAGCTTCGCGTTAGCAGAACCACCGGGAATCCACAACGGAGGGTAAACACTCGAAATTAAAGAGTGCGCAATATATATAAACCCATTGGAATCCATGACGTGAGGCGGTGAAGCGCGCGAGAACGGCATTACGTGAACTACGCAATGGAAGTTACGGTCTTGAGAAGACTAGTCTGCTGACCTACTATGAATCTCGCATCAAATGAGTCCGATAATAGAAAGCGACAAGGGAATGAGCTGGCTTAGCGCGCACCATCAGAAATGATTATGGAAAAGGTAGTAATGCCACAAGTTGTTCATGCAAGAGCTAAGCTGTAAAATACCCATTACTGAGGCCCAGAAGAAAACCTCAATAGCGGTAGTGAAGTAATAACAACTGGTGTTAAGCTTACAAAGGATACATAGAGTCTCTCTTTTCTCATTTGTCTTCATTTATTCATTACAGCTTCTCCGTTCCCTTAATTGATAATATTAGTGCTCCACTCAAACCCACATTGCTGAATTCTTTGGAGTACATAGTAACAGATCAGGTATTTATACTCGTTCGATCTGTTTCATGCATTGACTTTCATCCCTTCTTGATTTATGGATAGATCGTATTATATGATCCCTTAGATCTACTGTTGTTGTATTGTTGAGACCAGCTTGTCGTGCCGTCGTCTATCCTCAACCACGCACTGTTACCGCATCAGCTAGGTATTTACATTACGTTACGTCAGTTTTCTCAATCTGGTAGTTCGTTATCATGGTTCATTGCAACCTTTTATTTCTTGTATCAACAGCTGTCTGTATTTGTCAGAACATGGTGCTAAGCCATCCGTAAGGGATACCCCTTTATTAATTAGAGGTAAGGTTTTATACCCGCTACTGTCACCTGGGTAATTTGGTTGCACTTCACTTGCCTATTGTCATCACAGGCTACTTTTTATCTTCTATCTCTTTTCTTGTTGGGCTCTGCTTACATCTTGGCTTCGCTATCTTTTTTTAAAAAAAAAAATTTATTACCACAGTTGGGTCATTTGGGTCATTTGACATATATTACATTCATAGCATCAAGATATATGCATGCACAATTTTTTATTTACAAAATGGTCTAAGACGGCCGGGGAGGATGAGATTACCAAATTCGTATACAGAATATACAAAATATACAAAAATACATAGGTCCATAAACTATTCCTCCAAATAATCTTTAAGTACCCCCCAGATCGATATACCTAGTCGTTTTTTTTTTTACACCCTTTAGAGCATACAGATTCCATTCTAATTCATATGCATTAAACATTTTCCTTCTCCAAAATTCAAACATCGGTGCTTCAGGTTGTAACCATTCTGTGTCAATACATAACCGGGCAATGGTCATTGTAACGAATAAAAAGTTCTTAAATTTACCCAAATTCACATTTTCATTAACACATTGCCCCTCCCCCGATTAACATAAGTGCGGAGGATATTTAATCGGATAATGGATAACTAAAGATATAAACCTTTCTATACTAGAGATGAACGACGATAGTTTAGGGCATTTATAGAAGACATGAACAATATCTGCATCTTCCCCTCCACACCGAAAAACTTTCCATCATACATAGGCCCCCATGTTGCCATTCGTTTGGGAGTGTAATATAATCTAAATATAGTCTTATATACCTGGGTTTTCAGATTGGCTGACAAACACATATCCTTAGCCATCAGAATGGTATCTACAATATTTAGGTCAGTTTCCTCCAACTGGTTCTGCCAGTATACATTATACTTGTTCAAGTCATCAGGTTTATATTCCGTCAGCAACCGATATATCATACCAATCCTTTTTTTTTATTGAATTGCCTCTATTAATTTATTGGGAGTGGGTCTGGTAAGTTTCTTTAAGCAAAAATCTCTAACTTGGAGATATTTAAAAAAGGAGAAATGAGGTAGCTGATATTTAGTACTCATATTTGAAAAAGATCTAAATATTCCGTCCGCGTCGTATATATCTCCAATTCTAACCACCCCTTTCTTACTCCATTCTTTTGCTACATTGTCGCAGAATATCGATGGGAGTATTTTCTCCGCTGAAAAAGGAGTATGATACGAAATTCTCTCTAGCTTCATAATCTTCACAACCTTTCTCCAGACTTTATATGCAGACTCAACCACCTTAAAGCGGGTAAGCTTGTAGTAATTCCCCTCCAACTCTTTTAACAAACATCCCTTTGCGTGCTCCCCCAATAATAAATAGAATATCGACGGGGGTTCTACTGGATCTTCAATTTGTTCTCCAGTCAGCAAAATTCTCATTCTTTGTAGAAAACAAACATAATAATAAAACACAAAATCCGGGATCCCACGCCCACCTCTCTCTATTGGTAGAGTCAACCATTTCATTGCTCGCCTGGTTTTTCCGGGTGCCCAAAAGAATTTAATACATATAGTTTGCAACTTATAAATATGATTTAGGGGTATCTCTAAGGGGATACTACGATATAGATATAAAATCTTGGCTAATACATTCATCTTAATGACGTTGCGTCTCCCAATTATGGATAATTGGAGTCTGCCCCATCTATCTAAGGATTGCTTGAGTTGTTGCATTATCCTACCCCTATTAACGGCCACTATCTCCTGTGTATGAGATTTAATTACAATTCCTAAATATGTCACTTCGGAGGTGACCCTATCATCGTTAAATTGAACGCTATCTGTGCAAAGCACCTGCGTTTTTGCGGCATTTAACTTATAGCCAGAGCTATTTCCAAAATCAATGGCCAAGCGTTCAATCTCTGTCATTGCCTGCCCAGGATCAGTGGTAGTGATGGCTATGTCATCCGCATACGCGAATACTGAGTGGGGTACACTAGAGGCAATAAATGGTTTAATATGTGTTGACTCTAGCAGTTTAGTTAAGAATGGATTGATAAATAGCGCGAAGAGAAGTGGAGAGCAGGGAAACCCCTGGCGTGTACCTCTTGTAATAGCTATCCTTTCCAACTTTCGGCCCATAGCTACAACTCTCGCGTTAGGTGATCTATACAATACCTTAATAGCTCTCAAGAAGTTTTTACCAAATCCCATTCTGTACATTACTACCCACAAATATGCCCACTCTACACGGTCGAACACTTTCTTTTCTTGTTGGGCTCTTCTTACATCTTGGCTTTGCTATCAATTCACTCTTTTCCTAATCTAGTCTCACTGGAGACAGGACAAGACTAACACTATCAGATTATTTATTCTTCTCTTTTCTTGAGTTATGGCACCCTTGAATGATATTAGGAGTCACAATGTAGTCCATCACCTTTTTCTTCTTTTTTGCACCATAATTGTATTTTAACAGCCTCATTGTACTGTACAGTAATGCATTATGTATGTTCATGTTCATATTTTGTTCATGTTTAGAAATTCAAGAGGTTCTCCTGAAGAAGGCGTGTGTCACGCCGAAACGCGCGTAGAGACTGTCATCTTTTCTACTACAATTCCTGAAAACCCTTGTCACTTTTTACCTTTAGATGCATATGTTTTTTAATTAATTATCGAAATATTTGTCATTTTTGTATGATTTGTGTGCCATGTATGTGATAATGTCATTGTTTTTATAAAAAGGGAATATAATTGTTTATATATATAACATTTAACCCCTTCACTGTGGGGCTATTTCCCCCTGCTGTGCTGGGGGGCGGGTGGGCGTGCACAGTGCCCCGGTGCTCATGACGAGGTCAGCTCGTCATGAGCCACGGCGCTCCGGTGCTCATGACGAGCTGAGCTCGTCATGACCGCGCCCATTTTAATGGAACGCTGAGCACAGCAGGGGAATCAGCCCAGCGAGCGTTCCATCAAACGGGCGCGGTCATGACAAGCTCAGCTCGTCATGAGCACCAGAGCGCCGTGGCTCATGATGAGCTGACCTCGTCATGAGCACAGGAGGGGTTAAATAAAAATATATATTTTATTTTAACTTACTTTGTTGTTAGTATACTGAGGCTTTGTTCATCAACTTGCTTTGTTTAAACCGGATTCTAGACAGGTATTTTGTTGCCTAGGAATTATTACTATTGAAAGTATTGTTACCCTGTCCTAGGAACACTCACTAGACTCAGGGGGTCCCTTTTATTACACTGAATAAAAACAAAGCTTCAGCATTTGAATTGCATGTTTAAATAACTAGTGGGCGGGGCGAGGAAAGCTGAAGCAAGCCTGCATGTCTTTTTTCGCGATACTGGGGAAAAGTCTGATCTGAAAATTTGCCATCTTGAGTCATGTCCTCTAGAGAACATAAATCCAGATCGATTTAGGGGGGCACTATCAAAATAAGAGGGGCCCGGCCACTGTAGGCCCCCCGTGGCTACGGGCCTGACCTTCCCGGTGCTGTTTCCAATTATGTGGGGGGGCCCTATGGACCCCCTCTGCCCACGGGACCACCACCTCCCCGGGGCAACTTTCAATAATATGGGGGGGCCTTGAAGAACCCCTGCCCTGGAAACCGCCACTGCCCTGGGGCACACATACAATAATTGAGGGGGTCTGTTGCAGGCCTCCGGGGACCATCACCTCTCAGGGACAAATTTGAATAAAGGAGGGGGACCGTGCTGCCCCCCTCCAAGAGTTCTATATGACCCTGGAGACCGCCACCCCCATGGCCATCTCCAGGAATGTCCTGGGGTGCCCACTCTAGGGACACTGCAGTTTGCTATGGCTTGGCAGGATCACCGCTCCCGCCATGCCATAGCAAACAGTGTGCCCCCCCTCCCTTCAGGATTATTAAAAACAAATAAAACGGCCTCGCCCCAGGAGATGGGGTCCCCAGGGCCGAGCTCACCCCCCAACTAGTAGTGCGCCAGAAGGCGCTTTTGCAGGATGCTGACGAAAGGGGGTGTGACCACAGAAACCTCTCAGCAAACCCACTGTGGGGCCAACAAGTGCTCCTGTTACCTCCAAAAAGTCCCACACAGCGGGAATGCTTTGAGGTGCTCGGAGGCCATGCCCCCTTTCTACAGCACTCTGCCAACATGGCTCCAGGTGCACTACTGGTTGGGGGATGAAATCCACTTTACTCCTGAGGGACCTTGGGGGCCAAGAAGCCTTCCAGGTACCTAGTGTAAGTTCTACACAGCGGATTTCCTGAGAACTGGTCAGAGGCCCCACACCCTTTCTCCACCATTCTGCAAACGTGACTACTACTTTAAAAACCATGGAAATCTACTGGAAAAAAAAAGGTTATAGGGATGTTCTAGTTAGGAATTAGCACTTAAAAAACCTTAGAAATACACTGAAAAAAACCAAACGTTACAGGGACGTTATAGTTAGGAAATTTTATTTAAAAAAACCTTAGAAATTCACTGCGAAACCAAGGGTGTTATAGTTAGGCTGACATTTCACTTGTACGCAAGCAGAAAAATTCAGCAGTTCTATAACTCGCGCCCCCACAATGCACTGCTTATGACCTCACATATTACATCACTCATGACATGGTCAGTGACTTTACTGATGACATCTCAAATAGCATCACACATGTGACATCACTGATGACATCATCCTGTGACTGAGTGTTTTTAAAACGTTTGAGTGTGATATATATATATATATATATATATATATATATATATATATATATATATATATATATATAAATATACACACACACACCAAGGTGCATTGGTGAATCAGTGCCTGTGGCTTGTGGGCAGGAACGACCAAATACATTTAAAGCATATATATATATATATATATATATATATATATATATATATATATATATATATATATATATATATATATATATATTAGTGAAATGAAAAGGTGTTGGCTAATGTCAGATGAAGACACAGTCTCTGCAATAATGGTATGACATAGCTGCTCAGCTGTAAATAGGTTATTACAGTTGAGTTGTGATATCACCATGTTTGCCATGGCCAGCAGCTGAGGTGGAAGGCAGGTCAAGGAGCATGATTACTGCTGCAGTTTAAACAATGAAGAACACAACTCTGCATTCGGCCTCATGTCTCTATATACCCAAGAAACTCCCTGATAACTTCAAATATTCCTTTAATGTACTGGGGGGCACTTGATCCTATATATAATAATCTCTTAGTGTTTGGGGTAACACACTAAGATTCCTTTGGGAAGTTCGCTCTAAATTCCTTCCGCCTCTGACTATCACGTGAAGAATAGGCGTAGAAGTGAAAATGTGTTTAAGGGGAGCATGGAATCAGGAAGGAATCTAGGGGGAACTGGGAGCTACCAGAAAGGCAACAGAGCTGCTTCAATATATACTTTGTGTGTCAGAAAAGCTTACAGCTTTGCGCCAGTACAGCACTGACTGCAGAGATGTCTTCAAGGTGACTCTCTTGAGTGTTTGATTCGTCCTCGAAGGAACCCTTGCCTGTCTCCAGTTTGAAGGCTGGTCCCAGTGCATGTGTGATGAGATATGTTTCAGAGAAGCTAGTTATGGAATATGTCAGCTCTCGTAAAGCCGCAGCACTACCTACAGACAGTACAGAAACACAAAGCCGTCAAGCAACACTGACACAAGTTTTCACAGATCAATTTTTCATGCCTTCAGTAGAACTTAGTGACTACTAATCCAGAGCACACCCCTACTGTGGGCTATCATGCCTTCTGCTGCGTCAAAATATACATTTAAAGGAGCTGGATATATCTTCAGAATACTGAATACTCAATATAAGTATAGAAAAAACACAAAGAAGTGCAAAACGTGAATATTAAAAAAGGGCTACAGAACCAAGAGAAGATGTATACATCTTACATTCCAATAAACACATACATTGAACTAAGCTGAATATTGCAAATAAAATAACACATGATCAAGAAAACATTAGCATGCAGATGAATAGACCTAATAAATAGTGCACTTTTTCCAACAATTTTGGATCACAGCTGTTTCCGTAGGATCCCCATATTTATGTGACCTTTGAATTTCAGTCTGCATTTCTAAAATGTTAGAGTTTTAGGAATGTAAAACAAAAGCCCTCTAGGTGAGTGGGTCGGCAGAAAGTATCTCAGTTGCGGCGTTTCAATGCTGGTAAAGCAGGGCTGGATGCATGCATGGTTTTTAAGATAGTGACCTAGAAAGCATTTAGAGAATCTATATGGAAAAGATTTACATAGTCAGTGGTAATCCCAATAGTGTAATACCAGAACTAACAGCAGCTTTTGATACAAATGCCCATCATAATATGTTGAACATTGAAAACAGGGTGAGCCCCGGGGGATCTGTTCTACAGTGGTCCCAGACCTATCCCATAGAATGCTTATTAATGGATAAAATCGGCAATAACCATTCTTGTACCCCTCTCGTCTCCTGTGATGCCCCTCCTGGCTCCACCCTAGCACCAATAATATTTTATATCTATGTAGAACCCATTTATGAGCTCCATCTGCATCTTGGTGTCTCATTTCAACAATCCACAGATGGCACTCAGGCCTGCCTCTCACGGGATGTCCCTAAAACTTCAAACTTCAGCACATCCACAAATGGATAGAGAAAATTAATTTCAAATGCAACAGACTAAAGATGGACTTTCTATTCCTCACACCTTAACCTGACCCTGGCGCTGACCTTCTCTAGCTTGAACCATTAAAATGACCAGACATCCCCCCACACTGACTACCTCTGCTATATCTCAAGGAATTCTTGCTTGACTCTAACCACAATCTTAAAAGGTATCTCCAGGCCATAGCTAAATCTATCAGATTCCACTTTCACAAATGTAAGACGCTGAAAAACGTTCTCTCCTTCCTCATTACTGGGCTGCCCAAAATAGACGAACCCCTCTCAGGCCTATGTCACAAGCTGCAGCAAAGTTCTTGACTGATACAAACAAACATTGGCAAAGATAATTGGTTTGCATTGGCCACCATTGTTTGTCACTTTGTCTATGTTTGTTTTGTCAAACTTTTTGCATTTTGTAAAACATTGTTTTTTTGGTGAGCTTCCAGGTCCTCTCCAAGCTGAAAAAGAAACTCTGACTAAAAGCTAAAATATTATTTTATATCAAATAGCACACATTTCCGTAACAGCCCCTTAGACAAAATGGACCTACTTTTTGTGTGAATATGTCCCTTGTGGAAGGGTAAAATGCCATCACTTACAATTAAATTAGCCGATGGCTGAAGCATGCTGACCCACTGCCCCACACTGTATGATGTGGTGGCTAGAAGAAAAATGTGAATGACACAATAACAGTACAATGGATGAATGAACTAAATGAAAACTCCTAGAAGTAAGTATATTATGATATAATTTATTAATATCAAATGGTCAACGCTAATGACGCATCTAAAATGGAAAACATCACCCTTGAACTTACCCAGCTTAAATGGCTCCCATTTGAGGCTGGCTGCACTATGAGAACCGCTTGAATTACCTTCAAAATTCTGAAGCAACAAACTACAAAATACCTCACCTATAAACGTTCCTTTTGTGGAGGCTCTTACTCTCTCTACCTGAAAGACCATCATTTGCCTCCACTCCTCATTTCAGAGAAAAAGTGCAAACACTATGCAGATCTTTTTTCCTGCAACACTCTGAAGCTTTGCAACTCACTCCCTATTCCTATTAAAAACACCTCCTGTTTGCAAAGCTTCAAATCCCTCCTCACAAACACGCTACTTGAACTGTTCTTGTGCATGACCATCCAAAAAACACATTCTAGCCGAATATGTGTGCGCTTATGTAAATACAACTTCTTGTCTGTTTATCCAAATATTTACCTCTTTAACTATTAATCTTACAGATATCCATAGCTCTTGGCCCTCTACTCATATGATCAGTGTTGGCATATGACAGTTGTTGCTCTATTCTTTCTTTCTATGTATTCTTGTGGTTTTTAGGGCTTGTGGGAGACAGTGCATGCACTGTTGCTTGCGAGATTATTTGGGTAGCTGAACAAAATAAAATCTAATAATGACTTAGAGCCTGTCCATAACTTACCATTGGTTGAAATCATTGTCACTCTCATTTCCTTGTTTCTAATTGGTCAGCGCATGCCTGTTTCACTTTCTCTTCACACATTTGTCTCTTTGATGAAGCGTGGAGTGGACCAAGTAACGATTATTGTCCTTCAGCTGCTCGTGCACTTTTTGAGGTACTTTTTTCTTCCCTCCCTCCTCCTCTGTAACTTGCCTTGTCTCTCCTGCCCCTTTACTTGTTGACCTCTCCCACCCCATTGCATGTTGCTCCATCCGTCCCTTCAAGCCCTCTCCTGAATCGGAAGAGGTGTGGCGCCGCGGCTAGGGCGACTGACACTGGAATCTGGGGACCACGGTTCGATCCCCGGCTCCGGCGGCAGGTTAGCCCCGCACCATGTGACTCTGGGCAATAGCTTGTTTAATGTTCCCGACGGCCCCCAGCGCCTAGAGACCCTTACGGGTGATTGTGCGCTTTACAAATGTGGATTATTATTATTATTAATCGTTGCTTGTTGCCCCGTCCTTTCTTCACTGTTGTTCACCCGAACTACCAATTAAAACTCTCTGAAACATCTCCCGTTAGAGGCCTCATAAAACCAAATCCTTCAAAAATCACAACAAAACATTCATAAGTTTTATGATGCATGGAGCTTTATGGTGCTCTCGGCTTGATATGTAACGCCCCATACACCTTGATAAATAACTGCACATCTGGCTGTTAACCTTGCACATCTGTGTGCAGCTGAGGACCACCACGTCCCGCCAAACCCGCCTTCCACGTCAGTAACAGCACGTGTGCTGCCGCTGAGCACTCCTGTGTGAAGCAAAGTGCATGTACCATGGAGAGAGTCCCTGTGGTGTTTAATAAACGAGAGCTGCTGAAGGGCCCGGCTGCGCGTGAGTAACAGGAACAATAAATAGTGCGTGCTCGCGCGCGTTTCTAATAAACAAACAAGGTTACAGCATCCTGTGTGAATAGAGGAACTGATGGGCAATATTACGGGATCGGACGTGAGCGCGCGCCTTTCTAATAAATAAATAATATTGCAGGGTGTCTGCGTGTGATAAACAGACATACTTGAACGCTATTACAGTGCGTACGTTTTTATCTACGTATTTTTGTGTGATAAAAGCAATATTGCAGAATATTACAAGATCATGTGTGTAACGAACACAAAGGTTGTGTACGTTTCTAATAGACGAGCAATATTTCAGAAATGCTAACTCTATCGAGGCCGCGCCGGGGTGTGATAATTAAACAAAACGACAGTCTGGGCTTTAATTGGGATAACAAAAAAACTGGGGGTCTCCGAAAGGGGTGTGACCGATCTAATTAAGGGTGTGGCTTAAAAGCACCTAAACTGAAAATCTGTGCTTAGTTTAGTGTGCTGTCCGACTGGTATTTTGCTACTTCTGTCATTACATCCAGACATATAATAATCAAGTAACATTACACGTACAAGCCAGTACCATTGACGTTGTCAATGGATTTTAGTTACAGCAAATGAATAATCAACAGCCATGGCTTCCTAGTATAGCATATTGAAAATATACTTCAGTTCTGAAATAGCGGGACTGTGAAAGGACTAGAACGAGTCTCTTTGAAGTTACGTCAGAGGCAGTGAAGGGTGGTACTGCTGCAGAGTGAAGATTTATTTTCTCTATCCCGAGGACAAAAGTGGAGAGCCCAATAGTGAACCCGTTTCAGCACCTGCTTTCTGGACCTGCAGGTGCTGGACCCGGCCCACTTAAAGCCCTGAGGACAGTATCTATAAATGTTGAACAATGAAGATCGCACTAGCCTATGTGAGCGATGGATAAACTAAACGTCTATCAGACACTGCTCAGTATCCTTCGAAAACTTCGGGTTGAACGGTGTCTGTGTCACAACACAGACTCGAGCCTTCGTGACCCTCGGGCATTGTTTATAAAACACACAACGTGTAATTAATGCAGACACAACGGGCATCTTCTACATTAATCCCATTAATAAAGTCTGCATTACAGGGCAATAAAGAAAACGGCATAAAAATGTGAAGTAATCCTCCTAATGGGAATTAACCCGCCCATCACCCCAATCACTGGAACTTCTGTTCTGCCCAGACTTTGTATACATCAAGGAGTGATCTCTGGTTTAGCTGAGCTTTCATCAAATCAAATGCCCAAGCTTTTTAAATAAATATAACATAAAATAACGTCAATATATGTACACACTAGTCCATACCAGTGAATACGTTCTGTCACATGTGTAAAATATCTTGGGCTTAATAAGGAGAGCAAGAACTTAAACCACATACTTAGCACATTATAGATAAATAAATAAATAAATAAATGCATGCACTCGGCACTGCAGAGCTATCTTACAAACATAATAACAGTACAAGGAGGCTTCGTGAGTTAAACACTTGTTGATGCCTTCAGATGTCACGGGCGGACCATTCTTCTGAGTCAGGTACATTGAGTATCTTTACACTGAGCAATGGTAACAGCTGTCATTTATTGCGCTTAGATGTGACAGGAGTGCTATTTAAACAAGCATTGGCAAAGTCAATAGAACTCACCTAGTTAATTAATAATTTCCTTCAATTTATGCTTTTGTACTACAATCAATGCAATGCTCTAACACTGCCCTGTAACAAGTTTAATTAATCATTGCCTACAACATATTCCTTTGTACTGAATTCCCCTTTAAGTCCATAACAAACACTGTAAACAATATTTATGTTCAACGGATAATTCAGTCAGGCAAACTATTTTCACATCCTTATTGTGTACAGTACACTGAAACATTGCCCAGTGAAATGTGTGCTATATTAAATAAAAAGTATATGAATAGATAAATAAATAAACAAGTTGGTGTTCCTGACCTAATGTTGAACTAGCACTTGTGCGTTCTGTATCTGAAGGTCTCCCATGTAATGTGGTGGCCCTGATATTCAAACTTAGCAACTCTCTCCAATGAGTAGTATTCAGGCAGCATTCAAGGGTATCTATCTATCTATCTATCTATCTATCTATCTATCTATCTATCTATCTATCTATCTATCTATCTATCTATCTATCTATCTATCTATCTATCTATCTATCTATCTATCTATCTATCTATCTATCTGTCTATCTGTCTATCTCTCTATCTGTCTGTCTGTCTGTCTGACAGAGATTTAGAAAATCAGGTGAGATCAATAGAATATGATAAACCAAAGGCAATTGATGAAGTGACTTGACAATCAACATATAGTTGTATTTAAACCTTCCACCACAAGGTAACATCAGCATGAAAACACTCCCCAATGGCAAAAGGACACATCCAGCTGGCCCCACTAGGACTGAATTTCCATCACCCACAGGAGTGTCTATAAGGTCAAATGGAAAGTTGTCAGACGGATTAAGAAAACTCACGTGCTTCACTGATTGAGAACAGACAACTGCTGGTGTACCTTGTTGACAGAATAAAAAAAAGAGAAAAGATAACAAATGTAGGTAATTCCTGACCAGTTGGCATAATTTTTCACATTTTCGTCATCCCTGCCATGTGCATGTTGCAATATGGGTTACTGGGCTTTCTGTGAATCCCTCCACTTTATTAATGCAAAAGGAATAAATGATTGATGGAATGTTGAACAATATAAACATTCACCCCAGTCACAAAGATCTGGGTCTAATCCATCGTTCTTTTGCTCACCACGCCACCCCAGTTAGGACTCAGCCATATGCAAATTAGTCATGACCCTGCTCCCTAAGGGAACAGTCCAGCCCAAACTGCCAGGCCAGGTCCTCCCTGGTTCGGAAACAAGCATCCTGGGAACGGTTTCGGGGTTTCACCTCTAATCAGCCAGGCTAGCTTGACTACAATGGCAAAAAGAGCACAAGTCCCACGCCTAGGCTTACCTATCCCACTAGGGGTGTTGCCCTAAGTGGGAAGGGTATACCCTGACGTTGGTCCCATACTCACTGCACCTTGGATTCAAGCTAGCCTGGCTGATGAGGGTTGAGGCCCCGAAACTGGTCCCAGGATGCTTGTTTCTGGTCCAGGAAGGACCTGGCTTGGCAGTTTGGGCTGGACTTCTCCCATGAGGAATAGGGTCAAGACTGATTTGCATATGGCTGGGTCCAAAATGGGGTGGTGTGGTGAGCAAAAGAACGATGGATTAGACCCCGATCTTTGTGACTGGGGGTGAATGTTTGCATTGTTCAGCATTCCGTCCATCATTTATTCCTTTTGCATCCATTTAATTAATGCCACACACTCCCCATTCACCTGCACTTCGAAACAAATATGCAACCTTTAGCCTTTATCAATCCAGTAAAAGGCAGTGGGAGCAAAAGCCGTGATAATGAAGAAACCACGTGACATAATTTCTTACTTTGTTAGTCTCTAGGATAACTTGATACTCGGTTCCCAAACAGTATGCATCCAGAAAGGTCATCGATTTTATCGTTTTATCAAGCAAAAAATTATTTGATTATGGTGTAATCTGTTCTGCAGTGAACATTTAACTCAGCTGTCCTGGGACAACGTTCGACTTATTGACTGGTGTATTTCCCAAAAGGAGGAACCCCACATTATAATGGATTACTGGTACTGACTTTCTAAGAACAATGTACATGGCATCTATTGATCAGTTACACAATTCTTAGTGGTAACAGTTAGTATGAGCGCTCAGCACAGTAAAGGTACAAGTGAAATCTTGAATCAAAGTAGATGTGGTGCTCAAAGAATGAGGGGGCTGGTTACCACAACCCCAAAGATAACCACAAGGGTACAAACTGTAAATTGTCCATCCGAGCACTCGTTCAGTATCACAAGAGTCTTTTATGGTTTTCACCAGTCCATTTAATATCCAATTTCTTCAGTTGTATCACAAATCATAAGTCCCAGTTGTATTCCAAATCATAAATCCAAAATATGAAACGATGCAGCCAACACGTGTTTCGTCTGGTCAGTAGGACCATTGACTTCCTCAGGGCTCCAAACTTTAGTATCCAGCACCGTATTCATACCAACTCAGTCATTCGCAAGATCATTTGGGTGTGATCGTACAACTCAGCTGCTCTTTGGCTAAGGAAATGATCCAAAGCACGTAAACCAAGAGAGTGGTCAATGATAGTATATAAAGATACCACGTCTAAAGTTACTAATATCATACCATCCTCCCATACAATGTCTTCCAACAGATTTAACACATGCTTGGTATCCTCAATGAAGGATGGCAGATTGTAAACATATTGTCTGAGAAAACAGTCAATAAACTCTGAAAGATGTTCCGTAGGTCCACCTATGCCGGAAACAATAGGCCGACCCGGCGGTTTGTCCCGGCACTTGTGGACCTTGGGAAGGGTGTACAAACAAGGTGATCTTGGTGTATTCAGGGTTAAGTATAGATATTCATCATGATCAAGAAGTGATTGTTCATACCAAGCTTTGATTTCATTGTTAATCTTGGCAATCAAATCATTCATTGGATTAGAGACTAGTCTCTCATAAAATTCTGTATCATTGAGTTGAGAGTAGACCTCATCGTTATAATCCTTTGTATTTAAAACCACTACGTTACCTCCTTTGTCCGCACTACGTATTGTCATGATGAATATCTATACTTAACCCTGAATACACCAAGATCACCTTGTTTGTACACCCTTCCCAAGGTCCACAAGTGCCGGGACAAACCGCCGGGTCGGCCTATTGTTTCCGGCATAGGTGGACCTACGGAACATCTTTCAGAGTTTATTGACTGTTTTCTCAGACAATATGTTTACAATCTGCCATCCTTCATTGAGGATACCAAGCATGTGTTAAATCTGTTGGAAGACTTTGTATGGGAGGATGGTATGATATTAGTAACTTTAGACGTGGTATCTTTATATACTATCATTGACCACTCTCTTGGTTTACGTGCTTTGGATCATTTCCTTAGCCAAAGAGCAGCTGAGTTGTACGATCACACCCAAATGATCTTGCGAATGACTGAGTTGGTATGAATACGGTGCTGGATACTAAAGTTTGGAGCCCTGAGGAAGTCAATGGTCCTACTGACCAGACGAAACACGTGTTGGCTGCATCGTTTCATATTTTGGATTTATGATTTGGAATATCTATTGATCAGTTAACTTGTGTTTTTGAAGACTCCAAATTGCCAAAACAGCACAGGTGGGATCTAACCTTTTCAATGTCTTGGACTGTCCATCTTCATTTTGTGTATGTGCACAGAGGATTCCACTCCCCCTATGCATTGGTTGGCGCTGCACAGGTGGGATCTAATTTTCTCAATGTCTTGGACTGTCCATGTTCATTTTGTGTATACGCACAGGGAATTCCACTGCCCCTATGCATTGGTTGGTGCTGCATAATTAACTATATGCTTTAGTCTCTACAATTTGATGACCTTTGACGCAGACCATCCTGGAAGATCCCTGCCTTTAGCATAATACAAAGCATAAACCATAACACATGACTTGCAACTCAACAGAGTATTGAGACCTATATAAATGGCAGAATATAATAAAATAAAGCGTCTGGACAATTCCCTCTTTGTCAAAAATGGATCTACAATAAAGAACCGGCAGATGGACTTTCATGATGAAGATGTTAAAACTAGGCCTGGGAGGAGTGACCAAAAAACTCTGCTGCACTAGGTGGAGTACCGCATACGGCGGAGTGCATTAGGTCACGCTGTTCATGCTGATTTTTAGCACTGGGTGTTTGTCGCAAGCTGGAAAATTAGCACATAAGGCATCATGCGCAGCACAGGAGGGGCTGCTTCATTCAGCCGCTCGAGTAGATATTCTTCTTGAGCTGCAGCTTCCTCAACGCGAATGAAAGGTTTGTCAACGCGAGCGTTCGTGGTCATCCACGACTACCCGCATGGGAAATCTCGCCAGGAGGTGGCCTGGAGTAAGATTTTCCTTGCTTGCACTCACCAACTTAACATTGGTGAGGAAAAAAACTCAGCTCCGCATTTTGGAATTCCGTGTGCTGCGCGGAGTGGGAAGAAGTCCTCATACTCCGGGGGCGGAGAGGAATTTACCGGCCAGGCTTAGTAAAAACCCAGTTTTTCGACAGACTAAACTTCTGTGAGGAGACCCTCATCTCTTCCTCAAATGCATAAACATTATTGCTGGCACCTGTAAGAAAAATTGGATTTTAGTTGCCCTACCCATAGTTATAGGCCGAGTCTCAGGCGAGGGCGCATAACTGGAGCCAAGCCAATTAACATACATTATTGCCCTGAAGATAAAAACATGTGTGACTGTCAGCAACCCTTCACCCAAAATAATGAGCTCGGCTGGAGCAGGGGCCGCCTCGAAACTGAATGGGTGAATCAACGCAATTTCATTCTCACGCACCGCTCCCACTTCAGCCACTTCTCAAGCACCGCCAGTTTACAGGTTACTCTTTGGTCTCCTCCTCTTGCTTTAACTTAGGAGAGCTCTATTAGCCAAAGAATGAAGAAAAAGTTTATATATGTATTTGTACTTTTCTTTGACTAATTGGGATTGCCTCAGCAATTGCAAGGACAGCAACCTGTGAGCTGGGGATGCTTGAGAAGAGGCTAAAGAAGCGTCATGGGAGATTGAAGACATTTTTTCACCCATACTATTAGGTGAGAGGATGCTCATGCTCCCACGGCGTAGCCTATTTGCCTACACCGCACAGGAAGGACGTTGGGAGCTGCCAGCCACAGGCTGAAACTTTTCCAGTCCCGAACATTAAATATAGCCTGTAAGGCCAGCATTCTGATTGGTTGGTAAGCTCTCAATGTTCCATGCCTGGCATTATTGGAAGTTAGTCCCTCACCAAACCCAAGCTATTATTGGGTGCCATTAGTGTAAAGATAAATTAAGATCCTGTTAGCGACCACTAGGACAGGATTGAGTAGACGGCTCTGTTAAGGATGATTTAGAATTTTGTATATCGACGATTTTAGTTGAGCCGGGGATACATTTTAAGATTTGATTAATTAATTGAATGATTATTTGGCCAATCTACAAATATATTTCAGATATGTGTCTATTGATACAGTATCATTTGAATTAGTGTGTAGTATTATTGTATTAATATGTTCAGGAGTTAGCTCAACGATCTGATTAATATATTTCAGGGTTTTGTGCATGTATTGAAGGAATATATTTCAGGATTCTCTATGAATATATTTCACGATTTTGTGCATGCATTTAAGGAATATATTTCAGGATTTTTACACTGATCTGTGAACAACTGTTTAATGTGTTTACGTATTTCCAACATTAATTTAAGGTGCACTTTGCATATCATCACTCACTTATCGTTCTTATATATTCATACCAGGATTCTACAAAGCTGTCGAATTATTTTTTTCTCAGCTTCTATTCAAGGATTATATTAAAACATACCAATAATCAGTTAAACAACTTGACTGCACTGCACGATTGAGCTCACAAATATGATCAAAGGAGCCATAAACACGGAATTCAGAAGCCAGCCTGTCCCTTGCCCTCCCCGGTACACCTTGCATAAATCATGCGCTGTCACTTGTCACATGAATAATATATACCGCTTCTAAATCGTCACATCCGAACGTTTGTCACCCCAGAGAGTGCTCGGACACCCCCCACATGCTTGCTCAGTTAAACCGTCTACACATCAGGTCAGGGGTGACGGAGATATCACGCAGCCAACAGATGCGCCTCAGTGCGTGAAACGTGATGTAAGATTGGTGGTGGAGGGCCCTAGGCCCGCATGCTAGGTGCAGCAATGACCTGACACAGACACCAGATGAGGGTAGTGGGAATGGCCTCAAGCACGTGCGCTCGGCCCCTTTTATTGCCAGCGTCATGTGACACCATGACGTCTGTGGTGGGTGGGTGTAAAGTGTAATACAGACACTTGAACACTAGAACGTGTCCATGCTAGGACACTACATCCCTCCCATTTTTTAATTGCAAAGACCCACATTCGGAAATCAACCTGTGGGGAAAATAACATGTATCAGGATGCAGTAAAGCGTTCAGCTTCCGCAGTGTCTTTCAATCCGCCGCTGCTTGGAATCACAGATGGTGTTCAACCTGTTGCGGATAACATCAGTTCACAGTGGCACCAGTTTGTGGTGCTCGATGGAAACAGCCTGTTGATGACTCTGCGACCAAATTGTCCTCTCAGTCCTTCTTTTGCTCACTTCCCTGGCGACGGGTGCAGTTAGAGTTCTTGTGGTTCGCCGGGGAATGATGCACGATTTCCGGCCTTGGCCTTGGCTTTATTTGTAGTCTATGTCCTACTTGGCAAAAGGCAGATCCATTGCAAGGCATCCCTCTCACTAGGATGACCCCTCTCGTCGGTGTTCCCCTGCCACGGGATATCCTTGAGGTCCTCTTCTCGGATTCGCGCTGGGCTGGATGTGTCCACATCAGTTGTTCCTGCGCCGCCGTCAGTGGGGGTATGGAAGAGACGATGTGTCTCACCTCAGATTCCGCAGCCTCGTCCCAAGGTAGCTGTTGGTTTCTGTCTTTGCTTGCGATGTCTTCGCCCTCCCCGGACCTTACGGATGGGCGTCGGAGGACCGTCTCTCGTCGCGGGGACTGCGTCCCGGAGGCCTCTGCCCCTGGGTCACCACGGCTGGCATGTGTCCAGTGTCCGTGTGACCCCAAAGGTGGATGTCACTAACGGTCTCGCTTGCTCCTCTCCGCAGACCCAGGGTGTGCGGAAACATCGTCTGTCAGCTGGTCTTCTTTGCCACTGGTGTTCTTCCGGCCTCGTGTTCCTCTCACCGTTGTCCTGGCACTGGTCACCTTACTTCTCTTCGGGAGTGAGCGGTCTTCGTCTTCCTGCACTCCTCTCTGTCTTTCCTTAGTTGTTTCTCTGTGAGGACGTTGCTTCGCACTGACTTCTCCTTCTACTCTTAACTGTGGCAACAGGCCACATGGATATGCTTCCTTCTTTTCCACGGTGGCAAACGTGCCACTCAGATCTCTCCTTTTCTTCCTTCCTATTCACGGTGGCAAACGTGCCACTCAGATCTCTCCTTTTCTTCCTTCCTTTTCACGGTGGCAAACGTGCCACTCAGATCTCACCTTTTCTTCCTTCTGCATCGCGACATCACTTGGACCAAACTTGTGTATTCTCTTCTGACCTGGGTCCTCCATGCAGTGCGCGCACCCCGCATGTGTACCCCTGGTCTTGTCCTCGTCGGGGACACTTTCTCCTTCTTCCTCAGCAGCCAGAGTTGGTGTCGCGAACCTTCTTTTCTTGATGCTTTCTTTTCTTGATGGTTGTTGGTGACGTTCGGGGGTCCATGTTTGGAGACCTGTTCATGGTTGAACGTCCTGGACCGGTTGGTGGTCCACTTCTGCCGATGCCTGGCAGGTTGCTTTCGGTCGTCCTGTCGGACTTTGCGCTACAACAGTTCCTGGGGGACCCGTTGTGGGTCAGCACTTGATGGGCGATCATTCTGGGGATCGGCTCCTGGGAGGCGCCATGGATCTGTCGCGGGTCGGCACTTGATGGGCGATCGTTCGCGAAGATTGTTCTGCGCGATGGCGCTGCCTGCATTCTTCTTTCTGCTTGCGGTGGCTGTGCGTCGCCACGTGGCGCGTTGTTTGCGCACTTAAAGTTCAGGGTTCTGGGACGCCTGTGGCGTGACGTTGGGTACTTGCTGCTTTGGCTGTCGTCGGGTACTTGATGCTTTGGACCGTTGGCGGGAGTAGTTGATGCTGCGGTGAGCGCCTGTGGCCACAAGGCGTCGCTGCTCTCTCCGTCCTTTGATCGCGGCCGTCGTTTCCCTGGACGTTCTTCTAGTGCTTGGCAGTCGTTTCCTCCAGACGTCAGTGCTTGGATGCTTTGTGAGGCAATGGTGCCTTTTCCCACGTCGCGTTGGAAGTGGCAGTCGCCGGCTCCTTGCTGGTGTGTGTGGGTGTCGCTGGCGCTGTTGCGCAGTTCCTTGCTGAGTGAGAGGTTGGATGCTTTCTTGCTGCGGGAGTTTAGACGCTTTCGCTGTCACTTGCGCTGTGGAGAACTTACTTGCTGCGTGAGTTTTCTTGCGTTGTGCAATGCTTGTTTTAGTCTTTGTGGAGGCAGGTGCACTTTTGCATTTGGCCACTGGGTGGCAGTGTTGCTGGATTTGTTAGCAGTCTGTCGTGTCTTCCCCTGATGTGCACTCTATGGTCACAGTGCACAGGGGGCTGGAGCTGCTGCTGCTGGGAGCTGGTGAGTCTCTTGTGTTTTTCACTTTTGGGGGCAGAAAGGCACAGGCGCCTCACAGTTGGTTGATTGCACCAGCACTTTTCACTTTTTAGAGATGTGGCACATAGGAGTGTCTGTGCGTGGCAGCCAGTGTCCCTAGGCACAGTTAGGGCTTCTTTCAGCAGTGCTGGTCGCTTATAGACGTTTTCATTACCTGGCAGGTGGGGGCACATTTGAGTGCTTGTGCTAGCAAGGGAGGCACTGCTGGGGGCTTTACCAGCGAGGTGGGGCGTGCTGAGCGGGTAGGCTCCGCTGCAGCCGTTTTTCGGCGGATGCGTGGCGCCAGTCCCCGGGCACAGAAAACGGCAGTCACCTTTCCCTCTGTCCTCCCTGCCCGCGGCGGCGTCTCGCAGTCCTTACGCGGGCGGGGGGGGGGTAATGCTGATGGGAGGGAGCGCGTCGCTCCTGTTACTCCTCCTCGGGCGGGGGCGCTTGAAGCAGGCCGCGGGTAGGCTCCGCCGGCCCTGCTGTTTTAAATGCCGATGGTGCTCCACACTTCGGTCTCCCGCCGCAGCAGCTTCACTTTGCTCATGCTGCGCGGCGGGGACCTGCCATGCTTGTTGTAGGCCGCGGGTGGGCTCCGCTGGTTCTGCAGTATGCTTCGTCACTGGGGGTGCCACCGGCAGGCCGCGGGTGGGCTCCGCTGGCGCTGCAGAGTCTCTCCTTTGTTGTGGGTGCCGCGGGTGGGCTCCGCCGGCGCCGCAGAGTCTTCCTTCGGGGTGGGCACTACCGGCGGGCCACGGGTGGGCTCCGCTGGCCCGGATGACGTTGCGAGGGGGGTTGGGAGGCGGTTAGCTACTCCGCTCCCTCCCCCTCGTAGTCTTCGGTGATTGCGGGTCCGGCCGCACTTGTTTTCACGCGGTCTTCAGTCTCTGTGCCCCTGCCGCTTCCAAGCTCACAAGCGGCGGGGGCGGGGGACGACTCGGGCAGGCCGCGGGTAGGCTCCGCTGGCGCTGCTTATTGCTGGGCACAGTTCATGGCGGGCACTTCGCCCGTGGGGCTCACCTTCGGCCGGCGGGCCAGATGCTCCGTCGCGGTCGCGGCGGGTGGGCTCCGCCCGGCCTGTGCACCTCTCCGGTGGGGGTCCTCAGCCTCGCGGCCGTCGCAGGTGGGCTCTGGGCGGTCCGCTGTTGCTTGGTGGCACTCGGTGGTGGCGGTCGACGCGGGTGGGCTCCGGTCGGCTTGCTGTGGGGCGCCGACGTGCCCACCGGCTTCTCGGCGCGCTGCGCCCAGCTGCAGGGGATGCCCTCTAGGCGGGCAGCTCTCTCCCCTTATTTCTTGAAGAAGTAGCAGTGGGTAGTGGCACGCATGGGCTGCACTACCGGCCTCGTCGCCATTGTAAGATTGGTGGTGGAGGGCCCTAGGCCCGCATGCTAGGTGCAGCAATGACCTGACACAGACACCAGATGAGGGTAGTGGGAATGGCCTCAAGCACGTGCGCTCGGCCCCTTTTATTGCCAGCGTCATGTGACACCATGACGTCTGTGGTGGGTGGGTGTAAAGTGTAATACAGACACTTGAACACTAGAACGTGTCCATGCTAGGACACTACACGTGAGACGCCAACGAAGCAAAATGAGTGAACGGCCACTTCCTTGAACTCCAGCAAAGGGCAGCGATAGGACGAGGTGCAAATGACGCAGTACGTCAGGCCGTGATGGCTCGGGTTCCTCAGAACACTGTATTCTGACGCTAATTATACACAGAGAGGTACCACTGGAGGGCACGTGTGTCACAGCCAGTACATATATCATTCATCAGATAGCTGACAACACATGATTTACAACTAACTCCTGCTGTGGGGGCATGCAGTTTTCTGACAGCAAAAACGTGCTTTCAAAACAGAATGTAAATAGGAATTTTAAAGCGTATTGCTTACTTCTATGTAGAGAAACCTCGAACCGCCATACCCTGTTGCAAAGTTGTGCCTTTAAAGGGAGCTTCTGGTGGAGAATATTTCTTTCTGAAAATGAAACACAGAAAGGAAAAGTCACTTTATGTCATTAACATCGTTGCTGCTGGTTTTGTGACAGAAAAATGAACATTTTGTGGCACTTAACTTTATATTACCTATAATAATATTGCTTATTGGCCTTAAGAAATTGAAACTGTTCTATCAGAGTATTATACTTTGAAATAGAAATGTTTAAAGTAATTAGCAAGGGGTTTGTGCTCTACTTTACTAGGTTTTAGGTTCTGATACATAGGCCAACCAAGCACAAAATCATGCCGTGGAGTGCCTGACACCAGTGCTGCTGAATGCTCAACCGTTAGCAACCAGGCGATGACTAATAGGATGCTGGCTTGGGTGTGCAGCCTCAGACAGCTTGAGGGTAGGTATTTCCTAGCCTCTGCCATTCAGGAGAGCTGACAATATGGAGGGGGTCCAGTGGGTCAATCACAGAACTGTGGCATTTCGCCCGGGACCTGGTTTGCGACGGAGTTGCGGTTTGGGCCCAGTCAAGCGCTGAAGTGCTTTCAGGGTATGGTGGCCTACATTCAGTGGTCGAAGTGGGGAAAAAAAGTAGGGGAACTGTGGGCAGAGAATCAGAGGGCGGGAATAACCAGAGGATTGGGTCAGTCAGCGGAGTCAGAGGTGTGGCCTGAAACAGCAAAACATCACAATTTGTAGTATTTCTTTGGCTTTTCACTGACCACTGGGTCATTTAATTCAACCAATGTATACACATGTTTATTTAAGGTTTAATATGAGTTATTGACATTAAAGTACATTCACAAAGTGGGATACGTTCCCAATCACAGAATGTCCCAAATTCGCTTAAAAGTGGAATCACAAGCCATTTGTCTCTGAGCCATGGAGTTTCTCTCATCAGCACTTCTCCCTTTTTCCACAAGAGCAGCTCAAACATGAATGGCAAAATATCCTAATTTGCAAATGTTTTCCACATAATTATGGCTCTGCCATATTTGCCACATAATACATCATCTGCCGCATAATCTGACGATTTTAACTAATAAATTGTTTGCAGCTCAAACGGATCAAAGGTTACTAGTATGTGTAAAAATGTCAAAATAATAAAGTATCAGAAAATATACAGCATTACGCTGCATCCTTTTTTATGCTGCATAATTTAGTTAACACTGCTGCATTATTTTGTCCCCCATTGGTGCATAATTCCGATGGCCCCAATGCAGGTAGAACATGTAAAAGTGCTTGTGCATGAAGCAGAGAGACCTTGAATTTTGCAAACTTAGATTGATGTGTGTGCAAATCCTGCATTGCCGATTCCTGGTGAGTTACACCACTACTGCTGAAATAAGGCCAATGGAGGTACCAAAGGGTAGGCAGACTGGCCTCAATGGTCCTGTGACCTCAGTGGAAGAGTAACTGCTGCTCTGGGGGTGTGCTGCTTTGTAGGCCTTCCCCAAGACTGGAGGTGAACTTCAGTATGGATTGTGGTCGACAGGCCTTCAAGGTGAACCCACACTTGCCACGGCTAGGGGCTTGGATCCACCTGCTGGTGCTTAGACACCAGGGCTTCTAAGGCCTAGCAAGGCCTTCTAAGGTCTAGCATGGGAATGTGCTGTCACAGGAGAGTGGTCTGATGGACTGGTCATGAAGGCTGAACCTGGTTCCCCAGTACCAAATTCGGCAGCTCTGGCCATAGTGCAACATCCTTTCCTATACTGAACACGTTACTGCCCCACTGACAGAAACACGCACTGCCTTCAGCTCAGCTGCAATCCAATTGTGTCCGCTTTAAAAACCTGGATGCAACTCAATTCAAATTATGCACTAGACAAGAGTAATATGGTGCCTGAAAAAAAGAGTAACAACATCCTGGAAAAACAAATACTCATAGGAAATGCAAAATTAGGTAAAGTATGTCAAATGTAAGCAGGAGCATCAAACAACATGGTTACCTTAAAGCTTTTACACTCATTGAGAAATCAGTGAATGCTTTTGTCTGGAAAGTTAAGGACATGGCTACAGGGCCCAGAAGGGACCAGTTTCAATGTCCATTCCTTATATCCTTACAAAATGTAAGCAGCATGGTTTAAAAAGACCACTTTCGTGAACACAGAGGCGCGGTACACATTCTGTTTTCCAATCCACCCATTTACCAGGTATTGCAGTACCTCCAAGAATGGTGCACTTCCCCACCTGGGGAAAACAATGTTGTTCTGGCCACTTTGTGACCACTCTGTCTTACTTTATTTAGTTATTTTTCATATATTAAACCTTTTATTTCTCTTTATCCCGAGGCTGCACGTTAGACATTTCAAGTAAAAGTGTTTTTCTGTTTTTGGATCCATTTCACAGGCGAACAAATAAACAAAAGGAGAGGAAGAAGAGGGTAAGAAGAGTTTCTAGACGTTTTATTTATTTATGCGTTTTTATATAGCGCAGACTTTACCCAAAGGCGTCAGAGCGCTTCACAATAGGAACAGTAATGATACATGAGGAGAAAATTACAAGTGAGAAAATTACAAAAGCAAACGTTAAGTTACATGAGGCAAAAGTGACAATTGTGAGCAAACAAAATACACGAGGTAGCAAACAGTGCAGTACAGGAGGAAAAGGTGACGTGTGCAGGTTACAATAGAAAACAAAGTACAATTAGAGGTATAAAACTGCAATATATGGCAGACACTCAAGCACAAGAACAAACAATGTTACGTAGGCAATGGCACTTGTGCAAGTATCTAAAGCAAACAAAATGTGAGAAGTAGCAAACAGTGTGTTACAAGAGAAAAGTGGCGTGTGCATGTTACAAAAGAGTACCAAACACAGGTACAAGGATAATACTGCAATAAATGGCAAACACTCCAACTACAAGTGAAGAGGAGCAGACAGAAAGAAAGGGAAGAAGAAGAAAGAGAGGGGGCAGCTGTCAGCAGCAGAGCAGGAGAAGTGAAAACTGCCCTTGTCTTCTCTGGTCAAGAAGGAAAAGACAGAGTCCTTTTCCTTCTTTGCCAACCCGCTCGTCCTCGAACATCCACGAGCGCCAACCCTGCCGTCCTGGGATGCATTCTTAAAACTAAAAAATAGGGGAACGGATTCTGCTAAATTAAAGATGGAGGGGCCACATCATGCCCGGCCGATCCCGCCCACTTCGACCACTGCCTACATTCCACCCATATTTAAGGGGTCCCACGATGGCGAGGGGGTCTCCTTGCTCGCCGCCAAGGGAGGAAACAGTGTGTGCCACATGACCGATTCCCCCGCCTCCTCATGCAAGGCGGCGGCACAATCCCTCATAGCGGCCCCCACCATGATTCGGGGCTAGGGGCATAACACATGCCCCCTTAGCCCACGCGGTGCGGGGGGGGCACCTAGCTCCAAAAGGCCCCCTCGGCACTGCACTCTGGCCAGAGAGCTCCTGATTGAGCCCGGAGGGGGCCCCCCTAAGTACCGTGCAGGGAGGCCCCCTCACTTTTCGTTACGCCAGTGTCTGCGGCATCTTGAGAGTGCGAATGGGATGGGGGCAGCCAGGTAATATAGGGGATGCTCCGAGGCTAGTCGCGGCTTGCTGTACTTACGTTTTGCGTAAAAGTACTTGTGTTTGTTTTTTTGATTGCATAGCACATTTTTTTCTCCTGGTAGAAGCAAGCATTTTGAGCATTTGTGTCCTTTCGTTTTGGGAGAAAGTGCCTGTGTTTTTTGTTGTGATTGCATAACACGTTTTTCTCCTGGTACTGGTAGAAGCAAGCATTTTGAGCGTTTGTAGCAGGTTTTGTTCGGAGGAGAATAATTAGGTACTTTTAGATTCTCTTCTGGGTGGACTTGACCTGTGAGAATGCTTTGGGGCTTTGGCTGCAATTTATTTCTGATGCATTTTGAATAGTTTGGCTGCAACGAGGGATTTACCTCATTTAGGATTTGCGATCCAGGTACATTTTAGGGTTATTGGATTGGATTTGTAGGAGCTGTGTGAATAAGGACACAGTCCGTTAGTATTGTGGTGTTAGCAACAATGTTTGCCCTTTGCTAACCTTATTAAGATCTCAGCAAGGATGCCAGGTGAAGCGAGGAAAGGGCAACTGGCGGGCACATCCTGGCAGCAGTATGGGGGTGATGATGCACAGGATGGAGCACAGGATGGTTCCCATGGATGATATTTTGACGATTTTGCACCCACAGGGCCCACAAGGGGGGCAGCTGGTTGAAAAAGCTGTGCCGGTAGAAAGACCTAGAAGGCCTAGTAAAGAAGCGAGGTAGGGAGACAAGCAGGGGGCGAAGGGGGTCAAGAACCACAGGTTGCCCCTGTAGTTGTGCCAGTGTGCAGCATAAGTGGTGGTGAAGGTCAGGGCAGTGCCCCAGCAGTTGCATTGACAGCAGTGACTAACAGCAGCACTGCAGGGAATGGTAATAGCTGCAAGGTGATTGGGGTTATGCCAGCAGGCATCGCAGGGCAGCCGGAGTTGGGAGCGAACCTGCCAGTGTTTTGCCTTGGCTGTCAAAGATAGGTGTTTTGCGGGCACCATTAATGGACGGTGCATTGGTGGCTGTAGTAGAGAGCAACCATTTCAAAAGGGCCAAGAGGTTTAGGATGGTAGGGATCACAAGGGCAGGTGGGAGTGGTAGCTGTTACAGCCGCGCAAGTGGCGCAGGGCTCTGTAGGGGCTAGTACCTCACAAGCAAGTATTGGGGCACAAGCAGTTTTGGCATCCCTCCCTTGGTTTCCCTCCACAAGGAAGCTACGCCAGCAAACATGTTGGGCATGGGTTTTGTTCTCAGCATGGCGGGCAGGCCCTACCTACAGGTATTAAGGAGAAGTTTCAGAAAGGCAATTATGTAGATATGTGTGAATTAATTGCAGATGGGCCTGAGAGGGAGGAGAGAAAGCAGTGCAATGAATGCCCGCATTCTAGGGAGTGTGGTCATTGTCCTTACAAGAAAAGGTGTGGAAGAGACAATGATGAATTGGGTTACAGGAGACCATACCACCTTTGAAACAGAATTCAGCCAGTATCACTGCCTCCTGAAAGAAACAAAGAAAGCTTAGCAGACCACATCAAGATGCTTTACGACAACTTCGATGACCAATACCATGGCACCGCCCCAACTCCCAGCAACACCATCCAACAGACCCGCCTCACCTGGACCCCTCTCACCAGAGAAGATACCATGAAGACAAAGAAAAACATTCATTCCGGAGCACCTACTGACCCCTGCCCGCTGCACATCTTTCATTGGGCTGCCACTGCCTTCGCACCTGAATTACGCTGAACTATCTCTCGGGACCGCCACATTTCCCGGCGACTGGAAACGCACAGAAGTCAACCCCCTCCTAAAGAAACCCTCCCAAAGTCATAAAAAAGCCATCAACACCCAGCTAGCACACTTCATAGAAACCAACAACATATTAGACCCCTCTCAATCCAGATTACGCAGCAACCACAGCACTGAGACTGCCCTCATATCCACCACCAATGACATTCGCGTCCTCCTCGACCACGGCCACACAACAGCTCTCATCCTCCTGCACCTCTCAGCAGCCTTCGACACCGTCTCCCACCACACACTATCCTCCAGGATCCACGGCGCCAGCAACCAAAGCACAGCCTTAGACTGGGTTTGATCTTTCCTCTCAGGCAGAACACAAAGAGTAAGACTCCCGCCCTTTCTCTCCAAACCGACAGAGATCAGATGCGGAATACCCCAAGGATCCTCCCCAGCCCCACACTCTTCAACGTATACAGGAACCCGCTCGCAGCCATAGTCAGAAACCACAGACTCAACATAGTCTCATACGCTGACGACACCCTCCTCATCCTCATCCTCACCAAGGAACCTGACATCACCAGGTGTAATTTCCAAGAAGGAATGAGAGAAGTTTCAACCTGGATGAGCAACAGCTGCCTGGAGCTCAACTCAGAGAAAACAGCAACCCTCATCCTTGGCTCCACCCCCTCCGCATGGGACAACGCCTGGTGTCCCCCGCCCTCGGAAACTCACCATCCCAAACAGACCACGGACGCAACCTCAGCATCATACTCGAGTCTTCAACTACCATGAACCGCCAGATCAACGACATGTCCTCCACATGCTTTCAACACCCTCTGCATACTTCGCAAGACTTTCAGATGGATCCCCCGACTCCAGGAAGACTGTCACCCATGCACATATCACTAGCAGACTGGACTGCGGAAACACTCTCTATGTCAGAATAAAAAAAAACTCCTCCGCAAATTCCAGACCCTTCAGAACGCTGCAGCCAGACTGATCCTCGACATCCCACGACATGACCACATGACAACATCACTCAACACTTCCGCAACCTCCACTGGCTCCCCGTCGAAATAAGAATAACCCTCAAACTGCTCTCACAAGTCTACAAAGCCCTCCATAACACCAATACCTCAATGAACGAATCTCTTCCACACCCCCAAGAGAAACCTCTGCTCTGCGGACCTTGCCCTAGCCACGGTCCCTAGTAACCACAGGGCCAGAGCAGGTGGTAGATCCTTCTCCTATCTTGCAGCCAAGACCTGGAACGGAGTCCACCCTCCCACCCAACAAAGCCCAAAACTGCACCAGTTCAGAAAGGACCTCAAGACCTGGCTCTTCGAATGACCCACGGAGCTGCTCACAACCCTGCCCCACCAGTGCCTCGAGACCCTCATGGGTGAGTAGCGTGCTCTAAAAAAACATGATTGATTGATCAATTGACATAGAAGCTAGCACAAACCACAGCAAGGAGGTCTTGTCATCGGGAAGCAGTTCTCTAACCCGCATCCACCGGGAACTGCATCACCACCTCCCAAGAACGGCGTGACACCCTGGCGGAATTCTTCCAAGACAAGATGTCAGCCATCTAGGAGAACTTTAAACCCCAACTCCGGCCTATAACAGCACCAGTCTACTCACTCCCATGCTCATCCATTGGGACCTTCACAACTCAAGCCACAATCTCTATCATTAACTCTGTAAACTCGAGAGCACCCATGGACCATGTCCCCACCACAACTTCAACCTCGGGAGCAAGATGATAGGCAGCAAGCTCATGAAAAACCTGAATGCTCCATCACCATGGCCTCCTTCACTGATGACTGGAAACACTCTCAGGTGAGGCCCCTCCTGAAACAACCATCCGCTAACCCAGAAGAACTAGAGATCTATCTCCCTACTCCCCTTTCTGGCTCCTCTTTCCCATGACGGTCCGCAGTCAACCACCAAACACCTACAACACTACAACCTCCTGGACCCCTCTCAATCTGGATTCCGAGCCAACCACACCACTGAGATAGCCCTAATCACAGCCACCGATGACATTGAGCCTTCCTGGACAGCACAAAACTGCAGCCCTCATCCTCCTGGACCGGTTAGCCACCTTCGACACCGATCTCCCCACATCTTGATCCACTGACTCCACTAAATTGGAATCCAGAGAGACACCATCAAATGGATCCACCCGCTTCCACGCCATATGCATGCGCCGTAAGATTTTCAGGTGGCTCCCAATCAACACCAGAAGGACCGTCATTCAGGCCCTTGTCACTAGCAGGCTGGACTACGTGAACACTGTCTATGTATGAATCATTGCATGCCTCCAGAAGAGACTAAATACAATACAAAAGCCAACAGTAAGACTCATCCTCGACCTCTCCAGACGGACTTGCATCACCTGCACCTCAAGAAGCTACATTGGCTCCAGACCCAGAAGGGATGCCAGTTGAAGTTGTTGACCCACGCTTGCAAAGCCCTGCACAACTTAAGACAAGAAAACATCAACAAACGAATGACCTTTCACCAACCAACCAGACACCTGCAATCTGCCCCACACTTCCTCGCAAATAACCCCAGATCCGCCGAGCCAACATCGGAGGACACACCGCTCACCTGGTGGCCAAAACCTGGACCTTAGGAATGCCGCATCGCTCAGAGAATTCAGGAAAGCACTCAAGACATGTCTGTTCAAATTAACAGAGCACCGCAAAGCAGCTAGCAACTCCAGCGCTTTGAGACCCTCACAGGTGATTTGCCATGCTTTAAAAATCATGATTGACTGATTGATTGACTGTAGCCTAGCCTGGAATAAGAGTGGCTGCCACTTCATATTTCTGGGGAGAGCGATGCGAGGATAGGTTTCAGTACAGCACGATGAGAGAAGCAGTTTCTTGAGAATCTTCCTCTTTGGGCAGTCAATGACATAACGATGTCAAAAATGAAACCCAGGTTCGTAACAGTCCTGTAAGATTGAGGAAGTTGATCTAAAAGTTATGGTAAGCAAGAGGCTTTTCTATGCTCCAAGTCGTTGCACCAAATAGTCTAAATTCAGTTTAAGACATTATGTTGTAGCTGACAGAGAAGTATTCGGTTCTTTTTATATTAATGAGCAAGTTTTGAAGAGTGAGAATGTTGTAATTAGAACTGAAACATTAAATGTAGATTGGAGTGTCATCGGCATATGACTGTACCCAGATATCAGTGGTCTGGAACTGACTGAGTAAAGGAAGCATATAGATATAGGAGAGGATTGGTGACAGTGGAACCCCACAGCTATGGTTAACTGGGGGGGGGGGAGTGGGTGTACATGAACTTATTTAACTTCTAACTGAAGAATCAGTGGAACCATTTCAAGGTCGTTTTGTTTGCACTGGAGACCTCCCTCATTCCTCTAAAGAAGCAGCTGCTGGTTGACAGCATCCAAAGCTGACAATAGGTCCAGTGTCATCACAAAACACCCGACACTCTTACCCAACCAGCTCAGAATATCCTCCCAAATGAGTACTTGTAATGCTAGGCAATGGCTGGCGTCTAGATTTTAAGATGAAGCGGACGTTGTGAGCATCAAGATTTTGGACTTGTGGATTAACCATTTTTTCTGTTACTTTGGCCAGGACAGGAAGTTTGGTAATCTTCCTAAAGTTTACACAAACGGTAGAATTAAGATTGTGTTTTTCAGCAGCAGACGTCACAATCTGCTCTTGAGTTTAGGAGGGATAATTCTGGCAAAGAAGGAATGAATTCGAATAAAGAGATGGGCTAAGTAACATTCTAACCCTGCTAGTGCTTGATCTGTGGATTGCAGGATGACCTGTATCTCTTGTATGTTGGGGAGGGTAGAGGGGAAAAGATATGGAAACTGAGAAGTAAAGAAAGCAGAGGATCTATAGACTGTACTCTCTGTTCTGGCCTGTGTTGCAAAGCTGCTGTTTCAAGATATATAGCTCATGAATGAAACAATCATGCTGTATAGGATTGATATCTCGATTTGTGATATTGAAGATTTGATGTGTCTGCCTCCTGATCTTGTTCATCTCACTGATCTACCTCCATTACCCCTGCTACCATATCTACCCTCTTAATCTCTCCACCTCCGCACTTCACATGGTTCCTTGCTCCCCACTCCCCACCATACACTGCCTATACATTCTGTTACCTTCAAATATCCAGACACCCAGCACTCTTTGAACTCTCTCCCTCACATCCAAATTCATACATCTCATCCCCTCACATCACCTTCTCTATACCCCATGCCAACCTACGACTCTACGCTCTTACCCTCACCATCAATCACATGCATATCCACACAGCTGAGTTCCCCAAACTACACACCTTCCTCAACCGATCACCCCTATCATTCTATTTTCCATGTATGCCCTCTACTGCACACCTTAAATTCAACATTGCAACCCACCCTGCATTCCAACTGCCTCATCACCCTCACCAATCCCAACTCAATGTTTTAATGCTCACCACACAATACAGCTCCCCCAATAATGTTACCACCCAACTCTCCCATGACTCAATGTGATATTATCTCCAAAGTCTCCCCATATATGTCTCTCCCATACAATTCAGAACCCTGAACACCAGTTTCTCACTCCCAAAACCAACATCCATCCTCATGGCATACAACCTTGACTCCAAACACCAGTGTATGACAACATATTAAAAGGAACCACCCATCATCAGACATTTTACAACACTAATGATAATTCTTATCCCCCAATGTTGAGCGTGGCCCATTCTTATTTAACAGCATGGTACCGGAATATTGTGGCATAAATATTGTCAGGCAAAAATAGTAGATCCTAACTAACACCCCGAAGGAGTTAATAATATAACATCTGCATCCAACACAGGGATATTTTTGAGAAGGGTATTGAAACTATAATATTTGTACCAGACAATACTTGTACTCCAACTTCTGCCGAATTTAAAATGTTGACCTAGAGGTTACACATATTTATCTTTAGCGAGTCCTTACCCCAATAACTTAGTTTGCGCTTCCAGTAAGCGAGCAGCTGCAAAACAATCCCACTGAAAACAAGCCCATATCTTGCCAGTGCAATATCATCAAAGGTTGCACTAGGTAGATGTATTACCTTCTTAAATTGATCATAATTAACTAGGCCCAGCATTTGTTTTTCTAGAAACGGCCTAAAAATTGACTGGAAATGTGGTTGAGGATCCTTCTTTCACATAAAATTGACTAGAAATTAGTGGATAGGATTCGTTGCAATCACATTTTTAACCATCAAATTTACATCATTTTTGCAAAAATGTATTCATGTTTTTTACAATGCATTCCATGTGTTCATGAAACTGGTTCAAGGTGAAAATGTTTTGCCTTTCCAATCAGATGCAGGTGAAAATTATGCGAAAAAACTAGCCATCCAAGGAGAAAAAATTAATAAAATAAGTGTACCTTGAAAAAAACTAGAATCACCTCAGTTTATGCATAAATAAGACATTTTTACCAGGAGCTAGTTGTGCGCCAGACTGAAGCAAAATGTTGCGAATCCCACACTGACAGGAACTACTAAAAAGCCTAGGAGGAGGGCAGAGTCACTGAGACACTGAGCTTCAGTCATCACACACATTATATCTAACCCACTACACCGCATGCATACCTTCATGTTCTCATTGCCTTGCCCACATTTCCTCTATCCAGATGCCTAATTCACTTGGTGACATGCGACAGTCGCTACACAAAACCAACAAACAAAGGTTCAAAATGGTAAGGACCATTCTATCAAATGTTTACACAAAAGGCAACTGGTAGTGCAGCACCCCCCGAAATCTTGCAGTCTTTTTAGTTGGGTAATGGGGAATAACTACGCCCTTTAGGGTGTATTTTAATTTCCGCATGTTGGTCACATTTAAAGCTGGACATAGATTAATGTTAATTCTATTATTAGATACATTCAGACGTAGTTTATAATTGTCTGCCTACAGATTGAGAACATATTAATTGTATTGAAATATTCCTATATCTATTTGATTTCACAAAACATGCATACTCCCACAGGTGTAAACGGTAATTGCTAGCTTCCTTTCTATAGTTTACATTAAAAAAAATACATCACAAAGGTGTATTTCTGTGGAAGTCAGGAACAGTGCCTTTTAATGCTGGGATGTGATGGGAACGCACATTCAAAGCCGGGTTAAAAGAAGACAGACCAGGCCATGTTAGTCTTACTTTGTGCAAAGCACTGGATATAATACTGCTGTGGCTCATTATGAGTCTCTCCTTGTAAAAATGTTTTTGTCTAAATTGTCAAAGCAGTGTTTTTTCATATCATAGCCATTTTAAATACATGACTGGCAAACATGGTCAGTTATCAACAGGCTTACATAAGCTGCATTCAGCGGTTGATCTGGAGAAATCCATATTCGTTCCTGCATTCCCGATATGCTACATTATTTGCATATTCTTTTATTTGATATTGTGCATACCTAGGACATTTTTTCAAAAACTCATAAAAATATTTATTTGTATTACTTTGAGGTGCAGTGGTAAACCCAAGGCATTTCACAGTTTTAACATGCAGTGCTCTGGAATTGTCATACATTTTATTTATTTATTTAATGCGATTTTATATAGCGCGAACATTACCCGAAGGTGTCAGAGCGCTTTACATAAGAAACCAGTTGCGATACATAAGGACTTAGGATTACATGAGTTACAAAAAAATATGCAAACAGAAAAAATTGCAAATGTTCAAGTTGTAAAGTCACACAAGGAAGAGATACGAACAGAAAAATTGCAAATGACAAGTTGTAAAGTCACTCAAGGAAGAGATACAAATGGATAAACTCTTAAGATTCACATAGGAATGATAGTGAGTACAAGGGTCTACTACATATACTAGTGGTTAGAGTTATCCCTATATACATATATATATACACACATAGATTTGCTCAGGATTACATTTTACCAGCAGTTAGGCTTGGGCAAGTATATATCACATATTTACAGAGTGAAAAGAGAAATAAAACAAAAAAAGGGGGTAGAGAGCGGTATGTGGGGGAGAAGAGTTGGAGGCTGAGATTGGTGAGAGGAGGGAGGGGGACCTGAGGGGTAGAAAGAGATAAGGCAGTCCAGCATAAGTGAAATGTCGGAAGGTCAGAAGGATGGAATCCAAGGGACCAAAGGAAAGCACAAGAATCAACAAGATGGCGGACCCTCTGGCTCCTAATCAAATCCTGCTAATATCCTGTTCCTCCTTGCTTCTTCATACCTGTGCCGATGATCGGAAGGCGTGAGTAAGCTGTGGTGTGCCTGGTGGGGAGTCCAGAGGTGCTTTCCTGGCCGAGACTGTTCTGGTACGGTGGTCGGTGCTCGGTCTCCCAAGATTTTGATGTGAGCAATAATGTGCAGAAACAATGGTGGTGCTAATGGTACTTCCAGCAGGTTCACATTTTTGGAGTCCGAGTTGGTTATACAGCAGAAAAGGCTGTCCATAAATATATTACCGGCTCACTCGGGGACAACGGGTCAGCCTGACTCAGTGATTGGTCGTTGCAAGTGTCATTCACATTTTGCCTCAGCCCACGATGCAGCCATTCCATGTTGGAACCGGCAGTCATTGCATTTGGGGTTTTGCTTGCTTACTGCCAGGCAAAGGGGTCCATCTCCAGAGACAGTAGCTTAAAACTGTCCATATGTGTTAGGGCCATGGTGAAGATGTGAGGGCATAGCTGAGCCCTGCGGACATGCAGTGCATCTGCACGAGCTGCAAGTTTGTGGCATCCTGTGACTGACATGAACTCATGAAGTCTCAGCAGCATCGGTGCTCAACATGCCATCTGCATGCAGATGACATCACTTACAAGGAAGCAGGAGTATGATAGCATTGCCTCTAGGGGGACAGCCAGCGCTGTGAGGCCTCCAAGGTTCTTGCAACATGTTATCTGCACACAAATGACATCACTTACAAGGAAGCAGGAGTATGGGAAGTAGTGTGGCTCACTGGTTAGAGGCGGCAGACCCGAGAGCAGAGGACGGCCCGGGACCAGGGTTCGATTCCCGGCGCGGCAGGTTTCTGGACGAGGGTCAGCGGACTCGATAATTCTCTCGCCTCGGTGCCCACTCTGATCAGCGTTCACACTCGGCAACTCTGGGCATTAGCTTGCCTCATCTTCACTAACGGCCCCACCAGACCGCCGGGGATGCCTGGTCTCACCCTGGAGATACCCATTAAGGGACCATCTCTCAGGGAAGCCAGGAAGGGTTTCGCAGCGGTCGAAGCGCCTTGGGACCCTACGGGTAAGTAGTGCGCTATATAAATGCCTATACATTTACATACATTTACATACATATGGTAGTGTTGTAATCTTCCTTTACCTACTGCACTCTCCTTTCAGTAGTTCTCTGCCTACCTGCTCAGCTTGTGATGAGGTCATGTAGAATGTTGGTGTGTGTTTGTTTGAGTGGAGTGTCAGTTGATCTGGAGGGCTGAGCAGCCAGGAGGCTGCTCCTGGTGGGGCAACTTAAGGGACAACTTAAGAGGCACTTAATGAACTTACTATCTTTCTTTAACTTAAGAATAAATATACTTGGCGTAACTACAAGACCCAGACTACACATCATCTTTCATTACAATACTAGCGACGAGTTGGAGAACTTACGTGATCTACATTGAATTGGTGTATACATATGGAACAGAAGGAGTGCAAAAAAGAGAAGCTAACTGACTGTCAATACGAAACTGAGGAAGAACAAGCAAAAGAAGCCAACTGTCTGTCCATAAGAAACTAAAGAAGCGCACTTAAGAGAAGCAAACTGGCTGTCCACATGCCCCACCAGTGACCATAGACCGGTCGGCCCCAACGTGGATGTGCCAGCGATTGTTGAACTTGGGTGAGTGTTCCCATTTGTGATCGGTTTGCCTGCTAACCTAAGGATTAAATCTACATAACGGCGTGTGACATTTCCTGATGTTCATTGTGTGGAAAAGCTGACCTTTGAGGCAGAGTGGAAAAGCGCAACATCGTGTGCAGAACGAGTAAATATGCAGCAGATCTAGTCTGATTTGAAAGGTTCACACGCAGCTGATGTTTTGTGAAAGTGAAAGTGTGTCTTGACTGTAGAAGAGACGCGTTTGCAGCGTGTTTTGCCAGCTAAAGAGACTTTTAACTTTAAAAATCGAGCCAGCGTTTCTTTCTGTGCTAGCTGACTCACCGTTTTTCTTGTGAGTGACGGTTGGTCCTTGGAGCTCTTTCCAGTTCGCCTGCATGCCTGGAATGATGACGTCTTTGGAATTCTTCGTGGTGTTAGTGAAGGTCTCCTTTGACCCTTGTGACTTTTGATTTGAGAAGGCTACCTCCGTCACGTCGGCGTTATGTTCAGCGCCTAAGCGTGCCCAATTTCCTTTAGAAAGCGACGCTGAACGACGCTGTGGCAGCCATTTTGGCACATTGGGAAGAATCCTTTTATTGTGCTGAGAACCACGACGTTTAGCATTGAAGTATGGAGATCGCAGTGTTTTTGTTTTCCGGTTTGGTTCACGACGTCTATCAGGTCCCTTGCATGAACTCTGGATTTAACCTGCACCAACTGGACTATGGATGAATGATTACTTTAATTAGACTTTTGGGCGAAGTTTTAGACTTTCGGATGAGGTATCGCTCATCTTCACATGGACTGGACTTTCCGGTGAGGTATCGCTCATTCTTTTACTTGGATTGGACTTTCGGGTGAAGTATCGCTCATCTATCTTGACCACGGTGACCACGTTTATTGTTTTAGTTTGTTGTGTTACTATCTACCTTGTGATGTTTACATTATGGTTTTCACAACATTGTTTAGGGGGCATGTAACAGTTGTATGCTTGTTTTTATGTTATGTGGAGCATTATCAGAATGGTGTTGTTTTTATGGAAGACGTCGCGAATCTTCCCGTATTTACAACATTCCTTACTTGAGACAGCTCACCGGAGCATGAGACTTTATTATTTTTGCTGGTCATTTGTAGTTTTTGTCTCTTGTTTTCTGGTGTGGTGGTTGGTAAATGTGTGTGGTATTTCTCTTGCCTCTACTGGTGTGTTCCTTTTCACAGTTGTACGTGTGTGTCATGGGTTATAAGATATCCCTAATTTTAGTTTGTCGTGGGTTATAGTAATCCATATTTTGTTTTCCGTGGGTTTAGTTTCCCAAAATCTGTTTACCTTAAGTTTAAAGAAACCTATCAGATGTTTGCCGTGGGCATGGCGTTTTCCATAATTTGTTTTCCTTTGGGTATGTTTTCCCAAAATTTTTGTCTATCTTGGGATTAGTTATTCCCATAATTTGTTTTCCTTTGGGTGAAGGAGTGCCCAGGGTGTGTTGCTTTCGGATTGGCGTGGCTCGCGGTATGCTTGCCTTTGTTTCGAAGTGTTCATGGGTCAGTATTTTGGATTTGCAGTTGGCAGGGTGACCCATCATATGTTTGCCTTGAGTTCTAAATAATCTTATTTGGTTAGTTTTGGATTTACAGTTACCCATAGTTTTTTCTTTATGGGTGTTGGCTCTGTCATATGGCGTTTAGGTACACCGTGTGGTGTGTTGTTCATGGAAACGCAGTATGTAATTTCTTTTTAATTGAACATTTTTGACTTGCATTCCTTGTTTTCCTTATTTTATCAGAGAGTAGGGTATATTTCATATTTTTTTTTACTGTCAATTGTGTGTTTTACCATCTCTATACAATATTGAGTAAAGGGGTAGGATATGTAGAATGTTTTAATTCATGGTGTTAAAAAAAGGGGTAGGTGGCATGTTTTATTTCATGCATCTTTCCTCTCTCTTTTGTTGTTCCACTACACTACTTCCTTACATTGTCTGTTATGGTCTTCATAGCAATCGGAGGTGATATCCATTTTCTTTTCACTGCTTTCAATGCATCCTCCTGTGCTCTAACGTGTGTCTAACAGCTTCACACTTTCTAATTGTTTTTCATATTATAATGGGGAAGATGTGTTGTAATCTTCCTTTACCTACTGCACTCTCCTTTCAGTAGTTCTCTGCCTACCTGCTCAGCTTGTGATGAGGTCATGTAGAATGTTGGTGTGTGTTTGTTTGAGTGGAGTGTCAGTTGATCTGGAGGGCTGAGCAGCCAGGAGGCTGCTCCTGGTGGGGCAACTTAAGGGACAACTTAAGAGGCACTTAATGAACTTACTATCTTTCTTTAACTTAAGAATAAATATACTTGGCGTAACTACAAGACCCAGACTACACATCATCTTTCATTACAATAGGTAGCATTGCCTCTACCGGTACAGCCAGCGGTGCGAGGCCCCCAGGGATCTTACAATATGTCATCTGCACACAGATGACTTCACTTAGAAGGAAGCAGGAGTATGGTGTCATTGCCTCTAGGGGGACAGCCAGCGCTGTGAGGCACCCAGGGATCTTACAATATGTCATCTGGCCCCATGGACAGGGGAAAGATGGGATGATTACTGGGGTGAGCAAATATGTCCGTCATTTGTCGAGGTGGCAGAGGTGCATTAAGGCAGTTTCTTCCAATGCCGCTCACTTGCACTATTCATCATCCAGCCTGTCCTCTCCAAGGGCAGGCTGGGTAGAAAGATCCATGGAAGGTTGAGTGAAAGTTTGGATATTGGAAAAAGGCAGTCGGTTTTATTGTGTCCTTCCCTATCTTACCATTGAGCATCCACTTTTCTGGCTGCTGCTTCCTGACGGAGACCCATTTGTCTTCCTTTCTGCCGTCATAAGTTGAGCTGTTCCCTTGGGCTCAAGATGGCAGGTGTCGACTTAGACAGCTGACTCTGCCTCAAGGCCAATCTTTTTGGCACACAGAGCCTCCATGTTGTTAAACAGCACCCTAACCACATCAAAGAATAGCTGCTGTGGCACAGGATGTTGAGCAAACTCAAACCAGACCCCTTCCAATTCTTAAGTATATTATTTATGATGAAGATGAGGTGCTATTGGCTCTGGCTGAACAACTTAAGAGCTTTACACTCTATCTGAGTACCTTAGGATGTCCACTCTCTGCTGCCTTATGTAGAGAGTTTGGTCAGTATAGGAGAAACAGCAGTGGCGGATGGTGATAGTAGGGGTGAGGCAGGGGTGGGATACATTTTTTTATTAAAAGTTACTTGCGTTGCTGCCGGCCGCGGCCTTGCCTCACCTCCGTCCTCTTCTGTTCCTGCCGGAAGAAGGAAACACACCCAGGCTCCCCTAATCCAATCATGACGCTGCTGTCCCCATGACAGTTGCGTTGTGAATGGCCTGAGCACCATGGTTCGGTGCTCAGACAGGGAGTTGGAGCCTGTGCATGTTCTCCACCCAGGCTGTGCAATTCAGCCGGGATGAGAAAATGCAAAATGTGCATGACTGTTTGGCCGGCCAACCTGTCATGCGCACTTAAGTGCCCCAACCACCCATCCCCTGCTGGCTGCGATGACAGCCAAGCCCTTCTCGCCCCATAAACCTGCCTGGCAATGGAAAAATAAAATGAAAATAACATAGAGTTATTATTATTTTAAGAGTTATTATCATTTTAAGAGTTATTATCATTTCAATTTTCATATACCACTGGCAGCCTGAGAAACAGTGTTAAGGACAAGCCACGAGAACTCCTTATGGAAGATATACCAATTAATTTGAAGTCGGATGAAGGTAGGGTTTAGTTTAGTCTTAGTAAATATCAGTCCATGATCAGCCAAAATGTGGGCACTAAGCATTGGCCTTTGCCGCAGTTAGATGTATTGTTAAATTTGTGTAGCAGCCCTTTCTTGGTCTTCTCATTCTGACTGACTGACCAGCTGACGGCTTACATTTATGTACCACACGCTGCCACAACACAGCTACCATGTCCTCAACATTTATATGTTGGATGAGAGTATGTGGTGTTACAGACAGAGCCACTGACTTTTGAAATGGGGATTCTGAGCAAATCAATGAACCTCCCATTGGCTAAAAGCATGAATCTGACCTTGTGTGATGTAACTGGGCTTATGTAAAGCGCTCTGATGCCCTTGGACTGAGTTTGTGCTGTATATAACTGCAAACATAAAATAATGTCCGCAATATAATAAGTGTTAAAGGAAGATATAACAATCACACTTGACTATAGTTTTTTAAAGAAGCTCACTGAAAACATTTAAAGCATGAGTACACTCTACTAATTGTGTCATGAATAAGATGTCAACAGTACAGACCCTGAGCAGGCGCTCCACATAGAAATTAGACCTATCTCAACTCACTTAGCTTAGAGCATAAAATGTAAGTGGGAAAGATGGGCTTCCTGGGATACGAATAGGCATGCTGGAACATGCTAACCTAGTGGCAGCGCGTCCTTCCAGGGAAGATGACTTACGCTGGCATTCACAAGCTAACCGTGTATACAGTGCAGAATATCAAGCGCTTTCATTTTAGGTGGGGTCTCTGACTGTGAATGGGTTTGCCCATATATCAATATGTTATGCAGCAATAGAAGTCATGGTTCATAAACTCTCCTTGTTAAACCTGGCCGTGCTCTGCCTTTAGCTGGTAGAATACTAAAACCTTCAGCCCATCTCTATGATTTTGGGTATTATGAATCACAGAGCTGTGAGACTGAGTTCCTGCCAAACAAATGTGTAGAGAACTCGTGGCATTATTAAGAATGATGTTATGAGGGAATATTGTCAACCGCAGCGCTGAGAGGGGCTATTGGTGGTCCCAACAGCAGAGTCCCAAGTCCAATTGCTATTACTATGAACAGATATTTAAGTGAAAGTGGGTATTATCAAGACCAAACCCATCGGTAGTTTGGGTCTTGGAACTGCAAACCTCCATGCGGTTCTGGGTTTTCCTAATAGCGGATCTCAGAGAGTTACGAATTTGTCTTTGTATTATGAAGAGGATACATTTGGATGACACTGGATACTTCCCGAAGAGTCATCGTACAGGCCTTGATTATCTCCCAGTTGGATTACATGAACTCCCTGTATCTTGGCTCCCCTCACCATGAAACGTGTATTTGTAAAGCGCACATTCACCCAAGGGTATCTTGGAGCTGAATAACAGATATTTATTGTCACCCAACTAATATTCAGAGTCAGCAGTCAGCAAGAACTGGCTCAACTAAATTGGCTCCTGAGTAGTGGGTGCAGTTTAAAGGTCTCAACATCACTCATAGGGCCTTTCATTACAAAGGGCCCCAATTACTAGGTGTCTTGATTGAAGCCTCTAACTCTGCAAGATCCCTGAGGTCGGTGACTGCACTACTTGCAACAACACCAAAAATCTGCAGAACAAGATGGGGAGGCCGTTCCTTTAACACCTTGACTGCTAAGGCAATTCCCGCTGGGTGCTGATATTTATGAAAACCCATTGTTCATGACGAGCTCTCCTTGTCATGAGCACAGCTCCAGTGTGCCTCATGACGAGCTGACCTTGTCATGAGCATGGAACAGGTTAAGTACTTGGCTCCAAAGCTGTGGAATTCTCTGACACTCAAATTGTGCCAAATAGATTCAGAACCCATTTTTTGAAAATTCTTGAAGACCTGGTTGTTTGTTTGTAAGATGTTCCCTCAGTTTCCATATGGGGCCACTTCTAGGGTTTTGCTGGATGGTGTAGCTTTATGAAGCCTCCGGGTAGCCATGCGCTTTATAAATCTCCTATATTATAAATCCTCTAGATAACATTAAAATTTAGAGAACAAAGCTCTCTGTGAATTAATCCATGTGTAATACTGAGATAAACTCGGTCTGTGTTTTTTTTTGTGTTATGGGGCTGCGAAATTTGACTGAGCCAGGGACAAGAGCTCTCAGGGTCTGTGTGTATGATCAAGAGTAGCGTCTGAGTGTGCCCACTCTTTACCAAAAAGATCACTCTGTGTGACTGGGCATTTAAGAGACATTTTTAATGACCATTGTGTTACCTCTCATGAAGTTCTGAGAGACCTTTGGTGTTAAGACTGGAACACTGCATGTAGTTGACTATTACAGTGAGTACTCGGAGTCTGGCTGGGTATTCTGAATACAGAGATTGGACAATTTTTTTTTAACAAAAGAGAAGAATATCATATCATACAGTGCATATTTTGACCATTGGTCTCTCAGCCTACATAGGTAAAGCAAACAGGTAAAATGTCCCTATAACAGTCCGGCTTTCAATTGTACTGTAAATTCTTTCAGGTGGCAATGCTTGTTTGATGAGATGAGTGTTGAAAATGCTGTCAAATAAGTGCCTGCAGATGGCTTGGATGAGAGCTTTATTCCACTATGATTTTTTTTAAGCCAGGTACCATAGCAAGGACTGGGTCCAGGATTTCAAATAATATTGTCCCATTCCATATTAATGGTGTTCTCGTGGGTATTATTCAGTGATGCATTATTACTATGGACACTGAGGCCAATGAAGACATAGAATATCAGATGCCATGGGCACTGTAAAAATGTTGGTGTATTTTTTCCCATAACACATTATATTCTCTTGCCATTATATTTTCGAAGCTGTGGCTATGGCTGTTTCAAATGGGCTCAGTGCACATGCATATTTTCTGAAGTGTATTCAAGGTTCCAACTGGGTACAACATAACTGAGGAACATAGAAAGGTTACCTGAGCTGTAGAAGGCTGCTACAGCTTGGTACTGTTGAAATTGGTGCTATGTTCGATTAATTTATTTCAATTCCATTTCAGACCCGTTTTTGAAAACGGACCACTACAGTTTCACACAAATCATTTAGACCGAGTTGCCCAGTTGTCGTTTCTGGTAACTAATTTGCATACAGGTGCTCATTCGATGGAGAATGTGTCCACCGTGAAAAGGAGACCTTATTGGACCACCTTATGCCCCATTATTTTCACACATATATCGCAGATGGAGTCTGCTGTTTTCACACAAGTGTCCTTGAGATTCCTCCCCCCCCCCCCACACACACACAATAATCAGAGGAAAAAGCTCGGCCCACTTGCTGCACCCGGGCACTCATCTACATTGGGTATTTTTTTAAGCTGCTTTGGTTTGAATGAATTGACACTAAAGGCCAGAACCCACACTTTGCGCATTGTTCCAATCACACTGAATGCTAGTCTATGTAATGTACAGCACTTTTTTATCCTGAAGTGAGTCAGGCTCTAGCAAACCCATAAACACAATTAAGAAAGTGTTCCCTTTAAAATACAACACCCATTCTAATAATCACTATACATCATTGTCCCCATGATGATTATTTGCACCTTGCCATAGATGGCTTTCACCCCAGAACCAAGGGACTGCGTGGAAATGCACATCGCAAACAATCTGTGCACATTTTCTCTTCAATGTCTTCATGTAGTGGTGAAAAAATAAGCTTCCCTACAAAGTGCACGCTCAGCAATCAGAGCAAATTTCCATCTCATTACCGAGTATTTAATTTGCAAAAGCTTATCTAACCAAGAAAGAAATTGATCATTAGAATTAGCATGAAGTAGGATTGATGCGTTAGTGCTGGTTGCGAGGAGTTCAAGAAGCAGCGATGCTGTGCCGTTGACTAGCTGCGCTAAGCCGCGAAGGATCCTTTACGCCCTGTCTGTTCAGAACATCTGAGTAGGATTCGTATTATCTTCATACAATGAGTGAATAAATTACCAACCCTGTACATTCTGCACTATCTGCAGACCTGCATTCTGAAGTACTTTAACTTTATTTTCTAATGTCGGCAGGATTTGCTTTTTCATAAAGACCCACTATGAGGATCTGTACAGCCAATGCCATCCCAATGGGGGAACGAATCTTACCGTGATACACAACTATGATCCAGATGGATTGTCGTAAAGTTTCTTATATATAGATTAGGTATATGGTGGGGTCAAAAGTACGAGTTCAGGTCCCAGGACTAGAGGTGGGTGAATTTACCTACGTTTTTTCCTCACATAGCATGCGTATCCTTGTAAGAATGTTGGGTTCTACTCTTTAAATTTGAACGGCCGTCTGTCTGAAAATCATCTATCTATCTATCTATCTATCTATCTATCTATCTATCTATCTATCTATCTATCTATCTATCTATCTATCTAAATATATATATATATATATATATATATATATATATATATATATATATATATATATATATATATATATCTTGTAAAATACCATATACATCCAGTTTCTGAAGGTTACCATTTAGTGCATGTGGCTGTGGCCACGCTACACATTTAGTTTCCCATTTACTGCAAGACATTTTCCTCTGGGCTGGCAGACCACTCTAAGGGTCCGATTACAAGTTTGGCAATACAGCCGGCCTCCGCAATGCCAAATCCTTGTGAGAAGCACTCGCCATATCATGACTTTTTTATTCACTGTTCGGTGGTTCCTTTGGCGTTCCTACAGTGCAATAGGAACGTCAAATGAAGCTCCAGCATGGCATGGACTCTGAAGTCCATGCTGTGCTGGAACCTTGGGTGAATGCACAGATGGGAGGAACATGTTGTGCCCTCCTCTGTGCATCCACATAGAGTGAGGCACAAAGGGGCTCTGTAGGGCACCCTTTCTTTCCTCACTGCCTCTGTTTTCATGGAAAAAAGACCTCCATGAAATCAGTAGTGGGGAGGAAAGTCGTAATATGCTTGGCGGGACTGTGGCTGACCTGCCATGCATTTTACTGCCTGAAGACTGCTGCACCATCGCAAGGGAACGGCTGTTCACTGGCCGAGTCGGCAGTCCCAGGGCGGCATGACTGTCAAGGCCGTAATGGGGCGATCAGAAGACCGCCATCGTTGCCCCACCATGAGCCTGGTGGTCCGAGGACCACCAGACTTATAATCAGGCCATAACTGTTTTCAGGAGGAGGACACTCGATTTAGTGGGAATAAAATACTCGGACTTACCTCCACCCACCAAACTCTAAATCAGACCGTTAGTACTGAAAAAAACAGGAAATTGTTTAGAATAGGATTAAAGTGTGTTGACACAGTTGTGGATGTATAATTAAATAACTCAAAAGAAAGAGATATTTTTCAAGAATGAAGTGCAAAAGGAGAGACAATGATATGCAAGTCATTCTGTTGATAGCCAATGAACCTGATGCGTCTGATCACTCAGCGGCGTAACGCCTCCATTGCTATGATCTATGTTTGACTCCTTGGTCACAGGTTCAAATGCAGGCAGGTTTACTAAGATAGTTCTCCTCTTGTCGATAAATGTTGGGTAAGAGTAAATACGCATATTACATGTTATGGTCGATGCTCTGTACAACGGACTAGTCTCAGCAAAGATGTTCCTGATTCCTTGTAAGTCCAGCCCAGTGCCAAAAAAAATAACCAAATTTGTACTTCAGTTTATACACAACGTGATATATTATAGTTGGATCCTTCCGTCAGCTGCTTATAATTTCACAGTCGTTTTTTCACCCTTGCCTAAGCACTATGAAGAATTTCCACTGCATTTTTAATCGCAGCGGCGCGATTGCTGTAGGATCCGTAGGGAATAAGACGCATGAATTTAATAAAATGTATGAAGATTACATTTCTTCAAACTCCTAGCTTTCCATTAATTTCACTCCTTGTTTTATTCCAGAAAGCATTTATTTATCCAGGGTGCCCCTGTCGGGTTGTGAGTGGCCCTTCAATGGTTATCGCCTTGGGGCCATTTCACACATCTAATTTGATGACGACAGAGCCTTGCACCAGCCGCATGCTCCAGTTATAACCTGAGACACCCAATGATTCATGGATCCTCCACTGAAGCAGGACTCGACTTGGAATTAACCGGTGAGCGCGTAGCGTGGGGGCTTCCTCTTGCGTGGACATTGTGGTTTGGTCACCAGTTGATGCGGGGCCAGGGTGGCTTCATTGGGGTTGAGAGGTGACTGTTGGGGTGCTTTGAATTCTAATCTACGTCACGTTTCCTCTTTTCCTACTAGGTTTTCAGGGGAGTCTATTACTCTGAGACAATCTGTTAATCTCGAGAAGAGCATGTGTAGTTTTCTCTTGTTCTTCTGGGTTTTCATTCCTCGTTTAACTTTTTTTCTGCAGACATAGGCTGTTGATAGCCTGCGGAGGTCGGACTTGAGCTTTTGATAATTTTTGGTTCAGTTTAATATTAGTATACAGGTTAAACCATAAAAAATCAACAACACACTATTCGCCTCAGGACACCAAGCGTGGAGTATTGAAAGAATTGCCGGGGAAAAGCAAGTCTCCGTCTACACTTAGAGGTGATTCTTGTACACCGAGAGGTCAAAGACTGAATGGTCATAGAGGTTGACGCCTCCCCTGACACCACTGAGGTCAGCCTATCACTGGAACCCTGAAGTCCAAGTACAGGAAATGTCGGAGAGAGGGCTGTGTCTCGCGGTTACATCTTCTGAGGGGTCTTTATAGAATTGGTCGGAATTAATTCGAAATGCACTCAAACCTTAACTTACATAAAAATACACGATGGCATACAGTTCTGAAGAGAAACAGTAAAAAAACATGCAGAGACCATAAACTCATAAAAATGATATGGACTCTTGAAAAAGAATAAGCATTACATGTCAAACATAACATCGTTAATGCATTTCTCAGGCAAAAATAAACGTATGTAGAGCATTGGCACCGATATATTTAACACAAATAAAAATACGAGAAGAAAGGATAATGAATATTAGCGAAAACCCAATCATAGAAGGGACTTCATACAATTAAGTCTCTCTGGAAAGTATGCATCGGTATGAAACAGCGCCTCACATGTGAAAGTTGTAACTTTTTTAAGGCCCTCATAAAAAACTGTGTGGATTTAGGTGCAGGAGTGCCTGGGGCCCAGAATCTTTGAATCCTTACAGTAGACGTTTTAGTGCCTGAAATGGGGTATAACTACGCAGAATTATCAGGTGAAAATCAGTTATTTTACTAGATTCTGGGAACTGTTCCTCTGGCATTTATCACTTGCTCAGCTTTTTAGCAGGGAAGCGGTGGGGGCGAGGCGGTGGTCAAGGGCTGACATGGGTTTTGTCTGCTCCTCCTGTGGTGCTGTAGGGTAGGAGAAGGAGCCAGGCACCTGTATCCACAGCCCCTCTTGACCTGTGATGTTCCCAGGTTGCTGTCTGGGCAGCCATAATGACAGCATTAAAGCAGACTTACAATTCGATGTGTTCTTGTTCTATTGGTCGCCTCACAAAATATTTCGAACTGCCACTAATACATGTCCTTGGGGGTAAATAAGGTAGTTGTTGGTGCAAACACATTTTACCACTCTAACTTGAGGTAGTGCTGTGGTGATCTGTTGTGCTGCTTTTGTGCTGCATTATTGCATCTGATGATATTATGTTGCTGTTTAGCATAGTCCTTTGATGTGTTATGCCCTGTTGTGTTTTTGTTGTATTATTTTAATTTATGCTACACCGCTATGCTGTATTATTGTCCTTAGAGATGTCCATAAATGCAGCTACATTTCCATTCAACAGCAGCATATTCCTTTAAAGTTCCTATGACGAACAACCATTCACCACCATCTAAGGTAGTAAAATACAGCTGCGGGAAGTCCTGAAATATTTAAGACCCCAGTCAATCCAAAGCCATGAGAGAGACGTGTCCTAAATTAGCACTTTCTGTGCTCATGTGACATAGCCCTGCATGAATTAAAGATGTCTTCATTTCAGGTGATGCTCAGCTTACGTCGATCCCCAGTTATTCCTTCCAAATGACAATCCAGCTATAAATAACCTCATCTCTATATCGCAGTAACAATGAAATCTGCAGGACACACAGTCTGAGAGGGTGGCCTAGAAAATGCAGAATAGGAATTTTGCTCAGCTTGTGCTGGTAATGAGAACCCTAAAGAGTCATTCCTGCAGTTACATCAGCACATGAGCTTGCATTCTAAGGCCCAGGTAATTGCAAACGTTCAGGCGCTCCAAAAAGTATTTGGGAGACCAAGAAACCAAGACTCTACCCAGAAAGATAATGAAACTCATGCAGGTTGTCTCTGCTACAAACCAACACACATGTGCCATTCTCTCCCCCAATGAAACCAAGGCCTAAGTGTACACGGGAAACACCTGGGGGAAACTAATTGACACATCCGTGTATATAGGAGGAGACAATGAATGCAATGCAACACATTCCATTACAATACATTTGTTACGACGACCGCGTTGTTACATTAAAAAACCATTACAAAGAAAGTCGTTTCAACGACTTGCAGTAGGGGTTGTTAAAACGACTTGCTTTAGGGGGTAGGAGGTGTTGGATTTAAAATCCAACACCTTTCCTACTGTTGCACAGATTCGAGATGGAATGGTAAATTATACTATTCCATCATCCAGCGCCCCCTACAGCAAGTCATTGGAGTAACGACCTGTGTTGTAATGGTATGCGATGTAACAACGCGGTCGTTGTAACGACATCGTTGGTATGGCATGCGATGTATCACATGTGCTGTAATGTTGCATATTCGTATATAGGTGATGAATATATTTTCGGCCTAGGAAACGAGCTTGAAGCATTGTCCATAGCCAGAGCTGCTGTGGAAAGTCAAGCCAGGTAATAGTGTCTAGATGGGAAGTGGCACATAATACAGGGGCATGTGGGGGTGTGCGCAGCAGTCGATTGACAATTTTTTAGTATTATCTGATGTGCCACATATTATACTCATGATTGTATAAAATAATATAGCCATCATAAGAATAAGGGACATGGTCATAACGTTATCACAGACTATACCCATCAATATCTCAAACAACTACTGATTATAGGGGAACAGAATAGATTCCTCATTGGAATGTGTCCACAGTTTTACTAGAGAAAAGAGACTTTCACCACTGATGCATCATGTATTATGTTCATCATGTAACTAGATGATATGTCCCCTAGAATAAATGACAGAACATGCCCAATGGTCTAAAAGTGTTGTACTATGGAATATGTTCTTCTTTCAGCAACAGAAAATGGCAATCACTCTATCATCAAACGTTCTGGTAAGTGTAGTAGTTAATATGCCCATCATTATATTACGTGCAAAAACAACAGTTGATGGATAGAAAGCAGAACAATGTCATACATTCACCCCAGTACAGAGATCTGGGCCTAAATCCAGCATTTTTTTTGCTCACAATGCCATTACAGTTTGAACCCAGCCACATGCAAATCAGTCTTGACCCTGTGCCTCATGGGAACAGTCTAGCCCGAACTGCCAAGCCAGGTCCTCCCTGGATTGGAAACAAGCATCCTAGGACCGGTTTCGGGGTTTCACCCCTCTTCAGCTAGGATAGCTCGATTCCAGAGGCATGGAGCGAGCACGGGACCCACGTCTGGGCATACCCGTCCCACTCGGGGTGACATTTCAAAAACAACAGTTGGTGGACAGAATGAAGAACAATGTCATACATTCACCTCAGTACCGAGATCTGGGCCTAAATCCATTGTTTTTTTGCTCACCATTCCATTCCAGTATGGTATGCCAATACGTGGGTCCCGGGCTCTCTGTGCCTCTGGAATCAAGCTATCCTGGCTGAAGGGGGGTGAACGCCGAAACCGGTCATAGGATGCTTGTTTCCGGTCCAGGGAGGACCTGGCTTGGCAGTTCCGGCTGGACTGTTCCCATAAGGCACAGGGTCAAGACTGATTTGCATATGGCCAGGTCTAAACTGGGGTGGCATGGTGAGCAAAAGAATGATGGATTTAACACAGATCTTTTGACTGGGGGTGAATGTTTTGATTTGTTCTGCATTCAGTCCATCAATTGTGTGTCTTTTGCTTTCTCGCCCTAAGTGCGCCGGGTATGCCCAGAAGTGGGTCCGGGGCTCTCTGTGCCACTGGAATCAAGCTATCCTGGCTGAAGAAGAGTGAAACCCCGAAACCAGTCCTAGGATGCTTGTTTCCGGTCCAGGGGGGACCTGGCTTGGCAGTTCAGGCTGGATTGTTCCCATGAGGCACAGGGTAAAGACTAATTTGCATATGGCAAGGTCTAAACTGGGGTGGCATGGTGAACAAAAGAATGATGGATTTAACCCAGATCCCTTGTCTGTGGGTGAATGTTTTGATTTGTTTGGCATTCCATCCATCAATTGTGTGTCTTTTGCATCATTATATAACAACACTGGAATGCTGAGCGGTCCACTGAAAACAATGGAGTGCTCCAGGCTTCTAACGGCCGGTAGAAGCCCAGTGCTCCAGCAGTCCAATATTTAACAAAGGCTTCACAGAGCCAGTTGGGTTTCAACCTCCTTGGGATCCCTGAGGCCTTTGTTTTACAAATTAGAGCATTCTACCTTCCAGGGGTGGAATTTTCTAATAACTTTAGAGTCCTTCGTAGCGGGCTCTCCCAGCCATTAAAGCCTTGCTCCCTTGTTAAAGGCCCTCTCCTTCGGCTCGGTCCTTTAACACTGGAGCGCGTCTTTAATGGCCGGTAGAGTCCGCTATGTTGGGCTGTAAGTCTATATTAGAACATTTGGCATCAGTCTGTTCACATAATCTACTTATTTTTATGTTGTAGAAGATGGTGCTCACTGTTCTTAAAGATGGTATTGTAACACTGATGCTTCTGGACCTGTAGCCACATTCAAAACCATCTGATGTGTCTGACCTAACTTGGACTAGTGTTACAAAGCCTGCTTAGACAACATCCTTTAGTAAGATACGGCCGGGCTGGGAACCAAAACCAATCCTGGCAAAAATGTTCAGACAACCCTACTCCCTTCCTCCTCGCTCTCCTGTTGCTCTCCTCTCTCTCCTATAGCCATACACTCCCCCCTTTGCCTGCTGTAATTGCCTGGAGAAGCAGGAGAAAGTGACAGAGGCACCAGCAGCAGCCCCTGTCCTAAAAATACAGCTCACAGGGTAATGGCCGGTGGACAAATCGGGCAGTCCAGGCCTAGAGACCTTCACGTTCTCACCACCAGTCTACCCCGACTAAGGTTTAACCCAGACCCTCACAGGGCTTTCTCCTGCATTCGTTTATTTGACTTTTATTCTTAAATTATGTTGGATGTTTGTAGATTATTTTGGTGTAACATCCTCATTTCACATTGTAGTGGACCATCCTGCTGTATAGTTTCCAGTCCCGTAAGGAGTGTTACACATTCTCTCAAACTGAATCCACCCAAAAGAGAATTCCTGATAGCCAGCAGTTCACAGAACCTGGATTGGGTTTGTCCCTGTAGAGTAAGTCCATTATTAGAACAAAAGGTGACCAATACGCGCTTTAACTTATTGCAAGCATTCCTCCCATCACCTTAGTTTGCTTGATGTAACGTCCCAAGTGGAAAATTCTTCTGCATAACTTGTATTATTTGCAGGAATTTTTACTGGGATGTAGTTTTGCAAATTTGAGAGGATTTGTAATTTTGAAAAGGTTGTCAGCTCTGGCAGGCTTTGGGGCTATAATTTAAACTTGATCAACCTCTTTCATGTTGCTTATTCAGGGAGCTTATCTTAAAACATATGGGTTATCTCCAAGTCTTTCTAAATCTGCAAATACAGAATCATTCAGTAATGCAGAGAGTCACTTGTAAGCATGGCAGATGAGGGAAGAGTCCAAATCTAGCCAAGCTGGCACATTCAACGTCATTGCACAAAAACAACACTAAGGCTCTTCATCACAGATAAAAATATCCCACACAATACTGTCACAGTGAGTGATTTTGAATCGCTGTTTTTTTATCTAAGCTTTTAAATGTGTGAAATGCATCATAAAATGAATATATTTTAATAAAATTGTCATATCCTGAGAGAGGTGCTATCTTTTGTGTACAATATGCACATCACGGAAACACGTCATTTAAATTAGGTACAAGTAGTTTTCCACTCATCCTTAAGCCATGCAGCAAGCAATTAGCCATATTCATATGTTTGAATATAAGCATTCGGTGAATATTTATTTTTTGCATTTTATGCATTGCAATTAAACCTTAAAATATGTAGGAATAAGACACATGAACCATTTGCAGCGGTGACCTTTCTCTTCGTTGTGTGTACAGGTTGTGTCATTTGGAATTTTGAACAGCACCAGTTCACAGTTACTAATTAGATGCCACCTGCAGGTGTCACCTTTCACAAACGTGTTAATTAAAGGCTAATTCATATTCAGTAGTGGCTAATTAATGTTCATTGTTTCCAGTACTGACTGAAAGCGCAAAATATACTCTTTTAGTAGTCAGTGCTCAGGAGGCATTTTTTGTGGCTAACATCATCCTTAGGACCGGGTATAATTTCCAGTTTCACCAGTGTAAATTCACAAATTTCGTGTTAGGCCTGTTAAACAAATTTCTTATAACTGTCACATTATGCCGTGGCATTATTATGCCATGTTTGCAGCAATATTTTAGTACAGGAGCACAGGAATAACCTGAACGTTCAGAGAGCAAGCGGCTGTTGTTTGCATCACTTGCGTTATTTGTGCAATTTTGTAGCGCAAAATCCGCCCTTGATGCATTTTGTGCTAAAATATAGCTCCAAATCTGGCATTTCACATATTTTCTGTAAAATTTCAAGTGATTATGCGAACGCAAATGACACAAATTTCACACAATCAACTTCATGTCTCCCACCTGTCCCTCTGTAGGATGGGTCGTCCTAATTCTGTTCTGGACACTGGACATTTTAATGGATTGTTTGCCTTTCTTTCTACAGACTTAGATGGGGCAATTTTTTTATGCTGGTGTGCCTTTGCAAACTTTACATTTTCAAAATTGTCAGTGGTTCCCACAATTGCCAGTTAGATCCATGCAACCATTTTTAGTGCATTCCTAGATCATTTTCACTGCATAGTGAGAGAAGGTTTGGTTTAATCAACCCCATCCACAATGGAAATATCACAATTTTTACACAGGTTTGACCATGTGTAAAACTTTGCAACTCCATGAAGTTAAATAGCTTTCCATAGAAGTTCAGAAAGATAAAAGGAACAAAAAGAAACTTTGCACACAATTGTTCAAACGTATTTCTCCCTAATCCATTCCTCTGATGAACATGAATTTGTTTATACTCCTTCCCAAACCCACAACCGCCCTCTCTACAGCCTTGTGATGCTCAGTGATTTGTTCAGCACTGAAGTAAGAAGTTCTGCTGCTCTATACAAAGCAACCTTTTGACCACACTATTGACTGGAAGGAGGCATTGCATAGGTTAGAACTTTTGTGTAACTCTACAAGGGCTGCTTTCCCACCCACAGCTGACACAGGTGAACTTGGTTCAATGCACCAGCGATGAATGTGAAAGACAAATTATTGTAGCTATTGTAGATGCTATACAATCCATAATTGACATAGAAGTATTGCTTTTGGGTTACTAACAATACCATAAAGAGGTCAGTGAAACTGTGGAAACAGCAACAAACATATTTTTTTATTCACAGTAGCACACACACTGTCTTAAGAACGAACACGTTTACCTTAAAAGTATTTATTACGACAGGAACAATCTGTTTCTCTGTACATCTAAAACGACTACACAGAATATTATTTAAAAAAAGCAAGAAGACTCATTATAAATAACGAGAACAAAATGAATGTTTCCAGCATTGCTAAAAGGTCATTTAAAATGTTATCTAGAATGTACTACCCTAATGCCTAATTCTACGCCCTATGGTATGAAAGCATGAAAGTTAAAGCAACTTGCAGTCTAGAGTTTCTTAAGAGGAAAAGGCGCACTGCATACCTCGTTGAAAGCAAAGGCTGTCTTCATCAGCAGAGACGTGAAGATACTGTTCCCCACGAAGGGCAAACACCCACTGCAGTAGCAGTAAGTCAGTCTGCCTACAGGACTTGGCTTTAAAGCTTCAGGCGATATGTGTAATCTGCGAAGGGCGCTGGCAGCACATGAGACTGTCTCTGACAAAATCGCAGACGATAATCTTGACAAAGGAGGTAAAATGGCAGTACTTATATACTAAATATTATCTGAAACAGGAATTTCTGACATAAGTTTAGGAACCAGTCACACACAAGGAGCAACTAGAATATTTCCATAGGTTGTTCAGTGATGAATAAATCAATCCCTTCATTGAACCTCTTGGGTATCCAAAGATATTGGATTAGACGCTTCACTCACCTGATCATGATATGCTTCATCATTGGCGCCTATCCACACCCAGGTAGAATGAATGGAGGTAGGATGGTACCATCAGGGTGAACTCAACTAAAGATAGAAGGGGAGTTATTAGATAAATCAAAACTGGAAAAGCAGGGATCCAGGTGAAAGTATATTATTAATCTACAGGTATACCCATCAATTTCTTTTATTCAGAGGGTACCTGGAATATGGTTAAAAAGGGTATTTTGAGTTTTTTTTGTTGGAAACAATTGTTCAACTAAACCTACTGTGTTTGGGCAAAAACACAGTAGGTTTAGTTGAACAATCTGAAGTATGGTCCCTGGAGCTACTCCACAAGGGTGGAATAGAAAAGAACCAACAGATTTTTCTCATCAGAAAATTTCAAGATACCATACTGCTATTTGCTTACAAAGATGCACGAAGAACTTATCAGAGGAGACCTGTAACTTCTAGAATTGGGCCTATCTTGGAATAACAATTCTATGATGTTTGACTGAAACCTTTGGTAGAGTTCATATCCTCTTTCCTTAGAAGAAACTAAAAAGGTTCTTATACTGCTAGAAAATATGGAATTTGATGCCACCAAGGAAATCCTCATTAGCCTATGCATTGAGGCTTTGTACACCTTGTTACCCCAGCAACCTACCTTCCAGATCATCCAACAACTGGTAAGAGTTCATAACCCCTGCCTCTTTTATTATGGAATATGCTTTACGAGCCCTAACACAAAACTATTTGAAGATACCATATATTTTACAAACAAGAACAACTGCAATGGGCATGACCTACGTCCCCAAGCTGGCAAACCTTTACGTCCACAATTTTGACATCAAAGATAACTTGAACCAATCTTATTTTCAGAAAACAAGGATACGGCTTTGGAAGCAATACATAGATGATATTATCATACTTTGAAGAGAAGATGAAATAGAAGCTACCAATTTTACAGACAGGGTTAACGATCAGGAACCACATCTGACACTTATCATCGTCAAGAGCTGCACAATGCTGTATTTCTTGGACCTACTACTTATCCAAGGTGGGGGTAAGCCCTGCACCTAAATATAGAGGCTACGCCTCAAGAATCCTATGACACCAGGGACAGAGGAAGAGGGAGGTGGGTAGGGTACTTAGGTTGGATCCTTACTTTGAAATGCCAGAGACTTGCATTTGCAAGTCTTATATCTAACTTGATTGTGGTGTATAGCATTGTGCCTTCCAGAGTAATAAAGTACTTATGCTTTCTAAAGCTAAGCACCAGGCTGAATATCATCTTATTGGGTTGCTGGGTGTTGTCTGTTGAAACCGAGTACCCCCACACTAACCTCCTTGAAAAGCCTGTGACTGCACACCATCACAACTGCCAAGAGTCAAGTGCTAAAAGGGTTGTAGTTGGCCCAGTTCATATAGCCATAATAGGGTGGGCCACTGGAATTCAGAGGCAAACAACAGTGTGCCTTATGGCTGTGGCTCACTAGTCTCTGTCTGCCCTTTGACCCCCCCTCCCTCAACTGGGTCTAACACATGCTATGATAGTTTGGATCTAGGGCTTCCTATGGCATAAAGACTTACTGACCTGATAATCTGGGGCTACCTACGCCATGGCGACTGACTGAACACCGAATTGTAACAGCCACAAGGGCATCTACCCTATGACATTCCCATGTGGATTATGCTGCATTGGCATATCAACCAGAAGAGTTAAAATGTGTATCAGGGAGCACCGAAGCAATACTAGATGACAACCCAATGCTTTGAGAAGGGCACGTGGGCAACCATAGAAAGACTGAACCACTCAAGTAATCAAAGAGAAGCCACAAGGATATCTGTTCATGGGCCCACAAACTTCAAACAAATATAACAGGCAAGAATGAAGATATTCATTGGCAGCCCTTAGGAACAGAAATATTTTTCTTTTTGAAATTACTATACTGTAAACAATAGAAAACTAATGTCTCTGTCAGCGAACAACTAAGAGAAGGGAATGCATTATTAACTTTTGGTTAACTTAGACTACCCCATTCAGCAGACCTATTCTTTCATTAAGTTACCAACTGAGAAGGCTACCAACAACACAACTGCAAATGACATAACAGAACCATATCTTGAAATAATTCAACCCAGCAATTTGAAAAATGATAGCAGAGAAGTTGATGCAGAACCTCTTTCTAGGTTATTCTAAAGACCCACGCCTAGGGTATTGCCACATTTCTTGCATTTATATGAATGGTTGTTTTGGCATTCCCATAATGTGTTTTCCACTGCCATGACCCCAACATATATGTGTTGTACATGCTTGATGAAGATGGGATACACTGCACCCTCAATTTTTGGTGATCCAGTTCCTGACTGCAATAGGCAACAACGTTTGTCTTCCTTCGCTGAGTGAGTGACTCTCCCTGTTGGAACCCTATTCATTGTCCCTAGACCCTTTCTGCTATTAACAATCCACATTTTATTTTTTATACTTGACAATGCACAGAAAAATTTGGATTTTACCTATCTGATGGCAAGATAACGAGCACTACCTCGGGTAAGTTTTCTACTAGCCTCGAGCTCTACATTTGTAACCGTCATTTTCCTTGTTATGTATTCACAAGTCTGAAGTTGTTGGCAGTGATTTTTTTTAACAGGTGCGCTATAGACATACACATTCATTTTGTTAGTCATGGGGAGATTTACAGCCTGATTCATCATTCTCCCGTTTTGCGAGCCCCTAATAGCGATTCATAAGGAATCGCTATTAAGGACTTGCAAAACGGGATTCATGTAGGAATTGCAAAAAAATTGCGATTCCTACATGTTCCTTATTTGCGATTAGCAAATTGCTAATCGCAAATAAGGAATAACTCCCCATGCAAATGAATGGGGAGTTATTCCTTATTTGCGATTAGCAATTAGCTAATCGCAAATAAGGATGCGATTTCAAGGGTGCAGGGGTGTCCAAAGGACACCCTGTAGCACCCCTGAAATGCAACATTACACAGGTGTTGCGCACACACATGTCCAAAGGACATGTGTGTGTGTAACATGCAAAAGAAAAAAATGCACTAAAGTGCTTTAATCTATTTTTTCGCTATTTACCACGAAGTCAGACTTCGTGGTAAATAGCGGCCAAATATAGCGAATTCGCAATTTAAATTTGGTTGATGAATTGCATTTAAGGAATCTCTAATAGAGATTCCTTAAATGCAATTCCTCGCACAATAGCGAATTCTATAACAGCGATTATTGCATTTGGGATGATGAATCCCAAATGCAATAATTGCGCTCGCAAAGGGCCAGATTCTCAGAACCTGGCCCTTTGCGAGCCGATTTTCGGTTCATGAATCTGGCCGTAAGTGATTTGCCTAGAATCACAGAATGTTGAGCGTCCCTGTCGAGACTCGAACCCGGTTTGCCAGATTTGAGGTCGACACTCAAGCGGTTAGGAGGATGTCTTTTTCCTCTTTCTCTTCTTTTGTGTATGCATGTCAAAGTAAACATTTGACTGACACAAAAACAGCTAGCTGAAAGCCCCTATACGTAACTACATTAGACATATAATTTTGGTAAAAACAGGTGGTCTTGGCTATTCTCAACCTTAAAACAGCCAAACCAAACAGGTAACCCAACCTTTTGTAATGTATCTTTGAGAAAAAGTCGCATCTATATGTGAATTCACACAAATGTACGATAGCAATTCACATTTTGGCAAAATCGTATTTGCAAGTAAAGTGATTATCTGACTGACTGCGCAAGTCCCGCTAATGTGAAGGCTTCTCAATGCACCATTTCACAAAATAAAAATGATCGCTTCAGCATACAATTTCACACAAAATGTCTGGCTATATCGATTGCTTCTGGGTCAAAAATGGATGCCATAAATTCAATTCTTAACAGAACCGCTAAACAGAAAAACAATTTGAGTTTTAGTAAGGTATAAATACACAAAACATTCACACCCATTTATGAAGTATTTACATTTACATGAAATTTAGTTTTCCTTAAAAAGATTTTTTTATTTTTATTAAACTAAGGCGGTTCCATTAAGGATTCTTGGAAACAAATGCAATTCAACTTATATTTACATTGATTGTTTTTGTAAACCTTCCAGGTAAATGTTCTTTTGAGGCTTAGCTAATTGGCCTTAGGGGTTTCCACTGAATTAAGTAATTGACCTTTTACACTCTATGAGAATTGGGGAATTGACCTTCGAAATCATTTGGGAAATATACCGCTAAGTGTTTTCCTTAATGATCATTAGGAATAACCTTAAGTGTCTGCCTCGCTTTATGCTGAAAAGTGCAAATTAAATTTGGCATGTATCATAGCACTCAGCAAAATAGTCCGATTAAATGTATACGTTGTAGCTCTTTCGGATGAGAATGAAATACTTGAAACACTGAAAATTAATAGATTTGCAGAGTCAGGGCAGCATTACCGTTTGGGAAGGCTATAGTGAGGAAAATCATATGGAGAGAAAAAGAACCAAAAGGTAAGATTTTAAGACTCAAAGTGATGTATAGATATACAGATATATATATATCTATATATATACATACATTTATATATATGTGTATATATATATATATATATGTGTGTATATATATATATATATACATATATGTGTGTGTATATATATATATATATATATATAGTTATATATATGTGTGTGTATATATATATATATATATATATATACATATAGACTGGTCCTCAACCTGCCAAAACACTGCCACATCTCCCAGCACCTGCGCAAATTCCACTGGCTCCCCGGCGAGGCGAGAATCACCTTTAAGATGCTCACCCACGCACACAAGGCCCTCCACGGCACCGGACCAGCATACCTGAACAGCCGGCTCAAATTCCACACACCCCAAAGGACCCTACGATCAGCCCAGCTCTCCTACGCCGTGGTCCCCCGCACCAGAAAGACCAGATCGGGAGGCCGCTCCTTCTCCTTCCTCGCGGCCAAAGCATGGAACGCCCTTCCGCTCCACCTCAGACAGACAACATCGCTCCCCATCTTCGCAAGAATCCTCAAAACCTGGCTCTTCGACAGACCCCCTCCTTGATGGAATAGAACCTGCCCCCCCCCCCCACCCCTAGCGCCTTGAGACCCTTACGGGTGAGTAGTTGCGCTTTAACAAACTCCTGATTGATTGATATATATATTTATATATATATATCCATCCTTCTGGTGGTTGCAAGTAGGTACTTATAGTTGGGGGCCATGTTTCCATAGGAAAATAATTTTTTGACTTGCCTATATCCTTGATGCCATTTAATAAATCTTTACAAAATTTCCCCCTAAAAAGTATTATAATGAGTCTTGTTGTGCATGAAAAGTTGTGGGGTGATCCATGAAGTGGGGGCCAAGAAAAAGGGGGGGGGTAAAAAAATGCATTTCCCATGTTTGTTTCAATAGGACATTTAGACACGCCTGCAGCCCCAACCACTGGACGGAATTATACCGACCTTGGCAGGAAAGTAGATTTTGGTTCGCATATCACGCTTTCAGTAATCTGATGCAAATCCACTGAGTAGTTGTTGAGGAATTTATGGGAAATATATAAGGATATGTTTGGCCGCAGCTAATTAGCAATGATCATTGCAGCAGTCCCTGGGGCTCCCAATGACATCACTGATTACATCATCCGAGGAACAACTCACACAACCACTCATACCCCTACACAACTTGATTAAACCCACTCACACACCGACACAACCACTCACATACCTATTCACATACCCATAGCACTACTCACAAAACCATTCACTCATCCATAGAGGCACTCAAATAACCACTCACTCATACAGCCACTCATACAACCACTCACCCATACAGCTACTCATACAACCAGTCACTCACCCATGCAGCCACTCACACAACCACATGGTCACCCATAGAGCAACCCACGAACCCACTTATTCACCTATATAGCCACTCTCACATTCACTCACTCACCCATGCAGCCTCTCAACACAGCCCCTCACTCATCCATACAGCCACTCACACACTCTCTTACACAACCAGTTACCCATTCACACTTCCATGACAATAAAAAAAAATCAAGTGCAGGCTACCATGCTTGTTTAGATTGTAGACCCTAGTGGGCCAAGTTCCAGGGCAATGCATATTGTTTAAAAAAATAATGGAGAGGGCGAATGTGTCCCCCCTCTTATGGCTTAGGGCTACGTATACAAATGGAGGGCGTGTGAACCCCCCAAGGCCTCAGATCCACCACCTCTCCGAGTCAGATTTAGAAAAGAAGAGGGGGCTGCACGGACCCCATCCTAAGGCTTTGAGAAGCCCCAGTGACCACCACCCCCCCAGGGCAAAATCAAGAATTTAGAGAGGGTCCATGCAGCCCCCTGCCACCGGGGACCACCACCTCTCCAGGTTGAAATCTAAAATTTAAACATGGAGTGGTCTGTGTGGCCCCCCCTCTGGGCAATATATGGCCTTCTCCTGGGGGCCAGCCCATATACGCCTTCTCCCATGGGCTGGTGCGTGTAGAAAAAAATAGGGAGGCCATGCAGCCCCCTCCTGGAGCTATATATTGCCCTGGGGACTGCCAGCACCCAGACCTGCTCCTGCTAGCTCCCGATGTGCCCACCCTCAGGAGATAGCTGTTTGCTTTTGCTTGGCGGGAGCTGGCAGCTACTGCCAAGTGAAAACAAATATAACTCTGCTTCCAGCAAGGAGGAGCTGTCAAACCACTCCCTCTTGCTGGAAACTGAGTTATCATCTTTTTCCCTGCCCACAGACATGCAGGCATTTCTAGCAGCTCCCTGTGTGCAAGAGCAGTGCTGACTCCTGCACGAGGCGGGAAGCCAGCGGGGACCGCGGTCCTCAACATACACCCTGGGTGCCCTGGGTGGGGCCTTGGCACCCGGGGAGACATGGCTAGAGGACGGGGACCCAAGGGACGAAATTGGCCAGGGAAGGGAGGCGGTGCAGCTTCCCTTCCTGATTGAATTGTGGCCAGGCCAGGGGTATGGGGTCCCTGGGGCTGAAATCGGCCTGGCAGAGGAGCTAGCCAACCCCTCCCCATTTTATTTTTTAGTAGTATGCACAGGTCTTCCCGCCTTTTCCCACTTTGAGGGACAGCTTAGCGAAAGACCCCTAAGCACGTTTCCAGGCAAATGTGCTGACACGTTATTGATGAGGAGAAATACGAGGACATTTACGCAAGCAAAGAAGCACTTACTTCATTTAATCATGAGAAAATACCTCTGTTTGGTTAAGATTCACCTCTTTGTAGTCTTGTCATCTTCTCTTGGCAAGGATTCCTGTTATCACACATTTATGGATAAAGACGCTTGAGGAACTTTCACATTATTGTAATGAGATGCACACAAGGTCACAGGAGACATTACCCCATGGTCCTTTATGCAGCTGTAGTGCAGAACATGCACAGGATATTTACCCAATGAGGTAGCACTTACTAATTAACCAAATGAAAGTACTTCAGTTGTGTAGACGTTTTGAAAAAACAGGGGACTCTTCTGCGAAAAAATGAGGTTCCATTCTGGCCCTGGTGCACTTTTGACAGATATTAGACCTCAATGGGAACCATTTAGAAATATAAACAAAGCAGATGCCCCAGCTGAAGCTCCACTTTAGTACAGCACAAACGATCATAACTTCTTGGGCTTCGCAAAGGCAAATCAAATGTGTTTCTTCTTGTATTCCACATTACAAAACAATCTGAAATCCTTAATGTAGGTGAACACATCGTTGATCTAATGGAGCAGTCTGATCGGTCATGACTGTGATGAGTGGTTTCTTTCTTGTCACTGCCTGGTGAGAGCAGAATCCATGGTTCTCCCTATTAAATGACCTAAGTATGCACATGCCCAAAAACCATAGTGCCACTCACACACCCACTCACAGACCCACACAGGCACTCCACACCCCCACTCACCGACCCATAGCACCACTCACATATCTACATACATAGGCACTCACACCCGCACTCACAGACCCACAAAGCCACTCACACACCCCCTCACAGACCCATAGCACCACTAACAGACCCAGTCACAGACCCACAAAGGCACCCACTCACAGACTCGTGTAGCAACTCACACATCCACTTACAGACCCACGCAGTTACTCACAGACCCACTTACAGACCCATACAGCCACTCATACACACATCAACCAACCTATACAGCCACTCACATGCCCACTCTCAAAGTTTAAAGGTTACAGTTAAGAAATAAAATGTAAAAAAAGGTAGAAATTCACTAAAAAAAAAAAAGAAGTTACACGGCCATTAAAGTTAGGAAAAAGATTTTTTTTTAAACTTAGAAATTCACTGAAAAATCAAAGGTAATAGGGACATTATAGTTAGTAAACAGAATTAAATAATCCATAGAAAATCACCGTAAAAGACAAAGGTTATAGGGATGTTATAGTTAGGCTCAGATTTCACTTGTACAAAACCAAAGAAATTCAGCAGTTATAGTTACCCGAGCTAAATATAACTATTGCCCCTGCAATGCACTGCTTATGACCTCACATATTACATCACTCATGACATGGTCAGTGACATCACTGATGACATCTCAAATGAAATCACAGTTGACTACTCAAATGACATAACTGATGACATCATCCAGTAATTGTGAGCGTTTTCTAAATGTTTTTGAGTGTTAAATATATATAGTAAGATACTGCAAATGTTACATTAGTAAACATCCCTGCAACCTTTGTTTTTTCAGTGAATATATATATTTATATAAATTCATTTAAATATTTTAAACATATTGAAAATCAACATTATTACGATCTGTGGAAGAGGCAGTGGACTTCAGAGCATCTTAAATATTCCTACTTCCCTCATCACACCACTTTCATCTCTTGTCTCTCGAATAGACACTTACGCCCTTTTCCTCCTGATATCTTTATGAAGCCCTCCATCTGCTTATCTCACACCTTATCTCTTTCCTCTTCAGCACCCTATTTTCACTTTCTCCTGCACGTACATCTTTGCATCTGATTCACTTTATCACTCCATTAACATATAGCTCACCTGTTCTTGCTATGTCAGTGTTTCAACAGCTGTGTACCTACTCACACTTTAACATAGAATCACAATTACAGGTGGCTACATTGCTCTGTGCACTGTGCATAGAGGCCAAAGATTGGTTAAGTATGTATTCAGAACCCCTTAATTATTCACTGATGGGCTCTGTGAGAAATTCGTACTGCCTTTAGCCGGAGTTCCACAGCTCTCCATTGTGGCCCGTTATGAAACCCACCAACAACCTGAACTCACACAGATATACAAGAGGAGACTCTTTTCACAGCAAACTGTATACGTGAGTAATTTGTTGCTTGAAAAAAACTCACAGAAAAAGCATATGCACCAAGGGAATGAAAGAGTAAGTCAAGTGTGAAATGTAAACAAAAACAATACCACTGTTCGTAGACTGAGACACAGTGTTTGCTTTATGCAGTGATGGTGCACAAGGGGGTATAAGACAGTTACAGGTGAGGCATGCACCCCATCTGCTAACAAAGAGTACACATGGCACAGTTTGTGCATTGTTTGTGTTACATAGAGAGCATATGCCCTAGCGATGCCTATGTTGAATGAAATCCTTTGCAAAGGGGACACAATGTCATTAATATTATTAGTGTTGGCCTATGTGATGCCACGATTGATGTTCAATCAATAAATCAGGGAATTCTGAAGTGTGCTACTCACCCAAGAGGGTCTCAAGGCGCTGGGGGTGGGGGTGCAGCTCTGAGTTAGCCAAAAAGCCAGGTCTTAAGGCTCTTCCTGAAGACGTGCAGAGTAGGGGGGCGTCTGATGTTGACCAGGAGCTCGTTCCAGGCCTTGGCCACGATGTAGCAGAAGGCTCTTCCACCTGTTCTGGTTCAGTGGATGCGTGGGATTTCTGCTAACACGAGGTCGGCAGAGTGGAGTTTTCTTTTGGGTACGTGGAAGGGGACTCTTTTGTTGAGATATATGGGTCTGGTGTTGTGGAGATATTTGTAGGCATGGGTGAGTAGCTTGAAGTTCACTCTCCTCTTGATGGGTAGCCAGTGGAGGTCTACCAGGTGTTGGGTGATGTGCTCTTGTTGTGGGATGCCGAGGATGAGTCTGGTTGCGGTGTTCTGGATGGTTCAGAGTTTGTGTAGAAGGGATTTGTTGATTCCAGCATAGAGGGCATTTCCATACTTCAGTCTGCATGGGTGATGGTCTTTCTGGCTTCAGGGGGATCCACTTGAATGTCTTGCGAATGATGCGGAGGGTGTGGAAGCAGGCAGAGGCGATGGCGTTGATCTGGCACGTCATTGTGATGGAGGAGTCAGTATGATGCAGAGGTTCTGGGCGTGGTCCGTGTGGGTGAAGGGGTTGTGGAGGGCGGTAGGCCACCAGGTGTTGTCCCAAGCTGAGGGGGTGGGTCCAAGGACAAAGACTTCTGTCTTCTCTGATTTGACCTTCAGACAGCTTCTGCTCATCCAGGCTGTGACATCTTTCATTCCTTCCTTGAAGCTGTGTCTGGTGGCTCCGGGGTCCTTCATGAGGGAGAAGATGAGCTGGGTGTCATCGGCGTAGGATACTATGCTGAGTCCATGCTGTCTGACGATGGCGGTGAGGGGGGGGCATGTAGATGTTGAAGAGCATGGGGCTGAGAGACGATCCTTGGGGTACTCTGCAGTTGATCTCTGTGGGTTTGGAGAGGAAGTCTGACTCTTTGCGTTCTGCCGGTGAGAAAGGATGTCATGTCCTGTACATACTACGGTGCTTGTTCTATGCAATTGCTTATACCATTGACAATGATAATGTGCTTGGAAAAGTACAATATGATGATGTGGGGAATCACACTGCTTTGCATGTTCCCCTCCATATGAGTATACAAGTTGTTTTCTGTGAATCCTAATAAGCAAGCCCCAAGGAATGCTTTCCATGTTAAAAATGGATGTCCTTCTGTGTTTCAGAACATCCCCTTTATCAATGGAATGAATTATGTAACATTGACAGGCCAGCTAGCTAACATTGAACAGATTATAAAATATGCATAATGGTTATTTTTTAAGTTCTTCAAATAGAGAAGTAGCCTATTATGGAGGAGCATTCAACTAGAGGTAGGTTGACATTTTATACTTACATTTTCTACCAAGTTCACCTACATCCTACATAAAGCACAGCTGAATTTTTAAAAAACGACTCTCTCTCACATCATCATTGTGGCATGCATCATCATCGAGTCCATATCCGGAATGCGAGTACATCCGAAGGAGTCAAACTAGATAATTTCGAGATTGGCACCCAGGGCAGAATTTAAACAGAGTTCGTTCCATCGACAGAAGACCGGACTGACGCGGTCAGGCCCGTAGGCTGTCCACAGCGTTTTCGATAGAAAATTAAGGATTTGTTTCTCAAAACAATACGCGGAGAGGTAGGAAACGCATACGAAATAATACCATCAAAGGTAGAGTGGATTGCGCACTCAGGGGAACCCAAAGAACGGTTTCGAACCGAAGCACAGCAATAACGTCCGAACCCGAAGGGGGGAAAAAGCAATCTAACAATGGAGCCGATGTCCATGCGCACTCTCACCGAAAGGAGGAGTCACCTTACCTCATGACTGGAAAGACTTCTTCGAAGAAAAACAACTTGTAAACATCCGGACCCAACACTAGATGGCAGGAGTATGGAAAGCATATGTATCTACAGCACACATGCCTCGAACACGCTAGTTCCAGTCCTTTGAATCATAGGGCCCTGTGGTGAAATGAAAAACCTAAGAGAATGATTAAAGTGTGTTCATGCACTGATATCAGTGGGCCTACAAGTTGTGGCTGATTGTCCTTGCCCTTATGGTCATACAACCTTCATCAAGAACAAAAGGATCCCTGTGATTTGTTCTTGTAATAGGAGCTCTTGTGATTCTATTATTTACATAGGTTCCGTATGCCATGCATGCATACACACAAACAGACCACTCTAGAATCTCCAGGTCAATATCGGTGGATACAGGTAAACAATTGTAAAACTACATGTGGTGCCAAAAATTATGATGCTCCTCCAAAGTAGGCTACTTTTCTTTGTGAATAGGTCTACATTTGGTGCAGAAGTGGCTCAAGCCTACTTCTAAATCTCACGCCTCTTTTCTGATAAAATGCATATTTTAAGTTAGCCTTAAATGACAGTTACCAGGTTAAAAAAATATATTCCTTACGTCCTGGAGAAGTTAGACAAGTTGTCTCCTCCATGGAAAATCTCACAAAAATAAGAACATAATAGAAAAATCAAAAAGTAGCGGAAAGACATGAACCTACTAAAGAAGACAACATTTCTCAACTACTCACAAGTCGAAGTTTCACTTCACCTAATCCTTTCCATGCAGCTGGGTGTCCCAGGATTTCCAGCAGCATGGATTATCTTGGAAAGAATTGGGTAAAGCCACTGCCAATCAGGGCTGCTCTAACCATCAATTGGTAGTGGGCAACACAATAGCTGGATGCTTGGCAGCCATGAAATCTTCATTCCCTGCTGCCAGCAGTCACGTCCTGGGACATCTATGAATGGGAAGTTAGATGTATGAAACACCACTGCAATAAATGGGGTAACTTGTCTTTTGAACATATTACTCCGTGGTCACTAGATCAAGGATTGGTGAGCTTTTGGGAAGGGAAACTGCTGAAATTGGAAACAAAACAGAAATACGCACACAAGCACTGGTTCATGTGGTCTCAATTTCTAAAGGTACCCCAATGACCCACTCAAGATACCAGGCATCCTGAAATTACTGATACCAGTAGTAACTGCAATTCAAAATTCTAAAACACCAGTGCGGTACTCCCAAATTTATTAGGCTTAACCCATTAGTATTTAGCTAATACTGCTGAGTGGACAACTTGTAATGAGAGTAACGGATATTATTCATCTAATGTAACATCGCCAGGAGATGCAGAGACAGAGATGCCATTGTACACGGTGAACGCCTTATTAACCTTTGAATCTGATGTTATATTTTACATTAGTGAAAAAACAATATTTTGTCCACTGATACACTTTGCAACTAACATGGGAAAGTATACACGTCCAATTGTCTGTGGCTACTTTTAAGTCCTCCATGATTAGTGGCACATTAAGATTTGACTTGAATAGATATACAAATGAAGGCACTAGTCTTCAGTGTAGTGCTATCAAGGGCCAGACCATGCTAAGCTTTGTTTAGTGACCAACTTGTTTGCCCAAAATAAGGGTGACTTCTTCCAATGTTTCACCCTGCATAGAACAGTATGGATGAAAGGTGTCAAGTGTTTCCTTAAGAGGATTACAGTTAGGCTCAAATTCTAAAAAGAGGGGAAAACATTATTCTGTCTTGATTGAAGATGCAGTTTGAATTGAAGAATAATAGCAGGGCACCAAACTCCTCCTGGGATCAGGATGGGCAAAAGAGCCAAGTAACTCCGGGTGAAGAACTCTGGAAGCAATCACAGAAATGCATAGACAAAATCTGTGGTAAATTAGGAAGCAAGAGGCCATGAACACAATAAAACATAGGGGGAAAATGCAAGTTGACACATTCACGCAGCATTCCAGTTCATACCTTCATATACATGCATGCATCAACGTAAGCCATCACTCTTCCTTCCCAGAGCACATGAAGCCTCGGGTGAATTTCTGAGTTCAGTCTCTGCACTGTTACAAGAGGTTTAAGGGATGAAAGTAGAGTTAGCTTTTGTTGTCTGCATTTGGCTTCATGACATTTCTTTTCACAGTGTGAACTGTATTCATTTTGATCTGTTCCAGTTGACTTGAAAAGTCAGCACCAGTACCTGCCATATCTGCTGGTGGAGAAGCTAAATCCAGACACATCTATATTTAGCTCTGAGCACTAACAAATATTTCACTATGCTCAATCTTTTGGGTCACAAAAATCCACTTTAATTATTAATCACCACAGAGAGTTCTAATAGGGATGTTGCTCAAACAAAAAGTGAAAGAATAGTCAACTGTTGGACCTTATGGTTAAGGGTAGCGATACAGACGAGAGAAAAGTATGGCAGCTTGCGGTCTACACAACAGAGAGGGACTTATCGTAGTCCATCTGAAGCCATTTAAATTTGATTGACGGCTCTCTACCTTTTTGGGTCCACAACTCCCTACAAGAAATATAGATCCAAAAACTTGCAACGATTTCTCAGCTATTGCTTCTAAACTGCTCTCCATTACCACATGAGAAGTGGTCACTAGATGACTTTGCTGTAAGCATACTTTCAGTCATCAGGATCTGAATTCTACTGAACTACCCCTTACTACAGATCACCATAATTATCAAGCTGCATACATCTTCTTGAGACTCTCCCATTGTTAAGCCTTGAAAAAGTCTCGGATGTGACGAAACACGTGTCAGCTGTTGCGTGTTCTTTTCATCAAGGACTTGATTATTATTATGTCCTTGTACACAGATATACTGTTTTGAACTTTGAATGTTTCACATTTGATGAAGTGTTCAGTCCTTGTATATTTTATTATATAATTGTGTAACATTGAAACCAACTAAGGAACACTAATTAAAATAATAAATCAGTGAACGCCCTTAAAAACAAAATTTCCAGTGTTTCCTGTGTTTAAAGTATCTTTAAATGTTCCAGTTTTGATCAAACTATATCAATAATTAAGTATCAAATGTTGTGAGTGCCGTGGGTATATGAGCTTTGAATGTTATAACACAAGTAACCCTTTTGTTACTCATGCTTCTACATCCGAGGTACTAGGGTGTTTCTATTACCGATACTATCTTTTCTTGTTATTTGACTATATTAATACTTTATTGCCCACTTACAATTGTTCCTATTATTGATGAGCGACCCTTCTTTCCACCACTACCTTCCATTAGTTAAGGGTAGAATATTGTGATCACGTTCAACCCGTTGCTGCCCCCTCAATGTTGTTTTTTTTTAATAAAAGTCATCTAAACAATTGATACATTAAGGATACTCAGGTGATGTACAAGTGGAGATTCTGACTTTGTGGGCATGTTTATGACTTTACTTCACTTTACGTACAAGAAATTTTAAGAGACGAGTATCTACCATAGCAATTCAGAGGCTCTACTGTCCAGAATCTTTAAATCTGCAAATATGCTCAATAAGGTTTTTGAAGTTGAAAACCAACTCATATCTCCCCCTCTCTCCTCCACCACTCTCTTTCCTCTGAATTATTTTTGTAAGATAAGGGAAACCAACTCCAATGCCCACAACTGCTTTGCCTTATTGTACTTCTGATCTTTATATCCCACTTTTGCCTATGATTATCTCTTTGTGGAGTTCTCAATTTAACTATCTACTTTGTAACTTTAATCCCCATATCTTCTCTTGTGACTCATAACCACTGACTCTGAACAAACACCTTTCTCCCAGTAGAATCCCTCTCCTTCACCCCATCAATGCCCTCTGCATTTATATGTTTTGCCACACTCTCGAAAGCAAACCCTATTACCCTTCTAGGACGTTACGATCTTCAGGTGAGAACCTGATAAAGCTGTCCAAATTCAACTATAAAACCAAGGGGGGTAAGACCTTAGCCTTCCTGTCCTCCAAAGCCTGGAATGCAATGCCCAAGAACCTCAGATTCCTGAATCAGGAGAGCCAGTTTAGGAAGCAACTTAAAACCTGGATCTTCAACCTTCCAAATGACTATGTAATGGCTGCTATCTAGTTTTGTACTTGTGATTGTTTACTCACTGTTTTCGTCAGCGCCAGGATGCTCCCTTCGGAGCGATAGTTGCGCTTTACAAATATACAATACAAATACAAACCATCATTACCACAAACGTTTGCTAGAAGCCTTTCTTAAACACAACATACTGAAAACTACAACCCATTTCTTATTTTTATTTTCCTGGCATATTTTACACCCTAACGATGATTAATGGACCCATAAGATATCCTCTGATAAGTCACAGTCAATGAACCAACCAGGCATCCCTGCAATTATGATAATCAATAGACTCAACAGAATCATTGCTCATATCTTCCAGTATATGGATCCATCGGAGGTATCCCTGACAAATCAGCAGAAAATGAATCAGGACCACAATGCCCAATAACACAGTAAACATTGGTTTCATGAGAAACACCCCTGATAATTCCTTAGTCCATGTTGCCATCAGAGTCAATGCTCCTATCTCATGACTCAATAAAGCTATCAGAGACAGGCTGATATCCTGCAATTGCTTACATGACAGCAACAACCCTGATATTTCAGCAGTCAATTGACACATGAGGGCCATTCTTGATAGCCCTTATTCTTGTTTATTTCTTGATATTCCTTACATTTATTTATTGTTAGGGGCTTTATGTAGCACCACCGTGCTGTCCTCTAGATGATTATTAGTACTGTCAAGTGTTAGAAATACAAAGAAAAGCAACATCAATATTCAGGTGCATCATGAAATTCTTATAGCCAGCACAGTTTGTGCATTGTAAACGAAAGGGACAGTACCTTACTCCTACCTAGTACTTTTACCTTTAGTATATATCAAACTTTTATATATGTCATAAATGCCTGTGTCCGGCACAAAACACCCCAGAAGACCTATACATAGAGTTTACATTTAAACCAAAAGAGGGGACTAACACTTGTTACAGTTATACATTGTGTAACCTGAACAGAGGCTATTGACCAATCAGACATGCCCCATACCTTTCAGCAATCAATGGAACAATGTGCACAGTCCCTGATATATATCAAAGAACATCCCTGGTATTCCAAGGTCAATCAGCTAATTAGAGCCATTGCAAACATTTCAGCAGGGATCCTATCAGGCCCAATCTCAATACATCATCAGACAAAAGCTGTCTCAGAGAAGATTCCTAGATCTCGTAGCAGATGGAGGCATCACATTCATCACTATTATCTCTAAGCCGTTTGGCAAAAAAAGATCTATCCCTATTTTCTTACGTCCAATGGGAATCAGTATCATTCATACTTTCTCTGCAATCAATAACCCCAAAAGATACATCGAAATAGACAGTTCAAGATTTATCACTGATATGAAAATGGCATTTCTATTCACCTGTTTCATCCCCTGAAATCTCAGAGGTTGTTAAAACAGTCATATGTACCATGGAGCACTTGTAATGGGACTCATTTGATTAGTTATATTTCTAACTGGTTAAGCCCAGCAAAGGCACTCCACCCTGCTGTCTCAACAGTATTGTCATTTCATTTATATAGCGCTTGCTACCCTTGATAAGGAGTCAAAATGCCCAATGGCAAGTAGCATGCTACTCAGGAACCCAAAAAGGATTAGTGGTGAATTAGCATAGGGAAATATAAAATTACTTTGATCAGTGGAAATGTGAGTGTGTTATTCGAATTGAAAAAAGATAGTGGAGGGATTTGCATTTGTATGGCGCTTGGTACCACTTTTCGATGAGCAGCATGCTACTTCAGGACACAAACAGGATTAGTGGTGAATTAGTATAGGGAAATATACATGTATTTGAGCGCCTGACATGTGAGTCTGTTAGTTGGATTGAGAAGGATAGCGGAGGGGTAGAAGAGGATGGATCTAGAAAGTGTTTATTTGGAGATCATAGCAGCAGAAGGAGGTTTTAGGATGAGTAAAGAGGAGGGGGAAGAGTCAGAGGGAAGGGTTTAGAAGGCTTATTTGGGAGGTCTGAATAGTAAAAGAGGTATGAGATGCTACAAGGAGGGGTAGAGGGTAAGTGTTTAGAAAGGCTTATTTTTGAGATCATAGTAGTAGAAGAATGGTGTTTAGGATGAGTCAGAGAGTGGAGGTAGAGGATATATTGAAAGAGGTATTAGGTCAGAAATAGAGTTATGCATTGTAAAGAGTAGTAGATTAAGGTTTGGGATGAGTCAGAGAGAAGAAGTAGAGGATATATTGAGAGAGGTATAGGGTAAGATATCGGGTAGAGCATTGGAGAAAACCAGAAATAGGAGTAAAGTAATAAACATAGAGATACATAAGTACATGGAAGGTGAATATGTATAACTTTGGTAATATGTCAGGATTTAGGTTGTATATAACAAACTCAGACTTCTCTAGTGTTGCTGTTCTTCAAGTTAATGTGTTTGTTTGAATAATTTCTTTTTTTTAAATTATTCAATAGTGAAGCAATTGTAGATGAATAGTTATGATAATAATGTACTTATTTATACAGTGACCTATATACATGTTAACCGTAGAATAATATAACCAAAAGTAGTATGTACATTTGTCAGGCAGAACTGACTAACATCTATATATTTCTAAACATGATTATTATACACAATTATACAAAGGAATACCCATATCTAGGTACACACATATAATCCATATAACTGATTATACACATAGGGATATGCTGTACATTTATGTTTGAGTACAGTGAGTACAGGGGATTCCTCTCTGCCTTGGACGCTGTTGCTACATCTTGCAGAGCCTTTTGTTTTAATCTCCTTCAACCCACTTCTTGCGGTACCCGCTCCGCGGGTCCCGCTGCGAGGAAGGCGGACTCACAGCCTTAACGAGGGAGAGAGAGAGAAGCAGGGCTGCAAGCTGTTGCTGGCGCAGGACTACCTGTCCCAGGAGCGCCAGCAACCTCCCCAAATTGAGACCAGCTGGGGCGCTCTCCCTGCCGGCTCCTCCCTCGCATTAGCCGTGCTGAAAAGCCTTTCACCCTCAACTCACCGGTGGATTCCTCTCTGCCTTGGACGCTGTTGCTACATCTTGCAGAGCCTTTTGTTTTAATCTCCTTCAACCCACTTCTTGCGGTACCCGCTCCGCGGGTCCCGCTGCGACGAAGGCGGACTCACAGCCTTAACGAGGGAGAGAGAGAAGCAGGGCTGCGAGCTGTTGCTGGCGCAGGACTACCTGTCCCAGGAGCGCCAGCAACCTCCCCAAATTGAGACCAGCTGGGGCGCTCTCCCTGCCGGCTCCTCCCTCGCATTAGCCGTGCTGAAAAGCCTTTCACCCTCAACTCACCGGTGGATTCCTCTCTGCCTTGGACGCTGTTGCTACATCTTGCAGAGCCTTTTGTTTTAATCTCCTTCAACCCACTTCTTGCGGTACCCGCTCCGCGGGTCCCGCTGCGAGGAAGGCGGACTCACAGCCTTAACGAGGGAGAGAGAGAGAAGCAGGGCTGCGAGCTGTTGCTGGCGCAGGACTACCTGTCCCAGGAGCGCCAGCAACCTCCCCAAATTGAGACCAGCTGGGGCGCTCTCCCTGCCGGCTCCTCCCTCGCATTAGCCATGCTGAAAAGCCTTTCACCCTCAACTCACCGGTGGATTCCTCTCTGCCTTGGACGCTGTTGCTACATCTTGCAGAGCCTTTTGTTTTAATCTCCTTCAACCCACTTCTTGCGGTACCCGCTCCGCGGGTCCCGCTGCGAGGAAGGCGGACTCACAGCCTTAACGAGGGAGAGAGAGAGAAGCAGGGCTGCGAGCTGTTGCTGGCGCAGGACTACCTGTCCCAGGAGCGCCAGCAACCTCCCCAAATTGAGACCAGCTGGGGCGCTCTCCCTGCCGGCTCCTCCCCCCTTAGCTCAAATAGCTCAATAGCAGTCGAAGGGTCCCGCTGCGCGGGAGCGCGCGGGAGGGCGCCGGGAGAAGCCCGGGACAAGGGCGGGACCGACTGCGACCGACAGAGACTGATAGAGGCTGGGCTGGGCCACATCCCTTTTATCTCTTATTTAGGTTAATTCTGGTAACATTTATTACTACTCTCATTGTTCAATATTTTATTATTGTTATTTATTGGATTTTATTGTGACCCACATTTGTCCACTCCCCTCTCACATAAGATGACTACTAAGAAACTAAGATCCGGGCGAGTGGTAGTCGGTAGAGCTTGTTCTAAAACCAAATCTAATCCTTTGCGAAATAGAAATGGGCCAGCTCTACAAGTAAAAAGTACATGCCAGTTATATTCTCTATGGGATAAGGGTAAAGACAAAGTGGATCGAGAAGAAGTCATTACTGAAAATACTATTATTAGTACTAAAGATCAGGTACTAAACTTCTATATTAATAAGAGAGATAGTATCTCGCCAGGTGTTACAGCCCCATTTCACCCTGAGGTGTTAACCTATAAGAATCAAGAACAAGATATAGTTCTCCCTCCAGAAACCCAAAATTTGGCAACTAAAGTGGTAGATCAAGGTTCCCCAGTAATAGCAATAGCTCATAATCTTTCCCCCCTTTTAAATAATGATCAAAATATAAGTCCTGGTTCGTCTACCCCGCTGCATATTCCTCCAGAGGACTACACTCTTCCTGATATTAATCTTGAGTCCCAGAAAGTTTTAATTCAGAATCTTACCACACGACAGGATACTATGGCTACTCCTGTGTTGCATCTTTATAGCAGCACACCCTCTCATAATTCTGACTTTTCTACCCCAGAAATGAATCTATTTGTTAGTCCCTCCCACGACCAAAATCAAGATAATGATCGACAAAATTTCTACGCACGAGAAAATAACGTAATCTCCGATTCTTTAACTGCCCTAGAGCGACTAATTACTTCTATTTTAATGCTTTTGGAAAAATTAGTAAATGGATCAGACAACGTCTTTGATACAGTAACCCTGATCCTAAAGGCACTTTTGAGTAATCATACAGGACTGGAAGATATCATCTATCCAAAAATAATAAATTTCCCTAAAAATTTAGGTGAGGAACAACAACACGAAATAAAGGATAAAATAAGTACTGATCTGCCTACTACGTCTGATCCTCTGGGTAAGACTAATACGGACCTTATAGCCCCGATTCATTCTTCCATCCAAAGGAATGAGAATCTAATTAAAAACAATTGTGCTGCTCTTATTAGTCAAGAGATTAAGACATCTCCACTTATGGAGAATAAAGAGTGTAATACCTTACCTCCTATCTTTCCTATTTTTTTCCCCCAAACAAATAAAGAAACACTAAATCATTTGGCTCTATCGGACAAAGCTCCTCCATCAGAAGAGAATAAATCCGAAATAATAGTATCTAAAAAACAACGAGGGAAAAAAAGAAAATTAAATCGTAGATTTTACAAAAAGAGGCAACGGAAAATTATTTTTGAAAATGTTAAAGATTCTCTAATGAACAACTCCAATCTTGTGGATTCGGATCTTAATTTATCGCATGAACAAGTGGCAAGTCCAAAGGTAATTTCTACAGTAGTACAACAAGAACTAATATGCCATACAAATCAGCAATATTCTGATGTTCAGCGTACTATTGTAAATGATTTAAACTTAATCCCCGCCTCTGATTCTGCTTCAAGAGCAACTCTTGATCCCTTGGCTATCCCTTTTTCACAAGTTGTTGTACCTGAAACTACATGTAAGACAGGCTCCAAGACTAGAGAACATGTAGATACTCTCTTTCTTGATTTTATTCCCATCTTTGATCCAGATCTTATTTTAAATAGATCTGTACTAGTTAATTGTTTTCAGGAAATAGAGAGTCTAAAATTAATACAATCGGCAGATATAGACGTTGTAAAACTAATAACTTCGAAAAATGGAAAGATAGCTCGTGTGAAATTTTACTCTAAATTGGTATTAAATCATATTCTTCAGTGGGCAGAAGAATTTCAAATAAGAGGAATCGATGTTGATACTTTCATACCGGTCAAAATAGTCGGCCAAAATTGCCAAGGATTGTTAACCTATCAGGGGTTAAAAGCCTATTCTTCGGACAGTCTTCCTGTAAAGACTGAAGAGTTGAAAATACGGATACTAAAAAATAAGCGGCAAGTGACAGTTAATAATCCGCTCCCGTTAAAACAAACTAGGGTAAAAGATGCCGATTTTGAGTGGAGTTGGCTACCCTCTATTCTGTCGAATAAATCGGGTCTTTCATCCGGAGTAAATCCTAATCTTTAGCGATAATTTAAAAATAATTTCATGGAACGTTGCTGGTTTAACCCAGAGTTCCGATAAATTGCTATTTTTAAACTCTTTAGATGCAGATATAATCTGCTTACAGGAAACCTGGCTGATAGGGAACTTACCGGTTGTGAAAGATTATTATGTGCTGGAGAGTAGTGCCACTCCCTCTATAAGAGGCCGAGCGAAAGGTGGGTTAGCTTGTTTTTTATCAAACAAAATTAAATGGAATTATACCCACTTTGTAGATTCGAACAAATTATTCCAGGCGATCACTTTAACAAATTTTGTGAATGATGGTTCGAACAAATCAGTCATAATAATAAATGCTTATTTACCTCCTGACCTAAACTATAACTGTGGTATTAAGAAGATCTGCTCTTTTATTCTCAACTTACAGGAATCTGGTTCCCCCCCATATATTATACTGGTGGGTGATTTAAATGCTAAAATATCCAATGGAGCTTTAGAGTTATTTAGAAATAAAGCAAAGGAGGAAATGTTCCAGATACCTAAAGCCATATTCCCAAAGAACATTAAAACAAATAAAAGAGGGAAATTAATCCTGGAGAGCTTAATCGAGGCAGATTGTATTATAGCCAATGGGAGGTTTTCCTCTGACAGCCCTGCTCATCTAACACATAAATCAGGGAATGGTGGTTCGATTTTGGATTACGTGATAGTCGATAGCACATTTTTTAGTTTCTTGAAGGACTTGATAGTGTTAGCTACCGATCTTAGTGATCATAATGTTTTGATTTTGAAGTTGAATGTATCATCTTCTCAAAAAGATCAATGGAAAATCGGGGATGATCTATTGAACTTTAATATTAAAAACAGGAAGTGCTACTGGAATTCCGGGACTATTAAAAATCTGTCCAATTTACTAGAATATACAGTAGATAACTTAATTTTATGGGAAGGCAGAGAACTAGGCTGCTTTACGTCATTTTTACAAATCTTAAAACTAAAAGCTCAAAAGCCTTTAACAGCTAAGGTAAAGCCCAAAATTCCTTCTGATCTTCTTAATTTAAATAAGGAAATAAATAAATTGGTAAGGGCCCAATACCTTTTCCCCACCCCAGACCGTAGACAAAGAATCTCACTTTTGAGGAGGAGAAGAAATAGGTTGAAGGTCAGATTAAAATGTGAGAAGGAAGACGCTCTTTGGTGTAAACTTCGTGAAGCAGCTAAGAGTGGTCGAACTAAGACCTTCTGGTCATTAATCGGGGAGGGTTGTGGGGTGAGATCCAGACCTTCTCCGATATCAATAAATGAGCAGACTTGGGTAGATTTTGTTCAGGGTCTATATAGTAGTAATGGTGAGGAGTTTGACCTCAATAAATTGCAGGAAGATTTATTTCCTTATGATCCTCCTTCTGAATTAGAAATTGAAGCCGCAATTAAAGCTCTCCGCTCGTCCGGTGCCTTAGGCCCAGATGAAATTCCAATTTCAGTATTGAAAACTCATAGTGCCTTATGGGGGAAAATTCTATACCCTGTTTTTAAAGCTTGTTATATTAATGGCATTGTTCCACACTCTTGGAAAGGGAGCTTGTTAATCCCTATCTACAAAAAGGGCGTCAGGGATTCACCTGAAAACTATAGACAAATAGCTCTCCTAGACGCCATAGGCAAGGTTTTCACCAAATGTCTATTGAATTCTATAAATGACTGGGTGACCATGTCCGCAATTCTCCCCTTAGAGCAGACCGGCTTTAGAAAACAACACGGTACCTTAGATAATCTTACCGCTCTCCAAATCTTGATCGAAAAATATGTCACAGTCCGTAGAGGAGGTATCTATGGAGCATTTATTGACTTCTCTACGGCCTTTGATAAGGTGGATAGAGTTTTGCTTTGGAGTAAGCTAATAAAGTTAGGAATGCCCCCGAGCTTATTGTAACTAGTTATCGCACTCCATACAGACACCTGGTGCAGAGTTTTAATGGGTGGTGATAGAGGACTTTCCAGGATAATACCTACCAATAATGGGCTTAAACAGGGCTGCCTGTTGGCGCCCCTGTTATTTTCCCTATACATTGCTGATTTACCTAAAGCCATATTATCTACTAGCAATGGTATTGCCCCTGTATTAGGGGGATCACCCATTGCATGCTTAATGTATGCCGACGATATTTTAATTCTGGATCTCACCCCTAAGGGTTTGAATAGTCGTTTAAAAGGTTTGAACTCCTACTCCGAGGCCCATTTCTTAAAAATTAATACCTCAAAAAGTAAAATAATGTGCTTCTGTGGAAGGAGAAAACCTAAATACAACGATTATTACTGGTCTGTCGGGGGTGAAAGACTAGAAGTAGTTAAATCCTACCCCTTTCTTGGGAAGATAGTCACGAGTAATCTATCAGAAAAAACCCATACAGAGAAAAATGGTAGGAAAGCTCTCGCTCAAGGGAAGAGTCTTATCTCCTTATACAAAGCGACAGGTCGGAGGCATTTTTCCATATTGCTCGAAGTCTATCGGGCAAAAATCCCTGCATCCCTAATCTACGGACTGGAAATAGTGGACATGGCATGCTGGAAATTCTTGGATTCTATTGAAGGGAGAATTCTTCGTAATTTAGCCTCTGTAAATACTGCAAGCTCTACGTCTTCGTTAAGACAAGAATTTGGTTTGCGTAGTGCACGGTCCCAGGCAGTAGCGAGTGTGGTGCGTTGGGTTTTTAATATAGCTGAAGGAAAGCCTGGCACCCTGAGGTTTCAAATAAAAAATGAGTTGTTGGGTTCCTATAATGTCTACTCCTCTATTGTAAGGAACTTTAGACAGGCAATTTCTTTATTACAGATAGATGAACAAAGTCTTTTTACATTATCAGCTCCCCAACTAAAGTTATCTTTAAAGACTACGTCTTGGGAGTTGAGTTTTAGAGCTGACAGTATGATCCGAAAATCTAAGAGAGGAATGTTCCCCTTCGGTAACTCTTGTGAAATTAAAAAATTTCAGCCATATTTAGGTTGGAATCTTCCTCATGCAGTTAGGCGATTTATTCTTTTGTTGAGATATGATTTACTTCCATTGAATTGTCTATTGTTTAAATGGCATGGTGGTACAGATATATGTGATTTTTGTAAACTTTATTCCCAGGATCTATACCATGTTGTTTTTGTTTGCCCAGCCCTTATGGTACACAGACGTAAATGGTTAAAACCTTTGTGTTTTCAGTTGGGTATCTTTACTGCTTATGATTTCATTGTAGCTATGTTTAATCCCCCAAACGAAATGTTTTGCTTTAAACTGTTTTCTTTCTTTAAATGTTTTTTAACATTGTACTGACATTTCTTTTTTTTTTCCTGGGAAGTCATTTACTCTTTTAATATTTCAAGATAAATACAATAAAAGAAAAAGCAACTTAACTGCATTTTTTATTTTTATTTTCAGTCTGATGACAAAGGCCTCGAGTGAAAAATCTGTAGATTTAACTGCCCCCCCATTTGTGCCATTCTGTACCTGCTATGCCGCATACACTGAGCAATCCGACTGCCTGCCTAGATCAAAAGCAGGCTCGGACACCATTAAGGTTACAAAATGTAGCCAACAAATTGTGGCATAGAGTACAACAGAGGTAATACAGTTCGTTGCACACAGCCATCAGATTTTGGGGGAGGGGCCAGGGAACTGGGAATGGGCAAACTAACTGGCATTTTTAAATCACTTGTGTATTTGCAGGCCACGAATTACACTGAATATTTTAATCCAAATTCAATTATAAATCAGTTTCGTAGTCGACACATTCCATAGGTTATCCTTCTTCCTTACATATTAGAAAGACTTCTTGCCAACATCTTAGTACGGTAGTTTAAGTAATACAAATTTAAACATTGTTCAGCTAAAGTTACCTTCTGCCTCAGGTGCCATTTATCATTTTTAAACAAAAAGCCCAATACTCCCATCTGTCCATGTGAACAAGTACATTATAATCCGGAAAATACTGTAAAACATCCACAAATGACACTTGATCTGGTTTCTTGGACCCACAAGCTGACACCTACAGGAATAGTAAAGGTACAACAACTTTCAAGATTTCATAATAAATTAAAACCTCAGTGATTTTGAAACTGCCAGTTAACCTGCAACACTATTCAAGGATCCAGCTCTATTTTGAAACAATCCAAAAGGAAATGAGGTTGTTTGTGAAGGCCATAGCTTTGGTGACAATCTGAACCAAATTCTTTAGATCCTTTTTATGGACTGCGCTGTTGACTCCAAGTGGGCGATTATTTGGTCATGGCCTTGATAGCAACAGCACATTCCTCCGCCATGGCGCACAGGACGGAGACCATAATCTCTTCTCCTGCCTCATATTTTGACTCAATCTCCTTTCCAAGGTCACCTTCGGGTACCTTCAGATCGTCACGAACATCACCGGTATCAGTAAGAAGAGATAGGTAATTGTCACAAATACCAATAAGTTGGTAATCTTGTCTTTTGATATTTGGAACATCCATGTTGTGAGTGGAAGGGCAGATATCTTCATATTTCTTACCACTGAATATATCAATGCCAACCAGGTGAACCTTGGCATGTCCGTGCTTGCCAGTTTTGGAAGTTGACATTTCAACGATCTTGCAGGGACGTCCCTTCAGTACCACAAACCCATTTTTGCGCAGTGCAGAGCACTGCATAGGGAAAGTGGTGGAAGCCCCAGCATCTCCAGTGGTGAAGTCAATGTCATCAGCCATGGCGAGGAATTTGTACCAGTACTTCCAACAAAAAAAGGCTGTACTGACATTTCTATTTAATTATGTAATTAATGTCGTTTTTTCTTTTTATTGATAAACTGTTATGTGGATCTCGACAGAGTTCCGTTATCATAAATAAATAAAACTTGAAACTTGAAAACTTGAGTACAGTGGTTATGTAGGGAAGAGCCAAGTCTTAAGTAGTCTTCTGTAGTTATTCGTGGATCTTATGTTTGGGGGGGGTAAAGAGTTCCGTAGTTTGGCTGCTTAAACACAGAAGGATGTATGTATGATGATATAGCTCAGTACGTTAATGCATGTGCTGCAAATATGTTTCCATTACTTGTGTTTTGCATGCGTGAAAATTCAGACAATAATTGATAACTATCATATTGAGTAATATTACCAAACACATCAAGTGCCAATTATGCAAACGCAGTGATTTAAAGAGTTCAGCAATTTGAATATCAGGAATGTATAAACGCACTATTTATTCACATGCCATTTATGAGGAAACTACATCTACATTTCGTTTATTTTTCGTTAAAATAAAATGTTTTTTATAAAATAAGGTGGTCCTGTGAAGGATTTTTGCCAACAAATGTAATTCAAATTATATTTACATTGATTGTTTTAGTAAATCTTTACAGGTAAATGTACTTTTGAGACTTAGCTAATTTCCCCTAGGGGGTTCCACAGAATTAAGTAATTAAGCTTGCCCATTCTTTGAGAATTGAGGAATTGACATTCAAGATCATTTGGGAAATATACTTCTAAGTGTTTTCCTTAATGATCATTAGGAATCGCCTTAAGTGTCTGCCTAGATTTTTGTGGAAAAGTACAAATTAAATTTGGCATGTTCTTTGTACTCAGCAAAATAGGTCTATTAAATGTATACAATGTAGCTCTTTGGGGCTAAGAAAGAAAGGCCTGAAACCCTGAAAATAGATAGATTTGCAAAGCCGGTGGGCATTATTGTTTGAGAAGGCGATTGGGTAAAATCATATTGAGAGAAAAAGAATCACTAGGCAAGATTTCAAGCCTCAAAGTAATGTCCAGAACTACAGTTAAATAGAGAAATGTTAATTCTGTATGCAATGTCTACCTCAGAGCATGTCATTACACATAATTTTCAGTCCTGGGGTTTCTTGTGAGACCATAATTCATTCTGAGTGTTGTAATCTTGATTTGCATTCACCAATTATATATATATATATATATATATATATATATATATATATATATATATATAGAGAGAGAGAGATAATTGGTAAATATAAATGTATATTTATATATATTGTCATTTAAACATTTTAAACAGATTGAAAATCAAATGTTATTAACATCTGTTGAAGAGGTAGATTTTTTCAGAGCATCTCAAATATTCCTGCTTCCCTCATCACACCACTTTCATCTTTAGTCTCTCAGTTAGACACTTACACCCTTTTTCTACAAATTTCTTTCTGAAACCTCCCATCTGCTTTTCTCACACCTCATCTCTCTACTCTTGAGCACCCTCTTTTCCCTTTCTCCTGTACGATCTTCCTTGCATCTTGTTCACTTTATTACTCCATACACACACACTGCACCCACCCACCCATCTGCAGGTAATGCATTTTGCCTTGTCAATGTTTCGACAGCTATGTCCCTCCTCAGACTTTCACACACAATCACAATTACAAGTAGCATCATTGCGCTCTGCAGAGAGGCCTAGGATCAGGTGAGAAGGTATTCAGAACCCCTTCTTTATCCACTGAAAGGCGCTGTAAGAAATTTGCACTAACTTTGGTCGGAGCTTCACAGCTCTCAATCGTGGCCCATTGTGAACACCCTCCCACAAACCTGAACCTATACAGATGAACAGGAGGAAACTGTTTTTACCGCACACTCTAAACGGGAGTAATTTGTTGCACAAAAAAAAACTTAGAGAAAAAGCATATCCTCCTAGGGACTGCAGGAGTACGTACAATGTGAAATGTAAGCAAGAACAACACTGCTGTCCCCAGACTGAGAGGCAGTGTTTGTATTTCCAGCTGTCGCATGGTGGTGGGGCACAGGGGGAGGCGGGCAAGACCGTTACAGATGGGCACCCGCCCCACCTGCTAACCCACCCACTAGTGAGCCACTAAATAGCAATAGTTTGTAAGCATGTATTAAAACTCTGTAAACATGATATTCTGAAGGCACAGTTTTAAGTAACATCTTGTGCAGGAACTGTGCAGGATATGACAATGGTTCCACTTGTGCTTATTGTATTGCACTCTTTGGTTATGAAATAGGGAAATAAAAAAATAAAATGCATTTTTCAGAAGTATTTACTACAAAAGTGTCTTTCCCTACATAATGTGCTTGCGTGATTTTGTTGCCACGGTTTTGATACTGCATGGTGTTCTGTTGCATGTCTGTGTCCTGTGTTGTACTTTAAATTAAAAAAGTAGAGGGGGGTGGAACTCGCAGAATTTGACTCTGCGGAATTCCGCAGAGTTTGACTCTGCGGAATTCCGCAGAGTTACATAAAAACTACACACGACAGAAAAAAAAACAAAAAAAAACGATTCTGTGAAGTTCCTCCAATGCACAGACATAGGCATTTCGTGCTGCTCGCACTGTGATTTAGCAAGGTTTGGGAGCTCTGTGCTAAAAGATCTTCAAGAACGGCACCACGCGGTGTGCAAGAGGGTGCAGCTACTCAAGTTAATTTTGCTGCCGCTCGAGTGGTTTTTCTTCTCAAACGCCAGCCTTCTGTCCACGAACGGACACGAATGTCTGTTTTAGAAAAATTGCTGAGGATGTCCTTCAAGTGACTGTAACTTGTGCAAGAGAATGCCATAGCTCCCTCGTGCTCATAAACTTATCATTCTGGAGTTGCACAGGAGAACCAAATTTCACCATGCGGCTATTGATGGAATTTGGCCGGAACTCCGCATTAGAAGAGTAACTCAAAGTCACTAAAATTCCACCAATTAATTACATGGACAAAATGGTAAATTCTGCCTACCCCTATTAAAAAGCAACAAGTGTGCATGTCCCTTTCTCCTCAAAAGGCGTAATGGGTTGTATTTGCACTCCACTACACAAAGTGAACAATAGATCTTTCCTCAAAAACTGTTGTGATGTAGTAATGTTAAGGTGGGCCAAAATAAACTCATGGTGCAATGACGATAAAGGGTTATTGTGCAGCAAACACAGAATAGATAACAAAGGTGGCCCACATCATCAACAATCATCACAATCCCTCTATTCATACACTGTTCCTGTTGACATGCTAATACAGAAAAACTGTAATCACAACAGTATCTCCCTGCCTCCCACAATAAAAATGGTGCAGCTAATTAGATACAAATGGCATATCAGTTGAGAAAACATGGCAGCTACAGTGTTATGTAGAGATAGCATATCCCTCTACAGGGACTGTATGCTTGTGCAATACCAACATAGAGAATTATCAGAATTTGTATGTAAATTATATATATATGAGCCCCAATCATCTCCTCTGACCAAACTAAGACATCAATAGTTATGCCAGAATCAGATATAAATGTTGCTCCTTCTTACAGTGATATGACATGAACATACTGGTGTAATGCTCATCATTAGGTCATACGTATGTATGTGACGCACAGTCTGCCATTGGTGTGGCCTCGTAGAAGGGATTTGGTACCTTCTCCATTTGGTACCTTCTTGCTGTGGCTTTGAGACTTCTATTGCTGTCTCAGCAGGCAGGCCAGTATGATGCTATAGCTCAGTAAGTTAATGAGTTAATGCAGGTGCTGAAAATATATTTCCATGACTTGCATGTTGCGTGTGCTAAATTCCAGACAATAATTGATAACTATCGTGGTGAGTAATATCACCAAACATATCAAGTGTCAAAGATGCCAACCCGGTGATTGAAAGGCTTCAGAGCACAGAACACATTCATGACAGTGACATTCTTACGATTGGCAAGCTCATCCTGAATGGCAATGTCCAGAAAGATCTTCTGCCGGTGAAGCACTTGGCTTTTCTGTAATATGCAGTTGGCAGAAGTTAGGCTTTGTGATGCATGAACGGTGCCCTGATCACTTTCCTTTGCCTCGTTGAACTTCATTGCTGGTTGCCCACCTTTGCCAGGATTATATTCTCTTCGCGAGTTCCAAACTGTTGAGGTCAATGCAATGGGAATGAACATGGCCATATAGCATTATATGGGGAAAGCTAAGAAGGGAATTTGTGAAAGCCACCATAGATTGAGTTTGATAATAATTACTAAGAATCAGTAAAGGCTGAGATCTTATTAAAGATAATTGGAGTATTGTGGTTCCTAAGGAAAGAAACTCAGAGCGTATGCGGGTGGTTATGTTGGCGTGAATGAGCTTTCAGTGAAAGTAAGGAGAAGCCTCATCGGGAACCAAATTAGAGAACTTCTAACAAATGGGTTCCAGGTGCACCAACTCAAACACTTTCCCTTAGTATCTCAGAGGGAAGCACATCAGTGAGACAGAATCCTTCTCCTCTCACAAAGGAATACGTGGGACCTCAGCATAGGAAATTAGGTGTTTTTTAATGATTGAACCTCCCAAATGTATGAAATGAATGAATTGGAACCAGTCAAGTGTAGGAGGCATGGCACAAGTCAAACTGGTACATGCGGGTAGATGCAATAGTGTAATGAAACTTGAGAGGGCCTGAACTGTCAGACCAGGGACCTGGGACCTGCCGCCCATGCACAGTGCTTGCGGGGGCCCCCGGGAGCTTGGGCCCCCTGCACCATAGGTGCTGCAGGGGATAGTGTTACGCCATTGGGTAGATGGCATCTAACCACTCCACAGGGTGGATGGTGTCTCCCCTGCCATGAAGGTGCACCCCACAGAAATATGCTCAAGTTGTCCCAGTGTAATTTTCAAACACTGGGACACATTCAGCTGCTCTTTACCCTGTCTGCTTTCATTCTGCAAAAATGTGCAGGCAGGGAGGGGGCTTATCATATTACAACTGGGCCCATAACAAAGGCAGAAGATAAGGGTCCTTCAGGTCTCCTTTCATTAGAGTATCCTGGCTGGGAGCTATGGTGAACTACACACCTAAATGCAATATCGGGAAGCAGTGGTAGACAGGTTATTATTACTCAGGTACTTATGAGAGGCATGCTTCTGACTTTGTTCAGATCCTGTATATAAGACATATCCATGCACTGTAAGAATGTCAGATGTGTTGGTCTGTCCTAGTATGTACACAAATACGTGTTGGTCTATTCTAGTATTTACACAAATAACAGTTTACATAACATATATTTGTTTTATTTCTTTGATAACACTACTCATCCCAATCTAGGGTGTAAGTACACTTTACATCACACGTACACATTAAGCATTGACAATAAATCATGTGTGTGTAAATCAATGTACAGGATGTGTAACACAGTGTGGGCTACAATGTGTAGGAGTCATGTGTCCTTCATAGCTCACTATGCTATATTAGGACTGCAATTTATAGACTGCAAGCAACAAAAGGATCTCTGTGTTAAAAGCAGTAACCCACTTACCATTCAACACAAATTAAAACAAACTATGTCATCTATGCCTGCCACATGATGGGCTTAGCAGGAGAAATTTTAACCATCTACGCTACTCTGATTCAAAACTGGGACTAAACAAAACGCAGATCTCTCCTGCAAGTGCATTAACGTTTAGAGTTATCTTACCATTATTATTATTTCCTGAGATTTACTGGGCACAGAAAGATCTATCCAGTAGGTGCCTTTAACCCATATGATAATTTAAATGCAGACTTTGCAACCACTTACACAGAGCAGATTTACTGCCACATTTCTCCTTGCAGCCAACTTCTTTGTAGCAGAATAATTTTTTTTTAAAAGCTTCAAGTTGAGGCCAAGATTTCACGTTGAAGTTGCGTCACTTTTTTGGCACAACTCCTTGTTTGTTAAATATTTTAATGTGCATAAATGTGGTGTCACTTTCTGTGAGGTCATGGGTTGTGATGCCACTTCCTGTGAGGCAACATGCGATGTCACACTCTGTGATGTCACGCGCTGTGATGTCACTTGCATACTGCCTAACTTTGGTAGTCTCCCCACTTCTTTTTTAAGACTTGTGCCATGATAGGAGGTGAATGCTGTGTGGGACTATGAGTGAGGGTCCATTTAAGTAATTGAGATGGGCACTATGAAGAAATAAAGGCTTTTGAGACTCGAAGTTTTTGTTGTGAGGGTGGCAGTACATAGTGAGCTTGCTAAAGTATAAAGGTTTGTTGAGCTGAAGAAGGAGTTAAGTACCGTCATAAGCTGAATGAGTGATACTTAGCACCAGTGCTTAATTTGAGCCAGTGGTTTTCTCTGCACCGGAACTTAATTGGTTCCGGGTGCACGGCACCAGGACGTACTAGTCATCGCCACACTTATGATACTTTTGCCACATGGTGGCACTGCTCATCTAATTTACAAATGAGCAGAACAAGGGTTGTTTTGGAATAAAATATATATTTAAAAAAATACTAATACCTGTTTCCCCAGCTATTCCTTTAGCTTTGGGAACCTGGAATTATCTGAACTGTCGCACTTGCATGCAAGAGAGATGGCTAGCAGTGACAGATGCCATTGACTCAGCAGTACTGGTGGGGTGAGAATAGGAAAATACGTTTTAAAAAAACGTATCTTTGTGCCGGCAGCCACCGTACCTCGCCTCTGTCCTCTTCCGTTCCTGCTGGAAGCAGGAAGCACACATAGGCGCCCCTAGGCCAATCACGATGCTGTGGTAATGTCACACCATGACAGCGGCGTCATGATTGGTATGATCACCATGCTTCGGCACTCAGACGAGGACTCTAAGCTTTTGCATGTAATACAGCCTGGTGGAGAACATGCAAAGTGTGCATAACTGTTTGGTCGGCCCGAGACGGCCGGCCAAACCCTCATACCTACTTAAGTGCCCCACCCACTCCTCCTCTGCTGGCTGTGATGACAGCACAGCCACGCCTCGCAAACCTGCCTGACAACGGAAAATTTAGATGATAATAACATAGTGTTATCATTTTATTTTTCCTTTTCCACAGGCGGCACTCCTCTGCCTTAGCGGAGGAGCTGCCGCTGATGGTTAGTATTTATTTTTGTACCGTCACTGACAGGAATGACGGGCAATGGGTGGTGCAAGCTGCAGTAGGCCCCTGGCAATCATTATTTCACAAATTAAGCACTGCTTAGCACATGTGAGGGGGTCAGTCGTGTGAGGAACGAGGAACTGAAGGATATTATGATGTGGAGATGTGGAAATAAGTGAGCTTTCATGAAGCGGTGACGCCGACGAGGCGGGCAATAAACACGACTACGATGACGCGGGAAGTAGCAGTGAGGCGCATCCTCATTCTCTTAGGAGGCTGGAGACCGAAGCGTTAACGCAGCTCGCAGCACTTCGCATTCAGAGGTTTTGATGAATTAGCCAGGAATGCAGCCATTCTCCACAGCTGCCTTTCCCTCTGCTGCTGTGACAATGTGATTAATTCTCACTGCATATTAAGCTAATTTATCACAGTCACGTGTGTGTGTGTATGCAGCCTCGCCTGCAGAAAGGAGACAGGAGAAGGGAGGCACCAAGGAAAAGAGAAGAAAATAAGGGAAGGAGAACTAATCTGGGGACCGAAGGAGGAAACGATGCCCAGAGGAGGAAGTGAGGGATGGGAAGAGAGCCAAAGGGGAGAGAGAAGGAGGAAAAGAGAACTCATAGATGAAAGTAGAAAAAGGGAGAGAGGAAAAAGGGAAATGGAGAAGAAAATGGAATCAATGAGGAAAGAGAAGGAGGGAGGAAATTAGTGAGGAATTTTCTATAGAGATAGAAAGAAGTTAGTAGGGAATGACAAGGACGAAAGAAGAGGGGGGATGAAATTAGGGGGGGAACAGTGGGAAAGATTGTAGAGGAGAAGTAAAGAAGGAACAGGTAGACATGGAAGGAGGTAGGATGGAGTTAAGCACGAGGGAATCAAGGAAGCATTGTAGAATGAGAGCCAGAAAGAAAAGCACAATGAGAAGCAATGAGGGCATGGAGCAAGGATGTGATAATGGAGGAAGGAAGGAAAACGGAACATAAGAAGGACCATTATATAAAATGGAGAATCAAGACAAGGGAACGTACGGGTTGGAGGTCAGAAAAGAAAACTAATATTTAGAAAGTTTAGGAGGAGAGATAAAGTTAAAAAAAAATTAGAAGAACCGATTTCAAAAGAGTAAATATATGAGGGAAGGGATGCATGTTGTAGATTTTGTAGGAGGTAAATTAGAAGGGAAGGGAAATAAATCAGGGCTAAGGGAACTGCGAATGTGAAGGAAGCTGCAATTGGAGAAGGTGGGGATTTTTTGTGAAAAACAAGAGCATCAAGGATTGCAAAAGAAATGTTGCAAAGGGAGAGAGAAGGGTGGAGAGTGGTCCATGGAGACACATGTGAAGGCAGCGAGAGAGAACACGCCAATTGAAACAGCCAAGATGTGAGGAGGAAATTCCCAAGCCACTGCCTGGTCCAAAGAAAGCCAGTGCTTTAGAGCAGCAGATTCAAAGACTGATGAAAGTATAATAGAGGCAATAGGTTTCTTTGACAACTGCACTGTTAACAGGCAGATCTAAACTTTTACAGCCAGTGATAAAGATGAACGTGCATTTTAGATAATGAAATAAGATTGCTCACATGATTTTTCATTATTGCTATAAACGGTGAATTTAGTTATTAGTGTTAGCATTAGTACCAGTGTTTGGGACAAGATTATAGTTAGGGTTTGAGGTAGGATTGTTTTACTTATCGTCATTATTTTGGTATTAGGCATATTTGTGTCTTCATTATTGTGAATGGAATCTTAGCGTGATTTTTCATGCTAAAGATTTTGTCTTTGTTTTTTTTCTCTCTCATTATTGTCACATTACTCATTTTCACATGGAGCTGACCTTGAGGTGGAGCTCGGGTGACCGCCTCACTCCAAGGCACTACAGAGTGTCACCAGTCTTGAATTTTTCTCTTCAATCGATTTCAGGCGTACCAGTCCAATTAATTCATTGGAGGAAAACGAAGACTACATCACCAAGAAGGCACTAGGGTACCACACAAAGATTCAGCACCGGGGACAGTGCCGACAGGGAGAGAGGTGCGTCCAGTGGTTCAAATCCTCTCTTTTGAGCTCTGTAGGTTCAAGGAAAGTGAAATCAAACATGTTAATTTAATACCAAGACCACAAAATCGAGCACTTCCAACTCTAACATCCTGGGACCCTCACACAGCGCCTTGAGACTCTCACGGGTGAGTATCCACCCGCAACAGGAGTCCCCAACGCAACTCTGGATCAAAAATATCTGTGCACTCAACTGCACCCCGCACATGGTGGACTACGCTTGCTCTTTAGGTGCCACCCTGGACAAATTTCTAAACATGCAAGGACACATCAGTGCCACTATTAAGAGTGCCAATCATCAGCTCAACACTCGCAGGAAAATCAAACCTTTCCTACCTCCCGAGGACATCCAGTCAGCAGTCCAATCCCTTGTTATCTCGTGAGTAGAATATAACTTGGTAACCATAGCAGGGCTTCCTAAAGCAAGGTTAGCTCCGCTAAGAGCTATTCTGAATGCCTCTGCCAGACTAATCACAGGCTCCAGAAAGCATGATCATATTACACCTGACTTAATTCAACTTAACTGGCTTCCCATTGAAGCAAGGATCCGCTTCAAGGTAGACTGTCTGACACATAAAGGTATACACCTCAAAAGCCCTGTTTACCTGGCAAAGAAACTCAAGCTCTCTGGTTCCAGTCGAAACTTAAGAAGCTTCAATACCTTACTCCTGAAACCACCCAATTTCAACAGAAAAAACGTACAATCGCACCTTCTCAGGGCTGGCTCCAAGAACCTGGAAAGCCCTACCAACGGATCTCACAGCTAACCCCTCAACGGCCTCATTCAAGAAACAACTCAAATGGCTACTTTTGGAAGAACTTCAGCAACAATAGCTTCTATGTCATGTGATAATCACTTCTCTCGAGTGCTTGACAATCACTTTTACTTTGTGTATTGGAATGTATGACTGACAATCATTTTCTCGATATGGTCTGAAATATGTACTCGATTAAAAGTGTACTGTATTGTTCTCGGGGCGTAGTGCACTGCTTAAACTGCACAGCCTTGTCTAGTAGGGCCTTCACCGGGTTCCTCCTATGCTACCTTTTTTGTATAGCACTTTTACTATCTCCTCACGGCAATGCTAATTGTCCTGTACAGCGCTCGGATACCCATTCTGGGTCTTGTTCGCACTTTATAAAACTTTTCAAATAAATAAAATCCCTGGATGATTGAACATCATTCATGCCTGTTTCTTAAAATATCATGTCCCTCTAATTATTGCCCCTTGCACCACGGATTACCATGCACATTGATGCCATGTTGTGGGTTTCTTTTCCTAGAAAAACACTTCTCAAACATATATAACTACAGCATTGTATATTTATTTGATTTGTATCTTCCTTGGGCACTTGTAAGCTGTTGGGGAGCTTAACAAGTAAACCACTTAATAAAATGACTACACTTAAGAAGACATATTAACAAATCAATTGAAGCAGACAAGATCGTGAGATATACAGTGTTGGAACTGGCCCTTTCTAGGGTTCTTTCCCTCAACGTTTTGCTTTTGTCCCTCCTGGTTTTCCGCTGATCTATGTGCTAGCCTTAGAACTTTGATGCAATTCAGTGCCAGAGGGTTGTGTTTGTCATATACATACTGGTGATTGGTTTATACATGATTGGCTGATTTGAGTTAGCTATAAGTCCCTTGTCTAGGGGTAAGACATATACCTTTGGCATGCAACTCAAATGTTCCTCCATTGGTCTTCAGCACTGGTTGTGCTACCCACGGAGGTAGCTCTTCAAACGTGTCACAGGTTTGCCCTGGCAAGGCCTGTGTGTACAAGTTACTGTTACTTGACTTGGCATATAAAAAGCTACTTGCAAAGGTTCTGCATGTCTCTCACTACATTGGAGTTCTCCCTGGTGGAAGGGTGCAGTGTGGGGAAGAGGTAGGGCATGTGTGCGAGTACGCTACATGCACTGGCAGTGAGTGGCACCGAATTATGTGTTAGATACGGTGGGGCCTGCTTCTTACATTGATTAACATAAGGGACAAGTGGAAAGGCTATTGAGCAGTATTTGCTGCATGCAGAAGAGTAGCAGTATAGTGTTTGATATAGATGGGTTAGTAATGGAGAATCCTATTGTGCAAGTGTATTCGACATTACTAATGGAGTAATGCCACTATTTTTAAAGTGGGTATGTCAATGCTTGTGGCTCTATATGCCTGTCAGCCTGTCTCCAATCCACGTCTGGGTGCTGGGGGGAGAGCTACATCTGTGCATTTCTGATAGATGGCCATAAAATAGGGGTTCGAGGGAAATTGCAAACCTCTGACTCTGAGGGGCCTTCCTGGGACGGATTAAAAATATTTTTTTATTTATTTATAAAGTTCCCCCAGTAAAGATATTGATCAAGGCTTCCGGGTTGGGATGGCAGACAGGACAAAATGTATAGAGGGCCTTTGCATTTTGAAGGTGGCCATTTGAAGTGATCTCATCCTGAAAGGCAATTGTAGGTATGATTACTGAGACTCAGGCATCAGGATTTAGAGACGCTTTTAGGATAGGAACTATACTACACTGAATTGATGCTGGGACATCGACGCAAGAAACCATTTGGGCAGGAAGGACTGCAACTGGATTAGCCACAGATTTGGGGTCGCCTGGGGCTTGTCGTGATCCCGGAAGGGGAAAATCACATGGTGGATTTTGCCTGGACGTTGCTAACCTGCAGCTAATTGTCAACTGTCTCTTGTCCACGAGTTTACAGGGACAGATAGAATCTCCCCATTTCCACAAGATTGTAAGGACCATGCTGCGTGCGGCAGAAATGGGTGGAAGTGATCGTCGGTTGGGACAAAGACCGTCCTGACGTATGCGGTAATCACACTGTGCAGAGGAGTGTGATTGTATGGATCAGCTGTCCACCTGGGGTGCTGTAATGTGAGGAGTTCAAGCAGTGTGGGGGAAGTTTTCTGAGTCTGAGGGACCTATGCATGCAGCAGGAAACCTGTGCTAGGTCACACTCTGTAGGGTGTGGTGTCCAAGGGGTGTTGGGGGATATTTTTTGAGTCCGTGGGGCCCGAGCTGGAAGCCTAGACATTCCTTGACCTCCAGATCAGGAGGACAACAGTGCCTGGCATCACAGCCTTCATTTGAGGTCTCCAGCTCCCTCTCCCAGTACCCACGCCAAAAGTTACTCAGTTATTTAGAATATCGTGACTGGACCTGAGGGGTGTCGTTGTGTGCACCCATGGCTGGCTGCCTGGAACAACTGCAGCTTACACCTGCGCCTGAGGGGAAATATTTCTCCAATTTGGAAGCATGTCAGTTTCCGGTGTCACAGCCTTTTGACTATGGGTGGGATAGTGATCTCACACTCGTGGAGATGCAGCTGGGTGCCTGAGGGCCTAATCTGGAAGGACAAAACCAAGTAACTGTTTCCTTCCGCTTTAGTTGGTCCTGACAGTCTAATCAAAGTGTCACCAGTGGGTGCAACGTGTATCGTTGGCTAGTGTAGTTTGAGTGGCCGAGGGGCTAAGTCATGAGGTGTAGTCAACACCTGTGATTTCTTGACTCTTACAGCTGTATGGGTATGCGATATTGGTTGTCTCATGTTTTATGCTAATATGTTATCAGGAAAGTGGAATACCTCTGAACAACCTTCATATATAGTTCCATCTCTTTTGAAGTGGGAGAAATTGCTTGGATCGTGAACAACTCGGAGAAGTATGCAGAAGTTTATATTTCTTACGAGGCTGAGGGGATAACGGGGCAAGTGAATACCTATGACCAGGACATGTATGTTCATGCCGTTTTGCTGCTAATGGGAGAGTTCTACAATTGCATATAACTGTAAAGTATATAGCCAATGTGTGTGTCCAGAGATCTCGGTTGTGGGTCATTATAAGTACTGTTTATAATAAGCCACGATTGAAAGCTTTGATACAGAGCCTAAAGACAGTACTGGTAAATCTCAGTGAGTGATTGCTCGCCCTTCCACTTAAAATTGTCGCCAGTCACTTCTGTGGAAAAGTGTATCATACTCATGCTATCTAGGACTGTGGATTCTGTATGGCTCTGAAGTGTCCCAGCCAGACAGAAACTGCTGGGTCTAACATTAAGCAAACAAACGTTACATTTTTCCCCAAAGTTCAAGTTTCGTGAAATTGTATGAATAGCTAGCTGATGAGAAAAAAAATTGAAGAAGTGGTTATTGATCCAAATAAATCCTCTGTCAACAAAAGGTTGGCAACTCAATTCTTAAAATGAACAAGAACACTCAAATCCCCGTAAAATGTGAAGTCCAAAAGTTAAGTATTGGGCTATTCCTAATATAGTAAATACACTTCAAGTGATGCGACGGAAATGCAGAAAGAATATTTTACAATCTCCCACCGCTGGCCTGGATTTTAAAATTGGTGAAAGCAACATGTTTGGGTTTGCCATAAAAACTGAGTTCAAGTCATTTAGTGTACCCAATATAGGCTCCCAAGTACATGCCTTGTAAGACTTAAAACAAATACCCCTCTTAAACACTGTAGGTAGTATGTACTGGTGTAAAGAAATAAGGGCAAATTCTTGTTTTCTATATTGCTCTAGTCTATACTGCATAAAGGTTTTAAAAAAAGAGAAGACATGGAATCTCCCATGCAGGCTGAGTTGTCAATTGAAAAAAATGTCTGCCAAAACTGAGTTCAGTGATCACCTACACTTTAGTTTAGTCCCACTTATTGCCATTTTCAGTTCTCTCACTGAATTCATTGCAGCCTCCTTGTACTGCAGCTTTACTATCCTAAAGCACTTCAGTACCAATGTTTACATGGTAGATTCTTGTGTTTAGGTCCATTTTTTACACATTTATGTCTCGTATTCTTCCTTCAAATTGATTTCTTTCACTACCAGTACACGCTGGTTCCTTTCCAACAACCACTTATAAAGAATCTCCTGTGTTCTGCTGGGCTTAGGGCCCAGTTCCAATGTCTTTGTCACGCTGACCAGCCCTTATTTCAGCTTCACTTATTTTAGTTTTCTTCCAAGGACAGTTTTATAAATTCAAACTGTATTTGGCCAACTAATCTTTTTCAGTACCATTTGCCGGTTGGCAGGCATGTTTAAGCTGAAGAGACCAAAGGTAGTTTTGTGCTATCCACCCAGTGGCTCCATGGGGTTTCTGAGCACAGCTGCACCTGCAGGTTCATGACTGTGGGATGCTCTTGTAGCTCAAGGACTCCATCGTAGTGTTCTGTAGGACATATGGTTGAATAGTCCTGAAAGATTGTGAAGGCCATGTGCCTTGATGGGAGTGTTGTTCACTGAACACATGGATGGGACATCTTTACCCGCTCATTAGATGGCCTGTGTACTTTCATCAAATAGGATTGAAGTTTGTGTCTAGCATGGGTGGCCCAAATAATTGGTGGTGATTTGTGTTGTCAAACCTGTGAAATGACAGTGTTTTTGGCCTTTTTACACATGATAGCTGTGGACTGTTCTTTACGAAGCGGAGACATTAGACGAGACAATGTTTATACGAATGTATAATCATTAACATAAATGTCGCTAATTAATTCAACAATAGGTGGGCACTGTTTCATCCTTGGTATGGTTCCTATTTGATGAGCTGTAACTGAATACAGTTTATTTACAACAAAAAAAATGTGATAGCCTTGCACTGTGTCTAATAAGGCTTCAGGTTGTGGGATGCCCATTTTATGCCCCGAGGGACATGCTATGCTAACTGCCCCTCCTCCTAGATATTGAAAGTAGAGGGTTGATAGGAAAATTGTGGACTTAGTTTCATCCCTGAATCAATAGTGACATCAGGCAAATATAGTCACAAGTATTAAATTATATTTTATTGGAGTGGGGGAATTACTATGCAGTGGAACGAATATTCACTTCGCCATGGATGCCCTGCCTGGAACATGGAGAAGCACATGGCTGGCATATAGAGAAGTGAGGATTAGAATTCATGCTTTAGATTTCATAAACAATCACCTTCCCACTTTTTCGACTATAGGCGACTTGGTGGTCATGCCCTTTTTAGACTTACTCTATTCTCCCCCGGCCTAAGGCAACGTCTCTGGTGTTACATCCAGACTGGGCAGCTTCTCCTCTCTTTGTCCTATATGGTAGAGGATGGAGGATTACATTGCATCAAAATGCCAGTGATAATGGAAGTGACATCAGGCACCCTTTGACCCAAATCACATCACAGGATTGACTCCTCACTTCACCGCTCAACACCCGTTTATTTGCTGCTGAGTTGCTATGAGAGTGGCTAGGTAGTGAAGCTATAGAAACAAACAAGACTATGCATTGCAATGGCTTTTTCCTTTCTCCTCCTGTCACCGCTCTCCTGACCCCTGAGACCAGAGGTGGAAAGAGAAGAGTCAAAGTACCAAAGGGTACAAAAGGAGAAGCAGCAGCAGCCACCTCAGCCCTATCTGACTTCTGTGGGGAAGATGTGCAATATTCTTGGTTGGAAAGCAGAGTAGGAATGGGTTGGAAAGGTACAGCTCCCACATGTTATCCTCTCTTTTGCAGGCCTTCCACTTCCTCTGTCTGTATGCAGACATTCCCAGAACCATCAAAAGCAAAACTGGAGGTCACTCATTCTCCTCCATCGCACCCTAGACATAGAACAAACTCCCACAACACATCAAAGCCTCCCCCTCACTTCTTGAGTTCCATAAGAAGCTGAAGACCTGGCTCTCCGTTTAAGCACCTTGGGGACCACACACATTAGTGTGCGATACAAATCAATATAACATAACATAGCATTTGCACATTCCTTCTCATGCTCTCCGATTTCTTTAGTCATCTCACAATGTGTCATCCTTCCACTTTCTTGGCACGCACTGCATTATGGGTAGGCCACAGCCTCATTACAGAGTGTCCTCTGGGTGACTTCAGGTCTCTTTGGAGATCTCCTCTCTAGAACCGGAGGGATCTGAGGAGCCTCTGCTACTAATTTATTCAAAAAGGTAATTATTAACCAAAAATCCCATCGTCTCCAAGCAGAGAGCGAGCTGCTAGGGGAGAGAAAAAACTTAACTCTGCTTTCTTTTGATTTTTGCTTCAAATCCCATATGTCAGACATTTTGTAAATGTTAACCAGCAAAAAACATTTAAGCCCTTACATAAACCATGGGACAGGCAGCAAGAGCCTGACATCACAGACAAAATCAGTCTCTCAAGGAACAGGTGCATGATAGAAAAATAACTGCATTGAAGGATATCTTCTCTCATATGCTATTGGCCTGGCCAATCTTTCATCAAATTAGTCCTACCCCCATCAGAAGCGGCCTGCCTCCTCTAGGCTGTGAGGAAAGCTCAGTCTTCCTAATCTGTCTGCCTTTGAATCCTACCTCTGCGTCAGATCCCTGGCCTGAAAAAAGTATAAATGCATCTTGGGAGTGAGAAAAGAGTCTAGAGTGTGAGTTTTTTATAAAACTGAACACTAATCTTTAAATGAAATGTAAATGTAAATGTAAATGTCGTGGTACTTATAGAGCGCACTGTCACCAGACGGTCACCTTGCGGTGTCTCCTATGCGGCTTCCTGGCGCTGATACTCATACAGCTGTGGAACCCCTCCTGGCTTTCCCTGTGAAGTGTCAGGCATCCTTAGCGCTGTTGGGGCCGGTGTGGAGGCTAAGCAAGCTATTGCCCAGAGTTGCAGCGTGGGGCCCGTGATTAGAATAGGCACCGAGGTGAGAATTAACAGGTCCGAGGAAATTGAGCCCGAGACCCTGCCGAGGCAGGAATCGAACCTTCGTCCCTGGCCAGAACTCTGCATCAGGGTCTGCCGCTCTAACCATTGAGCCACACTCCACTGTCACAATTTAGTCAAACATGGGCACTCAGAGATATGCTTAAGATCACACAATGTATTCAAGTAGAGAATACAGGGTGAGAACTTTGGTCTCCCAGGATTTGGAAAATGATATCTCAGTCGATAGGCCACAATGGCTGGTAACACCTGCAAGGACACAGGTGAGGCACAGAAGTGACAGGTTTATACTTCTTCATAAAAAATTCTCTGGCCTCCTAGATGATAAAAGTGTGTGCTGCTTCTTAACCAGTGGTCACAGGCATGCATGAAGGTTAAGAAGGTTAAATAGTATATGTGTCAGATTGGTTACAAGCCATAGCTATCTTCACATCACGTAATGACTGCGACAGACATTACAAGTCTCGCCTTCATCCCACTATGGGTAAGTCTCCTTTACTTAGTTGAGGGTACAAGGGAATGAGAAGGCTTTTTATTTGCTGATAAACTCTTCCCATGTGAAAGAAAGACCAAACTGGTATCAGTGGCATGTTCTGACCCCATGTCTTTCCAAACATACATGTTCTCATACTGTTCCATTGGTGGATGGCTGAGGATGTCTATCCTTCATACTGGAGGATTTTACATCATGTGCCAGTTTTCTCCCTCAGTTGCTTTCTATGAGTGGTTTGTCCTTCTAAGATCCCTCAAGCCGGTGGGCTCTTGATCCATACCAGCAACTTAAAGGCTAGTGCCTGATATTATGCTCTCTAATTAGGGGGAATTGCTGCTCTCTTGAGGATTGCATTAGCAGAGTCAGGAGCAGAGTCAGGACAGAGTGTCCTTGGAGGTTCAAGCAGCCAAAATCCCTGCTACAGAAGAGGGCAACTTCGTCTTTGTCACATCGCACGTCAAGTTAAAGGATCTTACATTCTAGTTTACTGGGAAAAGTTGAGTATGGAATAGTTTCAAACTACATTATGCCTAGAAACAGAGGTAGCTCCTCATAAAATAGGAATTTAATATTATTTGGAGAGTTTTTTATGAGTGCAAACCAGGCCCCTGAGGGTGTCAGAATGCCTTATATGTATCAAGATTAGAAATGGAATACCTATATGTACCTAGAAAAAACCCCAAAAACAGTAAGGGTCTAAAGAGGGAGCTTCCATGATGAGAGCATCAATAAATTAAACAAACTAAAAGGACACAGGATGCAGAATAAGGTTTCATCGTTCAAAAGCACTGCCTACTTTTAGCTATAATTAGATAACCAATGAAAAAGAAGCACTGCACTGATTTAGAAGTATTTACTAGAGTGAAAAAAGCAGGTAGGATAGACAAAAGAAAGGAAATTAAGATATTAAGGAACTTGGTAAATAAGACTTCAAGGAATGTTTAAATAAGTTGAAGAATTCAAACAGTCTAATCCACTTTGAAAGGGAGTTTTACCTTTCATGTGCATGTCCTGAGAAGGTACACACAGCCAATGAGCTCTTCAAGCTGTTAGGTGCCAAGTTTTTCCATCAACAGTACTGAGCACTGCGCTTAAACCATCATAACTTTCTTCCACAAAAATGTATCAACGCCCAATTTGTGAATTTTTTCCCACATATTAAGGATTCTGAAGTTATATATATGGTTTGTGGATTTCCTTAACGGGATTCAAGAAAATAGTCAAAATATAGCAACATTTGGGGGCAAGGAAGGGTTGGAAAAATGATAAAATAGTTCTGTGTAAGAAATGCATATTAATTTTTTTCTAAAATTGACATTAACAAAAGCTTTGCTGTGCTAACAGTTTGTTGTGGAAATGTGTGTGAAACCCATTAGTGAACCCAGAAACCTATACAGTTCCGAAAAATAGACAAAATTCTGAATACAGCAAGGAATAATTTAAGTAGATTGCTGATTGTTTTTCCCCAAAGAAACTCATTATTGAGTTAAAAATAATTAAAATGAGAAAGTAGGGAATAAAAGCAATAGGTGAAAATGATTTCATTTGTGCTTTTATTGCCCCAATGGTCAATTTACCTGTACTATCATGTGAATCAGAAATTATTTTAAAAATGTGATCTTAATTGCACACTAGCTTAATTTGCAAGAAAATGTAGAGATATTCAATTGTTGATGTTAGACCTGTCAACATTAGGGTGGCCTTCCGACAAACATTTTGCCTTTCTCCTCAATTTTTGCTGATCCTGTTTTTGCTGGCCTTCGTACCCTGCGCACTTTACTACTGCTAACCAGTGCATGTGTTCACTCCTTACTACTTGGTAATTTTGGCTTATTCCGAATTGGCATATTTGATTTACTTCTAAATCCCTAGTAAATTGCCCCCACATGTACCCAGTCTGTGTAAATTAAATACTACTAGTAGGCCTGACGCACGGATGTGCCCCCCACATTTTTCAAGTATGTCTCAGCCTGCCAGTGCAGCCTCTGTGTACAGTTTTAAACTGCCAGTTCTACCTTGCAAAATATAGCTTTTGCTAGGCCTAAACCTTCCTTTTAAGTATGCCTCGGACCTAAACCTTATTTCTAGTGTAGGTCCTGGAGAGCCCAGAGCGCAGGGTGCAGTGTAATTAAAAAGTAGGGCATGTAATTTTAGGTTTTACATGTCCTAGCACCAGCAGTGCAAAACTCTTAATATGGGAGGGCCTATCCCTCCCATTGGATAACATTGAGGTTACCCTAGTACATTTATTAAGCAGTAATTTCCAAATGGGAAACAGGTAAGGAGTTCACATCTGGTATCTTGACAAATGTCATGAAAAAAACCTCTCTTATGGTAAAGAAAGATTTTAAATTACAATTTTGGGAATGCCACTTTACAAAGTTGGTACAAAAGGGGGTGGTAATGGACGGAGCATCTGAACCAATCAAACACTCACACCCAGTCAAAAGATCTGGGTTTAATCCAACACCGTTCTTTAGCCCACTCTGCCAAGCCATGCCTTCCCTGGACCGGAAACAAGCTTCCGAGGACCGGTTTCTGGCATTACAGCCGTCTTCAGCCCGGCTTGCTTGAATCCAGTGGCAAAGTGAGCAAGGGACTCACGTCTGAGCATACCCTGCCACACTTATGGCGGCCAAAAGCAGTACAAAAGGAGGTGGTAATGGACGGAGCATCTGAACCAATCAAACACTCACACCCAGTCAAAAGATCTGGGTTTAATCCAACACCGTTCTTTAGCCCACTCTGCCACCCCAGTTCAGACATGGCTATATGCAAATCAGTCTGACCCTGTGCGTCATGGGAACAGTCCAGCCCGAACTGCCAAGCCATGCCTTCCCTGGACCGGAAACAAGCTTCCGAGGACCGGTTTCTGGCATTACAGCCGTCTTCAGCCCGGCTTGCTTGAATCCAGTGGCAAAGTGAGCAAGGGACTCAGGTCTGAGCATACCCTGCCACACTTATGGCGGCTAAAAGCGGTACAAAGGGGGGTGGTAATGGACGGAGCATCTGAACCAATCAAACACTCACACCCAGTCAAAAGATCTGGGTTTAATCCATCACCGTTCTTTAGCCCACTCTGGGGTGTAGCTGATAGTTGGGATTTGTGTATTCTTTCTTGACAGCCACACACAATAGAGAACTTGGGTGTGCCTGAATGGGCCATCATTGGAAGGATGGGAGGGCAGAGCTGGGCACAGCTCTACTTGCACTGATATCACTGGTATCCTGCCTCTACACAAAGGGCTTCATAATCCCCTGTAGTTAGTCTGGAGCAAGGGAAGGGAAACCTGGATGCCTGTGGAATTCAAACGGAAACCTCTAGAGGCTTCTCGGACCTTCCCGAGGGAAGACATCAGGAATAAATATTGGACGTCAGACACCAACTCTTCAGTACACTTCTGGGCATGTGGATCTGCCAGGAAGAAGAAATGCTGTGCTGTTTACAAGACTGTCGCTCTGCTATACTGCTGAAGGAACTTCTGACCTTCTGTGCTAACCTGCTTCCGTCTAGCCTGAGTGAGAAGAACTAGACCTGCATCTGTTGAACCCAGGACTCAAAAGTGACTCCAAGGGCTAGTTGGCCTCCTAACTAGAGCCTCAGAGATGGAAGGCTACAATGACATTGAACCTAGCACCTGGACTCTGCCAGCTGTGAGTCCTACCCTGCCAAGTGGTGCCACCCCAGTCCTGGACTCTTGGAAGTGGGTCTGAAGATGCTCTTCCAGCACATCTGTGAATCCAGCTGAACCGACGCATCTCCTCTGCTATGCTGCTCAATCCCAAGTAAAACTGATGCTTTGCCTATGCTACCAAGGTTGTCCTGATTTAGAAGTCTCCGCAACGACCTCACAGCCAGCTTCTGAACCGCCACCTGTGCGAAGCTTTCCTGACACAGGGCCTTGCATCACTCATTGATGGCAGCCTCAACGATGATGCAGGTGCTCGGATCGCAGCCTCAAAGCTCCTTGGAACTGTTGCATCTCCCCAACTGTGTGACACCTCCTGCACACCGGACTTCACATCTCAAGCCCTCGTCAGAGGAATCTCGACAATGCTCTGCAGCACTTCCGAATCCATGCATCGAATCATCTGCGCAATGCATCCTCGGCAAAGAACCTCACAATGCTCCATAACCAGAACTTAAGGTACTTTGTTCAGTGGGCTTAACTGAGTCTCTTTAGCCCGTCCGTGCTCCATCACGTTCTGCCTGAATTTGTGACTTTATTCCGTTGTGGCATGACCAGATATCCTCAGTTGGCGCTTTGGTGCTATTTTCTCTGAAATTTTTAAACATGCATATCTCTGGTTCTACTGATTGGATTTTTGTCACTTTAGTCTTTCTTTTATTTATTAAAGATAACTCTATTTTTATAAACTGATGAGGGATCCTTTTGTGGTGGGTTTTCACTGTGTTACTGAACATTGTCGTCTTTACAGCATTACCTCTCAAACTAGAATTAGTGCTCAGGGGCTAAGATATGGCCCTAAACACTAATGGAAATGAAACCAGTATGACATCAGCATGCTGGGTGCGCTGGCCATCACATTGATTAAATAAAAAAATCCCAGGATTCAAGAGGAGCTCTTTCCTCATGTCTCAACATTATTTTCTTTAGCACTATGGTAGATTAACCGTTCATGTCCACCACACTCTGGAGGCACTGTAATGGATGTGAAATGCAGTTAAGCAGTTAAAACCTGTGCTTTATACTTAAATATTTCTTTTGCACCCCTGAGAGATACCTGGGGTTATTTAAGTGTTTTACCTTTTAGATTAAACAGGCAGTTTTGTAAATAAACCTTGCCTCAATTAGAAGTCATATAGTGAGAACAATGGTAGGGTGTGGTTGTATATACGGCGAGCAAGCCAAATCACCACCAGTAGAGATCACCGCCTGCACTGTGCAGCAGCCTGGTGGGACATGAGTCCCAGGGTCCAACGCTGAGAACGCCGCTAGCACTGCCAGTCCATCCAGGTGCCCAACCTTCCCGTGAGGACTACCTGTCCCAGCATCCCTTGCTTCCACCGCAGGTGCCGCTGTGAGGGGGAGGTATTTGTTGTCACCGCACTTATAGCGCTGCCTCTACCCCCGCAGGACGCGCGAAGGCCAAGGGCGGGCCTGTCCTTGCCCGTTATCGCCAGGAAGAGGCAGGGCAGGGCCACCCTCCTATCAACTGTGGCCAGGTAGCAGAACCGTCTTACAGTGCGAACTTAAAGGTACTGTGATACTGTATGACCCTTCTGAGTTTGCTAAATACAAACTGATTGCCTGTTTGGACCTGCTGGTTGCATTTTGGCCCCAAAACGTCCTATTATTTCCCCTTCCTATCTCCACAATTTATTTGGTGCCTGAAAGTTAAAGTATACTCTGAAATTAAGCAAGGGCCTATTACCCGCGCTGGTAGGACCAGTACACAAAAGGGTCTTGGCAGTATAGCCTAGGTGAAAGGGGAAAAGAAAGACACTGGAAAAAAGCGGGGAGGCTGGAGGTGCAGGAGCAAGTCGGGGTAACAGGGGGACAAAGGCCAGGAAACCACAAATAACGGCAGGTAGTAATTTTGTAATGGATCGTATAGATACCCTAATAAGTGAGTGTGAGGGTATCTTAGAATGCACACCCATGATACTAACAAGCAGTAACAAAAGCACCCCAAGGCAGAGCCAACCCTCTATACTGGCCATCCCGGATATGTTTCGCAAACCAAATAATAAAAGACCGGTAATTAACAACAATTAATTACGGGAGCACTCCATTTAAACACCAGCCCGACAAAGCCATTGTCTAATACCGAACACATAGACCCCATAGTCATTTGTACTAATAGATTTCAGCCCCTGTTAGACCAAGACAATAATGACAAAGGCGGGGGTGAAAGGCCCTCGGCGGCTCAGACTCCTCTGATATTAGCTACTCAAAGGCAAGATGTAGTGCCAGGATCCTACATAGAATGGCAGAATATGTCCCAATTAGTCACTACATTAGGACTAGAAGTGGGGTCCATGAGAGGCATGATAGAGGAGTTAACCTTAATGGTTAAGTCTTTAGTATCAGACTCAAACCGAAGAGGGAAGGGAAACGTAAAAGAAAGTAGCCATATAGTACATCCACAAGTCACCACATCTGCTACTTCACTGGTCGCATCGGTTACTTCCACCATAGCCAGTAACGCCACATCTAGAAGGGTATCACTTCCTCTATACAAGGTAAAGCCAAATATAAAAAAGACACTATCTCCGACAACCAAGCATCTACCACATTATGTAGTAAGCAACCGCACTAATTCTATCAAGGCAGCAGTAATGAGGGTCCAATCATCACTCAAGAGAAAAACTGTATTGCATGCGGAACAACCGCAGATATGTTTCCTGTCTGGGTTTCGAGAAAAGAACACACCTAACATACCTAGCCCCCATAGAATCTTCATGGCAAATGTACCAAAGTATAATGCACGCAGAGGCATAGAGAACAGGGACTCCCTAACCAATAAAGCTATCCACTTGATAAGGCATGTTAGGGGATGTTACGCAGTGATAAGGGAAGATATAGTAGTTGCCCGAAGGTTATGTTCACTAAACCATCATTACGACTTTTGCTTTTTGCACTGGAATTTCATACTACTCCAGGGCACTCAGCAATTCAATTTAGACGCTCCCCCTCGAATAGTAGGAGTGACCATTTGCCCCAGACATAGGTTACACAGCATGCAGGGGAGCTCTACTCTTGATAATAACGATTGACTGTGGAAAGCATCGCCCCCAAAACAACAAGAATGCACAATAGCAAGACCCACCACTAGAGACAACTTTGCGTGCCCTAAATATTTTACTGTAGAGCAGGCACAATCCCCAAATATTGATCCAGTCCTTTCTACCCAGATAGATGGCGCGCTGGAGATGGGTACCCTTCCTCCTCCTACACCCACCAGGCTACCGTCTTTGTGTACAATCCCATCCAAGAATTCCAGGCTGTCTTGGAACATCGCAGGCTTGAGCACTAAGATGGGTTCTACCGAGTGGCACGCATTCATAAAGGAATAGGATATCTGCCTCAAGAAACTTGGGCAGATGCCCCTCTTTTCTGTGTAGGGTATCTAAACTATCATATTACGGCTAATAAGGGAGCAAAAGGAAGGCCATCGGGGGTCTTGACCATTTTGGTGCGACAAGATCTAGAGTTAAACATACAGGTACACGCAACTCAGAGTCACGGTGTCTAGGTGAGAGGTACTAGAGGGAAGAAGTCGGGAGTTTTGGCGGCTCTCGATGATCTCCTTGACTCACAACAAGAAGTTTTGAATATCATAGTTGGGGGGGACTTTAACATGATGTTTGAGCCCCTAAACAAGAAGGGAGCTCACCTTCCAGACGAAGAAGATAATACGTGGGGCATTCCAAAGTTGGAGCTAGACCCTATAAGAAAATGGTCTTATGTGGTTATTCAAATAAATGCTATCTGCATGGAAAAGGGCTTGCAGGCTGTAAATGGATGTTCACACTCTGATAGAGCCGGCTAACACTTTCAATAATGGTTACAGTGCCAGCAGGATAGACTATGTACTGATGAGCCTGGAACTATGGCATGCCTTTAGAGACATGCTGGTCAGCGATAGGTTGTGCATGACTATGGAATTAAGTAGGCAAAAGGTACATACCCACCCAGGAAATTAATATTCCCCAAGTGACGGTATTCCATCTAATGATATGAGACGTCTTAAATGGGTAAAAATAATAGAAACGCCTGACCCGCTAGATAGCATTAACAAGGGTATGGATAGCGCTATAAATGTGCTAGAGGACAGTGTAGCAAATCCCACAGCCCTAGGCCAATCAAAGAGCATCCACAACAAATTTTTTGCACATCTGCGTACTCACTTTTTTAAGCAGGGCAGAAATAAAAAGGTCCCAGATCAGAAAGTTGGGCACTGGTTTAGCAAAGAAAGTCGTGAGGCACGTAGAGCCATAGGGGCGGCCATCTAAGTAGGCGACCCTATAGCAGTTTGAGGAGCTAGGACTACCTATAGGGGTACCCAGACAAAAGCAAAGAAAAAATGGGATGATAAAAGATGGCAGGAACAAGGAGAAGCTTGCGCCATGAAAAATTCCAAACCGTTTTGGAATGTATATAAATGGGATAGAGGAGGACAGGCCCAGCAGCCCCAAAATCATGTATCACAGAAGGACTGGGTGAACAATTTTAAACCCCGATATGCCTTAAAAGCAGCTGAAGAAGAGGGTGATATCACTAGAACATCTTACCAGGACAGGGCCATTAGTAGGGCTGAGGCAGAAACTGCACTTAAATCGATAATGGCCGGAAAGGCTTCTGGGCCAGATGGTATACCCTGAGATGTCTTTCTCTACGAAAAGGAAAGATGGTGCCGATACATCCTCCTGTTGACTAATGCCATCACCCAGGAAGCCCCAATCCCAGACTCCTGGAAAGGAGCAGAAATTATACCTGTTTTTAAGAAAGGGGATAAGTCATGCCCAGGGAACTATAGCCCAATCAGTTTAATTGACTGTATGCAAAAGGTAACGGGGAGACTGGTACTCAATAAAGCACAAGAATGGAATGATGAGTTCAAGGGTTTATCTCCATTGCAAGCAGGGTTTCGTGCTTTTACTAGCACCATAGACCAGGTGTTTAGGTTTGTCTTGCTTTATTGGAAGACGGTGAGTTTGGGCAAGGGTAGTTTGTACGCCGCTTTTGTTGACCTTAAGTCAGCATTTGACCTTGTACCTTGTGCCAAACTATGGAATACTTTACAAGAATTAGGGATGCCACCTGAATTATTGACACTTATTATTAGACTACACGAGGAGAACAATGCTAAAATTAGATGGGGCAGGCAGGGTGAAGTTACTGAATTGTCCCCGTAGAAAGAGGTGTGCGCCAAGGATGTGTGATGGCACCGACGCTATTCTCAAAATACATCAATGGAATAGTGAACTGTGTGAGCTCTATCCCTTCAGATGCCCCAACACTAGCAGGTGAAAAAATCCCCATACTAATGTTTGCGGACAACAGATTGATTATCTCCAAGAACCCAAGCAGAAGCCCTAAACATTTTGTGGAGTTCTGCATACAGCGAGGCTTGGAGGTCAATGTGTCGAAAACAAAATGTATGGCTTTTAACACGCACAGGGCATATAAGGGGGTCATCCAAATGAATGATAGGCCGCTAGAACAAGTTAAAGAGTTCAATTATCTAGGGGATAACATTCAAGATAATCTGAAATGGAACCATCAGATTGACTTGGCATCCCTTAAACACAGGCAGTTGTCGGGGGTGCTATATACGGAAAATAACACCTCATACACTAAACCCATTAGTCTGGGACTCAAGATTTATAACAATAAAGTCATCAGTTCAGCCCTCTACGGATCAGAACTTTAGGGGTGCGAGAACCTGTCAATGCTCACATCTTCAGAAAATATGCACTTGAGGAAAATTACTAGGTTACCACAAAGTACCCCAATGTGTCCGTAATTGTACGACCTTGGGAGGAAACCTATCGCAGCTATAGCTAAACCGCATCCCCTCCTGTATTGCAGAGACACTGGACTACACCCGAACTTGCAGGTTACGTGGCAGGGTTTCAAGACATAATAAAGGCCTACACTTCTCACCACATAAAATGGCTGTGGGCGGTAAGAGACACTATCAAGCATCGGCATGAATTCACTATGGAACGACCCAACAAATTCTAATTTCCAACAAAGAAGACTCTAAAAGATAAATATTGGGAATGGCTCCAGTATAACACACTTAGAACCAGTGAGTCACCTTCCCTAACTGGCCTTTTTCTGGAATGCAAAGTTATCCCGAAGATGGAGTCATACTGGGATCAAATCACAAAACCGCTTGACTGGAAACTGTATTTCCAGTTTAGGGTAGGCACACTGCCACTAAGAGCAATTACTGCTAGATGGACAAACCTAGTGTTGATGTGTTCCTGGTTTGTAAGTCTAGTATAGAATCAATGGCTCACCTACTGTTTGCTTGAGCTGGATATGATGTCCCACGTCGTGTCTTGTGATGTATTCCTATAGGTTCTGTATCGATCCCCCTATTCCTGACCCTATTCTGGTTAACAATTTAACTAGCAGCCATCCCATGATGCAGAAACCGTTATCTGATTAAGCCACACCACGGCACAGGAACGTGTTATCTGATTAGGTCATAACGCTTGCCATCTAATTAGACAAGCGATATTCCTCCAGCCCCTGATAAGGCATACGGAGTTCTCAAAACAAATCAAACCTATGACAACCTGGGAAAAACCCTGCGGCCATTGTTTTGATTTCATCGAGAACTTCAGCAAAAGAATGTGCTAACGACCAAGTCGTATGACATTCTTATTGACGTATCTATGTCCATCCTTACGTCAATCTCGGCACCTTACAGGTATAAATATTACCGGTATTGCCTTAAGCAAACACACGCGGTGGTGACGAGATCGGAGCAGCCAGACTTGCCGAAGCCCAGAGCAGAGCAGACCCCGCTGGCGCAGCCCCGCCTTCCTGACGCGCTGAGAACGAGACGCTGCTTTCTCCTGCCGAGAAATCCAGCTCCGGCGCTTCCGGGTAGCCCTCGCAGGCAGCCTGGAAAATCGAGACCAGAGACGAGAGATACCATCCCTCATTCATCCTAACTTCCAGGTACAGAACTGAATAACCCCTCGCAGAGAATTCTTGAGTCAGTCACTTGGTAAAACAAACTTAACTTAAACTGCTACTTTCTATTCCCGCCCACGTATTAGGCTTAGGTCAGGTACACCGGGGTAGGCGTAGTTAGAAACACCAGTTGAGTACGATTAGTCAAATGTATGTATGTATATATCTATTTTATCAATTTTAAACCACCTTATGGCTTAGAAACCATATAAATGTTTTTACAGTATTATTTTATACTTCTGCTTTTATTGTATGCACTTTACTTAACCATAAGTATTGCGATAATATCGATCCATTTCTCTTGTATGAGAAAAGAGACTGATCAATAAATACCATCTTTTATTGAACACGCCCGTCTCTTCCTTTTCTCTACAATCTGGTGAGACTAAGAATGCACGTACTGACTGAGTAAAATAAGTTGTCTTTTGTTTTCACACGACTCTAGAGATACACTCTTGATTAGGGGAGAGCAAAGTTGTCATGTTCTATGGTTGTCAGAAACTAAATCCCTTCTTGTCTATCCAGGGAGGTTCAACTCCTCCTTGCCTATTCGAGAAAGTTTCTAGTGAACTCTGAGCTAGCTGGCAAACCCAAAACTTTAAGTCTAATATCGACAATAGAAGACCTAGTTAATGTCTGGTCTAGGCCTATACTATTGAAGGTATTATTCCAATGCGCAGAGCCTATTGGGATAATAGGAACTACACTACATGGCGCCCAAACATTTGGAAAGGCGATAAAACTAACGCAAGACATTAGAGTAACTCAGTCGTGCTTTTTCACTCAGACCCCTTTTTTCCCATAATACTCCAAAGACGTCTGGAGTGGGTGAAAGGTCATATCCGCCAAACCTCGCAGGAGGAAACTCCTATGTATGGTTCTTGGTTTAGTCAACGTTGAAGGATACACTGTTCCAAAATATTGTGCATCTAATCTCTGTTTCCATAAGAAACCTGATCTGCAAACAAACAAAATAACCTTCCTGACAGTAGAATGTCAGATACTGAAGAAGAAAGAGAGATAGCTAGAGTAGCAGCTGAACTCGTAGCAGCTGATAATACTATGCAAGAAGCAGACCCGGATTTAATACTCATCGCGGTCAACATAAGGAAATCTATAACTTTAAAACTTATAGAAAATGGACTGACACCTAGAGGTGGCACAGTCATATTCGTAATAGAGGCACACGAATATCGGCAGACAGAGGTGTTCTATTCATGGATACACTTTCCAGCAGCAAACGCTGTAACAAAGGTCTTCCACCATTACAAAACAGAGGAACCTCCTGATGAGTACACTCCATTCGAGGAGGTGGAAGTACCACTTAAATTTCAAGAGCACCTGCTCTTGTTTAATGGCGCCCTAAAACATAATAATCACATCACCAGGCTCGGTCCATTAGGTAGACCAGGAGCAACGTGGCCGGTCCTAGCCGGATACACACCACATCCAGACATCGATGGGATGTCTGCAGCAAACCTTTTAATACAACTAAAACAATTAATAAAAGTACATAGACAATTAGTCCAATATGTAATGCGGACTTCAACAATCCAACCAGCAATTAAAATTCCACAGCTGACCCCTCATCAGGGGAACACAAATAAAATTACACCACAGAACATACAGTCCTGCCTAGGTAAGGTACCAACTAAAAGGGAACAAATACCATTCTGGTTAGCACAAAAAATCACCCAAATAGAGGCGGTGTTTCCAGACACCACTCCTGTGGATAAACACAGGATTCTGACTATCTGTCTTCCAATGGGAATCGCACCACACGTGGAGGACTGTGACACTTGGGGTACAGTCTTTGCTTCCATCTACACAAAAACGCATGGTGTTCCATCCATCTCGGTAATACCAGATGTGCTAAAACAAATTCAAGATGAATACGGTCCAGAACCCGCTTTAACTCTTGGTATGAAATTACTGAAAGACTTCAAGCAGGTCTCGGCTATATTACTAGCCAACATAAAGGGAGAAGCAGCGAATGTGGCGATCCGCCAGAGGTTAAAAGAAACAGATATAGCAGACCAACCAGCTGAAATTGCCAGAATCATAGAAAAATCCTATGAGGAACTAGGTAGAGATAGTTTAGGTGGAATACCAGTAAAACCCCAACTGATTGAAAGTCCTGAAAAAATATTTATTAAAAATAATTTAACATCACAAAAAAAGAGCTGGGATGGAAACAAACAATCCAATCCGAAAGAAAAGAGATTCCAGTCCAGAGGAAGGTCTCCTCGGCGGAGAGAAAGATCTCCGGACCAAGGACCCAAGTCTCCCCAAAGTGAGCCCTCTGGGAAAAAATACAACCTTAGAAATAGGGATAATATAAAGAAACCGGATAGATATCAAGATTTTGATACACGTCCCTCTCAATCTTTTCAGACTTCCTCGCAGAAATCGGAAAGAAGAGGACGATCTGAACCCAGGGAAGGGCACGTCAAGTCCAAAGACAAGGAACCTGCTCATCCAAATAAGAAATTACAATTTCCAAAAAAGAAGGTAGCCAGTATTAAAGTATTCAACAATGCCGAGAATACTGAGGACACAGCTGAAAAATGGAGAATGGGCTCAGACAATGCTAGACAGCGCAGCAGAAGTGAGCATAGCCCACAAAGTCCTTATGAATCATCTGGAGACAGTGGACACGAATGAATACCTTCAAGTGGAAACTGCAGACACCAGAGTTAGCAAACCTCACAAAATATATGAAATAACATTACGTATAGAGGGGGATAAGACTAGAAAAATAAGGGGACTATTTTGGGATAATCTCTCCAAGGGCTATGACATCCTTCTAGCTGAAAAAGACTGGCCACCAGAGTTTGTCAGGGACTGCCCTCATGGCGAAGAAATAATTATGCCTGCCTTCTCAAATCATATCCCAATTCATAAAAAATATACACTTGCAAGAAAGTGGGCAGTAGCTCAAGCTCCTGCTTTATATAAAAATCATGTAGGATGGGATGAGGACTCTCCTCCTCATAAAATCCAGTTAAAATCACAACCTACTGCACAAAGACAGTACCCAATTAAGCAAGAAGCTAAAAAACAGGTAAAAGAAATCCTAGACCAATTAGAATACCAGGGGGTGATTGAAACTTGCACCTCACAAATGAACAACCCTTTGTTTCCGGTCTCCAAACCAGACAATTCATATCGTCTAGTTTTGGATTACAGACACCTTAACTCATGTTGCAAAACTTTTGCAGTGCAAAACTCGCATAGTGCAGCACTAATGAATAACATAGTGCGCAAAAAATACAAAACAACATTAGACATCTCTAATGGATTCTTTTGTCAAAATATAGCACCAGAGAGCAGATACTTGTCTGCGTTCTCAATAAATGGCGCTCAAAAACAATTCTGTCGGTTACCCCAGGGGTACAAGAACAGCCCAGGATTATTCTCAGCGAGAGTAACAGAATTATTACAAACATATGATGAAGAGGCATTATCTTATGTCGACGACATATACCTAACAGATGATGACTTGGATACTCACTTGAAGAGAGTGAACACCATAATACTTGGGTTCGCAGCAGAGGGTTACAAATTCAACTTTAAAAAATCTAGAATTGCCCATCTAACAGTCCTGTTCTTAGGATATGAATTATCAAGTGAAGGCAAAAGCCTGGCTGACAATTTCCTAGAGAAATGTGCCGTACTCCAAGCACCTAGAACACTAAAAAACCTACAGTCAATTCTAGGCTTCCTAAATTTCGGAAGAACATACATTGCAAATTACGCAGAAAGGGTCAAACCCCTTTATGATCTAATAAAACCAGATTTTAAAAAAACCAATTGGACTCAAATACACACAGAAATTCTGAGATCCTTACAAACAGACATGTTAATTAAAACAAAATTAGAAACACGTGATAACACACGCAATCTTGTGATTCGAGTCATCCCAGGAAGATGCGGATTCACATACCTGACCTCTAATGAGGGAGAAAAGGTACCAATTGCATTCAAATCACACTTATACACTAAAGCTGAAATGAAATTTAGCCCAACGGAAAAAATTCTTACTGCAACACAGACAGCTATAGCAAAAGAACGAGCCCTGGCACTAGGTAAACGAATAATAATCGTGACACCGATACCAGCCCTGGAGGCGGTAACAAAGGCAAGCATTCCGAATGCTAAAGCACTACATCCAAGGTGGATACAGTGGGCTAATTCTCTTGCTGCAACAGACGTGGTATATGAATTTGATCCCAATTTAAAAACACAAGAATTTCTCCAATACGAATTCGAATGTCCTCTGCCGACCGAAATTCTGCCTCTAGATCATTACGGCTGTATAATATATACAGACGGATCAGCACAACCCGCAGTGGGGGGTAAACAAGCTTACAGTGCTGCGTGCGCGATTGTTAAAGGTCGCTGGCATGAAGGGAAATTTAAACCAGCCATCACCAAAACACAATCTCTGGGAGATTGTACAGCTCAGCGAGCTGAACTACTGGCATTCAAGATGGCGCTTGAAAATACCGATCGAGAATTCCCCACACTCATAGTGTGCGATTCGTATTATTGCGTTCAGTCTTACAATGAATACTTGCAGATCTGGCTTCAGAATGGTTTTAAGGATGCAAAAGGAGGCACAATCAAGCATAAAATGCTCTGGGAACAAGTAGTTCTTTTACAGAAAGAACTACCAAAGACTCACGTGATACATACACTGAGTCATCAACGTGATGGCGTTCACGTTGCAGGGAATTCATTGGCTGATGAGGCCGCGAAGGCAGCTGTGCAAACGGCTTCCGTAGCTGCCATCACACGGTCGAAAACAAAAATAGACAGCGAGATATTACAGGCTGTCAGCGCTACAGAAAAGGATTCGATAGAAACACTCCCGAAAGGCTTTTCAGTAAAATACTCATACATAACTGATGAAAACAATGTTCCTTTTGCTCGAATCCCTGGAGTGGGGGATAGGGCAATTCCAAACATGGAACATAGGTTAGGACTAATAATAGCGGCACACGAAGGGCTCGCTTCTGTACATGCTGGCGTCTCAGCCACAGTATCATTGTTAAAACAGAGATACTGGTGGCCACAAATGAGAAGACAAACAAGGAACTATGTTTTAGAATGTGAAATATGTCAAAGAATGAAAGTATCAACGATGAGACGACCAGCGCAGACGCCCCTTCTAATCTCAGATAAACCATTAGCCTGTGTTTATCTGGACCACTGTGGTCCCTTACAAAGGGATGGTAACTATAAATATATCCTGGTCGCAGTGGATTCATGCACGAGATTCATATGGATGTGGCCCCAGCGATCGGCTGACGCCAGAACTGTTATAAAAGATTTGCGAGTCTTTATCGACACATACGCAATTGGCATGCTGCATTCTGACCAGGGTCCTGCTTTTAGCTCTCGAGCTTATAAGGAGGCCATGACCAGCATGGGCATTGCATTGCGGTACTCTTGTCCATTTCACCCTGAGGGGAACGGAATTGTAGAAAGAAAAAACCGTGACATAAAGCAATCTATAACAGCAAAGGTATTAGGTTCGGGAGCTGGGTGGGTCAAACATCTAATAAGTGTCCAACGTAGTCTAAATAACTTGCCAAGAAATTCTCTGAAGGGATTCAGTCCGTACGAATTATTGTTTGGAACTAGGATGTTAGTCTTAGATCTTGACAGTCAGACTTCAGTGGTGAAGGAAAAAAGCTTTGATATCAAAGATCGTTTGGCTATTTTACAGGACTTAAACAAAACAAGAAAAGACCTGAGCAACATAAAGTTGAAACAGCAGCCAACAACCACTGAAGAACCACCACCTGTCCCAGCAAGACCTGTCTGGATTCCAAAAGCCGGGGATCTAGTCAGAAAAAAGATCGCGGTAAAGAAGGAATTTGGGCCTTCTTACAGAAAAGCAGTTCCTGTCTTGTCTATCAACGGGACAAGATCAGTTGTACTACCGCCGCTTGCTGGTAAAAAGGAGAACAGAGTTGTATCCATCGACCTGGTAAAACCACAATCATGTGGCCGATAACAAACAGTAGGCCAAGTGGACTCCGATAAGTAGTAGAACACCAAGATTTGCTACCAATACAGAGGTCCAATCTAAGAGGCTAATCACATTCGAAACGCCTACAGAACAACAACAAGGACTATGCAACAATGCATTGGAACTCAGACCTCTAAAAACCCAAATAAAAACATTTAGTAGAGACACACCGACCTACAATGAAGTAACAAACGAATATGCAAGAAACAGTAATCCTGAAGGAATTGGAACAATTGACAGAACTGCATCCGGCTACTTCATAAACTTCGATGATTCCTCTGAAGACCTAAGTGAATCAAAAACACAACCATCAACGAAAACCTTTAAAGATAAAACTAAAGAACTTTTGAAACAACTGAAAGAAACGTATCTGATTTCTCCATGGATTGAATTTTGGGTGGGCTTTGGTGCATTTATCCTCATACTTTGGCTCATCATGGTACTAACTTTGGGACGCTTCATTGAGGGAAAATATGCTAAAATGGACACAGCAAGTCAGAAAATCAACTTGATCCTCAAACCACACACATCTTCACACGTCGAGAAAAGAGAACTTTCTTCAGTCAACTTCACAGCCAATCCAATACCAGGTGGGGTAGCATGGGACAATACTGACTACGAAATTTATGGTCCGGTTGAAATCCTGAAATACCCACACCAAATCAAGATCTCGTTAAGTGACTTTGTAAAACCAAGCTCATTTGCTGATGATTGGGACTTTGAAAACATAAATGATATGATGTCTGACTTAGTGATGTCTGCTAAATTTACCAAACATGATTATTTGCAGGGTTCGACTAATTATGATAGTATGTACTGTTACAACCACTATGGTAACCATTTTCTACATAAATCGGCACAACCTAGAAATGTTTTAAATTATAATCAATGGGAACATTGTGCGACCCCTCCAAAAGGAAGCTCAAGAACCTTTTTTAACAAATATTCATACTTTTCAGGGTTCAACACAAGTAATGCTGAAACATTTTATTTCAGATTGTCAAATAAGACAGGGACAAAGACCATGCTTACAAACACGAAATTGATATATTCAGACTCATTTTTTGAACAAATGAATACTTTTGGTTTTGATTATTGGGACAAAAATGTTGAAGTAAAAAGTGTTTGGGGTACAAAAGAATGGCAAGTACAAGGTAAAGAATCATTGTTTAGAGCCTGCATGATCCCAGAACAAATTATATTTTTGAATGACACTGTTCAACAAACTACCTGTCTTGGCCTAGCCAAAATCAAAGACTTAAATAAACCGTCTATTCCAAAGCCAACAATGAACAGCAATAGCTCTACATATGAAGAGATAGACGTAAACTATATATTAAACCAAAACAGAACAAATCCTGATTGGAAACAATGGTTAATCTGGCCCACAGATACTAATAACTGTCAAGATAGATTCCTGAACAAAACACAGGGGTTCACATTGACCAGGCCAGACCCTAGATATTCCCAAAGACAACACCCAGGGATAATAACCACCTACAGTGTGGGCAAATTATGCCTTCAATGGCTACAAACTTCCACACTGACAGAAATTAAGCAACACCTAACTTTACTTACTGATGGTGCTGACTTGCGTGATTTCATTATGGGACCGCGCAAACAGCGTCAAAAACGTTTCATAGCAGCCTCTGTATATGCAGCTTACAACGAGGCCTGGAAGGTGACTCAAATTGAGACAGCAGAAAGTATACAGGAAATTGACCGTATTAATTTGGAAAAATCACTTTCTGTAGTGGACAATGGGTTAATGACTCTGTCCTCCGGAATTTTTTCTTTGGACAGCATTGTGTCTTCAGCAATCGACATTTTATCGCAAGACTTACTGTTGTTACAACACGGTCAGTCTCAATTGCGTTCTATTGTACAGCTTGGCTGGACGTTACAAAATCTGCGTTCAGGCTATGTGCCTTGGCGTTTAATCAACACAACGTCACTATTCAATATCTTTAACCTTACTGATAAACAAATCAGTATGGCACAGAAGGGTGCTGATTATACAATCCTGAGCATTGAGAAACTCGAGAGATTACCAGTGACAATGTCAGAACGACCTGTCAGTGAATGGATAATACATGGGATAATTAATATTCCAATATCAACCTTCAGGTTTCAATACTGCCAAAAATATCTACAGGCTGGCATGTACGAAAAATTGGGAAAAGGGTACATTAAGACAACATGGAACTTGCCCTATTCACATGCATGTGTCAGTAATAAAGGACAGAAAGTGTTTCTTAGTGGCAATAATTGTGCGATGTCACTAAGCGGTACACTTCTGTGTAATGGAATTAGTTTGCATGGAGCCTGTGAAGGGAACTCAAATAACCTTTCATGTCACCAGCTAGGCGCACCTGCAACAAAGATAGAACCATTTTTTCAAAGACTCTATAATGGGAGTTACATTCTAATTGTGGACCGCAGATGCTGTAGTCTTATGCCCGGGACTCCTTATCTCGTAACTACGACTGCGAAGGTCAAGTGCTGTGGACGCTTATTGTTCCCCAGCTCCTTTCCAGACAGGGAGGCAAGGGCATGGCCCAACTTGAAAATTACTTCTATTCGAATAGACACTTTAAGCAGAATGAAAACAGTGCTTCTTCAGACGCCGACCAGACTCACGTCATCAAAAGAAACGTATGATCTCCTAGTCGCAAGGACGACTGCAGAGATTCACTCATTGTTATCAACTAATTCCCCCATACATTTCGCAGAAATCCTGAATGAAATCTTAAATATTTCTGATACCAGTGGAGTCTCAAACGTATTTAAGACAGTATTTTCGATGGCATTAACACCATTCAAAGCCATACTGGGTATTTTTCCAGACTTCGTCCATTCGATTTTTGGCGGACTTCCCCTCATTTTGGGACTAATTGCAGGAATCCTATTCTTGGTCCTAATATTTCGTTATGGCAAACCGTGTCACAGACAAAACACCTGCGACAAGGGAAGAAACAATCCGAGCCATTGGATACCGGGACCGGATATCAAAAATCCTGGGACTATCCCGGCTTAGAGACCTGAACATGACTTGGTTTCTTTCATTTCGACCAATGTGGCATCGATGTGTTTTACCTGTATTAAGGTGCTTGCTGTGCGGAGAAGAATGCGTGTTGGACACCTGTCTGACGCTACAATCGGATGCGCCTATGGATGCAGAAACATTGTTGGGTCCGATAACGGCTCATACTTTGTGCTGCCCTCAACGGCTGCCAATCCTGATGACGGCATTCGTGGAGACTTCACTGCTACGATTAAGGGGTAGTGAAGTTCAAGATGAAAGCAGCATCGATCAGGTACGACCTTCTGTCAGCAATACTAATCAAAACGTCAGTGGAGACAATCATGCACACGAATGCATGGTTACAACTTTTTCCGAGTTAGTGGAACTTTCCCAGGAAGCTGTTGACAGCTTTTCGACAGTCTAAATGATATGATGTTCTCACCAGAGCAGAAATAGAGACTTTTGAGCAAGCTAGCACACGGCGCTCCAAACACCCTGAATTTGGCCTTCAACTTCATTAACAAAATACCATGAACAATTTTCCCTCCAGTTCACGGACAGCAATTTTTTCAGCAGCCCCAAAATATTTTTACGATTTTTCGGGACACTTATCTTCTGCTTAAAGTAAGAACTATTCTTAGAGAACTAAAATTTCTATTTTTAGATACTTTATAGACATTAGCTGCCCGCTGGTATGTTCATAATTATTTTATTCTGTGATGGAATGGTCTCGAACTTTTTTCTTCTGTATTAAGAGCCATTTCATGTGTAATTCTCATATTCGATTAGTAATATTGTATACATATGCTTGATTACTTTGGCATTATTCTACAGCTTGAGTGCATATAATACATGTGACTATTTTTTCGTATATTAGATAAAGTCGAAATGCATTATATGTATTTTGGGGTGGTAAGGTATACACAATACTCTACAGTATGTTTTACTATGCCTAGATTCGTAAATATGGCCATAGTTAGCGTGGAGTGGGTGTGATGTATTCCTATAGGTTCTGTATCGAAGCCCCTATTCCTGACCCTATTCTGGTTAACAAGTTAACTAGCAGCCATCCCATGATGCAGAAACCGTTATCTGATTAAGCCACACCACGGCACAGGAACGTGTTATCTGATTAGGTCATAACGCTTGCCATCTAATTAGACAAGCGATATTCCTCCAGCCCCTGATAAGGCATACGGAGTTCTCAAAACAAATCAAACCTATGACAACCTGGGAAAAACCCTGCGGCCATTGTTTTGATTTCATCGAGAACTTCAGCAAAAGAATGTGCTAACGACCAAGTCGTATGACATCCTTATTGACGTATCTATGTCCATCCTTACATCAATCTCGGCACCTTACAGGTATAAATATTACCGGTATTGCCTTAAGCAAACACACGCGGTGGTGACGAGATCGGAGCAGCCAGACTTGCCGAAGCCCAGAGCAGAGCAGACCCCGCTGGCGCAGCCCCGCCTTCCTGACGCGCTGAGAACGAGACGCTGCTTTCTCCTGCCGAGAAATCCAGCTCCGGCGCTTCCGGGTAGCCCTCGCAGGCAGCCTGGAATATCGAGACCAGAGACGAGAGATACCATCCCTCATTCATCCTAACTTCCAGGTACAGAACTGAATAACCCCTCGCAGAGAATTCTTGAGTCAGTCACTTGGCAAAACAAACTTAACTTAAACTGCTACTTTCTATTCCCGCCCACGTATTAGGCTTAGGTCAGGTACACCAGGGTAGGCGTAGTTAGAAACACCAGTTGAGTACGATTAGTCAAATGTATGTATGTATATATCTATTTTATCAATTTTAAACCACCTTATGGCTTAGAAACCATATAAATGTTTTTACAGTATTATTTTATACTTCTGCTTTTATTGTATGCACTTTACTTAACCATAAGTATTGCGATAATATCGATCCATTTCTCTTGTATGAGAAAAGCGACTGATCAATAAATACCATCTTTTATTGAACACGCCCGTCTCTTCCTTTTCTCTACAATCTGGTGAGACTAAGAATGCACGTACTGACTGAGTAAAATAAGTTGTCTTTTGTTTTCACACGACTCTAGAGATACACTCTTGATTAGGGGAGAGCAAAGTTGTCATGTTCTATGGTTGTCAGAAACTAAATCCCTTCTTGTCTATCCAGGGAGGTTCAACTCCTCCTTGCCTATTCGAGAAAGTTTCTAGTGAACTCTGAGCTAGCTGGCAAACCCAAAACTTTAAGTCTAATATCGACAATAGAAGACCTAGTTAACGTCTGGTCTAGGCCTATACTATTGAAGGTATTATTCCAATGCGCAGAGCCTATTGGGATAATAGGAACTACACTACAGTCTGGCTGATATCAATTTGAACGCTTCTAGGGACAAGAAGGGCTAGCGATGCCGAAAGAATCCTGCATTCTGACACATCTGCAACAATTGTCATAGCGATGGCAAAATATTTAGGGTGGTCGTGGACATTAAGATCTAACTCCCTACGTCTAGCCCAGGATAAGTGAGGCAGTGATTGATTGTACCTAATCGAGTTACCACAGTAGGTGTTAGACTGAATTAAGTGTCAAATCTGCTTAGAAATGCTCTGTAATTTGTCAAATTCAAAGTGTTTTAAACTATGTTTTATTATATTAGATTTTATTAATTTTTAAGACATTTGTACACATATTACCTCCTAAAGGTTACCTTTGTTTGTCGTTGCATCCAGGCTATGTAATACAGTGTCGCAGATGTTTTATCTAACTAATTTTTGTCAAATAAAGCTGTTTGGATTTGAATTTGGTATTTACGTGAGATTGCTTCCTGCTTGGCTACAGCATGAATGACCATTTTCACAGTAAAATACTTTTTTCGGTAGATCTGTGAGTCTACAGTCAAGACATGACATGCCTTAGAATTACACAGCAGTTTTTAAATTATTAGGTGGTAGAAGTCTGAGTTGCCAAAAAGCTCTTTTGGGAAAATTCTTGAAAGGTTGAACTTCTTACCAAATATGATACTTTGGGATTAGGCGACCTAGAAAATTGACCCTAAAGGTATACGGAATGGATTGCATTTAGCCAATATTCGCTTGGTCCAGTTTTGCAGAGAGAAAGAGATATTCAGTTTTTAATTGTTTTAGTTTGATGTGTCAATCTGCCATTTTTGATTGTTGGATAGACAAGAGGACAATATTGTATTGTCAGCATTGCTAAATGCTCTAAATTATATCTGAGGATGGTCTGCTTAGAGATGATGCAATATCTGGGTTATCTGGGCATCATCTCCTTAGCAATTAAACTGAACTGGCTTAGAAGTGCTTCAGGGGTTGCATACAGATACTGAAAAGTAAAGGTGCCAGAACTGATCTTAGGGGTATGCCACAGATGACAGAAATTGGTTTAGAGGGAGACTTTGGATTTGTGTCACTTCGTCGAGCCTGTCTTAGAGACTATGAGAAATATGTGCTGTAATATGCTGCATCCAAGGCGGACAACAGATCTAGGGGAATCAGAAGGTGACTGCCATTGTTATCGAAAAGTATTATAGAGTCACTTGTCACATTCACCAATAATGTTTTCATGCTGTGCACTGCATGGAAACCTGTTCGGAAATTGCCAACAATGTTATTTTCTTTTCTTTTTTGAGCTCAGATAAAACACAGTTCTCTGATCAATTTCATGATAAATGGTAAGCCAGTGATGGGGCGATAGTTCTCGGTTTGAGTATGCTGAACGTTATTAAGCAGAAGTTTAACATGACCTATTTTGAGTACACAGCAATTGCTCTACAGATGAGAAGGGAATTTCAAGCCAGTAGGGGATTAGAGTTTAATTCAATTTCTTAGCCAAGTTAGGCGGCATGGCGTCAGTTGCAGAGCTAGATGCTTTTGTTTGCTTAAGGGCATCCTTAAGGGACTCCTCCGTAACTAATTTAAATTGAGAACATAAGATGTTTGATTTCTTGGTCCTAGACACCTAAGGTGAATGACTAGTAGAACTTTTGCCTGATCATGTATAGCGCCGGGACACTTTGCCCGAGTAGCCGAGCGCTTTATAAGACCACCATTAACATAACATAACATAACAATCATGTTGATTTTATTATGGAAGAATTTTACAAACTCATCACATTTCTGTTCTGCATAATCAAACTCGTATGTGGAGTGCAGTATTCTTTCAACATTTAAATGAGTTTTCTTGGACTGTTTTATGTCCCTTTATCTTGGTGCTGAAATAGCTTGGACTAATATTACATTTTTCTTGTCGCCAGTTCATTTGGATTTTAGGGTTTGTCTATTAAAGACGTTTCTCTCCATTTTGTTTCAACCCCCTCATAGTTCCCTTGTTTACAATATCAGTATACCAGGTTTCCAATTTATTCATCCTCTTATATTGCAGAATTCAGAGTGCTTACTTTGTCCAGAGAGGAGAAAGTCAAATCATTATAGTGGAGAAACAGTGGAGCTGTGTTCGGCACTCTGATAATTTTCAGAGGCAATAATTTCACATTGTATGTTAATCATCTCCCATAGGTTGTTTGTAATTCTCTTAAACAAGTCAACTTTCTGAAAGGTTGAGCTGTAGACTAACAAAGCATATCTAGTGTGATGAAAAAAAATCACAAAATCATCTGACTAGTCAATAATCATAAGATCATAAAGAGTTGGGTATAGCACAGTAAACCGAGGGTAACACTTTTTAACAGAGTTTATTTAAGGACAAACTGCCCAAGGTCATGGCTTTCAAGGAAAGAGTGGCAACTTTCAGAAGCCACATCCTTCATCTAAGGTTGAAATATCATAGAAAGACCATATAATATTTAGTGAAGAGCTGACCTGTCACATATTCCAGGTATTTGTCCACAAAACACATTCTGTCACCCAGTAGGAGATAAGCCTTCATGGGTTTAGACATCTATTTGAAACAATAAAAGTATTGGAAAGAAAGGGTATTTGTTTTTTAGCCCTTCAGAGAATATTAAAGTGCTTCCACCACCTTCTTTTGTTAGTTTGTCATGGCTAATGGTTTCAGAACCCCGAAGGTAGAGTACATCCTTAGGGGAATTTACCCTACAACTTTTTGTGTTTTTCTCCTAGTCTTTGCTGACTCTCTCCGCATGACCTGAGGAATCAGAGCACCTTCCCCCTGATCTTCAGGGGTAAAGTGTGCATGTCTGTCTTTTCTGCACTAGGCAGGAGGGTGTGTAATGTGCAATGGGTTTAGGTGCCGTACCTCTATGCACCCCGTAAACAGGTACCCCACATACCTGAGGCAGGTACGACCCTGACTAGAAGTGGTACTGAGCTCTAAGTGTGCCATTTACCAGCTAGCTTGTCAACCTTGTACCGGCCTAGCCATCATGGCCGGGGTGGAGGGGATTATGCCACTGCCTAGGTTGGCATCCCTTATGCCTCAGCCAACCCTGAGTGGCTCGTCCCCTACCTTGAGGTTCATCCCCTAGTGAAGCCCTAAAGGGTCCAGGGGGGTGGTAGACTGAAAGCTGGGTGAGTATATATGGATGCTCCCTGCCCAGGTAGTGAGAAACCATTGTGTGGGGCTTCCTCTACCTCGGAGTTCGCCTCTTCCCAAAGGTACCCCTGGGATGTTGACAAATCTCTTGTGGGGACTCAGGGCCCAGAGCATATCCTCACTGTTGAGGCCTGCACCTTCCTACACAGGCTAGGAAGAGGCACTGACACAGAGTTATGAATCTTTGGCTGGTCTACCAATGCAGACACAGAAGTGCACAATGTGGGTGTTAACTATACCCCCAACCTGGTCGTAGAGGCCTGAACATAAGCACTGGCCCTTATATTGTTTCACATACATGTCCAGCCTGCAGTTGCAAGTGAGGGATGCGCTCTGGCACCTATGGCATTTTGGATAGGTGCCCGGCCTGAAACATGGGCTAGTGAGTGCATACCTGTATCCCCAGTGTTTCAACACCCAGGTTAGGACTGCAGTGCAGGCCTGTGTTCACGAGCTTGCACCCCTGACGCTAGTGGCAAGGTGCCTGGTCCGCCATCGCTGACCGGATGTGCGCAACCACAATCTCAAAGGGGCAACCCGTGTACAATTAGACCGGGCCGGGGTGTGTACATGGCCTTGCACCTGGGGTGCTAGGGTTTGGGTAAGCCATGGGCCCGGTTTGCCACCGCCGACCGGTGGGTGAGCACTGGCATCTACATTGATTATATTCTGGAACAGTGTTCCATTGCAGACCACTGTGTATGTGCACCCGCACCTATGGTGTCTATGATTGCATGTGCAGCCTGCCATTGCAGGCTTGTGCATAAGCACCAACACGCATGTATGTTGAACCCATGTTCAGTCTGTGTTGCAGACTCGTGTGGACGCACTTGCATGCCTAGTGCTGGGGACTTTGTATCCATCCAGTCAGTGCAGGTTGCTGTGCGCAATGGAACACATGCGCCCAGGTGGTGAGTAATACTTGGGGGTGTTTTCATTATGTATGAGGCTTGCTCCTCCCTTCATTCAACATGGGAAAGTAGTTGATACTACTTCAGGCTGCAATTATTATTGCAGCAGAGCAGCCTCATGATGTTTCCTATCAATGGATTCGCCCTGCTACACCCTTTCCAGTGGTAAAGGTGGTCTTGGCATAACTCACTTTGAAATGCCATTTATAGAACATGTAATAGCAACAAGGGGTTTGGCCCTAGGTGGCTGGACAGGGCCCTAGTAGATTAAGAGAAAGGTGGGGTGGTCCTAGCCGTCACATTCAAATGCTGCTAAACAAATTTAACAGACTAGAGGCCATTAATTCAATTGATATGGACTATAAGCATTTATTTGCTACTTTGTTCTGTGCACTTTACTCCACATTTAATCATGGGTCAGGTAAGTGCGGATACATTTTAATCAAGAACAAATTATACATATTAAGGCAACAAATAAAACAAAAATATACAAACTTTGTGATGAAACAATATGATGTAACACACAATACATGAAGCGTGATACATTTATCTAAACATTATAACACCAGACTTAATTCACAAACGGAGCAGCTACTAGGACAACCTTTAGCATCCACACTGTGTAACAAATTCAAGGAGCTGCTACCCACGGGGAAAAGAGAAACATTAGGCCTAGTAGTGAGACAATTCAAATAACATTTCTACTGGCGGAAACTTAATTCAAAGCAAAAGTCCCCGCGTTGTGTAATGCAGACGCATTTCGATTCCCAAGGTGGTTTGTGAGATTCTCTTCAGGGCGCGGACTGGTTTATCTGATTGAATAGAGATATACATTTGCACGTTGCAGGCGAGAAGAGGCAGGTTAAAATGTGGATGGCACAATTTGCGCAAGACGGTGGTGCTTTTACAAAGGGTATAAGAATGCTTGCTGTCGGTTAAATGGAAACCTAGTTGTACTTTGGTTTGACGATTTTCACCATGCCGGAGATGTTTTCTTTAATGATTCCTTTCAGCTCTCAGTCGGTTCAACATATAGCGTGAACAGCGCCGCAACGCTGCCAATTTCACAAATTGGTAAAAAGAGTTGCTTCCCTTAACGTTCGTAGAGAAACAGAACGCATTGCGTCTCTTTGCAATCGGCTGTGAAGGTCATCTAATAGTGTGAGAGAAACTGGGAAGGTGTTACTAAACATCTTCAAATCTTACATTTACCCTCTACTCCTTACCAACTGCCCTCAATTTCCCAAAAATCTCCTGCCCCTCAAGGATACTCTCAGTCTCCAAAATGAACACCCCCTTCTAAACCAATTGGCACCAGGTCCCCACATATGTGTCATCCTGATCACCTTCTTTCAGTCCTTGCACCTACCCATTTCTCCCTTAATAGCCAATCAATAAAAGGATACTAAGATGCAAGAAACATAATATAACTATTTGCAGTATAAACAAAGCTCAAAATTGCTAATCTGCAATGATGATGTGAATAAGCAAAAGAAACCCAAATGACAACTGTTATTCCCCATTCGATGTAATCTGCTCCTTTTGTAATTTAGCTGATTTGTCAGGAACCATTGTGTAGTAGAAAAGAAGAATACAACTTTAGCAAGCACAGCATTAGTGGTGCAGATTAATCTACCCTGTCTTCTCTCTACAAAGCAAACAGTGGGCAAACGTTTAACACAGATGCTGCAGAGCACGGTAAGGCATTCCAGCAGAGTGACCAGTGCTTAATTTGAGCCAGTGGTTGCAGGTGGGCCCAACTGACACTATTTTTTTTAAGACAGGCCCTTATTTTTCCTCAAAACCCAGAGCTAGAGATAGAAAAACACAAAAGGGGGAGTAGAAGAAGGAAGAGAAAAACGAAAAAACTGACAAAGGAAGAAACCAGTGATGAAGAAGAACTTGAAAGAGTGAGGCAAGAGGTAGGGAGAGTCTGGTAGTGGATTCAAGAGGCGTGAGGTGGGATCAAGACCAGCCTTGTATTTGGCCTTTCAACCTTCGGTCGTGGGCCTCTGAGCAAAACGTTGGGTCCTAGCACTCATTCTTTTACAAAATAAGCACTGAGGGTGACTGACATATTGCTGGGACATCGTTCTCTACAAAAGAGAAATATGTCGCTCGCAGCCTCTTGGGGTGCCGCTCGCAGCCTCTTGGGAAAATCCTGTGGAACTTTGATTTTTTAAATACTTTTAAATACTATTAGCCTGCTGGTTTGCTCCGTGCATCCTGACCGACGAGGACCCGGGGACACAAGCGGACGCTGCCGGGGCCGGGACTGCGAGACCCAGGGTGCCCAGCGCTTCAAGATCTCAGCGCACCTGGTGTCTCTTCCCGCCCCCAGCTCTCCGCCCTTCACTGCTCTAACACCGGCTACTTAAGGCTCGCGGCCCCCGCTTCGCGGGTGCCGCTCGCAGCCTCTTGGGAAAATCCTGTGGAACTTTGATTTTTTTAAATACTTTTAAATACTTTTAGCCTGCTGGTTTGCTCCTTGCATCCTGACCGACGAGGACCCGGGGACACAAGCGGACGCTGCCGGGGCCGGGAATGCGAGACCCAGGGTGCCCCGCGCTTCAAGATCTCAGCGCACCTGGTGTCTCTTCCCGCCCCCAACTCTCCTATTTTCACGCAGTGGTGAGCGCGCACGCGGGACGCGCGCGGGACATAGCCCGGGGCTAAGCCCGGGCAAAGGGCGGGCCCTCTGAGGCCCTCCGAGGACCGAAAGGACTGGACTGGCCGCTTCCCCTTGCAAGTTATATTAATTAAGTATTGCTTTTGTCATTGACGTGATATATTCTCGTATGAGTTGTTAATGTTTACTCTTTAGCACCACCAAGTGTACCAGTTTAATATTGTAATATTTAACATTACAGGGGTTGTTACTTAAGCAACTGTTCTTCTACTTTTTGACTAGAGTACCCCTTGATAGTTACTTGCTGGCATTACACAATGTCATCTCGAAAAACCCGTAGTCAGGCGGTGGCGGGGATAAAGAATACAAAAACTAAAAAACTTACAAATACTCTAGATAGCTTTATCCTTCGCACTAACACTCTAATCGACGAGGGTATTATCTTGATGGAACGGAGGGTTTCTCAAGATTTGCTTCATGCCAAAAGATCGTCTTTGGGTAATATAGCCTTGGCTTGTACTCCGAACAAACATTCGAGTATATTAGATACGCCCCAATTGTTAACCACTCACGTGACCCCTATATCAGTTGTGGCCCAGTCTCATTGTATAAATATACCCTTGGTATCCACACTACCAGTACCTTCAATTGAGTCCGCTCCTCTTAATACTCCTGTGGTTATCTCTGCTGTTATACACACAGCCCCTTCTCAGTCAGTAGGGTCCCCCGTAGAAGGTATAACATCCTCCCCAAAATCACCTGTCATAGAGGTGTCTAGTGATACTGTAGTTAATCAGAATATATTGCCTTGTATAGGGAATTCAGTTTGTGTGGGCAGTGGTTTACAGGAGGGAGGGATAAGTATGGATGCCCCAGTTGATAATATCAGGCCACATCGCGTATCCCACCCCTTGCCCCTAGAGTTACCTGATGTAACTGTATCCGATACAAGCTTGGCTAGCATTCTTGACAATGGTAGTCCTGATGAATCAGTAGAGAGTGATGAGGATGAGAATGCGCCCTTTTTTGATTCTCTAGCGGCACTTATTAGGTCCTTGCTTTTGCCCTTGGAGACTAGACTCCAGGGTATAGAACACCAACTTGAAATTATATCCAAGAACCTGAACGGTAAGGGGGGAAAAACAACTCAAGTAATCCAGAAGAATACCCCCGGTACATCGGGAACCCTACTGCCAATGGCCAAGAACCCTTTACCAATACCCAATCAGTTAACCAAGTCCTGCCCTACCGTTCCAACTGTGCAGAAGGTTGGTAAAGTGGTCACTAAACAAGTTTCTGCAGACGTTAATCAACCTCTGGAAAAAGCTGGTTCTTCCGCTTTAAGTGCTGTCCCTCCTCCTCCCCTGGTGAAGACACCAAGGGTACGGCGGAATATTAGCTTACCATCAGACGCCTGCCCATTTGTGATAGTGTTAACGGGTGTCCCAGAGCTTATACCAGCCAGCCCCGAAACATTTTGGGGTCTCAAAAATAAAGTTTGTCACTGGTTGGATAGGAATTTCCCACCCCCTCCGAATGTCAATAAAAATATCCTTATGGTAGAGAGAGCACCATGGGTAGGAGAGAAAAAGAAACACCTCAAAGGAGACTGTGTGGTGATTACATTTGAAGACCCTTGCATAGTAGAGTTTATCTGCTCTGGGCATTGTCGTAACAATGAAACGGAGATCCTTGTTAAACCCTTGTCATACTTCTATATGCCCGTGGGGAACCACGATAACAGATGGAGCTGGTTAAGGGCTACCACGCATCAAAATGGTAGGGGGAGACTGGAAACCCAAGGGAATCAACGCTTCAATAATTGGGGAGGGGCCGCAAATGGAGACTGGCAAGAAGTCCGAAGAGGGAGAGGTAGACCCTATAATGGTGGAAATAGGTTTAAGGAGGGATGGTTGGGCCCACAGTTGGATTACCCTATCCAATGCTACAATCGTTTCAGTGGTCTGGAGGAAGTCGATTGACTCCCTAACCAGCCCACTGAGCGATTGGGTAGTCGGGTGGTGCAGGTTTCACCCGGAGGTCAAGTAAAACCGCCTGTGGGCAGTGTGGCTATTGCAGGTTCCACAAGTAAAGGTATAGATAGTATTGAACCCTTGGTTACAGTCGGTAACTGTATGCTGGACATAGCTTCTTTAGAACAAATGGAATCCAAGGCACCGGGGCCCTTTATCAATATTTTATCATGGAATATTGCAGGTTTAAAGAAAAATTTGGCTAACCCTGATTGGAACGTTTTTATAAACAATTTTGATATATGTATGTTTCAAGAGACGTGGTGTCTATCCCCCGAATACATGAATGGTTATTCTACCTTTTATGTTCCAGCTGTTTCAATGGGGAGAGGGCGCCCCTCCGGTGGGTTACATATCTGGGTGAAAATATCCCTCAACTGTAGTGTTATCTCTAACAAGTATGTTTCTAATGACATCTTACACATTACTTTAAAGAATTGTGCAGGGGGCTATATTTATGAAATCTTCTGTATTTATGCTAGAGGCCTCCAGGGAGGGCTTGCTTCCCCGGTATTGGAATTGTTGGATGTGGAGCTATCAAACCTTCCTACCAGATCTAAAATACTGGTCGGGGGGGATTTTAACTGCACATTCGAACCTTTGGATGTTGAAGAAGCATTGGGGTCTAATGGGGTGGATGGTAGACAGAACATACCACCATTAAAACTTGTCCCAATTAAGAAATGGTCATCGAGAGTTATTCAGTTGAATGCCTTGGTGTTAGATCACAACTTATGGGCTCTTAACGGCCGTACAAAGTCAGATCGCGAAGGAGCAATGACCTTTAATAGGTTGGGGTGCCCTTCTCGTATCGACTACATCCTCTTAGATGAACACTCCTGGCCCAACGTAATTGATATGGAGGTCAGGGAGTCGTCCTATAGCGACCATAACCCCTTATGTTTGCAATTTCAGTGGGTAAGTGGCCGCGATCTTAGCCGGAAAACAGAGTTGATAACTAAAGAAGTCTTCCCTGTAAATAATAACCGGAAGCTAAAATGGAATGTGGTCAAATGTGATGAGGGGAAGCTCCAAAATATTAAGGAATTGGTGTCTGAAGAAACCCGTAGATTGACAGCTCTAGTTCCTTCGCCAGTTAATCTAGTCGATCCCAGTTTGTCGGTCTCTTATAACAATTTAATAAGCAAATTGGGGGCCCATTTTTGTAAGAAACCAATGGCAAAATCCCGCTCTAATGGTATTAAACCTAAAATTAATCCGTGGTACACGATTAATTGTAGAACCAAAAGGAAAGCAATTACTAAAGCTATACGAAGTAAGGATTCTGTGGCCGTCCGGTTGGCTAGGAAAGATTATTCAAGTAGTATAAAATCTGCAAAAAGAGATTGGGAGGAAGAGCATTGGCAGCAGCTGAAGGAAGCAGCATGTGGGAAAAATACGGTCATATTCTGGAAATTAATTAATGCTCTAGATAGTAAGGGAGCAGGACCCATTTTAAATCATATTACCGAACAGGAATGGTATTCCCATTTTTTAAAATTGTATTGTCAGGATAGCTTGGATAGCTCGATATCACCATCAGTTACTATCCCCGAAAGCATGCCTTGTGAATATATAATTCCCAATACAGATTTATTTTCCCAGAGTGAAGTATTAGATGCTATCTCTAAATTACTGCCCGGGAAGGCCCCAGGCCAAGATGGTCTTCCAGGGGATATGTTAAAGTACGAACCAAATGTGTGGGCTAAGTATATATCCTGTCTGATGAATCTGATTCAGTCTGGTCACTCTGTTCCTGACTCTTGGAAAGGTGCTGAGGTGATAACCATTTATAAAAAGGGTGAAAGGGATGACCCCGCCAATTACAGACCGATAAGTCTGATAGACATTATTCAGAAGGTGGTTGGAAGGGTGATCATAAATCGTACAGAGTCTTGGCTTGTGGATGAAGGCATTTTGTCCCATTTTCAGGCCGGGTTTAGATGCAATATAGGTGCAATAGACCAGGTCTTTAGATTTTGTGCAGTCTGTTGGAAGTCAGTGTTAATTACTAAGGGCAGTCTATACCTGGCTTCATAGACTTGAAGACAGCATTTGACGTTATTCCACGGGCTAAGCTCTGGTCGGTCTTATCCGATATGGGTTTTCCTAGTTACCTCCTACAACTCATTATTAAACTCCATGAGGGGAATTATGCTAGGATTCGCTGGGGAACCCAGGGCCAACTGACCGAGAAGATTCCGGTAAATAGGGGAGTGAGACAAGGGTGTGTGATGGCTCCAACTCTGTTCTCCCTCTTTATCAATGGGGTGGTAGACCATCTGAGGGAGGACCCTGCTGATGCCCCCGTCCTTGCAGGAGAGAAAACACCCACTCTCCTCTTTGCCGATGATACCCTTCTCATGTCAAAATCCCCCATGGGTTTGCAAAAATTGCTTGATCGTTTTTGCAATTTTTGTAAAGATAGGGGATTGTCAATAAATACTTCGAAAACAAAGTTGATGGTGCTGACTGCCAAAAAGAAATCCAGGAGGGTAAACCTCTTGTTGAATGGCACTTCGCTGGAGGTGGTAGAAGAATTTGATTACCTCGGAGTGAGACTTTGTAATAATTTGAGTTGGTCTGCCCATATCGCCAAAATGGTTCTAAATCTCAAAAGGGTTTCAGGAGTAATTTCTAAGAATCAGCGACGATCCATTAGTAGACCCATAGCTCCTACCCTGGCAGTTTATGAAGGGAAAGCATTGGCAGCGGCAGTATATGGTTCAGAACTTTGGGGGGCGGAAAATACAAAAGCTTTAGTAGTGGCGGAAAATAAATTTATTAGAGATATGGTTTCGCTACCCTTATCATCCCCCTTGAAACCTTTATTTTTAGACCTGGGTAAAAAATCGATCTCCGATCTGGTGCAAATTCGCCCTTTGTTATTTTGGGTTCGTCTTAGAAGGACCCCGGAACTTTTTAACTATGCCCAGGTTTTGGATGAGCTGATTACTTTGAATGTAGGCAATAAAATTAAATGGCTCAACAAATTAAAGAGGCTGGTGATATCTATAGGTCTGGAGGAGAGTTGGATCTCACAAATGCCACCCTCGAAATCAATTGTTAAAAAACTTTACTGGGATTGGGTTGTTGAACAAGAACTCAGGAATCCAAACTGGGGTCATTTAACTAGCGCCTTCCTTGACCACAAGCCCCTTAGAAAGTTAGAGCCTTTTATGGATTTCATCCAGGTCCCTCGCGATAGAACATTGATTTTGAAATTCAGATATGGTATTTTACCCCTTAACTCATTCAAAGTAGGTTGGAAGGGATATAGAGGAACAGAGCTAAAATGTCCAGGTTGTTCCTGCCCGAAAGAATCACTGGGCCACTTCCTATTTGCATGTGCAGCTTACAAACAACCAAGAGAAAGATGGTTGAAACCTGTTTGTAGGAATTTAGGGGTGAGGGACCATAGTACAGCCATGCGTATGATCCTAACTAATGTCATTTCAATGCATATGGTTTGCGGGGTGGCCAAATATGTGGCGAATGCTTGGTTCATCAGGTCAAAACTTTTACCCGATGTCTGAAATGTTTATATGTATAGTTATTTTTGTTCAATGTATATGGGTTGGAATATGTCAATGTATTTCGGATACTGTATAATTGTACTTTTATGAAATTTGTTTCGAATAAAGTATTGAATTGGTATGAAAAAAAAAAAAAAAAAAAAGAAATATGTCTCTAGTGTATACATAAAATCTAAAATCACACATAATAAATAATATACATTTTAAATATCATAAAAATGATTAGCAAAGTGTGTTGGTAGATATTTTAGTAAAACGGGCTGTATAGATGTAAATCACATTGAAATTGATCACAGGTTGGTTGCTTTCCAGAGGAAACCTCTTGTACACAATGTCAGGCTAAACATTCCCTGTTCGTAGTCTTGAGGCAGCATCGTTCATAGATCATTTTAGTGTCATGATATGCACCCTATCAGATTAAGCTATAATGTGTGTCATGGTAGCCAGGTGAAAAGCTTCACATGCTACAGCACATGCCTACAGAACAGGACCAAAATAAAGACATCGTCATGTGCCTGCCCCTGCCAGAAACCCACAGATAGCTCGTGCCATGCACACGCCCCACTTAGCTGCCAGTCACATCTGCTCTGGAGCATTTAATACTCAGCTCCTGACTTTCTTTTACCAATTGGATGCTTCATGGTAATTACCCTCGTATAATCACATACCAGGGCAGACGTGCTCAGCAGGGGGGCTTCATAATGAAACTTAACATGTATGTGAGGCCCGATACGCTTCACTGAGAGCTCGCGGGCGGCACCCCATGATGTCTGGTCTATTGATGCTCAGCATCACATCACATTAGCAATCATGCTCACTGCTCCTAATGAAGCGGCGCAGTCAAAAGGCAGCCAGAGTTCAGTCCACACTGGACGGGCAGGGCATTCCAGAGGCGCCAGGATACTGTGTGGTTCTTTTTCCTGCGGAGATACAGTGTCTCGTCCAGTGCTTAATTTGTAAACACTATGAGTGCTAGGGCTCTCGTCAGGAGGCCACTGCAGTTTGCACCACAAATTGACCCTGCGAATGCTGCCAATGATAGTAACACAACTACTAACCGTTACACACCGGCATGAGTGACAATCTGATTATTTCAGGCCCCCAAAGCTATAAGAATGGCGTGGGCGCCAGTAATAGTCATTGTTAATGGATGTTGAATTAATAATTAACTGTTATTGTAGACCTCTCTTCTCACCGGGAAAAGCAGCACAGTAGTGGTTCCAGGGGCATCAACCGCAGCGCCGACAGCCGACAGCTAACCCCCCACTGGTGTAGTCCCCCCGCCGTCGCTCCAGCCATCTGCGACCGCAGTGCGGGGACTACAGTTCCCGAGGTGCTTAGCGGCAGGAGCCGCCACCGGCATCTCCCGCCCCGAGGAGGGGGCATAAAGCCCTGCACTGCCCGTGGAGCGGGCGTCTTTCTTTCTCACCGGGAAAAGCAGCACAGTAGTGGTTCCAGGGGCATCAACCGCAGCGCCAACAGCCAACAGCTAACCCCCCACTGGTGTAGTCCCCCCGCCGTCGCTCCAGCCATCTGCGACCGCAGTGCGGGGGACTACAGTTCCCGAGGTGCTTAGCGGCAGGAGCCGCCACCGGCATCTCCCGCCCCGAGGAGGGGGCATAAAGCCCTGCACTGCCCGTGGAGCGGGCGTCTTTCTTTCTCACCGGGAAAAGCAGCACAGTAGTGGTTCCAGGGGCATCAACCGCAGCGCCGACAGCCGACAGCTAACCCCCCACTGGTGTAGTCCCCCGCCGTCGCTCCAGCCATCTTCGACCGCAGTGCGGGGGACTACAGTTCCCGAGGTGCTTAGTGGCAGGAGCCGCCACCGGCATCTCCCACCCCGAGGAGGGGGCATAAAGCCCTGCACTGCTCGCGTCGCGGGACGCCGGACTAAGCCCGGACAAAGGGCGGACAGTCTTAGACAGTCCGAGACAGGACGCGACTGGACTGGGCCAAGACCTCTGCCCGAAAAACATCGTGAGTCGCACTACTTTCCACCTTGTTATATTTTGAAAACTGTTGCATCATTGTGGATAAATTGAGCTTTATGTTTAATTTGGGACTCTAATTTATTCTTGAGCATTAAATCATTACGTTGCAAGCGGTCTAACATATAGGCTGTCATGTCTAAACAAAAGACTCCCACTGTACCTAATAACACCATGGACAATTATCTAGTACAGGTTGTTGCAAAAATCAATAGTGAGAGAAGGTCTTCATTGGGCCTGAGCCTCTCACCTATTACCACCTTGCCTGAACCTACTCGAGTAGATTAATTGGAGCCGGATACTAGTAATGATGCTTCTGTGTTTGACCAGACCAACAATGACATTCTTATACAGAACATATCGGCAACTGCTGTGTCCGAAAAGGTAGCTGAGGATGACCCAGATACAGCAGAAGAAAAATCCCCGCCCCCAGTGCCCGTGCCTTTGTTTGGACTACAAGGTCTTCTATCATTCTGGGCTAAACTATTTTCAAGACAAGCTCATTCACTAGTCCTCTGCTTGATAACTCAGCTATTTGTCAGCCCTTCTTGTTGTTGTTTCATACATCTTATGTTCTTGTTTTGACACCAACGCCATTTCTGTCTTAGTAGTTAAGCACTAGAACTCTCTACATATTGGTCTTTGGGCTACCACTCCTCTGTTTGCCTCCCACAAATAACAGAAAGCCTGACCTTTGTTTTTAACTAACTATGGTCTTGGGTCTAGGTATTACTGTTAGGTGAATAAACTCTCAAGTAGGGCGATGATAAGTTGTTGCATAAATTGCATTACTGGTGTGGAAGTTAAATTAATTTGTTTTTATGTGCAGCGTGTATTCACACCACCCTCATGTATGAGAAAAACAGTATAGCTCTAGAAAGTACTACTGTGTGGTGCTTAACTGCAGTTTTAAAAATATTCCAGTGTACATGGCAAGTACATTGCCATTTTGGGAATCCTAATTTTATAGGTGTTGTCGAGTGGTTAGCATGCCCTGACCAAGTCCAAAGTGCAAGGAGTGAAGGTTTCAATATCATAAACTGTGCTGTGCCATTGGGTAATGGTTATGGTTGGTTTCATCAGGCGTGAATGAAATAGAGTATTTTTGATGAAATTTCAGAAAATTCCATGAAAAGTTTTGTGAAATTACATCAAACTATTACGGTATCTCTCATGACGTTTTTTTAAGATGAGCATGCAACTATTGTACAGGAGTATCACAATATATTGAAAGGAAGCTAGTTCCAGAAGAAAATGACTCTCATTGAGACATTTTCTATGAAATCCAGTCTCCTGCTAGTATCTCGCAAAGGTACCTATGTAATTTGCTGTCTCACTTAAAAAAGGTTATCCACTATTTCAGAAATTGAAATTCTGTAATTTCTCTAATTTTACCGGTGTATTTAAATTGTTTCCAGGCCTATTTTTATGTGGTACTATACATCCTTACATTTTTCCTCAATAAAACTCAGTCTTAGTCACTCTGTTTCGAGCTTAAGGAAAGAATCTAGTCTAGCCATTCTACTTTGTAAGCAGTTAAATATTCACACAATGTAATGATTCAATATCAGTTTGAATAACAATCTGTATTGCAAGGGAACATTTCACCAGATGCATCTACACTTGCGCTTTGGCAGACTAAACCTGAATTAAATAATGTGTGTCGTGGCCGAACTTCAAAACAACACCATCAATGTTTTAGAGCGTTGTGTTCTGTCTTTAATATCCCTTCCTCTCTTCTGGACTCTCAGATCCCTCTGGCCCTTTGTGTTGGAAATTTATTTTCATCTTTTAAAACAGAACTATAAGTTTCAGTATTTTAATTGTTAATGCCCCAGTGAATTATGGAACCTATAAATCCTTCCATCGGCATAAATAACTGATGACTAACAGCAGTTCACAGGACCATGGAGCTTGTTAGCAAAATGGCAGAGAACACACAGAACGTCAAACAGGATCAAAGAGGCATACTATGACCTATTTGGAGATTCTCATTTGGATAAACCTTATGGCATCTTTGGCGTGTTTATCGCCTGTCTTTTTTGCTTCTGACCGCCTGTTTTTGACTGAGTGCGGCATTTCATCTTCGCTGGGTTTAGAATCCTGGGCAATTTACCACTGCTGATCAGAGCTAAAGTGCAAGTAGCCCTTGTGTAAAATATGATTGTGATTGGTTATCCATGATTGGCATATTCAATTACTGGTAAGTCCCTAGTAAAGTACACTGTGTGTGCCCAGGGTCTGTAAATCAAATGCTACTAGTAGGCCTGCAAGGCTGATTGTGCCACCTATATGAGTAGTCCTGTAACCATGTCCCAGACCAGCAACTGCAGTGTCTGTGTAGATTTAAACTACAATGTCAACCTGGCAAGTGCATCCACTTCCCAGGCCCAAACCTTCCCTTTTATTACATGTAAGGCACCACTAAGGTAGCTCAAGGTAGCCCCATGAGCAGGGTGCAGTGTATTTTAAAGATAGGCCATGTAGTGGTGTGTTTTACATGTCCTGATAGTGAAATACTGCTAATTCAATTTTCACTAGTTCAATGACTATGTATCCCAAATGGTTATCATTGGAGCTGCAGTGTAACATCTTAAAAGTGTAACTTCCAATTGGAAACAGATACAGATTTGAAGTTTGGGCTCTCTGTACTCACAACGGAAAATTGCATCTTTCTGGAAGTTGGTTTTAAAATTATGTGTTTGAAAATTCAATCTTTAGAAAGTGAGCATTTTCTTGCTTTACCATTCTTTGCATCTGTCTGCCTGTGGAATCCATGTTTGGTTTAGACTAACAGTTGGGTTGTTTGTGCCTTCACTCTATACAGTTACACAAAGGGAGCTGAGGTGTGCCCTGCATATCTTGATGGCCGACCACTAGGCTGATGGTTCTTCATGGGCTAGAGTGGCAGGAGGAGTTATCACTAACACCTGAGAAGGGCTTTGCCTGTCCTCATAAAAAGCTGTCTCCACCACCCTGTAGTGTGTCTGGAGTCTGGTCAGGGCAAAACAGGGCCTGGTGCACTACAAAAATATACTAATAAATGTGCCTACTTCACAGGCAGAAACTGGTATAAGTACTGTAGCTGTGACCCCACATTTTTAGAACACTTCAGGACTAAACGGAGATTCTGTCAAGAAGAAGAACTGGGGAAGCTGTACGAGGTGAACTGTCACAATGCTTGTTGATGTTTTGGGCTGGCCTGCTGCTTCTGTCTTGGAGAGTGAAAGAACTGGACGTTGCTTTTTTGTATCCTGCTTGCCAGGGTTCTCAAAGGGCTTATGTGTGCTTGCCTCTGTTAGGAAAGTCTCAGGGCCATCAAAGACTTCACCTGCAGCCGCTGGAATTCTCTGCTGGGATTTCTGACCTACCAAGTGGTGCCAATTCCAGTTCTGGACCATTGGTGGTGGCTTTGCTGCATAAAAGATAATAAAATCCATGCATAGCGCTTCAGTGCCTGTTTTTCCTAACACAGTACCACCGTGCGGCTGAAAAAACAACGCAACGCTGCAGTGCGGCCAAAGATTTGATGCAGTGCCTGCTGTGCGACTGAAAGATTGCTGCAGCCCAAGTCCTGAGCACCGTGTCTTGGATGTCTGAGACACCTGCTCCCGCTCAGACATAGGCCCTGCTGTGCGGCTGAAGAAATCGACGCATCACCTGCTCGAAGCTGAAATATTAATGCAGCGCCTGTTTCGTCGCTGCTGCCGCATCAACCCAGCGCATCTGGATTTCAACGCCTCGCACCCATGCACAAAGTCCTTCATCTACGTTGCCCTGCAGTAAGGAACTGAGCCAGCATGTCCGTATTTCGATACATCACCTCCCCTGACAGTAAGGAACTAACGCATCACCTCCCCTGTGCCGCAGTAGGGAACGGATGAATCACCACAACTGGCAGTAAGGAACCAACGCATCACCTTCCATGAGTGTAAGCAAATTGATGCATCAATTTGCTTTTACGGTACCTCACCTCCCCAGCGTCTGTTTTTGTCTTTGATTTGACTCATCCCATGTACTTTGTGATAAAAGTGACACATCCATAGTTTCCTATGGACTGAACTATTTTGAACATTTTAAAAGTGATATCTTTGCTTGTGTATGTTGGCTTTTCGTCTTTTTGGTCATGTTTTATAGAGATAAAAATTGGTTATTTTTCTAAAATGGTGTGGTGTCCTTTTGTAGTGTTTTCACTGTGTTACTGTGTGTGTTGCTACAAATGCTTTACATATTGCCTCTGAGAGAAGCCTGATTGCTAGTACCAAGCTACCAAGGGGGTGAGTAAGGGTTATCTTAGCTGTGTAATTCCTTTACCCTGATTAGAATAAGGGCCTCTACTTGGAATGGGTGCAAGGGTTTCTAACATCTTAAAATAAATATTACGCTACTACCAACAGCCTTAAGGGCTGTGGAAAAGATACGCACTGTTATATACAAGTCTGCAAACTTTAATTTGCCAATATGTAGAAGTAGAGGCTCACTGTCAAAATAAAATATTTATTTTTATTTACCCTAGGATTCACACTTGTTCAACCGTGAATGTGAATATGAACAATACTCAATTATTGTCACTCTGCCCTTTAAAGCTTTGATGCAGCTGCCTGTTCAATGTTAACAGCTTTAGGTTTAATTTGATGCCTAGTAAAATAGATTCAAATACTAACATTTTCAGATCCTTAAAGTTTACCGAACTTGTAACAGACCAGATATTGAAAACAGCTCATAAATATTGAAGGATTAATTAGTTAAAAATAGAGCACTGTTCAGCCCAATGGGAAAATATGTATTTCAGCATCCAGATCTAGGATTTCTGTTTTCCATTGCCACTCAGTTGCTCTTCAAGGTCCCCCAATACCACTTCCCCACTCATGATAACTTAGGATCCAAGCTATGAAGCCATAATTTATTATCGATTTGTTGGTAATAGGCATCAAGACGATAAACAAGTTGTGAACATTTATTTGAAACAAAATTTAGAGTGTAGCAAGTTTCCAAGCTTGCAAATTAAATGTGTGATGTTAATATCACAATGCAGACTAGCTACTTTTAAATCTTATTCTAGTAGTCAAAGAGTAGTGACCACATACAAAAAACTCTCCTTTGATTAATATAATATAGAACAATTATACCGATCCCTGTATTTATTTCTCCTAGTGGGTATAAGCCAAGGGGCTTTTATCAAGGTCGGATGAGCTGCAAGATGCAAAACAATATTTCCTAATAATTTTGATGACTCAGAAAGTATACACCATGGAGACACTTTCCATATGTGTCTGGAAATATAAAAATAACTATTGCAATAATGGGTGGAATTACTTTTTCATTAAAATAACTACTGCAATAGTGAGTGGAATGACTTTTCATTAAAAATAACTACTGCAATAGTGAGTGGAATTACTTTGAATTAAAAAGTACTACTTCAATAGTGAGTAGAATAACTTTTCATTAAAAATAACTACTGCAATAGTGAGTGGAATGACTTTTCATGATGATGAAATAACATATTTGTAACTACAAGTAGAGTCCAACATAGTTTGCCATCATGATGTATGTATTGAAGTCAGATATTGTCTGCGATCAATGATGACTACCCAAGTTCATAATATATATGCATTAATTGTCCACAGCCCAGCTTTCTCTCCTATTACTTGTTGACTTTATACTTGTTTTTGATCGTGTACATCACTCCTCTGTTTTTTGGCTAGGTTCGCCCTATAGAAACACCAAATACAAACATACATATAAATAGTTATCCTCTTAATGAAATTAAAGGAAGAAGAAACATTATGAAGAAACCAGCAGAATAAAAATGTTCAAAATCTGATGTAAGGAATTTCAGTAACAACAAAAAGGAAGAGGTCATTGTATTTATATAATGAGAAAAACATTGAGGAAAGTATCTAACCCACAAGTAGCAACATTAAATGTAATTAAATAGAAGTACATTTGAGATTTGGCAAATATTGTTGAGATCTTTGTGAATGTTAATTTCTTTTACTGATAATTCAATAAAAGTACATATATTGTATTATATAATCAATACCTTTAGACATTCTGGGAAACGGTAGGAAAAACAAACGTCAGTGTAGTGGATTGGAAGTGATTGACAGCAAGTAAGCCAGATACTACAGTGAGCATTAGCATACATACAGGAAATACTGTGATGTTAAGGGAAAGTATAAAAGGAAGAGAGTAGTGAAAAGAGAAATCAGTAGAGTCGGAAAGACGCAGATTAGTATGTTGAAGGGAAGAGAGGGAGGGTGGTATTAGCTGAATGATTGATTAGAGAGTAAATTACGGACTAATTACAGGATACAGTGAATTGCTTGGACGAAGTATGGAAAAGAGCGATTGTCGGGAAAGATAAAATCACATTTTAAAGTACTTAGGAATTTTCACTGTATAACGAATATATAGTAGATGAGATATTAGGATGCAAGTGGGAAATAAAGGAATTGAGAGCCTTAAATAAATAGTGGTGACTAATCATAGAGCAAATAAAAAAGGAATCAGTTGTGTGTTGTGGAGATACTGATAGAGAGGAACAGATGTCAATGGTGGGCAAGAAAGTAAGGGTTCTTTGGTGGCTGTAAGTGGAAGAGGTTTTGTAGTATCAAAGGTAATAGGGAGAAAATAATAGAGAGAATAAACTGGGGAGGGAGGGAAGGGGGGTTAGAATACAGACCTTAAAAATATCGTCCCAACAAAATATGATTTCCAGAATTTTGACTACCACAATATCTTGAAAGATCATGGGAGGTAGTCATTGATAAGAAGAGAAGAAAGAGTGGTCAAACGAGAGCAGCGAGGAGAGTGGTCAGTGAAAGTTGTGTTAAAAATCAAGTAAAAGACTGATTTTTAATTTTGTATAGAACAACATTACCAGAAATAGAAAGTGATTGGATATGAAGTGAAGGAACTATTTCAAAAAATGATCATAGTGCAGGTAACAGCTACTGGCCATAAAGCAAAAAAAAACATAGTATAATATTAATACGTGAAAAGATATGACTGCAGTGATTTGCGAGAAGATACATGTTAGCTTCGGGGCACAAAACACTGGTTAGCAGCTGGCAGCTTATTGCAAATTACGAGTCCTTTGGTAGATCAGAGTACTGCAATTCAGGAGTTCTAAATCATCCATTTTCTTCACCATTGCCCTTTGTAAAGTATTAACATTCAAGGATGTACCTTGTCCCAAAAAATATAATATTTAATGTCACCAATTATAGTCACTTATAGTCAGGTGGGTTAGAATGCGTTTCAATAACAGTAACAGTTAGGCCAAGCAAAAGTGCCAACACAAATAAGCCAAACACCAGAAAAGATGGATTCTACTCACAAAGGCTTAAAACCAATGAGGGCTTCTGCCGCTGGGTGACACCTGCAAGAAAAGGACATAGTGAGAACACATCACACAACCTCTTAGGATACACCTCACATTTCCCATCAGTAGCTATGTCAGTAGTATGTACTCTCCCTGCGAACAGATCTTTTCAAAAACAAACTATGTACTGGATGGAGTGGGATTCTCACTTGAGGAAGGCTATTGCTCCTGTTTTCTCGTTATTAATAATAAAAACTTGCTTGCATAGCACGACATACAGCTCTTTGGTAATTTCTAACCACTGCAAGTAACAGATTTTACTACTACCCAATATACCGAATTTTAGCAGGAGTATTTTTTTCATCGAACTGTGACATATCCTTGCTGACCTAACATTTTCCTCCTGGACAGTTCCCTTAGTGGAACAGGTGGGCGACCAGCTTTGCAGAGAAAACAGAACTCCGTGTTTGGCAGTGAATAAACTGATGTGTGTTACTAATGGAGTCTATTAGTTTGGAAATAATTGAGCAACTGGTTGACAAGTTAGTTGATAGAATGCGAGGGGCTGGGTCAGTGACTGAATATTTCAGTAATTAATTGGGGCATATGTACAAATAAATAAGGTAGCGAGCGGGTGGGTATTTGCGATCACAAGAATATGTGATTAAGTAAAGTTTGAATAACCGAATTAGCATAATCATTATTACTGTATTATCAACTATCTTGTAAATTTGCCTCCCAGTTCACCCAAATTCAATTTATCAAACAGTGGTAGGAAGGCTCAAGTTTTTTATTTCCATTGCGATGCTCCCTTCACCTCTTCCTGTCATCCCCCCAGTTTTCACCGCTCTGTGCAACCCTTTAACATCATACAACACTCTCCTCTTCTTCCTTTTATCCTTACTCCCACACCTCACACTTTGTCCTGATCTTAATTCATGTACATCCCATGTTCTCCTTCCATACACTTCAGTTCTCTATTCCCAGCACTTCCCATTTGTATTCCTTTCGCCCTACTATCACGATATGTTCTCTTTCTCTCCCTTTCCAATCACTCCCATCAAACTGACGTGTGTATAACTGCTCCAGCTTTTGATGGCCTTGGGGCCATGGAAACATACTTTTCTATGCAACAAATTACGAGCCATTTCTAAAACGTTAATTCCCTCACTTACATTTTCTCTTAGTGAATGATAGTAATAATAATTATTATCATAACCAATTAACATAATACATTTCAGTTGAGCCAGCGAACATGGCTAAAGCATCAGTGTGAAGGAAAATCACATTAACGGTTCCTGAATTTAATTTAAGAATCTGTCAATCCGATTTGGCTAAAATGTGATGTGCAATAGTCCAGAATCTTCCTAAGCACATTAAAAAAAAATGTATAACTGGAAGAGTACAAGTTTCATATATAGAAACTCTAAAACTTGGCACATTGCATTTGCCCAAAAGCAAAGAGGGTGACGTTTGTTTCAACCAATCTGCTTTCATAAGAACTTCTGCTTAGGTCAAAATATTTTGTCAAATACATTGCAGTTCACCAATCAAAGAAAAAACGAAGGAATGAGCTACACACTAACCAGAATCTAGTGATACCAAGCACTGTGACTTAAGAATGACTGCATACTATTGGGGGATCACTTCCTCGAATGAAAACAACGATACATCCAGATTTACTACTGGGAAGACAAAGGATCACCAATCCTGGTCAATATCTGGCAGAACTAAAAAGGGAAATTAGCTTTTGTGATCGTCTTGGAAAGGTGCCCCACTGGAGGGATGCTCGAGATCTGTTTGCAGCAGGTTGATTACTTTGGTCTTTCTACTCTACTCGATCACGTTATCACAAACGTTCCTAAAAGGTGGTGACTTACGGAATATCAGAGGTCCTCCTAATTACAGGGGCTTAATAATAGTTTTACTTTGACATGATTTGCTGGTAAGCCTATTCAGCATATCTCGCTTCTCCCACAAAGGTAATGGATCCATGCACTCATCGGTCTAACAATCTGGTTACCGTCAGCTCAACAATTTCAACTACACCTTGCTGTGTCTAATCCTAGAAAACAGTGAATAAGTTAAATGTGGACCTTCAGCACTCTACGTGCAAGAGGAGGGTAGCTGCTCCTAAAGAAAGAGTAAAAGAGGGTTGGCTGGAATAGACTGTGGCCCGAGAAATCTTCCTTATCAGAAGATAGAGCTCTCACACACCCAAATGGGTGCCATGCTTTATCATGGAGCTTTGCTCCTCCTGGGCTGGCGCTGCAAATCCCCACTGGCCACGCGAGAGGACTCTTTATCAGCGATCTTTTTTATTTGCCATTAAGATGAGTGAGGGAAAGTGAAGTTAGGGTAGTAAGTATAGTGAGATGTGTTTTAAAACTACCTAAGGAGTACCATTTGGTTTTTATAAAAGGGTCCCCTTGACAGGGATAAAAAAAGAGTTTTGTCAGTGGAATATTAGGAACCATGACAGCTTTGCAGTGTATCTACTGAGGTCGATATATTTCATGCCTGAGTGGTACAGAAGGTATCTCTGGCGTTTCTTCGAGACCGAAAAGTAATGTATCCGTACCCTACACCAAAATGAGATAAGTGACTGGGGTTACAATGATTTTTAGTAAAAACCTAAAAATTTGCTATACTCACATGTATGTTGAATCATTAGCTAGATCTCAAATTCCAACCCTGCTGGTGTATTGGTAAATGTGTCTTCGATCAAGGCAGAGACCCGCGTTTAAACTGCGGCTCAATGTGGTCCCACGCGGATATGCATTCGTGACCTACACCTCTCTGCCCATCTATAGGTAGAATTTGAAATCTAACTAGTGATTCAACATACACCTCGGTATAGTGAATTTTTTGCCCTGCTGAACCAGCAGTGCAGGAGGCCCACAAGCTTTGTGATTTTAGATGGACCCACTCATCTGGACAGGTGTGGTGCAGCGGCCAGGGCAGCTGACTTCGGAGCACAGAGGTCACGGTTCGATCCCCGGTAGCAGATCAGCTCAGCACCATGTGACTCTGGGCAATAGCTCACTTAATTTCCACGACAGCCCCCAGCGCCTTGAGACCCATGAGGGTGAGTAGTTTACACTTTACAAATACCGGATTTATTTTATCTGGGCAAGTGCATTGCCATGTCCCAAAAACTATATGTGGAAACATCTGCTCATCCTCAGCTTGACCTGAAAGATGCAGGACTGAACAGGCCCCCTTTCCAGCAGCATATTGTCTTCCAGGTGAAGAAAGAGGGGCTTCTCCGTAGCAGGGTGGTGCCGAATAGTCAACCTGCAGTAAAAAAGTGCAGTGGGCACCACCATTTAGTTTTACTTTCTGTGCCTTAGTCATCGTGTTGATATGTGCAGAGTGCAAAGAAAAAGGAGCGTGTGAGGCCTGTGTCAAACCGATTGAGTGGGGCTTGCACAGTCTGTCCACAGGTCGCCTAAAGTGTGTCCATGAGGGCTGATACACTTGTTTTAATTCACAGTTATTAATTTGAACATAAGTTGCTTTTATTTTTCATTTAACAAAGTGTTTCATGTCCTAGTGAATGCTGTCAAAGAAGATGGCTAAAAACACTTCTGTCACTGCTAGAGGAAGGCCGAGATAAAGGACGTACAGGGAGGGAGCAGCCAAAGGTCTGGCTTGGCTCTAAGAGCACAAACCATGAAAATATCTGGCTTGGAACTCATGCAAAAACATTGTGTAAATATAGTCAAGTCTGTAGGAAAAAGTGACCCTTTTTGCATGGTCAACCCCTAACTTTTTGCCTGATATCTGATGCACTTTGACTGAGTGTGCCCTGTGTCCCCTGCCAATAAGGTTTCCAGGTCCTGTGTTCTTTCTCAAAACTGTCACAAGGAGATGATGGACGGAGCGCTGAAACTTTTCAGACACTCACCCCCAGTCCCTTGCTCAGCCAGGCTGATGAGGGCTGTTAGACCGAAACCGTTTGCTTTGTTCGCCCTAAGTTGGCAAGGTATGCCCAGACGTGAGTCCCTTGCTCACTTTGCCACTGGATTCAAGCTAGCCTGGCTGATGAGGGCTGTTAGCCCGAAACAGGTCCCAGGATGCTTGTTTCGGGTCCAGGGAAGACATGGTTTGGCAGTTCGGGGTGGACTGTTCCTATGAGGCACAGGGTCAAGACTGATTTGCATATAGCTGTGTCTGAACTGGTGTGGCAAAGTGAGATAAATAATGATAATGGATCCAACCCAGATCTGTGACTGGGGGTGAGTGTTTGAAAAGTTTCAGCTCTCCGTCCATCATCTCTTTGTGTTTGCTTTCCCAAAACGGTACCATTGCTTCCACAATTGTCACACCTCTGGCCCACTTTTAAGTCCTTTGTAAAAGATACCAGTGGCATCAAGGGCCTTGTGACCAGAGAGGGTCCCTTAGGGACCCAGCATGTATTGTGCCACCCTAATGGACCATACACCAAACACATACATCTGCCATTGCACACTATGTGTTGTGAAGTAGCTAAACTAAAAGAGTCGACATTGCACACCATCCTGGGTGCCATGCCTACACACCACTGCCTTGGCATAGTTAAGTCACCCCTCTGGCAGGCCTTACAGCCCTAAGGCAGGGTGTACTATACCACAAGGTGAGGGCATAGATGCATGAGCAATATCCCCCTACAGTGTCCAAGTCCATTCTTGACGCTGAAAGTGCAGTGAAGCTATTTTGAGTACGTGGGCTAGGAGTTTGTCAACACGAACTCCACAGCTCTATGATGGCTTTACTGAAGACTGAGAAGTTTGGGTATCAGAATTCTCAGCATAATAAACCCACACTGATGCCAGAGATGGTTTTATTACAAAATGCACTCAGAGGGCATCTTAGAGATGTCCCCTGAAAAAAGACAGCCTTTTAATGTATTGGCTGATCAGTCCCTGCCAGCCAGCCAGCCACCACAAGACAGGTTTCTGACCTCATGGGGTGAGAGCCTTAGTGCTCTCAGAGGTCAGAAACAAAGCCTGCTCTGGGTGGAGGTCCTTCACACCTCCCTCTTGCACGAACAGCGGCACTAAGGGGTGAGCCTCAAAGGCTCTCACCTTGTGTAATGCTGATTTGGGAAACTCCAACTAGTGGAGATGCCCGCCCCCCTGTTTCAGACCCACCTTTTGGCAGGAGGACAGACGCGAAATTTGGTAAGCAGAGAATGAGTGTCCACGTTGGCCTGGCACACCCCTAGGGTAGCCAGGAGATGAGATGAACCCATCTCCTTACAATTCTCCATCTTGGTTTGTAGAATTTAGCCCAATAGGAATAAGGATGTACCCCTCTCCCCAGAGGGAGGAGGTACCTAAAGAGTGTATTCACCGTAGAGGCTAGTAGCCATTGGCTACTGCCCTCCAACCTCAGTACCGCCCTTCAATTTAATATCTAAGGGCTCCCATGAACCCTGCTCCTCATATTACGATGACCTAAAAATAAGAAGGGCCAAAGAGCTGTGTAGCAGTGATGGAGGACGACAACTGACTTGGCTCTGCACCTGACACCCGTGGCCCGAGTACGAGTGACTCACCTGTCCTGTGAAGTCTCTCCAGTGATCCTGTCCTCATCTACATCAGTGGCTGACCCCTCCAGGACTCCACAACATCACCTGCAGCCTCTTCAAGAATGGTCACCCTGATCGCACTGGAACCAGCTGAGAAAATTCGACACTAAAAGGCACCTCTGCATCCTCCAACCCTTGACTTTGTGAAGCCCAGCCAACAGTGCCCAGGTGTACCCCACCTACCCAACGTATCTGCCCAGCCGTTAATTGCCTTCGACCTACCTCCTGGTCTGTTATTTGTGAAACCGATGACCTCCATTGAAAAGCATTGGCTCCCTACGATGATTTGCACCCTGCACCCGGCCACCCCTGTGCCACTGGTGGTGTAGTCTTGGTGCTGCCTTGTAGTCCCTCTGTGCTTGCTTCAACCACTGAGGCGTTGCCCTGTACCACCTGTTAATCCTTGCCTCTAAGAGGTGCCCCGGTCACTATTGGCTAACATTGGGCTCAGTGACCACTGCACCCGGCCGCCCCAGAGCCACTGGTGGTGCAGTACCTATCTGAAACTGAACCTTGACCAGTTTTGGTCAAAACCCCTGAAGATTGTGGAAGTAAGATGCGTGCTTACCTCTTACTGCATAACTTCTCCTCAGTTTTCCTTCCATAGGATTGCATTGTGTTTCTCCTATTGCAGATAACTGTCTAGCTTTACTATTGCAAAGTCTACTATATTTGACTGACAGTACAAAAGTATTTCATTCACTGTAAAGCACTGTTTACTGCCTTACAAAACGATTCCTCCTACACGTAAAACAGTATTACTGCTATTCTTGAAACTGTTTACTTACTGAGTTTCACTTGGTTCTAGAAATAAAATAATAAAGCAAAATCTTTTTGTAAAACAATTGGTCTAGATTCACTCTTTGTCTGTTTGGTATCATTTCTTGCCTGGGTGTGTACAATAAATGCTTAGCACAGCCCTCTGATAGGCCTAACTGCTCATCCCAGCTACCACTAATTGATAGTAAGGTAGTATGTACTTTATCCTCTACTATACCTTTGGGGACTCACTGGACTCTGTGCCCACTATATCTCCTTTTTATATAGTGTATGCAGATCCAGTTTCCTACAAAGTTTCTCAGAAAATAATATTTCTTTAACATGAGAAATGTTCCACCTTAGTACATCAGATTTTGTTCACTGAATTGAGAGGGATTTTTATAAATGGATAGCTTTAAAACAAGAATTTTGATAAATTCCTGGCACCCTGCCCCAAAGGGAGTGCCATCAATGTAGTAATACAAAAGGGGGTGGTGATGGATGGAGCATCTGAACCAATCAAACACTCACACCCAGTCAACAGATCTGGGTTAATCCATCACCGTTCTTTAGCCCACTCTGCCACCCCAGTTCAGGCATGGCCATAGGCAAATCAGTCTGACCCTATGCCTCATGGGAACAGTCTAGCCCGAACTGCCAAGCCATGCCTTCCCTGGACCAGAAACAAGCTTCCTAGGAAAGGTTTCTGGCATTTCAGCCGTCTTCAGCCAGGCTTGCTTGAATCCAGTGGCAAAGTGAGCAAGGGACTCACGTCTGAGCATACCCTGCCAACTTATGGCGAACAAAGCGGTACAAAAGGGGGTGGTGATGGACGGAGCATCTGCACCAATCAAACACTCACACCCAGTCAACAGATCTGGGTTTAATCCATCACCGTTTTTTAGCCCACTCTGCCACCCCAGTTCAGGCATGGCCATATGCAAATCAGTCTGACCCTGTGCCTCATGGGAACAGTCTAGCCCGAACTGCCAAGCCATGCCTTCCCTGGACCGGAAACAAGCTTCCTAGGACCGGTTTTTGGCATTTCAGCCGTCTTCAGCCAGGCTTGCTTGAATCCAGTGGCAAAGTGAGCAAGGGACTCACGTCTGAGCATACCCTGCCAACTTATGGCGAACAAAGCGGTACACAAGGGGGTGGTGATGGACGGAGCATCTGAACCAATCAAACACTCACACCCAGTCAACAGATCTGGATTTAATCCATCACCATTCTTTAGCCCACTCTGCCACCCCAGTAGAGGCATGGCCATATGCAAATCAGTCTGACCCTGTGCCTCATGGGAACAGTCTAGCCCTAACTGCCAAGCCATGCCTTCCCTGGCCCGGAAACAAGCTTCCTAGGACCGGTTTCTGGCATTTCAGCCGTCTTCAGCCAGGATTGCTTGAATACAGTGGCAAAGTGAGCAAGGAACTCACGTCTGAGCATACCCTGCCAACTTATGGCGAACAAAGCGGTACAAAAGGGGGTGGTGATGGACGGAGCATCTGAACCAATCAAACACTCACACTCAGTCAAAAGATCTGGGTTTAATCCATCACCATTCTTTAGCCCACTCTGCCACCCCAGTTCAGGCATGGCCATATGTAAATCAGTCTGACCCTGTGCCTCATTGGAACAGGGTCAAGACTGAACAGCAGTTCGGGCTGGACTGTTCCCATGAGGCACAGGGTGTGTTTTGCTGTTCACCCTATGTGGGAAGGGTATGCCCAGACGTGGGTCTCTTGCTCACTACGCCACTGGAGTCAAGCTATCCTGGCTGATGAAGGCTGATAGCCAGAAACCGGTCCTAGAATACTTGATTCCGGTCCAGGGAAGACATGGCTTGGCAGTTCGGGCTGGACTATTCCCATGAGGCACAGGGTCAAGACTGATTTGCATATGGCCATGTCTGAACTGGGGTGGCTTGGTGAGCAAAATACCAATGGATTAAACCCAGATCTATGACTGGGGGTGAATGTTTTGCCATTGTGCAACATTCCGTTCATCATCTTGTGTGGTTTATCAATGTAGTAATAAGCAAGCCAGTTGTCATGTACAACCTATATGTGGCCTAGATTCTTATTATATATTTTTTATTTTACAGAGTTTTATAAAGCGCGAACTTGACCCGAAGTTATAAGGTACCAGAGCTCTTTACACGAGCACCAGTTGCGTTACATGAGGACACATTCATTTTTGTTAGGCACGGGGACATTACGTGATTTGCCCAGAATCACAAGATGTTGCGCGTCATTGCCGATACTCAAACCCAGTTCCCCAGATTTGAGGTCGACCGCCTTAGCTGTTAAGCCAACTCCTCTCCCCAATTATACATGGAACAATATTATTTATTTAATTCTTTATAAAGTTTTATTGGAACGCATGTGTTTGGAGGTGTCCTCATAAGTGACAATGAAGAAAAGGAGGCTCTGTGCAGTAAAATAATTTCCTAGGCTCACACAATCTGGTTAAGCAAAGCAATTGGGATTTATGCCAGGTCTTCTTTTTACAGATTGTGCAATTTAACCTTTTGATGGTTATCTCTTTCACTCCTCTGTTTTAAATCAAGGAGTAATGCTTATTTTTTTAATTCTTGGCACTTGAGGTCAGTGTCTGGGTGGCAAGCAGAAGCCACATGAAAGTTCAGTTCATTTTCGGCTCATGGGTCCACGACAATGGGCCTTGAGCTGAGCCAGAGTGACGCATCTCGTTCGAACCGGTGTTCTTACAAATTACATAGGACTCTGTTTCTGTACAACATAAACTTCATAATACAGGAACTTAGTTCACACATATCATCAGGAAATGTTGGCCAGGTTCCTAGCTAGCTCAAAGTGCCCCATCTGAACCCCTAACGTTACCAGATGGTATCAGCAACATCACACATAACCAGGATTTATTGCCCAAGGAAATCGTGAAAACAGATCTATTACTTTTGCATGCCCTAGGTAAACACAAGAAAGATACAAATTGGCGTTTTGAAAATGTATTGAACCAATTGTATTCTTGTAAAGAAATAGTGTGCTGCAATTATTAGGCAGAAGAAATAAGGCAATGTAACCAACAGTAAAAGAATGGTGACAAATTTAAACAGTTCAACCATTATAACATTGCTATGTGATTATACTTCTACCCACACTAATAGACAGCTAAAGGACAAGGCTGAGTAAGTGTACATTGCATTATCTAGTAGTACAAATAGATTTGTGATTCAGTTGTCTTGAAATGTGCAAAACACGCGTTGGCTGTTTCAAACACATCTTGGTTCACATCCCGGAACCTTGTTTATCTACAAAGTATAAAAAATATTTAGCACAATTCAAGACAACTGAATCCACAACTCAATTTGTACTACAAGATTACACAATACAAACTTATCCAGCCTTTTCCTTTAACTCTCTATGAATCTTGCTTCAATGGGTAAGGGTTTTCCAATTTCGGAGGACAACTGAGCATCTTGTATCTACCCATTTACTATGGACCATTTACTAACTTCTGGGACGCTTACCTCTTCATTTCACATTCCTACCTAACACTACCAATACTAAATAGAGCATAGTTGTAGTACCCCCTGCCACATCACTTGGGAAAGCCTAACCACCATATCTTAGTATGATGTGTCAGGAACCCAGCCTGTGTAGGACAGGCTATCCTCCTTTGGAGAATAGAGATTGGAGTCAAAAGCATCTCAGTCATAGTGTACTGCATTCTAGAACAGTCCAAGTAGAAGTGCTCTTCTGCCAAATGTAATTCAGAGGTTGGTTATATAATAAAAGCACTGCTCAAACCGCACTGTGTCAAAGGTGCAGAGCTGATGCAATGGTCTGTCTGGAGTCTTTAAAGCTGTTGCCAACTGGACAACCAAATATGAGGGCATCACATTCTATGTGCCTTAACAGGACAATAATGCTTGCTAAGAAATCAACTGTATATATAATAATGTGTCAATATATTTTTGGTAGAAATGGGGGTATCTAGTTGGCAGAGATAGGTACCTTTGTCCAAATAGGGACCATTGCTTCTTGTCAGGGTGAGGGGGATACCTTTAGATAACCCCTGCTCACTCCCTAGGTAGCTTGGCACAAGGAGACAGACATATCCCAAAGGCATTGTATAAAGTATGTGTACTCAAAACACAGCAATACAGTGATAACATCACAAATAGACACCACACCAGTTTAGAAAATAAAGTATCTTTATCTAAACACAACCAGAGCAAAACGACAAAAATCCAACATACAAGTATTATCAAAATGACTTTTAAAAGGTTTTAGGCAACTGGGTCCATACAAAAATATTGATGCGTGATTTCTCTCAACGTTATTTCTCTCAAAGTACCAGTAGTTGCGACAAAATTCACAAGGCCAAATAGCCGCAGAAATGGGAGGCATCAAAAAACAAAGATGCATTGTTTTCTGAGACCTTGGGGATGCGATGCGACAGTTCTGCTGCACAAAGGAGAGTGGTGCGTCGGGTCCGGTCTGTAGGGGGAAAGTGATGCATCGATTCTGAGGTGACTCAGATCCACAGGTGATGCATCTGGAAAACTTGCAGCACAGGTACGATGTGTGGAAATCTGGGGTGCGTGGGTGATCAATGCAGCGGCGTCTAGTGCCACTGTATCGGTTTCTTTAGCCGTGACCCCTCGATGTGTTGGTTCTTGCAGCGGTGACAGGAGCTGCTTCGGTTTCGGCAGTAGTGCGGCAACGCATGGAGATTCTTCTCGCATTGCAAGGCTGTGTCGGAAAAACTTCTGCAAGAAGAGCAATGCGTCGATTTTCTTGTAGTTGCGTTGTTTTTCCAGCTCCCAACAGCAGAAACAACCTTCAGAGGCCCAAGACAGTCACAGGCACCTCCAAGCAAGGAAGTTCAGGGGAGCTGGGGGTGAAATCTTTGTCTCCTTGAGACTTCAAAATAGGAGGTAAGCTCTACTCAAGCCCCTCAAGGTCTTCTTCAAGGAGGGTACACAGCAAATAGCAAAGTCCTTCTCCTTTCCTTAGCAGGAACAGCTACCTCAGGTCAACCCCAGAGACACAGCAAAGGGGCAGTACTTCTCCTCAGTTTCTCCAGCTCTTCTCCTCGGCAAAGGTTCCTCTTGATTCCAGAATTAGTCTAAAGTTCAGGGGTTTTAGGTCTAATACTTCTACCCCCAGCATATCTTTGTTCTCTGTGTGCAAGGGTCTCTGAGCCCAGTCCAAACCAGATCTGTCCTCACTGGTGCAGTATGACCACAGGGGGTGGAACCAGCATTGTGCAAGGGAGACAGGCCCTGTTCAGGTTCAAGGAAATCTCCTCCCACAACTCTAAATTCAGCCAGGGTCTGTTTAGCCCAGCTCTGAGTCATCTAGGAAGGGACAGGCACACCTCAACACCCCCCGTGGCTGTCTACAGTGAATGCACATCCCCAGGCCCTGTCACTCCAATACCAGACAGTCAAAACACAAACAGGCAGAGGCACACAGAATGGTTAAACAAGAAAATGCCTACTTTCTAAAAGTGGCCTTTTCAAACACGTAATTTAAAAACCATCTTTACTAAAAGATGTGTTATTAAATTCTGAGTTCAGAGAGCCTAAACTTTATTTCTCTATCTTGTTCCAATGGGAAGTTATATTTATAAGATGTTATAAATACACTCCATTCTGTCTATGGGGAAATATAACCTTTCAATAGGGAAAACGAAATTGGCAGTATTTCACTATCCAGACATGTCACACAGCCCAGTACATGTCCTATCTTTCACATAGGCTGCACCCTGCCCAGGGGGTACCTTGGGCCTACATAGGGTTGCCTCACATGTAAGAAAAGGAAAGGAAAGGTTAGGACCTGGCAAGTGGGTGCACTTGCCAAGTCGACATGGCAGTTAACAACTGCACACAGGCACTGCAGTGGCAGGCCTGAGTTTCCTTTTCAGAGCTATTCATGTGGGAGGCACAATCAGTGCTGCAGACACACTTGTAGCATTTGATTTTCAGGCCCTGGCACACCTCAGTGCACTTACCAGTAAATCAAATATGCCAATCAGGGACAACTAATTGTAACAACAATTTACACAGAGCACTTGCACTTTGACACTGATCAGCAGTGGCAACGCGCCCAAAGCATCTAAGCCAGCAAAAACATAATGCAGCACAGTATCAAAAATACAGGAGGTAGAGGCAAAAAGTCAGGAAAACCACGCCAAAGATGCCAAGTCTAACAATTTTATGTAAGTGTAAAGCATGTAAAAATTCACCATCAGAAAACGATGTCAAGCTAAAATGTGAACCTAAAATGGATACTCAGCTTGGGCCCTGTTGTACATCACCACACAGGTCTCAAGGTTTTGTGGCTATCCCACTGCTAGCCAGCACTTATAGAAAGTGTGCACACTTGTAACTTAAATCTATGCAGAATAAGAGCTGAGCAGAATATTATCCCATTCTACATGCACATTGTGTGTACTAAAATCCTCTCAAGGCATCAGATACACAGATTTATATGGCTATTACATCTGGAATTGGTCCTTTGGCAATCTTGTTTTTTCTTATAAGCATGATTTGATGCTAGCATTAAAAGACAAGCTTTAGGAACATGTAAAACATTGTCCTAGCAAATTGCTCTCAATCAATCAATTAGTATATATAAAGCAAGGCTTATCACCCGGGGGTATCCAGGTGCTAGAGTATGATGAGCTTCAGTCGAAGAGCCAAGCCTTGAGTCCTTTCCTGAAACCAGTGAGTGAAGCGGAGGTTCGGAGGTGGAGTTGAAGGTCGTTCCAGGACTTAGTGGTGAGGTAGGAGAAAGATCGGCCTGCACTGTAGCTTCACTGGATATGGGGGACATGGGCGAGGGAGGCAGATCTGAGTTGTCTGGTTTGTTGGTAGAAGGTGAGGCTGTGGTAGATTTAGGCAGGTCTGGAATAATGGAGGGCCCTCACAAACATACTCTGCCAAATCTAAATCATATATTGAATGGGGGCAGGTGGGACATATACAATCTTTCCTCTTGCCAGGTCTGGTAATATGAATCTGAGGCATATGACAGCATATGCATGCATAGAGATAATTGTTCATTTCTTTTGTGCTTGTTCACTGACACACTATTGTTACAAACTGTTTATACTCACATAAACAAGGATGAGCATGATATAACCCTGCAATTGAGCATGTGTGTGATCAAGGATATACATAAGTTCACATTCCCCAACAGGCTGGGGAGTACTCTGAATTATAGTGCACTGTTAACTGATGGAAGTTGTTATGAGCTGGCATGGTATGATCTCAATGTCAGAGGCACGAGGTGTGCCTGGCTGCCCTACTCTCGGTTATTTACAGCCTTTGTATCTGCCTTCATGGTAGCCCCATTTATCTAATCAATGAGAGAGATCAAACTGTGAGATTACATCAATACATGCTTATACATATATGCACACACAGAAATAGACATGCAACAAACCAAGTACAGCCCAGTCCCTGCAGATATTTCATCTTTCTTTGACTAACCCTGTATTCTGCTCTGGATTAGCCCCTCTCACCTAGCTGGAGGGTGATCCTCTGCTACTCATACCTGCTACCCAGGGGGTTACAGGCCTAACAAACAGGACCTGAACTTTGGCCAGTCGCAATGTAACCAGTGGCTCTGGAATGTCATTTGCACTGTAAGTATGAGCACAGGCTCTAGCAATGGCTTTGGAGCTAGGACCTACAGCACTCTGCAGGAGAGCTGACCACAGCAAATTCATTCATCTATATTTATCTATCTCTCGCTTTAACTATCTCACTATCATACCGATCTATAGCACCTTATCTATTACAATTGTTCTGTCACTTTCTCTCTTACTCTATCATTAGCAACACATATATATCTGCCTCCATCCACACTTTTCCCTTTGTCTCAAGCGATATCCATGGACTGATTTACGATTTATGGCTTTACATTGAATTGTTCTGGATACTGGTGGCTGAATACGGCAAGCTTTGGAATTTGGATATATATATTGAATTGGAAACGTCTGGAGAACTAATTATTTGCTTACTGCTCTCACAATCCTTGGAGAGCTTTTGCGTGATCCCGTCACGAAATCTAGTTTTAGCCCTGAAGAAGTCTATGGTTATATATACCAAGACGAAACACGTGTTGGCAACGGCTAGTGTTTGGTTTCTTGCTTGAAGAACAACACCAATAATAAAAGAAGATATGGAGAATAGCCACCTTCTGGAATATGTTCATTGACTTGTTCATTTAGCTCAGGTGAAATCTCTTGTTTCTTGAATGTGGTTTTGTGTAAACATTACCCAACTTGGTTATTAGTGGGTGACAATAACCTTATCCTTTGAGCTGTTTACTGACTGTATGCTTCAAATATTGTCACATTCCAGCGCAATTTACACTCAGTCACCTTTTCTGTTGTATTGGATGTCCATGTAGGAGAAGGCCAATTGTGTCCCAGGGTTGTGAATCAGCTCTTGTTTGTTGACAGTTTTAATGACTATATTGAGCCTAGGTGACAATAGCATCAGGATAAAGAAGCTCATTCCTCTAGGTAGTTAAGAGGCCATTGACAACTACTAGAAGGGTTCCAGTTCAGCATTATTGTCTGAATCTGAGGGGGTTTCCCTATAAAATATTACTTTTACTGATATCTTCAGCCGAACAATGACTGTTTTATCTAAGAACGTTCCAATAAATTGTACCTGGGTGCAGCTGCGGCCCGTGGAGTGACTTACGGTGGGGCAGGGAGGCGGGGAGCGGGAGGGGTGGGGTGGAGGGTGCTAAAAACCAGCATATGGATAATTGCAGGTAAGTAAACAATGTAATTAATAAAACGAATTTCGTAGCGCGCACTGCATTGCATTTTGCGATGCAAGGCACGCTACCAAATTCGTTTTATTTATTAAATTGTTTACTTACCTGCAATTATCCATATGCCGGTTTTTAGCACCCTCCACCCCGCCCCTTCCCCTCCACGCCTCCCTGCCCCACCGTAACTCCCTCCACGGGCCGTGGCTGCCTGGGTGACAAAGTGTTAGTTGGAGAGATTGTCTGTGGTGGGTTTACTCAGCAGTGGTCATTTTGTCCTGTGGGAAGTCTTGAAGTATGAGGGAATATCCATAGAGGAACTTTGAAAAGTTTGGTGATATATTAATCTCTTCAGACATGATGGTTTTGAGAGAGATCTGAAATTCGGTGAGTGAGGTGCGGTTAAAGGCTGTCCCTTCGGAGTGTAAATAGATAGACAGGAAGCATTTGTTTGATGTTTCATTGGGGGTTCTAATTTTGCTTATCTTCTCAGTGAAGGAGTGATTGATCACACAATGCTTGTTTGCTGTTTTTAGGGATTGGTGGGGCAGGTAGGAGGCTGTCACAGAGCTTGTGAGTTTTCTTCTGTTGGTAATTTTGAGGATGGCACTCTGGTTTCAGTTGACTTAAGTCCATTGATGAGGAATCTCTATGAAATCGCAGTGCTCTGAATTGGGTAAGACCATGGGGGCCTATGGTCAGTCTGCTTTTCTTGTCTTGTATGTTCACGGAGTGCTATTGGTACTACCTTGGTGCTATAAGTTTGACTTTGGAGGATCATGAATTCAGTGATGTGTTGAAATATAGATGTTTTTTCAGGGTGATGCAGTATTGGTTGATGATGCATCTAGTGAAGTTTTGTGTGAGTTGAACAGCTTGATGACTGCTTATTGGAGGGAATATGAAGGGAGCATTTGAGTGAGTGATATGTTTTTTGTCCTCAGATTGGTGAGGCATAAAGATGGGAGAAGAGGGTGGAAAGGTTGCCAACCAGTCTAGATATATCAGGGGCATACATTAGATTGAATATGAGCTTGATTGCTAGAATGCGAGGAGATTTTAGGATGGATTCTTTATTTTTTTGGGCGGAAGATCCCTTAAGGAGATTGCAGGTTTTAAGGAATGCCGAGAAGGTGTATTTAATAGAGGTCGAGGTTATGAGGTCTGAGATTTATTTAGTGAAGTCATTGCTGCTGGATCAGGAGATAAGAATAAAGGTGGCAGGCTAGGATAAGAGGGGATGTAGAAAGTAAGAAGTTGAAATGGTTTGAGTGTTGCAGATTCACTAATGATCCAAGACCTGTGATATTCTGAATGGCTGAGAGTCTACTGGTTGTCTTCTTCCGATCACTGTAACCTATGGGGATGGGGACATTGAATGTTAGTGGCTGTGGACAAGAGCCTCTTTTATGTGATGAAAAGGATGAAGAGTTCACATAGTTTGATGTATGATGATGAATCTGATGTGGGAGGCATGAAGAACTGTCAAAGGTACATTGATGAGCATGAGGAGGAAGTTATATATGCTTGGGAATAGGATGTGGAAAAGACTATGGAAGTTTTCCAAGCGAGTGCAATATGAGTGCATGTGTGGTCTTGATCTAGGTTTGAGTTGAGGACAGAGTGAGGTGCATGGTTTGAGAGGCATATGGTGAGTGTTCTTTTCTTGGAGTTACGGGCTCAAGCCGAGACCATTCCCAGCCCTAAAAGTCATAATCAGGAAGTACTCTTGAATTGAGGGTTATTTACCATGCGTGTCTGAGCATGAGATGCCCCACCGAGAGTGGATGTTTTAGAAGGTGGGAAAGGAAGGATTGAGCCGATGGGCCCCTGGGGCTTCCTGTAATGGCTTCAGGAGTGTTTTTGCCCCTTAGCAGTGACTGACTTGTCATATTTTTTTTCTTCTTACGAAGTTTTATATAGCACGAACTTGACCCGAAGGTATCGGGTATCAAAGTGCTTTACATAGCACCAGTTGCGTTATATGAGGACACATTCATTTTTGTTAGGCACGGGGAGATTAGAATTGCCCAGAATCACAGGATGTTCTGAGTCATTGCCGAGACTCGACCCCTGTTCTACAGATTCGAGGTTGACCGCCCTAGCCGTTAGGCCAACTCCTCTCCAGAGGAGTTGCATATTTGCATGTGTGGGAAGCCAGGAAAGGGAAGGAAGAAGACGGGCTGGCGTGTGGAGGGCAGGAGTGGTGCAAGGCTGGCCCAGAATCTTCTGGGGGTGGTTTGCTTGTTAGTAGCTGCTGGCTGGAAGGAAAGTGAGGGAATGTACCGGTTGAGGCTGACAACTGTGGCATTCCGACTCTGGTGGCCTCGAGGAAGCTTCTGTCCCCAGAAGCAGTGTTTCTGGGTCCTGGAACCCTAACATTTCACCAAAGAATACTTCTGTCAGACACTTATTAATACGTGCTGAAGTGTTCACCAGTATATGGCAGCTGATTCCACTTCTTTCAAATTTTCTTTGAAAAGTCAGGCAAAAATCTTATAAAATAAAACACTATGTGGACACAAGGGGATCCCTGTTCTCTCCATTGAGTCATGCCAAGTTTTATGAAACATACAGTACATGTGATTGTGGTGTTGTAGCTGTTGTGTATCTGACTGTGTACCTCCACCACTGCTTTGATCCAGGTGTGCACTCGATGGCATAGTTGTTGCTTGTATGCAATCTGTACTGTGGAGGTGTAATATTCAAATGTGCACTGTAGCAACAGCTGTAACTGAGGACTATCAGTGATGCCTTCCCTCGTAAGATATGTACATACTAGGGTAATAAGCTACAATGTCTAGCATTGCAACCCTGAGTATACCCAGGTGCAAAAGCAGTCCAAACATATTTCATCCCTTTGAGCATCCGTTTCTTAATTGATGAGCACCGTTGGCACACTGCTTGTCACATTAAACAAAACACTAAAATATTCAAGAACTTCAGTATATCATGTGCATATGCTTATGTAGAAATGTGTCAGCAGGAAAATATAACAGCACCAGATTTGCTACTGTTATACTTGGGAGGGAGGCTCCTGAATACAGCACCTGCACTTACAGAATGCAGCGATTTGAAGGTCAAGAGTTTAAATCCTAGCAGGGCAAGCTCAGACTTGCATCCTGCTGAGGTCATTCAATTAAGTTACGAAAATTGGGCAACAATATTTGTTCATTTACAGTGCTTAGAAATGGCAGAAGAGTTCTACTATGTGCTATATGAATGCAAGTTCTTTTAGAGAACCATAAAGCAAATCTTGTATTTTAATTCGTACTACACATTAATTTTCATGGCCTAATAACCTGCAAAGGGACAGCAATAAGGACATAGTGCCATATGTATCAAGATACACATTTGCGATTCACAAATAGCGATTTTTAAGAAATCGCTATTTGAGAATCGCAAATGGATATGTATGTACAAAATCGCATTTTTTTTCCGATTTCTTAAAAGTTCCTTAATTGTGATTAGCAAATTGCGAATCGCAATTACGGAATACTTTTTCATTCATTTCTATGGGCCAGGAGGCCCATAGCAATGAATGGGAAATTATTCTTAATTTGCGATTCTCAATTTGCTAATCGCAAATTGAGAATAATTTCAATTGTCTAGAGTTGTCTCTTGGATATTGTAAACTTTTGTCCAATGTATGTCTAATCATGAAGAAATTAATGTACCAATGTATTTTTCTTATTTTCCTACGGCTTGTAATAAAAAAAAAAAGAGAATAATTTCAAGGGTGCAGGGGTGTACAAAGGACTCCCTGTTGTACCCCCTGAAATATGTATGGGTGCACATGTGGCGCACATACATGCCCCAAGGGCATGTATGTGCGTCACATGGCACTTTGAAAAAATGCAAAAATGTGTATTTTTCAAGGAATTCGCAACTTACCACCAACTAGAAGTTGGTGGTAATTTGCGATTCCTTAAGGACATTTTAGGGCACATGCATCAACCTATTTAGGAAGTGCAAACGGTGCGAATCGGTAAGTTCGGCCGTTTGCGCTTCCTAAATACGTTTTTGGGATGCATCAAACACTTTTTCAGAATTCGCATTTTTTTGCATTTCTTAAAAATGCGAATGCATTTAAGGAATCGCATTTGTGCGATTCCTTAAATGCAATGCATCAATTAAAAAAAATGCGAATTTTGAAATTGGAAGTGCAAATTAACACGAGGTTGACCCTCGTGTTAATTTGCGAAAATCTTTCAAAATGCAAAAAATGCATTTTTCACACTGTCATGTTACAGACACACATGTCCTTAGTACATGTGTGTTTGAAACATGCACTTTCAATTACATTTCAGGGGTGCAGGGGGGGTCCTTTGGACCCCCCCCCCTGCACCCTTGGAATGCATCAACAAATTGCGAATTCGTAAATGCCTTCCCATTGACTCCTATGGGCCTTTCGGCCCATAGGAATCAATAGGATTTGCGAAAAAGCAGTTAGGAATTCGGTATTTATTTGTGATTCGGTAAAAATTGCGATTTTTACCGAATCACAAATAAATACCGAAAAAAATGATGCATAGCATTTTGTAATTCTTAATTTGCGATTCGTAATTTTCGCAAATTAAGAAATGCAAAATGTATGAATGATGCATGTGCCCCTTTGCTTTTTTTTGGGGCGTCATAAATTGCATTTAAGGAATCGCAAAATTTGCGATTCCTTAAATGCAATTGCAAAAGAAGGAATCGCAAATTTTGCAATTCCTTATTTTGCATCAGATTTTGCTTAATACATACCATGTAGCAAATTCGATTTCGCAAAGGCCGAAATTCTGCGGATTTCGGCCTTTCCGAATGCGAATTTGCTTGATACATATGGCCCATAGTATTGAGCACTGCATTTCTTGTGGCAGAAGTATTTGATTTATGTGCATTAAGTGTTTTCATCAAGCGCCCAGTTTTCTGAAAAGCACTTACAAGATTTGTTTATGATGAGAAATAATGCTTCTGGCAGCCCCTGAATTAATCGGACGTACCTTAAGATTCCTTTGAGCAGAGCGTGTAAGACATACTAGCTAATTTTGTTTTTAAACCTTCTTATAAAAAAACAAAGTTTGATACCATGTGTTTCCAAGCTGTCGTGAGGCAGGAGCACCCTTCGTTGTCCAATGATTGCAACCAATGCATGGTGTTTATGCCTCAGCAGCAAAATGAAACACTTAGGCTTTGCCAGTTCCTGCAGACAGGTAAAGGAAGGTGGCGGAGGTTTAGTGTCTTGCTTAGTATCATTAAATTTGATGAATGGAGGGGCTAAGTTCTCCTGTGCCAACATAGCTACAAGACAATCTTGACAACAATGCACACAGATGATACAGCATTTCCTAACAAGTTAGAGGCACAATAGTAGGTGGATAATGTTAAAAAATGTGAAAGTGCACAAAATAATCAAAGAACATAGCTTTTAAGGGTGGAATGACCGATTAATTTTAGTTTCATTTTGAATGGTTTTCATTTCCCTCACAGGTAATCCCCAGAAGGCCCTTTCATAAAGACTTTGCTGATTTAGGATTTTGTGAGACCCTCGACAAAGTTAACCCCTCATCAATCACATTTCGGTATGTCCTGCAGTCACCATGACTACAGAGCATGTTCATATTTTTTATGTTAATTTCATCCCTGAAGCTCTTGCTGCTTGTGTGCATAGAGCGATAAGTAACCCTGGACACGGTGGGTGGCAGGGTGATTATATGGGGGGGCATTGCAATATCCTGCAGGGGGGCCCCTAACGTTTTATTACGCCGCTGTATGCAAGCACATGGACGGGGAAATAAGGTTAGGAGTCCTTGGCCCTTTAAAATGTGAATGCTAGCCCCATGGCTCCAGGTTTGAAAAATTCTTAGTACAGTGGAAATTGGGACAGAGGGGGGAGTAAGGGGTGTTCGTGGTATTCTAAAAAGCAATAAAAGATCAAACACTCGGTTTGCCAGCCTCACAACTGAGCAAACAACATAGAAAGGGAGAAAAAAACGCATTTAGGCCATGTCCTCCCTCCACCTTCATCTTTTCCCTCCTTTCTGGGTCCCTCCAGGGCTCTCTCCGGCGCTGTGAAAAACCTAAGCAAAGGGAACTGAGCCGGAAAGGCGTGAAGTGGCTGCAGAAGACGTGAAACATGTTTGGAAGCCAGCAGAGTGTGCAAACTGCCCGCCCCTGGCAAGACTCCGAGGCACGCCCAGGGTCACGGGGAGCACGGCCAGCTCACTGCAGATACTTTATAATCTCGCTACGAGCTTTTCGAGATTAAAAATACATGTTTTACACAGTTAAATTAATTTTATTTGAAATCTTTACTAAAATAACGTAAAAGTTCCGCTTCATCGGCAGCACACTAATGAAACAAGCATTTACAATGCAAAAGTTAGAGCTATTAGCATTGTAAATGAACGCGAGTTTAAGGTCTTGACATTGTAAATGACAAGGTCTTTTATTTATGTTTTAAAAACCAAAACATAAATAAAAGTCATTGTCATTTACAATGCCAATAGCTCAAAGTCGCCTAATGTGTATGGCAAACTACAGTAGCCTCCTGACAAGTGCCCTTTCACTTAATTTTTTACAAATGAAAGCCCTGGCACTTTTTTTTTTTACAAATTAAGCAGTGGTGGTGTCTGTGTGTGTATGGCAGTGGTGGTGTCCGTGTGTGCATGGCAGTGGTGGTGTCCGTGTGTGCACGGCAGTGGTGGTGTCTGTGTGTGCACGGCAGTGGTGGTATCCGTGTGTGCACGGCAGTGGTGGTGTCCGTGTGTGCACGGCAGTGGTGGTATCCGTGTGTGCACGGCAGTGGTGGTGTCCGTGTGTGCATGGCAGTGGTGGTGTCCGTGTGTGCATGGCAGTGGTGGTGTCTGTGTGTGCATGGCAGTGGTGGTGTCCGTGTGTGCATGGCAGTGGTGGTGTCCGTGTGTGCATGGCAGTGGTGGTGTCTGTGTGTGCATGGCAGTGGTGGTGTCCGTGTGTGCATGGGAGTGGTGGTGTCCGTGTGTGCGTGTCCGTGTGTGTAATGAAGGAAGTGATGAGGCGTACACACTTAGGCAACTGAAAAACAAAGCAGTACCTCTTTGAATGGATTGTCATCCGTTCTTTACTGTAAAAAAAAAAAGCACTTTAATGCATATGAACTAAATGCAGCACATATAGTATAGATACGCAAAAAAAAGTATTCTCTAGCTCCTTACCAGCTAAAGATCTAACTCCAGACATTATAGCATCTGCATGCTAATAACTATGTGTGAGTCGGACGTGGTGCACACGCACATATGCTCACAGCGTGTAAAACATGCAGGAATGGGGCATCAAGGATTCCCACACGTTGCTCAAAAATGTGTATTCCCTATTATGTCCGCTCCCCCCGAATTAACAGAACTCTCACATAAATAAGAGGGATTACTCCTGGCTAGATGTAACAAAGGCCAAAGTGTGCAACACTTACATAGTAGGAACAGATTAATCTAAAAGGGCAGAATATGCATTTTTACAAACATCCAACTGTTAAAAATATATGCAGCGATCACAAGTAAAATAACCAAAATCCTGAACACTTCTACAACCTCTCATAACAAAAGCTCTTCAAAAATCAAACTATAAATATGCAGTGAACTAATTTTTGAAACGCCTTTGTATGAGTCAAAATGAATGTATACTCTGTAAAACACAATAATGAAGGAATAGACTTTGAATTGTACAGACCTTGGTCAAACACAATGATCAACTGCAGACCAGTAAGATGCAAACACTGCAATGTGCAAATGTGTATTCTTGAGCGGACATTAGGCAATGTAATCATGACAGCCTCGCATGCAAAATAACGAAGAAAAATCAAGTTACTTTCTATTTACAGTACATCATGACACAGTCTTCCTTGGCATTTGGCAACACAATGACGACATTTTCCGTCAATACCACAGTACATCAGCTTGGCACACAACTGAAGGGCAACACCACAAATGTATCAAATAGAAATTCTGTACAAGTGCACTTCTCAAGCAAGAGTAGCATTTAGTTGCCAGAGCGTTGCAGAGTGAACCCACAGAGCTGCTGGTGGGTCTCCATATGTTACTGATACCAGTCAGCCCCTCACTTTAAGCTGCTCAGTATTTACCACAATGTTCACTAACATAGCATAATATTGGTACCATAGTTCCATATCTAACACAAGCAGACTGTCATAACACAAATGGCTATAAATGTGGGCGCGTTCAAAAATGCACCAGTAGCCCTTCATGTGGTCATTCATAGACCAGTTCCTGGTGGACCACCACTCTCCGCTCGTCTCCAGACTAAGGCGTTCTCATGTTGCTGTGGAAGGCACCAAAGTTTTGGCGTCAAAGCACCCTGACCAAATCAAGCCAACAGAATAAAATGCAAAAATCAGATATTATGCTCTTCTGATTTTTTACACAACAGAAATTCTACAGCTTGCAAAGAATCCTTCATTTAGAACTGGTATGCCTCAATCAACAAATATGCCCGGAATCACATTAAAATACCCTATTAAGGTGTGGTCTGCAAATGGCCATTTCAGCTACTAGCTTTTCTCACACAGGTCTCTCACATATTCTCTCATGGCATGTTAATATCTCTTCCTCCCAGTTTAGGTCTTTTTCTCGAGAACAAATTCAGCTATATCCTGCAGGCTTACTATCAGAAAACTGCACTGAAAATCAATTACATGACAGAATTCACTGATCTTTAATCGATAGTGAGTCAGGGCCTTCAGTCCCAGCAAAACAAAGTGAATTTTGGGATTCATTTTAAGTGCACAGATTACCTGGAGTCAGCTTTGTGAAGAGAATCCCTTTAGACATTTATACGTTTTTTTCGGTCAGCTTAATTTATACAACGCACCAAAGTCTCACAACACAAAAGCAACTGGCTCTTTTACTTTCAATAACTTTTTGTTTTCGGCTCACTTCGTATTTTTAAATAGGTGTTTCTTATCCAGTTTATTTATCCTGTGACACATTATTAACTTCATAGCTGCAAAATCGGCCATGTAACAAAAACGGCCCCCCAGGGGCCCCAAATCGCCCCCCACCCGTGCGGCGCACCGGGGGATTGCCCGGTGTCCGCTGCGGCCAGTCCGGCCCTGCTTAGTGTGCCTCTGTACAAGGCACACAGCAGGCTACATGCAGCAGCTCAGAAGAAAAAATTCTGAAACTGTGCACACTTTTGTTTTATCATAATGATATTATTGTTGTATCCTGTGTACTCTGCAATGCATTCTTCACTAGTGCTCTGCTCCCTGCTGCTAAGCCAGTGTCTGAGGTCATTTAGAAGGGTGAGAGTGTTCGTGCTTGGATGGGTGAACAGTTGGAGTGATCAGCATGGATACTGCTCCTGGTGGGGCTTACTTGACAGCTTACTTACCATCTCACCAGTTACCTGGAACTGACTGTAACTGAGTCTTAATAAACCTCTTCTTATATTGCACTACTGGGTACTGGATTACTTGAACACTTGGCACTTCGCCTCGTTTACAACACTGGCGACGAGGGTGGGATCCGAACCCACACGTGCAAAGCACAATACATTAGGCACCTCGTTTACATCAGCTATTGTTTAGGAAATCAGTATTTTATAACTCTCTCTTCGCTGTTATCATATCGCTATTTGTATAGGATTTTGTTTTCTATGAAATTGGTTCAACATTGAAGGCAAGCACGCATCAAACAGAAGGCATTGGTCTTCAGATCCCTCTTCTGCTGAGGAGGAGAGACACTATTCTGGAAGTGGTTCCAGCCTCAGGGCAAAAGGGCTCACCAGGAGGAGAAGTATTTGTCTCCAGCAGATGTCCAGTCACTGATTAAAGAGCCAGTTTCTGCAACATTGAAAGAAGAAAGAGGCAAACTTAAAAGAGATGTTAAAAACACAGATTCTTGTTCAGATTTTGACCCTGGTACAAGTACCTCAGCAGGTGGCAGGTTTATCAGGAAAGAAGTTGTCTGCCAAATGTTGGAGCAAGTTAGAAATAACTTGGGTTTTTCAGAAGCTTCTCAGACTCAAGTTGATGATCTCTTCCCACAGTGTTCACAACCATCAACACTAAGCATGTCATATCTTGAGAAAATCAAATCGTTGGTAAATCATGAATGGAGGGGCTTGGAACATTAATTTACCAAGGTTTTTACAACAGATGTATGTGTTGGAGAATGCAGTTTAGGAACTTCCACCTAATATTAACATTAATGCCATACTGGCCACCCTAATAGGCCACCCATACATCATTCCTAAAGATTGTTCGCCAAAGGAGCAAGTGGACAAAAGGACTGAGAAAGAGATCACATGAAGCTAATGTTAATGTTGTTATGTTAAAATAATTTTATATAGCGCACGGCTACTCCAGGGAGTGTCCCGGTGCTTTAATAAAAAACAGGAGGCAAAAATCTGGGGAAAGAGGGGACGGAGCAATGAACCTTACTGGACGAAGAGCCAGGACTTTAGCTAAGATGTCTCTTAGAGCAGGAACCTATGCAGAATATACTGCCCAAACTCTCGTACAGGATTTTAAGAAGTTGGAGGGTGCCATGCAAGAGGACTATCCAGACCTTTCCTGAATAGCAGGCAAGTTTCCTGTCGGATACCTTGTGTGACTCAATCAAGTCAGCTGCAATGGCTTCTGGGGACTCGGTCTTGACTCGCAGAAATATGTGAATATGGGTCTGAAAAACAGACAGCAGAGAAATCCGCCCTGCCTTTTTGAGGCAATAAATTGTTTGGAGATCTGCTTGAGCAGATTGTAACTCAGGCTTTTAAGGACTGTAAGCATGCCTTGTCTTACAAAGGCAAATGGAACAATTGATGGACGGTATGCTGAACAATGCAAACATTCACCCCCAGTCACAAAGATCTGTTTGTCCATCAATTGTTCTTTTTGCATTTGCCTTACAAATGGGAAACTGGTCTATCCAAGTCTTACAGAGATATCAGGAGGAATGATGATTACAGGTCTTCCCGGAAGAGGCGTTTTCAGCCTAGAAAGAAAGAGAAAATCAGAATTCTTTACTTTGAAACAAGGACCTAAACATCAGAAATCCTGACTATCCCTGGGGAGAGAACCTTCCGGTTGGAGGCTACCTTAGTATTTTCCGGCCAGAATAGGAAGCAGTCATCTTCAATCAAAGTGTTGAAATAATCATTCTGAAAGGCAATGTGATCAAATTCATCCATCAACCTCCAGACTCAGGAGTCATCCCTATACCATTGCCAAAGATCAGGCAAAACCACCATAAGCGTGGAAGGGTATACTCAGACATGAGTCCCTTGCTCACTGCTCCATCAGGATTCAAGCAAGCCGGGCCGACGAGGCTGAAATGCCAGAAACCGGTCCCCGGTAGCTTGTCTCCTTTCTGGTGAAGAATTGGCTTGGTAGTTTGGTCTGCCCTGTTCCCATGATGCACTGGGCCAGGGACAGACTAATTTGCATATAGCCAGGTTCTGAGCTGGGATGGGGCAGTGAGCTAAATAACGGTGATGGATCAAGCCCTGATCTTTGGACTGGGTAAGAGTGGTCTGCTTAATTCAGACACTCTGTTCATCACCACCCCCTTTTCTGAATCAAAGATCAGGCAAAAAGCATCAGCTTTATGAGGCGTTCAACGTCTTTTACAGAGAACATAGATAGTCCTGGTTCCCTTAGAAAAAGAGGGACAGGGATTTTACTCAATCCTGTTGTTGATGGAAACAACATCTGAAGCATTCAGACCATTACTGGATCAGCAGTAGGTCAACAAATGGGTAAGAACAATCCATTTCAAGATGGACAGTATTCATAAGATAATTCTGATGGTTCTGCCAGGAGAATTCATCATGCTGTGGATTTGCAAGACACTTACCTCTGAATTCATATTTTTTTCCTCGACATCAAAAGTATTTATGATTTGCAGTAGAAGGCCAGCATTTTAAGTTTGCGCACTTCCTTTTGGGTAGGCCTGGGTGGTGAACTCTGCTCTGTTTGCGGAGTTTTTCACACTCTGCGCTCTGCAGAGCACTTGGACTTCTGAAAAACTCCACTCAGTCAATCAGTGAATCAATCAATCATGGTAGTTATAAAGCACACTACCTACCCGTGAGGGTCTCAAGGCACTGGAGGGAGGGGGGTGGGGGGGACACGCTGCTACTGTTCGAAGAGCCAGGTCTTGAGAAGTCTCCTGAAGGTTAGGTGGTCTTCAGTCTGCCGCAGGCGGATGGGGAGTGTGTTCCATGTCTTGGCGGCGAGGTGGGAGAATGATCTGCCGCCGCCGGTCACTCTTCAGATGCGAGGGACGGCGAGGGCGCGGTCTGCGGAGCGTAGCTGGCAGGTGGGGGTGTAGAGGCTGAGTCGGCTGTTGAGGTACGCAGGTCTGGTATTGTGGAGTTCCTTATGTTCATGGGTGAGGAGCTTGAAGGTTATCCTTTTTTTGATGGGGAGCCAGTGCAGGTCTCTCAGGTGGGGTGGGGTGTGATGTGGCTGCGGCGAGGGATGTTGAGGATCAGGCGGGCGGAGGCGTTCTGGATGCGTTGGAGCCGTTTCAGGTGAGTTTTTCCTCACTGGCCAACATTAAGTTGGCGAGCAAGGAAAATACAATTCTAGACCATTTCCCAGCGGGATTTCTCAACGCAGGCGGTTGTGGATGGTAGCGACCGCTTGCGTTGAGAAATTATCCGTTCGCGTTCAAGAAGCTTCCGCTTGAGTAGAATACCTACTCGAGTGGCAGAAAAAAGCAGGGCCCGCTTGCGCTACACATGGTGCCAATCGAGCTGATTTTCCAGTGAGGGCCACACACCCAGCACTAAAAATCAGTGCGAACAGCTTGGCTTAACACACTCCGCGTGCTTGTGGAACTCTGCATAACATGGTGGAGTTTTTGGGTCATTTTGCGAAATTCCCCAGGCCTACTTTTGGGCTCAGGTCCACTCCTAGATTGTTCACGAAGTTTCTGGCTCCATTGGTTGGTCTTCTGCACAAGGAAGGCATCCTGGTCCACCCATATTTTGACGAGTGGCTGGTCCATGCAAATTCAGCAGAACAGGTTATGCTGCAACAAGACAAGGTATTGGGCATTCTTCAAACACATGGATTTTTAATACATTGGTAAAAATCTAATTTCCTAACCTCCCAAGACTTAGAATTCATAGGGAGCAAGGCTCCAGATGTATCTCAGTTGTGTGTCTCTTCCGATTAGAAGACAGGAGTAGATGTTCAAGGGTTGGCTTCACTTCATAAGCCAAAAATGACAAACTGCCAGAGAATGTTTAAAGATACTAGGGGGACACAGCAGTCAACATGGTTCCATGGGTAAGCTTTCATTTAAATCTATTCGTCAATCCGTTTTTGAGACTCTGGTCTCCAGCCATGGATCAACTGGAGAAGTAAATGCCTCTTTCGGTTCAGATTGTGGAGACTCTCAAATGGTGGTTGGATCCAGTCTATCTATTGGAAGAGTTTTATCTGGATCCTGCGAGCTGGGTGATCATTACTACGGAAAGCAACAAGGCTGGATGTGGAGAATCGATGGATGATTTTGTACTTCAGGACAAATGGGAAGCTCTGGAGATGAAGAGGTCATCCAAGTGGAGAGAAATGGAGGCAGTACATCGAGCCCTGCTTCACTTTGCTCCAATATTTGAGAGCAAAGCAGTTATAATCAGAACAGGCAATATGTCTTAAAAAGCCTATTTACAAAGACAAGGGGCACAAGATCAAAAACTCTGATGGGTTGTGCAACTCCGATTTTTCACTGGCCAGAATTACATCAACAAAGACTGTCGGCAATTCATATTCAGGGGATTTTGAATCAGAGAGCAGACTATTTAAGCTGAATGTTTCCATCATCTCAGGACTATTGTTTGGGTCATCTAGTTTTTACAAATATTTGTAAAAAATGGGGGACTCCAATGATAGCTCTTTTTGCCAGTCAGGACAATTTTGTTCTTCCAGTGTTTTGTTCGAGGATCAAGGAGAACAGCTCTTGGAATGTAGATGCTATTTCCTGTCCGTGGCCGGAGGGGATATTGTATGCCTTTTCCCATTCCCTTTAATAGCGAGGTTTCTCATGAGGTTGAACACAGACAATGAATCGGTTGTTATAATTGCTCAAGCTTGGATCCGCTCATCGTGGTTTCCTCTGATGGCGAGCATGGACGAGGGATGAGGGTCATGGTCCTCTGGATCTATCTCCCAAAGTTCTCTGATCATAGTCCCTGAGGGTCCTTCAATATCTTCAACTAATGGCTTGGAAATTGAAAGGTTAGGTTTGAGAAGATTAGGTGTGCTAGAAGGGCTGGCTAGGATAATTCAGGCTTCTAGGAAAGGGTTAACACTGAAATCTTATACTCACCAATGGTCTTGATTTAGGAAATGGTGTTAGATGAAGCAGCTGATCCTTTGTCTTGTGCGGAAATTTCAATCTTCCAATTTCTACAAGATGGTTTTGACCAGAGTTTCAAATGTGCTACCTTGAAATTACAGTAGGCAGGCATTAAGGCATTCAGGGAAAATTGGATAAATGTTTTTGAATTTGAGGTTTTGGTTTCTACACTCTTCAAAGGTTTCTTAGACCTGAGGCGAGTAATCCTTTGCCTTCATGGGATCTTCCCCTGGAGTTAGATGTTCCGAAAGGGTCTCCAAGAACCACTAGACTCTGTGGATTAAACATTTCTGACCAGTAAGGTGTGTTGTTCTAGTGGCAATTAACACAGCCAAGAGAATGGGGGAATTGGGCTCTTTTTCAGCAAATCGTCCCAATCTTGGGGTTTTTCCAGATAACACTGTGTTGAGATTAGGTTCATCTTTTTCTCTGAAGAGGCCATCTCCATCTAATTTGTAGCTGAGTTTTTTCACAATACTTTGTCTCAGGAGGAGTTGGAGTGGAATAAATTACATGTGCAGAGGGCAGTTTTAATTTATTTGGAGAGGTTATCCTAATTTTGTTCTACGGAGGCTCTTTTTGTTAATTTTGGAGCAGTAAACAAGGGTGGGGATCCACCCAGACAGACTTTGAGTAGATGCAATCTACTATTCCTTCAGCATACCTGTTAAGAGGGTTTCTCCTCCAGAAGGGATTGAGGGGAGGTCCATCAGTAGTATGGGCGATTCCTGGGCAGAATTTCAGGGCATCTCTCTTCAAGAAATCTGTAGAGCAGCAACATGGTCTATATTATCAACTTTTATAAGACATTACAGAATTGATAATGTTTCTGGTCAACAGGATGCATTTGGTGTTAAAGTATTATCTGCTTCAAAGTAATAGTGTGAATTTCACAAAAAAATGTTTGAAACTGCTTCTTTTTGTCAGATGAATCTTTGTGATGGTCATAATCATTTGACAACATAGCTTTGGCATACCTCATTTCGTAATGGGAGGAACAGGAAAGTGAATTAAGAGGTAATGCATAGAGTCCAAACTTCCTTGTTCGAATCACTGCATTCCTCCCTCCCACCTCAGGTACTTAATTCAAAAAGTGATGCTTGGTTTTCCACAGGCTGTTTCCAGGTAAGCCAAAGCTATGTGTAGCAGGAGGGAGGGGTGGGATTGTGTTAAGTTTATTTTTATTTACAGGATTTGGACTTAGAGAAGTGAGTGTAGGGGTATTAATGCCTCATTTCATAATGATTGAGACAGGGAAGTCAGGACTTTACCATTACCAGTAAGCAATCTAGGCATTCGCTGTTATCATAGAGAACATGCCAGGACTGATTTTTCCATTTAAATAAATGTAAAGCTGAGAGTAATCAGACAAAAATGTCAAACTTTCAGTGTCTACACAGTAATTATTGCTTTTATAATTTAACAAAAATAAATTGCACTTTAGAAATAGTTATTTGTGGTGTCTGCACAGAGAGCCTTTCCCTCTGCAGGCTTGACTGCATCTTGGCCTGTGGTAGGGGAAAGAATCAGGGGAGTATCTTCCTCATCCCAGTTATATTCAAAGGGACTGAGGGAGGCCTTTTTAGTGACAATGTTGCAAGACTGCACAACAGGCATTGTTTTTGACATGAGGTCTCTGAAGCATACTCAAATCCTAACTAACCTTCCTTGTGCATGCATTTGAACCCTCCCATATGAAAGTCAGATGCATTTGTGTGTAAAGACTGTTATGTCTTCTTTTACTTGCTGTACAGGCATTAAGGTATGGTATGGGGTGCCAGGGACGTATGGAAAATGCACTGTCACCCATCACAGTAACATTAAATAATCAATGTCTGTACACATTTTACCTAGCAAATATCAAATTTCGATTTATAGTATCTGACATATCCAATAGGCAACTATTTCCAAGCTTTCATCTAGCAAGGCACTTGATAAGGACAGTGCCAGAACATGTCTGAATCATATGTACTGCCTAGTTATTGTTGAACAATGTCTGTTATAAAACACTGAGTTGCAGATCACCTGTATATTTGAGCTGTGCTGTGCCTTGCAATTACTGTACAGGCATCAGCTTGCAGGGTGGATAGCTGCACACATGTCTCAACAACACAGCAGTGGCCTGTTGAAAATGTGCAGTTCTACAAACCCATAGCTTGAGTTCTTTAATTCTTGAGAAGTGTTAGACAAAACTATATGGGCGTTTATTTGAGTCAAAATGGTTTCAAGAAAATTATGGGAAAAAAACTACACAAGGCACTGTGCGACCCCCCCCCCCCCTCCCCTCCCTCCCACCCCTACTCCCACAGCTGTAGAAGTAATGTCTTGATAACTTCCTGAAGCAAGAAGGTGGAGAGAGCACAGCACCTGGACACGTGTTGAAATGGACTGGTGTCTACGTTTGTGTGTTCATAGCAAACGATCAAGTCCTTGCACAAGTTCAAAATAACCCACCTACTAACCACATATTTGCTATAAACCTCCTTCGCTGATAGATAATAGTCACTCTGATCCTAAATATCCGCTCCAGTGTCCTTCTTTGCTGCGCTGCCAAATTCCTCCTCCTCCTCACTACTGTGTAGAAAGCAGCAATTTTGGAAAAAAAACTGATGTATTCTGAGACCCCCTTTAGATCTAGCACCTGGTTACCACCTCTTCAACTTGAGGGTTAATTTGCAAGTGGAAATTGCAGCTTTTATGACTATTCTCCAATTGTGAATATTTAGCTCATATTATATTAGATTGTAGATCGGAGGACCAAGAGTCCTTTGGGGTGGTGGTTGGAAGTGCTGGAGAAGCGTCCATTAAATAGTATGTTTGACTCAAACTTGGACATATTATTGGCAACAATGGTTTGTTTGGTGGTGGAGCCACACAGAACCCTTTGTGCAGTCAATTCCTAGATGTGGCCCCTCATGGTCGCTGACAGAAAATGCAGAATAACAGCAGCTCTCAGAGGTTGGCACATCTTCGGTGTGCCACCTGTGATGGTGGGTGGTATCAAGCCATGTAGTTTCACTACCTCGGTGTACTGAGAGAAGAAAACTTGCCACAGGTTGGGCAGCAGTTACGATGCCAGAACAAATTGTCCGTGATGCAGTCACACCGTGTTGACGAGTGGATCACAGCAGCATAGCTAGACCTTTGGCTGCCCGTGGCCGTCCCTGTGTTTGCCGCCCTGTTAGCGGCTGCATGTAAGAGCGGGGTGCTGGTGATTCCTGCGTTTGCCGCCCCGTGACCAGGGCTGGACTGGCCATAGTGGGCACCGGGCAATCCCCCGGTGCGCCGCACGGGTTGGGGCCGGTTTTGGTCCCCGGCGGGCCGTTTTTGTTACAGGGCTGTTTTTGCAGCATAGCTGCAAAATCGGCCCTGTACCAAAATCGGCCGAAAACCGGCCCCGGCAAAGAGCTCGGCAGCACCTCCAACCCCCCGAGTGGGTAGGGGGGGCTGGCCGGGCACTTTGCCAGGACCGGTTATGGTTCCCAGTCCGGTCCTGCCTGTGAAGGCCGCAGGTTGGAGGGGTGGGGGTGATGGCGGAACGCCTCCGCCCCTAAAACTCATGCCACCCAGGGTGGACCGACTCCCCCCCCCTTGCTACTCCACTGGTACATCAGCACACTAATTGCTAACAACAGTTACCACTTTGAGACGTTTAAGTAACACATCAGATTTAGCTCATGACGATGTGCATATGATGCCACCACATGAACTGTTGTGTGCATCTGCAAACGAAGTACAAACAAAAGGATTCGCATTGGGTCTGTCATGTGGTGTGATGGGAAAACTATACTTCTATCAGAAATCATTCAAAAAGAGCACATGTATTCAGTGCTGAAAAAGCTGTGTGTGATATGATTGTATTAACATCCTTGCTGTGTCATGCAGGTGTTTCATAGCGAGGACGTGTAAGGTCCATAAGCGAGTGACTTCTTGCACTGTACATTATGGGCACAAACTTATTTTCATGGGTTCGCTCCTAGTTGCATGGAATCTGCTGTGTGTGGTTATATAATTATCTAGAGCCTTGAAGTCTCGTCAGCGTTATTTGAAACTTCTAAGAGAGACAGGCAACATGAAGCTGGAACTTGCAATAACATGAAGGTAATTAATCATCACTCCTATTTCCTAGGTCCCCAGAGAACCACTCAACATGTGTAAGGAATGTTTCAGGCCTTCCAACATTTACTTGGAGGAAATAGATGGTTTCACATTCAAACTAAAAAAGTCAAGTGAACCCTACAGTTTTTACAGTGAATGGAGGATAAAGACATGTTTTGAACATTCACCTGTAGTTGAACACCAGGAACAATAGTATGGGAAAGCTGTAGCAACAATTGATTTTGTATGGCAGGAAAATCAGTTTTAGCCGACACAATTTGTTTTCTGGGGAATTGCAAGCTGGAGATACGGTGGAAATGTATGTTGCATCTCTCTGTGCCAGCGGCAAAGTGTGAATTTGAAAACTTCACTGAACAATTAATTATAGACCAAATGGTGACCAGGTGTTACAACACTTAGGGCCAGATGTATCAAGATACACTTTTGCGATTCTCAAATAGCGATTTTTAAGGAATCGCTATTTGAGAATTGCAAAATGGTATGTATGTAGAAATTCGCTATTTTGTAGCGATTTCTTAAAATTCCATAATTGCGATTAGCAAATTGCTAATCTCAATTAAGGAATAATTTCCCATTAATTTCTATGGGCCAGGAGGCCCATAGGAATGAATGTGAAATTATTCTCAATTTGCGATTCGTAATTTGCTAATCGCAAATTGAGAATAATTTCAAGGGCGCAGGGGTGACCAAAGGACACCCTGTTGCACCCCTGAAATAAGCATGGGTGCACATGTGGTGCATGTATGTGCATCACATGGCACTTTGAAAAATGCAAAAATGGGCATTTTTCAAGAAATTCGCAAATTACCACCAACTTGAAGTTGGTGGTAATTTGCGATTCCTTAGGTACAATTAGCAAATTTATTTTCCTTCATACATTGCATTTAAGGAATCGCAAATTTTGAGATTCCTTAAATGCAATCGCAAAATAAGGAATCGCAAATTTGCGATTCCTTATTTTGCACAGAAATTTGCTACATACATACCATTTTGCTCAAATGAGTTCGCAAACGCGAACTTCGGCGTTTGCGAACCCATTTGAGCTTCATACATCTGGCCCCTGGTCACCATTTTGTCACAACATTATTGACTTGTAAAAGTTCCTCTTTGGAAGAAGGGTTTAAAGGCGAATAGCATCAAGCAATTGGATTCAACCAACGCACTTAGCAGAATAAGAGAGGTCACTGTGTATACTGTAAAATTAGAAAAAGGTGTGATCAAGGACAGTGATAAGTAAAAACAAGATATGTGATATATGTGTGGGTCACGTGGTTACTGATTCGTTTAATAGGTTTTCTCTTGCACAACAGAAGGAATGCAATACATTAGGTATTTTCCTAGGATGTGCAAAAGGGTAGAGAAAAAAGATAGTGTAAATGAGGTGCTGAGGACCCTGATCTCTCTGAAGGTTTCAAATAAATGTTTTCAGCTGATAAGGGGAATGAAACCGAGGTTTCTGAGTGTAGGGATCCGATTGGGTCATTGAGATTGTAGAGGAGAGCGTTCGGTTACTGACGGAATCTAGATCAAAGTTCACCATCATCACCACAGATAGTTTGATTCAAAAGGGTATAGAATGGAACCTTTTGCCATCTGATGTCAACCCTAAAGGTTATAGGAGCACAAAAATCAAACTGCAAAGCTACTTTTACGGGCAGTGATTTCAGGGAAAGAAGTGTTTGTGGGGAAATGTATGTCTAAAGTAGGTCATACTTGGCTTGCATTTTCAGGGGTGACTTGAGATTGTGTTCAAAGCCGACAGAAGGATCAAACTTTGGGGGTGTCTTATGGGTCTTAATAGGTGTAGTGATACGCGCGAGTACTCAATCAATCAATCAATCAGGCATTTGTTGAGCATGACTACTCACCCCTAAGGGCCTCAAGGAGCTGGGAGTGGAGGGGGGTGCAGGCTCCAGTCCATAAAGGAGGGGGTCTGTCAAAGAGCCAGGTTGTGAGGTTTCTTGCGAAGATGGGAAGCGGTGTTGTCTGTCTGAGGTGGAGCGGACGGGCGTTCCAGGCTCTGGCCGCGAGGAGGGAGTAGGAGCGGCCTCCCGATTTGGGGTGCATGGAATTTGAGTTGGCTCTTCAGGTATGCTGGACCGGTGTAGTGGAGGGCCTTTTGTGCATGGGTGAGCATCTTCAAGGTTGACTCTAGACTCAATGGGGAGCCAGTGGAGTGTGCGCAGGTGCTGGGAGATGTGGCAGTGTCTTGGCAGGTTGAGGACCAGTATTGCGGCGGTGTTCTGGATGTTCTGTAGCTTGCGGTGAGGTTTTTGTTTATTCCAGCGTAGAGTGTGTTGCCGCAGTTGAGTCTGCTGGTGACCAGGATGTGAGTGATGGTCTTTCTGTGTTCGAGGGGGATCCATTTGAAGGTCTTACGTAGGAGGGTGTGGAAGCAGGAGGACGAGACGGAGTTGATCTGACGATCCATTTTGAGCTTGGACTCCAGGATAATTCCCAGGTTGTGTGCGTGGTCCGTGGGGGTGGGTGGGCTTCCGAGGGTGGGGGGCCACCAGGTGTCGTTCCAGGCATCGGGATTTGGGCCCATGATGAGTACTTCTGTTTTGTTGGTGTTTAGTTGTAGGCAGCTGTTTTTCATCCATTTAGCGATGTCTTCCGCGCTACTTGAAAGTTGTGTCTGGCGGTGTTGGGTTCGTTGGATAGGGAGAGGATGAGTTGGGTGTTGTCTGCGTATGACACAATGTTGAGTCCGTAGGTTCTGACAATGGAGGCGAGCGGAGCTATGTAGACGTAGAAGAGCGTAGGGCTGAGGGAGGACTCCTTGGGGACTCCACAGGTGGTTGGAGTAGGGTACGAGAGAAAAGGGGGCAGTTTGACCCGCTGCATTCTACAGGTGAGGAAGGAGCGGATCCAGTCGAGCCCCTTGTCCTGGATCCCTGTGTCATGGAGTCTGCGTATTAGGGTGCAGTGAGAGACTGTGTTGAATGCCACTGAGGGGTCGAGGAGGATGAGGGCTACTGTTTCTCCTTTGTTCAGTAGGCGGATGTTGTCTGTTGCGGCGAGGAAGGCGTTTTCCGTTCTGTGTTTTTTTCTGAAGCCGGATTGGGAGGAGTCGAGGATGTTATGCTCTTCGATGAATGTGGCAAGTTGGCTGTTGATGGCTTTCTCGATGAATTTCGCTGGGAATGGGATCAGGAAGATGGGTCTGTAGTTTTTGAGGTCAGTGGGGTCCACCGAGGGTTTCTTCAGGAGGGGGTTGACCTTGGCGTGTTTCCAGTTGTCGGGGAATGAGGCGGTCGCCAGGGAGCGGTTGATAGTGTGGTGGAGCATGGGTGCGATGGTGTTGGAGGCTCTGTTGAAGATCTGGCGGGGGAAGGGGTCCGTGGGGGCCCCGGAGTGGATTGACTTCACTGTCTTTAATGTGTCTTCGGTGATGAGGGCTGTCCAGTTGTCAATCGCTAGCTTCAGTGTGTCGGGGTGGTTGCTGAGGGTTCAGTGTGTTGGTTGACTTTGTCGAAGTTGTCGTAGAGGCTTTTGATTTTATGCTGGAAACAGGTGCTGAGTTTGTCGCAGAGTTCTTGTGAGGGAGGGATGTCATTAGACTGACAGGTGGGTTGGGTGCGCTCCTTGATGATGTTGAAGAGTTATTTGCTGTTGTGCGCATGTGTGGAGATTCTGTCTTCAATCGCTTTTTTCTTCATTTTTCTGATGAGTTGGTGGTGAGCATTAGTGGCGGCTCTGAAGTTGTTGTGGGCTACTGTTGATTTCATGTTCCTCCAGGCCTTTTCGAGGCAGTGGTAATTGCGTGTGGACTCTCGAAGTTTAGTGGTAAACCATCTGGCTTTCATGGCCTGGGTGATGTTGTTTTTCTTGAGGGGGGCTATGGTGTTGGCGATGTCGGAGATCCATCTGTGCAGGGTACGCTGCGGTGTTGGGGTTGTCGTTTTCCGCGATGGTTGGGGTGGAGTTGCTGAATGAGGAGGTAAGCTGGTCGTTAGTGATTCTGGTCCAGTTTCTTTATGGGAGCAGGTGCTGGTGCCTGTGGATGGTGGGCGTTCTGAAGGTGAAGTGGAAGCATCGATGGACAGTCCTTGGGAGTTTGGTGTTTTGGCTGAAGGTGATGGAGTTTACTGTTGTGAAGAGGGGGTCGAGGGTGTGTCCTGCTGAGTGTGTGGGTTCATTCACGATCTGGCGGAGTCCAATGTTGTGGAGGATGTCCAGGAGGGATGTGGTGTTGGGGTCCAGTTGGTTGTTGAGGTGGAAGTTGAGGTCACGAAGCAGGGTGTAGTTGCTGGATGCGATGGCATGCAGTGAGATGATGTCCATGATGGAGTTGGCGAAAGGTCCGTGGGGACCAGGGTGTCGGTAGATGAGGGTTCCTCAGAGGGTGATGGTAGGGCTGGCCAGTATCTTGAAGTGAAGGTGTTCCATTAGGTCTGTGGGCCCATTGGGGAGCGTGCTCAGGCAGAGGGTGGATTTGAGGACGATGGTGATTCCTCCTCCCGGGCGGGTGGGGCGGTCCTTCCTGGAGATCTTGTTTCCTTGGGGAATGGCGATGTCCGGTCCCGAGATGGTGGTGGTCCAGGTTTCGGTGAAGAGCGCTACGTCCGGGGTGGTGCTGTCGGGGAGGTCCCAGATTTTGGTGGCGTGTTTGTGGAGGGATCGGACGTTGAGGAGGATGCATTGGAGGGTCTTCGGTTCAGTTTTGTTCTTGTGGTCGGGTTGTGCTGGGTCCGTGTTCTTGGTGGTGCTGTAGGTGTGCCAGCATCAGTGACAGTTGAAGGGTTCGTGGGTGTTGGCTGGTGACGCTAGCTTGCAGTTGTTGTTGCGGCCTGGGTTGAGTTTGTGGAGTGCTGCTGTGTCGTAGCGTTGGACGTGCTGAGGTCCAGGGTTCCCAGTCCTAGTTGCGGTCGGGTCATGGACGAGCACAGATGGGCTTGCCTTTCGCACGCCTTTTGCGCACCAGTGGTGCGGCTGCATAGCAGCCGCTATTAAGTAGGGGTCGGGGAGGGCTGGACAGCTGGGAGGGGAAAAAACGGGCGGCAAAGGGACACATTTTTTTTAAAAAGAGGACAAAGTGGAAAAGGGCAGAACAAGTGCAAGAAAAGTAGACAAAAGACACAGAAGGAGAGAAGGAGACAGGAGAGTGAAAGGGGGAGATTGAAATGAGGGGAAAACAAGTGAAAACTGAGAGAAAAAGCGGAGCGAGAGAAAGGAGACAGAGGTCCACTGGACCACCAGGTAATGAGGCTCTGGTTTTGTCACTGGGGGCTGGTTTTGCAGCAGTGCTGCAAAATCGGCCCCCTGTAACAAAAGCGGGAGTGGTGCTTCTTGCTCGCTGCACACCCCCCCCCCCCCCCCCCCCCCCCACCCCCACCCCCGGCTCCCAGGGACGGTCGAGCTGCAATCTGCCAGGGCTGGTTGCGGTTCCCAGTCCGGCCCTGCCCTCCTGCCAAGTGTTCGCTATATATAACTGCAATAAAAGTACCCGAACTTGGCAGAAATGTCGAGTGTATTCCAGCGCTGCAGCCTTACCCTCTAAATGACAGCGTAACAGTTCCAATATGGGCGGCTCTGTCTGTCAGACCACATCTTCTCCTCACTCCTGTCACTCACGCTGTTATTTAGAGTCTAAGGCAGCAGCAGCAACCTAGGCTGGAATACAGTCTCTGTTGACTGTCAGAGCGCCTCACAGACGCCAGCTTGCCTCTAGGAGTACGGCTACTCTCTTGATACAAGGAGAAGCCCCGGCACTCAGGGGAGAAAACTTGAGAAGTACCGGCCCATTTATCTACACTGTTTCACATGGGAATAGAAGCGTGACACTCGTGGCTATATCAAACGGGAACGCACTGGAAAAAAGCGCTGGAAATAAAGAAAAAAAGCTAGTTAATAATTCTTTTTATGATCCACTGGAATGGATCCGGGCCCACAGAGAGAACCTTGGGGATGACTTCGTCACCTGGGGCAGTGAAATGCTAGCACTCTGGAGGGGCGGGGGGGGGGGGGGGGAGGGGGGGCGGGAGGGGGGCACGAAGGGTGTGCTAGCCGTTTACGCTCTCCCCTACTTTGTCAAAGCGTTTAAATATCTATGCTAATTTATGTAAAATAGTATGTAAAACGCAGCAGAAATGCGCTGCGAAAACTATAAATATGTGTGGAACGCCGCCCCATAAATATAGCCGGATGCGGCAGTTTCTTGCTGCGGCTTGATGCTTTTCTGCAGGTGCTGCCCATTAACCTATTGTGTGCTTGGCATAAATAAGGCAGGCGCGGGGAAACGTCGGCCCAGATTGGCTCTTCCGTCTGCGGCAGCGAACAGTAATGCTTATCGTATGTTTAATAAACCGGCCGTAAAGATGATAAAACACATAGCCGTCGCCAGGGTAATTTAGCGGGAATCGCTTGACTGCTGACAGTTCCTGATCGTTCGCGGCTTCTTTTTACGAGTCCCTGGCCCGGATACAAGATCGGTGTGGCTCGGGTCCACACAGCAGAAGGCCTCGATGGAAGCTGTGCACGTGGAGGACGAGTCCAAGTACCAAGGGGTGGGGAGCTGCGCATCTCCTTGAGAACCCCCTCAGAGGCAGTCGTAGCTTGAAATGACGCCGCCTCTCCCGCGAAATAGAGAAAGGGAGCTCGGAGTCTCCTATATGTAAGATAACTCTGCCCTCGGCTGAATAGGGGGTCCTTTGAGGTGTGGGGTCCACCTGCGCTATGCCCCTGCTCAGAGGCACAGGGTTCCATGACAAAGTATGGAATGTTGAAACCTAAATCACGTGGCCTGTAGTCTTATACCTATGATCTCACAGCACAGTGCCTGTACTCCTTGATAATGTACCTGGAAGTGTAGTGCCTAGTCCTCTCAAGATGCCTTTTTAGCACAGCGCCTGCAGTCATCTGCTAATGTCACCCACAGCAAAAAGCGTGGAAGGCCTCTGATAATGTACCTTCAAAGTATAGTGTATGGACGATGCCTGCAGTGCCATGACAATGAACCTCATCACAGTATAGTGTCTGCAGTCCTATGTTAGTGGCCCTCGCGGCAAGATGCCTGCAATTTTGTGACAATGAACCTCACAGTATATGCCTGCAGCCCTACACACGATGTCTGCAGTGCTGTGATAACGAACCTCACAGTATAGTGCCTGTAGCCCTACAAACGATGCTCTGAAAGCTTGCAATAAGGCCCTTAAGGGCACAAAACTCAAATATAATGACATCCCTCAAAGCACATGGTCTAAAATCTTGCAATACTGCCCTTCACAACTCAAACGTACTATACAATAATTATACAACTTAAAGCACATTGGGGCCAGATGTAGGTGGCTAAATACAGGTCGGTAACGCCGAAATTCAGAGAATTTCAGCGTTACCGACCGGTATTTGGCTGAGTGCAATGTAGGTGAGTTCATACCTACATGCAAAATAAGGAATCAGAAAATAGTGATTCCTTATTTTGCTCTTGCATTTAAGGAATAGGAAATACCCATTCCTTAAATGCAAAGTACGTAGCACTAAAAATAGTGCACTTGAGCCTTAACGAATCGCTAATTACCACCAACTTCAAGTTGGTGGTAAGTAGCGATTTCCTTTAAAAAAGTACTTTTTTGCTTTTTTAAATGTGCCATGTGGCACACATCCATGCCCTTAGGGCATGGACGTGCGCCACATGTGCACACATCCACATTTCAGGGGTGCAACAGGGTGTGCTTTGGACACCCTGGCACCCTTGAAATACCTCCCGCTATTAGCGATTCGGTAATACCAAATCATTAATATTCATTCCTATGGGCCTCCTAGCCCATAGGAATGAATGGCTAGTTATTCCTTAATAACGAATCTCAATTACTGATTCGTTATTAAGGAATGTTAAGCAATCGCTATTATTTTAGTGATTCCTACCTACATTCCATTTAGCGAGTCCTTAATAGCGATTCGGTAAAAATCGCTATGAAGCACTCCTAAATTGAAGTTACCTACATCTGGCCAGGACAAATGGTCTAAAATACAGCAATAATGCCCTTCAGAGCAAACACTATACTCCAATAACCATACCCCTAACAGCACATGGTCTAAAATACAGCAACAATGCAGTTCACAGCACAAAACTACCGTCCAATAATGGTATCCGCACGGAACATGATCTAAAACATGGCAATAATGCCCTTCACAACACAAAACTACAGTCCAGGATTGAGATCCCCTCACAGCACCAGGTTTACGACATCGTATTAATGCCCTTCAAGACCCAAAACTACTGTATGCTAATGAAACCGGTTACAGCACATTGTCTAACATACAGAAATAATGTAAATGTAAATGTACAGGAATTTATATAGCGCAAATCACCAAGTGTATTCCCCTGTGAGATAACCCCGGCAGGGTATCCGCAAGGTGAAAGCCAGGCATCCCGCCGCGAGGGGCCGTTGTGGAGATTAAGCAAGCTATTGCCCAGAGTCGCAGAGTGTGAACCCGTGAATCGAGTAGGCACCGGAGCGAGAATTGTCGAGTCCATGGACATTTTAGGACTCAAGACCCCGCCGAGCCGGGAATTGAACCCTGGTCCCGGGCTGACCTCTGCTTCCAGGTCTGCCTCCTCTAACCAGTGAGCCACACTTCTCCGCTCCAATAATGCCCTTCGGAGCGCAAGGCGCCTGGATACCCTCACGGGTAATTGGAGCGCTATGCAAATACAGACTGATTGATTGAAGGCTTGCATCTATACCATTAGGGCCGCCCTCCTGTAACAATGCCCCTCGCAGCACACGAGCTGACATCTTGCAGTAAAGCCCTGCGGGTCACAAGGCACGCGACACCTCTATCACCAGAGCCGTCGCTGCTGTAATAATCCCCGTCAGTCAAAGTCCCGCAGCCCTTCCGAGCTCCCCTGGATGGACACTCTGCAGACAGACATGAGGCTCTGAAGCTTGGAATCCTTCTGCCCTCTGGACCGCGAGGTGCTGCCAAGCCCGCCGCCGCGAGCCGCCACCCGAAGAGACTGCCCTGTCCTGTCCGTCTGTCTGCCACTTTAATGAAACTGCTGCAGCTTCTTTTGCAGGGCCCACGCTCAGCATTTTCGAAGTTGCTGAGTGTTTCAAATCTGACTTTAGTTGTTCAACTTTTCTCTTCAGCCTTCACCCTCCCAAGGCTCTGATCCATCGCGCCGCATCCATTTTTAGGTTCCTACAGCGCAGCAGAAAGATGATGCAGAATAGGTGTGAGAGGATGGGAAATTAATTAAACTTTGCGGGTGAGGGGTCATTCTGTTATAGTTCGGGGGTCGCTGACTCAGCAGGCTGGCACAGAACAGCCCTGCTTGGCACAGCACATCCCTACAAATGTACAAACACTTCCTCCAAGTGCCGGCTGGGCTTTAGGGACTGGCATTGAAAGAGGTCCTTTCTCCTCGAGATGCAAGCATTCAGGAGACTGGTACAATTCAGCATTCCTGGAATTTGCATGAGGGTAAACAGCCTGTGCCAGGATGGATAGGCACACCTTAGGGGTGGCTCCTCATTAGGGCAGAGGACCGTCGCCCCACTGCTGGAGCAGCAGTGCAAAACGTAAAATACAATGATAATAAAGCAATTATTAAAACCTATTATCATTTTGTTTCACCTGTAGGAGCCGGTTAGAACACCGTAGCGTCATCCGAGTGCTGGGGGCCGTCAGCAGCAGGAGTGGTGGGCCCCGGGCAGTGCTGTCAACGTGCATGTCGGTTTGGCTGGCCGTATCAGAACGTCCAAACCGGCATGCGCACTGACATGTCCCCAACCCGCACTGTATTGCCGGGTGGAGAGAACAGCAGGTGCAGGGTTCCACTTCCCTTTGGAGCGGAAAACAAGACTGTTCAGGCCAATTCTAGCGCTTCTTGAAAACACTGGGATAGGCGTAGAAGAGTCTGGGATGCTGTGCTCATGGGAACTGCAGTTTGCAATTCCTGTAGCATAATAGCACAGAGGCGAGGAGCGGGAGATGAGCATCGTAGAGGCGGCGGCTGGCAGCAGGAAGGTAAGTGTACTTTTTTTCTTGATTTCCCGTCGCTGCCCCCATGTTGCCCCCCCCTACTTCGGGTCGGGAGCAGTTGGAACTGTCTCTAGCATTAGCTATCTCCCCAGCATCATGCAATCATTTCATGCATTCTGTAAGAATTTGGGTTGCTGGTTGAAGTGGTGAACTAAAGCAGCAACCACAATCCTTTTCAGGATGAAGTCACCAACCAACCCTAAATTAACCTGTGTTCAACCCTCAGGTATCTTGGCATGGAGAAGGCAGGCTTAACTCCGAGGCAATGCGAAAGTATTTATGCAACACTTCAAACAATAACGCAGTGAATAACACACTACAAAAGGATGCTACACCAGTTTAGTAAAACAGAGTAATTTTAAATAAATAAAACAAGACAAAACAACAAAAATCCAATTAATAGGACTGGAGTTATTCAACTTTAAACATTTCAGTAAAAATAGAGTTGAAAAGTACAAAGTGCTAACTGTTGATGTCTGATCGCACCAGATCGGGACAAAACCACAAGTTTAGGCCAACCGCAATGGAGCGCGGGCCGGCTACAGAGACCCTGTTAGGCCCACAGAATAAAGTAACTTAAATCCTGGTTTGCAGAGCACAGCTAAAGCAATGCTTTTGCTCCAAAATGTGGTGAAGCTGTAGTGAGAGGACCTGCATCATCATTGAAGATCCCATTGACGAGGGTTTGCTATGTGAAGTCCGGCATCGAGTATGCATCACACAGTCAGGGTGAACCATCAGTTCCAAGATGCTGCGAGGCGGAGTCTGGCATCATCAACGAGGGATACAAGGGCCTTCGCTGAGGATGCATTGTACAGTGGCAGTTCCAATGAGGCAATGAGCTGCGATGTGATGTGGGTCTTTGCAACAGAGACAATCCACGCAGTAGCGGTGCTGTAGCGATGATGTGTTGGTTCGCCTTGGGGTTGCACCGTGCAGTAGAGCAGATGCGTCAGTTCCACTGCATCCACAGAAGCTGTTAGAGCATCATAGGCCCACTTCCAAGGGTCCACGACTGGGTTGGCATCACTTGGCAGGGTAAACTCACAGATGGTTGGGTTCAGGTCCATGTGCTGTGGTGAAGGGGGTTGGAGCCATATGTCTCTGAGGCTCAAGGTAGGAGGCCAGCTAACTAGCCCCACAGTCACTCTGGTGGTCCTGGGTTCAACAGATGCAATTCCAGTCCTTACCACTCAGACAGGAGGGCAGCAGGTTGGCACAGTAGTCCTTCAGAGCATCAGTCCAGCAGAGTGGCTGTCCTATAGGCAGCACAGCAGTTCTTCTTTCTAGCAGAGTATCTACATGTCCAGAAGTGTACTGAAGAGTTGGTGTTGGAGGTCTAATATATATGCTCAGTTATGCGTAAGTGGGAGAAGCTTCTATAGGTTTCCTTTTGAAGTCCACAGGCATCCTGCCTTTGGTGTCCTGGCTCCAGACTAACTGCAAGGGGTATGCAGCCCTTTGTGTGGAGGCAGGACACAGCCTATGCAAGTGTAAGTAGGGCTGTGCCCAGCTCTGCCTACCTACCCTTCCAGTAATGGCACATTTAGGCACACCTATGTTTTCTATTGTGTGTAGCAGTCTATGAGTTAAACCCAAATCCCAACTGTCAACTATACCCAGGCAAGTGACCCAGTGACATGCAGCAGGCACTAAATAAATAAGGCAGGAAAATAGCAATTTTCTAACAGTGGCATTTTAAAAATCGTAATTTTAAATCCAACTTAACCATAAGCAAGTATTTTTCATTACAATTCTAAAGCTACCAAACATGAACGGATTACTTATTCCCATTTGCAAATAACAGCTGTACTGAAAAACACATTCAAGCGTTTATCACTATCAGAACATGTAAAACCTAAAATTACATGTCCTAACTTTTAAATACACTGCACTCTGCCCTCTTGGCTGTCCACAGCCTACCCCTGGGATGACTTTTAGCTCTTAAAATAAAAGGTTTTGGCCTGGCAAAAGGTTTATTTTGCCATGCCGAAAATGTAGTTCAAAACTGCATACAGGAGCTGCCATGGCAGGCCTGAGACATGATTAAAGGACTACTTAAGTAGGTGGCACAATAGTGCTGCTCGTCCACTTGTACAATTCAATGTACATGCCCTGGGTACATGTAGCAACTCTTTATCAGGGATGTATAAGTAATTAAAAATGCCAATTGCAAATGTCAATGTTACAATTTTTTAAGGAGTGTGTACATGAACCTTAGCACTGGTTAACTGTGGTAAAGAGCACAAAGTCCTACAGCCAGCAAAATGAAATCAGCAAAAAATGAAGGAGGAATGCAAAACGTTTGGGGGAGAACCACCCTAAGCCTGTCATGTCTAACATAACGTATACCATTCCTTTTTTTTTTACATTTTGTTTTTCCTTTTTCCTCATATGACCTCCGTAGCTACTACTGCCTCTCGACCTGTCCCACCACTGGCGCAAATAGCTTTTGGTGGATGCTCAGTCTCAGCTGATATGTTCTAAACGGGGAGTGACCGTTTATACTCAACTTGAGCTGACCCAGAGGTATTAATCATTGGAAGATATCCTAGATCCAGATCTAACAAATGGTAATCCAGAATCTACAACCTACTCAGGGGGGGTCATCCAGGCAATTCCAGAACAACCCAGCATCAGCCCTGTCCCTAGAATCATTAACCCTCTGGTCTATGGCTCGATAATACTTAACAGAATTCCACCAAGCATTCCAACTAGGAGAGGTTTCCTGTCGTCACAGCAGGCAGATCTCCCTCCTTGCCAGCAACATGAGGTAAAACACCATTTTGTATTGAGGCCCACACTGAAGTTGTGTCCCACCCGGCATAGATACCACACCAAAAAAGATGAGAGTTGGGCTTACCTCAATATCTACACCCAGGACCGTGGAAATGGTCTTACCCACATCCAACCAGAAGTGGTGCATCTTGGGACAGGACATGAATATATGGACATCATCTGCGTTCTGAAAGCCGCACCTCCAACAGTTAGCTGGTCCTCCACCCTTCAGTTTAGAGACCTTAAAAGGGGTTCAGTATATCCTATGGAGTGTGAAGAAATGATTTCGCCTGAGTGCAGCAGATTTAATCACAGAATAAAGCATGTCAATAGATACTTGCCATAACTGCTTCCGTTCTACGCCAGGCAAGTAGTTCTTCCAAACCCGGTACAGCTTGTCCACTCTACTTTCTGCTGCAGCCAGAAGATAGTAATACCATAGGGCCACTTCTTTCTTCCTCGGGGATCGATTTTGCAAGTCCTTCACCATGTCATTATCCACACAACACGACCAGCGTTGAGATTTACACCATGACCTAAGCTGATTGTGCTTAAATTTGAAAAAAGTTCCAGCTGTGGTTTGATTCCAGAACTCCCAGGGAAGACATTTACTATCCACTACCAAATCCATGTAAAAAAGAATGGCGGACAGTGGACACTCCTGCTTGTTCCACGTTCTATATTTCCATGCGGGGAAAGGCTGCCATTAACTAAGATCCGGGCCCGTGGTGAATTATAGATTTTTTTGACGACCTCTCTAAAGCCCGAGTTAAAGCCCATAACATTCAAAGTCCTGTCTAGGAAATGCCATCTAACACAGTCAAAAGCTAATAATTGACAGGGGGAGACCCATTGATGATGCCATGTCCACTGTACCAACCAAAGTATAAATCAAGTCTGACATTTGCCTACCCGGAAGAAAACCCTTTCGGTCTTCATGGATTATTTGGCCAATAATTTTACAAAGCCGTTTATTCAGAATCCCTGCAAAAACCTTATAATCGACGTTTAATAAGGAAATTGGGCAGTATGATTGACACTGAAAAGGGTTGTTATCTTGCTAAAGAATCAGAGTGATAACTTCTTCCGACCATGAGTCAGATAGTGGGCAAGAGCCCTTTAGGAATTCGTTAAACAGCTTCATCCAGACCAGAATGATTTCATCCTTCAACATGAGGTAAACCTCGATTGGAATTGCGTCTGGGCCAGCAGCTTTCCCCTTTTTAGCCTAATGTAACACTTCCAGTATCTCACTTCATGTTATTTCTGAAGAAAGACATTTTTGACTAGCCTCTGTTAACCACGACAGTTGTTTCTCACCACCCCCTGGAGATTTTCATGATATAAATCTTGAAAGAACCCTGTTAAAGGCCTGTTCTATTTTGTCTTTTCCTCTGTCAGTTGTGTACCGAACTTGATCTTACTGATATACATATTGGCTCTATCAGTCCTAGACTTCATGGTAAGAAGCTTCCCACAGTTCTCTCCTTGATCAAACTCCCTCATCTTACTTATCTCCCACTTTTGATGTAAAATTTCTTCCGTTTTAAGTTTAAATTTTAGTTGACACTCCTCCACCCTCTTTACCCACTGCTCTTTCCCCGGGTCATCAGGTGGTCTCCCCCTCAACACACCTTCGGCCCTCACTATCTGCTGTTCTAAATCGGCCAGTTCTTCTCTCTCTGACCTAGCCCACGCTGATACTGCCCCTTTAGTGTCCCTCTCAGCCAAGCCTTAAAGGCATCCCAAACGATATACAGGGGGGCAGACACAAGATTATTATGGAAGAAGATTTCAGTTTCAAACTTAAAAAAGCCTGGAGTAGAGGATAACAGGAAAAACCGCATATTCAATGTCCATCTTCTTAAACAGAAATTTGGGGGGAAATCTAGTTTAAGGACCATAGCACCAGGATCAGGGGAGATTTAAACTCGGCGAGGGGCAAACAAAGGCTACTCAGAGGGTAAATATCATCCTCATTAGGCCCATAAAAGCTAACCAGGGTATGTTTGACCCCCCTATATTTAATATCAGCAATGACCCAGCGTCCTCTGCAATCTACTTGGGATTTTGTTACCTCTACTCCAGAGTTTCTTTTTAATATTATCACTGTCCCTTTAGAGCAACATTGCTGATCCTAAGCAATGATTGTGTCCACCCATTTAAATGTACCAAATAGTGCCTTGCACTCTGCTTGCAGGAGGTGAGTCTCCTGAAGCAAAAGGAGTTTAGCTGAACTATTCCTTAAATACTGAAGAATCAGACGTTGTCTTCTTATAACTCTCAAGCCATTAACATTCCAACTGAGACATTCATGGTGTTGATTTTCCATCCTGGGTAGTCCTATCCCCCGACATAGACCTGACTCCTCTTTCTGCAGTAGCTACTAGAGGTTGTAATGTCACATAATTTTAATATATATATATTTTTATTTTTTCCTAAAGCTCCCCACCAACATGAAAAAACCCCAAAAACCCCCAACCCCCCCCGACTACCCACCCACCACCCTGTGGAAATCCTCCCATACTACCTATCGGCAATAAATATTGCCTATTTGAGCCGTGAGCCCGAGCCTCTATGTATCCAGTATAGAGTTAAAAAATAGAATTGGATGCTAGTTCACTGACCCCACACTTTACACAGCGGTGTTACATTGTGCCAAAAAGGTATCTACCTCCTCAGGAAACCTAAAGTTGTACATCTTGTCTGCTAGAACCACTTTTAAGAAGGCTGGAAACCGCAGCTGCACCTGGGCCCCTAAGTCCTTTAACGCACCCATCCGCTTTCCCAGCTTCCATCCCCTGTCCTCCGTGACCCAGGAGATATCCGAACGAATTCTGAAGAATGTGTCTTGTACCTGAATGGACCTGAGTTTAAGAGCCGCCCCCAGTTACTGCTCCTTAAGGGTATAAGACTGTATATAAACCAGAATCTTTCTAGCTTTTTTCCGAGCCGGGTTTAACCTAAAGGGATCTCTATGAATTCGCTGTATTTCTGCCTCCCAGACCGAGGCAGATGCAATCTGTGGGAAGGCATTAGTCAGAATATTAATGACATAGGATTTTAGATTTTCTCTTTCCAGCCCTTCTTTTAAATCTAAGATCCTAATGTTGTTCCTCCTTGACATATTTTCCAGTCTCTCCAATGTCTCTGCCATGTCCCGCTCTCTATCTTTTAGTTTCAATACCTCTTGAGAGTTGTCCTTCACCTCCTGCCCAAGGTCCCCTACTTTTTGTTCATGGTCATCCATCCTGTGAGTGAGTGCCAGGAGGTTTTCTTCTAAGCCGGTACAGGTATCTTGTAATTTTTTTTTATTTGCTTCCGATGTAGAGAAGCGAGCCCCAATTTGCAGAGTCAGCCGTTTTAGTAGCCCCTGAAACGTTTTTGTACTTTGAGCTTCCTCTTCCAATGAAGCAGACCTCAAGATCTTCTTGTCTTTCCTCTCCACTCAATACAGGCATAGTACTCAAAGGTGCAAAATGATTAGAGAGTGTGATAGAGGGGTCCATCACCTCTATACTTTCCTCTACTGTGACAGCAGTACCACACCGTCTTACGGGGTTAGGGTTGCCCTGTATGTTGGCCATGAAATAGGACCTAAGTGATGGAACTACCTTTATGGGTACTAAGTTCTTAGTTTTCTTACGGCTCTTTGCAGGTGTAAGTTTCACTGGTTTGTCAACTGGGTTGTTAGCTTTGTTAGCTACCTGCCTCTGTTTGGGCTTTTGTCAGCCTACACCTTGAGCAGGCTCCGTGACTCGATAAGGCTGTACTGATTGCCCCCTCCCCCCCAGAAAGTTGCGTGATCTTACTTTGTACCTTCTCCCTCGGGTCAGCTCAGTGGATAAGATGGAAGGGGAAGTAGTAGCGCTAGAGGTAACAATAGAGGTGGAAGTAGGACCCGAACAGCCTGGAATGTCCGTATTTGCTATGTATAACTGCGCCTCTCTAACAGCCCCCACGGCCTTATGAGCGCCCAGTTGTTGAACGGATTGTAGGATAACTACCTCCATGGGATAGGGGTGAGGTACATAACTCAGATTTGCAAATTATTTCCGGCACTCCACAAGGTAGGCAGAGGAGTCAGAGGAAGAGAGCGGTCTTTGTCTTGTCTCACTAAACGGATCTGTACACAACTGTGTAAGGGGGACCTGCTTGGACCCGGGCTCGCCCTTGCCAGAAGTATTATAGGCTGTGACCCTGCCCCGCTTTAGACTGTAGAAAATATCTCCACCATCGATACTGCACCGGACAAGACGATGCTCCGCAAGTGCCCCAGCAGCCCTATAGAACGTGACAGGCAGAGTATCATACATCAAAAAAAAAAAGAAAAATGTACAAAAAAAGTATGATTCAATATATTTTAATACTCTGCTAGCCTGGAGCAGCTAAAATGCGTGTGTCTTTAGGCACCTTTTTTTCCTTCCTTTTCTTTAATGTGAAGTTCAAGTACAGTACAGTATAATGCGCTCAAATTCAAATAAAAAAGTCCAACCAGCATCTACCGGCAATTTTTCAGCAGCCCCCCAGGCTGTTGTGACCTCTTCACTCAGTCCCCGACACCTGCCTGCCCCAGGTAGACTCCCTCTTTCTTTTTCTCCCTCTTGTTGTTAATGTTAATGTTAATGCTATTTATAAAAGCGTACAAATTCCAAAAATGGTGTCTCGGCGCTAAGGACAGCAAGTAAACCTACAAAACACCACTCACTGAAACAGCTAGGTTTTCAGACTTTTTCTGAAACTCACACGGGAACTGGCCTTCCTGATCTCAAGTGGAAGGGAGTTCCACAGCCTGGATGTGCTGTGCTGAAAGCTTCGCCCGCCCCAGTGCAAGGTGGCAGGCAGTGCAACTTCCTAATTTCCTCTGTGACAGACTTATACCGCGGTAGATTCAACAACAGACGAGCTTCTGAATTCTGCACTACCTGGAGTTTCCTCAGACATTGTTTCTGGGCATTCAAATAAAGCCCGTTGCAGTAATCCAGCTTTGACTGTATAAGGGAGGTAATCACCACTTTCTTGGTTTGTGCTCGAATATAGGGTAGTACCGTCCTAATTTTCTTTATAAGGAAATGGGAAGCAGACACGATGGTATATGTTTGTTGAACAAAATGACAATCTATTATCCATCAACACACCCAAGTTTTTAGTTTTTGCCGTTGGACTAGGCAGGGCACCCATTTACGCAGGCCACCAAAGATTACTCCAAGAGGGATGTAGGTTCCCAAAAATCAAAACTTTCGTCTTATCGGAATTTAATTTAAGACAATGCCTACTCAGCCAATTATTGTTCGCTGCCATGCAGTTTTGAAATTGCAAGGCAGGCGAGACCTGGTTTTTGTATGCTGCTACCACAATCTGTGAATCATCTGCATAAGATGTTAACATAAAACCTAAGTGTCTGACCAATGGAGCAAGTTCGGAGATATAGAAATTGAATAACGAAGGACTCAGCGAGCTACCCTGCGGAACTCCGCATGCCAGCAGATAGGGAGATGAATTAAACCCATCAAGAGACACTGTTGATCTCCTCTCCCGCAAAAAGGAAGCTAACAATGCCAGGGCCATGCCGCCCACACCCAAGATTTTTAATTGTGCAGCAGGAGAGTATGATCAACAGTGTCAAACGCAGCGGAGAGATCGAGGACAATCAATGCGGCAGAGTCTCCTCCATCCATAACCGCCCTGATCTCCTAGGTCACCTTAATAAGCGCTATCTCTGTCCCTGTCTCTTTCCCTGCCACGCTTCTTGCCCTGCCTCCCAGCAGCCCCAGAGCAACAGAAGCACAGGGGGGTAAAAACCCAGCGAAGCACTCCCCCACAGATCGAGTGAACACAATGAACAACCCACAGCGGCCGCGAGGAAGCACCGAGAGGAAAGCGCAGATCCGCTCGATCAGGACACCAATGTGAGCCCCCTGCAGTGCCACCAACCAGTCAATCAGCGGTCCCAGCAGCGTCCACACCGGCGGTCAGCGGGGTCCTTGGCAGCCTCAGCAGTCTCCCGCTGGCCGCCAGAAGGATGGAAGATACCAAGCAACAACCCGCACCAGCACCTCGGCAGGAGCAGGAACCAACACGGCAAAAAGGTACAAATCACGCTATAGCATCCCGGCAGTAGAGACTACCTGGGGTTCTCGACTCGCGACCGGCTCCTAGCTGGCCGCCATGTTCCTGCCCTCGTATACCATTCCTACATATATACATACACAGAGGGCTTTGGGTCAGTTCGCTTTATCCATTGGACTGTTCAAATGGAATTCACATTTTGCTTAAACCCACTACAGCGTGGAGTATAAGGTCAGCTCAATTCAGACACTGGCTCTCTTGTGCGGTGAGGGATAGCATTTCATGTGATCACTTGCAGATCTGCCTAAAAAGATGTGCATTCTAGTACCAGGGCTAGTGGGCATATACTTTACTTTGCCAATGCTTTTTCTTTTTCCATTCTTTGTCCTTCTTATTTTATTAGTCGTTCTTGTATTTTTAAACAGTGTTCTCAGTTTTACAGCAATTCAAAACCATTAGTAATTTTTCTTTGTGCCAGTATGAATCATATTTTCATGTGATGTGCATTAAAATTAAAGATGGTTTCTATACCTGCTCTGAGCACACCCGCATGAGGGGAAGCACCTCTGATTCTATATTAAAATTATATATCATGGTTAATTACATTTTTAATTTACATTTTTTTTATTTGAAGCATATGCTTTCTATTTTTAAGTGATGGCACAATTTCTCTTTTTAATTTTGTGGCATATGCTTGCAACCAAAAATAATCAAAATAAATAAGCATTGCCCCAACTTGCCAATGCCAGACCTTGGGGCTTTGCAAATGAATGTTTTTTGGATTTGGCAGACTAGGGAAGGGGTGAGGATTCATTCTCTCACTGCACTGTCAGGGAAAGGAAAGTGCACGATTACCTAATGCAAGAAGTGTTGTGGGTGTTTATGGCATCCACTTTCGTAGAGGGAGGTCTTAGGAGATCAGTACGTACAAGAAAGGTATTCATCGAAAGCAGGAGGGTCCACCCGAGCTCCACGATGACCAAGGCCAGACCATATTTTCAGGATAACCAGCGACTTGTTAGAGGGGTTCATGTAGATGTGTTGTGTGCCACTTTATTACATTTGGATTCCCAAAGACTTTTGCTTCGATCTGGACCTTCTGGACTTATGTTGGACCTCACGAGTTACTCAAGAACACTGACAATAACTGAATATTTCAATTACTGGAGGAGAGAGAAGTACCTGGACTTGGGCAACAAGACTAAATAGTCCTTTTTGATAGGATGAGAAAGACGGTCAACACTGGGTTAACAATAATATTTTACTCAGTCTCCCATGCTGTATATCCGTTACAAATTACTTATATCTAGTGTTCTGAAACTACTTTGGAACTAAGCCTTTTTTTCAATAACGCCATCTTGAGTCTATTTCAGCCATCCTTCATCAACAAATTCTCATTGTTGTCCGTTGCTTAATGAGGAGACAACTTCTTTTTAGTGATTTTTACAGTTCGCCATTAATTCATTGTTTCATCACAATATTATCAAAATAGGAAAAACATTTTCTGTAATAATGAGAAAGCAGGGTAATGAATTTATGTGAAGTCATGGCCTGAAACCAGGTACCTGGGTCACGAGATGGCTAACACATTAAAACAAATGAAACCTGAAAAAAACTAATACTGACACAGTTTCACACTGCCCTCAACTTTATAGTATCCATTAATAAATATTTCAAAATAAAATAACTAGTGTCCTGCCACACACCACCACCATCAAAGTCATTACCCATCTTTCCAGCCGCTAGTAATACAGAGGGCATAATCCAAATATTGCCCACCCCTTGCAGCATGTGATAAGGGCCCCTTTGTCTACCATATCTCACAGATATTCATAGGCTTTGGGCTGTATGGGTGGCCCCTGAGGTGATGGGAGCCCCCTGAATGGTTGGGGGCCCCTGCACCCCAGGTGCTGCAAGGGCCTGTGTTACGTCACTGTATTAATAAAAGTACTGGGTGTCTTGTCATTATGTAGCCACCCTTTCTTCCTACCAAAGCTGTGCTCTCTGCTCTAAATAAGAGCACAAAGAGCTCAGCCCAGCACAAGGACCGACTCTTCGAGAGCCACTGGCAGTGGGTACTGAAATCTCCTGTCCACCATCTTTCCTCCTTCAAAGTATCATTGCTGGCAGAGGAGGCTGTGAATCCAACATATGACCACGACTGATAGAGGAGGCTGTAACTCCACCATCCGACCACTGCTGATAGAGGTGGCTGTAACTCCATCATCCGACCACGGCTGATACAGGAGGCTGTGACTCCACCCTCCCACCACTGCTGATAGAGGAGGCTGTGACTCAACAATCCGACCACTGCTGAAAGAGAAGGATGTAACTCCACCATCCGACCACTGCGGAAAAGGAGGCTATAACTCCACCCTGCGAAAATTGCTGATAGAGGAGATTGTGACTCCAGCCTCCGACCACTACTAATAAAAGAAGCTGTGACTCCACCCTCGGACCACTGCTGGTAGAAGAGGCTGTGACTCCACCATCTGACCATGGCTGTAGAGGAGGCTGTAATTCCACCATCCGGCCATGGCTGATACAGGAGGCTGTGACTCCACCATCTCACCACAGCTGGAGAGGAGCCAGTAACTCCAACCTCCGACCATTGCTGATCGAGGAAAATGACTCCACCATCTGACCATGGCTGATAGAGGAGGCTGTGACTCTACCCTCCCACCACTGCTGATAGAGGAGGCTGTGACTCAACCATCCGACCACTCCTGATAGAGAAGGCTGTAACTCCACCATCCGACCACTGCGGAAAAGGAGGCTATAACTCCACCCTGCGAAAATTGCTGATAGAGGAGACTCAGACTCCAGCCTCCGACCACTGCTAATAAAAGAAGCTGTGACTCCACCCTCGGACCACTGCTGGTAGAAGAGGCTGTGACTCCACCATCTGACCATGGCTGATAGAGGAGGCTGTAATTCCACCCTCCGACCATTGCTGATAGAGGAGGCTGTGGCTTCACCATCTGACCATGGCTGATAGAAGAAGCTATGACTCCACCCTTGGGCCACTGCTGATAGAGGAGGTTGTGACTCCACCATCCGACCATGGCTGATAGAGGAGGCTGTATCTCCACCATCTGACCACAGCTGATAGAGGAGGCTGTGACTCCACCCTCCGACCACTGCGGATAGAAGAAGCTGTGACTTCACCCTCTGACCACTGCTGATAGAGGAGGTTGCGACTCCACCATCTGACCACGGCTGAAAAGGAGGCTGTAACTCCACCCTCTGACCATTGCTGTTAGAGGAGACTTTAACTCCACCCTCGGACCACTGCTGATTGAGGCGGCTGTGACTCCACCATCAGACCACAGCTGGAGAGGAGGCTGTGGATCATCATCCGACCAAGGCTGGAGAGGAGTCGGTGACTCCACCATCCATTCACGGTTGACAGAGGAGGCTGTGACTCCACCCTCCAACCACTGCTGATAGAGGAGACTGTGACTCCACCATCCAACTACAGCTGGAGAGAAGGCTCTGGAGCATCATCCGACCAGGGCTGGAGAGGAGGCTGTGACTCCACCCTCCAACCACTGCTGGAGAGGAGGCTGTGACTCCACCCTCTGACCACTGCTGATAGAGGAGGCTGTGACTCCACCCTCCGACCACTACTGATAGAGGAGGCTGTGACTCCACCATCCAACCCCGGCTGGAGAGGAGGCTATGACTCCATCATCCATTCACAGACTGACAGAGGAGAATGTGACTCCACCCTCCAACCATTGCTGATAGAGGAGACTGTGACTCCACCATCCAACCACATCTGATAGAGGAAGCTGTGACTCCACCCTCAGACCATCTGACCATGACTGGAGAGGAGGCTGTGACTCCACCATCTGATCATTGCTGATAAAGAAACTATGACCTCATTAGATGACAATGATTGATATTACAGTGCACCTAGTTTGAATATATTATTAAATGTGTTAGCCTGTGACCCAGGTACTTGGTGTTGTGCCATGGTATCACATAAATACTGCCCCATGCTTTCTTATTATTATGGATTTTCTTTTTCTATTTTGATTGTTAACATTGTGGTGAAGTAATTAACCAAGAGGCAAACAGTAAAAAGAACTGCCTCATCATTAACCGCATGCGCGCTAGCGGTTTTCCCGCTGCGCGCTGCGATTTTAAAAACCCCGCGTTACATGACGAGCCCAGCTCGTCATCCGCTTAGGGCACGTTACGCTCATGACGAGCTGGGCTCGTCATGAGCACCGAAGGGGTTAAGTAACTGAAGTAACTGACAACAATGAGATTTTTTTGATGAACGATTGCTGAAATAGATTCAATATGATATTCTTAAAGGTGCTACCACTGGGATTCTTATCTAGATTGTTACTGTACCAATCCTTAGAATCAATGGTCGGCTGAATCTTTATTGTCTGCTAAGAAGTGAAAGGGAATATTTCCAAATCATAACCTTTGACAGCTTTGTGAATAATCAATCAAATCAAGTTTTTTTAAAGGACCACTGACTACTAAATGAAGTTTAGAAATGTATTACAAAGCCAAAAATAACTGGACATACACGCACCTCAACAAGAGGTTCAAGAAACAAACAGGCACTAATACAAACATAATCCTACGCAAGAGTCTTAGACGAATCATAAAAATCAGCTTAAGTTCAAGAAGCATCAGGCAAACGATAACAGTTCCTGCTTGAAGTCTCAACTGCATTTACTCAAAAAGGAAAGAAAAGGTTAGTCTGTCCCTACACTAACTCTAAAGTGACATCCCTACTTAGCATCCCTCCCAGGCAAGAGAAAAAGGTGTCAGCAGTGAAGACTTTCTAAGAAGTACACGCACTTTCCATAAGTAAGTAGCCTAAGCTACCAAGCTCGTTCTAAGATGCTCCTTCTTAAATCCGTCTCCTGCCTGTCTCCCTCAAGTCTGCTCCAAAATCTCTGCTCCCCACCGATGGGGTGCTGTCCCTAATACAAAATCCCCCAAAACAGTAAACACGCCCAAAACACACCCCTTCAGGCAAGTGTTGCCTCTTGGATTTTTCCCGCAACCTTCGATTCCATCAAAAACCATTACTGTGTCCTTGGGACCCCGGCGCCTTCTCCGCCAAATGTAGCATCTCCGCATTCCGATACACTCCCTCCGTGATCACTCCTACCAACCTAACTCCTAAACAATGGATTATTCTACCTAACAAGCTTTGTGTCCTTGCACCTGCAACAGAAACTTGTGAGAAAGCAACCCTGCACACACACTAAGTTACAATTCAAAATTCGACTGAGAAAGGAAGCCTTCCCAAGGAAAAATACATTTCAGGTCTGCATCACTAGTTATGCTAAGAAAATACAGTTTAGACTCTGCTGGCGATTTCATGTCTCAGGCCTTTACACATTTAAATGCATTTCTAACACTTCAACATAGCATTATATTTGAAGTCATTGTAAGAGCATTACCTTCCATTTCATTTCTAAAGCATTATTCTTCCTCATGTTAGAGCATCACGCTTGTTTCATTAATAGGCAACTCTACACGTGCACTTCTAATATGGCATGTTTATTCCTAATGCAACATTTTAAACACGAAGCAATACTTTCTGCATTACTTAAGGCATATTCTCGGTTAAAGCAATACATTAGTCTTCGAATAATATGAGCACACATCTACATATTGCAATATCCTCGGCCTGGTACTACATTTCTAAAAGTCACACATTAATACAGTCCTGTAAATATGAGGGTGCTGACTACTCATGATTATGATGCACCCCTACAAATATCAGAATAACATGGCGCTCTATCAAAGGAAAGCCTAGTTTCATGGTAGTGTCAGGACAAAGTAATTTGTAATGTATATATGGCATAGGGTAAGATGCTAGGGGCCATATGTATGAACACATTTTCCCATAGGCAGAGAATGGGTAAAAACCTTTGATACATCTGGCCCTAAGAGAGGTGATGACAAGTTGTGCATAGTTCCACCAAGACACCTCTACCCCCTGTGAAGCAGAAGAAAATGTTAGGTGCCAAACAAAGCATAAAATTGTCTATGGCGAGATGCCAATCTACATGCGTTTTCCACATTGCTATTCCCACTAACATCATAATTAAAACTTGAACGTCTCTCTTGTCTATTTGAACTCATTTGAAAGATGGAAAATAAGGCTGTTATTGCTAACTACTTATCTTTTTTTCTATATGTTGTGTATTATTTCCATAGGAACTATTCACGAGGAGACGGATTTTGAAAATCTAGCCATACACTACTCTCAGTTTACAATAGCAAAAAACATATAGACACACCCAATGTGCCAGCTCATTAACTATCATCAGGACCGATTTTTCATGTTCTCAACAACATTGAATATTGAAGGACAATTTATCAAATGGTAAGTAAGTATAGATTCTCTATACCTAACTCCACACCTATGTACCTTGACGATATATGTTTCTTCAAGGTGAACAGATGTGAAGTTGAGAATAGTAAATCTATACTTTCTCTATATGCACTTACCTTTCGATATGTTGTCCTCGAAATCATGTCCATATCAGTGTATCACAATATTCCTAGCCTCGATATTCCATAATAGAATCTATTAGAGCGTATTTCTACATGCGGCAACTTGTATGGTATTTTGAAAATAGAGAAGAGATACACAAGACTTTATTGGACGAAGAAGAAAAGAGCATCTTGTCCTCCACCGATTTTATAAGTATTTTCTGCGCTTAAAGTAGAGTTGCCAAATAAGGCCACTACATTTAACATCAGAGTTGAATACTCAGTAAGCCATGTTTTATTAATAAAAACAGCAGTAAGTCAATAACCTAAAGTTAGATCATATACATGTTCGGCATTGGGTATTTCCGAGAAATAGTTGAGCAGCATGCATTTAAAATAAGCCCTGCCAAAGAGGGAGAAATGGAACACAATTGCCTCAAGATCGGCTCATGAAGTGAGAACTTTATAAAGATAAAACTCAAGTATTCCTCTGAAGGTCTAAAAGTATCTGCAGTAATACTATATGCTCGTTAATTATTGTCTGTTAATTAGTAACTGTGGTTAAAAAAAGCTATTCAGAAAAACGAGCAACTTCCACATTTTGTGCAATCATTAACATCGTTTGCTCTCGTGAGCTTGATGGAGGCTGCCAAACCCGCGCGAGGGTGTGAGAATAAAGCTGCGACTGATGCAGCAGATGGTGGGATTATTTTTGCAAAACTTGTTGCTCTGGGATGGTACAGGAAAGAAGAAAGATGGAGATGAAAGCATAATGAAAAGGTGCAGGCCACTCGCTCTGAACAGGAGACTCTCCCTGCACAGCTCAACGTGACAGCAAAATCTCTGTTCTTGAAGGGCTTGAGGGAAAAAGTGACCTGTAAAGCAAGGAATAGAAATCCTGGGGTGAGAAGGCAGTGCTAATTAAAAATTGAAATATTCACTGACACTGGTTTGTCTGAAGAGAAATCACAGTGAGATGTGCTGGTGCAGAAATGTGAGGAACTGGGGGGCGTTGGATGAAATCAGGTGCACAGAAGAGATGGAATGGGTAAGAGCGGGGGCAGGAGGTAAGAGGAAGCAGAGAAGAAGATGCATCTGTTCAATTTCTCTGACTTACCTCATTATCGCCATCAAATATCCATTCCTGTAATGGAATTGTGATGACGTGCACGATGTCTGTGAGGCGACATTTCATGCATAACCCTCTGGTGCACAAAATACGGAGGGGTAGAGTGTGAAAAGATGGGCCTAGACAATGTGAACAGAGACCTATCACGCAGTTGTCTCTATATTACACAACATGAGATTGTGTTGCCTGACCGTTACAGGTATGTCATATACTCCCAATATAACCACTGGCCTTGCAAGCTGGGGTGCCTGACCCTAAAATGGCTCTAGATTGTTTCCCTTATAGCCTACAACATAACAAGAAGAATTGACTTTACAACAATTGCATTGTGTTGGCTATGCTGCCATTTAAAGTACTCGGTTAACCATTACTCTTACCCATATCCTTATTTTCTACCCTTTTTCAGGAGATTCCTCAATTTTTGTGAAAAGATTTGCAGCTCTTGCTATGATTTGTGTCAATATACGTCTTTCGCCTACTCATGTGCTGAAGAGGACTCCTTTTTTCTTACGGCTCACTCTAATTTCCTGAGGCAGGTTCTCGCAACACCTTTCTATAAGCAAATTCTTTTTGTTTTGCCAGATTCTTAGAAATGTTTACCATCTATCTTACTTACATTCTGGTTTTATGGTGGCTTACACCCAACAATTGTGCAGCTCATGCCTATGTATCTTTTTTTGAGAGTAGTAATGGACAAGGGGCTGCTATCATCATTCGGGTTCTGTGTGTGAGCTTTCCACAGCGATGACTTGGAAATCTACCATGGCCAGGTACCCATGCCATCCTGTTCTGAGGTAAGACCTCCAAGTCTGTTCTGCTTCTTTTCAGTGATGAAGAGTCCTCCCCTTTGCGTACAAGTAACTTGAGTATAAAGTGTAGGCCATCTAACCATAGGAGCCTTCTGTTCCAAGACCAGAGTTGTTTCAAGTTCTCTAGGCTTCATCCAGGGAGACAAAAACCTTAATGTTTCCTGCAACATGGAACTCGCTTGCTTCAACAGACTCCCGACTCTAATTATTTTTCAACAAACTGATGTGTTATATTTTCACAAGAGAGTGATTATATTTGCGATTCTGGGAAATAAAATGGACTGATCAAGGACCCCATTTTTGCGAGGTAGTGCTGGCAAATTGTTTCTTATTCAAATTAACATTATTCTGTCTTAACGGGCCTTCGAAACACATATCATCAGCGGAGAATTAAAAGGATTGGGGAGATCACCTCTTTTTTTGGCTGCAAACTTTTAGAGAAGCTCCTGTTTTCACCATTTGCATTTTTTTTATGGTGTGCCTCTTTTCTCTTGCACTCACCTTGGTAATGAATGAATGTTCACGCTTACAAAAATGCGCCAAAACGAACACAGCTGTGCAATACGATTCAGCATCCTTGAGTATTTGCGTCATTGTTCCGGGCCACAACATTTTTGGGTACTTGTTGCCCTGGAGCCCAGTCTTACAGACACTTGCCCTCTTCTTCTGTGGCTGCAGCCTGCAGTGTCCTGGATTGCAGTTCTTGTGGCACTAGTGCCAGGGAATCTAAGCACTGTAGCTACATGCCCTTGATGAGGGAGAAATACTGCTACAGAAGCAAAAAACCACGACAGGGACGCCACACAAAAGGTTTCCTCTGCTTTTTCACTGCTGTTTCTGACTCAAAGTTCAATCACCGGACCTTATTGAGACCTTTCGAGATGCAGGAGTACCTGTTGGACACTAGCTGATGCAAGGGCTACATCAAGGCAAGCATAGCAAACACTCAGGCCTGCCAAGTGTCGTAGATTATAGCAATCCTCCTTTCATGCACCGATGAAAGTGGGTGCCAACTGGGAATACATTACTGAATCAGCTGTACCTAGGATGGGACAGTCAAGTGTAATTAAACTCTATGCTCTGAGCTCATTTTGGGGGTGAGACAAGACAGCTAAGCCCTGAGTACCTGGGCAGGTGTTTGAGCAGGGCACACGCAGGTAGATGGTGTCCACCCGCTATTTTGACCGAGCGGATGCCTCCCCGCTAAGAAGGTGGGTGCCAAAGAAACCCGCTAAAATTGCCCCAGCTTTTGTCCTCATGCAATTTTTAGAAACCGGGAAACATTCAGCAGCACCTGCACGTTGTCTGCTTTTCGTTCCCAGCAGCAACGTTAAGGTGTGGAGGGGGATTTTTTTTTATTTTGACCTTTAGCTGGCCCAAGATAAAGGCTGAACTTATGGAGCCACCAGCTCGCCTTTTCTTCTGGTGTAATCCTCGCTAGGAGCTATCTGATCCTCACACCTAGATGCCAATACAATGGAGTGGGAAACAAAGGCACACACACTGCATGTACTTCACAAGTACTTAAAAGAAACCACGATTTAGAGGCAAGCTATTGACATTTTTCAATTCCTGTATGTAAGAGATATGCATGCACTGTAAGAATGTTAGATGTATCAGTCTATACGAGTATATACACAAATAATTAATAAAAACCACTCCTACACACACATTATACATTGGCAATAAATAATACAATGCACAGGATGTGTTATATAAGACAATGTGGGTTAAATGTGTAGGGGTCACATGCCATGACTTCACTTGCATACTGCCTTACTTAGTTAGTCCAAGTGGCAGCTGCTATGGAATGGGTCTGGTCAGGGAGAGGGGGGTGGGGGGGAGGATAAAAAAGAAAATAAATATCTTTAACCTGGTTACGGTCGCGGCCTCTCCTCTGTCCTCTTCTCTTCCTCCTGACTTCCAGAAGCAGGAAGCGCCCAGGCTCCCCTAAGCCAATCACGACTCAGCAATAACTAGCATGACAGCAGCGTTGTGAGTGGTCTATTTGGCTCCTCAGGCAGTACCTAGGAGCTTTGGGACTGTTCTCCACCCAGCTGTGCAACACAGTCAGGTGGCAAAATGCTAAGTGTGCATGACTGTTTGACCGGCCGAAGACGGATGGCCAAACTGTCAAGCACACTTATAGTGCACCAACCACTCCCCTCCGTGAAACCAGCCCCGTCATAACCTGGCCCCAAAGCCCGTACTAAAAAGAAATTATAATAATGCTGCTATTATTGTTTTATTTTTCCTTTTTCCACGTCTCTAGAGCAGCGGGGTGATGCTTTTCCTCCTTAGCGGAGGAGTCGCCGCTGGTTAGTCCCCTCACTTCTTTTTTTATGACTCGAGCCCTGGGCAAGAGCATTGCATTGAGAGATAGAACCATAAGGTGTGTTCGCATATCAGCGCGTATTGAAACATAGGACACCCAGGATATTAAATAAAGCACGGAATGATGAGACATCTGTTGCACTGTGTGACTGATTGCACATAAGACACCTCTATGGAAGGCAGGGCTGCCTGTTTGGTGTTCCTTGGAGATGCTGGCAAGAACTGAGGCCAGCATTTCATGAAGACGAAATGCAGCCAGGCTGGAGCGCATCAATTTACAAATACCGCGCGTGTTCTCATGTTTTATAGCTTCTTCTGCCCGAATCATAAAGGAAAGGTGGGGGAATCACCTGGGATGTGCACTTTCAGGAAATACACAGAAAAAAAGAAAATAGATGGGCCTCGGGGGCCTCTTTGAGCCATCAGAATCCAGAGTCTTGGTTTCCTCTGTACATTTATGCATTATTTACTATAACTCCCTCCTGTGTTGTTTATGTACATACTTGCATTTTTCTCAATTTAAAATGCAATAAAAATTTGTGAGCTATGAAAACCGTTCTATCCAGTCTTTTCACTAATAATGAATGTTGCTCCACTGGACAAGGACAGAGACGAAGAGCAATAGGCGACCTAGCAAGTTGTTTTTTAAAAATTAAGGGGGAAGCCATGGGTCTGATACCTTTTTAAGGGATGCTGCTGGTCATCTGATTATCGCCTGAAGTTCTGACATGTCAATTTAAAGTTAATATATTTTCAAACTGATAAAATATTAAAATAAAATGCATTTCCTACAATCAAAATCAGATAACTGGACAATGCTCTTTTGAACCTATGTTATTCTAGGTAGAATAGTGTTTACAGTCCTTGATGTATTATGCAACAGATTAATTTCAATCATTATAAAGTAAAACAATTTCTTTGCCTCACTATATACTACAATTTTAACATGTATATAAATCTTTGTATTTTAAATGTATGTCACACGTTTGTATTTGCTTGGTTATGTATTAACTATTTATGTGTGTGGTTATTAACATTAGGTGTTTTTGTTGTACAGCTTTATGACGTTGTGTATTCATTTGCCATTTCAATTGTATTTTTCTTGTTCATTGTTTTCTTTTTTTATATGAATAATTAATTGACTTATACCGTATATGGGATACATTTTGCAACTATTGTGTATCCGATGAGGCAATAATAAATACTTATCTATAAAATAAAAAATTACCATGAATACCACAAATTTTCTGTTCACACATGTCCTTTATTTCTATTTTTGTAATTCTATAATATTCTATAGGTCTTCAAGCGGTTTACTACTACAGTTGTTCCATTTTTCCCTGCCCTTGAGACCGCGATTTCTCTTCAGGAGGTCCCTATTTCATTACATTGATTCTAGGTACTCTGCATCAGCTAAAAGTAAGAGCAAAAGCGCCAAAATAGACTTTGCTTCACTCACCCTTTCTCGCGTTGTTATCTGTCGGAGGGAGGGACAGTATTTTGCCAGAGCTATAAAATGACCAACATTGATTTCAGTACCTGGTAAGAGTTGGTGGACCCCTACTTTGGCAGGAGAACAGGACGTAGCCAACCAATTTACAATGGAGCAGTTGATGGTAATCCATGACTTAGTATTTGGTCATGTTTGTTAAATTATGCAAATTAGTAGAGCACACTGGGAGGGTATCCTGCACTTGCGCAGTGCCCTTGATCATTGATCATTGAAAACTCAGGCTGCACAGTAGGTTGTGTGATTTGAAGATCAAGGGTGCAAAGTGAGTCATATGTATCTATAAAAGAGAAAACAAATCAGATCTGATTTGACAAGCAGAAGGTTCTAATATAATAAACAGTGAGGATCAACGCAGGCAGCCCTAACCAGTGCGTATCCCTAGTGTAAATCATGGATCATACCAATATCAGAAAGATGGGTCCAGATGGGGTCTTTTGATATGCCACAGGTAGGCCCTAATCAACAATGAAAAGCAGCTCTATCCCTTTCCACAACTGGATGCCGGTGGAACACTTTAATTACATGAATATTTTAGTTTTTATTTCTATTGTTAGATGATTACAGAAGATCCTTTTGGAACTACATTTTCTCGCATTCTCTCTGAAACAATTTTTAGTTTTCTTAAAATTCATAATTTGTTTTTCTTTGGAATACCAATAAAGCCTGGCATTTTATGTCTGTCTCGTCTTATGCATATTGCAAACCACCACAAGCTGTTGTTTGACTTCAGTGTAGACTTTCAACGTTCATTGAAATGTATAGCCAACAAATCTGTATCACATTTTTATTCGGATTAAAGAAAATATTTTTATCTATGACAACTTGTAATATCTTGCAGATTGCATGGGGTCAATTCTGTCTTTGAGAATACGTGTGAAAAGCATCTCATACAATATGTGCCAGCAATTGTCCTAGTGTATGACAAGGGGGTAGAAAGGAGAAAACACTCTTTGATGATATAGAAGTATTTGTCAAATTATGTTGTAAAACTATCACACACTGTCCTTAAAATAAGTTTAAGATTACTTGAGGGGTTGAATCCTTATCTTTCTTCAGTAGGTGAGACAAGCACCCAGAATTTTGCAGAGTTTGCTGGGGTAGTTTACAATTCTAAGATGGAAAGTGCTTCTTTCATTGGCCTCTTGGAAATCTTCAGCTATATACCTTTACTAAGACTGTGTCATCTTGTTGGTCGGGCCGCGGGCGCCTTCAGCACGCCCGATCCTTACAGGTTTTCTAGCCTATTGGTTTGTAGCAGGGCATTATCTGGCATCATAAAACAAGTGTATTGCCCCACACTTCCAAGCACCGTCGGGCCTTCGAAGAGTGGTTAGCAGTGCAGTAAATAAATAAAATAAATTCAAAAGATTGCTTTAGCTGCAAACATTTTATTACAATCATGTTTGGATTGGATTTATACTCAATGAGTGTTGGAACGTTGTGAAGGTAGGAACGGTCACCGAGCATGATTAATTTTGTTTTTCAGACCAAAAAGTATTCCTATATGCTTTTAAGCCACGACTGAATGAGATAATATAACTGGGGGTGTTGGGGGTACGCAAAAATGAATAAAAAATCTTTTTGCATAATCATGAGTAATTCCATAAAAGTACGCAAAATGCAAATCTAACTTTTAGCACAAAATATGTTCTTGCATCCTTTTTGGATGAAAGAACTCATTCTGAAGAAAAACAAAAAAACAATAAGTGCCAGCAAAAAACAGCGCTTGCGTTGTGGTGGTTCCAATTGTTCCTCTGCACCAGCAGTAACATTTTGATTTGGACACAATCTAATTACGCCATATGACATAATTTTGTGAATATCGAATAACAAGCATAACGTTACATTTGTAAAATTATACAGTATTACATTTGCATAACAGAAATTTCACCCAGGTATAATAATAACCCCATAGTTATAGTCTGCCAGCATTTTTATTTCACTGGGCCATTCAACTGAAACAATTTCACCTCAATCCGAGAAATTTTCAATCATTGTTCACCATTTCCCATTCAAAGGTATACAAACCAGGCAAAAAAAGTTTAAAATCAGAGACTTGAATGTGGTTGACTGATTAGAAATTGAATAAATGTAATGTCTAGGAGATAACAATGAAGTAACATTGTATAATTTAGGAGCAGTACAGACTTCATGCACCGTGAAACCTCTATATTTGCATAACATACAAAAGGCTTCACTAGATTTGATGCCTACAGTTTTGGAACAAATTCAGACTACGAACATGAAGAAAGATCTCCCTTTCCCGCCCTTATCACTAGGGATTGCACATCCCCTTGACACACAGTTCAATTTGGAGCTTGTGTGCAGGACCTGTTTAAATACAACTCCTGGTCCCCCCTTGTTTTTGATATATTTAGCATGGCGGCTAAGCTGTGGGACCTTTCCTTGTCCTAAACCTTGAATTGGCACACGCTCTTAAAATACAATAGAGAACAACCAAAGACTTTCTTTTGGCGATGACCTGGTCTCTGAAATATTGAGAGCACCATCCATACTTGACCAAGTTGGAGGAGCAACTGCGAGCAGCTCTAGCCATGACTGAACCACAATCACCAACATGAAACGATAACTGATGAAGATCATCCTGCATGGGGACATCATGACGGAACATCTATGTGCCAACATAGCCCCAAATGGCCTAATAGTCACCAATACACCCAGAATATTTCTTGAGGACAAGCAGTTCAAAGAAGAATGGTCCCTGGTGGCCATGAAATGTACCAGGGACCTGCTGGTTTTGATAATCAAAACAGCTAAACGCTTCGCCGATGAACTTATAATGAAGCTCAGCATGGCAGAAAGGGCATTAAAAGCCAACATTGCCAGACCAGCCTTCAAGGCTAAACTGGCCGAAATCACCAGAGAAATCAACGACAACAAAGACTACCTAATGAAGCAAAAAGTAGCCAAACTTCAAAAGGACATAACAAGGTACAGCAAGGAAAAGATATACCCTTACGTCAAAGATGACTATACCACTTCAGGACAACAAAATTCATCGCACGACAGCTTTAACCCACGCAGAAGAACCTACTCCTCAAGTAGCAATTCCAGCACCGACAGCCGAGGTGGCCACCAAATTCATCTGCAACAAAGAACACCCATGAATATGATGTATGGATATGGACCACCTTCCTACCAGGGCCCGCTGATGTGGCAATATCCCAACTTTCAGCATGGGCCACAACCACTGTTTGCCACCCTCCAACCACAAACTTTTTTAGGCAGAGGCTGGGGAAGAGGGCGAGGCAGAAAAAAAAGAGGGAGCCAGAACCAGCCGAACCAAGTACTATGGCAGGACCAAGCACAACAAATGCACATGGAGTTGAGAAGTCACTTGGAGAAGAAAAATTTATTGTGAATCTCTCCGAAAGACCATTCATCGACGTGGGAACCACCGTACTCAAACGAGGTCTGGGATTTGTCCCTGCCCCAAAAATTGACAACTTTCGCACCAATTGCTAATTACAAAACCTGTTCAGGAAAATACGCCTGAAAGCCTATTTCGGTAACCAACCAGAAGATTGTAAGTCTTAACAACGAGTTCCCCAACCACAACTTCCCTAACAACAAGGTCGCAACCACGACCTCGTCTAAACCACGATTTGTTTTACCACGCATTCCTTTATCACAATTTTTTATGGTAATGGAATGTGTGTTAAATAAAATGCTTTCCCACTATATCCCCGATCCCCCCACCCCTTAAAAACTAATTTTCCACACCCTAAAATCAAACACGATCACCCATACACCCTATTAACTAACACCAACCCCTACAAACGAATCCCAAAGCCTCCCATTATTCCCAAACACCCCACACTCTATAAACGAATTCCCTCACTCTAAAAATAAACATGATTACCCTCAAACCCTAATGACTAAACCCTAACCTCTAAAATCTAACCCAAAACCCCCCACCCCCTGAAAATTAACCTTTCTTACCTGTTCCTCTGTGACGCTCCTCCTAACTGACTGCTTTCAGACGGTGACATAAGCTTGGGACTAGATGCGTCGATAGTCCTCAGACGAGGGTGACACAGGGACGGAAATGAGGACGGCACAGTTGTTTTCAAATGCGGGCAAAGGATGACGCTTCACATCACGTACATCACGTACGTGAGAGCTACACACGGAAATAGTGCAGGCTGGGACACATCCTGAACAATGACGTAAGCCTAACTCCGCCCTGCCCGAACACTAGACCGAACCAGCCATAACCACACACATGCGTGGTTAAGGCTGAGACGTTGTTCGGGCAAGTCATTGTTCTGCTTTCGTGACTCCGGAACTCATTGTTCCGGAGTCGTTGTTCAGGATGTTTCCCCAACCAGAATCCCAACCGGTTTACACTGGCTTATGAAACACATCTACCTTTACTCCTAACTCCAGCATGGTTCCCCCAGAGGTCCTGACCTTTGAAAGAGCTGTCCTGAAAGAAGTAATGGAAAAACGTCAAATACATCAAAATTAGAATCAGAGGCCATCAAGACCTTAGCGAATGACCCTGCCATTACAATCGAAGAGGCTGACAAGGGTGGAGCAATCGTGATTATGTCCACCACTAATTATAGGACAGAATGTCTGCTCCAGCTCCAGGATGTCCACTACTACACCTCCCTTGCAGAGGACTCTACACCTCTCCTTATAATCTGCATTAACTCATTGGTCTCTTCAGCTCTCAATCAGGGGTGGATCACCAAAAAACGAGGCAAATTTCCTTACTAACGACAACCCAAGACAGACCTATTTCTACACTGTGCCCAAAATCCACGAGGGGGTAATCCCCCCAAGAGACCCATTGTCTCAGGCATAGCGTCAGTCTTGGAACCTCTTTCCAAGTTCTGTGACCACTTCTTCCAACTTCTGGTCCGAACTACACCTACATTCCTCCAAGACACCAGAGACGTCCTCAAGTTGATAGAGGCAATCAACCTAGAGGGCACTCAACCTGACGTTCTATTAACTTTAGACGCTGTGGCCCTCTATACTAATATTCTTCAACAGATTGCACTTGAGGTAGCAGAGAAAATCCTCCACAACAACTTATGGACTTCACCAACCCCCATAAGTTTTGTCACGGAAAGTGCACACATTGCATTAACAGAAAATTCAATTTGAGGATCGTCTCTTCCACCAGACCCAGGGGACCTCTATGGGCAGTACCTGTGCCCTTAGTTTGGCGTGTCTTTACATGTCAGACTTTGAGGGTAAGCACGTGCTCATTGACTCCAACCCCTTCTTGGACAACATCTAACTGTGGCGACGCCATATAGACAACATCCTGGTGTTCTGGAGGGGAGATACAAACAACATCCCTGCCTTTCTCACCTGGATAAACAGTCTAAACCCCTATCTCAAATTTACAGCCAACAGCTCTGAGCAAGAACTACTTTTCCATGACCTCCTGATCATTAAAAAACAAGACAGACTGGACATCATCACTTACAAAAAACCTACCGACAGCCACTGTCCATTACTTTACCATAGCTTCCACCCAAAAGCTCTAAGGGAGAACCTTCCACATGGACAGTTTTTACGCATACTAAAAAACTGCAGTAATGTGGAGGATTTCAAAAGATAAGCTTCTGAACTGAGCACACGCCTAGTCCACAGATAATAACCAATCAGCAAAATAAAAAATGCACAGAAAAGAGCCCGTACAACCAACAGATCGGCTCTACTTGAGACACACTCCAAACCTGATTCTGACCTTATCATGTGTCACGACCTACACATCAGAATCCACCATGATAAAAAGGGTCATCAATAAACACTAGAGAATTCTCCATGTAGGAGAACAGTCATTCAGTAAGCCCAGATATACCTTCAAACGCACTGCAAACATTAAGGACTTACTTATCAACACTAGACCGAAAAGGAAAGCACCCTCGCCACCCAATACATTATGGAACCTGCCACCAGTTACAGGGCACTACCCCTGCAGACAATGTGTAGTCTGTCCCCTAACCAAAGCCAGCAAGACCATCTCACTAACAAATACTTGGACACGGAGGCAAAACAGACATACCAACTACAGCACACAAACTGTGTCTATCTAATCACCTGCCCCAGCCATTTTCAGTATATAGACATGACAATCCGCCAGCCAAAACAAGCATGACTGAACATAGACGCAACATCAGATGTAGAAAGACCAATACAAAGATGTGCGCACACTATGTTGAACGTATCGACACCCCAAATGACTTACCTTGGACCATCCTGGATGCCTTCCCAAACATTTCAAAAGAAGCTTTGTTTAGGAAGGAACAAAATTGGGTGTTCAAACTTTCATCTGACACCCGGGGTCTTAACAATGATATCCCTTGGGCAGAATTAAACTGTTACAGATGATGCACATTACCACACTTCCATCATCAGGCATCCATCTCTGCCTTTCGCACTCCAGTATTATGGTATCACTGATTGCCATATGCACATTCATGCACTCCGCATGGTCCTTGATTAGATGACCCCTCTCTGCGCAACTGATCCCCCTGATCATCCAAGGGCCCGAACTACTAGTTAAGGCCTTGCTGATCAAGCATCTGCCTGAGTTTCCAGGCCCTTCCTCACCCACTTAGCTACAACTCGTAATTCCTAGTGTTTCCCTCGTCGGGTAACGCTTTCCCATATTTCTCTTAATACGCACTACAAACGAATGCATTTTTGTTTTTAAACAAGATACAAATGTATGACTTACACTTGCCAATGTACATTGATAAATTGATCGAATCACTTTTGACCTTATAACATTGTTTACATGCCCCCTGACTTTTATATAAGAACCTTTGTGCCTATTTTGAGGACGTAAGCAAGGCTACCACATATGTACATACTGATAAAGTTTTATTGAAACCACTATCCCCAAGATGGCCACTCTGGTTATCAGTCAAACTCCGTGATGCGTCCGACGCTCCACCGTGAACAAAAGCATTGGACCTGGAAGTAGCCAGCACGGGACCCAGAGCAAGGGTAGGATAGACGAGCCACACTTGGCACCAGGTACGTCGCTGCATGGAAAAAAAAATGGCTACATATATACCCATTGTGTTACATACACCAGCATAGTGAAAGTGTGTGCACTTCCCCGCATATGTGTATGATTGTAGTTTTAGCATACTATTCAAGCTTGGTATAACAATTCTAACCACTGAATGTCTGTTTTAATGGCTTGCTGCCATAACAGCCATACCTAGCGCACACTGGCGCACTTGGACCCGGAAGTAGCCAGCACGGGGCCCAGAGCAAGAGTAGGATAGACAAATGTTTTCGACACAACAAACTAAACAGAGAAGCCTGGGTACTGCAATGATGCAAAAAAGACACATGCATGCGCCCGCTACTTCACTGTAACATCTAGCCTGTTGACTATAACTTGTACTTGCCACAAAAGAGCACCGTGGCAAGATGTATGGCGCCTGCCTTAACTCTCAATTGGTTTTCTCCCTTTTCCCCCCATTTCTTTTCCCACCAGGTCTCCGACCCCAGTATAAGCCTACCAGGGTACATTCTACTGTGCCTGGTCCTCAAATTATGAGAACCAGACCAGCGTTAGTGCACCACTCACCTTTAGCTTTTCTTGGTCCTGATGAAGTGCCATCTGACCCCTTAGGGGCAAAGTAGGCAAGAAACATGTTGACCCACTACACCACGACAGCCCTGTATTAACATTACATCCATTTAGGGCACCCACAATTTTTAATTAGGCCTGAGCTACCACAGTAATAAAACATATAAGAGTAGGACAGCTCTAGACTTTTTATTAACCCAGCTTCCTGTGCACTACCCAGCCCCCACACCCGCATGCACCCTAATAGACTGAGGACAGAGCAGTGAGAGAGCCCAGCCAGTCTAGGGGCCTGATTTAGATCTTGGCGGGACTACCGTCATCCCGCCATGGCGGCGATTCTAAATACTCCTTCAAGCTGACTGTGGTCTGCCTGCTGTATTTAGATGTGGTAGCAACAAACTGCTTTCAGCCGCCACAGAATACTCAGCTGGCTAACAGTACTCTGTGACAGTCAGGCTGGCAGGTTTGTGCAAGCCAATTTAGATGTTCCTGTTTTGCTGCTGGTGCCCTGGAGCCAGAGTCCTGACTGACTGAGGCCATGGGGGTGTGGGGACAGGTAAGTGCTACTTATTATCTCACTACACATATATGTTATGAACTGTCAATATGTATTTGTAGGTAATGTATAATGCCATTCATTTTACCTATAGCATTGCACACAAACAACATATACTCACTATTGTATGTACACCCACAGTCACCACAAGTGCAACACCCACCACCAAATAAATATTTTTTTATGTGTCACTACAGGTGTGTACATTTTACCACCAAAAGTTGTAAGATAAACTCCCTCTGACAGCCACCTCTGCCAATGACACCATCAATACAGGAGAAAGATTCTTGCAGAGACAGTGGGACTCCGACGGTCTTTCCTCCAAGGACCCACCAACATCTATATACAGAGAGCGGTCCACCAAGTCGGCGGGCGGGAAACCTATTGGAAAAGTGAGAGATGGACCAGATACGCAAACATCTAAATCAAGCCCTAGGTCTTTGGCCGGGAAAAAGGACATAGAACATCAAGAGCAACACATTTGTTGAAAAGGTGTATTAACCGAGAGATAGCACATAGACAGTAAAAGACCACAAAGCCAAAGTGACAAGGTAGTGAGGGACAGGGCACCGAACAAAATGAGCACCAAAGGAGAATTGAGAAACAATATAAAAGGAAGATAGAGAGATGAAGAGTGAGAGAGAAACAGATAAAGAAAAAGAGAGAGTGAGAGTGATACAGAAAGAGGTTAAATATTGAGACACAGCTGAGAAAAAAGAATAAAGAATGAAAGAAAGAGGTTACATTAAGGTAAACAGACAGATTAAAAATGAATGTATGCACTAGCCTTAAATATATCTTAATATCTTACTTCCACAACTTTAAAAAGTGGTGGCTACTCTACCCTTTGTAATTCTGTTTATATCAGGTGTCTATACAGGGCAGCAAACACACTTGCAATGGCACCCTGGTGCTAAACAAAAACCAGAACGTAAGACAAAGACATAGACATAGAAACAAATACGGAAGAGCAAACTAATTACAGATTGTGGAATAACTAGTCTTAAAACACTTCCTGCAGTTCTAAAAGTACAATTTGGCTCGTTCATACAGAAATCAAACAACCAAAATGGATCTTTCACCACGGGTTTTAAGCCAAAATGTAGGAACTTCCAGGTGGAGCTGGTTCGTAGATCTCATGGAGTGGGTGGGGATGTAAATTTAGGATGCAAAGGTGTATTCTCAGCAGTATACACTGAACTATGCATCAAACAAAGGGATTGTAAGAGAATACGAATATGAACCTTTACTGAAAAACAGTATAACAAAGCCAAAAATATGTAACGTGTGTCTTCTGATACAGGCAGTACTTTTAAGTGGAAAAAAATAAGTACAGGTACTCACCAAATGGAGCCGTGGACCGGGTGTGAAGTTTGGGTCTGGAGATAACATTGGGGCAAGCAGTGGCGCTAGGTTTTTTAACTTCTTCAAGCTTTAAATGCATGCATGCTTTGCAAGGATGTGGAAAAGAAAGAATCACCTCAGTAACTCTATCAGACAGTAAATATTGTTGACTCCCTATCTTCAGACGCACACAAATTCAACGTCTTGGCTCATGGGGATTTCAAAGCTAATTAATGTATTCTGAAAGTGATTTGACAACCCCATAATGATGCTAAAAGTTCAGAGAGTCACCAGATTTCTGAATTGACTAAATGCCAACATCCTAATGAATACTTACTCTCACATTTGTTCTTTTTGCCAATTTATTTGGGGCTGAGTTTAAAAAAATCAATTTATAAGTTGACTGTCAGACTCGGCTCTTCATGACTTTGTCCTCTTTCTGCTGGCAACTCTGAGTCCCAAGTTTAGGGCAAAACAAATATTTTATTTTCTCTTTACAACACTCATTATAGACCTTCCTGGATAATAAAACGGGTAATGCCTATTCTCTGCACACGCTCATATTTAAAATACAATTAACATTTATTTCCATTGTATAAGAACGAGTAATCTATTGTGTTCTTTTCTTTGTCTTTAATTTCACAATGCCCAGCCAACAGGTGTTTCGTTGATAGGGGAAGACCCCATGACTTCTTCAGGGCCAGAGAAATATAATAATACCAGTTTCAAGTATATAGATAATTGAACATATGATACATGGTGAAAACACCATTACGTAGAAAGCCCGAAAGCCCGATAAAAAAGTGTGTGAACAAGGTAATCATAGTCATACAACATTTTATATCATGGAAACCCTTGTACTTCATAGTTCCATTTCAAGATGTCAACAACCAGTAAAGCACACATTCAAAGAGCATGGGTACTCACAAACTTTCTGTCAGGGCCAAAATTACAGTGTGGTTTGTGGCCCAGGGCCGCACTTGTAGGGCTGGGGCCAGTAGGGGGGTGGGGTCAGTGGGGGGGCGGGCTAGAGTAGAAAACAATTAAACCTGTTTCAAAACATTAGACAATGCAACAATGCTGTATTTCAAAGAGCACATTTTGATAATAAATTTTTATTAGCAGACAATAGCAATCTTAAGAGGGATTGCATAGCTTCATACACACTTTGACCCCAATTTCATCATAGTCTCTCTCTCTCCCTGACCGTCTCTCTCTCTGTCTGTCTGTCTATCTCTCTCTCTCTCTGTCAGTCAGTCTCTCCCTCTCTGTCAGTCAGTCTCTCTCTCTCTGTCAGTCAGTCTCTCTCAGTCAGTCAGTCTCTCTCAGTCAGTCAGTCTCTCTCAGTCAGTCAGTCTCTATCAGTCAGTCAGACTCTCTCAGTCAGTCAGTCTCTTGCTCAGTAAGTCTCTCTTTCTCAGTCAGTCAGTCTCAGTCAGGCAGTCTCCCTCAGTCAGACTCTCTCTGTCAGTCAGCTTCTCTCGTTCAGTCTCTATCAATCAGTCAGTCTCTCTCTCTCTGTAAGTCAGCCTCTCTCTCTCTCTCTCTCAGTCAGTCTCTCTCTGTCTGTGTCAGTCTCTCTCCTAATCAGCCAGTCTCTTTCAGTCAGTCTCTCTCTCTCTCTCTCTCAGTCAGTCAGTCTCTCTTAGTCAGTTTCTCTCTCAGTCAGTCTCTCTCTCTGTCAGTAAGTCTCTCTCGCTCAGTCAGTAAGTCACTCTCGCTCAGTCAGTCTCTCTCCTAGTCAGTCCGTCTCTCTCTTAGTCAGTCCCTTTGTCAGTCAGTCTGTCTCTTTCTCAGTCAATCTGTCTCTCTATCAGACAGTCTCTCGCACAGTCAGTCTCTCTGTGTCAGCCAGTCTCTCTCGCTCAGTCAGTCTCTCTCTCTCTGTAAGTCAGTCTCTCTCTCTCTTTCAGTTAGTCTCTCGCTCAGTCAGTATCTCTCTGTCAGTCTCTCTCTCTCTTTCAGTAAGTCTCTCGCTAAAACAGTATCTCTCTGTCAGTCTCCCTCTCCCTCAGTCTCTCTCTCTCTGTCAGTCAGCATCGCACTCCCTCCCTCAGTCAGTCAGTCTCTCTCTCTCTCTATTAGTCAGTCTCTCTCTCTCTGTTAGTCAGTCTCTCTCTCAGTCAGTCAGTCTCTCTCTCAGTCAGTCTCTCTTTCGGTCAGTCTGTCTCTCTCTCTCTCTGTCAGTCTCTCTCTAAGTCAGTCTCTCAGCATCTCAGTCTGTCAGTCTCTCTCTACTCTCTTTCCACTCTCTCTCCACTCTCTCCACTGTCTCTCTCTCTCTACTTTCTCTCTCTCCACTCTCTCTCTCTCTTGGGGGCAATGGGTACATTACCTGCAAGGTCCGTGGGCCGCCAACGAAGGCATGCTGGGCCGCTGGTTGCACGCGGGCCGTACAAGTACCACAGCCCAAGAGTGTGTGGTGTGTGCGGTGGCCCCAGAGGAGGCATAGTATCTTTGCATAGTGTAACTACACCCTCTCCTAATTAAATAAGTTAATATACCATGTGAATATGTCATGCTAGTGACGTCCAATCGAGTGGACGTCACTAGCATGTGAGTAAAAGCTCTCAAACTGTATCATGCCAAGGACACCAAATTGCAAGGTGTCGAATTAATCTGTCACACCCATTAATGCGTAATTAAAAGTCACCAATACCGGACAACATCGTGTCTTACACCCACTATCCAGTCATGACGGCCATTGAAGCTCCTTACCTGTCAGGTTCTTCACCGTCTCCTATACTCTTTTCCTAAAATAGGGATTGACAATTTGACAATGTCACCAGACTCCCCAATCACAAAGGAGAGACATCTTGTATTTGTAATAGGAAAGAATCAACATAGATAAACAAGTCATGTAAGTCACCTCCTGGTTTCCACATAATGGTGACTTGTTTTCACAATGTATCGTATGTCCAATTATGTATATACTTTGAAACTGGTATTATTATATTACTCTATCCCTGAAGAAGTGGTGGGGTCTTCCCCTATTGACGAAACACGTGTTGGCTGGGTATTGTGAAATTGAAGACAAAGAAAAGAACACAACGGATTACTCTTTCTTATACAATGGCAAAAAAGGTTAATTGTATTTGAAATAGGAGCGGGTGCAGAGGATAGACATTGCTTTTGTGGTTGCACTTGGGGTCAGTGCTGTGGAGGGTTTAGGGTGTGTCCCCTCTAGCACCGCTAAGAATCACTTAACATTCTAGCGAACAGACGTAACCCCGTGAGCGCCTGACAGATCCTAAGATCAAATACACCCCAATAGGACAGTATAATAAAACTGGTGTTGCACTGAGAGACCTGCTGCATTGTTTGCAGTTGGTTCCCACACATTTAGATACTTCTAGAAAACCTCTTTTTCTAAGGGTATAGCCAAAAAAGGCAGTTGAGAGATGTGCATATAATTCGAAAGATCTTCTGGGTCCAAGGTGGGCTTTTTAACTAGAGGGACCACAGAGGTCATTATCAAAGGATCTGGGACATGACCTTCTAGAAGAGAGGCATTGGTGTTTTCTCTCATCCAAATAGGATTACACAACAGATACCTTTTATTCTTTATGCAGGGTACCATGGGGAGCCGGAAGTCAAACAGAGTCGTACAATCACTATCATTTAAAGGAAGGAAACTAGCTATGGAAGCCGAAGTGGTGGGAAAAAGTGAAACAGATGTAGAAAAAGATGGGCTAGTACTATTTTTTTTAATTGCCTGAAAGTCCACAATTATTGTTATAAAAATGTCAGCAATCTGATTACATTTCTCATAGGAATTAGCTACATCAGTGGGGAGGCTCATAGCTCATTAATCATAGAGTACAAAGCTCAAGAGATATTCGGGGCTTTTCAAATTCTGTTATAATCAAAAACAGCTTTTACTTTTCAGATTAGACATTTATTTGCACAAATTACTTCATTCCATTAAACAGTGTCTGGATAATCTGTACACCAGCGCCGCTCAATTGCATGTAAATAGAGCTCTAAGCTCTGTGGCGTACCAGTTCTTAGATACCTTTATTTAAGAAGGCACTTTAAAGGGGACCAACATGTGAAGTCCTGAATGCAAACTATAATAATATTGCTCTACCAATTTGGTGGAAGGAGTTGGGCCACCCTTAGTTACAACAAAGGAAGGTATGGGCATTAAAGAGAGTTTCCCCTGAAACAGATTTTCAATTTCTTTGCTCAGAAGTAGAGGGGGACTTGGTAGTACTTTTCGAGGATTTAGAAAAATAACAGCTAAAAGGGTCTCCACAATGAGCTCTCCAGGGAAAGAGAGAAGGATAATAGAAATAGCAATTCTAGAGTTTGAATAAAGAATGTCTAAAGAATGACCTAGGACATGTGCCTTGACAATGTTGCCTGGTCTTAGGCAATGCAATGCTAGCAGGTTAACATATAGTTTTTTTCTGAAAGCTAGAGGACCGATCAAAGTGAATATTAAATTTGCCAAATAAAATCAAATTAGAGTTAGAGTTTGCACTTTGACAGAGATCAAGGACAAGCAGGTCATTTGCCTCAGCATCCATAGAGGAATGGAGATAAACTAACACAAAGGTCCATTAATAACTTGCCCGGTCCTTAAATTAGTGATTCTAAAGTTGAAAAATATTACCAGAAGCCATGCTTCTGAGGCCATGGTAGAAGAACATCTAATATGATCTCTCTACCGAACAACTACTGTTATACGTGATAGGCCTTGAGCAGGGATCTACGGAAGCACTACCACATCTGAAATCTTTTTTTTTAATTGCTAATACCCTCCTTAGTATCATGGCACTGTACACACCTTTTAAATTCCTTCAGTCTGTGATATGTAAACTTCATTCCCATCCTCCCGACAGATACTCAAACAGGTATTCTACTACAGCTTTGAAACAGTTCTAACGTTATTGACTCTTTACAATAGGTGAGAGTAAACCGAAAAATAGAAAGGGCAAGCAATGAAGAACGTATTGAGTTTCAAATGTCACATAAAACACAAAAACTAAGTAAAGGAATACAATTTGAGGAATTCCCAGATCAGCATGCTTTTGTTCAAGAATTCCAATCAATGATTTCCTTTGTATCTTCTCTTTACCTCACCATTTTAGATCCATGTTGCTGCAAGCACCCCTCCTCTCCTCAACCTCATATGACTATTTACAAAGGTTCACTTTTTTATGTATAACTATATTTGTGCAATTAATTAGCCCCTCCAAAGTGGTCACACCTTAAGTGTTTATGAATTCTATGTAAGAATGGAAATGTACTTTGAAGATCAGTAAAGATTGGAGGTAGGACTAGGAGAAGGGACTGGAAAGAGTGGCCACGGTGTTAACCATATAAGTCATCCAATATCAACCACGACACCTATGGTTAACTTCTCTCTCTGCTCTTTTTTCAATGAGTGAAAGTTATTGGAGCATTGGTGAGCTAGGATAAGCAAAAGGTCCTAAGTAGTAAGAGCTTGTGTTGTATCTAAAAGAAGTGTCAATTTTGAAAATATGGCACTGAGATCTCAGCAGAGAGAAGAAGCTGAATCAGATATGCTCCTTGGGAGGCAGGGTCCATACATCCTCTGCACCCAGTTTGTGGAATTCACTGCCACCAAGTTCAACTTTTACACTTTTGATTCTCAGATATGGCACATCGCAAGGAACGTTTCTACACCATTGCCAGCAATCTCTTGCACCCCATAAATGGCCATCTCGGTTTTTTTATTTTATCAATTGGTAATTTTTTTTGGGGGGGGGGGATTTTTATATAGCGCTGGCTGGACCTGAGGGTATCAGAGCGCTTCACAACATATACAATAATGTGCAGATAGACGGTACAGGTATTTGGTAGAACAGGAGGATTCTAGCTAGAAGATGTACGAACACCCAGGGGCAGGGGGTGTGAAGGGGGAGGAGGATGCGGTCAAACCAAATGAGCATCCGAGCAGATTCATTGTTCAATCCGGGGCGGGAGTCAAAAAAAGAAAGAGATTTCTTGCTCCGAGTCGGTGTCTTCAGTCTGCCAGTTAAAGGTACTGTGGAGCGCCGGGAGCCGTACTTTCTTGTCTCTTATCGGTTTAATCTAGAGCGATCGAGGACTTTGAGTAGGTTCTTGAATTTTGTAAACTTGGGGGTCATTCTGATGTAGGGAGGTATGGAATTCCAGATTTTAGGGGCGTTTCCAGCAAATGATTTGGCTGCTGTTTTTTGCTTACGGGTTTTCAGCGGGATGAGTAGTAGAGTGTTGAGCTCCTGAGGTTTCTGGACTGGCCGGCCCTTTTAAGTTTGCTGGCCAAGTATTCTGGTTTGCCTGTGTGCAGGGCTTTGTGCGTGAGGCATGCTGTTCTGAGGCTGGCACGCAACTTAATTGGGAGCCATTTAAGTTCCCTGAGAGCGGGAGAGATGGGTTCATATTTCCTGATACCAGTGACCATCCTCGCAGCTACATTGAAGGTAGTCTTCAGTGGGGCGAGGTGTGATTCTGCTATTCAAGTCAGGGTTGCTATCCCATAACTTTTCAAATACAACACATCATAGCACTTGGAATAACATTATACATAATTTGCGCTCTATTCTCAGTAAATATTGCATTCCTTCAGTGTGAACATTTAGGATCATTCTGTATTTTACTATACCAGACAATGCAGTCCTCCTGATTCAGACAATATTCTAACTGCCTGAAGTCCAGATCTCATACTCCAGTGCCATCATCCCCTGTACGTCATCTTGCCATAATCAAGAATCGTTTAATGGAACCAATATTGTTTATATTTCCTGGGGGATTCTTACCCCACCTAACTACACTTCTCGACAGGTACAAAGAAGATCTGTAGTGATGGGGTGCAATCCCATCGTCTCCATTGGGTAAAGCAGCCCTCTTTAAAATGATACATCTACCAACATCTATCAATATTCTTCAACAGATTACAAAATACTTCATATTGTTTAGTGGGGGAGAACTTCCAAAAAAGTGAATGCTGCACTGCACACTCTACTATTGATGCACAAGTCTCCTATAATCTCCTCGATGCACAAAGGCAGCATCTCCTTGCTCTGGTTGCAAGGACAGTATTGAGTCTCCGAGCTTGTGGTTTCACATACATACCCTCCTGGAGAAACTTTTAATTTGGATGGTTAATCCTATGAGCATGAAATATAATCAATGTGGAGAGAAAAAGTAATCACCTCTCACCAAAAACTTGAATAGGTCTTGGTATTCTGCAATGGATTTTTTTGGGTGTCATTATTAAAATTATGAAAGAAACCCCACTTTGCACTAGAGAGAGACTATAGAGGTTGGGACTTAAGAGGAAAATTAGGTAATCAAATGAAGTAAAATAGGGTGAAGACATTTACTGATTTGCACGGCAAATTTGTCCTGATAAACACTGAGTTCTACAGGTACCTCCATATGAGCCAGGCACTAAAATCCCAAGTTTTGGGTTGCACTGACAGTCACAACCGCGCTCCATTTAATTAAACTATACCCATAGGTCTTATGAAAGAAGCAGCAGAAGGGGAAACATATAGAAATTATAGTATAATCATCTGGAATATGACTGAATTGCTAGGTAATCTAGGGAGAAACTAGGTAACCGACTAAGTATGAATGCACTATATAAATACCACATACATACATTGTTAGACGTAGCAACATTGGCGTGGGTTTCCCCTGTATTTTTTGCCTTTACCCCCTGTGGTTTTGCTGTGTGTTGGACTTCGTTTTTGCTGGTCTAGATGCTTTGGGCATTTTGTCACTGCTGTTCAGTGCCAAAGTTCAAGCTCTCCCTGTAAATTGTTGTTGTGGATTAGCGTTTTCAAGATTGGTTTATTTGGTTTACTGTTAACTTCCTAGTACAGTGAACTATGTGTGCCCAGGGCCTGTAAATGAAATGCTGCTAGTAGGCATGCAGCACTGATTGTGGTACCTACACAAGCAGCCTTGAAAGAAGGCCTGCCACTGTGGTGGCTGTGTGCAGTCTAGTACTGCCATGTTGACCTGGCATGTGTACCCACTTGCCAGGCCTTAACCTTCCCTTTTCTTACATGTTAGTCACCCCTAAGATAGGCTAAAGGTACCCCTTTGGGCAGGGTGCAGTGCATGTGAAAGGTAGAGCATGCCCTGATGTGTGTGACATGTCCTGATAGTGAAATATTGTCAATTTCGTTTTTACCTATTGTAAGGCTATCTGTTCCCAAAGGATAGAATGGGGAGTTCGCTCATACATCTTATGAGCATTACTGCCCATGGGAACAAGATAGGAAAATAAAGTTTGATATGTCTGAACTCAGAATGTTAAGAAGCATCTTTTAGTGAGGGTGATTTGTACATTCTGGGTTTGAAAATACCATGTTAGAAAGTAGGTGTTTTCTTGCCTAATCATCCAGTGTGCCTCTGCTAGGTTGTGTAGTTACTGTCTGGCTTTGCAGTGACATGGGCTGGGGATGGGCATTCTGTTCAGACAGCCACTTGGGGGGTTGAGGTGCATCCTGCCTTTCTAGAGTCAGGTCTGGGTTGAATAGACATGGGCTGGATTCAGAGAAGGGGGAGGGGATTTATTCCACACCTGAATGGTGTCTGCCAAGGACAATGCTGTCTCCACCTCTTGCCAGGTAGCTGCACCAGAGAAGACATAACTGGTTTTGGCTGAGCAAAGAGCTTCTCTGCCATAGACAATTAAGAGATTTGCTGTATAAAAAATAGGGCCCAGACTTTTAGATCACTTCTGGGAAATAAAGAGGAACCTTTCCCAAGGAAAAGTGCTGGAGAAACTTAGGAGGAATACTGCCCCTGTGCTGGTAGCTATCTGGGTTTGGCCAGCAGTGGCTACTTTCTGACATGGAGAGGGAAAGGGACTTTGCTATTTGCTGTGTCCCCTGCTTGGGGAAAATCTCCAAGCTTGCCTCCTGTTCTGAAGTCTCAGGGACACAAAGACATTACCCCAAGCTCCCCTGAACTACCTTGCTGGGAGTTTGGATCTGCAAGAGGTGCCTGTAGCTGTTCTGGGCCTCTGGAGGTTGTTCTTTTGGGAGCTGGAAAAGCAATGCAACGACAAGAAGCGTAACACATCCGTACTCATTTCCAACACATTGCTGAAGAAACCGAGGCACCGCCTAACCGCGGTGTGAGAAGTTGCCGCATGCCGTATTGAGTGCACCGGTCTCCGAAGTCCGAGATCACCGCGTGCGGCTGCAAGAATCCACGTACGGTCCCGGATCATTGCATCACATTGAGGTGCCAGGTCAGTTGCCTCTTTGGGGGACGCTGTAAGAAACCGACGCATCGCCTCCCCACGCAGCAAAAAATTGACACATCACCTCCCCTGAAGCAAGGAACCAACACATTACCTTCCCTGAGTGTAAGGTACTGACATATCACCTTCCTTGCGACCCTTTTTGTATGTGTGCAAGACACATTCAAGGTACTTTCTGTGAAAAGTGTTGCATTTGCAATTTGCTTTGAATTGAACTATTTCTACCATCTGAAAGTCAGCTTTTTATTACTGTATTGTGGATTTGTTTGTAGTTTTGATCTTGTTTGCTTTAGATGAAGAATACTTATTTTTCTAAACTGGTGTGGTGTCCATTTGTAGTGTTTTCACTGCATTACTGCACGTGTTTACAAATGCTTTACACACTGCCTCTGAGATAAGCCAATCTGTTTGTGCCAAGCTACCGAGGGGGTGAGCAGGGGATATTTTAGAAGTGTATCCCCTTAACCCTGACTAGGAAGAAGGGTCCCTACTTGGACAAAGGTATCTACATCTGCAACTAGAGACCCCCATTTCTAATTTATATATTGAAACTGAGCCCGAGAGATAGCCATACATTTCATCCTGGAATGTATACAATAAAACATACTGCTTATAGTGAACCACCACAGACCCAAATTGTTTGTGAATGACCTAATTATTCAATTAGTGTATAATTCTATGTAAAAGGTATCTAGGGTCCTTGACTCAGATTAGTGCAGCACTAAAGGTCCACAAAAGCCATGACAACTACAAACTCATTCACAGGATTAAGGTGATATTGATTTGATGAAACATTGTAAGATCCTGTGCTGCAGCGGGTCTGAGGCAATTTAATAAAATCATACATGAATGTTTGCAGAATGGGGATGGACTGGTGCTTGATTATAAAAAGCCAGTCCTCTTGTTGTCGTGCTTTGCGTTTCTTAAGAAAATCAACTAAGCCTTAAAACCCATCAACAAATACATTTAAAAGGGGATACAGCAAGACATTGAGGTTTTAGCAAAACACATCTTGCTTTGGTAAAAACAGATTTTGTCTGTATATGTGATACCTTATTGACGTTGCTATCAGAAAGGCTCAGCTGGAAATGGGCTTCTAGTGCAATTAGGTTGATCAGTTTTATTTTTTATTTTAATGAAGAGGATGCTCATGAGACATAGATTAATGGTAAAGCCTAGCAGAGTGTTTTGGATCTGCCCTTATCTAAATGCACTGTAATGCTTAATAGACAAGTTAGAAGGAGGAAATCAGGTTGAGATTAGACTTTCAACTGGATGAATTCTGAATTTATAGCGATTGTTGTATCAAATAAATGACAAACAATGCATGTGATATTATGAAAGGGTGAGAGGTAAGCTGTTTAAACTCAGAGGAGTTAAGTCGGCTATGTGATTATTACACATGTGGGTGAAGGGTGTGCCACTCTCTAAGAAAAAGAACAACTGGCAACTCACCCCTCTAGACTGCAGGAGCATCTGTCTTTCTGCCTTCTTAGAAGACTGCTGCAAGATTTCTCCAAGGGCAGGAAAGTACTGATACTCCCAGGTGTCCTGCTTCATCTGGCTGAGAGCATCATGGAGTCTCCTCAGACGAGTCGGACCAGCCTGCCAACCCAAACTGAGAAAGGAAGCTACAGCTCACGAATGAAAGTGGCCCTTCTGCTTTCCCCTACCTATACCTAAGAAGTTCTACTATGGACTATCGAATCCTGCTTGTCTATGAGTTGTCTATGCTGTATCTTATTGATTGTTAGGGCCTTGAAGAAGCGGGAATTCAGCGAAACACGTGTTGGCTACTTAGTTCTATGGCTACTTTTAATGTTGTGATTCAATAAATAACTTATCTTATTTGAATGCTATGTTTTTTTTTAATGCATTAACCAATCAATACTTTCAAAAGAGCATAAATAATGATTGATACAGCCTCAAACTGGGGCTTAGTGTGTGATATGTGCACTATTCGTTATATGGAGATTATCTTCAGAAAAAGTAAATACAACTATATCATATCATCACATTTTGTTTTGTGATTCAATAATTTCTAATTAGCATGTCGATCTCTCACTCTCTACGATCCACTTTAAATTCTGCCTAACGTTTTGTCAGCTGGGAAAACTGACATTTGTGGGTGGGATTAGTGCAGGCCATTTCTCAATTGATCTACTCCTTCCTTCGAAAACAAATCACGTTATCATGAAAGGCACTAATAATTTTGCATTTCCTCATTTGGTGGGAGCAGTTCATTACACAAAATATTGAAGAATAACGTCGACTGAACAGATTTCTTAGTTTGTGTTTCTCTGCTACGTTTTTTGTCAAACTCTCATAGATCACAATCTATGACCATTGACCACGGTCTGGCCAACTATAGGCCAATTTTCCTGTTCCCAGGCTTTGCCAAGATCCTAAAAAAACGAGTCAATTCCTAAATTTGCAGCTATCTCGAAGCTAATCAGTGGCTGCATCCTACCCAGTCGGGTTTTCGTCCCAGATACTGCACTGAGTCTGCCTTGGTTGAGGTCGCAAACACTATTAAAATGGCTGTGGACAACGGGAAGAAAGTGGCTTTGCTGCTTTTAGACATTTCAGCAGCATTTGATATGGTCTCTCATCCCATCTTGATTCAGTGCTTGAGTTGAGCGGAACCACCCTGGCTGCGTTCCTTTTTATCAAACAGAGATCAGTCTTTGTGGATGCTGCCACTTGTGTCAGACTCTAAGTCCATTAAGTTTGGGGTTCTCCAGGGGTCTACCTTGAGCCCAACATTGTTCAATGTCTAAATGTCCCCGCTGGCAACCCAGGTGGAATCCTTCGGAGTACAGATAATCTATTACGCTGATGACACACATATTATTCTATTTTGGGATGGGAACATTTCTGGTGCCCACAACAGATTTGAGGCATGTCTGTCAGCAGCATTTCAATGAATGTGCCAGAGTAATCTTCAGAGTAACACAAAAAACAGAGTTACTGCTCTTTGGCTCTCCCCCCCACCCGGTGTGGGGTAGTGAAGTTTGGCCTAGTTCTGATCCCTCTCTCCTTTTTTCCATGGTGGTAAAGAACCTAGGAGTGAAGTTTGATAGTTACCTGTCCTTCAAACCAGAAGTGGAGATCACAATTGAGAAATGTTTTGGCCTTTTCAGGCTTTTGAGGAAGTTCCTGTCTCTTCGACCTTCTTTTTCTTGGAAGATGGTAGTCTTCGCTCTCATAACATCTTGGCTGCAATATGTCAATACACTTTACTGGGATCTTCCTTTGTACCAGATTAGGAGACTCCAGTTAGTGAAGAACACAGCTGCTATGCTCTTGCTCAACATTCCTAAGAATGTTTCTGTTAAGGGCCTTCTTAAGGAAGTATATTGGCTCCCCATCTGAGCTAGGGTGAAGCTTAAGGGATTGGTGCTTGCCAATAGAGCTTTCTATGTCATAGGCCAAAACATCTATCAAAGGATCTCTCCCATTACCATCCTTCTAGAATCCTTAGTTCGGCAGACTCTTTGCTGGTTGATGTGCTGAGGACTAGATGGAAGAGATGGGGAGGCACTTCCTTCTCGGCGCTAGCTGCTGCTAGTTGGAATGCCTTCTTCCTACATCTTCATGCAAACAGGGATGTGGAATCTTTTAAACACAGTGTGAAACCTGACTTTTAGATGTGTTTCCCTTGTGACAACACCTGGTTACTCGACTTATTGCACTGGGACATTATTCTGAGTAGCTGTGCGCTCCGTAAGTATCATTTGATTTGAAATGAGGACTGATGTTATACATACTTCTCTCGTGATAGCTTCTACAATTTTAATCATGAGGACGTAAAAAAGACAGCTAGGTTAGAGACGGCATAGGGCTCCAGTGCCCTTGGGAAGAGCGAGAAAGGCCGCTCCCTTCAATCCTGATGCTTTCATGCTGCATGAAGGCAGCACCAGGATTGGTTACTGCAGTTTCCTGGTCCCGCGTTGAAGCCTGCCTGTCTGGACTTGAGTGAGGAGGACGTTGCGCTAGGATTGTAGGTGTGTATTTTTTTACTTAGTTATTAATAACTATTATTTTTTTCCCTACCACCCCACTACCCTCCTTACATGCCAGCCGCCACTGGCTTACACATGCCTCACAAAATCTACACCATGAATCTTCTCAGATGGGATTTACAAAGATTATTGCAGTGATTCAATCTAGCTACAATAGTTCTGTATCAAAGATGGGGATAGCTATAAACTTCAGGCAGGCCAAGAGCACTGAATGCTGATGGGTGAAAAAATGAATGTACTGTAACCATTATGGTGCAAAAAAAAAATCCATGTATGTCTTTGGGGAAAAAAAAACCCTAAAGCAATTATCGGATAAAAAAAAACAAGTTATTTAAAATGTATGGTGATACAGTCATTATAGTCATTATTCGCATAAAGAACAAAGTGCATGCATAATAATGAGAAAAAAACATTCATGTTTATTGTTAAAGAATCGCATTCAAAGTTATACTTTGATTAATAAGACTTTATGTGACAGGCACCTAATTAATACGGAAACGTGGTAGAACCACGCAACCAATGCGAGCAGTGCAGGCTAGAATTAGCAGCAATTTAATTATGAAGTTTCGGTTTTCGATTTAACACTATAGCAACAGGCAACTCTGTAGTGAGACACAGGCTTTGATATATGTTAATTGCTTAAGACATTTAAAAAACACGTTGTGATTAGCGCAAAAAATAAAAAGGATTCAGAAATAGAGCAATCGACTTTCAAATTCAGAAATAATTTTTTCAAAGGCAAATATCCCTCAAAACAGTTAACTAATAGATATATTAAAGCACGCATTCCCTCTTCTGCCGAGTTGAAAATCAGGCTTTGCAATTAGATAGCTTTACAACTAGTAACATAATATAGTTGATATAGACATAAACAATACATTGATTTATTTAACGATAAGTAAAAAAATATATTCATAATCCACATTATTGGCAGAAAATGCAACTGTAATGAGATATTCTCTGCAAGTCAACACTGCTTTTTATGCATATTTTTGTGCACTATTTGAACTATGGGTTGAACTTACACAACATCACCCTTAGTCACCTGTAAATACCTCTTGCATAGAATGCAACAACGTGACTTTTCCAACTCTACTTATTTGATGTCTTTATTCCGATAACAAAGGGCACTCTATTATATGATGGGTCACAATTTATGTCTGCAAAATACTGAAAATATCGACCTATCATTTTGCCCTCTCCGTTGGATTGACAATATTGTTTACTATAAGATTCCCCAACCTAATCAACAAAGAATAATTACCATTCATAACTTGTTTTATAATCTTAAAATAATGTTCAATTCAATTCCAACATGAGCAATACACAAAGGGCCTTATTTACAGACTGGCAGGCGGGATGCTACATCGTAAAAGGGACGGTTAGCCCGAGTACCATAGGCTATAATAAATTTGTAAATAGAGCAAACAAGCTCTCCCTCACATTAGTAATAGAGTATCCAGTCCACCAATCTCTAAGTAAGGCCTAAAGCGTTAAATGTTTCCAATTTTTAAATACACCTAATGTCTTCAAGTTTTCCACCTTCCAAGAAGGGTTTTCAATTTTCTCATTCCATTTTAGGTGGGAATGATCAGCTTGAGGACTTGGGTCAAACAAAATAGCTTAGCTTTCCAAAATCACAATACACCCAACAGCTTTCATCTTAAATGCAGTTCAATTCCAAATGACAGAAAAAAGACTCCACTATTTTTTTTAAAAAAAGGCTTGGGTAAATAACTTATTTCAAGGCAAATATTAACTGTGGTCAACAGACATCTTAAGTGATCATTGAAAAGCAGGAAGACTGATGTAGTCTCATCTCATAACCATCTACATTTAACCAAATAACAGTAGTTTTTAAGATGAGGTCCTTGATAAGAGGGTTCCCTTAATAGCTTGTGGAGAATAAGATAGTGCTAGAATCATCACACCAGTTTTTCAGTGTCTTGAGCTAAGTGGAGGCACTTACAAACCACAGGCCTGTAGCTAATGTGATGGAAGCAGTGCTTTCATAATGCTATCTTTTATATTGTGGCTGCATGCCTGGTGATATGGATGGATCTGTGTGAAGCTCCCTGAATATCCATTCGTATTCTGTGTGGAATGAATACATGCAGAATATTAAGTGTGAAATTGCGAGTTACCGGAATATCAAAGCTAAAACATCAATGACCAAAATATTGACAGGTAAGTAGGTGTAAGTAAGTGTAGGTTTACTATATGTAATTCAACATACGTGTACCTTGAGGTTAAGTATATCTTCAAGGTACACAGATGTAGAGTTAGGAACAGTCAACCTATACTTGCCTATATGCACCTACCCCTTCAATAAATTGGTCCTCGATATTACAGTACCTCAAGATTTCACACTTATTAACCCAGATTACAACCATCATGTGATGATTTTAACATTAAATGTCACTACCCGTGAAAGTATTTATTTGACAAAAACACTGTCTTGCAAATATGTTATATTCACAGTTCATGAGTGCCTGTAATATTGAATTAAAAAAACTCACAATGCACATAAAACCTTTACGAAAATGTCTATGATTACCATTTCCATGATTATACCATCTTTCCATAGCCACCTGAATGCCCTGTAATGCAGAAGCCCTCCTGTAATAAAGGGGGAGCCCTGATAATGGCATCTAGACACTGTCACTGGCCGTGCATGCCCTCTCATGGGGCACCATTTCTGATGTAAGAATAAAGCATGTGTAAGACGGATGTATGACGTTACTCCGCATACCGTTACAACTACCTACCATTACAACGCGACCATTACAACGCATACCATTACAACGCATAGCGCTTTGGGGTGCTGGATAGTGGTAAGTATAATTTACTATTCTAACTCCAGTCCCCGTGGACCCTAGGGAAGGTGTTGGATAGTAAATTATACCATTCCCTATCCTATAGCGCCCCCCAGCGCAATGCGTTGTAATGGTATGCGTTATAAAAGTCGCGTTGTAATGGTAGTGCGGAGTAACGAATGCGTTGTAACAGGTGCATACCGTGTAAGACTATCTAGTTGTACTTGCATACATCTCTCTATTGACACACCAGGTGATGTCATATAGCCTTATAGCCTGCCGTAGAGGGCTATACCGGCTATTCTTTAACAAGGGAGAGGGCCTTTAATAGCTGGTATAGCCCAGCTACAAAGGGCTATAAGGCTATGAGAACATTCTGCCACTAGAGGGTAGAATGTTCTAACAAAAAACAAAAAAAGCCTTATGGGAGCGTGAGGGGATTGGAATCCCCTCAGGCTCCTTGAAGCCTTTGTTTACAGCCAGATCTGTGAACAAAGAAACATTGGAATGTTGGTGCTCCAGGCTTATACCAGCCATTATAAGCCCGGAGCATCCCATTGTTTACAATGGAGCTCCCAACATTCCAATGTTCTAATGGTTCTTAAATCCCTTTTTTCGATCTCCAAGTGGAAGAGTTTTTGAGATGAGAATAGAGTCTCTTAATAAAGTCTTACAAGGTTGATGATTGTTCCTTCCAAAAACAATAACAATAGAGTCCCCATTGTATTGTTATTGCTTGCCTCTGTGTCCCTCTGTGGAGAAAAAGGATGATAGATTGGAGAACAGCTCAACATTGCCATCATTTCTTAGCATCTGTGTTTCTCACTCTATAAAGGAGCGATTGGGTCAGAGTGCCTTTAATACGGCCTTTCCTTAGTCCCTTGTGGTCCATCAAAGTTGAAGTGTCAGTGTGATAGAGTCTAAGCCTCCTAAATACTCCCTTTCTAAAGCCCCTCGATGTCACTCAATGCATGAGTTTTGTGGAGCGTGTGCCCATATATTTACTACCTGTATTTTAGCCCATCGTGTCCTTTTAATGCCTTCCTTGGAAGCGTATTGGAAAGATTGGGTCACATATAATACTCCTTTCCTTTGTTGTTGCATGTTACTCCAAATGAAAGTATGAGCAATCGGGGTAGGCCTGGGAAAAATGTAAATTGCAGCGGAGTAATTGTAGTACTTTCATGTTACTCTTGTGACGTAAAATTACCAAAAAATCATGCAATTACACCCGTTCACATCAATTTGTGTAATTTCTGACAAACATGCCCTACCATGAGCACAGGAACAGTGCATGAGTAGCTGCTGCTGGTTTTCCCGTTCTGTTGTAGTTACTGCTATTTTCTTAGCGCAATATTCATCCTAAAGTCCATTTTGGACGTAATGTTGCATTTTGTGCTAAGAAAATAGTACCAAATGCAGGGTTATGTTTCTTACATAATTAGATGTAATTTTGCGTAATTACACTACAGCAAATTACGCTACTTATGACCACCCCTAATGGGGTCATATCAGCTATGATGAGCTCCTTTCTTACCTTCCCAATGTCTCTATCAATACTGTGATAGGGTACAGTATCCAGAATACATCTTTTCCATGCTGAGGTATGGCTATGGTGAGAACACACTAAAAGTAACTTCTTTCCATTGGTCGCCCATGCATTGGCTCCAGTAGTACTCCTGTGCTCCGCTAGCTCTGCTGTGAAGGACATCTTTCTAAATCCTCAGCTGTTCATGGAAGAAATAAATGGCTTGCTATAGAGAGTTAAATCTATTCACCCTCTTTGGTTTCATCGCTGGTCGCATTACGTGGCTTAGCGTGCTCATCCCCTTCTGTCGCAGGACACCTTGGCTTTCCGTGCCCATTATGGACTTATTGCTCAGCGACTGAGCTGACCTTTTCTCTGGCTGCTGCCCAGTCTGGGCCTTTTGCCTGATCTGCCTTTTATGTAAGATCAGGAATCCTGCAGGATTGTGGATTCCGGCGCAAGAGTGGCTTCCTGTCTTCTTGATCCCCTAAGAGAGGGAGATATCTGTTTCCGCAGGTTCTCAGCACTGCTTTAAGAGGAATTAATCACTGTCGATAAAGAGGCCTCTGGACATCTCCAGCCGCCTTTAAATGCGGGATTTGCACATTCTGCTCAGCCCAGCTTATCTTCAGTCTCAAGTCAAGGCACTTGTTCTTTCTGCGGATCTGTTCATCAAATTATCCTCAGAGATGGAAGGGACAAACTCTAGGGCGGTCAATAGAAAGTCGTCTCCATCACAAGTCCAGAGAAGGGCTTTGTGAGTTCTTATGGTACTAGGATAATCCTGGTGAAAGTGAGCAGCTAAGAGGCAGGCCCGGACTGGCCGTTGCAGGCACCGGGCAATACCCCGGTGCGCCGCAAGGGCGGGGGCCGGTTTTGGGTCCTGGAGGCCGTTTTTGTTACAGGGCCGTTTTTGCAGTATAGTGCAAAATCGGCCCTGTAACAAAATCGGCCGAAAACTGGCACCAGCAAAGTGCTCGGTCGCACCCCTAGGTGGCCGACCGAGCACTTTGCCAGGGCCGGTTTTGGTTCTCAGTCCGGCCCTGCTAAGAGGGGCGGCTACAGCATTTCTGGGGAGGGCATGCTCTCTTCCCGGTACCAGACCAGTCCTAGAGCGAGTTGTGTGTTGAATACAAAGCCAAAACTCAGTGTTATCTTAAGGATTTTTGGGGCCCCAGGCAAGAGTTATTTTGGGTCCCCTTTTTGTGATAACTTTGAATTTCATTAGGCACTTTTTTCTAAGTTGTAGCCCGCATGTTGGCACAAAACATAAGGAAATCGGTTTCACACAAAATCTATTTAACCCCTACAATGCTCGTGATGGAACCATGCCGTCATGAGTCACAGTTGGGCTGTGCTCATGACGGCGCGGTTCCGTCATGACCACGCCCAAGATTGGAATGTACAGCACCGGGCTGGAATTCCTGCCGCAGGCAAGGTGTTCAATATGTTGTTCCAAGGACCACACAATTTATTAAGATGATGCTGGGAAAAGAGAGACAGAGGTAGAGGTAGGCAAAGACAGGGTTTCATTTGTAAAGAAAATAAAAATAATGCTAGGGCCCTCGTCAGTAGGCCACTGCAGATCGCACCACCCATTGCCCCTGCCAATGAAGGTACCAACATAACTACTACCCATCACACTCCTACAAGTGTGATAATTTAGACTATTGTTGCTCTCCAAAGCTATAAAATGACTTGGCACAGGTATTATTAATTTTTTATGTATATTGCTTTAATAAACAACTGTGGTTGTGTTTTTCCAAATTAGACAAACAGTGACACCATGTGGCATACTGTCATAAGTGCCAGTGTTGACAATGAGGTGCTGGTGCCAAGCACTGGAAACCACCAGCTCAAATTATTAGGCACTGGGCAAAGAGAAGAAGAAAGAGTCAGATAAAGAATAAACAGAGCTAGCGAGTGACAAAGTTTACTTTCCCAGGGGGGCCCTTGGAATATGGGGGCCTGGGCAATGGCCGACTTTGCCCATGCCTTAAAATGTCTCTGCCAACACCATCTACAGGGAGCCACCGGGATGCAACAGAGAGCATATTGCTAATATGTTCACTTGATTCACAGTCAAAAAATGTAAAACTTTATTGCAAGCGGGTAATCCAGTGCTCAATCAACTACAGATATTGGAAAGCCTTGTCAGTGGAATAGTGCAAAAATGATGTCACACTGTAGGTGCAAGATGCGTTCTCACTGCATTATGCATTGACACAAGCATACCGACAGACAGTAGCATGTCACATTTATATGCACAAATGGGGGCATTCAGAAGTCTGAGAGTGTTTCCACTCATACTCTTGGCGTCTGGCCACAGACCACAGGCCCATCCACAATGACGATGAGAAGGTGTGGGGGAGTGGAGGAAGGGCAGAAACTGTGACTGCCCTGTACATACCTGCCAACTTGAAGAACAATCTCACAGTGTGGGAAGGGGGTGGGGCCTTGAAGGGGGCGGGCCCTCGTGCCTATAAGCATCTAGTGCCTATAAGACTATGTGCTTGATTGCATTAAATACACTCTCAGAGGGCACTATTGCCCTTTCGAAAGAGTGAGGGTGAAATCCTGAGCAGTGTTTCACTCACCAGTCTGTGTTTCTCTGTAGGTGGCCTCTACCCTAATGTGAGCATAAAGGAACCCACAAAGGTGTTCACAGTCCCAAAGAGGCATATTGACAATGGCTCCTGAAGCACTGTCCGTGTAGACGCAGGCTTAGCGCGCACCTTGAGGGTCCCTGGGGCTCACGTGCCACCTGTCATAGGGCGCCCTGGGCTTGAAGACAACAACGTCTGACGCATCCTGCGTAGAGCAGAGTTAATTCATGTCCCAAGACCCTAGGCTGCCTTGCAAGTTAGCATTCATGTGCTTAAGCAGCAGGCACATTGGCAAAGGCTTTCCCTCATTTGCATGTAGCCATGCCCTCGTGCTAATGAAAGAATGCCAGTGACACTGCACAGAATCTAAACTTACACTTGTGCAAATGGTGGTGCAGGAGGAGCTGTACAAGCATCTCCAGCTGTTTTTGTAATCCAGAAGGGCCTCAAAAATGCTTACAACAAGTACAGCCCTGAGACACTTCTCCAATATGGCTCCAGCACACCAGGGGCCACATTATGGATAGAGTGCACTGCACCACTTTACACCGCAGTGCGCACCAAAGTCTGTGCTACGGGCAAGGACTGGGACAGTGCTCTGTATCACAACACCTGTGCTGTTCCCAGTACAGGTGTGAACCTCAGCTACATTGGCAATAGCTCATTAGTCAAAGATGGATGGCTTGCTTGAGGCTGCTGGTCTGCATTTTACCACGCACGAGGCAGCAGACCTAACTTTACAAGGGTGGCAGTTTTCCCTACAGGGGGGACCAATGAGTGAATGCACCTGCTGTAGGGGGCAGGGAGAACCGGGATCCCCTTCTCCTCCTCCAAGGGGCACCCTTGGGGGTTGCACAGACTGTATGCCACTTGAATGTGTAATATGGCATGGGTGCAAAGGCATAGGATTCCCTCATTTGCATGGGGTCATGCTCTAATGCAAATAGGAAAACACCCCCTTGATGTGGCGTGGCACTCATGTAGTGCCAGCAAGATGTGTATTACAGAAAGGGCGTGCCAAGCAATCTATATTACAGAAGGGTTCGGCCCCTTATGTAATACCAAAGTGCACGGGGGAGTTCATAAAGAGGGCACACACACCCATGAAGCCTATTTTGTTTAATACATACCCAGATCTCTTTCGTACTTCTACATATCACGCATACATATCTGCTCATTGTTCATGATGTTGTAATGATGTAGTAAATCATACAATGAAAACATCATGGTTTTTAGGCTCCTCCTGCAGATAATATAAAAGCTTCTGAATCTACGTTATAAAAGCATTACATAAAATGTATTTTCAATAGCTCTTTGAGAGGCAAGAAATCTGGCTAGACAAAGATCAGTATGACCATCATTCCAGAGCCTCTTCTCTAAGACGCAGGACCACCATATATCCCTTGGGACACCAAAGGTCCTCGGTGCAGCTGGACAAATCCATGTAATGGCCACATGCACGAGTGTTTGCGAGAGTCCATTAAGTCTAGCTAGAAAGACACACATAAGCAAGGCAATATCATTAAATGTTAGTGATGGTATAGACAGGTCGCACATCAAATTCTCCCAAAAGTACAGAGTTGTATATTTCCAATTTAGAGTACATAGATATTCCGGTGCCACTCAAGGTAACGGAGGCATCCCACTACCCAGGATGTCAATTCGATTGATTGATTGATAGGCTTTATTTCGATATATAAATACCATAAAAGCTTGTACAGGAAATATAAAACACAGCATTAATAACGATCACATTCTGTTTACACAAAAAAATTAAGACAGAGGGAAAATATTTAAAACAGTTAAGACCGAATTAAATTGACAGAGAAAGCCTTCTTGCACGAATCAACCATGACCATTTAAAAAATTTAGACACAGCACAAACAATCACAGTGGATGTGTCAGACATTAATATAAGCAGCGCCACTTTGTGCTGGCGGGTGCCTAAGAGTCTATATAGGGGTTTTAACCAGCGGCTCCTGGGTGCACGGTAGTCCGGACATTCAAAAAGAATGTGGGCTACCGATTCTACTCCGGTGGGACAACGTGCGCAGAACGGGGAAGATTGGTGAGACAGTTTCCAGCGGGCAACTAATTCACCTACTGGGAGGGTCCCCACTCTAAACTTAAAGTACAGGGTACGGTCAAAAGGGGTGGAAATGATGTCTAGATAAGGTTCATAAGCCACCACATCTTTAATCCTCACAAAAGCTACAGTGGAGTTACAATGTCGTGAATCTAAATGTAGTTTGGAGGAGACCCAGTTCCAGTACAGCTTTTTAATCATAGCTTTGGGTGGGGCGGTTCTCAATGCCCATGCGTCTGCTAACCCTATCTCCGCTAGTAGCCATTTGACATCCCTCAGCCATTTAATCCTGGACCAGCCTACCATGGCCATAACCTCTGATAGCGCTTCCGCATAAGGGGCTAGTTCGGGCACCCGCCACAGCAGGGCCCAAAGAAGCAAGGGGCGGAGTTGCGCTTGGTCCTTAATAGATCTGCAACCTAGATCCAATAGCCCTGGTTCAGTTGGTGTACTCCACGGGAGAGCCATCAGATCTTTCAAAAATTTGCTCTCTGATTTGGCTAGTACATCCAGGTTGCAGGTGCCCCACAGCTCCGCCCCATATAGGGCGGCGCTGACCCCTCTGGCTTTATATATTTCTACGACTGGGGCTATAGGTTTACTTGTGGAGGAACGTTATTCCTTAAGTAAAGTACCTCCCACCCTTTTGTGACTGAGGAGCATTTTTTGGATGTGCGGGTTCCAGGTAAAAGAATCATTAAGGCGAATACCCAGGTAATCAAACTCGGAAACCCTCTCCAGTGGAACGGAATTCAGAGCCGGAGGTCGCCAAGTTTCTTGGGGGGATTCATAATCACGAACTTGGTTTTGTCGGTATTGATTACCAACCCCATCAACAAACAAAACTCCTGGAAACTATTCAAGAGGCTCTGAAGACCCATAAGAGACTTTGAGATAAGAAGAGTATCGTCTGCAAAAAGCAGTGTTGGGATCCGTTTGCCTGCCAGGGATGGAGCGTCCGAGGGGTTTCTTAGCAGATGCTCAACCACACCGTTTACATAAAGGGAAAACAGGGTGGGGGCTAACACGCATCCCTGGCGGATGCCCCTTCCCACGGGAATCCTGTCGGTTTTTTCACCCTTCGTACCCCAACGGACCTGCGCAAACTTGCCAGCATGTAGTTTTACCAGGAGAGAGAGAATATACGCAGGCAACCCCAGATCTAGCAGAACCTTCCACAGCTCCTCCCTAGGAACTAGGTCAAAGGCAGTCTTAAGGTCTATAAAGGCCAAATACAGACTGCCCTTGCCCAGCACCACCACCTTCCAATATAAGAGAGCCAGTCTGAAGGCCTGTTCAATGGTCCCAGTGCCAGAGCGGAATCAGGCCTGGAGGTCCGACAGGATGTTATTGTCGTCCACCCACTGGAGCACCCTTCCCAGAATCACCTTCCCTGCCACTTTTTGGGATGAGTCGATGAGACTTATTGGCCTGTAGTTGGCAGGGTTGTCCCGACACCCCTTTTTGAATATCGGGACTACCTCTGCCCCCTTCCAGGATTCGGGTACGGGCGCACCTTTACTAATGGCATTTAACAGTGATGAAACTAACTTCCCCCACTCCTTGGGGTTTGCCCGTAGTAGGTCGCCCGGTATCCCATCAGGCCCTGCTGCTTTCAAAGGCACCAATGTTTTAATTACATCTTCCACCTCTCTAGCTGTAAAGGGAACATACTCAGATCCCCCTGGACAAGCAGCCAGAGAGAGGGTGGTGTGGGTAATCGACTCAGTAGAGGTATAGAGGGACAAGAAATGGTTGAACCAGCTCTGGGCAGGGATGTTGCACGTCATCATGGTGCTAACTGGCCTGTCCCTAGATCTTATAAGGTTCCAGAAGCTTCTAGCATCCCTATCGGAGCTTGCTTTCATGAGATCCGCCCAGAACCTATCCTCCCATTCTCTCTTAGCTGCAGACGTAGTCTGGGAGTACTCTTTCCTTGCCAGTCTAATGGCAGTCAAAGATTTGCTTTTAACATCACCAATCAGGGAATTTTTCTTCTCCCTACATTTTTTAGTGTACCAACCTTGTGAGTTCGACAGGTTCTTACTCTTGTCGGTTCGAGAAGCCTTGCTTGGGCGAAAGAAAAGTTCACTCAGAGCCTTGGTGGCATCATAAAAAAGCGCTGAGACTTCCTCGGACTGGGGAATCACCAAATCCAATTTAGACTGAGCGGTATCTAAGAGTGCCGCAATAGCTAACACTTTCTTTTTGTCCATAATAAGCTTACTCCATTTTAGACGTCTACCACAGTTGGAAGGATATACTTCCTGATGGGCAGGCGCCAAATGAGATGTAAGCACCCCCGGGTTCCCAGTCCACAGGGGACGGAGGGCAAGAGAAAGGGGATTATGATCACTCTCGACTGAAGGGAGTACCTCCATGTCCTGCAAGAAGCCCCAGAGTTTAACGTCAAGGAGGATATAGTCTATCCTGGACGTGTGGTCCACCCTGTTGTAAGTATGGGCTCCAGATGGATCTGACGTTGTCCTTCCATTCACAGCCCTAAGGCCAAATTCCATGTTTAGGGAGTAAATTTGGACCACCACTTGAGACCACCTACTAATGGGAGGTATAGTTAGAACTGGTATTCCTCTCCTAGTATCTTCATCAACAGTCCCCAAAGTGTCCTCTAATCCAAGGGGCTCAAACGTACAGTTCAAGTCCCCTGCAACCAGGACATGAGAGCTAGTAGTGCCCTGCCTAAGCAAGGATTCCAACTCTGATGCTATGGGTGAGTGCGAACCTTCCTTCATACCCCTGGCGTAGATATTAGAGATGTCTAGGGTCAGCCCTCTCCTGGGTCCCTTGAGTGATATACTCAAAAGATCAAGTGAGTTTGATACTTGCTGAGTAATTTGGCAGCCAAGTGAAATGGCGACCCATATGAGAAGGCCTCCTGATGGGCGGCCCTTCCCGGAAAGGGATGGCACTGCTGGTAAGAAAAAGGATGAATAACCTACCTTGTGACAAGGCTCCCTACTCCAAGTTTCTTGGAAAATGCAGATAGAGTAGCCTTCCACAAGGGTGTTCCATTCCGATACAGCCAGCTTCCTCAGAATGCCCGCAACGTTCCAGCTGAGAATCCTTCTATCTGGATCCGCCACAGCAGGCTCGCTGCGAGGTACAAGGTTGGGGACCCGCTCCCTCTCAGGGGGTGTCCGAGGTGCACTTACTCCTTGCTTGATCCCAACACCCAGATTGGGTACCTGTGCTTGGGGACTACATACAACTAGAGAGGGTGTCGGACTAGTATTAATAGTCTCCAAGACATAAGGTTCCGGCCAAGGTCCCGAACACGGGGACAAGGGAACCACCCCGGGGAAAGTATAGTTTCAATATCCTGGCATCCTCCCATGTGACCCCAGCCATACAGCTGGCTGGTAAGGCATAGGGAAGAAGTCATTCCCGGGGAGGGTAAAATTGCGCCTCCCTCTTCCATCCGAATTAATACCACAATGATTACCAACAGATCTCGGGTAGAAGTAGGTCAAATCTACTACTCCAATGCCAGCACCACCATTCCCCAGATTCTGATTGCAAATTATCTGGGCAACCCTAACATCCTTAAAGTTAACCACCACACAGTCAGCCTCAAAAAGCTTATGCCCATGACCCACCCACCCTACCCTTCTAACACCCAGAATCAAACCATCTAGTTCCCTGGGCAGGGGCCTATTTATCCTTAACCAGTGCATGGTTTTGTTTTTTAGCATCTGGTAGGATTCTAGCTGACCAGCCATCAAGGATGGTACGTTAGTGAGAATAGCAACATAGGGGTGACAGTCTGGGGGCAAATTCATAGGTGGTATTCTAGGGGCCTCTTTGGGGGGAAGTGCATCGGGCTGGATAATAAGAGGAGGAATGGAGCTAGTTCTTCTAGATTGGGCTAGCTCAGGCCCTTTACCAGTGTCAGAATTTCTTGAGTTAGCAGAGCCATTTTTCCTAGTAGCCTCAGAACGCGCGGGCTTCTTGGCATGGGTATTAGTAGCCCTTGGAGGATTTGGGTATTTAGTAGTATTCTTTGTGGCCAGCCCGGGGTTCCGGTCGCCCCCATTGGGGGTGACAGCAAGTACAGCTTGAGCCTCTACCGCTGGCACCCCTTTGACCGTTCCAGTTATGTTAGATAAGTCCTGTGGGGTAGCAAAGGTCGCCCTGGCAGCTAATTCTCCCCCTGAATCATCATTCCTAGTCCTGGAGTGTAGTTTGATAAGAGATTTAGTGGAGAAGTTATCCAGTGTCGCTTGCTCAAAACTGTCCAACTGCTCCGCCAACCTTTTGACTCTCTCTAAGACCGGAGTCAATAGAGATTTCATCATTTTCTCTATCTGGGCAATCAGGGGGATCTCGAGGGGTGTGGGCTCGGCAAAATCTGTAGCCAGATCAGCGCATGGTTTTGCTGGTAGCACGCCGAAGGGCACACCCCCCCGTGTCCCCCTGTGGACGACCTACGTCTTATGGCTCACTCCCACCCTAGTGCCAAGTTTCCTAATTTTCTTATAGGGTTTAGGATGACAACCTTTACGCGGACTAGCAATTCTTTTCCTTTTAGTATGGACCGCTCTGGCTACTGCCCGCGGTAACAACACTGGTGAAGGAGGGAGTTCCCCATGACTACAAAGGGTGTTAGAGGCAGGCATGGAGGCTAGGACGTTACTAGACCTCAAAGCCAAGGCTTCGTCTTCAATAGGTGGAACTATGTCTATCGCACGCACCAACCTGTCAGGGCTAAGCAACAAAGCAGCTGCCAATGGCTTATCCAAGGATGGACAAACATTCAATACAGAATCAATTACCCGTGCTGGAGAGAGGGCCGGCGCCGGGAAACCCAAAGACGACCGCTTCTCTAAGGGATGTTTAAGGAGTTCAATGGATAGCCGGCGCTCAGCACGTCTCTCAGCTAGGGCAATTTCTCTGTCTATCTCACGGGTAGTGTAGCCTGGGGTTGTGGACCAGGGGTAATGGGAGCACTGGTTGCTCGGTCTGGGTCAGGTCTAATGATCGTACCAGGTTGCACGTTAGGGACGAGATGGACACCAGGTCTTGCCTCACTCCGTTACAGTAGCCCTGAGAGAATATTTGTCTAGAGGACCTAGTATTGTAACCCCTACCGTGGAGGGTAAGGGATTTGGTGAACACGTAGACATGTTTAAGCGAACTAACAATGGTGGAGTCAATCGTGTTCGCAATATACCACAGCGCAGGGGGTCCCGTCAATGTGATTTGCTTTAGTACTAACAGTTGTAGATCTCGAAAGGGTAACAACTCACTGTAACAAAGTCATGACAATGTCCGGTAGTTCTGAGCCAGATGTTAGAGGGTAGGCCCCAGCCCAGCCTCCTGCAGCCCCTGACGGCTACAGACGACCCGCCCTTGTCCCGGGCTTCTCCCGGGACGCTCCCGCGCAGCGGTATGCTGTGCCTGCTATAAGGGGAGGAAAAGTGGTCAGGGGGCGGGGCAGCGGGCTAGACCAACGGGCAGAAAACAACAGGCGATGATTCCGTTCAGCTATTCCTCCTCTCCAAGCAGAGTCAGTGTTAGAGAGTATCCCACAGTGGCACCAAACACAGCAGATTTTAATCCTTCGTGGTCAGGGGGCGAGGCAGGCAGGGACAGCGGACCAGGTGGTGTGGTTTGGTCGTGCAGGGACTCCTGGGAGACGGAGTCCCTGTAATAACGCTCGCAGCCCTGCTGCAGATTTTACCCTCACCTCTCCCGACCACAGCGCCTCAGCGCTAGTCCAAGTGCAGGCTGTGTCAATGTCCTGGGACCGCGATGCGGGACCCGCGAAGCGGGTCCGGCGAGCAGTGGGCTAGACCAACGGGCAGAAAACAACAGGCGATGATTCCGTTCAGCTATTCCTCCTCTCCAAGCAGAGTCAGTGTTAGGGAGTATGTCAATTCAACAGGTAAAGCTACCTGATAAGCAAGGCATAAGATGTTATTATGGTATTTTTTGCTTTTTGAACACCACATTACATGCATCCTTAGGGGCTGTCCTACGGCGCGTAGGACTGATGGACTGCCAACTGATATAACCAATATATGAGGATTACACCTGGACAGGCGTCCCTAAAAGCAGTGTAGCCTAGATCCAAATACACACTGTGTGGTTCATGGAGTCACAAAACAATCAGGTGATACTGGGCTCCAGTTGGGGGCTATTATCTCGGGTGTCCTTGGACCACCTCACTATTGGATCCAGTATTGGGCACCAAGTACACCCCATTAACACTTGACCCTCAAGGTAGGTAGGCAGAGTGGCCCAAGTCTTACACGAGGGGGGGGAGGGGTTAGACTCGCAGAACTCAGTACTATGTAATAACGATAATTAATAACTCCATGTCCAACCAGTACTTGAGCCTATACAAGAATAGTGCTTTATTCTACACACCGCTCAATGCTACACACAGAAAATATCAGTACAAATAAAATTTGTCAGGAATGAGGACGGGTAATGTTCCACAATGAACAGGTTCAGTCTGCTGGATTTAGCGCGGGGTGAGTCACCCTCTATGACTTTTCTACCTAGGAATTCTAATTAGAATACCAAGTAGCAGTATAGCTAGATGCTACCTGGGCCTAGGAGTCTGGTACGTATAAACTCTAGCATAGTATTTCTTCACTCTCTATTGTAACAGGCCCCAGCGAGGCCTTTTCTTAATTTGAGAGCTTTTTATATCGTCTGTAATTGTGGTGCCCTTCTGCAGGTGAGAGCACGAATACAACCGAGCAGCAGCAGTCAGTTGAGTGAGCCATCACACTGGATGCCAAGCACTTCAGAGCAGAATCGCACTCTTGTGTCTTTTCCTGAACCTGGCATCCCCCCCATCTAAACAAGTCTAGTACCTTGCCCTGACCAAGGCTTTGGTTCCTGATGTCTGGAAGGGGCAAGGGTGAAGTTTGGGATTGGAAGTTCACGGTAGGGAAATAAAGGTGCAGATTGGTGCCCACATGCCAGGAACAACATGCCCAATGCCTTATGTCCATAGGACATTTTGAGTGTCTAGTGCTGTACAGTACTGTATAACCATGAGACTGTGATTGTGGTTTCTTTAAGTCACTCGCTTACATGAAGTGATGTATTTTGGGATAAAAACTCCGTAGTGTCTGGATGGTTTCAGATGTGGTTGTGAGATGTTTACATGTTTGGTAGTACCAAAAAAAACATTGGTTCACTCAGACCAACGATCAAGATTGAGATAGCTCGATACACAAAGTGGCAGCCACCAGATACAAATACACTTGACCTTCAAGGGTGAGGTACAGCTCCTCATAGCAGTGTGGATGTGGCCTTTGTTCTTGAATCTCTCTGCAGATTTTGTACCAACCATAGATGGGGATTGGTAGAATGGTCTGCTTATGGGAAGCATAAAACCGGGGATCTTTATAGTGATGGGGAACTTCTAACTTCTGAAGATTTTTCAACTACCTTTGAGGTCCCAAGAGGTCAGTTTTTAGTACAACGGGTGGTAGTAACCAAGGTGCTTCTTCATTAGGGCATGGGCATGGAGGTGTCTCCGCAACACAGTGCTTGCCAGGTGCTGTGTACTATGTCGGGGTGCTTTAGGGCAGTGAAGTGTCTTTACCAAGAGTTATGGAATGATATTGTTACACCTCTAGTGGGACTATGAGAAAAATGGGAAGATTTAGCACTTCCCTTTTCAGAAGCAGATTGGGCCAAGATACTTGCTTGCTACAATATCTAGAAATGCTAGATTTAAGTGGATTAACTTTTATTATTTGCATAGGGCATATCTACCCCCAAGTAAAATTTACTGGCTCTTCCAGGCTTCCAACGCGACATGCCCTAGATTCGGGGAGCAAGGAGTGGTACTTCTTCATAGGGTATGGTCCTGCCCCCATTGGTGGATTTTTGGAGGGAAGTAGTGATCTATGTTAATGAGGTGACCCAGAGTACGACTGACTGTGTACCCTTGACATGTCTTCTGGGGGGATTCACAAGACCTGTCAAACGGAAGAATACTGCACAGTTTATAGATCTGTCTCTGGTCCTTGCTAGGCTTGAGATTACCATGCCCTGGAAAGCTGCTAGAACCCCTAGGTTTGAGCGATGGAGGTAGGAGTTGATCCGGTGGGCAGGATACGAGTGTGCAGTGTTGATCAGAGAAGCGATGAAAGAAAGGGAATCAATTGATAAGGCTCGAGATGGGGATCAGTTACTGCACTGTCTTAGGGACCCAGACATGTATGATATATCAGGCGAAGAATGCATGTAGCAGCAATTTCTGAACATATATACCTTGGGGTGAAGGGTGTGTTATATTATTTTTGTCTATGACCCCGGGCTTAATGGATTTCAGTGATTTTTTTAATATGGTAGGGACCTTAAGGCAATCTTGCGTAATTTTCATGTACTGTTGAGTTGTTTGCATCTATGTGAAAGGAAATGTTGGATTTCTTCTCTATCAGGGATGCGAACAGATGGCAATTAGGTAGATAGGCTTTTGATGCTGAGTTACTACACAAAACTGTGTACAGCACAGACTGAAGCAAGAAGGTAGTACTTGTTATCCATACACTTCAAAATGAGTATATATCTGCCCCCGTCCAATTACAGGGGTCTGGCTTACTTCCAATGGGCATAGGAATGTTCAAAGCCTTTCCAACAAATCATGTCCCTGCTTGGCAGGTTCATTACCAATCTCCATTTTGTAAGCCAACTACACACGGAGTACAACATGGAATCCTGTCTTCATGCAGTAAAGCACAACACACACATGCCATGGTCACTCTGCCAATGCTGCACCACCAAGCATATTACGAGTTTCATCACTGCCACAGTTTTCCTGGAGGTGAGCCTGCATGAAAAGTGTGGCTGTGAGGGAGCTAAGTGGGCCCTACAGGGTCACCTGTTGCCTCAGGGCCAGGGGATGCATGTACAGGGGCCACATGGTGGGCTCCACTGTGTGCCTGCAGCCCCTGCACAGCAGTTATGAGCCTTAGAACTGCACCACTGCAGGACCAAGGACCGTTCGCCACCTCAGGAGATAACTCTTAATAAGGAGTGGGGTGGTCGACTTCTTTGACAGTGTGGCAGTAGCCCGCTGCCACACTACCAAATTTTTAATCAGACTCTAAGTAATCAGAGCCATTTTTCCGATTATTTGAGGTTTGTAAATGATGCCTCAAAGAAACCAGTAGTGAATTGGTCAAAGCTTTACGGAAACGGTCATCTCAAGCTGAATTGCTACTACTTTGATGAACATTTGAAAAACATAATTATCACTCTATGAGGCACTTTCTGAATTATTTGATGATACTTCATTTAGTAATAGAGCAAACCTGTCTTCGTAATCCTGTTCTAAATCCCCATTGCTGTATCCACTTACAAAGGATGCTGAAAAGACAACCAAGCACATGAGAAAGCGATGTCCCAAACCAAGGAAGTTTGTCTGCCTCCCAATAAGAGTAACGACATGAGAAAGCAACATGTATTTAGATGCCAAAAGAACTATCCAATTTCCTCAATAGGTGATCTTACTCACCTATAACATGCAGGCAAACATTATGGTCAACGTTAGTGGCACAATCAACAGCAGTGGGGTGGATTTATTGAACAAGAGACCCTCGTAAATGATGGATAAAAACAGAATCGATGCTGCTCATAGAGCATACATTGACCAATTCATAGATCATGAATAGTACTCTCCTGCAAACATGTTGTGTTCACTATCGGCTAGGAATGATAATAAACACCTGAAAAAAACACCTTGAGACCCAGCCATAAACTGGTGCCATGATCTACCATGTTGACGAAAAGCACAGCTAGTAAAGCAGGACCTGAATAAACATGGACTGAATTTACATGGTAACTAATTACCATAGGATTCCTTTAAAAAACACATTTTGCATCACACTTGAGATGTTTTTGGATATGCAAAGTATGTAATAGACAATGTTCCTCATCATGAGATCAGTCTTCTTCACTAGAACAATCAATGTCAATAACCAAAAACGATCTGAGTTGCATAGAGCATACAGCAAAGCCATTCCCTCCAACTCGTCCACTTTCTGTAAAATTATCCTATTATGTGCATAAGGCTCAAAATAGATTTCAGATAGATAACCATTTAGGAAGCCTTAAATCATTGTTAATTCATGGTTGTAGGAGAGGCAAAAAACTACTTTTGACTAAATGTCTGCTTCTCAGTTTAAGGCTTTGTCAAAAAAACTCAAAACAGAACCTCTGACTGTGTCATGTTCTGAACATTAAAACGAAGAATTGTGTATTACCCCACTACATTGAAAATTTCTGATTGGTATGATATATAAGCAGGGTCACTACATTTATTTGATTCTGAGGCTTCCTGAATTTCACTTACAATTATGGAATTGCTGCACAAACCACATAGTCCATACCATGCTCTATAATTTCAACAAAAATGTTTCAAGTGGACCATAGGAAAAGGTCTGTAACCAGATCTCCAAAGCTCGACTGCCGCAACTTGACAATACCTTTTAGCTGTTAACTCATTAGGAGTTTTCCCAGGTGGTTCCAACATTCCCAGTGACGATCACAGCAAGGTGTTTTTCACTGCAATTAAATTTAATGCAATAGGGTGAAAAAACTCAGTTGCCATGAAAGTGTTTCGTTTCACTGCTTTATGTAGTTTCATGTTCGCATCACTTTGTGCTGAATGTATCAGCATCTTAGAATCGAATTTATTAACTTTAAAAGCTTCCCAAACATTTTGCCTCTCTTTTTATATCTGATGTCTTGAATCTTACAGTGCAACCATAGTGACGATCATAAAAACAAATTTAATATATCACTGTTTTCAAAGGCTACTTCTCTCTAGAAAGGAACTCTTCAAATATTTATTTGGTGTATTCACAAAACATTGCTAAAACTGAGCTCAAAATGACACGCTTTAAAAATATAAGAGCCACAAAATGAAAGGCGGGCACCTTTTATCACAGGAAATGTGAGCAAGGAGGTGTGCTTCCTGTTTCGTCCAACAATGTACATGTTGCAAAAAACATGCTTTACTTTGGGAAGTTAAACAAACAGTGTTCGTAAAATAGCATTCCCGAGCCTCGAAGCACGATGGCACAATTATTAATTGTTGGTACTGTGGCATCCTGGTTCTCTGTGTCTGTGCTGCATGACATAGCTGCGCTGATGTCATGGAGCACTAGAATCACCAACACATCTCATAGAACGTTATGCTTTGTTCAGCAGGCAGTTACAACCAGGCTTGGATACTGAATGGATGTTCACCTGTGGATGGGATCTTTATTCTTAATAAACCACTACTTATAATCATCTTCTTGTGGATGTCTATTTTACATTTGGCGACGGAGGACGGGATTTACAAGAAGAAGAAAAGATCTCAACACCTATCTCCAAAATAAAGAAGATATGTTTCCACCTCTACTTGGATAATATCCTTGACTCTATTTGGAAAAACTTCTTTGAGATACCGGTGACAACATCCAACCTAACTGGATTACAGATTATTCACTGACTTTTACTTCAAAAGGTCCGTTTCATTCGACTTCAGAGAGACTTCAGCTTCTCCGTTTGTGGTAAGAACGAACAAACTTAATTAAGTGAAAAACGAACCCTTTGTTTTCACTTTCTTCTATGCGCTGCGTTTTCGCGATCGCTAAATCTGACACTTTTGCGTTACTCAACGAAACGCACTCAGCGATCTGCATCCTTCAAAAGACGCCTACCTGCCCAACGTCTTCACGAGCTGGCTCCTCAGGAACGCCATTGCCTAGCAGCGTCTTCACAACATCGGAACCCCGGGAAGATAATCAACGAGATTCTTTCCTCTTCACGTCCACTCGCAAAGCTTCCTGGGTAAGACGCAAACGTCCCGCAAGGTACTCTGGGTATCACGTTAACGTGGCCGCCATTTTGAATTGGTCACTTTCCCTTCGCAACACACTTTGCGTTTTAGCGCGGTTCGTGACTCAGACCACCGCTAATCTCCACCAATAAATTACACTGAAGTTATTTATGGATTGAATTACACTGAAGTTATTTATGGATTGAACAATTTAAAGGTACTGTTCGCTTTTAACCGTTATTCACCTTCTGTGACACACTCACTTCAAGCTACTTTTGTGTGCACTTCTCCTGTGACACACACACATTATACTTTTTCTTGCACTGTTTCTTAAGACTGTTCTTTTGTGTGCACTTACTGTGACACACACACATATTGGATATTGGACTTTCAATTTTAATTTTTTGTTGTTATTACCATTATTTGTTTCTTTTATTTCCTTGGTTCTTCTATTTTAGTTATAATATGCAAAATGTGACTGCTCCCCCCTTCTTCTTGTCCTCACCTGGAGATCCACCTATCAGATGGAAAAAATGGCGTAAGGTATTTGAAAGGTATGCTAGGGTATGTGGATCTAGTTTAAGCGCTGAAAGGAAAACAGCTTTGCTTTTACACTGTTTGGGGGCAGAAGGGCAAGAGGTATTCGATCATTTGCCTGACCTTGATGATAGTAGTTTAAATGAATATGAAATATGTATTGCAAAACTGGATGAACATTATCTTCCTAGAGTCAGTACTATTCTAGAGAGATATCATTTTGGTCGAAGAACACAAATGGAAGAAGAGACAATTGAAAATTATATTACAGCTTTAAGGAAGCTTGCTTCCTCGTGTAAGTTTGGTGCAAGTCTTGATGAACATATAAGAGATCAGTTCATGCTTGGATGTTATATCGAAAAGGTGAGAGAAGAATTATGGCAAAAGGACGAACCTTCTTTAGAAGAAGTTCTTACTATTGCAAAGAGGATAGAGCATTCTATCAAATGCGTGGAAGTCATAAAGAAAAATGGTGAGAACAAAACTTCTAAAGAAACAGTGAATATTGTAAAATCTACTCCTAGAGTAGGTGAGAATCACCAGAAAGAGTCTAGAAATGAAAATATTTTAAGCAAAATTCCCTATAAGAAAAAGGAGAACGGTTTGGACTTCTCCCAAGTAAGATGTTACAGATGTAGTAAAATGGGGCATTTTGCTACAGATAGACAATGTCCAGGCTGGAAAGCTTATTGTGGTAAGTGCAAAAGGAAAGGACACTTTACCTCGTGTTGTAGAGGGGGAAACTACAAAGGTAAAGTGAATGAAATATTTTATGATTTTGAAAGTGAGAGTAATTTTGATGAACACCTAGATTGTGGACAAATCTGTATACAGACAGTGAGTGCTGAAGAAGCAAAGAACTCTCCTTGCGATGAGATTATGGTAGAAGGTTTTCCCACTAAAGTTTTGTTTGATTCTGGAGCTAAAATCACTATTATAGCAAAAGATTTTTTTTTGAGTAAGTTAGGACAAAAACTTGAGCTATCCCGCCCGGATATAAGACCATTTGGCTATGCTGGACAACCCATTAAACTACTTGGGGTTTTTGAAGGAGTGATTAATTATAAGAATAGGTTGACCAAAGCAAAAATTTATGTTTCTCAAAAAGGAGATAGCATAATAAGCTGGTTCGCTCTCAAGGATTTAGGCGTAATGCTTGATCCAAACTCGACACCTCCTATTGTTCTAAAAGAACCTTTTCCCTGCACCTCTCAAAGTGTTTCACTAGTTTCTCATGATTTCACTAGTGAACTCAAAATGAAATTTCCTAAAGTTTTTTCAGAAAACTTGGGGTGCCTTAATAATTATTGTCATCGTATCATTTTGAAAAAGGATGCTGTACCTGTTTGCTGCAAGGTACGAAATGTACCTGTAGCAGTCAGAGAACAAGTTAAAGATGAACTTGAAAAGCTTGTTAAGGGAGGCATTATAGAAACAGTAGAGGGAACGGAATGGGTTGCCCCAATTGTCGCAGCCAAGAAATCGGACAACTCTCTCCGTCTCTGTGTTGATCTAAGAGAGCTTAACAAGTGTATTGTTACAGATCATTATCCTCTACCCAAAATTGCAGACATGCTTATGCTACTTAAAGATGCTAAAATTTTCAGCACCATTGATCTAAGGTCCGCCTACCATCAGATTAGGTTAGAAGAAGATTCAAAAGATTTGACCTCTTTTGTGACTCCTTATGGCACTTTTAGATTCGTCAGACTACCATTTGGTTTAGTGTCAGCCGCATCAGTTTTTCAGAGGGCATTAGAAAAAGTCTTAAAAGGTTTACAAGGTGTCAGGATCTATCAGGATGATATTCTTGTATTTGGCATAAATAATTCGCAACATGATTCTAGGCTTTTTGCTGTTTTAGAAAGACTATGTGATGCAGGTTTAACTGTCAAGATTGAGAAATGCAAGTTCAGAAAAACTTCCATTGACTATCTAGGTCACACAATCACTGAAGGAGGAATTTTACCCAAAGAGAATTTGATCTCCACCATCTCTAAGTTGTCTACCCCACAGAATAAAGAAGAATTGATGAGTTTTTTAGGGCTTGCCGAATATTATAGTAAATTTGTGAAGGATTTTGCCTCTTTGTGTGTCAACATGAGGTATTTATTAAAGAAAGGAGTGGAGTTTATTTGGGAAGAAAAATGTCAGCAAGAATTTGAGGTCATCAAGGAGAGACTAGCCTCCGCACCTAAATTAAGCAGTTTTGATCCTTCTGAAAAATCCATTTTGATTACTGATGCAAGCTTGAAAGGTTTAGGAGCGGTACTTGTACAGAAGTTTGAGGGCACTGAGAGGGTCATTCTTTTCTTGTCAAGGAGTTTGAAGGGAGCTGAAACTCGATACTCCGTGATTGAGCGTGAAGCCCTCGCTGTTTATTGGTCGGTCAAGAAGCTCAAAAACTTATTATGGGGAACCACCTTTGAGGTTAGGACAGATCACAAGCCGCTTTGTGAAATTTTAAAGAAAAAGGGAATTGATGCAGTGTCAGGTAGGATCACAAAATGGGTTGTTAGTTTACAAGATTATGATTTTGATGTAAAATACCTACCTGGAGTGGAAAATAAAGTGGCAGATGCTTTGTCTCGCCTTGTTCCTGTTTGTGAGGCTGATGGTAAGGATGATTTGGAAGATGAAGATGATGAAATGGTTTGTGTTGTTGAGGAAACTATTATTGATAAAGAAAGGTGGTTGAAGATGGTTCAAGAAGATTTAATTCTTGTGGAAGTACTTAATCTATTAATGACTGGATGGAAAGTTAAACCGAAGCCTAATGAAGGGATTGAGAAGTTTTGGCATGTCAAAGATCAGCTCTCAGAACAAGATGGCTTACTTTTTAGGGGCACTAGGTTAGTTCCACCTGTAGCTCTTCGGAATGAGCTTATGTCTTTAGCACGCATAGGACATCTAGGAGTTTCAAAAACCAAGGAGATTTTGAGGAGATCTTATTGGTGGCCAAAGGTACATTACATTTTGAATTTAGAAAACTCTCAAACATTTTGCATCTCTTGTGCCTCGAAGTTACCGTGCCACCCAATGAGACATGCATATGGAATCTACAAAACTGATTTCCAGGGCTCTTTCTTATTAAAAAGGCTGTTCGGTATGCTGTCAAAATATAGCAAAAACTAAGCTCCAAATGATAGGCTGTGAAAAAGCTGCGATTCACAGAATAAAATATGTTCCTTTCACATGTAGGGTTATTTCCTGTTGGGTTCAACACAATGGACAAGATTTGTATTTTGGGCTGAGAGCCTCCAACCAGTGGTCGAAGCCTCTCCGTCTGACATCTTTAGGTTCCCCTCCAACAGCCGTATTTGGATTACGTGAGTCGGAAGGAAAACCTCAAGGGGAGCCTGTCAGAACAGGAGTGGTATAGTAATCCCTTCAATGACAGCAGACCAGGCTCAGCTCCGCTGTCAGAATTACGATTCCGACAGCCAATCCATGTCGGCATTCCCAACATGGATTGGCTGTCTAAAACGGACTGTGGAGGCCCCTAGCAGGGCCCCCTCCCCCTTGGCCCTTTGCATATGGGCCCAGGCCCGGACTGGCCGTTGCGGGCACCGGGCAATCCCCCGGTGCGCCGCAAGTGTGGGGGCCGGTTTTGGGCCCCTGGGGGCCGTTTTTGTTACAGGACCGTTTTTGCAGGGTTGCTGCAAAAACGACCCTGTAACAAAATCGGCCGAAAACCGGCCCTGGCAACGAGCGCAGTTGCCCGCCCCAGGGGGGAGAGGGGGGCCGGCCGAGCACTTTGCCAGGGCCAGTTTTGGTTCTCAGTCCGGCCCTGTATGGGCCTGGGGATTAGCCCTGAGAGCAAGATACATGATTGTATAGTCACGCAGGAGAAGTGTGGCTCAATGGCTAGAGCGGCAGACCCTGATGCAGAGGTCTAGCCCGGGACCAGGGTTCAATCCCTGTCGCGGCGGGTCTTGGGCTCAAAAATTCCACAGACCTGATAATTCTTGCCTCGGTGCCTATTCTAATCATGGGTCCCACTCTGCAACTCTGGGCAATAGCTTGCTTAATCTCCACAACGGCCCCCACAACGCTAAGGATGCCTGGCCTCCACCTTGGGGGTGCCCAGGAGTGGACACCTCACAGGGAAAGCCAGGATGGGTTCCACAGCGGTATTCGTACAAGCGCCTTGAGACCCTTGCGGGTGAGTAGTGCGCTATACAAGTATCAATTTACATTTTTACGCAGAAAACATTACATAAAGACAGCTGCACGCGATAGAAACCATACACTATAGGAGAAAAATACACAGTCAAATAAATTAAGATACATATTTAGAGACTCTCTCAGAAGCATGAGCCTCTCAAGAGTCACCCTCGTTGTGGTTTCCATCCTACAGTTGAAGGCTATGCCTCTTTACAGAGGTGGATTACACAGTGGTGGTAATGAAATGAAGATTTGCGTGTAAGAAGTGTCTAATGATAGCTGCAACACCAGATAGGCCATTAGAAAGTACAAATGGCAGCGAGTCACAATTATGGGCCTGGGATATTCACGTGGCGTCCGTTCCTCAGAAATTCTCTTCACTCATTACCGCCTTCACACAGCAGAACATGCCTGATATTCAGGGCTTTAAGTGGGCCGGATCTCACCGGTGCTGACAAATGGCAGTTTTGTTAAGGAGGCCTCGAAAAGGGTCTTTATTGGGCTCTGTTTTGTACCCTGTTGTAGGAAAAGGGAAATCCTTTAAAGAGTCATTTTCTCCCTGGATTTCCCTTCTCTTTTTGAAACTCAGGAGCAGCAACATTGTTGTGGTGTCACCAGGGCACGAAGTAGAAGTTTATTTCAATATTATATACAAGCCATAGTTGCTGCTTATTTATCTTCTGCAACTAACAACAATTGACAAAACCAATAGTCCTGACTTGTAGGTATGATCTTACTTGTATTATTTATCTGGATGCAATGGCAGAAACGGCAAAATACAAGTCAGGTGGCACACTCTGCAAAGCACAGATTTTTAGCTTATGTGTTTTTAAGCCACATCCTTATTTACATTGACCACGTCCCTTTGAGAGACTCCCCAGTTTTTTTCATCCCCCTTAAAGTCCAGCTGATATTCTCCATGCGTTGCTGAGTGGTGTGACACGGAAAAACATATTGTGATACAAAAATATCATGTCAAGAATATTGGGAAATCAAAAATATTGCGACAGGAATATTGAAGGTAAACATTTCATTTTTAGTGTTGTTTTTAATATTGTTGTAAAAAATATCGATATAGTAAATATTGTTGTATGCAATATCGTTTGTAAGTGTTGATTAGTATGTAATGTATTGATGTATGTTTACATTGATATGTTTATTACTTTTTTGTTTTTTGTTTTAGTGAGCTAATTTATTAGATATAAAAATTTTGAAATTAGTATTTTTTGTTGTATTAATGTACAATTGTTTTATAGTTTTTTTAGTGGAGGTGTATTGGGTTTTTAGGGGATAATGGTGGGAAGATGCTTTTAAAAGTTTATATTTTAAATGAGATTTTTTGTTAATTTTAATGACATGCAAAGTAATAATTTAGAATTTTGTAAATTTATTTGGTTACAATAATATGTTTAATACATGTTAATGTAGTATACAGTCAAATATATAATAATCGTAATAAATGTAAAAATATTTTTAAATAAAACATTTTAAAATGTAAAAATCTAACAATGGTTTAAAAAAGTATAATATTAAGAAATGTTTGATTTAAAATGTAAAACATTTGTATTTTTATAAAAAAATATTTTAAATTGAAGACATTTTGAATTCTTGGTTTTTAAATTTTTAAATTGATATGAAAAATTTATTTTTATTTTATTATAATATAAAAAAATTAAATATTGTTGAATTTTATGATTATAATATTATTTTTTGATTAATGGTTTGACGTTTACGAATGTTAGTAAATATTTCTGAAAATATTTATTCCTCAGAATAAAAAAGTAAGATTTAAATATGTTTATATAGCTTTGTAGTTTTGGTTAGTGTTTTTTGAAAATTAATTTTGATTTAATAGCATATTAAAAAATTGTGTTTGCGTATGGAGTATTAACTGTGTATTTAAAATGTTTGCTTTACTATGTTTCTAAAACTTTATAATGAAGTGGCTATTGCTAACGTCACCTATTTAGCATCCAACACCACGTACAAGTCACTTTAGAATGGAGTGGCAATAATAAATGTCACCCTTTTAGTGTCCAACAACTTCCCCCACTAAGGATAGATTGGAGTGGGAATAGTATATGTCAGCCCTTTAGTGTCCAACGCCTTCCTCAAATTGGGTTAGATTGGAGTGGGAATAGTAAATACCACCCCTTTGGTGTCCAACACCTTCCCCGGACTGGTTAAGATTGGAGTGGAGACAGTTATGTTACCTGTATAGTGTCCAACCACTTCCCCCAATATGGTTAGATTGGCATGGGAATAGTAAATGTTACCCGTTTGGTGTCCAACGCCTTCTTCAAATTAGTTTAGATCGGAGTGGGAATAGTACATGTTACCGTTTTAGTGTCCAACACCTTCCCTCAATATGGTTAGATTGGAGTGAGCATTGTAAACGTCACCCCTTTAGTGTCTAACACTTTTTAAATGTTATCATTTCAGTTTGAAATCTTTTATTTAAATGTATTTGTATGTAGTATAAATAGTTTGTCTTATTTTATCAGTATTGTTGGTCATCAGAAATATAATAAAAAAATAGTAGTATGTTTGTAGCCAATAATAAAATTAATTAAATTATTTTATAGAATAAAGAAATGTCACATTTTTTAAATTTTATTTATGTTTTATAAGTTTATTTATTGTATATTTTACATTGTTTATCAAATATATTTTAACTTAAAAATGAACATTTATGTAAAGTTAAGTAAAACATGTAAATATTATGTATAATAAAAAACAATAAGTTTATATTAAAATAATATATTATGTTGTCCACTTTTATTTTCCATTGTTTAATAGTTTTTTAACAATTCCTAAAGAGTTTTATATATATATTTTCACAATTATTTTAAAATAAATTTTTAAGTACATAATAAATACCTGTATATGTTTTATACTATTATTTAATTTAGACTTCACAATAAAAAAAAATGTTTTGACATGTTTTACATGTTCAATGATGTTCTACATTTATTAATACATTTATTCATCATTTTTACAATGTTTTCCATTGATTTCTTTGGGTCTAGTCTTTTTTTTGTGTCTAGTTTCCCAGAACCATGTCACGGTAAAATGGAGGTAGTTGAGGTGTTATGTGATGTGGTCATGACGTGGAACGTCGAGGATAAGTCTAGCTGCGGCATTCTGGCCAGTTTGTTGTTTGCGGAAGAGTTTTTTGTTGATACCAGCATAGAGGGTGTGTCCATAGACCAGTCTGCTGGTGATCAGTGTGTGGGTGATGGTCTTCCTGGTGTTAGGGGGGTCCAGTTGAAGGTTTTCCGAAGAGTTTGGAGGGTGTTGAAGCAAGCGGAGGACACAGCATTGATCTGGCTGTTGATGGTGAGTGAAGGTGTTGTCCTATGCAGAGGGGGTGGAGCCGAGGATGAAGACTTCTGTTTTCTCTGAGTTAAGCTTCAGGAAGCTGCTTCTCATCCAGAATGCGACATGTTTCATCCCTTCTTTGGATTGAGTTTTCTTGGTTGGTGAGAGTTACATTTAAAAAAAAATGTATATATAATTTTATTATATCAGTCTTGATTAACATTGGCATTTTATTTTATTTGTATTTTTTGACTTCTGTAATACAATATTATATTATTTAAAACAAAAAAGATGCGTTATGTTTGTTTAGATTTTGGCATAATTTTTGAGGACTTTGGGGCTCATTATGATGGCAAGCGGAGGCACAACCGCGGTGTTGGCAGTGGCGGAAAATGACCTTTCCCGCACTCCAGCAGCGGTCTTTGCGGCTGCCATATTACAATGGGCAAACCTAGCCCATTTCCCGTCTGCCGTGGAGCGATGTGAACCGCCAGAAATTTGTGCCCGCCACCGCAGCAGAGGGAGCCAATAGAAACCCACTGCCGTACAAATCACAATGCCCCAAACAGCCCATCAGACCTCAGCGAAGAATCCACCCACCCGGAGACGGCAGAAGCACGACAGTGGAGCGCAAAACCCTACTCCCGGTCCCCTCCACCCGTTCCGGACCGCAATGGGCCGCAGGGGCCTGAAAACACATCTGTTCCCCGTGTGAGTCGATACTACTATCTCATGGTCTCACGGTTGATGCACTGTTCATAGCGCCGGGATGCCCTAGGGTAGCTGTGCGCTATATAAGTTTTAATAATAATAATAATAATGTATCCAGCTCTTCAAGCCTTTATGCTGCTGTACCTCATCCACTAATAGCAAATAATGAACCGTCACGGACAACACCGCAGGTATGAAAATACACTACTCCGCACACAACCACAACACACTGCCGTTTGACCGCCATAATTGTTCCGGAATGGCTGCGGTGGTGGGTATACAATCGCCCTTCTGCCGGCTTTCCCACTCATCACTGATTGCGATCGTGGCGGTCAGATACAGCAGATCGTTCTGCTGTTGCTTCAATGGTATCCTGATTTAACGAGCGGTCAATCCGCTGGCCGTGTGACAGTTTTTGGTTTTTCTACCGTGAATCCGACAGCCGCTGACAGATTTTCACCTGCTCCGCATGCTACCGATCAACCCTTGGGGGAATTCTTGGCTCTATACCCACACACACTCTAGGTACACTTAGAGTAGGGTTCGCATTGTAGGAGTACGCTAGATTACTGTCTTGTTTATAGGTCTGCATATACACAATTGTTTAGCACCATGGTGTACTATCTCTACTATTTACACTCGTGGTGTTTTTTTCTTTTTAAACACAACTTATTTTCCTTTAAGGAAAAGGGGTTGCATTTAAAAAAAGAATGCTTTATTTTAAAAGCAATCACAGACATGGTGGTCTGTTGACCCCAGCAGGCCACCATCCCTCTGATGGAAGAAAATGGTAATGGATAACATATTGCAACCTACCTCATTATTATGCATGAGCTGGTCTAATGGCGACCCACTCTAAATGAAACTCATTGGGTTTCATACATATGGAGGAGAGATTTCCTAATTGCGATTAGCAGGAAATCTCAATTAGGAAATCACTGTTCTGATCTTCACGTTGATCTGTTCTGTCTACTGATCATTACAGCACATGTATTTTATGCAAGAATAACGTTGGTTCAATAAATATTATTGAGAATGTCCCACTGTGCACTCCCTGTATTTTTCTCTGAGAATAAGTGAGCACAAGTGGCTGAGCGATAGGCTCTGTACTGTTTCCACGATTCCTGAGGAATCATGGTCGTCATGTTCAGTGGTTGCAAGAAAACATTCGCTCCCTGTTAGGTTGGGGGGCTTACAGTGGCACTGTGAGCTAGCTGGTCTATAGGCCAACATTTCCTGTGGGGGTGTCTGGAATCAGTCTTGACACCAAGCCCTTAGTTTATGTTGTGGAAACAATGCGCAGGTCCTACGGATTGGTAGGAACTACACGCCAGCGTTCCCACTGAGAAGATGTTTAAGGCTCTCAATGAGCCTTTACACAGCACCGCCGTGGGACCACCATGCCGCTCGACCACCAGACCACAAAATTACTTGTAATCTAGCGAGTGTGCCGCGGTGACCCTTGGTGGTGCAGGAGCGTGGCAGTGGCGTGGACCCGCTCCGTACTGCCAAAAGTCGTAATCAGGCCCTAGGTTTTGTCTGAAAATATAAAGCGCTCATAATGGTAGAATTCAATTCAGACCTAACTCTCATGAGTTAAAATACCAGTTATTTTTTAAAATCGAGACTATGGCTGTGTTGCGGCCTCTATAAAAATAGTTTTGTCGCCACAGGAAAAGCTGCTGCCCTCCTGCTCAATCCCAGCAGTCAACTTGTTAATGCAAAAGGTAAGTGTTGCAGGCAGCCCTTCACCTGGTGGAGACCATCTGGTGTATTAGGTAGGCTGCCAAAACTCAAGTGTGTATTTGCTAATTTATTTCTTTTATTAGCAGCAACTTACAGACAACATCAAGTCATATTTGGGGTGTTCAAAGTGCTCATTATGCAAGCAAAGTTTTGCCTAGATACTATTATCGGTCTTTACAGAGTTTGAAGAGTTTCCAGCATTCCCTTTGCCCATGCAAGTATTACACTGAAACTGTGTGTCGTTTTATCACAAATTTATGTTATTGTTATGTCATCCTTGTGTTTTTTTCCAAAAAAGGGCTAGATGTACGAAGTGATTGCAGAAGTGCCTTTTGGAATGTACAAACCCCAAATAGCAATTTGTTACCAAATCGAAATTTGGGTTTTGCAATGCGGTATTTGAAGGGGCATATTGCGGGTGTCCCGTACTAATACCAAATCAAAATGGTATGTACAAATGTTTTGTGGGCGAAATGCGGTTGCAAAACATTCACAATTTACCGTCATTTGAGAATGGTTGGCAAAATACTATTAAAGGGCAGGCAGTGGTCCATGCTCTTAAAAATTAAACGTCAAAGTTTCTTTTTTTTTCTTTTTAAACACAACTTATTTTCCTTTAAGGAAAAGGGGTTGCATTTTAAAAAAAATTGCTTTATATAAAAGCAATCACAGACATGGTGGTCTGTTGACCCCAGCAGGCCACCATCCCTGTGATGAAAGCAAATGGTAGTGGATCACATATTGCAACCTATCTCATTATTATGCATGAGTTGGTCTAATGGCGACCCACTCCGAACTGCTAAATGAAACTCATTGGGTTTCATACATATGGTAGTGAGATTTCCTAACTGCGATTATCAGGAAATCTCAAATAGGAAATCACTATTCTGATCTTTGTACATCGAGTCTTCAGACTCGAGGAAAAGATACGGCTAAACCAAAACATATGTTTTTTCCAAGTATTATTCAGAGATAAGAAAACATTTAGACAAGGCCACAGCCAAGGACGGAGGGCGGTAGGGGCCCGTTGAGACGTTATTAGTGTTTTCTCCCCTCTCACCACATACACCGAGCAGGGCCGGACTGGGAACCACAACGGGCCCTGGCAAAGTGCTCGGTCGGCCCCCCTCCCCACTCGGGGGGGGGGGGGAGGTGCCGGCGAGGTTTTCGGCCGATTTTGGTACAGGGCCGATTTTGCAGGCCCTGTAACAAAAACGGTCCCCAGGGGCCAAAAACCGGCCCCCACCCGTGCGGCGCACCGGGGGATTGCCTGGTGCCCGCTATAGCCAGTCCAGCCCTGACACCTAGTAGAAGGTAGGACGTTTGTAAATTATTTGGTTTCCTCTGTTTCCAAAATATCTACCTTTAATATAACTCCGGCTTAGGAGCTAAATTGCAAAATCTATTCTGCACATTGAAACATTTTCTATACGGTCAACATGTATATTTTGTGCTCCATTAATATTTAAGTGATAAAGAGAAAATAGTGCAAAATTGATACAAAAGAAACTCCTTGTGCCTGTTTCTTTAGATTCTACTGCTCTTGCCCCCTAATTCCCTTTCAATTCCCTCTCAGTACTTTGAAAAAACATAAGGTACTATAAAACCAAACAGCATGGCAACACGAACACCAAATTTGTGAAACAGACACCAGGACAAAGATAGGACATGTGGCAGTGGCAATGGGACGCTGACACCACGACAGCAGAACTGAAACAGTGATTTGGGGCATTTATTATGAAGGGACTAACAACTAACCGCACGTGGACACTTATATTGGCATGGGCATAATCTCATAATCTCATATATGGGGCATTTTGACAGTGACACTGCAGCATTGTTGGGGTCACACTGACACAGAGGACTTATTTCAGAGGCACGTAGACGCCAGGATGGACTCTGGAAGTGTGCCAGTTACAATGGGACCCTGCCACTGAGTTGGAAGCGCACGAAAAGGCCACTGTGCAGGGATTCTGGTAGAGGGAAGATACATAGGGTTGGTCCATTTTTAATACAGACACTGATGTTATAAACATGGAAGTAGTGCACACATAAGGCATCTGGGACATGGTCAAATATGGGGATAATGACATTGGGGCATACACAATGTTACGAGTACATCATACAAAAACCATTGGCACCGGGACACCAAGTATAGCAATGTCTTTTGAACACAATCCTAAGGTCACTTGAAACAGGTTAAGTCCTGGAGCTGTCAAAGCAGCCCTGCACAGACACACCTACTCATACGTAGTGTGCAAGCACCCACCTGGTGTCAGGTGCACATTACTGCTGAGCTCTGCTGCCACGTGGCTTTATTACTTTGTAGGCACTACACACAGAATATGGTTCGGCGTGGTTCAGAGCAGTGTTTACGCAGAATATCAGAAACAGAAATATTTTCTTTACTTTAGAATTTTTTTAAGCCATAAGTAAGACAAACGTTGTATACATGACATTAGAAGAGTAGACAAATCTAAAAATTCTCCTTTACAACAACATAAAGAAAAAGACTCCAATAGAATCGTTCACAGAAAAAAAAGAGAAAAAAAGGAGAGAACCAATCATATCCACGTTTGTGGAGTGGAAAAAGTAAAAAAAGTGTAAGAGAAATAAAAGAGAATAAAGAACTTATGTCATAGAGCCATGGGTAAGAACCATGAAAGAAAACACCATCATAGGTAAACAATGCCTTATTGCTCCCATAGCCGGTCAATACAAATCCTGTTAAATTTAGACCAAAAATACGGTCCTCTAGCTTTAACCAAAGCAAGTTCCATCTCATAAACCTGTCTAAGTAGAATCCATAATTCATTAACACTGGGACTGGTAGTATCTACCCAAGCTCTAGCGATACATAAACGGGCACAAACAATGATAATGGTTGCCAGAAGACTCCAGTCGCTGACAGCCTCTCTTCTGATCCCAAGAAAAACTTATTGTTCAGTAAGCTGATAATTAGGGCCCAAATGTGGACTGAGAATACTAGAGACTACCTCCAGAATAGGTTGAGCTTTGGACAGTCAATGAACATATGTCTGAGGTCTGCAGAATGTAGCCGACACCTCGGACAAAATGATTTTTCCAAGTTACTAGAAGCCCACTTAGATATAACTGCCGGAGTGTAATACAACATGTATACAGCCGGATGCTGTTGCAACTTTAAATTAACTGATGTTATCCCTTGATCAAGTACTTCCACATACACCTGGATGTCCTCAGCGATTATTCTCGTATAGATATGATCTTCACCAAGAGGTCGCTTTTGGAAAATGCTTTGGTGGAGGTCTGTCCTAAGATCATTTCGCATCATAATCCTGTCATGCTGACCCTACAGAGGCAACATGGCTCAAGAAAAGTTATCCGGCCTTTTTCATTTCCGAGATACTTACTCAATAATCCTCAATATGTGGCAAACATCAGAAGGGCTTTGAGGGAGTATTTAGATAACAATTTAGGCACAGCTAACATCTCAAGTGTATGGGATTGTATGAAAGCGTTTGTCCTGGGGGAAACTCTATGTTTTATCCTGGTTCAAAATCGACTGGCTACTGAGGTGACCAAACTGGCCCAGCGAGAGCATTTAGATTCAGAGCGCCAGCATGCTGGGGCAATCACTGCTAGTGATGCGGGGCGCAGGTAATCTACCTTCAGATGTTAAAAATACGATCTAAAATCAACAGGGGTTTAATGGATAAGATCGCTTCTAACTATTATAAACACAAAGCTGTGCAATACGAATACGGTGAGAGGGTGAGTCGGCAGCTAGCCTTTCAGATTGCCGATCAAAAGGCCAGGATCAATGTTAAAATTATCAGAGGGGAAGGTGGTAAGTCATTTACTCAGCCACAGGATATAACGGAGCAATTTAGGCTCCATTATGCTGATTTATATTCAGCTGCTCCTTCATTTTGTCAACACACCTGCTATGAATATTTGCAGGAGAGTCTTCTGCCTCGCTTGGATTGCCTTGATGATGACGAATTGCAGAAAGACATTTTGTTGACTGAGGTTGAAGAAGCTATTAAGTCCTCACCCTCGGGTAAAGCGGTTGGTGATGATGCCATCCCGCTTGAATTCTATAAGGTATTTCAGAATTTATTGGCTCGGGTCTATCAGCAGCTCAGCTTGGATATTATCAATGGGGGCAATGCGCCTGACTCATGGAGAATAACTAATATTGTGGTCTTCTCTAAAAAGGGGAAACCGGTTGATGATAGTAGCTCCTACCATCCAATGTCACTCATTAATGCGGACGCCAACATTTTCTCTAAAATTCGGGCCTCCCGTTTAGCTCCCTTTATCCACAAGTTGGTATCAGCATAGCGGCATGGCTTTGTTCTTGGAAGAGATACAACGGACCACATAGGCACTGCTATTGCGGTTGACGTCTCGCGTAATGCTTGACGCGGAAAAGGTCTTCGATAGAGTGGCCTGGGAGGCCCTATGGCTTACTATGCAGTCATTCGGCTTTGGCCTCAGGTTAATCCCTGTGGTACAGATATTGTACAAAAAGCCAGTTGCCAGAATTAAAGTGAATGGCTTGACATCTTCTACTGTTGATGTACAACGCGGGACACGGCAGGGATTACGCTTGCCACCTCTGCTATTTGCTCTTTACATCGAGCCATACATAAGGCACTTACTGCGTAATGGAAGGATCTCCCCTGATAGTCTTAATGGCATTGAACTTAAGGTTACAGGGTATGCCGATGATATTTCGGTCTACTCTACTAATCCGGCTGATGCCATTACACACATTATGCAAGAGGCCGAGTTATATGGTTCCTTTTCAGTCTATAAGCTGAATGTCGCTAAAACTCAGACAGTCGTTAACTTTCAATCTGATGCTCTTCCTACAACATTGGGGGTTACGCGGAGTGCATCTTGGGGTATATATTAACCCTGGGCGTAGTGGGTGTACTGGGGCTACATGGAGCACCACGGAGTTGAAAACTAACTCCATGAAACTTCACACATCTCTGCTATGCCATCCGCCTCCCACCCGCCCTATTAACAATAACTAAAAACTTTTTTTAAATGATTTAAAAGTAACGAAAAACACCTTACCTGCGGTGCCCCCGGGCTACCCTCTTCCTCTACATCGCGTTCTTGGTCAAAACTGCGCATGTGCGGTCGTCACACTTTCGGAGTGTTGACCGGACGAGCACGTTTGTCGGTCTCCTATGCAGGTTTTATTATGCCTGCAAGCACTCCGATGAGTTCCATGATATACTGGAATTAAAATTTCTCAATGACCATTTGATACTTTGAACACAATCAGAATTCAAAACGCGTTGGCTGAGCTTTGCGTATTATTGATTTGATCTATTGAATTGAAATAAAGAACTTTTTTGACACTATTTACAATCTACTGGACTTCATTACCTGGCACACCCCCATTCGTTGAAATTGCAATCTTACCAGCTTGCTTGTGGCCCAATAGTGGGGTTTATGCTGTATAAAACTGCTGACCCTAATTACTTTAAGCGTGTAAAGTTTAAGGTAATCATAGATATAAATCGGATTTGGCTTTACATCTGTAAGCAATACTCTTTCCCGGCACAGCATCAATACCCCGTGCTATGGGGCAATCCAATGATACCCAACATATTCCAGGATGGTATTGGAAAATTTGGCAATCTAAGGGTATCACCGACTGGGCCAAAACTATGATGGACAGGGGTTCCGCTCTTTTATTGCACTTAAGGACGAATTTGGCCTTTCGCAAAAAGCATTCTTTAAATTCCTACAGGTTAGGGATTATTTTATACGAGGTAAAAAGTTATCAACAATGCCAAAATCATCGGAAATACTGGGCAGAATATATACACGTACTGCCCGGGGGTAATTGGCTCCATTTATCAAACATTTTTGGCTCGGGCTAATGATGATAGCTTACAAGTCGCATCTAAACTTACCCGGGTACTACGGGCTGAAATAACCGCTGAGGACATCCAGAAACAGAAATATCACAGGTCTAAATATCACTTCAAGAATATTGAGGAAAAAATCTAGTGTATGCAAGTTGCTATAGGTGAATAATGTTTTACTATATATAACACAAAATATATGTACCTTGGTGATATATTTATCGTCAAGGTGTGTAGATGTGGGTTGTGGCTCCCTGGGGGCCCTGTGCTCATATAAGCTCGGGAGGAGACGCTGTGATCTGCCGCACGGGGGCCTGTGGCGAAGGAACTTTTACACATTAAGTGATGGGTTTGCTGTAATTGCCTCGGGGTGCCCATCGATTCCCACCATTCACCCGTTCTGCACCTGCTTGAAGCCGCTCCAGCCCAACTAGGCTGTCACCACAGGCACAGGGGTCTTGTGCCAGTCATCCTACGACGCAGTGCGGACCCATACACTGCTGTAACTGAGACCTAGCTGGCTGGAATACCTGCCTTGAAGTGCATTGTTAGGGAATGCGAAAAACCCCCTGTGGCTGTGGGGTGCGCACCCGTGCATCAGGCCCCGACACAGCGGGCGATTTGCTGGTCACATGCACTCCCATGGGCATGTGGCTGCGCGGCCTAAGATGACCTTGGTCCAGAAGTAAATAAACATAGCACCTCTGATCCGAACAAGCTCACGCAGCGTTGCAGCATTGAATACTACCAGTACCGCGGCACACACAGGCCGCTGGAGCATATATACACCAGAGGTCTGGATATCGCTTGTTGCTCGGCCACCTAGTGCTCAAGGTCAATGCTCCCAGCACAAAAACCTGCAATGGGCCGTCTTCGTGCTTATGCGCAGCAAACTGCTGTGCACGCCATCTCCCAATAACTGCCGAAAGCCAAAGATGGAGGAACCAAAGACCATTCGAATGCGACTTTGGGGGCAAAACTGGACTCAGTGTTGGCAGCAGTCAAGAAGATTGGAACCTCCCTGGAGCAAACGAGCACGTTACTGGAAACCAGGATTGACAAGGCGGTATCTGATTTTACCCTCCTAAAAGCAGATCATCACAAGCTTGCGGGGGAAGTGCAATCGCAAGCCCAGTCACTAACAGAACTGACGCCTGTTACACACAGCCACGCCGCTGCCCTCTAAGACATCCTAGACCGGGTGCAGGCTTTGGAAGATAGAGCTGCGACATAAAGGGCCACTTTCGTCCCAATAATGCCTGTGTCGTAGGCCTTCCGGAGGGAGAGGAAGGCCGGATACCGGAGCAATAGAGAGAGCGGTGGCTACAAGACATTCTGCCTCAAAAGGCGCTGTTTCCATACTTCATGGTGGAATGAGCACATCGGGGTCCCGCCAGAGGCCCCCCAGGGGGCACGGCTGCATCTGCTCCTCTTTAAACTCCTGAACTATAGAGACCGTGACACAATTTTGTGGGAAATTCACAAGCTCCCTGACCTCAGAGTGAGCGGCAGCCCAATCATGGTGTTCCCGGACTACACATCGCAGGTGCAGAAAAGGCAGCTCACCTTAATCGCAGTGAAGCGGCAACTACGCGAGCTGGAGCTCCCCTATTCACTGCTGTTCCCTGCCAGATTGAGAGTAATATCTAAGGGCACCACCCGTTATTTTAACTCGCCAGACGAGGCATGGGACTGGCTGGAGGAGTCGTGCCTCTGGACAGGGACCCACCCCACGAGCGGGGAAGTGGTCCGGCCTGTCAACAGGAGATCCCGTTGTCGAGGGAGACGCAGACCATGGGAGACATGTCCTTGAAGACAGCCCCACCGCATCCAGAACAGAGTGAAGCAGAATGCCGAAACGCCCTGGAGGCAGCATCATTGGGAACCCAGTCCTATCTGGACGCACCAGAAATCAGCTCTTCTGAATCAACGATGGCTAGCGGCTCATCCACCCCTAGGGATGACGAAATTGATGGGGAGTCCCCGCCAGTTGTCACCCCGCACACTACTGATGACATTGTGTGAGAGACTTCCATCGCTCAGTGAGCTAAAGAAGGCCCTGCACGCAAGTATAGTTTAATGTTGCATTGCTTGCAGCTGATACTGACCTTTCCTGTTAAACTGCTGCCATATGCGCGGACTGGGTCTCTTCCATGCAGCTTATCTGTGTTGTTGTCTGCCTTTTGTAAACATGTCATCATTGCTATTGCCGCAGCCCAGCATGCCCGTTCCGGCAGTGGTCTTAGCCGCATCGGGCACCATGAACAAACATAACACGCATACGCGTCAGCTCTGGGACTGTGGTTGCGTAAGATACCTCCGCATCAAAGAGGGTACATCAGCATACTTAACTAGGCACACGCTGCTCACCCTCCTACCAATATCTCCATTGGTGTAGTTACTGCCAAAGTTGGGCAGCATACTGGGTTGGACGAGTCACACCATGGCACTACAAATAGTTCATGTTCACGCTTTTTGTTCAGGTTGGTTAGGATCAACCCGTAACCCCCTTATACACTATATTGCTACAGCTACAGCTACATGGCCCATCCCGTGCCACTTAGTACACCTCGGTAACCAGACTTGACACAGCTCCAAATAGCCACATGGAATGTACGCGGCATGCACACCCCTACACGTCGCTACTCTATCTTTTCATACTTGCAACGCCATAGAGTGGGAATTGCCCTACTCCAGGAAACACGCGAGAGGCACGCTAATCTGGATCATGGCGGGAATCTCGTTCACACATGAAGTAGACATAAAGGACACAGATGGCAGGTACACCTTTGTGAAAGGACGTCTGAATGGCCAGGAGATACTGTTGGGCTCCCTTTATGCACCGAATTCGGATCAGACCTCTTTCTTTTTGCACATATCCTAAGTGATTGCCCACTGGAATGGGAACCCCTGGCTCCGTGGGGGTGGGGACTTTAACTCCGTTTTAAACGTGTACCTGGACAGGTCATTCCCGCCTCTTAACAGAGGCTGAGCCATTGGGCCCTACATGACATGTGACGAATCCTTAACCCCATTACCCATATATACCCCCATTACTCAGTTGTCCATGGGCTACATGTGCGGTTAGAAAGGCTGGTGGCTTCTCAGGCTTTGATATTTTTTGTACAAGGTCCTGACTACCTCAGACGGACCCACTCCGATTATAATCCTCTATTTCTCCGCCTCAGATGGGAGGTGTATCGTGCTCCAGTCCCTTCTTGGCATCTCCAATCTAGTGCCCTGGAAGACCCAGAGTTCCGGGTGTCACTAGGGCCAGCAATCTTAGCATACTTTGAGCTGAATGAAGGCATGGCCAGCGACGCGCTCATCGAATGGGAGTCCTTTAAAGGTGTCCATCAGGGGCCATTGTATGGGGGCTACTTGGAAGGTCTGCAAACATTTTTCCCACTCCCTAACACAAATTGAGGCTCAGCTCTTGCGTTTTGAGCATGAGGGAGAGGGGGAGGGATTTGAGGCGCCTAGCAGCACTGTGCTCCAAACACGCAGAATACCTGGAGCAACTCAGGTGCCACAACTATGCTGCGCATACAGCGCGCACTCACTCTGCGGCACATGGAGCTGGCAGACTACTAGCCTGGCTGATCTGACAGGATCATGCCCGCTCCCCGATTGGTGTGCTACGTTCACACACAGGACAACTCTTTGGTACGCAACGTGAGATCCGCACAGCTTTGACGCAGCACTACACCCTTCTGTACCAGTCCTGCAGTATCTGTGATGGTGAAGAGTTGGGGAGGTTTTTCGATGGTCTGCAGCTGCCTAAAGTGACTAGGGGAACTCAGATAGATGCTCAATGAGCAGATATCACTGGAGGAAATTGGAGACGCCTTATGATCCCTGGCATTAGGAATGACCCCAGGGCCAGATGGACTGCTGCTGGAGTATTATAAGGCCTAACGTGTCTCATTTGTCCACTGTTCTTGGTACTGTCCTCACCACTGCATTGGACTCCGGGCAACTCCCCCCTTCCATGTGCAAGGGTCAACTAATTTCCTTACTAAAGCCAGGCAAAGACCCGGTGGAGATGGGCTCCTACAGCCCCCTAGCCCTGCTAAACACCATCTATAAAATACTGACCAAGGTCTTGGCGGATAGGTTAGTGCAAGTGGTGGCGGGACTGGTCCATACAGACCAGAATAGCTTTGTACTTGCCCGCAGCACATACCTCAATCTGCAGCGCTTCTACAGAGTTGCCATATATGCTGCTGGGGAGTGGCCACAAGCGGGGTGTATTGTGCTGGACCAAGAGAAGGCCTACGACTCTTTGGAGTGGCCTTATCTATTTACAGAGCTGGAAAAGTTCGACTTAGGCCCAACCTTCAAAGAGCTTACGCGTCTCCTCTACACGGACCCAGCAGTAAGAGTCAAAATAGGCCCCCACATCTCCGCCTCCTTTACTGTACAGAGAGTCACTCGCCAGGGCTGCCCTTTGTCCCCGCTCCTATTTGCGCTTGCCATAGAGCTACGCACCCAGCTTGGGGTGGGAATACCTTTGGGGGATGCAGTTCATCAGGTTTCACTGTATGCGGATGATCTGCTCATCTATGTCAGAGACATTGCTTTTGTCCCTGCCCGTCTGGCCCAGCTGCTCGAGGAGTTTGATGTACTCTCCGAACTGAAAGTAAATGCAGATAAATCCTGCCTTTACCCGTTTCAAGATGGACTTACTGACCCGGTATTCACCATGAGTAGCAAACCAGTACAATGGCAACCTGACATGTTCCGCTACCAAGGGATTCAGATCTATCACCAACCTAATGATCTTCTTGATGACAACCTAGGGATGGCGGTGACATCCATTAAGTCGCAGATGCGCTTCTGGAGCACGCTGCCACTGGCCGTCACGGGTAGAATAGCACTCGCCAAAATAGTTATACTCCCGCGGCTCGTATACTACTTTACGAATTTTCCATTCCATGTTCCGGCCTCTTTCTTCACTGCATTTGAGAAACAGCTTTGGGACTTTATTTGGGGCAGCACCAGGCATGGACTGGCACTCAGCAAGTTATATTTGCCGACAGACCAAAGCGGTTTGGCGGCTCCCTGTTTTGAGCATAACTATTTAGCCTCTCAATTACAATGGATCGTGCACTGGCTATCGAACCACCATTGCACAGATATTGCAACTGTTCAGCTGCCCTACCTTCAGGAACACATTGTCAAACTGTTTCATCCAGGTGCGCGCTTACGCCCGCCTGAGCCTTTGCTACTTGCTGTGGCCTATAAATGTTTCCGCAGGAGTCTCTATATCACACGATATAGAGACTCCTATGCGCCGGCGATACCGTTAGAGGGTACCTCCACAGGGCGAGTGGTACTGTCAGCACTTACACTTAAGGAGTGGCAGGAATGTGACATTCACATCTTTGGAGACCTCTACCATGAGGGTGTGCTTAGGTCATATGCCTCGCTGGTGGAGGATGAGGGATTATCGCCCGGTCAGTTTCTCACCCACCCGGCACTGGTGGCCTCGCTTACGACTAAATGGGAAGCTATCAGCACAGAACCGCTGACACACCTTACAATGCAATACCTTCATGTCATGGGGCAGGGTAGGCACCTGACACACTAGTTTGCAGCTTCACTCAGGACCCGCGCAGCGGTCAGCCTGGATACACTACGCTGTCACTGGGAACAAGATCTGGGTCGCCCTTACACGGACAAAGAATGGGTCCATTTACTAGAGAGCCCGACACGTATCCCTAGGAACATGCGCTTCCAGCAGATACAGCTGTATATTTTACATGGGGCATACCTCAAGCCTGCGAAAATCAATCGTTACTTTAACTGCGAAGATGCTAAATGCCCAAGATGCGGGGAACTGGGAGCAGACTTACTGCACATGTTCAGGAGCTGCCATAGCTTGGGTGCATACTGGAGGGAGGTAGCCACCTTATTACACATCTGCACTGGTCAGGAGATGCCGTTCGAATGGCCTGCATACCTAATACATAATTTCCGCAGGACACCCACCAGGAAAGTCACGTCCGGGTTCCTAGATCTGGCATTGATAGTGGACAAGAGGCTGATAAGTAATAAGTGGAAGGTGTCTGACCCTCCCCACACAAGTGCCTGGTGTAACTTTATGCTTGCATGGGCCAAAGCGCAGTGTTTTGCAATTAAAAGGGAAGAAACTCTGAGGCTCTGTAAGATCCCTATCGCCACGTACTGGGATGCCACATACACTGAGCTGCAGCATGCTGCAGACACGCCACCTCTGGACTTGTTCGAGGCTTCACCTACACACCGTTAGGGCATGTATTGTTAGTCACAGCATATGCAGCACGTCATGTTCTCCAAGGCAAGCACCCACTGGTTCACATAGCACATGTATGCACAGCCTGGAAGTGTGGGGGCAGCTCGGAGCTGTACATTGTCCAGACTACATGAAGCACTGTCCACGGAGCAATGGGGAGATTACTGTTTTTTTATACATGTTTGATATGTTCTGTTATTCACGTTTGCTACCTGATTATTTGTGAATCTTTTACCGACAACGAATGGTACATGCACGCCGATGCAACCTAGAGATAGGGCGACGAGTACAAACGCAAGCCTGGGCCAGCAACCACCAAGATTCACGTTCCAATGGACACTTTAGACTGCGGTATACGTATGGATTATTATGCCCATGCAACCCCCTCCTCCCCTCCCCTCTCCCTATCCCCTTCTCCTCTGTATTGGGCACGCTTTGGAACTGCACATTTTGTCACTTGTCCTGTTAGGTTGCTAAAACTGATCTGTGACATGTTTTGTCATTATGTAAGAACCTGCATGAGGTGTGAATTGTACGAGCCTAAAATGCCCAAAAATACACAAGTATGTAATCGTTGAGATGTATTTCTGTGGTAAATCAATAAAAACATATTCACAATAAAAAAAGGTGGGTAGATGTGGGGTTGAGAGTAGTAAATCTATACTTACCTATTTGCACTTACCTACTCGATATTTTGGTCCTCTATATTTTTGACACAATATTCTGTGCGCACCATGATTTTGTGTTGGATATTCTTTCTGTGATCCGTTCAGAGCTCTGGTCAGGGCACCCTGATCGGCCTCCTCAGGGATCGGAGGCCTGTGGCATTCATTCTGTAACTAATAAGTCAAGGCTTCTTTCAGACTGTGATGCTAAGAAGAGCTGCTATGCGGGGTGAGGTGCGACCAATATGTAGGTACGCGTATACCAAGCCTGAGGGTGCACATCATGAATCTGAGCTTTCATTTATTCTTACCAAATACTAACCTTAGTGAACCTGCTATACATTTTGGGGATCTGGAAGTACTGACAAAAATCTCTCAAATCACTCAAAAAAACTCCACAAATGATATTAATCACTTATTTTCCAGTCACTTCCACCAAATTCTTAAGCCAATTTAACATCTCCCTAGGACATATCAACAACCTCCTCTTGAGGGTGGTGCACATTGCCACCATCACACCATGTCACTGTCCAGAGAGGGGACCTATGGTGAAATCAAAGGTTAGAAGGGCCTCCTGACTTTCACTCCCTGGTCGCCCAGATTAAACCCTAACCCCTTGGCCGCGGCGGTAATCCTGCCGCGCTGCTGGGGGGGGGAGTAGGCCGCGCGGCGCCGACATGCTGGTGACGGAACCACTCCGTCACCAGCCCCGGGTGGGCTGTGCTAATGATGGAGTGGTTCTGTCACGGCCCCGCCCGCCTAATAGAACGTGCTGCGCAGGCGCGAAATCAACGCCACGCAGGTGCGGCGGCCGGGCCGTGACGGAACCACTCCGCCATTAGCACAGCCCACCCGTGGCTGGTGACGGAGTGGTTCCATCACCAGCATAGAAGGGGTTAAAGGCTCAGGACACAAAGTCAAAGATTGTTTTTAGAGATACTGGACATGGGTTGGTCAGCCATGGTGCCAGCAGAGCATTAGAGGTGTGCACTGGAAGCTACTTTCTGTAAATATTTTTGCATATTGCAACACCACAGGTACTTCAAACCCAGGTGCAAGCTCGTGTGGTGCCCAGCTAGTAAGACGCTTCTCATGAACTATTCACTGCGATGCCTACTTTCACATACATGGAGAATTCCCTGAGCGCTACAACAGCAAACAAACAGCAATACTACTGTAACATGTGGGGGAAGGTAGAGTTTGTTATTTCATCTTTGTTTCAGTCCTATAGACCATAAAAGCATTTGAAGACATAGTGCACAATTAATTGCACTATCAAAAAAAATGTTAGTTCGATAATATAATTAAAATCATAAAACAGTTTTTACCAGTAAATCAATTTAAGTCCGTTAAAAAGGAAATTGTCCCCATACACAGTCCATCACTACTTTGGGCAACTAAATAACCAAGAAAAGGTTTTTCCTAAAAAATAAATATAGCAGCTATCACATTTCCATTTAAAAAGTATGGTACTAGATTTATCAAACCATATACAGAAAGCTCGCATGTAAACGAGCTAATCAATAATAAACGCAAGCACATATCCAATTTAAACAACACCCCCTGCTTTTCCCTATAGGAAGGTAGAGTTATTATTCCTACTACTTGCCTACGGAAGACACCAGGGCCCAGCAGGTACTTGGAAGAACCCTCCCCCAGGTGGTGTCATGCGCTTTTTTGTCTTCATATGCAAAGTGTTTCTGGACATCAGTTAAAACATTAATGAAAGGGTAGCTTCTGGAAAGTGTAGACTCAGTCATTCATGTCCTCTTAAACAAGCACATCTGATGAGGATGTAACAAATGATTATAACTGGGGTTTCCACTTCTCTCCCTGGTAGCAGGGTCCCAGCTGCCATTGTCAAAGCTGAAAATGCAGCCACCACTTCTGTTAGTGTACCACCCAAAGACGAAATTTGACAGACTGCAGGAAGGGCTTCATAAGAGATTTACCTCAAGTAGCTGAGACCCACACAATACAAAAGTCTCTGTCTCGACCAAATCGTAGTTATAAATAGTTCAATGAGGCCTATACTACCCCTCCCCCTACCAAACATTTCTGAAGAATGAAAAAAGAAAACATTTGAAAACTTAGCCGGAAGTTCAAACAGCTTATTCATAAATTCAAACTTGGCAGCCCTCAAGAAAGCAAGTGCTTGCTTGGCTCATTAACAAGGTCAGGCTAGAGAGCATCTGACTCAGCGAACTAAACTGAAAAAATCCATACATTGCAGAGGGAGAGCCATCCATTGAGTGTATAATTGTCGTCTGTGGCCGGAGGAATGTACTGGCTTGCATGAGCAGGGTCAAAGAAGTGGCAGGTAAAAGCTTGCACATTAGACTGCTCCTGGCTGATAGAAAGTGCAGACTTTCTTCCTTCCCCGCCAACCTGTAAGGTATTCTCATGTAGATCCTCTTTTCTGGCATCAGAGACATTTTGTAACTTACCCCCAGATTCATCAAAGTCATGTTTCGCGAGTCCTTAATAGCGAATTATAAGGATTCGCTATTAAAGACTCGCAAAACGGGATGCATGTAGAAATCGCAATATTTTTAGCGACTTCTACTGTATCCTTATTTGCGATTCGCTAATTTCGAATCGCAAATAAGGAATGGCTTTCCCATTCATTCCTATGGGCCTAAAGGCCCATAGCAATGAATGGGGAGTCATTCCTCATTTGTGATTAGCAATTAGCGAATCGCAAATAAGGAAGCAATTTCAAGGGTGCCAGGGTGTCCAAAGGACACCCTGTTGCACCCCTGAAATGGTAATGTACACTGGTGTGGCGCACACACATGTCCCAAGGACATGTGTGTGTGTAACATACAACTTAGAAAAATGCACTAAAGTGCATTTTTCTAGGTTTTTGCTATTTACCACGTAGTCTGACTTCGCAGTAAATAGCGGCCCCAGATTGCGAATTCGCAATTTTGATATGGTTCATGCATTATCTCTAATTGAGATTCCTTAAATGCAAATAATCTCAATGTAGCGATTTCTAAAATTGCGATTTTTGCATTTGGGATGATGCATCCCAAATGCAAAAATACCGCTCGCAAAGGGCCAGATTCTCAGAATCTGACCCTTTGCGAGCGGATTTTGGTTTGATGAATCTGGCCCTTAATGCAGTGTCGTGAGGAGGCCTTACAATATAACTATATCCGAATACCGTTATATAAATTCCTTTCCAGTTATGGGAGTGATTATTTAAACCAATTTTGTATATATATAACCATTTACACTTTGCCTTTTTTATTTATTATCTTCTCTGATATGTCTGTGTGTTCCACGATCTTTTCTGATGCGTTAAATAATTTTGTTTTCTTGGAACCCAAACTATGGAATGTCTCCTACTTCATCTCCAGAATAAACAATCACTTCTCCCCTTCCAGAAGGAAGTGGTTGTCATGCTAATTCATTGGTTCTTTGTTCATTTGCGGTGCTGTTGATAAGCATTTTCAAATGGACATTGGGAAAATATCACGATGGGGAGAGACATGCTAGAACACTGGGACAAAACGCTTTGCCTGATTACGAGTCTGGCGGTCCATGGGGGTGTGTTAGTAGCGGTCACTGGGCTGCCCTATTATGACTCGGGAGGTGGTACCACCACAGCCCCGCTGCAGCTACCAGGGAACCGCCATTCCCTGGCAGTGTTGCCGTAGTCAGGAAGCTGAAATATGCTTGGCAGGACCCTATGCAAATGAAGGAACGCTTTCTGGTGATAGTGCTGGTGCTATATGTGCGCAGCACTATCTGTATTACAAAAATGGCCGCACAAGCGTCTGCAGACCTATGTATACTACCAAAGTGCCACGGGGGCGCGAAAAGAGGGCGCACAAGTCCGTTGAGCCCCCAGGGCACTTTCCATAATATGGCCCCTGATCTTCTGAATGTTCTCGTTAAGACACGAGGGGAAAAGGGACTTATCTGGTTCATATTCGAAAAGACGACGAGTGGAAAACTGCCTTTCGAACTCGCTATGGATTATTTGAATATAGGTTTACGCGTTTTGGATGATGTAACGCTCCAGCTGCATGTTCTTATTTACTCATGTCCTTTCATTTCTTTATTAAGTACTGACCATTCTTCTTTTCTTTGTTAGGTCTTTTCTCAAACTTCTCCCTGCATGCATCTCACCCTCTTGCTCCTTTCTAATGGTCTGTTCTACCAATGCCTCCTCTGTCCGAATTTTCTATAATGTGGATAGAGGCTGCAGGAGATTGTTGTTACGAGCACTGGATTTTCTGCTGAGGGATCCTGTCATGGTTACAGGAATGCTGTTATATTAAACCTTTTATCACACACTCATTGCTTCTGCGAGTATTGATAGTAGTGCAGCCTTGAAATTAAAGAGATATTCAGCACATTTTCCACGTGGAGGTCGGTTGGAGAATAAGCTTTTGGAGGTCCATTGTTGAGATTTGACATCCCTTGCAGGTTATAAGTCCTGGATTTCTTTTTTAAGAACCAGCTACACTGGCCTGGAGGGATTTCTGACCAAAGCATGTCTTAAAGTGAGATCTCTTTTTCATCAGGATCCGATTGAGACACAAGATTCTGGGTGATATGGTTTGTGCATCTTAATCTGCAGTTTTTCAAGACAGTTTCGGTTTCAGTTCCTGTGTTCCGTACTTGGGAGTATTCTTTGGAAGTTCTGTGAATACTGTTGCAGTAGCCCGACATCGATGACACCACGGCAGACATTAGAGTAATTATTTGCAGCCGCGGCCGGTAGTAGGAGTACCTGCCGGGCGGTGACGTGGGGAGGGGCTGGGTGGGAGGTAGTAATGTATGGATTACGGACTTTAACAGGTAAGTAAACATATAAATAAATAAAACGAATTTTGTTGTGTGCACTGCATCCCCAAATGCGATGCAGTGCGTGCTCGTTTTTATTTATTTACATGTTTACTTACCTGTTAAGGTGCGTAATCCATACATTACTACCCCCCCTCCCTGCCCCTCTCCCTCCCCACGTCACCGCCCTCCTGCAGGTACACCTACTACCGGCCACGGCTGATTATTTGTGGAAGTAAAAGGAAAATGAGGATACTCTGTTGAAATGTGAGATGATAGAAAGCCTGGTGCCTATGTTCATGTAACTACTAATTGGGAGGTTACTGTTGAAGATGACACCAAGGTTGTGTGCCTTGTCAACTGGCATTGGGTAGACCCATCAGGACTGACCAAGCAAAATGCAGTTTTAATAAAGCCACTGGTCCAGCTAGCATTCTCTCCATTAGCTATTCAGGCACAGCAAATTCTGGTGCATACAATACTCGATTTCCTACAAACAGTCTACGTAGTATCAAAACCCTTTAAATTTTTTTCCAGTTAAAATTAGCTCGGTGTGTCATACGTATACATCAACGAAGAGCCCAAGAATCATTCATTCCTTCTAGTTATAGAAAAATGCAAGAATCTGCACACTTTTGAGAGTGAGGCAGTGAAGACAAATTAGGAAGCTTCTACTTGGCTCTAACCAATAAACACTCTGATACGTAGCATGCCAAGTACCTAATGACAGCTCCAGTGCAGAGGTAAAACTAATATTATAGGCTCCTCAATTAGCTTCACCACTTAGTTAAGTTAATCGGCTTCCAGCACACCAGCTTTTAGACCTACAGCAATGTTATTTTCTGGTAGTGTTATATAAGGTGCTTATAAGTGGAAAAGCTCAGGTTCAGAGTATATAGTATATTCTTTTTCAATCTTCTGAATCGATCAGGAACAACATGTTTCAGTATCTCAGGCTTGAGGTCTTGCCTACCCTTTTAAAAATAGAATTATTTAGATTTGCAGTCTTGGATATTAAAGTTCAGATATTTTTTTATTAAGCTTTTTCTTCTTTTTGCTTTACCTCATCAAGTGAGATACTTTCCCCGGATACTTGCAATTTGATTACATTAATCTGGAATTCAACAAAAAACAAATTTCAGTCTTTTGATGAGAAAAGTTTCCCAAGAGTTTTGTATTCACACATTGTCTCTAAGTAGCTCAACTTGTACATATTCTAGGTGCCAATGACATAGGTTCCCGTAAGTATATGGTTGACACACCAATCTAACTTTAACTGGAACATTATTTAAAGGGTTTCAACACCACATAGACTTTTTTTTAAATAGAAATTGAGTACAGTATGCAGCAGAATTTGCTGTGTCTGAATAGCTGATAGATGGATAGAACGCTAGTTGGTCAAGTGGATCTATCAAAACTGCCTTTTGCTTGGCCAGACCGGATGGTCCGACTTACTGCCAGTTGTTAAGGTACACAACCTGGGTGTCATCTTCTACAGTAACCTCAACATTACTCATTTAGTGAACATAGGCATCACACTATCATCTCACATTTCTACAGTAACCTAATTTTCCTTTTACTCCCACAAATGATTACTTTAGTCCCTGCTGTGGTGTCATCCATACGCCCAAGTGTGAAACAAATTGTACAAAACCATGCTGTCATGAAAATCTGCGGATAAGATGCACAAACTATATTACCAAGGATCTTGCATCCCTCAATTGAATCCTGATGAAAAAGAGATCTCACTTTTAGGTGTGCTTTGTAAAGAAATCCCTCCAGGCCTGTGTAACCGGTTCCTTAAAGTCTTTCCAGTCCTACCACCCTGCAAGGGATCTCAAAACACAGCAATGGACCTCCAAAAGCCTATTGTCCACCCGACCTCCATGCTGAAATCGTGCTAAATATCTCTTTAATTTCAAGTCTGCACTACTATCGATACCCGCAGAAGCAATGAGTGCAGGGGAGTTAATCTAAATTAAAACCGTAAGCATTGTCAGCATCATCAGATGACTGAGCTCCAACGTGACTATTTTCCAGGCTGCCATGTCAAAACCCCAGAGTAACTAGTGTCCTTTCCCAGACAAGGCCCTTTTAATAGTTGTTGGAACACCAAAAAATGATCTTACTCACTGAGCAGGAATGGTAGGATTTTAAAGTACTAGCACTTTGGATGCTTGTTAGAGGATCTTCAGAGGCAGCTGTTCCCATTGGTCAGCTCACAGCTCTAGAGGAAATGGTAAATGAAAAGAGGTGCCTGGGAAGGATATCCCTAACATGTCAAAAGAATGACCATGAATATTAGCTTACACCATGACCACATCTTGTATCACTCACTTGCCAGTCGTACACTGTAATTGATAGTTTCATGTGCACAAGGGGAAGTGTACATCTAACTCAAAATTAGTTCCAAGGGCACTGGCTGACTTGGGCCCCAGTGAAGAAAGCCAGCAGTCATCTCTCATTCCCTTGCATTGCATGGGCATCCGATCAATCCACATAGGAAGGAGATGTGGCCTAATGGTCAGAGATGCTGATTAGGTTCAAGTCCCGGCACAGTTCAATATCCTGTGATTCTGGGCAAATCACTTAATCTCGCTGTGCCTTGAAAATATGAGCCTGAACTTCCGTAGTGCTCATGCAAAGCACTCCGATATCCTTGGTATGTGATATATAAATATATATATATATTACCTACTGGCGGTCGCCAGTAGGTAGTTATAGTTAGGGTCTTGTTTCTATTCAAAAAGCGTTTTTTCTTTTCCCAATAATTTTGGCACCGGTTTACGAATCTTCGCGAAATTTTCCAAACTAGTGGGGCACTCTCGTCCACTCCTATCTTGAAAATTTTGGGGTGATTTGGCAAGCAGGAGTTGAGAAAAAAGGGGGTCCCAAAACGTGTTTTCTCCATGTTAATTCCCATAAGAAACTTTAGACACGGCTACAGCCCGAACTGCTGAACAGAATTACACTAAATTTGGCAAAAAGATAGCCCTTGGTTCAGAAAGAACCCTTATTGTTAAATGGTGTAAATCCATTCAGTAGTTCCTGAGAAATAAAAAAAGAGGTAAAAAAATGCATTTCCCATAGCAAACTTAGGACACGGCTACAGCTCGAACTGCTGAACGGAATTACACAAAATTTCGCATAAAGTTAGCCCTTGCCTCAGAAAGAACTATTTTTCTTAAATGGTGTAAATCCGTTCAGTAGTTGCTGAGAAAATCAAAACATAAAAATATCGATATATAGGGGCGCGGTGGATCCGCGTACCATGCCGATCACGAGCTGCATTCTAATTGGCTGTCAACACTTCAAAAGCAGTAAAAGAAATAAGCAAAACGAGAAAAGAGGGCAGGGTAGAAACACCCGGACCCCCTAGGCCTGCTCATGCGCTCATGCGCTCATGATGTCATCAGTCATGTCACTGACCATGTCATGAGTGATGTAATATGTGCTGTCATCAGCCGTGCATTGCGGTGGCGCGAGTTATAGTTAGCAGAACTAACTATAACAGAGTAATTTCTATGGTTTTGTACGAGTGAAATGTCCAGCTAACTATAACACCCCTGAAACCTATGGTTTTTTCAGTGAAAATGTATGTATATATATATATATATATATATATATATATATATATATATATATATAAAACACACAGTTCCATATCCACGGACTGCTTCACAATTAAGTACACTCCAGTCAAAGATCTCGTAGTCTCTAAGCCAGGTTTATTTTTCCAGCGTGCACACTTATTCAGTCAGTGTTGCAAGGATATATTGGTATTAATTTTGAGAAGAGTGCCCCATTTATATGCAACCACACTATTGGTCTAATAGGCATATACTGGTCTAGGGATTGGTGGCCCACTTGGGCGCTAACCTATGATGTTAAATGTGAAGTATACGCATCCATATCCCGGTTGGTCAAGCGTGTTGTAGGAATATGACTAATTAAAAGTTAGCTTTGTTACAAACATAAGCTATTAACCAATGCTTGACGAGGTTGTATTTGCAGCGTGCGGTGAATAAGATTGTCCCGCAAAGTAGGTCTTTTTGTAATGTTCCGAATACGGACACAACCAGGTGTGCTAATTAAACTGTGTGAGAAATGCTTATGAAATTACGAACATTCAGTAACACTATAATGATAGCACATGAGACATATATTCACATGTAATTTACGATTCTTATAAAAATATGAAAATGTATGAATTTATATGACAGATAGACGGTTCATATGTATATAATAAGTATGTTACACAGTTTGAAATTAACCATTCAAAGATGTCCTCCGAAATTGCACTTTTTGTCATGTGACCTGCACTGAAGGGTGTGTTTTGGGATATTAAAAATGGCCGGTGTTGTGGGCTAGACGAGCGTGAACAAGCCGTAATGGCAAAACGCGTCGTAACTTTTCTCCTGCCAAAATAAAGGATTTCTAAGCAAGCGCTGAGTGTCCAGGTGAACTTCTTGAAAGGAGAGGTGATTTGGAAAAAAAATTTCGAGGTCTGCCAGTGACCTACCTGGACCGCTCGGGACAGTTGCATTGCTCGCACTGGTATTGGTGGAGTGGCGTGATATATATATATATATATATATATATATATATATATATATATATATATATATATATCGCAAACACCCCCCCACATGTTCAACGCTGTGGGGCCGAAACGTGTTGCATGAGCCGGTGTTTTTGTCTACAATAAATGGATTTTTTTTCTTTGCAAAGTCCTGAGTGCATGTGTTTACATTTTTACTGCAAGCATGAGGATATATATCCCTGAGGGAGTTATAGGAAATCTGAGCATTATATATATATATATATATATATATATATATATATATATATATATATATATATATATATAAACACTGGGGCACTGGAGACATGCTCTCACTTATATCAAACGCAGAGAAGAATTATAGAAATAGTGACATTGTACTACTAAGCACACCTTTAATCCACTTGTCTGCACACTCTGCTGCACACCAACCTTAATGGCATTGAGGGGACAATACTGTCTCTGCTTATTGTACCATGTAATGCTCCTTCATACCATTTCTCTGCCTAGTAAAACGTGAGTCATTCTAGCACTTGCCCCAATACCTCTGAAAAGTATCTCCCCAGCACATTATCTCCCTACCATCTCTCTGCCTAGTAAAACGTGGGTCATTCTAGCACTTGCCCCAATACCTCTGAAAAGCATCTCCCCACATTATCTCATGTGTAACTCTGGTGCACACTGCCCCTACCTGCTAACCATCTGTTAAACTTCGATTTAGTCTCCTACTGCTGCATGCCGCCTTTCTGGCTGCTACCACGTTTTACCCTCAGGCACCACCCATCCACCTGTTCTCATGAAACCTTCCTGCACGTTAAATCACCTGGAGCTATTGCACTGTCCCTCCAGCCTGTTCCCATATGTGCTGCCCTAAACACCACCTGTCTGCTTGCATCCATCTGTATATCTCCTGAATTGCTCTTTTGGCCTGCTTCCGTGTGAAGCGCCATTTCACATCTGTTGTTCCCACATATGTGGTATTGCTATAGCGCAAACCTAGAAAAAAATGCAGCAGAGCACAGTGCAGGGGCAAAGACAAGCATTAAGTGAACAAGTCATGGGAGAGGTAGGTGGTTTGTTAATGCATTGTGGTGTAATGTTCTTTAAAGAGGTGCATCTTCAACACTTCCCAAAACTTACGCAGCGTAAATCACCTGGAAACGATCTCTCCATCTGGTCCCATTTTAATATGCAACTCCACTGCTCACCATGTCCCTACTTTTTAGTGTGCTCCTATGGGTGCCACCTCTGCACACGTGTTTGGTTGTATTCATAAAAACTAACCAGCCCGCCATCTGTCCAGTTGTTTGTCTGCTCCCAAATGCACATCTCCTTTACACAATTTCTTTATTGTATGATAACATGTATAGACATTCAAATTATCTCTGCTAGTTAGTTTACTTCTAATGTATTCCTTTTAGTTTCCTCCCATGTGTCCCTTCACTGCCCACCATTTCTCTACTTTCTAGTGTGCTTCCATATGAACGTCCCCACTCACTCACGCTAAATGCTAATGTGCTACCAGGTGTCCATACCCTGCACACCATCTCGTTGGTAGTCTGCTCCAAAGTGTACCTCCCTCTGCCTGGTAGTCTGCGTCCATGTGTAACTCTACTACTCATGTCCTATCACCCTGCAACCCTGTTCCCATGTATTCCTCCCCTGCATACAATCTCTCTTGCTTCTAGGCTGCCCCATGTGTACCGCCACTACAAACTTTTTTTACCTGCTAGTCACCTCCCATGTGTTCCTCCACTGCCCATCATTTCTCTAGATGCTAGTGTACACATCCTGTGTACATCTCTGTGTATGGTAGTCTGCTTGCATATGTACCCCCCTAGCTTCCTCCCAACTAGCCCATTTGCATGTGCGTCTAAACTATGGTTTTAGGGTCATAGGATCATCATATCCTCCGTACCCGAATTTCCCTTTTAATATCCCCTTTAAATCCCCCAATAAAGGGATACTTTGGAGCAATCAGAGGATTTCTAATCTTTAAGGCCCCTGGTTTACCTCTCTCAAGTGCTCCCTGAAATATGGTTGAGCCCACCCTGACCTTTAGGAGTCAGGGTGAACCCGATGATGAAGCATGTCACTACTAGAGTGTGTGAGGGTTATATAAAAAAAGGGATTTTTTCCTTTCCCACACTTAAACGGACGGTGTACCACCTGAAGAGAGTAGTGCCCCACGTATCACATATACACAGGGTGGGATACTTCTGGTTTGCTAGTATTGAATAGGGTGGACATATCCCTCCAGCACCCCTTCCATACAGTGGAAGATCCCCTTTACTCTTCTGACTTGGGAGAGGGTTCATCCACCCTTTTTCCAGGCCTTAGATATGCTATCACCTACACTGTCCAACATTTTGGCTTTTATTTGTGCCTATGAGTACCTCCATTGTATGCCGTCTACCAGCCTGATTGGCTGTAGCCATTAATGAGTACCTTTCTCACCATCTTTCTACCTGTTAATCTGCTTCTGTATGCACATGCACTACACAAAGTCAATATGCCTGCTAGTCATCTTACCTATGTACATTCCCTCCAGGCAACCTATCTGACTGCTAGACTCCTCCATCCATATGTACCTTTCCTGCACACACCCTATCTGTCTCCTAAGCTCCTCCCATGTATACATGTTATGATATAAGGTATTTATAAACCGCACTATCACTCATGACTGAGAATCCTAACGCTAGCTCAGCAAGAGACATAGTAAACCATCACCTAACACATAAGACTGAAGTACGAAGAACCGAGGAAAGAAAGGACAACCTTGAAATCAGTAGGTCAAACACCTACAGGAAACATTGGAGAGAGAAAAAGCCAAGTTTTGAGAAAACTCCTGAAGTCAGTTTCAATGTTAGTAATTCTGAGTGGAGCAGGTTCCAGATTTTGGACCCCTTTACAAAGAGAGATTTATCGGTAGACATCGTTTACAACGATGTTTTCACAACGCGGTACCTTTACACCGCGGCTGTGACAACGCAAGTCGTTACCACGACTTGCGCTGGAGGGCGCTCAAGGTCTAAAAATAGTTAATTTACTATCCTAACACCTTCCCTAGGGTCCACGGGGACTGGTGTTAGAATAGTAAATTAAACTATTCGAAATCCGCGCCCCCCCAACGCAAGTCGTGGTAACGACTTGCGTTGTCACGGCCGCGTTGTAAAGGTATGCGTTGTGACGGTACGCGTTGTACCGTCATATATCCGATTTATCTCCCTTTTTTGCATCTGAAAACGGATGGTTACCAAATTAACCCCTTGGCTGCGGGGGTTAATCCCCCGCTGTGCTGGGGGTATGGGGGTAGGAGGGGGGTGCGCACAGCGCCCTGGTGCTGATGACGAGCTCATCAGACACGGCGTTCGTGTGCTGATGACGAGCTGAGCTCGTCACGGCCACACCTGTTTCATTAGAACGCTCAGCACAGCGGAGGAATTATCCCCGCGTGTGAGCGTTCTAACGCCCATGATGAGCTGAGCTCGTCATCAGCAAACGAGCACCGTGGCTGATGACGAGCTGAGCTCATCATCAGCATGGGAGGGGTTAAGGGGAGAAGATCCCAATGTTTGGAAGGCTTGAAATGTTTGAAACTGTCACAGAGATATCAAGAGCCTGAGCAGTGCAAGGCTGTGAAGACCAAAGTCAGAGTCTTAAACAGAATTCGCTTATGGACCAGGAGTCAATGAAGATTCCTAAATTCCTGAGAAACTGAACTTTTGCATGGGAGTCGCAAAACCAGAATGACGACAGCATTTTGGACTATTTGAAGTTTATGTAACAGATGTTTCGTAATTTCAAGAAATAGGCTATTGCCGTAGTCTAATCGTGAAGTGATAAGCTCTAGAGCTATACTTTACCTGGCTGTCAAAGACAGATATTCAAGGAATTTGTTTAATGGTTTTATCCTGCTCACAAAATGTCTGCCTTCTAGCTCTCTCCCATATGTACCTCGACTGCACAAATCTGTCTGCTAGTCTGCTCTCATGTGTACATTCCCTGCTGGCCTTCCTCCATATATACTTCTGCACAGAACCACCCTGCCTTCTAGCCTCCATCCATATGGATTTCCTTGACCACAAACTATCTGCATTCTAGCCTCCATCCTTGTATAGCTCTCCTGCACACAGCCGATCTGCCTGCTACCCTCCTCCCATTAGTAAATGTCCTACACATAGCCTATCCACCTGCTAGTCTCCACCCATGTGTACCTCTCCTGCACACAACCCATCTGCCTGCTAGCCTCCTCCCATGTGTCCTTCTTTGGCACACACCCTATCTGCCTGCTAGTCTCCATCCTTGTGTACTTCTCCTGTACACAACCTATCTGCCTGCTAGTCTCGTCCCACGTGTACCTCTCCTGCACACAGCCTATCTGCTGACAAGCCTCCTCCCACTTGTACCTCTCCTGTATACAGCCTATCTGCCTGCTAGCCTCCTCCTACATGTACCTCTCCTGCACACATCCTATTTGCCTGCTAGCTTCCTCCCATGTGTACTTCTCCTGCACACATCCTATCTGCCTGCTAGCCTCCTTCCATGTGTACTTCTCCTGCACACATCCTATCTGCCTGCTAGTCTCTATCCTTGTGTACCTCTCCTGCACACATTGTATCTGCCTGCTAGCCTCCTCCCATGTGTACTTCTCCTGCACACATCCTATCTGCCTGCTAGTCTCTATCCTTGTGTACCTCTCCTGCACACATTGTATCTGCCTGCTAGCCTCCTCCCATGTGTACTTCTCCTGCACACATCCTATCTGCCTGCTAGTCTGCATCCTTGTGTACCTCTCCTGTACACAGCCTATCTCCCTACTAGTCTCCTCCCACATGTACCTCTCCTGCAAACAGCCTATCTGTCTGCTAACCTCCTTCCACGTGTACTTCTCCTGCACACATCCTGTCTGCCTGCTAGTCTCCTTTCACGTATACTTCTCCTGCACACATCCTATCTGCCTGCTAGTCTCTAACCTTGTGTACCTCTCCTGCACACATTGTATCTGCCTGCTAGCCTTCTCCCATGTGTACTTCTCCTGCACACATCCTATCTGCCTGCTAGTCTCTATCCTTGTGTACCTCTCCTGCACACATTGTATCTGCCTGCTAGCCTCCTCCCATGTGTACTTCTCCTGCACACATCCTATCTGACTGCTAGTCTGCATCCTTGTGTACCTCTCCTGTACACAGCCTATCTCCCTACTAGTCTCCTCCCACATGTACCTCTCCTGCAAACAGCCTATCTGTCTGCTAACCTCCTTCCACGTGTACTTCTCCTGCACACATCCTGTCTGCCTGCTAGTCTCCTTTCACGTATACTTCTCCTGCACACATCCTATCTGCCTGCTAGTCTCTAACCTTGTGTACCTCTCCTGCACACATCCTATCTGCCTGCTAGTCTCTAACCTTGTGTACCTCTCCTGCACACATCCTATCTGCCTGCTAGCCTCCTCCGATGTGTACTTCTCCTGCACACATCCTATCTGCCTGCTAGCCTCCTTCCATGTGTACTTCTCCTGCACACATCCTATCTGGCTGCTAGTCTCTATCCTTGTGTACCTCTCCTGCACACATTGTATCTGCCTGCTAGCCTCCTTCCATGTGTACTTCTCCTGCACACATCCTATCTGCCTGCTAGTCTACATCCTTGTGTACCTCTCCTGCACACATTGTATCTGCCTGCTAGTCTACATCCTTGTGTACCTCTCCTGTACACAGCCTATCTGCCTACTAGTCTCCTCCCACATGTACCTCTCCTGCAAACAGCCTATCTGTCTGCTAACCTCCTTCCACGTGTACTTCTCCTGCACACATCCTGTCTGCCTGCTAGTCTCCTTTCACGTATACTTCTTCTGCACACATCCTATCTGCCTGCTAGTCTCTAACCTTGTGTACCTCTCCTGCACACATTGTATCTGCCTGCTAGCCTCCTCCCATGTGTACTTCTCCTGCACACATCCTATCTGCCTGCTAGTCTACATCCTTGTGTACCTCTCCTGTACACAGCCTATCTGCCTACTAGTCTCCTCCCACATGTACCTCTCCTGCAAACAGCCTATCTGTCTGCTAACCTCCTTCCACGTGTACTTCTCCTGCACACATCCTGTCTGCCTGCTAGTCTCCTTCCACGTATACTTCTCCTGCACACATCCTATCTGCCTGCTAGTCTCTAACCTTGTGTACCTCTCCTGCACACATCCTATCTGCCTGCTAGTCTCTAACCTTGTGTACCTCTCCTGCACACATCCTATCTGCCTGCTAGCCTCCTCCCATGTGTACTTCTCCTGCACACATCCTATCTGCCTGCTAGCCTCCTTCCATGTGTACTTCTCCTGCACACATCCTATCTGCCTGCTAGTCTCTATCCTTGTGTACCTCTCCTGCACACATTGTATCTGCCTGCTAGCCTCCTCCCATGTGTACTTCTCCTGCACACATCCTATCTGCCTGCTAGTCTCTATCCTTGTGTACCTCTCCTGCACACATTGTATCTGCCTGCTAGCCTCCTCCCATGTGTACTTCTCCTGCACACATCCTATCTGCCTGCTAGTCTACATCCTTGTGTACCTCTCCTGTACACAGCCTATCTGCCTACTAGTCTCCTCCCACATGTACGTCTCCTGCAAACAGCCTATCTGTCTGCTAACCTCCTTCCACGTGTACTTCTCCTGCACACATCCTGTCTGCCTGCTAGTCTCCTTTCACGTATACTTCTCCTGCACACATCCTATCTGCCTGCTAGTCTCTAACCTTGTGTACCTCTCCTGCACACATCCTATCTGCCTGCTAGTCTCTAACCTTGTGTACCTCTCCTGCACACATCCTATCTGCCTGCTAGCCTCCTCCCATGTGTACTTCTCATGCACATATCCTATCTGCCTGCTAGCCTCAATGTGTACCTCTCCTTCACACATCCTATCTGCCTGCTACTTTCTATCCTTGTGTACCTCTCCTGCACACATCCTCTCTGCCTGCTAGCCTCCTTCCACGTGTACTTCTCCTGCACACATCCTATCTGACTGCTAGTCTCCATCCTTGTGTACCTCTCCTGCACACATCCTGTCTGCCTGCTAGTCTCTATCCTTGTGTACCTCTCTTGCACACATCGTATCTGCCTGCTAGCCTCCTCCCATGTGTACCTCTCCTGCACACAGCCTATCAGCCGACAAGCCTCTTCCCACGTGTACCTCTCCTACACACAGCCTATCTGCCTGCTAACCTCCTTCCACGTGTACTTCTCCTGCGCACATCCTAGCTGCCTGCTAGACTCTATCCTTGTGTACCTCTCCTGCACACATCCTATCTGCCTGCTAGCCTCCTTTCACGTGTACCTCTCCTGCATACATTCTATCTGCCTGCTAGTCTCTATCCTTGTGTACCTCTCCTGCACACATCCTATCTACCGGCTAGCCTTCTTTCACGTGTACCTTTCCTGCACACATCCTATCTGCCTGCTAGTCTCTATCCTTGTGTACCTCTCCTGCACACATCCTATCTACCGGCTAGCCTTCTTTCACGTGTACCTTTCCTGCACACATCCTATCTGCCTGCTAGTCTCTATCCTTGTGTACCTCTCCTGCACCCATCGTATCTGCCTGCTAGCCTCCTCCCATGTGTACCTCTCCTATACACATCCTGGCTGCCTGCTAGCGTCCTTTCACGTGTACTTCTCCTGCACACATCCTATCTACCTGCTAGTCTCTAACCTTGTGTACCTCTCCTGCACACATCCTATCTGCCTGCTAGTCTCTATCCTTGTGTACCTCTCCTGCACACATCGTATCTGCCTGCTAGCCTCCTCCCATGTGTACTTCTCCTGCACACATCCTATTTGCCTGCTAGTCTCCATCCTTGTGTACTTCTCCTGCACACATCCTATCTGCCTGCTAGTCTCTATCCTTGTGTACCTCTCCTGCACACATCGTATCTGCCTGCTAGCCTTCTCCCATGTGTATCTCTCCTGCACACAGCCTATCTGCCGACAAGCCTCTTCCCACATGTACCTCTCCTACACACAGCCTATCTGCCTGCTAACCTCCTTCCACGTGTACTTCTCCTGCGCACATCCTATCTGTCTGCTAGTCTCTATCCTTGTGTACCTTTCCTGCACACATCCTATCTGCCTGCTAGCCTCCTTTCACGTGTACCTCTCCTGCACACATCCTATCTGCCTGCTATCCTCAATGTGTACCTCTCCTGCACACATCCTATCTGCCTGCTAGGCTCCTCCCATGTGGTCCTCTCCTGCACACATCCTATCTGCCTGCTAGTCTCTATCCTTGTGTACCTTTCCTGCACACATCCTATCTGCCTGCTAGCCTCCTTTCACGTGTACCTCTCCTGCACACATCCTATCTGCCTGCTATCCTCAATGTGTACCTCTCCTGCACACATCCTATCTGCCTGCTAGGCTCCTCCCATGTGGTCCTCTCCTGCACACATCCTATCTGCCTGCTAGGCTCCTCCCATGTGGTCCTCTCCTGCACACATCCTATCTGCCTGCTAGGCTCCTCCCATGTGGTCCTCTCCTGCTTATATCTCTCCCTGCACACCCTATGCCTGCCGCAGGGTGCCCGGCATCTCTCTGCCTCTCCTGTGCATGGCGCCTCTCACAGCACCTCTGTTCTTCCCTCCTGCCTGCTGCCTTGTAATTGCTCTCTGCTGCAGCAGCCTGCACAGGCTATGATTAATGGTGCCGTTCCAAAGGCAATTGATCCAGCCGCTCCCGGCTTGGAGGATTGGGGGGTGCAGGGTCTCAAAGATACTTAATTAATATCCCGGCGCATGTGGAGTGGCAGCAAATATATCTCTGCAGCCGCGCGCGCTCGCAAAAGTTCAGGCCCAATTTAGCAACCTCTTCCTTATGTGTATTTAGTCTGTGCACTGGCACATGATACCTGCTCATTACAGTGACCCCCATCCTCCTCCCACCTCTACTGTACTCGGCATCCGACCTGGCTGTCTGCCACTGCACCAACCACCCAACACCACTGAGACTCCGAGACTCATCCAAGTACAGCACCATTGTTGGCCCACCACCCACAGCTCTGTTTCTACTATACCACCCACCCAAACCCAGCACCTTTTACACTATATCATCCACCCAACTATGACACCACTGAGGCTCCGAGACCCACCCAAGTACGGCACCGTTGTTGATCCACAACCCACAGCTCTGTTTATAGAGTACCACCCACCCAAACCAAGGAACTTTTAGTCCAGCACCCACCGCTCTGTTTATACTATCCCACCACCCAAACCCAGTACCTTTTACACTACACACCCCACCCAACTATAACAACACTGGCGCTCTGAACCCCACAAAAGTACAGCATTGTTAGTTCACCACCCACAGCACTATTTATACTATAGTATCCACCCAAACCCAGCAGAATTTGCTTTACACCACCCACCTAAATATAACACCACTGACGCTCTGAGACCCAACAAAGTAGAGAAACATTGTTAGTCCACCACCCACAGCACTGTTTATACTGTACCACCCACCCAAACCCAGCACCTTTTACACTACACCACCCACTTAAATATAACACAACTGAAAGCCCAAAACCCACCGAAGTACAACACCATAGTTAGTCCACAAGCCACTCACGTACGGCACCAATTATACTTTGTCATCCACCCAAATCCAGCACCATTTATACTACACCACCCAACTGTAACACCAAAGGCACTCCGAGACCCACCAAACTATACCACCCACCCGAGTATAGTATCATTTATACAAAACCAACCACCCAAGTATAGCATTTTTTATACTATTCCACCCAATCAATTATAGCACTGCTAACTACAATGCACACCAGAGTACAGCACCCTTATCACAACACCACCCACCCACATACAGTATTGCTATCACTAAACTGTTCACCCAACTATAAGCACCTCTGATTCTACACCAGTCATCCAATTACAGCAGTACTAATATTACACCACCTAATAGACTACGGCGTTCCCAATAATGCTCCAACCATCAACTACAGAAGTGCTAGCACTACACCACTAACTCAACTATAGAAACACTGACAGTACAATACCCACCAATCCACAACACCAATATTCCTCCACCACTCACCCTCGTACAGTGCAAATTATATTATACTACACATTCAAGTACAGCACCATTTATACTATAAAACCCTACTGTAGTACTGTTATCTACAACACTCACCAGATTGCGGCACCCTTAGACGACACAACTCACCCTCCTACAGCATTGCTATTACTTAACCATGCACCATTGATACTACACCGGCCAACCAATTGCAGCACTGCTAACACAACACTACCCAACAGACTAAAGCGCTCCCAACACTTCTCAACCCAATGACTGTAGAACCAATAGCACTAAAACACACACTCGGCTAAAACACACATGATTTTTCAGTGTCCGCTGAACTACAGCACAACTGATACTCAACCACCAATCAAGCTATAGCAATACTAACAAAGCAAAACCCACCATAGTGGAACCGCTTACACTATAACACCATCCAACTACAGCAGTGATAACTCTACACCACTCACAAGATTACAGCATTACCAATACCACTCCACCCACTGACTATTGAAATATTAACACCTACACCACCCACCTGACTAGAAAATCCCACCATTACACCACCTACTCCACTCCAGCACTGTTAACACTACACCCCCCACCCGGCTTAAAAACCTTACTGTTACAGCACATGTCCCAATAAATCACAGATCCAAAATGTTGTAGGACTTGTAAGTTATATTTAGGACACAATATTTCTGTCAGACAATATTTCTGTGTAAGATATTCTGAAACGAAACCTCCAAAACAGCACAATTAATAATACACCTCTCATTCAACTCCATGACTTCTAGAAAAACACCACACTGCACTACAGCACCACCTATACTATACTCCTAATACTGCATGACCCTCCTGATTCTAGCACTGTTCACAGACGACACTCACCAGCCACTGCGTGCACTAAACAATCTCTGTAAATGAAACACTAATTGTTCACAACACTACGGCACTGCTCACGCTATACTACTCCTATGATACCCTTATGATACAGCACTCTCAACACTACATCATCTATGCAATTGTAGAAATGTTAGTAAAACTTTGCCAATGTATTTTTTTACTAACACTACTACATCCATTTGAATATAGCACTCCTGACACTACATAACCCACCTAACTACAACACTCCTAAAAGAACTTCATCCACTTGACTACAGCACACCTACCCAGCCCTTAAGGAGTACGTGATTTGATTTTGTGGTTAGCAAAACAATTTCAAAAGTAACACTTTTGTAAAATCGTGTGTTTTTTCCTACAATTAAAATGAAACACCTGGGGCTGCACAGTGGCAAATCTCCTGCTAAGGTTAACTCCTCACCTCTCAGTTGTTAATTGCTGTTATCTAATTTTAAACTGTTACTAATGAGGTGAAATATTTGCCTGGCCTCATAAATATGCGTTAAAATAACAAAACAGTGAAACATTACTTCTACAAAATGTGCCACATTCTGCCAATTTTCCTTTTTGTGCTGTATAAGTTGGTCCTCCGTTACTGCTTAATTCCAGTAGCCCTGCTACACCATATGACCAACTACAACACTGCTAACATTACACCAACCATGTGACTATACAACTTATAACACTACACCAATCTGCCTTTAGTACTTTTATTGTTAAACTACATGACTCACTAGAGCCCTCTTAACACCATATCAATATATTGGCTATAGCACTACACCATGCACCTGACAATACTATATCCCCTTCGTATCGTCTATAGTACTGCAAACACTACATCACACACCGAACCATAATACTGCTAACACTACACCATCCACAAGGTTCCCATTCATAACTCTACACCAGCGTATTAATTATAGTACTCAATCTGACTAAAGTACTCCTAACATTGCACATCCCTCCAACCATAACCATCCTAACATTACTGAGAAACAAACAAGTTATAGGTGAAGTGCTTTAATTGTTGTCAGTCACTGATACTTCTCTGGGCCACATTCAGTTCCATTATGTCCTTGTTCACTGTGACTTCTGAATTTTGAAATGTAGACTGGTTCTTAATGTACACAACCACTGTTGTTGTATTGTTGTTTGCCATTTTTTCGTTGCCTTGTCAAACTACAATGTTGATTTATGTTTTTTCGTTTATTTACGTTTTGTCACATGTATTGCTATAACGTGCACTAATTTACACATATCCACTTGTGTCTGACTCAAGAAATAATGTGCATCTAAGTTTCTAAAAAAAGTAAATGGCGTTGCAAATAAATTAATAAAGTCTAGACTAATTGAGTTTACGGTCTGTAGTCTGTTAAATCACTTTTACAACATTTAAACGTGACGGCTTGGACACTTATCTACTGTATTATTAGAAAGGCCCTGTCCAACCGCCTTTGGCCAACCCCCTTCTTAGCTATAACACTCTTCTGAATATAGCACTGCTAACACTAGACCATGCACCCGACTGTAATGCTCCAATATTACACTACCCACCCAACTGTAGTACCACAAATATTGCACCACACAACTACACATGGTGCAATTAACATTTAACCCTCAGAAGACAAAGGAAAAGCTATAGCACTGCCATTCAATTATTTCACTCGTGACACTACACCACCCACTTGACAAAAGAACTCCACCTAGATCACGCACCTGACGCATGACTGATACTACATCATGCATCAGTTTATTCTCCATAAACACAACGTGAACCTGCTGATCACAATAGCGATTGTAGCACTGGTAACACTACACAAACCAAAGAATATAATGATTCTGCTGATGCTCTTCCTACCTGTCCACAGCACCAATGATACTAAACTAACGACGCAGTGACGGCACCACTAACCCTACACCACACACCAAAGAACAGCAGTGGGTACCATCATAAAATAGCAAGATTAAAAATAGATCACCCATCCATCTCATAACACTCCTACCACCAAATATAGCACTCAATTAAATTGCATCAATTATCCTACCACCTCTCATCCAATACAGCACAAATAACACATCCCATTCAACTCTAGAACTGCATACCAGATAATTGTAAGCGCTACACACATTGTGTACGCTAAGTTACTCCCCCACGCTGGGAGGAGTCTTCTTTGTTATCTCCATTTTTGCAGTCTATGGAAGGCATTTGATGAGACCAAATGACTTCACAGGAATGCGGCCATTTTATTTGAAGGTTTCTCATAATTTAGTCTGGTCTTTCACATCAGCCTCATCAGCGCCATATTGGCGGTATGCTTACATAAATGTAATCATACATATGAGTGGGGCTTTTATTGATACTGTTGCAATCACTACTTGATGGTACAAGCCTCACTTGAATTTGTTTGTACTTAATCCCTTGGCTGCGGGGCGTTTTCACCTGCTGTGCGGGGGGAGGGGGGCCGCGCGTGGCGCCGCCGTGCTTGTGACGAGCTCAGCTCGTCATGAGGCACAGTGGAGCTGCACTCATGACGAGCTGAGCTCGTCACGACCACACCCGTTTTGGAACATTCAGCACAGCGGGCAAATTATCCCCGCGTGTGAACGTTCCAACGGTCATGACGAGTTCAGCTCGTCATGAGTGCAGCTCAACCGTGCCTCATGACGAGCTGAGCTCGTCATGAGCACGCAACGGGTTAATCTTAAATTCTACATGTATCTAGGTGGACTTATGTTTGTTCTTGTCTCTTGTAATCTTCGAAACATCCTCATTTTAATTGTTAAATGAAATCTAGTAACTGTCCTCATGTAAACTGCTTGCAAGCAGTGGTAACTGTCCTCATGTAAAGCAGCCAATACCTCTAGGCCTAATTTGCAGTTTACAAATGTGTATAAATAAATGGACAAATACATACTGTACCATTGATTCTGATCAACTAGTATGATGACTTTTAACATGTTATTCCTCATTTGAATATAGCAGGATTTACATCACAGCACTCATTAAAGTGCAGCACATTATCACAACCAGACTGTAGCACAACCGATAATACAGCAAACATCCAGTGATAGCACTCTTACCCATCTTACTGCATCACCACTAATACTACACAAAACATAAAACTATAGCGCCCCTAACACTACACCTCCTGTCATTGATCCTCAATCGTTTCTAGGGCCACCACCATGTTCAGATCTCAGTTGTTCTCTAGCTAGGTTTGTACTGAACAACTAAAACAGCTAAGCCTACATATCACCCACTGATTCAGATTAGCACATCTCACTTTTCATCACCAGTTTACTACATCATGCAAGCAACTAAAGAAATATTGAGGTAACACCACCCATCCAACTAGAACACTTGTACTACAACACCACCCATACATCTTACAGTATGTACACTACACCATACTTCGCACTATGTATGTAGGTGATGTTTCTAAAATGCACACCTAGCTTAAAGGCAGCAGAGCACTGTACAGTTTTAAACACAAGCATAAAGTCAACGAGTGATAGGAGAGAAAGCTTATTTGAAAACTACTAATGTTTCGTGATGTAGAGTTCTTTAAAGAGGTGCAACTTCAACTCCTTCCTAAATTTGAGCAGCACTGGGAAGACGTCATGAATATGGGATGATGTTCCAGATCTTGGGAGCCTACATGGGAATGCTCTCCTTTCCTGTTATTTTCTCTTAGTGTGTATTCTGATTTTGTCCTGGTTGTGGGTTTGCTGAGAACCAAAAGAGATGGCGAGCTTGTCTTCAAAATCAGTGGGGTTTTGATTATGATTTTGAAGATGGTGAAGCTGGCAAGGGGACGCAATGGAGTTTTATCAGGAAGGGAGTGATGTGATTATATATCTTGAACCCATGGATGAGACGTACTGTAGCCGGTAGTTTTCCCTTAAGAAGGGCCATTATGGAGTCTGGGAAGACATGGAGCAGGGCATTACTACCATACAGATGCCAGTATACAATGGCCTGTACAGCAGCTTTAAAGTCAGCATCTGAAAGAAATGGTTCCACTTTCTATAGAAGAGAACTGGTATGAAGCCATCTTGTTTTTTTTGCAATGTGTTCTGTGAGGCAGGTGTTCAGGGTGAATCCAGATGACTTGGCATTCAGTGAAAGTTGAGGTTCAAAGCCGTCAGCGAACTGGAGCAGCTGCTCCTACTCCAAGAATCAGGTGCACAATAAATCAGCGATAGAACTGAGCGAGAAAGGTAGTTTGGGGTTGATGCTGTTGTTGCATCACGTTTTTCATTTATTGTGGTTTTAGAATATCCCGATCATTTGTTTGAAGCCCTGACGAGAGTCCCAGTACTTTCCAGCCTGGGTCTTGAAACGCGTTGGCATTTCGAGAGGCATTTAGGCAAAACTAAATGCGTTTAGTGTTGGATGTATTAAAGATGAAGTCATTATTTCCAACACTTTTCACAAATATTTTTTTGTTTTTCATAGATGATGCAGGCTTTAAATGTTTTTTGTATTTGTTTCATGTTTGTATTATTGTCGTTTGTTGTAATTTGTTGCAAATAATTCTTATTTTGACATATGTTCAATTTGTTTTTGACTGTAAATTGTGTTATTTATATGTGATGATTTCTGTGTCAATTTCAGAAATATGTGTTTCTTTTTCAGTCTTTTGGAAAAAATAGTTTTTGATCAGTTTAAAGACTACTTAATAAAAATTCTATTCGGACAGATTAAAGAATAGTCTGCCCATTACTCCATAGATAGTAGGAGTGTAGGCTAGTACGGAGCGAGGTATTCGTGTTGTATTTTGAGTCTTCAGAACAAAAGCACCACTGATACTACAGCTTCCGCAATGGCATAGCTAGACATGTGGGCGCCCGTGGCGGTCCCTGTGTTTGTGGGCCTGTGACGGCCGCAGGCCCCTTGCTATGCCACTGCGTTTCCCTACAACTAATGCAACCGATGATATGCTCACAATACCCTACATCACCAATTATTACAGCATACCTAGAACAGATCACCCTTCACAACTGTGGAATACAAGCACCTACTACATACCCTAATGCTCTGGTAACCCTGACTCTACTCTCTCACCTCCCATCTGGGCACTACATAACCATCCTACTGACGCACTGCTCTTATTAAAGCACCTCTCCTATCTTTTAAGCCTGGGCCACAGTTTCAGTTTGCAGGCAAATTCTAGCGTCATTTCTGTCATTTTACTTACTCTTGTTTAGCATAATTCCTGATATCGGCCTCTTATGGCACATCACGTAACTAAGCGCCATTGGTGGTAAAAGCTGTTCACGGTGCTTTTGTTTTTATATTGTACTTCTTTTTAGCGTGAAATGCATCCTTGCATCCAAAGAGGTCACATTTCACAGTAAGGTGCATCTCCAAGCATCCGTTTTGCATTTTGTGTAATTACTAATTATTTTGTGTTTTTTTCTACCATTTTATGCAAAAGCAAATTATTCAAAATTCCCACACCATACCAATTTTATCATCCCCACAATGCTTCACAATCACACTACATCAGTCTACTACAATATCCTCTCCAGTTGACAGCACAAGAACTTCCAATGTTGTAGCACCACTCCCAGTTAACTATTTTCCACATTCATTTATCACCCTCACATCCCTTCTGTCTGAGCAATGGCGATGACCCCTCTGCTGCATCCCCATTCCTCACCTTGAATCTTGCACCAGTTGTACCCCCTCCTAATCTTTCATCTTAGTGATTATAACACCTGTGCTTCTCTTGCCCAACCCCACTCACTATACACAAACATACAGAGGCCAGATTCACTTTAGGGTTCCAGGGCTACGCTGCCATTGTTTTCGGACGTTTTTATTATACCAAGACAGAGTGAATAATAATGTATCATTCACTCTTGGTGTAATAAAGAAAATGGTGTCCAGCAACAACCTGAGAGACAGCTAGTGGCACAGTTTGATGAGGAGCATGCGCACAAAGGCACCTGCGCCAGCCAGCATAGCTGATCCTGCCCTTGCTTGCCTCACTGCCTCCCCATCAGTGACACGGTTACACGTCATGGATGCTGCAGGGTTAGGCCCTGCAGTGTCCATGGCTACACGGCAATCAGCCAGTCCCCATCTCATCACTGGGGTGGGAGAGGGTTGGGCGAAAAACAAGACGAAACCCTAAATCGGCAGGTGTTCGTGGTTTCAATTTCAAGTGCTGGATGCAGAAGCAATGGTTGTATGTCAATGCAACGCGGTGTTTACACCGCACTACCATTACAACGCTGGTTTTACAACGCAAGTCGTTACCACGACTTGCGCTGTAGGGTGCTGGACTTAGGAATAGTAAGATTTACTATTCCAACACCAGCCTACGTACAGTAGGGAAGGTGTTGGAATAGTAAATCAACTATTCCTTAGCCTAGAACGCCCTCCAGCGCAAGTCGTGGTAACGACTTGCGTTGTAATGATAGTGCGGTGTAAACAACGCGTCGTAATGGATGTTCCCCGAAGCAACAGGAAGTCAAACGGGGCATGCACAGGCAGTAAAGCAAGTAAAACATGCTTTTAAATGCTGTCTGTTTATGCGTGCCAGTGTGTATCCATGAGTGTCTCTGCATGTGTAAACATATCTGTGTGTGTGTGTGCCTGTATATGTGTATGTGAGTGAAATTGAGAGAGTTTGAATGAAGGAGTGAGTCAAACTGAGTGAGGATGAGTGCTAGGAAGAGTGAAGAGTCTTCATGCGCTTGGAGCATACTGGAGAACCAATCGGTCAAGTGAGAGTGAAGGAGACTGACCATGAGTGTAACTGAGTGTTACTGTGTGTGAGACTAGTTAAGTCACAGTCTGAGTGAGTCTAAGTCAGACAGAAAAATAAGTCAGACTGATTAAGTCAGAGAGAGAAAATGAGTGAGGCTGAGTGAGAATAATTGAGTCTGAGAGAGTCAGAATGAGATTGAGTCAGAATGAGTGTGAACGAAAGTTAGAGAGTGAGTATGAGACAGAGAGTGATATTAAGTGAATCAGAATGAGTGGGGCTGATTGAATTAATGAGAATGAGTGCGAATGACTGAGATGGACTGTGATAGAAAGAGTGAGCAAGTTAGAGTGAGATTAAGTTAGTCTCAATGAGTAAAATGGAGTAGAATGAGTGAGACTGAGTACAAGTCTGTCACAGTGAGATTGAGTGAATCTAACCATGTGGGACTGAGTGTATCAAGGAGACGAATGAGTCAGGGGAGACTTAGAGAGACTAGGTGAGAATGAGTGAGACTGAGTCAGAGAGAGGCTTTGTAAAACTGAGTAAAACTAAATAAGAATGAGTGAGCCACAGTGAGATTGAGAAAGTCAGGATGAATGTGTGTGAGAGAGTCAGTGTGAGAGTGAGTGAATCAGAAGAAGTGGGACTGTGTGACACTAAGTGAGAATGAGTAAGACTTAGTGGGTCAGAGTGAGGCTGAGTGAGTCAGAGTAAGTAAAAGTGAGTGCAAGTGCGAATAAGACAGAGTGAACAATGAGTGAGAGAAGCGAGGGTGAGTGAACCCCCTTCAAATCTTCCGAGTAGAAGTCAGGCTTGCTCACTGGAATTCAAGTGAAGAATTATGCATCACCACTTTTAATGGTTATTAGCCACCACTGCACACACTTTTAGTCTCACTTAAATACTGCCCTTATATTTCAGTTGCAGAGACAGTTATGTTATGGTTTCTTAATCCAGAGCATGACCACAACACTAACCAAGCCATGGATTTTGATTGTTGACCTCGCTCCTTGTGTCTAGCAGGTGCACTCTACCTGCTGGCCAGGACCCTCTGCCACCACAATTCTGTATCATCAAGAGGAGATGTTCTTTGGCCACCCACCACCTCCCTGCCTTACCCCTTGAGATCACACATCCAGCCCGAGACACTCCCGCACTTTAAATTAGAAACCAATGCTCGTGTAAAACCTGCCTGTGATGTTGGCTTTTTAGGAAGGTGGAGGACAAGGGAGAGGTGAATTTCCTAACATATCTCAACCCACACACATCATTTCCCAAACAAACATATTTCCCAAACAAACATATGGGTGACCCAGGCACAATGCACTATGCTTCTGTCCACTCCAGCAATAAGGAAGGAAGTCATTTTAATGGGTCACACAGCTGGCCTTCGTCCCCGCCATATACACAGCCAGAAGTGAAGTGACAATTAAGACCACTGAGAAATATAATGCCATTCAGGCTCAGATCAACCAACCCAGTGTCCTAAATCTAGCATGACTTCCACGCTTACCAACCTCTTCACCATCTTCCGCCGCCCTATTCGCTGCTGCGGGCACGTGCAGCTTATGACATTAACTATGCTGTGACCCAGTTCCAGCTTCCCGCCTGCTACAGTGCGGAGGGAAGTTCTATTATTATATAAATTACAGTGAAAGGTGAAACATTACTCCCTGCACCGCAGGATCCCTCTCAAGTGCTTTTCTCTATGTGTTTGTTTCAGAGAGCAGGCCGAGAAGAAAGTCGGAGCAGCCTCCCCTGTGTATCTTGGCCCGGTGGGGTGGCACTTTCAACCTCTCAAGCTTACATTATATAACTCTGCAGAAAAAAACCCAGAGCTTGCTCTGCGCTCACCTTCCTGGCACCGGGAAAAATGAACACAATCACGGCTGACTGACACCATCGCCCAAGCATGGGCAGGAAGAACTGAATCTGCCCAATTTGGACTGGTCGCTGCCTACTCTTCATGAGCAAATATCAGAGCGCATCTGTCCACAACCTCAACTCATGCAATAGACAACATCTCACCTGATCCAACCCAAGCTCTGGATGCAGAAGCATGGATTGGGTCTAGCCCAGCCAGCCTCCCTCTGATGAACTAGAGGCACAAACCATACTGATCTCTGTCCAAATTCTCTGAACCACAGGAGAGGCAAGGAGCTAGAGGAAGAAACTGTGCTGATCCATGCCCACCATCTGTCCATCACCAGAGATACAAGGAGCTCGAGGAAGAAACTGTGCTGCTCTCTGCACATCTTCTCTCCTTATCCTGAGATACAAGGTGCTCAAGGAACACACTGTGCTGATCTCTGCCCATCTTCTCCACTTAACCAGAGATACAATGAGCTCAAGGGACAAACTGTCCTGGTCTCTGTGCACCTTTTCACCATGCATACCTCAAGTACTGTGAAAGTATAGATTTAAACTTCCATCCTCGCAGACAGACAGAGAGAGAGAGTGTGTCTGTTTCTTTGCACACTCTCATTTCTACGTCTTATGTAACGACCTCTCAGTTTAGAAGACCGTGAAAAGGAAACTGGGCACTCTCGGTTCAAACACATTTTGGAAACCAATTTCACCTTGTATTGATAATTATTTTAGATGATTCAATTTATTTTCTATTTTACGCAATTACTTACTGTTTTAGTGCAAGAAAACCATTCACCATAATGTCCTCTATAAACAACAGTTCATTAGCACCACTGTCAGTTCGGTGTACTGTCCCTCTCCACAGCAGTGATGAAGGGACACATATGTACGGATGTTTTTCTGATTTCTTAACAAACCAAAGACCTGGATAGACTTCATCCACCTCAAGTGAAGAATCTGGGCCCCAGTTAGACTTAAAAGCCTGGCTGCTTTACTCTTTTCAATACAACTCCAAATATCCAAGTAAATTCACTTTATCACAGGATCCTAAAATGCACTGTGTTCTCAGTGTCTGTCCCAGCGCTGAGTGTCTGTCCTTGGGCTAAGGGCCACTGTGGGCCCTGCGTGTCCAGTCTCTATCCTAGAGCCAGTGATTCCCACATTTTTAGGTTGAGCCTACCAGACAACACAGCCATCTGGGTGTAAAAGACATATTGTGGGCTTACCAAGAACACAGAGAGGTTTGCAGCCCAACCAATTGCTTACCATTGGTTGCCTTTAATGTCACTCTTATTTGCCTGCTTCTTATTCGATGGCTTGCCTTGTTTATTTGTTATCTGTTCCTCCACTGGAACACCACCAATTTACTTGTGTCCTTCCACTGATTATTTATTTTTATTTTGTGTATTTTATAAAGCGCACAGCTGGCCCAACGGGGCGTCCTGGCGCTGTTAGATCTGGAAACAGAGAGCGCAGAAAAAAAAGAAAAAGGTGGGTTATAAGCAGAAAAGATGGGTCTTGAGAGACTTTCGAAATGCAGATTCTGTCTGACAGGCACGGAGGGCAATCGGGAGCTTGTTCCAGCACTGAGTAGCACAAACCTCAAATGTTTTCCCTCCTGAACGAGATCTTTTAAATCTAGGGGTGGCAAGAAGAAGTTGGGAATTGGATCGCAGTGTCCTGGCTTTGTGATACGGCCGTAAGGTGCTTTTCAAATGGGCTGATCCTTTACCCTTCGAAGCTCTATAGGCCATTGTCATAGCCTTGAATACGCATCTCTTATAAATGGGTAACCAATGCAATTTGCGGAGATGTGGGGAAATATGATGTATGGCAGGGATTCTCTCCACCAGACGAGCAGCAGCATTTTGGACAGTCTGGAGTTTATTACATAGACCTGCCGTGATGCCCAAGTATAACGCATTGGCATAGTCGAGGTGAGAGGTTATCAATGCTTGGACCACAGTCTTACGACAGTCGGCAGGCAGATAATTGATAAGCCTGTTTATTATCTTGATCTTAGCAAAGCAGGATGCTGCTACTACTTGTACCTGGGCATTAAAAGTTAGGTGGTTGTCCCAACGAACCCCCAGGTTCCTAACAGAGTCTTTGGGTGTGGGGGCTTGGCTCAGATCTCCAGGCCACCACAGGCTGGAATCCAGAGGAGACGGTGAATTGAAAAACAAGATCTCCGTCTTTCCTGCATTGAGTCTTAGGGAATTAGAATCCATCCATTTAGAGATATCCCTCAGACAGGATTTCAAAGGGTCAAATGCAGAAGCAGAGGGTTCGTCAAAGGTGAAGAGTAGCTGAATGTCATCAGCGTAGGAAGTAGTTTTGATCCCAGTTCGCGCAATCATTTCAGCCAAGGGGGTGAAGTAGACATTAAACAGGAGCGGGCTCAGGGATGAGCCCTGAGGAACTCCCCATTTAAGTGGTCTAGCGGGGGAAGTATAGGGAGAAGTGTATACCTGCTGTGTACGGTCAGATAGATAAGAAGTGAGCCATTTCAGCACAGAGCCGCCTACACCCAGGTCCCCCAGCCTTCTCAGCAGAGTCTTATGAGAGACGGTGTTAAATGCTGCCGAAAGATCCAGCAGCACTAACACCACCCTCGACCCCCGGTCCAGCGTCCATTTCACCAAGTCAGCCATTTCAATCAGGGCTGACTCCGTGCTGTGGCCAGACCGGAAGCCATGCTGAGAATCATGCAGAAGCCCATGGGATTCTACGTAATTGGCAAGCTGGAAGTATGCCCATTTTTCCAGGATCTTAGCTGGAGCAGGCAAGAGAGAAATTGGCCTGTAATTACTTGGATTATCTGGATCCAAGTTGGGCTTTTTCAGGATGGGAACCAAGGAGGCATGCTTCCATTTGGCAGGAAATCTACCCGTTCTCAAAGATTCGTTCCAGATATGGTTGAGGTAGGGGTTAAGAAAGGCTGCCAATTTCTTATATTGCTTCGCCGGCCAAGGGTCATTTGGTGATCCGGATTTGCATTTAAGCAGTTCTGCAATGGAGTCGGCTTCAGATATATCTGCAAATTCTAAAAGGGCAGGGGTCCGTGAATTCTGAGTAATAAGTTTTTCCTCCAGTTCTACACAGTTGGAAATGGGAAAGGAGGTATAGATATTCTCAATTTTTTCCTCAAAAAATTTCGAAAGTTTGTCACAGAGAGACTGAGAAGCAGGCTGGTTCCGAATCAGCGCGTTAGCATCCGTAAAGGATCTAACTATGCTAAAAATCTCCCTGGCGCTGTGGCTTGCTTTGTTAATTCTGGAGGCCAAGAATGCCCTTTTATGCTCCACAATCAGTCTGCGGTATTCCTTGAGGGCCGTCTTGTAGGTAACTTTGCTTTCCAAAGAATACTTCTGCCTCCAGGATCGTTCAAGGATTTTACACGAGGCTTTTTTCTGACGAAGCTCATCAGAATACCAAGGAGCTGATGGTACTGCCCTGTAAGTTTTAATAGGCTTCAGAGGGGCCAATGCCTCCAAGGCCTGACTGATCCAAGCGTCCAGATTGTCAATGCCACTGTCGAGGTCAGACGCCGGGATAGGTTGCGAATTTTTTAAATATTCCAGGAGTGACTCTGGGGTGATACAACTCCAGTTTCTCCCTGAAGCCTTGGGAGTAAGTGTGGGCCTATCTGGACGAGGAATATCGATCTCAAAGGGGATGAGGAAATGATCTGACCAAATGACCGGAATTAGGTGAGCTATCTGGATATTTGTCAGATTGGAGCAAATCAGGTCCAATATGTGTCCAGCTTTATGCGTAGGTAGTTCTACTTTTTGGGCTAAACTGCAAGCCGCCAACGTGGAAACAACATTTTTGCTGTGGGGGCATGACTCATCGTTTACATGGAGATTAAAGTCCCCTAAAGCAGTAAAATTAGCATAATGTGTGCTGATCTGGACGATGTAATCCGCCAAAGCCGGCAGATGTGTAGTGCTAGAGTGCGGGGGGCGGTAGATCAGTACTCCAGAACAGGAAATGGACGGGGATATTTTAACGCTGAAAGGCAGTCCCTCTATGCAATCTATTTGGTCGTATAGAGGGATAGTAACCGTCCATTTAGACTTATAGATAAGTGCAACACCACCCCCCTGTTTGCCATTAAGTCTGTTAGCACAGATGATACTGTAAACTTCCGGGAGGGCGAGCGTGACAGTAGGGTTCGTGGTATCATTCAACCACGTTTCTGTAAGAAAAAAAAAGATCCCAGTTATTGTCCTGGAGAGACTGCCAGATGTCAATGGCATGTTTGCCCAGTGATCTGCAATTGACCAGAGCCACTTTAAGGGTCATGAAAGGACATGATCCCCGGGAGAAGTCGGGGCTCCGAGCGTGGACCGGACTGTTTCTTAGTTCGTGATGTGAAAGGGAAAAATGGCAGTCTCTACAGACATGATCCTGGCTCCAAACGTTCGGAATAAGCAGAGGGCAGTGCGAGCACCGAAGAGGTCTCAGGGCCATCAGCTCGGAGCGCGTGTAAGTCACGCCGGCATGGCTAGAGATTCGGGCAGGGGGACCAGCCCCGGCCGCGTCATGGTCGCGGACGGGCGCAGACGGGCTCGCCTTTGGCGCGCCCGCTGCACTCGTCCACTGCGCGACCGAGAAAAAACTGTCATATCTAGTAGGGGAGGGTGGGAGGGGCCAGGCAACTGTACTGCCAACCCTCCAGTTCCCCCAAGATGGCGGCTCGGTGCAAGGAGACCTCCGCGACAGCGTCTAGTCGGCTGCGCGGTGTGTTGGGGAGGGGTGCAGCCCTGTCAAGGAGCAGCGAGTAAGTGCAGAATAAAAGTGATGTGCTAGAGGCCACAACACAGTACACAGTATAAATCAGAATCACAATTTTTTTAAATAATGCGCCGCAGCCTTCCCGGCTTCCGCCTCAGGAAGGTCTGCTGCCAAATCTAGTGCGCGAGGGGTCAGAAGCGCTGACTAAATACCGGTGAGGGTGGTAGGGGCCAGTCAACTGCACCGCCAACCCTCCTGTTCCCCCAAGATGGCGGCTCGGTGCAAGGAGACCTCCGCGACAGCGTCTAGTCGGCTGCGCAGTGTGTTGGGGAGGGGTGCAGCCCTGTCAAGAAGCAGCGAGTAGGTGCAGAATAAAAGTGATGTGCTAGAGGCCACAACACAGTACACAGTATAAAATCAGAATCACATTTTTAAAAATAATGCGCCGCAGCCTTCCCGGCTTCAGCCTCAGGAAGGTCTGCTGCCAAATCTAGAGAGATTTAGAGATCTATTTATTTCTTTTGTCTTAAGTACTCCACTAGAGCACATGCATTTTACAGCGGCCACCCTACTGTTTTTCTCCTCGCCCCTCTGTGCACCATATTGCTCTCTCACCCGGGTGCTTCTCCCTGCCCCACTTCTTGATTGGCTTGCCCACGTGTACTTCTCCATTGCCCCGTGTTGCTTTCCTGCTTGTGTGCCTCTACCTCTGCATTGCTTTCTTCCTCTGTGCTTCCCAGTCCCCCAGCGCCACATTGTGCCCTTTTGCTCCCATTTGTTTTTCTTCACCCCACACTCTCAGTGTTGCTTCCTCGGACCCCCGTATTGCGTCCACCCATGCCAACACCCACATAAAAAAACCAAGAAAAACATGTTTTCTGTTTATTTACCGATCCAACTTGGATCGGTAAATAATTCGAAAAAAATGCACCTGCGTCATTTTGGAGGCTCTCAAATATATGGTGAATGCACCAACAGAATGACGCAGGGGTCCGTCATTGGCTTTCTTAAATACTTCTTTAGCCATTCTAAAAACAATTGACAAAGTCAAAGGGTGCTACAGGTGATACCTACTTGCTTTGTCAAAGCTTTTTTGCATTATTTGCAGGAATTTCCTGGGATGCTGCCATTGCTTAATCAGACTTAACCTACACTTGGGAGCAATAAACCTAACTAGGTATATGGCGAGTGCTTCGGCTAAAAGAGAAGGATCAAGAAAGCCTATAGATTAGTCTTATACAGTTGGTCTGAACCCCCCAAATTTCACTTACACATGCGGGAAGCCCTTGCCCCGGAAGCAGATCGATTAGCACCCTTGCTCACCTATGAATTGCATTAGGAGCACCAGAAGCTAGTTAGATATCTGACCAGGCCCGGCTCCAGGAATTTTTATTTGGGTGGGCCAAGGGTGCATTTGGGTGGGCCACTGCGGGCTCGATTTGTCGCATATATTTCTAGGCACACCTGCTTCAGGGCCCTCCTTTATTTCTTTTTAGTCTTACAAGGCTCAGTAAAACGCACTCTTTTCCAAATCTCTTTCTAAATATTATCACTCTCCCCAAATTCTTTTTCCATGTAATGTTCCTTTGATGGAAAAAGGAGGTTTCTGAGGTGGGAGGATCAGGCAAGTGACACTTCAGGGAGAATCCCTCTTCATACCTACCTCCACCTGACCCTGGACTCTGCAACACACTCCCTTACAGGCTTGATTATACCCACTCCTCTCCAATGCACCTTATCTCACAGCTGACCTTGGGCCCCAGCCCCATATCAGGCACCATCGGGCTCCACTTTCATTTTTCCTGGTAAAATCATTATTAAAATCACCTTCAAACTTAAAACACGGACTATAGCAGTAAATATAATTAGCACGCACTTTAAAGTATGTTCCACAGTAGCCCTTATGACCAGACTGCTAATTAAATAAACAAAAACAGAAAGGCCATGACAGGGCCGGCTTCAGCGCTGATGCGAAAGTCTTTTTTGGCACCCCACCACTGACCTATTTCTCTGTAAAAACCTTTACTACCACCTTCCAACAGTGCCCCTCATCCCTCCATGCCCCCCATTGACCTGCTGCTCGGATTCCCTCACTGCCACGTCACGTGCCACAAGTGCCCCTCATCTCCCCATAACCCCTCCCCTTATGACCTTCTCCTCAGATTCCCTCATTGCCACCCTCCACCCTCATCTCTCTGTAGCCCCTCCCCCACATGATCTCCTGCTCAGACTCCCTCACTACCACCCTCCAACCGTGCCCCTCATCTCTCCCTAGCTCCCCCCTCCACCCCATGACCTCTTCCTCAGACTCCCCACTGCCACCCTCCAACAGTGCCCCTCATCCCTCCATGCCCCCCTATTGACCTCCTCCTCGGATTCCCTCACTACCACACCACATGCCACAAGTCCCCCTCATCTCCCCGCAGCCCCTCCCCCTTATGACCTCCTCCTTGGATTCCCTCACTGCCACCCTCCACCAGTACCCCTCATCTCTCTGTAGCCCCTCCCCCTCATGATCTCCTCCTCAGACTCCCTCACTACCACCCTCCACCAGTGCCCCTCATCTCTCCCTAGCTTCCCCCTCCACCCCATGACCTCTTCCTCGGATTCCCTCACTACCACCCTCCACCAGTGCCCCTCATCTCTCTGTAGCCCCTCCCCCTCATGACCTCCTCCTCAGACTCCCTCACTACCACCCTCCACCAGTGCCCCTCATCTCTCCCTAGCTACCACCTCCACCCCATGACCTCTTCCTCGGATTCTCTCACTGCCACCCTCCAACAGTGCACCTCATCACTCCATAGGCCCTCCCACTTCCTCCTCCTCGGATTCCCTCACTGCCACCCTCCACCAGCGCCCCTCATCTCTCCGTAGCCCCCCCGTGAATCCCCCCTATTGACCTCCTCCTCTGATTCCCTCACTGCCACCCTCCTCCAGTGCCCTCATCTCTACGTAGCCCCTCTCTCATATGCATTTCATTTGTTGTATAGCGCTACTCATATCAGTGTAGTGTGTGTCAGTACTTTACATCACACACACATTAAAACGAGACAATGAATCATACAAGTATGTAAATCAGTCTACAGGGAATGTCACATTAACCAATAAGAATTACAAGGTGTAGGAATCACATGTCATCCATACTGGTGGGCAGTATATTTTTAAAGGGTTTGGTCTGGGGAAACACAAACATAGGATTTAAAAAGTATTCCATGGGGCTCAGCTTAAATGATAAAAATGTATATCTGCCCAAACATACTCATTTTAGCAACATTAGAATAATGAAAGACAAAGGAAGTTCTAACTATATATAAAAAAAAAGCAACGTTCTAACTATACCATTCATGTTTGTATGCAGCTCTTTGGTAACAATTCATTAGTCACTGTCCTATGTTAGGATTGTAACTTCTGAACTGCAAGTAACACAAGGATCTCTGTGACAAAGGCAGTAACCCACTGAGCTTCCACATAAAATACAGTTCATCTGCATTTAAAAACTACTAACAGACAAATGATTGCTCTCCAGCAGGATCATTAATCACCAGCGTTATCTGGGCATTTTGTAGTGTCTAATTCTTGTCCTGCATTAGCCATGATAATGATAAAACTGTTTAAATGAAGCTCACACGAAGTATGTGTGGTGCTGGGGATGTGCACATTTTTTAAAGAAAAACAAATAGTAACACATTCTCTTACCTACTACTTCATTAGTTAAACTTTGTGTGGTAAGCAGCTGCAGGGGTCAGGAAAGGTGAATAGGAATAACCAAACTCGTTTTCTCCTGCGCTGCATAAAAAAGAAATATCCACGCAGCAGAACTGTAGGCAAAGGTTACCCATGTCAAAGACAGGATGTGTCACCTTTCGCCACATGAAGATTAAGGGGTGAAAAAATAAACAAAGCCTTGTTAATTATGTAAATGGTCTTTTAAAGACCTGTTAAGTACTCGGGTGCGGCTGTGATAATCGCTGTCTCAGCCCGGCCCGGGCGCGCACACACACAGAGACACCCTTGCGGACCTGCCTTCAAGCCCTCACTGCGAGGGCCAAGGCTCCTGTTTGGGTGGGCCAGGCTCATGTTTGGGTGGGCCCGGCCCACCCGGCCCACCCGCTAGAACCGGGCCTGTATCTGACCCGTGCAAACAGTTACCGTTGGTAGTACAGAAACTTCCCAAAGCCAGCCACACTCTTTTTAGGTTTTGACTTGAAAAGGCAAAAATTGAAAGTACCTGATTGCATCAGTAGCGGTCGAACAAAGTCAATATTATCCACAGTATCATTGACACTTTTCAATTGGCCATCTTGCTTGTATCCATTTTCAGAATTTCAACATTTTGTGATTGAGGAAACCTCAGGTTGGTCTAGATAGGAGCAGTTCCAGGATTGTATGCAGTCCAGTTACCACAGTCAAAGCCTCCTCCCAACATCTGGGGAGTTGTGAACCATTTACTGGTGATTTGTGTACCTAGTGTTTGCATGAAGTCGGAGGGTGAGCCATGGGCACTGAGGACGCCCAGTGTTCCGGAGCCTGAACACAAGTCTGTAAATGAGGCGTGAGATACCACGAGCACTGAAGGCTGCAGGATTCAGAACAGGAGGCTGGGTAACTGTAGCAAGCGCAGTGAGTGCACTTGGATAGCCTGGGGAATGTGGCATGGGAAGTGATGTACTAACTATGTGTAGTCGTCTGCACAGCAGGCTGTGAGGGTGTGGCATAGTGTCCTGGATTCTAACAAGGGCGGACCTGGGGTAACAACCCTAGTGAGTTGAGAAAGGGTCCACTGCCTTAAAGTATTAAGGTATTTGTTTATATGTGTAGGCTTATTTATTCTGTTTAGGCCCCCTTTTGATATGTTGAATACATTTTACTGACGTCACTTTCTGGAATATCAGAGCCTGGAATCTCATAAAGGTAGGTGGGTGGGTGGGTGGGTGGGTGGGTAGGTGGTGGGTGGGTGGGTGGTTGTGTGTGTGCTTTGAATAACCAGAATGAGTATTCTAACAGTATTGGTATTAAAATAATTACTACCTGTATTGCTACTTTTTTAAATATATAACATGCCCCATCAGGGGTGTAGCAAGGATGCCGCAGGCCCCAGTACAAGTAAGGAATAAGGGCATATCTTGACACTCCACTGGGTGGTAAAAGACACCCATAATTAGAGTCAATGGGTACCTATTCCATCAGGGCCACGATGCCACCTCACAGACTGTACAAGTGATAGCTACGCCCCAGCTCCTTCTGTGTAATCTCCCAAGAAAACGATATTTGTCCCACCCAGGGACAAGTAGTTTCAGTGGTAGTCCATTGCATTCAGATCCCAAAAGCATCAGCGGAATTGTGACCAGTGTGGCCCCTCAGGCACAGGATTAGCTAATGAACAGAATTAGGGCAGACTGTCCTCAACCCCATCCAGTCCAAGCTACCTCCCAGAACCATAACGTACCTCCACCGCCTCTCTTGTATTACAGTCCACAATCAAATCCAATGTGCCTCCAATTCCTCTGCATGAATCACAACAATGCACCGCAGAACAGCCCGCCCCCACGCCCACGCGGCGCGTCAAGCGCATGTTGGTGACTGATCTGCCTCACATCCACCGAGGCAGCCCCAGGCACAGGATCAGCTGAGAGTCAGAGCGTGACAATCGCAGAATAAACCTGAGGCTTTGGGATGGGATCTTTAATCACCAATACCTCCTTGTGTCGCCATTCGCGAATTCAAAATTTTGTATTGATAGATTTTTATTCAAAAACATCTTCCTTCTCTCCATAACAAATACATCTGCCCAGCCTAAACATACCGCACTTGGCCCCCACCCTCCATTCTTCCCCAGAGCCACACGAAGATCAATAATGGAGGATTACATACATGAATAAATACTAACAAGGAAATTATGCACAATAGGATAAACCTATTATGCAGATTTAGAAGAGCAAGAGGGCCTGGTTAGTAATGTGCCCGAAAACAAAGTGCACAGCTATTAAAAACACTTTCCTCCCAAGATCGCGTCTAACACGTCACTATATCATGGTATAAATGCCATCAATTAATACAAAAAGTGCAATAACATAACCTCCATCATGGTGGGTGCAATTGGTGCATATCCATTACAAACATTCGCAGATGGGGGAGAGGGGAGTATGATTTGATATGAGTTGGTATACTTACATAAGAAAGTTCCAGTACATTCCAGGAACTGACCATCCGATGATCAGTCTGACCATTCTGTTCATCAGCATTAACACACAATGTACTGTGCATGACGATTCACCCAAAAAACAGGAGTCATGGAAGTGACACCGCCCCGCTTTGGCCACAAAGGGCATTACATGGCTGACACTTTGCACACCTTGCCAACACCCTGACCCGGCTCAGGTGAGATGCTGAAGAGAAGGCCAAGGAGTGGATATTCTAGATAGTAAAAGTGGCTCTCAACGCATGCTTGCGTTGTGTTCCTGCGTTCGTTTGCATGACCCTCGCCAACAGGAACAGTAAGGGTTTTGTCAGGAGTACAAAGGGCTACAAATAGAATACGTCCTCGAACCACATGGAAAGGCATGGACCAATGCTCTTTATAAAATCTAGACTTGTAACCTATCTGACCCAAAACAGCTAAGTTCTACCTGGCCACAACTATCAAATAACACAAGTTTTGCACCATATTGAGAAGTACCGTAATTTCTCTTTCTAATGCATTCAACTTGGATTATCAGAAGCAAATTGAAGAATGTGTCTCTATGGTGTAAAAAAAGTCGATGCTTGCAGTAACATGCTGCGCACCATTGCAAACCTGGCATCCAGCTGCAGTAATTTATCAAATGTGATGTCTGATCTTTAAAATTAAGTATATCTGAAGCTTTTGCAAATGTAATATCAAATGTCAGTGCTCTTGTTGTCAGGCTTTGTTAAAAATTATACAGTCTCGAGGCTTGAATCGTGTTAAAAGGACATACTGTGCAGTCATTGAGGCTCAAGGGTTGGGTGAGATCACTTCTGGTTATGTATTTGAGTATCGGACAGTAGTAGTTGTAGTAGTAACTCTTTATTCGATTGTGTAAAAATCATAAAAGCACATCAGCATAAAAACTATCTAAGAATAAAGTCCAATTACCATTCAAGGAAATAGTTGAAAAGTCCCAGCTCTAAATACATTATATACACTTCAGTTACAGTAATCAATTGTCTATTTCAATTTCACTAGATATTGGCATTGACCATAGTTCTCATCATGGCTGTATTATAGTGAAGATATCTACTATACGCTGTAAGAGTAGATAAAGTGCTAAGTGCAGAATTCTTACGTTTGGGTTTCTAAATGAAGATTTCATCACATAAAAGGTACAAATGAATTGGAGACTGGACCAGGAGAAGAATGTTAATGATAAGGTTAAACCCCAAGCGACCAGTTTGTGATCAATTGGGGGTAGAGAGATCATATCTGTCATCAAAAACATTTTCGCACAAGTACTCATATCACTAGTATACTCAGAAAGTGATCCATACATTGTTCAATCCATCACTTACTACATACAAAAGTACATTATAAAAACTAATTTAGTGATAAGAATAAATAAAATCTCATAACAATCCCAGAACAAATAAGTTAGTGCTAAAATACCAGGTGGTGGATCAAGATAGAAAGAAAACACATATGGAGCTTCTGATTGGTTCACTTATTGCATGACAGTTTTGATATACTTGATCTCAGTTACCATGCCAGTAACAGATATCTTGACACCAGAAGATCCTGACAGTCTCGACCAAATGGTTTATAGCAAAAGTTCGACAGAACGGACTTACCAGTTTCTTCTAATCTGAGTGTACATAGGGCAAAAAAATAAAAAATGTGCCTCTGTTTCAGATCCAGACATACATGCAGGATAGGTGGAGGAGTTATTAGCACCCTTCCATTTATTGTCAAGTAGAATACTGTACCTACATTTCAAATACAGGGATTTCGCTAGCGGTGGTTTATTTATTTTAACATTTGTATAGCGCACTGCAACCCTACGGGCATCCTGGCGCTGAGACAAAGAAGAAGAAAGACTGCGCAAAAGAAAGAAAATGAAGGCAGCTAATGCAAGAAACATGTAACTGGATCAGGGCTCAAGCTTTGGTAAAGAGCCATGTTTTAATTCTCTTGCGAAAAAGCATTACATTCTGTATGCCCCTGATTTCCAGAGGAAAGCGGTTCCAGAGGTGGGCAGCCGCCACGCCAAAGGCTCTTCCCCCCAGGGTTACTCTTTTTATCCTGGGAATCCTAGCAAGGCTGGCAGTGGATGAGCGAAGGTTGCATATAGGTTCATGCCATTTAAACCTATCTTGAAGCAGCCTTGGTCCCTGTCCATGAAGTGCTTTGAACACTATACATAGAGAATTAAACAGAATCCTTTGAGTAACTGGGAGCCAGTGCAGTTCCATCACTGCTTGTGTCGTCGAGGAACGGCGTTCTCGTGACAGAGCCAGCTTTGCTGCTGCCACCTGGATACTCTGGAGTCTGGCAGTCAGATATCCTGGAGACTCTAAGAGCAAGGCACTACAATAATCCAGGCAGCTCAGTATAATACTGCTGACTATCATCATTCTAACCTGGACTGGTTGCAATTGTAGCACTTTACGGAGTCCTCGGCTGAGAGTGTAACAACCTCCCACCAGTTTGTTAACATGGGACTCCAGATTCCACTTTTCATTAAAACTGACCCCCAGATTACGTGCTGTGCTCACTGGTGTCAGAGGGCCATCCGTGGTTATTGGCCAAAAGTCAGTTGGCAGTCCTCGTGGGATCCTTCCCACCTTACAGTGTAACATTTCTGGTTTTTTGCTATTGAATTGAAGCGAGTTGTTCTTCAGCCATTTCACCATTTCAAGCATACAGGTATGAAACCTTTCCAGGGGATCAGCTTGATCACCGTCCAGGGACACCATGAGCTGAGTGTCATCAGCATAGTTAACCACGCTGATGTTGTGCGTTTTTATAACCTCCAGAAGTGGTCGCATATATGTATTAAGCAAGATAGGGCTTATTAATGACCCCTGGGGTACCCCATGTTCGTTTTGGAATTGTATCTTTTTTAGAGACAAAATGGGGGGAGAATCAGTACCTGGAAATGTGCTGGATAACGAGGTCCTCCTCCAGAGCTCTTTGTCCTCGAGCAAAAACCAAGGGAAGTGGCCCAGCCTTCTCCAGGCAAGGTAGGTGCGGACAGGCCCGCCCTTGCCTGGAAAGGCCCAGGTGCGGCTCGTGCCGTGTGACCGCACTGTCAAATTTATGCGCCACCGGGCGCGCAGGCAATCTTGGAAGACAGGGGAGTCTGGGAGGCGTAGTCCGATGAAGTGTGGGTGCAGGCGGGGCTGGTTTCCCTGCAGATAGTTATACAAGTAATCAATATTCATCATATGCTTTCAGTTAAAATTCCTTCTCCACAATTCACTAACTCCGTCGCCTATGATAGTAATATCGCCATTTATGGTTAAATATTCTTTTTGTTCACCCGAAAACCAATCACTGTGTCTGGTGTATTTGAAAGCAGAGGTTGGTTATGTGGGCTATGCACTAGCTTTACGGCTCATCACCCCATACATTATTTGCCCTTGATCTTTGTGATTGCCTGGGCCACCGGCTCTAACTGTCCAAATGGGTGGCTTTTGGACTGATAACAAAAAAAAATGTTTCCAACTTTGAATCTGCTTTAAATGCAATCACTGGACTTTCCAGATTGGTAAGGCACGAGATGCCATTCCAAATTCAAACTTTACACCCAAACGAGCCAGAATTAGGGTGCCTCTAGTCTATCTTCCTCCTCAACCTGGCTTCTACATGTTTCCGCTCGGCCACCGTCCCAGAGTCAGGTCAAGGTGAAGGTGTTGGAGCCTGTGGGCAACGGGCACCTGGTGATTTGAAACTGCGGCAGCAGCAGTGTAGTGCCCCGTAGGGCTCCAGGATCGGGGGATGGCCTACTTATCGGACAGTATGTAGCAACTCTTATTATCCCTCTGAATTTGGTGAAGAGACAATATGATATGGGATAGATATCTGGGTCAACTAAACAACTCCAACTAGAAAGTGCTACAAACTAGTCGTACAATCATTCATTTATTCGGAAAGACATTCTAAACATAGAGTTCCAGATACAAAAGACACAATGGCAGAGGTGAGGGATGCCCCAAAGTTAGGCAGTCTTTGTAAATTGTGCAACAAATCATCCTTTTTTCTGCAACACTTATTGAAGCTGATGACCCCACTGGTTTTTATTTGGAATCATTAGTTATCTTTCTGGGATCTATCTGAGAGTGTTCCAACACCAACTTATTTAAAGAACGTAATTTTCCACCATTTGGATGGTCGCACCCCTTCTGGAGCATGTCCATGTATAATTAGTGATATATCCTAGCCTAGATTTCCTGAGGAGCATTTAATTTAATATAGAAATAAATAGTTCAGGACGAGATCATCAATTATTTAAGGAATTTACAGCATGGGTCAACTTTGTACACAACATAATTGATCAAGAAATTGAGTTCAGAACTAGAACCTTGTTGAAACTCATTTGAGCAATATTTTTATGAGCCTGTAACATTGTCAAACCCCAAATCCCTTAAGATCACTGAGATGGTACAAAAATAAATTGCCATAAAAATAGTCTGTTATGTGAATTTACTGTTGAACTGAAGAAAAAAAACACACATTTGAAAGCTAAAGTTATTCAATGTCGTCACTTTAATTTTTTCGTCTGTCTACTCAACCAAAAGCTCTTCTTAGTATGGGCAGAATAGAGGATGCACTGAATATTTTGATACAAATGAACACATAAGTTCAATTCTTTCAGTATCTTTACAAACCTTTTCATGTTCTTGGTGCACCTGCTTACTAAATGATATATATATATATATATATATATAAAATTAAGAAGAAAATGCATGCACTTAACTGGTGTCCGTGTCCCACTTTTCAGCAAGCTGCTGTTGGGAATTTGGTGAAATATATACTTCACCAAATTCCCACTTTTCAGCAAGCTGCTGTTGGGTGTTTAGTGAAATTATGTATATATATGTACATATATATATTACAGCTCACTACCTTCTTGATTGAGAAGATATACGTACAACACCAGTGGTATTTGCAAAATTTCTTTATTGCAGTCACACAGCAACACGTTTCAGCTTTACGCCTTGATCACGTGATCAAGGCGTAAAGCTGAAACGCGTTGCTGTGTGACTGCAATAAAGAAATTTTGCAACGTACCACTGGTGTTGTCCGTATATCTTATCAATCAAGAAGGTAGTGAGCTGTAATACTACAGGGTTGCCGATACCCTGCATACGGACCGCCCTGACTGACGGACTCTCCTGAATCGGCATCTGGGTTTTTGTATATATCTATATATATCTCTCTCTATATATATATATATATATATATATATCTATATATATATATATATATATATATAGATATATATATATATATATATATATATATTTATATATATATACGCGTTGCTGTGTGACTGCAATAAAGAAATTTTGAAACGTACCACTGGTGTTGTCCGTATAGAAATTAGTTCTAGAGTAAATAACAGACATCACACTTTCTTTATGATCATTAATGATAGGAAGAAAGAAGGTTTTCTTGTCAATCTATAGAATTGCATCAGGCAATAGTTAGGCATCCGACCAATAGTCACAGTAACCTTGTGCAGTACAGAACCTGTCCAAAGCCGACACCACTTACTTTAAGGTTAGACTAGAACAATCACAAACCAAAAGGACTCGATTGCATTAGTAGTATTCCAACACAGTGTATAATATCCACAGCAATATTCACAAATGTTTTCGGCCATCATGCTCGTCTTCATTTTCAGCCTTCCAACATTTTGTGATGGAGAAAATGTCACGTTAGTAAAGACAGGAGAAGTTCCAGGATTGAGTGTAGTCCAGTTACCAAGGTGAAAGCCCCTTCCCAGTTTCTTCGGGTAGGGTAGTGTCAGCCTTTTCTGGTGATTATTGTACCTTCTGTGTACATGTGTACATGAGGTCAGAGAGGGAGATTTGTTGGAGTGAGGTCCGCTAGTGTTGCGGAGCCTCTCCATAATTCTGTAAATGAAGCATGAGCTAATATATCTGAAGGGTTGTAGGATTCACGACAGGAGACTGGATCATTGTTGCAAGCGCAGTGAGTACACCTAGGGCTTGATTCACAAAGGTAAACTTACTTACACAATTGTTTGCTATTCAAAGAGGGATTTACGAGTAGTATCTTTATGAGTAGGCAATCTATGCACATAGATAGGACAGATACACCTAGCTACTAAACTCAGCCTCCAAACTCAAACCTTCCCACCAGGTTTCAGATCTCGTTCCAGCTGCATTAGCCAAACATCTGCTAATGACACTATTGCCACACTGTACTAAGCTCAAAGTGGCCTCTACGGCGGACTGTCTTTGGAGAGCCTGAATAGAGCTTCTTGCTACTCTCTTAAAAAGACCCTCTGCTCCGTCAGACTGCCTCACAACTTCCATCTCCTCTCTACATGGATGAGGATTCACCACAACGCTTGGGGTAGTGGAAGTGATAGCATATGTCCTTTGACCCCAGAAGACACCAAAGTTGCAATTACTTACGTTAAAACTATCTGATTTCACACCTAGCTCAAACCTATAACAATTGACACAAAACACTTGCTGGCTTTTAAGCTATTTGGAATGGATATCTTAATTAAAAAAACAAATCAAAACAACAAAAAGGCTGGCTGTCATGACTTTTGGACACAAAGACAATTAACGTTTTCTAACCAGGAAAGGCCTGACTATAAACTAATGCTCAATTGACGATCTAACATTGAGCATTTTGTTTGATTTTGCTTGGTTTTTCACATCATACCCTGAACTGCCCCAGACCCTCCTGTTAGTAAAAGAGAGCATCACATCTTAAGCACTTCTCGTTTTATTCACTCTGGTAATTTAGGGAATACGCATTTCTCTGATCTGTGAATATTTTGCTGTCAAATGATATATCACTTTAAGAGACCTGCGGTAGGAGCACATTATAAAGGCATCTATCACATGTATAATATTTAAGCTCAGATATATGCACAGGGGGTCTCTAGTTGGCTGAGGTAGGCACCTTAGTCCAAATAGGGACCCTTGCTTCTAGTTCGGGAAAGGAGGGACACCCTCTTAGATAACCCCTGTTCACCCCCGGTAGCTTGGCACGAGCAGCCAGGCTTATCTCCAAGGCAATGTGTAAAGTATTTGCAACCACACTCCCAGTAACACAGTGATAGCACCACAAATGGACACTACACTGTTTTTTATAAAAAATAGTGGTATCGTTATCAAAAGGAATACATTGAAACCAAACTATAGAAATCCAACATATGCGTATTCGGAATCTTTCACTTCGCCAGTTATTAGGCAAGCAATCACTTATAGGTTATTGCGGTATTAATGAGCAGTTCACAATGATCTAATGCAGTCCTAATGCAATGCTATGCAGTTCGTAATGCAGTTCTTAATGTAGTAATAGCGCAGTCCTTAATGCACGTACTAATGCCGTTCGTAACGCAGGAATAATGCGATTTGTAATGCAAGAATAATGTGATTCGTAATGCACGAATAATGCGATTCGTAATGCAAGAATCAGGCAGTTCGTAATGCAAAAATAATGTGATTCGTAATGCAAGAATCAGGCAGTATGTAATACAAGGAATAATGCTGTATGCCAATCTGCGTGGTTAACTCGGGCCCCTACTAGGCCCCTGAACCAGAGACAACGGTCAAAAGCTTAAAGGGGACTCAGCACGTCTAACGCGGTGCAGCGGGAGAGAGCTCGGAGCACTCCTGTACTACTCCTGCACGCCTACCCAGGCCACACATGCTTGCGGCTCCCGACTGGAGTCTAAGCCTTACCTGGGGGGGGGGGGGGGGGGGTGCGCTGCCTCGCTCTCTCTCTCTCTCTCTCCCCGCTCATTGGACGTCCTACTGGGCGGCACCGATGACGTTCAGCTCCGTTGTTAGGCGACACTGTAACCGGACAGGTTACGGCGCTGCATTCTCCTTTGTTGACAATCTTGGGCAGATTCCTCTCGATGAACAACGATCCCGATCCCTTTCACCTTGTAGCTTTTTTAGATTCAAGATATCCTTTAGCATGTTGCGGCTCGGGATGGCGGTGGTGATCCTTACTCACAGTCTCAGTTACGATGACGGCTCTGGTCACAAACAGCAATACAACAGCGTCAACGATGTTTCATGCTGCGGGCGTAATGTGATCATGGGGCACCTGGTAAACAGTAACACGGACCACACAGCAGTCTTCCAGAAATCCTATAGCACGTGGTGGCTCAGGCCGGTGGCGGTGATCCTTACTCACAGCCTCAGTTACGATGACTGCTTGGGTCACAAACAGCAATACAGCAGCGTGGACGATGTTTCACGCTGTGGGTGCAATGCCATCACGGGGCACCTCGTAAACAGTACCACGGACCACACAGCTGTTTCAGGCGTGCAAAAGCACCATGCCCCAAGCGTCTCTGAGACATGGTTGCAAACTTTTATGTTCCTGAGTTTCCACAACAGGGGATCAGCTCTCCTCGGGCTTTTGGAGACACGCTACTTCAGGAAACAGCACACAGCAAAGTCCTCACAAGCAGGGGGACACAGCACACAGCATAGACCTTGTCCTCTCCTTAGTCAAATCAGCAAACTGCAGGCCAGCCCCAGAACACACAGCAAGGGCAGTCCTTCTCTTCAGTCTCTTCAGCTGTTCTTCTTTGGCAGAGGTTCCTCTTGATCACAAAGTAGGTTCAATCCTTTTTCAGTCTGGATTTCAGTATTGAGTTCAGGTGGTTCAGCTCTCACATTTATACCCCTAAATGTCTTTGAAGTCTTTGTGTTCAGGCGGGTCTGACCCCAGTCTAAATCAGACCTGGGTGTCTTCCTGCCAGTGCACACCCTCTTCCTTTGATAGTGAGGGATTGGGACCCAGACGCTCAGCAGGAGGTGGAGTCATCCTTTTGTGGCAGCAACACAGCCCTCTTCACATCCAGGGGGCTACTCCTCCCATCTGGCCTTAATATTCTCCAAGCATACTGTACAGTGATATTTTCACACTGTCATCACACTGTTTTTTAATCTGACGTCCAGGTGAATACCATTAAACTCCTTTTTTTCACCTTGACCGTCATCTTAAATCACCACTACACTTTCATTTCTCTTGCACTGCATTATATCGGCACCTCTTGTGGTGAGGACACATCTATCCTCTGAACTATGGCCTAGTGAAAGAAAGCCAATATATCAGGGCTTGGACACACAGACCTAGTTCAAGATGTCCTAAATGACGAGGCTACGCCATATGGGTGGGCTGATAGGACTTATATAAGTACCTGATAGTGTCTCACCACAATGTGGTAGTTGATTTTTTGTATTTTTCCTGTGGTAGACTTTTTTACTCAGCTTCTTCTAGACCTTCAAGTTTTTTGTTATTTAAGGCTACTCCTCCCCTCCACATCAAATGTAGGCCAGCCTGTTGCTGTCTCACCTACCCTTCTCTGGTGTCAGGACACTCCCCAGACCCTGTCACATCCAAACCCAGACGGTCAATTCACACACAGGCAGAGGCACACAGGATGGTTTAAGACAAGAAACCAGCCACTTTTAAAAATGTGGTTTCTAAGCACACAATTTAAAAACCATCTTCACAAAAAGATGTGTTATTAAATTCTGAGTTCAGGAACACTAAACTCCATCTTATGCCTATGGGAAGATATGCCGGAAACATGTGGCACAGAATAGTAGCCACATATTACAGGCCTCTTTGTTGTAGAGTTATGCATACCATTCATATATCAAAGATCTGCTACATGTTATATATTGACATGCTGAGAAAGGGGGCATGTTTAGTTGGTAAACACACTGGTTTAAGATTGCTACTAAGAAAAGGTCCCCAAATGTAAATTGTCCCCAGCATGCAGGAGCATCGGAAAGTCACCCTCTTTCCCTCTCTCCTCTATGTTTGATTTGTACCTTCAGCTTCCAACACTTCATCTCTTCACCCATTCTTTCTTCTATGTCTCGCTTATTCTCCCACTTAAACTCCCACTGTCTTCCTAGAACTCACAATTCTTCCTTCTCTCCCCTACTGACATTTATCCTTTACTTTCATTTTCACTTTCTTCCTTGAATTTTGCCATTGCCATACTTTTTTCAGTCTTGCACTATGACTGACTGCATAGCTGCCAAGTTTCCCAGATCCATGTGTGGCTAGTTAGGCCAGGCCTGATTATTTCTTATAATTCTGGAACTAGTATAAAACCATGTCTACAAGTCCCTGAATTCTAAGAAAACACCATGCAACTGATGCTCTAGAACCTGCTTAACTATAAAATGTTGATAATGTTGAATAAGGCCAACATACAGTGACCCACTGAGCAGCAGGAGCTGGTCATCCCCATATTTGCAGACTGAAAAAAGAGGCAAGTCAGCAGTACAGCAGGCTGACTGCTACACTACAAGTCCCAGCAGGAATTTAGAGAAGAGTTTATCAATGGGGTCTCAGCCAGGAGCAGATAGTGGAGCAATCACCACCTGCACAGTGGTGATTCAGCTGCTGATTGTGCAGGTAGGCAGCAAGGGAATACATATTGAGGCTGTTGGACAGGGGGCACAAGGAATGCTTTCCACTGCGTAAACACAGGGACTGCGGCTGCAAGAAACACAATGCATGTTGAGGGATTTTATGTTAGGTACACCTCTTCGATGCTGATGACAGAACCGCTCCGTCATCAGCCGCGGTGGCGCTGTGCTGATGACGTAGCGGTTCCGTCATGGCCTGCCCGACGCGCCTGCGCGGCGCTGATTTCGCGCCTGCGTGGCGCGTTCTATTGAGCGGGCGGGGCCATGATGGAACCGCTCCTTCATCAGCACAGCTCACCAGAGGCTGGTGACGGAGCGGTTCCGTCACCAGCGTGTGAGCGCCGCGCGGCCCCCCGCCCCCTTAGCCCTGCGGCGGAATAGCCGCCGCAGCGAAGGTGTTAAGGGATTTTAAAGAGCACATGCCTGCCCCATCGCTGGATCTCAGAAAAAGGAAGCCAATGCTAAAGGCCTCTCAAAAGAAAAACAAAGCGATTTAGGTAGAAAAGAATGTCTTCAGAGATTTCCTGAATAACAGATGGTTTTCAATATTTCTAATGAAAAGTGGAAGTGCAATCCAAAGTGCGGAAGCCTTGGCGCGGAAAGAGCAGCCACCAGCTCGGGCCTTCCGATCTCGGGGAACGGCGGCTAAGGTGCTTGTTGGCAGCATGACTGAATTGTGGCAAGGGTCGCAAGCAACAAGCCTAAGGTGGCAAGCTGATGTCCATGGGTCACAGCTGGGACCCCTGGTGACCCCTAAATGGTGTCCATTAGTCTCTGGCATCCATTTGGTCACTAAAGACCCTGGGATTTAAGTTAAAATTCAACTGGAACAGTTTGTCAACAATAACAACTTCATGAATGATCAGCAATCATGTTTAAGAGCTGTATGCAGCATTGAAACAGCTAGCCTTGAATTCATTGATAATGTCTTGCATGCTTCGATAATGTTGATTTATTTCTGCTGATTTTACTGAATCTATCAGCAGCTTTTGATATCATCAAGCAAGACAACCTAAATTTAAGCTCTAAGTGGCCACAAGAGTTTGAATCCTCACAACTTATGAGAAAGGTGTGGCGCAGCAACCAGAGCGGCTGACTCCGGAGCGCGGGCTCAGTTGACCCTTGGCACAGGGGCAGCTCAGCATCATGACACTCAGGGCATTAGCTCACGTAATCTCCCCAATGGCCCCCAGTGCCTTGAGACCCTTAGTATGTGTTTTATAAATATGGTGTTTTATTTACAACTGAGCTCAACAGATCAAGGCAGGCAGTTCTTTCTCGACCTCTGTTCCTATAGTTGAAAGGAATTCCCCAAGGTTACATCTTAGCATCAGGTCTCTTAGACCACAAAATGGAGCCTTTGAGAGATATAATTAAAACCTCAGAAATTAATATTACATTATGATGACGTGCCTGACACTCAACTATTTGTGGAGGGCTCCTCTCCCGATGATATTTCCTTTCTGGGGAAGACTACAAAACATCTCATTTTAGCCTTAGATGAGTATGGTACTTATCTGATTCAAAGACTACTCCATCCTAGTTCAAATGTAGCTGAACTAAATAAGCATCCTATATTCCACTGGGGCCATTGGGGAGAGGATGTAGCCTAACGGCTAGAGCAGTCGACCTCGAAGCTGGGGAAACCGGGTTCGAGTCTCGGCAACGACGCTCAACATCGTGTGATTCTGGGCAGATCACTTAATCTCCCCGTGCCTAACAAAAATGTATGTTTCCTTATTTGAAATGAGAAAGATTTGCTGAAACTCAATTTCCACACATTATCAGCATCTGGATACCTTTATGGGTGACAAGCAGCACTCAACAAATCCACCTTACATCACATTACATCAGTGCCTATAGTATGCAATTCAGGCCTTGGTATCAGTATCAGAATAAAAACTGCAGGTCTTTATAAATGTATTGGTCATTTAAATGGAGAATGTGCTGTCTGTAAATAACAGTGGTTACCACACAATGACTTAGTAATATATCTGTATGACAGTGTGCTCCTAATTGCAACATCATGTATATACTACACCTGTACCACATTCCTGCTGAAGAGGCGTAGGTCATTTGCAACACTTGTTCTTTGTTGATGCTTGGATTTTTTTAAATTCCAGTTCCAAGATATAATATTAATGGCAGCATCACCAGTCTGAAGCTTGTTCCAGCACCACTCCCTACTGGAGCCCAGGAGCTCTTACAGCACTGGGAGCTTGCTGTTAGCTCTGTCTGATTCTCTCAGCTACTGAAGTCAGACTCCACAGAACATAAGTTACTGAAGCACTTGCAGGAGCACTACAAAGACCTCATTGCACATGCACTGAATGGCTGAACAGTGCCCATGTTCCCTTCTGTAAATGTGGAGTGCGCCCTTTGGCCTGAGCTGCTTGACACCAGCAGAGGTCAAAGAAGAAGTTATGCCCATGCTGTTGGTGACTTCTTTAGACAAGACAGTCACAGTAATCACTGTGTTCTGCCTGATAGGAGGATAGCAGACGATGGCAGGTAGTACAAGAAAACAGACTTAATTAGGACAGAGTGCTGGGACTGGGAAAATGAATGATGTGCACGTTGTTCGTTTCAGTTAGACTACAAAATGCTCAGGTAACTTCAAACAACTTCTTGGAGTTGCTAATGCACAATTTTTCCTTATTAAAACCAGAAGTTAGAATAGTTCTCCTTCTGAGACCTGTGGAATACCGGGCAGAATCTCAGATATCAAGATGTTGCTCCCCGAGCAAGATACTGACAGGGGGCAACTCAAGTAACTGTTATACACAGTACTGTAGTAGAGGTGGTTAACCCAACAAATTAACAGAGTGAGCCTCGTTAAGGGTCTGTCTTGGCTCTATGAGCCCACTTACGAGCTTTGCCATTGAAAAAATTGGAATGGAAACTGTGCAACAAATAATATGTAAAAATATGATGAAGTGTCTTTGAAATTCCAAAAAGTGTATTTCTTTGACAAGTGTTTCACCTTAGTACATCAAATTAATTCACTGCATTGAGAGGCATTTATAAACGTGATTATTTTAAACATGAAATTAGAAACATTCATACCTCTGCCCCACTTTGTTGACAATACCATTAGAAGCAATTCAGTTGTCATGTGCACCCTTTAAGTGGGCTATCTTATTTTACACAGAGCAATATTATAGTCCATTAAGTCACACACTAGAGGGATTTTTATACAGCACACATCCTGACATATTTCAAGGTTTTCTCATATGCAATAATAACCAAATAGCATGATCCTAGCCAATTATTTTTTTTGTTGTGCCTCATATTTTTTCAAGTGGCCAAGCCGGATTGATCCCAGGTTTTCTGGTCTCACATTGAGTAATTTAGCCACTAGATGGTATCCCTTTCTTGCTTCTATTTGACATCAAAGTTTAATGCTCTGTCTTTCATTCTTAGTGCATGAGGTTAGAGTGTGGGTGGCAGGCAAAAGCCACAAGAAAGCTCAACCCATTTTCACTATGAGTGCTCAAGAGGACTTCAAACAGAGCCACAGACTACCATCTGGCTCACGCCTTTAGTGGCTCACCCACCTCTATACTTTACTCTGGGTATTCTGTGCCTGAAATACATTTAGATGCTGCTGCCAGTGTGATACCTGTTTTGTATGTGAGAATATCTTCGCTTGCACTGCTGATACACTTCTTTGACCTGTGCAGCGTACAATATGAGCTTTCACTGCTGCAAAATGCTGCATATGCAGTGGAGGAGTGTGGCTCACTGATTAGAGCGGCAGACCCTGATGCAGAGGTCTGGCCCGGGTCCAGGGTTCAATTCCCGACGCGGCAGGGTCCTGAGCCCAAAATGTCCACAGACTCGATAATTCTCGCCTTGGTGCCTATTCTAATCATGGGGTCCCATGCTGCAACTCTGGGCAATAGCTGCTTAATCTCCACTACGGCGGCCCACCCGCTGCGGGATGCCTGGCTTTCACCCTGGGGATACCCAGTAGGGGTTATCTCACAGGGAAAAAGCCAGGACGGGTTCCCAAGGCAAGCGCCTTGATGCCTTCGGGTGATACGTGCGCTATATAAGTCGCAATACAATACAATACATATTGTGGGCCAGATTAGTGAAGGTAACTTAACCGTTTGAATAAGTTTACACTTTTTAATAAGTTTTCGATTTCACATTATTCACAAACTGCACTTTTGTGGTAATTTACACTGTTATAGTAACTTACACTTGTGTAGTAAGTCCAACACTGCAAATGGCCAACCACTGGAAGTGCAACTCCCTCCCAAAGAAAATGATGGAGGTAGAGGTTTACTACCAAACTGTAAGTTACTACAAAAGTGCAGTTTGTGAATACTAAAAAATAGTAAACTTACTCAAAACTGTAAATTACTACAGAATTGCAGTTTGTGAATAGTACTTTGCATATGTTTTGTAGAATTACTACAGTGTTACAAAACATACTACAAAGTGCAGTTTGAGAATCTGACCCATTGTGTGTATTTACTCACAGGCTTGGAGCACTGCTGCAGAAGTTGTCCATGTTCTCTGCATGCGAGGGAAGCTTGATATATTTCTGAGCAGATTGGTAATTCTCCTATAGGTGTGAGGGAAGTGTGTACTCCTGCCTGGTGTTGTACCGGTTTTGTGTGTGGAAATCTTGCTGTGCCTGTGAGTAAAGCTAGTACTCATAAACCCCAGTGCTGTTTTAATACTTGTACCAAGTCTAAAATACTGCTTGTTTATTGTATCTAAGGGGGCCGGTAAATGGTGCTGCACAGTGCCTCGCTTGTGTGCAGTCTTTGGAGGAAGCTTCTATTGGCCCTGAGTACCACACTTGTTCCATGTCTTTGAAGGAAGCGTGTACTGGTCCTTCAGTGCAACATTTGTTCCATGTCTTTGAATGAAGCTTGCACTGGTCCTGCAGTACCACATTTGTTCCATGTCTGTCTCTGAAGGAAGCTTGTACTGGCTGACACTGCAGTACCATACTTATCCAATGCCTATTTAGGAAATGTGCACTGATCCGGCAGTACCACATTTGTTCCAAGTGTTTCAGGGAAGATTGTAATCCTCTTGACCAGTGCTGCATAGTGGCTGTATGCCCTGAGCTTGATCTATTTATGTGTTTTTAGGTGTTTCTAAAAGATTCCATGAGTCTCAAAAATAATACATAATATTGCTTAGAGAAAATAGGCTTTAGGTAAGCCCACTTCAGTTATTTATCAAACAGAGTGCCATTCACATTTTAGTTTCGCCCTTAACAACTGCATACACAAGATTGGGCAGTGGATCAGCCATTTTTAGCCACTAGCTTTGATAACTATGTTAGGCTCTGCCTAGTAGACAACCACTGAGCTTTAGGATGTCAGGTAGTCTGAGTAACAGCATTTTACCTGCTTTCTCTCAATCCAGAGGAGTCCGACCTAAGGAGATATTTGCTTTAGATCATCCCCCAACAGCTGATCTACAAATGCAGAGTGGTGTTAATAGAGTAATGTGCCTGCAGCTCTGTTGTCATTGCAACTGGTCAGACAAAATAAAGAGTTACCCTTCGAACCAAGGGAACAGGGTTAAGTCAAACAACTATCTAAACATATACCTTCATACAATCAAACCATACAATCCCATTACACTGCACCCATAAAAATCACATCTGAATAACTGACACACACTTAGTCATATGTATAACAGGTCGAATACTCCAAACAAAGTTCAAAAAATATATACGGCTCTAAAAATGCATATTTTGAAAGACACAGATACATGAGAAGATAAAGGAAAAGAACCCAAGACCCAAGGGGGCTATTCCAAAGACCACACAATTCAACTTTAAGTGTGTGCACCACTACTCCGTACGTCTCTCAGTGTCCATTCAGTTAATTGATAGCATATAGAGATCAGCAGTGAGTTGTAGTTTTTGCTTTTCCGTTCACATTGAAGTGTTTCACTGGAAAACTTAGATAAACACCACCTTCTTCAGGATTATTATGTTGACTGCTCCTTCCTATTTTACAAATACTAAGCAAGGTTCAAGTGATACCTGAATCCACATATCTTCTCAGATGTAATCTAAGGCACTAGCTTAATAATCTATACTTGGTAGCCAATGCCCATAGTCTGCAGTCTTGGTCTATGTGTGAGTTATGTAAGATTAGTCGACCTCAGTGGTTATTCAGGCATCAGTGTAGCTTACTGAGTACCTATGTGTGAGCAGTGTGCTTGTGTGAGTACAGAATCACCACCATATTTGTGAGTGAATGTAGTAAATAAACAACTGAAAGACAGAGAGGAAGAGTGAGAGAAAGTTGTGTGTGTGTGAGAGAGAGAGAGACAGACAGAGAGATTGAGATAGCTATAGAAATTATATAATGGGCAATTTTATTTCCTAACATTATGAGTGATGCACTTTTTCAATCCATCTCTTAGCAAGCTCATGCACTAACCTGTTCTCGGAAAAGCAGCTCTGCTCCCAATGGCGCAGACACAGTTATTGTCTTAATATCTTAACTAGATTTGACAGCGTTATTCCGCACCAATTTCCCCAACAGGAAATATCAGTTCAAGATTTCTTTCTAACATTACCAGCAATATAAAATGTTATGAAATATGTATTTCCAAGAATCCCCATGAACATCTGACATGAAACTCAAAGAACTCCTTTTGGCTCTCTTCTCAAGATACTTATTGAAGATGCAGAGAATACACATTATAACCTTCCTTTTTCTGCCGATACTCAAATGCATTTTTTTTTAAGCCACCAGGAGGGTGAAGAGTGAATATGCCACCCTGATTATCATTGGACTCATTTCACGGGCTAGTTAAAAACTCCCAGAATACAAAGAAAGTCGCAGTTAGTACAAGACAAACGTAATCATGTCGCATTATAAATATGAGTTGTTTGAATGTCAAACAAATCCTTTTCTAAATCAATAACATCTTTGAGCACCTATAATGGAACAGTGAAAAGAAGATTTGTTGTTGCTTAGTGATGAAGGGACCCTGTGCCTTTGTCACTTCATTTAACCTATGCAGATACCAAGATTATCCATTACCCCCCACCCCCACTTGCAGCTCCAACATTTGCTTTTTTATTTACTGTGCTTGCTGTATTCTAGGGACCTAAACTCAACAACAATAGTAAAGATCATGAGGAATGAATTCACTTGCTGGCTAGAGGCCAATAAAAAAAAGAGAGACTACAGTATATTTAATTGTTCATACTTTCAAGATTGTTGACATGCCTCGTTGCATCACACAGTATGGTGGCCATCTTTAAATTACCAAAATATTGTTTTCTATATTTTCAAGATGGCCACCAAGTCATGTCACGTTGCATCATGGTGGATATCTTGAAAGTATATGAAATAAACTTTCAATGTTTCCAGTTACTTCTAGTGGCTTTGCCAATGTTAGCGCATTTTAAAAGCATCTATCACTGCCGAAAACAATAACGGTGGCCAGCATAGAGAGGGGCAGCGAGAAAGGGGCTTTTGGTAAAGGGCACAGTATAAAGGGAGGGAAGTTTGGCGAAACGCGGTGCCAAGAGAGAAAGTGCAGCAGAAAACGTTGCATGGGGGAGGCTTCCTGATATAAGGACTAGGATGGGGAAACCAGACGAGGAGGTAATGTTCTGATTACTTTACAATTACTCTGAGCTCTAATCTTCCTTGTTACAGTCCTAGATTTCCACCCTCCCTGCCTGAATGTTTTCCACCACAGGGCATCCAAGGTGTTTATTATTATATAGAGTACTGTAGATTGAGTCCCACTTTTTGACTCCCAAGGAGGAGGTGATGCTAAAGTTAGGAAGAGGGTATAAGTATTTGTTTTCAAGTTATTTTAATACAAAGGTAAGTTAAGTTACTCCTGTCTGGTAACAGGGCAAACTGCTCTATGTTGGGATGGTGATGAGGAATACTAGGACTCTGAGTATTGAAGAATACCAGTAAGTAATCAAGAATGGTGCCTCCCAATTTTTTAGAACTACGACCCACTTTTTTAGAATAACCACCAATCGCAACCCACTTAACTTGAAAGGACAAAAAGCAGGTGATTTTTAGGTCTCGCCTAAGCTAGAGCATGCGTTGCACTGGCAAGACATTTAGTGAGTGGTCTTTCAAAAGTCCGACCACAGCTTTTGGGGTGGCATGGAGAGTGTGGTTATGCGCACAATGCAGAGCAGAGGTGCCATCTGGCTTTCCTCTCTCGTCATGGTGCGCGCACATCACTCGCGATCACTTTCACTTTTGCCTCGCGCACTTTCGCGGCACCACTCGCGTGTTTTTTTTTCTTTTTGTGCGTGCGCACACACCACTCCTGGTCGCGGCCGCAAGTTTTCCTTGTTGCGCGACCAATGCTTGTTGCTGACAGGAATAGCGCACCTTGCTGAACAACCCCTTCACCCGGGTGGTGTTGGCCATTTCTCCGTGTCTCAAGCTGAGGGCGGAGCATTTCTCGTGTATTGTTGTCAAGGGCCGAAGCACATAGGTTCCAACTGCCATAACCACCACCATGTGCAGCCCCCTGGAGAAGCTGCAGATTATCTGCCACATCTGAAGTCGCTTAACTACATTGTCTTTGATTGCAAGTAGCTGCCGTTTTGTTTGGGCAACTACTCGCGGGGCACTGGCGTACTACATATCTATGAAATTAAGCATGGAGAAGTGCAGCTGCCGAGCGAGGTCACAACTAGGGGCAGGGCACCGGGCAGCACACTATTTGCTTACCTCCTGTTAAGATGGGGACTTTAGGCTAGTTTGGTTTTGGTAGTTAACACCACCCATCATGTTGGTTTTTAAACGCTTTCACCGGACTTGTTTTTCAGATCGGCCACACCCTCTGTGACTGGTCGAGAAAATCCTTTTTGTATCCATGCCCCACCATCGGGTCTCCCTTCACCCACCGCTCTCTCTGCAAAAATGGAACAAACAGCAGGGAGGGGAGGCCAGCTCGCACTCATGATGTTCGTCTTGTTTTGCTTTCGATCTAGACCCATATCCAACAACAGGCCCAGCGGCCTAAACTTTTTGTTTTAATACTGCTGATATTTACTGGCTGCAAATGGATATCATCTACTGTAACACACCACCAGCACAGTCTCAGCACTATCGCTGTTCCGCCCAAGCCCCTTGACCTTAATATACAAGTTAAGTAATGGCCTGCCACCCTGTCCGCAGGAGCCAGTGATTCTTACTTGCAGGATAAAAGCCTCGTCAGGTTCAGGTTTTGCCAACATTTTACAAAAAGTTTTTTTTTTTTTAAACAGTTCTCTGTGATTGTTGGACCGATCATTTTCATCTCATTTAAAATTGAATTTTCAGTTATTAGTGCATTTATAAAGAGTAGCGAGTGGGACTTGTATACATACATCTGGAATCCAAGATGACCGTCCTTTCAGTGGTAGCTAATAGCGTTGCTGCTCGTCTACAGTGTTTCAGTTCCGTTGCTGGGTTTTGTACAGATAGCAGGCACTTGGGTTTTACTTCGCACAGTAACAGCCAAGTAAGAGTGTGCGTGTCAGTGGTGACATTAGTTCCATTGCATCATGTTTTAGGTGTGCTGAAAAGTGTTATAGATGGAAGTGTTTTTTAAGGTTATGCACAAATTACACGGAGGGTGTGCTGCATTGGGTGGGTCTCCCTGTCATGGGTGTAACTTTATGAGGCAAAGAATATTGGGTACAATTGCTTAACAGCACCACCAGTGTAACAGAAATTATTTCGTTCATCAGTTAACTCTCACAAAAAACACATTTGTTGAAAAACACACCGAATGTGACCTTTTCTCAGTCAAACTCGTCACTTGAAGAACTTTATTTCTGGTTTAAAAAAGAAACTCTGCATAACAGACGCAGTATGTTGTTTATTTAACCGAAGTGGACTGTAACCCAGGGACGTCGTCATTTTAAACCCTGGGGTGGTAGCAGTATTTAGATTAACAACAAAAAGGGAGTTACACCTGGGAAGGTATGCTCAGCCTTAATAGAGGCGAGTCTGTGTGTTAGCCACAATCCAAAATGAGGACATCCTTTGTCCTTAAGAAGACCCCTCACTCACCAACCTAGTTGGTGACATGCTTCATCATCGGGGTCCCACCCGGACAGCCGAATGCCATCCAGGTGTGCTGCGACACCTGATTACAGTGGAGCGGGTTAGGTTGTATTATATGTGAAAAAGGAAGAACTACGTGTTATTAAAAATATCCGGAACTACCCACTTACGCAATTTATTCTGGGGTGTTGCGGATATAAATTAAAAGAGAGGGCACCTGTTGCCCAATTAGGAGGGCTATCGGTGAAAAAAACTAATGGTGGTGCAGGATAAAAGATATGGTCTACATGTTTCTACCTATGTGTCATATTTAACAGGTATTCGTCAGGACCTTGATAAGCTTACGGGACGGTATGCGCACGCTAAGGCGCACCCTATCCTCGTAAGGCACAGTTGGAGAAACAAAATGATTCTCCAGAATAAAAGTTTCTTCTTTAATTTCGGAAAAAACCTGTGGGAAAAAAAGGAGGGAAAAGGGTTGTGGAAAACGAACAATAAACATATAAAGGTTGCCACAAACATAACACATACTAATTTAATGGTGATGTGCAGCAAACGTCATGCCCTTGAAGTGAATGGCGAGTGAGGTGAGTCCCTGTCAAGCCATATACCACGTGGAGGCACACCCACTGTATCAAAGGATACTCAAATCACTGAGTGTCAGTGCCGTAAGGGAAGAAGACACTAGACAAAAAACGGCGAAATGAATGCTGGGTGTTTGTATCTCAAAAACTGAGAAGAAGCGCAGTCGTCGTGCAAGTGAAGGCGACTGCGTGGGACTAAAATAACCACCTCGTGAATAAGGGGCTGGAATAGAGGGTTTAAAAGCTATAACTGGACCTAACACACCGACCACACATAATGCGACATTGTACGATAGTGGTAAGCATGCACCGTTATTGTGAATGAAGAAGCGGGATGGCCGTCTTACTAGGAGCTTTTTTGTTCAATGCTCCATGAGCCACTCCGTGATCGGTTTTAATTCCCGTTACGATCTAGGTAGAAAAAGGCAAGGAGTTGGAAAGGTAATACCTTCGTGTTGCCAAATAAGATTTTACAAACGAGTACGAGTATACTCTTAACCGGAACAATCTTACTTGTACCAGGAGGATATGGCGCCGTTCACACCTAAACCGTCACCGCGAGTGCTCCGATGATTACTGGGCTACCGGTTCAGCGTGGTAGATCAGTGTGCCGGTTCCGGGTTGGGCGTGGTTAGGTGAATGAGGCGTGATTGGCGTGGGGCGTGTAAGCGGCTGAATAGCCAATAGCAAGAGTTGCTAAACAGCCAGGCTGAACTTAGCGTCATGTTAGACGGAGGTAGCCTTAAAGGGATATCGTTTATTTTGAAAGTGGTGGCTATTCGGACGTGAAGAGTTTACAGACCATGCACACAAAATTGGGAGATGGAATTTTCTCATCAGACACACTCAATTTGCAACCAGTGATTGATTGGGCATCAGCATTACATGCCAGTCATGAATGTAATCCCCTATTTGGCAAATGAGGGGAGGTGCAGGATGTACCTACAAAAAAGTCAAAATTATTTAAAATTCAAAGTTGTTGCCCAAAAGATGCAGAAGAATGGTTACTCCAGGAGTGTTGCAGGTACATAGGAATTAGTTTTTTACTGAGTTCCAAGGAATATTATCGTTCAGGCCCCGTTTATGAGTGGCCAAACGGTAAATCCAACGTTGTTCTTTTTCAAAAAGGTTGGTTTCCTTCACAACTTGCTCAATGATGGTCCATTTGAAGTCGTTACAGGCAAATACCCTTTCTCTCCCTATTGATTACCCAATATTGGCAGCGCACAGCTGTGAGAGTTTTCTTTTTAAACAATTCCCCCCCCTTTTTTTCTGGACCATACATTCACCACCATTTTCTGACAATATGAGTGAATATCAAGGCCTCACTTTATCTTCGGATGAGATTGATGCAATTATGGGAGACCTCTCAACATTTGCAGACACCAATATCTCACAGAGTATCTCGCAAACCACTGAGTGGGAGAAAATTTCTGAGCTTAAGAAAAACAGGATAAGGACTATTCTGCATGGTACTATCCTAAAGGAATACGTGATCAACAAAATGGCTCCTAAAGGTTTATTAGTGACTAACGCCCCACGTATCTTTCTGGAAGACGCCACTTTCCGGAAAGATTGGGCCCTAATAGCCTGGCACTGCACACATGATTGGATCATGCTAATCTTGAAAACTGCGGTGCGTCTATCTGAAAAGATCCTGGTAGAAATCCAAGTCACTGAAGGAGTGATAAAGGCGTCTATAACTGGCTACAAAAAGAAATTAGAAGAACTCAACAAAGAGATTAACGAATATAAAGAAAATCTCACACAACAAAAAGTAACTAAGTTCCAGAAGGACTTGAAGAAATTCTCCTTCGTGAAAACCTATCCCTACTCCGACCCCGAGTATGTAGCACCAAATAAACCGGATGCAACACCAGCTTCACCAAGTAACAGCTCGGCGAGCAGTAATTCAAGTGCCTTCAGCACAGGAAGCTACAAACAACGAGGTAAAGGAAGAGGAAGACCAGTGCAACAAAACAACTGGCCACAGTTTAATCCTATGATGCAAGGATACCAACCTCCATTCCATCCCCCACCATACCCAATGTATGGTTGGCAACCACCCTTTCAACCCCAACCACCCCCACCTAACAACTACCAGCCTTTTTTATGGAGGGGCGGAAGAGGCAGGGGAAGAAACAGAGGGGGAGGACCACAGGTACACTGGGCACCAGAGGACCCAATCACGAACCACACCAGGAGCAAGAACCAACAAGCGGGACAGAGCAACACCTAGAACTAGTGACCAATCTGGCATCCCGACCTCTCTCAACCACTGAGACACTAGTCCTGAATAAAGGACTAGGTTTTGTCCCCACACAAAGGTTCGATAAATTTAACCTTCATTGTGAATTGGCCTGTTTTTGTAGGAAATTAAAACTTAAAGCCTTTTTTGAGAAAAATGGAGACAAAACTGACAACAATGAAAACCAAGATCGCGGTGACACAGGATTACGTCTGAAGTCGACATTCATGCCTCCGCCCCACATGACTCCAGTGGAAATCTCGGCCTTTGAACAAGCTGTGTTCAATGACATCGAAACTGTTGTGCCAAAAGAACCTTTCACCAATCTGACGAGATTAGAAAGGCTTGCTCTGGATGAGTTGAAACGCTGTGACAACATCACAATTAAACCAGCGGACAAAGGGGGAGGTGTTGTTGTACTAGATACCACTATGTATAGAACTGAATGTCTTCGCTTGCTGGGCGATGTACAGAATTACCGACAACTCAACTATGACCCCACCCAAGAATTGAAGAATGAAATCAAATCATTAACTGACCATGGTGAAGAAAGAGGCTTTATCACCAAACAGGAGGCTGAATTTCTGTGCAACAATGAAGGAAAAATTCCTTATTTCTACATTTTACCCAAGATGCATAAGAACAAGCACCCCCCACCCGGCAGACCGATTGTTTCAGGGATAGGATCCGTCCTGGAACCTCTATCAAAATTCTGTGACGTCTTCTTAAGACCTCTCGTCCAAAAAACTCCTACATACTTGAAGGACACCAAGAATGTCCTCCAGCTGTTGGATCAACTGACAATTGATGACAATACCATACTTGTCAGTCTCGATATAGAGAGCCTTTACACTAGCATACCTCAAGATGACACTCTGAAGGTACTGGAAGGAGTTTTAGGCAAAGAAACTTGGACCTATAAAACACCTAGGAACTTCATACTTGAATGTGCTCGATTGGCACTTAAAAAAAACTATTTCGAGTTTGAGGGTACCCTGTACCTCCAAATTGGAGGTACCTCGATGGGAAGCACATTTGCTCCCAGCGTGGCAGGTCTCTACGTGTACCATTTTGAGGAACAATTCATCCTCAATGATCAGAATCCCTTTCACTCAAACATTCTGCTTTGGAGGCGCTACATAGACGATGTCCTGATAATATGGCAAGGTCCAGAAGAAAAGCTGCTGGACTGCTTCAAGTGGATCAATACCCTGGACACCAACCTGAGATTCACATACACACAAGACCCCAGGACCCTAACCTTCCTTGATCTTACAATCACTAAGGAAGGGAGACGTCTGGAAACGAAGACCCATTTTAAACCCACGGCTAAGAACAACCTTCTAAGATTCGAGAGCTTCCATCCCAGACCATTGAGGGAGAACCTACCCTATGGTCAGTATTTGAGGATTAGAAGAAATTGCAGCAATATCAATGACTACCGTGAACAATCAGGAGACCTAACCCAGAAACTCCGAGCTAGGGGCTATCCAGACAGAATCCTGAATAAGTGCCAGAAACGTGCGAGGAATCAGCCAAGAGAGACCCTGTTTGAAGACACTCCCAGAGAGAAAACAGACACACCTTTGACATGTGTAACAACTTTCTGCTCCGCATCTAACCTCATGTCCAAATCCATCAATAAACATTGGAGGATCATTAACAGTGGCAATCTGAAATGGGAAAAACCGTTATTTGCCTACAAAAGAGCAAGGAGCATACGTGACAGTCTGGTGAACACGAGACCAAGAAGAATAACCGAAGAGGCCCCCACAGTGCTCAATACCTGGGGACTACCAAAGGTCCTGGGTCACTACAAATGCGGGAACTGCAGTGTCTGCCCCCAAACAGAGAATACCAAGATATTACAATTGGAGGAGGGTAAGACCTGGACCATCAGATCCCACACCAATTGCAACAGCACGATGGTGGTGTACCTCATTTCCTGCCCTTGTAATCTTAGATATGTGGGCATGACCTGTAGGAAGGTAAAGCAGCGTATATGCGAACACCGCAGTACCATTCGCTGCACAAAATCAATGACAAAGCTCACTGAACACTTTCTCTCTATGGGACATGGCCCTAACGACTTCAAATGGACCATCATTGAGCAAGTTGTGAAGGAAACCAACCTTTTTGAAAAAGAACAACGTTGGATTTACCGTTTGGCCACTCATAAACGGGGCCTGAACGATAATATTCCTTGGAACTCAGTAAAAAACTAATTCCTATGTACCTGCAACACTCCTGGAGTAACCATTCTTCTGCATCTTTTGGGCAACAACTTTGAATTTTAAATAATTTTGACTTTTTTGCAGGTACATCCTGCACCTCCCCTCATTTGCCAAATAGGGGATTACATTCATGACTGGCATGTAATGCTGATGCCCAATCAATCACTGGTTGCAAATTGAGTGTGTCTGATGAGAAAATTCCATCTCCCAATTTTGTGTGCATGGTCTGTAAACTCTTCACGTCCGAATAGCCACCACTTTCAAAATAAACGATATCCCTTTAAGGCTACCTCCGTCTAACATGACGCTACGTTCAGCCTGGCTGTTTAGCAACTCTTGCTATTGGCTATTCAGCCGCTTACACGCCCCACGCCAATCACGCCTCATTCACCTAACCACGCCCAACCCGGAACCGGCACACTGATCTACCACGCTGAACCGGTAGCCCAGTAATCATCGGAGCACTCGCGGTGACGGTTTAGGTGTGAACGGCGCCATATCCTCCTGGTACAAGTAAGATTGTTCCGGTTAAGAGTATACTCGTACTCGTTTGTAAAATCTTATTTGGCAACACGAAGGTATTACCTTTCCAACTCCTTGCCTTTTTCTACCTAGATCGTAACGGGAATTAAAACCGATCACGGAGTGGCTCATGGAGCATTGAACAAAAAAGCTCCTAGTAAGACGGCCATCCCGCTTCTTCATTCACAATAACCGTGCATGCTTACCACTATCGTACAATGTCGCATTATGTGTGGTCGGTGTGTTAGGTCCAGTTATAGCTTTTAAACCCTCTATTCCAGCCCCTTATTCACGAGGTGGTTATTTTAGTCCCACGCAGTCGCCTTCACTTGCACGACGACTGCGCTTCTTCTCAGTTTTTGAGATACAAACACCCAGCATTCATTTCGCCGTTTTTTGTCTAGTGTCTTGTTCCCTTACGGCACTGACACTCAGTGATTTGAGTATCCTTTGATACAGTGGGTGTGCCTCCACGTGGTATATGGCTTGACAGGGACTCGCCTCACTCGCCATTCACTTGAAGGGCATGACGTTTGCTGCACATCACCATTGAATTAGTATGTGTTATGTTTGTGGCAACCTTTATATGTTTATTGTTCGTTATCCACAACCCTTTTCCCTCCTTTTTTTCCCACAGGTTTTTTCCGAAATTAAAGAAGAAACTTTTATTCTGGAGAATCATTTTGTTTCTCCAACTGTGCCTTACGAGGATAGGGTGCGCCTTAGCGTGCGCATACCGTCCCGTAAGCTTATCAAGGTCCTGACGAATACCTGTTAAATATGACACATAGGTAGAAACATGTAGACCATATCTTTTATCCTGCACCACCATTAGTTTTTTTCACCGATAGCCCTCCTAATTGGGCAACAGGTGCCCTCTCTTTTAATTTATATCCGCAACACCCCAGAATAAATTACGTAAGTGGGTAGTTCCGGATATTTTTAATAACACGTAGTTCTTCCTTTTTCACATATAATACAGCCTAACCCGCTCCACTGTAATCAGGTGTCGCAGCACACCTGGATGGCATTCGGCTGTCCGGGTGGGACCCCGATGATGAAGCATGTCACCAACTAGGTTGGTGAGTGAGGGGTCTTCTTAAGGACAAAGGATGTCCTCATTTTGGATTGTGGCTAACACACAGACTCGCCTCTATTAAGGCTGAGCGTACCTTCCCAGGTGTAACTCCCTTTTTGTTGTTAATTGATATATTTAAGGGGACAGGGAGTCCCTCTCCTGCCTTACAGGCAAATACCCTTTCTCTCCCTATTGATTACCCAGCAGTATTTAGATGGCATAGATATAACCTATCCCTACAGCAACGTTTCTCGATTGGAGATAAACAGGACTCCGTCGTCAATGCCCACACTCCTTTTGGTGTCCGATGGTGTTAATCGATGGTTTGCGGCTGTGCAATAGAACAGAGAGCCTTTTCCTTGCACCACTGTAGTTAAACAACTGTACGTCAATAATATTGCCTTTGGGTTATTTTTTGCTTCATGTATCTCAAAGAGCGGAGAGAAGCCAGGCAGCTGCCCCAGGTCTTTGTCATTATCTACAAAACAGTGACTTACTCTGTCATGGGGCACCCTGCCCTACCTCCCTCCCCCCTCCACCCCATTCTACATCTGTGGCGCTGGCCTCTCTTTCTCGGATTCCAGGGTGAGTAAATAACTTGGAGCTTCCGTGTTTTGTGAAACACTCCTAAAGGTCCTGCCTCTCAATAATATTTTCTCTCCAATGCAAACTGAAACGATAACTTAGCTTGTGGTATTAGTTATTTTTTATTTACCAATCTGAAATCCTTTGCCCTGCTCACCTCCCTACTCCCAAAAAAATGGCGCCCACTTCTTTTTGTAGGCTTGCATGTCTCTCACAAGATAGAGGTGATTTATGATAAGATCACTAGGACGAGTAGCTTAATGAGCAGTTCTATGTCATTACAGACCCCTAAGGTGCTTAATCCTGTATTATGTACTGAATTCCCAGCTATTACTTTGACTGAGGTTGAAGCATTAGTTTGCCAGGTCAAGTCTGGCTCCCCCTCAGACTACTTTCCTGCAAAAATGTTTCCTCCCCTGGTCGAGCTACTTGGTCCTATGACTCAATCTCTTGTTAATCTTTCCCTCACAGAGGGTTTGGTGCCGCAGGAGTGGAAGGCGGCCCAGGTAAGACCTATTCGCAAGAACTTCAATACACCCTGGACAGAGCTGTCGAATCTCCGGCCCATCTCTCTCCTTCCTTATCTGAGCAAGTTAATGGAGAAGCATGTTAAAATCCACCTGTCGAAATTTATCGAACAAACTGGAGGTTTAGATCGTTCCCAGTCCGGATTCAGGCCCAACTATAGCACCCAATCTGCACTTCTTTCGGTGACTGTTAACGTCAGAATGTCCCTGGATAAAGGGCATTCTATGATTCTGGTGCTGTTGGACCTGTCCGCGGCTTTCGACACTATCTCCCATGACATCATGCTCAGACGTTTGGAAGAGGTAGGGCTTGGGGGTTCGGCCCAGTCATGGATGAGAAGTTTTTTATCTGGCCGCACGCAAAGTGTTAACATTGGCTCGTTTTGTTCGGCACCTCTGGAGCTAACCAAGGGGGTGCCTCAGGGCTCTTGCCTGAGCCCTACTCTTTTTAACATTTAATCTCCCCGTGCCTAAAATGAAAGTGTGTCCTCATGTAACGTAACTGGAAAAAAAATGTGTAAAGCGCTCTGATACCTGATTCGGTTCGGGTCTAGTTCGCGCTATATAAAACTCTGCAAAAAAATAATAATAATAATAATATGTTGCCCCCCTTGCCAGTCTCATGAGGTTATACGGGTTTATTCCTGTGTCATATGCTGACGACAACCAGCTCCTCTCTCCATTCAGCACGCTAACTATGGCGGTTCAACAGGCTTTTTCTGACGGGATGCGGGCTGTGTCACAGTGGATGGCTACCAACTTCTTGCAATGTAATGTGGGAAAAATGGAGGTGATGCTTTTTGGTGAGGCCTCGCTGTTATGGATGCTGGATTGGTGGCCATCAGACCTGGGTCCCGATCCTGTTCCAAAGCAGGTGGTGAAGAACTTAGGCATTCGATTAGATCAAGGCCTAACTTTAAAAGAGCAAGTAAACCAGATAGCTGGCTCTTGCTTTCATGTGATTGGATTGCTCCGAAGAGTGTTTCCGCTACTTCCGGACTCTACCCGAAAAACGTTGGTCCAGGCTCTAGTGCTTAGTCGCCTGGACTATTGTAACGGGCTACTGATTGCAGCTAATGATACCTTACTTAGCAGACTTCAAGTAGTCAAAATACAGCAGCAAGGCTAGTTCTGAATCTACCTCCCAGATCACCATCGCTCCCTTTATTGGAAAAGTGCCATTAGCTGCCTATTCGCCAACGGATTAAATTTAAAATATGTTGTGTCATTCAAAAAGCTCTCCAAAATATAGGCCCCCCTTATCTTGCGGAGAAGTTCACCTGCTATATTCCAGTACGTGCTCTCCGCTCCAGTAATAAATCTCTTCTCGAAGTTCCCTCCATTCGGAGGGCAAGATTGGGAGGAAAGGATCTGTCTTACCTTGGCCCCGCCTTTGGAACAAACTTCCTGGTACCCTCCGGTTATGTTCAGAACATACCAAATTCGGAAAATTGTTAAAAACCTTCCTGTTTTAAACTCAGTAAGTATCCCAGGATCATCAACTTTCCATAACTGTCCGCCTAAGTGCAGAGATACTCCTTCGGGAGTCGATTCTAGCGCTATACAAACCTATAAATAAATAAATAATGGAATACAAAATGACAGCCCCGGTTTACCACACTTTAAAAATAAAAATAAAAACACGTGTTCGCTATACATGGTGTTCCTTCACGTCGTCTTAGAATGCTTTCGTATTCAATCTGCAGTGCTGGCACATTCCCTTCAGCTCAGATAAAGCACAATGTCCCTGTGCTCGAGCCTGCAACAGTCTGATGCACCGCAGACCGGAAATCTTACTCTCTAAAATAATAGCCTTTTGGACTTTTAGTGAAGCGAACTTTCCATCACTCTCTTGAGTGGGGTGGCACATTCCTGTTTCCTTTTATTAATCAATTACCTGCCAGCACATAGTGCACCCTCTGTGACTTACTTTTTGTACTGATCCAAAACATGTTTGACATTATGCCCGAGATGTGTAAAGTAATTTCTGGACTGTCAATCCTATGAACTGCAAAGGTTCTAACTCCTAAAATGGATTTACTAACTCATGCCGAAGGCTTTGTCTTTCCTAGACAGTGCCCCCCCTCCTTCCCACTCAACTGCAGTTTTCCCAAAAGACAAACCACTCTTGTGGTCAAGCCAGCCTGCCACGCTAGCCAATCTAGCCTTCCAGCCCAGCCGTTGACCTCACCAACTCGGCAGAATAACTCAGCACCACTTTACTCCTGCTGTCCTGGCTATCTCTCCTACTAATAGCGATCCAGCTGTCAACAAGCCCAGTGCACTGTGGTGACCAATCACAGCAGCCATTCGCCTGTCAGCCTTAAGCCGGTGCTACGGAGAGTTTCCCCAGACAGGGGTACAGCATAGCCTTTCAGTTGTATAGCTCCTCAGTTCCTGGCTGCACAACACCAAGAAAAATGTACTGCATGGCTAAACACTTATAAGGTCCCAAAGGCGAGACCTATTGGCTTTGCCAATGCTTGTTTAATGTAGCTAAGGCATCATGTGCTAGCGCACTATCATTCGCACCATTTTCCATTGAAGTGGCCACAAAATGTGACATGCGGTTTTACTGATAAAACTCCATTGCACATAATGATATGTGGAAATCAGGTTTCAGTGAATATTTATCATTTGTGCATTACCAAGTAAAGGTGTCTTGATTGGTTTTGATTCTATGAAAATCTTGTTTTCCATCACATTTCAAAATAACAAAAAAATGTGCTTCATTATTGCTTTCTGAACTTCTGAATATGTACAGTTTATTTACATTGTATTTACATTTTGTTGTGAGTTAGAGAAAATGACATCCTACAGCCTTTCCTTTAACACTCTCTGTAGCCCAGGAAGATAGTCACATGATTCACTTTATTTTTCTTTCAATGACTCAAAGTAGGAGTAGTCTGTAAACACCAATCTTTTGCCAATGGTGGGTCACCCATAGGGGGTGCCAGGGTGCCAACCCACCAACACATGGCCCATCTCCAACTAACTGCTGACATGGTGTTGCCCTTTTACACTAAAACAACTGTTTGTTTACAATTTAAAGTGCAACATCATAACAGAAACAAAGGGGGCGCCACTGTGCCTTTTGAACTGCACATGTGCAGGCGGTGACTTCTCCAGCACATTTCACACATTCACAATAGACAGCTGGCATGAAGCTCTAGCCTCGGGCACTGCATCATGTCTTCTAGTGAGGCTTTGGTGGTGTTTGTCACTCATCATTACTGTATCCTATCAGAAGCCACTATAGAGGAGAAGGGCCCACCCCCAGCCCTCTCCTGGCATCCGATGGGGCAGTGACTAGTGCTTCAGACAAGAACAAGCAAAAGCTATCATTTATAACCGCTTCCACCTGAACACTGTGGTGTACAGTTCATGGAGGCAGATTCTTGGAGCAAGGATCACCACAGGTCACATGTGGTGTCCCACGGTAAAATTCTATGAATACTGTGTGTGTGTATGTACACATGACTATGAGTGTATGTGTATGTGTGTATCTGAGTGTATGCAGGTGAGCCTGTCTTCTGCCATAAACATAATCCGTTCTTTCTTGGATACAAAAAATGGTGAGCTGCGTAACACAGGTCCCCGCAGCCCATGCGGTGCGGGGGGCCCCTAGCTCCAAGGGGCCCCCTCGGCACTGAACTCTGGTCGGGAGAGCTCCTGATTGAGCCCGGAGGGGGCCCCCCTAAGTACCGTGCAGGGAGGCCCCCTCACTTTTCATTACGCCAGTGGTGAGCTCCTTTATTATGCACCTCAACTTTTTATACTTGTACTCTTTAGGAAAAGATGTACTTAATAATTTAAATGAGCAGTGTATAATTATGAATTTTAGAAAATCTGCAGTGCCCATATTTAAAGTAGAAATGCAAGTAAAGTCCATCGAAATCAGAATCTTTGTCATTCTTACCAAATGTGAATCACACCAAATCACTTTTGTTTTAAGCGTGTCACCCATCTCAACCCTCGACTAGATTCTAAGTTTCCGAATGTACCTAATCAGCCACCATATAAAGCTTTGACTTTCATTACCATAATGGCTTAAGGGTCCCCTTCAAACATAGTGAGGGCAACCGAGAGGGCCCCTCTGTGCAGTTTAGAATATTTGCACCATAGAGTCACAGAAATAGAGGCAGGTTGCAAAACAATGGTTTTGATTTAATACTTTAAGCAGAATTTTTTTCCGATACCATATTACCAGGTGCCACTGAAGCCAATCAGAGCTGCTATATACACTGTTGAAGTAGGACATTACGCACATAAAGCTGATAACTACACGAATATATCATTCAAAAGAAAATACTCCGAGACGTATGTACAACTAGGGCCGTAGAAGTAGAACTGCACATAGTAGGGTGTATTTTTCTTGAGCCTGAGCTGAACACAGACTTATGCACATTTCTACAGACCTGCAGATCTCAGGTTCACATTCCCTGCAGGGCTGAATAACCCTTTGAATTTGGGCAAAAGCAACACCCATTCAAGCACTTTGAGACGATTCGATGTGTGGTGTGAGCTAGTAATGCGCATTGCAGAAGTAAAAGAAAACCAGGGCTGCTGCTACTGAAGACAACTACAGCAACACAGGTGACCTCTTATACACACGCTTCTAAAATAAAGACATAATACTTTTATTAACTAAATCCTTTGCATTGCAGCCTGTTACTTACTTTAACTCCTAATACAGGGGCATAAAGACCAGCTTGTCACCAATGGATCAGCTAAGGGGCCCGGGTTCTGCACTGGGGACTTTATACTGTGAACGTGCTTTAGTTTAGTTTAGTTTAAAGGAGTTTGTAGAGCGCTTGGTAACACCTCCCGGTGTGTCCCCGCGCTATGGAGCGAGAGTGCAACAACAAAGAACAGAAACCAATCACACAGCAAAGAGGCAGGTTTTCAACTTCTTCCTAAACATCATTTCATTACTCTCCAACCTGGTATCTAGAGGCAGGAGGTTCCATTGCTTGGCAGCTAAGGTGCGGAAAGATCTGCCTCCCATTTTGGCTTTTTTGGGGCATGTAGTTTTAAGCAGACCCATTCCTTTGGATCTAAGAGATCTGTTAGGTTCATATACAGACGCCAAATCAGACATATATGCCGGTGCTCTGTGATGAATTATTTTATGGCACCAAAGCATAGCTTTAAAAACAATCCTCTTACTGATCGGTAGCCAGTGGAGGGCTGCTAGAGAGGGGCGTGAAGGAGCTCGGCGGGGAAGCCTTAGCACCAGGCGAGCTGCCGAGTTTTGTAAAACCTGTAGCTTTTTTATGTTTTTCACTGATGTCCCCATGAGCAGCACGTTTCCGTAATCAATACGGGACGTTATCAGTGCCTGCGTCATGGTACGCCTGGAGTTAATGGGTAGCAGGTCGAGGGTACGGTTGAGGGTTTTCATTACCCCAAAACATTTACCAACAGTCTTCTTTACGTGACTGTCAAAGGACAGTTTATTGTCCACCCATACACCTAGATTCTTCGCCTCTCGTGCAGGGGAGGGCAGAGGACCCAGACAGCTAGGCCACCACTCTGACGTCCATTTGACCTCAGTGCCTCCAATAATGAGGACCTCTGTTTTTGTCCCATTGAGTTTCAAACAGTGTTCATTCATCCACATAGCCAGTTTGGACATGCAGGCATTGAAGTTATCAGCTTCCTTAGAAGGGGCTTGAGTCAGAGATATGAGGAGTTGCGTGTCGTCGGCGTAGGAGACAAGCTCCACGCCGAACGACTGCACTACCTCTGCCAGAGGGGCCATGTAGAGATTGAACAGGGTGGGACTCAGGGCAGAGCCCTGAGGAACCCCCTGTTCAAGCATCACCCTATCGGAAAGGAAAGTCCCTCTTTGAACCTGGAAGCTCCTATTAATCAAGAAAGATTTCAGCCACCCCAGTGCCTTGTTGGTAACTCCCGCTTTATTTAGACACTGTAGCAAGATGGAGTGTGCTACAGTGTCAAAAGCGGCACTGAGATCAAGCATGATGAGGGCCATTGTCTTTCCCTCATCTGCTCCCTCACGTAAGGTTTCAGTGGCCCTCAGGAGAGCTGTCTCCGTGGAGAAGCCTGTTCTAAAGCCCGACTGAGATTTATGGAAAACATTATGGGTCTCAAGATGTTCCATGAGTTGACTGTTAGCGATTTTCTCTGCTAACTTGGCCACATAGCGTAGCAGGGATATAGGTCGTAGGTTATCCATTATGTCCATACTGATGTTCGGTTTTTTCTTGATGGGTAATACTATTGCCTGTTTCCATTCCTCCGGAAGGCAGGAGGTTGTAAAGGAGGTTTGTAGTAAGTGCCTGAGATGGGGTTCTAGTACAGGAAAAGCTTCAGCTAAAATTTTCGGGGGTGCCATTCCATTGGCCAAACTGTGCATTAATGATATTTACAGGGAAAGGCTAGATGGACAGCAGCCCCCCCTCCTAGAATTCCATATCAGTATCCGAATTCTTCCTGCTTCTTTTTTCTCTCTCACCTTTTTTTGTAAATCTCTCACTATCTGTGTTTCTCTTTTTCCCGATTTTTATTTCTCACACTACTTTACTTTATTGACATCTCTCACTCTCCCCACTCTTTTTCACACACTCTCCTTCCCCTTCCCTTCTTTTTCAGTCATCACTTTCATCTATATGTGTCTTGTGATCACAACTTTTCTCTAGGATGTTTTCCCTTTTGTCTCAGTTCTCTGTCTCTCTGATAGTAAAGACTTATCCATTTTGTTTTTTCCCCTCTCAATTCTGATCCTTAAACTTTTGCTGTTCCATTATAAAAGTATACCATATGTTTCAAAATACAAAGAGAAATACAAAACATGATGAACAACCAAATCACTCCTTATCGGGTACTACCGAAGACCGTTATATTAGCCACAGTGTATGGTCTGCCCTCAGTGGACAACGACAACCCCCTAACAAGAATAAGAAAATTTAACATGAGGGCATACATTGCATTCAAAAAGCCTCTTAAGATACTGGCAAAAGGGGTGGTTCATTGAAAAAATGTCTCTCATATTTATATTTGTTTGGCCCTGTTTTACTGTGAACATTTTCTGCTGGAACCAATACTTCACAGAGAAAAACAGCCTCCCAATCTTCATTCCTCCATCCTTTTATACTGAACGAACCTCCTATGAGCCATGCAGGAGAAGTGGGCATGTTTGGGTGAACAGAAAGTGGAAACTCAGGATAAAAGTGGACACGCTAAGCCTGTCAATACGTGTTGCTGAGCATGTGGACATGGACCATACCCTTCCTTGTCACGTGGATGCTTGTAATCAGTGTTACTTAGAAATGATAGCTGGGTGGACTTTATCAGGACATCTGGAGAATGGATATTGTTATTGTTGGGTATGTGGTAGCTGTTTGTACATGTTGATGGGCACCTGGAGAATAGTAATAGTTGTTCCGGGACAGTACCTCTTGGTTGGTACTTACTTACTATTTGTTGTTTTGCATGAGAAGACGTGGCATCCACATCTTACCCAGCTCAGTGGAGGTTGAAAATACTTACACCTAATGATGTGGCAAATGGTCATGTGAGTTGTGGGGCATGCCTGGGGTAGTTATTCAAGTTTTGGCACACATGGATATTGCCATAGGTTAGCAATGAGCTCCCTGGGGTTGGGTAGGAGTGTGAAGTTGCTGTAGATGTTTGCGATTTTGGATGATTGTCTAAGAAGTTGGATAGGTTGTTGCAGTGTTGTTGGGAGGCAGCAATGTTGACAGTGGCTGAGAGCAAGGTGAAATCATTATGATCGAGATCTCCTTGCAGCTGTTGGTTCTTCCTTCAAAACGGTCCACTAGTGCTTTTTTCTTGGTGTCTCTTATATGCTGGTGATAGCACCCAAGTGTAGCCTTGTAGGTAGTTCTGTCTGTGGTGTCGTGGTTAGCTCTCTATTTCCTTTTTAGCTGCTTAGAGTGTTGTTTGGTGTCTTGAAGGGTTTCTGTGTACTAGCTGTCTTGCTTGTTTGATCTACTATGCTTGTTGGGTTTGATGGGTGCGAAGGGGTACATGCAGTTCTTGGTCAAGTTGTTAAAGTTGTTGATGTCCTTGTCAAGATTTTCTGTGGGTTTAGGTTGATCTGTGCTGAGGGTGCTGGGCCAGTCTGCTTCTGTGACTTTGCTCTAGCTGTGGCTTTGAATGCTGAACCTGGTAGGGGTGTTGACTTGAGGTGTGTTGATGTTGAAGTAAGTGATGGAGTAGTCAATTCATGTGAGTGGTGTGGTTGAGTTGTATTTGATGCTTTCGCTTGTGATGTAGATGGGGTCCAGTGTGTGTCCTGCAGTGGGTGCGGGTTCTGAGATGAGCTGGTTGGGTCTGATGTTGCTCAAGGTTTCGAGGAGTGCTGTGAACAGAGACCATTGGGTTGTTAAAATCTGCAGATTATGTAGAAGATGATGGATAATGTGGCAAATCTATAATTAAGCGAAAATCGCAGTGGCAGCACATTTGCATAATTCCAGTGGCCGTGCTTATAATGTGTCCTCCCTAGTCTAACAATATTCTTATTATGATACAATGGACATCACCACTGCTGGAAAGGCTGCACCATTCAACTAAATGCAAAAGTGTTACTACCCACATAGGATGAATGGCCCACTCTCCATTTGAATGTTACAGCATGTCACTGCATTTGAGGACAGAAGTCAAGTGGCACCGAGAAGTGTGCTGTGTCTGAACTGGGGTGGCAGAGTGGGCTAAAGAACGGTGATGGATTAAACCCAGATCTTTTGATTGGGTGTGAGTGTTTGATTGATTCAGATGCTCCGTCTATCACCACCCCCTTTTGTACCGTGTCTGAGTTCAGGCACAGTTTTCTATCTGGCTGCTTTGTGTGTTCTTTTTCGCAGCTCTCAGAGATTATTGTGTCTCCCGGGCTCACATAAACTCAGCAGAGGGCACCATCACCTGCAATCTCAGCTTTAGGACTCGCAAATGCCAGTGGCTAGCTTGTGTTCCATGCCAGCTAGCTGATGGGCACATGCCAGGCGTGAAATGTCAGGCTCAGGGAATCTCTCAGAAGACGAGGGGACGCTTTAGTGCCCAAAATGCCATCCTGGGGGTTCGTGAGGAAAAATCTGCCCTGTGTTAACCTTCTAGGTGATGCCAGCCTGCCCATGGGCAATCTGTACAAGTGAAAGGAAGTGTCTGGGTACATCTGCGTGCATGTGTGCTTGCTACCTCTGATTCTGCGGGAATTAGTAAAAAAAAGACTTGAGAATTCAGCTATTCATGTTCATAAATCCCTATTAAAAGGAGGGTGCTGTGTCCCCCCCTCCTGCCCCCCCACACACTTTGGCTACTCAGAGGAAGCACCCGTTTCTATCCTTAAATTAGAGAGGCTTTCACTCTCAAAATTAACCTAACTCACGGACTCTGCACACCTCGGCTGAAAAGCGCTTCTCTTGGTCTCACACCGTTTGCAGCACTACAATCTATAAAGTGTGTCACTAACCTTCACACAAACCGAACCTCCCCTACTAACAGCCCATGCTCACTCCATAGGTAAAGTAGTTCACACATAACAGATAGAGGGTTTTAATACAGTCCTGAAAACAAACCTCGCAGGGGGGTTGTGCACGAAGGATATAGAGTGTGACTGCATGTAGAGTCCCAGAGCTTGAACTAGATGAGAGGCGGTGAACATGCCAATGCCAGACTGGATAGGATGCCCAGCCATGCAGCATCAGTGAGCAAAGTCCCGCCCTCGAATCCAGATCCAAACAAGAGGCATCTTGGGCTTCCCTGGAGTATATTCTTAGAGAAGACACCCACATAGGTATAATACAACATTGTAGTCTCAGGCCTCCGGTCACAAATACCGGAGGTTGTATGCAGAGACCACCTAGCAATATCAAAGGTGAGGTTGCACATGTCCTCTGCTCGCCAGAATGGAGGTTTCCTGGTCTGCAAGAGAAAAGCAGGGCATTTAAACCCTTAACACTCCTAGGTAGCTCAATCGAGCAGTCAAGGCGTTGTAGTATACTTTATTGTTTGATTAATAAAAATCATTACAATGGTGAACATGCGAGCATTATAAAACATATGTCATGAATAGTTATTAAAATATTTACTTTTGTACCATCACAATGGGAATGAAAGATAAAATTTATCAGAAAATGATATAAAATCCTAAAAACCTATTAATAAAAGTAGTTGTAAACCATAGTTATCCGTTTTAGTTTTTCCATCTACTCGAACCACAGGCAGACATTTGCTATTAAAAAGCAACAACTAATAACTTTGATAATATAGTTCAGTGTTTGTGGTGAGGATCCTGGGGTTACAATCCATTTATATAATGAACCGTCTGCATACAGTGTTTTAAAGGATTCCAGGGATGTACAGGAAAAACAAGTCAACCCGTACGCCAGGGCCATTGTCAGCTATTCTTGTGTAGTACAGAGGACTATGCAAATCGTAAAAGAGTACAACAAGAGCGCAGGGCTTTGTCTGTCTTTTGATGGTTAACCGTTGATGGCTTACAGGGTCTCACTGTTTGTAAATTTTCTTGCTGTTCCTGTAACAAACTTGGTGAACCTGATGTTAAGCTGTGGATTATCCAGGTTCATTGATGCAAGAATAGCTTGACGGCGTGTACGAATACCAAGTTTGTTCCATTCGCTCTTTAACAATTTTCTTCGATCGTCATGAGCTGCAGGACAAAGACATACCACGTGCTCGATTGTTTCTGTACTGCTCCTGCAGCCCCTGCATGTTACATTGGGATTTGCACATCGCCATATTGGCAGGTCAAGGCCTATCTCGTGTTATTGAATGTGAGACCGATACCATATAACACAATTCCTAATTCCCAAAAAGAGGAATGCTCAACCAGTGTTCAATAAACCTCTTAAAACAGTAACCAGTAGATCTAAATATCTTCCACAGGGTTCAGACTGTGGTTCAGATACCGGCTTAAGGTTCAGGATTGGTTTGGGACACTCCTCATCGGATTAAAGGGCATCTGGTATCATGTGGAGTTTTAGCATCATGGAGCTGCACAGAGGTTTGAACACAATTTAATTTGGAAATCTGCTGAAGCTGTTGACTTTGGAAAGCAGTCCCGACAATCAATAGTGACGTTTTGGTCATAGTTGTACTAGCAGTTTTTAAAAAACAAAATTGTTCTCTGAAACTTTGGTCGTTATTTTTTATGATTTTGTGTATCTAAAGTAGGGATATGTAAAACATGAAAATTTGCTTCAAGAAATATACATTTTTCCCATTACCCATATTACAAGTAATACATTTCATCATTAACATTTCTCTACGCATGTTCACCTCACCCAAAAAAGTCACCCGAGATACCAGCAGGAGATTGCTTAGAGGGAAAAAGTTTTTCTTTGCGAACATTTTTCTCACTAAGATATATTTTATCAACTCAGTGTCTTGCAAGAAAAAAATTTGAAATTCGCAGGTTTTGAAATAGCAAAAATGTTATACATTTTGTGTGAAATTACGCGCACATTTAACAAAAATTCTACAAAAGCTTAATTTTAATTAGTTTTACCTAATTGTGAAGTGGTTGGTTAAATGCCAAAGATTATTTTGCCTGTCATGTAGATCTTTGGTTTTAATAGTTAGCCAAGTGATTCCCAGTATGCAAGCCGCGAGAAAACAATTTAATTGTGAATAATACATGTTTTCAATTATTTATGTAATTTTGTTTCAGAATAGGACTTTGCTGGACTTTTTTTTTTTTTAAATAATTGATGGGATGTTGGGTCACTCTAACATACACCCTATCCACCCTTTTAAATAACCATAGGACTGAGATTCCACATTTTATGAAGACTTTATCCATCCGATAGAGATATGAACCAGGAGTGCTGATCTATGAGAAGTGTGGAACTGTAAAAGCATTCCGAGCATTTGACCTGACATCCTGTAGTATTAGCTTTGCCACTTCTTAACCATAATAGACTTTCTTTGCATACCTCAGAAGCAGTGATATTTTCTATTCGCTAATGCAATGTGTTTTTACACCTCCGAGCCAGTGAACTTCTCTCACTGACAGAACATTCTCAGCATCACGGTCCATGGCAGGGTGTTTGCATACCACAAAAAGGGAACTTTACTCATTAGCAAAGTAGTAAAAGAATTAGAGGCCAATATGTTGTTTTTTCACACCTCATCAGAGAGCATATCTCACTAGCAAAGTATTCCAACCATCCTAGTCTCCTGAGGGTGTCTGCACACCCCAGAGGTAGTAAGATTCTGTCTGTAACACAGCGTGGGCTCCTCTGGTAAAGGAGAGGATCATTGCCCCCGCCAGGAGCCTCAAAACTTGAAAAATAAAACTATAATAAAAGAGGTTTATCATTTTATTTTTCTTCTAAGGGCCGAGTCTTTGGGGGGGAACCATTGCGATGACAGTCACGGAGGGGGAGTGGTGGGCACTGCTGTCAGTGCTCATGTCCGTTTCGCAGGCCGTTTTAGGATGGCGTAGTTGGTTTGGCCGGCCGTTTTAGGACAACCAAACCGACATGTACACTGACATGTCTCCAACATGAGCTGCGTTGCCGGTTTGGAGACAGCAGGCACAGGCTCCTAGTTTCTCTGGGAGCGTAAATTCAGGCTGCTCAGGCCAATCCTGAGGCTGCTCTCATGCTGCCAACAGCATGACAGAAGCGTCTGGATTAGAGTCTTGAAGCCTGTGCCTCAGTGGAGCCAGAGAGGAACAGAAGAGTGCGGCGGGCGGCAAGTACGTTCTTTTTTTTGCTTTCTATTCCTGTTTGTCGTTCACCGTCTTGCCCCTCTACTTTGTCTTGACACCAGCTGCGACTGCTGCTGTAAAAGATGATTGCCAGCACCATGTCAGCACAATTCATAAGCAGGGAGAATTTCTATCTGAAATTACTATCTTTTACATGCTATTTCCACAGATTTTACTGCCCCTTTAACTGAACCCGTTTTTTGTTGGCCATAGAGCGTTGTACACTTTTTCATGCTAATAAGTGGTTAGGTGTTTGTGCTCTACTTTTTTCTTTTTTTAAATGTTTTTTTTGGGGGTTTTCTCTACCAACATAGGATAATACAAGCAGGTATCATATAACATGATGTTACAATGGTGGTGTTATAAGAAATGTGAAGTTTACTGCTTGTAAAAAGTCGAGGAAGGTAACAGGTGTAAGGAGGAAGAGAACAAGATGAAGCAGGGAGTGGGGAAGCAGGCTAGAATGAGTGGGCATGGGTTCCAGGGGATTAACAGCCATTGTCTCGTGTTCTGTGTGGCTGGGACCAGAAAAGGGGGGGGGCATTTGTGTGGCAAGGAGGTGCAGGCAACCCACAGTGAGTAGGTTCCAGCTGTATGCATCAGATGTAGCAATGCAGGGATCGAGTGCCAGCTGGTCTCGCTCAGTGTATTAGGAGACAGAAGCGGAGGTCACTAAGTGCTATAGGCGGGAGGAGTTGGTCGGATGGGTGAGACAGGATAGGGGGACTTTCAAGAATGAGTAGAGCTGTCATCCGTCAGCTCTCGGAATCTGAGCAGCAAGGGTGCCCATGACAATGGGATATTTCCAATGACTTCTCTGTGCAGCTCAGTGCTCTCGGCCTCTGCCTAAGCCTAGAGTCTCCATGCCTCCTGGGTAGGGGTCAAACAGACCACCAGAGGGGTGTTAGAGAGAGCTTTGCCAGAATCAAAGCCAGGTTCAAGAAGCATGCCTCCACTCTCTGGTTCTCAGTACGTGGAAACCAGCTTAAGGTGCAGGCCTCCCATGTGTGGACCGTGCGAGTTGAGTAGTCACCTTGACACAGAATGCAGTTGTGTGCCACATGCCAATCAAATGTGTTATACATCTCTGTTTCTAGTGTGGCACCAGGAGCAGGGTGCATCTGACCTCAGGAAATACCAGTTGATATTCACTGGGGTGATGTAAGGTCAGTGTAATATGAAAAATTGTAAAAGTGTAATACTAGCATTGTGCAAGCTCCTGGGTGTGTAGGCCAGAACCATGCTCCACTCTCCATCTGCAAAGGGCCGTACGAGCTCCTCCTCCCATTTCCCATGAAAAGCAGTCAGCAGCATTTGGCTGGGATCACGGAGTGCTCCGGATAGCCGGCTGACGAGGTGGCAGCAGTTCTCCATGGTACATAGGTATTGTAAGAGGCCTTGTGGTGGAGGTTCCACATCTGTGATATTCCAGATGGTGTGCAATTCATGGGAGAAAGCATGGTGCCTAAGAAACACCATCCACTGAATATTGCAGTGGTTGACAAGTTCAGTAGAGCGCATTAAGGTACCGTCGCAGTAGAGGACTCCCAAGGTTGACATACTACCAGCTTGCCATTTCTCTAAGATTGGCATTGACAGTGGTCCTCAGGTGTGTGGAGAGCCCAAAAGGGAGATGGCCAGGGAGTAGGTCAGCACTGAGTTAGTGATGCGTATACTTCTATGATAGCAGAAAAACGTGACGCAAAGCAGACAAGGGCTGGGTGGAATAAACACAGCAATTGTGCCAATCGCTAAGGAGAGAGGGTCGAGGCCGTTTCCTTGAGGTGGCATTTGGCTAGCCAATGACTCACCCACTACAGCTGTGGACAAACACAGCCTGCTCCTGGTGCCACACTAGACACAGAGATTTACACCACATGTTATTGGCATATTGCAGACAACTGCAGTTCTGTGTCAAGGAGACAACTCAACTTGCACGGTTAACCTGCTCAGCACATCTCCACACTTTGGAGGTCTGCACCTTAGGCTACTTCCCACGTACTGAGAAACAGAGAGTGGAGGAATGCTTCTTGGACCTGACCTTGATTCTGGAAAAGCGCTCTCTAACACCCCTCTGGTGGTCTGATCGGCCCCTATCCATCTTAGATCAGTTCTGCGGTGGGGCTGAGCAGTGGGACGCAGCATTGAGGCTCGGAAAAGGGCGTGGGATGGGACGCTGGGAAATCAGGTAATCCCTGCAGGGACAGGGTAAGGGGAGTGAGGAGGATACATATATGAGAAAGGAACTCCCCCATCCCTCTCAGACCAACGCTTGCCCCCTGGTTGGTGACCAAAGGTACCAAGTGTAGCACACTAAGTCATCGGCAGTCTGCAGGGTCAGATCGGGAAGGGTCCGTAAGCCCAGCAGGAGTGCAAGAAATAGAAGAATCTGTGTTGTTGGATGAGTCTCTGGATGCAGCCATGCAGGTTCCCCTCTCCAGTATCCGAACAGTGTATGAGGTCGTTATTAGATGAGCGGGGGCACTGCAGTCAGTGCAGTGTTGCTCCACCGAAAGAGATGGCCCCAGGAGTAGTGCGAGAGAGGATTTCTTCTAACCCTGAGGCTGGTTGCTTTGCAGTTGAAGTGGGGGCACCCAGATCATCGCTGGATTCAGTATGCCTTTTCCCTCTGAGTCCCCTGCCAAGCGCTATAAGGTAAGCCACCTCTGATCAAGTACATTCAAGATCCTTGTGCTGCACAGCGGTTACCCACAGAACTCAGGGCAGCTCCACCCTTTTTCTCGGGGCACCACAAGGCAGTATCTTCATCCCACGCCCGCAGGCCGCCTCCAGTGTGCAGGCCACGGACTAGGGCAGCAGACAGCTTCTCAAGGGGGCACAGGGGGTCAGGGCAAACCTGCGTCTCCACCTGGCAACATTGTGGCCATAGCATTGTTGGCCTTGTCACCTCAGGCCTTCCCCTGTGTTCAGGACACCATCAAGTTCCGCAGGTTCTGCCCAAGAGAAGCACAGAGGAATAGGGCAATGCTGCATCACTGCCTTGCAGCTTTTAAGCTCAAAGACTTATGGTCCACCGGGCCCCACTGGTTCCGCAGCCCAGCCCCAAAAGAGGAGCAAGTTGGACCAGGCTGTGCTGGCAGATCACCTTATGCAAGGGGTGCTTTGCTGCCGCTAGGAAGTTGCGCAACGTGCTAGGATGGCTCTAGATAGGCGGACCTTACAACGGAGTTCAGTGCTCAAGTGTCCGCCATCTTGGCTCTCATATCCACATCTCAGTGCATCCCCCAATAAACATGGTAAAATTCGGATTCAGCTAATTGCCACAATTAATTTACTTATAAGTCCCTAATACATGGTACCTCATGTTTCTAGGACCTGCAAATTAAAGGATACATGTGGGCTGCATCACTCATTGTGCCAGCAACTAAAGTAGCACTGTAAAACTTGTCTCCAGGCCTGCCATAGCAAGCTTTGCATGTAGTTGTAAACTGACACTTTGACCTAAACTTTTTAAGTCACCTTTAAGGTAGTCTCTAAATGCACATAGTGTAGGTGCATGGTGTTTTAAAAATAGGACATGTATTTTTAAAGTTTTACATGCAATCCTACAAAGTGATTTTTCATTGTGGCAAGAATGGCCCTCCCATTGGAAAACAGTAGGTTAAATTATAATATATAATGCTTATAATCAGGATGGGAGTGGAAACATCATAATTCAAAGACTCATTTTAATAGTAATACAAAATTCAACTTAATGGTCAAGTCGGATTTTATATTAATATTTTAGGAATTACACTTTTAGAAAGTTGTCATTTCTCTGTCTAAGCCAAATGTGCCTTTCTGCAGTGTTCAGTGTCACCTTACTGCCAATGGTTCTCTTCTGGTGTTAGGTGTATTGCTCAAGGACAGTGGACAAAAGGCCTAAGTTTGGAGAGGTGTTGGTAGTGGGGGTCCTTATCCCTCACCGCTGCCACCAAATGCTGGAGGTGGGTGTCCCTGTCCCACACTGTGCCGCCAGGTGCGAGATCCGTACCCCTCGTTTCACCGTTAGGCTAAGTAAGGACACCGTCTGAGATAGCCCTGCTCACCCCCTTAGTAGCTTGGCAAAAGCAGCCAGGCTTATCTCCAAGGCACGAGTGTACAGTATGTGCAAACACACTCACAGCAACCCAATGATGTCACCACAAATAGACTCCACATGAGTTTTTATAAAACAAGTATAATCTTTATATAAGAAGATATACGATATGACCATAAGATACAAAACCAACACATAATAATGGGTAGTATTCCTTTCGGTGGATTGGTAGGTTCTAAATCTCAACCACCGCTTCTAACCAACAGTTAAGCTTACTTCTAACCATTTCCAAAAGGTTAGGCAGGTCGTATTGCTAGAATTACACACGTTGCAAAAGAAAAGAAATACTGCAATGTGTAACGAAATACTCCTGTACTGTGCAATAGAGAAACAATGCCCTACGTAGCGCCACAGTCATGTACTTTGCAAGGAATAATGCAATGCACATCACTACCAGCAAGCCCTGTGCAAGTAAGACACAATGCAATGCGCCACATTATGATCATGTACTGTGCGATGAAGAAATAATGCAATGCGCCACGTTACAATCATGTACTCTGCAAGGGAAAAATAACGCAGTGCGTAGCGCACCAAGCATGTAGTTCGTGAGGCACAAATAAGGTAAGGCATCATACGACAGTTCGATAGTTCGTTACCAGCAATAATGCAAAGTGTAATAAAACAGTTTAGGTGCTCTGGTAACAGTTGCCCCCAACCTGGATCAATGATGAGACAAAAGTACTGCTTCTCACACTGGCCCCAGTAGTGCCCCTTCTTGGGCCAGCATGGGCCTTAATCCGAGCCGTGCAACAGGCTTGCGCAGCAGAAAGAAGCGAGTGGCAGAGAGAGTGTCCCTCCGAGCCTGCACCCCACCCCAGGTGGTGATCCATGTTACCTGGGGGGGGGGGCGCAACCCCACTCTCTTCTCCTCCTTCAGCAACTTGGGCCTTGTTCTAGAACTTCGTCAATGGACACGGCGAGCTCGGGGCAGCAGCTAGGCTCCTCTGGGGCTGCCGGTCTGGGCCGCTACTGTTTCACTCCGAGGGCCCAATGACCTGGCCCTCCTTCCGGCAGTCTCGGTGGACACCGAGACCCTCACTCAGCATTGTGGAGGCTTATTTTGATTTTCGCTGCACACACTACCTAGGCACTCCTCATCAGCGCCTCTGGTTGCACCTCGACACGCACTCTGCACGTCCTAGACTCGCCTCTTCTCTGGTGCACACGATGACCAGGAGCTCTTCAACAACGCCTCAGCTTGCACCTCAACACGCACCCTGCACGTCCGAGTCTCACCTCTTCTCCACTTCTTCACTCAGTGCACACAACGACCAAGAGCTCCTCACCAACGCCTCGGCTGCACCACGACACACACCCTGCGCGTCCAAGTCTCCTCTCCTCTCCCAGTGCACACAATGACCAGGCGCTCTTCACCAACACCTTGGCTCGCACCACTACACGCACCATGTGCATCCGAGTCTCCACTCTTCACCAATGCCTCGGCAGCACCACGACACCCTGCGCGTCCGAGACTCAGCTTACTCCTGTGTGCCCACGATCACAAGACACAACTTCTGAGGGTCTCAAGCTGCAAAAGCACGTGCGTTGCTTTGGACTTCTCCAGAAACTTTTATGTTCCTGTGTTTCCAAAGTGGGAGCCGGCTCACCTCAGGTCCTTGGTGTTCAGGACAGAGCACAAAGCACAGTCCTGTTCAAGAAGTGGGGGGACACCACCAACTGCAATGTCCCTTCAGTTTCTTCCTTAGTTAAAGCTATAAACTACAGACCAGACCCAGATCACGAAGCAAGGGTCAGTCCTATCCAGCAGTCTCTTCAGCAACTTCTTCCTTGGCAGAGGTTCTTCTTAACCACAAAAGAGGTCAAAGCCTTTGCAGACTCGACCTGTCTATTTCGCCATTCAAAACTACACCAAATTCAAGGGCTTTTAGTTTTCAGTTATACCCCTTCATGTCTTTGATGTTGTTTGTGCTCAAGGGGCCCTGACCCCTGCCTGAATCAGTTCTGGGTGTCTCCCTCCCAGTGTCATATTTTTCCCTTTGATACTGTGGGTCTTGTTCCTTAATCACTCATCAGGAGATGGGTCAAATGGTTTTTAGCACCAGTCCAGGCCTTTTCACCTCCCAGACTACTCCTCCCCCTACTCTTCAGATGCAGGGCAGCCTGGTGCCATCTCAATCCCTCCCTGGGTCAAGACCTTTCCCAGCTCCTCTCACCTTTCAGATCCAGACAGTAAATCCACATTCAGCAGAGACACACAGAAATGCTTAAAGCACAAAACTCAGCCACTTTCTAAGAGTGGTTTCTGAACACACAGTGACAAAATCACTTTCACAGAAATATGTGTTATGACACTGTGAGTTCATACATACTAAACTTCACCTCTCCATTTGAAACTTATAGGAAACTAGGCTAACAAACACAACACCCAGCCTACGCCATTCTGTCCTCTGGGGAGGATGGCCTTTCAGCAGTGAAAAACGAAATGGAGTGTATTTTACTGTCAGGACAGAACACACACCTTAGTATATGTCCTGCCTTTTACTTACACTGCACCCTGCCCAGGGGATACCCCGGGACCTACCACAGGGGTGCCCAATGTGTATGAAAAAGGGAAAGTAAGGCCTGACAAGTGGTTGCACTTGTCAAGACAACATGATACCTTAGCAAACTGCAAGCAGGCCTAACATTGCAGGCCTGAGTTCCCTTCTCCGTGCGCCTTTGTATTACTAGCCCTGGCACACACAGTGCGCATCACTAGGAACTTTACTAGTAAGGCAAACATACTGATTACCATCATAATTTACATAGGGAACACTTGTACTTTGACACTGATCAGCAGTGGCAAAGTACCCAAAGCATCTAAATTGGCAACCTTGTGTCAGGAAAACTGGTCATGGGGGAAAGCAAAAAGTTTATGGAACTTTAGCCAAAAAGGCCAAGTCCTACAAGAGGTATTTGTCTTCTTTGAGCAGGATGGCCTAAGGGATTGTGCTTGGCCCCTTCCTGACCTTCAATTGGTGCCTACCCTGTCACCTCCCTTTGTCCTCTAGTTGGCTCAGCTTTAAACCCAATGGTAGAGGAAAGCTGCCCAGAACTGGTTTTGAGTGACCATGTTAGGAAATATATCTTTTTGTGTGGTAACTATCAGGTTTTTGGACCGGTGCTGCGGGTTTTTTGATGCCGAGAGTGCACTAAAGCCTGTTTACTAGACCTCAGTGCCAGCCATTGGGCCTAAAGTGTATGTTGAATCGGATGTACCCAAATGGAACTGGCTAGGTCTCTAGTACGTGGCAACCTGGTACAAAGAAAATGTAAGTTAGAAGAGTACCCTAGGGACTGCAGCATTGGTTGTGCCACCCTGGAGGTCTCCCCAGTAAAACGAGTCTCCCACTGTGGACTGGTAGGGCAGTCATGAACCGTTGGCACGACTTTTCCATTAAAAGCAATGGCAGAGCCCCCACTTCCCCAGTGTATCTGTGTAACTCCCCCCTTCCGCAGGGCTACTGAGTCCCAGGGCAGGGTGGAACATATTATACCAGAAGGACATATAGTTTACATGTCCTGACAGTAGAAATGCAAAGCTGCCATTTGTTTGTTTTTTAGGGTGCAAAGACTTGGTTGCCCAATTGGCAAGTGCTGGGTAACACACTGACTCCTCAGCCATGCTTACTCCTGAACAGTGCAGCCAAAGGGGGCAGTCCAGGGTATTAAAGAATTGATTACATTAAGCTCTACTGGATTCGCAAGTCGTAATAAATGTAACTTGTTGCTGTGTTCAGCTATTACAAAGCTGCCACTTTGTTGCCTTTAAAACTCTTGTGCTTTCCCTGGCACACATGGAGCCTGTTCCATGAGACAGCTTTTTGCCCTCCCCGGGAGATGACTTATAGGAAGAGAGAAAATGAATCGAAGGCCAGGGAGGTGTTACCTCCCTCCTTCAGGAAGCCACATGGTGTTGGACCCAAAAGGCAGGCTTCAAAGAGGAAGCAGCCTTTGATGAGCAAATGTGAAACACTAGAGTGAAGGGCTGCCCCACTGTTTAGATAGGTAGGCTGGCACGGGGAGCAGATAGGGGAAACCAGTTACCAAACTGGTTTCCCCAGGGACGTGTAGCCCTGAGGTAGCCACACCCAACGGATGGGATATTGAGGCCCACACGATGAGAGATGGGTCTCACCATCTTGCAAATGGGCAGAATGGTGCATCCTGGAATATCCAGATGCCACACTCCACATTAAGTGGTTACCAGGGGAAGGGAACCGGGTAGACCACTGCATCCTGCCCTGGGGGCATTTTCCAAGGATAAATCAGGAACCCTGACCTCAGATCTCAAGTGTCCTGAAAGGAGGACTGAGGAAGGACTACCCTGCTGAACCAAGGGACCAGCAAAGAGAGGCTAAACTGTCGAGGACTGCACCTGCAGCACCTGGTGGCTAGCGCACCTGTTGTGTCCAGCTAAAGAACGGTGATGAATCTAACCCAGATCCTTTGACTGGGTGTGAGTGTTTGATTGGCTCAGATGCTCCGTCCATCACCAACCCCCTTTTGAACCGCTTTTGGCCGCCATAAGTGTGGCAGGGTATGCTCAGACGTGAGTCCCTTGCTCACTTTGCCACTGGATTCAAGCAAGCCGGGCTGAAGACGGCTGGAATGCCAGAAACCGGTCCTCGGAAGCTTGTTTCCGGTCCAGGGAAGACATGGCTTGGCAGTTCGGGCTGGACTGTTCCCATGAGGCACAGGGTCAGACTGATTTGCATATAGCCATGTCTGAACTGGGGTGGCAGAGTGGGCTAAAGAACGGTGATGAATCAAACCCAGATCCTTTGACTGGGTGTGAGTGTTTGATTGGCTCAGATGCTCCGTCCATCACCACCCCCTTTTGAACCGTGTCCAGCTCAAGAAGCAGTTACCTCCAGAGCCCATCAATGCCAAAAGACTCCAAGGGCCAGCTGACTGGCCTCCTGTTTGCAGCACAGGGACACAACTGCTGAAGAAGCCTGCTGGGGCAAGTTGGTAGCCCAAAGTCTTCCAACTGCTACCACCTCTGCAATTCAGCACATGGGACCAAGACCCGGTGCTCAGAGTTGCACCCAAGTTAGCTGAGCCCGGTGGTGCTGTAGGAGAGCTCATGCAACCCTCAGAGGTGAACTATTGACTCAGGAAGGATCGGCTTATAACCGCGACACCGGGGGACTGGTAGTCTAATGGCAACAGGACTTTGCCCAGCCTGCAGAGGACTTCGTGGGACGTTGACCCTGTGACCAGGACCACCTCACCTAGCTCAAGGACCGAGGAGTAGCTGTAGCAAGACCCCCATCGAGCGCATCGCATCAACAGCATCCTTGGAGCATCTTCAGCAGCCTTCATACCTTGCATAAGGACCACGCCATAGGAATTAATTGCAACTCGGGTAAAGTGCCTGAAACTGCTTGAAGACTGCTTCTTCTGTGGAGGTAACTTAGGTCCTTACTTGTCCCCTTCACTAGCACCCTGCTTGAGTTGCTCGCTACCTAGCTCTACTCAACAACATTGATAGTTGCCCAAGTTTTACTTGAAAATGTTTCTAAGCAACAAATTTGTTGAATTTGCAAAGGCTTGTTTGCCGCTTAGTAAAATGCTTTGATTTGTTATCCCTTGTAAATTTCATATCTCTGGAACCTTCTGATGGATCTTTTTGGTTGTGGTGTCTAAAATTATATAAACATACAGTTTGTTTTTATAACTTGGTGTTGGATATCTGGAGTGTCCGGTCAAATTTTTCTTCAGTTGTTTTGGTGCGGTTTAAATGCTTTACACGTGGTCTTCTGTTTAAGTCTTGCTGCTCAGTGCCACAGCTACCCGGGACAGAGTTGAGAGTTTGACAGACGGAACCTACTAAACCTCAAGGGGTGGGTAAGTGTATTCTTATATTGTGTTTTCCCTTTATTGCTGTGTGAGTACTGCTTAAGCACTTTACACATTGTCTTTAAGTTAAACCTGACTGCTTTTGTACAAATATACCAGACAGTTAAGCATATGTTTATTTAGTGACATTTTATGGTTCACTCTGACAAGGACTGTGATTATTGTTTGTGGTGAGTTCTCCCCCCCTCCGCAAACAGTCTTATTTATTACAATCTTTCACTAAGAAATCATACCAGACACTAATGGTTAATGCAGCGTTCCTGCACACCTCAAATTCAGTGACATTCTCATTAATGTATCATTCTAGTTCCATTGTTAAAGAAGGGTACCAGAATATATCTGAGGCAGGGAATTCCTCTAATTAGTAAAGCATTTACAGCAAAAGAACCGAAAGCAGTATGACCTCAAACCACACATGTGAGCATCACTGCTAAGTAATAAATCATTCCCGGCATCAGAATCTGGTTCAGTGACTTTTCACACCTTCAAGGCAAATAAATAGATTTAATCAATAACAAATCACTTTCGGTGACAGAATCAAACGCAGTGTTGTACACTTTCTTTGTAAGGGGGTTCTTGTACTAACACACACGTCATGGCTAGAGCAAAGCTCTTTGTACCTGCACACTTTAAAAGCAAGGACAATAAAACAAACAAACAAGCCATTCCCAGCACCAAGTCTAATGAAGTGTGGCGGCACGCATAAAAGGCAGCGAGCATCTCTTACTAACAAAATATGTCCTACACTACATTACAATGTATTGTCTGCACACCACAGAAGTAGTGAACATCTCTGCTAAGAATATATTTCCTCTACCAGGCCTTAGCGCAGTGAAGTTGCACAGCCCTGGAAAAGAGTGATTCTATCTAAACGATGACAATTGACTATATATTGGGTTCACAAAGAACCTTATTAATAAACTTAACTTCAATGAATACAGAAAAAGAACAATATCTTTCTAAGCCATCTGCATCATGTACAGGGCAATAGTACACCCAAAGGAAAGACCATGGATTGAGAAGGACAACTTCTAATCATTTCTTCCTTCAGATGAAACGGTATTCTTGGAAATCCTTCTCCAGCAAACTAGACGACCCTCTCCCCTAGGCAAATAAGAATGACAGCAAGTACCTAGAATCCTGCAAATCAATAAATAGTGGCTTCTCCCTAAAATAAGGCTCAAGTGCTAGATAATCAGATGCAATTCTAATATCAAATTGAATACAATGCTGCAGGACGATGTATTAGATGTCCTAGTCAGATAAAACCATGGTGTCTCTGGAAGGGTCTCCAATTGGTAGCTCGGGAGCTAAGGGTAGCTCACCAGTGCCCTGAAAGTAGCTTCCTGGAGTACAGGCCAGCACAGTATTCATTCAGAGGGTTCTAACTATATTGAAGTAGGCAGTGCTGCATAGCTTCATATCCTGGGTGGGACTCCAGGCAAACCAATGGCAGGACATGCTTACACACAAACACACACTGTGACAGCCTGCATTACCTGTAACATAACCACCTGTGTCCGCTCTCAATTTAGCAAAGTCGCACGGAGAATGTCAATTTGCAAGCACCACTCTACCAGTCACACATAGTATATGTATATATAAGATTCTCACCCAGCACAGCAGCCGCTGTGCGAATGCACTTCCAATCCAGCCTTGTCACAAAATCAATCCATAAAGCGCGTGTGCTCTCAAGTTGAAATTTTATTCATTTTGGTTCCAGCATGTTACAAACGGAATCATGTAGCAAACCCAAAGCTTTTCAGCGAAAAGCACTCGCCTTGGTCACGGGTGGCTAGTTTGTTGGAAATTAACTAATTAAATAAAGTTACCAAAATTTGAGGTCCATGTGATTTTATGACCTCATTCCGGAGGGAAGGGGATTATATGCTCTGTGACATGGCCATATTTTGAAGTGAATATCACAAGAAGTTATACTCACCGTAGCCCGTTTGCTGAAATATGGGAAAATTTTCTACTGGGAATGGCATATAATGTGTTTCACATTATGATGTAATAATGTGAAGATAAGTGAATGTATATCTAATGTATATATAACATAGTATATAGGTTACTTGTAATCCACACCACTGTAAGATGGCCGCCAATGTAGAGGTTCCATGTCCTTTGTTTACTTTTACACTGAGAAAATCACAAGTGCACTTTTGAAAAATAGTAACTTTATTTAATTAGTTCATTTCCAACAAACTAGCCACCCGTGACCAAGGCGAGTGCTTTTCGCCGAAACGCGTTGGGTTTGCTATATGATTCCGTTTGTAACATGCTGGAACCAAAATGAATAAAATTTCAACTTGAGAGCACACGCGCTTTATGGATTGATTTTGTGACAAGGCTGGATTGGAAGTGCATTCGCACAGCGGCTGCTGTGCTGGGTGAGAATCTTATACTTTACAGGGTGACCTCTATCCCTGGCTTTGCACCGCAGTTCTGGGTCCCGGTGTAATGGAGGAAGTGGTCTTGGATATATATATATTTTCGTAGAAAACCTTCAATATTCTTGAAGCATTCACGGACACCAAGTGGAATTCGTTGCTGAAAGGTTTATTTTCAACTACAAATCAACGCGTTTCAGCTTACGCCTTGTTCACGCTAAGTGACAGGTGTTCCTTCACACTTTTTTTGCGTTTTTTTTTATAAGGTGTCAATAAACAAACAGTGTAAACACAGTGACAACATAATAAATAATGCAGCCATCCTAACAATATGTCAAAACTTCATACTTTGTCTGTTAGCAAGCCACAATATCATTTTATACTTTGAATTTTAAATAAATTCCACTGGTTTTGGTTAAATTATAACACCAATTACAAACCAACTTTTATGCGAATTAATTGCACATCATAAGCGGGAAAATTCCCAAAGCCAGTTCTCCGTAAAAACTCAAATTCATTTTTTGGGTTTACACAATTATCAAGGCTATCTTGAGATATCCATGACAATACGGCAATGATTCAGGGAAATATACATATGTATTGGTCTCAATAAAACGCATCATTCTGCCCATATCATTGTTATGGTTAACCTCATATACGACCCACTGGGCATACCAATTGTGTGAAACACCAAATACACAGCGGAGTTCATAAACCCAGTATAATCAATCAACCTCTAATTCGGGTAACCTTCTTAGTTTACAGCACACATGATTGCATACTGGTAATTTGCCCTCGTGGTCAACCTCCGAAACCCAAATTGGTTACAGAATTAATCCACAAAGTTTGCATATCCAAGCTTTAGCTTAAATGAGTCTCTTGGTTCTTGGCTTGCCAAAAGTAATAACAGCAGTATCGCCCCAGTGGGCTTAAATCACTAATTTTGATAGCCCCATATTTAAAGTGAAAAAAATTAAAATATATTAAAAATAGTCAATTTACAGAATGAACAGCAAACAACACAGTTTATAGCACCTTCTCAATTATGCAAATGTACAGACAATTCTTTGTTAGAATTCAGCCCCATAGGTGACATAGTCTCCAAATCTATGATGTACCTTGACTCTAACTTACGCAGGGTCAATAATCTGTTTCCTCCTCTAATATTTTCCCCTACTGACTCAATTACCACCATTCTCAACAACTTTTCATTTTGCATGTGATTGTCAAAAAAGTGTTGGGCGACTGGATATTGTGTGTTTTTGTGACGAATGGCTCTAATATGCTCAAGTACCCGTTTTTTTGCCCGGTGGATGGTACTTCAAATATATGCCAATATGTGCCTTATTACAAGGACACATAAGTGCATACACACAATACATAGTGTTACATGTTAGTGTTTTTTTAATTACTAGATCTCTCTTACTGCCGCTGATATTGAGATTCACACAATCCAAGCTGTTACTGCAGGCTTTGCAGTTCCTGCAGCAACTAAATCCTCCCCTTCCACCTGATCTTAACTTGTTGGAATCAGATACCAAATTGGAGCTTAACTAATCTTTTAAGGATCTATTCTTCTGGAATGTGACTTGTGGACCATTACTTAGATGTTTTTTGAGATGAGGGTCAGTGAGTAGTATATGCCAGTGTTTTTTCAAAGTAGATCTCACATCATGGGCTTGCCCTGAGTAAGTGATATTGAATCTAAGTGTATTCTGTTCCTTAACCCTTTCTTCAGGATGTAACAATGGGAACCCGTGTTACCTTCTCCACCTTCTTACAGGCTGAAATATATATATATATATATATATATATTTTTTTTTTTTTCATCACACTCCTTTTCAAGAAGCAAACGGGTCGCACCACAGCAAATTGGTTTGTTTAATCCAGAGTTATTTAATTTTCCAAAACAAACACACCAACGCGTTTCGTTCTAAATCTAGAACTTTTTCACGGTGCCGCCCCCTTGACACTTCCTCTTTTTAACACAACATGATGTAATTTCCTGTGCTTGTGTTTCTGGGGCATTGTGGTACCTGTAGTTAAACTTATGACAGAGTAAGCCAGCTAACGGGGGGGGGGGGTACATGGAACATGGCACTCGCATCCCAGGCCTGTCAGATGGTGGGGCACAGAGGACATATATATATTAAACTGGACCAGAGCAAAAGTACCACGAATAGCCAGACTGGAGTCATTAAACTGACAGAGTGGAAGTTTTTGAGAACCATACATTAGCAACCCAGTAGCCAGGGAGAGGCAAGGCTGGATCGAGAGCGGAGACAGGTAATATCCTTATTTATTTTAGACTGTTAAGAGTAGTGTGCTTTTATGTCTGTGTATTCGTTTAAATGTTTCTATGTGGGCATGAGTACATTATTCAAAAGTGCATATTTGATAGAAAACCATGTATTTTGAGAAGCTGCTATGCTGATGTTTGAAAACAAAAGACCTCAAAATTCAAAATGTATTTAAGATGATCCATGATTGATATTTCATACCGTGTTGGGAATATTTCTAGCTTTTTGAATTTCTTTTGTGTTAATGGTTACTCGCTGCTGTGACTTATTTCATTAGTTATGTGGGGGCATTTTATGTTGAAACATTTCTTCACAATGCTATTTGTAACCTCGTCTTAAGAGTGTGGGTGCTTGGTGTTCTACTATAATATCAAATTTTAACTATCAGCAAGCCAAAATATTGTATCCACAATATAGACTACCACAGTACCATTAAAGTACTTACATATATGTACGTATTATTTTATCTGGGGGGCGCTAGAGGGCACACATGCAAGATGGCCACACTGGTGTGAGGCTCTGGCGGCCCGGGATCCATAGTCCGGCATAATCCTGCTTGTGCAAGGGATTGGACAAACCGAGTCCGGAAAAATTAAACTGGAGACTGTGGCAATCCCGACAAAGCAATTTGGAGAGTCGCATACACTATTGCTGCGGATTAACAGATCGACGACTCTCAGACACAGAGACGAGACAGCACGTGCTGCGAAGGCCTACACATACGTGTAACTAGCCGGGTCCTCTCGGGCGGAGATGGGGCTGCCCTGGGACATCCTACGAGCCCCCGATGACTGGAACGGAGGTAAGGAGAGTGTTGCGTGGGTGGAAGCCACCCCCATCGGCATGCCTGACACAACACATACCAAAAACACACCAGGGGGCCTGACGGAAACAGGGACACTCCGCATGCCCCTCGCCCCTTGAGAAAACAGAGCCGCAGACTGCGGGGAGACGCTCCGCATGTGCCACGCCCCTTGACTAAACAGAGCCACAAACTGGGGGGCGTCGGCCATAGAGACATGAAGTTTGGGCTTGGCGGAGGATGAGCATCAGGGCATCCGAATGAGGTTCCAAGAAATGAAGTGGCACCAGAATCAAGTACGGTGCAGGTCCACACCCTCACGCAGTACAGCAGGCTAGAAGAGCACTGGAAGGGCATTGCCTTCCCATAAAAATAACTCATTAACAATTCACCGCAGCACGGCCAGATATATGTGAGTCAAAATGCTTCTTAAGATCAAATTGCAGCTGCGAGAAAGCAGAGACCCCTGACGGCAAGAGCTAGTCGGGACATATGAATATATGATACCCCCAAGGCAAGACCTGGGTGTCAGCTTCCATATGAAAACAGTATTCAGAGGGTGCTGAATTTTAGTTTACAAAGAGGCCAGCATTACGGACCTCATCACCTCCTCCAAGTCGTGGAAAGAGAGGCCCAGGCCAGACGCGAGACCTGGACCCTGCCTGGAACTGCCCCTCCTCACATGGTCACAGCAACGCGGCCAGTGAGTATGGGAATACGCCACGTGTATTGAATGCAGGCAAAGGAGAACGCCCAGATAAACTATTCACCTGCAGCCAACTGTAAAGATAAGGCCTTTCCGAAATCGAGCACACAATCCGGATGGGGTACATAGGCCTGCTTCTCAGGCCGCAACCACCTGCAGAATTCACATGCCGGACCCATATTAGGGGTCAGCAGAGTGGAAGACTTGCCCCCCCAAGACCCTGATATTAAGCCGCTGTCATTGAGATTAATAGACATTGTCAATTAACCTACAGCAGAGCAAGAAGACTACGAGTCCATCATGCACTACAGCAGCAACCGGTGGAAAAAACAAAAAATACAGCTGCCAGACGAAGGTGGGTAGAACCGAGACAAAGCAAGCCAAACTACCGTTTGAACCCCAGCAAACGCCCTGAACTCATGGAGATAACAAACAGCAGGCAGCTGACCAACCCACTGAGGCCTCGCAGTCCGCCGATGATGACCTCAAATCACAACTAACACCCATGAAACATAGCCCCTCCTCAATCGAAACCAAGATGGATTCAATGTGCAACCAAATAGACTTCATGGCCAAAAACTGGAGAAACATGATGCTCGAATTGGGGAAGTGGAACAAAGAATCTCTGATCTGGAAGACACTTCAGCGGCCAGGAAGACACAATTGACGCAAATGGATTGTATTTTAAAGATCATCGCTGCCAAGAATGAGGACCTTGAGGCGCACTCTAGCCGTAACAATATATGCATTTTTGGTGTACCAGAGAGCGCCAACACAGGGAGGATGGAAAACTATGTGAAACACATGTTACGTACCACTTTTGGAGCAGAAGTATTCTCTGCACAGCTGATAGTGGAAAGAGGGCATTGCTCACTGGGACCGAGACCGTCACAGGGAGCTCCTTCCATGCCTATTATTGGTAAGTTGCTTAGTTATAGGGACCACAATACCGCCCTTTGCTTAACTAGAGCAAATTAACTATGCAATGATGAATCTGGCGCGCCTACAAGTCACCCATCAGGTAAAGCAGTAATTCTTCACGATCCCACAACAAGTGAAGGACTTCCTTAAACGTCTCAAGAAAGACCAGGCCAATCATGAGAGAAATGGCAGAGATGACTACTCACCATCCCAGCTGTCGGAGAAGGAGTAATCAGACTACTGTTGGACTGGTTGTGAGTATGTTGGGGAGATGACTTTCTAGAGGGGCCAAGACTAACATGTTATAAACCTTGCATTGTTAAAGTTATGCAAGAGATGGTCACTGCATAACTGCTGCCCTTGCAGCCTAATGAGCGTATTCTTCTGCTGTTCCCGGGCACCCATCTCTCTCCCGATTTCAGGTTGTTGTGCCCTCTGGCGATACCCCTACTGGTGATCCCTCACCACTCTCGCAATAGACCTCTTGAGAGGTAAAAACTTCATACCTGTCTCTCTCTAGTCTCTATTTCTTCATTGATTCTCTTCATCCCCTTTATTTTTTTTCTCCTTATTCACTGTTCGGAACAACTGTGGTATTTAGGCAAAGCCTGAGTCAGTGCGCATGCGCTGCTCAGCGAGACTGCTGTAGTGGAGTATTGTGAAGAAGCCCCACCCACTCCTCGCCCATGTTTTTCATTGGCTTGTGTCATTGTCCGTCCTAAATGCTAGCTTCTGATTACCTAATAGTTTTGTTAGTCCCTCCTTAGTACCGCCTTGTTTTCATCTGTAACCTCCCAGGACCTGTTATTTAGTCTGTAAGCACTATTTACTTTGTTGAGTTTCTCCAACTGCAGGCTGGACATGCCTTCTTCAGCTGAAACCTCTTGTGTATTTTTTTAAGTAGCACGTCCGTCCGCTTTACACGGGTGCCAGCTACCAATCACTTTAACCCGGCATTATCTTGTGTCTCTTTCAAACCCCCCCAAGTAAAATGGTCTTAGAAATAATTAGCAAATTAAGTCATGTGAAATCCAGGTAGCACATAATTGTGTGCTAATGGGCTGAAGCTGACAACAGCACATCTGTGTTACGTCATCTGTACTAAAGCCACACTCTCTTTTTGTGGACGGGCATACTGTCTGAGGTATGCACGTTTCTTTTCTTAGGGTTTTGGCAGAGGAATAAACTGGCATTGACTTGCTTCAAGACGAATTGCCAGCTACTCAGATAGGTTAATCAAAATAAAGGTTTGTGATGTGGTTCTTTTATGAACATTTTGTATGGTGTAAAAAGAGTGGTTTTCAAAAGCCTGTATTATTGTTTCACTGATAGACTCTCTCTCTCTCACACTCTCACACACACAATAACAGTGCCCGGTTTACAGATTGCGTGTGAGTGCACTGGTAATAAAGATGTCAAGGAACTTTAGATCAGATGGCCGAGGAATATTCTAAAATCCGAAGATTGTGCGTGGGCACAGACCTGGAGTGCGCCACTTTGGTCAGCGGGTGGGGGGGGGGGGGGGGGGTGGAGGTTGTCGGGAGAGGGGATGGGGGGAGTACACCAGTTACCTGCTGTACTTACCCTCTATTTCTAGAATGGTATCACCTCCCTTTGTGTGAACAGGAGAGCCTTGTGCAACGCTGGCCTGCCTTGTTGCAGTTTAAACTGGAACTGCGGGGCACCGTAGCAGGCAACAGTCCACAGTTCTACAGAAATGCTAAAACCTTGCATTGCTTAGCTGAACAGTTTTTAGTGAGTCGCCAGACTTTCCACTTCATTTTGGACAACATATTTGATCTCAGTTCAAATGATTTCCCTTCGTGCAGTCTTCATTATTAATTTTTCACCAGTTTAAGTATTTTTGAGTTGTAGTAAATGATTACTTCGAATTTTGTTTTGTGGGAGGGACCTGGCGAGTGCCACGATTGACCCCAAAAGTACAACAGAACGGCCCGAGACCAAGACATTTTATTTAGTTGGAGAAAAACCTCTCAGGCCGCACTTATAAGAGCATTGCGTAAGGAATCTACAGGGCATCATATATATATATATTTTTGCGGATTTATATAGCGGGAACTCGACCCGAAGGTATTGGAATGCTTTACATGGGCACTAGTTACGTTACACAAGGACACATCATTTTTTTGGGTAGGCATGGGGAGATTAAGTGATCTACTCAGCATCACAGGATGTGGAGTCAACCCCGAGGCTCGGACCTTGGTTTCCCAGCTCCAAAGTCAGCAGTCTCTACCTAAGAACATGCACTAAAATATACTTGTACAAAACACCGCTAGACATCTGTACATCCTGGTGTCAAAAGAGGCCACACCACTAAGGGCTCCCACCCTGCCAACAGTCAACACCCCCATATGGCTCACTCAATACATTCCCATTAGAGCACACCTTGACACTTTATCCGGCCCGGGATCAAAAGGCCTGAAGGCCCCTTGGGGAGAGGCCATACACTAATATTAAATGGCACGTTCCCGGACCTAAGGAATAATAGCTAATGTTTATGTTAATTGGTAGACTTGGTGTTAGTTCCTAAGGGGTTCTAGTATATTTGTGGGTGCTTTCTGTAACGTGCCCTGTATCCAGGTTGACTGCAATAATGTGATGCCTGGGCGCTAACTCACAATTATAGAATAACCATCCTTGCCACATAATCCACCATCTGCAGTGTAAATTGCAGATGTAACAAAAAATGTTTGTTTCTATTTCAAACGGATCACAAGTTACTAAACAAAAAACACATGTGGGTCCGCTCAGTCACAGACCCATTGCAAAGGTTAACAGGAACCCTTTCAGTTGCTGTATTGAGATGTTGAACCGGTACTTATAAGATGGAACTTGAGCAAACAGTCTTTAGACTAATATTGCCATAGAATGTGCTGCATTATGCCGCATAATTTAGTCAGTTGTGGGCTTCCTTGCCACATAATTGCATGTTAAAGGCGAGACTGATTACATTGCAAATGCTTGTTTATTTCATGATTAATACAAGTGATCAAAATTTCATGCTAAGGCAGTTGTTGTTTGTTACTATTCAGGTTCAAGAGGGTGAGTATGATGTCCTCAGCAGGTTTGAGTTGTCGATATGGGTGTGGGAAGGAAATAGGGTCTGTTACAATCAGTACATAGAGCTCAATATAGGCAGAAATGATTTGCAGTCACTACGATACACACACACAAGGCCAACATTGCCACTACAATGCAAAAGCCCGGATGCCGAGCATGCTTGAATGACAGAATCCCAAAAACTAGAAATACGCTTTATACCATGGAATGTAGGGGGACTAGGGAATCCACGCTAATGCAGACAAATTCTGGCCTACCTAGGTAGGCAGGGTGCCGAAGTTGCAATGCTACAGGAAACCCACCTCAATTCCAAAGGGCCCCATAGATTCGCTGCCCGATGGGCGGAGCATAGATGCTTTGCATCATATTCTAAATACTCAAGAGGCACGGAAATCCAGGTCAAAAGAAACACACTACACTTACTTACCTATGGAGATATTACAGGACCTGCAAGGCTGATTCAAGATCATGTGGGGCAAACTGATCTCTCACTTTCTTACATTGGTCAGTCGCTATGGGCCCAACACAGACAACCCACTTTTTTTCGCTAATTTATGGGGTAAAATAATGGCAATTGGATTAACCTACGTGATTTGGGGGTGGGGGAGACTTCATCACGACTCTTGAGCCAGCACTGGATAGAACACATCCTCAGTCACTAGATCAAAACCCAACGGCAAGTCCAACACATTTTCACTGAGAATTGCCTCTTAAATGCTTGTCGACATTTGCACCCAGGGTAGAAAGAAGACACCCACTATGCCTCAGCACACGCTACATGGTCACGTCTAGATTACTGTGTGATAATCAGAGGGCTGGGCCCGTGGCTTACATGGGTCTAGCACCTCGCATGCACCTACTCAGACCACTCCCCAGTTGAGATGAGACTCACTCCACCTGTCGCATATGCTCCACATAAAGCCTGGCACCTCAACCCAACAATGCTACTAGACGCTGTGTTCCGTGGAGAAATGGGTCAAGAAATACAACAGTACTTCCAAAGCAATATAGGTACATTCGATCAGGAATCAACGGTATGGGAGGCCTTTAAAGCCACCATAGTAGGGATTTGTATTGCTGAAGGCGGCAGAGTGTTGAAAAGATATGCGGTCAATGCTTAACCGCCTTGAGGGAGAGATTAAACAAATGGAGGAAAGGCTCAGCCACACACAGACTGCAGTAGAACAATTAAAGTTAAGAGATAAAATATCAGAATACTGAGATACAGCGGACAGGGAGTTACTATTCCGGGGTAAATATTTCAAAGCCCGCAGATATGGTGAGGGAGAAAGACCAGGTAAGGCGCTAGCTGACCAAATCTCCTCGCTTTACACCACAAAACAACAACTCCCAATCACATTGTCGCCCTACCTTGAACAGGTTGCGTTGGGTTGGATGGGTGAGCCGCAGAGAGACTTCCTCTTCCTGGAGATTGAAAAGGATGATATTCAGGCAGTGATCATGCAAGTTCGCTCAGGCTGAGCCCCTGGGCCAGATGACCTGCCGACTGACTTTTATAAAACATACAATGGGCATTTAGTTCCCATTTTTGAAAAAAGTGTATGAAGGAATCAGGAACCCTCCCCTTAATCTATTTTAATGATGTTGGCATAATTTTGTTCATTGCATTTTTATCTATCTTTCTAAATTTGTTTGAAAATTGTATTGTGCTGTGTTCTTTACTATGAAATAGTCTGTACTGCCTGAACTCAATACACATGTGTGTGGGGATTGTGTGTTGCTTGTGCCATAGATACCAGGCGTTCAGCAGAGATACTCTCTGAACTGTGTTTTTGACCAAACCAGGAAGGATTTATTGAGTTGGCAAGGGTAGCGTCCTCCCAAATTAATAACCTTATTTCTGACAGTTCTGCACAGGACAGTTGCATGAGTAAGGGATGAGTTGTTGAGGTGGCATTCCTTATCCCCTTCGCTGCTAGGCCTTTTCCCCCTTCTGCTAAGCCTTTTTTTGGCTATTTGGGGTAGTTTGCGCTTAGGCCCCTGTAACTTTTTGACCACATAAGGTATCCACGCCAAAATCTCGTCCTTTATACCAAAATCTTGGGGATTCTAAATGTACCCAGGGTTTCTGGATTCCCATGGAGAGGACCCAGAATTTAGCCACAATACAGCTAAACTTTTTTTTTTTAAATGGGAAAAAAGGACTACAGATGAAAGCATCAGTTTTTTCCCTGCAAATGGTATAAAAAAAGGGGTTGTGGTGCTGAAATCACCATCTTCCCAGCTTTTAGGGACATCCAGATTTTTGTCAGAAAACCAACATTTTTTACACAGCTTTAGCATTTTTCTGGGACATAGACTATTTTTGCAATTTTTTGTGCTTTTAACCTCCTTCCAGCTAATGGTAGAAATGGGTATGAAATCAATAATGGATCCTGGAAAGCTATTCATTTTAGAAAAGTAGACAAAATTCTGAATTCGGCAAGGGGTCATTTGTGTAGATACTTCAAGGTTTCTTTATAGAAACTAACCATTGAATAAAGGAAAAATTGAAAATAATAATAATAATATACGGTTACATCCGCTGGACCGTTCTGGTTGTGAGGATATGTAGGACTTGTAGGTTCAACAAGAACCTGACAAACCCAGAGGCAATAACTGAGCAGCATCTTGCAATGGTTTTTTATATGTACCGGGTATATAGCAATTAATTTGGAAAAATATATACATGGAAAAATCGGTATGAGAGACACCTATGTATTTCTGAAATTGAAACAAAATACAGAGTTTAGAGACAGTAGATATTTGCGCATTTCCGAAATTGGCTTGCGTGGGTCCCCTAACGTTTTCCTACCCAGAATCCCCTGCAAACCTTAAATTTAGCTGAAAAAAATCACTCTTTTCTCAAATTTCTGTCTTGGAAAGTTCTGGAATCTACGTGGATCCACAAATTTCCTACCACCCAGGTCCCCAGGTCTCCCGATAGAAATAATACCTCACTTGCGTGGGTGGGTCAAGTACACGCGACAGGCAAGGGCCCAAAACGTATTGAGGAGACCTCAAAATAACCTATCACAAAACAACCTGGCTTTGCACGGGGGGTCACCTGGATGTAGGGACCCAGACGTGGCGGACATCTTGGGAAACTATCAAACTTGAAACCCACACATTTTTTAAAATGGACACCCGGGGGAGTGCAGCGAGGTATGGCTTGCGTGGGTTCCCCAACGTCCCCTACCAACAATCCCATGCAAACCTCAAATTTAGCTGAAAAAAATCATATTTTTCTCAAATTTCTATATGGGAAAGTTTGGGAATCTACGTGGATCCACAATTTTCCTACCACCCAGTGTACCCCCAGGTCTCTCGATAAAAATGATAGGGAGAGGTGTGGCGCCGCGGCCAGGGCGACTGACGCTGGAATCTGGGGACCACGGTTCGATCCCCGGCTCCGGCGGCAGGTTAGCCCAGCACCATGTGACTCTGGGCAATAGCTCGCTTAATCTTCCCGACGGCCCCCCAGCGCCTAGAGACCCTTACGGGTGATTGTGCGCTTTACAAATGTGGACTTTACTTTACTTTACTTTACCTCACTCGTGTGGGTGGGTTAAGTACCCGCAACAGGCATGGGCCCTATACGTATTGAGGAGACATCAAAATGACCTATCATAAAACAACTTGGTTTTGAAAGGGGGGGACACCTGGGTTTTATGGCCCCGGGCTTGGCGGCCATCTTGGTAAACTACCAAACCCACACATTTCTGAAAACTAGACACCCGGTGGTGTCCAGTGAGGTATGGCTTGCGTGGATCCCCCAATGCTTCCCTACCCAGAATACCCCGTATACCTCAAAATTACCTTGAAAAAAAAATGTTCCACATATTTTTGGGTGGAGTCACCATGCCAGTACAAATGTCCTACCCCACAGCGTTTCTCTCAGTCTCCTGAGTAAATTGATACCTCACTTGTGTGGGTAGGGCAACGGCTTGTGACTGGGAAGAGGCCAAAACAAAGGGATTTAGGGCATAGCTCCGACAATTCTAAGCGCTACTTTTTTTTTTAATGCATTTTTAGCCAATACTGCATTGGACACCCACATAAGTGAGGTATCATTTTACTCGGGATACTAAGGAGAATGCTGTGGGGTAGGACATTTGTGCCGGCACAGTGATTCCACACAAAAATATGTGAAAACTGTATTTTTTCAGCTAAATTTGAGTTTTGCAGGGGATTCTGGGTAGGGAAACGTTGGGAGATCCGCACAAGCCATACCTCATTGTACTCCCCTGGGTGTCTAGTTTTCAGAAATGTCTGGGTTTGATAGGTTTCCCTAGATGGCCGCTAGGCGGGGCCAAAAAAACAGGTGCCCCCTCTTGCAAATCCAGGTCGTTTTGTTATGGGTAATTTTGAAGTATCCACAGTACGATTTGGTCCATTTCCTGTTGCAGCCACTATGCCTACCCACACTTGTGAGGTACCATTTTTATAGGGAGACTGGTAGAACAGCTGGGTAGTAGAAAATGTGTGTCAGCCTGGTGATCCTACAACATCCTCACACAGAAAATATTTTTTCAACAAAATGTGACTTTTGCAGGGGATTCTGGGTAGAGAAATTATGGTGGGCCCACGCAAGCCATACCTTTCTAGACTCCCCGGGTGTCTAGGTTTCAGACTTGTGAGGGTTTGGTAGGTTTCCCTAGATGGCCGCTGACACCGGGGCAAAAAACTCATGGGACCCCCCTTGCAAAACCAGGTTGTTTTGTGATAGGTAATTTTGATGTCGCCTCAATAGTTTTGGACCCTTGCCTGTCCCAGGTACTTGACCCACCCACACAAGTAAGGTACCATATTTCTCTGAAGACTTTGGGGAATGCGGGGTGGGTAGAATTTTGTGGATCCACACAGATTCCAGAACTTTCCACCACAGAAATATGAGGAAAATGTGTTTTTTATTTTATTTATTTTTTACATATTTTGAGGTTTTCAGAGGATTCTGGGTGATAGAACCTGGTGAGAGCCAAACAAGTCACCCCATCCTGGATTTCCCTGGGTATCTAGTTTTAAAAAGTGTATAGGTTTGCTAGTTTTCCCTATGTGGCGGCAGAGCTAGGGTTCAAAATCTATAGCTAGGCACATTGCAAAAAAAAGGGTGAGTGGGTAGAATTTTGTGGATCCATGCAGATTCCAGAACTTTCCACCACATAAATGTGAGGAAAATATGTTTTTTTCTACACAGTTTGAGGTTTGCGGTTTGCAAGGGTTTCTGGGTATCAGAACCTGGCGACAGCCAGACAAGTCACCCCTTCCTGGATTCCCCTTGGTGTCTAGTTTTAAAAAATGTACAGGTTTGCTAGGTTTCCCTATGTGCGAGCTGTGCTAGGGCCCAAAATCAACATGTAGGCACATTGCTAAAAAATAAGTTGGTGCCTAGTGGGGTTTCTGGCACCCTGGTAGTAATCGAGGGGGGGGGGCATGGTTTGCCCCGATATGCCCCCTAGATGGGTAGAAAGACTGTGGCTATTATTAGTGGGGGGGGCATTGGTATCTGTGACTAAAAGGCCTCCCCCCTGTGCTCCCTTGGGAACTGATGCCCTGTTCATGTGGGAAAAATCCTCTTAAGAAACCAGTTGCAAGTATTAGACATGTTCCTACACGATCATTCATTGTGCCCTATGCTAATGGCGTACTTATAGTGCACTCATGTCTCTGGGGGAAGTGACCTCATTGCATCCCACCCTGATGAAAGACCAGGACTCTTTTAGGCCACTGGCTGGGAAGGGCTGAAACATGTTGGTGCCTAGTTTAGGGTCATAGGACCAATTATATCCTAAAATACCCTGCTATGGTGTTTTTAGTCTTCCCTCCCTCTCCACCAGTAAAGGATACCTTAGGAGTGGGTGAGGAATGTTATCTTTAAAGGTACTCCCCATACACCTTTTCATAATTGCTCCCTGAAATATGGTACAGCGCAACCCGACCTCTAGGAGTTGGGGTGAGCCCAACGAGGAAGCATGTCACTAATAGAGTGAGTGAGGGCTATATAAAGGAAAGGGTATCTCTCCCTTCCCACCCATAGATTCGGGTTGGTTACAGATTGGATATAGGAACTCTCCTTGCATTCCACTTAAGAGTGAACCATCACATACACAAAAAGAACCCCTTAGTCCCCCCCTTGTTCTGTTTCCTCAATAACGCTTGGCGTTCTTCTGAAGGGACACCCATTACATTTCGTACGTCGATATTTTTTACATATATGATATTCTTGCATCACAATAATTCGGACACACAACTGTGTTGTGATACCTCAAACCTGACACAAGAGCATTTGCATCCCCTGCAGTGTTCATATTTCCTAGGTGGTTAAAGAGTTGAACAGGTTAACAATTACATTGTTATAATAAAATAAATATGAGGCTAGCTTTGAAACACCTGGTTAACATGTCCTTATTACAGCACTCTGTGTGACGAGGGAACTGGACCATGAGGAGAGGAGGCTAAATTAGCCCTGTCTGGGCCCACTGACCCTAGAAGAGCGGCGTAGCAAAGATGCCAAGGCCCTAATACAAGGAAGAAAACTGTGCCACTCGATCTACTGTTGGATTGTAGAAAAACAACCACAGCTGGGGTTCAGTGAGGCCCTTACACCTCTGGGACCCAGTGCCACTACACCTCCTGCACTACTGCACTACTGATAGTTTTGTCCTTGGCCTTAAACACAGAGACCTCAAATGCCCAGGCCATAAAACAAAAAGTGAAGGCATATTCAAATCTGGCTTTGGTCAGGTCTGAAAGGGTCAGTCCTGAACCACCTGCTAGGCCAGACCCCCTCTAGATAGGAATGGAAGCATCCTCAGACAGTTTTCGGTATTGTTGCGCCTCCTGAGTAGTGTGGTGCAGTAGGTGGCACAGTGGGCATGGGACATATGTCTCGCCATGGCCGTCGCAGGGCATTTCACTAGTAAAACGAATAAGTGATGTATTCCTGCAGTGTGGTTCCTGCCCCTCCAAGTTCCCTCCATCACCAGCTGAAGCCCCAGAGCAGAGTCAACCCACTCTCTGCTGCTCAGCAGAACTTGCTCTCCTTGCCAAGGACCAGTGCAGGTATGAGGCAGAATGAAGAATGTGCCGAGTCTGCAGATTGTAATAATAGGAGTTTTACATATGTAAATAATTATCCCATTAAATAGGAGCATACTGGAAGCAGGGCGAGCACCATCCATCATCCAAGGCACGTGGGACAGGGCGAAGCAGGGGGGAGGACAGGATGGCGCCGTGGATCTGCCGGGTAACGCTTTAATTCAGGGCTTTGGTTCACATCGGATGCAAGGTAGTATTTTTAAAGGTTAATTCCACACAGGAAGGCTCTCTGGAGATCCGTGTGGCAAAGGCCAAACCTGGTGCTTGAACTTTCCACTTACCTCGAGAGGTCAAAGGTTGAGTGGGCTCCTCTTCATCTGTGGAGTTCATGTCTTTGGACAAGCGTGAAAATCTGAACAAGCACAGCCAGAGCTTTAATCAGATCAGCTTGAGCATTCCAGGGAGAGGCCAGTGATTGAATGGGTAGGCAAGAAGGGTAAATTTACTGTGCTAGAGTGGATTTTACGGAAGAAGCCAATTACTAAATGGGCATGGAGGCTGGGTAAACTCGTCTCGTGAAGGAGACACAAAGAACACAGGATGTTCAGAGATTCCCGCTTTTCATTGTGTATAGTTGTACCCACCACACGACTTGTACCACTGAATGCCACTGTGTAGCATGGAGAGCTAAAGAGCTCCCAGCTTGTATCTTTGCGACAATACGGCTGCTTGTTTTTGAGTTATTTATGCATTTATAGTTTTTGGAAAGTATTAGATGGCACCTCTCAATCGCCTTGAAGCGCTAATGAAGAAAAGATCTTTTGAAAAGGTAAAGAGAGGGGTAGCTGTGGAAGTAACAACTACTGGATAAAAGGCTTACAAAGCACATCTGTGTGACGTCTCAAGGGGCAGCAGCCCTCCAAGTTGGTAAAGCCTGGTAAATAGAGGAAAAAACCCAGAGGTGCTCACGACTGGGGTTTGTGTCAATACAAGGGAAGACGGTCTTGGGCCTCTGACCAGGTTGGCATGGCCAACCCTCTTTGGGGGCGGTCACCTCTTAGAACCATTGTGGCCAGAGGCAGTGGGAGTCCATCTTTTCCTGAACAATGAGCAGGAGGTGGGAGCAGTTACCATCTTCAAGACATACTATCCTGAAACTGGAGTTGCAGATTATTTAGGCAACGGTTTAAGCGGAGCTACACTGCCAATGCTTAAGTTGTGCTGGTGATTGCAGATCCTGGGCACCAGCAATCAGTTTTGGGGACCGGAAATTATTTGTAACCATCCACCGTTTACCCAGAACAACAGAAATGAAAACTGTAAAATGGAGACAGAATTAGGAAGACCCAGATAGGAAAGATAGGAAAACAGAGAGGATACAGGGATGAAAGCAGAACCCGCAGGAGTGAAATAAGAGACAGGAAATGTAGGGAGGTTGGGGGAAAGAAGCATAAGATGGAATCCAGACTGGGGGCCTTGAAATGTGGCAGCTCAGGCATTGGGCAGCGCCGACGACGAGCGCCTAAGTAAAACCTAGAGGTCATGCACTTCTTTCTACATTTATTGATTCATTTTACAAACCACGCGCTGCATATTGTATAAGCAGAAAGCAAAGCTTCCCCTCTCCCCCGGGAGAGGACTGAAGTGCACGGGAAGAGGTGCCAGTGCTAACAGACAGACAGTGGACCGCACCGGGCCTCGCTCCAGACGGCATCCGCCTTGCGCTGCTAGAGAGGCCGCGGAGCCTGAGAGGCCCGGGATGAGCGTCATCTGGACGGAAGATGGAGTGCAGGCCGCCTGCGCGGAGCGATACCTGGAGCACGCAGCCCTCCTAACACTAATGACCCGCTGACTCCGCCGGATGGAGAGCAGCCTGGTTAACCAGCTCAGCACTCGCCGGGGCCGTCCTGGGAGAGCCGGAAAGATGCTGACGCCGCCGTTGCAGGGAGAGGCGGCAGCGGAGCGGCCCTTCGGGAGACCCCGCTGACAGGGGCCCATCCATCACCCATCCCGGACACTCAACGTGACTGGGAAGAAACAGCACCCGCGATTTATGGCTTACTCTTCCTTCTGTCTGCGTCACGGAATGTAAACAGCAGACGCGGGGTTTGTGGGAATGGGCGGAGTGATGAGGGGAATGGAGGAAATGTAAAGAGGAGGGTTTGGGAGAGGGAGTGATGGGAAGAAGAGTTAGGGGGGTTGCAAGAATGAGGTGAGAGGCAGAGCAGGGCACAAGTTGGGCGTAAATGCTGGTACACAGCGTCCACCCACCATTTTCACATGGTGGACGCCGTTCACCCTGCAAGAAGTGGGTTCCACTGAAATACGCTGAACTTGTCCCTGTGTAGTGTTCAGACACCGGGACACATGCAGCACGCGCCTGCCGCAACTTGCAGGCGGAGAGGGGGCTTTCACATTTCAGACTCCAGCTGAGCTCATAACAACAGCCACATTTAAGGGATAATCAGGCCTCCTTTTGGTGGAGTATCCTGGCTGGCAGCTATCTGAGTCTCGTGCCTTGATGCAAATGCAGAGGAGGGGTAATAAAGGCACACTGCTGGTTGTTATTATCACTTAACCCCTTCCATGCGCATGACGAGCTGAGCTCGTCATGAGTTGCACCGCTCGCATGCTCATGACGAGCTCAGCTCGCCATGTAACGCGGCTTTTCGCAAAAAGCCGCACAGCGCAAAAATAGAGGCCGCTCGCATGCGGTTAACAAATACTTGAGAATGAGAAGCATGCTTTTTAATTTCTTTAATCCTTCTACATAAGAGATATGCATGCACTGTAAGAATGTTAGAAGTGTTGGTCTGTTCCAAAATTTACAAAAATAGAATTAAATATCACTAATTTGTTTTATCACTTTCATAGCACTACTCATTCCAATGCAGGGTGTCCGAGCGCTTTACATCACACTTCCGCATTATACATTGACAATAAATTCTACAAATGTGTAAATCAATGTACAAGACGTGCAACACAAGACAGTGAGGGCTATAAGGTGTAGGAGTCATGTTCGTCATAGCTTGCTGTGCTATATTACAAGGATTACAATCTATGAACAGCAAATAAAAAATGGATCACTTTGTTTAAAGCAGTAACTCACTTACCTATCTACATATAATACAAATCTGCCATTTGCATGTTACATGATTTGCTTTGCAGGAGACGCATTAACCCTCTATGCTTCTTTGATCCTAAACTAGGACTAGAGAAAACACAGGTCTCTCCAGCAAATGCGTTACCCTCCAATGTTTTCTTAATATTTTCTTGTTCCCTGTGATTTACTCGGCACACAAAGCTCTGTACATCAGGAGCCTTATCCACATAAGATATTTTAAAATGCAGGCTTTGCAACAAATTAAGCAGAATAGATTTACTGCTTCGCAAATTCTTTCTGGCAGAGTTTAAAAAAAAGAAATGTATATATTGAGCTCCACATTTTGCAATGGGGTAGTGTCACATTTTTTCTGCAACCCAGATCCAAAATGTAATTTGTTAAATCTCATAATGCGCTCAAATGTAATCATGATAGACTTACGAAACATGTGTGAAGTGTTACGTTCTGATGTCACTTCTTGTTATTTCACTTATTGTGAGGTCATGGGTTGTGATGTCACTTCCTGTGATGCCGTGATGTTACGGCCCATGAGGTCACTTGCATACTGCTTAACTTGGTTAGTCCCCCCATTTCTTTTTTAGGTTTCGCCCTGGCCGTTGCAACTGCGTAGCAGTTGCTCCGCCCAGGGCGAAATCTCATGATCCTACATATGGGGCTTTGGTTCCGCCTCTGTCTCCCATTGGCTAGCTCCATAAATGGAGGCTAGCCATTGGGAGACAGAGGCTGTCAATCACGCTTTCCCGTGAAAACGCGATTCGGGGGCGTTTCTCGGTCTTTTTTTAAGTCCCGCCCCTTTGTCCTGGGCCGCGCTGTGATTGGCTGCCGGCCCGGGACACCCCCGTGACGTCATTCCCCGGGCCGCGCTGTGATTGACTGCCGGCCCGGGACCTGACTTGTTTCATTTCCAGCAGTGTTCTAGACTATTGCATTCTGCAGAAAGGGGTCAGATGTCATCCCTGTCTTATGACATAACGATAGTTGCTTCTTTTACTCGTGCCAAAGTCATACAAGGCATGTTCGCTCACTGCAAAAAAAAAAGGGGTCAGATGTCATCCCTGTCTTATGACATAACGATAATTGCTTCTTTTATTCGTGCCAAAAGTCACACAAGGCATGTTCGCTCACTGCAAAAAAACCTGAAGTCACATATACACATACAGAAAACGTCGGAGCGACGTTGCTGACCCTGGCTGTCAGTGTACTCTTCTTGAGTCTCTCTTCACTGTCGCCGGTCTGGCTGGTGTGTTTACTTTGTCCCTCGTCGCTTTCGGAGGCTCGGTACCAGTCACGGTTACACAGCACTCTGGAGCGCCACCTTCTCTGACTCTGCCCCGGGGCTCCTTATAGAGTTGCTGCGGCACCGCCCCCACAGCTGCCAGGGCATGAGGAAGACGGAGGGACACGCTGGAGACCGAGCAGAGGAGGACGAGCCGCGGGGGCCAGAGGACGCGTGGAGAAGGACCAGCGAACCACAGCAGGGCGAGGGACTGAACACAGTATCAAAGGGAAGCCACAGTGAGCCTTCGGTTCCGATCATGAGTCCCGACAGCTGCGCGGTCCGCAGCCTGCTGCACAGAGCTTCCGTGCTCACAATGCAGACCGGCAACTTGCTTAACTGGGGTCGTCTGAAGAAGAAGTGTCAGCTGCGCCCCAGCGAGGAGGTGAGCACTTGAGGGAGAGGCATGGATGTGTCAGTGGGGAGCAATAAAGGGGGCATCTTTGTAGACGGACATAGGAGAGGTTGGATGTTGTCCATCGGAAATGTAGGGCAAGGGTGAACCACAACAGAGAGTACTATGAAAGAGAGTTGGTGTACTTTGACAGTGATGGGAGAGAACAATGAAAGAGCGCTCTCCGTATAAGAGCAATCAATAGCACAGTTGAGTTAAGTCACACATATTTGGAGAGCGCAACTGTAGTTCAATGTGGTCACTTCTCAGCTGTGTCCTACGAACCTATCCATGCTATTCAATGCTGTGCTTTTCAATGGGATGTTAAAGATGGGGCCATCATTTTTGGGCAGAGGCAGCTCATTCCACTGACCAGCTGAAAGCCGCGGGGCAGAAACAAACCATGGGCTGTGTGTGTGTGTGGGGGGCGGGCCCTGTGTGTGTGGGGGGGGGGCTCTGTGTGTGTGTAGGTGTGGGTCTGTGTGTGTGTAGGTGTGGGTCTGTGTGTGGCATTTGCGAGAGATTAAGCTATTGGCATTGTAAATGACAATGTCATTTATTTATCTGTTTTCATAACCAACACATAAATTACAATTTTGTCATTTACAATGCCAATAGCTCTAACTTTTGCAAAGGTGAAACCGTTGCATTGTAAATGGTTGTTTAAGATTGTACCTGCGAGAGTGGATGATGTGGGAACATTACATAGAAAGGTCCATGGGAAGAAGGTGAGAGGAGGATGTGATAAGATTAAATTAGAAGAGGCTGTGAGAAGAGGTGAGGAGAATGGGCAGTGGGAACATGCAGTGTGAATAGAGCAAGAAGATGAGATGAGAGAAGGCCGTGTCGATGAGGCCAAAGGAAACTGTGAGACGAAGGTGAGAGGAGGATGAGAGAAAAAGGTGAGGGAGATGTGAGAAGGTTATGTTGGCAGAAGCTGTGCGAGGAAGGTGAGTGAAGAATGTGAGAAGATTACATTAGACGAACCTCTGAGAAGAAGGTGAAAGGATGATGTGAGAAGATTTTGTTTGCAGATTCGGAGAAAAGTAAGTGAGAGGAGGATGTAAAAAGATTTAATTATTGGAGGCTGTGAGAAGATGATAAGAGGAAGATGTGAGAGGATCACGTTGGCAGAAGCTGTGAGAGGAAGGTGCAGTGGCATAACAAAAGCCCCTGCACCGCAGGGGGCCCAAGCTGCAGCAGGCCCCCTCAGCACAGTCTCCTGCCATGAGAGTTCCTGAGTACGTACGTAAGGTGGACCCTTATATCATTTGCAAGGGGGGCCCTCAAGTTTCATTACGCCACTCGGAAGGTGAGAGGAGGATGTAAGAAGATTACAGGTTGCATTAGTGGAAGCTGTGAGAAGATGATGAGAGGAGGATGTGAGAAGATTACATTCATTGAGTAATTGAGAAGAAGATGAGAGGAGAATGTGAGAAGATTATATTAGCAGAGGTTGTGAGAAGAAGGTGAAAAGAAGTGGCTGTAAGAACATGAGGTGTGAATAGAGATGAAATGAGAGAAGGCTGTGTTGATGAGGCAAAAGGAAGTTGTCATATGAAGGTGAGAGGAGGATGTGAGAAAAAGTTGAGAGGAGGATGTGAGAAGATTACATTTAGAAAAGTCTGGGAAGAAGGTCAAAGGAGGAAGTGAAAAGATTTCATTAACAGATTCTGAGAGAAGAAAGTGAGAGGAGGATGCAAAAAGATTACATTAGTTGAGGCTGTGAGACAATGATGAGAGGAGGATGTGAGAAGATTAGGTTGGCAGAAGCTGTGAGGAGTTTGTGAGAAGATTATGTTAGAAGAGGCTGTGATAAGACTGTGAAAGGAGGATCTGAGACGTTTTTGTTAGCAGAGTTTGAGAGAAGAAAGTGAGAGGAGGATATAAAAAGATTACATTAGTGGCGGCTGTGAGAAGAAGATGAGAGGAGTATGTGAGAAGATTACATTAGTAGAGGCTGTGAGAAGGTGAGAGGAGGATGTGAGAAGATTATATTAGAAGAGGCAGTGAGTATAGAAGAAGGTGAGAGGAGGCAGCTGTGGGAACATGAGGTGTGAATAGAGTGATAAGATGAGATGAGAGAAGGTTGTTTCGATCAGGCCAATGGAGGCTGTGAGATGAGTGTAAGAGGAAGGATTTGAAAAGATTATGTTGTCAGAGGCTGTGAGACGAAGGTGGGAGGAGGATGTAAGAAGAAGGTGAGAGTATGATCTGAGAAGATTAAGTAGGCAGAGGCTGTTATAAGGTGCGAGGAAGATCTGAAAAGATTAAGGGCCAGATGTAGGTGGCCCAATACCAGTCGGTATCGGCCGAAATTATCGAATTGGGCAATTGGTATGTAGGTGGCTACATTTCAGATTCGGTAATTTACAGAATCGGTAATTTAAGGAATCAGTAAATTACCGATTCCTTAAAATACCGAATCGGTAAATTACCGAATCTGAAATGTAGGGAGCACTCAAATGAGTGCTTTTCCCATTTTAGGATTCGTTATTTACCACCAACTATAAGTTAGTGATAAATAACGAATACCTTTGAAAATGCAAATCTGTGCATTTTCAACTGTGCCACGTGGCAGACATACATAACCTTATGTGTGCCACATGTGCACAAAAGCACGATTCAGGGGTGCAACAGGGTGTCAAAGTGACACCCTGGCACGCTTGAATGTGTCCCCCATTTTACCGAATCGGTAATTGCCATTCATTCCTATGGGCCTGCAGGCCCATAGGAATGAATGGCAATTACCGAATCGGTAAATACTGCATCTTACCGATTCGGTAATTGTTACCGAAAAATTATCTACATCCCATTTACCTATTCTTAAATACCGAATCGGTAAAATTCGGTATTTAAGAATAGGTAAATTGAGATTACCTACATCTGACCCTAAGTTAGAAGGGCCTGGGTGAGAGGAGGAGGCCGTCATAAAAGAATGAGTTGTGCTTTGATAAAACTAGCTGAAAGAAGACTGTCAGGACATGGTATGGGAAGATGCTTTGCTACTATGAGATGCGAGTGGGCTGTGATAAAATTAGGTAATGAGGTGAGTGAAGGCTTTGAGAAGATGAGGTGAGAAGACGCTGTGAGAGATGATGTGAGAAGGTGGCATAATAGGTGAGCTGCGGCTGAGAGGAGGTGTGAAGAGAGTCTGATAAGATGATGTGAGAGAAGGCTGTGAGACAGTGCGGTGAAAGTAGGTTGAGAAAAGGCTGGGCAAGGGTGCCTGCATTACGGGCAGAATTCTTTTTGTGCCAGTAGGACGTACCTTCATGTGCAAAACTAATGCAAAGAGGAATTTTCCTTTTTTTATGCATGATGCAGAATATGGATCTGACACAATCCCAGGTTTACAAACTTTTGCAAATCTAGAATTGCCTCAAATCCATGATGGATACACTAGAACACTCATCTTCTACCAAATGAACTCCTCCCAGCATGAATTGTAACATAACACACCACTAGCAACTGCATTACATTTATTTAAAGGTAAGGCAGCACAAATAGTCCCTTGTGTGGCTTGGCAAATCTGATTTAAGGAAATATGCTGCCTTGTGTGACTCAAGGACACTGATAGAGCGCGCGAGGTCACCCAGCCAATGATTCCGCCGTTTCCGGCTTCAGGGCCCATATACTTTCAATTTACACTATTCATTGACAGGGCGACTTCACGGGCTGCTACCAATTGTGTGTGTGTTCCCTACTGTTATTACTCAGTGTACCCGACTTACCATCCACCGACACGGGTACCTATGACTTCAATGGATCAGGGGCCTAGCTGTAAAAGGAAAGGCAGCAAATGCAATTTCAAATGACATTCAATACTGTTGTAAATGACCACGGACAACTGGAAGTTTTAAAATGTTTATCTAAAGTTCGTTATCGTCAAGCATTAAACTTACACAAGAATAAGGCAATCAATAACCAAGATAATGAAAAGTACATAACTATAGAGAAATAAAGTCAGGGTAACCATTTAAATGCAATAATGAGATGCAAAGGAAATATGCTGTGCATTCAAGGCAAGAAATCTTTAGAATATTTAAGCAAGGCCGTTCTAGACCATATCAGAAAATGACAAACTGCAATGCTAAATATGATTTCCAAGAGGTAGAATAGCATAGGAACAATTTAAGGGTATATGCACTTAACTTTATGATTCAATAATTTCCAGCAAAAGCATGGAAAAATCAACATGTGCAAAGATGTGTCTTTATTGAAGCAAAAGACTGAAATATAGAAAGGTGCAAGTTTAAGGAACTTAGAGCAGTATTTACCTAGATTGGTGTGGAAACCAAACCCTGGCCACGGGTCAGTTAAGGACAGGAAACCCTCAAGGAAGGATACCCCTCAAAGGACAGCAGGTGCAGAATGGACACCCAGGACAGGACAGGATACCCTCAGATTAGGAATCAGGACAGGACCTCAGGACAGGACAGCAAACCCTCAGGACAGGACCGCTCAGGACAGGACCGCACCCGCAGTTTGGAAGCAACGCCTGCGTTCCACCCTCTCTGCAGCTATCGATCAAGATCCCGATTGGATCCGCGAACTCCCACAAAGTGCTTCGCCAGCACTTTAAGGTTCAGTAAAACCTTGGTCTATGGTCAATTTCGGACAGAGTGCTCCGCAGCGCTCTGTATCTTTAGTCACCTATTTGAGTACGATGGGTCAATGACAGGTCAGCTAAACCAGACAAGTCGGACAAATTCCCTAGGTGAACCCAGGCTAGATATACTCTTTTGGGACAGGGTACCACCCCCCAAATGTTGCAAAGTGTCAGAATCCCCAATTTCGATTGGTCCTAAGGTAGGCTTTGGGTAACACACCAATCATAACAGTCTATTTGGATGCTACATTTACATATTTGGGTACCGCCTAGCAAGATTGGGGTTCCCATGAGAAACTGTGCAGAAATACGAGTGACAATTAACATTGTTGCCGAGTTAGGACAACTGGCTCCGCTTTCCTGGGTTTTCAGGTCAGTTCTCAGGAGCTTCTTGCCCATCACTGCCAGCTGGCTAAGTTCCATCAGCCAAAGTGGTCAGGTCCCCGGAAAGTCGCATATGCGCAGAAGGGACCTCCAAGATGGCTCTCGGTACAGACAGACCCACATTTCCCGCAGTACATAAAAAGTAAGCGAGAACAAATTAATACATAGAAATAACATTATGAAAACACATCATTTGGTTTTGAACTTTCAACTTATCACTACAAAATATACTTATGCAGTCTAAATGTTAGCTACATATAACAGGCATAAGAGCAGTGGCACGAGCAGTACCACGTTACAGGCAAAGCTATGTATTACGCATGCGCATAAATTTCCCTCCAATTCTGCAGACACGTCAGGACACGTGAGTGTGACTGACGCATGCGCAGTGACTAAATACAAGCGGCGGCCATATTTTACGGACACGGATTAAATTCATTAGGAATACACATAGGCAAGCTTCATAAACTTTGCTTAAACTAAATATAACGTTAGTAAGACGTACACTTATTACCTTGTTATACATAAACGAGGTTCATGAATACAGCAAGCCGCAAAATATGCGAAGCTTTGCTTCATCAATCCCCTCTTTGATGATATTTACTATCATCACAAAATTTTAATGGAACCAGATGCCAACTTTTCTTTCACACTTTATACAGTTCTATCTCTTCTAGCAATCGCTCCAGCTTTTCTCGTTCAGGTTTGGTAGGGTGAGAATTCTTCACCTTTTTATAGATCTGATTATTCATCTCTTCTAATTCGAGCTCATCCACACTCCGTTTCACTCCTCTTGTATTTACTTCTCTTGCATTCACTTCATACTTCTTTGTGTGTTTACGACACTTGCAGCAGACAAATATGAAAAATAGGATGAGACCTATAATTCCAATTGGCATCAGTACTTTGAGCAATAAGCCTTTACCTATACTAGCGAACCAATGACCTACATTTGAGAGACCATCTACCAGTCTCTTCCAGGCACTATCAACCTCGAGTGGTCTGAGTTCCTTTGCCAAATTAGTAATGTTTCTCACATATCTTTTGAGCTGCACACTTTTATCCGGAATATAAGTGCAACAATGTTGCACCTTCAACATCCGGCAGACTCCGCCCTCTTTCGCCAATAAGGTATCAAGAGCAAGTCGATTCTGCAAAACCATTGATCTGTTTGCAACCATTTCGGTGTTGACCAGTAAAAATCCATGAGCTGTCTCAGTAGACAATACATCCACTATAGTGGACAATTTACAAATTCTGTGAGTGTTCAGAACCACTCCCACTCCAGGTATCAGTGCACTGAAAATACTACCCATAATTTCACCTATACTTTCTCTTTTACTACGCACTAAGCCATTAGTATTTTCACTGCTTCCAGCAACTCCATTCACATGGTATATTTTCGGGAAGACAATGCCAAAATAGCAACTTCCATACCAGTGATCCGGCAATTTGAAATAAGCCTTGTCCCCACAAATATAATAAATTCCAGGAAACACAGGCTCTGACCCATTTTTGAAACCCCAACCTCCAATTACCTTGTAATTATGTTCGCATTCACTGGAACCAATGAAAATGTTATTATAATAGCTAGTCTTCTCGCGGTGAAGACATAGCTTGCCTTTCTTTTCAAAATCCAGCAACAGAGCAGGACCCGCCCCACCAGTTGAGGTGCCTTCCATGTTCTCTGCCCATCTTGGCTTTTTCTGACTTTCGTCATTAGCCTTCTTTTGTATTTTAATTCTCCTTTTCTCTGCCATGTTTAGGAACATCTTTTCCTGCTCATGCAAAGAACAAGTCAAGTTATTTCTGTGTGCTTCACCTATGTCAATATCACCAATAGTCAGGAAATAGTCTCCCATATATCGTATCACGTCACTTTTGGTATGTACAGGATTCAAGTTCCCACGTATAGGAAGCTCAGAAAAGATCACGTCATTGTTAGAGTAATAGTACTGTAACGGTCCTCTTTTGTAAAATAAACTAGCTAAAATGCTACAGGAGATTCCGTATGTCAGCGGCAAGTGATGGTATGTCACGCCTTCAGCTACAGAGGTAGGTAGCTTCATGCAGACATAGCAATCTTCAATTTCCATAGTCTCTACATAGTGTATTAATAAGTTTGCGAAAACATTTAAGCGTGTCCTGTTTTTAATTCTATGATAATGTAGTTCTTCCTCATCTGATGTTTCTAAGTCTTGTTTTGTTTGTCTCAATGCTCTCTCATGTCTTGCTACACTCTGTGTTGTCAGCTCCTCACTGTCAGTATTTACAATTTCAGTAGGGACAATATTAGTATCTTTGCTTACAGCAAAGGGAATGAAAATTGTTAGTCCTATCCAGAGTAATATCAGGACAACTATACTACAAACACATACCCTGCAGCAAGTTTTACAACCGCTGCGACTAGGTCTACCATTCACGTTTGAATCAGACATTTTAGCTTCAGAAGAAGTTTCTCAACCCCTCTTTGTGTCTCTATACAAGTATCTTACTTTGTGCAAATTCACGGTGGCTCTTCTTCCTCTTCGTCAGAGTACTCAGGGACGGGTTCTCCGTCGCTTACGTCAGTGATATCGAGATCTTCAAGTTCTTCTAACACAAGTGTCCATTCAGGTGACTTGTACTTTTTGTTTTGTCTCTTTATCCGATCACTCCTTCTTTTGGAAGTGTCTTCTGGTTGTTCTGCTATGCGAGCACTTCTCCTTTCTTCTGCACGTTTTTCTTCTACTGTTTTTATTCTCAGTCTTAATTTCTTTATGTATCTAGGCTCAAGATGCTTTCTTTTCTTAAGTCTTTTTGTAGGTACTTGAACTTCGTTCCCTTCTCTTGCCCTTTTGTTCTCATTTACTGTTGGCAATTCTGTTTCAGTTTCTTCTTCTTCTATCTGACTAATCCCAGGGCTAGCATCTGTTTCTTCTACCTGGGTACTAATCTGGCCTTGTTCAGGTAAATTCTGTGTTTGCTCTTCAAGTGTCTCTGACTCTGTTTCCTGAACACGTTCTTCTAATTCTATCTGATCCTGTTCAAGCACTTCGACCTCTGGACTTTCTTCTGCTCGAACTATTACACTATGTCTAGTCTGTCCCTTCCCGATATCAGGAGTCAGTGGCGGAGTATCAAACACTTGCTCTGTATCCTGCACTTGTTCAGTATCGGGCACTTGTTCAGTCTTATTCACTTGTTCTGTATCAATCACGTGCTCTATCCCTGTCTGACCTTCTCCTTCCTCAGTTTTGATGTGAATCTCAAGAGTCTGAGGTTCTTCGCCTGTGCCTTGCTTCTCCTCACTAGTCCACTCTCTACCTTCCTGTAGTCGCTCACTTGTTCGAATGGGGTCTTCGGTGAGATCAATCAAGGGAATCCACTCTTCTGGCCATATGCTTGGCAGCTCGTCTTCAGCTACTTCTGGCTCAGCTTCTTGGACCCCTTCAGCAGGCTGGACTCTTGGTAGTTCGTCATCAACTATCCTTGGGCCAACGTCTGCTGATTCTGCAGCTCGACTGGTACTGGGCTGTACGTCGTCAGCTACTTCTGGTCTGGCTCCTGCAGAGTCCTCTGCTGGACGTCCTTCTGCTTCAGGCACTTCGTCTGGTGGTACCTTCTGGGTGTGGCTGGCGTGTATCCAACGCGGAACTCCTGCACACTTGACTGCTGTGGTAGTAACCAGAATCACCTGACGTTTTTCTCCCCACCTTGGCTCCAGGCAGCTCTTCCGAGTATGCTTCTTTATCTTCACCCAGTCCCCCGGGACCAGTTTGTGGAGAGGAGTCGTTGGATTGAGGATGGCGTCTTCTCCGATCTGGCGAGAGATAGAACGCACTTGGTCACCCAATCTCTTGCAGTATTCAAGCACCAAATCATCAGTAATACTGAACAGTTTGCTTCCAGGCACCCATGCTTGTCTCATCACTCTTCCCATAATGATTTCATGGGGACTTCGGCCTGTCTTGCGATCAGGAATACTTCTGAGTCCCATCAGGACCAAGGGTAGAGCCTTCACCCAGGTCAGTTTAGTTGCATCACACAGTTTTGCTAGTCTGTTTTTGATAGTTCCATTCATTTGTTCCACTACTCCAGAAGCCTCTGGACGGTAGGCACAGTGAAGCTTTTGTGAAATTCCAAAGGCCTTACAGAGTTCGTCGATCACTGCATTCTGAAAATGTGAGCCTTGGTCTGATTCAATAGTGACTGGAACCCCGAACCTAGGTATCAGTTCTTTTAATAAACACTTAGCTACTGTTTTTGCGTCATTTTGGGGAGTAGGGAAAGCTTCCACCCACTTTGAAAATAAACAGACCATGACAAGGACATATCGTTTCCCTTCACAACGGGGCATAGTGATGAAATCAACCTGTATTCTCACAAAGGGACCCCCGGACCTCCCAATTTTTCCCAGTTCCACCACAGTCCTCTTCCCTGGGTTCATCTTTTGACATGACAGGCACCTCTGGCAGAGGGACTCTGCTACTTTCCTGAACTTTTTACTGTACCAAGTCTGTTGGAACACTAGAATCATGGCGCCCCTACCAATGTGTGATCCTTCATGTATCAACCTCGCCATTGTGCTAAGTAGGTGTCTAGGTAACACAGGCATACCAGTTGGACCTATAATGACACCATCCACACGTCTTGGTCGACACCCATCTTCCTTCCACTTCTCTCTTTCTTGCCAAGGTGCCACCTGCTGCCACTCTTTCACTTCATCCCATGTAGGCACTTCTTCAAACACCTGAAGTTGGCAGCTGGTTCCTGGCCCCCTCGTTTTGGATTTACGATATACCGATCTCTTGCGCACCATTGGGCCACTCGATCAGCATAATCGTTTCCCAGTGATACCTTGTCCATGCTCTTCTTATGAGCAGCACATTTTACCACTGCCAGTTCCTTTGGTAACTGGATTGCCTCTAAAAGGTCCTGAACAACTTTTCCATTTCGAATAGGGGTACCTGATGAAGTCAGGAACTCCCTTTGTAGCCACAACTGGCCGAAGTCATGCACAACCCCATAACAGTACTGACTGTCAGTATACACTGTTATGCGCAGGTTCTTCCCAATTTGGCAAGCTTTTATCATAGCAATCAATTCGGCTACTTGTGCAGACTTGATATGATATAGGTAACCTGCTTCCTCAATTTTCTCTAAGGATACTACCGCATAGGCAGCACTCAGGCCTCCTCGTTCATGCCTTAGACATGAACCATCCACAAAAAGTTCTTTATCATGCACAGGCAATGGCGTTTCTTTTATGTCTGGGCGTGGCTTAGTGTTGAATTCTGTTAAGTCTATGCAATCATGTTCATCATCCACCCCCCCCTCCATATCCTTTGGGTCGGGAAGTAAGGTTGCTGGGTTCAGAATACTGCACCTAACAATGTTTACATTTGCAGCACCCACAAGAATCCTCTCATATTTAGTCAGCCGACTAGGAGTGAGATACTGAGTTTTTGTTCTGGTCAACAAAATTACCACTCCATGTGGGACATACACAGTTACCGGATGTCCCATGACAATGGACTCACTCTGCTCTAAACTTGCGCAGGTAGCAGCTACTGCTTTCAGAAAACCTGGTAATCCAGCAGCCACTGGATCCAGGGTGGCAGAGAAATATGCCACAGGCCTTCTCGTTGTGCCATGATCTTGTGTCAGGACCGACAATGCACAATTATCACGAGTGTCACAGAACAGGGCAAATTCTTTGGAATAGTCTGGCATTCCCAATGCAGGGGCTGTACACAGACAATCTCGTAGTTTGGTGAAGGCTGTTAAGCTTTCATCATCCCATTCTACAATCTCTGGTGTTCCTCTTTTGGTCATTTTTATCAAGGGCCTAGCTAGGACTGCAAATCCCAGAATCCACTGCCTGCAGTATCCTATCACACCCAGGAACATTCTGATCTCTTTCTGAGTACGGGGCAACTGCATCTTTTGAATTATTCTCACTCTTTCCGATGTCACTTTTCTGACACCTTTTTCTATCTGGTGTCCCAGATATTTCACCGATTTTGCACAGAACTGTAACTTGTCAGGGGCCACTTTATGTCCCTTCTCACACAGGTGATTCAGTAGGGCAATGGTGTCAATCACACAATCCTTATGACTTTTAGACGCCACCAAGAGGTCGTCTATGTATTGCACTAAGACAGAGTTCCCAGGGAGGACTAAAGTTTCCAAACATTTTTTCAAGATCTGATTAAAGATAGAGGGGCTCTCTGTATACCCTTGAGGGACCCGGTTCCAGCAATACACGTGACCTTCGAAGGCAAATGAGAAAAGAAATTTGCTATCTGGATGCAAGGGAATGGAAAAGAATGAATGACACAGGTCTATCACAGTGAACCACTCAGCATCCCAGGGAATCTGATACAGAATCACTGCTGGGTTCGGGACAATAGGGCAACAGGGAACTACTATCTTGTTGACTTTTCGTAAATCCTGCACTACTCTGTACTTGCCACTAGGTTTCTTAATGCCCATAATCGGAGAGTTACATGGGCTACTCATCACCTCCTGTATGATGTTTCCTTCTAACAATTTCTGTATTTCCACAGTAACACCAGCTTTCACTTCTGCATTCATTCTGTAGGGTTTAGTATTGGGGTACACTGCATTGTCCTTGATTGCTATCTGTATGGGGTCCACATTTTTCATTAACCCTACATCTTTCCCAGTAAAGTCCCACACCTCTGGCTTCACTGCTTCTTGGAGTTCTTTTGGTAAATCCTGCATGGTCATTCGTTTAATTTCTGAGTCAGGTCTGACTAACATTAATTTATAAATGCCGTCTTCATCTGGGGTCTGAATTTCAACACCCTTTGGTGTGCAAAAGATGGTACAGTTCATTTTGCACAGCAAATCACGTCCCAGCAAGTTCACTGGACTGGTGTCGCAAACGACAAATCTATGCATTTCCTTAAAGTTTCCAATTGAGATCTCCATGGGCTTGGTAACAGGAGTACTAATCAATTGATTAGATACACCCACTACTTGGATGGCTTCTCCCGAGAGGGGTAGGTTTGGAACGTCCACTGTTCTCACAGTAGAACGGGTAGCGCCAGTGTCCAACAGAAAGGTGACATCATTTCCGTCAACCTTTCCTTCAATGTATGGTCCAGACTGGTCTACCGGCAAGGAGGCGCCAAGTACGCACTCCTCGTCCTCCCCTCTCAGGCCCGGTCAGTACTGGTCATCACAAAGGAAGGTATCATTTAGAAGATACTGCGAGGTTGCTGCATTTCTGTTCTCATTACTTTCCCAGACTTCTATCTCATCTCCCTCTGCCTGTTTTCCCCTGTATACTTGCTTTGGTGCTCGGGGCACCTGAACTGTTTTTACCTGTGGTTGAGTCTTTCTTGGTCTCTCTTTCTGCGTCTGTGGAGTTAAATCAGGAATTTTGGGGTTATCTTCGGGCAAGTAAGGACACTCGTTACGCCAGTGTCCAATTTCGCCGCACTGATGGCAGGGAAATTTCTTCATAGCCTCTTCCCTGCTCATTTTGGGCCGGGGCTTTCCTCCTCCCCCTCCCCCAGGGCCTTCGTTCTTAGCATTTTTGACCATGTTACTCAACTGCTTTTCCTGCTGTTCTGCGAGCTTCACCTGAGCCCACATCACTTTCTCCTTAAGAGCTTTTTTCTTTTCTGCCATCTCGTCCTCGCAGTACTTTGCGTACCGCAGGACCTCGTCTACCTTTTTGGAGTGCCAACAGATTTTGTTATCTTTTATCCACTGACAAATTTCTGGTCTTAAACCGTTTACAAACCTGTAAATAAAGTGCGTCATATCCTTCATCTCGATGTTATCTATACCACTGTATGTTTTAAACACCTGCAACAGCCTTTCATAATAGGAGTGCACTGTCTCCTCTCTTTCCTGCGTTGTTCTATCTATCCTGGTCCAATCAGTTTCCTTGGCTGGCACCTTTAGTTTCAGATGCTGAATTACTTGCTCATACTTTCTCATGACTTCTTTCGATGGTTCCCCTGTTTCTTTATCTCTTGTGTACTCCTCACTAGGCCAGGCTATGGCTATTTTACACTCGGTCCATAGATCGACCGGGACCACAATGTCGAAAAACCCATCCAGGTCTTTCCACAGGCATTTTTGCACCTTTACGAACCTTTCCACTTGCCGGTACCATTCAACTGGCTTCTCGCGCAGTTTCGGAAAATCGTTAGTAAAGGACACAATATCCTGTCTGGACCATGGAACATGCACATACCTCCCACCTGGTACTTCACGCATGGGGCATAATGTTTCGGGCTTGTCTACTTCTCTCAGAGGGAACTCAGGGGTAGCTTGTCTTGATCGGGCCTCATCTTTCTTACGTGCCCACCTCGTTTTCCACCTTTCCACATCTCCCCATTTTTGCAAAACTGCAAGCAACTCTTTAATCTGCAACTTTCTCCCTGACACATTCAAGTTCTCTAAATCCTTATCTGAGAACTCAGCTCGGTATGGTTTCTGCAAGGGCTTCGATCTGGATATATCTATCCCCATACTAGCTGCGGTGTCGGTCAGTTTTTCGTGGAGCACCCTAGTACTCCGGGTAAGGCTTTTACACATAAACAGCAATTCTTCCTCGGAATAAGTATTCAATCTGTCTAATCCCACATTTCCTGCCATTAATTCTTCTATTTCTACTCTCAGTTTGTAGAGGTCTAAAGGTTTCGTTTGCGGAGCCTGTTTTTCTAATTCACGACTCCAATTTTCAATTTCTTCCGGCGTTACCAAAGAGACACTCCTGGTACCCGTTGCTGATTCTAATTTAATTTCTTTTGTATCAAAAGGATTATGTCTCTTCTGCACTCCCTTCCCTGTTTGTTTGTTTGGCAGGTCCAAGAATACAACTTCGGACTCGCACTCACTGGACTGATCGTCTATCAGTAGGGGCTCTTGCCTCGGCGGGGCCATTATCGGGTTCATAACTGGAGGGTTCGGACCTCCTTGACTATTCCCGTACAATGGAACCACGGGTCCGATTGTTACCGGAATAGTCAAAGCTTCAGGACTGGTATTTAACTGGGAGATTTTCTGAATTATTTCTGTCCTCTGTCTAGCTAGGGCCTCTTGCTCCCTTTCATCTAGTACTCTTCCTAAGGTTCGGTCAGGTATCATCTGTGGGGTCAGTTGAGGCGTAAAACTCGGGGCAGTAGGATGCGTTTCACTTGGTCCTCCGCCATAATTTGGTTTTGGGAACAAAGTTCCTGTGCCAAATGACCTACGCTCTTCCCCATATGGAGGCTGCAAAAAGGGTACTCCTGAACTTACTGGCTTTTCTTCGTTTTCATACAGAGGTCTGGGAAAAAATGTTCTTTCACGGGAACATTTTTCCTCTGAGCTCTCGGGCATTCTAGGATATATATTGCGTACCTCTGCGGGTCCGGGGTTCTCAAAATAGGGCAACACCTGGCCACCTTCCCCCCTACATAGGGATCTGTCTTCCTCCTTAATAGATGGACGCTGGAGATTCTCTCCTGCACTGGAAGGTCGGGCTCCCATTATAAGGGGGCGGATTTCTCGTAAAGATGTCATCTAACAATTCATCGTCCGACTCCCCAAGGGCCCCCCAATGCTTACTTTTTTCTGTCCTTTTCTCTCCCGCAGAAGGGTTACCTGCTGGCATCATGGGAAACAGACCCTCAACAATCATGCTCTGCCTCCACTGTTTCATCCTTTTATCCCTGGTCTCCTGTTTCAGCCTGGGGTACCACTTAGTCAGACCTTTGTCCATTCGGGGTTTCTCTCTTTCAAAAGCCTCAATCTCCCATTCCTCTAATGCCTCATACTGCGTTAGTCTCGGTCTGGGATGTAATTCATTCATGCGGGTTCTCAAATTGAATAAAATCCTACCATTGAAGGTACCGTCTAACGGAAAAGCCAATACTCCGTCATCTTTTGTGTACCTTACCCAATTCTCCAACCATACACAGGTATTGTACCCTCGGTCAAACATCATGAATGAGGCAGGAGTATTCGGTGGCGGGATAGTAACGCCCTCTCTAGATTTAATCGGTTTGTCCGTTTTGAAATAATTCTTTACCCTGCTTACAAGGGACATCTTTCTCTTAGCTCCGTACATAATATCGTATCTATTAGCTTTCCACTGATCCCTTTCAAACCCTTGGTTTCTTGGATCGGGTCTAGTCTCTGGACAATACGAGTGCCACATACAATTTCTACGCTTAACTCTGTTTACAAAGTCACCTCCAATCAGAACGCGTCTTGCAATTCCGTGCAACCAATGAGGTGCGCGCGTTCAAATAATTTCGGCCAATGGGTGCGCGGCCCCTTCGTGAGACTGTCCTCACTCCTCGGCGCTTCACCCCTCCTTTACAATTTCAGCCCCGCTACCCGCCCGCTGCTTCTACCAATCCCAGCGCGGCACGGAGTGACGTCAGAGGCGCTTCACGACTGACTCCCTCCCTTCACAAGGTAACGGAAACTTTCTTTCCTTTTAAAGTGCTCAGTGCTTGGTTATTTTACAACAAATACACATTCGCCACAGTGCTCAAGTGTCTAGACAGAAAAGATTTCTTTTACTGCAAGTAAACTACTTCCATTTACTTTTCACACGCTGCGGGTAGATCCCTTCCGCCTACCCTTCACTCTAGCATTGGTGAACCTGTTATTCCCCTAAACTCATCCACTTCTCCGGGATATATCCGAGTCTAAGGTTTCCCAGCGGACCCCTTTGCTTTCACCCAAGCTCCGAGGAACCTGCTACTCTTCCGATGTGACCCTTACTAGGTTACGCCACTATGGGAATTTTGCCAATGAACCTCGTTACTGACATTTATTCACACATGTATTCAGAAAACCCTAGTTAGTGCTTCCCGGTTATCCTAACCTGCACCTAACTTTCCTTTAAGCCTGTGACCTCAAGACAATGGATTCTATTCACCACTTGCCTTTTCAATTCCCCGGGGAGTTCGGACAACAAGAAACAATACGGTTTACAAACGCATGGATTAATACATATAACAATATAAGAACAAGAATAATAATGAAAAAACAGTTCATTGATTTCAGCAGCGTATTCACAAGAGAGTGATCAGTCCCCTCGGAACAGCCGCTCTTATAGCAGCATTAATGTACTAGCAGCTCCCGACTTAACTAGTCTAACTAATCCTGCCTAACCTTTAGCTAGTCCCTAACCATCCTCTGATCTACCAGAAAACTGATAGAGCGCGCGAGGTCACCCAGCCAATGATTCCGCCGTTTCCGGCTTCAGGGCCCATATACTTTCAATTTACACTATTCATTGACAGGGCGACTTCACGGGCTGCTACCAATTGTGTGTGTGTTCCCTACTGTTATTACTCAGTGTACCCGACTTACCATCCACCGACACGGGTACCTATGACTTCAATGGATCAGGGGCCTAGCTGTAAAAGGAAAGGCAGCAAATGCAATTTCAAATGACATTCAATACTGTTGTAAATGACCACGGACAACTGGAAGTTTTAAAATGTTTATCTAAAGTTCGTTATCGTCAAGCATTAAACTTACACAAGAATAAGGCAATCAATAACCAAGATAATGAAAAGTACATAACTATAGAGAAATAAAGTCAGGGTAACCATTTAAATGCAATAATGAGATGCAAAGGAAATATGCTGTGCATTCAAGGCAAGAAATCTTTAGAATATTTAAGCAAGGCCGTTCTAGACCATATCAGAAAATGACAAACTGCAATGCTAAATATGATTTCCAAGAGGTAGAATAGCATAGGAACAATTTAAGGGTATATGCACTTAACTTTATGATTCAATAATTTGCGGCAAAAGCATGGAAAAATCAACATGTGCAAAGATGTGTCTTTATTGAAGCAAAAGACTGAAATATAGAAAGGTGCAAGTTTAAGGAACTTAGAGCAGTATTTACCTAGATTGGTGTGGAAACCAAACCCTGGCCACGGGTCAGTTAAGGACAGGAAACCCTCAAGGAAGGATACCCCTCAAAGGACAGCAGGTGCAGAATGGACACCCAGGACAGGACAGGATACCCTCAGATTAGGAATCAGGACAGGACCTCAGGACAGGACAGCAAACCCTCAGGACAGGACCGCTCAGGACAGGACCGCACCCGCAGTTTGGAAGCAACGCCTGCGTTCCACCCTCTCTGCAGCTATCGATCAAGATCCCGATTGGATCAGCGAACTCCCAGCAAAGTGCTTCGCCAGCACTTTAAGGTTCAGTAAAACCTTGGTCTATGGTCAATTTCGGACAGAGTGCTCCGCAGCGCTCTGTATCTTTAGTCACCTATTTAAGTACGATGGGTCAATGACAGGTCAGCTAAACCAGACAAGTCGGACAAATTCCCTAGGTGAACCCAGGGTAGATATACTCTTTTGGGACAGGGTACCACCCCCCAAATGTTGCAAAGTGTCAGAATCCCCAATTTCGATTGGTCCTAAGGTAGGCTTTGGGTAACACACCAATCATAACAGTCTATTTGGATGCTACATTTACATATTTGGGTACCGCCTAGCAAGATTGGGGTTCCCATGAGAAACTGTGCAGAAATACGAGTGACAATTAACATTGTTGCCGAGTTAGGACAACTGGCTCCGCTTTCCTGGGTTTTCAGGTCAGTTCTCAGGAGCTTCTTGCCCATCACTGCCAGCTGGCTAAGTTCCATCAGCCAAAGTTGTCAGGTCCCCGGAAAGTCGCATATGCGCAGAAGGGACCTCCAAGATGGCTCTCGGTACAGACAGACCCACATTTCCCGCAGTACATGAAAAGTAAGCGAGAACAAATTAATACATAGAAATAACATTATGAAAACACATCATTTGGTTTTGAACTTTCAACTTATCACTACAAAATATACTTATGCAGTCTAAATGTTAGCTACATATAACAGGCACAAGAGCAGTGGCACGAGCAGTACCATGTTACAGGCAAAGCTATGTATTACGCATGCGCATAAATTTCCCTCCAATTCTGCAGACACGTCAGGACACGTGAGTGTGACTGACGCATGCGCAGTGACTAAATACAAGCGGCGGCCATATTTTACGGACACGGATTAAATTCATTAGGAATACACATAGGCAAGCTTCATAAACTTTGCTTAAACTAAATATAATGTTAGTAAGACGTACACTTATTACCTTGTTATACATAAACGAGGTTCATGAATACAGCAAGCCGCAAAATATGCGAAGCTTTGCTTCATCAACACCACATCTCCTTATTAAATCTGGCCCAAAATCTATAACAGATTATTTAAAGTGGCACTGATGGAAAACTGAAATATCCTTTTCAATAGCAGATGAGGTCAAACTTTAATATATTGTCTGAGCAGAGCTTGTCCATAGTACAAGTGATTCTTGTGGTTCATGGAAGATATTTACACTCCAAGGGGAGTCTCTCTGCTCACAGTCAGCTCCATCTGCCTGCGCCTCTCCCACAGGTTTCTCTGTGCTATTAGGCAAAAAAGCAAGTCATATATTTGATTTCATCGTTCCTTTAGTCAGGCCTGGGAGTCCTAGGGGTGAGGGCCCCAACTAGTTCGTACTCCTCCCTAGCATAGGTCATAAGCAGAAAAGAAATCAGCCCACCTATCTGTAGAGGGACAGGCTACCTCAGTGCATCTCTAAAGACATCACAGAAAGGATGGGACTTTGACCAACACAAAGAGAGCCACTCACTGAGCAAGAAAGTCAATTTCCACTGAGGATCAATTATCACTGCTGGAGGTCACCCTAGAGATTGTGGAGTATAGCCAGCCCAGATTCTATAGGCATACCTCTGTTCCTGTACATTTAATGAGATGGTAAGGTGTGCTGCTGAGATAACCTGAACACCTAAAGTTCAGAATGGTACGTCTGAAGTACTGGGACTTCCTTGGGTGACTACCTACTGTACCCCCTGAAACTGGGACATTTTGAGTTTCCCAGTTTTCCCCGCCCTGACTCTGCTGCTAACCACTTGGCATTCAGTGCAGACCGTGAGAGACTTTAAGAACTTTTCAGTTGTGTTCTACACACCAAGGCATGCCAGCAGTAAAACATTTGCATATTTCACCCATGGGATGAAAGGTTATTCACCTAGGAGAGATTCCCTTGTCCCAAAGACTGCCAAACTATTGTTCGGTCACAGAGAATCATGCAAAGAATACATATCTTTTGAGACTGTTGTGCTGCATTTTCTTAATATTTGTGGTTGCCTTCCTGTAGTCTATCACTGGACTGGAGCACAGGTTGCCCCGTCATCGGCACACAGCAGTCCCAGCTGATGTACTTTGAAAGAGGTGGGTATAAAAGGTGCAGTGAGTGATCAAGCAAGCCAAATTCTCCTTAGCAAGGTTTGCAGTTTATGTCGAGAAAGATCATGTTAAACAGATGGGTCTACCTCTTATGTTTAACAGTATTTTTTCAATGTTGCCTAAAAGCCACTAGTTTTGGAGGTAATTCTGAAATATTTCAATGGACTTCCTGGTCTGCCAAGCAGGACTAATCCTCGGCAAGGCTGCTGGGAGGTTCATCCCATTAACGCCTTGGCAAAACTGTATTTGTTGACGTAATTTTCCTTAACCTAAAGTTAAATAGTACTAGGTACTACAAATAAACTGAACATGTCATTTGACATGTTCTCCTATCATTTTCAAGTTAAATAGAACACCTTCCCTCATTTCCTACCCTGTGTTGGTGTAATATGTAGGAGTGTGTAAAGAGGATGCGTATACAATGATTGGCTCCACATCTACTGCCAGACTCATCAGTGGCAGTACAGGGCTCCAATCTCGTTAACTCCTCTCCCTCTTACTCCACTTCCACCCAGGCGTGTGTAGCCCCAGACTAAACATCCCCATGAAGGAGCCACCTCTGCTAGATAGAACTGTGCAGCCATTGGCTTCTGACTCACGTGACTGCTCGAGCCACTGCCCTTACAACACTATTCACCTCCCAGGACCCAATCTTGTGAAGCAAACCCTGCGTATGCACTTATATTATTTGAGTATTATGTCACTCAAGGTTAGGTGTGATTACATTGGGCCCCAAAGTTACTCGGCGACTGTACATATTTGTTTCTTTTATTCTTATGCACACCCGTACCGTAAAGCATCATGGTGTTTGTTCCTAAAACAAGGTTTATGTTTATCTGATGATCAGTGCTGTGTTTGTTTTGGGATTTCCCACACTCAGCTTCAGGTGCCATGCAAGGTTTACATACTATCTGTGCCCGCACAGAATGTCAGAGGCACAGAGTGCGGCACACCTACCCTGGAGGTGTGCAAACTTTTTAAGTCTCATGGCTTTCAACTCTGTGTAGTTTTAAGAAAGACCTGAGGGGCCATAAACAAATGGGAGGGACTGGTGGCATCTGCCGTAGCCGCCCTCCATGACACCCACTGGTTTTCAGTGTAAAGATGCAACCTGGGACACCACATTTCCTCAAGATTTAATTCCATCCTGGAGTGGGAACGGGCAATTTGGATGAGGAGGTGGTCTCTGTTTGCTTTTTCCACTTTCCTATTCAAAATACATTTTATGTACCTTTTCATCAGTAAAGGGTGGAAATGACAAGGTGGGCTACATCCTGCCACAGAACACTGGTTGGCCCTGCAGCGGGAAACCTAAACATTTTCTAATTGTGCATTAAGAAGTTGTGGGTAAATCAGGAAATTCCACTAACTACTCAGAGGCCGAAATTCCCTAATTGTCCTTAGTTGTTGTATTGTGAAACCAGGGCCGATAATCGTGAACATTACCTGCGCCATCTTGCCTGATGGTCCTTTTTTGCACACACATAGGCCGCAGCCATTTTTATCGACGCAACCATTTTGTGTTCTGTTGTTCACCCCTGTTTCACCTGCACTTCCACAAGTATCTGTATAACCTTCTGACCGACTTGGTATGTGTGCTAAGGGTCATAATCTAGCGGACATGCCCACGTTTGATGTTAGCTTAAGAACGACATTCTATTGCCGCCGCAAACCTCTGCATTCCTTGTTCCTCCCCATCCCTGTGCATGTAACCAAAGATTGTAGATACCAAAAGGTCCCACACTAACCTGGTTTATTGCACCCCAAAGAATGCACTTCCCGATGGACAATGGACCTTGTTTTCCTATCAACAGTAAAGGACGTTAAACCCTGACCAGTCTCACATGTTCCCGACCCTGAGGCAAACGCCATCTCTGCCTGATAAACATCATATGTCCGACTGTTTATGATTGGGAGGGTACGAACCAACTTGTCCGAAATGTATGGCATCTTGTCCGGGGCGGGGTACCAAGCTTACATGACACCGCTCATAAAGATTGTATTGTCGAAACACTGTATAAAAGTAGCCTGTTGAAGAGTTGAAGTTAGAACACCTCCCTGAGAGACATCCCGGTGTCTGCAGTAGTCGTGCTCTCCTCTAGAGCAAATAAACCTCATTCTTGCCTTCCAGTTTCCAGCGCCTGCCTCGTTATTTTAATAAAATCGCAAAGTGAATTAAAGGTGATAAGCCAAGCAGCTTCGGGGGTCTCAAAGGGGGCTGCTTCTCATCAGTATGTAATTAAGCATTTGCAAAGCCCTAATCCACACCATACTAATCCATAACTCAAGCGCTATATAAACACCAACCTTTTTCCTTATTCTATCCCTCCACTAGCCGCCTCAATCTAAATGACTGACTAACACACCCACCACTCAAATCACTTTCATATTTCACTATACTAATTCACCACTAATCCTTAATGGGTTCTGAAGTAGTGTGCTACTTGCCGAAAAAGAGCTTCGACGCCTCATGAGAGGTAGTAATCGCTATATAAATGCAATTATAACACAATACAATAATAGGGATTCGCTCACAAAAAAACTCCCTTGAAGGCATTATTTTCAACCAACTTCCTTTCTACTTCACCGTTCAAGGTACTCTTTATCTGGCTGGACCAGCCAGCAGCAATGAGGTAGATAACTGGGACCTTCTGTTACGCTCTTGCTTTCATACCAGTGCCCAAAGCATTGCTGCATATCTGTGGTGAAGTTACATATTGTACACTTGTCTACAGGTGGTCCCAGGGTGCTTCACCAAGGATACAAAGATGAAGCGAGTGGCAAAGAAGGAAGTAATTATTGGCTAAAGAGCCAGCCAGGGACCTTTCTGAAATGGAGGCAGTTTCCAGTTAGAGTTTGAGCTTGGTGGCTTTGACAGAAGAAATATCTGACACATCTCAAAGCCGCATGCATTGTGGGACTCTTGAAAAGTTTGACAGCAATGGATCGTGGAGAATTATGGTGTTGATATTGTATGAATTTGGAGGTTAGGATGCAATATCTAATACTGCCTGTCTTTAATATTAGGTTCTCTATCTCGCAAGAACTGATAGTTGGAGTCTTATCTAGGGTTTGACAGAACATGAGGTATGCTGTAAACTGGCAGTCCTCCCACCAAAAAATCCGATAGTTTCCCCTCTCTATTTAGTGTTGGCGGAACTGCTGGGTTATCAGAGGCTCTGCCTGCCAGCAACAACTGACACAGCTGTAGGTGTGTTGAAGGTGATGTCCACTTAATAAACTTCTGCTAAACATTATGCACATTCCTGAACTAAAGCGAAAATGATGCACTTAAGATAACTGTATTTTTCCTGTGCTTGGCTAAATTAGGTCCAAATTTGGCCTGCTATCCATCTTGGATTTGATCTCCGGCATGATGTGTATTTTCATTTCTCGTTCAAGTAATACATACAAGTAAAATAAACACTCATTCTATATTGACACTCTGTTTTCGAAGAAACACAGGGGAAGCCTTTTGTTACCATCAATGATCTTCCTACCTGTATCACTGTTTATGGGACTTTCATTGTTTGCATAGCTAGATTTGTACTGCCACCTAAAGGAAATTTGAGAAGAATAGGGCATATTAATGTTCATCTACGGGGTTGTGATTGAGTAGTGGTATTAGGTGATGCTGTAGCATTAAATATTGGCATTTGTCAGTTCATTGCCACACTTTCTCACCCTATGATGACTGCACGATTCCCATTAATGTCTGTGGTGAAAATGTATATATAAACTAGAACATTTGGAGCTGAGCCAGTCTTCTGACACCCCAGATTTGGACAATGAACTCTTGCTGGTTTGTCTCTGTCTTTGGACTTGGAATATTTTTAGTTTGACTTCATTTATTTTCTATTGATGCATTTGATTGAGCCATATGCTAATTCCCTGAGCAATCTGATTGACTATTATTTAACTTTGTTTAATTGATCCTAATAAATCTTCATGATTTAAATTTGTATTCTTGACTCCGAGTGCTTATTTATGAAATGCTATCGGGCTCATTTGTGTTGGATGCCATTAAGGGATACATTGCCTCATCTAGTCTTTAAGCTTTACACTGCCCTCAATCCTGCATAGGCACTTTATTTTAAACTATCAAACAAAGACAGCGTCAAGAAGTGCGCCACAGAACAATTGGGTCAGAGTGGTCTTTGGAATAATGAAGGGCAGAGGGGGAGAAGATGGTCGTACCTAATGTCCCTGCCACTGGGAGTTTGTTTTCTCTAAACAAAAAAAGTTGTTCGAGCGAGCACTTTCTACAAGGCACTCACTTGGCAAACATCACTGCTGAGATGGTAGCAACCATGGTGACAGCTCCCTTCACAGCCGAGGGATCTCTGCCGGGCAGACGGGATCTCTAAATACAGTCGGTGGCTCGCCGCCAGGGTGGCAGAGGTCAGAGCTTCCACCCCAGAGGCAAGAGGGTAGCACGCCCTCCAAGGACAACAATAGGTTTTAACACTTCTACTGGAATAAAATGAGATGGGATTAGGCACCAGGACATAGTGCACTCTGCATTGATGACTCTCTGTCAATATTTTTAACTTGATGCTCAACCTTTCCACTACAGCCGACAGGCCTGATGGCCTGGGGGGCATGGGAGATGGTGGAAGCTAGGTGTGCGTGAGTCTTCCACACCACGTAAATACTACTTTACATTTCTTTTATTATGAAGGAAAGCTGGGCTGCCCAGAGGGTCTGTCCTTCTCCGTGGGAAATAAAAATAGGTCCTTCTGCTCTTTGAGGTGTCCTGTTGCGTGAAGTGCTTCAAAAACAGAAAAAAAACGTAGTGGGTCATGGGAAACTACAACCCCACATTTCGGAAATACATTTGTGGTCTCCCTGTAGTGTGACCTTCTATTGCATTTGGTCACGGTAGGTCAAACCTTTAGGCTTAGGAATGACCCATCACACTCGAGTGAATCTGTTTGGATGAATCAAGAGTCCAGCAGGTCATATATCAGGTTTAAGGCAGGCCTGCATGCGAACTGGCCGCAGCTGAAAGCATTCTGTTCAATTTCGAATTAAATTGCCTGAAAGTAGCACCCCCTATAACCAATCCTTGACAAAGTCAATCACTTTGGCCCTTGCATAGTGATGAGGGTTTCTCAAGATTCATAAAAACAGAAACAACAAGTAGCTCGTGGGCATCCACGATGCAAACGTCCTGCACTCACAGAAGAGACTCAACAGAGGCAGAAGCACTATAGGCTTCCATCACAGTGTGTGTATATGTTTGTATCTGTCTATGTGTGTGACAGTGCTTGATTATTTGATGGTGTGTGGCTGCAAGGGATGCTAAATGTGATGTGTGGGTATCCGGTTGAAAGTTTGATGGTGTGCGTGTTATAATGTAAAGGTGTCATTGTAATGGTTGATATTGTGCAACAGTGTGTGTGTATGATGGTCTGTGTGGTGTATGATGGTCTGTGTGGTGTATGATGTTCTGTGTGGTGTATGATGTTCTGTGTGGTGTATGATGGTCTGTGTGGTGTATGAAGCGTGTTGGTGTAATGATGGGTGTCTTGGTGTTTCTGCATTTCTGATTCTGTAATGTATGACAGTTTATGTTGGTGCAAGTTGCAGGAATGTTTTAGCTAGGTTGAGTACCAAATGTACTTCCCTTCGCTATCCAGTGTTCTCAGTGGTACACTGATTGCACTGTCTGGTAGGTTTTGACCTAAAAAGAGAGTAATGCAGGCAAACTGCACTGCAGAAAAAGAACTCCTTGTTCCGGGCATTGAGGAATGTAAGTAACAAAGAATTCTTGTGGCATCTCTTCCATAAGCACTGTCAGGAATATTGACCTTAATGCGGTGAGTACCTCACATTGCATCTAAAAGCAAATGACCTTTTTTTCGCCATGGAGTGCTCTTCTGTGCTGCAAGCGAAAAAACACAGAAACAGGGAAAATTCCTGCATTTTACGGATCACTTAGGAATTTCCCATACCTCTACTCCCATCCTCTGGCGAGGGAGGATAGTGAGAGAGAAGCCCTGGAGAGGGTGCTGCTCAAGAGAATGTGACTCCAACTGTGCCTTGGGTTGGAGGTTCAGACCAATCGCTGTATTGATCGTTGGCATAGAACGGTGGGTCTCAGGCTTCTTTGGCTCCGTGCATGGCTGTGATGGCGGAGTTGGCTTTACAAAGGAACATTTGTGTTAGGACATATGCAGAGCTTGATGTGTATGTTTACATACAGTTAGGCAGGACACAAGTCGAGGGTTCACGCAAGTAGACGCCGGCTACCCACTCCTTTCACAGGGCGGACACCATCTACCCTGCCAAGAGGTTGGGCCCTGTAATTTTGAGACACAGTCGGCTGCGCCTGCACATACAGTCAGCATTGCCTGCAGGTAGGCTGCTTTTGTTCAGACAGCATCTGGCAGAGAGGGAGCTTATCAGATTCCAGCAAAGGATGAAGTTAAGGGGGCCATCAGTTCTTCTATTGTTGGAGGCTCCTTGCTGGGAGCTATTCGGAGCCTTACACCGAAACATAATGGAGGAGAAACAAACGCACACAGTTTATCACGTAACAGGTCAGTGGCGGCTCCTCCGAGAAGCCTTATTATCATTATATTTTCCTGTGCAGAACTGGAGCCAGGTCAGGGCAGGGCTGAGCAAAGTGAAGAGTGGTTTGCACTCCCTAAGTGTGCAGAAATGTGTGGCTGGCCCTCTTTTGTTTCACAGCCCGGTGGAGAACATGCCCAGGCTCCCAGGCACTGCATGAGTGGCCAAACGGGCCACTCCGACCTATCACGACGTTGCTGATGCAGCGTCGTGATTGGCTGGGAGAGTCTGGGAGCCTGGGTGTTTCTGGTGCTGTCAGCAGAGTGAGGATGGAGCAGGGGTATGTGGCAGCGGTGAAGTTAAGTTTTTTTTTTTATCCATTCCCTGTCTTACCACCCCTGTTCCGAAGCAGCTGCCTCTGTAACCAGTACTTAAGAGATGCATTCTTTTGACTTTATTCAGTCCCTGTATATAAGACGTATGCTTCCACTGTAAGAATGTCAGATGTGTTGGGCTGTCCCAGTATTTTCCACAAGTAATTTAAATGCCACTATTTAGTTTTTTTTTTTATAGAGCTGTAACGCTACTCATCCCATTGCAGGGTGTCAGTTCTCATGGGCCATTTAGCAAACAGCATCCCTGCGGTAGCCACAGCACCTAAGAAGTACCCTCAAAGGTACATCTCATCTAAAGCCCGGCAGCTAGTAGCCACATTCACAGGCTTATTTGTTTGGACTCCCTCCTGGGGCCATTTTATGGATGCAGCGCATTTTCCGAGATTGCGATGGAAAATGCCCTCTTGAAGAAGCGCTGGCGCTATATGTGCACCAGTGCTATCGGTATTACATATGGAGACGTACAAGCATCTGTGGCCCTTTCTGTAATACCAAAGTGCCTGGGGGGAGGTGAGCAAAGCGGGCGCAAATGCATGTAGCACCCTCGAGGCACTTCAATAATACAGCTCCTGGGTACCACTCAGTGATGGCCCACAGTGGCACGCTGTCCAACCAGCCTGCTCTGCATGGTCAGTCAACATCACTTCTTCCATACTGCGACACCAAGGCCACTCTCAGCAGCAAGTTCCGGCCACAACAATGCTGCATTTCCTGTGTTAGGTAATGGTTGGTCAGCTACCTGTACCAGAGGCGAATCCCATCTCTACATAAAATTAAAAAAAATATTTGTAAAGTGCTGTAATACCCAAATATGCTAAAAAAGCAACATATGCGTAAAACAAAGAATACACTTGAGAAAAGATAAGCTTCTTCCAAAATGCTGATGTGAGGAAGTGGATTTTAAGTTTACAGGCACAGTTGGGGGGCAGTAGAGATAACAACCTCCTCTAAAAGAGACTTTGTTGTAACGGGGATACAGAGAAGAATTGAGGCAGAGGAATGAACCAGCGACAGGGAGTGTAATTGGCCTATTGTACAGGAAAATAGGCGTAGATCCAAACAGAGATTTCTGTACTAAACAAGTAACTTTGAAGGACACCCTGTTAGAAACCGGAAGCCACTGACGTGTGTGTACAATATTATTCGCAGAGGACGAACAAGGAGATGAGGTCACAGACCTGGCAGCTAGTTATTTGGATATTGGTCATTCCTCTGTACAGAGAATTACGAGAGACAACCCTGGATCCAATAATCGCCACCACACTTTTTCCCAAATACTTCAGAAAACAAAAAAATAAATAGGACGCAAATGTATTGAATAAAAGCATCAGGATGAAACTACTGCAGACACTTTAGTGATCAGCTTTAGTTTGATGTCTAATTGGATGACTATACTTTTAACGGAAAACAGCCATTTACAACGAGGTTTTTACCTCATTGTACCTTTGCTATGCATTTTGTACCACATGTTTTTAGAACGCATATGCTTTTTACAAGGTATGCCTTTACCATGCATTTAAAGTGAGTTCGAGGGTGTGGGGTGGTCTCAACCCCACAAACACATTATATATATATATATATATATATATATATATATATATATATATATATATATATATATATATATATATATATATATATATATATATATATATATATATATATATATATATATATATATATATATATATATATATATATATATATATATATATATATATATATATATATATATATATATATATATATATATATATAGTTGCACGTTTCTGTGTCAGAATGTATGTTCCAGAAAAAAGATTGGCTGGCACGCTGGTATCCGATTTATAAATTTATTGACACCAAACCCCCTTCACCCCTTACAGACGCGTTTCGCCTTAGCAGGCTTCGTCAGTGTAACATAAGTGCATGGTTAATGTCGCCATTTAAAGCCTTTTGCCAAAAAACATTTCATAAACATGAAAGAAGGACATATGTTGTGCAGAAATTCGGCGGCCATCTTATAGTGTGTAAATAACATTATAGTCACAGGCTAAAAAGTGGCGAGTGCCGTGAAAGTGCATAGTGCTCATTAAAAACATATAGCGTAACCATTTTTTATGCATATATTAACTATATTTGTTACACAAATATATATAAAAAAATATATATATATACATATATATATATACATATATATATACATATATATATACATATATACATATATATATACATATATATATATATTACGCTCAAAAAACTTCTCCGTGGTGTAAAAGAAGAGAGCAGCACTCAGGGGAATTACTTGGCAGCGTGCAGTTTATTTAGCACAGACAAACGTTTCGGCAAAAAGCCTTCGTCGGTGTCACAACCCATAATCCAAAACACACCTTAAATAAAATCACGTGGTGAATCATGAACATCAACAAGGGACTAAACCCTCAGCAACACTATGAGCGCCATCTTAGAATGGTTTTCTAAGAATCAAAACCATACAGATTTAAACCATGAATTGGTTAAATCAATTAGGCAGAGGGCAAATTCAATAATGCATTCCAATGATTGTACAAAAGAAGTATAGCCGTGGATCGGCAAGGGTCCCTTGAACGAAAAAAATATATAAACAAACTCATGACCACATACAATAAGGTGCTAGAAATTATACATAAATATGTGCAAGGAGGAAGTGGCCTACTTTATGTCAGCAGTCAAAATGAATAATGTTAGGTGCTATAATCCCACCGTGAGTGAATAATATAGAAATTATTAGTTAAACAATCCTGCAACACAGCAAAACAAACAGCCAAACGTCCGTCTGGCTGGAGATATATACAACAAGCTATATACAAATGATCATAACTATACAATGGAGAATGGTCATAATCATGAAATCCATCCGATCAAAGTTAGATTGATGTAGAGAATGATCAAAGTCAGAATATATACACAAACACATAGATACTAGCACAATCAAAGAGAGGGGAGTTTCGATACGAGACGTATGGTAAATATACAATATGCTGTTATAATGGGAATGTATATGTGTGTATATATATACACACACACGCACACGTTACTTCGTAGAAGCTGATAATCAGCCTAGGTATGTGATATAACCATATAATCCAAGCACAGTATATACACTATATACATATCTACATTTTCTCATCATCTGACCATACTTTCAGACAGATGTGCATAGTATTAGGGCATGCGGATGGTATAAAGACAAGATGGAATACTATATGCTAATGACTAATATGAATATATATATATACATACATATATATATATATATATATATATATATATAGATAGATATATAGATATATATATATATATATATATATATATATATATATATCACACACATCATGGTTGCCCATATGGAGACGCCACTCGATGAGGAGTTTAACTGCCTTTAGTACTCATGCAGATCGAGAGTTTGGTATCTACCAAGCTTGGGAGCTGAGGAGGCCGCATGGTGTAACGCGATAACAGGACAGCGGTGGCGCATTGGTTCCCCTTCCAAACCACTTGGATTTAAAATACAGAAAATTTGAGAAAAACGCCGGCACCCACTGGGGATATTAATGAATTTACTACCAAGACCAGCATGCTTCGGGGTATGAGACCTCAGAGGCGGGACTTGTGAACAATTTAAAAAGTATGCCGGGTTTCAACTCACCTGTTTGTTTCCCGTGAACAAGAGCAGAGAGATGCTCGAAACACGTTGGGACTTTGACAATTGTGAAAGGGTTAGCATTACTGCCACGCTGTTTGTTCGCCATTAAAGGCAGTTAAACTCCTCATCGAGTGGCGTCTCCATATGGGCAACCATGATGTGTGTGATTTGAAGCGGCCAGCCCGGTCGCGGAGACGCCCCGCTGGTACTCATGCAGATCGAGAGTTTGGTATCTACCAAGCTTGGGAGCTGAGGAGGCCGCATGGTGTAACGCGATAACATGACAGCTGTGGCGCATTGGTTCCCCTTCCAAACCACTTGGATTTAAAATACAGAAAATTTGAGAAAAACGCCGGCACCCACTGGGGATATTAATGAATTTACTACCAAGACCAGCATGCTTCGGGGTATGAGACCTCAGAGGCGGGACTTGTGAACAATTTAAAAAGTATGCCGGGTTTCAACTCACCTGTTTGTTTCCCGTGAACAAGAGCAGAGAGATGCTCGAAACGCGTTGGGACTTTGACAATTGTGAAAGGGTTAGCATTACTGCCACGCTGTTTGTTCGCCATTAAAGGCAGTTAAACTCCTCATCGAGTGGCGTCTCCATATGGGCAACCATGATGTGTGTGATATATATATATATATATATATATATATATATATATATACATACATATATATATATATATACATACATACATATATATATATATATATATATATATATATATACATACATATATATATATAGCGTGAACAAGGGCACCTTGGCCCGAAACGCGTCGCTGGTTCTGTGGGTGATGCAGAAATAAAAAATCACATCTTGCTGACTTGTTGGTCCGGTCCTCTACTTGCTGGCGTGGAAGCGTGGGCTGCGAGCGCAGAGCGTGCAGAGGAGGAGCGGTATTTTTCATATATATATATATATATATATATACACATGTGACGCTCCCCAGAAGCACCGAACAAACAGCACTGCCAGGCAGAGAAATGGACACCACTCCGGTAATTTCTGCAGCAAATTCTTTTTTATTTTTTCATTTCATTTTAATGCAGTGTCAAGGGTGCCGCGATCCGACGCGTTTCGGCGATCCTGTCACCTTGCTCACCATATATATATACAATGCGTCGTAAATGCATACTTTGTAAAAGCATATGCGATCTAAAAAAAGCGGGGTGTAAAATGTGTTGTTCCGTCATACAACCACTATTTACATATGTTAATAGAAGCAGCGTCCCTTGCAGGGCATAAATACTGCACCATCCTTGCATTTCACTGGAAGCACTTGGCTCTCTTTTTTTAACCCAAATAAGAGAAATTTGATGAAATGCAATGATTTTCTGTGAGGAACTGACTAAGCATGGGCGCAAAATCTGTTCCACTCGCGGATTTTGCGGATTTTCGGCAAATTCGCGATCCATGAATTCCCGCGAATTTGCCAAAACTCTGCGAACCTGGGAGCGGAACAGATCCGGGGGGCAAAAGTTCAAGCTTCAAGCTTCAAGCTTGTAACTATTTTAGAACGGCGCCGGCAAGCTGCCAGCACCATTCTAAAATAGTTACTAAGTTAGCTTCAACAGGAAGCACTAATAGATAAAATGCAGGTGCTCGAGCACCTGCTTTATTTTATCTATTAGTGCTTCCTGATGAAGCTAACTTAGTAACTATTTTAGAATGGCGCTGGAAGCTTGCCGGCGCCATTCTAAAATAAAACAGGAGTAGGGCAGAAGGTCACAGAGTGGGGCAGAAGGGCACAGCAACGAGTGGGGCAGAGGGCAGAATGGCACAAAAACGAGTGGGGTAAGGGGCAAAAGGGCACAACAACGAGTGGGGCGAAGGGCAGAATGGCACAAAAACGAGTGGGGCAAGGGGCACAAGGGCACAACAACGAGTGGGGCAAAGGGCAGAATGGCACAACAACGAGTGGGGCAAAGGGCAGAATGGCACAAAAACGAGTGGGGCAAGGGGCACAAGGGCACAACAACGAGTGGGGCAGAGGGCAGAATGGCACAAAAACGAGTGGGGCAAGGGGCACAAGGGCACAACAACGATTGGGGCAGAGGGCAGAATGGCACAAAAACGAGTGGGGCAAGGGGCACAAGGGCATAACAATGAGTGGGGCAAGGGGCAGAAGGGCACAACAACGATTGGGGCAGAGGGCAGAATGGCACAAAAACGAGTGGGGCAAGGGGCACAAGGGCACAACAACGAGTGGGGCAGAGGGCAGAATGGCACAAAAACGAGTGGGGCAAGGGGCACAAGGGCACAACAACGAGTGGGGCAGAGGGCAGAATGGCACAAAAACGAGTGGGGCAAGGGGCACAAGGGCACAACAACGAGTGGGGCAGAGGGCAGAATGGCACAAAAACGAGTGGGGCAAGGGGCACAAGGGCACACAAACGAGTGGGGCAGAGGGCAGAATGGCACAAAAACGAGTGGGGCAAGGGGCACAAGGGCACAAAAACGAGTGGGGCAAGGGGCACAAGGGCACAACAACGAGTGGGGCAGAGGGCAGAATGGCACAAAAACGAGTGGGGCAAGGGGCACAAGGGCACAACAACGAGTGGGGCAGAGGGCAGAATGGCACAAAAACGAGTGGGGCAAGGGGCACAAGGGCACAAAAACGAGTGGGGCAGAGGGCAGAATGGCACAAAAAAACGAGTGGGGCAAGGGGCACAAAAACAAGTGGGGCAGAGGGCAGAAGGGCACAAAAACGAGTGGGGAAGGGGGACAAGGGCACAAAAACGAGTGGGGCAAGGGGCACAAGGGCACAACAACGAGTGGGGCAGAGGGCAGAATGGCACAAAAACAAGTGGGGCAAGGGGCACAAGGGCACAAAAACGAGTGGGGCAGAGGGCAGAATGGCACAAAAACGAGTGGGGCAAGGGGCACAAGGGCACAACAACGAGTGGGGCAGAGGGCAGAATGGCACAAAAACGAGTGGGGCAAGGGGCACAAGGGCACAAAAACGAGTGGGGCAGAGGGCAGAATGGCACAAAAACGAGTGGGGCAAGGGGCACAAGGGCGCACAAACGAGTGGGGCAGAGGGGGGCAGAATGGCACAAAAACGAGTGGGGCAAGGGGCACAAGGGCACAAAAACGAGTGGGGCAGAGGGCAGAATGGCACAAAAACGAGTGGGGCAAGGGGCACAAGGGCACAAAAACAAGTGGGGCAAGGGGCACAAGGGCACAACAACGAGTGGGGCAGAGGGCAGAATGGCACAAAAACGAGTGGGGCAAGGAGCACAAGAGCACAAAAACGAGTGGGGCAGAGGGCAGAATGGCACAAAAACGAGTGGGGCAAGGGGCACAAGGGCACAAAAACGAGTGGGGCAAGGGGCACAAGGGCACAACAACGAGTGGGGCAGAGGGCAGAATGGCACAAAAACGAGTGGGGCAAGGGGCACAAGGGCACAACAACGAGTGGGGCAGAGGGCAGAATGGCACAAAAACGAGTGGGGCAAGTGGCACAAAAACGAGTGGGGCAAGGGGCACAAGGGCAAAACAGCGAGTGGGGCAGAGGGCAGAATGGCACAAAAACGAGTGGGGCAAGGGGCACAAGGGCACAAAAACAAGTGGGGCAAGGGGCACAAGGGCAAAACAATGAGTGGGGCAGAGGGCAGAATGGTACCAAAACGAGTGGGGCAAGGGGCACAAGGGCACAAAAACGAGTGGGGCAGAGGGCAGAATGGCACAAAAACGAGTGGGGCAAGGGGCACAAGGGCACAAAAACGAGTGGGGCAGAGGGCAGAATGGCACAAAAACGAGTGGGGCAAGGGGCACAAGGGCACAAAAACGAGTGGGGCAGAGGGCAGAATGGCACAACAACGAGTGGGGCAAGGGGCACAAGGGCACAACAACAATTGGGGCAGAGGGCAGAATGGCACAAAAATGAGTGGGGCAAGGGGCACAAGGGCACAACAACGAGTGGGGCAGAGGGCAGAATGGCACAAAAACGAGTGGGGCAAGGGGCACAAGGGCACAACAACGATTGGGGCAGAGGGCAGAATGGCACAAAAACGAGTGGGGCAAGGGGCACAAGGGCACAACAATGAGTGGGGCAAGGGGCAGAAGGGCACAACAACGATTGGGGCAGAGGGCAGAATGGCACAAAAACGAGTGGGGCAAGGGGCACAAGGGCACAACAACGAGTGGGGCAGAGGGCAGAATGGCACAAAAACGAGTGGGGCAAGGGGCACAAGGGCACAACAACGAGTGGGGCAGAGGGCAGAATGGCACAAAAACGAGTGGGGCAAGGGGCACAAGGGCACAACAACGAGTGGGGCAGAGGGCAGAATGGCACAAAAATGAGTGGGGCAAGGGGCACAAGGGCACAAAAACGAGTGGGGCAGAGGGCAGAATGGCACAAAAACGAGTGGGGCAAGGGGCACAAGGGCACACAAACGAGTGGGGCAAAGGGCACAAGGGTACAACAACGAGTGGGCCAGAGGGCAGAATGGCACAAAAACGAGTGGGGCAAGGGGCACAAGGGCACAACAACGAGTGGGGCAGAGGGCAGAATGGCACAAAAATGAGTGGGGCAAGGGGCACAAGGGCACAAAAACGAGTGGGGCAGAGGGCAGAATGGCACAAAAACGAGTGGGGCAAGGGGCACAAGGGCACAAAAACGAGTGGGGCAAAGGGCACAAGGGTACAACAACGAGTGGGCCAGAGGGCAGAATGGCACAAAAACGAGTGGGGCAAGGGGCACAAGGGCACAAAAACGAGTGGGGCAGAGGGCAGAATGGCACAAAAAAACGAGTGGGGCAAGGGGCACAAAAACAAGTGGGGCAGAGGGCAGAAGGGCACAAAAACGAGTGGGGAAGGGGGACAAGGGCACAAAAACGAGTGGGGCAAGGGGCACAAGGGCACAACAACGAGTGGGGCAGAGGGCAGAATGGCACAAAAACAAGTGGGGCAAGGGGCACAAGGGCACAAAAACGAGTGGGGCAGAGGGCAGAATGGCACAAAAACGAGTGGGGCAAGGGGCACAAGGGCACAAAAACGAGTGGGGCAAAGGGCACAAGGGTACAACAACGAGTGGGCCAGAGGGCAGAATGGCACAAAAACGAGTGGGGCAAGGGGCACAAGGGCACAACAACGAGTGGGGCAGAGGGCAGAATGGCACAAAAATGAGTGGGGCAAGGGGCACAAGGGCACAAAAACGAGTGGGGCAGAGGGCAGAATGGCACAAAAACGAGTGGGGCAAGGGGCACAAGGGCACAAAAACGAGTGGGGCAAAGGGCACAAGGGTACAACAACGAGTGGGCCAGAGGGCAGAATGGCACAAAAACGAGTGGGGCAAGGGGCACAAGGGCACAAAAACGAGTGGGGCAGAGGGCAGAATGGCACAAAAAAACGAGTGGGGCAAGGGGCACAAAAACAAGTGGGGCAGAGGGCAGAAGGGCACAAAAACGAGTGGGGAAGGGGGACAAGGGCACAAAAACGAGTGGGGCAAGGGGCACAAGAGCACAACAACGAGTGGGGCAGAGGGCAGAATGGCACAAAAACAAGTGGGGCAAGGGGCACAAGGGCACAAAAACGAGTGGGGCAGAGGGCAGAATGGCACAAAAACGAGTGGGGCAAGGGGCACAAGGGCACAACAACGAGTGGGGCAGAGGGCAGAATGGCACAAAAACGAGTGGGGCAAGGGGCACAAGGGCACAAAAACGAGTGGGGCAGAGGGCAGAATGGCACAAAAACGAGTGGGGCAAGGGGCACAAGGGCACAAAAACGAGTGGGGCAGAGGGGGGCAGAATGGCACAAAAACGAGTGGGGCAAGGGGCAAGGGGCACAAGGGCACAAAAACGAGTGGGGCAGAGGGCAGAATGGCACAAAAACGAGTGGGGCAAGGGGCACAAGGGCACAAAAACAAGTGGGGCAAGGGGCACAAGGGCACAACAACGAGTGGGGCAGAGGGCAGAATGGCACAAAAACGAGTGGGGCAAGGAGCACAAGAGCACAAAAACGAGTGGGGCAGAGGGCAGAATGGCACAAAAACGAGTGGGGCAAGGGGCACAAGGGCACAAAAACGAGTGGGGCAAGGGGCACAAGGGCACAACAACGAGTGGGGCAGAGGGCAGAATGGCACAAAAACGAGTAGGGCAAGGGGCACAAGGGCACAACAACGAGTGGGGCAGAGGGCAGAATGGCACAAAAACGAGTGAGGCAAGGGGCACAAAAACGAGTGGGGCAAGGGGCACAAGGGCACAACAGCGAGTGGGGCAGAGGGCAGAATGGCACAAAAACGAGTGGGGCAAGGGGCACAAGGGCACAAAAACAAGTGGGGCAAGGGGCACAAGGGCACAACAATGAGTGGGGCAGAGGGCAGAATGGCACAAAAACGAGTGGGGCAAGGGGCACAAGGGCACAAAAACGAGTGGGGCAGAGGGCAGAATGGCACAAAAACAAGTGGGGCAAGGGGCACAAGGGCACAAAAACGAGTGGGGCAGAGGGCAGAATGGCACAAAAACGAGTGGGGCAAGGGGCACAAGGGCACAAAAACGAGTGGGGCAGAGGGCAGAATGGCACAAAAACGAGTGGGGCAAGGGGCACAAGGGCACAAAAACGAGTGGGGCAAGTGGCACAAGGGCACAACAACGAGTGGGGCAGAGGGCAGAATGGCACAAAAACGAGTGGGGCAAGGGGCACAAGGGCACAAAAACGAGTGGGGCAGAGGGCAGAATGGCACAAAAACGAGTGGGGCAAGGGGCACAAGGGCACAAAAACGAGTGGGGCAGAGGGCAGAAGGGCACAAAAAAACCGAGAGGGTGGCAGTGATGAACCAGAGGGCGCATCGCGGTCTCGCACAAAAAAAACCCTGTGAACACGCAAAGCACCCCGCGAACACGCCAAGAGCCCCGCGAACACGCAAAAATAAAAAAATGCACAAATTCGCACAAATTCGTGAATTTTGCGGACCGCGAATTTGCAAATCCGCAAATTCACGGATCGCGAATTCGCAAAATTCGCCCATGCTTAGAACTGACCTGCTACGTAAGTGCAAGAGGGTTATATACAAAAACTTACCAAATTCTAACTCGAACTTTTATGGTTCCTGAAAATAATTATCAAGATGTCTGTCTCGGTTGAGACATGCCTAAGAAAAAGTCGCAGTAATACTTTTCACACCTCTTCGAAGAAAGATCTGTCACTTATTCTGTGGGAAGTGGCAGTAACCAGAGCTCTAACTAAGGAGCTATAGATTTTTTTTTAAAGAAAAAAACATTTTGTTTCAATTGCACTGTGTGCAAGATAGGAAAACTTGACATTATAATTTTTTTTTTCATGTATCCTAAAAATGGTTAGGGAAATTTGACTGGCAACACTATACTCTATATGCATCACTTCACACACTGACATGCCACCCTGAAAGAAACGAAGTGCTTTAGCGGAATATAGGCACATAGCATCTGCCTAAGAAACAGTCCCTAAAGGAATTCATGTGTGCTGGTGATAGCAGGTGGTGGGCTCTTCCATTATGTGTGCTGGTGGTTGCAGGTGGTGGGCTCTTTGATCATGTGTACTGGTGATAGCAGGTAGTGGGCTATTTGATTATGTGTACAGGTGATTGCAGATGGTGGGCTCTTTGATTATATGTGCTGGCGATAGCGGGTGGTGGGCACTATGATTATGTGTGCTGGCGATTCCAGCTGGTGGGCACTCTGATTATGTGTGCTGGCGATTGCATATGGTGGGTACTTCGATTATGTGTGCTGGCGTTTGCAGGTGGTGGGCACTTCGATTATGAGTGCGGGGATTGCAGGTGGTGGGCACTTCGATTATGTGTAGTGGGCACTCCGATTATGTGTGCTGGTGATGCAGGTGGTGGGCACCTCGATTATGCATGCTGGTGATAGTAGGGGGTGGGCACTTTGATTATGTGTGCTGGTGGTGGGCTCTTTGATTATGTGTGCGGGGATTGCAGGAGGTGGGCTCTTTGATTATGTGTACGGGTGATTGCAAGTAGTAGGCACTCACACTCATTTTTCATCATCAGACTTTGACCAAGAGAAAGAAGGACAGAAGTGGGCAAAAATTAAAAAGAAGGAATATTGGAAAACAGCAACAAAGGGAAAAGCAGGAATGAAAAAGACAACGAGACCAAGAGATAGGAGATGGAGGGTGGTTGAATAAAGAGGAATCATGTCTAGTCAAGACTTCGATATATTCCAACAACAATATTTGTCAGCGTTGGTGTTGTACTCTTAGTAAAATATTTGCGCCCTTCAATTTATTATTTTTCACAAATTTTGCACTGGATGGAGGTAATTTGTGATAATGAAATAGGACTGATTTTTTTTAAAACATATTTTATTGATTTTGTCATCACACAGACCAAAATATGCATCACTTCACCTATATCTATCAAATATGTCTCCATGTTTACTCCCAACTAACCCCTCGGTTCCCTCCTCCCCTCTGCAGTTGTTGTGGGCACAATTCAAATATACATATCACAGTACAATATCAGCCTTACAGATAATGTTCACAGCACAATTCGCACATCATTAGCCACATGCCTGTACTTTACACACTAAACTTCATCTTCCCTTTGTAAGTCCAGCAGGGCCTCGACCAATGCTTCCCATGCTCTTGCCATCTCCAGACCCTTTTTGTTGGCTGCCCGTTTGGCCTGTCGAAGTCTAACGATGCTCTCACTGCTAGCCCACTTACACACTTCAGTTCTCCATCGCGTACTTGATGGACCTTCCCTTGATTTCCAGTGCCATGTATTTTCCCGTTTAGACAATAATAACCCTAGGTCAATGAATTTGCTGGTGATTTTGGTTTTAGCTGTGTGCGGGAACCAGTGCAACAAGCATGTTGCCATGTCGTAATCTAAATGTCTATCGGTTATGCCGTTCAGGAGTTCCCCCACCTCTACCCAGTATTGCCCCAGGATCGGGCAATAATGAAATAGAACTGATGACGAAAACTTTACATTTCTGATCCGTTTTGCATCTAATGATTTCATTGGACATATTTCCCTTCTCCCTTTGTTCTTTGTACACCAGTTTATTTAAATTATTAAACACTCCAGGATAAAATTCAGATACTTTCTTTCAGGCCTTAGTGAAATATGTTGTGACAGAAATGAGGGTGATTAAAAATAGTTCAGATGACATGCCTTTTAAAAGGGGACAGAAATGGATTAAAAAACTTGTTGCCTTCCTTTAGAAAGCATGCTTGCCTTCACAGAGGCATTGTTACCATACACAGAGCACACTTCAGAAGCTGAGTGCACCACTAGCCTCACCTGGAAAATGCACCCAGAAGGTTCAGCCTCTCTCTTTTTCCTTCTCCGATCACTCCAGTAGTAAAAATCCAAGAATTCACCTCAGCGCTCACTGCTTGCTTATTTCGGATACAGCAGATAATAGGATGTAGACATTTGGAATATCTGTTTATCTGTTTATGAAAAAGAAAGCCATGGTTTGAGTAAGATCACAAAAAGCATGAACAAATTAAAAAGCACACAATAATTGACATAAAATATTGCATTCGAAAAGAAAGTGATAGGTTCATATGGTGAGGCAAAACATGGGAAAGAATGTCAAATTCTTATGTATGTGAGAGGCACAACCACTCATTTCACCACAGGAACCTAGAGAAGTCATTATGGTAGTGATACTACATTTCCCTATGACTTTTAGAATCTCCAATCATTCGTCTTTCCCTGATACGAACCTCTGCATATTACTACTATCCGGTTCCTCCTCCCTGGCTGAATTAATTGATTTTTTTGTCAACTGGTTGACATCGAAAAGACTGTGGCCATCTTTTGAACTTGTCTGCCACTGGCATTCCTCTGTCCATAGGTATGTGTAAATCACACCACTTACCAACTATTTTTATTCCCAGACTACAGATGTACTTCTTGACAGGAGCAGCTCCTCCGTTTGAGCAGAGCAGCGTTGCCCCATTAAGAAAAGCCCGCGTTGCCCCACTAAGAAAAGCCTGCGTTGCCCACTAAGAAAAGCCTGCGTTGCCCCACTAAGAAAAGCCTGCGTTGCCCCACTAAGACAGTGGCATAGCTAGGAGGAGGCAGGGAGGCTAGCTATCCCACTGCACTAAGAAAAGCCCCAGGCCAGAGCTGAAAAAAATGGTAATAAAGTTTATTCATCACCGTTTTCTTTTTAAGCAAATGACTCATCCTGAACTGAGTGACCGAAGGGGCAGGGCGTGTGCTGCTGTGCTGAGTGGCAGCAGCAGGGAGCTGTGTGCTTTAAAATGCGCAAGTCTGTTTGGCTGGACGTCTTGCGATGGCCAGCCAGATATGCACATTTTAAACTTCTCTGATCCAGCTGTCATAGGCTGGGTCAGAGAAAGCACAGGGCTCCAGCGCTCTTAGTGGGAGCAGCTGGTGGGCGCAGCACCACGATTGATTAGGGGAGCTTGCTGCTGGGTCCCTTGTTGGAGACTGCCAGAAGACCGAAGGAGGATGTTGCGTCACATAGAAAGGTAAGGCTGTTGTTTTTATTTTATAAAGAATTCTTCCCACTCCAACATTACTATCATTTAATATAAAAAATGTTTTATGTGTTTCAACACATTGATGTTTGTATTACACTTATTAGAATAGGGGGGTGGAGTTCTTTTTTTTTTAAGTTGCTAGTGCTCCATTACTGGACGCAATAAATGAGAAGGAATTCTGGGCCAGATGTACAACGCTTGCTATTTGCAACTTGCAAATTGCATCGCTTTGCGACTCGCAATTTGTAAGTCGCAAAATGCAATGTACAACAGTGTGACAGACACTGTTAGCAAGCCCCAATGGGATCGCAAATTGCATGCCTCATCAATATTCATGAGGCAAGAGCAATTTGCGACACCTTTCGGAATGGCTAGAACGCCCAGGGAAGGTGGCCTGCTGGGGTCAGCAGACCACCATGTTTCAGACTGCTTTTTACATAAAGCAGTTTTTTTTTTTTAACGCAGCCGGTTTTCCTTAAAGGAAAACATAATGCATTTAAAAGCATATCTATGCATGACTTTGAAAGGCATCTGATGACCATGTGCATAAGTAAGCCTAGATCGCTCTTGACACTACATGGTTGGACTCTACCAATTCCACCTTGGTCCATATTGCTTTATATTTTCCATTGACTTCATCATCACAACCACGTAATCATTTCATCATTACTCGTTCTAGTAAAATGTGTTCAGCTGTTGAATAGATGATAAACGCTGGCAGATTTCTAGTTTTTTCTTTGTAGCAAAGTGTTAAAAGTTATCAGCGATCAGTTTCCAATCTTGATACCTAACATGGATTCTCGTGAAAGCTACCAACCTGCATAACATTACCATGGTAAAAATCATCTGTACAAATGTAAGGTGGTTTGGTTTATGTTAAAATGGATTACGGGATTTTTTTAATGAATGTACAGTGGTTTGAAACGAGCCACGAACATTGTCTATGGATTTGCTATTCCTATTTTTTGTTTAATATTAGGCCCCAGCAAAATTTAAATTTGCCACAATAAATTCAATCAGATTGGGAATTTCATGTTACACTTGTTAAGGCTAATTCCTGAAATTACGCCATTAAGCCAGGTCGCCTAATTTGGAGCCATTCACAGCAAGATTATAAAAAGCAGGAACAAAGCAAACAAGCTGAATGAGAGTGGCTGTTTGTGGCACATTTTTCGTGCTCCTTTTTGGATGCCCTCTTGGCATCAAAAATAATTCGCGACTAAACTAGTTTTTACCCCCAATCCTAGAACTAATAGCATCCTAATGTGGACCGTATAAAGAACAGATCAGTCGGCTGTACTTGTACATCTTTTGAGCCAACAGGAATGAAAATGCGCAGATATCTTTAGGAAAGATTTTCAGCTAAATGCACAGCAGGTTTCCTTTTGGTAAGAAGAGATGTTTAGACTACAGACATCTCATGCAGCCCCCTCCACCGCCCACACAGGCTTCAGTTGAATGGACAATTCACACCTCATTATAGTTTCCAATGAATTAACTGACAGTGGGGAGAATTATTCCGTGTCAGGTATTTTTGTGGGAAAGCAACCTTTGTTATCTTAGCCACTTGATAAAACTGGTTCCAGCTAGTTACAAAACTTAACACCCCAATTATGCAAGATATCCTTGCAGTAAGAAAGACACACTTAACAAACACGCATGTGTAAGGCGATCCCACACGTCCCGGGGGCATTTGAAAAACAGATCACTTGCAAATAAAAGGCATTGCAGAAGCATTTTCCATTTAGCAGGCAGATATGAAATGCTAATTCGGCATTTCAGAACACTCAGATGTAAAACAAAAATACATTTGTCATTACATCTCTCAGCTCATCGATCCCTATATTCACAGATAACACATGTACATTGTAAATGTAAAATGTAAATTGATACTTGTATAGCGCACTACTCACCCGCAAGGGTCTCAAGGCGCTTGTACGAATACTGCTGTGGAACCCATCCTGGCTTTCCCTGTGAGGTGTCCACTCCTGGGCACCCCCAAGGTGGAGGCCAGGCATCCTTACCGTTGTGGGGGCTGTTGTGGAGATTAAGCAAGCTATTGCCCAGAGTTGCAGAGTGGGACTCCATGACTGGAATAGGCACCGAGGTGAGAATTATCAGGTCCGTGGAATTTTTGAGCCCAAGACCTGCCGAGACGGGGAATTGAACCCTGGTCCCGGGCTAGACCTCTGCATCAGGGTCTGCCGCTCTAACCATTGAGCTACACTTCTACATTGTAAGCAGTGTCGTAGCTGGGGAGGGGGCGGTCAGCCCCGGGCAGTACTTTTTTGGGGGGGTGGCGAGCGCAAGGTAAGTTTTTATATTTTTAAAATTTGATTCTCCCTCGCCGTCTGTCGCTCGCCCTCCCGCTTTTACCCGTACTGGCCGTCACTGGGCGGTTAACTCAGGGACCGCCCAGGTTGGCAAAGGCTCTTGCTACACCACGGATTTTAAGGCAGGTAACTTCATGCCAGTACTCTGCCAATTTTATGTCTAGCTCCCATCAGCACGGCCATTGTTTACAATGTAGAGTAGAATTTGCATTAGTTCCCTTCAGCCACTATTTTGTGGCCACATCAATCAGATTTTACATTGGCCCGGGGGAGTATACATCTCTTAACTCTTGCAACTATTCGCTGTTTAAAGTGTAATTCCGCCTCCTTGGAAGAGGTTCCGACTGAGGTGCATGGGAGACTATTTTAGATTTGAAAAGTTCCATAAATCATCAGACTTTTTCTCACATTCAATTCTTTACTGCAAATTCATTGTGCTTAGTGGCATTAACAGAGTCAATAGGTCTACTTATTACTGAAAACACAAGCCAGATCAATTGGCTTTGCCAATGCTTGCTTTATTAAAATGGAATTCATTAGGGATGGGTTACATTACCCTAATGCCAACAGGTACCACGATGATTGTTCGGACAGATGATCATTATAGATGAAATGACAGTCTATCACACAGAAAGCGACAAGCATGCAAAGCAGTCAGAGAAAAGCAGACCAGGCCCATGATCTTCAAAGTTAGCAATCATGGGGATCTGTCAGGCCCTGTTCTGATCTAGGTGCTAAGAACCAAAACAAAAAGAAAGCCTATAGTAGCAGTACCTTGATGGCATCTGAAGTAAGTGAACCAAACCCGAAGAGCTCCAGTGAAGGTCTTCTTCCTCTTGAGTGGAACTATTGTCATAAATCAGGGTTCTCCAAAGTCAGTCCTGGAGGGCCGGATCCAGGACAGAGTTTTAGCATATCCCCATTTAGATAAATGTAGTTATCTTAAAATCAGGCATTGATCCAGCTCTCCAGGACTGGCTGTCATAAAATTACATAATCTGAGGCTGCCCCTTACCAATACATAGGTGGAAAACTATTATGCAGTTGCCACCTTGCCCTTAACCCCTTCCATGCTCATGACGAGCTGGGCTCGTCATAACTGCCGCGGCACGCCCACGCCCACGCGCGGCTAATTCCCCTCCTGTGCGGGAGAATTAATGAGTGGGTGGGGTTGTGACGAGCCCAGCCCGTCATGAGCACAGCTCTACTGTGACTCATGACGAGCTGAGCTGGGCTCGTCACGAGCACTGTGGCGCCGCGGCCCAAGCGCCGTGGGGGAATTACCCCTATGGTGAAGGTGTTAAATTGATCTCTCCTGCTACACACATGATGGCTGGCTGTTTAGTAAAGGGACAATAGATGGAACTGGGCCAATCAAGTTTGTAAGAGCTTAGAAGTGACTGTATGGGGCCAGAGATTGACCCCTATCTGTTAACAGGAGATTCACGAGCTGGTTATCTGAATTACAAAGATACTGATGCTCAATTTACGAGACTACCATAACCAGTGCCTTCTTTGGGAGTGGTCCTGAATGGCTTCAAAGGCAGAAAAGGTACATAAGCTTCAGCCCTGATAAATGAACAAAGTAAAATATCTTTAACACCTCCAGGAAACAATAAACTGGATAACAGAGAATGAGAACATGCACAAACAACTTTATAGATAGCAACATCACCTAAAATGTGGCCCTATTAAATCTACATTGTACTTTAATTAAACATCTCTTTAACATCTCAAAGCTGCAACATACTGAAAACCATGGAATGATAACATGCACAAGCAGACAATTACTAACCAAAAACTGAAAAGACCAAGATGCAGATGGTTACATTTCAGGGGTCCACATGGGTTACAAACAGCCACACATGGATATCACTAGCTATCCCTGAATGATGACCCTATAACCGAGGCAGCCAAACCAAAGAAACAAGGTGGAAGACAAACAAGAGAACTGGGAAAAAGCAGATAGAAAAAAATGAAAAATATTGGGAAGAAGATAGCGAGTGATATGCGGACACATGAACAAAAGGTAAAATAAAATATAAACAGAGACTGGTTTGAAAATGGAAAACAGAGAAAAACAGTTGGTACATTGTGTAGTAAAAGAGAAATAAGAAGAAAAACTCACAAGGAAGAGTATGATCTAAAAAGTACAACATTTCTCTAAGAGGTACATGATAGATGATATGTACAACTGTATACTTTGAAATATCAAATTGATATGTGCACACTATTTGGTGAATATCGGAGTGAGGATTTCATGTGGAAACCCTGTGATCAGAGGGTGAGGATGAAATAAAGCAGCATCGGGTGAGGGGTGCTTTGGGGAAAGCAAAGTAAAGCAATGATAATCAACAGCACCATTTTGCAATAAAGAGGAGAAAGACGGACAGGAGGCCATGTGCTCTGCAGAGTAGCAGCAAGGGAGAGGTGAGTGTGTTATGTTTACTTAACATTGAGCACAGACAATGAGGATAGGAGAAAGGTGGAAGAGGGGTACTGGGTGGTAGGATGTGCACTCAAGAGCTTTATTATTGGTTGAGCAGAAGATTTTGGGGACTGAATCTTGAAAATGAGAGGATTTGAAAAGAGATAATGATTGACAAGGTTATCTGAATTAGTTCTCGAGCTGGGTGCAGAAGGGCGGTTCACTAGGAGACATTTTGACTATTGGAAATTCTTTGGCGTGCAGGTGCAGACATTTCGGTGGCAGTCAGGAAAATGAAGTGTGTCACAAAGAGAAGGCACGTATTTACTATTTGTGTACGTGGAGACCTCGTATCAGTCCAGGAACAACCTCAGAAAAAAACGCCCTGCACAGTAAAAAATAACTTTATGAAATATATAAGGCGCAGAACGAGAGAACGGACGCTCATCTTAACTGGGAGATACTGCTGTGTTAGATTGTGTTGGGCTTTCTTTGGCTAGTTTGATTTATCTTTCCTCTCTGCAGCTCCCTGCATAAGTTTGTAATCGGCCAAGCTTTATCTACCGCAGAAATGTGTCTCGCTGCACTTTGAAAGATTAATGGACTCGCAGGTTCGGTAACGACTGCAGTGATCTGCGTTGAGCATGTCTGAATGACATGCTAACATCGTAATAAAAAGATTGGCGTTAAGAAAAGGAGATAGACGAGAAATGACAGAGAGGTGATACAAAAAATACAGGAGAAAGAAGTACTTTAGGACTGAGAAAGGAAATAAAAGTTGAGAAACGCAAGCATTTCTGGCTCGGGAAGAGGGTAGCTGTCAAGATGGAGAGAGATAGTTCAGAAGCTGAGGGGGACGGATTGACTGCTTCCCTCCAATCTGCACGCCCCTAATCTATACCACTGAACAGTGCTTAATTTGTAGACAAAATTAAGTGCAGGACCCTCTTTAGGAGGCCACTTCACCCATTGCCCCAGCAAGCCCAGCGAAAGACAGAACCAACACAACTACTAAGCATCACACCCTACAAGTGCAATAATTCAGCCTATTTGAGGCCCCCAAAGCTATTAGAATGGCTTGGGCTGCAGGTAATAGTCAATTGTAATGTATGTTGAATCAATAAACAACTGTCTTTGAATTCATATCTAATTTAGGTAAACAGTGCCACCAAGTGGCAGACTGTACTAAGTGCCGTTGTTAACAATTAAGTACCGGTGCCGAGCACCGGAAACCACAGCCTCAAATTAAGTACTGCAGCTGAAGCATCAAAGCGGTTTGCTTTCTCTCTCTTTGTCAGTGCTAAGTTGTGCAACGGTGCCTGGAAACTATGGGAAGCGAAGTGGGACAACCATACCCTTATTTCTGTTGGAATGGCGAGGTTCTAAAAGCAGAGGCTTTTAGAATTCATGCCAGAGCGCTCTGCGGAGTGTTAATGCACAGGTCAGACACTTCTGCATGGGGCTGCGCGAGTTAGGGTGTCAGCAGTGCCATGTTTCACTCATGCTTATGTAGGTACCACCTTCAACAAAGACGGGTTCGTCTTTTTTTCAGCAGGTCATCACCTGGCAGGGATATCAGTGGCGAGCAGCCTGTGCCTAAAACCTGCCTGTGGGTCCCATCATCTGCCTACACCCTACCTGATTAGTGATACACTCTGGCCCTACCTGTGAAGGCACAGGTGTAGAAGAGCCTGGACAAATAAAATATGTGTACTCTACTCACAAAATCTATATACAGCCTCCATGCCCCACCTTACTTTCTCAACCTTTCTTATATCTCCCCACTTACCTAGTGTAAGAACACAATGGTGGTAAGCTGTGGTGCAGCAGGCATGAGTAATAACCCAGCAACAATGATAGCAGTGGTGGTTCGCAGTGGGAGTGCTGCGAGGCGGCGGGGTGGGGCGAGGGAGGGGCAGGGCGGGGGGTAGTGAAGTCGGACATACGACTTCACTACCCCCGAGTAAAGTAAGTAAATAAAACTATTTACTTTGCGCTCGCTGCATCACCGAGTTGGCGATGCAGCGAGCGCAAGGTAAATAGTTTTATTTATTTATTTACTTACTTTACTCATGGATGTCGTATGTCCAACTCCACCACCCCCCACCCTGCTCCTCTCCCGCCCCGCCGCACCGCCCGCAGCACTCCCACTGCGAGCCGCCACTGAATGAGAGACAGAGGTTGAGGTATGTAGGGAAGGAGGAGGGTGGAAGGAAGGTGGGGGGACAGACATGATGGTTAACAGAAATGGTGAAGTACATTCATTGTATGTAGAGAGTTAAACAGCGTACATTGTGGGTCACAGTCAGATCACTGTGACTCTCACTGCTAGTTCAACTGTCATACCCTCTCTATCCTACACAAGTGGACACAAATGTTAGACTGAAAAAAGCGGATGTAATACTTTAGAATTTGCATTTGTTGACGTTGGTAGCCCAATTAATTGATGCATTTTATAGTCCTTGGGTGGTGAGGCATCTCAAGTACTCAAGCACTCCACAGTGGATCAGTGTGTCTATCAAATTCCCCATGCTATGTTTTTCTCAAGCATAGCTCACAAGTTTCGGCAGGGACATCCTAAGGGACATCCTGTTTGAAGCAACTTCGAATTCATTACACTCTTCAAACCTTTGTGATGCCAAACAATATTGCATTATATGTAAACCTTTGAAACAAGAATGTGGAAAAGCAGACAAAAGCTGTTGCTGCTAGGTGTCCACCAGCTCAATAGTACCAAAGAAAGCTTGAGCGAGCTTTTTATATTTGTGTTTGGATCTAGATTTTATTTTTACGTGCAGCAACAACATTTTATGTGGAATTCCATGACGATACTGATTGTTACGCCCATTGTAGGAAACACAAACACGCTATAGACAAAGGGGCTAGCTATATGTACTCCAATGCGTAAACTACTATTACCCAAGCTGGGCTAACCCTGTAATAGTGGCTGTGATTGTATTCTATGTAAAAGCAAATAAAAATGTATATTAAAAAAAAATGAGTAGAGTGAAAAGAGGAAGTTGAGAGACATACCTGAAATAGAGAAAGAGATGTAAGGCTTATACAGCGCTAGAGAGTTGAACTAGAAAAAGAGGAAGTGATGGTGAGATAGATGAGTTAAGAAGGGAGTTGAGAGATAAAAAGAGGTGGAGGGGTGAATAGAGAAGGAGGTATGGCTTTGTGTGTGTGAAAAAGAAGACAGAGAGGGAGAAGTAAAGGAGTTGACGATAGCGAAAAAGAGGTCGAGAAATAGAGGCAGCCACATAGGTGTATGATATTTAGCGAGGAAACGGAAAGAGGACAGAGGTAGAACAAGAGAAAAAGAATGTGTAGAGGTGAGGTAGTGGACTCATGTGAAGAAAATTGTGAGGCTAGGTAGTAAGAGAGACAGGAATGAGGCACAGCAAGGTGCGGTGATGAGGGTGATGCGAAGTAAAGAGAGAAATGAGGTAGAGAGATGAGGGGAGTGGTGAAGTGAGGTAGAGAAAGAGCTGAGAGATAGGTAGAAAGAGGAAATGTATCATATAAATGAAAAGAGAGATAGGTGAGGTAAAGATCAAAATGTGGTCATCTGGGAAATGGAGTAGATACAGGAGAGTGAGTTCAGATGGAAAAGGCGCAGTAAGGTAGAGAGAAAGGTATGAGAAAGAGAGAGAGGTGATGTAAAGAGACGGGATCAAAAGTGATAGATATAGATATAGGCACAGAGAGTGATAGAGGAGCAAGGTTATGAGAACGTGGTTGAGATGAAGACGAGTACGGTATTTTAGGTATATTCAGCAGCGGCTCTTGCGTAATGGCGGAGGAGCGCCACCCACTGCTAAAAGCCAGCAGATGACTCCAGGATGGGCGTGTCCATCCTCTAAAGACAGTAGCAGGCAGGAGAAGAGGTGGGCACTGTAAGTGCACATGTAGGTTTGGCCGGCAGATTTAGGATGGACAAACCATGTACATTTACATTTCTCCAACCCAGCTGTGTTGTACAGCCGGGTGGAGAAATGCCACAGACTTCCAGTGCCTGAGCGACCATTAAACCTGCCCGCTCAGGCCAATCATGCTCGGTAATAGCATGAGAGCAGCGTTGGAATTGGGTGGGGAGTCTGGGAGCTGGACAGCCCTCATGGAAGAAGCTGGACCTCAGCAGAATCAAGTAAGTCCTTTTTTATATAATCCATCTCCCCCCAAACTGCCCCACCACTTTCTATTGAACACAGCCACCACTGGGTATAGTGAAAAATAAGTGAGGTAGACAAAGGTGAGACAGAGAATGGATGAAAGTACATAGAGAAGTGAAGATAAATAGAGAGGAATTAAGAGACAGGGTTAATGGAGGTGAGGTGAAGTAAGGAGAGAGAAATTACATAGAGTACTGGAGAAAAGTCACCAACTGTCTGAGTGCAAGGGTTAAGGCTGGACAGATCAGGCATGCACACAAAAGGGCAGGTTTAATTTTTAGTACAACCCAGGGCAGTGAAAAAATTTGCTGTGCTGAGTTGTGTAACAGGGAGAAAGCAGTGCAGAGCCGTAATATTAAAAATAGCCTGCAAGTGCTCACTACCCCATCTGCTCTATTTACTACTATAGACACAACCTGTGCATCACGGTGCAGAGGTGTGTATCTGCTGTATAGAGTAGGATTTGTACTGTAGGTGTTAGACCCGGCTTCTTGGGCACCAGGGCACTCAGGGGTTACTGCGCTCCAATCACCGTCAACCGGAGTGTTCCCCCACTGGTGTCCTGGGACCTCAGTACTAGTGGACCCAAAACTGGATAACCAAGTACTCCTCTCCAGCACTTGACTCTCTCAGGGTAGCGAGACAGAGCAAGGAGGTGAGGTGGGGTTAGACATTCAGAATACAGTGCACACCATACTATCAGCTGATAAACTCAATGTCCAGTCAGTGCTTTACTTTTTATAAAAGAAAGTACTTTAATACATACAAGATAATTATACTAAACATAAAACTAGGATGAACTGTGAAAAACAGATGTCTCTACAACCCTCTGGGCCAGAGTTCTGACCCCAAACAGTATTATAGCGCCTAGCACTATAAAAACATTGTTAACATCAAAACACACAATTGGCGTTGCATATTACAGACCATGTTTCACAGGGCTGCTCTCATTCGCTAGAGCCTTGATACAAATCTTTGGATTGAAAAGATATAGTTTCAGCGTATGATATGAAATCAAATGTTCTTGATTAGCCCCATAATCCCCACCCAAAGCAACAAAAGTGCCCTCCCGCCCTGGTGAGGACACTGCTCTAGTGGTGTCAGGGATCTGACCACAGGCGCCTGATGTCTTGGCACAGTTTACTGGAGTCCCACTAGTCCAGTAGCCACTGGCCAGCTGTAGGAGGGTAGTGGCTGGACAGAGTGCCAGTTCACCCCGATATCCCCAGAGATCACAAAAAGAAAGGTGGGGGCCTGTTTCACTGGCCTCTATTTCCAGCTACTGCTTGTGCAGCCTCCCACAGCGCAGGGGAGGAACTTAGAGGGGATCTGATCTCACCTTCAATGACTAGAATCAAGTTTCCCCCTCACTGGCTCCCTTGATGTGCTGCAAGCTTTCTTTCCACACCAGCTTCCTTGATGTGAAGAACCGGGTTTTAAGACCCAGCGGCGCCAGGGGGCATGCCCAAAGTCTTCGGGTATCACCTGTCTTAGAACACAGAGACACGGGACTCTTCTTGGTGGCGTCAAATATCAAATTTATTGGCTGCAGCCAGTAACAGAAGTCCTAGAAGTCATCACGGTATGAGTTCTCAGGAGACTGCTCAATTTTACAAAGCAAGCCATCCCTTTTTATACAAAAAATTGTGCTTCAGGCAAACATTCCTTATTTACAGTTTGACCACTCACATGTTTCCACGACAAAAAGCAGGAGCATGATGACAAGCCCATTTTCCAGTTTGTCCAGCCCATAATCAATCATTGGTTAAACTTAACATTTTTCATCAGACAGGTCGATCGGATCCATAATAAAAACGGGCACATCCCCATCGTAAATAGGCCATAAAGAAGGAACAGAAACAGATGAGACGCAAGATAGAAAGGGGTTTGTGTGTATCATAAACTCAGCAATGTCCTGCTCTTTGATCTCTATCTCGATCAGCTAAAGGGCAAGAACTGGTTTGGCAAAGTCAGCTTCAGGCAGCAGGGTCAGTTCATTTCAGATCAAACAGGAGTCAGCACAAACTCAAACTAAGGTGCACGTGTCCCAGAAACTTGTTCAGCCACAGTCATGGGCCTATGTGAGGGCAACCACAAAATGGCTGCCATGCACAAAATGGAACCCAAGGGTTTCACAACGTAATCGTCAAATACACAGTGAATCCATCAGTGTAACATGACGGAAACACTCATGCTTGCTGAGCTCACGGTTTACGGTTCGCTGTTACCAAATTCGTAACAGAACCACGACCATTATGACCCAGGGTCAGAATTCACGGAACCTCAGACCCTCCTTTTGCCCTTACATAGGCAATAACCTAAACTCACGTCAATCTGAATCCAGGTCTATACTCATCAGATCATCAAGATGTTGCTGTAGCATCATCCTAGTACTTAGTAAATCTCTCTGGACAGGTCTCCTCGAGCACGAAGTAGCACAAAGGCCACATATAGCAGGAGCACACTGTACGCAAAGACAGAACAGGAAAAGAATGGCTAAGACTATCCCAATGATCATCAGAATCTTCCATCCCCAGGTGGATAACAATCCCCAAAACCATCCCATTAACGACCAATCTCCTTCGTCCACATGTATAGACTCGGAGATCTTGTGCAGCTTGGAAATGGCCTGGTACACTGTCGGAGCATTGTCTGCAATGAAAATGCAGCAGCTCGATTGAATCAGTTTACATACCCCTCCTCTATCTGCAAGTATGACATCTAACGCAACTCTGTTCTGGAGAGTCATAAGACGATCCGACTGGAGCTCAGCAGTCAAGTTACTAAGGGCACCGGCGGTTTCAACTAGGGTGGACTCAACCACTCTCGTCAATTGCCGTATGTTCCTGCTGTTAACCATAGGTCCCCAAAACGGCAGGAAACCCTTCAAGAAATCTCCTAATTCCTGTCCAGCAGTATCTTCCTTACTGAGGACACCTCTAACAATTCTCGTCTTGTGGTAATCTGCCGCAGCTGTATAGGTGGGAGGCAACAGGAACAAGACAAAACATGTGCCCGAGAAATCAGGGGGCAACCATGTATACACTCTATCGTAACAGACAAAATAGGTACCCTTAGCTGCTAGGAACGATGGGGAAGTCTGGGACGCAAAAACATACGTCTCAGTGCAGATACTCTTCCCTAACTGAGCTCTCGGATTCTTGCCATTACCTTGCAGACAAAGATGCCCCTGATGGGGTACGATCTAAATAGGAGAGGATCTTTTCGCTCGCTGGTTCTCACTCAGACTAACTCCATATCCAGTCACGTTCCATCCAATATATGCTAGTGTCTCATCTCTCGGGATCGTCTCATAGGAGCTAACTCCTCTAATCATGTCGACTATACTCTTAACTAGAGCACTATTCTTTGAAGAGTCCTTTACAGAACATAGGGGGTAGACTTCACGAGCATAAATGAACATCGTTCTGTATGCCCACACAGACCCATTATAGCCGAATGGCAGGACCAGGTAAGGAATACCTTTATCAGTAGTGTGAGGCATAAGACCACACACCCAACAGTTAGTCGTGTTTACTACTAGCTGGTGTTGGTGCAGAAGCTGAACGAAGGAGTTATTAACAAATTCTAATCTTCTAATGGATTCATGTTCAGGCAGAGGATGAAAAGAATGCGAAGAAATAGTAGAAGAAGGTATGGGTTGTGTAGTGGGTGCAAACGTCACTTGAAAAGAGAATATAATATATCCCATCAAAAACATCATCAAGCTAAGCAACATAAAAAGACATAATATTAGGAAACACTTTCTACTCATAATTTGACACATTTTGCTCTTAAAACTCATTTCTTCAACAGGTCTCTCCATCTCGAAAAACTCCATCCTCTAACCGTGCTGCTCGCGGCGGTTGGGTGTTCCGCGCTAAGGAATGCGTCTGTCAGTCCAGGGAACGCCCTAGGACCAACCAGAACCGTCGACCTTGTGTCTTCGGCTTGCACTCCAAAGACTTTACACCACGACCCTACAGCTGAACCCAGATGGCGGTTCGAAAAACAAAAATCGGTCAAAACAGTTTCTCAGATGGGAGAGCTGAATTTCAAAAAATAGCAAATAAAAGAATTTCTATTTTATTAGTCCCACAATTCTTGGTCGCAAATTATAACGGCCTTTCCCAGGCAATGTCTGGTCACGGAATAAAAGTTCAGGCTCAGTAGTGTCCAGTTGAACTGACGGTGGCACAGCTTCTTGCAGAAGATTGTCGCTTTCACGCTCAGAACTCGTCCCAATTAAACGTGCATCGCTAAAAGGCAGAAAACGAGGCACAGTGTCAGTTTCTGAATCAGGAATACCCTCCTGGACCCACCGGTCGTACTGCAGAGGCAAAGGAACCCTCTTACAATGTACGCCGTGGATCCAGTTCTTCTTCCCTTGCACTCGTACTGCAGATCGCGTAGATAATAGCACCAAGTAGGGTCCGATCCAGCGGGGCTGATCGTTCTTTGTCCGCTGAAAATTCTTTATCAGTACCCAGGTGCCGGGATCGATGGCATGTCCTGGATCTTCAGAAGCCTGAGGCAATGTGTCATGAACCTGTTGGTGTAAAACACGCAATGTAGCCGTCAATTCGTACAGGTAATCAAGCAGTACAGGGTGTTCGATCTCGCTGAATTTTGTCGGCCTCAGCACTCCCCATATGTTTGCCGGGCGACCAAAAACTATTTCATAGGGACTAAGTCCCACTCGAGAATGTACAGTCATCCTTGTTGACAGAAGTGCTAATGGCAAAGCATCAGGCCATTTAAGACCAGAGCTCGCCTGTATCTTGGACAATTTCAACTTAAGGGTGCCATTATAGCAGTCAACTAGACCAGCTGATTGGGGATGATTTGCAGCATGGAATTTTTGGCGAATTCCTAACCCTTCACACACTCTCTTCATCACTTGACCCACAAATTCACTCCCATTATCACTCCAGACCATTCTCGGCAAACCATACCTAGGGAAAAACTCCTTAACAAGGGCTTTAGCTGTGGACAAGGCAGTATTATCTTTCAGGGGATATGCTTCAACCCATCTTGAAAAGGCACAAACAACCACGAGCACATACTTCAAATTGTTGCACCTCTCCATGTGGATGAAATCTAGCTGCAAAACCTCGAACGGATACGTTGGAGGCGCAAAATGACCAGCTGGAGTTGGAGTTCCCTTGCCAGGATTGTACATCAGACAAACCATACAATTTTTGACCACATTCTCTGCACACTTAGGAATTCCAGCATTTTGCCATACTGGAGCCAACAACTTACAAATCCCTTTCGAACTGATATGAGCCATTCCATGCGCCATTGTAACCACTGCAAACACGTACGCATCAGGTAACATCCATCGCTGATGCTCTGACAACTCGACCCAACAACCATTTGCATCCAATTTACCCATACTCTCTCTCCATACGCTCAACTCTTTCTCTGTAGCTTCAGCTTGAATAGACTTCACACTTTCTATCGTATCCTCACACATTCCAACATCACCAATCCATCTTGCAGGGCCTGAAACATACATTCGACTCATCACATCCCTCGCCACATCTTTCGCAACTTCATCCGCAAACACATTACCGCGACCAACGTCATCGGTAACCTTCTTATGTGCACTGCATTTCACGATCGCAACTTGCAACGGCAAGGTAAGTGTCTCGAGAAGCTCATTCACCAACTGACCATGCTGAATTTTAGTTCCATGAGAAGTAAGGAACCCACGTTCCTTCCACAAACGTCCAAAACTATGAGCCACACCAAACGCATACTGACTGTCGGTATATACAGTCACTCTCTTCCCTTTCGACAACACACACGCTCTCGTAAGTGCAATCAACTCTGCTGCTTGAGCTGAATTATGTGGGATACGTGCCGCTTCAACAATCGTATGCAAAGTCGTAACAGCATATGCCGCAGTCGTATCACCATTCGGAAGCTTGAAGCACGAACCATCCACCCATAAGGTACCATCACACTTCACAAGAGGAGTATCCCTAAGGTCTATCCTTCCTTTCGTTTCCTCTTCTGTCCTAAGAAAACAATCGTGCTGTTCAGAAACATCTGTCTCTACTGAAATCGGCAACAACGTAGCTGGATTCAACGTATTGCATCTCTTTATGTGCACATGACTCGCTAAGAGTGTCAACTCATAACCTGACAATCGAGCACTAGTTAAGTGTTGTGTCTTGATCCTGTTTAACAAGGTATCCACTGCATGTGGAACCATCACAATCAGCGTATTATCCATCACCAAGCCAGCAGACTGTCGAATGGAAACAGCTGCTGCCGCTGTGGCTCTCAAACAACTCGGCAACGCTCTAGCTACCGGATCCAAAGTCGACGAGAAATACGCACATGGACGCTGCTTGTCCCCAAAAGATTGTGTCAACACTGACAACGCACATCCCTCTCTCTCGTGCACATACAATGTAAAAGGCTTGCTATAGTCTGGAGTACCCAACACAGGAACCGAACACAATGCATCACGTAATTCCGAAAAACTTTTCTGACAATCGTCAGACCACGGGAGGGGATTCGGAGTATCTTTACAAGTCAAAGCCAACAGAGGTTTGGCCAGCAGAGAAAAATTTGGTATCCACTGTCTACAATATGACGTGATACCCAAGAAATATTTAACAACAAGGGGTGGTGATGGACAGAGTTTCTGAATTAAGCAGAACACTCTCACCCAGTCAAGAGATCAGGGCTAGACCCAACACCGTTTTTTAGCTCACTGCACCATCCCAGTTCAGAACCTGGCTATATGCAAATTAGTCTGTTCCTGTCCCAGTGCATGATGGGAACAGGGCAAACCAAACTACCAAGCCAATTCTTACCCTGGAAAGGAAACAAGCTTCCGGGGACCGGTTTCTGGCATTTCAGCCGTCGTCGGCCCGGCTTGCTTGAATCCTGATGGTGCAATGAGCAAGGGACTCACATCTGAGTATACCCTTCCACGCTTAGGGTGGACAAAATATTTAACAACAAGGGGTGGTGATGGACAGAGTTTCTGAATTAAGCAGAACACTCTCACCCAGTCAAGAGATCAGGGCTAGACACAACACCATTTTTTAGCTCACTGCACCATCCCAGTTCAGAACCTGGCTATATGCAAATTAGTCTGTTCCTGTCCCAGTGCATGATGGGAACAGGGCAAACCAAACTACCAAGCCAATTCTTACACTGGGAAGGAAACAAGCTTCCGGGGACCGGTTTCTGGCATTTCAGCCGTCGTCGGCCCGGCTTGCTTGAATCCTGATGGTGCAATGAGCAAGGGACTCACATCTGAGTATACCCTTCCACGCTTAGGGTGGACAAAATATTTAACAACAAGGGGTGGTGATGGACAGAGTTTCTGAATTAAGCAGAACACTCTCACCCAGTCAAGAGATCAGGGCTAGACCCAACACCGTTTTTTAGCTCACTGCACCATCCCAGTTCAGAACCTGGCTATATGCAAATTAGTCTGTTCCTGTCCCAGTGCATGATGGGAACAGGGCAAACCAAACTACCAAGCCAATTCTTACACTGGGAAGGAAACAAGCTTCCGGGGACCGGTTTCTGGCATTTCAGCCGTCGTCGGCCCGGCTTGCTTGAATCCTGATGGTGCAATGAGCAAGGGACTCACATCTGAGTATACCCTTCCACGCTTGATACCCAAGAAAGCACATACTTCTCTCTGCGTATTTGGCACAGTCATTCGCACAATCGCTTGAATTCGTTCTGGGGTCAACCTTCTTCCCTCCTTTGACAAGAGATTACCTAAGTAGGTCACTTCTTGTCGACAATACTGCAACTTAGAAGGTGACACTTTATGATGCAAGTCCGACAGATGTCGCAACAAAGAAAGAGTAGCTTCTTTACAAGTTTTCTCATCATCAGCGGCCACTAACAGATCATCCACATATTGAATAAGAGCAGCACCAGCAGGCAACACAAGAGTATCAAGCTGAGTCTTCAAAGCCTGGCTATAAATAGAAGGACTTTCGCAATAGCCTTGAGGAGCTCTCTTAAACCGGAAGCTTCGGCCTCCTAAAGAGAAGCCAAAAATGTCTCTACTCTCCTCAGCAATTGGAATGCTGAAGAAAGCATTTTTCAAGTCGATAACTGAAAACCAAGCAGCTGAAGCAGGAATCAAAGTCAGCAAAGCAGTAACATCCGGAACAACTGGAAACTGTGGCACGACTATTTTGTTAACCTCTCTAAGATCGATCACAAACCTGTAGACAGGTGGCTGAGAAGAATCAGTACGCTTCAAGACAGGCAAAACAGGACTGTTGCACACATTACCTCTCGTCTCTTCAATCACATCTTTCTCAATCAGATCATAGATGATCGCTAACAGCGCTCTTTCACCATCGCTAGAAATCCGATATTGGGGAATGCGTGGCAATTTAACATTTGCTTTAAGCGTCACAACGTAAGGTGGAATCTCCAAAAGACCCACATCATTAGGACCAGTAGCCCAAAGAGTATCAGGGAGAGAACACAATTCCCGTGGAAGCCGATCTTTAGACAAATACATCGGAGAGATCACTTTCTTACCCAATGTAAGTTGTACTCCCGAAGGAGAACAATGCAATGTCGCATTCAACCTTTTCAACAAATCCAAGCCCAACAAATTCTCGCCACAACCTGTTGTTAAAATGAGGGGTGCGTCCAATTCACAAGGTCCCATAGAAAGAGACAAAGGCATAGAAACTGGGTTACGAACTGGGGCGCCGGAGAATCCTACCGAAACATTCGCTAAGCCAGACAAAGGTGCGCCAGGGAGTTTAGAGTGCATGATAGAACTCTTCGTCGCACCAGTATCCAAAAGAAAAGGCTCTACTACTCCCGATGTGGCTACTGCAATATAAGGCCCACTCTGATCTACTGGAACCGACACTACTCCCTCTCTTTGTCTATGGCCGTCCTAGCAATCATTATAGTCAGCATTCTCACTCTCAACATAATAGTCATCAGCATAGTACTGAGTCGATCGACCAGATGTAATCTTCTGCTGATCAAAGCAATTCATAGAATTTTGTGGAGGAAAGGAACGTTTGTTCTGAGGAAATGCACCATGTCCTCTACCCCTAGACACTTGCTGAAAACCACCACGACCTCTCGGGGCCGGCATACCACTCGCACGTTGTCACAACACAGGGCACTCATTTTTATAGTGACCTTCCTCCTTACAATACGCACACTGATTCAGACCCAAGGGTGGTCTTGGAGGAAAATACCCAACGTTCTGTTGCGGCCTCTGAAATGGCAGAGGTTGCTGAAACTGTGGACTTTGCTGTGATTCTTGCTGATTCGAGCGAGGCGGATACGCCTGCTGTAAAAGAACCTTTGTCTTTAAATCTTTAGTCTTTTTCTCTACTCTATCTTTCTCGTCCTTGTCCCTATTCTCGTAGTACTGTGCAGTCGCCAATATCTGGGCCGGCGAAGAAACAGCCCAAGAACTTTCAGAATCTTTCAACTTATTACACAGTTCAGGAAGCAAATTAAAAACAAACTTATCTACGAACAATCTTTGCCCACCTTCCGTACTCATATCCTGACCACTATGATCTATAAATGTTTCTTCAAACCTAGTGAAGAAATCAGATACACTTTCGTCCTTCTGCTTACAAGCTGCTAACTTGTCCCAATTTACTCGTAACGCTGGCATCATCGTTTTCATAAGATCTATAATTTTGCCAGGTAGATCTGCCACTAGAGCCTCAGGTTTAGCACCACCAACCTGTCTAGCATCCGCAGCAGCGATATTCACCCATGAATCACCTAACTCAATCGCATGAACCTCATGACGAATTTTTGCCCACAGAGGTTGAGGTACCACGTTACCCAACAGCATATCTATATCGGATAAATTCATGATGCATGCGTCAACTGTCTGAGACAACTCCTTGTAATAACCAGCCGGAATTTTACGGGGGTCAGGTAAAGACTGCTTAAGAGCCGAAACCTCTGCTCTCTTCCATGGCACATGTACCCATACTCGCTGAAAATGAGGCAGAACAGCCGGATTAGTGTTTGGGTACCCTTCTCTCCAAACTGGGGGAACTTCTTTCATGGGATATTGTCTCGCTTTCCTTCTAACAGAGGAATCAGGTTCATACAATGTCTGAGGCGGAAGGCTAGATCTAAAGGCTAGTATTGTCTCTACGGCATCTGTAATATCAGATTCCACTATCATCCCTTTAGCAAAATCCGACTGAACATCAAGTAGTTCCTGCAGGATCAAACCCAAATCATTATCTTCCCATTCCTGACGCAAAAACATACACATCATATTAAAAACATACCTCTGCTTAAGCGGTTCCCACTGAAAGAAAACATCCATGACCGCTGGCAAACTATACCTTGAGGCATTTATAATCCATTTGCGGGCCAACAAATCAAACACAGCCCGTTCCTCGGAACCAGAAAGCTGACTACGACTCTGCTTACGTTCCGAAACAGGGGTCATATTCAATGACCCAAACAATGGCGACAATAGACTAGAAACAGTCTCTGTCATTCGTTTTCGAATAGAAGGAGAAGAAGCGGTCATAAGAACAGGGGAATAAGTGTTTTGAGGCAAAGAAGGTGTAGGAATAAGAACAGTAGCTTCAGATGCCGAAGCGGAAGGCAAAGGAGTTTGAGGTAAAGCTGGTAGCAAAGCTGGCGACCCTAGAGCGGGTTGCGCAGGAGGAGGTAAAACCACCTGTGGAGTACCGGGTGGCTGAATAACAGCAGGAGGTTGAACAACAAAGGGTGGAACAACCGGAGGTAATGGAGGCGCAGTAGCACCCTGCACATAAGGAGGTGGTAATCTCAGTAAATGTGACATCAAAGGATCTTTCTCAAGATCTTCAATCGCTTTCGGAGGAGGAGACGGCAAGGCCGGATAACATTTATTATGGCCATACAACGTTGCCTATCTAACACCTCAATTGCTTTATCTTCTTCATTTTCCTTAAACTGCCTAGCAGCTTGCATTATCGACAACCCCTTTTCTCTTTTATCTCTTTTAGCTTGTTTTATTTTTCTCTGTTTGGCCTCTTTACGCCAAAGGCGAAAGGAGTCAAACATTGCCGTCCCGGCTTTCTTCTTAAATAGTTTAACTTCCAAATTATCTAGAATCTCTGTGTCATAGCTACCATGATGTGGCCATTTTAAAACACAGTCTTTCCTAGTGTATCGGACCCATACTTCATTCAACATAATGGGGCCCACGCCGTGTTTAGAGTAGAGCTCATAAGTCGGAGTTCCAACCGGAGGTATCGGACACGAATCCTCCAATCGGGAATCCCTGTTGCAACCACAACCAAACCAAGTACCAAATTTGCTACGATTAGGCATCTTCGCTCACTAATCAAGCTTCAAACGTCAAGGGATTATCTCTACCGATACACTCGTAAATATACAAGACCCTCGGCTTTGGAAATTGCAATTTTCAAATCAAAACTAAGGACAAATCAAAACTAAGGACCAAACAAACTAAGAACCTAAGGACCAAAAAACTAAGGACTGGGAGCGACCCACTTATACTTAACTGAGGTAGCAGTCATGCCACCAGAAGATCCGTCTATCGTCTCGCCGTACAAAGCATCACAAATGGGTCCAAGACAGGGCGACAGTCAGGGCAGCAGTCCTTCGTAGCCGTCAGGAAAGCGGGAAGCCTCGCAGAAAAGACCTTCAGTCCACATTCGACATACCGGGGTCGATGAAGTGGTGGCCGTCCTCCAGAATTTCCTCACGAAGCTCCTCACGATCTTCAGGCTTGGACCGGTACCGCTGAAGTCGCCCCACGTTGGAAGCGCCAACTGAAGAACCGGGTTTTAAGACCCAGCTGCGCCAGGGGGCATGCCCAAAGTCTTCGGGTATCACCGGTCTTAGAACACAGAGACACGGGACTCTTCTTGGTGGCGTCAAAGATCAAATTTATTGGCTGCAGCCAGTAACAGAAGTCCTAGAAGGCATCACAGTATGAGTTCTCAGGAGACTGCTCAATTTTACAAAGCAAGCCATCCCTTATTATACAAAAAATTGTGCTTCAGGCAAACATTCCTTATTTACAGTTTGACCACTCACATGTTTCCACGAGAAAAAGCAGGAGCATGATGACAAGCCCATTTTCCAGTTTGTCTAGCCCATAATCAATCATTGGTTAAACTTAACATTTTTCATCAGACAGGTCGATCGGACCCATAATAAAAACGGGCACATTCCCATCGTAAATAGGCCATAAAGAAGGAACAGAAACAGATGAGACGCAAGATAGAAAGGTGTTTGTGTGTATCATAAACTCAGCAATGTCCTGCTCTTTGATCTCTATCTCGATCAGCTAAAAGGCAAGAACTGGTTTGGCAAAGTCAGCTTCAGGCAGCAGGGTCAGTTCATTTCAGATCAAACAGGAGTCAGCACAAACTCAAACTAAGGTGCACGTGTCCCAGAAACTTGTTCAGCCACAGTCATGGGCCTATGTGAGGGCAACCACAAAATGGCTGCCATGCACAAAATGGAACCCAAGGGTTTCACAACGAAATCGTCAAATACACAGTGAATCCATCAGTGTAACATGACGGAAACACTCATGCTTGCTGAGCTCACTGTTTACGGTTCGCTGTTACCAAATTCGTAACAGAACCACGACCATTATGACCCAGGGTCAGAATTCACGGAACCTCAGATGTACCGCAAGCTTCCTTTCACACCAGTTTCCTTGATTTACTGTAAGCTTCCTTTCCACACCATCTCCCTTGATGTGCTGTAAGCTTCCTTTCCACACCTTGGGCAGCTGTCTGCAATTTCCTTGTTCAAAAGCGCAAGCTCCACAAGTCTCATAGAAACAGCTGGTCTTTTCCCATGCTGCTGATGCCCTGGATTCTCATTGAACTCTTGGCAGCAGACTCCCTCCGTCATAGAGAAAACTTCCTTAAGTTCCGGGCGCAGTGAGCAAGTGTCTTATCTCCTGCCTTCACACTGTGGGTCGCGCCTGGCTTTCTTCAGTGTAGCTAAACCCAGATAAGAGCGGAGTGTCTACCCCAGCCCACCAGGCCTCTCCAAGGAAATGCGGAGAGACCCGGGGGAGCTGGGATGTACAGCAGAACAGCTTGCATTCCTAACCCTGGCTCAACTCACCATTCTTCCCCAGTACACCCATGGTCTCTCAAACATATGTCAGGTAGACAAAAGCAACATGACTACAGGCATGGCTGACTGCACAGGTCAGGAGAGTGGCTAGTGACTCACCCTTCCTGACTATAGATTTATTGCTGCCACCACTGTCATTCTACAGCCTGGGTAGAGAGGGCAGTAGTCACTCTCTGAAAAATATGGGTGCACTAGGCATGCCCCCCTCCCCCCGACCTCAGAGCTCTAGGGTCTCGATCCATGTAAACAGGGAGACCCTCAGTGGACATGTATGATTGTCATACTCACTGAGGTAGGGATCTAGAAACTATACAGAAGCTATGGAGTGACTGCTTGGAGATTAGCATAACGCAGGGGAGGCACTCTCTCCAGAGACATGAAGGAGACTTCCGTTCCCAACAGTAGGCATACCCTTCCTGTAAAAAATTCTATGCTAAGGCAAATTTGTAAACATTCCCCACATTGTAAACGCGCTGTACATTTCAGCAAATGTAATATGTGGAATGTTTGCAGAAAAGAACACATTTTGACATGTTGGTGGCATTCTTTTTTAATGGAAATTCCGATCTGGCTATCTTTAGTAGATGAGGCTTTGCATCAAAATAAAAAGCTATGGGTGCTTGCTGTAATCCACCCATATAACGCTCTCCTGACACAAAGTGAGACAAAGCAGATCAAAGCACTATTTGATAACAGAAAAATAAATTTGCAATGGAATGTAAATACCCTTCTAAGTTGTTGCTGCTTTGGGTCACTTTGCATGACTTTACCCGTGGTAATTCCTTAGTAAATGTTTCTGTTAAGGATATTGAAAAGTTGTGGAGACGAAGTGACCCTTACCTCCCCGGGGCGACGTCCGAGCCCGGGGGCCCTGTCCTCCGCGGCCGGTCAGGCAGCGCCCCCATCAAACGGGACTCCTCCTCTCTCTCTCTCTCTCTACAGGAGCCAGCCGAGGCCGGAGGACCGGAAGCACTCTATCCCGATCCCGACCCCGGAAGTCCGATGCCTTTTGAGGAACCGGAAACGGCGACCTCTGACCCCGGAAGTGTTTGCCCGGAAGCCTGCACGGATCCTAGAAAAGCCGTCGGGAAGGAAGGAGGGGGGTTCCAAGCAGCGGACTATTGGCAGGAGGCAGCGGAAAGCGACGAACCACCGTCAGGGAGCGGAGCGGAGCAGCGAAGCCGAAGTGAGGACGAGGAGGAGGACGTCTGGACCGAAGACTGGTGGCGTTCTCAGGAGGTGGCTGGAGAGCGGTCGCAACTCGGAGGAGAGTTGTGGCGGGGCACATGAGTACACTTCATCCTTTCTCAGTGTGCCCCTTGTAAGTAGTTGTACATAGTGTAGTTAGATAAGCATCACTAGCACGCAGACACTGTATATTGACTCCTAGCACTTGCACTGTAAAGAAGCCCGAGCACCGTCCCCACCATACGCCACACCTCTTCCCCTTCCCTCTCTTGCTTGCCTGTTCCATCCCTCCCTGCCGTCCCTTCCTAATGGTCAGTTTCCGATCCCCTCACTACCCGGGTGTCGGTGGAAGTAGTGAGACGTCCATTTTGCCCGGACTAAAGCCCTATACTCTTCTCTCCTTTGCAAGCCTCCAAGGAGTGCCAGTACCTACGGCGGAGAAGACGACATCGATCAGGAGAAGAAGACCCCCTCCACACGACCCCACCAGGACAGACTGTCATTCCAGCAACCCCGCTCTGCACTTCCAGCAGGAACCCATCCGCCAACCCTTCCTTCCAACCAGACTTTGTTCAGAACTTACAATAAAAACCATTGACTATAGCAAACTATGTCCGGCCTCCCCGCCTGTTATTCCGGTCCGCCCCACCCCCAACTCCACAGGTGGTGTCAGAAGTGGGATATCCCGGAAGCATGGAGGCCGCAGTCAAACAGCTGGCGGAATGCCAGGAACAGCTTGGGAAAATGATGGAGAGGTTCCTCAAGACGGCGGAAGACGATCGCGGACAGTTGCATGATGTCTTGAAGGGCCAGGGTACCACGCAGGACCAAGCCCTGGAGAAACTCACCAACGTTATGGGGCAACAAAGACCGGTTACCTCCCTTCCCTCCGTAGTCTTACAGAAATACGTGCCAGGTGAAGACCCCGATTACTTCTTCACGAATTTCGAGCGCCTAGCCCAGGCTGCTGCCTGGCCTGCCGACCGATGGGGCCACTACCTTGGTCCCCTTTTGACGGGGGAGCTGCAGGCCGCCTACCAGCAGGCCAACATCCAGGGACAAACCCCTTACAACGACATTAAGGCCTGCATCCTGGAACGACTGGGGATTGACGACGAGCCGTACAGGGTTCGTCTGCATCAAGCAAGGGAAGGACCCCAATAAACGCCTCGGGCTTTGTCATTCCGTATACAGGACTTGGCCAATCGATGGTTGAAACCCGCCACGGCTACCAAGGAAGACATCCTATCAAAAATCTATCTGGAGCAGTACCTGACCTCCCTACATCCCGCCACCCAGAAGTGGGTGCGCCAACACGCCTGCCTGACGCTAGACAGTGCAGTGGAAATCGCCAGCGCCTACAGCAGAGCCCATGAATCACAACGACCCAAGGAGGAACATCCTTCTCGCATACCACATGGCGGTCATCCCCGGGTCCAAAAGGCCCCTCCCGTCGTCAGGAAACCTGATCCTGTTCCTTTGTTGCCCTACCCTGTCGTGCCTTGCCCAACCCCGCCCGGACCTCAATGTTACCATTGCGGAGGGTACGGACATATAGCTCGCGTATGTCCACAAAGGGAAGAACCCATGGACATCGGACTCACCAGGAACTATGTATGTCTCACCGCAGAAAATACCCCTCCACCTTTTTGATGTCCAGTACGGATAGAGGTGCACCGAATGATGGCCATTGCCGACACAGGATGCGGACACAGCGTCCTACGACCACAGGAGCTGCCACATCCTGTCGCACCAGTGACAGGCATCGTGGCCATCAAATGTGTCCATGGCGATACCAAGTGCTACCCTACAACCAGAGTCCGTGTGCAACACCCCACCGATGAAGGAAGCCTCTTAACGGTTGGTCTGGTACCCAATCTCCCGGAACAAGCTATTCTGGGTAGCGACTATAGCGGTCTTCCCAACCTCCTTCAGGACACTACAGACTCCCTGAAGAAATGGTGGGCTGAAGCCCCTTTTCCCCATGTTTCTCCTTCGGTGGACCCTCCGTCCAAGCCGTCCAAGTCCAGGAATTAGAAGAAGAAGGGAAAAAGGAACTTTGCCATGGCCTACCCTGCTCAGGTGGAAGTCCATCCTTGGGGAACAGATAGGGAATTCAGCGCCACTCAACAAGAAGACCCGGTGCTACAAGAAGCCTGGGGCCGTGCACTGGATAACGAGGACCCGCTGCAAGTAGGTCCTTACTTCTTCCGCAAGAATGGACTTCTATATAGGAAGGGAGGGCCCCAGCAATCCCCCCAGTTGGTTATCCCTGGACTGTTTCGTGATAAAGTGCTGTTTCTGGCCCACAGCCACTTGCTAGGTGGGCATTTCAGCGACGAGAAAATGGGACAAATGATCCTGGACAAGTTTTATTGGCCTGGGGTACACGGGCACATAAAACGGTATTGCCGGGAATGCCCGGTCTGCCAGAGAACCAGCCGTTAATGTCCCCCGAGGGTTCCTCTCCAACCCCTCCCTCTCATTGATGTCCCTTTTTCCAGAGTAGGGATGGACCTTATAGGACCCCTGCTCCCCTCTAGGAGTGGGTGTAGGTATGCTCTTGTGCTAGTGGACTATGCCACCCGCTTCCCCGAAGCGATCACCTTGCGCCAACCCACCACCCAGAACATAGCCAAGGCTCTCATCTCCATCTTCTCCAGAGTGGGTTTTCTCTGCGAGATCTTAACCGATCAGGGAGCGCCTTTTGTCTCCTCCCTCATGCGCCAAGTCTGTTCCCACCTGGGCATTAAGCAAATCAGGACCGCGGCCTACCACCCCCAGACTGATGGGCTGGTGGAGCGCTACAACGCCACCCTAAAAACCACCCTTATGAAGCTCTTATGCCTAGAGAGCAAGAGATGGGAGGAGATGCTTTCCCTTGCTCTTTTCGCCATCCGGTGTAAGGTCCAAAGCAGCACCGGATACTCGCCGTATGAGTTGTTGTATGGTAGAGTGCCTCGGACCCTGTTAGACATGGCTAGGGAGGCCTGGGAAGCCGAACCAGATAGAACACGGCCCCTGCCTGAATACATAGACAATCTGAGGACACACTTAGGGCAGATAAGGGAGATCGTGAGGCAGAACCTGGTGGCCGCCCAAGGCACACAAAAAGAGCAGTATGATAAAGGAACCAAGGCCCGTTCTTTTACTCCTGGGGATCTTGTGTTGTTGCTCCTGCCGTCTTCTGACCATAAGCTGCTAGGGCAGTGGCAGGGCCCATTCCCCGTCCTGAGACAAGTGACACCTGTCACCTACGAAGTAGAGACGGACTCCACCCGAGGGATCACCCAAATCTATCATGTGAACCTCCTCAAAAAGTGGGAGGGGCCCCGTTCTGTCCTGTCCGCAGCGCACCCCCTTCCTTTTGAAGTATGCCTTGACCTTGATCTGCCTGAGCGAAACAAACAGGATCTCAGAAGGTCCTTGTCCTCCGTGCAAACTGTGTTTTCATCCCTACCGGGACACACTACCGTCGTGGAACATGCCATCCAGATGGAACCGGTAAAAACGGTGAGACAAAGACCTTACCGCATCCCCGAAGCCCGTAGAGCCATCATCAAAGAAGAGACGAACCAGATGCTACGAATGGGCATCATAGAACCCTCCAACAGCAGCTGGAATTCGCCCATCGTCCTGGTCCCTAAGCCAGATGGCTCCACTAGATTTTGCATTGACTTCAGAGAAGTGAACAAAATATCGGCCTTCGACTCCTATCCCCTGCCCCGCGTAGACGAGATGGTGGAGCGCATAGGCAAAGCCAAGTATATAAGTACCCTTGACCTGTGCAAGGGATACTGGCAGAACCCACTTAAAACAGAAGACAGGCCCAAGACCGCCTTCTCAACCCCTGAGGGCTTGTTTCAGTTTAAAGTAATGCCCTTCGGGCTTCACGGAGCCCCGGCTACATTTCAGAGGGCTATGAACTTGGTGTTACAGCCCCATGTACGGTACGCCGGGGCGTACCTAGACGACATCGTCATATATAGTGACAGTTGGGAACAACACCTACACCATTTGCATGCAGTCATTTCCTCCCTGGGGAAACATGGCTTCACCATCAACCCCTCCAAAACCACGTTAGCAGCACAGAGCGTAAAATACCTGGGATGTCTGTTGGGAGAAGGGCTCATCCGTCCACAGGACAATAAGATCAAAGCCATCCAAGCCATACCCTTCCCTCAAACCCAGAAGGAACTCCGTGCCTTTCTTGGTTTGTTGGGATATTACAGGAGGTTTATCCCCAACTTCTCCCAAACCGCGGCCCCTCTGACCGACTTGTTAAAGAAGGCCACATGAACAGAAGAACAACTACGACATCCCTCCCACCTGCTGTTACACGCATTCAACCTTCTTAAACAGTCCCTGATTTCCGAGCCCGTGCTAATCAGTCCTGACTATACACAGCCCTTCATATTGCAGACCGATACCTCCGACCAGGGTTTGGGGGCCGTCCTGTCACAGAAGGACACGAAAGGGGTCGAAAAACCGATCCTGTACCTCAGTAGGAAACTCTTCCCACGAGAAGTAAACTATGCAGTCGTCGAGAAAGAAGCCCTAGCCATCAAATGGGCAGTAGAAAGCCTTCGGTATTACCTTGAGGGACGAGAGATTCTCCTGCACACCGATCACGCCCAGCTGGAATGGATGGCCCGCAACAGGGGCCACAACGACCGGGTCCTCCGGTGGTTTCTCTCTCTACAGCCATTTCGGTTCAAAACCTTACACAGGAAGGGGCTGCAACAGGGTAACGCGGATTACCTCTCCCGTTATCCTCCTTCCGCAAACCCTACAAGAAAAACAGCTAGTGAAAGGGGATGTGGAGACGAAGTGACCCTTACCTCCCCGGGGCGACGTCCGAGCCCGGGGGCCCTGTCCTCCGCTGCTGGTCAGGCAGCGCCCCCATCAAATGGGACTCCTCCTCTCTTTCTCTCTCTACAGGAGCCGGCGGCGACAGCAGAGGCCGGAGGACCGGAAGCACTCTATCCCGACCCCGGAAGTCCAATGCCCTTTGAGGAACCGGAAACGGCGATCTCTGACCCCGGAAGTGTTTGCCCGGAAGCCTGCACGGATCCTAGAAAAGCCATCGGGAAGGAAGGAGGGTGGTTCCAAGCAGCGGACTCGTGGCAGGAGGCAGCGGAAAGCGATGAACCACCGACAGGGAGCGGAGCGGAGCAGCAAAGCCGAAGTGAGGACGAGGAGGAGGACGTCTGGACCGAAGACTGGTGGCGTCCTCAGGAGGTGGCTGGAGAGCGGCCGCAACTCGGAGGAGAGTTGCGGCGGGGCACATGAGTACACTTCATCCTTTCTCAGTGTGCCCCTTGTAAGTAGTTGTACATAGTGTAGTTAGATAAGCATCACTAGCACGCAGACACTGTACATTGACTCCTAGCACTTGCACTGTAAAGAAGCCGAGCACCGTCCCCACCATATGCCACACCTCGTCCCTTCCTCACGGTCAGTTTCCGATCCCCTCACTACCCGGGTGTCGGTGGAAGTACTCAGACGTCCATTTTGCCCGGACTAAAGCCCTATACTCTTCTCTCCTTTGCAAGCCTCCGAGGAGTGCCAGTACCTACAGCGGAGAAGACAACATCGATCAGGAGAAGAAGACCCCCTCCACACGACCCCACCAGGACAGACTGTCATTCCAGCAACCCCGCTCTGCACTTCCAGCAGGAACCCATCCGCCAACCCTTCCTTCCAACCAGACTTTGTTCAGAACTTACAATAAAAACCATTGACTATAGCACCCTATATCCGGCCTCCCCGCCTGTTATTCTGGTCCGCCCCACCCCCAACTCCACAAAAGTTAAGTTTAAAAAGGAGCTGTTTTATGAGCAAAGTTACTATGGCAGGAATTTGCTGTAATCCACCCATATAACACTCTCCTGACGCAAAATGAGACAAAGCAGATCAAAGCACTATTTGATAAAAGAAAAATACATTTGCACTGGAATATAAATACCCTTCTAAGTTGTTGCTGCTTTGAGTCACTTTGCATGACTTTATCCGTGGTAATTCCTTAGTAAATGTTTCTGTTAAGGATATTGGAAAGTTAAATTAAAAAAGAAGCTGTTTTTATGAGCAATGTTACTATGGCAGGAATTTCTTCCGCCCACTCACTTTACCAGGGGCCCCTTGGAAGGTGGGGGTCCTGGACAATTGACCATTTCTTCCATGCTGTTGTTGCTCAAATTGGATTTCCTTAAAAAACAGAAGACAAGAAGTGTTTCTCAAAACAGGAACAGTTTGTTTAAATAGTTTGGCTGGGAGAACAGTTTCAGACACACGATCTGAGGACTGTCTCAATCTAAATTGCGTTTGTGCTATTCTTATAAAAAAAAATTACCCCAAGCAATAAAAGGTTTCTGGCGGACCATATATGGGGAGGAATGTGGAGTGCTGCCTTTAAAGTCTCAAAATAATGGACAATGGTTACTACAGGGGGGTCTTCACCTTGCATGGACACAGTGTGGCCAATGGTGAATGTGTCCAGTAGTCTGGCATGGGGAGAGCAAGATCATTATGTGTGCTAGTTCCTGATTGGCTAAGTGTTCGTAACTCATGTGGCATCTGACTTTATGGTGTTTTAGGAGCGCGCATAAGTCCTCCGGCCATGTGTGCTTTATTGGGGCAATCTCCCCTAACCATTGTAATGTCGCTCCAGCTATCTCTGAAATTGATTGAGAGTTTCCTGCCTGAGTGTGTTTGCCTGCCAGCTTTGCACCCTCCCACCTGTGACTCATCAATCAGTAAATCCAGGCTTAAGTCGCAGGATCTGCTTAACTACATACCTACGTGTTGAGGTAGATGTGGTGTTCAGTACGGGTGATTCTATTAATAAAGACGATAGTTAATTTTTATCCATAAATGCATCAATTACCAATTTAAAACGTCTCTGAGTTTCCCAGTTCCTGTGCATGACTAATTAGACCAGTCCTGATTTATTACAATTCTGAGCTTTGTAGTCTTACTTTAAACAGTGTAAACTATGACTATAGGTCCCAGAATTCTAAGAAAAATTTGGACTGGATGGATTACCTAGTCATGCATGGACCTGGTAAACTTGGTAGCTAGGTTGACGCAGTACTTCGATCTGCACTTTCACCTGCTAGTTCTCTGGTCTGATGTACATTTTTTGCCACATCCTGCTGTGGCAGCAGGTTTGTGAGCACCTCAGCCAGCAGATATTGTGTGGGGCCCACCCCAACATTTATTGAGCGAACCCTACCGTCTGCTTCTCTGACAGATCTGCACTTTTTGTCCCACAACTGCAGCCTAATATCCCTTGTAAGATCCCAAAACACACTGTCTACTGACATTTCTTCATTCTTTGAATCAATATATAAAGCACTCGGAAGTGGGAAGAAAACAGAATGGTTTAATTCACTTTGTTTTAATGTACCTTTTGGCACACTAAGCCTTCGGAAGCAGGTCAGACTGTACAGAAACAATGAGTCGCACCGGAAGGAAGAAAACAAACAAAAGACAAATATTGGAACAGCGCAGAAGCAGTGAGTGATCCCATTATTGTAAGCCAATACGCCCCTCTTTCAGTACCAGCACCGCATTCAGACCAGCCTTGCATCTTAATGTTCCTGCACACAGCTGTGGAAATCTTGAGTGGAGACTATACCCACCTCTATCAACACACACAGCACTCTCTGCTAGTTCTGTTCCACCCAGAGCTCCACCAACACATCTTATACCTCGCCTTGAGCTCCTCTGCAATCTGGGACTAAACTGCATATAAGCAGGTTTGACAATATGCTTCAGTACTGTGGAGTAACTTCTCCTGCTATCCTGGTTCAGAGTTAACAAGCCTACAGCTCAGCCAGTGCAACCAGGGCCAGACTGGGAAGCCAAAGCAGCCCTTGCAATTTTGTCAGAAGGCGGGGAGTGCAAGTGTGAAACACTGCTGCATGACAAAACCGCCCCCTAGCACTACTGTTTTTGTTACTGAAGGCCGATATTGCTGCATTGCTGCAAACCCAGCCCCCTGTAACAAAACCGACCTCCACCGCTCCAAAATCGTCCCCTCCCCTCCCTTCCAGCCTCCTTGGCAAATGCTCGATGTCCGCTATGGCCAGTCTGGTCCTGAGTGCAACTCCAATTTTCCAACGTTCAGCCCACCTGCTAATCACCTCTGGAGCAACACATACCGTTCTGACCATGCAACTCATACCCCACTAGAAGCTCGTTATAGAGAGTGGAACCAGCCCTAGGGCAGCACAGCCCTTTAGTTGCAACAGAATTGTGGCTAATATAGATTTATTGGTGACTTACATAAAACACATCAGTCTATAACGTTTATGGGAAGTATAACCTAGAGTCAGTACTGAAGGAGAGGTTGTCAAGTAGCCCTTACTCAGTGAAGCATAGCTTGAAGAGCTGTGTTTTTCAGTTCTTTCTGTAGTGTCAGAGGCTCTGGGTTAGGTCTGAATGGAGTTCTGTAGTCTTGTGGCACAGGCTCAGAATGATTGTTGCAAAGTTTTTCTTTTCTTGGTTTGAGAGATTTGGAGGATGAGCCTGTCCCTGCTCCTTGTACTATGTTTTCCACCCATGAGTTGTGTTATCATTGTATAGCGCCTTCTGACATTAGTTTGGCAGAGCAGAGCTTCCTTACTCTGGGCACACCTTTAGTAAGGTACTGGAATCTCAATTGATTAATTTTTTTTAAGCCTGCATTTGTTGTTGAACCGTTGGTAGGGATTTGTTAAATTACTAGCTTAGTAACGATTTGTATTGGTTAATATTAAAGTGACATTAGTTTGTTTTTGTTAAAGATCTTTACACTGTGTTAAGTGAATGACATAGGACTTTAATATTTTTTCTGCGAGTTAGTCAGTGGGCAGTCTATTGATTTACTTATGTAGATTATTTTGAAGAGAACCTCACTAGCTCAATCAATACCTATGATATGATATGTGGGACTTGGCCCTCTCTGCAGGGTCACCCCTAAACTTTTTGCCTTACTCCTTAACTTTTTCTGATCTGGTTTTTGTTGGCTTTAGGGCTCTGTGCACTTTACAACTGTTAATTAGTGCTAAACTGCCTGTGCTCACTCTCTAAAACATGGTAGCATTGCTTTAAACCTGATTGGCATATTTATTTTACTTATAAGTCCTTAGCAAGATGGTATACCATATACCTAGGGCTGGCCAATTAAAAACTTCTAGTGGGCCTGCAGAACGTATTGTGCCACCCACTAAAGTAACCCCTTAAAACATGCATCAGGCCTGCCATTGCAGCCTGTAAGCAATTTGAAAATGCCAATTTGACTTAGAAAAATAAAGCTCTTTCCAGGCAAAAACTCCCTTTTTAATACATATGCCACCCTTATGATAGGCTCTAAACAGGCAATAGAGCAGGGTGCATTGTACTTAAACTTTGGACATGTACTGTTTTACATGCCCTGGTAGGGAAAAACTCTCAAATTCATTTTTTCAGCAGTATGAAGCCTGTTTCTCCCATTGGGTTAGTTTATTACATTTAATAATTGATAACTTTTGTTTGGGAGCAGCAGAAATCTCATGTTTGGTGTCTGGTGAATTGAAATTTAAATTCTCTGTAATGGTACAGTCAGATTTGAAGTCACAGTTCTGAAAATTCCACTTTTAGAAGTTGTTTCTTTCCTGTCCTAACCATTTGGTGCCAGCAGCCTGTTTCCTGGGTCACATGAAAAGGTGTAGTTGGCAGTCAGCCTTTGTCTATTTGTCTCAGACAGCCACACAATAGAGAGCTGGCTGTTGGAAGGATGGACCATCCAAGGAAGGATGGCAGGGCAGAGCTGTGCACAGCCACTCGTGCACTTCAAAAACACTCTACTTCAGCTCACACACAAAGAAATTCGCACTAGCCTATTGTGCCTGTAGACAGAGTAGGACCAGGGCAGGGTGGAAGGGAAATCTATATACCTGTGTAAGGGGAAACTCCAGACATTTCTTCAATTTCAAAGGGGAACCAGGTATAAAATAGGACCCTCAGTCCTACTGTTCAGTACAAGCATGGACCTGTGAATACTGCAGAAGAAGGATTGTCCTGCTGCCAGAGGACCACCCTGTTGCAGGGAAATTTTGGTGGGAAATAATTTATTAGCATTCACTCTATTTTTCTAAATTGGTGTGGAATTTTTCCTGAGTTGTGTTTACATGTAATCAATGTTTGGGTGCTGTATAAATACTTTGCACACTGCTTCTAAGTTAAGGTTGATTGCTTTCGACCCAAGGAACTAGAGGGTTAAGCAGAGGTTAATTTAGTGACTTTTCGTGGTTCACTCTGACAGGCATTGTGGATGTTTCTTGAGTTGGACCCCCAACCAACGACCCAGTTTTTCACAATCACTATTGCCACCACAAACACCAACTACAATGTTTATGCTCCCACTTCAGTTCCATCTAGCTCACGGGAGGTAGGAACAGCTGAAGGTTGGACCCTGTTTGAGCATGCTATGTAGTGTACCTGGGGAGGTGGGCAAATTAGTGAATGGTGTAGTATGTGGCATTATATCATAATGTGGCAGCATACCATACCTGACAAGTGGTCACTTTGCATATGTGTGATGTTTCAGTTTGCTATTCAATGACACTTTCATGTTTCAGTATGTTTGTCCCATTTCCATTTCTTTTTGGTGACACGTTATCGCAGGCAAAATTACCTTTCCAAAATTCCCACCATATGTCCAATATGATGGTCTACAAATTCCTGTAAACTGCGCCAAGAGTCTCATTCCACATTCAATATACAGTTTTTGCATCTTTCTTTTTAGAAAGTGTGAACATTGACAAAGCCAATAGCTCTTCAATTGTCAAACATAGACAATAGGTCACGGCAATCCTAGAGATATAGGTGTTGGCAGTGTTAATGCATTTATTTATATAAATAAAACCAGTCCTAGAGCTGTACACAGATGCATTAACATTACCAACACCTAAAGCTCTCACATTGCCGAGACTTATAGGCTTTGCCAATGATTGTTTCCATTTAGCTGTAACCATCTCCATACAGCATAGCATTCTTCTTTTCTGGTTAAGATTTCTGATGTGAGGTTTTGTGAAAACAAGTAGGATGTGCTTTTTCCACACCACCCACTAATGACGGCACAGGAAGTGATTACAATCATTGCACGTAATTGGTACCAATATCATTTAAACAAGATATTCTCACACTTAAATTAAGGCTGTTGTAATGGCTTTGTTGCAGGCTGTGACTGCTCAATTGTTTTTCAACACCATATTGTTGCTTGCACTCCTCAGCAAGGCATATGTGATAAAATATGACTCTCAGAGACTTATTTTCAGGATGCTATTTCTCTGTTCTGCAACAACCTCCGCACCTACTTCCACCACAAGAACAGGGAGATATACTACAGCTTTGGCACCCTCCCATCCCACAACAACCGCTGCACCCTACGGTGCCAGACCCCAACAGACCCTACTCAGCTGGACCCCCCTCACAGAGGACGACACCTTCAAGATCATGAAGAGCATCCACTCCGGAGCACCCTCGGACCCCTGCTTGCATCACATCTTCAACAGAGCAGGCATCGCCCCTAAACTCTGCCACATCATCAACTGTTCCATCATCTCCGCCACCTATCCAGAAGACTGGAAACACGCAGAAATCAATCCCTTGCCGAAGGAGTCTTCTGCCGACCTGATAGACCTCAAAACCTCAGACCCATCTAACTTCTCCCCTTCCCAGCCAAGGTCATCGAGAAGGCCATCAACGCCCACCTTTCTGAGTTCATCGAAGCAAACCACACCCTGGACCTCTCCCAATCCGAGCCACCACATTACTGAGACCGACAACCCGCCACCACAGACGATGTCTGCACACTCTTTGCCCAAGGCAAACCAGCAGCCCTCATCCTCCTGGACCTCTCGGCCACCTTCAATACGGTCTCTTACTGCACCCTATGCACAATACTCTACGATGCCGGCATCCGCGACAAAGCCCCGGAATGGATCCGCTCCTTTCTCACCGGTCAAACACAGAGAGCCAAGCCACCTCCGTTCCTTCTGGAACCCACAGAGATCAGCTTCTGAATGCCTCAGGACTACTCCCTGAGCCCCACGCTTTTTAACATCTACATGATCCCACTCGCAGCCATCATCAGGAACCACAGACTCAACATCTTCTCCTATGCCAACGACAAGTAGCTGATTCTCTACCTCACCAACATCCAACAGTCGCCAAGAACAACTTTCACAATGGGATGAAGGTCGCTGCCTGGATGAAGAACCGCTGCCTCAAGCTCAACTCAGAGAAGACCGAAGTCCTCATCATGGGCTCCACCAGCAGCACTTGTAACGTCCCACACCCAAAGACCAGGCACGCAACCTCTGTATCATCCTGGACTCCTCGCTCACCATGAGCTGCCAGATCAATGCTGTTTCATCATCCTGTTTCTACACGCTATGCCTGCTCCAAAAGATTTTCAAATGGATGCCCACCGAGTCCAGAAAGATGGTCACCCATGCATTCATCAGCAGTATAAACTACTACTGCAATGCACTCTACGTCGGCATCAACCGGAAACTCCTCAAGAAACTGCAGAACATCAACAACCTCTCCTTCAGATCCCCGTCGCAAGCACATCACCAGCCACTTTAGAGACCTCCACTAGCTCCCAGTCAACAAAAGAATCACCTTCAAGCTCCTCACACACGCCTACAAAGCCCTACATGATGCGGTACCGGTGTACCTCAACCACCGCCTCGCAGTCCATGGACCCACCAGAGAGCTTTGCTCCACCAAACTGGCCCTGGCTACCGTCACACGTATCCACAAGACAACAGCTGGAGGACGATTCTTCGCCTACCTCACAGAAAAGACCTGGAACACCCTGCCTCTCCACCTCAGGCAATCTCTGTCATGGCCTCAATTCAGGAAGGACCTCAGGACCTGACTGAACCACAGTGCAGATCTGCAGCTCTCCCCTCTTCCTAGCGCCTTGATAAGCTTACAGGTAAGTAGTCACACTTGACAAGCCTGTGATTCATTGATTGTGTTAAACCGGATTGAACAACGAGCAAAATTTAAAGCTCTATGTTTCATGCATAGAATTAAGGCCGGTAAGGCCCCTGCATATTTGAGCTCCTTGGTTAAACAATACGTCCCCACTAGAACTCTACGCTCCTCGACTCAACATAAGTTCCAGGTACCCAGGATCAATCGAGTTAGACAAGGAGGTCGCTCTTTTTCCTATCTGGCCCCCTTGTTATGGAACTCCCTTCCAATCCAACTCCGCACAAATGAATGCTATTTGCAATTCCGTAAGAACCTGAAGACATGGTTGTTTAACCAATAACTAAACTTCATCTGCTCAACTGTCCCTTTCCCCTTGTTACCGGTTTCAGCCTCTTTCTTAGCGCCGGGAAACCTTAGGGTAGCTGTTGCGCTCTATAAAAATAAATATAATAATAATAATAAACACATTTATTTCAAATTGTGATGTCAAAAATATTTTCTCATTCGTAATCAAGAACGACTCCCAAACAGTTGTGTGGCGCAACAACCACCAACCTTTTTCAGTCAATGCGTTTTTATGCCCTTGGGTGTTTGCTATTAACAGCAGATTTGTTTTAAAGCATAGGCAAAGTGGGCAATGGCCTCGGGACACAACCTTTAAGGGAGCCCCTGTTCTGCAGAAATCTTGCACAGATAGCCTAGATTAATTCTTAAAAAGACTGTTTTAAATACCTTTTTCCTTTCATTTATTTTTAATGTGTGAGGGAGTCTGTTCCAGACATTTTGCAGTGAAATGTTGTGTTTATGGTTGATGCAACATCCATAAAAGAAATTTTGAATTAAAACAGGACCTCACTTATAAGTGTTACAAATTGAAACATGGTACAGTCCCTGAATATTAGATGTAAACATATTTAGAATTTGGACCAATGTGCCTGTCACTGTCTGTGACCTGGTCAAAGAGGGCTTTAAAGAGCTGAAATTAGATCATAAATGTAAAGCTGTTTCGAACAGGTACCCCCAAAATGTGTGCGGCTCATTGACCCCAAATGCCTAAAGATGTCCTGATTAACAGATACCAGGAGAGATCAGCGAGTTGAACGTTCACCACTGACAATTAGGACATAAGTTTGAATCCCAGCAAGGCACACTCAGCCTTTAATTTTTCTGAGGTCCATAAGATTACCATCATAAATTGGTTAATAGCAACATCTGCTCAATACAGGGTTTTAGTAAATGCAGTACTGTGGTATGCATAAAAACAAATTATCATCATTATTAGAGCAGAGCATTCACCAATTACTTGGCCTATTAGGCCCCAATCATGAGCTGAGTGGATCCAAATTCTCTTATGGAATTATGATCTGCTAAATGTGGGAGCCATTGTTCGAACACCGGGATTTTCTGGATGCGGGAACAATGTAGCTGGTTATACTGGCCCGGTAATGCATCTGGTACCTGTTTTGTGCCCATGTCAGACCCTCTACCATGAAAAATGGTGAGCGTGCAATGCTCTCGCTGCCAGGCTAAACCTCCTTTACTCAGCCCACCCTCAACACCATCCAGCCCCCGGATCACATTTACCACCTGCTCGGAGCAGGTGGTAAATGAGAAAGATAATTCCCAAAGAAAAGGGAATACCACGTGGAATCCTGCCCTGTAGAACACGGTCTATACTGTTATTCTATGGTGATGAACAAGTTATTGCACAGTTTTAGCTCATTGTACCTGTTTATTATAGATACAGATTTACAGACCCATTTGTATCTAGCAGGCCTTCTAATGAATACATACTAGCAGAGATGAACATACTCCAGTGTCATGCCACTGCATGGAATTGTTTTTCAATTGTTTCATTCATTCATATTGGCCAAATTTTTTTTTTTTTTTTTTTTAAAGTTCGCTTTATTTACATTTACTGTAAAGGTGATCAAGTCCACTTCCATCTAGCAATTATCTGAATTAACTATTATGTTTGAGAGCTTCAAGAAAGAAGCCATGACATAACAAAATGGCTTGAATTTCTGTTCGGAGAAAAAATAGCTTTTTCAACTTGAAAAACACAATCTTCTGTTCAAGAACTCGATTGGGGAATGAAAATACAATTTTGAGTAATTTGCTTTGTATTCCTGTGGAGAAGCAGTCGTCCCTACCCCGCCGGGGCGGCATTTCAGACAGGGGTCCCTCCCCTCAACAACGGAGCGTACAGCATCCCTTACCCATCGGACTTTCTCTCTCTCTCTCCGCCCCCAGGAACCGACAACAAACACCCCGACCAACGAACCGGAAGCGATCGCACATGACCCCGGAAGTGAGGCATCAGTCGATGACCCGGAAACTACCGCTTTCGGACCCGGAAACGCTTCCTCTGAACACAACCCGGAACAGAGAAAAGCCGGCTGGAAAGAAGGAGAGGCGTTCCCACCAGCGGACTCGTGGCAGGAGACAGCGGTAGGCATGGAACCCCTGACGGAGAACGGAGCAGAGAAGGAGCGCGGAGAGGAGGACGAGGAGGAAGACGTTTGGTCGGAGGACTGGTGGCGGCCTCCGGAGGTGGCTGGAGAGCGGCCGCAACTCGGACGAGAGTTGCGGCGGGGCACGTGAGTGACCACTATCCTTTCTCCGTCTTCCCTTGTATATAATGTAAATATCGTATATAAAAACCCTCACGAGCACACCACACTAGCTATAGCGAAAGAGAAGTATCACTGTCACTGTATATACTCCTGCGCACTGATCCCTGACACAGCCAACACTCTTCCCATTCCTTCTCCTACTGGTCCTGTCCCCTCTTACCCAACCGGCCCTTCCCCACGCTCGCTTTCCGATTCCCTCACTCCCCGGTGCAGGTGGAAGTACTCGACAGTCCTTGCTGAACTGGACTAACCCCTGTATTCTCTCTCCCTTGTATACCTCCGAGGAGTCCCAGCGTCCAGCACTTACCACGACGACATCAGCCCAGCAGAGGACTACACCCCACGGAGCCTAACCTACATACGAACCAACTCTACGCTTCCAGCCGGGACTCCTTCATACCACTCTGTTGAGAAGGACTTTGTACTCTACTCACAATAAAATCCACTGAACATAGCCCACTATATTCGGCCTCCCCGCCTGTTATTCCGGTCCGACCAGCCCACAACCCCACAGGTGGTGTCAGAAGTGGGATTCACCGGAGGCATGGAGGCCGCAGTTCAACAGCTCGCAGAGAGCCAGGAACAACTTGGCAAGATGATGGAACGTTTCCTCAAAATGGCAGAGGACGATAGAGGACAACTGCATGATGTCCTAAAGGGCCAGGGGACCGCACAGGATCAAGCCCTCGAGAAACTAACCACCGCCATGGGGCAACAAAGGCCTGTAACTTCCTTGCCCTCAGTGGTCTTACAAAAGTACGTGCCGGGCGAAGACCCTGACTATTTTTTCACCAATTTCGAGCGCCTAGCCCAGGCTGCGGCCTGGCCTGCCGACCGCTGGGGCCACTACCTGGGTCCCCTGTTGACTGGTGAGCTCCAGGCAGCCTACCAGCAGGCCAATATACAGGGTCAGACCCCCTACAATGACATAAAAACCTGCATTCTGGAGCGTCTGGGGATTGACGACGAAACCTACAGGGTGCGTCTACATCAGGCTAAGGAAGGACCCCAGGAAACGCCTCGGGCTCTCTCGTTCCGTATACAGGACCTGGCTAATCGGTGGCTGAAACCTGCCACAGCCACCAAGGAGGACATCATGACGAAAATATACTTGGAGCAGTACTTAGCGTCCCTACATCCGACCACCCAAAAATGGGTGCGACAACACGCCCGCCTAACTCTTGATAGTGCTGTGGAGATTGCCAGTGCCTACAGCCGAGGCCAGGAAGCACAGCGCAACAGGGAGGAACCGCATCCGCGTATCCCACATGGCAGCCATTCCCGACCCCAAAGACCGCCTCCCGCGACCAGAAGACCGGATCCGGTCCCCTTGTTCCCCTACCCTGTTATGCCTCGGCCCCACCCACCGGGACCTCAGTGTTATCACTGTGGTGGGTACGGACACATAGCACGTATGTGTCCTCAAAAGGAAGAGCCCATGGACATAGGAATGGCCAGGAACTATGTCTGTCTCACCGCTGACGTCACCCCGCCGTCTTTCCACTGTCCGGTAAGGATTGATGGACACCGCATGATGGCGCTGGCTGATTCGGGTTGTCGTCATAGCGTTATACGACCCCAGGAACTACCGCAACCTGTCGGCGCAGTGACCGGAACTGTCGCCATCAAATGTGTCCACGGCGACACCAGGAGTTATCCGACGACCAGAGTACGGGTGCAACACCCCTCAGATGAAGGAAGTATGTTAACCGTCGGTTTGGTTCCCAATCTCCCTGAACAAGCCATCCTGGGGAGTGACTACAGTGGTCTTCCCCACCTCCTTCAGGACACTACCGACTCCCTAAAGAAATGGTGGGTGGAAGCCCCGTTTCCCCATGTGTTTCCTTCTGTGGACTCTCCGTCAAAACCGTGCAAGACCAAGAAGCAAAAGAAGAGAGAAAAAAGGGACTTTACCAGTGCCTACCCGGCTCAAGTAGACATCCATCCGTGGGAAACCGATAGGGAATTCCGCGCAACCCAGCAAGAAGATCCAGTATTGCACGAAGCCTGGAACAGTGCCCTGGACAATGAGGACCCACTGAAAGTAGGTCCTTACTTTTTCCGACAGAACGGACTCCTGTACAGAAAAGGGGGGCCTCAGCTCCCACCCCAGCTAGTTATCCCTGGATTGTTTAGGGACAAGGTACTGTTCCTGGCCCACAGCCATTTATTGGGAGGGCATTTCAGCGATGAAAAAACGGGGCAAACAGTCCTAGAGAAGTTCTATTGGCCGGGCGTACACGGACAAATAAAGCGGTATTGCAGGGAGTGTCCGGTTTGCCAGAGAAACAGTCGGTATCGTCCCCCTAGGGTTCCTCTCCAGCCCCTCCCTCTTATCGATGTCCCTTTTTCCAGAGTGGGTATGGACCTGATAGGACCCTTGCTACCCTCTAGGACTGGGTGTAGGTACGCTCTGGTGTTAGTGGACTATGCTACCCGGTTCCCCGAAGCCGTCCCCTTGAAACAACCCACAACCCAAAACATAGCCAAGGCCCTCATCTCCATCTTCAGTAGAGTAGGGTTCCCTCGTGAGATCTTAACCGATAAAGGGACACCTTTTGTATCCTCCCTCATGCGCCAAGTATGTGCCCATCTGGGTATCAAGCAAATAAGAACATCGGCGTACCACCCCCAGACAGACGGGTTGGTGGAGCGGTATAATGCCACCCTGAAATCCACCCTCAAGAAACTCCTGGGCCTCGAGAGCAAAAGGTGGGAGGAGATGCTTCCCCTTGCCCTTTTCGCCATCCGCTGTAAGGTGCAAAACAGTACCGGGTACTCACCATATGAGTTGTTATATGGACGAGCCCCCAGGACCCTGTTAGACATGGCTCGCGAGGCCTGGGAAGCTGAACCAGACCGAACCCGTCCCCTCCATGAGTATGTAGATAATCTCCGAACCCATTTACGACAAATCAGGGAGATCGTGCGACAGAACATGGTGGCGTCTCAAGTCACACAGAAACAGCAATATGATAAAGGAACCAAGGCCCGCTCGTTTAATCCTGGGGACCTGGTGTTGTTACTCCTGCCCTCTTCCGATCACAAGCTGTTAGGGCAGTGGCAGGGCCCGTTCCCCGTCTTAAGACAGGTGACTCCCTTCACCTACGACATCGAGACGGACTCCACCCGAGGGATCACACAGATCTACCATATAAACCTACTGAAGAAGTGGGAGGGGCCCCGCCCTGTCCTGATGAACACCCCAACCCTTCCTTTTGAGGGGTGCCTGGACACAGATCTCCCTGAAAGGAACAAACAGGACCTCAGACGTGTCTTGTCCTCGGTGCAGTCAGTGTTTTCGTCCCTGCCGGGACACACCACCATAGTAGAACATGCAATCCACACAGAACCAGGGAAAACAGTGAGACAAAGACCCTACCGTATCCCTGAAGCACGACGAGCTGTCATAAAAGAAGAAACGAACCAGATGTTGAAGATGGGCATCATAGAACCCTCCAGCAGCAGCTGGAATTCTCCCATCGTTCTAGTCCCCAAACCAGATGGCTCTACTCGATTCTGCATCGATTTCAGAGAGGTGAACAAGATCTCTGCTTTCGATTCCTATCCCCTACCTCGCGTAGACGAGATAGTGGAGCGCATAGGCAAAGCCCAGTATATAAGTACCCTTGACTTGTGCAAGGGTTATTGGCAGATCCCCTTAAAACCAGAAGACAAGCCAAAAACTGCGTTTTCAACCCCTGAGGGTTTGTTCCACTTTAGGGTTATGCCCTTCGGGCTTCATGGAGCCCCGGCAACATTTCAAAGGGCTATGAACCTGGTATTACGACCCCACTCGCAGTATGCAGGGGCATACCTCGACGATATAGTCATCCATAGTGACAGTTGGGAACAACATCTACACCATTTACAATCTGTAGTACACTCACTTGGGAAGCACGGTTTCACCATCAACCCCGCCAAGACCACATTGGCGGCCCAAAGCGTGAAATACTTGGGGTATTTGTTGGGGGAAGGGGTCATCCGTCCCCAAGACAATAAGATCAAGGCCATTCAAGCCATACCCTTCCCTCACACCAGGAAGGAACTTCGTGCCTTTCTCGGTTTGCTGGAATATTACAGGAGATTCATCCCCAACTTTTCCCAAACCGCAGCCCCCTTGACCGATCTGTTGAAAAAGGCCACCAGAACCGAAGAAAAGTTACTGCATCCCACTCCCCTGGTGTTACAAGCCTTCGACCTCCTCAAACAGTCCCTGCTTTCCGAACCAGTACTAATCAGCCCTGATTATACACAACCCTTCATTCTGCAGACAGACGCCTCCGATCAGGGTTTGGGGGCAGTCCTGTCACAGAAAGATCCGACAGGGGGCAAAAAACCGATCCTGTACCTCAGCCGGAAGCTCTTCCCACGTGAACTGAACTATGCAGTTGTTGAGAAGGAGGCCCTGGCGATTAAATGGGCCGTGGACAGTCTCCGGTACTATTTAGAGGGACGTGAGTTCCTCTTGTATACGGATCACGCCCCACTCGAGTGGATGGCCCGCAACCGGGGCCACAACGACAGAGTCCTTCGGTGGTTTCTCTCTCTACAGCCCTTCCGATTCAAAACACTGCACCGAAAGGGGCTAGAACAGGGCAATGCGGATTACCTCTCACGTTATCCACCTCCTTCAAGCCCTACTAGAAAGACAGCTAGGGAAAGGGGATGTGGAGAAGCAGTCGTCCCTACCCCGCCGGGGTGGCATTTCAGACAGGGGTCCCTCCCCTCAACAACGGAGCGTACAGCATCCCTTACCCATCGGACTTTCTCTCTCTCTCTCCGCCCCCAGGAACTGACAACAAACACCCCGACCAACGAACCGGAAGCGATCGCACATGACCCCGGAAGTGAGGCATCAGTCGATGACCCGGAAACTACCGCTTTCGGACCCGGAAACGCTTCCACTGAACACAACCCGGAACAGAGAAAAGCCGGCTGGAAAGAAGGAGAGGCGTTCCCACCAGCGGACTCGTGGCAGGAGACAGCGGTAGGCGTGGAACCCCTGACGGAGAACGGAGCAGAGAAGGAGCGCGGAGAGGAGGACGAGGAGGAAGACGTATGGTCGGAGGACTGGTGGCGGCCTCCGGAGGTGGCTGGAGAGCGGCCGCAACTCGGACGAGAGTTGCGGCGGGGCACGTGAGTGACCACTATCCTTTCTCCGTGTTCCCTTGTATATAATGTAAATATCGTATATAAAAACCCTCACGAGCACACCACACTAGCTATAGCGATAGAGAAGTATCACTGTCACTGTATATACTCCTGCGCACTGATCCCTGACACAGCCAACACTCTCTTCCCATTCCTTCTCCTACTGGTCCTGTCCCCTCTTACCCAACCGGCCCTTCCCCACGCTCGCTTTCCGATTCCCTCACTCCCCGGTGCAGGTGGAAGTACTCGACAGTCCTTGCTGAACTGGACTAACCCCTGTATTCTCTCTCCCTTGTATACCTCCGAGGAGTCCCAGCGTCCGGCACTTACCACGACGACATCAGCCCAGCAGAGGACTACACCCCACGGAGCCTAACCTACATACGAACCAACTCAGCCCTACGCTTCCAGCCGGGCCTCCTTCATACCACTCTGTTGAGAAGGACTTTGTACTCTACTCACAATAAAATCCACTGAACATAGCCCACTATATTCGGCCTCCCCGCCTGTTATTCCGGTCCGACCAGCCCACAACCCCACAGGTGGTGTCAGAAGTGGGATTCACCGGAGGCATGGAGGCCGCAGTTCAACAGCTCGCAGAGAGCCAGGAACAACTTGGCAAGATGATGGAACGTTTCCTCAAAATGGCAGAGGACGATAGAGGACAACTGCATGATGTCCTAAAGGGCCAGGGGACCGCACAGGATCAAGCCCTCGAGAAACTAACCACCGTCATGGGGCAACAAAGGCCTGTAACTTCCTTGCCCTCAGTGGTCTTACAAAAGTACGTGCCGGGCGAAGACCCTGACTATTTTTTCACCAATTTCGAGCGCCTAGCCCAGGCTGCGGCCTGGCCTGCCGACCGCTGGGGCCACTACCTGGGTCCCCTGTTGACTGGTGAGCTCCAGGCAGCCTACCAGCAGGCCAATATACAGGGTCAGACCCCCTACAATGACATAAAAACCTGCATTCTGGAGCGTCTGGGGATTGACGACGAAACCTACAGGGTGCGTCTACATCAGGCTAAGGAAGGACCCCAGGAAACGCCTCGGGCTCTCTCGTTCCGTATACAGGACCTGGCTAATCGGTGGCTGAAACCTGCCACAGCCACCAAGGAGGACATCATGTCGAAAATATACTTGGAGCAGTACTTAGCGTCCCTACATCCGACCACCCAAAAATGGGTGCGACAACACGCCCGCCTAACTCTTGATAGTGCTGTGGAGATTGCCAGTGCCTACAGCCGAGGCCAGGAAGCACAGCGCAACAGGGAGGAACCGCATCCGCGTATCCCACATGGCAGCCATTCCCGACCCCAAAGACCGCCTCCCGCGACCAGAAGACCGGATCCGGTCCCCTTGTTCCCCTACCCTGTTATGCCTCGGCCCCACCCACCGGGACCTCAGTGTTATCACTGTGGTGGGTACGGACACATAGCACGTATGTGTCCTCAAAAGGAAGAGCCCATGGACATAGGAATGGCCAGGAACTATGTCTGTCTCACCGCTGACGTCACCCCGCCGTCTTTCCACTGTCCGGTAAGGATTGATGGACACCGCATGATGGCGCTGGCTGATTCGGGTTGTCGTCATAGCGTTATACGACCCCAGGAACTACCGCAACCTGTCGGCGCAGTGACCGGAACTGTCGCCATCAAATGTGTCCACGGCGACACCAGGAGTTATCCGACGACCAGAGTACGGGTGCAACACCCCTCAGATGAAGGAAGTATGTTAACCGTCGGTTTGGTTCCCAATCTCCCTGAACAAGCCATCCTGGGGAGTGACTACAGTGGTCTTCCCCACCTCCTTCAGGACACTACCGACTCCCTAAAGAAATGGTGGGTGGAAGCCCCGTTTCCCCATGTGTTTCCTTCTGTGGACTCTCCGTCAAAACCGTGCAAGACCAAGAAGCAAAAGAAGAGAGAAAAAAGGGACTTTACCAGTGCCTACCCGGCTCAAGTAGACATCCATCCGTGGGAAACCGATAGGGAATTCCGCGCAACCCAGCAAGAAGATCCAGTATTGCACGAAGCCTGGAACAGTGCCCTGGACAATGAGGACCCACTGAAAGTAGGTCCTTACTTTTTCCGACAGAACGGACTCCTGTACAGAAAAGGGGGGCCTCAGCTCCCACCCCAGCTAGTTATCCCTGGATTGTTTAGGGACAAGGTACTGTTCCTGGCCCACAGCCATTTATTGGGAGGGCATTTCAGCGACGAAAAAACGAGGCAAACAGTCCTAGAGAAGTTCTATTGGCCGGGCGTACACGGACAAATAAAGCGGTATTGCAGGGAGTGTCCGGTTTGCCAGAGAAACAGTCGGTATCGTCCCCCTAGGGTTCCTCTCCAGCCCCTCCCTCTTATCGATGTCCCTTTTTCCAGAGTGGGTATGGACCTGATAGGACCCTTGCTACCCTCTAGGACTGGGTGTAGGTACGCTCTGGTGTTAGTGGACTATGCTACCCGGTTCCCCGAAGCCGTCCCCTTGAAACAACCCACAACCCAAAACATAGCCAAGGCCCTCATCTCCATCTTCAGTAGAGTAGGGTTCCCTCGTGAGATCTTAACCGATCAAGGGACACCTTTTGTATCCTCCCTCATGCGCCAAGTATGTGCCCATCTGGGTATCAAGCAAATAAGAACATCGGCGTACCACCCCCAGACAGACGGGTTGGTGGAGCGGTATAATGCCACCCTGAAATCCACCCTCAAGAAACTCCTGGGCCTCGAGAGCAAAAGGTGGGAGGAGATGCTTCCCCTTGCCCTTTTCGCCATCCGCTGTAAGGTGCAAAACAGTACCGGGTACTCACCATATGAGTTGTTATATGGACGAGCCCCCAGGACCCTGTTAGACATGGCTCGCGAGGCCTGGGAAGCTGAACCAGACCGAACCCGTCCCCTCCATGAGTATGTAGATAATCTCCGAACCCATTTACGACAAATCAGGGAGATCGTGCGACAGAACATGGTGGCGTCTCAAGTCACACAGAAACAGCAATATGATAAAGGAACCAAGGCCCGCTCGTTTAATCCTGGGGACCTGGTGTTGTTACTCCTGCCCTCTTCCGATCACAAGCTGTTAGGGCAGTGGCAGGGCCCGTTCCCCGTCTTAAGACAGGTGACTCCCTTCACCTACGACATCGAGACGGACTCCACCCGAGGGATCACACAGATCTACCATATAAACCTACTGAAGAAGTGGGAGGGGCCCCGCCCTGTCCTGATGAACACCCCAACCCTTCCTTTTGAGGGGTGCCTGGACACAGATCTCCCTGAAAGGAACAAACAGGACCTCAGACGTGTCTTGTCCTCGGTGCAGTCAGTGTTTTCGTCCCTGCCGGGACACACCACCATAGTAGAACATGCAATCCACACAGAACCAGGGAAAACAGTGAGACAAAGACCCTACCGTATCCCTGAAGCACGACGAGCTGTCATAAAAGAAGAAACGAACCAGATGTTGAAGATGGGCATCATAGAACCCTCCAGCAGCAGCTGGAATTCTCCCATCGTTCTAGTCCCCAAACCAGATGGCTCTACTCGATTCTGCATCGATTTCAGAGAGGTGAACAAGATCTCTGCTTTCGATTCCTATCCCCTACCTCGCGTAGACGAGATAGTGGAGCGCATAGGCAAAGCCCAGTATATAAGTACCCTTGACTTGTGCAAGGGTTATTGGCAGATCCCCTTAAAACCAGAAGACAAGCCAAAAACTGCGTTTTCAACCCCTGAGGGTTTGTTCCACTTTAGGGTTATGCCCTTCGGGCTTCATGGAGCCCCGGCAACATTTCAAAGGGCTATGAACCTGGTATTACGACCCCACTCGCAGTATGCAGGGGCATACCTCGACGATATAGTCATCCATAGTGACAGTTGGGAACAACATCTACACCATTTACAATCTGTAGTACACTCACTTGGGAAGCACGGTTTCACCATCAACCCCGCCAAGACCACATTGGCGGCCCAAAGCGTGAAATACTTGGGGTATTTGTTGGGGGAAGGGGTCATCCGTCCCCAAGACAATAAGATCAAGGCCATTCAAGCCATACCCTTCCCTCACACCAGGAAGGAACTTCGTGCCTTTCTCGGTTTGCTGGAATATTACAGGAGATTCATCCCCAACTTTTCCCAAACCGCAGCCCCCTTGACCGATCTGTTGAAAAAGGCCACCAGAACCGAAGAAAAGTTACTGCATCCCACTCCCCTGGTGTTACAAGCCTTCGACCTCCTCAAACAGTCCCTGCTTTCCGAACCAGTACTAATCAGCCCTGATTATACACAACCCTTCATTCTGCAGACAGACGCCTCCGATCAGGGTTTGGGGGCAGTCCTGTCACAGAAAGATCCGACAGGGGTCAAAAAACCGATCCTGTACCTCAGCCGGAAGCTCTTCCCACGTGAACTGAACTATGCAGTTGTTGAGAAGGAGGCCCTGGCGATTAAATGGGCCGTGGACAGTCTCCGGTACTATTTAGAGGGACGTGAGTTCCTCTTGTATACGGATCACGCCCCACTCGAGTGGATGGCCCGCAACCGGGGCCACAACGACAGAGTCCTTCGGTGGTTTCTCTCTCTACAGCCCTTCCGATTCAAAACGCTGCACCGAAAGGGGCTAGAACAGGGCAATGCGGATTACCTCTCACGTTATCCACCTCCTTCAAGCCCTACTAGAAAGACAGCTAGGGAAAGGGGATGTGGAGAAGCAGTCGTCCCTACCCCGCCGGGGTGGCATTTCAGACAGGGGTCCCTCCCCTCAACAACGGAGCGTACAGCATCCCTTACCCATCGGACTTTCTCTCTCTCTCTCCGCCCCCAGGAACCGACAACAAACACCCCGACCAACGAACCGGAAGCGATCGCACATGACCCCGGAAGTGAGGCATCAGTCGATGACCCGGAAACTACCGCTTTCGGACCCGGAAACGCTTCCACTGAACACAACCCGGAACAGAGAAAAGCCGGCTGGAAAGAAGGAGAGGCGTTCCCACCAGCGGACTCGTGGCAGGAGACAGCGGTAGGCGTGGAACCCCTGACGGAGAACGGAGCAGAGAAGGAGCGTGGAGAGGAGGACGAGGAGGAAGACGTATGGTCGGAGGACTGGTGGCGGCCTCCGGAGGTGGCTGGAGAGCGGCCGCAACTCGGACGAGAGTTGCGGCAGGGCACGTGAGTGACCACTATCCTTTCTCCGTGTTCCCTTGTATATAATGTAAATATCGTATATAAAAACCCTCACGAGCACACCACACTAGCTATAGCGATAGAGAAGTATCACTGTCACTGTATATACTCCTGCGCACTGATCCCTGACACAGCCAACACTCTCTTCCCATTCCTTCTCCTACTGGTCCTGTCCCCTCTTACCCAACCGGCCCTTCCCCACGCTCGCTTTCCGATTCCCTCACTCCCCGGTGCAGGTGGAAGTACTCGACAGTCCTTGCTGAACTGGACTAACCCCTGTATTCTCTCTCCCTTGTATACCTCCGAGGAGTCCCAGCGTCCGGCACTTACCACGACGACATCAGCCCAGCAGAGGACTACACCCCACGGAGCCTAACCTACATACGAACCAACTCAGCCCTACGCTTCCAGCCGGGCCTCCTTCATACCACTCTGTTGAGAAGGACTTTGTACTCTACTCACAATAAAATCCACTGAACATAGCCCACTATATTCGGCCTCCCCGCCTGTTATTCCGGTCCGACCAGCCCACAACCCCACAATTCCTTTCAGCTGATTACCAATACCTGCTGGACTTTTAATTGTTTACGATCTCCCCTAAAGGTGGGATATAAGGGTAAAATAACCTGTTTAAAGGGGATACATATTTGCTGCTGTTTTCGCTTCATGCCAGGCATGCTGCCTGAGATTCTTTTAGAAGCAGACATGGACCTGCCAGAGTCAATAAGCAAAACAATGGGTCAGCTCACAAAAAGAGCACTGTTGTCAATGACATCGAAAATAACTACAAAGATAAAGCTATTTTGGTCCCAGTTGCAGGCAACAAGTGAGTTGTATTCGAACATGGCGAATAGGATCGATCTTAGACACAGGTGCCCACAAAGTCTGTGTGGCGGAAGATGATTTTCTTCACACAGAAATAAAAGAAAATATGTCTTCGGATTTTGAAACGATACATTGAATGTTAAAGACAGTTTAATGCAGAGCAGTGTCTCTTAATAACAACAGGGGTATCTTGAGATATGCTATGATTTATATATGTTACACATATTTAAACCAGAGGGAACCTAAAACTTGAAGGATGACAGCAGCAGAAATCTTATATGAACCTCACAACCAATCTTTCAAAGGGAGACAGATGAACAGCCAGGGAGGGTGATCCTCACCCCTGTAGACACACACATTAAAATAGATGGTACAGATGGAACTGATCAAAACACTCACATTTTCTATGCCCTTTAAGGGTGATCCAGCACTCAGAGGTAAGCTCTGCCATTTCAATCTATATATATATAAAAACGAATGTATGTCTGTCTGTCTGTTTGTCCTTTATGCATTACTACACCATTCATCAGATCGCCATGAAACTTTGGGAAGTTGTTGAGTACACTCCCGCGAAGGTTTCTGGCATAACTTTTTTTTAAAATATCGGCACCCCAGGGCCCTCATAATCTTTCGAATATTGCGCGAAATTACAAAAATCATCAGTGGCTCAGTGCACGTGCTATATTAGCAGCTCCGAACAACGATGTAAATTCCATCAATTACAGCATTCAAAACGGAATACCAGGCAAAGCGACAACGTATAAGTCCATTAATATTGTGATGAATCAAGACGAAGTTGTCAATTACCCAACGGAATTCTTGAATTCACTGGATTTGCCCTATATGCCACCACACATTTTGACATTGAAAATTGGCGTGCCTATCATTCTTCTCCGAAACATCAATCCACCACGACTTTGCAACGGTACAAGACTTTCGGTGAAAAAGAAGATTAACAATGTCATCGCAGCTACAATTTTGAATGGGAATTCAAGGGGGAAGATGTACTGTTGCCACGTATTCCAATGATCCCAACAGATATGCCATTTGAATTCAAATGTTTACAGTTTCCGGTGCGACTCCCTTTTGCAATGACCATCAACAAAGCACAAGGACAATCGCTGCAAGTGTGTGGACTCCATTTGGAGAATCCGTGCTTCTCACATGGACAACTATATGTGTCCAGCTCACGCGTCGGAAAACCTTCTGATTTATTCGTGTACGCACCAGATAGAAAAACAAAAAAAAAACGTGTATCCACAAGCACTCTAAGAAATAAATAGAATGAAAACGACACTTTGAAATGTTTTCCATATTAAAATGAATAAGTTTAAAAAAAATGACACAATGTAAATTGAATGTTATCATAACAAGTTTCCTTGAATTTCCTTTCTTCTGAGATCGCAGCAACGCGCGACGGGTAAGCTAGTACATAATATTATTTACAAAAGCCAAGGGAAGAATCATCCTATTAAAGGTACTCCAAAGAGAGATATGACTACTGAAATGGCTTTGGAGACTGGAGTCCACATTTCTTCCTGGAGCTTTTAAGTGAGAGAAAGGGAGATAAACCTGGCAATCAATGTTCATACCCAATCATATTTATGTCTGAGATTTTCTAAGGATTGGGAGATCAATGACTGCTAAGCGAGGATTAGCAACTGCCCCTCTGCTGTCAGAGCTGATCGGTTGTGTCGGCACACAAATCTGTTTCTCTTTTCTATACCTAAATCGCGCCAACTACTAGGGCCGGAAGAGGAGTAGTCCCTGTACAGATATTTGCTGCCTGACTGGACCCGTCCCTCTTCTCCTTGAAGATCTTACACTTTAGATCAAAGCTGTAATAATCTCAATAAGAATGACAGACAAGGCGTAAAGTTTACTTAAATAATATAACGCAGAATGACAAAAGCTGGGCCACCAATCAGGTAGCATATAGACATATAAATCATAAGTACAAAGAACTCACAAACAATCAGTACAAAATCCAGCAAAGATTCACCTTCTAAGGTGAGGAAAAAAGAGTCTAACAGTGAAAATGCAGGCCCTTTCACAGGACTTTAGACAAAGGATTTCATATATTCACTACACAAATCATGGTTCCCAGGATGTGCACCAGTGGGGAACAATAAAGAAGAAACAATTTACTACAGAATACATTTGAAGATTCTCTGCTAATACAATCACATTCGATTCCGTGGTTCTGAGAGTACATTCAGGTAACATGAGTTGATACATAGTATGTAAAATGGCCTGAGATAGCCAGGTTGCCCTTGGTTAGGTACACACAATTCAGAGTGACTGGGAAAGCCTCAATCTGTCAATGCAATCTCACAGTGTATTATTACAGTGAAGAGAACAGCAGCAATAGAGAAACGCATGGAGTAGTACGTCGCCATTTCAAGATGGAAAAAAGCAGAATATTGGCTATGTTAGTGAAAGCTTGAGGCTTAGTGCTTTAACCACTACATTTCAATAAAACTAATTGCACAGTTCCAAGTGAAGATGAGACAAATTATTGATAAATGTGTATTTAAATAACCTGCTAGATTAATGTGTCTCTTTCCTGGCACTAAGCCATGATAGTGGAATATAAATTCAATACCAAAAAGTGGGAACCATAAAGTCATAGAAAGTCATAAGCAAACCTACTTTACAAAGTGAGTTACAATTTTACATGCTTTTTTGACTATCTGTAAAGGTGCAGGCTCAGTGATGCCTCCATATTGTCACCAGCAACGTTAGGCTCTAGACTTCGGTTTATCCCCAGTTATCTGGGACATAATTACAAGTTTAGCTGCATACTATTATTGTAGCCATAGAGCAAAGGGGGTAGTAATGGAGAAAAGTATTGCATGTTGGGAGAACGAAAACTTGTCTCTCTGGCAGAATGGGTCACCTTCCTGGGCTCCAGCTGCAACTTTCTTTCTCCAAGCGAACCTTCAGGTGAAGATCTTCATAATGATCACTGTTTAAGCTACTCTTTTGGTACAACTGGCGCTTCAGACCTTTCTAATGTTTATGCTACTGATATTCTTAACGGTACAAAAGGGGGTGGTGATGGACGGAGCATCTGAACCAATCAAACACTCACACCCTGTCAACAGATCTGGGTTTAATCCATCACCGTTCTTTAGCCCACTCTGCCACCCCAGTTCAGACATGGCCATATGCAAATCAGTCTGACCCTGTGCCTCATGGGAACAGTCCAGCCCGAATTGCCAAGCCATGCCTTCCCTGGACCGGATTCAAGCTTCCTAGGACTGGTTTCTGGCATTACAGCCGTCTTCAGCCAGGCTTGCTTGAATCCAGTGGCAAAGTGAGCAAGGGACTCACGTCTGAGCATACCCTGCCAACTTAGGGCGAACAAAGCGGTACAAAAGGGGGTAGTGATGGACGGAGCATCTGAACCAATCAAACACTCACACCCAGTCAACAGATCTTGGTTTAATCCATCACCGTTCTCTAGCCCACTCTGCCACCCCAGTTCTGACATGGCCATATACAAATCAGTCTGACCCGGTGCCTCATGGGAACAGTCCAGCCCGAACTGCCAAGCCATGCCTTCCCTGGACCGGATTCAAGTTTCCTAGGACAGGTTTCTGGCATTACAGCCGTCTTCAGCCAGGCTATGCTCAGACGTGAGTCCCTTGCTCACTTTGCCACTGGATTCAAGCAAGCTGGGCTGAAGACGGCTGAAATGCCAGAAACCAGTCCTCGGAAGCTTGTTTTCGGTCCAGGGAAGGCATGGCTTGGCAGTTCGGGCTGGACTGTTCCCATGAGGCACAGGGTCAGACTGATTTACATATGGCCATGTCTGAACTGGGGTGGCAGAGTGGGCTAAAGAACGGTGATGGATTAAACCCAGATCTGTTGACTGGGTGCAAGTGTTTGATTGGTTCAGATGCTCCGTCCATCACCACCCCCTTTTGTACCACTTTGTTCGCCATAAGTTGGCAGGATATGCTCAGACGTGAGTCCCTTGCTCACTTTGCCACTGGATTCAAGCAAGCCGGGCTAAAGACGGCTGAAATGCCAGAAACCGGTCCTCGGAAGCTTGTTTCTGGTCCAGGGAAGGCATGGCTTGGCAGTTCGGGCTGGACTGTTCCCAGGAGGCACAGGGTCAGACTGATTTGCATATGGCCATGTCTGAACTGGGGTGGCAGAGTGGGCTAAAGAACGGTGATGGATTAAACCCAGATCTGTTGACTGGGTGCAAGTGTTTGATTGGTTCAGATGCTCCGTCCATCACCACCCCCTTTTGTACCACTTTGTTCGCCATAAGTTGGCAGGATATGCTCAGACGTGAGTCCCTTGCTCACTTTGCCACTGGATTCAAGCAAGCCGGGCTAAAGACGGCTGAAATGCCAGAAACCGGTCCTCGGAAGCTTGTTTCTGGTCCAGGGAAGGCATGGCTTGGCAGTTCGGGCTGGACTGTTCCCATGAAGCACAGGGTCAGACTGATTTGCATATGGCCATGTCTGAACTGGGGTGGCAGAGTGGGCTAAAGGACGGTGATGGATTAAACCCAGATCTGTTGACTGGATGTGAGTGTTTGATTGGTTCAGATGCTCCGTCCATCACCACCCCCTTTTGTACCACTTTGTTTGCCATAAGTTGACAGGGTATGCTCAGACGTTAGTCCCTTGCTCACTTTGCCACTGGATTCAAGCAAGCCGGGCTGAAGATGGCTGAAATGCCAGGAACCGGTCCTCGGAAGCTTGTTTTCGGTCCAGGGAAGGCATGGCTTGGCAGTTCGGGCTGGACTGTTCCCATGAGGCACAGGGTCAGACTGATTTGCATATGGCCATGTCTGAACTGGGGTGGCAGAGAGGGCTAAAGAACGGTGATGGATTAAACCCAGATTTGTTGACTGGGTGTGAGTGTTTGATTGGTTCAGATGATCCGTCCATCACCACCTTCTTTTTTACCACTGATATTCTTAAAGCACATTTCTATCATTTACAGAATGTCTTAGATATCTGACTTAGTTTATATAATGAAGGATACCTCATTCTCTGTCACCTACAAATGCTTAGACAGAAGGGTTAGATTACCTATAAAATAATTGATTTTACCCATACGACTCTCTTTAAAGTTTAGCAGTATTAAAGAGTATAATGTTTTACTACATGCCTATAAGACATCTGTGCACGATGGGTAAAGTATTTATTTCTGTCCCTAGACCCAAAGAACTAGAACTAGTAGCAGAAGGGCGGCTCCGATGTAGAACAGTTTTACAAATGATGTGTGGGAAATTGTAACTCTTCTGTATCATGTCAAGACCGCTCTGAGTGAATACTGTTCTTCACTGCCTTTGCTGTTATTTGTTTAGATCACGGATTTCTGTTGAGGGCCTTTGGCACTTTACAAATATCATTATAAAGGAAGGAAATGTTCTAGGTTCTACCACTGAGCACTGTGACTCTTTCAGTCTTACGCACTTTACCCTGTTACAAGTGTGTGAAAGCTACCTTTCAGGTTGGTTTAAATCCTCACAATGGCCACCACCCTACCTATCTATATACCTGTCATTTTATGCTGACTCTTTTCATACACTGCATTGCCAGCCTGCTTACAACATGTTCTCCTTGAATTTCAAACTACCAGAAGAACCATTCAGCAGCATCTGATTCGATTTTGCAGAGAGTGATGGGAAACTTTCCATTATCGTTCATGGACTTTTTACTCTTGAGTGCATCCAAAACCCTCCTTCTTAGCTCTGAGAGACTGCTTTCTACTGAACTGTAGTGAAGAGCACCACCACAACTGGAGGTCAAGTATCCTTACAAAAAGATGTCATACGGGTCATTTACCTGTCATTCCTGTGTTCATGAACCTGGGCACCAGGTTAACTTCATGAAGAGGAAAGAATTACTACTCTTGTGGACATGGGAAGCACGGTACCTTGTAGGGTACCAATCAAGAAGATATTCAAGAGACAACAATATGATGTACTTCAACATTGTCAAACTCTCGAGTCGTTTTGTTCACTTTTTCTCCTGAGAGGTTGTAGTTTCTTTTCTTCAGGTGGTTTGGTTCCTGGAAGAGTAAACGCAACAAAAAAGCTCCCTTGTGGGAATGCTGGATTCAAACCTTAATGCCCAACACATTCCTCTCCCATGCACCATCTTGAAAAAGGCTTACTTGGTTTTCTTATAGGGTTAGGACATATTTGAATCATAGAAGTTAGACGTTTTAGCTTAACCAAGTTTCTCTTGTTTCTTTTTTAGGTGATCTCTCTGGACCTTGTTTTTTGTGTGTTCATTGCTGATTGTGCTGCTATAATTGTACCCCCAAAAAGCTTTGCAGAAGAGTTGTTGTGTTATTATCCAACAAAACATTTGTAAGGCTGTTTTGGAGGTGCTTTTTCGCTTGTCGATAGCACCACCGCTATCCACACAGCCAACTTTTAGAATATCCATGTAGAAATTGACAACGTCTGTCACTATTACACCATGTCAAAGTTGTGAAAATGTAGCATTCACTAGGTTTACATAAAAGAAAAGGGCAGAGCACGGTGCCATGCTAACACAGTAAGAACCGCAGGGTTAGCTCTCCAGGAGTCTCATGGACATCAAGTCTCTTGAAACAATCTGGTCAGAGATGACCCAGAGTTTGGCCTAGGTATCCCAAAACTGTCAAACCCCAGGTCAGATGTCAAATGGCTTCATGCCAAAATTTCTAAATGAATGTAAAAAGTCTCTATATCATTGTAATAGCCATATTCAAAAGCATACAAATGTTGCCCTCAAATCAAACTACTCAGTCCCAATTCAAAGCATCAGTGAGTCCTGGTTTGCTAGGATAGGAATTTAAAATAAACATTTTAAAATACACTTCCTGTCTCTCAGTGCCATCCTTGAGTGTGTTATTCATTAACAAAAGAGGGTTTGGAGTTTCACTGCGTCTCTGAAGACATCTTGTGGGACTGATCGTTGCCAGGAAACACTTAAAACAGTATTTGCTTGGTGGGTTATGTATGAGTTGCAGCCCAACTGGATTGCTAATTCGTGTTGGCACATTAACTAAGTCTTTGTGCCAGGGGCTAGAAATCAGATCCATGTGTCTCTGGGAGTAGGGGGAAAATGGTACCATCAGAGGCCAAATCAAAGTGCTCCAACACCATACATGGGAATAAGCAGCGATAAAAGAATGAAAAAATAAATAGTAAATGTTATCTAAATCACTATTGGTGTAATTACTCAATTACACACCTGATGTTCTAACAGTGCATGCATTTCCCCTATATACAGGGGTTGAACAAAGTCAAAAACCTGCATCCAAACCACATCTTCATTATGTACTTATGCATACATGGCTGATTCCAAGTGGTACTGCTCTGAAAGTTATAGGGGAGATTGGCTCTGGCACACCGCTATGGCCATCACCTACCCATCCGGTCTTCGGACATTTGTCTCGTTTTGTTACCCGCTGCGGTCTCCTTCCTGTGGATTGCCAGCTTTTCCTGGTCTTTCTGCTCCTGATTTTCGTTAAATTACTCCTGTATTGTAAATTTATTAATTCTGTAACTATTATGAAACTTTTGCAACTTGTAACACGCTGTTCCTTATGTAAAGCGCTCTGATACCTCTGGGTCTAGCCAGCTCTATATAAAACTCAAATAAATAAAATAAAATAAATACTTGTGTAGTGATAAAAAGCAGCATGTCTTTGTTTCCCTCTATTGCATTGACATCTAGGTCTTAAGCTCCAGATAGCTACCAGCTAGGCTAATGCTCAATCAAAAGGAGGGCTGATTGCCCTTTAAATCAAGCCTTTATGTTAAACCCATCTGGAAGGAAAATTCATCATCGAAAACATACCGCACGTGGGAGCTGGTGAATGCATCCCGGTGTTGGCAAGTTACACTGGGACAAATTAAAGCATATTTTACTTGGTCCAGCCAGGTCCAGCTCCATATTAACTGCCAGATCCTGCTCGAATCCTTCATTTCCTGCACTGATCTTAGATGAGTTTGGGGAGCTCTAGAGCATCCTGTGTTAGACAGGTTGATACAATATATATGTTACGAATAAAATGAAATGACTCTCGGGTATGCATAGGTTTCTTGGTCTTATTCAGCTGCGATGCCAAGTTTGCTGCTGCCCGAGAAGTACCTAAAGCCAGCCATCACACTAAAGCCTTTACGTACACAGGAATACTGTCCTCCTGATTTCTGGCCTGTATAACCTCCTGGCATGTTTTTTAGATTAAAAGGAAATCTATTCCCAATATTATCTTTTCATATTACAAAGATATTTTGACACTTTTTTAAAAGATATGCTTTCGGTTCTGTGTGTCTGTTTTTTATTGAACTATGTCATACACTGTTGGATTACATATAACTTGCAACACACCACATGCAACCTTTCTCTCTCATGCTTTGTGGAGGGATGCTTTTTGAGGGAGGAGAGAGAGATGTCTGTGTGTGTGGCACCACTACCTTTGTAGCGAGAAAGTTGCACTTTTACTGATTCTTCTGTAAGGTCTGTGTGCCTGCTCCACCTGCCTCAGTGTGATGGAAGTTTGCAGTGCTGGTGTGGGGCGTGCATATGTGTGTGAGAAATATGTGATGCTGGCCCTACAGGCATTTGGACATGTCACCTTCTGGTTACACGTGAGCGCCGAGTTTCCCTACTGAAGGCTCCTCTTTAAGAAAGTGTATTTGGGGAATGTTTGGGCCTTATTTAGAATTTGATGGAGAGCGTGCTTGAAAAGAGGGCCTTTCGTCAAGGAATAGTTGATATTTTTCATTGAAGTTAAGCAGGAGAAACGCCTTAGTGCACACGCTCTTGAGAGTGAAAGGGCGAGATTTTGATCGATACCTTATATCTATTGATCCAAACCTCGATCTGGTCGACTGAACCTTTATTGCCTGTCTTGGAAGGAAACAGTACACCTATCTGCAAATTAGTTCACCCAAGAAAGGACTCTACTCTCAAAGATCACGGACAACTTCTAGGTTTCAAAAGTTTATTGTAAAGATATAATGAGCTGCAAATACAAGCATCTCAGAATGAGATTCACGAGATACACAGGTCCAATTACATACATGTGCTCTCGAAAAGCCCTCAGACGAGCAACAGAAATCACTAACACAAGTTCTAAAAATAGCAAAGCTATCAGCATAGACGCATATCTCTCCTTCATTTAGGTTGGAGGAAAACAAACACAGGTTAGGCGTCCCTACCCTGTTCTAGATGGTATCCCTACTTAACCAAATCCCAACCTAACAAAGGTGTCAGCAATGAATGACCCCCAAGGGAAGTCACCCACTCTAAGTCTCTTGGTGAAAACCTAAAGTTCTCCAGTCATGACCCCTCACTGCCTACCCATCCGCTCTCTCAAGGGTCCTCAGGTCTCTGCTCTAACTCCACCCAGGGGTGCTGTCCCTAATACAAAACAGTCAACAACATTTGAGACGCCCCTTGCGAAACGCCTCTCACGTGGTGCAACTTCAGGCTTTTTCCATGATGCTTTGTATTGGGCCTCAGACGTTAGAGTTGACCTTGCTTCTCAGTCTCTTCTCCGGCCCGCTGATACCCCTTAAACATTCCAGAACCCTCCTCCATGTCTGGGCCGTCTACTGAACAGACCTCTATTCATTCACTTATAATTGGATCCCCCCTTTCCTGTTGCAGACAGATATCTGCCGCCAAGAACCCAACTCTCATAGACTTCTAAAAAGGCTTGCAACATTTCTCAGCCCAGACATGTACGTGTAAATCACTGCTAAAACATTTCAGGCCTACAATATTTCACATTATGATTATAGCATTCAATTTCTTCATTTAATTAAAGCATGTTAAAACTCTTATTCTATTATTTAGAAAACATTACTCTAAATCATGGCCCATTAATGCAATGACCAAAAACGTTAAACAATCTGTGTCGTGAAAAGAAACACCTTCCCTTTTAGCTCCAGCTCTGGCCCTGAGGCCTACCACGTTCTGCGTTTTACCACAGACCATCTTATATGTTAACAGCTACACGACATAGATTCAAAATAATCACGTCTAATAAAATCATATAATGTCACACATTTCTGTATTAGTTCCACTTCCACTTAAATCTCTATATTAGCTATACATTTAGAATATAATTTCATATACTATTAGCACTCATGGCATTTCTCTTCATGAATTATGCTCTCTATAGGTAAGTGTGATGTACTCATATATTTATATCAGTTTGCGCTCTCTCAGTTCCCCCCTTTGATGACCTCTCGGGGTCATCACTAACATTTAAACTGCAGTTATTGCTGGCATTCTCTGCGCTTCCAGAGCTCTCAGGCTCCTGTACTGATTATCTTGTATGGCAGCCAATCTCTGCAACTGTTCTCTTTGGGCCCCTTCTGACCTTCTTGCTCTGTACCATTTGAATACCCTCACCAATCCCCACAATATTATCCCACAGATCAATATTATGATGATAGGCTTTAGGATATACCAAATAAAGCTTTTGCCTAAGGTGGAAAACCACCCTCCAACTGCACTCATTCCGTGGCCCACCTTTTCCCAGACATTTTCTCTACTCAAGTCTTCGATCTCTTTGTGTATATTAGTTATGTTCTTAATAACTTTCTCAAGGGGCTTTGAAAGGTCTGGAATGTAAGTGCAACATTCCTGAACCTTCAAAGCCTTACAGACTCCGCCCTCTTTTGCTAATAAGACATCTAATGCAAGCCGATTTTGAAGAACCATAGCCCTTATCGATTGCATCTCTCCTTCTACCAGCATTAAGGACTGAGCAGTGCTGGCAGACAACCTGTCGACAACTGTTGCCAGTCGTCTAATTTTAACATCATTAAGGATTATTCCCAAAAGAGGGAACATAGCTCCAAAGACATCTCCAACCATTTCTGCATCGCCTAAATCTCTCCTTCCCCTCGATGATGTCTGGCCCTCAATGATCAATAAGTCTTGTGCATGATATATTTTGGGGAAGACAATTGCCAAGTAACATGATCCATACCAGTTGTCAGGTAGTCTCACGTAAGCATTTCTTCCACATACAAAATACACATTTGGAATCACTTGCATTCCCTTCAGGAAATCCTTAGTGTAGTACTCTAAATTAAAAGCATGTTCACAGTCAACTTCACCCACGTATACATTTTCATAATACGTTTTGGCTCGGTGAAGACATAACTTTCCTTTCTGCGCTTTATCTAAAGCTATTGGACCACTACTACCCTTTCTCTTGTGTGACTTCTCTTCCTCGGTCCAATCTAATTTCCCTTGTCCTGATTTTTTCAAAATCTTTTGTCTCCTGTAACGATCATCCACCTGCCCTATGAACTTTTTCTCGACTTCTGACACCTTGCATGTCAGATTATTTCTACGGGCATGTGAAGTATCTAAGGTAATCCAAGGAATGAAGAACTTGGCCAATCTGTCTTCACTCTTCCAGTAATCCCATTTATTCATCTGCTTATAATTCGGGACTTCTGGCAACACAGAATCATAATTGGAGAAATAGTATTCAAAACTATCTCTCTCATAAAATATACTAAGCAATAAGCTACATGTAATGCCATATGTCAGAGGGAGGTGATGATATCGAATTCCTTCATCTACAGACGCAGGCAACTGCATGCAGACGTAGCAATCCTTAACCTCCATGGCATCCACGTATTCATACAAAAGTTTAGCATAAGCATTTGACCTAAAGTCTCCTTGGGACTCGTCTACATGTAACCTGCGGGCTTCTGCAGCCAATAACGCTTTCTCTTGAGTGTTTTCCCTTTTCTCACCTGCAACAGTGGGTGTAAGTGTTACTACAGAATTCGCATCAGTTACCTTTACCTCTTCCTCATGTCCCTTTACATAAGAAATTGTTACCACTAAAGCTATTAATATTATCACTCCTACTATTAGTGTACCTATTATACATTTAGCTCTGCGGTTCGGGGTGCCGGCCTCCATTTCGTCAGACAATCTAGCTTTTCCCTTTCTCTTTGCAAAAAAAGTTCTTTTCCTCTCGTTCCTTTACAGTCTCTTTCAATCCTTTTTTGTCTTTAGAATCCACACAGCTGGAGGCTGACAGCCTTTTTTGCAAAAAGTCCTTTCACAGTTCAAAAAGACAACCCTAGCCCTTCTCCATCCACTCAAGGGGTTCCCTAAAATTCTCTGCTTCCTGGGCGCTAGGTAATCTTCTTTTCTTCTGCTTGCTTTATTTACAAAGTCCTTTAACAATCGACTATTAGATTTGTGGTTGCAGCTTCAATAGCATAGTTCAATATTTCCATGCGAAGAGTATGCTCTTCATGTGCTGTTATCGTGGTACCAAAGTCGGGGAATTTCAATTCTGTAAGAAACATGTGTTTTAACTTGCTGAGGCGGGGAGGTCTGGGGAGCACGAATGTTAGTGACCCTTCTTGTTCGACACCGGGTACCAACAGTTGTATTTCCACGGTGATAATGGGCTCAGAACTGGACACCACCACCGCTCGGATCCTCCCTGTCTCCGGTTTCACAGACATTTGTCGCCAGATATGTCCACTCAGGTGTGGAGTATCTTCTGTTAGGCACACGCACTCTTCTTGACCTCCTTCGGTTCGGTGCCTCAGCGCCCTGAGCACCTTCTTCTGGGTCTGAGTCTTCTGATATCGGAGGAAGGGTTGCTTCTGGAGTTGACCTCAGGCTAGAACTTCTTCTTTGCGGCCAATTTGCTTCTCCACGTGCCCTTCTACTCCTTCTCCTTCTGGTCTGTTCTCGCTCTCTTTCAGACCTGTCAGGGTCAGACTCGTACTCCCAGCTGTCTTCTCCTTCTGTAGCGTCTTCTGTTTCGCTGTTGTACTGACCGTCCTCAGCTTGGTCAGACTCGTTCCCTGCTTCCACTGGCACCTCTACAGCTTGGCTAGCCCCCTCTATGGCTTCTCGGTCCTCAGCTGGACGTCCATCCGAGAGAGGAGCTGTTTCCAGAGGTGCTGGAACCCTTTTCGTATGCGACGCGTGTATCCAGTTGGGCAGGCCTCCCACCTTTACAGCTGTACTTGTGATCAGGATGACCTGGTAGGGCCCACGCCAACGAATATCCAAGCAGCTTCTTCTCACATGTTTCTTCACCAGGACCCAGTCCCCCGGATACAGGTCATGGCAAGGGCCCTGGCACGCTGGAACCTCTGCAGCCTGCACCTGAAGGGACACAGAACGCATGGCGTCAGACAGCCCCTTACAATAGTCCAGGATCATATCATCTGTGATATTTAACAGTGCAGTAGCTGGAATAGATGGCAGTCTCATTGCTCTCCCCATTAACACCTCATGTGGTGACAACCCTGTTCTTCTGTCTGGGGTACTACGAAGGCTCATGAGTACTAATGGCAGGGCATCAGGCCAACTCAGGGTCGTTGAGGAGCACACTTTCGCTATTCTGGACTTGATCGTGCCATTAATTTGTTCCACAATTCCTGAGGCTTCTGGTCGGTAACTGCAATGGAGCTTTTGGTCTATATTCAGTGCAACACAAATCATCTTCACAAGCTCGCTGTTAAAATGTGTTCCCCTATCTGATTCCAAAAAGGCCGGCACCCCGAACCGAGGGATAAGTTCTCTAAGCAGTAACTTAGCCACTGTGAGGGTGTCGCACCTACGTGTAGGGTATGCCTCAACCCATCTGGAGAACACACAAACAACCACCAGGACATAGCGGAGGCGGTTGCTTCTTGGCATTTCAATGAAATCTATCTGCATTCTGTTGAATGGACCTCCAGACCTTCCTATGTGACTTAGTGCAACTGGTGTTCTTTTCCCTACATTCAGCTGCTGGCAGGTCACACAACGCTGGCACACTGCTTCTGCTGCTATTCTAAACTTAGGATTGTACCAAGTCTGTCTAAACACTCTCAGCATAGCATCTCTCCCTAAGTGTACGGGACCATGTATGAGTCTAGCCATTGGACTCACCATCTCATTGGGCAACACTGCTCTGCCGTCTGCTGAGACCCAAAAATGAGTCTCACCCATTACACATCCTGCCTTTACCCATGTTTCCTTTTCTGAATCAGGAGCATTTTCTTGCATGGTTGACAATTCATCCCAAGTATCAACAGTTTCCAGTATCATGGCTAATTCAGTTCTCACATTTATTCCACCCACATCCACCTCTGTGAAAGAGTAACCTTGTTCTGCGCAATACCGCGCAACTTCATCAGCATATCTATTGCCTTTCGAAACAAAGTCCTCATTTTTGGTATGTGCGATGCACTTTACAACTGCGATACTTGCTGGACATTGCAATGCTTCTAACAACAAGCGCACAAACTCTCCATTGCGAATGGGAGAGCCTGAAGAAGTCATGAACCCTCTTTGAGACCATAACTGCCCGTAATCATGAACTACCCCAAACCCGTATTGGCTGTCGGTGTAGATGGTGACTCGAATTTTATTGCCTGCTAAGCAAGCACGTGTTAGGGCAATAATCTCGGCTACCTGAGCGGAGTTTACTCCTTCCAGGCACCCTGCTTCCACAACTCCTTCAATTGTACAAACAGCATAAGCTGCTCTCAACTGCCCAACTTCGTCTCTTACACATGAGCCATCGACAAAGAAAACTTCGTCTGGGTCGGTCAGTGGCTCATCTACGATGTCGGGTCTGGGTTTGGTGCATAGTTCAGTCACATCGAGACAGTCATGGTCTGTATATTCATCATCATCATCAATATCATTTGGAAGTGGCATTAAGGTAGCAGGGTTCAAAACAGAGCATCTCTTGAGGGTCACGTTTTCTGCAGCAAGAATAACTTGCTCATAGCGCGTGAGCCTGCTATTGGTCAGATGCTGTGTTTTGGTCCTGGTCATCAACAGTTCAACAGAATGTGGCACGCACACCTCTAACGGGTGCCCCATGACGATATTTTCACATCTCTCAATGCTGACACCCGTTGCAGCAACGGATTTGAGACATCCGGGCAACGCTGCGGCTACTGGGTCTAAAGTAGCTGAGAAATAAGCAACTGGTCTACGGGCATTCCCATGGATTTGGACCAACACAGACAACGCACAACCTTCTCTCTCACAACAGTAAAGAAAGAATTGTTTATTGTAATCAGGCATTCCCAATGCCGGAGCACGACACAGGTCCTCTCTCAGCTGTAAGAATGCCATCAAACAGTCTTTGTCCCATGGTACCGGATCACTCACCTCTTTGTGCGTCAGTTTTTGCAAGGGCTTTGCTTTCAGTGAAAAGTTCACGATCCACTGTCGGCAATAACCCACCATCCCTAGGAACATCCTGACCTCTCTCTGTGTCTGAGGCGCGTTCATTTTCATGATCGCCTCTATCCTGTCTGGTGACACCTTTCGTTTGCCTTTCTCAATTCTGTGTCCCAAGTACTGTACTTCTGTCAGGCAGTACTGCAATTTTCCCGGGGACACCTTGTGCCCATTAGCAGCTAGGTGATTTAACAAAGCAATGGAATCTTCCCTGCAAGCTTCTTCTGTTTCTGACGCCACAAGGAGGTCGTCTATGTACTGGACCAGAACTGACTTCTGGGGCAGCACTAGACTTTCAAGATTTTTCTTCAGAAGCTGGTTAAAGATCGATGGACTCTCTGTATACCCCTGAGGGATACGACACCATGTTAGGACACGATTTTCCAGCTTAAATGCGAAAAGAAAATGGCTATCTTCGTCCAAAGGGATCGAAAAGAAAGCCTGACAAAGATCTATCACAGTGAACCACTCAGCTTGGAATGGAATCTGAAACAGTATCACTGATGGATTCGGTACCACTGGACAACATGAAACGACTATGTTATTAATCTTTCGAAGGTCCTGCACTATCCGAAATTTCCCATTTGGTTTCTGCAGACCCATAATCGGGGAGTTACATGGACTACCCACGATTTCTTTCAGTATTCCCTGTTTAATCATGGACTCGATCACGGGTTTTATGCCTGCAATCGTTTCTGGAGTCAATTTATACTGGGGTGTTCTTGGGAACTCAGCATGCGGTTTCACTACAATTTTCACTGGGTCCACCCCTTTGACCAATCCAATCTCTTCCCCAGTGAAATCCCATACCTCTGATGCCACTGTCTCTCTCAAATCCCAGGGAAGCTCGTCCACTGTCAAAGTAGGGTACAGCTCCACACATATTCTTGAGTTTGCAACTTTGAAATCTGCATCATCATCATTAGTCAATACCTCCACTCCCTGGGGTGTACAATATATAGTACAATTCAATTTGCACAACAGGTCTCTTCCTAGCAGACACACAGGGCTTGAATCGCAAACCACAAATTGGTGCTCATCGCTGTACTTCCCTATTTTCACCTGTACCGGTTCTGTCAATTGGCTGGTTATTCTCCTGTTTGCGACCCCTACCACCTGTATGGTCTCTCCAGACATGGGCAGGTCTGGAACTGCAGCTGATCTGATCGTGGATCTAGTGGCTCCTGTGTCCACCAGAAATGTCGTAGGGCACCCTGCTACTTCTGCTTCAACATAGGGTCCCCTCTGATCTACCTCTAAGGCTGCCCCAAGGGTGCAGTCTTCTCTTTCCACTCTCTGTCCGGTTAATGGGTCCACATAATAGCACTCTTCACCTTCCACAAACAGGGGCATTTGTCTATAGGTCTTACCCATACTCCCTACTCGAGGAGGTTGCGGGAACTGGGCTCGGGGAGGAGCCCCCCCCCCTTTGAGCACCTTTCCTTGGTATGGCGTCGCCCCTCTCATAGGTGCGCTCTGGACCTCTTCCTCCTCTATCTCTTGCTCTCCGATCTCTACATTGTAAGGGCACTCGCGTTTCCAATGCCCCAACTCGTTGCACTGGTGGCACCTAGTCGTTTTCTTCAAGGTAGCTATGTCTACTCTGGGTCTGAAGGTAGTACTCTCCTCATTACCCTTGTTCTGACTGTACTGCTTCTTACCTCCTGTACCTGTCCCTTGCTGCTGTTGTTGCGGTCCCCCCTTTCCTGCTGCCTGCAATTGTACCACCATCAGCTTCTCTTTTAGTTTCTTAGCCTTGGAGTCTACCTCATCGCAGCAGTACCTGGCATATCTCAGTATTTCATCTAGGGGTCTACTTTGCCAACAAATCGAGTGTTGCTGAATCATTAAACTAATATCCGGTCTCAGTCCCAGGACGAACTTGGACACGAATTGCCCTATGTCCTTTGGATCCATTACATCCAAGCCGCTATACTGTTTAAACGCCTTCAGCAATCTCTCGTAATATTCATGGACTGTCTCTTTGGGTTCCTGTCTCGTTCTGTCTATTCTGACCCAATCTATGTCTTGCATTGGCACCTTCTCTTTCAGCCAAGTCATCACTCTCTCGAATTTTGCCATCACGATCTCGGACGGCCCATTAGTCCTAGCATCTCTCTCTGGCTCCGTTGTGGGCCACTCAGCGCTAACCTTGCATGCTGTCCACAGATCTCCTGGTACTACAATGTCAAACAGCGTGTTCAGATCTATCCATAGGACTTTTGAGATCTTTACAAACCTCTCGACTTGCTTGTACCACTCCACGGGGCTCTCTCGTAACTTGGGGAAAGATGTGGTAAAAGCAGCTAAATCTCCCCTACTCCAAGGGACATGTACATAGCTCCCATTGGCAACTTCACGCAAAGGGTAAGCTTCTATTCCCTGCTGTCCTGGTGTTATACCAATCATGCTTCTTCTGCCGGTCCCTTTCTTGGACCACCTCTCTTCCCATTTATCTAGTGCCCTCCATGTCCTTATTCCAGTAATCAATTCCCTTATGTGTGTTTTCAGCCCAATCGTTCTCCTCTCATCTAGATCTCGATCTGAGTAATGTAGCCTGTGGTTACCCTGTAATGCTTTGGTTCTTGACAAGTCCACCATATATTTGCCTGCTAGTTCGACTAACTTCTCATGGACTGCTCTCGCCTTTCGTGTGATGTCCTTTGCCATATACAGTATTTCATCCTGTTCATACATTTCCATTCTTTCTAAAGGCAGGGTACCATCTACCATGTCATCCAGATCTGACCTTAAGCTGGAGACATCAAGTCTCTTGGCTTTTATCTCAGCTCGCAATATGTCTTTTGAAGGGGGCTCACTGGTCTCCCTACCATCCCAACTTCGAGCTCTGCGTTTGGGCTCAGGAGAATTAATGGGTGGCCTCCCTTGCTCCCATCTCTCCAGGTCCCATGCTCGGCCATCCAATCTTGGAAGGTGATGGAACACGGGCCTTTTATCCCTACTCTCTCTCTGCCCACTCTCGTCTTCTTCTCTCCTCTCACCGCACATCTCTCTGTTATTTTCCCTCTGGTCGCTACACTCCCTTTGCCTCGTATCGCTCAGTATCCGATACGATCCTTCCTGGTTCCCCATATTCCCTGGGCTGCGCTCATTTCTGTCATCACAGGGACTATGGTGCGACCTCTCACAACTCCCATTCTGTTCTCTGGTGCCAGGCACACAGTGTGGACACTTAAAGCTGTTCCTGTACTCTTGCGCTCTCCTCTCCCCTTCACTGAGTATTGGGCACGCCACCCCTTCACTCCCGGGGCCCCCGTTTTCCAGGTCTGTTCTACCTCCATTCCGGGCCCAATGGGTGACTCCCCTACTCCCTCTACAGTCCCACTCCGGGCTACTCTCCCCAGCCCCGCAGTGAGTTCGTGCTCTGCTGTCCTGACTTTCCCTTTCTGCTTCTGCAGCATTGATGCACTTTTGAGCCTTCACTGCCTCATCCCACTGCTTCATGTACTCATTTAGCTCTTGAAAGGATTTTCGTCCAGATCCCCTCAGATCCATTGGCCATCTAGGGCCCCCAGGATCTCCTCCTGGGTCCCCTGCTGTGTGCATCGGGGTGCTCCACTCTCTGGGTATCGGCATCTGACTTGGGGAATTAGTGGTATCGTTCCTCCTTGCCTGCTCTGCTCTTTCTCTGTCTTTCCGTTTCCGTTCTTCCCCTCTTGCTCTCTCTTGGTCATATATCGATATTATAGGACCTATGGTAACAGGTACCTGTAGTGCATCTGGCAATGGGTAGGATGTGGCGCTTTCCGTTTCCGGCGCTCTTTGTACCACAAACCTACCGACCACCTGTTGCACCTGACTAGGCTGGGACAGCTCTTTCTTTGGCTCAGGATCCCACTCTGAACTGGGAAGCGGTCTATGCTCTCCTGCATTGCCCCCCTTTTCTCCTTCAGTATTCTCGACCTCTCCCCCTGCTCTATTATACGGGGGTGGCCTGTCTGTCAGTAATCTGTTTATCAGGCTGTCCTCTGTTTCGCTCTCGTCATCTTCTTCTAGGGGGCTTTTATTTACTGGCGCCTCTAACACTGGGTACAGTTTATTTATTTCCAAATTATGCACTCTCCATCTTTTAGCATCCGCATCCCACCTGGCATCCTGTACTGCCCTTACCGAGCGTTTCACCCTTTCTTGTCGTCTGTTCATATTCCTTTCATGCGCTGCCCTAAGCCATGCCTCAAGGGCTTCAAACTGGGTTGGTCTAGGCAAGGGTCTCTTTGAGGTCATGACTGATTTCAATCGATGTAACACCTCTAATCTGAACGTCCCGTACTTCGGGAACGTCAGTTCCTCGTTTCCTTCAGTAATCTTACTCCACTCTGATATCCAAAGGATCGTATGCAACCCAACATTTACTGCCATATAACGAGCTGGCGTACCCTCCGGCGGGGCTTCTTCCCCTTCATACGATCCTCGCCTCTCTTTCTTAAACAGCGCTTTCAACCATTTAAAACACTTCATAATTATGCGCACAAAATTCAGCCTCGCTACTCTGTTTACTTCCTGATGACAATCCACCAATCCTGTCGCGGCTTTGCTAGCTTGGCCTATCACAGCGCGGTCTTTCTCCTGTTGGCCAATCACGTCTCGACCCTGTATGACGTGTTCGCTAGCTGGCCTATCACAGCGCGGTCTTTCTCCGGTCAGCCAATCACTGCGCGACACCACCTGACGTCTCTTTTCTCCGCTTCGCAGCAGCACCCCTCCTTTCTCAACTCGTCTCCCGGTTATGCATGCGTCCCATTCATACACTGAAAAATGACTACTTCCGACCAAGCGGTCACTTCTCTCGACTGTACGTCCACAGTCTATCTGTAATTGTCAACACAACTGACGAGATGTCTATCGTCTTTCTGATAGGTTACTTACACACACAGTAACTTCCGACCAGCGTCCGTTACTCACGCACTCACTCTTACGTTCCCCCTATCTCGGTCTCTCGGGTGATCAATGGTACCTCATGACCCCCTTCACACTAGTTGACAATTACTCTGGGTGTCCGATACACCCGAACCACTTAAGCTCTCCTTGAACTTAAGATTTCCACCGGTTGCGCGCGCTCACAACCTGTTCCACAGTCACTCTACAGACATTCAACTCCGCCAAACATTACAACATAGATACAATACAAAAACACCGCAATCTAACACGCATAACCCTTTATACTCACTCTCTCTGATACTGCTGCTTTTTCTGTCTCACGTCATCCGGATCTTCATCTGCGGGCTGTTCTTCCGATCATCGATTTCTAGGGGCCTTGGGGTAAGCTAACCTGGCCTAGGTCACCGTCCTCAAGAAGGCAACCATCCTCTATAGCTACCAACTGAAAGGGCGAGATTTTGATCGATACCTTATATCTATTGATCCAAACCTCGATCTGGTCGACTGAACCTTTATTGCCTGTCTTGGAAGGAAACAGTACACCTATCTGCAAATTAGTTCACCCAAGAAAGGACTCTACTCTCAAAGATCACGGACAACTTCTAGGTTTCAAAAGTTTATTGTAAAGATATAATGAGCTGCAAATACAAGCATCTCAGAATGAGATTCACGAGATACACAGGTCCAATTACATACATGTGCTCTCGAAAAGCCCTCAGACGAGCAACAGAAATCACTAACACAAGTTCTAAAAATAGCAAAGCTATCAGCATAGACGCATATCTCTCCTTCATTTAGGTTGGAGGAAAACAAACACAGGTTAGGCGTCCCTACCCTGTTCTAGATGGTATCCCTACTTAACCAAATCCCAACCTAACAAAGGTGTCAGCAATGAATGACCCCCAAGGGAAGTCACCCACTCTAAGTCTCTTGGTGAAAACCTAAAGTTCTCCAGTCATGACCCCTCACTGCCTACCCATCCGCTCTCTCAAGGGTCCTCAGGTCTCTGCTCTAACTCCACCCAGGGGTGCTGTCCCTAATACAAAACAGTCAACAACATTTGAGACGCCCCTTGCGAAACGCCTCTCACGTGGTGCAACTTCAGGCTTTTTCCATGATGCTTTGTATTGGGCCTCAGACGTTAGAGTTGACCTTGCTTCTCAGTCTCTTCTCCGGCCCGCTGATACCCCTTAAACATTCCAGAACCCTCCTCCATGTCTGGGCCGTCTACTGAACAGACCTCTATTCATTCACTTATAATTGGATCCCCCCTTTCCTGTTGCAGACAGATATCTGCCGCCAAGAACCCAACTCTCATAGACTTCTAAAAAGGCTTGCAACATTTCTCAGCCCAGACATGTACGTGTAAATCACTGCTAAAACATTTCAGGCCTACAATATTTCACATTATGATTATAGCATTCAATTTCTTCATTTAATTAAAGCATGTTAAAACTCTTATTCTATTATTTAGAAAACATTACTCTAAATCATGGCCCATTAATGCAATGACCAAAAACGTTAAACAATCTGTGTCGTGAAAAGAAACACCTTCCCTTTTAGCTCCAGCTCTGGCCCTGAGGCCTACCACGTTCTGCGTTTTACCACAGACCATCTTATATGTTAACAGCTACACGACATAGATTCAAAATAATCACGTCTAATAAAATCATATAATGTCACACATTTCTGTATTAGTTCCACTTCCACTTAAATCTCTATATTAGCTATACATTTAGAATATAATTTCATATACTATTAGCACTCATGGCATTTCTCTTCATGAATTATGCTCTCTATAGGTAAGTGTGATGTACTCATATATTTATATCAGTTTGCGCTCTCTCAAGAGCAAATAACTCGCCCCTGGTCACTTGGGACACTCCGCATTTCTCATTCTACAGTCCATAAGCGAACTATCTGAAATTAAAGATACATGGAACATAACACATCTTCTCCTTTGAACTTTTTGAAACATTAAGTGAAAAAACGCGGGGAATTTATTATAATCTTCATTTGCTCGAGTTCACAAAAATAACCAAACGTTCCAGAAAACAAAGATGCGTGAAAGGAAAGCTGAGGACCTCCAACAAGAAGCAGACGTCAGAGAACACTGCACTGCACGCCCTTCCTTGGCCAAAGAGGACTTGGAACTGGAACAATAAGGAGGGCAGTAGCTCTAACTTTTCTACACTAAAAGCAGAGCAGGGATTTGAATGATTGTTCTGCAATATTAGAACGGGCTTTAGGGTAGTTCTTTCAAATATATTTTTAATCTGTTCTCCAGAAACAGCCTTTGTCTAGAGTGATGCTCCTCAAAGCAGGATAATCTCCAATTTGGAATTCCCACAATAGAGGCACAAAGAAGCATGAGGTTTTTTGTACCTGGCTTATCAAGAGCCACAAGAGCCACACTGAACAGTGATCTGGGAAAATACAGAAGTCTGGTGTCATCTAAAGCATCCTTTAAACCTTTAACAACAGGGACTTCAATCCCACCCTTGTCCCCACCATCTTCCAAATGGCTGTGCTACAGAGAGACTACTCAGTAGCTCCGCTCAGCTACCGGACAAAGAGCCCTAAGTGAATTTAGAAAGCAGTCGTGTCTCCTCCTTTCCCACTTCATTGTCTATGTGTCCTACCTCCATCTTCAAAAATGTCAGCAAAACGCCTTCATTCTCTGGGAAACATATCATACCTCCATATTGTGCACAGACGCAGGCGAGGAACTTCCAAAATGTAACCTGCATGCCTCCGTTATACTAGCTCACTGGTGCACATATTGCACTTACAACGCAAGTGCATGCATGAACATGCACAATGTAGATTCGTGATGTTAGCCCAAAGATTAGGGTTAGAGCATTGAAGCAGAACTTTCCACAAGTGGGGCAGATCGGCCTGAATTCCAGTGACACAGATCAAAGGAAAAAGAAGGCATGCTTGCTGGGCCCCTCCAGGTGACAGGACAGGCCCAGGACCTCAGTCACATTAAGGGTCAGCATTATAGGGCCTGTGTGCATACGCTAGATTAGGGTGAGGCTAGTGCCAAAATCAAAAACAGGGATGCCAGGCACTCACAAACTGGCACTAGAGATAGGGCAATGTGACTGTACATCATGCAGAGGACTTTCCTGTCACAATTAAATGTTGAGTCAACAATGTTTTTCTCAATTAATAGCTTCTCTTATGGTATTTTCACTATGTACATGTGTAGCTGACTCTTGTAAATCTGATGTTTTGTGGACAAAGTTAATGAACGACAAGACTTTGTCCAGGGAGACCTTATCTATGTCCTAGAGAGCTGAGACGCAACCTGGAGAGCGGACAGTGGCCAGGAGCACATAAAATGGGACAAGGAATCTGAAGAGGGATCCCAGCTATTGGGCCTGTAGACCTGGTGAGGGACATCAAGGTTACAAACAACACCCCCACTAGAAGAGTTAAGAGGGAAAGGGCTCACCCAACCACAGTACCTAAAGTTGTAGTGCATTAGGTTCTCCCCACAGCTAGAATTGCTTGACTTGAACCACTTGCTGAAAGTGTTAGCCCCACCTCAATTGAAGGTCAGGTCTAGTTGTGCCCCTGCAGAGGTCCATCATGCATAAACTTGTGAAAAGAAACTGGTTCACGAGCCGCACCAGCAGAGACAAGGGCTGCTACTATGCTGTGCTGTCTTCCTGTAAATGGTCAGCTAGATGGTATTAGAGACTTCGAAAGGATGAAAGGTCAAGGCCTCTGTACTATGTTTTGAGGTCATGACCTTGCAGATTACTTCGAATGGCAGGGGTGAGCGTTAACTCGCTGAGCCACCTTGCCAGAGATGGGTGACAGGTAGGATGGGAGTGCTGAGAGAACACCCCATCCTGGCAGAAGGCTGTTGAAAAAAATTAAAGTGCTGTAGCTTTATTGAGGTTGAATTTCCTGCTTGCGTAGCGCACAGGGCCATGGTTAGATTGAGAAAAGTGATGTTTATTCCAGAGATGGACGACCACCCTAATCAACAGCCTGAAAAATTGAAATATTGTGCCTTATTTGTGAAATTCCTAAAAATTCTAAATTACTAGTTTTCACATAACCTTTTTTTTCACCCACATACAGCACCTTTTCTGATATTTGAACAGCATGGAGTGGAATGCTGGTCGGGAATGAGCGTCGTTGTCATCAAAGCAGAGCATGGTTCCTGAACCTCAAAGAGCAGGTAGTTGGGATCCTGGCCAGAGGTGAAGTGCATTGACAGAGGTGAGGTAGAAAGTGCAGGTTTCCACTCTCCTGATATTAGATTAGTAAGTAATTGGGCCTCCCCAGAGCTGTCTTGACAGCATTATAGGCCCGCATGCAAAATAGTGCACGGGGCCCTGCCTACACAACCACTCGCAGGAATAAAAATGTTTAATGCAAAATGAGTGTTAAATTCTGGTCTAGCACTGGGCCTCCCTACCAAGACCGAGTTGCAGATTCGCAAGTGTTGGTATCGCAATAGCAGGGGATACGATTTGGAAAAAGAGTACAGCGGAATGAGACAGAACTTTAGATTTGCTGAGGTGCCTCAGAATGATCTTTGTGGTGCCAGGTTCCTGGGATACTTTGAGGTAAGTCATGGTAGGACAGTAGTGCATTGGCAGATCTCTGCAGTAGACTTCAATGAAATATGTCAGGTCAGTGAGTGGAGCCTGGGCAACTCAAGGGTAGCTAGACAATCCTTGTGACAAGCATTGCCGCTGTCCTTGAAAACACAGGAACCAGATCTTTAGTGTTTGAATTCCAGGATTTAGTGAGGTCGAGCACAGGGACTGCTCTAGGGCGGTGCGACCGGTGCCACCGCACCGGGCGCTGTCTACAAGGGAGGGGATGTTTGCAAGTTTATTATGGTTTTAAAAGCACCTGCTGGCCGATCCTTTAACTTAAGAAATTTCCAGGCAGCAATAAAAATGTCAAGATAACTCTGGTGATTAATATTCTTCCTGGAGACAGATGGGATTTTTGTCTAGTCGAAGTGTTGACATAAAGTAGCGCAGAGGATTAATAGGACTGTGTACCACGCAGATCACAAAGAGTATAACATGTAAATTGGTCAGTGGGTTACTGATTTTGTCAGAGATCCTTTTGCTACTTGAAGTTTAGATGTTAGAATCCTAATATAGAACAGCAAGCTATTAACTATCATCAAAGAGTTGCATGCAAACTGCAAAGTATAGATTAGAGCATTATTTTTTTCCCAGTCTTTCATTATCCTAATGTTGCAAAAAGGGTTAATTTGGGTAGAAATCAATTCTTATTACTAAAGAGAACCCCAACCCATGGTGTTCCATTTCAAATTCTGAGTTTGCGCTTCTCTAAACCAAGCACTCTTAAACTATATTGCCTACCCTATCGATGTCGTCACCCCTAAATCATGTAATCCTCTTGCTTATGTAACACGGGGGGGCTTGTGTGTGTGTGATTGATACAAAGTGCTCTGACACCCAATAATGGTATGAGCGGTGCAATAAAATGAATTAAAGGCATCTCCTGTGGGAAACGAGGCAGTATCTGTGAGGCCTACACAAATAACATGACTATATTTGCCCTTCACTGGGAACCAAACACCCAATTGTAGCGCCTGACTCTCAGAGGGTAGCGGTGCAGAGCAGTCTGAGGCGTCCTCAAGGGAGGTGGTGTGGGCTAGTAATCGCCATTACAGGTGCGCTGCAACAACACTCAATAATTTATTGTCCAGTCTGTACTTTGCTTTACAAAAGTAAGAGTACATTTATTAAACACACACACTACTCAATACTATGCACCAATTTACAAATATACATAAGCTGTTGGAGTTACTTTGTGACATTACATAACATCTAGTACCACCACTCCCATGTATGCACATCATCTTGCCCCCTAATGCAGTTAGTTGAACTTAACCTGGAGCGAGGGCCCTGCGCACTTATCACCCCTGCGGCGACTCACCCCGTTACCTCAAAAAGCATTTAAAATAGGTACACCTGCCCTGGTGACACACAACCCTGACAGAGCATTTCCTACTGACTATGAAGTCTACACCTCTACATCTTAAGGGCTACCAGTCTGGGTCCTTCACCAAAGCGCAGCAGCAAGAACACATGTTTAAGCATCACTTTAGAATGATGTACCCATCACATTGGTTGGACATTAGAATGTGTTGCAATTACAGCCCCTAAAGGCCTCACAGATAAAATCACAGGATTAAGCATATACAGCCAGACACCCTAGCAGGAATGTCTGACAACATAACCCCACTTTGCTTATGACATCACCTTACAAAGGTACTTCACATTATACATGTGACCTTCAGTCCCTCTGAACGAAATAACGTTAATAAATGCACTACAGGTGCAATCACACCTCTTCACCTCCAGGAGATGCCCTTCTCCAGACATCCCCAGCTCAGTCCTTCATCCCATGGTGCACTTCTCACACCTCTTCCAGCTGTAGAACTAAAGTTCCAGCCCAGGAAGAGTTAACATGCTGGCTGAGCCCTTGAGGGGTTATCCTTTTCAAGTCCCCCTGAGACTTAGGGAGGGACTTCCATTTTATGCTGGTGGACACTGCACTTCTCCAGCAGCTCCCCCTGCACCTTGGCACTCCCTTGGTGGTGACCCCGTCCTCCTGGTGCCACCACAAGCAGAGGTTGAGTCATGCCCACAATGTTGCTTCTTCGATCATGCCGCTCATGACTAAAAGGTGCTTGGGGTAAGGCAGGGCACTGGAGTGTAGCCTTCGTTCTCACTCCAACTTAGCATCACCAAGTACTTCACGGCATATGACTGCTCCAGACCTCAGGCTCTGGTAGAGGAAGACAGGTTCAGAGTGCAGACGGCAGTCTACTTCCTTCTCAGAAGGGTGCAGCAGCATTGATCACCTCACTAGTAGGGTTATATTGCTTATACCATAAAAGGTAGTCCAATATGGTTGCTCTAGTCTTCTCCTTGCGCTACACCTGTGTGCAGATATTATGCAAGTAAGCTGAACACAAGATATGCAGCAGGGTCCCCTTATATCACTCAGTTGACCCATCTCGTGGAAAGCTCGGGATTTTTACACCCTTCCCAGTCCGGTTTTCGCGCGCATCATTCCACCGAGACCGCGCTACTCGGGGTGACGGAGAGGCTACGGCACGGTATCGATCGCGGGGAAACATCTGCCCTCATCCTTTTGGATTTGAGTGCGGCGTTCGATACCGTGTCTCATTCCATCCTATTGAACTCTCTCCGGTCTCTGGGAGTAGATGGTCCTGCGCTAGCCTGGATTACCTCCTTCTTAAGTGAGCGCACTTTCCAGGTTTTTTCCACGAAAGCCGCATCTGCCACTTGTCTATCGGCGTATGGCGTCCCTCAGGGGTCCATACTCAGCCCCCTATTATTCAATATCTACGTCAAACCCCTGGCTACCATCGTGGAGGACGCCGGGCTGACTATATTTTCATACGCCGACGACACCCAAATTGTTTTCTCCCTCTCCAGCAGTGAGTGTGACAGTGTATCAAGCCGGAAAATCGGATTGTCACGAGTAGCAGAGTGGATGCAGAGGCATCTCCTCAAGTTAAATGGTGACAAGACCGAGATCGTTATTCTGGGGAAACATAAAGATCTTTGGGGCCCGCAACACTGGCCCTGTGATATGGGCCCCTTTCCCCAGCCGGTCCCCATGGTTCGCAACCTCGGATTTCTCATAGACGACAAACTCTCTATGAGGCAGCAGGCCACTAAGGTGGCCGCCATCTGTTTTACCACCTTGAGATGGCACCAGAAAATTCTATGGATGCTGCCCTATGCCACCAGGAGAACCGTTGTCCAGGCGTTAGTAACGTCTCGCCTGGACTATGGTAATGCCCTCTACCTTGGTGCCGACGTTGCTACCATAAATAAACTGCAGGTCGTACAAAACTCGTCGGCCCGACTTTTATGTAACATCCCGAGGAGATCTTCTGCCACACAGGCTCTTCGCGATCTACATTGGCTCAGGGTCCCCAGCTGCATCAAATTTAAAGCCCTGTGCTATCTCTTTAAAATTAAGCAGGGCTCGGCTCCAAAGTATCTACAGAGTCTTGTTCAACCTTACAAGCCTAGCCGCACATTAAGATCTTCGGCCAACTGTGATTTTGTTGTTCCAAGATTTAAACTCGTGAAGATGGGGGGTAGATCTTTCTCCCATCTAGGCCCCAAATCCTGGAACGCGCTACCCACTGCCTTGAAATCAGAGACCGACTTATTCTGTTTTCGGAAAAAATTGAAATTTCACTTTCTGCTTTAGTCTATCCCTTGCGCCGGGAAACCCACTGCGGGTAGCTGTTGCGCATTATAAGTTCACATAAATAAATAAATAAATAAATATATCCTTCCTGGAGCCATTTGGCTCTTAACAAATATCCTGTCAGATTGAAAGCTGGGCAAAATTTTGTAGGAAATGTATCACAACAGTGTGACTTTTCTTTTTAGCTGGCTACAGCTCCCTGACAACGGTAAAGCTGTCAAGTTCAGGTTGTAGATTCTACTGACACATTCTCTGCTTCACAACACAAAGTACAGTAGTAGAAGATGGGCAGGCAACCCACGACCTTCTGCTGGGGTGTGTACCATGACTTTGCTTCCAAGTAGCAGCCACTGCACAGACAAGGTGGCACAGGCACCTGCGGGAACACAGTGCCACAAAAAAGTCCTTCTTCACTTGTAATGATTTAGACAACGCATCTACATGGCCCCCCTTGCCGCCATCATCAGACAGCATGGTCTCAGCATTGTATCATACGCCGACAACACCTAGCTCATCCTCTAACTCACAAAGACTCCCGAAGAGACCAGACTATGCTTTCAGGAAGGAATGAAGAACGTGGCCGCCTGGATGAAAGACAGCTGCCTGAAGCTCAACTCAGAGAAGACGGAGGTCCTCATCCTCGGACCCTGCACCTCTGCCTGGGACAACACCTGGTGGCCCTCCGCCCTCAGAAACCCACCCACCCCTACAGACAACGCATGAAACCTCTGCATCATCCTCGACTCCTCCCTCTCCATGGACCACCAGATCTACGCAGTCACGTCCACTAGTTTCAACTGCCTGAGCATCCTCTATAAGACCTTCAAATGTAACCCCCCAACTGCAGAAAGACCACATCTCACGCGCTCATAACCATCAGACTGGACTATGGCAACGCCATACACACTGGAATCAGCAGAACCCTTCTACATAAACTCCAAACCATCCAGAATGCCGCAGTCAGACTCGTCCTCGGGACACTGTGTTCCAAACACATGACCCAACACCTACAATATCTCTACTGGCTCTCTGTTAAAAAGAGGGTCACCTACAAACTCCTCACCCACGCCTACAAATCCCTCAACAACATCGGACCCAAATACCTCAACGAGAGAGTATCCTTCCTCGTACCCAAGAGGAACTTCCGCTCCGCCGAGTTCACGCTGGCAGAGGTCCCCCGCATCAGCAGAACCAGAACTGGCAGGAGAGCCTTCTCCTACATCACAGCCGAATGTATGACGTTACAACGAATTCCGTTGCAACGCATGCCTTTACCACGCATGCGTTACAACGGAATTCGTTTTCCACGCTTAACCTTTACCTCGAATATTCCTTTACCACGCATACATTTACAACGTTTTTCGTTGTAAATGTATGCATGGTGAGGGCATACTCTTGATAAAGGTTATAAATCTCCCCTTAAATGCCCCCTGCCTCCACTCCTTATATTTACCCCTGCCCTTAACCCTTAATATATTTATATATTTATTTTACTAAAATGCCCCTTACCTTTTAACTCGCCTTCTCTCCTTCTTCTTTGGTTACGTTGCTCGTACGTCGTTGAGAGGAAGCGGAAGTTACTTTCCGTTTCCTCTCTAATGACGTCGATTGCTTCAGCTTCGTCTTCACTTCGGCTCTTCAGGTAAGTTTTGGTTTTTTTGGGGGGAGACCCCCCCAACCCCCTTTTTATCCCAACGCTTTTTTTTTATGGGGGAGACCCCCCAAACCCCCTCTTTTTTTTTTTTCATTTACCACACATGCCTTTACTACGTATTTCGTAGTAAAGGTATGCGTGGTAAAGCCCCTCGTTGTAACCACGCATGTGTTGTAAAGCATGCGTGGTAAATGATTTCGTGGAAACTGCTTCGTTGTAGAGGCCGTTTCCCATCACAGCCAAGACCTGGAACGAGCTCCCTGTGAACATCAGTCTATCCCAGACCCTGCTCACATTCAGGAAGGACCTCAAGACCTAGCTCTTCGACTGAACCGGGGCAGCTCCACACCCCCTCCCCCTAGCACCTTGAGACCCTCACGGGTGAGTAGCGTGCTTTATAAACCAATGATTGATTGATTGATTGACAGTGCGGGAGCAGGCCCTTTTTTCTGGTCTTCCCACTCCTGCGGGCAGACGTCTGCTGTGCAGATGGGCCAGCGCCACATGGAGGAGCACATCAGCGCTCTCCCTCGTCTTCTATTTTCCAGGGCCCAGGGATGAGGTCCTGGACCCCTCATACCTTCAAGAGGGGTGTGACAGTGCTCCCCGACTTCCGCCTCTTCGTCAGAGCCCATTGATGGGGTCCCGGACCCCTGAGCTGCTTTACGGGGTGTGTGATGACGCTCCCTGACTTTGCTTCGGTGTCGGACTCAAGGATGGGTCCTGGGCCCCTGGGCTGCTCCCCGACCTTTTCTTCTTCTGGAGGGCAGCCCCTGGGGTTATACCCACCCTGAGGGCACATAAGCAACCATTGTTAGTGCCCTAAGCGCTTCGTTGTTGGTTCTGCAGAGCTCAAAGGTTACCCAAACCGTAGACCTGGAAATAATGAGCCCCGTTGGGCCAATTTAGATGATCCTGGTCTCCTTTTGCTCCTGGTGGTGAACCCTAGCCACCTTAGGCACTTTCTTCAGGCCTCCTGACCTAAGAGAGTGATGACGTTTGCAGGGAGCTGGCTTCCTGGGCTCCCTGTGCCAGCTTTTCACCATGCTCTCCCCCTGCCTCTCTCCTCCCTGAGCAGAAGCCCAACTATTTCCCCACTGGTCCTATCATCACTCAGAGACAAAGGCCTACATCCTGGAGGCAGTCAGGGGGCTCCGCCTTCCAAGTGTTTATGGTGTCAGCCTCCAGTCTCAGTCGTACACACTTCACACATCTGCGTTCCATGCAGGTAACAGCTGTGGGGCGGTGGGGCCGTGTAAGGGGGGAATCCGAGGTACGATGCCAAGGGAAAATTAAATAAATAATTAATTTTCCTTCTGCATCGTCCCTCGGAATCCCCCCTTACTCGGCCCCACTGCTGTTATCTGCATGGACCGTGGCTGACTTCACATGCAATCAGGTAGACGTGGGGGTTTCTCACATAAATACTACATGGATTTTACTAGGGATTTGCAGACCCCTCACTGGGGTTAGGTTAAAAAGGCATTTCTCCCACCCCTATTATCAGCTGCCGCTAAACATTAGAATAGGAATGGCCTGGCCAAAGGAATAAAATAAAGTGCTGCTTTGCATGATGAACATCCAAGCACCAAAAAGCATGCTTGTCAGGAGGCTTATCACGTGGGTCTCCTGCATAACAAGACATACAGCACCGACCTCAAGAACTATCGGCCCATCTCGCTCCTCCCCTTCGCAGCCAAAGTTGCAGAGAAAACAGTTAACAGGAAACTGGCATGATTCATTGAAGAGAATGCCGTCCTCAACCCGTCCCAATCCAGATTCCGAAGCAACCACAGCACAGAGACCGCCCTACTCGCCGCCACAGACGGCATCCGTACCCTCCTGGTCAAAGGCCACTCCGCAGCCCTCATCATACTCGACCTATCAGCGGCCTTTGACACAGTTTCCCACCGCACACTAGTCGCCAGACTACATGACGCAGGCATAAAAGGAACAGCCCTGGACTGGATCTGATCATTCCTCATTGGAAGAAGCCAAAGGATCAGACTACCACTCTTCCTCTCCGACCCCATGAAAATCACCTGCGGAGTCCCACAGGGTTCATCCCTGAGCCTCACCATCTTCAACATCTACAAGGCCCCCCTCGCATCCATCGTTCGACAACAGGACCTCAACATCATATCCTACGCTGACAACACCCTGCTCATCCTCTCCCTCACCAAAGACCCTACCACTGCCAAACTCAACTTCCGGGAAGGAATGCAAGACATCGCAGTCTGGATGACCAACAGCTGCTTGAAGCTCAACGCCGAGAAGACAGAAGTACTCGTCCTCGGTACCACCCCTTCTGCATGGGACAGCACCTGGTGGCCGACCGCCCTCGGAAGCCCACCTACCCCCTTAGACAACACCAAGAACCTCGGCATCGTACTCGACTCATCACTCACCATGAACGGACAGGTCAGTGCCGTCACCTCCAACTGCTTCAACATCCTCCGCATGACCTTCATGTGGATCCCCCCCTAAGTCAAGGAAGACCCACGCACTCATCACCAGCAGACTGGACTATGGAAATGCACTCTTTGCCAGCATCAACAAGACCCTACTCCGTAAACTCCAGACAATACAGAACACCGCTGACAGGCTCGTCCTTGGCATTCCCCGACACAAACACATCAGTCAACACCTGCAAAGTCTCCACTGGCTCCCTGTGGTCAAAAGTAACTTTCAAAATCCTCACGCCTACACATGCCTACACAACAATGGACCCAAATACCTCAATGACAAAATCAACTTTCACGTACCCAAAAGAAACCTCCGATCTTCCAACCTTGCACTGGCGAAACCCAGCACATCCACAGAGCAAGAGCAGGTGGAAGATCCTTCCCTTCTCTCACATTGCAGTCAAGACCTGGAACAAGCTACCGGCAGACATCAGTGTGCCGCCCAACTTGTATTTTGCTGTTTCTGTCATTGCATCCAGATATATGATACAGCATGTAACATCATACCTACAAAGAAGTCAGGACAATTGGCTTTGTCAATGGTTGTTAGTTGCATAAGATAAATAAGCAGCAATTATAGCTATTATATAATATCAAAAAAGCTTCCACTTAAAGCCCTGGTGACACCACGACAATGTTGCTGCTCCTGAGTTCCAAAAAGAGAAGGAAAATCCAGAGAGAAAATTACTCTCTTTAAAGGATTTCCCTTCCCCTACAACGCTCATCTGGCAAGATGTCCTTACTTTTCCACTAGTGAGAAGTGAGAAGTGTGAGCACGCGCACATCGATGTGCCTGTTGTCACTGTAGTCCTGAAAAAAAATGGACCGCCTGTTCCAGGGCACAAAACAGAGCCCAATAGAGACCCATTTCGAGGCCCCCTTTATAAAACTGCTGGTGCTCAGCACCGCTGAGACCCGGACCACTTAAAGCCCTGAATACAAGCAGGTTGACTCGTGCGCACTGGAACCTACAGGATAACAGAGGCCGGAAATGGCGTATGAACATGCTTTCAGTGGAAGCTGGAACGCCGGCTCGCTAGCTCGCGTCCTATAGGCTGTATGCTGAAGGTCACTTCACGAGTAGACACATGGGCCTGTTGGTTCCCCCCACCCAGGTGTGCCGCCCGTGAAGTGCCCCCACACAGGGATCGATACGTCTGGGGGGGGAGAGGAGAGGGTGGAGGGGTTATTTGGTCTAGGAGGGGATCCCGCGCTCGGAGAAAGATTGATTGATAGCTTGTGAATAGAAGTTCAGACCCTGCCATTTCATTCACTTCTCTCGCCGATCAATAACGCACGGAGCTGCGGTAAAATGGAGCCACCTGTGTTTTTTTTATGCTTGGCTTCCCGGTACGTTTCGCTGCCCCAGCAGTAAGACTGAAAGAGGAACAATTGAATATATGCTGGGGGTAACATAGAGAGGAAGAAGGGGATGAGGACGGGGGAGTGTGAAACAGAAGAGAAAAGAACAAAAATTAATAGCCACATGAAGAGAAAATGAAGGGAGGAAATAAGTGATGAATTATAGTAAGAAAGTGGTGATGGACTGGAAGGAAGGAAGAAAAGAGGAGGTGGGCAAAAGAGGGAAGACGGAAAAGGATAGCAAGGAAATAAAGGAGACAGTAGGGATGGGAGGGGGAAGGAAGAAAGGTGGAATGATGAAGGCAAAGTAGAGGATAAGAGAAAGGAGTGAGGTATGAAGGAAGAGAGGAAAGGGTGAAGAAAGGACGGGAATGAGGACATTTGAAGGGTTATAAATGGTGGCATGAATGAGTGAAGAAACAAATTGCAAATATATTCAGAAAGAAAACAAATGAACTGAGAATGCAGATATGAAAGAAATTAGAGGCGAAAGAACTTTGCTGGAACGTGATTAAAGTGAAGAAAAAGAGATGGTCAGTGGTGTCTGGAGGGAGGCGGGGGGGCAGACAGGGGCAATGTCCCAGCACTATTTGTCTTGCCACCCTGTGCAATACCATCACAGGTGCTGAATGTACCAGGAGGCAACACAGAAATAAAACAGAAACTGCACCTTGCCACACACGATAATTTGTCCAACCACTGTTTTTTTTAATTATTCTTTTTTATTTGCTTTCATGTTATACAGAACAAGAAAGAAAAAACCAAGAGAAACAGATGGGTCCAACAATAGGCGTGCAGGACGAGACACCTCTCACGGATCACATACACCGTAACAGTGCGCTGTGCAAATAGAAAGCAATATACCATTTGCTGATGGAAGTTCCCCTCATGTCTAGTAGGACTCCCATGTTGGTGCCACATGGTGAGGCTCAGACATATACCTCTGCCATGCCCATTCCCAGGCCACTGTCTCAGGCCTAGCCCCCACTCCAGCTTTGTAAGGCCTCCCAGGAACACCTGAGTACCATATTTTGTGAAATTTCCTGGAGCATCCCCTGGCCTTGTACGCCATCTCTTGTGCCCTCATACACCACTCCATATTGGTCTCCCAAAGGCTAAGGGTAGCCACTGCCGCACTCACCCAGAGACAGATGCCATCACGCCCGCAACGGCCAACGCCACATTGCACAGGAGGAGTGTTTATTTCTCAAGATCTATTCACCCTATATTTACAGTGCCACCACTTGTTAGATAAGCGCAAGTCTTCCTCAATCATCGAGGACAGTGTGCGAGCAACCGTCAGCAGTCGAGTGGTTGCAGCCTTGCAGACGGAGTTTGCTATATGTAGCGTCGATGTTGTATAGTAGGCTGTATGGAGGATCTTCAGTTGGACCAAGCGGCAGCCCGCCCTTATAGCCACCACGCTAGGGTGGCGACAGGCATCACCCCACGCATTGTCCTCTAGTGTCCCAAGGTCCCACTCCCACCTATCCGTCAGAGTTGTCAATGGATGGAGAATGTGCGACAACAGATTGCTGTAAATCTGAGAGATTGTGTATTTCGTCAGGAGGGCTTCCAGTACTTTATGTTCAAGTGGGGACTCCACCACCACATCCTGTAGTAGATGCCCATATCCTTGTAGTATATGCCAAACCTGGAGATAATCTCAAATATTTAATCTGTAAGCTCATATTGACTCTGCAGGTCGCGAAGAATATCAGCCCATTACCCATCCATATGTCTTCCAGAACATTGCTACCTTTAAGTTCCCATTTACTGTGGCCTTCCACCAGATGAAGGTTTTTTGAGTAATTCGGTTTCTCATGGGGATTTCCAGATTCACCAGATTCAAGGTGGTCGGGCTCAGGGGATCAGTGAGGAGGTTCCTGCTATACAGCAGTCATACATATCCGCCCTGGCCCATTGTCTGCCAGGAGCGAGGGTTCTCACTGCAAGGTGAAGGTCCAGTCATTAATAACCAGCGGCTGGGATGCCCAATAGTAAACGCGAAGGTTTGGCAATACAACACCCCATTTTCTGGTTTCCTGGTCAACGCTGACAGTGCTATCCGTGCAGCTCTTTGTCCCATAGCAGGTACCTCGCCACCATATCAACCAGCTCAAAAAAACGGCCAGGAATCTCGTATGGGATAATTTTATGAAATATATGGGAGCTTGGGCAGGTTCATCATTTTGTAGAGGGCGGCCCTGCCCATTAAAAATAGGGGCAGCCGTCGCCAGAGGCTCACGTCCCTCTGATACTCTTCCAGCATCCTATCCATATCACGGCTTTAAAACAATACTGGAATAACCATCACATGTATCCCCAGGTAAGTAAACCCAGTCTCAAGCCTATTAAGGGACATAAAATTGATTTGCACCTATTTATACAGAACCCAGAGTATTCTGCGAAAATCCCCAGGATTTTCAGGACCCTTAGAAAAGATGGGCCCGGGGAGGCCAGGTACAAGAGCGTGTCTTCAGCATATAAAGATTTAACTTCCTCCCTGTCAGGGTCCCATCTCAGACCCCGGAGCAGGGCGTCCTGTCTCACCCAACTGTCAGCGCCACTGCAAAGAGCATGGGGACAGGAGGCATCCCTGCCTTGTCCCCCTTCTAGTTAGAACGCTTCAGAGAGGGGCCCATATGCTCAGTCTAACCACCTTTCATTGCTAAGTATTGTTATTTGCATGAAATGTTAAAAGCGGACTCTGTATGTATGTCCATGTGCCATCTATATGTAAAACTACATACATGAATATCTATGCACATTTACATAAATATACAAAGGTGTGTGTGTGTGTGTGTGTGTGTGTGTGTGTGTGTGTGTGTGTGTGTGTGTGTGTGTGTGTGTGTGTGTGTGTGTGTGTGTGTGTGTGTGTGTGTGTGTGTGTGTGTGTGTGTGTGTGTGTGTGTGTGTGTGTGTGTGTGTGTGTGTGTGTGTGTGTGTGTGTGTGTGTGTGTGTGTGTGTGTGTGTGTGTGTGTGTGTGTGTGTGTGTGTGTGTGTGTGTGTGTGTGTGTGTGTGTGTGTGTGTGTGTGTGTGTGTATATATATATATATATATATATATATATATATATATATATATATATATATATATATATATATCATTTATTTTTTTGGCGGTCTTCCAATTCCAGTCCCAGGCCCCATGGGAGGCTCTTGGGCTGCAAGTGTTCTGCATCACTGGCTTTTCATTGAGAGGGATGCCGGAGCATTACATTAGCCTCGACATTAACGTGCAGTAAGCAGAAAAGAAGCACATTTTAATTTTGTTTCTTGATCACACTCCACGTCCCAGCTGTTCATCTTTCGATTTTCTTCACGCTGTGACTGCCTCCTCATCGAATCCCCTTACCCTTCTCCCTCATTCCCCTCCACAGCTCTCCTTCCTCTCCTAGGGGCTTTCGCCTTTCCTCTTTCCGTCTATCCATCACTTGCTGTCTAAACTTGCTCCGTCTCTTCTTACCCCTCCCGCCCTCCGGTCTCCATATTGCCTTGTCTCCCTGTACCATCTTTTGCTGATGCCCGACAAAGGCGAACTGTGCAAATGAAGCCAGCCGCACTCTGTTCTCTTCTGAGCACGGGAGAAATCTAATTAGATCTGCAGCTTTGAGCATTTGATCCCGGCGAGCAAACAAGAGCCCGGAACAGCAGCACCTGATCTCCAAGTTGTGTGCGTTCTCCCCAGGCGCGTCTGCCCACAGCACCCGAGAAGTGTCTGTTTCCACCGTCCCGCAGGCGCCCTCTTGAGCGACCTCTAGAGGTGGGTGAGCCAACAAATTCACATGCAGAGCACTGGCTAAGCAAAATGATTCGGCTCCCCTACAGAATGTAATGAGGGGCCCCAGAGTCTCCCATATATCACAAGCATTCATAGGTCTTGGGCTAAAAGCGGGCTTCCCTACGGACGGACGCAGGGGCCTGCATTACACCCCGAACCAGAACCAAGCCAAGGGTAGTCTTTGCCCTAATGGCCCTTACATGACTGGAGCCTTAAAAATATTTGGCACGCAAATTATGCAACACACACCATGTTATAATATAATAGGGCGTCTTGAGAATCTATTTAAAAAGAAAAAAATTAGCACACAGTAACATTTCACCATAATACATCAGATAATATCTTGGCATTATGAATCCTTTCTTAACCTCATCACTGCGGCGCGAATTCCGCCGCAGTGCTGAGCATTCCAATCGCGGGTGTGGTATGTCCTCAGCACATGCCCACCGTGACTCATGACGGCCGGGAGCCGTCATCAGCGTCGAAGAGGTTAAGAATGATACAGGTAAATGTATGAAGCCTTTTTGAGGTCACAAATGGTTCGATTCGCATAATCGGGAGGCATATGAATGCAAAAGGCGTTTCCAAATATGCGAACCCCAAACTGCGATTTGGTAACCTGTTACTGAATCGCAATTTGGGTTTGCGAATAGGTATTTGGAAGGGGGTGGTTAGAACATCACTTTCAAATACGGTTCACATTGAAATGTGGTCACAAAACATTCTCAATTTACTTTGGTGGTCACCTATTCACAAATGGAAAGGGACCCCTTAGGGGCCCCTTCCCCTTTGAGAATGGTTGAAAAAAATAATAATTTAGTAGCAGGAAGTGTTGAAAAGGACCACTGTCTGTTTTAAAAAAAAGAAACATAACCCGGGCTGAGTTTAAAAAAGAGATTGCTTAATGTAAAAGCAATCACAGGCATGATGGTCTGCTGACCCCAGCAGGCCGCCAGCCCTGTGATGGCAGCGAATCGTAGTGGGTCACAAATTGCGACCTACCTTATTGAAGAGGTAGGTCTATTTGAGACCCAATATGAATCATTAAATGAAACTCAATACATTTCATACATTAGGAATAATATATTTCCTAATTCAGATATGCAAAAAAATGCAATTAGTAAATTGCTATTTCTAATCTTCGTACATCTAGCCCATAGTTTGTTAACATGAACTGAGAAACATGAGCTCAGAAACATTCCTGCACCCACCGAGATTAAAATGCGATTAGTGGACACAGAAACAAGTAATTTGTCATGTCTAGCCTATGTGTGGCCTAGATTCCGAGCAACATCATAGTTTATTCAGTCAAACACAAGAGAGTTGTTTGTACAGCGCACATCCTGAACTCATGTACTCAAAGGTGGTATATGTGATAATGAACAAAAGCTATAGTTGGTGAAATAAAGTATTTGCGTAGGATAACACAATTTGGTCAATCAGCAATGCAGCCACTAGGTGGGTGTCTCTATGCTTTGTCCTTCATTCTTGGGGGATGAGTTTATAGTGAGGGTGATATACAAAGTCTACATTTTATGTTTGGCAGTTTCACATAGCTCTAACCTTGCCCAAGGACAAGCATGTTCTTCACATGAGATACAGAATGTGTTACATTTTTTTTTTCAGCACGAAGAGATTTGCCGGGATTCACAAGATGCAGAGCCGAGGCAAGGATTCCAACCTGGTTCCGTGTGTTACATGATCAGTATCCGTAGCTACTAAGCCATATGACCGCCCATGAAAGCCCTGCTCATTTTGGGCTCAAGGTTTCTAGAAGACCTCGAGCTGAGCCAAAGCGAGGCATCCGGCTCGAGCCTGGCTTGAGATTTCAATGGCTCACCCCACACTACCAATTAAACACTATGAAATTGTAGGCTTAAACATGTCACACTGCACCCCCCAAACCCGGTGCCAGCAGCTCCATGGTACAGCATGAACACAACTTCTCTGTCATCTCACACCCACAGCTATCCGAGCAAGTACTACACAAACACACACACACACACACACACATCTAGTCCTCATATCATCTCAGTCTTCACCCAATGCTATTCATTGCAGTACTACACCAGACACACACACAATACTTCTCCTGTTGCATCCCTTCACAATGATAACATCCAGTGCAAATCGTTTCAACCGCACCACATACATCTCCTTCTGTCCTCTCACTCTGCACCTATGATACCTTCTGCTATTTTTGTCTAACACATAACTCTTTGTTTCATCTCTCCCCCACCTATGGCTTCCGCCGCTATCCATGCATCAGTAAAACAGCACATAAATATGGCTCCTTCCATTATATCACCCTACACCCATAACAACCACTACTGTTCAACTATTCATACTCCTATCATCTCACTCCCATCAGTATACCCACTGCTACTCATACCAGTAAAACACCACACACACATACAACTCCTTATGACATTTCACTCTACACCCATCATGCCCAATGCTATTCATGTTGAATATACTACACCACATAACTCCGTCATCTCAATCTCACCTATAACAACTTCCGCTATTCATTTCAGCATAACACCACTCGAATACAGCTCACCCTCTTATCTTTTTAGGATACTGCTACCATCACCAATCCATCATAATAACCAACTCCCCATCAGTTTGATCAGATAACCAACTCTAGTAATGTTTGGCACCCCTAGAGCCAGGACACTATCAGAAGAAGTAAAAAAAAAAGAAAGAAACAAGGCGACAGGCCGTCTCCATCTACGCACCCAGAATCTCAAACCATGTCCCTGTATCTATCAACACCAAACCACGGCGTCCTCTGGAACGATCCTCGTTCCAAAGGACGCCGTAGTAGGTTCAGAAGCAGAGGAGCACCGAGACAAAAGTTCAAATTAGGAGCTCTTCCCGCCCTAGAAATGAATGACCATGGGAATTCCGTGATTTACGGATTTTTTACTATTGATGGACCAATAATCATGGTTAGTCCATCACCGTATGGTAAGCATGCCGTAGGAAATTGTGTAAAAATGCGTTACACACGTGGTCTAATTTTTACCACTCACTTTTTCACTCTTGCACATTAAACACAATACTTAAAGGTCCTGAAGAAAGCTCCATTTAATTTTTCTGATGAGCTACAACATGTCGACCTGACATAAGGATAATCCAGACACTTATTTACAGTTCTGAAACATTATCCACCTTATTTTTAAACATACCCTGGGCCACTGGGAATAAAGTATCGTATAGTGAGTTTCTCAGACGTATTTTTAAACATCACCACACTCACTACATCATCACACACAAATTAAAAACCAGCTCCACTGTAATCAGGTGTCGTAGCACAGTTGAGTGGCACTCGGCCACCCAACTAGGAACCCAATAATGAAGCATGACACCAACCAGGTTGGTGTGTGAGGGTTCTTTTAAACAATTCTTCTGGTGTTAGACACTACTATAGAGGTTAGCCTTAATTCACCTGGAAGGGACCCTTTCTGATAGCTTTCAAGGTACATAGCCAGTAGCTCAGGTGTTATCTTGGAAGTCGTAAGTTTAAACAGGTCTATTGGGAGCCCATTGGGTCCCATGACTTTTCCCGATTTTATCCCTCTAATGGCAAGTGCTAATTCCTCCTCTGTGGGGTCACCCTCTAGGAGTCGTGGTCCTCAGGGGTCAGGGTGTTAACAGGGATGGTGGCAAGGAGGTCTCGGGATTTAGTGAGTGTCGTTGTGGTAGAGGAAACATATTTGAGCAAAGTGAGAGGCGAAAGCCTCAGCAAATTTTTGAGGATCTCTCAACAACTCTCCAGTCTCTCCCTCTATGAGGGGCACCCATTTCTGAGCAGTGCCGTGCCTCTCCAGCCAAGCAAGCAGTTTCCCAGTTTTATCGCCCAACTCATACATTTTATGCTGGGTGGTCTTTTGTTTAGACCTAGCTGCCGCCGTTGCATGCTGCCGATATGCTTGTCTTTTCATGTTCAGGGTGTGTCTGGCTAGATCATCATCTGTGCTTGACAACGTACCCTCCAGCCCCAGAATCTCCTGCTCTAAGGCCTCCAATCGGGCCTTCAACTCCTTCTTGTGGCCTGCCATTTGTGAAAGCGCGCAGCCTTTATTCACTGCTTCGAAGGCTCCCCCCAGGATCTGGTGTGAGTCAACCGTATTTGTGTTCTCGACAAAGTAGTGATTCACCCCATTTATTAGTTTAGCCTTGACATGGGGGATTTTCGGACACCAAGGATTTATCGTCAGGGGGTTATGCCTATTCTCATGTGGGATTTCTATCTGGGTGAGAACAGGGGAGTGATCAGAGATGGCGTGCGCCAGGCATCTTGCCTCTGTAAAGTTGGAAACATCGCAAAAGTGTCTGAGCAGGTAGTCTATTCGTGATTGACTACCATGGGCCCCCGAATAAAATGTGTATTGGAGTGTCTGGGGATTAAGGTGCCGCCAGATGTCACCAGGCCATAGGCTGAGAGGAAGTCTGCCAGTTGTGAGGTGTCATGCAGATCTCGTCGTGGGGGCCGTTGGTTGACCTGTCCATGTACAGTCAAATTAAATCGCCACCCATCACCAAGGTTCCTACAGGGAGGTTCAGAAGGAAGTTGCCCAGATAGGCCAGTGTGTTTTTTTATTGCAGGGGGGATATAAATCGAAAGCGTATTGAGTGGCCTCCCCTCCCACATCCCCGCGACTGCTCCAAATCTACCCTGGGCCTCTACCCATGTGCTATTTATTATGTATGGGCATTCTTTACGGACGAGGATACCTGTTCTTCTCAATCCGGAGGTGAAGCCCGCATGGGCTGCTGATCTATATCCCCATCTGTCTAATTCTTTGCACATGTGGCCCACCAGATGTGTCTACTGTAGAAGATTGGTTGAATGGAACCGTCGCACTCCTGATGTGTTCCAAAGGTCAATGTTTTAAACAAGGTAAATCGGTGCTATTTGGTGATCGTCCTGAGTAAGAGGTAGAAAAATTCATTTGATAGCGTTGATCAGACCGTGAGCAACGTCCCCAAATGCACTCTGTCAATAATGTTTTTGAAAAAAACACTTCATAAACAGTTTTATTCCAATCTTTCAATAAAGTTCTTTATTTTGAGTTCATTTGTCTTTCTTTGCTTCTTCTCCTTTTTATAATATCCTGATGTTACCTTCACATCAAAAAAGGTTCAACAGAACAGTATTGTTCTTGCCCAATGCATTTCGGGCATAGTGCCCTTCCTCATGGGCTTCATTTACTGTTAGGAAGAATATACACAACATAATGAAGTGTCAGAGTTCTCAAAATACTAATTGTAAACAAACATGTTTTGTACAATGATTGAACAATGAAATGTCCTTATATCCCAGTTGGTCCATAAAGTGTGTCAAACAATCAAAAAAATCAAAACTGTGTGCTGATGTATTCCAGTGTGACATGTAGAAGAAACCAAAGTGCCAGAATAAAAAGGATATTATAAAAAGGAGAAGAAGCAAAGAAAGACAAATGAATTCAAAATAAAGAACTTTATTGAAAGATTGGAACAAAACTGTTTATGAAGTGTTTTTTTCAAAAACATTATTGACAGAGTGCATTTGGGGACGTTGCTCACGGTCTGATCAACGCTATCAAATTCTACTGTAGTAGAGCAATGTCGGGGGTTTGACGTTTAAGGTGTTGGAGTACAGCCCATCTTTTTAAATTGTCCCCCAGCCCGTTAACATTTCAGGTAAGTATACGGAGTGTTCTCTTCATCATACTGTCCGACATGGTGAATGTGGGTGATGTGCGTTGCCTCTCATCCAGGGTGTATGTGCAGTTTTCGATTGGTGGTGCAATTGGAGCATTAACCTAAGCTATGCCTGCATATATGCCGTCACATCTCTTGCTGCTGTTCCAACGAAATAACAAAAGAGAAGAAAAAAACAATTACCCGCCCCCCCACCTCCCCCTGTCTCCCTGCATTGTGGGCTATGAACCTCCCGCCACCCTAACTGTGCAGAGTGCCTATCGCACCCCCCGGTATATGTGGGTACATGATCCAACCCCACTCCCGGAGTCCCTCATTATTAGAGCGTAGTGTAACATCATGATGAATAAAGCAAGTAATTTGCTGTACCACCCCCTCAAGCTGCTATTGTGCCCTTTGGAGTGTCCATTAGTGTCAGTATTTGGCATTGAAGTTCTAGTACGATGTAATTCGATCATAGGTTGAGCTTATGTGGGGTGAAGGCATTAGGGGTCTTGAATGTCTTGCTGTGAGTGGGTAAAGCTGTGCGTTCAATCCTCGTGGCCTGCCTCCAGTGAGCCTCGCGATGCTTTGGTATCCGCCGAGGTTCCTACATGGCGTTCTGTTCTGACTTTGTTTCCACTGCCACATCCTACCTTGGGATTCCACTTTCCAACAGTACGCCATCTATTGAGCCAGTTGCATGTTTCCTGACTATCAAAAAACCATATCTTGCCCTCTGACTCGACACACAATTTTGCTGGAAACAACATGGCGTACTTGATTTCCTGGTCACGTAGGGCTCGTTTCAGTTCCAGAAAGCTGCAACGTTGTCTTTGCTCTTTAAGCGTGAAGTCTGGAAAAATTTTTCTTTTGCTATTTTTGAGACTGATCGGTGGGGCCACACGTGATGTATGAAGTATTATGTCTCTGTTGCGAAAGTAAAATACTCTTGCAAGTATGGGGCTGGGCGGCGCGCCTGGTTTTAGTCTTCCGCCCATACTCTATGCGTCTTTCAATGGAAAAGTGGTTGGACAGGCCTTTGGGTTGAAGATGTTGCACCACCAGTTCCTCAACGGATAAATCCACCGCCTGCCCCTCTGCCCGTACCGGTACCCCAAGTATATGAACGTTATTGCACCGCATCCTACTTCCGTAGTCGTCAAGTTGTTTTTCCATTCTATCCTGGCTAGTTTGCAGGTTTGTGACTTGGTTTTTGAGGAGGGCATTGTCCGTTGTTAAGGCCATGGAGGTGGATTCCACCTCCTTGATTCGATTGTTCATGTTGCTCATTTCAGCGCTAATTAATTAAATCTCCGAAGCGACGGTATCTATTCTGCTTTCTAGGGAGGTGCGCACGGATGTAATAGCTGCCAATATATCTTTCAAGGTAGGATCCTGCTGTTCCTCTGCCGGTTTCTGTGTTGTGTGCGTGTCATCCGTTCCCTTTTGCCACGCATGTTTATCTAATTTAGTCTGCATCATGTTGCAGCCACCACAGCTGCTCGCCATTTTCTGCCCAGTGTGTGTCTCAGCCAGTTGAGGGGTCCAGGCCTAGCGGGTTACTCTCTGCCGCCTGCTCAAGGGCCTCGGCCCTGTCCGGCCTGTTGGGTTTCACCAGCCAGGCCTCTGCTGAGATTGAGCCCCATTCGTCTTCTTTCGGGCACCGCAGATGGGGCACTCAGTGATGCCCCTGGATGACATCCAGTCCCTGCCCCAGTCCTCACCGTTGAGCCATTGCTGGATGCTTATGTGCGTCCACACTGCTCCGCTGTGCCTGCTCACCCTTTTGGCAACACCTGCGGGGGTCGGATGCCATCTGCTGGTCTTTTAGAACTTTTTGGGGATATGACAGAAGTCTGCCTTAGCAGGTTGAGACCCTTCATTACCTTGGAGTGAACATATATCATAGAGACAGAGACCTCAATGGGAACCATGTTAGAACCTTGGTCTCACTACGGCAATCTGTGGGCTTCTGGACACTCCTACCCTTATCACCTCTGGGCCAGGCTTCCATAGCAAAAATGTTAGTCCTCCTGCGCCTCCTCCACTTCTTTCACAGTGGTGCTTGTGGTCTCCACCAGGGCTTTATTCGGGGACCTAAGGAGGTTAATCTGTGACCTAATATGGGGCGGAGCGCGTGAGTATCTATTCGTATTCTCCAGTGCCCACTACTGGAGTGTGATCTAGGAGTAACTGACCTCGAGCTCTACTTCACAGCGGCATAGCTACAGTGGCCCATGCGCTGGCTGGCAGGAGATGCAATGGGCGAAGGTAGATCGGTCAGGGAGGAAATAGATGGTTTGGAAATACTGGAGTGGCTGTTACTGCACGGTGGCCTAGCAAGGGGTATGAGTAGGCTAGCACACATCGCAAAACTGTGCTGGAACAGATTCATTCAGTCATGCTGTGGCATGCTTCCTTACGCCCAACTACCACTTTGGAGCATGCTTAAGATGAGAGCCCTGCTGGAAGCACATGACCCAGTGCATTGGCGGAAGTCAGGGGTGTCCTGCTCAGGGGACCTATACAGTGATGGAGGCTTGCGCTCCTTTCAGGATCTACAAGATGGCAACAACTTGGGAGCTGGCCTCGTCCTGAAGATCGGGATACCTGGACAGTGGGTCACGTGGCACCTGCCCTACATTACGGGTTGCAATGTATATTGACACATGGTTCGGGTCGTAGGGCTATCACGGTATGATATGCAGTGCTACAAGCCATGGACACAGATCTTGCGTTGCTTGGCAAACCCTGATGGGATACATGCCTGGAAGCAGGCCTGAGCGCTAAGCAATGGGGGATGGCACTCAAACAAGTAAAATGGGTGTACCGTAAGGCTTGCCTGAAATTTACCCAGTTCAATTAACTATGGCACACTTACCTTAGGCCGCACTGTCTCCATAGAATGATCCCAGGAGTGACCAAAGTGTGCCCAAGATGTGGTTATCATTATGTGACCTTCCTTCACATGGTTTGGGAATGTCCCCCATTGGCACAGGGAGGGGAGCAAGTTATGGCCCACTTTTCTGCAACAGTGGATGTGCAGCTTCCAGCTGACCACCTACTCTGTCTGCTGGGTATCACCAAGCACACGAAGTGCACCAAACATTTTCTGAAATTGGTTTACCGGAGTATGGTTATCTTCAAGGGCCTGATGGCCATGTCATGGAGGGCAGCGCAGCGCCCTCAATTGACTGCTGGCTCCCGATTGAGCTTAGATGGGCGACTGCCGGAGATGATGTTATGGAACATGACTCGCATGCACGGGGGTGGTGCTGCCACCTTATGGGACACCTATGTACTTAACCAGCAGGACAACTTAAAGGCCTCTTCATGATCATTGGTACAGTCTCAGTCGCCGCCGAAGATTCGCCCTTCATGGGTTGGCTACCAATCGGCCAAACCTTGAATGTTACTATCCCCGTACACAAGATTGAACATGGCGTTAGAAACTTTGATGTTAGACAAAGCAGAGAGCACTAGCTCATTAACATTCACATATAGCTGCCCTGACACTATCCCCTATGTGTTTTTTTCTTTCCTCTATCACACAATTTCCACTGCCGCCCCCAGCTATCCTAATTGTTTACATATGTTTTAGAATGTATACTTGTTGACTACTGTTATAGAATGGATATATATTGATGTCATTATATTGGGAATTGTATGGATCTAACCCATCTCCCTTGCATGGGATCTGAAACTGAACCGGGGATATTTGATCTACACATGTAATATGCCTTTCTCCATGTCACCTCATGTCCTGAAGTTATGCTATTGTGATTTGTGCTGCTCTAAAGTTGGATATGACAACTATTATATGTCAAGATCTTGATAACTTCTGTAACGATTTTAAAATGCCTATACAGAAATATATATATTTAAAAAAATGTGTTATGCTGTTTTTGTCTGGGTGGTCCTGGGTGTATGTCGGTGTGTTGCATGACAGTGCTTTTGATTTGGCAATACTTTCCCAGCGAAGCAGCTCTGTGTTGTGGTGTGTAAATGAGGGAGGGAGGGTTCTGTAAAGTGTGTGCTCTCTGAGGACGACCAGTGTTTGGTCTAAGGTGTGCATGGTAGTGACTGCCAATTTCGTATTGATTTGATGTTTGCGTGGTGTCTCTTAAGTTTAGATGGTGTGCAACCTAAAAACCAGTAAAACTAGCTGTTCTCCAAACCAGACATGCTTTGTACATTCGTGAGATGTTAAGTGGCGCCTCTGAAGCGTGAATGATAAATCCCGTAGGAGGAAATGAACGTAAGAAAGGCAGATGAGGCATAAAGGAGGCACAAAGAGCAGTTTTGGAGCATCGATGAAGTGAAGCAATTTAAGAAAAACAGTGCATACACTGTAGTGTAGACATTTAGTACAGTCACTCACATTTAATGGGCAGAGTTTTTCCACAATGTTCGGTATGATGTTTCTCTATGAGAAAATCATTTTTTTTTAAATCTTTGAGATTGAGCTCCCTGTTTGTACGGGTCTGGGTTGTATCTTGAGTGTTCATAAATTAATGTGTATGATTAGCACAGATTTGTTAGTTAAAAAAATAGTTCACCAATAGCTCGTGTTAATTATCTTGAAAGTAAAGGAATCAGATCAAGAAAAGGATATCTGTAATGATTTCTTTTTATGGATGGTCTTGTCGAAGCACTTGGCCATTCTTTTATGGATCTGGGTGTTCAGTTGTTCATTGTACAGCTGTGTAGTTTGTTTTCTAAACAGGCAGTGGTATACAGTTATATCTCTAAGATAACACAAGAGAGTTCACCCGAAGGACTGGAAGGCGAAAACTACCCTAATGTGCATGGTTCTGAAATGTATGTTTGTGAAGTGTTCAGTTTGCCATGCTTTGCCATTTATAAGGCTTTTGGCCTTGTGTTATGCAAACGAGGGTGTTAGTCATCTTACTAGAGTAATATTTGGGAAAGATATGTTTCAAGCGGAGTTGTGGTTTGGGCATTGTTGGGTGGATGCTAATTGGTGTCTGATGGCTATTTGTGGCACATCAGAGGGGTGAAGGGTGCATGTGGCAAATTCTGTTTGGGTGGTTGTGTGGTGCATGTGGTATGGGTGATGCCAAGTATTCACAAAAACAGAACCGCTTTTCAGCCAGGTGGGTGTTTTGTTGTGTAAAGCCTAGCGATAGTTGGGCGGCCAAGTGGGAAGAAGTAAGGCAAGATAAACAGTGCAGAGTTTACAATAATCAGTATATACCTTACAATTCAGCAAAGGACACAGTAAAAAGTCATGCAGCCTTTTATAACAGCAGTGCAGTGTTGGCTTTATTTTGGATACATGCGAATTATTCTGTCCCCTAAACTCTAGAGGGTATGGGTCTGCCATGTTCGAAAAAAAGCAGACTGAGAAAGTATGGACGCTGTAGACAATGCCATCAAATAAATACCGAATAAATAAAATAAGCAATCTGCGCTTTTACAAGAGGAAAGGGCGAATGAGGATAGGCAGCAATTGTTCCATGACAGTCACACCTCTGGCTGCACTGAGTCTTGGGTAAGCAATTTCCCTGACAGTTATCTTGTAAAAAAGAATGGGTTATTAGTTGAGCGGTTTGGACGCCCCATTCAGGCACAAATCACAAACCTTGTCAGTGTAAACCACAAAAGTCACTAAATTAAGCTGTGCTTAACACTCTGGTAGTTTGGCATAAAACAGTCAGGCTTAAATTAGAGGCAATGGGTAAAGTAATTATGAAGCACAGACACAGTAATGTAATAAAAACACAACAAAAGAAAAATCCAAACCAATTTAGAAAATGAGATTACATTTTATTAAATAAAATGATACCAGAATGACAAAAATCCAATTAGTAGAACCAGAGTTATGCAATTTCAAATTATTCAGTGAATATAGTACCTAAAAGCACAGTGACACTCGTTGCCATCTGCTTTTACTAGACCGGGGAAACATCACAAGTTCAGACTCACCACGATGGAGTGAAGGTCGAATACAGGGATCAAGTTAGTTCCACTGAAAAAGTTACCTTCTCAAAGTCCGGCGCAAAGAAGTCTCTTCAGAGTGAAGGAATCTACAAGGAGTAGGAAGAGAGTGACGGATGGACGTCGCTGTAGTGTGAAGAGCAGGCCGTGAGACAAAGGCTGCCATAGAAGTCACGGGAAGAGCCAGTCGGGCACACGGACCATCATTAGTGGAGCTTTTACGTTGGCAGTCACCAAAGGCTGTCACTGCTGTAGTGCGGAATGCAGACCTCATGTTGCCGGTCATCGCTGGTGGTTGCTGTAGCCCATAGAGCAGGTCTTGCTGGTCATTGCTGGCTGCAAAGTCTTGGCTCGAATGGCCCCATTTGTGGTTGTGAAGAGTTCAAATTTCAGGTTTTGTTGACCTTTTCTTCTTAGGGGGAGCTCAACCTGATTCCAGCCAAGGGTCTAGGACCTGGGGAGGCACCTCGTGGGTATCAGGAACTCATTCAAGCAGAGGCCAACAGGGCTCAGGCATGTCCTGTTGCATGGCCAGGCAGGTCGAGTGCAGCAGCTGGGCAGTTGCAGGGAGGCCTTTGAAGCTTGTTATGCACCTGTAGTTTACACAGGAGTTCAGCCAACTGACCAATGGATTCCCCCAGGTTAGCTTGGCAGTGGTAACGTGCACATAGTCCTAATTCAAACAAAAATAAATTCAGTAAAACAGGAGGAGTGAAGGCAAAGCATTTGAGGGAATACCACACCAAAGATGTCAGGGCTAAGATGTTCGCAATGTGTTGGACCAGATTATGCAGCTATGGGCTGTGGCAGAAAGGGTGGTTGACCTTGATCTCTCACACTCCATGACAGCAGGTCAATGATGGGTGGCCCTCACGGGACCAAGGAAGTAAGTGGGCTAAATGGGATCCACAAGCATCTCTATTCAAATGTAGGCATGCTTGTGGAATGGTAAGGGGAGTGGTGCCATCTGCAAGAAGCTTCACCCGGACTGCATTTATTCCCTTAACCAAAGATTCATGTGCAATACCTGTATTCTATCTCCCTATTTGGTTAAACTCTCCTACCCGAAGCGAGCATAAGAAATGTCCACGAAGATACCACTTAGAGCCATTGCTAAGAGAGTACATTGACAAAAGAAGATGCAACTGGAGCGAATAACTTCTGCCAATCATGCACTACAACAGACACAAAACTTTAGTCATACAGTTCATGTCAGAGGTACTAAATCTCCATACACAGTTAGATCATCTAGCTGCTACAGTGCCAACTTTGAAACCCGGTATCCTGAGTTCTGGTCCAGGTACTGGGTAAATCGATTAATCCTGGTGGATTAATTAGTTTAAATGGGTTTAAAATCCCCATTTGAGCCTTCCAGCCCCCCCACACACACACTAATGTACAGCACACTATTTGCTACTCAGCCAGGTTTGTGCTATGTACATAACAATACATACACCTCACTGGGGAAAAGTGCATCCTTTGATATATGCATATGAAGGATTTATTTCACTGCTCCCACATTTCACCTCAATCTCGCCTAGCAGCTTACCTTGCCCATTCAGTACTGGTAAGGGTGATATCTGTGAAGGACTCAGCAGCGTATTTCCTAAAATGTTTGCTAACCATGACTCTTTTGATATTAAAGCGATTTTTTTGCATGAAATGGTTTCTCCTAGTCCGATAAGGCACATAACGAGGATGAGAATAAATTGGCTTCTTCTTGCGATAGGACTTGGAAATGGAGTGAGGATGATTTAATAATCAATATATGCTCGTGTGGTTTAGGTGGAATTGAACACGATGCCCATTATGCTAAACTCCTCTAAATGCACCGCGCTGTGAAGTAAGATATTTAAACCAATTTTTGCTAAATTGATAAGGAGAAAAAAAACAGGAAAGGGGAACTTGGAGGGCTGAAAATCAAGAGAATAATTAGAGGGTTGGAGAATTTATCAGAAAAGCTTTGCACAAGAGGAAAAAAGCGTAGCCTTTTTTAGCGAGGAATCTGAGAAATGTAATTTAATATTATGCAGCAAGATATTATCAATATGCCCTGTACTAAAACTTGCAAGAGATATGATAATTGTTAAATTTATATATGATATTTTTTTAATGAAGATTTGTTTTTGTATTGGAGAAAATAAAGATAAAATATTTTGCCTTGGCTCAGTAGGAGTTCTCGGTTGGGCACTGGCTGCTCTTACAGTGGCATGGCTCAGTGGGGTTTTGCAGAAAAACAACAGTTTTTTTTGACCTACAGAGACCGCCTCACTCCATGTCATCATGAACAGTGCACCCACCCATTAACTTTTCAACTACAAATGATCATTGTCAGGTGTTTTAGTTTAATCAGTTCAATGGAAGCAAACCAAAACTACAGCATCCAAAATGCATTTAGTTGACACATAGAAGCCCAGGACTGGACTAGAAACTGTGCCTGCATTGGCATGGATTGAGGCGGTCACTGTACTGTGACTTCTGCTGGCTAGATGAGAGACATCGGCCATTTGGTTCGCTGACACAAGCTCGCTATCTAGCACTTGTCTGGATGCCTAGAAATAAACTTAAGGTAGAAAGACAAAGCTACGAAATAAAGCACCTTGGAGCTAGGGATAGGAGCACAGATGGACATAGCAGTGGGCAGATTTTTATTCATGCTTTCATAATTGGACAAATTCAGAGAATCTGCTACTTTGTCAAGAAGTAAGAGGTTTCCCGAACTTTCTGAATGCTGGGCTAATTAACCTCTTCAGTTACCTGCAAATGGATGCCCCACGGAACATTGATAGTACACCAGGCTGCGGGGATTTGTGTTTTTTCCATGTCATCTGCAAAAACAACTAGCCCATGTGATTGCTTAGTTATTGTAAACTGTCTGCCATGTTTTGTGGCTCTGTTAACCGGAAGTGCCCGACTTCGAGTCTCTAGAGATATGAAGCCCCCTTGACACTCGAGGAAAGGTTTTAAGCTTTTAGTTGTTCAGTGTAAACAATGTACCAATGTTGATATTTACTGAGGGCCACCTGCATCCACCCCCATATGTTCTTCATTTGAGACACAGAGATGCAAGCGTGTTCGATTCTAGAAACGTCAACACTGGGGTATACACGCGCGCTTTGCCTTGCCTCGGAGAGCTCGACTCCACTTTTGATGGAGGGGGATCCACATGCCGTTTTGCTCTGAGACTCGACCATTCTTAATAAATACTCTTTCAAACTCGACAAAACCAGTAGTCAGAGTTTTCTTCCACACAACAGAGTGACAACAGGGAGGTATAATGGTCCCGCCCCTGGACTTCCGGCAGCAGTGAAAGGACATGGAGCACCCCATGGCAATTAAAAGGGTAAACACGTTCTGCTTCCGGCCTCGTGCACAAGTGGCAAAGTGTTGCTGCAATAGACATTTCTAGTAGGTATGCTGGATGCGAGCACCCCCATGGGGGGCTGTATGATGAGAATGCATTGTTTGACTCAAGAGTACAAGCGCTGCCAATGCCACACGTCTTTCCATGGTGAAAGATTTTCTCATGTTTCAGCATTGCAAACCTAGTAGATACCTGATGGGCAACAGCAGTGCAAGCTTCCCTTACATGCATAGAAGAGTCAGATTGGGTAGTAGTGGTAACACTCACACACACTGCAGTACAACGAAGGCCATAGGATTCAAAATGGAGTCAAACACATCCTACTGTAGTGCAGGCAGTAGCTTCCCGCACAGTGAACATGCTCTCGTAACTGCAATAGCAGCGCGCACGTCTCTCGCATACACAAAAGGTACCGAAAAGGTAGAAGCAGTAGTAGTGTAAAATCGGGGCCTTGCTCTTGACAACAGATTTAAGGGTAGCCTGAATGGAGGCATGAACCCCAGATGGGCGTTACCAGAGTTGGTTAATGGACGCTTTTCAGGGTGAGAGCTGGACAGGGAGCTGAGCAGCTTGAGAGGAGACTGAACCACTCACAGAAGTTGAAGCGGTTATAATACAGGGGAACCCACGTGAATGCAGTGCAGACCAGGGCTACCTGGGGGAAAAGCCTGGAGGATGCCCGCTCATGGAGGTGTGGATGTGTCCGCCACCCCCATAACAGGACTGAATTAACCAACCCAATGTCACCATACTTTTGCAACATTAAAAAAATGGTTTAAATGATGTTATTGTTATTAACGTTATTCATGTTATGTTTACACAGTGCAATTACGTGGCACAACGTGCTCGTTAAAGGATCAAGAAAGAACAGAGCTTTTCAGCATCAAACGAAAGATTATCCAAGAAAATGATGAACAGGTGCTCATCCTAAAACCATGGACATGAGACCAGCCACAAGGCCCTTCCAAGCTTGCTGCACCATGATCCAGGCATGTGATATCCAATGGAAGATCAGCTTGCTGTCAGAAGTCGTGATTAATATTGCACACCTGTGCCCCCCTTAGAACTGTCCATCCTTAGCTCTACTCCTTACTTACATGTATACGGTTCTGCCTACTGCAATAACCTAAGCTCTCATGAACATGTTCCTAGCCTTCTACTGTGCTCTATTTTAGCTGTACCTGCCAACAAATGGATTCTCACATCAAGCGCTTCCGTTACTTTACACACAATCCTTTACTCACCACCATCATCCCTGTACTACCAACTCACAATGATATAGGATGTCCTAGAGCCGAGTCACCAAGAAATGCCAGGTCCTAGAATCTGCATCACCAATCGGGTAAGTGTCATAGAGTTCAGACCACTCTTAAAGGTGTACAGAGCTAGTGAAAAGTACTGCTCCCAACAAAACCAGCCCCCAAGGGCAGAAAACCGGCTCCCACTCCTGCGTCCCACCGGGGAAACGCCTGGTGGCCGCTAAGGCCATTGTGGGCCTGTCTGTCACATTTGTGATGGAGTACCATTTCTGGTAAATTCTTAATTTGTACGCAACATATCTTATCAGTTGACTAATTTTGGAGGTTTCCCTCTAAATTGTGAGGGAACCATCAAAGCTGTGGGAGGAGAGGTGAGAATTTGGATGCTACCTGGCTGGCCAATGCTTGTTCAAGCAAAAAGGAATGCACCTTGCAATTACAAGTCAGCGTTCGTGGAGCCACCCGCGTTGTCCTCCCAGGACTTCAGCAGTGTAACACAGCAATTAATGTCTCCTGCACATCTGCCTAATCAAGCAGTTTATTGGATGAGGCATCTATGGAGCATCCTCAGCCGAGCGGAGACAAAACAAGCCCTGTTACTGAAGCCGATCATCTTAGTCTGAAGACGGGACTAGCAAGGGACCAGCTGCCTGGGAGGTGGGGACAAGCGCGTGGCGGAACAGTGACATTCCATCTGCCTGGTGCATGTTAAGCAGCTTAACATCTGTATGTTGGAGAATGGGGGACTTGATTTTGCTCTGATGGCTTTTTTTGGGAAGGTGAGAGGAGAGAGCTTGCAGTAGATTGTTGGTACACCAAACGTGGGCTAGTGTTTTGTTGGGGATGATCTAGTTTTAGATTAGGGTTTTGTAAATGGATGTGGGAAATGTCCTTTCAGTTGAAGCCGGAATCACGCTGTGCCAACACAGAGCCGGCAATTGAACGAATGCGGCATTAGCACACATTGTTCAGAACGAAAGTTGTAACAATGACTTGCTATTAGAGTTATGCATTGGCAGAATGGTGTTGGATTTGAAGTGCAACATCTTCCCCACTGATGCGCAGACTGGTGTTGGAATAGTAAATTAAACTATTACGACATCCACTTGAGTGCTGAACAATTGTGTCCTAAAGAGGCGTTCGTACTAAAGACGGCGTTCTGAATGCATGCGTCCTGAACGCATGTGGAATACCATCATACATTCAATGGATGTAGATGTTGGGATGCAGGATTATGTCATCTGATGCCCACTAACAAACTGCATGTGTATTCATCCCATGGATCCTCCTTAATTACACGAACTTTGCAATAACCTTGTCTTACACTGTGGAGAGGAAGGTGACCTAGAAACATATAACTGCAGATCCTGCCACCAACAACAGTGGGTAGAATGTGAAAAGCACAATAGGTGGACTGGGTAAACTGGGGAATTCCCCCCACCAACCCAAATGTAAGGAGGATATGAGCCTTTGTGTGCAGCATGTTGGTAGGTAAGTACGTCTTAGAAAGAGATTTGTGGAGCTCTTCTCTCTCCAAGGCAGCGTTCTTACTCCCCGTCATCCTTCCTCCGTAGCTGGCTGGACTGAAGTCAAGGTTCTCGGTAAGAGTCAAGTGTAATATCACTACGCCCTGGCAGCTGTTGCCTTCCAGTTGTGTCACATGGTGGTAGAGTATTTGGAGTGTATGCTAATAAGTTACAGGCAAGCAGAGGACACACACATAGTGGTAAAGCTTTTAGAAGAAATGTGGATAAGTAGAGTGGACAACCGACCCACAACCGCCATCTTGATGAAAAACGTCACACGGGTCAGACCTCCTCTTGCAACCTGAGCAGTTACTATAGCTCCTCTTCCTTTCACTTCCTTGCTGTATTTATCTTTATGAGTAAATATTTGTTGAGTCACACATCCTTTGATAGCAACACTGTGCATGTCAGCATCATTTCTTTTGGGCAATATTTCTCCACATACGACCCTCTGATAAGTGACAGTGGGCTCAGGGTAACTGGTGGACTTGAACTGTAAGCCATTGATTTCAATGGTAGACTGAACAACCAAAGTGTGTTTTTTATATCTAAATTGGGAAAGGCTGTCTTTATCTTGTTTCATACTAGGATTTATAAGGGATTGAGAGTGGTGAATGGGAGTGTATTCGGTAAGTATTAGAGAATAAAAGAGGGTTTGGGTGCACAAGAAGCCACCTATCAGTAACAAGGAACCAAAACGCTTTCTATATTGGTGGAAGGTGTATGAGAATGGAAGATGTGGTGGTGCTATGTACTCTAAGCGCATTAACCGATCGCCAGGTGGTACGACGGTTCGCATAGAGCACAATGGCTCCTTTTACACCACTCCCCGCTGTGAGTGTGAAATGTGCTTCGAGGAAGAAGAGATATAGGAGTACATCTGGGCCAGGGGCACAAAACTCATTGCTTGGTATTACAACTGTCCTGCTCACTGTACACAGTTGCAAAAAAGTGACGCTGCAGTTTGTTTCCATTTTAGATGGCCAACCATCATCTTTTGAGGCCAGGTAATGTTTTGACCCTTGCAGATTTTACCCTGGCATGTGCTTCTTCTTGGAAGGTCGTGTTTTCATTTGATTGAGACACCTCATGTTGGTAGATGATGGTTATGATCGATCGATTCAGGGCTGTCTTTAACGCTGGTGGCGCCCAGTGCAATTATCATTTTTTGAGCCCCCACACCTCATTACCTCCTCGGATTCTCTCACTACCACAGGGGAAAAGCGCCCCTCATCTCTCCAATAATAAGTTATTGCTAAACACAGTGCTCCCCCCCCCACGAGGTGAGCGCCCCCTCTACAGGTCACCACCCATTGCGGCCGCACCGGTCGCACTGCCCTAAAGCCGGCCCTGGATCGATTGCAGGATTACTACAACAATGATCGTGCTGCGCAACGTTGCTACTCGGAGCACCCGATTCCTATCTTTGGCCCTGCACTCCATGGTCACCAAGAATCACAGACCCAGGGATGGTGCCCAGGGCTCACTGGTACCAGATTTGTTTCTCTAGGTGTTCAGTGAAATGTGCCATGTCAAGTTAGTGTTCATTTATTGCCTGCTACAGCATAGATCGAATATCACGTACCTTGGTTTGAAAGAATAAGAGATCTGGACAGAGCTAATAAAAGGTCTCTAAGCTGTGGGCAGGAGTTTGCTGTGCTGGCCTTAATCAGTTGGGAGGGAGTAAGCCCAGAGGATCAACGTAGATGGCAACCTACTTATTTAGAAGGTAGGCTACAGAATTTTCAGAAATACAATCTGGATATTGTAAGGGGTGGAAATTAAATTGCCTGAGAAGAAAGAGAATTACCAATTAGGTTCTGACAATGGTTTAATGTTCTGAAGTGTATTGCTTGTATGTTGCTGGTGTTACTGGGTGATATCAATGCATCGATATTTATGCTGATGAATAGATGGGCAAGTGACGATAAAAACTGCCTTTTGGACACCGAGGCCACTCATTTATGACTACATTTATTTGTCATGGTGCCGTCAGGATCAGAAGCCACACGGTCCTTTGCATGGCCCAATGATGACATTTCCCGCATTAACATAATTGTCCCGGAGGTCTTATGATGTCATCTCTACTTCTAAAATAGTTGTGTTAATTACTAGTTTTAAAACTAGAAAATCCTATCTGCTTTTGGTTATTGGATATTGGCGAGAATGGGTCAACCGAGGTAACAAAGCTGGGGCAGTCTAAATCCTGAGAGACATAGGCATCGACTGGCTGGGTCTTTGGATGGCGATCGGAGGCAGGACCCCCGGTTTCTTGGGGACGTGTATCATCTAATAATAATAATAATAATCCACATTTGTACAGCGCACAATCACCCGTTAGGGTCTCTAGGCGCTGGGGGCCGTCGGGAAGATTAAGCAAGCTATTGCCCAGAGTCACATGGTGCTGGGCTAAACTGCCGCCGGAGCCGGGGATCGAACCCTGATCCCCAGATTCCAGCGTCAGTCGCCCTGGCCGCGGCGCCACACCTCTCGAATGCCCGTTAACACCATCAAACTATAGGCCGCTTAGTCTCATAGACACCACACAGAAACTAATGGGCAGGATCATTCTAGATAGGATCCAGGGGTGGATGGAAGAAAATGAAATACCAACCACACTCCAGGCCGGGTTTAGGACGGGTATTTCCACTCTGGATCAAATATTTCGGCTACAGGTCTTATTCTGGAAGACGGTGAAAATGGAGGTTGGCAGCCTCTATCTCATCTTCGTTGACCTGCGGGCCGCCTTCGATCTAGTCCCAAGGGAAAAACTGTGGAAAGTCTTAGCAGAACTAGGTCTCCCGTCTTAGCAGAACTAGGTCTCCCATCCTATCTATTGAACATCTTAGTTAGGCTTCATACTAGCAACTATGCCCAAGTTAGGTGTGGGAGGCACGGGGATCTCTCGGCACGTTTTCCTGTTTTGAAGGGTGTACGCCAAGGGTGCGTCATGGCGCCAACGCTATTTTGTCTTAACATCAATGGCCTTGTCGACCATTTAATTGGTGTAAATGACAATGACGCCCCTAGGCTGGCCACCAGGCGGGTGCCCGCTCTGATGTTTGCGGATGACACCTTGTTGTTATCTAAAACATCACCGGGCATCCAGCAACCCTGGATGGCTTTTCAGCATTCTGTGCTTCACGGGGACTGGAGATTAACTTGGACAAGACCAAGTTCATGATTTTAAATCCCCCAAAGCAGACGCGCCCGAACCCCATTCTCAATGGTTCTGCCCTAGAGAGAGTTAAGACCTTTGTTTAACTGGGCATTACCTTGATGGAAAATTTTGACTGGGGTTCCCAAATCTCCAAATCAGCCCTTAGGTTATCCCAAGTAATGGGGGCATTAGCAAAGTCCACAGAATTTCGGATTTCAAGCCGGCAGCCCCGGTCATTGAAATATACCGACTACAAGCAAGAATGGCCTCAACGTGCGGTGCAGAACTTTGGGGTCACAAAAATATATCTAATCTCCTGAGGTTCGAGCAGGGCTTTATGAGGAGCGTTTTGGGGTTGCCACCTAGTACACCACTCATTCCTCTACGACTTGACCTGGGGCTGGAATATATAGAAGAATTAGTATAAGCACGGCCCTTGCTCTATTGGACGAGACTTTGGTCAGTGCCCGAACTAGCTCCATACAGAGAGGAATTTATAGAGGTCTGGGCTCTTCTAAAAGGCAAGAACATTCCATGGCCGCACCACATCAAGTCTCTTAGTATTCGGATTGGTTTGCCTGAGCTCTGGGATACCCCGGAGGTGTGTTGCCCGGGCATATCCAAATTGGAACTCAAAAGTCAGCTGAGGCAGCAGTATTCATTAGCCTTCGAGAGTTCAGGTTCCCTAGGAAGACTTTCAGCAGAGTTCCTCCTGGTGAAATCTGAATTGCGAGCGGAGGAATTCTTAAATGTAATCTATCCACCCCTTGCGAGGAAGCTCTACATCCAGCTAAGGCACGGCAGTCTACCACTCAGAGCATTTACTTGCAAATGGGCAAAATCGAAAAATATTGCCTGCCCGGCATGTAACTATAAGTGTGAAGATGTTCGCCATGTAATGTTTTTTTGCCCTGCGTATGAAGTTATAAGGAAATGCTGGCTGATTCCGCTATGCAGGAATCTAGGGTTCAGATATTGTAGTCTGGCATGCAGGGTTTTAACATACGATACTCACCGCCCCATCCTTTTTGCTGTATCTCGCTTTCTCTTTGGCATGTGGCGTAGAAGGAAAAGTTTTGGATAAATTCTCGTGTTTAATTATGTTTAATTATGAATTTTAACTTTTTAAGTCTTGATAACCATCTAGTTTAATCAATTTTAATACTGATCTGTTATTTATTTTTTGTTTTATTGATTGTGCGTTTGTGTATGTATTTTACTTGCACTTTTATGGTCTATGACCGAAATAAAGTTATCAAATGGCAAAAAAATGGCTATTGTGGATTAGACAGGGATACAAGCAGAAAAGAAGGAAGTGAAGGTGCAGAAATGTATCGATTACAGAGAAGTAATTCGTAAGAAAAGGAATTTTTGGGTGTAGGAGTTGCTCCTTATGTTGGATAACTTAGCAGATTTTGAGGGCTATTCACAAAAACATTTATGAGGATCTGTACTACACGAGTACTCTTTATGTAGGCCTGGAGAGTGAACTCTGTTCCCTTCGCGGAGTGTATAGAGTTTTTTACAGTCCACGAAGCATGGGGAGTTGCAGAAAACTTTGCTCCACTTAAGTTGGTGAGACCGAGCGAGGAAAATCCAACGCTAGACCACTTCCCAGCAAGATTTCTCAACGTGGGTGGATGCCACGACCGCTCACGTTCAAGAACCATCCCGTCGCGTTGACGAAGGTGCCACTCGAGTAGAAAAGCTACTCGAGTGGCAGAAGGAAGCAGCGCCCAGATGGTGCCGTTCAAGTGGATTTTCCAGCATAGGACGAACACCCGGCGCTAAAAATCAGCACAAATGGCACGACCCAATAAACTCTGCCGCGTGCAGTACTCCACGAGCTCCACCCAGGCTTACTTTTATGTACACCAGCAAGCACTGATGAATCACCCCAAAATGCCCAACTCCCTATTAGTAAAAGATCAAAGAGGGTACAGTGCTTTCTATTTGTACTAATTGTATATTAATATTACCTTAAGAGTACCATTGTATATGTTTGGGCCAATTCAAAACAGCAATTAAAAGTATAAAAGTAGTAGCAGAGGACTACTGTTTCTTGTGCTCAGAAATGCCTTTGTGAATCAGCCCCGTGTGTGCCCATAACACAACTGCAGCCTCCTACAAATATCTGCAGAGGAACTCTTTGCTTACTCAACTCATTCGCGTTTCGTTTGTATTCACAGGATGACAGATAATGCAAGTCCAAGCCAAGTGGAAGGTGAGTCAGAAGAACCATCTGGAGACAATGTAGGGGCCCTCCGCAGTTCTAGGAACAAACAGCAGGGCATGGAAGATCACAGCAGGAGTGGTGGCTAAGCAGCTTGGCCACCCAGGGTACTAGATATAGCGTTAGCCGAAGCCATCTGGGTCTAGGGAGTAGCCCACCAGGAAGCCATGTATTAATAGTTATTTGGACTAAATGTGGGTGAAATTGACGTTTTGCCTGCAAAATTAACAAACTTTGCGAACTTGCTAAAACTGCCTATAGATGAATATGTTTGCATAAAAATGATTGTGTGCAGTTCTCTTGGAAATCTATGCAGCAAGGGAACTCTACCACTAAATTGAGGTTTGCTGAGATTTGTTTCTGTCAAACCTAATTTAGTACGTTTGTTTTCTTTTTCTTCTGGCTTATTAAGCCGATTTGCCTTTTGATAAAATCGTCTTGAAGTTTGTGGAGGAAAAACATCGCAGTTTCGCTCCCAGGAAAACTTGAGTATTATATCTAAAGTGAGACTATTTTCAAGGGTGCGAGTAGAGACATTTACCAAACGTTTCTCATTTCATCAATGGTGATATTATAGAGACTAGACAGGGCAGATTTGGTTAGGATTTTCAACAATCTGTTAAGAATTAAAAAAGTTCTACAAACACAGAGTGATTGCTAAAACTAGTGGCACACCTTTTGAGACCAGTGAGACTGTCAGTCTGATACCACAAAGACCCAAAATGATGAGTCATGGAGAAACAACCAAATCTAGCTAGACGAGCACTCTGAAGGAGCAGGGAGAATGATCGAATAAGGAGGGGTGTGGTGCAGCGACAAGAGTGACTGACGGTGGAGCGCAGGGCTTACGGCACGACCCCTGGTGGCGGCGGCAGCTCAGCATCATGTGACTGGGCAATAGCTCACTTAATCTTCCCGACGGCCCCCACAGCACCTCAATAGCCTTTGGGGTGATAAGTTCATGCTTTACAAATGTGGAATTATTTATTATTTCTAAATAACACCTCTGAGTTAATCTATGCTAGAATCTGGGGAGCACATAGACAGCACAGCACCTCACTACCACTCTATAGTACCCCAACAGTGCCAGTCCAGGTCACAAGCATCAATATTCACCAATATGCTGTTGATACATAACTTAATCTGAAAGTCTTCTCTGCTTCAGACATCCATTCCCTCAACCACTTCCTGCACGTCATCCATATTTGAATGTTCAGCGCCTACCTAAAGCTCGACCTAACATAGACAGAATTCTTGTTAGTTGCCAAGAACATTTAGGAAACAGTACAAACCTGGCTCAATGACATGAACGTTGATGGATTCAAACACCAACTTTTCTTCAATGCAAAGTTGCTTGGAATCATGCTGGGCACCAGCCTCACCACCAAGGAACACCTCAACAAAAAAACAAAAAAATGCCTGATACCTGCTCTCTCTTCAAAAGAATGTTAAACTGTTCTTCCAGAAACTGCTGTTCAAGCCATCACAATGTCATATCTAGATGGTGATAACATTCTACGTCATGGCCTTCCTTACTCCACTCTGGTATTCTTAAAAAGAATCCTACAAGCTGCAGCAGGTCTCATCCAGGGCCTGAAGAAATATGATCATATCACTCCCTTCTTGATTGAACTGCATTGGCACCTCTTGCCATCCCATGCCATTTTCAAAACCATCACAAAGCCATCATGACCAGCACCTCTGCTTATCTTGCAGACAAGCTCATCCTGCAACTAGGACACCATCAGACTGCAGATTAAGAAGTGTAAAAAATGAAAAACAAAACTCAAACAGTAGGTATTTCCCATCTGTGCACCCAATATATGGAACAACATCCCCATATCTGTTAGGGTTGCCTCAATGTTGCTCCAATTTAGGATACATTTGAAGATGCACCATTGAAAGAGCACTACATCATAATGCTCTAACAGCCCACAAAACAGATACCTCTCTAATCATTTGTTGACTTTATGATTGTCTTTGACCATTTACATCTCCTTGCTGACTTTTGGATAGGTTTGTGCTAAAGCAAACACACAAAAGGTGATGGGGGTGCTTGTAATAAGTCTAACTACTGTCTGTTGCTCCCACTCATTCTTTTGCCTACCATGCCACCCGGGATTATGCCCCGCCATATTCAAATCAGTATGGACCCTGCTCCAATAGGAATAGTTCAGCCCGAACTGCCTAGTAAGGCACTATAAACATACCACATACATATATAAAGTGGGTGCGTGCCTAAGTAACACTTTCATTTAACTCACTGTCAATTCTGAAATTACAAGCCCCAGAAAGGATCTTAACTAATATTCACTTTCATACAGATTCCATGCAAATCCAGAACACACCTGAAAACATTAGATGCAGTCATCCTCCCCCTGTGATTGTGCTTTCAGTATGGTTTAAATGAATCACACATCACTGACGGCCACGTGCAATGTTATTCTGACAGCCCAAGCATGTAGTCATGATTTCAGGATCTTCGCCCTCAGACTGAGTTTTGAGTGTCATAACGCGGTTCGAGTGTTTGCTTCAGCACACAATAAATGTGATTTATTGGATGGTGCATGCAATTGCTGCTGAATTTTACAGGCTGCGGATTTAGTCTGTAAAATGTGCTGCCTCTCACCCAGACAGTACCGCACAGACTGGTGTTATAGCTGGACAGGAACTCAGGCAGCAAGGCTGAGTTCAAAGACACTCAGTAAGGTGTAGGAAGCCAAAAACAGAGCCCCTTGACATGACATCCCATGGCCTGACCAGGAGGGTACTGCACAGCTCTGGTCTAGCTAGTGGCACTGAGCTTTCAGTAGTTTAAAATTCAGCGCAGCCTGTTTATCATTAGCTCCACATCGGGCTAACCATGAGATACTGACAGTGACCAGACCTACCACTAAATAAGGGGTATGCAGTTCGGAAATCATTCCAACCAAATCGGTTTGGGAATGGTTTCCGACTGACTCGGATCGGGAGAGTCCGACTGACTGAGTACGGTGCATGTAGATGCTTCCAGATACGATTCGGTTAGACTCCGATTGACTTCAATGGGAGCCTATGTTCCGATCGAATGCATAGCCTCCCATTGAAGAGAGGGGTGGCTGGGGTAAATCGGGAACCCTGTGGCAGGCACCCCCTGGTGTCTGCAACACTATGCATGGCTGGAAAGAGGGGACCCATGAGTACCCCCATCGGCCCAATTTGGAAGGCTGTGAGTGAAGGGGGCCTGCTACAGGAACCCAAAGTTTGATTGCGATTCGAATCGTAAGGCAGGATTCGGAAAGGCTGTCCAAATCCAGCATCATAATCGGTCGTTCGGAAACGTGGCCGATAGAGACGTACGAGTCTGCTCTGAATGGCTCGGTCATTCTGAATGCCGTTGGGTTCGGATTAGGATATTCCTAATGCCTAACTCACATCGTAATCGGTCAGTTGGCAAACTTTCTGATGCGTTCGGAAAGACACGTTCCTGATCCGATTCAGATTGAGCAAATGCCATTAGGAGGCCTTCCAAACCGCATCGCGCTCCACACCTAAGAAGGAGACTGAGATTAAAGGTCTGCCAGTGAGGATTTATAGTTTCATTTAATCTAAAATAAATTGATGTGCTAACCTGTTGTACTATGACTTCTGCTACAAGGCCAACTACTGTGGTTCATGATTGATGTCACAGAGATGGTAAAGGATGTCACTATTAGGCTTTTTATAGCACATACTGGTATAAGGATCTCAACTCTTGCATGGATAGGAATGGTGACAAGAGTTTTTTCTTCACATAGACAATAGTGGAGACATGGAGCTGACCTACGTTAAGAGTGGTTGGGGTGATTGAGAGGTAGCTGGCCACAGACAATCTTGGTGGAGTTGAATCTGTCAATTGGATAAGATGCAGTGAGTATTCCAAATTAAACATAAATAACATTTCAAGAGCTCTCTTTCCGAGCCTATAGCATTTTATTAAATTTTAGTGCGGCACAATGCATTATTATTGTTCTCCAAGTTTTCAAACTTTATTGGTGGAGAATCCCCTTGGGGAAGGCAGGCTTCACGTACTTTGCTCATACACTTCAATTCAGGTTTGGTATTAAACCTCTCCACTATCACAGCCACCAGCCACCACTGATCCAGCATGCAACACTTTATGCCATTTACTAGACAAGAGTGTGTTCGCACCCTTTTTTGTTAATTTTTGTCAGACATGTAAGTGGTTAATCTCTTGAGTGAACTAGCAGCATAACATTCACTATGATAAGCTAAAATTAAACATTAACTCCCTGCTCTAAACATCTTTGAAGTATTTTTCCTTTATATATTTTTTGCAGTTTTATATGGTTGAAGGATTTTCCCAGTCGAGCCGAGACCAGATTCGAACCCGGTTACCTCGTTCCCAGGTCAGTCCTTTTTGCCACCTCTCCTCCCCTGCTGGTTTCCTCTGAGTTTTTTCGTCTTTCTCTCATCAATTATCCTTCCTATCATTCCAATTAAAACAGAGCAATTTTTTATCACAAAAGTCCTAAAACAAATGGACATTTAAGTTTTCGAATTCGCACCTCAGAATTGTGTACTGCATTTTCAATTTTTGAATTCATATGCTTTGCTACAAAGTAAATGATGCAGGTCCACCTAAATGTAAATGTTTCTCTCTTGTGACTCAGCATCCGGGTTGAGATGGCAAAGCCTTACCCACCATCCTTACGGCTGGACCTAAGCAGGGGGCTCCGAGATATCTGCTGCCTTCGCCTTTCTGCTACTTACATTCCTTGCAGGACTTAAATAATAATTCATGGGGTTTTGAGGACCAAATACATTTTAAAGGATCGCAACTTACTGTGATAGTTTCCGGTGTAAAAAAATGCCAAAAAGCACCTAACCGGATTATAGTCCAACAAGGCAAAATACACTGTCTATTTAATGCATGAAAAAGGAATAATGTATTCCGGGAATTCACAGACTTGCGGGTGAGATGGGAGGGGGTATCGAGGTTTTGAGAGACAGGGAAGGGCACAGGGGGCACAGCTAATATGTCATGGTGACAGGTAGCTAATGGTCTGCCAAAATGAGAAGTACTTGAGGAATCCATCATGTCATCACTACATTAGTAAAGTCATATCTCTGAATAGCTGCCATACCGTTTCAGTGCTTCATTTGTTAAAATGAAAGTGCCATGGCCCTCATCAAGAGGCCACTGTAGCTTGTACCGCCCATTGCCTGTTCCTGCGCGGTCACTAACAAAGCCAACATAACTACTGACCATCACACTCCTACAAGTGTGACAATTCAGACTATTCCATGACTCAAAAACTATAAGAATGGCTTTGATAGCAGGTATTATTCTTTTTTAATGTATTTTTAAATAATAACCAAGTCAAAAGTGCTGTTGCTGACAATTAAGCGCCGGTGCTGAGCACCGGAAACCACCGGCCCAAATTAAGCACTGTTATTAATATTACTTTAAGGTGCTTGCACGTCTCAGCTGGCCTACAATACTCATAATAGGAAGTACCAACACTTGTTAACAGAGCAGTAATACACGTATGGATCAGTGGAAGTAGTTCTGAGCAGAGCCACAGTATAATTACAATGGACAGCTTTTAGCATGACTGCTATACTAAAAAGCACTGGCAAAGCCAATAGGTCTCCCGGTAGCTGGCTGCCTCTTGGCTTTGTCTGTACTTGTTTTTCGTGTCATGATATCTCAAAACTTTACAGTTGGGCAAGCCTTGCTTCAATAAAAACAAATAAAATGATTAAAAGCTCAAAATACTTTTTGTCTCAAAGAGCACACATTACTGTAGCAGTCCCTTGCACTTAAGGAAACTACTTTGCATGTCTAAGTGCTCCTTAGTAAAATGCAGAATGCCGTCATTCACAGTAAAGGTAGCCAATGACTAAAGTAGGCTGATCCACTGCTGCACACAAGGGATCCCCCACACTCAGGCTGAAGACAGTGCAGCTGCAGCTCGGAGTGCCTTAAAAAATATATGAAGCCCTCCCGGGATCATGAATTCAATGACTCAAGAGGCCTACCGTAACTATGAATGTTCCTGGAGGGGCTGTTGAGTTCTTTGAAGCTCCCCATGACATTTTTTTTTTTAAATATTATCTTTTTATTAACAAATTAATAAAAATAAAGAAACATCTGGTGATATCATAGCCTTATCAATACAAGGGTAACATCGTCACTTGTCCAGAATAACTTGCAACAATACATTCTAAATAGGATCATGGGGATTCCGGCCTTTCCGCTTCGTCTCGTGGCACCGGAGGCTCACAGATCTCACCCCGATAAGTATTCCACGCCCCCCCCAGATTCTCCCCCACTTCTTCGGACACCGTCTGGCCACGTACACATTTTCCTCCTGAAACATGCACCAATCTAAATCCTCAACCCACTTAGCGACCCTGGGCGACTGGCTGGCTCTCCCCAACTGAGCTATGTCCCATTTCACCACCATGCATGCCAGCGTTACCCACTGTCTCCGATACGAATTCAGGTCTGTGGGCTCCCACACATTCAATATACATCTCCGGGCTTCCATTTGTATCTCCTCCCCCAATACTTCTTTCATCTCTCTATGAACCCTAGCCCAGAATTCCTGTATTTTCACACAATGCCACAGAACGTGCACAAAGGTGCCAATCTCTCCGCATCCCCTGCTTCATTCCCCATTCTCCATCCGCCCCATTCGCACCAGCTGAAGTCCAGTAATATACACCCTGTGTAAGATCTTTAACTGCACCAATCAGAGTCTCATCTGGATCACCACGGTATTAGGGGAGGAAACTGCTTCCACCTAGTCTTCGTCATCTATCTCCAACCCATCAGCACTCCACTGCTCTCTAATACGTCAAAGTGGATCCTCCATGTTATTAACAAGCTTCTTATATATTAAAGAGATAGTCTTCTCAAGAAGGTGCCCATCTAACACCCGATCCTCAAGGGGAGAAGCTTCTGGGAGCGAAGCATCCCGAGGTACATGCGTGAGAAGGGCATGCCTAACCTGTCGGAATAGGTAGTGCTCATTATCATTCAAACTATATAGTTGCTTAAGAGAGTCAAAAGTATGTATCTTATCACCATCCCATACATCCTTTATCTGGGTAATACCAATTAGATCCCACTTGTCGAAACCCTTAGATGTCCACAAATTCCTGAGCCTCTCAGAATTTAACAGGGGGGTAGCCAGCGTCAATTTCCCTTCCCAACCCAAGTATCTATTGGCAGCATGCCACACGTACACTGCATGCGCCGTTGGACCCGTCAGCGGGTACTTCCCAACTTTGGCATATAATGCCCTGCCAATGTCTCCTCCCGGAGCCTGTCTGCGATCCATGGCATATCCTGGGTCCCCTGGGGGACCATATACAATCTGATTTATTGCTGCCAGTTGAAAGGCCCAGTAATATTTCCTCAGATCTGGGAGCCAATACCCCAATCATACCATGGGAGGGTTAACTTAACAAATGCTATTCTGGGTCTACTATCCCAGAGAAGCTGCCTCTGTAGTGCCTCTATTTCTTTGAAGTAGGATACCGAAACCGGATCCATTGTGTTTTGAAGGGCGTATAAGAATCGAGGTAGAGACATCATTTTAAAGAGCAACGCCCTCCCAAGCAATGATAATGGGAGAGCCCTCTTTCGCTCCACGTGCTTTTTAAACCGGCCCAGAGGAGAGAGTCCAAATTATTGGTATACTTCAGCTTTGGATCCAGCGTTATATAAATACCAAGGTACTTAAATCAAACTGATTCGATCTGTATAGGGCACAACTGCGGGACCACCGGCGTCTCGCCCGCTAGAACAAAGAGCACTGATTTTGACCAATTTATAGCAAATCCGGAGTATCTATTAAAAATGGCCAGCAGGTCCAAGAAACAAATCAATGATGACTTGGGTTTGGTAGGATAGAGCAGGATATCATCCGCGTACAGTGAAATTTTATCGTCCCACTCTGGTGTCCACAGCAAACCACGTATCAACCGGTCCCATCGGACCCACGCCGGCAGGGGTTCCAGCGCCAGAGCAAAGAGAAGCGGAGACAACGGACAACCCTGCCTCGTGCCCCACCCGAGGGGAAAATCAACCTACTTGCAATTATTGACAAGTTCCCTGGCCAAAGGATTAGCATACAACAACCTTATCCATCCAATGAACTCCACTCCAAAACCCAATTTCGCCAACACCGCAAATAAGTAGGTGACCCTGTCGAACGCCATTGTGGCGTCTAAGGACACATGGACCGCCGGTTCCTGCAGTACAGAGGAACAACCCAGGATCCTGTGCAACCTCCGCAAATTTAGAGCCGTGTTCCGGCGCTGCATGAAGCTGGATTGATCGGGATGTATCAGTGTTGTAATTACCTTAACCAGTCTTGTGGCGAGTAGTTTGGCCAATATTTTAGGCTCCGCATTGAGTAGTGAAATAGGCCTGAATGAGGAGCATAATGTCTTAGGCTTGCCTGCCTTATGGATAACAACTATGTTTGCTACCCGTTGGTCGTATGGGAGCTGACCCTTCTCCCTACTCTCCAGGAACATGGCTCGGATATACGGTGCTAGTTTATGGGTATTTAATTTATACAATTCTATTGGTATCCCATTTGGGCCAGTCGCCTTCCCAGATTGTATCCCCCTAGTTGCTTGTGTGACCTTATCGTCCGTGAAGGGGGAATCCAGATATTTCCTATCTTCTTCCGATAAGCCAGGCACACCAATATCCTTGATCATTTCACAGTTTTCTGCCTCCGTAAACCCACCAACTGAGGTGTACACCCCACTGTAGTAATTGGAAAGTTCCTCAGCCACCGCCTGTGGGTCAGTGATCATGCAGGAGTCTTTCCCGTCCAACTCAGGCACCAGCCTAGATGCCCATTCCCCTCGCTCGAGCCATTCAATCAGCTTGCCCGCCCTGTCTCCATACTCATACACCCGAGACTGTATGGCGTTGTTCTGGGCAATCGCTCTCTCCCTGGCAAGACCTCTATACTCGTCCTGTCGTAACTTCAAGAAATGGAGGTCTTCCGAAGTGGGAGACTTGGCCACTCTTTCTTCCAATCTCATCACCTCGGCCTCTGCTTTGACAATATCCTCCTGACATTTCCTTTTTTTCCCCGCCACTAAGTAACACTACCCTCATTTTCCTGGAAGTAGTGGTCCGAGACTCGGATAATCTCTTTTTTGGTGGCAGTGTCTTTCAAATGACATGCATTAATAGGGGCAACCTTGCCTACCGCTGATTGCCCAAATTCAACCTGCACCTACAGGGGAGAATGGTCTGATATGCCCCTACCAAGGTATCTCGCCTCTCTAATTATAGCTGCCATGGCCGCCTCCAGCCATCCACCAACCCCAACGTATCAAGAAATTCCGGGAGCCATCTCTGCGATGATCTAAGTGCACGCTTCGGGCATCTATCCATCTCGCCATCCAGCACCGCATTAAAATCGCTTCCCAATACTAAAAGGCCCAGAGGCAATGTGAGAAAAACTGCACCTAAGTCCCTAAAAGTGTCAGATTGAAGGTCAGGCGGTACATATATTGAGGAAAAGGTAACCGTCCTCCCCCAACTGCCCTGAGACACCAACATATCTGCCTCTCTGGTCCGACCTTGTGGCCTGGACTGTAAAGGGAAAGGAGTTCTTAGTCAAAATACCAACTCCCCTAAACCCGGACGTAAACCCCGCATGCGCCACCAATTTATACCCCCCTTTATGGAGGGCCATACATCTGTTGCCAATCAAGTGCGTCTCCTGCAACAACACAACATCCGGGTAATGTTGTCTAACAAACTGATTCACCATCCCTTTCTTAATCCTGTCACCCAGACCATTCACATTCCAACTCAGCACCAACTACATCTAGCTGCGATATTATCACCCGATGAAAACAAGAACACCATTTTGCAAACCATTTGACACACCATTGACATTCTGAAAAAACACCCACATTTGCCCCTGCCCCTCCCCTCCACCCTGCACCCCTGCATAAGGCTAGCGCCCCTCCCCAACTCGCAGTGTGCCTGTCACCCAAACCCAACTTACTGAGGTAACTAAAAGTAGTAATGAGGAGGAACTCACAGCCCAACCCCCCTCCGCCCATCCCCCCGGATAGTAACTTGCGTCCTAGGTCTAGTTTCAGCAGTCCCACTGTACTACATGCCTAGCTAATAATGAGTTGCGGTGCCACCCTGCCACCCGACTCTGTCCATCAGTGCAAAAGTTCTCACAGCCCTCATCATTCTTGTTCTTGCGGTTCTTCGCACCACCACGATTGCGCTCCTCCGGACCAATCAAAGTCTGACTGTCAATCCAGTCCGATGCCACCTCCAGGTTGTCAAAGAACCAGGTCTCCCCATCGATTTCCACCCTAAGCCGAGCCGGAAACATCATGCAATATCTAAGACCCTTCTCCCTGAGTTTTTTCTTCACCGGAAGAAAACTTTTTACCTCTGCTTCTGCACCACTTGAGTGAAGTCAGGAAAGAAGGACAGCCTAGCGTTCCCGTACCTCAAGGAATCTCCAGTTTGTGCCGCCTGTAGGATCACGTCTCTGTCGCAGAAGTTTCCCACCCTTGCGATCACCGGGCGAGGGGGGGCCCTGGTCTGGGCCTACCCCCCAGCCCTCTATGGACCCTCTAAATTGTGAAAAGGTTACTAAGGCCCTTCGACTTGAGATGTTTAAGGACAATGTCCTCAACAAATAAGTCCGGCGCCGGGCCTTCTGACTTCTCTGGCACGCCAAGAATGCGTATATTATTAAGCCTGACTCGTCCCTCATACTCATCAAGCTTCCGGTGTGTTACATCTCAGGAAGTCTTAAGGTCACACACCTCCTGCTGCAACAACGTCATATCATCAATCAAGCTAGTAGTCTTAATGTCGAGTGATTTCACTTTCTCACTCGTCTTATTGAGGTCGCCCGCAGCAAATTAACATCTAGCTTGAATGTGTCCAGCTTGTTATCCAGTGCTTCCAGCTTTTTCACCATTTATTATTTATTTATTTATTATTGACATTTAGTTAAGCGCGAACAATTGCCCGTGGGCGTCTCGGCGCTGCTACTTCTGCAAAAATTCTCCACGACTGAATTTCTAGAAAATCACTGGTTAAACAACCATGTTTTCAGTTTTTTGCGGAATGAAAAGAGGGAGGGGATGGTCCTAATGGACTGAGGTAATGTGTTCCACAATTTTGGAGCCATGGAAGTTTGGACTCTGTTTATCGCCGCCATAACGTCCGCCAGTGTTGGCTCCGTAGGGTCTCCTTGCGAGTCCCCCCCCGGTCGAGTGGGTCTTCCTCGAGTCCACCGGGGACCCTTTAAGTATCGTGCATCGATCAAGTTTGTTGGTCTGGACATGCTTCGAACCCTTCGAAGTCCTAGGCAAGGCTCTGTCAGTGTCTCTGTCAGTGTCTGCCTTTGATGCCATCAGGGGGATACAAAAGGGGATGATGGACGGAGCGTTTGAGCAAATCAAACACTCACCCCCAGTCAACTGATCTGGGTTTAATCCATCACCATTCTTTAGCTCACTCGGCCACCCCAGTTCAGACATGGCTATGTGCAAATCAGTCTCACCCTGTGCCTCATGGGGACAGTCCAGCCCGAACTGCCAAGCCATGTCTTCCCTGGACCAGAAACAAGCATCCTGGGACCGGTTTCGGATTCATAATCCTCATCAGCCAGGCTATCTTGAATCCAGTGGCCAAGTGAGCAAGGGACTCACGTCTGAGCATACCCTGTCACACTTAGGGCGAACAAAGCGATACAAAAGGGGATGATGGACGGAGCGTTTGAGCAAATCAAACACTCACCCCCAGTCAACTGATCTGGGTTTAATCCATCACCATTCTTTAGCTCACTCGGCCACCCCAGTTCAGACATGGCTATATGCAAATCAGTCTGACCCTGTGCCTCATGGGAACAGTCCAGCCCGAACTGCCAAGCCATGTCTTCCCTGGACCAGAAACAAACATCCTGGGACCGGTTTCGGATTCATAATCCTCATCAGCCAGGCTATCTTGAATCCAGTGGCCAAGTGAGCAAGGGACTCACGTCTGAGCATACCCTGCCACACTTAGGGCGAACAAAGCGATACAAAAGGGGATGATGGACGGAGCGTTTGAGCAAATCAAACACACCCCCAGTCAACTGATCTGAGTTTAATCCATCACCATTCTTTAGCTCACTCGGCCACCCCAGTTCAGACATGGCTATATGCAAATCAGTCTGACCCTGTGCCTCATGGGAACAGTCCAGCCCGAACTGCCAAGCCATGTCTTCCCTGGACCGGAAACAAGCATCCTGGGACCGGTTTCGGATTCATAATCCTCATCAGCCAAGCTATCTTGAATCCAGTGGCCAAGTGAGCAAGGGACTCACCATATAGCCATGTCTGAACTGGGGTGGCAGAGTGGGCTAAAGAACAGTGATGGATTAAACCCAGATCTTTTGACTGGGTGTGAGTGTTTGATTGATTTGGATGCTCCGTCCATCACCACCCCCTTTTGTACCGGGTTTGATGCCATCAGGGCGTCCACCTCTCTCCACCTCTCAATGGCAAAACACAGTGTCCTCCAAAGATACAGGAGTCAGACTCCACCACTGCAATGCCACCTCTCAGCACGAGCGGCCTCCCGCCACTCCTCCTAGCAACTGGATTAGCAAGCCTGGGCACCTCTCCTTCCACCAGAGACAGCAGCTCTCATACATTGTCCCTCCCAACACTTCAGCCGTCACTTCTTTGCGGTTCAGGGTAAACCCCTGCTTTCAGGCCCTTCCAACGTGCGCCTCAATTGACCGCATGGCGGGCCCGTCACGTCAACACATCCAACACCGCAAGTCGCAACACGGCAGTGGCATTCCCTGCCACGACACCCGCTGTTTGTGCCTCCAAATTTAGTGGGACCACACCCCACCAATCAGCAAGGTTCCACTCCGCTACAGACAAGAAGTGCGAAAATACCACAGGGCTCCAGGGGCGGGGACTCTAGGCTTCTCCGCCCCTCTTCTCATCCAAGCCCCTGGGGCTGGCCCCCTCGCAGGTCCCCGCCGCCTTGCAGCCCCAAGTGTGCACCAATGCGTCGCAAGCACTGCGCTGGAGTTTTCAGTCGTATCGCCACCCTGGCCCCCAAGTATACAATAAGGGTGGTTAAAAGCAGTGTGTCAGGGTGCGTCCACTACTTCGCGGGCGGCAGGGCTCTGAAGAAAGTGAAGACCGCTAAGTCCGCTGGTCCCCTAACGCTCTATTCAGCATCCTGGACAGAGCGCCTGTCTCCCACCACATTCGGCCGGTGCCCCGTCCACTCGACCGTAGATATCGCAAGGTGGGCATATCACTCCGGCAGGGGTCCCGGCGCGGCACTCGCGCCCGCAGGAAATTCGGGACTCCAGCGCGAGTATGGGGCCGGACTGGTGACTTCCGGTTTCCGGCCCCGATGTTGTTACACTCATGGCCGGATCGGGTCAGCACCACAGGCCCCGGCCTGAGCGCCGAGCAGGCCGCAAGTTGTCTGGCGGCGTTTCTCGGGCACCCGATGCTTGTTTTGGCCTCAAATTAAACCAGGGGGCCTCGCTTCAGCCCCCCCCCACCGGATAATGGACCCAGGACGCAGGATCAAGGTCAGGATTAATATGAGGGAGGAACGGGGTATCCGGAGTCGAGCCTTCACGCGGCCATATTGGTCACGCGCGTGGCTCCCCCATGACATTTAAAGAACAGTTTGGTGGTGCCCCCTCCCATTCCAAGGGCACCACGAGCATCAGACAGATCTTTTAAAAAGCCCTTGCCGGGCACTCCCCAGCTAGAGAAATGAATGTCAAGTGAGCTGCTACTCTGCTCATTTCACATTCCTGCTTTATATTGTTTTTTATTTGGAGAAGGAGCATGTGGCCCTGTCCTCTGGCATTTTAATGACCCCTGGGATCCCATCCCCTGGGGTCTGATACATTTTTAGATCAAGATGTTGACATAGGTGCCTGTTAGACCTGGAATCATCGGCGTGAGTCTCCTTTCCATTTTGACGGATTGTCTCCTCTTTTTTTATATGTTTTTACTGGTTATATGCTTTGGGCACTGTGCCACTGCTATTCAGTGCCACAGTGCAAGTGCTCCCTATGTTAAATTGATGTACTAATTGGTGATTCCATGTTTGAGTTGTTTGATTTACCTGTCAGCCCCAAGTACAGTGCACCATGTGTGTGCAGGGCTTGTCAATCAAATGCTGCTGGTGGGCTTGCAGCACTAGTTGTGCCACCCAAAGAAGCAACTTGCAAAGTGTGTCTCAGGCTTGTGTGCAGTCAAGCACTGCCATGTTGACTTGGCAAGTGCACCCACTTGCCAGTTCCTAAACCTTCCCTTTGCTTCATATTAGACACCCCTATGGTAGGCCCAAGGGCAGGGTGCATTGAAAGTATAACGTAGGATATGCTCTGGTATGTGTAGCATGTCCTAATAGTAAATTACAGCCATTTTCGTTTTTCACTATTCCAAGGCTACCTGTTCTCCATAGGTTAGAATGGGCAGTTAGACTATTACATTCTTATAATCCTAACTGACTCAGGGAACATGGTAGAAATTCGAATTTAATATGCCTGAACTCAGAATGATATAATACCTATTTTAGTAGAGTTGGTTTTAATATTCTATGTTTGAAAATACCACTTTCAGAAAGTGGGTATTTTCTTGCCTAACTGTCCAGGCCTGCCTCTGCTAGATTGTGTATTCCTTGTCTGGGTTTGTGAGTGACAGGGCTGAGGGATTCCACGAGACAGGCTGGGGCAGCCCAGTGGTGAATAGAAAGATCTGCATCTAGATGGGAGGGAGGAGTTGCACCTGGGACCTGAATAGGGCTGGGCCTTCCCTCTACAATGCTGGCTCCACCTCCTGTGGCTTGTCTGATGTCTCTGCCCTGCACTGTGAAAGGAGAGAAGGAATCTTGTTAACAAAGTGCTCCAGAGCTGTGCCTTCCCTCCCCTGTGCCGGCTCCACCTCCTGTAGGGCGGTTGATGTCTCTGCCCTGCACAGTGAAAGGAAGGAGAGAGTCATGTAAACAAAGTGCTCAGAAACTGGTTTGAACTAGGCAGAGGCCTCTCTGCCTTCAGAGAACAAAGAATGTTGGGGTATAAATATTGGGACCCTGATCCCAAGAAATTAGATTTTCTGGAACAAGAAACCTTTTGCCAAGGAGAAGAACCAAGGAAGCTGCAGGAGTTTGACTGCCCCTCTGCCAGTGTGCTGTTTGCTGGGTTGGCCTGCAGTGGTTGCTTCATTGCCAAGGAAAGGAGAAGGAATTTTCAAGGACTTTCATCATCTTCAGAATATTCTCCAAGGGCTTGAACTGTGCTTGCCTCCTGCTGAAGTCTCAGGGACAAAAGACTTCATCTGCAGCTCCCCTCTGAATTTCCTTGCTGTAAATGATCAACTCCAGACATTTGCGTGTTGCTGGGAGCTGGAAGTGCGACGCTGCGAGGAAGCGTGTCGCCACCGCAGCTGAAATCATCACATCGCCGGAGAAGCTAGCCTTAGGCGCATCTCCCTGGAAGCGTGTGTTCATCGAAGCTGCCTGCTGTTGCATCCCCGAAGAGTGACGCCATCGAGAGAGTCGCCATCGCATCACCGGAGAAGCGTGTCACAGGGCCTGTCGCGGTCCAAAGTACAGAGTTGTCGCAAGGCTGCCAGGGCGCCTACGCATCATCATCGCAGCATCATCGCAACGTCACATCAAGGGGCCATCTTCTCGCATCGCAACCGGATCATCGCATCTCATCAAAGCGCCATCTTGCACACCACAACGGGCCCGCAGGGCGAGAATCTACGCATCACCTCTGCACCGGTAAGGATTACAACGCATCCCCCACTCTGCGCAAGCATTGAGGCACGACGCATCATCTCCCCCAGATCACGGAACCGACGCATCTCCCCATTTTAGAGCCTTTTGTTTACTTTGCGTTACGCATCCAGGTACTTTGTTGAGAACTTTGTCGCACCTATCATCTACTTGAACTAAGTAACATTAATCATCTTTAAAGCAATCTTAAGTGTAGTATTGTGGATTTTTGTCATTTGTGGTCTTGTGTTAAGTCTATATAAAGAATACTTATTTTTATATAAACTGTGTTGTGTCCATCTGTAGTGTTTTCACTGTATTACTGTGTATATTCACAAATGCAGTGTGTTAACTGCCTCTGAGATAAGCCTGTCTGCTCGTGCCAAGCTACCAAAGCAGGTGAGTAGGGGTTATTAAGGAGTGTAATCCCCTTATCCTGACTTAGAAGTAAGGGTCCCTATTTGGACAAAGGTGAATACCATTGCCAACTAGAGACCCCCAGATCTAACAGTGCCCATCTCCACGTGTGTTGAAATCCCCACGGTTTCCCATTCCCTAGTGCCAATATCTAGTTACTAAGGAGGGAGTGGGCATCTCCCTTGCCCAACCCTTTTGAAAGAACTGGGGACCCCATAAGCCCTAGGGCTGATATTTTTTTATGGCTTTATAAAAGCCCGGGGGATCCCATCCTCAGGGCCAATGTATTGTTAATTTGGAGAGAAGAATGGGCCCCGCACCCTGAGCCATATAATGGCCCAATCAACCCTATTCTCCAGGGAACAACTGCAGCAGTGTCATGAGCAAGTCAGTGCCTGGGAAAGTGAGACCAAGGAACAGAAATCCAATGACTTCTCCGCATTCTCCCAGGCAGGGAAAACAGGTTTAGTTCCGCCGGGCGGGAGCAAACCAGTGCAGCTGGCTCCTGCCACACCTTGGATGGCTGCAAGCAGAAGTGCTGGCAGGGGCCCCGGGGCTACCTCCTGCAGCACGAAGGCCTCTCATTGTTGTGGGTGCCCCGGATGGGACTAGGACACGCATGGCTAAATTTAATTAATTTACTCTCTGTGAATGTTGCCTCCGGGGCCATGTAATGGATCGTGCTGGAGGGACCACACTCTCCCTTAAGGATGTATCCCCTGGGGATGAGATACCCAGGGCCATGTAATGACTTGGCAAGGGAGGCTGTTTGTCACCTCCCCTCAAATAATAATACACCAAGCACCTGGCCTGGGCCCACCCAGTGGGGGCGGGGTGGGGGGGCATTAAAAAAAAAACGCGGCAGGCCACCATTTTGTAAACATTTTTATAGGGAGGCCACCATTTTTTAAACATTTTACAGCATATCCTCAGTACTGCTAAATATATATTTATATTTTTGGCGCAAGAAGGTCTTCTAGGAGCCCCAGGCCTCTTATCATTTTTTTAACCTTTTCTTAGAACAGGAGACGGAGTCCCGGAGTACTAAACTGGCTAGCGCAACATCTTTTTTGATGTTGTGGCAGCCAATTAGATCTTAACTTTTGCTTTTTTGGGTCCATGGATCCTCAATAACCTGAAAAACATAACGTTTTTTAAACCACATTTCTATAAAATTACTAAATAAGTTTACACCAAATCACAAAAATCACACTTTCTGGACCAAGATCTTGCTTTCTCCCAAACTTTAAATTATATTCACCCGTTTTGACTGTGTCTAATTTTCCTATGGAAAAAATAAATGTGGAAAATGTGTTTTGGTACGCCTCCTCCCTTTTTCCTAGCCCTTCTTAACAGATCGCCCTGTAACTTTCCAGGAAGGAGCAGAGGTGGAAGAACATTTTTTTGGGGAAAGTTTCAAGACGATTTATCAAACAGCGTCAAAGTGATCATATGGAAACATGGTCCTAACTAAAACTACCCAGTGTATGTGTGTGTGTGTGTGTGTGTGTGTTTATATAGCCATTGCGGTGCATCTCCTGGGCATTTTTAACTAAATGTTTGATATGGGCAGTTCTCCAACCAAATGGAAATTAGCATCAGTCCTTCCGCTTCTGAAAAAGCCAAATTTATACAGCACAGACCCAAACAACTATTGGCTCATTTCCAGACTGCCCTTCCCTGCTAGATGGAGAAGGCTATGAATATAGGAATTACAGCCTTTGTTGAGGCTCATGGACATCTTGACCCCACTCAGTTCAGATTCAGAAGCCACCACAGCACCGACCGTGCTTTGATCACAGCATCAGACAGTGGGCCCCGGTGGCAATGCTGCACTGGTGTTTTTAGCGTTCAATATTGTCAATCATAACACATCACTAGATCGTTTTGCCTCAATTGGAATCAAGTGGCGTGCACTCTTACTGCTGATATCCTTTCTGTGCCTTACCTAGGCCTGGTCGCCCCCATGCTCCGCCTGCTTCCTGCTCATCGCCGCCCGCTCCTGACTTCGCCGCTGCCTCTGCTCTTCCTGCAGGCGACCCAGCCGCCGCTGAGCCGCCCGCCGGCACCTGATTTCCCGCCGCTGCCTCACTGCGGCCCCGCCCCCCGCCAGCCGATTGGCTCACCCGCTCCCGCCACCCAGCGGACCCTCCCTCCCGGCTCCCTTCTTATGACGCCCCCACGCACGCGCAGCGGGCGCGCCGATTGTGCGCCGAAGGCGCGCCAAAGGCAAGCCCGTCTGCGCCCGTCCGCGCCTGGACCGCGCCCAGCACCAGAACCCCTGGCTCCCGAGGTTGCCAGCCCACCCGCCGGACCTACGATGCCACAACACTCAACGCACTCAACATCGGCAGAAACCCCGGATGCTACTGAGCCACCCCGCGACGCACCAACGGACCCTTCCGCTGCCGATCCTGCAACTTCTCCTGCATCCGGACCTGCACCGCACCCGCCAAGCCAAGCACCAGCAGCAACCACCTCAAGTGCATCCTGCTCAACACCCGCTCCGTCCACAGACACGCCATGGAACTCTGGAACCTCCTCGACACAACTTCACCAGACGTCGCCTTCCTCACGGAAACCTGGATGAACGTCTCCGTAGCCCCGACATCGCCATCGCCATCCCAGACGGGTACAAGATCATCAGGAGGGATCGCGTCAACCAGACCGGAGGAGGCATCGCCATCGTCCACAGGAACACCATCCGCATCACGACCAACTCTAACGACACCTTCGCCGCCGCCGAGCACCTCCACTTCCAGATACACATCGACCCAAAGACGACCCTCAGAGGCACCCTCGTCTACAGACCACTGGGACCACGTACACAATTCAGCGAAGACATCACGGACTTCATCAGCCCGCACGCCCTCCGCTCCACTGACTACATCCTCCTAGGGGACCTCAACTTCCACCTGGAGAACAACAAGGACCGCAACACCACCGCCCTGCTGGACAACCTCGCCAAACTCGGACTCAAGCAACTGGTCAACACCCCCACCTACTACGCTGGCCACACGCTTGATCCCGTCTTCTCATCCAGCAAGCACATCACCTTCAGCCACTCCACCGGACTCCACTGGACCGACCACAGCTGCGTCCACTTCAGCTTCAGAAGAACCACGACCCACCACCACCCGCCACAGGTTCCTCACAGAAGCTGGAGCAAGATCACCGCCGACCAGCTCACCACCTCCCTCAGCCAGAACCCACCCGCCAGCACAACGGACCCCAACGTAGCAGCCCGCAACTTCACGCAGTGGCTGACCGCCTGCGCCGACGACCTCGCACCACTGAAGAACCCTCCCAGCAGACCCAGGAGCAAGAAGGCATCCTGGTTCACCGACGAACTCAAGGACTCCAAGAAGACCTGCCGCACCCTTGAGAAAGCCTGGCTCCTCGACCAGACCACTGACAACATGACCGCCCTCAAACACGCCACCCGCAAGCACCACCAGCTTATCCGCACCACCAAGAAGAAATCACTGAAGGAACGACTGGACAACAACGCCCACGACAGCAAGGAACTCTTCAGCATCGTCAAGGAGTTCTCCAACCCCAGCACCGGCAACAACGACATCTCTCCGTCACAAGATCTCTGCGACTCCCTAGCCTCGTTCTTCCACCGCAAGATCGCCGACATCCACAACAGCTTCAGCGCACCATCCACGCACCCAACCGTCGAACCAACGCCCCCCACCACCACCCTCTGCACCTGGACCACGGTGACCACCGAAGACACAGCCCGCACGATAAACACCATCCACTCCGGATCTCCGACCAACCCCTGTCCCCACCACGTCTTCAACAAGGCCGACTCCACCATCGCACCACAACTCCGGAACATCATCAACACTGCCACCTTCCCGGAGAGCTGGAAGCATGCCGAGATCAGCGCTCTACTGAAGAAACCAACAGCGGACCCCACCGACCTTAAAAACTTCCGCCCCATCTCGCTCCTCCCTTTTCCTGCTAAAGTCATCGAGAAGATCGTCAACAGACAGCTTGCCGCCTTCCTCGAGACGAACGGATCCCTCGACACCCTCGCAGTCCGGTTTCAGAGCCAACCACAGCACCGAGACCGCCCTCATTGCAGCCACCGACGACATCCGAGCCCTGCTCGACAGCGGGGAAACAGCGGCACTCATCCTCCTGGAGCTCTCTGCAGCGTTCGACACTGTCTGTCACCGCACCCTAGTTCAATGCCTCAGCGACATCGGCATCCAAGAGAAGGCACTGGAGTGGATCATCTTGTTCCTCGCCGGAAGAACACAGAGAGACCGCCTCCCCCGTTTCGATCCGAGGCTACCGAAGTCATCTGCGGCGTACCGCAAGGATCATCACTCAGCCCCACCCTCTTCAACTCTACATGAGACCTCTTGCAGCCATCGCACGCCAACTCAACCTCAACATCATCTCCTACGCCGACGACACCCAGCTGATCCTCTCCCTCACTAGAGACCCTGACACCGCCAGAGCCAGCCTACACGAAGGGATGAAAGACGTCGCCGAGTGGATGAGGAACAGCCGCCTGAAGCTGAACTCAGACAAGACGGAAGTCCTCATCCTGGGACCATCGCCCTCCGCCTGGGACGACTCCTGGTGGCCCCCCGCCCTGGGCACCACACCCAAGCCAACAGACCACGCACGCAACCTGGGCTTCATCCTGGACTCCTCTCTCTCGATGGCCAGACAAGTCAACGCAGTCTCCTCATCGTGCTTTCACACCCTGCGCATGCTTCGCAAGATCTTCCGATGGATCCCGACCGAGACCAGGAAGACGGTCACCCAGGCACTCGTCACCAGCCGACTGGACTACAGAAACGCCCTCTACGCCGGAACCACAGCCAAGCTACAGAAAAGACTCCAGCGCATCCAGAACGCCTCCGCCCGACTCATCCTGGACGTCCCCCGACGCAGCCACATCTCCGGCCACCTGAGAGACCTGCACTGGCTCCCCGTCAACAAGAGGATCACGTTCCGGCTCCTCACCCACGCACACAAGTGTCTCCACGACCTGGGCCCCAAGTACCTCAACGACCGCCTAACCTTCTACACGCCCACCCGCCAGCTGCGGTCTACCAGCCTCGCCCTCGCCGCCGTACAACGCATCCGAAGAGCCACCGCCGGAGGAAGATCCTTCTCCTACCTGGCAGCCAAGACATGGAACTCCCTCCCCATCCACCTTCGTCTGACCCAGGACCATCTCGCCTTCAGGAGACAACTCAAGACCTGGCTGTTCAAGCAGTAGCGGACCCCTTCCCCCAAGCGCCTTGAGACCCCTCCGGGTGAGTAGTGCGCTATACAAATGTCATGATTGATTGATTTCTCACCGATTGAGAACAATTTGTTGCTTTAGTGAATTTTAACTCTCTAACTTTCACACTCTTTTGCAGGATTCCCCAGGGCTCTTTCTTGAGCCCACCAGGCCCGGACTGGCCGTTGCGGGCACCGGGCAATCCCCCGGTGCGCCGCAAGGGTGGGGGCCGGTTTTGGGCCCTGGGGGACGATTTTGTTACAGGGCCGATTTTGCAGCTATGCTGCAAAAACGGCCCTGTAACAAAATCGGCCGAAAACCGGCCCCGGCAAAGAGCTCGGTCGCACCCCCAGGGGGCCGGCCGAGCACTTTGCCAGGGTCGGTTTTGGTCCTCAGTCCGGCCCTGGAGCCCACCCCATTTATTATTTATGTTGCCCCACTGACAAAACTAATTCAGTCGTTTGGGTTCTCGGAAGTGTCCTATGCCGATGACACCCAAATTATGATGTCTGTGGTCAGTAACGCCACTGATATTATCACGCGTTTCCCCAACTGCCAGCTTCAGGTCAGGAATTGGACTGCTTCAAATTGTTTAAAGCTTAATTTCAACAAAATGGAGGCACTACTCTTCAGGAAAAATGGCTCCTTTTGGTTGGCAACATGATGCTAGTAGGAACTCGGATCTCTCCCTACACCTGTAAGTAAGGTGAAGAACTTGGGAATAACTTTTGATAGTCAGCTCTCCTTTTCTCCTTTAAAGGCCACGTTAAAACCATCACTTCCGCCTCATTCTTCACAGTGAAACTCCTTAGAAAGACTTTCTCCTTAATTCCTCAGCATCTACAAAAAACTGTAACTTCAGCCCGCATACTCCAAAGTTTGACTACTTCAATGCTTTGTTCGTCAACATCAGGAAAAAGTTGCTGACTAAAATTCAGATGTACAAAATGCAGCTGTCCGTCTGCTTCTGGGCATTCCTAAGCACAAATCTGCTTCCTCCTCGCTTGGGCGCCTGCATTGGCTCCCAATCAGAAAGCGCATTGATTTTTAGGCTCTGTGCGTCGCTTTTAAAGCCCTCTAGGGCATTGGCCTGGAGTACTTTAAGCACAGTTTTCAGCGGTCTGCTTCAGCACATAATCTCGTAGTGCCCAAGGACAAAAAAGGCAGGCTGAGGCAGTAGAAGCTTTTTGGTTGGCACAACCAGACTTTGGAATTCCCTCCGCCAGGAATTGAAAAGTAAAACGGAGTTGTTAGCCTTTAGGAAACACTTAAAACCGGTCTCTTTAACCATCTATCCTCCTTCCCTCTGCAGTCTTCTCTTACTCTCTGAGTCAGCACCTAGACACAATTGGGTATTAGATGTGCTTTCCACATTCCATTTTCATTTAGTTTAAAAACAAAGGTGCCCCACTGAGCCTTATTAGGCCCCCCGTCCTTTTTTTTTTTTTAAAGGAAACGGAGGCCAAACGTCCTCCTTCCGACGGCCTTATTTTTTATAAAAGGGGATGGGGCTGTGTAGCCCCCTCCCGAGCCTTATTCAGCCCTGGTACACGATCCCCAGGGCCTTTTTTTGTTTTTTTAATTGAAGGGTAGGGGGCGTGATGCTACCCTCCCAAAGCCTTATTAGATGCTGGGGACCCCATCCCAAGGCATTTTTTATGGAAGGGGAGGGGAAACAATGTGGCCCCCCTCCCTGAGCCTTATAAAGCCCTGGGGATCCCATTTTACCAGGAACATTCTTGTTGTTAAATAATGGGGAAGGGGCTGCATGGCATCCCTCTCTGAGGCTTGTTAGACCCTGGGAACCCCATCCCCTTGGACCGTTTTTTTAGAAGGAGGAGGGAGCCTAGTGGCCCCCCTCCTCAAGCCTCCAAATGCCCAAGTAAGCCCATCCCGGGGTCGCAACTATTCAGAATTGCGCTGGGGGCCACGCATCCCTCGTCCATGAGCCTTTTTTTAACCCATCCCCTGGGACCCCCACTGTCAAAGGTGGGTGCCCTAGTGCCCACCAAGGGCACCCACCATATACTCGTTGGGAGGCTGCAGGGGGAGCCCCAAGCCCCTGCTGCCCGAGTGGTTGCCCGCATGCAGCGGGAGCAGGCATTGCTACTAATGCTTCTCCTTCCGGGATGGAAATGAGGCTACTACACCTTGTAACTCTTACTGTCTTATGTAACACATCTTGTACCTTGTATAATGTGTATGTTTGCAGTGCTAGACTGGGAACAGCAACCAGCCCTGGCAGATTGTGCTCGACCGAACCTGGGAGTAGGGTGCATCTCACGTACCAGTCCAGCCCTGTACGTGAGATGTAAAGTACCCTAACACCGTACACTTGAATAAGAAGAACTATAGCGCTATAAAAGAAAGAAAGAAAAGAAATAAGAAATAAAACAAAATGATGGCATTTACATTTATGTGAAAATACTGGGACAGACCAAGACATCTGACATTCTTACAGTGCATGCATATGTCTTATATACAGGGACTGAATAAAGTCAAATGCATGCTTCTCTTAAGTACCTGCTTTCCCTCCATTGCATTTAAGTGTGAGGCTCCCAATAGCTCCCAGCCAGGATACTCCCAAGAAAAGGAGGCCTGTTGGCCCCTCAACTTCAGTCCTTGTTATGGGCCCAACTGGAATCTGATAAGCCTCCTCCCCACCTTAACGTTGCTGCATGTAACGAAAGCAGACACCATAAAGGCGCTGCTGAATGTGTGCCGGTGTCCTAAAATTGCACCGGGACAAGTTTAGCATATTTAAGGCATCCACCTTGTGAGAAGAAAGGGCAGATGCTGTCTACCCTCAACTTGTGCCCTGCTTCCCTTGTGCCCGTCTGCTCAGCTCTGTTTAGTAGTAGAAACTCTGTTCCACATATGGCTGCTAGTTGAGGCCTGCTGTGACCGTCTGAGCCAGTGCAGACCACCGCACACCACTCTCACGATGTACATCTTTATTGAGCTCCAATTGCAGCACTTGGATCACAAGTAGCGCCACCGATGCATCTGTTTTTTCTTCACCTGTCCGGCTAAACTCATGTTTGTGGTCCACAGACAGAGCGCAGTCCTAATCCTACCTTTTAAGTTGGGAGAGCACCACACACAGCTTTATCATTATACAACTGTCCTCCCCTGCATTTTGACAGCTATTCCAGTACTGAGGACACGTTGCTGTTACTACTAATGTACCTCCGTTTCTGGATACAGTTGCCCTGACATTCCAGCATTGAAAACACTACCAAAAGCTATACCAATGCAGAAGTATCCTCTGCGTTCCTAGTTCCTTTTTGCATTGAGTTTACGAATGCTTCCGTGCTTGATGCACATTTCATGTTGATTTGCTCTTCATTGTCGTGTTCATGCTGTTCGCCGGGAGGTAGACCAAACACAGTACGCAGGTTAGTCGGGTATTCTTTTTATTAGCATCTCGTGCAGCTGCTCGTCTGCACGTCCGTCCTCGTCCCTGTCCTGGTCATTGTCTGTCCTCTTCCTGTCCCCTCACCAGATCTGGTGTCCGGTGACCTGGTCACTCTCCCTGAGGACCCACAGGGTCCTAACGCCCTACTGTCAGTCGCCCACACTGTCGGGTCACGACATCTCCCCCCTTGTTGCAAACAAATGTTCATGACACATTTACCATAATCACTGTCGCCCACCACTGACAGTCCTCATTCACAGTTATATTGATGGAGGGGAAAGAACGAGAGAGAGAGAGAGAGAGAGAGAGAGAGAGAGAGAGAGAGAGAGAGAGAGAGAGAGAGAGAGAGAGAGAGAGAGAGCGCACTGGTCGCTCTACATCTCTTCAATGAGTCTCTGTTGTTTACTGCATGTCCTTCGTGACCTTGTGTCTCCATCGCTTCCTTGTCCTCTCTCTTCCTCCTTCCATGCGGCTGCAGTTGCCGCTGCCGTTTCTTCTTCCTCCGCCTTCAGCTCCTTGAAGTGCAAGCTGTTTCTTGTGATTTCGTCACCGCCAGTGAGTATTTGGAGAACCGGTTGTCCGATTTTCGATATTGTTTCTGTCTCACCACCACCAGGTCTCCTTCATTCAGTTTCGATGCGGACGCATGTCTCCGTTGATCCGCATAGGCTTTCATTTTCATCTTTGCTTCCTGATCTCCCTTTGCACTGTCGCTCCGATCCGCACTCATCTTCGCCTCCATCTGTGGTAGTCTTGTCTTGCTCGACCGCCTTAGCACCAGTTCGGCTGGGTATCGACCTGTTGTCGTGTTCATGCTGTGACGGGTATTCCTGTAATCCTCTAACACCTGGCACAGTGCCTGCCCAGTCAATATTACAGTCAGCTTTGCTCTTTGTATTGCTTTCTTGATTGTCCCCATAAAGTGTTCTGCCCTCCCATTGACCTGTGGCCACAGGGGCGTTATCTTCAGATGCTTGATCCCCAGGTAGTCCATGAACCTGCTAAATTCTTCTCCTGAGAGTGGTGATATCTTGGCGCTCGGATTGCCATATGTTGTTACTAAGGCCTTGTGATCGGTGTCTTTCGTGAATTGCTTCCCGTCGATGAACATGTGGTAGTGCTCACATGCCCACACCACTGCCAATCTCTCTTTTTCTGGCTGATAGTAGGCTCTCTCAACGTCTGACCCGCTTTTGCGCCCATGTGCCACGACACATCGTGGTGGTTCCTTGCCTTGGTTGTGTTGTGCCAGTATCGCACCCAGTCCTACTGGGCTGGCATCCACGGTCAGTTCGGTGCATAAGTTCTGGTCTCTTAGTACGTGAATCTCCTCCGTTATTGTCTTGTTCTTGTATGTAACAGTGTCTGTAAATTTTCCCAAGTTCGCCACTGGTCTTTTCGCACCCCAGGTGAATACCTCTACTCTCGATTGTTGTAGATGCGGTTTCCTCTTCATCTTTTCATATTCCGTGACGCACATTATGTTGCACGTCGCTCCACTGTCTAGTACAAATTCCGCTTGTTGGGGCCCTACATCTATGGTCACTGATTCTGTTTTTTGTATTGTCCTCTTGTCTACCAGCCTTATGTTTTCTTCATTTTTTTTGTTGTTGTTGTGGACATGAGGTCTAGATGCTGTACTTTTTCTTCTGTTTCTTCTTCTCCTCCTGACTCCAGCGAAGAGCTCCTTGTTGTCGTTTCCATGTGTCGCACGTGCCTGTCTGTCGTCAGTCGTGGTCTCCCTGGTCTACCTCTTTCAAATTTAGTGATCCACTTCTCCCATCTGATTCCCACCTGTGGCTCCGAGACACTAAGTGGCAGTGTTTTGCGGTACTGTGCGCTTTGTCTGGTCTCAGCCATGTTCTTTTATTTTTTTTGTGCCTTATTTGTGCTTTCTAATCTGTTTTTCCTTTTATTTTATTTTGTTCTTTTCTTGTTTTCTTTATTCTCTTATTGTGGGGATTTTTTTTGTCCCTTTCCTTTACTTTCCACCTTGTTCTTTCGTTTTTCTCTTTATTCTCTTATTGTGGGGATTTTTTTTTTCCCTTTACTTTTCTTTCTACCTATTTTGTTTGTGCCTTATTTGTGCTTTATTTTCTGTTTTTCCTTTTATTTTATTTTGTTCTTTTCTTGTTCTCTTTATTCTCTTATTGTGGGGATCTTTTTGTCCCTTTCCTTTACTTTCCACTTTGTTCCTTTGTTTTTCTCTTTATTCTCTTATTGTGGCGATCTTTCTGTCCCTTTTCCTCTTCTTTCTACCTCTGTCTGCCTTTATTTCTCTTCGGTTTCTTTAATTGTCTCTTTTTTAGTGTTATTTCACTTCATTTCCTCTTTGCCTGGCCTTGAAATGGTTGCCTCTATTGTTTCTTATGGCCTATTTCGTCAATGTCCCATTTAAAATGGCCGCCGCCGTCGTTCTCGCGAGATTTCGCGATCGAAATCTCGCCTGTCTGTCCCCAAAATGGCCGCCACTCCAGTTCTCTCTTCTGATTGGCCCAGCCGCCTGACTCTGTAATGGCCGCCGAGACTCTCGCGAGAGCTCGCGCCACTGGTTTCGAATCGCGCTCTTGTTCTCAGCGCTTACCGCAGTCGGCTGGATCTGCTCTCGGAGGCTTTCGGGGTGGACTCCCGTGTTGCTGCTTCTTTTTCTAGCGCATCCAGGGTGTGCACCTTGTTTTTCGATGGCGCCTCAGTGGACACGCGTCAATCCGTCTCTTGACCTCGTCGCCAGTTGTCGTGTTCATGCTGTTCGCCTGGAGGTACACCAAACACAGTACGCAGGTTAGTCGGGTATTCTCTTTATTAGCATCTCGTGCAGCTGCTCGTCAGCACGTCCGTCCTCGTCCCTGTCCTGGTCATTGTCTGTCCTCTTCCTGTCCCCTCACCGGATCTGGTGTCCGGTGACCTGGTCACTCTCCCTGAGGACCCTAACGCCCTACTGTCAGTCGCCCACACTGTCGGGTCACGACATTCATGACGATTGAGATGTATTTATTGAAATACAGTGGACGCTCCTACATCTGATGTTTTGTCCTGATGATGATCCTTCCTTTATCTAAGGGTTGAAACACAGTCAACGCCAATAGTGTGGCTCTAATGAATGAGTATGTGTATTTCAGTTTTGTTTTGAAACTTGCTTTTGTATTTCTTCCTCAGCTACAACTTATCTGTTTACACCCGTCATTGTTCACATTTGTAACACTGTTTGTGTAACTGTATGAGCGTCATTACCATTGTATATATGTTTTTGATACGCTTTTTTGATAATATAAAGAAATGATTCTTAGAAAACTAAAAATTGTTTGTACATGGATACTCTGTGTTTTAAGAGCTTAAAAGTTGGGTAGCAACAGTCTCTCTCCTCCTCTTTTTTCTTTTTCTACTTGGGGAAGTCTTATCCCTATTTTTAATTCTCTAAAATTCGCTTTCATTCCAAGTGGTGTACTTGAACCATTGTTTAGACTACAGTGTTAGTTAGCCCTGGTTCAGGTTCTAGGATTGCCCCTGTTGTTTGTAACTATCCCAGTACCGGGGGCACAGCACGCAGCTCAACTAATGTGCCTCAGTTCTGATGCTAGTAGCTTACAACCCCCTGCCAGCATACTTCGGTGGTGACATGAGGCAAACACTCGGTAATATCTGTAATTTTAAGAAATGCAAAGCTCTTACAATGTACCTCCACCTTGAATTGCAGCATCCTCTACTACTCCAACACTGAAACACACAACTCTTGAACCTGTAATGAACAGATGCTCTATTATGTACATTTTAAAATCTTATTGGACAGTGACATGTTCTGCGATGGGCGTGCTAGCCTGGGGTCAATATGTGCAAGTTCTCACTGCCTAATAGGTGAAGGATACCAGCCAACCGTGCTTCAATTGTTCAAGTACAAGTTCATTTAATTTTTTATCTCAAAAAACATTTTTTATTGAAAAAGGTATAATACAATACAGTACAGTACAGTAACTATTCGGGCATTTTCAGACGGTGAAAGGGTTACGCGTTGTATACAATGACATTTGGTTTGCTTGCTGTACTTCATCGCCGGCGGGTCTGTTGGCCCCGGCGGTCTCGCGGCGAGTGTGAAAGAGAGAAGGAAGAAGAAGAAGAAGGAAGATGCCCCTGTGCCTTTTGGAGAAATCCTATCATCTGGGACCTTAACTGGATTGCATCCGGTCTGGAAGTTTCCAGCAGAACACTGTAGGTGCCATCTGCTGGTGACACTTCTGTAGTAGTCCGCGTCCCAACGCCACCAGACTGTTACAAGTCTCCACCATTTCTTTCAGGCACGAACACTCAAGCAGTTTTACACACCACAGACTGAAAGCCACGTGTCTCTTCGAGGCCTGTGGTGAGTACATCTATAACTGCTGATGCCCACTCCCTTATAACTCCTGCATAAAACAAAAAGTCTCTAGTCTTACTAGCAGTGCCACTGGAGCCATGCAATTTTAGCTCCACCCTTACATGTCGCAGAAGCACTGTTTTTACATATACTCAATATTCACGGTGTCTAAATTTATTAAGGTGAAGTGAAGCATTTAAATGTACCACTGAAATGCATTCACAGTAGAATACTAGAGACTCAAACGTGTGCACATTAAAGTTTAGCCTCATCAATAAGAGATGTAGTTTCATTTATATTTACACTTATGTCTCAAATCGTATCGCATTTATTTGAAGCACATTTCATATGTAACCATGAATGCATTTATTCATGTTTCTACTTGTCTTGAAGTTACACGTCCATCTATAATCATGTATTAGAAGAGCACATTGAAATGCACTTTGCTTGCTCTGCATGTGTTTCCATTGCAGGTGTGTGCTCATGATTTCATAGCTTCAGAAAGGAGTACTGTTGTATTATTGATAGTGAGGTCTGAGAGAGGAAATCTTGGCAGAAGCGTGTAGAGCTAATGAGCTAAAGAAGCCGGATCAGGAACAGAGGGATACACAAGGTTACCGTGGCTGTCCAAGTTCTTTGGGATGGGAAAGTCTGGTGATGCTGTCATTGCACAATGTGGAGTTTAACACAATTGGTCCTGGAAGGGTGGACGGAGAGATAAATTTGATGTTGGAATATCTGTGTGATTTACTTAATTTATACACTGTTAGAATTTAGACAGATCCCTTTGGATTTGGGAGGTGCAGACCTTGTTGCTCCCTTTATTTTTTGCAAGTGTGTGGCTTTATGCTAAACAGCTGTCCCCTTTACAAGATTTCTACTGAAATCTAAGCTGATACATTCCAACTAAGACCTGATCAAAGTTTAGATTTAGAAATCCATTCATGTTTAGGAAGCAGGAGTGGAGCTTCTTAAAGCAACACCAATTCCTATTTCTTGGTATCTGTATTGATCTGACTGCCTTTCATTGTATGCTTTATGATATTGAGTCATTACTGATTTTCGTATTTACTGTAATGTTAATTAACTTGTAATAAACTCACTTAACTTTAGTACCGATTCCTGGTCCTTATTGTGTGGTGAAATAGGCTACACAAACATTAAATTGTATTGTTAAATTTATTTTTCCTCTCTGTCAGCCAAAAAGATTAATCAGGTGAGAAATGGTAACCACTTTCCAGCAAGCTCCCAACCCCACACTGTGCCTGCTGTGGGCTCCCCACGCCGGCTCTGAAGCATGTGACTGGTACGTATGCATGCACATGCACGGAGACGAGAAGGAGTGTGGAAGGAGAATGTGGGGAGGCTTCAGCATTGTCAACCACCTGGGAGTTTTTCCTCCTATAGTTTTTGCATAGTACAGGCTGACCTAGATTCCCTTCTGACAGAGCCGCCTCTCTCACAGCACTGCTCAGCATGATTGACCTCCCTGGGCCACTATGCCCAGGCTTCTTAGAAGCCAAGCTCTGGCACATTGGTTTTCCATGCCTCTCGCCCCTTTTTCCAGAACTCCCACTACCACTCATCTGGTAGTCCGGAAGTGGAATAAAAAGATGCCCTTACAAAAATGTTCAACGGATCTCTGCTCGCTTCCTCCCCACTCTCTCTCTTTCTTGTAATCCATTCACTGTCTCTCTCCTTCACCCTGTACACTCTATCTGTCCTCACTCTCTCCGTCTCTCTTGCTCTTTCTACCCCCCACCTCCTCCCTGTCCCCCCCCCTCTGGCTTTTTCCTCTGAACCTCTCCACATTGCCTGCCACAATTAACCTCACGGAAAAATAAAAAAATAAAAGTGGCAGTAGTGGACATAGACCTTGAAAAACCACTCTCTAAAGGTCCCAGCGCCCTGTGAAAATGCCCAATGGCAAAAATAGCCAATCTGGTCCTGGCCCACTGTGTTTGTGACACAGCACTGGGGGTGTCTTTCAGAGAAGACAACCTCTTTACTAAAGTTTAATATGTGCAGAACTTAACTCACTCTTATGGACCCGGACAATCAGGAAAGGGTGATTCAAGTTCACAGGGGACCTCACATGTAAATCTTTGAAACCTTGTTGCCATTTAACCAAACTGTAAAAATCTTGTCATCAAAGCTAGATGCCTTTCAAACTACAAGTGGTTTGGCCTTTCTAGACTTTTGAGAAGGCCTTCTCGTGGGCTCAATTTTGAAAACCCTGAAAATATAACTAGCTTGTAGAATTTGCCTTTCTACACTGCCCTACATGGTACAGAATGTTTAAAAGTGTTGCAGGCATAAACTTATGCAAAAATTAAGCCTAACCCATCTCTGTTTAAAAACATGAACATAATAAGATGTGTCCTAATCCAAAGAGGCAACAGTGGTACAATGGTCGCACAACTCTAACTATAAGAGCAGTACAGGATACTTACACACAAACAGCGATGCTCTGAACGCTAAACACACCTGTTGCCACAAAGGGTATATCTGGAACAGAGAAAAAGCTAAGTTGCCAGGCATTAACATATTAAAGAATTTCGGAGCACTCTTAACTTAAATCCTAAATACTGAATTTGGCAGCCTTTTCTTTGGATGGGTGTCTACGGGCTACTTTCCAATGTATTACCTTTGGAAATAGCTTTGAAAAAGTCCAGAGCAGGGACAAAACCAGTGCTGGCTAATATCATCCATTAAGCATTTCTATCAATATCTCTGTAGGTACTGTTGAAAAAAGAAAATTTGGATCACAGGTACAACATGGTTTGCTTATTTGTAAAATCAAGATCGAGTAAAAATATAATTAATACCAGTATTTGAAGCATTGATTTAAATTATTTTGAGTCTATTAGATTATATTGCTTATTGAAATATGTCTTATGTACTTGCATCGTACAAATCATTGCACCAACGGACCTAGACTAGCATAATCAATTTAGGATTTAAGTTAAGAGGCTCCGCTATTCTTTGTTATATAACAAGATTAGTCAGTCTAACCATAACTGTAACACCCATAATAACTCCGACGCTAATACAAGTCCTTAACCTAAACCTAACAGCAGCAGTTAACATAACATTAACCTTATCCAATAACTAACAATAATCCCTACTTTAAATATTGCCTTGGTTCAAATACTTCAATAACTATATCCTAAGCACTATTTAAAATTGCAACCCTAAAACTTCCCCAAACTATACATGGACAGAACCATATAGCTAACAAATACCAGATAATGTAATGTATTGCCTTGTTAAGGTAGTTATATACTGCTGAAGTCACCTATCAGAGCTGTTAGAGGCAGCGGGTTCTGGCTGGCAGGGACGCATTAAAGCCAGTCAAAATCCACCACCCTAAAATTGGATGACTACCATACATGTGTCCGATAACCTGTGCTCACCCTTACGTAGCTTAGCACAGAGCAGTCAGGCTTATAGTCAGGGCCCAAGTGTAAAGTACAGGCACAACACTACCCCACAAAGTGGGAACAATCACCCAAGGGTGTCAAGGCGCTGGGGGCCATTGTGTAGATTAAGCGAGCTATTGCCCAGAGTCACATGGTGCTGGGCTAACCTGCCGCCGGCAATCGAACCGTGAGCCATCGTGTTCCGGAGTCAGCCACCCTGGCCGCTGGGCCACACAACTTCCTGTACACACTGCATACGTATAAAACACTTGTCTTTGTATTACACACACACTGAAATCAAAACAAGATACACACTGTATATACACTTTACAGTCATATGCAATTGTCAAACTTCCCCATTGAAATCAAAATGAGATAAACATTGTATATACACTTCACAGTTATATGCAATTGTCAAACGTTCCTATTCACAGAAAGGTCAAACGGTCACAGGTCTTTGACTACCCCTTGTGCCCCAGCATATCAGTCATTCAGCTATACCAGCCAACGATACATGTTGCCCCTGCTTGCACCCTGTTGACTAGACAGTCAGAACTACCTAACAGGGTGAGAAACAGTTATTTAATTTTGTCTATTCAAATTTGACTTCCAGACACCTGATGGCACCTTAACAAGTGCGAGATCGTGATCCCCATAGACAAAAGATTGTGACCCAGGAAGCTAGTGCACTTCCAAGTCTGGAGAAAGGTTTCCCCTCAGACAGAGGTGTGAACTGCTGTAGACCCTGACCTTCAGCAGCAGGTATCCACAAGTCACACAAAACCCCTCAGGCTTCGTCACAATGTTCTTCACAACAAAGTACCTTGTGACATGATTCCTGGGAGAGGGAGCCAACGACCTCGGACAGAGGCTGTGATGTCAGGTACTGTCGTCGTTCTGATCTGGAAGTCAAAGACAGTCTCAGCTCCCGGCTTCGGTTTCCCCATAACCTTGGGCACTAAACGCTCTGGAGAGCAAGCTAGCACAGATCCTCTTGCTTCCAAGCATGGATCCCTCAGACTCTGCAAGCTTCCCCTGCACACCTTGAACTCCTCACGTCTCAGCACCTCAGGTGGCTACTGATCTTTTTTAACACAATACTCTGCACAGCATGAAAATAGTGTACGTCATGACGGTCCGTGTCCCAACCAACTATCACTTCCACCCATTTCCACCGCACATAGTGCGGTTCTTATGATCCTGTGGAAATAGTGAGAACCTTGATGTCCCTGGGATCTCATGGACAGGAGGCCAGCTAACCTGCCCTTTAAAATGCACAGGCCCTCTCCAAATGATGTCCTGTCTGCCATCCTACTCCGAGAGATTAGATCACTATCTTTAGTGGGGTCAAGACCCTTCCCCTTCGAATGCAGGTGCCAATTCCACCCCCAAGTATCCATCCTAGAAAGGCCCCTCAGAGTCAGAGATTTGCAAATTCTCTTGAACCCCTCCTTCAATCAGGAAGGCACAGATGTAGCTGTCTCCCTGGGGAGACAGGCCAACGGTCACACAGAGCCATGAGCATCGAAATACCCACTTTTCCAAAAGTAACATTTCCACACACGTAAAGTCGGATCCACTCGCACTACCAGAGAGGATTAGCCATTATGAAGTTATCAATATCAAACATGATGCTGCTTCTACTCTGCCCATAGAAAATACTGCTCAATAGACTTTTTCTACATTCCCTCACACTAATCCAATGCAAGAAGCAGGCCCCGTCGTACCAAACCAACCACCCGGTGCCATTCACGACCCTTACATGTAACACACACATGCACATGCCCTACCTCTTCCCAACAGCGCACCCTGTCCCCAGGGAGAACTCCGATATAGCAAGAGACATGCAGAACCTTGGCACTCAGCTTTTTAAATGTCAGCTCGAGTAACAGTAAACTGTGCACACAGGCTCCACCAGGAAAAATCTGTGGCACAATCGATGAACTACCTGCGTGGACAGACATCCAGTGCTGCAGGCTCATGGAGGAGCATTTCTGATACATTCTCATGGTATATGACTTTCCCCTTGACAAGGGACTTACAGCTAAATCAAACCAGCCAATCATGTATATGACAAACACAGTGCTTTGCCAGTGAGTAACCGTTTCAAACACACTCAAAGTCCTATGGCTAACATCCAGATCAGCTGAAAACTAGGACGAAGAAAAACAAAAAGTAGAGGGAAAGAACACTAGAAAGGGCCATTTCCAATAGGAGCGTTTCACATAAACCAACTTATTACATAGAACTATCTGATATCTTAATTGCAAAATTATGAGGAGATTCGAGCAACTAACAGATGCAGTAATAGCAATCGATATGCCTAATAATTAATAGGATTCAGGTGGAGTCTAAATAGCTTCAAAATAGTTTTATGAAAGGCTAGAATTTTCAGTTGCATCAGAGAACTTCAGAGAAGCTGTTCTGGGCTCTAGGGGTCTGACAAAAGAAAGTTTTGTCAAGAGTTATTCATTTATTTGTATTAGGGATTTCAAGAAATAGTGTTGATTTGTCTATGGAGTTTCTTTGTCCTACTGTGGTGTGGATTTTGTTTCGTAGGTAGGAGGGCATCCCTAAACAGGACCTTAATTTGTTTGTCACGTATAAATGTATCCTAACCAGATCTTTTGACTAAACATGATATTAAACCTAGCCACACCTGCAAACCTAATCATAACAGTACTTGTAAGCTAAACGTCATATTATAAATAAGTAACCATAAAAGTAACCGCCCCAATACTAACCCTAATTTTAAACTTAAGGTCAGCTCTAACAGTAATTAAACTCTACTGTAACCCTAACCTCACTTTAAATTTCACCATAAAAAGAGTACAGTGAGTTTAATGTAAAAGTAGTGCAACTGAATACTTCATTAGACAGCCTGCACAATGCAGTCGAAAGGGAGTTGCAGTTGACTCGGTCACTTTTGGCATTCACCTTTAATGTACTTAACCCCTCCCATGCTCATGACGAGCCCAGCTCGTCATGAGGCACAGTGGAGCTGGGCTCGTCATAACGGCCGCGGCCCGCCCACGTGCGATTGATTCCCTGCCTGTGCCGGAGAATTAATCAGTGGGGGGGGGGGGGTCGTGACGAGCCCAGCTCGGATGTATGACGTTACCACGCATCCTTTTACAACGCCTACCTTTACCACGCAATTTTTACAACGCAGGATCCATTACAACGAAGTACTATTACAACGCATTTTTTTACATCGCATATACCTTTACAACGCATCCCATTACAACGTAAGTATTGGTAAGTATATAATATATTTTTTTTAATGCAATTAATTAAAATTAATATATTTTATTTTATTTTAATTGTAATTTATTTTTACCCTGTACCCCTTAATTAAAATTAATAGAATGTATTTTAATTTAATTTTAATTTATTTTTACCCTGTACCCCTGTACCCCAAAACCCAAACTTAGCCCTGAACCCTAAAAATACCCCTTTACCCAAAAGCACAAACCTAACCCTGAAACCTAAAAATACCCTTTTACCCAAAAAACCCAAACCTAGCCCTGAACCCTAAAAATACCTTTTACCTAAAAACCCAAACCTAGCCCTGAACCCTAAAAATACCCCTTTACCCAAAAACCCAAACCTAGCCCTGAACCCTAAAAATACTCTTTTACCCAAAAACCCAAACCTAGCCCTGAACCCTAAAAATACCCCTTTACCCAAAAACCCAAACCTAGCCCTGAACCCTAAAAATACCCTTTTACCCAAAAACCCAAACCTAGCCATGAACCCTAGAAATACCCCTTTACCCAAAAACCCAAACCTAGCCCTGAACCCTAAAAATACCCCTTTACCCCAAAACCCAAACCTAGCCCTGAACTCTAAAAACACCCCTTTACCCAAAAACCCAAACCTAGCCCTGAACCCTAAAAATACCCCTTTACCCAAAAACCCAATCCTAGCCCTGAACCCTAAAAATACCCCTTTACCCAAAAACCCAAACCTAGCCCTGAACCCTAAAAATACCCCTTTACCCAAAAACACAAACCTAGCCCTGAACCCTAAAAATACCCCTTTACCCAAAAACCCAAACCTAGCCCTGAACCCTAAAAATACCCCTTTACCCAAAAACCCAAACCTAGCCCTGAACCCTAAAAATACCCCTTTACCCCAAAACCCAAACCTAGCCCTGAACCCTAAAAATACCCCTTTACCCAAAAACCCAAACCTAGCCCCGAACCCTAAAAATACCCATTTACCCAAAAACCCAAACCTAGCCCTGAACCCTAAAAATACCTCTTTACCCAAAAACCCAAACCTAGCCCTTAACCCTTAAAATACCCCTGTACCCAAAAAATGCGTTGTAAAGTACATGCGTTGTAAAAGTACTTGCGTTGTAATAGTATCCGTTGTAAAAGTATGCGTTGTAAAAGTTTTTGCGTTGTAAAAAATGCGTGGTAATGGTATTGCGTTGTAAAAAATGCGTGGTAAAGGTTACATACCGCCCAGCTCGCCACGAGCACAGCTCCACTGTGACTCATGAGGAGCTGGGCTCAACATGAGCACCGCGGCCCCTCCCCTTCCTCCGCGCCATGGGGGGATTACACCGGCGGCAAAGGGGTAGTGATAAACACCAAAAACACGCAAGGAAACTCAGAATTTGACATGGTCACGTTCTACACACAAACACAATCAGAAAATGCGTTAGTGGAGTAAAAGTCATTCTTTCAATCAGTTCATTCATTATTAAGGCAGTGAACAGTGAAGTACCCTGATAGTGTAATACTTTTTTCATCTGCTAGGTGGTGCTTGAGTCGGCCCACCAAGAGGCACATCTTGACCTCCTTGCATGAGGCAGAGTCTGAACCTCTCAGGATCCGGTACAACCTACATGCTCGAGGGGGGCATGAACCTAGCAGATAACATGCCTGGCAACGCTGCTGATGTTGTGCCATGTATAACTTGGCTCCATTGACAAATGAAGCATGTCATTCAATAGAGATATAGAAGACATCAGATCACGCCAAGGCAGAACTGGAGTTCCAGAATGGACACATATGTAAAGAGATCCACAGTTCTTGAGGAGACAGTGAGTTTGATGATCGAGTAGAAGGAAGACAAAAGACACCATTTAAGTCTTGGCATACACAGCCCAATTTAAGATTAGGTATGGTCAGTAAAACCCAAGAAGGGATAAAACAATTTTTAAATGTCAAAGAGTAGGGCTGAAAGTGTGTACATCAAAAGGTTCTCACCTTTACCTGCCTAGATGGTGCACTCTAGGTGCTGGCCAATCATTTGAGGAAAAGCTGTTGTAGGCCACCTGTGTCAGCAATGCTCTGATAGAGGAGCTGCTGAAAGTCTTTGGAGCCTTGTTGACTGTGTTGGCTCTGAAGCACTCTGAGATCTTTGGCCAGCTTGACTTGCTCCATACAGCGCTGGAGAAGCTTGTCTAGCCAGGATGAGACAGTCCTGGTGTACCCTGTCCATACAATTTGCACCATGATAAGAACACCACTTGTATGCAGTGAAAATATATTCATGGTTGCATTGTAGATTCTACAGCAGTACATGCTAAGGCTCGTCATCTGATAGGACGATGTGTTCCAGCTCATCGAATTGAATACAGCGCATTCAGTTTGGTGCTTCCACCGCATACTTTCATCTTAAGCAGAGAGCCACATAGCTCACCCTTTCTCATTAGGTGTGTATTGCCTCCTGATATATAGATAAACTAATATCTCTCTCTCTCTCTCTCTCTCTCTCTCTCTCTCTCTCTCTCTATCTCTCTCTCTCCCTCCCTCTCACCTCTCACCTCTCCCTCTCTCTAACCTTCTAGTCCTGCCCTGGCATTACTCAGCTGTGTGTTCATACTACAGTGAATTGGCTGGGAAATATAGAATTTACCCTCATTTCCACAAGACGGAAACAATAATTTAAGCAATTTAGTTAGATTAAATTTAGTGAAGACAACAAAGTAATTATCCAGGTGGATGATAAAATGATTAAATTCAGCATCAAGTTAAGGTATGCCACTCTCATCCTCAGAGGTGCTACACCTATCATCAGCACTCATATTGGCAATCCGAAAGTTGTCTTTAATACAGAAATGACTTTTCTCATGTAATGTGGCAGTCACATTGAGCTTTCATTTACAAAACAGCTTAAACAATCTATATTTCCTACCCTTCTTAGAAAAACATTATCACCAGTATTGACATCAGTTCCACAAGAAGGAATAGCCTCTATTCATGACTTTCAAAATAAATGAAACTCTCTAAACTCCTGCAAGCCACCCAGAATTCTACTGCAGATCATTTCTCATCAAATCGAGAAAGCCTGTGTGGAGGAGCTGTGCACTACCTTTCTGTCTAACACTCCGTTCACAGTACTACTGTGTTTCATGTAGACAGCGGAGAACTTCTCTTTGGTCTGGAGGCCTCTGAGATCCTAGGACCCAAGTATGTCCAATCTGAGGGAATGAAGTGAAATTAGAGCTGAGACACACAAAAGTTAACTTATAATCTTTGGAACAGCCTTGGTGTATCCCCGTGAACAGTTTTAACTTTACAACTAATGTTTATCTAGAAACGCCTATAATGTAAACTCTTCAACTAAGTAAAGCAGCATGTAACATCATCAAGATCCCCTTCAATTGTCATCTACTTTTGTGCGCGATAGCCCACACCCATTCCCAAGGCAAAGTGCATCAGAAAAGGCTGCAACGGGAGTCATCGTCATAGTCTATGTTCCATATAGCGAAACACTGGCCAATCACTTAGGTTCTTGTCACTCTATATTCATACGTGCTAGTTTAGATCAGGAATCCTGGATTTTCCTGCAGCAGGATTTCTGTGTGGGAAGTCAACAATTCATCTGAGGTTTCTCTGGACAAAGTCATTTTTCCTTCTAGTTGTGAAGGGCAACAGACTCTTTAGTTATTTACTGGGAGCACACCTGTCAAATCCAGAAAAGATCGTCGCCTATAGCTCAGATGGAGATAGATAAGAGATGCATTTCCGACGGATCTGTGACTGGATAGCTCTCTGTACATTATCTTCCCCTGCAGCATGGTGCTCTCTATCTCAGCTCATTTGAGGAAGATATTCAAACACTATCACCCTCTACAAGAAACTTGATCATGCTCTCCAACATCAACATGGTCCGAAAACTTGAATCTCAACCACCGCTATCACAGCCAGATTCAATGTCCTGAACATAGAAAGGACCTGCTTAACTACAACACAACCGTGGCACTAATCCACACAATGCTTGGTTGACCTGCCTCAGTATGCATTCCCTGCTGTAGATAGGGTAATGCTAACTCCTATAAACCAGCAGTGAAAGACACTCCATTGCTTTACCTAGATCAGGCTGGGTGGCCATCCATGAAAAAGCATGGCCCTATTAAAAACGGCTGACCTTAGACAATTCTCAGAATAGCTGATATACATCACTCAAGCTCTTTGGCCTTATACATTGTGAAATACGGCATCTCCCAAACCTGGCATTCTCTAACCACAAGTTATTGACTACCTCGAATTCCAATGTGGAACATAGATATTCTGGTCTTACCGACTCATGCCACCACTAAACAAATAAATCACATCCCAATGATCTGGAAGCAATTAACTCTCTCCCCTCATTGAAGATCATTCCACAACAGACCTTCAATGCCGGAAGTTGTGCACTGGCTAGAGAGCCAACCTCCGACCACCAAACCCACTAAACCTGTCCTTCTATAGATACCACTACACCACCCTTCAGTCTATTACAATATAGAAGACATTATATATATGTGCACACAAAGTTATGCTCATAAGCGCAATCCTTTTTCTGCTACCTTTCAATATTTATGGTGCAAATGGTAATGCCTTCTGATAATGGTAATCCAATCTTATCTTATTTTTCATGTGTGTAAGGGGAAGGCATTACCATTGAAAAACATATAAGGGTATTTTCATCTAGGGTAGTGAAACTGGTTTCTGGTGTGAGCCTTGGCATTATAGATAGAGAAGGACAAACTGGTATTGATAAAGACAAGAAAAAAATAATACTTTGATCATGAGGATCACACTAATCACACTTCTTCCTAGCATACTACTTTTCCCCACTCTCACCTTTCCTTGCACACACCCTCTACAATACCCCCATAATCTCTCCCCACACTTACCCGTAATCACTCCTCTTGAAACCAATCACCCTAACTCACAACTAAAAAACAATGCCTCCTGGCAAAATTTCCACCCTGCAACTGAACGTGATGTTTTTAACATCATTACTAAACTTAAACCATCCTCCCACACCAAAGACCCCCTCTCCTCGAACCTAGTCCAAGACCTTCAGCATATCATTACCCCATCTTGGACCCCTATCATCAATACCTCCCTTGCCTCGGGTTGCCCCCCCACCTCCCTTCAACTTGGACAAATCACCCCCATTCTTAAAAAACCCACGGCTGACCCTAATGACCTTAACAATCTCTGCCCCATCTCTCCCCCTTCTTTCCAAAGCCCTCAAAAAATGTGTCCTACTCCAATTAGATAAACACATTGAAAAATGTAACTTACTGTACCCCCTACAATCTGGCTTTAGGAAAGGCTGCAGCACCAAAACTGTCATGCTTAACACTGTCGATGACATACACCACTCTCTCGAAAATGGCGAGACCTGCCCACTGTTCTTTCTTGATCTCTCCGCTGCATTAAAAACTGTCAACCACGCGGCTCTGCTTAATGTTCTCAGAGATCATTTCGGCCTCAATGGCACGACACATAATGGGTTTGTCTGCTACCTCCAACACCGATCACAGCAAATTAAAATTTGCAACTGCTTATCAAACCCCTCTCCGGTCTCCCTTGGAGTTCCTCAAGGATCTATTCTCTCTCTCTCTCTCTCTTTAACCTTTTCATGGAACCCCTCACCCTCATTCTTAAACAAGCTGGGATCAACTACCACTTCTATGCCAATAATACCCAACTCTACCATAGGATCAAAACCCACACTTAACAACACCCTCACCAAGTTTCAATCCTGATTCCAATTAAATCATCTCAAACTTAACCCCCAAAAAAATGAAATCATTCTCCTCTCCCCTAAAAGCAACCACCTCACCATTCAGACCTGGATCTCTGACCTCAATGCCCTCAACTGCTCCCTATCCCTGCCCAACTCAGTAAAATCCCCGGGTATCTACCTCGATAATAGCCTAACCCTCAATGTGCACATCAAAAACTCGGCAAAAGGAGCCCTCTTCACCCTCTGTCATCTAAAGATAATTAAGCCCTTTATCCCAACTGAAGACTTTAAACTAGTTGTCCGATCTCTTGTCCTGTCGTGTAGAGACTATGGCAACGCCACCCTCACCGGAATCCCCAAGATCCACCTTGCTCCGCTTAAATCTGTGCTCAACCTTGCAGCAAGGCTCATCACCGAATGCAAACGCTTGGACCACATCTCCCCTGCCTTCAAAATCCTTCAATGGCTCCTCATTGAAGGCAGGTCCGCCTACAAAACTGCTTGCATTACACACAAAGTCCTCCACCAAAATACTCCGACATACCTCGCCAACAAAATCTGCAAATCGGGCAGCACAGGACCCATAAAAAGCACAAACGCTCTCTTCCTAGTACCACCCCTACAAAAAAAGAAATCCACTCAGTCCTGCTTCTTTTCTGGCAATGCCCCAATCATCTGGAATGCCCTCCCAAAAGACCTACGATGTAACCCCTCCTAATCCAGATTAAAAAAAGAGCTCAAAATGCACCACCTCAATAAATTTTGGGGTGTCTAACCTGCGCCATGATCCAACGCCTAAGACCTAAACACGCCCTTTTCCTTCCAGTCTTTCTGGTCCCCCCTACCATTCTCTCTCCTCCACCCCCTCTCCTTTCGGCCACATTCTACTGGTGCTGATTTCACTCTTACCCACTTCCCGCTCCCTCTAACATTCTCAGTACTTTTATACTACCTTCCCTTCCTACCAAAGTTTCCCCCTTTGCCTCCCTCCTCCCTGTTGCTCGTCTAACCTCCTACCCCCCGCTGCCCACTTGCCTTTCCCCTTCTCATACCACCAATCGAAATCTGATCTCCCACTTCCTGGTGTTACTGATGTATATTGCCCTCGCTCTCTCCATATGTGTTTTGTGATGTATGCTAACTTAAGCTGTTTTTAGTTTTTTACCATGGCGGTGTTTCATGCTGTTAATTGATTGTTCTATACTGTGACCTCCTTCCTATCCATGTAAAGCGCTCTGATACCTCCGGATCCAGCCAGCGCGATATAAAACTTCAAAAATAAATAAATAAGAATCTGACACAGTGGCACAAAGTGTATCTCTTTTTCTACCAACAAGAAAGAAGGAGAACATTGGAATATAGGGGTGGCCCAAATGTCTCTTTATGGAAAAGTGGTAAACATAGTGTATTGGTACAGTAATGTATATGCATTAGACATTTTATTGGATGTTTTACGTGACTTTCTGCCATTGGAAAAACCATTAGAATTAACTGAGCATTACATATGATTTAGTGCAAAACAATACATGAGCAAATTAGGTATTCAATAATAATATAGTTTATCCAGCAATAATTAAGAACTAACAATTACATATTATAGCATCTTAGTAAGACCAGCTTTAGAACACAGGGCTCCGTTTTGATCGACACAATAAAAAAATACAATGAAAAGGTTTGGCAAATCCAGAGAAGGGTAGACTAAACAACAAAAGTGTCTCGTGGAATTAATAGTCTTGAAGGAAGCTGAATGGAGACGATGTATGACCATATATATGTTTATTGGTCCACACATCACACTTGCCTGTGAAAGCTAACATACTAATAGAATATGTAAAAGAAAATAGCCTCAATATTGAAACACACCTTTTGATGATGATCAGCCATGAATTGCTTCTTTTGTGAAGTGAGTGGATGTTTACCTCCACAAAGCTTCACAGATAACCTTGATGAAGTAAGACATGCATTAGTCATGTGATGGTTTCTGCCACCCGGCAGGAGGCTGGACATGGTGAGCCAAGGGATTTCTCCAATACTAGGATTAGAAAAAGTCAGTAAAGCAGTGATGCAAGGTAAATATTTTGGTATAGAAACAAAAGAGAGTGTAGGGATTGATTGCCAGACAATAAATTGAGACAAGCACGTCATAGAAAAACTGGTAAAACCGAGGTTCTGCACATATTAAGTTTCGCCTGCACAGTGCTTGCGAAATCTATATAAACTTTGAGGGGACTTGCATCATGCCTCCTCTCTTTCCTCGCTTCTCATTCATTCCTGTGTGTGACCTTTCCTCCATTTCTATTGGCTGTGGCATACTTGTTCCTCATCTACTTCTCTTATCAGTTTCATGCCATCGAAATACTGTTAACATCAGCTTTGGTGGAACTATATTTTCATAAAGTTTTGCCTTTAATAGTGCAGCATATTTATATAACAATTTATCATCCAGAGAGATTAAGTGATTTGTATAGAATCACAGGATGTTGCATATCGCCACCGAGACTCAAACCAGGAGCCCCAGTGCTCGAGTTAGCAGCTCTGTCCACTGCTCCACATCCTCTCTACTCAGTGTTATCTGTCAGGGAGATATTTTCTTCTCCCGGATGATGATTGATAAAAACAACTCTTTATTCATTACACAGGCGAAACCGATGTATTACCAATACTGGTTTTCCTTGTAATCTTCTCATAGCATATTGGCACAGAACACAAGAGTGAGGAGGTCTGTGGAGTTGCTCCAAGCACTTTGTTTATTTAATTTTATTGGGTTTGTATAGATCAAATAATAAGGCTCATCAACAATTCAAGGTAGGTCACTTGTAGTTCTGATACAACCCTGGAGTTCCAGAGCTAACCATGTTGATATTATCTGGACAGAATCTGTGCACACTTGGTGTCCATGACCATACACTTCTCAGAAAAGGGGAGTATTCACAAGTTTACTTAGTATCCTCAAAGCCAAATTTGAGCTGCAGGTTTATAAGATGATATTGATCAAAATAGGGAAGAGGAATTTTTTGTCCATTCAGTTCCCCAATTCAGTATTCCACATAAGAATGTACACTTGTAACTACGTTACAGTAGATTAATTGGATCACCCTCATATACGCTATGTATACTTCGCGGTTTATATCGTTTTTCCACCCCACATATGCGTTATGGCATTATCATTGGGTGTTCCAAATTTGTGCTGTATGCCAGCCTCAAGCCTGAGGCAATCTCTGGTGTAGCGTAGTAGTGTCCAGAGATATGTATGTACCCCCGAGAGGAGAAGGTTATATTCACATAAACCAAACTTTCACCTGGTTTAAACTTTAATTGCCAAGGACGAAATTTTGTAGTTAAAAACAAAGGGTATAATCACAGATCGTGTTACTGGATAATTTTATATCACTTTAGAAGAGGTCAACATGTTTCTGCCCCATCTCGCCCAGTGGGTCTAAGGGGCATTCGTCAGGGCAAACACAACGGAATAAAAAATATTTCACACAATTTGTGCGGTATATTGTGGTTTTTTTGTTACCACTCTGTTTCTAAGTAGGTATGATGTACCTTTGATGGATTATTACCACGTTTCAACAGGAGCGCAGGGCTCTCTGGTCCTAAGCCGCACTTCGGGACTTCTCCGCGTCTGGTGCTGGCTCCAGGTCCAGGTCCAGGGGCAGAGCCAGCACCAGACGCGGAGAAGTTCCGAAGTGCGGCTTAGGATCAGAGAGTCCTGCGCTCCTGTTGAAACGTGGTAATAATCCATCAAAGGTACATCATACCTACTTAGAAACAGTGGTAACAAAAAAAAACACAATATACCGCACAAATTGTGTGAAATATTTTTTATTCCGTTGTGTTTGTCCTGACGAATGCCCCTTAGACCCGGCTGGGCGAGATGGGGCAGAAACATGTTGACCTCTTCTAAAGTGATATAAAAAGATCCAGTAACACGATCTGTGATTATACCCTTTGTTTTTTACTACAAAATTTCATCCTTGGCAATTAAAGTTTAAACCAGCTGAAAGTTTGTTTTATGTGAATATAACCTTCTCCTCTCGGGGGTACATACATATCTCTGGACACTACTACGCTACACCAGAGATTGCCTCAGGCTTGAGGCTGGCATACAGCACGAATTTGGAACACCCAATGATAATGCCATAACGCATATGTGGGGCGGAAAAACTATATAAACCGCGAAGTATACATAGCGTTTATGAGGGTGATCCAATTAATCTACTGTAACGTACTTACAAGTGTCCATTCTCTTTTTGATTAAGTGGTTTATAAGATGAGACTATGGGGCACATATACAAGCCCCTATGGCCACCACAACGTCACCTATATTGACACTGTAGTGGCAATAGGGGCTACGCCTTATGTACAAGGCAGGGATCAGCCACTTAATGTGGCCTAACACTGCCTGATACATAAGACCCCCTTTCACACTATGGTTGGCGTGAAAGGGTTGGGCAGTGGATGTTGCGGTGGGCGTTCCACCGCAACACCCATTCATTTTGACACTGCCCCCTATGTACAAGGGTAGCATACATAGGATGCAGCGCTTAAATTAAGACCAGGTAAATCCTGGTCTTAAGTTAGCAAGATGAGGAGAAATGCATTATTTCTCCTCGTTTTGTTTTTTCCATGTGTGCTGCCGTATGCATCACACACGGAAAAAGCAAAATGCCATGGTTTGTTCATGTACAGGAAAGTGTCCCTTCCTGTACATAAACTTATTTTTTAAATGCCATTTTGTCACTTTTATCTGAACTGCATGAAGCAGCACACATGAAAGTGCCAGAATGGCATTTCTAGGACTGTTTATGGGCAGGAAGGGACACCTTCCTACACATAAACAATCCTCCCCTACACGCAGACACCCTTGCACTCTGGTGCAAGGGTGCCTGCGTTGGTGCTAAATTGCTAAACTTAGCGCCATCGCAGGGGGAAACGCAAGGCTGCACCACATTCTTGTAAATATGGTGCAGCCTTGCGTTTTAGAAGTGGAGGAGAGAGACGTTAAGCCAGGAAGGCTAACGCCTCTCTCCTCCACTTCCTTGTACATATCCCCCTATGTTTCCCTGGTGTCCAGGAAGGAATTTCTGCTTAAACATTAGTATTTCATTAAACAGTTACTTTTGGCCGGAAGTAGTGATTTACTCACACGTTTATAGGAATGGCAACCTTGGGGCCGAGTGATCCATCATACATGGGATGATTTGTTGAATATGTGAGGACTATGTTCAAGTCCGATCTCTAGTGTATAGTTATTCAAATCGATGCAGAGTCGTTAGTGCCATTCTTAAACCTTTTTCTTCCTTAAGATTGGTCCAATTTACCGTCTGGTTGCCTCTGTAAAGTATGCTGAATCTATGGCCTGGTGAGAAGTACAACTGCCGTTCCCCCCTCCCCCCCTTACTCCTTACAAGAATAAAGGGCGAATATTTTTTGTCTGGCGTGTACTTTTCGGAACTGCTTCAGCAATTCGCCTTAACAGGTTTGGGGTCACATGTGAACCGGCTGCAAATAGGTGAACTTCCGGTGCTTGTCGTCAATGCGCGGCTCCCATCTGCATACCTCTTGAAGGAGACATAACCAGCCCCAGTGCTTGTTTTAGCTCCCAGCATGCAGAGAAATTGCATTTTGCATCCTCTGGAGCCATTGTGCTGAAAGTCACTGTATTGCCACGTTTTCTTTTCTTTTGCCCGACGTGGGCCAAACACCGACGTAACCTGTCAATCGCGGACAATTTACAGCTTTTCATGCTCGGATTGCATTATTGCGAATCCTCCCAGCCCTTTCCTTTCACTTTGAATGGCTTTTTTGAAGGTTGTTTAATTTAAGGTTACCAACAATTGCTCTGGTAACCGTAAAAGCATTTTGCGTGCCTTATTGTGCAGGAGGACTGCTGTCGCCATCGTTTCAAGCTGTGTCTAAAACAAAACGCAACACTTTGCTTTAAAATTGCTGCGGTTCCAGCGACAAAAGACACCTTCCCAAATTGCTAGCCTGTCATTGTGCGGGCGCTTTACTGGTTGCTGAGTGGTTGGCGGCGGCTGCTTAGTGACTGTCTCGTGTTCTGTTTGCTTAGTGACTGCACCAGGTACTGTGTGAGGACTGTCTGTACTTGGCTGTTTGAGACCGTCCATTGAGCTGCTCAGTGACTGCCAGTGCCTGATGCTCTTCGGTTACTTGCCCTTGGTCTGTTGGTAATAGCCTCTCTCCTTCAACTGAACTGAACTGCCCCCCTGTGCGGTTCACAAACTATCTGTTGGAGTTTGGTGACCTCCCCGTGTTTTGATGATTTCCTGCATATCAGGGGTGGCTCTAGGCTCATGGTGGCCCTGGAAGAGGGGGTTCGGGCGGGGCAGAACCCCCCGGAGCTAAGGAGGGAGGGTCAGGGTATTAGGAAGTGGAACAGAGCCGGAGGCCGCCAGATCCCTGCCAGTGGCCCCCATGCAAATATGTATCCATCCTCAGAGGATTATTATATTAAGGATATATATTGGCGTGGAGGCCCCTGGGGTTTAGAGGCCCTGTGCAGGTGCACAGCTTGAACATGCCTAAGGCCGCCCCTGTGCATATGGCTGCCCTCTGCTCTCCACTGACTGCCTCTTCGTGGCTGTTCAGGGACTATAGCATTCAGTGTATCGTGTTACACATTTGTGTACAGCTTTTCTATGCCCTAGCGAGACACCAAAGCGCTTTTTGGTAGGTCAAGTGGCTACTCTGTTTTAAACAGTGGTCGAAGTGGGAAAAAAAATTAGGGGAACTGTGGGTGGAGAATCAGGGGGCGAGAATAACCAAAGATTGAATCAGTGGGCGGAGTCAGGGGTGTGGCTAGAAATAGCAAAACATACCAATTTTTTGTACGTTTAGCATTTCACTGACCAGTTACAGCTTATAATGTTATTAAATTCAAACAATGGATAAACATGTTTATTTGAGGTTTAATTCAGGAATAAAGCAAACACTCATAGGGAATACAGGTTTATGTAAAGCGTGTAAAATATAAGCAGGAACAACATGTTACCTTAATGCGTTGTTCAGAAATCCATGATTATTTTTTGTCTCAAACATTGAGGTCATGAATACAGGGCTCCTCCTGTACACATGTGTTAAGCAGGGCTCAGAAGAGAAAGGGACTCTTCAGGAGAATCTAGACTCACGGAAACCCACAAAGGCTCCTTCATATTCATGTCAGCCAGCTAGCTGCTCAATCATAATATAGCAAAAAGAACAACTGGTGGACAGAATGCAGAACAATATCATACATTCACCCGAGTACAGAGATCTGGGCCTAAATCCATTGTTTCTTTGCTCACCATGCCATTCCAGTTTGGACCCAGCCATATGCAAATCAGTCTTGACCCTGGGCCTCATGGGAACAGCCCAGCCTGAACTGCCAAGCCAGGGCCTCCCTGGACTGGAAACAAGCATCCTAGGACTGGTTTCGGGCTTTCAGCCCTCATCAGCCAGGATAGCTTGATTCCAGTGGCATGGAGAGCACGGAACCCACGTCTGGGCATACCCGTCCCACTCAGGGTGACAAATGCAAAAAGAACAATTGATGGACAGAATGCAGAACAATGTCATACATTCACCCCAGTTCAGAAATCAGGGCTTAACAATCCATTGTTTTTTGCTCACCACCACTCCTGCCCCATCACCTCTCCTGCCCGTCACCTCTCCTGCCCCGTCACCTCTCCTGCCCCGTCACCTCTCCTGCCCCGTCACCTCTCCTGCCCCGTCACCTCTCCGGCCCTGTCACTTCTCCGGCCCCGTCACTACTCCTCTCCTGCCCTGTCACGTCACCTGCCCATCATGTCACCTGCCCGTCACCTGCCCGGTCACTTCTTCTGCCCGGTCACTTCTCCTGCCCGTCACTTTGGGTGGCTAGGGTATGCACCTAAGCCGGGAAAACTCACCACTCTAGTGAGGGCAATGGAGTTACACACTGAAGATAACCTCTACTTACCTAGTGGTAGCTTGGCAGAGCAGGCAGGCTTATCCCGGAGGCAATGTGTATAGCGCAACACACTCACACAGCAGTGACGCACTAGACACACCACAAAAGAAACTCCACTCAAGGTTATATAAATATATCCTTTGTATTATCCATAAAAACCAAATTAGAACACCATCACATATATTACTGTGCCACTAGGCACTTGTCATGACTTCACAAAGATTCCATAAATCACTTGCATTTGGGGTACAACACTATGCATAATGCACATCTGCAGGGTATGTTTAAGTTGCACATATTATAGTAACATCATGATTGCACTTAGCGTAAAACACTATGCATTGTCAGATGTCCACCACCCATCTGAGAACAACAGTCAGCGCGGCACGGGTGCTTTTATGAGGGTACCGGGGGTCCTCCCATAGGCTTCTGGGCCACGTGCCCGCCTACTCCCAGGAATATGGTAACCCGAGCCAGGGGCCTCCGTGGAGTTCTCACCCCAGGCTTCCCAAGGCACAAACATGCCTCTCTCCCAAAACAAGGGTCCTGAGAATATGTGACACTCTGGAAGCTGCCCACCTCCATGCGGCGCAGCTATTCACATTGCCTTTGTGTGTTCTCGGTGCACGCAAGGACGGCTCAAGGCCAATCAGGCCTAATTTTGGGGCAAAGGGAGATCTTCCCCTAACTACCGGGTCCACTGACTTGGCATCCCACGGGCTTCCTCTTGGGGGAGACCACCTTCCCTGGGACAGAGCCTTCTGCTTTTGCACCCCTGTGCTCCTTGAACACCGGCTGCCTGTACCCACGTGTTACCACCCCGGTGAGTCGGGAAAGGGGAATGACTGTCAGCCACACACGGAGCAAAGTCTCTGCCAAGTCCACTCTCTTCTGCCCTTTGCAGTTGGGGCAGCTGATGATGCTGACGCGTTTCCAGTGCGTTTCTGTGCTCACGTTGGTTGCCTGGCAATGCCTTCCGGGCAGCTCACTCCTTCCAAACCTCGGATCTGCAGCTTTTCCTCATTGCGCGATGGCACTCCCCTGCGTCTGCCGCATTTAGAGAGTGAGCATACGTCCTGGGCTCGAAGAACAATGTTAAAGCGCTCTCCAGCGAACTAGTTCATGGTGATCCCTCTTGGAAAGGGAAGAGGACCCCACGCACTGCACAGCATACATTTGGGCCCCCAGCAAAGAGCTCTGATCCTGGATTATTACAGCACTCTGATTGCCTGTCTCCACCAGGGAGATAAGTTAAATGGGAATATGAAGAGCTGACCAGCGCTATATTTTTCTCCAGCACAGAGCAGCCCCCCAGGAGCAGTCCTGCAGCGTTCCTTTCATGCTGGGCTCCATTGAGAGCACTGGAGAGGAGGACAGGGCTCAGGCAGGCCAGCACGCAGGGTCCCTTAGCAGGGTGGCAGTCCCTTCAGCCACCCAGCAGACAGCAGGTAGTCCCAGACGGATGTTCCTCCTGGCATACAGCAGTCCTTTGGCAGTCCACGCAGTACCTTCTGTCCTACATGGGGTCACAGCCCCTTCACTTGTAGTCCCCATGTGTTTGTTCTGGGGGCACTTTAAAATACATTTACAAGTGCCATACACCCACCATTCACAGTGTAAGCCTTGGCCCCATACACAAAACAGGAGAAGGCAGGCACAGCCCTATTCAGGTGCAGGTGCAACTCCTCCCACAACTCCAAATGCAGACCAGGCCTATTCAGGTGAAAGTGGCAACTCCTCCCACTACTCTAAATTCAGGCAGGGTCTATTCAGCCTAGCGCTGAGTCACCCAGGCAGGGCAGGACACACCTCAACCCTCCTCCCCTTTTGTGGCTGGAGTGAATGCATATCCCTTCCCCCTGGTCAATACACATCAGGCAGGGCACAAAGGCACATAGCACAAAGAAATGCCCACGTCTAAAAGTGTCATTTCTAAATTAGTAATAATAAATCTGCTTTCACCAATAAGCAGGATTTATCGCTGCTATTCCAAACATACCAACCATGGTTACGCTACCCCTCTCATGTCAGGAATTACCACTGAAGCACATATCAGGGATAATACATCTCTATGAGAGGGCAGCCTCACAACAGTGAGAAACCAAATAGGAAGTGTGTCACTACCAGGACATGACACACAGTTAAAGCACGTCTTACCTTATACCTACACTGCACCCTGCCCATAAGGCTACCTACGCCCTACCTTAGGGGTGACTGATCTGTAGTAGAAGGGGAGTTGTAGAGTGGCAATCACTTTATATGCCACGTCACATCAGCAGTAAACTGCGTGCGCAGGCCCTGCAGTGGCAGAGGCCTGAGACAGGTTTGAACTCTTTGTCAGTGGGTGGCGCAAGCAGTGTTGCAAGCCCAGCAGTAGCACTTAATTTACAGGCCTGGGTATATGGGATACCACTGTACAAGGGACTCACAGGTAAATTAAATATACCAAACAGGTGTAGACCAATCTTACCAAGTTTAAAAGAGAGAACACATGCACTTTAGTACTGATCAGAAGGGATAAAGTGCCCAGAATCATAAAACCACCAACAACAGGTCAGAAAAAATACAGGAGGAAGGCAAAAAGTTCTGGGATGATCCTGCAAAAAGGGCCTAGTCCAATACTAGTGAAATTTAACTTACAGGCTATGGGTATACTTTGTACCATATAGTAGGGACTAATTGGAAAGTTAAATATGCCAATCATGGGTATGCCCATTTCATCATGTTGAAAGGATGAGCCGTATTTTACCACTGGTTAGCAGGGGCAAAGTGCACAGAGTTCTACAGCCAGCAAAAATATTCAAGGCATAAATCTGTGAGTACACCTGACAAAGGATGGTGATTTCCTACACCTACGTACTAGTCTCTAACCTACTAATTTTAAATACTGTCTTGTGTGTTGATCAATAACTGGCTGAAGTTGTTACATCACAGCTTGGTGACTGTTGTAATTGCTAGTCAGTGATTGCCTGTCTGATGCTGGTTGGTCCCACGTGCTGGTTAATTGCAGCCTGATTTAATCTGTTTGTTGGTGGTTACATGTATTGTTCTATGACTGCATATCGATGCCATGTGAAGATAGTCACATATACTACTTTATGTTAGACTGTGGCTTACTATTGACTTTCCCTGTACCAAGGTACTAATCTGCAGATGAAAGGTCTCCAATATATGGCTGCCAGTACATAGCTAATCTGTGGCAGGCTCTTGAACTATTTTATGATCTTCTATCATCTGCTGCTTTCTATCTGTCAACAATGAAATAATCAATGTCCATTAAAGACCTGTCATTGTGTTGCCTGCACTGTGGCTGTAAGGGTGGACAACTCTGTAGATGTATGAAGTCACAGTCAGAGCAACAGTGGAAGAAAATAAAGTAGAGGCTTACTTCACTGTATCCTAGCTTTCACAATATTATGATAGTTATTTTCAAAATAAGGTGGGTCAAAGTTGAGAACCCATAGCTTCTATTTTTCAAATGAGCAAGTGCTGCTTATTTTTAAACATTCACAGAAAATCTTTGTGAATTGGTCTCCCAATAACCTCGAGACCTCTGAAACTAACGGTCTAAAATGAACTTGCTAAGCTAACAAAAAAGATCAGTTGTCAGAGTACTCAACAGCAGAAGAAAGTTATCTGGGGGTTGGAACTGGCAGAGTTTGGTTGGCTGAAGGGATGCATCCAGCCACGCAGATCAAGGGAAGGTGATTACATTCACTGTACAACTCATGCTCATCCTTAGGTAGCTTGGCACTGAGCAGTCAGGCTTATTACAGAGATAATGTGTAAAGCAGAGCAGACACTCACAATAAATGCATTGAGCTTCACAAAAGACACTTCACACATGATGTATGTAAACATTTTTATACTCAATCATTATAACATGACCATCATATACTTTTGTGCACAAAACACAATTGGAAATATTACAAGCAGTACTAGGCCCACTTGTATGGTTGTGCTTTCACTAGTATGCATACTATAGACAATTGCTAATCTAACTCCTCCCCCCGCACCAATTGAGAGAGAACACCCTTATGGGGTGCACAATATCAAGATTATGTACATACACAAAACATAGAACAGATTTTAGCAGCACCACGGACCAAAGCCATGGCATCTATCCATCGTGCCATAGGTGCTGGGGCGCATCCTTCAGCCTGCCACAGCAGATCCAAAACAGCATCGGGGCTGGTGCACACACCTCGATCTGCATTGACAAACCAGCCCATGTCCCATAATTGTGCCTCAGCATCTCTTCCTAACCTGTGTAGGAAGGCAGATACACCTCCTCATGTCTTTGACAGTGAGGATGTCGGTAGGGCCCTGAGTGGCAATGGGAAGAGCCAAACTCCAAGACAGGCGAATCCCCTTGGGGGGGTTTCTCACTACCTCCATGGGAAGAGCCGAACTCCAAGGCAGGCAAATACCCATTGGGAGGTTTCTCACTACCTGAGTAGGGAACATCCATATGTGCCTGCCAAGCCTTAAGTCCACCACTACCCCTTGGTGCCATTCAGGGCTTCCCAGGGGGCAGGTGGTGCCTTCACAATAGGGGATGACCCAATCCGGGATGTCCGAGCAAAAGTGAAGCCAACTTAGGCAGGGTGCATGGCTCCCTGCAGGCCTGCCATAGCAGAACCCAAATTTAGGGCTGCCGGCTATCTGGTGAGTGGCACACTCAGAGCTATGTCCCTCTACTTAGACCCGTGCCATACCTGCCCCGGGTATGTGATGTACCGCTTCACAGGGTGTACAGAGGTACGGCACAAAAACCTCATCATATCCACACCCCCAGCCCAATGTGGGTGAGGTAGGTGCACATACCTTCCCTCTGCCGTACAGAGGGACAGTGCACAGTTTCCTAAGGTTATGCAGAGCTAATAAACTGGACCCACATCAGCCAGTCCTAGTGCTCCAGACTTCTGAAAGATGCTTTGAGGCAATCTGGGGCTTGCAGCAATAAAACAAAGAGTTAATGCAGGAAATGTCATCAGAGAAAGTCAGAAATGACAAGCAGGGATTGCCTCTCTACGTTGCCAACTAGCTCTCTATAACGTTCGTTTCATGAAGAGACGTATCCTCAGTGAAGGGTGGGATTAGGGGTGTTATATCCTTCTAACAAATCCATTATGTAAAAGGAGTTGGGTGCAGCGATACGGATGGCCATGTAGTTATAGGTCTGGCTATTAGTGATTGTGCAAAAACTAATTTAATCAAAATCTATGCCAAATTTAGGGATGACATTCAATAGACATCTTTCACGAGAGGCTTGTGAATGATATAAAGAAGATGCCTAGCAAAGCGAATTACAAGAACCAGAATAGACAATATTATGGAATGTTAATACTTTGAAAAGTGAATCTTATGTAATTGTGAACCCTTTAGAGAAGGGTGATAATACTGAGTTGTGGCCAAAAGACCTGTTTGTAGAAGAAGTGACATGACAATTGTGTGACATAAGACCATATAGCCATAGGGTGGTATTATCCCATCTTTTTGCCTGAAGCCTTCACTTTTCTGATCTTGTTTTTCTGGTACTATGACTCTGTGCACATTACCACTGCTAATCAGTGATAACATGCTTGTGCTTTCTCCTCTAAGCATGGGAGCATTGGTTCATCCCCCAATTGGCCTATTTAACTTACTTATAAGTCACTAGCAAAGTGGTACCCCCTGTACCCAGGACATGTATATTAAATGCTGCTAGTGGGCCTGCAGCACTGATTGAGCCACACACTTAAGTAGCCCTTTAAACATTTTTCACTCCTGCCACTGCAGAGCATGTGTAATTAGTTTACACTGCCATGTCATCTTGGCAAAATAAACCTTTTGCCAGGCCCAAACCTACCCTTTTCTTTCATATGTCACACATAAGGTAGGCCCTGGACCACCTAGAGGGCAGGGTGCAATATATTTAAAAGATAGGACATGTACTTTAAGTTTTACATGTCCTGCAGGGGTGTGGAATTCATTAAAAAATATCTGCATGTCCATGAAGCAGGTTGCTTCATAAATCTGCTTGCCCTGTAACACAATCCACTTGTCCCTATTTTGCCATGTAATGCGGAACCAGATTATGGCCGCTATCTCATTATAAAATAGCTCTGATATAACCTAAATGATTATGCCAGGACTCATACCATAGTAGGGTTTAAATACTAGCAATTACCTTATGTTACCATGTTTACGCAGATCTACATACTGGGCTGAAGGTAGTGGTAAGCAATAGTTCCCGGGTTCGAATGCCCTTTTGAGTCTGTGCAAACTTACTAACTTGCATGGTTTAACAGTTTTTACCAACTCTTCTCTAATCTTATCCCATACTGAGAAAGGTTGGAATTTTACACCCTACAATGGCAGGCGTAAAACTTCTTCCACAGTTGAGAAAAAGTGGCTGGAGGGGAAGTGAACTTGAAAACACTAAGATGTTCGCATGAGCAAATCTACACATGCATTATTTGCTCATGCTAAAATTCAGTTCACAAATACTGCCTAAGAGTACAATTTCTTGGCCTACTTCTGTACATTCTTGGGAATTCACGAAAGCTGTATATCTGCACTTCATGCAAGGACATATACCATGGGTACACTTTTGAGACTTTCTTTATTAATAGGCCGCCTAATTTGGTTTGGCGTTAACCATGACCTTTACTGTTTATTTAAATTCTGTCTCTCTCTCTGTATCGGCTCGCTTCACTGTAAGTGACAGCATTCTGCTCTTTCAAAAGGAGCTTATCAGCACACAAAGTATTTTTGTGAAGTGCCATGAACTACTGTGCAATGTTTTTTTTTTTTAACCAAAAACTATTTTTTCTTATGCCAATGTATGTTATAATAGTGAGGGCATGACAACTCCCATACCAATGAGGTTTTACAAAAACCATGCCACTATAAGTCACACATTGACAAAACCAAAAGGCTGACCAACAATTTCAGTCCCACTGGCTTTGCAGTGCTTGTTTATTTTTTTGTGTTTCCCATAATCTTATTGAAACCGGTTACACTGATTTTCTATTATGAATATTTTTGGAAATACTAGCATACATCAACACATTGTACTTAATGATGCTGCAAAGAAACAGTACGTACAATTTTACAGTAGTTTAGCTAAAAAAAAATTCCCTACTTGCATATTTTGTGAACATTTTGTTTTGAAAGCAAAGAATCAGTAATGTTGCTTTCAACCTTCTGCAAATATTTGCATCTAATCAGAGAGCATTCATGGAGCATTATACATAGACTCATATTGCTAAACTTTGAAAATGTGGGTACACATTTTTATACTGAAACCACTATCAGTAGTGCAGTCCGAGCTTTTATAACATTTACTTAGAGGGCTCACCATATTAATAAAGGCTTTGCATTAATAAACGATAAATACAAGTTTGAGCAGCATTAAAACATGGACACAAGTATTACCTTAACTGCAGACAATGCCCTTCCCTGATCCATAATGTGGTACTGCAAACTGGCAGCCAAAGGGTTTGTGCTGTAAGGGCGTGAGTCTACATGTCCAAAGGACAAAATACACATGAAAACGTGTTGCCCTTGACCACAAACAATACGTCCTGGGCATCGGGCTATAGGAATTCCACATCCCTGTCCTGGCAGTGAAAAACTCCCAACGTCGTTTTTCACTACCTCAAGGCCTTTGTCTCCCATAGGATAACATTGGAATTACAGCTATTACATTTTATAACTGTAATTTCCAATTGAGAAGAGATTAGACTCCCAAGTCTGGTGCTTCTGGAATCTTAATCCTAATTTAGAATAAATACTAATTTATGGTTAAGTCGGATTTTAAATTACACTTCTGAAAATGTCACTTTTAGAAAGTTGGGATTTTCTTACTTAATGGTACCCCGATACCAGTCCCAGGATGTTGGTTTCCAGTACAGGGAAGACCTGTCTTGGCAATTCGGGCAGGACTGTTACCATGAGGAGCAGGGTCAAGACTGATTTGCATATGGTGGGTCCAAACTAGGGGGGCATGGTGAGCAAAAGAAGGATGGATTTAACCCAGATCTCGACTGGGGGTGAATGTTGCTGTGCCTCTAGATTCAAGCTAGCCTGGCTGATGAGGGATGATGTCCTAAACCCGGTCTCAGGATTCTTGTTTCCGTTCCAGGTAGAACCTGACTTGGCAGTTCAGGCTAGACTGTTCGTTTGAGGAGCAGGGTCAAGACTGATTTGCATAGGGCTGGGTCCAAACTAGACAGGCATGGCGAGCAATAGAATGATCAATTGATTCATCAATCAATTCATACTTGTATAGCATGGGTTGTCGCCCAAGAGGGTATCCAGGAGCTGTACTGCAGGCATCACTCGAAGAGCCAGGCCTTGAGTCCCTTCCTGAAGTGGGTCAGCGTACGGAGGTGGAGGGCGTTCCAGGATTTGGCAGTGGGGTGGGAGAAGGAACATGTTCCGGAGCGGCCGCCGTAGATGCGTGGTATCTGTGCAAGGACGAGGTGTGCGGATCAGATGCTCCTGAGAGGTCAGTGGTTCATGTAGGTGGGTCCTTGGTCATGAAGGGCGTTGTAGGCATAGGTGAGAAGCTTAAAATTGCATCTTTTTTGGACAGGTAGCCAGTGCAGGTCCTTCAGGTGTTGGGTGATGCGGGTCCTTTTGGGCAGGTTCAAGATCAGTCTGGGAGCTGCGCTCTGAATCGTCTGGAGTCTTTTTATGAGTTTAGTGGTGGTGCCTGCATAAAGTGCCAGCTTGTGATGAGGGCCTGCGCCACTGTTTTCTTGATGCTGATGGGGAGCCACTTGAAGACTTTGCAGAGCATGCAGAGCGTGTGGAAGCAGGCTGATCAGACGGCACTGGCCTGACGTTTCATGGAGAGTTCACTGTCCAGGATGGTGCCGAGGATGCAGGCGTGGTCTTTTGGAGTGGGGGTGGGTCTGAATTCCTCTGGCCACCGAGTCATTCCGGTGGTAGAAGTGTCTGCCGAAAGATAAGAACCTCAATTTTGTCTGGATTTAACCCAGATCGCTTTACTGAATGTTTGATTTGTTCAACATTCCTTCCATCTTTTGTTTGCACAGGGACTTTCTAAAAGTGGAATTTTCAGAATTGCTATTTAAAATCCAACTTCATCATAAGTTAGCATTTTACATTGTGATTCCAGAGACATGAACTGGATAGCTCTGCCCATTAGGAAATTACGTTTATAAAATGTAATAGGGCAACTCCAATGTTATTCTATGGCAGAGATAGGCCTTGAAGAAGTGAAAAACAAATGTGACATTTTTTCAATAACCAGGACATGCAAAACTTATAAGTACAAGTCCTATTTTTTGCACCCTGCCCTCTGGGTTGTCCAGAGCCTACCCTAGGAATGATTTATGTGTGCTAAAAGGGAAGGGTTGGGCCTGGCAAAAGGTTAAGCTTACCAGGTCGAATGGCAGTTTAAAACTGCATACTCAGGATCAGCAATGGCAGGCCTGAGACATGTTTAATGAGCTACTTAAGTGGATGGCACAATCAATGCTGCAGGCCCACTAAAAGCATTTAATTTACAAACCCTAGGCACATGTAGTGCCACTTTATTAGAGCCCTATAAGTCAATTAAAAATGCTAATTGGGTATAAGCTCATATCACCATGTTTAGGGAGAGAGCACAAACACTTTAGCAGTGGTTAACAGTGATAAAGTGCACCAAGTCCTAAGGCCATCAACAACTAGGTCAGAAAAAATGGAGGAGGAAGGCAAAAGGTTTGGTGGAAGACCAACCTAAGGCTGACTTGTCTAACAATAGGGATAATGTAATGTTTTTGAAAATGATGCAACTATGCTTGATTGGAAATATGTTTCTATTCATAAGCAGCTAGTCAGACAACTAGAAGGTACAGCTATGGGAACCTGTTTCACTCCCAGCTCTGCGACTTTGCATATGAGCTGGTGGGAGGAACAGGTGTTCCCTGGGATACATTCAAAATTCATTGAAGAAAAAAATCATCTTACGGCTGAGATTTATATATTGCATATTCTTGATGTGGAAGGGGACAGAGCATTAAATTGGATAGGTCAATGACAAACTGAATATCAATAGGTTGAATTTGAATTTTAGAGCTGGTGTGAATAAGACAAAAGTAATGTTTCTTGATGAGAAGTTGGCAGTAAGAAATGAATGTGAAAATAGAGACATTAATACAGAAAAGTGACGTCAGTCAAGAGTGTCCAACAGGCAGATAGTGTCCATCAACAATCATTAATACATAGCACTCCATATTGTGAACTTCTCAGGACAAAATTAATCTGCAGCTCTGCATGTTATTAACGTAAACAAAGCAAAAACTTTAGTTGACTAACTACGGGACAGTATATTACAAATGGCAATACCTAGGCATACCCAGCAAAACAAGAGTCCCTGCTGTTTTAGCATAATAAGAAAAAGAAAGGAAACCAAGTTCAAAAATTGAGAACAATATATAATACCACAGCATAATACAATAAGATAAATTGTAGGCAGAAACTGGACCTTGATCTCTAGTTACCCTGTCATCGGTAACCAGGTACCCAAAATACCACTTCTTAGTAACAAAAAGCTCATTCTATGCTAGATCACTTGGTCAGATGCCAGTTGAAGAGACTAGTAGAAGCTGGTTTCCATTAACTAATGGTTAAAAAATATATCTATAATAAATGGGGGTTCTGGTTAACTAGGGCATACACCTAAGCCAGGTAAAACCCACCACGCTAGTCAGTGTAAGGGAGTTAAACACCCAAGATAACCCCTGCTCACCCAAGAGGCAATGTATAAAGCGTTTGGCAACACACACACACTAGAGACACTCTACACACACCACAAAAGAGTCTACACACCAGGTTATATAAACATATCTCTTATATTGTATATAAACACGGAGAGCACAAACACATAAATCACAAGTTACTTTGTCAACTGGGCAATGTTCCGTCATCACAGTTGGAGCATTACAGTAAATACTTATAGGTTGCCCTTGTTTTAAACAACACCTCTATACAAAATAGGCAGACACAACAGATGATACTTGTTCTCCTGGTATCAACAGGAGTAAACTGATATTTATCACATCAGGACACCAAATGTAGTAGAGAAAACACAAGAATCACCATATTTACATGCATATAACTCCCCAAATGAAATATTTAGGGCACATAGTTCCTGTGCTCCTAGTGTGCGGTATCGGGGAACAGATACTCACTGTTTCACTATGAGGCTATCGGGTCACTTTCCTGCCTTCTACAGTGAATACTGTAAATTGAGGGAGAGGGGTCGAGCGGAACTTGGCTAACTGCTGCAAGAGAACCAAAAGCGCCCCCAGCTGTATTACCCAAGGGGGAGGGGGACAGAAGAATGAAATGGGTCCCCCTCCACTTTGCAGCGGGGCCAGCAAATGACTACCAAGATGCCGGCTCATGTCCGCGAGTGATGGTGAGGCTCCTGCTTCCTCACCTTCGCACCCGGGTTTCCACTCTGGAGGTGCCTGGGCACTCGGCCACTGAGTCTCACACTAGGCAGGGCCACAGCTTTTGGTGCTTCCCCTTCCAGGAGTTGCAGAGCCCTCGGCACGCATGAATGGTTACAGGACAGCGCTTGTGACTCTTTCGCGCTTGCTTCGCTGATGAGGTGGCCGTACTTTTGTTTGGAGATCTCCTCACAGCCCAGGGGCCTTCAAGACATGGCACGGCAGTGCCTCATGTTTTGCACATGGTGGGGAATAAGCCCATCAATCTGTCCAAGAAGGTTTACAATGAGTAAAGCACACAATGAAGACTTTGATGTCCCTAAGTCTTCGAAAAACAGTAGGCCAGCACACACAAACCCTTCAAGATTCTTCAAAAGCCGGATACCACAGCAGGGCAAAAAGAGTCGGTGCTTTTCCTATACCACAGACAGAACCAGCAACTGCAGGCCAACCCCTCACACAAAAAGGGTAACACTTCTCACACAGCTCTTCCGCTCTTCTTCTTGGCAGGGTCCTATTGCTTCCATAAGTTATCGAAAGTCCTAGGGTTTAAGGTCTCATACTTATACCCCATTTTCTCATAGATTTTTTTATTTCAGAGTCTCTGAGCACAGTAAAGGTAAAGTCCACATTTGTAAAGCGCACAATCACCCGTAAGGGTCTCTAGGCGCTGGGGGGCCGTCGGGAAGATTAAGCGAGCTATTGCCCAGAGTCACATGGTGCTAGGCTGACCTGCCGCCGGAGCCGGGGATCGAACCGTGGTCCCCAGATTCCAGCGTCAGTCGCCCTGGCCGCAGCGCCACACAAACCAGTTCTGTCCTACCGTAGTGCAGCTTGACCACGGGGGGTGGAGACAGCATTGTGCAAAGGCGACATAGCCTATTGAGATGCTAGTGAAACTCCTCCCACCACTCTAAATGCAGACCAGGTCTATTCAGCTTATTGATGAGTCACCCAGGCAAGGCAGGACACACCTCAACTCCCCTTGTGACTGTCTAGAGTGAACACTCAACCCCAGCTCCTGTCACTCCAAAACTAGACGGTGAATAAACAAACAGGCAGAGGCGCACTGAATGGTAAACAAGAAAATGCCCACTTTCTAAAAGTGGTATTTTCAAACTCACAATTTAATAAAACCTGCAAAAAGGGTAAGGTCTAACACAATGTAAATACATGTATATTTACTGCAACCTGTATTGTCCTCTAGGAGGATTTTGAAAGGATCAGTACATAGATAACTATCCATTTTTCTGTTTGACCTTTTTATGGAATGGTGTTATTCCTGATTAATGTTCTGACTGTATAATAATAATTCCACATTTTTAAAGTGCAAAATTATCACCCCTAAAGGTATTCAGGCACTGGGGGCTTGCGGAGAGATTAAGTGAGCTATTGCTCGGAGTCACTTGATGCTGAGCTGACCTGCTGCCAACGTTCGAACGGTGAGCCCCGTGCTCCTGAGTCAGCTGGTCTGGCCGCTGCGACACACCTCTCCCGCCTATGTGTATGTTGTAGACATTTTCCATTAGACGCATCAAAAAATTGGACCAGTAATTAACTCACAAGGGTATGATGCATGATTATAATATTATTATTCATTTTACATATGTTGATAGTCTGTTGTCTATGGTTTCTAGCATATCATTCATCAATAGACACTATGCGTAAATGATTTGTAAAAAAGGTGACTTACCTCGAAGAAGGCCAATCAGTCCTAATGCTTAAGCTCTTTTCTTGCTAATAAAGTGCCTGCTTAGAAGCATCTAACTCGAGAATGTAACCCATTTCTTTTGCGAATGGGAGATAAATAAATACATGGATGTATAGAGCACGGTTAATCACCCGTGAGGATTCATAAAGGGGGTGGTGATGGACAGAGTATCTGAATTAAGCAGAACACTCCTACCCAGTCAAAAGATCAGGGCTTGATCCATCACCGTTTTTTAGCTCACTGCACCATCCCAGCTCAGAACCTGGCTACATGCAAATTAGTCTGACCCTGGCCCAGTGCATCATGGGAACAGGGCAGACCAAACTACCAAGCCAATTCTTTACTGGAAAGGATTCAAGCAAGCCGGGCCGAAGACGGCTGTAATGCCAGAAACCGGTCCCCGGAAGCTTGTTTCCTTTCCAGTAAAGAATTGGCTTGGTAGTTTGGTCTGCCCTGTTCCCATGATGCACTGGGCCAGGGACAGACTAATTTGCATGTAGCCAGGTTCTGAACTGGGATGGTGCAGTGAGCTAAAAAACGGTGATGGATCAAGCCCTGATCTTTTGACTGGGTAGGAGTGTTCTGCTTAATTCAGATGCTCTGTCCATCACCACCCCCTTTATGAATCGTTTTGGCCACTATAGGAGTGGAAGGGTATGCTCAGACATGAGTCCCTTGCTCACTGCACCATCAGGATTCAAGCAAGCCGGGCCGAAGACGGCTGTAATGCCAGAAACCGGTCCCCGGAAGCTTGTTTCCTTTCCAGTAAAGAATTGGCTTGGTAGTTTGGTCTGCCCTGTTCCCATGATGCACTGGGCCAGGGACAGACTAATTTGCATGTAGCCAGGTTCTGAACTGGGATGGTGCAGTGAGCTAAAAAGCGGTGATGGATCAAGCCCTGATCTTTTGACTGGGTAGGAGTGTTCTGCTTAATGCAGATGCTCTGTCCATCACCACCCCCTTTATGAATCGTAATCACCCATGAGGGCATCCATGCACTGTTCATATGCACGGGGAGATTAAGTGATTTTCCCAGAATCATCGAATGATTAGCCGAGACAAGAACCTTGTTCCCCAGTTCCAAAGTCGGCAGAGATTTTGCATGTAATGGACACAAATCTACTGTGAACTGTGTGGGTTAGTACCAGACCAGGAGCACGACACAGCTGGCATTGAGAATGTTATATACAAACACACACACAAATTCAAGTTATAGCTTTAATGTTCCTGAACAGAGAATAAATCAAGCATTTCACCTACACTTAAAATGAAAGCTATTGAATAGCTATTTGTCACATAAAACCTCCTTTCATTTCCTGCTCTTTCGAACAACTCCCACAGACACTAGTACTGTACAACATAAAAGCCCATTCATAACTAATTGGATTGGTCGTGTAAGGATTCATGAAGATTATTAAATAGTCAGAAGCAATCTTTAGAATATCTTTTGAGATGACAGATGTCAAAGATCGTACAGAGCCTTCTTTTATAAAGACATGAAATGTGTGAAATACTATGAATATATATAGCTAAACGTGTTAAAGAAAATAAAGGATCAGTCGTCATGTTTTGAAAGTTTATCGAGCCTATACACGTTTTTGTTCATTGAGAGAACGCATACTCAGTCTTTAAATTAATCTAGGGAGAAGAATGTAGCATATAACAATAAATGAAACTATATTAGGCCTCGGTCCAGTATTGAAAATGGATAGCGTGTGATGGCCCGGTAGACTCCTTCAGAACCAGGGTACGCCCCAGACACAGGGACACTAGGAACTCACAGCAGCCCTGACAGTTTTGTCAGACGGGCCCTCACCCCTGCGGGAGGGGCACGTGCGAAGCACTGCTGCTTAACAAAACCGGCCTCCCAGCACTGCTGCTTTTGTTACTGGCGGCCCATGTTGCAGCATCGCTGCAAAGTTTGCCCTCATCGCTCCAAAACCGGCCCTCACCCTCCCAGGCAAACGCCCGATGTCCCCTACGTCCTGTCCGGCCTTGCACAGACACAGTTATATCTCCTTGTTTTCTGTTTAGTTTTAAGGGGCGGGGGAGCTGTGCAGCAAGGATATAGCGAGCAGTACTTCATTTGGGTCAGTCGGGGGCTGCTAGCAGTTATTTTTGGGAACCAACACTTATATTTCTGTGTGAGACATTTACCAATACCAGAAGAGGGAAAAAAACGCAACGTGGAGAGACGGAGGAAGAGACAGATGAAAAAATCACAAAGGGAGAAAGCAGGAACCTGCAAGAGAGAGATGGAGGAGCCGTGAAGGGGGGCGCTGGCTGTGGATTAAAGGGACCTGAGGTGAACTGAAGACTACACAGCTTTGGTATTGGGCGCGCTGGCATTTAATTGTTCCGGCTGTGCTTCTGAGCAGAGTTTTGGGCACCGTCACTATCAGGGCTGGCTTTAGCGCTGGTGGCGCCTGGTGCGACAATCACTTTTGGCACCCCCCCCCCCACACCCCATGACCACTTCCTCGGATTCTCTCGCTACCACCTGCAAAAGTGCCCCTCATCTCTCCTATCATAAGATATTGCTAAACACAGCGCCCCCCTGAGGTCACAGCACCCCCTCCACAGGTCAGCGCCCAGTGCGTCCGCACCAGTCGCACTGCCCTAAAGCCGGCCCTGGTCACTATTCCATTTACAAATGAAACACCCATAGGCAGTGAGTGACCCCGGGCGCGAGATCACAATCATATAATAAATACCTCCAGGGATATCAGCCGACATTGATATTTTTGATGAAGAATTGCATATTTCTCTACAATGAAAACAATGCTTAGCAAACTCTACCGAACGTTGACTGGGATCACGGCCGACGTTCCTCGTAATCCTGGTCCAGCCCTATAAACTGCTGTCATGGCGGACACGTCAGAACCTAAGAGAGCGCGTGCGGCGCCTGAAAACCACCGGGCCTGCGCACTGCGGCGCCGAACCGTGGGCTGAGATTGCGACGCTGAAGCCGCAGGACGCCTCTTCGGGACTAAATCATCTCGGTGTTTTGATTTTAAACTACCTTCCTAAGTGGCTGGAGTGTCCGCTGATTGCGAGGGGGCCCCGGCCCGTGCTAGTGTTATCGGCGTGGCCTTTGATTGGCTCGAGGGGAAGATTGTCCCAAGGGGCAACTGGGAAAATAATCCAGTCTCTTGACCTGCAAAATGCCTCCTAATTGCATCGAGTCTGATGCTGGAGTGCCGTAACGAGAGCCAGGCTCCTTCCCTTCCCCTCCCCTGCAGCCCACAGCCCTCATCCCCGCCGCCTCGCGCCTCCTCTTCCATGTTGTAAAACATGTTCTCATAAAAACCCCGGACAGCTGCATGCTGGGCTACAATTTCTTTCAGAAGGGGAGTCAGGGTGCGAAGAGAAGCTGCTACAGCAGATTCAAGGTCAAGCCTAGCAGAGGATTTATATGCAGATAAAATATTATGTGGTGCTAAGACTGCACTGCCGCCACTAACGCCTTCCGCTCATTCACACTCGTGGAGTAGGGGTTCTTCAAACCCTGTGATTTATGATGAGCCCCCCATGAAGGGTTAGTCCAATACCAACCCCCACAGATCCTCTTTAAACAGGGTGTTTCCATCGTGTCTCCATGAACACACCCTGTTCTGGCCCTGCATAGTACATGCCACGCCCTCCTTTCTAAATCTCCATTGCTGCAAAAATCTTGTTTTATACCCAAGACTACTGGAATTAAGTGGCGAGGGAAGAAGGAAGTATGTGCCAGGGTTGAATAACTCAATGGTCATAAAAGGCAGATTATATGGCATAATGCGGCATATTTAGTGATAGCATTACTCATTATTTGGTACTTTCCTTTACACTGTATGGGCACAGGTTTCACCTCATTAGTGCCAGTTGAACACCAAAATATAGCAATAAGGGCATTTAACTGTGCAGCAACTTGTGTTGCTGCATTTTAATAACTTTTAATCCATTGGAGCTAGAAACCTTTTTTCCTCAAAAGCTGCAGGTAATGCAGCAGATGACTGTGCATGTGGCAAATCCATAATTAAGCGGAAAATGCTGCTGATGCAAAATTCACATAATTCCTGTAGCCCTAGGTATCGTACACTACAACAAACCCTATTTAGATATTTACTTTGTTTTTCCTTCCTTTCTGGTCTCGCATTGCAGTGTGGGCCTTCCAGTTGTTGGTTTAGCTCTTCTGCTACACCCAGAGGTCGAAGTGGGCGGGATCGGAGGGGCATGAAGTGCACATATATTTTAATATATGAAAAAGAAGTTCCCCTACTTTTTATAAAAAGATAACCATACCAGCATGGTCAATAAATGTTTCAGTTGAAGTGTCATTCAGGGAGACTCCTGTGCTGTGAAATCAAAGGTGGGCACACAGCTAAACAATAAACAACCGTTCTTGCCAGGGTGGCTGCCGACTTAAATAAAAGGAAATGTGCGCAACTGGTTAATCTGAAAATTTAAAAGGTGCTTGGCTTTAATTGATGGAATCATTGAAGCTTTGTGATGACAAATATTTTTTTTTAAGTGGAGTGAGCAGCTGAGCTGTGAAATACGAGCTTTTAAGGTACAATAATATAATAAAATGATATTACATACTGTCTGGGTCTTATTAAAATCTATATTTTGGAAGCACCATTTCATCTTAAACCTGCGCATTTTGTTGCCGTCTATCTTATGCTGTGTGTAATGCAAGTTTAAAATAATGACTTAAATATTCACATTCCTTTCTGTCACAGGCTGGGACCTCGTAGCACCAAAAATACACAAATCACCATTCTCCACTGCACCAACCAAGATTTAATTCTGGGACTCTCTGGCAACACACAGATCTCTGCAGTGCATTAACTAATAGAGGAATCATAATGTACCATAGCGCATTTCCTAATGATTGACAACTTTTTAAAATTCATTTTTAATGTACACTGCACATTATTTGATATGTGGATACCTGAAGGTGAAAGACCCAAAAAAGTTACAGACTGATTTTTTTAGCCACACCTTTGACCCTGCCCCTACACTTACTGACCCCGCCCCACTGCATGCAGCATCACAGTTCCCATACTTTCTTGAATGCACTTCGAGTGCTGGCTACATTACATTTCTAATTCTCATTATGTCTCCTAATACATAAAATTGGCGTTGTTCTCGGTGTTCATCAGAGGAGAGCAGCAGTTGAGGTTCGAGAGCAGTTAAGTATTCATGCAGTATATTACTTCTTTACTAAATCTTTACCTGCTCAAACAACAGTCTGGGCTGCAGAGAATAGCTTGCTTCAAGAATGCCCATCAGCCGTTAAGAAGCAAAAACCTGAACCCAAAAATGTTTCCTGTGACCATCACCCACACCCCCAGCGATTCCTTTGCTGCCATCCCCCAGAAATGTTTGTTTCTAAAACTCCCAATCCCCAGGTATATCTGTCATACTATAAAATATTTGTTACCATAACACTCATCACCACATCTCTCTGAAATTAATGTCCCTACCTCCTTCACCCTCACACCCTTTCAGAAGTGTCTGCCTCTATCATGCTTACCACAGCTGAATTGTGTCCCATATGAAATGGGATGTTTTAATCCCCCACCTATTATTCTGAAAGCGCCCTTCCTTGATGGGGATGTCTACATCCTGCTTATCCAAAATACACAGTTTACAGATTTGAGAGGAGCATCGGCCACAAGAACAGCTCAAGAGTGTGAGGCGCAAAAGCCAAATAGTTCTCCTGCTCGAGCGTGCTCCATGCACTTACAGGCTATTTTTCACAGTTTTTGCAGTACATTGGCACTGCCACTACATGGTACATTGCTACCATAAGTAAAAGTAAAGCTGGTACCTAATGTTGCCTTTGTGTAACCCACTGCAGAGTCTTAATATATCTTCCGAGGGATGACAGATGCAAGAATTGCTAGTCTAAGGGGAAAGCAGGCTTCTGTTTTCAATGGGGGTTCGAGTACCACACAGGAGTTATGTTAAAAATACTTATAAAGTGTGCATACACCACTGGGAGTCCTCTTCTACTTTCAAGAAGATTTTAGGTAGACCTTCAATTAATTTGCTTCCATGTTGGGTATCCTCTTCTGTTCAGGAAGAATGAATTATGTGTGGTCACTAAACCAACTAAGACCAACCCAGAGCAAGCACTCAGATGTTTGTTTAGGAACTGTTTCGGGGTGAGGCCTAGCCGGTCTTGGGTCCTGCATCAAGCCTGGGATTTTCTTAGAGCTGTAGCCCATCCAATGTTGTCTCCATCAGATGGCTAAGCCTTGCTTTCGATCAATCAGGACTGAAGTGATCCAGAAAAGCATTGGTCCTCCCTCTGAGTACCTCCTTGTTTTATGAAAGGAATGCAGAGCCCTTGGAGTGGGCAGTAGCCCCAGTTCTACTGGTTTGTCAAAAGTCAGAGTTATGATCAGGGCTTTAAATGGAAAAAGAGAAGTGCCGGTACTCAACAAATTGGTCAGGGATGGTCTGGTAGGAGGTTCAATCCAAAGCAGGCATTTAACAACATCAGCATTTTCTTTTTTCATGTAAAGCTTCCTAGTGGCCTTCTGCAAAGTTTGGTCCATATGTGCAGGGCACAGTTTGTATTTTTTAGGAGTTTTCTATAGCGCAAACTTGGCCTGAGGACAAATTTACATGAGAAGCAGAAGTTTTTCATGAAAGCATACTTTTTGGTTTTTATGGCACGGTGTGATTAAGTGATTTGCCCAGAATCACAGGATGTTGAGCGGAGGTTGGGATTTGACCTCCCCATGCCATAAAAATAAACAATATGGGGGCATATTTACGTTGCCTGGCACATCTCTGCAAATCAGCAGAGATGCGCCAGGAAAGATACGACACGCAAGTTTATCCTTGCGCCACCCATGATGCGCCGCATTTACAATGCGGCCCACCATGACGCAGGAATAAACAGATGCGTGTCGCATCTTAGGCGTAAAGTTGGTGCAGTGCTGAAGTTATGTTGCGAGCGGCACACAACTCCAGCACTGTTCCAACTTGCCCTATTTCTAACGTGGTGCGTCAAGCCTTACGCCTGCTTCAAGCAGGCGCAGGGTTTTGACGCATCAGCGTTGGGAAAGTAATTCAGTGAAATCTTGCAGATTTCACTGAGTCACTTTTCACGGGCGTTCCTGCGACGGAACGCCCCCCCCCTGTGTGGACACGTCCACATGAAAACTGACGCAGGTTTCATGTGGCGCAGGGCCTTACACCGTGACGCATCTCCATAGTTGCGTCACGTTGTAAATGCCTCACAGGGATGCGCCACGTTTACGCCGCCTTGCGTGACGCAACAGCGGCGTAAACATGGCGCAAGGGGCTTGTAAATATGCCCCATGGTTTCATGTAGAAGTTGTGCTTCTCATGAAAATCGCTTAATGCCCTCGGATTAAGTTTGCGCTATATAAAACTACAAAAAATGACTAATAACGCCCTGCACATATGAGTCGAACTTGGCCGAAGGGCATTAGGTGCTCTGACAGTATTCAGGCGCTATGTGCAGCTGGAGCCTTACACTCTTACTGACAGCGCAACAGTTTTAATGTTGGAAGCTCTGGCTGTCAGACCAAATCCCATTTCAATTGCGCTGTCAGAGTGTAAGGCTGCAGCAGCAATCTAGCGCTGGAATAAACTGGCTATCGGCTGTCAGAAAGGCGCATGGACAAGCCCCACTCAGAATGCCTTGTTTGCTGTTGACCTGAGCAGCACAATCCATACTTCAGAGCCCAAGCCCAGCTGCCACTAGAAGTACCGGTTGTCTCCTAGCTCAAGGGGAGAACATTGAGAAGTGCCAGGACTCCGTACCAGTGAGTACCGGCCCATTTAACACCTTGGCCGCGGCTGGAATTCCGTGCCGGTGCTGGACATTCCGATCGCGGGCCTGGTCATGACGGCTCCCGGCCGTCATCAGCACACGCCCACCGTGACTCATGACGGCCGGCAGCCGTCATCAGCACCGAAGGGGTTAAAGCACTGGGTATGATGATAGTCTAGCTCTCATTGAGTGATGCAATTCATAGATATCACGGGCAAGGGTTGAATTGTGAGGTGTTTGTGAAAACTACTAATATGGAGGCTGGGGATGCTCAGCATGTTCGGTGGTCCTCCCTTGGTACTTGCTGATTCACTTGGGAACCTGTCAGGGGGTGGCCAACTTCAACGTCATAAAACAACTTATTGCACGCCCTTTTTGCTTGGCATCATCTTTTGAATAATGCAGTCCTCTTGTAGGGACATCCTTACAAATATATGCAATAAGCGAAGGATGTTACCTGCTTTTAATGTTTTGCTTTTTTTTTACCATGTTACATAGTTATTTTCAGGTAGCATTCGGTGTACAGCAGACCACCACGGATTAACCACAAGCACTGTCACGAAACACCATTTTAAACCTATTCAGCCTTAGCTTTAGCCTTAGCGCCCAACAGCTGTACTCAAGTGAATATTTAACAAGTGACTCCCATCCTAAATCACTGATAGAAGGTCTTGTAAGGTGAGCCTTCTGCAACCAAAGCAGAGTATCATTAAATCTAGGGCTTAAGCACAATCCGAACAAGGATCCACTTCACTTAGTTAGAGAACACTTCTCAGCTAATCAGATTTCAGGCTTAGAACAATCTGTGCTTTTAAGGTTAAGCCCATCGGAGTGGTCTGTGCCACATAACAAAAGCTTGACCTAAAAGTGAAGTCAACCAATATGCTCCAAGGTAATTCTTAGTTTAGAGCCTGGGCCACAATTTGTATAACACCATTTACAACTTATGTCTGAAAGGAGTGCCACCAAGTAGGATTTTCTACAGCTTCAAGCTGTCAACAATAATACGAGGAAAGAGAGGTGTATCAGGATACAGTAAAGTACCAATAGCATTATTTGCAGCTAAACTATACTGTGGTTTTTTTCGAGCTAAACTATAATATAGCGCGGCCCCTTCTCCCCCAAATAAAATAAAAATGTAGGCCGTGGGATGGGGTCCACAGGGCCGAAATCGGCCTTGGGAGGGGGCTGAAGGGCCCCTTTCACCAAAAAATTAAGGCCTGCACGGGGGGTGGGTATATATATGTATATATATATTTATATATATATATATATACATATATATACTTTTTGCATGGATCTCTTCATGTTTCTTTGCTACATTCTGCTAGCACTAATCATGTTCTACTTTCATCTACCTACCTTAAAATTCGATGAGAGATTGAAAGATTGCATGCATATATAGTTGCATGCAAATGCACTTATTTAGTTTCTTAAGGGCACATAATCTGCCTTACCTAAACATATAATATGATTATGAAAAACATACGAAATTCCAATACAGTGATATTCTAAATGATTACAAATGAATCCGTTTAAATACATTTTCACATTCAGGGAAAAATTCGATTTCTAAATTTCACTAGTAAATAAACACATACCAGCAATACAGTCGGAAAATAGAAGTTCATTCAAAAACTATTTTATTAATTGCTGTCTTTTATGTTTTGGTGCCTAAATGCTGCTATGAATGAACTGTAATGAAGTTGAGTATCCTAACATTCAAGTGGAGTCCAGACAAATGTATGACTGAGGTGCTCAGACGTATTTGTGTTGAATCATACAAAAAGAAAGACCTCTACATCCTTAAATATTCTGTATGGCCAGATATGATTATGAGGGTATTTTCTCCAGCTATTTTGGCTTGATCCTTGGAATGTTTGACTAATGAAGTAGTGACGGTTTGTGAACAAATTTGGTAGAATTAAAAGGGTGGTTCTAGAAGGGTGGTGCTGTTACGTTTCACAACACAATACTTTTTTGACTAAAAATATTGTTAGTCTATTTGCTCATATTATACTGAAACTGACAAACAGCAGTTTGTCTCTGGGTGTGAAAATGTATTTGAAGGGGTGTGGTTGTATTACTTTAGAATGAGACTGCATCGCTGATTGAGCGCTGGCTAGAGAGGGTCGGGCATGCTCTTTTAATGATGATTTTGGATTGTAGCAAATGGCAGACGAGCTAGGAAGGGAATGTGTTGAGAGGAGGCTAGTGCAAGGCCGGCATCAACCCATACCTTTCAATGGCTCATTATGAGATTGAGAAGACAATATATAGAGTAGACTCATTTTGCAATGAGTGATGGCATGGACGATGACAATGAGTAGCATGGGCTTACCATGGGAGAAAAGGAATATAAATGGCCTCCCATTTCTACTGTTGAGAGGGTGATGAAGTGAATAGCTTTGAAGTGACCACTTGCTTTGCAGAGTTTTAACAATAAGTAAGAAATCTGTATCAAACTAAGGAGCGTAAGAGTAGGGTTCATCGCTACACCTTTGCTGTATTAACTATATCTAATGGTGTTTGAGGTTGAAGCTTCGGATTACGCTGGCTAACTTCATATCATGGAGGTGGTTAGCCTGCCGAGCACAGGGCAAAAGCAAGACACCGACACCCAACCAGAAGGAAGTAGTTGGCGGTAGTGTGTGTGGCTTGTTAGCCACTAAAGCCAAGTCTTGAGAGTGCTCTCAAGAGCTAGGACAGAGGTGGAAGTCTGAACACACCAGAAAGACAGCCAGACTCAGAATGTACATAGTGCAGAAGTTGGAAGCAGAAGAGAGACTGCTGGAACAGTGGGAAAGGGTTGTGACTGCCCCCACCAAGAACTTTGCATGTTGTAAAAGATGCCAGAGTCTGCTGATCATAGAAAATGCACCATAATCCCACCTAAAGTCACAGAAATGTAGTGTGATGGAGAGTGCTGACTCACCCTGACTCCTAAAGGTCAGAGTGGGCTCAACCATTTTTCAATGAGCTCTTAAAGGAAAAGTACTAGGGGCGTAACTATAGATTGAAAATCCCTTGATCGCTCGAAGGTATCCCTTTATTCGCAGGGTGGTCGGGGATATTAAAACTAAAAATTGCAAGAGTGGATTAGGATCCAATTGTCCTATGACCCTTTAATGTCCAACATGTTCAGCCCTACTCTAAAGGCTTGAAAAGGTCTGGGGCTTTCATCAGGGTGATACTACTCACCTCCCCAGTTTTTACGCGAATTGAGCAGTTTTTTTGTGCATGAAGCATGCAAGATAGTGTATGCATAGGCAGTGAATATACTTGCCTTTTTCCGTTTGAATTCGACCTGTAATAGTATCTGTAGGAAAGTGCCCATTTTTGTACGGTTACCACCCCCCCACCCCACTTTTTGCATGACGTCTGAAGCAACATGACTTGATGTGCCATGGGTCCCTGCCAATCAGGTTCCCAGGGCCTGTGTTCTTTCCCAAAATAGTACATTTGTACCCAAAATTGGCACATCTCTGGCCAAAGGTAAGCCTCTTGTAAAAGTTACCATGGGTACTAAGGGCACTGTGACTAGGGGAGGCCTCTGAGTGCTGCAGCACCTATTGTGCCACTCTTAGAGGCCCTTTACCCTAACACTCACAGACTGCCATTGAATGCTGTGTGTTTTGGTGCAGAGAAAAGTGAAGAGTTGATGGCAGACATCCCTGTGTGCCATGCCTGCAACCCACTGTTTGAGGCCTAGGTAAGTCACTCCTCAAGCAGCATGCACTAGCCCTTAAATGAGGGTACAGTGGCATGAGCCCTGTACCCCTACATTGTCAAAGTCTATTCTTAGACATTGTAAGTGTAGTAAAGCCGCAAATAGTATATGGTCTGAGAGTTGGTCATTACGAACTCCACAGCTCCATAATGGCTTTGGTAGCAAACGTCTCAGGACATTAAACCCACCATGATGCCAGTGTGGGGTTTAATGTAAAATGCACTCAGATGGCATTTTAGAGATGCCCCGTGAAAATCAAACAGCCCTGGTGTGGTTCGTGAGTGGCTGCCCGCCATTTGCCACCACCAGACAGGTTTCTGGACTCCTGGGTTGAGAGCCTCCACTCTCTGGGTCCAGAAACAAAGCCCATCCTGGACAGAGGTGTCATGCCTCCTCCCCCAGAATGTGCTGGGTCCACGAAGGGGAAGCTTCAAAGGCCTGTCGCCTTTGGAAGCTGTCCCTACCTTTTGCTGCCCCCAGCAGCTGGCTCCCACCGGTTCTGGCCCCCACTTTGGGCAGGAGAATTGGCAGGAAAACCAAGCTGGGAAGAGAGGTGTGCCCACCTTTGCCAACCACACTCCTCAGGTGGGAGGGGCAAGGTGTAGCTCACATCTCAGCCCCCTCTATCTTGAAGAGGAGGGGACTCGGCCAATTAGGGAGAGGCACAAGCCCCCTCCCACTGGATAGTGGCATAATAGGGGGTGTACCCACCCAGAGGAAGGGACCCTTTTGTCCCAACCTGCACACCCCTTTAACACCCCTAAATTTAGTATTTAGGGGCAACCCTGAACTTTGCCTCCTCAGATTTGAGAAAGAAAGAAGGACTGAAGAGCTGTGCTGACCCAGCCCTACTGGCCTTTCCCAACTGCAAGCGAAATGTAACAACCTAGGCAATTAAATCTAACTAGTCAAATAAGGATAATCATAGAGAGGAAAACACTAATTACAGTTCACATTTAGGTATTTATTGACATAGTTAAAAATTTATTAAAAAAACACATGATTATACAATATAAATCAAATCACAACTATAAGATTAAAATCAACATCAAAGACAAAATTTACAAATTATATTCAAAATATAAAAAGTGGCGCAAATATATCTCGACGCGCGTTTCGGCGACCAGCGCCTTCTTCTGGAGTTGCCACAACTACCTAAAAATGAAAAGTGACATATAATAGATGTCTTCTTTTTAAACAATGACAAATAAATACACAACACATTAAAACTCATTAGGATTAGACTGAACTTCCAATTGAATAGTTTAACATGTTATTAAACCTACAACTTTTTTATAACGTAGACCTCTCATTATATGACTAGTATATATTTCAACATATGGCAATTTTCCCAACTGCAACCTGCCTACAGCGGAGAAATACCATTTTTAAACAATTTTAGCCAATGTCACTGCTTTGTTCCCTCTTTTTTCTATGTAACAAATTCACCTAGCATGCCCTGCAGTGACCTTTCTGTATCAAGAGCCACCCAAGAAACAACCACCAAGTAAATATAAAATATAAATAAATATCTGTATGATACCATTAAAGAAGGTGAACCATAAAGGGTAATCAGAAGGCCGTCTTGGACATAAGCAGGTTGAGCTCAAGGAGAGTTAGACATCACAGAATAAATGGTGAACATAATTACTGCCAGCAATCATTGCCACCAACTCTCGCGCCAACACCTTGATGTGACTCTGGCAGCATCGATTGACCTTATCCTTGGAACTCAAATATTACCTGACCCCGATAATAAACACCAGGTTGATTCTCAGTGTCTTGTGAGTACTTTTCCATGTGGCTCGCTCTTACGGCGCGTCAGCCTCATGACAGCAGTTTTACAGTTGATGCCTAAGTAACCTTAAACCTTTGGTATGCCTCCCTACCACAGAAGGGATGAATAAAGCTTCTGTGCAAATAGCCAGGATGTCTGTGAGAAGATTTTGTGTAAAAAATAGTGGATGTTCCTGGTAAGGACAATATCACTGCGGATTTATTTATTTATTTCATTTGATGAGTTTTATAAAGCGCTGGCTAGACCCGGAGGTATCAGAGCGCTTTACATGAGGTTCCACATTGTTACAAAGTTACATCGGTTACAAGTTACATTCGTTGCAAGAAAACATTTAAAGAGAATTGAAGATGAGATAAATGGTGTGTAGAAAGGTAAGGGGGGTAAGGTGAAAGGGTAGGAGGGAGATACGGCGTAGAGACGAAGGAAAGTCTGGCTGGGTAGGTGACGGCCGAAGGGGGAAGTCCTAAGCCCATCTCCTCCATAGCTATCAAGGTAGCTCCACCGGGCTTCGGCCAAAATGCTAGGGCTCAACAGCCGGTGGCAAGTTCACAGATTCAATGTCCTGATGGGTGAGCCGGATGGGGTAAATGCTCGAGGTGTGGTCGATGTCCAATGTCCAATTTTTGTCAAGAGTAGTAGCACATAGTGGTAAAGGACCACTGTGGTGGCCATCTTGGGGGTCATCGACGGGATTCTGCCCCTGGTGTTCCATTCAGCCAGTGCCCATTTTTATCTTTCCCCAATGTCTACTCAGGTGACCCTAGGGTAATCAAGCTTGTTGCTATCGGTGGCCTCCTTCTTTCCCCGTCGCCGACTCGGGGTTAACAGCGCCAGCTCTCTCCCCATGATTACTTCGGAGCCAGACAGTCCACAGTTCACAGCCGCTCTCCTTTCACAGCCCAGTCAAGCTGTGACACCTGCCACAGCCGCCAATTTCTATTTCAAAGGGTCAGGCACTGAGGGTATCTGCGTGCATGCCAGCGAGTTGCTCCTCATACTTCTCCTCCAATGTCAGGGGACAATCACCTCACCAGCAGGGTTTTTCAGTTGCAGCTCCCCAACCAGTGATATCAAAAGGGGTGCTGTGCTCGTTTCACCAGGGAAGCCTCTGGTCGGACCTCCCGCCATCGGCTCATCACAAGGACACTCACCAATGCCCAGAAGGTGCACAGATCGGTGTGGGTTGATCTCCTCGAGATGGCTCAATATTCCATGCTGCCCCCAACTCATAGCCCGCTCTCCTCCATGTAACTCAGCTGCAGCCGGGGTGCCTCAGTCTCTCGCCGGGCCGCAAAGCAGCCGCAGTACTCCACCTGACTACAGGAGCAGAATCACGGGGGTGGCGAGCCTCGTCCTGAAGAAAAGTAAATCTTCATTCTCAGGGAATACTTACTAATATAACAAAGAACTTGGCACAGAAGCTGAAAATATGAAAAGACATCTTTATTAAATTTAATCGTAAATAGGCCATAAAGAAGGAACAGAAACAGATGAGACGCAAGATAGAAAGGTGTGTGCGTGTATCATAAACTCAGCAATGTCCTGCTCTTTGATCTCTATCTCGATCAGCTAAAGGGCAAGAACTGGTTTGGCAAGGTCAGCTTCAGGCAGCAGGGTCAGTTCATTTCAGGTCAAACAGGAGTCAGCTAAAGTCATCGGCCTATGTGAGGGCAACCACAAAATGGCTGCCATGCACAAAATGGAACCCAAGGGTTCAGAACGAAATCTTCAAATACACAGTGAATCCATCGTTGTAACATGACAAAAACACTCATACTTGCTGAGCTCACTGTTTACGGTTCGCTGTTACCAAAATCGTAACAGAACCACGACCTTTATGGCCCAGGTTCAGAATTCACGGAACCTCAGACCCTCCTTTTGCCCTTACATAGGCAATAACCTAAACTCACGTCAATCTGAATCCAGGTCTATATTCATCAGATCATCAAGATGTTGCTGGAGCATAATCCTATTACTTAGCAACTCTCTTCGGGACAGGTCTCCTTACACACGTAGTAGCACAAAGGCTGCATATGGCAGGACAAAATAGGGAATACCTCTATCTGTAGTATGTGGCATAAGACCACACACCCAACAATTAGTGATGTTCACTACTAACTGGTGTTGATGCAAAAGCTGTACAAAGGAATTATTAATAAACTCTGATCTCCTAACAAGTTCATGTTCAGGTAAAGTATGGAAAGAATGCAAAGAAGTAGTAGTAGGAAAAGACATAGGTTGGGATGTGGGTACAGATGTGAATTGGGTAGCAAAAAAAAAAAAATCCCACCCATAGAAGGCAATGTCATGTTTAAAAACACAAAAAAAACACGTTGTTAAGAACATATAGACAACAGGAGAAAGTAGTGACCACTATAACAAACGAAATCATAATTTTTCACAACCCTAAGCAACATCATCTAGTAACATTTTTAGGGTTCCTATGCCTTTCGGTAATTTATCATATGTTCAGGTGAAACAGTGGTGATCCTTATTAATGCTCTCAGATGAAAAGGGATACTCTTCCACAGAGAATGGACTTTAATCTGCTTTTACTAAAAAGAATACTAAAACAATGCCAGCAAAACAGCAAAAATTAGTCTCCTAACACCTATTATATGCAATCGCACGGAAACCACTTGTGAAACCAACTATGCCCAGAGTCCGTTCAAAAAGCCTCTCTGGCAGGCTTCTATTGTCCATCAAATCTTCTTTTGTTGTTTTCTTCCGCATGGGCCTCTTCATTCAAGCCTTTCATGTAAATGGTGCTTCTCAGTATCCTTTGGAGTGCCCTCCTGGCAATCACTCAATGCTCACTTAAAAAGTCTCAATGTCTCAATGCAGTGCACCAGTATCTCTCCTCTGCGGCAGACGCTACAGATAGCATGATCTTCATTGATCATGGGCACAAATCATCTCGTGCAGACCCGGGACCATTCTCAGACTCCAACACTCATCATTCAGTGTCAGAGGACGCTCAGGCTGCTCTTTCATGGGCACCAGAATGGAGTGCCTTTTGCCAATCTTGGATCCTCCGGTGCACTGCACTTCCGTTGAAGCAAAGGAAAAAGGGGAGGGTGCGTTGCCAAAACTCAGGCCAAGGGGCTTAAGGGACTGCACACTGTCAGAGGTTAACCAGCACATGACAGGCGCTCTTTTGCACTGAAATTCTGGTTCTGTGGCAAAACCAGCTCCTCCTTCTTTTCTGATGTTGAATGCCTTCTGATGAAGCAAGTGCGATGCTTTAAACAATTCATTGTATAACAAGGGGACTGCAAACAGGTGGCCTGTGATCTTCAAAGGAGTGGCCACACGCCATGGGACAATTCTGCGTTGAAATACACTGTCATTCTCAAAGGCAATACAAAAATAAAGGCAGTAGGCAAAACAGTGTCTCTAGGCTCTTCAATTGGGTTTCCGTGTGAGAGCATATCCTCCATCATCTAAGGGTAGATAGCAACATGAGAATTCTATCTGAATGGATGTCCTCACACATAGTGGCATGTCTAATGGGGCAAACACATTTTATTTCAATGATTACATATAGGTGTTCCTAAATTCCTCATTTAGAACATCTCAAAAGAAAAATCGCATAATGCAGATTATCAGGGAAAACAGTCTGGTTATGCAAAAGGGAATTATACATAAAATGGGGGCCCATGGTACATTACTGCAATCTGAAAGTGTGAACCTGAACAATACATTAATAATAATAAAAGCTGACTGGTGAAAGGAATACGGAAAAGAGAAATGGGACTAGGACACAGCTAAAATCCCCAATAACTAGGCACGATGCGCTTGGGTGATAGTCAGGCATGTGACACAATACCAAGAGTATGGGTGATACAAAAAAATCACAATAGTTTACAAATGTAACTCTACCGCTGGCCGCTACACCATATACGGTAATCTCAGCTAATGTTCCAGTTTCTTCTTCGGGGAAAAATGAAACCTGGTTTCCTTTATAGTACAAAGCCATATACTACTTAGGAAGCAGAATAAAACTGACTAATGTAATATAGAAATTAGGTCACCATGTACAAGAGTCACAAATCTATAATTTATCCTTACGTCCAATCAGGATACATAATTTTAGGGCTGCCTGTTCCTTACAGGAAAGGGGGCAGTAATGTGACTGTAGGTGAAACCTTGTTTCCTGTATATCTTTTTATATTTTCCTTCAATTACCATTAAAGCCAAATTTGACATACACTGATGAAGTGTTGTCTGTCTTTCTGTGAAATTTAGTGTCAAAGCAAATCTACCCAACTGTTTGCAGGATACACATCGTCATGTATATCCCTTCACAACACAGGTAAACTTGTAATAGTATCATAAGCAGCAACATAAAACATAAAACATGCAAAAAATGCACAAAACGGACATGTCAAGCCATCAGATATACTCGCTGTAAAACAATAGAATATATAAATGAGCGGTGACGCATAATACCGTGTCAGGTTTAAAATCCTTACCCTCTTTTTTGACAGTAGATCACCAATTAGTGGATATCTGCTGTCAAATACAACTTTCAGACATACAGAACCAGCAAGAACAATTCATGATAGAACCAAATACACAAATATGAAAAACGCATGGACATTTCTTTCCAAAGGAGTTACGCAAAAAAAAAACACATCTCATTTCAACCAACCAAACTCACGTGTCTTGACTTCCTTAAAATCCCCCAGAGCAATCCATGGATGATCTGTGAGCAGAAGCGGGAAAGGAAAAAACACAACACACAAAAGAGAGACATTTTTCATAGCAAACAAATATCAATTATAACTTCTAATCAGAAGACAAAACATAATACACATTAATAGACACAAAAATAAATTTCCATTACTTAACTGTTACCATCTAGTCAGTCACCTTGCAACATGAAGCCCTTTTAACTTTCCAAAAGTACAATTCTTTCACTGACACTTCATGTTAGCCTTGCCCCACAATTCGTTCTCACTTGGGCATGTAGCCTTCAACATTTGAATAAAGATCGTCCTCTTATTTTCTGTTAAATAAAAGCAACTAGCGGACATCATTTTTTAGAGCAGAAATACAAATGTATCATTTCTGCAGAGCATTTAGCATGTGTTGTGACTTTCAAAGAAACCTTTTTCATATTTTTCCTTTTGGAATTAAGTTCTTTAATTTTGTGGGGAAACCAGAAACCCTTCCTTTTAGAGGCCTGTTTAGCAAGGTCATTCTGCATTTCACAGAGACAAGTCCTAATTTAAAAGGTCACAAATGTCAACATGACAGCCTCCTTCCATTGTTTACAGGGAAACCAAAGATAGCATCTTAGCGCAACTTGAGCAGCCTGTTCTCCTAGCCCACAGCTTCTGCTCATTGTGAGGCTGACAAAGACAGAAGGCCTACTACATTTACTGTGAATGTTTCACAGAACCTAATAACACACATACCAGTTTTTAGAACAAATGTTTGTTGCAATGGTACTCATTTCAGCAACCTTAATTGGATTTCACTGGGCCATTTAAAAGTAAACCCAAATGGGGACAACCTGCAAATTTGTATTATACCTAAATGTATGCATTTACTGAAGCCTAAAGCACTTAAAAGCTATTAAAAATGGCAAGAATGCTGTTCTAAATGGTCTTTTTTACCCAAATTCGACTTTGATATTAGGGGCACTTAAAAATAAATATCCTATAAGTATGTTACATATTAATCATCCTAAGAATGTTTTTTTACAAATTACAGAGATTGTTAATCAGACATATCCCATGTAAATGTTTAGAAAAATAAGTTTTTTTACGCCTGCGCTAAGTGAAATTCTATATGCTAATGTTCTCGTCATGCGGTATAGCACAACTTAAATTAAATTTTAATGCTAGGATGTCATAGTATGAGCATTAAGCTTCATGAATAGTAAAAAACGAATTTTGTAGCACTTATTTTTAATAATTATTTTTCAATTTTTTTTAATTTTTTTAAACCCAATTATTTTTGATAATTCCACATATAAGAGCAAGCTGCATCCCTTGCCTATCATTTTTAGACGCATTCATTTATAAGCCCAAGCACAGACGCCTAACTTGAAACATGACAAAAACTTTTGCGCCATTTTTTTTCTTTCTAAAAGGACAATTTTATTTAGCAACAGACCCAAGAATATGCTTACAAAATGTTGCTTAATAGACTAAAAACATCAAGAAAAACCACGAACAGACATTGAGCTCATTTCAGACATAAACAGAAAGGGGTGAAACACTGGGGACACACAATACGGCGCGCTTTTAGCCATGCATTTCGTGAATAGCGCCAACGCTATTCACTTACAGAAATTGCACTAATGGGAAACCCACATAGACATTTAAACACACATTTAACCCACAAACCAATACTCAGAACAAAAATAAAGGACAGCCCACAGACTGTACTTAAACCGAAGCATTTGTAAATATTAGTTGTGAGTCATATTTACAAGAAACGCTTCTCAATTGTGTTTTTTAAACAAAAACTGCAAAAAACAGCCCAACAGACTGATGTATGTCCAAGAAGCAAAAATACACTCAATTCACTAGCTTTGGTTAGCAGAACACCAAACAAAATCGTTCTGCATATCTTCATTCATAAAACTGCGCAGAACAAAGGATCCTTGTTTTGTATTATGTCATATTTTAATTCCCTGGGGATAAAAAATCACCAAGGAAGAAATATGTTTGTAAATCTAAACCTATTTAGATATTCCCTTGAGGGGAAGCCGGCTAATCCAAACGTATACAAAGTTGGCCAACACAAAGCTCCAAATTTGCTAAGATCAGGCATCTTATAGCTCACTAATCTAGCTTCAAACTTCAAGGGGCTCTCTCTATCGATACACTCGTAAATATACAAGACCCTCGGTTTTGGAAAATTGCAATCTTCAAATAAAACTAAGGACCAAACAAACTGAGAACCAAACTAAGGACCAAGCAAAACTAAGAACCAATCAAAACCAAAGAACCAAAGAACAAAGGACTGGGAGCGACAACTTATACTTAACTCTTACTTTTACTAATCAAAAGGTTATCCAAATTCTAACTGTCAAGTTCTACATGACCTAACGGTCTTTTTAGAATACTCACGCCAAAAAGGTTCTCAGTCAGGAGTGACATCATGTGGAGGATCAAAATCAGGAAGATCAGAAATATACTGGGCTGCAGAATCAAAGAATCTCCAGAATCCCTGTGCACAGAGTACCTTCTTAGTAGAATCCTGTTCTGTCCTCCTCAGTAGATTTCAGTCTCCTGACAAGATCACTCCCACAGAAAGCCACTTCTCTGATGAGCCCCGCGTTGGCTGCGCCATTTGAAGAAAAGTAAATCTTCATTCTCAGGGAATACTTACTAATATAACAAAGAACGTGGCACAGAAGCTGAAAATATGAAAAGACATCTTTATTAAATTTAATAAGTGAGGCCACGTCACACAGAAGCCGTAGCAACTAAATGAGGCAGTCTGAGGAATACAGAGGACAGAGGCCTTTTATATGTTTTAGGGTTACATGACTCAGCACAAAAGTAAGGGGCAGTCCTAGCTTTTGCAAGCATGCAAAAAATCCAACATTCCTTCTTTACAGTTTGACCACTCACATGTTTCCACGACAAAAGCAGGATCATGATGACAAGCCCATTTTTCAGTTTGTCCAGCCCAAAATCAATCATTGGTTAAACTTAACATTTTTCATCAGACAGGTCGATCGGACCCATAATAAAAACGGGCACATCCCCATCGTAAATAGGCCATAAAGAAGGAACAGAAACAGATGAGACGCAAGATAGAAAGGTGTGTGCGTGTATCATAAACTCAACAATGTCCTGCTCTTTGATCTCTATCTCGATCAGCTAAAGGGCAAGAACTGGTTTGGCAAGGTCAGCTTCAGGCAGCAGGGTCAGTTCATTTCAGGTCAAACAGGAGTCAGCTAGAGTCATCGGCCTATGTGAGGGCAACCACAAAATGGCTGCCATGCACAAAATGGAACCCAAGGGTTCAGAACGAAATCTTCAAATACACAGTGAATCCATCATTGTAACATGACACAAACACTCATACTTGCTGAGCTCACTGTTTACGGTTCGCTGTTACCAAAATCGTAACAGAACCACGACCTTTATGGCCCAGGTTCAGAATTCACGGAACCTCAGTCCGGCTCTTTCTCGTCCCTCGGCGGCTCTTGTCACATTGTCTCCGGCTCCGTCAATGTCCGCCTGGGACCCACTGTGCCTGCGCTCAATCAGGTCGTCTCTTGGTCTTTCTCGTCTTTAACCTCATGCGTGCAGCGCATTTTACCGCTGTACGCTGAGTTTTTTTTAAAACCGCGTTACATGACGAGCTCAGCTCGTCATGAGCGTACGACAGGCGTACCTCATGACGAGCTGAGCTCGTCATGAGCGTGGAAGGGGTTAATCTGAGGACATTGGAGGTGGCGCCTCAGCCGCTCTCTGGAGCTAAGGAGGAGTCTGCAGGGCCAAATCCTGCGCAGACACCTGCTCAGAGCCCTTACTCCCTCGGCCTGGGATGGTGAAGATGACAATCCGAGGTCATTACCCATCAAAGAGGATGTGTGTGTGAAGTGGGACAAGTTTCAGATTGTGTAGGTCCTTGATGAAGGTACCTTGCCCATACAAAAACGTATGGGTAGAAGAATTTTCTGAGGATAAGACTTTGCAGGAGGTTTAGAAATTCGTGGCAAAGGGTTGGCCTGCTAAAAGTACAATTAGTCCTGAGTTACTGTGTTTTTGGGAGGTGAAAAATAAGGTATCATCTGTGAATGACATCATTTGGAGAGGAGGTATAGCTGTGCCTCCTGTTGGTTTGAGATTAGCGATAAATATGCATGATCATGAAGGACATGGAGGCATCGTAAGAATGAAACAAACTGTAAAAAAAAGGATTTTGGTGGCCTGGGTTGGAAATTTTCATTGAGTTGTTAGTTAGAAAGTGTGTCACTTGTGCTAATGCAGTCAAATCCTTAGGGCCACGAGGCTCCACATGAGTGAACACTATCTACCCAAAAGCCCACGGGAGACCATTGCTGTGGAAATCATGGGGACCATTGGCTCCAAGTCTAAGTACAATGTGGCAGCTACTAATGTATTTTCGCAATGGCCTTTCAAAAAAGTTGTGGAGAAAGTGTACACGGACATTGTGTTATCTTTCCTTGATCATATTTTCACGGATGAGTGGCTGTCAGTACTGATCATCCCTGACAATGGGGTACAATTCTTTCTAACAAAGCTAAGGGTTATTTTCAGAGAGTTGGCATTACACATCGCACCAGGTCTTTCTATAATCCTAGCGGAAATGGAATGATAGAAAGGTTTAACAGAGTACTGAAAAGTGCCATATAGATTGCAGGGGCAGACAATGTTAAGAGGAAAATTTAAATGTACAAAAACGTGTGGATGTATAGTACTACTGCCAATGATATGACTGGGCCCTCCCCTTTTGAAATTACGAGGGGCAGGTTAACTACAAATAAGAGCAATCTGCCGTGGTTGGTAGAGTCGACCTCCACCAGTGTGAATATGGATGTGGTAGGACAGAGAATAGATGAAAAGCATGAAACTAACAAATCTAGGTGTGATTCAAAAAAGAGGATCTAAAAAAAAGTCCTGTTTCCAGAGTTGGAATGTTGGTGAAGGTTAAGAAACCTTGGAAAGAGAAAAAAAGGGGAGCATCAATTTATGGGTCTGTTTGAAATAAAGCAAGTGTTGAAGAATTAAGTGAAACTCAATGATGGAAGAGTATGGAATCTAAGTAGAATTGCCATTCTCAAATAGGAGAGAGATATTTACAACAGGGAGGATTCAAGACCTTTTGAGGTTTTTGAATTTGAGGTTAATGCACAAAATAAAGTTATTCCACGGGAGCGAGAAAGATGTTTTAACAAACGGAAAGAAGGTGCAGGTGAAGGGTAATGTCCAGAAAGAAATGGTAAACACTCATTTGGAAAACAGAAGTGTTCACAATAGACCTGTGTGGATATCTGACTTTGTTGGCACATATCAGGAATGAATGTGCAATTATTTTTCTTTTCTCGTGCATCATTGTATTATGATCTTATATATATTCAAGCAACAAGTCTTTGGTTGGAGTTGTAGTATTTTCATTTTTACAGTTATGATATTGTTTTTCTTTTTCTTTTGTTATTAAAGGAGTAAGACGTGTAGTGTGTTTACTTTGACATGTGGCTCGCTCACACGGCGCATACTTGGTGTTCCAGGTTGGAATTGCCAGGTCAGCACTGTGACAGCAGTTTTACAGTTGATGCCAAGCAGCCGGTGCAAGAAGACGTGCTGATCGGTTGTCCCGTGTCCTTGTCATACTTAACACCCAGTTTCTGCCCTTAACCATGTGGGATCAGAAATCTCGAGAACATCTGGCTCTGGGAGACAAATGTGTCAGTAGGTGTGCTTGGAGCATTGCCGTCTTCTCAATGGAATACATTACTTTTCAGACTTCCTACTTTCCCTGATAATACAGAGCTGCGTGGCACCTTTTGCAGGAGAGCAATAACTAGGCGTAAATGGGTTCAACTTTGTCCAGTCAGGTGGGAGTGGACTGGGTAGTTTTAAAAACTACAAACCCTGCATGACCCTCAGTTACACTACCAGGATCTTCTGGCCGAGGAATACAGGCCAGTAGCTGGTGGGACAAAGCAAGACAAGGCAGGTTTGTCCATCCTTGATCACGAGAGGATACGTTCTCACAGGTCCCTCTCAGTCATTGGCCGGCCCTGTTCTCGGGTTGGATGACGCCGATCATAGCCTTCCTTGTCCTCGCAAAAGAAAGTTGTCTATTAAGCCACGGCGATGCGGAAAAGCCTCATTCAGGTCTGAAGCCGCCTGTCTGTTAAGCCCTTCTACATTCCTGGCATCTCTATGCCCAAGTACGTTAAGAGCCTGCATGGCACAGCAGTGGCGCTTCTGTAAACAGCTTAAAGGTTCACACCAGCTACTAATTGCTTCTGCGAGGATGCAGGTGGCGCTCACTTCTATCCAAAGCACTTATCTCCCTGCACTGTCTGCAATTATCAGCTTTCATTAGCACGGCTTCCAAGAGGGACACGCAGGTGCATTGGTGCACGAGACCCAGAAGGCGGGACGGAGCAGTGAGGCTCCAGATAGAGGGCGCGCAGCTGCCAGCAGCGCGAGGACAGGAAGGAACCCTCGCGCGCCCGTCACAAGGGCTCTCAGCAGGAAGCGCTGAGGAGGGGAACAGGGGGAGGTCTATATCATTCTAAGGTGAGCTCAGCTAGGCCAAATTTATTGGCGTAAACGTGGGAAACTTTAACAGAAAGCAAACGTACACAATCACACGCAGGGGGAAGATAATTGCTATATATCCAGTATAGTGTCTCCAAACAAAGTGGATTACAACCCTCTTGTGCTCAGTTGGTGTTCAAGTTGTGCCCAGTGGGGTAATTTTTTAAAATTTTCTTGTACAGATGGCGAAAAGTTTAAATGCCTTGTAGGCACTGATAACATTGGAGAGACAAAAAAGCATAAAATCTCCTCGTGCCCACTCAGGTTTAAAAATAGACCATTGCACTTCTGGGTTTCTGATAGTCGATGAAAATTTACGTGTCAAATCAGGTGGTCAATGGCACCCTACTGAAAAGGTCTACAAGACCCCTCCCTGAATGGCAGCACTCACTGAGGTTCAATGGAAACACACGCTTGCCTCCCATAAAGACCCGGTAAGCCCAGAACAAGGCTGTTTAAATTCTGGGCGGTCTTTGGCCGCATAAAACATGCCAATTTCAGCACCTGAACTCACGTACATGGTGCACGCACTCAATTTAAACCATTAAAGTGAACAGGTGAATGTAGTTTTTTTCTCCAGTCATCATGGACTGGACATGCATTCTGTGATGATGGATATCCTCTATGTCTGCAAACTTAGCCTAAATGAACTCCGATACATAATGAGGTCTGTGTTTCATCCAATAAGAGATGAGTAAAGAATCGTCTAGAACTCAATTTCTGCATAGGGGACACTTATGGGAAAAGAGAAAGTGGCGAGCAGAGTCTGAGATCTGAGTATTATTTGAACCCTGAGTAGCATCTTTATTTCAGTATGGTGAGTAGGTAAGTAGTACCCGATTGGTGAGCTAAGTCTGAATATCTGAGTGGACAACTCTGACTGCGTAGATTTGTTTCTTGTAAGCGGAATGGAGGTTGTGTCCAATGGGTAACTGGATTCTAAGTGCAGAGCAGTGCCCATGTAGTTCACTGTAAGGAACTGGTGAACAGTGTCCAACTTATAAGTGGGTTTAAATGGTGAGCAATGCCTGAGAGGCAGGCAGTTCTTAAAGAGGAAGCTCTTTCCATTCACTTTCCATTGTCAGAGTACTGGAAAGTGAACTAATAGTGAGTAGTAAAAAAGTGGTGAGCAGGTCCCCTGAACCAATAATGTTTGACTACACAATACACTTTATTGAGTAAATGAACAGTACCTGAGTGGAAGATACAGCCAGAGTTGAGGGCTATGTGCACTGGGCAAGTGGAGTGGTGTGGCTCACTGGTTAGAGGCGGTAGACCCGGAAGCAGAGGATGGCCCGGGACCAGGGTTCAATTCCCGACGCGGCAATAATTCTCGCCTCGGTGCCTACTCTAACCAGGGATCACACTCGGCAACTCTGGGCATTAGCTTGCCTCATCTCTACAACGGCCCCCCACATTCGCCGGGGATGCCTGGTTTCACCTTGGAGATACCCAGTAGGGACAATCTCACAGGGATAGCCAGGACGGGTTCCGCAGCGGTCTACAGCACCACGACGCCTCAGGGCAGCAGTGTTACAAGACACATACACACACACACAAGTGGTGGGCAGTGTCCGAGATGTAGGCAGTGGTAGTGGCCGGCTTTTAAGAAGTGGTAATGCCGGACTAGTAGGAAGTCCATAAGTGGAGGGAATAACCTTTGGCCGAATTTCTTCTATTGCGGCAGTTTGGTCTTTCAAAGGTTCAAAGTCCATAAATTGAGTACAATTGAGTAGGGAAACAGTAACACCTGCTACAAAATGGCAAAAAAGCAGTGGAAAGTGGTACATAAAAACATGTCATTAAAATTATTATAATTATTATTACCCTCTTTCACCTGTCTAATCACACCATTAATAAGATGCATAAACAATTTCTGAGAACTGCAAGAACTCCTTTATTCAGGTGTCCATGAACTCCTTTATTCAGGTGTCCAGGAACAGAGACCCTAACTACAGCCAGAGTGAAGCATCTCCAAGCTTGTCCTACCAACTGCCTTTTCGGAACCCTCACAGCCTACATTCCAGATATGATGTGCTGGTTACAGAGCAGCACGTCATCACATGGCAACAGAACATTATCAGGTTACAGAACTACATATCCTGCAGATTCTGTTACCTAAAATACCACATCACCTCCCTCATTTTACATACCAAAACAAAGAACAGAAAATAAAACATAACTATACACAACGAAAGAACATACCAAAAGCAATATAATCCAATAAATGAATAAAATTAACTCTAGCCTTATACACAAAGAAAGAATCAAATGAAACATAAAATTACCAGAGACCTAAATCAGATTAGAAATAGTCCTTTTTTCACATTGTGGTCTGGTTCTCAAATCCGCAACCAGATATTTGTCCAGCAAAGGCAAATTGTCACACAATGCAGAGCCATATTTAGCCACCCTGCTGAGATTCCAAATGTTATTATCATCAGTCTTCACAGCATTTTTAAACAGTTTCTTCACTCTGGTGGGTTGACTGAACTTCGACACTCTCCCATCCTTCCTTGGAGATTAAATATTAATCCAATCTCCCACGTACACAACAGTCTCCTTTACAGATTTTCTTTTGTCATGGAGTTCAATGGACTGCATTTTCTCCTCCTCTTCTCTTTTTTTCCATTCTCCTATCTCGCCCAAATTCTCATTAACCTCCATCCTTTTCGCATTCAATAAAACAGGAGCCATTTCACAAGTTGGCACTCTTTCTCTAAACAAACAAAAAGTTGGCATTAGGCGATATTCTCTTTCTTTCTCATTCCTTCCTACCAATTCACTCCACACACCAGAGACTGTTGCAGGCTCTCTTTCAACACTTTAATAAAGCTTCCACTACTTCGTTGGAATTAGGATGATAAAGTGCAGCTTTCTTATGCTTAATCCCTCTCATCCTCAAAAAATCTTCAACAACCCCAGAGGTAAGCTGAACTCCATTTTCTGTAAGTATGCTAGACGGAAAGCTCTCACTCTAAAAAGACTCTTCAAGGAAACAGATACAATCCATTGGCTGAGATGAGTTCACCACCTTCTTTTCTAGCCAGTGAGAGTACATATCCACACACACACCAGGACATACTTTGCACATGTTGTAACTCAAACAGGCCCAAGCATATCCATTGCAATATCAGCCCATTGTCCTGAAGCCTGTTCCCTTATCTTATTACCATCAGCTGAGTACTGCCCTTGAATACTTTATCACTCCACATGCATTCAACACAATCCCTTATCTCTCTTTCTACCATTAGAACCATCACTGGCAACCAACAACACTCTCTGACCCTTTCTCTGGTCTTTCAGATACCCATATGGCTGGCATGAACACTCCCTACCAATTTTTCTCTTAACTTCAGTGGAGGCACCAATTTGGTTCCCCTCAGGTACATTTCATCAACAACTGTAAACTTGTCTCGTACCAGCCAATATGATAGTGTATATTCGTCACACTTGCATTTGCATGCCCACCACCTAAGACAAACCTGACAACTTTCTAAAAACTCTCATCCTATTGGAGTTCCTTCTTCTACTCTTCTTCCTGTGCCACTACACAGAACGTTCATTCCTCATCAAACTTTTCCTGTCCAAATGCTCATTCTGAATCGAATCATCAGTCTCAGATTCTGAACACAACCTTGACAGACAATCTGCGGCAAGTTACAAGCTCTAGGCGCATGTGTTATCTTACAGTAAAATCCTGAAGCGTCTCTACCCATCAGCGAATGCGGCTCGAGATTTGATTAATTCTTTCTTCATGAAAACTACCTTAAGCAGCTTATATTCTATTTTTACTTCAAATTTGAGTGCCCAAAGAATCTTCTTAAGCCCCTTTACTGCTCAGAAGACTCCTAGAGCCTCCTTCTCAATAAATAAATAATTGATTTCAGCTCTCCTTAAGCCACGTAATATGAACAAAATGGTCCTACACTTACCACCAGACCTCTGCAACAACACAGCCCCTAACCCTTTAGAACTGGCATCAGTCATGACAATGGTATCATCATTTGTATCAAAACTCCCAAGGTCTTAGGCATTCTCCAAACAAGATTTCACATCATTAAATTCCTTCCAATTTTTCAGAAGCAGCCTCATACAATTCGTTTATGTAAACAACCTTGGGGACAAACCTATTATAGAAATCTGCCATACCTAACATTTTTGCAACATCCTCTTTACACTTGGGAGATAACAGAATCTTAATTGTATTTACCAGCCCAAACTTTGGCTGAATACCAGACTCGGTGATCAAATGTTCCAAGTGATCTATCTCTGACACATTGAATCTACAATTCACACATCTAAGCATCAATCCACCTTTCTGCAGATTTTCCAGCACCTCTTGTAATCTTCCATTATGCTCATCTACATTTGAACCAACAACACATCATCCTGATAAACTTTCACACCTTCCACCCCTCGCAACAAACTTTCCATTGCTTTATGAAAAACAGATGCACCTGAGAAGAGCTCAAACGGCATTCTCAAAAATGTTACAATTCCAAAGGGAGTGGTGAAGGTAGTCAATTCTTGTAATCTCATATCCACCTTTATCTGGTGATATGCGTACTTGGATCCAGTGAGGAAACATGCTTGGCCCCATTGAGAGAGCTCAGCATTTCGCTGATGTTGGGTAGGGGATTGTGGAAAGCAGCCACACCCTTTTCGAGCTCCCTCAAGTCCACACACAACCTATCCTCCCCATTGACCTTGCGTGCCATCACCACTGGTGCAAGCTATTCTGAAGCCTCCACTTCTTGACTAATGCTGTTGTCAATCAACTTATCCAATTCTTTCTTCATACTCTCTTTGACTGCCAAATGAACACCTCTCACCTTCACAAGTTTTGCCTTCACATTGGCTTAATCATACGTGCATAATTCCTGAGACGCCCTAACTCCTTTTTGAAAACTTCCGGGAACTTATTCAACAACTCACTACACACATCCAAAACACTCTTGACCACCGGTATATCATTCACTCAAACTGCAGGATTCTCATTAGGGTCAAGATACATATATAGGCCCCACTGAAGTAATCAACTTATCAGGAAATTTTCTCTTACCGAAACATAAATCTTCCCTGGGATTATTGTATTTTTGAACTCTATCCTACCCCAAAAGTGCCCAGATAAGGTTCAGCAGTATATCCCCCGAGTTTGATGTCTATTTTCAAAAGTTTCACTCTACTCTTTAGCTTTTGCTAATAAAATACCTTCAGTATTAAGGTTATCTTAGCTCCTGAGTCAAATAACATTTTGTCCGGATCCCCATTTATTTGCACCACCTCTAGTGGGCCATCTGACCCATCAGCTTTAGTTTGAAGTACTACAACCCCCTCCACCACATCACCATTGTGGTTCTGTAATTCTCAAACCTGACTCCATTTTAGTCTTGCCCTCACGTAGGCCTGTGAAGTAGGCCCAACGAACAAGTGGTCTGCCCTTCTGAGTTCGTGCATATATTAACTTGGGTTTTTCTGACTCTGAATGAACTGCAGAGAGAGTAACCCTTTTCACCTGAAACTGACCTTTTGCAAAAAACAGTTTCACTAGCTGATTGTTGTCTGAGTTTTTCAATCACTGTTCAGGACCTCGTTAACTTTTAGTTTCCTTGCACATATCTTATCCTAAACAATATCTAAATTGTTTCTTTCCTTACGACTTTCTTTTCTAAACATGGGCTTTTGCCATGTGTCGTGACTGCCATCTGGTGTTGCCTTTTACTAGGCCTCAGAAGTTAGTCTGTGAGCAAAGCAGTCTGACCTTTTTTGGGTCAGATATACATTAACTAAGGTTTTGTTCGTGCACCGGAGTTAATTTCAGAAGCTGGCCTTTCACTTAGAAATTGACCCTGCCAAGCCAATTTCCCTGCAAGATCGTTATCCACTTTTCCCAATCACCATTCAAGACATTTGTTAACTTTTTAGTTTCTTTACGTTTTTGTTATCTTGCACATTATCTGAAACTACTTTTCTTTACTGTTTCTTCATTTCATGGGTTACACTTTCAATTAAGGGTTTGTTCGGCCCTTTCAGATTATTATTTAGATATGCCTAAATATTAACTTGTGGGTTGGGACACTGTAAAATGAGCTTTTCAGTATGATGCTGTGTGATGTCATGTATTTTCTATTGGTTGAATTTTGGTGCAGGGGCGTGCATTTTAAATGTACCTTTTTGTGTATAAATAGGGATGTCTCGCCTTAGTAAAATTGAGCAGTTTCTTGAGTTGTACACTGTGTTGTATTACTGGGATTTCTGCTACTGGCTGCAGCTAATAAAATTGATCTCTGACGCCACCTAGAAGAATTCAGGGTCTCTGTATACCAAGGCAAGGGAACCCAAAGGACTTTGGGCGTGTCCCTGGCGCCGCTGGGTACTTGAAATCCCAGTTCTTCACCATCATCACAACCTACTGCTCTTGCTTTAGATTAGATTTACAACATTTTGTGATGTGCCCCCATCTTCTAAAATTTTTGCAAATAGCCTTCCACCCTGGTCAGTCCTTGTTGTTCGCCATGTGACCCCCATTACTACAGCGAAAGCATTTGCCAGAACATGTTCTGACAGTTTTTCTACATGCATCCACTTTGTCTTGAGTTGCTTTTCTCACATTAGACTTCTCACCTACAGGTTTCTCACATACAAGTGTAAGAGAAATATTGTTGTCTTCCTTGGTAGCACGTGACCCATCCCTATAAATAATTTTAACACAAGCCTTTGAATGTTCATGAGTCTTCATTATCGTCAAGACTTCATACAGAGATGGATTATCCTTTTGCCACATGGTTTCCTTTTCTTTTTCCAACATACACACTAGCATAAACTGGTCCATTAAGTGCTATTCATTGGAGCCATCAAACCCACAAGTGAGTTTGGTGCGCAACTCTCCTTGTCATTGTATTCTCTTCCCAAAGTGGTAGCACTCGAGGATCGTCCTTAATTTAGGAAGACAATGCAAGTCAAGTTTCCTTAGACAAATCTCGTATTCATTCAGAATAGCTACTTAATCACCTAACAGCTCTGGAAAATGCATTAAAAATACATCTTGCTCTTCCTGACCGAGATGGCTTAACAACAAGGAGGTCCTCATTTCTGTGCTTAGGGAAGCCCCACACACCCTTGCATAATAGGCGAAAACTTTCTTCTACTTAATCGACTGTTTCGGTGATTGCACAGGAGATGCCAGAAAAAAGGTGGTGCAGTGACATTCTACATGACCACAGAACTATTTATGGAAGTTTCCGGCAAAGACAACAGAACCCTAGAGGTGACAGTAATAGTGGTATGGGTAAATGCTACTCACAAAAGGTACTCAAAAAATTCCCAAATAACAAGATTCCTCTTGCAAGGAAATAAAACAGTACTGAAACAATGGTAAGCAATGGGCGGTTTCTAGGTACAGTATAAGCTGACAACAGGTCTTTTCACAACCAGACAAACTGTTTGGTAGACAACACATAACTTGGGGTTGAGGGTATGCTCCATCTCTTTCTCTGAGTCTTGTAGTTCTTTATATCCCAAATGTCAGTGACTGGGAGCTTTCTCTCATCAGCTTTCTACTTGACTGATCATGATATCATCCATTGGGTTTATTGTTCTGAATTGTTTCTCGAATTTTTTTAAACAAAATGTTTCCATAAAAATATAGTAAGATAATAATAACAGCAATACTCATAACAGCAAATAATAACAATAATAATAATAGCTTGTTTCATATAGGAAAAACTGCACTCCTACCATTTCTAAGGCCTATAAATAACAATATTTGAATTCTTACCCAATTTTAACCCAGACCTAAGCTCGGGCTGCTCACTATAGTGCTAAGACACCCAAGGGATATATAGACAGAATCTGAGCCTTCAGCGGTAGGGAGTCAGAAATCCAGGGAGCCCAGACCTCAACCCTTGGTGTGTGACACCCCAGCCTCCTGAGCCGCCTGCTATAGTGCTAAGACACTCAAGAGGTATACAGCCAGACTCCAAAAGAGCCTGACGCTTCAGTGGTAGGGGGGTCAGACACACTGGGAGCCCAGACTTCCGTCTTAGATGTCAGATAGCCCCGGAGCTCGAGCCCCCCTCTGTAGTTCTAAGACACCCACGGGGTATAGAGACAGACACCCAAAGGTTGTGGCGCTTTGGCGGTAGGGGGGTCAGATACCCTGGGAGCATTGATTTCAGTCCTAGGTGTCAGTCAGCCCCAGAGCTCGAGCTGTCAGCTGTAATGCAAAGACACCCACAGGGTATAGACGGTCATACTCCCTGTAGCTCGAAGGAGTCCCAGCCGCCAGCCACCGGTCCCAGCGCTGCTCTCTGGCTCCCTCGGGAGGAGCTGTATTTATATGCTCGGCGCTGATCCTCTACACAAACACCCTCGAGGAACGTGGTGCCGCGCCAGGCTGTGGGCTCTGTATCCTGCACACAGGTATGCAGAGGATCACAGGTGGATGAGAGAGGGGTGGAGGAAGACGAGGAGGGGGCAGACGAGACCGGAACATTTCAAGTGCATAGCCCTGCATTGCCGTTTAGTTACTTGAACACTAATGGGGAGTTTAAAGAGCCTCTCCCTGATGCCCTTAGAGCGCGTGCTCCCATTTCCTGACCGCCAGTTGCTGGCGATTCCGTATGCCAAATATTCAAGCTTCCCGCCTGTTTGTGCCCCTTGGGACTAGCCTGAATGTCCATGCTTCCCTGAAACTCGAAGAGAAGGCCTAAAAATATCCCCAAATATTCTTGGAGAGGATGATTTACTATTCTAACTTTAGTTGTCGAATATTTAGGAAAAATGTTTGTGAGCTCTGCTGTACTTTAGGCAATCGGAGAGATTGAAAAAATGTGCCGGTCAGTGCGCATGCGCACCGCAGACTGAGAGATTAAACGGACCGGAACAGGTCGGCTTTGAGGCTTTTTATGGAATGCATTTCATGCCACACGCAACTAAAAATGTATTATGGCAGCATAAATTATGGTGCATGACCACAGAGATGGGTTGCCTTCCCATTGAACCGAAGGCGTGCGGAGTCCCTCTTTGCCGACCTCTGCAGCAACATTAACTAGCCGCCTTCTGTTTTGTTTAACCATTTTTACAAAGTAACAATGTGCTTACATTAAAAACAATCAATTTTGCTAGTAAAATTTTGGCCACAAAAACCCCCCCAAATTAATCTCCATTTCCAGGGGTCTGTAGAAAATTGAAATGCGGGTGAGTATAGATACTTAGTTACTAAAGGAAGGGTGTTAAGTGGAATTAAAAATTCCAAGGGGTGTGGCAGATGCAAAAAAGGGCGTGGCCTAAAACATGTAAGCTAAAAATCTGTGCCCGGCATAGTGTGTCGCCAGACTGGTATTTTGCTGCTTCTTCCATTGCATCCAGATATCCAATAAAAGTAACACTACACCTACAACAAGCCAGAACAATTTTTTTTGTGAATGGTTGTTAGTTGCCTGAGATAGCAAAGCGACAACTATGGCTTTGTTGTATAGAACATTGAAAATGCTAAGTTTTGAAATGATGGGACTGAATTATAACGAGTCTCTTCGAAGTTACCTCACAGGCAGTGAAGGGTGATACTGCTGCAGAGATGAGATTTGTTTTCACCCTGAGGGTGACGACAAAAATGGAGAGCCCATTAGGAACCCGTCTCAGCACCTGCTGTCTAGAACTGCCAGAGCGGAGCACTGGCAAGACCCGCCCCACTTAAAGCCCTGACTGCAGTTAGCACATGTGCACTTCCAGTGTGCTGTGGGCTCTTAGCCTGGGTGTCCATTGGCCGAGCAAAGATGCCATGGTCCATATAACACTAACTACGGAAGTTGAAGCCCCCGCACACCTCACCCGGTGGTGATTAAAACAGCCATCGCCGAGGTGCAGTGGACCCCTGAGACCCGCGGGTCCTGGTACACTGCTCCTGCTGCACTCATGAGTGCTGCACCTCTGGGGGTGTCTGTTGTTTTTAGTGACATGCGCCTCTGTGCTCAGGCTAGGGTCTGCCTGAGGAATGCCGCCCTGTGGTTCTGAGGCTGAACAAACCCCCCAATGCTCCAGATTGCAGCGTTTTATGGCTGGGGCGTGATTCACTTAAGGAATGGTTGCGCCCTTATAATGTTTATGCCCCTTTAATCGTGCCCACTGAATGTATTAGAACATTAATTGCAGCGTTTGGGTGGGTGGTCACCAGTTAATATTCACCTGAGGTCTCGGTTTACACGAGACATCCTTTGGCGTGAGGTCAGAAGTTCAAATCTCCCTGTGCAGATGGTTATGAAGAGGAGAAGGCGGCTAGGTGAACATTGTTAGAAGACATGCCTGCATGCCTAGCAACACGGGCTAGGCGTGTTCACACGCTGTGCACTGTTAACAACACACATAGGCACGCACCGCCTGGCACGGAAGCACACAGACAATACTGGGAAATGATCCTTTCAAATGCAGGAACATTGTATTTATATTGCATTTTTATCAAGCGCTTTTCACCTAAGGGTATTAGTTCACTGTACAATTGAACAACAGCGTCTATGGCATTTTATACGAGAATATTGTGATTAAACCCATAACTACTATAGCATAAGAACAATTCTGTGAGTGTTGCCCACGCGCGCGCCACAGCGAGACATGTGCTTTCAATTATCGCGCCTGTGTCTGGGCACGATAATTAAAACCACATGACGGCCAGTGCTCGTAACAGACACCAATAGGCCAAGGGTGGAGCAATGGCACGCCCTTAGCCAATTGCGTACTGTTTTTCATTACAGAAGACGCACACAAAGTCCAATTACGTAGCACAAAAGGAAAAGGAAAAGCACACGCACGAGCGTGTGCGATTCCTAGTTCGATTTTCATATCCCCTCCAAAAGGACTCTTGCTGCGCGAGCAATGCTGCGCACTGCACCTCTAGGTGCGAGACCTAAAAAGGGGTCGGTTCTAAAGTCTTGGCATGGTTCGCCTCTTTTCTGAAAGATCGGACCCAAACAATTCATATGGGATCCTGCACTTCCATCTCAAAAAGCGTTAAATACGGAGTCCCGCAAGGGGCTACCAAAAGCCCCACCCAGTTTAATGCATACGTCTCATCTCTGGCAGATATTAGCAGGAAATGGAGATTTGACATCTGCTCATACGCCGATGACACACAACTGGTGATTCCCCTGTTAGACAGGCTACCTAATACCAAGACTAAGAACAAACTAATAAATTGTCTAACTGAACTCGCAGGCTGGATGTCCCAACATTGTCTAAAACTAAATGCTGGGAAATCTGAAATCCTACTTTTTGGAGGGGCCCAGGGCATCTGGGATAATAGCTGGTGGCCACTGGCACTAGGCACCGCTCCAGAACCTAAACGAGTGGCAAAAAATGTGGGCATCATTTTTTATGACACTCTATCGATTCACGACCAAATATGCACGGTTTGCTGAAAAGCCTATTCTATACTAAAACTGTTTATGCCAGACAATATTCTTGTTTATGTGGCAGAACAAACGTCATAATTTGACTAGGGGGTTTGTCAGTCATTTCTCTCATGGTAAAGGTCATCGTTTGTGCCAGAGGTTATGTCATTATTTATAGGAATTAGAGTGGAAACCCGCCATTCTGTCAAGAGCGGCCATGTTAAGGTATCTATGAAGTCAATGATGGATGAAAAAAAGCAGAGGAGGTGGCAGGGAGTGCAATACCACAACATATTTCTCTCGACTGCCCTCCTCCCATCTGTGCTGTGGCCAGAGTATAACAAAAAATAAGTGTAATTATCTAATTATGGAGGATACATATAGCATTGCTGAGGTAGGTGCTTGATCTAAAGTTTAACTCTGTTGTAACTTGATAGACTGACTTGATAAAGAACCCTGGCTCATCCAGCTTAATAAATGTATTTATTTATTTAAAGAGTTTTATATAGCGCTGGCTAGACCTGAAGGTATCAGAGCGCTTTACAAGAGAATCAACAATGTAATAGAAAAAGATCAGCAATTACACAATACATAAAAAAATAGGCAATACAATTAGGAGAGGTGGGAAAGGAGAGATAAATGTGGTGGAGGGGGGCAGGGGAGGTGTGAGAGGGAGGATAAGGGAAGAGACGACAAGGAGAGACAAAAGGGAGTCTGTCTAAAGCCCGACTGGGTAGGTGACGACCTAGGAGGGAATCCACGGCCCATCTCCCCTATAGCTAAACCAGGTAGATCCATTGGGCATCAGACAGAATAGTTCAGTCTCGATACATTGAGAGAAAAGAGAAGGAGAGACATTAATAGAGCGAGGTGAGAGAGGTTGGATAAGGGAAGAGACAACAAGGAGAGACGAAAGGAAGTCTGTTTAAAGCCCGACTGGGTAGGTGACGACCAAAGGAGGGAATCCACGGCCCATCTCCCCTATAGCTAAACCAGGTAGCTCCATCGAGCATCAGACAGAATAGTTCAGTCTCGATACATTGAGAGAAAAGAGAAGGAGAGACATAGAGGGAGGATGCGGGAGGAGACAACAGGAGAGACGAGAGGAATGTCTAAAGACCAACTGGGTAGGTGATGACCAAAGGAGGTAATCTACGGCCCATCTCCCCTATAGCTCCATCGGACGTCGGACAAAATAGCTAGAGGGTAAGCACTTGGAGGTTGGAGGGTAAGCACTCTTTCTGTGGAAGCACACAATTTGTGTTCAATTAAAAAATGTACTCCAGTCCACTAACATATGGGGAATACAAATCCCTCTTTCTAATACACCTGGAAGCTCTTTTTAAGGTTAATCACATAAGGTCAAGCGACAGCAGCACTGTCATGCCATGCCAGAAAAAGAAAGGCAACCGTGTTAGCCAATGAAGGTGTGTAAGGTCCAGAATGGTCACCTCTCGCACCAAATTCCAAGAAACCAACGACCGCCAATAGCCAACAGAGTGTATTTTTGGAAGCACATATCTGCCAGCAAACCACAACTGCATGAAAGAGTAAAAATCCAGTAACTTGGCTTAAAACTTCAGCAAAGCAGAAGCTGGGAATCTAAGGACTGTAGGTTAAAGGGAAAATAGAAAAGCAATTCAATGCCACTTTGTAAGCTGTCAGGTTGTGCGTCAAAGAAGATGTTGGAAAAGATTTCACCCATAAAAATTTTCAAAGGAAATTACAGGTAATAGTCCTGAAGTGAGCCACAGCTGCCAACCTACAATGGTTCAAGCGTGAAATGTGACAAATTGACCTAGTATCTTGTTACCACTATGGCAAATGCTCTTCAAGTGACTAAGCAATCATAAAAGCAGAGCTACCCTTTCTAAGTGGGGTTAGGGACCGGCAGGTCTGGAATGGGTAGAGCAACGATACGGAAAACCCCTGCAGGGGGTGCTTTTAGGGCTACAGATGAGCTTAAGCATCCTCACAGGCACGAGGGAGCAGATCACAAGGTTCATACATGATTTGCTGATTCATAGAAATACTGCTCCTCCATATTATGCCGAATCCTCAGGTAAGGCATTGTAATATTTCATGAGTTTCTCTTCAGAGCTGCTCATAAAATATATGCATTTTTAAAGAATGTATTTGGAAAACCGCTGTAAAAATGAATCCTTTGTACCCATTAAAAACAAATGCATGGAGAGGAACTCCCATCGAAACACATATACCTCCTGGAGACTTGCTTCTTCGCTGACCTTACTGAGAGTAATATGGGGCTGGTTTTAAAACTCTTTCTAGGACTGCTGTTAGCTCACAGCTTCATGTGCGGCAGCTTGACGAACCAATCCACAATCTAAATTTTAAATGTGGTCAAGTGGTGCATTTTAAAGGCCAATTTTCCGAGTATAGTGCCTATAAAGTGGTAGGCATCTGAGCCTTTTCTGGCGCGCATCTCATGACTGCATCCAATAATCCACCCTTTCCATGGTACCCAGAGGCACGAGTTCCCTGCACCAGTACAGACATTAATATGTCGCGGAGAACGATTGTGTCACCCGAAGGAACACTGGAAGCAAAATGGAACGTGATCGCCGTGCATTCTGTCCAAATGAGTGAGCACATTCAATCTCAAACACAGTGGCATACATTCTGACACAAAGAACGTTATCAGTACTGTATGTTTTCAGCTGTGCCAGAGTTTATGACCATTACATGCCCCAATGTGTAATCCTTCACTTATGCCAGACAATATTCTTGTCTATGTGGCAGAACAAACGTCATCATTTGACTAGGGGGTGTGTCAGTCCTTTCTGTCATGGTAAAGGTCTTCGTTTGTGCCAGAGGTTATGTCGTTATTTATACTCGATGGTAAGGGGTAGTAAATTTCAAAGCCCATTTCATCGTTTGATCATAGCAATGGCCATCCATAGTGTTACTTTTTGTCATGACGTGTTACAGTGGTTGTAACATCACTTAATCCTACGACCTGTGCTATAACCATGTTTATGCTATGATTTGTGCTACAACCGTGCGTGCTATAACCGCATGCACGATATAACCTGTGCAATAACCACATTTAGGGATAGGACTTGGGCTATTACCACATGCACAGTATAACCTGTTCTACAGCCACATGCAGGGTATAACCTGCTATATAACCACATGTATGACTTGTGCTATAACCACACGCATGGTATAACCTGTTCTATAACAATGTGTATGACTTGTGCCATAACCACAAGCATGGTATAACCTGTTCTAGGACCACGTGTATGACTTGTGCTATAACCACATGCATGGTATACGACTTGTGCAATAACAATGTGTACACTACAATTTGTGCTATTACCATGTGTAGGGATAGGACTTGTGCTATAACCACGTGCACTGTATAACCTGTGCTATAACCGTATGCACACTGTGTCTTGTGCTATAGCTGCGTGGATGATACGACTTCTGCTTTTACTTCATATTTGCTGTGACTTGTGATGTACCCATGTGTGTGCTACGATTTGCAGCATCATTGGCCGACCTAAAACCAGATCTAGATCTTGGACTGAGAAAGGACATTAGTCAGGCAATTGACACATTATGGGTAACAACTGCAGCCAAGTAAAGAATAAAGCATCAAATGTCAGGATCCTGTAACAGCCCTTCAAATGCCAATGTAGCAAATTAAGTTTTTATACTAAATCGATGAGAAAGGGCTACTAGGAAAGGCCAGAGAGTTATCATAATGGGTGTCGTGAGCTGTCAAGAAGTTCGATGGGATTGGGAAGTTTGCGGGAGACTGGTGTGTGAAAGATTCATGGCTGTCTTCAGGCATAGCTGTTTCAGTGGGCAGAAGAAGGCAACAGGCAGGGAACGAATCCAGATCCAGCAATAAAACAACGAGGAAGCCATCAGCAGCAGGGAAGATGGGACATTCAGGGAACAGGGACTAGAAGATTATTGCTTTTGGAATACAGCAACAGCCTGGACGAGAGCTGGTAAGTAAACAAATTATCTTTGAAAATATTAAATGAATAATTCACAAGTACATGTACATGCACATTAGATTTTAAAAGGGAAGTGGGGTACATTAAAAAATATTTCAGATATGCAACAAGAAAACTATTCATTTGCTCTGTGGCTACTCTCACGAACCATGTGCCACGGAACAAAGTTACATTAACAATCCTTTCCATAACATACCGTAGTAGAACACAAAATATTAGAGCACATCATTTACAAGAGTAAATATGAAAAAGCAACTAGGTAATTTAAAATGAATAATAAAACCACAAAAGTGGAGTTAGGTTGAATGATCAGAAGGATTTCTATGTATGTAAAAAGGAAGACAATTAGGGAACGATCTGACAGGTTCAAAGATCTGGTGACAAGGGTACAACAGGCAGGAGGAGAAAATCAGAAGCACTTAATGCTTTTCATATATATTTAGAGATAATTGTAATTTTATAATGTGATACAATATCAATGGTGACTTTGAAAGACAAACTTCATATTTGGGTCTGTCAAGTGAGAGCAAGAACCAGTGTGAGATAGGTAACACTTATATAGTCTTGGGAATAAAATATGGCCACCAAACAACTCCTAAGGGTCTATGATGTACAAAGTTATTTTGTTTTTGCAAAGCCTGTGATAAAAAAAAAACGGTTATCAACTTTAAAAAGATGTTTGTTTTAAAATGTTTCTTTATGAGTCTGAAAATTCTTTCTGACTCGTAAAAAGGCTTTTGCGACCCGTTCCGAAAATCAAACAAATGGGTGCCTTCCTCCTATTTATGATACGAACAGGAATCTACCAATGGTTTGTGACCATTGATCAGATGACAACACGTGAAAGGGGGTTGCATTCTATTTGCACAGGGGAAGCTGTCTCTGTGAGACGTATTCACATTTGGAAATTAAATAAACCCTGCTCTATCTTGATCTATGTAGGGAACTTCCTCTTTCGCCAGGCAATTTTTGATCTAGCCCGTCCGGACCGACAACAATCGTTTAATGGCCAGACCTTTTTTGTGAGGCCCGATTATTGTCATTCGACAGTAGAACGTTTCTGGCGACTCCGCCAGGTGATTCAACCGTTTCAGAGTAAGGGAGCTTAGGTGTTTTTATTGAATCCGGCCAGACTAATTTGGAGGGAAATCCCTCAATTTTACTCATTGAAGATTCTGGCGAAAGAAGACCCTTGAGTAAACTCTACGTATGTAGAAGGGAATTACTATGTTTCTGTATTTGTGGTGTTTCTTTTCTTCTTGGGGTTTTGTGTTTTTTTTCTTTTTTTTCTCATGGGCAATAGCTTTCTGGGTTTTTTTTTGGGCTGGGGCGGGAATGCGGGAGGACTCCCTCTCCATCACATGACCTGGTTGGTCTAGGCATTAGTGAAGGGTGGTGCGGCTCAAGTGGAGGGGGAGGAGGGAGGGGATCATGGGAGGTAGGGGAGGGGGGTAGGAAAGGGGAAGGGGAGATAACCAAAGGCTAAGGTGCTTGTTGTTTATAGGTCATGATGTTTATATATGTTTAAGGAAGATTGAAATGATTTCTATGATTAACCGTAATTAATGTACTTGTTGGAGAGATTTGATATTGAGGATTACCAACACATGGGTGATGGGTAAAATTCATATTTGCTCATTGAATACATGTGTACTCAAAGATAGAAAAAAGGGACATACTGGTTAAGAACCATCACTATATGCAAAGTGATGTAGTATGTCTTCAGAAGACCCACATATCCTGGTGCAAACGGTGGTGGCTAAGGGACTTAGGTTTTAAATGTTTGCATCCATTCGGCAGGGGACAACCACAAGGAGGGGTCACAATCCTGGAAAAACACGGTTTGGGTCAGTGCAAGAGTTAGGAAAGGTAAGCTGGGGCGATGGGCCATAGTGAAATACAAACTCTCAGCTAATAATGACTATTAAAATCTGTTCCATTTATGGGTCCAATTTAGATGTTCTTGAAGTATTAAACTATCTAAGTGTTCTACTTGCCCTATGTCCACACCCCTTGATTCTTTGTGGAAACTTTAATATTATTTAGATAGTAATTGTAATATAAATGCTGATTTACCTTATCAGGGCAGGAAAGTAAGGGTCTTTACAGCCTTGCAAGGCTTGGTGAGAGAACATGGTCTGATCGATAGTTGGCACAAGTGTAGATCAGCTAATCCAGGATTCACCTTTAATTTGGCTCGCCATAACAAATTAGTCTGGCTGATTATTTTTTTTATCTCTGGCCAATTAGTTAAAATAAATAAAGTGGAGAGCTATCCAAGGCATTTCAGGTCATAATGCTTTGGTAGTTGAAGTACAATTGTATACTGAGGGAGGGACTCCACCAGATAGGTTTATTTTGCAGAATTATTGAAGGGTCTAAAGACGATGGTGGTCACAAATGCACAAAATGAAATCTTTGCATCACCGATTACCCCAGAAGAACTGGAAACAGCTTTAACCCCTCTAGCCCTCGGTAAGGCCACTTGCCCCAGTCGCATCCCCCTTGAGTTCTATAGGACATTCTCCAAATCATGTCAGCAAGAGATCCTGCAAATATTTCAAATGGCCTAAAGGAGATATGGCCATAAATCATTGCAGCAGACAGCTATAGTTGTGTTAAAAAAAGGGGGAAATCTGATCCGATACCAACATCATATCGACCAATATCACTTATAAACTGTGATAGTAAAATGTACATGCAACCACACTGGGCAAGGTCATCATCCCTTTGGTTTCACTCCATCAGCATGAATTCATTCCTGGCAGGGACACGACAGACGCTGTCCGCCGGGTTATTGCCCTCCTAGGCCACGGAATCACTGCTGGGGGTAGTCCTGTTGTTGGACGCTGAGAAAGAGTTCGAAAGGATCTACTGGCGGTATCCGTGGTTTGTCCTGCAGTAGAAGAGATTTTGTGGAGAATTTATCCAGGCGATCAGGGCATTATATTTTCTGCAAAAAGCTGTAATCCGCATAGCAGGGCAGAACTCAAAGGAGTTTAATATTAGAGGAGACACAAGGCAGGGTTGCCCAAGCTCTCCTTTGCTCTTCACCCTTTATATTGACCCTTTTTTACGAAAATTGGAGCAGGACATCAATATCAAGGCGGTGAAGGTCAATGATATTTACTATAGATCACTGGCGTATGCAGACGACATTGCAGTGCTTAAAACAGATGTTGATTTAGCAATTCCAGAGTTAAAGCTCTTAGCTGAACAGTTTGGAATCTTTTCAGGTTATAAGCTAAATATCGAGTAGACACAAATTCTTTGCTCTAGATCCGTGCAAACTACAGAACTCCCGATCGTCCAAGAGGCAATATACTTGGGGGTTAGGATTACAGCTGCTATAGATAAAATTCCCGATATGAATATCACTCCAATAATGGATAGGTGTGAGCGAAAAATCGGAAAGGCTAGACCATCGGCACCTCTCTTTATGGGGTCGAAGTAATGTTAATAAAATGTCGTTCCTCCCAAAGTTTTTAGGTCAGTTCCTTTAGAATTCACCTCGTCCATCGTAGCATAGATTGATAGGATCTGTCAAAGATTCTTATGGAGGTACCGTAAACCAAGAAGGGCGGCAAAATGGCTGACCCTCCCAAAACAGCAGGGAAGCTGGGCAATTCCTAGCTTCTTTCTGTACTATTGGGCATCTATTTTACAACATATGGGTATCCTATTAGTTGGGGATAAGGCTGAAATTCCAGAGGAAGCCAGACCAACAAGATATGAAATAGGGTTGGGGTGTGAAGCTAAGGGTTGTCTGGTCAGGATGCTCGAAGTCAGCAATTATAAAAAGACGACATTTAACATTTTGAAAGCAGCTTACAGGGTTTGGGGACAGGTACTGCAGAAATTGAAGATTTCAAATCTAAATGCATATACTCCACTACCCGCTCCGGGTCTACTTCCACCAATCTTTCAGTACCAAGTTACTTTTAGATGGGGGAGAAAGGAATTAGTGCCCTGGGTGATCTGTGTAGGAAAGGCCAGCTTTTGTCATTTATGAATCTGCAGGAAAAAAGGGGGTGGACAAAAGGGATTATTTTAAATATCTTCAGATTCAGAATTTTCTTGGTAGTAATGAGAATAGGATAAGGTGGATATCAGAAAGGACTCCCTCGGTGGAGATAGTGAGGAGTAAATCCAGGATCGGGAAGATCTATCAAAATTTAATTCAATCTTTCCCGGACGATATGGGAGCCCAGAATACTAAATGGAAAAATAGGCTGGGAAAGGATGCAATCTTTATTGAGGACTCACTGGAGCTGGCAAATCAGTTGTTATGAACAGGGAGCCTTAGAAGCCAACATTTTATGTCAGTTTTTGATTTGTATTATACTCCAGCAAAAGTAGCTAATTAGGCTGAAGGGGGAAGAGGAGGAAAATGCAATAGATGCGGTCTAGATGCTGCTGATACTTTACACATGTTTTATTCTTGCCCAAAAATTGACATCTTTGTGCAGGACATTGAGGCCTTCCTAACTAAGGTCTTAGGATTTCCTGTATCAATTACCCCAACTCTACTTATTCTGGGGCTATTAGATAGCACAAAGCTAAACAAAAGAGCTAGGCCACAGATAGGATTCCTGTTTACTGTGATGGCTGTTGCTCGCTCCTGTGTTACTTCTCAATGGATAAGCTCTGACCCTCCTACCTTTTCCAATTCGTGTTTTAAAATGCTCGCTAGCTATAATAAAAAATCTTCAGTGTACGTACTACGTGGTAGAAGGAAAAGGGAGTTTGGGAAAAAAATATGGGCCCCAATTAGAAATCTGGTGAACTAATCCCTTTTTTGTTTTAAACTAAGAAATCGGTCATTATCAACGTATTTATTGCACAGGCACTTTCTTCTTCCATACTATTAAAGGTGACCCATAAGGTGAGTCGAGTTGTTATCTCTTGATGTTTCTTGTATATTTGTGAATGAATTCTGCTTTTTTTTTTTATCTCTGCTCTCTCCATATTTATGATGTGTTTTTTATCTAGGAAATGTCATGACGTATTAATTTGTTTAAATTTGCAATGGGGGAAAAAAGTAATGAAGATATATATTTTTTAATGGAAATTGTGACGGCAGCCGCATTGGGAGCAGGCAGTGGTTCAAAAGACCATTGTATGCTTTCTCCAAGGTCTTCCTAAACTGGTAACATTTCTTTTTTAAAGGCATCACCAGTTCCTTTAACAAACATGATGGCTGTTTTTTGGGGGGTGAGGTTCACAAATTATGACATGCCTAGTTAATATTCATGAGGAAGGTAATTTTGTGACCCTGAATCTAGGATTTTCAATGTGACTCAGTATTATGTCACACCGCAAATTGGGTCCCCATTCGCAAACCATTTCAGGGCAGCTGTACGACCCTAATTTGGATGTGCAAACGGGTTTGCGACCCGTTTGCATATGCAAAACACTATTGGGCCATGTACAACCCCTATTTAGCGAGTCGCAATTTATTTGAGACCCGCTAAATAGGATTTGGGACTCGCTATTAGGAAGGGGCATTCCAAGGGCACCCCTTCCTAATAGCAATTCGCTACCCTATGTAACAATGTTTTGCAGTCGCAAAGCACTCACAATTTACCGACTTCTTCAAGTAATATAGATATTATTTTTTTTTATGGAAATTGTGACAGCAGCCACATTGGGAGCAGGCAGTGGTCCAAAAGACCATTGTATGCTTTCGCCAATGTCTTTCCAAACTGGTAATATTTCTTTTTTATTTAAAGGCATCACCAGTTCCTTTAACAAACATGATGGCTGTTTTTTGGGGGGTGAGGTTCACAAATTATGACATGCCTAATTAATATTCATTAGGCAGTTCATTTTGTGACCCTGAATCTAGGATTTGCTATGTGACTCAGTATTATGTCACACCACAAATTGCGTCCCCATTCGCAAACCATTTCAGGCCAGATGTACGACCCTATTTTGCATGTGCAAACAGGTTTGCGACCCGTTTGCACATGCAAAATACTATTGGGCCATGTACAAACCCTATTTAGTGAGTCGCAATTTATTTTCGACTCGTTAAGTAGGATTTGCGACTCGCTATTAGGAAGGGGGGTTCCAAGGGCACCCCTTCCTAATAACGACTCGCTACTCTATGGAAGAATGTATTGCAACCGCAATTTACTGACTTCTTCAAGAGGGTGGTAAAGGGACCCCTTCACTTTGTGAATGCAGGGGGAAATATTTTTATGTTACAGGCTTTAAGGAAAGCGGGCTGCATTTTTAAAGAAAACTGTTTTATTTAAAGCAGTCCCAGACATGGAGGTCTGCTGCGCCCAGCAGACCACCATACCTGGGAGGGCCAGCCTATCCCAATAGGGGTCGCAAATTGCGAGTGCCTCATGAATACTGATGAGGCATGCAATTTGCGACCCCATTGGGAATCACAGTGTCTCAGACACTGTTGTACATGGCATTTTGTCACTCGCAAATTACGACTCGCAGTTGAGCGCAATTTGCGAGTCGCAAAATGCCATGGTCAGACATCTGGCCCTTGGTGTGTAAAGTCTGGTTTTCAATTAGCAACAGTACATCAGGCACTCAGCTAGTTTCATTGGCCAAAGGCACCCACACATTGATAACAGGGATGAAAGTCATTACAATCCATTCCTTTACCACGCATGCCTATACCACGTGTTCTTTATCACGCATATGCCTTTACCATGCATGCCATTGCAACGAAATTGTAAATATATCAGGTAAGGGAAACCTCCTTTTTATATACATATGTATACATTATACATACACATATATATGTATTTGTGTGTGTATATATATATCTATATGGATGGATGGATGGGTGGATGGATGGATGGATGGATGGATAGATGGATAGATGGATAGATGGATAGATGGATAGATGGATAGATGGATAGATGGATAGATAGATAGATCTCAAATCACTCTCCACCTCCAATGGAGACACGCACTTCAGTTCAGGAAGACGCTGAGGCACCAATTCAATTCAAGGTCCTGGTTGATACACTCACCAGAAACCTGAACTGAACTCCATCCTGTGAATCAAATAGCTTGCATTAGAAAGCTCTGAGGTTATGTTATACAACTTTTCCAAACGCCCTCAAAAACAAACAATAGTTGTTAAGATTTATTCCAACTCCTGAGGATTAATGAAGGTCAACTGTGGTACCAAGAATTGGAGACCCTCAGAACGTGGCAGCAGCGGGGCCAGCAAGTTAAGTATCTGTTTTAGTAAGATTCTGGTGACCATTTTAACAGACATCCTCTACTTTTACCAACTTTAGGTAAAAAAGGCAACATTCTATAGAAGAACAATTTGTCAAAATGTGCCCGAAAGAATGTAAGCCAAACTGAGGATGTGCGCAATATGGTATTTATTCAACGCTTGGTTATTAAAAAAAACGTTTCCCATATTCAGCGCCTCACAAAAAGTTTCTTTTTAATTACATCAAGTGGGGGGAGAAGGGGTGCTGATCAATTATGCATACAATTTAATACGTAACTAATTATTCTGCTACAGAGTGAGTAATCACACCCACGAGCGTAGCTGACATCAGTGCAGCAGGTGCAGTGTCACCAGGCCTCAGAGCCCTGAAGGCCCACTGAAACCTGATATTTGCATTATTTTGCTACCCCAACAGCAGTCAAGGGAGTAATTTTCCTTGATTTCACCAGGGTCCACGGCATCCTTGCTATGCTACTAATCACAGTTTCTGAGCGGTACTGCGGTACAGTTTCACAACGTTCTGCCTGAGTGTGGGAAGGCGAGATGAAATCAGCACAAGGAACCCAACATAGTAAAGACATAAGTTTACGGCCAGACACCCCAGCAACGGCTGAGAGAACACCGATCTGAATCGTGGTGAACCGCTGATGGCATCCCGGGAACGGAATATTCCATAGTACATGAAGGGGGAGAAGAAGCAGGGGTGGAAACACGTGGGAGATACCACACTGGGCTTGCCCCATTTCTCATACTCATAACAGATTTTGAGGTGCTTGCAAGAAATAAACGTTCATTTGAATCTTAACATTACCAATTGACCACCACGTAGTTTTATTGAATAGCCTCCTGTAGTTTCCTTTTGATTATGGTTGTTATGTGAATAAAAATAATAATAATAAATCGATTTATAAAGCGCATGGCTCCTTCAGCATAAGTGTTCCAGCGCTAACCAAGTCGAAGCTACAAGAGTGAACAGGGCTAACAGAGGGAGGCAGAACTCCCTAAAAAAAACAAGTTAAAACAAGTTTTAAGTGTTTTGCAAAAGGCATTCTTGAAAACAAGGATCTCTGCCCAAGAGGATTCTGCAAATCTCAGACACCTAGACGGAAGGTGGGTTTCCTAAAGTGGAGAAGATAGTTCAGCTTTGTTGAAGGCCCTCTAGAGATAACACAGGGCCTTTTAGGATACAGGCTTCTCCATTGAAAGCCAATGCAATTTCTGCAGGGCCACGGCCATCGACGCTCGTCTAGGAAGATTCAGCTTCAGAGTTTTTTTTGAGCATGTTGGAGTCTCCTCAGCCGTGTCTGGGAAACTCCTAGCTACAAAACATCAACCGAGAAATGATAGCGGCCTGGAATACTGCCTGATTCAAATCAATCAATTTTAATATAAAGAGAAGAATGCGAGAAGCACAATTTTCATCTTTGATGGTGACAAAGACCAGAGTATGATGGTAAATACAGAGGAGAGAACTATAAAATTACAGAATAATATAGAATAATAATAATAATCATATTGAAACATGGGCATGAGCTCTGATGTGGATAAGTGCAAGGCAATGCATTACAATAAAATGCTGTCATAATAAACAGGCCAGGGTGACACTTTAATGAACAGCACAATAGCACCTTCTCAGAGCTCTCTGACAACAAAATGAACTCCGGTGTGCTTTCATGCTGCCGCGGCCCAGCGGTGCAGTGAAAGTTAACCCTGCTGCTGGGTTACAAGAGCATTTAGATTTCTTGTGATGCCCTGCATTTCGGATTCATTAGTACCGAATAATTATCATTTATTCTCGGTGTTAATACAACGAGGGCCCTAATGTTCTATTTCATTGTCTTGTGCAGATGTTCTTTTTCCCTTGTGTCTGATTTATGCAATAACTTATTCAGCAATGTACATTGTGCGGTAGTTAACAAAGGCACCATCAATGAATAATCACATTAGTGAATCTCAGAACGCACCAATATGAGCAACCAACCATTAAGGAAAGGGCACTCTTGAGAAGTGATGAGTGCTCCAACTAGTTGGAGTAGATTTTCTAAGACAAAAATGAGGCTGGGCTTATTTTAGTTGCAGTTTGCTGGGGACGTGTTCTGCTACAGACCAATAGGGAAAATATGTGCCCATCCATAAAGCTGGAAGGAAAGTGGTGTAATTTGTGCACGGGGTATGCCATGAGTTGTGCCAAAGTTCATAGTGTTATTTGTGTCATAGTGTATGTCATATTCTATACTAGGTTGTAGACCATTTTTTCTGCCACGGAGCATGCCCGGTAGCCTTTAAGACATCATGGTTTCGGGACTGGAATAAGCAAACAAACTCTACCTAGAACTTAATTCTTCATCATCCACACACTGCAGAGAGTCCGAAACACAGAAGCCCACGTCCTCTGGAAGGATTATCCCATCTCCTTTGGGGTGGGCTCTATCGGCACCCGCAGCCAGGATGCTGCCAGACTAGAGACTAAGAATTGAAAAAAAAAAGCAAATTTTTTTCCGGCCATATACCCAGGATCTGGATAAACATCCCCATATCCATCGGGACTGACTCAATGCAGCTGTAGTGTAGGAAAGACCTTAGAACTGAGAATGCACTTCTTTAACCCCTTCGCTGCGGGGGCTAATCCCCCGCTGTGCTGGGGGGGACTGGTGTTGTGAGTCCGGTGGTACTAAGCTTGATTGCAACTGTCTGATAATAGCTCCAAAAAGAATGATGCATTCACAGAGATAGCTCACAATGCCAATCTATACCTCACTTGATTGAACCTAAACACTTTGAAATGTTAAACGCTTGCTGAATCTAATAGGTATTGTTTTACCATCCTGATCTCTAAGGTAAAAGGCCAGACCTAAACTGGCTAAAAAAAAGTAAACAAACTGCTTATTTAAAATCTCTATCTAGTCTAGGACTGTCACAAAAGCCTAACGAGTGGGCCCTTTGAATGATGGGGGCCCTGTGCCACAGCCCACTTTGCCCATGACTTAAAATGTCTCTGACAACTTGCGGGGGTTCAGTGTTGCAATAACTGCCCTAACATTATAATGCCAGACCACACTGAAAATGATGGGCAAAGCCCGTTCACAAGATCCATCCCTCACTCCAATGTCATCAGAGGTTCTTTATTCGTAGTGTTTTAAATACTTATTACAGTTTGTTTCAATTAACTGTGTTTCAAAACTTTCGAAAATGTCTTCAAACAATCATAAATCTTTATGCATTTTGGACAAAATGTCCTTCTTCAATATAAATCAACTTATTTTATAGTTCCTGAAACGCAAAACAAACTTTCAATGTAAAACTGTAGATTTAGAAATACATGTCCCTTTGTCAATGTCAATTGTGTCCATAGGGTTTTATCGGTCACCATCTTATATTGGCATATCAAAGGTCTACTAAAATGTGCCAATCCGTAACAGGCTGCTGTTGGATCTCTTCTGGGAGACAGGGCAGGAAACGGACTGCACTTCAGATGGGTGGCCTAAGGGCTCCCAATTCCGAACTTTATTATGCAGCTGCTCAATTACAATGACTGATGTGCTGGCCAGAGTAGGCCCTGAGTGCTGAAAGGAAGGAAGTTCAATGCACCCTACAGGACGCGCCTGTCCTGACGTGACTGTGGCACACTGTCTAGAAAGTTAGTCCAGAAAACAAAATAATACCGGCAGTGGGCTAGTGTTGGCACAATTGTGTTTGAGGTAAGTGGAGGCACCCGCCTTATACATCCCAGTTGCTTATTTAGCAGTTGCCAATGGTAGATTACCTTTTTGACTGGAGTACTATGCACACTTGGAGGGAGGCGGAGGTATTGTTTACCGGGGACTTATACCAGGAGGGGATGCTAAAGGTTTTAAGGGACCGCTATGGGATACTACCGGGCTGCTTTCTGGAGTTTAGAGCTATTTGTCGTGTGCTCGCCACTCTTAGGTGGCAGGGGGCTGAGGAACCGCCGACATCGCTCCCACTGCAAGGTTTTACTCACACACGGGGATGCTATGAAGGCCACCACTGTCATTTATAGTACCCTATATACCCAGCACTGTGGGGCGAAGGCCACAGCTAGGGCCAAGTGGGCGACTGTATTGGGCACCACCCTGTCCGACTAACAATGGGCGACTGCTAAGGGGCATATGAAGAAGGTCTCCAGGAATATACAATTCCATTACATGCAATTCAGCTACTTGCACCGAAACGCATTCACCAGATATTCCTGTTGGCTCCCTCGGAGTGTCCGCGATGCAACCTTCAAATCGCTTACTTCCATCACATGGTGTGGGATTGCAGCGTCCTATGTGGGGCATGGTGGGAGGTGACAGACGTTGTCAAAAGATGTAGAGCAAGTGGTACCCCTCACCCACGAATATTGTATATAGGGCATACAACCCAGAACCAAAGGCGATAAGCAGTAACACAGATTTATTGCTCTGGCCCTGGTTCTCTTTATGAGATGGATAGCGATGTCATGGAAGGCCAGCTCAGCACCGGACGTGGGGTGCTGGCTACATGACCTTGTGAAACGTGGTAACGCAGAGGTAGATGTCCTTGCTAGGATACATCTTCAGGGTGGCAGGGGACCCAACTACACTTTGTGTGTCACATATGTTTCCAAATTAGAGCCAAAGAACGAGAGGCCACCCTGAAAGGGGAATTGTTCATAGCAGTTTTGTTGACACAGGACATTCTTGTAGATCCATGATTCTGCATCTTCTGGTATTTTTATGGTACCCTGCAGAGCCTGCGACTCGTTACTGCCTGTGGACTGTTCCTATATATATGTACTCCATTGTTTGTTTAACTGCCTTTGTGTGTTGTTCTGTGCTGGTGGACAGGCGAGACGTCTGCCTGGCAATAAGTTATCTCCAGTCTGAGGAGACTCCAGCACAATGGTTACTGTGTGGGTAAAAGCCTGAACACGCTGGTTGTTTATTGTATACAATATTGTAAAACTCCAATACAGAGATTTAAACAAAAAAACTAAAATGTGCCGATATGATTTCACCCATCCTCATACACTTGGGAGATGATAGATTCTTAATGGTTTTGGTAAATGTCTCATTCGGAAAAATAAGGGTTGGTCCCCTAAAATAAGTGCTGGTGGCCCCCGACCAGCCTAAATGAAGTACTGATCACTGTATCTTTGCTGCACAGCTCCCCCACCAACAAGCACATATCCAGTTAACATGGTATTTCTTATTATAAGATAACAGTCATGGTCACAATAGGATAAAGGGGATATTGCTCTAGAAGATCTGGTCACTGAAGCGGGTCATATAGATGTTGGAGTATAGAAGTTATCTAGACATATCAGTTGTTTTCTGCTCATATGATGGCAGGTCATTGTCCTGAGGTCTTAAACCTTAGGCGGCAAATATGTGTTTTCAGTTCTTTAGTGAAAGTGTCTGGAGGTGGTACAGCCAGCGTTTTTCCTTTTTGAAACAAATGCCTTCCTACTTCCTTTTTCCAGTTGTTCTAAGACAACCCAGATCAAATAATTTACAGTGTTATTCTCCCAGACATGCTGCTAAGTGTTATTACATGCATGCCATGGGACTGTCACAGCTAGGATAACTCTGACCACATGTCACAATGACCTTACCCATGATATTGAAGAAAATTCCATAAAAACCTTTCTAAAGAGTGAGTCCATGTGTAGGACTTTGTGAGGGTGAAAACAGAAGCCATTCAGTGTAAAACACAGGTTGTCACTGAATGCAACACGACAGCATTTGTGAGGTATGATGTAAAGTACACATTCACAACTATTGACATGTGTGTTAATGGTCTTGAATACTCTAACTTGATGGCTTGCTATACAATGTTTTTTTTGCATCACTGTCTGATTCTGAGATGTCAAATATGTAAATGTAAATGTAAATGTAGTATACTTGTAAAGCGCACAGCTGCCCCAGCAACGGGGGGTCCCGGCGCTGTATAACTCTGGGGAACCCGTCCTGGCTTTCCCTGTGGGATGGTCCCTTGCTGGGAGTCCCCAAGGTGGAGCCAGGCATCCCCGGAATTGGTGGGGCCGTTGTGGAGATTAGGCAAGCTAATGCCCAGAGTTGCCGAGTGGAACCCATGATTAGAGTAAGCACCGAAGCGAGAATTATCGAGTCCGCTGACCAAGGTCCACGACCCTGCCGCGTCGGGAATTGAACCCTGGTCCCGGGCTGACTTCTGCTCTCAGGCCTGCCGCCTCTAACCAGTGAGCCACACTACTCCACTCCACTTAAATATGCATCACATTTAAGTTTGTTACCCACATGAGATGTTAGACATGAACAATATCAGCAGTACAAAGTGTGCATACTGTGTAATTGAAGTGAGGGACATTCAGACTTTTCCATACAAATGTGGACTAGTTCAGTCTAGCGAAGATTGTTCCACAGTGTTGACTAGAGTGCCTACAGTCATTGCACCCAGATGTGCCAGTGGAATGGTGCTCTTCTTGAGGTATTGTGAAGCTGCAGTTATCAGACTTGGCACTTTGTAGGCCATTTATTACATCCTATAATGCTTATATGTTCGCCAGTCCGGGTCTGGATCTTCTTGCAAGTCATGCCAATGTATTTTCAGGTTGCATTGACAAGTGATCACATCCATATTTCATGTAATGATTTACAGTTTATGTGTCTCCTCAAAACCTATAGTTTTTCTAAACCCAAATCAATGGTTTTAGTTGGAGTTGTTCGGTGGCATACACTACAGGAGCCACATGGGATGTGTTCTGTGATTGTTGGGAGAACCCACAATCATGACACAGAGGTGGTTTCTCTGATAGAAATGCATGGTCTGGTGTGGACAATATTATTTCTCAGAGTCTGACCCCTTTCGTGGGAGAACTTTGGTTTCTCAAAATGCAATTTTCCTGAATGGATCAGGCACCAGTTTTTATTAATGATCTTCTTGATGTGTTTAGAGGCCATATTACAAGTGGTGACACAGGTTAAAGTAATCTTATCCTTAGCCAGTGTTGGGGTGTCGAGGAATCCTTCCGTATTTTGGTTTATGGCTCTATGGGAACTTCTTGAGATAATAGACTTCAGGTAGCCCCTGGCTTTTAATTTGTTGGAAAGCTCCTCTGATTGATCCTTGAAATCATGGCTATTGCTACTTTTTCTCCTAAGCCAAATAATCTGGCTTTAAGGTAGGTTTTTACATTGTGGGCAAGGATAAAAGCTGATGAACTCAAACAGACTACTCTTGTCAGTGGGTTTTCTGTAGGTGTTGGTTTTTTGCCCCCACATGTTCACGAATAATGTTGATATCCAGGAAAGGGATAGTAACTCTACTCATTTTATGGGTGAATTTCAGATGTTGGTCACAGGTATTCAGCCAAGATAATAAGTTATGGATTGTGTTCTCATCTCCTTCTCAGATAATCAGGACGTCATTGATGCATCATTTCCACAACACTGTGTGAAATCAAAAGGGTTATGATTATGGATTAACAAGTCCTCAGAGTGGTGTACTTGTAAACCTGCCACACTGGGGGCAAACATACTACCCGTGGAAGCCCCTTGGGTTTGAAGGTAAGGTTTGCCTTGGAATTCAAAGATGTTTTGTGTAAGTACCAGCCTCATGCATTCCAGTGCAAAATATTGTGGAGTGTTATGGTGTCAGTCTTCTTTCTATAGGATCTCTCCAATCTTATCCAAAATGGTGTCTTGAGGAAGGCTGGTGTACAAGCTTTTAATGTCTAGGCCTACCAAAAGATTATGTGAAGGGTCAAAGGATATCACACAGGGGGAGTAGGTGGCCCATTGTGTTGTTAACATAAGTTGGTGTGTGTTGTACAATTTGGTGAAGGACAAATATAAAATCACAAAACTGTGATAAAGGGTGCAAAACGATCCCATACCAGAAACTATCAGGTGTCCTGGTGGAGAAATCCTGTTCTTGTGGATCTTTAGAAGAAACTAGAAGTAGACTGTAACCAAGTCCTTGTTCCCAAGGAAATCATAAATTTGCCTTTCTCACTCAGTAACTTTTCTGATTTCAGATGGTTTTTTTTCACCTTTTGGCCTCTGAATAAGTATTACTCATGTATCAGCTCTGAAAACACCATCAGTTACTGTTATAGTATGCATGAACCTGTGGCTCCTTTAATCCCCATGTAATAAGCACCTTACAAGATTTTGGGCTGCTGAATGACTGAAGACAGTGTTATTTTATAAGTTGGAAATAGCGTTATTCTACAATCATGAGAGGTTCAGAATAAAATGTATCATGATCACAATATAGGGCATCCGTTTGGTTGTAGATTTGCTACTGAAAGAGTATCTCTCCCTTTCAAAAGAGCCCCTGCGTGTTTTTTCAGGTTGACATCAAATTCCACTGGACGGTGACTGGTGTACATCTCTTCTCTCTTGTCTCCGAAAAAAGATTCTTTTGACATTTGCCCCGCTATCCATAGCAAACATTTAGCTTCGGAAGAAAACAGATGTTATACTTCTGTTAAGCCTGGAAGTGGAATCTTGAGTTTCAGTGTGAATTGGGTTTCAGTATTACAGTTCAGGTGAAGGCCCACAAAGCCAATGTGTTCTCATAAGCTTCTGCCTTAGTTTTCAAAATTAGCATAGACCTTCTTTGGAACTGGATCACTCCATCCTCAGTGCAAAACAAAAATATACTGGACCCTATAGCCCAATACTGCAGGAAATATCTGACCATGCATTGGCCTGTCCAATATTTTCAAGTGCTGGTGAGAATGTAAGACTACATGAGGTCACCATCATTATCCTCTTCTTGGGAACAAGCTAGAAACATATTCTAAAAGAGAACTGTGTGTCGTCATATCTGCCTGCTAATTTATCGTCTAAACTGCAAACATTTCCAGCACAAATGACCCAGTAAAGAGTCCGGTACTGCCTATCTGCTCTTAAACAGAGATTATGCCTACTGACTGATGGCAGTCACCAGATTCAGTGGTCCTAGGACAACATACAAAGTGCATTGAGAAGCCCTGGTGCAGTGACCTTCCCTGGTAGACATAATCATTGCACTGACAAAATAACCCTATCCCCTCAAACCTGTCCAACTTGTAGCTTCAATTATCTGCCACAACCACTGTCCCTAGAATATTGTCCTTGCTGGGTGCTGAGCTGCCGCCAAGATCACCTACTAGATACTACATGGAACTCTACATTGAGGTGTTGATGGTCTGAAACCAGTAGCAGCATTGGGCCCTCAACTCTAGAACTCTTGGGTTGCTTTTGTACATCCAACTTCCTTGTATATGGAGCTTTGGACTTATATACTTACACAAAGATATCACAAGCAGCTTGGACATTGAATGCCTTCATTTGTGCCGAAGTGTGCATACTTGTTGGAAATGACCCTTTCTAGGGTGCTTTCCCTCGCCTTTTTGTGTTTGTCCCTCTCAGTTTTCCGCTGATCTATGTGCTAGCCTTGGGACTTTGAACGCTTTTGACACTGTCATTCAGTGCCAAAATGCTGAGCTTGTTATATACACACCGGTGATTGGTGTATACATGATTGGCTGATTTGAGTTAGCTGAAAGTAATTTGTCTATGGATAAGACATATACCTAGGGCATGTAACTCAAATGCTCCTCCGTTGGCCTGTGGCACTGGTTGTGCCACCCACAGAGGTAGCTCTTCAAACATGCCACAGGTTTGTCATGACAGAGCCTATGTGTGCAGGTTACTGTTACTCAGTTTTGCAGTTAGAAAGCTACTTGCCAAGGTTTTGCATGTCTCTTGTTATATCTAAGTACTCCCTATGGACAGAGTGCAGTGTAGGGTAGAGTTAGGGCATGTGTATTACATGACCTAGTAGTGAATGACACCAGTTGGTGTGTTCGGTATGGTAGGGCCTGCTTTTCACATTGGCTTCACATGAGGGACTATGGGAATGCGTGAGCGTTATTTACCATGTCCAGAACAGTAGCTTTATAGTGTTTATATTGATGATTTGGTAATGGCAAATTATGTTCAGTGGTGCAAGTGGATTCAAGATTACCAACATGGAAATACCCCTTTGTAAAAGTGGGAATTTCTGGGCTCATGGCTGTGTGTGCTTGTCAGCCTGTCCCTAATCCACATTCTGGGTGCTGGGGGACAGTTGCATATGTGCATTCTTGATAAGACAGGCATTAACTAGAGGCTCATGGGAAACTACAGACCTCTGACTCTGAGGGGCCTTCTTGGGACGGATAGGTGTGGATGAAATTGGCATCTACATTCCAAGGTGCAGGCTCTTAGCCCCATTAAAGATATTGATCAAGCCTTGCGAGGAAAGATGGCAGACATGACAGAATTTAGAGAGGGATAGTGAATTTCAAAGGTGGCCTTTTGAACTGATCTCATCTTAAAAGGCCATTGTGTGTATAACTACTGGGGCTCTGCCCTCAGGCGTTAGAGATGCTTTTAGGAATTAAACAATATTACACAGGTTCCATGCTGGGACATTGACAAGAGGAACTTTTGGGGCAGGAGTGACAACAACTGAATTATCTGCAGACGTGTGGTGGCTCGGGCTCCCTATTTCCACGAGTTCAAAAGTACCATGTAGGGTTCAGCAGAAATGGGTTGAAGTGATCATCAGTTGGGACAAGGACCGTCCTTATGTACGCTGTAATCACACTGTGCAGAGGGGTGTATTTATAAAGATCAGCGGGTCACCTGGGGTGCCAGAACACGAGGAGTTCAAGGAGTGTGGGGGACGTTTGCTGAGTCCGAGGGACCCGTGCTTGCAACCGGAAACATGTGCTAGCTTGGACTCCCCAGCGTGTGATATCGGGGAGGTATTGAGAGAAGTTTGGCAAGTGCACAGGACCCGAGCAGGCAGCCTAGACTGTCCCTGCCCTCCAGATTGGGAGGACAACAGTGCCTGACATCGGGGCCTCAGTCCAAGATCTCTAGCTCCCTCTCGCAGGACCCACGTCACATGGTATTCTGTTGTGCAGAATATTGTGACTGGACATGAGGGGTCTTGTTGGGCCTTGTGGGCATCCATGGCTGGCTGCCGAGAACAACTGCAGCCTACACCTCCGCCGGAGGGGAAACATTTCTCTAATTGGGAAGCGCACCAGCTTCCGGTGTCACAACCTTTTGCCTCATGTAGGTGCCACTGAGTGCTTGAAGGGCTAATCTAGAGCGACGAAACCCAGTAACTGTTTCCTTCCTCTTTAGGTGGTTGTGATAACCTAATCAAAGTTTTGCCAGCAGGGGCCAATGTGTATCTTTGGCTGGTGCCGTCTGAGTGTCTAAGTGGCTGTGTCATGAGGCACAGTCGAAACCTATGACTTCTTGACCACTGCAACTATATGGGGTATGCAATATTGGGAATGTTGAGTTTTATGAATACCTGTGAATAGTGCAGATATGTAGATGCCGTTCTGATGCTATGGGGAGATTTCTACAATTGCAAATAACTATAAAGTATATATCATATGTGTATGAAGTGTTGATTTCAAAGTACGTGTAATAGGAATACCAGTGTATTATGCATGCGGTGTGGAGTCTCGTTGTAGTGTAGGGAGTGTGTAGCGAGGTTGGTGTTGTGCCAACTCTGTACACTTTGAGCCTAAGGATAATCCTGACCGCTCTATGCCTTAGACAAGGATAAGCACACGTTATCCGACAAGTACATTGTACTCATCCTATCTAGGACGGTGGATTCGGCCTGGCTTCGATGAGTCCCAGCCAGCCAGAAACGACTGGGTTTACCAATACTCATGCCTCCCCACCGCTTACCTTCCAAACATTCAGTGCAGGAGATGAATCGAGCCCATAGGTGGAGTAAGGAGCCTAAGGTCCCGCTTCACAGGAGGTGCATATTTTTGTGAGGAGAAAAATAAATTAATAAAACCTTTTTGGGATTGGGACTGTGCCCAGAAATCTGCAACAGGCGCAGATTTCCAGGACTAACCTAAATATTTTGGGAAGTTTCAAACGGTCAGAAATCTACCCCTATTGCTCGGTACGAACCTGCTGCTGCAAATTTTCCACTGTTTTTAAGAATCAGGTCAATTCTATGTAGTTATAGTTTTCCTGACCCACCTTCCCTATTATCCAACCTGTTGGCATGCCAAGAAAATCTCAATGAATTGCAGAAACAAGCAGGTGAAAAGAATGCTCGAAGGGCTTCTAAAAACGAAGCAAATTGTTAAGTACGATGTTTGGAAGGAAGGTTTCTCAGGTAGTCTGCTCAGTATAAAAGATGATAATAGGTGGGCCTTGCCAGCTGCTGCAATAGAGTGGATGGGACTGGGCGTGTCGACATGAGCTCCTGACACTAGGTAGGGTCCTTTCATGATTGCCACTAAACCTCAGAGATTCACTTAACATAAGAGCAGGATGGTAGAAATTAAACAGTTCCGGAGCACATGGAAAGACCTGCAGATGGTGGGCTGTGCATTGTTTTATTTGCAGGCCCCAGTGGCTTATTATTTTACAAAACATGTATGTCTCACATGGCAAATCCCCAGTCACTCGAATTATCAGTTACAGCCTCTAGTTTGCAGCTCCGCACCTAAAGTGCGGCACTGCCTTGGGACATTTCCATTCACAATCCTCCAGGAATACCCAATCGTGTAAAGCAAAATGATGTCCTTCCCCTCCAAAATGTGATGCGGGGCCCCGAGTTGTACGTAGCTCAGAGATATCCATATGCCTTTGGCTAAATGGGCTCCCCCTGAAGGTTTAGGGCCACTGAACGTTTGGGCCCCCTGCACCTCGGAGTTACGTCCCTTGGAACATCGAAATGAAACGGGAGGAAACGTGCTGGGCTACGCAGCTTAATTTTCTCATGGTCTGTTTTCAGCCCACAGTATCCTCAAATATACTTCCGGTTTTGGACCAAGGGATCTCTAGCCCCATCTTGTGACTTAAAGCAGGCCAGTCATCCCAATGTTACAATATATACGTCATATAATGAAACACTGCAGCTTAATTCTACAAAAACCATTGTGGAGCTTGCTTTGTTGCAGGCAGCATAAACGCGCTAAACACAGAAAACCCAACGGCCACTGACCCGGAAGACTGCACAAGGGAGCGCGTGCTTACAATATCGTGAATATAAGAGACACATTCGGATCTTAAACATTGTTACAGTAATTCTTATAATTAGATTTTGCCCTGCTTTGAGCTCAACAGTCCGGACAACCGAGAAAGTCGCATAAAACTACGAACAAATGAATGCATGCCATGTAACCCCAGCTCCGAGCCATGGAGGGCCGGGTGATGTGATTCTAGCAGGCAGCCGGCCGGGAGAGCGCCCGAGGCCGGCCGGCCGGGGCACCGGCTGGCAGAGCGCACGGGGAGCTGTCAGCCGCCATCACCGCCTCCCCGATGATTCCGCTTCCAGCTGAAGCCAGACAAGTGTTTTCCAAATCTGAGATAAGTGGAGTGGGAAGACTCAACAAGCTAATGAGAGTTCTGCGGCACGAGGGCAGCGCAGATGGCACCGCATGCCAGCCCAGAGGCCCGGAGGGCGAGAGAAGGGCACACAGAGAAAATACGACCGGCCGCCTGCCCAGTAGGGCACGCATAAAGGGTCTCAACATGGCAAGAACAACACGTGCATACTCCAGCAGCCTGTAATGGGGCCCATGAACAGCTCTGCTATGCGCTGTCATCTTAACCCGCAGCGTGCCATGGTATGGGAGTCCTGGACTTCTAACACACATACATCGCCTGCTGAGCTCTAGCAGGGTCTTGACGCGCAGACGCCACGCCTTCCAGCACACTGCCAGTCCATCTCAACCAAGATGTGCATAAAGGTATGGGACAGCTCTGTTCATTGACAGTACAGCATGACCAACCTGGACCACCTCAATGAATTCTACTAGTGCGTCCGCCACATAAATCCACCCATACAACGGATTCCTGGTCTGGATTTAAATGCTGGGACCCAGGCACTTATCCTTGTTGATAGCCTCACCACTGCTTTCAAGTTCAGACAACATAGAAATCCTCCCTGAGCCTCCCTTATCCTACTGTTTAGTACCTGTTGCTACTCAAAACATTTTACTGGCATGCAAACTCTGGTAATACACCTTGTTCCTTATTCCCCATACCCCTCAGTCATTCAACTAGTGAGAAACTTTGCAAATAAAATGTTGCTACTGCAAATGTAGAGGTAGGTGAGCCACGAAGGCTCGACCAAGGCTTGAGAAGTGTTCCTGGCTCTATAAAGTACACCCTGTCTCCTGAACGTAAAACTTCAGTCTCAGTTGCCTACTTAAAGGGATGTTTGAGAAGACTGAAACCCTTCCTGCCCACAAATGACTTCAAACTGGCAGTTCAAGCTCTAGTAATCCCAGGAGTGGAATATGGGAGTGTCGCTCTTTGGGGCCTTCCCAGATCGACGATAGCCCCTCTAAGAGCTTCAATCGACACAGCTGCTAGACTCAACACAGGCGCCAATAGAAACTGTCACATCTCCCCAGACCTAAGTGCCCTCAACTGGCTACCTTTCGAGGCTAGAGTTCATCTGAAAATCGCATGTATGACGCACAAGGCCATACATCACAATACTCTGAGCTATCTCAGAAACTGATACTCTCTTGTGGTAACAGATCCACCAAGAGCACCAGGAATCTCCTTCTGAAACCACAACGATTGGCCAAGAAGAAAACTTACCACCGGACCTTCTCAGGAATGGCTCCCAGGATCTGGAATGCTCTGCCACCACTAACGAGACAGAACCCTTGTACTGCCTCTTTAAAAAAAGAAGTTATATCTATTCTCATGGCTAAATTTCCTTGAACTATTTATATATTGGTATAATATATTTGCTAGTTTGTATTCGTTATTACTGTGTATTAAACTCACCTATATTTTTCTATATTTGTATCTGTTTCTTACATCTGCCCTGTAAAGCGCTCTGAAACCGGCAAGGGTCTTGTTCGCGCTATATAAAAACTTCGAAATAAATAAATAGATAAAGTAAGAATATCCTCCCCCTAGAACGCCTCACGTGAAATAGGTAAGAACATGACACATGGTACATACAATTAACTAATTAATTACACAGAGTCCATTATGGCAGAAACACTTCGATGCATAACAACTCAATTTGCAATATATTTAATAACATTACTAATGAAATTCAAGGTTATGTAGAGATGCACTATCCCACTGTTAAACATAGGTCACCACCAGATTGTAATAGTCCTAAAAGTGGTCCTGTGACAGTCTCTGAACCCAACACAATGGAGAGAGGGGGCGACGGGGAGCTGGTAGGAAAAATAAAGGTCCAGTACCGTTGCTCCCAAGGACTAACGTAGTACTCACTAAGGGGTAACTGTTCCCAAAGAAAGAGGAGAAGGCAAACTATTGTGGTTGAAAAGAGTATCAGAGTAGTCTCTCAATGCAGTTGGGTTTCAAAGAAGGTGGGGGAATTACTCCTTTTGGATGTAGTGCCCTCACACACCATTGCGAGTGTTGTGCTTCATCATCGGGCGTTGCTCCTCGTGGGGGTGGCGCTGCTGTCCTCCACAGGCCCCGCAAGACTCCCTGAACCACCTAACATTTTTATATCTTCCTTGTTATAGGTTTTCCTTGCAAAGGGGTTTGTCAGTTTTTAAAGTTCACTATTGTAGTGCTGAGTTTGTCGATTTTTCAGTCTCCATTTGTCTTAACAAGTACATTGACACCATCTTCAGGACAAAGTGTTGTTAATATGATAATAAATCCTTTTAAAAACATAAATACCTACAGCAACAAACAGTGCAAAAAATATACAATTACAATTAAGACTTCTTAAAATAATAAATTCTTAAAATGAAGTACGCCACACTTGAAACCAAGATGTGGCTCAACCACACCCGCAACCAAATGCAAGCCAAGGAAATGCCAAAAGACAGGGGAAACCGATCACCATAGGCTCATTCAAAGGTCAGTGTCTCTTATAAACAGATTAAAGTGTAACTACTCACAAAAGACGCATTTTACAGAAAGATGCCATACTGGTATCTGTTATGCAGCCAATTTCAGTCAAGCTAGAGAACCAAATAGAAATTAAATTAACAAGAAAATCACTACTCATAAATGGTCCCAAAACCAGCATTGGAATCTTCAAATATGTATACAAATTAAATTGTACTCACAACACACTTGTAATGAGGTGAACCTTAAAAGACAGTGTTTACACTCGGTGTCAATGTAAACAGCAGTATTAGCTAATTCTATTGATAAGAATAGACTTAACCAGGAGTGTTGAACACAACACGATAGGGCAACCCAATCGTCCCACTGAATTTAAGAGTGACATGCCAGTTTTGAGTTTTGCATTAGATGCATATGACATAATTTTTAAATGTGCATAATTGTGCAAAAGTAAATTGCATACATTTTTCACACACACCATTTTTAACCGGTACTTGTTGCACGATTAACATGCCAAACGTGTTTTTACCATAACTCGTGCACTCAGGTCTATCTATGCTCTCACTGCTACTTTGGCATCTCTCCAACCTCTACATAAATGTCACTTGAGGTAGGGTGGGGAAATCCTTGCACCTTGATAGAAGTCTGACCTGTTCCAACACTTGGTATTCATACACAGCACTTAATGCAACTGAGTCTGTGGCTGAAACCTTCTTAGGACCAAGATGCCGCACTGCTCTGGGCATACCACCAACCTCAGCTGTGCCCCCCACCTGTGTCATAGCTGGGTCACCGGATGGAGAGCGCCCCGCCCCCCTTCAGGTGTAGGCAGTCCTGGAATGAAGACTTCCCTCATCCCTTCTTCAATCCACGTGCCAAGTGTCTGACAGGAGAAGCTTTAAAGTTACAATAGACAGCCAGGGCCTGGATTATGAAATGGACTGCAGGGGATTAAAGCGGTGTGTGTTTGTGATGTCAAGTTCAGTCACGGAAATACACAGTCGCCCATTGGGGAAATGCAGACTCTCTCTCTCCTGGCAAACATCCGCTGCTCTGAAGGCTGTGATACTTAGGGCTGCCTCCTTGGGCGCCTTCTATGACTTCTGCTGCAGAAGCTAATTAGAGAAGAGACTCCAAGGGCAGAGATAACAAGTTTAAAGGCAGAGAAGCAGCCAGTCTGCCCCTGGGCCTTCTGGAAGCAGCAGAGGCCTCCGCACTGAAAGAGGCGGATTCTTTGGCAGTAAGACGTGCCCAGGCGGCGCTCGCATGGTGCCCTGACATGTGTCTGCTGTGCCTGCAGTGTAAAGAAATGCCCGACGCAAATATGTACTGTGAGCTTGGCACCATCACTTCACACTCACTGGCTCCGCAACTGTCACTGGCACGTCATCCAAACTCCTCTGACGTATTGGTGCCTCCCGATAATCTGCTTCACCTTCACTATTCACCCTTCCTTCAGGTCATCTGCTCTTCTGACCCAGTCCTCTGCAGCTATACACATGACATCCGGGTCAAGCGGAGTCTGCAGGGTCCTGCCTGTGACGCAGGCTCCCTGTTTGTGACCTGCAAGCAATGAATCCACCGATAGATGTGTGTCAATCACCTTAATTGTGTTAATCGCCTAAAGTGGGCAGAGGGTTGTTAATGCCAATTTGTATTCATCAGAACACTGCTAAGAGAATGCAAAATTAATGTAATTTGCTCACGCCTAGTTATTTAGTAAAATTTACGCCAAATTACGAGTAATTATGTGAAATGCAAATCTGTCCTCTAGCACTAGATTTTAGGTCATAATGTGTCCTTGAGTTAATTTTTTTAAGTGAGGATGCCTTTCGCCCAGAAAATAGCGTTCAAAACATAAGTGCGGAGAGCAACAGCTATTCTCGTTCTGGCGGTTTGTGTTGCTACCACACTATAATTTTGCCGTGAATGGCGGCGTAATTGAGCGATGGAGTATAATTTCGGGCTTTTCTAGTAACAAGCAGAATACACAATTCTTTAAATTACGCTAATTACACCGGCGTATTTTAAACCTGGCTTGGGGGTATCCATTATCTCTTTCTATGGGCATTTGCTCAGAAGCAGCAGCCAGAGCTTAGAGGTCTGCACAGAAACTTGTCATTTTTCGCCCCACATCAAATCGCTTGCAGGAGGCGACTGGCTTTAATTAAAGAATGAGTGAATCATTAAATATCAGGCATTCCTTCCAGATGTAATTGCCTTTATGATGTTGATGCCCTCCAGGACGCATTATGTCAGCGCCAATGAAATGCTGGTGGCACATGAATATTGCTGCGCCTTTGAGCACACACGCCTGGATCCTTGTGAAACGTATACTGCAAAAGTTTTTTTTGAAAAAACACAGGCTCTAGAGTATTGATTGATGAAATCTATAGCATACATAAATATCTTCGTACGATAATTTCGACCTTTATTGAATACTTAAATGTTTCCAACAGTCCCGCTGACATATATTTGGACAGGGTTCAACTCCAGACCTTGCATAGTGGGAGAGAAATGCTTGATGATAGGTTTTTAGGGAGATGTTTATGCTTCATCGAGATTCTGGTACTCTATATTTTGGAGTTTATGTGTTGGCAAAATCATTTTATGCACTCTGTTGACGGAGGCCATAGCTTTTGGGCACATATACTTATTCATTACAAATTAAGCATTGAGAAATTCCAGTATAGATGCAGGTGCAACTTGTACTTATCTGAGATTCGCAAAAAAAACAATTGATGGACAGAATGCAGAAAAATATCATACATTCACCCCAGTACAGAGATCTGGGCCTAAACAATCGTTTTTTTGCTCACCATGCATTCCAGTTTGAACCCAGCCATATGCAAATCAGTCTTGACCCTGCACCCAAAAGGAACAGTCCAGCCCGAACTAACAAGGCCAGGTCCTCCATGGACTGGAATAAGGCATCCTAGGACCGGTTTCGGGCTTTCAGTCTCATCAGCCAGGATAGCTTGACTCCAGTTGCATGGAGAGCACAGGACTAACATCTGAGCATACCCGTCCCAATCGGGGTCACGAATGCAAAAAGAACAATTGATGGAGAGAATACAGAACAATGTCATACATTCACCCCAGTACAGAAATCTGGGCTTAAATCCATCGATTTTTGCTCACCATGCCATTCCACTATGGACCCAGCCATATGCAAATCAGTCTTGACCCTGCGCCCAATGGGAACAGTCCAGCCCGAACTGCCAGGTCAGGTCCTCCCTGGACTGGAAATAAGCATCCTTGGGCCAGTTTTGGGCTCTCCGCCCTCATCAGCCAAGAATGCTTGACTCCAGTGGCATGGAGCACATGGGACTCACGTCTGAGCATACCCGTCCCACTCGGGTGACAAATGCAGTTCAGGCTGGACTGTTCCTAGGAGGCACAGGGTCAGCTTGATTTACATATGGGCATGTCTGAACTGGGGTGGCGGAGTGAGCTAAAGAATGATGATGGATTAAACCCGATCAGTTGACTGGGGGTGAGTGCTTGCAATGTTCAACACTCCGTCAATCACCCCCTTTGGTTTTCCTTATCTGACATTCTCCACCTGAGGAATCCTACACCTAGAGTGTAGGATTCCTCAGGTGGAGAATGTTCGAGAAAGCCAGCAAGATGGAGGAGGACTGCTTTTGGGACAGGACAGTCTGTGGAATCCTGCCTTTAACCTGAAAAAGGTAGGATATTCACCTTGTCCATAGGACGAGGTTAAGGCTCTTAAATTCTTGGTCTTCAGGGAGTTGCATTTGAGATCAGGTGGTTTTAGCAGTGACTATTTGCTACTACCTTAAAAGCTATAATGCCTTTCTTGCCCCAGTATCAGCACGTACCAGTAGTTGCGACCGTGATTCTGCCTAGAATGGACTATACAAACGTGGGATAACTGAGCTTACCTCTGGGATGACCCAGACATTGCACATTATGCAGAGCATTTCATTTCATTTTTGGGATTTATACTAGTATATTGACCCCAATGTGAATGCAGCACAGGTGGTCTGAATCACGTATAATCAAGGGCTTGTTACTATCTCAAGGGATGAGGACATCAGAGGACCCTGCTCCAAGCCACAGGGAGGCAGACTTTAAAGCCTATCATACTTAGGCCAAAATATACTTGAGTGCCAGGAGTTTGAAAACTTAAATATAAGTAGTCACAAACTACCTGCATTTAAATTTACTTGGGTGCCATGAGTTTGAAAACCAGCCGCGGTCTGTGCAGGTAAGAGTGGTGGGGGTGGGTGGGGGATCACGAGAGAAAATTAATGATTTATTTAATTTTCCCCTCTTGGTCGTCCGTCGAATTCCCCCTCAACCCAGGCTCACCGCTTTTTCCTGCACAGGCCACAACTGTTGAAACCTTAAATACAGGTAGTCACAAATTGTGTATTTTTTTCACTTAATATATGACATTTTATAAGAGTTCTGGGTGTATACATGCATTACACAAGGAAGGGTTTCCTTGTGAAATTAATACTCAAAGTATAGACCTGGACACAAATGGCTCATGAGACAACAGCTACGAGATGAGTCTATTTTTATCTAAAGTCATACGGTGAGCTTTGCTGGCTCAGCACCTATGGAAGCAGCACCCATAAAGTTTCATTGTTCCCACAATACATTTTCCACTTGAATTAAGTCACATGTCTGGGAAAGCCATGTGAAGCAAAACTGTATGGCTGGATAGCAAAGTAAAAAGGGGATATACGAGCTTACGCTTAAGAAATACAAGTTATCCAAAAGCCTAGTCCCAAGGGTTCAAGAGGTTTAACTTTGCATGAGAGAATGAAGAAGTATTTTAGGGAAACTTTGGGACCCGCGAGGGCATGTGCACTCTGCCGCACCTGTGTGTTCTCCGACTGTAGCATGGAGTCCAAGTCTAGATTAACATAATCTTTTGGTAGTAGCTTCAGCTGAGAGAGCATCTGGGTATCACTGATATTACATCATTTCTGTAGGTGAAGTCAGTAACTATATGCCGTGGGCCTTCATTTGAAGGATTCTGGTGCTCGTGATGGAAGATGACCTGGGATATGAGAACATTCCTGGCCCTTTTTTTGCACCATTTCTAACATTAATCAATTAAGGATTCCTCTATTACTTTTCAGTGCTAAATATATTGATACTATCAGGAAACAGGCTATCAGGACTTAGCAAACCTAAAGTGCCCTGACATTGGTCGACGTTTCTTCCCAGCACATCTGCATAATGGGGATCATATATAGATCTACACAAAAGGCTTTGTTCCTGTCTGTTTCAACCAGACTTTAAAATACTCAGTCAATTACATGTTTGTTTTATGAAATCTTGTACCGTTGCACTCTAATTTGTACCGAGAAGGTGTTTGTAGAAGCCACAACAGTGTTGGTGCTTACATAGAACAATTTACAAGTGTTAACATGTATTAGTGATAAGTGCATGCGAGAGTGAATGAGTAGTGCATTCAATGAACTGGGATAGGAAATGAGATCAGCTTTTATATAGTAAAACACAAACAATTGAAGAAGGGTCTGAGGGAAATTTAAAGACCTGCCCAGTTCGTATCCCCCCAACTGTAATCCTAACAACAAAAGAACCGGGGGTCTATAACGGAGCTTCAAGTACTCCGAGCTGCTGCAAAACTCCTACATAAGTGAGTTAGGCGCTAATAGAGCTACATAAGTCTCTATATCAGAATGTGTGCCAGGACAAACCTGTCGAAGGACCTACTGAGATTGTTGGTAAGACCCGTACAGAGATGTGTTGGATTCCCATCAAATAGGTATGTAGATCAAGGAGTATCACGTACTCTCGCGGGATTCATTTGTTCATGGGTACCTTAGCGATTGATGGTGCGACCCAATTGAGTAAGGGCGGTGGATGGGTCTCATTGATCAAGAGACATACCACCCCATTTTTGGATGACCAAATGAGAACACTTGATCTACATACCTATTTGATGGGAATCCAACACATCTCTGTACGGGTCTTACCAACAATCTCAGTAGGTCCTTCGACAGGTTTGTCCTGGCACACATTCTGATATAGAGACTTATGTAGCTCTATTAGCGCCTAACTCACTTATGTAGGAGTTTTGCAGCAGCTCGGAGTACTTGAAGCTCCGTTATAGACCCCCGGTTCTTTTGTTGTTAGGATCAGCTTTTATATGCCACGGGCTGTGAGCATGAACGATGGTTAATAGATTAAAATGAATGTCCATATACATATGGAAAAGTATACAAAGCAAGCAAGTTTATGCCCGAAGCATTTTGCTGTGTTAGAAATATGTGTTTTTGTGCGACGCATGAGTAAATGTCTATTATTTTCGAGGTTCGTTTTCTTGTAGGTGTTAAAAAATACACATTGAATTTATGTTTCATTTTCCTTTGTCGGTAAAGGGACTATAGGTTTACTGAACAACAGGCTTGAGAGGGCTATTAAATAAGGCTCCATTATATTTGCAGGTAACTTAAACCCAAACATTATCCCTTGTATCTTGGATGAATGCTGTATTTGAAATTGAGGTAAATTCTTTGAAGACCAGTGCAATAGATAGGGACCGCCGGTAGGTACAATTTCAAAGAGATCCAATGAAGAAGTTTCTCATCTCTCAGAATACAAAATGAGAAGACAAGCAGGTTCCATAACCCGACCCCCTACATCATATTCGATCCCTCTTGGCCCTAAAGTTAGGAAGGACAATGTGATATTAGAAATTACCTATATGACAAAGGGCAACGTCCGCAGAAAACTTTTAATCATGCAAAGCTTGTATGACTTGAGTTTACACACAGTAATATTTACCACAACACTTACATGATATCCACCTATTTCTCCATATTTTCAGAGTTCTTTTTTGCTATAACTCTTTCAGGCTGCTCCGACTCTCTTTAGTTATAACATTATTATTTTTAGGTTTCTCCTCCCACCTCCATTCAGTCGATGGTTATTTGTTCTGTTAACTTTGCGCCGTGTTCTTTTTGTGAAAAGGATAGCGCATCCGAACGCTTTAATAAAACCAAAACTTACATAAGGATTACGACGACCAGTGGCCCTTAGACCCTTCCTTTGTGTCGACACTTTTAGACCACCGAATAGTTGTGTGTGAAAAGTTCACATTATGCCTGGATAAGAGGTTCTAAACAGTGTAGAAACCTGTAGCCTACTTGTGAGACAAGTCACACAATGCAGAATTACTTAAACAAGCATGTGCAATGCAACAGGTCTCACATTAGTTAGAGTTAGAGAATTTGGCATTGTTTATATTTAGTTGGATATGTTTGCTGGTTTGTGCACTGTGTGTGTTAGGGAATGGCAGGTTTGTATGTATCTGTGGAGTAAGTATGTGTATTATAGCGTTCCCATGCCATGTTTACATTGCAAGTGAGGCTAACAGTAGACATATACACAGAGACAAACATACAGAGAGACACATGCACCGATACAGAGACAAACATACAGAGAGACATATGCACCGATACACACATAGAGACAAACACACACAAACACACAGAGAGAGATAGACACACACATAGAAACATACACACAGAGACGCACAGACAGTCGGGCACACATAGATACTGACACACGTATAGAGACGCACACACAGACAGAGACACACATAGAAACAAACATGCACACACAGAGAAGAGACTTACTTACAGAGACAAATGCACATATAGAGACGCGTACACAGAGATAGAGACGCACACACAGAAAAATACACGCAGATAGAGACATGCACTCTGAGACAGAGATGTGCACCGAGAGACAGAAACGCATGAATGTTTGGCCGGCCGTCTTGGGCCAGCCAAACATTCATGCACACTTAGCATGTTCTACACCCAGGCTGCATTACAGCCTGGGTGGAGAACATCCCAAGGCTCGCATTCCCTGGCTGAGTGCCGAACCACAGCACTCAGACCAATCACAACGCTGCATTGCAGCGTTGTGATTGACTATGGGGAGCCTGGATGCTTACTGTTCCGGAGCGGAGGGACGGGGAGAGACGTGACGAGGAGGACGCGGCGAGGTGGTCATTGAAATGTTATTTCCCTGCCCCCCTCTCCCCTTCCGCCACCCTGATCTGTGCCAGCCGCCACTGTGGTTGAGTCAAGCCCTCCTTCAGTACGGTTTTGCATATCTGTACTCTTCGAAGCTCTGCAGTGAGCCTCTGAAGAGACAGTCAACTTACAGAAATGGCATTATAGCAATTTCTGCACGTGAACATAACGCTGGGTGTAATCTGAACGTTGCACCCAAACCAAAGGCAAAATACAGATTTCCAGAACACAAAAACCAACAGAATATACTAAAAAGTTGGATTTCCCCACCTTTTTGCCAGTAAGAAGTTAGCTGGAACAAATGCTACAGAAAAAAAATGTTTTTAGAAAACAGAATCTACCATACAATTTAGAAAGTAAAATACCTCAATGCCTAGCCATAAAAATTAAATATATTAAATTAACACCAAACAAGAATTACTTCATAACTAATTTAAAAAAAAGTAATTCTCTTCGGTGTATAGCTGCCGCACAAGTATATCACAACAATACGAAACAGCAACACTGTTATGTTAAATGCGAAATGCCCTTAATATAACCGAGAAGACTTTTTAGGGATGTATTGATCAGTAGCCATTCAGAAATTAAAACGTGTTTAAAGATCTTGACCATTAACTTGGAACAACTGCCCACTTCAAAAAATGAATGGTAGATAAAGCCTCTGTAGCTGTCATTCTGCGAGTTTCCAACTGGCCCCCAGAATGTTGATGGATTTGAATTGGGATCAGTCATTCTTTAGGCGGGCAGCGTGTTGGTTAATGGGTACTTTGCAGATTTCGAAACTAAAATACCCCTAGAACTCGGTCACACTGTGTGGTCATTGGCAAATCACTTTATGTTCCAGTGCATCAGACTGCGTTCCAGTGTGCACTATGAAAGAACATGCACTCATTTACACCGAGGCAGCGTGAAGCACGGAACTCAATTAGACCCCTGCGATTGTCTCCCTCACAATGCCCGTCTATTGCTCTCAAATTTTCAAACTACAAACTGAGGCTGCTATTCAAATGCACAATACAAGGGTGAAGTGTGCGTTCAACGACGGATAAAGGCGCTCCTCCATTCAGTTCACGAGTGAAGCCTCTTACGGGCATTCCTCAAAGACCTGCCAACTAACTCTGCTTTGGGCATTAACAGGTGGTAGTTCAAGGAAACAGTTGTCACCCTCCAACCAGGATAGTACATGGTCTAAAGAACACAAAAGAAGCAAATTCAGCCAGCGTTCATGTTGTGTCCCAGAAACAGAGCACACACACAGTGGCGTAACGAACCTTGAGGGGGGCCCCCCTGCAGGGTACGTGAAGGGGCCCCCTCCGGACTCAATCTCGAGCTCCCCAGCAGAAGTGCGGTGCTGACAGGGCCCCCTGGAGGGTGAAGGCCCCCCCCCGCACCGCGGGGGCTGCAGGGGCCTGTGTTACGCCCCTGCACACACAGATAGGGTAAGTGAAAGTCAGGAGAAAATAGCAGACAGTAGAGGAGAGCAGAAGGGAGAATGGTGGAACAAGAAGAGAAATTATATGAAGGTGGAGGAAGAGGGTGGAAAGGAAAAATAGTCAATGATCAGTATCAAAGGTAAGAGTCTAATGTTTTAGAAGGAGGAGAGACGGAAGGACGAATAAGAGTAAGTGGAGATGATAACGCTAGAAAAAGTGGAGACGAGAAAGATTAATGGAGGGAACAGGAGAAGGTATATGCTTAGAGGATACAGGATAAACAAATGGGTGAGAGGAATGGAAGGAGAAATGAAAGGACAAAGGCAAGTTTAAATGGAGAAATTGAGAGAGAACGCACAATATTGGGAGTTAGGGGCTAAAACGAAATGAAAAACAATATAAGGAGGTAGACCAGAGAGAAACAAAGAAGAAGAAAATAAAAGCCCTTGGAATGGGTTCAGTGCCTTTTTACGTTCATTAGTCAGAATCAGTGATTTTGCCATTAAAGTTAAGGGCTTGATTATAGGGCCCGATAGAGACTAGCTTGTATGTCGTTTTAATTACTACCGGTTCTTAGACCCGGCCCACCTAAAACCCTGCCCTACGGTGTATACTCTTGGATGTGTGTGTCCTCATTTCCACGACGGTCGGCGCATGAAATGTTCAGCTGCAGATTCGTTGCAATGGCTATCCTCTTGGGAGGTAACGTGGTAAATCCACAGGGCCCTCTAGTGGCCACTCTGTAAACATCGCTGTCACTGGAAAGCACACGTGAGTCGAGGCGGGGAAATATAGTGGTATGAGTGGATGAATATAGAAATAATGTAAAATTGCCCCTTACCCCTTTCAGTACGACAATCACTCCTGGTCTGTCCATTGTCCATGTAACCAGTTTATTGGTTTCCATCAATAGAGGATCTTGGTTGCAGTGATGAATCTCTGCACTTAGGGGAGGTGGGCAGGGAGCACACATCTAATACATAATTATAAATGTCCCCTCTGGGTGCAACAGTCTGAAAATACATTCAATTTCCTGAGCCCAAAAAAACTGCAACTCATGCTTCATCGATTTTATTCCCACCGTGATAATATAGGTTCATTGGGAGTTCCTTAAGCATTTAAAGGTGCTCTCTCTAGGAATGTCCCCTCAAAAGGGTCACAACAATTGTAACTCCTCGGCGCTGGTTGGTCACGCAATCATTCCATTCGAAGAGCTGTGGAAGCGTGCCATCCCCACAGCCATGACGATGGAGCCCATGTCCACTGAGGGGGCAGCTACAACAGCTGCCTATCTACACCTTTGGGTCTGACTGCACCATGCCAACAGTGGAACCATGCCATCATCGTATTAGTCAACACATCGCAGGGTTGACGTATAAAGGGTTTTTGTACATTTAATATACAGTTCTTTGTCCTGAATTCTCCGATTTAGGCAGCGATTCTTTAGGGTGGACAGACGCGGGCTTCCTTTTGCAAGCATGCAACGTTGCACAGAATGGCGGGGGGTCAGCAAGGCACTGCTTCTCTTGCGTCGCCCTCCTGCACACCAGATCAACAGTTCATCTTCGCTGCTTTGTATCGGCCTGAGCATCAGACAGTTTATGGGTACCGATCTCGAGTTTTGGTCCAGGGGATATTGCAGGGAGTCCTGGCGCTCTGCACGCTCTGGCACACTCTTGTTCCAGACTTCTTGTAGCAGTTTGAGACCTCTGGGCCTATCCCTCCATTCCAGGTACATTTCCCGATTAGTATACCTGATAAAGGTCAGGAAATCAAGCGACTGTCAAACACGTTCAACTTAACGTGAAGCCTTCCTTTTGTGGCGACTCAGGACTCCGCCTCCTGCACAGGCCCTCGGGGGCTTCCACTGTTCTTTCCTACTCCATGGCTCTGCCGTGACCCTGCTGTGCTGGGGCTTGGGGATTCTTCTGAGAGAGGTCTAGGGAGAGTGTCTCCTTGGACGGCATGGAACAGTGTGGTGTCATTTCACAAGCAGGGCCAAGTCTTAAACAAGCAGCACTGAAAGCGATCGCTTTCGCGATCACTATTGTAAAAAAAAAAAGCCTGTGAGTGGTGCACGCGCGCCACTGCAGGCATATGTCTTCAATTATCGCGCCCATGTGGGCACGATAATTGAAGACATATGGGCTTTGGTGCGCGTAACAGACACCAATAGGCCATGGGCGGAGCTACGCGACTGCCTATGGCCTATTGCGTGTTCTGTTAAAAAACAGCACGCACCCTAAGCCCAATCAAAATGGACCTTGGAAATGCACACGCACGAGCTGTGTGGAATTTCAAGGTCCATTTTTAAACCTCATGCAACAGGGCTTTTCGCTTTGCTTCGCTTGCGAGCCCTAAAAACTACTGAGACAGGTGTCTGAGCTAATTTCGGTGATGTGTTGTCCAGTATCCTTGCCACCTGGCCTGTATCAGCCATTCAGCTTTTATTGTGTTAAGTGACTTTAAAGTAGGAGTAGAGCTGCCCAACAATTCCACTGTGGTGACTTTAATCAACTCCCCAGTTGCCTTAAACCTCCAATATTCGTCTAAGTGGCCACTGATCAGGCAAGCCACTGGCCTCTGTTCCAAAGAATCCCATGGCCAATCCATCCTTCTGAGTAAATATCCAATAATACCACTGCTGCCTGAAGATCCTAGAAAGGACCATTAACAAGCAGCTTTCTTTAATTTTGTAAATACTGAAAGGTTTGATTCATCGCAATTTGCCCTACGGCAATCTTACAGCACCAAAACATCTCTAGTTTCCATTCTTGATGCAAGCAGACCCAGGCCAATCTGCAGCCGTGGTGCTGCTGGACTAGATTTGTCAGCCATTTTGCCACAGTCTTCCACAAGCATCTGATTGCTAGGCTCATTGAAGCTGGGGTCCTTGGTTCTGTAATGAATTAGATCCTATATGCCTTCAAAATCGAAAGGCAATCTACCTTCCTCCCTATCGCTCTGATTTTAAAACTTTTGCCAAGGGAGTTCCTACGGGCTCTTTCTTGGGCTTCACTCTTTTTATTTGTGTGTGCACCTGCTGGTTCAACTTACTCATTCCTTTGGTTTTAGGTTAGCTACATAGACGGCATCCAGATTGTAATATCTTTGGATGATAATTTAAGCAATTCCTTGCCTAATTTTCAAGAATGTATACTTGCAGTGGCCAGGTGGTTGACCAGAAACTCACCAGTGCTTTAAGTGGAAATAGAAAAGTGCAGGTACGCACTATTTAGAGTACTTGTTTGTTCCTGAGAAGTGCCAGTACCAGCCTATTAAATGTATTGCAGGAGTGCTGAGAAGTGGAGGTAATCTTGATCTCAAGTTAAAGAAAAACAGGTACTCCGCACCGGACAGTAAAAGCCCATTTAAAGCACTGCAACTCACTAAAATTTATTTCAAGGAATTGGTAGTGTCTTGTTGGACCTCACCACAAAATCTAAATAGGGTCTTTTGGCCTTGGTAATTGGACACTGCCTTAACCTCATGACGAGCTGAGCTCGTCATGTAACGCGGTAATTGCGAATCTTTAGCGCACAGCCGTAAAACACTTAGCGCTGATGAGGTTAATTCCGGTCTCTGTTGTCTGCAATCTTTTATTCCAGTTTGATGCAGACCTTTCCTTACACAGCCAGGTTAATCATTTGTCGTCTTCTTGTTTTTAGGTCAGGCCTAGACAGCACTTGCGCTATCCGGAAGATCTGTTGTATGTATTTTGTGGGATCTGGAGATCAGCCCTATGACTTGTCTGCTTCTGCCTTTGCTTAGGGACCTTTTTTTTCTGTTCAACTCCCTCTATTTAACTTTGATAGAAAACAAACAGTATAGGTCAGTAAAATACCAGAACTGCTTTCTGCTTGTTCCACTGCCTCTAATTAACTGTCTTGATAGACAATGACTAGTAGAGGTCAGTAAAATAACAGAAATACTTTCTACTTAGGGACTTTCTTTTTTTAATTTACTGGCAACTGCCTCTATTTAACTTTTGTGATAGAAAACGACCAGCAGAGGTCAGTAAAATACCAGAATCCCTTTAGCATTCCCTAGATTCCAGGCCACAGAAACTTGAATTCAACGAGCACCCGTAGACAAATTTTTAAATCTTGTATTTTCAGTGATAGGACCACGAAGGGGCTGCTTTTATATTAAAAACAGAGCTTTGGACAATATACTTTCCCACTGACAGGCAGTATTTATCTCCATGTGTTCCCACACCTGGCGTGTTCCACAGTTTGGTGTTTACTTTCCCTCCATGTTAAAAGAACAGTACATGTTTCAACACACAGGCTAATGTGCTGCATAGCTAAATACATATACGGTCCCAAATGCGAGACCAATTGTATAGCAAATGCTTGTTTATTTCTGTTACTTTTATGCAAAATCCTCTTGCCTCTCCCAGCACGGACACACGGGTTGGTGTACTACTGGAATTCCTACTTTTGGGAACAATTTCCATTTTTGGGAGATGCTATCGGGCTGACAAAACATTTGTAACTCATTCAAAATGCATCCTCCTCCAGGCTTGCTCCTCTGAGGCCCCAATGCTCCTCTGACTCTCTTGCTTTAAATATCTTGCACTAGCTTCCAGTCAATAAAATGGTTACCTTCGTGGCGCTTTCTTGGTCTATCATGCCTTTTACCTCTTTTGCACTTGGTATCTTCAGTGAAAGTTTGACAAGTGCCATCGTGCCTGTGTGGTGAAGTCCTCAGAAACAAAACTCTTAAACGTTCCCAAATTTACCTGCACCTCTTAGGGAGCGTGTCTTCTCAGTGACTGCAGCAAAGTCTTAGAAATCCTTGCCTTTGTATATGTGTTTTTTAAAATCAGTTATTACCTTTTACAAAAGCCTCTAAAATGTGGCTTTTCTTGCATTAGGTGTCCGCTGTTAACTTTTTTTTTTGTTTTCTACTAAACAATGATTTCACCTGCGCCAGGACGCCTTTTGCCCAACAGTGCCCTTTACATATCAGTTTTACATTCCACTCCGTCACACAGTGCTTTGTATTACATTTATGCATTTTGTCACGTTTACAAATATTTTACTAAAGAAAGTGCAAAAGTTGCACATTTTCTTACCAGAACCGACTAATATGGAACAGTGTATAAACCATCATCTTAAACTTATTACATATAAATATAAATATATATATATATATATATATATATATATATATATATTAAACTGAAGAATGATGATAGATAAGGCATGGCAATTTAAGAAGAATCACACTTCTGCAGTTTCTGAGGGCTAATCTTGCAAGACAGATAGTGAGCATCTATCCAGGCCAAGGGTTTTACAAACAGTCCTTTAAGGTCTCATCTTCTGGAGTGTTTCAATCGAACTTCTGCATGTTTTGTCTTCTTGTATCTAACTTAACATAAGCTGATGCGCCTCAGGTTGTGACATTAATCTACTTAAACAATACAAGCTTGGCAGATTGACTGAGCCAGGGCTGTCATCGGTGGCACTGATAAGATTTTACAAAAAGAGTGGGTTTTGATGCTTATGTCTTTTTCACCAACTCATTTCACAGGATAATGTGCTGTCAGAGTACGTTACATTAGACATTACTTGATTCTAGATGGCGTCTGGCACTTTGCATGTGTGTGCGACACAACTTATGTAACTACTGTGCACATATCTGCCTGCATGACAGTAATTAAGCCTGCATGGTAGCAGTGCCCCTCATATGGCTGAACTGCAGTAAGAACATTACATGTGTCCATCTGGGCATGACACAATCTTGCACCTGAGCTGAGTAGGAATTCAGAACGAGAAAAGAGAATGTTGGAGATGGAGTCTGACTGAGGAGCATTGCTAAGCTTCTCCACCAATCAGCTGGCTTGTTAGCGGATAGCCTGAGTGGCTCCTCATCAATAGGGGTGAAGTCATTGTTCATCCTATTGTCAGAAGTATAATAGATGGCCGAGGAAGAGCTCATGGTCGATGTAGAACCAAAGGTCAATAAATCTCAGAACCACTCCTGCCTAGAGGTTCCACTGCTGTTAGAGGAGAAAAGGAACTACTTGTGCATGACTTCCATTAGAAGCCTCTATCGTGAATTAGAACATTGGAATGTTGGGAGCTCCATTGAAAACAATGGAGTGCTGCGGGCTTATAATGGCTGGTATAAGCCCGGAGCTCCAACATTCCAATGTTTCTTTGTTCAAAGCTCTGGCTGTGAACAAAGGCTTCAGGGAGCCTGAGGGGATTCCAATCCCCTTACGCTTCCAAAAGGCTTTGTTTTTTTGTTAGAACATTCTGCCCTCTAGTGACAGAATGTTCTAATAGCCTTATAGCCCTTCGTAGATGGGCTATACCGCTATTAAAGTCCCTCTCCCTTGTTAAAGGCCCTCGCCTTCAGCTCGGGGCCTTTAACGCTGGAGAGGGCCTTTAATAGCCGGTATAGCCCTCTACGGCGGGCTATAAGGCTATATTCTAGATTCTACATCTGGTTATTACTGCACTCTCGGGGCAACAATAGGAAACATTATTTGTTTCCCACTGTTGCCATGTCGTAAAGGATTTCCAGGCTGCTCTGACAGGACAGTCAGAGAGTCTGTTAGGGCTTTAGGATGGGTGGGAATAGAAGGGCAGAAAGGATGCTAGGGGTGTGGAGGCCAGTTGTAGTAAAATTTCACATAATTACAGAAAACCAAAAAGCACAAAATCGGCGCACTGCTAAAGCAGAGGCAGATGCTTTTGGGGCCATGCATAACATAAAATTATAGATGGGTTAAATGGGCAAAACAGGGATCTTCTTGACCTTGGGGTTCTGAGTGACATCATAAACAACTCAAGCTTTGCTCTCATTGTCTAGTTGATGTCACTCAGAATCCCTCAGTGAAAAACGTATATAATTATAGATGGGTCACAGTGAATTACGGAAACGTTTTTCACCGAGGGGTTCTGAGTGACAGCAAATATACAATGAGAGCGAAGCTTGAGTGGTCTATGATGACCCTCAAAATCCCAAGGTGAGAAAATGTCCCTGTAATACATTTTTGGCCATCTATAATTTTATGTTATGTATGGCCCCCAAAATCATTTGTCCTTGCAGGACTGTGCAGAAGTGGAGGATAAGTGGGAGGCTATACATAACATGCCCTCTCCTCCCTGCGCGAATTTGAAGAAGTAAATGTCTTACCTGCTACATTTAACCAAAACCCACTTCCTTACCTGCCTTCCCCCTTCTGCAGCTGTGCTTTCTGTTTTCAATCTAAACAGATGGTTGTATAACATTACTACACAGGCATTTACCATGCATGCCTTTAACATGCATTTTTCACAACGTATTAATTTACCACACATCTGCTTTTACTACGCATAGCTTTGTCACACAGGCAGGCATATAGAAGGTGATATATATACGTATATATGTTTCCCAACGTACCCAGATCTTAAGGATGCACTCCAACCAGAGATGATTTCTAACGAAACTTTATTTGCTAAATTGGCACTCGTGTTCCAATTCCTTAAACCTGACGCATTTCGGAGAGGACTGCTCCTTATTGATAGGGAGAACTGACAGTCAAGGATTTGCACTCCAACGCGCTTTCCCTCTTTTAAAACTGCTGCTCATTAGTACTCACAGATGAGTGAATCATTGATGTATGCTGGGGGTTGAAGTGCATTTAAATCTTCCCCATCAGTGGGGTCCGCATTCTGGCAGTTCTTTTACTTGTTTTCTTTATCACCCTCCATTGGGCCTCAGAACAAAAGCCTGGTTTTCATTTATTTAATCATCCGTGCTCCTATGAGGCTCGGAAAGGTTACAGACCCGCAGGCGGCATTCCCTTTTTCATAAGCCCTAGGAGGGGGATTCTTATGGCCACCTCCTGTTTATTATTCAACTTATCACCTGTCCCACCCGGGGACTAAACTTTAGAGAGGCGTGGAAGGGCGTTCGTCTTTTCTTTTTCTTTTTCAGCGAGAGCTGCGGTTCCAGTATGACTCCACCCACTTTTAGTTTAATGCTTTTTTTGTGGCCTGCAGGGTCCCTGCGTGACCCCCCAAGAGGCCTAAGGGGTCAGGATATTACTACCCTGTCACCTACACTTTGTTGGGGGGTGGGGGACTCGACTAAAGCAGAGTCCCAAGATGGCTGCCCACACTTCCTGCTTGAAGTGTTGCCAGCCAATCACATTGAGCACGGAGACTGCTGGATACTCGGAGGATCCATGTCCATATATATACAAATGAACACTTCTTTAAATATCTTAAAAACTACTGAACAGATTTACACCAAATAACAAAAAGGGTTCTTTCAGAACTAAGACGTACCTTTCTGCAAAGTTTGGTGTAATTCCATCCAGTGGTTGGGGCGGCAGTCGGAAATCAACATTGAAAAAACCTTTTTTTTACCTCCCTTTTTCTCAGCACCCGCTTGACGAATCACACTGAAAATTTCCATGTACAACAAAAATGACTGGGGCACTTGTTTTTGGAAAATGTGCTGAAGATGTGTCAAACAACCCCACAGTTGTAGGTAAATCAAAAAACGCTCTTCCTATGGAAACATGGTCCTAACTATACCTACCTACTGGCCACTGTCAGTAGGAGAGACGCATGCACATATATACTTATCTGCTTACCTTAACTAGACTTGCATGTTTAAAGTTGAATAGTAAAGGCACTGCGTGGTTAACCCTCTATTGCAAAGGATGTTTCCCAAGCAGACAAGCAGTGCTGTGCAGACAGACTTTCAGAGAGCCCTGACACCTGGCCTGGAAGACCTTTATGGCATCACCAGTTTTATTATCAATAGTTGTGATGTCAAAGCAAGGTGTATAACTTTCAGAAGCTGCAATAAATGACAGGCTCTCTATGAGAGCCATACACAGCATTCCTGTTATTAACTGTCACATTTCTATAATTCCATACATCCAAAAGGCACAATGGCAGTGCTGTTGCTAACGCGGGATTACTGGTTACTAATTATCTTACCAAATCCCATTTCCTGTCGACTGAATCGTTGGTACCTGTCTTGAGTAAAAGGTAATCTCGAAGTAAACAATCAAGTTAAGAACTTACACCACTCTAAATGACCACTGACCAAAATGAAGTTTTAAAGATTTAATATAAAGTCAAAGATAACTGAAGATACAAACTTCTCAAGATGAGATTCAACAGGTATATCGGAATCACTATGAACATGAACTTCTTGAATAGTCTGAGTCTGAAGAACAAAATAATAAGTACAAGTTCGAATACCATCAGGGTTGCTAAAATGGATACAAGTTGCAACCTCAAAGTCATTACAGAAAAGAAAATTAAGTTAGTCTGTCCCTACACTATACTAAATGACATCCCTACTTAACAAGATCTTAACCCTCTAGGTGTCAGCCGTGGTGACTTCCTAAGAAGATCACGCACTTCTCTTTGTCTCTTCTCTGATAATGGGTCTCTCCTGATCAGCCTATCTGCCTACCCATCCGCTTCCTTAGGCTCCCAAAATCATCTGCTCTGCTCTCCTCCCGGGTCACTTTCCCTAATACCAAATCACATTTCCAATAGAAACGCCCCTCGGGACGCCCCTCACGTGGTACATCTTTCCGCGGCAAACTCCATGATGGTACTCTTGAAGACCCTCGTTAAAGTTGACCTTGGTTCCCAGGCAGCTTCTTCCGTGCGCTGATACCCCCTGAAATTCCTGGAAACTCCTACAGGCCTGCGCAAGGCGCCACTGAACAAAGTCCCTTTCATTCGAGCTGATTAGGACCCTCGCACCTGCATACAGCTCTTCCTGCAGTGGGCCTCAAATTCCAGACTCCACCATATCTTAGGCCATAAAACACTCTCAGAGCTTCATACTGGACACCTCACGACCTCTCCTCTAACGAGCACATGACGATTTGAACTTCATGACATTATCGGCTCTGGCCTACTTGATTTACATGCAGCAGGTTCCTGCACTCTTAAAACGTTAACTTGATTTAAACAGCAAACATTCTTAACTAGCATACGTTTCTAAAATAACACATCTATAAAACATATACTTTTAACCCTAAATTCAATAGTACATTTTGAAAGAACCATGTCAACCTTGTCTCACATTATTTTAGCAGCACGTTTAGATTTGCTTGTGAATTGCCATGAGGCCTACACAAAATACTGGGTTTTTAGAGTTACATTCAACTCTTACATTATTCCTTTAACATGAGAACATGAGGTTTTCATATTCATCCCAAACATTTCTACATCAGTCTCACACAGTTATGATTATCGTTACTCTACTTAAACATTCTATGCATTTCACCTCTAAATATAAGACACTCTGTGTATTTCACTTCTAAATATAAACACTCTGTGTATTTCACTTCTAAATATAAACACTCTGGTGCAAAGTACATGTGAACTAACTACGTGCTTGTAAATATGGCGTACTTATACATTTTTTTCCAAACTTGTGCTCTCTCAGTCCCCCCTTTGATGACCTTCAGGGGTCATCATCACCCTGACACTAAAAATGTAGAACCTTTAAAGTGAAGTCAGGACAGTACCACTTCTTTTCATACTCTCTAATGCTTTCAGACTTTTGTATTGGGTGTCCTGCATCGCTGTCAACTCTTCTTCCTGTTTCTTCATAGCTCTCTGTAACCTATTTGCTCTATACCATTGATACAAACGCACCAAACCCCACAAAGTGATTACACAAATCACTACTATGATGATGGGTTTCAATATGTACCAAACGATACCCTTTCCTAAGTTGGCAAACCAACTTCCAACTTTACCCATTCCATGGCCTACTTTTTCCCACACATTTACCTTTGCCAGGTCCTCTATTTCGTAGTGTATGGCAGTAATGTTTTGTATATACTTCTCTAGAGGCTTTGAATTGTCTGGAATGTAAGTACAGCATTCCTGTACCTTCAAGGCCCTACAGACTCCTCCCTCTTTTGCTAACAGAACATCTAAAGCAAGTCGGTTCTGAAGAACCATTGCCCTAATCGATTGCATCTCCCCTTCTATCAGCATCAAGGATCTTGCAGTACTGGCAGACAGTCTATCTACGACTGTAGCTAACCTCCTGATCTTAATGTCATTCATTATCAATCCTAAGAAAGGGAATGCAGCACCTATTACATCTCCAATTACTTCTGCTGCACCTAGCCCTCGCTTCCATCTAGTTGATATTTCTTTCTTAGGCGTCTCTAAATTCTCAACATGATATATTTTAGGGAAGACAACAGCCAGATAGCATGATCCGTACCAATTATCTGGTAACTTCACATAGGCATATCTTCCACATACAAAATATACATTTGGTATTGCTTGCATCCCTTTCATGAAGTTCTTAGAGTAGTACTCCAATTGAAAAGCATGTTCGCAATTGACTTGTCCTACAAAAACGTTTTCATAGTAGGAGTAACTCCTGTGAATGCACAGTTTCCCCCGTTTCTCCTTATCCAAAGCAATTGGACCAATACTTCCTTTTCGTTGTTGTGCCCTTTCCTCCTTGGTCCAATCTGTTTCTCCTTGTCCTGATGCCTTCAATGCCTTCTGCTTTCTGTATCTAGTATCTACCTGAGCTATAAACTTTTTCTCAACTTCTGATATTTGACAAGTCAGATTGTTGTTTCGAGCATGTGAAGTATCTAACGTTCTCCATGGAATAAACCATTTGTGTAACCTGTCTTCGCTTTTGTAGTAGTCCCATTTGTTCAAATGCTTGAAATTCGGAACCTCTGGCAATGTCGAGTCGAAATTCGAGAAGTAATACTCAAATCCGTCTCGTCCATAAAACATACTTAACAATAAACTGCACGTTATTCCATATGTCAACGGGAGATGATGGTATTTGATACCCTCCTCCACCGAAATTGGTAACTGCATACATACATAGCAGTCCTTTACCTCCATGGCATCAACATATTCATAAAGCAACTTAGCATAAGCATTTGACTTGTAATTCCCCTGTGATTCATCCATGTGTAACCTTTTTACTTCTGCATCTAACAACGCTTTGTCTTTCTCATTGATGTTTCCCTTCTCCTTAACTGTGGTAGTTCTCGGTGTTGACACTCCCTTATCCTCCTTAACTGTGGTTCCATCCCCTTCGTGTCCCGCTAGGAATGAAACAGTTACCACTAAAATTATAAGAGAAACCACTACTCCTAAAAATGTAACAGCTATACATTTTGCCCTGCGGTTCGGGTTGCCAGCCTCCATGTTCTCAAACAGTGTAGTTTTCGACTATCTTCCAGCATTCACTTCCTCTTCTTTTCAAACAAAGTCTTTCTCTCTTGCAATGTCTTTCTTGAAACACTTGGAAGCTTGACAATTTGTTTCCGCAAAACAGTTCAAAGTCCAGTAGAAATAGACAACCCTAGCCCTTCTCCATCCACTAAATGAAACCCCTATCACTTTTCTTCTTCCACTCGGCGCTAGGTTATCTTGCAACAATTCACAATTTCTTTTCAAAAGTCTTATTTTCGTCTGAAGTTATGTATGACTCAAGGAGTGACACTACTTCTTCATAAATGTCCATCCGAAGTATCATTCCCTCAGGTTCTGGACAGTTCGTACCACACCATGGAAAGTCAACCTTTTCTAGGATTATTCTCCTTATTTCGCTCAAGACAAGTGGACGGACGAAATTGAGAGTTAGCGTTTTTTCAATTTCCAATCCTGGTACTATCAGTTCTATATCCACAATTACAAAGGGGTCCGTTCTAATCAAGATCACTTTCTTCACTTTTCCAGATCTGCACCCCTTTGAAGACATTCGTAGTATGATCTTAGTCCACAACAATAAGCACTCCTAGCAATTCTACTACTCGTTCAAGCATTTCCAAACGAAGAAGAGTTCCCTCCAATATTGGATATCGTGAACAGCAAACTGGAAACTCAACTGTCTCTAAAAGCAATTTTCTTATTCCACTCAGGAGAGCAGGATGAACGATGTTGAGTGTCAGCAACCTTTCGGTCTCCGCTCCTGGCAGTAGAAACTTTATTTGCACTGTGATGATCGGGTCAGTTCTGATCAGTTCCACTTCCCTGATCCTCCCTGTTCTGTGTCTCCCAGACATCTGCAACAAGGTAGGTCCAGTCGGGAGTAGAGTATCTCCTGCTAGGCACTCGCACCCTACTTGATCTTCTAAGACCCTCCTCGGCTTGATCCTGGATATCTTCTTCTGGATCTGAGTCTTCGGATATAGGAGTAAGTGTTTCTTCTTGGGCCGACCTCAAACTTAGCCTTCTTCTTCTTGTTGGCCAAGTGGCAGCTCCAAGCCTTATTCTCCTATTCCTTGTCCTCCCACTTGGTTCTTGATCGCTCCGATACGGATCTGAGTCTGAGTCGTATTCACTTCTGCTCTCTCCTTCAGTTGCGTCTTCTGTCTCACTGCCGTCCTGCCTTCGCTCTTCTTCTGAATCCGATGCGTTCCCAACTTCTTCCGACACCCCCTCAGCTGCCTCAATCCCTTCTTGCGACTCTTCTCCCACTTCCGGGCTTTCGTCTGGGATGGGAGCTGTTCCTTCTAGAGGTGCTGGAACTCTTCTAGTATGGGATGCATGGATCCAATTTGGCAGCCCCCCGCACTTCACCGCGGTGTTCGTGATCAGGATTACCTGAAAGGGCCCACGCCAGCGAACATCTAGGCAGTTCTTCCGGACGTGTTTTTTAACCAGGACCCAGTCCCCTGGGTTCAGGTCATGACACAGGTTCCTCGCTGTTGGAACTTCAGCCGCATGCACCTGAAGGGACACAGAATGGATGGCGTCAGACAGTCCTTTACAATAATCCAAGATCAGATCATCTGTAATATTCAATAGAGCAGTAGTTGGAACTGTAGGAAGTCTCATGGCCCTCCCCATCAGGATCTCGTGGGGAGAGAGACCTGTCCTCCTATCAGGTGTGCTGCGCATGCTCATGAGCACCAATGGAAGAGCATCTGGCCAACTCAAGGATGTGGATGCCACTACTTTAGCCAATCTATTCTTCAAAGTGCCATTCACTTGTTCCACAATTCCTGAAGCTTCTGGTCGATAACTACAATGCAGCTTTTGATCGATATTCAGTGTGGAGCACAACATCTTCACTATTTCGCTGTTAAAATGTTTTCCTCTGTCCGATTCCAAAGAGGCAGGCACCCCGAAGCGCGGTATCAACTCCCTGAGCAACAATTTTGCCACTGTGAGTGTATCGCACCTACGTGTAGGGTATGCCTCAACCCATCTGGAAAATACGCATACAATCACCAACACATACCGAAGGCGATTGACTCTTGGCATTTCGATGAAGTCTAGTTGCATTCTATTGAAAGGCCCCCCTGACCTCCCAATGTGACTCAGTGTGACTGGTGTTCGTTTGCCTACGTTCAGTTGTTGGCAGGTAACACATCGCTTACATACTGATTCTGCTGCTATTCTGAATTTCGGGCAATACCAAGTCTGCCTAAAAACTCTCATCATAGCATCCCTTCCTAGATGTACTGGACCATGTATTTCTCTCGCCATGGGATTAGCTAATTCTTCAGGTAACACAGCTCTCCCATCTGCTGAAACCCAAAAATCCATTTCACTTCGCACACAGCCTGCTATTTCCCATGCCTTTTTCTCTTTTTCAGGTGCGTTCTCCTGCATTATTCTTAAATCCTCCCAAGTGTCTACAGTTTCCAACATCATACTTAATTCAGTCTTTTCTTCTGCACCTTCTATTTCCACCTTTGAGAAAGAATAACTTTGTTCCGCACAATAGCGTGCGACTTCATCAGCATATCTATTACCTTGTGACACAAAATCTGTATTCTTGGTATGAGCTACACACTTCACTACTGCAATATCAACAGGACCTTGTAATGCTTCTATCAGCAATCTCACAAATTCTCCATTTCGAATGGGCGAACCAGAGGAGGTCATGTAACCCCTCTGAGACCACAACTGCCCGAAATCATGAACCACACCGAAACCATATTGGCTGTCCGTGTAGATGGTGACTCTCTTTCCATTTCCTGCTATGCAGGCACGAGTTAGGGCAATAATCTCTGCTACCTGTGCGGAATGTACTCCTTCCAGGCAAGCGGCTTCCACAACTCCAGTAAGGGTACAAACAGCATAAGCTGCTCTTAACCGACCAGTATCGTCTCTTAAACATGAGCCATCAACAAAGTAAATTTCATCGGGGTCAGACAATGGCTCATCCACTATATCTGGTCTGGGTTTCGTGCATAGTTCAGTCACATCAAGGCAATCGTGGTCTTCACATCCTTCGCCTTCTATTACAGTAGGTAATGGCATCAAAGTAGCAGGATTCAAGACAGAGCATCTCCTGAGAGTCACGTTTTCTGCGGCAAGTATAACTTGCTCATAACGCGTGAGCCTGCTATTGGTCAGATGCTGCGTCTTCGTCCTGGTCATTAACAATTCAACTGAATGTGGTACATACACCACTACTGGATGTCCCATTACAATACTCTCGCTCCTTTCAATGCTGACACCCGTTGCAGCAACGGATTTGAGACATCCGGGCAACGCTGCGGCTACTGGATCTAATGTAGCCGAAAAATATGCAACTGGTCTACGGGCATTACCGTGGGTCTGTGCCAAGACTGACAAAGCACATCCCTCTCTCTCACAGCAATAGAGTGAAAACGACTTTTCATAATCTGGCATTCCCAGAGCCGGAGCACGACATAAATCGTCTCTCAGCTGTAAAAACGCCACCAGACATTCTTCATCCCATGGTACCGGATCACTCACCTCCTTGTGCGTCAGTTTCTGTAAGGGCTTTGCTTTCAGTGAAAAGTTAACTATCCACTGTCGGCAGTAACCCACCATTCCTAGGAACATTCTAACCTCTCTCTGAGTTGTAGGCGCATTCATTTTCATTATCGCCTCAATCCTCTCTGGGGACACCTTACGTTTCCCTTTTTCTAACCTGTGCCCTAGATACTGTACTTCTGTCAGACAATACTGTAACTTGCTCGGAGATACCTTATGTCCATTTTCAGCTAAATGATTCAGTAAGGCAATTGAATCTACCTTACAAGCTTCCTCTGTTTCTGACGCAACAAGTAGGTCATCTATGTACTGTACCAGAACCGAGTTCTGTGGCAGTACTAGATTCTCAAGATTCTTCTTCAACAACTGATTAAAGATGGATGGACTGTCTGTGAATCCTTGTGGGATTCGACACCATGTTAGAACGCGATCTTCCATTTTAAACGCAAAAAGGTACCTGCTCTCTTCATCCAATGGGATTGAAAAGAAAGCCTGACAAAGATCTATCACTGTGAACCATTCTGCTTGACATGGTATTTGAAACAATATTACTGATGGATTCGGTACCACGGGACAACATGAAACGACTATGTTGTTAATCTTTCGTAAATCCTGAACTATCCTAAACTTCCCGCTAGGTTTCTGCAAACCCATAATCGGGGAGTTACAAGGACTGCCCACGATTTCCTTCAGTATTCCCTGCTGTATCATTGACTCGATCACAGGCTTTATTCCTGCAATCGTTTCCTGGGACAATTTGTATTGAGGCGTTCTTGGAAACTCAACATTTGGTTTTACCAGAATTTTTACCGGTTCTACCCCTTTAATCAATCCTATATCTTCTCCTGTGAAATCCCACACCTCTGACGCCACTGCATCTCTTAAGTCTTGTGGAAGATCTTCTACAGTCAGAGTAGGATATAGTTCTACACAGAATTTTGAATTGGCCACCTTAAAGGTAGCATCATCGTCGGTAGTCTGTACCTCCACTCCTTGTGGGGTGCAGTATATGGTGCAATTCAATTTGCATAACAAATCCCTACCTAACAGACATACCGGACTCGAGTCACAAACCACAAACTGATGTTCGTTCATGTGGTTTCCAATTTTCACAGACACTGGTTCTGTCAAGGGACTAGTCATTCTTTTATTTGCGACTCCTACCACCTGAATTGTTTCCCCTGACATCGGCAAGTCTGGAACCACCGCTGATCTCAGAGTCGAACGAGTAGCCCCAGTGTCCACTAAGAACGTAGTGGGACACCCTGCCACTTCTGCCTCAACAAATGGCCCTCTCTGATCCACTTCTAGAACTGCCCCGAGGGTACAGTCCTCTTCACTGCTCACTCGTTGTCCTGTCAAAGGATCAATGTAATAACATTTTTCTTCCTCGATAAACAGAGGCATTTGTTTAAAGACCTTTCCTCCAGCTGCTATCTTCGGTGGCTGTGGGAATTGGGCCCGTGGAGCCGAAGTCCCCCCTTTGGCCACCTTACTGCTTGGGACTGTCACCTTTTGCACTGGGTCTTCTTGGACCTGCTCTTCTACTTCTTGCTCTCCGTTTTCAGGGTTAAAGGGACACTCGCGTCGCCAATGCCCCACCTGGTGACACAGATGACACTTTGTCGTTTTCTTTAAAGTGGCAAAGTCTATCCTAGGTCTCTGCCCTTCTTCATTATCTTTGTTCTGACCATTTGGTTTTCGTCCCATCCCCTGCTTCTGCTGGCCACCCTTCCCAGCGGACTGCATTTGCACCACCATCAATTTCTCCTTTAGATTCTTGGCTTTAGAATCTATCTCGTCACTGCAGTACCTCGCATATCGTAAAATCTCATCTAGTGGTTTGTTCTGCCAACAGATTAAATGTTGCTGTATCATCAAACAAATATCAGGTCTCAACCCCAATACAAACTTTGACACGAACTGCCCTATGTCTTTGGGATCCATTACATCTAGTCCACTGTATTGCTTGAATGTTTTCAACAATCTTTCATAAAACTCGTGAACTGTCTCCTTGGGTTCCTGCCTTGTTCGGTCTATTTTTACCCAATCTATATCCTGTGGTGGTACCTTATCTTTCAGCCATGCTATTACCCTTTCATACTTTCGCATGACTATCTCAGCTGGTCCATTAGTTCGAACATCTCTCAATGGTTCAGCATTTGGCCAGTCGACACTAGTCTTACAAGGGGTCCACAAATCAGATGGGACCACGATGTCAAACAACGTGTTCAAATCTATCCACAATACTTTCGAAATTTTAACAAACCTCTCTACCTGCTTATACCACTCGACTGGGTTGTCCCGCAACTTCGGGAATGAGTTGGTAAATGCGGCTAAGTCTCCTCTACTCCAGGGCACATGTACATAATTTCCATTTGATATTTCTCGCAAAGGGAATGCCTCCATCTGCATTACCCTTCCCTCAGGGGTCATCACATTTGTACTTCGCCTAACTGTGCCCTTTTTCGACCACATTTCTTCCCATTTATCCAGTTCTCTCCACACTCTTATCCCTGTTACCAGCTCTCTTATGTGTGTTTTTAATCCAGCAGTTCTCTTCTCATCTAGATCTTGGTCTGCGTACTGTAATCTGTGGTTACTCTGTAATGCCCTTGTCCTAGACAAATCCACGGCATACTTGTCTGCCAAATCAGTCAGTTTTTCATGAACCGCTCTAGCTTTCCTAGTAATATCCTTTGCCATGAACAATAACTCATCCTGTTCATACAATTCTATCCTCTCCAAAGGCAATGTTCCATCTATTATCTCATCTACATCTGACTTTAAACTGGTAACATCAAGCCTTTTTGCCTTTATTTCAGCTTTCAAGACACTCAATTTAGCTCCTCCATCCGCCTCTCTCCCATCCCAGCTCCGAGATCTACGTTTAGGTATTGGTGAATTATAGGGAGTCCTCCCCTGTTCCCATCTCTCTAAGTCCCATGCCTTTCCGTCTTCTCGGGGTGGGTGGTGAAACACTCCTTCACGCCTCCCAGCCTCCCTCTCTCCATCCTGGCTAGTTTCACGGGATTGAGGATAAGAGGTTCTATTACTCCCTCTTTCTTCCCTACTTCCCTGTGCTTCCTGAGTATTCGAGGCGTGGCGGGACCTATCGCTGTTCTCCTTTCTCCAATGTTGAACGTCTTCCCCAAGCGTATGATGAAGGCACCTAAACCTATTCTGAAAATTCCGTACCGCCTCATCTCCTCCGTTCCCCCAGAGACGGGACATTTCCTCACATTCTACAATCCTAGTATTTTGTTCCGGCTGTTCTCTCTGATTTGTAGGACCTGCATCCCCTCTATTCTCTTGACTTTGGCCTTCCCGGCCCTGACTGCTTTCGCTGGCCCCACAATGAGATACAGTCCCGTTACCCCTGCTTTCCCACTCTGGTTCCGTTCTTGTCCTGTTACTCGGAGATACTATGGACCCGTCCCATTCCCTCAAATCAGCTCTTAACTCTGAAAAAGATCTTGGCCGCGGTCCCCTTAGATCCATTGGTCCTCTCGGACCTCCCTGTTCTGAATTGGGACCGACAGTTGTGTCTAATGGGGTGTTCCACGTTACCGAACCTGGTAATTGTTTCCATGCATTCGTCACATTATTCCTCCTTTCCATCTCAATCTTTCCCTATCCAATTGCCTTTGTTGTTCCCCTCTATCTCTCTCAGAATTATAGATCGAAACTATGGGTCCTATGGTAACAGGCACTTGAAGAGCGTCTGGCAATCCCACAGACTCAACCCTTTCTGTGGTTGGCGTTTTCTGCACCACAAACCTTCCCACTACACTCTGTACAGTGTTGTTTGGAGGTGTTTCTCCGCCTTTGCTAGGTGTCCATTCCGATATAGGGAGTGGTGTATATCCCTCTATCTCATTCCCATCTTCCCTTGCGAGCCCTCTATCTTCTATCAAACCCACTCTCGGAGGTGGTCTATCCATCAACAATCTGTTTATCAGATTGTCCTCCGACTCGCTTTCCTCGTCTTCTTCCATGAGGTTTCCTCCTCCTGACACCTCCCTCATCGGATACATTTTCTCCACCTCAATAGTCTGTACCCTCCAACGCTTTTCCTCCTCATCCCATTTGGAATCTCGCACTGCCCTTACCGATCGCGTCAGCCTTTGTTGACGCCTGTTCAAATTTCGGTCGTGTGCAGCCTTAATCCATGCATTAAGAGACTCAAACTGTGTTGGTCTAGGTGAAGGTTTCAATGAGGACATGGTTGCTTTTAGCCGATGTAACACCTCTAACTTAAACGTTCCGTACTTTGGGAACTGCATTTCCTCATTTCCTTCCGTAAGCTTATTCCAAGCCCCAATCCAGGGTTTCTGTACTCACACAGAACTGTGCACAGAGGAGTGGAACCTCGGCAAATTAGGATGTCCCAAAACTTACCTTAGCAACCAACTCACCCCTTACCGAGCTAGCTACAGTGTCTCATTGGACATATCAAACACCCAATGTTTAGACAAACCAGAACATGAACTTACAGTACCTCAGGGTACGTGGGACTCATGAACACTCTTTCGTTATATTATCATTACAAACCAGAACATGGAGTAAAGAAGACACATGTGCATTTGAAATGTTTATTTACTAATGCCGTCTTCTCAGGCGCAGTATCTTTGATAATACAAGTATACTTATTATCAGTAGCAAAATTATCAGCATAGTTACTAAGACATAAAAAGCGAATGGTGACAGCATGTTAACATGCTGTAATGAATAAGAGTTAACAACACTTATATCTCACCCTCCCTAACACATATATTATATTATTATCTAAGAAGGTCTCTTTGGGTTGTTTTAGGGCGGGCCCATACCTTAGTGTCCTAGCATGAAGGAATCACATCAGCATACACCAGCTCTCTCTGCATGTGCACCGCATCAAGTGTGTTAACAATTCTCGTGCAAAGCAATATCAATCCCGCCTAAAGCCCAAGTTGGCAAAGGCTGCACTTGTGTTATGACTATGAAGGCGTGGAGATCAGACCTCATAACAATTCCATATCGTGTTGCTCCTGAAACTTCAGCACTCTCCGTGCAGACATGTTTTATTAAACAAAGCAGATATCAGAGCAATAACATATTATTCTCACATTCACCACGGCAAACTACTAGGTTGAAAGCTAAGTCAACAAATGAGGGTCGTGTGCAGAAGTTGCAAGAAAGGAAAAATGGCGTTTAAATCTCAAACGTACCTATGCTAACTTAACACGATATAGGGATATATAGGAGTTATACAACACCCCCCCATGATCCGATAACGGACTAAATAAGGTAACAGAAGTGCCATCACATGAGAGCAGAATCCATTTATAAACGAGCATGAATAAAAATTCAAATATAAAAATTAATGCTAAAAAAAATAGCCCACAAATATACTGTGGCTCAAGCCAATAGGCAAGCAAAAAATAAAATGTCTTGACCAAAAGTCAATAAAATCAAGGAAATGCTATCAATCAGCATGTCAATTTGAGGCAGTGTCTATGATAAGACCGTATATGAAAAGTAAGCTGCAACAGCCTCCAGGAGGAAGTCACTGTCCTCATCAGAAAACAGTTCAGCCATCCAATTTAAAAGATGAAAGGAACACACGTGATCTTCCAGCACCGGATCCTCTATAACCATCAGAGGACAGCTCGGTGGGTTTTCAAGAAAACTTCGTTCCAAGAAACTTTGCGCTGCTGACAACACATCCCAGGGACCCATTAGTCCATGTGCCACCGCCAAGGCCATAATCCTTTCGTCAGAACAAACCAACTCGTGAGCAATGATAGGACTCATCAGTTGATCAAAATCGACGTCAGCAGATATTGGTCCGCAGAGACACAAATCAATGGCCCAAAGGAAATCACAGGTCAGGCAGCGAAATACAGGCTGGACACAGGTGAAATAGGAGAACCGAAAAGATAATCCAAAAGCCGTGCTTAGAGTCGCCAACGGCAGTGTGCCATAGTAATCAAGCATGCGGTTGCGAAACCGCGTCAGTAGTAGCTGTGCGTGGACTTGCACAGGAAGGGCATCCATATTTAAAAAGGCAGAAAACCACCAATGCGCCAGCCGCTAAAGCAAGTAAAAACGGGAACCCTCCAAATAAGGATGAAAAAATAGAATGGAAGAAAGCAGGGATGACTCCAAAAATCTTCTCAAAGGAAGTCACGAGACCACCGCTAACAACTTTAAAAAAATGTGCTAGGCCCGTTGTGGAGGATGCGTTAAAGATAGAACGGACCATGGCTCCGAAATGCAAGGGCAAATCAGTGTTTAAAAGAGCCTGAACCTCCGTGCGGGTGTTAGCAATGTGAAGCACGAAAGTTTCACGGGCCGAGCTCAAGGCCACCTCTTTCTGGGACAATAGAGCTCTTATTCTAGCCATGCCGCTGAATTCTGCTCCCAAGGTCGGTATCTGTGGCCAAATGGAAGACTCCCTATGTTCACGTGTGGGAGGATAAAGAACATTTCTGCAGCAAATAACTCGCTCACTAACTGTTACTATGAAAGCTATACCTTTAATTAAACCACAACAGTTTTCATTATTGAGCATTAAATAACTACCATTCTCTAACAATTTAAACGTGGGGATGATAGCAGGAACTGGCGTGCCCTGTAAAACGCAAGCCATATTCGGTCGGTCCTTATTACATGAACCGTGTAACTGTATGTGTCTGCACATTAAAGAATGATCTGGCGTCTCAGTACACTCATCCCCTGTTAGATAAACTTCTTGTTCATCCTTGAAACATCTGTATGTGTATGGGAGTGACCAGACCTCATGAAGAAAACCGCTACCTAAGGGTTCAAAACGACCTATTGGCACATATTTCATACAATTTGAAAACTTATATAAAGCAAAAGGCAGCGTTATTAAACCGTGGATAAGCCACGTAGCAGCAGTGGATTCTGCCACAGAAAAAGGTAAAGATTCCAACCTTTCAATATGTAGCATAGAAAAGGAAGCATCACGCATTGAAAGCAAGCGTTGTTTGTCTGTCAAATTAAACGGTGCAAATAAAGAAGAAACATTCATGTATCCCCAGGGAACTTTACCCATTTTCAGAGTCTGAAGTGTCCATGCAAACAGCATGATTGAACGTAATTGATTTTGACCATGGTATAAAACAGATACTTCATCATGTACAATATCAACAACAGACGACACAATATTATCTAATGTGTAAATTCTCGAGGAAAGCACGTTAATGCTATTGTCAACAACTGCAAGAACTTTCTCAAGATTTGCCTGATCAATAGCCCTAAGGCGTGAAGCAGCCTCAATTTGTGAGAGTTTCCAAATTTCATTGTAAACACCATATAACCAGCGTTTCGACCTGCCACTAGCTGGGCCCTTAATGAAATCATTCAAATCCACGTCTGCATTCAGTTTGGAAAGGTGATACTTAACCGCAGGTAAAGTTGAATGTTTCAGCCAAGCTTGACACAACTTGCCCACAGAGTAAGAGGTGACAGTATGACTCAAATCAAAACGGGGATCAGATCTAACAGTCTTAAAACCGTCAGTCATATTTAAAAATCTCTTTTGGCAAGAATCAGCACTACGGTGCCAAAGCAGCCAACCCTTGGGATTCATACTGGAAATGTTAACGGTGGAATTCAGAAGCAGAGCCTGTATCTCTCTAATGGACAATTTAGTAAAATTACTCCAATTCTCATATTCCTCCAGCTCCGGGAAAGACGGGGTGTTTAACCTTTTAGATGTAGCCAATCCAAAGCATGTGGTCTGGGAAATGGTTTCATTTAAAAACCACATATGATTTGGGATGAGACATGCACGGTGCAAAGCCTCAGTGCCTTGTACCTGCCAGGCCCTTGAGCCCCAAACTGATTTAAGGTCTATGGTATCCTTCCATAACTCATACCCCCCAGTAACTAATTGATCCAGAAAGGCCTTCGAATACAACAATTTTGTATTTGTAAGTCGAACCTTGGACAGTGGCTGTTTGTCAAATTTAAAATAAAAGGACTCGGGATTGGACTGATTAAAGTCAGTGAAATAAGTATACTTTTTAAGAAACGTTTCTGAACTCCCTTGTGTTGGTGCTGGGCAATGTTCCCACTGAGTAAAATTAACCGCATCCCTTCGGGAAGACGTCTTGTGTAAGAAGTGATTGCCATAATGTTGGTAACAGAACAATTCACCATAATTAGCAGATTCTAAATATAAATCCTCAGCATCAAAAGCAGCATAGTATTTTAAATCAGAAAACAAACTTTCCACAGCATTAACATCCCAATCATCAGAACGAATGTTTTGCTTCACCACATCCCCCATATTAACTCTCAGTACATTAGGAACATTAACGACTTCCGTCGGGCCATGAATCTGAAAACGAACTGCATCCCACGCGATTCCATCCAGAACAGGCCACGCTGTGATGTTAACCAAAGTCAAGTCTCTTTTTAATCTATGTGTAGAATGTGAAGAGGAAAGTGGGGCCAATGTTCCATTTAAATGAGTAATGCAAGTTCTCTCCTCGACATAGTGTCCATTCATAATCCGGAAAAAATAAAACACAAAACCAATTGACATAAAAAGGTACAGTGAAAAAAGGACCAGCCAAATGTATATCCAAGGAGGTATCAAAAAATGTTTTTTAAACAGGCTAGCATATACTGCAATTTTAGAGGGTTTTTTCGAGGCAAGGGAAGCAGAGTCAAATGAAAATCTGGATTCCGTGGCTAAACGAGCTTGCATGTCAGGCATGGACAAATCAGTGGGGTATGTATAGTCTGTCTCATCAAGGTTAGTTCCTGATAAATTATTCAATAATGGACTGGAAACAGCAGGTAATTCTATGGCCACCTCAGGTTCATTATTAGAAGCAGTGGGCATAATTGAATTTCTCACAATGGAAGGACAGGAAACAGCCGGTGTCATGCTAAGAAGAATCGGCCACTCTGTGTATCTTGACATTGTCAATAGAAATAAACCTGTTTTCCTTACGACCTGGAAGTGGAGGTAAAATGACTGTTCTCGTGCCCTTCACTCCAAGCACTGGGACCGGAGCTCGATATGAGGGACCAAACTCTTTCTTGTTGTCGATCTTCTCTCGAACCAGTTCTCCAACTTGGGGTAGCCAGCCAACTACCGGGATCTGCAACGCATCATCCGATGTGGAGGGCAAATGTTCCTTTGCAAGAGCGTCTCTCGTCTTTTGTAGATTCTGTAAAACATTGCAATGTTCATCTGCGTCAAAGGAAGTGGCGCGAACCACCGAGTCTAGACCGTCAAGGTCAGGGACGAACATCTTGATGCCAAAGAGCATTTCGTATGGGGTCCGCCCACCCAGAGACCTTCTAGGGAGATTATTAAGAGCACGCTGCACGCCATAGAGGTGAGCCAGCCAGTTTCTGCCAGTGCCTATAACTCGGGCTGTCAAAGATTGCTTTAAATCACGGTTCATTCGTTCAACTACAGAATTACCCTCAGGCCTGTAGGGTGACGAAAACTTGACTTGGACCCCCATCGAAGTCATGGCATCCTTATACGCCTTAGAGGCGAAAGCCGGACCCTGATCCGAATGGAAGGTACCACAGGCAAAAATCCCTATAAAGATACGCAAATCTCTGATGACAGTCCGGGAATCAGCGCTGCGATGTGGCCATAACCACACAAAGCGTGTGCATGAGTCAACTGCTACTAAGATGTATTTATACGCAGTATCAGATGAAAATGGACCGCAGTGGTCTAAGTAAACACAGCCTAGTGGTTTATTAGAAATGTACAACTGAGTCTGAGGCGGACGCGTAGCAGTTGAAGGTTTAATCTGCTGGCATATGTCACAAAGAAGGACATAATCACGCGTCTGTTTGTACAGTCCCCGCCACCAGAAACGTAATTGTAATTGAGTTACAGTGGCCGAGACGCCCGCATGCGCAGACGCCACACCTTCATGAGCCGCTGTAATCAAGTCTGCTCTGCGATCCGAGTTGGGAATCAGCCGTTCCCCAACATCAGGAATTGTCACAAAAGGAACCTTTTCGGGACTTAAGTGGTATTTATACTTCGAAGGGAATCCCGCAGGATGTTTACTTCCCTTCTCAGAGGCAGCAATCGCTGCCAAGATGTCGCTATCAATCTTGGATTTAGACCTAGTAACTGCTGCAACTAAGTATGTAGATACTGCTGATTTCGCTGCTTCATCAGCAAGCGAGTTGCCAACAGCGTGAACTCCTAAGCGCTGATGACCGAGAGTATGAATCACATAAACGAGTGGCAACCTAGCCTTAAGCTCTGCCACTCGAACCCAGATCATTTTATGTTTTATTGTGCTACCCTTGGAATCATGAAAATCATTTTGAATCCAAAAGAACAAGTTTTCATTGTAAGACTGGACACAGTAGTAAGAATCACTTACAATTAGAGTAGTAACACTTGGATCTGCGTACTCCAAAGCTAGTAATAGAGCACGAAGCTCTGCCAATTGTGCGGTGCAATCGCCCAGGGGCAACGTGTGTACCTCCCTGGAAATGAACTCATCATTCAACATAGCACCGACCACAATGGCGCATGCGGAAACGTAGGCATGTTTAGAGCCATGCGCAACCTGCGCCGACCCATCAGTGTAAATGATGCAATGGAAGTCCTCCAAAGGTCGCATCGCCAGAGGAGCAGGGTGAACGAATTCATACTGCAAGAACTCCTGCGACCGTAAGGAAGCGTCAAAAATAAACATGACATCCGAGGATGACAATGACGCAGCCCACTGAATCCACCGAGGGTGCAAAGCTTTTGAATTTGGTACACTGGCTTTCGTGACTGCCTCCAAATGAGGACAGGGTGTTACCACCAGCATGCGTTTCCCCTGTGACAGAGCTCGTTCCTTTAGAATAGCCATCTGTACAGCAGTTAAAACCTTTTCTATGGTGGGAAACCGCATCTCAGCCGAGGTGTACAAGTGTGACTTGTAAGCAATAGGTACTGTGTCACCTTCATTAAAAGTGAGGTAAGTGAAACCCACCGTCCCAGGAATTATTCTTATGACCAGGTTGGTGTGGTTATCACGAGTCAGTAAATATTTAGAAGCGAGCAGATCAGCCTGCAAAGATTGCAAAATGGCTGAATGCTCAGGCAGCCAGCATGATTTTGAGAATGTTGGTTGTATCAAAGCATACAAAGGCTTGATACGCTGGGCATATTCCGGAATGTAAGTTCTGCCGAAATTCAAAAAGCCCAGTAAGGATTGTAATTTTTTCAGAGTTGTTGGTGCGCGCAATTGTGCGCACTTCTCCAAGAAGTGAGGAGCCAAACCTCTACCTTCATTGTTGAGCTCATAGCCCAAAAACAACACTGTGTGTTCAGCAATGTGCAATTTTGCAAAGTTGAATTTGTAACCCATGTCTGCGAAGTTGCAAATAAGAGAATTCACACGACACAGATGCTCCCAAATATCGTCGTCAGTGAGATATATGTCATCCACATACGAAAAAGCATCAGGGTCTAGTGCCTCCAGAATAGAGACAATTCGAGCGGTAAATACACCAGGACTATTCTTGTAGCCCATTGGAAGACGCCGGAATTGCTTTTGGACTCCAGCGCTTGTAAAACTGGTCCATTGGGAGCTAAAGCTGTCCAATCTGTGGGCATAAAAACCATTGGATATGTCAAGCGTTGTCTTGAAACGCTTACGCACGAGACTATCCACTAGGGCAGAGCCGTGGGTATTCTGTACTGCACAGTTACGGCAATGCGAGTTTAAATGCCGGTAATCCAAAACCAAACGATATGATCCGTCAGGTTTATTCACAGTAAAAAGGGGATTATTCATCGGTGACACACACGTTTCAATAACTCCCTGATATTCCAATTGTTCAAGGATTTCTGCGACGGAAGATTTTGCTTCACGCCGAATGGGATATTGAGGTTGAGGCTGCGGCTGAGACCGCAACGGAATTTCGTGGCAAGGCGACAATTTATCCCAACCACATTGGTTACGGTACAGAGCCGGCGCGAGAGCCCGAGCCCACTCTTCTGCAAAATGCTGCGCATGCTCTTTCGAGACAGTGTTCGCGAAACTGGGCAGGATCACCTCCTCCCCTCGCGGCGCCGCGAGCACAAAAGGTGGGGGCCAGTCAGCCTCCGAAAGTAAAATATCATATGTAGAAGACAGATTCTCCCAAAATACACCTTTAACGGTACGCTGTATGTCACCTTCAATTAACAGGACAATTTCATATAGTCTTTCAGGGGGAGCAAGTCTCGTATCCGCTGTTTCTATCACAACGTAGACATCAGTCGCTGTCACCCTCAGTAGTGGACGCAGCGCCTCTCTGACTATGGTTATCTCCGCCGCGCTGTCCAGCAAGGTCAGAGCCCACGTCAGATTCCGAAGCCGCGTTCTCACTATCTGTGGCATATCGATGCGCTGTTAAGGCTGCGACTTTCTTTTTCGCAAACTGCGGACGCCTAGGCGTAGAATCCTCCTGCTTCACTGCGCCGTCCGTCTGGCGGGACTGGCCACGTCCTTGTTGGCCACCACGTCCACGTCCACCCCCTCCTCCTCCACCGGTCTTCGGGGCCGATGTGTCCTGAAAGGAACGAGGAGAGCGTTGATCAGAACCCTGAAAACGATCAGGCGATTTAATCATCGCGCGGTCGCGCAAATCATAAACTTTTTCGGGTGGCGCAGGAGCTTGTATTGCAGGAAAAGTCCCCTGAGTCTGCGTTGTCTGCTTCCCCTGTGTCTGTTTTTTAGGCCAATTTTGTTTCTTGGACTTGGGCTGGGCATCTGTCACTGCAGATTGTCCCTGTGGTTGTTTTTTCTCCTTCACTGGAAAATATTTCAGACCTCTACTTGTGCGGCCAATCGTTTTATAAGCGGCCACCACAATCTTTGCTAACTGGCGGGGTTTGTCGGCATCGGGCAGAGCAGCCAAAGCATTCGACACCTGAAAGTTAACTGCATCTCCTTTAACATTGGAGAGAATGAGATCACTTACAATCTCAAAAGAACCACACAGGCGCATACCCAATTCAACCGCTGCCTCTGGACCGTGATCATTCTGAACACGTCTAACGATTTCAGGCAGGGCAGTCATAGACGGGGTGCCGAAGCACCGTGTATAAACTGCCGCAAATGTTTTTCCCCAGCTGTCACAGTCAGCAAGTTCAGGAGTAATATCCTTCGGTAGAGTAATCGTCAACATTCTATGTTTATCAGCAGGAGTAGAATTCGGAAAAACCGCCTCCAGTTGATCAAACTTCTCTGCTAGCCAGAATGGGAAGTCATCATTGTCAACCGGACGCGCACCAAAAACCGAATTTACCATCACTGGATTGAGACGCATTCCGCCTCGTTCCATGGGAGCGGCCGCACCCCCCTGGGGACCACCAGGAAGATGTCGACCGATGTATTGCACTAAAGCACGAATCACGGAAATGGAAACTACATGCAGCCTGCGAATTTCTGCCAGGGTGCAAGCCCCGTGATTCGGGTGTGGGGTAAAGCCACCCAACGCAGGCCAATTAGTACCTGGAATTGAGAGTGGGCCTAACCTCGCAGGGGACATAGAGTGGGGGAGGGCGCCATCAAACCAAACTCGATGCTGCCAATGATCAATAGGTATTTCCAATGCCCTGTACGGCGTATATTCAGCCGGGACATCCGAGGCGGTGTAGGAGTGGAACAAACCAGAATTAGCGTCCACAGCCGGAAACGTAACCCAAGAGTAAAACAACTCGTAAGGAAACGCCGGATCTGCACATACCACGAAAATCACAGCCATCCCATCAACTGGGACCTGGTACGTCTGAAGATGGTTGCGTACCGCTACGCGACTATGCTGCGCAATAGCCACCGCTGCCGCCATTACAGAATTGGAAATAAGAAAACACAAAGAATACTTTGTAGCACAACTGGGTAGTAATTCAAAGAAACCGTTTAAGTAAGAATCAAGCTTGAATAAAGACCTATTTAAAAAAATAGGTAGGTTTCACCAACACCCCGTTTTCCGGAAACGGACGTGAAGGGGTTAAGGCATGAACGATAAACTACTCGAGTGTCATGATATAAGACCACCGAAACCGTTGGGCGCCATGTTGCAGGGTTTCTGTACTCACACAGAACTGTGCACAGAGGAGTGGAACCTCGGCAAATTAGGATGTCCCAAAACTTACCTTAGCAACCAACTCACCCCTTACCGAGCTAGCTACAGTGTCTCATTGGACATATCAAACACCCAATGTTTAGACAAACCAGAACATGAACTTACAGTACCTCAGGGTACGTGGGACTCATGAACACTCTTTCGTTATATTATCATTACAAACCAGAACATGGAGTAAAGAAGACACATGTGCATTTGAAATGTTTATTTACTAATGCCGTCTTCTCAGGCGCAGTATCTTTGATAATACAAGTATACTTATTATCAGTAGCAAAATTATCAGCATAGTTACTAAGACATAAAAAGCGAATGGTGACAGCATGTTAACATGCTGTAATGAATAAGAGTTAACAACACTTATATCTCACCCTCCCTAACACATATATTATATTATTATCTAAGAAGGTCTCTTTGGGTTGTTTTAGGGCGGGCCCATACCTTAGTGTCCTAGCATGAAGGAATCACATCAGCATACACCAGCTCTCTCTGCATGTGCACCGCATCAAGTGTGTTAACAATTCTCGTGCAAAGCAATATCAATCCCGCCTAAAGCCCAAGTTGGCAAAGGCTGCACTTGTGTTATGACTATGAAGGCGTGGAGATCAGACCTCATAACAATTCCATATCGTGTTGCTCCTGAAACTTCAGCACTCTCCGTGCAGACATGTTTTATTAAACAAAGCAGATATCAGAGCAATAACATATTATTCTCACATTCACCACGGCAAACTACTAGGTTGAAAGCTAAGTCAACAAATGAGGGTCGTGTGCAGAAGTTGCAAGAAAGGAAAAATGGCGTTTAAATCTCAAACGTACCTATGCTAACTTAACACGATATAGGGATATATAGGAGTTATACAACAATCGTATGCAGCCCCACATTCGTTGCCATATAATGAGCTGGCGTACCCTCTGGGGGAGCCTCTTCCCCGTAATAATGTTCACTTCGTTTACGTTTAAAAATCCCTTTCAAACACTTAAAACACTTCATGATTTCTCTTTTCTCCGCGTTTGTTTACTTCCTGATGATATTCCACCAATCTCGGCGCCGTTCTCACTAACTGGCCTATCCGTACGCGACTTTCCTCCGACGTCACTCTAGCCGCCCAACCAGAGCGCGGTTCTAGCTAACGTCACACCAACCGCTCAATCACAGCGCGGCTCTAGCCGACGTCACCCGTCCCCCTTCGCAGCAGTTCCCCTCCTTTCTCAGCTCGTCTCCTCGGTCATGCACGCATCCCATTCATACACTGAAAAATGATTACTTCCGTCCAAGCGATCACCTTTCTTTGACTGTACGCCCACAGTCTTTCTGTAGTTGTCCCCCTAACTTGGCGAAATGTCTTTCCGTTTACTTCCAGACAATCGCCTTCTCCGATAGGTTACTCACACGCAGTAACTTTCGACCAGCGTCCGTTACTCATACACTCACTCTTACACTCCCCCTATCTTGGATCCACGGCGGTCAATGGTACCTCGTGACCTCCGTACTATGGTCGACAACTACCCTGGATGTTCGATACACCCAAAACCACTTAAGCTCTGGCCTGAACTTAAGATTTCACCAGTTCACCCGTTTACCAGGTTACCAGTTTACCAGGTTGCGCGCGCTCACAACCGTCTCTCATTCACACTACAGGCATTCAACTCCGCAAGACATTACAATACAAATACAACACAAAACACCGCAATCTGTTCACGCATGACCCTTTTTATACTCACTCTCCGATACTGCTGCTTTTCTCGCACCGTCTGCACCTTTCGGCACACGATTCTTCCGCTGCTCGTCTCTCGACGTCTCGGGCCTTGGGGTAAACTAACCTCTCTAGATTACCTTCCTCAAGAAGATAACCATCCTCTCTCTGCTACCAACTGCTAACGCGGGATTACTGGTTACTAATTATCTTACCAAATCCCATTTCCTGTCGACTGAATCGTTGGTACCTGTCTTGAGTAAAAGGTAATCTCGAAGTAAACAATCAAGTTAAGAACTTACACCACTCTAAATGACCACTGACCAAAATGAAGTTTTAAAGATTTAATATAAAGTCAAAGATAACTGAAGATACAAACTTCTCAAGATGAGATTCAACAGGTATATCGGAATCACTATGAACATGAACTTCTTGAATAGTCTGAGTCTGAAGAACAAAATAATAAGTACAAGTTCGAATACCATCAGGGTTGCTAAAATGGATACAAGTTGCAACCTCAAAGTCATTACAGAAAAGAAAATTAAGTTAGTCTGTCCCTACACTATACTAAATGACATCCCTACTTAACAAGATCTTAACCCTCTAGGTGTCAGCCGTGGTGACTTCCTAAGAAGATCACGCACTTCTCTTTGTCTCTTCTCTGATAATGGGTCTCTCCTGATCAGCCTATCTGCCTACCCATCCGCTTCCTTAGGCTCCCAAAATCATCTGCTCTGCTCTCCTCCCGGGTCACTTTCCCTAATACCAAATCACATTTCCAATAGAAACGCCCCTCGGGACGCCCCTCACGTGGTACATCTTTCCGCGGCAAACTCCATGATGGTACTCTTGAAGACCCTCGTTAAAGTTGACCTTGGTTCCCAGGCAGCTTCTTCCGTGCGCTGATACCCCCTGAAATTCCTGGAAACTCCTACAGGCCTGCGCAAGGCGCCACTGAACAAAGTCCCTTTCATTCGAGCTGATTAGGACCCTCGCACCTGCATACAGCTCTTCCTGCAGTGGGCCTCAAATTCCAGACTCCACCATATCTTAGGCCATAAAACACTCTCAGAGCTTCATACTGGACACCTCACGACCTCTCCTCTAACGAGCACATGACGATTTGAACTTCATGACATTATCGGCTCTGGCCTACTTGATTTACATGCAGCAGGTTCCTGCACTCTTAAAACGTTAACTTGATTTAAACAGCAAACATTCTTAACTAGCATACGTTTCTAAAATAACACATCTATAAAACATATACTTTTAACCCTAAATTCAATAGTACATTTTGAAAGAACCATGTCAACCTTGTCTCACATTATTTTAGCAGCACGTTTAGATTTGCTTGTGAATTGCCATGAGGCCTACACAAAATACTGGGTTTTTAGAGTTACATCCAACTCTTACATTATTCCTTTAACATGAGAACATGAGGTTTTCATATTCATCCCAAACATTTCTACATCAGTCTCACACAGTTATGATTATCGTTACTCTACTTAAACATTCTATGCATTTCACCTCTAAATATAAGACACTCTGTGTATTTCACTTCTAAATATAAACACTCTGTGTATTTCACTTCTAAATATAAACACTCTGGTGCAAAGTACATGTGAACTAACTACGTGCTTGTAAATATGGCGTACTTATACATTTTTTTCCAAACTTGTGCTCTCTCACTGTCTTATTATGAGGAGGCTCTGCTCTGCAACTCAAATGAATTTTGCAGGAGCTCTATCTGCACAAATGGCTTGGCTCGTGCTCCGGTGAGGAGGTCAAAAGCCAACATGTTAGTACTGGTACCAGAAATGCACTTTTGCTGCACTAACTGTAGCTGCTTATTGACAGCAGAGCACCAATACTTTTAATCTGTAAGTGCTGATTCACCGCAGATGGTGCTTTATGGAAGCTACTTGCAGTGACGTCAAGTAACCAACATGCTATGCGCAGTGAAAAGACATTCCACGCCTTTCGACCTACTATATGGAAAGAGACACATAACATTTGATTCTCATGACAACACCAGAAAATCTTAAAAGCAAAAAAGGCATATTTAACATTCTACTGTAATGAATTGGTGGTTTTTACATATTAGGAGGCAATTTGCCGACAGGCATCATGTTTAGGATACCAAGTTTGGACTACTTGTAAGTGGTGGATGGATTCCCCAAAATTCAATGGAGGCTAGGTGAAATATAAGACCTTTGCCCATGAAGCCTTGTGAATTCAAGAACTTTGCCTGGGTGGAGGTGGGTACAGTATTTGCCCTCACTCGCCTTTGCTGAGGCGTAGCTTGACACTCTCATCGACACACAGTTGGGCTATTTTCCACCAGCATACTGGCTTTTGCAAAGGTGTCTACCTTTGCAAAGTTGCACACCTCTTCTTACCTTGTGGTATTTTAATGCATTTCTATTTCCTCCTTGCACGAATAGGACAAAATCAGGTTACAAATTTCAGGCAAACATAAAATAATTTTGTAAAATTTATAAGCAACGAATACGAAAACTCAAGAAATAAAATATCTAACAATTAGACAATAACTCAAGAGTTCACGTCATGAGGGGCATTACTTCTAGAGTATATTATGATTTCTATGTGTTTTTGCAATACGTATTAAATTCTACAGCATTTTATTTAGTACGGAGTATATGTACAGCTGCACACATAAAAACAATAGCGGATCTAACATAAATCCCACCATATGTGGCCTACCAAGGTTGCTTTTACTTTTATGTTGCAATAAAAAAATCATTAATCACATGGTATATTTCAGTTTCCAGTCGACACTCTCACAATTTGCATTTTATTCTTAATAGTAGAGGAGATGTTTGTTGATTTGCAGGAAGCCAGCTTTCACAAGAATAACACCTGGAGGTATAAGCTGCACCACAGGAATAGCCAATGCTACCCTGCCAACTCATAACGGAGGTACATAGCCTTTTGCCCACGTGTACCCAATAGTCGTACCAATACTAAAATATTTCACATGCACAACGAAGGACAATATTAAGTGCTCTGGTATCGAGCATATACAATCCCACATTTCTTTCTTTATAAATGTCCGGTTAAACCTATTCTATTCTGTCAATGCACTACAATAGAAAACACATTTTATGATATGATTTTAATTTCTGTACAATATGATTTTTTCATTTCGAATTTGATGTATAATAATCATACACATTTTTGCATAAAACACATTTTAAATATTAGCACGTTCTCCCCAACAAAACACAAATATTTCTCAAAACATTAACAGACGTATCTACAGTTTCAGGAAAACAATACAGTCTGATGACACTCATGTGCTTTAAATCTTTTGAAAGAATAATGAAATCATTTAATGGTTCATGTAATATAAAAAAAATCATAATGAATGTTATGTTTAATATGGTCTTATATTGCAATCTCGAGATTCAGGTGACATTTGTAAACCACTCTGCCTTTTGTCTTATGGTTTGTAAATGTCACCAGAACCCAGCGATGGCAATATAAGCTCATATGAACAGACCCGTTCATGTGAGACTTTGCCGCCCGAGATGACTGTCAATGTAAAGCGCTGGTGAACTTGACTCTTCGAGCTACAGAGACCACCAGCAATGCAAATTCTGCACTTTGAGGTACATCAACAGCGGCCAGTGGTGAGAGACAATTCGAAGAGCCAGCAATGAACATTTGCGATGCCTGACTAGAAGTTAGCGGTACAATGACGACCATCCATGACACCATCCTGCTCTTCGTGCTACAGCAACGACCAACCATGACGCTATACCTGCACCTTTTTCTGCCCCCTCCACTTACCTGTTCCCTGTATCCAGCATAGGCCTCATTGTGGTCGGCCAAAACTTGTAACTTTCACCCAGTCTAGCACAGCCAGATGACCGTGAGTGGCACTTTATGCTTTTAGGCGTAATACTTACCTAAATCCTTGAAATTGCTTAACTCCGTTTCTACTGATTAGATTTCTGGTATATTAGTCACATTTTATTTATTAAAATTTACTCTATTTTTTTAATTGGTGTGGGATTTTCTTGTGTTGTTTGAATGCGGTACAAATACTTAACACTGTTCCTCTAGGTTAAGCCTGACTGCTCTCATGCCAAGCTGCCAGAGGGTTAAATCTCTAGTTACTTTAGTGACTTTTGTGGTTCACCCTGACAAGGATTGTGGTTGTTGCTTGAGTAGGGGTGTCACCCTCTCAATCAAAAACCTGATTTCTCACAAATAGGCATTGATACTCATTTGGAAAGAAGAGTATCATGTCCTACGCGAATGCAGAGATGTCAGAAAGTGTATATGTCAATAGTAAGGTTCCCAAGGGCCATTCTGAGGTACTGTACCAGTCAATAACTCAAAGATGAACAAGGTAACGATGATGAGGGGTCGAAGAATGAGCAATGATTTTAAATGTTGACAAGAGTAATCCTCCTCTGACATATTGTTATTGTTCTGATCCAAGGGTGAAATCTTCAGTAGATGAAGTTGTAGTAAAAAATGATGGGGAATGTGTGGCGATGGGGGCAGGAGGTATTGGAAGATACCAATCTTTCCAAGCTCCAGATCAATAAAGTAGAAGAATCAGTTCACACCAAGTTGGAACCAGAATGTCAAGGCCAGGCAAAGAAACTGGAATAAACCTACAATAGGTGGGTAAGGTACTTTATATCAACGTGGATAAAGGGAATCTGAGAATCAAACTACACAAAGCAGGAGCAGATGATACAATACAATGCTGCATCTGAGATGTAATCAGGGCTGGACTGGGAGCAGCAACCAGCTCTGGCAGAGAGCTGCTCAACCGGCTGTGGGAGTGGGGGAGGAGGGGAGGGGGTGGTAGCAAGAAGCACCGCCCTCGCTTTTGTTATAGGGGGCTGATATTGTAAAACCGGCCCCCAGTGACAAAAACGGACTCCACAGGCACAGAACTGGCCGCATGCCCTTGAAATCAGGGAAATTAAGTTCAGAGTCAGAAGACAATATACTTTTTCTTCTGCACTGATCTTTGAGGGCTGCGCAAGCGTGTATTCTCATCACTGTGGAGGAGTGTGGCTCACTGATTAGAGCGGCAGACCCTGATGCAGAGGTCTGGCCTGGGACCAGGGTTCAATTCCCGACGCGGCAGGGTCATGAGACCCAAATGTCCACGGACTCGATAATTCTCGCCTCGGTGCCTATTCTAATCATGGGGTCCCACGCTGCAACTCTGGGCAATAGTTGCTTAATCTCCACTACGGCGGCCCACCCGCTGCGGGATGCCTGGCTTTCACCCTGGGGATACCCAGTAGGGGTTATCTCACAGGGAAAAGCCAGGACGGGTTCCCAAGGCAAGCGCCTTGATGCCTTCGGGTGATACGTGCAATACAATACATTTACTTGACTTATGCAGCTTTTCATGATATCCAAAGACAGAAGAGGAAAGACAGATGTGCACCCAGGACCCAGAAACCATCTCATTAATAAGGCCACATAAATATACATAATAATCCACTATATAAACCAAGTGTCCCCACCAGGCATGTGGCTCAGCAGATACAACAAAGCAGAATGAATGGTATTGTGATGGCACACATCACAAACTAAGCATATGAGCAAAAGCCATTTCCTCCTATTCAGGAGTGTCAAATAACAGGGCCACTCTGCCGATCAGCATTGGAAACATTATACAAGCCTTTCATCACAATGCTAGTCTGAAGCACTAAGTAGCTGGCGCAGCGAGTTATGGGGGAAGTTAGAGTGGTTCCTTAATGGGTTGAAGCTTCATGTACTACTGTAAAACCTACCTAAGCCTGTTTGACGCGCAGATGAAATGTGCCCACCACTCCAATGCATTAAAGGCCAAGGTTAGTGCAGTATTTGGTAGTTTAAAGAAACAGTATATTGCATTAGATCACAGAAAGTACACGGAGTGCTAAAAGCCTATAATCTGAGGGTACCTGCACTATCGCTGTATGCCGCCAATCAAAACTGGTAGGGCGGCACGGGGAAGAAGGGGTTGGGAAATAAAAAAAAACCTCACTTATCTGCTGCTGCGCTGCTGTTGCCGGCTGCCTCATTGCACCTACTCCTCTCCGGAAGTGGATAGGCCTGAAAGCACAGGCTCCCCACCCAATCCAGACGCTATGAGAAGAGCGCCAGGATTTATCTGACCAGCCTGGTTTTCCATTCAGACAGTGCCTGGGAGGCTGTGGCATTTCTCCAACCCGGCTGTTGAGCACAGCTGGGTTGGAGAAGCATAAGTGGACATGTCTGTTTGGCTGGCCTAAAATGGCTTGCCAAACTGACACGTGCAACTGATAAGTGCACACGACTCCCTTCCATGGCCCAGCCCTGCCCCTGGACGGCCGGCCATGGGTAGGTCCTACACTAGGAGCCATCGGGACTAAAGTTGGTCTCTCTCGCAATGCCAGGAAGCAGCCCAGCCTGTCCTTGATAGGGCAGTACCCCTCCCCCATTTTAGGTGCATTTTTTTCCAGAAGATATAATATACCTTTCGTTTTCACCAAACATTAGGTCTACTGTTGAGTCCTGACGTAAGGGGACGTGACTTTTCTGTTCTTAAACCTGATACATGCCGCCCCCTTCGAATAGATGAGGATATATAAGTCCTGAAGAAATGCCTAAATCCATATAGACTGAATAAGGCATGAAACATGCCGACCCCCTGCAAAATTGATTCATTCAATACCTGAAGCGGGTTTAATTTTCCCTCTTTAGTTTTACGACCCTCTAGTCGGTGTTTTCACTCATGGCCCAGGCACTCCACGAATAAATTATCTTTGGAATATCCAGTAGCCATTTTTAACCTCGCACACACTATCCTACTTCTACTCACCACACATAGGCTCCCTCCACAACATCTTTTAGCTTCACGACAGCAAACCGACTAGACCTCCAGCAAAGAGCCCCCCTGTGGGGCCCACTGGGCATTGCCGCGCCGGCCCAACGAGGAGTTGCCCTATGATGAAGCATGACACCCCTCGGGGTGTGTGAGAACAGTTGCTCCTCATTGGAGGTATCCCTGTACAATCACGCACTGTCTTGTCTGATCTAGCACCTGTCTGTAACTGACACAACATTTTTGGCCTGTCACATTCCTTCGCCCTTCCCCCATAGGAACAGCGTACTTTCTCCTTTTACCGGCCCTGCCCCTCCCACTCCCACATAAGCAGCGCAGACAGAGATAAATAAAACAATAATAATAATGTTTTATTGTCGTTTTATTTATCATCTCCTAGCAGTGAGGCAACGCTCCTCCGCCATTAATGAGAAGCCGCCACTGATTACAATAACCGCCAAGCAGCTTGAGGTCAGTATCCAGAAAGGACAGGATAAGGAGATTAGGACGACTGTCTGCAGCAGTGCGAGGCAAACTTGGACTAACTGTGGTAAAATCTAACAGCAGAATTTAAACTCCAATGTGGAAAATCAACTGCAGTCACTGGTGGTTAAAGGGGCTTTACATGCTGTGGTGCTCCCCTGCAGATCTGGACAATCTTGGAGGTTGCACTGGCCATGGCGAAACTTCAATGAGGTGGTGAAGCAGCAGTGCCATCTTAAAACGTCTCAGCTGATTTTTTAGAATGAGAGGGTTCACGGGTGCGTTCCTTGCTGCACAAGTCTGGATTGGTGGAGGTACTCAACACTGCAGAATATGGTAGATGCGCAACCATATCTTCCAGAAATGGTTCACACACTGCTCTTTGATATAAATGTGAAAATGAAGGCTATGTGTGCGATGCGGAGGGGAAGGGAAGGTGGAGGAGGGGGAGGAGGGGACAAAACTTACGGGTGACTTACATTACGAACCAGGTGTTAGTTCTTTGTGCAGGGCAGGTTCATAAACTTGGACAAATTTTCGAGTGCATCCAAGCCTTCAGATACCAAGGAAATACCTCTGGAAACGGTCCTTTTAAAACTACGTGCGAAAAATCAAGGAAGAAGGAATGGACCTTTATAAAAAAAAGTCAAAAAGTTCAGTTATATTGTAATATTCATGATTTTTAAAGTATTTAAAAGGACTAATCAACTGATTTACTGTATGTATTCTGTTTATCAAATAGCTCGAGATATTTTACTATGTGTTTGTGCTCAATAACTTTTAGGGAACGTTTAGCACTCCTTTTGTCTTTCCGAACTATAGCTGTTACTTCTCTTTTTCCTTTGTGCACCTCGTACCCACATAGAATTGTGATTCATGAGGCATCACAGTGCCACCCATGCCTGGCAGGTCATTGAATCACTTTGCGATATTGTGGGCCCTTAATGCCTGTACCGATGACACATGAATCAGCAGTGAAGTAAACATTCAGCTCTGAACCGTAAATGCTCTACTTGTGCCCACGATCATTAGCATTTTTTATCATTACAAAGGCGAACACCGTAATCTCGCCGCCAAACCTTTTCCTCTTTTTAAAGAGACAGCAAGGCAGTGCTTGATTTGAGCGGGTGGTATTCAGTGCTCAGCACCAGCACTTAATTCACAACACTGGGACTTATGACAACTACCACTTGATGGCACTGGTGTGTGAAATATAGAGATGACCACAACAACAGTTGTTTATTAAGCAAATAGACATTAAAACATCTAATAACTGCCTACCAAGCCATTCTTTTAGCTTTAGGGGTTCTCAAACAGTCAAAATTGTCACTCTTGTACCAGTGTGATGGCTAGTAGTTGTGTAAGTACTATCATTGCCAGCGACTGCAGTGGCAATGGGTGGTGCCAGCCAGGGAGGACTCCTGATGAGGACCCTGGCACTTATCTTTTCACAAATTAAAAAAGTAACAATTTTGTGGGCAAAGAAACAGACACAGCTAATTAGAAAGCAGAAACGTGTATTTGAATTGTTTTTTAGTGATGTGGACTGAGCCAAACATCAAAGGAATGATAATTCTAAACCAGTTATGAACACTGAGAACAAACAGTCCTCTTTGCTTCCGATTAACTAGAACACTCAAAAATACCATGATCAGAATAAAGAACTGAGTAGAGAGGTATAAGGGGTTCACTTCCAAAAACCAAAGTACTATTACTGAGACAGACAAGAATGGAAATCTAGTAAATAGTTAATCAGAAAGAGAAGGCATAAAGCATGTTCACACCCTAACAGAGGTCTGCACCACATTTTATACTACTTAAATATGAAACAAAACATTTTGAAAGTACTTTAAGTAACGTTTTGCTTTTCAGCCTCCTATTTTTGTGGACTTCGTTTTTGACTCTACACACTTCACCATCGCTAACCAGTGCTAAAGTGACTGTGCTCTCTCCTCTAAACATGGTAGCACTGGCTTGCACCCAACTGGTATATTTTATTTACTTCCAATTCCCAAGAAAAGTGGTACTACATATAAGCAGGGCCTATAAATTAAATGCTACTAGTGGGCCTGCTGCACTCATTGTGCCATTTTTAAACTACCATTTCGATCTGGCAAGATAACATCTTGCCAGGTAAACCTTCCTTATTAATACACATAAGTCACCACTAGGTTACGCCCTAAACAGCCCAGAGGACAGGGTGCGGTGTCTTTAAAGAGTTTGACATGTACTTTTAAGTTTTACATGTCCTAGTTTTCACTACTGAGGCCTACCTCTCACATAGGATAACATTGGTTTAACTTACTATACTTAAAAAGTGATTACTTTCAATTGGGAGTAGGTAGGAATATCAAGTTTGGTGCCTAAAGAATTGTAATTAAAAGCCCTCTTTAAAGGTAAAGTTGGATTTTAAGTCGCAGTCCTGAAAATGGCACCTTTAGACTGTTGTCATTTTCTTATCCTAACCATTTGGTGCCTGTAGCCTGCACTGGGGCACATGACAAGGTGTTGCTTGCAGTTGTTTTTTGTGTATTGCTCTCAGATAGTGAGACAACAGGTTAATAGGTGTTGGCAGGGTGGGCCATCTCTAACTTGATGAGGCGGGAGCGGTTACCTACCACACTTGCATATCACATAGGCTCTGCCTGAGCACACTCACCAAAGGGGTTGACACTAGTCTATTGCGACCCCAGACAATCTACGGCCAGCCCCGGGAGACAGAATTTTCCAAGCATTTCTGGTGCGGAAACTTTCACAACCTTCTCCAACTTCAAAGTGGGCACCAGATATAAATATTGGACCCTCAGATCCAACTCTTCAGTACACCTCTCGACCTGTGGAAGACTCAAAGCTGTACTGCTCTGCAAGAAGATCAGCCACTCTTTTGCCCTGCTGCCTGAGTGAAGGACTGGACCGGCATCGTGAAACAAGGACCAACAGAGAAACTCTAAGGGCCAATTGGCTGACCTGATCAGAAGCCTCATGGGCAGAACAGGCTCCAACCATTTTGAACCCAGCACCTGGACTCTGTCTGCAGTGAGTACTACCCACCAAGTGGGGCTACCCCAGTCCTGAACCCTTGCTAGTGGTCCCGAAGATTCTCTGTCAGCACAGCTGTGGTCCTATGAGCAGAATCGAAGCAGTGCAACGCATCACTGCAGCATCAAAACTGCCACAGCGCGATACATCCCTGATCCGGAACCCTCACATCACATACTGAGGTCTATTCAGAATTGCCACTGCGCGACACAGCCCTGATGCAGGCCTTCACATCATAAGCCCCTCGTCAACCGCATCCTGGATGGCAGTGCAGGACTTCGCATTGCAGACCCACAGTTTCATCAGAACCACTGGTGTGCAACACATCTTCGACTCAGAATTTCACATCACAAACCCCTTGTTGATGACATCCTCGATTAAGATGAAAGGCTCTGAATCGCAGCTCCTCAGAATTGGAGCTTGCAACGGTCCCCAAACCAAGACACAAGGTGCTTTTTTTAGCTGGCCTAACTGGGTATCTGTATCCAGTTTGTGCTCCACTGTGGTCAGCCTGAACTTGTGACTTTGTCCCGGTCCAACATGACCAGAAAATCAAAGTTGGTGCTTGGTGTTTCTAGGCACTATTTTTGGATGTATAGGTATAAGTTACTGACACTACCTGAGGATAAGAGCTTAATCTGTGTCCAGCTTGAATCCAATGTTTCAAACAGCCTTCCCAAAAGAGAAACACGTATCACTTTGGAAAGGCCAGAACGTGGAGCCCTCCAAATCATTTATACTACATGGGACCAAGATCACTGGATGCCCATCCAGTCCTGAATCTCCACCATGATTTGTTGTTTATACCAATCTATAGCCCTATATTCTGAGAAGCAACTAGCAGTTGTCTGTAGAAGCCCCAAGGTCAGTAAGTGGCTCAATCGCAGTACAGCAGACACAATGGCAGAGCTCAGGAAGGGCACCCCTCTCCTTGAAAAAACCAGTGGTCTCAGAATATATCCAGGGAGCTCCCTCTATTTTAACACCCACATCGAGGAACTAAGAGAATCTATTTGGGGAATCCAAAAACATTAAGAAACTTTTGCAAGTTTTCACGCATCACCACCACCACCATCTGCTCAGAGGTCTCTCACGTGGCCTGTACAGGTATTCTTTAAGGTCTAGTTACAGGAGCAGATTTCAGGCAGTCAGTAAACAGAGAAGTTTTCACCCCTTATACTGGGTTCCAGGCCCCTCTTCCCTCCATCCAGTTGGTCCCCTGGAAAACTCACATTACATTGGCTGCTTTTCTGGATGTGCATTTCACTGAGTCCTTAATGAGACAGATGGGTCCCAAATCTGGTTCAACGCCCACTGATTCATCACCTACCTCTTCACCACCACATCCAGACATTCTGCTTTGCTCTGATAGCATATGACTTTCTCTCCGGTTTTCGCCTCTTCCAGACTAAGGGTCCCTCCTCAGTCAGGGTCACACTTCATCTCAGCCAGCTGACCTTTGCTCATCACTCAATACAAGTGGTTACCCTTTTCACTGGCTGCCAAGAGGGCCAGCAAACAGTAATGCGCACTTGTGCAGTACAAACCACTCCTTCCTCTCCTCTGACTGACCTGGCCCTGAGAGCCACTGACTTCAATAGGAAAAATAAAATGATAATAACAATACATTATAATTTTATTTTTGTTTTTGAGCAGTGGGGCGAAGCTCCTCTACCTTAGCAGAGGAGCCAGTACTGCTGTCACTCAACATTCTCAAGGTCTGAGTAGCACTGCCCACATTAGTCTTGGCAATACCAGTAGTACAAGCACTCGTGTTGGCCATGGGTAATACAATACGGACACAAATTACCTCAGTCCATGCAATTTGCCTTATAAACAGTGTAGGAGTCACTCATTATGTACAGTGCTTTACTGCTTATAAGCATGCTTGTACACACTAGTGTTGCTACTGCATGCCTGTTTGCCACATTACTTACATTATTACTCCACTACTAACACATAGCATCCACATTCAATGGTAGTCAAAGTGGCTCAGAATATGACTAGTGTGTCTGCGGCCATCTTGGAATATCTAACACGTCTCAGTTAATTTACTGGAAATAAAACATTCATATAAAGCTTCCCAAATCAAGCATTTTTCCCTTTGAACATTACAGATATGCCTAATCACTGAGCCTAGGAAGCGCTAGTAAAGCCAGTAGGTCTCCCCTTTTAAAAGGTTAGTGTCAACCTATTGTTTTTTCAATGCGTGGTTGCATTGCACAGGCAAGAAATGGCTTTTGGTGCATCATGATGAATGATGATGCATGTGCACAAACTGCAATAATTTTGCAATGTTTTTCTTTCTGAGAAAAATAATTCTAAAAAGGGAGCTCATGCATGATGCATACATACTCATGCACACACACTGGTGGCCATTTTAGCATTCTAATTACCATTCAAACATTGGAAAGAGCCATTTTAAAATAGTAAATTAAAACTAAAAATAAATGCGTGGGAGCACCACAATTGAGTGGTGTGCTGCCTAGTAGCATTTTGCAGTTCTCTTAGTTGAAAAAAATACCAAAAATAAATGTAAAAATAAAAACAGGAGATAAGGCAGGGAGGGATGGAGGCATACTGTGGAGCAATGAACACGTATAGGGGTGAAGAAGGGAAAACAGATAAAGCATAGAGGTCCTTGGGAAAAATAATTTAAATTAGAAACAGAAAACTGTAAGTATGTTGGGGAGCAATTGACAAGCAGGGGTGGTGGGGGGACAGAAAGAGAGACCACAACAATGGGGCGGAGATGATGAAAGATGAGTAGGGACATCATGGAGTTCTGAAATCAAAATTTTAATAAAAAACGTTCCCTTACATCAGAAGTGCAAGACAACAAATCATCCAATCAAAAATGGAGAGACTGAAATGCTTCGTGTAAACAGATAGGAAAGAATTCCAATCGGGTGCTGGAAACTGAGACAGACAAGTACGTCATGGAATCATGATCAAGGTGCCCTAATTCTCCAGATTACTATTAACCACTGGTTGTAGGTCATCAATGCCGGACATAGCTGCATCAAGCAAACGCAATAAGATGATGCCACCTCCAGTTTGGAACCAGCCATATACAAATCAGTCTTGACCCTGCTACTCATGGGAACAGTCCAGCCCGCACTACCAGGCCAGGCCAGGACACAAGCATCCTGGGCCCGATTTTGGCGTTTCACTCCTCATCAGTCAGGCTAGCTTGAATCAAGTGGTAAAGTGAGCAAGAGACACGTGCCTGGGCACATCCTATCCACTTAGGGCAAATATAGCAAACACAAAAGCTGGAACAAGCTCTCCACCAACTGCATACCTTAAAAACCGACCTTCAAGTCGACTCCATAATAAAACCTAGTGAACTAGCCTTTTAAACATCTATACCTATAACATTCTCAGATGAGGTGATAAGAGGGCACATGCTGGTCGTCATGTATAAATTGTCTACAAGCAAGCATCCTTCACAAAAATGTTTTGCATGCAAAGAAAAGGCATGATTCAATATAATCATGTAATGTTACTGTTTGAGCAAAATTGTTCATTCTCTCAAACAAATAACTTTAGAACACAAAAACAGTCCCAGCTGCAAAAGAACGAGGTAACGAACCATCTCTAACGACCAAGCTCTGAATTCAAGGAATCACATCTTCAATCAGTATACTTGCTGTAGTTGGAAATACTGTCAAAACCATGCATCAAATACATAACCAACACGATTGTCCAGGAGACATGCCCACCCTGGCATTTTCCACAATGACAAGTACCGCCATACCAGAAACTAAAATGTGTTCCCCAGCCCAGCATGAGCCCGTCTCACTAACTCCCATAAACATAGAAAGACGAAAGAGCATATCCCCTTGGTGACAGCTCATATGAATACTTTGTGGATGCTCTCATATGTGCAAGATCCACAATAGAAAAACAGAACTTTCACAAATTGGTTCCTGACAAACCTCCACGTATCACGCCACCCACCGAGGTACGCTTCAACATCACCTTGGGAATTAACATTACAGACATCCACCAAACAAACTTTGAGACACTCATCAAAGACAGAGGCATAGGAAATGGAGGAGACAATGTAAATTGTCAAAAACATAGGCTCCTGCTCAGCTCGTCAAGCCCCAATTTTTGATTATTGTGTGTATGTGCTGATGAAATATGCCACAAGCCCAGCCACCTCGTTTGAGTGTTGATGTGGTGTCAGCCCTCGCAAGAAATGCCATTACGTCTTCAAAGGGGATGTTCTGGACCTTCATTTTTCATGAATTCTATCTCAGGGAGGGATTTCATCATGGAAGATGTAAAAATATATACAGACTAAGCATCCAAAATATGGGCTCTTGGAATCAGGTGAACTCAACAAACTATGCTTTACAAGGCTGATCAACCAGCACACTCTGATGGCCATAGGTTCTACCAGAATTTAAAATTGAAATTTTTTTAATTTTGTAATTCTCATCAGACCATGCCCATATCCGATTTCATATTGAGGATGAGTTCCGCGGCAAGTCAAAGCATAAAACAAGTGTGACGCAACTCATCGCAGTTAAGCACTTTCACAAAATTCATCCAAATATTTGCAAACCACAGAGAAAATGTAAATGCTCCCCACTCTAACAGAGATCCTTGATTATCTCCAACTCTTGAACACAAAGGCCCTCGACAGCGTGGAACCCTTCAAATTCAACCCAACACTAAGTCCTCAAAAAGAATAAAGCATTTTCAAACTGCTTGCAGGGAAGTTAATGTAAATGAAATGTCGAGGTAAGACACTCAAATATAAATGGAAGAGGTTCCACTGTCCCAGCACACCATTGTGTACACAAGTGGGCCAGGGAAAAGGCCAAATGACCTGTTGGCAGGCACCAGTTTCCAAAGCTGAAAATGCCACCACACAACTCGAAGCTCCCCAAATGGTAAAGTCTCCCTGAAACTCACAGACTAGCTATGAAAATAAGACAAGATGTCTTTCATTCCTGGCATAATCAGCTTAATGCAGGTCTGTCTATCAGCTTCCTACTCCCTCACTAGCACTCATTAAAACACTCTTCCTTGAGTATGTGCTAGTTCATAGAACAGAAGTCACAAATATCACACCCTAGACTTCACATACTCTTTGCCCGGACTAGATGCCCATAGTGAGATATGGTCAGTCCCCACACTGCCGGTCTTCACCTCACTTACACGTGCCTTAGAAAAGCCTTTTAATTCTCACAATTAGTCCTACACGACATGTCATGCCCCCAACTCGTAAAAACAAAACACAGATCCTGGCCAGTTACAGACCCACCATGGCCTAGCCTGACAGTCAGAACACAACTTCTAGCATGCTTTGAAAATGTCTTCCTGTTAAATCTATATATGGCTTCCAACAAAAGAAACTGCCCTAAAATTATTCCCTACTGACCGAAACGTGGGCTGGGAATGTATAATATTTTCAAGGGTTTTTCTCAATTGTCTTTGGTCCTTTTCAAGACCGATTTCACGATCACGTGTCCCTCCCACCCTTTAACTCGCAATGTGCATCGAGTCTATTCCTGGACCATGTGTGTGGGGCAGGGGTATTTAATAGTTGTTGTCCATTAATCCCATTAGAGGTGCTCTGATGTGTTGTGGAGTGCACTTAAGAGCCATCCTTTTGCGGGAGATGTCTAGGGATAGCTAAAACGAATGGTATTAGTAGATTCAGAACTTACACTTTTGATAATAACTTAATACCCCGTGAATAACAAAGATTTACTTTCAATAAATACCCTGTTCATCATCATCTTTTTCCAAGTGCTTGCAACCTATTTAGAATGGATGCGGGTTGGCAGTAAGACCAGCAAGGGTGGGTTTCAAAATAGAATTGATTCTACCTAGCAGCGGGTAGTTTTTTTTTTTTTTTATAGATTTGCAAAGATATTTTTGAGTATAAAAATAACTCCAATCCAATTATCTTTATTGTTCAGTTAATGTAAATTTACAATTTGTTATACAAATCACAATTTAAAAGCATCATAGAATAAATGCTGGTGTTTTGCCTATGGTTGGGCAATCATCCTTCATTAGTTATAAAAGTTTTGCTGCGCCTAATCACCAATACCAGATTAAAAGGAATATACCATACTAGTACAAGCACTCAATAAGACAAGGCTGAATGCTTTGGCTTGGTATCAATATCATCACACGAGACATACCAGACTAACAAAGAAAGAAGACAGGGCATAAAACATAATAGGTTTGATACTGCAAATATTCAGGAACAAGTGCTTAGTGCTTTAACTTTGTTTTTATTTCATCATACATCGAATACTAGGCAAAGAAGAGGAAGATGAAGACTACAGGGGATAAAACATAATAGCTTTCGTTGTGCAAATACTCTGGATAAAAAGAGTGCCTCGTGATTTAACTTAGTTTCATTTCATCATATGGGGCAAACTGGGCTAAAGAGAGGAAAACGACTAGTCATAGGGAGTCACTAAAGGTATTACTAAAAATGACAGGAAGCGCATGCAGCTTACTCATAGATGCCAAGTGCCCTGTGAATAAGTGCCTGGTTGCCAGTGCCTTTCAATCCTAGCACAATGACTACTAAACTAAGTCTCGACTCGATCACTTTCCAGACAGTATCCAATCACAGTAAGAGCTTCTTTGTAATTCTGTCTCTACTAGTATTGAATCTGCGATGCACAAAAATCATATGAAATTTCCCGCAGAACATCACATCCTCTGCTTGAAGGCAGGCTTTGATCGCGTGCTGGCACTTGTGTATTTTGGTCCTAATAAAGTACTGTCTCAGCAGGCCTTTCTGTTCTGTCATTACAGCTGGGTGGGTACAGACAATGTGGCAAATGTCTTCCTTTGAGTAGTTACAGAGCTGGCATGAGATCTCAGTGGAAGAACTGCTACACAGAGATGAATTAGAGAAGGATTGGAGATCCCCCAGCTGACGATTCAGCAGCTTGAGAGTGGACTTTAACCCAAATGGACTTTAATCCTAACAGTTCCCCTAAGTGAGATTGGGGTTTTAGGAGGCCATATGAGCCTATTATCTTCCAAACATGAGATCTCTTGGACAGCGCAGCTTTATCGATAAGAGATGAGAACTTTTCCCAGTTGAATATATGACTCTATTAAAAGTTTGTGGATAAGGCCATTTGTTGCTCCTGGTTTAAGTAATCATGAACAAAGGTGTTTCTTGGGTCACTTATGGGCTTCCACCCGATACATCTTTGGGTGGATCTGGGATCGTTGTTTAGCTTATAACAGAATTTCAGGTAGGGACCCAGGCTGCTCATGCTCGGTTTCCTGAGGCCAAACTCAAGACGAATTTGAGCTGGAGGGGCAGACGAGGAAGGTTGAACACACGTCTGTATGTCCCTGTTATGGCATTATCTATTATTTTGTTGTCTATTCCTCTCAGGGCCTCAGCTCCGTACGTAAGAGAGGGAACATGTTTGGCAGCCATAACTTGAAGAAGTGGCTGAAGAGACACTCCTTTTAAAGAGATCCTTAAGGAGCAGAAAGCGGAAGTTAGAATGTGATTCCTCTTTTGTATCACACTGCACTGTTTGGTGTCTTCATGTAGTCACTACAATTATTTTTACTTTGTTAAGATTCACTCGTAGCCCGCGATTTGCAGTATACATGGCGGTTGCATTAATTAAACGCTGTAGGCCAACCTACAGCATATGAGAAGCTCTAAATCCAGACACCGTGGGGGGAATGAGAGTTGATGCTATTTAGAGCTGTTGTCAACTCCGCTAGATACAAGTTGAAGAGGAAAGGAGCCATGACACATTCTTGTTTAAGGCTGTTGCTCGTAGGAATTTTTTTTTTTAGACCGATGAACCTTTACCCAGCCTTACCCTTTAACAATACCTCAAATACTAAAATGGAGAATTCCTTAAGTTTGACCAAGACAGACATTACAAGTTAACGAGTGCAATCATTTGAGAGAATTCAATTTAGAAAAAGTAAGGTAAAATATTCTGTATTCTTGGTATACTAAACAAATAGGGTTCTACTGTTCAGGGTAAAGTGCCTTTACAAAAGTGCCTGGGAGAACAGGAAGGGACTTTTCTCCAAATTGAACGAGAAATGACCTCAGACGCAATTGAGGTGCAAGGATTTTCGAAGCACCCTCCAGGAGGGCCTCACTGGAGGTCTTTACATGTAATCTGCAACCGGATTGTGGTAGTGCTCCACTACTGTCTGAACACGACACCGGCCTAATCCTTAGGTGCCCTAGCCCATAAAATGACAACTCCAACGAACAATGTAAGCTACGGTCTCTGCCACTGTTTTGGACTGACTTGTGTCATAAATAAGAGAAGAGCGGGAGCAGCAACATTTTACCACCATAGGCAAAGGGATAAATAGTTGTTTGTCACTGGAACTTTAAAGGAATGTGCGACTTTTAGCTGGAAATCTAGTAACATTTGTAGACGTATCAAGCGCAAACTACAGAACATAACAGAATAATAAACAAAGCAGAGAGAACAACACAATTTCAACATAAGGCATAATGCAACCAAAAGTCAAAACTGAATGCACACAGCCACAACACACCTAATTGCAGTAATGGTGCAAAAAAAATACAGCAGCACACACATTATAACAGAGCACATCACTACCACAACAAAAGGTCACACAGCAAATATGCACAAACCCTTTTGACACACATTTCACCTCCAGAAACTTGCTTTCAATAATACTGTGGTAAAGGGTATTTGCACCAAGTGCTGTCTCCTATTTACTAAGAAGGACATGAGACAACGCCATTCAAAAAAGAAATTGTCATCCTGCCACTATGTTGTGTTTGTTTTCAAGCATCCAAGTGGAGCATCCGATAAGGAACTTGTTTCAGGTGCTCGGAAGCATCATGGGTAATTTCGTAAACTGCATTTGTGATTCAGATACTGCGTCACTTTTCTAACTTGTGCAAAGACAGTGTTCATACATTTTTAACTCTATTGATGTGTACTTTCTCCACACACTCCGTGAGCTAAACTTTATCTCAGAGCCAAGCTTTTCCATTGGACCACTTCCATGTTTCATATTTGATCACACAGCCTCTTGCTAGAGGGACACGGAGAGATTTGTTAACAGAGTTCTCTTATTGTGCACTTTACCTTTCTCACAGCACAAACAACGCAATACCCAATAGACTGTTAGAGGTTACCTGTGTTGAACGCCGTTTACATGTTGGTTTGCATGCATGATATTGTGCACACGGGTGCTAAGCCGGAAACAGACATATATCTAAAGAATCATGCACCAACATCAGCAATGGCACACTCAAGTGAAAGAGAATAATGTCAACCTGCAGGGTTTTAAACACGTTCTTCAAAGGTGAACTTTGACCTTATGACGCTCTAGCACAGCAGAAGGTGAAATGGGAAAATGATTCATCCTTGGTTTTAAGTGCACCTCCGATTGGTTCACTGAATGTGGGTTGTGATCTTTACACGTTCTCAAGCAGTATGAGTGCTTGTCAGAAAAAATGTGTCAATTGGTGCAGACCGCCATTGATGAACAATGATAGCACTGAAATGATACCTACAGAAATGGAAAAAAAACATATTGCCGATTCTGAACATCAGACTGGGCCTGCAGGTTTGAAATGTTACATAAAATACGAAAATAAATTTACAATTTCATCAGTGTGTGTATCTAGTTAAAACAAAATTTAAAACCCAGTGTTGGGAACATCTTTACCAGTATAAAATCCGAGTTAAATGTTGGCACAGAATGAGACTTTGAGTGTCTTGCTGCTATGTATTGCGGATACGTATTATTTTAGTCCAGCCATGGGTTTCTTTGCCGGTCATCTTACTTGTTTTAGGCCAGTTTTCTCCGCTTGTTGTAAGGGTTAACCATTTACTTCTGGCAGTATGTTCTTATTATGGTCTGGTTAGGAACATGTGCCTTTTAGCAGTGTGCAACCCAGGCCTAGTTCAGTTTCTGCTAGCTTGGGCCTTTTTTGTTCTGCCACCATAAGGAATTTGACCAATCTACAGTTTAGTTGTATATTTTCTGGATTAAAGCATTCTAACACCGCTTGTCTCCTGGTCCGAATGCCTTTCTGTCTGAAGGGTTCTTTGAGAAGCTGATTCTGTGCTTGGCGCAGGTCCTTGCATAAGCAGATTAAGTGTAACATGTCGCCTCGTTTGGTGTTGCACAACCTGCACGACTCTTGTGCTAGTGACCTTTGCCATGATGGAAGATGCTGAGCGCATGGAAGGATTCCCATCCTGTGCCTAAGAAAGTTAATTTTTATGGACTTCGGGTAGCCCTGGTTGAAATACAATTATGGAACCAATGATTTATAGGAGTTAAGGGTCATCCAGGTGTGCGATCTGTTTGGGAAGGTTGCTTTGTCTTCCACCAAAGAGATTTGTTTTAAGGTTTTCCAGACCAGTCTTTTGAAATTGGGATAGCCAATTTGTGCGTTCCAGAGTTCTGTGAGTTGGGTAGATTCTAGGGCTAGCTGTAGGTAGCTTCTGGCTTGGGAGTGCTCCCTGTGCTGTAAGTCCTGCCACAGCAGAAAGTTTAGCGTATTTGTAGAGGCACTTCTGATCCTGTGCAAGCAGATGATATACGCACCATGCCTAGCTAGGTCTTGTGGTAGGAGGCCAAACTCCAGCCTTATTTGAGTAGGTGATGATTAGGATGGAAGGCTGAACATGATTCTATAGGCCTTGACCTGTGTGCTTTCCAGCTCCTTTGCATCTCTTCCCAGCATCGCCTCACTGCCATAGGTAATTGAGAGTACTAATTTGGCCTGGACTACTTTCAAGAGCGGAGTCAAGGTAGGCCCCATCAGTATACTTGCAAGATTGTTCATTGTTGGGGCAATCAGCAGACCTTTCCTTCTAGCTTCCTCTTTCTGGCGCCTAATCGTCCCATCCTTGTCGAATGTAACTTCAAGGTACTTGTATTCCTGAACTGAGACCAGTTTTGTACCGCCAAGGAGCCAGCTTTTTTGGAGGTTCTTTTTATAGTTTATTGACATTGTCCGTGTCTTGCTCAAGTTTATTTTTAAGTTGTTTTCTGTGGCGTAGTTCTGCATTTCCATCAGTAGATGCTGGAGACCAACACACGTATGACTGAGCAAAACTACATCGTCGGTGTACATGAGATTGGACAATGTTTTCCCTCCAATCCTTGGTGAATGGGAGTTGCAGGCGTTGAGCGCCTTTGGAAGGTCAGCCATAAACAGATTAAACAGGGTTGGGGCAAGCACACAGCCATGTTTCACACCCTTTGTTGTGGGAACTTTTGCGGAGATGTGGGTGCCACCGCCTAATTTCACCTGCACCCAGGTATCTGTGTGCAGAAGTTTTAGCATGTTTAAAGTCTGCTGTGGTGTGCCCCATTGTGCCAGTTTCCCCCACAATCTAGCCGATCTACATTATCGAAAGCAGCGCTGAAGTTAATATTACATAAATGTAAAGGTATTTTTGAGTCTTTGGCTGCATCGGTTATTAGTGAGATTGTGAGGATGTTTGTGGATGTACTGGCCATTTTGCGGAAGCCGGTCTGATGGTGTGAAATTTATTTTTCATCCTCACCCAAGCAATATTTTAGGGTTCTTGGTCCTAATGAAATGGGAATGTGGGCCAGGTGTATATAATTTAGCATGTTCAAGCTAATTCAGAACTGACACCAATGCCCTACACCACACAAGACCTAGACCAAAGGGTTTATTGGAGGAACTGATGGCTGGGCACGAGAACAGAGAAGGGCGCACATAATAAACAGCAGTTAATGGTGCCTTATATGTCTGAATTACAAAACAAAATCTATCCATCCTTCTCACTAAGTCACTGTTGCTTGTCTCATCCACCCCCCTCAATTGTTGAAACCCTTGATCTTTGTTCAAGTCACCTTCCTAGCGCCTGCCAAACACAGGATGTCAACAAGGCGCAACAGGGAAGAAGCAGTAGCACGAATGAAGTTCAGTCCGTTTAGCAGCTGAACTATGGTGGGGTAAAGTCGCTCACACTTAGAACCCCCAGCACGCACTTCTAGACTCCAAAACCACCGCTGACTTCCCAGCCACACAGACTGTGGAGCATTCAAGATCACCGCTGCTGGGATCCAACTGATCGCACCAACATGGCGTCGGAGAGATGCCACGCTGACCTCCTGCAGGCACAATGTGAGGAACGAGCACGCGTCAGCCAAATCCATTAGAGCATCCATCCCTTCAGAGCTGAAATGAGGACGGCCATTTTGAGTACTCTTTAGGGTAATACTCTTTGCTTCTATCGGGACTAAATTCATGTGTTCAAATCCCTTCCTGTTTCAGAGTTCGAAGAAGCATCAGCAAGTGACCAATTTAAACTAGTAGAAATGATGGGAGACCAGAGCCAGCTCTCTGCACCAGATAAATAAATTCAAAGCCAAAATGTCAAGTCAGTGCACATGGCAGCTCGAGAGGAGGGGAATATAATGTGTACAAAGATGAGCAGAGTCTGCCTGTGTCCAAGCACACGATGTGCTATGTACTTACTTCATGTAGCCACTTAGATAATTAATCTTCTATGGGAAGTGGAACTGTCAATGTTTTGATCTAAACTTTTGCAGAGTAGTTCTTCTGGCCATAGAAAAAACAGCTCTCATAAGTAGAAACCTGTTCCCAATCAGGCCTCTTAGGATTAGCGCCTCAAACTCAAAATAACTCATTTCAGCAAAAAAAGGTGTAATACATTTCACGGGCATGTGAACATCTTTAATATTGCCATTTTACATCTTTGATTAGTCACGCCTTACACTCTCGAAAGTATGACAACCCCCAATGGACCACACCAATCATTCACCAGATGATAACCCCCTTGAGGAATGTGACTGCTGAGTATTTCACAGAGGTATTTTTGGCCAACCACAGGTTGTCGAACCGCTGCTAAAAGAGTGATTTAATGTGATATTTTATAGCTCCATGACCCTACAGTAGAAAAAGGTGAAACCATTTAGCATCTGGACCTAGAAATGTGGGACAGACTTGTGTGCTATGCTTGAAGGCGGATTTTAGCACGCTAATTTTGGATTTAATGCTTAATTTGCAAAAAATAAGTTCAGGGACCTAAGTTTTCCGTAGAAGCCCGCCGATCGTGCTGCCAACAGCTGAATGCTCTGGTTAGCCGAATGTTAACCCTTCCTAGTCTTGATTTTACCTTTTTATTCTACCACCCCACACTTCCTGTCTCTTAACCACACTCTTGTGGGTTGTTTCTGAAGTTGTGTCGCTCTTTTCTCACTCTTTGCTTGCTTTCTCCTGTTCCTCCTTCTTTCTCTTTTATGTATGTTCTTTTTTGCTCTAATTCATACCTTGATGATGTAAAATTAGCTCAGATTCCCAAAATTGAATCCTGATTTCAAACTCCCATGACCACCGGGATGTCTAAAGCACTGCTCGGGTTCGAGAAGAAGTGCATGTGATAGATAATCCCATAATGTCAAGCATTAAAGTGTGATGTGCCTACTTTGGATGAGCCTTATTTGAAGCATGAGATCTCAGTCATTTGTGAATCATCTGGCCGCAGTGCGCATGTTGGTAAATACACTAGGATAATATTCTAGTTCTATCAATGATTGTGCATCAGGTTTTTCTTTCTAGTGTTACAACCTAGGAAAACATCACATATTCGCCTTATACTGTGCCCACCTATAACCCTTTAATCACATGAGTAGACTCCAATCTGGAACCTCGCCCAGCCAAGGTCATGGTGAGAAAAAGCAGTGGCTGGATCACAAACATTGGGCCTTCTGCAAGAGGAAGTGATCAGTAATTGGTCAGTACCCTCACCTTGACTTAGAGTCTAGGCAAGAATTATGTTTATAGGTGCAACTCATCAGGCTCTTCTTTACACTGCCAATGCGTGGGACACTGTTATCCTTCAATCAAGCATCTTAAAGATCTCCCTGGACTACAGTATTGATTCTAGCGCTTACAAACAGTCGTGCTCTAATAAAGAGTTTACAGCGTATACAGGGTCCCTAAATTCCACTGCTGGTAATTCAAAGGCCTTAAACTTGTGCGGATAACCTCTGACATGCACTAGATATTTGTGTGGCTTTTGGCAAACAGACTCCAAGCCTAGCCGTCCATTGGCTGTCCTCCTACCTTCGTTTACAAGCCCTTCACAGCTATCGGGGTGCCCGTCCAGAAACTCCACTGTCTTCCTGCTCCCCTCTTCTTCTGTATGGATGGGGGAGAGGGGTAGGCAAAAATGTTTCACCCACCAATCTCCTCGATGAGGTATGTACCTTTTAACTCTCATGATAAAAGTTCCAGATGGAGGTGGAATTTCTCATTTTCATTCTCAAGTTCAGCTTCTTATCTGCACCCAGAAGTGAGGTCTATTGGCTACCCGTGTAAAAGTCCAGGAGCCCTAGTAACGGCAGTGCTCTTTCTGCCTCGCCTGTAATGACCATATGTTTGAACGTGGCGCAATAAACAAGGCTGTGTGAGAGACAACTGATTGTGCAAAGGCATTCTCCCAGCATTGCAGCTGCAACTCTGTGGACTGTTTTTTCATTTGTGGATCCATGGCGACGCTTCGGCTCAAATAGCTCTTTTGTCCAACTTCTTGTCATTCCCATCGCCAATTTCTCCTTCATTCTACATTTTAGGACATTCCACTGACCTTTCACCACAGACAACTTCCCCAGACAGAGTAAAAAGTATCTGAAATCTGCCCTGTAATAAACACTAAACCTCCTCTAGGCCTACACTGTGTAAAAAGTGTGCAGGAATAAAAACAAAATGACTACATGGCACCAAACCCTTGAACATTGCATGCTGTCCCAGCTGCCACAAAGTGACGATGCTTCATTACAGCACTTTGAAGAAATCACCTTGGTCTGTAAGGGGCTGTGGTACTGGAAAGACAACGGGCTTTTTGTCCCCAGTCCAAGCCTGAAGTTCTGCCCATGGTCCTGCAGGTGTCTGCTTGCCTACAAGTGTTGGGTGAGAGGAGACCCTAACCAAGCCGAAGATGACGAAAGGAGCTACACACAGTACCTTGAAGCCCAAGAGAGATCCCTCGTCAAAGGCAGTGGGGGGCTACAAACAGGACAAAAAAGTCCAGATGGACACACCACCGAGGAGCAGAGATGCTACATGTGAGCTTGCACCACTGCATCAAGTGACCTTTTTATGTTAATGGTAGGAACCTTCTTTTCACCATCTAGGATTCAACCTAGCCTTTATCCACGGTGGTGTCAGTCCAGGTTTCCACCTGTCGTATGCCTTAGTATCATAAGTGTGTCCCAAAGATGGACTCGGGCCCCCTCTCACCCAACCAGCCAGAGTTCTAGCAATTAAGCAAACATTTATAGAGTGCAAATCCCCAAGTCAGAGCTAATGGGCTGGTCCATGATGACTGTTCGTATCCTGCTTGTCCAGCAGGGCTCAGATTCCATATGTCCTGTCTGTTTTGTGGATAGATGTCTTCCAACCATCTCCAGACCAGAGAGGTACTCCCTACGGGCCTACAAACATGTGGCTAATACCTAAGGAAATAGATCTATAAATAACTATAAATTAAGGCATCTGCACATGTAAACGGAACTAGGACTGTGCAATCTGAAAACTAGGTAGAATGGAGTAAACCGGAAAAAATCATCCGTTCCAGAGGCTAGAAACTACACATCTTCTTGATTTTTACTCTAATATGTTTTGAATATGTTTGTTTACATGTTATTTCTATTTAAGCGATACCCCCTAGCTTATTTAATGTCTTTGAAAAAATTGTGCTAAATTGCCTCGGGCCAGGCTTTACACAGTTTCTCACGAGCTAGGCAAAACTACTTCTCAAAGATACCCCAGAAAATGAGGAAGGTCCAGCTTTCCACCTCAGGCCAAGTATACTTGCATCTAAGCCTGCAGAAAACACATGCGGTCTCACCATTATTCTCGCCAGGTGTCCACTGTAATTGCAACATTTCAGAATGTCTTCACTAGAGCTACAAATTATCTTTCCTTCTTCCTGTTGGATTGCATGAAGGCTTGTCCAATGACTCTCCTTCCCTAAATGAAAAGCTCTACTACATCATTTAGACTTCAACCTTCTTGTCTCTGCAGAAGAAATCAAAATTCATTATTAACCTTCAGGAATCTCTCCTATGCCATGTTGTTATCAGAAGATTAGTATTTCAGCAGTGGAAAGGATCACCTTCCTCTCCTACCTGTGATGCAACTCACATCACCGTTAGCTGTGAAAAGAGTGCAATCCACATGTTTTCGAAATAATGCAGTTAGTGTTGCTCTAACCACCTTCTATCAAGCAACTAATACATACACACGCCTATATTATTCCTTAACAATATTGCCATTATATGCCCATTCTCATCTCTCACTCTACCAGAATCACTTATATTTTAATGTTTAGTCTCCTTTGTTGCCATCTCTTATCTACAGGTCTGTTTAACATCCCTCACCACTGTTCAAATACAAGGCTGCTCTAAACAAACACCAAGCCACTCACTTCACAAGTAAGCTATGCTCTCATCCTGGTCACACCTACCTCCATAATCAACAAAAAATGCCCTTACTTATCCCCATACTATCACTCTCAAGCCCCAGGTCGCCTCTTATATGATCTGTTTTTCAACTTAATTGTTTCCTCACTGAAGGGAAAGTGCTCAGCTACCTGTGCATCAGGATGCCTCTTCTTAGCCAACCTTACTTACTCAGCAATCACCAACAATAAAGGTTCTTGAATGTCTCTGACGGATGACCTCTGAGTGGGTTGTATCTATTGTGACATCATTCACCAGATGGCCCCTCTAGGATGGTCCCTATAACATTAAACAGTGCAATTCTGTCTGGACCCTCTCGTAGCGTTCCTACATGCCTTTGACGCATCCAACAAATGGTGTTCACCACTAGAACCATTACTGTGGCTTATAATCCTCCTAGCATTCAGGATCCACATGGTCTTTCCAAGAGAGTAGTTGTCATTGGTGCAGCAGCTGCAGGACCACCAGGTCCGAAGGAGTGTGAGGGGCACACTGGATACTGGCCAGCCAGTGACTGAGGCCATTTTCCTTACTTCCTGGTCTAGGTCTATGGTGACCCTCCCGTCTGTAATTTTCACAGGCTCTGTAATCTAGCACTAATGTCCGTTGTCTATGATGGATGGATTAACTGGCTGCATTGGTCCACATTGTTAGCCTTTCATCTTAAGGACAAAAGTTAATTGCGACAATTCAGATTCCCCAGCTGAGTGGAATGGAGGGAGTTTTCTGTGCTGTAATTCCGAGGGGGGTACAGACAGATAAGAAACGAACCTTCTTGACAGGGTGCCTGCTTCCCAAAAGAAATGCAAAGGCATGCAACTAGAAAATCTACAAGTGTAAAGGCTGCTTGGGAGCTGATATAGGCATTAATTGATGGAGTCACTTGAAGCTTACTGATGGAAAAGATATTTTCGTTTTGAGAGTTACTGTAAGGGTGTTCAAGCTGAGCTGTGGAGTGCATGCTTTTAATGGAAAGTTAAAAAGTGTTTGCATTAGGTATAATCTGCATATTATTGAAATCTATACTTTAGAAGCACTTTTTATCTTTATCCTAAATTTACATGCATTTTGAGGCAGCCTATATTATACAGTGTGTAATGTATGTTTAATATAATGAAGTACACATTAAAAATGCTTTTAAAAACCTCATGGCGCTAAAAATACACAGGTTACTTTACTTGCTGCACCAAACATTATTCAATTCTATGGGACTCTGATTGCACACAAAGGGCTAAATGCATCAAAATTGTAAGATGTGAATACCTAATTGAGTATTACTGAGAATCGCAATTAGGTAATCTCAATTTACAATGTATAAGACTCAAAGAGTTTCAGATAGCGATTCCTAGGGGTTTGCAAATTGCTCTACCTCATTAATATTAATGAGGTAGATCACATTTTGAGACCCCCTAGGAATGGGATGAAATGGGGATGGGGAATGGGGATGGTGGCCTGCTGAGGTCAGCAGACCACCATGTCCGTGATTGTTTTTAAATAAAGCAAACTTTTGTTTTGTAAAGCATCTCGTTTTCCTTAAAGGAAAACCAGATGCTTTACAAAAAGTGAAATTAAACGTTTTCTATTCATTTTTTAAGAGCATGCAGTACTCCGTGGGACCACTGCCTGCTCTTAAAAAAAGGCTGTGAATGGGTTACCACCTACTTAAAGTAGGTGGTAAAATGTGAATGTTTTGCGACTGCATTTCGGTCATAAAACATTCCTACATACCGATACGACTTGGTGTTAGGATGGGACGCCATAAACAAGCCCCTTCCTAATTGCGAATAGTTACTGAATTTAAAAAAATAGGGTTTGTTGCATCTGAAACACATTTTTTGCATTTGCAAACGGCCTATTCTGCGAATCACCCCGTTTGTGAAGGCAAATATGTTTGTTGCATGTGCCCCATAGACATCTGTAGTGACTGCAATAACCATTAAAGATTTCATGGCATAAAATTATTTTCCCAATAATTAGTTTAACTTTAATTTATTTTTCATTTAAGGAGTGCATTATTTTATATGTAGTTACTTGATGGTAAAAGATCAACATAATGGTTACAGAAAATGTTCTTTTTAGCCTAACCCTTTATTCCGTCTCTGCGCTCACTGACCCTGCCCCCACTGCTGTATCCATACGTTTTCTAATGCACTTCAACCACTGCATTGAATATCTACACAATGTCTGAAAAAGTTAATGATATCAGCATATGATGTCCTGCCTTTCTTTACCTTCATTATGTAAATTAACCTATTCAGTGGCTTAGGTGCACTATGTGTGACCGGAAAGCCTGGGTTGAAATCCTGGATTTCCTTCATGAATAAATTGTGTGATCTAAGTCAAAACGATTTACTTCATGTGTCTATTTTACTTGAAAGTGGCATTTGAAAGCCCTTTCACTTTAAGATGAAACTGTGTACAAAAAAATCACTTGTATGTTTTATTAGCCTGTAATGTTCCACCATCACTACAATAATATTTGCCATGATATAAGGGAAACCGGACAAATGGTCAACTTTGTTCACTTGTGGTGTTGTCAAGAGTGCGGGCTAATGAATGTTTTAAAGTTCATGATTAGAAATGTTAACTTCATGTGAATGTCGATGCAATGTTGGGTTCTAATGTACTAACCTGAAAAATTACCATTTTTTTTAAAGATATTGTTTTATCCCAAAAGAGGTTACATAGCAGGGTAGTAGCCAGGTATGTAGCAACACATTAAATTTACATTTGCAGAAGAACTGTACGAGGCTACATACATTTTTAAATTTTTCTGTGCAACAAACTAACCCTCCACAAGCCCCTGCCCTGTTGCCGCTGCCCTACCTATCAGCATAGGGAAGCAGAGCAATAAACCCTGTGGTGCTTAGAAGGAAGTGTCCTAGTGGGATAGTCATGACAGTGTGTCAGAGATCCACTACCTTGTATAGTTGCCTAGATGTGGGTGAACAACCAGTACATAGAGACTGGTAGTGTATTTGTCAGGGGTGGTTTAGACGGAGGGAGATTATCAACCTTGGTGCAGCTCAATTGATTACAGCGAGGACATGCAGCTGCGACTTCTGGGCGAATTTTGTCAATGCGGGCAGGTGAAGGGTAGGCTCAGTTAAGAATATTAAACTGAATATACTTGAAATGGCAGCTGGAGGATACTTTGTGGGGATAGGCCAATATTTTAGCCCAGTCTAAATCGTGCAGAAGTTTGACTATGTCAGTATCCTAGGTATAAAAGAGAGAATCTGTTGATTGGTCTCCATGTTGTTGGAAAGCTGTATACACTCAGCTTATCAGTTTGCTGCCAGTTCCCATCGTGTAGAGCATTCTACACACCTCATGTGGGGTTGGTCCCAGGTAGCAGGCATGAAATAGGGCATCTATCGATTAAGGTGTTTGTAAGCAAGGAGCTGACCTGGTTGAAGATTGTAGGCTGCCATAAGGGTTTGGAAATGTAATTGTTTGCCGTCAACAAAACATCCATCAATTTTGAGAGGCCTGCAGCATGGCACTGTCAGAGTTGCCCTGAGCGTAGCCATCCTGTGTAAGTGGGAAGGTCTAGCAAAGTTAGTGCAGGAGCATATGATTTCTTTGAGTTAGTGAGTTTGTGGGTTCTAGTAAGGCAAGAGAAAGCTGAGGAGAACAACTCCGGGTGGTGTTCGTTAGAATAGTCAGTAGGGTACAATGAGTCCTCCTTAAAGTTGTTATGGGTAACCCCCATCTCAAGTTTGGGGTGGCCAGAAAGCCAGCGAGCCACCCATTGGAACTGTGCAGCTAAATAATATCGTTCTAAGTACAAAAGAGCAAGTCCACCTGCAGTCACAGGTAGCTTTAGAGTGGAAAGAGCTATTCGGTTGCACCACCAGCCTCCAAATCAGACATGGGACCCGTTTCTGTAGGAATGAGTGCTAAGCAGAGAAAGGTTTGCAAAATAATATAATAACCAGGGTAGCACCTACATCTTCACTAGTGCCATGAAGCCCATTACTGAAAGTGAGAGAAGACCAAAAAGGAAACTGAGCTCAGAGGGACCATATTGTTTTGCCCACATTTCCATCCAGCAAATCAGTTGGGAAAAGGTAGATATTAATCCCTGTTTATCGAAAGGTAACTGATTCCCAGTTCAATCTGGGGTCCAATTGTATATAAAGGAGAAAACACTACCAGATGTTAAAGAAACACTTTTTACATTTTAGAATCTTCATCAAGTTCTTACATTTTGTTTGTGTAATTTATATCCCAAATATTATGAAGATTCTATGTGTACTTTGGTACTTAGGGATGAGCCAGATCACTTGTTTGGCCTTGGCTCAACTGCCAAACAATTTTAAGACATGGACAGAGTGGGCAATTGCCCAGCACAATCTTTCAAGGGGTCTGGCCCCTGCTCACTCTTAGCAAGCACAACCAATGGATCATTAGACCAGACGAGTTTGCCAAGGTGGGTGGGGGCAGCTTGTCCAACCACTAGACAGTGACTCTTCAATTTCTCTCCTCTCTGCTGAAACAACTCCTGAGGCACACAATACTTTCCGATACTCATGGTGGACTCCTCTTGTCTAATTTTAGGAATTGTTCTAACTTGTTCGTTCTTCTTTATTTATTTGAAAAGTTTTTTATAGTGCAAACAACACCCGCTAGGGTATCAAAGCGCTGTATATTGTATCATAGACAGAAACCACAAAATGATACACCAAATAAGAGGTTACAAATGCACAAAATGCTTAGTAGTGTGGAAGGCCAGAGTTGTATACAAGGAGTGAGAGTTACTATGGGAGGCAATTGATTTATTGTCTTATTTAGCTATTCAAAAGTAATCCTTTGACTTTTTTTTTAATGCTGCTGTCAAGGGGTTCGTTCTGACTTCCAGAGCGAGATCATTCCATATTCTTGGAGCCAGACCAGAAAAGGCGTGGTTGTAGGGTTTCTTCTTTTTTAACTTTTGTGGTTTCAGCAGTAGCGTTTTGGAACTTCTATGGGCACGGTTCATGCCTGAAATGTTAAGAATTTTTTTGTCAAGTAAGAGAGGGTGTTGTGATGTAGCACATTGCGCATTAAACACGCTATCTTGTATCAGTTCCTTGCATTGAGAGAGAGCCAGTTGAGTTGGATTAAATCTGGTGTGATGGGATCATGTTTACTTGATCCTGTGACGGGTCTGGCAACAGAGTTCAAAGTAGCCCTTAAAGGTACCAGTTTAGCTTTGGGTAGCCCGGTCAAGGTCACAATTCTATAGTCTAAACAGGAGATGACCGGTGATTGGACAGCTAGTTTCATGTCTTCAGGGGGTAGGAATGGTTTGACTTTCCTTAATGTTTTGAGTTGGTGATTGGCTACACTTTGACTTTCCTTAATGTTTTGAGTTGGTAATTGGCTTTTCTCATTGCTGCACTGGTGTGGTATTGCATATTTAGACAATTGCCCAAGGTTATGCCCATTAATTTAGTAGAATCTACAACATGTGGAATACAATTTAGGGCAGTTAGTTGTTTGAGCCAATCATGAATGCGGGCTGGGTGATTGTGGGGGGCAATAAGAGGAACACCGTCCTGAGGGTGTTCAACATAAGGTGGTTTTGAGATAACCGTTGTTGGGTTTTCTGAAGTGCACTATTAAGACTTTTGATGTCATCCGGAGAAGAAATTCTCATGTACAATTGAGTATCATCTGCGTACAAGTGGTAGTTTATGTTTGAATTGTTCAGCATTTCGCTGAGAGGTACCATGTACAAGTTGAACAGTGTGGGAAAAAGTACCGATCCTTGAGGTACTCCAATGGAGATCGGTTTACTGTTGGAAATTACATGGTTGACTTTGATTCTCTCGTAGGGGATTTCTACGTTTAGTCATTATATTTTATGGAATTGTAACCATGCTGATTATATTGTTCTTATGCATTTCACTACTTGTGTTGGCTAGTATACTACATTGTAGAGCACGTTAGTTAAAATAAACATTTTAAACTATACCGTGTCACTATTTACCCTCATTGGGCGCCATGTTGCAGGAATTCTGCACATACACAGAACTATGCGCAGGAAACCAGGGCCGCGGTGTGTATTTGTGTACCAGAAAACCCACCTCGGTGCCCAGAACCCCATTCCGACTAGTTATAGCATCTCATTCGTTCTCCGTACTACAGCAAAGCTACCAATGATTAGACATCCTAGAACATGTCACTCCGTCCCTCTCAGGAATCGCGGCAAGAAGAACACTCTTTTGTTCAAACACTCATACTTGTCCACAACGTGAGTAAATAGAGACAAGGTATAGGTTAAAATGTTTATTTTAACTAACGTGCTCTACAATGCAGTATACTAGGCTACACACGCAGCGAAATTCATAAGAACAATATAATCAGCATGGTTACAATTCCATAAAGCACAAACTGGGCAATCATTTTATAATGATAGTGGAAACACATGTAGTGCGGCTGAATTTGATTCTATAAATAGTGCTAGGTAAAAATAATAAATAAATGCACTAGTAAAGTTGTGGGTTATGGCCTATCCTTGGATGTGCTTGTAAAACTGACCTTTTGTCCTTTTTTTGTCCTAAATTTTGACCCATTGTCCTGAATTTTTGTCCTGAATTTTAATCATTGTTCCTGAATTTTTAACACTCTTGTCCAGATTTTGCTTCCATGTCAGGTGGTCACCCTACAGGACAGGCATATATTTACCTTGCCTATCACATCCCCCCTGACAGCAGGAGGACATGGCGGATGCATAGCGGGCCTTGCAGAGATCCACTCGGACTGAAATCCCTTCTTTATTGCGATGCATTAGCTCTTCCCACCTTGACAACTCTTGACAATTGGCAGCAGCAATGGGGTTGAGCGCCGTTCTGTGAGTAAATGGTAGTGATCAGGCAAACATTTAGAAAGACGGCAGAGCGGGGCACAACTGACAAGAGCGGCTCTCTAAACAGGACTCTGGAACCTTCCACACCGATAAGAATCCTCATACACAATAAGACTAGTACAGGTGCCTACAACCATTTCTGTAGTAAGAGCTACTTTTCATCAATGAAAATTATCCTGAGCTACTATGTCATTCTCGCTTCACAACTAGATCTACCTACCTCTTGCAGGATGGGGCAGCCATTTTGAAATCATGTCTGTGCCAGCTCTGACCGGGCGTCTCCAGGTACTGACTGCTGCGGGGTTTTCTATTTAGGTGCAGAGCGCGTCACAAATAACAGAAACATGTCAGCGGATTGAAAAACTACAGCTGAGGCTTGTTCTCCACCGCCGGGAGAGCTGACCACCCATTCATAATAAAACTTTCAAAAACAGATGTGAACACAAGCGATCAGAAACAGGCTCATACATCATACAAAAACCACACGGCAGAAGGTCGCATTTCCAATCAAAAAACAGAAGTGACATTCTAATTGCTTCCAGAAAGCGATGCTACAACGTTTCTTTGAATCGCCGCCGCGATTGGGGAAGAATATGCCCACGCATCAACAAACATTTAAAAATGTAAAACAGGCTACACGGAGGCCCGGAAGTGGGCTCGGCGGGTGCAGAATGCCTGTAGGGCAGAAACGGCGCAATACACTTTATCATCCGCAACAGACGTCCTTTAATATTCGATTATTTATTTCTCTGTTTTGTTAATAGAAAAAAGCCGGCTGTGGGGAGATTGTGAGTGCTGGCGGATGTATTCACAGAGACGGGGATTTCGCTCTGTATTCAGATTCGTTCTGTCCCCAGGTTCTCACGCTCCAAATGTAATTGGGAACTTATAATTGTATTTTGAGCAACTAAACTTGTGTATAAAGCGGCTAGGATCGAGGCGAGGCAGAATTAAGTCCCTGCATTAAATACGGTTCCCTTTTCAATTCCTTTTCATCTCATCGGAAGCTCGGGCCATATTTCTCCCAATCCTATAATTCTGTATCCAGTATCCACCCGTTCTTTGATTATTATATAGAGCTCTCTCCCAACAGCCTCACCTTGCCTTTTACCCTCCCAAACTATGCTGTTCCTCGCAAGCCTTACCTCTGATCTCTTTATAGCGTGTTCTCTCTTTCTCGTTCATGTCATTGCCCTCTACAAGCATTTCTTGCATTACATTCACATTCAATATCCACTCTCTGTTTATCCGCCAATATTTCCAACATTGCACTTTCTCCCTTTGTCCCTATAATTTTCTCCCACATGCAAACGCCAGGTCTAAACCATCTCTCCCCTTCAGTGCCCACGGTCACTCTTTTTTAGGTCGAAGGCCTAAAAGGCTGCGCTTGCGCAGTCTTAGGCCGGAGATTTAATGACTCTTAGTAGCGCAGAAGGTCCCGCCTCCCTGCCCTGTCTCTCCTTCATTGGCTGGCTTTCTAAACGGAGGCCAGCCATTGGAGGAGAGATCCGTCACTCCGATGTAGCCCCGTCCTTTTCGGATTTGGGGGCGTAAGTTTTGCTGTTCTTTAGACAGTGACGTCGTCCGTCACTCAGCACAGCAAAACCACGCCCCCAATTCCGAAAAATTTCAAAAGCTTGTGGCCGCCATTTTAAGTCTCCTTAAGATGAGGTAGGCTGCTGTCCTCGTTTCCCGCTGTCTTTTTCCCGCCCCCCTCCCGCTGTCCGTCTCTGTTTCCGCCCTCCTCCCGCTGATTAGGTCGGCCGTTGTATTCTTCCCCGCCGTGTCTTTTTCCCGCCCCCGCCCCCGTCCCGCTGTCCGTGTTTGTTCCCGCCCTCCTCCCGCGACTCAAGCTGCCCACGTCACCGCGGCGACGGCCCGCTGCTGAGCCGAGATTGCAACCCGGGCGTTTTGCTGAGGGGCCTTACTTTGCAGCCAGGATGGGCGCACAGCTGAGGTGAAGTAAAGTAGGCACCACGTGGGTGCTAGCGGGTAAGTAGCGTGCTCTAAAGTTGCACGCTTTTAATATGAGCGCATGGTAGAGGAAAAAAAACGAGCCTTAGACTGAAACCTTCATGGCCGAGGCTCGCCTCATCTGTCTCTGATCACGGGCTTGTGGCATCTCTCTTTATGTATGATGTGTGTGTGCCGCTAGCCGTGTCTCCTTTCCCGCCCCCCCGTTGTCCGTGTCCGGCCACCCCCCCCGCTGTCCGTGTCTCCTTTCCCGCCCCCCCGTTGTCCGTGTCTCCTTTCCGGCCACCCCCCCCCCACTGTCCTTGTCTCCTTTCCCGCCCCCCCCCCCGTTGTCCGTGTCTCCTTTCCGGCCACCACCACCCCGCTGTCCGTGTCTCCTTTCCCGCCCCCCCCCCCCCCCGTTGTCCGTGTCTCCTTTCCGGCCACCCCCCCCCCCGCTGTCCGTGTCTCCTTTCCCGCCCCCCCCCCGTTGTCCGTGTCTCCTTTCCGGCCACCCCCCCCTCCGCTGTCCGTGTCTCCTTTCCCGCTCCCCCCCGCTGTCAGTGTCTCCTTTCCCGCCCCTGCTGTCCGTGTCTTCTTGTCAGCCTTGTAAAAGGATTCTCATATTCTGCCACATTGTCAGTAAATGTTTGCACTTATCTGGCTTTTAAAGATGTGAATCTACAAGCTTTCCATGCTTTTTCAAGCATCTAAGATAACCTCGTGAAATAAACGTCAACCGCAGTGAAGTGCCAATTTAATCTTTTCTTTCTTCCGAGGTCAGAATATGTACCATTGAGAGGGGTACTATTAACATTGAGTTGTAATTGAATGAGGATGCATACATTTTTAATGGCAATATTATTACATTGTCTGCCATTTAATCCCATCACGCATGCTACCCAGGATCACGTTTATACCAGCAGTGAATGCCACTGAATTTGATTCCATCTGGTCAAAACACAGTCACCTGTTCTCCTTTTGTAGCTGTGTGCTGGTGGGTTGACCTCTTTATACTTAACCCACTTAACCCGCGGCACTCGCCTCGTCCTGAAGCCTGCCAGCCCCTCGCTGCAGGGTTCGAGCCCTTCCTGAGCCCGCTGGTCTCCTCATCCTGCCGCACTGTGTCTGGTAGATTGTGCTCTATAACCCTTATTCTGTGCCCGCTTTCACCATATATAGCCTGTTTTTAGTAGTATTTTTGTAGTTTTCTGTTTTGTAGTAGTCTGTGCCCGTTTTTCACTTTATTTAGCCTGCTTAGTAGTACTTTGTAGTTAAGGGCAGCCTTGCCCTCTGCTGTTGTCTGTTCTTTTCCGCCCCTGCTATCGCCGCCCGGTGACCCCACCCCGCTCCCAGCTGCTCGTCCCTCCCCCTACAAGTGCCGGCCGCTGCAGGGAGAGCCAGTGAGTCCTCGGACCTCGGTCCCAGGATCTCAGTCCCCTAGGCTGGTCCGCGGCACTCGCCTTGTCCTGAAGCCTGCCAGCCCCTCGCTGCAGGGTTCCAGCCCCCCCTGAGCCAGGTGCCCATGCTTTTTTCCCATGTGTGTATGTTGCCTTCGGAATAGAGATGATATAACTAAATGGATTGACCATATGTATGTATAGCAATATGTACAGCTGGAAAACTGCTTCATAAATTGAAATCTCAATTACAGAGTACTAATGGGACATCGTAAAGCCTCACTGGTTGGGATCATTCATGCAAGTTGTGTATATCAGTTCACTCATTTTTTAAACATATTTTATTGGTTTCATAGATAACATAAGAAAACAGCAAGATCTCCCATAGGAAAAATAGATAACACAACATTTGCTGGTGGGATCGTCATCTCAGTCCAACATTAGATCTTCAAATGAGTGTGTTGATGCTCTACTTTTCTCTCATTTGGTAGTCCACCATATCTGATCACCAGGCCTTTTCTCGGACACAATCAGTAGTTCCCCCATACAATTGGCACCTAAGAGTCAGAGACGCCAAACATGCCTTCTCTAGAGAGCCCAGGGTTCCCTTATTGTTTCACTTAAAAATGTGCTGCTACAAGCTTTTTCCTTGATTCTGCAGAGGGTGGTAATGCCAAGGAGTGTGATATGCCTGTGATTCTCAGAAAAGGACAGGACTGGTTTTGCTGTGATGCATCAAAGGGAGTCGTCATTCTGATTCAGGGTGGGCGCTTTCTTTGCCACAGACCTTTTATTCAAAAGTAGAAAGCTGTACCTTTTTGAAAATTGAGAGGAGTTGTAAATTGTTGTGAGCATTCCTGTGATACAAATGATAGGTAAAGGCAGGGTATGTTGGACGATATTGCTGAAAAGTGAGCAGCACTGTGAGTGGCTCTGTCTGTGTGTGTGAGTGGCTCTGTGTGTGTGAGTGGCTCTGTCTGTGTGTGTGAGTGGCTCTGTCTGTGTGTGTGAGTGGCTCTGTCTGTGTGTGTGAGTGGCTCTGTGTGTGTGTGTGTGTGTGTGAGTGGCTCTGTGTGTGTGTGTGTGTGAGTGGCTCTGTGTGTGTGTGTGAGTGGCTCTGTGTGTGAGTGGCTCTGTGTGTGTGTGTGAGTGGCTCTGTGTGTGTGTGTGAGTGGCTCTGTGTGTGTGTGTGAGTGGCTCTGTGTGTGTGTGTGTGAGTGGCTCTGTGTGTGTGTGTGTGAGTGGCTCTGTGTGTGTGTGTGTGAGTGGCTCTCTGTGTGTGTGTGAGTGGCTCTGTGTGTGTGTGTGAGTGGCTCTGTGTGTGTGTGTGTGTGTGTGTGAGTGGCTCTGTGTGTGTGTGTGTGTGAGTGGCTCTGTGTGTGTGTGTGTGAGTGGCTCTGTGTGTGTGTGAGTGGCTGTGTGTGTGTGTGTGTGTGTGTGTGGCTCTGTGTGTGAGTGGCTCTGTGTGTGAGTGGCTCTGTGTATGAGTGGCTCTGTGTGTGAGTGGCTCTGTGTGTGAGTGGCTCTGTGTGTGTGTGTGTGAGTGGCTCTGTGTGTGTGTGTGTGTGTGAGTGGCTCTGTGTGTGAGTGGCTCTGTGTGTGTGTGTGTGTGAGTGGCTCTCTGTCTGTGTGCGCGGCTCTGTCTGTGTGCGCGGCTCTGTGTCCGCGAATACTCTCTAGAACTCTCTAATGCTCACCTATTGCCATTGTAAATGACAATACCATTTATTTATGTTTAAAAAAAAATGAAAAAAAATGCCATGAGCAATGCCAATAGCTCTACCTTTCATAATGCCGAGACCATTGCATTGTAAATGCTTGTTTCCTCTTCCTTGCCGCCTCCTCTGCTTCACTAGCGCTGGCTCTTTCTCCCCCTTCTGCTTCGTGCTTGAGCTCTCAGTTCCTTTTGCTTGGCACACAAGGTTAGCTCCAATTGTGATGAATTATCTTTGGCTAGAGTGTCTGTAAATGTGAAACCATGGACGAAAGACAACTGGCAAAGATACATCCTGAAAAAGGCAAAATTGTATCTATTCCAAGAAGGCCTTAATTATGGGCTTCCATGCATGCGCTCACTGCCATTAGGTAAAGCCAGGGCTCCAGCGACTCAGCCTTGGAAGGGAGATGGTTTTTGCACCGCAGGTGAATGATGTATTTCGCCTCATTGAGTAACTGGGCACAGCCATGGCTAGAACTCCTTCCAACTCTGCTTCATCTGGGCTATGTAACAGACAGGGCCAGACTAGCCATACCTGGCATCAGGCGTTTCCCCAGTAGGCTGAAGGCCAGAGGGCCTATTTACACTTTTTGGGGCCCCTCTTGCTGTAGACCAGCGGTGCAGTGCAATGAAAATGCAAGCATCAGTGCAGCCGAATGGAGATGCCCGAGCCAGACTTTGCAGGGAGGGGGCTGGTCCGACAAAATTTGCTAGGGCTGCTTTTTACTCTCAGTCCAGCCCTGGTAAATGATGTGCATCTAAAAAGCTCTATGTGGGTTAGCCACAGACTGCAGAGAATACTGACCGGTGCAACAAAGGACGGATGTCTTCCATTCACCATATTCTTCTGCTCATATCATCTTTCGGCAAATTAGGAAACACATTATATTTATGATTTCTCTCAGAACCAGGGCTCACTGCAACATAGAATTTTCCAATATCCATTTTGTAGATTATCTGAATTCCGTTTGCCTATGCAAAAATCAACATCCACAGCCCCTGAACACTCCTAAACATGTGCTATAGACAAACTTAGTTAGAGATTTCATAGTCAATGCCTGCGGTCTGTGGCAAACAACTGCACTGTCGGTAGGTACAGGAAAATTAAAACCCTGGCATCTTAATAGTGAAATAACACTCTGACGGATCTGCTCCTTCCTGACTTGAAAGACCCAGTCAGTCAGCTTGTCAACATACACCACGGACAGATATCCACCGTCAGATCTGCAGAGCTCCACAAGCATGCTCCCAGAGTCCTTACACCCTTCAACGCATACATGATCTCTCTAGCCAACTTCATCCACTCTCACAACAACATCTTCTCCTACGCCACACAACTCATTCTCTGCCTCACGGACAAGACCCCCAGTACCTTGATCAAGTTTAGTGTCTGCATGACTGAAATCACCCAGTTGATGAAAACAAACTGTCTGAAGCTGAACACCAGCACGACTGAAATCATGATCTTCAGGAAGAGCACTTTACAGTGAGACTCCACTTTGTAGCCAAAAGAGCTAGGACCAACACCCACCTCAACATCCATGCCAAGAACCACAATATAGTCATCAACAGGAAACTCGGCATGACCGCCCAAGTCAACGCCATCATCACCTCATGCTTCCATACCTTGAAGATGCTGAGGAAGATTTTCAAATGGCTTCCAATCAGCACCCGGAAAACTGTCACACACACCCTCATCACAAGCAAGCTGGATTACAAGAAACTCCCTCTATTGCGGTATCAACAAAAAACTCACCAAAAGGCTGCAGATCAAGTAGACCTTAGAGGCAAGAATCACTTTCAACCTACCACGACTCACTCACATCACATGGCACCTGAAGAAACTCCACTGGCTCTCCATAAACAAATGAGCACAATTCAAACTCCTCACACACAATTCTAAGGCACTACATAACATTGGCCTAGCATACCTCACAAATCAAATCTGCATTTAGAAACCTTCCAGACACCTTACTCATGCAGACTCTTACTTGCATATATCCTAAGCATATGGAAAACCAGATCCAGCAGTCAAGCCTTCTCCTGTAACACACCTAAGCATGGAATGACCTGCCACTACACGTGAGAGCCCACTCCACACTTCTTGATTTCTGCAAAAAGCAGATAACATGGCTTTTTTTTAGTAGTAAGGTCACTAGGCCTTAGGCTTGGTTAGACTCACAAAGAAACACACAAGAAAGGGCCTGAGGAGATTTAAAGACCTGCAGGGGAAGACTCCCCCTATTACAATATAAAAACACCAGATAGACTTCTGGGTCTGATATGAAAAAGAGTGCTCGGATATCTCTTTTACAGGACGGTTTGTCTCACTCACCCGAAGGTGACATCCTTCATCATAGGGCAACCTCCTCGCATTATGACCCTAGTCATAATGCGGGCTACAACCCCCTCTCTGAGAGGTAGGAGCTCAGAGATGTTTTTCTGTGTCGCCGTAGAAGTGTGACAGCTTTCTTCAGGACCGACAAAAAGAATAGAACGGTGGAGTAAATTCTGCCCACATAAAAAGTAAGCAGTGATTATAGGGCATCAGTGGAAGGAGTGGTTTGTCACTTCGAAATGTAGGATCCACTAGTCAATATGTTACCTGTAATTACAGGTAACTGTGTGGCACCTTGACCTCGGAACAACACTTGAGGTAGCAACCAGGTCTTCTCGAATCCGGTGCATCGGGTGCTCATTCACACCTTCCGTAGAAAGCCGCCACACCTCTACGGAGGGTAAGGCTCAAACAAATCAGCCCCCACTGTTCTATGACTGGTTTAATAACCGTCAGACATAGTTCTTTGTTTTTAATCCTAACCTCTGTACTCCCCATTAAATATTGTTTTGGCATTTTGCAGCACTAGTTTTAGCTCACATATACTTTTCATTTATTCCCTTCAACACACCTTGATATCTTATAGGTTTTAGGATACTTTTTTTCTGACACAGAAAAACAATAACGAGCTCCTCCTTCTCGGAGAGGGGTTGTAACCCAATTACGACTAGGTTCGAAATCCGAGGAGGTTGCCCTATGATGAAGTATGCCACCTGCGGATGGGTTAGGAAAACTATCCTGTAAAAGGGATATCCCAGCCACTTCCTCATATCAGACCCAGGGGTCTATCCTGTGTTTTTTTTTGGTTAGACTCACACCTGCTAAGCGTCAGGATACCCTCGCGGGTGGTAGTGCGCTGTACAAATCTGCATAACATAACAATCAACCTTGACAAACATTTGTCCTGTTCTTCTCATTTGAGTGTGGAGCTATCAATGGATCCTCGCAAATGTTCAGAATCCCACTCTATCCCTCTTATTGAATTCATTACTTTTGTCTTTTCAAGTTCTGACTTTCTCTTTTCTCTGGCCAACAAAAAATATTTTTCACCTCTTAACAACCCCATCATTCTTGCCAGCATGAGAAATCCATCAGTTTCTCTGATAAATTCCACCCTGCCCATACCCTGTTAACTCTATTAACATATTGTAAGTTATTCATCACATTTAATATATATGCCAAACCTTTCTCCAAATTAAGTCCTTCACGCTCTTTTTGTTGTACCAATCTCCACTGGCTCTCCAATGCTCCTCCCTCGCCCTATAACCACCCTCCACTGTTCTTTCACACCATTTCATGTATCTACACCACTTACTCCACACTACTTACTTTCTTCTTGCTATACATTGCCTATGCTTTCCAGAGCACATATGTTCTGTTTGGGACACAATACACTGCATCAATTTTACCTAATTGGGGTAAGATGCTCTGTAGCTCTGAGTTTTCATGTCCTCATTCTAAATGTCCACATATATTAAACTACATTGTAATATATAGGAACAACAAGTAAGAACAGGCACCAGAAACTAAGATCAAGCCTTGGAGCAAGAATAACAAGTCCCAGCAATTGAGACTGCAAGACTGAAGAACGTAACTATAAATTCCAGAATCAAGGGCAAAAAAGAATTGTGTTATTAGGAAGTGGGGACTGAATTACATCTCAGGAGTTCTCATTCCACAAACCAAAACTTAAACTGGGGAATCCAGCATTCTAGATTCAAGAGCAGAACTGTGTTATCAAAACAACAACAATGAAGATCAGAACTATAGAGTTAAAAACCAAATAACCTAAATCAGAGCCACTTAGTAGCCCACATTCCCAAAAACAAAATCTTAACTGGAATGTTCAGGCTCCGTGAACTAAGGCAAAAGCCCAGATTCCAAGAATCATGAATATAAGTCAGAAGTCCTCATTCCAAGATTCAGATTCAGAACTGGGAAGCTTAGACCTCAAGTACAGTAATCCAGATGAAATATAGAACCAGGACTAGGAAATGCAACCTAGTCACCCAGACCAGAATCCATGAGTTCATTCTTCAAAAGCAAGCTAAAATTCAGAACTCTAAGAACCTGTTTCAGATATCAGAATTTAGACTCTCAAGGAAATGAAACTGACTCAAAGGATTGAAAACAGAACACAAGAGTCCAGACTCCAAGTCCCAGAAGTAGTCTTGAGCAGTGAGAGTCGAGTTCAAACTCCTAGGAATTACAGATTTGTAAGGCTAGAACTCCGGAACACACAATTCCATGAAACTACCTTGTGTTTTATCTCCAAAATTACAAGTTCAGATTGCCAGCATTAAATTCCAGAGCTTGAAATGAATACATGGGTGTGAATGTATTAAGCCATAAACATCTGCTTCACACTAAAAAACATTAGTTCTCTCCTGTTGATGCTAATTTATCACTGTGGGAAAATGCTGGTACTCTCCTTCCTCAACTGCAAGAAGTGCAGATATTCAGTGCTGACGGTTGTGTAAAAAACTGTCCAAAAGCAATTAGTCAACACTTTTGCTGCCTACATCTGAATACTAGGTTCCCACAGTTGACGTGGTAAGATGGATGACAAAAACAGAACCTCTTTGCTTCAGGATTAAAGCTCACAGTTGTAAATGTTAGGTTTAAATTCTGCATGGGATGCCCCGACTCCCCGCTCCTAAACTAAACATTAATAGTTCCTAACTTTAGGAAAAACTGAGTTCCAGAGCCCAGACAGGAATCATTCTAGAAAAAAGAACGACGTCCAGGAGCTTAGTATGGGTGTGCCAATATATGAAATGACGAATGCACAAACATAGCATGAGAACACAAGGGCTGGAAGAGAGACCCCAGTAGAAGCCAGATTTCCAGCTCACAAAACATCACAGCAGATTTCAAATACCAGTAGCTTACATGCTAAGGCCCCCATAACAAAGCACTAAAACCTACCCAGTCCACTATAATGATAGTCAGACGTTATATGTACAGATGTGTACTACCAGAAACCTGGAACTAGCAAGCATAGAGCCACCTTCAAACACCAGCAATCAACATTGCCCCGACTTGAATCAACAAGTTCAAAATGATAGACACAGAAGTCACTACTCTGATCACATCAATCAGGAGACCAGACATCCAAAGCTATAATTCATGAGACCAGACTCCAAGGACTAGGAACCAAGAGTCCAGCCCTTTAAACATGTCTCTGGCGTGTCATTGCAGTCCGTGTGTGCAGTTTTTACATTGCAATTTCGACCTGGCAAACATTTGCAAAGCCCAAAACCTCCTTTTTAACACATATGAGTCACCTGCAGGGTCGACACTAAACATTCAATAGGGCAGGGTGAAGTGTATTTAAAAATAGGACATGCACTTTTAATGTTTACATGTTCTAGTAGTGAAAAACTCTTTAACTCATTTTCACTACTGCAAGGCCTACCTCTCTCGTAGGATACAATTGGAGTTACCTCATTACATTTAATAAGCTGTAACCTTCAATTGGGTGCAGGTAGACAGTCACGTTTGTTGTCTAAAGAACTGCAATTAAAAGCCTTCTTTGGTGGTAAAATCAAATTTTTAGTCACAATTCTGAAAATGCAACTTTTAGAAAGTTTGCATTTTCTTGTTCCAACCATCTGGTGCCTGCAGCCTGTTCCTGGGTCACATGACTAGGTATAACTGGCAATGGGTCCTTGTATATTTCTACCAAATAGTGAGACAAAGGGAATCTAGCTGTTGGCAGATTGGCCCACTCTGAGTTAGCGAGTTGGTGGAGCTGTCCTCTATCAAACTTGCACATTACAAAGGCTCAGCCTGGGGACTCTCACAAAGAGTTTGACACAAGGGTTTGTCAAAGTGTGGCAAGCTGGGACCAGGACAGGGTGGGTGGTGATTCCGGAAACCTGAGGGGGCTGAAAACCTCTAGAAGCTTCCTCTACATCCAAGAAGGCACCAGGTATAAATATTGGACCTCAGACACCAACTCATCAGTACATTTCGGGACATATGGAAAACTCTGCCAGGAAGAAGGGCTGCTGTGCTGCTGAAAGCCACTCTGCTGGACTGCTGGCCTGAAGGACTGCTGCCCCGCTGTGCTGACCTGCTGCTATGATGCCCTCTTGCCTGGGTGAGAAGGACTGAACCTGCAACTTGTACCCAGAGTGACTGCAGGTGCGTGTCTCTTGTAACCAGAACCAGGACTCTGCAACTGTGAGTCCTATTCTGCCACGTGGTTCCACCCCAGGCCTAGACCCTTGGAAGTGGGCCTGGAGGTACTCTGCCAGCCCATCTGTGGACCTAGCAGAACTGATGCATTTCCTCTGCTGAGTGGTGCAACCCTGAACAGAACTGACGCATTGCCTCTTCTGCATGCACTTTCCCATCATAAGAACTTCGCAATGCTGTCACAGCCCGCAGCCACATCGCAACGCAAGCTTCTTGTCAACAGCATCCTTCATGACGCAGAACTCCACATTGCATGCCCCGCAGCTCCTTCAGGAGCAGCTGGTGGGCAACGCATCCTAAAGGTAGGACTTTGCATGACAAGCCCAGTCTTCAACGGGCTCCTCAACAATGATGTAGGCTTTCGCATTGCAGCCTCACAGCTCCCCAGAACTCAAAGCGGACCTCACAGCACTAGGCAACCAGGATTTAAGGTTCTCTTGTTAAGCGTGCCTACCTACATCCCTGTAGCCGGTGCACGCCCCATCCTGGTTGGCCTGAACTTGTGACCTTATCCCAGTCCTGCGCAACAAATTATCCACAGTTGGCGCTTTGCACTTTTTGGTGCTATTTTCACTGATATCTTTAAACTTAGATATCTCTAGTTCTACTGATTGATTTTTGTTGTTTTGATCTTGTTTTATTCATTAAACATTAGTTTTCCAATTTGGTGTGGGATTGTTCTTGTGTTGTGTTTTCACTTTATTAATGTTTGAAGTGTTGCACAAATACTTTACACATTGCCTCTAAGTTAAGCCTGGCTGCTCTGTTCCAAGCTACCTCAGGGTTGAATATAGGATAATTTAGGATTGCTTGTGACTTCACACTGACATGGATTGTGGTTGCTGCTTGAGTAGTATTTCACCCCCACAATCAGTAACCCAATTTCCTTCAAATTGTATTATGTCATCAATTCCTAAGACTATAACCCAGAGACACGACCTACATGAGCAGAACCCGTGAATCTAGACTCCCAGTACTAAACATTGAGATCAGAATGCAAGACACCAAAAAGTGATGACCCAGAAATTTGTGGTCCCATGATCAGCACCAAGAATCATGTAACAAGAACCTCACAGGTAGAAATCACAACTTGTGACTCCAAAGTCTAGCAGAATCAAGCAGAGAGATTCCCTGGACAAGAACACACAAGTCCATGAATTCCAAAGAGATCCGAGGAATCAAATTCTTGTTTACTGGGCCAAATCACAAAAGGCAGCCAACTAGCCCTAAAATGTTGTCCTACCGGCTGCCAGTGTCTGGACCATATCCCATGAGTCAGACTGCCAATTCAAAGATCAAATGCCACAAGTTAACAAACATTTGCAATGCAATAGGTCTCGTATTTTAGAATCTTTGACCTATTGATATTGTAAATGACAATGCCTTTTATTATTGCAGGTTTTTTTAAACACATAAATAAAAGGCATTGTCATTTACAAGGCAAAGAGCTCAAAATCTCGTAATTGCGAGACATAATGCATTGCAAATGCATGTTTGTGACAATGCCCAGCCTAAGTAGTTTACAGCTGTAAGGTGGACTCTTAACACAACCACCGCAATATTGCTCCCCCGGTCTTCAAATTTGCCATGAGATAATCCTATATATCTTCCCGCCAGAAATCCAGAAGGGTGTTCCAGTGTCCACAATTGTACTTTTTCCCCAAATACACTGGAACAGAACGTTATCATTCAAATCTTAATCATAACATCACGCTGTTAAGTGTGGCGGCCCTTTATCTGCTTAGTTATTGTATAGGTAACCAATATAGTTTTGGTCCTTCAGGGCATATCACGGAACAGTATTCTGCTCGTCATAATATTCCCAATAATAAACTTTGGCAGACTGTTTATTAGCAGTCAAAATTTGGAATCCACATGTCCTTTAATATTTAAAAAGTAACCTTTGTTTCTTTTGTTGTTCCCTGCACATTTGTGGTGCATGCGGACAATGTACTGACAGCGGATTAAGCTTGCCATGATCAGTCGCACACGCACGCATGTAGCCAGCGACATGGCTGCACCCACTTTAAATTATTTTGTCAAATTAAGGTTACAGGGAAAGTATAAAACCGCACCCATCCAACACAGAGCTAACATCTGGGATGAGAAAGTCCAGCAGCTCTTTAAGGCACACAAAAAAAATGGTCGCACGTGTGAACCACGCAGTGACTTCAAACACAAGCGCTAGTGTTCTGGTCAAAATTAAAAGTTAAACAAGCATTTGCAATGCAATAGGTCTCGCATTAGGAACGATTGAGCTATTGGTATTGTAAATGACACATTTTTTATTTATGTGTTTGTTTTGAAAATAGCGAAATTAATAGCTTTGTCATTTACAATGCCAATAGTTTTAACTTTCGCAAATGTGACACCAAAAGCATTTGTAATGCAATATGTGTTGTATTTACGTGACTTAGATGCATTGATATTACAAATAATGGCTTTTAATTTTTAAAATAATTAATACTTAAATAAAAGCTGTTGTAATTTATAATGGCAATAGCTTAAACTTTTGTAAATAACTTTTGTGAAGAATATGTTCAGTGTATTTTATTGTGACCAAAATCCAAGAACAGAAGTGAAATATTAACATCTTTATGTGATCTTTGTAATAAAGCTTGAAACATTGAGAGAACATATTTGAACCAGTTGTTATTGAATGGTTGCACAGATTGATGCTGTGGTGGCGCTGAGTGATGTGGTGGCGACGAGTGATGCTGTGGCGTTCAGTGATGCTGTGGTAGCGCATAGTGATGTTGTGGTGCCCCTGAGTGATGCGGTGGTGGTGCTGAGTGATGCGGTGGTGGAGCTGAGTGATGCTGTGGTGATGCGATAGATAGATAGAGTGAGGGTGATAGATAGATAGAGGGGGTGCGGTAGATAGAGGGAGGGCGATAGATAGAGTGAGGGCGATAGATATATAGATAGAGTGAGGGCGATAGACAGAGTGAGGGCGATAGATAGATAGATAGATAGATAGATAGATAGATAGAGTGAGGGCGAAAGATAGAGTGAGTGCGACAGATAGATGGAGTGAGGGCGACAGATAGATAGAGTGAGGCCGACAGATAGATAGAGTAAGGGCGACAGATAGATAGAGTGAGGTGGCCTCGTGGTGGACATGGTGGTGGTGTGTGCGGTGGTGGATGTGGTGTGTTGGTGGTGGACATGGTGGTGGTGTGGTGGACGCGGTGGTAGTGGACGCAGTGGTGGTGGATGTGGTGGTGGTGGTGGACATGGTGGATGTGGTGTTGGTGGACGTGGTGGTGGTGGATGTGGTGTTGGTGGTGGATGTGGTAGTGTTGGTGATGGACATGGTGGTGGTGGTGGATGTGGTGTTGGTGGATGATGTGGTGGTGGTGGATGTGGTGGTGGACGCGGTGGTGGTGGACGCGGTGGTGGTGGATGTGGTAGTGGTGGACGTGGTGGTAGTGGACGTGGTGGAAGTGAAAGCGGTGGACACGGCGGTGGTGATGGATGTGGTGGTGGTGATGGACGTGGTGGACGTGGTGGTGGATGTGAAGGTGGACATGGTGGTGGTGGACATGGTGGTGGTGGACGTGGTGGTGGTGGATGTGGTGGTGGTGGACGTGGTGGTGGTGGATGTGGTGGTGGTGGACGTGGTGGTGGTGGACGTGGTGGATGGAGTGGTGGATGTGGTGGTGGACTTGGTGATGGACGTGGTGATGGACGTGGTGGTGGACGTGGTGGTGGACGTGGTGGTGGTGGTGGACGTGGTGGTGGTAGTGGATGTGGTGGTGGTGGAGGTAGATGTGGTGGTGATGAACGTGGTAGTGGCCTCATGGTGGACGTAGTGGTGGCTATGGTGGTGGTGGTGGATGTGGTGGTGAATGTGGTGGTGGTGGATGTGGGTGTGGTGGTGGTGGATGTGGTGGTGGTGGACGTGGTGGTGAACGTGGTGGTGGACGTAGTGGTTGTGGACATGGTGTTGATGGATGTGGTGGTGGATGTGGTGGTGGTGGTGGATGTTGTGGTGGAGGGTGTGGTGGTGGTGGACGTGGTGGTGGTGGACGTGGATGTGGTGGTGGATGTGGTGGACGTGGTGGTGGGTGTGGTGGTGGTGGACCCGGTGGTGGTTGACGTGGTGGTGGTGGACCCGGTGGTGGTGGACGTGGTGGTTGTGGACGTGGTGATGATGGACGTGGTGGTGGTGGACATGGTGGTGGATTTGGTGGATATGGTGGTGGTGGCCGTAGTGGTGGTGGATGTGGTGGTGGATGTGGTGGTGGATGTGGTGGTGATGGACGTGGTGGTGATGGACGTGATGGTGATGGACGTGATGGTGATGGACGTAGTGGTGGTGGACATGGTGGTGGTGGACATGGTGGTGGTGGACATGGGGGTGGTGGATGTGGTGGTGGTAGTGGTGGTGGACGTGGTGGTGGTGGTGATGGAGGATGTGGTGGTGGTGGATGTGGTGTTGGTGGTGGATATGTTGGTGATGGACATGGTGGTGGTGGTGGTTGTGGTGGTGGTGGATGTAGTGGTGGTGGACGCGGTGGTGGTGGATGTGGTGGTGGTGGACGTGGTGGTGGTGGATGCGGTGGTGGTGGACGTGGTGGTGGTGGACGTGGTGGTGGTGAAAGTGGTAGTGGTGAACGTGGTGCTGTTGATGGATGTGGTGGTGGTGATGGACTTGGTGGTGGTGATGGACATGGTGGTGGTGGATGTGGTGGTGGTGGACGTGGTGGTGGTGGACATTAAGGTGGACATGGTGGAGGTGGACGTGGTGGTGGTGGACGTGGTGGTGGTGGACGTGGTGGTGGTGGACGTGGTGGATGTAGTGGTGGTGGACTTGGTGGTGGACGTGGTGATGGACGTGGTGATGGACGTGGTGGTGGACGTGGTGGTGGTAGTGGATGTGGTGGTGGTGGAGGTAGACGTAGTGCTGATGAACGTGGTAGTGGCCTCGTGGTGGACATGGTGGTGGCCATGGTGGTGGTAGTGGGTGTGGTGGTGGTGGACGTGGTGATGGTGGTGGTGGACGTAGTGGTGGTGAATGTGGTGGTGGTGGATGTGGTGGACGTGGTGGTTGTGGACATGATGGTGGTGGATGTGCTGGTGGTGGTGGATGTTGTGGTGGTGGGTGTGGTGGTGGTGGACGTGGTGGTGGTGGACATGGTGGTGGTGGATGTAGTGGTGGTGGATGTAGTGGTGGTGGTGGATGTGGTGGTGGTGGTGGACGTAGTGGTGGTGGATGTGGTGGTGGACGTGGTGGTCGTGATGGTGGTGGACCCAGTGGGGGTGGACGTGGTGGTTGTGGAGGTTGTGGACGTGGTGGTGATGAACGTGGTGGTGGTGGACATGGTGGTGGATGTAGTGGACATGGTGGTGGTGGCCGTAGTGGTGGTGGATGTGGTGGTGGTGGATGTGGTGGTGGACGTAGTCGTGATGGTGATGGACGTGGTGGTGGTAGTGGTGGTGGACGTGGTGGTGATGGAGGACGTGGTGGTGGTAGTGGTGGTGGACGTGGTGGTGATGGAGGACGTGGTGGTGGTGGTGGTGGTGGACGTAGTGGTGGTGGACGTAGTGGTAGTGGATGTGGTGGTGGTGGATGAGGTGGTGGTGGTAAATAATTAAATGAATAGGAGATGTACACAAAGAATGTTGCAAACTGAATTGCAGTACATTTTTTTTAAGTGCCTGGATCTGTGTTTTACAATGTACTTTTTGCAACAAGATTCTCATAAATTACTAGAGCGCATAAAAACCCAATTTCCCCACCTTAAAAAACTGAGTTTTTTTTCCACATATTTCTTCGAGTACAAAAGTTCAACCATAAAACAAAAACCTAAGTTGCGTTCTGTTCTTTGACATCTAACCATATCGTGCCTTCCAAAACGATTCTACTAGCAGGATGGCTCAGTGTGTTAAATGAAATGCTCATTGCTGAGCAGTGGAGCCATCCCTAAACATAATTTTTATTCTTGACTGCGAGCCTGTGAAAGGGGAGGCGAAGAGGGGAACATGGGGAGAGAAAGATATCAGAGGAGAAAATATGAGAGGAGAGTTCATGAGACCTGGACCGAAAAGGATTATAGAGAGTTTGAGCCATTGGCATTGCTAAATATTGCAACACCAATTCCAACAAAAGTCTAAAAATTGTAGGCCAAAAAAATGTGTATTTGTTTTTGTCGCAATGGGGTCATGCTGCGCTTTAGATGAATATGCTTAAAAGTAAAGTGCGTCATACTGCGATTGCTACAATAGTTAAATGTGGATACGTTAACAATTGATGTGGGCACTGATGGCTGGTGGTGTGTGTTCTTGTAGAAATTGTGCACTGCCGGCTGGTGATGTGTGTGCCTGGTGGAAGTGTGCACTGATGGCTGGTGGTGTGTGTGCCTGGTGAAAGCGTGCACTGACGGCTGGTAGTGTGTGCCTGGTGAAAGCGTGCACTGACGGCTGGTGGTGTGTGTGTGCCTGGTGAAGGCGTGCACTGACGGCTGGTGGTGTGTGCCCGGTGAAAGCATGCACTGACAGCTGGTGGTGTTTGTGCCCGGTGAAAGTGTGCACTGACGACTGATGGTGTCTGTGCCTGGTGAAAGCTTGCACTGACGGCTGGTTGTGTGTGCCTGGTGAAAGAGTGCACTGACGGCTGGTGGTGTTTGTGCCTGGTGAAAGCGTGCACTGATGACTGATGGTGTCTGTGCCTGGTGAAAGTGTGCACTAACGCCTGGTTGTGTGTGCCTGGTGAAAGCATGCACTGATGGCTGGTGGTGTGTGTGTGCCTGGTGAAAGCGTGCACTGATGTCTGGTGGTGTGTGTCTGGTGGAAGCATGCTCTGACGGCTAGTGTTGTTTGTACCCGGTGAAAACATGCACTGATGTCTTGTGGTGTTTGTGCCCGGTGAAAGCGTGCACTGACAACTGATGGGGTCTGTGCCTGGTGAAAGTGTGCACTGACGGTGTGGTTGTGTGTGTGTGGTTGTGTGTGTGTGTGGTTTTGTGTGTGTGTGGTGTTGTGTGTGGTGTTGTGTGTGTGTGGTGTTGTGTGTGGTGTTGTGTGTGGTTGCGCGAGTGGTTGAACGGAAATGCTGAATCAGAAGAAAAGGGCAATGTGGCAAAAGGGTGCCAAAGAGAAGAAAGCGCTTTGATACCCTACTCATTGAGCACATGTGCCTAATCCCAATAAGTAGTGCTACAAACAAAAATCAGACGGTCTCTGCTTCACTTCCCACATTACCGGACTTCAACAAACAACAGGCCCACGTCCTTGTTAAGAAATATAATGCAATTATAGGTGACGTATAAAGTAGCGTAGCCTGCCAGGTAAAATGAAGAACTCAACTACTAGGGTCTGCGTAGCCATATTGTCCAAGGAATTCTGTGATTGGTTAGGAAAGCGACACGACCTCAGAAAAGACGGCCCACTCACACCAGAAGATTCTGCCTCTGTCTTGCTCCACCGGAAGAGGCCACTCCGGAAGTGATCACCTAGCCGCAAACAGTTTGCCGGTTTAGGATGTTACCGCTGCCACCTCCGGTTGAGTGATCACTTGGCATACTCATACCGGGGAACTTTCTACACTTATAGAACCAGAAGGAGGTTATCCTAGTGTAGACAGATAAGAGCAGATGCAGCAAATGGATGACAAGCAGGTCAATGTGAGCAGAAAAGCGAGGGTTTCCCTAGCAACAACATTTCTTTGAGTTTATCACGCTGCCAGCATTGACGTGCGTGGCGCCGGTGAGATGTGCACGCGCCCGGCTCTCATGAACTGTACCTAATCCGCAGTTTGGGTACACTTTTGAAAGCCTTACTATAATCTTGCCAAACAAGTATTGCTAAAGCATTGCCTGAGGCTCGACCTAAAAGGAGCGTCCGCACTAACAGAAATGCCCTAAAGCGAAATGACCCATGTAACAGGGCTAGTCACCATGGGCATAACAAACTCACCAAAAGGAATACAAATAGTACCAATGCAATATACCAAAGAAAGACAGCTCAAAAGGCCCTGGAAGGAACCTATGAAAGGCGTTGGGCGTGGCCATTATTCACAGACGGAATGGAGCAGCGCATGGTCGCCGACTCTAGGCTCGACCTAAAAAGTACATCCCAGGATCAGATACCATAAGTCAAGTATCCATCGCAAGTGACAGATGCCAATCCCAGGTTCTGACACCAGGCATCAAATTGCAAGCCAAAGGATCAGATTCCAGCCGAAGATCCTATGTGCTAGTGGAAAGTCCCGAATCCAGATCAATGTGTCAAATATCTGTCCCAGTATCTGATTCCAGGTGTCATATTGCAAGATAGCAGACCAGATCGTGGGTGTCAGATGTAAGCCCCCCATGCGTAAGATGCCACTCTCAGGATCAGATTCCAGGCATCACACTGAAAGTCTTGGGATCAGATTCTATGTGTCATACTGCAATCCCGGGACTGAATTGTATGCATCAGATGGAAGCCCTTGCACCAGGTCCTAGATGTCCAATGTCAGTCCCGTAGGTCAGACTAACAGCCTCAGGACCAGATCGCATTAGCCAGTCAAAGAATTCAAGCACCAGGTCCCAGGAGGTAAGCTGCAAGTGTGTGTGTGTGTGTGGGTGTGTGTATACTTGTAAAGCGCACTATCACCTGAAAGGTATCTTGGCGCTATATACCGCTGTGGAACCCTTCCTGGCTTTTCCTGTGAAATGCCCCCTTACTGGGCACCTCCAAGGTGAGGCCAGGCATCCTAGCGCTTTCGGGGCCGTTGAGTCTTTGAGCCACATCCCCGCAGCCAAGCTGTCAGCCCCAGGAGTAAAACTGCGAGCTCCAGGCCCATAACCCAGAAGTGGAAGAGACAGCTCCAAGTCCAGATCCCATGTGTCGTTCGGCTACGCACAGAGAACTGATCTTACAACTAGAGCGCAGCTATCCAGGCGCGATGCCACGCGCTTTCATATCTTAATCAGCCCTTTCAGCTGGCTTGAGTTGTTACACCACACGCATCCACTCAATCCTGGTTCACAACCTCTGCATGGAGAAATCAGCAATGCAGACCATTTTCAGAATGCATTGCCTTAATTACCTCCCCTGTGCATCAGTTCCCAGCGTCTCCACATCTCCGGGCGCCAAGCCCAGAGCAATAACACGAACACATCCGGCCAGACCAAGGCTCCGGCCCCAGCGCCGTCCGCCATTGATGACATCACGCCGAGTCAGTTCCGTCCGGCGCACCGGGGCCTCTTTGAGGGGAATTGATACTTAGGCCGACAAAATAGGCCGCCGTCGTCACTTCGCCCCGAGTACAGTTGTGGCGCCCCTGCTGAGCGCGCGCGCTCGATGTCAGCAGTTTACAGACGGAGTTATTTTCCGCCTCTTTAGAAGGGGCCGCTTGCTGAGTCTGTTTTGGATGTGGCGTGTCGTATTAACAGCATGGTCCGTTGAAATCCAGCCAAGCCTGGATCTGCATAAGGAAGCGGACCTCACGCGGAGACCAGACCTGTGCAGGAATTACTGACGGGCTTGTTAAAAAGAATCCCCGCGCTTTCTCCTTCAACAGTCCTTTCCTCCCTGCCGGACACGAACCTGACGCGTGGTTATTAACCAGAGATTAATTAAATTGTGCAAATTACTGTTCCCTCCCCGTCTCAACAAGACACTACTGCCCCCTCCGCCCTGGCTGCAGTACATCAGAACCGGATAATTGCATAAACAAATATTGTTTAAGTACCAGCAAGGTCTAAAGGTCTACAATCAACACAGCGCCCATTGTAACACCAGTGCGGTCCAAACAGAACGCGTTAAATGTGCAGAGGCCAAACACTTAAAAAAAAAAATAGACGGTTCCACTGTGTTTTTTTCTCAATAACGTGCAATTTCCGAGCCCTTGAGAACAATATTAAGCTTAATGACAATTTTGAAGTAAAGTATAATTAATATGTGGCATAGATGTTATCGTATGGGAGAGTATGTAGTCTTAGGGCTAGAGCGGTCGATCTCGAAGCTGGGGAACCTGGTTCGAGTCTCGGCAACATCCTGTGATTCCGGGCAAATCACTTAATCTCTCCGTGCCTAACAAAAATAATGAATGTGTCCTCATGTAACGAAACGTGCTCATGTAAAGCGCTCTGATGCCCGATGTCTCGGGTCTAGTTCGCGCTATATAAAACTAAAAAAAAAAACGTTGCTTGCCGAGAGTGCCTTTTGTACCTATAAATGTTAACTTAATATTTTCTGCACTTGGCACTCATGTTCTAAAGGAAGACGTGCAGGCATCGGCTCTCTCTTCCGAAACCATCTCCTGCCAATGCCTCAGAAGTGTTGCTTCCTTCTAGAGTCCACCATATTACACCACTAACTGCTCCCTATAAGTCTGCACAACCCCAGCCTGATCACAGGCTCTTCTGTCGATTCAATACGACAAACTAGAGTGGGTTTCTTGAGCTCCACTGTGTAATCCATTAAAAACTGCAAGATGCCTCAAACTCTGAGGTCCTTCTAGAAGCCTGCAACACGATCTATCAGAGCGTGCCCTAAGAAAATACAAAAGCATAGAACATGCAAACAAAAAAGGTGAATCTTAGTTCTCGCCAACTGAAAATGGGAGAGCCAGGATCTGCAATACCAGAGTAGCATCAAGGCACATGAGAACAATGGTATAATTCACAGCAGGCGATACTAAAAATGTAAAACAACATAATTGACAACAATAAATAAGGCAAGTAACCACTTAAAAGAAATATTTAGCATATTGTGCAAGATGATTAATTTGTACGTTATGAAAAACACCTTGTGAGCAATGAAACACTTTTACAGAAGCCACGTTTTACCTTTGAGCTGGAAAAGTGTCAAAGTACACAAGTTAATACAAAACAATTCAAATGATCCATCTAAGCTCTCTATTAGGGACCGCTAACCAACCCCAAAATCTGTGGATTAGAAAGAGGTGATGAAACTAGCACATGAAGTCCAAGTATCCAGGCTGAGCCATGCCAACTATGAACACATTCTTCCAGAAGTTCTTCTATTTAACATCCTCAATACCTCATCAAGATGCTGGAAAAATAAATGGTCAGATGTTTTCAGAAAAATCAAAATAGCATAGTATAAACCTTATGCAACAGCCAAGCTTTTGACTTTTGTGAGAAGCGGGCAATCCATTGGTAGGACATCTTGTCCCTGCCATTTCTGCAGACATCACCTTCGACAGCCTTGATCTTTCTGCACCCGTGGTTCGGCACATATGTTGATTAAGGTGTGTGGAAGGGAATTTCAGGAGCTACTTGAGAAAGGGTACAATTATTCTTCTAAGATCGTTCAGTTTTAGGGCCCCATAGAGTGCTCCTTAGGATGTGTACTTAAGTCCACGCAGGGAGCTATCCAGGTGCTGATGGGATGTACCACTCTAGCCTAGTCAGGGAGCTGTTTGAGTGTTGACTGGGATGTGCTCTATAAGTCCATGCAGAGAGTTGTCCAGGCACTGATGGAATCTACATAATCAGCCAATGCACGGAGCTGTCCTGGTACTGAAGAGATGTACCACATCAGCCCATGCATTCAGCTGTAAGGGTACTGATGGGACATCAGCCCATGCAGGGAGCTGTCCAAGTACTGACAGAATCTACTGCGTCAGCCCATTTAGGGAGCTGTTTGAGTGCTGACTGGTATGTGTTCTATAAGTCCACGCAGAAAGCTGTCCAAGCACTGATAGAATCTACCACATCAGCCCATGCAGGAAGATGTCGGAGTACTGATGGGATGTACCACACCAGCCCATGCAGGACGCTGTCCGGGTATCAATGGGATGTACCACACCAGCCCATGCAGGACGCTGTCCGGGTATCAATGGGATGTACCACACCAGCCCATGCAGGAAGATGTCCAGGTACTGATGAGATCTACCATATAAGCCCATGCAGGCAGCTATCCAGATACTGGAGAAGTGTTCATAAATCTATGCAGAGAGCGGACTGGTTGCTGATGGGATGCATCAGACCATGCACCAAACTGTAAGGCTAGGGATGGAAGGCACCACATCAGCCCTTAGAGGAAGCTGTCCGGGTACTGATGGAATCGACCACATCAGCCAATGCACAGACTGTCCTGGTATTGATGGAATCTACCGCATCAGCCCATGCAGGGAGCTGTCCAGGGACTGATGAGAAGTATCACACCAGCCCATGAAGAGTTGCCCAAGTACTGATGGAATGTAAATTGATACTTGTATAGCGCACTACTCACCCGCAAGGGTCTCAAGGCGCTTGTACGAATACCGCTGTGGAACCCATCCTGGCTTTCCCTGTGAGGTGTCCACTCCTGGGCACCCCCAAGGTGGAGGCCAGGCATCCTTAGCGTTGTGTGGGCTGTTGTGGAGATTAAGCAAGCTATTGCCCAGAGTTGCAGAGTGGGACTCCATGATTGGAATAGGCACCAAGGCGAGAATTATCAGGTCCGTGGAATTATGAGCCCAAGACAGGGCAGGGATTGAACCCTGGTCCCGGGCTAGACCTCTGCATCAGGGTCTGCCGCTCTAACCATTGAGCCACACTTCTCTACTGCACCAGCCCATGCAGAGAGCTGTTTGAGTGCTGGTGAAATTTGCACTAGAAGTCCATACAAGGAGCTGTCCTAGTGTTGATGATGATGTGTCCTTCAAGGCCATGTAGGAAGCATTCCAGGTGCATCAGGTGCATTCAACGCCATTCCAAGCAGGGAGCTGTCTGGGTGTTTCTGCTGGTGTACATCATCCCAGTTGATGCGGGGAGTTGTATAGGCGGCACTGGTGTAATTCACCACAATCAGTGCAGGGAACTCTCAAGACTCTGTGTCAGTGCAGAGGACTCTCGGGATGTCATGTCAATGCAGGGTAAACTGAAGATGCTGCGGGTGTTTTGCATCACAGTCCATAGAGGCCACTCAACAGAGAAGGCTAGTGTATTCCATCACAGTCCCTTCAGGGAGCTCTCCGGATTCCACTTTTATATCCCAGCACAGTCCATATAGAGAATTCATCATAGGATGCTGTTGCAATGAACCACAGTTGATGCAGCGAACTCTCCACAGGAGGCCGGTGAATTCCACCATAGTCCATGTAGAGAATCCACTATTGGGTGCTCCACCATAGTCAATGAAAGGAACTCTCTGGAAGAGGCTACTGTATTCCACCACAATCCATGCAGAGATTTATCCAGAGGATGCTGATGAATGCCGTCACAATCCATGAAGGGTACACTCCATGGGATGCTGGTGAGTGCCTTCACAGTCCATGCAGGGAACTTTCCAGATACTGCTGATCGGCTACACTACTATCCATGCAGGGAACTCTCCGGAGGATGCTGGTGACTGCCACCACAGTCCATGTAGGGAACTCTTTAGATACTGCGGATCTGTTTAATCACTGTCACGCAGGGAACTCTTAGAGGAAAGCGATGTGTGCCATCACAGTCCATGAAGTTAACTCTCCGGAGGATGCTGGTGGAGGCCATCACAGTCCTTGCAGAGAACTGTCCAGACACTGCTTATCTGTTCCACCACTGTCCAGTCCATGCAGGGAACTCTTCAGATACTGCTGATCGGCTCCACCGCTATCCATGCAGGGAACTCTCCAGAGCATGCTGGTGAATGCCATCAAAGTCCATGCAGGGAACTGTCCAGATACTGCTTATCTGTTCCACCACTGTCCAGTCCATGCAGGGAACTCTCCAGAGGAAACTGGTGCATGCCATCACAGTCCATGCAGGGAACTCTCCAGATACTGCTGATCTATTCCACCAGAGGCGATGAAGGACACTCTCCAGTGGATGATGGTGTATCCCACCACCGTCCATGCAGCAAATTCTCCGAGGACGCTGCTGTATTCCACCACAATCTATGCAGGGAACTCTCTGGAGGAATCTGGTGTATTCATCCAAATGATGTTTCGATACCAGTACAAATATCATGAGAATCACTTTTATCCTCCCACTGTCGTAAAGTTGGCTCTCATCAGAACACAGCAAGAATATATTTTATTATCTCCCAATAAAGACCCCCGACTGAACGCTTCATCCTCCCACGCTACTCCGTGCAGTACAGACTGCGGTCAAACACTGGTTACCAATACTGGGGCTAAGTGCTCTCACACACCTCGAACCTCTCAAAACAGTTACAGTGTGTGCACAGACACGTACTAAACCTCAGGTGCTGATCATCACGGCATCTCTCTTTCTGCAGCTCGTTACATAGAGGTTCTGCTGTGAATGTGTTTTTTGGTGCGCGCTTAGAACAATCAAGGGGGCTTTTGACTCTACTACTGACTTTGAAACCAAACTGGCCCAATTACAGGTAGCCTGTTAGAGCGCAGGGGGGTAGGTCGACACTACCTCCTTCCAGTCCCTCATCATGCAGTCACTAGCTAAGATGGAGGCATGAGCTTAAGGCATTAGGTTTCCAATGGCGCCGTTGCACGCTAGCAAAGAGGTAGATGAGGGGGAAAGGGTGGACAGGGGAGCCGCGGAGTCGACCGGCGCCCTTCCTTCAAATGCACTGTAAAAAAGGGCGGGTGGTGTATCTGTACCAGCTCTCTCACAGGTGTATTGTCCACCACAAATCAACAAGAGAAGACAAGAGGACGTCACTCCCCACTGATAAACCCCAAACAGGATCAAACTTGTTTCGGTTTACTGAATAGGGGCTAAACTGATTTGTTCTAGTGTATCAATCCATCTGACAAATAAAAAAGAAAGTAAACAAACTCTTCGGGCAATCCCATCATAACCCAGAAGACACATAATATAGTTTCTGCAATAAAAGACGTCTGCTGAAAAGGGAGATATGGATGGAGAAAAAAACGAACAGACAACATTATGGGCCCAGTTGCTACATGCTTAAAAAACAAATGACTCAACAAGATTCTGGAAACTTATTTATAACATCGAGAATGTTCCTAGGGCAGCAAATAATGCTAATATCAGTGAGTCTGACTGGGTTGAATATCTAAAACTGCATTTTAAGGGTAGCACTCTGGATGCAACCAGCCTCGACTGGCCCCAGAAAGACCACAGTGATAAGGGTATGATGGCACATTCCGTGTATACCCCAGCGGAGGTAGAGAAACCCATCTAAAAGCTGCAGGCAGATTGCACCCCTGGCCTAAATTCGCTGCCACAGGCACTCTTCCAATATTCTACATCAAGGTGGGCAGCCTTTTTGGCATCAATGTGTAATAACATCCTGGCAAACAAAGTCATCCCTGAAAGCTAGAAGGGGTCAGTAATCCATCCCATCTTTTAAGGAGGCAAGGCATCCTCGCCTACCAATTACCGACTAATTGCTCTCATGGATGTGGACATTAAATTCTTTTCCACTCCATTGTTACATGACCTGGAGTCTTGGACGCATTAAAATGGGAGACTCAAAGCGAATCAAACTGCTTTTGTAAGGGGTCAAGGCATGGGCCTAATTTTAAATAGAGCTATGGCAACAAGCATGTTTCTCCTTAAGGCAGCCGTTGACTGTGTTAATAATAATAATAATCCACATTTGAAAAGCGCACCACCACTAGTAAGGGTCTCTAGGCGCTGGGGGCCGTCAGGAAGATTAAGCAAGCTATTGCCCAGAGTCACATGGTGCTGGGCTAATCTGCCTCCGGTGCCGGGGATCGAACCGTGATCCCCAGATACCGGAGTCAGTCGCCCTAGCCACGGCGCCACACCTCTTCCGCTCCACCTAATAGGTTATGGGCCGAGCTCCAACTATGGGGAATCCTGCCTAACAGCTTGCGAGCAATCAGGTTGATATATTCAGACACGTGGGTCAAGCCATAGATCGGAGATGGTACCACATGTCAAATAAAGTTTAAACTTCAACTGGCCTTAAAACAAGGCTGCTTGTTAGCACCCCTTTTGTTTAATCTATATATTGCAGATCTATCAACAGAATTGGATGGCGGATAGCTCATGCCCCTAGCTTGGGTGGTCAACAATTGGCAAACATCCTGTTTGCTGATTACTTATTACTTCTTAGCAACACACAAATAGGTCTTCAAAGGCTACTTAACTGTCTTGGCACATACGCAGGTAAGAATGAACTGGAAGTAAACCGTAAAAAAACAAATGTGATTGCAATCGGCGCATCAAAAAAAACCTGTAGATTGCACCTTAGGGAAAATACAATAGATGAAGCCTCCACCTATCTATATGTAGGTGTTAAAATAGATGCAAGAGGGACATTTATACCCCAGAGAGAGGCGCTCAAGAGAAAAGCGCAGGCACTCAATTATGCATTTTCATAGTTGGCAAGAACCATCCGAGGCCACGACTTGAACCCTCTGGGAGCAGTAATGAAGGCCAAATTGATACCAACCCTTGCGTGTGGATCAGAGATAATGTTGGGTGCTGAGGACAGCCTACTTGACACACTGGTGATAAGATCATATAAACAAACCTTCCGGTTACCCAGTTCAGCCCCGCCTGCCCAAGTAAGGTTGGAGTTCTCCATAAACGAAACAGGCGCTTGCTAGACCTGCAGCATTTGTTAAGCACTGCCACAAATTGCGCTCAGCGGCTGATGATACACTGGCCAATCAAGTCTGGACTGAAATCAACGTTCGAAGGGGGAATGGAGTCTATAAGAAACACCTGGAAAGCAGCATAGGGAGGCTTAAATTGGGTAATCTATGGAATGCCAATATATCTGGGCAAGTTTTTGAGAAAATGGTAAATAAATAGATTAAACTGCAAAGTTGGGTAGCAGATAAAGAATAGCTATCCTAGCGTTTACATGGGTGTCTGGTCTTCAAATCATATTTAACCCTAAGAGAATCACGGCTTCTCGAAGCAACCTACCACAGGAAGATAAAACAGACATTCCTGGCACTAAGACTCAGTGAAATACCCACACTAGACTTCCTTTCAAAATGGATGGAAGTTGGCCAAGGAGAAGACAAGAGTTGACGCCTATGCCAGGGGGGATGAGACTTTACAGCATGTTATATGTATTTGTCCTGTATTGACAAACCAGCGAAGAAGTTTGATAAGAAGAGAGTTGAATATCTTAGGAATCAGGACTTGTAAAACTGCACTGATGGATTCCCAGGACCCAAGAAATATCATCCTGATTATCAGATTAGTGCAGTTCCTGGCCATTTTTAAAAACCTGGTTGGGGTATAGGTTTGGACATTGGAGGAGTTTGGGGTTGGGGGGTGTTGGTGAAGAGAGCCGATAGGAACCCATGGATTGCATTGCCATGCAGGGACGGGCTGCTAGGGAAATGGACATAAGCTGCTCCCTATCCCGTCAAGTTGTAAATAAAACTTCAACTGGGTCTGTGCACAGAAGTCAAACACATTCGGTGCAATTTGCACACAGGGATTACCACGATCGCTTCAGTTCGTCAAGCCTGTACCAGTTTCACCACACCTCCCTCATCCTAGCATGACCATGCACAATAGGCTTTGCGCTATGTAAAATTTGCACATTGCATAACCTTTCTTCGCCTGCCATCTTAACTTGCCCCCTACCTCGTCAAGCCATCCATCAATAAAACATTATTTACGTTAGCTTGCAGAGGCTTAGCACTTTTAGTGCAAACAGCATATATGCATAAAACGCGACTGCCTCAGCTCGCAAAGCTTGTACCAGTTCCACTATACCCCATCTTTTTTCTAGCATGAATTTGCACAATAGGCTTTCTTCAATGTAACATTTGCACAATGAATAGTTATTCTTCATAGGTCACCAATAACCACGCACATTGGCATTTTTCCCGCAAACTCTCGATGGGTTGTATAGTACATTTTATGTGTGTTCCCCAATCAAGAAATGAAAGTGTCGGTTTATGATGGACAACTATTTTTAGATCTGTAGGTGTATGTTGTGCTATGTATGATTCTTGCAAGGTCTATGGTTTTAATTGATTGTTTAGGTTTTTTTGCCTGTCATTCTAACCTTTCTACATTGGCATTTTATTTGCAAACTAACCAGATGGGTAGTAAACTTTGTGTTTGCTTTCCAACAAAGAAAATATATGATTTGATGATGATGGATAACACATTTAGATCTTTTAGGTATATGTTTCCTAATGTATATTCTCTGCATGTTTGTGGCTTTAATTGACTAATAAACAATTTTTCAGCTCAAATAGTGGAGTCAAGAACGTTTTTGGGAGACCCTGGCCTTTGACGAACACAATCACGCCTAAGGAAACCCCGCTTTTAGATCATGCAACTATTCTGAATTTTTGCCTGGAATCACTTAAGAAGTATACGATGGTGATAATTTGCATGCCCCAGAGTCTGCTTGTGCCAGGACTCTAGTGCCTGGGGCCCTCGATAAATGCCTGTAGAGGCGTGTGCATAAGTGGCCTGAGCGTGGAGGGATCTTTTCTGAGCTCAGGCTCAGTGACACCACTGGGCCCCAAGGCCGAGGCACTAAAATGGGTACTTGGGGGGGCAGTTTGGGAGGGGCGGGAGGAAGGGGGCTGCAGCAGCACAGCAGGCTTTTTTTAATTTGGCCTTGTTTACATGTAGCCCAAAAGGAGCCCAAGCATAAATGCTCTAGGCTCTTTCTCCCAGCCACCATTTTAGGTTTGCTGACCTGGTGGCTGGGAGTTATTCGGCAGGATAATTTTTGTCCTGCCCTCCCTCCTTTTCAGGTTTTTTCTTTAGGATTTTTCTTTGCGTAGTTGTGTCATCGACAGGATAACTTGGGCAGGCTAAGTTGTTAGGGTGGTTCCATAGGTTGGGGGATCAAGAGTTGTCAAGGGGCAGGCAGGGGAGTTTGTGTAACGGATTGTTTGAATTGTTAGGTTCAGACGATTATGCAGGGATTTTTATTGTTTGTATTTTGTAATGATGTAATGTAATGTATGGGTGGGGGGCGGGGTTAAAAAACATACATTTCCACAAGCATGCTTGTGGTACAGCGGCACTGGAGAGCAGTACGCCCCTGACACCTCCGCGCCAGGGTCTCACGGTCTTTATTTACTCCAGCAGTGCAGCAGCGGTTTGGAAAGTAGGCCGCGAAAGAGAGAAGGGAAAAAAAGCTCGAGAAAACCAAGAAAAACAAGCCGAACACACCGGGCCAATTAATCATACAGATGACCTTGAGATGCCGTGGAAATCAGGCCACGCACAGCAGCTGTATCTACTGCCTGGAGAGGGGGGCAGCGGGAAGAGGCGATCTGATGACAAGCAGAGGCAAACGATTGGAGCGTTCCACCAATGAGGGCAGCAGGTGTGGAGTCAAGTGAGGGCAGAAGGTGTGGAGTCAAGTGATGGCAGGAGGTGTGGAGTCAAGTGAGGGCAGGAGGTGTGGAGTCAAGTGAGGGCAGGGGGTGTGGAGTCAAGGGAGGGCAGGGGGTGTGGAGTTAAGGGAGGGCAGGGGGTGTGGAGGCAAGTGAGGGCAGGAGGTGTGGAGGCAAGTGAGGGCAGGGGGTGTGGAGGCAAGTGAGGGCAGGAGGTGTGGAATCATGTGAGGGCAGGAGGTATGAAATCAATTAAGGGCAGTGGGCAAGTGAGGGCAGAAGGTGTGGAATCCTGTGAGGGCAGGAGGTGTGAAGCCAAGTGAGGGGAGGACGTGTGGAGTCAAACGAGGGCAGGAGGTGTGGAGTCAAGTGAGGTCAGGAGGTGTGAAGCCAAGTGAGGGCAGGATGTGTGGAGTTAAATGAGGGCAGGTCATGGGCCGGGAGGGCAGGAGGTGTGGAGTCAAGTGAGGGCAGGGGGTGTGGAAGCAAGTGAGGGCAGGGGGTGTGGAGGCAAGTGAGGGCAGGAGGTGTGGAGTCAAGGGAGGGCAGGGGGTGTGGCGGCAAGTGAGGGCAGGGGGTGTGGAGGCAAGTGAGGGCAGGGGGTGTGGAGGCAAGTGAGGGCAGGGGGTGTGGAGGCAAGTGAAGGCAGGAGACGTAGAGCCAAGTGAGAGCGGGAAGTGTGAAATCAATTAAGGGCAGTGGGTGTAGATGCAAGTGAGGGCAGAAGGTGTGGAATCCTGTGAGGGCAGGAGGTGTGAAGCCAAGTGAGGGCAGAACGTGTGGAGTCAAATGAGGGCAGGAGGTGTGGAGTCAAGTGAGGGCAGGAGGTGTGGAGTCAAGTGAGGGTAGGAGGTGAGAAGCCAAGTGAGGGCAGGATGTGGGGAGTAAAATGACGGCAGGTCACGGGCCGTGAGGGCAGGAGGTGAGGAGTCAAGTGAGGGCAGGGGGTGTGGAGGCAAGTGTGGGCAGGAGGTGTGGAGTCAAGTGAGGGTAGGGGGTGTGGAGTCAAGGGAGGGCGGGGTGTGGAGGCAAGTGAGAGCAGTGGGTGTGGAGGCAAATGAGGGCAGGGGGTGTGGAGGCAAATGAGGGCAGGGGGTGTGGAGGCAAGGGAGGGCAGGGGGTGTGGAGGCAAGTGAGGGCAGGAGGTGTGGAGTCAAGTAAGGGCGGGAAGTGTGAAGTCAAGTAAGGGCAGTGGGTGTAGAGGAAAGTGGGGGGCAGAAGGTGTGGAATCCTGTGAGGGCAGGAGGTGTGAAGTCAAGGGAGGGCAGGACGTGTGGAGTGAAATGAGGGCAGGAGGTGTGGAGTCAAGTGAGGGAAGGAGGTGAGAAGCCAAGTGAGGGCAGGATGTGGGGAGTAAAATGACGGCAGGTCACGGGCGGTGAGGGCAAGAGGTGAGGAGTCAAGTGAAGGCAGGGGGTGTGGAGGCAAGTGAGGGCAGGAAGTGTGGAGTCAAGTGAGGGCAGGGGGTGTGGAGTCAAGTGAGGGCAGGGGGTGTGGAGTCAAGTGAGGGTGGGAAGTGTGAAATCAATTAAGGGCAGTGGGTGTAGAGGCAAGTGAGGGCAGAAGGTGTGGAATCCTGTGAGGGCAGGAGGTGTGGAGTCAAATGAGGGCAGGAGGTGTGGAGTCAAGTGAGGTCAGGAGGTGTGAAGCCAAGTGAGGGCAGGATGTGTGGAGTCAAATGAGGGCAGGTCATGGGCCGGGAGGGCAGGAGGTGTGGAGTCAAGTGAGGGCAGGGGGTGTGGAAGCAAGTGAGGGCAGGGGGTGTGGAGGCAAGTGAGGGCAGGAGGTGTGGAGTCAAGGGAGGGCAGGGGGTGTGGCGGCAAGTGAGGGCAGGGGGTGTGGAAGCAAGTGAGGGCAGGGGGTGTGGAGGCAAGTGAGGGCAGGGGGTGTGGAGGCAAGTGAAGGCAGGAGACATAGAGCCAAGTGAGAGCGGGAAGTGTGAAATCAATTAAGGGCAGTGGGTGTAGATGCAAGTGAGGGCAGAAGGTGTGGAATCCTGTGAGGGCAGGAGGTGTGAAGCCAAGTGAGGGCAGAACATGTGGAGTCAAATGAGGGCAGGAGGTGTGGAGTCAAGTGAGGGCAGGAGGTGAGAAGCCAAGTGAGGGCAGGATGTGGGGAGTAAAATTACTGCAGGTCACGGGCCGTGAGGGCAGGAGGTGAGGAGTCAAGTGAGGGCAGGGGGTGTGGAGGCAAGTGTGGGCAGGAGGTGTGGAGTCAAGTGAGGGTAGGGGGTGTGGAGTCAAGGGAGGGCGGGGTGTGGAGGCAAGTGAGAGCAGTGGGTGTGGAGGCAAATGAGGGCAGGGGGTGTGGAGGCAAGGGAGGGCAGGGGGTGTGGAGGCAAGTGAGGGCAGGAGGTATGGAGTCAAGTAAGGGCGGGAAGTGTGAAGTCAAGTAAGGGCAGTGGGTGTAGAGGAAAGTGGGGGGCAGAAGGTGTGGAATCCTGTGAGGGCAGGAGGTGTGAAGTCAAGGGAGGGCAGGACGTGTGGAGTGAAATGAGGGCAGGAGGTGTGGAGTCAAGTGAGGGAAGGAGGTGAGAAGCCAAGTGAGGGCAGGATGTGGGGAGTAAAATGATGGCAGGTCACGGGCCGTGAGGGCAAGAGGTGAGGAGTCAAGTGAAGGCAGGGGGTGTGGAGGCAAGTGAGGGCAGGAAGTGTGGAGTCAAGTGAGGGCAGGGGGTGTGGAGTCAAGTGAGGGCGGGAAGTGTGAAATCAATTAAGGGCAGTGGGTGTAGAGGCAAGTGAGGGCAGAAGGTGTGGAATCCTGTGAGGGCAGGAGGTGTGAAGCCAAGTGAGGGCAGGACGTGTGGAGTCAAATGAGGGCAGGAGGTGTGGAGTCAAGTGAGGGCAGGAGGTGTGAAGCCAAGTGAGGGCAGGATGTGTGGAGTCAAATGAGGGCAGGTCACTGGCCGTGAGGGCAGGAGGTGTGGAGTCAAGTGAGGGCAAGGGGTGTGGAGGCAAGTGAGGGCAGGAGGTGTGGAGTCAAGTGAGGGTAGGGGGTGTGGAGTCAAGGGAGGGCAGGGGGTGTGGAGGCAAGTGAGGGCAGGGGGTGTCGAGGCAAGTGAGGGCAGGAGGTGTGGAGCCAAGTGAGGGCGGGAAGTGTGAAATCAATTAAGGGCAGTGGGTGTAGAGGCAAGTGAGGGCGGAAGGTGTGGAATCCTGTGAGGGCAGGAGGTGTGAAGCCAAGTGAGGGCAGGACGTGTGGAGTCAAATGAGGGCAGGAGGTGTGGAGGCAAGTGAGGGCAGGAGGTGTGAAGCCAAGTGAGGGCAGGATGTGTGGAGTCAAATGAGGGCAGGTCACTGGCCGTGAGGGCAGGAGGTGTGGAGTCAAGTGAGGGCAAGGGGTGTGGAGGCAAGTGAGGGCAGGAGGTGTGGAGTCAAGTGAGGGTAGGGGGTGTGGAGTCAAGGGAGGGCAGGGGGTGTGGAGGCAAGTGAGGGCAATGGGTGTGGAGGCAAGTGAGGGCAGGAGGTGTGGAGGCAAGTGAGGGCAGGAGGTGTGGAGTCAAGTGAGGGCAGGAGGTGAGAAGCCAAGTGAGGGCAGGATGTGGGGAGTACAATGACGGCAGGTCACGGACCGTGAGGGCAGGAGGTGAGGAGTCAAGTGAGGGCAGGGGGTGTGGAGGCAAGTGAGGGCAGGAGGTGTGGAGTCAAGGGAGGGCAGGGGGTGTGGCGGCAAGTGAGGGCAGGGGGTGTGGAGGCAAGTGAGGGCAGGGGGTGTGGAGGCAAGTGAGGGCAGGGGGTGTGGAGGCAAGTGAAGGCAGGAGACATAGAGCCAAGTGAGAGCGGGAAGTATGAAATCAATTAAGGGCAGTGGGTGTAGATGCAAGTGAGGGCAGAAGGTGTAGAATCCTGTGAGGGCAGGAGGTGTGAAGCCAAGTGAGGGCAGAACATGTGGAGTCAAATGAGGGCAGGAGGTGTCGAGTCAAGTGAGGGCAGGAGGTGAGAAGTCAAGTGAGGGCAGGATGTGGGGAGTAAAATTACGGCAGGTCACGGGCCGTGAGGGCAGGAGGTGAGGAGTCAAGTGAGGGCAGGGGGTGTGGAGGCAAGTGTGGGCAGGAGGTGTGGAGTCAAGTGAGGGTAGGGGGTGTGGAGTCAAGGGAGGGCGGGGTGTGGAGGCAAGTGAGAGCAGTGGGTGTGGAGGCAAATGAGGGCAGGGGGTGTGGAGGCAAGGGAGGGCAGGGGGTGTGGAGGCAAGTGAGGGCAGGAGGTGTGGAGTCAAGTAAGGGCGGGAAGTGTGAAGTCAAGTAAGGGCAGTGGGTGTAGAGGAAAGTGGGGGGCAGAAGGTGTGGAATCCTGTGAGGGCAGGAGGTGTGAAGTCAAGGGAGGGCAGGACGTGTGGAGTGAAATGAGGGCAGGAGGTGTGGAGTCAAGTGAGGGAAGGAGGTGAGAAGCCAAGTGAGGGCAGGATGTGGGGAGTAAAATGATGGCAGGTCACGGGCCGTGAGGGCAAGAGGTGAGGAGTCAAGTGAAGGCAGGGGGTGTGGAGGCAAGTGAGGGCAGGAAGTGTGGAGTCAAGTGAGGGCAGGGGGTGTGGAGTCAAGTGAGGGCGGGAAGTGTGAAATCAATTAAGGGCAGTGGGTGTAGAGGCAAGTGAGGGCAGAAGGTGTGGAATCCTGTGAGGGCAGGTGGTGTGAAGCCAAGTGAGGGCAGGACGTGTGGAGTCAAATGAGGGCAGGAGGTGTGGAGTCAAGTGAGGGCAGGAGGTGTGAAGCCAAGTGAGGGCAGGATGTGTGGAGTCAAATGAGGGCAGGTCACTGGCCGTGAGGGCAGGAGGTGTGGAGTCAAGTGAGGGCAAGGGGTGTGGAGGCAAGTGAGGGCAGGAGGTGTGGAGTCAAGTGAGGGTAGGGGGTGTGGAGTCAAGGGAGGGCAGGGGGTGTGGAGGCAAGTGAGGGCAGGGGGTGTCGAGGCAAGTGAGGGCAGGAGGTGTGGAGCCAAGTGAGGGCGGGAAGTGTGAAATCAATTAAGGGCAGTGGGTGTAGAGGCAAGTGAGTGCAGAAGGTGTGGAATCCTGTGAGGGCAGGAGGTGTGAAGCCAAGTGAGGGCAGGACGTGTGGAGTCAAATGAGGGCAGGAGGTGTGGAGGCAAGTGAGGGTAGGGGGTGTGGAGTCAAGGGAGGGCAGGGGGTGTGGAGGCAAGTGAGGGCAATGGGTGTGGAGGCAAGTGAGGGCAGGAGGTGTGGAGGCAAGTGAGGGCAGGAGGTGTGGAGTCAAGTGAGGGCAGGAGGTGAGAAGCCAAGTGAGGGCAGGATGTGGGGAGTACAATGACGGCAGGTCACGGACCGTGAGGGCAGGAGGTGAGGAGTCAAGTGAGGGCAGGGGGTGTGGAGGCAAGTGAGGGCAGGAGGTGTGGAGTCAAGTGAGGGCAAGGGGTGTTGAGGCAAGTGAGGGCAGGGGGTGTGGAGGCAAGTGAGGCCAGGGGGTGTGGAGGCAAGTGAGGCCAGGGGGTGTGGAGGCAAGTGAGGGCAGGGGGTGTGGAGGCAAGTGAGGGCAGGGGGTGTGGAGTCAAGTAAGGGCGGGAAGTGTGAAATCAATTAAGGGCAGTGGGTGTAGAGGCAAGTGAGGGCAGAAGGTATGGAATCCTGTAAGGTCAGAAGGTGTGGAATCTTGTGAGGTCAGGAGGTGTGAAGTCAAGGGAGGGCAGGACGTGTGGAGTGAAATGAGGGCAGGAGGTGTGGAGTCAAGTGAGGGAAGGAGGTGAGAAGCCAAGTGAGGGCAGGATGTGGGGAGTAAAATGATGGCAGGTCACGGGCCGTGAGGGCAAGAGGTGAGGAGTCAAGTGAAGGCAGGGGGTGTGGAGGCAAGTGAGGGCAGGAAGTGTGGAGTCAAGTGAGGGCAGGGGGTGTGGAGTCAAGTGAGGGCGGGAAGTGTGAAATCAATTAAGGGCAGTGGGTGTAGAGGCAAGTGAGGGCAGAAGGTGTGGAATCCTGTGAGGGCAGGAGGTGTGAAGCCAAGTGAGGGCAGGACGTGTGGAGTCAAATGAGGGCAGGAGGGCAGAAGGTATGGAATCCTGTAAGGTCAGAAGGTGTGGAATCTTGTGAGGTCAGGAGGTGTGGAGCCAAGTGAGGGCAGGAGGTGTGGAGTCAAGTGAGGGCAGGGGATGTGGAGTCACGTGAGGGCAGGAGGTGGGGAGTCAAGTGTGGGCATGAGTTGTGGAGTCAAGTGAGGACAGGTGTCCAGTCAAGTGAGGGCAGGAGGTTTGGAGTCAAGTGTGGGCACGAGCTGTGGAGTCAAGTGAGGACAGGTGTCCAGTCAAGTGAGGGCAGCTGGTGTGGAGTTAAGTAAGAGCGACATGTGGATACCATCAGTTTGTGGGGTGTGGTGTTGTGAGGACTTTATGAGGGAGATGGAGTTCCACTAAATCACGGTAGCACGTTCGTAGCTTCAGCCAACTCTTAAAGCGCAATGGATCTGCCAAAGGGTGCCCTGAGGATGTACCGAAAACACCAAATAAAACAAACACATGTGTGGAGTATGGGCAGGAGTAGGGTGTAGTGAGGATGCCATGAGTCGGAACAGTGAGGGTGCCATGTTATGTTATGTTAGGCGGAATTTATATAGCGCACTGACACCATAAGTTTCCTGGCGCTGAGAGGTGCAGAGATTGACCAAGAGGCAGGCTAATCGGCTTGGGTGAAAAGCCAGGTTTTCAGGAGTTTCCTAAAGTTCAGTAAAGAGCAGCTTAACTTGACTGACAAGGGGAGTGGATTCCACAGTTTAGGGGCCAAATGGATAAACCTGCGGCCGCCGAACCTTTTGAGTTTTATGGTAGGGGCGACCAGCAGGTGAAGGTGAGCCGACCGGAGATTGCGCACTGGACGGTGCTGTGAGATCAAGGTTTTAAGAAAGTAAGGGCTGGTGCAGTAAAGAGCTTTGAAGGTCAGACAGCCGATCTTGAAGGCTGCCCTTTGTTCGACTGGAATCCAGTGCAATTTGCGTAGCAGGGATTTAGCAGATTGCCACTTCGGGGTTTTATAGATAAGTCTGGCAGCTTGGTTTTGCACAATTTGGAGGCGGAGGAGCAGTGACTGTGGTAGTCCAAGGTATAGGGAATTTGAGAAATCGAGGCGAGAAAGTACCAAAGAGAGCAAGACCTGTACCAGTGACGCGTGCGAAAGTAAGTGGGCGATTTTGTGAATTTTGCGCAGTTGGAACATGCTGGATGAGATCACGGCCCCCACTTGAGCCTTAAGGGAAAGCTCCACGTCGATGACCACCCCTAGGCGGAGGTATAAATTGAAAAGTAGGGGTGAAAGGGGACTCCACACGTCTTAGGTGCCTTGGTCGCCATGAAGGGGCCCAGACGGACTGCTCGAGCTCTGCCCGAGAGGAAAGAACCGATCCACTCGAAGGCAGGGCCCTGGATGCCGGCCTGTCCGACACGGTGGAGAAGGATGTTATGGTCCACCGTGTCGAAGGCAGCCGACAGATCCAGTAGCAGCAGTGCCTGAGGTATCCCCCTGTCTGTGTTCCCCCTCAGGGCGTCCAGTACTGCCAGGACGATCTCGGTGGAATGAGCCGGCCTGAAGCCCGCTTGGTTGGGTTCGAAATAGCAGGAGCTCTCGATGAAGTTTGAGAGGCAGCGAGTAACGTGGGCCTCAAGGAGCTTGGACAGGTAGGGCAGGAGGGAGATAGGGCACTAAAATGGCCTCCTTAAAGGAGCTAGGGACCGTTCCAATGCTGAGAGAGGCATTCAGCAAGGGTAGAATGTATTCCGGTAAAGTAAGACAAATATCCCGGAGAACAGAGGGAGGGTAACAGTCATTGGGGGAACCTGACTTGATGCGGGCCAAGAGCTCGGCCAGAGTGCAGGAGTTGAGGGCGGGAAAATGGGTAAGGGACAGTTGGTTAGTTGGAGAGGAGTCCAGTGGCCTTGACGGGGGAAGAGGAGGGATAGAGTTCTTGATGTCGGCTATTTTATCAATGAAGATGGAGTTCAGAGCGTTACATGTCTCCTGTGTTGGGGCCTGAGTGGGTTCTATCGTCCGTGGTGAGCTCATTCATAATTTTGAACATTTCTTTAGAACTGTTATGGGCAAGAAGAATTCTGTCTGAGACGTGTGTGGATTTGGCCTGAGAGATGGCACTTTTGTAGTCTTTACGGGCCGCGACAAAGAGTATTCTGTCGGTGTCGGAGTAATTACGTCTCCAAATCCGTTCCAACTGGCGCAGTTTCAGTTTCTGTGCTTTAAGGGCGTTGGAAAACCATCTGTGCAAGTTGCTATGTCTGGTGCGGGGAAATTTAGTGAGAGAGGCAAACTGGTCGCTGGCCGTCTGCAGCCAGTTGGTGGTGTCCCCTTCCATTGACTCGATACCAGCGTCAATGTCGGTGGTGGGTCGAGTCTTGGCCAGAAAAGCAAGGAAGCCTTGGGAGTCGTAAGCGCTCCATTTGCGCGATAGCCCACCTGCCAGGATAGGGGCCTTGACCCTGGCACTGACTGTAATGGTGGCGTCAATCAGGTGGTGATCCGACCAAATGCAGGGGGAAATGACTGGGCAGGATAATACTAGGTCGTGGGTCCAGATGTGGTCAAGAGTATGACCCTTGATATGGGTGGGAGTGAAGATTTATTGGACCAGGTTGAGACTGGTCAGGGCTTCGAATAATTCCGTAGCGTGAGGGCCAGCTTTATCATCGTTAAACCAGTAGTTGAGATCCCCAAAAAGAGTGATTCTGGTGTGATGTATCATTAGATTTGCCAGCTGTTCACTCAGAGAGATAGGGAACGAGGGCATGGATTGAGGGGGCCGATATATGAGTATAAGCATGAGGTCGCCAGCCACCGTTTCCAGACTAATGACCAGGTTGTCTACCTCTGGGAGAACAAAGGAGGTCATGGCAATGAATTTAAATTGTTTCTGTATAATGGCTGCCATCCCATCCCCAGGACGGCCTGATGAGTGGGAAGGAATGAGGGTGCCATGAGTGGGGAGGAGTGAGGATGCCTTGAGTGGGGAGGAGTGAGGGTGACATGAGTGGGGTGGAGTCAGGGCGCCATGATTGTAGTGGAGTGAGGGTGGGCCAAGAGTGGGGCATTGATCGCATCATGCATGGATGGAATGAGGGTGCCATGAATGGGGCGCAGTGAGAGCACAATGAGCGGGCTGAAGTGAGGTGTCAGGAATGGGAAGGAGTGAGGGCACCATTAGAGCGGTGCAGTACTCGTGGGGTGGAGTCAAAGCTCCATGGGTGGAGTCAGGGCACCATGAGTGGGGAGGAGTGAGGGCACTGTGAGTGGGGTGGAGTCAGAGCACTGTGAGTGGGGTGGAGTCAGGGCACTATGAGTGGGGTGAAGTCAGGGCACTATGAGTGGGGTGGAGTGAGGGCACTATGAGTGGGGTGGAGTGAGGGCACTATGAGTGGGGTGGAGGGAGGGCACTATGAGTGGGGTGAAGTCAGGGCACTATGAGTGGGGTGGAGTGAGGGCACTATGAGTGGGGTGGAGTCAAGGCACCATGAATGAGGCGGAGTCAAGGCACTGTGAGTGGGGTGAAGTCAGGGCACTATGAGTGTGTGCAGTCAAAGCACTATGAGAGTGGTGAAGTCAGGGCACTATGAGTGTGGTAAAGTCATACCACCATGAGTGGGGTGGAGTCAGGGCACCGTGAGTGGGGTGGAGTCAGGGCACCGTGAGTGGGGTGGAGTCAGGGCACCGTGAGTGGGGTGGAGTCAGGGCACCATGAATGGGGTGAAATCAGGCCACTATGAGTGTGGTGAAGTCAGGGCACCATGAGTGGGGTGGAGTCAAGGCACTTTGAGTGGGGTGGAATCAGGGTGCCATGTGTGGGGTGAAGTCAGGGCACTTTGAGTAGGGTGGAGTCAGGGCACCATGAGTGGGGTGGAGTCAAGGCACTATGAGTGGGGTGGAGTCAAGGCACTATGAGTGGGGTGGAGTCAAGGCACCATGAGTGGGTGGGATCAGGGCACCATGAGTGGGGTGGAGTCAGGGTGCCATGAGTGGGGTGAAGTCAGGACGCCGTGAATGGGGTGAAGTCAGGACATCATATTAATATGAGCTGCACACCTTTGTTTTCACTTAAGTTTCTCCGAAATTCTAAACTTTGATTTTGTCATGGCGTGCTCAAATGCGTCGTGCCTAGCCCAAACTGCACGTATGAAACTAAACTCCAACATATATGGGACAAATTTCTGACCCAAACCATAAGCACAGCCGAAATTGCATTTGCAATATTATTTTCTTGTGTACATTTTCCTCTTGTCCATTTTTACACCGTTATTTTGATCCATTAATAATCCACATGTTCACTTAAAATACTTTTTAGGCTTCATGCAAGGAAGCGCCATTTTCCAAATTTCTAATGCTCCTGCTGGGCCATCCGAACCTCACATCAAGAACACGACTGAAGCCAAATTCATCCAAAGCAGTTTAATAAAATCCAATGCATTTCGGGCCTCTGGGGCCCTTCGTCAGGGAAAACTAGAAACAACAATAATACATGTTTTACTGTGACAACCGATATATACACTTTTAACATTTAATGTTTAAAGTCGCCAGCTCTTTTTTATCTCAAACAGTTACTGTAACTAAAATACATTCTGCCTAATATCTCGGTCCCCACCAAACCCCGTGCAGTTTCACATTAGTGTCTACCATACTTTCTCACGGACTGCTACTGTTCTTAATCTGCTCCTTTCCTTATTACCAGTTGGGTGAAACATACCCCTCTCAAAACTCTCCTCTCCTCTCCACATCATGCTTCCCAGCCCTCCACGAACATTTTTAACAAACTTTACTTTCTGAGATAACATTTGTTCTATGTCACTCTTCGTTCTCAGCTCCTACCTGCTAGGAAGTAATCGTCCTCCTCACTCCATTCTGAATAATGTTTCTACTTTCCCAATCACTCTCCCGCCTTTAAACTCCACTCTAGCCTCTCCTTGCAAGCAGCCCTCCCCCTCATCCCTACATAATTAACACCTGTGTCTTTCGTTCTTCCCTGGAAAACTACATTTCCTATAATGCTTCACATTTAGACAGATGCAAAATTATTAAACACATTAGTGCAACTTTAAGCGTTTACGAAAAGAAGGCTGACATAATCTTCATCGTGTTTTTTGTCCCAGTTGTATTGCTGTGATATCCTCATGCTTCTGACACCAATTAATAAACATGCTGTGTGAACTCCGATGTTCCGCCTTGCATGAAAAAACAACGTTATTTATTAAACTGCTTTGGATGAATTTGGCTTCAGTCGTGTTCTTGATGTGAGGTTCGGATGGCCCAGCAGGAGCATTAGAAATTTGGAAAATGGCGCTTCCTTGCATGAAGCCTAAAAAGTATTTTAAGTGAACATGTGGATTATTAATGGATCAAAATAACGGTGTAAAAATGGACAAGAGGAAAATGTACACAAGAAAATAATATTGCAAATGCAATTTCGGCTGTGCTTATGGTTTGTGAAGTCAGGACGCCAAGAATGGGGTGGAGTCAGGGCACCATGAATGGGGTGGAGTCAGGGCACCATGAGTGGGGTGGAGACAGGGCAACATGAGTGGGGTGGAGACAGGCCAACATGAGTGGGGTGGAGACAGGGCAACATGAGTGGGGTGGAGACAGGGCACCATGAGTGGGGTGGAGACAGGGCACCATGAGTGGGGTGGAGTCAGGGCACCATGAATGGGGTGGAGTCAGGGCACCATGAATGTGGTGGAGTCAAGGCACTGTGAGTGTGGTGAAGTCAGGGCAACATGAGTGGGGTGGAGTCAGGGCACCATGAGTGGGGTGGAGTCAGGGCACCATGAATGGGTTGGAGACAGGGTACCATGAGTGTTGTGGAGTCCGGGCGCCATGAGTATGACGGAGTCAGGGTGCCATGGGTCTGGCGGAGTCAGGGTGCCATGGGTGTGGTGGAGTCAATGCACCAGGAGTGGGGTGGAGTCAAGGCACCAGGAGTGGGGTGGAGTCAAGGCACCATGAATTTGGTGGAGTCAGGGCACCATGAGTGGGGTGGAGTCAAGGCACAATGAGTGGGGTGGAGTCAAGGTACAATGAGTGGAGTGGAGTCAGGGCCCCGTGAGTCAGGTGGAGTCAACGCACTATGAGTGGGGTGAAGTCAGGGCACCATGAGTGCGGTGGAGTCAACGCACTATGAGTGGGGTAAAGTCAGGGCACCATGAGTGCTTTGAATGAAAAGGAATGAGGGCTCCATGAGAGTGGTGCAGTAATGGCACCATGAGTGGGGGGAGTCAGGGACCCAAGAGTGGGTGGAGTGAGGCCATCATGAGTGAAGCTGAGTGATGGCACTAACTGAAGTATGAAGAGAAACCAGCCTAGGACTGAGAGAGGGTACAAACGTTGAGGATGGAGCGTGATGAAGGGGGGGACTGAGGTCAGTTGAGGGCAACAATAGTGGACTCAACAAGGCACAAGAGTGATAGCACGGGTGGGTGGGGGTCAGGTGTAGATTGTCATGAAGTCATCAGTCCTGGAATTTAGAGGACAACGGAAGTGAGTATGCGGTACAAAAGGGGGTGGTGATGGACGGAGCATTTGAACCAATCAAACACTCACACCCAGTCAAAAGATCTGAGTTTGATCCATCACCGTTCTTTAGCCCACTCTGCCACCCCAGTTCAGACATGGCTATATGCAAATCAGTCTGACCCTGTGCCTCATGGGAACAGTCCAGCCCGAACTGCCAAGCCATGCCTTCCCTGGACCGGAAACAAGCTTCCGAGGACCGGTTTCTGGCATTCCAGCCGTCTTCAGCCCGGCTTGCTTGAATCCAGTGGCAAAGTGAGCAAGGGACTCACGTCTGAGCATACCCTGCCACACTTATGGCGGCAAAAGCGGTACAAAAGGGGGGTGTTGATCGGAGCATCTGAACCAATCAAACACTCACACCCAGTCAGTGAGTAGAGCAGGGGGTGAAATGAAAACACTGTGTGCTGTGAACTTTCCCAGTATGACAATGAGCAGATGAGAGAGCTGGACTACGGGATGGAGAGCAAAAGAGATGGAATTGAAGCGCAAGAGCCTGGCGCGTGGGATTGAGAGTGAGCACTCGGAGCAAGATGACGGTACGGCAGGGCACGAGTCGGGGGTACGCGGCGTCCACCCACTATTGTCACAGGGTGGACGCCGTCCCCCCTGCCAAGAAGTTAGGCCCCACAGAAGTATGTTGAACTGGTCCCGGTCGGTGTAAGACACGGAGACACGTTCAACCTCGCCTGCACGTTGTCTGCTTTCCATTCCTAGCAGCAACGTGCAGGCAGCGAGGGAGCCTTTTTTTAATTCACCTACAGCTGGGCCGAAGTCAAGGGGCCATCCGGCCTCCTTTTGTTTGTATATCCTGACTGGGGCCTGCTTGGAACCTTGCACTTAAATGTAAATGCCACAGAGGGAAACAAAGGCACACAGCTTGCCTTCTCTTCACAGGTACTTAAGAGAGGGATGTCCCACTCCCTGTATATAAATGCAGACACTGTAAGACTGTCAGATGGGTTGGTCTGTCTCCGTATTTACACTTATAATTAAAGTAGCACTAGTTTCTTTCTTTAATAGTGCTACGTCGTGCCCTCCTGATGTAATTTGCATATTCTTACTTGGTCAGTCCCCCCACTTCTTTTTATAGGACTTGTGCCCTGAGGTACGGGAACCGACATGGACCAAGGCACGCAGTCTGAGACTCACGGGCAGCAATCAGAGGCGGCGCCTCCTACAGGCTGAGCGGCGCAGTGCTGCACACCTCCTCTCATCCTCGGCTCCGGCTCCCCAGCCAGAGGCCCATCTGCCGCTCCTTGCATCGAGGTCTCGTGCATTAACTCTCGCTGAGTCAGAAGCGACACTTGATTGAAAAGGCTCCCACAGGCATTTTACTAATAGAAAGAGCTTAATTGGTGTGTTGTTAACTTATCAAAGAAAGGTTTAAATTCCCTATTTATTTATCTGCGGCTCGTATAAATTTGAGAGGATAGTAAAGAAGCCAGTGGCATCCCGCGTATTTATTGCATGTTGTGCTCGTGTTTCTGCAAACGACCCACCAATAAGCAACCGCAGAGCATGTTCTTCTTCATAAGTGTATATGGTCCCGCAGCAGGTCACTATACGCAGTAAGGATCCGTACTATTCCTGGCAGGGGCTGCCCCTCCCGCTGAGGAATGCGGGAGGGGGCAGGAACAGATGCGAGGTCCAAAACACCAAAGGCCCAGCACAAATTCAACCCTTACATAGCTCTGGAAGGTGTGTCGAATTTAGGTGTAGGGAGGGGCTTGGACACTTATAACACCTGAGCCTCGAGCAAATGTTTGAGGTAATGTTTCAGCAACCGTACTCTACAGCGCCACCTGCAGGGATCGGTTTGCAATTCAGGAGGCACCCTGTAAGGCACTCCCAGGGAGACTGAAGAAACCTTCAGAGACGTCACACAAGATAAATGCAGATTTATTTGGATATATAGGTCTTTAGAGTAAAAGGCAAAACTGAACAGCAGAAATGTCCTCGTTAAAGAAATTGCTCCTTCTTGTGCAATCCGTAGGGGGACGCGTGAACTGCGGGAGCCATGATCCTGAAAGGGCGAGATTTTGATCGATACCTTATATCTATTGATCCAAACCTCGATCTGGTCGACTGAACCTTTATTGCCTGTCTTGGAAGGAAACAGTACACCTATCTGCAAATTAGTTCACCCAAGAAAGGACTCTACTCTCAAAGATCACGGACAACTTCTAGGTTTCAAAAGTTTATTGTAAAGATATAATGAGCTGCAAATACAAGCATCTCAGAATGAGATTCACGAGATACACAGGTCCAATTACATACATGTGCTCTCGAAAAGCCCTCAGACGAGCAACAGAAATCACTAACACAAGTTCTAAAAATAGCAAAGCTATAAGCATAGACGCATATCTCTCCTTCATTTAGGTTGGAGGAAAACAAACACAGGTTAGGCGTCCCTACCCTGTTCTAGATGGTATCCCTACTTAACCAAATCCCAACCTAACAAAGGTGTCAGCAATGAATGACCCCCAAGGGAAGTCACCCACTCTAAGTCTCTTGGTGAAAACCTAAAGTTCTCCAGTCATGACCCCTCACTGCCTACCCATCCGCTCTCTAAAGGGTCCTCAGGTCTCTGCTCTAACTCCACCCAGGGGTGCTGTCCCTAATACAAAACAGTCAACAACATTTGAGACGCCCCTTGCGAAACGCCTCTCACGTGGTGCAACTTCAGGCTTTTTCCATGATGCTTTGTATTGGGCCTCAGACGTTAGAGTTGACCTTGCTTCTCAGTCTCTTCTCCGGCCCGCTGATACCCCTTAAACATTCCAGAACCCTCCTCCATGTCTGGGCCGTCTACTGAACAGACCTCTATTCATTCACTTATAATTGGATCCCCCCTTTCCTGTTGCAGACAGATATCTGCCGCCAAGGACCCAACTCTCATAGACTTCTAAAAAGGCTTGCAACATTTCTCAGCCCAGACATGTACGTGTAAATCACTGCTAAAACATTTCAGGCCTACAATTTTTCACATTATGATTATAGCATTCAATTTCTTCATTTAATTAAAGCATGTTAAAACTCTTATTCTATTATTTAGAAAACATTACTCTAAATCATGGCCCATTAATGCAATGACCAAAAACGTTAAACAATCTGTGTCGTGAAAAGAAACACCTTCCCTTTTAGCTCCAGCTCTGGCCCTGAGGCCTACCACGTTCTGCGTTTTACCACAGACCATCTTATGTGTTAACAGCTACACGACATAGATTCAAGATAATCACGTCTAATAAAATCATATAATGTCACACATTTCTGTATTAGTTCCACTTCTACTTAAATCTCTATATTAGCTATACATTTAGAATATAATTTCATATACTATTAGCACTCATGGCATTTCTCCTCATGAATTATGCTCTCTATAGGTAAGTGTGATGTACTCATATATTTATATCAGTTTGCGCTCTCTCAGTTCCCCCCTTTGATGACCTCTCGGGGTCATCACTAACATTTAAACTGCAGTTATTGCTGGCATTCTCTGCGCTTCCAGAGCTCTCAGGCTCCTGTACTGATTATCTTGTATGGCAGCCAATCTCTGCAACTGTTCTCTTTGGGCCCTTTCTGACCTTCTTGCTCTGTACCATTTGAATACCCTCACCAATCCCCACAATATTATCCCACAGATCAATATTATGATGATAGGCTTTAGGATATACCAAATAAAGCTTTTGCCTAAGGTGGAAAACCACCCTCCAACTGTACTCATTCCGTGGCCCACCTTTTCCCAGACATTTTCTCTACTCAAGTCTTCGATCTCTTTGTGTATATTAGTTATGTTCTTAATAACTTTCTCAAGGGGTTTTGAAAGGTCTGGAATGTAAGTGCAACATTCCTGAACCTTCAAAGCCTTACAGACTCCGCCCTCTTTTGCTAATAAAACATCTAATGCAAGCCGATTTTGAAGAACCATAGCCCTTATCGATTGCATCTCTCCTTCTACCAGCATTAAGGACTGAGCAGTGCTGGCAGACAACCTGTCGACAACTGTTGCCAGTCGTCTAATTTTAACATCATTAAGGATTATTCCCAAAAGAGGGAACATAGCTCCAAAGACATCTCCAACCATTTCTGCATCGCCTAAATCTCTCCTTCCCCTCGATGATGTCTGGCCCTCAATGATCAATAAGTCTTGTGCATGATATATTTTGGGGAAGACAATTGCCAAGTAACATGATCCATACCAGTTGTCAGGTAGTCTCACGTAAGCATTTCTTCCACATACAAAATACACATTTGGAATCACTTGCATTCCCTTCAGGAAATCCTTAGTGTAGTACTCTAAATTAAAAGCATGTTCACAGTCTACTTCACCCACGTATACATTTTCATAATACGTTTTGGCTCGGTGAAGACATAACTTTCCTTTCTGCGCTTTATCTAAAGCTATTGGACCACTACTACCCTTTCTCTTGTGTGACTTCTCTTCCTCGGTCCAATCTAATTTCCCTTGTCCTGATTTTTTCAAAATCTTTTGTCTCCTGTAACGATCATCCACCTGCCCTATGAACTTTTTCTCGACTTCTGACACCTTGCATGTCAGATTATTTCTACGGGCATGTGAAGTATCTAAGGTAATCCAAGGAATGAAGAATTTGGCCAATCTGTCTTCACTCTTCCAGTAATCCCATTTATTCATCTGCTTATAATTCGGGACTTCTGGCAACACAGAATCATAATTGGAGAAATAGTATTCAAAACTATCTCTCTCATAAAATATACTAAGCAATAAGCTACATGTAATGCCATATGTCAGAGGGAGGTGATGATATCGAATTCCTTCATCTACAGACGCAGGCAACTGCATGCAGACGTAGCAATCCTTAACCTCCATGGCATCCACGTATTCATACAAAAGTTTAGCATAAGCATTTGACCTAAAGTCTCCTTGGGACTCGTCTACATGTAACCTGCGGGCTTCTGCAGCCAATAACGCTTTCTCTTGAGTGTTTTCCCTTTTCTCACCTGCAACAGTGGGTGTAAGTGTTACTACAGAATTCGCATCAGTTACCTTTACCTCTTCCTCATGTCCCTTTACATAAGAAATTGTTACCACTAAAGCTATTAATATTATCACTCCTACTATTAGTGTACCTATTATACATTTAGCTCTGCGGTTCGGGGTGCCGGCCTCCATTTCGTCAGACAATCTAGCTTTCCCTTTCTCTTTGCAAAAAAGTTCTTTTCCTCTCGTTCCTTTACAGTCTCTTTCAATCCTTTTCTTGTCTTTAGAATCCACACAGCTGGAGGCTGACAGCCTTTTTCGCAAAAAAAGTCCTTTCACAGTTCAAAAAGACAACCCTAGCCCTTCTCCATCCACTCAAGGGGTTCCCTAAAATTCTCTGCTTCCTGGGCGCTAGGTAATCTTCTTTTCTTCTGCTTGCTTTATTTACAAAGTCCTTTAACAATCGACTATTAGATTTGTGGTTGCAGCTTCAATAGCATAGTTCAATATTTCCATGCGAAGAGTATGCTCTTCATGTGCTGTTATCGTGGTACCAAAGTCGGGGAATTTCAATTCTGTAAGAAACATGTGTTTTAACTTGCTGAGGCGGGGAGGTCTGGGGAGCACGAATGTTAGTGACCCTTCTTGTTCGACACCGGGTACCAACAGTTGTATTTCCACGGTGATAATGGGCTCAGAACTGGACACCACCACCGCTCGGATCCTCCCTGTCTCCGGTTTCACAGACATTTGTCGCCAGATATGTCCACTCAGGTGTGGAGTATCTTCTGTTAGGCACACGCACTCTTCTTGACCTTCTTCGGTCTGGTGCTTCAGCGCCCTGAGCACCTTCTTCTGGGTCTGAGTCTTCTGATATCGGAGGAAGGGTTGCTTCTGGAGTTGACCTCAGGCTAGAACTTCTTCTTTGCGGCCAATTTGCTTCTCCACGTGCCCTTCTACTCCTTCTCCTTCTGGTCTGTTCTCGCTCTCTTTCAGACCTGTCAGGGTCAGACTCGTACTCCCAGCTGTCTTCTCCTTCTGTAGCGTCTTCTGTTTCGCTGTTGTACTGACCGTCCTCAGCTTGGTCAGACTCGTTCCCTGCTTCCACTGGCACCTCTACAGCTTGGCTAGCCCCCTCTATGGCTTCTTGGTCCTCAGCTGGACGTCCATCCGAGAGAGGAGCTGTTTCCAGAGGTGCTGGAACCCTTTTCGTATGCGACGCGTGTATCCAGTTGGGCAGGCCTCCCACCTTTACAGCTGTACTTGTGATCAGAATGACCTGGTAGGGCCCACGCCAACGAATATCCAAGCAGCTTCTTCTCACATGTTTCTTCACCAGGACCCAGTCCCCAGGATACAGGTCATGGCAAGGGCCCTGGCACGCTGGAACCTCTGCAGCCTGCACCTGAAGGGACACAGAACGCATGGCGTCAGACAGCCCCTTACAATAGTCCAGGATCATATCATCTGTGATATTTAACAGTGCAGTAGCTGGAATAGATGGCAGTCTCATTGCTCTCCCCATTAACACCTCATGTGGTGACAACCCTGTTCTTCTGTCTGGGGTACTACGAAGGCTCATGAGTACTAATGGCAGGGCGTCAGGCCAATTCAGGGTCGTTGAGGAGCAAACTTTCGCTATTCTGGACTTGATCGTGCCATTAATTTGTTCCACAATTCCTGAGGCTTCTGGTCGGTAACTGCAATGGAGTTTTTGGTCTATATTCAGTGCAACACAAATCATCTTCACAAGCTCGCTGTTAAAATGTGTTCCCCTATCTGATTCCAAAAAGGCCGGCACCCCGAACCGAGGGATAAGTTCTCTAAGCAGTAACTTAGCCACTGTGAGGGTGTCGCACCTACGTGTAGGGTATGCCTCAACCCATCTGGAGAACACACAAACAACCACCAGGACATAGCGGAGGCGGTTGCATCTTGGCATTTCAATGAAATCTATCTGCATTCTATTGAATGGACCTCCAGACCTTCCTATGTGACTTAGTGCAACTGGTGTTCTTTTCCCTACATTCAGCTGCTGGCAGGTCACACAACGCTGGCACACTGCTTCTGCTGCTATTCTAAACTTAGGATTGTACCAAGTCTGTCTAAACACTCTCAGCATAGCATCTCTCCCTAAGTGTACTGGACCATGTATGAGTCTAGCCATTGGACTCACCATCTCATTGGGCAACACTGCTCTGCCGTCTGCTGAGACCCAAAAATGAGTCTCACCCATTACACATCCTGCCTTTACCCATGTTTCCTTTTCTGAATCAGGAGCATTTTCTTGCATGGTTGACAATTCATCCCAAGTATCAACAGTTTCCAGTATCATGGCTAATTCAGTTCTCACATTTATTCCACCCACATCCACCTCTGTGAAAGAGTAACCTTGTTCTGCGCAATACCGCGCAACTTCATCAGCATATCTATTGCCTTTCGAAACAAAGTCCTCATTTTTGGTATGTGCGATGCACTTTACAACTGCGATACTTGCTGGACATTGCAATGCTTCTAACAACAAGCGCACAAACTCTCCATTGCGAATGGGAGAGCCTGAAGAAGTCATGAACCCTCTCTGAGACCATAACTGCCCGTAATCATGAACTACCCCAAACCCGTATTGGCTGTCGGTGTAGATGGTGACTCGAATTTGATTGCCTGCTAAGCAAGCACGTGTTAGGGCAATAATCTCGGCTACCTGAGCGGAGTGTACTCCTTCCAGGCACCCTGCTTCCACAACTCCTTCAATTGTACAAACAGCATAAGCTGCTCTCAACTGCCCAACTTCGTTTCTTACACATGAGCCATCGACAAAGAAAACTTCGTCTGGGTCGGTCAGTGGCTCATCTACGATGTCGGGTCTGGGTTTGGTGCATAGTTCAGTCACATCGAGACAGTCATGGTCTGTATATTCATCATCATCATCAATATCATTTGGAAGTGGCATTAAGGTAGCAGGGTTCAAAACAGAGCATCTCTTGAGGGTCACGTTCTCTGCAGCAAGAATAACTTGCTCATAGCGCGTGAGCCTGCTATTGGTCAGATGCTGTGTTTTGGTCCTGGTCATCAACAGTTCAACAGAATGTGGCACGCACACCTCTAACGGGTGCCCCATGACGATATTTTCACATCTCTCAATGCTGACACCCGTTGCAGCAACGGATTTGAGACATCCGGGCAACGCTGCGGCTACTGGGTCTAAAGTAGCTGAGAAATAAGCAACTGGTCTACGGGCATTCCCATGGTTTTGGACCAACACAGACAACGCACAACCTTCTCTCTCACAACAGTAAAGAAAGAATTGTTTATTGTAATCAGGCATTCCCAATGCCGGAGCACGACACAGGTCCTCTCTCAGCTGTAAGAATGCCATCAAACAGTCTTTGTCCCATGGTACCGGATCACTCACCTCTTTGTGCGTCAGTTTTTGCAAGGGCTTTGCTTTCAGTGAAAAGTTCACGATCCACTGTCGGCAATAACCCACCATCCCTAGGAACATCCTGACCTCTCTCTGTGTCTGAGGCGCGTTCATTTTCATGATCGCCTCTATCCTATCTGGTGACACTTTTCGTTTGCCTTTCTCAATTCTGTGTCCCAAGTACTGTACTTCTGTCAGGCAGTACTGCAATTTTCCCGGGGACACCTTGTGCCCATTAGCAGCTAGGTGATTTAACAAAGCAATGGAATCTTCCCTGCAAGCTTCTTCTGTTTCTGACGCCACAAGGAGGTCGTCTATGTACTGGACCAGAACTGACTTCTGGGGCAGCACTAGACTTTCAAGATTTTTCTTCAGAAGCTGGTTAAAGATCGATGGACTCTCTGTATACCCCTGAGGGATACGACACCATGTTAGGACACGATTTTCCAGCTTAAATGCGAAAAGAAAATGGCTATCTTCGTCCAAAGGGATCGAAAAGAAAGCCTGACAAAGATCTATCACAGTGAACCACTCAGCTTGGAATGGAATCTGAAACAGTATCACTGATGGATTCGGTACCACTGGACAACATGAAACGACTATGTTATTAATCTTTCGAAGGTCCTGCACTATCCGAAATTTCCCATTTGGTTTCTGCAGACCCATAATCGGGGAGTTACATGGACTACCCACGATTTCTTTCAGTATTCCCTGTTTAATCATGGACTCGATCACGGGTTTTATGCCTGCAATCGTTTCTGGAGTCAATTTATACTGGGGTGTTCTTGGGAACTCAGCATGCGGTTTCACTACTATTTTCACTGGGTCCACCCCTTTGACCAATCCAATCTCTTCCCCAGTGAAATCCCATACCTCTGATGCCACTGTCTCTCTCAAATCCCAGGGAAGCTCGTCTACTGTCAAAGTAGGGTACAGCTCCACACATATTCTTGAGTTTGCAACTTTGAAATCTGCATCATCATCATTAGTCAATACCTCCACTCCCTGAGGTGTACAATATATAGTACAATTCAATTTGCACAACAGGTCTCTTCCTAGCAGACACACAGGGCTTGAATCGCAAACCACAAATTGGTGCTCATCGCTGTACTTCCCTATTTTCACCTGTACCGGTTCTGTCAATTGGCTGGTTATTCTCCTGTTTGCGACCCCTACCACCTGTATGGTCTCTCCAGACATGGGCAGGTCTGGAACTGCAGCTGATCTGATCGTGGATCTAGTGGCTCCTGTGTCCACCAGAAATGTCGTAGGGCACCCTGCTACTTCTGCTTCAACATAGGGTCCCCTCTGATCTACCTCTAAGGCTGCCCCAAGGGTGCAGTCTTCTCTTTCCACTCTCTGTCCGGTTAATGGGTCCACATAATAGCACTCTTCACCTTCCACAAACAGGGGCATTTGTCTATAGGTCTTACCCATACTCCCTACTCGAGGAGGTTGCGGGAACTGGGCTCGGGGAGGAGCCCCCCCCCCTTTGAGCACCTTTCCTTGGTATGGCGTCGCCCCTCTCATAGGTGCGCTCTGGACCTCTTCCTCCTCTATCTCTTGCTCTCCGATCTCTACATTGTAAGGGCACTCGCGTTTCCAATGCCCCAACTCGTTGCACTGGTGGCACCTAGTCGTTTTCTTCAAGGTAGCTATGTCTACTCTGGGTCTGAAGGTAGTACTCTCCTCATTACCCTTGTTCTGACTGTACTGCTTCTTACCTCCTGTACCTGTCCCTTGCTGCTGTTGTTGCGGTCCCCCCTTTCCTGCTGCCTGCAATTGTACCACCATCAGCTTCTCTTTTAGTTTCTTAGCCTTGGAGTCTACCTCATCACAGCAGTACCTGGCATATCTCAGTATTTCATCTAGGGGTCTACTTTGCCAACAAATCGAGTGTTGCTGAATCATTAAACTAATATCCGGTCTCAGTCCCAGGACGAACTTGGACACGAATTGCCCTATGTCCTTTGGATCCATTACATCCAAGCCGCTATACTGTTTAAACGCCTTCAGCAGTCTCTCGTAATATTCATGGACTGTCTCTTTGGGTTCCTGTCTCGTTCTGTCTATTCTGACCCAATCTATGTCTTGCATTGGCACCTTCTCTTTCAGCCAAGTCATCACTCTCTCGAATTTTGCCATCACGATCTCGGACGGCCCATTAGTCCTAGCATCTCTCTCTGGCTCCGTTGTGGGCCACTCAGCGCTAACCTTGCATGCTGTCCACAGATCTCCTGGTACTACAATGTCAAACAGCGTGTTCAGATCTATCCATAGGACCTTTGAGATCTTTACAAACCTCTCGACTTGCTTGTACCACTCCACGGGGCTCTCTCGTAACTTGGGGAAAGATGTGGTAAAAGCAGCTAAATCTCCCCTACTCCAAGGGACATGTACATAGCTCCCATTGGCAACTTCACGCAAAGGGTAAGCTTCTATTCCCTGCTGTCCTGGTGTTATACCAATCATGCTTCTTCTGCCGGTCCCTTTCTTGGACCACCTCTCTTCCCACTTATCTAGTGCCCTCCATGTCCTTATTCCAGTAATCAGTTCCCTTATGTGTGTTTTCAGCCCAATCGTTCTCCTCTCATCTAGATCTCGATCTGAGTAATGTAGCCTGTGGTTACCCTGTAATGCTTTGGTTCTTGACAAGTCCACCATATATTTGCCTGCTAGTTCGACTAACTTCTCATGGACTGCTCTCGCCTTTCGTGTGATGTCCTTTGCCATATACAGTATTTCGTCCTGTTCATACATTTCCATTCTTTCTAAAGGCAGGGTACCATCTACCATGTCATCCAGATCTGACCTTAAGCTGGAGACATCAAGTCTCTTGGCTTTTATCTCAGCTCGCAATATGTCTTTTGAAGGGGGCTCACTGGTCTCCCTACCATCCCAACTTCGAGCTCTGCGTTTGGGCTCAGGAGAATTAATGGGTGGCCTCCCTTGCTCCCATCTCTCCAGGTCCCATGCTCGGCCATCCAATCTTGGAAGGTGATGGAACACGGGCCTTTTATCCCTACTCTCTCTCTGCCCACTCTCGTCTTCTTCTCTCCTCTCACCGCACATCTCTCTGTTATTTTCCCTCTGGTCGCTACACTCCCTTTGCCTCGTATCGCTCAGTATCCGATACGATCCTTCCTGGTTCCCCATATTCCCTGGGCTGCGCTCATTTCTGTCATCACAGGGACTATGGTGCGACCTCTCACAACTCCCATTCTGTTCTCTGGTGCCAGGCACACAGTGTGGACACTTAAAGCTGTTCCTGTACTCTTGCGCTCTCCTCTCCCCTTCACTGAGTATTGGGCACGCCACCCCTTCACTCCCGGGGCCCCCGTTTTCCAGGTCTGTTCTACCTCCATTCCGGGCCCAATGGGTGACTCCCCTACTCCCTCTACAGTCCCACTCCGGGCTACTCTCCCCAGCCCCGCAGTGAGTTCGTGCTCTGCTGTCCTGACTTTCCCTTTCTGCTTCTGCAGCATTGATGCACTTTTGAGCCTTCACTGCCTCATCCCACTGCTTCATGTACTCATTTAGCTCTTGAAAGGATTTTCGTCCAGATCCCCTCAGATCCATTGGCCATCTAGGGCCCCCAGGATCTCCTCCTGGGTCCCCTGCTGTGTGCATCGGGGTGCTCCACTCTCTGGGTATCGGCATCTGACTTGGGGAATTAGTGGTATCGTTCCTCCTTGCCTGCTCTGCTCTTTCTCTGTCTTTCCGTTTCCGTTCTTCCCCTCTTGCTCTCTCTTGGTCATATATCGATATTATAGGACCTATGGTAACAGGTACCTGTAGTGCATCTGGTAATGGGTAGGATGTGGCGCTTTCCGTTTCCGGCGCTCTTTGTACCACAAACCTACCGACTACCTGTTGCACCTGACTAGGCTGGAGCAACTCTTTCTTTGGCTCAGGATCCCACTCTGAACTGGGAAGCGGTCTATGCTCTCCTGCATTGCCCCCCTTTTCTCCTTCAGTATTCTCGACCTCTCCCCCTGCTCTATTATACGGGGGTGGCCTGTCTGTCAGTAATCTGTTTATCAGGCTGTCCTCTGTTTCGCTCTCATCATCTTCTTCTGGGGGGCTTTTATTTACTGGCGCCTCTAACACTGGGTACAGTTTATTTATTTCCAAATTATGCACTCTCCATCTTTTAGCATCCGCATCCCACCTGGCATCCTGCACTGCCCTTACCGAGCGTTTCACCCTTTCTTGTCGTCTGTTCATATTCCTTTCATGCGCTGCCCTAAGCCATGCCTCAAGGGCTTCAAACTGGGTTGGTCTAGGCAAGGGTCTCTTTGAGGTCATGACTGATTTCAATCGATGTAACACCTCTAATCTGAACGTCCCGTACTTCGGGAACGTCAGTTCCTCGTTTCCTTCAGTAATCTTACTCCACTCTGATATCCAAAGGATCGTATGCAACCCAACATTTACTGCCATATAACGAGCTGGCGTACCCTCCGGCGGGGCTTCTTCCCCTTCATACGATCCTCGCCTCTCTTTCTTAAACAGCGCTTTCAACCATTTAAAACACTTCATAATTATGCGCACAAAATCCAGCCTCGCTACTCTGTTTACTTCCTGATGACAATCCACCAATCCTGTCGCGGCTTTGCTAGCTTGGCCTATCACAGCGCGGTCTTTCTCCTGTTGGCCAATCACGTCGCGACCCTGTATGACGTGTTCGCTAGCTGGCCTATCACAGCGCGGTCTTTCTCCGGTCAGCCAATCACTGCGCGACACCACCTGACGTCTCTTTTCTCCGCTTCGCAGCAGCACCCCTCCTTTCTCAACTCGTCTCCCGGTTATGCATGCGTCCCATTCATACACTGAAAAATGACTACTTCCGACCAAGCGGTCACTTCTCTCGACTGTACGTCCACAGTCTATCTGTAATTGTCAACACAACTGACGAGATGTCTATCGTCTTTCTGATAGGTTACTTACACACACAGTAACTTCCGACCAGCGTCCGTTACTCACGCACTCACTCTTACGTTCCCCCTATCTCGGTCTCTCGGGTGATCAATGGTACCTCATGACCCCCTTCACACTAGTTGACAATTACTCTGGGTGTCCGATACACCCGAACCACTTAAGCTCTCCTTGAACTTAAGATTTCCACCGGTTGCGCGCGCTCACAACCTGTTCCACAGTCACTCTACAGACATTCAACTCCGCCAAACATTACAACATAGATACAATACAAAAACACCGCAATCTAACACGCATAACCCTTTATACTCACTCTCAACCGATACTGCTGCTTTTTCTGTCTCACGTCATCCGGATCTTCATCTGCGGGCTGTTCTTCCGATCATCGATTTCTAGGGGCCTTGGGGTAAGCTAACCTGGCCTAGGTCACCGTCCTCAAGAAGGCAACCATCCTCTATAGCTACCAACTGAAAGGGCGAGATTTTGATCGATACCTTATATCTATTGATCCAAACCTCGATCTGGTCGACTGAACCTTTATTGCCTGTCTTGGAAGGAAACAGTACACCTATCTGCAAATTAGTTCACCCAAGAAAGGACTCTACTCTCAAAGATCACGGACAACTTCTAGGTTTCAAAAGTTTATTGTAAAGATATAATGAGCTGCAAATACAAGCATCTCAGAATGAGATTCACGAGATACACAGGTCCAATTACATACATGTGCTCTCGAAAAGCCCTCAGACGAGCAACAGAAATCACTAACACAAGTTCTAAAAATAGCAAAGCTATAAGCATAGACGCATATCTCTCCTTCATTTAGGTTGGAGGAAAACAAACACAGGTTAGGCGTCCCTACCCTGTTCTAGATGGTATCCCTACTTAACCAAATCCCAACCTAACAAAGGTGTCAGCAATGAATGACCCCCAAGGGAAGTCACCCACTCTAAGTCTCTTGGTGAAAACCTAAAGTTCTCCAGTCATGACCCCTCACTGCCTACCCATCCGCTCTCTAAAGGGTCCTCAGGTCTCTGCTCTAACTCCACCCAGGGGTGCTGTCCCTAATACAAAACAGTCAACAACATTTGAGACGCCCCTTGCGAAACGCCTCTCACGTGGTGCAACTTCAGGCTTTTTCCATGATGCTTTGTATTGGGCCTCAGACGTTAGAGTTGACCTTGCTTCTCAGTCTCTTCTCCGGCCCGCTGATACCCCTTAAACATTCCAGAACCCTCCTCCATGTCTGGGCCGTCTACTGAACAGACCTCTATTCATTCACTTATAATTGGATCCCCCCTTTCCTGTTGCAGACAGATATCTGCCGCCAAGGACCCAACTCTCATAGACTTCTAAAAAGGCTTGCAACATTTCTCAGCCCAGACATGTACGTGTAAATCACTGCTAAAACATTTCAGGCCTACAATTTTTCACATTATGATTATAGCATTCAATTTCTTCATTTAATTAAAGCATGTTAAAACTCTTATTCTATTATTTAGAAAACATTACTCTAAATCATGGCCCATTAATGCAATGACCAAAAACGTTAAACAATCTGTGTCGTGAAAAGAAACACCTTCCCTTTTAGCTCCAGCTCTGGCCCTGAGGCCTACCACGTTCTGCGTTTTACCACAGACCATCTTATGTGTTAACAGCTACACGACATAGATTCAAGATAATCACGTCTAATAAAATCATATAATGTCACACATTTCTGTATTAGTTCCACTTCTACTTAAATCTCTATATTAGCTATACATTTAGAATATAATTTCATATACTATTAGCACTCATGGCATTTCTCCTCATGAATTATGCTCTCTATAGGTAAGTGTGATGTACTCATATATTTATATCAGTTTGCGCTCTCTCAATCCCGTCAAGAAGCAACACCCTTAAATAAAGATCTACAGCGCCCCCAGCTGGGACACACTAGAACTGCATGGTCCGTGGGCACAGTCAGACTTATCGCCTCAAAGAATGCAAGATCTTACCTCAAAATTAGTACTCCTGCACCGTACTCCAGTGCGACCCGTACAGGGAAATAGTGGGACTGAGGAAGGCATAACCACCCTGTAATGCTGTCAAATGCTCTGCCTCTGAGCTATACCACCCCATGGCCAACCTCAGCCTGTGCTCCTACGTTATGCTTCACCTCTCAAAGGGAGAGGACAAACTAAAACCTAAAAGAGAGTAACAGAACATTGATGAACCCCAATGAAGATAGCTGGCTGTAGGAGGGGCTCCCTCTGGACTTTCGGCCAGCTGTCTCCGTCAATGTTCTGTTACTGTGTCATTTATATTTTCCTTCCGCCCACTACAGCCTGGGTAATGGGTCAGTCAACCTCAGCCATTGGCTTACCACACTGTGAGTGGTGGCATTCTGCCCTCTTCACAAGGAACACATCAGCACACAAAGTAGTTCTCTTACGTGGTTGACTGCTGCAGCAATGTTTTTGAGACCGATAATATTTTTTGCCTTTTTCTTCTTTAAAGATTGATGAGGTTTCAGCAGCTTGCACAACAATAAAGATTTGCAATCACCATGATAAAAAAACAAGCACTTACAATGGCAAAAAGCTCGAGGGCAATACCAGGTCTATTGGCTTTGTGAATGTTTGTTTAAAGTTTGGAACAGAATTCTATTGAGTAATATCCTGCTCCATGCAAAGTTTTACCTTCTGGGAAATATTGAGCCTCCCCATATATGAGTATCTTTCATGTGGTCCCCTGTGACTAATAAACATACATCCTCTGTAAGAAGCATCTGGTGTGTTCTTCTTTTCTTAATGTGTGAGAGACATGACTGTTCACACTATTTTTATCACGCTTTTTTTTTTTACAATTCTTATTTTTGAGAGCTTTATCTGTTTTATTTAAGGTAGAAAATAGTTACAATGTCACTCCCAGGTCCCATTCTTGCACCTTTACCTGCACATCCTCCTGGGTGGTGGGGTCCCTCATAGCCAGCACTCATATACCTTTGCGTGGACATTCCCAAAGATGCAGTGGAAGGCGCTGTGAGGGTTGCTTGGCCCTTTGCTGCACAGCTTCACTCCCAATCCTGTACTCTACTATTACACACAGAGCATAGATTAGCTGTGGCTGCGAACTGCAAATTGTCAACACTGTTGAGACACTCAATTTGGTTGAGAATAGGTCCATCAATGCATAAAGTTACTCTGTGGCCAGTGACCAAGGACCTCTCACCTGATGGGAAGAGTTTTTTGCATCGGCTATCAATAATACATGAGTTAAGGCTGCGAGGGAGCTCGGAGATGCCCGTGCTGTGCCAGTTTGTGTCAGAGAAGCTTTCACTGCATATCTGCGCTGTTCCAGTTCATAGTGTGAGAGAAACATACACTATTTTTGTCACTGCTGTAACTGTAGATTGTGTATGAGGGAAGCTTGTGCCATCTGTGCCTGTGCTTTAGTGGTTATGCGTATAAACACTCACATGGCTGTTAACCACGTACAGGACTTTAAGTGGGCTGGGTCCCTCTCGGTCTCAGACCAGGTAGTATTTAAAAATGTACTTTGAAAGGGGTCCCTATTATGCCCTATATTCACCTTCTTTAAAACCAAAAGCACTGATAAATTACTAACCAAGCATGCAAAAAATATTCATGTTCTCCATGTCAGTGATCTAGTTCTGGTTTATATTTCACGCTATACTTAATCTTGCATTCCCACAGCGTGTTTGTTTTTTTACAAGAGGTTGCGTTTCTGTAGTTTTTTGTGTGCAGCGTATTCCTCTTTTATAGTGCATACTGTGAACGGAGTCGCTTCCATGTGCTTCTATAACACCCTCTATTGTGAGCTTTACAGTGGAGGCTGCAGGCAGTCCGAGGTTCTCATAGTGCCTATTAGTAGATCAAAAAGATATTCAGAGTACATGGACATCCAGTCCTTTGCCTCTCTTCAGAGCACACACACCAATGGTCACGTGTGCAGCTGCAATTGAGATTCTAGGCAAATGTGTGTGAAGGAGGTACACACTGACAAGGTGAAAATGCAGTGCTGACAGCAGGGCCGGACTGATCGTAGTGGGACCCGGGTGTTTCTCCGGTGAGCCACCTGGGTGGGGGCCGGTTTTAAATCCCCTGGGGGGCCGTTTTTGTTACTGGAGGGTCACTTTTGCAGCATAGCTGCAATATCAGCCCCCTGCAACAAAAGCGAAAAGCTGCACAAAGCTTTTCACTAGTACCCTTCCTCCCCCAACCGAGATCTTTGCCGGGACGGGTTTTGGTTCCCAGTCCGGCCCTGGTTTACATGTGAGCAGGTGCATTGAGGGTTTGGGGCAAGGCACAAGTCCTAAAAAAAGAAATGGGGGGATGCTGACGCCTTGACAGGAAGTGACGTCACGATAGATGGCTTGCACCATCAGACTCCTGCCGCCCCTCGCTCACCCCTTAGATGCAATTGCATCAGAGAAGCCAGCACGTGAGCAGCGTTCTGAATCAGCTCCGATCTCGCCCCAGAGAGGCCAAAGAGTGAATGTGTGGCTCCATTTGCTCCAGTTATCGAGCTCCCGGTAAAATGAGTGGGGGGACGCCGTCCACCTGCGTGGAACCCCGACTCGAGCCCTGGTTTGGGGGGTGGGTTAATGAAGGTGATGCGAGGAAGTGCATGTAGGAGCGAGTGAAAAGTGGGTGCAGAAGAGGAAGGAGATGATGCACGAGATGTGCAGGTTGTAGATTTAAGAAAGATGTGGGCAGAAAAAGGGTCCAAGTGATTAACGTAGACTGCAGAGGAAACTGGTGAGCAGCCAAGAACGGGAGTGACTCAGACACTCTGAAAACCACTACCATGTCCACAGACCCTAGTAATGTTTAATGTCCAGTCTCATATATTGAAACTGTTTCAGCATTTTGACAACATCCCTGTTGTTACACATTTATCTTAAACCTCTTGTGTGATATGTCTGTCTGAATAGAATAAAAGAAAGCACAGAGAGGTACTATCACACCGGTTTGGGGGGCACGCGACAGGAAGCATACGATTTTAGTTTATATGTTTAAGCCTCGCCCTTAATCACTCGCCTCTTGGTAAAGCTTCCTAGTTACACTCCTTATGCCTCGCCCCTTTCAGAGACACCCCACTCTTTTCATCCCGTTTAAAGCCCTGGCCATGCAGTAATTCTTCCATATGTGTTAGGGGGTACCTTGAACCCCTGATGTTTTACCCGCTCTGCAGTGAAATGTTTGCACTCGCTCTCCGGCGCTGTCCAACAGGTACTAAAATTCCTATTTACGCAAAAATATGTCGAGCTCTCCATAAATCTTGCTGATTTTGGGAACCTCGGCAGAGAGCAGTAGCCGGCCCCGCTGAGAGACGGGCGATTTCAAGAAAAAGAGGGTTTAGGAGCAGCAACGTGCAAAATCAAGAGCGGCATATTGAGACTCCGAGGAGGCCGGCTCATTACCGGTAATTAAAGACCGCCTTCCCCGCAGGGCCACGTGAGCCGCGTGCGGTGCCGTGCATTGGGATGGGAAGAGTGGCTGCAGCTACCAGGAGCGTCCTTCCCGGGCCCAATCGAGTACCAACTGCGCCCCCTAGCGGCAGCCGCGGGGTGCGGTCGTGAGGCGCTCCCTCACTGAAGCTTGCAGTCTGCTGCGTCTGTGCCACACGAAACGCCATGGAGGAAACCAGATTACGTCCACGTGTTTCTGAACTAAAGAACACGCCATAGAAGGAAGGCTGCATGCTATTTGAGGAGTGATCTCGAGCCTCACGCTGTTCCTCTCTATGTAGAGAGCAGGTGAAGCCGGGGAGTCCGTGTTTCCATTTCGACGTCCCTTTAGTTCCACATGTACCTCTTGCCGTCTCCACCTTCTTCAATCCTCCTCACACGAACAACGAAAGCTACTTGAAGCAAACTATTTCTCAGTGCTTTTTCTATTTTTTTTTCTATTTCTATTTCTTGTGTTTTGCACCATTAGTGCTCTGGACACACTAGACAGAAGCGCTATACTACTATGGACGAGAAAACGTGCTCTGTGTTATGTTATACCAAGAGTTGAAAATGTATGCCTCGATTTTGTTGTGTTATTTTATTCATGCATATGAAGTGCCTAATAATGTCAAGTTATTTTATGTCTGTTTTTGGTAGTGTATTTTATGTCTTGAATGGATAGGTTCTTCTTTAAATTACTTACCAGTTAAGCAATTTCTCTGATCAGATTCTCAGTTGTTGACAAGGCTAAATGAGATGGGCCCACCTTCCATGGCAGGTACTGCTTTGCTTCAACTCTTCCTGTTGAACAGAAGTAGCCGTCTCCCTCCCAATAGTTGGCACATATGAGGACCACCTACCCAGAAACCATCTTGTCTAGCTTCCAAGCACCCAAGATTAGCCTGACTCGTAGGGAGGTCTGGAAGAGGAAGAATAGACTCAGATAAATGGAATTACGATAAGTAATTTAAGCATGACATCTTAGTCCAGTGGTTCAATGCAGTCATGACTAAATGACGAATACACTATCCAAGCCGGGATGGGCCGACTAACTCCTGGGTCAATGGAACTAACAGAATGCCAAAGTGATACAGCACCCATGCTCACCTTCAATGGTAAGAAGGTCGATACTCACAACCAACATACCATTATACAGGAGGGAGACCCTTAGTACCAAGGTCAGCAAACTCTTCAATCCGCAATGTAGACAGTAACATCTGACAAATGCCTAAGGAACTGCCCATTTAGCTGCTCTTCAACTATTCATCAATAACACATTCAGCATCTTTCATCACCCTGAGTCTCTAGTAAAACCCCACTGTACCTCTCAGAGGAGAGATAACTTCTCAAACAATGGGAAATGAAAGAGCACATCCAACATCTCAAAACTTAAGTGGTATGTTGTGGCCTCTCTCCAATAGGCCCAAAGTTTACAAAGAGAGAAGGAGCTTTGCGGATGGTGTCAGTCTTGTTTAATGCACCAGAACAGCCTGAAGCACAGCCAAGGTGTTGATTAGAACCTCGCCAGGAGATGAGGTTGATGAGGTGAGGCATAAGAATAAACTCCCCAGGACAGTCTTTTTCTGAAACCCTCCAAACACATCAGCTGGGTCACTCCTGAACTAAAAGCCTTCAAATGTAACTGCAAACGACTAGAAAGAATCCAGCAAAACAACAAAACACCCAGCAACCAAGCCAAATTCAAAGTGGCATTCAATAAAAATCACATACACCTGAAAATTCCCTGCTCCCATTCCTGGCTAAAGTCCAGAAGAAAGGAATAAACAGACAACTCGCCAACCACCTACAGATCAACAACCTCCTGGATTTATCCCAATCGGGATTCCGTGCTAATCACAGCACAGAAACCACCCTAGTTGCAGCAACAGATGACATCCGATCTTCCTAGACCAGGGAGAGACCGCAGCCCTGATCTTCCTCGTCCTTTTTTGTAGCCTTTGACACTGTGTTACACTACACCCTCATACATGGACTCCATCAGATGGGGATCCAAGGCAATTCCCTTAAATGGATTGTTTCCTTTCTCACTAGAAGAACCTAGAGCATCCGCTTTACACCTCAGGCCCAAAGAACATCATCCGAGGCTACCCTAAAGTTCCTCACTTAGTCCAGCCCAGTTTAATACATACATGAACCCCCCGGCCATGGTGGTCAAATACTATGATATGAACATCATATCATTCGCTGACGACACTCAGCTCATCCTCACCCTAGGCTCAAACCCCACTAACACCAAAACCAATTTCCACATTTCCATGACCAATGTAGCCAACTGGATGCAAAACAAATGCCTCAAACTCAACACCAACAAAAGAGAGGTACTTATCTTTGAGCAACACCTCCCCAAGGGATGACTCCTGGTGGCCAATGGAAATGGGCCTCCCGCCCACTTCCACATATCACACCAGAAACCTGGGCACCTTACTCAACAACAAGTTCACTATGATGAAGCAGAAAAATAGGTGGTCACTGGGTGCTGGGACAACCCCAGCAGCAGAGGCCTATTAACATCTCTTTTTTTTCCATTTACTCACCTCTTCATTTGAATGAATGTATTTCTGAAAAGTAGAGGAACCTCAAGAAATATACATGTGCCATAACCGCAGAAAGAACAGAGTAATAAGGAAAGTGAAATCAATTGTCCAGAGAGAGACGAAAATCATTTTCTGCACCACATCTACCATGATGCACTTGGGGGGGACTATTTCAGGCTTGGCAATAAGTGTGTGCACCTTCTTTTAAAACTCTTTTATTGAAACTTTGACACTAGGTCTTCACCTGTAGGAACAACTGAAAATAACTTGCGGTGAATGATACTGGATAATGGGCGCTTACTGACATCACATGCAACATAGCAGGGACACGTTGCAACAGTACAGATTGCTTCCTGATTTAGCCTCCACAGAGCAAGACGTGGTCAGTGGGTAGCTCAACCACATGAACTATTGCCATGAACAAACTCAGAAATAATGTAAATATGCAGGGGCATTTATGCCTAAAGAAGGGGGAGGGGTATTACTCTTCTGGCATAGTGGCACAACCTGTAAGCAGCCTCCTAAACGAGCCTATGGTTAACTATAAAACAGAGAAAACTACCAATCTCACTTCAGCCAAGAAAAGTCGAAGAGTCCTTATACAATATCTCATCAAATGGAGATCGGCCCTGCCAATGCTGGTCTACAGGCCATTCATTACACCTTGAACCCACTTGTCACAGAAGATCTTGATGACCAGGGCCACAGTTGACAGTTCATGATCTTGCAAATATTCACAAGGAAGCGCATCAAAACAACATCTACACCTTGGAAGGACCCTATGCCTCAATAAAGCTTTGGATGCCTGACCCATCTCCCGGCCTTCCTTGAGATGCCTTAGTTTGATTCTCCACTCTCCTCATACAGACAAGGGCAGTGGTAAGAACTTCATTCATTCCCCTCCGAACATGGAGGATGATCATTCTTTTCGTAGCGTTCCAACGCAGGGTTTACTTTGGCGCCACCTCTATTTCTTCGTGGATTGACTACGATAACAGGCTAAACTTAAGGCTTCCAGCCAAGCGTCTGACACAGCTCCAAAGAGAATAGAATGCAATGGATCAAAATCTACTGAAGCTCAACAAAATCGAATACATGTCCTCAGCTCTGGCTTTGCAACACTGATTTCTGGCTACAAAACAGATCCTACATAAATTCTTTTGCATTGTATACAAAGACATGTATTCTCAGAGACCGCCTTTCACATGTGCCAACTTTTCACACTATACCTCCCCTCCCTCTATTCAGCTAATAGATGTTCAGAATAATTCTTCCTGTCAGGCTTGTCTCCCATCCTCAGAGTAGTTGATAGGTTACATTAACATTACGAGAGGTGAGACTGTGTCCGCCCTTCTCATCAGTGGCCATGCGATGGAGAGCCGGGTATCCAAACCCTTCATGCCTCTCTGGGGTAATTTGGTTCAACCTTTTTATGGAGTGAAGATTGGGTAGATTCAGTACATCACAGGTATTACAACCACAATAAATATGAATGTTCAGGAATAACTCTATTTGAACACTCAAACTGCAGAACATTCATCTTGGAGAATGACAGTTTCATGTTTCTAATGCCATTTAAAAGTTATAGTATTACAGTCAGTATGAAGGCCTAGGCAGCGTGCACATTCACTAATCCGGTCTAGCTTTGGCACTTTTCCATGGCTTGGTCGAACCCATCTGTTTTTCTGGGCAGGATGCTCACAGAATTTTGAAAAACTGCACCTTTGGTTCAATTAGAAATAAGAATTCAGAGTCGATGATCTACAGCCCCGGGGCAGCTTCTCTAGTGGATAAAGGCGGTCAGGGGCCAGCAAAGTCAGGAAGCAAAGGTTACCCCACATCACTCGAGGCTGGCATGTTTTGATACTCACACCCTGCCTTTCTCGTAGGTAGATGGCCCCCCCTCATTTATCAAAGCAGATAGAATATCAGGCTGAAGGGAAAGAGTTACCCAAGTAGCAATGGGGTAACATACTATATCCCACTGGGCTTCTCTGTCTTCTTCCCCACTGCCAGAAGTCTAGCTCTGGACATCCATGAACAGGGAAAGGAGAAGGAGAGTGGCCACTGGAAAAGCAAGTATTGGCAAGCAGATAGGTCTCAGCTCTAAAGGGCTGAGCTATTGCCTTTACCAATGCTTGTTTTCGTGCTGCATGAGTGGGCTTGCATGAAGACAGGTGCACTCTTGCCTGGGAATCTTGGAAGGGTTTTTCATTAAAGATAACCAATTAAAAAATGGGTGCGTAAGGCACATGTGCATTATGATTGCACATGCATCATAACACGCACGCGTACACCTGAACTGCAACACAGGCGGACATTTTAATTTACTGAATCAACATGACAAATGGCCAGGTAAGTCCGGTATTTGAAAAATATATATTGTTTATGTATCTAAAAGCGATCCTGAAACCATGAAAAAGTGAAGGCGGTCAAGCACAGCGCTTTCCAGGTGACGGGTGCTGGCAAGAACCAAATAACAATAAAACAAGTTAAAGGCGGGATAGAGAGCGGGCCATCTAGCATCGTTGTATGGGGAGATGAAAGGAAGCAGCCAGCAGCGCGTGCATCTTCATAAAAAAGAACAATAAATTTGATAAAAAAGCATTCAACAGAGTAAACAGGATGGGTGACGGGGAATAAAAAGAGGAAATGACCAAGCAGACACAAGTATTCCCATGGAATGCTTCAAGCAAAATAGCAAATGAGTTCGCTCAAACATGAAGTGGAAGAATATCATTTTTCCAGTCAAATCACTGTAAAACTGAATGGTCCTGGGTGGAACGGACAAAAGAATACAGAGAACATCCATTGAATCAGTAACAGAAAACTGAGATAGACACCAATGCTATCCTATCACAAGCTGGGGGTCAACTCAAAGGCCAGTCTAAATATTTTGGAAACAATATGCCTTACCAACATACTATCAATTATACTAGCTATCTTTAGTTGAGACCTAAAAAGGTAAAAAGCTACAGAGCAGCTGCACTGACCCTTTTTGTTTCCATTCTTTAAAAATATTTGTCAGCTTTGTGATTTACAATACTGACTTTTTAAAAACATTTTGAAACTGTACAGGAATTTGCAACTCTGTCCACCCCCAGTTAGGGTGGATTCATACCCCTGTGAAGTTGATGATCAGTGCCCATAGGAACACTTGGCACTGAAACTCGTCTTATAGTAGATCTACAACCTTAGGAGTCAGTGGGTATCGGATCACTATGCAGTGCAGCGGCAAGGTCTCTCTGCCCCCCATTCGCAGGTGCAAAGAGCCCAAAAGCTTAACTGCAGCTCCAATGAGCCCCACCAGGGGTCCATGACCTGACAGGCACCACTTGGGGGTCAAGAACATACTGCAGTTGGGTCTAGGGACTGGTGCTGGATGTTGGGGAGCCTTTTTTGTGCCTGAGACTCAGATCAGGAGGCCAGCAGCCTAGCCCTTGGAGTCAAACTGATGTCCTGGGTTTAAGAGTGAAGTTACAGGTCCAGTTGTCTTCTCACTCAGCTTAGAGGGCAGCAGGTCAGCACAGCAGGGCAGTAGTTCCTTCAGAACAGCAGTCCAGCAGAGTGGCAGTCATTTCAGCAGCACAGCAGACCTTCTTCCCGGCAGAGTATCCGCAGGTCCAGAAGTGTACTAAAGAATGGTGTCTAAGGTCCAGTATTTATGCACAGTTGTGCCTTTGAAATGGGGAGAAGCTTCTAGAGGTTTGCCTTTGACGTGCACAGATGTCTTTCCTTCCTGGATCCAGACTAACTACAGGGGGGGTGTCCTGCCCCTTGGGGGGAGACAAGACACAGCCTATTTAAGGATAAGTGGGGCTGGGTCCAGCTTCTCCATCCCATCCTGTCAGGGAAGGCTCATTAAGTCACACCTAAGCTTCCCATTGTGTGTGGCTGTCTAGGAGGAATATACAAAGTCCAACTGTCACCTATACCCACTCATGTGACCCAGAGACAGATTGCAGACATGAAATGGCTAAGGCAAGAAAATGCCAACTTTCTAAAAGTGCCATTTTCAGAATTGTAATTTAAAATCCAACTTCACCATACATTAGGATTTTAAATTGTGAATCCAGCAACTACAAAATTGAAGGGGTTACCTGTTTCTATTTGGAAATTCCACTTAGAACATGTAATAAGTGAATTCCAATGTTATCCTACGGGAGAGGTAGACCTTGCAGTAGTGAAAAAAGAATTTAAGATTTTCTCACTATCAGGGCATGTAAAACTTAAAAGTACAAGTCCTGCCTTTTAAATGCACTGCACCCTGCCCTCTGGGCTGTCCAGGGCCTACCCTAGGGATGATTTATATGTTTCAAAAAGGAAGGTTTGGGCCTGGCAAAAGGTTTACTTTGCCAGGTCGAAATGGCAGTTCAAAATTGCACACACAAAGGCTGCAATGGAAGGCCTGAGACATGTTTATAGTGCTACTTAAGTGAGGGGCACAATCAGTGCTGCAAGCCCCCTAGTTGCATTTAATTTACATGCCCTGGCCAAAGGTAGTACCATTTTACTATGGACTTATAAGTAAATTAAATATACCAATTGGGTATAATCTAATTCAACATGTTTTGAAGAGAGAGCACAAGCACTTTAGCACTGGTTAGCATTGGTAAGGTGCGCAGAATCCGAAGGACAGCAAAAATGAAGTCAACAAACACAGGAGGCCTGAAGGCAAAAAATTGGCTAAAACCACGCAAGGATGCCAGGTCTTATACAGTTTAAGTAATGCTCAAAATATGGGTGCCAGCAACAGGCTGTGGCTGTCTTTCTTGCTCTTTGGAACTGCGGATGTGTGTTGCCCGAGTATGCGTAATATTCTCTTTATGGGAGGTGACACCGTTGTTCCCTTTATGGGAGGTGACACCGTTGTTCCCTTTTCTTTGATTTACAATGTCCCTCACATGAATATTACCTCTGGTCTGAGCCACATGAATGTTATTTCTGCATCATGAGTCAATCGCCTAGCAATTGTTTTCTCACTCTAGGTGTGCAGATATGTTTTTTCACCTTTTAGTGCGTACAAATTCTATGAAGTACTAAGCACCTTTCCAGAAGAGACAGGGGCAAAATCATTGTTTCTATCCATTTTAAATCTAAAAAACAAAGATGAACTCGTACTGATACTAAAATAAAAAGCCCAGTGATTGCATCTAACAGAATAGACAAAACACAAAGGGCTAACGCATTTTTCTTCTCTTCGCTCTCAAACCAAAACTTCTAGCTGCTGGATGAATGGCTTTAAGAGCCTACAGAAAAAAAGCTATAACTGAATAGCCATATTTTCACTACGAAGGAGGTCCTTATATTCCATTCAGTACCACAAAGGTTTCCTGGTTTGTGCCTCCTCTTTCTCATCTTTCAGTCATTCTGTTTTTAAGGAGAGATTTCTACCCATGGCGCAGCCACAATCGTTAGGTTAGCGAGCTTCTTTGAGTAGACAGGCATTACAGGCAGATTTTCTGTACGTGGCTTTTTCACCTAAAACTCTACTGTGCGCAAATTAACTTTAATGGCATAATGAGAAAAATGTTTTAAAATGTGCACTAAAGTGCAGCTGCATTTCTCAGCTACCACCGTACAACATGTTTATGAATTGTGTTCCCCCACACAAATTTAACTTAAGCCTTCATATCTTAATGAGGCTTTTTCGCCACACGTATTAACTCACATGTTAATATTTTCTGTGTGGCAGTAATGTTATTACTACTGGAGCACCGATAAAACTACTGTTAAAACTATCTGACTAACTCCAGTAAATGTTGTGAATTAGGCAGGTGCAGCCGGCATTGATAACAGTTGTGGGGCGGTGGGGCAGGAAGTGGACAGACGACGGGATAGAAAAAGTGGCTGTATTTATTTTTGTATGTTACTTTTCCTATCCCGTCGTCTGTCTTCTCGCCCCACCTGGCCCCCCACCGCTGTTACCGGTGCCGGCTGCACCTGGAACTAGGTCCATCTAGAAAAGCCGTAGACAATATTGCCCCGATTACTCACCGGTAATCTTCATTACTCCGAGTCCTTGTCTTCCTCGCCACAGTAATTACCCATGAGCCTCCGGCTCCACACAGAACTCCAAGTATAAAACCAAAAAACGCTCTAGTCTCCCTCTCCCTCCTCCAAGATGGCCCCCAATCCCATAAAGTGATACAGAAACACCAACACGACCTGAAGAACCAAGCCGCAGACATGAAGCCACCAACAGGGCCAGGAGGGAAGGGAAACTATACTGTGGCGAGGAAGACAAGGACTCGGAGTAATGAAGATTACTGGTAAGTAATCGGGGCATTACCTCCTCGTCCGTCTTCCTCGCCACAGTAATTACCCATGAGCCGATACCAAAGCAAATCAGCTTCATGCAAGGAAATAGATCACAACACGACTGTAGTGAAACACAGTCGAAACACAAGAGGTATATCAAACAAAGAAAAAACCTCAAGGCAAACCAGCAGTAAGTACAGAAGAGGCAAAGGAAACAGAACCTCCACCCCCAACCTGAAGGCGGCAATGGGACATGATGGCATGAGGGGACGACCAGATGGCAGCCCTGCAAACATCCTCCATGGAGACCCACTCGAAAGCAGCCCACGGCACAGCAACAGACCTGGTGGACCGACTCTGAACAGGAAGAGAGGGAACCTCGGAAACAGAACCATACGCCAACAGAATGGCCTCCGTGATCCAACGACGGACCGTGGAGAGGGAGGGCTTCAGGCCCTGACGGGACAAACCAAAATTGACAAAGAAATTGTCCACCTCACAAGAGGAAGAAGTGCGTGACAAAGAAAACAATAAGGCACGATGAACATCCAAGAGGTGCAAAAGACAATCCTCAGCCGAGGAAGAATCAGGTCAAAGAACCGGAAGAACCACCTCCGCAGACCGGTGAAAATAAGAATCCACCTTAGGCACAAACGTAGGATGAGGGCGCAAGACCACCCGATCAGACAAATTAACTAAAAACGGAGCAGACCACAGGAAAGCATCCAACTCCCCAATGCGCCGGACAGAAGCAATAGCCACAAGAAACACAACATTGAGCGTCAAAAACTTCAAGGCCACCGACACCAAAGGTACGAAAGGAGTCACCTGCAAGGAACGCAACACCAAAGGAAGGTCCCAAGGAGGAGAACACACGAAAGGACGGGGACGTTGCAAAGAAAGCGACTTAAAAAGTCGAGCCACCAAAGGAGAAACAAGAACCAAAGGCAGGACATGAAATGCCCGAATGGCGGCCCATTGCGTCCTGAGAGTGGAAATGGCCAATCCCAAAAGAAAACCATGATTAGGAAAATCCAGAATGCGAGCCGGGTCCAAAGAAGCTAACGACAACCCGTGACTCATACCCCAAGAAGCAAAGACATCCCAAGGCTTAGCGTAGGATTTAAGAGTAGAAGGCCTCCGAGATTGCCGAATGACGCCAGCAGCAGCCAAAGAACAACCTTCACGCATCAGCGACTCCCTCTCATGAGCCAGGCCCGCTGACCCAGGGACCGGAACACAGGAAGAGGCAGAAGAGGATCCAACAGTGGGTAAGGCACGAATGGCAATACCCAACCCGGAGACACAGCCAATTCCAATAACAGGGGACACCAAGGTCGATGGCACCACCCCGGAGCAATCAGAAGGACAAAGGACCCCTCCCTCTTGATCTTCTGCAAGACCGCCGGAATCAGGGGAACAGGAGGAAAGGCACACCACAGGCTCCTCGGCCAAAGGAACGACAGAGCGTCCACACTCCAAGCATCCAGACAAGGCATAACTGTGTAAAAACAGCGGAATGTGTCATAGGCCCGGGAAGCAAAGAAGTCTACAATCGGAGACCCAAACATCCACCGCAACCATCTGAACATCAAGGGCGTAAGGGACAAAGACCCCATGGATGGAAACACACGGCTCAGACAATCCGCCACAAAGCTCTCCTGACCAGGCAGGTAAATCGCAGACAGGGACGCCAGGCTCATCTCCACCCAACAACAATCCGATGGCCGAGGCAACCGAGGGAACGTGACTGTCCGTCCGGATTCGCACACGGTGACCCCGCGGAGACCCGAAAATGCCAACAGACTCAACAGGATGGACCCAGCCCCTTGAAATTGGAAGAACAAGACAACACCGACTGAGGCCAAACCCCCTGAGTCATAGAATCCCCCAGAGTAGTACCCTACCCCAGCAGGCCGGAATCGGCAGTGATAACCCGGGAGGGAACAACCAGAAACGGGCGGCCCCTGGACAGACGACCTTCGGCCAACCACCACACCAGGACCACCCGAACCCCCGGGGACACAGGGATCAAAACACTCATATCTAGGGAACAGGGGTCCCAATGCAACAAAAATGCGGGACACCAACCGATATATGTGAAGGCGAGCCCATGGTACGGTCAACAAAGAGGCAGACATCCGCCCCCGAACCCGCAATCACAGGCTCACAGGATGAGAAGGCCCCGACAACAGGGACCGCACAGCAGACACCAGGGACAGAATCCGAACAGGGGCCAGGAACACCATCCCCAACTGAGTCCCGAACAGAGCCCTAACGAAAGTCAATACTAGCGCCGGAACCAGGGAGGATTATGGAACAATCACCAGGAACCCGTGAGGCTCCAGGACAAGGCACACCTACCGGACATGCAACTCCGCCTTCGAAAGAGAAGAAGCAGAGAGTAAAATATCATCCAGAAAGGGAAAAACACCAATGCCCTGCCCTTGCAAATGGCCAATAAGAGGAGCCAGAACCAAAGTAAAAATCCTGGGCGAAGAGCGGAGGCCCAAAAGGCAATACCCGGAACTGAAAGTGACGACCCAGGATGCAGAAACAGAGAAACCTCTGAGAATCCGGGTGAACAGGCACATGCAGAGAAGCATCCCTCAAGTCCATGGAGGCCAGTAAATCCCTTTGAGATATCAGAGGGAGGAGCACCTGGAGGGAAACCAACATGAATGGCGGATGAGGAACGAGATTATGCACCCATTACAAATCCATCACAGGTCTGAGATCCCTTGTGTGTCTCGACACCAGAAAGAGGATGGAACAAACCCCCAACCCCAATTGATAGTCAGGCACGGGAACGACGGCCTCCTACAGAACAAGGGACTCGACACCCTCCAAAAGAGCCACTCGCATCAAAGCGTCTCTGGAACAAGGGGTGGACTTGAAACCGTCCGGGGGAGCCTGGGAAAATCCAAGATGAACACCTCCTGATAATACCACCTGTAGTACCCACTGATCTGACACAGACTTGCGCCAAGATACCATGAAGTAAGTGAGGCGACCCCCAACCGGACCCACACCAGGAGCGATCCATTCAGGACTCGGAAGCGGGAGTGGAGGATGAAGAAGCACCGGAGAACCGGGATCAATCAAAGGAAGGCGTACCCCGGTCACGCCCCCTCCCACAAAAGGGCCGACCAGCACGACCCAACCAGGAAGGACCAAAAGCCCTCTGAGAACGAAAGGAACGGAATCGACCAGCCCGTTCAGGAGCAAGGATTTCACGGTCCTCCGCCGTCATCATCACCATCTCATCCAAAGGAGAACCAAAAAAGCTTAACCCCAGAAAAAGGGATCGTCATCAGAAGACTCTGCAGCGCTGCATCCACCTTCCAGGAGCGAAGCCACAACTGACGCCTCACAGCGACAGAAGACCCAGCCGCAGAAGCCGCCACCCCCAATGAATCAAAAGAGACATCAGAAAGTAAGCGAACCTGCTGCTCCAACATAGCCAGAGTAGAAGGGACAACTTCCCCCTGGTCCAACAATTCAGCCAAAGACTAAAAACCCTTAATCAGGGAATGGATCGCGCAAGAGGAATAGGCCGCAGCCCGGATATAAAATTCAGCAGCTGCAAAAGTGCGACAAATCGCACCATCCACCATACGAACCACAGGATCCGCAGGAGAGGAATCCTCAGAAACAACAGCCCCCTGAGAGGACATACTGGCCAACAAGGAATCAACCTCAACCGAGGACGTGAATTCATCAGCAAAGTCCAACAGAGGATAGCGTCTATTCAAAAAACGCGGAAAAGAGCCCTTGCCCATATCTTTCCACTTCGTCCCAAAAACCTTCAATACAGAAGAATAAAGAGGCAAAGAATCAGGCTCAGGACGCGGATACCGTGAAAAAGTCATCCTCCAGAGGCACGACCGATTCAGGAAAAACCAAGTTCATTTTGCAAATGTGACACAGCACCTCCTTAAGGCCGGCACCTAGCACAAAGCGACCCTTGACATCATTGCCAGAGTCAACATTAGGAGCGCCATCAATCCTCGCCCAATAGACGGGATGAACTGGCAATCAATCCCGCAAAGCAGCAGCCACAGCAAAATTGCCCATATGCTGCAACCATCCCATAGAAGGAATAGTCACACCTTAACCAGAAGCCCCCAAGGGGTCAGGATCAGTGAAACATAAAGAACCACGCTCCACGATGGTCCAATACATGAGTGAAACAATGCACAGAAACCCTCGACCGGTCAAAAAAGGCTGGATGTTGCCAGGCAACCAAAGGAAACACCCATGGCACACCCTGTAAGTAGGACAAACATCGAGGAAGTCACGCGCGCCTCACCTAACGAGGCTCCAGACCCCCAGCAGCCCAACCCAGCAGCGCGATACCAGCGCGCCTACCCCAGCCGTCCACAACGATCACGGCCATCAGGTAAGCTCAACAACAAAAACCGGCAAAGATATCAGCCGACCGCGCGAATCCCACTAAACAGGACGCGCGGTCGGCAAAGGCACACCATAACACAACCTCCCGCTCAGCAGGAAGCGCAGGAGCGGCCCCACAGAAAGCGAGCTCCCCAAGCGAACTCGCATAAGAAAAAGCACCACAGGTCCGCTAAAGCAGGACAAGGCGCCTGGCATTAGAAAGGGGGAAAAAAACACTTTTAAACATACACGAAAAGCACAAAGGAAAACAATTTCGAAAAACTAACTTCCCCCCAGCCAAATACCCAAGGGCACAAGGGGTTGCTCAAGCAGGACCCCAGCCCCACTCACCTGACCAGCAGGGAACACAGCACTCGGAGTAGTGCAGAAAAAAAGAACAGGTTGTGTTGGTGTTTCTGTATCCCTTTATGGGATTGGCTGGAGCCACTGGGGGTCATCTTGGAGGAGGGAGAGGGAGACTAGAGCGTTTTTTTGTTTTATACTCGGAGTTCTGTGTGGAGCCGGAGGCTCATGGGTAATTACTGTGGCGAGGAAGACGGACGAGGAGGTCATGCCCGTTCTAACTGAAGAGTCTGACCAAAGATGAGCTCTATTTCCACCCACTGAAGCTAATGAAACATATCTGGTGCACTGGAGGGATACATCATGATCTCCATACCAATAGCAGAGGACTGTCCACCCTAGTCAGAGATCCTAGCCTATCTTCTCGGGATCACTGTCTGTAACGAGAGCCACCACCCCTTAGGCTCTCTCTATGGCACTGGGCTTTGGTATTGGGTGCAATGTTTAAAGTTCCTGCTTGAAAACGTTTTATTCAGAGAAAACAAGCACCCAAAGCCGGGGAAATGAGTGACATCCTTAATAGAGAGGGATAACTGCAACTGTGACATAGCAGCCGTTGACGGCTCTATAGAGAGAAGGGAGAACTACAAGTTTGGAGGGTAACAAGCACTACACAATTGTGCTCCAACTCTGTCAAACTCTAAATGAGGCTCATAGTCACTTAGTTGGGAGCTTGATCTTTATAATCAGAGTGATTGATGCAAAAGCCTTGGCATAGTAACTCCATTGCATCTGGATATTATTTGGGGTGAAGGGAAGTAAAAAACAAGTCTGCCTTACTTTTAGGGTTTATTGTGATGCGCTGCCGGTACGCCAGGCTGGTCCAAATTCTAAGAGTGATAAAAAAAGAGAATCCTTCACATTTTCATTCACATGGATTCAATCCACCACGCTGCCTAGAATCAACTACTCTCCAACATAGTAATCAAACTCTTGCCATGTGCAAAATTATCAGGTGAGGTCACCCTATTGAATATGCTTGCACTATTTACCCTATCCCACATGCGTATTGAGTACCAAGTGCCAGGTGATTTTCACATTGACGCTCATCCTTGTCATTTGACACACAATTGGTTATTGTTCAGTGAATAGCTGACAAACTAGTGTGGCAAATGATTACATTTGTGCACGTTTGGTCTGCTTGCTCCATTGGCTTTTGACCACATTGGCAAGGTAATTGAGGAGTAAGAAATTGGGTTGTCGGTTGACTAGTTATGAGTGCTGGTCAATCCTTGTCAGGGTAAGGCACAAGCAGAACCAAAATTAATCTCTGGTCACACCTTGGTAGCTTGGCACAGAGCAGCCAGGCTTATTTAAGAGGCAATGTGTAGAGTTGTAGTGTAGTTCCTATTATCCCAATAGGCTCTGCGCATTGGAATAATACCTTCAATAGTATAGGCCTAGACCAGACGTTAACTAGGTCTACTACTGTCGATATTAGACTTAAAGTTTTGGGTTTGCCAGCTAGCTCAGAGTTCACTAGAAACTTTCTCGAATGTTCAGGAAGGAATTAACTTCCCTGATTAGACAAGAAGGGATTTAGTTTCTGACAACCATAGAACATGACAACTTTGCTCTCCCCTAATCAAGAGTGTATCTCGAGAGTCGTGTGAACAAAAGGCAATTTATTTTACTCAGTCCTTAGTCTCATCAGATTGTAGAGAAAAGGAAGAGACGGGCGTGTTCAATAAAAGATGTTATTTATTGATCAGTTTCTTTTCTCGTACAAGAGAAATGGATCGATATTATTGCAATACTTATCGTTAAGTAAAGTGCATACATTAAAAGCAGAAGTATAAAATAATACTGTAAAAACATTGATATGGTTTCTAAGCCATATGAAGGTTTAAAATGAATAAAATATATTACATACACATATACATTTGATTAAACGTACTCAACTGGTGTTTCTAGATACGCCTACCCCGTGTACCTGACCTGAGCCTAATACGTGGGCGGGAATAGAAAGTTACAGTTTAAGTTAAGTTTGTTTTTGCCAAGTGACTGACTAAAGAATTCTCTGTGAGGGGTTATTCAGTTCTGTACCTGGAAGTTAGGATGAATGAGGGATGGTATCTCTCTCTCTGCTCTCGATATTCCAGGCTGCCTGCGAGGGCTACCCGGAAACGCCGGTGCTGGATTTCTCGGCAGGAGAAAGCAGCGCGTCTCGTTCTCAGCGCGTCAGGAAGGCGGGGCTGTGCCAGCGGGGTCTGCTCTGCTCTGGGCTTCGGCAAGTATGGCTGCTCCGTCTCGTCACCACCGCGTGTGTTTGCATAGGGCAATATCGGTAATATTTATACCTTTAAGGTGCCGAGATTGACGTAAGGATGGACATAGATACGTCAATAAGGATGTCATACGACCAGGTCGTTAGCACATTCTTTTGCTGAAGTTCTTGGTGAAATCAAAACAATGGCCGCAGGGGTTTTTCCCAGGTTGTCATAGGTTTGATTTGTTATGAGAACTCCGTATGCCTTATCAGGGGCTGGAGGAATATCGCTTGTCTAATTAGATCGCAAGCGTTATGACCTAATCAGATAACACGTTCCTGTGCCGTAGTGTGGCTTCGTCAGATAACGGTATCTGCATCATGGGGGTTTGCTGCCTCATGGGCTGACTGCTAGTTAACTTGTTGGTTTGTTAACCAGAATAGGGTCAGGAATAGGGGGATCGATTCAGAACCTATAGGAATACATCACACCCACTCCACGCTAACTATGGTCATATTTACTAATCTATGCATAGTAAAACATAGTACAATCTATTTATAGAGTATTGTGTATACCTTACCACCCCAAAGTACATATATGCATTTTGAAATTTTCAAATATACGGAAGAAATGCAGTCATATGTATAGTATGCACTCAAGCTGTAGAATAATGCTAAAGTAATAACGCATTTGTATACATTAATGCTATTTGGTATATGAGATTTACACATGAAATGGCTCTTGATACAGAAAAAAAGTTCGAGACCACTTCATCACAGAATATAATACAATGAACATACCAGCGGGCAGCTAATGTCTATAAGCTGTCTAAAAATAGAAATTTTAGTTCTCTAGGAATAGTCTCTTACTTTAAGCAGAAGATAAGTGACCCGAAAAATTGTAAAAAATAATTTGGGGCTGCTGAAAAAATTGCTGTCCGTGAACTGGAGGGAAAGCTGTTCATGTGACTTTGTTATTAAAGTTGAAGGCCAAATTCAGGGAACGCCGTGTACGAGTTTGTTCAAAGGTCCCTATTTCTGTTCTGGTGAGAACATCATATCATTTAGGCTTTCGAAAAAGTTGTCAACAGCTTCCTGGGAGAGTTCCATTAACTCGGAAATAGGTGTAACCATGCATTCATGTGCATGATTGTCTCCATTGACATTCTGATTTGGATTGCTGACAGAAGGTTGTACCTGATCGATGCTGCTTTCATCTTGTACTTCACTACCCCTTAATCGTAGTGGAGAAGCTTCCACGAATGCCGTCATCAGGATTGGTAGCCTTTGAGGGCAGCACAAAGCATGAGCCTTGATCGGACTCAACAATGTTTCTGCATCCATTGGCGCATCCGATTGTAGCATCAGACAGGTGTCTAACACGCATTCTTCTCCGCATAGCAGGCACCTTAATACAGGTAAAACACATCGTTGCCACATAGGTCGAAAGGATAGAAACCAAGTCATGTTCAGATCTCTAAGCCGGGATAGTCCCAGGATTCTTGATATCCGGTCCCGGTATCCAATGGCTAGGATTGTTTCTTCCCTTGTCGCAGGTGTTTTGTCTGTGACATGGTTTGCCATAACGAAAAATAAGGACTAGGAATAGGATTCCTGCAATCAGTCCTAAAATGAGGGGGAGTCCGCCAAAAATCGAATGGACGAAGTCTGGAAAAATACCCAGTATGGCTTTGAATGGTGTTAATGCCATCGAAAATACTGTCTTAAATACTTGTGAGACCCCACTGGTATCAGAAATATTTAAGATTTCATTCAGGATTTCTGCGAAATGTATGGGGGAATTAGTTGATAACAATGAATGTATCTCTGCAGTCGTCCTTGCGACTTGTAGATCATATGTTTCTTTTGATGACGTGAGCCTGGTCGGCGTCTGAAGAAGCACTGTTTTCATTCTGCTTAAAGTATCTATTCGAATAGAAGTAATTTTCAAGTTGGGCCATGCCCTTGCCTCCCTGTCTGGAAAGGACCTGGGGAACAATGAGTGTCCACAGCACTTGACCTTCGCAGTCGTAGTTACGAGATAAGGAGTCCCGGGCATAAGACTACAACATCTGCGATCTACAATTAGAATGTAACTCCCATTATAGAGTCTTTGAAAGAATGGTTCTATCTCTGTTGCAGGTGCGCCTTGCTGGTGACATGAAAGGTTATTTGAGTTCCCCTCACAGGATCCGAGTAAACTAATTCCGTTACACAGAAGTGTACCGCTTAGTGACATTGCACAATTATTGCCACTAAGAAACACTTTCTGTCCTTTATTACTGACACATGCATGTGAATAGGGCAGGTCCCATGTTGTTCTAATGTACCCCTTTCCCAATTTCTCGTACATGCCAGCCTGTATATATTTTTGGCAGTATTGAAACCTGAAGGTTGAAATTGGAATATTTATTATCCCATGTATTATCCATTCACTGACAGGTCGTTCTGACATTGTCATCGGTAATCTCTCAAGTTTCTCAATGCTCAGGATTGTATAATCAGCTCCCTTTTGGGCCATACTGATTTGTCTATCAGTAAGGTTAAAGATATAGAATAGTGACGTTGTGTTGATTAAACGCCAAGGCACATAGCCTGAACGCAGATTTTGTAACGTCCAGCCAAGCTGTACAATAGAACGCAATTGGGACTGACCGTGTTGTAATAACAGTAAGTCTTGCGATAATATGTCGATTGCTGAAGACACAATGCTGTCCAAAGAAAAAATTCTGGAGGACAGAGTCATTAACCCATTGTCCACTACAGAAAGTGATTTTTCCAAATTAATACGGTCAATTTCCCGTATTCTCTCTGCTGTTTCAATTTGAGTAACCTTCCAGGCCTCATTGTATGCTGCATATACAGAGGCTGCTATGAAACGCTTTTGACGCTGTTTGCGTGGTCCCATAGTGAAATCACGCAAGTCAGCACCATCAGTAAGTAAAGTTAGGTGTTGCTTAATTTCTGCCAGTGTGGAAGTTTGTAGCCATTGAAGGCATAATTTGCCCACACTGTAGGTGGTTATTATTCCTAGGTGATGTCTTTGAGGATATCTAGGGTCTGGCCTGGTCATTTTGAACCCCTGTGTTTTGTTCAGGAATCTGTCTTGACAGTTATTAGTATCTGTGGGCCAGATCAACCACTGTTTCCAATCTGGATGTGTTTTGGTTTAATACATAATTTACGTCTATCTCTTCTTCTGTAGAACTATTGCTGTTCATTGTTGGTTTTGGAATAGACGGTTTATTTAAGTCTTTGATTTTGGCTAGGCCAAGACAGGTGGTTTGTTGAACAGTGTCATTTAAAAATATAATTTGTTCTGGGATCATGCAGGCTCTAAACAAAGATTCTATACCCTGTACTTGCCATTCTTTTGTACCCCAAACACTTTTCAATTCAACATTTTTGTCCCAATAATCAAAACCAAAAGTATTCATTTGTTCAAAGAATGAGTCTGAATATATCAATTTTGTGTTGGTTATCATGGTCTTCATCCCTGTCTTATTTGACAATTTGAAATAAAATGTTTCAGCATTACTTAAGTTAAAACCTGAAAAATATGAATATTTGTCGTAAACGGTTCTTGAGCTTCCTTTTGGAGGGGTTGCACAATGTTCCCATTGATTATAATTTAAAACATTTCTAGGTTGTGCAGATCTATGTAGAAAATGATTACCATAGTGGTTATAACAGTACATACTATCATAATTTGTAGAACCCTGCAAATAATCATGTTTGGTAAATTTAGCAGACATTACTAAGTCAGACATCATATTATTAATGCTTTCGAAGTCCCAATCATCAGCAAATGAGCTTGGTTTTACAAAGTCACTCAATGAGATCTTAATTTGGTGTGGATATTTCAGGATTTCGACCGAACCATAAATTTCATAGTCAGTGTTATCCCATGCTACCCCACCCGGTATAGGATTGGCTGTGAAGTTGGCTGAAGAAAGTTCTCTTTTCTCGACGTGTGAAGATGTGTGTGGTTTGAGGATCAAGTTGATTTTCTGACTTGCTGTGTCCATTTTAGCATATTTTCCCTCAATGAAGCGTCCCAAAGTTAGTACCATGATGAGCCAAAGTATGAGGATAAATGCACCAAAACCCACCCAAAATTCAAGCCATGGAGAAACCAGATATGTTTCTTTCAGTTGTTTCAAAAGTTCTTTAGCTTTATCTTTAAAGGTATTTGATGATGGCTGTGTCTTTGATTCACTGAAGCCTTCAGAGGAATCATCGAAGTTTATGAAGTAGCCGGATGCAGTTCTGTCAATTGTTCCAATTGGTTCAGGATCACTGTTTCTTGCATTTGCACTTGGTACTTCATTATAGATTGGTGTGTCTCTGCTAAATGTTTTTATTTGGGTTTTCAGAGGTCTAAGTTCCATTGCATTGTTGCATAGTCCTTGTTGTTCTTTTGTAGGCGTTTCGAATGTAATAAGCCTCTTAGTTAGGACCTCTGTACTGGTAGCAAACCTTGGTGTTCTGCTACTTATTGGGAGTCCACTTGGCCTACTATTTGTTATCGGCCACATGATTGTGGTTTTACCAGGTCGATAGATACAACTCGGTTCTCCTTTTTACCAGCAAGTGGCGGTAGTACAACTGATCTTGTCCCGTTGACAGACAAGACAGGAACTGCTTTTCTGTAAGAAGGCCCAAATTCCTTCTTTACCGCGATCTTTTCTCTGACCAGATCCCCGACTTTTGGAATCCAGACAGGTCTTGCTGGGAGAGGTGGTGGTTCTTCAGTGGTTGTTGGCTGTTGTTTCAACTTTATGTTGCTCAGGTCTTTTCTTGTTTTGTTTAAGTCCTGCAAAATAGCCAAACGGTCTTTGATATCAAAGCTTTTTTCTTTCACCACTGAAGTCTGACTATCAAGGTCAGAGATCAACATCCTAGTTCCAAATAATAATTCGTACGGACTGAATCCCTTCAGAGAATTTCTTGGCAAGTTATTTAGACTACGTTGGACACTTATTAGATGTTTGACCCACCCTGCTCCCGAACCTAATACCTTTCCATTATAGATTGCTTTATGCCTTGGTTTTTTCTTTACACCATCCCGTATCCCTCAGGAAGGAAGTGAGAAGATTCCCGCTGTGCTATGCTCATTTGGCCATGTGTCCCCTCAGGCTGGAGGGCTAGAGTGAAAACAATGGTCAAACGTAGCATGCTCTTAGCGAATATGCCATTTAGACTCGCAAATCTTTGTATAACAGTCCAGACGTCAGCCGAGTGCTGGTGGTCTACATCATAAGTGGAAACTAGCCTGTATATGTTAATCGCAAGCCTTGCTTTTTACTCTTGATTTTTTCTGGAGTAAAACGACGAGGTATTAAGCTGTTTCTCTCCCCACTGCGATCTCTGTTGCAGTTTGGGCAGTTTTTTACAAACATGGTGTGATGCAGGCTCATGCCTGGCCACCAGTACCGTGATTGTAATTCTTCCAGAGAATCTTTTAGTTTGAGGTGTCCGAGACCCTCACCCATATGTGCGTCTGCGATTAACAAGTTTCTCCTGTCCATGTTTGGAATCACTCTATCCCCCACTCCAGGGATTCGAGCAAAAGGGACGGAGTTTGCATCGATTATGTATGTATAATTGAGTGGATAGTTGATCGGTAGCGCTGAGCAGTCGCCTTTTAATGACGTTTTCACCGCCAGCACTGTTTCACCGTCAATGTATTTTTAATGTACGCTTTTTTCGAACTACGGGAGCCGATTTAGTTGCTACCGCTGTGGCTGTGTCAGCCAATGAATTCCCTGCAACGTGAACGCCATCACGCTGATGACTCAGTGAGTGTATCACGTGAGTCTTTGGTAGTTCTTTTTGTAAAAGAGCTATTTGTTCCCAGAGCAGTTTCTGCTTTATTGTTGCATCTGTGTCATCTTTGTAACCGTTTTGAATCCATGTCTGCAAATCGTTGTTATATGATTTGACGCAGTAATATGAATCTGACACTATAAGTGTCGGGAATTCGCGATCCGCATTATCTAGCGCCATTTTCAATGCTAATATTTCAGTTTGTTGTTCTGAATTAGTTTCTACTGAGTGTGTTTTTGTTAATAGAGGTCTTAGTTTACCTCCGCGCCACACTTCTTTTGTAATCCCATATGTGGGGTTGTATGCTTGTTCTCCCCAAACGGGGGGTTGAGCATGTCCGTCTGTATAAATTACACAGGCGTAATGTCGTAAAGGCAGAATATCGATTGGCAGAGGGAATGTTCTTTCATATTCTAGATTTTTTAATTCCTCTAGTTCTGGATCAAAGTAGTAGTATACTTTGTCCGTTGTGATTGAATTCACCCATTGTATCCATTCCGGATTCAATGTTGTTGTTGGTAAATTACATGGTGTTGTTAATGCCTCAAAGGCTGATTCAGCTGTTCTGACTGTGATGTGTCTACCGTCCGCTTGATCTTTTCTCTAGCTATTGCGGTTTGAACTGCATGAACAATTTTTTCTTTAATGCTGAATTTATGTTCAGCTTCTGTGTACAAGTGTGATTTGAATGCAATTGGTACCTTTTCTCCCTCATTAGAGGTCAGGTATGTGAATCCGCATCTCCCTGGGATGACTCGGATCACAAGATTGCGTGTGTTATCACGTGTTTCTAATTTTGTTTTAATTAGCATGTCTGTTTGTAAGGATCTCAATATTTCTGTGTGTATTTGAGTCCAATTAGATCTTTTAAAATCTGGTTTTATTACATCATAAAGGGGTTTGACCCTTTCTGCGTAATTTGCAATATATGTTCTTCCGAAATTTAGGAAGCCTAGAATTGACTGTAGGTTTTTTAGTGTTCTAGGTGCTTGGAGTACGGCACATTTTTCTAGAAAATTGTCAGCCAGGCTTTTGCCTTCACTTGATAATTCATATCCTAAGAACAGGACTGTCAGATGGGCAATTCTGGATTTTTTAAAGTTGAATTTGTAACCCTCTGTTGCGAACCCAAGTATTATGGTGTTCACTCTCTTCAAGTGAGTCTCCAAGTCATCATCTGTTAAGTATATGTCGTCGACATATGATAATGCTTCGTCGTCATATATTTGTAGTAATTCTGTTACTCTCGCTGAGAATACTCCCGGGCTGTTCTTGTACCCCTGGGCTAACCGACAGAATTGTTTTTGAGTGCCATTTATTGAGAACGCAGACAAATATCTGCTCTCTGGTGCTATGTTTTGACAAAAGAATCCATTAGAGATGTCTAAGGTTGTTTTGTATTTTTTGCGCACTATGTTATTCATTAGTGCAGCACTATGTGAGTTTTGCACTGCAAAAGTTTTGCAACATGAGTTAAGGTGTCGGTAATCCAAAACTAGACGGTATGAATTGTCTGGTTTGGAGACCGGAAACAAAGGGTTGTTCATTTGTGAGGTGCAAGTTTCAATCACCCCCTGGTATTCTAGCTGATCTAGAATTTCTTTTACCTGTTTTTTTGCTTCTTGCTTAATTGGGTACTGCCTTTGTGCAGTAGGTTGTGATTTTAACTGGATTTTGTGAGGAGGAGAGTCCTCATCCCATCCTACGTGATTTTTATATAAAGCAGGAGCTAGAGCTACTGCCCACTTTCTAGCAAGTGTGTATTTTTTATGAATTGGGATGTGGTTTGAGAAGGCAGGCATAATTACTTCTTCGCCATGAGGGCACTCCCTGACAAATTCTGGTGGCCAGTCTTTTTCAGCTAGAAGGATGTCATAGCCCTTGGAGAGATTATCCCAAAATAGTCCCCTTATTTTTCTAGTCTTATCTCCCTCTATACGTAATGTTATTTTGTATATTTTGTGAGGTTTGCTAACTCTGGTGTCTGCAGTTTCCACTTGAAGATATTCATTCGTGTCCACTGTCTCCAGATGATTCATAAGGACTTTGCGAGCTATGCTCACTTCTGCTGCGCTGTCTAGCATTGTCTGAGCCCATTCTCCGTTTTTCAGTTGTGTCCTCAGTATTCTCGGCATTGTTAACTACCTTGATACTGGCTACCTTCTTTTTTGGAAATTGTAATTTCTTTTTTAGCTGAGCAGGTTCCTTGTCTTTGGACTTGGCGTGCTCTTCTCTTTGTTCTGATCGTCCTCTTCTTTCCGATTTCTGCGAGGAAGTCTGAAAAGATTGAGAGGGACGTGTATCAATGTCTTGATATCTATCAGGCTTTTTTATATTATCCCTATTTCTAAGGTTATATCTTTTCCCAGAGGGGTCACTCTGGGGTGACCTGTGTCTTTGGTTCGGAGATTTTTCTCTTCGCCTTGGAGACCTGCCTCTGGACTGGAATTTCTTTTCTTTAGGATTGGATTGTTTGTTTCCATCCCAGCTCTTTTTCTGTGATGTTGAATTATTATTAAAAAATATTTTTTCAGGACTTTCAATCAGTTGTGGTTTTACTGGTATTCCACCTAAACTATCTCTACCTAGTTCCTCATAGGATTTTTCTATGATTCTGGCAATTTCAGCTGGTTGGTCTGCTATATCTGTCTCCTTTAACCTCTGGCGGATTGCCACGTTTGCTGCTTCTCCCTTTATGTTGGCTAATAATATAGCTGAGACCTGCTTGAAGTCTTTTAGTAATTTCATACCAAGAGTTAAAGCGGGTTCTGGACCATATTCGTCTTGAATTTGTTTTAGCACATCTGGTATTACCTAAATGGATGGAACACCGTGCGTTTTTGTGTAAATGGAAGCAAAGACTGTGCCCCAAGTGTCACAGTCCTCAATGTGTGGTGCGATTCCCATTGGAAGACAGATAGTCAGAATCCTGTGTTTTTCTAACGGGGTGGTGTCAGGAAACACCGCCTCTATTTGGGTTATTTTCTGTGCCAACCAGAATGGTATTTGTTCCCGTTTAGCTGGTACTTTACCTAGGCAGGACTGTATGTTCTGTGGTGTAATTTTATTTGTGTTCCCCTGGTGAGGGGTCAGCTGTGGAATTTTAATTGCTGGCTGAATTGTAGAAGTCCGCATCACATACTGGACTAATTGTCTATGTATTTTTATTAATTGTTTTAGCTGTGTTAAAAGGTTTGCTGCAGACATCCCGTCGATGTCTGGATGTGGTGTGTATCCGGCTAGGACCGGCCACGTTGCTCCTGGTCTACCTAAGGGACCGAGCCTGGTGATGTGATTATTATGTTTTAGGGCGCCATCAAATAAGAGCAGGTGCTCTTGAAATTTGAGTGGTACTTCCACCTCCTCGAAAGGAGTGTACGTTTCAGGAGGTTCCTCTATTTTGTAATAGTGGAAGTACTTTGTTACAGCATTTGCTGCAGGAAAATTTATCCATGAATAGTATACCTCTGTCTGCCGATATTCGTGTGCCTCAATTACGAATATGACTGTACCACCTCTAGGTGTCAGTCCATTTTCTATAAGTTTTAAAGTTATAGATTTCCTTTTAATGACCGGGATGAGTATTATATCCGGGTCTGCGTCTTGCAGTGCAGTATCAGCTGCTGCGAGTTCAGTTGCTAATCTAACTGCCTCTCTTTCATCATCACTGTCTACCATTTTACCGACAGGATGGTTACTTTGTTTGTTTGCAGATCAGGTTTCTTATGGAAACAAAGATTAGATGCACAATATTTTGGAACGGTTTATCCTTCAACGTTGACTAAACCAAGTACCATACATAGGAGTTTCCTCCTGCGATGTTTGGCGGATATTACCTTTCACCCACTCCAGACGTCTTTGGAGTATTATGGGAAAAAGGGGTCTGAGTGAGAAAGCACGACTGAGTTACTTTAAATGTCTTACGTTAGTTTTATCGCCCTTTCCAAACGCGTTGGGCGCCATGTAGTGTAGTCCCTATTATCCCAATAGGCTCTGCGCATTGGAATAATACCTTCAATAGTATAGGCCTAGACCAGACGTTAACTAGGTCTACTACTGTCGATATTAGACCTAAAGTTTTGGGTTTGCCAGCTAGCTCAGAGTTCACTAGAAACTTTCTCGAATGTTCAGGAAGGAATTAACTTCCCTGATTAGACAAGAAGGGATTTAGTTTCTGACAACCATAGAACATGACAACTTTGCTCTCCCCTAATCAAGAGTGTATCTCGAGAGTCGTGTGAACAAAAGGCAATTTATTTTACTCAGTCAGTACGTGCATTCTTAGTCTCATCAGATTGTAGAGAAAAGGAAGAGACGGGCGTGTTCAATAAAAGATGTTATTTATTGATCAGTCTCTTTTCTCGTACAAGAGAAATGGATCGATATTATTGCAATACTTAACGTTAAGTAAAGTGCATACATTAAAAGCAGAAGTATAAAATAATACTGTAAAAACATTGATATGGTTTCTAAGCCATATGAAGGTTTAAAATGAATAAAATATATTACATACACATATACATTTGACTAAACGTACTCAACTGGTGTTTCTAGATACGCCTACCCCGTGTACCTGACCTGAGCCTAATACGTGGGCGGGAATAGAAAGTTACAGTTTAAGTTAAGTTTGTTTTTGCCAAGTGACTGACTAAAGAATTCTCTGTGAGGGGTTATTCAGTTCTGTACCTGGAAGTTAGGATGAATGAGGGATGGTATCTCTCTCTCTGCTCTCGATATTCCAGGCTGCCTGCGAGGGCTACCCGGAAACGCCGGTGCTGGATTTCTCGGCAGGAGAAAGCAGCGCGTCTCGTTCTCAGCGCGTCAGGAAGGCGGGGCTGTGCCAGCGGGGTCTGCTCTGCTCTGGGCTTCGGCAAGTATGGCTGCTCCGTCTCGTCACCACCGCGTGTGTTTGCATAGGGCAATATCGGTAATATTTATACCTTTAAGGTGCCGAGATTGACGTAAGGATGGACATAGATACGTCAATAAGGATGTCATACGACCAGGTCGTTAGCACATTCTTTTGCTGAAGTTCTTGGTGAAATCAAAACAATGGTCGCAGGGGTTTTTCCCAGGTTGTCATAGGTTTGATTTGTTATGAGAACTCCGTATGCCTTATCAGGGGCTGGAGGAATATCGCTTGTCTAATTAGATCGCAAGCGTTATGACCTAATCAGATAACACGTTCCTGTGCCGTAGTGTGGCTTCGTCAGATAACGGTATCTGCATCATGGGGGTTTGCTGCCTCATGGGCTGACTGCTAGTTAACTTGTTGGTTTGTTAACCAGAATAGGGTCAGGAATAGGGGGGTCGATTCAGAACCTATAGGAATACATCACAGAGTATTTGTGCAACACTTCAAACAGTAAAACAGTGAAAACACCCCACAAAAAGGTCCCACACCAGGTTAGAAAAATTGAGCTTGGTTTAATAAATACAAAAAGAAAAAAACGACAAAAATCCAATCGGTAGAACTGGAGGTACGCATGTTTAAAGAATAAACTGCACTATAGCATCTAAAATCATAAAGTGCCAACAGCGGCTATTTTGACAAAGTCAAAAGTACAGGCCGACCGCGATGGAGCGCAGATCGGATACAATCCCATATTACCTTTGGTTTAAGCCACAAGAACGTTATAACTTGATTATTAATTAATGTGCCAACCAATTGTTTTCTCACTCTACATGTACAGATACGTTTTTTCCAAATCTAAGTGTGTACAAATTATATGAAGTACTAAGCACCTTTCCACAAGAGACTGAGGCAAAATCATGGTCTCTACACAAAGCCCAACTGCCAACTATACCCAGTCATGTGCTCAGAGACAGCCTGCAGGCTCCAAAGGGCTAAGGCAAGAATATGGCAACTTTCTAAATGTGACATTTTAAGAATAACGCAACATTTGAATCCCGGGTCCCAGCGGATGGGGTCCCCGGGGCTGAAATCGGTCCGGGGAGCAGGGCTGTGTGCCCCCTCCCCCAATCCAGCTAACTATAACTGCAGAATTTCACTGATTTTGTATGAGTGAAATGTGTTGCTAACAAATCCTCCCTGTAACCCTTTGATTATATATATATATATATATATATATATATATATATATATATATATATATATATATATATATATATATATATATATATATATATATATATATTACCTACCTGCGGTCGCCAGTAGGTAGTTATAGTTAGGATCGTTTTCCATAGGAAATCCGCAACATTCTATTGGGAATAACTTTGGCGCCGAATGAGGGATCTGCCTGTAATTTTCCTTAACTTTGCCTCGCTGCGCTCCGCTCCTTCCCTGAAAGTTTCGGGGGGATCCGTCAAGCGGGGGCCGAGATAAAAGGGGGGGTCCCAAAACGTGTTTTCCCCATGTTAATTTCCATAGGGCGGTTGGACTCACTTTTAGTCCGAACGGCTGAATGGATTTCCACCAAACTTGGCAAAATTGTAGGGACTGGTACCCCGATGTGCCTTTGCTATGTCTCAAGATATATGCTCCAGTGGTTTTTACGAAAATTAACTTTGAAAAAATATATATTGGGCTACATTGGGCTATATATATGTTAGAGCCCAAATGTAGCCCAATGTAGCCCAATGTAGCCCAAAGATGGCCACCAGAGACAAAAAAAAACAAATGTAGCCCAAATATCAGCCAGATGTAGCCCAACTATAGCCCAATGACAGAATGTCCCAGAGTGTTCTAAAGAACAACTAGAGCGCTAACAGTCTTACTAAGTATGGCACACCTGAAGTCATCTTGATTGGAATAAAGTGTTAACACTTAAAACATTTAATTTGCAAAGGAACAAAATGAGGGGGTTCATTTTGCCATAGAAATTATGATTAGTGCTGAAGAAAGAAAAATTAGGGCACATTTTGAGTGACTTCTCAAATCCTCTAATATTTCATTAAAAAAATTCTGATATGCAGTCTCCCAAGATGGCCACCAGAGACAAAAGAGCCCAAATGTAGCCCAAATATCAGCCAGATGTAGCCCAACTATAGCCCAATGACAGAATGTCCCAGAGTGTTCTAAAGAACAACTAGAACACTAACAGTCTTACTTATGACAAAAGTATGGCACACCTAAAGTCATCTTGATTGGAATAAAGTGGTAACACTTAATACATTTAATTTGAAAAGGAACAAAATGAGGGGTTTCATTTTGCCATAGAAATTTTTTATATATATATATATATGTCATTTGAGATGTCATCAGTGATGCCATGAGTGATGGCACTGACCATGTCATGAGTGATGTAACATGTGACTTCATCAGCAGTGCATTGCACGCGCAAGTTATAGTGAGTCCAACTAACTATAACGTGGGAATTTCAATGGTTTTATGCGAGTAAAATTTCCACCTAACTATAACTGGTGTGAAACCTATGGTTTTTTCAGTGAATTTAATAGGTTTTTAAATGCTAATTCCTAACTATGACTGGTGTGAAACCTATGGTTTTTTCAGTGAATATATATATATATATATATATATATATATATATATATATATAAATTCAATCACTGAGTAATACTCCAGGTAAAGTGCTTTGCTCAAATACAATGCTTTGTTTAACATAAACAATCACAATTTCATTGAAATAAAATGAAATATATAATAAGCCCTGCAAAATGTAACATGTGTAATGATAAATTTAGCAAATTCTAATTAATTAAACAGTTTGTCACCCATACTAATAATACTCCCTGTTAGTAGGCTGGGTATCATAATCAATTGATTGATTCATTGTACTTTTAACAATGTAATCAAATTATACAGAAAAAGTTATTTATAAAAAATTGTTACAGCACCACATTGGTCTCCACAAATTAAAATTGAGAAACATCTGTGCCCGGCATGGTTGGGCCAAGTGCAGCTAATTATGTATCATATATCTGCAATTACCATTGTGAACTTGTTGGTTACATTAAATCACACTGGGTATTCGCTGCTGATGTATCTACCCTATACCTCTAGTTTTCCAGCACATGTTTACTCCATGTTTTTGACCAGTGTCATAACTGGAAAACTATTACTGTCCTGCCTAAGGTTTATATTATTGGATAGTAGTAAACTGACAAAAAGACAACAAAGAAAATGCATACTGTGCTCACAAAACCAAAATGAAATATATAGAACTCTGTTCTATGGCCTATCTCATTCTCTAAGGCTGAGAAATACTGGGATTGAAATCACAATATATACTCAACTAATGTTTATAGGTGCACATACATTTTCTCATCCAAATTCAAACCCTTAGGCATTTTTCTGTTGTACATTATTATATAGCGAGACTCCAATCCCCGCACTTTCTGTTCCCTGTTGCCACCCCTCAGATTTTTGGGGACTGAATCTATGACATAGTAGATCACATCTGTTGTTCTGGCCCATGCATTTCATGAATATGTCGGGCGACTGGGTAACTTGCCTACCTTTGCTATAGCACGTAGGTGCAGAAAAAATCTTACATGCACCATATGTATGGTGCTGTCCATGTACATCTTTGGACATGAGCATTGCAAAACCATACAACGCAAATTTGTTTCTGCAATTATAAGGATTGCAAATCATGAATGGAGCACTGAACAGAGGAATGATAACTTCCCTCATGTTTTGGCCCATTGTGCACGCTATGCATCTATGGTATTTTTTTAAACCTGAATCCGGAGTAAGCCATGTTTCAGGTCTGAACATCTCTGGGCTGCTGACACATAATTCACCTCTCATAGATTTTTCCCACCTTTATGTAAGGAGTAGATTCTTAGTTATTATTTTCCCAATAATTGGATCACTTTTAACTAAGTTCCAGTGTGAGGATAAAAAGTCCCTAATTCTTTGGTGGTAGAAGTTGAATCCTGTTATCATTATCACCTCGTTCCGATTGTTCACTTTTCTGGGCTGTTCTTTAAACAACAAAGCTTCCCTGGGTATTGTTTTGACTTTCTCCCTTGAACAGTCAAATGTGGTTTGATCATACCCCCTAGTTCAAAATCTTACATTTAATTCCTACTGTAACTGTTCCAAACATTTCTTATCACTACCGTTCTGTTTCATGCGTAGTTTCTCTGCCTAGGGAATGCTGTATTTCAGTTTGGGAGGATGACAACTTCCTGCATGGAGTATCGAGTTGCGCTCAGTCTCCTTTCTAAACATTTTCATATGTATCTTGTTATCTTGAACAAACACTTTAAGATCTAGGAATTACACTTCACTATTGCTGATCTTGCATGTGAAATAGATTTAATCTATTAGCAAAGAATTTTGAGGATTCTAATGAGTCCCTCCATAGAACGAACAAGTTGTCTATGAAGCAGACCATACGTCTGTTCTCTGTCCATTCCTCAGCAAAATCTACTGTGGGCACCTCCTTCTCCCACCAGCCCATATGCAGATTCGCATAGCTGGGGGCGTAGCAGGTGTCCATCGCTGTACCTCCTATTTGTTTATACAGTTGTTTCTCAAACAGGTAAAATTGTTTGTCAAACACCACTCCATCATTTGGAATAACATTTGAGTATGCTGGTATAAATTGATCTGTCTCACACTTAAACAATGTTTCGCTGCCCTCAGGCCTTGCTCATGTCTGATACTCATGTATAAAGATGTTACCTTTAGAGTCATGAACACATATGTCTCATCCCATGTGATATAAATGTTTCTAAAAAAATCACTGGTTTCTAATATAAAGGAGAGTAGGCTCTTGATGTGCTCCTCTAAAAAGTAATCAATGTACCTGGAAGTTGTCTCCTACATATAGGTTTCACTTACCTTACCATATACTTACCGTGCTTTGTAAAGACATGTGTGGTAAAGACATGATTGGTAAAGACATTGCGTTGTAGAGTCACTGCGAGATACATGATATGTGGTAAAGGCTTGCGTTGTCTTGTCATACAACAGTGCTGGAGCCTTATCAACATCAGAGGCCCAGTATGCACACTGTGCCATTGAGAGAACACAGGTTGGAGGCTGGCAGAGACCGGTCATCATTGTCAAATATGTTTTGTTTCCTTAAATTGCTGCTGCTCTGGCCTCTGCGTGAGAGACAGATATCTTCAGTGAGGGTTTGCAGAATGGGAACAGGCTGGGCCTGTCTGCCTCTGGTGGAAGTGTGGCTGGATGAATCAAAAACTGTTTGTCAAGGATGAGAGAACCTGCTAAAATTACATATTAAAATGGTTGTATATGATTTTGAAGAAAAATATACTTGAGGAAACCGGTTTTCAATAATCTTTCCCAAGAAACTTGAATTTTCTCAAATGGGTAGGACTCCTAATGAGTCAAATACATCCTGATGAATGCCATTCATATAGAAATATTCCTGGCAATTCCTTATTTGTCAGATTCACATGAAGTGGTTGTTTTCCTTTTATGAGTGAACCCTAATCAGCTGTGTGTCAGAATATCATTCACACAATACTGGCTGACATATATTGTGTCTTAAATTGAGTGTAGATTTTCAATTATTCATTCCGATTGGGTGATATTTTGGTAAACCATATTTAGGATTCAACATTTCTGTCAGATGATACGTTAGTTACAATATTCTTCTAGGATGGCCTCATACATTCTTCTTCTATTTCCTTTTATAACCTCTCTTTACCTTGCTTGTGGGGACGCCCCCTAAAATCCTTCTTTCTTTTCCCTTCTCTTTATCCAGGGTCCTTTACCAAATGTTAGCTCCTCCCCCTCCTTTGATTTTTTTGTTATCGTAGTCCTCGACCTATGCCTATGCCCCATCACCTGTGCTATTACATGTACCCTTGTATCAGTACTCCTACAAATACATTGCAACTTGTAATATGCCTGAACGTCTAATATAACTTATACCCTGGTAGCTCTAGCTATACCCTTGAACTGATGACCCTTTCCATACCCTAACACCTCTTTCCCGCCTGTACCCTCATACCTCTGTCTACACAAGTTACCTAAACCTGTTTCTACATTAATACTTAGACCAATATGCAAACTCAAGCACTTGCAGGGCTGGTTATATCACCACACATCTAACACTGTCTGTACCCCACCAAATATACCTACACCTAAATACATATACATCAGTAGCTCTATTCATATTAGCACACTAGTGCCTGCCCTGCTGCATATAGTTTATAACAGCTACCACCACCTATTATTTTGATTCTTAAAAATACTCTAGTAACGTTATCACTAAATGCTAGTACCACTACCTGTGTACAATTACAGCTAGCTGTATAGTGTTTAATTGTTGGTTTAAACTTGTTTTAGCCATGTAATTAGGTAGTTTATGTAACTACGTTAATGCAAATACCTGTAAAAATGTGTGGTTAGTTTTAGAAGCGTAGGCTGTGTATCAATGTGAATGTGATTAGGGTGTAATAAGATATTCACTAATATAGTATGATGTATGTTGCATATTGAAAAATTAAATACAATGATTTTTTTTAAAGCTAGACGTAGTTGAATTACAACTGTGGAATTTGGACGTTATTTATATGGTCATGGAATTCTGAGATTCACAGGTCCATGGGTGAGGCCTCCATTCCCCTTTCGGAAGTTTTATTTATATATATTTGAGCATTTACAGGTGTAACAATGGCAGTTCTGTAACTGTGTTCAGTAACTACCCTTTCTCCTATTTCGGAATTACATCTAGGATGAAATGGTATACTCCACATTTATCCTTATTGCTTCTTGCAAGAGTGTGTATAGGTTCCCACAGATAAGCTGTAAGTCTTCAGCTTCAACATTTGTTTTGTGATACCTTGGACACAGTGTTATATATTCTCTTTATGCAGCACTGTGATTGTGAGCCAGGTTTTCTACAAGAAATTCAGATGAATTGATATGCATTCAGTTCCATAGGGTGCTATAAAGGGGTCCAACTAGAATCAGAAATGAGTCAGCCTTCAAAGTCAGGGGAGCTTAGCTAATAGTAGGAGAGATAATGTGGTGGTTTTCTCCTGGATTGAGCTAAAGAAACCTGGGTGGAGCTGAAGCATTATCTTTTTTTCTGCCTCCAGGCCATAAATGAGGAAGATAACTTTTTATATTGAAGGCATCTTTGCAGGCTTCTGCCCATACCTTTTGGGGACAGTTGGCTGGGCCTGAAGATTTGTGTATTCTGCACAGCCAAGCCACAGAGGAGGAAAGGCAGGAACTGCAGGGATAGGGGTGATCAAGCCTATAGTACAGGCTTCCAAGCACCTGTCCACTTTGAGAAACACACACGTTTTTAGAGGGTACACTAATCTTGTACTCCGTGCTCACATTATGGATATGCCATGCATGGAATGGTTGGACAACTTCATCCCTAGGGTACTGCAGAAGGGGCTGTACGTCTCTGCAAATGCAAATGGCCGCCACCAACCAGGAAGCCCTTCTGAGGAGTAAACCATTTTACACTTATAGGTGCTTCGTCTCTCGGCAGCAGCACCCGGTGGGTCTTCTCCATGATTTGTGCAGAGACGTTTTTAGGCACAGGCAGAGTGCCCCCTGGCACAGGAGCCCAGCCTTTCCTGATTACATTGATAGAGCCAGCTGTGTTCTATAGAGAGTCTTGGCATGACGACCTTGAAGAATTTTTGAACAGATTATTTTAAATACTGTTTTCCTCTCATTTATTTTTAATGTGAGTGTTATGAGCATGCAACATCCATAAAAAGGCCTGTTTTAGATCAAAACAGGACCTCACATATGAGAAATGGGAAGGGGTCACAAAGATGATGTGGAATAATATTTGTGAGCTGCTGCTGCATTATCATATTGAAAAATATGTCAGTATCCCTTACTATTAGATGCAAACACATTTAGAACTTGGATCAGTGGCTTTGTGCACTGGCCAAAGACAGCATTCAGGAGCTGAAACTGGATCATAAATGCAAAGCTGTTCTGAACAGAGTGCCTCAAAATACCTTCAGCCAGGGTCCCCGAAATCCATAAGATGTTCCTGGCTGTGCGCATGTTAGCAGATGCACAACTAAGCAGCCTAATTTGTATAAACCCTATGAAAAACATTCTCAAATATTCTAGCCCTGGATTTAGAATAATTTTCTACTCACTTCTAGATTGTTATGAAGGAATACATTTGCTAAACAGGTCTACTTTCTGCAGCTTGCCAGGCCACTTACAGGGTTGCATAGAAGGGACATCATCTTAGTTAGTGTAGCTCCCCTGCTAGCTGGGATGGGCAATGTGTCCTAAAAGTGCTACCGTAGGTACAGTGGCCTCTCACTCTGTTTATTGACTCAAAGAGTCAGGGGTGGGTGGGATGAGGCTACAGGGTCTTATAAAGGGTCAGCCGGTAGGGTAGGGCCTCTTTCTAGACCCATTTAAAATCAGTGTGACCACTTCTGGAGAGAGAGTTCGGCAGGAGGTCAAAGCTGGAACGCCGGCGCTGGCAGGCAGCGGTGGACTGTGTTCTCCAGCCAGGGTCAAATTGAGAAGGCGGGCCTTTAGTCATTGGGTGATGGACCAGTGACTCAGGGTCACATGTTGGCTGTTTTATTAGCACCTCAGTGCATCAGCCCACAGAGACTTACTGTCTTCCAGCCCCACCAGGCCACTTTAATGTGTTGCCAGTATCAAAGGCATTCTCCTGCCATGCTGTAAAAAGAGTTGCTCTGGCTTTTGTGGTATTTTCACCTCGGTCCCCTAACTTGTGTGGCCTGCCTGGCCCAGGAGCAGTGTCATCTCCCACTGGGCCATCACGTTCAGGCCACCAGCTTTGGGAGATTTTCTTTCAGTTTCGTTCCGTCCAGAATATTAAAACCCAGGTCATGCCAATACAAAAAAAAAAGGTCGCAACCCTAGACAGATCATGTGTTGATGGCCCTTGGGTCATTTGATTTGTCTTCACCTGTCCGCCCATAATGCCATGCTTCTAGTTATACCAATGTTACTGGCTCTATAAGCTTTCAAATTCTTAATATACCAAACATTTCTCTAAAATAAGGAGTCCAGAAAAACTAACCAAATGGTGATCCATGAAAGGGACGATCTGGAATTGAGGGTCACTTTTTTAGAGGGGACTGCCCGGCCAAATTGTGATCCCAGTCGAACCCTGTCCCAGCTCAAGCCGATCTCTGCCCGTCAGCACTGGTGTGTCCGAGCTGTGATAGAAACTGCAGGAGCCCTTGAAGTCTGAGGGATGCTGAATTCCAGGCCGTGCTGACGCGGTCCCCAGACCCCTCTGTCTGCGTCATCCACATCTGTTTCCCGCCGCTTCCGAGCTCTGTGTTGACTGAGGAAAAGCTGCGCTCACATGTGTCTCAGAGGAGCCTCGCCTGCTTCTCCACCTGGGCCTGTCGTGAGATTAGCGGCCCAGCTCCCCGAGGGCTGGTCATCCTTAAGCCGCCCTGCGCACCAGCGCGACGCTTCCTGCCGGCTCTGATTAAAGGGTAAACGGAAACACTAATTATCAAGCTTTACACCATGTTGGATTAGCTAATTATGAATATTTGGACTGAGATAACAAGATTGGGAGGTGAGAACAAGTGCCAGCAATACGCAGCTGTAAAGCTAAAAGAGCATTGGAAACATCACACATACCAGGGCGGTGTGGCGTCGCATCACAGCAGGAACGAATTTATATTAGGTGTGCAGAAAATAATTCCTTAGGTGCCGCGTCCCAAGACAGGGCAGTGATAAAGCATTTGTGCATCTAGCAAAAGGGGGTTATGCCCCCAACAAGACTCAAATGTTGACCACTGCAAGGGTAGTGGGTGGGAGGAAAATGCCACTTTGCCTAGCAAGAAAAAAAAACCTTTGCACAAACTCTGTGCCAAGAAAGATCAATCTTCCCACTTGAATTTCAGGTGGAGTAGTCGTCTAGAAATTCAACTTTTGGCTTCTCATTGGAGATGTCACCTCTGGTTTATAAAGAGTCTGTCCTGTCTATTTTGCTGTTGCTTGGGCACGGCCTGCTAATAGCATAACTGCACGCGTCGGTTCAGGTTCCTGTGAAGGGCCATTCATTTTTCCTCCTAAAACATCATGTATGGGCTCAGGACCTGTTTTGCATTTGCTTCTGGTTCCTTCATGATCCACACTGTGCGGTTTCCTTTTAAATATGACACCTTACTTTGAAAATATATTTTTATTAAGGAAACAATGATATTCCCCTAAAACACAGCAGCTTGCCATTTATTGCCAATACTGCAATGGTAGACCCCACAATGACGTGCTCATGACCTCACGCATCACTGATAACATCACAATTTGCATCAGTACACCAATGAAGCTGGTTTGTGAGCTACAGCGCCTTGAAATGAACCAAACTGTAAGGCCCTACTACCAAAACCCACAGGACTTGGAAGGAGGCCATGTGCAATCAATCACCCAAGGAGGGAGAGATGTTGAGGGGAGACAGAGCCCTGGGAGTAAAATGCCTCAGACTGTGCTGAGTCCTTAAACCTGACTTGAGATCTGAAACAAATTAGAAAAATTTAGGAAATTTGTGAAAACTGAACTATTAAGAATTGTTGTGAGTTGAACCACAAATATACGGTTGTCATCCTGTCCAACGGGGCTAGGCTCACCTTCTTTCATTATATAGTAGAATGATCCTCCTTAGCGGTCTTAAGTAATTTTAAGTGTAGGAACACTTAAAAAACTTACTTACTAGAGATTACCATGGGCAGAGCCATCAACTAGCCATTCGTGACAGTGACTACCATAGCTGGCTTTGGCAACTTAACCAGCAGTACTTGCAAGGGGCCAGTTGTACACCCTCAAGGGACTTTAGGTAACCTGGGGAAGGCTTTTCTAAACAGCTCGGATCACCACGAACAGTAATACTAACAAAAAGGTCAGTGCTGAATCATTGTGACCCTCTTCACAAATGACAAACTGTGGACACGTGGGAGACACCCTTCTCTTCCGGTACACGTCTCTAGGAGAATGAGGGGGTTTCTGTTGTTAATTTGTGGGGAGGACCCAGGATAAACGTTATGATTCCCGCACAGACACCTGTGTTATGAATTTCGAAATAATCTCTGTTTATTTGAAGGCCAGAGACCCCGGGTATTAGAAGGGTGTCTTACATAAGTCCCGGACCTGCTCCATCACAATCCCTTTTATAATTGTGCAGGTGAGGCTCGCGTGCCTGCAGTCCAGGTCCTTTCAGCCTCGGGGTCCGCAGCTCCCTCTTACCAAGCGCTGGCGGGAAGCCCCCAAGCATACAGCGCCAGCCACTCCAGGAGACGCGTATTTATTCTGGGAACTCCCGACGGCATTATTAAAATAAATTACACAAAATTACCAGGGAGACACATCAGTGGAGCCGAACAGAGCCACAACAGCCCAGCACCGGCAGGACTTAATGAGCGGAGGACGTGAGAAGGAGGCTCGGCCGACGCGCCGCACCGCCACGTGCCGCTCTCAGCGCGCGCGAACCCGCGGAGCCGAGCTGCGTGCTCGAGCGCGCGCTGCCATGACTCCATTTCTCTAGCCGTGTGGGAATGGAGGCAGTTTTTAAAAGTATAATCTTAGCAAATCTTATTTCAATGACTCGCTTTCAGCGCGTAGAACATTACAATTACAGGTTGACGAAAATTGCAAGCTGTTGTATGCAGCAGGCGCAGCTTCTAATACAGCTCTTTCCCATAGCTGCCAAGGTTTCAGATTGCTATGTGTGACATTTTCATAATTTCAGGGAAATTATGAGTGACATTTCAACGACTATGAGTGACACTTTCTCGCTAGCAAAATCAAGGAATGAAGACGCGGGGAAACATATAAATATCAGAAATTATACCCATTTGGGCAACGAGAAACTCTAACAAGGTCTAAAAACTGCTACAATGCACCATAAATGGCAGTGCACTCATTGGAGGCAGATTGCATGACTACAGTTCTCAGTTACAGAGGGCAGGCAGGCACTGCAGCCGCTCAGATGATGATCTCATTGATATGATCATTCAAGACTGCTCGCTAGCCTAAAAAGCACATTTTATAGCATAGCAAGTGCAACTGGGAGATTTTACTGTCACCCAGACTCAGGCAATTACTGCTTTTGTGAGCCTGGCAAGCTGGAGCCACAGCAACAGGCAGGCCCTGCCACACTCACCAGCCTGGCTGCAGGTCTCCATAGCAGCATAAACCTCACAAGACAATGTAGAAACTACTTAAATGAATGCAGGATTTAGCAGAAAATATAGAACATTGGACAGAAAGTGTCCGCCTACACAACAACAAGAAACAACTGCCGCTACTCTTAAGATGTGCAATGAAAACCTAACAAAATACCTGATAACGTCAGCTTTATGCGTGGTAGCAATGCACTCCAGGGGAAACATATTTGTATACTTCAAATTATGCAGTGTTGCTGCGTGGAATGCGTTGAAAGTCATGCTCTGTTTGCATGAGATATGCGCAGAATTTGTAGTGTCTTTGGTGCTCCTTAAAACACATTTTACTCCTTGAATGCTTCCCTTGAGCTACCTCGGCAAAGACACTCCAACCCAGTTTGAAACTCTGGTATTCAAGGCAGCATGTAGTGCCTGGAAGTGAGTCAAATGAGCTATGTATCAGGACGTTTACTGAAGCCTGAAAGTGCAACACTGCTATACAAACCTACTCACTGTACTGGGGCGCTGTGGTGGGGGCGCTGTGGTGTGGGCACTGTTTCAGCCTATTGCTATGTGGTTAGTGGTGCTGTTACAAATAAAAAGACAATGGAGTGACAGTTCGGTTTCGCTAACTCATAGTGCTGTGTATGTAAGAGTTCTATCACAGCCGTGAGAGAAGTGTTTCTTAGCAAATTACAGTGAGGAGCAGGCCTGACAGTGCATCTGTGGGTGAGATGCAAATTTTGCTAGTGTTTAAAACAAATCTTGCATGACACCCGTACATTGGTAGTAATTTGACAGGTGTGCATTGTTTAAAATAAATTGTCTGATTTGGTGTTAAATTGAAGAGAATATTTTTTTGGCTTTTTTACAGCATTTTTTAGTAGGGGAAAGACACGCTGATCTACATTTTCTCCTTCCTTCGTTTAGCAGGGAGTTGGTGCTGCCTTGCGCTGATGGGTGGCTGTCTGTGTTTTCAACCAAGGTGCACAGTTACCGATTAAAATGTGAGCCTTATATATGTAAATGCCCTGTCTTGTCAGTGAGCTGCTAATTGCTCTGTCAGTGCACCAGGCCCAGCTGTAACGCAGAGAGTCACCCCCTGCATTTTTTACACTACCGTTTACACACGTTCAGACTAAGATTATCTGCGGTCCTGCCCCAATATTTACTTATGGAGCTGGACGCCCTACAGTCCACTCTTGCCTCGCACCCTGTTAAACTATTTGAAACTCTGGTGCAGCAAGGAACGATCGGCACTCCAAGCCAGTGTGATCTCGAGGGAGAACTTCCCCGTGAGGCAGAAACTGCGTAATTTACATCAACAGTGATCAGCGTTTCACGGGAGAAGCACTAGAGGCTCTGGCCAACAGGCAGCAGGGGCTCCCATCGCCGCCTGCATATCCGAGTGGCTTCCTGTCTGCTGGGTAGATGGGGGAGAGTTAAATATTTGTGTCGTACGAGGACAGGCATGCTAACAGCAACAAGATGTGCAACTGCATTAGGAATCACTGTATGACCAGAGTCTGGAGTCAAACCACGCAACAGGTGCAGCTGCCCAACAGGCCGTTAGTTGATTTTTTTGCGGCACGGTGTGGGACCTGCCGCACCTGCCCCTCTCACTTACCCCAGGGCCAACCAATCAGGAGGAGAAACGGACCTGCAGCGGTCCACAGGGTGGCTCAGTCTTCTCTCACCAATCGCCATGGTGCCTGCCTCCGGCCCGGCCGCTTTGTTTCCTGCTGTCTGAGCGCGAGTTCGGCCCGTACCACCGGTCGCAGCACAGCTCCCCGCTGAGCGCCCGGCCTTGACTCAGGGGCGGCCATGATGCGGAGTGATGCTTGCCGGCCACTCCACTAGTAAATATGCGCAGGCACTGAGTAAAATGCCGCTGGACGAGGACAGCACACCTCTCACTCAGTCAAGTTCCGCGGCTTCTTGAATATCCGACCTCACGTCCTTCCAGACTAGGATGTGAGGTCACAGCCACGACGTAACCACTGCCCGGGTCTCCGTACTATTGGGCAGTGAGTCAGTGACGTGCCGTGACATCTACGCCGGGGCGGGCGTTTCAATGAATGGAGCCGGAACACCGGCAGGGCTAACAAATATTTAAATGAGGCACTAAATAGCAGTGGGGAGCTGAAGAGCCCGCTGCCGGCGCACAGGTTGTCACAGTCGTGGCCGGCGCGCTAGCAGCCTGTTCAGCACTGGTAGCTGATTGAGACAGTGAGTGCAGGCAGGCATTAAAATGCGTGACAATTCATTTCAGTGCGGTGATGCGGATCACCGCACTGATATGCGTTAGAGTCACGGCTGTTGCGTGATACTTGACAGGACTGCTTTCCGGAATGTACTCCACTCTGACACAAAGGAGCCCCATACATAGCTCTTTCATCGCACCTCTGATTGCTACCTGCAGAATCCAGTTTTATTTCGTCAACTAAACCCACTCGAGCTATGCCAAAGTACCTCACCCCTGTCCTTTATCCACAGTCCTACGGTTGTGCGTAGATCGTTTCCCCTGTCCTGCTCTTTTCCATTACAAATTATCAGCATACACGCCAACATTTTAGAAGAGGAAATACATAATCAGGAGACTGTATTTTCCCTATTAACTTCTATTGAAACACGGGAAATTTCACTAGTAAGACAGCCAAAATAAAGCATTTTTTTGCTTCCAAAATCGCTAATCTCCCGTCTGTTGGCATGTATGTAGCAGGTGTGTTAAATCAACTTTTTCAATTGAATCAAACTTAGGCTACAACTCCCAGAAGACAACAGGCTTATGCATTAGGTATTAGGCATTAGAAAGCCTGTCTTTGCCTTTTGGGCTGGACTGCCCCTTGGAATATGATCAGGGCTAATTTGCATTTGAGTTCAGTCTATCCGTGGAAAGGGGAACAAAATAAAGACGGACTGGAATGTGCCCCAGAGGCTGAGATTACTTCCAGCATTCCATCGCTTTTTTGTATTTGTTTCTGAATTTTGAACAGTTCCGCAGATGTTTACAAACTCTTCTTAGTTACAAATTCACCCTGTTAGTTGTTTTTTCGTACTCCTAGCTCCAAGATGCTTCCTGACAAATGAGTGCTTTAGAGATATATAAATACAATGAGAGCCACTAGAGCTTGCATTGCACTTTAGTCCTGACAACCATGGCACACTGTCACTCACACAACAGTGCCAAGATCCACATGTAGATCTGCAGTACATCTCAACTGGGACAAGCAGTAGTCTCCTGCAATACAACAAGAAGTTGGAGACTCTGTTCTTGACATGCCTGTATATCATTATCAGGGCCGGACTGGCCGTAGCGGGCACCAGACGTTTCCCCGGTGGGCCACTAGTGTGGGGCCAGTTTTGGCCCCCTGGGGGGCCGTTTTTGTTACCAGGGTTCGGCAATATCGCCCCCCCTGTAACAAAATAGGCCAGAACCGGCCCTGGCAAACTGCTCAGCTGCACCCCCTCTCACCCCAGGGGAGTTCCGGCCAAGCAGTTTGCCAGGGCTGGTGTTGATTCCCAGTCTGGCCATGATCATTACCTACAACACATATTATTCCATAGCCTATCCAATACCATTTCAACTGATATTTCTTTACCCGCTAATATATTTTCTCGATACATCACCATCTAAAAACATTTTTTGCTCCTGTTGATGTGTAGGTGAATGGACTGTGTAAGTGTCTGGTTCGAAAGGCAAACTCATGTAGCCACATAAAGCCCTATTCATTTCTCCTCTCTATTAATGGAAAGGTGCCTGAGAATCTAACCACAGACCTGTGTAAAATCCCCCCCCAGCATTTCTTTGTTCTCAGTGTCTTTATGCCCTCTGCCCTGTTCCAATAAATGAATGGGAGTACTGGATGCAGTTAATGATAAATGTATAGGAATCGGGGCGGACAAAAATGAGAGGCTGTTACTACGATCTTCTGACAATCGTATCAAAAGACATTTTATGAAACATTTTAGCAAGATAATCTCAGCAGTATTTATTTACAGAAAAAAATGAACCCACAAAAGATTTTGTTGTAAAATTCTAACAGATTAACCTGTGTAGCATAATTTTTACATCAGCCAGCCATAGATGTGGCATACTTTTCACAGTGTCTATGGCAGAGTTCCCAATTGTTCACCCGTAGATGCAACCAGACTGATTTGTAATACTCAGGGACACAGAGTTAGCGTGAACCCAGTATCAAACAAATTTACCTGTCCTGCCCTATGTACAGAACCACAAATCCCCATTTCTGAGAATGTGAAGCTGGGCTCTTACCAGGCTATTGATGGAACCTAGGCCCCATTTGTGTGCTTCCTCACTTGCACAATCTCGTCAGAACCAGACACATCCTTCTCACATCCTTTTGAGTTCTATTGTTTACTGGAGCCACATTGCCCCCGGCCTCCCATCTTTCACTTGTAGAAGCAAGCCTACAACTAAACACCAACAAAAAAGAAGTACTCATCATGGTCGCAAACCCCAATGCCTGGAGCGACACCTGGTGGCCCCCCCACCCTCGGAAACCCGCCAATCCCGATGGACCACACACGCAACCTGGGAATCATCCTGGACTCCGAGCTCAAAATGGACCGCCAGATCAACTCCGTCTCGTCTTCCTGCTTCCACACCCTCCGCCTCCTACATACGACCTTCAAATGGATCCCCCTCGAACACAGAAAGACCGTCACTCACGCCCTCTTCAACGGCAGACTCGACTATGGGAACGCACTCTACGCCGGAATAAACAAAAACCTCACCGCAAACTACAGAACATTCAGAACACCGTCGCAAGACTGGTCCTCAACCTGCTAAAACACTGCCGCATCTCCCAGCACCTGCGCACACTCCACTGGCTCCCCATCGAGGCTAGAATCAGACTCAAGATACTCACCCACACAGACAAGGCCCTCCACGATACCGGACCAGCATACCTGAACAGCCGACTCAAATTCCACGCACCCCAAAGGACCCTACGATCAGCCCAGCTCTCCTAAGCTGTGGTCCCCCGCACCAGAAAGACCAGATTGGGAGGATGCTCCTTCTCCTTCCTCCCAGCCAGAGCCTGGAACGCCCTTCCTTTCCACCTCAGACAGATAACATCGCTCCCCTTCTTTGCAAGAAACCTAAAAACCTGGCTCTTCGACAGGCCCCCTCCTTGATGGACTGGAACCTGCACCCCCCCTCCCCTAGCACCTTGAGACCCTTACGGGTGAGTAGTGCTCAATAAATGCCTGATTGATTGATTGATTGAAGCATGACAAGAAGGTGTTGCATCTCAGCTTTTGCAAATTGAGATAAACATCTCCCATGCCTACTAGTAATAAGGAACAGTAAAGAAATTACAGGACTGCAGTTATGACTAGGGTATAAAAATGGAAAAGCTTGTACATTGCTGAGTTATAGTATGTTTGCCACAAAATACCTCTTTCCCACACCCCACAGTGTAAATGGTTATGAACTCGAAGTTATTGAAAAAGGCTGGTGTTATGGTTGTGTTCGCTAACATAGCTGGTCAATGAAGGAGATATCTATATTAATCAATTAACAATTACATCTATTGATGTAAGCATTATTAGTGAATTTGGAGCATTTTGTTACAATATAAGTTTTTTTGTCATCCTTCTTTTTTGCTCAGTTATTTTTGGCTTGTAATCCTACAATGCTTTGAGTCTTTGGTTCATAAATTATGAGAAGTGGTCTGAAAACCTATTTTGACACCCAATCTAACTAGGTCCCTTTTGGTTCGATTGCCAGTGATGCCGATTCATAGACTTGGAGCGTTCTTTGGCCCCTGTCGTACATGAAATACGCCTTTTTCTAGCACCTTGAAGTTGATGTGACCTCATCTTGTATTCACAATGCCACTGGATATTTTCTGTAAAAATTCCTATTTTTCATGAATGGTGAGTGCAAGCACATAAAACGTGAAATGGGTGTAGGGAGCTACAAAATGTGCACTCCTTCTCAGCCAATCAGGATCACTCAGCTTGTGAACCGCCAGCACTTGTTCGCTAATCACATAGTCTCAGTCAATTGGATTTTGTTCAATATGATTTACTGACAGTTTCCCATGCAAATAAATTTCCTGTGCGAGAAGAGTGGTCATTGCAAGATGGGAATACACCGAAGTTTGTGCAGAGGCACAAGCCGTACACATTTGAGGGTATTCATCAATTCCTATCTATCTGAACCATTTATGCCAGAGAAACAGGAAACACCCACAAATTGTTTACTCCATGGGGGAATTTATTTCCCTGTGGAGCAAAAAAGTTACCAAACGTGTTTGCACTTCCTCAGTTTTAATTCCCATGCAAACATATATCTGTATATATTTTCTTAGAAGAAAAAAAGGAAATCATAAAACTTTTCCTGTGTATGGCTAGAAACCTACAATTGTTATAGTTTTCCTACCTTACTTCAGGAAAGTTTTCTGAAATCCAAAAATGTCCGAGGCCTGCACTTGCTCGAGCTAGTAAAATTGCTTGTTCAGGTTTATGACTTTCTTTGTGAGCTTAAACAAATGGTTAGCCCCTCAATCATCAATCAAAACTTTATCTGTCACATAATATACAAATGTTAATGTAAAAATGTAAAAATAAACAAAGATAGCTTAAGAGTTTTGAAACTAGGAAATACAAACAAATGGTAAACTATACATCCGTCCATCATCCCCTTCGGTATCGCTTTGTTCGCCCTAAGTTGGCAGGGTACGCCCAGACGTGGGTCCCTTGCTCACTCTACCACTGGATTCAAGATAGCCTGGCTGATGAGGATTTGATTTGCTCAAACGCTCCGTCCATCGCTTTAAATTTTGAACAGCAGCCATTTAACACAGCTTTAAACAACAAAAATAACATTCCCAAAAGTCCTTGAGACATAAACATATCAACTAATCATTTAAGGGCAATTCCAATAAACTTCATCTTGTGTCTCCATGCTGCGTCTTTTCTACACTACTCCGCAGCCACAGATAAGTGCGTCTTCCTATGGCATATAATTCGGTAATTGTTAATGCTTTAATGGTCTTGTTATTGCTTCAGTACCATTATTGTATAGCGCTTGTATGGTCAACCTTCCTTTGCAGTTTGTGTTGTTGGTACAGCTGCGGGAACGCTCTGCACTCCTTATCAGGCAGTGTCACCTCAGGAGGCCAGGGGCCGCTATTGCGGGTTCTTACCCCAACCACTAGGTGGAGCTGCGGGTTCTTTCCAGCACTTTTCCCAGTGGGCTCAGAAAGGAGAGCATTGCGGTAACCATAAAGAGCCTCCATGCAGCCTGGAGAGTGACACCCCGGCAGGGTCTGTATTCCGATGCCAATTTGGCTGTACTATAGCACAGCCATTCTCTTTGACGCTGCGATTGTGGCTCTATTGTCCCAATTTGTTTATGCCCGAGGGTCTGTAACTTTTCAGTTGCACAGGTTCAGAAAACTCTGCTCTGTGGGCTCCATGATGTGATATTTACACCCTGAACGCCTGTTTTAATAGTACTCTTAGGCTTGTTAAGCCTCATAATGAACACTGTTTCAGGCTGACCCAGGGCATATGTTTGGGGTTTGGGTTTGGACTTAGCTTCCCCATAAAGTGAAGCCGCTGGTCTCCCTAAAATAATTATTGGATACCCAGAGCCATATTGTCACCTGATAATGATACGCTGTCTCTTTAGACAGCATACAGGCTTCTGAAAGCACATACTTTGAGAAGGAGGCTTTGTTCTTCCTACCCTAGGATGATGATTTTTATGATGCTGTTGAGGCCTCCATTCACAAGGCAGTTGCAAAGGCTATTGGCCCAGTAGAACAACGCCTATGTTGGCGAGCTGCAGAGGAGTATGCAAAAAACTCACACCCACAGCCAGCCCCTGAACACGGCGGGCGTCTCACGAAACACAAATCCCCCGGGTGGATGAGGATGCCTTCGGGTGCCTTTAACTGGCGTTTCTGACCTACACTCAGCCTCTGGCTGAGACATTTGATTTGTTGGAGATCTTTTTTGGACACATTGCCTATTTCCCCAGATAGGCCTTCAATCCCCAATGACAGTGCAAACCCACCCTCAAAAACTGAGGGTGTCTTGGACATGTTGGATCCTGATGATCTTATCCATTCACGCTCGGAGAGAGCTCCGGCCTCTAAGGTTGTGCAATATGGCACAGCCCGCCTGCTCAAGCCACTAGAGGTAGAAGCACGAACTGCCTGCGGACGGAATGTCCCAGACCTTCACTGGAAGGTAAAGTAACTTTAACTCTGGAAATCGATACCAGGATGGCCAACTACATGGCTAAATTTATCAGAGATCCCAAGAAAGGGATTGACCAGTCCTGATGTTTGTGCCAGGGCAAGCTCTTGGACACTGTCGGTACCATCACAAATATCCTCTACATTGATGAAGAGGCCAAATCCCCAAGCTCCTTAATATCTTTATAGGTCCTCTTGGGAAGGGCTCAGTCAGCCATTGTTTTCATATAGAATGCCCTTTCCACAGATCATTGCTGCTCCCTTCTGATTAAAGCTGACCACAGATTGGGGGATCTAGCATCTTCAGAGGCTGAACCTGTGGCCCAGGAAGGCCTCCTTGGTGATCCTCTCTTGAAGGAGCTTGGGAAGTTCGTGACCACCTTCTCATCCCCTGACAAAGCCCAGAATTCCATCAAAAGGATTTTTAGCATCAGTGTTTTCCATGGGGCCATGGCAATGGACCCTCAGCTGGCCACTCCTCCTAAAGCACATTCCAGGGACATGGGTCAAGGCTCCAGGCATGGGCAGTACCAAGCCAGCTTTGCTTCTTTCTGCTCGACCAGAAAACAATGATTCCAGGGCAGGGAAGGCTCAAGAGTACAACACTTCAACTCCACTAATCATGGTGAGTGTTCACCCTTCTCCCCAAATAAGAGTTCTGACTGGTATTTTTTTTTCATGCATGGGTGTCCCATCACAATTGGTGCATGAACCCTTCAGATGGTTCAAGGGTTTCAAATAGAATTCTATTGACTAAGAGGTGGTGGCCCTCCTCTACAAAGAGGCCATTTGTCAGACCACCGCACACCCTCTGGGTTTCATCAGCATCTTTGTGGTAGTCCAATGGGATGGAGGTCAATGACACGTGATAAACCTTTGAGAATTCAACGAGTGGCTTGTGTACCGCTAAATCAGGATGGAGGGAATCCATCCTCTTTGGGATCTGCTCGAGCCACTTGAAGCATGTCTACTTGGTAGTCCCAAACTTCCCACCACATCAGCACTTTCTTCAGTTTCAGTAGCAAAGTCAGACATTTGAATTCAATGCTCTCCTCTTCATCCGGTCTTCCACTCCGTGGTGCCCCAGAAGGTCCTTAGGCACTTTAGTGAAAACCTGCAGGCAGAGGGGATGAAGATCATCATTCATCTGGACAACATGCTTATTATAGACCCATGTACATGCAAACTGTCCCTCATACTACAAGCCACAGTTTACCTTTTGGATGCATTGGTTTCGTGATCAACGAGAGCAAATCGGGTTTAGCTCCCTCTCAGGTCACAGAGTTTCTGAGTTTTGTGCTAGATTCCTTAAAGGCCACCTTGAGTCTCCCATCCAGGAAGGAGGCAAAAATTTGTCACGAGCTGCAGCAAACAATCTCCAAATGTTTCACTTACCTTAGACAACTGGTGAGGTTAGTGTGATTGCTGCCATCATCCATCCAGGCCATCTTCCCAGGGCCTCTGCACTACTGTGCTCTGCAATGACTCAAGGTCCACCACTTACAGAAGGGCCTGACGTACTTCCAACTAGTGCCCCTGACAGATGAGGCAAGGGTGGAGAGCCAATGATGTCTTCCCATATGGAGGCATGGAACGGGAAAATGATCTTCGGATCCAGCCAAGACTTGATTATCGAATCCAATGCCAACAGATCTGGCTGCAGCACCCATTGTCGGGAGCTCTCCACAGGAGGATGCTAGTCTCAAGAAAAAAAGAAGCCACAGATCAACTGGTTGGAGCTCCTAGCAGGCTAGTTCGCAGTCTGGTGCCTGACCAAAGACAGGATACAGTTGTGTATCCTCATCAAGATGGATGATACATCAACCATCTGGGGAAGCAGATCGGAGACACTCTCGAAACTGGCACAGGACTTCTGGCAGTACTGCCTGGACCATCATATCTCGGTCACGGCCAAGGATCTTCCTGGCCAGGCGAACCAGGTGGCAGATTGGAATCTTGGAAGTTGGACCCATAGGTCTTCTCCTAGTTCTCAGACTTGTGGGGCCCTTCTCGGTGGACATTAGTTCTTCAGTTGGAAACTGGATACCTTATAGGGGCAGCAACTGATGTATTCCTTCAAGATTCAGTGCTAGAGAGGGTTTTTTTCCCCCTTTTCCATGATCACAGGGGACCCGGCCCAAGTACAGAGGCAACAGGTGGATGCAGTATTAGTGATGGCGATTTGGAGGTCACAAGGTTGGTTCCCGGTACTGATGGAGCTTTTCTGAAATTCTCCAATCCTTTTCCCCAGTTTCTGTCGCTCCTTCTCTATCTGAGCCTCACACCACATTGCTTGATATCGGAAGGCTTCCTCCATCTTATGGCATGGTGGATTACCAGCAATTCTGGAAAAGCACAGGGCTTTCGAGCCATGTTGAGATCCTCGTCTCCAAGGCCTGGGCAGACAGCAAGACTAAGCTGAATAGATTGGCCTGGACAAGATGGATGGGTTGGTGATTACAATGAGGTGTGGATCGCATGGAAGCATATATTGTCCAGGTTCTGAACTTCTTGTCTGAATTGTCTTCAGAGGATTTGGCATATCTATCCATTAATGTTATGTTATGTTATGTTATAGGGTTTTATATAGCGCTCATCTGCCCCAGCCAAGTGGTGTCCCGGCACTATCAGTAGCAAGGAGAGCTGACTGCCATGGCAGGAAGCGCAACAAAACTCAACATAACAGTTGTCTGAAACTTACTTTAAAGGTAAGAGGTAGGTTTTAATGGTCTTTCTGAAAATCAGCAAATCCTCTAAGCCACGTATTTGGATCGGCAAAGAGTTCCACAGTTTAGCTGCGAGATAATGGAACGAGCGACCGCCCGGGAGCGCTTCACCCGCAGAACCGCTACCAGGTGCTGTTCTAAAGAGCGCAGTGCTCGCAGAGGAACATACGGGGTCAACAGAGTAAAGAGCATCTGTGGGGGTGGGGGCGAGCTTCAGGATCTTAAAAGAGAGATAAAGAGTTTTAAATTGGATCCGCTCTGCCACAGGGAGCCAGTGAAGTTTGCGAATGGTGTCGGCGGTAGGATGGAAACGTGGAAGTCCTACCAGAGCTCTAGCTGCCGCGTTTTGTATACGCTGCATCCTCCTGATCTCCACTTGATTAGTCCCCAGAAGCAAGAAGCTGGCATAATCCAGGCGGGAGAGGATAGTCGATTGAACTATCAACTGGCGGGTTGGTGGATGGAAGAATTTCAAGATGGGCCTAATACCCCGTAAAAGACCGAAACTCGTCCCTGCCATTTTTTTAGTGTGGGTACAAAAGCTAAGAGAGGAATCTATCCATACCCCTAGATTTTTTACTTCCGTCTTGGGGTCCGGGATCTTGCCTAATATATTCGGCCACTAGGGTTCACCCCAGAGACTGACATTCTTGCTGACTAGCAGAACTTCTGTCTTGCTCGCGTTTAACTGCAAGTATAACAGACAACCAGTCCGCCACGGCCGTCATTAATACCTTTCATTCTGCTATTTTAGCAGGTCATGCCCCTGCGGAGGATTCTCCGGTTGGAGAACATTCTTTTGTGCGGCAATTGCTGCATGGTATATGCCTCTCTTTGCCTCCGCAACCTAGATATTCGGCACTGTGGGACGTTAATCAAGTCTCCAGTCTTTTTCCTCTCCTTGCAATCTAACAGATTCCGGTCTTGAGGAAAACCTTCGGCTAAGTTGGCCATTGTACTGTGCCTGGTGTCATGTCGCAGAGTCTCGGATATTCAAGCCCTGGATATTACAGGCTGAGTGTTCTCCCCAGCGGGGGGATTCTTTCACCATTTATAGACAAACTAAATCTAACACTCGTATCATTTCATACCTGGCCGCTGCTGATTCCCCAAAACTGTGTGAGGTAAGATATTTGAAAGCATAGGAGTTTATGACTGAGGAACTCTGACCACCAGGTGAGAGGCACCTTCTGATTGCCCTCAGAAAGCCACATAAAGCGGTCTCTTCCTCCACGACTGCCTGTTCAATCCATTGGGTCACACTCTGAGAGAGGAGCTATGGCTACCAAGGCCCTTCATTAGGGTGCCCATTTGGGAGATTTCATGAATGTGGCAGTTTGGTCCTCGGACTCAACCTTTTAGCAATTTTACTTCAAGACGGTGATGGATGTGGCACAGCTGGTAATCGGCATTCTTTGAACTAGCATAATCCTCACCTCCTGTCCTGACATAGGATGAAAAATGTCCTAACAAAGGTAACAGAAAGTTTCAATTCTATTAAAGACTCTGAGATGAGGATTATCCCCCCCAGCGAGAGGTTTCTCGAGAAGACCCTCCCTGTTCTCAGTAAGTAAATGGGTATTCTGTTTTGTCTACTTATTGAGAGTGCTCTGTTCTACTCACATGTAGCTGAAATGTGAAATGCCCCTGACTGGTTATGTTGTTTATATCTCATGAGTGTTTTTCTTGACAAGTTAGATAACATTTTGGATTCAATAACATTTATCCTTTTCTTTATCTTTCCTCTCAGGATATGATGGCTTCAAACAGGATTCGGGAGTTAAGAATGTTAGCATGATTCATATGAAGAAAAAAGGCAGCATGGAGATAGAAGACGGTCTTTATGGGGATTGCCCTTAAATGATTGGCTGATATGTTTATGCCCCAAGGACTTTGGGGATTTTTTTTGTATAAAGTGCTGTATTTAAGTGGCAGCTGTTCAAAATATAAAATCAGCGAAGTAAAGATTTTAAGCATAATCCTCGCCGGAGTCCTTAATAGAATTTAAACTTTCTGTCGCATTTGTTAGGAACATTTTCATGACTTTAAGACCAAAGCTGCATGAACACTGTATTGTTTGGGTCTGGGAGTTGGAGGTCTGAAATAGAATGCAAAAGTAGTTTTTCGATGGTATTTCTGGAACTTCCTCGTTAAAAATGTAAGTATGATAATTTGCATGACATACAATGCATAGACACCCGAACCCCTTCCAATAGGAAGTAATAAGGTGATGGAAGGGCATTTGACACATAGTCTAATTTCTTCTTGCCCTTCATAAGACAGTGAGGAAAACAAATTCTGGGTCTCTGTCTTAATAGCGACAGTGGGCAAAGAATGATGTTCTTTAATGCCATCAGTACTCCCCAGTGACTGATATTAATTCAAGTATTCCATCCATCAGCTTGATGTTTGTTGTAATAGAAGCTCTAAATGCGATGGGTATGCTCAGACATGGGCCACTGCTTACTGTGCAACAGAACTTGCGCTATACTTTACTGATGAACCCTAAGTAAGTCAAATCCGTTATGGGATTGCTTGTGTTCCCGTTTTGAGGAGACCTGGCCTTGCAGGTTGAGCTGCACTGCTCCAGTGGAAGTAGGACTAATATGATTTGCATATTGTTGGTCTCTGTCTAGAGTGGCATTGTGGCAAAAAGCATTTGCCAGTGGCTAAGATTAATTCACGCATTCCGGCCATCACTTGTTCTGGTTTGCTTCAGAAGACTTTAGCAGTGTTTAGAATATGCTGGAGATGCTAGATTGCTTGGCTGAGAAGAGTAAGGTAAATACAGCTCAAAGGCTCTGCCTAATAACACAAACGTGTATCATGGACACCTAATGCAGAAATGAAAGAAGGCTAATAGAGCATATCATAAATGGCAGATAATGAAAACAGCTTAGTGAAAATGTGCTTACCCTTGAGGGATTGGCAGGCCAGAGTCCAGAAGTATAATTAGGTGTCTCATAAAAAGACCTGGTGTATGTAAAATACCCATTGCAGCAGGTCACAGATAGGTAATTGTTTTGCATAACAATGATATTGGATATTGCTTTAAGAATGTATCTGACATGCATCAGCATATCGTAGAAAGACCATTACTGCTTTGCTAGGAAACGTGATCTACTTGGCCTTTAAGAAATGTGAACAAAGTAGTTTGATGGAGTAGTGAAGTTTGTGACTGTGATAATTTCAGGAGCAATGTATCTAAGCATAACCTTGGAGTGGTACTGTGAGTTTACATTTGAGGGAAATGGCAGCTGCAAAGTAGGTCAAAAAATGGGATTAGGATGCTGGCGGCCAAGGAGTATTTTTTTTTTTTTTTTACAAGAGTTGCTAATACGGTGATTTTTAGTTCTGTAGTAAGAGATCCAATGGTAGAGCAGCTCACAAATATCTTCAGTTCAGGACTACGTTTTTTGCATAATAAATTGCATAGCGTAGACAGGTAAGGTTTATGGGAGAGCCAGAACAGGGCCGGCTCTAGGCTCACGGAGGCCCTGAGCAGGGAGTGTAGGTAGGGGGCCCGAGGCCGCCAAATCCCTGCCAGGGGCCGCCACGCAAATATGTATCTAAGGATATATATTGGCGTGGCGGCCTCTGGAGTTTGGCGGCCCTGTGCAGGTGCACAGCTTGCACATGCCTTAGGCCGGCCCTGGCCAGAAACTGTTAATAGAGGAATTGTCTTCCTTGAATCCTGACTTAAAACATAAGGGAAATTCAGAGAAAAGTTTATTTAAAAGTACCTGCCAGGTTAAGGGCTCCCACTGCGATACCAGAAGAGAGGACAAAGACCGATACTTCTTTACCTTTACAAATGTTCTCGGCCTTAGCCGCTTCGCTGCAGCGGGCATTTCGCCGGGGTGCATCCGAATCGGAGGCGTGCGCAGATCGGACGGCCCCCGGCATCTTCCGCACACACCCACCATGACGTCAGACGGGTGGGGGCCATCTGACGCATGGAAAAGGTTAATGGAGAACTGGTTGGGGAGATTTTCACCTAAAGTAGTAGAAGAACGTACTTAAAGATGTGGGTATTAGAAGATAATGCAGGAACTCAATACCTTACATCAGTTACCCCCTGATGTTTCACTTTACATTGCTTACAACATACATCAGGAGGTAGCACACTACAAATAGTTTTTAACAGTCAATAGAAATTCCAGTTGCTTATGTTCGGTTCTTTTAGTATTTATTCCTATTATAAAAGTGCGAACCGCCAAAGTCTTAATTCTTCGTTTCTTACCACTCTTCAAATCGTCAATAATTTTGTACATTGAGTTCTCTACATCAGAAATGTCCTTTTGTGTTTGCAAACCCTGTAATTTTGCACACCGCGTGGTCTGCGACAGTATAATGGCTTAGTACATCTGGCCCACAGTTCGCAGCACAAGCCAGTGCTCTGTGTGTACAACACAGATGCTTAGCATCATGTCCCTTACTGAAGCCTGCGGACTATTTGGTGTATCTGAGAGGTACACGGAGTTCCTCCAAGAAATAAATGTAAAAAAGAAAGATGGGAATATGGGAATGCTCGAATCAATTTTAGCCACTGGTAATTATTAGCATGGTCAGCGACTAGCTGCCGCCTCCCCCCCAATCCGGCACCCAACACCAAGGAACGTGGACACGAGACGTGTTTTACTTTTTGGAAGGCGGGCGCTAGTCGCCCGGCCGTATTTATTAAAGTATGAAATTAAAAAAGGGTTTTAATTGCATAATCAACAATGAAATACAAAAATCAGCAGGACATTCAGTTATACAATCGTTATCAACAAGTTTGAGAGCCTGACCTTAACAAAACTCTAATACAAGTTGTTCCTAGCTTAAACTAAACATCCTACCTTGATTTTTGTACATTTCTGGCCATATGGCAGGGTCACTACCGGTGTCAGGTCCTACAAGCTGCGCCTTCCCCTTAGAAGTGCGCATGCGCAGTGTTACCCCGGGAATTGCCCGGTCTACGCCCCAAACTCCATTTACCCACTAAAGGAGGGCCCTTACTCTGCGCCGGTGGCGTCATGAGTCCACGCGCGCGGGGTGGCTACCAGCCTAAGGAAAGCGTGAACTACTCCTACCCGCGCTCCTTTGCATATTACCTTGCCCCTGGAGTACTGGGAGTGGCCCGCAGGCCCCTCCCCCCGGGCGGGAACCTCCATAGGATGATGCCCGCCCCCTCAGACCTCAAATATGTGCTCACCGATAATGACCTTACCGCATGCCCCATACCTAATAAATACGACGACCTATGGAAAAAAGTCTAAAGGACAACTACACTGGCTAATAAATAACAGTATCCACGCATAGCTAACGGGGAAAAAAAAAAAAGGCCTAACGACACATGGCATAAAATTACAATTCGGTTCACGCATGTTACTCAAAATCACAATATCAACGTATATCTACAAAGGGAAAGAAGGCCTAAAGACACATATCTTCAAATATAGTTCACTTCACACATCACTTTTCTACAAAGGGAAAAAAGTCCTGACAACAGATCACAAAATACAACAACAGCCTACTCTCTCCCGCGGTCTATACCTATGAAACTTACCATTAAACCGGACATAACGCTGCTTAAACTTTGTACCAAGGGATGGTGGGTGGGAAACAAAGAAGCCCCGAACGCGGGGCACAACGTTCAGCGAGGGAGCGTCCAGGGACAAGGGGGTCTCCTGGGCGCTCGCTACCTCTTATTCCCGAGGGGCCGGGTGGCCCCTCCTAACGCCCGCCCCCCCCGACCCGGAACCAGTCCATTGATTCCGGGTCAGGAGGGGCGCCGGCCAATCGGCGGTGGGCCGCGCCCCCAGGGCACGCCCCCACCGTCGAAGGACCCGAGGGGAGAGGGGGTGAGGCGGTCGCCGCGCCGCCATGCGTGCGGGGGGGCCGAGGGCCCCCCCTTTTCACATGGTCAGCGACTAGCTGCCGCCTCCCCCCCAATCCGGCACCCAACACCAAGGAACGTGGACACGAGACGTGTTTTACTTTTTGGAAGGCGGGCGCTAGTCGCCCGGCCGTATTTATTAAAGTATGAAATTAAAAAAGGGTTTTAATTGCATAATCAACAATGAAATACAAAAATCAGCAGGACATTCAGTTATACAATCGTTATCAACAAGTTTGAGAGCCTGACCTTAACAAAACTCTAATACAAGTTGTTCCTAGCTTAAACTAAACATCCTACCTTGATTTTTGTACATTTCTGGCCATATGGCAGGGTCACTACCGGTGTCAGGTCCTACAAGCTGCGCCTTCCCCTTAGAAGTGCGCATGCGCAGTGTTACCCCGGGAATTGCCCGGTCTACGCCCCAAACTCCATTTACCCACTAAAGGAGGGCCCTTACTCTGCGCCGGTGGCGTCATGAGTCCACGCGCGCGGGGTGGCTACCAGCCTAAGGAAAGCGTGAACTACTCCTACCCGCGCTCCTTTGCATATTACCTTGCCCCTGGAGTACTGGGAGTGGCCCGCAGGCCCCTCCCCCCGGGCGGGAACCTCCATAGGATGATGCCCGCCCCCTCAGACCTCAAATATGTGCTCACCGATAATGACCTTACCGCCACAGGCCAGTATTGTTAACCGACGATCTGGCCTCCCCCTCTAGCCCCTGCCTAAGGACACATTCCTCCTACCCCAGCCCTCTAGCCAAGCCCAGATATTGTCAGCCCATAGGACATTACCCTCTTCTGTCAGATGAACCCCGTCCTTCAAGTAATACTTTTGACCCCAGATGCACCCATGAGGTATTGACTGTAACACGGGGGTTCGAAACAACCTATCCAACCGTGTGTTGATCCTCTTTACCGAGTGATTCAACGCCCTGACTGAATGACCCCCCCGCCACTGAAGTCGAGGTATTAGTTGTGACCATACTAGTGTGCACCCGGGGCAGGTCCTAGCTATCCAACCCGCTGTTGAGATAATCTCCTCAATCAAGATGCGCCTGCCCAGTGTTGCCAAATCGTTCTCCCCAAGGTGAAGTATCACCACTGACGGTGGAGCCCGCTGGCGTGCTAACAGCCCTTGGAAGAATCCCCTAAACTCGTGAAGACTCAACCCTCCTCTGCCAAAGAAAGTGATATTCAACCCTAGTTGTGCCGCCTTTTCCTTCTTGTCACCTGACAGGAAGACACATTCCGCTCGCTTCACATATGAATGACCGACAATCCAGACATTGTTCTTTGTTGTTTCCTGTTCGTTGCTCCGTGCCGATGAATATTGGCGGTGCCTGACGACAGATTCCTCCCCTGCGTAACAGGTCTGAGAAACTGTAAGAGAGCGGAAAAGAGACCAAGCGTGAGTGACAGGTAATCATAGCATGTCAATCCGAACATAACGTTTATAGCAGTCAGACGACCACCTCCCAATTGTCTTCACTCTTTCCACTGGGAGGCCCCCCGCCACCGCCTCAGTTGCTGCCCCAATCCTGAAGGAATGAGATCCAAAATCTCTAGGATCAAGACCCGCTTTTGTAACCCCTATTTCGAACACTCTCCTGAATTGATACCTGGTCAAGGGGCTCCCGTCGGCGTGACAAAGCAACGCCCTGCCTGCTGAACCGACCAATAATCCCATGAGTGATTCTACGTGCCTCACCGGGCAGCACGGGTTGGCGGGGGCCCGTTGCAGAACTATGGTGTGACCCCTAGCTTCTTGATCGGTCTTTGATTTCTGGATAATCACCCACATGGTGTCACCCCTTATCGTCACCCCAGCCTTCTGCAAACCACCTAGTATGTCAGACTTAGATCCTGCCACAAGTTCACTAATTCTCAGTGCCCCATAGAATGCCAGGGAGAATGCCGCCCTGAAAAGAAGCACTTCCCACTCCGAGTTACAAACAATCTCCAGCATGCCCAGTAAGGCTGTTAGCCGGGCCAACCCCATGGGCTTCCTCTTATCCTTCTGGTGTCCCTGAATACGGCGCCATCCCCTTAAAGCCTTGCGTATCATAAAGGTATTAGTGGGATCCCGGAAGCCCCTAGCTTGAGCGAAGAATGACACTGCGGCCCTATGTCTGGTTGCCGCTGCCACTGAGCGCCCCTCTTTGTGCATCCATTCTAAATAGGCCGCAAACCCATCCTCCTTCGCCCAAAGCACTTCCCACTGTGGCCCCAAGAAAGAACAATAAGACAGAAACGCCCCTTCGTAAGCCGTCCTGGTCCTGGGGGCTAGGCTAGCGACCACGAGGTCTTGTAATCTGGGGCACCAATCTGCCAAAGTACTGCTGGGAAGTGTGCTGGCGAGGGGTCTGCCGTGGGGAGATGTTCCCTGAAAACCTGCATTTTGAAGCGAGAAAGGGAGTCAGCAGCATTGTTTAAAACACCAGGGACATGTTTGGCTCTAAAATTAACATTCAGTTTAAGGCACCGCAGAACAATTTCTTTGATCAGACGAAGTATGAAAGGACACCGCGCCCCCTGCTGATTGATACATTCCACCACTGTCATGTTATCTGACCAAAACACCACTGATTGGTTACATAGGTGTTCGGGCCAAACCATCAGTGCCACCCATATTGGAAAAAGTTCCAGGAAGCCGATGTTGCTGAGCAAACCCCATGTGTTCCATTCTTCTGGCCATTGTTGAGCGACCCACCTATTCCCTAGGATGGCACCAAAGCCCACACTACCGGCCGCATCAGTCCATAGTCCCAACTCCGCTGATGTTTTGAGCGGGTCGGGCCAGACCACCCTACCGTTAAAATCCTCCAGGAATGCCATCCAAATAAGCATATCCTGGCGAATTTCAGACGATAGGCGCGTGCGGTGGTGCTTTTCCCTCAGCCCCTTCATCGCGTGCGCGATGGAGCGAGAGAAGGGGCGAGCCATTGGGATGATTCTTAGTGCGAAATTCAGTTGCCCTACTACCTCCTGTAATTGCTGCAAAGTGACCTTCTCCTTCCGGAGGCATAACTGTAGCGATGTCTTGAATTTGCACACCTTGTCCATAGGTAGTCTACAACATCTCTCCATTGAGTCAATCTCGATGCCCAGAAATTCCAAGCAGGTGGTCGGGCCCACCGTCTTCCCAGGCGCGAGCGGGACCCCAAAAGCCCGCATAAGCACGCAAAATTCCTGCAATGCCAGTGCGCACTCCTGAGAACCCGCTGTACCGAGGAAGAGGAAATCATCTAAGTAATGCATGACCCTTTGATGGCCCGTCACTTGTCTCATGGCCCATTCAAGAAATGAACTAAACATCTCAAAGTAGGCGCAAGAAATAGAACAACCCATAGGCATGCATTTGTCCATGTAGAACCTATCCCTAAAGGTGAATCCTAAAAGATGCTGGTCCGCCGGGTGGACTGGGAGGAGGCGGAAGGCGGATTCTATGTCTGATTTCGCCATCAGCGCCCCGGGTCCAGTGGCCTGCAATAAGGTAACAGCCTGATCAAACGAGGCGTACTTAACAGTACAGATACCTTCGTCAATGGCATCATTCAGTGACGCCCCCTTTGGCGCTGATAGGTTATGAATCAATCTGAATTGCCCCTTCTCTTTCTTGGGGACAACTCCCAGTGGGGAACACACAAAATTGGGTACTGGCACTGCAGGAAAAGGGCCAGATATCCTGCCCAAGGAAAGCTCCTTGTCAATTTTGGCGGCCACAACAGCCGGATTGTGTGTGACTGACAATTGATTTCTACAGTGCGCACTACCTGTGTATCCCCCGGCCGGGATCCTAAAACCTTTAGAGAAACCTTCCTGGAGTAGGGTGGCCGCTTTGTGGTCAGGGTATCTGTTCAACAATGGAATCATTGCCACCACATCCACTGGAGTGGGGGGGCGTAACCTGTCTGACTTATAGTGGCTTTCCCCTACCCCTCTGTCCTGTGTTACCTTGCTTGGACCTACAGGTAGTTTCTGGATGAGAGGGGTGCCCACAGGATGAACATGCATGCCTAAACTTACACGCGGCCCTTGTGCAGGTGCGCCTATTAAAGTCCCAGCACACCCCTTTCTTCTCTGGCCCACCTGTCCTAAATTTCCCAGGTATTTCACTCGTTTGGGGGGGCCGAAAGGGCTGCTGCGGTCTAGTGAACACCTTGCCCGCACCGAACTGAGGGGGAGGTGCAGTGTCAGAGAACTGTTTGTGCCAGGCCATGGAATCTACCGAGTCCCATGGTAATGATCTATTGAATTCCAATGCCTTCCTAAAATTGACATCATAACCCTTCCATGCTTCCCCAGAATACTGTTGACTCCACCCCACAATCCTGCTCGAGTAGCAAGCCAATGCAGCCTGCAGATCTGGAGGACGCTCAGCCTTAACTGCAGTGAAAACGGCCCATGCTTGCATCCAATTATTGAGATTTTCCTCAACCCTGAATCTAGTACACTGCGCCCTCCATTCACTTGGGAGCATCCACTCTTTCAGTGCTTTTGCCTGCTCCATTTCCCTATTATCCAACAATAACGAATAAATGTACACGTATTTATCAGCCCAAATCATTTCTTTCACCGCTAAAGACACATGCTGAGCTAGATTTTCGCTCCTGGAAGGTATCACACCGTCCCCCAAGAGCGGCAATGCCACTTCCTTACCAAGTGCGGGCACCAGGGGCGGCTGCCCTTTTACTCCGTCCAGCTGGGGAACACTTGGACCTGCAAGGGGAGAAGAAATTGGCAATGCAACACTGTCGGCGCCCGGTGCCGATCTGATTTTTTCTACGAACCTTGCCGCCTCTGCCGCATGGTCTGCAGAATTCGGGAAGGCTCCCCCTTTTTGGAGCCATGGCATCATGGCCGTTAACTGAGACAACAATTCGGGTGGCATTGAATCTACATTACCCCCCGGGACAACAGGTACCACTGGGGTTATGCCCAGTGGTCCTGGCACAGCTGGCAGGGCGGGCGCCGGGTGTGGCCCGCCTGTACCCGGGATTGTGGGCACCGGTGCGGGAGCAGACCCAGCGTCTACTGGTTGACCTGCCGGCACCGGCACCACAGGGGCAATGGGTGTAGGCACCTGCGGGGGTGGGACCACCGCTGGCGGTGCGGCGGGTAACGGATCCACTGGGCCTGAGGTGGGGACCGCCTCCTTGGGCCGTTTGGACCTAGGTTTCCCTTGCGGGGTGACAAATTCCCCTCTTGGCACTGGTGCCACCCTCTTGCGGATCGGTCTCCCGGACGGGCCCGGTGCCTCGCCCTCTCTATCCTCCAACCGAGCTTCCCGCTCCTTAATTTGTCCTAGCTGTTGCTTAATGTCGCTCATCTCACGCATCATAGCCCGCATCATAGCCTCCATGTTGGACCCCCTTTTTCCACCCCTTGGACCTGGCATGACGCTTACCCCAAAAAACACCCGCTGCCTACTTAGTTCCCAACAGGTCAACCGTGTGTACCTTTCAGATGGAGGGTCACCAGGGGGCTTTCAGCACCATGCAACGGCGACCGCAACACTAGCGGCTTGTCCGCTTATGTAAGGGGTGAGCAAACCTAATGTAGACCCACCCGGCGGCCACCAGGAGCGATGAATGCCAGCCCCCCGTACCCCTCTTACCGACCAGTCCCGTGCACTCGCCGGCGATAACGGTCTGTGATCACGTCCCCCACCAGGCTGCGCGTTTACTCTCCTTACGTCCTCCCTGAAGGATGGATTGGACCAATAATGTCGCTAAAAGCCTGGAATAGAAAAATGCATTAACACCGTGTGGTAAAGCAGGGGCAAATTTCAGGAAAACTCAGTTCAAATACAATGGAGGCCTGAACCCCCCTTGTCAACCCTTTTTTGGGATGTACCCTACTGAGGTTCGTTTTGCTCAGTAACCGGAAACCCACACTCCCTTCAGGACCGAATAATTACAGCCCAACAGTGCCACCACTTCTTCCCTCAACTGCTCAGTTGGTAGCGGTCACAATAGCACAAAAACAATGGCCGCCTTAAAACAGTTGTAAAACGCAATTCACTAACACTCCCAATTAAAAACAGGGCAGTAATGAAGTCTCAAATACTTTACTTTCAGTTACACAATCTTATCACAGTTCCCACAATCCAGGTGCCACTTAGTGTCAAACAGTCCTGAATAATAGTTATCACAGGGCACTTCGCTTTATCCCTTCAAAACAGTGATGAAAAGAAAACAGGACAAAAAACGTCTTAAGAAATAATCAGCTCGCTATTTCTACACTTTGTACACTTTACACGAGGGGTCTCCCACCCAGGCGCTGCCCTGGTCGACCCTGCTTCGCGCCCCTCAGCGAATTGTGCTAGTGAGCGCTAAAAATTGCTTTATATTGAGCGTCAACATACAACGCTAGTAATAATAATCCCCCTTTGCAACGTTGCAAAAACTGCTTTTAAATTGAGCATCAACATTCATCGCTTATCATAATAATCCCCTTTGCAAAGCGCACACTCACCCGTAAGGCCGTCGGAGACTTAAGCGAGCTCTTGCCCCGCCGCCCACAGTTATAATCCAGCAGGCTGTTCCAAAGAATTAGGCAGCACCTATGCGCTCGTTTCCGACAAACCCCCCGCCCCGCACAATACCTCACGAGGCCTCAAGCGGCCTGTGCCACGCTCTGACAACTGCCTTTCGCCCTTGTTGCTCTGCGACCGACGAAGCGATGATCCCGGCAGCTCTCAGCTCCCACGATGCGGCGGGCCCCACGCGGCTGGCTCAGCGCGGCTCCGGTAGAAAACGCCGGACGTCCAAAGCCTAGAAGAAAGCGATATTTAAAAAGTTTCCCGCGCTGAATCTTGATCCGCAAACCAGGATCGCACAAAGCCGCTCTCTCCCGCCTATAATCCGAGTTCCTGTAAAACAAAGCAAGAATTTGTTAAAAACAAAGAAGCCCCGAACGCGGGGCACAACGTTCAGCGAGGGAGCGTCCAGGGACAAGGGGGTCTCCTGGGCGCTCCCTACCTCTTATTCCCGAGGGGCCGGGTGGCCCCTCCTAACGCCCGCCCCCCCCGACCCGGAACCAGTCCATTGATTCCGGGTCAGGAGGGGCGCCGGCCAATCGGCGGTGGGCCGCGCCCCCAGGGCACGCCCCCACCGTCGAAGGACCCGAGGGGAGAGGGGGTGAGGCGGTCGCCGCGCCGCCATGCGTGCGGGGGGGCCGAGGGCCCCCCCTTTTCAGAGCAGGACTCCACTGCATCATTCACTGGTGATGTGATCGCAGTGTGTGCAGCCTAGGGCCCCTTTGTTGTACCTAGATATTTAATTGTGAGCCCCAGGGGACTGCTAAATGTTGAGAATGTGAGTGGTATCCACAGTGTGCAACCATTCACTGCGAATACCACAAACATAGGCTGGAAATGGCCCAAAGGCGACTGACTGCGTCCGGCATATCCTAGTGGAACACGACACGCTGCAGGCCATGCACTTTGTGTCACCGTCATGTGGCAGACGTGGTCCACATCTGGAGATTCTGGTCTCTGGTGTATCTTAGTGTCACACACAGTGCACAACTGCAGGTCATGCGCTGGGTGTATCACGGTCAAGCAGTAGACGTGGCCCATATCTGAAAGCGGCGAGCTGTGTTTGTGACACCAGTGCAAGCAATGCACTGTTACATCACTGACAGGGCACAGCGTGTTCATAATACGAAAAGAGTGTTTACAAAATTATGGAAAATGCGTGACACTGAAATTTTAAGGATGTCATGTTGGATGAAAATCTGAAGTTTAAGTATTTTACACAGATACGTTTGCGGTGCTTTCGTGGACTCTGCAGACATTTATCGTTGCATTTGTATTGATTAGAAGCTGCTCACTGCTAGAATGACTACATTATAGATGTATTGGTAGTTTATGATGAATTCTCTGAAGCTGTGTTGAGTGATTACTGCATTTCAACCATCGTTTGAAAGATCATTCGTTGTGCTCTGTTATTGTGATTTTATCCCCACGGTGACTATTTCCCTGTAAGTCAGTTTCTTGCCTTTGGCAGTAACAGGACTGGTATATTGGAAACAGAGACGTGCGGCATGTTATCCCAGTCAGCAGAAATGTGTGTTGTGAATATGCTGCTGTCGAATCAAACAAAGCGCACTTTAAAGCCCCCAGACCTAGGCAAGTCTGTAAACTTATAGTGCGAGAACATTACTGACACATTTTCTGCATTCATGGCAAGCATTTCCTAGGCTGTTCAGTGGCAGGTCCTGAAAAAAACGTATTAATTTAGCATCCTTCATTGTAAAATAGATGTGTTATTGGCAGAGCATCTACATCAATACCCTGATTTCTGGTCAACTGGCGTGTTCACTGATGTGGTCTGATATCTGCAGCTTTTAGCGGGAGAGATACATGTGTGGTTTCTCAGCTTAGTAAATGTAGGCCACATATGCCGGTGGTAATGGACTGCATAATTTGTACTAGCCCAGAAAACATACCCAAGCCAGAATCGCCTATTAAATGTGCGCTCCTCCCACTTGTATTTGTGCTCAGTGACTGACAAACTAGCCTAGGAAAGGGGAGCATCCGTGGCCCACACACACCAGACTAGCAAACTAAGGGCCAGATATCTGTGCGACCCTTACAATTTGCGAGTAGCAAATTGCGTTGTTTTGTGACTTGCAAAATGCAATTTGCAACAGTGTCTCAGACACTGCTTGCGATTCCTAATGGGGTCGCAAATTGCATTCTCATTAATATTCATAAGGCAAGTGCAATTTGCAACCCCATAGGGAATTGCTAGCACTCCCAGGGATGGTGGCCTGCTGGGGTCAGCAGACCATCATGTCTGTGACTGCTTTTTAAATAAAGCAGGTTTTTTTAATGCATCCCGTTTTCATTAAAGGAAAACGGGATGCATTTAAAAAATAAAACGAAAAAGAAACTAGAAAGAAACTTTATTGCATGATTTAAAAAAAACCTTTGCAAGTTACAAGAGATAAAAATATACCCATTAATAAATAGAACCCCAGTACATTTGGTAAAAGGCGCCGGGCCCCACACTAGTCAGTGTTCTCTTGTGGTAACCCTACCACCAATATTTTGATAATGGTCCCTTAGGGGATTTTTTGATCATGCCCAAGATTACAATTTTAGTACCAGAGTAAACCAGCCTATGCGCCAACCCTTTTAGATCCTTAGGTTGGTGGCTCTGACAATATTTCCTTTATCTGGATGCCTGCGAAGAGGATCTTCCAATAATTTTATCCAGGAAGCTGCACCTCTGGTGGAGGTTGCTGTCGATGGATCCCCTCCCCTAGCTTTTTTGCAGCGCGATCCATAAACCTTACCAGGGCAACGTTTAAATTAGTGTTCCCTGGTTCAAAACAGGCCAACACTGCGGCTCTGCATGATCTGACCGCATTGATGTTCCAGTCTCTCCGTAGAAGGACCTTCTTTCCTTCAGCAGGCTTGGACACGGTCAGAAAAAAAAATTATACTTTTCTTTTCGGACCACTATCTGCTTTTAAAAAGTATTTTCGCATCCATTCACAAAGGGGAAGGGGTCCCCTTCCCATTTACGAGGGGCTTAACACCTGTGTGTTTTGCGAGTGTTTTGCGACCGCAATTGCAGTCATAAAACAATTGTACATTGAAGTGCAAGACGCTATTAGGAAGGGACGCCCTTGGCACAGCCTTCTAAATATCGAGTTGCAAACCCTATTGTGCAAATCGTTAATAGGTTACCGACTCGCTAATAGGGTTTGTACATGGGGAAGGCCAATTCTGCAAACGTAAACGGGCTGATATCCGTTTGCTACCTTAAAAAACGGTCGTACATCTGGCCCATAGACTGCATCTGCTTGTGGTCACTGTCCAGGTTTGGTGGACTGGACAACCCAGAACATAATTCAACTCTGGCTTGCATTTAGTGGACCACAAGAAAACCAGGGACTATAGGCAGGCTGGTCTGGAAATGTGGGCCATGGCCACCTGCAGCTTGATCCTCATTTGGCAGAATTGTCCGGCAATGGTGGGCTGAGGTTGCGTTTGTGCTCAGCATTTGTTCGAGGAATCTGGCAACAAACAGGAGTTGAGTGATGTCATTGTTCACATTTATTAACACTGGTCTTTGGCGAGTGACAACAGTCCACGGTGTCTCTATGGTTAATGGAACTTGGATGAAATTCGTCAAATACTTTGTTTCATACTCAATATGAAACTGAGAGGGCCAAACATGTAATTCCAGCAGTACTTTGGCGACCTTGACAAGGTATCAAGGTGGCCACCATGAGGGGCAATAAAGAAAAATATGAATTCCGGTAGAACCTTAAAACCTTTAAAGAGTGAAGAGAAGGTCCCTCTGTTGAGCAATATGCATATATTGTTACAAACCAAATATATGTATTTATTTATTTACTTGTTTTTTTAATGAATTATGCACATGAGTCAACCTAAAATCTGATTGTGAATAATATTAACTTTGTGTAGTAAGATGATTGAATTAATTTTTAGACTACTTCAACGACCTGGGCCATTTGTGTGTGTGGAGTGGAGTCAATTATATAAGCTTAATTTCACAGACCTCCTGATATGGCTTAGGCTGCATCTATTCACCACGACGAAAGGGGCAAACACCCATCTCCTAATTCCACATTGTATCTAGGGACATTTCCCCTGAGATTTGGCGAGCAGTTGAGGGATGAATCTGCCAGAGGGAAGGTGTGTGTTTTCAGAAATCATTTTCACACTGTAACATGCAGATGAACAGAAATTCACTGATTATGGTTTTGTAGAATGGAGGTAAATGCATAGTAGATATGACTTTTTCTGAACAAAAAAAAGAGCTTCACCGCAGGGGTCTTAAGGTGACAGTTAGATCTAGCTGAAAATTTAATTATGCTCTCAAAATTTGTGAATTTCTCGTGGCATGAAATTCATGAAGTTTCACAGTATGTAAATTTGCCTCATTTCTGCTTCCAAGCGAGTGGTTTCTGTAGAATATTTCTTACCGAGAGACATTTTCTGCTCATACCAGTTTCCAGCCAGTATGATTTTTGTATGCAAGATATGCTCTCACATGAACATTTCACACAAAACACTGGATAAATGCATTTCATGCCTTTCGCAAAATTCTGTGTAGTTTTTGTAAAAGTATAATATTTTGGACAATTCTAGTGACAATGCAAAACATAACATTGTTAAGAAAGCAGCTGATAACTGAGCTGTTTCACCTGAAGTCTCTCAAAGCACTCACTACCACATACATAACCTCACATTGAACATAAGGAGGACATGGATGACGTAAGATACGGCAACATGTAGGAAGCAAATGTGCTGCTTTCCAAAACCCTTCACAAGCCTGTGATAAAGTAACAACGATGTATGAAAAAATATTACACTTGTGTTGTGCTTTCCTTGTAAGTGTCAATATCTTGCTTGGAGAAGAAGAGCATGTAATGTGGCCACATTGTGATTCAAGCCCTTATCTCCCACTTGCAAGACAGGCATGTAATCACTGTGTCACTCTTCTGGCATAATTGTGTCTAGTAATCCTAAATTGAATGCGAGGAGTTTTGGCAGTTTTTCAACTATTCTTTCACTGCTGTGTATGAACTATGAAATGAATATCAATGTGCGCTGTTACACTGAACTGTATTCCATTTTTAATAAGATAACATCCAAACACAAAAAATGGCATACTGCATGAATGTCAAGGAAAAAAGAAACTATTGGTAGACAATACAACAAGTATCATTACAAAAATAAAATAATTGCCTGGTGTGAGAAAGCCAGTGTTAAACTCACCTCTCCAGCAAAAGGCAGTTGGCTCAAGAATTTTATGTATTGTGTTTTCTGGTATGATACTCTGCCAAAAGAATATTATTTCCCAGAGCGTTCTTAGATCTGGGTTATTTGATTTATTTTAAAGGTTTTATATAGCGCTGGCTAGACCCGGAGGTATCAGAGCGCTTTACATGAGTATTAGACCATAATTGCAGGTTACATTGTCACAAAGGTTACACAGTTATTAGAGCCTGGCAACATAGTGACAAGTAAGATCGGGACAAACAAAAAGGACATATACTTAAAGGTAAAAGCAGGCAAGGGGAGAGATTCAGGGGAGAGCAGGGGAGGTAGACAGAGAATGGAGGAGGGAAGAGGAGGGGAGGGTGAGAGACACAGCATGAAAGAGGAGGGAGGGGTGACGGGGACACAAACCGGTAGACAAGTCAGAGCTGTGTCCAAAGTCCTGTAAGCTGTGATCCCAGGGGAAGTGGTATCATTTCCCCATCTCTGTTGCGAGAGGCTCCCTTTACGCAGTGGACTCTCTCAGAGGCGTCTCTGAGACTCCAAGGCCTACATACTCGATCCTTCCCCAAAAAGCGGAGAGGGAGTGCTTTGGCAAGGGGTGCCATACCAAACCTCAACTGTGAGTGGCTCCCTAGGCACTGTGGACTTTCTCAGCGGGTTCGCTGAGACTCCAGAGTATAAATATTGGATCTTTCCCCAACAAGGGGAGAAGGAGTGCTTAGTCAAAAGGCACAAAAGGACAGGGGGCTAGGTGTAGCAGGCAAGGGGAAATATTCAGGTGAGAGGGGATAGGAGTAAAGGAAGTAGGACAAAGAAAGAGTGCTAAATGTGAACAGATAGCTAGATAGGAGACAAGTAAAAAGCAGAGTTACATAAATACGATTTCGAGACAGAGAGATGGGGAAAAAAACAGTGCCCAAAGTCCGGCTGGGTAGGTGACGGTCAGGGGATGAACCAAGGCCGATCTCCTCAATAGCTGAACAGAGCAGCTCCACCAGGCATCGGACATAGTGTTCGGACTCCGCTGTCAGGATGGAGATCAGGAGTACTTCGAGATTATCAGATTTTGGGGGTGGGGGTGAGAAGCCATGGGCCAAATTAATTCCAGACGCCATCTTGAGGTCAGGCACAGTCCTGGAAGGATTATTAGGAAGAATTCTGCTAGGGGAAAAAAGTTAAAACTGGAGGCTACGTCGCTGTGGAGCCCACAGCGGCAGTTCTCGCTCCTCTGCACCTCTGCCAGGTCAATAGGGACAGTTATGTTGCAGCAGGATAACTCTGTAGGTAGGGGGTTAACGATTTTCTTATGGCTTAGGGACAGTTATGTTGCAGCAGGATAACCTTCTAGGTAAGGGGTTAACGATTTCCTTATGGCTGCAGGCGGCTTCTCATCTTCAGATTATGATCAGCACTACACCAAAGTTATGAGGAAGCTCACTTGTCAGATACTGAAGGCCCCTCCAATTTCAGCAGACCCAACGGGGACCTACAATGTCACATGAAGCTATGTATCATGTAGTGCACAGGGCAAGCCGCCACTGAATTAGACCAGCCCAGTGCAGGAGCAGCTCCCGGTTCTTTAGTAGGCCTCTCGCACGATATTGTCCTCTGCTCTCCTCACCCAGGTCAGGCCCGTACTCCCAGAAATGGCCGTCGTCAGCTACCAGCTGTTAGATGGCCTGTGGCAGGAGAATGAGCGTTGAGGTGCGTAGACATCCAGATGTATCATGGGGAGGCACAGCGCACCGGCAGGGAAACAGAGCCGGCTAAATGGAGAAATCCCCGCAGTCTCAGCAGATCCAGCCCCTGCGCCTCACAACACTGCAGCGCGGACGGTAGCACGCTCCCAGAGAGCCCAGCCTCAGCAACCAGAGCAGGGCTCCCACCAGGGCTGCCCCCCCCTGCCTCCACAGTTATGGGTCCAGCAGGTGCCGCACCCCACTCACCTCCGCCAGCCCAGGAGCAGAACAGTTCTCAGGCTGCACCTCGCGCCGCAATTGCGGGCTCAGGGGATCAAAGGCGTCGTCTGTCTGCAGCATTCTTTGTCTCGCCCGTGGCGTACCGATCGGTCAGGCGCCCTCGCTTTCGTCACAGGCACCGATCAGGAATGCGGCCCCTTCGATGACTCCGACAGCTTGTGTCCATCGCAGGTCCAGCTCGGGATTAGCAGGAGTGCCCAGGGGTCGCCATTTTGGGGCCGCAGGTCGGGTGAGTCTTCGGCGCCGATGTAGAATTCTCCTGCCTATTGTTGCCTTTCTAGCTAGCTGCGTGTGATTGCAATGCACGCTAAAGGCATTCATAAAGAAGCTCTGGCTCAGCGGTCTTCATTTACAGTTTGTTTTCACCAACCACGGTGTACATCAATGGGTAATGGATCATCCAACTTCAGCCATTGGTTCCCTTGTTCTGTGAATAACAGCATTTTTCCTGATCACATGAGCCTAAACCATACTTGTTCTAATTACGCCAGCTCTTATACTAGTCTATTAAAATAATATACAATGGTTATTTTTGATAAATGCACTTTTATTGCAAGCATATGGCTGTCACATTGAGACAACAACATTTTAATGGCAGACATTTGCAACAAGAAAGTTACAAAACATGTCACCATCTCACCAGCTTCCCCAATGTAAGATCTTTTGGCTTTGACAAAGCTTGTTTTATTGGTCCTCCTTTTCCAGGATGCATTCGTTCCAACTCTCAATGCAATGCAGTAGAATTCAACAAGCTTTTTATGAAGCAATGTTTCATGCAAGGTTGATACAGCAACTAAATGTGGATTGTTTTATTAGTCATAATCATTAGGTGCTTCCAGTTGTGCTGATTATTGGATTTCTGTGTTACCTGATCAAGATCAGACTGATAAACAGCAACTCTTCCAACAAGGCAGTGCTAGGGAGTAGAAGGCATTTACTGATGTATGTACGTGGTATTTGTATAGCACAAACCTACCCAAAAGGCAGCAGAGCACTGTACAGGGTCAAAGGGAAAGATGCCCTCAATGAGTGACTGGATAGGAAGCTGAGCTCTGAGAGGTGAAGTGGACTGTTACTTCGTCTTGAGGTCTGTTTCTCTCTCACTCACTCTGTTGCTATCTCTCAAAGGTGTACACAAATCAACTTATTTGTAAAGCAATTAAAAATGGAAGAATTCAAACAGTAAACTGATTACACCCTCATTTAAAATGCTGGAAGAAATTCCTTGAGGGGCATCAAAGTAATTCTAAGGATGCGGTTTTCTCAGTTTATTAACAACGGTGTCAATTGTTTTATAAATAAATTGTAGCTGGGTGAGCTTTCATATACGTCTTCATGCAATCACTGTTTTGTCTGTGGAAGCATATGCGCCCAGTCGCAAGACATAGAAAGAGAACTATGTAAAAACAATGTATGAATGCGCATTACATTGGAAATAATTGATTATCTCATGAATGAATGTAACAAATTTAGAAAGGTACAATATCAAAATAAAACAATAGGCATAGCGAACATCAGATCCTGTCAGTGGGCCTTCACTATGAGTTGTCCGATCCCTTTCGATATATGTGGTAACTTGCGTTACCACACACATCAAAATTATGAGTTTTGCTTTTTTTTCCGCATCCGATACATATTCGGTGAGATAAAAACAGCATCCCTCAGATAAAGTTCGGCAGGCAAAACCTGCTGATATATATTGAGTGAAAAAATTCCTGGTATATCCAGGGACATGCAGATGTTAGTGCTGTAAGCACCAAAATAAGCACTTCCTGCCCAATTTTATTGGTAAATTTCATAATAGGCGATAAACATTGCACAGGTGTTATCATCTGAAATAGTTCTTGCACATAAAGTCGGCCAATTGTAATGAGGGCTGTGTGACATATTTTTATGCAAAGTTTTGAAAAACTCTCCAGTAATACGTTATATTGAAAGCTATACGTTTTGCTGTGTCTGCACGTTTAACTTTGGAACAACTGAAGCAAACTTTGCTGAATTTGAGCCTTCATTGTAGTTTACGCATGACAATTTGGTGTGGATTAGCCACTGTTTGACATACACACATACACAATACATAATACTACATATTGTAAGTACATGTACACATGTATATTTCAGTGTGTGTGTTGGCGGGTTAGATCGTCAGCAACAAGCCTATTTAGTTAAAGTTTCAACAAATAACTTACGAAACTGAGACTCACTAATTGTGGACTATTATAGAACAGTACATTTTCAGTGACTTACAATGCCCAATTTTATATGGCTTGGCAAGTCTAGGGAAGACTCTTTAGGGGCACCTTTGTAGATTGGATTTGTATATACTCACCACTCCATGCTTATTTGGCCTTTACTAGGAGTCTCAAATGTAAATATCATTGAATGAATCGTATCACATTTGAAAAACATGGATCTGTCCTCTTTTGGCAGTAGTACACTGTTTGGTGGAATGGTTTGCTAAGCATGTACCTCAGCCAGTAGTCTCCCGTGGAACACGGTCTTCTTTCTCCGCATAGATGTATTTATTTGTATAGATCTTCCCTCTAAGTTTCATATCAAACATTGCCCTCTTTATTAATCCCCCCAATCTCATCTAGTTTTCACCTCGTTTTCACTTTTTTCCTATCTTCAACATACACAAATCATACAAGTCTAATAATAGCCCATACAGGACACATAGATATCATCTTCAAGTCCAAAACTCAAGTACTTGCAGAATGAAGACCCACACCTACATAGAAATGCATGGATAACTTAACCTATAATGTTAAATATGACATAGAAGTATTTTATGGTTGTAACATATAGGTCTACAAGGGTAATTAAGACTAGTGCAATGCCAAACATAACATAGAAGTATTTTATAGTTAACACAGAGTTCTGCAAAGGTAATTAAGACTAGTGCAGTACGCATACAATTAAACGGAAATGGTTTCAATTGTGTGTGAAGCTTTAGACAGCTGGGAGACTAGGCCATCTGACTCTTCTTTAGCTGATTTTACAGTTCAACTCCCAAAGTAGCCAAATTACCCATTACATATGCCCAGCCTGAAAGCATTATATTCCATTCTTCATCTTTATGCAATAAGGAATATAATCGACTCTCTTTTGCCATCACTCCTCTTCCTCAGAGAGTATTTGGGTTATTTTTTCCTATAATATGTGTGACAGATATGAACAGTAATCAGGCGTCAAGATGGTCAGTCATGAGAAATAGCCAGAATGTTTTTATAACCTATCTGTATTATTGGAGGGTTTTAAAATGTGCCCCTTTTTATAGACCAAGTAATGACATTGCTTTCTGTATATGTTGTAATGCAGCTCTTTCGACTAGGTAGGGTTTTAAAAAGGCCTTTAAAATTAGCATTTGGATCGTGCAACAAACCTAGCACCATTTAGTGCGGCCCAGGTGATGGAATATTGTGATTGCTGAAAATGGCTTGCTTGTACCACATTATGCATAACTGTTAATGCCTTCCCTGGTTAAAAACGTTCATTATGTAATTTGATGTTGCACTGTTTCCCTGATAGTCTGCACTGTCATCCAACTCTGTCAGCTCTCTGCGTGCCTTTACTGACATCTTCCTTCCGGCTAGGAGTGTGTTATCCCTACTAGCTAGCATTGCCATCTTCCTAGCAGACAGTGAACCATAATAGACAGTTCCATGCCAGTCAGCACTGCCATCTGCTGCTGCCAAGTCATAGCTCTTATCGTTGGAGTAGAGTTAGCACTGCTCTGCTTCTACTACTTGAAGGAACTATCTCCCTGAGATTCAACCCAACCACTACCATGTCAGTCACCATAACCACCTCCAAACCACCTATGTTGCCAGCATTACCTGAAAGACATTACTTTCCGCCAGCACCACCATGTCCTTCTATTAGCATTACTAACCTCCTTCTCAGTCATAAAAGGTTTTAATATGAATGGCAATGTAGAATATCATATGCCTGCCACAAAATAACCATCTCGCTACCAGCCCTCATAGTCACATCTCTGCTGGCGAATCGGATATATTCGTGCCATCCAGCACGGTTGTCATTGGTCCAGACATCACTGTATTCTCCCTGCCAGGTAGCAATGTCATGTACTTTCCAGCCAGCTGCAACTCTCTGCTGGCCAGCACGGCCATCCACCAGCCAGCAAGCACAGCAACACGATCAACTCGCAACCAGGTGACTTTGCCATCTTCCTGCTAAACAGCACTGCCATCTTGCCAGCGAGCACTGCGGTTTTCTTACTTGCCAACACAGTCGTGCTTACCAGTCAGCACTGTCATCTCTCTACCTGCCAATAACGTTAACTCTCTACCAGGCAGCATTGTCAACGTCCTGCTAGCCACATGGTCAGTCTCCTGACACCTGGCACTTCCTTCATCCTGGCAGGCAAAATTTTCATCTCCTTGCCAGCCAGTGCTGTCATCTCCTGCTCAACAAACTATATCTCTTCCTGTATCGCTACCACCTCCCCGCCAGACAGCATTGCCACCTCCCAACTATAAAGCACGGCTACCACCCTGCCAGACAGCACTGCCACCTCCCTGCCAGACAGTGCTGCCACCTTCCTGCCAGGCAGCGCTGCCACTTCTCTGCCAGGCAACACTGCCACCTCCCTGCCAGACAGTGCTGCCACCTCCCAGCCAGACAGCGCTGCCACCTCCCTGCCAGACAGCGCTGCCACCTCCCTGCCAGACAGCGCTGCCACCTCCCTGTCTGACAGTGCTGCCACCTCCCAGCCAGACAGCACTGCCACCTTTCTGCCAGACAGCGCTGCCACCCCCTGCCAGAAAGCACTGCCACCGCCCTGCCATACACCACTGCCACCTCCCTGCCAGACAATACCCCTATCCGTTTCTATTTGGGATCTCCCTTCCAGCCAGCCTAGAAATTGGTCTGCCAGCAAGCACTGCCATTTCCCTGTCAGCGATTAATGCCATCTTCCTATCAGCATGCTCAGCTGTCTATACACCAACCAATAACAAATCTCCCTGATTACCTCCCCGCCAGCCAATACTACCTCCCTTCCAGAGTGCTAATATCTCCTGGTAGGCCATACCGTCTTCCTTTCCCAGTGCTGGCAAACTCCTGCCATCCCAGGGCTGCTGATCCATCTCCAGCTCCCAATGCATTTCCCTTGCAGGCCGCACTGTAATTATCCTGCCAAGCATTACTGCTATTTCACTGCCAACCAGCATGCCCCCTCCAGCTAACATCGCCACTAGAGTGTATTTTCTTAGTTCACACACGTCTTGACAGTTCACGTGATATTTAATGCAGTTCGGCTAGAGTTTTACTTTTTATCTCTGGCTGCTAATCAGCTAACGGATGTTTCTTACTTACCATCTGTCTAAAGCCTCACATACATTGTGAAAGCAGCACGTTGTATGCAGGTTTACGCTTTACGGAGACTGTGACCGCCTCCCTTCAATAGGCACAGCTAATACTCCTTTTTATAGAAACAAGGCAGCAGTGGTCTCCTTTCATGCACACCCTTGAGTAAACAAGCATTTACAATGCAATGGTCTCGGCATCATTAAAGGTAGAGCTATTGGCATTGCTCATGACATTTCTTTTTTTTTCTTTAAATCATAAATAAATGGCATTGTCATTTACATTGCCAATACACCGCACTCTGCACTCAACAGCACACAGCACTCAACAGCACACACCACTCTGCACTCAACAGCACACACCACTCTGCACTCAACAGCACACACCACTCTGCACTCAACAGCACACACCACTCTGCACTCACTACTCTGCACTCACTACTCTGCACTCACCACTCTGCACTCACCACTCTGCACTCACCACTCTGCACTCACCACTCTGCACTCACCACTCTGCACTCCCTACTCTGCACTCCCTACTCTGCACTCACTACTCTGCACTCACTACTCTGCACTCACTACTCTGCACTCACTACTCCCTACTCTGCACTCCCTACTCCCTACTCTGCACTCCCTACTCTGCACTCCCTACTCTGCACTCCTTACTCTACACTCACAACTCTGCACTCACAACTCTGCACTCACTACTCACTACTCTGCACTCACTACTCACTACTCTGCACTCACTACTCACTACTCTGCACTCACTACTCACTACTCTGCACTCACTACTCACTACTCTGCACTCACTACTCTGCACTCACTACTCTGCACTCACTACTCTGCACTCACTACTCACTACTCTGCACTCACTACTCTGCACTTTCTTCTTTGCACTCACTACTCTGCACTCAATACTCTGCACTCACTACTCTGCACTCACTACTCACTACTCTGCACTCACTACTCTGCACTCACTACTCACTACTCTGCACTCACTACTCACTACTCACTACTCACTACTCACTACTCTGCACTCACTACTCTGCACTCACTACTCTGCACTCACTGCTCTGCACTCACTGCTCTGCACTCACTACTCTGCACTCACTACTCTGCACTCACTACTCACTACTCTGCACTCACTACTCTGCACTCACTACTCACTACTCTGCACTCACTACTCTGCACTCACTACTCACTACTCTGCACTCACTACTCTGCACTCACTACACACTACTCACTACTCAGCACTCACTACTCACTACTCACTACTCACTACTCTGAACTCACTACTCACTACTCTGCGCTCACTACTCACTACTCTGCACTCACTACTCACTACTCCGCACTCACTACTCTGCACTCACTACTCTGCACTCACTACTCACTACTCTGCACTCACTACACACTACTCACTACTCACTACTCACTACTCTGCACTCACTACTCTGCACTCACTACTCTGCACTCACTACTCACTACTCTGCACTCACTACTCTGCACTCAATACTCACGACTCTGCACTCACTACTCACGACTCTGCACTCACTACTCACGACTCTGCACTCACTACTCACTACTCTGCACTCACTACTCTGCACTCACTACTCACTAATCTGCACTCACTACTTTGCACTCACTACTCACTACTCTGCACTCCCTACTCTGCACTCCCTACTCTGCACTCCCTACTCTGCACTCACTACTCTGCACTCACTACTCACTACTCTGAACTCACTACTCACTACTCTGCACTCACTACTCACTACTCTGCACTCACTACTCTGCACTCACTACTCTGCACTCACTACTCTGCACTCACTACTCACTACTCTGCACTCACTACTCTGCACTCACTACTCACTACTCTGCACTCACTACTCTGCACTCACTACTCACTACTCTGCACTTACTACTCACTACTCTGCACTCACTACTCACTACTCTGCACTCACTACTCACTACTCTGCACTCACTACTCTGCACTCACTACTCTGCACTTACTACTCACTACTCTGCACTCACTACTCACTACTCTGCACTCACTACTCTGCACTCACTACTCTGCACTCACTACTCACTACTCTGCACTCACTACTCTGCACTCACTACTCACTACTCTGCACTCACTACTCTGCACTCACTACTCACTACTCTGCACTCACTACTCTGCACTCACTACTCTGCACTCACTACTCTGCACTCACTACTCTGCACTCACTACTCACTACTCTGCACTCACTACTCTGCACTCACTACTCACTACTCTGCACTCACTACTCTGCACTCACTACTCACTACTCTGCACTCACTACTCTGCACTCACTACTCTGCACTCACTACTCACTACTCTGCACTCACTACTCTGCACTCACTACTCACTACTCTGCACTCACTACTCACTACTCTGCACTCACTACTCACTACTCTGCACTCACTACTCACTACTCTGCACTTACTACTCACTACTCACTACTCACTACTCTGCACTCACTACTCTGCACTCACTACTCTGCACTCACTACTCACTACTCTGCACTCACTACTCTGCACTCACTACTTTGCACTCACTACTCTGCACTCACTACTCTGCACTCACTACTCTGCACTCACTACTCACTACTCTGCACTCACTACTCACTACTCTGCACTCACTACTCATTACTCACTACTCTGCACTCACTGCTCTGCACTCACTGCTCTGCACTCACTACTCACTACTCTGCACTCACTACTCTGCACTCACTACTCACTACTCTGCACTCACTACTCACTAGTCTGCACTCACTACTCACTACTCTGCACTCACTACTCACTACTCTGCACTCACTACTCACTACTCTGCACTCACTACTCACTACTCCGCACTCACTACTCTGCACTCACTACTCTGCACTCACTACTCACTACTCTGCACTCACTACTCTGCACTCACTACTTTGCACTCACTACTTTGCACTCACTACTCTGCACTCACTACTCTGCACTCACTACTCTGCACTCACTACTCACTACTCTGCACTCACTACTCACTACTCTGCACTCACTACTCATTACTCACTACTCTGCACTCACTACTCACTACTCTGCACTCACTACACACTACTCTGCACTCACTACTCACTACTCTGCACTCACTACTCACTACTCTGCACTCACTACACACTACTCTGCACTCACTACTCACTACTCTGCACTCACTACTCTGCACTCACTACTCAATACTCTGCACTCACTACTCTGCACTCACTACTCACTACTCTGCACTCACTACTCACTACTCTGCACTCACTACTCATTACTCACTACTCTGCACTCACTGCTCTGCACTCACTGCTCTGCACTCACTGCTCACTACTCTGCACTCACTACTCTGCACTCACTACTCACTAGTCTGCACTCACTACTCACTACTCTGCACTCACTACTCACTACTCTGCACTCACTACTCACTACTCTGCACTCACTACTCACTACTCCGCACTCACTACTCTGCACTCACTACTCTGCACTCACTACTCTGCACTCACCACTCTGCACTCACTACTCACTACTCTGCACTCACTACTATGCACTCACTACTCTGCACTCACTACACACTACTCACTACTCAGCACTCACTACTCACTACTCAGCACTCACCACTCACTACTCTGCACTCACTACTCACTACTCTGCACTCACTACACACTACTCTGCACTCACTACTCACTACTCTGCACTCACTACTCTGCACTCACTACTCACTACTCCGCACTCACTACTCTGCACTCACTACTCTGCACTCACTACTCACTACTCTGCACTCACTACTCTGCACTCACTACTTTGCACTCACTACTTTGCACTCACTACTCTGCACTCACTACTCTGCACTCACTACTCTGCACTCACTACTCACTACTCTGCACTCACTACTCACTACTCTGCACTCACTACTCATTACTCACTACTCTGCACTCACTACTCATTACTCACTACTCTGCACTCACTGCTCTGCACTCACTGCTCTGCACTCACTGCTCACTACTCACTACTCTGCACTCACTACTCTGCACTCACTACTCACTAGTCTGCACTCACTACTCACTACTCTGCACTCACTACTCACTACTCTGCACTCACTACTCACTACTCTGCACTCACTACTCACTACTCTGCACTCACTACTCTGCACTCACTACTCTGCACTCACTACTCTGCACTCACTACTCACTACTCTGCACTCACTACACACTACTCACTACTCAGCACTCACTACTCACTACTCTGCACTCACTACTATGCACTCACTACTCTGCACTCACTACTCACTACTCTGCACTCACTACTCTGCACTCACTACTCACGACTCTGCACTCACTACTCACGACTCTGCACTCACTACTCACTACTCTGCACTCACTACTCACTACTCTGCACTCACTACTCTGCACTCACTACTCACTACTCTGCACTCACTACTTTGCACTCACTACTCACTACTCTGCACTCCCTACTCTGCACTCCCTACTCTGCACTCACTACTCTGCACTCACTACTCTGCACTCACTACTCTGCACTCACTACTCACTACTCTGCACTCACTACTCACTACTCTGCACTCACTACTCACTACTCTGCACTCTCTACTCTGCACTCACTACTCTGCACTCACTACTCTGCACTCACTACTCACTACTCTGCACTCACTACTCTGCACTCACTACTCACTACTCTGCACTCACTATTCTGAACTCACTACTCACTACTCTGCACTTACTACTCACTACTCTGCACTCACTACTCACTACTCTGCACTCACTACTCTGCACTCACTACTCACTACTCTGCACTCACTACTCACTACTCTGCACTCACTACTCACTACTCTGCACTCACTACTCACTACTCTGCACTCACTACTCACTACTCACTACTCTGCACTCACTACTCACTACTCTGCACTCAATACTCACTACTCTGCCCTTACTACTCACTACTCACTACTCTGCACTCACTACTCACTACTCACTACTCACTACTCTGCACTCACTCACTACTCTGCACTCACTCACTACTCTGCACTCACTACTCTGCACTCACCACTCTGCACTCACTACTCACTACTCTGCACTCACTACTATGCACTCACTACTCTGCACTCACTACACACTACTCACTACTCAGCACTCACTACTCACTACTCAGCACTCACCACTCACTACTCTGCACTCACTACTCACTACTCTGCACTCACTACACACTACTCTGCACTCACTACTCACTACTCTGCACTCACTACTCTGCACTCACTACTCAATACTCTGCACTCACTACTCTGCACTCACTACTCACTACTCTGCACTCACTACTCACTACTCTGCACTCACTACTCATTACTCACTACTCTGCACTCACTGCTCTGCACTCACTGCTCTGCACTCACTGCTCACTACTCTGCACTCACTACTCTGCACTCACTACTCACTAGTCTGCACTCACTACTCACTACTCTGCACTCACTACTCACTACTCTGCACTCACTACTCACTACTCTGCACTCACTACTCACTACTCCGCACTCACTACTCTGCACTCACTACTCTGCACTCACTACTCTGCACTCACTACTCAATACTCTGCACTCACTACTCTGCACTCACTACTCTGCACTCACTACTCAATACTCTGCACTCACTACTCTGCACTCACTACTCTGCACTCACTACTCTGCACTCACTACTCACTACTCTGCACTCACTACTCTGCACTCAGTACTCACTACTCTGCACTCACTACTCTGCACTCACTACTCTGCACTCACTACTCACTACTCTGCACTCACTACTCTGCACTCACTACTCGCTACTCTGCACTCACTACTCACTACTCTGCACTCACTACTCACTACTCTGCACTCACTACTCTGTACTCACTACTCTGCACTCACTACTCACTACTCTGCACTCACTACTCTGCACTCACTACTCACTACTCTGCACTCACTACTCACTACTCTGCACTCACTACTCACTACTCTGCACTCACTACTCACTACTCTGCACTTACTACTCACTACTCACTACTCACTACTCTGCACTCACTACTCTGCACTCACTACTCTGCACTCACTACTCACTACTCTGCACTCACTACTCTGCACTCACTACTTTGCACTCACTACTCTGCACTCACTACTCTGCACTCACTACTCTGCACTCACTACTCACTACTCTGCACTCACTACTCACTACTCTGCACTCACTACTCATTACTCACTACTCTGCACTCACTGCTCTGCACTCACTGCTCTGCACTCACTACTCACTACTCTGCACTCACTACTCTGCACTCACTACTCACTAGTCTGCACTCACTACTCACTACTCTGCACTCACTACTCACTACTCTGCACTCACTACTCACTACTCTGCACTCACTACTCACTACTCTGCACTCACTACTCACTACTCTGCACTCACTACTCACTACTCCGCACTCACTACTCTGCACTCACTACTCTGCACTCACTACTCACTACTCTGCACTCACTACTCTGCACTCACTACTTTGCACTCACTACTCTGCACTCACTACTCTGCACTCACTACTCTGCACTCACTACTCACTACTCTGCACTCACTACTCACTACTCTGCACTCACTACTCATTACTCACTACTCTGCACTCACTGCTCTGCACTCACTGCTCTGCACTCACTGCTCACTACTCTGCACTCACTACTCTGCACTCACTACTCACTAGTCTGCACTCACTACTCACTACTCTGCACTCACTACTCACTACTCTGCACTCACTACTCACTACTCTGCACTCACTACTCATTACTCACTACTCTGCACTCACTGCTCTGCACTCACTGCTCTGCACTCACTACTCACTACTCTGCACTCACTACTCTGCACTCACTACTCACTAGTCTGCACTCACTACTCACTACTCTGCACTCACTACTCACTACTCTGCACTCACTACTCACTACTCTGCACTCACTACTCACTACTCTGCACTCACTACTCACTACTCCGCACTCACTACTCTGCACTCACTACTCTGCACTCACTACTCACTACTCTGCACTCACTACTCTGCACTCACTACTCACTACTCTGCACTCACTACTCACTACTCTGCACTCACTACTCATTACTCACTACTCTGCACTCACTGCTCTGCACTCACTGCTCTGCACTCACTGCTCACTACTCTCCACTCACTACTCTGCACTCACTACTCACTAGTCTGCACTCACTACTCTGCACTCACTACTCACTACTCTGCACTCACTACTCACTACTCTGCACTCACTACTCACTACTCCGCACTCACTACTCTGCACTCACTACTCTGCACTCACTACTCTGCACTCACTACTCTGCACTCACTACTCACTACTCTGCACTCACTACACACTACTCACTACTCAGCACTCACTACTCACTACTCTGCACTCACTACTATGCACTCACTACTCTGCACTCACTACTCACTACTCTGCACTCACTACTCTGCACTCACTACTCACGACTCTGCACTCACTACTCACGACTCTGCACTCACTACTCACTACTCTGCACTCACTACTCACTACTCTGCACTCACTACTCTGCACTCACTACTCACTACTCTGCACTCACTACTTTGCACTCACTACTCACTACTCTGCACTCCCTACTCTGCACTCCCTACTCTGCACTCCCTACTCTGCACTCACTACTCTGCACTCACTACTCACTACTCTGCACTCACTACTCACTACTCTGCACTCTCTACTCTGCACTCACTACTCTGCACTCACTACTCTGCACTCACTACTCACCACTCTGCACTCACTACTCTGCACTCACTACTCACTACTCTGCACTCACTATTCTGAACTCACTACTCACTACTCTGCACTTACTACTCACTACTCTGCACTCACTACTCACTACTCTGCACTCACTACTCTGCACTCACTACTCACTACTCTGCACTCACTACTCACTACTCTGCACTCACTACTCACTACTCTGCACTCACTACTCACTACTCTGCACTCACTACTCACTACTCACTACTCTGCACTCACTACTCACTACTCTGCACTCAATACTCACTACTCTGCCCTTACTACTCACTACTCACTACTCTGCACTCACTACTCACTACTCACTACTCACTACTCTGCACTCACTCACTACTCTGCACTCACTCACTACTCTGCACTCACTACTCTGCACTCACCACTCTGCACTCACTACTCACTACTCTGCACTCACTCACTACTCTGCACTCACTACTCTGCACTCACCACTCTGCACTCACTACTCACTACTCTGCACTCACTACTCACTACTCTGCACTCACTACTCTGCACTCACTACTCTGCACTCACTACTCTGCACTCACTACTCACTACTCTGCACTCACTACTCTGCACTCACTACTCTGCACTCACTACTCTGCACTCACTACTCTGCACACTCACTCTGCACACTCACTCTGCACTCTGGACTCACACTCTGCACTCACTACTCTGCACACTCACTACTCTGCACTCACTACTCTGCACTCACTACTCTGCACTCACTACTCGCTACTCTGCACTCACTACACACTACTCTGCACTCACTACTCACTACTCTGCACTCACTACTCTGCACTCACTACTCAATACTCTGCACTCACTACTCTGCACTCACTACTCTGCACTCACTACTCTGCACTCACTACTCTGCACTCACTACTCTGCACTCACTACTCACTACTCTGCACTCACTACTCACTACTCACTACTCTGCACTCACTACTCTGCACTCACTACTCACTACTCTGCACTCACTACTCACTACTCAGCACTCACTACTCACTACTCTGCACTCACTACTATGCACTCACTACTCTGCACTCACTACTATGCACTCACTACTCTGCACTCACTACACACTACTCACTACTCAGCACTCACTACTCACTACTCAGCACTCACTACTCACTACTCAGCACTCACCACTCACTACTCTGCACTCACTACTATGCACTCACTACTCTGCACTCACTACTCACTACTCTGTACTCACTACTCACGACTCTGCACTCACTAGTATGCACTCACTTTTATGCACTCACTACTCTGCACTCACTACTCACTACTCTGCACTCACTACTCACTACTCTGCACTCACTACTCTGCACTCACTACTCTGCACTCACTACTCTGCACTCACTACTCACTACTCTGCACTCACTACTCACTACTTTGCACTCACTACTCTGCACTCACTACTCACTACTCTGCACTCACTACTCTGCACTCACTACTCTGCACTCACTACTCTGCACTCACTACTCTGCACTCACTACTCACTACTCTGCACTCACTACTCACTACTCTGCACTCACTACTCACTACTCTGCACTCACTACTCTGCACTCACTACTCTGCACTCACTACTCTGCACTCACTACTCACTACTCTGCACTCACTACTCACTGCTCTGCACTCACTACTCACTACTCTGCACTCACTATTCTGCACTCACTACTCTGCACTCACTACTCACTACTCTGCACTTACTACTCACTACTCTGCACTCACTACTCACTACTCTGCACTCACTACTCTGCACTCACTACTCTGCACTCACTACTCTGCACTCTGCACACTCTCTCTGCACACTACTCTGCACACTCACTACTCTGCACACTCACTACTCTGCACACTCACTACTCTGCACACTCACTACTCTGCACACTCACTCTGCACTCACACTCTGCACTCACACTCTGCACTCACACTCTGCACTCACACTCTGCACTCACACAATCTTCCACCACACTTTCTAAAACTCTATAGTCCGAAGCATAATAGGCACAGGACCAAAAGCAGGGTAGACATTTGCTTAAAATAATCTTATTGTATTTATGAGAAGCAAAAGCGAGACTGTGAAATGTGCTGAATATCAGTTTGTTACGAATCAACAGAGTGGAGTTAGAGAACCAAGAAATAGTAATTTAGAATCCGGGTTAGAAGGAGTAGTAATCACAAGCTGAGGATCAACGGGCGCGAAACAGCGTGGTGGGCGCGCACGAGACGCAGCGTGGGCGTGCACATCAGCTGAAGATCGCCGGAGAAGACACCGAGTCTGCCTGCTGCCATGACTGACCCGCTGCGGAGGGAAAGAGCCCGGTGAGTGGGGTAGAGGGGGGGCGGCAGAGAGGGAGTGGGCAGAGAGGGAGGGTGTGTGTGTGTGTGTGTGTGTGTGTGTGTGTGCATGTGTGTGCGTGCGTGTGTCTGTCTGTCTGTCTATGTGTGTCTGGTGCGTGCCTGCCTGCCTGCCTGGGTGTGTGCGCATCCACAGACCCTGGTCGGCTCGTGCACCGCTCTGTACGAGCTTACTCGGTGACAATAGTTCTCGTTGCCGAGACCTAAAAAGGGAAAGCGTCCGTATCCATACCCACTGGTGCCACACATAATTCACCATGTCACTCAAGGATGAAACCCACCAACCTTTACCTCAGTAAGGAGAAGTCAAACCAAATAGTGAACCACATGGGGAGCACACACGAAATTATCAAAAGTTTATAAAGTTTGTAATCAGTGAAGAGACGTTCTCTTGTAGTTCCAGATTTTCTTTATAATTCTCATCAATCCCGTGACACCTTACAAACAATCTGACGCACGCGAGCAAAAGGCTGTAAACGCACTGCAGGCTTACACTAGGTCCTTCAGAATCAGACAGCTTGTGGCGTCTGGTAGGCTTGAAATAATCTTAAAAAACTGTATTTATGTAGCAAAAGAGCAAAAAGTTTTAAAATTTCACAGTTTCATAAATTGCACTGTTAATTAATTAAAATTCCATCGGAGAGAACATGTTTGCACATCTCAACCGAGTAGCCCTGGGGACTACCAGGTGTATTACATTGTGCCTGAACAACAGATAATTCCCTTGCATCACCCAACCATGCTCATCAGTCAGGTACGGCCGGGCAGCTAATGCAGAGTCACAGAGAGAGATCACCTGTCCCGACTGGAGTAAGAGGCAAACAAGACAAAGAAAAGGCCTCAAGTCGTCGAGTACACCCATGTCCTGTATGATGACTTGGGTCATTTCTTGGTTTTTAGCCAGCAACACACTGAATTCGAGGATTTGTAGTTTTACTCGCCCTTTTATAAGAAGTATTCAGTTTGTGCTTGCAGGTGGTGACTATCGGCGCCAGAAATTATTTTTCATCATATGGTATGGAACCAGAACAAGAGAGAGAAAAGGAGAAAAGGTCAAAAGAAAACAGCTAAAAAAGGGAGGAAGCAGGAATGAAAAAGAACCTGAAATGCAATGAAGGGATAGGAAGTGCAGGGTAATAGAAGATGCTGAAATGAGGCGAATTCAAATTTTGGCAATCCCGGCATTCTGCAGCACCAGTGGTGTCCTCCTTAGAAAAACTTTGAACACTGGATTTCTAAGAATGTAAGTGTTGCCTAGCCTGGCTGAATTTTTACAAATGACATTGGTCCATTGAGCGGGCAGGACTACATGAGTCTGCGGGCCTACCTGGCTTGAAGCGTGACGAGCAGTCAGGATTGGAGATCTCGGAGTGTCTCGATGGGTCCAAGCAAGGTGAGTGGGCAGACTTTGGCAAATTTGGATTTGCTCTCACTGTAGAGCTGCAGGATAAGGAGAGCCAATACTACAGAAGGTTTCAGAGGCCTGCACCCAGATCATGGTTCACACCCTGTGATTGGTCCTGAGAAAAGAAGAGAAAGAAGAATGTTAGAGGCTCCTCACGAGACTGGAGTTATGTCAGATCTCTAGAACTCAGTGGAACGGAAAATCAGACGGGGATATTAAAGTCAGGAGATTTCCACACCAGTCGATGGCTCAGCAAGGCTGTGGTAAATTGACAAGGGTATCAGCCCTCGCAGAAGCACCAACCTTACTAGAAAACTCACTCGGACTAGAGCAAAAACGAAAGTCATTGAACACTGGTTTTCCAGAGTCCATAGTACACAACAGAGTAAATACATTTTTTACTCAGGACTGCAGAAACAAAAATTGGAATTAGGGTTGAGACAAAATCAGTGTCCTTCAATCCTTAATCCATAAACAGCAAAAGGAGCAAAATCAGTCTGCCACATATTTACTTTTCAATGAGAGCACCATATACGTAGGGTGATGCTGAGATTGTAAAGACTCGCTCAGGGGTGAAATACACAGAGGTGTTAGCCATGGAGTACAGAAGCTACAAATACATTGGATACGATACATAGTGTTTACAGGACCTCTTCTGATATTCAAATTGTTTTATGTGAAAATATAAAGCAACAGTTTGATTTGCAATTTACCAGGCCGTATGTAATCATGCCGTTTGGTAAATCTATTTGAGATTTTAAAGTTAATTATAAAATACAAATATGTCAACATTTTAGTTACTACATTTTTCAGTAAGGAAAAGCAGAAGATTCCTGCAGTACAATTTAAGTTAAAAGATTTAAAAAGCATAGGAAAAAAATCACAGACTGTATGTGAACAGACCTTACACTCACATTATCAAAACACAACAAAGAAAAATGAACCAGACAAGCCAAATAGCAATTATACAATGTGGTGTGGGATAGGGAAAAATATGAAGGTGGAGTTTTGTGTGGTTGTCTGTTTGTACACCTAGAGACGCTGCCACACCAAAATCATTTAAGGCTCAGAAGCATAGACCACATATTCCCTTTCACCGTCTTCCAACATGCCAAATGGAACTAAAATATAGACAAAAATATTTGTGCTGGAAGAACAGAAATGAACAAGAAAAATAGACAAAGGCTATATCATCCAAAATAGCATGCATTACCCAACTAACCCCAATATTCATTCCATTTCCCTTAAAATGTTGACTTCTCTAAGATTTGGGCCCAGATGCATCAAACAAAAATCCGCTCGCAAAGGGGCAGATTCTCAGAATCTGCCCCTTTGCGACCGGTATTTTTGCATTTGGGATGCAACATCCCAAATGCAAAAATCGCAAACTGAGAATTCGCTAAATTGCGATTATTTGCATTTAAGGAATCTCAAATTAAGATTCCTTAAATGCAATGCATGAAAGTTTTAAAAATAGCAAATTTGTTAATAGGGTACGCAAATTACTATGAAGTACAACTTCATGGTAATTTGCAAAAACTTTGAAAAATGCACTAAAGTGCATTTTTTAAAGTTTCATGTTGCGCAACATATGTACACAGATCAATTTCAGGGGTGCAACAGGGCGTCCTTTGGACACCCCTGCACCCTTGAAATCACAATCTCAATTTGCGATTCGCTAATTGCGATTAGCAAATTGAGATTGTCTTCCCATTCATTCTTATGGGCCTGTAGGCCCATAGGAATGAATGGGGAGGTATTCCTTAATTGCGAGTCGCAATTTGCGAGTCGCAATTAAGGAATTCTAAGAAATCGCTATTTTTTTAGTGATTTCTTGATCCATTCCATTTTGCTATTCCTTAATAGCGAATCGATATTTTTTGCTATTAAGGAATCGCAAAATGGGTTGTTGATGCATCTGGGGGTTGGTTTCTTATTAAGCATACCTGCTTCTCAGCAGCTAATATTTTTAGTATCTCATCTTGGCACGAACACAAAAAATGTGGTTGGTCCACCTACGCTTGGGCACTATGGATCGGAACTGTATTTAAAAGGAAGAAATAATGAGTAGTGACCCCTTCCGCCCCAAAAAATGATTATCACTAGAGGGGTCGTTTCAGCAGCCCAATACTTTGTTACAGTGTACAAAAAATGCGCTTAGAGACATGTAGCAGGCGGTGTACAGATGGGAAATATTCTATAGGAATGTGGCCAAACCACTTACTTCATTACTTTGAGGCATACTAATTATGAGTATGCAAATTATCCCCCTGGAAAAGTGCCAGACTGTACAATATTCACGAAAACCAAGAACGACGTTAAAAAAGAAAGCTAGTTTTTGCTAGGTATTGTGCGCCAGCTTTGCAAAAATTCTATCCTTTCCTGGCAACGACAGCACGAAAGATCTGCAACAAAAAAAACGTGAGCACGAATGTAAAATGACTATTATAATGATAATAACTACAAATATATACAACAACTTGTCTTATGTATTGCTTTATACTGCCCTCTGAGGTTTTTAACTGTTGTAGCTGGCTAGTGTTACTATAACCCAAATATATGCTACAAACCTTTCTGCCCATGGATGGCTGGGAAGGCTGAGTTTCCCTTGCTGGCATTTGAAATGGTAACCTCCAGTTTACCATATCAGCAACGAGCGTTTAACTCACTAACCCATCTTGCCGGAGTTGAGTTATCTCTTTCAATCCACCCCCTCTATGAAATGGCCCATCTTTATTACAGAGGTCCCTGGCTTCTTTGACATAAGTGTGGTCATAAATCAGTGATAAGCAGTTTGTTAATCGTAGATTTGCGATTACAAGTTTCTTCCATGATGGTTCTACTTCAGAAACGGGGGAGGGCCTGGAGTGCGGCACAAGCCCTGCACACCTCTGCTAGCGTGAGGCCTGATGCTGTGGTGTGAATTTGTCTCACCAGTGGCGGTTCCTCCGCAATGGCGGAGAAGCGTCGCCCCATTGCCTGGTGCAGCGACAGCAGACAAACAATAAAACAGTGTTCTCTTTTTTGTTTGCAGGCTCTGAGTCAGCTTATGCTTGGATGGGCGGGGCATGTGCGGTGGAGTGCTTGTGCACTCCATTAGCACGCATACGTGTTTGGCTGACCAAAACACACACGCGCACTTAGGTTTCTCCAGCAGGACTGCATTCAGCATCCAGGCTGGAGAAAACCAACAGACTCCATGCCGGTCTTTCCTGCCCACTCAGGCCAATCCCTGTGCTGCTCTGCAGCATGGGAATTGGATGGGAGTCTATCCCAGGGGCTGCTGGGACCAGAAAGAGGCCAGCAGGAGCATCGAGATGTGGGTGCAGCCGGCAGCGCCAGGTTAGTTTTTAAATTAATAATAATAGAAATCCTCCCGCGCTACCCCATGTGTGCTCCCCCAATGCTCCCATTACCCGCCACACCACCCTTCGTTAGTGGCAGCCGCCACTGTGTCTCACACGTTCATCCGTCTTCCTGCAGCTTCTGTACGTTGGTGTACGAAGGCACACAGTGCAGTCATGATGACAGGTTAGTCTGTATTATGCCTTTCTAGTCTACACTGAGAGCAGTGTCATGTACAGACTCACCCAGGGGCAGAAATAACTAGGGTGAGGACAACGTCTGGGTTAGCTCTCGGTGAATGTGGGATGTGGCTGAGTCTCTGCCAGCTACCAGAGCCGGCTTTAGGGCAGTGCGACTGGTGCGGCAGCAATGGGCCCTGACCTGGGCAGGGGGCGCTGCCCCCAGGAGGGATGCTGTGTTTAGCAATAAATTATGATTTATAAACAACTACTGCAGAGTTACTAATGCATCCAGTATTCAGGCATCAAACAAAATGTCAAGATAACTCTCATGATAATGTTCCTGTTAGCAGGCCCGGACAGGCCGTAGCGGGCACCGGGCAATCCCCCGGTGCACCGCACGGGTGGGGGCTGGTTTTGGGCCCCTGGGGGCCAATTTTGTTACAGGGCCAGTTTTGCAGCTTAGCTGCAACATCGGCCCTGTAACAAAATCGGGCGAAAACCTGCCCTGGCAAAGAGCTCGGAGGGGGGGCTGGGGCCGGCCGAGCACTTTGCCAGGGCCGGTTTTGTTTCCCAGTCTGGCCCTGCCTGTTAGAGAGAGAGATCAGAGTTTTGTCTCGTGGCAATTTTCACTTGCCATAAAGTAGCACAGAACTCGCACTGTGCAGATCACAGATCTGTATTTTATGTGGGTAGCTGAGTGGATTACTGCTTTTAACACGGAGATCCTTTTGTCACTACAGTTGATAAGATACAACCCTAAAATAGAACAGTGACTGTTACGAACAGTAATCAAAGAGCTGCATGCAAACTACATTGAAAAGGTTAGGACGTTATTTTGTCCCCCCCTCAGTATTTCATTATCTATTCCTAATGTTGTTGAAAAGGGTTTGTTTGAGAAGATATATATTCCTATTAGTAAAGTCAGCCTTTACCAGTGCTTTAAAACAAATGTATGTGATTGACTGTCAATGGAGAGATGAGGGCGACTTAAGGCTAGTGGTCATGAGGGAATCCGAGGAGGAGGTGATTAGGTGGGGGTGCCAACAGCGCTAAAGAAGGTCCTACCCACTACAAAACTCGGCCCATTCCAGCACCTACATTTTGCATGTAGTTAGCCCGAATAAGTGCTGTTTATTTTTTGCACAGTACGGTGTGGATTAGGCTGTGTGTGTGCTGTGAAGCACTTCAACGCCTTGTCAAGGGTAGTAAGTGTTGTATGAATGCAATTACAACTACAACATGCAATGTTTAAAAATATATACATAGAGGCATTGGGGAAAACTGTGTATGGCATCCAGATCAGTCGGGTGAGTTTTTAAACATTGGGATGCAGCGTCAAACGTATATGTTCCCATATGATGTGTGCTTAATGAGTTAATTATCTTGAAGAAGCACCTTTTTAAAATAATTGAATGTTGGAAATTAATTGAAAAATACCTTCAGCTTCTTGTAGGGCTACTGATTTTGACAGTGAAGGATAATCTCTATCCTCCAGACATTTTCAAGTAAAATGTGTATCCCAGTAATGTTTTTGGATGTTGGGTGAAAAAGTCCTCTGTGAATAGAACATGATTTTCTCTACTGAGAATCCTCAAACCTTGGGATCTCCACAGTAGGCTGCTAATTTTACTCTGAGTGGGAGTAAGAACGAGTTTGGTAAAAAACCTGTAACATCTGTGTTACAGACCAAGATATTTTTGCTAATATATCAAAAAGAAAGGCAGCAGAACCCAAGGTCACTGCATGTCCTGTGTTCTTAAATAGTTACCAGAAGAGTCAATTCATGTCTGTGTGCACACTCTATATAGAGCTGCTGCCAAGATGCAACCCTAGAGACAAGGACAATCAATTTTTACAGAATAGAGGTGCACCACAATTAGTAACATCCTGCTAATAAAAAGTTCTGATCCAAATTCCAAAATGTGTCCAGTTCTTCACTTTATTTTCTTGTTCTCACTCTTTTAAAAACATCACAATTTTACAGCGAAGACAGCCAATGGTTTGACTCATAAAAACGTCCTTCTCCAGGGCTGTAATACAATTAGTTCCGAAAATATCGATATAAATACATCTCTGTAAAATAGAAAGCAGAGAACTCTGGGTAGTTTCCAAATTTGGGTGGAGAGCACCTCCTATATAGAGCACCCTGCAACACAAGGGACACAATCTGCTCACCTCAAATGCCTGGTTTTCTAGCAAAGTTTTTAAGCCTAGGATTAGCACAGTGCCTTCCATGCTGAGTTGGAAAAGGACAAAGTCTTTTGCCATTAATACAGCAAAAATCGTTAAGCATAGGATCAGCAAAGTGGTATCCATGCCGAGCTGTAAAGTGACAAAAGCCTTTTGGCTCTCCAGGCACAGTATTATAAATTTGGATTGATAAATTACCATCCAAGCCAACCTGGAAGGCATAAAAGCAACCCCTGACACATGCTTCGCTCTCAGAGCTCTCCAGAGAGCTATAGCTATGTCCAGACACAAGGGAGCATCCAGTATAAGTCAAAACAATACCCTGTCAGAATTAGAGTGCTGAATAAATGATGCAAAATAGAAAGCAGAGAACTCTGGGTAATTCTTAAAATTAAGTGCCATGTAGTCGTGTTGACCGCAACATACTAGTATTTGGGTTACAAAATGGGGAGAGTATGGGATGTGAGTGCTACTGGCCTAACAAAAACTATACAACCCTTAAGAAAATGATCTTCATGTGGTTACTTTATGAAGGATATGCCGATGGAAATGAAATCCATTTAAAAAGAAACAAAGACTAATCACTCACATTCTATACTACACCCCTCAATCAAAAACTGTTCTCTTCCTTTTTGTGTCCAGTCCTGCATTTTACATTTCTCTAGAACAATATTTAACCCACGGCCAGCGTGCAGCACCCATGTGCCACTGCTAAAGAAATATTGTCTCATTTGGATGAGGTATTTCCTAAGTTGCCTAGTACTTACATCAATTTGTGTGATCTTAGGAAATTCACTGAAAATCATTGCGCCATGGCAGAGACATAGGGCTTCTGGATGCAAAAGGAACACCAACGCTGATCCAATATATTTGCTAGCCTTATTCACTCAATCAACTAGCTCCCTTCCGTGCCTGCCTTCCCACACACTGCCAGTCTGATATGGCCAATCCGCACCTGCTAAGGTGCCCAGCTGCCCAGCAGCTACAGCAGTTGGTCTTAAACGGCTTTCAGTGCCCACCAGTCAATTAGCTTGTTTCCTCCATTTCTCATCATGGCATGGGGTGGAAAAAGGATCCGTAAGAGACAGTCAAGTGCAAACACCCCCGAGCAGTAATCACAACCATCTTCCAAAAGTCAATCACCCAATGTCTGCCCATTGCTAACTTCAGAAACAACTCCTCCCTGGGCAACCTATGTAAATAGTGGTTAAGGACAAAGATGGGCTCCTGTTTATGCTTAACGAGGGGAAGAATCTTGGGTCAGTACCCTCCAGGTAAAGCACACTTTATTTATTTATTCATTTATTTATTTATTTATGCGTTTTTATACAGCGCGGACTTTACCCAGAGGTGTCAGAGCGCTTCACAGTAGGAACAGAACTGATACATGAGAACATTACAAGTGAAAAAATTACAAAAGCAAAAGTTACATTACATGAGGCAAAAGTGACAATCGTGAGTGACAAAAGTACAAGAGGTAGCAAACGGTGCAATACATGAGGAAAAAAGTGACATGTGTGCAGGTACAAAGTACAAGTGGAGGTATATTACAGCAATAAATGGAGGACACTCAAACACAAGAACAAACGTTACATAGGCAATGGTGGCACTTGTGCAAGTATCGAAAGCAAACAAAAAGCAAGAGGTAGCAAACAGTGTGTTACAAGAGAAAAGTGACGTGTGCATGTTACAAAAGAGTACCAAACACAGGTAAAGGGTAGTACTGCAATAAATGGCAGTCAATCAACCCACAAGAACACACTGGGAAGGCACTTCCATAGTCATGAAGAAAAGAAATTTTCTAAACTAAAAAGGTCACTCACCAGGCGCCTAGCAAACCATGCACTATTTATGTATATATCTGACTCCCCCCTCCCGCCCCCCAACAGGATACTTGGCAACACATATACCCAACAAGCACAACATCCTCTTCTCATTAAATTAATCAATGCACGTTTGGACAGTCTCCTATGCGCCTGACATCACAGACATCACCACATACCACAACATGGGTGAATTCCTTTTCCTCTTCTTCACAGAAACACAGCTCATACTCGCCTCCTCATGAACCTTAGTTGTCATTTCCACAGGCTACCACACACGCAAACACACACACACACACACAGGCTACCACACACACAGGGAACAGAAAGTGGACTCCCTGTTATTCACAAGTCCATCTGGCCCAGCACACTGTGTGGCCTGGCAACTCTCAAACCCTTCCAGCTCCTCAACTTCCATTATCCCATCTCTGTGTGCCACACTGCCATTTTCATCTTGATTTACAGATTGCCCAGCAGAGACTAGGGGAATCTCAGACATTACCCTTGCTTCCATTCACCATACCCACCACACAATACTCTGAGTCTTCAATCACCCCCAAAACTCCAACAGCAAGGTACATAAATAATTTGCGTACACACTTCTTAAAACCTTGAACATCAAGCAGCAGCAGGGCTGGACTGGCCGTTGAGGGCAACGGGCAATCCCCCGGTACACCGCAAGGATGAGGGCCGGTTTTGGGCCCCTCGGGGCCGTTTTTACAAAATCGTCCGATAACCGGCCCCGGCAAAGAGCTCGGTCACACCCCCAACCTCCCCGCCGGGGGCCTGCCGAGCACTTTGCCAGGGCCGGTTTTGGTTCCCAGTCCGGCCCTGAGCAGCAGATCACTGAAATTACCAACTGCAAAGAAATTACCTCATATTCAAACAAATGGAAGCCCCTACCACACCTGTACTCAAATGCCCACCTCGCCATCCCCTTTTAACACTTTCATCTCATACCAAAGTGAGAAAAAACAAACATACCATTCCTTCAAGGGCTCCCTCTCAGATGTTCTCCAACTTATCAATCTCTTCACCTGGCACAAGCCTTCCCTAGATGTCAACATACTCCTCTGTGGATACGTGACCACCCTTAGAAATCACAAAGGGCCAGATGTATCCAACGTTTTTCCCATTCGCAAATGGACCGATTAGCAGAATCAGCCAATTTGCGAACAGGAAAAAGCCTTTATTTCACAAAATAGGAATCGCAGAAATTGTGATTCCCTATTTTGCAAATACATTAAAGGAATCGCAATTTGCAATTCCTTAAATGAAATGCAGGAAGCCCAAAAAATGTGCGACCTGCCTTTAAGGAATCGCATATTACTACCAACTTCAAGTTGGTGGTAATATGCGAATTCCATTAAAAATTCACTTTTTCGCATTTTTCAAGGCACCAGGTGGAGTACATACATGCCCACAGGGCATGTATGTGCGCAACATGTGCATGCTTACCTTTTAGGGTGTGCAACAGGGTGGCCTTTTGGCCACCCTATCACCCTTGAAATTGCATTCGCAATTTGCGAGTACCTTTTGGTTCTCGCAAATTGCGAATGTCTTCCCATTCATTCCTATGGGCCTCTAGGAATGAATGGGAAGGTATTCCTTAATAGCGAATCGCAATTTGCGATTCGCAATTAAGGAATATGTAGGAATCGCAATTATTATTGCAAAACCTACATACATTGCATTTTGCGATTCCATAATAGCGAATCTGTAAAATTCGCTATTATTAGGTGAGAGGATGTAGCCTTACGGCTAGAGCGGCCAACCTCAAAGCTGGGGAACCGGGTTCGAGTTTCAGCAGCGACGCTCAACATCCTGTGATTCTGGGCAAATCACTTAATCTCCCCGGTCCTAACAAAAATGAATGTGCCCTCATGTAATGAAACTGGAACGAAACTGGTGCTCATGTAAAGCGCTCCGATACCCGATCTCTCAGAACTAGTTAGCGCTATATAAAACTGTAGAAAAAAAATGGAATCGTAAAATCCAATATTGATACATCTGGCCCACAGCATCAATGAACCACTGACAACATGATCCTCCGAACTGAAACTTTCAGCATGGTGGAACTCCCTAGCGCTCTAGGTGAACAAGGGGTCCAAACAAGGTAGTGCGCAGCAGTACTTCTTTTGTGGTGCCAAAAATGGACTTGAAATGTATCAATACACCTTTTGATAGTCTGATTCCATCTCTCGTATTCCTTCCTTCAATATGTCTGAGTCTACCTTTCTCTGCTTTACAGGTAGGGATGGACGAGTTCCTGTTAAAGAGTCCACTTCACTTGGTAGGAATTATTCTCTTGTTCTAGCTCACTGTTACTTGTTTAACCAGAATGACAACATCAAGGCTAAGGATACCACACATTCCTCTTACGATAATTGTGATTTTGAAAAACACCTTGAAGAAGTCAAATTCTCAAATTAAGCTATATCTATTTTCTATACATGTATGAAGGGCGGCTCTAGTAATAGCAGTAATATAAATATATTATGGTTTTAAAAGCACCTGCTGACCCGTTTCTTGCCTCCAGCAATTTTCAGGCATCATTAAAAAGTCAAGATAACTTCGATCATTAATGTTCTTCCTGTAGACAGATCGAGTTTTGTCTAGTGGAAGTTTTGACTCATCATAAGTTAGCGCCGAGGGTTTATATGCCTGCTGAAAAGAACGTGTACCATACAGATTACCAACTGCATATAATATAAATAGGTCAGTGGGTTACTGCTTTTGTCCAAGAGCACCTTTTGTTATTTGCAATTTATAAGTGAACAGCCTAATACAAAACAGGGAGCTACGAACTGTGATCAAAAAAGCTGAATGCCAACTGCAAGGTATAGATTATAGCTTATGATTTTTTTTCCCATTATACTAATTTTGGAAGAAAGGCTTCATTTGGGTAGTAATCAGTTTTTATTATTGTAGAGAACCCCCAGCCATAGTGCTACTTTTTAAATTCTGAGTTTGGGCTTCCCTAAACCAAGCACTCTTAAACTATACTACCTACCAGTATGGATGACTTGTGACTCCTACACCATGTAGTCCTCTGTCATGTAACATTTTCTATACACTATTTTATAGATGTATGAATAATTGTCTCTGTGTAATGTGTGTGTGATATAAAGTGCTTTGACACCCTAAACTGGTTTAAGTGGCGCTAAAAAAACTAATTAAATGCATTTGAAACATATTGGTTATGGAGACTTGAGGGACACTGTTAGGGCGCTGTTAAAAGGTGGTAGTGAGGAAATTCATGGCGGAGGTGGTCATGGGTGGGTGCTAACAAACATTGTCGCACTGGGCGTCACCAGCACTAAAGTCGGCCCTGCGTGTATGAAATGACTGTTATTACATTTCATCCTAAGACCACACTCAGATGTCAACAATAATGTGGTCCCAGCTATATAAAATCTCAAACAAATAAGAAAATTCTCTCTCCCATTTATTAATAAACAACATTATCTCCCTCTATCAAATCTCACAATCTCTCATTTAATCACCACTTCTGCTCCACTCAACATCTCTTTTTAAGTTCTCTTTTGCCTTCACTGTTTCTTCTAATTTAGTCTTCTTCACTCCTTCACTTCATTCTTCACTATCCTTCTCATTACAATATTTCCTGACCTGCGCTCCTGCCTCTCTCAGCTCCTATATTATCTCTTACTCTTGCACCTGTATTACAATATCTCACACTTCACTCTCTTGGGCGCACCTTCACCTCTCGGATTAGTTCATTATCTGTATTTCGGTTTGACTCTATCCAATTCTATTGCTCCCATCCTCTCAACTCCAGCTGTATGTTTCCCAGTTCACCACTCTCTCTTCTGGTTTGTCTCCAACATCACCTCCATTCTCTCACTTGCCTCTTACATGCACATCTCTGGTCCACTAACCTGTATATCATCCACTCATCTTCATCTCTAATTTTAACCAGTAATTTTGTCTTTAGTTTTCCAGTTACTTCCAGCTCTCTCTCTCATAGTGAGCATTCAACATTACTTTTAACTCCATCTCTAACCCTTTAATCTTCTCACTTCTACATTCCTACCATCCTCCACCTTTGCATCTCTCATTTCCTGACTTATTTCACGAAGATTTTCCATACCTTTACCCCGTGTCTGAATGCATGTTCAAATCCTCCCCATCAGCCTTCTATTTCACAATTTTATACTTTATCTTTCCCAGTCTTCTTTCAGCAACACTCAGTGCCTGATCATGTCTCAATCATCTCCCTTTTTCCATGTCTTACAACTATCCCACTCCACTCTCAGGGGTGGCTCGTACGCTGTGGCAGAGGAGTGTCACCCCACTTCTTTCTCACAGTACGAGAAGCAGAAACATAAAATGTTAATAACTTTTAGTTATTACCATGTTATGTTTGCGTTGGTATGTGGGAGGGTGGGAGAGGCTGCTCTGCTCTCCAAGGAGGGCAGAGGAGTGGTGTGCCCACTCCCGAGTGCGCAAAGGCTGTTTGGTGGGCCCTCTCAGGCCACCCAAACCAGTCATGCGCACTCTGCCCTTCTCCATGCAGGCTGTAGAACATGCCTAACCAATAAGCCCCTGTCTGGGCACCGTCCTGCCCAATCACAATGCTGCTAGCAGCGTTATGATTGCCTTAGGTGAGCATGGCTGCCTGCTTCCTGTTTCTGTCGTAGGCAGGAGAGCAGGAGTCGAGAAGACGAAGGACCCGGCCTCAAGGTAAGTTTAAATTATTAATATTATAATTTTTTTTATTAACTCCCTCCACCCCAGTGACCTCCCCCATAACCCCATCCCTGCACCTGATCCCCCCAACCACCCGCAAGCCATGCCGGCCGTGAATGCCCACTCTGTCAGCTCTCGTTCCCATCTCTTCTCTCCACTCATTCTATTGTACCCTGTCCATCTTGGCTCACCTCTTATCCACCTCACAAGAAATAACTCCATCTCTTTCCCTGTCTCCTTTTGCATACTGCTCTCTCTTGCACTCTCGCTTGTACCCTTTTCCAGATTCTTTGACCTTTCCTTCTCCTTTCCTTTTCTTTCTCATCTAGCACTTCTTGGTCCTTCGCTCCTTTTTCGGTTCTCTTCTCTACTTTCTTTTTAGGTTTCGCCTGGCGTCGGCTGCGCAGCAGCGTTCGCGCAGGCGAAATCTGATGATCTACAGTATGTGGCAATGTCCGGCCTTAGTCTACCATTGGCTAGCTCCATAAATGGAGGCTAGCCGTTGGCAGACATTGTTGTCCGTCACTCTTTGCCCGTCCGGACGCGAATCGGGGGCGTTCCCGTGCCTTTTTTTAAGTCCCGCCCCTTTTTTCGTCACGGCTTTCGTCACCCGCCCTCCGCCCCTTTTTTCGTCACGGCATTTTGTTTTTGTTGTGTTCATTACGAGTATGAGAGGCAAGACTTTTTTTATTATTTATTTTTAGTAACTGCTAATGCTAATGTGTGTTTAATGCTGACTCTTTACTAATGTGTTTATTTTGCTAATCGTATGTTTATTTCTGTGTTTTTCAGGTCCAATATGGCCCGTGGCGTCTCCGAACAGCTGTGTGCACTGCTGTGCACGAACTGGTCCCGATATGCTGCTGTTTTGCTGTTCAGGGTAAGGCATTTTGTTTATTGTGCTAATCTTATGTTTATTTCTTTCTTTTTCAGGTCCAACATGGCCCGTGGCGTCTCCGTGCAGCTGTGTGCACTGCTGTGCACGAAGTTATTCCGACTGGTATGTATGCTGCTGTTTTGCTGGTGCAGGTAAGGCATTTTGTTTATTGTGCTAATCTTATGTTTATTTCTTTCTTTTTCAGGTCCAATATGGCCCGTGGTGTCTCCGTGCAGTTGTGTGCACTGCTGTGCACGAAGTTATTCCGACTGGTATGTATGCTGCTGTTTTGCTGGTGCAGGTAAGGCATTTTGTTTATTGTGCTAATCTTATGTTTATTTCTTTCTTTTTCAGGTCCAATATGGCCCGTGGCGTCTCCGTGCAGCTGTGTGCACTGCTGTGCACGAAGTTATTCCGACTGGTATGTATGCTGCTGTTTTGCTGGTGCAGGTAAGGCATTTTGTTTATTGTGCTAATCTTATGTTTATTTCTTTCTTTTTCAGGTCCAATATGGCCCGTGGCGTCTCTGTGCAGCTGTGTGCACTGCTGTGCACGAACTGGTCCCGATATGCTGCTGTTTTGCTGTTAGAGGTAAGGCATTTTTTTTATTGTGCTAATCTTATGTTTATTTATTTCTTTTTCAGGTCCAATATGGCCCGTGGCGTCTCCGTGCAGCTGTGTGCACTGCTGTGCACGAAGTTATTCCGACTGGTATGTATGCTGCTGTTTTGCTGGTGCAGGTAAGGCATTTTGTTTATTGTGCTAATCTTATGTTTATTTCTTTCTTTTTCAGGTCCAATATGGCCCGTGGCGTCTCTGTGCAGCTGTGTGCACTGCTATGCACGAACTGGTCCCGATATGCTGCTGTTTTGCTGTTAGAGGTAAGGCATTTTGTTTATTGTGCTAATCTTATGTTTATTTATTTCTTTTTCAGGTCCAATATGGTCCGTGGCGTCTCCGTGCAGCTGTGTGCACTGCTGTGCACGAAGTTATTCCGACTGGTATGTATGCTGCTGTTTTGCTGGTGCAGGTAAGGCATTTTGTTTATTTTGCTAATCTTATGTTTATTTCTTTCTTTTTCAGGTCCAATATGGCCCGTGGCGTCTCCGTGCAGCTGTGTGCACTGCTGTGCACAAACTGGTCCCGATATGCTGCTGTTTTGCTGTTAGAGGTAAGGCATTTTGTTTATTGTGCTAATCTTATGTTTATTTATTTCTTTTTCAGGTCCAATATGGCCCGTGGCGTCTCCGTGCAGCTGTGTGCACTGCTGTGCACGAAGTTGTTCCGACTGGTATGTATGCTGCTGTTTTGCTGGTGCAGGTAAGGCATGTTGTTTATTGTGCTAATCTTATGTTTATTTCTTTCTTTTTCAGGTCCAATATGGCCCGTGGTGTCTCCGTGCAGTTGTGTGCACTGCTGTGCACGAAGTTATTCCGACTGGTATGTATGCTGCTGTTTTGCTGGCGCAGGTAAGGCATTTTGTTTATTTTGCTAATCTTATGTTTATTTCTTTCTTTTTCAGGTCCAATATGGCCCGTGGCGTCTCTGTGCAGCTGTGTGCACTGCTGTGCACGAACTGGTCCCGATATGCTGCTGTTTTGCTGTTCGAGGTAAGGCATTTTGTTTATTGTGCTAATCTTATGTTTATTTCTTTCTTTTTCAGGTCCAATATGGCCCGTGGCGTCTCCGTGCAGTTGTGTGCACTGCTGTGCACGAAGTTATTCCGACTGGTATGTATGCTGCTGTTTTGCTGGTGCAGGTAAGGCATTTTGTTTATTGTGCTAATCTTATGTTTATTTCTTTCTTTTTCAGGTCCAATATGGCCCGTGGCGTCTCTGTGCAGCTGTGTGCACTGCTGTGCACGAACTGGTCCCGATATGCTGCTGTTTTGCTGTTAGAGGTAAGGCATTTTGTTTATTGTGCTAATCTTATGTTTATTTATTTCTTTTTCAGGTCCAATATGGCCCGTGGCGTCTCCGTGCAGCTGTGTGCACTGCTGTGCACGAAGTTATTCCGACTGGTGTGTATGCTGCTGTTTTGCTGGTGCAGGTAAGGCATTTTGTTTATTGTGCTAATCTTATGTTTATTTCTTTCTTTTTCAGGTCCAATATGGCCCGTGGCGTCTCCGTGCAGCTGTGTGCACTGCTGTGCACGAAGTTATTCCGACTGGTATGTATGCTGCTGTTTTGCTGGTGCAGGTAAGGCATTTTGTTTATTTTGCTAATCTTATGTTTATTTCTTTGTTTTTCAGGTCCAATATGGCCCGTGGCGTCTCCGTGCAGCTATGTGCACTGCTGTGCACGAACTGGTCCCGATATGCTGCTGTTTTGCTGTTCGAGGTAAGGCATTTTGTTTATTGTGCTAATCTTATGTTTATTTCTTTCTTTTTCAGGTCCAATATGGCCCGTGGCGTCTCCGTGCAGCTGTGTGCACTGCTGTGCACGAAGTTATTCCGACTGGTATGTATGCTGCTGTTTTGCTGGTGCAGGTAAGGCATTTTGTTTATTGTGCTAATCTTATGTTTATTTCTTTCTTTTTCAGGTCCAATATGGCCCGTGGCGTCTCTGTGCAGCTGTGTGCACTGCTGTGCACGAACTGGTCCCGATATGCTGCTGTTTTGCTGTTCGAGGTAAGGCATTTTGTTTATTGTGCTAATCTTATGTTTATTTCTTTCTTTTTCAGGTCCAATATGGCCCGTGGCGTCTCCGTGCAGCTGTGTGCACTGCTGTGCACGAAGTTATTCCGACTGGTATGTATGCTGCTGTTTTGCTGGTGCAGGTAAGGCATTTTGTTTATTGTGCTAATCTTATGTTAATTTCTTTCTTTTTCAGGTCCAATATGGCCCGTGGCGTCTCTGTGCAGCTGTGTGCACTGCTGTGCACGAACTGGTCCCGATATGCTGCTGTTTTGCTGTTAGAGGTAGGGCATTTTGTTTATTGTGCAAATCTTATGTTTATTTATTTCTTTTTCAGGTCCAATATGGCCCGTGGGGTCTCCGTGCAGCTGTGTGCACTGCTGTGCACGAAGTTATTCCGACTGGTATGTATGCTGCTGTTTTGCTGGTGCAGGTAAGGCATTTTGTTTATTGTGCTAATCTTATGTTTATTTCTTTCTTTTTCAGGTCCAATATGGCCCGTGGCGTCTCTGTGCAGCTGTGTGCACTGCTGTGCACGAACTGGTCCCGATATGCTGCTGTTTTGCTGTTAGAGGTAAGGCATTTTGTTTATTGTGCTAATCTTATGTTTATTTATTTATTTTTCAGGTCCAATATGGCCCGTGGCGTCTCCGTGCAGCTGTGTGCACTGCTGTGCACGAAGTTATTCCGACTGGTATGTATGCTGCTGTTTTGCTGGTGCAGGTAAGGCATTTTGTTTATTGTGCTAATCTTATGTTTATTTCTTTCTTTTTCAGGTCCAATATGGCCCGTGGCGTCTATGTGCAGCTGTGTGCACTGCTGTGCACGAACTGGTCCCGATATGCTGCTGTTTTGCTGTTAGAGGTAAGGCATTTTGTTTATTGTGCTAATCTTATGTTTATTTATTTCTTTTTCAGGTCCAATATGGCCCGTGGCGTCTCCGTGCAGCTGTGTGCACTGCTGTGCACGAAGTTATTCCGACTGGTATGTATGCTGCTGTTTTGCTGGTGCAGGTAAGGCATTTTGTTTATTGTGCTAATCTTATGTTTATTTCTTTCTTTTTCAGGTCCAATATGGCCCGTGGCGTCTCTGTGCAGCTGTGTGCACTGCTGTGCACGAACTGGTCCCGATATGCTGCTGTTTTGCTGTTAGAGGTAAGGCATTTTGTTTATTGTGCTAATCTTATGTTTATTTCTTTCTTTTTCAGGTCCAATATGGCCCGTGGTGTCTCCGTGCAGCTGTGTGCACTGCTGTGCACGAAGTTATTCCGACTGGTATGTATGCTGCTGTTTTGCTGGTGCAGGTAAGGCATTTTGTTTATTGTGCTAATCTTATGTTTATTTCTTTCTTTTTCAGGTCCAATATGGCCCGTGGTGTCTCCGTGCAGCTGTGTGCACTGCTGTGCACGAACTGGTCCCGATATGCTGCTGTTTTGCTGTTAGAGGTAAGGCATTTTGTTTATTGTGCTAATCTTATGTTTATTTATTTCTTTTTCAGGTCCAATATGGCCCGTGGCGTCTCCGTGCAGCTGTGTGCACTGCTGTGCACGAAGTTGTTCCGACTGGTATGTATGCTGCTGTTTTGCTGGTGCAGGTAAGGCATTTTGTTTATTGTGCTAATCTTATGTTTATTTCTTTCTTTTTCAGGTCCAATATGGCCCGTGGTGTCTCCGTGCAGCTGTGTGCACTGCTGTGCACGAAGTTGTTCCGACTGGTATGTATGCTGCTGTTTTGCTGGTGCAGGTAAGGCATTTTGTTTATTGTGCTAATCTTATGTTTATTTATTTCTTTTTCAGGTCCAATATGGCCCGTGGCGTCTCCGTGCAGCTGTGTGCACTGCTGTGCACGAAGTTATTCCGACTGGTATGTATGCTGCTGTTTTGCTGGTGCTGGTAAGGCATTTTGTTTATTGTGCTAATCTTATGTTTATTTCTTTCTTTTTCAGGTCCAATATGGCCCGTGGCGTCTCTGTGCAGCTGTGTGCACTGCTGTGCACGAACTGGTCCCGATATGCTGCTGTTTTGCTGTTAGAGGTAAGGCATTTTGTTTATTGTGCTAATCTTATGTTTATTTATTTCTTTTTCAGGTCCAATATGGCCCGTGGCGTCTTCGTGCAGCTGTGTGCACTGCTGTGCACGAAGTTATTCCGACTGGTATGTATGCTGCTGTTTTGCTAGTGCAGGTAAGGCATTTTGTTTATTGTGCTAATCTTATGTTTATTTCTTTCTTTTTCAGGTCCAATATGGCCCGTGGCGTCTCCGTGCAGCTGTGTGCACTGCTGTGCACGAACTGGTCCCGATATGCTGCTGTTTTGCTGTTAGAGGTAAGACATTTTGTTTATTGTGCTAATCTTATGTTTATTTATTTCTTTTTCAGGTCCAATATGGCCCGTGTCGTCTCCGTGCAGCTGTGTGCACTGCTGTGCACGAAGTTGTTCCGACTGGTATGTATGCTGCTGTTTTGCTGGTGCAGGTAAGGCATTTTGTTTATTGTGCTAATCTTATGTTTATTTCTTTCTTTTTCAGGTCCTATATGGCCCGTGGCGTCTCCGTGCAGCTGTGTGCACTGCTGTCCACGAAGTTATTCCGACTGGTATGTATGCTGCTGTTTTGCTGGTGCAGGTAAGGCATTTTGTTTATTTTGCTAATCTTATGTTTCTTTCTTTCTTTTTCAGGTCCAATATGGCCCGTGGTGTCTCCGTGCAGCTGTGTGCACTGCTGTGCACGAACTGGTCCCGATATGCTGCTGTTTTGCTGTTAGAGGTAAGGCATTTTGTTTATTGTGCTAATCTTATGTTTATTTATTTCTTTTTCAGGTCCAATTTACACTTTCAAACAAGCTATCCTTTCAATATTCCATCCAACAATTTACATTTTCACCCATTCAGCCATCCTTTCACTTAGTAATACATCCACCCAGTCACTCATCCGTCCACCCATTCAATATTTCACTCATCCATCCATCCTATCTTCTTGCTCTCCACCATCCCTTTCACTCATATGTACATTCTTTAACTCATCCATCCATCATCCATCCATCCATCTGTTCACAAAAATACATCCTTTCACTAATACATCCTCTCTTCCACCCATCAATCCATTCACTCATCCATCCAACTATGTACACTTTCACCAAAACTATCCTTTCACTCATCCATCCACTCTTCCACTGATCCATCCACTCTTCCACACATCCATCCATTCAATACTACATCCAACACTTTACACTTTCACTCATCCAGCCATCCTTTCACTTACTCATTCATCCACCCAGTCACTCATCCATTCACCCATTCAACATTGCACACATCCATCCACGCATCCAGCCTTCCAGCTATACATCCTCCCTTTCATTCAAGTATGCATTCTTTTACTAATACATGTTTAGGTTCTTCTTTTCACTCATCCATGCACAAATTTGCCCATACATTCTGCAAATAACTCATCCATCTATCCATCCTCCATTTAACTCTCCATTCCCCTTTCAATTAAACACCCATCCTTCTATCCGCCCTTCACCCATCCACCCACTCATCCATTTGCTCATCCACTCATTAATTAATCCATTAACAACTCATCCACACAGTCTTTTCTACGCTCCTCACACACTCATACATCCTTACATCGACGCTTTCACTCATCCATCTATCTATTCATTCATCCTTTCACTTATCAATACATCAATGCATCCATAATTTCTCTCATCCATCCACTGACTGATGCATCAGCCTCCCTTTCATTGATCCATCCACCATTTCAATAATACATCCACCTTTTTTTTACACATCCATCTACTCTTCCACCAATAAAATAATTAATTTACTCTAATCCAACATTCCACTCATGCATCCATCCATCTTTTCACTAATTATCCATTCACCCTTCACTCATTATCCATCACCCTTTCACTCATCTATCCATCCTTTCACTCATCCATCCACCCTTTCACTCATCTATCCATCCTTTCACTCATCCATCCACCCTTACGCATACATCCACCGTTTCACACATACATCTATTTATTTACGCTTTCTCTCATCCATCCTTCCACTCATTCACTCATCTATCCATCCTTTCCCTCATCATTCCATTCCCCCCTTCACTCATCCATTCATACTTTCACTAATCCATCCAGCTATGGCTTCCTAGTATAACACATTTTGTCTGCAAATTGTCTAATATACATTAAAAATAAATTAACAAATAAACTATTTACAAGATTGTCGTTAAAAATTTATATAAGTGATGAGCGCAAAAATCTGTAGAACAGAGCTGACTCTTTTACACCACACCTCCCCTTCACTCCCACCCCCTTTGAAAGGCTGGGACCATGGGCCAGAGTCCACTTTGCAGATGCCTTAGAAGTTCTCTGAGAAAATAAACCTAACTCTCCCAGGAGGGGGTTAATTCACAGCGCTGAAATACTTCAGCTGCAGTAGGAGGCAAGGGGTCTCCTCTACTAAAATTGAAAGCGTGTCTAACTTTTTGTAAGGCGGAACCGTTGCATTGTAAATGCTTGTTTGAGTGCTGAGACCAAAGATGAAGAAGGGACATAAGATTCCCTTCAAGAGGGAGTAATAGCAAAGTAACAACATAGCAAGTTTCCCTCTCAAGGGAGAGCCAGAGCGCAGGCTAGAACAGTGCAAGATTCCTTCCCACAAACATGGTATCACCTCCGCAAGGTTCATTCACACGGAGCAGGAAAAGCATGCAGATCTGAACTGAAAGTTTTACTGATGCACAGCAGATAGGCGTCGTGCATGCATCACTCGCACACAGAAAAGGCCCATCCATCACAAGCAGCAGCAGCGCACACTATGCTCGCGCAGACAAAAACACAGTCTAGGCAGATGCTGTAAAAAAAAATCTCTCACACACAGACACAGCACGGCAAGCAGCAGAGTCCTTAACTAACATGTGCAGAGCCCGTGCGAGCTTTTTCCGAACGAAATATGAAAATGAAAGGTGGCAGCTCCAGATGCCTCACTTACAATCCCGACGACACGCAGGAAGGGCGTGGCAGTGCAGGCATCCCTCAAAACACTGGTACAGCATGAGAAGCAAGGTGCAGAGCACCTCTGGCTCACACATCACAGGTAGGGTAGAGGGCGGCTAAACAGAGGCACAGGCTTCCCATTCATTTAATAGGGGTAATGCCAGGTGGGCCAAACCACTTTAAAGGCTCAGGGGCCACTCCTCTCCTGGCATAGGGTAACTCTTGACTCAAGACCACTTCACAGCAAGTGTTCACATCCCCCCACAGTCGATTCTCTAAATTTAACAATCACTCTTAACTTTTCACAAATAGCACTGTCACATTTATCATACAGAGCTTGGTTGCAAAGTCAACGCTGGGGCAGGCGAAGGACTATACATTGTGCTGCAAAAGGGGGAATATTTGTGGGGTCACTGAAGACAGAAATAAACATGGTATATTCCAATCGACTTAAAAGAGTAGTAGGCTGAAAACACTGCTAGGATATATATAATATAATACGTTTGGCCATCCGCTCCAAGCATTACCTTTGGCCTTGAGCGCTACACAAATAAGTATACTTATCACCGAAAACTGTGCAAAACAGTGTTATGAAAGATTCTGGACTGGTTTCCGTTTAATGCTGAATTGTAGTTTGCAAACATACTCCTAAACAAGAACTGACCCAATCTCTTGAATGAACAAAAACATGTAATGGGACACAAAATAGAAAAGTAAAAACAAGCACAAACAATTCAATAGGCCCCTAGATATTGCAAACACTGAAAATATATTTAAGGAAAACTGATCTATTCATTATAAAAATTAATGCAAATTCTACTTATATGGCTTTTTAAATACATCGCAATCAATGCAAGAGGCAGCAAGAGTACGAATTCACTGATGTGATGTTAGTACGCTTACTGCCTACTTTAGCAATTGTACACCATAACACAAAATGTATTGTGCTAAAATATGTAAAATGTCCAAAAGAAGATAGAATATTGTGCTCTAGTATTGCCAAGCTGAATACTTCAATAGGTAATAGAAAGAAACTGTACGTAAGCAACACGGAACACTTCCTACCACAATTAAAAAGGTTTATACTTCTCTATATAAAGTGCTTTTCAACGTAAATGCATGCAACTGAATACAAAAATATTTCGTTGCCAAAGTGATTTGAATATTATAGAAAACAATTCGTCAGAAACCCAAAATTCTTTAAAGAAATTCTCCTCTACATTACAACTGAGTAAATATGCAACTTCAAAGGAGTGGAGTTTATTTGTTGCTGGCTTTTAAAGTTGGTTCTTATACATTAGGTGCCCCACAGAAATGATTTTCTTTTCAGCATTTCATGCAAACGGAGTAGGACATGGTTTTCCACCATCTTCAGTTCTTAATAGTATTGGCACTGAGTACAATTTCGTTATCCAGGTAAGTGGTGTCTACCTCCCAATGGCTCGAATTACATTACATTGTTAGACGGGGACCTGGAGGGTCGGCCGAGCACAGTGATCGCACAGACAGGTAACTTCCCCCCCACAGATGGACACCACACAAAGATCAGGGTAACACCTTTTATAGGCACTTCTGGTAGTAGAGTGGTACGATACAAGGCGATCAGGACACGATGATCCTCTCAATTCTAGTCTCTAGTAAGGGAAGGGGGTAGCGGGACAGTCTTGGTACCCACGGGTACGGAGGTGTAACGGTGATAGCTCACAATCCTCGAGCTCGGTGTTCGGATGGGTCAGACCCCGGCAGCGCCGGCAGGTCCCGAAGAGGTCGTAGGTGGCAACGGGCCGCGGCAGCGCCAGCAGGTCCCAACGAGGATGAAGGTTACAACGGGCCGCGGCAGCGCCAGCAGGTCCCACGAGAATGCAGGTTGCAACGGGCCGCGGCAGCGCCAGCAGGTCCCACGAGGATGGAGGTTACTACGGGCCGCGGCAGCGCCAGCAGGTCCCAACGAGGATGAAGGTTGCAGAGGGCCGCGGCAGCGCCAGCAGGTCCCACGAGGATGAAGGTTGCAGAGGGCCGCGGCAGCGCCAGCAGGTCCCACGAGGATGAAGGTTGCAGAGGGCCGCGGCAGCGCCAGCAGGTCCCACGAGGATGAAGGTTGCAGAGGGCCGCGGCAGCGCCAGCAGGCAGGACAATAGTTCACAAGGCAGGGCTGTGGCAGCGCCAGCAGTCCGTCAAGGATGAGTTCTTCTCGGTGTCTCTCGACTCCAGGATACAACTGCCTTCCTGTCCTGGGGCGGCCTCAGTTATAGGTCTGGCGCCCTTTGATGTCCGGACCCTCGCTCTTGGAGGTCGGGAGGTCTGGGATGAGGGAGTCCAGACACCCAGCAGGGGGGTGGAGCCAGCGCCCGAGGAGGCTGGGGGTGCTCGGCACCTGGCGGGGGAGAGCCATCGACACTTCTTACTCCCATTGACCTGCCAAGTGGTCCGTTCACCTCCTGGGTGGAGGGTGGTGCCGGGATGTCGGGGCCTGGCCAGGCCCAGGGTTGGGGTCGGGCTGAGGCCGCGCGGCTGCGTGGTGCCGTGTCCAAGATGGCGGCTGGGCCGGGCAATGGTGCTGACGGTGGCCCGGGCCCTGTCCTGCGGGGAGGGAGCGAGCCCTTCATGTGGCCTGTCCAACATGCGTCCCCCCCAGCTGAAGGCGGGGAGAGTCACCCATCTTCTTGGGGACTTTCCTCGTCGAGGCGGAAAAAGCGGGACAGGCCATCCGCGTTGGCGTGGTCTTGGCCAGGACGATGCTCCACAGTGAAGTCCATCCCCTGCAGGGAGATGGACCATCGCAATAGTTTGGGGTTCTCCCCCCGCATCTGCATGAGCCATTGCAGGGGCCGATGATCTGTCTGTACCCGGAAATGGGTTCCGAAGAGGTACGGCCGGAGCTTCTTGAGGGCCCATACCACTGCGAAGGCCTCTCGCTCAATGGTGCTCCAGCGCTGTTCTCGGGGCAGTAGGCGTCTGCTGATGAAGGCCACGGGTTGGTCCACTCCTTCGGGGTTCAGTTGGGAGAGGACGGCCCCAATACCATGGTCGGAGGCATCGGTCTGCACAATGAATTCGCGGCTGTAGTCGGGGGCCTGGAGCACCGGAGCGGTGCACATGGCGGCCTTCAGCGTCTCGAAGGCCGCGTGACAGTCGGGAGTCCAGTTGACTCGTTTTGGGTTGTTCTTAGACGTGAGTTCCGTGAGGGGCCCCACAATGCTGCCATAGTCCCTCACAAACCGCCGGTAGTATCCGGTGAGCCCCAGGAAGGCTCGGACCTCTGTTTGTGTTTCGGGGGGTTGCCAGGACTGGATGGCAGCTACCGTGAGTTGGAGGGGGGCCACCAGACCGCTCCCCACTTGGTGTCCGAGGTAGGTCACGGACCCCTGGCCGATTTGGCACTTGCTGGCCTTTATGGTGAGGCCGGCCTGTTGGAGGGCCTGCAGGACCGCTCTGAGGTGGTGGAGGTGGTCGGCCCAGTGGCGGCTGTATACCGCGATGTCGTCCAGGTAGGCGGCGCTGAATTCTTCGAGGCCCGCCAATACCTGGTTCACCAGTCTTTGAAAGGTGGCTGGAGCGTTCTTCATGCCGAAGGGCATCACTCTGAAATGGTAGTGTCCGTCCGGGGTGGAGAAAGCGGAACGTTCTTGGGCCCTGGGGGTGAGGCCGATCTGCCAGTAGCCCGCTGTCAGGTCAAAGATGCTTAGGTAGCGGGCTGCCCCCATGCGGTCGACTAGTTCATCTGCTCGGGGGATAGGGTGAGCGTCGGTTCGGGTGACCGCGTTCAGCCCCCGATAGTCGATGCAGAATCGGAGCTCCGGCGTGGTGCCCGGTGCCGCGGCCTTGGGGACCAGGACGACCGGGCTGGCCCAGGGACTGTCCGAGGGCTCGATGACCCAGAGGGCGAGCATCTTGGAGACTTCTTCTTGGATGCATGTACGTACCCGATCCGGTACCCGGTACGCCCGGTGTCGGACAGGAGGACTGTCCCCCGTGTCCACGTCGTGCAGGCACCAGGAGGTGACTCCGGGTGCGAGGGAGAACAGGTTTGCGAACGGCAGCAGGAGGGCCCGGCAATCTTGACGCTGCTCTGGGGTCAGGGCCTCGGAGAGTCGGACCCCGTCCACCGAGCCATCTCTTTCCCGAGTCCTCAGTAGGTCAGGGAGGGGCTCGGAGTCTCCTTCTGTGCCACTGTCGGTCGCCATCAGCAGGCTGAGTTCTGAGCGCATGAAGTGGGGTTTGAGCCTGTTGGCGTGGAGGACCCGGAGGGGGTTCCGGGGGGACTCCAGGTCGATGAGATAGGTGACGGGACTCCTGCGCTCGATCACCTTGAAGGGCCCCGTCCATTTGTCTTGCAAGGCACACGGTTCGATGGGGGACATCACCCATACCTGCTGACCCGGTTCAAACTCGATGGAGGAGGCATGTTGATCGTACCACTTCTTCATGTCCTCTTGACTGGCCTCCAGATTGGCTTTAGCGATCTCCCTGAATTTCCGGGTCTGATTGCGGAGGGTCAGGAGGTATTTGTAGACGTCCGGAGGGGTCTTTAGGGGGGCCATTTCCCATTCCTCCTTCACTAGGCTGAGAGGCCCGCGAACGGGGTGTCCGTACAGGAGTTCGAAGGGGCTGAAGCCGAGGGACTTCTGGGGGACTTCTCGGTAGGCGAAGAGGAGGCACGGTAGTAGCACGTCCCACTGGCGGCGTAGGGGTTCTTCCAGCCCCATGATCATCCCCTTGAGGGTGCGGTTGAACCGCTCGACTAGTCCGTTCCCCTGGGGGTGATAGGGGGTGGTGAAGCGGTAAGTGACTCCGCACTGCTGCCAGAGGGATTTCATATACTTTGAAATAAAGTTCGTACCCCTGTCGCTGACGACTTCCCGGGGGAAGCCCACTCGAGAGAAGATCCCCATCAAGGCTCGACCCACTACTGGGGCTGTTATCGTACGAAGGGGGACCGCCTCAGGATATCGGGTAGCGTGGTCCACCAGGACCAGGATGAAGCGATGCCCCTGTGCTGTTCGGGGGTCCAGGGGCCCCACAATGTCTATTCCCACCCTTTCGAACGGGGTGGTCACCACGGGGAATGGTTGTAGGGGTGCCTTGAGTTTGCGGCCGCTCTTCCCGCTGGCCTGGCAGGTCGGGCAGGACCGGCAATGGTTGGAGACGTCATTTCTCATTTTGGGCCAAAAAAAGTGAGTCACCAGGCGGTGGTAGGTCTTGTCTTGGCCCAGGTGCCCGGCCAGGGGGACATCATGGGCTAGGTTCAACAGGAAGTCTCTGAAGTGGAGGGGCACCACCAGCACTCGCCCGGCCCCCAGTTCTGCGATTTTCTGTTCGCTGTACAAGAGATCATTGTCCCAATAAACCCAGTGGGCCCCGGTGGTGTCTCCTTGGCTCTGGGTGAGCGCTTGCTGTCGCAATCCCTCGAGGGAGGGGCAGGTCTTTTGCGCCTGCCGGAATTGTTCCTGGGTGGGCCCCCCTTCTTGACGCCACTGAGCCAGGTCGGGAAGCTCGGGGGGCTGTGGGGACCCCTCTGGGGCGGGGTCCGGGTGGTCGGTCTGGAGGAAGTCGTCTTCTGGAGTGATCGAGGGCGGAGGTGCTGCCCATTCTGGTTCTTCTGGTCTAGGGATGGTGCGGGTGGCCATGGACCGGCTGGTTACGCACGCCCAGTCCGGGAGACCCAACATCCCCAGATGCTCTCTTCTTTCCAGAGCGGCCCACGGGGAGCTCTCGAGATCGTTCCCCAGGAGGCAGTCTACGGGGGCATCGTCACGGACAGTTACTTTCAGCATGCCGGACACTCCTCCCCATTCGAAGGGGACGCAGGCCATCCGACACAGGCTCTCCGAGTTATCTGCCGATCGGACGGGGCAAAGTACGTTTGGTAGGATTTGTTCTGGGGTCACCAGGTGACAGCGGACGGCCGTCACACTGGCCCCGGTGTCACGCAGGGCCTCGGCCTTGCGCCCATTGATGCTCACCCATTGGCTGTACTTCCGAGTGTTGGCGGGCAGGGGAGTCCGCGGGACCATGTCTCTTCCTCCTAGGCATGCCAGGGTCATGGCGGCGGGTTCCCACTCGAACTGCTCCGACTCATAGGTCTCCGTGTCTTCGGAGACTTGTTCTTCTCCCAGGGCGGCGGCCGCCATCTGGCGGGGCCCGGGGACCTGGTTCTTCGGGCAGGTCGGGTCACTGGCATAGTGGCCGACTCGCTGGCATCGATGACACGTCACGTTAGCTCGGAACCCCAGGCGCATCGGGGGGTTTCCCCGGCCTGCTGGGGCCGGGGTGGCGTTAGTGGGTGCGGCCGGGACGGCGTCTCTGCCCCGGCCCGGGCCTCCTCCTCCTCCTCGGGGACGATGATGACCTTGGTTGGTTCTGTTCTGCTCATTCGGCCCACTCCGGGCCACTCGGGTGCTCTCCCACCGGTCAGCCTCGGTGGCGAGCTGCCGGGGTTCAGTCAATTTACTGTCGAGGAGGTGCTGCCGGAGCTCGACGAAGCAGTTGTTGGAGAGGTGCTCCCACACAATGAGATTGAAGAGTTGTTCGTAAGTGGTTACGTTGTTACCCTTGATCCACCCCTCGAAGGCTCGGCTGAAATAGTTCACGTATTCCAACCACGTCGTACCTGGGATCCGGGTGCAGTTGCGGAACCTCTGGCGGTACATTTCGGGTGTAAGTCCATATCGACTGAGGAGGGCGGCCTTCATGTGGTCATAGGACGTCATTTGATGGTCCGGAAGCTGCAGCAGGGCATCACGACCCTCGTTGACGAATCTCCCCCATAGGCCGGCTCCCCAGTCACTTCGAGCGACCCGGTGGGCGGTCATGGCAATCTCATAGGCCTTGAACCACTGCTGTATGTCGTCGTTCCGGTGATATTCTCGGACCACATCCTTGGGGATGTGGACCTTCTGCTCGGTAGGACCCGGGGAGTGCGGTTGCTCGGGCACCCCTAGGTTTTTGTTCAGTTTGCGTATTTCTATCTCCGCTAGTTTGCACTCGTGCTCGTATGCCAGTCTTTTTTCTTCGAGGTCTCTCTGTCTCTGTTTTTCCTCTCGCTCTTCTCTGAGCCGTAAGTGTTCTAAGTTTATTTTTTGTTCCGCCAGTTTTAATTCTCCGTCTAATCTGAGTCGTGCCAAGTCTAACTCGTGTAATCTATTTTTTTCCCGCTCTTGGATCTCTTCACAGGACGGGCCTGTTCTCCGTTCCTCCGTCCGGGTGGTGTTGACTTCCGGGGCTGCGGGGTCCCGGGGGGTTGCGGTATTTGTCTCTGTCCAGGCCTCTAGGGCGTTTTTGAAGTCTTCTTTTGTGTTTAGCCCGGTGGTAGCAATGCCTAAGTCCATGCAAAATTGTTTGAGCTCTCGGTGGTTGTATTCCTCCAGCTTTTCCATCTGGAACTTCTCCGCCGATCCGCTCTCTTTGGTCGTCATTGTGGTTTTAGTCGTAGGGTGAGTTACTGTCTGTACGGTACGCGTTGGTTTGGATCCCGCCGCTAGCCACCAATGTTAGACGGGGACCTCGAGGGTCGGCCGAGCACAGTGATCGCACAGACAGGTAACTTCCCCCCCACAGATGGACACCACACAAAGATCAGGGTAACACCTTTTATAGGCACTTCTGGTAGTAGAGTGGTACGATACAAGGCGATCAGGACACGATGATCCTCTCAATTCTAGTCTCTAGTAAGGGAAGGGGGTAGCGGGACAGTCTTGGTACCCACGGGTACGGAGGTGTAACGGTGATAGCTCACAATCCTCGAGCTCGGTGTTCGGATGGGTCAGACCGCGGCAGCGCCGGCAGGTCCCGAAGAGGTCGTAGGTGGCAACGGGCCGCGGCAGCGCCAGCAGGTCCCAACGAGGATGAAGGTTACAACGGGCCGCGGCAGCGCCAGCAGGTCCCACGAGAATGCAGGTTGCAACGGGCCGCGGCAGCGCCAGCAGGTCCCACGAGGATGGAGGTTACTACGGGCCGCGGCAGCGCCAGCAGGTCCCAACGAGGACGAAGGTTGCAGAGGGCCGCGGCAGCGCCAGCAGGTCCCACGAGGATGAAGGTTGCAGAGGGCCGCGGCAGCGCCAGCAGGTCCCACAAGGATGAAGGTTGCAGAGGGCCGCGGCAGCGCCAGCAGGTCCCACGAGGATGAAGGTTGCAGAGGGCCGCGGCAGCGCCAGCAGGCAGGACAATAGTTCACAAGGCAGGGCTGTGGCAGCGCCAGCAGTCCGTCAAGGATGAGTTCTTCTCGGTGTCTCTCGACTCCAGGATACAACTGCCTTCCTGTCCTGGGGCGGCCTCAGTTATAGGTCTGGCGCCCTTTGATGTCCGGACCCTCGCTCTTGGAGGTCGGGAGGTCTGGGATGAGGGAGTCCAGACACCCAGCAGGGGGGTGGAGCCAGCGCCCGAGGAGGCTGGGGGTGCTCGGCACCTGGCGGGGGAGAGCCATCGACACTTCTTACTCCCATTGACCTGCCAAGTGGTCCGTTCACCTCCTGGGTGGAGGGTGGTGCCGGGATGTCGGGGCCTGGCCAGGCCCAGGGTTGGGGTCGGGCTGAGGCCGCGCGGCCGCGTGGTGCCGTGTCCAAGATGGCGGCTGGGCCGGGCAATGGTGCTGACGGTGGCCCGGGCCCTGTCCTGCGGGGAGGGAGCGAGCCCTTCATGTGGCCTGTCCAACAGTCTTCCTTTCCCATTCTTCATCAAAGGAGGGGCCTTCGCATTTTCTCAAATTGACAGTGTCCTGATCTACTTCTTCATTCCCAGTTCTCTTGTTTCTATCTTTTTTAATGGCATGGGCACGTTCTTTAATGTGGTGACCTATTGTCATCTTCTCAATCCCACATCCTCTAACCCAGGGGTACTCATGGTACGGCCCGCGGGCCAGTGGCGGCCCGGCAAGCCTTCCTGGGCGGCCCGAGGACACTGCAGACACCTGTGTTTAAAATTAAATAAATTAAATTGTGTTCGCAAATACAGCCGCAGCAGCGTGGACTCAGACTCTGCTCTGTGGGGGCCCGGGCAGGGCTGTTTCTGCGATTAGGCAGGACTAGGCAGCCGCCTAGGGCGGCAAAAGGTGGGGGCGGCAAAAACCATGCAGGCAGCAGCAGCACCACGAGCCAGCAGTGCACCACGAGCCTCGGAGCCTGCAAACTGTACATCCGATTCCAGGGTCAGTTCTGCTAAAGTGGACTTGCGTGTGGATGTGACCACAGGTGAGTAAGAAATTAGAACATCATCATTCAGGCCTGCTGCGTGTGACTGCGAACATGCAAAATATTTGTAATGAGTCCTTACTTGTAATTTTAAAAGAGGCCTGTGAGTGAGTCTATGAACTCATCTCGGTCCTCACAGCCCCAGAGACGGGCGCAGAACTGTGAGGGATATTGATTTTGGCGTGGGTTTCATGTGTTTGTTGCAGCAGCAGGCCCTAACCCTGATTATAATTTTTAAAACAAAAGCCAGGAACGGAAACATGGAGGCAATAAGGCGAAGCTGCTCCTAGCTAGCACTAAAGACGTGCGTGGAGGCATCCGAAAAAAATAAAAATAAGACAGCAAGCCTCTGAGCCACAAGCTTTGGCAAAGCCAATAGAACTGATGTTAATGTGCAAATTATTTAAACTGTATGTGTGCAAAATATTAGAACTGTATGTGTGAGTGCCTGTGCGTCATGCAATGCCAGACCTATTTGTTTAGCCAATGCTATTATATTTTAGATTCCTGGGCTGATTGGATAGAGGTTTTTGAAAATATGTGTGTGTATGACTCACGCACATTTCCTGACAAAAGGAGCAAAGAAGCCTGATGCACAGAAAAAAAAAACGATTTTCTTTCTGTATGCAATGCACACATAAAATGAAGAACATAATGTGCAAGAATTCCCTGTGCTTTTGAGATGTACAATAATCCGTCCTGCATTGCAATGGAAGCAGGAGTGGTACATTAAACATCCAGTAGCAAGAGGGGGGAGAGGGAAATTCTCTTCCGGGCTACTCTGTGGATATTTTGTAGACTTGGCTACAATAGGTCTTTCCGAAGCTGCTGCGTTTAGCCAGGCCTAACAAATAAAATACGGTAGACATGGAGGCATTGAACCAATAGGGCTTAGAGAGTAGTGATTGGTGCAAAGGGTGGGCAGAACTGTGTCCCTGAAGATCTCACATGATTCGACCTTCTACCAGAGCTGGGAAGGGTTCGCTCTGGCTGGTACGTCTACAATGATGCTGAGAGAGGAAATGTATGTAGTAGCGTCTGTTGCCTATATAGTGTTCTCCAGGTACCTGGAATAATTCCTCTAGCCTGGATGACGGGGGCGATAGAGATCGTAGTAAAAGGGAGGGGGCGGCATTTTTCAATTCTCGCCTAGGGTGGCAAAACACCTAGAAACGGCCCTGGGCCCAGGGGATTCCATTGATTGTCAGAGGGGAGCTGCAGGGGCCTAAGAGGTGACATTCAACAAAGCCTAATTAACATGTAAATGGTCTTTTAAAGACCCATGAAGTACTTGGTGCGGCTGTGTGCGCGCGGGGGGGAAGCTGTCTCAGTATGGGCTGAGGGCTGACACACACACACACACACACACACAGGTGAGAGGACAGAGAGGGAGGGAGGGAGACACAGAGGGAGGGAGGGAGACACAGACGGAAGGAGGGAGACACAGAGGGAGGGAGGGAGACACAGAGGGAGGGAGGGAAACAGAGAGTGGGAGACAGGGAGGGAGACACAGGATGGGAGGGAAACAGAGAGTGGGAGACAGGGAGGGAGACACAGAGGGAGGGAGGGAGGGAGACACAGAGGGAGGGAGACAGAGGGAAGGAGTGAGACACGGAGGGAGGGAAACAGGGAGGGAGACACAGAGGGAGGGAGGGAGGGAGACAGGGAGGGAGGAGGGAGACACAGAGAGAGAGAGGGAAACAGAGTGGGAGACAGGGAGGGAGACACAGAGGGAGGGAAGGAGACACAGAGGGAGGGAGGGAGACACAGAGGGAGTGAGGGAGACACAGAGGGAGGGAGGGAAACAGAGTGGGAGACAGGGAGGGAGACACAGAGGGAGGGAGGGAGACACAGAGGGAGACACAGAGGGAGGGAGGGAGGGAGGAGACACAGAGGGGGGGAAACAGAGAGTGGGAGACAGGGAGGGAGACAGAGGGAGGGAGGGAGACACGGAGGGAGACACAGAGGGAGGGAGACACAGAGGGAGAGTGGGAGACAGGGAGGGAGACACAGAGAGAGGGAGGGAAACAGAGAGTGGGAGACAGGGAGGGAGACACAGAGGGAGGGAGGGAGACACGGAGGGAGACACAGAGGGAGGGAGACACAGAGGGACGGAGGGAGACACAGAGGGAGGGAGGGAGGGAGGGAGACAGAGAGTGGGAGACAGGGAGGGAGACACCGAGGGAGAGTGGGAGACAGGGAGGGAGACACAGAGGGAGAGTGGGAGACTGGGAGGGAGACACAGAGTGAGAGTGGGAGACTGGAAGGGAGACGGAGAGGGAGACTGGAAGGGAGACACAGAGGGTGAGGGAGACTGGGAGGGAGACACAGAGGGAGAGTGGGAGACAGGGAGGGAGACACAGAGGGAAAGTGGGAGACGGGGAGGGAGACACAGAGGGAGGGAGGGAGACACAGAGGGAGGGAGGGAGGGAGACACAGAGGGAGGGAGAGGGAGGGAGAGAGAGAGAGGGAGAGAGAGGGGGAGAGACACAGAGGGAGAGGGAGGGAGAGAGAGAGGGAGAGAGAGAGAAGGAGGGAGAGAGAGAGAAGGAGGGAGAGAGAGAAAGATGTGTGTATGCTGGGTCTGGTGGCTCAGTGGACGAAGGTGTCTGCTGCAGGGACCTGTGTTTAACCTCATGGTCACAATTTTTGTTTGCTTTAGCCCCGCCCCCTCCCCCTCTGACTCTGCCCCCACCGGTGCAGCACTCAGCCACAAACCACACTGTAAATATGGCCCCCGAGAGAAAGTTTGTGAGTACCCATGCTCTAACCCAATCACCTTGTAAACATGTACAGGCATTACTTCATATCTTAGATTTGCAGCTTCTATGGTCTTTCATTTGAGACCGCTTGAGTGAGGGATATCCAGCATCAGCAGCACCAGGGAAATCATGCCCGGATCCCAAGGGACAACCAACCCAGGCCGCTTGAGGCATCCTTGTCCACCCGTATCTGTGTAAGCAGCTCTCTTGAAAGCAGACACAGCAGCAAAGTCAGCCTGCCTAAAAAATACAGGTACAGATTGAACTACAATGAAGGGACAGGGTGCATGGCTTCCAAGTGGAACAATGTTATTGGTGACAGCTGCAGGCAGTTGTAGATATGTATAATGATGTTGGCACTTGTGTTCACAAAGCAAACATAAGGAGATGATGGATGGAGCATTGAAACTTTTCAGACACTCAGTCCCAGTCACAGATTCGGGTTGAATCAATCATCGTTCTTTGGCTCATTTCACCAGGCTCAATTGGCTGGGACTGAACTGGGGTGGCGAAGTGAGCTCAAGAGCGATGATAAATTCAACTCAGATCTGTAAGTGGGGTGAGTGAAAGGTTTCAGCTCTCTGTCCATCATCTACTTGCGTTTGCTTTGTTCGCCCTAAGTTGGCAGGGTATGTCCAGACGTGGATCCTTTGCTCACTTTGCCACTTGAATCAGGCTAGCCTGGATGATGGTTTTGGATTTGGATTGGATTTATAGAGCGCGTAGCTACCCTGAGGCGTCCCAGCGCTAACAGTAGACCTATAATTCCAGGGGGGGAAGGATATTATGGAAAGAGCCATGTCTTTAGTTGTCTTCGGAAGGCCAGAAGGTTGTGTTCTCTTCGGATGGAAATGGGGAGGGAATTCCACAGCTTTGGGGCATTATAGGAGAACAAGCGCCCCCCAGAACGGGCCTTTTGTATTCTGGGGACGCTGGCCAGTGAGAGGGAGTCCGATCTGAGCTGCCTGTTCGACTGATGGAGTTTGATCAGGGAACTCAATATCGGCGGACCTTTCCCATGCATTATTTTATGTGAAATGCATAGAGTCTTGAAATTGATCCTCTCTTTAACCGGTAGCCAATGTGGGATTTTGAGCGCTGGTTTGGCTGAGCATCTGGGTTTGGTTCCTGTTAAAAGTCTTGCCGCTGCATTTTGTGCACATTGAAGTCTGTGGATGACCGAGGCGGGTGCCCCTAAATATAGGGCGTTTCCATAGTCCAGTCTAGCGTTCACCAAACCCTGCATGAGCAGTTTCCTAGATTGGAAAGGAACTAAATGGAGGATCTTCCGTGCTGTTTTAATGAGGCCTAGGCAGGTGCCGGTGGTTTTTCTGGCCTGAGTTTTGAAGTTGAGTTCTCGGTCTAGCCAGATGCTGAGGCTCTTGACTTCTGCTTTGGGAGTGGGGGGTGGGCCCATACAGCTTGGCCATATAAGGGATGGGGGGAGTTTGCGAGGATTTCCCAGGAGAAGGATTTCAGACTTCTCGCCATTCAATTTAATGATGAGCGGGGTTACCTTGAAACCGGTCCCATGATACTTGTTTCTGGTCCATGGAAGACCTGGCTTGGCAGTTCAGGCTGAACTGTTCCCCTGAGGAACAGGGTCAAGACTGATTAGCATATAGCTGGGGCTGAACTAGGGTGGTGAAGTGAGCTAAAGAACAATGGTGGATTCAACCCAGATCTATGACTGGGGATGAATGCATGAAAAGTTTCAGTGATCCTTCCATCATCACCTGGCGGTTGCTTTGAGGAGCATAAATGGACAGGGACAGTGAGGGACAAAGAGAGGGTCAGAAAGGAAGGGGGGAATAGAGAGACAGACTAAGAGGAACACGGAGGGACAAAGATATGTATAGACAGATATGGATAGAGAAAGATGGAGTGAGAGAGAAAGGGACAGATTACGCAATGCATATTGATAAATGGTTTCAAATATTGCATCTACTATTACTATCCATATGTCTCCATTGTCACTATTTTTATGGCAAGATGTGTGCATTTTCAAGGCCGGTTAGCCCAACTTCTGAATTTCTCTCCCATCCCGTCCCTCTGTTTTAGTCTTATGCAACAGGAGGATAAACATAGCTTAAATGATGGTGTGAAAAGGAGGGAATGTGTGAGGAGGAATAAGGACCTCCCACATCCACCACTACCACGGTTATATTACGGACAGTCCGATCACACATAGCAAACGCAGACCTGGTTTCCCCTGGCTTTTACAGACTGGTTTAGTCTTGCTCGTTTACTTTTATTCACCTCTGATTTACAGACAATGTGCAACTGCCTGCAGCAGATGCTAATCCTAGTGAGCTGTCTTACCTGCACTGACAAAGGTATATGCTGTGCATCTTATGTTCAGCATAAGCCTGGCTTGTAGCACTGTTTGTATGTATGAGCGGTCAGCTAAACAACTATTAGAAAAAATGGTTTTCTGTTCTAGGAGCTTGCCTTTCAACTGTATTATTAAATCCTGCTTACAGGAAAAAGCAATATGCTAAAAGGGTGCTCGGAGATATAACTGGATCTAAGCCTGTTGCATCGCATGCCATAATGCTTTCTTATGTACAGTTTGATCTTATAACTACATATCCACCAGCCCCAGTATCAGTGGTGGCCACATCCTGGCTGTGCAATTGGGGGGCTGAGAGGCTTCCAATATTAAACATGATCTCAGGCGATAATACAAATTATTTATAATGCAGGACAGACAGCAGCTAGGAGTGTGTTCATAACCCACATATATGCCTGAACACATCAATTTCTCTCCAACAAATGTTTTACGCAAAGCTCTCTTAAACTGAAGAGATTCTTTGTTGACGTTTTTCCTGCAGCTACAGGGACAGTACACTCATAAAAGAAAAACTAATAAAAAAACTTAAAGTTTGCAGAAATCACTATGAAGGGGATATTTTGCTCTAGCTGTATGACAGAACCACGTAAGCCATTACCACGCATGGCTTTACAACACGGTGTTTACAAATACCGTGACACTATCATGCATGGCTTTACCACAAAAGTGTTTACTACGCATATGGCTTTACCAAGCATGCCTTTACAGCGAAATTAGCATCAGTGATGTCACTGACCATGTCATGAGTGATGTAATATCTGACGTCATCAGCAGTGCATTGCGGGGGCGCGCGTTATAGTTAGCAGAACTAACTATAACGGAGGAATTTCTATGGTTTTGTACGAGTGAAATGTCCAGCTAACTATAAAACCCCTGAAACCAATGCTTTTTTCAGTGAATTTCTAATGTTTTTTAAATGCTAATTCCTAACTATAACATGCCTGAAAGCTATGATTTTTTCAGTGATGTTCAAAGTTTTTTAAATGCTAATTTCTAACTATAACATGCCTAAAACCTATGGTTTTTTTCAGTGAATTTCAAAGGTTTTTCAAATGCTAGTTTCTAACTATGCCTACAGAGGTAGGACATGTGAAAAAGAAGAAAAATGCACAGAAAGAAGTAAAAGAAATGCAGAAAGAAGCAACAGAAGTCCACAAAGATGAAGAAAAAAGCAGGAAGAAGCAAGACATGTGCAGAAAGAACCAACAGAGGAGCAGAAAGAGGCCTTGTTCCAAAATCATCCTGTGCCCACAACTTTTTCAGATGGGTACTGGTGGTAACTGACTCTGACTAACCAGGCCTAGAGCCATTGCTATGCTAATAGACACTTAGAATACAGTGAAAACACCTACATACACTAGTAAACACTATGCGTTGGGGTACCCCTGTGATTAGCATGCCCTCCTCTGTAAGGCCCTGGTACATAATAGGGCAGGGGGATTAAAACTACCTCTTAAAACGCGCTACTGGGCGTGTTTGCAAAGTGGTGAAGGGAGGGGGGGCCTGAGGTGACATGTGTGCAAACACGCACTGTGGCCGTTTTAAGTTGGGAGATTAAGTCCCCTTGAATCCTGACGGTCCCTGGGGTCCAACTAGCCAACCAGGTCCCACCAGTAAGCGCCACAGAGCTGCGTAGCAGAGAGGTGTAAAAAGGGGCATGGCCTGGCCCACCTCTCTGCAACGCAGCTCTGTGGCGCTTACTGGAGATACCTGGTGGGGTTGTTGGCCCCTAGGGACCCTCAGAATTGAAGAGGAATTAATTCCCCAACTTAAAACGCACCACATTGCGTGTTTGCACACATGTGACTCCAGGACCCGCCCCCTCCCTTCACCACTGTGCAAACGCGCCCCGTGGCGGGTTTTAAGTTGGGAGATTGAGTCCCCTTGAATCCAGAGGGTCCCTGGGGTCCTACTAGCCCACGAGGTACCTTCAGTAACCGCCACAGAGCTGCGTTGCAGAGAGGTGTAAAAAGGGGCGTGGCCTCTGACCACCTCTCTGCAACGCACCTCCTTGGCGCATACTGGCCCCCAGGGACCCTCAGTATTCAAGGGGAATTAATTCCCCAACTTACAACGCGCCAGGGGGCTCGTTTGCACTGTGGTGAAGGTAAGGGGCGGGGCCTGAGGTGATATGTGTGCAAACACGCCCTGTGGATTGAAGAGGAATTAATTCCCCAACTTAAAACGCGCCACACGGCGTGTCTGCACACATGTCACCTCAGGCCTGCTCTTCACCACTGTGCAAACGCACCCTATGGTGCGTTTTAAGTTGGGGGAAAAAGTCCCCTTGAATACTGAGGGTCCCTGTGGTCCAACTAGCCCACCAGGTACCTCCAGTAAGCGTTGCAGAGAGGTGTAAAAAGGGGTGTGGCCTCTGAACACCTCTCTGCAATGCACCTGCCCGGCGCATACTGGAGATTCCTGGTGGACTAGTTGGCCCCCACGGACCCAGAGTATTCAAGGGGAATTAGTTCCCCATCTTACAACACGCCAGGGGGGCGCGTTTGCAGAGTGCTGCAGGGAGGGGGGCGGGGCCTCTGTTGCGATGCCGGTCTTTTTTTTCTTCTTTTTTTTAAGAAGGGGAGCTGTGTGCCCCCCCTTCCTTTCCTATTTTATTGGCCCCGGGGACACCATCCCCCAGGGCCTGACCCCTATTTTTCTTTTTTGTTAAATGGAAGGGGGCCGCGTGGCCCCCCTCCCAAGGCCATATTCTGCCCCGGGGACCCCATCCCCTCGGCATGGCCAGTGTATTTTTTTTTTTGTTATTATTATTGGAGGAGGCTGCGTGGCCCCCCTCCTCAGGTTATTTATGGCCCTGGGGACCCCATCCTCCGGGGCTGGCCTCCCTTTAAAAAAAATAAAAATTGTTAGGGATGGGGGCTGCGTGGCCTCCCTCCTGTGCTACTTCTGGCCCTAAGGACCCCATCACCCGGGGCCGGCCCTATCCGTTGGGGACTATGAGAGGTCCCCAACCCCCCCACGGCCCCGCCAGCTCCCCGCGTCCTGCGGGAGCAGGTATTGCTTTTCCACAAGGGGAGTTGCTAACATACAGCTCCCCTTATGGAAAAACAATTCTGCTTTGCTTCATTGAAGCAAGAGAAGGTTTCCCTGCTCTCGCTTCAATGAAGCAAAGCAGACTTTACAATGACAGGGCACGTAAGTCGCGAGGCTCCCGTCCTGTCATTGCAAACAGCAGTGTCCCGGGGGTAAGCACCCCGGGACACTGCAGGAGCCGGCCCTGGAGGTGGCGGTCCCCGGGGCGATCAAGGGCTCCAGGAGGGGGGGCCGCACGGCCCTCCTCCCAACAATTGCAAAGCGCCGGAAAGGTGGTGGTCCCCAGGGCCGGGGGTCCGCTACAGACCCCTGAATTTGAATTTTAGTGCCCCAGGGAGGTGGCGGTCCCCAGGGCATGTTGGGGGACCCACACAGGTCTTATTTTAAAAATTAAAGCCCCGGGCGTGGCGGTCCCTGGGGGCAGCGGGGGGGCTGTGCGCCCCCGCAAAACGTTTAATTAAAGCCTCTGGGGTGGCGGTCTCCAGGGCTTGGTGGGGCCTTGGAGGCCCCCCACACATAAAAATACAAAGCCCCGGAGGGTGGCGGTCCCCGGGGCTGCGGGGGGGCCGTGTGCCCCTGCAAATATTTATGGAAAGCCCCAGGGGTGGTGGTCCCTGGGGCTGCGGGGGGCCTCCCTGGGCCCCCGCTATTACATTTTTACATGCCCCCGGGACTTCGCCCACCCGGTGGCTAAATATTAACGAAGCATGGGAACCTGCGCTTCGTTTTTTTTTTCATTTTCTTGGCTGGATTTGCGCACCGAGTGCGAATTCGGCCGATTTAAAATAAATAAATGCTTTTTTGGGCCCTGGTGGTCCTTGTGGGACCCCCTGAGCATGCCTAGGGGGTCAGGGTGTTTCTACGGGGCCCCCTTTTCTTGTTTTGTGCGTTTCTTTTCCTGCTTTCTTGTACCTCGGTTCTACCGAGGCACAAGATGGCTGTCAACACTTCCCGGTTTGATGGAGGAGCCTAGCCGCAACCATGATGGCCGCTTAAGTCCTCGGCTCCGCCGACCCTCTCGCTTTCCGCCCGCATTGTACCTTATCCTGTATTTTATCCTCTATATGAACCGAGTTATCAGGACCGGGAAGTGACCCCGCTTCTAATGGTGTGTTCCCCGGCGTTTCTACAGCGGCGGAGGTGGTGGGATGTCCTCGCCTCGTCCCGGCTCCTACTGGCGGTGAGACCGGGTCTTTGTTCGTGAGGGATGGCCAGCCTCGATCACAGCAGCGGCGGCCATCTTGGACGGAGAGGAATCGGACGGCCGGACTGGGTTGCCGCACTGCGCTTCCCGCTGCGGAGATCCACTCTGCTCCGCGAGTCTACACGCCTGAAAGGTATCGCGGCTGCATGTGCTACATTGTATCGTCTCCCCAGGACAGTTTTTTTATCTCTCCCTACGCCGTGGTGGGAGCCATTTTGTGGGTCGCACGCTCCGCACTTACACCTGATCACCCTGGGCAGCTACTGAAGCTCCAAGTGAGAGCCGGCATCACATCAGCGCTGTAAGTGGTGTCGAAATGGAATCTGCTGTTCCTGCACCTCTGGCTCGGTCGTACTATGCGGAGAATCAGCGGAGTGACCAGATGGTGGCGGTGAATGCTGGCGGTCAGCCTCGAGGGCTATTACATGCTTGTGAGCCTCGGGTGCAGAGGATTACGGCATCCTTTCGTCTTGGGACGCAGCTGATGATCAGCGATATTCTGGACGCTCTTGGTGCTTTACACAATGCCCTGCACGATAGTGCCCAGGATCTGGGGAGCCGGCTAGATGCTATTCTAATTAATGTGCCCTCAACTGGACGTGCTTGCTCTCGTGTGCGGGGCGCTGCGCCACACCCTGTTACCGATTGCAGTGGACTCCCTATCCGGGTCAATACTGAGGCGTCGGAGGAGCGGGGTCGAGCGGTCGCTGCGGTGTTGACCACAATGGTCGTGAAGAGGTCTGGTGTTAGTGGATTTTTGCGATGGCTGGGGAACCGTCTCCGGACGCCATGTCTGGCAACTCCTTGGTGGTATGATGGCGTGACTCCCCGTCCCTTCCTGGAGCTGATTCTACTATTCTGGCCAGCCGGCCTTTGGGGATTGCTACTGTGCGTTGCTTCTCTCTGTACCGTGACTGGACACATTGCGTTGGTTTGGTCGGACTTTGTTGGACGGCATCCTGTTCTTATGTGGCCCTCCCGCATCCCTAATTCATCTAAGATGGCGACTATGCAACCGGACTCAGTCGATGCACCTGAACGACGGGGGCAAGGTTGAGGATGTTTACATGCTTACTGTTGCTTGCATTGCTGGGATTGTGAAGGACGGACGATACATTGCTTGGACTGAACATTGGTATTACATCGGTTTAGGGGTCCGGGGTTGAGCGGCTGAGAATACTTCTGTTGGTTGTCCTCCTCCTCCATCTTTTCTTCTCTCTCCTTTCTTCCCTACCTATCCTTCGTTTATATTTCTCACTACTATGGGGCAGTTCCGGGGCGACAGGCACGCTGTTAGTGGGTTTGGCCGTAGCCATTACAGGGGTGCAGGGTGGGGGGTGGTTTGTTATTTTAGTTTGTTTTGTTCTATGGTCTCTATCGCTCTTTTCCGGCTTTGGGAGGGTTCTTTCCTCTCTGTGGGGTTGGCTGTTTCTGGGTCTTGCACCTTTGCTCTTCCTGTGTTTTAACAAATTTTGTTTCCTATTCCTGCGGGTGGCTCTCTGGGTTTACGCTTCGAATTGTTGCTTTTTGTAATGCTGTTTATTATCCGGTCTTATAGGTGCGGCTGCTTAAACCTATATAGCTGCTGTCTTTATTGCCTAACTTTGATCGTTAATGGGGTACGCCCCTCTTGTTGCGTTTCTTTAGTGTTCTTTGATGTCAGATGTGCAGTCCTTCCTGTTGCAGCCCCTGCGCTTTATCTAAAACTTTAAAATGAAAACCTCCTATCCTGTGTTGCGCGCCTCGTAATTCCTTCTGGTATACCTTGCAATATCCTGATAGTATATTGACCTATTGCTCTCCTGTTTTTTCTTTCATCATTAATCTTTGCGGCCGGCCGTGATGGTTGTGGGCCTGCGCATGTATATCCTATTTTTTGTCTCAATAAAGGTTTTTCGAAAAAAAAAAAACAAAAAAAAAAAAAACACTTCCCGGTTTGAAGTGTTGACAGTCAATTAGAATACAGCTCGTGATCGGCAGGGTGTGCGGATCTTCCATGCCTCTATATATCAAAACTTTTATTTTTTGACTTTCTCAGCAACTACTGAACTGATTTACACCATTTAAGACAAGAGTGCTTAATGAACCAAGCACTATCTTTCTGCGAAATTTGGTGTAATTCCATTCAGCACTTCGAGCTGTAGCTGTGTCTAAAGTTTCCTATGGGAAATGCATTTTCTACCTTTTTTTAATTTCTCAGGAACTACTGAATGGATTTACACCATTTAACAAAATAGTTCTTTCTGAACCAAGGGCTACCTTTTTGCCAAATTTGGTGTAATTCCGTTCAGCAGTTCGGGCTGTAGCCGTGTCTAAAGTTTCCTATGGGAATTAACATGGAGAAAACATGTTTTGGGACCCCCTTTTTTCTCAGCCGCCACTTGCCGAATCACCTCGAAACTTTCAAGATAGGAGCTGACCGGAGCGCCCCACTAGTATTGAAAATTTCGCGGAGATTCGTCAACCGGCGCCAAAGTTATTGGGATAAGAAAAAGCGCTTTTTGAATAGAAACACTGTCCTAACTATAACTACCTAATGGGCGACCGCGGTGTTCCGGTTTCATGGTAAAACAATGTTTACCTAAATATATATAGTAAATATTTTTGTTGAATTCCAAAGAAATATATATATATATATTTTTTTATAAATATATGTATATTTAAATACTTACACACACACACACACATATATATATATATATATATATATATATATATATATATCACAAACTGGTTTCTCCTTCCACCTCCACCAAAGCCTCGGCGGCGAAGAAAGAGACACGAACCGCTTCTGTTCTCAGGCAAGATGTTTTATTTCAACCTAGCAGCAGTCAACAGATGACGCGTTTCGGGCTCAGGCGCCCTTGTTCACATAAAGGCTGTATGAGGTTAAAGCCGTTTTTAAATAATATGCCCTTCCCACCAAGGTCACGTGTTCAGGAAAGTAAACGATGGACATAGCAAATAGACTACATGATTTGTACTAAATCAATGTAATTTAGCTAACCCAACAAGCCATAAATTATTTTTGCATGACCTTAATACTGTTTCCAAATACATCATTATATACATGGGAAATTTCTCTTACTGTATTATAGCGTCATAAAAGCTTTTTATGAAATTACAATTTAATTAATTTCAAAGCGCAAATTTCATTTTCGGCATTTTGTCCAATATTCCTGGATAAATCCACATACACTTAGAGAAGTGCAAAAATTCATAATAGCTGCATAAATGCAAATAGCTATAAACTGATTTGTGACTTCAGTTAAAAAAGACAAGTGCCTTATATATATATATATATATAAGGCACTTGTCTTGCAAATGCCAAATTAAAACTTTGCACTGCTTGCACCTTAAATTCCTGTGTTGGTCCGTGATTTGGAAGGAGTATTCAAGAGGTAAATCGTTCGCCTAGCACCAGGCGGTCAGGAGCTTATATATATCTATATCTATATATATATATATATATATATATATATATATATATATATATATATATATATATATATATATATATAGATATATATATATAGATATGTATATATATATTCCATTCTTCCAACCAAGGAAAAGTCGACGCTGTGTCGTTTAGCTTCAAATTACTTCATTGTCAGCTGACAATAAAGTAATTTGAAGCAAAACAACACAGCATCGACTTTTCCTTGGTTGGAAGATTGGATTATATTTCGGAACGGGTTTCGGAGGTCTGCTACGCCGACACGCCCTTTGTTCTGGAAGTGATGGGGCATCTCAAACAAGCCTGGAGTATATGTATATATATATATATATATATATATATATATATATATATATATATATATATATATATATATATATATACGCTCAGAAGTCCAGAGTTATGTTATATTTTACAACCATGTTCCAACATGGCTCCTGTGTGTATTAGGAACTTTCCTGTTCACCACATCATTGAGTGAGTCTTACATGTCTTTCACAGGTGCATGTCAGGTTCCAAACTGTGTATTCTCTGTTAAGACTCAACGCATTTTGACTCTCTACTGTATTCTCTAACATACTCTACCTTAGCAAAAGACACATGTACTCTCAGGGCCGTTTCTAGGTGTTTTGCCACCCTAGGCGAGAATTGAAAAATGCCGCCCCCTCCCTTTTACTACGATCTCTATCGCCCCCGTCATCCAGGCTAGAGGAATTATTCCAGGTACCTGGAGAACACTATATAGGCAACAGACGCTACTACATACATTTCCTCTCTCAGCATCATTGTAGACGAATCAGCCAGAGCGAACCCTTCCCAGCTCTGGTAGAAGGTCGAATCATGTAAGACCTTCAGGGACACAGTTCTGCCCACCCTTTGCACCAATCACTACTCTCTAAGCCCTATTGGTTCAATGCCTCCATGTCTACCTTATTTTATTTGTTAGGCCTGGCTAAACGCAGCAGCTTCGGAAAGACCTATTGTAGCCAAGTCTACAAAATATCCACAGAGTAGCCCGGAAGAGAATTTCCCTCTCCCCCCTCTTGCTACTGGATGTTTAATGTACCACTCCTGCTTCCATTGCAATGCAGGACGGATTATTGTACATCTCAAAAGCACAGGGAATTCTTGCACATTATGTTCTTCATTTTATGTGTGCATTGCATATAAAAAGAAAATCGGTTTTTTTTCTGTGCATCAGGCTTCTTTGCTCTTTTTGTAAGGAAATGTGCGTGAGTCATACACACACATTTTAAAAAAACCTCTATCCAATCAGCCCAGGAATCTAAAATATAATAGCATTGGCTAAACGAATAGGTCTGGCATTGCATGACGCACAGGCACTCACACATACAGTTCTAATATTTTGCACACATACAGTTTAAATAATTTGCACATTAACATCAGTTCTATTGGCTTTGCCAAAGCTTGTGGCTCAGAGGCTCGCTGTCTTATTTTTATTTTTTTCGGATGCCTCCACGCACGTCTTTAGTGCTAGCTAGGAGCAGCTTCGCCTTATTGCCTCCATGTTTCCGTTCCTGGCTTTTGTTTTAAAAATTATAATCAGGGTTAGGGCCTGCTGCTGCAACAAACACATGAAACCCACGCCAAAATCCATATCCCTCACAGTTCTGCGCCCGTCTCTGGGGCTGTGAGGACCGAGATGAGTTCATAGACTCACTCACAGGCCTCTTTTAAAATTACAAGTAAGGACTCATTACAAATATTTTGCATGTTCGCAGTCACACGCAGCAGGCCTGAATGATGATGTTCTAATTTCTTACTCACCTGTGGTCACATCCACACGCAAGTTCACTTTAGCAGAACAGACCCTGGAATCGGATGTACAGTTTGCAGGCTCCGAGGCTCGTGGTGCACTGCTGGCTCGTGGTGCTGCTGCTGCCTGCATGGTTTTTGCCGCCCCCCACCTTTTGCCGCCCTAGGCGGCTGCCTAGTCCTGCCTAATGGCAGAAACGGCCCTGTGTCCTCTGCGATTATACACTAATGTTCACACTCCAATATGGCTGCTGTTTCCACCTTGATTCCAGCAGCAGTGTTACCAGAAGTCATTTGTCTATTTTCTATTGTGTGTATGTAATGACTTGAGTCTCCGTTGTGTGATTAAGCCTGGTTCACAGGCGAAACGCGCCACAGAGGATTTATGCCAGTAATAAATCACCCTATTTATTGATCAGTTTCTGTCATCATTTGGCCTGAGAGCGCGTCACAAAGTTTACAGTTGCATTGAAAGCCAGTTGTCTCCGCCGGCCAACGCGCCACCCTCCATGGGAACTGGTTCCCGGCAGGACATATATATACATATATGTATATATATATATATATATATATGTATATATATATATATATATATATATATATATATGTATATATATATATATATATATGTATATATATATATATATATATATATATATATATATATATATATATATATATATATATATATCCTTCCGACCCCAAAACCCATACCCACCCTAAACACTAAAAACCCATAACACCCAAAACCATACCCACCCTAAATCCTAAAAACCCCTTAGCAAACAAAAATCCATATCCACCATCTACCCTAAAAACACCTTACCACCAAAAACCCATACCCACCCTAAACACCCCTTACCACCTAAAACCCATACCCACCCTAAACTATAAATCCTAAAATTTTCTTTACTACCAAAAAACCCATACCACCCTAAAAACCCCTCACCATCGAAAACCCCATACCCAGTCTAAACCCTAAAAATAACCTTGCCACCCAAAAACTCATACCTACCCAAAACCCTACAAATATCCTTACTACCCAAAAACCAATACCCACCCTAAACCCTAACAATAACCTTGCCACCCAAAACACCATACCTACCCTAAACCCTAAAAACCCTAAATCCTAAAAACCCCTTAGCACCAAAAAACCCATACCCGCTGTGAACCCTCAAATTACCCTTGCTACCCAAAATCCCAAACCCACACTAAACACCTAAAAAATCTTTTGCTATCCAAAGCCTCAAACCCACCCTAACCCTAAAAATTCCTACAACCCCAAAAACCATAAATATACATATGAAAAAAACACTGAAAACGTAAAACCTTCAATACTTACATGTACTTATATACTTATCTTTAAAACTTTTGCAATGAATATGCCTTTACCGATCATGCCTTCACAACGAAATTCAGGGTTGTGACTGTGTGCTAAAGGTTGTTTCCCTTTTGCTACCGGATTGTGTGTAGTGAGCCACCTGCCACCATGCCCAAATCCCTGACCTGGATGCGACACACCTCACCCTCTGGCCGGCCACGGGGAGATTATACATAAAAGGATTGACGATCGCTTGGGGTCCTTGACTGTACCCAGGGGTGTAGGAGACTATACATTTCTAAGATGCAAAGAGACAGCCTTGGAGACTTTCCATTGACACTATGCAAATCGCCAGTTGTTTGAGAACAGCAGACTACTTGAAATAAGGAGAAAGGTAGAATGTTGTCACAGTTTGAAGGTATGTTTTATTAATTATATCTGCAAAGCAATTAAATCAAATGTGAAAGTACATGTTAATGAACCGTGTACCTTCATGCACTGAGCAAATAATGGTGGAGGGACAAAGGAAGAACAAACTAAATGTTATTATTGTCATTCCTAAATCTGAAAGTGCAACTCGGCTAGTTCCTTCTTGTTGCAGGTATCTATAATAAATCACAAACTTTAAGTTGAAAAGACAAATATTTTCTTGCACCATTCAATGAGAAGGACACATTATTTTGCTATTGTCTGTGTGTCAAATGTTCTACCATCTCTTTACGTATGTTGGCATTGGTAACACAATTCAGTCTTTTCAGGGACAAAGTAGATATTAGTTAAGTTCTCAGTCGGTGATATTAGTTAAGTTTCCAGTCGGTGGAGACCACTAAAGCTTCTTTCAGCCTCCAAGAAGATCCTGAAATATCTAATGGAATTTTTAGTAGCTTATCAACCTGTGTAAAGAAAGCTCTCTCTGCTAGAAGCATTTTTCAGAGTATGTCTTCCAGTTCCAGGACTGAAGAGTACTTTAATATATTTGGTAATGTAGCCAATTGAGCTGAAAACAGCAAAGAGTCAATTTCTTTGTATTGAGCAATAATGTGCACGCCATTTCCTGTGAAAAGCAGCTGATCACGTTTTTTTCAAAATACTGAGGTTGATAGTAATCCCTGGCAGTTACAAGATGAAAGATTTCTGCTGCTCCATCATCTATTACCACAGTCATGGCAGTTCAATGACATTAAGATGGTACTTAGCAGTATAAACATTATACTGGTTATTGAAGTTGTGCAGACTGTTGAAAGATCCATCACTGCAAAGCTTTAGTATTGTACTTTTCACGACATTCACAGCTGCTAATAGTAATCCTAATATACCTTGCTGGCGTCCTTGCATGGCAATATTCCAACATTCTAGAAGTTGCAGTACTTGGAGACCAATCTGAAGACCTAGGTAGTTTGTTCCTTTCTAAACTTGTGCCAGCAAACCACAAATACAAGCAGACACGTTGACACTTATCTTGAAATTTGGTATTTATTCATGGGTTTCTAGAATAGGTTTGTAGTTATCCACTACTTTTTGTACAACTTTTACACAGACCGTCCAGCACATTGGACACATTGGCTTTATTTTAAATACATTTGCAGGGTCTTTAATACAAAAACTTCAAACATTTGTAGTCTACTCTATGGCAAGAGTGTTTGCAGATCGACAATATGTGTAGAATGCACTCAAACTGTATATCTTGCACACAAACATGAGAAGCCTTATGGGGACAAAAATTAGATAAGTATTGTTTATGGGGAAGAGGGATGCTTAAAATGTGAAAGTGCCTGCTATGTGGACATATATGCAAGAAGTGTAGTAAGTTATTTGCTCACACTGATGATAGGTATAATGAGATATGCAGCCAGAGATGTGTGTGGGCGAAGCTCTGAAGTGAGTTTTAGCGATGAACACAATGTGAGGGTCTGAGTGTGATAATTTAAGAAACTACAAAATAGTGTTTGTGTGCGAAGCTTACAAATGAGTACAGCAGGTGGAAGGTCACTAATGAGTGTTGTGTGGGATGCATAACAAGCACAAGAAAGTTACTTCCAAAGTTTTGTGGGTTTGCTTGATGATCTGCACATCTATTGATAAAACTAAGTCTAAATGATAAGTTTCAACAGTGTTACTTTGGGGTGCTGGTATGATGTTACATTACCCACCCACCAGGGTATTTCTCTCCTAGGACTTCAAAGTCTAGAATAACGATAAACCACAATACATCAGAGCACACCCGATCGTTATATCTATAATCCAATAAGGAAGTCAAAAAAGAATAAGAGTGGAAATTCTTTCCACAAAATACGTTCCAATTATGCTGGTCAAATGTCCTTTCAATAAAATTTTGAGCAAAGTCTTGAATCAGGTCCTTCCGTTAATATTTATTTCCACTTTTCAAAACACGAAGAATAACAGTGCACGTTTCGGTCCCTGGGCTTTTTCAAGGCTCTAATTTGAAATTTTCGTGTCCGATTGGTGCTGACCCTGCTTTGTTAAAAAGCCTCCGTAATGGTTATCACAGAAAAACTAGTGATTAAAGGAGTACTGCATGGATACATGAGAATAGAACAGTCAAAGCTTTGATACAAGTCTGATTTCCACCCCGGTTTTAAAACTAATTAAAAGCAAGGGGGGACGGCAAGGCCACCTTCCCTGAGTCATTAATGACCTGAGGACCCTATCCCCTAGGGCTGGTTCAATAGCTATATCCCGGGTACCCCACCACTGGGACATAGCGGTTTCCCTGCCCACACTGGCGTGGCAGGGAAACCTGTACTTACCACAGCTTGGCAGGAGCATTTTGGAATCTCTCTCAATGCAGGAGCAAACGCAAAGTCTGCTCCCAGCAAGCAGGAGTTTTAAAAATGCTCCTGCTGTAGAAGTGAGATATCTTATCTGTCTCACTGGTGCAGGGACACCCTTTCTCTATGGGTTCAGTAAATGAGGATCGACACTGGAGTGGAACAAAACACAGGTTTATTACATCTCATGAGATGAGTCTCATCACTCAGACACTGCAAGTGCCGGAGGGAGGGGGCTAAAAAGTACAAATTTAAACATGGCATTGATACTTTTCAGTGCCTTGTGAAACACATTGAAACCACTTCGTCATTGTTACATAATGCTTACACAACCCCTTTGTATAATGCGTACATGCTGAAGTGTGGAATCCTGATAAACCCCTACCCACGTCATCTTTGTAGTTAGGCAAGGGAGGTTACAGGCGTTGGTGGGCAAACAGATTAGACATCTGTGCACGTAGGCCCTTTGGCAGGGCAGGGCTGCTTACTCTGACACACAAGCATTATCAGTATGACCAGCTTTCAGTTAACAGGTAAATTCTTACTTTATGAAAGTCATCGCAGAAACACAAAAATGGGGGCTGGTAGACAAAATGGAAGAGGAGTAGAGGCTAACTTAACAGAATACATTTTTTACAGTTCAACGCTGCCGCGGGGACATACTTTGGATCTGCTTCCCTGCCTGCACTGATGCCATCAATGATGTCATTTGAGATGTCATCAGTTATTTCATCAATGATTCATAGAAGTTGTCATGAGTTATGTAATATGTGAGGTCATAAGCAGTGCATAGTTGGGGCACAAGTTATAGTTAGCTCTCCTAACTATTACAGGTGTTTTGTTTTAGTTCTAATCATTAATGTCGTCACTGACATATTCACCTAACTATAACGTTACTTTAACCTTTGTTTTTTTCAGTGAATATATATATATATACATGCATGCATAAATGTCATTTTTTGCTCCTGATAAGCTTGTCAAGTAGTGTGCCCACCTCCCACAGAGATCAAATACACAACGTCTCAGATATAAAATGCATACTCCGACAGCATCTGAAAAAAGTATTAATGCTCTATGCACAAATCTTGAAACATGAATTCATAACTTGACATTTGTCCATGATTTGATTTTCAAGGGTGCTGCCTTATAGGTGATGAGCTTGAATAAGCATGGTAGTGCACCTCTTAATCTAACAGTTCCTCTAGGTGATGCCTTGGAACTACTTCTCCAACAATTTATATAAGTCAAATGAACCTATTTTCCGATATAACAAATAATTGTGGGAATATAATTGATTTCCTGATTACATCCCACGTTATACTTGTGAGACAAAACTAATGCAAAATAGAATGTACTATATCTTGCGACCAGTTGGTAGAGAGTTAAACACTGAAATAGCGTACACGTTTGACTGAGGATTGATAGCTTCTAAGGAACTATGTTTCCAAATAAACTTCTAGAGTCAAATCTGTAATTGGTCATTGTCAAACATATATTCAAAACTTCGCTATATAAAACTTTATAAATAAATAAATAAATGCTGTCAAATATTTCTCTCACAACTCGATATTAACAATAGCCCATGTTAGATATCATATACACACACACTGACTGACCAATAGTCGCCAGTATCTACTAGTGTATACCACTTTGGATTCATATAAGAAAAGGGAAGACTAACCTCTCTCTGCTGGAAAGCATGGCTAGTCCAATACAACTAATAATAAAAAATAAAATCTTCATAATGATAAAGCTTGCAGTTCGCATACGTTCTTAGTATGTTCCTGGCAATCCATTATTTCCTATGAGAACATCTGTGGACAAACTCCAGAATACACAAATTTCCGGATATAGAATCACAATCTGACTGGTCATTACTGAATAGAATTACGCAGCAGGAGCAAACAAAATTATGTGGCAGGGTTGACAAAATTATGCAGCAACAAAGGGAAAATTATGCGGTGTAATGCATCACTTTTTGTGATAATATTATGTCATTTTTAGACATGTTAACATTGTCTTGGCAAAGGGTTCACCTCATTAGAATCTGTTCAAAACCTAAATTCATCAATAAGCAACAGAAAGGTAACTGGTCAACCTTTAATAAGTTTATTCCACTGCACGGCAAAACATATAGCTGCATTTTTAGTAACTGTTAATCCTTTTCAGCTATAAACATTTCTTCTGTAGATTACGCAGCAGATGATGGATTATGTGACCAATGCGTCAGATCCAAAATTATCGAGAAAAATTCTGCAGCTGTTAAATCACATAATTCATGTGGCCCTGGCTATAGGCCAATGTGCCCACCTCAAGAATGTATGTGCTTCGTTTGACCAATATACAGAGGGTTGTTCAGAGGGCCTGGCAGAATGTGTGTTTTCAATGGCAAATTTGTATACCTGTCAACCTCATGACGTAAAATTGCGGGTCATGTGAAGCATTTATGAGGCTGATCCATTAAGGTGAATAGGGCCCAAACAAATTTTTTCAGGGTGTCCAGAATTAAAAAAGGGGGTAACCCCATTAAAGTCTATGGACATATTGTGTTTGCTAGCTGAGTGAATAATGTTAAAAAGAGGATAACATCCACCAAACATGGATGACTTCATAGATAGGCTATGTGTCCAGTATGTGGTCAAAGGTTATGTTTGTTATCACGTGACTGGTGATAGAATATTGGCCATAGATGAACCATGTTGAATTACGTCAATTCCAGAACGCGCAAGGGAATTTTCTTAAAATGACTGGCTGATGAAATTGTAATTACTCCATCGTAATTTCAGGAATTTCGCGGTACCCTTGCTATGTGTAATTCCGGAAATTATGCCATTACTACACATCACAAAAGTATGGAGCATTTGCATTGAAAATTTACTGCAAATGTGACATTTATGGTAATACTTTACTGCAAACTTACATGAGCAACAGAACACAAGCAGCTGTTTGCTGTTATTTCTGTTTTTGCACTATTATTTAGCACAAAATCCATCTTTGCATCAAAATAAATTGACTCATGAAGAATGCATTTCATGCTAAAATATAGCTCTACATGATGGCTTTGTATTTTGAGTAATTGTGGTTATTTCCCATCTTTTTTGTTAAAATTTTCCATAGTTTTCCATACTTCAGTCCTTGATGTCATCAATGATGTAATTTGAAATGTCAAAATTGATGTCCTCAAGGATTTCTAGTAAATATTATGAGTGATGTGCAGTCATAAGCAGTGCATGGCAGGGGTACAAGTTATAGTTAGCTGAGTAAACCATAATTGGTGAATGTCAGTGTTTTTAAAATAATTTTTCAACATACATTTTTGTGTTATTTCAACACTTCACTATAACATCACCTTAACCTTTGGTTTTTCCAGTGAATCTCTTGTTTTTTTTATTAAAGGTTAGATCTTATTTTCATACCCAATTACTAAATGTCACTTAACCTTAGTTTTCTTTTTCAGTGAATTTCTGAGGTTTTGGTAACAGAATGTATGATCTTATTTCCACATCCAGCTATAAGATCAATTTAACCTTTGTTTTTCTTAATTTACTTTTTAGGTTATTTTCTTCACATTCAGCCACCTCCCCTGCTGAGCACAGCTTTTGGCCAAGTGCAGTGGGGGAATGGAAGCATGCCCTGGCTTTGAGCAGGGTGAGCCAAAACCCAGCTGGCATGGCCTTTACGCATGCGCAGTGGGGGTTGGCTGTATGGCTTGGCCTCTGGCCAGGCTTTGCACCCACCCACCTGCAAACAGTCAACCCTTTTGGCTGTGCGCTGCCTCCAGCATGGCCCTGAAGCCAACCCCAGCTTCTTGTGGCCTCCAGCAGTGCCCAGCAGGGGCTATGAGCTGGCCAAGCGGGGTCTGCCACTCCCCCACACTGGCAGTCAAACCCCATGATACTGGCGCTCACGCTTGCACAATAACACAGTACTATCGGGGGTGAAGCTTGAATGGCGGTTCTAAGGGGTGTATCAAAATAACTCACAGGAGGGTCTCAATGGGTCCCGCAGGACTACCTAAATAACTGTAGCAGGAAAGAAATATAACGTTTTTGGCCTAGGGAGTCCCTCTGGTCCCCCACACAAGTGTCATGGGGTCTCTATCATGCCCCCTAATACTTTTATTTTAAAGAAAATTCAGGACATAGGGACTAATCCCATAGCCCTGTAATAGAGGCCACAACATTTTTCTCAATTTTTTGACCAGCAAATCAGATTGCTCAGTACCAAAAAGGCTGACATAAGAAAAAGCTCCCTTACCTAATCAAAGGGCCTATTTTATTTTTGTTTCTACATTTTTCTTACCATGAAACTCCTGTGGGACCAGAGGTGTTCCTTTTGTTTTTTTAACTCCCTCATGCCCCCCTGTGCATCTCTTTAAACACAAATTCCTCAAAAACTGCTGAATGAATGTACACCAAAACTCAAAAAAGGCTAAAGTTGTAACTTTTGCCAAATCTAAATCTATTCAGCCACTTTTTTCTGTAGGTGCATCAGAAATTTCCTATGGTAAATGACATGGGAAATTGTTGTTTTGTGACCGCTTATTTTTCAGGCCCCTGCTTGATGGATCACCCTGAAGCTTTCCAGGATGGAGCTGTAGTGGATAAACATTTTTTACGGAAAGTTTTAGGCACCAAGGTTATTAAGTAAAACAACAGCTATTCTTATGGAAACTCTGACCTAACTATAACTATCAAAACCTGTCAAAAACGCAAACAGTAGATGTCTTGTGTTGAGGCTATTGATCTTAGAACCTAAACACGGGTTCCTTCTATTCCCATCTTCTGCACATGATCAAATCATTCAGTGCCTCCCTTGGGGGAAACCATTTATTTTTCAATGTAAAGAGCTGTGCTGCCTTTTGGAGTGAGAACATTTGCTATGACAACTTTCTAAAATAAAAATAAATATACATGCACACCCTTGACTACTTCTAGATGAGACTTAGCATTAGTAAACGTGTTATGGAGTTTAGAAATACATCACTCTACCCATTGAAATAACTATGGAATTCACATTAGAAATAGGATCTGCACCAACATCACATATTAACATGTACTTAATGGTTCACTTTTAAACTTCACAAATGATTCTAATAGTTCACGCATGCATGCACTTTGGACATCTTCTTGTTTTAGCGCACATACCAATGCAATCGCTTCTGGAGAACACATACAGCTATCTAGCCACATATAAAAAGCGGGGGGGGGTGCCTTAGCTCTCCACTGACCATAGGCTCAGAGAACCGTAGAGGCGCTAGCAAAATCAAACTAAGGTGAACGCTTACCCAGAAATGCCTGGTCGAGGGCCCGCCTCCTTATCCGCTGCAAGCAGCCACTCTCGTTGAAAGTGCTATTTGAAAGTTAGGGTCTCAGAGAGCCTTGGCGGCGCAGGAGAAATCCCACCAGGCGCTCCTCATGTCCAACTTTTGGTGGATTCCCAAATCACCTGCAGCAGTGGTACTCTGCGTTGCACCACAGGTACATATGCCCTCCTTGCCTCCAGTCGGTAACACAAGGGGTTAACCCCTGAGTCTACCCAACCAATATAGAGCTCAAGGGCAGTTTTCAGTGGACCCATGTCCTGAAGAAAACTCTTGCAATCAGTTTTCAAGCGTCAAAATGTTTTGACATGTACACAAGTAGGAGGGGAGGTCATTTAAGCACACTTGGTGTGTCCAATGTAGAACCAGTCTTGACATTTTTAGAATTATGACAATACTGGATTCAATCACCCCTCCCCCATTAGATTGAGAAAATATTACTAACAAAGACAAAGGCCTCGAAAACATGTATATCATCTTTCATAAAGGCTTATGCTTATCCATAGAAACTTGTCTTTGCCTTTTAATAATTCATGCAACATTTGGCGTCTCATATTGCACAATTATTTACATGTGTGCCCGCAACAGTTGGTGAAGGAATATGAATACACCTCTACACGCTTGCCTACGGTTTCAAATGTCTCGTGACTGTATTGTCTGCGCGATATGCTGCCAACAACAATTTTGTTTTGTTAATGGTGTTTGTGTTATCTATGACTGGTGGGTAGGTCTTGTAAGTTCATTTCAAAGTATATGATGATGTCTCCATCAGGCCACGACTAAACGGTGTTTTCTGTATTCAAAGCTTAAGCCTATGTCTTTAAATTTATGCTCAGTGAAGTGCTGTTTACTTGCTAGAGCCATATTACTGTATATGCAACCCCTGCTGTAGTCTACGGTACCCAGAATGCAAACAACCGACATACACACCTTCTATGCCCCTAGGGCAGCGGATTTGAACCTTTTGACTTGTGTGGACTCCCCTGAATATTTACTGGAATCGGGGCAAACCCACTGTGTCAGTATTGAAAGATAGGGACCCCCGGCCTAAGCCATTTCTGTGATTTTAATCCCAAAACATAAAAAGTAAAAAAACACCTATACCCCAAGCAAATGCTCAAATATTGAAATACAAAAGCAAATATACACCAAACAAATGCTCAAACATTGTAATATTTTGTTTAATTCACAATCAGCTGTAGTAAAGGTTTTCACATTATCAATTTTGCTAATATGTTTTGACATACTTTATTCATTTTAATTTATTAATTTTAATATGATTTAATTTTGCAAACAGTCGTGGACCCCCTGATAAGGCCATGCAGACCTGGGGCCGTATTACTGGGAGTGCCCCACAGGGTGCAACGCTTGTGCGGCCCCTTCTGTATTACTGATAGCGCTGGCGTACATAAAGAGCCAGCACTATCTGTAGGGAGCGTTCCCCTATTTGCATGGAGGCGTGCCCCATGCAAATGAGGGAATCCCTTTGTCCCTGCGATGGCGCCAGGGTTTTAGGGTTTTCTGCACTTTGATAGTGTGATAGATGCACACCATGGGTCACAGGAGGGGGGTGGAGGCGTAATCGGCACACCGCCCTCAACGCTCGGCACCCTCAGTATACCTAAGACGACCCTCAGCTGGACCCTCAGCTGGACCCCGAAGGGGTCACCCCTCCTGTGACCCATGGTGTGCATCTATCACACTATCAAAGTGCAGAAAACCCTAAAATCGGAAGCCTCCTAAACCAGGAGTTATTAGAAAGACAGTTTTTCTTTCTAATTTTTTGCACTTTTTTCACTATTTATTTTTCACTTTCACGTCCCTAGGTTAGGGTGGACCTTAGCGAGTCCATGCCGCCAGGGTTTATTCACACCAAGTCCTGAAGAATGCCAGGTAAATTCACACCGTTTCGTGGCTGAAACATGTCGACTGACTTAAGGAAACTACCACTTGAATAATTGTGGACGCATTTCCGACACATCATTTTATTGATAAAGTCCTTAGTGATCCTAATAAAATTGTTGTGATACACTACAGACTGATTTTAAACCTCACATCACTCACTTAATATTCTTTGCACATCACTGTCCTTACCCACTACCCGCTCCGCAGTAGTTCTGGCGTCGCAGCACACAGAGGGGATGCTAGATTCCCTCTGTGGGGCCCGATGATGAAGCATGTCATCACTAGGTGGTGAGTGAGGGCTTTCTTTCAACAAAAAACGCCTTAAGTGAAGTCGTTTCTTGCTCCATATTGATGGTCTCCAATCCTTCCTTGGAATACTCTTGTTTTGTTTATGGTAATAAGAGAAGTGACATGAAAGCTGAAAAAGGAGGAGAAAAAAGAGAGAAGGCAGAATTAGATATCATAAATAACGGGAATTAGCAAGAGAATGCAGCTGGCTGCTGAGTGGGCCCAGCCCTTCTGGGTCAGGCTGAGACAAAAATCATCTTTAAGTCCAGATACAACCACGGGAGGGCTGGGAGGAGTTTACGGAGACCCAAAGGTAGGAAAAGTCCCAGATTATGAGAGGAACGCCGTGAGCAGTTTTCGAGGTACAGATTTCCTCCCTTTCCGCATGCCGCAGCTCAGTGTTTACAGCAGTTACACCTGGGTAGCCAGTGGAGTTCTCGATCTGTTGGGAGGGTGGGCTCATTCACCCCCTCCGTACAGGTTACTAGGCCAGGCCTGCACTACCTAAGGTCCCTTTGTTATACCAGCACCAATAGGGGTTCGCCCTGATGCCTCCTCCGTGAGGTGTTGAGGCGCACTAAGCTAAGAGCGAGGAGCCAGAAAGAAGTGTGGGGGTTTGGTTCATCCACCTGCTGGAATTGGTGCCCCTAGTTCACGAGTGCCAATTGAGGAGTCTCAGTTGGGTGGCAGGAAGCTCCATGTGGTGATTGCATGGAGCTGTTTTGATTGTCTGAAAGCCCTGTCTGTCAAAATGCACATTTAAGATCATTACAATAAATCACCCAATGACAGAGCATTTTTGGCCAAAGGCAACAAACAGTGCATAAAGCCTCAGGTGCCACTGGCAGTGTGGAGGACCCAAAAGTTGCACAGATGGGAGATATGATGAGGAACCTGCTCAGAGCAACTAGCAATATTGACTGCAGACTGTACGTGGGGAGGCCAACCTAGAGGAAAAGGCGATAAAACTGCATCAACTGAATGCGGACAGGGCCTGGGCTAGAGTGCGGGGATTAGAGACTGTGAACACAGAGGAAGTGAGCGATTGAGAGTGAACCAATAAGAGAATAAGCCTTGAAGGTGAAGCAGATTCTTGGAAAATTCTGAGGACATAAAGCATTTGTGTCTTGGGTATTCTGCCCATAACTAAAGATGAGGATGGCAAGTCTGAACCTGTGTGTCTTGAGAAAGGAAGTGCTCCTGAATTTCTTAATTATAAGATTTGTGTAAATCTAGGCTTGTTTGCAGAAAAGAGCAACATTGCAAATATTAACTAAACCGTTTTGCTCAGAAAGAAAACATTGAATTTAGCGGTGTACTTTGCTTTTTCAATACTCTTTAATTACGAATAAGCTTTTGAAGAGGATCAGCCGAAAGGATTTTTAGTTTTCTGCCTTGGGAAACATGATTTTGATATATTGTTAGGATCTATTCAGTGTCAAGGTGTGCTGCAAAGCCAAAAATAACTAATAATGGCACAAAATGTGATGCATTATGAGCCATTAATCTGCTGTACAATGTTTCTTTACTTACCTCAATGAACATCCCTGCTATGAAATGTGGTTGACCCCTGCACATATTTCCATTAGCCCTGAAAACAGATGACAGGATTGCCAATGGAAGGGAATGTTAGGAGAGATAACAGGGCACTGGGTAAAAGTGGCACTTTTCCATCCCTGCAGTTTCCACATCTCCCTCCCCACACCTGTGACTGTTCTTCTCACCACCAAGGGCAGGTGGCAGATTTGCCAATGCTGTGAATTCATTGGTGGGGGACATTCAGTCACTGCCACTAATGTATGGAAATCAATGCAGTGCATGTGAAATACATCAAAACAAATCAATTAAAGCCCTTCAGCGATAGATATATATATATCCTACTGGTGGTTGCCAGCAGGTAGTTAAAGATAAGAACCTAGTTTCTATAGGAAAAGCACCTATTGTTTTGCTAGTAACATTGGCCTTGTTTGACGAATATTCACAGTTTTTTCAAAACTATTACGCAACTGAGTTGAGCTGGTGTCTGAAAAGTTTCGGGTTGATCCGTCAAGGAGGAGCCGAGAAAAATGGGGGGCCCAAAACACGTTTACCCCATGCAATTTTTCATAGGGATTTTAAACACAACTACAGACCGAACCGCTGAACGTAATTACACCACATTTGGCAGGAACCTAGCTTTTGGTTTAATAAGAGCCCAGTTTGTGATTTGGTGTAAATCTGTCGAGTAGTTCTGAAGTTACTAAAGAAAAATAAATATAGATATCTAGGGATGCGGATCCACCATGATGATTTGCGAAGCCAAGCACCAACAACAATGACGTGATTGGCTGGCTGCAACCTGACTAGAAAGTTGTGGCAACCATTTTATGTATTGAGGCATGGTCCAGGAGCCTCAAATTTGAGTGCATAGTGTCTGAAAGGGTCAGGGTAAAGGTACCCGGCTTAGACCGCAGTTCGGGCATGTGATATTGCTATAGACCACCACATCCCAGGTGTCTTGGTGGGTGCAGGACTGATGAGAGAGAGCCCACGACTGATCCCTGGCGTAGTTCAGATTCCCCCCTAATTCTGGAATTAGACGTGCAGCAAGGCTGGCGCTGGCCGCTTCTGGGACGCTTGCCTTTGGCGCACCCACTGTGAGCATCCGCTGCGCTTCGGCGCCATCCCCTGCTTAAATGCAGGAAGGGGAGGAGATACGAGCAGAGCAACTAGAGCGTCAACCCCTGTACTGGCTGCTGTGAAATGGCCAGGAGGAAGAGCGCTAATCCGTAACCAGTCCTCCCTCCACTCAAACAGACAACAAGAGCTGCGGTGGAACAGGGAGGAGCGGAGCAGAAAAATTAAGTAAGCCCAGCAGGCATAAAAGTTAAAACAGATGACATGTTAGAACAAGAGATAGGTAAACCTGAAACTGAAAACCTCACTTTAAAACATATGTGAGATGTTCAGAAAAAAAGGCATTTTTTAAAAATGATAAACGTTATATATATGTAGGCTTGTGTTTGCAGTTGAGAGCAAGATTGCATATATTTACTTAACAGTTTGTGTCAGAAAGAGTGTTAACACTGAATTTAGCATTGCTAATTTGCTTTTTCAACACTGTTTAATTGTGAATAAGCTTTTGAAGCGGATCGGCTGAAAGGATTTATAGTGTTAGGTCTTGGGAAACATATGTTTTTGATATAGTATTAGGATCTACTCCGTGTCAAGGTGTACTGCAAAGTCAAAATAGCTAATAATGGCAAACATGTGATGCATTATGAGCCATTAATCTGCTGTACAATATTTCTTTACTTACCTCAATGAACAACCCTGCTATGTAATGTGGTTGACCCCTGCACATAATTCCATTGGCCTTGAAAACAGATAACGAGGTTAGAGATGGAAGGGAATGTGAGAGACGATAACCGGGGACGGGGTAAAAGTGCCACTTTTCCATCGCTGCAGTTTCTACACCTCTCTCCCGACACGTGACTGTTCTTCTCACTATCAAGGGCAGGTGGCAGGTTTGTCAATGCTGTGAATTCCTTGGTGGGAGACATTCCGTCACTGCTCTTAATGTATGGAAATCAATGCAGCGCGTGTAAAATACACGAAAACCGATCGATCGCAGCCCTACAGAGAGATTACAGGAGGAATTATGGAAAACACAGAGACCCGCAGAGACTGGGCCTGCTCTGCAGGGGAGCTCACGGAGGGGAGAGCAGGGGAAGGGCACGTGGCATATGCGATGACAGAGGATGGACTGTATGCAGAGACCACAGCAGAGAGCACAGAGCGTGCACTGCAGGCAGAGCAGCACAGCAGAGAGCACGGGGCCTGGACTGTATGCAGATAACACAGCAGAGCAGCGCAGAGTGCACACTGCAGGCAGAGCAGCACAGCAGAGAGCACGGGGTCTGGACTGAATGAAGATACCAGAGAGCACAGAGCGTACACTGCAGGCAGAGCGGCGCCGCAGAGAGCACGGGGTCTGGACTGTATAAAGATACCACAGCAGAGAGCGCAGAGCGTACCCTGCAGGCAGAGCAGCACAGCAGAGAGCACGGGGTCTGGGCTGTATGCAGATACCACAGCAGTGAGCACGGAGCGTAAACTGCAGCAGAACAGCACAGCAGAGAGCACAGGTTCTGGGCTGAATGCAGAGACCACAGGGCGTAAACTGCAGCAGAGCAGCACAGCAGAGAGCACGGGTTCTGGGCTGTATGCAGAGACCACAGCAGAGACCACAGGGCGTAAACTGCAGCAGAGCAGGGCAACAGAGAGCACGGGGCCTGAGCTGTATGAAAATACCACAGCAGAGAGCACAGAGTGCACACTGCAGGCAGAGCAGCGCGGCAGAGAGCCCAGGGTAGGCACAGTTGCACAGTATAGAGCAGAGTGACAATACGGTATCCAGCTACAAACAGCAGAAAGCACAGCGTGAACACTGCAGTCAGAGGTGCAGAGAGCACGAGGCCTGTACTGTATGTTGATACATTATCTGAAAAAGGCCTGGCGTATCCGAGGGAAGTGTTCCAGTCTGTTACGGACGCCATATGGGGCCGTCGGACCCACTCGAGGGATCACTACAAAGATAAATACACTTGCCCACAAGTGCATTCACCTATGGCAGTTATTAACCCCTTGCACGCTCGTGACGGTACCATTCCGTCACGAGCCACGGTGAGGCTCTGCTGGTGACGGAATGGTTCCGTCACGGCCCGGCCGCCGCGCCTGCACAGCGCTGATTTTGCGCTTGCGCAGCTCGTTCTATTGAGCGGGTGGGGCCGTGACGGAACCATTCTGTCACAAGCACAGCGCCACCACGGCTCGTGACGGAGTGGTTCCGTCACGCGCATGGCGGCGCCGCACGTCCCCCCTGCCCCCTAGCGCTGCGGCGGAATTACCACCACGGCCAAGGGGTTAATTGAAAAGTAATCAACAATATACTGGACATCCAGTACATATGGTATACTGGACATATAGGCCATAAGCTGAGAAGAAGCCAACGTATACGGAATGGATGCTCATTGTATTCTTCTGGGCCAGTAGTAGTTATCCTATCTATACACTAAGTGGCACCTGCTGTGCGATTGGGTCATTTCGGGACATTGACCTTACCTATCAGTTCTCTCTATCCAACAATACAAGAACGAACAGGGGTTTCTCCCACTTCATAACTACGCCGGGATTTGAATGGAGAGGGTGATCCTGTCTACATATCCGTATCTGTGAACCCTTATCCTCATATTTCTATGCTGAGCCTCAACCATTGATCTAACGATAGTGATTACTGTGACGGAGGAGTCCTAATGAAGGCCTTGCCGAAACGCGCGTAGTCTGACAACATACCGCCAGTCTCTGCACATCATCAAAATATTGTTATCCTTGACCGCTGATCATGTAATAGTTGAGTTAATTAAATATTAACAATGTATATATGTCTGTACTGCTGTTTTCTATAAACAATTATATGAAGTATGACAACTTAGAAGGATTTTTCATGATGTTTTATTAACAATTAACAACATGTATCAAATATATTTAAAAAGTGTTGTAGATCAATTTTGATAATAAAAAAATAAATACATACTGGTTTGACATCAGTTCTGACAATTATTGCCAGTGTCAATGTTGTAACTCTAGAACTTTTTTGCCTGCATTAACTGTGACTCACCGCGCCCAGGTGTGTCTTTTTACGTTACTGTATGTTGATACAAAGAGTAAAACGCACAGAGTGTACACTTTCCACAAGAGCAGAGAGCACGAAGTCTATACAGATAGAGCACAGAGTGTACACCGTATGAACACAAAAAACAGTAGAGAGCAGGAGGTCTGTACAGAATAAGGATACAAACAGCAGAAAACACATTGTACACTGTATACACAAACACGATAGAGAGCAGGTGGTCTATTCAGCATAAAGATGCAAACAGGAGAGAGCAGAGAGTGTACACTGTGTGAACACAAAGAGAGAAGGCCTGTACAGTATAATGATACAAACAGCAGAAAGCACAGTGTACACTGTATACACAAACACTGTAGAGAGCAGGTGGACTATTCAGCATAAAGATGCAAACAGGAGAGAGCAGAGAGTGTACACTGTGTGAACACAAAGAGAGAAGGTCTGTACAGTATAAGGATACAAACAGCAGAAAGCACAGTGTACACTGTATACACAAACACTGTGGAGAGCAGGTGGACTATTCAGCATAAAGAAGCAAACAGGAGAGAGCAGAGAGTGTACACTGTGTGAACACAAAGAGAGCAGGAGGTCTGTACAGTATAAGGATACAAACAGCAGAAAGCACATTGTACACTGTATACACAAACACTGTAGAGAGCAGGTGGACTATTCAACATAAAGATGCAAACAGGAGAGAGCAGAGAGTGTACACTGTGTGAACACAAAGAGAGCAGGAGGTCTGTACAGTATAAGGATACAAACAGCAGAAAGCACATTGTACACTGTATACACAAACACTGTAGAGAGCAGGTGGACTATTCAACATAAAGATGCAAACAGGAGAGAGCAGAGAGTGTACACTGTGTGAACACAAAGAGCAGGAGGTCTGTACAGTATAAGGATACAAACAGCAGACAGCACAGTGTACACTGTATACACAAACACTGTAGAGAGCAGGTGGACTATTCAGCATAAAGATGCAAACAGGAGAGAGCACAGAGTGTACACTGTGTGAACACAAAGAGAGCAGGAGGTCTGTACAGTATAAGGATACAAACAGCAGACAGCACAGTGTACACTGTATACACAAACACTGTAGAGAGCAGGTGGGCTATTCAGCATAAAGATGCAAACAGGAGAGAGCAGAGAGTGTACACTGTGTGAACACAAAGAGGGCAGGAGGTCTGTACAGTATAAGGATACAAACAGCAGAAAGCACATTGTACACTGTATACACAAACACGATAGAGAGCAGGTGGTCTATTCAGCATAAAGATGCAAACAGGAGAGAGCAGAGAGTGTACACTGTGTGAACACAAAGAGAGGAGGTCTGTACAGTATAAGGATACAAACAGCAGACAGCACAGTGTACACTGTATACACAAACACTGTAGAGAGCATGTGGACTATTCAGCATAAAGATGCAAATAGGAGAGAGCACAGAGTGTACAATGCATGCAGAGGTGCACAGCACGGGGTCTTTACTGTATGCATATACAAACAGCAGAATACATTGAGTGTACACTGTATGCACAGATACAGGAGAGAGGTCTATAGAAGCAGAGTCCTGATATTTAGTGACCTGCACTTCCAAAGAGGTAAAGGGAATTTTCCTATTTCAAGTATAGGCCTTCAAGTCACAGCATTAAAGAGCTGTTGGCTGAACTACCAAGGCTAAAGACCATTGCATGATGTTGGACAAGTTGACATATATGTGCATGATTCAGCTGGGGGGAAGGGTGCCTGCAGAGAGTAAAATGTGTGCATGTAAGCAGAGTGGCAGAATCACTTGAAAGCAGAGCTACTCTGCTGTGAAACTCTGTGATGTGTCGCAGGACGTGGAAAATCCCACCCGGGCCCATCAGCATGACCCAGGTACCCTCATCCCCAAGGTGACACAGACGCCTTTACACCATTCAAGTCTTTGGGTGAATGAAAATAACTCCTAAAGCACAGCTGAACACTCACAGAGGCACCCAGGTGCTGAAACAGCCAGGGGGCAGAGGGGGATTTTAATTTTCTGAATACTCCCTTGTTCTAAAATATTCAGCAGACTGGTTGAGGTCCTAACTACCAGCTTGTCCACCGTCTCCTCTACAAATTGTATTCCACTCTGTGCCTCCCTCCTCCTCACAAAATCTAACGAGCCCTACATCAGAACTCCACCTTTTAACCTCAGCCCCACTCATAAACCTTCACCCGGAAAATACCAACACCTCCAAACTCAGTTCACCCATTCTGCCTGTTGAATGACAGATCCATAAGCAACACGACCAGCTTTACCACTTGCCCTTTTGACTCCACTTTCCCTCTATGGCTGTCATTGTCATGAAGGCACCTGCACAAATGCATGTCACTCTACACTCATCATCACTTTGGCCAGGTGTTGTCTGGTTGTACAACAAGAACGTACATGGGCAGATACCTTTGCAAAAAACAGAAAGCTGGCACACCACATCTCACCTTGAAAAAACTATTCCTAGATGCCCTGACGTCCACCTTGAACCAAAGAAAAATGTTTGCACTTTCTATCCCTCATCTCTTCTGCTCCCAATTTCTCAGGGCCCTCAATTATTTTAATTATTTTAGCATGATCCTTTCCCAATGGAATTTGACCTCTTTTCAGTAGAGCCAGATTATATCACAGATTGTTTTAAAAAAACTTTTCAGACCTAGGGCTTTAAAGTTATATACCCAGAATCTCAGGATGCTAAGCCGAGGCTGCGATCAGAACCTGTTTATCCATGTCATAGTCAGAAGGCCACCTCCTCTTTTCCCTCGTTCAGGCATACCGCAGACCACAGTTTTCCTTTGTCAATAGAACTAGGTTTAACTTTGTTAGACCCTCCCCGGATGTTTTAAGCAGACAAGAGGGCCAGATAAAAATTCTAATCCTTATTTCCATACCTGTACGAGGCATACCTACATCAGTCTTTCTCAAAACATTTCAGTTTGCCCCTGGCAGTGGTTAGGCATTCCTCTACCATCTCCACCAAGCATCACACAGTTACAGGATTCCTCATTCTCTTTCAACCAAGAGAAATCAGCTTTCCCAGTCCCACAGCCCCTGTAAACTCTTGACAGGTACACATATAGCTAAAGGCACTTCTCAACACCAACTTATACCCACTCATGCCACCATGTCGCAAGACATTTAACACCAGAACTGCTTCAAACCTATCCTCAAATTCCCTGTAGACACCCTAGCCTGCAGCAGGCTCGGGATAGATTCAATTGTGTAGGACTACCATAATATCACCCATTTGTAGCAAATGGATGCCAGATACAAGTGGGGGAGTTATTGTGCTAGGGCTGGGCAAAACACGCTGAATGCACAAGATGGCAGCTAAAACCAGAACGCATCTAAACCTTTAACAATAAAGTCCAATTGACCTTGGATTCAGTCACGTACTCCACACGATGCTGCACAAAGTCCGCATGTGGCATTTATTGTCCAAGATGACCTCATAATGGGCTCTTCAGAACTAATGTATTGCTGCATTTCTTAGACTAACACCAATGTATATAAGTCTGGGTGCAACCACACTTATCAACATTTCTCACATGCCTCAACAATTACAACCTTGGATGCTTTCTCTTTTCTTTAGCGGGGCTCTCCCAAAATGCAAATATAGCAAGTTCCGTGTGAGTCAAACATACACACTTGAGATGACAGTAGGTTTTTGGTGCTGGTTCGCTGTGTGACCCTTCTCCTGGCATGTCGTGCTTGGTTCTTACAGCTCCCTTTGTTACTATGTCTTTCGCCAGTGTCACTGGGGATGCTTCTTTCTTACATCCTAAGAGGGGATAGAGGGTAGCTTTGACTATAGTGTCTTGCTTGTGATGTCTCTTAGATGCATCCTTCTGTCTTTTCACTATAAGGCACGACTACAAATCAAATCAACTGCACAATAAGCTCCCTAAACCAACAATACCATACTACACCCAAACTCCTCTGTACCTCCTTGATCTGTGAACATTTAACAGCCTTTAATCCAGCTCTCAAGAATCTCCTCCTACCATGTGAAGATCCCTGACAGATTTTTATGCAGATGTGATCAATAAAGTAACACTGTAATCGCCAGAAAACAATATTTCCATGTATGCTGTTACTAAGGTAACCACATGACTCCACGTCACTGGGACAAAAAACGTTCTAGTCATTAATATTGTTTTCTGGTAGGTCAGTCACATCAGTTCAATTGAATCAAACCAAGACAACAAGTCCCAGAATGCAGTGGTTTGCTATCTGAGAGCCCAGGACTAAAAACAAGCCCCATCCCCGCTTAACTTAACTCCCCCGTCACCCTCCCCCAAAGTGATAAGGAGTTCCCTGGTAACACTAACTGGAATATTTTGGCCGGTATTCTCCAATTTGACTCTTTCGCTTTCCGCTCCCAACAAAAACAAGACTAAATCTTCGATATTCATTCAGTCAATTTAAACTTTCTTCAAGCAACCTATGAACATCCTTTCTGGCTGAAATACTCAAAAACTCAATAAATGTAGCGTACTAATAGGACCAGACACTAAAAAGAGCAAACGTAGTCTCTGTCGAGAAACCACAACAACCACTCACAGCACAGATCACACAGTGCATGAAAAGAGCATATGGTGTATGAAGAGAGCATATGGTATATGCAGATAATATGGGTCGCGCACAGGGTGCATTCAAGGACACAGAATCTATGTAGAGAATGCATGTGATACAACACCACTTAATGCAGTTAAACCCTGTGAACCTATTTCCTACACCCTCATTGTACATGGAGTCCATACGTCTACCAATATTTAGACATCACAGCTCAGTGCTGCCCTCAGTAATCTCACAACAAAGCCAGCATCCACCACAATACAGCTCCACGTCACAGACCTCCCAGCCCATTCATTGACTGCCTTAATAGTGCATTAAATTCGCTTAAAGGACTTTCCTAAAACGATGATTGTCTTCAGTTCATCTTTATTAAATACCTTTCTCTGACTGGTTCGATGCTCCACCTGTATTCACGAAACCCCCACTTAGCACAAGCACCTCCACATTCCACTTAAAAATAGTCAAATCCTTTCATGCATAAAAATAAAAGAGTAGGTCATGTCGCCAGGCATCACTGTGTTATGTAAATCCTGTTCCTCACCAAAGTTCAGAAAAGACAGAGTTGACATTTCAAGAACACATTAAGACTGTAAACTTCCACAAACCTTCTCACCTCTTGCAGCACAGAGACTGTTGTTCAAGGGCTCACCAACAATGTCTTGGAGTTCACCTGTAAGTGTACTCCACTCTTCCTGGTCCTCTACCATCTTCCATACTATCCAAGTACATCTCAACACTCAAGTTCTCTCTTTCTCACAGTCAACAACATGTTAAGATGGACACTGCCAAGTGAACCCCAACCCACAATCAGAGAGGTTCAATTCTTTACCCAATGAATTTCAATATTTAAATGAAACGTTTAGCAACCCTGCCAGCCAAGCATTACATTGCCTGAAACCCATCCCACTGACACACAGTTCTATTACAAGCATTGCCCAACACACTGCCCGGACCATATACAGTCATGAATGTCCACTCTACATCTAAAGGATCAACAAAGCCGAGGTCTCAGTCGCCTACCATGGTTAGGGTTGCCTCCTTTCCCAAAGAAAAATCCCACAGATTTGTTCACATTTTAAGATCTTGCAAAGACCGAAACATGAGACTTAATCAGAACTTCATATAAAATCGTCTCTATTCAATTTTCATTTTTAGCATGCCCATTTTGACTTTTTTTACTTTAATGATCAGTTAGGGATCCTAAAGACAATTCAAGAACACATTTTAATGTGCTTTCTTCTTCAATCTACTGGTTGAGTATGTGCTGATTCGGGGAGGAAATACTGGCTTCGGGTAATTTTCCACATTTTTGTACTTGCTGAAACATTCAAATATTGGCCATGCCGGTTAAAAACATCTAGGTAAAAGAAAACTTTCAGTTGGCAACCCTAAGGCCCCTGGGAAGCCCCATGCCCCTACATAAATGTGTGGGACACCAAAATGCACCTCTCCACCAACGCCAAATCACTGGGCTTCTACGTCTATTCCAGCATGTCTTCCGAAGGTGGGCTAGCTTAGTGAATGTCTCCAGGTTCGGGATTATACTTTTCAGAGACAGGTCATTACGGTGTAAGCTCTTGCTCATTTTATCTCTCTCTCTACCAACACCCTGTGGGCAGTCTAACTTTAGTTACAGCCCCTCTTCACCTCCTGTCTCTACACATTAATGTGCCAGGCTGGTCCTTTCTCTTCATCTTGTCTTTCATCACTTTTGCTGGCTTTGTGTTTTTGGGTTCTAACCCTTATCCTATTTGTGGCCCGGAGTGCTTTTCATTGCCAGACCAGGGGCTTCCTGTTTCTGGGTTATACTTAGTGTCAGTATCTCCTTGTCAACCTCTGCTGCAGCACACTAATATTCCATAGTGCTCACTGGGTAGCAGAGTGTGGTGAACTTACTGTGTATCCTCGCTGCCAGGGCGTTAAGTGGCCCAGGTCCCAGCAGTTTTTTAAAGCAGGTGCGGAGACGGGTCCATATCGAGTTCTCCATAGTTACCCGCAGGTTGTAAAAAAAACTTTAGTGCTTTTGATGCAACTTTATAGACACTCTTTTTTCAGTTTTATATAGCACAAACTTGGACCGTTTTACATGAGTGCCAGTTACATTGCACAAGGACATAATACTGTTTTGAATCACAGGACGTCAGGCTCGAACCTTTTTTCTCAGCTCGAAGATCGGCCGGTCTAGCCTTAAGCCACAACCTCGCCTAGAAGAACCACACCATTTTCAATATTATACACAACAAACTCAAAGTTGTTGCTTATTTATCTTATGCAACTTACAACAATTGACAAAGCCAATGGTCCTGGCTTGCTGCAGGTGTAATGCGACTTGTGTTATATATCTGGATGAATGGACAGAAGCATCAAAATACCAGTGGGGCAGCGCACTATGCTAAGCACCCATTATTAGGTTACGCATTTTAAGCCATGACCTTAATTATAGCAGCCATGCCCCTACGAGAGACCCCCCAGTTTTTGTATCCCACTTAAAGCCCTGATCACTGCATAGACTTACAAGCCATACCATCTACTCATATATGTGGTAATGGCTTGCTCCACATCTTTCATGATATTGGCCTCATTTTTTTTGTAAAGGGGCATTCTGACGTCTCAAAGCCCATGGTGACATCTTCACACAAAGCCACCTTCTAGAATACCTATTATGGGTGATTGTTAGTGATGCGGGAGTGGGTAAAAATAACTGTTATGCTCATATCTGGATGACCCCTTTATATCATCTCAAATTAGGCAAACGGCGCCACCACTGTCAAGCAATGCTGTCTCCACCTCCTGCCAGGAAGCTGCACCCAGGAGGACAGAGCTGGTTTTGACAAGGTACAGCCACTCTCTGCCTTCAGAGAACAAAGGATTTTGCAGTATAGATATTGGGGACCAGACCCCAGAACTTTAAATCACTTCTGGGATTTAAGACAAACCAATTGTCAATGGTGACAATTACGTTTTTGTGCAGAGCACAGGAACCAACCAGCTCAAATTGAACACCGACGGGTAGGGTTCCCCTGCACCGAAGGAGTAACAGGTGTTTGGGGGACACCCTTGCCTTCACCCTCTCAACTCAATTCATCTAGAGGTCACTGGAGCTAATCCCCTGAGAAAGGGACAGGACTCCACGGTAGGTAGGTGGTATTCCCTCTACCTGCAGACCTGTGTGTGTATATGAGGTGTGACTGTATTAGAATTCTCTTAATTGATTATGAAGCAATCTGATGTTTTTCAAATAACTTGTTCTTTATCTAATTCACCAGTACTAAAAAGGGACTCCATGATGCATGCATCCTAGTATTTTAATACATAAACGGATACATACAGGTGTTTATTGCGTCTTCCCCTTCTCAACATGCATCAAGTTCAAATCACTCCGGATCCTTCCATGGCCGTCTGCAGACAGAAACTTACTACTACTCAGGACTAATAAAAAGCATGTCTAGTATGAACATGGAAGTAGAAACCCCCAAAAAGCAATGAAGAGAAGCCTTAGGGTAGACCTACGAGGCCTCCAACCCGAGCACCTGCTCTCAGAGTGACCCTTGGCCTCGCTGCTGTCCTGGCCTCGATGAAAGGACGTCGGATCCTCTTCTCACATTTCCTCGCTGCAATCACCTCTGTGCCACCGGACACCGGCTCTGTTTGTAAATACAGGTGCGCATCTGTCGGCGCTCGTGTTACTGCTCCCCCGCCCCGGCGCAGAGCGGTGAATGCCTCTCGAAGCTTCTAGAACCAGCGCCTCAGCACGTCACGTGCTGCGTTCGCGTGCCAGGTCAGAGCCTCGAGCGAGCAAGAAATACATACACCATTTGCAGAGAGCACAATGTGCACGTGGGTGAGAAACGACGAATGCAGATAGAACAGATTTACAAGGTGTAGGGAGATTCACCACACAAAGTGAATGAATACTGAGGGACAGAGCAGAGAACCTTCACCCCGCATACTGTACGCAGGGACTCTCAGCAGAGAACTGTGTATGTTTGCAGAGAGATTTACGGAGTGTATGCAGACTGCAGAGGGACTGACCGCAGATACGAGTACATGGAGAGAGTCGAGTGGTGTATGAAGAGAGTCAATCAGCAGATAAGAGTGCGTGCGGGGAGATTCACAGCACAAAGTGTAATGTAGAGAGTATCAGCAGATACCAGTGTTTGACCCCCTCCAGAGAACAATGTATGCAGAGATTCACAGCCCAGAGTGTATGGAAAGAGACTAGCAGCAGATACCAGTGTTTGAAGAGAGATCTACTGCTGAGAACTAGTAAGCAGAGAGTTTCAGAGAACAGAGTATCTGAAGAAATTCACAGGACATACCATTGTATGAAGAGAGGGCCAATACAGAGAACAGGGTAAGCAGAGAGATTCACAGCACAGAGTGTATGCAAAGAGACTGCCACCGGAGGCCGCTATATGAATAGAGCCTTGTAGTGGGGACCAGTGTGTGCAGAGAAATGCATAGCACAGCATGCATGCAGACACACTTGTAGCAAAGAACTGTGTATGCAGAAAGATAAACACCACAGAGTGTATGCTAGGAGCACAGGGCATGTATAGAAGCTGACAATATATAGGGATTGTAAAGAGGCCGGGCAGTGCACAGAGAGAGACACAGCACTGGGTATGAAGAGAAGCCGACAAAAAAGTAAATGCCAGGAATTCAGGGAAGGACCCGCCGCAGAGAACAGAGTATGCAGAGCGACTCGCAGCAAAGAACTGTGTGTGCAGACTCAACGCAGAGAGCTGTGTATGAAGAAGCTGACAGTGAAGAGCAGTGGATGGAAAGACTCACAGCAGAGACCAGTGTGTGAAGAGGCTGCCAGTGAACAGCAGTGCATACAGATACTTACAGCAGACAACAACCCCACTGGATGCAGAGACTCATAGCACATATAATTCTACATAGAGGCTCACAGTAAATAATAGTGTATTAAGAGGATGACAGTGAAGAACAGTGAATGGAAAGATTCACGGCAGAGGCCAGTGTATGCAGAGACACTCAGCATAGAAAAGTGTATGAAGAGACTCACAGCATAGAACAGTGTATGCAGACACTCAGCAGAGATCAGTGTATACAGAAACTCACAGCATAGAAAAGTGTATGAAGAGACTCACAGCATAGAACAGTGTATGCAGAGACTCACAGCATAGAACAGTGTATGCAGACACTCAGCAGAGAACAGTGTATGAAGAGACTCACAGCATAGAACAGTGTATGCAGAGACTCACAGCATAGAACAGTGTATGAAGAGACTCACAGCATAGAACAGTGTATGCAGAGACTCACAGCATAGAACAGTGTATGAAGAGACTCACAGCATAGAACAGTGTATGCAGACACTCAGCAGAGAACAGTGTATGTAGAGAAGAGACTCACAGCATAGAACAGTGTATGCAGAGACTCACAGCATAGAACAGTGTATGAAGAGACTCACAGCATAGAACAGTGTATGCAGACACTCAGCAGAGAACAGTGTATGTAGAGAAGAGACTCACAGCATAGAACAGTGTATGCAGAGACTCACAGCATAGAACAGTGTATGAAGAGACTCACAGCATAGAATAGTGTATGCAGACACTCAGCAGAGAACAGTGTATGAAGAGACTCACAGCATAGAACAGTGTATGCAGAGACTCACAGCATAGAACAGTGTATGAAGAGACTCACAGCATAGAACAGTGTATGCAGAGACTCACAGCATAGAACAGTGTATGAAGAGACTCACAGCATAGAACAGTGTATGCAGACACTCAGCAGAGAACAGTGTATGTAGAGACTCACAGCATAGAACAGTGTATGAAGAGACTCACAGCATAGAACAGTGTATGCAGAGACTCACAGCATAGAACAGTGTATGAAGAGACTCACAGCATAGAACAGTGTATGCAGACACTCAGCAGAGAACAGTGTATGCAGAGACACTCAGCAGAGAACAGTGTATGAAGAGACTCTGCAAATAACAGTGTGCAGAGACTCACAGCATAGAACAGTGTATGAAGAGACTCACAGCAAAGAACAGTGTATGCAGAGACTCACAGCATAGAACAGTGTATGCAGAGACTCACAGCATAGAACAGTGTATGAAGAGACTCACAGCACAGAACAGTGTATGCAGAGACACTCAGCAGAGAGCAGTGTATGCAGACTCACAGCATAGAAAAGTGTATGAAGAGACTCACAGCATAGAACAGTGTATGCAGAGACTCACAGCATAGACCAGTGTATACAGACTTGCAGCATAGAACAGTGTATGAAGAGACTCTGCAAATAACAGTGTGCAGAGACTCACAGCATAGAACAGTGTATGAAGAGACTCACAGCATAGAACAGTGTATGCAGAGACACTCAGCAGAGATCAGTGTATGCAGAGACACACATCATAGAACAGTGTATGAAGAGACTCACTGCATAGAACAGTGTATGCAGAGACTCACTGCATAGAACAGTGTATGCAGAGATTCACAGCATAGAACAGTGTATGCAGAGACTCACAGCATAGAAAAGTGTATGAAGAGACTCACAGCATAGAACAGTGTATGCAGAGACACTCAGCAGAGAGCAGTGTATGCAGACTCACAGCATAGAAAAGTGTATGAAGAGACTCACAGCATAGAACAGTGTATGAAGAGACTCACAGCATAGAACAGTGTATGCAGTGACTCAGCAGAGAACAGTGTATGTAGAGACTCACAGCATAGAACAGTGTATGAAGAGACTCACAGCATAGAAAAGTGTATGAAGAGACTCACAGCATAGAACAGTGTATGCAGACACTCAGCAGAGAACAGTGTATGTAGAGACTCACAGCATAGAACAGTGTATGAAGAGACTCACAGCATATAACAGTGTATGCAGAGACACTCAGCAGAGAACAGTGTATGTGGAGACTCACAGCATAGAACAGTGTATGAAGAGACTCACAGCATAGAACAGTGTATGCAGAGACTCACAGCATAGAACAGTGTATACAGACTCGCAGCATAGAACAGTGTATGAAGAGACTCTGCAAATAACAGTGTGCAGAGACTCACAGCATAGAACAGTGTATGAAGAGACTCACAGCATAGAACAGTGTATGCAGAGACTCACAGCATAGAACAGTGTATGCAGAGACTCACAGCATAGAACAGTGTATGAAGAGACTCACAGCATAGAACAGTGTATGCAGAGACACTCAGCAGAGAGCAGTGTATGCAGACTCACAGCATAGAAAAGTGTATGAAGAGACTCACAGCATAGAACAGTGTATGCAGAGACACTCAGCAGAGAGAGATCAGTGTATGCAGAGACTCACAGCATAGAACAGTGTATGAAGAGACTCACTGCATAGAACAGTGTATGCAGAGATTCACAGCATAGAACAGTGTATGCAGAGACTCACAGCATAGAAAAGTGTATGAAGAGACTCACAGCATAGAACAGTGTATGCAGAGACACTCAGCAGAGAGCAGTGTATGCAGACTCACAGCATAGAAAAGTGTATGAAGAGACTCACAGCATAGAACAGTGTATGAAGAGACTCACAGCATAGAACAGTGTATGCAGAGACTCAGCAGAGAACAGTGTATGCAGAGACTCACAGCATAGAACAGTGTATGAAGAGACTCACAGCATAGAACAGTGTATGCAGACACTCACATCATAGAACAGTGTATGCAGAGACTCACAGCATAGAACAGTGTATGAAGAGACTCACTGCATAGAACAGTGTATGCAGAGATTCACAGCATAGAACAGTGTATGCAGAGACTCACAGCATAGAAAAGTGTATGCAGAGACACTCAGCAGAGAGCAGTGTATGCAGACTCACAGCATAGAAAAGTGTATGAAGAGACTCACAGCATAGAACAGTGTATGCAGAGACTCAGCAGAGAACAGTGTATGCAGAGACTCACAGCATAGAACAGTGTATGAAGAGACTCACAGCATAGAACAGTGTATGCAGACACTCACATCATAGAACAGTGTATGCAGAGACTCACAGCATAGAACAGTGTATGAAGAGACTCACTGCATAGAACAGTGTATGCAGAGATTCACAGCATAGAACAGTGTATGCAGAGACTCACAGCATAGAACAGTGTATGCAGAGACACTCAGCAGAGAGCAGTGTATGCAGACTCACAGCATAGAAAAGTGTATGAAGAGACTCACAGCATAGAACAGTGTATGCAGAGACACTCAGCAGAGAACAGTGTATGCAGAGACGCACAGCTTAGAACAGTGTATAAAGAGACTCACAGCATAGAACAGTGTATGAAGAGACTCACAGCATAGAACAGTGTATGCAGAGACGCACAGCATAGAAAGGGTACGAAGAGACTCACAGCATAGAACAGTGTATGAAGAGACTCACAGCATAGAACAGTGTATGAAGAGACTCACTGCATAGAACAGGGTATGCAGAGATTCACAGCATAGAACAGTGTATGCAGAGACTCACAGCATAGAACAGTGTATGCAGAGACTCACAGCATAGAACAGTGTATGCAGACTCACAGCATAGAACAGTGTATGAAGAGACTCACTGCATAGAACAGTGTATGCAGAGGCTCACAGCAAAGAACAGTGTATGCATAGATTTACAGCATAGAACAGTGTATGAAGAGACTCACAGCATAGAAAAGTGTATGAAGAGACTCACAGCATAGAACAGTGTATGCAGACACTCAGCAGAGAACAGTGTATGTAGAGACTCACAGCATAGAACAGTGTATGAAGAGACTCACAGCATATAACAGTGTATGCAGAGACACTCAGCAGAGAACAGTGTATGTGGAGACTCACTGCATAGAACAGTGTATGCAGAGACTCACAGCATAGAAAAGTGTATGAAGAGACTCACAGCATAGAACATTGTATGCAGAGACACTCAGCAGAGAGCAGTGTATGCAGAGACTCACAGCAGAGAACAGTGTATGCAGAGACACTCAGCAGAGAGCAGTGTATGCAGACTCACAGCATAGAAAAGTGTATGAAGAGACTCACAGCATAGAACAGTGTATGCAGAGACACTCAGCAGAGAGCAGTGTATGCAGACTCACAGCATAGAACAGTGTATGAAGAGACTTACAGCATAGAACAGTGTATGCAGACACTCACAGCATAGAACAGTGTATGCAGAGACTCACAGCATAGAACAGTGTATGAAGAGACTCACTGCATAGAACAGTGTATGCAGAGATTCACAGCATAGAACAGTAAATGCAGAGACTCACAGCATAGAAAAGTGTATGAAGAGACTCACAGCATAGACCAGTGTATGCAGAGACACTCAGCAGAGAGCAGTGTATGCAGACTCACAGCATAGAAAAGTGTATGCAGAGACACTCAGCAGAGATCAGTGTATGCAGAGACTCACAGCATAGAACGGAATGAAGTGCCTGATGCCCCATAGCGCCTCACCTGGGATTGGGCATTCTTAGCCATGGGTGGGATATAGAATTAGGAAACCCTGCACTACTGACACTCGCCCTGCACTTTCTGTGTAAAAGGGAAGCATGTATTACTGCTGCAAGTGCTGCACATGTTCTGTTTGAAAGGGAAGCTTGAATGTCTGCTTCCTTTGTTAGGCCTTTTTCATGTGTGAAGCAAGCATCCTCTGCTGATGCCTGTGTTCTCCCAGTTCAGGATTACAACTGGATATCTGCAGGTGGAGATTATGTCAGTGGACTTTAAAAGATGTTGGGGTGGCTGAAGAACCAGGGCACCAACATACAAGGGGGCGTTTTGCTTGCTTATTTATTTATTTATTTTGAAGGTTTTATATAGCGCGAACAAGACCCTTGCGGATATCAGAGCGCTTTACAATGTGCTTGCATTAGAGCCTATGACAACCTTGCTATGCCACTCCCCATACCCCACCACAAATTGATAAGCCCTCAGGGGCTTAGAGGGCTACCAAAAAGAGCCTCAAAGTAAACCAAAGAGCCAGCGTACCAGCTAATATACAAGAAGAAATAAGAGGGAGTGGAAGACAAAAAAAAGCAGGGAACTCAAATGTTTCCTTTAACTTACATCGAAGTGGAGGAAGTTTAAATGGGAGAAATCTGAAATGAAATATCCTTGGCTCAAAATGTGGAGTCTACCAAAATCATTCATGTACATTACTAAATGGCAATGTTGGTATTTATGAAACAGCTTATACTTATCGCACTGTGAGGCCCCATTAGGAGGCGAGGTGGGAAAGAAAGGCAGGAAGAGAAAACAAGAGATAGAGAGAGGGTACAATGTATAGCATGGGGCAGGCTAAAAAGAGAACACAGTGAGAGAGACAATGGAAGAGAGCGATAGAAGAAAGGAAGAGTGAAGGCTGATTCATTGCTGAGGGATGCCTGAAAGAAGAAGCTGCTGTGGGATGATAAAATGAAAGGGATTGCAAACCTGAAAAGGTAAATCAGCCCAAATTGGGATAAGGAACTGCGAAGGATGATGACCGTGGGAGCACCATGAATGAATGTTGAGCATGCGTATAGGGCATAGTGAAAGGCTGTACAAGTTCATAACAGCTTCTGCAGTCTTTAATGATGAAAGCATTCATATCTGAATATGGGCAAGGAAAGCACATGTTCAGCTGTGATAACCTGCAACAATCTGCTTTTGTCTGTGCCATCGTGCAGACTGGGTGCACTTTTCTAGAATTGTGCCAGGGCTAGTCATGGGCAAAGTGAGCAGCTGTCCAGGGCCCTGTGCCAGCTCACTGACTAGGGCCCTGTTAGAAATGGGGGTCTCTAGTTGGTAATAGTATACACCTTTGTCCAAATAGGGATCCTTGCTTCTAGTCAGGGAAAGGAGGATACACTCCTGAATAACCCATGCTCACCCCCTTGGTAGCTTGGCACAAGCAGACAGGCTCATCTCAGAGGCAGTGTGTAAAGCAATTGTGAACACATACAGTAATACAGTGAAAACATCATAAATGGACACCACACCAGTTTAGAAAAATAAGTAATCTTTACTAGACTTAACACAAGACCAAACAACAAAAATCCACAATACAGTACTCAAAAATATGACTTTCAAATGTTAGAAATTGTTTGTTCAATGTAGATGGTAAAGGCGACACCTTACTCTCAAACTACCTTGGTGCATTACGCAAAACAAACAAAAGGGTCGCAGGGAAGGTGTTGCGTCGGTTGCTTGCTTCGGGGGAGGTGATACGTCGGTTCCTTACTGCAGCGCATGGAGGTGATGGGTCGGTTCCTTACTGGAGAGGAGGTGATGCTTCGGTTTCTTACTGCATTCCGGTAATGATGCAACAAGATGGCGCCTCGATGCGACGATCCGGTGCGATGCGATAAAATGGCGTCTTTGATGCAATGCAACAACTTGGAGGCAATGCGTCCACGCCCGACGACCGTGCGGTGAAATCGATGAACTTTGGAGCTGCGACAGGCCCTGCAACACGCTTCTCCGGTGATGAGACGGCACACTCTGCAGCAGGGACACGCTTCTCCGGTAATTCGACATGCTTCATCTGCAATGCGATGGCGAACAGCTGCGGCGGCGGCACACTTCTCTGCAATGGCAGGCCTGAGCCAGGTTTTACAAGCTGCTTCTTCAGGTGGCACAACCAGTGCTGCAAGCCCATCAGCAGCATTTGATTTACAAGCCCTGGGCACACATGGTGCACTGTACTAGGGTCTGACAAATAAATCAACTAGCCAACCCTGGAGCCACTAATCCATTACAACAATTTACAATAGGGAGCACATTCACTTTGGCACTGATTAGCAGTGGCAAAGTGCCCAAAGCATCTAGACCGGCAAAAACATAGCAAAAACACAGTAAGAAATGGAAGGGAGACCCACCCCAATTGTGCCAGGTCTAACAGGCTCCATGGTCCCCTCTCTACAATAATCCTCTCCAGCGCTTTCTGAATTGCTACTACACTCTTAAACAATAGAGTGCTGTTGCAGAATGGTGTGGCGGACTTGAGAGAGGGCAGCAAGACCAGGGGAGGGGACCTTCCACTCTCCCACAGGCCTTGCATCATTGATCCAGTACTGTGAAGCCCATGAGACCCACCCATCCCCGGCCTCTCAGCCATGGTCTAGTGCTGCGAGGCCCTGTGGAAAGCTCTCTCACCACCATGTTTCAACACAGAGATCCAAAGAAGAGAGCCCTTCTCCTGGTCCTCACAGCACTGAACCATGTGAGGCCCAAGGAACGAAGTTCCACGCAGGGGAACTGCTATCTATAGTGTAGCGGGTGTAGTAGTATTGGGACCTATGGTGTTTGGGGCCCAATAGACCCACAGTTTGGTTGTATTTAACTGCCCAGCCAATGGACTGACAGGAATGGGGCATTTTCCTCAGCTTGCACGAGAGCCTATCACTCCAAGCGCACAAGGCCCGCTTGCATGTTTGACAGAACAAGAGTACTGAAATTACTGGGGCCAAAATCACTGATTCAGGCCAGTAATTGCACCTCTACATCGTGCAATTGCGAGATTTGGTCCCCCAGAATATGGAACTCTGATGTCGACCCAGGAATTTTGTGTCTTTTCTTCATGGTTATCCTCAATGCCAATTGCTGCTTGCTTGTAGGGAGGCCAAAGAAGGCAGAAAGGCAGAAGTCTGGGAGTTGGTATGGTTTCCAGAATATGGGCAGGCTGTGGCATGGCTCAGGGGAGCAGTGCATGCCCGCTCTTTGATGTTGGAATGGATCTGGTGAGTGACAATTTGTGCCTGGCCCAAGGTTCCCAACCGGCAATCCAGAGTGTGGGATCACTGGGCAATTCGAATCGCCAAGGGAGTCTTATTCTATTGCTGCCAATCTTATTTATTTTGTAGGTCAGACCAACCATTCAGCATGGCAGCTATCCGGCCAAAGCTGAAAAAAGGTTTTAAATTGACCTCTAAATATATCATTAACTTATTTTACAGCATTCAGAGAACCCTAAAATGCATGAATAGCTTATTTCAGTTTTGTTAATACATATTTCTAAACGTGATTTTTAAGAAGAAGCTTGTCACTTTTTAAGTTTATACTTTTGTGAATAAGGGCCCGCCCATCTGCTCGCCTCAGTGCAGCCACTGTCTGATCTGAAAAGCTTTTTCTTTTCTGAAAACAAACTGCCTAAGTATGTGTAGATGTATGTGGTATTTTTACTGGCAAAAAGGCAACAGGCACTGTACAGAGTAAAAGACAAGCAAAAAGTAAACAAGGTAGCTTGTTTGTGAACTATTAATGCATTGAGATATAGGTTTTTTTAAAGGTGCATCTTCAATAATTTCTTAGATCATAGTGGCATTGGGGCGATCCTGATGGAAATGGGGTTGGTTTCCAGACCCTCAGGGCATAGATGGAAAAGGCCTGCTGCCTTATTTTGTTACATTATTTAATCCACAGACAAATGTTAGTAGATGTGCTGAGAACTACCAGAGACCGTGAACTTGTCTGCAAGATAAGTGGGGATGCATTGTGATGGATTTGTAAATAATGCAGCTGGTTTTAAAGATGATGCGGGCCGGCAAGGTTATTCAATAGAGTTCCATCAGCATGGGGGTGATGTGATCATATTTTTATAGGTTGTGGTTTAGAAGTGCTGCAGCTAGTAGATTCCCTTGAGGTGTGCCAGTGTGTTTAGTCTTGCAGGCCATGGAGCAGGGCTGCGAGAATACAAAGGCATGAACATCCATTCTGAATTCGCTTTCTGGCAGGAAGAAATATTTTCACCTTTTTTAGGGGTAAGAGATGGTACGAAGATATTTTTGGGGAGTTTTTTGGCAGTGTGTTGCATGAGTGTGAGCATGGTATCGGGGTGAATCCAAGTGATTCGGCATTCAGCGAAAGTTGGTGTTTGAAGACATTGTGGTTCATGTCAATGAGCCATGTTTGCCATCTAGAAAGGGTGGGCACAGAAGATGAAGCAGTCTTGGCGTTGCCGATGTGCTGTTAAACTTGTTTTTTTTTCATTAACAAAGTGGTTGATGGAATCACACTTTTCTGTGGAGTGAGGAATAGGTGTGTCCGGGGGTGTCTTGAAAAGTGTTCCACTACTGTTGGCGGCTTCACTGATGGTGCTGGTAAGGTACTTTGCTTTGACTGATGTGATGAGCTGTCAGGTATTGTGTTGAAGGACTTAAGTATAATGAGATTATTTGGAAGTGGGAGTTTGTTTTCAGAAAACAAAAAACAAAAAATACACATACAGGAAGTTTTTTCTCTATGCTTTTTCCATACCCATGACTTCGATGCCTTGCAGAACTTGTCAAAGTTTGTTCACAATCGTGGAACTTTCTTGATGTTTCCCAACTCTCCTCAATAGGCAGTGTGTTCCTTCCTATTCGGGTGGCGTTACTGCTAACAGTTCAGCTGAGGAGGAGTATCTAGTAGAAGTGGAAGCTACGTAAGAGACCTTAAAGAGAGATGGATTCCAATTACACACAAGCGTGCTTCAGGAGTAACAGGAGTATCAAATATCTACCGCACAGCTGAGTATGAAGTGTGTTTATGGTATCTGAGATCTGTGTGGTGCATCAGAGTGCTGGCACTATTCGCAATCCAGTTGCACTTGTGCACAATACCCTCTTAAGGTGTCCTTTAACACCTGCCTTTGTTTGCACCGCTTTTTTGGAGCGAACACACCGCTATATATCAGATTTCTACCATTGATATCATCAACAAAATGCACTGTTGATGGAACAGAGTTCTATAAAATACATGGATAGTGTGTAAATTGTTTCATGTCGCACACATAATCTTTGCAATTTAAGTTGCTTACTGATGAGTGCTGTTATTCAATCCCTGGCATGCAGGCTTAATTTGTAAAAGAATAAGTGCCAGGGCCCAAAAATTTCTCAACAGCTTGTGCCTTTCCAAGCAGGGCAATATGCCTATACAAGTCGAGCAACCCAAGCATTTTCTTGCCTGGTGCGTAATTTCCTCAAAAAGTCTGAGCATTATACAAGAAACAAATGAGTACTGTTGATAGAATAAAATGTCACGTTTTAGATGCACAGTCCATTTGTGGCCACTGGGAGCGATATAAAACCCGTACACTACGTATTCCAACGATGTTCAATAACATATTTAAGTTGAACTGGCCTTTATAGAGTCAGTCCCATTTGAACGTCTCAAACTTTTGTGCAATAAAGACTGATGTGCATGAAAAATTATATTTCATGTTAAATTTAAGAGAGTATTTCGTATATCATACTCCGCAAATAGCCATTAAGGCATCATTGCATTCCAGAGACCACCATTAGAAGTAGACTGCTTTTCTTGACCTCTGCAAAAACATCAGTATTTGCAGCGATTAGAATCACGTGTTTTGAGGAATCTGCCGCACCCCCTGCAGCTAAGAAGATCAAACCTGTTAAAACTGATTGGGAGAAAGTGCCTACTGGAATACTAGTTCATAGAGATTTTGGCGCCCATGGCACAACAAATCTGCATTTAGATTCCAATTTTAAAAGGGGTAATAGGTCCAGTTTATCACACCTTCTGAATTCTAGATCCTGGGTGTCAGGTTTTACCAGGCATATAAATATCTGATTGCATATATGGGGACCCCCTCTATGAGACCATGTGGTCAGGGAAAAGAGGAGAAAGAACATACAATAGTATCAAAAGTTTCCCTCATCGACCATATTATTTACATTCAAGGATTACTTCGCATAATTTTTCAACTCAATTCAAAAAGTACACCTGTAGACACTAAAGTTTATCTCAAAAATACATTTTTAATTATATCAAAAAGTTTGTCATTATTTTTTGTTTTTCTTTTCTTTTTTTAAATAAATCCATTTATCAAGTGACAGAATGTAGACTTCAGTCCTTCACTACATAAGTTCATTGATACATATTTTTCTTATAATTCATACTATTCCTAAAAAAACACATAAAAATACTAATATTACTATATCCCCCTGGATCACTTCACTCATGCACACTTATATCACCTATCATACCACTCCTTTCATTCTCACAGCATCAATACAAACTATATCACAACTTGGTACTCAAGACGTCTCAATAACAATGTATGAGACCCAGCACTAGAATGGTCTACGCGCGTTTCGGTGGGTTAAATGATGTCCGACAACCACCTTCTTCAGGACCTTGTATGATATAACACGTGTGGGTTCCAGGGGACGTGTGAAATTTTAAAATTCCAACATCCCAGTAGTGTAGATATTTTTTATTCAAAATTATCCGTTTTGGGGTTCAGGGGATCTTGTTAGTAGTTCTTGCACACACAGCTTAAGGTCCGCATATTATCCATAGCCAACTGTTCTATTCCAAATTTCTAATGCCAAGTGGTAGTATCATCCTTAAGAATTACGTCCTTGCAGATTCCCATTAATCAAGTCTGTTCTGCGGGTATTTTCACAATAACTCTTAGTAGTCCGACAAAATATTTTGTACAATACCTTCTCTATTTTCGAATCTACATCCCTCGTTATCCGTCACCCCGTAACGCCTCCAAAGAAATTGGGATGATCCCAATTTCTTTGGAACTACTAACAAGATCCCCTGAACCCCAAAACGCGCGTAGACCATTCTAGTGCTGGGTCTCATACATTGTTATTGAGACGTCTTGAGTACCAAGTTGTGATATAGTTTGTTTTGATGCTGTGAGAATGAAAAGAGTGGTATGATAGGTGATATAAGTGTGCATGAGTGAAGTGATCCAGGGGGATATAGTAATATTAGTATTTTTATGTGTTTTTTTAGGAATAGTATGAATTATAAGAAAAATATGTATCAATGAACATATGTAGTGTAGGACTGAAGTCTACATTCTGTCACTTGATAAATGGACTTATTTCAAAAAAGAAAAGAAAAACAAAAAATAATGACAAACTTTTTGATATAATTAAAAATGTATTTTTGAGATAAACTTTAGTGTGTACAGGTGTACTTTTTTAATTGAGTTGAAAAATTATGCGAAGTAATCCTTGAATGTAAATAATATGGTCGATGAGGGAAACTTTTGATACTATTGTATAAATATCTGATGCAATGTGAGACACTTGTAATTAGGGAAAAAAACTAATACAAATGATATATGGTAATACTCAAATGCTGCGAGGAAATACTCGTTTCGCCCCCAATAAAGAGAATCTAGCCACAAACAGGATTTAAAGAATTTTCTGCTAAATTGTCTGGCAAATCTGAGGCGGTAAGAGGTAATGTAGGACTTGTTTGTAAGATCTGGCACGTCGGTTTGATATGATAGCACCCCTGATATTGGAGGAGGGCCACCAGTATGCAGTCCATATCAGAATGATATCATCCTTCAAATGTAAATACATTTTACCTTCTGCATTTTCTCAATCACATTGATTAATCGTGGAAGCAAAAGAATAAGTGCCATGACCCAAAATTTTGTTCAGAAACCCGGAGCTAGCGCTATGGAATGTTGGGGTGCAGAATACCAAGGTTGCGTAGTCTTGATTCCACCTCATGCTTCTGTAACCCACCATCAGACACTCACTGCCTCTTTACCCACCTCATGCAGGGGATTTTTCATCTCTGCTTTCTCCCTTTGTCATTGTTTTTCTGTCTTACTCTTCCTTTTCCTCTTTCTTTCTTCCTTTGATTTTTTTCTCTCTTGTTCTGGGTCAAAGTCTGTTGAGGAAAATTAAATGCCAGTCCTCAAACAATTAGTGCCTGTGGGCCCCACCTGCAACCACCGGCTCCAATTAAGCACTGGCCTTGTACAACAATTTATTGCCAACATCATGCACAAAATGGAAACATATCAATCATATGTAACCTGTGGGATATGAATGCTGTGTTAAAATTTAAAGAAAAGTGCACACAAGAAAATTAGTTTGCAGATTACATATTTAAGTTCGTCTTGTAGTATGTCAAGTCCTATGAACCACTCTTTATCCCTACCTTAGACCAGTATAGAGGAGAAGCACCCATGCCAGACAGGCATTCTAGATCGCTTAAAGATATTTACACTTCAAATGTCCAACAGTGGGTCTGAATAAAGGAGGCATTCGTTCCGGACTTGGGAGAATGGACTGTCACCATGTTGGTGCCCCACGCTCTCGGGCAGCCTTCCTCAGGACTAGATACATTAAATAAATTACCACACAAGGGCTCAGTTTATGAGTCAGGTGGTGCAATATTACCCACGGTGTCATGTGATAAATTTGCTCAGTTAGATTATATATTAACCCAAATTCTTTTTTGCACACGACACATTGCAGCCCGATTTTTCTGCAAACATATTTACCATTCAATAAATGCAGGCGAAATACCCCTTGCAGAAAAATTGCATGGAGAGTTTATTTTTCCTGCTATTACAAGATGCAGTGAAGTCTGAAAAGCATGAGAAAACTCCTGCGCAGAGCAGTGGTGTAGATAGTTGGTAGTGGGGTCGGGGGGGACAGGGACTGTCTTGGGGTTGATGGCCCCCTCGTTCTTTCATGCGGCCGCCCCAGACAGCAAACTCAGAGACGGCCAGCCCCGCTCTTGTATGCGGCCGCCGCGGGCGGCAAATGCAGTGACCGCCACGGGAGGCAAAAGGGCTAGCTACGCCATTGACCCAGAGCAGGTAGTAACGTTTTCAAACTACTACTGGAAGGGTGATACTCCTTCAAAACAATGTTAATTCACCTATTCACAAAATTTTACAGAAAATGGACGTATTTTAAATCATGTACTCCAAGAATATTCATAATCTAAAATACGCTGCCTGAACACGGTACAAGTTTATTACAACTTGCATCTGGTACATGATACTACATCGGTTGTACGTGATTTGATGGAAAAACGTTTCATGAAAGACCATTACTGAGAAACCATTTCATCAAACTGATTAATTGAACTTTTCAGAATGAATGGCATTTACCTTTTTAGTATAAAGCAGTCCATAGAAAGTCTTTTTGGTCAAAATTGGCTTTTGAATGCTTATCTTTGAAGTGTAAATGCAATGGGTGCAGGTCTTACTTTCGGAAACAATTTTGGCTGAGATATTTATTTCAATGCTTTACTTCAGGAGACTTTATTTCATATTTATATCTTTTACATTGGTTAACAATTACTTTGTATGCTTTTAATTGGCTGACTCATCACCACTCATAAACACCATCCATCGCTGCCCCCTAGGATCCCTCACCACACCTAAACTACACTTATTCCATGAGGCCTACAATCCCTTTCTACCCCCAAAATCCACCATCCCTGAAACATAAAATCACTCACTACCCCCAACACAACCCATTCCTGAACCGTAAAAATCCCTTTCTATGCCAAATCCCCACCCATCCCATACTCTTTAAAACATCTCAGAACACCCAAGCCTCACCCATACCTGAACCCTTAAAACCCCCTCTCCCCATAAACACCAGCAACCCATGACCTATAAACTTATGCCTTCACCTAGGATAATAGAATTACTGACTGCATACATGATGGATGCCTACAATGAGAAGTTTTACACCGGATATAGCTGTGAGAGATTGACATAAACATGCTCATGCATCCATATGACAAGCCCTCTGTCCTGAACACACCACTGTACCAAAACGATAACAGCATATCGTAAGTAAAATGGTAATGCATGAAAACTCAAGTGTAAAACATTTTCATTAAGTACAATCCACCCATTGCCAAAATGCCATAGACAAACAACCCATTCCCAAGTATCTCTCTTCATTAAACCATTAACTATCAACAATAGGTCAATAGGTCAACAATAGGTCATGGCAGTGTCCAACCGGATTTCCAACTATTACACCTAGAAGACACCTCCTATCTGGAGTGTGAGAAGTCTATTTTTTTTCTTGTGAAATTTTGTGAGATTCTATGAAAATTTCATGAACTTGTGCTTTCGGAGTGAAATGTGGAATGCCGGTTTGTCACGTAATATTTTTTCATCCAAGCACACACCTCACGTAAACAAATCTTGGTAGAAGACTGGTTCGAGCTGATAATATCTCTCAGCAAGGCATTTCCTATGCTGCAGGTATTGCAGGAAATTTATGAATGGGAGGTGCATGCTCCAGAAAGCAAGTTACATGAATTTACGTAGTATGCAATCTTGAGAAATGTCATGAATTTTGCCTAACATGCATAATTAAAACTTTGAAGTCCTTTTCGTAAAATAACACATTACAACAACCTATTACACTACGCATGTAAACGTCACTCCTCTAACCGCTCCTTTTACAATGATATACATTTCAGTCGGATCACAGACCACCTTTTGTGAGGTACAACTTCCCTCTGTAATGTGAGCTGAACATGCAAGCCTAGGTGGCCTGATAGGGGAGACCTTCTGAAAAGGTCATGGGGATGAGTGGGTTGGGGGAGGAAAAAGGCTAGTGATACTGTCAGAAAGTCTCAACCACAAAACTGTTTGGTGATAATAATTGCTAGTCAGTCATGCTGTAATGCATGGGCATGTGGGTTCAATGACACGTAAAATGGCATTCTGTTTACTCCATCCTTCATTCCTAATGCACATATAGGACTCACTCGTACTTACAGCTTCCTATACCCTTCTTCAATATCTAACGGAGCCAAGACCTCATCTTGGGGTAATTGACTCCTCTCGGGGAAATATCCAGTTGATGACATTTGAATCATATATGTCCTTTCTATATTAGCATGGCCAGCCTTTATGGATTCTGTCTGGATCCAAAGTTTAGCAATCCTCAAGTGTGGGCTTACAGAGTAGAGTCATATTACCCTACATCATCTCTAACAGAAGCTCCCCGTTTATTCAATAATTTACTTTCCATTCAGCTCTTCCTTCCCACTGTAACTTCTCGTTCAGAGGCAATTCTATGTTTATCCCCATTATGCATGTAACTTCCTGCACATTCTGCCCACATTATCTCAATTTCCAAAAGTCCCCTACACTGTTTACAGTTACTTACTCTGCTCCATTCTCTTGCATGTCTCTACTCCACTCACTGGACTTTGTACCCGCTCCGACAGCAGCGTCTAAGTGTCTGAATCAACCCCAACTTAATCTTTTCTATGAACCACTTAACTCGGGTTTAAGGAGTGTCAGAAGGATAGGGAAGGCCAAGTGTGATTGACGCACGTGAAGGTAGAGTAAAGACACCCTGAATTAAATCCACTGCCGTCATCTGCCTGCTACCCAATTGTTTGCTTGTGGGCCATCCCCTCCAGCTATGACCGCCAAACTTGGCACTCTCATTCACAACACAGATCACAATATTCTATTTTGGGGCCAAAATTGGTTGATTATCTCCGAACTAGAAGATGCTGATCCAGGTTTCCTATCTGCATTATCCTAGGTTTTCATCGACAGGTATATGATTATGCAGTGGAGGAGCAAATGCCGAAAAGCAAATCTTCCTCATTGGAATCCTGGGTTCAAGTGAAATGCCTCCACATACTAATGCAATGAGCTTAAACTCTGCCCACTTGGCAGAGGCGGCCTGTCCATTTGAGCGGAGGAGCGTCACGCCACTTAAAAATCTGCTGAAATGAAAACTAAAATGGTAATTCATTATGTTTTATTTTTCATCCCCCATCCCGAGCCAAGCCTCAGGATGGTAGTGGGGCAGCTGCTAAGTGACAGCAGCAGGGAGGTGGGTAAGCTGGTATGGCACCGTTTAAAATGCACATCTCTTTTCGGCCGGCATAATGACGGCCAGCCACACATGGGCACTTTAAACAGCTCTACACCACCTGTCTCAAGACAGCTGGTTTAGAGCAAGCCAAAGCCTCCAGAGTGCTGTGGAGCACTGAGTGAGACTGCTCCGACCAATCCTAGGGCTGTTCTCATGCTGGTAAAAGCAGCCCTAGGATTGGCCAAGAGAGATGCTGTATCCAGTTCCTGTGTGTGAAGAAGAGGGCCTGAGTGAGGACGTCACCGATTGCAGGAAAGTTTTTTATTTTTTTAATGATCATTTTCATGGCGCCCCCCACCTTATCCTCCCCCATAGATGCCAGCCGCCACTGACATATGGTCCGCGGAGTTGGACACACTAACCCACTTGAGCAGAGAATTAAATGTTTCTGAATTCTACCTTTGAATGGTTTTAAATTTTAATGGGATTCATTCGAGCAGAAAACGCTCAAAACATTACTCTGTGAAATTCAACGATTCAGCAAAACATCCCAGTTTCAGGCGCTCATTCCAGAAACCTAAAGCATTGACTGAGTTTTTCCATCTCTATCCACCCCCACCCCCTCGCACTGAAGCATTTTCACAAGCTTTCTGTAAACTAATCCCATTGGTACAAATATTGATAACAGAAAAGGCAGATAAAAACTGTTTTGTTTCATAACACGACAAACACATCAGCATTGAACAAGGCCTCCAGGATCCTTGCTGCAGACAAGAGGTGGAAAATAAAAAAGATAAGCAATAAATAAATGAAAACAGGGTCTTAAAAATTTGACACCGTGAAATACATTTTAAGTTTTGAAATGTCGCACAAGTGGTCTTAGTGTAATAGGTCTTCTAGAAGGGCATGTTGTGTTGTAATTAAGGATGTAAAATTAATTGCAATGGTCGATAAATCCATAATAAACAATACATTAATTAGAACGTGTGCAGTAGAAAATGAAATGTATCCCATTCATATAATCTATCAGTACAAGAGCGGCTAGCGGGAGATGTCAAGCGAAGGGATAAGATGTGGCTTGCATACACGGCAACAGCGCCATTCGAATCTTTGATACCGGCACAATAGGTAATGATTGCGGGATAAACACATTTCACCTGAGGTTCTGCTCAAATGTGATAGAATTTCCTAAAATGACACCCACAAGGAGACACACTCTTTAAATTCTAGACGCTTCCACAATTTCCCAGCATTTGTGAATCAGCTTTGCGGCAGAAAGTGCTAAAGTGTGATTAAGATGTTCCCTAAATGGCTGCCTGGCCTCAGTCTATCGTCAAGAGCTTGAAGAGTAGCAATCAGGGGGTACAGAGGAACATCCACTTCAGGAGATTCCAGCATCAAATCACAGGTCGCCCTCCCTTACATATGGAGTTTGGGGTAATGCCGGAGAAGATGAAGCTGGGCCCCGCCTGATTTGTAACATCTGAGGCAGAAGCAATCACAGTTTGTAGAACCCATCAGTGTATAATCAAAGCAACGGGGAATTTTATGAAGTGTATAATGCTGGAAAGGGCACAGGTGAACATGATCTTACTGGTATCCAGGATCCAATTGCAAACAAAAGTAGGTGCTGCACCATTTTCCAATCATTGTTATGCTTGGAGACCAGTGGCGGCTCCTCCGCTAAGGAGAGGGAGCGTCGCCCCACTGCTATTTGAGAGGTGCAAAAATGAAAAATAAGACGTTATTATCATTTTTTTTTTCTGTGCGGGACTGGAGCCAGGTCGGGCGGGGCTGGAGTGGTTTGCGCTCCCTAAGTGCTCATGCAGCATTGTGATTGGCTGGGAGAGTTTGCTTCCGGTGCTGCCAGTGCAGACGAAGAGGACAGAGGAGAGGGGTACGGCTGCGGCGAAGGAAAGGCAAGTTTATTTACTTAATTTTTTTTATGAAAAATAGCTGCGTGTGTCACAAACCTGCAACTCATGCATATTGATAAGATGTGTTAAATTTGTTGCTTTATTATGAATTTGAAAACCACTTGTGTGCAGTCACGATGGCTTCTTGTGCGGGGAAAAAGAGTAAAAGTAACTTTATGGTAAAATACATCAGGTATTCTTTGACTAATGCTGAATTTCAGATTTCTGCGGTACAAGCAGTGGTGATTTTGCAAGTTGGATCACAAGAATAACCAGAGTGTGCCCTCTAGTTTCTGCCCTTGCCAGTAAAACTCCAACTAAGAATAAATGCAATGCGCACAAGGCCATATTGGGGGAAAACTTTGAATACTTAAAGTTCAGGATAGAAGTCAATAAACAAGTATGGTATGATATTCACAACATATGGGTTAAACAGGACCTGCTAGGCTACTTGGAGTCAGTGCAGTGGTAGGAGGTTAGGATGGATGGAATGATTTGAGCCCATCATACAGTAGAAGATCAGCTTCTTCAAAGCATAGATGTTTGCCACGGTTACAGTCACTATGAATAATCGAGTTGACAAATGATTAGCACCATAATGCTACGTAAGAATTGGGGTAACGTTGGGTATGTAAAGATCTGTAATAACCTACTGGAATGCGATAAACAGTTCTTGGTGATAATCGGTGTAAGAAATTGGCTTACTGGTTGAGGGACATGAAACCCTACTCAAGCAGCAACCACAATCCTTGTCAGAGTGAAATCACAAGCAAACCCTAAATTAGCCTGTGCTCAACCCTCGGGTAGCTTGGCGCAGAGCAGTCAGGCTTAACTCAATGGCAATGTGTAAAGTATTTGTGCAACATTTGAAACTGTAACAATGTGAAAACACAACACAAGAAGGATCAAATACTAAATTAGAAAGTAGAGTACATTTTAATAAATAAAACAAGACCAAAATGCCAAAAATCCAATTAGTAGTTTAAAGATTTCAGTGAAAATAGCTCCAAAAGCACCAAGCTACAGCCAGATCGGCACAAAGTGACATGTTCAGGCCCACCGCGATGGATTGCGGGTCGGCTCCAGGGACCCAGTTAGGACCATTGAAAAGAGTACCTTAAATCCTGGTTGCGGAGCATTGCAAGATCACCAAACTCGAGTTGTCTACCTGTTCCCAATTAGTAGTTACAGATAATTAAAGTTAATAAGGTAACCCAACTGTTATCCTATGTGAGAAGCAGGCCTTGCAGATGTGAAAAACAAATGTAAGAGTTTTTCACTACCCGGACACGTAAAACGTAAAAGTACATGTGCAACATTTTAAAAACACTGCACCCTGCTCTCTGGGCTATTCAGGGCCTACACTACGGGTGACTAATATTTATTAAAAAGTAAGGTTTGGGCTTGGCAAAAGGTTTATTTTGTCAGGTTGAAATGGCAGTCTAAACTGCACACACATGCTGCAATGGCAAGCCTGAGACACGTTTAAAGGGCTACTCAAGTGGATGACACAAGCAGTGCTGTAGGCCCACTAGTAGCATTTCATTTACAGGCCCTGGGTACAACTACTACCACTTTACTAGGGACTTACAAGTAAATTAAATATGCCAGTTGGGATTGAGCCCTGTTTAGGGAGAGAGTACAAGCCCTTTAACACTGGTTGGCAGTGGTAAAGTGCACAAGGTCCCGAAAGCCAATAAAACGGGTTCAGAAATCAGGAGGGTGAAAGCAAAATGGAGATTATACTACAGAACAGACCAAGTCGAACAATCTACAATTGGAATAAGAATTAGCACCAGTGATAACTCCCAGGATGTTCACCTATGTCACGAGAGGTGAGGTAGTTACCATAGGCATTTGCCATTCCAAAGATTACGGTTGGGTCTAAAGATGATGTAAAATGTTATTAATCTGCCATTTCAATGAGTTTATCAACATCCTTAAATCTAGCACAACATTCTAAATATGTGACTTTAGTACCAGATTACTCCTCTTTATCTTACATAGTAGTTTACTACTAATAGCTACATAAGTGGTAGCTTTGGGGCGAGAGCCATGAGTGTTTGTAAGAAAGAGAAGAAAAATGTCATTACATGTTCAATTACAGCCCCTCATCGTGTACAAGTAAGAACTATTCTAAAGATGAAGAGGCTTAAACAATTATAGCTCAAGATCCAGTAATGCAGACATTTGTCACTGGTAACAACCTCAACCATTTTAGTAATATGTTTATAATTAAGAGAAGAAAAAAGAAGTACAACATTATAAATAGGCAATCAATGGGCTGACAGGAGAATAGAACTTCTCATAATTTCATCATGTTTTAGGATCACAATTTATAACGAATTATCGCATTATCAAAGGCGATATCACCAGGCCCGCATTCCCATGGAAAATGGATACACATTATTATGCCTTTTAAAAAACTAATTATGTCCAACTAACCCCCAAAGACTGCCAGCTAGTAATTCAGTAAATGGAGATGGGATGAGCAGCAAACAAACCAAGCATGAAGAAAAACAATTATCTTACTAAAATGGAGTAGGCAGCATGAACTGGGAGATAAAGTGATAATTACGGACACAAGAAAATGGCCCAATGTAACAGAATCAAGTATAGCATAACACAGAAACCCCTGGCTAAGCATTAACAAATCAAAAACCAATACACAGTCTCAAAAGGGGAGGTGGAAAAACTTCACAGGGAACATGCATCTCAAAAATATTGTTCCAATGAGTATAGGAGAAAAAAACAAGCAACTCATGTTCATACACTTACTAATCTTGTATAATGGCCTCAATAGGAACTGGAGAATTTCTAAAACGAGTAAAACTTGAAAGCTATCATAATCACTTTAAAAAGTTGCCAAGTGGTGTAGCGTTGCTTGTCAGTGGAATAAGTGCCTCTCCTGTGAGTTCTGGAAATCTAGTCAGTGAGTTCTTGAAAGTACTGTGCTAGAACATAAATCTCCACAACTGGACAAAGGTTTAAGTTAGACACCCCAGCACACCCTTGAGTAAGAACAAACAAGAGAGAATGACTCTTAAATGAAGATATCAAAATCATGGTAGCAGTATACATGCCTCTCAACAGGAGCACAGGCGATAATATTAGCACGTACTTAGAAAAGTCAGCAGACAGTCCAGAATTGGTGTAGGGAGAGTTGTCAATTCCTCTTGGAAGGGGATCTCAGCACAAAAAACTAATATAAACATATCCCAGAGGTACAGTGTGACACTTTATACAAGAAGATTCTAATCAACACTGCCCTAGCTTCAAATACAGCTGACACAGTAAGGATCATACTGATTAGTGGGCATGTACGAAATTGGGTTACTGGTTGAGGGGGTGAAACTCTGCTCAAGCAGGAATCACAATCAATGTCAGGGTGAGAGGCACAAGCAACCCTAGATTAACTTGTGCTCAACACTTGGATAGCTTGAAATAGTGCAGTCAGGCTTAACTCAGAGGCAATGTTTAAAGTTTTTGTGCAAAACCTTGAACAGTAACACAGTAAAACCACACCACAAAAGGATTCCACACAAGAGTAGAAAAATAGAGTAGATTTTAATAAATAAAACATAAACCAAAACAACCAAAATCCAAATAGTAGAACCGGATTTGTGCAAAGAGCGAACTGTGGATTTCTGGTCACACTGGACTGGAACAAAGTCACAAGTTCAGGCCAACTGCAATAAAGTGAGGGCCACATACTGGGACCTAATTAGGCCAACTGAACAAAAGATACCTTAAATCTTGGTTGTGGAGCATTGCGAGGTCCTGTGGGAAGGATGCATTGTGCAAACAAGGAGATGCATCCGTTCTGAAGAGCTACAAAGCTGCGATGAGAGAACTTGTGTCGTCGTTGAGGCTGCCTGTTGATGGGAGATTTGCAATGGGAGGGCCTGCATTGGTAATGCTTCACACAGTAGTGGTTACGATGTGGCCTGTGAGGTTGATGAGGAGTCCTTACGCTGGGAGAAATCTTGCAGCAGAGTCGATGCGGAGTTTCAGCTCGGGTTTGAACCGCATAACGGGGGAGAAGCGTCAGTTCTGTCGGGTCCACAGATGGGCTGGCAGAGCACCTCGGACCCACTTCCAATGTTCCAGGACTGGTGGGAGCAACACGTGGCATTGTAGGACTCACAGATGACAGAGTCCAGGTGCTGGATTCAACGTTGTTGAAGCCTTCTGTCCCTGAGGATCTAGTCAGCAGGCCAACCAACTAGCCCTTTGAGTCACTCTAGGGTCCTGGGTTAAACAGTTGCAGGCCCAGGCCTTCTCATCCAGGAAAGAGCCCAGCAGTCCTTTCATCAGCACAGCAGTCCTTTTTCCTGCAGAGTATCCACAGGTCAAGAAGTGTACTGAACAGTTGGTACCTGGGGTCCAATATTTATACCCGGTCATTACTTTGAAGTGAGAGAAGCTTCTAGAGGATTCCCTATGAAGTCCCCAAGCATCTTGCCTTCCTGTCCTTGCTCCATACAACACCTTGTGTGGCAGCAGGACACAGCCTATTCAAGTATAAGTAGGGCTGTTCCCAACTCCGCCCACCCATTCTTCCAGTGATAGCCCATCCAGGCACATCTAAGCTCTCTATTCTGTGTGGCTGTCTGGGAGAAATGCACAAAGTCCAGCTGTCAGTTACACCCACTCATGTGACCCAGAGACAGGCTGCAGGCACTAAATGGGTATGACAGCAAAGTGCCAACTTTCTAAAAGTGGCATTTCAAAATTGCAATTTAAAATCTGACGTGACCATGAGAGAGGATTTTTCAATACAATTAATTAGACACAAACTCAAACTCTCTACCTACTCCCAATTGGTAGTTACAGATTATTAAAGGTAATAAGGTAACTCCAATGTTATCCTACAAGAAAGGCATGCCTTGCAGTAGTAACACATTAATGTAAGAGTTTTCACTACCAGGTCTTGTAAAACTTAAAAGTACACCCCCAACTTCTTAAATACACAGCACTCTGTCCTCTGGGCTGTCAAGGACCTACCTAGGGGGTGACATTTATGTATTAAATAGGAAGGATTGGGACTGGCAAAAGGTTATTTTTGTAGGTCAAAATATCTGTTGTTTAAAAACTACATACACAGGCTTCAGTGATGGGCCTGAGACATGTTTAAAGGGCTGCTTATAAGTGCGGCAGGCTCACTAGTAGAATGTGATTTACAGGCATTGGGTAGGGGTACAGGTAGTGCCACGTCACTAAGGGCTTACAAGTAAAATTAAATATGCCAATTGCGTATTAGCCTGTTCTACCATGTTTTAAGGAGTGAGCACAAGCACTCTAGTACTGGTTAGGAGTGATAAAGTGCACAGAGTCCTAAAAGCCAACAAAAACGGGCTGAGGAAACAGGAGGGTGAAGGCAAAACGTTGGGGGATGACCCAGCAAAAAGGGCCAAGCCCAACAGGGCACATTTACAGCAACTACTAACACTCAAAAAGCCTCAAATGAAAAAGGCAATGATCTATATGAGAAACATTATTTTAAAGCAGTACCCATCCCTTGAGTGGATAAAAGTTGTTGGTTTAAAAAACTAAAATAAACTGTTTCCTTTTGGCAAAATAAAACGCAAGCATGGTGCTCTGCTGTCCCTAGTAGTCCACCATGGCTGCATTCACAGGGTGTTAAAACTTGCGACCTTCCTCATCAATTTTCATAATGCAGGTTGTTTTGCAACTCATACAAATGTGTGACTTGCAATAGAACCTATTAACATATAGGCTGCATCATACATTAGTTACCCATTTGCAAACCACTTCGTGCGCAAAGGGCACATGCTGGTTTGTGAATGGGACTCAGTATATCTGGTCCTTATACCCAAATTACAATGAAACACTTAATTCCAGATTCAACTGTTAAAGGTATGTACTGACTGTATTAGGGTTATGAGTATTACCTCACTGATAGCTTCACTCTGACCCCTCACCTTACCCCTGGGACAGTTCACCATTTTACCTGCTGAAAGCAGGAGCAGTGTACAGGGATAAACAGCCGAATATGGCGAATAAAATACGTAAGTATGAAACACAGGTTCCTGCATGTTATTCCCCATTTCTAAGGGAAAATCACAAAATTGATTATATTCTTGCAACCCACGATTTTAACTCATGCAAGAAAAATATGCAGAGCGATATAGGTCAAAATGGGTAGTAACATATAAGAATATGTGCAAAAATACAGATTGGATTACAGAACTCCCCATTTTTTAAGTGAAATCTCATTAAGGCCTAGTATTCCTGCAACCCAAATTTGAGGTGATGTGGATCTGGACCTGCAGGTGCTAATCAGACGAGGTCAACAGCCCTGTACTCGGGGATACAACCTCTTGGCCTGACCTCTGTGAAGACTGACAGAGCCAGAGGGATCTAGCGTGGCCTGGGGACACTGGCACCCAGACTCAAGTAGAGATATTTCAAAGCGGAGTAGAGCAGGGCTTGGGGATCACTGTTAAAGGACAGATTTCAGGGCATATCCTGGGTTGGATGGTTTGTGCATGTCCACTACAAAAGGAAGAAGGAAGAAGGAAGGCATGGTGGTGCGGCCAGGTAGTTGTGCTGGAAGGTCCACATCCAGCCCTACATTCATGTGAACACATTCATAAAAAATGCATTGCCCCTGACATATTGTAGGGGTAGGATCTCTGATGCATAGGATAACAACCAGGAGGTTTGAGCAGCCACTCACAAAAACTATTAATTCACCAACCACAAACCTTCAAGCAAGGGGATGATAATCCCACAAGGACAATTCACAGGAAGAACTATTGGGCTCTTCTTGCAGAAGAAAGGAAAACATCACAGATTATGACAAAAGCTATCAAAAATATGGACTTTTGTCTCTCTGAAACCTGTTATAGCAGAAATAGTCCCACATATGCACTGCTAAATAGAGGCACTAAAGTTCTGCAACTAAACCATAATGTTCATGGATCATAAGCAACAGAAAATTATTTTATTGGTATTTTTTCTGAATTGTTAACTTGTGTACCACTTTTGTATGTACGTGATTGCAAAGCAATCTATGCAAACCATAATTTCAGTCACCAATCGTAATATTTATCACATAGCCTTTAAGTGCATCCCCAACGCAATTTTGACTATGTAAACCTTCATCAGGGGGTGCACTTAATTGAACACAACTTAACTGCTGCAAAAATTAAACAAAAAGACAAATGCATGCATTGATCAATAGACAAAGAAATCAATAATTAAATTTGAATCTTCACGTGACTTACGTACCAATATTACAATTACATTTGCTTTGGCCACAAGTAACAAGCACAATGTATAACATCAAATGTCTAATATATGTAATGTTGGCGTTCTAGTGTACTGTGTTAGCAACAAGGACCCCCTGATACGGATCAATATCCTGGGACAGGGTAAACAATATATGTAAAGTAACGCTCCCAGGCATATACTTAAAGCACTTACACAATAGATTAAACAAACAAACTAGTTCAGTTTAGAAAATATACATTTTTAATTTGGTTAAAAAAGCAATAATAAAAGTCAGTGCATTGATCAGGCTTGATAAAATAACAATATAATGGTACATGTGTATTCACAAAAGAATTAAAAAGAGGTTAGATGGCATCCGGTCGACGCGTTTCGACATAAAGAATATGCCTTCATCAGGACTTTAACCATCAAATTTCCCTAAGGAATTAGGATACGTTCTTCATCTGGGGTCTTTTTATCGGTGTGGCACCACGACTATACACTGATGTGTAGGATAGAGTCCTAAATATCATAGAACGCTGTTTATTAGTGGTGCCAGGAAACCTGACTCACCGGCAGTGTATCCGTAATCAGCTGTACCCTCGTGAAGTTCTCCAGGAGTAACGTGCGCCCGGCACTAAAAAAGAATAGATATCACGACGCCACCGCCGTATACTCAAAAACCTGATCACGAGGGGAGAACGGCAATGCTAGTAAACAGCTTTCTATTAGAATTAGGAGCATGTGCGAACGGCAGTAGAATAGAATAGAAAACACGACGCCTCGCCGTATATATTTTTAAACCTAACCACGTGGAAGGACTGGCACCACTAATAAACAGCGTTCTATGATATTTAGGACTCTATCCTACACATCAGTGTATAGTCGTGGTGCCACACCGATAAAAAGACCCCAGATGAAGAACGTATCCTAATTCCTTAGGGAAATTTGATGGTTAAAGTCCTGATGAAGGCATATTCTTTATGTCGAAACGCGTCGACCGGATGCCATCTAACCTCTTTTTAATTCTTTTGTGAATACACATGTACCATTATATTGTTATTTTATCAAGCCTGATCAATGCACTGACTTTTATTATTGCTTTTTTAACCAAATTAAAAATGTATATTTTCTAAACTGAACTAGTTTGTTTGTTTAATCTATTGTGTAAGTGCTTTAAGTATATGCCTGGGAGCGTTACTTTACATATATGGCGTTCTAGTGTACGCACGTCGCGTCGCGATGAAACGTGCTGTCGGCCATTTTGAGGCATCCCCAGTGAGTAGGCGCGAGCGCAGGAGAACGGAGGTTACCGGCTTAGCGCTCTCTGAGTGTGTATACTCGAATAAACCAGCGTATTCACTAAGCAGTGTCCTGTCAAAATTTAAGGGAACCCTGCATCATTACAATGGCGACGAAGTCGGGATAAAGACCAAGGAACATCCTTAAAGAAAAAAAACAAAAAACGAACAGGACAGAGAAGACAGGCCAGTCTGAACCAGGCACCAGACACAACCATTAAAGCGTCAGACTGCAAGTAAGCAACTACACAAACTATTGGACACCAGAGAGCGCGGCAGAGCCCACAGCCCCACTGAGGAGCCTCACTGAGCACTGGGGGAGGAAGCAAAAGAGCGTGCAGAAGGGAAAAGCACCCAAGACACCCCATACCACCACACGACTAGGGCCACAGCACTGGCTACCTCAGGGAAGAGCGAAGGGGCAGACACAGAGAGCCCCCAGCAGCAAACCGAGAAACAGGAGGAAAACAGTGCACCTGGCAGCCCCAGAAGCCACGGTGGTACCCCACCCACAGAAAGGCGCGAAAAGATGTGCGCACAAGCAGCGTATGCGACGGCTCCAGTGCAATTCTTACCTAAACCAGGGGAACCCCTCATGAAGTGGGAAGATTGGAGAGACTATATTGACAACTTCATTGAAGTGCTTAAGGATGAAAACAATGAAAAGTTCACCAGTAAGAGGAAGAAGCGGATACTGTTACATAATCTAGGCCCGGAGGGGCTCAGAATTTTCAAAAATCTGGTAACCAAACAACGGGGGAGCACAGATGACGACGTGTATGCCCACGTAATTGATGACTTAAACGAACACTCCAAACCCGCGGTTTGCGTCTCGATTGACAGATTCAACTTCCAACAGAGGAAGCAACGACCAGGGGAATCAGTAGAAGAGTTTGTGGCGGCGTTGAGGAAGTTGGCGTCCACATGTAAATACGATACATTCCAAGATGAATTCATCAAGGATCAAATAGTGATGCATACCACGAGCACGGCCGTGCAAGATAAGCTGTGGGCTAGCAGCGACGCCACGCTGAAAGAGGTGATGGTAATAGTCAAGAGGGCGGAATTGGCGTGAAGGTGCGCAGAGGCGGCAAAGAGAGAGACCGTAGCAAGTCCGATGGTGAACAGGGTAGAAGAAGAGGAGCCCCGTAAGGACAGCAGAAACAAAGGATCCTCATCAAAGGGACCGCACAGGTGGCAAGGGAATCCAGGACCACCGGGGAAACAGACGGGGAACAACAAGAAAGCCTGCTATAGATGTGGAAGCTGGACACACAAAGCCCATGACAGGAAGTGTCTGGCGTTTCGCGCCAAATGTATGTACTGCGGAATCATAGGACACTACGAGAATGTGTGCCGCAGGAAATCCCCCAGGAACATGGTGAAATACATCGACCAAGGACAGGAGGACCGGGAGGAGAATGACGATGGAGATGACGACACCATGCTCTGCATCTACGACCAAGTGTTAAGTGTAGACAACAAAAGATCAACCAAGCCGGTGCTGGACATGACGATCAGAGGAGTGCCAATAAGTATAGTGGCAGATACCGGATCGCCGTATACAATAGTCCAGAGATCGGTGTGGAATGACACCTTCAAGCCACATTTGGGCCCGGACCTGGAGAGACTGCACATACGGCCAGTCACGTACAATGGTGATCGCATACCCATGTTAGGATTCAGGCCATTAAAGTTTGAATTCAGAGGACGCAGCGCCAACTGCAAACTGTACATATCTGAAAAGGGACCATCGGTGCTGGGATGGCTAGACCAGGGTGACCTGGGCATCAAATTGGACCCAGGAGGGAAAGAGCAGATCCTACTCACTGAACCCGAAGTTTGTTCAGACCTGGACAGGTGGAAGAAAGAGTACCCCAAGGTATTCGGAGGCACTGTGGGCAGGCTAAAAAAGTTTGCGCACAAATTTGTTCTCAAGGCAGACGCCATACCGGTGTCTCACAAAGTGAGAAACGTACCCCTCGCAGTGAGAGAGGTGGTGCAAGAAGAACTGCAAGAATTAGAAAGGAAGGGAATCATTGAACCGATCACGTGCGCTGAGTGGCTGGCGCCATTGGTGGTGGTCATGAAACCCAGCGGGAGGGTCAGGCTATGCGTGGACCTGCGTGAATTGAATAAGAACATTGTGGTGGAGAAGTTCCCCTTACCAAGGATCGAAGAGATGTTGGCCAAGACGAGAGGAATCAAGTGGTACTCTACCATCGATCTGACCTCAGCATACCATCAAATCGCATTGCACCCGGAGAGCAGGAAGTTGACTTCATTCATTACCCACTTCGGGTGCTACCAGTTCCATCACATGCCGTTTGGACTGGCATCGGCGGCAGCGGTGTTTCAGAAATTGATGCACCAACTGTTTAAGAATATGGACGGCATCCAGTATTTCCAGGATGACATCCTGGTGATGGGACGAGACAGGTTAGACCACGACGCAAAACTAACCAAAGTGCTGAGAGTGTTAGAAGAAAAGGGCCTCACGGCGGAGTGGGCAAAGTGTCGCCTGGGCATGGAATCAGTGACCTACTTAGGGCATGAAATCGGAGTGCAAGGGATTACACCCAAGACTGAAAACGTAAAAGCGATCTGAGATGCACCACCACCCGCCAGCAAAGAAGATGTCAGGTCCTTCTTAGGAATGGCAGAATACTATAGTAACTTCGTGCAGCATTTTGCAAAAAAGACGCACCACATGAGAAAGCTGACAAGGGAAAGCTCAGTGTTCTGCTGGACGGAAGAAGCACAAAGGGAATTTGAGAGCATAAAGAAAGACGTTGTAGGAGCCATACCATTGCAAGGATACGATCCTCATGGTAGGACTGTACTCACGACAGACGCCAGCGACAAAGGATTGGGCACGGTGTTGATGCAGGACCGATGGAAACACAGTTTTGCCTCACGCACATTGAGCGACACAGAAAAGAAGTTCAGCGTCATTGAAAAGGAGATGCTAGCAGTGGTGTGGGCAATGACAAGGTTCAGACAATTCCTGTGGGGCACACGGTTTTAGTTAAAGACGGACCATAAACCCTTGGTGAAAGTACTAACGTCCACGGGGCATGCGAGTGCCACCCCCAGGATTTCGAAAAGGACATTGAAGCTACTGGAATTTAGATATGACAGAGTACATTCCATATTTCACACAAAAAATGCCACCCTACCTTACTTGTAAGCTCTTACTGATAAGCAACACATCAATCCTAATTAGATATGTTTGGTATATTTATTTACCTTTTCTTCAAGTACTTTTTACAAAACAATCTTTGATTTTATGTCAGAGTGAAAACACAACATGTATACTATATATAAACAGCAGTTTGACAATGATATTTACCAAAAAACAGAAAACATTACTACATAAACAATACAATCACTGTACACAACATAACATATATATCTATTACCACTTGTTCCTAAAGGGCAAGTCACAATTACTCGCCTAAATGACCATAAATGAATTGAAGTATAAGGAACAATAATGGACAAAATCACAGTTAGAAGGAGATATCAAGACTCATCAGTTCTATAGTTCAGTGATTATTATTAAAGAAATTCTCAACTCCTTTTTGCCGACGCGTTTCGAACTCCATACAGCTGTTATGGGTTCTCCTCAGGGCCTTGTCACTTCTATCTGCATGTGTGTTACGAAAAAAGAACACTAATTCAGCGCCTATTCCCATAGCCTCATGTTACCATTCCGCTTGTAGCTTCTTTAAAATCCATATTACCTGAACTGTAGCCAGCTGAAGTTATCCTATGTCTGGGCTTGGATCTTTTGGGGCTGCAATCTAAGGGACATTCAGAAATCCCATTTAGTGTCAATCCCACTACTAGCCCTACAGTTACTTTCAGCAAAAACACTGCACGACATACCTTTAGTTTAGTTTGAGGGTCCGTGTACGGGCGTCTCCCTATGGTGCGGTGATGTGTTTGACCTAGGGGGAAGCGAGATCAAATTAACACTAGGGGACATAGGTCGGGTCTCACCCATATTGGGTAGCTTTTTGTCACCTTCGTACCTGATAAAAGGACACCGCGGGTTTCGGGGACGGCTTAGCTCCGTTTCATAATCTTCATCACGGAGGATCAGTTCCTCACTGTGCGCGCCGCGCACTCGATCCCGTGTATTTTTTCTACCTCCGGTTTTGGATGTGCCCCGCACACTTGTATTCGTGATTGTTTACTCCGGTTACACGCGCTGTTTAAATGTAAACCAGAGGGTAAGTTTCAGTAACCCAGTGCGCGAGTCAGACGCTGAAAGCGTGGATGCGCCCCTCTCCCAGCTCACCTTCTCTGCAGCAACCTTCACTCGTCAGTCCTCCGGTAACTGTGGAGGGCGGCGGCTCGGGTGTCTGGTTGCTTAAGGCGGTCACATGACCGTTTGAATTCTGGGATATGTAGTTTTGATGTTGCAACGCGGCTAACACCAGTCTGGGCATGCTACTGTGTATTTCAATCATGGAGGAACGTCAGTGGGGCCCCACAAGCCTCTCCCGTTACAGTCTTGCCACCTCAGAGAGGGCATTCAGCCCATTTTGTGTGCTGTTAAATTTCAAGATGAGGTATGCCTCTTTTTTAAGGAGTGTATCCTCAATATCAATAGGACCTTTGTTTCCTGGTTGCACTATCGTGCATAACACGGTCCATTTGAAATCCATTTCACTATGGTTTGAGTCCAAGAAATGTTGGACCATTGGAGCGCTCACGACCTTTTTTTTGATCCTTGACCTGTGTTGAGTGATTCGGCTGTTGACCTGTTGTGTCGTTTTTCCTATGTACATCTTTTGACAGGCGCACACAACTGCATAGACCACATTCCGTGTCTTGCAGTTCGAAAAGCCGGTGTTTTTACATTTCACTCCCCTATGCTCAAACTCTGACCCTTCAATTGTGGAGTCGCACGATATGCAGTTTCCACACTTGTGGTGCCCTTCTATTGCTTTCAACCCCCATTTCGAGAGTAAATCGCTCTTTGGCTTGGGGGTTAGTACATCCGCTCTTATTACACATTGGCCAATGCTCTTGTTCTTCTTATAGGCGAACAAAGGTCGCGGGAACGGGCATTCAAGTTCCTCTAGCAGGTGCCAGTTTTTTAGGACCATTTGCCGTACTTTATGTGTGTCCGGTCCAAAGGTCGTGACACAGACCAACCTGTCCATGTCTTGTTTCATCTTTCTTTCAAGTAAGCACTCCCGAGGGGTGTAGTGTGCCCTTTTCTTGGAATGGCTTAACAGTTTCTTGGGGTACCCACGATTCTTCATTTCCTCACAGAACCTAGTTGCATGTTTCTCATACTCGGGCATCTCAGAGCAGTTTCTTCGTATCCGAAGAAGCTGCCCATAAGGCAGATTGTCCTTCAAGTTTCTAGGGTGTGCACTCCGGTGATGCAGGATCGTGTTTTTATCCGTTTTCTTTCGAAATAGAGACGACACCAATTGCCCATCAGTGCATTTCATTTCGATGTCTAAGAATGTCATTCTCTCATTACTGGACTCCAGTGAGAACTTAATGTCTCGGTGCCTCCCGTTGATCCACAGGTGAAAGTCCATCAACTCGGCGTGGCGCCCCTGCCACAGGAGCCACACGTCGTCGATGTACCTCACCCATTGCTTGATATGTTTACTGTAAGGATTATTGGAGTAAATGAATCTGTTCTCATACTCCGCCATGTACAGTATGGCCATCTCCGGTGCATAGGGACAGCCCATGGCCGTACCCTTGATCTGCATATAAAATTTGTCATTAAACCTGAAATAGTTTTTCTTTAGTGTTATTTCGGCTAATTGCAAAATAAACGAGGTTGGGACTTGGTGAGGCCTAGCTCTCTTTTCAAGATAAAGTTCTAGCACCTCCAGCGCCTCATCTTGAGGGATTTGGGTGTACAATGACGTAACGTCCATTGTCACCATCAATTCCGTTATTGGATCAAATTGCATCCCCTCAATTTTTAAGAGAAAGTCGGTGGTGTCTTTCAGGTAAGATTTGACACCACTGACAAAAGGCTTCAAAAAGAAGTCTATGTATTTTGAAAGTGACTCCAAACAAGACTCACACCCGGAGACGATTGGTCGTCCTGGGGGCTCCTCCGGATTCTTGTGAATCTTGGGTAGAAAGTATAGGATAGGCGTTCTTGGGAATTTCTTTATCAAGAATTCACTTTCTTTTTTCCCAACAAAACCATCCTCTACACCACCTTTTATGATCTCACAGATTTGTCCCTGGATGGCCCGCACTGGGTCTTCCGAAAGTTCCCTGTACCACTCAGCATTGGTGACCTGTGCCGCCCCTTCTTTAAGATATTTTTCTTTGGACCAAATCACCACTGCTCCGCCTTTATCAGCAGGTTTGATAACGACCGAAGGGTCGTCTTTCAAATTTTTGATGGCTAGGCGTTGGCCTTTCGTGATGTTTTGTTTTACATATTTCTTACCTTTCTCTAGTTTATTGATAGACGAAAGCATGATCTGTTCGAATGCCACAACCTGCTTGGGGATATTCTGATAGGGGACGAAGGTGGACTTGTTCCTCAAGCCTATCACTTCTGCGTTAGTGACAGGTGGTTTGTTCGCAAAAAAGGCTCGTAAGCGGATTTTTCTGCAAAAGGCAATAGTATCCAACTTGAGTCTGGTAAAATCGGTGTGCTGGCTGGGAACAAATTTCAAGCCAAGATTGAGGACAGATTCCTCGTCTCTGGTCAGTACCTTCGAGGAAAGATTTACTATCGAGGATGGTATAGATTCTATGACTTGTAAACATTTCTGCGGGTGCGCATTTCCCATTGTGGTTTGAACCAAATTTTTGGCTGTTGGCCCTTTTCTAAAAAAGGCCCCTTCTTGTTTGAGTTATTCCCTCTGTCCTCTGTGCCTGATGAGTTTGAGGAAGAGGATGTGTCAGAGAAAGTTTTAAATCGATTTCTCGACCGTCCCTGGAAGTTGTGTAGGGCTCCACGTGACTCTGTCTGAGTGTAATAATCCTCCTTGAGAAATGGGTAGGCCTTTTCTAGTGTGAATGCTTTTGAGTCCCTCTCGTATTGTGCAGATTTGGAGTTGATAGTAATGTCTCTGAACGTTTGGATGTCTTTTTCGATTTTTTCAAGCAGTGTCTTTGCATCGGTAACCGCTGGGCTTTCCTGGAGGCTCTTTGTGAGAACCTCAATCTCCTCTAGTTCCTTTGCACACAGTCTCTGGGCTGTTTCAATAGTATGGACCATTAGGTCCCGGCTACACTTGGTATTGATACAGCTGAAACCCTTTTTGTATTCGCTATCCTCCGTGAATATAACAGGGACATTTTTCACCTGAAGGCCCCATGGGATGGTCCCACCCCTGAGGTGTTTCAGGAGAAAGTGTCCATGAAGTTCCGTGCGGATCTGTTTTTTCTTGAGTCTAATGAGTTTGTCCGATTCGTTCTGTTGTTGAGCGGAGGTGCTCAAGGTTATATTACCAAAAGCGGATGAGGCTATTAAATTCTGAATGTGTGATTCTGAAAAGGACAGTGTGTCTCTCTCCGACATTCCTTCGGATGGACCAAGGGGTCCCTCCGCGTTTCTTATGATCAGTAGTTAGGGCACAATTTACAATACCCGTGATCTACTCTCGCGAGTCAGCACCCGCCCTTAATCTTTTAGTATGAAGGAGTTAGGCCCATAAAACTGTAGGGGTGGCTGGACCATATAAATACGTATTTCACACAAAAAATGCCACCCTACCTTACTTGTAAGCTCTTACTGATAAGCAACACATCAATCCTAATTAGATATGTTTGGTATATTTATTTACCTTTTCTTCAAGTACTTTTTACAAAACAATCTTTGATTTTATGTCAGAGTGAAAACACAACATGTATACTATATATAAACAGCAGTTTGACAATGATATTTACCAAAAAACAGAAAACATTACTACATAAACAATACAATCACTGTACACAACATAACATATATATCTATTACCACTTGTTCCAAAAGGGCAAGTCACAATTACTCGCCTAAATGACCATAAATGAATTGAAGTATAAGGAACAATAATGGACAAAATCACAGTTAGAAGGAGTTATCAAGACTCATCAGTTCTATAGTTCAGTGATTATTATTAAAGAAATTTTCAACTCCTTTTTGCCGACGCGTTTCGAACTCCATACAGCTGTTATGGGTTCTCCTCAGGGCCTTGTCACTTCTATCTGCATGTGTGTAAGGAAAAAAGAACACTAATTCAGCGCCTATTCCCATAGCCTCATGTTACCATTCCGCTTGTAGCTTCTTTAAAATCCATATTACCTGAACTGTAGCCAGCTGAAGTTATCCTATGTCTGGGCTTGGATCTTTTGGGGCTGCAATCTAAGGGACATTCAGAAATCCCATTTAGTGTCAATCCCACTACTAGCCCTACAGTTACTTTCAGCAAAAACACTGCACGACATACCTTTAGTTTAGTTTGAGGGTCCGTGTACGGGCGTCTCCCTATGGTGCGGTGATGTGTTTGACCTAGGGGGAAGCGAGATCAAATTAACACTAGGGGACATAGGTCGGGTCTCACCCATATTGGGTAGCTTTTTGTCACCTTCGTACCTGATAAAAGGACACCGCGGGTTTCGGGGACGGCTTAGCTCCGTTTCATAATCTTCATCACGGAGGATCAGTTCCTCACTGTGCGCGCCGCGCACTCGATCCCGTGTATTTTTTCTACCTCCGGTTTTGGATGTGCCCCGCACACTTGTATTCGTGATTGTTTACTCCGGTTACACGCGCTGTTTAAATGTAAACCAGAGGGTAAGTTTCAGTAACCCAGTGCGCGAGTCAGACGCTGAAAGCGTGGATGCGCCCCTCTCCCAGCTCACCTTCTCTGCAGCAACCTTCACTCGTCAGTCCTCCGGTAACTGTTGCAACGCGGCTAACACCAGTCTGGGCAGATTGGTGTTAGCCGCGTTGCAACATCAAAACTACATATCCCAGAATTCAAACGGTCATGTGACCGCCTTAAGCAACCAGACACCCGAGCCGCCGCCCTCCACAGTTACCGGAGGACTGACGAGTGAAGGTTGCTGCAGAGAAGGTGAGCTGGGAGAGGGGCGCATCCACGCTTTCAGCGTCTGACTCGCGCACTGGGTTACTGAAACTTACCCTCTGGTTTACATTTAAACAGCGCGTGTAACCGGAGTAAACAATCACGAATACAAGTGTGCGGGGCACATCCAAAACCGGAGGTAGAAAAAATACACGGGATCGAGTGCGCGGCGCGCACAGTGAGGAACTGATCCTCCGTGATGAAGATTATGAAACGGAGCTAAGCCGTCCCCGAAACCCGCGGTGTCCTTTTATCAGGTACGAAGGTGACAAAAAGCTACCCAATATGGGTGAGACCCGACCTATGTCCCCTAGTGTTAATTTGATCTCGCTTCCCCCTAGGTCAAACACATCACCGCACCATAGGGAGACGCCCGTACACGGACCCTCAAACTAAACTAAAGGTATGTCGTGCAGTGTTTTTGCTGAAAGTAACTGTAGGGCTAGTAGTGGGATTGACACTAAATGGGATTTCTGAATGTCCCTTAGATTGCAGCCCCAAAAGATCCAAGCCCAGACATAGGATAACTTCAGCTGGCTACAGTTCAGGTAATATGGATTTTAGAGAAGGTACAAGCGGAATGGTAACATGAGGCTATGGGAATAGGCGCTGAATTAGTGTTCTTTTTTCCTTACACACATGCAGATAGAAGTGACAAGGCCCTGAGGAGAACCCATAACAGCTGTATGGAGTTCGAAACGCGTCGGCAAAAAGGAGTTGAAAATTTCTTTAATAATAATCACTGAAATATAGAACTGATGAGTCTTGATATCTCCTTCTAACTGTGATTTTCTCCATTATTGTTCCTTATACTTCAATTCATTTATGGTCATTTAGGCGAGTAATTGTGACTTGCCCTTTTGGAACAAGTGGTAATAGATATATATGTTATGTTGTGTACAGTGATTGTATTGTTTATGTAGTAATGTTTTCTGTTTTTTGGTAAATATCATTGTCAAACTGCTGTTTATATATAGTATACATGTTGTGTTTTCACTCTGACATAAAATCAAAGATTGTTTTGTAAAAAGTACTTGAAGAAAAGGTAAATAAATATACCAAACATATCTAATTAGGATTGATGTGTTGCTTATCAGTAAGAGCTTACAAGTAAGGTAGGGTGGCATTTTTTGTGTGAAATACGTATTTATATGGTCCAGCCACCCCTACAGTTTTATGGGCCTAACTCCTTCATACTAAAAAAAAATAAAAAAAAATAGAGTACATTCCAGGCAGTCGGAACAAAGTGGCGGACTACTTAAGCAGGGCGGCGGCCATGGAACCCGGATAAGAGGACCAGACAGGTGGGGAAGAAATGGTGGCCCTGGCGGACGACCAGGAAAAGGTCATCAGCAACCAGGAGTGGAACAAAGCCTACAGCGAAGATCAGGCCATGCAAGAGGTGAAAAACTGCATAGTAAAGGGCTGGCCAGAAAATAAACGCACCAACGAAAACCTAAGGCCGTCCTACGAAGTCAGGGAAGAGTTGTCAATGGACGATCAAGGAGTGTTTGTTTATATGGGAGACAAGGTCATTCCTCCAGCAGGCATAATTCCAAAACTATTGGCGATTCTCCATGAAGGTCATTTGGGGATAGGTAAGATGAAATTGAGGACCAAGCATGGATACTGGTGGCCAGGCATGGACCTATGGGCTGAACGGTATGTCAGGGATTGCTCACAGTGCCAGGGAGCGGACAAGACACTCAAACCTCTGCGACCGGCGCTGGGAAGATTTGACCCCCCACAGAACCCTTGGGAGGAGCTGTCCATAGACATCTTGGGCCCGATCTTAGATGGACAAGGTATCCAAAAGTATGTGTGTGTCCTCATCGACAGATATTCTAAATGGTCTGAAATGAAAGTGGAGGAAGTAATGGACACAGAAACTATCTTAAGGTTCTTGAACGACACGTTCGTGAGAGAGGGCATTCCCAAAGCCATCCTGAGTGATAATGGCCCCCAGTTTACCTCAGACAAGTGGACCAACTTTATGGAAAGGAATGGCATTCTCTCCAAACACACCTCAATCTATCACCCGGCTGGGAATGGACTGGTAGAACGCTTCAATAGAGTGGTGATGGGGTCAGTGCAAGCAGCGATATCAAACAACAGGGACTGGGAGAAAGAAATATGGCACATGATATGGGCGTACAGAATCACCCCCACAGGAACCGGATACAGCCCCTTCCAAATATTGAGAGGCTGTGACCCCTTCACGAAGGACAATCGAGTATGGAAAGAGAAAACCATAACGAGCAAATGGTCCCCTGCAGTAGTACAAGCGAACTTGGAGAAAGCACAGGCAGTATATGCTAAATACTACAACAAGCATAGGAACGTGAGGGACACTGGATTAGAAGAAGGCGACTGGGTGGAAGTCAAGTTGGCGACAATGCAAAGGAAAGGGGACAGCAAATACCGTAAACCTCTGCAGGTCAAGAAGGTGTATGACAGAGCAGCCTTGTTGAGCGACGGCAATGTATGGTCTCAGGACCGCATGGCGAGATGCAATAAAGTATTACAATGGAGCCAAGGTGGACAGGATCCGGAAGGTGCGGGGGAAAGCAATGCAGGACATGAACAATTCGATGAGGAAATGGACATGGGGAGAGGAGAAATTAGGGAGGAGCAAAGCGACAGTGGCAGCCTCGGGACGGAGAAAGGAATGAGCACGAGGAGATCAATGGAGAGCTCGACCGCGCTGAGCAATGAAGAAGGCGGTGCAGAGACTCATGAGAGAGAGGCCACGGCTACCCCGGTAAGACTGACCCGGAGGGGAAGAACAGTGGTGAGACCAGCCCGGTTTCAAGACTTTGATATGAGCTGCGGCCAGTAAGTTAAAAGTTCCTTTGTTGGGAAAAAAGGGAGATATGTAATGTTGGCGTTCTAGTGTACGCACGTCACGTCGCGACGCGACGTGCTGTCGGCCATTTTGAGGGATGCGCGCGCATCCCCAGTGAGTAGGCGCGAGCGCAGGAGCACGGAGGTTACCGGCTCGGCGCTCTCTGAGTGTGTATACTCTAATAAACCAGCGTATTCACTAAGCGGTGTCCTGTCATAATTTAAGGGAACCCTGCATCATTACAATATAGAGCCCAAAACCAAACTAATTTATGCCCAAATCCAATGAATTGTGAAAAACGCTACAAAGAACAAAGTTAAATATACGGCCTCGTTATCAAATAAGCATCAAACTGAAAAACTAGCTCTTTGTAGTGTCTGTAAAAGGAAAGACCTAGTGAGTTCTCCTAATCGAGACAAAATGAAGATTCCGAGTAACAGTTGAACCTGTGTTGTCGAATTTCTGAGAATGTGCAAATAATTTGGCATTTTTTGGACTATATTATAATTGCCTTGCGGCATAACTTGGGTAACCTGTGAAATGTTTTTTATGTTTCACGGTTCCCTGTGACATATATGTTTTAAACGACTGCATTTTGTGCAAACAAAAGGAGCCAAGGTTATGACTTTGGCACCATTTGATACCGCAGAGGAAGCAGACCACATCAGCTCATGGACCAGTCCTCCCAATCCTCCTTCCACATTGCATTCCACCGAAACACTCCTTGAAAAAACAAATTCACGTTTTTAAGCAGTGGAAAATAGGAAACGTTCTGCATTGTGCCCTTGGCTACACACTACTCAGTGAATTCCATGTGAATTAACCAGAATGTTTTAATGAAACATTAGAATAGATGCAAATTCTAGTCAAAGGGCGAGATGTACGACCGTTGTTAGTGTTCGCAAATGGAGATCCGGGCCGTTGCAACTGCTAAAACAGCTTCAAGAATGTACTAACCCTATTTTGTGAGTCAGTAACCTATTTCCTATTATCAAGTTTCAGGAGCATGTAGGAATGTTTTGCGAATGGAATGTGGTTGCAAAACATTCATATTTTACTAACTCCGTGAAGGAGGTGGTAACCCATTAGCAAACAGGAGGGGGTCTTCAAAGGACCCCTTCCCCTTTGTGAATGCAGTTGCCAACATTTTTTAAGAGCAGGCAGAGGTCCAATGTCTAATCTTAAATAATGAAAAGGTAGCTTTTCATTTTTATTATTGAAATGTGTCCAGTTTTCCTTTGAAATGTGTCCAGTTTTCCTTTAAGGAAAACGGCCTGGGTTTGCAAAAAAAAAAATGCTTTATTTAAAAAGCAATAACAAACATAGTTGTCTGCTGTCCCCAGTAGGCCACTATCCCTGTGATTATAGTATATTCCTAATGGGTCACAAATTGTGACCTGCCTCGTGATTAATGATAATATTGATGAGGTAGGTCAATTGAGACCCCTTTGGGAATCGCTAAATGTGTCTGAGACATATTGGTACACATCATTTTGCAAGTCATTAATTTCGAGTCGCAAAAAATCACAATTAGAGACTCGCAAAATAAAATGATTGTATATCTGGCCCAAAGGGCCCCATACCTTCCCTGTAATCTATATAGTCACTTAAAGTTTTATCAGTATATCATGGATGTTTATCATATATCTATGTGTACATCAATCTTCCTTACATCCCTCCATGATCTCTGCCGTGCTTGGTTATAAATGCTTATTTTCACCATAGCACATTCTGCGTCTGTCTCATTCGCATATGTCCCGCCGCTAGGTATGCGTCGTCAGCTGGAGTCAGACTGCAAACTGCATACATTCTAAGCGGAGCGCGAGAACAGATTACGTATGCAGAAGGAATCGTATCTGAGGTTGTACAACAAAATGATTTCATATTAGCGCTGGTTAATTTGCGTTTAATTCAAATATTTCAACAAATCCAGATGTTTGGAATATCTAGGTAATTAATTTCATAATGTGTATGTGATAAGATTTGCTTTACTTGAGTATCTTTTTATCCAGACAAAATTGCAATTTATGAGCGTTCTGGATGAACAAGGCCTGAATGCATTCTGGGGGATCCTCGGTAATGGAGAGGCATTTACAGCAGGAATAGTCTCACTGGAATTCCTGCCTGAGAATGCGCTTTGCAGGCCTAGAAGGAAACGAGCAGAGAGGACAGTACTTCAGAGGGCAGCGCCAGTGCCGTGCAGATGCAGCAAGGGGAATGGGCAGCTTAGCCTCAGACGCAGAGAATAACACGCACAAACACAGACCGCGAATCCACAGGTAGCACCATAGACAGCCACAAAAGTAACAGTGCAGCAATGGTAACAGCTAAAGACCAGTGGCGTAGCTAGAGCTTTTGCCACCCGGGGCAGTCCCTGAGTTTGCTGCCCAGTTACGGCTGGTGCAAGTAAGAGCAGGGGGTTGGGTGGGGTCGACAGACGATGAAGAGGGGAAATAAAATGTAAAAAAAAAAAAAAAGAAAACCACTTACCTTGCGCTCGCTGAAATTGCTCACCTCACCCGCCGCCCCCCAAAAAGTGATGCTCGGGCCCCCCAACAGCTACGCCACTGCAGAAGACACTCCAAGTGACAGTCACATTCTGCTTCAGAAAGACGAATGGACAGCACACAATTAAACACGGACAACAATATTGCTAGAACCCCTTTCAGAGAGCCACTGGCAGTATCCGGGGCTTGGCTGACTATGAATCCTGAGCTACTGGGCCAAGTACCCCATCAGCACTAGACTCTCAGTGGCAGCGCGAGTCGAATAGTCTAAGGCTTCTTGGGCTGTGGGGGTAGGGTAGGGGCGGATGAAAGGAGGATTTAGGTTGGGGGGGCTTCAGGGCAGTTTAGGTAGGAGCAAAGTCTATATGGGCAAAAGACTCAAAATATGTTCAGTAATCCAAATAAATGATTGTCTGCCCAGTAAGATGCTTGCTTTTATGAAAAAAGTAGCAATTACATATTGAACACCACAAATAATACACACAGTCTTTGGGAGGCCAGCACTCTAGTGTTGTCCAGGTAAGATCTTGAGTCCTATTTCCCTCTCAGAGGAAAGTGGATATTCCCCATTTATGGGAGGTAGTGCTTCTGTCAGACCAATTTCCGCAGAGACCCGATCACCCAGTATTCATTCTTACCTGCTCCTGCTGGATTGCGGTACAGAAGGTCCAAACGCGCATTAATTGCCCAGCAGTGAACAGACGTCAGGGTACTGCGGGCAAGGCAGCAGTTATCCATGGTGCTCCTCCAGTTGTAAGGTAAGTCTTTCTGGGTTTGGCTGCAGGACTAGAGTGTTCCTGCATTCAGGTGGTTGAATCAATGCTCTGCTGCCACGGGCCGCAAACCTCTATTCTTTACAGTCGCATGATGCTCCAGGGCATTGTCCTCTCTCTTCACCGTGGCCCCCACCTGGCACATGGGGGTCATAAACAGTACATATAAGACAATGGCTCCTTTGGCACACAACATTGCATAGGGTGACAGCACTCTTCATATCATAGCAATGCACTGGGGGGACAGCCATTAAAATTCACCATGGCAACCAGCTGGCATACAGGGGTCGGGAACACCACCAATGGGCGGAAGGCCCAGTCGATGCAGTGGTTCGGACGTTGACCAGAACCTCACACTATGCTTCAGGGATCCACGTGACACAATCCCCATTGGACCTTGCTCGCTCCAGGCATTCTCCTCCTCCACACAGAACCCTCTTGTCTTGGCAGATGCTGGTGCTCCAGGGTGAGTGGTCTTGATTCCCCTGAGTAATGTTTCCCACCCATCAGGGAGAGTAGGAGATGATTAGAACTCTGTCCTGGTCACAATAAGGAGAATGTGTGCTCTTCTTTCCCACGTTGATCCACAGCTTCAGTTTGGAGATTTTTGGAGGCTCAAGCTCCCCTTTTTAAAATCTGTTTTGAGACAATTATGTAATTTAGTGTCTTATCCCTTGAAGTTTGTGCTGTGGGGGTTCCTCAATTAGAAGTGCCCACGCCTCTGTCTTGTCCTTTGTCCAGGAAGCAGCCTGTCACCAATAAGTGAGCTAACTATTGATAGCTGCACAACACAGGAAATGGGAAGGATTAGAACATCACACCTGGATGTTAGCCGTACTGATATATGCATATCAAAAGGTTACAAAGCTTCCAGCCCTACCTTTTATGATTCCCTTATCAGCCCCCGCTTCTTCCTGATATGTGCCCAGGCTCCAGTGACCATTCTTAGAATCAAATGGCCCTTTAAAGTGCACAGGAGAACCTGGCTTTCCCTTCCTCCACTATGTGTCCCATCCAGCACCCAGGAATGTTGCAAACCACAAATCAAATATGGAACAGTGGTAGACACACATTGCAGCATTGTATTTGGTATTTGTTAGGTGCGTGTATCACCCGTAGGTCTCACAGCGCCAGCAGGGTACAGGAGGGCTGTAGCAGATGACTCATTCGGGCCGGGAGAGCCATGTTTTCCGCAGCTTGCGAAAGCTTTTGTGGTTATGTTCAGTACAAAGATGAAAGGGAAGGGAGTTCCAGGTTTCTGGACCAAGTTTGGTGAATGCTGTGCCTCCAGTTCGGATTGTGCGCACTTTGGGAACAGCTAAGAGAAGTTTGCTGGAAGAGTGGAGGTGTTGGGCTGGTTCATACCTTCTCAGTTTGTTGGCTAAGTACCTGGGTCCATTATTGTTGAGGGATTTGTGAATCACACAGCAGGTTTTGAAAAGAATCCTCTTTTTCATGGGAAGCCAATGTAGGGCCCTTAGAGTAGGGGCTAAGTGAGAGCGAGATGGGAGATTAAGGGCCACTCTGGCCGCTATGTTCTGCAACACCTGGAGTTTAGACAAGTGTTCCTCATTGATGCCTGCAAGTAGTGCATTGCCGTAGTCTAAACGACTAATGATGAGGCCTTGGACATTGACACCTATTGACTATCCAGAGTGATGGCGAAAGGCAGCACTAGACAGAATAACAAGCAGCATACAGTCAGAAAGATAAAACTAACATTGGCAAAGCCCTTTTGGGTATACTGACTTTGGCAATCGCTTTTGGCGGAGCTGTACAACATTTAGACACCGTGTAGCATCGATATAATAGAAAAAAGGCACAATGGCATTGTTATTTTCCACTGATGCACACATGCAGCCAGACAAATGCCCAGCACATACTTAGACAGAGATAATATCACACAAAGGTACAAGTTTTGCCAGCCACTGATACCAGGATACGTTTATAAAATAGTAAGTGCATGGGCAGAAACTTTTTCTTAGGAGCTTGCTACCAATTCTGCTGAATACTGGGTTTGCCAAATACAGAGGACTTGATTCCCCTTCATAACATTTCTTCTACCAGCCTGCACTTTGGATATCTTTGCCTCCTGCTTGGAGAGTCTTTTGTACCATTGCTTTATAGCTTTTCCAGTGACTTGCTATCCTTTTCCTCCACCTTCATTCTCTTTTTTTGGCTTTCTCTTTCTTGCTCTGGATTAGCATCTGGTGATGAAAAATCAGCCCTAGTCCCCAAACATGGATGCTACTGCCCACCATCAGTGAACACCACAACAATTTAAGCAATACATAGATAGGAACAGTGGAAGACATGGACAGCAGCAGTGACAGCTGCAGACCCTCCAGTCGCATCGGTAAGTAGCGAGAGACAGACTGGCTGCAAAACAAAAACATGCACTGCAACACATGGTAACAGGATGCTCGGTTAATAGATTTAGGCTTTCAAAGCCCAGAGACAGAGAGAGAGAGAAATAGGGAACACACGCAGACAGAAGGAGAAACTCAGACAAACACATGCAGTAACACGGCAGGCAGCTTGTGTCAGTGACAAAACAAAAACCTAGGCAGCGACTTCCAAAAAGTGAGAAAAATGAAAGGGAGAATGTTGATGTGAGACAATCTTAGATCGACAATGTACTTATTAAATGGGAAATGCAAAAGGTGAGAACATTTTAAGTGACATTTTCCACATGTGTAAACACATTGCTTTCCATTTTGTTTGCATAAAACTACTAACCATCCTCAACCCTGACCCTACTTCTAAGTTTACAAATAATCCTTGGTTTGCCATTAGCCAAGCCCTAACACTAATCCTAACCTTAGCCTTATAACTATTCCTAATAATCCCCATACAACCTGACTCCAACTAGGGTTCCCGGTTTTATGGTATTTTTTTTTTTTACATTTCCGTCTGTATTTATCCATATTTATTTTTTGTTAATTTTGTCTGTATTTATCCATATTTTTATTGGGTTTTGTAGAAAAATTAAGCAGAGATTTGTATATTTACACATTTAATTAACCAATAAATATGCATTCATGCTTGAATCCCTGCCAGATTTTAATGCTGTGAACACCCGCAGAAGATAAATCAATGCATTAACATGTAAATATGCACATTTCCGTATCAACCTTGTGCATGTCTGCCGATGTTAAAGCCTCTTTACTAAAATTCCTTTCTTTTTTACCCCCTTATCTATCGATCCACGCATCTATTGGCCTGGCAGTCATGGCAGAGAGTATTTAGAATTATTCAAAAAGCAACCCAATTTTCGTTTTTATCCACATTTAAAAATTAATACAGACAAGAAAATTAAAGTTTTCTGTCTGTGTTTATCTGTAAAAATCAGTAAAAATGGAAAACAGGGATACTCATAACCTACTCATTGCTTAAGGACTATGCCTCACTCTGTCCCCAACTCACTCTAGCCTATTATACAACCCATATCAAAATCCTAACCTTAACTCTATCCCACAACCTCCCCTACAAACGAGCACAGACCTTAATCCTAATTTAAGGACTATGACTCAACCTCTCCCTAACCCTTACCCTATCCTATCCTATGATCTAACCTTTATCCAACTCCTAACATTTAACACAATCTGTAATCCTACCCTACACACTAGGGTAGGATTACATAATCATAAACCCAATCCTATCTCGTATTCAGTTTTGTACAAGCATAAAGCTCGCAATACAATAGTAGCTACTGTGTAAACACTACATAAATGGCTGTAGTTTACTTACAATAGAAAAAAAGAATGAAATGGACAAAAAAACTACATCAAAAATAGCTTGTTCACGTATTGAGACTAATAATCAGTTGCTTTCATAGAACTTAACAATCAGTTTCCAGGGTCCTTGTGTTTAGTAACTGGTAAGTGCAAACGCGTGTTTCGGTGCGAGATCCAATTGATGGTCACTGGGAGGCTCACTTGCTGGCCCTCTACGGAGGTGTGTATTCGTAGGGACATTAAGGTTTTTTTTCTCCCCCCAGATGGGACCAGTCTGGGCTGTGTGCCTGGTTTCTTCTTATTTATTCCACAGTTGGTTATTCAGTAGTGTTTTCCTTGGATTTTGCTCCGCTCTGAGATATTTTTCCGCCCTCCTTTGCCCTTTTGGTTGGCTTTTAATCTCTTTTGCACCCTAAAGAAGGTGTAACCATCGATTGGGTCTACTGAACACAAGGACCCTGGAAACTGATTGTTAAAATCTCTGAAACCAACTGAATATTATTCTCAATATATGTAAAACCTGTTATTGATGTGGAATTTAGTCAATGTCATCCTCTTCTTCTATTCTAGGTAAAAAACAGCCATTTATGTACCATTATTGTTATGTAAACTTCATGCTTGTACAATATTGAATACGATATAGGATTTCGGTGTTGGTCCTTGTGATACTTGAAGTTGTTTTACTTTTACCGCATTTGGTTGCATGTAATATGATGTGATGAGTTATACAATTATTTAGTAACAAACTTGAGCAATAAACAAATAATGTAAATGTGCATGCATACATACAATATATAAACTAACGTGATAAACAATATAACTACAATTCATCTAATGACTAAGGAGGCTTCTAGTATTTTTATCACAAAATAACTTGTAATGTTTTATGTATAGTATTTAATAATGTAGAATTGTGAACATCATGATACATTAATTCCATAAACAGTATACTAGACAGTAATCAATTCATGAGATAGATCAAAAATACATTTGATGGACTAATTATTTCATCAAGCGGTCCATATAATCCTGTTCAGTCTACAAATCATGGGATCCTCAACAATGACAAAGGACCTTGCATCCTCACCGTATCTCAGAATCGAGTCATTGCTTCGGCTGTGCAACACATCATTAACGCGGATCCTCGCAACGCTCTGCAAACCAGGATTTAGAATACTTGGTTCATTCAATGGGCCCAACTGGATACCTGTAGCCGGTCCAAGATTCATATTGGTCGACCTGAACTTGTGAATTTGTCCCGTTCCAGAGTGAACAGGTATCCAGAGTTGGGACTTTGTACCTTTTGACGCTATTTTTACTAAACCTTTAAAATTTCATATTTCCGGGTCTACAAATTGGAGTTTTGTCATTTTGCTCTTTTTTATTTATTAAATAAAGTTATATTTTTCTAGTTTAAGGGAACCTTTTTGTGCAGTGTTTCCACTCTATTACTGTTTGAAGTGTTGGATAAATATCATACACGTTGCCTCTAAATTACGCTTGACTGCTCTGTGCCAATCTGCCAGAGAGTTAAGCATAGTTTAATTAAGGGTTGGCTTGTGTCTCATCCTGTGGTTGCTGCTTATCCAGTGCCCCTACCCCAGTCAACCAACAACTCAATTTCTTACACATAGCAACAAGAAATACAACTCACAAGAAAATATGGTGGGAACAAAGCTAGGCTTTCACCAATCTTTACATGACACAATCCTTAAATCAGGCCGATAATCCCTAACCCTAATGCTAATCCTCCCCTACAAACTAGCCATACCATAATCATACAGTAAGGACTATAGCTCATCTAATCCCTAATTAGCAACCTAACCTGCTAACTAAATGTATGCCTTAAAATTAACCTTACAATATCCCTAATCCTCCACTAGAAACGGACCCTTACCATAACTATAAATTTAGGACTATCCCTCCCCCTATCCCTAAGCCCCACCCTAGTCTACTTTCGAACCCTTATCCACAAGCTAACAATAACACAATCCCTAATGCTCCCCTACAAAGTAACCCAAACCCTTTCAGAATTGAAGCAATATATATCACCCTTAGTAACAAACTTGAGCAATAAACAAATAATGTAAATGTGCATGCATACATACAATATATAAACTAACGTGATAAACAATATAACTACAATTCATCTAATGACTAAGGAGGCTTCTAGTATTTTTATCACAAAATAACTTGTAATGTTTTATGTTGGTTATTCAGTAGTGTTTTCCTTGGATTTTGCTCCGCTCTGAGATATTTTTCCGCCCTCCTTTGCCCTTTTGGTTGGCTTTTAATCTCTTTTGTACCCTAAAGAAGGTGTAACCATCGATTGGGTCTACTGAACACAAGGACCCTGGAAACTGATTGTTAAAATCTCTGAAACCAACTGAATATTATTCTCAATATATGTAATGTATTATGTAATAACCCCAATGTTATCACTGTCCCCATCCTTTTTGCGACCATAACCCTTGCAATTGCCAGTTTTTACCAATTGTTCGAACTATTGATTTTTTTTCTCGCTGTGATTTGAAACTTTATGTTCTTCCCTCTATTTTGTCTCATTTTTAATCTAAAGGGACAAGGACAGGCAGTAATACACAGGTAACACAAGTAAGGAAAACAAATAGGACTGCAAAAAGACGAAGACTGCAATTCAGACGCACACAGACTACAGACGACTCAAACAGTAGCAGATGCAAACAGAGAAAGATATGCATATAAGCAGCAGTGCTTACTTTGAGCCAGTGGTTTCCAGTGCTCGGCACCGGCACTTAATAGTGGCACCAGAACTTAAATGTGGGCACTGGCTCTTATGACAGCTGCCACATGGTAATACTGTTTGTATAATCCAGTGAAAAGCAGAACAGCAATTGTTTATTAATTCAGGATGCATTAAAAAAAACTAATACCTGCCGCCCAAGCTATATTGATAGATTTGGGGGTCAGGAATAGGCTGAATTGTCACATTTGCAGCAGTGTGCTGGTTAGTAATTGTGTAGGTTGTGTCACTGGCAAGATGGAAACGGCAATGGGTGGTGCAAGCTGCAGAGGCCTCCTGACTATTGCACAGGCATTTTTTTGTGTGCAAATTAAGCACTGATAGGCAGCAACGAAGGCCACAGCAAAAAAAGAGGGGGTAATATGTGAAAAAAAGCATTTCACTTTGACTGCGTTTTCACTGGATTGATGACGTCAAATGTCAACCAAACATTTTAAGAGTTCATAGACATACTCAATGAAGTCAATGTACTTTTAATGTCTTCCCGTTTTACCTATGTACTGAACACACTGCAACCAAATCAAAGAAGCCCACTACTATATACCATTCTTAACCAAATGATAATTGTTATCACCTAAAAAATATATCAAATTAAAACTAAAATATAAGAGCACATAATCTTTTTTTTATGTTCTACATTAAGTGATGGTGCACATGGAACAGTAGTCAAAAAATGTGTCATTAACACATTAGATGCAGGGGCTGGTCCTTGGCCATGACCTGAGCTTTGGGTTGGGCTTCTGGAATGTGCCCGCAGTGATTTAACTTTTGAGTGCCTTTGCCCCACAAGATGAGCTTCTGAAGAGCATTGTGGGGGTAATGGATTGGTCAGATGCTTGAAGAGGCCCACATGTCCAGGAGGCAGGGGAATTCACTTTGGACCTTGCCGCTTTCCTTTGGCCCAGAATTCTCCTCCAATACCTTTTTCATCCCAGTCACCCTTTACCTTAATATTGATTTAATACATCATCAGGTGAGAAGTTTAATCTATGATGTGGTCTTTTCCTAGTTTCAAAAGAAACATTGATGATGTGGAATGGGGGTCTAGTCTATCTTCTGGCCTCACGTTCCCATGATACTGGTCAACATTCGATGCTAGAAGGGAAGGCAGTTCTGGGTGGTTGGCATAACCTTTGAAGCCTCAAATCTGTTGCTCATATTGTGCAAATCACTTCTTTATAAAAGCTGCTAATAGAGATAGAGCACTCTTGCAACATTATTTTACAATAATGCCAATGTTTTGGTACAGTGATAGGCAATTGTGCATGACCTGATTTCACACTTCATATGAGTTATCTTGTATAAAATGAAACATTTTCCAAAATATATCAGACTAATATGCTGCCGTGGAGGCGGATTGTGTCGTTAATCCACAACGATGCTTCCAAGTAACTTAGTAATAGACAACGAGAGAGGGGATAGAGGCTGTGTCCCTAAAATGGCGGGGGACACCGAGGACCACACACTTGTCAGCTTGAGAAAGAGGCGGCTGCATCCTTCAAGGACCTCGTGTAGTTAGGCAGCTGGCAGAGGATGGTGGAGATTAAACCATGAAGGAGCAGGTCTGTCACTCTCCCTTTTACCAGTGTGCAAAAACTACATGCCACTCAAGGCGTTTATTTGATTAATACACCCAGAATAATGAGCCTTGGTATGTAGAGGCAGTCCGAGTACCTAGGTAAGTAAGCCAAAATGTATGGGTAAATATACAAAATCTGCAGAAAAATATGTCAAAATCAGTGGAGAATATCTGGATATCCACAGGAAGGACTGCACAAATATGCATCTGGAGCTGTGTATCTAATGCCTCAAGCACGAAACAGGCTATAACAAAATATTGTTCTGAGTGTTTTCTTTTTTCATGTTGGAAATTGATTAGAAATTCACAATATTGCAATTCTTCTGCAACAAACACGTTTTGATAAGTCCCGCACTTCTCTTTAGTGAAATGCATTTTGCTTTTAGAGATGTATAATCAAGTTTATTGTCGTTTAAAAGTATGTAAATTATGAACCATATGTTAAAATGTATTGTATGTTCATATATTATATATTTTATTGCCCAAAGCATAGTCGTTCATCTGACAACATAGCTGTCATACAAATTACACACGTCACACTTACCCTTAACATCACTCAGCAGGAGCGTTACTATATACTGACAGCGATTGTTATTCTCTCATTTGCAGTACTTTCCCCCAGTTCATAATCATTTCCATCCCACATGCCTATAACAGCTCTCAACGTTATTCAACTCAGCCCAACCGCAAATAATGAACACCAAGCCCTGCCTAGTACCCGTTTCCTCACTTAAAGTAAAGCCTTGACTACTATAGTTCAGAAACATCTTCAAATGGCTCCCTAGCCACACTAGAACAATTGTTGCTCACGCCCTAGCAAGCTGGACTATGGGAACACCCTCTAAGCCAGGATCACCAAGCAACTCACTAGCAGACTACAAACCATCCAGAACTCAGCGGTCAGGCTCATCAACCTCCCACACAGAATGCACATCACACCTCAGAAAGCACCACTGGCTGCTGATACACTAACACACTCAAATCAAACTCCTCGCACACACACTGTCAAGGCGCCACACAACTTAGGCCCCACCTACCTGAACAGTTGAATCTCCTTCTACCAACCACCCAGACATCTCCGCTGCATTGGACTCCTACTCGCGCACATCACATGCATTCGCAGAACCAGATCAGGAGGATGAGCATTCTATTACAGCACACTTAAAGCATGTAACGACCTCCCATCCAACGTCAAAGCCTCGGCTTTTCAATTACCCAACCTACCATAGACGGGGCTGGGAGCACATATCTGCTCAGTACCAGGATACTCTTACATTGCAAATATACATAACACCCAACCTATGTTATTTTCATGATCAGCTGTTACCATTTACTCCAATGTTCTATAATCTGAAAATTAAGTACTGCATTTCTGCAAAAAATTGAGGCAAATAAATAACATTTAACAATACACAAAAAGTAAACGGATCTCAATAGAGGAAGAACTGTGAGTGTGTCTGAGTATTATCAGAAGCAGACTTTTAATTGGATTTGGGTTTTATTCGGAGTAAAGCTCTGATCGATTTGTGCTGTTATTAGGTGTAGATCACTAGCAGGATCAATGGTGGGTATGATTCTGGAAATAAACAGGAGCAGAGCTCTGGGTAAACATCAGTGTCATTAGGAGCAGAGATTGAAGAGAGTCCTACCGCTATCATAACCTGTGTGCGCTTGAGTATTACCACGAACGGAGTTATGATTAAATCTAGGTACCATTGGAACATAGCTCTGAGGGAGTCAATTTTTGATCAGCTTCAGAGCTCTGACTGCACCTGGCTATCATTAGGAGTAGATCTTGATGAGGGTCAACCCACTACCGGGAACAGAGCTTTTGCATAAATCTTGGAATTATCAAGGGCAGAGCTCTGATTGAATCTATTATTAGGAGTAGAGCTCCTTGCCTCTTGATGTTATCAGGTGAGGGACTCTAACTGAGTTAATTATCAAGAGCACAGGTTTGCTAAACTCTGGACATTATCAGGAAATAATAGTTTTGAGCGAGTCATTCATAACTGGCGGAGCATCAAGTGGTTATTATCAAGGGAGCATTTCTGAGTGAGTTTTATGAACAGAAGCAAGCCATCTGTGAGCCCCTGGGTGTTACCAGGTGCATAGTCTTAGTGAATCTGGATCTTCTAAAGCACAGAGACACTAAGTGATCCTGATTTACACAGTTTTCATCAATTATCTTCAGGAGAATAGCTTGTCTTTGAACAAGGACATGAGGTAGTACTGTCAAGTCACATACATTCAAATGTAATCCTTATTTCCACATTCCGTGTCCTCCTGTGATAACGATTGTCTGCCTGAGCTCCATTTCCTATATTTGGATCACTGAGAGCCAGTGTGAAGAGCTGTGCCATTTAGAGACCGCAAGGCATCTGGATATCTAAATCATATGCTCTGCATTCACTAAATGTCCTTTTAAAATGTACTAAACCATTTTACAAATGGGTAACAGGTGACTAGATTGCAGTTTAGAAATGCATTCTGAATTGTAATTTGAAAAGGTCGTGTTTAGGAAGTCCCTACCAATTTGTGATTCATAATTCATCATGTATCAACAGTTTGCAATCACACCTGCATACTTTTAGACACCTTTTTTTAAAGTACATTTTTGTTCTTAAATGCAGACCCTTTTACTTTTAAGGTAAAAGGGATGGATTTTGAGAAATATACACTTTATTTAATACCAAATCACAGACATGATGATCTACTGAACCCATCAGGCCACAATCACTGTGATGGCATCCAATCCAAGTTGTGATCTGCCTTATGAATACTACAAAATACGTAGAAATGGTACTGCTAAAATAGGTGCCTAAACAACCAGGTCGTTCCTAAATTTGAAGTATGCCTACAATGAAAAGGCAAATAATTTTTACATTACATAAAAAGTGCTTCGGCCAAAGGTGTGCTGGAAAACGTTGTAATAGGAAGAAGCTTGTTCTGCGACCGGACTAACCACAACAGGGCAGACAAATTAAGTAAAAATAGTTTAATGCCTCAAAAACATAGATTCATATCCAAACCAAGCTTTAGCAGGCAGCCAGTGAAAGAAGGCTGGGGTTATGTGGTCTTTCACCTCAGTCTAAGCACCAATATTGCAACACAATTCTGGGTAAATTGGAGGTGTTTAATTCAATAGTAGGGGAGACCAAGATGGATCGAATTACAATAGTTCACGTAGATGAAACCAAGAAACTCACAACCTAAATGTTAGAGTAAGGAGCAGAATTAAAAAGAACAGTTCTTTGCTTCATCCATCAAATACAGAACATCAAAGTTCATCATATCGCCTCCTGTTCACATTAACCTCTAGGTCGCACAAGTGAACTTGAAAAGCACAGGTCTGAAATTTGCACAGCTTCTATGAACAAAATGCCAACAAATCCACACTTCACCTTTTTGTTTTTAGAAAAACAAATAACTACGCAAACAACATTATTCAATTCTGAGCGTTAGAAATTCTGCAATACTCAATTTTCCATTAAAGATATTAGCTGTAATGCATTTCTTAATAGCTGAAGAAATCAGTTGCCAGGAGGAACTATCACATTCTTCCCGCACTTTTGTCAGAAATAACAATGCACCAGGCAGGAATAGGCCAAGGTCAAAAAGATAGAAAAGGATAAAACTGCAGTGAAGATAAATTGATTTTCATATCTGAATTGAGTTCCAAAACGCACAAGTGGTATACTTACAATTTTATGCCTTTGGGAGACATTTATTTTATTGAATTTAAAAGGCTCTTTCACATAAGCATTGTAGAGTATTTAAACCACGAGTAAAATACTACGAAATGGACAATATCTGACAGCCAACAGGATGCAAAAGAGAAAAGGTACAGAGGTTAAACTATTAAATTCTATTAAGACAATGTGCTAATAGGTACATTTGCGGTGTGTGTCAAGTAAACAGAAAGAGTTTTAGGATTTGTAATCCATACCACTGAAGGAAGGAACTAGAGATAGGGTGCATAGATATTGGGCAATATAAAAAAATAAATTCCTGAATGGCTGGTATAAAAAATTAATCCTCGAATGGGAAATAGTAAAGACAGATAAATAAAATAGCCGAGAGACTGGGAAAGACAAACTTTATTTCGATGAGAAAAGAAATTCAGTAGCAAGAAGCAAGTTAAAAATATGAGCACTAAGACGAAGGACATCTTGAAACAGTGCAACCAAGATAAAACAGTGGGCAATCCAGAGATAAAGTGAGAACAAATAAAAGTTTTTGGTAGATTGAAAATTGAGAAAAGTCACCGATCTTACAGACATCAGGTACTATTTTGTTTGATACCATGGCAATATGAGTGGAATACAGGGAGCTGAAGGTTATTCTCAGGATACAGGTAAAAGTTGAGAGAGGAAGAAAAGAAGGACGAAATAGAATAGGAAGAAAAGGGTGAAATAGAAGAGGACTGTAGAGCATGTGCATGAAAAGAAGCAGAAAGAACATACACTCTGTCTTATTAAAATTGTAGTGGAGAGAGTGTATGCCCCACAATACTGATCGGCCAAAAATATAGACAAACTCTCATGAAGCTGAGAGGAAAATATTGGAGCCTCTGCAAATTAGCTGCACAGAAATTATACAACTAGTTAAGCCAATAAAAAGAGCTGCACAGAAATTATACAACTAGTTAAGCCAATAAAAAGAGCAATCAAATGGTCTACTGTATTCCAAGTAAAATGTTATACAGAGGAGCCCCACCAGGAGCAGCCTCTCTGCTGGCCAGCTCTTACTCCAAATGACACTCTCTCTCATCCAACATTCCATAACCAGCTCTCACACCAACATTCCACTCCACAGACACACAGGCTGAGCAGCAGGCATAACACTTCTCCCTTTCTTAATACCAATAAAATCAACAGCAAAAGAATTACGAGAAAACAGATGTATGTACAAGATGGCAATAATAAATACATGTAAAAAAGGAGCAACATCAATGCATGTTGATGGACAAATTAATGTAAACCAAAATAGCAAAGAGACAAATGTTTGGAAGAAGTAAAAGAATACGTAAACCAGCAACCCTATCACTCACCACTTCTCCCTTTCTCATACAAAAAACAAAATCCACGCTAACTTAAAACCAAACCAAAGCAACACAACACTACCACGCCACCAAAACCCCAAAAAACCAAACAAGCAGGCTGGCCAGGCCAACAAGAGGTAGGAAGGGTCCAGACTAAAAGGCGTGACAGGAAACACCACTTAGATAACAGAGAATTAAGTTCCAAAAGAAAAGCAAGAATGCACTCCACGCAAACAGAAAATTTGGGCTGTGATGTGTGGCAAGGGCACTCCACATGGAACGTGAACATACCAAGCAGAAACTTACCCAAGAAAAAATGGTGTTGTGAGGTGTGGAAAGGGAACTCCACACTGAACCTGAAGAAAAGCAATCAGAAACTCCAAACCGAAGACTTGGTTGTGATGTGTGAAATATACGCTGCACACAGATCACATGTACAATGCACTCTAAAACCAGAAAAAGAAAACGTAATGCGGGTCTGGACCGCAATGGGTAGTAAATAATCATCACCAACCCAAAACCACGTAAAAGTGGGAAGTGGGAATCATCAACACACTAATGTACCAATCATCACTTTTATCAATACACCTGCCAAATAGAAGGATAAAGCACAGTAAAATATCAAGCATGAAACAAAAATATTGAAGAAAGTACCAGCACAAAGCAACGTACAACATGCTACCGCAACCTTGATGTGCAAAAGAAGTGTAAGAATAAAACACAGCATAAAAACAGCAATCATTAAAAAAAACAAGCACTCAATGGAAAGTGCACTGCAAAAAGTGGCAATTTGGCATAAAATTACCATATTCTAAACACAATCAAGGATGCAAAACTTTTACAAAATCATGGAATTCCAAGAAGTAAGAAAATGCACAACAGAAAAAGAACATGGTAGGTAAGCACAACAAACAAAACCTCTCATAAGAAATATGACACAGTCCAAAACAATTAAAAAAAAAAAAGTAGTCACTGTGGTCTGCTAAAGCTTGAAGAAACGTGGGAAGAAACTCGGAAGAACACAGTACCTTGTTGGAAGATTCCAAATGACCTGCATTACACTAAATGAGGATTGGAAAAAAACTGGAAGACAGGTAAGTACATTGCAAACTTTGAACTCTCTCATAGAGACATCCGAGGCAGGAGAAAACTTCTTTGAAAACGATTGTTTTGTTGTAATTTCCTCAATTGCTGATATTTATATATGCTTGAGCAAGTAATAAGGAACAGGAGCGCTAAATAGGGATGTAGGCACGAGTGGAAAGCGTTGTGGAGAATTCTTCAACTCCACAGTGATTTTCTTGAAGAAAACATCGTGATTGGCAGAACGTGGTTGGCAAAGGCATGGATAGAGCACATTACACTCCATTAACGACCATGCAAAAATGCATGCCAAACCAAAGATGGGGGTACACACAGTGACTCCGCGCCGGATGGCTCAAGGCATCACCGTGCTCCACAGCAATGCAGCTAGAAAGAAGATCGTGTCACAGAGACAACGAAGACACAGGTAAGACTGCGTGCGCTCTGCATGTGCTCGTGGCAGGTTTTGAAAATGAAAGAGCGGTTAACTGCCATGAAGAGAGCACACGGAGAAGTAACACGTAAAAAAACAAAGTAGTCACAAATGGCTATCCAAATCCAGCCATGGGTCCCTGCCACCACAAACACATGCAACATCCCCCGATTTATTAAAATGTAGGCAGGTTACCACTGTAAAGCAGAACGGGCAGAGCAGACACGGTAATCACCGCATAGTAGTCTGCAACAGCGTGTAAGGCAGGCAAGAGGCAAACCCAAGCAAAACAGGGCAAGGACATCTTGTTTCAAGGCAGCATAGCAGCCAGGTAGAAGGACAGGAAAACACCTCTCCAAAGTAGCAAAACAGGCAGCACAGCAGGGAAAAGTTCATCCAAAGCAAGAGGGCAGCAGAAGAAGGCAGAAAGATACGCTGCCCTGGGAAACTGCACTTTTAAGACACTGTCCCAAAGTGACAATACGGGGACCCCTGTCCCAATGGAGATGGAGAGGGAGGGAACTAGAGCAGGAACTGGATCATTACTGTTGAAACTGGCATCGTTGGGTTACGGGCGACCGATGGTGTGGTCACTGGTGGGGCTCTGTGTACCAGATTTGTCAAGTTCCTTTCCAATTTCTTTAATTTCAAATCACTTATTTCAAGCTTGACCGGTTTCAGTCCAATAAGGTGGCACAGGTTAGTTCTTCCTTCTACAATCGTTGCCAAAATATGTTGTAAATAAGTAAGGCCATTCCATGTAGTTTCTTTATAAAGATTTATGCCAAGTAAGATGTTATACAGAAGAGCCCCACCTGGAGCAGCCTCCCTGCTGCTCAGCCCTTAGTCCAACTGACACTCTCTCTCATCCAACATTCCATAACCAGCTCTCCCCAACATTCCACTCCACAAGCACACAGGTTGAGCAGCAGGTATAACATCACCATAGATAAAAAAGGAAAGGGAGACTTAACATGATGCATTGATGGGTCTTTCATAGCATAGGAAAAAACAGGAATCTAAGAAGAAACACCAAACAACCAGAAATATGTGGTTAAAGAGATACAATTATAGTCTTGCCTGCAATTTGTGTACACATAGGAACTCTTTACATTTATTTAAAGCAGATATGCTGTGAATTCAGGGTAAATATGCAGTACCATTTCAAGGATTCAACCTTGATTTCGATTTGAACCTTCCTTACATTCAGTTGCTGAACTGATTTTTTAAATTATTTTTCTTTAAACATCATGCCTCACAACACGAAACATATTGGCCCTGATTGACAGTGGTAAACGTACCATTCTGTATAAGTTTACTACTTTTTTGTTATTCACAAACTCCGAGTTAATAATAAGTTTACAACTGTGGCGACTCCACAGTTGGGGCTAAGAACTTTTCACATAAAAAAATAGGACATGCCTATGTCTTTATGTTTGGAGTCTCTCCAGTTGTAAACTTACTTTTAACTCTGAATTAGTTAATAGCAAAAAATAGTAAGCTTACACAAAAGTGTAAATCTAGCTTTGTGAATCCAGTCCATTGGCTCCAGTAGGTGGAGGGTAACTGTGCAAACCAATGCCTCTCATGTTTGTTTTTTAAGTCTTTGTGGATCACTTTGTATTTCTAAATTGAATCTGCCCGTGCTAACTTTAGACTGCTGTTGGGAAAGATTTGTGATGCTGCAGTAGAGCCTGTTGAGAAAGAATAGGACTGATTTGGCAGAATCAAGCAAGGTAAGTAAATGTGCTTTGCTATCAAATCTGCCTCACAATTGCAAATACTAATAGTGTTGAGAGGGATACATACGCACATACCAATACAAGGAAATCTTTATTTTTATCAGAGGTCCTCTCAGAAGGGGAAGAGAGGACCTTTATAGTTTGATGCTAAAATGGTCTACATAAGTAAGAGAACCATATAATGATCTCACATTATATGTAAAGCGCTCTGATACCTTCTGGTCTAGCTAGCGCTATAGAAAACTTATAAATAAATAAATAATATAATGATTTTAGCATCATGTGACTTAATAATATTAATGGAAAAGGCCAAGAAATTCGGACCTCCAGGACAAAATAAAGGGTAGCTTAAGAGTTGGGGAAAGGGAATATTAGAAGGGTGGCTGCAAACAAGTGCAAATTTTAATTAAAACGTTGATGCAACTGGATCTAACTAGCTTCAAAACAAGGAGTACAGAACAACCACTAGGAGGAGTGGCTACATTTGCAATGTAAAATAATCTGTGCCCTAGCAGGGGGCTGCCCCTGGTAAACTAGAAGCTGCCCATTCGTGTACAGTCTGTCATATTATCAGCAGAGACTGATGATTATGCTAATTCCTGATGAGCAATTTATAGCCTGGGTACTCTGGTGATATGGAAGGGGCCATCCTTGTACATAAATGGTAGTGAATTGAGGTACATTTACTGGTAATACTTTAATTTTAAAGAAAATATATGCAACTCAACCATCCCAATGATCCATTTGTTAATGTTATTTGAAACTAATCATCAGAACATTTCCATACACTTTTAGCAACACGCTTATCAAATTAGTCTCCTGCAAAATAATTGGAATAGACAGGATCAATTGTTTTGCACCAGCTGTTCCTTCCATCTTTGAAGATATTCTACTAAAATTAGCATTGCTCTTGTGATTGCTATGATTTCAGGACATCCAAAATTCAGCTGGCAATTCCTCAATCTCCTCATATTTGTGAACACCACTCCAGTCCTGTAAGAAATCCACTGGTTGCTCTTGGCCAGCTGGAGCTTTCTTGCTTGTTGTTCTCTATTGGTCAATGCCATTGTGGATATGATTTAAAGAGGGAGTATTTTAGTTTATGGGTATTCCTTTGCTCCATTTTGTTCATACACTTGTCTGCAGACCTACCTTGACTGCAGTCTCCACGCCGTAAAGACGGATCATTTCACCAAAAAGCTACAAAGTAGATGTTGTCATGTTAGTAAGCGGTTAGGTCTTCGAATATCTCCATAAGCATACTGTGCGACCAACTCCTTCAATAAATACTGTAGGCATCAGGAGAACGCATTTTGGCAGCAGTACAGATTGCACTACTCAGTAATGATATAACAAAATGCACTGTGATCAAGTAAGAGAGGATGGTGTAATGAATGTGTAGGTTAAGACGGAAATAAAATAGTGAGAAGCAGGTAGGAAGAATATTGTAGACTGGGCAATGGCAATAGAGGAATGAGTGATGGTTAAAGAAAAGAGTTAGGAAAGGTAGCAAAGTGGGGGGTAGTGAGGGAAAAATGGAAAAAATTGAGATCTAAAGGGAAGTGAATAGAGATTGTAGGGTATTCAGAGAAGCAAGGAAAAGAGGAGATTATGGGGAAATTTGTAAAAGAAAGAAGGATGGTGTGAGGAGAACAAGGTGGTGAAAGGAAGGAGATAAGATTGAAGTGAGTTAGGTGATGGAGCAGGGTTTTGCGAAAAAGAAAACCTGCTCGAATTGACACCCCCGTAATATTTACTAACAGTGTGTAGTGGAAACTAATGTATGAATTACATAAATACACAGGAAACTGCTTTGAGCATGCATGCACTAATGTGAACTAATGCATGAAAGAACTAGACCTCATTTCGCATCATGCTTTAAAAATAATAATAAATAATGCCGCTTTTGCTAAAAGCTTTGCTAAGAAAAATATTAACAAGGGATAGTGCAAAGGTGGGTGATAAACAGTGAAAAGTGCATTTCATGTAATTAATAAATGCCTATGTTTTGTTCGTCATAGTGAAATGAATGGGCCTGCATTTCCTAAATTTGATATGGTAGATGGGGGCTGGAGGAAACAAGAATAACCCAATAAATAGACAGAAAAGCTGAGCGCTGCAGAAGAGTGCGAAAGGCCAAGGTTGATCAGCTACGAAAAAACATTGTTTGTCTGCCAAGAGACAAAACTGGCCGTGGGACCGAAAGTCAGTGTATATACTTCTTCCGCGGAAGCAGCAAAAAGGACTCATGTGAACGATGAAATTTGTTACATGTATCATAAATGAATAAAGGAGTATACACAAGTCAAGGATCACGTAATGAGAATGATGTAAAAACAAAGAAGACAAAATAATTATGAATGTGATCATGGTGGTGTGATTAACCAGCCCCCATACCATCCAATAAAAGACTGATTTTTTTGTAAAATGTTTCAACTGTTGTGGGTTTGACATGTAGGTTTTATGGTATGACTGGGGTGACCTAGGGGTGGGGTTAGCAGCTGCTGCTGCTGCAAGAGAGAGAGAGCGCATTCGAGAGATAGAGGGGTGATTCTTCGCTGTCTGTCGGTTTGCAGAGAGGCCTAGCTGATCCTGGCCATGTCCCTTTCCTGTATCCTGAAATCTTTGTTCCCTGACTATTTCGGGGGACCCCAGCTACTGCCTTGGCTAGGGGGGTAGTATTTCTATGAGATCTTTTGGTTAGTATAGTTTCGTGTTTGCCACAATTTGCATAATCATTTGCAAATGTATTTTTGTCTCTGAAACTTATGTCACTTCATCTATCCACTCCTTCATATGCATTTCGTTCATTTAAGAAGTATGACACTGTATGCATTTGCTGATGTTTTTCTCTCCCATTTGTGAATTTTCTTTGTTTGCCTTGTAACTTGTATGCAATGAGCATTCTTTCTCTCACATTATTTTGCGATAAACTTTATTAATCTTACAGAGAGTCTGTGATTATTTAGTACTTTTATTACCATCAACTTCTCAACTAGGCCATTAGGAAGGATCGCTCCGGGGGGAGGACTGGGGGGGGCGTGGCACTGATCACTCGTGCGGACTTTCTTTTCCAAACTCTACCGTCCCCTGCGATCCCTGCCGTGGACTGCTTAGTAGTCCGCTCTATTTCTTTTGGGGTCACATTAACTTGTGTACTCCTTTACCGCCCGCCCCAGCCCACTCCTGGCTTTTTACCCGCTATTGAGGACCTTCTGGCCACTCTTGTGGTGAACAACTCCGCAATTCTACTACTCGGAGACCTGAACTATTGGCCGAATGACCAAGCTGAAGATATAAGATCTAAGGAGTTTACGGCCTTGCTCACCAGCCTAAACTTCCTTCCCCAGCTTAGTATGGCCACCCACATCAAAGGATACCAACTCGACCAAATTTGGTCCTTTAATATTCCTATGGACCTCCCAATCATCTCTCCATGTTCCTGGTCAGATCACTCCCTCACCTCTTTCACTGCCGACCTCGGACGGCCGCCCAAACCCCCCTTGCCCAAAAACATCTGGGCCAGAAAGTGGGATAAGGCGGTCCTCCCTGCGGTCTGCTCCTCCCTTGCGGCAACCAGCCCGGAGCTCAATGACCTACCCCTCCCCACCCAGCTCTCTGCCATAAACAACTGGCTGCTAAAGGCGTGTAATTCCATCGTTCCCCTTAAGAGAGTGACCATTAAACGCGCCCATGCGGCCAACCAATGGTTTACTCCCGTTTTAAGGGACAAAAAGCTTGTGACTCGTAGAGCCGAACGCGCCTGGCGCCGTACCTATTGCCCTCTTCTCAAAGCCAACTATTGCTTGTCTTTGAAAGACTATAAACGCGACATATTAAAAGCCAAAATGGAGTACTTTTCTGGCAGAATCCTGACAGCAGAAAACCAACCAAAGGAGATTTTTACCACTGTCCACGAGCTTGCTGCTTCCGACAGGGCGACTCCTAAAATCCCCCCATCCCAAACCCTTTGTAATTCCCTTAATTCCTTTTTCTTCGAGAAGATTGCCCTCATTAAGGCCAACATCCCCCCCTCATCCCTGGCACCATCCGCTGCTCCCCTTACTCCCCCTACTCCCTCATTCACTCAGTTTCCTCCCCTCACTCGAGACTCCCTGCTTCCCCTCCTGGCCCGGATCAAATCGGGCTCCCCTCAGGACATTGGCCCTGCATTTGTTCTAAGAGAGCTCTTCTCTAACTGCTATTCTCCTCCTCTTACCTTTATCAATCACTCCCTCAGCACTGGCATTGTCCCCTTCGCCCACAAGTCGGCAGTCATCATCCCTATCTTGAAAAAGGCGGGGCTGATCCTTCTTTGCCCTCCAACTACCGCCCTATCTCCCTCCTTCCATACCTCGCAAAGGTCTCAGAGGCTCATATCACCAGGTCTCTGAGCTCCTTTGTAGAATCCACGGGCTGCCTCTCCGCCCGCCAGGCGGGTTTTCGCCCGCTGCACTCAACCGAGAAGGTAGTTGTGTCGGTGATGGACCAACTAAGGGAGGGCATTGATACTGGCCGACGACAGGCCCTAGTCCTGTTAGATCTGTCCGCCGCGTTCGACACGGTGGACCATGACATCTTGTTGACCCGTGTCCAAGCGGCGGGCATCGGGGGCACGGCCTTTGCCTGGCTCCGTTCCTTTTTGACGGACAGGGAGCAGGCTGTTCACCTTGCTAACTTTACGGCCCCTCTTAGGAGGGTGACCTGCGGAGTCCCTCAAGGCTCTTCCCTGTCCCCCCTGTTATTTAATTTATACATCTCACCCCTCATTTTTTCTTTACAGCAGATGGAGGTCTCGGTGTTTAACTACGCCGATGACCTCCAACTTATTTTCAACCTTTCCTCCTCCCCCTCTTCGTCTTCCAATTTCCAGAAGGTTATGCTTTTTATCCAAGGGTGGATGAACTGCAACCACCTCAAATTAAACCCGGACAAGACCGAATTGGTCCTGACGGGGGGTGGCTGCAGTCCCTGGTCCCCTTCCTTCTGGCCTCATTCACTTGGCCCTCCCCCCCTTCCAGTCCCCAAAGTCAAAACTTTAGGCATCTTCATCAACCCCCTGCTCACCCTCCATACGCAGACCAGTTCAGTTGTGTCTGCCTGCTTTTTTTCCCTCCGGATTATCCGGAGGGTTTCTCGTTTCTTTTCTGCCGCTGCACTCAAACTCATTCTCATGGCCATGGTGCTCTCGCGCCTCGACTATGGGAATGTCATCTACAACGGTGCGCCGGCTTACCTGATCCGCCGACTCCAACTGATTCAAAATCAGGCGGCTCGCCAGATTTATGGGCTCCCCAGGTTCAACCACACGACCCCCTTGCTGCAGTCCCTTCACTGGCTTCCAGCGAGGGAGAGGGCCCTTTTTAAGCTGGGCTGCATCACCTATCAGGCTAGATCAGGGACCGCCCCCGTCTTCCTGTGCGAAGCCATCTCCCCCTATCTCCCTTCCAGAGAACTTCGCTCCACTCATCTGGCACTCTTGTCAGTTCCACGCTTCAGGAAACAGAAGTCCGGGGGGGGGGCAGATTTGCAGTGCTGGCTCCATCCTTCTGGAACTCACTCCCATTTGCTCTTAGGACGTCACCTTCCTATCTGGAATTTCGCAAGCAACTGAAGACCTTCTTGTTCTCCAGATCTGTAGCAGCCTAGCCCTCCTCTCCGTCTCCTCTGATCCATAGCTATCTAGCGCCATGAAACCGTTCCGGTATAAGAGCGCTCTACAAATATTTTAAAATTCAAATTCAAATTCAACTAATGGCCCAAAAACCAGAGGAAAGTTGACATGCAGGTTCAGTTATTTATTTAGAAATGTCAGATATTAACCTGTAGAAGAAAACAATTGATCACGTCATTAAAACTTGACCTCTAGGGCATCAGCAATTTGGGTGAATGTGAATGGGCCATTTATATGTGATGTTATTGAGTATTGATCCCTGATTAGGTGTCGCACTGGATGACAGGTAAGCATCAAGAGTAATGAATAAAAGGTAAAGAGGAGAAATAAAAGTCAAAATTGGGGAGAGGAGTGTGGGAGCGAAGAATGAAGAGCAAGCCGAAGGATCGTAATATGGGAGGGAAATAAAGAGATCAGTTAGAAAAGACCAAACAGATGACAATAGGAGAAGTGTGAGCAGGTATTGTGGATACTGTAATGCTGAAAAATGAGTAAATCTACAAAGGACAAGGGGGAGTAGGGCATCTCAGAGGGGCTTAAGACATGACAGCAAAGAGAGTGGATAAGAAAGAAAAGTGACTGGATAGAAGACAAGGAAAAATGTGGAGAGGTAATGGAAGGGGTGGAGAGCTTAATGGGTGAGAGGATAGCAGAAGAAGGGGAGAGGACAATAGGAATACCTCTAGGATCTAAAACGACTGTTAAAAAAAAATAAAAAAATAAAAGACTGTTAAAAAATTTATGGATAGCCTCCGGTGATCTGGGATGTGTAACTATCAACTCCCGATTGCCACAAACAGATAGGTTTCATATCGTTTTGGGGACCAAACACATGATGTATGTTTATATTTAATGTTGTCCTTTGATCAAGTGAGGCTAATAATACTTTTAACAAATGGCCTAGCCATAAAATCATGTCAAATCTCTTTGGGCTAAAACAAGCTTGATACATGTAATAATAGGCAAGTAGAACATGTTACTGAATGTTCTCTTTTTTATGTTTTTATTGTTATTTTTTCATACTAGGCCTATCAGAGCCCTTTATTTACGTCTAAACCAGGTTCCCAACATGTGAGTACGTGGTGCCCTATTTTATGTTAACAAACAGATTGGGAGGTGGGAAAATTCACTTAATAATAACAGACAATTTTGTCATCTATATATTTCTTTGAAGTAATTGGCTAAGAAACGTACGAGTCCATAAGAATAGACGAGTTTGAGGTCGCCTACCTATGCACCAAAGAGAGGAGAAATTAAGGACAAAAACAATATAACATTAGACTCTACATATGGGTAAGGCTATACCACTCTTAAACTACTTATTAATATAGGTTACCCTTAATACATATGGTTTTTTAACACGCCTGCGCCATTAATTTTTTATCATTTTTTCAGGACAATGAACTCGGATGAGTCTACGTAATTTGTCAAACCTAGATCTGAATTTTCCATCGCTTTGCGGTGGTTTTGTCTGACTTACTCTGACTTTTTCATACTAAGATGTGAGTTTCCTGAACAAAATTCCATTTATAGTTACACTAGGTTTATCCTTATGGAATATCCACTAACTTTTAAAATAATTTTTAATCTCTTTCCATAATACAGAACCTTTGCATTGCCTTTGAGACTAACAGTACGTAAAGCACGGGCAGAATCAATGAGTTACAGCAATTAGGAGCAACCAAAATACTTGGATAAAGTGAGTGTCATCATCTCAGGAATTATAGTCACACTAGGTCTATCCTTATGGAATACTCACGAATCTTTAAACTTTTTCCACAATCCAGAACCTTTTTGTTGCCTCTGAGACTCACAGTACTTAAAGCACGGGCTGAATCAATGACTTACAGCAATTAGGAGCAACCAAAATACTTGGATAAAGTGAGTGTTATCATCTCAGGAATTTCGTATTAGCATGTAACGTTATTCCAAACAAAAAATAATATCATTTGTATCTCGTATATCCACATTTCAGGCCACTCAAGATAGAAACTCCTCAACTGTGAAATCTTCGTTGAGAAAAAAGAAAAAAAGACATAGATGTTTAATCCTGTTCTATAAAATATTCAGAAAGTTAGCTCCCTCTCCAAACCACAATTTTTAGGTGATGGGTATTGGCACCTTTTTAGCATGAAGATGCAAATATACGGTCTCATATCTTTTGACACAATTTTTGGTGTAATAAATTCTGAATCTCTTTCTGGAGCTCTTCCTTTAACCTTCCGTTTCCATCAGTTACCTTCCTGCAACCATGGACAAAAGTGTCCTTTTTGTACAATAAAGTTTTGTATGTTGTGTATTTATAAGGTTTTAAATGTAACAAATTACTATCTTTGCAGCCTTGAGGAAGTCACATGACGTGACGAAACACGCGTCGGCTGTTTTTTCATGTGGATCAGGAAGAGGAGGACATATAAAATATATCATTTGTCCTGTATATTTTGTTTATTGTTCCCTCCTGACCGACTATGTATTAACATCTGTCTAAATGTATATACTATTTTGAGTCTGCTCACTAATGTGTGTAAATAAAAAACTTCTTTCTTACCAATAAGAACCAAAATTGTCACTTGTGGATAAATACTTAGGTTTTTTGTACAGAACAATTCCTACACCTTGATAATTGAAGGAACTGAAATCAATATAACTGGAGTGCCGGGAAATTGGATATTTTAGCTAAAACGATACATGTTCACTAGAGGGAGAGAAAGCCATTAACTTGCTTCATCCTATCTCTCCCTTGCAGCCTCCTGTGAATGTAACTTTGTTTTCAGTTCACACACGCACAAAATGTTTTCAAGATGTAAAATGGTAAATTGTTTGCAACACTTACAACATCCCTCAAGTAAGAAGTGTAAGACCTTTCTACACAAGTTCGCTGGCCATTAGAAACATTTTGCCCAAATTTCCAACTTACTAATGTCAGCCTTAGTGATCAAGAAGGTCACTGTGACTCGGACAAGACATAAGGTCAGTCAGAATAAAATCATAGTAGGTGAAATCACAGCACAGCATGGATTTCACCAAGTGTAATCTCTAGCACAACAAAGAGCTGCTGCACTTTTAGAAGCAGAGATGTATTCTTTAATAACTATTCCTACATTAAGATCCACAAATATACTTTTGGGCCTGTCACCAAAGGGCAAGGTGCAAGTGGCAGTGACAGTAGATTACAATCTATCCAACAAGCAGTAGACACTCATTGTCTACTTAGGCCTCCACCTTCTAGATTTCTACATAAAGAATCAGAGTTGCAAGAAGCACAGAGTATATGCCAACACATTCCAATTAGTGAAATATGAAATTTTCAGTAAGAGCAGATTAGATTTAAAAGTATGCCGTCTAGCTTGCCAGGACCAGTAAAACTCTAATGACTAAATATACAAGGTTGGGATTCTTAAATTGTGTTGTAATAAATTCAAGAAGCAGTGTATCCTGATAAATAAGGCTATACAGTCACTGTGTGAAGCAGTGGCACTTTGCAATCTACTCAAATATAATCAGTGCCAAATGTGATAGGTTTGATTTTTTGCCATACAATTAGATTTATTTAACTCTAACTGAAACATATCTCAGAGACCGCCTACTAACACTTGATTTTTGGGTCAAAAATCTAACTAAAATTTTACAATCATCTTAGTTTGACTCCTTTAAGTTAGAGAGCATTCATCTTTGGGCAAGTTAATCCACGTATTTCCATGGAAACTCCAAAGTTCTCAAACCATCACATATTTTTGGTCTATGCCTGCTGACTTTGACTATCTGCTTGTTTATTTATTTATTTATGCAATTTGTTGAGCGCGAACAATTGCCCAAGGGCGTCTCGGCGCTATGGATGAGGACAGAATGAGAAAGGGAGATGGATTACTGATTGAAAAGCCATGTTTTTATTTTTTTCCTGAAAACGGTCAAGGTGGGAGCGGACCTAACGTGTGGATCGAGAGAGTTCCAGAGTTTTGCCGTTGAAACGTGGAAGCTACGATCACCCCATGCCACCGTTCTAGTACGTGGAATGGTCATGGTGAGATTGTTCATTGACCGGAGTGATCGGTTAGGGACATGGAATGTGAAATGATCAATGAGAAAACGTGGGCCTTGTTTGTGTGTGGCTTTATAGGCGATGCAGAGCGCCTTAAACTTTATCCTATTTCTGACTGTGAGCCAGTGATATTTTTTTATGGTGTCAGAAATAGGTTTGAATTTAGGGGTGTTCGAGAGCAGTCTGGCCGCGGCGTTTTGTATAGACTGTAGCCTTTTGATGACTTTGTCTTGGGCATTGACCAAAAGTCCGTTACAATAGTCCACTGAGGACATGACAAATGAGGTGACCAGTGTTTTACCGAAGTTGGAAGGGAGGAATGGGAGAATCTTTTTTTATAGCTTTCAGTTTGAAGAATGATGATGAAACAATGGAATTGCCATGGGATGAAAAAGTGAGTTTATTGTCTAAGAGTATTCCTAGGTTTTTAACCTTGGTAGATGGGAGGGGGGGAGGGCCTAAGTTCGTGGGCCACCATGTATTGGACCAAATAGTAGTAAGCTTGCCAAAGGTCATGACCTCAGTTTTATTGGAGTTCAGTTTGAGGCAGTTTACTGACATCCAATTACTGATGGCCAACATGTCCTGCTGAAAATTAGCTGCTATTTTGTCTCCGTTCTCCTTGATAGTAAGAACCAACTGGGTGTCATCAGCGTAGGATGTTAGGCTCATCCCCCAATCTTTAATTACCCTTGCCAGATCGGTGACATAGATATTAAATAGGGTTGGACTGAGGGATGAGCCTTGGGGGACACCACAAGGTAGGACCAGTTGTTCAGATAGCAAGGTGTCTAGCTGAACTGTCTGGGTGCGGCCGGCTAGAAAATATCTCAATAGGTCTTTTGCTTTGGTCTGGATGCCTATGGCACTGACACGGTCGATCAAGATGTTATGATCGACCGTGTCAAAGGCCGCTGTGAGGTCAAGAAGAATGAGTACTGCCGCTCCTCCCTGGTCAAGTGCTGTTGCAGGGTTTCTGTACTCACACAGAACTGTGCACAGAGGAGTGGAACCTCGGCAAATTAGGGTGTCCCAAAACTTACCTTAGCAACCAACTCACCCCTTACCGAGCTAGCTACAGTGTCTCATTGGACATATCAAACACCCAATGTTTAGACAAACCAGAACATGAACTTACAGTACCTCAGGGTACGTGGGACTCATGAACACTCTTTCGTTATATTATCATTACAAACCAGAACATGGAGTAAAGAAGACACATGTGCATTTGAAATGTTTATTTACTAATGCCGTCTTCTCAGGCGCAGTATCTTTGATAATACAAGTATACTTATTATCAGTAGCAAAATTATCAGCATAGTTACTAAGACATAAAAAGCGAATGGTGACAGCATGTTAACATGCTGTAATGAATAAGAGTTAACAACACTTATATCTCACCCTCCCTAACACATATATTATATTATTATCTAAGAAGGTCTCTTTGGGTTGTTTTAGGGCGGGCCCATACCTTAGTGTCCTAGCATGAAGGAATCACATCAGCATACACCAGCTCTCTCTGCATGTGCACCGCATCAAGTGTGTTAACAATTCTCGTGCAAAGCAATATCAATCCCGCCTCAAGCCCAAGTTGGCAAAGGCTGCACTTGTGTTATGACTATGAAGGCGTGGAGATCAGACCTCATAACAATTCCATATCGTGTTGCTCCTGAAACTTCAGCACTCTCCGTGCAGACATGGTTTATTAAACAAAACTGATATCAGAGCAATAACATATTATTCTCACATACACCACGGCAAACCACTAGGTTGAAAGCTAAGTCAACAATTAAGGGTCGTGTGCAGAAGTTGCAAGAAAGGAAAAATGGCGTTTAAATCTCAAATGTACCTATGCTAACTTAACACGATATAAGGATATATAGGAGCTATACAACACCCCCCCATGATCCGAGAACGGACTAAATAAGATAACAGAAGTGCCATCACATGAGAGCAGAATCCTTTTATAAACGAGCATGAATAAAAATTCAATTATAAAAACTAATGCTAAAAAAATAGCCCACAAGTATAATGTGGCTCAAGCCAATAGGCAAGCAAAAAAAATGTCTTGACCAAAAGTCAATAAAATCAAGGAAATGCTATCAATCAGCATGTCAATTTGAGGCAGTGTCTATGATAAGACTGTATATGAAAAGTAAGCTGCAACAGCCTCCAGGAGGAAGTCACTGTCCTCATCCGAAAACAGTTCAGCCATCCAATTTAAAAGATGAAAGGAACATACGTGATCTTCCAGCACCGCATCCTCTATAACCATCAGAGGACAGCTCGGTGGGTTTTCAAGAAAACTTCGTCCCAAGAAATTTTGCGCTGCCGACAACACATCCCAGGGACCCATTAGTCCATGTGCCACCGCCAAGGCCATAATCCTTTCGTCAGAACAAACCAACTCGTGAGCAATGATAGGACTCATCAGTTGATCAAAATCGACGTCAGAAGATATTGGTCCGCAGAGACACAAATCAATGGCCCAAAGGAAATCACAGGTCAGGCAGTGAAATACAGGCTGGACACAGGTGAAATAGGAGAACCGAAAAGATAATCCAAACGCCGTGCTTAGAGTCGCCAACGGCAGTGTGCCATAATAATCAAGCATGCGGTTGCGAAACCGCGTCAGTAGCAGCTGAGCGTGGTCTTGCACAGGAAGGGCATCCATATTTAAAAAGGCAGAAAACCACCAATGCGCCAGCCGCTAATGCAAGTAAAAACGGGAACCCTCCAAACAAGGATGAAAAAATAGAATGGAAGAAGGCAGGGATGACTCCAAAAATCTTCTCAAAGGAAGTCACGAGACCACCGCTAACAACTTTAAAAAAATGTGCTAGGCCCGTTGTGGAGGACGCGTTAAAGATAGAACGGACCAAGGCTCCGAAATGCAAGGGCAAATCAGTGTTTAAAAGAGCCTGAACCTCCGTGCGGGTGTTAGCAATGTGAAGCACGAAAGTTTCACGGGCCGAGCTCAAGGCCACCTCTTTCTGGGACAATAGAGCTCTTATTCTAGCCATGCCGCTGAATTCTGCTCCCAAGGTCGGTATCTGTGGCCAAATGGAAGACTCCCTATGTTCACGTGTGGGAGGATAAAGAACATTTCTGCAGCAAATAACTCGCTCACTAACCGTTACTATGAAAGCTATACCTTTAATTAAACCACAGCAGTTTTCATTATTGAGCATTAAATAACTACCATTCTCTAACAATTTAAACGTGGGGATGATAGCAGGAACTGGCGTGCCCTGTAAAACGCAAGCCATATTCGGTCTGTCCCTGTTACATGAACCGTGTAACTGTATGTGTCTACACATTAAAGAATGATCTGGCGTCTCAGTACACTCATCCCCTGTTAGATAAACCTCTTGTTCATCCTTGAAACATCTGTATGTGTATGGGAGTGACCAGACCTCATGAAGAAAACCGCTACCTAAGGGTTCAAAACGACCTATTGGCACATATTTCATACAATTTGAAAACTTATATAAAGCAAAAGGCAGCGTTATTAAACCGTGGACAAGCCACGTAGCAGCAGTGGTCTCTGCCACAGAAAAAGGTAAAGATTCCAATCTTTCAATATGGAGCATAGAAAAGGAAGCATCACGCATTGAAAGCAAGCGTTGTTTGTCTGTCAAATTAAATGGTGCAAATAAAGAGGAAACGTTCATGTATCCCCAGGGAACTTTACCCATTTTTAGAGTCTGTAGTGTCCATGCAAACTGCATGATTGAACGTAATTGATTTTGACCATGGTATAATACAGACACTTCATCATGCACAATATCAACAACAGACGACACAATATTATCTAATGTGTAAATTCTAGAGGAAAGCACGTTAATGCTATTGTCAACCACTGCAAGCACTTTCTCAAGATTTGCCTGATCAATAGCCCTAAGGCGTGAAGCAGCCTCAATCTGTGAGAGTTTCCAAATTTCATTGTAAACACCATATAACCACCTTTTCGACCTGCCACTAGCTGGGCCCTTAATGAAATCATTCAAATCCACGTCTGCATTCAGTTTGGAAAGGTGATACTTAACCGCAGGTAAAGTTGAATGTTTCAGCCAAGCTTGACACAACTTGCCAACAGAGTAAGAGGTGACAGTATGACTCAAATCAAAACGGGGATCAGATCTAACAGTCTTAAAACCGTCAGTTATATTTAAAAATCTCTTTTGGCAAGAATCAGCACCACGGTGCCAAAGCAGCCAACCCTTGGGATTCATACTGGAAATGTTAAAGGAGGAATTCAGAAGCAGAGCCTGTATATCTCTAATGGACAATTTAGTAAAATTACTCCAATTCTCATATTCCTCCAACTCCGGGAAAGACGGGGTGTTTAACCTTTTAGATGTAGCCAATCCAAAGCACGTGGTCTGGGAAATGGTTTCATTTAAAAACCACATATGATTTGGGATGAGACATGCACGGTGCAAAGCCTCAGTGCCTTGCACCTGCCAGGCCCTTGAGCCCCAAACTGATTTAAGGTCTATGGTATCCTTCCATAACTCATACCCTCCAGTAACTAATTGATCCAGGAAGGCCTTTGAATATAACAATTTTGTATTTGTAAGTCGAACCTTGGACAGTGGCTGTTTGTGAAATTTAAAATAAAAGGACTCGGGATTGGACTGATTAAAGTCAGTGAAATAAGTATACTTTTTAAGAAACGTTTCTGAACTCCCTTGTGTTGGTGCTGGGCAATGTTCCCACTGAGTAAAATTAACCGCATCCCTTCGGGAAGATGTCTTGTGTAAGAAGTGATTGCCATAATGTTGGTAACAGAACAATTCACCATAATTAGCAGATTCTAAATATAAATCCTCAGCATCAAAAGCAGCATAATATTTCAAATCAGAAAACAAACTTTCCACAGCATTAACATCCCAATCATCAGAACGAATGTTTTGTTTCACCACATCCCCCATATTAACTCTTAGTACATTAGGGACATTAACGACTTCCGTCGGACCATGAATCTGAAAACGAACTGCATCCCACGCGATTCCATCCAGAACAGGCCACGCTGTGATGTTAACCAAAGTCAAGTCTCTTTTTAATCTGTGTGTAGAATGTGAAGAGGAAAGTGGGGCCAAAGTTCCATTCAAATGAGTAATGCAAGTTCTCTCCTCGACATAGTGTCCATTCATAATCCGAAAAAAATAAAACACAAAACCAATTGACATAAAAAGGTAAACTGAAAAAAGGACCAGCCAAATGTATATCCAAGGAGGTATCAAAAAATGTTTTTTAAACAGGCTAGCATATAATGCAATTTTAGAGGGTTTTTTCGAGGCAAGGGAAGCAGAGTCAAATGAAAATCTGGATTCCGTGGCTAAACGAGCTTGCAGGTCAGGCATGGACAAATCAGTGGGGTATGTATAGTCTGTCTCATCAAGGTTAGTTCCTGGTAAATTATTCAATAATGGAGTGGAAACAGCAGGTAATTCGATGGCCACCTCAGGTTCATTATTATAAGCAGTGGTCATAATTGAATTTCTCACAATGGAAGGACAGGAAACAGCCGGTGTCATGCTAAGAAGAATCGGCCACTCTGTGTATCTTGACATTGTCAATAGAAATAAACCTGTTTTCCTTACGACCTGGAAGTGGTGGTAAAATGACTGTTCTTGTGCCCTTCACTCCAAGCACTGGGACCGGAGCTCGATAGGAGGGACCAAACTCTTTCTTGTTGTCGATCTTCTCTCGAACCAGTTCTCCAACTTGGGGTAGCCAGCCAACTACCGGGATCTGCAACGCATCATCCGACGTGGAGGGCAAATGTTCCTTTGCAAGAGTGTCTCTCGTCTTTTGTAGATTCTGTAAAACATTGCAATGTTCATCTGCGTCAAAGGAAGTGGCGCGAACCACCGAGTCTAGACCGTCAAGGTCAGGGACGAACATCTTGATGCCAAAGAGCATTTCGTATGGGGTCCGCCCACCCAGAGACCTTCTAGGGAGATTATTAAGAGCACGCTGCACGCCATAGAGGTGAGCCAGCCAATTTCTGCCAGTGCCTATAACTCGGGCTGTCAAAGATTGCTTTAAATCACGGTTCATTCGTTCAACTACACTATTACCCTCGGGTCTGTAGGGTGACGAAAACTTGACTTGGACCCCCATCGAAGTCATGGCATCCTTATACGCCTTAGAGGCGAAAGCCGGACCCTGATCCGAATGGAAGGTACCACAGGCAAAAATCCCTATAAAGATACGCAAATCTCTGATGACAGTCCGGGAATCAGCGCTGCGATGTGGCCATACCCAAACAAAGCGTGTGCATGAGTCAACTGCTACTAAGATGTATTTATACGCAGTATCAGATGAAAATGGACCGCAGTGATCTAAATAAACACAGCCTAGTGGTTTATTAGAAATGTACAACTGAGTCTGAGGCGGACGCGTAGCAGTTGAAGGTTTAATCTGCTGGCATATGTCACAAAGAAGGACATAATCACGCGTCTGTTTGTACAGTCCCCGCCACCAGAAACGTTGTTGTAGTTGCGTTACAGTGGCTGAGACGCCCGCATGCGCAGACGCCACACCTTCATGAGCCGCTGTAATCAAGTCTGTTCTGCGATCCGAGTTGGGAATCAGCCGTTCCCCAACATCAGGAATTGTCACAAAAGGAACCTTTTCGGGACTTAAGTGGTATTTATACTTCGAAGGGAATCCCGAAGGATGTTTACTTCCCTTCTCAGAGGCAGCAATCGCTGCCAAGATGTCGCTATCAATCTTGGTTTTAGACCTAGTAACTGCTGCAACTAAGTATGTAGATACTGCTGATTTCGCTGCTTCATCAGCAAGCGAGTTGCCAAAAGCGTGAACTCCCACGCGCTGATGACCGAGAGTATGAATCACATAAACGAGTGGCAACATAGCCTTAAGCTCTGCCACTCGAACCCAGATCATTTTATGTTTTATTGTGCTACCCTTGGAATCATGAAAATCATTTTGAATCCAAAAGTACAAGTTTTCATTGTAAGACTGGACACAGTAGTAAGAATCACTTACAATTAGAGTAGTAACACTTGGATCTGCGTACTCCAAAGCTAGTAAGAGAGCACGAAGCTCTGCCAATTGTGCGGTGCAATCGCCCAGGGGCAACGTGTGTACCTCCCTGGAAATGAACTCATCATTCAACATAGCACCGACCACAATGGCGCATGCGGAAACGTAGGCATGTTTAGAGCCATGCGCAACCTGCGCCGACCCATCAGTGTAAATGATGCAATGGAAGTCCTCCAAAGGTCGCATCGCCAGAGGAGCAGGGTGAACGAATTCATACTGCAAGAACTCCTGCGACCGTAAGGAAGCGTCAAAAATAAACATGACATCCGAGGATGACAATGACGCAGCCCACTGAATCCACCGAGGGTGCAAAGCTTTCGAATTTGGTACACTGGCTTTCGTGACTGCCTCCAAATGAGGACAGGGTGTTACCACTAGCATGCGTTTCCCCTGTGACAGAGCTCGTTCCTTTAGAATAGCCATCTGTACAGCAGTTAAAACCTTTTCTATGGTGGGAAACCGCATCTCAGCCGAGGTGTACAAGTGTGACTTGTAAGCAATAGGTACTGTGTCACCTTCATTAAAAGTGAGGTAAGTGAAACCCACCGTCCCAGGAATTATTCTTATGACCAGGTTGGTGTGGTTATCACGAGTCAGTAAATATTTAGAAGCGAGCAGATCAGCCTGCAAGGATTGCAAAATGGCTGAATGCTCAGGCAGCCAGCATGATTTTGAGAAAGTTGGTTGTATCAAAGCATACAAAGGCTTGATACGCTGGGCATATTCCGGAATGTAAGTTCTGCCGAAATTCAAAAAGCCCAGTAAGGATTGTAATTTTTTCAGAGTTGTTGGTGCGCGCAATTGTGCGCACTTCTCCAAGAAGTGAGGAGCCAAACCTCTACCTTCATTGTTGAGCTCATAGCCCAAAAACAACACTGTGTGTTCAGCAATGTGCGATTTTGCAAAGTTGAATTTGTAACCCATGTCTGCGAAGTTGCAAACAAGAGAATTTACACGACACAGATGCTCCCAAATATCGTCGTCTGTGAGATATATGTCATCCACATACGAAAAAGCATCAGGGTCGAGTGCCTCCAGAATAGAGACAATTCGAGCGGTAAATACACCAGGACTATTCTTGTAGCCCATTGGAAGACGCCGGAATTGCTTTTGCACTCCAGCGCTTGTAAAACAGGTCCATTGGGAGCTAAAGCTGTCCAATCTGTGGGCATAAAAACCATTGGATATGTCAAGCGTTGTCTTGAAACGCTTACGCACGAGACTATCCACTAGGGCAGAGCCGTGGGTATTCTGTACTGCACAGTTACGGCAATGCGAGTTCAAATGCCGGTAATCCAAAACCAAACGATATGATCCGTCAGGTTTATTCACAGTAAAAAGTGGATTATTCATCGGTGACACACACGTTTCAATAACTCCCTGATATTCCAATTGTTCAAGGATTTCCGCGACGGAAGATTTTGCTTCACGCCGAATGGGATATTGAGGTTGAGGCTGCGGCTGAGACCGCAACGGAATTTCGTGGCAAGGCGACAATTTATCCCAACCACATTGGTTACGGTACAGAGCCGGCGCGAGAGCCCGAGCCCACTCTTCTGCAAAATGCTGCGCATGCTCTTTCGAGACAGTGTTCGCGAAACTGGGTAGGATTACCTCCTCCCCTCGCGGCGCCGCGAGCACAAAAGGTGGGGGCCAGTCAGCCTCCGAAAGTAAAATATCATATGTAGAAGACAGATTCTCCCAAAATACACCTTTAACGGTACGCTGTATGTCACCTTCAATTAACAGGACAATTTCATATAGTCTTTCAGGGGGAGCGAGTCTAGTATCCGCTGTTTCTATCACAACGTAGACATCAGTCGCTGTCACCCTCAGTAGTGGACGCAGCGCCTCTCTGACTATGGTTATCTCCGCCGCGCTGTCCAGCAAGGTCAGAGCCCACGTCAGATTCCGAAGCCGCGTTCTCACTATCTGTGGCATATCGATGCGCTGTTAAGGCTGCGACTTTCTTTTTCGCAAACTGCGGACGCCTAGGCGTAGAATCCTCCTGCTTCACTGCGCCGTCCGTCTGGCGGGACTGGCCACGTCCTTGTTGGCCACCACGTCCACGTCCACCCCCTCCTCCTCCACCGGTCTTCGGGGCCGATGTGTCCTGAAAGGAACGAGGAGAGCGTTGATCAGAACCCTGAAAACGATCAGGCGATTTAATCATCGCGCGGTCGCGCAAATCATAAACTTTTTCGGGTGGCGCAGGAGCTTGTATTGCAGGAAAAGTACCCTGAGTCTGCGTTGTCTGCTTCCCCTGTGTCTGTTTTTTAGGCCAATTTTGTTTCTTGGACTTGGGCTGGGCATCTGTCACTGCAGATTGTCCCTGTGGTTGTTTTTTCTCCTTCACTGGAAAATATTTCAGACCTCTACTTGTGCGGCCAATCGTTTTATAAGCGGCCACCACAATTTTTGCTAACTGGCGGGGTTTGTCGGCATCGGGCAGAGCAGCCAAAGCATTCGACACCTGAAAGTTAACTGCATCTCCTTTAACATTGGAGAGAATGAGATCACTTACAATCTCAAAAGAACCACACAGGCGCATACCCAATTCAACCGCTGCCTCTGGACCGTGATCATTCTGAACACGTCTAACGATTTCAGGCAGGGCAGTCATAGACGGGGTGCCGAAGCACCTTGTATAAACTGCCGCAAATGTTTTTCCCCAGCTGTCACAGTCAGCAAGTTCAGGAGTAATATCCTTCGGTAGAGTAATCGTCAACATTCTATGTTTATCAGCAGGAGTAGAATTCGGAAAAACCGCCTCCAGTTGATCAAACTTCTCTGCTAGCCAGAATGGGAAGTCATCGTTGTCAACCGGACGCGCACCAAAAACCGAATTTACCATCACTGGATTGAGACGCATTCCGCCTCGTTCCAGGGGAGCGGCCGCACCCCCCTGGGGACCACCAGGAAGATGTCGACCGATGTATTGCACTAAAGCACGAATCACGGAAATGGAAACTACATGCAGCCTGCAAATTTCTGCCAGGGTGCAAGCCCCGTGATTCGGGTGCGGGGTAAAGCCACCCAACGCAGGCCAATTAGTACCTGGAATTGAGAGTGGGCCTAACCTCGCAGGGGACATAGAGTGGGGGAGGGCGCCATCAAACCAAACTCGATGCTGCCAATGATCAATAGGTATTTCCAATGCCCTGTACGGCGTATATTCAGCCGGGACATCCGAGGCGGTGTAGGAGTGGAACAAACCAGAATTAGCGTCCACAGCCGGAAACGTAACCCAAGAGTAAAACAACTCGTAAGGAAACGCCGGATCTGCACATACCACGAAAATCACAGCCATCCCATCTACTGGGACTTGGTACGTCTGAAGATGGTTGCGTACCGCTACGCGACTATGCTGCGCAATAGCCACCGCTGCCGCCATTACAGAATAGGAAATAAGAAAACACAAAGAATACTTTGTAGCACAACTGGGTAGTAATTCAAAGAAACCGTTTAAGAAAGAATCAAGCTTGAATAAAGACCAATTTCAAAAAATAGGTAGGTTTCACCGACACCCCGTTTTCCGGAAACGGACGTGAAGGGGTTAAGGCATGAACGATAAACTACTCGAGTGTCATGATATAAGACCACCGAAACCGTTGGGCGCCATGTTGCAGGGTTTCTGTACTCACACAGAACTGTGCACAGAGGAGTGGAACCTCGGCAAATTAGGGTGTCCCAAAACTTACCTTAGCAACCAACTCACCCCTTACCGAGCTAGCTACAGTGTCTCATTGGACATATCAAACACCCAATGTTTAGACAAACCAGAACATGAACTTACAGTACCTCAGGGTACGTGGGACTCATGAACACTCTTTCGTTATATTATCATTACAAACCAGAACATGGAGTAAAGAAGACACATGTGCATTTGAAATGTTTATTTACTAATGCCGTCTTCTCAGGCGCAGTATCTTTGATAATACAAGTATACTTATTATCAGTAGCAAAATTATCAGCATAGTTACTAAGACATAAAAAGCGAATGGTGACAGCATGTTAACATGCTGTAATGAATAAGAGTTAACAACACTTATATCTCACCCTCCCTAACACATATATTATATTATTATCTAAGAAGGTCTCTTTGGGTTGTTTTAGGGCGGGCCCATACCTTAGTGTCCTAGCATGAAGGAATCACATCAGCATACACCAGCTCTCTCTGCATGTGCACCGCATCAAGTGTGTTAACAATTCTCGTGCAAAGCAATATCAATCCCGCCTCAAGCCCAAGTTGGCAAAGGCTGCACTTGTGTTATGACTATGAAGGCGTGGAGATCAGACCTCATAACAATTCCATATCGTGTTGCTCCTGAAACTTCAGCACTCTCCGTGCAGACATGGTTTATTAAACAAAACTGATATCAGAGCAATAACATATTATTCTCACATACACCACGGCAAACCACTAGGTTGAAAGCTAAGTCAACAATTAAGGGTCGTGTGCAGAAGTTGCAAGAAAGGAAAAATGGCGTTTAAATCTCAAATGTACCTATGCTAACTTAACACGATATAAGGATATATAGGAGCTATACAACAGTGCTTTCCTTATCTCATCGGTGGATTTGATGAGTGCGGTCTCAGTACTGTGCAGTTTGCGGAAGCCGAATTGACTGTCATCTAATAGAGAATGTTGTTTTATATATTGAGAAATTTGAGAGTTCATAAGTTTTTCGACTATTTTTGCTGGAAATGGCAAACTGGCTATGGGTCGATAGTTGTTCGTGTCTTCCGCATCAAGATGGGGCTTTTTAAGTAAGGGTTTAAGAAGCGTATCCTTCCAAATTGCAGGGTAGATTCCAGTGCTAAACATGGTGTTAAAAATGTTAGCAAGTTGGGGTGCAATAATATCAGAGATAGGGAGGAGAATTGAGGCAGGACAAGGATCTTTAGCTGATCCTGATTTGATGGAGTTCATAGCCTCAACAACTTGGCCAGAATTAGTATCAAGGAATTTTGAAAAAATTGGGTGTTTGATGGGAGCAACATGCGGGCAGGTGTCTGTGGGTTTCTTGTGAAAAATTTGTGTAAATGTTATTTACCTTATCAAAGAAATAAGTGGCCAGGTTGTTACAGAATGCTTGGGATGGATTAGGGGTGGATTGGGGAGGCAGATGGGACAGTTTGGCTACCACTTGGTAAAGTTCTTTGTTGGAGTTCCTGGTTTGCTCAATTTGAGAGGAGTAGAATGTGCTTTTGGCATTTTGGATAAGAGATTTATAAAGAGTCATTTCTCTCTTATAGATTGTCTTATCTTCAGCGGAGTAGGTCTTTCTCCAGTGTCTTTCTTTATTGCGACAAAGTTGTTTCTGTAGCCTAAGATCCTCAGAGTACCAAGGTGCCGATGGGGTAGTGCGGTTTTTAGAAATGGTTTTAGTGGGGACTAATTTATTTAAGGTCAATGTGAGCCATTCAGAGTATTCTCTGGCTGCGTTATTTGAGTCTTGGGGTAAATTAGCTGCAGAGGCAGATAGCAGATCACGAAGTTGTTGGTGATCAATGTGTTTCCATGATCTGAAGGTTTTAAGTGGTCGGGTATTGTGTTCCTTAAGTGATAACGAATAGGATGGGATGGTAAAAATGACTGCATGGTGATCTGTCCATCCCAATGGGATGATCTCCGTGATAAGTAAGTTGTTCTCATTTGTAAATAACCCATCCAAGGTATGCCCTGCTTCGTGCGTACAGTTTGTAATCCGTTGAGTAAGACCAAGAGATTCTAGGTCGGCGATAAGGGCTATGGTGTCATTATTAGTCTAATTTTCTAAAGGAAAATTGAAATCTCCTAGGATAGTGGTGGTGTCTTCTAAGGCAAGAGATTCCATCATCTCAGCGAAAGAAGTTAGGAATTTGCTTCTGCTTCCTGGAGGACGATATAAGAGGACACCTTTGAAATGGTTGGAGGGGCCTAGGACTATGGAGAACTGCAGGGCCTCACATGTGGAGAGTGGTTGTTAAATCCCCAATTAAATCTGGATCAAATCTGGCTGCACCACAAGTGGTACAAACATCCACCTCCTCTGAAAGATTTTATCCTGGAACATAACTGGTCTAACCTCAAAAATGTGTGATCCAGAGAGGATACAATATCAATAAGCATTTGCAATGCAATAGGTCTCGCAGCATTAAAGTTTGAGTTACTGGCATTGTAAATGACAAAGCTTTGCATTCATTTTTTTTAAATTTGCAATTGGTATATAAACATTGTTTGTGAGTGGTTAGCTGTTGCTTATGCTAAGCTAAGTTGGCAGTAATATAGAGTGCTAGTCTTGCTTGTTAAAAGCATGCTGATTTAAAGCGCTCTGATACCTGCGGGTAAAGTTTGTGCTATATAAAAGTGAAAACTAATAAATAAATAAAAAACAGCCTACCTGTACCACGTCCGTTCTTATGACAGAAGCATGCCAAAAGAGAGAAGGGATAGTGGTGTGCACACACAGGGAAGCAGCGACGTGCACACATGAAACAATGGAAGCGAAGAGGTACGCATAAACACGGGGCACGGGGAGGCAGAGGGATGCATACAAGAGAATCTGAGAGGTGCAAGCGGGGATGGGGAGGCACATGGATGCGCACAGCATGAAGGAGACAGGGAGTGTACAGGTGCACAGAGGAATGCATAGGAAGGCGCAGAGCTGCACAGAGCGGGAGGCAGAGAGGAGTGCACACAAGCAAGGCTAAGAGGTGCAGCAGGAGGGGCAGATTCTTGCACATAGAGGTGAGGACACAGGGGTGTAAGGGTGGACACTGGAGGGCATAGGGAGGCACAGAGATGCGCACAGCACCAGGAGTCAAAGCGTGCCTGTAGTAGAAGCTCGCTGGTCAGAGGGTAATCCTAGGGGCTGTTGCCTACGACATTTGCATGATTACATTTGACATTGAAAATGCTCTCCCCTGCTGCATCGTGGAGCTCTTTTAAGGATGGACCTTCTCAGTTATTCAAGGGGGAAGAAGGCTCTTTGGATCACTGTGCCAACCACAGGGGTTCATCCAGGCGCACTTAAGACATGTTGCGCTGGTTGTGATATATAATAATTGGAGTGGATAGGTTGTCTAGCCTGGATCAGCAGAAATGGATCAACAGAAATGAATCAGCAGTAATGGAAAGAGACTGCCAGGTATGAACCAAGACTGCAGACCCTGCACGTGACAGACGGGGAGCAGAGCGGTTATACTCAACAGTACAGTCGAGCAAGAGCCAGTCTGTGTGTGTTTCCATTTACATGGGTCATTTTATAGTTGCACATATGAAAACATGTGTCTGTCCAGGTCGAACCAGGACACTAAGCTCACATAAAGGGTCCTTAGAGCTACATGTCCTGATCCTGAAAGGATCGCCATGGTCTAGGTCAAAACGTGCTTGCAAATGTAGCAGGAGCTCAGGGAAATAAGCACACGTTCTCCTTATGCAGGCCCTACATAATTTTAAGAAGTTCAATCTCTGAGTTTAGCACCAAAAAAAGTGAAACCATTTGGTGAAAGACCTTTCTGAAAGGAGGGTGCAAAAAACAAACTGAGTAAGTACTGTCAAAAACACCAATTGATACTAAACGGGAAGGGGACATATGGGATTGTGAGAATGAGCCCACCAGGCATAAAAATGCGAGACCGGTTGCATTGAAAATGCTTAGTTTTTTTTGCGGTTTTATAAAGCGCAAACTCAACGGAAGGTATCGGAGCGCTTTACATGACCCCTTCTGTGTGCGCACTAGGACCTGCTACCCCTGTAGTCTCTATCCAGGACTTTTGTTTTCCTTTATAAATAATCCCAATCGTATCAGTCACAAAATGTACAGGTCGGTTAGTTCCTGTTTAAAATGCAACTATAAAAGGATAAACAATTAAAAATGGGGCCCAAAGTACCTAACAATATGCTCCTGAAGCCGGATGCAATCCTCGGTCCTAGGGGTTGGGGGGGTGGCCCTGCCCTGCCTCTTCCTGGCAAGGACGGGCTCGCCCTTGCCGTGTCCCACGCTACGGGAGGTATGCGCAAGCTTTATGGCACCTCCGGCCATGAGTGCAGCGTCACGCTGGTGCGAGGCTGCTGGGGGATGTGGTTTCGGCCGTTCCCCTCATGGAGCGTTAATGGTGGTGGTGATGGCCATTTACCTCGTGGCGGCGATTCCAGGTGGGAGCCGTTCCCCTCACAGCAGTAGATTGTGCAAAACCTGGGCCTGGCTGCAAGCACTTTCAATAGTCCCCAATAGGTTATACAAAACTGCAAGTCCCAAAATGCAAAAAACAAAACAAAACATTCACCTGAAAAATCTTCATAGTGTGAGGGGGTAAAGCTAATGTGCTAGAGTAGCTGTTGAAGAGCTATTCTACGGATAGGTGGCATAGTTTAAACAGGCTTGAGAGAGTGTGTGTGGGGGTAGCCCCACGTGAACCAGATCGCGGCCGTTTCCTTACTTTCCAAGTTCCTCGAAGAGCTGGTACTCATCTGTGAAGCGTGTACATGTAGCTGTGGACGCCATGCCGACTCCTCCGGGTTGGTGATGCCGCCTGGGGCGAGGCATGGTGTGAGCTGTACCAGGTGCAGAGCTAAGCAGGAAACGGCGCGGGAGAGCCGGCTCCCTCTCCTCTCTCAGCAGCACCCCTGCACCACGGCTCCTTCCTGTTGCTGCTTTCACTCCCCCTCAGCCTGCTTTGCGATTCCAGGCACGATGTCTCTTCTGGCGTTATCTCAATTTCCACCAAGCAATAAATGAAATAAAGTAAAGGCAGTCTCCAGGAATCCGGGCAGCCCGAAAGCCACAAAAACAAGTAAAAGAGACGCAAGAAGGCCAGGCCTGTTTCCTCTCCGCTGACTTCCGCCGCACACAATAAAAAGGCGTGCAGCATTTAGAAGCATGGGAGAGGAAGATTCCGACGCGCGCCTTGGGATTGAGTCGCGAGCGTGAGCTGTCTACGTTACAAGCACACGCGCGCGACCCAATCCGAAGGCAGGCGTCGGAATCCGACTCTGCCATGCTTCATAATGGTGCGCGTGGCCAGCTCTTGTCTCCACTCGTTGTCGGCTGAGCCGACGACTATAGTTCTCTCAGCGAGAGCGCACTTTCGTGCGCTTTTCGCAGACGAGACCTAAAAACTACAATATTTACTTTCTCCGTGCGATTTAGATTGCTTTACTCATATATTTTAGAATTACGGTATTGAAGCGATCCCTAGGGTGTGCTTACCATCTGGGTTAAGGTTGATTTAAACTATTTCATAAGTAAGTTCAATACAAGCAGCTTAGATCTTAAGCACCTATATTTAGCTTTCATACTACACCAAAATTTTTAATTTACAATATCTATAATAAGGGTAACGTTGTAATCTATCACTTGATTAGTGCATCCTCCCTATTGATGTCCTCTGCCTTGCTGCTCAGCCGATGGTGATGTCATCGGAATGTTTGGAGTGTTTGAGTTGGAGAGAGAGTCAGTTGGAATGGATGGGCTGAGCAGCAAGGAGGCTACTCCTGGTGGGGCCTAATATGGATCTATTTAGTTTCCTGTAACCAACTAACAAAAAATAACCTTATGAATAAATCTAATATCCTGTTCTACATCACTTGGCCTACGTATCATTCATCTTTGTAACACTGGCGACGAGGATGGGATTGGCGTTTCAGATTTACTTGCTTTCCTGTATCGCCAATCACACATCGTCGTTTCAGTGCCGATAAGTTTGTGGACATCAAGTTGTTACGACACAGCAAATACAGGTACTCTTTTGTTATTTAGTAAGATGGTGATATGGGCAGCAGCTGTTGGCAATTGAGACAGGACATATTACATCGGTGTTTATTTATCGAATGCTATGCAAAGATACTAACTAGAATGAAGTTACTCCGCAACAGCAAACCGGAATGCGACAGTTACATGCAGCTTTTGAAAAGGTTTCCTCTTCGTGTCAAGGCGTCGTGTGAGAGATCGCTCATTGGTGTTTAATGACTTTATCCATTGTTTGTTATGTTTTATATCTCATGTATTGGTGTGTGTGCTTGTGGACATGCATTGGTTTTCCTGGTGTAATTGCTGTTCTTAGGGTGGTGAGTACCCTTTTGAAGTGAGGTGGTGGGAGCTTAGTGTCCCAGTTTTGTTCCTAGGGTGGTGAGTTTTATGTAGGTTGTGGGGCGGGAAGTGCTCTAGTTTGACTTCATAGAGAGATGTTTTCCCTGTTGCGGGGAGGTTGTGAGGTGGTGTAGTTAAGTGCCTCAGTTATTGATCATAGGAAGGTGTGTTTCCCTATTATGTGGAGTTTGTGGGAGCATGAAGGCTGCACCTGGTGAGGCCTAATATGGATTTAACTTGTTTCCTGTAACCAACTAACAAAGAAATAATCTTATGAATAAATCTACTATCCTGTTCTACATCACTTGGCCTACATATCACTCATCTTTGTAACAATCATTTTACTGTGGCATCCCCTACTTTGCTTATACTTTATGAAGTAATATCGAAGAAGAAATATAATTGAATGGACTGTGTAGCTGGATGCTAACACCACATATAAACCATCTTATCTTTTGTCAGACATAAAAAAATGAAGAGGAAATAAGGGTTATTTCCGCTTTGAAATGATTAAATACTGTAGCTAGCAATTAGACTCTGTAACTGTGTCTCATGGCCTTCATACTTGTCATGGGTGCCCCTGATCTGGGTCAACATCACACACCACCTATAAAAAGGGCATGATGAGAAGTCATTAGACTGTGATTGTCTTGTGGTACTAACATTTTATTTTCCATGGGGCAGTAGAAGAGAAAATAAAAATAACCACACAATCTCAGTTATGTTTTTGAATGCTGAGCTCTTTTCCCATTTCCATTTGAGTCTCTCGACTGCATTCTAATACAATGAATGTGTATGTTGCAAATACATAAACAACCATTACATATGATGCAATAGTCAATTCTGACATTGTACCTCCTATCTCTGACACTGCTTTACCAACTCTTGGGATTTCCTTTTCTCAGAACACAGATGATCACATAAGGAAACATAGCATTTTGCTTTCTGCCATTTCTTTACCAAAAATGCCACAAAAAGCAACGCTACTGTATGTGGTAGCTGTGGCGTGACTGGGAGTATAAAGTTGCTAACACAAGCTTTTATCTGCACTTTAGACTCATAATAAAGATGAAACTACTTTAGCAACTACATTTTATAAATGAACTATATAATACAAGACAGACAAACAGGAATGGTCAGATTTCATGAGTCCTGCCAAAGCTAAATATAAATGTAAATGTAAATGTAAATATATGCAGCTTATATAGCGCATGACTTACCCTGGGGCATCTCCGCGCTTGCTTAGGGAACCCGTCCTGGTATTCCCATGTGAGATAACCCTGGCAGGGTATCCACAAGGTGAAAGCCAGGCATCCCACCGCGAGGGGCCGATGTGGAGATTAAGCAAGCTATTGCCCAGAGTCGCAGAGTGTGAACCCGTGAGTCGAGAAGGCACCGGAGCGAGAATTATCGAGTCCGTGGAATTATTGAGTCCAAGACCTGCCGAGGCGGGGAATTGAACCCTGGTCCAGGGCCGAACTCAGGCTCCAGGTCTGCCGCCTCTAACCCCTGAGCCACACTTCTCCACTAAATATAGTAAAGCTTATTGGCACGTTACTGTCGCCTGGAGTTCAACTGACTTTTATAAATCTGACATCCTTATCTCACTCGAATTGTGGACTCAGCTGCTCAGTTCACGTGTTTGTATAATTCTAGTGACTCAAGCACTTATTTCTTACTTAGGTCACATATTGAAATGAATATATTCATTATCTACTACAACTCGATTAGACGTTTCACTGGAGGATGCTGAAAGGCCAATTTTAAGCCAGAAACCGGGCAAAGCTCGTAGACTATTTAGATTCAGAAAACTGTTTGGGGTCCTAATATTATCCAAGCAATATCAAATTCGTGCTTCATGGTTGAGAGCCAAGCTAGTATCTGTGTGCAAACAAGGAGGGCAGCATTGTTAGTTAGTGATCAATTACTTAAATCAACAAAAAACCACACAGAACCCTTGAAAAAGTCCCAGAGTTAGACTATCTTAGCATAAGAGGGTTTTTAACTTGGAATGGACCAAGCAGAGTAATAAGGGCATTTCTCCATGTAACACCAATACTATATTGCGTTTTAGAAGTAATAGTGGTTGGTTCCCATGCTGTCTCCTCTGCTTTAGAGGTCTATTAGGATGAGATGCAAGCTGTGGCCCTCAATAGGAGGTTTTGAGAACATGAAAGTTGCTTCTATCAGAGAATCAAATCCTTCAGTCGTTATTGAAACTTCTATTGAAACTCTGTCTGCCCCACTGTTAATAGAATAGAGAATTATGAATAAAGCATTCAAATGTATGTATACATGTATGTGTTCACAGCAAAACTTAGAATTGTAATTTATTGGGCCCCTATTTTTCAACTGAGGCCTTAGGTTATAGAGGTGATGTTTCAGAGATCCTTCATATGAAGAATGCTCCTAGTTGGCAAACGTTTTGCCACGTGTGTTTGACCTGTGAAATGTTACGGTTCCCCCGTAATTAAAAAAAAGCACGCAATGGTTACTTCTGTCCCATTTATTAATACGAGGAAGCCTACTGGGGAAATGTAGATACAAAGAGGGGTTTAAAAACCGGAAAGACCACCTCATTGGGGTCTTCTTCCTGATAAGTACTCCATACTTTGAAATCTATTTTGAATATGTTAAGCCACAGTTTACAAAACTATTGTTTTTAAAGTACAGCCTAGGCATTTTACCACAAGCCACTTCATCCAAAATGTGTTATCCTATGCACAATCTGGCAAAGTCCTGCCATTGCTGTACCTTGTATAATGAGCCATACACAGGTCCACTTTCTGTTATTCTGTCATGATTATTGGCTTTTGGGAAAAAATTGATTATACCGTACCATCCGAAAATTGTCAGTATTGAATTGCCTTCTGAATTTATAAATCCATAACTTTAGATCCTTTAAGATTTGGACTCTACTCAACTTGATGTGTACAGCACGAGCATCTACAGTATGGACTGCAATCAAAATTATATTTTTTTCGAATTCTGTAAGGATGTTGCTTTAATTTATAATGGAATGGGGCATTTAAGTGCATAATCCAGACTTTTGGAATATCTTCGAATCAGTGAATAGATTTGTATTGGATTCAGTGGTTCTCTTTTTAATTGCTAAATTTTATGTGAAATAAAGCTTTTGTGCTAAATTGTGAAGAGAGTTGACATATTGATAAAACGAGGTGAAGCTGAAGGTTAAGTGAAGAATGGCAATTCTCAGATTTAACCTGAAAAGAGAATAAGGATTTCATTAAAGATACCAAGGCTAACATTATTCATAACCTTTTATTTGCCACTCCTGCAGCACCTTTAAAGAACTTTTCCAATCAAGAACTGGAATCTTTACAATCAATAAATGTCACTGACGTAGACGTCTCCACCTCTTTTAAATGCAAAACTGTGAAGAAAACGTACCCTTTGTTCAAATCTGTATTACCCATGCTTTCATTTCTTACAACTGTGAATCTGGAATAAAAGATAAAAGTAAAAACATCTTGCTTCAAATAAATGCATTGATAAACACTAGTCAAACCTATGCAATCTAGAAATCCATGACTTACAAATGCTAAGAGTTATAAAAGCCTCCTCCCAACACCTCAAAAGGATACCCATATTACCATATTCTTTTCTGCCTTTTTTTTTCTTTGAGTATGGGAGAGGTGGGAGATATAATGTTAGCCTGCATGCCTTTTTTTAAAAAAAAGAACCAACTGTATTGAAGAAAACAAAAATGTGTGGCAAGGCACAGCATCACATAATGCAAGATATGGTTGGCATACATGCATGACATAGCAGCAGCCCAAACATCAATAATGTATAACATTGCACTCAAAATATCAATGGACCATAATTTCCACACCCTTACACCCATATACATAAAGGCTTCTTAGGACAGCCACGAGCCTCAAACATTGGCTTCTCTTGGTGGGGGCACCAATCCGCCCCTGCTCGCCAGCTCCTAACAGTCGTGGTCCACACCCCGTTTGGCTACCAAGCAAGCCATCCCCAGAAACACACGTTCTGCTCTGGGTCCCCCTACCGCCTTTATAAACCCAAATAACACAGTGTGAAGCTTTAACTCCAGGGAGAGGCCTAGGACTGTGGAAAGGATTTGACCCACTTACTCCCAAAATGGCCTCAGTACCGGACATTCCCAGAATACATGGTAAAAGTCTGTTGCGGGAAGTGTGCACAGCACGCACGCCTCTTCCACGTTGGGGAGCTAATATTGTAGGTGCCTCAGAGTGAGATATGTCGCATGCAGTTAGTTGAATTGTATCATATGCAGTCATGTCGAAATTGCCAACTCTCTAGGTGCCATGCAAACCTCCCTCCAATCGTCCTTGTCCAAGTCCCACACCTAGAACGACCATCTCTGTCAGCCCTTCGCCAGGCCGTCTGGAGCATGGATCACAAGTGATCGATAGATCACTGAAGTTGCCCCCTTACCTAGCTTCCTTTGGAAAATCTTCACCTCCAACAGACTATATCCAGGAAAAGATTCTTCTGGGAAGTCATGAGCTAGCAAGGCGTGGCCCAATTGGAGGTATTGCAAGAACTACGAGTTAGACAGAGAGTACTTGGTTTTTTACTCTTAAAATGACATAAAGGCCCCCCCTTATAAACGTATCCCATGTATAAGATCCCAAGAAGATCCCAAGACAGGAACCCCTCCATGGTCGAGATGCTGACCAAGCCTCGTCACCCACCAAAGAGGGGTCATTCCGGACAAGGTGTAATTCCAACAAGTGAGGCAAAGGGTCTCCTTCCAACAAATGAGAGACACCATCATAGAGGAAGGCAGGGTTCTCGGTAGAAGCGCTCCATATAGGAGATCAAGCAGGCCATCCATCTCCAACAAATTTATTTCAAATCAATACATCCTATCATCCCTAGATACGTAAAAGAGTTGTGCCAAGTAGGAATGTTGGGGCACCAACCCTGACCTAGAGCCTCAACCTGTACCTCCACTAAGCAGGATTTGCCTTCATTAACCTGAAGCCCGATCACCCCACCATACACCTGGAGTTGTTATAGGCAGCAGGGCCCCAAAGCACTGTTGATCTTTCAAGAACAGAAGCATATCATCCGCGTATAGCACAATGCAGTCTTTCAGGCCCGTTCCTCACCACCAGTCCCAGACCTGGACGTCGCAGCATATAAGACACGCTAGAGGCTCTATCACCCAAGGTAAAAACAATGGGACATTGATAACCCCTGGTGCGTGCCATGCTCGATGGAAAATGCAGGAGATAAGACCCCGTTCACCCGGACCAGAGCGGTCGGTGAATTATATAAAAGCCAAACCATAATACGGAACCCCTTTCCCAGGCCAGCCCGCCGAAGAACGCCATCCATAAAAACCCACAACACCATATCAAACACTTTAGTGAAATCAACTAGCAAGAGGGCTAAGGTGTCATCACAGTCAGATTCCAAGGACAGCGCCACGTGGCCTCTCCTAATACAGTAACACGTGTCATGGCCCAACATGAATCCACACTAATCTGAGTGGACTCAGTGAGATAGGGCCCTGCCCAGTCGCGCTGCTAGCGCCTTTGGAAAGATCTTAATGTCAGTGTTCATCTGCAAAATCGGCAGATAGGTGAACAGTGGTCTCTAGAGTGACCATATTTGGGCAAGACTACAATTGTAGTGCAATCCAGTTCCTGTGGAAAAGACTCCTGCTGCAAAGCAGCTGTGTAAAAATTCAGAAGATGGGGACATATGTTCTCACAGAAGCGTTTGTAGTATTCATTGGGATATCTATCTGGGCTAGCCGTCTTTCCAGCTTGCAACCCAGACTCTGCAGAACTCACCTCTTCAAGTTTCAGGGCTTGGTCCAGCTCCTAAGCCAAGTAATTATGTATAGTCGGCAGTGGCATACTGTCTAGAAGGGGATTTGAGACTTCCGCTGGTGGCAGGAGGCATTGCAAATATAACCCTGATAAAAGTTCGTAAAGGCCGAAGCAATTGCAGGGAGATCCTCCTGTGGGCATCCCAGCAGGTCCTGAATCACCGGGATCACTTGGCCGGAGACTCCACAGGTGCCAGCCATTACAATAGTTTACCTGCCTTATCGCAAGAGGCATATACCCTCTACGTAGAGGCCCTGAAGCATTGTCTGGCCTCCTCTAAAGAAAACCAGCCAGTTTTGTATGGGCTATGGCTAGGACATGACGGGAATGGTCAGTGTCTGATGGTTAACAGCAGCTTCCATTCTTATGATCTGGGTCTCTAAATTGGTCAGGCACACCACTCGGAGCTCCTCGGCCTGACAAACATAGCCTTGAATACAGCCTCTCAGGGAAGGCTTACTAGCTGCCCATAGCGTTGCTGTCGCGGCTCCCGAGCCCACATTGAGCTAAAAAAAAACTGCCGGAATTCCTCCTCGACAAAGGCCTCAAATTCTGAACTTTGCAGGTGCCAAGCATTTAAATATCCAGGCCAGTCGCAAGACAACGGGTTGAGCTCCCCACAACAAAAATAGCAGGGCGTGTTCACAGATACCACGCAGAAGAATGCAAACTAACTGCCGCCTGTAGCCACATCAAGTCAATGTGGGATTTGGTAGCGTGCACAGCAGAATGATGAGTATAAGCCCACTGTGGAGGATGCCAGGAGAGCCAGGCATCACAAAGGCCCAGGGAGTCTGCCCAGGGGGACAAGCAGACCGACCAGGAGCGCCTCACAGAGTAGGAGGTGGAGGAGGCATCCTAGAGCGGATCAGGAAGTGTGTTAAAGTCTCCTTCAATCACTGTGACGCCCTGAGGGAGAGTCAAGATGAAGGATCTCAGTGATTACAAGGAAGGCTGCAACAAGGGTGGCGGGACAGGATATAAAATTATAATGCATCACTTCCAAACAACCCTCAATACCCACATAACATCTGAGAGTACGTGTGCTGTGTTGTGACAGCTAGGGGTAGAGATTTGTGCAGCAATATGGCGACTTCTCTAGAGCCATGCCTAAAACAGGAGTGGTAAACCCTATCATAGCCAAAACGGCCCAGAAAGGGGCAGTTTGTACCTAGTAGGTGGGTCTCCTGCAAGAAAACGAACGCTAGCCTGTGATGCTTGATATATCAGAACACGGCAGAATGCTTAATGCGGTCCAGGAGGCTGTTCACATTCCAGGAGAGCACCATTATCTTAGGAGAGGTCATAATAATAATAATCCACATTTGTATAGCGCACAATCACCCGTAAGGGTCTCTAGGCGCTGGGGGCCGTCGGGAAGATTAAGCAAGCTATTGCCCAGAGTCACATGGTGCTGGGCTAACCTGCCGCCGGAGCCGGGAATCGAACCGTGATCCCCAGATTCCAGCGTCAGTCGCCCTGGCCGCGGCGCCACACCTCTCCCATGACATGACTCAGCCAGAGAGAACCAGGAATAGTCCCCACCCAGAACGGGAAGGGGCGTCATCGCCAGAAGGCCTGCTGTGTCATGCCATATCAGGCAAACCGCTTTTTTCTGCAAAAGTGATTGTATTAACCAAAAAAGGAAAACAGTATTTAAAAAGAAATTTTTTAAATGACACAGAAATTAATCGCACTCAGAAGCCCACGAAACTACCCACCCCCCAATCCCTGTCCTCACTCTACACTTCACCCCAGAAAGCATCTGTCGCCCTTACTTAGGAACCCAAAAACCTCTAATTAGAGGGGTAGAAGTCCTCTGCAGCTCATTGGTGCCTGTACATGCGATTTCAGCGCCTGGCAACTAAAGTTCACTACATAACAAAGCATTGCTCCACAGTACCTAAATGAAGTGACAGCACAAAGAGAGAGAGAGAGAGAGAGAGAGAGAGAGAATCCCACAGGATGAAACCCCATTGAAAGGGGAAGAGATGACGAGTCCAATTATTCTCTCCAACAGTCCCACCTGACCTGCTTTCACAGCCCAACCATCAGTGTAAATATGGAGGGAGCAGTAAGTCATGACATTTCAGAAAACAGGGAGGAGTCCAGGCCCCCCTCTGCAGAGGAAAACACCACTGGAGTATCCTAGAGGTTCTTAAACTCCCCTGGGAAAGCAGGATTCAAGGGAAGTTCTTCAGGAGCCAAGCCCTAGCTCTCCTCATTAGCTCCTCGCTCCTCCTGCGCCCTCTTGGTGTGGGAACGTCACCCCTCTGGCAAATGGCGGGAGAGCGACCCAGTCTGTTCCTTTGCACTCTAAGACTGGCGAAACTTAGGGGGGCCACTGCAGGAGTCATTGCTCAGTTGCCCACTCCCAAGCCAGATCCCGCGTGTCAAAGAATGGAGTGCAGAATTGGAGGAAGACCTTAAGGCGGCCGGGTAACAGAAGCATATAGTGTAGGTCCAGTGTACAGAGTTTCTGCTTTACTTCTGGGAAGTAACGCTGCCATTGCTGCACCACCTTAGTGTAATCAGAGAATAGGGGAATCCTTGCATTGTTGAACAGCAGGTCAGGATGGGTATGGGCCCCTTGTAATATAACATCCTGCTCCTTCAAGTTGAGCAGCCTCAGGATCACAGGGCGTTGGGAGGTCCCAGGCGGAGGCCTTGGGAACAGGGAGCATTGCGCCCTTTCTATAACAAAAAAGGGAGACAATTTGTTTTTGGGTACCCAGGTTTTGAACCAGTCCTCCAGCATACCCGCCAGGGCTCTCTGCTCCAACGACTCTGGTAACCCAAAAAGTTTAAGATTGTTACGCCAAGAGCTAATTTCTGAGTTTTCTGCCCTCTCTGTCAAGGAGGATGCCGAAGCGGACAGGCAGGACATCTGGCTCTTGAGTATTTAAATGTCATTCCCAGCACAGGAAACAAGGCCCTCAACCTCTGTAGTCCTCTCCACCATGCTCTGCAGGTCATGGCGCAGCAGGGAGGGATACACTCAGAGACCATGCACTTTGAATTCCACAGAATCCCTGGAGTCCTGTATGGTGTTAAGGACCATATCCAGATCCACTGCCCCGGCTGTGCAAAGTCAGGCCTTCACTCTATCGTGTCCTCTCCAGGATCATGAGGGGCGGTCGGTGGGACAGTGTACCGGTCAATTTTCTTTTGAGACGGAATTTGTGGTGGAACCTTCCCTCACCCCATCCTCCAGAATTAAGATTCCAACAAACAGGTAGGGAGAGAACAGGAGTACCGCCAAGTTGGGGCTTAGAGTGGCCCAAAAGGGGTTGTGGGGGAAGTCACTGCCCAGCCAGGCCACCAGGTGGTAAGCAGCAAAAGTCAATGTTGAAGAGGAGGGGGAAGGATGTGTCCAGAACAGACCTCAATGGGCACATACAGTAGGAAAATATGGCTCAGGCAAAAGCCCCCCATTAGCTCCCCTAGGAGCACCTCACCACTTCCCCAGCTCCCGGGAAGAAGTCAGTCAAGCAATTCACCTGTAACACCTGAGCACCTCAGCCAGGCTCCCGGCTCAGCCTCCAAACAGACGGTCAGTCCACGTTCCTGGCCCCTCAAGACACTAGAGAACCACCATGGATTGCCACTATCTCAAGGTTCAGGGAAGCATAGCCAAGTCCCAGGAGACTCTCCCTTGCCACACCAAATCCAGGTCAAGCAAGGCCATTCCACTTGTCTTGCCCTTCAAGGTGTGAGCCACCCCACAGTCCACCGCTGTAGCCGCCTTCCACACTCACAGGAGCTCAACCAGACCCGGTCTGGTCTCCAGCCTGGCGGGGAGATAGTTATAACTCAGGGCCCAGTTCAGTAGGCTACAGCTGCCGCCTCTATGTCTGGCCCTCCAGCTTCATATCAAGGCATCCCCCTTGTGCAAGTGAGTCCACACGTACAGTCCAGGCAGAGATGGGGAAAGAGAGAAGGAGAAGGGCCCTCTGATTACATGGGCTGATGCTTAGGCTCACTTCAGGGTATGGCACACTCCGCCACGCAACTGAAACTGATAGGTCTAGCTACAGCAGTGTGCCCCGCTGGGTGAGCCCATGTGTCTCCTAGTGTCGTATCTCTGGCCCCTAGACGAGGAGGTCCACTCCTCCAAATGGGCCTCCATCCCTCGGTGCTGCTCCATAGTGGAGAAGCGATGCAGCCATCTTCCGATCACCACCTGACCTCGGCTTGGCTCCGGCTCGACCCACCAAGGCAGGGCATGCCACCCGGCCAATGCCTTGCACTTCAGGACGGCTCCACAGCACCCACTAAGTCCAGCAGCCCCAGTCTTCCATGCAGTCCCTACGGAGACCCAGCAGCACGTCAGGCCTACACGCCTCAGTGTCTGTTGGCCGGCCCCAGAATGGTCCAAGGAGGAGCCTGCACAGTGCCCCGGAGCCCCGCATGGAGCCCTGGTGCCCCAAGGATCAGGAAAAACGTAGCTGCCAGCAGGATGACAACGGATCTTCCTCCTGCGACAGGAGCTATACTAGGGCCACCATCTTGGCCACTTAGGCCACCCCCAGCCTCCGTGTCCGTAATGAAATCCTGATTCTCTCATCATGTAAATCTGAGAAACGCCATTTCATTACAAGACGGGAGGATTTCATAATGCATGTTGAAAGCCCTTAAACACCACACCTTTGACAAGGGGTTCAATCGGTGTAAAGTAATGTTTTGCCAATGTACCACGAGATCACACAGAAACAATCAATGGGCACCCCTGGACTGTACAGTGAGCGTGCAGATAACACTGTAAACCGGCATGCCACTGAGAGTATTACTACTGACTGTACGTGCTTCAACGCACAGCCACCTCTACTCTCCTTCTGGAGCCCTCTGATGTCAGCGCTATAACACGCGCTGGTTGAAAGACAGTCCTCACCGTATTCACGGTAAGCCTGCAAATGATCAGACTTCGCGCTGCCTACCCATGTAAGTCGCAAACTACCCTACAACCCCCCTTTCCACCCTGACGTCAAAACAGAGGGAAGCTATACACGATACATAATTTCCCTGTTTTTTTTCTTTTTTTCAAAAACTAAGACCACGTAACAAAAAAATGATAAACTGGACAACAAACACTTATTCACACACTCCGCTTCTGAAAATACACAAACTCACAATCCTTATAGTCTATACAACATAAAACTAAAATAATAAGATAGAGGGTAATTATCTGCACAGGAGCAGCATTTAAAAGAGAAGGAGAGTTGTATGTCAGTGACATTTACGGATTGTTAAGATTCCAGTTCTGGATTGTTGTTGATTGGAAAAGTTCTTTAAAGGTGCTGCAGGGGTGGCAAATAAAAGATTATGCATAACGGCAGCCTCCGTTCTTGTAATGAAATCTTTATTTGTCTGCCTCCAGGCTCTCCTCAATCTGAGGTAGAGCAACCAACATCCTAAAATTACACATTCTGTGTGGAATGTTCAACAATGAGGGCAGGGGTATCCACAGAGACGAATGAACCAATAATCGAAATATGTACATACATATTGTGAAGAAGACAGACATTTGTTAATTACAACACCAATCATATTCAAAAAGAAAGAAAACGTGTACCTATTCTCAATTATTCTGGCTATAGTTTGAGTTCTACTACTCCATGAGAGAGACACTGTAGCACAAGAAACTGAGGAAATTCTGTGTCTTAGCGTTTCTGGGGTTAATATAGGTGGTAAGAGCTGAACTGGAGCTTAAAACAGCCATCAGATAGAATGAAGTTTATATGTGAAGGATCATTTCTAGGAGCTGGAGAGGGCCATTAACAAATCTAATGAGCCAGGGAAAGCCTCTGGAAGAAGGACCCCATGACACTGACACAAACCACTGACATTACGGATGAGTCATCAGAACATGCGCCTCAAGCAGGATCCACCAATTTAATGTTTCCTTGAGGGAAAGCATTGAGCACCAGGCAATCTGAGCACCAAGCGGGGGGGTGCCAACCATTGACATGGAGGCCACTCTGGTAAGCTAAGCAGTGAAAATGTAAACTGATATACGTAAATGGCTCTATTTGTGATGGGATAGATCTGCAGAGATGTTATTTCAAAGTGGAGGAGAAAAAGTAGGATAATGCATAAGGGGATTCAGCAAGCATCCCACAAGCAGTCATAATACCAAGCAGTAAAGGACATGGCAACTACATGTCTCACAAAGATAAGGCAAACAGAAGTACTGTAAAGTACATCAAATCTGACTCCAGCTAGTAGTGGAAGCTACCAGCCATTCCTCAGTGTAGGAGACAACGTGACCTCTACCGGTTGAGACATTAGCAAAGGACACAGGTGCTCTTACCTGTTTATTTAGAACAGCCATGCTGATAACATAAGCAGTAATTCCGAGAATCCTAACAGAGATGTTAACAGTTTCATATCCAGATGTTGGAGTTCTAACCAGCATTTTATCTGACTGGTTGAGTGCACCTGAATGATTGATTCTGAAAACTGAAGACTGTTGAAATAAACTGTAATTAGAGAACTCTGCTTATGGTGAGTGTCTAGTGACAACCATGGATGTCATTTAGAGGTCACCGGAGGCCATAGCTACAAACCGCTACGAACCCTGGCTCGCCCCTTCCATTCCCTGGCACTGCTTCAGTGGCCCCTGGCCTCCGTAGTGGCAAAAGCAGTGGCAAGAAAAAAGTTCACTCGATTTTTGTCCAGTTTACAACTATATTAATATTGTATTGCTCACTATTAATGTAATAAACAATGGGATAGCAAGGGCTAGTACGAAACCTTCGCTGGTAGCTGAGGTAAGTAAAAAAACTACTAAATGTATGTTATATGCATACTTGTGAGTGAGACTGCGTGGAGTGAGTGAGAGTAAGAGTGACTGCAAGTGAGGGGAACTGAGAATGAATGGGTAAGAATGAGTGCGAGGGAGTGTTAGAGAGTGAGAATGAGCAGGATCGAGAATGACAATGAATGAGTGTAACTGTGAATGAGAATAAGGAAGTCAGAGTGAGTGAGAATATGTAAGAGTGGGTCCAAGTGGGTTTAAGTATGAGTGAGGGAAAGTAACAGTGAATGTGAAAGTGAGTGTGAATGAATGAGTCAAAATGAAAAGAAGTGAAAGTGAGTAATAATGGGGGAGTGAAAGTAAGTGTAAGAAATAGGAGAGTCAAAGTAGGAATATGTGAGAGTGAGAACGAATGAACGAGAAGAGGAGTAAGTGCAAGACAGTGAGTGAGATTGAATGAGTGCAAATGAATGAGGGTGAGAATGAGGGTGTGAGTGAAGTGAGTGAGTGTAAGAATGTGGTGCTGTGCGTGAATCTGGCCCTGGCATAATGAAAGCAATTCTAGGCTTATAGAGGCACACATTGCAAATACTGGTGGTTTCAATCTGGAGGTGTTAGAAATGGGATTTTTGGTAGGCTAGGGCTCGAGCCAAATCCAGGCGGAAACCACCACTCTAGTCAGGATAAGAGAGTTACACTCCTAATATAACCCCTGCTCACCCACTTGGTAGCTTGGCACGAGAAGTCAGGCTTATATTAGTTACGTGCAAATGCTTTACACACTGCTTCTAACAGTAATACAGTGTAAGCACTACAAAAGGACACCATACCAGTTTAGAAAAATATCCAATATATTTATATACCTAAGACAGGACCAAAAACTATAAAAATCCACAATACAGTGCTTAAAAATCTTCAGTTATCAAAATATGGTTGAAAAACCGTTCCTTGATGTCGATAGCTCCATCCGGGGCTATCACAGCGTCGTGAGCAAACAAATCCAAACAGTTCTGGCTGACCGCAGCGTCGCGGGCCAGCTATGGTGTTGGGAAGACCCGCAAACAGTATGTTTTAGAAATGCAGGGAGTCGGCGACCTCTTGTTGAGCTTCCGAAAGCACAGCGTAAGCAGGCGTCGGTTCTGGAAGTCGGTGCAAGAGTCGTCGGGCCCTTGAAGCCACACATGTTGCAGATCGAGCTCCTCTCTGTTGAAGTCAGGAGCGCTGGCGTGGGGTGCTTCGGTGCGAAGGGGCAGCGGTGCGGTGTGCGGTTCCTTCAGGTCGCAGTGCAAGCAGCGGCTCGGTGGTGGCATCAGATGGCGTCATCAGTGATTTGAGGGTCACGGTGCGAAGTGAATGTGGTGCTCGTCGCAGTGATGGCAGGTCGCGGTGCAAGCAGCTGCGTTGCTGTTGCTGAAGCACTGTCGTCGACTGACAAACTGGAGTTGATGGCCCAGGAGTCGGTAGGCCAAGGCTGCGGTGCGGGATGAGGGCAGTGCATCATATAACTTTACAAGCGGTGCCCTCGAACCATGGTGCAAGCAGCAGCATAGATTTCGGCATGGAGTGGCATCGTCGGGGATACCAAATCGTCTTTGCAAAGCGAGGCGGTGCAGAGTGCGGTACCCACAGGTCGGGGTGTGAGCAGCGGCTGAGTGGCGGCATCATCAGGCGTCATCGGTGCCCCCCAGGGTTGCGCTGCGGCGTTGTGGTGGTGCCCTCTGCAGTGCCTTCAGAACACGGAGTTGGCAGCAGCGTCATGGATGTTGTCGGGTTGCTTTTCTTCTGTTGCAGCACAAAACACACAGTCCCCAGTGCTGAGGGCAGAAGAGCTTAAAGTCTTTGCTGTTCCTGAGACTTCTTGAACAGGGGGCAAGCTCTACCTCAAACCCTTGGAGAAACTCACAAAGTAGATTGCAGAAAGTTCAGTCCAGTCCTTTCCCTGCCCAAGACAGAAGCAGCCACTGTAGACCAACACAGCATAGCACACAGCAAAGTAGTAGTTCCTCCTCACAGCTTCTCCTGTTCTTCATCTTGGCAGTCTTCTTGGTCCAAAAAGAGTTCTAAAGTTGAGGGGTCTTGGCCCCAATATTTATATCCCAAAATCATTTGATCTCTTAGGCAGAGAGTGTCTGTGCCCAGCCAGAACCAGTTCTGCCTTCTCTGATGTGACTTCCTGGCAGGAAGAAGAGACGGCATGGTCAGAGGCAGATCAGGCCCTTTGAGGTGCAAGGAAATCTCCTCTCCATTGCCCAATTGCAGCCCAGCTCTATTCAGCCCTTCCTATCACCTAGACTATCTGGAGCCACTCCTGCTCCCCAGCCTTCTGTCATCCAAAACCCAGACAGGCAATCCACATTCCAGCAGAGGCACACTGGATGACTGAGCAAGAAAATACCTACTTTCTAAAAGTGGTATTTTCAAACACAGAATGTAAAAATCATCTTCACTAAAAGATTCATCTTTAGATTCTGTGTTCAGGCATACTAAACTTTATTTTCCTACCTAATTCACCGGACCAGTTATGTTTATAAGATGTTATAAACAAACTCCGCATTTGTCCCATAAGAAACAGGTAGCCTTGCAATAGCAAAAACCGAAATTGGCCGTAATTCGCTATCAGGACATGCCACACACACCAGGGCATGTACTACCTTTCACATGCACTGCACCCGGCCCATTGGGGTACCTTGGGCCTACCTTAGGGGTGGCCAACGTAAGAAAAGGGAAGGTGAGGGACTGGCAAGTGTGTGCACTGGCCAAGTCGACATGGCAGTTACAAACTGCGCGCAGACTCTGCAATGTCGGGTCTGAGTTACCTCTTCAGGGCTACTCACGTGGGTGGCACAATCAGTGCTGCAGGCCCACTAGTAGCATTTGATTCACAGGCCCTAGCACACTCAGTGCACTTTACTGGGGACTAACAAGTAAATCAAATATCCAATCATGGAAACACCAATCCATAACACAATTTACCACAGGAGCACTTGCACTTTACCACTGATCAGCAGTGAGAAAAGTGCACAGAAACACTAAGCCTGCAAAACAGAGAAAGAACCGGGAAGTCAGAAAGCAAAAACTCAGGGGATACACGCCAAAATATGCCACGTCTAACAGGAGGCAATCCTTAGCATGACAGACACTTGTGACAAAATACTGGCATAATGAGAACTTATGGAAAATAAATACTATTACTGGCAACCAAGAGATGATTCTTGGCATAGGGGGTACATATTGAATAATGCTGGTTCTCACATTTTAGTGAATTGATGTCCATGGTGACAGCATTAAGCCCGGTGTCTACATGAGAAGTTTATTGCCTACATCAACGATGAATTGCGGCAGAGACTGTGAGGTTGTGATATCTTGGACATTGGGTAAGCATCATTTCGCAGTGTGATTTTGAACTGTGTATCATAGGATAGGATAGGATAGGCTAGGATAAGAGTTTATAAAGCGCTCGATTGCCGTGGCGTCTTGGCGCTGGTGTGTGTAAGGAGTCCAGAGATTTATCAGCAGCAGTTTAAGTGACAAAAAGAAGCGTCTTCAGGTTCTTCCTGAACAGCTTCCTATTAGCTCGAAATCTCATGTCCAGAGGTAGTCTATTCCATAAATGAGCTGCACCATTGGATAATGTTCTGCCTCCCCATCTGGCCCGCTTGACCCTAGACCCTGCTCAAGAGCAGACCTAGATTAGTGGATCTTAGAGGGCGCGCGGGGGTGTAAGGCGTAAATAATTTAGAGATCCACTCGGCGCCACCTCCATACAGCGCCTTATGAACCAGACACAGGGCTTTAAACTCCACACGCTGCTGTACTGGAAGCCAATGCAATGATTTAATGCCCGCCGATGTCGAGCAGCCCCTAGGTATTCATTTATCCTTGTATAGACAACTGGAGTGTGTACAGCTGGATGGGACCTATTACCTTAGCTAAATAAAGTCTTAATCCAGAATTATCTAATTATTTTACCATTAGGAAAATTGAAAAGGAAATCTTGAATGCCAGGATGCTGATACCAATAAATAACCTTATAGTTTTGTCAACTCAAACAAACTGACTGCTGGCCACTTTCAGACTGAAGATGGACAAGAGGGACTTTGCAGGTTTCACTTGTCAGGGGAGACACGATGTGTCTCTTTAGACTGCTGTTAGGCCACATTACTGCAAGAACTGGTTATCCTGCTCCAAACGTAGGAGTCCGTCAAATATCACGAACTTGGATGATAGATGTCATGGGTAGGTTTTTGTAATGAAAACTCTATCTTGAGACCACCTCACATGAAGGCTCTTCTGTTTAAACTGCTGTGGAGCTCCACCCCAGTCTGTGGCTCATTCCCTAATAAAACAGTCACACAGAGTTTCAGTTAGCACCAGTCTCAACATGCCGTGATGCAGGCGCGGTACGTCCATTGGGGCGTGGGGGCGTAGCCCCACTAAGCCACATGGACGCACACATGCACGCTATTGGCAAAAGAAAAGCAATTTTATTTTTGCCTGCTTAGCCGCCCGCTAAGCAGGCAAAATACAATTGCATTTGCCAGTGCTCCTTCAGTTCGGAAAGGTCCTTGACTCCTTTGCCGCAGAAGCCAGGGGGTGGGGCGGCTGAGCTGCGGGCCGGCATCTAAGTCTCGGGCTGGTGTAGCCCTGTGTCACTCAAGTTGAGTGACACAGGGCTATGGCCAGCTCGAGCATGCGCAGCCCACTGTACCAGCGGGTCCCAGCAGGTGCTGCTCAGGCCACCAGGGCCGGGAGGATTCAGGGCGATTCAGGGCGAATACAGACTGTGCCCCCCTAGCCAATCCTGGCGCTGCATGCAGCGCCAGGATTGGCTACGGGGGCACAGTGTGTATTCGTGTCATCATCACACAGGCGGCGAGGAGCGCTGAGGAGGTCTCGACAGTTCGCGTGCCAACTGCCAATGAGACTTAGGGACGCAAGCAGAGGATACTGTACACAGTAAGTATGTATGCCCTTTACACGTTCCTCATTTTGACAACCTGCGAGGTTTCTAGTTAGATTAGGAAGTTTAATGAGGAGTAAAGATGGCACATCAGGGCCCCCTACCAAAGTGTGAGCCATATGCAGAGTGTTTACCAGGGTTAGCTGCCTCCCAGAAATCTGCACAATCAATCTGAAGCCCAGGGCATAACCTGGAGTCTCTGACACGCCATGAAAATAGCGCTAATTTGGCTTCAGTCAAGATCCACATTTTGGTAACTTCTTCGATTAATGTAAAGCATTGCACGTTTTTTATAGTTGGTAAAGTGAAGTCTGCGAAGACATTGCCCTCCTAAGAAAAATACAAAATATCGAAAACATATTCGAGACCTGTGTATGGTAGTGCTTTGTTCAGCATCTCCGGTGCAAAGTGTGGCTTAGATTTTCATTTTCTTTCTGTACTTAATTAAGGATTGTGTAAAAAACACTTACAGGATGTTTCATTTATCCTTATAAATACGCACCCTGGAACAAACATAAAACTGATCGTTAAATATGCATGAGTAATTGACGCTTTTTAGGTGGGAAAAAAACGGAGCACCTCTGTATTTCTTGGGGTGATTGGCAATGGCAAGAGGTTTCTCCATATGGAAAAAAGAAATGCTCTGTGGATAAAATAATGTAAACATCTGAACGTGCAGATTCACATTTCCACCATGCATTTACAGGTGGACTCTCCGGTAGGCAGTCAGCTGAAGTACACAACGGGAAGGAGGAAATGTCACAGGGCCCTTTCAGACATGTATACATGACAGAGGGGCAGTTAGGGTAAGAAGGAGGAGAGGGCAGAAGAGAAGATGAGTGGAAGGGCGCTATCAGAGGGGGAAGGGAGAGCAATGAGTGATCGTGAGCAGAATCAGGTGTGAAAGGGTTGGGAACCGCTCTACAGGATTCCAGAGGTACCAGGCTACAGCAAAGAGATCCCATGGAGGTCAGGAGCCTGCCGCCTAACATTTCCCATATTGTTTGTCAGATCATTCGTGCAGCATCTCCTTAATGGCTATTGTCAAGTTTGAGTGAGGCAACGTTGGGTTATTTTCCTTAGTTCTGTAGTGTTTTATGTCACTATAATGTTGCTACAAATCACAGGAATGACGGACAGAAGAGATAGAAAGGGGGCATTTTCCTTTTCATTACCCCGGACCTCTTAAAGGGATTACACTGCTCTCCCAAGCTCGCCATCTTTTACCACACACTGCTGTTGCCCATTGTATGCCTTACTGTTCGGGTGTGGCCCCAAACTTCTGTTTTTTTTATATTAAGTACTGCCTGCAGGGTTAGAGTGTGGGGGACCATGTAAAAAGTTCTTTTGTGAATTGGGGGAAGGCCTACTGAGCCAGGGAAGGAGATGTTGGGATCCAATATTGGAGACAAATCAAATGTTCATTTTTAAGCACATTATGTGGGCAGCAGTGGTCGAAATTGCTTAAGATTTAAAGTCGAGTTCATAGCGGTTTGGTGATTCTCACCCAGTGATTTGTTTCAGAAATATAGTAGCAATTTTTAATGCAGTGACCGGTGAGCTGCGACCTTTTTCCACTATAGTGTGTACCTTGGTTCTTTTGCCTGTAATCTTGCATGAAGTTCTATAGCCTATATGCTTTATTGCCTGTAGAGAGCTTCGGGTATGGCTTTATGTTACATTTTGTCTTAGTCCCCAATATAAATTAGATTGTGCTCTCGAGCCATGCATGCATAAGGCTTTCACAAGCACTTCCGTGCAGATATTACTGCCTGTGTGCACGAGGCACTGTCATTGATGCCAATTAAAAGTAGCCAGGGGTAGCATCAGTCATTTGCATACTTTGATACCCCCAGGCAGAAGGGCACAAAAATGAGTGGAACAGGGGGCAGAAAGGTACAAAAATCGAGTGGGACAGAGGGCAGAAAGGCACAAAAAAGAGTGGGACAGAGGGCAGAAAGGTACAAAAAACGAGTGGGACAGAGTGCTTTGTAAAGGCTGTCTCCCAACTGCTGTGCAACTTCTTCTACTCTTAGAGCTGAGATTTTCATGCAAGACTTATAGTCTGAATTCAGCAGCGTATTAGGACGGAATGTATGAAGCTCTGTGGTTATACTGTATAAGCAGTTACCTATGTTATGCCATCTATTAATGTAATAACTGCACTTTCACAATTGCATTATTAACCTTCCTGCTTTCTCAAATTTGCTTGGAAAATGCACGATTTTTCCTCTCTTTTTTCAAAATTTTCTTGGGGGGGGGGGGGGGTTATCCTGCGAAAAACCACCCTTATGGGGTTCGGGCTCGCTCACTACGGTCGCTTGCTACGGTGCAGTATGCAAATCAGTTTGCCCCTCACCACTTTCAAATGTCACCACCCGCCCCTGCGACCTCACAGACACCCTTCAGCTCTGGCTGGCACCAAAATGTTCCCTGAAAACACGCAAAACATTCATCCAGACAGATATGAGTCAAAATGCAAACAACGCATAGGAAATGCAAAAGTAAAAAAAAATGCCCCCTTCGAAATGAAAATTGTGCCACTGACAAGTTGCTGCTCCCCATATTCACTTCTGTCAAGCAATGGTGTAACTAAGTATGAGCCCCCCCGCCCCCCGCTTGTTATGCTGATGGCACACCCCACACCATGACTACCTAAGTACAAAAATACAGTAGTAATATATGATTTACAACAATTAGAGGAGAAAAACACCATTAAGTGCTAAAATAAAATAAAAAGGAGCTGTATGGAAAACTTGGGAGAACTCTCGTACTTCGATAGTCTCTTTTGACTTTGTCTTTTTTCTTAACACTAACTCCTTAAAAGTCCCAGGGCTAATTCCCTGGACACATCGTCTTCCGTTTCTAACCGTGCCCCTGTTTCTGGTATACCTAGAAAATAAATGTAAGAAATGAGAAGGGACAGCAAGGAATGGTAATCATTTTTATGGAAAGGATCCCACGAATGCCTCTTATATAAGAGACATCTCCTCATGGTGGAGGACAGGCCTAATGAGGCCACTACCACTCACTGGTACGTCAGTGAAAAACATACCACCGACTGAACATTTCTCTTGGGGGTCTTACTAAGAAACCAGTTTGAGGTCCTCACTGTGATTTTCTTCCACTCCTCTTTATTTTGTGTTCTGTTGTAAGGGAAGCTGAGTGGAACGCCTATAAACTTCTCTCTCCCTCATTGATTACTGAACAAGCTTCAGGCAGTAATACGTTTAATGGTGATGGCGAGACAAGGAGAAGCATTGATTTCTCAATTGAGATGACTGTGGCATAGGCGTACAAGCCTTTGAAGAGTCTTGTGGATCTGGTTGATATTTAGTGAACTGCAACACTTGGACAAAACATCACCTGAATCCATGTATCACGTGTGCTGGGTTCATCCTCGCTCATGAGCTGATCACTATTCTTTCGAGAGGTACAAGCCCTAGCTGCACTAGAGGGCTGAGAACCACATGACAAGCTAGAACCCTGGTAAGCACAAGAGCCTGAGGCCTGACAGAGTAGGAGGAGGACAGTGAACAGTCTCTAAGAACACGTGTTAAAGGCATTCTGCATATTCTATAGCATCCAGGTTAGAAAGACCAGAGAAGATGATTTGGCTCCTGCTAACACTGTGGTCAAGCCAATGGACAAACGTCCCTGTGGCAATCCGCATCACAACGTTAACAGGAATTTTCTTTTTCAGTGGAACCAGTCAGTGCTGGAAGAAGAGGGTATATTGTTTTGGGTCATAGCAGCACAACTTGCTCGGGAGAAGAGCGCCCCGCCAATGGCTTGGTGTGCCGGACTGGAAGCACTGGCTATGTAGACTGACATCATGAAAGCTGCTGTTTGTTGGGACAGGTCTGGAAACACCGAGGAAAGACTACCCTTTGCCTCCTTGTGAATTTGAAAAGAAAAGGAGTATCGCCAAGGACAGTAGCGATAGAAAGGTATGATTCAAGGGTATACTGTCTCCAGGAGCCATGGGAAGTCACAACATCCCCTGTCTGGATTCTGTCCAATTGCAATGTTAAAATATGACATTCAGTTATTAATCAGCAGTATTATTTGGTATTCAAGGAGTTTGTATTATTATATGTGCTTCTGTTAAGAAATGTGCTTTGTTTCCAACTAACTGTGAGGTTATTAGGTTGGTGATTCTAGCATATTGACGTGCCATATGCATCTTATTTGTGATGCATGCGATGGGTTAGTAAGTTTCTATGTAAGCTAACATCTCTTGTTTGCGAAATGCACTTTATGTTGATGGTTGTGGACTGCTGAATGTTTAGTAATGTTTGGGAAGTTTAAATTATCAACCTCTAGAGGGTATTGGGAGTTCTGTCAGGGCATTTACTTTTGACTCCACATAGAGTCTTGTTAGCAGTTTGGGCAGGAGGGTGTAGCACACATCTGTGTGCTGTTCTGTAGATATGTGCTGTTGGGCATGTCCAAATATTGTGGATCTAGACCAGAGTTATAACATTTTACGATAGATACGAGAAGAGTCCACTTATGGGTGCTTCGGTGCAAATTTGATAAAGAGTAGCACCCTGTTAATACAGGTTGTATGAGTAGAGTACTCCATGGTAGTACCCCATGGAGTGAAAATGGAGTAAATTTAGCACCCCATGGTGTTGTGGGAGATAGCCACAGGTTTTACCTGAGTGTGACCAGTTGTCATTCTGTACAAACTGGAAGATTAGATAGGTGTGTGGTACATGAGGCATAGTATTTTGCCAATTGTTTTTTGTTGTGTTTTATTCAGTTGTCTATTATGGAGTCAGTAGGTGTTGTGTTTGATTTCACAGAGAATTATGGGGAAAAGCTTACAACAATACTGTTTAGTCCTGTTTTTGTGGGTCGAAATACTAAATCACTGTTAAGCAGCATTAAAGGTCTCCATTTTCTGATGGTTACAAAGTCATATTTTGTGATTTTTCTAGAGTGTCACCAAGGCCCATACTTACCACTGTCTCTATTTCCGATGCCCATACAGTAAAAACTATTCTTCCCAGTTACGCTGAAAGAATCATTGATACATGCAGTACATTACGCCTATATTCTGAGGAATATGGGTTTATCCCATTGCATATTTGATGTGAATAGGTTCTCAATACATGTTGGAGATTGAATTATTGTGATTGTGTGTCCCTGTACTTTATATGTAAGGGAATTGCTGTTCTTTGTTTTATTGTTTGCAAGAAGTTTAGACGTGTAGTATGCGGTATGTCCCCATTCTCCATATGTCACAGCTGATGTCCGTAATACTAAGAGTGAATGATGTAATAGAATGTAAGAGTGTGGTGTGGAGTGAGAGCTAGAAGATAGGGACAGTGGGAGGAGGGTGGAATACTACTTAACTGTAACCGGAGGGCCTCACATGAAATAAAGAACTTACCTCCTACCTGAGTGGCAGCAGGCACTTCTATGAGGGCCTTGCCCTATATTGTCAACAGAAATCTCACTTAGCTCATGAACGGCATGTTAACTTTAAACTTTCAGTTAGACGTGGCATCCACGAAACTAGAGGCAAACAATGGTTATAACTGGGGAACTTGGATATGTGATTAGAAAAAGGGTTATGCCTATAAACAACAATAAGGGCCAGAAACTCGGTTCAGACTCCTCAAAATAACCAGTCTTGTCCAACACTTCCCTACAGGGCAATCTGGTAGTGCAAGAAGGATTGGTTTGACAGGTCAGCATATGGCCCAATTTTGGGCTGTTTGTGGGCCATGTATTTTGATTTCCCTATTAATACCGGAAACATTACATGTAGGAACCACAAATGCATGCAATCTCCCATACCTTGCAAACCACCTATACAGTGTGTATTTCTAGGTTCAAACCTGCCCTTTTATGCAAATATGGGTCATTTTCTTAGCAATTAAGGTGCCAGTTTTTAAAAATTATATACCCAGCCCGCTACATTGAAAAGCTAATTTGTGGCCTTTTTTCCTAGTATATCACAGAACAGGGAAAAGGCAAACACTTAGCTGGTAAGAACAACTTTGATTCCCAGGCAGGAAATAGACACTACAAGTGAACCTTGACCAAACAAAAAGGGGGCACTGATGGTCATTATTGTGCTTTGGTGCTCATACAAGCTGCTAATACTTAGAGATGACCTTGGATGAATCCACTTCTTACTGGCGTTTGTTGTTCTTGTCAATCTCTTTTGCTTGATTCTTATTCAATTGCTTCCTTCTGCATTTTTTGTTTGTCTCTCACCTTGAGCATGGTTTCTTTACCATATTTTTATGTGGATGTTTGGCATCCATCCACTGCTTTGATTCTCTGTTTTACCTATTTTTCCTTCATACAAGTGCATGTGTTTTTGCACTCTCAATTGTTTGCCATTTCCCTGCTAAAATACACAATTCTGCGCCCCTTTGCTGTTTGTGGAAATGTAGACAGTGCATGGCTTATCAAGTCATGCAGAAAGGGCGTGGCTTATAAAGTCGGGCAGAGAAGGCGTGGCTTATCAAGTCGTGCATAAGGGGCGTGGTTTAGCAAGTCATGCAGAGATGTCAAAGATTATATCACGAAGAGATTGTTTGGCTGATCATGTCATGCAAAGAGCGAATGGTGTAGCAGTTCTCCCTTTTGAGGTGTGATTGGGAGTAGGTTGTTATGTATGAGGATACTCTCCTTCTGTAACGCACAGACACAACTGTAACATCCTCAATATTTAATCAGCGTAGGCAGGTTTTGCCTTCGCATTTTAGTATTGTCTTTTATTACAAGTCTGTGTATTTTAAAGTTTTCATCTCTTGTTTTAAAGTTTTATGTGTTGCTACGACTCAGAAACTACTATATCTGTGGCATTTCACTTGTGTGATTTGAGATTGTTTGCGTTTCCTGGGGCTGTACCTGTGTCAAGTGTTATGACCTATTCAGAACAACAGTAAAGGGGTAGGATAGCTCAGTGAGTTAAATGTTGTGACGTTAATCAGGCTACGATCTGCTGGTGAAAAGCTTACATTTTGTAATGATAACAGTTGTTATGTGAAGTGCTTAGAAACAGCAGATTTGAGGCGTAAAGTGCCATCTAAAAATAAGAAAAAATAAATTGCATCTGTTGGTAACTGGGCCTCTGTTGCAGATTCACCCCTCCCCCCTACTTTGTGCCCCATTTTAGATCACTAGATGTCGGTGTTTGGCTGTAATAGTGCCATAGTGCACTATCAGAGCCAAACACCAGCATCCACTCATCTAACCAAGCTCCAGTGCCTGTTCTCTTTCCCCTAAAAGTGATGTGAATTATTGGTACATCCAATTGGCAAGTTACTTTGCCCCCTTATAAGTCCCTAGTATGTGGTACCAGTGATACCCAGGGCAAAGGTGGTAAGGAGGTCACCAGGGCTGCAGCACTGTTTGTACCAACCTGTGTGACCCAAGAAAAAGTTTCTCTGCAAGTCTGCCATTGCAGCCATGCACGAGCAGCCTGTCTGCTCTCGAGTTACTCGGCACACACCATGTGCTGCAGGGCCACACCACTGCCTTAATACAAGTCAGTCACCCTCGAGGCTGTCCTCCTAAGCCCAGGAGGTAGAGTGCATTACATTAAAGGTGTGGATATATATGTTTATACATATATATCCCTACAGTAGCCCTGTAACGCAAGGTTTTACTGTAAGTGACAGGCGGTCCATAGAGTAACATGGGCACGCACCAGAGGAAACTCGAGATAGCCAGTTCCATTATGGAACAACCAAATTGTGTTGTGCTTGGTGTCAAACACCATTCCTTTTCACCCCAAACACGATTCTTGTGTCGAGGGTGGGCTGGCATGCACAGCAGTGTCACCCTGAGTACCCAGTGCCTTGGTGGGGTTCCCCGAGCTGGTTGCCTCCAAGACGAGAGTCTGCCCTCCTGGAGGGATGGGCTAGCACTTCACCAGGGCGGAGACAAAGGCCTGAGCACGAACGAAGTCAAACTTTCTCCCTCCCAGGATGGCTGGTGTGTACAGTCATTAAGGCGGTGAGCCTCAAAGACTTTCACCACCCTTGATGTTTAACTCCTTGTCCCCCACTCGAGGACAAAGCCCTTCCCAACCTGCCCAGCCTGACAGGTGGGAAGATTAGTTATTCAGGAGGTGTACACCTCTAAAAGGCTAGCCACACTTTTAGAGTGAGCTAGGTAGTCTGTACAGCCAAGTAGGGGTTCTGCCATGTTGCCAGACCCAGAAATAGAGGACTCAGGGTAGAAAGTGATGTACACCCACATGATGTTGTCAACACAGGGGCGGTTTAGCCACAGGGACCGATTGGCCACTGGCTCTCATGCACTTAACTCTCCCTAAACTAGGATTTAAGGGGCTCCCCTAGCGCCAGAACCTCCGTTCTGACTTTGAATCTGAGAAAAGGCACAAAGAAGACGCCATTACCGACAACAGGAACGTGGACTCTGCTGTTGTGTGAAGATAGGAGGACACTTATGGGCGCTGAAGAGACCATATATTGGAACTGTGTGTTCTACATGTGTCCGTGGTGAAAGCTCATTGCTCCCAGCAAGAGGGACTCCAGTGGACGCCAGAAACCGAAGCAGACTCCCTTAGATTGGTGGGCCCAGTCCCCTGCAAGCTACAGGAAAATTGACTTGTTGCATGACAAGAACTGCGAGCCGCTGGACCTGTCAAGAGTGAGCCCAAACAGAAGTGGTGTCCTGCAAGCCTGGAGTGGTAGACAAGCTTTCACCAAGTTTCAAGCAGCTACTCCACTTTGGGCGACCTCCAGCGGGCGAAGTAACCAAGAACTATATTTGCTGCTGACAAGGTTTGGTGATCGTCAGTCTGGTAAGTGACCCTTTGAGTGGCATCTACATCCCAAGAGCAACTCACAGCAACATTGAATGATGTCAGCAACAACCCCGCTACTGTGTTCCTGCATCAAGAAGTTGGAGCCGTCAAGTGTGTGGTAACGCATCTTTGGCGTGACTCGCCCTGGTGAGTGTCAGCAGCCAGCTACCGCTGCACCGGAGCCGCTGAGCAAGGTAGAAGAGATCCAGCTGTTGAACCCGGGTCCTAGGACCCCAAAAGCATCTACTCTCCATGGGTAGAGTGAAACTCCATCTCCAAGTGTGACTTTATCAAGTGATGCAAGTTTGTCAGCTCCCGCGGTTCCCACCCAGTACCAAGGACATACCAAGTCACCTCTGCACCCCGATTCCATGCACAAGATAACATAGTAACGACTGCTGGAACTTGGTTTAGGAACCCGCATGACCTTATCCACAAGAGGGTTCTTTGGAACTCACCCTGCATATGACAAAGTGTTACTTGTGTTTTCCCCCATTGACTTCAATGGGACCAGTTTGACAGATTTGCTGCATTTTTTTTTTAACGCTTTTAAAATCCACAACTTCGGTTGTATGTATGATACAAAGTTTGTTTTGGTTTCAATATTTATATAAAAATAGTATCTATTTTTCTAAATTGGTGTCAAGGTGTCTTTTGAGTCGTGTCACTTGCTTATTGTTAATGCTGGTACTGTGAAATGCTTAAAACATGTTCCTATGGGTGTGTCTGACTGCTCGATGCCACACTACCAGGACCGAGCTAATGCTAAGGGTGAATCCGAGGTCCAACCCTCGGTATTGTGAGTATATCACATGGTAAGGCCCTCCCAGCCATACCACATAATATTGCACCTTGCAACAGTATCATCCAGGTTATTGGACTACAAGCATGACCACTGGCTGGTGTCTAGCAGGATCGGCCTTCTATATCAGTGATGCTCGCCCTCCTTGTGCAAAAATACTTAGGAACTGCTCATCTTAAATGGCTACTGTGGCTATTGCAGATCGTTGCACACGCTTCCTGTTTCCCTTGCCTGTGGCTTCACCTCTTTCCCACAGAAATGGCTCCCTTAGTCCCAAAGCCCTGTACTGCAAGCAAAGCAAATCATTTAAATGGCCCATGGAAATTGAAATTGTTAGAGCCTTATGACAAATACACCGCAAACTCATAAATCAACAGGACTGCTGCCGAAGTTTTGCCTTGAAGTTCAATATTCTCAGAAGACTTGAAAATACTTGGTGGTGTATGTTAAAGCTTTACTGCTCTTTACCGAGGGCAGAGGGCATACACTTCTATTAATGCCCTCTGCTGAGCACATAAACAGCTGTCAAATACTCATTTTAACAGCTACGGCCCAGAGCTGAGTGCAAGGCACATAGTGAAGGAAATGGGTGATTAACAGCTGTTAACGCCCACCAGCATGTGGACAACGAGGCGATTAACAGCGATTCGCCCCAATCTCACCCCTACAGGCGGGCGAACAAGCCAACTGTCCCTGCCAGCTTCATTACCCTTCTTAAGACTTTTAATAAACTTAGACTGCAGATAAACAGCATTAGCTAATGCAGGAATTCTAAGCGATCTGATTGGCCGCACATTCCATCGAAAGTGCATATCAGAAATTGGAAGAAGATGCAAGTGGAAGGGCGAGATTTTGATCGATACCTTAGCACTATTGATCCAAACCTCGATCTGGTCGACTGAACCTTTGTTGCCTGTCTTTGAGGAAGAAAGTGCCTCTCTCCCAAGCTAGTTCACCCTATAAAGGACCCCACTCCAAAAGATCACAGACAACTTCTAGCTTTCAAAAGTTTATTGTAAAGATATGATAAGCTGCAAATACAGGCATCTCAGAATGAGATTCACGAGATACACAGGTCCAACTACATACATGTGCTCTCTGAAAGCCCTCAGACGAGCAACGGAAATTACTAACACAAGTTCTAAGAATAATAAAGCTATCAGCATTGACGCATATCTCTCCTTCATTTAAGTTGGAGGAAAACACACAGGTTAGGCTGTCCCTACCCTGCTCTAGATGGTATCCCTACTTAACCAAATCCCAACCTAACAAAGGTGTCAGCAGTGAATGACCCCCAAGGGAAGTCACTCACTCTAAGTCTCTTGATGAAAACCTATAGTTCTCCAGTCATGACCCCTCTCTGCCTACCCATCAGCTCTCTAAAGGGTCCTCAGGCATCTGCTCTAACTCCACCCAGGGGTGCTGTCCCTAATACAAAACAGTCAACAACATTTGAGACGCCCCTCATGAGACGCCCCTCACGTGGTGTAGCTTCTGGCTTTTTCCATGCTGCTTTGTATTGGGCCTCATACGTTGGAGTTGACCTTGCTTCTCAGACTCTTCTCCGGCCCGCTGATACCCCTTAAACATTCCAGAACCCTCCTCCATGTCTGGGCCGTCTACTGAACAGACCTCTATTCATTCATTTATAATTGGATCCCCCCTTTTCCCTTGCAGACAGACATCTGCAGCCAAGAACCCAACTCTCATAGACTTCCAAAAAGGTTTCGCAACATTACTCGGCCCAGACATGTACGTGTAAATCAATGTTAAAACATTTCAGGCCTACAGCATTTCTCATAATGATTATAGCATTCAACTTCTTCATTAATTAAAGCATATTAATACTCTTATTCTATTATTCAGTAAACACATCTATAAATCATGGCCCATTAATGCAATAGCCAAAACATTATTTCAATCTATGTCGTGAAAAGAAACACCTTCCCCTTCCCTTCTAGCCCTGGCCCTGAGGCCTACCACATTCTGCGTTTAACCACATGCCATCTTACATTTTAGCAGCTTACACGACATGAATTCAGGAATAATCACATCTAATCAAATCATATAGTGTCACACATTTCTGTATTAGTTCCACTTCTACTTAAATCTCTACATTAGCTATACATTCAGAATATAATTGCAGATACTACTAGCACTCATGGCATTTCTCCTCATGATTTGTGCTTACTACAGGTAAGTGTGATGTACTCATACATTTAGGTCAGTTGCGCTCTCTCAGTTCCCCCCTTTGATGACCTCTCGGGGTCATCACTAACATTTAAACTGCAGTTATTGCTGGCATAATTTGTCTCTGCGCTTCCAGAGCCCTCAGACTCCTGTACTGATTATCTTGTATGGCAGCCAATCTCTGCAGCTGCTCTCTTTGGGCCCTTTCTGACCTTCTTGCTCTGTACCATTTGAATACCCTCACCAATCCCCACAATATAATCCCACAGATCAATATTATGATGATAGGTTTTAGTATATACCACACAAAGCTTTTGCCTAAGGTGGAGATCCACCCTCCAACTTCACTCATTCCGTGGCCCACCTTTTCCCAGACATTTTCTCTACTCAAGTCTTCGATCTCCTTGTGAATATCAGTTATGTTCCTAATAACTTTCTCAAGGGGCTTCGAATTGTCTGGAATGTAAGTGCAACATTCCTGGACCTTCAAAGCCTTACAGACTCCGCCCTCTTTTGCTAGTAGGACATCTAACGCAAGACGGTTCTGAAGAACCATAGCCCTTATCGATTGCATCTCTCCTTCTACCAGCATTAAGGACTGAGCAGTGCTGGCAGACAACCTGTCGACAACTGTTGCCAGTCGTCTAATTTTAACATCATTAAGGATTACTCCTAAAAGAGGGAACATAGCTCCAAAGACATCTCCAACCATTTCTGCATCTCCTATATCTCTCCTTCCCCTCGATGATGTCTTGCCCTCGATGATCACTAAGTCTTGTGCATGATAAATTTTGGGGAAGACAATTGCTAGGTAACATGATCCATACCAGTTGTCAGGTAGTCTCACGTAGGCATTTCTTCCACATACAAAATACACATTTGGAATCACTTGCAGTCCCTTCAGGAAATCTTTAGTATAGTACTCTATATTGAAAGCATGTTCACAGCTGACTTCTCCCACGTATACATTTTCATAATACGTTTTGGCTCGGTGAAGACATAGCTTTCCTCTCTGCGTCTTATCTAAAGCTATTGGACCACTACTACCCTTTCTCTTGTGTGCCTTCTCTTCCTCGGTCCAATCTGTTTTCCATTGTCCTGATTTTTTCAAAATCTTTTGTCTCCTGTAACGATCATCCACCTGCCCTATGAACTTCTTCTCGACTTCTGACACCTTGCATGTCAGGTTATTTCTACGGGCATGTGAAGTATCTAAGGTAATCCAAGGAATGAAGAACTTGGCCAATCTGTCTTCACTCTTCCAGTAGTCCCATTTGTTCATCTGCTTATAATTTGGGACTTCCGGCAACACTGAATCATAGTTGGAGAAATAGTATTCAAAACTATCTCTCTCATAAAATATACTAAGCAATAAGCTACATGTAATGCCATATGTCAGCGGGAGGTGATGATATCTAATGCCTTCATCTACAGACGCCGGCAACTGCATGCAGACGTAACAGTCCTTAACCTCCATGGCATCCACGTATTCATATAAGAGTTTAGCATAAGCATTTGACCTAAAGTCTCCTTGGGACTCATCTACGTGTAACCTGCGGGCTTCTGCAGCTAATAACGCTTTCTCTTGAATGTTTTCCCTTTTCTCACCAGCAACAGTGGGTGTAAGCGTTTCTACAGATTTCACATCAGTTACCTTCGCCTCTTCCTCATGTCCCTGTACATAAGAAATTGTTACCACTAAAGCTATTAATATTATCACTCCTACTATTAGTGTACCTATTATACATTTAGCTCTGCGGTTCTGGGTGCCGGCTTCCATTTCGTCAGACAATATGGCTCTCTCTTATCTTGGCACAAAGTTCTTTTCTTCTCGTTCCTTTACAGTCTCTTTTTAATCCTTTTGTCTTTAGAATCCACACAACTGGAAGCTGACAACCTTTTTCGCAAAAGTCCTTTAACAGTTCAATAAAGACAACCCTAGCCCTTCTCCATCAACTCAAGGAAGTTCCCTAATATTCTCTGCTTCCTGGGCGCTAGGTAATCTTCTTTTTCTGCTCGCTTTATTTACAAAGTCCTTTAACAGTCTACTATCAGGTTTGTGCCTGCAGCTTCGATAGCAAAGTTCAGTATTTCCAAACGAAGATTGTGCTCTTCATGGGCTGTTATCGTTGTACCAAAGTCGGGGAATTGCAATTCTGAAAGAAACATATGTTTTAACTTGCTGAGGCGGGGAGGTCTGGGGAGCATGAATGTTAGTGACCCTTCTTGTTCGACTCCGGGTACCAACAGTCGTATTTCCACGGTGACGATGGGCTCAGAACTGGACACCACCACCGCTCGAATCCTCCCTGTCTCCTGTTTCAAAGACATTTGTCGCCAGATATGTCCACTCAGGTGTGGAGTATCTTCTGTTAGGCACACGCACTCTTCTTGACCTTCTTCGGTCCGGTGCTTCAGCGCCCTGAGCACCTTCTTCCGGGTCTGAGTCTTCTGATATCGGAGGAAGGGTTACCTCTGGAGTTGACCTCAGGCTAGAGCTCCTTCTTTGCGGCCAATTAGCTTCTCCACGTGCCCTTCTACTCCTTCTCCTTCTTGTCTGTTCTCGCTCTCTGTCAGACCTGTCAGTGTCTGACTCGTACTCCCAGCTACTTTCTCCTTCTGTAGCGTCGTCTGTTTCGCTGTTGTACTGACCGTCCTCAGCTTGGTCAGACTCGTTCCCTGCTTCCGCTGGCACCTCTTCAGCTTGGCTAGCCCCCTCTATGGCTTCTCGGTCCTCTGCTGGACGTCTATCCGAGAGAGGAGCTGTTTCTTCCCGAGGTGCTGGAACCCTTCGCGTATGCGACGCGTGGATCCAATTGGGCAGGCCTCCCACCTTCACAGCCGTATTCGCAATCAAGATGATCTGGAAGGGCCCACGCCAACGAACATCCAAGCAGCTTCTTCTCACATGTTTTTTCACCAGGACCCAGTCCCCAGGATACAGGTCATGGCACGGGCCCTGGCACGATGGAACCTCGGCAGCCTGCACCTGAAGGGACACAGAACGAATGGCGTCAGACAGCCCCTTACAATAGTCCAGGATCATATCATCTGTGATATTTAACAGTGCAGTAGTTGGGACAGATGGCAGCCTCATTGCTCTCCCCATTAACACCTCATGTGGTGACAACCCCGTTCTTCTGTCTGGGGTACTACGAAGGCTCATGAGGACCAATGGCAGGGCGTCAGGCCAACTCAGGGTCGTTGAGGAGCACACTTTGGCAATTCGGGCTTTGATCGTGCCATTGATCTGCTCCACAATTCCTGAGGCTTCTGGTCGGTAACTACAATGCAACTTTTGATCGATATTCAGAGCTGCACAAATCATCTTCACAAGCTCGCTGTTGAAATGCGTTCCCCTATCTGATTCCAAAGAGGCCGGCACCCCGAAGCGCGGAATGAGTTCCCTAAGCAGTAACTTAGCCACTGTGAGGGTGTCGCACCTACGTGTAGGGTATGCCTCAACCCATCTGGAGAACACACAAACAACCACCAGGACATAGCGGAGGCGGTTGCATCTCGGCATTTCAATGAAATCTATCTGCATTCGATTGAATGGACCTCCAGACCTTCCTATGTGACTCAGTGCAACTGGTGTTCTTTTCCCTACGTTCAGCTGCTGACAGGTCACACAACGCTGGCACACTGCTTCTGCTGCTATTCTAAACTTAGGATTGTACCAAGTCTGTCTAAACACTCTCAGCATAGCGTCTCTCCCTAGGTGTACGGGACCATGTATGTGTCTGGCCATTGGACTCACCATCTCATTGGGCAACACTGCTCTGCCATCTGCTGAGACCCAAAAATGGGACTCACCCACTACACATCCTGCCTTTTCCCATGTTTCTTTTTCAAAATCAGGAGCATTTTCTTGCATGTTTGCCAGTTCATCCCAAGTATCAACAGTTTCCAATATCATGGCTAATTCAGTCCTTACATTTATTCCACCCACTTCCACCTCTGTGAAAGAGTACCCTTGTTCTGCGCAATACCGCGCGACTTCGTCGGCATATCTATTGCCTTTCGAGACGAAGTCCTCATTTCTGGTATGTGCGGTGCACTTTACAACTGCGATACCTGCCGGGCATTGCAACGCCTCTAACAACAGGCGCACAAACTCTCCATTGCGAATGGGAGAGCCTGAAGAGGTCATGAACCCTCTTTGAGACCATAACTGCCCGTAATCATGAACCACCCCATAACCATATTGGCTGTCGGTGTATATGGTGACTCGAATTTGATTGCTTGCCAAGCAAGCACGTGTCAAGGCAATAATCTCGGCCACCTGAGCGGAGTGTACTCCTTCCAGGCATCCAGCTTCTACAACTCCAGCAATTGTACAAACAGCATAAGCTGCTCTCAACTGCCCAACTTCGTCTCTTACACATGAGCCATCGACAAAGAAAATTTCGTCTGGGTCGGTCAGTGGCTCATCTACGATGTCGGGTCTGGGTTTGGTGCATAGTTCAGTCACATCGAGGCAGTCATGGTCTGTACATTCATCATCATCCTCGATATCATTTGGGAGTGGCATCAGGGTGGCAGGGTTCAAAACAGAGCATCTCTTGAGGGTCACATTCTCTGCAGCAAGAATAACTTGCTCATAGCGCGTGAGCCTGCTGTTGGTCAGATGCTGTGTTTTGGTCCTGGTCATCAACAGTTCAACAGAATGGGGCACGCACACCTCTAACGGGTGCCCCATGACGATATTTTCACATCTCTCAATGCTGACACCCGTTGCAGCAACGGATTTGAGACATCCGGGCAACGCTGCGGCTACTGGGTCTAAAGTAGCCGAGAAATAAGCAACTGGTCTACGGGCATTCCCATGGATTTGGACTAACACAGACAACGCGCAACCTTCTCTCTCACAACAGTAAAGAAAAAATGGTTTATTGTAATCAGGCATTCCCAATGCCGGAGCACGACACAGGTCCTCTCGCAGCTGTAAGAATGCCATCAAACAGTCTTTGTCCCATGGTACCGGATCGCTCACCTCCTTGTGCGTCAGTTTTTGCAAGGGCTTTGCTTTCAGTGAAAAGTTCGCGATCCACTGTCGGCAATAACCCACCATCCCTAGGAACATCCTGACCTCTCTCTGTGTCTTAGGCGCATTCATTTTCATGATCGCCTCTATCCTGTCTGGTGACACCTTTCGTTTGCCTTTCTCTATTCTGTGTCCCAAGTACTGCACTTCTGTCAGGCAGTACTGCAACTTTCCCGGGGACACCTTGTGCCCATTGGCAGCTAGGTGATTTAACAAAGCAATGGAGTCCTCCCTGCAAGCTTCTTCTGTTTCTGACGCCACGAGGAGGTCGTCTATGTACTGGACCAGAACTGACTTCTGGGGCAGCACTAGACTTTCAAGATTTTTCTTCAAAAGCTGGTTAAAGATCGATGGGCTCTCTGTATACCCCTGAGGGATACGACACCATGTTAGGACGCGATTTTCCAGCTTAAATGCGAAAAGAAAATGGCTTTCTTCGTCCAGAGGGATCGAAAAGAAAGCCTGACAAAGATCGATCACAGTGAACCACTCAGCTTGGAATGGAATCTGAAACAGTATCACTGATGGATTCGGTACCACTGGACAACACGAAACGACTATGTTATTAATCTTTCGAAGGTCCTGCACTATCCGAAATTTCCCATTTGGTTTCTGCAGACCCATAATCGGGGAGTTGCATGGACTACCCACGATTTCTTTCAGTATTCCCTGTTTAATCATGGACTCGATTACGGGCTTTATGCCTGCAATCGTTTCTGGAGTCAATTTATATTGGGGTGTTCTTGGGAACTCAGCATGCGGTTTCACTACAATTTTCACTGGGTCCACCCCTTTGACCAATCCTATCTCTTCCCCAGTGAAATCCCATACTTCTGGTGCCACTGTCTCTCTCAAGTCCCAGGGGAGCTCATCTACTGTCAAAGTAGGGTACAGCTCCACGCATATTCTTGAGTTTGCAACTTTGAAATCTGCGTCATCATCATTGGTCAATACCTCCACTCCCTGAGGTGTACAGTATATAGTACAATTCAATTTACACAACAGGTCTCTGCCTAGCAGACACACAGGACTTGAATCGCAAACCACAAACTGGTGCTCATCGCTGTACTTCCCTATTTTCACCTGTACTGGTTCTGTCAATTGGCTGGTTATTCTCCTGTTTGCGACCCCCACCACTTGTATGGTCTCTCCAGACATGGGCAGGTCTGGAACTGCAGCTGATCTGATCGTGGACCTAGTGGCTCCCGTGTCCACCAGAAAGGTCGTGGGGCACCCTGCTACTTCTGCTTCGACATAGGGTCCCCTCTGGTCCACCTCCAAGGCTGCCCCGAGGGTGCAGTCTTCTCTTTCCACTCTCTGTCCGGTTAATGGGTCCACATAATAGCACTCTTCTCCTTCTACAAACAGGGGCATCTGTCTATAGGTCTTACCCATAGTCCCTACTCGAGGAGGTTGCGGGAACTGGGCTCGGGGAGGAGCCCCCCCTTTGAGCACCTTTCCCTGGTATGGCGTCACCCCTCTTGTAGGCGCGCTCTGGACCTCTTCCTCCTCTATCTCTTGCTCTCCTATCTCTACATTGTAGGGACACTCGCGTTTCCAATGCCCCACCTCGTTACACTGGTGGCACCTAGTCGTTTTCTTCAAGGCAGCTATGTCTAATCTGGGTCTAAAGGTGGAACTCTCCTCATTGCCCTTGTTCTGATTGTACTGCTTCTTTCCTCCTGTACCTGTTCCTTGCTGCTGTTGCTGCTGTCCCCCCTTTCCTGCTGCCTGCATCTGTACCACCATCAACTTTTCTTTTAGTTTCTTAGCCTTGGAGTCTATCTCATCACAGCAGTACCTGGCATACCTCAGTATTTCGTCTAGGGGTTTACTTTGCCAACAAATCGAGTGTTGCTGAATCATTAAACTAATATCCGGTCTCAGTCCCAGGACGAACTTGGACACGAATTGCCCTATGTCTTTTGGATCCATTACATCCAGGCCGCTATACTGTTTAAACGCCTTCAGCAATCTCTCGTAATATTCGTGGACGGTCTCTTTGGGTTCCTGTCTGGTTCGGTCTATTCTGACCCAATCTATGTCTTGCATTGGCACTTTCTCTTTCAGCCAAGTCATCACTCTCTCGAATTTTGCCATCACAATCTCGGACGGCCCATTAGTCTTAGCATCTCTCTCCGGCTCCGTTGTGGGCCACTCAGCGCTAACCTTGCATGCTGTCCACAGATCTCCTGGTACTACAATGTCGAACAGCGTGTTCAGATCTATCCATAGGACCTTTGAGATTTTTACAAATCTCTCGACTTGCTTGTACCACTCCACTGGGTTTTCCCGCAATTTGGGGAAGGAGGTGGTAAAAGCAGCTAAATCTCCCCTACTCCAAGGGACATGCACATAGTTCCCATTGGCGACTTCACGCAAAGGGTATGCTTCTATTCCCTGCAGCCTTCCTGGTGTCATACCAAGCATGCTTCTCCTGCCGGTCCCTTTCTTGGACCACCTCTCTTCCCACTTATCTAGTGCCCTCCATGTCCTTATTCCAGTGATCAGTTCCCTTATGTGCGTTTTCAGCCCAATCGTTCTCCTCTCATCTAGGTCTCGATCTGTGTAATGTAGCCTGTGGTTACCCTGTAATGCTTTGGTTCTTGACAGGTCCACCATATATTTGCCTGCTAGTTCGACTAACTTCTCATGGATTGCTCTCGCTTTTCGAGTGATGTCCTTTGCCATATACAGTATTTCATCCTGCTCATACATTTCCATTCTTTCTAAAGGCAGGGTACCATCTATCATGTCATCCAGGTCTGACCTTAAGCTGGCGACATCGAGTCTCTTAGCTTTTATCTCAGCTCGCAATATGTCTTTCGAAGGGGGCTCACTGGTCTCCCTACCATCCCAACTCCGGGCTCTACGTTTGGGCTCGGGAGAGTTAATGAGTGCTCTCCCTTGCTCCCATCTCTCCAGGTCCCATGCTCGGCCATCCGATCTTGGAAGGTGATGGAACACGGGCCTGTTACCCCCACTCTTGCTCTGCCCACTCTCTCCTGCTTCTCTCCTTTCACCATACTCCTCTCTGTTATTTTCCCTCTGGTCGCTACTCTCCCTTTGCCTAGTATCGCTCAGTATCCGATACGATCCTTCCTGGTTCCCCATATTCCCTGGGCTGCGCTCATTTCCGTCATCACAGGGACTATGGTGCGACCTCTCACAACTCCCATTCTGTTCTCTGGTGCCGGGCACACAGTGTGGACACTTAAAGCTGTTTCTGTACTCTTGCGCTCTCCTCTCCCCTTCACTGAGTATTGGGCACGCCACCCCTCCACTCTCGGGGCCCCCGTTTTCCAGGTCTGTTCTATCCCCACTCCGGGCCCAATGGGTGACTCCCCTACTATCTCTCTCTCTACAGTCCCACTCCGGGCTGCTCTCCCCAGCCCCGCAGTGAGTCCGAGCTCTGCTGTCCTGACTTTCCCTTTCAGCTTCTGCAGCTATGATGCTCTTGTGAGCCTCCACTGTCTCATCCCACTTCTTCATGTACTCATTTAGCTCTTGAAAGGATTTTCGTCCGGTTCCCCTCAGATCCGCTGGCCATCTAGGGCCCCCAGGATCCCCTCCTGGGTCCCCTGCTGTGTGCATCGGGGTGCTCCACTCTCTGGGTATCGGCATCTGACTTGGGGAATTGATCGTATCGTTCCTCCTTGCCGTCCCTGCTCTTTCTCTGTCCTTCCGTACCCGTTCTTCCCCTCTTGCTCTCTCTGGGTCATATATCGATACTATAGGACCTATGGTAACAGGTACCTGTAGTGCAGCTGGTAATCCGTAGGATGTGGCGCACTCCGTTTCCGGCGCTCTTTGTACCACAAACCTCCCGACTACCTGTTGCACCTGACTAGGCTGGGACAGCTCTTTCTTTGCCTCTGGATCCCACTCTGAACTGGGAAGCGGTCTATGCTTTCCTGCATTGCCCCCCTTTTCTCCTTCACTATGCTCGACCTCTCCCCCTGCTCTATTATACGGGGGTGGCCTGTCTGTCAGTAATCTGTTTATCAGGCTGTCCTCTGTTTCGCTCTCATCATCTTCTTCTAGGGGGCTTTTATTTACGGGCACCTCTAACACTGGGTACAGTTTATTTACTTCCATGTTATGCACTCTCCATCTTTTAGCATCCGCATCCCACCTGGCATCCTGCACTGCCCTTACCGATCGTTTCACCCTTTCTTGTCGTCTGTTCATATTCTTTTCATGCGCTGCCCTAATCCATGCATCAAGAGCTTCAAACTGGGTCGGTCTAGGCAAGGGTCTCATTGAGGTCATGACTGATTTTAATCGATGTAACACCTCTAATCTGAACGTCCCGTACTTCGGGAACGTCAGTTCCTCATTTCCTTCCGTAATCTTACTCCACTCTGATATCCAAAGGATCGTATGCAACCCAACATTCACTGCCATGTAACGAGCTGGCGTACCCTCCGGCGGGGCTTCTTCCCCTTCATACGATCCCCGCTTCTCTTTTTTAAACACCGCTCTCAGCCATTTAAAACACTTCATAATTATACGCACAATATCCAGCCTCGCTACTCTGTTTACTTCCTGATGACAATCCACCAATCCTGTCGCGGCTTTGCTAACTTGGCCTATCGCAGCGCGGTCTTTCTCCGGTCGGCCAATCACAGAGCGACACTTTCTGACGTCTTTGCTAGCTGGCCTATCACAGCGCGGTCTTTCTCCTGTCGGCCAATCACGTCGCGACACTTCCTGACGTCACTTTTCTCCGCTTCGCAGCAGCACCCCTCCTTTCTCAACTCGTCTCCCGGTCATGCATGCGTCCCATTCATACACCGAAAAATGACTACTTCCGACCAAGCGGTCACTTCCCTCGACTGTACGTCCACAGTCTATATGTAATTGTCAACACAACTGACGAAATGTCTATCGTCTCTCTGATAGGTTGCTTACACACACACAGTAACCTCCGACCAGCGTCCGTTACTCACGCACTCACTCTTACGTTCCCCCTATCTCGGTCTTTCGGGTGATCAATGGTACCTCATGACCCCCTTCACACTATTTGACAATTACTCTGGGTGTCCGATACACCCGAACCACTTAAGCTCTCCTTGAACTTAAGATTTCCACCGGTTGCGCGCGCTCACAACCTGTTCCACAGTCACTCTACAGACATTCAACTCCGCCAAACATTACAACATAGATACAATACAAAAACACCGCAATCTAACACGCATGACCCTTTATACTCACTCTCGACCGATACTGCTGCTTTTTCTGTCTCACGTCATCCGGATCTTCTTCAGCGGGCGGTTCTTCCGATCATCGATTTCTAGGGGCCTTGGGGTAAGCTAACCTGGCCTAGGTCACCGTCCTCAAGAAGGCAACCATCCTCTATAGCTACCAACTGGAAGGGCGAGATTTTGATCGATACCTTAGCACTATTGATCCAAACCTCGATCTGGTCGACTGAACCTTTGTTGCCTGTCTTTGAGGAAGAAAGTGCCTCTCTCCCAAGCTAGTTCACCCTATAAAGGACCCCACTCCAAAAGATCACAGACAACTTCTAGCTTTCAAAAGTTTATTGTAAAGATATGATAAGCTGCAAATACAGGCATCTCAGAATGAGATTCACGAGATACACAGGTCCAACTACATACATGTGCTCTCTGAAAGCCCTCAGACGAGCAACGGAAATTACTAACACAAGTTCTAAGAATAATAAAGCTATCAGCATTGACGCATATCTCTCCTTCATTTAAGTTGGAGGAAAACACACAGGTTAGGCTGTCCCTACCCTGCTCTAGATGGTATCCCTACTTAACCAAATCCCAACCTAACAAAGGTGTCAGCAGTGAATGACCCCCAAGGGAAGTCACTCACTCTAAGTCTCTTGATGAAAACCTATAGTTCTCCAGTCATGACCCCTCTCTGCCTACCCATCAGCTCTCTAAAGGGTCCTCAGGCATCTGCTCTAACTCCACCCAGGGGTGCTGTCCCTAATACAAAACAGTCAACAACATTTGAGACGCCCCTCATGAGACGCCCCTCACGTGGTGTAGCTTCTGGCTTTTTCCATGCTGCTTTGTATTGGGCCTCATACGTTGGAGTTGACCTTGCTTCTCAGACTCTTCTCCGGCCCGCTGATACCCCTTAAACATTCCAGAACCCTCCTCCATGTCTGGGCCGTCTACTGAACAGACCTCTATTCATTCATTTATAATTGGATCCCCCCTTTTCCCTTGCAGACAGACATCTGCAGCCAAGAACCCAACTCTCATAGACTTCCAAAAAGGTTTCGCAACATTACTCGGCCCAGACATGTACGTGTAAATCAATGTTAAAACATTTCAGGCCTACAGCATTTCTCATAATGATTATAGCATTCAACTTCTTCATTAATTAAAGCATATTAATACTCTTATTCTATTATTCAGTAAACACATCTATAAATCATGGCCCATTAATGCAATAGCCAAAACATTATTTCAATCTATGTCGTGAAAAGAAACACCTTCCCCTTCCCTTCTAGCCCTGGCCCTGAGGCCTACCACATTCTGCGTTTAACCACATGCCATCTTACATTTTAGCAGCTTACACGACATGAATTCAGGAATAATCACATCTAATCAAATCATATAGTGTCACACATTTCTGTATTAGTTCCACTTCTACTTAAATCTCTACATTAGCTATACATTCAGAATATAATTGCAGATACTACTAGCACTCATGGCATTTCTCCTCATGATTTGTGCTTACTACAGGTAAGTGTGATGTACTCATACATTTAGGTCAGTTGCGCTCTCTCACAAGCACTGAATCAATCTATGTGAGATTCATAAAAGATCCTCGGTGGCTGTGAACAAACGCTTACATGGTAGGTGATGGCAGCTGGTTCAGAGGCACATAATTGCCCGAACACGCTGCCTCCTGCCGATGGAATCCGGATGACAATTAAGCGTAATTTCGCTGACACAGTTCAAAGGTGTTAAATGAATTAGTTGTAAAGTTTGTCACCTCTGTTATAGACCTCACCTGCAAGAGAACACTCACAGAAAAAGGTGTGCGCAGAAGAAATTTGCCAAAAACTTTTTTATAGGAATCTTGCTAAAATTGGGGTTTACAACAGTTTGTGCATAGAAAGCCTACTTGGGAAATACTTTTTCCACCACACGTCATGGCAAGCTTACTTTAATATCACGAAGTTTTGAAAGGCTAGAAAAAACCTACATTAAGTTTGTAGAAAAAACCTCTGAATCTTCACACAGCTCAAGTTATTGCAGTCATAGCTTTAATGAAATATATGAAAAGTCTCTTCCAACGTCCTTGAAACAGAAGAATACATTCTCCAATCACAGGATAATATCCAACTCAAATATTACCAAGACAACAGCTGGCTATGCGCTTCAAAAATCTGAAAGTATAGGAATGGGATTAAAATGGCTAAACTGCAGAAATGTGACTCATTGTGTGGGTCTCTGGTAACTGTAGTCAAGACTGAAGAAATTTGGGAAACCTAATATCTGAAAACACAAATACAAGGAAAATTATTTTTAATAAAAAAAAAAAAATCAAAGTTTACTGGCTTCTACTCATAACTTCTTCTGCTACATACAGCTTTATCCCGAATTTTTGCCACTACTAACCACTGTAAACAGGTGCTACTTTTAAAGAATTTAATGTTATGGATTTACCGACCTAAAAAAATACAAGGCTGAGTCAGGATTCAAACCCGTATAATCTCCCCATATCTCAGCAATGTGTGTTTAACTCACAGAGCAAACACAAGGAGATGATGGACAGAGCACTGAAACTTTTCAGACACTCAGCCCCAGTCATAGATCTGGGTTAAATCCATTATCTTTCTTTAGCTTACTTCGCCACACCAGTTCAATCCTATCCATACGCAAATCAGTCTTGACACTGGTCCTCATGGGAACAGTCCAGCCCGAACTGCCAAGCCAGGTCTTTCCCGGACCAGAAACAAGCATCCTGGGACCGGTTTCGGGGTAACACCCTTCTTCAGCCAGGCTAGCTCGAATCCAGTGGCAAAGTGAGCATGGGACCCATATCCGGGCATACCCTGCAAACGTAGTGCGAACAAAGCAAACGCAAGCAGATGATGGACGGAGCGCTCACATTTTTTAGACACTCACCCCCAGTCACAGATCTGGGTTGAATCCATCATCGTTCTTTAGCACACTTCTCCACCCCAGTTCAGATCCAGCCATATGCAAATCATTCTTGACCCTGGTCCTCATTGGAACAGTCCAGCCCAAACTGCCAAGCCAGGCCTTCCCTGGACCGGAAACAATCATCCTGGGACTGGTTTTGGGGTGACACCCTTCATCAGCCAGGCTTGCTTGAATCCAGTGGTAAAGTGAGCAAGGGACCCGCGTCTGGGCGTACCCTGCCAACTTAGGGCGAAAAAATAGATTCGGGAAGATTGTACTGGTTTGAATCCTGACAAAGTCTGAACTTGGGTGGTGAAGTGAGCTAAAGAACCATGATGGATACAAGCCTGATCTGTGACTGGGGATGAGTGTCGGATACATTTCAGCCCTCCGTCCATCATCTCCTTGTGTTTGCTTTAACTCACAGAGCCATTCCACCTCCATGCAACTGGGCTCTGGAGAATCTGTAGAGTTTCTTCCAAACACAGTCATGTATTTAATTTAGGTTTTTATATGGTGATTCTCATATTAAGGGTGACATCCACATAGATCAAACTTTGGTGGCCAATGTCTCCTGTGCAATCAAATGCAGAGCTCTTAATGATCATGAATAGTTTGCCCAGTCCAGGTTTTTACTTTGCATGCTGGGTCTTGTAATTCTGATTTTATAATAGGATAAACAGGACTACAAGTCCCAAAATGCACAGCAAAAAGCTGGCCTGGAAGAGTTACGCATGGACCTTCAAAATTGAGAGCTCGGCAAATAAAACAATGAAAGGGGGGTATTGTGAGATGAACAGAGCTGGCAAGACAGATCTGGGCGCACAATTATAGCCTATGACTTGATTAATTGCACAAATAAAATATGTACACCAAAGATGGGATGGGATGGGATTTTGTAATAGTGCCCTCGTGAACGTATCCTGGTGCTTTGCAGGTGGGTAGAGCTTGTCTCCCGGGACCTTACTCAAAGAGCCAGGTCTTTAGCTTATTGTGGAATTCAAGAAGCAATGGGGAGGCTCTAACGTGGTGTACTAGGTTGCTCCATGCTTAAGGAGCGATGTATGAGAAGGCACAACCCCTCCTCTGCTATGTGTGGTATGTGTGTTAGTGAGAGTCGCGCAGAACTGCTGATTGGGTTAGTGGAACTGTAAGTGGCTGTTTAGGTAAGAAGGACCTGTGTTGTGTAGTTGTTTGAATGAAGTGTGCTTGAACTGGGCATGCTGATATATAGGGAGGCAGTGTAGTTCCCTTAGGTGTGGTGTGATGTGAGACTGGCATGGGAGGTAGAAAAAAGTCTGGCAGCTGCATTCTGGATGGTCTGAAGCCTTTTGTGAGTTGGATGGGGATTCCTATATAGAGAGCATTCCTGTAGTCCAGACTGCTGGTGATGAGGGACTGAGGGGCAGTTTTCTCGGTGTTGTTGGGTAGCCACTTGGATATCTTTTTCAGAATCCTCAGGGTGTAGAATCAGGGAGTGGTGACAGCTTTAACCTGGGCAGTCATTTGCATCTTGCTGCCAACGATTCCAAGGTTTCTTGCTTGAGTTCTGGGAGTGGAGGTGGGTCCCTGTTCCATAGGCCCTGAGAAGGAGGAGTCCTATGGTGCGGCATCTGTTCAGAAGATCACCATTTAGGTCTTCTCTGTGCTACATTTGTGGCAGGTAAACTTCAATCAAATGACTACTTCAGTCATGCACGAGCTCCTGGTGTTGTGAGTTTTGTCCCAGAGAAACATTATGAGTGTTGTGTCATCAGTGTAGGTGAGTATGTCAATGTTGTGACCACAGATAATGTCGCATGAGGCTAAGGGGGGAAATGACCAGCAGCAAAATGGAAACCTGAAGCTAGTCTAGAGTATTGGTTAACAGAACAAACTGAGATTGACCTCAGTATGCACTGATGCAGAAAAAAATGCAGTATCTTGGAGAGCATCTGACAAGAGGGAGCCTCTCTCAGATCAAAGTAGAACAAAAGCTAGAGCAGAAATGTCACTAAAGGATAATAAGCAGGATAGGAAGGACCCTGATGGGAACAAAGACTTGGTTAGGCAGGGGCACAACCAGATTCACAGAGATCTGCTCTACTGTGGCAGCGGTGCAGACATTAGACCAGGGGGTGGGGAGGTGGGACGTAGAAACACCTTTGAGAATGTGTGAGGGGGGAAAGGATTACTTGAGCTGGGACTCCACACTTCTATGGACGTAAATTAAAAGGAAAGGAGAAAATGTGCCTTCCACATTCAGAGGAAGTGTTAGGATGGGTGTCTCAAGCTTGTATGAAGAGTGCTTTTGGTGTCACAGAAAGGCCATAGCAAAGTTATAGCAAAGTAGAGTACTTAGGAAGAAATATCTGTCAGTGAAAGGTTTCATAAACCATCCTGTGGGAAAAGCCCTTACTTGACAAGAAATCCCTACAGATGCACTGTCGACGTTCCATAGCCAGTTACTAAGACTCGAGGCTTGACTTTAACATGGGCTTTAAACCTGGCAAGATTTAGGGGGAATCAATATGCTATCACATGCTCACTTGCCTTCCAACATGGGAGACAGTGTAACCGATAGGGCAGTACTGGCAGTCCGTGTCCCTCTGGCCCTTAAAGGGTTCCCGGTCAGCGATGCAATGTGGCCTGAGAACAGTTGATGCAAGGTGGCATTCATGAGGCCAACGCAACAGGGCATGTGGGTATCTGATGAAATGTGCAAATGCGGCAAGCGGGCAGCTAAATTCAACGTGACAGATGGGCATCAGTGCAATGTAGCACAGGGCAGCCAAGTGAATGCTGCGAGTGGCCAGTTCATTGCAAAGCAGCAAGTGTGCAGTTGTAATCAATGTGGAACTGAGCAGCTAAATGCAGTACAGTCTGGGGCCTAAGCCGCCTAATATCACTTAGACAGCTCAATGCAGTGCTGCATGTGGGTGCTGCATAAAACGAGGCCTGAGAGCAACTAAATGCAGTGCAGCATGAGGGCATCTCAGTGCAGTGTGCTACGTTGGCTGCTAACACAAGATGGCAAGCTATGTTGCCAGCTACATGTAGAGTTCTATGTGGGCACCTCATTTCAGTGCTGTATGTGGGCAGCTAATAAAATGCAGCACGTGGGCATGTGGACAGGAAAATGCGACGTGACATGGGGAAACCTGTCTCAGAGCAGGGATTACAATACAATTTTGCATGTGGACAGCTAAATGTAATGCTGCAGGCAGCAGCACCTGCACATAAAGCAGCTGAGCATACACTAAAACAATAACATTGTGTATATAGTTACACTACTAGCTGGCATGTCGTCTTCACTGGATACACAGAGGTTACCTGCAGGGACGGTTTTAGATTTGGGGGGCCCCGGGCAAAAAGGTAATGTGGGAGGCCCACTCATTTGCATAGAAGGTGACAAATTCAGGGCTGTTAGCATTTCTCTATAGACCATGCTATTAAAGCTGCTTTTTTCAGAAACATTCTGAGCTGCAGCCCCTCTCTCTCAGCCACCTACAACAAGCACCTCTTAACAGACCAGAAAGAGCTGAATGTGTGAGAGTTGTTTGTAGGCTGAGAGTGTTAAAACCGGTGCTTAATATGTAAAACAAGAAGTGCCGGGGCTCTCGTCAGGAGAACACTGCAGCTTGCACCACACAATGCCCATGTCATGCTGCCAGTGATGGTAACAACACAACTACTAACCCTCACACTCCTACAAGTGTAACAATTCGGACTATTCCAGACCCCCAAAGTTATAAGAATGGAGTTTGAGCCTACCACGGCTGCGGAAGTGTTAGTTGCTCTTGGGAAAGTGAAATCGGGTTCACCCACAGACTCACTGACCCCCTGTAAGTGCAATGAAATATTCCCACTCTTGACCTGCTCTCTATCTAACATCTATAACACCTCTTTTGAGCTTGCATCTATGCCCAGCAGCTGGAAGGTGGCTCAGGTAAAACCCATCCTCAAAAAGCCCACCAGTGACCCTACCATTGTCTCTAATTATAGGCCTATATCATTACTGCCCTACTTTGGAAAGGTACAGGAACACCTAGTTAATAAACGCATCTTCAGTTTTGTAGAAACCCATTCACTTTTGGACCCCTCGCAATCAGGCTTCCGTGCTGCCCATGGCACAGAAACGGAAGTAACGGAAGTGGTGGATAACATTCGTCTCACCCTGGACAGAGGTGATTCCGCATTTTTGATCTTATAAGATCTCTCAGCAGCCTTTGACACCATCTCTCACAGCATTCTTTATCAACGGCTGTGGGAGATTGGTGTCAGAGGCAAGGCTTTGGCCTGGTTCAAGAGTTACCTTGCCGACCGGCATACTTACATTAGGGTCAACTCCTTGGAATCTAGCAAGACTCCTCTCTCTGTCGGGGTACCTCAAGGGTCCATTCTGAGTCCCATGTTATTTAACCTTTATCTCACCCCTTTGGCCAGAATTATAAAATCTTATGGTTTTACCACAGTATCCTATGCGGACGATACTCAGGTGCTTATCACCTGTAGTTTAGATGTTCTTGACACCCGCACTAGATTTAAGTGGTGTATGATTCAGATTAGCGAATCGATGACCGGAAATAAACTCCAACTTAACTATAGCAAGACAGAAATTATGCTATTTGGCAAGGCAAAGACACTATGGTCGCATGATTGGTGGCCTTCAGAACTAGGACCATGCCATGAGCCCAAAGAAGTGGTTCGTGACCTGGGAATAATGATCGAATGTGCCCTTTCTATGAAGGCTCAGGTTACCCAAGTATCAGGCTCCTGTTACGGTATACTGCAAAAACTGCGGAAGATTTTCAGATGGTTACCCATTGAGTCCAGAAAACCTCTGGTTCAAGGACTGGTCGTTAGCCGTCTGGATTATGGTAACGCAATGTATACCTCCATCAATGAGGGCTTGTTGACTAAGCTTCAAACCCTCCAAAACGCCGCTGCACGCTTGGTGCTAGGCATGCCCCCCAGGTCCCCCTCTTTGCCCTGTCTTAGACAATTGCACTGGCTCCCAGTGCGACAAAGAAGCCAGTTTAAGATCCTTAGTCTTACACATAAACTTCTCCATGGGATAGGACCCTCTTACCTTGCTGAGAAATTGGTCAGGTGCAAACCCTTCAGAACCTTAAGATCTAGCTCCAAGTCCCTCCCGGTACAGCCAAGGGCCAGAACATCGAGAATTGGATGTAGAGCTTTTTCTTACATAGCCCCCCAACTTTGGAACAAGCTACCTGCACATCTACTGTCTCTATCCAATCATCAGGCTTTTCGTAGGGGCTTAAAAACCTGGCTCTTTCCCAATTAATTCCTCACCAACCCCCCCTACACTTGGTTGTCGTTTGTTGCTAAGCGCCTTGAGACTTTGGTGAACTGTGCGTTATACAAGAAACTATGACTATGACTATGACTATGACTTGGTGGAAGGTAATAGTCATTCTATATGTATATTGCATTAATAATTTACTGTTATTGTGGTCAACTCTAAATAAGGCACACAGCCCCACCTTGTGGGAGACTGTCAAAAGCACCGGTGTTGACAATTAAGTGCCAATGCCGAGCACCGAAACCCACGGGCTCAAATGAAACACTGGTTAAAACTGCGGGACAAACGGCATCACATGGTGCCTCTACTCAGGTAGCAGGATAGGATGCCTGATTGCAGGACAAACCTGCAGAATGTGTCTCCTTCCAACTGGGCCAGTAGGAGCCCACCCTCATTTCCCCAGTTCTCGATCTGCTACACCATAGTTGTGAGGCCCATGAAAGGGGGGGGAGCATATGGGCACAAGTGCAGTGAGACGCCTTCCTCTTAATTGGAAGGGCATGGGTCAGGAGACCAGTGTGCAGTGGCATGGCTGTATTACACTAGTATGGGGCCCGGTGTTGGTGGACTGAGTGTGGGGCCCTGGCCAGCTGACCACACTGCCCATGCCTAGCGCTGACCTTGGGTACTGGACCCAGCTGCACTTAAAACTCTGGGACTGCCAAGAGTGATTGGGACAATCAAGGATACACCAAAGTGAGAGCTTCAAAGCCTGTGTGCAAGTCATTCACAAAGTAAACCAGCCACTTCTCTTCTTGCAAAGCCACACTTTGAAAATGCCAACCTCAGTCCTTAACCCCTTCCACGCTCATGACGAGCTGGGCTCGTCATGCAGTAGCCTCCTCGCACGCTCATGACGAGCCCAGCTCGTCATAAACCAATGAGGATCACGAAATCCCAGCACAGCAGGGGAATTCCCATAGCATCCAAGAGGTTAAGGAGCCTTTCCTGATGTGGGCTTTACTGTGGCAGCTTGGGGAAAGCACCCGTTCATTCAACAGAAAAGCATTAAGTCCTATTGATGAGTTACTTTTCTAATTACCTAGATGTAGTTATACTGCAAGATGAATCAGCAGGCGGGGTGATCAAGAAATGCAAAATCAATTCTTCCCCTGCGCAGACTTCCAGAGAAACAGTGGGAGGCACAGACCTGCATTCAGTGGTGAATGACTGCTGGCGGATTACATCGCAAATGCCATGACAAGTTGAACGGTAGGGTGGGTGCAAACTCTGGACGCAAAATGTACGTTACCACGGAGTAGCAGCACTCCAGTATTGTGTGGTTTCGAGTTTAACCACCAGGAGATGAGGAATAGCCGTGAGGTCCAGATTTCCGTTCCAAATACCACACTGCATGTTCAGCACTGTGGGATCTACCACACATATTTACCACATGCTCTGACAAGGTGGCAAAAGTATGATACGGCCTCTGTAAAGGGCGGAAATGGAGGATTTTAGAGGAAGGAAGGAGAAGCTACGTTCTGGCAGTGGGGGCATTCTATGCTCCCCTCCGCTAGAAAAACAAGCATTTGCAATGCAATAGGTCCAGCATTTGTGAGAGTTTGAGCTATTGGCATTGTAAATGACGATGCCTTTTATTTATGTGTTTTGCAAACCTGCAAGCAGTGCGTAAACACGTGTTTTGTACTTCTAGTCTTTGCTTACGAAAAGCACGGCTGGCAGTAACTGCGCCTCTTTTACTGCCAGCCTTGCTTCTCGTAAGCAAGGACTAGAAGTACAAAATGCATGTTTACGCACTGCTTGGAGGTTTTCAAACCGCATAAATAAAAGGTATTGTCATTTACAATGCCATTAGCTCAAAGTCTCGCAAATGCGAGACCTGTTGCATTGCAAATGCTTGTTTCTTATGCAACTAACAACCATTGACAAAGCCAATAGTCCTGGTTTGTTCTAGGTATAATGCTACTTGTTGCATTATATGTCTGGATACAATGTCAGAAACAGGAAAATACCAGTCGGGCAGCACATTATGCTAAGCACAGATTTTTAGCTTTTGTCTTTTTAAGCCACACCCTTAAAATGGCCACGCCCCCTTGATATCCCCCCCCCGCTCCACCGTTTTTTCATCCCACTGAAAGCCCTGTGGCTCCATGCTGCCACTTTTCAAATTCCTGGCCTTTAATTTTACATGTCATTATTATCAAGTGTGTTGATCCGACTGGCTCAATTTAAATTAACCCAGACCACAACTCCCAGTCTAGGAACATGAAGTCATTTGGTCATCCTACTCATGAAGCCTCCCTAATTGTTGCACCAATACTCCCTTATAAACCCTACTCTCTACTCTGGTCTGCTAGAGTCTAAATACATTCCTCACTTATGATAAATTTCCTCAAACTACTCCCGCTCAACACGCCACAGCATCCGTGTGGGGAAAGTCTTCAGGGTGCCCCCACCCCCTCATAGGGTATTAAGCTGAATATAAATACATTAGGATAATATTAATTAAAGAATGTAGTGCCCACCCTTCGATATGGACCTTGGCGAATACAGAAGGCATGAGGGCTTCTGGTGCTTGGATTGGAGTGGCCATCTTGGAACGACATATACTAATTTGTCAACTCGAAACAGTTCTGTAACAAATACAGTCGCGCCCCTTGATTCTATTTTGATAACGGCGGAGGTGAGTTTTGGAAAATATCTGTCCTTCTACTACAGTGTATCAACCATGGTGATTATCTGTTCTGTGAATTATCCCCTCTGGCTGCCATACTTACCGAAACTACGTCACCTTCCAAAAGTAGAACTGCAGAAGACAGTGCCGCACAACAGCGGTGCCTGGGGGCGGATGGAAATGAACTGAGCTTTACTGTGCCACGAGACAGATAACAAATGGATGGGCAGCAACAGGCGCGCAACACCCATTGGGCTCACGGGGCTTCAGCCCCCCCCCCCCCCCCCCGTGTCCGTCAGCCCGGGCAGAGACAGCTTCACGGGCTGGCGAGCATGTAATTGCAGCCGCACCCGAGTACTTAACTGGACTTTAAAAGACCATTTAGTTGTAAATGAGGCTTTTGTTGTGTGGTCACCCCTTCTCACAGCCACTTTGTCCGTGGTTGGAAGAATTAGCCCCCCCCCCTCCGAAATATCCCCCCCCCTGAAATTTGGCACTAGTTGCCCGCCTGGGCAGCAATTATATTGCATGTGCAGTACTTCCACCTTTCTACCACAGACCAATGGAAGGTACGTTCTAACACATTAGGCAATCTGAAACGCCTAATAGAAGGAACGCTGGTGTAAACACAGAAGGCGGACAAACAAGATGCGGCTGATTGATAACGATACAGAGCGAGAGTAAAGAGGCCGAGGGAAACTTTCCGTGCTTGGCAGAAGTCTGGTCTGTGCCTCCCAAGTAATTTACCGCTGAACGCAGGTCAGCGCAGGGGAAGAATTGATTTTGCATTTCTTGATCACCCCGCCTGCTGATTCATCTTACAGTATAACTACATCTAGGAAATTAGAAAAGTAACTCATCAATAGGACTTAATGCTTTTCTGTTGAATGAACGAGTGCTTTCCCCAAGCTGCCACAGTAAGCCCACATCAGGAAGGGCTCCTGATGGACTGAGGTCTGCATTTTCAAGGTGTGGCATTGCAAAAAGAGAAGGGACTGGTTTACTTCGTGCTTGACTCGCACACAGGCTTTAAAGCTTCACTATGGTGTAACCTTGCATGCCCCAATCACTCTTGAAAAGTTCCAGAGTTTTCAGTGCAGCTGGGGCAAGTACCCAAAGCCAGCACTAGGCATGGGCAGCCTGGGTAAGTTCTGTCAACTACAGAATGTTTACCTCAGCCTTGTTACTCCCACTCTGTATCGTTATCAATCAGCCGCATCTTACTTGTCCGCCTTCTGTGTTTACACCAGCGTTCCTTCTATTAGGAGTTTCAGATTGCCTGATGTGTTGGTATGTGCTTGCCATTGGTCTGCGGTAGAAAGGTGGTAGTATTGCACATGCAATATAATCGCTGCCCATCCATTGTTATCTGTCTCGTGGCACAGTAAAGCTCTGTTCTTTTCCATCTGCCCCCAGGGATCGCTGTTGTGCGGCCCTGTCTTCTGCAGTTCTACTTTTGGAAGGTGACGTAGTTTTGGTAAGTACGGCAGCCAGAGGGGATAATTCACAGATTGGATGATCACCATGGTTGATACACTGTAGTAAAATGACAGACATTTTCCAAAACACACCTCCACCGTTATCAAAATAGAATCAAGGGTCGAAACTGTATTTGTTACAAAACTGTTTTGCGTTGACAAATGAGTATATGTCATTCCAAGATGGCCAATCCAAGCGCCAGAAGGGCTTGTGCCTTCCGCATTCGCCAAGGTCCATATTGTAGGGTGGGCACTCCATTCTTTAATTAATATTATAGTGATGTATTTATATTCTGCTTGCTTCCCCTTGGTGAGGTGGGGGGCGAGCTGAAGAGTTTCCCCAAATGGATGCCGTCGCGTGTTGAGCGGAGAGTAGTTTGAGGAAATATATCATAAGTGAGGAAGGCATTCAGACCCTAGCATTTGCAATGCAATAGGTCTCGCATTTACATAAGTTTAAGCTATTGGCATTGTAAATGACAATGCGTTTTATTTATGTTTTAAAAACCAAGCATAAATACAAGGCATTGTCATTTGCAATGCCAATTGGTCAAACTCGCGTAAATGCGAGACCTATTGCATTGCAAATGGCATAAATCAGGACAACGGGAGAGAGGGCGGGAAGGGTAAAGAAGGCACAGACAACGGGTGGGAGGTGTTAAAGAAGGCACAGCAGTGGGATAGAGGGGGTAGAGGTAAAGAAGGTCTGGACATCGGGAGGGAGGAGGTAGAGAAGGCATGGACAACGGGAGGTAGGATGAGGTTGTAAAGAAGGCACAAAAGCACGTCGGGCCTGCAGTAAGAGAAGCTCAATAAAGAAAATAGTGCTAAAAGACTAAATAAAAGGTACTGTGTAACAACCGTAGTAAAAGGGCCAGTCACCATGGGAGGTAACAATTGAAGCAGAGGTGGTACTAAGGAGGGACTGACAAGCGTATTTACGAATCAGAAGCCAGCATTTAGGAAGGACAATGACACAAGCCAGTGGCAAATATGGGCTAAGAGTGGGTGGGGCATCTATTCCCAACTCCTCTACAACAAGTCTTGCAAGGCATCCGTGCTGACTCTAGGCTTGACCTAAAAAACACAGGGAAAGTGGCATTTTTCGGGCAGAATTCCTGCCTATTATAATCAGGGGGAGTTTTCCAACACCCAGAAAACTGGATGTGTGAACACCAGTCCACTCAGAATCAGGTGTGGATGAATTCCATACGATTGCTCACCTGAGTAACGTGAAATCAGTGTACTGGTTCAGAACCACAGATAGGCTGGGAAAATTGCGGATCACATGGGAAAATTTTAATCACTAGAATGGTTTAAAAACAAAAGACATGTGGGCAAACTGAAAACACTGGACTGATTCCAAAGCACAGTTCACACTGGTAAAGTGAAAACATTGTAATGGTTCCAAAGCAAGGATCATCTTGGTAATGTGAGAAGACTAGAGTGGTTCCAAAGCACAGCTCATCTGGGTAGAGTTGAGATACTAGAGTGGTGCTAAAGCACAGTTCACCTGTGTGAAGTAACAACACAGGAATGGCTCCAAAGTACAGCTCACGCAGATAAAGCTGAATTACTGAAATGCTTCAAAAGCAATCTGCAAGTTAACAAATTCGAACTGAGTTCAAAACTGCAAGTGATGATGCCTGCATTAGGACCAGGTTATGCAGTGTTAAACCAGTGCCGTCCAGCTTTGCACCAACATGTTCTCCTAATATCCGGTTTAATTTTTTTTATTTTTGCACTAGTCAACCAGTTCAAATGTTGGTGCACAATGGTACTGCAACACCTAGCTTCAAGCCGTTCCTATAATCCCTGAATCTCCAGATCCCCCGATTGTGGCCAAGGGTTGATCTCTTCACTGTTCCTGGTCCTGCCACAATCTCTGATGCAAAAAATCTCCTGCTCAGGAGGCCATCAATTAAAGGTTAGGTCTGACTGCTGTAAATGTAAATGAGAAGGAGGGAGCTATGTCATGTTATATTGATTTGTATATCGTAATAATCACCCGAGAGGGAATCCAGGCGCTTGGACTGCTGTGTAGGTTCACAGACTGGATGGTTAAATTATTATTAGATGTCCTACTGCACCCACTCAAAAATTTTCCCTAAAGCATATTGGGTTAAGTAAATTGATGTGGTTAGTCCTCGATTTAACGACAGTAGAAGCAGGAAAGTAGCTTAAGAGACTTCCGCAGTTTGAACACGTGTGATCTTAGCGTGGCTCCGCGAGTTAGGTGTGTGCTGAAGATATCTTGTGTGACCTGCATGACAGGGTTGGATTTCTGGAAAGGCAATTTCAGCCCTGTATTCTCCCCAGCAGATACAAGCTTTTTAGTTCTTTCCTTTAACCACATATTGGTATAAAAAAGGACCCAACCCCATCCTGAAAATGTAGACTTCTTTCAAAGTTAGGAGAAGTCAATTCACCAAAGGATAGAAGCTACATCAGGCACCCTGTGACAGCCAAAGATTTCACAGGTTTGTCTCTTCCCCTTTTGTTCCCCAACAGTCTCCCTGGGCTAGCAGGGACCAATAAGGCCTTTTTTAGACCTAGGCTATACGGTCAGGGTCAGAGGTAGTAATGTTGCCTGTGCGGCAACATTACTCTACGTGCCAAAGGATGTGCAGTCAGGTGAATACACACTGCTCTTTCACTGGATCAAGGCTTCGGTCCGAGGCATGTCCAGTGCGGTAGAGGATGCGGTCTATGGCTGTGGACCGCACGGCGAGCTGGGCACTGTTGTAGTAGGCACCTCTAGCTGAACAGCAGAGACATGGAGATACTAGGTGTCTCTGGAAAGTGCGCTTCCTGAGGTGTGTAGAAGCCGAGAGGCTCTTTTCATTGAGGGGGACTAGAGCACAATAAACTATTGGGGAGATATTGTGGTCTTGACATTAAGCGACCAGTTGTGGAGCCAGGAGAAATGAGACCTGTTGGCCACTGAAGACTGAACTTCAACTGAACAGAGTTCACTCAAGCAAGCCCACAGAATGCTGGGAACAGAGTCTCAAGGAGATCAAGTACCTCTGAATCACAGTAGGTTCCCTGACACTTACTAGACTTCCTCCCTAGAAGCTGTATTTATTATTAACAGTAACGTTTAAAAACATACAGATTAAAACAATCTCATTAAAACATCATGCTGTAAGAAAATACAAAGCTGTCACAATTCCACAACAACAGACTATAAAAATGATCTCACAGATGATAATAAGGAGTATAATAAAATTATATTTAGGTCATAGGCATTCCATATATTCAGCAAGACTTCTGGAATGACGCGGCAGGAAAGGGACAAATTATGCAGTAAAGTTGATCAAATTATGCAGCAAAAAAGGGAAATTATATGGCATAATGCAACACATTTGTAATAGTACTACTTCATTGTTTCGTCGTTTTTAGGTCGAGCCTGGGCAGCACATGCTCTGCTCTGCGAGGCATGCAGTATTCAGGTAGGGACTGGAAGCTAAGCTCACTCTCCGCCCATATTTTTCATTGGCATGTGTCATTGTCCACTGTAAACTGTGGACGTTCATTGGTCAACAGGCTTAGTAGTCCCTCCTTAGTACCACCTTGTCTCATTTTGTAACCTCCGATGGTGACACCCCACTCTAATGTGTGTTGTGACTCAGAAGGCTTTAATTACAGCCTCAGGGCACTATTTTCTCAAATACATTTCTCCTAACGCTTTAAAAAAAAAAATTTATAACATGGACGCCGAACGCATTTGCAATTCAATAGGCTTCACATTTGTGAGAGGTTGAGCTATAGGCATTGTAAATGACAATTCCTTTTATTTATCTGTTTTAAAAACAACACATACATAAAAGGCATTGTCATTTGCAATGCCAATAGCTCAAACTCTCGTAAATGCGAGACCTATTGCATTGCAAATGCCTGTTAAACTTGGTAACACTCTCTGAGCACTGGTTGCAACTCATTTGTACCAGTTTAACACCGAAGTATAGCAATAAGTAACAGAATGAGTCCTGGCCTGCTACTGTACGGCAACATTTGTTGTTGCATTTCTAGTAATTTTTAAACCGTTTCAGCCAGAAGGATTGTGTGGCAAATGCAACAAATCTATATGTGAAAATCGCTGTAGCCACGCAATTGCATAATTCCAGTGGCCTTGCTCATTAGTGAGGACATAATTTCCTCCTCTCACGTAACATATTACCTCTTACATCAGTTTATAGGTCTCGCCTAGGCAGGGCTTGCGCTGTCTTTTCGGCACATGCTGTATTCAGGGTTAGACTTTAAGCTGCGCCCACTCTCCACCCATCTTTTTAATTGGCTCTTTTCAATGTCCTTAGTAAATGTTGGCTTTCAATTTGTTAATAGGCTTAGTAGTCCCTCCTTACTCCCTCCTTATCTTCTGTAGTTTCCTCCCATGAAGACTAGCCCTTTTATATGTGTTATTACTCAGTATCCCTTCCCAGCTTGTTCTGATGCGTTTTCCATTTAGAGTGGTCCCCTTTTAGTATTTCACTCTTTCTGTTGTGTTATGTTCCTCCTTGTCAAATGCGCCAGGACGCTCCTTAGCTGGAGTAGCTGTGCGCACAACAAAAAACATAACATAACGTATGTTTAATTTACTGTAACCCTGGGCGAAGTACTAGGCTCGCGTAGTTTGCGAAGTTTGCGCTACTTCGCACTACGCGAATTGCACGTAGCACAGTGCAAACACGCATATCGTAGCAGTCATTTTTTGCTTGCTCGTGGTCCTCAACGTCAAGTTGGTGACCCCGAGCGAGCAAAATGACATCCCGGCGAGACTTTTTACTCGTTCGCGCTCAGCAACATCAAGTTGCCGATCGCGAGCATGGAAAATAAACTTCCCGGGGAGATTCTCAACACGGGTAAGGCAGATTTCTCATTGCGAATGGTCGCGTATGCTCGCGACTGCTCAGGATGAGAAACTACCAGTATGCGTTGAGAAATCTGCCGCTCGAGTAGAAATCTACTCGAGTGGCAGAAAACTACCGCTTGCACTGTGCAAGATGCGGTTTGCAATGATCGCACAGTGAGGACAAGCATCCGGCACTGCGCAATCAGTGCGAACAACAATTTGCACAGTGCACTAAGCAGTTCGCGTAGATCATGTAGTGCAAAGTGCACTACGCGTAGCGCTACTATGCGAACTACGCCCAGGGTTAATTTACTGTTGATTGGCACTATTTTGTGAGTTAATATATTTTTCGAAATTGCTGTAGCAGGCATGGCACACAGTCCCGTTCTGGTTTTAAAGTGCATTGTAACATTGCTTTCACTTTAAATTTAACTAGCAGCATAGAAGTGCGCCTTTCTCTATTTCTTCTCCATGGTGCCGCTGTCAATCAAAATGTAAAAAGTGGCAGAGGTGAGCACGGCACGTTACCACTCAGGATGGTCTCACGCCTTTATTATTTATTTGTGAATGGCACTGCTTTCACGTTAAGCACGCCTTTAATCGTTTGTGAGCAACGCCACTTTCCTCCACAAACCTGGTATTTTCATTTCTTCTCTCTAAGGAGCAGCCGTCTTCTCCAAGACATTGCTTCACCCGACAACTTTTTATAAGTCTCACCTACAAATGCTCCTAAATTGTCTGGACCAGGGCAGTCAAAGCATCTTCAGCCTATCTTCATTGCAAGGCAGAAAGCCTTTTCATCTCAGCTTCCATGGATGACTTTGATGCACACAGCAGCAAATGTAATTCTTCAGCCTACGGGCACATAATGCCCAGCTTCCTACAAATACAAATGGACACCTCACTACTGGGCAGGTAATAGTAAAACAGGGCTTCCTGGTGTGAAAGCGAGTGGGCTGATGATCGCCAGTACTTCCAACTGCCTTGAGGTCCACACAGCGCAGTACAATCTGGGTCTAGGCAAAGATAGATGTCTAGTATCTCATTCAGTTATCCTCCCACCAGTGGTAAATCATGAGTTTTCCTTCTCTCTTTTCCGACACCAACAGTGAGGTATGGGATCTTCTCTTCCTCTCCTTGGACACCGGTGTTAAATTCAGACAAGTCTTTCCTTATCCTACACTTGTACACGAGCAGTAAATTAAGAGATGTCATCTTCTCCCCTGTGGAGACACCAATAGTAAATTAAGAGATGTCTTCTCCTCTACTTGGACACCAATAGTAAATGAAAAGAAGTTGTTTTCTCATCTGTTTGGTCACCAATAGCAAAGTAAAAGATATCTTCGCCTCCACTTGGACACCGGCATTAATCTGAGATATATAGCCTTTTCTTCTCCTTGGACACCAGTGGTAAGTTCAGAGATGTCCTCTATCTCTCCTTTGACACCAGCTGTAAGTTAGTGGATATCTCCTGCTTTGCTCCCTGGACATCTGTGTTGCATCAATAGATTTCTCACTGTCCTCTCTTTGGCCACCGCTGGTAGGTTAAGCAAGAGCCACTTCTCCTCTGCTTGGCCAAGCGGGCAAGTTAAGAGATTTCCAAGGACACCTGCTGTCGGTTAAGAGACATATCCTTTTTCTCTCTTTGGACACCAGTGGTAGGTCATGAGTTCTCTTTCTACTGTGGCCTCAGCGCTGTCTACTGCCTAGGGATGCCGGTCCCTGTTCTCTTAGGGCGCCTCTCTCCAGGCTTCTCTTGTGGCTAGCAGCGTCAGTGAGCTTGGATGACTGGAGTGCTGGACATGATGCGTGTCCTCCTGGGGATGCAGGGAGCTCTGCTGCTGGTCTGGCTAATGTTGCTTTGCAGGGAGCTTTCTGTGCTGTCTGATGGCTCTGAGCATGGTGCACAGCTGTGTAGTACGGTTATATAGGGTTGTATGTGGTCTGAGGTTGCTTCACAGGATCATTGGATATAGCTGATGTGGCGAAAGTTGCCCCCCTATATGGTGAGAATTTGCGCAGCGCTGGTCTTCGTACCTGTGCCACTCAAGTAGCTTGCCTGGTTGTTGGTGATACATTAGAAGCAGTGGGTGTGTAGACTGCTTGCACTCTAGAGGTTGCATTCGGAGTATGTCTTCGCCTGGGGGTGCTGCTCAAGGTTTGTTTTGCCTGTTGATTCCACATGTAACACCAGTTACCTGTGCTTCAGTGCCTGCAGGTATTTGTCAGGGTGATTGCTCGCATGGTTGACTGCACACAAAGCCAGACTGTGGAGGGCCTGGTTGCTTGCAACTGGAAGGTGCCAGCATGGGGTGTGGTGCTGCTAGTAAGCTCTGCTCAATCGGATTTGCTCTGTTGCTTGTTTCTGCTATATCCAGTGCATAAGTGTTGGGTGAGCTTTTGTGCGAACTTTATTTGCTGTTGGCATTGAACATGATGATTGGTGTCTGTGTTACCTGTTGCTGGACGGGATGAGCGACTGACTGTTGGTGAGGCTGAGGAAATGTCATTATCTGTTCATATACAAGATATTTCAATCCCTGTTGCTCCTGCAAAGGGTGATTCCTTGCTTTTGATTATGTATACGTGGTTGGTTGGTTTGGCTGTTGTTGCTAGGTCTGCTCCCCGAGGGTACTGCACAAGGAGTTTGGTTTCCCCTTGCTGTACAGGTAGCTTGATTGAAAGTTCTGTCTTTGCGCAGTGGTGGTCCGTCATTGCTGTGCAGGGCACATGTCCCGGCTATCTGGTGGAGCCACACACCACGCCAGGCTGGCAGGTGGTGGTGGTCTGCTGTTACATCTGGTTGTGTGAAGGCTAGCTGCTTGTCGTGGCTGTGCATCTACCTTCCCGCTCGCTGGTGTTATGCACATTGCCTGCTGTGCTCGCCACTATAGTGTGTTCTCCGATGGGGGGTTCATACGGCGTTTAGCTGCCTGGTGGCTCTGTGTACAGTCCCTTCTTGTTGGCGCTGTGCGTAGTTACTGGCCGGTGACACAGTGTCTGTTTGTTGTTGAACACAGTGCTCGATGACCTGTTGATTCTTGGTTGCATGTATGGGTAGCTACACAACTAGGCTGCCCGTATATGCAATGCACAGAACCGGTATGCTTGCTGGAGCCTCGCACTGTGCTTGGTTGCTTCTTGGGGGTGCATACGGTTGCTGGTTCCCTCTTTGAATTCTACACGGTGCTGGTTGTTTATTTGGTTTCGTACGTGGAGGCTTGCTGGTTTACAGTACTGTGCAGTATGCACTGTTCCCGGGTGCCTGTTGGTGCCACGCACGTCCCCTGGCTGCCATCGGATTGTGCTGCTCGCTGCCTGCTGGTGTGGTGTAACCGCAATCGGATGGCTTTTGGTAGCGTGCATCGAGTCTGCCTGCCTGTCATACACACGGTGCTGCTCTGCGGGTTGGTGCTCCGTACACTGCAGTGTTTGCCCGCCTGTTGATGCTGTATAGGTGCATGCGCTGTGCGCAATGTCCACCTGTCAGTTGGTGTTGCGCACGGTCTGATGTGCAAGGAGCTTGTCAGAAAGGTTTGAGGGTGGATGCACAGCTATTTGATCTTAGTTACTCCTTGTTAGGTTCTCCGTGGGTGGCGTTAATACCTCGTAAAACGCCTGCTAATACTAATGAGAATGTGATGCCAGTGGGTCACTGGGACCATCCCCGTGGGAACACTATTCACTCCTCCTAATGACAGAGGATTCCACACAGTTCGTTCAGTTTCTACTTTCTTTTATTTATCACTGTTCATATTTTTGTAGATATTCATCAAGATATATTTTGTGTCATATAACTTCATATCATTCATCATTTAGGACATCATCATGATACATAACATCCTCGTTTGGGGCATCATTATGGTATATAGCATCCAATGCATTTCGGGCTGCTTATAGAGCCCTTCATCAGGGAATAACGATGCCTGTCTGTGTCTTTTGCGGGTTTTTGAAGTTTATATTGACTGGTAGGTTTCTGTTTTTTGTGCTTACACAGAAGCCGCGTTCATGGCGTCTTGAATCTTTGACAAAAAACAGAAACCTACCAGTCAATATAAACTTCAAAAACCCGCAAAAGACACAGACTGGCATCGTTATTCCCTGATGAAGGGCTCAGCGAAACCAGTGCACTGTGGTGCACTGTGGTGCAGCTGGCAGAAATCATTTTTTGTCACATATGTGGGTGGTGTAAATGTACACTTAAGCCCACATATGACTTTTCAAGTTTCATACCATTAGAGATCTATATACACAATTTACAATAGGTTTATAGGCAAATTAAATTGCCAAATTGGGAGTTCCACTGTATGGCACATGTTTTAGAGGCATTTCTCTACTGTTTAGCAGTAGTAAAGTGCACAGCACCGTATAGGCCAGCAGAAATAAGGTCTGGAAAAGGCAAAGACATCTAGGATGTCCATGCAGGATATGCTAATTTGCTACCGGCTCTAGGCTCATGGTGGCCCTGGGCAGGGAGCGTAGGTAGGGGGCCCGGAAGAGGGGGTCCGGGCGGGGCGGAGCGCGCAGGCCAGTAAAGAAGGGAGGGGTTCAGGGTGTTTAGAAGTGGAACAGAGCCGGAGGCTGCCAAATCCCTGCCAGGGGCCACCACGCAAATATGCATCCATCCTCAGAGGATTAATATATTAAGGATATATATTGGCGTGGTGGCCCCTGGGGTTTGGTGGCTCTGTGCAGGTGCACAGCTTGCACATGCCTAAAGCCGGCCCTGCAGCTTGTGTCACAGCCATGCCCTGCCCACGTCTGGAAAATAAAGACTATAGACAAATTGAAAAATCTCACAGTTCTGTTTTCTTAAATCTCTGTTCAATTCAACAATGAATCGCTTTTGAATATTTAAACATACGTTTGTTTGCTGCAGTTATTGTTAAGGGAACATCTGTTTATTTAGGGCTGTATTTGTCTTCATCTCTAGACAGCAACCAATTGCAATATTTATGTCCTGAGATTTGAAAGCAAAAAAGAAAAAACTGATCTAATGATACATCAGAACTTTTATGTTATGTGGTAAATGAATTTGCACAGTATTTCTTGTAATGTAAGCCACTGTCCTTACATGTGATGCTATTAAGTGTAAAAACAAACACAGAATAGTAATTCTGCACAGCCTTAATTTCAGGAGATCTTTGAGAGGCAGTAAAGTAGGCAGAATCCAACCTCTAAGAGACTTTAAACCAATGTTGTCCCACTGAGGGCGGGTTTACCATCGTCAAGATACTTATCACAGATATGCGACTTATCCAACTCCCTTTTCACAGAACGCATTAGAAAGAAATAAGCAGTGGCAAAGCCAGGTGTTCTCACACTGGCAATACTGAACAAGCAACGCAATTGGCTTTGACAGTGCCCGACTAGCAATAGTTAAAGTATAGAGTTGTATGGAAAATAGTTTATGTTGTCTTCTATAACATAAGAAGAGGAAGGAAAGCCATTGAATATGAAATAATCAAACAAGAGGGACAATAAAGTCAACAAATGATAAGTAATGGACAGACCCAAAGCCCACTGGACCTATTGACATGGTCCACAATAAGACAAGAAAAGAAGTAGGTGAGTACTAAAAAAAACAGACAAAGTCCCTGGAACCAGAATGGCCCAATATTGATGTATTAAATACATTAGGCTCCTACTCAAGATCTGTGTAGAAAGGTGGCTGCATATCTGCTTTCAACCTAGCAGGCACAATATCTAGAATCACCCTCCTACTTTCACTTTGCACTTATGTTTTTTACCCACTTCATGCGCTGCTCATTTCAAGCACTGTTCCCGAAGTCAATTGCTTCCAGACGTCTGCGCAGCCTCAGACAGTCCCACAGCGCGTGCCTCTCAGGCCCGCAGCGCGTGCCTCTCAGGCCCTGCTGGTAGAAGAGTCATTGAGATCCAATTCCTGGCCTCTGGGGCACACAGCATCTGAGGAGCGCAAGCGCCTCTCTCAAGGGGCTCTCAAGCTTGCCCCTGAGCCGCATCCCATCAGATAGCGCGCATCGAACAATCAAACGGTTGTGTCGTACAGGGCTCCCTCCGCTATCTGGGGAGGCATCTAGCATATTAGGACAAAGGCTAACCGGCTGGGGCTCCCAGGCAAGCAGGCAGCAGGCGAGATAGCATTCAGAGGGTGCCCTCCTCTCTTGTTAATTTGATTCTGTGAATGTAGGAGGAGTGGATCTGCATGGCTCTCTAGGGCATCCGTGCTGTGTGCGAAAGCGATGCTAGGCAAGAGCAGGAAAAAAATAGGCCCATTGAACAAAGAGAAGAGCATAGCTGCTTTCTTTTATCATCTATCCAAAATCTTTGTAAACTTGATACAAATCCTGAAAGGTATGTTTTTTTCCCTTAGATTTTGTGTATAGCCCTAAAATGTAAGGTTTGGTAAAGAACTACTGCTCACAACCAGAAACCTTCTAAGGAACAATGCATCTTGCACCAGTAAATCAGCTCATACGATTTAGGGAAACAAACTGCTATAAGCACAATCTGGAATAAATTAATTTTGTGCAAAGGACTCCAAATGCAATGGTTCCCTGAAATAAAATTTCCAAACTTGGTCTGTCCAAGAGCCTATTGAATCTATATTACATGTATGAGTGGAGAACCATAGTAATTTAAGCAAATACAAATCAGTGTGTCCAGTTCTAGATATCAGTTGCATGGGTTATAAGCCCCACGCATTGAGGGACGACCTTGTCTTGTCTTGGCTATTGAATGGAAAGAGCACACCCAGTTGACGGCAGGCTTGCTAAGTCTTGAAATATGAAAGTGAGGGAACAAAGAGTTTCTGGTCACTTTGAAAAGGCTGTGCTTGGTGATGCCCTCCTGATTGGACTTTGTAGCATCTTCGGTCTAGACTTTGGTGTGTCACTCAGGTTGAACTTTTGGGGGCCCTCTCTGGTTACACTTGGCAAGCATTGCAGCCTAGATTTGGGAAACACCTCTCCAGGGTCGAAGTCAATGGTCCTTGAGAGGCTTGAGATGGTTGACACCTAAAGTCTACACTTAAGTAGCTAGCTTGAGGCTAAACTTGAGAATACCCCTTCATATTGGACATGGATGGTCTCCTCTAGGCTAGATTTTGAAGACACCCTCAAACCATACCTGGATGGCCCCTTCAAGGATAAATATAGAAGCCCCCTTCCAGTGCACTTGCGTGCCCCATTTGAGCAACAATTGTGTTGCATAATTATTTCAAGAAATGAATGCTCCACCATAAGACTAGACCTAGGTGGGTCCTTTATCACTGTACTTCAGGCTGCCTGAAGCGCACTAGACATCAGTCGCCATGTGTGGTCAGGCTACACTTCAAGCTAACTGTAAGGATCCTCTTTAGCCTGCACTTAGATAGACACTTCCAGGATAGCCTTGGGTGCTGTCTCCAGGCTAGACTACTACTCAGTTTGAAGGTATTCAGTGTATCAGTCTCTAAAGGGTGAAAGGAGGCAGTGGCCTACCAGGACTTTAAGACCTGGCTGCAGATTCCACACAAGGGTGTCAGAGGCAAATATTTAACTCACTGACCCATCGTGCTTCCTCCCAAGCCATGTAATGTAGTGGAGACTCCCTTTTAGCTATAAAATATACTTGTTGTTCGATAGACGCTTACCTCAGTGGCAGGTGTTGGCATTCCGCTGAGATGGCTTAACTACTTCCAATCAGAATACTACTATTTAATTGGGTATTACAAAGAACAGTGGTCCCTATGTGCATTAAATATACAGTCCAAAATAATCATATACCCAATCAGTAATATGTCTTCTGTCCGTCCGGACAGGATTTAATAAATTCCAAATCAAAAAGATAAAATATTTTACGAAAAAAGAATGTCAAGTGGGCACAGCCGTGACCCTCAACATACAAGACAAAACAACAGAAAAGCAATGTAAACAAGGCAAGGGAATAAGTCTGCGTACTTGTACTTCAGTAAGGCAGGCATAAGTTACAGGAAAACACTCCATTGCATTTTGTAATTTTAGACACAGATAATATGCATATGGGGTTTAGAGGTCGACGACGTTTCGATGCCTATAAAAATAGAGGCATCATCATCAGGACAAGAATTGGCACTATTGTTGTCTTGAACACAAAGCAATATAAGGTGCCTTTCAATTACATTTACTTATACATTAATGGTTACAATGAAGAAAAAGGGGGGAAAAAACAGAGAGACCAAGAGTTAGGTTCAATACATGAAAATAATTAAAGGCATGTCTCAGTGATCCTTTGGTGGTGAACCAATATAAGTGCTTGTGAATAAGGCACGTAAATAAGGCACGCGTAAAAAGTGAAAAAGGTGAGACAGGTAAAGTATTAAAATATTGCCGTCGTGCTGAGTGACCCTGGACTAGCTGATGAAACAATTGCTCAACCAGAGCGAGCGCAAAATGGCAATATGGGAATTTAAAAACCGGGCGGAAAACACAGTGAGGCCGGTTGTGAAACGTGGTTTTGTCAGGCTACACGTACCGCGATATTTAAGATTGCATATAATGCGGGCAAGGGAGTGCTTGATATCACTTGGTGAACTGGAGCATGCTGGCACGGGTGGCGAGGAAGTGTGCTAGTACCTACTTGATACAAATGAAACCGCTCCCCGTTATATCAAATCAGACGATCTGGCGGAACTTAAGGGTTTGCTCGGCAGGTCTAAGGATGCAAATACGTAGAAGTCCGGCCCGTTAGAAATGAAGAGGCATTTTAATCGGCAGTAGGAAAAAAGTAGACAGAGTGTCTATTTACCTGATTACCCGGTCGGGCAATGCAGTATCCGTGGGAGTAAAATTATTATTACCGGGACTTTCGCGCTTCAATGGCGGCGTAGCGTGATAGCTATCTGAAAACTATAGAGAGGAGGTGTGGATTAGCTAAGAGCATCACTGATATCGTTAGTAGAACCAGTGAGGGGCGGGAGCCGGCGGCTTACTTACTTGAGGAGTGCGACGGCACTATGGCACGAGTGGTGATCTGGTGGTCAGTGTTCACAGGTTCCCGGGCTTTTACTGGGACCTGGGTGCCGTAAACAGCGATGAGGGACTGCATGCGGGTGTCCCAGTTACTGACGTGAACGCGGCGGCCATTTTAAAGTGGTGAAAAAATAATAAAGTGATATGGACATTCAAAGTGAATTAACATCAAAGCATTGCAAAAAATAAAATACATAAATAAATAAAACCATCACAGTTTTGTAACAGGGAAGTCCATTACAATTTAGAGCAGGGAAGTCCAATCCTCAATCCGGTTTAATCCATCATGGATGCTATTGCAGCGCAAGATCCATTGCAGTTCCTCTTTATTCAACAATTGAGCCATGTCTGCTCCCCGAGGGGGTGGTTTGATCAACGTGATAACTGTCCATTGTAAATCATTTTCGCTGTGTCCTTTGGCAGAGTAATGTTCCACGAGGGGCGCATTTGCAGTCCTGCATTTGATCCGGCTTCGATGTTGTCCAATGCGGAGTTTGATCTTCTGGCTTGTTTGTCCAATGTATATAAGCCCGCAAGGGCAAAAGATGGCATAAACTAAATTTACAGAGTTACAATTGGAGAAAGATTTGCGTTCATATTTGATGTTAGCATATGTGAACGTTTTGCCCCTCGCGCCAGTTGTGGGTCACAATAAATGCGGAGGCTGTATTTACTGTGACACCACAATTGAAGGCAAAACGTTCACATATGCTAACATCAAATATGAACGCAAATCTTTCTCCAATTGTAACTCTGTAAATTTAGTTTATGCCATCTTTTGCCCTTGCGGGCTTATATACATTGGACAAACAAGCCAGAAGATCAAACTCCGCATTGGACAACATCGAAGCCGGATCAAATGCAGGACTGCAAATGCGCCCCTCGTGGAACATTACTCTGCCAAAGGACACAGCGAAAATGATTTACAATGGACAGTAATCACGTTGATCAAACCACCCCCTCGGGGAGCAGACATGGCTCAATTGTTGAATAAAGAGGAACTGCAATGGATCTTGCGCTGCAATAGCATCCATGATGGATTAAACCGGATTGAGGATTGGACTTCCCTGCTGTAAATTGTAATGGACTTCCCTGTTACAAAACTGTGATGGTTTTATTTATTTATGTATTTTATTTTTTGCAATGCTTTGATGTTAATTCACTTTGAATGTCCATATCACTTTATTATTTTTTCACCACTTTAAAATGGCCGCCGCGTTCACGTCAGTAACTGGGACACCCGCATGCAGTCCCTCATCGCTGTTTACGGCACCCAGGTCCCAGTAAAAGCCCGGGAACCTGTGAACACTGACCACCAGATCACCACTCGTGCCATAGTGCCGTCGCACTCCTCAAGTAAGTAAGCCGCCGGCTCCCGCCCCTCACTGGTTCTACTAACGATATCAGTGATGCTCTTAGCTAATCCACACCTCCTCTCTATAGTTTTCAGATAGCTATCACGCTACGCCGCCATTGAAGCGCGAAAGTCCCGGTAATAATAATTTTACTCCCACGGATACTGCATTGCCCGACCGGGTAATCAGGTAAATAGACACTCTGTCTACTTTTTTCCTACTGCCGATTAAAATGCCTCTTCATTTCTAACGGGCCGGACTTCTACGTATTTGCATCCTTAGACCTGCCGAGCAAACCCTTAAGTTCCGCCAGATCGTCTGATTTGATATAACGGGGAGCGGTTTCATTTGTATCAAGTAGGTACTAGCACACTTCCTCGCCACCCGTGCCAGCATGCTCCAGTTCACCAAGTGATATCAAGCACTCCCTTGCCCGCATTATATGCAATCTTAAATATCGCGGTACGTGTAGCCTGACAAAACCACGTTTCACAACCGGCCTCACTGTGTTTTCCGCCCGGTTTTTAAATTCCCATATTGCCATTTTGCGCTCGCTCTGGTTGAGCAATTGTTTCATCAGCTAGTCCAGGGTCACTCAGCACGACGGCAATATTTTAATACTTTACCTGTCTCACCTTTTTCACTTTTTACGCGTGCCTTATTTACGTGCCTTATTCACAAGCACTTATATTGGTTCACCACCAAAGGATCACTGAGACATGCCTTTAATTATTTTCATGTATTGAACCTAACTCTTGGTCTCTCTGTTTTTTCCCCCCTTTTTCTTCATTGTAACCATTAATGTATAAGTAAATGTAATTGAAAGGCACCTTATATTGCTTTGTGTTCAAGACAACAATAGTGCCAATTCTTGTCCTGATGATGATGCCTCTATTTTTATAGGCATCGAAACGTCGTCGACCTCTAAACCCCATATGCATATTATCTGTGTCTAAAATTACAAAATGCAATGGAGTGTTTTCCTGTAACTTATGCCTGCCTTACTGAAGTACAAGTACGCAGACTTATTCCCTTGCCTTGTTTACATTGCTTTTCTGTTGTTTTGTCTTGTATGTTGAGGGTCACGGCTGTGCCCACTTGACATTCTTTTTTCGTAAAATATTTTATCTTTTTGATTTGGAATTTATTAAATCCTGTCCGGACGGACAGAAGACATATTACTGATTGGGTATATGATTATTTTGGACTGTATATTTAATGCACATAGGGACCACTGTTCTTTGTAATATGTAATGCCCAAGGTCCCTACGCTATACCTTTAGGGTTCCCTTGTTTTTTGAAACACACTATTTAATTGGGGGCTTTTGTTTTGGTCCACACTAATTTGGCACCATGGAATTTCCATCTCAGCCTCTCTAGTTAACATCTCTTTGCGTTCTTCACTCAGTAGCATGCATCAGTGGGTTTATTCTTTCAGTTTTAACCCGACAATACTCAACCTGCAGTATGGCCATATAGCACCCCCTAGTATGATCGCGTGCTAGTTACCTTGACAAATATCAAGATTTCAATGCTTAACCAGTGGCTGCAAGTTAATGGCTGTACAGCAGAATTGATGCTATCAATGCCAAGAGCAGAGCTAAATAAACCACTTTGGATAGGGTACCACAACCTGTATTCAGACAAAACTTGATTGGGAGAAAAAGAAGTCAATAATTCTAGGTTCGTATTGGACGAATTCCTTAATAAGATGGTGTTAGCAAGAGAAACAATTATCATATATCTAAGATATATGTTGATGTGCAGGTCACTAATCGGAAACTCAGCAAGGCCAGCAAGACTGACTCCGCTTTCCATCCTTCAAGGATCGTTTAATTGATTACAATCAAATTGGGTAATACTAACACCTACAGTACTTGGAAAGTGTGATAGTGTGTTAAAAAGTCAAGTGGCAAAAATAGATTGTTATAAGCTAATAGACATCTCTGAATCCAGCCGTGTTTAAGTTACTTCTGTAGGCGCTCTAGTTAACTCCATGTTAGACTATGCTTAGGGATTGATCGATAGGAAAGTTGTTTGCAGGTTCCAGGGGGCACAGAACTCAGAATCAGGGCTGTGTGATGGCTTTGACGAGACGAGCCATGAGGGACTCCCATTGGTTTACAGGGGTGTGACACCTTGATTTTAAGAGTTTCCTCACATTACATAAAAATGTTTTTTCTCATTCGAGATAGTACTGAAGGGAGGATATTCTGTTTTCCCCATAAGAAATACCTCCATCCATCTGCTAATAAAGGCTTTCTTCAGCCTTTTACTGCTATGTGCCTAGTGCTTAAGGCTGAAGCTTCTTTACCAAAGCAAGTCGTCCTCAGAACACTGTGCACAATAAACTACGACCTTTAATAGAGCCTTTTAACTCTAAATCTGCCCTATAACCCATGCTTTTTTTTTTACTATACTTTATTGGTATTTGAAAGCACAGACATTGCTGTTACAAGCTCATCAGGGGAACATCCACCAGCCCTCTTTCAGGGGCGGCCTTAGGCATGTGCAAGCTGTGCACCTGCACAGGGCCTCCAAACCCCAGGGGCCCCATGCCAGTATATAACCTTAATATAATAATCCTCTGAGGATGGATACATATTTGCGTGGCGGCCCAGGGCAGGGATTTGGCGGCCTCCGGCTCTGTTCCACTTCCAAACACCCTGACCTCCCCCTTCCTCTTCACTGGCCTCCGCACTCCGCCCCGCCCGGACCCCCTCTTCTGGGGCCCCCTACCTACGCTCCCTGGCCAGGGCCGCCATGAGCCTAGAGCCGCCCCTGCCTCTTTCATTCCTCCTCCACCCACAAGTAACTGAACAGATTGTAGTGTCACCGCAGCCACCCACCATTCTTGTGTGTAGCGCGGATCTAATCTACTGGGTAGAGTATGGAAATCGTGGCACTGTATCTATTGCAGTTACAGTAGGCGCTGTCCTAACAAATACAAGCATATACCCTTCATCCAGTCACTAATCTCTGCCGCCAACATACACATCCAACAGCGTTAGGGCCGTAGGAGGTATGGCCATTTGTCCTCCCACCCTATACGGAGTGGGCGGGCATATGGCCAGTTTGCACTGTCCATCACAACTAGGTAAAACCTGGCAGTAAGGGATAGATAAAACTGCAAAATGAGCCTCACAATGGGAGAAATCTCCTATGATGAGGAGGGGTTATTGTTTTTTACTTTCAATAAGAAAATCCCACTTTGGGATTTTTTTTTAGAAAATAAAAAAACATTAATAGTTTGCTGCACAGCTCCATCATATTGATGCAGCCGTCCGTGAAACTTTCAACGCATTTATAGAAACTTTTGTGATGGGGGTTTACCGTAAATGAAAGGGATGTCCGCTGGGCCAGCAGATATCTAAAGATTTGGCAGGTTGGTACTCCCTCAGGAGACGGAGAACTTTATTCAGTCACCCTGACGAGGTAAATACCCGTCCACCAAACTCTAAATCAGGCCCATATTGATTCCACTATAGCCTCCTCACGTTACACTCTGCTTGTAAATTGTGGCTACCGCATTGCTAGCACTGAATAGCACCTTTCAGGGTAGATTAAGCCACCCCATGGGCACCTACCTGTTCCCAGTACCATGTTCGGAGTATGCCTTAGAGTCTCACGCGCCTCACCCAACACCTTTCCTGCGGGTCAAACTACAAACAACACGCTCAAGAACAAGTCCAAAAAAGGCGCAGAGAAACTAATGCAAAATGCCCATTGAAAATCCTAGAATAAAATGCAACGCATGCTGGCCGGGCCTTCCACAGCCTTTTATTAATGTTCAGGCCAGATCCTAGGCGCTTGAATGTAATTAGTGTCTATTTGGCATGTGTGATGTGTTGCTAGGCTTTGCTACAGATCTTCTTGAAAAAGTTTCTCTTACCACCATGCAGTGATAAGAGAGAGACAATCACACTGGGCATTGACACCGAGCGGGGGTTTACAGGAAAATCATTCGTATTCCAGGCCCGGCTCCTGCCATGGGGTGGAGCAGGGAGAGAGAGGCCCGCGGAGGACGCCTCGGAGATTATTCCTCTCACATTCCAATTTCTTTTCTATCATTAATGCTTCTGAAAACCCGACACGTCCTGGCAACGGAAGGAGCCTTCTAACGCGCTGATCAGATGGCCGCAGCGGAGAAGAAAAGGCTGAGGGAGCCGGGGGGCCATAATCAAATTAGTTGGCACAGCGCAGAAGCTTTTGCTAGGCCGCACTTGACGGGCTGCGGAGAAGGAGACAGCTTGCTCGCGCTGCAGCTTCCTGCTGCAGCGCGAGCCTCTCCCAGGGAAGTGGGCTGGCTGTGCAGACCTGCGTACGCGTCGAGGCTGAGTCGTACCTCTCTGTGTGCAGGCCCCCCGGCAAGAAAGTAGTCAATGAGCAATGGTGGTTTGAGGGGCGGTGCCGTAGCATGAGTGCCCGAGCCTTAAATAGATAGCAAGGAAAAGCCCCCATTCCCCCCGCCCCCCACACACCATTAAGCAGGGCTTTAAGTGGGATGAAAACACTGGGGGTCTCTCAAATGGGCGTGGCCAATGTTATTAAGAGAGTGGCTAAAAACACGTAAGCTAAAAACCTGTGCGCAGTGTGCTACCGACTTGTATTTTGTTGTTTCTGTCATTGCACCCAGATATATGATACAACTAGTAACATCATACCTACAGCAAGGCAGGACTACTGGCTTTGTCAGTTGCATAAGATAAATAAGCAGCAACTAAACTATGGCTTGTATATAATATTGAAAAACCTTCCACTTAAAGCCCTGGTGACATCACCACAATGCTGCTGCTCCTGAGTTTCAAAAAGAAAAGGGAAACTCAGAGAAAATTACTCCCTTTAAAGGATTTCCCTTCCCCTACAAAGCTCACCTAACATGCCGTCATACCGTAACTTCTCCACTAGTGAGAAGTAAGCAGTGGGAGCACGCGTGCATCATGCGCCTGCTGTCACTGCAGTCCAGAAAAAATGGACAGCCTGTGCCAGGGAGCAAAAGAGAGCCTGATAGGGACCCGTTTTGAGGCCCCCTTTAAAAAACTGCTGGTGCTCAGCACCGGGGAGACCCGGCCCACTTAAAGCCCTGCTATTACGTAACACTATGCCGTAATAATCATGATTAAATGGGCCTCTCAGTCATCTGGACTCCGGAGTCACAGCACCTGCTTCAGCAATGATAGTCAAGCCTCTGATAGATAAATAAATATTTGTAAAGTACAAACATATCACCCCTTAAGGTTTCAAGGTGCTGTGGGCCGTCGGGGAGATTACATGAGCTATTGCCCAGAATCACGTGGTGCTGAGCTGCGCTGCTGAGAGAGCCGGGATCAAGCCGTGAGCCTCACGCTCCGGAGTCAGCCACTCTGGAAGATGTGCCACCCCCCTCCCTCTATAATGAGTGCTAGAAACTCATCTTTGATGTAGAATAGTTAATTATATAGGGAGAGTGTCTAGGGGTGGGCAGTTGTTCTCTGTCTGTGGAATGCAGATGCAAATTTATCAAACAAATCTTCAATTTCATGACCCAGACCCATGCAAGATTGCTGGACAACCCATCCTAAAACAGATAGGCAAGAGTGGACAGAACCATTCTAACTAGTGGTCCAGTAACCATTACGAATGGTGGAAGAAACTGGGTTACCGGTTGAGAGAGGTGAAACCCTATTCTGGCAGTAACTACAATCCCTGTCAGAGTGAGGCACAAGCAAACCCCGAATTAACCTGTGCTCAACCCTTTGGTAGCTTGGCACAGAGCAGTCTGGCTTACCTTAGTGGCAATGTGTAAAGTGTTTGTGCAACACTTCAAACAGTCAAATAACAGTGAAAACACCACATAAAAAGATTTCGCACCACGTTAGAAAAATAGAGCTGAATGTACTAAATAAAACACGACCAAAATGACAACGGAAATCTGGAGTTATGAATTTTATCAAATAAAATGTAAAATAGTCCCTAAAAGCACAAAGCGCCAATAGCGGCTATCTGGTCGTGCTGGACCAAGTCAAATTCAAAACTTGAGGCCATAGTCCCGCTTGTGGTTTACCTTCTCCAGTTTTGTGCCACGAGTCCCGTTCACGTTGGAGAGGACAGCGAGGGGCAAGGAGAGTGTCGCAGAAGGTTGTCGGCATCTCAGGGGGTTGTCGGCATGATGCGAAGAGCAGGTCAGGAGTCACGGACAGATGGGTGGGTTGGCACTTCATGTTGGAGGTCCCTGCAGGCAGTGGGTTCTGCTGTGCAAAGAGTTGGGCTGGCGGTGGCTCACATTGATTTTCGATGTAAGCGGCATGGTCTTGGTGCCAATCGGCCCATTCGGAGTTGAGAAGAGCCCAAAAGCTGGATTGGAAAGCCTGTGAGGCACACAAAGGGTCCAGGACCTGAGAGGCAACAATTGGGGGTTCAGGAACCTACTGTATCTGGGTCCAAGAGCTGTTTCAGGAGACTTTTAAGGTCCCTGAGGCTCAGATCAGGAGGCTAGTAGACTAGTCATTTGGGTCACTCTGGAGTCCTGGGTTCAGATTTAAGTTGCAGGTCCTGTTCTTCTTCCCCAGGCAAGAGGGCAGGAGGCCAGGGTAGCAGTATTCCTTTAGCGCAGCAGTCCAGCAGAGTGGCAGTCCTTGTAGCAGCACAGAAGTCCTTCTTCCTGGCGACGTATCCATAGGCCCAAAAGTGCACTGAAGAGAGGATGTCTGAGGTCCGATATTTATACACAGTTGTGCCTCTGAAGTGGAGGGACGCTTATAGGGGCCTGCCTCTGAAGTACACAGGTGCCCTGCCTCCCCTGCCCTGCTCCAGATTAACTAAAGGTGGTATGTAGTCATCTCTGTGGAGAAAGGGCAAAGCCTATTCAAGTGTAAGTGAGGCTGGACCCAGCTCCTCCCACCTGTCCTGCCAGTGGTGGCCCATCCAGTCACTGCTAAGCTCCCTACTGTGTGTGGCTGTCTAGGAAGAATACACAAAGCCCAACTGCCAGCAACACCTAGTCATGTGACCAGAGGAATGCTGCAGTCACCAAATGGCTAAGGCAAGAAAATGCCAACCTTCTAAAAGTGTGCAAAAGAAATAATTGATGGACGGAATGCAGGACAATGCAATCATTCACCCCATTCACAAGGATCTGGGTTTAATCCATCATTATTTTGCTCAACACACCACCCCAGTTTGGGCCTAGCCATATGCAAATCAGTCTTGACCCTGTTTCTTATGGGAACAGTCCAGCCCAAACTGCTCCAGAAACAAGCATCCTGGGACAGGTTTCAGGGCATCACCATACATCAGCCAGGCTACCTTGAATCTAGTGGTGTATTGAGCATGGCACCCACATCTGGCATACCCTACCCACTTAGGGCGACATATGCAAAAGAAACAATTGATGGACGGAATGCTGGACAATGCAAACATTCACCCCCAGTCACAAGGATCTGGGTTTAATCCATCATTCTTTTGCTCACCACACCACCTCAGTTTGGACCCAGCCATATGCAAATCAGTCTTGACCCTGTTCCTTATGAGAACAGTGCAGCCCGAACTGCCAAGCCAGGTCCTCCCTGGACCAGAAACAAGCATCCTGGGACCGATTTCAGGGCATCAGCCTTCATCAGCCAGGCTAGCTTGAATCCAGTGATGTAGTGAGCAGGGGACCCACGTCTGGGCATACACTTCCCACTTAGGGCGACATATGCAAAAGAAACAATTGATGTAAGGAATGCTGGACAATGCAATAATTCACCCCCAGTCACAAGGATCTGGGTTTAATCCATAATTATTTTGCTAACCACACCACCCCAGTTTGGACCCAGCCATATGCAAATCAGTCTTGACCCTGTTCCTTATGGGAACAGTCCAGCCCGAACTGCCAAGCCAGGTCCTCCCTGGACCAGAAACAAGCATCCTGGGACAGGTTTAAGGGCATCAACCTTCATCAGCCAGGCTACTTTGAATCCAGTGGTGTAGTGAGCACGGGACCCAGGTTTGAGCATACCCTTCCCACTTAGGACCGCATATACAACAGAAACATTTGATGGACAGAAGGAACAGGGTCAAGACTGATTTGCATATGGCTGGGTCCAAACAAGGGTGTTGTGGTGAACAAAAGAATAATGGATTAAACCCAGATCCCATTGACTGGGGGTGAATGTTTGCATTGTCCAGCATTCCGACCATCAATCATTTCTTTTGCATATGTTGCCCTAACTGTAGCTTCTGTTCACATACAGAAGCTACAGCTTACTAATTGTAATAAGATAACACCTATGCTATCCTATGGAGAGATAGGCCTTGCAGTGGTAAAAACAAGTTTTTCTATACCAGGAGATGTAAAACTTAAAATTATATGTCTAACTTTTTTAGTGCAATACACCCTGGCCTCTGGGCTGCCCAGGTCCTACACTAGGGGTGATATATATATTAAAAAGAAAGGTTTGGGACTAGGAAAATGTTTACTTTGCCATGTCAACATGGCAGTTTAAAACTGCACACACAGGCTGCAATGGAAGCCCTGAGCCTTTTTTAAAGGGTTAATTGAGGGGGTTCATAATCAGGGCTGCAGACCACTAATAGGATTTAGCCTACAGGCCCTTGGCACAGCTAGTTCCACTTTACTTGGGACTTAGAAGTAAAGTAAATATACCCATTTGGTTTAAGCCAATTCTACCATAGTTTAACACGTTAATTGCTTCGAACGTTCCACGCCAGGGCGGAACGTTCAAAGAAACGGGTGGGGCCGTGATGGCCAACGGTCGTTTGTAGCACCAGGTAGGTAGTGCTCCCGTTGGCCAGCACGGAACAGGCTAAGGAGAAAGCACAAGCACTCTAGCTAGCATGGATACCAAGTCTAACAAGTAGTCACTACACAGAAATGAGCTCCGATTTGCTGGTGTGCAACCAATCAGAATAGGTCACCATGTTTACACTATTCTGACTGGCTGCTCGACAACCGTTCAGAATTGTCATATGAAGTTTGCACCTCCCTGTGCAGTTTTGCTGTTTAATTGGCTATCAGCATTGCAGACACATGTATTTTCATCTTTAGTTGAAGCTACCCTTTCCTCTATTCTGTCAATAAAGCAGGTTTTGTTGGTTTTCCAAATTTCATTCTACTCTGTAGGTGGAATAAGAAACAAGCGCGATGTCCCTGAAGAGGGCACCGTGTTTATTAAAACAAAAAAATGTAAACTGAGCACGGTGTCCCTAAAGCGGGTGCCACGCTCAGCATACAATTTAGAGGGTTAAGAAAATCAGCTGCTATTGTCCTCAATATTGTCAAAAAACAAAATAGGGCTCACCCACTTTTAATGCAGACCCTTTAACAAGCCATGTAAAAGGTCCATTCCTTATGGGCGGTAACAAATGGAGACGAGGCGGGACTAACAGGCCTATTTTCGAATCAGAAGCCAGCATTTAGGAAGGAGAATAAACCATGCCAATGACAAATATGGGCGGAGAGTGGGCGGGGCTTCAACTGCATATCCTAATACAATATGCCTCGCAGAGCGCGCAGTGCATATGCTCTGCCGTGAGGCTCGACCTAAAAAAAAGGCTGATACTTCTCTTTTCGCATTTTGGTACAAAGTTTTGCATCCTCTAGTAGTGACTCACCAACATCTGCCTCGAATTTCATACCTATTAAATTGCTTACAAATGTTCACTTTTTATTCTGTTTATGGTGACCAAGCTTCCCAGATGTGCTAGGGCAGTCCTGATCTTTCACCATCTGTCTGGCTAAATTCCAGAAAATGTTATTAGTTAAAAAAGTATTTTTGTGTCCTCTGATCCTTAGGAAATTGTAGTCATGCTTTTATGTTTGTGAGGTGTTCCAGTGTTTAGTTTTCTATAACTAGTCTCCCTTATCTGTGGCCAATAAATATTGTTTTTATCTCCACCAGTGAAGAGTGACTGAGTGTACCATGTCCTACTTTCTAAAACATCGTGTGCCTTATGGCTGATTAATTGTGAGAAAAGAGATCAAACAAAAGTTAAAGACATACATTTTGGAGGTAAAGAATAGACAGTAAACATTTTATTGACTGTGACATTCTGGGCAGGTCGGTGTTCCATGTAATATGCACTTTCAGGAAACCTCATTGAGAAATACTTCTAGGAGCAGCTCTGGCCGTGGGCAGGCCAGATGAAGGTGCAGCAGAAAGATGCTGTGGAGCAGGAGTACCAGCTGTCGGGAGGTCTTGCCGACTCAGCAGATGTGCGATGAAGAGAGGAAAGCAGGAAGACTGGTTTCAGGGAGGCCACGGTCCAGCAACATAAGATGCAGGTTCCCTTACTGATTTACTACTAAAGTAGAAGAACTACATGAGCCAGATGTGCAAAACAAAAGAAGAGGCTCAAGACAGGAATTATTCAACAGAGTTGAAAACGAAAAAAGGTAAAAATGATGGAGCGGGCGTGGATAGGGCATCCTTTCCTAGCTGTGAGTTGCAGTGCTACGTGTCAATGGTCGGTGTCCACCTTTCCCGTTGTGAATCTTGTCACGTGACCTCGGGAGGAGGACACACGGCCTGGTTCTCACACAGTATTCCACAAGCCACAATTTTGTTTTTAAAGCAGGTAGGGTACCTTTTAGAAGCATAAGCTCCTTTTAAAAATGTGGCTAGTGTTGCTGTTAAAGTCTCGATGCTTGATTTCTTTTGTTTAGGTGATAGGTGGATGTAGACGTTCAATATTAGCTGGCTGAAAAAGGGTGAGGCCACTAATTTGATGCATGACATCCAAGTTGATTCGAGATCGACTTCAGAAACTTGTCATGAGATGTAGGTCGAGACAAAGATGGAAAGGCCTCCTTTTGCTCTTCCGTGTTTCGATTCTCTTTTTGCCGGATTAAGATATTCTTTATATCCCACAATTGGTGAAGGGTTTGTCTGCCATGTCTCTTGAAAGAGGAGAAGGTCATACTGTTCGATGAATTCCAAGAAGTCAGGATCTTCTAATTTTGTGCTTAGGCCATTGACGTTCCAGGAGCAGATATAACAACCATTGTCTGATTTCTTTGCTCTTGTTGAATTTGTTCATGCCATTAAGTCGATGGTTCCGGTTATGTTTGTCTGCCTGTGACCGGTGTACTTGGCTGGTTCGGGGTGAGCGAAGGTGATGGTGATTTTCCTTCAAGTTTGGATTATACTCTTTGTTTTACTGTATTCATCCGGGCCTTCCGCGCCTCTCAGCATGCTCTCCAGAGGTTAGGTTGATGTAGCGGGCTTGGATAATGGGGGGAGCTGGCTTTTTTATTTCTATAGCCCATTTTTCAAATGACTCCTGCTGCCTCCAGATCTGCACAGTAATAGAATTATCAAAGAAGGCTGCTGTAGTAATTTCATGACCAATTGGGTCGGGGTTAGGCTTGAACTCTATGCTTTCTGGGTTGCCGGTGTCAATATGGCTCAGGGAAGGTAGTGCTTTAAATAGTTTTAACAGAACACTTCTGTTAAGGATGTCATGAGTTCCCCTTGAGACATAGTGTGGAATGAAATCCAACTTTTTGTTGTCATTAGTGAAATCAGGAGAGATCGGACACTGTTCGATTTCCTCGCTCTTTCGGATTTGTTTCCCCTCCACAATTTCTCCCAGGGCGACCGGGCACTGGTTTTGGACGTTTTGAACGTTACATGTGATGTTTTGGATGTGTTTGTCGTTGTTCTTTATGGTCGTTGCTACGCCACTGCCCATACGGTGGTAGTTTATTAGTTTAAGGTTGCTCCTGACCTCGCGATCACCCGCCTTAGGCGGGATAACGTCCTTTGCGCTTATTATGGTGACTTCTGGCGAGTTACGTACCGATGTGGGGGTGGCTTTAGTGGTTTGCGTGGGCTGGGTTGTTGGATACTGTTTCTTTTCCAAATCAAATCAAATCAAAGGTTTACTTTATTTGGTTTATCACAACCTTAAAAGTGTACATGTAGTAAAATAAACATCAGTATAAAACATGATAAAAATATGTTCCTTAAAATTTACAAGTAAAAAAAGAAGAACGCCCAGGTTTTAATCTGTTTCGCTTTTCAAGAGTAAAGTCTCTACCAGAGTCATGAATTTTACTCCGCGGCATATAAGGATGTTCGACGATGCGCCCAACCAGTTAGTGACCGCCTGCCTACAGGTGCGGGTTCCTAAACTGTTCATATTGATTTCAACAAATGTCTTCTTTCGTTTTTTACTGTCTCGCACGTGCACATTAAGTGGTGCAAACTTTTCTGTATGATACCCACACAGGCGGCATGTCTTTTATTGCTGATTACTTTTCCAAGTTGGTATTAGATCTTTGGAGCAATGATCACCCATTCTATATGCCATAAATTTTATTTTCAACGATAGCCGAAAATGAGCATCAAGGTAAAGTTGTGGTTTTAATCTTTTATATGAATTGATTACAGACCAAGCGTGGCGGCGTTTGGCTAAAATCCTTTTGTCTTCCAGAAAGGATAGTGACTTTGCATTTAACTTGCAAACTTTGTTGAAAGTTGTTCGTTCCAAATGGCTGTTCCAAACCTCCTTGATTTTTAGTGACTCCAGGGCAATTCCCAGATAAGAGCCCCAAGTGTTTGGTTCTTTTTCTTTGAATTGTTTCTTAATTTCCAGCCAGCAAAGTTTGTTTAGTGTTCCTGTTTCTGATGCTCTGAGTTTCCAGCACCATTTTGCAAAGATTGCTTTCCTCTGGAAGACTTGATTTTGTAATCCGAATTCCAGGCGTATTTGGGCTGGAGACGATCCATTAAAAAGATTAAATACGGATTTATATACTCTAATCTGTAATTTATTTAGGATGTCGATTTCTTTCCCATGCAATATTTCTAGCACATAAGACAAAGTGGGTAACAGTTGAGCTGCCATGACCTTTAGAAGATGACCGTATGAGGGGCATTGAAGTCTCTTTGGGAGTAATTTATAGGCAAAAGTCAATGATTGTGCTTTTGCTGAAATATCTCTTTTTTGTTCTACCATTGACATGTTTCTGCATAATTTGATACCCAAATATTTATATGTTGCTGTTTCCTCAATTTGGATATTCTTTGCATACCATTTGAAAGAGCCTTTACTCGGGCCCGCCAGTCTCACAACCTTTGTTTTTTTGTTGTTAAGTTCCAAACCTACTATGTCGAGGTACTCTGTTAATTTGTCTATGACCCTTTGTAACCCTATAGGTGTGTGGCTTAGAACCACAATGTCATCTGCATATTGCAGAAACTGAATTGCTTCGTTAGCCAGTTTCGGTGGGTGCCCATTAGCCTGTAGTAGATAACTATTTAAATCTAGATTTTCGGTGGGCTTGAAAATGCTGTATACATTTACTGGCTGCAAATGTTCTGATGTGGATTGAGTTTGACTTGTTGAGGTGGAGATCATATTAGTGGATGGGGTAATTTCAGCCTCTGGGCTGACATCCTCAATATTTGTAGATGTTATGTCATCTTCACTTTGAATCGCATCTTGCAGTGATTTGAATTGACCTGTACAGTCATGTCGTGTTGGTTGTCAACGACGATTCATAGGTTCCTGGTGTGGGTGCTGGGTGTAGGTGTGAGTTCAAGTTCCGCTTACCACCAGTTGGACCCTTATAGTGAAGTATCACTACTTCTGTCTTATTGGTTTTGAGCTTAAGACATTTGCCTTTCATCCATTTAGCGACTTTGGTCATGCTTGTGGTGATCCTGTTTTTTGTGTTGGGGTTCTTGTAAGAAAGAGACAGTGTGGTTGCAGGTCATCAGAATGAAAGGGGCTTTAAGGTAAATCATGTGAAGAGCATACATAGTGACATCTTTTTCCAACGATGATGTATATATGGCGCAAGAAAACATTGGTTTCACCATGCCTGGCCCAGGTGCTCTGCCCTGTTATTCTCACTGTCCCATGTCCAGTAGCAACAGAAGAAAGCATTTAGTTGGGGACAGTGGCAGTGAAGAAAGGAAAGATACAGGCCCTGATCCTTCCAGCAGAGAATGTAGGTGCCAGGGTATGAGTGTTGGTGTAACCTCCAATCCTTACCGGGGGGAGGAGCTCTAGGAACTTGTGAAGTAGCTGCCCCCTACTGCTCATTGACCAGAAAGAAACCTACTCAACAATTGACTCTCCAAGGAGGGTGACGTCATATATTTAGAAGGTAAGACTGTTAAAGCCAGCAGAGGTAAATCATTTCAAATGAGTGTTATATGTGTACAAAGACTGTGTTCCCATTAAAGTCTGAGGAGGGGTTTTGACTTGATTAGAGGGAGAATGTGATGCAAAGAAGGCGACACCCTTGATTTCACATGTATGCTATAAAAGTAAGCCAGTTCAGCAAACAGGTCAGAAAGAACTCTAGTCCAGTCAGCGAGGAATACATCGAGTTCTGTATCAGAATATATTAATTTATTGTATTCATTATATCAATTTCTAAAATTCCAACTGAACTAAGTAGATGTTGAAACTGTACAATTAAGGCATCCAAAAATACATTCTAGCACTATCCTTCTCGGTATGCGCCCTCAAAAATTGCGCCACCTACCCCCCTTAATCAAGTTTGTCTGATTGTCGCGAAAGAGGACTCAAAACAACCTTGAAGCAACTATTGTTTAGCTGTCACTTTGCAGTGTATTGTATCCCCCTCTATTCGAACCAGTCTGCCCTGTGATCTCCTCTGCCACTATACTTTGTAACTTCCCATCTCGGTCTTCAGACCTCTCTCTAGGGGTGTGCGAAAAAGAGTAGCTTGCTTTTGCATAATTTCACGTCAATTTGTGGCACAAGGATGCATTTAAACAAAAGCACTGTGAAGAACAGTCGCTCACATTCTTTTGTTCCCATACTTTTTATGCAAAATTTTTACTGCGAATGTCACAGTTGCAGTACATTTTTACACAACTGAAATGTAATTATGTGAAGTGGCAAAAAAGCATATTTTGGGGAATTTCACGTAATCAGTGTAACACGAAATTCCAAAAATAATGTGAAGTACACCTTCCGGCATAATGTTAATTTCACCCTGGCATATTCTCCACACCTGCCTGCCTAAATTCCCAAATCCTGCTTTGCACATGGGTTTTTGGAAACGTTTACATTAACATGAGGCTCTACTGTTATCGAAGGCAGATAATGTGTGATGCAGAGTCGGACTAGAGACTATAACGCAATCAGGCAGTGGCCGATGGGTTGGTTCCGATAGATCAGTGTGTGGACTATTTTTTAGCAGCTTGTGAGCTTGTTTTATGGTAAGGCGGGCCTGTTTTTTCTGTTGATTTCTCTGCTATTACCACAAACTTTGCCTGCAGCGAACACAAATGCACGCAGTCCCTCAGCGTGTCTTTATATGTTTAAAATTGGGCTGATTTGCAAATGTGTGCCACTTTTTAGGTCTCAACTATTATATCCCGCAGGGATAAATAGACGAGAGTATAGTGGGCAAACCAAGCTCTGAAACCATCGCGGCGTCCAGTTCATGTGGTGCACTCGTGTGGAACGCGCATCCACATCAAACCCATCAGCCTCACTCCCACAGGCATCTGAACGAGCTGCCTGCCTCGCATCATTGCATCAGACCCGCCAGCACATATGCCGAGAGCTTCACTTCAAAGGGATCCGCTCCCCCGCTCCCTGCTTCACACTTTGCCGAGAGCATTTCCCGGGCGCTTTAAATTTCATTTCGCAGCCGCTTTGCGCGCGCTTGGCCCGTTCCCTCCCACTCGCTCGCATCCCGCCCCCCCACCAGGCTCACGCTTCTCCAGCGCGCGCTTGTTTAGTTATTGCTTTCCGTCCGTCCGGCCGCTTAATCCTACTAGCTTTTGCCTTGTTAAGTCAAGCCTACAGCGCAGATGCTTTGAATTCCAGACCTAATGTAATCCTAACTTGTTTTGTCTCTTTGTATTTGTTTTTTATGTGACCCATTATTGCATCGTTGGGTTAGCTGCAAAAGACTATCTTTATCATTGTTTATATTTATTTATTTATTTATTTATTTCCTCCTTAATAGCGTTCGTTTAAGGTAGTGTGATCACTTTAAGTCACTGCTTTCCTTTAATGGGGTTGGTATTTGTAGTCTTTCTTTGCTTCACCGTCACCATTTCAGTAAGTCTTCGTGTCGACATGCCATTGAACCCAAGTATTCTTGGCCCCGGTCTTGGTCATTGCTCCCCCGCCCCCTGCTTCACACAGCATCACTCAGCACCACCACAGCATCACTCTGCACCACCACAGCACCACTCAGCACCACCACAGAATCACTCAGCACCACCAGAGCACCACTCAGCATCACCACACCACCACTCAGCACCACCACATTATCACTCACCACCACCACAGCACCACTCAGCACCACCACAGCACCACTCAGCACCACTCAGCGCCACCACAGCATCACTCAGCACCACCACAGCACCACCACAACATCACTCAGCACCACCACATTATCACTCAGCACCACCACAGCACCACTCAGCACCACCACAGCACCACTCAGCACCACCACAGCACCACTCAGCACCACCACAGCACCACTCAGCACCACCACAGCACCACTCAGCACCACCCCAGCATCACTCAGCGCCACACCAGCATCACTCAGCGCCACACCAGCATCACTCAGCGCCACACCAGCATCACTCAGCGCCACACCAGCATCACTCAGCGCCACACCAGCATCACTCAGCGCCACACCAGCATCACTCAGCGCCACACCAGCATCACTCAGCACCACCACAGCACCACCACTGCACCACTCAGCACCACCACATTATCACTCAGCACCACCACAGCACCACTCAGCACCACAACAGCACCACTCAGCACCACCACAGCACCACTCAGCACCACCACAGCACCACTCAGCACCACCACAGCACCACTCAGCACCACCACAGCACCACTCATCACTCAGCGCCACACCAGCATCACTCAGCACCACCACAGCACCACTCAGCACCACAACAGCACCACTCAGCACCACAACAGCACCACTCAGCACCACCACAGCACCACTCAGCACCACCACAGCACCACTCAGCACCACCACAGCACCACACAGCACCACCACAGCACCACTCATCACTCAGCGCCACACCAGCATCACTCAGCGCCACACCAGCATCACTCAGCACCACACACAGCACCACTCAGCACCACCACTGCACCACTCAGCACCACCACATTATCTTTGTTTTAATGGGGTTGGTATTTGTAGTCTTTCTTTGCTTCACCGTCACCATTTCAGTAAGTCTTCGTGTCGACATGCCATTGAACCCAAGTATTCTTGGCCCCGGTCTTGGTCATTGCTCCCCCGCCCCCTGCTTCACACAGCATCACTCAGCACCACCACAGCATCACTCTGCACCACCACAGCACCACTCAGCACCACCACAGAATCACTCAGCACCACCAGAGCACCACTCAGCATCACCACACCACCACTCAGCACCACCACATTATCACTCACCACCACCACAGCACCACTCAGCACCACCACAGCACCACTCAGCACCACTCAGCGCCACCACAGCATCACTCAGCACCACCACAGCACCACCACAACATCACTCAGCACCACCACATTATCACTCAGCACCACCACAGCACCACTCAGCACCACCACAGCACCACTCAGCACCACCACAGCACCACTCAGCACCACCACAGCACCACTCAGCACCACCCCAGCATCACTCAGCGCCACACCAGCATCACTCAGCGCCACACCAGCATCACTCAGCGCCACACCAGCATCACTCAGCGCCACACCAGCATCACTCAGCGCCACACCAGCATCACTCAGCACCACCACAGCACCACCACTGCACCACTCAGCACCACCACATTATCACTCAGCACCACCACAGCACCACTCAGCACCACAACAGCACCACTCAGCACCACCACAGCACCACTCAGCACCACCACAGCACCACTCAGCACCACCACAGCACCACTCAGCACCACCACAGCACCACTCATCACTCAGCGCCACACCAGCATCACTCAGCACCACCACAGCACCACTCAGCACCACAACAGCACCACTCAGCACCACCACAGCACCACTCAGCACCACCACAGCACCACTCAGCACCACCACAGCACCACACAGCACCACCACAGCACCACTCATCACTCAGCGCCACACCAGCATCACTCAGCGCCACACCAGCATCACTCAGCGCCACACCAGCATCACTCAGCACCACACACAGCACCACTCAGCACCACCACTGCACCACTCAGCACCACCACATTATCACTCAGCACCACCACAGCACCACTCAGCACCACTCAGCACCACCACAGCACCACTCAGCACCACCACAGCACCACTCAGCACCACCACAGCACCACTCAGCACCACCACAGCACCACTCAGCACCACCCTAGCATCACTCAGCGCCACCCCAGCATCACTCAGCGCCACACCAGCATCACTCAGCGCCACACCAGCATCACTCAGCGCCACACCAGCATCACTCAGCACCACCACTGCACCACTCAGCATCACTCAGCACCACCCCAGCATCACTCAGCACCACCACAGCACCACTCAGCACCACCACAGCATCACTCAGCACCACCACAGCATCACTCAGCACCACCACCACAGCACCACTCAGCACCACCACAGCATCACTCAGCACCACCACCGCACCACTCAGCACCACCACAGCATCACTCAGCACCACCACAGCACCACTCAGCACCACCACAGCATCACTCAGCACCACCCCAGCACCACTCCGCGCAACCCCTGCATCACTCAGCGCAACCCCAGCATCGCTCAGCACCACCACAGCATCACTCAGCGCCACCACAACATCACTCCGCGCCATCACATCATCAATCTATGCAACCATTCAACAACAACTGGTTCAAATATGTTCTCTCAATGTTTCAAGCTTGATCACAAAAAGATGTTAATATTTCACTTCTGTTCTTTTTATTTTCATCACAATAAAATACACTGAACATAATCTTCACAAAAGTTATTTACAAAAGTTTAAGCTATTGCCATTATAAATTACAATCACTTTTATTTAAGTATTAATTATTTAAAAAAATTAAAAGCCATTGTTATTTGTAATATCAATACATCTAAGTCACGAAATACAAAACATGTTGCATTACAAATGCTATAGGTGTCACATTTGCGAAAGTTATAACTATTGGCATTGTAAATGACAAAGCTAATAATTTAGCTATTTTCAAAACCAACACATAAATAAAAAAATTGTGATTTACAAGACCAATAGCTCAAACGTTCATAATGCGAGACCTATTGCATTGCAAATGCTTGTTTGTTTTTTTTAGCTATCTGGTTTGCTAATGGGGGACACTTTTATTTGGAGCCCAGGCCTATGTTTTGGCCCAGTCTGACCATGGTGGGATAGCAAGTGTTCCTGCCTATGATCAAATGGGCCCTAGACAGGAAGGTCTAATGTTGGCCCCCTGTGGCGTTCTAGAATAGACCATATGTATCTATAGTATTCCAATAATTGTATTGTAAGTAGACTTGTATAGTGCTTTAGACCCGACGAAGCACCAAAGGCGTTTTGCTGGACAGGTGGTATGGAGGTGGTTGTGCTTGGTTAGAGCGGTGTTGGTGTCCAGCGCGGCCTATGAGCGAATTATTTTGGTGTCAAGTGTGATGACCAGAGAGAGGCACCTATTGTGTCACGTGCGCAGCTGTGCTTGATTCCTCGCACCGCCTTGCTATCTACATACCTCACGATAGTTAAAAAAAATCATCACAAATAAAAAAGTAAACCCATCACAAATAAAAAAGTAAACGAATACTAACAAACACCTGATACTAAATGTCAAACTCATTTAAAAAGCATAAATTCCAACTACTGAAAATGAAAATTGTAAAGGCGAGACATGAGAACTGAGAATAACACCCCCCCCCCCCCCACACACACACACACACCCACCCTCCCTCGCAAGCCATTCCATGACTCGCAGGGAACTCACACCGCGGAAAGCGGGCTGTGGTGTTGATGAGGCGCTCACAACATCTCAATGAATCCCCCACGCACCCCCACTTTCCAGCCCTAATGCAGTGAAAATTGCCTCACCGTCCTCGCGGCCGCCGCGCGCCTATTATGGTGCGTGTGAGCGATGGGGAACAAGAGAGGGCCCGAGCGCACCGCGCGCTCTTTTTTCTCCATTATGTGGTGGAACTGCCATGTAAAGGCAGCAAACACACTTAGGAGATACGAGGAAAGGTGGTGTTTACACCCGGTGGGAGGTGGGCGGTGGGAGCTGCTGCCGGGGAGAATTTATCTGCAATCCCTCATTCTTTCCTATTTTTTTTTTAATCTAAAACGTCTCCCCCTGGGCTTAAATTCCATTGCGCAAGCATGGCTACCCAAAACACCGGGGTAAAGCATCGCATAACAGGCGGCTCGCGCGCAACTATAGCACCAACTCTGGCACTAGACAAAATAATAATAATTCTAGATATAGAGAAATCAAGTGGGGGCGTCCATCCAAAACCTTTAGCAGCCGCGTTGAGAAACCGTAAACCCTTGACACCATAGTAAGGCATTTATTTACGGCACAACCGCATTCGTTGATGCATGCCAGTCACACACAATCTGATCACCAGTGAAACAATGTGCTCAGATTGGGGACGACTTGATCTGCAGACAGAAGGCACTGTGAGGGACCAGTGGGCTAACAGGAGCCCCTGTGCTGTGGCTCCCTCTTCCTGGGGGTGGGTGACCTAGGGAATGCTGAAGGTACTCAAGCTTGGTACTGGAGCTGTATATTGTTTTGTTAATCGCATTTGTGACCATTTCCAGGACACTATAGTGCCTCCTGTAATGAGCGCCTTACCCTGCGGAGCATGGGAGGCCCTCAAACGATTGTGTCTGAGGCTTGTGAAAGATTAGTAAACGGAATGCTCAATATTTCTTTTAGTTGTGGGTTGGGCAGATTAGCTTAAAGGTAAATTGTGTTGTTGACACCACATAAGTCGTTGTTGCCTTTTCAGGTAGGTTTGCACTATACCCCTACCAGAGTTAAACATATAAGCGCGTGAGAGTGCCAACCGACTCTCGTGTTATTCATTAGGCGCTCCACTGAACAATGCTTGGCTGGTGTAAGATATCCTATCTCCAGCTAATCAGTGTGAGCCTTTTGCGTTTTTAAACTGCTGGCACTTTCCGCAGCGCCATGACACCGCTGGGCAAAGGTTGCGCTTAACAAGACTAACATTAATTAATTCATTAATTTATTCATGCATCACAGTCGAAGTAGGTAATTCTGATGTTGGTTTGTTGTCCATGCCGGGTGGTGTGTTTGCCGACTACATGAAGTTAGTGCTTGAATATGAGGGTGTAGGGGTTCTGCCTAAATTCTGATAACAATGACCAAATTGACCATTTGAAGACGTGTCTATCGATGGTGCCTGATGAGTGGAGAATGCTGTTGATAATCCAGCAAACGCCTGGCTATAGGATATCAGGCACACGCGGAGTACAAGTAGAAAGGACTGGTCCTACTACACTGTAGGTAAAAGTATGTGCTGTTTTATTCAAAGGGGTTATGACACTGGAAGGTCCACTAATCCTTTCACTTTTTTTCATGAGTCACAGTTTAATTTACCAACCTCCGCCTCAGAGTTGTTGCAGGAGTTAATATTTTCTCTGGACTTAATCAGAGTTGCTCTATTTCCTTGACCCAAGTAAGTATCAATAACACTTTTCTATATACACTCCTCAACCCAAAAAGTACTGTAATGCCATGCAATCTTTCCCACTGCTTTTACTACAGGAGGGTATTACAATGAACATGTATAGGGGCATGGAGAAGGCTGGATGCTCAGGCGCTGGTTGGTTAGGCCAACCCAATGCTTACAGGCCTTCATCAGCCAAGACCATGTCCCGATTTCCAGACAGGCCAAGCCATCCAACAGGACTTGCACTTCTCCTTAAATCCCTTCCACACAATCCCATGCCACCAACCCCAGTAGATGCAAAGTAAGCTTCCCTAGAGGCCTGTTGGACATTTTTCAGGGTCATCCCTAAACCTTTTGCCTTTCTCCTAGCCTTTTTTCTGACATGGTGTTGGTGGTTTTAGGACTCTGGGCACTTTAGCACTGCTGTCCAGTGTAAAGTGTGTGTGCTCTCTGTGATAAACAGGGTAAGATTGGTCTACACCTGTTTGGCCTATTTAATTTACCTGTAAGTCCCTTGTAAAGTGGTGTCTCATATATCCAGGGCTGGTAAATTAAAGGCTTCTGGTGGGCTTGCAGCGCTGATTGCGCCACCCACCAAGGTAGCCTTTCAAACCTATCCCAGGCCTCTGCCATTGCAGGGCCTGTGCGCGCAGTGTTACTGTCGCTGTGATGACTAATAACACCACTGGGTTTGGGCTCCCAACAGTAAGGCCAAGCTTCTGACCTATATTTAAACAAAACAAACGCCAATTCTGTTTTTTGCATTTATAGTCAAGTCAATACAGCCATATTGAAAGGCTAAACAACATACGCTAAAGACTCCTAGTTCTGTCTGAATTAATCTCTTTTATTTATTATTTTTCAAAGGAAATTTTTTGGGGCGTTTTGCAAAACATTACATATTTTTCAAAATTACAACACCAATATCACATTAAAACATACACATGTACAAATTTCCCCATACAAACTCTCAATCTCTCAGCCGCTATGGTGAGGCACCTAAAGTGTATGCCATGTCTGTGACCTCCCTTTTACTACATGTCAGTCACACCTAAGGTAGGCTCTAGCTAGCCCTATAGGCAGGGTGTATTGTAGGTAAAAGGTAGGACATGTACCTTAAGTGTGTGACATGTCCTTGTAGTGACAAACAGCCATTCTGGTTTCTCACTGCTGTGAGGCTGCACTCCCAAAGGAATCCATTGGGGATTCCCTGATAAGTTTTTCAGTAGTAATTCCTGATATGAGAGGAGCAGCATAGTCAAGTTTGGTATATTTGGAATAGTGATAATAAATGCTACGCAATGGTGTGTACAGATTTATTATAACTGTTTTAGAAGTGCCACTTTTAGAAGTTGGCATTTCTGTGTGCTATGTGTATGCCTACCTGATGTGGATTTCATGTCTTGCTTTGGAGTGACAGGGGCTGGTATGGTGTGTGTGCCTCCAGGAGCGGCAGGGGGAGTCAGCGCTAGTCTGAATAGGGCATCTGCTTTTGGGGTAGTGGGTGGAGTAGTCCTCTGACCCTGAATAGGAAGGTGCCTGCCTAGGTGAATACTGGCTCCGCCCCCTGTGGTAAATCTGATGACAGAGCCCTAACCTGACAAAGGAGGGTGGGAGCCCTGTAAACAAAGTGCTCCACACCCTCCAGAACCAGCTACGACTGGTTCCCCCAGCCCTCTGTCAGGGCAGAACAAAGGAAAATGTACTATAAGTACTGGGGCTGTGACCCCATAATGTTGAGCAATTCCTGAGCTTACTGGGGGCCTTGCTGCTGCTGGGCTCGAGGAGTAACCACCACAAGGGACTGCCTTCCTGCTGGAGGGCCCAGTGTGTTGGACTGCCTGGGCCCAGCTGTGCCCATTGGAATTTGAGGACTTTTAGCACCCCGTGAGCACTTTACCTTATTAATGCCAGGAAGCGAGGAGCTGACGTGCGGGGATTGCAGGGGGAATCCCGGCAAGGGGACTCCCCCGGGCTGTTGTGGGAAGAGCGGGACCCCTCCCTGCATCTGTACTTCTCCCTTGGGAGCCCACCCCGCATTGTGGCCAATTTATGGAAGCGGGTGCATTGTGTGCTTTGCGGAGCTCCCCCCGCTTTGCTGCCGATTTGAATAGCAGGTGCCCACTCCGCATTGCTGCTTATTTAGCAGGTTCCCACCCCGCTGTGGTGTTTGATGTTACGGCGGAAGCCCACCCCTCACTTCGCCGGAAGGAGATCAGCGCCGCGGCCCGAGACGAAAGAGATAGCTGCCGCCTCCCCAAGCGACCCGGAAGCCTGGTGGCCATGCCTGGTTGTGGGCGGGGCCAAAGAAGAGGTAGTGCAACGTAGGCAGAGTGGTGCCTACGGGAAGGCGGGAGCCCACCCCGCCTCCGTGACCGGGAGAGAGAGGAAGGCGGCGCCTCCCCGAGCAGAGCTCCTGTGTGCCGGTGGGAGCCCTGTGTGTTGCCCAAGAAGTCTGCCGGAGGGTGGGGACCGGCGGAGTCCCAGAACAGCCCGGTGAGTGAGGGCGGGACCTGTTGAGGCACCTTGCCAGTGCCTGAAGAAGAGAGGAATCCTGAGCAGCCCCGGTGAGTGGGGCTTTACTTTGCACACTATCGGTGCCTGGTTTCCTGAGTAATCCCGTAGGAGAGCGGGCCGCTCCAATGTGGGAGCAATTTGGAAATCCAAGTCCCGGAGTGGGGCCTCACAGGCACGCTTAGTGCCAGTATCTTTTACTTTTCACAGCTGCACTGCAATTGCGGGCAGATGCAACGTATGCGGCAAGTTGATATTTAAGAGCTCCGGAGGAGGGCTCAAGAGGCACAGTGGTGCCAGGGCACATTTCCACAGCTGGGCCGCCGGACGGTGGGCAGCTGCACTGTTTGGGGGCATTTAATTGGTGAGGAGGCAAGGGGCGAGTTGAACCCCACGCCTTAGCGCATTTGCGCACTTTGAGTTTGCTGCATTAGCAGCCAGAGGGCCAGTGGAAGGCCCCAGTTAGAGCCCTGACTATTGAGGACAAAGGATATTTTAGCCCTAGTGAAACGCCAGTTGGCCTGGGGTCATTTGTGTGATGGGGACAGGGCGCAAGACCCTAAGGTGCTGTGTGCACTTTTGAAGTGTTACTGTGGTGCACGGTTAATGCCTTATGTGATGCCAATGACAAATGTGATTTATGCACCATGGTTAATGCCTAATGAGATTGCATGATGTCTTTATGCTTGTGATGCCTAATGTCATGTATGTTGTTTTAGGATGATGCTTATGGCGTAATGTGTTTATGTTGCTAGATATAAGGCTGAGGTCATTATTGGGCCAGTAGTTACTGGTTGTGTTTTATATTTACTACCTGCATTCTGATTGTCCTGTATATAATCCCCTGTGAATATTGCCTAGTGCCATTTGGCACAGTGTACATGGTGTGGTTATGACCTAATGTGTTTATGATAATACAAAGGCTATTTTTGATATAAACTTGTGTGGTGTTTCTTTTGTAGTGTGCCTAGTGTGTTGCTGCTGTTTGTGTATGTTGCGCAAACGCTTTACACATTGCCTCTGGGATAAGCCTGACTGCTCATGCCAAGCTACCAAGGGGGTGAGCAGGGGTTATCTTTGGCGTGTAACTCCCTTACCCTGACTAGAGTGATGTTTTCTGCTTGGCTTAGGCGCTTGCCCTAGCCAGCCAGAAACCCCATTTCCAACAAGGCCTATGGCCCAGGAGTTGGCTGCCACCACTGCTAATGCCAGTGGGCAACAAAGACCCATCGGTTCCATCACATGTGCACATCCCGTTCAGACAACCTATGATTACACAGGGCATCCGCTATAATTATTAGTCGTACATAGTGGTCACCTACCCACAGGGGGTTTACCAGCGCGTTAGCAGGTCGGGTCTGAGAAGGCTCCTCTGACTCAGAGCATCCTGGTCTGCGGCTGTTTTCGATAGATGGTCAAAAAGGTGCACCTTCTCAAGGGTTCAGGTAAGGCATTCCACAATTTGGGGTAGGTTCACGAAGTGCGGGCCTCCCATGCATGCCAGTTTAACTCTGGGGACTGTGCACAGAGACCAGTCGCTTGAGCGGAAGGGGACGAGAAGACCGATATTGTCTCTGCTAGGAGAAATAACCACCCTCTCAGTAGCTTCCATGCCCGTGCAAGACCTCTATTGCCTGCTACAATCTCCTTCATTGGAAGACTAATGGACTCACAGTGCAAAGAGATTGTTGAATGGGGAGTCACATTACTATGAAACACTTATGTAAAAAAGTTGGTTTCAGATCAAACATATTTCATAATAATGTCATTGGCGTTGTTGCTCTTTTTTCTTCAACTCGTCACTAAACCACCATCTTCCTCTTCCCAACACATTCCAAAGTATTTACATCTAAACATTTTTATAACCCTTCATGGTCCTTCTTAAGGCGACCACCCCAATCCTTCATGGTAATTGGTATGGACACCACTCATAATGACATGTCAAACATTACATGTGTGGACACTGGGAATGCTCTGAGGGGTCCATGGGGCAATGCTGGAGCACCTGAGTCCTATCTGGTAAACTACACCACCTTGTCAGCACCCTCCCCACCACCATCTGCTACACAACACACTGCTTCATGCCAAGGCAGGCCAGCTAGAAGCGGACCCAGAAACCCCTGACCTCCAGTAATATAAACCACGACTCCCGGAGCTGCCTACTTGCCTGTAAAGGATCGTAAGAGCCACACACCATGAACTAGAAGACTATATTTTGTGCTATCATCCCACAATTACAAACTTAACCCGATCACCAACTCCTGCCTGATATGGGCTAAGCATGCAGCACCATGTCACCAACAATCCTCTTGATGTCCATCAATTACTCCTGAAGCAGACCACCTTCCTCTATATTGACCGCTTGGATCATCCATGCTCTGCATTGCTAAACCTGCCAGGAATTCAGCACCTATGGAGGGATGATATTAACTGCTAAGGCACAATCAAACAGTGCAAGGGTAGGTTGCAAGAAGATCTGGAAAACCTAGTAGGGATACAAGGGCACAACTTCAATTAATAATAATAATATACAAGTTTGTAAAGCGCCTGGTTACACAAGGCTAGTGTGTCCCCGCGCTGAGGTACCAACAGCTAAGAGGCAATTTGCCGATGCCCTCCCCCCCTCCGTTCAGACCCAGCCACCAATAAGCTAGTCAGTGGGGCATAGGAAGGTTTTAATTGGGGAATAGGAAGGTTTTCAAGTTCCTACGGAAACCTGTCTCTGAGGCCTCCTCCTGAAGGTACCCTGGGAGTTTGTTCCACTGTTGAGCCGCCAGGAAACAGAAGGAGCAGCCGCCCATTCTTGCCCCCCTGATAGCGGGGATCTTGACCTGCCCGGTTCTGCCAGATCTCAGTTGGCGTGAGGGGGTATACAAGGTCAGAAGGTTATGTAGGTATGTGGGCCCCTTCCTGTGTAGAATCCTATGGATTACACACAGAGCCTTGAACAGGATTCGCTCCTTGATTGGCAGCCAATGCAGGGCAACCAGGGCCCTTCTGGAGGAGGCTCTCTTGGGTAGCATCAGAACCTTGCGGGCCGCTACATTTTGGATACGCTGCAGCCTCTGTATGCAGTTGAAATTAGCACCCAGGTAAAGGACATTTCCATAGTCCAGCCTAGAGGTTACCAAGGCATGGACCATGGTTTTCCTAGCTATAGTGGGCAGCAGGTCCAATGTCTTAAGGAGACCACGCAAGACTCCAAAGCATGTGCCTGCCACCCGCCTTGTATGGTGCTCAAACGAGAGCTTGGGGTCAAGCCACACCCCTAGGTTCTTGACCTGTTCACAAGGCACAGGGGTAGGGCCCAGGGTCTGTGGCCACCAAGCGGATGTCCAGACAGAGGGAGCTTTACCAACCACCAGCACCCCCGTCTTGCTCCCGTTCAATTTGAGGTAGTTGTCGGCCATCCATATTGCTAGTTCCTTCATGCATGAGTTGAAGTTGCAGGCTGCCTTATCATCATCCTGCGCAAGGGATACAACCAATTGCGTGTCATCGGCATAAGACATGACTTCGACGCCAAACTTACCCGCAATCTCTGCCACAGGAGTGACATAAAGATCGAATAGCTTCGGACTAAGGGTAGATCCCAGAGGCACCCCCTGTTTCAGCCTGATGCTCTTCGACAGATGAGGTCCCTGTGCTACCTGAAAACTGCGGTCCCGCAGGAAGGATTCCATCCATTCCAGAGCTTTACCACTCACTCCTCCCTTTCTGAGACATTGTAGCAACGTGTGATGGGCCACCGTGTCGAAGGCGGCACTCCGATCTAATAAAATTAAGGCCGCCGTCTGTCCCTCATCAACGTACCTTCTAATAGTCTTGATGTAAAGTAGCAGGGCCGATTCGGTCGAGTACAATGCTCGGAAACCGGACTGGGTGGGATGGAGAAGGCTATGGTGGTTAATATGAGCCGTTAACTGGTTGTTCACTACCTTCTCTGCAACTTTTGACAGGTATGGAAGTAAGGAGATGGGCCGGAGATTGTCTAGCTGGTCCGCGCTGACATTCGGCTTCTTTTTCATCGGTAAGACCACCGTCTCCTTCCATTTCTTAGGCACAATGCCTGAACTAAAGGAGAGATCTAACAGATGCCTGATATATGGTTCAAGGCCCTCCATACTCCCTCTCAGCACCCCAGACCTAGCCGGGTCTCTGGGGGAACCAGATTTAATGCTGCTCACTATCTTTATTAGGCTTTCGCCATCAGGAATGGTGAAGGTGTCCAGCCCTTCTCCTCCTCTTATGTTGCTGTGGGCCGCACCCTCAGCATGCCCTACCCTTGCTGAGATCGGGAAGGTGGAATATATCTTCTCCACCTTTTTGGCAAAGAACTCTGCCACCCGGTCGCAGGATTCCACTGAGCCTATAATTGGTGCAGCAATATTGGCCAGGTAGAAGATCTCTTTATGAATGGTAAACATCTCCTTTATCGAGTTGTCCGCACTCTCAATTCTATCCTTACAGTAGGATGCTCTCGCTTTCCTAATGAGGGCATGGTAGCTCTTGAGACTCACTTTGTACACATTCATACTCGGGACCGAGAAGTTCCTTCTCCATTGCCGTTCCAGGCGTTTACAGGCAGCTTTTTCCAATTTAAGCTCCTCTCCAAACCAAGGGGGCGATTTTGCTTGCCTTCTGGGCGCTTTGGCGGCTCAGGGTGCACAACTATCCATTGCCTCCGAAATGCACCTATCTAAGGCTTCACATCAATCTCCCTCCCGCCCGGGGTTCCCGCCTATAAGAGTGCTTTGTTGAAGTTCCCTTGTGAGAAGATCATCCATCTCCTGTGTTTTGTCCTATGTTCCACTGTCTTTTGTACTTTACTTGCCTGCATCCGCACCTTAAAAAGGATCACAAAATTATCTGACCAGGGAACCGGACGCGGCGGCTCCATCTCTAGTGTGTCCCAGTTTGCAAAGATTGGATCAAGTATGTGGCCCAGTAAATGCGTGGGAAGGTCTGATTTGAGTATCATCTGCAATGCTGCTAGTTCTTGGCAGATCCCTTGCGCCCCCGCCTCGGCAACATCATCGAAGTGCAGGTTCAGGTCTCCTAATAACAGCAGTTTCTCATACCTCATTGTTGGCTGGAACAGATACTCAATCAGGTTAGGAGCAAACTGTGTGGGAGATCCTGGGGGTCTATACACCAGAAGGCCCTTTATGATGTAGCCGTTAGATACAGTTATGGTAAAAAACCCTGCTTCGCGGTCCGTGATGTTAGTGGGCTCAAGGGTGCACTGTATAGAATGCCTATAAATTATTGCAATGCCCCCTTCTCTCCCAGTGGATCTATCCACCCTCCCAATGCCATAACCGTTGGGGAGGGCTACCAGGATGTCAGGGGCAGCATCCTTGTTTAGCCAAGTTTCCGTAGGAACAGGAGATTTATCTGTTCATCAGATAGATGGTCATAGATGTCCCGTCTTTGCTTCCTCATAGATCGACAGTTGATCAAAGAGAGGCTCAGTCTCTGACCAGACTCCCTTGGCTCTAGCTGTGGGCTAAAGGTAAAGGAGCAGTGATTGCACTTCCAGCTGTTACTGTCTGCCCTTAAACTGTGCCTGCACTCCTCTCCCATCATGGCGCCGAGTGCATAAAGCTGCTGAAAGCTGTAGAGCACACCCGACTCGGAGCCGGCAGGGGTTCTGGCCCGACGGGCGCAGACAGGCTTGCCTTTGGTGCACCGGCGGCACGCCTGCTCCGCGTGTTCGCTGTGGCATGTGCTTTAAGTAGGGATCTTCCCCTTCCCACTAGAGCACTGACTGCCGCTCTGCCCTGGGAACCGGGAAGTGCTCTGCCCCTCTTCCCAGCCCTCCTTACAATCGGCACAAGATCGCCGCGAAGGACCAGGGCGTGGAGGGACTAACACTCAGGGACAACACGCCCGCTGAAGGTAACTGTCTTCCTACACAGCCCCCCGCAAATTAGTACCAGAATTACAGTGCAGATTAAAATAAATCGCCTACACGTTCAAAAACAGCTTAAATGCGGTGAAAGAATCAAATTTAGGTGCGAGTAGAGAGCGTTTTCTTTTACCAGCTTCCTGTGATACCACGAATGCAGGTTTTAGACAGACCCTGCCACTGTCTGTCGTAGCTGCTTGTCAAATAACTCTTGATAGATGCGGTGAAATATAGCCATTAGAGTAGTACAGGGAGAACTTGGATACTTATCTGCAGGGGACACAATTCTGGAAGAAAAACAGGTAGGCTTCTACAGTGCAAATCTCCTGCCTCCATGCTTCATCATTCGTAGGCCTGCTGATTGATCAAAAGTGTAGATTAGTGCAGGACCCTCTGTGGTGCATTTAGTGGTGATGCTAGATCCTGTAGATATCCAGACCTTTTGCTCCAGTCGTTTTTAATCTACAGTGTAAAAGACTTCCAACTTGAACATGACCTCACTTTATCTTAAAGACCTGCATTTCTCCCATTCATAAAGAACCACTGTACACCAGAACACACTGTTCCACCTCACGCAGACTAGCAAGTAAACACATGCATGTAGTGCTTGACAATTATCACCTCTACACAGTACACCATGAAACTCTTCAGCCACCACAGATTCGGATCCTTTTTTCCTATCATTATCAATATACTCAGCGAAAAATAAGGGCGAGGTCTCTGAGATCCACAGTGGATACATGCAAGTGAAGCCTTGGATGTAACGGTGTAGGAGAGACCTCGTTTCAGCCTAGTAGCTTACTATGGCCTAGGCACAAATGTAAACTCCTCTCTAAACCAATAGATAAAAACTTCAAAATAAGTCAGAATGACTCAATGGTCATTGAGAAAGAATTACCAGCGAAAAGTCATCTCTGCTCCAGAAAATAAAATGCATACACTTTTTGGAGGCCAGGAAGGCATGTCATGTTCCCTGGGTATTATAAAGTGCAGCATTTGCCAATTTCGTGAACCTTTGTTGCTGTTGTAAGTCATTCAGATAGGCTGTGGTCTCTGTTGTATGTTTCTCCTCCCTGTAGGGGGAGAGGAATCCTGTGAACTACTACATTACCAGCAGTATGGGGGCAATGGGCCTGAGATGTTAGATGGTGGTTCCAATGAAGGGGGATCCTGCCCATGATTAAGTGATCATGAGCAATCATCCCATGATCATGTGGTGAAATCATGGTGATGTTCTCATGCAGATGCAGGCATGTCAGAAGGCATTGTCAGAAGGGGCGTCGGGGAGAGAGAGGGCAGGAGTGTATCTGAGAGGGAGGTGGAAAGGGCAGTGGGAAAAGGGAATGTCAGGCGGGAGAGAGGAGCCAGAAGGGCAAAGGAGAGCAAAGAGATGGTTTCAGGACATTTCAGAAGTATTGCTCATCCTCGGAACCCTTTTGACTTTATTCATTTGAACCTTAGTCTCACCTTTTGTCCCTCTACCTTTTGTTTGTTGTTGAGGGCCTATGGCCAGCGAAAGGAGTAGAATCTAATGAAAGTTGAGATGACTCTTTGAACCTTCTTCACATTCTTGTCCTAATGCTCCTGCTATGACCAATAGACCAGATAAGCAAGGGCAGTGTCAGAGGTACCAAGGGCAAGCCAGGGAGCGTGGCTGCCATCTCTGGTGTCCACTTATTGACATCTATGTTGGGACAGCGGTGGCATGGAATACGTTAGGGTAGAAAGAACAGGGGTAGAAGCAAAGCAAGTAACGCATGAGAGGAAAAGAAATCTGAGGCAAGGGGAGCTAGAGGAAAGTAAATAATGTGGGGGAAAAGGAGCACCACAGTAGAGCAGAACAAGAAAGAATGATCAAATGAGGAGTGGGCAACATGAGGTATGGGAGAGGAGTGTTGCTTTGATGGTGTTGCTTATTGCAGAAGAGTGGTTGGTTAAATACAAATGCACTGAAACATTAACATTCAGCTAATGGATAGATCACACTGATCACATTACTGAACAGTTAAGTAATGTATTGAATTTGACTGTCTAACTTAATCCTATATTGAGGAACCTACTGTATATTTGTCCCTCTATTCCCTGATACAGAAGCATGCAGCTCACACTCATGCAAGTGACTTCTCTGTTCCAGGTGGACATCTGTTTCTTGTTCCCATGTGGATTTCTCCCTATTCCCATGGGGGATCAGGGGAAAATGTGAAATCAAATATTAGGAACACACTTATGATTGAAAAGTAGAACATGATTTATGTTAAATATATCTTGCATTGAAAATCATACATTTTCTGGACTAACACACTTTTATGCAGTTACATGTACCCCTCCAATCTCTCTCCGGGTAGAGGTAGTGGTTCTTTGAGAAGGCGCATGGCTTGGAAAGAATCCTCTCAGCAGCTGCCCTCTCTACTCCCACGCGCCAGCATGCATGGTAGGATTCATCTACAGTGCTGTCAGTCTAGGTTCCGTCACCACTGAAGTCACTTGGGCAAAAAGCATAATACGATCATCATGCAAATGCCACAGTATCATTAACGATTTCTTATTGACTTGTTCCAGGCGTGTAATAGATTTGCAAAAAAAGAACTTCATGTTTATCGGAGGAGGCTAATGAGACATTAACAGGGAGGAAGAACAGATGGCGTGACAACTGAAGCAACAGAACAAAATGTCTGCAGCATGGCACGCGGATCTGTCACTGTACCCATCATCAAGCAGGGCTGGAGCTGTCGGGTATGCTCAAAACATCTGATCAATGAGAGAGTCTGCGTTAGCAATAGGGTTGAGCTTACTAGAGGGCTCCATATCTCCAGGTAAACCATGCAATCAATTTCTGGCCTATTTAGAAATCTTTTCCCCAATAAATAGTTGATAAGACTTCCAAAAATATATATCAAACAAACGTTTATGCCCGACTACATTGTAAAACTAATATTTTTCTTTCAACATTCCTGAAACTAGCATGACTTAAAGAACAAACCGACATATGAATTGGCAAGGGGTGAACGACTAAATTGAAAACAGATCTGGCAAATTTGCTTCTTAGGTAAAATTAATAGATAATGACAGTAATCATATGTTACTATCTAGTGTGTCAAGAAAATATTAGACGTCTTAGAAATCGATTTGAAGATTGGAGAAGGGATTTAAAGCTCTCCAAATGAATAATATCATTGTTGAAAATTGGCCTCTTACAAACAACTCAATTCTGACAGTCAACTTCAAATAGTACAACAAAAGATATTTCACAGAATTTAATGGCCACAAAAGAAACACATAAACGCTGTCTAGAAGAAAAATCCCAACTTTGGAGATACGAGAAAGTAGCATCTGGACAGAGCTGCATGTTGGTTGAATGACACACCATTAAGGCGTGGTGAAAATAAATACCACAAATGGTCACCACCATAGAGCTGCCGATGTCGAACTCGATCCTATTGCTGAATGATTTCACCTCAGTCACCTTTCCAGATACATTTTGTAAGCTTTGGATTTCCAAATATCTAGTTCTCACAAAAATAATTACCCCAGGGTATTTATAATCACCATAGCAGTTACATATTGATGAACATGTCAAACGCACAAGCAACTATAGAGAAGATCACATAATTTTAAGAACAATCAATCATCTCTTTTCGCTGCTGTATGATCCAAATACTTGGAAACTTTGCTTAAAATGTTGCAGAAGTATACAAAAAGTTATGAGTGGAATGCTAGAACTAATCTTAGCCACTGGTAATTACCCGGGCTGCATCCCAGAACCAAGCACCTATGATATTGACACTAGCAACATTATGCATGTGAAGACTATGATCTGCAGGCTATCTGACAAGGTAAGGACCAGCATAATGGAGGAAGAATTCACAATGCTGAAGCTAAGGGTAATTGAGCCCTCAGGCAGCCCATGGTCCAGCCCAGTGGTGCTGGTCCCTAAGGCGGCCCTTCCACTGAACTCAGGTTCTGTGTGGATTACGGGGGGCTCATTGCAGTCACGAAGGCTGGCGCACATCCCATCCTACGAGCTAACAAACTCATTGATCAGCTAGGGGCCGCTAAGTTCCTGAGCACGTTTGAGTTAACATCTGGGTATTGGTAGATCTTCTTAACTGAGGGTGCCAAAGTGGGTTCTATGTTCTCTACACCCAAAGGGCACTTCCCGGTTCGAGTGATGCCCTTTGGGTTGGAGGACCCCTGGCACCTTCCAGAGGTTGGTCAATCAGGTCCTCACTGGGTTGGAGAACTTCAGTGCCGCCTACCTAGACAGCATTGAGGTCTTCGGTTCTAGCTAGGAGTACCACCGGTGCCACCACAGAAAAGTGCTTCAGACTCTACAGAAGGCAGGCCTATTAAGGCCAGTAAGTGCCAAATATGGGAGGGTTTCCGCAGTCTAATCGGTCACCAAATGGGAGGAAGCAAGATGTAGCCCCTCCAGGCCAAAATGCAGACCATTCTGTCTGGGAACCCCCTAAGACCCAGACAGAGCTGAGGGCCGTCCAGGATACTACAGGAGATTTGTCAAGGGGTGTAACACCTGATACTCTTAAGGTAGTGTTTTCCTAAACTTTTAGCTTTTTCCTCCTTGGTTTTGCTGATTCTCTTTTAGTGGCCTTAGGGCTCTGGACACTTTCCCACTGTAAATGCAGTGTGAAAGGATGCGTAAGTGTTGCTTACCTGATGTCTTCAAACATGTCTCATGCCTGCCATTGAAGGTCTGTGTGTGTGCAGTTGCGCACTTGCACCTACGACGTTTTTACACATGTCTCAAGCCTGCCATTGCAGGCCTGTGTGTGCACACATACACTTATAGGTTGGCCTTTCTAAACGTCTGGCCACTCCTCAGGGGACCTTTAACTACCACTAGAGCACCTCTGGTGTAAGTCACGAGGGGTGAAGCAATTAATAGGTGAAAGGCAGGGCAAGTACACGTGTGTTCCCTGCCCAGGCAGTGAAGAATACCCATGTGTTTTTTCACTACCTATGAGGTTTGCTCCTCCCATAGGTTACCATGGGTAATGGGTGAAATTACTTCAAGCTGCAATAGTGACTTTCAGTGGAGCAGCCTCATAATGTCTCCTATCATTGGATTCACAATGACAAACACGCTTCTATGGTAAAGGTGGTTTTGCCATTAATAGCTTAGAAATACCACTTCTAGAAAGTGGGCATTTCTCTGCTCTAAAACTCTTTGTGTGCCTTTTAGCATGACTCAAGTCCACACTGGAGGCGGGGAGGACATCTGTGCATTCCCAGCAACAGCTATAATCATTGGAAATGCAACTGGAATGACACACTTCTGCTATTTGAGTGCCTAGCTGGATAGGTTCGAGGGAGAAGTTCTGACACTAGGCCTCTGGGAAGCCAGATCACGGCCCCACTAATGATTAAGATCTGCATTCCACAGCCTCATGGCAGACAGGACTGACATTTAGGGGAGCCAAGAGTGGTTCAACGGGAATCCTCTTTACCATCCCCTACTTTAAAGGCACCCTACAATATAACTACTGATGCCATACTTCAGCAGGGTAGAGACAGGCTTGTGGGGAGGTGGGACCGGACATCCTGGAACTGCATGGTGCAGACAGCCAGAAAAATCTTCTGTGCACCAGGAAGATTACTGCCATTGGAAATGACCGTGCACCCTTCCTGAATAGTGGCTGGCCTGGGTTGTCTACCTGCTGCTGTGTGGCACCCTGAAGTGTGCTCCCCAAGGGCTTGTTGGCTTGCCCCTATGTTCTCTTGTGGAAGTCTCAGGGACATCAAAGCCTTTCGCGAGGGACCCTCAGCATCTGCTTGTAACAACTGGACAGCGGTGCCCTCTTAAGTGTCCACATTGTCTGCTGGATTCCAAATGGTAGCTTGGCATGACCGTGGAACTAAGTATTGTGCCTGGAGACTGGATTGCCTTCTGCGAAGCCCCAAAAGTATTGCCTACTTCTAAGGAGTGTGGCACTGGCATTGTGGGTCCTCAACACGCATAAGTGTCTTGTTGGTGGTGAGCAGATTCACTAGTTGAGGAACCAAGGGTGGCCCGCTTTTTCGATTGTGCCGCATCTCTCTCGTGCGACATGCTAACTACATGGTCATTGTGTGCGGTATCTGATTCACAGGAATCGACCCTCGGAGAGAGGGCATACCCATCATAGTGCCTCATTCTACCTCGTGCAGCACTGCTAAACTTTCGTTTAAAATAAAATATAAAAGAGCCCCCATAATTCTTCATCTTCCTCAAGGCATTTCTCAGAGGAAGCTGTCTCTATCATTTGTAAACTAAAAAATGCCAAACCCCCCCATAAAGGCACCCCTCACTCTAGATCATCTCCTTGAGGCTTTCCAAGGATCTCTCTATTCTACTCTATTCAGGATGTTTTGTATAGCTATTGGCTGCCCAGAAAAAAAATCCCGGCGCTGAGACAAGCACACCAGTGTTACTCTGAGGCTCAAGCGATCCAGATGGTCAGGGCACAGCGTCTGAACGTGACCCTACCAGCCTTTTCCCTGCCACCCCTGACTCGCCTTAAAGGACATCCACAAGTAAACAGAGGTCGAAATAGACAGGATCCAATGGGACCCACATGCCCAGGCTTTTTTAATTTTACAAAAGCAGTTCTCATACCTTTTGTTAAAAAACAACATTCCCTGCACAATTAATAAGGTCCAAGAGGTATCGTTGTGTAAATTTAAAGGTAGGGCAGGGTTGGGTTGGGAGAGGGTTCCTGTGTTGTGAAGTCCAGGGGAGAGGGAGACACACAGAGCTAAGGAAGAAGTAGGCCTTCTCACCAAGGTGCCTGCTACCTGAAAGAATGCAAATGTGTGCAATTGGTTAGTCACCAAATGTAAAGGCTGCATGAGAACCAGTATAGATGAGTCACTTAAAGCTTCATGGTGACCACAAGTTATTCTTTTTCAAACTGAGAAGGTCAATGTGTTATAAACAGAGTTCTAGAAAGTGTACTTTTAATAGACACTTGTACAAATATATTATTAAAATATATACATTGAAAGCACTTGTTTTATTTTGAAACACCAACTCATTTTTGAAGCTACCTACCCTATAATGTGTGAAATACAATTTCAAATAATGATTTGCATGTATTCAGTGCTTTCTGCACCAGGCTGGGACCTTGTACCCCTGTAAATACACAAATCACTATGCCTCACATCTGCAGTGGTAACATTACCCAAATGAAATTTCATAACGTAATTTTTTTTAATTTCCATCCGATTAGCTTATCTTGCATGTATTTTCCATTCAAAGCTTTTGCATTATTTTATATTCAGTAACCTGCATGTGAAAAACCAAACACTTGATAAATATGTTGTTCTTTTTAGCCACTCTTTTGACCATGCCATCACCTGAGTGTGGGGGTGGCATGGTCAAAAACATGCCTAAAAAGTTAGGCGAATCAGATGGAAATACATTATTATACATTATGAGATTCTCCGTGCATTTTTTAAAAAGTTACTTAAATGACTTTATGTAAATCAAGACAGCTTTGAAACGCGCCAAGTCGCGCTTCCAGGCCTACGTCATTTACAAGTACTTGTTGAGCCATGTGCACCTCCCTGGAATGCACCCCCGGAACCCTAGAGGGTGCACCCCAGTATTTGAAGACCTAGTTACTAGATGAACTGACAATCATGTCTGTATTTTTATTGCTGGCTCCATCATTTAAATGTTGGTTATGTGAATAAGGAATGAGTAGATTACTGGTCAATACAGGGATATATGTCAAATACATGATTCAGGAAGGTATTACAGATAGAATGGCATAGTCTGCACAGATTATTATCTATCATACCCATAGAGTCATCGATATCCTTCAATCACAAGTCACATGCAGCGCTAGAGTCAATGCCAACCACCTGACAGGCCTGAGTGACCAGTGCTTAGAACGCAAAGGTGGCTGTGAATTATCAATGATATACGAAGAGGAAGCACAAGGTACTTCTCAGTACAGACGTATGTGGCAAAAGGGGTAACGCCATACTTCATGCCTCGTATGATTTACATAGTCACTCATTCATCCGAGTTTATTAGGAGATAATATTTTCAGGGTCCCCAGATATCTCTGGGTCTGGACCCTGGCGGCATCAGTTCTGCATATAGCCGCAGAAGGTTATTGTGAGAGATAAGGAAGTCTAGCAATAGTTTGTAGGTAGGGAGTCTTTCCTGCCCCAACATCCAGCAGCACTGCAAATGCAATGAATTTTGTGTGTGCAGTGTGGATGTGTCCTATCCAACCCCAACAGGCAATTTTAGGGTCTGCCTTTTCCCACTGTCAGTCACATGAGAAAGAGCCACCACCGGCTTCTTATGCCAATATGAGGAAACTTCTCTGCATGCCCAGGCCAAATGGGGAAAGCCAGCCCTGGGTGTCCCACATCACATACAGTGAGGGGTCCTCATAAAGGCCAAACTTCCATGGAGTAATGGGGGACGGGGTAAGCCCTCTGCATAAACATAGTGTATAATTCACCATCAACTACTTGAGGATAGCAAACCCTTTTGGGCACAACAGAACTTCCAGGTATCCACAGGAATCTACGCCTCCAGCTCCCCCCCACCCCCCATTTAATTCTAGAGGGACACTCGTCTACCAGTAATTCAGTCTGTAAAGTGCTGTATAAAGTAGAAATCAGATGTTTGGTTGTCTTATTCGCCAGCAGTTTCTCTAATCATGGGAAGGAATCAAGTCTACGGGGTGAATTCCGAATTGCTGTCTTGTGCGCACCCTGTAGGCCATAGTAAATAAATACATTAAAGGGGGTGAAGTGGGGGAGTGGGGGCGGAGGGGGGAAGGGGTTACCGGTGTGACTTCCTTGGAAGTCTGTAAGTGTAAGAAACCTCCAATTTTTGTAGCTGTCTCCCAATTATATAATGTCAAACATTTTGCTGTGACATTGTCTTAGCTTTGTGTGTCAGGCATGTGATAGTACTGAGGAAGCCTTGGGGAGTGTACAATATCTTGCCCAGCTCTCCCCACCAGTCTATTCCAAGCATCTATAATACAGCCGGTGGTGCTGGGGAGATGCTCTTTGTTGCAGAGGCAGCCTACCGAGTAGAGACGGGAGAGGTACAGGTGCCACCGCATCCCTCTCAACCACGACATGCGGAATACATGGAGCAGGTTGCAGCCAATAATGGGTAAAATGTGCCCGGACACAGAGATAGAACAAGTCAGGGGATTCAAAACCTCCCAGCCTGAACAGCATTGTTAAAGCTTCCCACTGCACCCTTGCTTGCTTTCCCGCCAATGCTAAGCTGAGCAGCTGCATCCAGGAGTGAATAGAAAATGGGCACAAACAGATAAAGCAATCTTTGGAAGAGAACCATCTTTATGAGGCCTATATTTCCTGCCGGTGATCATGGGAGAGATATCCAATGTCTAAATTGCTCAGTGATCTTATTTATAAGGCACCTTTGCACCATTCTAGTGGGAAGCATGGGATACATTTAGTTGTGCTTCTAGTGAAAGACAATATCTGGGATTTTCTCCAGCTAATAATCACCTCAGATAAATTCCCATTTTTAATAGACTCCTGCAAGATTGGATTGAGGCACTGTCAACGTTTCCTGATGTATAGAGTCATATTGTCTGCATATGGGGATATCAAGATGTGTTGGCTAATGTATTGCAGTGCATATGTCAGATAATGCTTTCAGAGTTTTGGCTTCCTCACTCCTCTCTACACATTTGCTCAGGAACACTCAAGCTCTTTAGTTGCCGTACCTCAACAAAAATGGAGACTCTCACATGAAAGTGAGTCTTAGCCAACAACTCTATATGCACCACACTATACCATACTGTTGAAAGAGACCTCTTCGATGTAGCATACATGACAACAGACCCGATTCAGGCAGGAGAATCCCGACTTTTGAAGACAAAAATGACTTTATTTTGGTTGTCTTCGCCTGAAATTGCCTCTGCTTCAATAGAAGTCAATATGGGAAACATATTCTCCAGATTTTTTTTTTTTTAATCTCCCAATGTCCTCTTCTACAATGTGGCATGTATGAGGTAGCATGACGGCTGGATGGTCCTCATGTAGATAGCGACAGTTCTGAGGAAAACAATGATCCTGCTAGGATAGATGTATTTCTGGTCTCTTTTCACAACCAGCCAAGCCCCATCCTCATCCACCTTCATTCTTGCCGTCCTGTTTCTGGTGCTAAAAGTCCAAACGAACCATTAATGAATGTAGATACCCTTAGAGGGCAGCCAGTAGAGGGCACTACCCCAAAAAGTGGATGACAAGTTTTGTTTTCCTCATATCGGTTCTAATAGCAAGAGAGTAACAGCCCCGACAGGAGTCTGCAGAAATCGACGCAGTGACCCTAATAAGGACAGAAGAATAAACCAGCACTGGAAAAACAAACGGACCGTTTAGACGGCTTTTCGTGCTGCGCCACAGCAGGCGGCCATATTGCCTCAAAGTGTCTTGCTGGCAGTCTTACAGGATAAAGACCAGGTGGGCTTAACGAGGTAATCGCGAGCCCGGCCTTTTAAATTTGCTGAGCTTTTAAAATTTGCCCTGAGGAGTGGCGAAGGAGAATCAAAGCAAATATTAGGAGGACGGTTCCCGCTGAACTAACTTCGGACCACCTTGGATTTTTTTCCTGCAAACTCACCATGAGGTCCAAAGAGAAAAAGAAATCAATAAACCAGCTTTGGCCACAGCTTTTAGCAGTGCTAGAAAGTAAACAGTTCGTTTAGAAAAATTGATGCATTGTTTTATATCACAATTGAACAGATTAGTGCAATATGCAGAGCAAATGAACATACAAAGTGCCCATGAAAAAATGCTTTCCATTTGCAGAAATGCAAACAGACGACACATCAGCAGTCACATTCTCAATCCACTTGACAGGCAGCTGACCATGTCCCAGTCTTCCTGGCCATTTAGGAGCACAAGACCAAAGCAGGGGCGTAACAAACACCCCCGCAACCCTCACGGTTCGGGGGTGGGGGGGGGAAGTAAGGGGGGGTGCACATTCTCTAGTAAATGAAGGGGGCCTCCTCAGCTTTTCAGTGAGAGCTGTGAGACAGGCTCTAAAACAAGCCTCTCTCCCTCTAAAGCAGCCTGCTCTGAGCTGCTCCCGGTGACCCAGGGCTGAAGAGAAACAAAGTAGCAACTTACTCTGTTTCTCTTCAGTCAGAGAGCACCAGGCCCAGAAAAAGGATGGGGGTGGGGGCACCAGAGAGCAGAAGGCAGAGGAGAGCTGACAAAGGCAGGAGAAGGATTGTAGCTCCCTCCAGGAACAGGATCTGTTGGGACACATTTGAAGATAAACCAGCATTTGCAATATATGGTTTTGCATTATATGCATTTGCATATATGCAAGTCATATATGGTTTGGATTGGAATAGTTAGTTGGTTGTGGAATTGTGTTGTGTGGATTGGATCTGTGTAGTAAAATAGTGTGGCATGGCGTGCAGTGTAATTATGTGGATAGCAATTGTGTGGTATTGAGTGTACTGGAATTATGTGGAGTGGGATTGTGTGTTTTGGAGAGAGATTAACTGGAATGGTATTTTGTGTTGAGGAGTGTAGTGGAGTTTACTTATGTGGTGTGCTGTTAAATATTGTAGCATGATGTGCAGAGCGTAACAAACAGCCCTGCAGCCCAGCGGTGGGGGGAGCAAGTGGGGGAGGGCAATCTTCAGTACATGAAAGCGGGGCCCCCTCAACTCATCTGTAGAGAACTGTGTGTCTCTTGCTGATGTGCAACAGTATTAAAGATTAGGAAAAAAGTGCAATGGGGTGTTTCTTTTCTTTTCTGGTGAGCAACAATGTAGGAGTGAGAGACCGGCCAAACCCCAGCACAGGAGGGACAGGACAAGCAACAATGCTGGAGTGAGGGACTGGCCAAGACCCAGCGCAGGAGGGACAGGGAAAGCAACAATGGAGGAGTGAGGGACCGGCCAAGCCCCAGCGCGGGAGGGACAGGGCAAGCAACAATGTAGGAGTGAGGGACCGGCCAAGCCCCAGTGCGGGAGGGACAGGGCAAGCAACAATGTAGGAGTGAGGTGAGGGGCAGGCCAAGGCCAAGCCCCAGCGTGGGAGGGACAGGACAAGCAACAATCAGGGCCGGACTGGGAACCAAAACCGGCCCTGGCAAAGTGCTCGGCCGGCCACCCCTCCCCACTCGGGGGGGTTGGAGGTGCCGCCGAGCGCTTTGCTAGGGCCGGTTTTCGGCCGATTTTGTTGCAGGGCCGATTATGCTGCAAAAACGGCCCTGTAGCAAAATCGGCCCCCAGGGGCCCAAAACTGGCCCCCACCCTTGTGGCGCACCGGGGGATTGCCCGGGGCCCGCTATGGCCAGTCCGGGCCTGGCAACAATGCTGGAGTGAGGGACCGGCCAAGCCCCAGTGCAGGAGGGACAGGTCAAGCAACAATGCTGGAGTGAGGGACCCACCAAGCCCCAGTGCAAGAGGGACAGGGCAAGCAACAATGCTGGAGTGAGGGACCGGCCAAGCCCCAGCGCAGGAGAGACAGGGCAAGCAACAATGTAGGAGTGAGGGACCGGCCAAGCCCCAGCGTAGGAGGGACAGGGCAAACAACAATGTAGGAGTGAGGGACTGGCCAAACCCCAGTGCGGGGGGGGCAGGGCAAGCAACAATGTAGGAGTGAGGTGAGGGGCAGGCCAAGGCCAAGCCCCAGCGTGGGAGGGACAGGGCAAGCAACAATGCTGGAGTGAGGTACCGGCCATGCCCCAGCGCAGGAGGGACAGGGCGGCAACAATGCTGGAGTGAGGGACCGGCCAAGCCCCAGTGCAGGAAGGACAGGTCAAGCCACAATGCTGGAGTGAGGGACCAACCAAGCCCCAGCACAGGAGGAACAGGGCAAGCAACAATGCTGGAGTGAGGGACTGGCCAAGCCCCAGTGCAGGAGGGACAGGGCAACAACAATGTAGGAGTGAGGGACCGGTCAAGCCCCAGCATAGGGGGGACAGGGCAAGCAACAATGTAGGAGTGAGGTGAGGGACAGGCCAAGCCCCAGTGCAGGAGGGACAGGGCAAGCAACAATGTAGGAGTGAGGTGAGGGACAGGCCAAGCCCCAGCGTGGGAGGGAGAGGGCAAGCCCCAGCATAGGAGGGACAGGGCAGCAACAATGTTGGAATGAGGGACAGGCCAAGCCCCAGCGCGAGAGGGACAGGCCAAGCCCCAGCACGGGAGGGACAGGTAACAAGAATGTGGCAGGGATACAGGAGGAACGGGGCAAGCAACAACATAGGAGGGGGCAGGAGAGACGGGGCAAGCAACAAAGTGGGAGGGGGATGGGACAAACATCAATGCCTCCTGTATCACGCCAAGGGCCTACCACTGGACACCCACAGGGTGCACCAATAAAAAGATGAGAAATTAATTTCCTGTGTGGATACATTACTCTTATTGCATAGTGCACACTCCAAACTGAACCAGGCCCTACCTGTCTTGGAGAGATTAGGGAACTGGATTTTGGGATGATATTGTGCCATTGCCCAGGATAACACAGTGACTCAATGTGGAGAAGCCAGGATTAGAATGCCACGTAGGCTGTTTTCAAACACTGTGATTTAGCTGATCCACACCAGTTTGAGCTACTGTTCAAAACTGTGACCCCCATTCATTGAAATCGGCAGTAGGAATCTGCCCCCCTCCTGGAGGATGATCGAAGAGGTGTGTGAGCGGGAAGGTATGGACACCAGGGTATCGGGTAGGATTCGGCAGGGGCAAATCGTTCAGAGACTCCCAGGCTGCTAGCAAGCAGAAGGCGAAAGTCCCCTCCCTTGGTGCCGGTCCCTTGTGAGATGTGCACTAATTCCTATGGGACGTTTTTCATATAGCGCTTAGAGTTGATGTTTCTGCTAGCTTCCTCTACGTGCTAGTAATTGGCAGAGAAGAATACAGTAGTTCGCCATTTGCAAGTGTGCCATCAATATGCATAGTACGATTGGCCTTCTACCCCTCAAGTGGCTCCTTTCTGTGTGGATAAGTTAAAAATAAGAAAAGTATTTTCTTAATAACCAGAGACTGCTTAAATGTTTGTAAAACACATTGTGAAAGGTGTTTATTTCACATGCCCCGTGAACGGAGTTTGAGAGTTGCAGGCTGTGCTTGATTCGTAAACAAAGTAAGTGCCAGGGCCCTCGCCAGGATCCCACAGCAGCCTACACCACATGGGCGTCAGATTATTGTCATTTTTAATGTATATTGAATTATTAATTAACTCTTGTTGTGGTCATCTCTAAATTAACCAGACAGCGCCACCTTGTGGCAGACTGTCACAAACTCAGGTGTTAACAATTAAGTGCCGGTGCCAAGCACCAGAAACCACTGGCTCAAATTAAGCTCCAGTTGCAGGTGTTCTACAGTGCACCCTCTTTTACTGCACTTAATTCATAAAACACTCCCAACTTTAGACTGCCTCTTCCATCCACCTGCACGACGCTTTCAGTTCACGCTGTGTGGAAGGCCTCACTACTTCCAGAGCACTGGCTGTGCTCTGGCCGATGCGTTTGATATTTTCTGGTCCCGACACTGGGTATGAAATCTGAAGGCACTCACCACTCTGGGGACGGTCAGATACAGGATCAAAGAGGGTGGGAAGGCCAGGTCGCAGATTTTAGGATTAGTAAGTGTATTATCCTGTCAAAATTCACATATTAAAAAGGTATTTATTTATTTATTTCTCCTTTCAAATGTCTTTGCCAGGCTTCTCTCCTAACACAGCCTTTGTGCAGAGCAGTGATACTCAAAGTATGGCTGCGACCGCATGTGGCCCTCCTGACCAGTACATGCAGCCCCCTGGTCCACAGCAGCACTGGGCTGCTGTTTACTCCACTCAGAACTAACATTAAAAAGATGTTATGTAAGCACGCAAGCATTTATTTAAAGGTTAACTTAAGTTAAGGATAGAAAGTCACTAGGGAGACCTGCACCGCTTAACTTTAGGAGCACTTTCATTTTTTAAAATATCTTGCAGCAAAAGTGTAAAAATATGATGAAGTCTCTTCAAAATTTAAAAAGTTTCGGAACCCTTTCACCTTTGTAGATGAACCACTCCTATCCCTGTGCCACCAGTCCTGCCCCGCTCTAACCCAGCACCACGCAAAGAAAAAATAAATGATAACACTGTTATCATTTTATGATTCCCTTTTCCACTGCTCTGAGAGCAATGGGGCAACGCGACTCCACCTTAGAGGAGGACCACCCCCTGCTAAGAGGCAAGTCAGCTGTTATGTGCACTTTTTGGTTGGCTGAGTTTGCTAATATACATGAACAACATTATAGTTTGTTAAATCAAACACAGGAGAAGACTTTATACAGTCTAAATTCTGGAGTCATGTTTTTCAAGGAACTCTGATATGGCATAATGTAGGAAAACGAGGGAAAGTGAAATAAATCCACTGCCTAGGATCACACAATTTGGCCAAGTGGGGAAGCCGGGATTGGTCCCAGGTTTCCTGTTTTCACATTGATTAAATCAGCCCCTTAGATGCGGCCCTTGGTCACACAAAAGACCAAACTTTTTGGATTCTGGGAAAATGCTTGCAAGTACCCATGGTGTAGAGTGCCACCCCTCATAGAAGGGTAGTCTCCGTATGGGAGCACTCATTACAGAGGCACAAAGAGGCTTAACCTGACCAACTGAAAGTGTGATCAAGAAAAACCAAAGGCTGGGCCTCACTTAAAGGGTTCTCTTCATCTTGAACAAACAGGCTCTGTAGTTCCATTTTTCACCACTACCACCCAACAAAGAGCAGTGTCTCAGGACGTCTAATCATCAGCCCCAACAAACAAAGCTTCATGGAACTTTTTTTTAGGGAGCCTAGTGTCTCAATCTCCATCCAGAGTAATGCAGGCGATACACTTTCACTGTCTGTGTAAGCTGTCCTGGTTCTCCACCTCTATTGTGTCAAAGCAGAGGTGTTCGAAAAGGACACCACCATGCTTTATAATTTAAAATGTGGGCCAGACCCCGTGATAACATCAGTAAACTTCCTTTCCAGCATTTACAGAATCCCATTTCAATATTTGGGATCCAGCCATTACCGTACACTTCCAACCCCTGAGCAGCTCTCCGTGATGAAACCCTGATCTAGTGGTAACTTAGCAGTGGACTGACTAACCCATCATCCATCAAAGTACCCGATATAGCTCTATCTTCACATGCAAATAATGCTGTTTCTTTCTACAGTTTTTCATCCTCAAATTGTATGTCATTTCATAAAATGTCCTTTATAGTCCGAAATTCAGGCATTAAAAAAACTGATCTTTAATTGAAGCTTCTGATGGTCACCTCTCCTGTTTCCGCTCAAATAGCTATGTGCTTCCTGAGCACAACCTTCTCTATATCACATGCATCTTTGCGTTCATTTGTATTAATGTAGCTCTACACACAATCATTTCAAAGATCACAACCTCTCCTCTTTTGGAAATCTGCAATCTAACACTACCCAGTCTCTGTTAGCTCGTCTATTAACCCCACCAAACATCTGCATGAACCCACGTATCCTCCTTTCCCCAATAATGATCACACTTGCAAGTTGCAACCTATTACTGTAATCTCCGACAAAGACACTGGAGTGACTGCATGGAATCGCATGTTTGAGCACACAAAACTAATCCCAATATCCAATATCACTGGACCAACCACTAACCTTGGTTCCGGTGCAGCATGCCACCTGGTGTAAAGAGCTTCAAAGCCTCATCAGGTGTAGTAGGCGCTACATAAATGCAATCACAGTACAATCCTGGGCTCAAATCTGACACTGGCCACCCGGAGACCTTGGCATGTCCAAAATAGTCAAATAGAATTTTTACGACTGCACCGGGATGCAGGCATGTTGTTCCTACACCGTGTAGAGTGAGCTATGTGTTTGGTCTGGATAATGAGTGCTGCACTAAAGTATTAGTAGAAACAGAAAGAAGTAAAAAAAGCAATGGAGTTGAGTGGTGCAGAGTAGAGCACAGTAGCGTAGAGTGCCGTGGCGTAAAGTAGAGTGGTGCAGAGAAAAGTGGTACAGAGTAGAGTGGTGCAGAGTAGCGAGGTGCATAGACAGTGGTGCAGAGTACAGTGGTGCAGTGCACAATAGAGTGGCATAAAATGCAGTGACGTAGAGTGTAATGGTATAGAGTGGCATAGCATGCAGTGCAGTAGAGTGCAGTGGTGCAGAGTAGAGTAGTGCAGTGTAGAGTGACAGAGCACAATGGTGTAGTGTGATGTAGCTTGCAGTGGTATAGTGTGCAGTCTGTAGAGTTCAGTAGTGCAGAGTAGAGTGGTGCTGAGTTCAGTGGCCGAGAGTGCAGTCTTGCAGAGTAGAGTGGCATAGAGTAGCGAGGCATAGAGTAGAGTGGTGAAAAGCAGAGTGGCAAAGAGTAGAGTGGCATAGAGTAGAGAGGTATAGAGTTGAGTGGCCAAGAGTGGAGAGGTGTAGAATGGTGCAGAGAGAGCGGTGCAGAGTAGAGTTGAACAGAGTAGAGTGGTGCAGAGTAGAATAGAGTGGCATAGCATGCAGTGGCGTTGAGTGATGCAGAGTAGAGTATAGTGGCATGGAGTGCAGTGGTGCAGAATAGAGTAGAGTGCAGTGGTGCAGAGTAGAGTAATGTTGAGTTCTGTGGCAGAGAATGCAGTCTTGCAGAGGAGAGCGGTCCAGCGTAGAGTGATATAGAGCACAATGGTATAGAGAGGCTTAACTTGCAGTGGTTGAAAATGCAGTGCTGCAGAGTGCTGTGGTGCAGGGTTGAGTTCAGTGGCCGAGAGTGCAGTCTTGCAGAGTAGAGTGGCGTAGAGTAGCGAGGCATAGAGTAGAGTGGTGAAAAGCAGAGTGATGAAGAGTAGTGAGGTGTAGAGTGGTGTAGAGTAGAGCAGCACAGAGTGGTACAGAGTAGAGTGCTGTGGAATTGTGCAGAGTAGAGTAGTTCAGAGTAGAGTAGAACAGAGTACAGTGGTGCAGAGTAAAATAAAGTGGCGTAGCCTATAGTGGCATTGAGTGTTGCAGAGTAGAGTATAGTGACATGGAGTGCAGTGGTGCAGAGTAGTTGGCATAGAATACAGTGGCATAGAGTGCACGGGTTTTGAGTAAAGTGGTGTTGAGTGCATTAACTTACACTGCAGGGGTTTAGAGCAGAGTGGCGTAGAGGGCAGTTGCATAGAGTAGAGTGGAGCACAGTAGAGTGGCACTGCCTAGAGTGCAGTGGTGTAGAGTAGCTCAGCATAGTGTAGTGTGGGGCAGAGTGTAGTAGCATAGAATGCAGTGGTGTAGCGCAGATTGTTTCAGAGTAGAGTGAAGTGGCGTAGAGTGGATGGGTGCAGGGTAGAGTGGAGTGGTGCATGGTAGAGTGGAATGGTGTAGGGTGGAGTGCAATAGCATAAAGTAGTGGCGTAGAGCGCAGTGGCCCAAAGTGGAGCAAAGTGACGTAGAGTGCATGCCTTAGAATAGATTGTTTCAGGATTGTTGCAGGATAGAGTGCAGTGGCATAGTTCGTTGGCGGAGAGTGTATTGCCGTACATTGCAGTGGCATACATTGCAGTGCTGCGGAGTAGAATGGCATAGAGTGGAGTGGTGTAGAGTGGCGGGTGCAGAGTTGAGTGGAATGGTCGAGACTGGACTGATGTATAGTGCAGTGGCGAAGCGTGCAGTGGTGCATGGTAGAGTGGGGTAGGGTGCCCTGGCATAGAGTAGAGAGGTGCAAAGTAAAGTAGAGAGGCATTACATAGAGTGAAGTGGCATACAGTGTTGCACCAAATGCTGATGTTCAGATGGATCCACACAGAATCCAGAAAGACGGTTACCCAGATACTCATCACGAGCAGACTCGACTACAACAACGCACACTACGCCAGCGTCATCCAGAAACTGCTCAAGAAACTTCAGAATGTCCAAAAAGCCACACCAGACTGGACCTCAATATCCCGCGCCGCAGCCACATCATGCAACACCTCCGACAACTCCACTGGCTCCCAGGAAACAAGAGAATCACTCTCAAGCTCCTCCCTCACGCCTACAAAGCTCCACACGATGAAGGACCAGCATACCTGAACCACCGCCTCACATTCTACGTACCCACAAGACAACTCTGATCCCCCAACTCGCACTGAACTCCGTCCCCAGGTTCCACAAAACCAGAACCGGAGGAAGGTCATTCGCCCACCTCGCCCCTATGACCTGGAACACTCCACCCCTCCACCTCAGGCAATCCGAGTCGCTGACCCAATTCAGGAAGGACCTCAAGACCAGGCTCTTTGACTGGATTTCCACACCCAGACAGATCAGCAGTCCCGTACCCCAACTCCACCACACCAGCACCTTGAAACCATCGAGGGTGAGTAGCTGTGCTATACAAGATCCTGATTGATTGACTGGTTGATTAATTAAATGCCAGTGGTGCCTAAGTCTGCCCTGGTGGAAGACCATTGTTGTTTCAGTGGAACATGTTCACCTGTTTCATTGTTGACAAGACACGCATTTATTTATTTATAAAGTTTTATATAGCGCGAACTTGATCCCGAAGGATATCAGAGCGCTTTATAATTTGAGGAAAAGGAAGCAAATCAAAACATGAGTCTAATATGGGGAATCTAATAGGCATTGGATTACCTAGTACGAACATAAGAGCTCAATATAAACCTGAGTGCACGAATAGGAATGGGCTATGCGATAGAGCATAGAGAGATAAAGGGAGTACGTACAATAATCATATAAGGGAATAATAACCAATACCCTAAACAATAATCAAAACAAAAGTAAAATGTGGAGTCTAAAAGGCCTTGAATCAAATGTTGAACATCTAATAGATCATTTATACACCTGGGTGAACGAAGAATATGCTAGGCGATGGACCATAATGACTTAAGGGGAGTAGATTCAATAATCATGTACCGGAATAATAACCAAAACAAAAATAATGATCATATAAAAGAATAATAAACAATACTATAGTATGTCCGATGTGCTTAGAGCTAAAAATGGTCCCTCATGTTAAGGTGAGAACTTGTTCATGAGGAATTATTTTGCTTCCAATTTGAAAGCAGCCCTGGACGAGATCCACTAAATAGTATAACAACTATGTTTTGATATAGGGAGGATCTTTATGCTATGGGGCAAATAATGTAGTAGGTTTCCTGGCTCCTGTTTGTAGTTTTCAGGATAGCAGTAATATGTACTGTCTAGGTTTTATGGCACAGTGGTACTGCACGTGTTGCACACACTGAGGTGCAGATTTATGAGGCCCTTGTGCCTCTTTGCGCCGCAGTTGCGTCATTTAATTTGACGCAACAGCGGCGCAAACAATGCACCCTATTTACAACGTGACGCATCTAGGAGATGCGTCACGTTGGAAAGCACTGCACCATAGGGAGGCGTTCCTGCGCAGGGGGGCATTCCTGCGCAGGAACGCCTCCTAAAAGTGGCTGAGTGAAATCTATGAGATTTCACTCAGTCACTTTCTACGCCAATTCCTTACGCCTGCTTGAAGCAGGCGTAAGGGTGACGCACCATGCATTGTAGGGGTGGCCCCTGTGCATTGCAGGAGTCATGTCACACTTGCGACATGACTCCAGCAATGCGCCGCCCGTACGCCGAAAGATGCGTCATGCATCTTCCCTGCCTTGCACCATGGGTGGCGGAGCTGTGGCGCACTGTGGCGCACATTAACTGGCGCATCCCTGGGGATGCGCCAGTTAACATAAATCTGCCCCTTAGGCTTTTGCTTAACAAGTGTGTAGTTGTGTAGTCTTCACCTTTTGGCTTGACAATGTGAGTAATTATTAAGAGGGTTTGGCACTCGGACCCACTGGCTGTAAACCAGTGGCGTAATAAAAAAAACCTGCAGCTCGCGCGGTGTGGGGGGGGGGGCCTCCTCAGTAAAAGTGGTAGATGGTGGTGGTGTACTTTGCAGGGGGGCCCCCTGAAGTTTTGTTATGCCACAAGTGTTACATTGGGGCCTTCGCAAGACGAGATCAGGACATTAGAGATTGCTGCTGTTTTACCCAATAGCACAGCAGTCTGAGACTTACAGTTTCACTCCTCCCATCGTAAACACAGGCCTACATGCTGCCTGCAAAGTGCTCTTGACCCAAGGCATGGGCCTGCTTTTCGGTAATGGGTAAGTCAGTGTTTTCCCATTTCTAGAGAGTCCAGCTCATCTTGCCAGCCCCTTCCCCAGATTGTCCTAAAGTACCAAGCCCCGGAGGCACCGAACATACGGGATGCGACGGCAGCTCTTTTGCCTAAGCAGATACAGCAGGCCAGGCTTATTTCCATACATTATCAGGCAGAGTCAGGCCTATTCTATACAACCTGTCTTCGTCACAGGACTCGCTTTGAAGCAGCAATCGCAGTGAGGTGATTCTGTTGGAACTTACCGTTTCCTCCTACCTTGGTTTTGTCTCACTGCGTGCTTCTCCTTAATGGCGAGAGCAAGCGGCTCCTCGAGAACAGAGCCCCGCGTTTGTTCCTGGCCCTTTGTTTCCTTCATGCTGTTCATGTATCTTCCCTATACTGCTTGTTAACAGCACACCTTCTCACCTCCAGCTGCCATCTCCCCTGAAAGCACACAAGAGGCATCTTCGCAGAGAACCGCGCCGTGGTGATGTTGTTTACTGGGGCCTGTCCTTCCTCTTGAAATTGGAAGGACATGGAGGATTCTCATTGCTAGCCACACCCCAGGGCCCAGCACAGCATTTCATCCTTCTGTATTGGAGCAAGATGTCCTGCTTGACTTTTCGATGTCTACTGATATGGTCAACAGAGTGGACTGGTAACGTTGTACCAGCCTCTGAGGAGTCACTACTTTAGAGTGGGACATTAGCGCACTTTCGTCCTGTAACCAGTATCTACTGCTTGTTCCCAGAGCTTTGAAACCCTCACCCTTTTAGATTTTCTCAGAAGATCTATTAAATTCCCTCTCTCTGAAGATTTTGCTTTTGGAGACCGTGATTCGAGCTCAGTGTCCCGGTGTCTCTCTGCTCAGAGCCTTACATGCCCTTTTTCTCCTGCACAGTTGGGTAGATAGGACTCTGTTTTGTGTCCTATGCATCCATTCTAAACTTCTGTGCGACCCCGTATTCTCTGCGGAATGCTACTACATATTTGGGACAAAGCATGGGTGGCCATATTTATTAGGTAGTATTCAGATTATTTGTCAGTAATCTTTAATTACACTGATTTTCATCCTTTCACTTTATAGTTCTTGCTCCTAAAGCATTCTTTATAAATAACCTCCCATACAAATGTTCATATTCTTGGGTTATGGGCTGCACATTCATGATTTAGTAAGAGTGAGTGTAATAAAGTGTATCAGAAAATATTTAGGTAAATTTAGCAGCATATGGACCACTAAGTGTAATCTGGTCATCTCCAAGCCCAATTTTGATCCACAGATACACAACGGCTTCAGTTTAACTAATGTTTTCCAGTTACTATTTTAATAGGGCATTTTATTTACTGATAATTTATAACCTACCCATTTGACCTCACATAGTGATCTCCGATTCTTGGAGTACTCTGTCTAAATATCGATAGCCCATTTTAGTGGAACCTGTTTCTTTTGTGAGTATATCCCCCCATTCCTGCTTATTTATTTTATAAATGTTTACAGTCTTGATCTTTTGCTCACAACACCTGTGGTTCACATAATTTCTTCTTTTGGTTCGCATCCCCTGAAATGATCCCATATTGTCTTTACACTTCTACAGAGGTGGTCTAAAAACAAGCCCCCAACTCCATATCAGCCCGTACTACTGATGTACAAGTCGGTAACACAATATATTTTCTCCTAGACTTTAGTCTCTACTACATCAAATTCAGGGAGGAGAGAAAAGTGATCTCTATTGATCTCCCAACCTGGATTTTGTGTTACCTTCCCAGTCTCTTTGCAGCATTCTGCACCACCCTCCCTTGGTTGAACCTGTACAATTTCACTCCTTGTATCATAAAGTAGTTAATTTTGTTTTTTAGTGCCTCCTTTTATGTGTTCAAGTTAATAGAATGGCTCGACCCGCATATTTTAGCGGCGTAAATGTTTTTTCTGATTGGCGATTTCAATCATCACGCCAAAAGGAGCTCAGATCCTGACACTACTCGATTGCTTCCAGATATGGAGTCCTTGGGACCAACAGTAGAAGCCAGGACTCATACCGCATGACATATGCTTGGCTTAGTATTTTCTAATGCTTATAACTTAGAGGTAGCCCCAGTAGCTCAGGTGTGGCTCAGATCACTCTACCATAAGATTCCATTTTGATATTGAGAAATCTCGAGATGCTAATACAAGTGTCTCAAAATTAACTAGACCACGGAGGAAGATAGTACCCTCGGTTTTTACTCCAACTTTCTCCCCCACTCTTGAGCGACTATGGAGACATTAATACAGCATTAAATGACTTTGAGGGAGCCCTTACACAGGCCTTAGACACTATTATACCCCTTAAATGTAGAAAAATTAAAACAAAGACCCTTGTCTGGCATTGGCATTTTGAACCCCTAAAAAGGGGGAAACAGCTTGCAGAAAACTTGAGAGAAAGTGGAGGACTTCTAAATCCACTGAGGACAAACTCATTTATAAATCTGCATTAGGAAAGTATCAGAAAAACATTAAAATGGCAAGGAAGGTTCATATAGTCAAAAGAATAAATAATGCAAGTAATTCGCTGAAAGAGTTCTTCATGATCAAAAACGAATTTACCAACCCTGCTATATGTACCTCCACTATTCCAGCATCTCAGGCATTCTGTGATGATCTCACAGCTCATTTTGAACATAAAATCGTTAAAATATACCAATCTTTTCCAACAAATGCAGAACTGGTAAGGCAATCTTCATATAAATCTTCCGCCATATTCCTTTCTATGTCTCTTGAAACTTTTAATCCTGAGCAAGTGCTGGTCCTGCTCCACAGGATTAAATCCAGATTACCAGAGGATCGTGCTCCCCCTCACATTATGGGTACTCTAGCCCCAGTACTTCTTGCTCCAATCAGGGACTTGTGTAACTTCTCTCTATATTTGGAAGCTCTTCCAACTAAATGGAAAGCTGCTTGGGTCAGACCGATTCTCAAAAGATCTACGGCTGATCGTATAGATCTGGTCAATTGCAGCCCTTTATCATTGCTTCTCTTTCTTGGCAAGGTCACAGAGACCCTAGTCAATCACAAACTTGTATCATTTTTAGAAACCCACTCCCTATTAGACTCTTCCCAGTCAGGCTTCTATGCATCCTATGACATGGAGGCCACTGACACAATAAGGCTTGACTTAGACCAGGAGAACTCAGCCATTCTGGTTCTCCTGGATCTATCCGCAGCTTTCTATGCCATTTTTCATGTAATTTTAATCCCGAGATTGGTGTCCGAGGCAAAGCACTGGGGTGGTTGTAAAACATTTTGTAGGCATAGACACATACGATACAGTTGGACCCCTACACATCCAGAACCATGGCCGCAAAGGGGTTCCACAGGGATCATCTTAAATTGAACCCTTTTCAATGTTTATGTGGCTCCCCTGGCAAATGGTTATCAGGTCATGTGACTTTGATGCCATTTCATATGCAGATAACACACAACTTGTCATCACCATGGGGGCAAAATAGGAATCCACTAAAATCAAATTTAGGGACTGCATGATAAAGACGACCTCCTAGATGATGGCTAATTTCCTTAATCTGAACTCCAGCTTTTAGGGAAGCCCCGCACCATCTGGTCCAGTGACTGGTGGGTGTCAGAATTGGCACATACACTAACCCTTAAGAAAAAGGTTAAAAATGTAGGTGTTCTTATTGACGATAACCTTTCCATGGAAGAGCATGTCTATTCAATCTCTGGCACATGTTTTGGGCTGAGGCACATAGTCAGGAAAGCCTTCCAATGGATTCCCCCTGCAGACCAGGAACGCTATGGTCCTGGCCCTGATAATGAGACACTTGAACTACGGGAACCCCCCTAATGGTCAAAATGAGCGAAGATCTCTTCTCCAAACTTCGAGTTGTTCTCCATAAAACAAGGAGGACACATAGAATCATTGTTTTACGATAGACAAATATTGATTCTCTCACGGAGGACATATATGAATCCTCCTCCTCCTCCTCTTCCTATTCCTCCTCCTCATATTCCTATTCCTTCTCCTATTGCTCCACCTCCTATTCCTATTTCTCCTACTATTCCTCATCCTATACCTCCACCTCCTATTTCTCCTCGTCCTCATCCTCCTATACCGCCTTTCCTTCTATTCCTCCTCCTCCCATTCCTCCTCCTATTCCTCCTCCTCTATCTCCTATTCCTCCTCCTCTTCCTATTCCTCCTCCTCTATCTCCTATTCCTCTTTCTCTTCCTATTCCTCCTCCTATTCCCCATCCTCCTCCTCCTCCTCCTCTTCCCACCCCTCCTCCTATTCCTCATCCCCTCCTCCTATTCCTCCTCCTATTCCTCTTCCTATTTCTCCTACTCTTGATCCTCTCCTCCTCCTCCAATTCCTCCTCCCCCTTCTATTCCTCATCCTCCTCCACCTAATCCTCCTACTTCTATCCCTCCTCCTCCTATTCCTCCTCCTCCTCGTCATCCTATTCCTCCTCCTCTTCTTCCTCTTAGTCCTCCTATTCTTCCCCCTCTTATTCCTCCACCTCCTATTCCTATTTCTACTCCTATTCCTCCTCCTATTCCTTGTCGTCCTCCTCCTATTCCTCCTTGTCCTCCTATTCCTCCTTCTCCTCTTATTCCTCCTCCTCATCCTTTTATTCCTCCTCCTCCTCCTCCTATTCCTATTCCTCGTCCTATTCCTTGTTCTATTCCTCATACTCCTCTTCTACCTTAGTCCTCCTATTCTTCCTTCTCCTATTCTTCCGCATCCTATTCCTCCTCCTATTCCTCCTCCTCCTATTCCTATTTCTACTCCTATTCCTCATCCTATTCCTTGTCGTCCTCCTATTCCTCCTTCTCTTCCTATTCCTCCTTCTCCTCCTATTCTTCCTCCTCTTCACCCTCATCTTCCTCCTCCTCCTCTTCCTTTTATTCCTCCTCCTCCTATTCCTATTCCTCGTCCTATTCCTTGTCCTATTCCTCATCCTATTCCTCCTCCTCCTCCTATTTCTCCTCGTCCTCATCTTCCTATTCTTCCTTTCCTTCTTTTCCTTCTATTCCTCCTCCTATTCCTCCTGCTCTTCCTCCTCCTCCGCCTATTACTCCTCCTCTATCTACTATTCCTCTTTCTCGTCCTATTCCTCCTCCTATTCTTCGCCCTCTTCTTCCTCCTAATCCTCCTCCTCCTCCTCCTATTCCTCATCCCCCTCCTCCTATTCCCCCTCCTATTCCTATTCCTCCTATTCCTGCTCCTCGTCCTCCTCCTCCTATTCCTCCTCCCTCTTCTATTCCTCGTACTCCTCCTCCCAATCCTCCTCCTATTCCTCCTCCTCCTATTCCTCGTCACCATATTCCTCCTCCTCCTCCTCCTCTTCTTCCTCCTCTTGGTCCTTCTATTCTTCCTCCCCCTATTCTTCCTCCTCCTATTCCTCCTCCTCCTAATACTATTTCTACTCCTATTCCTGGTCGTCCTCCTCCTATTCCTCCTCTTCTTCCTCCGCCTCCTCTTCCTCTTATTCCTCCTCCTCCTATTCCTATTTCTCCTCCTATTCCTCGTCCTATTCCTTCTCCTATTCCTCGTCGTCCTCCTCCTTTAATTCCTCCTCCCCCTCCTATTTCTCCTCCTCCTCCTCCTATTCCTCGTCCTCCTTCTATTCCTTCCCCCCACTCCTCTTATTTCCCTTATAAGCACAACAAAAAAACACATGGCATCTACATAGAGTACTATTGCATAAGCAGAAGAAAACAAACGGGCCTGGTTATGAGTGGGTCTGTATTTTACGCCCTTACGTAGGCCCTCTTTGCACAGGGGCTGCAATTCTGACTGGGCGGTATTAACGTACCCGATAATAACTGGGTGTGTCAAATAACCCAACCTTCTACAAACTTTGGCAGATCAAGCCTGCTGGAATTGAACAGGGCTAAAAGGTAATTGTCCTGTCCTTTACCATGCAGAATTTGGTGCTCCGAGCACCAAAATTCGCATGTTATTCTGCAAAAACTTGGAATAGGTTTTATTTTTCCCTCCACATTCCACTTATACTCAGAATCTGGCCCTAGGCGGCTATAGTTAGGCTTGCCCTTAATGGTACTTGACGCAAGTCATGCCCAACTAGTTTGAAGATCTATTTGAGTAGCATTTCTAATAAAAAAAATACTATTAAAAAGTTACATACATAGAAAAAACTTGATAGGTGGAAAAAGTGAGGGGAGCAAGCAATTGTGAAACAGACAAGACGAATATGGAGTCATATTACATGCTTCTAATTTGCATTCACCACTTTGAGGTACCAGGGTGAGGGGGGTAGAATAGAAGCATATAGAATAGAGTGAAAGGGACGAGGTAGAAAGTTGTTGTGTGTTCAAGCATCGCCAGGTATGATATCATTCAGGGCTAACTTGAGTGACACGAGATGGGTGATAATCCAACAAGTTAACAGAGATTTGAGGGAGCAGAACAGGCACATCCTTGTTAGTCCTCAGTGGACAAGTTTTGGCAGTGAGGGAGTCCACATGGTTAGACCCCGCCCATTTCAAGGCTGTTAAGGCCATGCCCTGTGCACAAATGGAAAAAGAAACAATCTAGGGGGTAGTAACAGAAGAGACTCACTTGGTGGTCACAGCTCCAGAAGTGTTCTGTTTCAGTGGGTAGGGAGGCGGCAGTCTTCAAAGACATCTTAGGGCTGTAGCCGTCTAGTTTTGTGTGAGGGAAATACCACGAACCTAGGAATATTCATGGAGCTGGCAGCAAATATGATGCGGTCCAGAGAACACAGATGGACTAAGAGTGCCCAGGTATTAACCACTCCAAGTGACATTGCCTAGTCAGTCTGTAGCAAGTTTGAGATTTTGCAATGGACAAACAACTTCTTTGATGCCCATCAAGAGGTGGGTGTCAAATGTTACAGGTATAGGGACATGCTGAGAGCTTGTCACGTGACCTTACACAGTCTCTACGCCTGTTCAAACTAAAAGGTGAAGTGACTGCGATACCCACCCTCCAGGGGGTGGAACATGGAATAGAACATCACAGATTGTAGGGGAACGAACATGATGGTTCGCGGTGTCCAAAGGCCTATCAATGTATGTGGCAGTCTTCAAGGATCAGCCACTATCTGTAATAGTGTCCAGGGTTCAGGTAAGAGGAGTGCCCGTCTCCAAGCCACAATGGTGGCAGGCCCTAAATTGCACCAGAACCAGACCCCCAAGAACACACTATAGCCATGAAAGTATGCAATTGAACATACAATGAGTAATGACAGTGGCCAGATAACATCTGGTTGCTGTGACAGATGGAGGGCACAAACAGTAGCAGTGAAAATGCCCAAGGGAATGCAAGACTAACAGGAGGATTTTTTTGACAAGTTGCAATTCATGACGTTCTCCTAACAGTACCACGCAAACAAATGATGGACAGAATGCTGAATAATCATTCATTCACCCCCAGTCAGGAGATCTGGGATAAATCCATTGTTCCTTTGCTCATTACGCCACCCCAGTTTAGACCCAGCCAGTCTTGACCCTGCTCCTCAAGAAAATTGGAGAAACCCTGAAACCGGTCCCAGGATGCTTGTTTCTGGTCCAGGGAATTGAATTGAATTGAATTGAATTGAAAAGGTTCTTCTATAGCGCATGGCTACTCGAGAGCATCCCAGCGCTTGATAGTTAACCAGAAAGAGAGAGAGAGAAATAAAGATCTGACGTAGACTGGGCGAATGTAATTATGTGTTGGGAAACAGAATAGTTTTTATCTTTTTCCGAAAGACAGTCAAACTGGGCTCTAAGCGAAGTGGAAGAGGGAGGGCATTCCACAATCTAGCTGCATTACGCGAGAACAGGCGGTCCCCTGTTCGAGCTCTGTAGGTCCTGGGGATTGTGAGGAGGTTTTGCTGTTTTGAACGGAGATCCCTAGATGGTCTGTATGGTATGACCATGTCTTTTAAGATGGGAGGGCCATTCCCATAAAAAGTTTTGTGGACCAGACAGAGAGATTTAAAATGCACCCGCTCCTTTATGGGGAGCCAGTGCAAAGTCCTAAGTGATGGTGCAGCTGATATGCGGTGACTGGTTCCGGTAAGTAGTCTTGCTGCGGAATTCTGGGCGATCTGAAGTTGTCGTATAACTGAAATGGGGGCGCCCAGATAGAGTGCATTCCCATAGTCCAGCCTTGATAAAATAAGCGACTGGACTATGGTTTTTTTTGCAGCTTCTGGTAGCTGAGGGAGGATTTTCCGAATTGTTTTAGTTAAGCCAAAGCAAGTGGCTACAGTCTTTCTTGCCTGTATTTTGAGAGACAGTTCCGTGTCAAGCCAGAAGCCAAGGGTTTTTATTTCAGATTTTGGAGTGGGCCCAAGACCCATACAGGGAGGCCACAAGATGGTGTTGTTAAAAGTGGCTTTCCTTCCCAGCAGCATTAGCTCAGTTTTTCCCCCATTTAATTTCAGGTGGGATGCATCCATCCATTTCGCCACCGCCTCCAGGCAGCTACGTAGATTGTTTGGGGGGTGGTCCACCCGATTTAGAGAGACCACTAACTGAGTATCGTCAGCATAGCTTATCAGCTGGATTCCAAAAGGGGCTACAACCTCCGCTAAAGGTGCCATATATATGTTAAACAGTGTGGGGCTAAGGGAAGATCCCTGTGGTACCCCACACTGTAATGGCACGGGGAGGGAGCAGTTGGTATCTGAGAAGACCCTGAAGATTCTGTCACTAAGAAAGGACCGAAGCCATTCAAGGGCCTTGCCCATGACTCCAATCCTCTCGAGGCGAGCCAGAAGGACACGGTGATTAACCGTGTCAAAAGCGGCACTGAGGTCCAGGAGGATGATGGCCGCGCTGCCACCTGCGTCCAAAATCCTCCTGGAATCCTCGACCACTCTTAACAAGGCTGTCTCGGTCCCTTGTCCCTTTCGGAATCCCGTTTGGGTAGGGTGTAGCAAGTCATAGGTCTCCAGGTATGATGCTAGTTGTTTATTTACCCATTTTTCGGTAAGCTTACTGATACCGGGAAGGAGGGAAATTGGGCGATAGTTTGAAAAATCGTCGGGATTAAGGTTTTTTTTTTTTAGCAAGGCCTTTACCATGGCCAGTTTCCAATCTTGTGGTACCACACCAGATTCCAGTGAGGCATTTACAAGATTAATGATATAATTGTTTACATAGGGTGAGGCGAGTTTTAGGATAGCCATAGGTGCAGGATCAAGAGGAGAACCACTTTTTATGGAATTGAAAAGAGCGGGAAAGAGTTCGCTATTAAGCGGGAGGAAAGATGCCAGGCGGGGTGAGGTGACGTTTGAAGCATCCATCAGCAGCTGGTTTGGTTCAGTTACAGGAAGGGGGGGGAGAGAGAGAAGAATGTTTTTAATTTTTGTAGAAAAAAAACTTGCAAGTTCATTGCAGCGCACACCAGATTCCTCTGGAGAGAGTTCGGGGGAAGGTGGGTCGGGGGCTTTTATCAGTGTCTTTACTATTCTGAACATTTCTCTAGGGGCATTAGCAGAAATTTCAATTTTTTCAGCATAGTAGATGGATTTAGCTGTATTAAGGGCGGATTTATATTTTTTTATGGATGATCTATATATAATTTTCTTCTCTTTGTCGAAATGTTTTCGCCATAGCCTTTCTTCTTTTTTGCATTCCTGCTTGAGTAGCCTGAGGTCTGAATTGAACCAGGGCTGTTTATTGGAACTTTTTTTGTGTGCGATTTCTTTTTTGGGGAGCACTTTGTCCAATGACAGCTCAATCCAATGATTAAAATCTGCGTTAGCCTTTTCAATGTTTTGATTGGCCAGAGGTTCGCTCTGCTTTAGCGATTCAATCCAATCATCGGATTCCAATTTTGTCCAGCGTCTATTTAAAATTTTGTGGGAAGATTTTTTTTGGATGGGTCTGGTAATTTTCCATGAGAAGGGAATCACCATATGGTCAGACCAAGGGATCCGGTATGGATCATCTGCGGACAAGTGTAGAACATTGGAAAAAATAGGGTCTAGGAGATTCCCTTTGAGGTGGGTGGGAAGCTGAACGATCAGATTAAGATGACAGATGGCTAGATCTTTAATTAATTCCTGTGCAGTAGTATCCAGGGGGTTATTAAAGTGGAGGTTCATGTCTCCTAGCACAATAAAATTGGAAACCTTGCTGGCCGCATCCAGGGTGGCTTCAATTAGTCCTTCTGCAAATTGACCTATCAAGCCGGGGGGGCGATAAATTAGAAAGCCCGAGAGAGAAACTTCTGGGGATTGTGCAATGGAGAATTGTATACTCTCACAATCTGGGATAGGGCAATCGATCAGGCGACAAGCTAGGTGTTCCCTGTACACAATAGCAATCCCTCCACCAACCTTCGGTCCTCGATCCTTATGTTGGATCAAATAACCAGATGGTAAGGCACGGACGATATCGGGACCAGATGACAGTCCAAGCCACGTTTCTGTTAAAAAAAGAATATCCAACTGGGAATTTTCGATTAGTAGAGCAACTTCTGTGGCATGCTTTGGTAGAGAACGGCAGTTAACCAAAGCCATATTTAGGACAGCCTCTCCTTTTGTATTTTTGGTGCCAAGAGTGGTATTGATGGTGGCCTCCGTTATCCTAAAGGGACAGTGTATGCAGGAGAGACAGCCGGAATCGACGTTGACAGAGTGGCAACATTGGGGTGGGGGTTTCCCTTTCAATGAAAGGAGTATCGAGCGGGAGTATAATGGGGGGCATAGGGTGAAAGTGCCAGGGGACATGGCCCTAAGTCCCGACAGGTCACGAACGGGCGCAAACGGGCATGACTCTGGCACGACTCCGGCGCAGGTCCGGCGCGTCCGCAGTACGCGTCCGCTGCGCGGAGTCGTGACCATGGGGAGCAGGGTCAAGACTGATTTGCATATAGCTGGGTCTAAATTGGAATGGCATGGTGTGCAAAAAAACGATAGATTTAGCCCAGGCCTGTGAATAGGAATGAATGTTTGATTGGCTTAGCATTCCATCCATCATCTATTCCTTTTGCATTTGTCACCCTAAGTGGGAAAGGTATGCCCAGACGTGGGGCCAGTGCTCGCTACACTACCAGATTCAAGCTAGTCTGGCTGATGAGGGCGTAAAAGAGATCCCAGGATGCTTGTTTCTGGTCCAGGGAGGACCTGGCATTTCGGGTTGGACTGTTCCCATGGGGAGCAGGGTCAAGATTGATTTGCATATGGCTGGGTCTAAACTGGAAAAGAGTGGCGTGCAAAAAAATGACGGATTAACCCAGATCTCTGACTAGGAGTGAATGTTTGATTGGTTCAGCATACAGTCCATCATCTGCTCTTTTTTGCCCTTCTCCTAAAAGTAGGCAGATGTGACTGTTTTCAACAGGCAAACAATATCCGTGACCGTGTCCAGGAAGCATACAGCAGCAGTGACAGTCTACAAAGATAAGGCCAAAATGACCATTTCAAGAGCTGGCCAATGAGCATGTCAGTGATGTAGAGGGCAGGTAGAGGTCAAAAGATGACAGCGAAAGAAAAGGTCAGATGTTGCAGTATTTAGGCAACACCCACAGAGGAGACAGTCTTCAGTGAGATTCCAGATGTGACAATCTTCAAGGCACAGGTAGCATAGTCTCACGTTATCCAAGGGACAGATGGTAGCAGCATTGATGGGGACTGTGGGACACCAGGCAGCAGTCACAGTCTCCAAGAAGAAACAGATGTGGCAGTCTCCAAGGTACATGTAGGGGCAACATTGATGGTGTCCACCAGCGACAAAGAATCAGCGTCCGTCTACAGGGAGAAAACAAATGAGACATCGCCCAAGGGACAGATAGAGGCAGCATTGACAGCAATCATTAGACAACGGGGAGCAGTCGCAATCACCTCGCAGTAAACAGATGTGACAGTTTTCAAAGCTTCCGATTGTGGCAGCAGTGACAGTGGCAAGGGACACAGGGCAGCAGTGATGGTCCCAAGGGACAGACTGCAGCCGTGCCAGTGCACTGGTCCATCTGGCGAGGCTGTCACTGCAAACGTGCCTAATTGGATCCATTAACAGGTCCGTTTTGTGGCTCATTTCCCCATATTCCAATGTTGACAAAGGAAGTTTATTCTCCAGCTAAATATAAATCCTGCCTGGGGCCTGTTGTAGTTAATTCCTTATAACAGGCAGCTCTTGTGGCAGCAGGAGGTTTGTCAGAGAACAGCTTATCTTAGGCAAATCGGATTTCATTAGCCAGCAGCCCATCCATGTGTCTGCAGCAGTGGAAATAAGAGAGGGAAAGGAGAACCGCAGGGAGTTAAGAATCGAGAGGAAGCTATGCGAGACATAGGAGAAGTTACGAGGGAAAATAAAAGATTAGGGAGGGGGGGCAAGGGGAGATAGAGAAGGAATGAGCGTAAACTGGGGGCAATAAAAGACAGAGAAGGGAAGATGTAATGGGGTAAGTGAGAAGCAAAGGAAGAGAGAAACACAAAGGAAGAATGGGGGAGATGGAAGAGAGATTTGAAAGAATAAGAAGAGAAACAATGAGAAACAGAAGTAAAGAATAGCAAGAAGAGACAACGAGAGAAAGAAGGGGAACATAAGAGTGAGGGGTAAACGAGAGACCGAAGACACAAAATGGAAGGAATAGAGTGAGAAAGAAGATGGGGTAAGAGGTGATAGCTACGGTAAGACAGAATGGTGAGACATTTGGATAAGGTACGGGGACAAAGAGGAGGCAAGGGAAGACAGAGGAAGAGGGATAGCAGAGTCTGGATGAGTTGGCCATGGGGGGGAGGGGGGAGGGGGGAGAAGAGAGAAATTAATTGCAACTAGTAGGCCTGCGCCTCTTGTGCCATCCACTAAAGTAGCTTTTTAAAACATGTCTCAGGCCTGTCACTGCAGCCTGCAGTGCAGTATTTATCTGCCATTTCGATCTGGCAAAATAAACCTTTTGCCAGTCCTTTAACGTACTTCCATTTTCATACATAAAGTCACCCCTAAAGTAGGCCCAGAAGGTTCACAGGGCAGGTTGCCTTGTTTTAAAAAGTAAGACATATGACTTTTCGTTTTACATGCCCTGGTAGTGAAAAACTACTTAAGTCATTTAAGGCATATCTCTCCCATTTACTAACATGGGGGTAACCTTATTACATTTAATAAGTGATAACATTTGACTGGGGGCAGATAGAGATATACTGTTTATACTTAAATTAATTGTAAATTTGGATTTTAAGTCACCATTCTGAAATGCCACGTGTCAAAAGTTGGCATTTTCTGGTCTTAATCATTTGTGCCTTCGCCAGTATCCTGGGTCACATGACTGTGAATGGCTCTGCTGTTGGGGTTTGTGAATTCCTGCCAGACAGCGGTACAAAGGGGATTGGGTGTAGGCAGGATGGGCCACCCTTCAAGGATGGTTATGAAAGAGTTGTACTTAACGCCACTTATATTTCAAAAGGCTTTGTCTGCGATATACACAAAGTAACCCGATACTAGTCTTCTGTCAGCCAGTGCTTCTTGGAGCCCTGACACAGGAAGGGAGGAACGTTCCAAAACCAGATGTCTGGGTACTATGGGCAAACACCCCACTTCAAAGGCTGGCACCAGGTATACACATTGGACCTTGTGAGCACCTCTTCAGTACACTCCTGGACCTGCAGACATCACAAGAGGAAGGACTGGCTTGTTCCCCAGAGGACTGCCCTGCTGCTTGTTGCCTGCCCTGTCCCCCAGAGGACAGCCCTGCTGCTTAAGGCCTGCCTTGTTCCCCAGAGGGCTTCTCTGCTGCTTGAGGCTTGCCTTGCCCCCAGAAGACTGTTCTGCTGCTTGGTCTTGACCTAATCTCTGGGTTAAAAAACTATAGCTGCTCCTTCATCCCAGGCTACAGAGAGACTCTAAGGGCCACTTGGACAACCTACTTTTTTGAGCTACAGGGACACAACAAGCTCCTTGTTACTCCCTGCAACTGCTGAGCTGACTTGCTGCACTGTAATTGTCTGAGCCCTGCTGGCATCTGATAAAGTGAGTCCCTGATTCCTAGGAGGTGCCTACGCAGGTCCTGGACCATTAGCTAGCATCAAAGTGCACCCCTCATCAAGAAAAGGTGAATTCCTGGCATTTTGGGCTCCTGGCAAGTGTGAATGGGCCAATTCACACCTAGACCCTGCTGCCTGCAATGACCACCTACATGAATTTTTGGTGAATCCGACTCTTCGCACTTAGGTGCCCGCCTGCGATGACCAGCAATACAAAATCTGCACTTTCCATTATAGCACTGACAGCCCGCACTGACTGCCAACGCAAAGCTTCAGCAACAAACGTCTGGGATTCCTGACCAGATCTTCACGCTACAGCAATGATCATCTATGACACCAGGCCTGCTCTTCATGCTACAACAAGGACCATCCGAACACTCTGCCTGCTCCTCACTCCCTCCTCCACCACGAACATAACTCTTTGTGCCGGTCTTTGAGCAGCTAACCTGTTCAGCAGGACTAACCTGGTTTCTGAAATTGTGACTTTTCACCAGTGTAGCACGACCAGATGACCATGAGTGGTGCTTTGTGCTTTTAGATACTATAGCTACCTACTTCAAAATTGCATAGCTCCAGTTCTACTGATTGAATTTTTGATGTTCTGGTATCATTTTATGTATTACGATTTACTCTGTGATTCTAATTTGGTTTGGGCTTTTTATTGCTTTTTCACTTCATTACTGTTCATGTGCTGCATAAATACTTTACACCTTGCCTCCAAGTTAAGCCCGACTGCTTTGGCCCAAGCTACCAGAGGGATCAAGCACAGGTTAATTTAGTAACTTTTGTGGTTTATCCTGACAAGCATTGTAGTTGTTGCCTAAGTGGGGCTTTCACCCCCTCAACCAATAACCGAATATCTTACAGCAATGAATGAGGAGATCAGGGCAATTGAGAGTAGACCATGCAGAATCAATAGACGAGAGAACATAAGTTAGAGAAGAATATTAGTGGCAGAGACAAGGGAGAGAAAACGCGAAGTGCAGTGGTGGGTGAGGGCTAATGAGTTCGCACCCAAAACAGGAGTGGTGGGAGGATAGGCACAGGCAGGGTGAAAGAGAGAGAATATCAGATTAAGATTAGGTACAAAGAAGCAGTAGAAGAATGAGAGAAATTGAAAGAAGACAGAAGAAATACAGAAAGGCTGGGAGAGGTAGAGAAGAGGTAGCGTGAGGCAGATAAGGGAGATACACAAGAGACTCAAAGGGAGAAAATAGAAGGTGGGTGAGAGGAATGAACCTGACTTACAGGAGAACAGACTTTGGAGACAGAAAAATAAAGAATCGTGATTTAGGAGAAGTAAAGGAAAATAGAGCATTTAACAGTGGGTAAAACGAGAGGAGAAAATGGGAAAATAGGAGCTAAAGGAGGAAAATTAAACAAGCAAAAGAAGGAGGCCAACTAAGGCCTATTATAGACAAAATTCTGTGACTGCAGGATGAACTGGGAGAAGCAGAAACACAACAGAGAGAGGCAAAGAACCAAATAAACAAGATTTTATTCATGCCATGATGGACCATGACCGTGTTGTTTTAACGGAGATTTGGCTATGTGAAGTTAGAGCCACAAAATGTGCTGTGGTTGAAAGATTTTAGAAAATATTCCTCAAACTTGAATGCATCAGCCGGAAACAGCAGAATTACATAGACAGAAAAGAGAGAATGAATGCAACTGCAAAAAGATTACATATATGTGAGGATATGGTTTCCTGCTTGGAGATATTGGCTAAGCCAACAAGTGAGGTTTTTGTTGTTGTTGTTAGAGGAATTGATTGGTAAGAGAAATTTGCTTACTGGATGAGGAGGGTGAAACTCTACCCAAGCAGCACCCACAATCTTGCCGGTACCCTGATGTGAGATCAAAAGTACTGAGAAACTTGGCAGCGCCCTGCCAGCCTATGAGCTCAACAGCTCAGAAGATGCGGTGTGCGTCATTCTTATTAATGGAAATGAGTTCTCATTAGTCCACAAAGAACCTGAGTTCTAGAGTGGTGTCTGGTGGGGCAGCCTAGGGGACCAGCACCACTGGGCTGGACCAGGAACTGTTTGAGGGCTCAATCACCCCTAACATCAGCATCTTGGAAACCTCCTCCCCGATGCTGGCCCAAACCTAATCCGACAGCCAGTAAATGTTATTTTTGACAGGTGGACTGTCTCCAGTGTCTATGTCGTGGACACATAAATGTGTAAGCCAAGAGTTGAGGGAGTAAAGAGAGGAAAACTCCTCCAACAACTGGCAACAGTCACTCTATGCACAGGGGTCAGAGTAGGAGAAAGGTTAATACCCTTTACTGAGCCAACGTGCACTTGGGCAGACAGGTGGTCAGTGAGAGGTTCACTCTCCTCCTCCACCACTTCATCTGTCACTAGGAGCATGTTGACTACAGACCTCTCAAACTGTGGGTTGAGCCACTATATGTGGAGCACCCTTAAGGGGTTATACATGACATGAGATCCACCAGGTAGGTGAACTCCCCCTTCCACTCCTTTACCTTGTATGGGCCAGTCCAGTGGTCCTGGAGAACTCTGGGTTCCTGAGTAGAAAGGCCCTATACACACCGTGGAGCCACTACCACATGTGGTCATATAGACCCATCCAGGCAATCCTAACATCTCCAAGTGTGACCGGAGTTCTTTCGCTTTCCAAATAGTGTGGTTGAGGTCATTTTCCAACAATCTACAGGCATGGCAGGGTGGGTCCACAACTACTTTTAGAGAACCTGAGACCACACTCCCACTCACTGAAAGAAAACCAGAGCCGCTGGTAGATGACTTTTTTGGTTTTCTGCGACTATGACTTGGTGTTATATATTAGCGAGGAGCTGCTCTGAGAACACCAGTAGTCATGCTGATTACTGCGTTCTTCAGAGCCTGAAGCCGTTGCTCATTGATGGCGACCCACTGCCTATACTTAGAAATATTTGCACTTATGCGGGCATGTGGGCTTTTGGTACTGTCTCATTATCCCCTATGGATACAAAGGCAACCTTGGTCTGCTTCCCAAAGTTAAATGGGACCACCTCCTCCCCAAGCGCTGCACTTACCATCCCAAGTGCCTGCCCTACGGTGGGAGATGGGAGGGCTGTGCCGACTTGGGACATTTGTTCTTCCCTGGAGTGCCCATACTCATAGCACTCAGTACACTGGGGGACTCTGTGCATTGGGGTACAGACATCCCTAAGCACCCTTTCTTCTCTGGCTCAGATTGCTGCTCCCTTGGGAAATATTTTGGGGGCCTTTTGAGAACTCCTTAATTTTAAGTTTTTCTCCTCCCTCTTCTTTCTGGTGGTACCCCGGACTTCCCTTCTGGGAGTCTCCTAGATGCCTTTTTGGAAACTCTGGTGTTGGCCAGGAGGCCCGCCTCCTCGGAAAGCTTCCTGAGGCCAATCTGCTTGCTGTCCACTAAGTGTTGGAACAGCTCTGAGCATGTACTCTCTATTAATCAAGTTGTGCAGCCTATTATAATCATTAACATTGCTCCCCCTCACCCAGCCATACAGTGCCATGTTGGAGTAGTCTAAGAAATCCACCCAAGACTAATTTGAAAGCTTGCGGCTGTCCCTGAACCTTTGGCATTACTTTATTGGGGGCAGCCCAAATCTAGCGACAAGTATGGATTTCATGGGGGCATACCAGTTTTGGTCCTCTACTTACAGTGTGAGTAGTGTGTCACTCGCCACTGGAGGCCTATGTTTACAGAAGATCCTCCCCCCCCCAGTGCTCCTCTGGGATTTTGTGTACCCTCAGGGTCCCCCCATAATCAGAAAACCATTCATCTATGTCATCTCCTACCATATAATTGGCCACCAGATCTTTAGATATGCAGAGTTGTGGACTTTCTGGTCTCCTTTACACACTGAGTGCATGCTGCCACCATTGCTGCTGGACTCTGCGTGTTTAGCTTTAAGGTCCAACTCTGAGGCTCTTTTTATGAGCCATTTTGTCTCATCCACAGCCAATTTCCTTTCCTCCATTTTGAGTAGGGCCATCTTTAGCCTAAACTCTGCCTTACTGTCTTCCAGCTCCTCTGGGGACAGGCTATGCTGTAGTGTAGTTCCTATATTCCCAATAGGCTCTGCGCATTGGAATAATATAAACAGCAGTGTAGACGTAGGACTGAGGTCGCCTAGGTCTCTACTGACTATATTAGACTTAATTAGTTTTGCCAGCTAGCTCAGAGGTCACTAGAAACTTTCTCGAGTAAACAAGGAGGAGTTTAACTTCCCTGGATAGACAAGAAGGTATTAGCTTCCGACAACCATAAAACATGACAACTTTTCTCCCTCAGAATAAGAGTGTATCTCTAGAGTCGTGTGAAAACAATAGACAGCTATTTTACTCAGTCAATCGTGCATACTTAGTTTCACCAGAGTGCAGAGAATAGAGAGACGGGCGTTTTCAATAATAGGTGTTATTTATTGAGCAGTCTTCTTTCTCATGCAAGAGAAATGAATTGCCACAATTGCAATACTTAGCATAAAGTAAAGTGCGTACAGTAAAAGGAGTATTATGAAATAATACTGTAAAAGCATTGATATGGTTTCTTAGCCATATGATACTTTAAAATGGATAAAATATATACATATATATATACATTGACTAACGTACTCAACTGGTGCTTCTAAATACGCCTACCCCGGTGTACCTGACCTAAGCCTAATACGTGTATTTATGTATGTATGTATGTATGTATGTATGTATGGTGTTTTTGTAGAGCGCATGGTTACCAGAAGGCATCCCAGCGCTGTGATAGAGTAATACTCAGAGGGGGCGAGGAGAGCGGGGATCATTTTGGAAAGAGGAAGGTTTTCAGTGTCTTCCGGAAGCGAAGATGGCCAGGTTCTGCGCGTGAGAAGGAGTAAGTAAGTAGCAGTTTAAGTTAAGTTGGTTTTGCCAAGAATCTGAATCAAGAATTCTCTTTAAGGGTTTAGTCAGCTCCGTACCTGGGTAATAGAAAGCAGGAGCTCTGGTATCGCAGGACTTGATATCCCAGCAACCCGCAAGGGCGGCTGGGAACACCGGAGCTGGATTTCTCGGCAGGAGAAAAGACAGCGTCTCTCTCAGTGCGTCAAAAGGGAGGGGCGTCGTCCGTGGGCTCTCCGCATCAGCTGGGCTCTCGGGCAAATAGATAGCCGCTCTGCTCCAAACCACCGTGTCTTTGCTTAAGGCAACGTTGGTATATTTATACATGAAAGGTGCCGGGTTTGACGTAAGGTTGGACATAAGACGTCACCAAGAACTAACAGTTCTTTCTGACTCTAGGAGTTCTTGTGCAAATCAAAACAAGAGCAGGGGGATTTCCCGGGCTGCCGGAGGCTTGGTTTGTTTAAAGAACGCGTTGTACTTTCTAGGAGTCTAGAGGAGTAGCCATGCTGTATTTGGACTGAATGGGTTGTTACTAAATATGGATATGATTCTTATGCCTTTATAAGGATATTATTTATTATAACCACATAAGGGCATAAATCAGGAATATCGAATTAGGGTCCTAGATAGAATTACAACAATGCGACAATACATTGCTCTGGCAGGGAGTTGGAACTCAGGAGATGTGTCATCCACCTGCCCTCAAGATTGTTTTTCAGGCCTGATATCCAGGTCCTAATCCTGCTCCACCACGTCCTCCTCCTCATTTCCATCCTCTGTGGCTATTGTTTAGTGATGGAGCTCTGTCCAGGCCCTTGTAGCTTTCTGAAGTTCCAACATCTTGTTGCCCTTCTTTATTTGCAGGCCCCTTACCTCACAGAACTGTTTGAGCTCAACCACAGTGTAACTTTTCAGGTTGGCTATCTCAAGCACCATTACTGCAGGAATGGTCTCAGACAGTCCAGGGGTAATGAGAGTAGATTTGTAAAAAGTAAAAGAGCCAACCAAGGAGAATTAAAACAACTCAAAATGGTCTCAAATTATGTATATGGGGTGGTAGTGTAACACAAAAATTACTGTATGGCACTGCACAAAAACAAGTAAAAATCATCACTGCTAAACACCAGTATAAGAAATTGGGTTACTGGTTCAGTGGGGTGAAACCCTACTCCAGCAGCAACCAAAATCGTTGTCAGGGTGAAGTCACAAGCAAACCCCAATGTAACCTTTGCTCAACCCTCTGGTAGCTTTGCACAGAGCAGTCAGTCTTAGCGTAGAAGCAATGTGTAAAGTACCTGTGCAACTCTTCAAACAGCAACAAAATGAAAACACACCACAAGGGATCCCACACCAGATTCGAAAAACAGAGTATATTTTAATAAATAATACAAGACAAAAACAACAAAAAAGCAACCATTAGAATTGGAGATATGCAAGTTCAAAGATTTCAGTGACAATAGCGCAACAAAGCGGCAAGTGGATATCTAAATGCGCCAGGCCATGACAAAGGCACAAGTTCAGGCCGACCGTGATGGAATAAGAGCTGGCTACAGAGACCCAGTTGGTACAGCTAAACAAGAGTACCTTAAATCCTTGTTGCAGAGCATTGCGAGGTCTCGTGTCGAGGATGCGTTGCACAGCTAAGGCAGCGCGAGGTCCGGGTCGGAGATGTGTCATGCAGCATCTGTCCCACGGAGCTGCGATGCGTGGTCCTGCGTCATCTTCAAGGAGGCAGTCGATGACATTAGGCTTGGGATGTGATGTCCAGCATTGCGGATGCATTGCGCAGCGACTAGTTTCGAAGAGGCTGCAGGGCCTGCGATACGAAGTCCTGCTTTATAATCAACGCTGCCAACCACAAGAAGCTTGCGATGCAAGGGCCTGTGCAGGCGGTGCATCGCACATAGACAATTCTGAGAAGGCTGAGGGCTGTGAGGTTGATATGGTGTCCTTGCGCTGGAAGAATTCTTGCAGTAGAGGTGATAAGTCAGTTCTGCTTGGGGTAGCATCACGTAACAAAGGAGATGTGTCTGTTCTGCTGGGCCCACAGATATGCTTGTACAGAACCTTCAGGCCGAAGGGTCCAGGACTGGGGTGGCATCAGTTGGCAGGGTAGAACTCACAGTTGCAGAGACCAGGTGCTGGTTACAAGAGACTAGACCTTGAAGTCACTCTACAGGTTGCAGGTCAATTATATCTCAAACCTCTTGTCCTTGTTTATTGGTCCATCATTCTCATGTACCTATTTTTATTTATACATGCACACATATATAATGAAGAGTTACTGCTTATACTTCCATAGAGCAGTTTGATAAAATGTCACATGAAGACACTCAAGCTCTGGGCAGGTTGCCATCCACACCCACAAATAATGACACACAGCCAGATGAGTGGGAGGGTGTGCATATGGGCACACACTGAACCAGGTTACTGTCAAAGTTTTATTATAAAACAACTAAAGATCAACATGCACAGAGTATGGAATTCCCACAGATAAGACACTGAGCTGTCCATTTCAAAGTTTAAAACTGATTGCGTATCAGGACAGCTTAATCAATCAATCAATCAAGTCGTACTTGTATGGCACGACTTAATACCCAAAAGGGTATCCAGGTGATGTGCTGCAGGAATCAAAGAGCCAGATCTTGAGCCCCTTCCTGAAGTTGGTAAACAAGGGTGAGGTGCGGTAGTGGATGGAGAGGGTGGTCCAGGATTTGGTGGCAAAGTGAGAGATGGAGCGTCCTCTGGAGCGGCAGATGTGTGGTACGTGTGCAAGGGCAAGGTGTGTGGAGCGGAGGTTCATGGGAGGTCGGTGGAAATATAGGCAGTGGTTCATGTAGGTGGGTCTTTGGTCATATAGGACTTTGTAGGCGTGGGCCAGGAGATTGAAATTATATCTCTTCTGGACAGGGAGCCAGTAGGGGTCCTTCAGATGCTGGGTGGTGTGGGTCCTCTTGGGCAGGTTGAGGATCAGTTGAGCTGCATTGTGGATAATCTACAGTTTTATATTGAGTTCGGTGGTGGTGCCGGCATAAAGTGTGTTGTCTTAGTACAGCTGTCTAGTGATGAGGGCCTGAGTCACTGTTTTCCTGGTGCTGCTGGGGAGCCACTTGAACACTTTGTGGAACGTGTGGAAGCAGGCAAAGAAGACGGTGTTGAGCTGACGTTTCACGGAGAGTTCACTGTCCAAGATGATGTCGAGGTTGCATCTGTGATCTTACGAAGGGGGTCTGAGTTCTAATGGCCACTTCTAAGTTTTGAAACAAATGTGCTCCCAACGTCAGGGCAGGATGCCACTCTGAAACAACTGTACAAAATGTGGTCAAGTAAGTAGTCTAATGGAAGAATTATTGCAAAACGATAGTGACTGACACAGGACCTGTAATTCCAGCTTCACATTTTCTTCTTGAGCCTACTCCAAGAACATTAATTACACTCTGCAGATTGAGGAGGGCATGTGATATTTGAATGAATGAGTAAACAGTTTATTTTTACCATCTTAAAAAGCACAAGTATATTTTGAATATAGGTCAACCCCACATCTCTCACAGCTTAAGGATCATGCATGGCGGGAGGATGGCCTTTTTACGTATATTAATAAAATACTATTTTACATGAGAAAAAACCCTGGACATTCACTGAAAATAACAAGGATTAAAGTTGCATTATAGTTAGGTTTAAATGTCAGTTTAAATGCAACAGTGTAAGCTAAAAAATAATTAACTGAAATTCACCACTTACAGTTATTTTAGTGGTGAAATGCAACAGTGTAAGCTAAAAATAACTGAAATTCACCACTTACAGTTATTTTAGGTAACTTACGATGCACTATATTTTACACAACTCATGACATGTTCTACAATATAATTGATAACATCACTGTTGATATCTAAAATTACATAATTCATGACAACACAGCGCACGTCGGTGGCACGAGTTATAGTTATTGTAAATAAGCATTACTTGTTACTTTGAGTTTTTTATTTAACTTTCAAATATTACGTTTCACTGACATATTCACTTACCTCTAACCTTTGGGTTTTTTCAGTGAATATATCGTCTTTTAGCAGTTAATATTAGGTTTCATAAGCTGTAGCTATAGAACATCTTTACATCCACCCCACTTATTTCTTTTTAAATATTTTTTCGATCCTGCAAGTGTAAAGATGTTCTATAGATACAGCTTATAAAACGCGTAGGGGAAATACAGCAAGATCATTGATAGGTACATGGAAATGAAAATATATCTATGGAGGTCAATTCATAAAAATACAAAGGTTAGTGAAAGCAACACTAAGTCCCCTTCGGGTAACCTTTGCCAGCACCATGGACACTCAGCAGCCTCCTATTTACTGCTTAGGGACTAAATCGAATAGCAAGGAATGGAAACTGCAGACAGTAAATAGGGTACTTAAGGTTTACACAATGATCCAGAAACTGTCTTTATGCCTCAGGCACTAAGAGTATTTAGGGCAGTACCATGGGTACTAACCAGAAGCAAAGCATGGCATCTAATCCCCGTGGCTACTCCTAATTGACATCCACGTGTACTCAAGTTATTTCATGAACAAGAACACACATGTACACGACGGATCTTCTGAAGAAGACTTGTCTTAGTATTAAATATATGATGGGTGTGTGTGATTCAGATGCATGATGTTTTCATAAACTCCTTATGGTGGCAGCAGCTTGGTGTAGGTAACACAAATGGTTGGATTGAATTGGATACGGTGGATATTCACTGTAATAGGGAGATGGCATTATCCTTATCCCATTTAGGCCTCAGCTGACTAAAAATATCCAAGTGAACAGCTAAAGAACTGCTATTGTCGTAATTGCTCAAATTTATTGTGGAGGATATTGGAATGGTAAAACAATTCTTCTGGAAACAGGGATAGGAAAGTAACATATTATGAACTTTAGTCAACACAAGACCAGGCTATTCCCAAAGCACATCATTTTAGTTGGTAACACTGAACATAGGCAGCTCTTAATCTGACGGTCTCCTTCTTGTTTTTAAAAAAATTTTTTATGAAATGTATAATGGTGTTTTTTTTTTTTTTAAAAATTTGTATATTGTATGAAAATGGATTGTGAATATGTAATAAATGCATAACAGAGGTCAACGAAATTCTTGGTGTGGAAAATATCTTTTTAAATATTTCTTAGATTCACTACAAACTGTGTTGTTTGGGTAATTCATTTTCGTAAAAATTAAATGTTTATGTTTGATTTCAAAATATTTATGTTTAAAAATGTTTTTAAGAAATACTATCCCATATACGCTATTCACTGAAAACTTGGTCACTGCCGAAATATTATATTGTTGACTCATAGACTCTGCCTCCCCAGTTGTATGTTGCTTTTAGAGATTATTATCTTGAACCTTGTAACTTTACCATTCCCGCCGAAATAACGGCATGCTAGTTCGTGGGTAAAATACTCAACCTGTGTGGTTTCTTTCTTGAGGGGACACCTAAGTCTTTTTTAGAGTTACCTACTGAGGCTACCAAATTGAGATCAGGATGGGCAGCCATATTCTTCCATATAGGCTTTGGAGTTAGGTTGGTGTATAAATGGCCTCTGTGTTTTGTCATAGACTCACGCCTGATTTCCAAGTGTATAACCTTGTGATCAGACTACGGGCACATGTAGGAGGGGTTGTCCTCATAGGATGTAACAGAAGAGAGGGAGGTACTAAGGAGGGTCTAATAAGACTATTCACAAATCAAAAGCCACCATTTACAAAGTACAGTAAGAGGAACTAGTTAAACAGATAGGTAGAAAATGGGCGGGGCTTAAAGTAAATACCTGAATACAGCATGTCTCGAAGTGACAGCGCAAGGGATGCCTATGCGAGACCTAAAAAACGACAAGTGATGTTTATAAATTACGTAGGTTGTATTAGAGATCTTCCAAGTAGTGGGTCAAAAATGGCAAAGGAACAGGCCTTTAAGGATGTACACAAACCCTGCTCATTAGGGATGTATAATCTTTCTAATATAGAAGTGTAGAGTTACCTACATCACGATTCTCGGGCTACCCACAACTCGCAGAGTGACCCGCTTTTTCTCCGTTCACACTACGCATAGTTTTCCCTCTCAAACTTACAATATTTCCTTGCAAGTGCAAGCTGCCACTGAAAATGAATGCACCATTTTCTCGCAAGTTAACTTTAAAACCGTATTCCTTGAGACTTTCTAATTGGATGGATAGCTGCAGTCTTTTTTGCTTGTAACACCTTAACAGGGAACTGTAAAGCCTTGATTTTGAAGCGAAAACCCTCATGCCGAACACTCTGTGAACTGCGGGTAGTAATCGTAATGTTCACAAGAATTATGAGCAGTTTGCAGAGAAAATGTTGCAGTCTACTGGTGCTGACACAGATTTCAGGTGCCTGGTGAGAGCACAAGGAAAGACAATTTGTTCCAAATGAAGTGGATACTTGCCCAATGGATCCCTGGTGACTAGGTCGGAGACTTGAATTGGCAGCACTGCGCAAAGCATCAAATGCAGCCGTTCCAAACAGTCATATGTGTTTGATCCTATATGTTCAAGTTACTCGACATGTTATACTCCATCCTGCCGGGCAGATTTCAGAAAAAGGGTTACAAGAAGCATGATGTATTTTGTACCAGATGTATTGATATCAAGGTTTTACTATTAATATACTGTACTTAATATCTCTGTTTTTATAATGCAAAATTGTTGGATGGTATTGGAAAGAGGAAGTTAATGAGCTAAACAACCACATATATTTAACTGTAAATAATGTATTGTATGACAGACTGTTTTATATTTGGTGGACTTAAAAATGTTGTCATACACTTCTATTGATCTTTCTTGGGTTGATGTATAATACATTTATTTTATTGATTAATTGGCTGCCAAGACGGAACATTGTAATGGCACCATTTTTAAACATTTCTGCTGTACATCTTTATGGTCCTACCAGGTTTACGATTAATATGTTCACTTTATTGCATCATTCCAATGCCATTGGCATACTGTAAGAGAACTTTTATGACTAGATGTCGAAATAAAGTAAATGAAACAAACTAGGAGCAAGCTGGGAGAGATCAGGATAAGATGTATTGACAATTCTTTCAAACAACAGGAGTTTGAAACAAGCACAAAGAAATCATGCATTGGTGTGCACTTCAAAGCTGAAGCGGCGTCGAGCCTGAACTCGGGCAAACACAGGAACAGGATGGTCTAATATCGCAGAATTGTGTGTGAAATCTGCACAAGCTCAAAATGAACCAGGTGCCAGAAGTACTACTTTGTGGAAGCTTTGAGAGAAAAAAAACATTGCTCAAAGTAGCAGGCATGTTGTTGTCTCATCATTTAATTTAATTTTTTATAGGGTGTGGAGCAGCGGTTTCTGTCCTGGTTCGCTTTCATTTGGATAACATTACATAACAACATATTGTTATGGAAACTTTGTAAAGCACACAGCTAGCCATTTACGGGTAAAAGTACATTTGTGTAAAACACACATTAACTCCTTGGGGCATCTTGGTGTTGAGTACAGAGGTTTACTATTAACCGACTTCACTCCATTTATAGACCTTAAAAGGATGAAGGCCTAAATGGGCCTGCTGGGATCTAAAGCTGTGACCATGAGACGAAATACAGAATCCAGTAGTGGATGATTATTCCACTGAGACATTAGACCTGGCAGAGTTTACACTTTTACATAAATGTACACCCGGTCACAGTTTTCTCTAAGTTTAATGTGGATGAAACCCTTTACTATCAATTTAAGTTTCAAACTTTCTTTCCTCATCTTTGGAGGTGGGTGAGCATTTGTATTCTTTTTTCCATGCAGCAAATTAAAATGATATTGTACAGTCATGATTTTAATGAGAAAACCCACATACTGAGAACATTGTACCCTCCAGGGAATACAGCATGTTACTACACATTCTATTACATCGGGTCCTATAACAACGTGGATGTGATAACGACCACGTTGTTAGAACGCGATACCTTTACATCGCAAGTCATTAAATCGACTTGCTGGAGGGGGCTCACTGGATTTAGGAATAGTATAATTTACTATTCCAACTCCAGCATGTGCAACAGTAGGGAAGATGTTGGAATAGTAAATTATAATATTCCTTAGTTTAAAGCGCCACCTACAGCAAGTTGAACTTATGACTTGCAATGTAAAGGTATTGCGTACTAACAATGCAGTCATTGTAACAAACGCGTTGTAAAAGCACAGCGATGTAATGGCAGCGCTGTAAATGCTGTTTCCCCCCCGCCAGGTGGATCCACCCTGCCCCATCTCCCCCAGCTAATTCCACCTTTATGTCTCTATTGCTGCTTTTTTCATAATTGCCAGAGAGGTACACTCCCCTCTTCCTGTTCACTTCTCTTGTGTATATTTAACATTAACATCACAATGTCACCCACTTTTTCCAGGAAATTATAGCACTGGCTTGATCCAAAAGCACAATGTGACCAGAATAGGACTGGAAGTGAACCTGCAGGCATTGAATTTCTTGGCCTACAAAGCCACACTTTGGGTCTGGGATTAACTTTGGTCCTCAGAGGATCAAAAGGTGTCAAGCGTCTCACAAGAACTAAATTAAAGTGGGCTGCGCCGATCAGAAATAGATTTGCAAAAATCACGGTGACACTGAAGGTTGGTAAATTTAAAGTTATGGCGACATCCCCCCCCATCAAATGGGAAGCTGAAAGAGGCCTATAGGAGAGAATTTGGGGTAGCAGATTTTTATTATATTTCTCAGAAACCTACAGAGAGCTATATGTTAGAGTCCTGGAATAACCCAAGGATGTATCCTTTGATATTTACATTCCCAAATACCTAGTTACGAATGTTAATATTAAAATTTCAGGTAGCTGAATCTCTGATTTTTTAAATTTGAGAAATTTGATGCACTTTATGATTCTGATAACAGCTGTACCTGTGGATTACGGTCCCTAAATTTTAATGTACACATTTTATTAGACTGTTGGCACTTTCATAGAATTCGATGTCAGATTCCTCATTATCTGAGATTGGCACCCTCTGAGAAAATGTTCAGAAGCAAACTGAAAACCTGGCTGTTTCACACCTCTAGTTAACTTCCCCGTTGTCTTTTGTTTCTTGTCCATCTCTTTGTCCGTGGGTCAGGGCCTCAGGGCAGGGACACACCATTTTGGTGTAACCATGCGCTTTACAAAACACAATATTTGTATCTATTGAACCCAAATAATAACTTTTGTTTTTGATGTATGTATATATAATCACAAAAAATAATTAAAAAAATAATAAAAAACTATTTTTTTAAAATAGAATATTTGTCATCACACTGAGGCACTTGCACTTCTTACATACATGGAGTTTTTAGATCTGGCTTATGCATTAGCAAAATTCTTAAACATAAGCTAAGGCTAGAAGTAGCTTTAGAGATTAATATTGGTTAATGTTGGCTGTACTACAATTTAGAATTTGTAGGAGGATTGTTGGAAGCGGTAAATTGGATAATATGCAATAATATGTCTCACTGTTCATTTAGGGGGTTGGCATGGAGTGTTTGGGTGGGTTGTTTTAAAGACTGTGTATAGGATTTGGGGGCTCGTAGTGGAGGTATGGGGTTTTAATATTGCGCAAGCGTGTTTTTATTGTTTTATAGACACATGTCTAAACAATAACACACATTTCTTGTATCTCTCTATCTTGTACCATTATGGCATGAGATAAACTAAGTTGTGTTTCTCTTGCTGTAATAACACTCCTTTTGCAGATGCCGGTCTGTTGGAAAGTCATCCTGGGCACCCCTCAACTTTTTACTGACGGGTACTGGTGGTAACTGACTCTGATTGACGCTGGACTCTGCATAACCGGGCCCATCGCCAGTGCAATGCTGAAAAAGACATTTAGAATACAGTGAAAACACGCACATACAGTAGTGTACACTATGGGTTGGGGGACCCCTGTGATTGGCATGACCTACCCTATAAGGCCCTAGTACATAATAGGACAGGGGGATTGAAACTACGTCTCAGTCCATAATATATAATAGGGCATGGCGGTTTGGAGGCCAGCAGCCCTTTCTGCATTTGCAGGTGTGCACTCCTGAAGCCTGAGGTCAGTTTAAAAGTGACTCTGTGTTGCAGGACTGCTTTTAAAAAGTAAATTCTGACCAAACTCGACTTTGGTGTTAGGGGCACTTAAAAATGGATAGCCTACAATATTTGGGCATATAAGGTACCCCTAGGGTCTCCCCTAGGTGACCCAGGGGTAGGGGCTCAGGTATTTATAAGGAGGACCTATATAAAATGAGTTTTATTTGCTCTGGGTTAAGGGAAATTGCACATTTCACTCTTCACATTGTGATAAAGTGCTGCACAAAATTGACGTTGGTGCTAGGAGCACTTTGGAGGGAGGATCTGCAAAATTTCTGCATATTCAGAACCCCTAAAGTCTCCCCTAGGTGTTCAATGGGGTTGGGGGTCCTGTAGATATAGGCAGAGTACTTAAAAATATGTTTTTATAAGCCTCGGTGTTCAAAAAATGGCCCAAGTCATTTTTCCCATTGCAAATCCCCTGCCACATAGGTTAACATGGCAAGAAGCTATTAACTAATAATTCTTTTTTTGTTTAAATCTGTTTTATTGATTTTACATTCTTGTGAAAGTCAACAATTGCATGTAAAACGTTTTCTGTATTAAAAGCCTAGATTGTAATGCATGCATAACCATTGGCTATCAGTACAATACGAAATTTGTTTTATATCAAGTACACAGTTTGCAACGTGTATGTCATATGTATCCAACATTCTCTTCTGTGAGAAGGCAATGATAACATCGGTCTTCCAATCATCATCACATATTGTGCAGAGCTACGTCAAGATGCAATGGAATGCGAATTGGACTGCTGTGGCGTTCCGCAAAAGTCCTTTCGGTTCGTTCACCTTGGGCTTTTGAACAGATGAGATAATAAAGAATGAAAACAGTAACAGTGACCTGCCCATGTGATCTTTGCCCCCTTGTCCCTGCACATGCCTACATCACATTTCCTAGTGAATCCCTTCACCTACCATCTCCCGTCTGTGGTGTCCATGCCTGTGCAGATACTGAAGTGGCTTGTATACGTTCATGGAATACCGCAGCGCATCCCTAATTGGTATGTGCGGTACACACTGTCTGCTCGCCCTCCATACGATTGATTAGTTCCTCAGGTCCCCCCTCCTCAACTTGCTGCAGCACGTGCAAGAAGGCTTCTTTAACTAATAACTCTCGATAGGAGAAGGCTAAAAATACTAATAAATTCAACAATATGATATTGTTGCATTTCTCCTAAAATGTACATACAAGAAGTTATAAGACTTTCTTGTTTGTTAGCCCAGATCCAGCCTTCCAGTGGTCTGTCCTGATTGGTCAGAAATAAGTGGATTAGCCGGGCTTCTTTGAAGAGGTGTTAAAGAGCCCCTGGAGTTGAAAAGCTTTGCTGGGACGGCAGTGTCCTGTTGCACAGGAATGCCAGAGCAGGGGTCGCAGTTGTAAACAATGGACTTCAAGGGAAGGGGGAAGACACCAGTGTCATTTACAACTCTACTCTTTTGAACCCAGCCAGATGCTAGGATTAAGGAAGGAATGAGCAGATGCAAGGGGGAGAGACTATGGAGATTAGCTATCCAAGGGGTGTATTTAGCCAGCTCTTCTCTCCCTGCAGGAAAATCAGCCATTATGAATTTGGAAGAATTAGTGCACTCTGGGACAATATAGTGTCACACTCTGCAGGAAGTGGTCAGACCTTGGGGCGGTGCCCTACACCCCATTGGACAAGAGTGACCTTTTGCTTGACCCAGAGAACTTGGAATAAGTATCTGAGAGGGGCAGAGCCTCTAAGATATGCTTCTTGAAACTTAGGAGAGCAAGGAGGGCCAAGCTGGGAAGTTGGATGTGCATTTCCTAAGGCTTGCACTCTGAAGATTGCACCTTCTGCACCATCTGGAACTACATCCCTGTGGACTACCTTGCTGTAAAAGGACTAGAGAGCTACAGGTTTACAGACCTCACCTGGAACATCACCACCAAGAATCATCAACCTAGAGAACTCCCAGTGGATTTGTAAGGGTTTTGTCCAAGTGAATTGTGGGAACTGAAGTTCTCAACTTTCAAGAAATATCTTGGAACCTCCGGACTCTTGGAGTGAGTTTGAGACACTTTGGGGAACTTCAGATAGAAGTTTCATAAGTTTGGAGAACTTCGGAGCAACTTTGAAAAAAAGCTCCATAAGGGGACTGACTCAACCTGGCCACGAGATGGCAGGCCGTCCAGGTTTGCCCCTCTGAAAAGTCAAAATTAGAGTCCAGCGAAAACTCACTGAATCCAGCATGATGAAGAGCATCGATAGACCCTGCAAGAAAAAGCTCAATAAAAGTTTCTAATCCGAATGAAGAAAAGGTGACCGGGAGCGACCGTGAAAGCCAAGCAGATGGCCTTTAACCGCGTGTCGGGCTGGATCCTTGGTTTGTCCCGCTGGAATGCTTGGGAGTTGGGACTTGCATTAGTTTGACTGTGAGCTTGTCGCAAGGCAATCCGGTGAACCCTCACCGTTTCCGGACTGGCTGGGAGATTAGAGAGACCCCAGGAAGAAAAGTTCCAGAAAAGTATCTAAGTTCGAAGGAAAAAACTGTGACCGAGACCTACCGCGAGGGGTAGCTGAACAGGGCACCATCACCGTCGGCCTGAAACTTTGACTTTGACCTGGTCTATCACAATCAGATGTCCTGATAAGACGCAATAGGTTTCTATGTCTCAGATAATGCTAGATCTTTGAAAATTCGCATCTCAAATTCCTTACATTAGGTTTTTGTCATTTTAAAGATACACATATTTCCTATTTTTATAAACTGGTGTTGGATTTTTATTGTGCATTGTGTCTTAATTATTTACTGAATTGGTAATTTTAAATGCTTTACATACCTGTCTTTGAAGTTAAGACTGCCTGCTCGCAGCCAAGCTACCAAGGGTTGAGCATGGGAATACATTTGTAAGACCTACTCTGAGCCCTATTCTGTGTTATTGGTCTTATTGCCAGTGGCAGATATACATTCGCCCCTACTAATAATCCACTTTCCAACACTGTCAATATAGTCTTGGTAATGCATATCAATCAACAATTCCATGTCACCATCAAGCATTGATTTTCAATATGTTAACATTAAAAATTTGGAATTAGCTGCAACTTACAAGCTATTTTCTGCAGCTGGGTCTCACCATTCCGAGGGCCCCAGGTATCCCATTTGAAAGCTTTTGACTGAAGCTCTCTGAAGATCACACATGGAGAGTGTATGCAAATTAGGGCTGATGCTGTGACACCCTACTGGTCAGAGGTATAAAAGTGGATGAGAGCTTCACTTGACCACCGAGAAGCCTGGCTACGTCTCTCTTGAGCAGGGCACGGATATATGATTGCAGCCACTGAAGGCCTCTGAGAAGTCTAGGAAAGCTGCCTAGCACCCTGATAGCCATGATAAACTTCTAGGGGGTGCAAGGTCATATGAAGGACAAGGCCTGCATTGTTTGTGCTGTGGGATTTTAAAACGGTATTGATCTGTGGAAGAAGGCTATGAAACTGAGGGCCTATGTGAGAAGTTGGCCTGATGTATGATGTTCACTATTCTAGTGAGCACCTTGTATCAGTCCAAACAACCCTTATGGTGGGTGGTTGTAAGTCAACCTTATAGACAAGCTATCCTAGGGGTAGCATGGACCTAAGCAGTCTTAGGCTTAACTCAAGAGGGCATGTGAAGCCAGCTGTTTTACAATATGCAATCCTTTTAATACCAAATGAAAGGACACCACACAAGTTATTTATTATAAAAATATATGTATTTATTACTAGAATAATCCTCTGTACTCTTTATGAGAACAGAGGCACAAGCGTTTAAACAAAAGCACAGTTAAACATACAAAAGTTGCACAGTTATGGATAGGCCCGGTGGCCACTTAAACCATGTACTAAAATAGTGGTATAAGAACCACGTCATGAACAATGGTAAGGCCTAGGGCTTTGAGAATCGCTGGGGCTACACTGGACTAACAGTAGTTAGGACTGGGTCGGCCCACAGGATACAGGTGCAGTGTCTAAAGTGCACGCGTGCACCAATGCAAAGTCAATTGTGCGTAAAAGTTACAAAGTTGCAGTTTTGGAAGTCTTCCGACTGGACTAGAACTTAGCCACTTAAAACAAGGACCCTATGGCTGTAAACCACTACAGGAGCACCGATGTTTTCTCGTTACCTCACCCCCAAGAAGCGGGTGCATAGGTGCCAAAGTGTGTCGGGTTTCGTCGTGGAGTTCTATGGAGCCTGGAGATGAAGATGCTGCAGGCGGCCAGGAGAGAAGAGTCCGTACTCTGGATCGAAGATGTAGAGTACCTGTACCGCCCTCACCTCCTCCCTCTCTGCCTTTCCCAACCTTACCGACTCTCATTGCTCTCCTCATGGGCAGGCTGCATCCCTCGCCTCCTGGCTGGCACAGGCAAGGGACGAATTTGCTCCTTTGAGGCCCTCAAGAAGAAAAGACCCCATGATCCCCAACTCTGGTTCACAGATAATTTGAGGAACAAGAAGCTTGCTTTGCGCCAACTGGAGCGTAAGTGGAGGCTCCATTACTGCCCCCTTAAAAAAACTTTGTTCTTATTGGGCTTACAAGACTACAAAACAGCTATAGTCGCAGCGAAATCCACATACTTCTCTACGAAAATACTTCAAACCTGATCGTGTTACTGCCAAATCCCCTCCATCGCAACTTCTCTGCGACTCCCTCTATAATTATTTTATTGAAAAATCCTCACGATCAAAGCCAGCATACCCCCTGCTGCTTCCTTACTGCACTCCACTGTTGCCCCTCCCAACCCTACCCACTATCTTGAATTCCTTACACTTACTGAAGACACCTTTTTCTCTCTCCTTGGTAAAGTCAAGTCTGGCTCCCCCCAGGATAGCTGCCCTCCTCACATCAGTCGTGAGGTTTACCTCAACATCCCCATGCTCCCTCTTTCTCTCTTAAATAACTCCCTCTCCTCAGGGGTGGTTCCCCTCTCCTTCAAAACAGCCGTGGTCTCACCCATTCTTAAAAAACCTGGAGCAGACCCCGGTATTCTTTTAACTTCCGTCCAATTTCCCTTCTCCCTTATCTGGATAAAGTCCTTGAAGCCTTTGTTGTCAACTGTCTGAGTTCCTTCATAGAATCCTCCCACTTTCTTGACCCCCATCAAGCTGGTTTAAGGCCCCAGCATTTTACTGAATCCATCGCTCTTGCTGTTCATGAGGAGCTAAGAAAGGGGGCGGATCAGAACATCTCTCAGGCCCTGGTGCTCCTGGATTTGTCAGCGGCGTTCGACACTGTTGATCATACCATCTTACTCGAACGTGTCAAGCACGCCGGCATACGGGGGCAACCACTGAATTGGGTGTCTTCCTTTCTCCAAGATCGGGTCCAGGCAGTCTACCTTCCACCTTTTTCCTCAACAGGAAAGGGTCTCTCCTGTGGAGTCCCGCAGGGCCGCTCGCTCTCACCACTTCTTTTTAACCTTGATATTCGTCCCCTCATCTGGAAGCTTCAACAAATGTCTGTGACCATTTTCAACTACGCTGACGATTTGCAGCTTAACTCTCCTCCTCCTCTATCCATAATGTTCACTCTGTTATGAACTTCATTAGCTCCTGGATGAACCAGAACCAGCTCAAACTCAATCCCGTCAAGACCGAGCTGGTCCTCACAGGCCCCCCGGGCAATCCCTGGAACTCCTCTTTCTAGCCACCTGCACTTGGCTCTCCCCCCTCCCCCGTTGACTCTATCAAGAGTTTAGGTGTTACCATCTGCAAGGATCTCACCATGAGGGCCCAAATTAACTCAGTTATATCTGTCTGTTTTTATCACCTACGTCGTAACCGCAAAATCTCCAGACTTCTCTCTCAAGAAGCCCATGTGCAGGTCACTTTGGGATTAGTTATGTCTCGCATCGACTACGCGAACTCCCTATATGCGGGTATACCAGCATATCAACTACAACGCCTTCAACTCATTCAGAATCAGGCAGCCAGGCTGATCTATGGTCTCCCAAAATTTAGCCACACTAAGCCTCTTCTTAAGAACCTTCACTGGCTCCCAGTTGCTCAGCTCCTCATCCACAAAGCCCTTTCCTCTCAGGGACCCTCTTTCATCTCCTCTCTTTTACACCGACACGCTCCTCCACGTGCTCTCTGCTCTTCCAATTCCAATCTTCTCACTCCCTGTTCCTTTAGGCGTAAGAAACATGGAGGCCTGAGATTTTCCACCCAGGCTCCTCTTCTCTGGAATTCCCTCCCCTCCGCACTCCGCCTGCTCTCTTCTTACACTCTCTTTAGAAAGTTTCAGCCCTTCCACCCCAGCGCCAAGAAACCGTAGGTGAACGTGCGCTTTACAAGTTCCATATATCATATCACAGAGTCTGGGTCACTAGCCAGTGACCAGGAAGGAACCAGGCGATGTTGGGCGCAATCAGGTAGTTGTCGAGAAGCTGGTCTCCGCTGCCACGTGGACCCAGGGGCATCGACGATGACCAGGAGTTGAACACGGACTGTCCCACGAAGGCTCTCGCTGTCGGCGGTGTCGGCTTCCGGATTGGAGTCAACAGGCCTTGGCAAATGCAACCCACGCAGGAATCGAAGATGGCTTCTGGATCAGATCAGCAAGATCTGTTGGGCTGCTCCTTTTCAGGGGAGCAAGGGCCAGTCTGGAGCAACCAGACCCGTGGTGTAAATTCGAAAGTTCGTCGTCACAGAGGTCACTAGCCAACGGGCAAGTGACCGGACAGATGCATCGAGCAGGAAAATGCAAAAGGGCCCAACGCAGCACTCCGTGAGTGTGGAGAGGTGCTCTTCGGTGCAAAAGCTGCTCGGGGCCGGGGCTTCTCAGTCCCCAATGCACAACTTCAAGGGTGCCTCGGGAGCAGCACGGGAAGCACTTCGCAGGCTTTCCAAGATGGCCGGTTCCACGTCTCACGTCACCTCCGCGGGTCTCAGCTTTGCTGGAGCTGTGTATCGGGCTGCTGGATGTCTGGGAATCTGGTTCTTGTCAATCTCTGTTGCTCGAGCTCCGGCGGGAGCTGCAACAAAGCAAACCGTTGGGCGCTTGATGGTGCCTGCTTGCACAGGGTGGTCACTCCTTGACCACAAGGGAGATTCTTCAGACTTCTACGTTGAGTAGGATGTCGAAGGGTCCAGAGTTATGTATCAAAGTTTCAGTCAGGATTATCTAAAGTCTATGGACACAGCTCCTACCTTTATTCCAAATCAAGGGGCTGGATTACCTGCTAGGTCCCTCCTATGGGTGGGACCCAGGAAGGGGGTGGTTACATCCCTTTCCCTTTGTCCAGTTTCGCGCTAGAGCTGGGGCTGGAGTGCCCCAGGACCGGTTTGAACTGGGCTATGCATGGGACACCTTGTGTGCCCCAGGCAGTGTCTAGTTTCACTCGCCCTGCCTGCTTCAATCCACTATCTCCTGTCTGGGGTGGTGTAACACCTCCCTGTCACAGGAAACCTTTTGTCCAGGCCTCCCCTGCCGGAGTTTCGGTCAGCAGCAGGAGACCAGACTCGTGTCTGTGGCAGCAGCATCCATTTTGTGATGCTGAGGCTCTGGTTAGTTTTAACCGCGTTTACTGTTACCCACATGTCTTACCCCACTAGAAGGGTGGAATGCTACCCTCGTCGCCGGAACTGGCGAGGGGGTAGTATTCCAAAGCGTATGACACCTTACACGACATCCATACTAATATTATAAAGAGAGAGCCCAAACCTTTGAGGCGGGTAATCTCAGTAACCACAGCACCAATCACAACACCCAATACAGCGTTGGAAAGGGCGGTTGCAGCAGAAGGACATAGGCTATGCAGACGCCCACCATATACATTTAAAAGGTAAAGAACTGTGCCAGCAAAGTAGTCCCTTGTGGGCGTGCCTGCGTTGTGCTGTGGGCGTGTGCTGGGGGCATGACAAATGCTGGGGGCGTGTGGAACGTTCCGCTCTTCATGCCATGTCTCATATAGTGTGCTGTGGGCGTGTGCTGGGGGCATGAGTGTGTGCGGGGCGCGACATTACGAAAACGTGTGGTACGTTCCGCCCTTCATGCCATGTCTCATATCGTGTGCTGGGGGCGTGGGAGTGTGCGGGCGCGTCATTACGGAAAAAAAAAGCGAGCGTACATTCCAGCTCCGTGTGTGCTTGCCCCGCTCTCCCAGTGCCGTGCACCTGCTTTACTGTATGTAGGTCAGGCATGGCGCTATTCCCAAGGGCCAGAAGGCGCGCAAATAGGGGCCCTTCCCCCTGCACTCTGCCTCCTCCCATCCTATGTTCAGTTTAGAAAATCTTTAAAAACCTGGCTCTTTTCATCAGCCTACAACTAGCCCACTCCATCTGCACTGGCTATTAGCCATCTCCTGCACACCAGTCATTCATTGAACTTGCAAGGGCCCCAATCCTCTAAAGAATGGACTGTTCAATGATGTATATGCAGACATTCTTAAAAAACAAATCGAGAAATGAAAAACAATGCAAAATCGGAAAGCTAGTAAGTACTGGAACCTCAAGAAGCATAAGCCCATTTATCCTGCCCTCAATTACCTTCCTTTACAGCTAGCAATTAAGTTCAAAGTTAAATGCATAATAAACAAGATATATTATATGAAGGGTCTCCCAGCTTCTAGTCACATAAACTCGCCTCCCGAGGAGTCTGAGAGCTTCCAAAGTTTCATGCTATGTGCAAGCAAGCTCACAGTATTAAATTATGGAAACTCATATCCTAGGCCTTTGGAATTTTCTCAAACCCTCCTTCAGAACTTAAACACATGATGCCCAGTTTTACACAAGGCCCTAAATCCAACCTTTTTAGAGTCATTCTCAGTACACTGCTGCCTTCTAGGCACCTCCTCATCCCATCTCAAGCACAAGGTCCTTATCTCCGCTGGTGTATCCAATTCCAGACTTTCTTGTTCCACTTGAGTCTTAGGCCCTAATATCAATGCCCAGTCAGATATCCGATGTAAACCACAACATCTTAAGCCAAAATCTTTTATTATGAAACTGGGGCTGGGCCCATCTACCTTGGTTTTGTCATAATTAGTGATCTGAAGTTTCTGCACTATAAAGACACCTTAAATACGTCTTTCAGCTCAATAATGTACAAAGTGCCAGCTGGATGGCAGACAGCTTACAGCCGCTGTATTTATAATGCGGGACGGCCTGGTGGCAGGGGTTTAAACATGCATACCAATACATTTGCTGGACCTCTGTAGCAGAGATTTCTTTATGAAAAAGATGCCAGTCCTGGTGATAAACAGTAAATGAACACAACTTGACAGACACCTGGAGAGGTTTCATCCTAACGCAAAATGAAATCTTTTTTTACTCCTTCCCACACAAAATGAATTCACGGTTCCATTACCTTCTAATATCTTCTGAACATTCTGCATACATTAAACACGTGGAATAGTGTGTAAAATAAACTATCGGGCAGCTCTCCGAAAGCGTGGATGTTGAAAATTGCACACCATACAAAAATGAAAATCTTTGGATTCCACCACAGATGTATGCAAATGAAGATAAACTGTATGATGAGTGAAAAAGTGAAGGATTTTTTTTCTCCAGATTAAATAAGCAAGTTGACATCTCACTTTCAATCCACTGCAAGTCATTTACAGTGACAGATAGAGAGTGGGAAATGCATAATGTAGGAGTTGCATGGGAAAAGGAAAATTGGTGGGGAGGAGACAAATGAAATGATAAAAAAAAACTAGAAATTACTGTTCCACAGCCCGGTCTCTGCTGTCCAGGGCTAGATGAGATACTACAACAGATTAAATTGTAACAGGAAGGGCTTGGATTCTAGGCAACATTGAACAAATGTCACAAAACGTTTAATACAAATAAGGTAAAATATTGCAAGGGAATGTAAGTGGGTAGACGTTCACTTGAAAATGGATAACAGAACTGGACAGCAATCTGCAGTGCTCAAGTGCATTGAAAGTTGTGTTTAGTTGTATGTTGTGCTATACTTTAAACATCTGGGCCTGTGCCCAGGTTAATCAGACAAATGTGTGCTGGACAAAACTAATGTGGTGCTGACAAGTGCAATGTCCCAGAGTCTGCCCAGGAAGATAAGCAGAGATTTTCATTTGTAATGATTCTCCCAAAGGGACAGAAAGTTATCAGTGGAGATAGATGTGTCCTACAGAATTCGTGAGACAGAAAAAAGACCTGGTTGAGCCTATTTTTAGGTTGTTCATTGAAGCAGTAAGTTTGGGAATATTACAGCAACAAATATTCCGTCTTTAAATACTATGGGGCCGATTACGATGGCAGGCGGACTTGAGTCCACGCAACATCGTAGCAGGGATTAAAACCGCCTGCCTATTATGCGGCGGTCCCGTACTCCACATTTGGATGTGACCGCCACCATCGTGGTCGCATCCAGCACTTTAACAATGCAGAGAGTGCTGCTGGCTGCAGCACCCGCCGCAATGCTAAAAATGCATGTCCTGCATTTCACTGCACTACATGGCAGGCACCACGCGGTGCCTGCTACTTAGTGTAGTGAAAAGTCAGAGGGTACCATGGGTACCCCCCCAGTGCATTAACACCCCACCCCAACACAAGAGTGGCCCGCAATTAACCCCCAAAACCAATCCCTGCCAGCCTTTCCATGGCGGTTTCGTCTTCAAAACTTATGCCGCCATCTCCCTGGACTGGGCAGTAGGTCTCAGCGACTCACCCCCTTAGAGTGTGAGCAGCTGGAATGTGTGATGTGGGTACGAGGATGATGGCTGGAGGATGTGGTTTCTAGAAGGTGGGCAAGTTGGTTGCATGTATGCCTTCGGTTGGGTTGAAATTTCATGTCCTTTATTTTTTTACCAGAACTTGTGAATAAACAGGTGTAAAGGTTTAGAGCAGCTTCGTACCAGACGTCTTTTTTCTCGGTGGTATTGGAAGGTTTAGGAGAATAAGAGGAAAATAGAGCATTATATAGAAGGAAAGAGGGGATTGATGCCACGTTCACTTCATAATGTGGGTGGAGTTGGTCAGTTGCTTATCAGGTGTCTTCACAGAAAAACGAGTGTATCAAGCAGTGGCGAGTGATGACATTTTCATAGCAGTGAGAAAATATTTAGTGCCTGGTTGGCCAGAACAGGAGAAATTGGAAGTGGAGTTTTAAGTTGTTGCACAACGTTCCTGAAAACTAGTGGTTTCTAAAAGAGGGGACACTGCAGTGCTGTTTAGCTTGAGGGGAAAGACTGTGAATCTGTAAATATCAACAGGACCAGAATCTTGCACTGATTTAAATGAGAGGGAGTTGCATTATCAGTGGCTAGTCATTTGTGGTTCTGGATTTATTACTGTTTCCTTTTGGCAGTAGAAATGTATACTCATGAATTTGGCTGCAAAACCTTTTTCAGGGAATGAAGACGTGTAAGTGTACATTTTTGAGTGAATTTACACTCAACTTCTGTGAATAGTCACACGTAGGAAAGTTACTCATAAGTGACAGAGTAAATCTACATGTTTAAATTACTCACAGGTGTAAGTTACCTTAGTGAATATCTCCATATCTCTCCAAGGAGTACTCCAATTCACCAAATGTACTCCCTCAGAGATTCTACCAGTTGGAAAATTGTACTTTACTAACATTTCAAATAGTTGGAAGTATTTGCCCAAGTAGAGTCATTTCTTATCAACAAGGAATACTTTCTGTGTGGAAAAAAAAACAAGTCCCCTACACTCACTCAGTATACAAGTGAATTCCCCCAGGTCCCCACTGTCCTTGTCCCATTGATAAACAAAGTGAGATAATCTCACCAACAGAACAAGCATTTGCAATGCAATAGGTCTCGCATTATTTAAGTTTGAGCTATTATTATTGTAAATGGCAATGTTTTTTGCTTTATGCTATAGTTTTCTTATGTACATAAAAAGCTACATATAAAGTATTTGTTGTTACAATTATTTATGCAGTATTTAAATTTGTTTGCATAAAAGATTACAAGAATATCTTAGCAAAAAAGTAAAACTTTTTAATGGTAATTGACTAAATGTCCATTTGTACATTTTAATTTCAAATAGGTAAGTGTAAACATCACAAATATATTGTGCAAACAGTGCAAAATATTTTAGCCATAAATATTTGAGCGTACATGATATGTGTTCCATAAAAGTATTATTATCAACTGACGCTGTCAGCAGTGTGCAATATTCTTCAGCCTTTGCTTTGTTTTGCTTCACTTTGGATATGTATACCTGTCACTGCACTATTTACACTGTGCTGTTCACACACGCCTATATTTTTTATAGTGAACAAGAGCTTTGGTAATGGGCGACAGTCGGAAATGGGGCTCAAGCGCCTAACTGTTTCTCATCAGCACTGAGTTGTGTGCCTCGATTGCAAATCATTGTAAATAACTTACATTTTGTTGTAATTATTTTTTTTTTTAAAACGCACCTGGGTGGTAAAGTACCGTGTTGTAAGGTACCTAATAATGGCCTGCATGGATGGCACTTACCTGCGGGGTAACGGGCGTGTTGTAGAGGTGAAGTACTGCTCTCCTGGGAGGCGTCACGGGTCATAAATAGGTTTCGGGAGGGGCCCCTGCGCGAGGTTACACGGTGCAGAGAGAAAGTGACGTGCACTATAGGAGCACAGGTGTGTATTGTTCCCAATTGTACAATGCCGTTTATTGACTTTACAGTCACGCAGATCCCTGACTAGGAGGAGGAATGTCAGACATTGGACATTGCGTGACTTCGGAGGGACATCGCTAGACACTATCGGCTGTGCTGTACGAGTTTCGCTCTTTCACGTATTCACCACTGAAATGCGGTCCGGTACACGTCACGGTGTTAAGCGGGAAATCTAATGCATTCGACCCTTGGTACCAGATCCCTGATCCTGCAGGGAGGGAAGTCCCAGCGGCTGACACCCTAATCCGCGCTGCCGCTTTAATGACTTCGTGGTGAAGGTGGAAGGGAAACACTGACATCGCTGGACAGAGATATGTAAATGTTTACACGGCTCCAAAATAAACTGCAGCATTCACCATAAAACGTCTCAGTTATTAAGCGTGGAGGTGCTGGCCTGGGGTTTAGTTTACATTATCACTGGTAGTCCGCTTCAAACAGTTTTATCCTGTTGCGTTTACTTTCCCTCTGAGTAGGTGGTTTGCCAGTGCGTGCCAGCAGCGCCTTCTCCTGTGGCTTCAGGTAGAATTTACAAAACTTTGCTAAAAAAACAGCGTTTTGTCCCAGGGGGGATTTCTTGTCTGTGCATAAACCAGAGTGGCATCCAGTAATGCCAACAGCCCCTGGCGTTCGCTGCCTGTAGCGCCAGCTGCTTTCTATACCCGCAAGATACCTCTGCCTGTCGGTTACCAGCTGAGGAAGCATTGACAGCCTCAACCATGGGCGCTGGCGTGAAGACGGAAGGTGTCTGTGCGCTGTACATACAAGAGAATGAGGTTACACACTTCAACAACACACATTAAGACTCACCCGCGAATGAAGCGCGAGTGATTATTAATATGAGAACAAGGTTTTCAATCCCGGGCGGAAGTCAGGCAGGCCGGGGGCGGGACGTGAAGACACACCGGAAGCCCGGGCGGGCTCCCGTGAGGTGAGAGAGCCTCGCACGCACAGAAGGAAGAGACCGCCGCCGCCTGCAACGAGCCCTCGCCTGAAGACAAGTACCGGTGAGTGGGGGCCTTTACTGAGCCTTTACTGAGGGGCGGGGGGCATGTGTGTGTGCGTGGGGTGGCGGGGGGCTCTGTATGTGTGTGAGCGTGCGTGTGTGTATGTGTCTTGGAGTCTGTGTGTATGCGTGCGTGTGTGTATGCGTGTGTGATGACTGCGGGGGGAGGGAGAGAGTGTGTGCGAGCGAGTGTCTCTGTGTGTGTATGCGCATGCATGCATGTGTGTATGTGTGGGGATGTGCACGGCGCGGGAATTCTTGTGAATGTGGAAGGAGCCGACGTGCGCGTGCAAGCAGCTGAATCCAGCCGGGGAGAAGCGCGTGACAGTTTTTTGTCCGTCATTCCCCCGTGTCAGCTCGCTATAAGTCTCCAGCCCTGGACGCATCCTTCGGATGCGAATTCCAGGGCGAGACCTAACAAAAGAACAAAGGAATGCTGTTCCTATCCTCTACCTCCTCCTGGGAGTACATAAGCGAACCTATCCCAGCATTCCACCTCTTCTTTATTGCGGTCTTCGACAGAATGGGATGAAGCAGGAGCTGGGGAGCTCCTGGGTATACTTACCTTTTTTCACTGCCAGTGTTGTGCTGCCTCATCTCCTTCCCTGCCGGGCTCTGGAAGAGTTGGGGGATTTTATTCCTGCTGGAGCAGACAGTGTTCGCAGGGGAATTTGGTCCACATCTCCCAGGTTGGCGGGCACGTCAGGAGGAGCTGCGTCCTTCCACCACGTCATGGTGGTTCCCAATAGCGGCTTCGCTTCCAGGTCTCGAGGCCTGACTGCCGGGTGACAGACGGGACCAGAAGTCAGGCACTGTGTTGTCAGTCTCCAGCATGAGTGGCAGTATTTAGGAGCCAGCTCCTAGTGATTGTTTCTTCTTTCTGAATTTATTAGAAAATTAATATATCTAGGAGATCGGGTGGGTTGGGCTGATTTAGTGCCCATGCCTTCTGATCGTGTGTATGCCCTGATTGCTCTAACAAACTTTAAAAGCACCATTTCCTTTGGCGCTGGGGTGCACTTGGATTCCTGTCCCGTGTGGTTTGGCCTGTTTCTTTCCTTTCGCGGAGGTGCTGTATGCAAGGTCAGGACTGGTTGGTACATCTGTGGAAGATCCACCCAGGGTTCCTAGCGCTTATGGGTGCCTGGCGGCATCAGATTCGCTATCATTAGGAAGCATTCCAGGAAGAGCAGGCATGTGGATTGCTCCTCTTCCTCATTCTCCTCCTCTGTGCCCTCCTCTTCCCCTTCTCCAGAGCAGTCTAAACACCGCTTCCAAGATTTATGGCTAAACTTTACCCACTTCAGGATATGTCTAAGACTCTATCCCAACTGATTCCTTTGTGGCTAGTCTTGTGGGTGGGACTTTCTTGGAGGAGGATGCGGTGAGTAAAGATCTTGTAGACAAAAGGTGGATGCTTCTCTTAGGAAGGTGGACTCTGGGTCTCATCTGGCTCAGCGGGCTGGCATTTATGGTACTTGCTCAGTCTCTGATCTCCGATACCAAGGCTCTATATCAGTCCATGGATGATACATGTGACTGTTCTGGGCTGTTGGAGCACATCAAACAGCAGGTGGAGTTCCTCTCTGATTGTCCTTTGATGTGGTGAGGGCTTCAGCCCTTTCCAGTGGAGTGGGAGTGGCGGCACACCGCAATTTGGTGTTGAAGGGCTTGCACCTTGCGCTTGCCTTTCCAAGGGACTAGGATGTTTGGGGAGGAATCAGAGGGCAAATTGCATAAGCTATATAAGGATAAAAAGCACTCTTATTCCGTTAAGCAGCCTTCCGCTGCAACTGTTTCAGTCTTTTTTTCACCCTCCTTCTCGTATGCAGTTTTCCAGGAGCCACGGGAGGTTCTCTTCTGGTCAGGGTCGGGATGGGAAGGCTAAGTCTTCCCCTCCGAAACCTCATTCCTGACTATATGGCTGCAGGTCCCGGGTTGTTGGTCGGAGTTTGGCTGCAGTTCTTTCTGCCAGCCTGGATGCGGTCCTTTTCCAATGTGTGGGTTCTGGACATTATTCATCAGGGTCATCATATCGAATTTTCAGAGCCTCCTCCGGATTTAGGGAGGCGTCCAACTCCTTGGCCGTCCCGCCAGGTCAAGTGGTCCTAGTTATTGGTGGGGGTCGAGTCTCTCTTGAAGAAGGAGGCGACCTGGGCTGTTTCTCCTCTGGAAGTGGGAAGGGGATTTTACTCCATGATTTTTCTGGTTCCCAAGGTGACTGGGGGGTTCCGGCTGGTCCTCAATTTGAAGGCTCTAAACAAGTGGGTGGATCATCTGCCCTTCCGGGCGGAGACTCTTCAGCGAGTGATTCCTTTGGTTCTCCTGGGCTATTTTTTGTGCACCCTCGATCTCCAGGATGCTTACTATCACGTCCCAATTCACCCCAGTTATAGGCGGTACCTGCAGTTTTGCATTCAGGGTCGTCATTTTCAGTTTCAGGTCCTGCCTTTCTGCCCGAGGTCTGCCCTACAGGTGTTCACATGGTGGTGGCACGATTGATAGCGTCCTTGCATCTTCAGGGTGTCCTAGTTTAGCCTTACCTGGACGATTGGTTGATCCTTGCTTTCTCTCTGGATCAGTTGTTGGTGGATTGCGAAGTGGTGTGTTCTGCGTTGAGGGCTCATAGTTTCTTCTGAATCTTCCCAAGTGTCAGCTGGAGCCATCCCAGGACCTGAGTTTCATCGGGGCACGCTTTTGCTCCGATCTGAACAGGGTGTTCCTGCCTGTTCCTTGGGCATTAATCTTGGGGTCTCTTGCTCAGGAGTTTCTGCAGTGGGGCTCTTTTTCGGTACGTCTCTGGTTGAGGCTTCTGGGTCTCATGGCTGCGACTGTGTTTACGGTTGCGGGGGTGCGGTTTCATCTCAGGCCTCTGTGGTTGTATCTGTTAACTCACTGGAATCCGTTGTCTCCCACTCTGGCCCTTCTGTTTCCGGTGTCTCCTTCAATCCTCCCTGCCCTGCGCTGGTGGACAGTGTCAGATCATCTTTCACAGGGTCTGCAGTTACAGCCCTCTCCTCCTTCGGTCCTGACAACAGATGCCAGCTCTTTTGCCAAGGGGGTGACCTTGGAGTCATGTTCCCTTCAGGGTGGTTGGTCCCTTACGGAGGGTCAGCGTACTTCGAATTGGTGGGAGTGGACTGCAGTGTCCCGGCTGTGATGGGTTTCCGTAGCCTGTTGTTGGGGCGCAATTTGGTGGTGCATTCAGACGACATGGTGGCAGTGGCATATCTAAATCGTCAAGGGGTTTCCAGGTCCGAATCTCTGAATGCTGTAGTCATTCCTTGTTTTGCGGGGCACAGGGGCATCCATTGTCTCTCTCAGCTGTTCATATTCGGGGGGTGGACAACAGGGTTGCGGATGCCCTCAGCTGTTACTTCCCCGCCTCCCAGGAGTTGTCTCTGACTCAGTGGCTTTTTAGCTAGTGTGCAGGAAGTTTAGTTTTCCCTATCTCAGCCTCTTTGCTTACCGGCACAATGCTCAGCTGCCCTGGTTCGGCTCCCGGGTTCTTCAGGAGGCGTCTTGGGGGGTGGATGCTCTGCCCATTCCTTGTGTATCATCAAAAAGTTACCCCCAGAAACAATCAATATAATGTTACCTACCTTGAAAAAACCCACCTATTGTTTCTGCAAACATCAGTGACTTGACTTATTCTTACTTAAGAAATTCTTCCATGATCTACACTAAAATTGATTGCGCCAATAAAATGATCTCAACAGTGATCTTGAAATAAATAAAATATGAATAAACGAGGAGTCCAGGTTCCTAATTCATTATTTTTTTTGAGCCACTTATAAAACAGGACAAACATCATACATATAATGGTTTACACACCTTAAAAAGGTATACACTTTTAACCACAAAAAATTGAAACAAAACATGTGTAGACCAAACACAATACATCACATTAGTCAATGGACATACAAAGAAGGTTAATCATGAAATATGAGAAGCAAGAACAGAGAAATAAACACATTTAAATGTCTTGTGCCCAACACTGTCAAATTACTGGGGCATGTCTCAATTTACACCCTCTTGTTTGCAGTCCGGCAAGGTACTGCTTCGCCCGATCTAGAAAGCTAGTCAGAGCATGTAATATTATAAAAATGAAACAAAAAATGTCATCACTAGTAATACACAACTTAAGTGCGCAGATCATACATATAATAATACCTCGTGGCCTCATTCATAAGTATGCTGACGCGTTTCGACCTTCACGGTGGGCCTGTGGTGTATTTCAAAGAAGGTCTTCCTCAGGGCTGTGAACTTTGTGGAAATGTAAAGGCAGCTGGTTCCTGCTATTTCTTCAGGTGGTCTAAAAGATGTATTGGTAGATTTGCCACTCCATATCTTATTTCAGCATGTGGCCCTTAAAGCAGGCTGTTGTATATGCACATCCAGGAGGATTTTTGGGTGTTTTTAGGTGGAGGTCCTCAACTTAGGACACCAGGCTGCTTTCTCAGAAAACTGTTTCTTCTTTGTAGCGTGCCGTTCCAACCTCTGTGAAATTGGCCGTCTCGTCTACTGTATGCCTTTCCTCCGCTGGCTCTGATCCCCCGGTTTTCGGCTCGTCTGAGCTGAGAGTCCCTGGTGATGGTGGTTCTGTTTTAGCCTCGTCAGTCATGGTTCACCACTCTGCAGCTGTTGGCTGTACAGGGTCCCTGGTTTCTCCCTAGCTTTCCATCTCCCCTGCGGTTGGCTCCGATGTGGTTTCTCCCGCAGCTGCGGCTATCGGTGTGGAAGCTGAGAGGCAGGGGTGACGACGGACAATTAGCTTTGACTCTTCAACAGTCTAGTAAGACTTCTACTTTGAAGTCATATGGGCGTCATTGGGGTGATTTCCAGTGCTGGTGTCGGGCTCTGGATTTGTCCCCTCTGGATTGCTCTTTACCGGAAGTGCTGCAGTTTCTCTGGGAGGGCTTTGAGAAGCGTTTGGCTGTTTCCACTTTGCGGGCTCAATGGGCCGCTATTAAGGTTTGTTGTTCCCCCTTGGAGGAACCACATAAGTTAAATTTTAATTCTAGGGAGTTGTGAACTTTTTTTCACATTCTTCGAGGGGTTCTATGAAGACTCTTGCAATGGTTGTAATGTTTTATGATTTGTTACAAATGTCAAGCTTTTCAATATTATCATAACAAAGAATTTAAGATTGCCTAAACATGCCAAAAACAGGTCAGATGTGAATGGAAATTATTTTGCAATGCGATGAAGCATATTTCACTCAGCCTAGAAAACGTTTTACTGATTATGTTAAACTCTGTAACTTTGCAACCTTTGCAAGGACAAAAATAGTGAATTTTGCAAAAATGTTAATGCGAAAAAAACGTGTATACTCTTTTTCGCCCGGTCTTGATTCTGTTAAATGAGAAGTGGGATTTAACACCGTAAATTATTTCCCTCAGTTTCACTTGGGTGCTCTAAACGTTTGTGAATAAGGTGCATTGAGAGCAATGCTAGTTTTTTTAGATTTTTTTGGTATAATGCTTTATTTTCCGTTTAATGGCCACTCTGAAAATGCTATTTAGTGTTGGTGTTTTATTGCCAGAGTCAAGTAAAGAGGGTATTAATATGTGATGGAGGCTCCCGCGTTGAAATACAATTGAACATTTGCAAAGCTGCCATTCGCCTGCATGGGGAAATAGTCTGCTGCCAGAAAATGATGGCTCTCGCGCCATGGCTCGCGCTCCTGCTGGTGATTGCAATGCCCGTGAAATAGCGTTCTGTGTGTTCCGCCAGCTTAGGAGCCAAATGGACAAGAGATAAAGTGAACAGATTCCCCCTTCAGGGGGTTAAGCACACGCGATGAACATAATGGCGCTCCCATATTCATGTCTAGGACTCTGATACAGTTTTTTATTCCTCTGAGAAGTTTTGGAAAGTTTCCCACCTCAGCCTGCATTGTGAGAGACTTATCACGGCATCGACAGATAATTAGAAATTAAATCAAACTCAGCCAAGATGGAAAATGAACGCAGACCTTTTATCTTCAAGGATTTACCTGTGATAATATAAATAATTTGATAATATAATTGATGGCAGACATCACAATTTTCATGCAAATATGCAACCTTTTTTGTTTAGTTTTTATATAGCATTAACTCGGCCCAAGGGACATTAGAACACCTTAACCAACGTTTCTCCCCCCGCCTCCCCGCCCTCCCCCTCCCCCCCCCCGCTAGCTGCTCCGCAAAAGTGAAAAAGAAAAAGGTAATAGATTGAATGTAATATCATTTTTTTCCCTTTCCCTAGCCTGGGACGGTGTTTGGGAGCGGGGCCACTCCTGATGACTGGCAGCATGGGAGTGGTGCTCACTTAAACAGTTTACACTGTGCCATGTCACTTTAGCCGGCTTTCTTGCGACGTGCAGCCTGACATGCAGACAGCTGGGTTGAGAGCAGGCCCTGACACACAATGCCTGTAGGAGCGTCGAAGCAGCCAGCTCCAACCAATCCTGGCGCTGCTCTCATGCTGCAGAACATTATCAGCAGCATGAAAGCAGCGTCTGAATTGATGAGAATTCAACTGCTTCAAGCTTCCAGCAGAGAGGGACTGAAGCAGAGAACCGGAGAAGGAGAGCCAGATGAGCTGGTAAGAATTCTCATTGCTCGTTCTTCCCATTATTTTTCCTCTTTCTGACCTTTATTTTGTCTCTTTCTTCTTGTTTCTGACCAAAATGTTTCCTCTTTCTGCTTGTTATTTGTCCTCCTTTTGCTTGTTTGACCTTTATTTTTCCTCCTTCTGATCGTTCCTAACCTTCATTTTTCCTCTTTTACTGCTCGTTTCTAATCTTTATTTTTCTTCTTGCTGCTCATTTCTGACTTGTCTCCTCGACTGAGACGTCATATCCACAGCGCTCAGAAACCTTAGGGGTGACAGTGCTGCGCTATACAAATGCTCATTGATTGATTGACTGCATGTGGTTGCACCCACCGCTACCCATTTACCTGCCCCACTACTCTCTGGGGTTGCCATCTGCCAAAGCATATATTGGCATGTGGAGATTACGTGATTTTTTACAAGATGGAGTGTCAAAGCCAAGAGTCAAACCCAGTTCTTGAGTTCTAAAGTCGGCAGCTCTGGCCATTAGCATACATTTCGACAACCTCTGCCAAGTTATAAAGCTTTTCATGCAGTTTTCTGAAGGACACAAAAAATACACTTTGCAACATCATAACCTCCACAGGGCTCGAAAATTCCGCTCGACCGCTTGCATAGTCGAGCTAAATTTAACAAGGTCGAGCTGTATTTAGGCCCTACTCGCCCTTTCTGGCGAGTAGGAAAACAAACCAACTTTTGTCCTCTGTGAAAATGGGGCAAATGTGACAAGCTAACAAGATTTAAAGGCATTTGTATTGCTCACAAAGTTAATGATCAATAAAGATGCCTTTAAATCTTGTGATCTTGTCACGTTTGCTCTGCTTTCAGAGACGGAGGTCAAGTAGGTTGCAGTTAGGTGGAGGACATTTTTTAAGGTACTAGTCCTGCAGGACTAGTACCATTTTTGGGATTTTTCGAGCCCTGCTCCAGTCACCAAACATGAACCAGCATAAAAATTCAAATTCTCACCCTTAAACAAAAGGTTGTTTTAGGGTCAGAGAAGGCGGTTTGAAATTTCCACTTGGGGGCCCTAGGCTTTTCCCAAACAAGGCACATGTTTCACAGCTACATCATTCTCTCTCTCCACCCCACCCATGATATCTAGGTTCGCAAGATTAAGGTGCAGCCATATTGGGTGAGTACCAGGGATTATTTCAGAGGAGTGGGTTCAAAAGAAACACCTTCCTGGATTCATCTGGACCTTATTATTTGTGTTCAGGAAAATATTTTAATTCTCTTACCTGGTACTAGAGAGCCTGCATGTCTGATAATTAGTGGTAAGCAAAAAAGAAAAAGATACACATTGAAACAAATTCATTTTAAAGATACAATTGTTTCTTTGTAGCTAAATGAAATTGCCCTTAGGTATATGATAGTCTTGTGTATTCAAAATTAAACAGAATTTAACTGTGTTTTTGCACAATACTGCTATATGTAAAGTGCTCAATCACCTTTTCCTTCTTTCACAGATGTATACCTAATGCATATATCCGATCACAAACTGGTGCTGGCGTAATGGCACCACCAGACCTCTACCCAATAAACTCCTCAGAATCGTGGGTGGTGGGTGAATCTGGATATCACTTGTGATGGCTCCTGACGATCACAGTAGGATAGCACATGAATAGCCAGATCCACTGAACTATTGGGGAATAACTTGAATAGTGCACTAGAGGAAGTAGTGTTGATAACCTGCAGTTACCCTCAAAACAGCTTATAGCTTCAGTAAACCACTAGATCCTCCAGCTCGGCTGTGTTCTGATTGGTCGTTCTGCCTATTCTGGTGCAGACCACGGGGCTTATTACGATAGCGGTTGGAGGCTTTCCGAACGCCATCATCGGTTTCCATTCCAACCGCCTGATTATGAATCAGTTGGTCGGCATTGAAACCGGCCGGTCATTCCGACTGGCTCAAGGAGCCTGTCGGTCAGTCGGAGCCCTGTCGGTCAGTCGGAGCCCCGCCTGTAATCCCAAAGGGCGGCCTTTATGCCCTTGGGATTACAATGCACAGTTTCCGGTAGGGTTTTCATCCTAAACTTTCTGACATGGGAAACCCTGTCGGAAAGCATGTTTGGGGGCTGTGTGCGGCTTCTGGGTTGGGGGCACCTATGGTTTCGCTTGTTAATCCCTGCACCCTGTGGCAGGCACCTTAAGGATGCCTGCCACGGGGTGCAGGTATTAACACCACCTTCCATTTCTCTATGGGAGCATGTACTAAGGCCGGTTTATGGTCGTAAATCATGCTTCCATAGGAAAATGTTCAGTTGCACACAAATCAGGGGGTCGGGACTGCTGACCGTCCACCAGTTGGTCAGTTCCGTTCACGAGATATGGCGAAGTGAGCTAAAGAACGATGATGTATTCAACCAAGATCTGTGACTGGAGGCGAGTGTCTGAAAAGTTTCAGTCCTCTGTCCATCATCTCCTTGTGTTGCTTTGTTTGCTCTCAGTTGGCAGGGTATGCCCAGATGTGGGTTCCTTCCTCACTTTGCCACTGGATTCAAGCTAGCCTGGCTGATGAGGGCTGTTAGCCTGAAACAGGTCCCAGGATGCTTGTTTCTGGTCCAGGGGGGACATGGCTTGGCAGTTCGGGCTGAACTGTTCCCATGAGGCACAGTGTCAAGATTGATTTGCATACAGCTTTATCTGAACTGGGGTGGCGAAGTGAGCTAAAGAACGATGATGGATTCAACCCAGATCTGTGACTGGGGGTGAGTGACTGAAACATTTCAGCGCTCCGTCCATCGTCTTCTTGTGTTTGCTTTGTTCGCCATGTTAATCCCTGCACCCTGTGGCAGGCACCTTAAGGATGCCTGCCACGGGGTGCAGGGATTAACACCACCTCCTATTTCCCTGTGGGAGCATGTACTACGGCCAGTTTATGGCCATAAAACAAGCTCCCATAGGGAAATGTCGGAATGCGACCGAACAGTGTTCAGTCGCATCCAAATCAGGGGGTCGGGAACGCTGACTGGAGGTCGGTCGGTCAGTCCCATTTAAGGGACGGTGTCGGGAGGACACACGTCTGCCCAACATCGTAATATGCCCCTAGGAGTTGAGACACCCTCAGTGCTCTAGGATTGCTAACAGAAAAGATTGATAGGTAACTGTTGTTATGTTAACAAAACAAACCAAATATGTAGAACTGTAAACAAAACAAAACTGCCACTATGTTTAAAACTGTTCTTATATAATGTGCTCTGTTGCAGATTGGATCTTGTCTGTGATACATAAAACTGCTAATAAATAATCGATTTAAATGTAAATGGTATAACAACTCAAAATTCTTCAGAGTTCCTGATTTACTTGATATCCAAAACTGTTGACTTGTAGCAGAGTTTACACAGCTTTAGGAAAAGAATCGAGGGGTCAAAACTTGTGATCATGAATAATCTATGAAATATGATCTAGAAAGGGGAGTATTAGTCTGGCTTGGTCTGGTTCAGTCTGCTCCGCCTTCCACATACAACTTACTTTTACTGATTGAACTTACAGATCTTGGTATGGATTTGATGTGGCCGTATTGCTATATCTAACAGAGTGTAATAACATTCAAGCAATATCCAATTATTTGCTAGATTCAGTCACACAACACTGTAAAGACACCAGAAATGGACTGAGTGGGTCGGATGTTATCTGCCCTTTAATACAAGGCCATACCTGAAGTGTTTGGTTACTTGAAAACGCCATGAAATGTCTCATTATTTATTAGGCGCCCAAAAAATTAGGCACTCAAAGAGATCTCGATCTGAGTGAGAAAATCTCAAGTCGAAGGAAATAGCAACAAAATGATAAAGTACAATAGATCCTTGTTATATGGTATATGGTATCTGCTTGTGCACTGGACACCATTCAACCTTGAGGCTGCTGCAGCTCAAAGACACAGAAATAGATGGGCATCAAAGATGGCATCTACCAAGTCATATAGATTGTTAGCTCATAAATCACAAACTGAGAAGGACCAATCTCATTTACACCCATCACCACTATGTTATTACACACTTTTCAAAGAAAGAGGCTGCTGAGAGTTGTTTGCACCATTTGAAAGGTAGTAAATGCTATTACCTCTTGATCTCTTTCCAAGGTTCCTGTGTTATAATAGCTAGGTACGTCATTACACTCTTGACAACATTCAATCTTTCGGCAGCGAGTCAGGGAACAGAAAAACCTGGGTGCAGGAGCCTTAACCCCTTCACCGCAGTGCGAATTTCGCCGCAGCGCGTGGGGGGTGGGGTTGAGCGAGGCGCCGCTGTGCTCGTGACGGAACCACGCCGTCATGAGTCACGGGCGGCCAGTGCTGATGATGGCGTGGTTCCTTCACGGCCCCGCCCGCTCATTAATTGGCCTGTACAGGAGGGGAATTAATGCAGCGTGGGCAGAGCGGCAGCCATATGACGGAACCATGCCGTCATGAGCACAGGCCGCCCGTGGCTCATGACGGCGTGATTCAGTGATAAGCATGGAACGGGTTAAAGGAACGCGGGCAGTGATTTGAAATAAACTTCCTGATGCCTTATAAAAATTGCTATATGTGTCACTTGGCCTAGCAGTTCAGCCTGGACTGTTTGAATTGAAGCAGGACCAAGACTGATTTCCAAATGGTTAGTATCAGGAAAAGTGGGCAAAAAATGGACTGCAATGAGGCCCAAGTAATTATGAGCAGCTGACAAATATTTAAGCATGCCACCCATCAGTTTTTATTTTATTTTTCCTTATGAATAAACAAACTTTTTCAATGATAGTCTTTTAGCCATAGAGGTGAAAGGGCGAGATTTTGATCGATACCTCATCACTATTGATCCAAACCTCGATCTGGTCGACTGAACCTTTGTTGCCTGTCTTGGAGGATGAAAGTGCCCCTGTACCAAACCAGTTCACCCAAGAAAGTACTCTGCTCCCAAAGATCACAAACAACTTCTAGCTTTCAAAAGTTTATTGTAAAGATATGATAAGCTGCAAATACAGGCATCTCAGAATGAGATTCACGAGATACACAGGTCCAATTACATACATGTGCTCTCGGAAAGCCCTCAGACGAGCAACGGAAATCACTAACACAAGTTCTAAGAATAATAAAGCTATCAGCATTGACGCATATCTCTCCTTCATTTAAGTTGGAGGAAAACGCACAGGTTAGGCTGTCCCTACCCTGCTCTAGATGGTATCCCTACTTAACCAAGTCCCAACCTAACAAAGGTGTCAGCAGTGAATGACCCCCAAGGGAAGTCACTCACTCTAAGTCTCTTGGTGAAAACCTATAGTTCTCCAGTCATGACCCCTCTCTGCCTACCCATCCGCTCTCTAAAGGGTCCTCAGGTATCTGCTCTAACTCCACCCAGGGGTGCTGTCCCTAATACAAAACAGTCAACAACAATTGAGACGCCCCTTGCGAGACGCCCCTCACGTGGTGTAGCTTCTGGCTTTTTCCATGATGCTTTGTATTGGGCCTCATACGTTAGAGTTGACCTTGCTTCTCAGACTCTTCTCCGGCCCGCTGATACCCCTTAAACATTCCGAAACCCTCCTCCATGTCTGGGCCGCCTACTGAACAGACCTCTATTCATTCATTTATAATTGGATCCCCCCTTTCCTTGCAGCCAGACATCTGCTGCCAAGAACCCAACTCTCATAGACTTCCAAAAAGGCCTGCAACATTTCTTGGCCCAGACATGTACGTGTAAATCAATGTTAAAACATTTCAGGCCTATAATATTTCTCATCATGATTATAGAATTCAACTTCTTCATTAATTAAAGCATGTTAATACTCTTATTCTATTATTCAGTAAACATCTCTATAAATCATGGCCCATTTAATGCAATGACCAAAACATTAATACAATCTATGTCGTGAAAAGAAACACCTTCCCTTTTAGCTCTGGCCCTGAGGCCTACCACATTCTGCGTTTAACCACATACCATCTTACATTTTAACAGCTACACGACATGGATTCAGAAATAATCACATCTACTAAAATCATATAGTGTCACACATTTCTGTATTAGTTCCACTTCTATTTAAATCTCTACATTAGCTATACATTCAGAATATAATTATAGATACTATTAGCACTCATGGCATTTCTCCTCATGATTTGTGCTTACTACAGGTAAGTGTGATGCACTCATACATTTAGGTCAGTTTGCGCTCTCTCAGTTCCCCCCTTTGATGACCTCTCGGGGTCATCACTAACATTTAAACTGCAGTTATTGGTAGCATAACTTGTCTCTGCGCTTCCAGAGCCCTCAGACTCCTGTACTGATTATCTTGTATGGCAGCCAATCTCTGCAGCTGTTCTCTTTGGGCCCTTTCTGACCTTCTTGCTCTGTACCATTTGAATACCCTCACCAATCCCCACAATATAATCCCACAGATCAATATTATGATGATAGGTTTTAGTATATACCACACAAAGCTTTTGCCTAAGGTGGAAATCCACCCTCCAACTGCACTCATTCCGTGGCCCACCTTTTCCCAGACATTTTCTCTACTCAAATCTTCGATCTCTTTGTGAATATTAGTTATGTTCCTAATAACTTTCTCAAGGGGCTTCGAATTGTCTGGAATGTAAGTGCAGCATTCCTGGACCTTCAAAGCCTTACAGACTCCGCCCTCTTTTGCTAGTAGGACATCTAACGCAAGACGGTTCTGAAGAACCATAGCCCTTATCGATTGCATCTCTCCTTCTACCAGCATTAAGGACTGAGCAGTGCTGGCAGACAACCTGTCGACAACTGTTGCCAGTCGTCTAATTTTAACATCATTAAGGATTACTCCCAAAAGAGGGAACATAGCTCCAAAGACATCTCCAACCATTTCTGCATCTCCTATATCTCTCCTTCCCCTCGATGATGTCTTGCCCTCAATGATCACTAAGTCTTGTGCATGATATATTTTGGGGAAGACAATTGCTAAGTAACATGATCCATACCAGTTGTCAGGTAGTCTCACGTAGGCATTTCTTCCACATACAAAATACACATTTGGAATCACTTGCATTCCTTTCAGGAAATCCTTAGTATAGTACTCTATATTGAAAGCATGTTCACAGTCAACTTCTCCCACGTATACATTTTCATAATACGTTTTGGCTCGGTGAAGACATAGCTTTCCTCTCTGCGTCTTATCTAAAGCTATTGGACCACTACTACCCTTTCTCTTGTGTGCCTTCTCTTCCTCGGTCCAATCTGTTTTCCATTGTCCTGATTTTTTCAAAATCTTTTGTCTCCTGTAACGATCATCCACCTGCCCTATGAACTTCTTCTCGACTTCTGACACCTTGCATGTCAGGTTATTCCTACGGGCATGTGAAGTATCTAAGGTAATCCAAGGAATGAAGAACTTGGCCAATCTGTCTTCACTCTTCCAGTAGTCCCATTTGTTCATCTGCTTATAATTTGGGACTTCTGGCAACACTGAATCATAATTGGAGAAATAGTATTCAAAACTATCTCTCTCATAAAATATACTAAGCAATAAGCTACATGTAATGCCATATGTCAGCGGGAGGTGATGATATCGGATGCCTTCATCTACAGACGCCGGCAACTGCATGCAGACGTAACAATCCTTAACCTCCATGGCATCCACGTATTCATATAAGAGTTTAGCATAAGCATTTGACCTAAAGTCTCCTTGGGACTCATCTACGTGTAACCTACGGGCCTCTGCAGCTAATAACGCCTTCTCTTGAGTGTTTTCCCTTTTCTCACCAGCAACAGTAGGTGTAAGCGTTTCTACAGAATTCACATCAGTTACCTTTGCCTCTTCCTCATGTCCCTTTACATAAGAAATTGTTACCACTAAAGCTATTAATATTATCACTCCTACTATTAGTGTACCTATTATACATTTAGCTCTGCGGTTCTGGGTGCCGGCCTCCATTTCGTCAGACAATGTGGCTCTCTCTTATCTTAGCAAAAAGTTCTTTTCCTCCTTTTCCTTTACAGTCTCTTTTTAATCCTTTTGTCTTTAGAGTCCACACAACTGGAAGCTGACAACCTTCTTCGCAAAAGTCCTTTAACAGTTCAATAAAGACAACCCTAGCCCTTCTCCATCAACTCAAGGGAAGTTCCCTAAAATTCTCTGCTTCCTGGGCGCTAGGTAATCTTCTTTTTCCTGTTCACTTTATTTACAAAGTCCTTTAACAGTCTACTATCAAGCCTGTGCCTGCAGCTTCAATAGCATAGTTCAGTATTTCCAAACGAAGATTGTGCTCTTCATGTGCTGTTATCGTTGTACCAAAGTCGGGGAATTGCAATTCTGAACGGAACATGTGTTTTAACTTGCTGAGGCGGGGAGGTCTGGGGAGCATGAATGTTAGTGACCCTTCTTGTTCGACTCCGGGTACCAACAGTCGTATTTCCACGGTGATAATGGGCTCAGAACTGGACACCACCACCGCTCGGATCCTCCCAGTCTCCGGTTTCACAGACATTTGTCGCCAGATATGTCCACTCAGGTGTGGAGTATCTTCTGTTAGGCACACGCACTCTTCTTGACCTTCTTCGGTCGGGTGCTTCAGCGCCCTGAGCACCTTCTTCTGGGTCTGAGTCTTCTGATATCGGAGGAAGGGTTACCTCTGGAGTTGACCTCAGGCTAGAGCTCCTTCTTTGCGGCCAATTAGCTTCTCCACGTGCCCTTCTACTCCTTCGTCTTCTTGTCTGTTCTCGCTCTCGGTCAGACCTGTCAGTGTCTGACTCGTACTCCCAGCTACTTTCTCCTTCTGTAGCGTCGTCTGTTTCGCTGTTGTACTGACCGTCCTCAGCTTGGTCAGATTCGTTCCCTGCTTCCGCTGGCACCTCTACAGCTTGGCTAGCCCCCTCTATGGCTTCTCGGTCCTCTTCTGGACGTCTATCCGAGAGAGGAGCTGTTTCTTCCCGAGGTGCTGGAACCCTTCGCGTATGTGACGCGTGGATCCAATTGGGCAGGCCTCCCACCTTCACAGCTGTGTTCGTGATCAGGATGATCTGGAAGGGCCCACGCCAACGAATATCCAAACAGCTTCTTCTCACATGTTTTTTCACCAGGACCCAGTCCCCAGGGTACAGGTCATGGCACGGGCCTTGGCACGCTGGAACCTCGGCAGCCTGCACCTGAAGGGACACAGAACGAATGGCGTCAGACAGCCCCTTACAATAGTCCAGGATCATATCATCTGTGATATTTAACAGTGCAGTAGTTGGGACAGATGGCAGCCTCATTGCTCTCCCCATTAACACCTCATGTGGTGATAACCCCGTTCTTCTGTCTGGGGTACTACGAAGGCTCATGAGAACCAATGGCAGGGCGTCAGGCCAACTCAGGGTCGTTGAGGAACAAACTTTGGCTATTCTGGCCTTGATCGTGCCATTGATCTGCTCCACAATTCCTGAGGCTTCTGGTCGGTAACTGCAATGCAACTTCTGATCAATATTCAGAGCTGCGCAAATCATTTTCACAAGCTCGCTGTTAAAATGGGTTCCCCTATCTGATTCCAAAAAGGCCGGCACCCCGAAGCGCGGAATGAGTTCCCTGAGCAGTAACTTGGCCACTGTGAGGGTGTCGCACCTACGTGTAGGGTATGCCTCAACCCATCTGGAGAACACACAAACAACCACCAGGACATAGCGGAGGCGGTTGCACCTTGGCATTTCAATGAAATCTATCTGCATTCGATTGAATGGACCTCCAGACCTTCCTATGTGGCTCAGCGCAACTGGTGTTCTTTTTCCTACGTTCAGCTGCTGGCAGGTTACACAACGCTGGCACACTGCTTCTGCTGCTATTCTAAACTTAGGATTGTACCAAGTCTGTCTAAACACTCTCAGCATAGCATCTCTCCCTAAGTGTACGGGACCATGTATGAGTCTAGCCATTGGACTCACCATCTCATTGGGCAACACTGCTCTGCCGTCTGCTGAGACCCAAAAATGGGACTCACCCATTACACATCCTGCCTTTTCCCATGTTTCTTTTTCAGAATCAGGAGCATTTTCTTGCATGTTTGACAGTTCATCCCAAGTATCAACAGTTTCCAGTATCATGGCTAATTCAGTCCTTACATTTATTCCACCCACTTCCACCTCTGTGAAAGAGTACCCTTGTTCCGCGCAATACCGCGCAACTTCATCGGCATATCTATTGCCTTTTGAAACGAAGTCCTCATTTCTGGTATGTGCGGTGCACTTTACAACTGCGATACCTGCTGGGCATTGCAACGCCTCTAACAACAGGCGCACAAACTCTCCATTGCGAATGGGAGAGCCTGAAGAGGTCATGAAGCCTCTTTGAGACCATAACTGCCCGTAATCATGAACTACCCCATAACCATATTGGCTGTCGGTGTATATGGTGACTCGAATTTGATTGCTTGCCAAACAAGCACGTGTCAAGGCAATAATTTCAGCTACCTGAGCGGAGTGTACTCCTTCCAGGCACCCAGCTTCCACAACTCCAGTAATTGTACAAACAGCATAAGCTGCTCTCAACTGCCCAACTTCGTCTCTTACACATGAGCCATCGACAAAGAAAATTTCGTCTGGGTCGGTCAGTGGCTCATCTACGATGTCGGGTCTGGGTTTGGTGCATAGTTCAGTCACATCAAGGCAGTCATGGTCTGTACATTCATCATCATCCTCGATATCATTTGGGAGTGGCATCAAGGTAGCAGGGTTCAAAACAGAGCATCTTTTGAGGGTCACATTCTCTGCAGCAAGAATAACTTGCTCATATCGCGTGAGCCTGCTGTTGGTCAGATGCTGTGTTTTGGTCCTGGTCATCAACAGTTCAACAGAATGGGGCACGCACACCTCTAACGGGTGCCCCATGACGATATTTTCACATCTCTCAATGCTGACACCCGTTGCAGCAACGGATTTGAGACATCCGGGCAACGCTGCGGCTACTGGGTCTAAAGTAGCCGAGAAATAAGCAACTGGTCTACGGGCATTCCCATGGATTTGGACTAACACAGACAACGCGCAACCTTCTCTCTCACAACAGTAAAGAAAAAATGGTTTATTGTAATCAGGCATTCCCAATGCCGGAGCACGACACAGGTCCTCTCGCAGCTGTAGGAATGCCATCAAACAGTCTTTGTCCCATGGTACCGGATCGCTCACCTCCTTGTGTGTCAGTTTTTGCAAGGGCTTTGCTTTCAGTGAAAAGTTCACGATCCACTGTCGGCAATAACCCACCATCCCTAGGAACATCCTGACCTCTCTCTGTGTCTTAGGCGCATTCATTTTCATGATCGCCTCTATCCTGTCTGGTGACACCTTTCGTTTGCCTTTTTCTATTCTGTGTCCCAAGTACTGCACTTCTGTCAGGCAGTACTGCAATTTCCCCGGGGACACCTTGTGCCCATTGGCAGCTAGGTGATTTAACAAAGCAATGGAGTCTTCCCTGCAAGCTTCTTCTGTTTCTGACGCCACGAGGAGGTCGTCTATGTACTGGACCAGAACTGACTTCTGGGGCAGCACTAGACTTTCAAGATTTTTCTTCAAAAGCTGGTTAAAGATCGATGGGCTCTCTGTATACCCCTGAGGGATACGACACCACGTTAGGACGCGATTTTCCAGCTTAAATGCGAAAAGAAAATGGCTTTCTTCGTCCAGAGGGATCGAAAAGAAAGCCTGACAAAGATCGATCACAGTGAACCACTCAGCTTGGAATGGAATCTGAAACAGTATCACTGATGGATTCGGTACCACTGGACAACACGAAACGACTATGTTATTAATCTTTCGAAGGTCCTGTACTATCCGAAATTTCCCATTTGGTTTCTGCAGACCCATAATCGGGGAGTTGCATGGACTACCCACGATTTCTTTCAGTATTCCCTGTTTAATCATGGACTCAATCACGGGTTTTATGCCTGCAATCGTTTCTGGAGTCAATTTATATTGGGGTGTTCTTGGGAACTCAGCATGCGGTTTCACTACAATTTTCACTGGGTCCACCCCTTTGACCAATCCTATCTCTTCCCCAGTGAAATCCCATACTTCTGGTGCCACTGTCTCTCTCAAGTCCCAGGGGAGCTCATCTACTGTTAAAGTAGGATACAGCTCCACGCATATTCTTGAGTTTGCAACTTTGAAGTCTGCATCATCATCATTGGTCAATACCTCCACTCCCTGAGGTGTGCAATATATAGTACAATTCAATTTACACAACAGGTCTCTTCCTAGCAGACACACAGGACTTGAATCGCAAACCACAAACTGGTGCTCATCGCTGTACTTCCCTATTTTCACCTGTACTGGTTCTGTCAATTGGCTGGTTATTCTCCTGTTTGCGACCCCCACCACCTGTATGGTCTCTCCAGACATGGGCAGGTCTGGAACTGCAGCTGATCTGATCGTGGATCTAGTGGCTCCTGTGTCCACCAGAAATGTCGTAGGGCACCCTGCTACTTCTGCTTCCACATAGGGTCCCCTCTGGTCCACTTCCAATGCTGCCCCGAGGGTGCAGTCTTCTCTTTCCACTCTCTGTCCGGTTAATGGGTCCACATAATAGCACTCTTCCCCTTCTACAAACAGGGGCATTTGTCTATAGGTCTTACCCATAGACCCTACTCGAGGAGGTTGCGGGAACTGGGCTCGGGGAGGAGCCCCCCCCCCCTTTGAGCACCTTTCCTTGGTATGGCGTCACCCCTCTTGTAGGCGCGCTCTGGACCTCTTCCTCCTCTATCTCTTGCTCTCCTATCTCTACATTGTAGGGGCACTCGCGTTTCCAATGCCCCACCTCGTTACACTGGTGGCACCTAGTCGTTTTCTTCAAGGCAGCTATATCTAATCTGGGTCTAAAGGTGGAACTCTCCTCATTGCCCTTGTTCTGACTGTACTGCTTCTTTCCTCCTGTACCTGTTCCTTGCTGCTGTTGCTGTTGTCCCCCCTTCCCTGCTGCCTGCATCTGTACCACCATCAACTTTTCTTTTAATTTCTTAGCCTTTGAGTCTATCTCATCACAGCAGTACCTGGCATATCTCAGTATTTCGTCTAGGGGTTTACTTTGCCAACAAATCGAGTGTTGCTGAATCATTAAACTAATATCCGGTCTCAGTCCCAGGACGAACTTGGACACAAATTGCCCTATGTCTTTTGGATCCATTACATCCAAGCCGCTATACTGTTTAAACGCCTTCAGCAATCTCTCGTAATATTCGTGGACTGTCTCTTTGGGTTCCTGTCTTGTTCGGTCTATTCTGACCCAATCTATGTCTTGCATTGGCACTTTCTCTTTCAGCCAAGTCATCACTCTCTCGAATTTTGCCATCACAGTCTCGGACGGCCCATTAGTCTTAGCATCTCTCTCTGGCTCCGTTGTGGGCCATTCAGCGCTAACCTTGCATGCGGTCCACAGATCTCCTGGTACTACAATGTCAAACAGCGTGTTCAGATCTATCCATAGGACCTTTGAGATTTTTACAAATCTCTCCACTTGCTTGTACCACTCCACTGGGTTTTCCCGTAATTTGGGGAAGGAGGTGGTAAAAGCAGCTAAATCTCCCCTACTCCAAGGGACATGTACATAGTTCCCATTTGCGACTTCACGCAAAGGGTAAGCTTCTATTCCCTGCTGTCCTCCTGGTGTCATACCAAGCGTGCTTCTCCTGCCGGTCCCTTTCTTGGACCACCTCTCTTCCCACTTATCTAGTGCCCTCCATGTCCTTATTCCAGTGATCAGTTCCCTTATGTGCGTTTTCAGCCCAATCGTTCTCCTCTCATCTAGGTCCCGATCTGTATAATGTAGCCTGTGGTTACCCTGTAATGCTTTGGTTCTTGACAAGTCCACCATATATTTGCCTGCTAGTTCGACTAACTTCTCATGGACTGCTCTCGCTTTTCGAGTAATGTCCTTTGCCATATACAGTATTTCGTCCTGTTCATACATTTCCATTCTTTCTAAAGGCAGGGTACCATCTACCATATCATCCAGGTCTGACCTTAAACTGGCGACATCGAGTCTCTTGGCTTTTATCTCAGCTCGCAATACGTCTTTCGAAGGGGGCTCACTGGCCTCCCTACCATCCCAACTTCGAGCTCTACGTTTGGGCTCGGGAGAGTTAAAGGGTGCCCTCCCTTGCTCCCATCTCTCCAGGTCCCATGCTCGGCCATCCGATCTTGGAAGGTGATGGAACACGGGCCTGTTACCCCTACTCTTGCTCTGCCCACTCTCTTCTTCTTCTCTCCTCTCACCGCACACCTCTCTGTTATTTTCCCTCTGGTCGCTACTCTCTCTTTGCCTAGTATCGCTCAGTATCCGATACGATCCTTCCTGGTTCCCCATATTCCCTGGGCTGCGCTCATTTCCGTCATCACAGGGACTATGGTGCGACCTCTCACAACTCCCATTCAGTTCTCTGGTGCCGGGCACACAGTGTGGACACTTAAAGCTGTTTCTGTACTCTTGCGCTCTCCTCTCCTCTTCACTGAGTATTGGGCGCGCCACCCCTCCACTCCCGGGGCCCCCGTTTTCCAGGTCTGTTCTATCTCCCCTCCGGGCCCAATGGGTGACTCCCCTACTCTCTCTCTCTCTACAGTCCCACTCCGGGCTGCTCTCCCCAGCCCCGCAGTGAGTCCGAGCTCGGCTGTCCTGACTTTCCCTTTCAGCTTCCGCAGCTATGATGCTCTTTTGAGCCTTCACTGCCTCATCCCACTGCTTCATGTACTCATTTAGCTCTTGAAAGGATTTTCGTCCAGATCCCCTCAGATCCATTGGCCATCTAGGGCCCCCAGGATCTCCTCCTGGGTCCCCTGCTGTGTGCATCGGGGTGCTCCACTCTCTCGGTATCGGCATCTGACTTGGGGAATTGATCGTATCGTTCCTTCTTGCCTTCTCTGCTCTTTCTCTGTCCTTCCGTACCCGTTCTTCCCCTCTTGCTCTCTCTTGGTCATATATCGATATTATAGGACCTATGGTAACAGGTACCTGTAGTGCATCTGGTAATGCGTAGGATGTGGCGCTTTCCGTTTCCGGCGCTCTTTGTACCACAAACCTCCCGACTACCTGTTGCACCTGACTAGGCTGGGACAGTTCTTTCTTTGCCTCAGGATCCCACTCTGAACTGGGAAGCGGTCTATGCTCTCCTGTATTGCCCCCCTTTTCTCCTTCCGTATGCTCGACCTCTCCCCCTGCCCTATTATACGGGGGTGGCCTGTCTGTCAGTAATCTGTTTATCAGGCTGTCCTCTGTTTCGCTCTCATCATCTTCTTCTAGGGGGCTTTTATTTACGGGTACCTCTAACACTGGGTACAGTTTATTTACTTCCAGGTTATGCACTCTCCATCTTTTAGCATCCGCATCCCACCTGGCATCCTGTACTGCCCTTACCGATCGTTTCACCCTTTCTTGTCGTCTGTTCATATTCTTTTCATGCGCTGCCCTAACCCATGCTTCAAGAGCTTCAAACTGGGTCGGTCTAGGCAAGGGTCTCATTGAGGTCATGACTGATTTTAATCGATGTAACACCTCTAATCTGAACGTCCCGTACTTCGGGAACGTCAGTTCCTCATTTCCTTCAGTAATCTTACTCCACTCTGATATCCAAAGGATCGTATGCAGCCCAACATTCACTGCCATATAACGAGCTGGCGTACCCTCCGGCGGGGCTTCTTCCCCTTCATACGATCCCCGCTTCTCTTTTTTAAACACCGCTCTCAGCCATTTAAAACACTTCATAATTATGCGCACAATATCCAGCCTCGCTACTCTGTTTACTTCCTGATGACAATCCACCAATCCTGTCGCGGCTTTGCTAGCTTGGCCTATCGCAGCGCGGTCTTTCTTCGGTCGGCCAATCACGTCGCGACCCTTTCTGACGTCACTTTTCTCCGCTTCGCAGCAGCACCCCTCCTTTCTCAACTCGTCTCCCGGTTATGCATGCGTCCCATTCATACACCGAAAAATGACTACTTCCGACCAAGCGGTCACTTCTCTCGACTGTACGTCCACAGTCTATATGTAATTGTCAACACAACTGACGAAATGTCTATCGTCTCTCTGATAGGTTGCTTACACACACAGTAACTTCCGACCAGCGTCCGTTACTCACGCACTCACTCTTACGGTCCCCCTATCTCGGTCTTTCGGGTGATCAATGGTACCTCATGACCCCCTTCACACTAGTTGACAATTACTCTGGGTGTCCGATACACCCGAACCACTTAAGCTCTCCTTGAACTTAAGATTTCCACCGGTTGCGCGCGCTCACAACCTGTTCCTCAGTCACTCTACAGACATTCAACTCCGCCAGACATTACAACATAGATACAATACAAAACACCGCAATCTAACACGCATAACCCTTTATACTCACTCTCGACCGATACTGCTGCTTTTTCTGTCTCACGTCATCCGGATCTTCTTCGGCGGGCGGTTCTTCCGATCATCGATCTCTAGGGGCCTTGGGGTAAGCTAACCTGGCCTAGGTCACCGTCCTCAAGAAGGCAACCATCCTCTGCTACCAACTGAAAGGGCGAGATTTTGATCGATACCTCATCACTATTGATCCAAACCTCGATCTGGTCGACTGAACCTTTGTTGCCTGTCTTGGAGGATGAAAGTGCCCCTGTACCAAACCAGTTCACCCAAGAAAGTACTCTGCTCCCAAAGATCACAAACAACTTCTAGCTTTCAAAAGTTTATTGTAAAGATATGATAAGCTGCAAATACAGGCATCTCAGAATGAGATTCACGAGATACACAGGTCCAATTACATACATGTGCTCTCGGAAAGCCCTCAGACGAGCAACGGAAATCACTAACACAAGTTCTAAGAATAATAAAGCTATCAGCATTGACGCATATCTCTCCTTCATTTAAGTTGGAGGAAAACGCACAGGTTAGGCTGTCCCTACCCTGCTCTAGATGGTATCCCTACTTAACCAAGTCCCAACCTAACAAAGGTGTCAGCAGTGAATGACCCCCAAGGGAAGTCACTCACTCTAAGTCTCTTGGTGAAAACCTATAGTTCTCCAGTCATGACCCCTCTCTGCCTACCCATCCGCTCTCTAAAGGGTCCTCAGGTATCTGCTCTAACTCCACCCAGGGGTGCTGTCCCTAATACAAAACAGTCAACAACAATTGAGACGCCCCTTGCGAGACGCCCCTCACGTGGTGTAGCTTCTGGCTTTTTCCATGATGCTTTGTATTGGGCCTCATACGTTAGAGTTGACCTTGCTTCTCAGACTCTTCTCCGGCCCGCTGATACCCCTTAAACATTCCGAAACCCTCCTCCATGTCTGGGCCGCCTACTGAACAGACCTCTATTCATTCATTTATAATTGGATCCCCCCTTTCCTTGCAGCCAGACATCTGCTGCCAAGAACCCAACTCTCATAGACTTCCAAAAAGGCCTGCAACATTTCTTGGCCCAGACATGTACGTGTAAATCAATGTTAAAACATTTCAGGCCTATAATATTTCTCATCATGATTATAGCATTCAACTTCTTCATTAATTAAAGCATGTTAATACTCTTATTCTATTATTCAGTAAACATCTCTATAAATCATGGCCCATTTAATGCAATGACCAAAACATTAATACAATCTATGTCGTGAAAAGAAACACCTTCCCTTTTAGCTCTGGCCCTGAGGCCTACCACATTCTGCGTTTAACCACATACCATCTTACATTTTAACAGCTACACGACATGGATTCAGAAATAATCACATCTACTAAAATCATATAGTGTCACACATTTCTGTATTAGTTCCACTTCTATTTAAATCTCTACATTAGCTATACATTCAGAATATAATTATAGATACTATTAGCACTCATGGCATTTCTCCTCATGATTTGTGCTTACTACAGGTAAGTGTGATGCACTCATACATTTAGGTCAGTTTGCGCTCTCTCAGAGGAATGAGCTACCTTTGTCTTAGAAAGCAACAACCAGGCATTCTTTTGTTATACTAAACTCTATTTATTGTAAGTAATAGGCGAATTTTGAGGGTGCATTTATTTACGCCTTTGAAGTGCACTCACAGGCATGAAATGGGTGGTAAGTAAAAGGACTAACTGTAAACCCGATGGATACGCATTCTGGATGAAAAGGAGTTCCGAGTAAATCAAATATATTCGGCACAGTGGTTCTAAAAGGTTCTATTACATTAGAAAGATATTCTCAAACATTTTAAATGCATGCTCGATGAGCCTATGGGAAGGTGACCAGATGGCTCCATTTCCTGCAGACATCACCTTTCCAGTTCTGACCTTTCCCATGCGCATAGTGCAGATTTGAAACCACCAATAATCTGGGTTCTGTGAACATGCTAATTCCCCAAACCACCTACAATTGAGTTTGGACATCTGTAGACATGTTAATATAGGCTAAATAGAATAATTTGGGGAGTCTTTCACTTATAGAAAAAAAACACTGACATTCAGTGAATCTAATTACATGGAGTTGTGACTTACTCGACAGCAAGATAATCGAAACAAATGAGGGCAATTTCTGACATGTATAGGTTTTCTTTCTTGAATACTATTTTTTAGATATTTTGTAGGAAAAAATAAACCAAAAATTAAACACAGAACCTTTGGCTGAACAATGCCAATGAATTAAATAAACATTCAAACTCATTCAGCTGAATGTTGTCATTTCTTTACTTCATTTCTATTTAAGGTATTTCCTTATCTATTTTAACCTATTGATAAGAGTAAGACCAAAAAACAAAATGAGATGTCGGATTAGAAGATGTTTTTCTTTGGTGAATGGAGGCACTATAAGCTCTTGGCTTTGCACAATGTGTTCTCCCATGGAATATAATGTTTTCTGGCATGACATTAGTAATTTGCAGAATAATTAACATTATGACGTACTTAAGCATATTCTTAAGGTTCCAATTCCACCATATGCATTCCTGCAGAGCAAATTTGTGATACAGTAACAGTTTGATGACATTTTGATTATGCGAACAAAATTTCGGTTTTATATGGTGTCTCAAAATTTTAAGCAATTGGGTAGATCACATAAACAAGTCTTGCAAACTACCACAAAGAGGCTAGTTCACACCGAAAATAGCTCACATAGTAACTCTTTCAGCTCAAACCATTCTACTGCTTGTATCTCACAATACTTTTTATGTAAAGTGTGTGTTTGTGTTAAAAAAAGTCACACAAGATACCAGCAAACCGCATTTCAATATTGAAATATATTTTAACGTAATTTCACACATTTTCTAGCAATTTTGTGAAATATTGCAAATTATGTGAACAAATGTCTAGATTTTGCACACCCCTACTTAATACACTATATTGAAGTGATGCGTTTAAAGTGATATTAACTAAATGCTACCCTTCCACTTCTCAAAGATGCCCAGAGCCATTACTTATGACACATTCACAAATGCAGTTTGTTGAACAGCTTGACCAATAAACATGTTTGTTTGATTGTATCTGGTAATAACTGATAAAGACATGTTTGAATAGAGGAAATTGCCTAAGTATTCTTTTGCCCTGAAGGTACACTTGACTTCTCTCTTCTAAGTATTCTTTGATTTGCTGTTTGGTTGCTGCAATGTTTTCAGGAGGCGTCGGATAAAAATGGATGTGGGCTAAATCACCCTTGGGCTCTGCTTTTAGAATGGGTCTGAATATTTCGTTGGAAAATTTTTCCAGCAATTTATCCCAGTGGTAAATCATGAAATGAAGCTAAAGGCAAGCCAACACTCACAAGCTGTGATACAGGTCTAAAAAATGCAATGCAAGATTATTCAGTGAGTTAGGTATTTAAAGGTCCGTTGAAGCTCAGCCACATAACTCTAAGCACTTAAATGGAATGAGAGGGCTGACTTTTAACATACCTTTTCACATTTTTTCAGAAAAAACAAACACACATTAAAAGACAGCTATTTCATCATTTTCAGGCAGTTGCAAATCAGAGATAACAAAGAACCATAAACTCAAGCAAATAGATAATTAAAATTACAAACAAAATCATATCTTTCTTGATTTTTTACTCTGCTAAACATTGCCTTTTCGTAGTTATTAAGTCAAATAACCTGTCTTTCACTTGTGGGCTTGGGCCACAATTTTTTTATTTACTTTGTCACAATGATTGGCATAAAAGAATGGCACACCTTCTGAAATATATTGAACCCATCATTTTTGTACATTGCAGATCAATGTAAACAGAATAGTTCTCTGTTTTAGGTAATTGTCAAATGCATCTAAAGACAGATAAGGAGACAATGTAATCCCAAGAAGGACCAATGAATAGGTTAAAATATTCCAAAAAGTTGATAAGGTTTAAGAGGAAGACAAAAACAAAGAGGTATAATAATTTATCTTTTCAGTTTTACGTTGTTGGGCTTTTGGAAGATTGAGGAACACAAAGGGATGCTTCCGTAGCAGATGGTTTATCGGAGTGGTGAGGAGGATGTACTTTATAATTGAAAGTTTGCTTGGACAGCAAAGAAATTGTGATCCAGGTTATAGGATCTACCAAGTGGGTTTAAATTCCTGTGCAAAATGTGAAATATTAAAAGAAGTCACAGTGGCTGAGCTATGTGAATCATCAGCAACATCTGTAATTAGTACAAGAAGTAATATAGGGGAAGAAGAGAGGAGATTATTGAGGCAACAAAAGAGAATATGCATGATGAAAACCATGCTGATAGATATATGGGGTAGCAGTGGGTAAGGACAAAAGACCAAAGGAACAACAGGCAGTTCATGCATTACACATTCCACAGTTTGAATAACTAACAGCATAATGGAGTCAAGAGAAGATCCAGATTATCCCATTTATTATGATCTTGAAACATTGTCTAGACCTGCAGATTTAAAAAATGGTGGTGATGAGTATGCTAAGACGTGAGTCTTGTGCTCTCCATGCCACTGGAATCAAGCTATCCTGGCTGATGAGGGCTGAAAGCCCGAAACCGGTCCTAGGATGCTTGTTTCTAGTCCAGGGAGGACCTGGCTTGGCAGTTCGGGCTGTACTGTTCCCATGGGGCACAGGGTCAAGACTGATTTGCATGTGGCTGGGTTCAAACTGGAATGGCATAGTGAGCAAAAAAACGATGGATTTAGGCCCAGATCTCTGTACTGTTGTGAATGTATGACATTGTTCTGCATTCTGTCCATCAACTGTTGTTTTTGCTTTTAACAAACAAGGACATTATAGATGTGTAACTAAATGCCATTAGTAAATTGATAAGCATGATTTGAGGAATGAAATAATATTTTTTGTGTTATGGCACAAGAGCACTATCTCATGAGCCATGGTGTGCCCACCTCAAGATGCTTATTGGTCTGTGGTATTGCCAATATTTTCAAAATACAAGTGTGCAATAGCTAATCTACTAAAGGGTCATATGTAATCCCTTAATTGTTTACCGTTATCAGTGTTAATGTATACAATAGCCCAATGCATTTTGGTGCTGCAATAGAATTCCAAAAATTCCAGTATAGATAAAGTGATTAAAGCAAACCTTCAGTACTATTATCTATGTGTCATCCTTGTATACTCCCATTGCTTTCAAGGCTCCTTCGGAACCTCCTTGTAGTTTTACCATAAACTGTCAATTACCTTGCATAGAATGAAGTTAAATCAAGCGCACCCCCAGAGTCATTTCCTTTAGCATTAGTCTTCTGTTTCTACTGCAATTCTCATATCGTGACTTCGAATATCACGGTGCTTGTTTGCCCACGGGCAGCATGACGCTTTACACAGTGCCGGTTTTGCAAGGAAGAAAATGGTTAATACATCTAGTCCCTAGTATTTGCATACTCAAGTCTGTACCAAGCTGATCAGCCACTACAGGTCGATAGTATCTTTGAGCCACTGTCATGTCCTTGCCAGTAGGCATAAGCAAATGTTCTCGAATCTGGCCAAATACGTTCCACCAATCTTCAAAATAGTTTCATTTTGTCAATAATTGCAGGCAACTTGAAGTTCGAATTGACTCATATTTGTGTTCACTGGCATCTTAAATTTAGCATTTGGGTAGTTTGTGCCACTTATGCATATATGTCTGTGTAGCCAGAGGGATTATTTTAAGGTGGTAACCATTGTTTGAGTTACCTGTGATTACAGTGTATTTGTTTTTTTTTAAGTACCAGTACATGATCTTAGGCTAAAAGATGTGGGGGTGGGGTGGGGAGTTGCAGGGTCACAAAGACTATGGAGGGGTCAGTTGGGCATGAGCAGTGTCAGTGAAGTGCCTAAGAAGAGCAGAACATCCGAGTACAGCTTTGCATTGCCTCTATATAAATGTATGGAATTTCTTGCATAGCACACACTGGCAGCAAATTGAAAGAGAGGGCTAAATGGTGTTTTTTCCGGGGTTACATCATTTCACTTATTTTGGATTCAAACCCACTACTATCACAGACTCCCTGCTGGCGGGGTGTGCCGGGGAGCACCCCGGGGAGAAGGCATCGGCCCAGGACCCCCTGCAGGCCCTGGCTACATCTCCGAGTATGGAGACACGTGAGTACTGCTGGGTATTTATTACAAGTGTCTGTGCATCACTGAGCTCTGGGAGTAGGGTGTGCAACTTTCACCAGTAAATCTATAGGTAAGTGTTTAGATGTGTGTGTAGATCTAGGAATCACTAAGTGCCTTTTTAGAAACTTGTATTAGTGCGTCAATACTTTCAATGTTCTGATTTGTTACCTTTGCCTCAAATTGTAAAGCGCTCTGATATCCTTCGGGATCAAGTTCTCGCTATATAAAACTTTATAAATAAATAAATAAAACAATAGGTATTTTCATATTAGCCATCATGTGTTTGCTGAACAGTTTAAATTGGCAATGGATCATAACAAAACTTTCACTATAGTGCAACATGATCATGCCAGTCAAGCCATTCTGGTTTTTTAAAACACATTTATTGATTTTAGTTGCACAAGCGGCCAGGCCGCTAACATAGACACAGTTATACTTCGGTTACAGCCAGGCACTGATAAGGTGTATGTCAAGCAAAAATAGGCCTTCAAAACAAAAAAATACATAAGCAAAACTAAACTATAGTACAGGTAGTACATTACGCTCCCCATCCTCATGGAAATTGAATTAAGACTGGTGTGCGGCCGAACAATAGTACAGAAGAGAGTCAACAGCTGGAGTGTATGCTACCCGTCTATGATGGAGCCATCAAATGTACAGAGGGTAGGTTGATGCCCTTGCATGTTGCCCAGCGGGCCCATATCTTTTTGTATTTCTGTGGGCAGCCCCTCGCCTTGAATACTGCCATTTCCAATCCCATAAAACTGTCCAAGCTACGCTTCCACACCCGAGAGATGGCGGCATGGTCCCCTTCCAATGTTGGGCAATGTCCCTCTTTACCAGAGAGAGACCCAGAAACAAGAGGTGCTGTTTATAGTGGTTCCCCCCAATTCCATCAGTGCTATGTAATAAAAATAGTTTAGGCTCATGGGCGAGATGCCAAGATAAGACCCTCCCCAGGCATGTGGCTACCTTATGCCATTATGGCTGGAGGGCCTTGTAATTACACACCGTGTGGAAAAAGGTCCCCTCCTCGTCCTCACACCGAAGACAGATGGGGGACAGGATAACTCCCCATATGCCAGAACTGAAACCGTGTATAGTAAGAACTATGGATATTTTTTAAATGGATCAGGCGATAACGTGTCGCTATTGCTGACCCACGTGGAGTCGCCAGCACCTCCGTCCAGCCATCGTCAGTGCCTCTAAGGCCTAGATCATTGGGGATAGTGCATGTCGAAGATCTAGGTACCTGTAAAATTGGTTGCAGAGGAGATGAAACTACGAGTGGAGTGGAGCTGCGAGAAGGATTTAAGGACTGTGCCCTGCATAACGTCCCCTAGCGTCGAAATATCAATCAGGTCCCATGTACGGAAACCCGGCAGTGAAGCCACTGGCCGAAGGTACGTTCACTGCCACAATGGAGTTGTCTGCATTAGGCGGCTCCTCCATTCCAAGCCCAGTACTCATGTGAACTGTACCACCATTCATTTATGTATAGGAGATGGGAGGCGGCATAGAACGCTTAAATGTCTGTAGCCGTGATGCTGCCACAGTATGTAGATTGTGAGCAGGTTCGCAGGGCGATCCCGACCACCCCACCGCCCCAAAGAAAATGGTTAAGGAGTGCATTGACCTGTCGGACCCACGATAGGGGGATTTCATTGGGGTAATTCTGAATTTGGAATATTATACGCTGTAATGACACCATTTTAAAAATGGTCGATCTACCATATAAAGAAAGGGGTGGGGGACCAACCCCTTGTCTCGAATACGGGGCAGCAGTGGGTGAATATTATGGGACCATGATATAACTGGATTTAGGAATATAAAATGCAGAGATATTGAAACCCTCTGTGGCATGGGATAGTTGTGCAGACCAGGTACCCTGCCCCTGATCCCCCTAGACAGGGAACCGCACCGACTTTGATGGATTGGTACTGAGACCAGACGTTTCACCGAACACAAGTAGAATTTGTAGGATTCTTGAGCCAGAGAATCCCAGATCCGTGAGGAAAAACAGCACGTTCTCAGCATATAATGCAATCCTGTCCGATGTCTCGGGTGACCAATCAAATCCCCGTACCAGGGGGTCACGCCTCACCCATGTAGCCAGGGGCTCAATGGCTAGGGCAAATAACAGTGGGGAAAGCGGACAACCCTGTCTGGTGCCACTACCAGTTATGAACCGTCTGGACTGTGCGCTCGCTATCCATACAGAGGCCGAGATATCAGTATATAGGAGCTGAACATAGGCAAGAAACCGATGGCCGAAGTGGAGAGCTCCGAGGAGCTGGAAAAGGTAGTCCCTGCTCAGAGAATCAAATGCTTTATAAATATTGGCCAGCAAGAGGGCTGTAGGATGTCCAAGAACAGGGGCTTTGTCAATAGCGTTATGGACCCACCTAATGTTGTGCCTGGTAGACCTGCCAGGCACAAAGCCAGCCTGGTCAGGGTAGATCGACTTGGGGATATGCGTATAGAGGTGGTCAGCGAGGACCTTACCCAGTAGTTTTGCCTCAAAATTCAACGAAGAAATGGGGCGGTATGAGGATTGCTCCTCCGGAGGATACCCTTGTTTGTGGAAGACTACAATCTCCGTATGCGAGAGTCCGGAAGGAGAATCTGCTGTTCCAAGGCTTCTAGCAGTACATTTGAGAGGTATGGACCCAGAAGTGACATATATGAGCGTAGCAAGTCCTTCAGGAACCCATTGGGACCCGGAGCACGACCAGGGTGTATGCCAGTTAGGGCCGTACCGAGCTCCTCCAGGGTGATTGGGGCGTCTAGTTGGTACAGGACGTGGGCTGGTATAGCCCTTAGCGGAATATCCCCCAGGAATTCTATCTGGTCCTATGAGATGTTCTCCCTTCTGGCATAAAGGGACGTATATTAAGTTGTGAAAGACGACTGAGCCCGGGGAGGTTCACAGAACGCCCTCTGCGTATCGTAGCACCGGCGAAGGTGCGTGCATTTCTCGGCATAGACGGTGAAGCATCTTACTCAATTTGTCTCCCCATTGATACATTCTCTACTGGGACGCTAACCAAATCTCCTGGGATTCATCAGTTAACAGCTGATGAAGTTGTTGTTGGGTTAGGAGAAGGCCATACCCCGCCCTGGGGTCCCCACCCTCGCCAGTGTGACCTGGAGGCTAGCCTCCAGGTCACACTGGCCATCCTCTTACTCGACGGCCTGCGCCAGGCGGCAGTGCTTCTCCCCAGTGCTATAACTAATATCTACCCCACGGATTGTGGGTTTCAGGGCTTCCCATAGGGTGGTACATGAGGCTGCTGTTGTGGCATTTAAGTCCAGGTATTTTGTGGTCCCCTTCCAGATGGCATCCTGCTAGGCAGGATCACGCAAATGCCATGGCGACATGCGCCATCTGAGGGGTGTTTATGGGGACCAATTAGCCATTTTAAGGTAACCGGAGAATGGTCAGAAAAAGACCCCGGTGCAAAATGGAGACAGCTGTAGCCCTGTGAAAGAATGTGCTTGGGATAAATAAATAGTCCAATCTGGAAAGAGAACCATGCACAGCTGAGAGATTTGTGAAGCCCAGATCTGTGGGGTGGTAAGCTTGCCACATGTCAGCCCACCCCAGAGTTGTGACCATTTGAAGAAGTTTGGGGTCCCCAGTGTGTGGGCTGGGCCCTGCCTCTCACTTCCGGTCGAACAGTGCTATGATAGCATGTCAGTTCCTCCCCATCACAGATATACCCTCCAGGAGATCCCCATATAAGCCCATAACTTTTACTATTAATGTCTGTACAGGGAGGAGGACATAAAATTGCCTAGGGACAGAGCTTCACCATGTAATGTGCCTGTCACAATTGTATAGCGCCCACTGGGATCTGCCCAATGTTTTGGACACTAGGAATAGAACTGGATGGTGGATAAGGATAGTAGTCCCACGGGACCCTCAGAAAACACCCGAATGAAATACCTGCTTTTAACCAAATCGAGCAAGACGAGAGGCTTTATTGCCCAGCATGTGGGTCTCCTGAATTAGAAGTGCATCAATCTCCAAACGCAAGGCTTGTCGCAGGACAGCGCCACGTTTAATCTTGTCCGGGACCCCTCGCCCATTCCATGTCATGATGTTAATCCCACCCGTATGAGCAGGAGCTGATTGCGTGGCATCTGTCTCTCAAGGGGGATGCCAGTAGTGAGGCCTGTGTGAAGGAGCGACTGTGACTACGTACCTGTGCGTGAACCATGCAAACGTTTGTGAATAGCAACTTGAGAATTACCCCCCACCCCATCCCAATACTTCCCCAAACCTGTTGCGGTGAGAGGAGCCCCAGGACCCCAACCGGGGACCCTGGAGAGCCATCGCAAATGGTACCCCAACATCCCATAGTCCTCAAACTGAATTGTTCAGAACGTGGAGGGGTGTTGTTTTCAACCCCCCGAGCCAAGCGTTGAACCCAGGACAGACCCCCATCGTTGACTGAGAGATGTGACCCTATAATAAGAGCATATTAGCCAGTCAACAGCATCTGTCCAGTGGTTAGGGCTCTTCCTCTTGTGCTGGAGAACGCCAATTGGAATGTGATCTGTGCCACCTCTCAGAAGTGGTCATTTTCAGCTGTGATCTCTGGGTAACTTGAGAGGAGTCAGACTCCAGCGGAGGCGGGGTGTGTAGCTTAAGGTGAACTGTCTCGTCTGTCCAGGCGAAAGCGGCTCTCAGAGAATCGAAAAACAATGTGCACTTTCATATAACTCGCATGCTGGCCGGGTGCAAAAGCATATACTGGAGGGTAAGCTCCCGTAGCTTGCGCTTGGCCGCAGCGAAGGATTGACGCTCTTGCTGGACCAGGCGAGTATAGTTGGGGAACAGAATGATGGTGTGGTAGTTGTAGATCAGCTTCTCTCGGTGCACTCTGGCAAATTGGAGGATGCTGTCCCAGTCCATACAGTTTAACAATTTGGCAATGATGGGATGGGGCCGTTCACCTGGGGGGGGAGGAGGGTTCTGAGTCAGCACCTGGTGGGTCCACTCCATCACAAAGCAGGGGGACAGGTAGTCATCTGGCATGATAGGTTTAGGCCATTGTGTGATGAAGCGTTCCATGGAAGTACCCTTGCAGCCATCCGGGAAGCCAATTAGATGATGTTGTTTCGCCGTGATCGCCCCTCAGCATCCTCCACCCGGGAGGCTAACTCCTGCATCACTACCATGAGCTTCTAACTTTTTGTTGGAGATTGGCCACGGTGTAGCCCATGGATGAAACCCTAGTTTCAGTTTCCGTAACGCGGTCAACCACCTTCCTGAGGTCCTATCTCAAGAATGAGACCTCCGATCCCACAGCGCTGATCCTGTTGATCATTGAGTCTCTGGCCTGATGAGCGGCATTGTTCAAAACAGGGCTCCAACCCTACGCACCCCCGGAGCAGGTCGAGGCAGAGGTGAACTAGTCAATGATGCATTGTTTCGGGGCTGAGCTGCTGGACTTATCCTTCACCATGATGCACAGGAGGGTCGGGACAGGTTCCAGGCATCACACCCCATACTCAGCACCCTAGGCAGGTCACCCGGCGTAAACAGTATTTCTGAGGTGCTTCGTCGTGGGGGAAGACACCATGGGCCAGGCATCACGGATTTAGCCCACCCCAGGCCACAAGCAGCACCGGGCCTAGCCTGACTTCCTCCTCAGCCTGGGAATAGACCGCAAAATGGTCCCCCTATGAGTACCACGTTCGCTGGCCACGAACACCCCCCCCCCCCAATATGCTCTTGATGTAAAAACTGCCCGGGGCAGGCCGCTGCCGCACCCTCTGAAATAGTGGATGGGGCGCAAGCCCCGGGCTTCCCAAGGCCAATGGGCCCACGCTACACCACCGCCAAGGCCCAGGCCCCGGAATCAACTCCGGGCTCTCCCCCGTGCTGGTCTCGGGTGGGGGACACACCCAGCAGTACCTCCAGACGTGTGGAAGTCAGTCCCTGCGCCGCAGGCCTACCTCAACATAATTGTATGGGAGACCAAGGAGACAGCTGGCGGCGCCCCCGGGGCCGACAGAATCAGGGCTGCAGACTAGCAACGTAGATCGACGGGCACCTCACAGATGCAGGCGTGAAGACTCCTTCAGACCCTCACAGGTATCTGCCAGTCCCGGTGGGGTGATTCCAGCCCACAGATGCAGCTGCAGGGGATGGGCTGGTACCATAGGCCCGCCCCGAATCAGTCACTGGCGGCCCCTGCCCCAATCTGCAAGGGGCGCGACGGGCCAAAGCAAATTGCAAAGATGACCGCACTTGTCCCGAATCCACAGCGCGGGTCCCTCTGGGAGGCAGTGCAACCTGAATCAGCCTCCCCAGACCCCGCTGCACTCACAGCAGTTTGTCTCTATAGGAGCCGTGATCCCACTGGCTCAAAAGATGTTTAACTGCCCGGGCTGCAGCCCGCTCCAAAGGCTCCGGCTGGGCCACGCTCCACACGCCAGTCAGCTCCGATAGGCTGCAGTCGATGCCACAGCATCTCACGCCGATGGGCGCTTGCACAGCACCACGAATTCACCCAGGGCAGAGCGCCACCCCGCTGGCATCAGACCTCGGAAAACGGGTTACTCTGCAGGAGCCACCGGCCGGCGATCACACATCCGAGGATTGGAGGATGTTTGGCGGATTCCGAGGCTTGATGGGCCAGAGCTCACCTAGAAGAAGTCCGCCATGATGGCTGTCTTAGCCACGCCCGAGTCAAACCAATTTCAAAGAGTTAAAGGGCATATGATATTGTTTCTTTGGGTTAATTACATTGTTCAAACTCTAAAAAAAAATGGAACTGAGATATTTTTTTTTTATTTACAGTTCCATATATTCAGAGTGAAACACAGAGCAAAATATGATATGATGTTCACATTTTTGTCTACAGATACAAATCTAGTTAGTAAGTAGTTATGTTTCTGGCTATCAATCAATGAAAAAGACTTGCCATTCATTTTACCTTGAGAGAAAATCGCTTTATTTGCAGCAAAATATAAAGCTTTAAAATTGGCGAAGGCGAACCATCTTTGATTGAACCATGTAAAGTTGTAAGTGCCAACCTAGGAGAAGAGTCTTGCCATAAAAAATATGGAATTTATTAAACTAATTTCTTGAACAAGTTTCATACAATACGCAAGGGGCGGCAAAAAATGAAAATTAAACATTGGGAACACTGTCAATTTAATCAGAGCTGCTCTACCAAGAATCGGGAGAGGTAATGACTTCCATTTTATTAGCAGGGCTTTGGGTTGTGCTAATAACAGTTGATAATGTATTCATAGAGATCTGCTGAATTTAATGCAGAGGTAGTGCTTTGGATGTTGATTATAACAATTCCAACAGTCAGGCAGCAAACTTTCTATGGAGCAGTTGCTTAATAAAACTTCAGTCTTGAATCACGATTCCCATCCCCATCTCTCCCCCTCCTCCCTCCCCCTCCTAGCCCGTCCCCCCTCCTTCCTCCCCCGCCTCCCCCCGTCAAAAGTATTTTTGGCGTCAAGTAAAACAATATCTTTTGGGGCGCCTGTCGGAGTAAATGCCCACTTCCTCCATTAAATAGTTTGCATTTGTGCACAGCTGTCGCCCAGGTACAAAACCATTCTGATATATATGTATTAAGTTACCGACAACATTAAATCGATTCGCAATTACTTTAATGCTCATAAAAAACTTGTAGTCAGCTTTTTAAAGAGACATTGGGTGACATGAGTTAGGATACTGTGTGTGAGTGTTCCCTTTTCTTCAAAAATTGTATAATAACCCCAGTATGAAAAGGAAAGATAAGGAAATAGCACCTCCAGACAGCATAAAGTTCTGTATGGATGTGAAACACGTTTAGGTTTTACACCAGAAATTAATTAATTCACATGCTATTGGCAATGGTATTGAATGACAGAAATTTTGATTTAATTTAAACTGTATCACCAATATTGAATGACTAAATTCAATCACATAAGTGATTAAATAGACAACAACTAATTTGAAAAATCAAATGAAACTTTCTTGACGTGTGCTTCTGTGTTGACTTTCAAATTCTGTAAAAGAAAATGTAATCCTAGATCGAAAGACTGAAAATATACCCAAACTACTCTCACCTTGCATCGAGTAGGTGCTTGCTCTATAGATTAACATATAACTTACGTGAATGTTACACTTGCTCTTTGAGGTATTTCCAATAATTAGAGAAAGTGCTTCTTTATCTAGTGGATGTTGTCTTCTGTTTATAATCTATTTGTTTTCTTTGGAATAAATGTTAGATAATGTTTCAGTAACCAATGTAATGGACAGTATTCAGAGAAGTGGAATTCCTAGAAGAGAACCTAAAAACGTAACAAAATAACTTTATTAATCATTTAAATTGTACATGGAGTGCGTATTTGTGAAACAATGAAACAGTGACCTGCAATCATGTACAAACACGAGGACAAATGCTTTGGAACACATTTTTAGATGTGGCTTGATTGTGCAGCTGTCAAGCTTCCAGGAGTAATAAAGGGAGAGGGGCGTGGCTTCACACACATGTTTATATTCTTAAGTACAGATATGACTTAGACAGGCTTTATCTACTTCTCCTGAAAAAGGGTACTTCCATTATGTTTTGTGCCCCATGGGAAAGCTTATGCTGAACAAAGGAAGACTCAGTTGGCCATGGTGACAAGTCACTGGTCAAGGCCAAAGGCTGTATCTGTTGATTATCAAACGTTGCTAAAAACGTGGTAGTAGCGAGTTATGTATTGAGAAAAGCATATGTAAAAGTCAATAGGCCTTTAAAGGAGAACTGTCACTAAATTGTTTCAAACTTTGTAAACATGTATTTTGTTACAGGCACTCTCATAAATTAAAATAGAAGGTAAGTGGTTGGTATTGATTACCCTCTCTGACAAACCCAAGGGGTAGAGGATTTGCACTTTGAGATGTTTTTTATGATTGTATATTGCTTTGTCAACTTTAATTTTGTACATATTTATACATTTATTTTAATATATTGATAGTTGCCTTTTGGAAAAGTGTGTGTAGTATACAGTTGGCCTGAAATGGTTAGGGTGACAGTCAAGTGATAAAGGGTATAGGCCTGATTTGTTAATTATAAACAGTAATGTCAGAGGTCATAGGTATACTTTCTGTTTCATGGATATGTACAACAACGCAGTAGGCCTGGCTTATATAATTTGATAATAATATGTTAAAGTCAGTGGGCTTATACATGGAAATTGTTATTATACAGTGTTAAAGTCTGTGGACAGGTATTGCGTTAGACGGATTCTACCAGATCAATAGAGAAGGCAAAGGTTTTGGTGCTAGCATCCACTTCTGATTTGTCTCTCTGATAGACTTTGCACATGGTGGATATGCACATTTATGATCCTCTTAAGAGTATTTTGAATATTGTTTTGACAATTGTAATGTAGTGTAGACATATACAATTTCCACACTGCCTGCCTCCCGGTTGCCTTCTGGGAAAACGTAGGGGGAATTCAGTAGTGTTCAGTTGGTTATGTGGACAAGCCAATGTTAAAGTCTACAAGCCTAATTGCTCCTTTGGATAAATTGATGTCAGATGGACTAGGCCCGATATGTGTATTATAAAAAAAGGTATAACAAAGTTAGTAAGCCTAATTAATTTCATGTGTAAAGCATTTATAAACTGCAATATGCCTTTAAGGTTGAATTGTCAGTAGACAGATATTTTGTTTCCTGCAATCTCGCAGATTACTGTAGCAGGTGTGTTTTGTTCTTGGTCACATCCTCTGATAAACTATTAGAATTGAAGATTTGCAATGTGATAATACGTTTAGACCTATTTTACTTAGGTCGTCTATTGTGTGCCAACTCTAATTTTGTATATATTAGTAATTTTAAGACTGTTCCCGATGGTTGCCAGCTTAAGTGCAAAACAGGATGACCCCGCTTGTTATGGTAACAAGCTAATGAAGAAGGTTATAGGCTTGATCAATACAAGAAGGAGCAGCGGACCCTATGTTGCCGCACCTAAAATCCAGTTCCAAAATAAATCCTATTTGTTGTATGTCTTTCTTGTGCTGCCAACCTCAACGCCAGCTGCTGTTTGGCATTGCTGTGCTTTCCAGATCAATTAGATGGTTTGTTCAATGTTTATGGGGGCGCACCAAATAAAAGTCCAAGAAAACGTTTCATTTAAATGTGTAGAAAAGTTCTTTATTTATCTTTATCCATTCTTAAAATAGAGATCACCAAATGGTATACAAAAGAGGTCAGCCAACGCGTTTCACTCCCTACCAGGGAGTTTCTTCAGGGCACTACGATCTTTTCTGGCAGCGTAGGGTCAAGTAATTCCCTTATTCCAAGCTATTTCTCTGTCGGTGCTGTTCACTTAATTATTCTTGTATCAATCTTTTGCCAGTGTGGTTTATTTCTTCCCTTATATATAACCACGCTCCCAATGTTGGTAGTTGCTGCCACAAAGTAGTTCAAGAAGTCCAGTTCCTTCCTTTCGCTGCCCGTATCTATGTGAGGTCGTTGTGATACTGTATCTTTCGGCGTTGATGTATTTACCGTAGCGGCATGGCTGGTTCCAGCCATGCCGCTACGGTAAATATTCTACTCTACATTTTCCGCATTCATTTAGACTCCCTTCCGGACATTACTATTTCTTCTCCACCGGAAATAATCGGGTCGGTCTAGTTCTTTGTGCGCCGTCCCGCGCACTTTCACCATTTAGGTGACGCGGCTGCACTTCCGGTTGCTTTCCAGACCCGGATCACGCGGCAACACTCCTGTTGAGCAGGACGGAAATACAGTGAAGGTACGCTAGATTCCCTTTTTAGCCGAATCCCGCCCGACTATGAATTCGTATTCAGTATTCGTCAGTTCAACAATTTTTGCTGACCTTAGCCTATTTAACGCGGTATCTTTAACATTATTAGGGCAGTGCCGGCTACTTCTGCCCATTGAGGCTCCCACCTGGAATACTAGAAAACGGCCACGTAAGTGCTCCTTTTCTCTTTTTTCTTTTTGTTTCAAACAGTCCTGGCAAAGGCTATTTTTCGTATATGATAATATATCTATTGTCAGCCCATTTCTACGTAGTACCTCGTAATCTACGACGGACTCGATAACGGTTAAAACCATCATTAATTACACTTGGTATGTTACCGATTCACTCTCTGATTAAATGCTTTTGATGCCTCAAGATTAACTCATGCAGCAAGTGACTATGTTCTAGCCAGCTTAAAAACTGAATATGATTCTCTCACTCAATGTTTCTTCCAGCTTTTTCTGCCCTTGCTGTTCCTGGCGCTTAGAACGTATTTTAATCTACAAAGAATTAATTACGAAGGTGTGTGGGTTTTTTTAGTAATTATTTCCGGTGATGAGCAAATTTGGCCTTAATAATCAGGAATTTGCAGTCCACACGGGTCATTGGCACTCAGTGCATAGTGTGGCTAACCAGTGCTAAATACACTTTGGTTTTATTGATCTTTTAACAAGTACCAGCTCAAACCCCTACATAACAAGTCTTTGACTTCTCTTATCTGTATAATTTTCTATGACTAATGGATATTACCTTCTTCCACATTCCCTTATCACTTCTCATATCCCCAGTTCTGCATAGGCCTCCCATAACTCTTATTTACCAATTCATGTGATGGACTTTTGCTCATCATGTTCTGTATTATGGTTCTCACCACCCGTACATTTATTTAAGTTTCAAGAGCATGGGCTGATTATTCTCCTTGTATTTTTCCTGGCCAGTGTATTCAACACTTGATTTGCGCGCTTCACCAGATGATCCTCTGTACCCGGACTGGGTTGGAATTATCACCAGTCGTGGGGTAAGTCCTTTCTGCTGCCTCTTAGAACCAGCATTCTAATGTAGCTTCGCAGATAGATTTTGTGGATCATTGAGCTTACTATTACCTCTTGATTTTCCATTACGTACAGGGACTACTCATCATTTCCATTTGGAGATAGGTATGTTTGAGCATGCCCCATACATTGATGGCGCATTCTTAGCCATCACTGGGTTTCTTCCATTTCTTATCTCACTACCACCAATACCCGCGCCCACTCTCTCAGGTTGTTTGTGGACTTGGTGTGGTCACTTTCATTATGACTGTTATTCATGATCTTTTTACTAAATCTCATGACTATTAGGCTCACGTACGATTACCACTATTTTTTCTGGCTCCCCTTTCACCTTTCCTTTGTGCACCTGTGCACCACAGTCACTTTTTTCAGGGGTGCAGACTATTATGTACGAAATGACCAATGAGTATCACTAGTAGTCTGTTAAGGATCTTTGCCATTAGTTGCCCTCTACTAAGTCCGTCTTTGAAATTAAGGTATTCCCCAGACATGTTTTTATTTTAAAAAATAATTAGAAAAATAAATAAAAAACAAGATCAAACTTGTAAGAAACGTTTTATTTAAATCCTTGACAACGAAGAGACATTAACATGTTCTAATTGTGTGTATAACTGTACTATCAGTCACTACAAATATGGTTCCCTTCCTTCACTTGTTTTCCTTTTCTTCACTCACGTAGGGTTGCTCTTTTTAAAAAAAAAAATTTTCTGGTGAACAATGAATAATTTTGAGCCTTCTGATGTAACTATTGAGTTTATTGTTGGAGATAACTATGAACTACGAGTGGTGGTTAATACCACCATTAAAGTCCTGTATTTGTTGTGTTTGTTTTCCAGCCCTGAAGATTTGGAGTGCAATCCACTCCAATGAAACACGTGTCGGCTGGCGCAATAAACATTATTGCTGCACTTACCATCTGTCCCTCGTTGTTGCTGTAATCAGAACCAAAGAATTTATTATAATTTGTATCAATTTTGTGTGTGCTCAGGTTTCTCTTCTCACAAATACCAGAAAAGAAGGCTTCAAAAAGACTTGCTAAAGCCATTTTTTTTCTCTTGGAACGAGATCTTTTTGTCTAGCAACAAAAATATTTTACATGAATTCAATGTCAACCCATCCCGTTCACCCCATTGTTGGAAGGACATGGTAGGGGTGAATTGGTGGATGTTCATGGGGCTAAAACATAATATTTAAATAAAATATATGCACAGACGGGTAAAAAAGGCAAAATGTAAGTATGGAAATAGAAGTAATGAGACAGGTAATGTTTAAGAGTGACTTACAGTGATAAAGAGGTAGCAGGAACAAGACATAGGGAGAAGGAGAAATAGAGGGAGCGGATTGAGGTACGGGTAGAGAAAGTGGCAAAATAGAAAGAGAGATCAGTTTGAGGAAGAGAACACAGACAGAAAGGTTTGATTGCAAGAGAAGTTAGAAATGCAAAGTAGAGAAAGAGTAGTTAGGTAGCAAGAAGGACAAAATTAGAACGGAGGTATACAAAGGCAGGCTAGGTAAACAGAGTAATAATGCAGGGAGAATGGTAGATGCGAGGGGAAGGAGGAGAAAGAGTCCGTGCTTAATTTGAGCCGTTGTTTTCTGGTGCTCAGCACCAGACCCAAATTGCCAGCACTGGGCTTATGACAGTCTGCCACATGGTGGCGCTGCCTGGCTAAGTTAGGTATTAGCACAACAACAGCTGTGTGTGATGGTTAGTAGATGTGTTTTTACAGTCATTTCCAAATGGCGGGGGCAATGTGTGATGCAAGCTGCAGTGGCCTCCCGACGAGAGCCCCGGCACTTATTGGTTTACAAATTAAGCACTGGAAAGAGTAGGTGACACAAAGAGAGGTGAGAATGTGTGGCGAGGTTCATACAGAGGAAGAGAGAGAGGGTGAAGAAAAGGGAGTGGTGAGGTGGAGGCAAAGAGGTGAGGTACGGCAACCAATAAAGAGAGAGCACTACAAATAGATAGGTGCGATTGAGGTGGTGAGTTGAAATAGACGTGGTACAGTAGGAATGAGAGACCTAGAGACTGAGGATGCAGTGATAGACGATAGAGAAAGAGACATAGCAAGCAAGGAGTAAATGAGTGAAAGTGGTGAGGTGGTGAGGTGGGGGAAAATAGACAGAAACAGTGGGAGGTGAGGGAGTGAATGCGTAGTGAGGTAAATTGAGAGGTTAGATAGTGAGAGAGTGAGAGGTGGGGTAGAGAGAGATGTAGCTGTGCATGAGATGTGAGGTAGAGAGAAATGAGATAGAAAGAACTGGGTGAGAAGCAGTAGTGAGATGGAGAAAGGAAAGACAGAGGAAGATAGAGAATATATGGCGAGATGGTGAAAGGTAGAGAGGCAAGGTAAACGGCGACATGTGGTTAAGAAAGAGGTGAGCCGATGTGGTATAAACAGGGCTCGAGGCGGGATACCACGCGGGTGGATGGCATCCCCCCACTTATTTTACCGGGTGGACGCCGTCCCTCCTCCCAAACAGCTGGACCTCACTCTTTGGCCTCTCTGGGACGAAATCGAAGCTCACAGCACGCTGCTCAAGCGCTTGCGTCTCTGATGCAATCGCATCTAAGGGGTGAGCGACGGGAGGCAATGAGCCCGATGGTGCAAGCCACCTTTCGTGACGTCACTTCCTGTCGTGACGTCACTTCCGGTGACAGCGTCCCCCCACTTCTTTTTTTGGGACTAGTGCCCTGGGTATAAAAGCGTAAAAGGGAGAATGAAACAGGGTAATACAATGCAGACAGAGGGCTGAGATAAAGGGAGAGTTGAAGTAGAGAGTGGGTGCAGCGAGACAGAGAGGGACAAGGTGGTAGAGAGGATGAGGTGTATGGATGTGTGAGGGATATGGATGTGAGGGGGGAATGGATGTGAGGGGGGAGTGGATGTGAGGGGGGAGTGGATGTGAGAGGGGAATGAATGTGAGAGAAAAGTGAAGCGAGGTGGGGTGGAAAGAGATATTTTTCTACAGAGAGCTGAGGTAGGTAGAGGGAGAAGAATTGAGGCGTTTGTGTACTTGGGACCAAGGGAGAGAGGGCTAGGAATGTACAAGAGATGTAACAAGGGAAGAGGCTACTTCTGGAAAGGGACGGTAGAGCAAGAGAGGTGTGAAGAAAAAGAGGTAGGGATGAGGAGAGCTGAGAGGTGGAGAATGGTAGAGAGAGTGAGTCAGAGGTAGAGGTAGCCAGACGGAGAGCTCGACAAAGAGACAGAGGAGACAAAACGAACATCAATTGCAAAGGGGCCCCGTTGAAGGAGGGGGCCGAGGGCAATGACATATTTTGCCCAAAAAAGAGCTCTGGCAATGTGCCCTAAAATAAGTAAGGGAAATTGCAACTCTAATGCATGTGTTGGGTAGCACAGGACGTCCATTGTCGGGGTGCAGCGTGTCCCTCATACACCTGGGCTCAGTGGTGTAACAAAACCGGTGTGAGCCCGCTGCAAGATATGCTGAAGGGGCCCCTCACACTCGCATCAGTAGGGGGTGAGGGGGTCCCCTCTAATATAGGTAAGCCTGTGGGGCCCCGCTCCGTAGGTCTGCAGGGGTCTTTGTTACGCCCCTGCCTGGGCCCTGGATTCATAACAGCTGCTGGCCTATTGGTGGCTTAGCCAATGGGGCAAGTTACTAGTGTGTTGACCCGCCTCACATGAATGAACAGAGAGTCAAAGTCTGGTAAGACACAGAAGAGACCAAGTTTGAAAGTGGAATTGCGGTTCTATCTCCACTATGCACACTGCAAGTAAAGCCTCATCTGGAAGTGAGGGTCCGCTTCTGGAAACCAAATCCCCGCAAGGACTACAAAGTCTTATTGGAGACAGGCCAGAAAAGGGCGGTTAAAATAAAACCACTAGCCTGGTAAGAAGAAGGTCATGGATTTGAATATGCATACACTGGAGGAAAGGTGGTACAAACAATGGATTATGGTAAAGGCAGTGACCTTTAGAAGCCTAGCCAATCGCCTTGACTGTTCCTACTGGCCATGGACCCAGGCTCATTTGAATATGATGCTTCCTTCTGCAGTGGTGCAGTTGAACTAACAAATTACACAAGCAGTGGGAAACCCCAATAGGATTATCATTTATATTGCATGCTGTTGTCTTTTCCAATGCTTGTTTGGGCACTAGAGACCAAGCACAAATAAAAGCATCTGAAAATAATTGTGATGCGTCAGGAAAAAGGGTGACTCGCCTTTCTGTAGAATACATTGTTTAGATACATTCATCAGCGCTCACAATACAGAGTTACCGGGCCGCTCACAAACTGTAAAATAGTCCTTTGTGAGTTCTAACAGAGGCGGAAGGACACGCCTAAACAGGGTCACCGAAATACTCCTGTAGGCTGATCCAAGATGTCACTGCAGTGCCACAAGCAAATGTTTGAAAGTTCCAAGTCAAAAAAAGACAATGGCTGAAGAAACCTCCATCGATCACATCTGACTGCGCTGCACTAAGCTTAACCAGAGCTGCACCGGAAGTTATCCTCATCTACAGATGAAGATGACTTCTGACATGTTTCCTGCTTGTGCCTAATGAGAAGTGGAAATCTGGTTGGAAGCATCATGCCTAGGTCACTCTGACCTACCTTCGTCCAAAGGTGCAAACTGGACGGTGAGTGCTGATTTTCCAGATTACAAATGGGAACCATCAGAAGTAGAAACTGGATGGAACTGACAAGGGGAATCTGCCCCCAACCAGCCTGCCCTCAGCCACACACCCACAGGCAGAAAATTCTCCAATTAGATGCGCAGGGCAGTGGGAAGCCCCCGTTGATCCCCTGACTTGCCTTGCACAAACACGGGAAGAATAAAACTCCTGAAGAGAGAATTAGGTTTTTGGAAGAGCGAAAATGACTTAAGAAATTAAGTCGTGCTCACATAATTTAGGGTGTAGCCCCTATTGGTGCAGGAGGTGAAGTGGCACCGGGCCCGAAAGCTCACCCCTGATTATTGATGTATATTTTACAATTCTAACAGTAGCTATGGGATCCCTCTGCTGTCACCAGAATGAGAGGGAGGCGTCTGCAGGAAGCACAGTTACCCTCTGAGCTGGATCGAGCTGTAACGTTGGCCTTCTGCATTAACGCAGAGGCCATTGTGCGCAGCTCCGGCAATTAACCTATACACTTGCTAAGCAAGCAAGGCTCGATCAATGCATCCAGGGTGACGGCTCAGCTTTCACACTGCGCTGGTTTATTTTAAGGTGGCAACATGAAACCTGCGTGCAGCAGCCCACGTGGGCGCCGCGCTTTCTTCTTCCCACTCGCTGCCTCGCGGGCGGGTCAGCGCTGCGCGCGGAGCAGGGCCCGCTGCTGCTCCATTCAAGCCGTTCTTTGTGCAAAAAGGGACATTCTGCAAAGTAGCAAACATAAATTCGAGATGCTGTTCTTTTCAAGCCTGCGAATGTCTTACCATGGAGCTCATCGAAAAACCCCAGAAAGGAACCTTTGCTACCTACAGCCAATCGCGCGCTCAGGCCTGGTCATGGGCCCCGACTGCTGTTAAGATCTCTATCAAAGGGGGCGTGGCTTACGCGCCGGCGAGTGATGGCGCTGCCTGTGTGAGCTCCGTGTCAACGCGGGACTCCCGGCTCTTTTTCTGGCATTATCCCCGCATACGGAGACCGGCAAAAGGCATCCCTGCACGGCGGAACATGGTCCCCGTGTGCTGCGAGATGCGGCGGCTTCTATAATTGCCGTTTTCATTTCTTTTTTCAGCTGCATCATCTCTACCTATTGCGGGACGCGAGCGGCCGCCATTTTGTGCCGCCGCGATCGCGTCCTGTTTTCCTGGCATTTTTACCGCCTCACCAGCCCGTTCATCCTCCGGCTGCAACAAATGCTCATATTTCCACAAGGTATGTGCTAAGGGATGCGCATCTTGCTTCTACTATGTTTCAATGACTTTTGGCGCCAAAAGCTCTCTTCATAACCCCTACTTATTCTTCTACCACATAGAGGCGGCCATTTTGTGGTGCTCCCTACGCAATGCCTATTACCTTCCTTTCCTCTGCTGACAATCCTCCGTGGACCACCAACTGACCCCTGTGGGTCCCATATATTATAGACGCTTTGCTGTTTCTCTCATACTATATTCCTGGATGGTTTTTTTCACTGTGTATTGAACTGCTTTTTGTCACATTTCGACGCATCTCATGTGGATTTGAGGTATTGCTTCTCCACTTCTCCGTATTACCTCTTCTGTGCCCTATTCCTTCCAGTACCTCCTATATCTCTATATATAGGGTCTCAACATTTTAACTATTGTGGTGTGACCTCCATTCTTGCGATTCTCCTAGTTTGCCCCTCTGTTGGCATCATGTCTCAGAACGCAGGCCATGCGAGATCGTCTGTCACCGGTACCACGCCGAAACGCCTAAAGAATGACCCTCCATCTCCAATTCGCTCTTCCCAGAACCCTGTGCTGGATTCCATTTTGGAAGAGGTTCGTGGCCTACAACCTTTCATGGTGGCAACTAATGAGAAGCTCAAGCAGATAGAAGACAGATGGGTCGTCATGGAAAATAAAGTCCTGCAACTAGAACAACGCATCAGTGACGTCCAGGATGTCTCTACAAAAATTCCTATTCTTGAAAAGGAGATACAGCAGTTGAAACTTCACACAGAGGACCTTGAAAATCGCAACAGACGGAATAACCTCCGTATTTATGGTGTTCCGGAGTCCCTTGGGGATGGCGATATGGTGTCCTTCATCCGTAAATTCCTCTACGAACTTTTGGAACTCCAACCGGAATCTACCCCTCTAAATATACAGCGTGCTCATCGTTTGGGACGTCCAACGGCTAACCCGGCCAAACCCAGAGGTATTATCCTACTTTTTCTGGAATTCACTGAATTAATGACTGTGCTTAGAGCTGCAAGAGCAAAACGATGCCTCATTTGGTCGGGCCATAACATCTTCATAGCCCAGGATTTATCGAATGCTACGAATGCACGTCGCAAGGACTTCCTCAGTCTGCGTCCACGTATGAGGGAATTAAGCATTCAATATGGAATCCTACATCCTTGTCTCTGCAAAATAACCCACAATGGTCGTTCTCGTACCTTTGATGATCCACAGAAGCTTCGAGAGTATCTACTAACTGTCTCCACTTCCACGATGGACACCAATGACTGAAGATAGCTCTTTTCTATTTTCTGCATTCACTTTTCTTCTGTCTTGACGACTGTTGTGGCCTTGTCCCGGTCTCTCTCTTGTCAATATTTGCTTTTTCTCTTCTTCTTGTTGATTATATCCTATCTATATTCCCGCGTTTTCCTCGCTCTGCAGGGTAGGCGCCCGCGTTGGCATCTCCATGCTCCTACTATCTTGGTATTCTCTTTTTTCTCAGATCTGGCCTCTGTGCATTGATCTGTTTCTCATCTATTTCCTTCTTTGTCTTTCCTTTTTTTTTCCTCTTTTTTTCACAGGCCATTCATGTGTATCTCTTGCTCATTTATGTTCCGTTCTCTTCTTTGTGTCACTTATTTCCCCTCTTCTTGCTAACTCCAATACTCCTCATTGTTCCTCCTCGCTTTCTCTAATGACTGTGATGTATCCTCGTCTATTGTTTCATTATTTTTACCCGATTTTTATTGCCTTTGTTTATATTTCATATTTGACTCTCATTTCTAACTTGTTTGTCTCCATTGTATCTCCCTGTAGTTCCTTACCTGCAGTGTATTGGACCCAATTGTTATCCTCCTCCCTTGCCTTCCATCATGTGTAACTTTGTAACGTGGAATGTTCGTGGTCTCGGCAACCCTGTTAAACATCAAAAGGTATTGTCCCATTTATCCAAGTTAAATGCTCAGATTGCTTTTCTCCAAGAAACTCACTGTACAGATGTTGAATCGTTGAAACTTAAGAGGGCTTGGGTGGGTCAGATTGTATTTTCTCCTGCTGTTGATAAAAAAGGTGGTGTTGCTATATTGTTTCGGAAAGGTTTGGATGTTCAAATTCTATCTTCTCAATCGGATGATGAAGGTCGTTGGGTTATGTCAAAAGTGACTATACAAAATAAAACTATGGTGCTCCTTAATATTTATGGCCCTGTCCGGCCAGACCCTAAATTTTGGACTGACGTCAAAATCCTCATCTCCTCCATTGACTGCCCTAACATTATCATAGCTGGTGACCTTAATCAATGGCTAGATCCCTTTTCAGATAGACTATCTTCCTCCAAATTCCAGCCTGATAAGACACATAAATCCTTCCAATCAGCCATTGCTTCTCGTCCCCTTTTTGATGTGTGGAAAACTTGTAATCCAAATTCACTCGAATATACATTCTACTCTAATGTTCACCACACCAGATCCAGAATTGATTATATCCTAGTCAGTAAATCCCTTCTCCCTGCGATTCAGAAATCTGAAATTGGTTCTATTTTTCTTTCGGATCATGCACCTGTTTATGCCACTCTTGACATGGCCCAAACCTCCTCCTCTTTCAATCGTTGGAAATTTAACACTTTCCTTCTCTCCGACTCTGTATTTATGTCAAAAGTTAAGGATTTTATTTCTGAATACTTCGCACTCAATTTACCCCAAGACACGTCAGTCTCAAATAATTGGGACGCTTTTAAAGCTGCTTTACGAGGTTTCACAATTTCTTATGTTTCTCGGAAAAAGAAACTCAATCGTGATAAATACACCACCCAACTTTCCAACATTAAGACCCTTGAACACTCTTACTTCTCGTCCAAGAATCCTGACGCTCTCCGCCAACTTATTAAAGCCAAATCTGAACTCAATCAAATTGCCACAGTTGAAGCTTGTAACACCCTCTTGAAGATTAAATCTAAATTTCATGGGGGCCAGAATAAAGCGGGGAAACTGTTAGCAAATTATCTCAAAATTAAATCTGAGCGTAAATCCATTGGCTCTATTCTCAATGAGGCAACCAATACGAAGGTTTCCTCTGATGAGGATATTGCACAAGTTTTTCATAACTATTACAAACTCCTGTATACTGATGATACGCTCCCTGATGATGATAATCTCTCTCGTTTCTTCAAAGACCTTCCTCCTCCCCCATCTCTCCCTAATGAATTCCATCAATTAGAGTCTGAAATTACCCCTCAGGAAATCCTCAAGGCAATTACCTCCCTCAAGAAAGCGAAAGCCCCTGGTCCAGATGGTCTCCCAATTGAATTTTACGCCAACATGCACTCTATTTTTGTCCCCCATCTTTTACAACTTTTTAACTCCTTTATTGCAAATGCTAAAGCTTCTGGTTCATTTTTGGACGCCCTAATTATCATAATCCCCAAACCTGACAAAGATCATTCCCTGTGTAAAAACTATCGTCCCATCTCCCTTATTAATTACGATTGTAAAATTTTTGCCAAAATTTTAGCGGCCCGCCTCGAATCCCTTATTCCTCTATTAATTACAACCGATCAAGTTGGCTTTGTAAAAGGCAGACTTGCGGCTGATAATGCTCGTGTTTTTGCCAATATTATCTCCCGCAGTAAACACTTCAAAGCCCCCCTAGCTGCTCTATCCCTAGACGCGGAGAAAGCGTTTGATCGCATTAATTGGAAATTCATGTTTAAAGCATTACAATGGTTTGGGTTTGGTCCCCACTTCATTTCCTTAGTTAAATTACTTTATTCTGCCCCCCGTGCTAGTGTTTTTGTTAATAACCAATTCTCAAAATTTTTTCCCTTATCCAGAGGAACAAGACAAGGCTGTCCTCTTTCCCCTTTACTTTTTATTCTTTGTCTTGAGCCCTTCCTCATCAAAATCCGTTCTAACCCCCTAATTCAGGGGTTCAAACAGTCATCGATTGAGACAAAAATTTCAGCATATGCCGATGATGTCCTGGTCTACATGGCTAACCCGGTCTCCTCCCTTCCTCCTTTTTTAGAAGAAGTCCGCTTATACTCCTCTGTTTCTGGTTATAAACTTAATCTCTCTAAAACGGAGGTCCTACCCCTTAACTCATCTTGTTACCAATATATGTTTGCATCAACTGATTTTGCATGGTGTCCCTCCAAGATCAAATACTTGGGTATCTGGTTTTCCTCTACCCTATGTGACACACTCAGACTGACCTTTACCTCCCTTACTCAAAAGATTCAATCACTCCTACAATTATGGTCTCCCCTTTTCCTTTCATGGTGGGGTCGTTTAGACACCATCAAAATGATGATTTCTCCACATATTTTATACACTGTTTCCATGCTACCTGTGAAAATCCCTAAATTATTTTTCAATCGGCTGAATTCCATTTGCTCCAAGTTTCTGTGGAATAATAAAAGACCTCGTATTGCCTTACATAAACTTATACGCCCAAAATCTGAAGGTGGGGTCCGCTTTCCTGATTTTCAATCGTACCATTCTGCCTTTTTAATAAAACAAGCCTTCTCATTGGCGTTTGATTTCAATGATACCCCTTTACCCAGATGGATTGCTATTGAGAGGTCCTTGTTAAAGGATTTTTCTTTCCAGCAAACCCTTTTTATGTCCAATTCTTCCTTCTTGACTACACACCCTGTACTGAAATACTCACATACTCTGTTGCATAATATATTCTCGAAAGACTCGTCCCCACTACAAACTTTTCTTTCCTCTAGCGTATGGTATAACAAATATCTTAAGTACAAGGGTAAATCTTTCTATTTCAAGTATTGGAAAGAAAAGGATATTATGTTTGTGTACCAATTTTTTTCTGATTCATCCATTATTTCATTTGATGTAATGCAAACTATGTTTGATTTACCTGTACATTTTCGCAAAGAATTTGACATTATTACTTCTGCCATTCTATCTCACCTATCTACCCTTCCTACTTTTGATCTCCTTCCTTCCCTTACTCCTTCCACTCCATTATATACTATCTTTACTCAACAAATACCCAAAGCTGCTCTAATTTATAAATTGTTATTAGACAATGTTGGCCTTAGGCCTAAAACTGTTACTGAAACTGTTTGGGAAACTGATTTATCTTTCTCGTTATCTGTTGATGTTTGGGATCACTTATGGGCTAAACTGTTTAAGACTTCGCTTTCAGCCCGTATTACTCAGTCACTTTTTTTTCTTTACCATAGAGCTCTAATTACCCCAGTAAGCATAACAAAATTCTCCCCTTCCTCCTCACCCCTTTGTTGGTCCTGTTCATCTCTCCCTGGCACACTCACTCACCTCTTATTTGAATGCCCATCAGTTTTCACTTTTTGGAACGCAGTTTGGAAATATTGCATGCGTATTTTTCATTTATCTGAACCTTTTTCATCGTTGCATATTTTTTTAGGTTCTCTATCTGAAGTTTTGGACTTACATTCGTATAACGCTAAATTGTTTGATCTTCTCATTGCAACTGCTTTCAAAGTAATTTTGTCTTGCTGGAAGGATAACTCTAAATTGTCTGTGCATACCTGGTGGAATTTTGTATGCGATGAGCACAGAATTGCAATTGCTTCTTCTACTTCTGTCACCTTAAAAATCAAATCTGATCTTACCTGGCTACCTTTCTCTACCTTCTTATCCTCTTTCCCCCTTTTCTTTCTCTCTTCTTCTTTTTCTCTTTTCTTTTCTTCTCTTTCTTTCTCTCTACTATTGTCTTCCATTTCATATTTTATCTGAACCTTTTTTTCCTTTTTTCATCTCCACTTATCTTTCATGATTGTCTCATATTGGTTCTGATCTATGTCATGCTGTTATATTCTGTTGTATTATTTTTTTTTTTACGCAAAATAAAAACTTATTAAACTGAAAAGATCTCTATCAAATCAAAAACCATGCGTCATTTTTGTAAAAAGCTAAAGATTTATTAGCTGAAGGTAACCTGAAACACAAGGGCCTGAAAAAACTATTAATCAAAAGAAGAGTCGGACTGGCCAAAAGGGCAATCAGGCTGTGCCCCGATAGGCTTCTCTGGTAGCTCAGTGTAGGGCTTTTTTTTTGCAGTTATGGGCAGGTTTAATGGCCAAGTGAGTTGGTTTTTCCTGTTAACTTCCCTGCTTTTACCACTCTTCTTTTTAGCTACATGATTCACTAATAGGGGTCATGGTTACTTTAGTGCCCAGGTGTATTTTTTGTTCATGTACGAACCTGGGGGAAAGTATTGTTGCAAAACAGAATCCGCCCTTTTTATAAACTCTCCTGCGGAGCATAATTGGACTACAGCATAATTGGACTACAGCAAAATTCTCTCCCAGGTTATTCACGAGAAATGTGCGGATTTCAGGAATTTCACGAGGTTCGAGCAGATGGTTTGGTTTTCCCTGGCAAAACAAGGTCGAAGGAGAACCCTACAAATTGTCCACACTGCCCACAAACTTGTCAGTTTGGGTCAGATGGTTCTTCCTGGACCTCGTTTGGCTGAGGGAGTGCAATACAAACTGACCACAGACTGGACACTCTGTGGCCTTGGACAGAGTGGCCAACTGCAATGAGCAGGAAGTGATTTAGCAAAAATCTGAAGAATTGTGTGGCAGGTCACTTGCTCATACCATACAGCAGGAAAAAAATATTCTGCCCAGCCCTACTGCCCATATCAGCAAGTTTTTCATTCAAGCCACGTGTGCGACGCACGTGTCTGCATGATAATATCCATAGCTATTCCTCTTACTTTTAGCATCTCTGCCAATGAGGTCAGGAGAGCCGTTAGTTTTTTCCATCGTTATCTCAGGTGCTGAGAAAAAAGATCTACAGCCTTATTCATCAACGGGCCGTTTTGCGAGCCCCTAATAGCGATTCATAGCGAATCGCTATTAAGGACTTGCAAAACGGTATTCATGTAGGAATTGCTAAATAAATAGCGATTCCTACACATTCCTTATTTGCGAGTAGCAAATTGCTAATCGCAAATAAGGAAAAACTCCCCATTCATTCCTATGGGCCAAAAGGCCCATAGGAATGAATGGGGAGTATTCCTTATTTGCGATTAGCAATTAGCTAATCGCAAATAAGATAGCGATTTAAAGGGTGCCAGGGGTGTCCAAAGGACACCCTGTAGCACCCCTTAAATGCAAATTGAAACAGGTGTTGCGCACACACATGTCCAAAGGACATGTGTGTGTGCAACATGCAACTTAGAAAAATGCTTTTAAAAGCATTTTTCTAAGTTTTTGCTATTTACCGAGAGGTCTGTCCTCTCGGTAAATAGCGGCCCAAAATTGCATTTTCGCAATTTAAAAATGGTTGATGAATTGCATTTAAGGAATCTCAAATAGAGATTCCTTAAATGTAATTCCTCGCAATTTAGCGAATTAGCAATTACCGAATTTTGCATTTGGGATGATGAATCCCAAATGCAAAAATTGCGCTCGCAAAGGGCCAAATTCTCAGATTCTGGCCCTTTGCGAGCGCAATTCGGCTTGATGAATCAGGCTGCTAGTCTTGAAAAAAGTTCTGGAAGCTTGTCATGCTTGCCCGGTGCGGCCTGTTGCCTAGACTCAGGAACAAAATGGAAATATGCACGGGCAAAGCCGGTAGGTCTAGCGTAGGCTGCAAGCATTTTGGCTTTGCCAATGCTGGTTTTGGTTTTTAATGTTTTTTTAATAAAAATGTTATTGCACCAAAAGCACACATAGCACTCAATGGCACTGAAGTTAGTTACTAATCTGTGCGAAGTGCTGTAGGCTGCAATTGGGTGAAAGAAATAAGTGACATGACAGACAATGGTTGAAGAGGGCTGGCAGAAAACCCAATAAATAAGTATATTATATATGTAATATTAGTCAAATCAAAAGGCCTTGGCTAACGCTAGACTAAAGGGTAACTTGTTCTGCAGAAAGCATTGCATCAATGATCATACTCGCACAATATAAGGGAAGACTGCAATGATTATAACAAACCAAACAATTTAACAAGAATTGTGGTGACAATTCTTTTTTGCGTAGGACCCGAACCAAGGTAATGCGGCCTCCAGAAGCTTAAAGCAAGTCACCAGTCCCAGCTCCACAGTACATGGTCATATTTCTCAACATCACAAATAGCATTTATTTCACATGGTCCGAAATGGGAAGCTTGTTACGCATGGAAAGGTAAAAACAACGAGATCAACTTACAGAGATGAAACAAGAGAGGAAGGCAAGAGACAGCAGCAGCACTTTACAGACATAGAGAGGGCGGTGAGTGAAGGGCGTTGGTAAAATAAGCAGCATGAGGACAGATGAATAAGGGCAGTGGATTTGGCCCGTTATCTGGGGCTCAAACCTCAAGGAGTATCATCTAGGGTCTGAATAGGTCCATGGTTTGATGTATTTGAATTAATTAGAAAACCAAAAACTAGGAAATCACATTGGAGAAAACCAAATTATGGAAAATCAATATTAAGGAAAGACTATTTTAAGGAAATACAAATAAATAGAACATTAAAGGTAACATTTAAAGAAAAGATAATTTTAAGGGAAAATCTAAAATGACATTAAACTTTGTTGGAGTTTAGGAGTAGTGAGGATTTTTTTTCGGTATTAAGGCATTATCATAGGTCAAGGATGAGTAGAGTTCAGGTGTAGACAGGAAGTTTTAGGTTTCAAGGGTGGGTGGAGTTAGTGGTGAGGGTGTTAAATGGTTCAAGGATGGGTGGACTGTAGGGGTGGTGAAAGATTTTAAGAGTTCAGGGCTGGATGGGGTTTAGGCATAGGTTTTGGAAATGGGTGAAGTGTATGGGTAGTGAGGAGTTTTAGGGATCAGGGCTAGGTGGCGTTTAAGGACCATGGATGGATGTAGTTTAGGTGTGGTGAGTGATTTTTAGGGTTCAGGGATGAGTGGGAGTTCAGGGGTATAAAAGGCGTTTAGGATTTAGGGGTATGTGTAGGATATGGATGGGTGAAGTAAAGTTTAAGAGTTGCAGGGGTATTTTGGGGTTGTGAGAAGTTCAGGGATGGGTGGTGGTTAGGGATGGTGAGGGTATGTAAGAAACTGGGTTGTTGGTTGACTGGGGTGTGAGCCCTGGTCATGCAGCAACCACAATCCTCATCAGAGTGAGGAACAAGCCAATCCTAAATTAACCTGCGCTCAACCCTCTAATAGCTTGCCAAAGAGCAGTCAGGGTTGACTTAGAGGCAATGTGTACAGTATTTGTGCAACAAGTCAAACAGTAATAAAGTGGAAACACCATGCCAAAAGGTTCCCACAACAAAGTAGTACAATTGAACTATCTTTAAACAAAACAACAAACAATTCAATCAGTAGCAACGGAGATATGGATTTTGACTAATTTTATTGAAAATAGCGCCAAGAGGGAGAAAGCACCAAGTGTGGATATCTAGTTTTCTGAAACCAAATACTACCCTATCATTTTATAGCTGTAGGAAAATTATGATTATGTAGCTTTCACAGTACATAAACCAAGAACTTCATTGCACATATTGGTGAAATGGCAGCTGAATGTGATAACTTGTTTAGTGGATTCAACTTTCATGGTTCGGAGATTAGTACAACAAACAACCTGGGCTTGATCCCATTCAATCCATTAGAATCATACCTTCGAAATAGAGATTGTTAATCACTTCCTCACTTTCTACATTACCTGTTCTGTCCACGTTCTTCTCACTTGATATTTATAGCCTCCAGGTTAATCCCGGTGGCACAATACCTGGGATTCATTGTAGATTCAACCAATAATTTGAAGGCATATGTAGCTAAACAGGCCCATTCCTTTCGTCATTAATTGGTTATTACAGTACTATAACAACATATTCCACTTTTCTGGGTTGGGACATCTCCTGGCTGTCCAGCAACTAAGCTTTTCCTGATCTTCCTGCTCTTGTTCAGCTCTTAAATCAAACCAAATTGAGGACTTTATTGGTGCAAAGAAATGTCACTGCCTACTTTGGCAGCCTTATGCCAGCTCTCTTTACACTAGCGCATAGATATCATCAGTGCAACTTACACAGTGGCAACAATGCCCAGGAATGTGGCATGCCCATTGCACCCTATTACTCAATGCCACAGTACAATCCATCTAGTAATCAGGGCCAGACTGGGAAGCAAAACCGGCCCTGGCGAAGTGCTCGGCCGGCCCCCGGGGGGATAAGGGGGTGACCGAGCTCTTTGCCAGGTCCGCTTTCCGACGATTTTGTTACAGGGCCGATTTTGCAGCTGTGCTGCAAAAACGGCCCTGCGACAAAAATGGCCCCCTTGGGCACAAAACCGGTCCCCACCCTTGCGGCCCACCGGGGGATTGCCAGGTGCCCACAACGGCCAGTCCGGGCCCGCTAGTAATGTATTAGCCTTGCTCCTACTCTAATTGGAACAGTCCAAACTGACAGAGACGAGGTCCCATGGACCACTATCGACCCTTCCACCGTTTAGGGGTCGTCCATGAGGTGTAGCTCGATTCCTGTGGCACAGTAGGAACAGGACAAGTGCCCGTTCTTACCAGTCTCCCTGAGTCCATCGCTGTGAGGAAAGCAAACTGTAGATTTTTGGAAACTTACATATGTCTGCTCTCTGTCTGCAGTGGTACATTGGGCAAGAAACAATGGACTGGAAGAAACTGAGCGATAGCCAATAGGTGAGATCAATCCAAGCATGCTTCCCATTACATTGCTGTTTACCAAATCACCATGAAGGTGCTCGCCAGAAATGAACCAACCAATCCATCTTGCTCAGCTGGCCAATAAGACTTGGTAGAAACATAGCAGGAACATGCGAAGGTTAAATATGAAAAAAGCACAGACCATTATTTTTCTGTGAGAGTCACCATTGCCTACCTCAATACGCTGCACCCTAAAATTGTCTTCCTTCAAAACTCCCTACAACCCTCACCTTTAGGTTGGCGTTTCCTTGCTTCAGATCATGTGCGGAACCATTCAGCTGCACGCCCGCGATCCTTTGAGGTTCAACTCTTTGTCTCATCTGCCTGTTTTTTGCTTTTTTCTTATATTTCATTTGATCTTGTATTTTTGTGCCTTGCTTTCATTTGTTTTGTCTTATGTCTGCCTATGGCAATGTGTGAATTATTTATATTGACCTTATGTGTGTGCAGCGCCGGGGTAAGGTGTGCTTTAAAAATTGTATAAATAAAATATTTTGCAAGAAGATGAAAGAAGATTTACTTAGTACGTGCAGTGTTGTTAATCAGGTTGAGGGACGGATCCTTAAGCATGGATCGGCTTTAGTTGGCGAGTTGGGGAGCATGGATAGAAACTGCTGTCTCAAATATATGTCTTGCATCCAGAAGCAGGCGGTGCAGTCTACAAATTGTGACTGTTCTTGCAGTCGTGTGACTGCCATTTTAAATAACTCACAAGTAGTGTATTTGGCCATCTGGGAGACATTTTCATCCAGAGTGCCTTTGATAATGGAAATTCTGTCTAGTGTCCCTGCTAACAGCTGTGATAGACTACCTGAGGCTTACATGAAAATTCTGGGGTTAATAGGGATCTTAAAAGCACAAAGGTAGTCAGTGGTGAATAAGGATCTAAGTAACCCGGAGGCAGTCAGTGGTGAATAAAGATCCGCACATCACGAGGGCAGTCATTGGTGAATGATGGTCTAAGCTTCCCAGAGGCAGTCAGTGGTGAATAAAGATCTAAGTGTCACAAGGGCTGTCAGCGGTAAAGGAGGATCTAAGCATCCCAGTGGCTGTCAGCGATGAAGGATGATCTAAGTATCATAAGGGCAGTCAGTGAAAAATTAGAATCTAAGCATGAAAAGGGAAGTCAAGGGTAAATGAGGATCTAACAAGGGCAGTCAGCAATGGTGATTGAGGATCTAAGCATCAAATGGACAGTCACAAATGGTGAATGAGGAACTTAGTATCCCAGGGCAGTAAGCAGTGCATAAGTAAGATCTAAGCATCCCAAGGGCAGCCAGTGGAAAATAAAGAGCTAAGCATCACAAGGGCAGTCAGCAATGAACGAGGAGCTAAGCATCGCAAGGGTAGTCAGCAATTAACGAGGAGCTAAGCATGGCAAGAGCAGTCAGCAATGAACGAGGAGCTAAGCATGGCAAGGGCAGTCAGCAATGAACGAGGAGCTAAGCATGGCAAGGGTTATCAGCAATGAACGAGGAGCTAAGCATAGCAAGGGTAGTCATCTATGAATGAGGATCTAAGCATCAGGTGGTCATTCAGCAATGGGTAATTAGGACCTCAGTATCCCAGGGGCAGTCAAAGGTGAATACAGATCTAAGTGTCACAAGGGCAGTCAGTGATAAATGAGGATCTCTGCATCACAAGAACAGTCAGCAGTAAATACGGATCTAAGCATCCCAACGGCAATCAGCAGTGAATGAGGAGCTAAGATTCACAATGGAAGTCATCTGCAAATGAGATTCTAAGCATAACAAAGGGTAGTCAGCCATGAATGAGGATCTAAGCATCACAAGGGCAGTCAGTGGTGAATGAGGATGTAAGCATGACAAGAGCATCAGTGAAGAATGAAAATCTCTGCATTACATGGGCAATTAGTGCTGAATGAGGATCCAGACATCGCATGGACAGTTAGTGGTGAAAGAGTATTCAGGTAACACATAGGCAGTCAGGGTTGAAGGTCCCACTGCAGCATGGACATCTTCTACTGAATGAGGCTCTAAAGTCATTTGATTTGTCAGTGGCAAAGGAAGACCCAGAAATCAAATGGGCAGCTAATGGGGAGTGACAGTCTCAGAATCATATGGACAGGTAACAGTGACGGAGGATAAGGAAACCATACGGGCAATCCCTGGTGGACCCTAAACAACGAGCAGGAAATCGGAGGTGAATGATCAGTCAGAAGTCTGAAATCACAGAGCACTCTGTGCTGAATAAAAAGCATTACAATGCATGGGTGAACAGAGAGTCTGGCATCACATGTCTAATAGTGGATGAGCCCTGCTGCATGCCTGGACGTTGGCCAATGTAAGTTCCCATTTTTTTTTTTTTGACAGCCAGTGGTTTATAAGGATCAAGAACCATTTGATATGGCAGGGTCAAAAAAGGACCCGGAAATTATATTTGCAGCTAAGGATGAATGAAAGTATCAGAATTTTTCGGGCAGGTATTAGTGGCTTAAGCTCAAGGAAGGGTATGTGTTATCAGGCATGCAGGAAGTCAGCAGTAACTGATGAGTGAGGTGTTTTGAATTTGCAGTCGAGCGAGTAGTGAATGAAAACTAGCGAAATACCTGGGCAGCTAATCACAAATAGATTCCCAAATGGCAATCACAACCGGTAGTGACTGAGGATCTTGCATGCAAATTGTAAGCATCATCTTCTAAGAGTCCCCGTTGCCTCAGCCCACCTGGACTAGCCATAAGGAGTTCAGGGTTGACAGGGAATATCTGATGACTCAGATCCAGAACTATCTGACGGCTGTTCTTGAGAAGGTGTTTACCATTTGCATGCTCTGCCTCCAGTACTACGTCTTTCCCTTTCTTCGCTCCTGAGCAGAGATCACAAAGTCAGTCTTCTAAAAGTAGCACAGGCCTATACATCGTATCCTGCACCTGGATCATATCACGCTACCTCCTGTAGTGTCCCCCGCAGTGCATGTCCTAAGGGATATGCGGCCTGCATTGGACCCTAAATGGCCCTTGCAATCTTTAGAGGCCACGAGGGGACTTCCATGAGTGATGTTCAGTGAATCCTGTGACCAATCTGTGAATAGATGCTGCTTAACATTCCTCCCGGCCCAGTCACAGAAGAAATGAATGAAATGAAATGAGAATGGTACTTATAAAGCGCATGGCTACCATAAAGCCTCCCAGCGCTAAGAACCGAGCCTGCAGGTGCGTGCCTTAACTAGCTGGAAATAGGAACGTCTTCAACTGTCTGTGAAAAGACATGTGGTCTTCTTCCAACGGAATAGAATCAGGAAGAGTGTTCCACCTTCTGGAGGCAATATAGGAGAGTTGTCGACCTCCACTTCTGGTCCTGTAAATTCTCGTAACAGTAGCCAAGCGTTTGTTTCCAGAACGAAGAGCTCTCCTGGGATGATATGGGACAATGATTGACTGTAAGATTGGCAGACTTTTGGCGGCCATAATCTTATGGGTGACACAGAGGGCTTTAAACCAAATCCTCTCTGCAACTGGCAGCCAATGCAGAGAAGCCATAGCTGCTCGAGCTGATTCTCTGCAGGGAATATGTAGAAGCAGTCTGGCTGCACAGTTCTGAACCGTCTGGAGTCTCATTATTGTGGATCGTGGGGATCCAACATAATGGGTGTTTGCGTAGTCCAAGCGAGAGAGAATTAGGGCTTGAACTACCAATTTCTTAGCATCCAAGGACAATAGGGGTAGAACTTTCCTCATCATCCTTAGTAGTCCAAAGCAGCATCATGCTACCTTCTGAGCTTGGCCCTTCATGTTTAGTTTATTGTCCAGCCAGACTCCCAGACTTTTTATTTGATTTTTGGGCGTCGGTGTGCTGCCCAAGCAACTAGGCTAGAGGGGAGTGGAGCCAACTGGGAGAGGTTTACCCAGAAACATCAATTCTGTTTTTTCTCCGTTTACTTGAAGAAAGGAGCGCTCCATCCAAGCTGAAATTGTTTCAAGGCAATTAGCTAGATTATTTGGACTGTTTCCAGGTTGATTAAGGGATACTATCAATTGGGTATCTTCAGCATATGTAACAATTTGTATGCTAAAGGGCTCAACGATTTTGGCCTAGGGGCTCATATAAATGTTGAAAAGGGTGAGGCTTAAGGATGAGCCCTGTGGCAACCCACACCTCAATGGCATGCTCTTGGAGATGGAGTTGTCCTCGAAGACCTGAAATGAGCGTCCGTCTCCAACCACCTTAGTGCAGCTCCCGATATCCCCGCCTCTCTAATCCTAGACATCAGCAGTTGATGGTTCACGGTATTGAAGGCTGCACTCAGATCTAGGAGGACGATTGCTGCTGAGCCTCAACAATCCATAATTTTTCTTGCTTCATCAGTGACAGCTATCAAAGGATTCTCTGTGCCCTGATGGGGTCTAAACCCTACTTGCGTTAAGTGAAAACAGTCATTATCTTCCAGATAGGCGGACAGGATGGAATTTACATGTTTCTCTGCAATTTTCGCAATCCCTGGAAGCAGTGAAATAGGGCGATAATTAGAGAACACTTCCGGGTCGGCTTCTGCTTTTTTAAGCAGTACTCTCACCCTGACTTGCTTCCATGAAGATGGAACCATCCCTGTACTCAAAGATAGATTAATACGTTTTAGAATAGTAGGGGCAGTAAAGAAACTTGAATCAGAACAGTAGGCGGGGCCTTGTCTCTCGGGGAGCCTAATTTTAGTTTATTCAAGTAGGCTTTAAGAGATTCCAAATCCAGGGACGGATAGACATCCATTTCGGTTGCTAACCGGCTCCCTTAATTATCCATCTGAGGGAGATTTTGGGGGGTGGTTGCTGAGGGGAATGCCAAGTTAATGGATTGAATCTTTGTATGGAAGAATTCTGCTATATCATTACAACATCTTAATGTGTCAGCCACAGGTTGTGATGACGATGGAAGGGTAGTACGTGTTTTAAAAATCATAACAATTTCTCACGGGCGTTAGAGGCTGAGGAGATTTTAGTTTCGTAATACTTTGCTTGCGCTTTGCAGATTTCCAATTTATACAATTTTATGGATTTTCTGTAAATTAGCTTTTTTTCCTCTAAGAAATCTTTCCTCCACTGTCTCTAATTGTTTGGACTTTAGTTTCAGTTCTCGAAGACCGGGAGTATACCAAGCTATCTTTTTCAGGCCCTTTTTATTGTTCCTAAGCTTCCTGGGGGCCACCAAGTCTAAGGAGGCTTCAATCCACCCATTAAATTCAAGGTTTGCTGATTCTGGGTCCCCTTCTAGAGTTGGTCGAGTGTTATTGAGGATATCTGTCCATGGCTCAACAGAAATCCTAGACGAATTCCGACTAAGTTTCTTTAGAGAATCCTCAGGCAGATCACTGGTCGATGAGGACCAAGTAAAGGGTATCAAATAGTGGTCACCCCAGGGTAATGGGATGGGCTTTCTACTAATAAATTGGTATTAGTGAAAATAGGGTCAAGTAAATGACCTTTAAGATGGGTCGGGCCATTCACTTTCAATTTAAGGGATAAAGCCCCTAAGTTGTCAACCAGTTCCTCTACATTGGATGAGGAGGCATCATCAAAATGAATGTTCAAATCTCCCAATATCGAAAAACTGGACAGGGAGCTTACTAAGTTAGCTATGTTTTCAGGAAGATCAGTATTAAAATTTCCAGTGGCTCCTGGGGGTCGATAGATTAGGACCCCGGAAAAAGTGCAAGTATGCGAAAACCCGATCGCGAAAGAAATACTTTCACAATTACGGATCGACCCCACATTCATTCAGCAGCTAAACGTATCCCTACATATGATGGCGAGGTCCCCTCCTCTGCTAAGTATGCGATCTTGCCTTTGGATAGCATAGCCTGGTGGGAGTGCCTGGACCACCACTGGGTCTGACCAATTATTAAGCCACGTTTCGGTCAAAAATACTACATCCAGGCTCTTTTCTTCCAAGATTAGCCTAATCTCTTTGGCGTGTTTGGTCATTGATCGACAATTAAGCAAGTACATTTTAAAATCTAAGTTGGGTGGAAGGGTCTTACCACCTAGGTGACCAGAGTCAAGAACTAAGGGGCAATGTGGGCATTTGTTATTTAAAAAAAGAGGCCCAAAGCTATGGTGGGACACCTGTGTTGCTTTGAGGCAGGTCAACTGTGAAGCCGTGTACGAACATGGTACCCCCTCAAGAGAACCAGGGGTCCTGAAGAGTACCTGTAAATGCAGTGCAGATAAGTCCAATTAAGTTTCGGAGCTACATTGTTGAATATCCTTTCCAGGAAAAGAAGCTGCTCTAGACAGGCTCTCAAAGCTCTTACAATGTATTGTATTGTATTGTAATTGCATTTCTATATCGCTTACTACCCATGACGAGGCGCTGAAGCGCTTTTTCAGCGAGTAGCACGCTACTCCAGAATCCATAAAAGATTAGTGGTGAATTAGTATAGTAAAATATGAAAGTAATTTGAGTGGTGGATAGGTTTGTCAGTTATTTGGATTGAGAAGGATAGTGGAGGGCTAGAAGAGGGAAAAGGTTTGCATTTATATAGTGCTTGCTACCCCTGATATGTTGTTAAAGTGCTTTTTTGGCACGTAGCACGCTACTTCGGAAGTAGTTCAGCAGTAGTTCATAAGTCCCTCATGTGCACTCAACCTAATTTCTATTACCATCAGCTCTTTCTTTTGTTAATGGAGCAGAAACACTTGGTTTTAGCAAGCTTGTCTCAGACACCCACCGTTTTACCATATAAGCTTAATCAGAATCTTGTTCCACTAACTTTACTTGGGCAGGACTACAAGGGGGTGCTAAATAGGAATTTTATCCCCCTTGCCCCATTTGTTACCGGATTGTCTACCTGGGAGGGAAAATACTCCAATCACGTTTTTGGGAAAAACATGCAGGAATCATTGCTTTTGTGTCCTTTCGCACATGTTTCCCCTTATGTTTCACCTAAAGATGTGGGCTTTGTTACCCTCTAGCTAGGATCACCCCTTACACATGTCAGAACACACTTACTTGTTCTGCCCGGGCATGATAAAGGGATCCTGCCTTCAAACTACCAACATGCGAGCAGCTGACGTGCCAAACTGTGCTCACCAAAGCAAAAGTAATGACCTCACCAGAATATTAGTGGGAAAAGTTGTGGGTCACATTTAATAGGCACTAAAATATTTACAGAAAATAGAAGAATCATTTAGTATTGTGAACATTGCAAAGAAACCAGGAAGGACCACCAAAGTCCATCGTGGTGAAGACCCTCTTAATAAAAAAAGATATGCGAGAATGGACTGGGGCCAGCAACTCCTCCTCCTGGGCAAATGTAAGATGACATGTCTCAGAACCACTGCATCATTTGTGCAGCAGGGTGTGGTGCTGGTCACCAATTATTTTAGGGATCAGGGATAATTTTACATAAACCAGTCAAGGTGCAAATTGAACATCTCTTGTTAGAGAAAGGTCCTAGTACATTTGGCCTAATTTAGCACCCAATGCAGGGCGGTGACCTTCAAGAAGCCTTCTGACATTGTGCTGCACCGGCCAGAAGAGCACCTACAAAAGATGCTATGTATTGAGTTCAATTAGTAACGCTGAGCTCTCGAGGGCGATTCTTCACCCTACCACTTCTACTATAAGAATATTCAAGTAAGAATCACATCTGTCCCCGGGGACCGTTCTCCAAATGTCTAGCACTACACAGTTCCCCGTTCCTTTGATGTGGCTGGTGACGATTTCTTAACACTCATTTCAAGTCACTGAGCCATCCCAATACCGTTCGGGATGTTCTGGACCATTTTTTATGTAGCTCGACGGGCACTTGCGGTGCTCTTTTGTTAATTTGCTGTGTACCATTTCCCAGGTGGGCCAATGGACCCGTAACTGACATATGATCTTTGGAAATGTTTTGCTACAAAATATGCATCTCTTTCAAACGATCTGCTTTTCCCTTTTCCCTGGAGCTTCAGCCAACCAACCATTCTTTTATAGTGCTTCGAAACCCTTTGGGGAGTGGTTTGCCCTCTTTAAATTCATAAAGAAATAACATGCTACCTCCACCACCAGCAGCAACGAATACGATTAAAAATAGATACCCTCTCCTCCGCCTTGGGCACCCCTGGGATTTCTGAATTGATATCCATCTCTTAGTCAAGAGCCCCTTTCGAGGGCGCCCGTTCTCCCCCCAGGCCCTCCCACGCTCGCCACTGTTTGTTTAAAAGACAATGATATTGCAGTAATCTCAGCGCGAGTTGCAGGCACGCCTCGTTAATAGCCACTCCGCATTAGCCTGAACCAGCAGAGTAGATGGAAGCGGCAAAGGCATATTATTATTAGGCGGGCCTGGGATGCGGAAATTGCACGAGCCAAGCAGGAGCCGGAAGGGATATTGACATATTGACTACCGGGCTGCAGCGAGAAAAGACCCTTCGGAGGAGCAGTTTGGAGAGAATAGCTATCAAAGCTAACAGCGCACTGATAAATTATTAGGGCTCCCGGTTTCATGACATTTATTATTTGGGCATTTCCGTCTGTATTTATCCAGAGTTCTTTTTTGGCCATTTTATCTGTATTTATCCATATTTATTTTGTGTGTGCGTATAAATAAAGTTGTAAAATTGTACATTTCCATATCTATTTAACTGACAAGACGCACACTCATACTTTGATATCTGTCGTGTTTTAGCTATTTAAGCTGCGAAATATTACACAATACATACACTGGTAGATATTAGCACTATACCATAAATATATGTTAACATATTCCTTTATTAAAAGACATTTCATCCTGTTTTTTAATTTCCCATGCTATCCATCTGCTCAGCTGCTGGCCTATAATTTATGGAAGAAAGCACAGAGAGTCACTTAAAAGAAGCACCATTTTCTGTATTTATCCACTTTTAAAGAATAATGCAGACAGAAAACACATTGTTTTCTGTCTGCATTTATCTGTAAAAATCCGTAAAAACAGAAAACCGGGAGCCTTAATTATAACCACTCCTTCTGCAATGCAGCCCTCCCCTTTAAAAACAAGCATTGTCCAATCCAACAGGGCTGGGTTTAATGTGACACGGCATGCAAAGATAGGCATGCACAGGTGTATATTTATGCATGTATTAGCAAAGAGGAGCCCACACAAGGAGAGACGGGAGAAAGTGAAATAGTCCCTCATTCTTTGCAATAGATTTACTCAGTTGGGGGCGGAAGAATACACCAAGCAGTCAATAGAGGCCCATAAAAAAGTAAACATCCTTTACAACGCAACTTTTACCACGCAGCCTTTACGACGCAACTTTTACAACGCAAACCATTACAACGCATTGCGCTGGGGGGGGCGCTCTAGGATAGGGAATGTGTTTAATGTACTATCCAACACCTTCCCTACTATCCACGGGGACTGGAGTTGGAATAGTAATTTAAACAATTCACTATCCCGCGCCTAAAAGCACTATGCGTTGTAATGGTATGCGTTGTAAAAACAGCGTTGTAAAAGCATGCGATGTAAAAGCATGCGTTGTAATGTCATACATCCCCATAAAAAGATTGAACATGCAATTCATCTATCCACAGACTTCAAAGTTCTGGAACATGCTTCCAAACATGCTTCTTGATAAAACAGAGATAATCAGCAATCACATGGCATGGCAATAAAGAACAGACTCTTTCCTGAAACAGCAACTGGGTTCAACCTACAATAACGACTGGTCTGTTATTGCAAGCTGCACCTTGGCTCTTACACTCTTTCATTATATGACTGTACTGTGACTTGCCACTGCAACACAGCTGGTGCACACTTCCAATCATCAAACATGACAGCTGGTTAAATATGCTATCCTAAGGTAACATTTCAGCAAAAAGCATAACAAACAGACATTATGATTATGCATCAGTCTCTAAAGCTCTTTGGGCCTCATTGGAGGCTTGAAAGCTCTGTATAAATGACAATGCAATGCAAAACGATTAGCTAAACAGTCATAGGTAATATTTAATCAACAGATTATCTCATGAAATACTCCAGTACTCCAGTTTTTGACTCTGGAGTATTATTTCTCTGCTACAATAAACAACCATACTGGTATTTGTCAATGCACTAAGTCTAACTCTTTCTCAGCTAAGTCTTAATACATTGATGGTATTATTGTGTCCTTATGTAACGAAACTGGCGCTCATGTAAAGCGCTCTGATATCCGAGGTCTCGGGTCTAGTTCGCGCTATATAAAACTCTAAAAAATAATTTTTTTAAAAATAGAAGTTTACCCCATCCGGACCGACTCCCCTGTTTCTTTTTACTCCCATTTAACAAAATGTGCTTACGCAAAGGCGAGGGTATAAATACTACCTCTTGCATGACTTGCTTTAATCTCGACCCAAGCACAACTCAAGGCAAAGTCTGAGAGACATCTTGGGAAGAGAAGAGGGACAAGGATTAGGATGAAGCTGGACTTCATATAATAATGCCTTGCCAAAATCCTAGTAGTTTTTGCCCACTGTTACCCTGTGAAGCGACAGGGAGGTTTATGTAGTACCAAACAATGCTACCAAATTCCAAAGATGGGGCCCTCTCTCCATAGACTCTGCTGAAAAGAGGGTCATCTGAGGATCACAAAAGTTAAAGGCAAGTATACCCTTGCTTCACTGTCTGATGCACCGAGCACCTTAACATTCAGGTGAAAAGCATGCGACCCTTGCATTCTGTCCCAAAGGTCACAACAGAACCTCTAAGTGGAATAGCACTCTGTCCTACTCATTGTGTATGCAAGGACCTCCCAAAGTCCACAGTGTAGCAGAACCCTATTCCCCGAGTCTATAGAATGAGCTAAGGCATCACATAGTGCCAGAGGTATCAAACACTTTGTAAAAAGTTCAGGTAAGAACGACACGGTAAATCATCCAGAAGAAAAGGCAGATGTGGTTTGGAGTATATCAATACTCCAGCACCCGAGACAGTAAGCAAAGATGCAAGAAAATAAGAAAATGGTGTTGATGCAAAGGAACTGCAAGGGGACCTCCGCTTACAGCACACACAATGTAATTGTTTCTGCTAGCGACAGAGTCCATGCTAGAATAAGAGACCAAAGCAAAATTGGGCAAAACGAAAGTCATACTTCCGGGGGCAGAGTCAGCATAGGACGGAGAGTATCCCTGTACGCGGCTCGGGCAAAAACAATACCCAAGCACCCCGAGGACGATTAATATCGTAACGAATGAGGAATTCATTGCCTTTCAATCGAGTGTTAAGAAATTTGACACTTTTGAAAACTACACAAATGGTGTGAGTACTTATATGTTTTGTATGTCCTGACGAATGCTCTATAGACCCGGCTGGGCTCAAAGCGCAGAAACATGTCGACCCTATTGTAATAGATATGAGGTGATCCAGTAACTTGATTCACTATCATATCGACATTTATTTTAACCAACACTACCTCTCCTTTTATAGTAAAAATTTGTCGTTCAGGAGAGGCTTTGTTTTTTATGAAAAGAAAAACTATTTTTTTTAACTTTTTCTGCTCCTTCTCTCTGGGAGAGTCCTCCAATTTCTAGACGCTGCTACCCAGACCAGAGGTTGCCTCTGGTTGAGGCTGGCATATAGCACAATATTGAACACCCGATGACTATGCCATAACTCTGATAATGGGCGGATAACAGATATACACCGCATTGAATATCATAGCGTTTATGAGGGTGCTTCAATTATAACCAATGGTTATGAAGCTACAAGTGTCCATTCTTTATTTTTGATCAATCTGAATAGGAATATGACCCTCTACCCCTATGATACCAATCTAAAGCTCTCTTAACACTGGAATAGCCACCTGTGATCCCGCAGTGTTGACACTGCACAATTTCTAGAAACCTTAATAGATTTCTTGCAGGAGCCTCAAACTATTTAACTTAATGCCACACTCAAAATGAATTCACTCTCCAGGTAACAGACTCTCTGAATCTGATGCCTAGCTCTGATTTGCCCCCCTCCTCCACCTGAATGTGCGGGTATGATATACAGGACAATTGCTGAGCTTACTGTGCCATTGCAACTAGTGACTCACTCATTCTTACCGATCCCTCAAATATATTCTCTACGAAACCAAATTTGTTAGTCAATTGGAGACGCAGATGAGCCCAATTCTCACCCATCACAAGATCTAGCATAGGGCAAAGTGATATTTTCAACTTCCAATCATCGGTCAGCAACTGAATTATCTCCTCAATTTTATTTCAGATAATATATCTCCAAGAAATGAGAGCTGCAGAAGCAACAACTGTGGGGGAACTCACCTGTAAGAAAGTGGTACCATCTACTGTCAATGCTGCCACCGCAGCAACATCCAACTTTATGGTATGACAAGATATATCAGGCAGAAGTTGGATTTACTTCTCCATTACTGTCCAGTTGCTATAACTAATAATAGCTGTTGGAAATCTGTGTGGAGCTTACTGACTTTGCAGAGTGAATTGCATATGGCTCATTCACAGCAGAAACATTCAATGATGCCCAATTAGGCTTTCCAATGACTCAAATCATCTGTCACTGGGATCCAAGGGAGTGTCCTCGTCAAATGAACAGACCTTGAGCATAGAAGGAAAACCATACTCAAAAATCTGAACTGGGTTCATATTTTCCAAAACAGAGGCAGATCATGGTATCAGCCTTATCCAGTTCACTCACCAGCATCGCCCAAAGGCACTCGTGGAGTGGAAGTAACAGAGCCTAACTAGCATGTAGTTGTAGAAAGATCAACGAAAAGGAGCTTGTTTATTGCAAGTGCCACAGTTGCTGATCTGAGCCGTTCATAAAGGCAGTGCTTATGGACGTCTCATTTCTTCAGGCTGCACACAATAACTGTTTTCAAAACATGACAAAAACAAATAAATTGATGATCAAATCTCTCAATGAGAATCGTGATATCAAGATACAACCAACCGATAATGGTGGCCCAACATAATTTTAGCTGCAGCGGCATGAAGAATAGAGAATCATTATCTACCAGGTGATGGACATGACTATCAGATGGTCTTTTATTACCATGCATGATTGATTGATTGATGATCATGCTATTAAAACCAAACAGTTAATTAAACATGCTTGAGAATGCCTCTGCAAATAATTGGTCAGTAAAACAGAGGCTGAGTTTTACCTGAAATCCCATCCTTTGATCCCTGCATTTTACATTCTGTCGAGGTCAATAAAATCGATCTCCACTGCTGGGCTGTCCAACATTTTCAGACTTTTCTGGTTGAAGTTTGCATTGAATGCAAAAGCTCATGTCTGAGACACTATAGTAGTTCTGTATTTAATCAGAGTTACAATATGCCCCAAATGAGTAAACCTTGGCTATCCTTTTTAGTGAATCTTTGTACATAAGCATTCCAGAGACCATTACCGTGGAGGTAATTAAATAAGTGTTACACATCTCAGTTTAGTTGTATGAATCACGTATCACATCTGTAATAGAGTGCAATGTAGTTGCACTAACCAAGAATTATTTCTTGTGTGAAGACCAATTGTTTTGGGAGGCGGGCTGCATCTCAATGTGTGCAACTTTTGCCCCAAGACTTTTTAACCTAATCCAGCTCAGGTGGAAGAGTCGTTTATCTAATGCAATGAAAGCCTGTTTGAATTAGGCAAATAAGGCCTGATGTATCAATGGATTTTACCCATTTTGTATCACAGTTTGGCAACTATTTATCCATATTGGGCTTGAGCAATACACAGAATTTGTTTTTAATATGTGTTGAGCGCAAAATCAATATCTTACATTCATATGTTCTCACCATAATTGGCGAGTCACTAACACATCTTAAAAAGCCAAATTCTAGTTAGTCAAATTTATTTTATTTGGTTAAATTAGCCATAATAGTACTTCGACAATCAAAATAAATTATAAATCATTAAAAATCAACAAACATTTCATCATGCAGTACAATATGCGAGTAACAAACTACGAACCTAGCTAAATATGATAGTTACACATTACAATACGAGGTTCCCTTAAAAATAGGGGAGAGGAGTTGGCCTAACGGCTAGGGCGCTCGACCTCGGACCTGGGGATCTGGGTTCGAGTCTCGGTAAGGACGGCAAAACCTCCTGTGATTCTGGGCAAATCACATAATCTCCCCGTGCCTAAAATGAAAATGTGTCCTCATGTAACGTAACTGGAAAAATATGTAAATACCTGGTTCGGGTCTAGTTCGCGCTATATATATAAAAAAAAATAACCTGACAAATAAAACCTCAGGAATGGGACCGCTAAAATGACAAGGGTATTCCGAGTCACCAATAAAAACATAATTTAGCTCAATTAAGCTGCATCGAGGGGCTCATAAAATTACATGTGGACTGGAGTGATAAACCACTCTAAAACGGTCAATCAAAAATATTGGATTAAAAATGAACAAAAAAAACATCCTGAGAACTATACATTACTTAATCTGTAATTTCCATCTATAACGATGACTTAATAGCAATGCGCTCCTAATGAAGTACAACACTCTGTGGCAAATAACAGGTGAGATAACCAAAGCAATACTATAATGGCTTGGATTCCCAGTCAACGGAATTGGGACCCAGAATCTGCAACACTATGATATAGGGTGCACAATAACAGAAATGTCTTGTAGATTGTTGCAATGAGTTATCACATGGGCATCTAGGGAGAGATCTCGACCAAGGGAAGGCAATGAGAAAGTGTACAGTGCTCAGTCTTAACCTGGTGAGATGACACCTATGTTGGGGGTTGTGTACTAAAATAAGATACAATTCTGGGCCTGCAGTAGTAACCAGATTAAGATAATTTGTGACTGTGTGCAATGATTGAGTCTTCAAAGCACGGGCAATTGAGCAATGATCATAATTAAGAGTTCTCACTTGCTCTTTGCAGACTTAATCATGGTCGGGTTAGTAAAAATGTAATGATGCCCAGCAGTTCGAACATCCACTCTATATAGCTTAACCTTGGATTCTCTTCCATTTTCTCAAGAACTCCAGCAGTCATCGAAGACAGATCTTGAAAAGGCTAGTTCAGGCGTGCTCCAGATCTTAACCCACAGCGTAAAGGGGCAATATGAGCTGCAGCATCTCGGAACACCAAACCTAATTCTGTGAGGCCACTTATTGAAGACACATAATGTGGTAATGCCAGCAGACGGGTAACAAATTTGTTCTCTGTTTTGAATAAGGTATCAACATCAACAAATCCACATAATCATAAAGACCTACCAGGATGCATTTGCATTTACATACTTAGGTTAATTCCTTTTTTGACTTGTTGAGACCTAGGGCCATATGTATCATCATCACCATTTGCGATTTCTAAATAGCGATTTTTAAGGAATCGCTATTTAGAAATCGCAAAATGGTATGTATGTAAAAAATCGCTATTTTTTAGCGATTTCCAATTATTCCTATGGGCCAGGAGGCCCATAGGAATGATTGTGAAATGCATTTCATTTTGCGATTCGCAATTTGCTAATCGCAAAATGAGATTGATTTCAAGGGTGCATGGGTGTCTCAAGGACACACTGCTGCACCCCTGAAATCAGCATGTGTGTGCATATGGCGCACATACATGCCCTATGGGCATGTATGTGCATCACATGCCACATTAAAAAATGCCAATTTGTGCATTTTTAAAAGAAATCGCCCATTACCACCAATTGAAAGTTGGTGGTAAATTGCGATTTCTTAAGCTTAATTCGCTATAGTAAAATGCTTCATACATAGCATTTAAGGAATCGCAAAAATGTGATTCCTTAAATGCTATAGCAAAATAAGGAATCGCAAATTTATGCGATTCCTTATGATGCGATTTTTTAGTACATATCAATAAATGCAAAACGGCCTTTTGCGATTCGCAAAGGCCGGAATTCGCCGAATTCCGGCCTTTGCGAATCGAAAAAGCCTTGATACATATGGCCCCTAATAGCAAATAAGTGGCCCTAATTATAACTAGGGCTCCCGGTTTTAAGGTATTTATTTTTTCAACATTTCCGTCTGTATTTATCCATATTTATTTTTTGGCCAACTCCTTGGTATTTATCCATATTTATTTTGTGTTTTGAGTAGAAATAGAGTTATAAAATGGTATATTTCTACATTTATTTAAATCTTGGACGTGCACTCATGCATGGATGCCTGTCATCTTTTAGCAATTATAACAAAAGACTACACTCACAGGTACATATTAGCGTTTTACTACTACTATGTGTTAGCAGTTAGCAGCCCGCTGCTGGAATGAGCTCCCTCTTTCACTTCGTAAGGCTAACAACCTTCTGGCCTTCAGGAAGGAGCTAAAGACCGTCCTTTTTTCTGCATAACCTGCGCGCCTTTAGTGTATTCGCCTCTGGGTCTTCTTGGTTCTGTTCAGGCCTCTTTGCTAAAGCGCCGGGACACCCTTTCCGGGTAGCCGTGCGCTCAAAAAGTGTGGTTTTAACATAACAACATAACATATGCCTGTTTTTAAGGAAATCTCATCCTGTTTTTTAAATCTCCATGCTGTCTATCTGCTCAGCTGTTGTCTGGAATTCATGAAAGACAGCATGGAAGGTCTCTCAAAACAAGCACCATTTTTAGTATTTTTCCGCTTTTAAAAATAAATACAGACAGGAAACACATTGTTTTATGTCTGTATTTATCTGTAAAAATAAAAAATAATGGAAAACCGGAAGCCTTAATTATAACCAATATCAAACAGAATGCCCAAATAATTAAGAAAAGTGGCCTCTATCCAGCTTGATCCCATCAATTACACTTAGTCTTCATTTTCTCTGAGATCAAGGTTAGACATAAAGGAAGTAAGAGACTCACGAAGGAGTTGTAAAGAGTTAGCTGTTCTGGCTATCAGGACAGCATCATCTGCATACAGGAGACCAGGTATCTGGTGTCCACCAATTTGAGGTATATCTTTCATTTAATTGGTTATATATGGATTCAAACCATTTAAATAGATGAGAAATAAAAAGGAGCTAAAATGCTCCCTTGTTGCACCACTCTGTTTGATTGGATTGGCACTGTACATTCCCATTCGGGCCATACCCAATTTTGACAGTTGTATCATGATATAAACATCTAAGAAGCATGGCAAGGTCCTCTTTCATCCCACAGTTTGTAACGTTTGAAAGCTTAGATCGACTAATGTTGTCAAAGGTACAGGAGTGGTCCATAAAAGCCATATGGAGCGCACTTCTTCTGGACTTGACATATTTCCCATATCTAAGTGCTAGATTAAGGCATTGCTCAACCATCCCAATACCGGCATGGAAACCGTATTGAATAGGAGTTAAAACATTGTCGGTTGTGCCCATGCCTTTAGCCGGGAAAGTCGAACCCTACCCAGTATCTTAGAGGTTGAGTCCAAAAGTGAAACTGGTCAGTAACAAGTAGGTTGTGTCCTTCAGCCTTTTTTTTTAAATTGGGACTGTAGTCGCCTCCCTCCGGAAGGGAACAAAAGGCCCTGGATTACTGCTATGGGGACTCATGTGATAAGTGGTGCCCACAGTTCTATGTGCCCCTCAAATAAGTCTACTGGGACACCAATGAGCCCAGTGCTTTATGCACAGGTCTGTTTTTAATTGTGGTGATCGTCTCACTGGCCTTAATGGTAAAAACAGATACAGCAACTTGAACAAAATCAGAAGTAACTAATTTATCCTTAACAGAAGAGATTTGGAAACTTTGTACAAGCCAACACTGTAGAGAAGTGTCACCCAGGAATCTGCAGAGATCAAACGATCTATTTTATCCATATTAAGCATAGGGAAAAATGGGTGAATCACAATTATTCCAGAACTTGTGCTGATCATTTAGTCTACTTGCAACTTCAGAATTGTCCCAGGCCTCTCTTCTAATCTGATCCTTCCTCCAGTCGAACGCCTCCTTATAATCCATTCTTGCCATCTTTACCTGTTCTCTATTCCTGGGTGAACTTTTTAACACCCGTTTAAGATGGTGATTGGCAGCAGTACAAACCAAATCAAACCATCTGCATGTAGGGAGAGATTTCCTAGGATTTTTGTCTGCTAGGACATCACCCACTCTTGCAAACATTTTGTTACTCTAAGTGATATCGTACTGGGTAAAAATTATGGGGCATATTTACTATTCTTTCGTGCAACACAGGGCAGCAAGTAAACTTGCTAACGTGTTAAGCTACATTGTGTGAAAGGGAGAGAATAGATATGCACTTGTATCAAACAAGGGTTCCCTGTAATGAAGATAATAAAACCCCTAGGTCAGGGAAAAAGCAATGTGTAGGTATCAACCCAGGCGGTCAAGAACAAGACTTGCCCACATAATAGTGATAGGACGCAACAACCTACTTCCGTAAACAAGACAGTTTATTTTAATAAAACAAAATACATGGAAAGCCACAAAGGCATTCGTATTTAATTTAAAAATTGGTTTGAACAGAAATATAATAAACACAAAAACAATTAGGAATTACAATGAGAACAAATAAAACACAATAATCACAATTTCATAAAACCAAAAACAGAATGTCAATTCTTGAATTAATTATAAAATATGTTGTCAAGAGAATAGATATGCTCCATATTTAAAAAGACATGGAACATTGCTGCTCTCTCCTTGTGCACTCTGTGCAGCCTAGCACCAATGTGCCAACTGCTTTAGAGGCAGGATTGTTGTGCAGAAAAGAAGAGCTTCCTGCACAAAAACAATCCTTGGAGGCATTTAGCTCTTTTGTGTGCATGCTGCAGAAGGAGGACAGGAGGAAATAATGAAAAGAAATGAAGAAATTTCTCCTCAATATGCCTCACTAGGGAGTGCATAGCTTTTTGAAGCATTCCCAGGTTTACTATTAGTAAATTTGGGAATGTGCCAAAATCGCTGAGTGAATAAATGGGAACGCCCATGCTCCACCTATAGAACCCTTCCCAGCTTGAAATGTAACGTAAAGCAGCACAAGCAACTATGCTGCATTACATTTCTGTACAAAACCACAATAGGCCGCACAGTTCGCCACTAGCATGGCTTTGTAAATATTATGAAAGCCTTTGCTTTGCTCAACGCATCACCTTGCACAACATAAGGAAAACACAAAGGCTGCATAAATCTGGGCCCTAGTATTTTATGTTGCATGTCCGGCTCCACAGATTGTCTGGCATTTTACTCCTTGTATACCTTCTACATTCTCCATAGGGTGAACCTTTATTTCTTTAGTGCTATAAGGCTCAAATAAATGGGCCTTTCCTTTGTATCCTGCCCTTTCCATGTCACCCACCTATGTACACTGCAGTGTATTTCAAGTCAAATCCATAATGTAAAGTAATATTGGAGCGACATACAGCTCATTCACATAATCCCCTCTCTCTCACTTGACTGTTTCCAATTCTCTACCTAGATGATCAACTAAGAATGTGAATTAACACTTTTCGTGATTTGTTCAGTAACTAAGTACAATGTGCTCATTCTCACAGGAAAATGACTGAACAGGAATGGTGACAATACCAAGCCCAGGCCCTCCAGTGATGAACATGTCTCCCGCATTGATACCATGTCCCAAAGGTTTTGTAGTAAGCAGTGAGCCATCAGTGAGCCATCAGAACCAAAGAGAACCCCAGTCACTGCACTGAAGTTTACTGAAACATGTTAACACAGCTTACTGAAACATGTTAACTCAGCCTAAAAGATCTGGATCAGTAACCATTTGTGTGTTTAGTCTTATTGGAGTATTAAACCGTGAAGAATAAATTGTTGCGCTGGACTACATTTACACACACTATTGTTCTAGACCATCCCAGAGTACTAAATCACAGCGGTCAGGGATGCCTTTACATGAAAGGTTTTCATAGGCTATGGTGAATTAGTTGTAGACAGTATAGTTTGCTAAAGCTTCTGAGGCAGCGTTAAAGGTTCCATTGCCGCACTGGCTAGACTGGGCATCGGGCATTTCCTCGGGAGGGTGGAAGGGTGAAGGATGGGTTTGGTAACTACGGGACGATTTTGTTACAATGGCCTATTTTGAAGCAACATCAGCAGGCCAGTCACTTTCACACCTCCTATTTGGGGAGAGGATAATTTGGCGTGATGTCATCGTCTGGAGGACATTGCAACCTGGTGGTTTTAGGACAGCAACAAGGGCGAGTTGGACAGAGTGGACTAAGCATTTCATTTCCAGGCTGTGAAAATAAGACAGACATCGGTGCTGCATGAGGATTAGCGATCACGCATAGAGGGGTCATTAGTATCCCGCCATACCCCCGGGAAACGGGACCGCCTGCTGAGGGTGCGGCGGTCCCGCACTCCAAATTAGGATGCGCCCGCCACACTGGCGGGCGCATGGCGCATTTGCAACATTGCTGAAAGCACCGCCCGCCGCAATGCCACAAAGGCAGCTTGTGCCTTTCAATGCACAACGTGACAGGCCCCGCGCGGTGCATGTCACGTTGTTCATTGAAATGCAGGGTGGTACCATAGGTACCCCCCCATGTGCACCCCCCACCCTCCAGAGTAACTGAGGGCCCGCAACGGGCCCCCGCAAGCAGACTCCACATGCCTTTCTGCCAAAGAAAGACATGTTCCCGCCAACATTGTAATACGGCTGGCAGTGTCAAACAGACACCGCCACAATATTGAACCCTTCTCCACCCGGTCGACTTGACGACCGGGCGGAAAAGCGGCGGACGGTCTTTCCGTCTGCCGCAGACCCCACAGCCATTGTAATATGGCGGGGGGTTTTTGCTGCTCGGATGGCGGGTGGATCGCCGCCGCCCGGCCGGCGGAGACTACCGCCGGCCCGACGTGGGAGATACACCCACCATCCTAATGGGGCCCATATTGTTTCCTTATATAACCTTAAATTTATGAGTAAAACACTAATCAATCTCTGAGAAACTAATGTATAAACAAAAACTTGATGCAATTCATGTCAGCATTTTAGTTTGAGTTTATATTTCACATATTTTACTTTATCTTGCATTACCGAACAATGTTAGGTATTTCCAAAATGTTGTATCTTTGTATTTTTTTTCGTGTAGCATGTTAGCCTTGTATAGTGCATACATTAAAATGAGTCGCCTTCAGGTGCTTATAGGGCTTTGATTGAGAGCTCTGGGGTTGAGGCTGAAGGTGGTGCGAGTTTCACACAGTTCTTGTTCACGGGATCAAAAGGGTGTTCGGAATACATGGTCATCCAATCCATGACCACTCTGCAGAGCGCACAGACCAATCGTCACACAGTCCAGTTACAATTTTCATTGTGTACAAATGTTTGTGAAGGAGGTACACCGTTATCAAAATATTGACAAGGCAAAAGTAAATGAAAAGGAAGTGCTTATAGGTGAGTGGGATGTTGTGTGTTAGGCGTGGTGAAGTCAGGGAGATGCGAGGAAGTGCACTCAGGAGAGAGTGAAAAGAGGGTACTGAGTAGGAACGAGATGAGATGTAAGATATGTAAATGGATGAGATGTGATTTAAAAGAAGGCATACACGTTTAACAGAGTGAACATAACGGTTCATTGAGACGCTTATACGGGGAATGGTCTGTCTTATTTTTTGTGTTTTCTGTTATCTATTCTCTGCAAGATTGTCTGTCGGTATAATATCATTACTATACTTTAAATGTAAATACTTTTGAATATATTAAGAAAATGTGTAGTGGAATGCACCATTTTTGCAACGTTTCCCCATATTTTCTTGGGGAAAGAACCCCTCCCCTCTCCCCTTTCCCCTCTCCCTCAAACCTCTTGTGAAGTGGTCAGGCCCTCTTGCTGCACTCACTTGCTCTGCATCATCTGACAAAATTTGCCAGGCCTGCCTCCGGTTTCTAGTCCAGGCCCTGAAAGGTTCTGCTAATAAGTCTTTAGAAGTTGCCTAAACTTAAGTAGATCAGATTCTGTGTGAACAGGAATGGAAATGGAATGGGATTGATAACCCAAAAATACATTGTTTTCAACATATTTCGATAAGGAGGGTGAACACATTTTTCTAATATCTTGCTAAAAACAGAAGTAGGGAAAACTTTTAAAACTACATAATTCATAAGGGTTTAAAAGTTCCTTTTTTAAGTTCAGCCTTACTAAGGAATGCCTCCAATGTCCTGGGACAAAACCATTTATTAAGGAACTGTTCAAAAAAGTAGTACACAATTATGGAAAAGACACATTAATGATTTTTAGCCACAGGTTTATCTGGGAATCAGCAAAACATGTATTTAAACAATTCTAAAGTGAAGGGGTCGTAATTTCAATACACTGTTCTAGTTGTTTCAGACCATTCGGGGCCTTTTTCTCTAACGGAGTCTTCTAAGTGGGTCAAACTCGGTGTTTTTTCAATTCTTTCACTTTCCATTTCATATCGTTTTTTTTTTCAATCTAACTTTCAAAGAAGAAAGAGAGTTTATTGAATAGTTGTTGTGTTCGCGTAGGAGTGGATATCTGCGCCTGAGGGTTCTGTAACTCATTAATAATTCTAGAGTTCTTTTGAAGTATTCAAAGAATTTGCATGCATTTCTAAGAAATATTTTTTCTTTGTTTCTTTAATCTGACTTTCATAAGCTTTATTATTGCTCAATGTATTTCATTTTATCTTCAGAGTTATTATCGTTCTGCCATCTGTGTTCTAGTTGAGGAGTGAGTAATTTTGCAGTTGCAATCTAATTCGTGTATCTCTGGCTAGATTTGTTTACTTTCTTAGGAATTTTTTCTATGATTCTGAAACCGCACCTAGCAGGGTATTTAAATTCTTATTGAGTAATGTTGCTAGCAGTCCTGGATCACTCTTGACCAATCAGTTACTTTTAAGCAATTGACTAATAGTCGGGCCATTACACTAAGAGTGCAATTATATCACCTTTGTTGTTTTATGGCTCCACTTTATTTGTTTAATCTGCTTTTTACATAGCAAAAGCAGCAAGGGTCTTATGATATTTTAATTTAGAACGCGCACAAATCCCCCCAGGAGGGGTATCTCGGCACAAATACTTGGATAACCTGCAGAAAATAACACCGTTAGAATAGGCTAGTCTTAAGCAATTTCCTGAATTGGAAATGACCCTTGCAGATTTGAATTTGAAGAGGCAGCTTGTTCCAATAAAACGGGGCTAGTAAAGAAAATGGCCTGCCTCCATAACAGGACTTTCTAACTCTTAGAATAGTGAGTAGAGCTTTGTGGCAAGATCTTAAAAGACTTGAGGGGGAATTGCGAGTAAGCTTTGAAGATAGATAGGTGGGCCCTTACCCAAATAGAGCTTTGCGAGTAAGACAGGAGACCTTAAAGATAATTCTGTTTCTCACCGGTAGCCAGTGTAATGCATGCAGAAAAGGGTAAGATGCGGCTCCAGAGTGGAAATTACAAATGAGACGGGCGGCGGTGTTCTGTACCACCTGAAGTTTAGATAGCAACGTCTCTGTTGCTGTGGCCAAGAGCGCATTACCATAATCCAGACGGCTAATGACCAACGCCTGGACCAAAGCTTTCCTTGCTGTGAGTGGTAATAAAGGAAAGACTCTTCACAGCAAACGCATCAGGTGTCCACTATAAAGACTAAGCACCAGGCTAGAAGTCAGTTCTGGCGGCGAGTGAAGTCTGACTGCTTAATAATCACACACACTGATATCTTCGATCTCAGTTACTTGGTAACAATAAGGAAAACTAAGAACATCTGGCGACATTTGGCATCTAATATGAACATGATGTGCCCTTGACGTGCCAAAGTAATTGATCATACAACAACAATAACCAGCCTATTATGGGATATTCCAGTTGTCTCGTCTAAAACTGCTTATTTCATTTAGTGGGAGTAGAGTAGGTAGGCACTAGGGTTTGTATACAAATTGACAACTGGTGAACCAATATAATACTAATAATATAATCACCCTTAAAGAATGCAGGTCCTGACTTAGCAAATCAAACAATTTTGAATGGAAGAATTAACTTATTTTCTTTGCCTTCATTCTACAGTTAATGGAAGCTTTGAGCAGTGTCATGTAGTAGACTGACACTGAGTATTTAGGGAGAGGTTGGGGAAACATGTGATGTAGCATTATTGAACGCATAACGTGGGGCATTAAACAGTTGTTCGTTACTTCTTTCCCTGGTTATGAGCAGTAGGCTTGGGTTCAGATCAGGAAACAGAGGGCAGGTAATGTATTGCAGCTACCAAACTCAGCAAACAGCAATACTCTTAGGGAGCATTTATATAGCATACTAGACTAAATCAAATACCACTTGACAGCAAAAATATTTTATTCATACTCAACAATAGTATTTTCATTTATAAATGAATTGAGCACAAATATAATTTAGAATGTTTGCATTTCACCACATAAAATAATAATTCACAATGCAAAAGCTCAGTAAAAAATTAAAATAGGTATGTACAAGGTTATGGAGATTAGTGCTTTCCAAAGTTTCTAAACCTTTTAAAAAACTTCAGTAAGATCGCAAAGTGCAGACAGACAAAGTAAAAACAAAAATTGCAAAGTAGTTGCCCTGCACTTCAGCTGTGATCTATCATGTTTCTAATGAGCCATGTATGTCCACTACCACAGTGCAAGTCCAATACAACTATAGAGGTCTTTTAGTGCTACAGAGTAATTTGGCGCACACCTGGGTAACCGCTGATTGGTATATGTTAGCAAAGTGAACAGTGTAGGCAAAGGGGCGAGTGGTAACACCTCCCAACCACTCTATTAGACCAGAGAGCTGGTCTGTGTCAATTAGAACTGCAGTGCCCCTGCACTAGACACCAATTGTAATGATATCATACTAATATGTAGATAAATGCAATGGTCAAGCTAAATACAGCAATCCAAACACATAGTAAGTATTCAATAGTTCAATGTTCAAAAGCACAGGTGGGGGTTGTAATAAGAACTGTAGTCTGTTCTTATAGTGTTCATTTTCTGTTTAATGTTCCCAAATCATAAGCCAACACGTGTTTCATCGCAGGGAACAACTGCGAATCTTCTCTTTCTCGCCTCAAAAAATATATTTTGTTGTGTTTTCGACTCAAAACACTTATCTTATAAGCCATCCTTTCCAGGTAGGACAGTGACTTTACGTATCCACTTATACGCGATTTTCGTTGTTGTACCAAATTTGCTGAAACAAGGCCCTATATACTTATTAAATCCTAGAAATCCATAACGTGACTATCCCCTATTTACATATCTAAACACTTAACTACACCCAGGGGATTGCGCAGAGTATTTCTGGCACTAGCACAACTTAGACTGTACTACTCATAATTTCCCAGGAGTCACGTGGGATATCGTCCTTCCTACTGGACACACCTTTTCACTTCACCCACCTTTTCTACCGGCCAGTGTTTACATATTTACTGTTTTAGAGAAAACGTACCGCTTTTTCAGACCTGTTTTATACCATGTTTTACTCACATATGTCACCTGATGTATGTTTTTCTCTCCCAACACAAACACACCAAGTCACCCAATAGGCATGCTTCCTTGTCACTTTGGTGTACACCATACAGTCATTTACTATAGTTTTGGCACAGACGGAATGTGATCTTATACAATCCTATTTTGTATTTTTGTCTAGCCCTGAAGATTCGCAGTTGTTCCCTGCGATGAAACACATGTTGGCTTATGATTTGGGAACATTAAACAGAAAATGAACACTATAAGAACAGACTACAGTTCTTATTACAACCCCCACCTGTGCTTTTGAACATTGAACTATTGAATACTTACTATGTGTTTGGATTGCTGTATTTAGCTTGACCATTGCATTTATCTACATATTAGTATGATATCATTACAATTGGTGTCTAGTGCAGGGGCACTGCAGTTCTAATTACCACAGTGCAAGTGTCTGGGGGGGGGGGTGTTATAGCAGATAGGAAGGGGAAGTGTGTGGCTCATCGGGCGGCAGCAAATGTTTCTGGAATTTTGAGTAACAATATGAAATACAATCGTCAAGCCCTGGATCCCAGCAATTCAAAAGAATTCATGGAACTTGAAGTCCCATCAGACTTCTGGTTGCAAAGTACTGCAGGTGAGAGATGCAGTGGTTCACTTCAGAATAAGGTTAGAAAATTTTGTCCATCTTCAAAAATTGCAAACATTTCAGACTCCGGTAAATTACATAGACACAGTTTAAAATTTACATTCCTAAAATAGGTCACCCAGAAACATATTAAAGAAAATTAGTTTTTAGTTATTTTAAGCACAGTAAGAGAGGTGATTGCCTAAACTAACCAAAGCCTTGCAAGTGGAAACGTCAAACCTATCAAAGACTACTGAAAAATAATCCTGCACCCAGACATCCATTTTCTCCACTCCGAAAAAGGATCAAATGCATCAGAAGTAGAAATGAAAGATTTAACAACGTTTTTCAACTTGTCATGTGGACTATTGACTTTTAGTTGAGGTCCATAGAATTTCTACTAAAAACACTTCTTTTCACACAGAAATACTTGGCGTATTGCAGATTAGCTCTTCTATAGGCTTTTAAATTACTTTCTGGGACTGAATTCGTATATAAATCAATAAAGATCCCGCCTTAGGATTTTAAAAATAAGCCTATGCCTCAATTCTTATTTACTGGCACTTGCCAAGGTCTAGTGTCTGCATTGTCTTTGGCGCTTTGATTGAATTTCAGCTTCTGCAGGGGGCTACCCGCCTACCTGTGCAGTCTATTATTCTAAGGTTCACTGCCGTGGAAAAAGGTTTCAAATGTTCACCTTGTAAGTGAGACGTGAAAGTGAATAGCGCCTTTCTTTACAGGGCGTGGGTCTGAGGAAGCCATTTTATCCCCCTTCACTTTCTGCCCACAAAGCAGAAGAAAGCACATAATTGCAGGAGCTGCACGCTATTATTCATAGTCGTTTATAGTTTTTAAAGTGCTTCCTATTTCCAGGTAAAACATAATCTCCCTAGAACTCAGTGAACAAAATAACAGCTTCCCCTTCACTGACGAAAGTAGAGTGGGGCCTGCTGGGATACTGGCGTGGAAAATGGCTGCCCGCGGGAGACAGGTAAACAAAAGCAAATTCTGCTCACACACTGCAGCCGTTTAATACTGCAGCGGGCTAAAAAATGGCAATCGCACTGCAGTCTAATATTATCCCCCAGGACCACAACCTCTCTTAAAAGCTTTTCTCTGCAAAGTCAACAACGTTTTCACTTTTTATTAAATGCAGCAGAAATTAATCAGATGGGAGGGTTGGGAAAAACAGATAACGAGCTGCTGTTTGTATGCTGTCTTGGTCAGAGGCAGCTCATGGTAGTCATAAGCGTCATCAAGGTTATCGAGAGAAGATGCTGCTAACGCTCTGAAACCTATAGAAGTGAAGACTTTTCATGAGATCCAAAGTCCACCACCAATATATTACTCTTACAAACCCAAAATCCATTCTCCAATCCATGAACTATATACATTTCCAAAACTTGCTGAATCCAGGCCCTGGACCACCAAATGCCATCAGACAATATGTTTTTCATTTTCAGCTAACCATACAAAATTCTAAGTGGGGGTTCCAAAACCTGGTTGGCTTCCATTAAAAAAAAAAAATTAAACATTCATTATTAGGTTTTGACAGAATACACCTTTAGTGTAGAACACACAGCGAGCACATTATGTAAGACAATAAACATAGACAAACATGGTTATTTTCCTTAAGTCCATAGTCCATAGTCTTTTTCATAGCTGTACATTCCCATGGCCTATCCCCTCGAAGCATATTGGCCAAAACTCTGTATCCCCACTCTTTCAAGACTGACTAAACCAGACCTTGAGTCTGCTGTATCCGCTCATGTATCTTTCAATTAAAAGTGTTGCATCTGCTGAAAAATATTTGACCACTTTTGAAGATTAAAATAAAATATGTCCATGTAGAAATCAACATTAATCTTTAGGTTTGGGTAAGATCTATAGAACTACAGAGCTATCACATTTGACGTCTATCATCCAGCCTGTTTGATTGAATAATGGCATTGTGGTCACCCTTCTACCTTTGCCTCAGTATCCTGTTCTGCATCCAGGGAGTGCCTCTGTCAGCAGCCTAGCAGGTTGGAGGCCACCACAGAGTTCCAGAGGAGGTATTGTTCAAACCTCCACCCTCCACTCCATTCATAACTTGACCACATACAGAATACTGGCTTGCGCAACAAAGTCTTAGAATGCTTTCTTTGTGGGCTGCATTTAATTTTTCCTTCACTCTATCACCTCCATCAGGACTGGTGTCCAGGTGGAAATTCAACTCTCGCTGCACTATTACTCAGTGTGACTATGACTCTTCCACCTCAATATTTCCCTTCTGTCCCCATCCTCTAGATCTCACACAAAGCAGTTCATCGCCACAGGTATAGACTCCTCTTGAGCAAAACCTTACTGTCCCTCAACCTAGAGTTGCACAGCAGTTGACATTTAGCACCCTTAGCTCCTGCTGAAAGGCCTTTCACCATGAAGTGCAGTGATCGTGCAGTTCTGATTTGGTTTTGATTTCCCTTTGTGCTTGCTGCCAGTGGCAAGTTCTATAGCATGCTTCAAACTCTTTATTTCTCAAATCTCTGAATGAGTTTCTAAGTAGCTAGTTTGCCGCATTCTGTGGGAGCCCTTTACTACACACATTCTCTTCTCCAATTAGAACACTGATTCTGTTGACAGATCTACTATGCGGCTGTTGTGCTCACTGGGGTGTTCTTGGTTTGGTCAGGTGGAGGAGGCAACTTTTTAAATGTACGATATGTATGTATGGTATAATTGTATGGATGGCTCCGACAGGCTAAGTGGGATGAAGATGGAACCAGGGACCCAATCTACAATGGTTCGAATAGCTAGCTTCAACTTACCTTCTTAAAGAGTGGTACTAATTGAGGACAGATGCCTATATGCTCTTCTGAGTTTACAGCAGATGTTTATTAGGGTGGAGAATGATAATAAAGAAAGTGGGTTACTGGCTCAGGGTAGTGAAACCCTAGTGTGAAATACAAGCAAACCCCAAATTAACCTGTGCTCAGCCCTCTGGTAGCTTGGCACAATTAGTCTGGCTTAATGTAGCGGCAATGTGTAAAGTATTAATGCAACATTTCAAACAGTAATACATTGAAAACACCACATGAGAAAAGGTCCACATCAATTTAGAAAAAATAGAGCAAAATGTAAACAATTATTTGAGACCAAAATTACAAAAATACAATAAGTAGAACCGTATATATGGAAGGATAGTCTAGGAGGTGGTACAGGTGTTCTTACCAGCTGTAGCTGAAGACAGCTATGTCATATTGATAGGCAGAACAGAATACCTCCTTCCCAACCACGACCCTGCTCACTACCCTCTGAACGGTGGCAGGGGCATTATTCAAGCCAAAGGTAATCTCCCTGAACTGGAATCGGCCATCTGGGGTTGAGAATGCAGAACTCTCAATAGCCCCCCTCACCCTAATTCAGAGCAATCTGCCAGTACTCTGGTGTGAGATCAAAGGTACTGAGGAACCTGGCAATGCCCAGCCTGTCAATGAGCTCATCAGCTCGGGGATGGGGTGTACGACAGTCTGTGATGGAATGGAGCCTCGGTAGTCCATGCAGAACATCAGTTCTGGGGTGGTGCCCTGTAGGGCAGGCTTGGATACTAGCACCACTGGGCTGGACCAGGGACTGTTGGGAGGGCTTGATCACCCATAATGCCAGCATCGTGGAGACCTCCTCCTTGATACTGGTCCTCATCTTATAAGACAGCCTGTAAATTTTGATTTTGACAGGTAGACAATCTTTACTGCCTATGTCGGGGGTACACAATTGTGTAAGCTTAGGGGTGGGGGTGATCAGGGTATAAAACTGCCCCAACAACTGGCGTTAGTCACTCTGCTATTCTGGGGTCAGATAAGGGGAGAAATTAAAACCATCTATTAATCCATCTTGTTCTTGGCTGGTGAGACAGTAAGTCAGGGCGAGGTTCACTCTCCTCTTCCACTCCGTCATCTTTCAGCAAGAGCATGGTGACCACAGACCTCTCGAAGTGAGGTTCGAGGTGGTTGATTTGTAGCAGGAGGATTTTCTGGGGCTCTTGAGATCCAGCAGGTAGATAGCTTCCCCCTACAGATCCTTTACCTCATAAGCGATCCTGAAGAGCTCTGGGTTCCACAGGCTCCATGACCCATGCCTTGTGGCCAGGCTGAAAATCCACCAGTGTGGCCTTCTGGTTGTACCAGAGTGTCATTTCATCCCGACTAGCCTCAGGATCATCTTTCACCTTTTTCCACCAGAAGAGCTGCATCTGGCTGCAGAGTGCCAGCATGTAACTGACCATATCCTGATGGGGGATCGTTGGAGCTTGCTACTACCCCCTCTCACATGGCTGACAGACCCCCCTAACATGATTGATATAGATGAATTCAAATGGGCTAAACCCAACCCCTTACGTGGCACATCCCTGTAGGAGAAAAGCCTGCACAGTAAGAGAACGTCCCCCTTCCACCTCAAGGGAACAGGCAAGCCTATAATTATACCTTTCAGGCTCTTGTTGAATCTTTCAACAAGCCAGTTTGTTTTAGGATGATACAGTGTGGAGAACTTATAGGTTACCCCACACTCATCCCACACGGACTTCATTTAAGATGACATGAAGTCAGTGCCTCTGCCGGACACTACTTCCTTGGGGAACCCCACGTAGATAAAAATCCCAATCAGGCACAGTCACTAACGTATAGGATGTGGTGGTCTACCAAGGTCAGGATGTACCTGCTGCCCAAGGCTGTCTTGGGGTCCAAGTGACCAACAATGTTGATGCCAACCAACTCAAAAGGAGTACCAATGACAGGCAAGGGAGTCAGGGGAGCCTTAAGCTTTTTCCCTGGTGTCCCGTGGCCTGGCATGGGACAAGACTTGCAGAAAGTGTTTGAGGCTGTCTTCATCTGAGGCCAATAGAAGTGGGAGACAAACTTGGCAAAGATTTTGTCCTGCCCCAGGTGTCCTCCCAGGGGTACATCAAGAGCCAAATCAGTAAGAAAGGACTGTAACACTTCGAGACCACCAGAACAAGGGATGCCCAAGGTCCAGGAAACTTAGCCTCACTGTATACAAGGTAATTCTCCCAATATATAAGGTGATCTCCAGGGCTATCACCTTTTGCCTGGGCCACATCCCCTCTAGAATGGGACACTCCTTCTGCACCTTGCAGAATTCCCCCTTGGTGGGCCCACCCTCAACTTGCCATCCAGCAAGCTGAAGCAGGTCTTCAAGGATGGCAATATACTCCCCGGTAGGCACAAGTGCGGCTTCCTCAGATGTCCTATCAACCTGGACCATGGGAACCACAGAGGCGGGTTTCCCATGCCCCATGTCCCTACCCGTTCCTCTTCTTGGCAGTTGCCTAAGCCATTGTTCCAGGCTTCAGGCTTCATTGACTTCCCTCTTGAGCAGCAATGGGCCTTATGGTCATACAGACCCATTCAGGCAACTCTAACATCTCCAGGTGGGACCTGAGCTCAAATTCCTTCCAGACAATTTGCTCTAAGTCACTGCCTAACAGACAGTCTACAGGCATGGTAGGTCTCACAGCTACTTTAAGAGAACCTGAGACCACCTGCCCCTTCCCCACTCAAGGGGAACCAGAGCAACCGGGTAGTAACCCTCATGGTTGTCTGCAACTAAGACCTGGTGGAATGTATTGGTGATGACCTGCCCCGAGGATACTATATCACACCTCACAGTGGTAATACTGGCACCTGTGTCCGTCAGAGCTTCCAACATTCGCTCATTGATGATGACCCACTGCCTATAATCAGAGGTATTTGAAGGTAAATTAACTTTTGGTATACATACACCCCAGTACAGAGATCTGGGCCTAAATCCATAGTTTGTTTTGCTCACCACACCACCCCAGTTCAGACATGGCCATATTCAAATAAGCCTTGACCCTGTGCCTCATGGGAACAGTCCAGCCCGAACTGCCAAGCCATGTCTTCGCTGAACCGGAATCAAGCATCCTAGGACCGGTTTCTGGCTATCAGGCATCATCAGCCAGGATAGCACGGGACTCACGTCTGAGCATACCCGTCCCACTCGGGGTGACAAATGCAAACACAACAAGCTTACTGGGACAACCTCATCCCTAAGCGCTACATTCGTCAACCCAGGTGTCTGGCCTCCAGTGGGGGGCTGTGCCCTCTTGGGACAATTGGTGTCTTCCTTAGAATGTCCATATCTGGAGCGCTCAATACCCTGGGGTATGAAAGAATCCTTCCTTCTTCTGATCAGATTGGGTCTGGCTACTATGGTTTCCTATGATTGTGTTTTTCTCCCCCCTCTTTCTTTGGGTGGGACCCCAGACCACCCTTCAGGTTTTTTCCCGTCCAGGTACCTCTATGGACACTTTGATGCTGACCCAGAGGTCTTCCTCCTTAGGAAGCCCTCTGGGGTCAATGAGCTTACTATCAATTAGGTGCTGGTGCAGCTCTGTTAAACAAATTTTGAACATGTGCTCTCTTAGTATCCGATTAAAACAAACCAGCAAAATCAAAAACTTTGCAGCCCCGCACCTCACCATTCAGGGCCTTTCTGGCATAATCAAGAAAATCCACCCAAGACTGGTTCTGCATCTCTTGGCTATCCCTGCAACTGAAGCTATATTTCTTTGGGGTGAGTCAAAACTTGGTGACAAGGATGGTGTTCATTGGAATGTACTTCATCTGGTCACCCACCTCTAGTGTAAGTAAGGTATTTCTTCTTACTGGAGGCAAGTCTTTCCAGAGTGATGCCAATTGGCATAACATTAGCCTCTGCAGCGCAGGGGGGCCCCCTCTAGCATTTTGCATGGACAGCGAGCCCATGCACCAAGAGCTCCTGTCTGTGTCCAGAGCATGGTGATCCCCCTAAATATAATGCAGGGGAGCCCCGTCACCTATTTATTATGCCACTGGTGATGCCTCCACCCCCCAAAACTCTTCTGGGACACTATCATCTTAAGAGTCACCTCAAAGGCAGAAAACCGCTTGTGTATGTCAACTCCTGCCACATAGTTGGGCACTTCTTGTCCCCTTCAGACACTACAGGTAAGCTGCCACCACTGTTGATGGACTCTACTTGTTCAGCTTTCAGGTCCAGGTCTTTGAGGTTTCTTGCATGAGACAATCACTTTAAGGCTAATCTTTCCTCCTACTTGAGTTTGGCCATTTGCAACAGAAACTCCCTCTGTGTCTTCCTATCCACTAGCTCCTCCGAGGACAGGCGATGCAAAGATACACTGCTTCACACTCTAGCAAGAAGTTCCAACTCAGAAGAGGAGTCGTCCCCCTCTGCAGAGTGCTGCTTCTAAGGGGCTGGTATCCAGGCCCTGTTACTGCTCATCCATTTCATCCTCCTCATTCCCATTCTCAGTTGCTGTCAGTAACTGGTAGATCTCTGTCCAGGCCCCCAGCTTTCTGAAGCTCCAACTTAATAGTGCCCTTCTTGGTTTGCAGTACCTTTTCCTTTCAGAACTCTTTTTGCTCAATCACAGTGTACCTTTCCAGGTTGGCCAGCTCAAATCCAATTACTGAAGATAGGTTTAAAGATCGTCAGGCAGCAATGAGAGTAGATTTGGAAAAAGCAAAAGAGCCAATCAAGGAGAATTTAAAAACTCTCAAATTTGAATCAAATTACTTATCTAGGATTTTGGTGTAATACAAAATCACTGTACTGTGCTGCACAACCACAAGTCCAAATCCCACCACTGAACACAAATGTTAGAAAGTGGGTTACTGGTTGAGGGGGTTGAAATCCTACTCAAGCAGCAACAATAATCCCAGTCAGGGTGAAACACAAACAAACCCCAAATTAACCAGTGCTTAACCCTCTGGCATCTTGACATAAATCAGTCAGTCTTAACTTAAAAGCAATGTGTAAAGTATTTGTAAAGCACTTCAAACAGTAATAATGTGAAAACACCACACAAGACAAATCTGACACCAATTTAGAAAAAGAAAGTAAAATGTATTCAATTATTTGAGACCAAAATGACAAAAATCAAATCAGTAGAACTGGATAAGTGCAATTTTAAAGACTTTAGTAAAAACAGGGCAGAGAAGTAATAAGCGCCAATTGTGGTTTACTTGTTGAGCTGTTCTGGGACAAAGCCACAAGTTCAAGCCAACCGCGATGGAGCACAGGCGACAACAGGGACCTAGTAAAGCCCGCTGAACAAGAGTACCTTAAATCCTGCTTGCAGAACGTTATGAAATAGTACGTCGAGGATGTGTCATGCAGTACAGGCAGTGTTAGGTCCTGGTGTGGAGATGCATCATGCAGGAGCAGTTTTAGGACCCTGCGAGGGAGGCTGCAATGCGAGGTCCTGCATCATTGTCGAGGACGCTAGCTTCCGATGCTAAGTACTATGTCAAAGATGTGTTGAGTACCGACTGATTCCGAAGAAGTTGTGGAGCTTCGGATGTGGTGCCCAGAATTGAGGATATGATGCGCAGCGGCGCTTTCGATGATACTGCAGGCTGCTAAGCGAAGTCCTGTGTTGGAGATGCCTTGCACAACGGTTCTGATGCAGAGTTTTGTGAGGCGATGTGTCGTGCTGCATCAGTTCCACTGGGACCACAGCTAGGCCGGCAGAACATCCTAAGGGCCTCTTCCAGGGGTCCAGGACTGGGGTGGCACCAAGTGGGAGGATAGGACTCACAGCTGACAGAGTCCAGGTGCTGGGTGGAAGATGGTTGGTCTGGTCAGGAAGCCAGCCAACTGGTCCTTGGAGTCACTCTGGTGGTCCTGGGTTCAAGATGCAGGTCCAGTCCGTCACTCAGTCAGGAGGGCAGTAGGACAACAGAGAATCAGTGCAGTCCTTCTGAGTCTGCCACAGGTCCAGAGGTGCACTGAAGAGAAAGGTCTGAGGGTCCAATATTCATATCTGGTGCCCCCTTTGAAGTAGGCAAGAATGTTCTTGAGGTTTCCACCCCAGAGGTGCTTGGAATTTACTGCCTCCTTTCCCTGGCCTCAGATGTTCTGGGCTCACAACAAACTAGTGTCAATGTCTTTGTGAGTGCACTCAGGCAGAGCCTTTGTGATGTGCAAGTGTGGAAGGTGACAGCTTTTCCTCCTCATCAAATCAAATATTGGCAATCTTGCCTACACCTGTGGCCCTTCATTTCACTGTTTGGGAGAAATACGAAGTGCCAGCTACACCTAACCATGTGAGCCAGAGGCAGACTGCAGACTGCAGGCACCAAATTGTTAGGACATGAAATGGTCACCTTTCTGAAAGTATCATTTTCAGAAATTAAAACTTAAAACCCGGCTTTACCATTAATGAAGGCTTATAATTAAAATTCTTTCAACACCAAACTCGATATTTCTATTTGCGTCCCATTGAAAGTTATCACCTTTTCAGTGTAATAAGATAACTCAATGTTATTCTATGAGAGAGGTAGGCCTTACAGGAGAGAAAAAACAATTAAGAAGTTTTCACTACCGAATATGTAAAATTGAAAAGTACATGTCCATCTTTTTATAATACGATTCACCCTGCCCTCTGAGGGGCTGTTTTGGGCCAACTAAAGGGGTGTCTTATAGGCATTAAAAAAAAAAAAAAAAAAAGTCAAGAGGTTTATTTTGCCAGGTCAAATTGGCAGTTTAAAATGCACTAAGAGGCTACAATGGCAAGCTTGAGAAAGGTTTAAAAGGCTTTTTAAATGGGTGGTACAATCAATGTTGACGGTCCACAGGTAGCATTCAGTTTACAGGCCCTAGGCACCTGTAGCACTTACAAGTAAATTAAATGTGCCAATTGGGTGTAAGCCAATTTGACCATGTTTAAAGGAGAGAGCACATGCACTTTAGCACTGGTTAGCATTAGTGAAGTGCACAGAATCTTACAACCAACAAACACAAAATCAGCAAAAATACAGGAGAAAGGCAAAAAGTTTGAAGGAACACCACACTAAGGTTGTCCGGCCTAAGAAAAGGGGATGGCAGTTTGGACGGAAGGGCATGGATGTATTATGGCAATGAGGAGGGCTACTGTTAAGCCTAGCCTTTACGATGGAATCATATGAATCTTATTCCTGTTTTAATTAGACAAGAGTTTGTAAATAGATGGGTAGAGGTACTTGACCAGTTATTCTACTGAATTTCCAAAACCAACAATTAGTGAACTTATAAGTAAGTACTATATTGTTGACTTTAATTTTATTACGTGGAACCCTTCACATGTACAGTCATGCATTCAGTATGCTCGAGTATCTTTTTTTTCTTCTTCGTCTTGAAAATCAATAAATGATTATTGCAAAATATTGAACATTGCTTCTGACATTTTGCCCATCAGGATAATCACCTTGGTCTTTTATACACCAGTAAGTGAAAGTATCGAAACTGGTGTAACCTCATAGCAATTCATTAATAGAAAGACCTAACAAAATGGAGAAGATTATCATCCATTTACCATACAAATTTTCAATTCTAAACAAAAGGACTGTGGGTAAGAGATGCAACAGAATGGGTCCTAAAAGAGCCAAGGGTCTCTGAGCAGTCTGAAGTTAACAGAACAATTAGTCTCACCTTTTAAAAGTGAAAGGTGAACTATTATCTTTGGCAATGCTTGTTTGCTCTGGCAAAGAAAGAATAAATAAATATGCACCAGTGACCATCTTGGAATGCATTTTCTATGAGAAAATACAAATTCAAGATGGCCGTTTTGGTGTGTCTGAGTCGAGATATCAGGAAGCATACGGAAGACACAGTGGTTATTTTGGAATGGTGTTTCACCCTGTAAAAGTATTTGTGAAGTGCAAAAAAGTTTAGAGCTGTCAAGTGCAGATGTTGAAACCTCACCAACATTTTTTACAATTTGAAAAAAACAACTAAAAATAAAGAGGCAAGTGGGAAAGAGGAAGCCATGACAGGATTGGACAAAGCAAGGAGTAGGTTGGAGCAGCAACGAAGAACGCAGAGGCTGGGAACATGGAAAAATAAAAAATAAAGTGACAAACTGGATGGAGAGGGATGAGACATGAACAAAGGATCCGAAAAGGGGTGAGAAAGCAGGAGCCTGAGAAGATGATCAGGAATGAGCAGGCGAGGAACGGAGCACAGAAGAACATGAATTAATATGGAGTGCTATAAATGAAATAAAAAATGGTCCCAAAGTCAGCATTGGGAGGATGGAAGCGATGCAAGTCATCTAATCAGAAGCATGGCAAAGAAATGCTCTAGAGATTGGGCACACATAAATTAAGGTTACCGCGCCATTGAGGGGGGCGTGGCCTGCTGCGGAGCTGAATGGCCGCTCCTTGAGTGTGCTCCGCCGGCCGGGACCAGATCCTTTATTAATTCTGCACGTTGGGTGTCCTGAATGCTGCCCAGATCACTTGTATGCACTGCTGCTGGTGTGGGGAACGATCGGTGGCAGTCTTGCAGCCCTGCTGACATCCTACGCAGAGTTCCATGAGTCGGTGAGGGTGCGAGGAGCTGGGGTGACGCTGTGCTGGGCTGCCTTTGGGATGCGCCAAAATCGAGCCTGCGGCTGCTGAAGGTATGAGGGCCTTGACCACCAGCGGCACCGCTGCCCGAGTGCTGTGGCGGGCGCGCCCTGCCCGCACAACCTAGTGCCTGGTTCCAGCGGCAGAGCGGGGATCGGGCGACGCCCCCCCCGCTGAGACAGGAAGCAGAGCACTGCGGTGCTGAATATAAAGGCCGCGGCGGTGAAGATCCTGCGGCGCGACAAGAGGGGGGCCTACTGTGGACCGGACCTGCTGCGTGGGCCGCTCCTAGACGCTGCCACTGTGATATATAGACATCTATAGTGCAACTGCGGGAAAGTGGCTGCAGCTACCCACCTATGTTTGGTTTACTGGGGGGGGTGCCACGTTAAAAGAAGGGCTGGCTGCACATGTGGAGGTGTGGATGATGTGGCCTGGCCGTGATGCAGCCAATCATACACCATTGGCGCTGCGGCGCTGGACCTGCCTGTCTGGGGGAATTGGAGTGACGATGTCCGGTGAGTGGGCTGTGTCTGGCTGCCATACATTCGGCGGCCCAGTACATTGTCTTTGTGGTGGCTTGGCAGACATAGCATATGGACACACACAATTGGGAATATTCTGGGAGCTGATGTCGCCTGCATCCCGGCTCCGGGACAACTGGGAACCATATGTACAATGGGTCACTGAGAGGTCGACTGATGCAGAGGACGCTGGATCTGGCGTTGAGCTAGCCGCAGAGTGACCTGGCGGGGAGGGAGCGATCTCGTGCACAGGAATGGGAGATAAAGCTTTGGATGGCGGGACTCGACGGGTGACTGGGATAGATGGGAATTGTGAGTTTCATGTGGTGCCTTATTGATAACTACAGTATACATGATTAATTGTGTTTGCTACCGTGATTCTTGTTATGGATCCTTAAGATCCGCCCGAACTTGCACAAAAGTCGACGATGTGTACGCTTTCTATTTGTAATAATGCCATGGCCACCATTTGTATAACCTGAGACATAATATGATACGTGCGTGCACCATGATTATTGAATAATGGACATGTAAACTGGCAAGTTGTGTTGTTGTATTGAGATGTCATTTTTGAAAATGCTAATAAACAGAATATAAAAAAAAAGGTTACGAAGCCATTGAATAAGAAGCCGGTAATTGAGACAGAGAAGAAAGTCATTCAATCAAGATCAAGTGCCGACCCAAAGCCCACTATAGGCGTATATTTTATATTCTATTAGAGACAGTGGTGTAACGAAACATGAAGGAGCCCCCCCCCCCCCTGCAAAGTACATGGAGGGGGCCGCCCCAACACTCTGGACCCAGTCAGGAGCTTTCAGGCCAGCGAGGCCACTCATGCACAGTCCCAAGTGTAATGCTGCTAGCAATCTAGTTGCCGCACGTACACGCATCCCCACATCCGCAGGCCAGGCGTGGCCTGCGGGGCTAAATAAAAGGGGGACGGGCGCTCGTGCACGTCACTTCCGACACAGACACCGGTGTCAGTCTGAGTGCTTTCGCTGTGTGCGATCTGCCCCCGCGCAAGCGTGCCATCCTTGCCAAGGCCTGAGGGGGCCCAGCACCCAGAACTCTACATTGGCGACGAGCGGAGGGGGCCTAACCCTCGCCCGTACACCGGAAGCCTGCCCGGAGCAGTCCGCTCCCTTCCGCGGTGCCTACCGCGTGCTCGCCGGCTGCGGTGCTTGCCTGCCCTGGGCCTGCGCTCCTCTTCCTGCTTCCCTGCCTTCCTCACCTGGGCCTTGGGGGCACTTCCCGCCGCTGCAGGAGGGACACGCGACGTTGCGGCTGTGACGGCCGGCCCGCTGACGCGACTGGATGCAATTCCTCACGCATCTCGCGTGAGTCGCGGGCCTGTGCAACGCCCTGCCAATGCTCACGCATTGCGCGTGAGAGGCGGAAAACGCCCTACAGTTGCTCACGCATTGCGCGTGTATCATGGGGAGCGACCAGGGGGCTTCTGCTGCGTCCCGGAGGGGAACAGACGGCGACCTGGTGTTGGAGGAGGACGCCGGAAAGGACCATGACACCCTCATGCCCTCGGAGGCCCACTGAACCCGCGGTGGAACCGAGGTGAGCCGCGCAGCTGCCACGTGGCGTCGCAGAACCGCGCCTTAGGGGAGGATAGCCGGCAGGACCACACGTCATCCCAACACAAGAGGGGGCTAGAGGAACGCCCAGAACAATCTATACGAGTACAGTCGCACTGCTACCATGGGGGACGAAGACCCTCCAGCAGCCACCATCAACATACCGTTTCAGCACGCCGCAGCGGGGGTGCTACCGCCGTTCAGCGAAGCGGAAGACCCATCCACCGCCTCCCCAAGGTGGAAAATATGGCTCGAGAGACTGGAAAATTACTTTGTAGTCACGATAGTGACAGACAAAGCTGTGAAAAGGTCACTCTTACTACACTATGCAGGGAATGAGATATTCAGATTGTTCAAACATCTACCTAATACGGGAGCAGCAGACAGCTATGACGCAGCAGTTGCTGCTCTCAACGGCCATTTCGACCCCCAACTAAACGTGGACTTCGAGGTGTTCAAGTTGGGACAGGCACGTCAGCGGGAGGGTGAGACGATGGACCAATTCCATACTCGCGTCAGGGAGCTAGCCAGCTCCACCGACGAGGACCAACCAAAAGCCATAAGGAGGCAGATTATTCAAGGGTGTCGAGACAAGACATTGAGAGGGTCGATTCTACGCAAACCAGGGATCTCATTGGAAGACATCCTTATTTTGGCCAGATCTCACGAACTCTCGAACGTCAGAGCCACCGCCATGGAACAGGCACTACACAAACCCCAGATCAAAACTGAAACTATCAAGGTTGAACGGGTTGACGCAGTACGATCTCAACCACGTGGACCACCACAGAAGGAATATCGGAGAGACCCGTCCCGAACCCGGTGTGGGTATTGCGGCCATGAGCCCCATGCGGCCAAGGACTACCCGGCCCAGGGAAAGACATGTGCAAATTGTGGAATCCCAAACCACTTCGCATCGGTTTGCCGCAGAAAGAACACGTCCAAGAGCTTTAATAAATCACGGACGCCTACCAAGGCCGTTCGTCAGCTGTCGCTGGCTGACCCACCGTTAGCGAAGGCAGAGAGACACCTACCCACGGTGTACGACGATTCGGAGTCGGAGGATGAAGAGGCCTACATCGTCTCATTCGCACGGGAGCTCAAGCAACGACGGCGGCCACAACCAACGTGCATTGCGCAGATGGGAGGAAACGAGGTCAAGGCCATTATTGACACTGGCGCCACAGTCAATGTGATGGGCCTGCAACAATTCAACAAACTACGCCCACGGCCCCAGGTACTGCCATCCAAGACAAGGATATTCGCCTATGGAGCGGACACACCGCTGCCTCTCAAGGGAAAAATCACAATACCCATTCAGGCCGATGAGTCAGAGGTAATGGCGACGGTTCACATAATCAACCGAGAAGCAGACACCCTAATAAGTAGCCACACAGCTGAGGACCTGAAACTAATAGCATTTGCCAATCGCATTAGAGCACATCAAGTAGAGGAACTGTTAGGACGATTCCCTGAACTATTCAGAGGCCTGGGATGCATAAAATGTGAGCCCATCAAACTTCATATTGACAAATCTGTCGCTCCCACCGCCTTGCGTCACCGCAGGATACCTTTTCACCTTCGTCCGCTGGTGGAAAAGGAACTCGAAAAACTGGAGAGCCTAGGCGTCATAGAAAAGGTCCCGGGGCCCACCCCGTGGGTCTCGCCAATGGTCATTGTGGAAAAGCCTAAGCAACCAGGTGAAATTCGCCTATGCATCGACATGCGGCTACCAAATGCAGCGATCCGGAGGGAGAGACATCTGACCCCCACTATGGATGACATCGTGGCTGACGTGAACGGATCAAAGTGGTTTTCGAAAATCGACCTCAACGCTGGATACCATCAACTACCACTAGCGGAGGAAAGCCGATTAATCACCACTTTTAGTACCCATCTTGGCCTCCGGCGCTACAAGCGCTTAAACTTCGGTATCTCATCGGCGTCGGAGGTGTTCCAGAACACTATCAGAGAACTCCTATCTGGATTGCCGGGGGTAATAAATGTCAGCGACGACATTTTGATACACTCTGCCACCGCGTCAGAACACCACAAGCACCTTCGAGATGTCCTGAAAAGACTGAGCACCTATGGAGCGACACTCCACAGAGAAAAATGTCAGTTCTTTCAACCCTCCATCGAGTTCTTTGGTTATGTCTTTAACCAGGAGGGAATTCAGATTGACCCGAGGAAGTCCAAGGCCATAAAGGAGGCCCTAGCGCCGAAGTCCCCGACGGAAGTGAGAAGTTTTCTCGGGATGGCCACCTACTGTGGCCGGTTCATACCGGGCCTAGCCACTCGAAGCGAACCACTACGAGCACTGACCAAGACGGATGCCACGTGGCAGTGGGGCCCGAAGGAAGATGAAGCATTCCAGGGAATCAAGAATGCCCTCCTGGAGAAAGCCACCCTCTCCTACTTTGACCCCACGAAACGTACAGAGGTGATCGTCGATGCCAGTCCGGTAGGCCTCGGCGCTGTCCTGACCCAAGAACATGAACCCGGCCAGTGGACGGCCTTAGCTTTTGCCAGTAAGGTATTAACTCCAATTGAAACAAGGTACGCACAGATCGAGAGGGAGGCTCTCGCTATCAAATGGGCCTATAGCCATTTCCACTTATATCTACAAGGTCATTCCTTCGTTATGGTCACTGACCACCAACCCCTAGTGCCCCTCTTCAAGGGAACGGCCCCACACCCACCGCCTCGCATCGAACGATGGGTGATTCAACTACAGTCATATGAGATGGAGGTGGTATACCCTCGGGGGCCAAGAATCCTGCAGACTATCTGTCGCGCCATCCCTCACAACAGGAACCAGAACCAGTGGACGACGACTGCGAGGAATACGCCCAGTGGGTGGCCCTCACCTCATGTCCACAGTGCATGACGATAGAAGACATCAAGGAAGCAGCTGCCGCTGATAACATCTACATGAGGTCGCTTAAGGCAGTTCAAGAAGGCTCGTGGGCCGACTACCTACACCCACCCAACTCCTGGACCGCGGAAGACAAAGAGGCACTTACGAAGATCTGGCGTGTCCGGCATGAGCTAAGTGCCACGGAAGAAGGGGTGTTACTAAGAGGGTCACGACTGGTGATACCACTGAACCTGAGACACCGGACAACACAACTCGCCCACGGGGGTCACCAAGGCGTGATGAAAATGAAGGCGCGTATGAGGGAAAAGGTGTGGTTCCCGGAGCTGGAAGCCATGGTGGAGGAGTATGTGAGAAACTGCATGTCCTGCCAACTAACGAGCGATCCTGAGAGACCCGCACCAGTAATCACGGAAGAAGCCTGCACATCTCCCTGGACCAAGGTCAGCATAGACTTTGGAAGCTTCCCGGGGGAAGGACACACGCTAGTGGCTATTGACTCCTATTCTAAATACTCGCTAGTGGAGAGGGTCGTCTCCACTGCATTCACGCATGTAGGACCGGCATTGGAAAAAATATTCTCCCTGTTTGGATACCCAACTGAAATACGGAGTGACAATGGACCGCCATTCCACGGGGCTGAGTTTGCCACGTTTCTCAAGGCAAGGGGCATTCTACATCGTCGCATCACGCCTCAGTGGCCCCAGGCAAATGGGGACGCTGAGAGATTTATGCGGACCCTCAATAAGGTATTCCGGATAGCGGTGGTGGAACAAGCCGATCCCGAACAGAGACTACACGAATTTCTACGGGAATACCGGGGCACCCCTCACTGCACCACGCAACAGAGCCCATGGACCCTCATGTTCCAAGGACAACGACAGGACCTCCTTCCCTCTGTCCCGAAGTGGACACCGGACTCGGCCAACACCACTGAAGCACAAGAACGGAGGCGACAAAGGAATCAGCGAGCTAGCCGATGCCGGAGAGCCGCTCCAAAACACTTAAGCCAGGGGACCCAGGTGATCATACGAAACAGACGTCCTGGGGGAAAATTCCAAACTCGATATGAGCCGGGGATCTAGACAGTAACGTCCACAAAAGGCACCATAGTCACCGCAAAGAAAGGTGAAGAGGAAGTGTCACGAAATATCTCCTGGTTCAAGGCAGCACCGCCAGAGCCTAGACAATGCTCGGAGACAGTGGAAGAGGACAATGAACCACACATAACCGCAACACACGGAGAAGAAGATAACATACCCCCAGAAAGCCAGACGGAAAGATCTGATCCGGCGTTGGTGTCTCAAACACCGTCTGATGCAATCGGAGACGCCTATCAAGGTAGTGAAAGTAGCCGGGGCAACACCCGGAGATACAATCTGCAGCCTAATCCACCACCGAGTCAGAAGTTAAAGGACTATGGCTGCCTGCTGAGACCCTGAAGCTATCATCAAGGGACATGCAAGTACTGAGGTTTTTTTTTGTCTGAACTATTTTCAAGATAGAACTATTTTTCAGTCGCTGTGAAAAAGTTGTATGGTTGGATAGGGATGTAATACTGCTAGCGGTCTAGTTGCCGCACGTACACGCATCCCCACATCCGCAGGCCAGGCGTGGCCTGCAGGGCTAAATAAAAGGGGGACGGGCGCTCGTGCACGTCACTTCCGACACAGACACCGGTGTCAGTCTGAGTGCTTTCGCTGTGCGCGATCTGCCCCCGCGCAAGCGTGCCATCCTTGCCAAGGCCTGAGGGGGCCCAGCACCCAGAACTCTACACCAAGAGGGGGCCCCTCTGGAGATCAGAGGGGCCTCACACACCACTGGAACTAATGTTACCGGCACTGATTAGAGACAATCAGTCGTCTACAACAGACAGCCTAATCTGTCTGAAGGTGGAAATGAAAAAGTATAACTTCGCCAGGTTAAACTTGGAAATTGTAACTCATAGTAGATACGGACGAGCTATCACTGAACCAAGACTTGTCTGTAGTACCCTCTTGTAAAATCAAGGAACACAGCATTTTAATTGGGAGAAAAGTGAAACAAATGTTTGAAAAGTTATATTTAGATACTGCTGTATCTGTAAATAGATGATTTTACCTAATAAATTATTCGACTTGAGCAAATGGGAGTTCTAGAGATGCTCGGGGCACTGGAAGGGTCTGAATACATTCTTGGCTCGGTAACATGTCGAAAGTCTACAATTCTAGGTGGCTAAGCATACAGTGAAAATTCAAACTTGATCATTTTGATTAACCTGGCTTTTAGTATCCTTCTTCTAAGATACACTGGAGGTGCATCTTGGACTTCAGTTTATCAGGAAGTTTGAACGAGTTTATTTTGCATGCAATGAAATGTGTCATATGAGCTGTGGTATCACAGATACATGAAGATTAACATGGCATCCAGTGGCATAACAACAGCTGACAGATAAAAGTTAACTATGAAGGAGGCATGTTATAATTTGTGATGATTCCTTAGAAGATTAAATTAGTATTTGAACACCTGCTATTTAAATACTAAATATCAAGAATAAATCATCAAAATATGTTTGATTTTTCACATTTTATCATTTATTAATAAGAGAAAATATGCATATCATTTGCTATTTTCATTTTATTTAATTCCACTGGGTCTACAGAATCTGAAAAAGTCTTCAGCTAGTCCGTAACCAGAACCACTACCTCAACCACCCTGATGGACTGCTATCCGCCAAATTTAGCGATGAACACCGCCTAGTGGTCATCTTTATACCTGCAAAGATGCCCCCAACACCACTGTTTCCTTCAAGGCACAAAACGTTTGGTGGGCGGCCGTTCATCAAGTTTTTTAATGTTAATGTTTTTTAGAAACAAAATCTCAACAGTTGTTCCTGAAAATCAAAACACTAACAACGCTCATATCTTCGAATTTTTTTCCCAAAGGTATGAGGGTGGGGGGGTCATTAATATTTTTTTTATCTCCCATTTTCTTGGATTTTAGCTTGCTGTGACAGACAGAAAATAAGGACATTACACCAACCACACTAAATAGGGCGGGTGGCGTAATGACTTTCCACCGACAGCCACTACTCTTTATGAGGAAACAATCCATCAACAGAGGGGACGGTGACTCTGCCAATGGAAACCTTATGGTCTGCACGTCTCTAAACAAGGTGGGTGGACCTACAGTGTGGCTGAAAGAGTACTCAGTCACATTTGCAGTGAAATACATTGTCTGCCAATCTCTAAAACAGGCCCTTTATCAATTGACACAATTTGTCTTGTAACCCTAGCAATGAACACTCAACTTTCCAGAGAAGCTTCAATATAGATAAGAAACAGACATGATAAATGCGAGGAAATTCAAAATATATTGTTTACTGTGTGCTCATTTAAAACGTCCTCCACTACATTGACACAAACACGATTCTTTAATGCATCCAATATTGTAATGTTTTTAAACATATTACAAAAAATAGGGAGCAGGGGAAGAGAAGCATCAATTTTCAAAGTCTATGGAACATTTGTATGCTACTTAAAGATAAGCAACGCATCCAGCACATAAAACATATCTGCATAGCATTTTTAATTACTGATGCTAAAAATGCATGTGGTATAAATCAGAACGAGGCACTTGAAACCTCTCAGGTCTGTCTCAAAGATTTATGGGCCTGATGGTTTATTACCACTTGCAAACCCTGGATGTACAATTTGCAAACTGGCAGTTTGCGAAGCAATTAGCATTGCAAACTGATAGGCTGAATCCCAAATCTCCATTTAAGGATGATTGCAAAACGACCTAACTCATGAATATTAGTTATGCAGGGTATTGTTTGCAAGCACCTGTGATTGACTGCAAAGGTATTTATTTAAACAGTTTTATATAGCGATGGCTAGACCCAAGAGTATCAGAGTGCTTTACAGGGGATGTAAGTGAACACACTATGCAGTATTACATTCGTACAAAAAGGAAAAGCAAAATATATGAGCAAAATGTACAGAACAATAAATACAAAGACAAGGAAATAAGTAACATTAAGTCCATAACCAGGCATTGAATATCTGTGCAAGCGTGTTATGGGGATAAGTTGGAGCCGGGGAGGGAGAAGGGGGAGGGATGGCATGCAGGATTATGCTGTGAATATATATGGGCTGGAAGAAGGAGGATGGAGGTGTTTGTGAAGAAGAGAGGAGGGGGTAGAGGGTCAGGCATAATGCGGTGAGAAACAGAACACCATAATGGGCAGGATGTGAGACAACTGTAAGGTGACAGCATTAAGGACCCTAGTATTTGAGGAGAAGGTTTCGCTTGAGATCTCTTTTGAAGCTGAAGTATGAAGGGTTGCAACGTAGATCTTTGGGGAGAGAGTTCCAGATTGTAGGCGTATTACCGGAGAAAGAGCGTGATTGTGTAGATTTCTTAATAACCAAGGGAGGAACCAGTATAAGAGCATTGGTGCTCCTCATTTCTCTAGAGCAGCTCACTTTGTGAAGTCTTTGTGAGAGATACAGTGGGGTTTGAAGATGTAAGGCTTTATATGTAATGCACACGTCTTGTAGATGGATCTGCCATCGATAAGAAGCCATTGGAGATCTTTGATTTAAAGTCATCAACAGGAATGAAGGGTTTGATTTTTTTGAGGTGATGTAGGGTAAAGAGGGGGCATTTGGCTGTGTTTTTTTTATGTGGGGAGAAAGGCTGATGTTTTGGTCAATGCTTATTCTGAGAGATTTGACTGGGCTTGAGGTGGCCAAAGAGCAGCTGAGAGCTTTGAGGTCAGAGAGCCAGTGTTGAATGTGGAGCCGTTTTTTTTAGGGGTGAAGAGAATGACTTCAGTTTTTTTAGGGTTGAGTTTCAGGTGATTGTGATGGACCCATTGTTGAATCTTAGTCAGGGTGTCATTTTAGGTGCAGAATGTCTGCATGGGATTTGATTTTATAGTAAAGTTGGGTATCATCCACATAGAGTTTGTAGTTGATACCTGCTTTCTTTAGAATGAGGGTGAGGGGCTCCATAAAGAGGTTAAATAGAGTAGGGGAGAGAATAGACCCCTGGGGAACACCCAGGGAGACAGGCATAGGTTTAGAGAGGCAAATGCTGATTTTAATGCAGATCTCATAGGACAGCGTTTGCAAACAGGAAACATTTTTCGTTAAAATAGCCTCTGTCCATTAAAGGGGTAGATGATGCTTTTTTAAAAATAGTTTCCCATTATAGAACACTTCGTGGGGAAGAGGCAGTGGTCTCTGGATCAATGCCTCCTCCCCTCATTTCAGCACTATTCCCACAGTGCAATCTGGTCTCCTGGATTCTCTTCTGCTTTTCAAATCAGTTATCACCCAACTCAGGAGGTAGTAACTGAGCAATGGTTTGCTACTGCAGTTGTGGTTACAACCGATTGATAAATTAAATTGTAAAACCCATAAATTTAATTGTGATTTTTGAAAACCTTGTTCACGCCTCGTCCTACTTCCAATTTATAATTGATCGGAAAATTCCTTTTATGAGTCAGAAAGAATTTCCCGGCAACCAAGAGGGGTATGATGCATTTAAAAAGAGTTGTACCCGGTTGCAAATACTGTGTTTTTGTGAACTGTAGGTTTTGTGAAAAACGTCTGTGCATATGAGGCCCCTATATTGGTTTTAAAGCACAGTGCCACTGACCTTCACAGATGTCTCCAAGTTCTCACATCTGAGACCTTGTCGGATCTCTCAAAATATACAATTTGCCCTGATGACAACCATCTCTTTTATTTATATTTGGCCACACCATATCCTCATCCATCTTCCTTTGAACACTTAAGCCCTTTTCAGATCCCACAACGTCCGTTTATTCCTCTCATTCCCACATCCCTCCATTTTATTTCCATGTGCCAGTCTAAATCCTTCAATGTTTTTCCAAGTCTTTCAAAGATCTACAACCCATCTAACTGTCTACAAATAAGTCCCTCAGTTCGTTATGCCTTTCTACCTTTTTCCAAGAATGGCCCCACACACAATGTTCTCTTATTCAATCAATGTCCTTTGTAGAGAAAGAAAAAAAAGTATGTCAAGTTTCTACAAAGGTCTTACTAGATCCCTCCATCGCCATTGGCATATGCCCATTCCATCTGTTGCGACTTTCCCCACCAATGTCTTTCATATTACATAACTTTTTTCCTCTCTATTCCATCAATCAACCCTACCCTGATCCCTCTGCTTGCATTTATGCCTCCATTTAGTCTCCTCACCATTACTTCAACCATTCATTTAATGGAGGCACTCTTACCCTTCAACCTGCACACTACTATTCTTTAAATGCTCATGTGTCTACTTTTTAGGTCTGACATTAGCCAAGACCTTTTGATTTTACTAAATGATATTATAAGTTATTTAAAATACATACTCGTAGGGCTTTCAGCCAGCCCTCATCACCCATTGGCGTGGTGTGCCATTTACAATTCTCTTTTATCCACTGGGGCAGCCTACGTCAGCTATTGGCTAATTTCAATGTGAATGACAGTTTTCTGATCTGTCATAAGAAGGACATCCATACACAAAGTCTTTCCTTTCAGTGACATGACCTGCTAAGACAATGAACCAACGCATATTGGAAGCCCTGAATTCGGTGGCACCATTGGGTATGGCGAAATTGGGGGGCCGAGTGCAAAGATCGGCACCTTGGTATAACGCGGACCTGCGAACGGCCAAAGCAGCATGCAAACGGGCTGAAAGGCAATGGAGGACTGCCTATGCAACTCGGGCCAAAACAGAATATATTGATTGCAGGCGCATTTACCACACTTTGATTAGGAAGGCTAAATCACTGTACTATTGCAATAAGATAGAGGAAGCAGAGCAGTCCACCAAGGAGCTTTTCTCTATTTATAAGTCTATTGCAATAGGGAAACCAGCCGTGGTGCCTAAGAAATTATGTACTACGGAGGGCTGTAACCGGATTGCTGAGTTCTTTGCAACAAAGGTTACCAATATCTATCATTCCTTCCCCCAGAGGACAGACAGCGGCCCTATTCACCCGGAACCCACTAGAATGGAAGAGGAACAACGGTTATCCATGTTTGTTACTCCCCCCACTGCGGAACTCCTCCGTGTTTGTGGATCAATAAAAACCGGTTCCCCTAGAGATCCGACCACTCCTAGTCGGTTAAAGGGTAGCTTGCCAGCACTTGAGCCCTATGTGCGTCATCTACTGGACACCTCCTTTGAGTCCCAGGTGGTCCCGAACGCCTGGAAGCAGGCAGTGGTACTTCCTCTGCAGAAGAAGGCCAACGTCCGTTTCGACAAACTGGACAACCTCCGTCCCATCTCCCTCCTGCCCTATATGGCTAAGGTGGCGGAAAAAATTGCCAATATACAGCTTATGCAGCACGTGGAGATGGCTTCGCTACTCCACGACTCGCAATTTGGCTTCCGCCCCCGTCATTCGACGGAGTCTGCTCTTCTCGTGGCGGTGGAAGCACTAAGACAGACAGGGTGTGGACGAGGGCCAAACTATGGCATTGATCCTTTTAGACCTAAGCGCAGCGTTCAACACTGTAGCTCATTCCACCTTGCTACAGTGTCTGAACGGAGGAGGGGTGACAGGAGCTGCGCTTGGCTGGATCACGTCCTTCCTGTCTGACAGGCGTTTTCAAGTCAGGCTAGGGGAATACTACTCCAGGGAGATTGAGTTGGGCCAGGGCGTGCCTCAGGGCTCGTCTCTGAGCCCAACCCTATTTAATATCTACGTCTCCCCCCTGGCGGCCATCGTGGAAGGATATGGTCTTCGTCTGGTGTCCTACGCCGATGACACGCAGCTGGTCATCTCCCTATTGCAGCGGACATCTTCAGGAACTGCATGCAAGATCTTGCTGCCTGGATGTCCGCAAACTGTTTAAAATTGAACGGCTGCAAGACTGAGGTGCTCGTGGTGGGGGGTGGGCCGTCTGCGTGGTCATCGGTGTGGTGGCCACCCTGCCTGGGTGAGGTCCCGGTCCCCTGCCGTGAGGCTAGGAACCTTGGTGTGTGGCTGGACAGGGACCTTACCTTCGGCCCACAGGTCGGACGGGTGGCGGGGGTATGCTTCAGTGTCCTGAGAGCCCTTAGGAAAGTGTTAGATCTGCTTCCCATCTCTGCTCGAGACGCTGGTGCATGCCCTCGTCACCTCCCGACTTGATTACGGGAACCTGCTTTTTCTGGGGGTCACGGGTAGGGTTATGGGCCGTCTGCAGGTCCTTCAAAATGCGGCAGCACGGCTGGTACTTAGGCTCCCCAGGAGGTCTTCCGCTAAACCAGCTTTGCGGGCCCTCCACTGGCTTCCCATTGAGAGGAGAGTGGAGTTTAAGGCCCTTGCCACTTGTCACCGCATCTTGAGCGGCAAAGCGCCTAGACCACTCCAGAGCCTAATAACACACTACGAGCCCACACGCAGTCTACGGTCTTCTCAGACTGGGCTGTTAAAAGTCCCCAGAGTATCAAGAGCACGCATGGGGGGGCAGGTCTTTTAGATACCTTGCTCCCAAACGTTGGAATGCTCTCCCGCTGGAACTGCGACTTGAACCCTCTGAAGTCCTGTTCAGAAAAAAACTGAAAACACATCTTTTTAGCAGATAGCCTTGTGTGGGAGGAGGGGGGACAGTTACTTCACTTATCACAGCGCGGGGACACGCCAGTGGCGTAACCAGGCGCTTAATAAATGCCCAAATAAATAAATAAATAAATGTGCGCATGTCACAAAAATGACAACACAAAACACATACTTACAAAGCTAGAAAGAAGGCTGGCGACCAACACTAGAACTTTTGGCTTGACCAGTGCATGTTTTAAGTCTTACAGTCCTTTCCTGAAGAAAACAAAACTCACACACTCCACGAAATGCATACGGATAATTAAGACAAAATTAATGAGTCTGTTTTCAGAAAAAGGTACATTATACTTTTACAAAGTCATTTTTAGTTGAATTTGAATGAAACAAGAAATATTCACCTGTTAGCAGGACATGTTGACTTCATACATTGTCCTATTGCCTTCCATTGGGTAAAAATGGTTAAAGGTTTGGAAAAATAATGGCGCTTAAGAGAGTACATAGTTCTGCAGACTTTATCATTCTGAATCCACATGCTATTCATATGAAATCAAAGTAATATTGAAAATAAATTGAGGAAAAGAATGTAAAATGTCAGCAGCTGTCACTTTATTATATCAATGTTCCACTTTGAAAGCAATATGTATGAACATAATTCCGCTGACTGTAATGATTTCTACATTTCCACACATTGCCTGATATGTGTGCTGCCAAGAGTCTATGACTAAGAGATGCCTCACATTAAATTTTCATTCACTTTTCCTCATTCCTCTCATGGTTAAAAGAAAATAAGCACAATGATTTATACCACAAAAGAAATCGATGTTTGCAACATAGAAAATATTTTGAGATTAGAGATAAGTTGCCATTGCGCGCCACATCATCTACGAATATTTATATATATGAGATCAGTTGCAGTGCGCACCACATCAACTATGGATATATAAGATCAGTTGCAGTGCACACCCCATAAACTAGAGATATATATATTAGAATTAATATATATATATATATATATATATATATATATATATCACCAATGATCAATCCTTAACCTCCATACAGCAATACGGCGAAAAGGAATGCACAAACTTTTTGTTGCTTGTGCGATTAGTCTTTTTTATTTTTCACTCTTGTTTAATGTCATGACGCCTTTCGGCCGGGAAAACCGGCCTTGATCACATAAAGACTGTTATGCAGCGAGTCATTTTATATATTTTTCTCTCTCTTTCTCAACTGTGTCACGTGTCCCAAGACATGGAAAAAATACTATTGATTAACTTTTAAGCAAAAAAAACAATAATACTTCTTGTTTTTCATAGTTAAGAATCGCAACTCCCAAGTCTTGTTGTATGCTTTCATAAATACCTTAATATGCAGATTTGGAACATGCCTGTATTTACAATTCAGAATAAGACCATAAAGTGCATATATTCATCATGTGAATTTGAATTACCATTGCAAGTCTAATGACTCGATACTATATATGAATAAATAGATACATAAAACATATAAATATAATTGTATAAATATATCTCATACAATGATAATCTAAAAGGATTTTTTTCCATAAATACATGAAAATATCTAGAACAATGCACTATAAAATTAACTCTATATGCTTATATATCTGCATGAATGCAGGATTGAATGTTTTATAATACTGGTCAATATTCCCTCATTTTCCCAATATATTAAATCAATAATCATGTCTAAGTCATGTCTCCTACTTCCCCCATTTTCATAGACTCCGTGGCCTTCTTGAGCGCATACCATGTCTTTTCTCTCTATAACCTCCTAAAGTGCATAGTGCTACAGTATTCTGTTGTGTGCAAAAAGTGCTAAATAAAGTGCTTAGTGCTATACAGTACCTACAAAAATCGCTAATATCAAACACACATCCATGCAATCATTTTTATGGGGATTTTTACGTTTGTAACATATTATGTATTTTCTAAAAACATTCATGGTTTACTGTTGCTTACTACAAAATTAAATTGTTTCTAAGGTGGCTGCTGATTACATATCTTGTTATGTTATAGTTATACTGAATGTCTTCAAGATGCTACCATTTATTCCCACCTGTTCTCACTATAAGAAATTGTGTAGGTCTTCAGTGTTATCGAGTCCTCTTGGGGCCATAATGTCAAACTCAATAATCATACGGGTTTCCAATTGTCTCAGCATTCACTCTCTATTGCCCCAGGTCGTAATTTAGGGATGGCATGTATTACATAGTATGATAAACATTCAAGGTTGTGGTCATGTGCCATCTTAAAGTAACGCGCTACTGGGTAAGTACTGTCATTATTTACAATTGCCCATAAATGTTGGAGTATGGGGATATGTACCAGCAATTTGGTACAACCAATATAATTCAGCCCGCATGTGCATGTAAGAACATACACCGCAAATTCAGTGCAGCATGAATAGTGGCCCTTTATGGGTAGGCTAGTAAGGCAGAAAGGTGTTACCTAATGGGTCTTATTGGTACCAAACTTGCAGGCACAACATGATGCGCATTTGAAAAAACCCAGTTTTGGCTGAAGTCAAATTGTCCCAAACGTTATTTTGGGGCTGTCCTTAACCAGTTGAGACCTCATGGACACTGCTCTTCTAAACGTTACAGTTGGTTTTGTAGTTAGAGTAGGGGCAAGTACTGAATCACTTAGCAGAATAGGCCAGTTTTTATTTATAAAGGCTTTCAATTGTCTTTGTTGTCTTCTATAGGTAGTAATCAAGCTTGGGGCTACACTTTCTTTGTCACTACCTGTAGTGGTAGACTCTTGATCTGGAATATTCTTGTTTTTTCTGCTAATTAGTGAGGAATCCCTAGTAATCAAATCTGTTTCCTTACATGCTTCTTTGAGAATTGTCTCACTATACCCTCATTTTCTAAACCTCGATAATGCTTCTTGTGTGCATTTTTCAAACTCTTCTCTAGTGCAACAGATTCTTTTTAATCTAAGGAGTTACCCATAGGGGATGCTCCTGATCAAGTGATTTGGATGTGAGCGCCTTGCATGTAGAGGAACGTTAGCAGCTGTAGGTTTCCTGTGCAGAGAAGATCCTGGCTTATCACCCATCACATATATTGTGGTGTCAAGAAAGGCTACGCTTTGCTGGCTGATATTAGATGTAAATTTAAGGTTTACGCCATTGTTGTTAATTTCCGAAATAAAAGCCTCAGCACTATGGCGATCCCCTTTCCATATTAGAAATACATTGTCTATAAATCGTAGCCAATGTAACACATGAGTTGTGAAAATTTTATCATTCATGCCTTTTAGGACCTGCTCTTCCCACCAGCCTACGTGCAAGCACGCATAGCTGGGAGAGAAGCAGGCCTCCATAGCTACTCCACATTTCTGGACATATAGATATTCACCGGACATGAAGAAATTGTTAAATAGGCACCATTTCACCAATTCAAGAAGCATTACGTCATGTTTGTGAAAGGTCAAAGATCTGGTATCAAGATAATGCTTGGTCGCACTCAGTCCCACTTGGTGATCAATGCTCGTATAGAGCAATTCTATGTCTAATGCTATTAAAAGCATATCATCATTCCATTTGATGCGCTGAATCTTATTTAAATCTATATAAAAAAATGATATATAACCTACTGGTTGGTCGCCAGTAAGTAGTTTATAGTTAGAACCTAGTTTCCATAGGAAAAGCATGTTTTGACTTGGCTATAACTTTGGCATTGTTTGTCCAATATTCAAGACATTTTTCAAGCAGGGGTGTCAAAGCAGGTACCATGTGTCATGGAAAGCTTGGGAATAATCTGTGCAGTAGGGATTGAGAAATAGGGGTTCAAATAAGTGTGCGCTTGTGATGTTAATTCCCATAGGTATAGTCTAAACCGCTAGATGGAATTACACCAAATGTGGCAGAAATGTAGATGTTGTTAACTAGATTGTGCTTTTTGTTATTTGGTGCATATCCATTCAGTAGGTTTTGAGAAATTAAAACCAAACAATATAGTGATATCTCTAGTCAAGGATATTTTGTAGCAGTTTTGCTGTGGTCGTGGATATGTCACAACTATTTCATGGTATATTGTGAATGTGCAAGCCATTGGGAATGCTGTGATTGTCTGGTCTCAACCTAAACAGAATGACCCCATGTTTGAGAAATGAGAGGTGTTAGTGACACAAGTAATGTGTTACAAATTATTTTTTTAGCATGCGCTATATTAGCGACAACACCGCAAGCACCATCGCGGCCCTGTGCACTTTTTTTGGACAACTCTATATAAAGGGAACACTTAAATCAATATCTTATGAACAATAAGATTTAAACTTTATGTAAGACATGTCTATATATGTGTATTACACTTCATCAAAAACATGCGGTATTCGCAACCACCGATGTCATCGCAACTGTCCGGTATCGCCGCAAATAAGGATAATGCATTTCAGATGTGGTATTCGCTGTGTGTCCTCGGCAATCACAATGTCATCGCGAAAACCAAAAATATCTTGAAATAAGATGACTGATATACTTTTTAAATAAATAGATGACAAATACAACAATATGTGGTGCACTATGCATATGTAATGTTCAATATCTAATAAAAAAAAGAATACAAGGACGTTATAGCTATGAAACCGAATTTAAAAAACCTTAGAAATATACTGACAAAAACAAATGTTACAGTGACATTATAGTTAGGCTGATGTTTCACTCATACAAAACCTATGCAGTCACCGACATAAGCACACACTCACCCATACAGCCACTCTTACATTCCCTCACTCACCCATACAGTCATTCACTTATACCATCGCTCACCTATACTGCCTTTCACATACCCAGTTACTCATCCATATACCACTGAAACATGCATTCAATCACCGACACAGCTGTACACATACTAACTCACCCATGCAGCCCTTCACACACACACTAACCCATTGTGCCACTGACTCACCCACTCACTCATCCATACAGTCAGTCCCATAACCCCGTCACTTACCCACACAGACACTTACACACCCATAGAGCTATTCAGACAACCAATCACTCACCCACACAGGATCTCACATACCCACTTACACACCCATAGCACCACTTAGACACCAACTGACAGATACAGACATTCACAAAACCAGTCACTCATACATTCACTAAGACACCTAATCACTCACTTATACAGTTGGTCACACACCCACTGAGTCATCCAATCAGGCACTCTCATCCATCCACTGATTTACCAAAACACCTTGATATATATATTTAACACTCAAACATTTTTTTTAAAACAATCAGTGGATGATGTTATCAGTAATGCCATTTGAGATGTCATCAGAGATGTCACGGACCATGTCACGAGTGATGTAATATGTGAGGTCATAAGCAGTGCATTGCGGGGCGGGAGTTATAGTTAGCTCAGCTAACTAGAACTGCTGAATTTCTCTGGTTTTGTATGAGTGAAATGTCGGCTTAACTATAACATCCCTGTAACTTTTGTTTTCTTCAGCATCTACAAATTTGGTAGAAAAAAAGCTACAAAAGGGATGCCAATGCCCCTGCAGCACTATTGATAGCTACACCCTGGTGCACACCATTTTTATATTCATTCCTGTAGAAAATTATATCTAAAATCAACTGTCAACAAGATATATACACTGCATTTATATGCTTCTGATAGTGTCTTACTTGTGTATTCAGACAGATCATCAGTCAGAGCAAAGACTGACAGATTAAGTTTATTTTTGGCCACATATTGTTTGATCCAATTTCAAATCACACAAATGCTTGCCCTCCGGTGGTCCTCCACCCTTGGAATCATGGTAAAACAGCAGATTCCTGTAAATAACAATCCTATGATATCTAGTGAGGGAACTGTCCTTTTTTTATTCCCCGACATCGCTGCTCTGTTGAAAGGTACACCCATTAGTCATATTTAAAACTGATAACTCACTGCCAGTATGGATGCGGATAAACATTGCACCCAAACCTGAGGGTATGTATAGGTCACAAAATAGTAGACGACTGTGCATTTTAACTCGAATAGTTCATTTTTGGTGTAGTTTTGTAAATATTGACAGTGGCAGATGGAATATAACGAGGGCGGTGGGGCTGGTGATGCAAAAAAAAGAAATAAATAGAATACACTTACCTTCATGGCGACGTCCTCCCCCTTCGATCTTCTCTCAAGGCACGCTCAGACACAGGGCCCAGCCATCCCATAACCATTCCTGCTTCGGCTCGCACCAGCATGAGAGCAGCGCTAGGATTGGAGGGAGCGGCCTCACTCAGCTCTCTCAGCACTGGAGGACTGTGCTTTCTCAAACCCAGCTGTCTAAGATAGCTGGGTTAGAAAAGTTTAAAATGTGCATGTCTGGTTGGCTGTCGCAAGATTGCCTGCCAAAGAGACATGCACATTTAAAACTTTAGCGTACAGCTCTCTGCTGCCACTCAGCAGCACTGACCCCGCCCCGTCCTGTCACTCAGTTCAGGACGAGTAGGTTGCTGATAATTAAAATGGTATAAAAATATTTTTCAGCTCTGGCCTTGGGCTTTTCTTTGTGGAGCGATGCTCCTCTGCTCAAACGGAAGAGATGCCCCTGAATAAGGATCTAGCCTTGCCCTATGATACGGTGACAACTGCTGTAGGTGCATAAACAGCTTATCCAATAAGGAGGAGTAGATGCTGGAAATCTGGTGTTTTGAGAACAGTTTACTGTTATTGAAGTAGCTATGTACCAGGAAGTTTCATTGACTTGTATGTTATGCAAGCTGGAAGGTTGCAAGAGCTGGACAAGACGCGCTCGGACTGTCAGCGAGCACAGTGTTTTGACTGGCTCCTGTGTGAATGGATATACTAGCGTTTGAGTCGATTAGGAGAGGCAACAAAACCAGAATGCTACCAGGAATGGAGTTTGAAGATCAGCTGTTGCAGGTGCAGCTTGTGCTGACTGAACAAGATTTTGAGGCAGACCACAAGAAGGGTTGGCTCAGAGGAAGGATTTACTAGGCAAATTCACCTCAGCCCCCTCCCTGAAATGTAGACAGGGGACAGCATAGCTCCATACAAGGGCGTAACGAAGGTTCCTTCAGCTCTATTGGTACAGGGTTTCCAACCCTTCAATGGTCCACAGTCAGACTATCTGTGATAAGTGGGAGACTTAGGGGCCCCTTCACATTCTTCAGGGTCCCCATCATTGTGCATTACGTCACGCTCCATACCTTGTTGTATCGTAGGTGTTAGTCGATCATCACACCTAAAATGACAAGCGGCAAACCACAAAGTGCTAGTACTCTAGATGGGATACTAGATTCCATGAGTACCATGAAGGAATCCCCATTTACACTAGACACACCATTGGTTTGAATAGATCAGTGCATGTGAGGTGAAACTTTATTTTGCGTGTAATAGACACACATAAAAATTACACTACATTAACTCAAATAATTTAAACAACATTGTGTTACGACACCAAATTGCAGATTTTAAAAATGTGCTGACTGCATAACATATAGTTTCACCACTAAGCATTTGTTAAAAAAACAGAGCAATTTCACCTTTTTGTAAATATTTTGCAATACGTGTATTAAAAATCGTAGTGTAAAAATCGTATAAAATTTACCAAAAAAGTAAAATTTAAAAAAAGTTTGCTGGATACCATGTTGCATGGGAATGTGGAAATTACCACAGAGGTATGTTGTCCTAGTGGCAAACATAGTAAGCTCCGTACAGTACCAGATCTGTAGGAAACTGGAACGCACTTGGCGAGCTTCCCATAATAATTTGGACAAACTTAGCTACCAAGAAGCAATTAAAAAATATAAGACAGAAATAAGTAATTCAAAAGCCGTGTACTTTGAAAGTATAATTGCTAGCGCCTCAAACTCATCCAGGGAAATCTTTAAAATTGCTAAATCTCTCATGGACATCCCCACTACTCCTCTTGATCCCAGCAAAATCCAACTACGCTGTGACAATCAGGCAGAATACTTTTATAACAAAATTCAGAATATCATTGCCACATTTGAACCATCTAAAAACCCCCCTTCACCACAGCTGGTGTCTTGCACGCTGAATGAGTTCCCTCTACTTAACGAGGAGCCATTAGACACTCTGATGCAAAAGGTTAAATCTGGCTCACCTATTGAACCGGCTCCCCCTTTCCACTTACTTAAAATCAAGGACACCATCAGTCCTACAATCCTCAAAATCTTAAACTCCTCCATTGCCACAAGCACAGTCCCAACAGCATGGAAACGTGCCCAAGTCAGAGCACTTTTAAAAAAACCTACCTTGGACCCCGATAACATGGCCAATTATCGTCCAATCTCACTCCTCCCCTGGATTAGCAAATTGCTGGAAAAACATATTAATGCCTCCGTTACTCAATACCTGGAACATAACCTCCTGCTCCACGACTCCCAAGCAGGCTTCCGCCCAAAATTAGGCACAGAAACGGCCCTTCTGACTGTGACGGAGCTGGCTAGGAAACAGATGGATCAAGGCGGCACTGTAGCAATCATGTTGCTTGATCTCAGTGCCGCCTTCGATACCGTCAATACTAGCATCCTCCTTGACCGCCTACGTCACTTAGGAATCTCAGGGAAGGCCATAATATGGCTCCAATCTTTTTTGGAGGAACGCTCCTTCGAGGTAGTCGAGAACGACGCCCACTCAAAAATCTGGCCCCTTGAGCAAGGTGTACCACAGGGCTCATCTCTGAGCCCTACCTTATTCAATGTATACCTTCAACCTCTGGCAGACATTGTGCGTTCGTTCGGACTAGATATAGTGACCTATGCCGACGACACACAACTAGTGGTATCTATGAACCAGCTGAATACCTCTCCCCCCAATCTTATGAACTGTCTGGCAGCAATAAATCACTGGATGACCCTCTCACACCTAAAGCTCAACGGTGAGAAGACTGAGCTTATGATTCTGGGTAACTCACCAAACCCGAACTTTACGCTCGAGTGGCCCCCCAATATGGGGACCCCACCCCAACCCAAAACCCAAATAAAGAGCTTGGGCATGTGGTTGGACTCAAAGTTGGATTTTAAGCAACAAGCTACTACCCTATCCGCCACTTGCTTCGGCCTGATGCGGATGCTCAGGAAGGTGCTGCCTCTTCTTCCCTTCCAGGCATGAAGGATTATGGTGCAGGCCATTATCCTGTCCCGTCTGGACTACGGAAACTCATTATACTTAGGAGCCCCTATTTCTACTACCAGAAAACTGCAGACTACACAGAATGCAGCGGCTCGCCTTCTTCTAAACCTGGGTCGGCGAGACTCAGGCACAGCCGCACTAAGGAAACTGCACTGGTTGCCCATCAAGGCCAGAGTCGTGTTTAAATCCATGTGCATTATGCACAAAGCCATGTGGAAAACTGGCCCAGCCATGGTTTGCTCCCTTGCAAACCCTTATTTTCCTAAACTAAGCTTGAGATCCAGCTCAGCTTTCCTGGCCACCGTTAATAGAACTAAACGGGCAAGATGGGGGGGACGCTCCTTCTCTTGGAATGCCGCCAAGGCCTGGAACTCCCTGCCTGACACCCTTCGTGGCGAGCCTAATCTACTGAAGTTCCGCAAGGAACTGAAAACGCTCCTCTTCACCTAATCTGGCTCTATGACCTCTCCTGATTCAAACAATATAGCGCTACGAGGCCTCCGGGTAGAATGCGCTTAACAAAACTCCATTAATAATAATAATTATAACAATAGGGTACACTCCCATCGACCTGAAACCAGTTAAGATAAGGTTGTATGCCATGCCAGACTGTAAAATGGCATACTGCCTTACAGCTGATATGTGTACTTCAGTAATTTGTCCATTAATACATAAGCTTTCTAAAGTGATTTTTGTATCCGTATCTTGTTGTTTTTTAATATTGACACAAGGTCCTCAGAAACAACGGGCGACCCAACTACATCAGGTTTGTTTTTGCATGGGGTAACCAGAGGTTTGAAGGCACATTATCACAGTTTAGACAATCCCTTGTAATTAGGTGGCTTAAAGTTGCATAGGGGTTTGTCCATACTAAGATCCATAGTATTAAGGGTCCGACCTTAATCTAGTCCTCAATATCGCGGAGGTAAAGTTCCTTGTGACAGAGATAATTCGATATGCAATGTAGTGCTGAGAAAAGTAACCTACAGAAACAATTCTCTTTAAGTTATATAGTAGACTAATTTCCATAGCCCCACTATCCCTCATGTTGCTGTGCGTATACCTTGTACTTTGCACATTTCAAACAAGAGAACACTAGGATTGCCATCCAACTTGGAGGGACAATTTTAGTAAGGCGCTGCTTGATTGGGTGAATTGTTGGAGCCGTGGCGATATATTAAGTCTCCATGATCAAGAGGCGTCAAAAATGAATCCCAAGTACTTATGGATTTTTTCCAAGAATGGCACTGCCTGATTTAAAAGTATGTAAAGTAGAGCTCTCATGACCAAAATACATAATTTGGAGAAATGTGTGCTCAAACCCATGTTTGGCATAAAATCTGTAAAAGATGTTACTAGATTCTTTAGAGCCCTCTGGTGATAGCTAATATTGTGACATCATCTGCATATAGCTAGGATTGGGGGATCCCATGATCTTTGGAACTTCAACATTACATTTCAAAAGAAGAGAATAAATATTATGTATATACAAGATAGATAAAAGAGATGCTAGGATGCATCCGTGTAGCACGCCTCTTTTTTTTTTAAAATAAATCTTTTTATTAACTAAAAAAGAATCAAAGAAAAACATCAGGTGAATTCAGTTATCTCACTGGTCAACGATACAGTCTCACTTGTACAGAATATTAAAACAGTATTAAAATATCGTGTTACGGGGATTTATTTGCCTCCCCCTCCATCTGTCGCGCCGGGGGGCGCACAAACCTCTCCACGATGGCCATTCCAGGACCCCCAGATCTTCCCGCATTTCTTGGGACATCCCCAAGCCACATACACCGACTTCTCCCTGAACATGCACCAGTCTAGGTCTTCCACCCATTTTAAAATCCGGGGCGGCTGACTAGCTCCCCATAGCTGAGCGATGTTTCGTTTCGCTACCATACACACCAGCGTTACCCATGTTTTCCCATATACATTCAAATCTGTTGGTTCCCATATGCATCTCCGAGCCTCTGGTCTTATTTCCACTCCCAGTGTGTCTCGTATCTCTTCGTAAATCTTCAACCAGTATTCCTATATCACCTCACAGTGCCACAAAATATGCATAAAAGAGCAGAGTTCTCCACACCCCCTCCGGCACTCCCCACTCTCCATTCGACCCATTCATACCAGACAGGGGCCCGTAACATATGACCTATGCAAGATTTTCAATTGCACCAGCCTAAGTCTCATCTGAATCACCACTACCTTCAGGGAGGAGATCGCCTCGGTCCATTCCTCATCATCCAGTTCCACCCCATCAGCCCTCCACTGTACTCTAATAGGCTCCAGCGGGTCCCCCATGTGATTGATAAGATTTTTGTATATTAAAGAGATAGTCTTCTCGGGGAGGTGTCCATCCAACACTCTTCAAGAGGAGAAGCCTCAGGAAGCGAGGTGCCCCTAGGTATGTGTGTGAGGAGAGCATAATCTGGAGGTACCGATAGTGTTCATTGGCGTGAAGGCTGTATTGTTGCTTGAGAGAATCGAATGTGTGCATTGTGTCCCCTCCCCACACGTCCTTAATCTGCCTAATCCCAATGAGATCCCACTTGTCAAATCCCTTGGACTTACTCAAATTCCCAAGTTTTTCGGAATTCCACAAGGGGGTGGCCAAGGTAAGCTTCCACTCCCAGTTAAGATATCTAATGGACGCATGCACTGTCGGACCCACCGGGGGGAACCTACGGAAATTGGCCTGGTGAAATCACCGTCTGGCACCCTCTGGCACCTGCCATCAATCCATGGCATAACCTGGATCCCATGGAGCTCCATAAATGACATGGTTCACCGCCGCGAGCTGAGAGGCCCAGTAGTATTTCCGAAGATCTGGCAATCCCACCCCTCCGTTGTACCAGGGAAGAGTACGTTTGGAGAATGCTATGCGGGGTCTCCCGTCCCAGAGAGCTTCCTCTGGAGGGCCCCTATTTCTTTGAAATAGGATGCCGGCACCGGATCCATTGTATTTTGGAGTATATATAAGAACCGAGGAAGGGCCATCATTTTAAATAAAACTGCTCTACCCAACAGGGATAGAGGAAGAGCCCTCCATCTCTCCACGTCCCTTTTAAACTGAGTTAACGGGGGATCTAAATTGTTGGTGTACCGTAGCTTCGGTTCGATCGTGAAAAAAATACCTAAGTACTTAAACCCAACCGGTTCAACGTGTATTGGACAAAAAGCACTGATTTCGCCCAGTTAATTGCAAAGCCGGAGAACCTTCTGAATATAGCCAGTACATCCAGAAAACAGATCAAAGATCCCCTAGGGTTGGTACGATAAAGCAGGATGTCATCAGCATATAAGGAAATTTTATCCTCCCACTCGGGCGTCCACCGCAGGCCCCGTATCGTCCGATCCCACCTAACCCACACCACCAGAGACTCTAGAGCAAGAGCGAAAAGAAGCGGGGACAAGGGACACCCCTGCCTCGTGCCCCTCCCCAGGGGAAAATCAGCAGGTTTGTGATTATTTACAACCACTCTGGCTAATGGGTCCGTATATTGTAGACGTACCCATCTTCTCAAGCACTGCGAACAGGTAAGACCACTCAACCCTATTGAACGCCATAGTGGCATCTAAGGACACTAATACCGCCGGTACTTGAATCGTCGGGGATTTACCCAATATCCCGTGTACCCAACGCAAGTTCAGGGCCGTGTTTCGGCGCAGCATAAAACCGGACTGATCCGGATGTATCAAGGTGGTGACCACTTTGACCAGTCTAGTAGCAAGTAGCTTCGTCAGGATTGTAGGCTCCGCATTAAGCAACGAGATTGGTCTGTAGGAGGAGCAAAGCGTCTTAGGTTTTCCTGCTTTATGAATAACCACAATATTTGCCACTCTCTGGTCATACGGGAGCTGGCCCTTCTCTCCGCTCTCCACGAACATGGATTTGACATAGGGGCCAAGTTTGTGGGCATTAAGTTTATATAGCTCTATATGGATACCTTTCGGGCCTGTAGCTTTCCTGGATGGCACCCCTCTAATCGCCTGTGCCACCTAGTCGTCGGTGAGGGGGGTGGGAGTCCAAATATTCCCTGTCTTCCTCCGACAGCCTAGGCATACAGATGTCTCTAATCATGGCACTATTCTCTGCCACAGTATCTCCTCCAACTGAGGTGTAAACCTCTCTATAATATCCGGAGAATTCACCCGCTACTGCTTGTGGGTCTGTGACTGTGGCAGAATCTGCTCCTTGTAGTTCTGGCACAAGCCTTGATGCCCATTCCCCCCGCTCAAGCCAGGCAATCAATTTTCCCGCCTTATCTCCAAGTTCATATATTCGACTTTGGGTGGTTTTATTCTGAGCTACGGCCATGTCTCTAGCAAGACTTTTGTATTCACCTTGCCGTAGTTTTAAAAGATGCAAGCCCTCCGTTGTTGCTGTCCCGGAAACCTCTTCCTCCAACCTCGTCACTTCTGCTTCCACCCTCACTATCTCAGCCTGATGCTTCTTTTTCTTTCCCGCCACCAAAGATAGGACCTCCCCTCGAACTACCATCTTATACTCTTCCCACAGGGTCTGCGCCAATTCAATGGTTCCGACACTTTCCTGGAAGTATCTGTCTGCAATCTTGGTGACCTCTCTCTTCGGAGCCGGGTATTTCAGGTACCACACACTAATTGGAGCCACCCTGCTACTGCAGGTTGACCCATCTCCATCAGCAGCCACATGGGAGAGTGGTCGGAGATCCCCCTTCCAGGGTACCGTGCCTCTCTAACCGTGCCTGCCAGGGCCACAGGTATCAATATGAAATCTAGGCAGGACATGCGGTGATGTGCTGCAGACACGTGTGTGTAGTGCGTCTGCGTCGGATTTCTCAACCTCCAACTATCTACTAGCCCCATAGTTTCAAGGAAGTCTGTGAGCCATCTATGTGCCGGTCTAAGCATTCTTGCCAGGAGTCTGTCGGTCTCCCCGTCTACCACAGAATTAAAGTCGCCCCCCCAGTACCAGTAGGCCCAGAGGCAGTGTGAGAAAGGCAGCCTCCAAATCGCGAAAAGTGTCAGATTGGAGGCCGGGTGGGATATAGATCGTCAAGAAGGTAACAGTCCCCCCCCCCCCCCCCAAACCCTGGAAACACCGACATAGCGGCCCCTCTGATCGGACCACGTAGCCTGGATAGTCAAGGGAAAGGAGTTCTTCACAAGGATTCCAACCCCTCTGGACCCTGTAGTAAACCTGGCATGTGTCACCAACTTATAGCCCCCTCTATGGAGAGCCATGCAGCGGTTACCAACCAGATGAGTCTCCTGCAATAGTACTACGTCTGGGGAGTGCCTTCTGACCATTTGAGAAACCATCCCCCTCTTAATCCTGTCTCCAAGGCCATTTACATTCCAACTTAGCACCTTTATCCCTGATCCCTGACTAACGCTCGACATGTGACCAATATGAGTATTGTCCAATCTCTACTTTGTCACCTGATGCATAAAAGAAAAGAATTATTAAAGAAACCCACAATGCAAACAGTACAACATGAAATAAGTTCACAAAACCGAAACTCCCCAGTCTCCCCCCACCACGTTCCCCCTCCCTGCACCCCTGCATATGGCTAACTCCCATCCCCAACTCGCAGTGTGCCTGTCGCCCAATACCCCGCCTGCTCAACTAACTAAAGGTAGAAACAGGAAGGTAACCATAGCCCCGCCGCCCCCCCCCACTCCCCAGCCACAATATTGTTGTCCAACATGCAGTACACTGGGTCCAGTAATTAGATAGCTGCAGAACTGCCCCAACCCCCAACTCTCCCAGACAGTATATAGATTCCTGCATCCTCCACAGTTACTGTTCCAGACGTTCCTCCCCTCCATCACGCTCTTGCTCTTCCGACCCGATCGGGGTCTGCTGTCTATCCAGTCCGATGCCACTTCCGGGTTATCGAAGAACCAGGCTTTCCCCTTGATTTCCACCTGCAGCCGAGCCGGGAACATCATAGCATACTTCATCCCCTTCTCCCTAAGTTTCTTCTTCACTGAGAGAAAGCTTTGTCTTTGTTTCTGCACTACCTGGGTGAAGTCCAGGAAGAAGGAGAGCGTAGCGTTTTCGAATCGCAGGGGAGCCCCCGGCCGTGCTGCCTGCAGGATCGCATCCCTATCTCGAAAATTCAGCACTTTGGCAATTACTGGGCGAGGGGGTGACCCCGGCCTGTGTCTGGCCCCCGACCCTCTGTGTGCCCGCTCTATTGTAAAGAAGTTACTGAGACCCTTAGGCTTAAGATGGTTGAGGACAATATTTTCTACAAACAGATCCGGCGCCGGCCCTTCTGATCTCTCGGGGACCCCAAGGATACATATGTTGTTGCGCCTGGCACTCCCTTCGTATTCATCAAGCTTTCGGTCTGTGGCATCTCAGGAAGTTTTAAGGTCACGTACCTCCTGCTGCAATTGTCATAGCGTCAATCAAACATTCAGTCTTGACGTCTAGCGATTTAACTCTCTCGCTGGCCTTTGTGAGATCTGCACGAATCAGGTTGACCTCTATAGTGACCGTGTCCAACTTATTATCCAGTGACTCCATTTTTTTCCCCAGCGTAGACTGGACCCCGTTAATCGCCGCCATGACATCCGTTAAAGTTGATTCTGCGGAGGCACCCCCCAAGTCTCCACCCGATGAGAGGATCTTCCTGGACTCAAAGGGGAACCTTTTAGGCATCATGTAGCGGTCTAATTTCTTTAATTGTACTTGTTTCGATAATTTTGAAGACCTGGGTAGGGTCCTGTGTCTGGCTTCGTTGCCATATCTGCAGTAGCCACTTTCCACTCCGTGCCGCTGACTTCCACAGCTCATCCAAGATCCAGGATCACAAGCGATTCGCTGCAACCCGGCGTGGAAGTCAGGCCGCCGCACCCCTCTACGTCTCAGTCAGCGAGTCGGTTCCCGCTGTTGTTCGGTTCGGGCCGGACTGTGTTTTACTTTAGCCCACGGCTTGGAGGACAGGAAGGCCGCGGGCTTTCAAGTGGCATATCTCTGGGACCTGACCTCAGAGCCGGACGGGGAATACCGCAGGGAGCGTCGCTCCAGTTCCGCCGTCCGGTGTCCGGCTCAGGACACAGGATGGACGTCAGGACAGTTCCGGAGGAGGCAGGGGTCTTGGGAGCCGAGCGCTCACACTGCCATCTTGGTCTCGCGCGTGGCTCCTCCCTCTTCGCACGCCTCTTTTTAAACAATGGTGCAGTCAACCCCAATTTAGGCCGAAGCTGGGAACCAGTGCAGAATCCAGGCCAATTTCTAAGATGAGCGCATTGTTTTGAGCAGTTTACACGGTCAAAGGCGTGGGATAGATACATGAATGCTAGATGAATAGGGCATTGCTTAGCTATAGTATAGTTGGCAATTAATAAATTCAGGTTCAAACACTGTTTGATGGTCTCAAGTTGCTCTCTGCACCCATATTGACCAATCATTCAAAATATTTTTACGGTTTGCCCATTCCCACATTCTGTTGTAAACTACCCTGCCTAGAATTTTAACTGATGAAACAATGACTGATATTGGCCTGGAAGAGCTTGGTTCACGTCTATTTCCTTTTTAAAAATTGATACAATAACAAGGACGACCATGACGGTGGTAGTCTTTCATTAAAACATTTATTAAATTCATTTGTTAAAAGTGGGCCAAAGATCAGGTTTATCTTTAAGATCAATTGGAACACTGCCTGGCCCTGGTGCTTTATTTAAGAAGCTCTGTTGTATGGCTAAAAGGACTTCAATAGTTTAAGTGCCCATGGTGTTATTTGAGTAAAAGACATAATGTTAAGCAAACAAACGGAGAACTCGTTAAGGCTAGAAATGTTCTTAAAATGTGAAACCCAGTATGCATCCTTAATATGACTGCTTAAAATATGAGGCATGCACGAGATTAGATGGCTGGGAGATAATTGCGCTGGGTTATAGTGATAACAAATATGTAATAAACAGTCAGAGAAAGCTCAAAGGATAATGTTTAAGCCATCCAACTAAAACCAGATAGGTATGAACAAGTCAAAGCCCTATGAACATGAAAACAAAATATATCCTGAGCTAATAGACAAGAAAGTGTACATATGAACAAAATGAGGAGTCGATTGTTTCTTCTTTTCTTCTTTTATTGAGCATTAATCCTTCTCTTAAAGCAATCTAGCCATTGCCAACACGTGTTTCGTCTTTAGTGGTTATATACCACAGACTTCAGGGCTAAAATAAGGCTCTCAGGTCTTATTCATATAACCCAGCCATTATTAATTCACAAAATGCAATTCTTATAACTTTAAAAAGTTTGTGTTTCCCAGCTGTAAGTTTACCGCAATTCAATAATAAACTCTGAGTGTAGAGAGAGACCATAAGTTTTACCAAGAATGGAGTAACGTCCTGTTGGTCGAAGAATAACCAGCGTTTTTTTATGAATCAACCACCTGCCAAAATAATTTGGAATTGTGCTTGGCTGCCATCTAACTTAGCTATGCCTAATTCAATTGTTTGAGTTCCTTCTTTTTTCCGATCCATGATGGGTTTGTATAAAAATGGAGATGCTATAATCTAATTCCTATCTCTGGGTTTTCTTGCCAGGAACGTAGCAGGTTCCTACTCGCAGTGGAACAGAATAAATCAAACTGGCGTCGAGATAAAGTCTGCACAGGAGTGTATGTTTTAAAAAGTGCCTGGTTTAAATCCCCACATAAAGAAATAAAGGATACGGTGATGTGGGTAGGAATGAAACTGTCAGAGAGGCACCTCAAAGCAGCCGCGGTCGGTAGTAGGAGTTCCTGCAGGGCGGTGACGTGGGGAGGGGCGGAGCAGGGTGGTGGGTAGTAATGTATGGATTACGGAGTTTAACAGGTAAGTAAACATATAAATAAATAAAACGAATTTCGTTGTGTGCACTGCATCACCAAATGCGATGCAGTGCGCGGAACGAAATTAGTTTTATTTATTTATATGTTTACTTACCTGTTAAACTCCGTAATCCATACATTACTACCCCCCACCTTGCCGCTCCCCCACCCCACGTCACCGCTCTGCAGGAACTCCTACTGCCGACCGCGGCTGCCTCAGAGAAATGTTAAAATGAGGGGACCGATTTATAGGTTAGCAGAAAGGGTACTCCGTCGCAACGACGACACAGTACTCTTTTCGCATTACCCACCACAGCCCTGCCAAGTGTCACAGATCCGGTGTGACACTAACGCATTTCATTACCGCATGTGAAAGGATTGTCACGCAAATCAGCGTATTTAAAAGGTGAGTGAATTACCAGTATTTGAGGATGTCACTAGCCTGAGGGACTGTCAAGCCTGATTTAAACTGAGAGTCTGTGGCAGCGCGCATCCCGTGGCTTATGCGCGCTGCTCCAGCAGGTTGTATCTTGGTTGAATCACTGCCGCTCCTCGGGTCTTACTGGCTGATGTCATCGCGGGGGGACGTCACCGACTCACTGTGGAAGCGCGCGCAGTTTATTTTGGGCGCTCGATGCGGCTTGATAGTTTGTGGGCTGCACGGCATGATGTTCATGGTTAAAGGGAGCACTTATAATTACGGCACCGTCCGCCAGCTTGCATCGGCTCGGCACAACGTGCAATGCCGGGCCCCGGGGGAAGCACAGTCGCAGACTAGTCTTCCCCCGGGGTCTTTCGCGCATGATAGGACAGGCAGGGGAAGGGGAGGAGTTAGGGGGTGGGTATATAGGCGCAGGGGAGGAAGGGAACTTCCTCTTCCTGCGCCTGGCACCATCGGGAGGGGAAAAAGAAAGGTTAGTGCAGGGACAGTGTTAGGTTTGTGTAGGCCGAGTTAGGTTCCTGCGTCTCGGCGCGGGTTGTCGTACGGCAGCCGGTCTTTAGTTTTGCACGCGAGAAGCGTGCGTTACAGCGCGATGTCGGGCGTCACGGCCGACGAGGTCCGGGCGTCTTTGCTGTTGCTGGCGAGGGCCGGCCGGGAAGACCTGCTACAGCCTGGTGTGTTGGGTCAGGCGTGGGTGGGGGCCACCAGGGGCACGCGCGCGGCCTCGGCGGGGGTCATGGCGGTGGTAATTGCCTGTCAGGACGACGAGCCTGACGGCAGGGGACATGCGGTGGAGCGGAGGGATGGCGGAGCGCCCAGAGACTCGGCGAGGGGCGGGAAGCGCAAGAGCCTGCCCCCGCGAGCCTTCCCCCCGCTTGACTTCATGCCAGGGGCTTCTGGGGCTGCTGCGGGGGTCCCGGCCCCCACCGGCCATCTGCTGCAGCAGGCTGAGTTGGTGGAGGTGGGGGGGGCGGGGCAGGGCCGGGGCCAGGTTTTGGCGCCTGTGTTTCCCGGGGGTGCCGGGGGGGGGGCCTGGGGCCGCGGGGGGTGACAGACTTCCAGTGGACCTCACTGTCGGGGGGCCTGTGGGGAGGGGGCTGCGTCGGGGGAGGCAGAGCTTGAGGATGATGCCCCCATCGACCTGTCCGTGAGCTCCAGGGCGCCTACACCCGCCCTGGTTGGGCGGGGGGCGGCGGGGGCCCCAGAGGGCCTGGGGGGCTCAGTGGTTCCTGCGCCCCTGGGTGGCGGGGGAGGGTCCTCAGGGCCTGGTCGGGTGGGTTTTGCTCCTGTGGGGCTCTTTGTCTTGGGAGGATAGGGCCAGACAGGAACGGATTATGGAGCAGATACGGGAAGCGAGATGGGCGGAGCAGTCTGGGGCGAGAGTGGGGGTGGTGTGGAGCCATGAGATTGAGGGGCCCCCTACCCCGACCTCGGAGGAGGAAAGGGAGGCGGGACGGGAGGAGGAGCAGAGGCGTAGAAAGGGGGCCAAAATGGCCGTGGAGGTCCCCTCCACCCCGCAGGGAGAGATGGCAGGTGTAGGGACGGCCAGGATGGCTCTGAGGCCCGATGGTGCTGGGGCCCACTCAGATTAGAGCGACCTGAGGGGCGGGTGGGGATCCAAGCCGGCGGCTGTCCGCAGAGCCCGGGGGGTGCCTGGCGGGGCGCAAGACGGCTCCAAAACACAGGACTGAAGCAGCAGGGCAGTCTGCGGCGGCTGTCCCTCCGCCGAGGGCTCGGGCTCCTGCGGCGCGAGTGGTGACTGGGGGGCGTGGCCGGGGAGGTGTGCAGAGAGGTGTGAAGAGAGCGGTGAGAGAGGTAGAGAGTGTGCGTATGTATCCGGAACCGGTGCTTGAGCTGGATTATGGTGATGAGAGTGACGAGTTGGAAGATGGGGAGGTGCGGGATGACGCAGCGGGCTTTGGGGGCGCTGCGGACAACGGCGACGTTGGCGTTTTACAGGCAGCAGCGGTGACGAAGACCAAAGTTGTGACTGCGGCGGTCCAGGTGGCGGCGCCCAGAGGACGGCCCAGGGAACGGACCTCGGCTCTCACAGGTGAGGGTTCATGGTGGGCAGCTTGGGAGGACGGTTCCCGGGGGAGGGAGGGGCGTAAGAGGACTTGCAGGTCAGTGGGTGTGGGAGACGGGTCGGTCCGGGAGCTGGCGATGCCATCGGGCAGTCCACTTGAGGATGGTGAGAAGGTGGACGGTAAGTCGGTGACTAAGGGGGTGCAGACGGACAAAGGTGAAGGGAAGGAGGAAAAAGGGGTGAAGGTCCAGAAGAAGCTGCCGTACATGGGGATGGCGATGCCATTGGGCTCGCATCTCTCCGAAAAACTCAGGGCACGGATTTGGAGGCACGAATTCGTGGATGTTTTTAAGTTGCTCCATAGGGAGGTGCAGGCTAAGGAGGGCTCGAAGGAGGAAGAGTGGGAGCTGACTAGACGCCCTAGGGTGCCAGTCACGATGGAGAACTGGACATCAGCATTTTTGATTTATGCCAGTATGTACTGTGAAAAGTATCTGGCCAGGGCGATTGCGTTGTTCAAGTATATGGACATCATTCACAAGGCTCAGATGCAGTTTGGGGGATTTGCTTGGCTGAGTTATGACGAGGAGTTTAGGGCCAGGGTCAGTGCGACTCCGGAGAAGAGCTGGGGGGAGGTGGATCAGGAACTCTGGGTGCAGTGGATGGCGTCCACGCACTCCACTGCATCCACACACACAGCCAGCGGCTTGCCGGTAGTGCATCGGTCCTTTCCGCCGCGTCCCGCCCGAGGTGGGGCAGGAGGTGGAGCAGTGCCCAGCACCATCGTATCGGGTCAACAGACTAAGCCGGGAGGATATTCCACAGGGGCCTGTTAGAGCTACAATAAGGGGTACTGTTCCCGGTACCCCTGTAAGTTCAAACATGAGTGCTCGAAATGCGGAGGCAAACATGCTCTCACTCAGTGTCTCACACTTGCCACGCCGTCAGAACAGTGGAGGAATGCCCGAGGGCGGGCCACCCTGGACAGAAGGGCACCTACACCGGTTAGGGTGGAGGCGATGGGCCCGTGGCTCTCGTGCTACCCGGATCAGGAGGCGGCGGCGCGGCTTTTCTGGGGTTTCACAGAGGGTTTAAGGGTGGGCTATCAGGGCCCTAGGGAGCGCCATTGGGCCGACAACTTGCGATCTGCTAAGGAGTTGCCTGGTGTGGTGGCCGCTAAGTTTAGGAAGGAGGTTGAGGAAGGAAGGGGGCTGGCCCGTTTACTGACTGGCCTTTGGACGATCTGATCATCTCTCCGTTGGGTGTGGTACCAAAGAAGGAGGAAGGGGAGTTTAGGATGATACACCATCTGTCGTGGCCGGAGGGGCAGTCAGTGAACGATTTCATTGCGGAGGAAGATTCTAGGGTGCTCTATGCGTCGGTGGACGATGCGATCCGTCTGGTGAGGGTGTGTGGGGCGGGGGCTGAATTGGCGAAATGTGACATCAAGTCAGCTTTCCGGCTACTGCCCATTCATCCGGCGGATTTCTCGCTCTTGGGAATGCAGTTTGGGGGGGCCGTCTACGTGGACAAGGTTTTGCCCATGGGGTGTGCCATCTCCTGCGCTCTGTTTGAGCTATTCAGCACTTTCCTGCAGTGGGTCATGGTGCGAGTCAGTGGGTGCCGAGAGGTCACTCATTACTTGGATGATTTCCTCTTCCTGGGGAGGGCAGATTCGGGGGATTGCGGCAGGGCCCTGTCGCAGTTCCAGGAACTGGCCCTTCATTTTGGGGTGCCTCTGGCACCGGAAAAGACGGCTGGTCCCAGCTGTTGCATGACATTCCTGGGGATTGAGCTGGACTCGGTACGGTGGCTGGCCCGCCCTTCCTGCTGCCAAGGTGGCGGAAATACTGGCTTGTTTGGAGTGGGTGATTGAAGAAAAGCGGATCCCTCTGAGGGCGGTTCGGAAGCTCCTTGGTTTCCTTAACTTTGCATGTAGGGTGGTGAGAGCAGGGCGGACGTTCTGTAGGCGGCTCGGCATGGCCATGTCGGGGGCGGTACTCCCACATCACAGAGTCAGGGTTTCCATGGGTGTGCGTGCTGATTTGAGGACCTGGATTGCATTCCTGAAGGAGTTCAATGGTGTGCCCCTGGAATTTGACGAGGAGAGGGTGGTCTGGCAATGCCAAATTTTCTCTGATGCGACTGGGTCAGCGGGGTTTGGTGTTTTCTGGGACGGGAGATGGTGCGCGGAGAACTAGCCGGCTCACTGGCTCAAACAGGGGAGGAGCATTGCTTTCTTGGAATTTTTTCCTCTGCTGGTGGCTTGGGAGGTGTGGGGGGGGGGGAATTCAGGAACAGATCAGTGCTTTTCCATGTGGACAACATGACGGTGGTAGAGCTGGTGAATCGTCAGAGGGCAAGGGACCTGAGAGTGCTGAGACTGTTGCGGAGGTTCATGTTGGCTTGTCTGAGGCTGAATGTGGTGTTTCAGGCGAAGCATGTCCCTGGGGCGAATAATGATATTGCGGATGCTTTGTCTCGTTCACAGTGGCAGCGGTTCCGGCACCTGGCTCCGGGAGCGGATGCGTGCAAGACCGAGCTGCCGGCCGGCATCTGGGCCTTGGGGGAGTGAGGATGATTGGCCTGGTGGAAGGGTCTGTTGCAGAAACGACGAGAGGGCGTATCGCTTGGCATGGTCTGAATTTAGCGCTTTCATGGGTTGGAGGCTGGATGATGTTGTTTGTGCGGAGTCTGTGGTGGAACAGGGTCTGAGACATTTTGTGCTGGATTGTATTGACAGGGGCTTGTCTGCGGCTACAATTTCTGGTAAATTGGCGGGGATATCCTTTTACTGTGCGTTGTTTCTGGGTTTTGACCCGACCAAAGATGTGATCGTGAGCAGGATGTTGCGGGGTTGGGGCAGGGAATGCAGGAGTGGGGGGGGGTAGGCTGCGGGAAGCAGTTACTTTTGAGTTGTTGGTCCGGCTGGTTGGGGTGTTGCCGGAATGTTGTTATGATCTGTTTGAGGTGGGCCTTTTCTGTTTGTGTATGGTGTGGATGTTTTTCGGGGCGTTCAGGGTGTCTGAGCTGCTGGGTACCAGGGGAGTGACTGGCAGGTTGTTTGAGGAAGTTCGGGTGGATGGTGGTCGCCTGGTTATTTGGTTGCGGTGCTCGAAGACCGAACAGTTGGGCAGGGGTAAATGGGTGTGGTTGAATGAGACGGAGGATGGGCCGGTGTGCCCTGTGGCTGAGTGGCAGACTTTCCTGGGGGCGGCGAGTGTGGCGCGGGGGGAGATTTTTTTGTCACGCTTCAGGTGCGAGATTGACGGCGGGCCAGTTGTTGGCAGTGTTGCGCATGGCTTTGCGACAATTGGGGATGGATGCGTCTGGTTTCGGGACTCACTCTTTCCGAATTGGGGCTGCGACAGCTGCGGCCCGGTTGGGGTGGTCTTGGGATCGGATTCGGCGGATTGGGCGCTGGAAGTCCCGTTGTTGTGAGAGGTATGTGAGGAAATGAGAGGGTCCCAGGCAGGGTTGGTTGATTCCCAGTTGTTGTTCCTGTTCTAACATCTTTTTCTTCGTAGGTTGCGTGCGTGGACCAGGAAAAAAGACGGTGACATGGATTGTTGGGCACTCCTTCGTGCATTGGGCGTCCAAATATGCTGAGCGACAGGTTTACGGCCGTAACCTTGGACTGAAAGGACACTTGCACGAGGTACAATGGTGGGGCGAGGGCGGCATGCGATGGGGGGCACTACTGCCCTGGCTCGCGAAGATGGTCCCACAGAGGGGATGCCCTGATTTGCTAATAATACATCTTGGCGAAAACGATCTGGTGCAGCTGTCAGGTTTGGCGCTTTTACAGCTCATGCAGAGGGACCTGGAGGTGTTGAAATCTAGGCTTGCGGGGACCTGCATTGCCTGGACTGAGTTAGTCCCCAGGAAAGTCTGGAGAGGGGCGATGAAGCATGGGGCGATCGAAAAGGCACGACAGAAACTCAACAGGGCAATGAGACTATACTGTGCTGACAAGGACATTAAAGTGATTGCTCACAGAGAGATTCGACTGGAGGAACCTTTGGCTTTTAGGGACGACGGGGTACACTTGTCACAGCTGGGCAATGCTTGGTACATGATGGAGATGCGTGATGTTGTGAGCAAGTTGTGGAATGAGAATATCTGGTGTGTCAGGGTGTGATTGCGGGTGTGCTGGTGCGGGCGGACTAACCTAGGTCGGGGGAGTGGGGCAGGGAACCGCCCTACAGGGGGTTCCCTGGTTGGTGGTACTTTGAAGGGACAGGGGGGGTCAAGAGCGGGCACACCCATTCCTTGGGGGGGGAGTTCGAAGGGCGGATAGAGGCATGACAGGAAGGACGCAAGGAGCGGGCTGGATGACAAGTGATTGATGGGCAGGAATAAGGTATGATGGAGCTCGTAGGTCTTTGCGATGCGGTGGAACGTGTGAAACGAATGAGGGGGGGAGTATGAGTGGGGGTTTGATGTTATTTACTTGTTGATGTTTATGGTTATTGTACAGATTACGCAGCCTGGTCTAATAAAATGGCCTTTTACGCTTACACACTGCGTGGTCTGTTTATTGCGCGAATTGTTATTTCCGCCCCCCCCATCGAATCATGCGTTATTTTACTGTAGCCGACGGAAAGAAATCGGTGACATTGGGGCCGTCTGGACAGACTGAAGGTGGAGGGCCCTTCCTCTGTGAGGTTAGTGAAACTTTGCTATCACCTCATGTTCGAATGGTCGTGGACAGTGGGAGAGAGAGCCTGTGCGCGCTAAGTTAAGATGCTGGCTTGAGCCCCCACCCACACGTGCAGCTCTTCCGGCGCATCTCGGTTATCTCTCCTTGGTGAAGCCTTGGGAGAGGCCGCAGGGCTCTAGAGCAACTGGAAAGGTTTTTTTTTATTGCTTGGTGAAGGAGCCCCCCCACCCACCCCCTCATTGGGCCTCCTTGTTTGTTCAGAGCGTCACTCTCTTCCTCACTAGTAGAGGAAAAGAGATAAGAGGCAGCACTTGAAGGCCATAGCGTATCTTTCACTTATTCAGAAACTCAGTCTGCCCGGGTCAGGGCAGCTAGCACAGCAAAGCATACCTCATTCCTTTACCGAACCAATATTTATTAGAGCTTCTTATGAAGTAGAATACACTGTGCCGTGTTTAGTCACGACGTCCAATTAAATGCCACTGATTACTTTCGATTTATTAGGGCATCTTAAACTGCAGAGAACTTTAACCATTTAAACTCATGAAAACAGACAGTGCAAACATACCCGACAGCTTACCCAGTTCTGTGTGTGAAGTGTGGATCATCTCAATCACTCCATTCTAGACTTATTCTGAGTTTGCCTGTGCCCCTGTCACTCACACAGTATGTCTCTGCTTTGGTTTTCAGGTGCATTACAGCTCAGGTCACTGGTGGCTGTTGAGTGAAACTGCAAGTCATTCAGCTGATTATAATGACATTTTGAACCACTTACAAGCTGCTTTATCAAATTTCTGCAATTTTAGCTAGTCTGATCAATGGAAGTCGTTTATATTTCTTACTTTTTGCAGCAGTTAACTTAGTTTCTCGTTCCTCAAATGTGTGCAATTTCTGATTATTGTTTCCCTCCTCTTCATTGCTTAATTTTTCTCACGAGACAGTGTCACTCATAGTCATTGAAATGTCACTCATAATTACTCTTAAAATATTAAAATGTCACACATAGCAATCTGAAACCATGGCAGCTATGCCACTGCTAACGCGGGATTACTGGTTACTAATTATCTTGCCAAATCCCTTCTTCCTGTCGACTGAACCGTTGGTACCTGTCTTGAGTAAAAGGTAATCTCGAGGTAAACAATCAATTTAAGAACTTACACCACTCTAAATGACCACTGACCAAAATTAAGTTTTAAAGATTTAATATAAAGTCAAAGATAACTGAAGATACAAACTTCTCAAGATGAGATTCAACAGGTAAATCGGAATCACTATGAACATGAACTTCTTGAATAGTCTGAGTCTGAAGAACAAAATAATAAGTACAAGTTCGAATACCATCAGGGTTGCTAAAATGGATACAAGTTGCAACCTCAAAGTCATTACAGAAAAGAAAATTTAAGGTTAGTCTGTCCCTACACTATACTAAATGACATCCCTACTTAACAAGATCTTAACCCTCTAGGTGTCAGCCGTGGTGACTTCCTAAGAAGATCACGCACTTCTCTTTGTCTCTTCTCTGATAATGGGTCTCTCCTGATCAGCCTATCTGCCTACCCATCCGCTTCCTTAGGCTCCCAAAATCATCTGCTCTGCTCTCCCCCCGGGTCACTTTCCCTAATACCAAATCACATTTCCAATAGAAACGCCCCTTGGGACGCCCCTCACGTGGTACATCTTTCCGCGGCAAACTCCATGATGGTACTCTTGAAGACCCTCGTTAAAGTTGACCTTGGTTCCCAGGCTTCTTCTTCCGTGCGCTGATACCCCCTGAAATTCCTGGAAACTCCTACAGGCCTGCGCAAGGCGCCACTGAACAAAGTCCCTTTCATTCGAGCTGATTAGGACCCTCGCACCTGCATACAGCTCTTCCTGCAGTGGGCCTCAAATTCCAGACTTCCCCATATCTTAGACCATAAAACACTCTCAGAGCTTCATACTGGACACCTCACGACCTCTCCTCTAACGAGCACATGACGATTTCAACTTCATGACATTATCGGCTCTGGCCTACTTGATTTACATTCAGCAGGTTCCTGCACTCTTAAAACGTTAACTTGATTTAAACAGCAAACATTCTTAACTAGCATACGTTTCTAAAATAACACATCTATAAAGCATATACTTTTAACCCTAAGTTCAATAGTACATTTTGAAAGAACCATGTCAACCTTGTCTCACATTATTTTAGCAGCACGTTTAGATTTGCTTGTGAATTGCCATGAGGCCTACACAAAATACTGGGTTTTTAGAGTTACATTCAACTCTTACATTATTCCTTTAACATGAGAACATAAGGTTTTCATATTCATCCCAAACATTTCTACATTAATCTCACACAGTTATGATTATTGTTACTCTACTTAAACATTCTATGCATTTCACCACTGAATATAAGACACTCTGTGTATTTCACTTCTAAATATAAACACTCTGTGTATTTCACTTCTAAATATAAACACTCTGGTGCAAAGTACATGTTAACTAACTACGTGCTTGTAAATATGGCGTACTTATACATTTTTTCCCAAACTCGTGCTCTCTCAGTCCCCCCTTTGATGACCTTCAGGGGTCATCATCACCATGACACAAAAATGTAGAACCTTTAAAGTGAAGTCAGGACAGTACCACTTCTTTTCATACTCTCTAATGCTTTCAGACTCTTATATTGGGTGTCCTGCATCGCTGTCAACTCTTCTTCCTGTTTCTTCATAGCTCTTTGTAACCTCTTTGCTCTATACCATTGATACAAACGCACCAATCCCCACAAAGTGATTACACAAATCACTACTATGATGATGGGCTTCAATATGTACCAAACGATACCCTTTCCTAAGTTGGCAAACCAACTTCCAACTTTACCCATTCCATGGCCTACTTTTTCCCACACATTTACCTTTGCCAGGTCCTCAATTTCGTAGTGTATGGCAGTGATGTTTTGTATATACTTCTCTAGAGGCTTTGAATTGTCTGGAATGTAAGTACAGCATTCCTGGACCTTCAAGGCCCTACAGACTCCTCCCTCTTTTGCTAACAGAACATCTAAAGCAAGTCGGTTCTGAAGAACCATTGCCCTAATCGATTGCATCTCCCCCTCTATCAGCATCAAGGATCTTGCAGTACTGGCAGACAGTCTATCTACGACTGTAGCTAACCTCCTGATCTTAATGTCATTCATTATCAATCCTAAGAAAGGGAATGCAGCACCTATTACATCTCCAATTACTTCCGCTGCACCTAGCCCTCGCTTCCATCTAGTGGATATTTCTTTCTTAGGCGTGTCTAAATTCTCAACATGATATATTTTAGGGAAGACAACAGTCAGATAGCATGATCCGTACCAATTATCTGGTAACTTCACATAGGCATATCTTCCACATACAAAATATACATTTGGTATTGCTTGCATCCCTTTCATGAAGTTCTTAGAGTAGTACTCCAATTGAAAAGCATGTTCGCAATTGACTTGTCCTACAAAAACGTTTTCATAGTAGGAGTAACTCCTGTGAATGCACAGTTTCCCCCGTTTCTCCTTATCCAAAGCAATTGGACCAATACTTCCTTTTCGTTGTTGTGCCCTTTCCTCCTTGGTCCAATCTGTTTCCCCTTGTCCTGATGCCTTCAATGCCTTCTGCTTTCTGTATCTAGTATCTACCTGAGCTATAAACTTTTTCTCAACTTCTGATATTTGACAAGTCAGATTGTTGTTTCGAGCATGTGAAGTATCTAACGTTCTCCATGGAATAAACCATTTGTGTAACCTGTCTTCGCTTTTGTAGTAGTCCCATTTATTCAAATGCTTGAAATTCGGAACCTCTGGCAATGTCGAGTCGAAATTCGAGAAGTAATACTCAAATCCGTCTCGTCCATAAAACATACTTAACAATAAACTACACGTTATTCCATATGTCAACGGGAGATGATGGTATTTGATACCCTCCTCCACCGAAATTGGTAACTGCATACATACATAGCAGTCCTTTACCTCCATGGCATCAACATATTCATAAAGCAACTTAGCATAAGCATTTGACTTGTAATTCCCCTGTGATTCATCCATGTGTAACCTTTTTACTTCTGCATCTAACAACGCTTTGTCTTTCTCATTGATGTTTCCCTTCTCCTTAACTGTGGTAGTTCTCGGTGTTGACACTCCCTTATCCTCCTTAACTGTGGTTCCATCCCCTTCGTGTCCCGCTAGGAATGAAACAGTTACCACTAAAATTATAAGAGAAACCACTACTCCTAAAAATGTAACAGCTATACATTTTGCCCTGCGGTTCGGGTTGCCAGCCTCCATGTTCTCAAACAGTGTAGTTTTCGACTTTCTTCCAGCATTCACTTCCTCTTCTTTTCAAACAAAGTCTTTCTCTCTTGCAATGTCTTTCTTAGAACACTTGGAAGCTTGACAATTTGTTTCCGCAAAACAGTTCAAAGTCCAGTAGAAATAGACAACCCTAGCCCTTCTCCATCCACTAAAATGAAACCCCTATCACTTTTCTTCTTCCACTCGGCGCTAGGTTATCTTGCAACAAGTTTACAATTTCTTTTCAAAAGTCTTATTTTCGTCTGAAGTTATGTATGACTCAAGGAGTGACACTACTTCTTCATAAACGTCCATTCGAAGTATCATTCCCTCAGGTTCTGGACAGTTCGTACCACACCATGGAAAGTCAACCTTTTCTAGGATTATTCTCCTTATTTCGCTCAAGACAAGTGGACGGACGAAATTGAGAGTTAGTGTTTTTTCAATTTCCAATCCTGGTACTATCAGTTCTATATCCACAATTACAAAGGGGTCCGTTCTAATCAAGATCACTTTCTTCACTTTTCCAGATCTGCACCCCTTTGAAGACATTCGTAGTATGATCTTAGTCCACAACAATAAGCACTCCTAGCAATTCTACTACTCGTTCAAGCATTTCCAAACGAAGAAGAGTTCCTTCCAATATTGGATATCGTGAACAGCAAACTGGAAACTCAACTGTCTCTAAAAGCAATTTTCTTATTCCACTCAGGAGAGCAGGATGAACGATGTTGAGTGTCAGCAACCTTTCGGTCTCCGCTCCTGGCAGTAGAAACTTTATTTGCACTGTGATGATCGGGTCAGTTCTGATCAGTTCCACTTCCCTGATCCTCCCTGTTCTGTGTCTCCCAGACATCTGCAACAAGGTAGGTCCAGTCGGGAGTAGAGTATCTTCTGCTAGGCACTCGCACTCTACTTGATCTTCTAAGACCCTCCTCAGCTTGATCCTGGATATCTTCTTCTGGATCTGAGTCTTCGGATATAGGAGTAAGCGTTTCTTCTTGGGCCGACCTCAAACTTAGCCTTCTTCTTCTTGTTGGCCAAGTGGCAGCTCCAAGCCTTATTCTCCTATTCCTTGTCCTCCCACTTGGTTCTTGATCGCTCCGATACGGATCTGAGTCTGAGTCGTATTCACTTCTGCTCTCTCCTTCAGTTGCGTCTTCTGTCTCACTGCCGTCCTGCCTTCGCTCTTATTCTGAATCCGATGCGTTCCCAACTTCTTCCGACACCTCCTCAGCTGCCTCAATCCCTTCTTGCGACTCTTCTTCCACTTCCGGGCTTTCGTCTGGGATGGGAGCTGTTCCTTCTAGAGGTGCTGGAACTCTTCTAGTATGGGATGCATGGATCCAATTTGGCAGCCCCCCGCACTTCACCGCGGTGTTCGTGATCAGGATTACCTGAAAGGGCCCACGCCAGCGAACATCTAGGCAGTTCTTCCGGACGTGTTTTTTAACCAGGACCCAGTCCCCTGGGTTCAGGTCATGACACAGGTTCCTCGCTGTTGGAACTTCAGCCGCATGCACCTGAAGAGACACAGAATGGATGGCGTCAGACAGTCCTTTACAATAATCCAAGATCAGATCATCTGTAATATTCAATAGAGCAGTAGTTGGAACTGTAGGAAGTCTCATGGCCCTCCCCATCAGGATCTCGTGGGGAGAAAGACCTGTCCTCCTATCAGGTGTGCTGCGCATGCTCATGAGCACCAATGGAAGAGCATCTGGCCAACTCAAAGATGTGGATGCCACTACTTTAGCCAATCTATTCTTCAAAGTGCCATTCACTTGTTCCACAATTCCTGAAGCTTCTGGTCGATAACTACAATGCAGCTTTTGATCGATATTCAGCGTGGAGCACAACATCTTCACTATTTCGCTGTTAAAATGTTTTCCTCTGTCCGATTCCAAAGAGGCAGGCACCCCGAAGCGCGGTATCAACTCCCTGAGCAGCAATTTTGCCACTGTGAGTGTATCGCACCTACGTGTAGGGTATGCCTCAACCCATCTGGAAAATACGCATACAATCACCAACACATACCGAAGGCGATTGACTCTTGGCATTTCGATGAAATCTAGTTGCATTCTATTGAAAGGCCCCCCTGACCTCCCAATGTGACTCAGTGTGACTGGTGTTCGTTTGCCTACGTTCAGTTGTTGGCAGGTAACACATCGCTTACATACTGATTCTGCTGCTATTCTGAATTTCGGGCAATACCAAGTCTGCCTAAAAACTCTCATCATAGCATCCCTTCCTAGATGTACTGGACCATGTATTTCTCTCGCCATGGGATTAGCTAATTCTTCAGGTAACACAGCTCTCCCATCTGCTGAAACCCAAAAATCCATTTCACTTCGCACGCAACCTGCTATTTCCCAAGCCTTTTTCTCTTTTTCAGGTGCGTTCTCCTGCATTATTCTTAAATCCTCCCAAGTGTCTACAGTTTCCAACATCATACTTAATTCAGTCTTTTCTTCTGCACCTTCTATTTCCACCTTTGAGAAAGAATAACTTTGTTCCGCACAATAGCGTGCGACTTCATCAGCATATCTATTACCTTGTGACACAAAATCTGTATTCTTAGTATGAGCTACACACTTCACTACTGCAATATCAACAGGACCTTGTAATGCTTCTATCAGCAATCTCACAAATTCTCCATTTCGAATGGGCGAACCAGAGGAGGTCATGTAACCCCTCTGAGACCACAACTGCCCGAAATCATGAACCACACCGAAACCATATTGGCTGTCCGTGTAGATGGTGACTCTCTTTCCATTTCCTGCTATGCAGGCACGAGTTAGGGCAATAATCTCTGCTACCTGTGCGGAATGTACTCCTTCCAGGCAAGCGGCTTCCACAACTTCAGTAATGGTACAAACAGCATAAGCTGCTCTTAACCGACCAGTATCGTCTCTTAAACATGAGCCATCAACAAAGTAAATTTCATCGGGGTCAGACAATGGCTCATCCACTATATCTGGTCTGGGTTTCGTGCATAGTTCAGTCACATCAAGGCAATCGTGGTCTTCACATCCTTCGCCTTCTATTACCGAAGGTAATGGCATCAAAGTAGCAGGATTCAAGACAGAGCATCTCCTGAGAGTCACGTTTTCTGCGGCAAGTATAACTTGCTCATAACGCGTGAGCCTGCTATTGGTCAGATGCTGCGTCTTCGTCCTGGTCATTAACAATTCAACTGAATGTGGTACATACACCACTACTGGATGTCCCATCACAATACTCTCGCTCCTTTCAATGCTGACACCCGTTGCAGCAACGGATTTGAGACATCCGGGCAACGCTGCGGCTACTGGATCTAATGTAGCCGAAAAATATGCAACTGGTCTACGGGCATTACCGTGGGTCTGTGCCAAGACTGACAAAGCACATCCCTCTCTCTCACAGCAATAGAGTGAAAACGACTTTTCATAATCTGGCATTCCCAGAGCCGGAGCACGACATAAATCGTCCCTCAGCTGTAAAAACGCCACCAGACATTCTTCATCCCATGGTACCGGATCACTCACCTCCTTGTGCGTCAGTTTCTGTAAGGGCTTTGCTTTCAGTGAAAAGTTAACTATCCACTGTCGGCAGTAACCCACCATTCCTAGGAACATTCTAACCTCTCTCTGAGTTGTAGGCGCATTCATTTTCATTATCGCCTCAATCCTCTCTGGGGACACCTTACGTTTCCCTTTTTCTAACCTGTGCCCTAGATACTGTACTTCTGTCAGACAATACTGTAACTTGCTCGGAGATACCTTATGTCCATTTTCAGCTAAATGATTCAGTAAGGCAATTGAATCTACTTTACAAGCTTCCTCTGTTTCTGACGCAACAAGTAGGTCATCTATGTACTGTACCAGAACCGAGTTCTGTGGCAGTACTAGATTCTCAAGATTCTTTTTCAACAACTGATTAAAGATGGATGGACTGTCTGTGAATCCTTGTGGAATTCGACACCATGTTAAAACGCGATCTTCCATTTTAAACGCAAAAAGGTACCTGCTCTCTTCATCCAATGGGATTGAAAAGAAAGCCTGGCAAAGATCTATCACTGTGAACCATTCTGCTTGACATGGTATTTGAAACAATATCACTGATGGATTCGGTACCACGGGACAACATGAAACGACTATGTTGTTAATCTTTCGTAAATCCTGAACTATCCTAAACTTCCCACTAGGTTTCTGCAAACCCATAATCGGGGAGTTACAAGGACTGCCCACGATTTCCTTCAGTATTCCCTGCTGTATCATTGACTCGATCACAGGCTTTATTCCTGCAATCGTTTCCTGGGACAATTTGTATTGAGGCGTTCTTGGAAACTCAACATTTGGTTTTACCAGAATTTTTACCGGTTCTACCCCTTTAATCAATCCTATATCTTCTCCTGTGAAATCCCACACCTCTGACGCCACTACATCTCTTAAGTCTTGTGGAAGATCTTCTACAGTCAGAGTAGGATATAGTTCTACACAGAATTTTGAATTGGCCACCTTAAAGGTAGCATCATCGTCGGTAGTCTGTACCTCTACTCCTTGTGGGGTGCAGTATATGGTGCAATTCAATTTGCATAACAAATCCCTACCTAACAGACATACCGGACTCGAGTCACAAACCACAAACTGATGTTCGTTCATGTGGTTTCCAATTTTCACAGACACTGGTTCTGTCAAGGGACTAGTCATTCTTTTATTTGCGACTCCTACCACCTGAATTGTTTCCCCTGACATCGGCAAGTCTGGAACCACCGCTGATCTCAGAGTCGAACGAGTAGCCCCAGTGTCCACTAAGAACGTAGTGGGACACCCTGCCACTTCTGCCTCAACAAATGGCCCTCTCTGATCCACTTCTAGAACTGCCCCGAGGGTACAGTCCTCTTCACTGCTCACCCGTTGTCCTGTCAATGGATCAATGTAATAACATTTTTCTTCCTCGATAAACAGAGGCATTTGTTTAAAGACCTTTCCTCCAGCTGCTATCTTCGGTGGCTGTGGGAATTGGGCCCGTGGAGCCGAAGTCCCCCCTTTGGCCACCTTACTGCTTGGGACTGTCACTTTTTGCACTGGGTCTTCTTGGACCTGCTCTTCTACTTCTTGCTCTCCGTTTTCAGGGTTAAAGGGACACTCGCGTCGCCAATGCCCCACCTGATGACACAGATGACACTTTGTCGTTTTCTTTAAAGTGGCAAAGTCTATCCTAGGTCTCTGCCCTTCTTCATTATCTTTGTTCTGACCATTTGGTTTTCGTCCCATCCCCTGTTTCTGCTGGCCACCCTTCCCAGCGGACTGCATTTGCACCACCATCAATTTCTCCTTTAGATTCTTGGCTTTAGAATCTATCTCATCACTGCAGTACCTCGCATATCGTAAAATCTCATCTAGTGGTTTGTTCTGCCAACAGATTAAATGTTGCTGTATCATCAAACAAATATCAGGTCTCAACCCCAATACAAACTTTGACACGAACTGCCCTATGTCTTTGGGATCCATTACATCTAGTCCACTGTATTGCTTGAATGTTTTCAACAATCTTTCATAAAACTCGTGAACTGTCTCCTTGGGTTCCTGCCTTGTTCGGTCTATTTTTACCCAATCTATATCCTGTGGTGGTACCTTATCTTTCAGCCATGCTATTACCCTTTCATACTTTCGCATGACTATCTCAGCTGGTCCATTAGTTCGAACATCTCTCAATGGTTCAGCATTTGGCCAGTCGACACTAGTCTTACAAGGGGTCCACAAATCAGATGGGACCACGATGTCAAACAACGTGTTCAAATCTATCCACAATACTTTCGAAATTTTAACAAACCTCTCTACCTGCTTATACCACTCGACTGGGTTGTCCCGCAACTTCGGGAATGAGTTGGTAAATGCGGCTAAGTCTCCTCTACTCCAGGGCACATGTACATAATTTCCATTTGATATTTCTCGCAAAGGGAATGCCTCCATCTGCATTACCCTTCCCTCAGGGGTCATCACATTTGTACTTCGCCTAACTGTGCCCTTTTTCGACCACCTTTCTTCCCATTTATCCAGTTCTCTCCACACTCTTATCCCTGTTACCAGCTCTCTTATGTGTGTTTTTAATCCAGCAGTTCTCTTCTCATCTAGATCTTGGTCTGCGTACTGTAATCTGTGGTTACTCTGTAATGCCCTTGTCCTAGACAAATCCACGGCATACTTGTCTGCCAAATCGGTCAGTTTTTCATGAACCGCTCTAGCTTTCCTAGTAATATCCTTTGCCATGAACAATAACTCATCCTGTTCGTACAATTCTATCCTCTCCAAAGGCAATGTTCCATCTATTATCTCCTCAACATCTGATTTTAAACTGGTAACATCAAGCCTTTTTGCCTTTATTTCAGCTTTCAAGACACTCAATTTAGCTCCTCCATCCGCATCTCTCCCATCCCAGCTCCGAGATCTACGTTTAGGTATTGGTGAATTATAGGGAGTCCTCCCCTGTTCCCATCTCTCTAAGTCCCATGCCTTTCCGTCTTCTCGGGGTGGGTGGTGAAACACTCCTTCATGCCTCCCAGCCTCTCTCTCTCCATCCTGGCTAGTTTCACGGGATTGAGGATAAGAGGTTCTATTACTCCCTCTTTCTTCCCTACTTCCCTGTGCTTCCTGAGTATTCGAGGCGTGGCGGGACCTATCGCTGTTCTCCTTTCTCCAATGTTGAACGTCTTCCCCAAGCGTATGATGAAGGCACCTAAACCTATTCTGAAAATTCCGTACCGCCTCATCTCCTCCGTTCCCCCAGAGACGGGACATTTCCTCACATTCTACAATCCTAGTATTTTGTTCCGATTGTTCTCTCTGATTTGTAGGACCTGCATCCCCTCTATTCTCTTGACTTTGGCCTTCCCGGCCCTGACTGCTTTCGCTGGCCCCACAATGAGATACAGTCCCGTTACCCCTGCTTTCCCACTCTGGTTCCGTTCTTGTCCTGTTACTCGGAGATACTATGGACCCGTCCCATTCCCTCAAATCAGCTCTTAACTCTGAAAAAGATCTTGGCCGCGGTCCCCTTAGATCCATTGGTCCTCTCGGACCTCCCTGTTCTGAATTGGGACCGACAGTTGTGTCTAATGGGGTGTTCCACGTTACCGAACCTGGTAATTGTTTCCATGCATTTGTCACATTATTCCTCCTTTCCATCTCAATCCTTTCCCTATCCAATTGCCTTTGTTGTTCCCCTCTATCCCTCTCAGAATTATAGATCGAAACTATGGGTCCTATGGTAACAGGCACTTGAAGAGCGTCTGGCAATCCCACAGACTCAACCCTTTCTGTGGTTGGCGTTTTCTGCACCACAAACCTTCCCACTACACTCTGTACAGTGTTGTTTGGAGGTGTTTCTCCGCCTTTGCTAGGTGTCCATTCCGATATAGGGAGTGGTGTATATCCCTCTATCTCATTCCCATCTTCCCTTGCGAGCCCTCTATCTTCTATCAATCCCACTCTCGGAGGTGGTCTATCCATTAACAATCTGTTTATCAGATTGTCCTCCGACTCGCTTTCCTCGTCTTCTTCCATGAGGTTTCCTCCTCCTGACACCTCCCTCATCGGATACATTTTCTCCACCTCAATAGTCTGTACCCTCCAACGCTTTTCCTCCTCATCCCATTTGGAATCTCGCACTGCCCTTACCGATCGCGTCAGCCTTTGTTGACGCCTGTTCAAATTTCGGTCGTGTGCAGCCTTAATCCATGCATTAAGAGCCTCAAACTGTGTTGGTCTAGGTGAAGGTTTCAATGAGGACATGGTTGCTTTTAGCCGATGTAACACCTCTAACTTAAACGTTCCATACTTCGGGAACTGCATTTCCTCATTTCCTTCCGTAAGCTTATTCCAAGCCCCAATCCACAATATCGTATGCAGCCCAACATTCGTTGCCATATAATGAGCTGGCGTACCCTCTGGGGGAGCCTCTTCCCCGTAATAATGTTCACTTCGTTTACGTTTAAAAATCCCTTTCAAACACTTAAAACACTTCATGATTTCTCTTTTCTCCGCGTTTGTTTACTTCCTGATGATATTCCACCAATCTCAGCGCCGTTCTCACTAACTGGCCTATCCGTACGCAACTTTCCTCCGACGTCACTCTAGCCGCCCAACCAGAGCGCGGCTCTAGCTAATGTCACACCAACCGCTCAATCACAGCGCGGCTCTAGCCGACGTCACCCGTCCCCCTTCGCAGCAGTTCCCCTCCTTTCTCAGCTCGTCTCCTCGGTCATGCACGCATCCCATTCATACACTGAAAAATGATTACTTCCGTCCAAGCGATCACCTTTCTTTGACTGTACGCCCACAGTCTTTCTGTAGTTGTCACCCTAACTTGGCGAAATGTCTTTCCGTTTACTTCCAGACAATCGCCTTCTCCGATAGGTTACTCACACGCAGTAACTTTCGACCAGCGTCCGTTACTCATACACTCACTCTTACACTCCCCCTATCTTGGATCCACGGCGGTCAATGGTACCTCGTGACCTCCGTACTATGGTCGACAACTACCCTGGATGTTCGATACACCCAAAACCACTTAAGCTCTGGCCTGAACTTAAGATTTCACCAGTTCACCCGTTTACCAGGTTACCAGTTTACCAGGTTGCGCGCGCTCACAACCTTCTCTCATTCACACTACAGGCATTCAACTCCGCAAGACATTACAATACAAATACAACACAAAACACCGCAATCTGTTCACGCATGACCCTTTTTATACTCACTCTCCGATACTGCTGCTTTTCTCGCACCGTCTGCACCTTTCGGCACACGATTCTTCCGCTGCTCGTCTCTCGACGTCTCGGGCCTTGGGGTAAACTAACCTCTCTAGATTACCTTCCTCAAGAAGATAACCATCCTCTGCTACCAACTGCTAACGCGGGATTACTGGTTACTAATTATCTTGCCAAATCCCTTCTTCCTGTCGACTGAACCGTTGGTACCTGTCTTGAGTAAAAGGTAATCTCGAGGTAAACAATCAATTTAAGAACTTACACCACTCTAAATGACCACTGACCAAAATTAAGTTTTAAAGATTTAATATAAAGTCAAAGATAACTGAAGATACAAACTTCTCAAGATGAGATTCAACAGGTAAATCGGAATCACTATGAACATGAACTTCTTGAATAGTCTGAGTCTGAAGAACAAAATAATAAGTACAAGTTCGAATACCATCAGGGTTGCTAAAATGGATACAAGTTGCAACCTCAAAGTCATTACAGAAAAGAAAATTTAAGGTTAGTCTGTCCCTACACTATACTAAATGACATCCCTACTTAACAAGATCTTAACCCTCTAGGTGTCAGCCGTGGTGACTTCCTAAGAAGATCACGCACTTCTCTTTGTCTCTTCTCTGATAATGGGTCTCTCCTGATCAGCCTATCTGCCTACCCATCCGCTTCCTTAGGCTCCCAAAATCATCTGCTCTGCTCTCCCCCCGGGTCACTTTCCCTAATACCAAATCACATTTCCAATAGAAACGCCCCTTGGGACGCCCCTCACGTGGTACATCTTTCCGCGGCAAACTCCATGATGGTACTCTTGAAGACCCTCGTTAAAGTTGACCTTGGTTCCCAGGCTTCTTCTTCCGTGCGCTGATACCCCCTGAAATTCCTGGAAACTCCTACAGGCCTGCGCAAGGCGCCACTGAACAAAGTCCCTTTCATTCGAGCTGATTAGGACCCTCGCACCTGCATACAGCTCTTCCTGCAGTGGGCCTCAAATTCCAGACTTCCCCATATCTTAGGCCATAAAACACTCTCAGAGCTTCATACTGGACACCTCACGACCTCTCCTCTAACGAGCACATGACGATTTCAACTTCATGACATTATCGGCTCTGGCCTACTTGATTTACATTCAGCAGGTTCCTGCACTCTTAAAACGTTAACTTGATTTAAACAGCAAACATTCTTAACTAGCATACGTTTCTAAAATAACACATCTATAAAGCATATACTTTTAACCCTAAGTTCAATAGTACATTTTGAAAGAACCATGTCAACCTTGTCTCACATTATTTTAGCAGCACGTTTAGATTTGCTTGTGAATTGCCATGAGGCCTACACAAAATACTGGGTTTTTAGAGTTACATTCAACTCTTACATTATTCCTTTAACATGAGAACATAAGGTTTTCATATTCATCCCAAACATTTCTACATTAATCTCACACAGTTATGATTATTGTTACTCTACTTAAACATTCTATGCATTTCACCACTGAATATAAGACACTCTGTGTATTTCACTTCTAAATATAAACACTCTGTGTATTTCACTTCTAAATATAAACACTCTGGTGCAAAGTACATGTTAACTAACTACGTGCTTGTAAATATGGCGTACTTATACATTTTTTCCCAAACTCGTGCTCTCTCACCACCATAAGCACACGTTGCTGCAGATTCGATGCTCCTTTTTCTTCCATTCCTTCTCCCCTCCTCTTGTCTCCTCTAATGTCTCCGCTCCTCTCTCCCTCTTTCTTTCTTTTCTTTCCCTTTACTCTGCTCTTCACAGGTTCTCAGTTTTGCTACCATACCCGATGCTTAGATTCCATGTTTATGTATTCGATGTACATTGTTTATTAATCAAGAACCCTCTGTTATATGTCTCTGATATGTTTTTGCTTTTTCCATGATGTGTGTATTTTAGGTTGCATTATCTTCTTGAATGTATCTCAGAGTATCCTTTGCCTTCTTTGTTTTTGTATCTTTGCTTTTCTAAAAAATAAAAACGATTTGAATTTAAAAAGAGTACTCTTTTCGCCAACACAGTGGTCTGCTCTCCCGATTTAAATGCAAGCGGACCTCTGGTGTAATTACAGTGGAGACTACTCTGTCTTTGCTGCCGCTACACCCCTAGGATGGCTTGATGGAGTAAGAGCCATTGTAAGTTGTATGTCGGCCCACCTAATTTAGAGGAGGGGGACATACAGGTCAGTTTTCATTGCCCGTCACCACAAGGAAAACCTTGACAGTAAGGACAGAGAACACAGCAAAATGCACCACAACCCCCCTCACCTTGCTCTTCCTTGCCATGAGAAATAACTCTCATGGCAACCCTAATGCTCTGATAGCAATATTGTTTGTCCCTGTGATACCCATCTATGTGTGAAAATGTGGGGATAATGTTAGTGTTAATCAAACTACTCCATCTGTAAGAATGTCCAGGACTACCTAGAGTGTACAATTCCATCATTTACATTGTATTAAATGTATTGAGCTGTGTAGCAGAACTTGTAGTGTAGTTCCTATCTTCCCAATAGGCTCTGCGCATTGGAATAATACCTACAGCAGTAAAGGCCTAGGCCAGACGTTAACTAGGTCTACTACTGTCGATACTAGACTTAAGTTTTGGGTTTGCCAGCGTAGCTCAGAGTTCGCTAGAAACTTTCTCGAATGTTCAGGAAAGAATTAACTCCCCTGATTAGACAAGAAGGGATTTAGTTTCTGACAACCATAGAACATGACAACTTTGCTCTCCCCTAATCAAGAGTGTATCTCCAGAGTCGTGTGAGCACAAGGCAATTATTTTACTCAGTCAGTACGTGCATTCTTAGTCTCATCAGATTGTAGAGAAAAGGAAGAGACGGGCGTGTTCAATAAAAAGGTGTTATTTATTGATCAGTCTCTTTTCTCGTACAAGAGAAATGGATCGATATTATTGCAATACTTATAGTTAAGTAAAGTGCATACATTAAAAGCAATAGTATAAAATAATACTGTAAAAACATTGATATGGTTTCTGAGCCATATGATGTTTAAAATGATTGAAATATATTTACATACACATATACATTTGACTAAACGTACTCAACTGGTGTTTCTAAATACGCCTACCCCGTGTACCTGACCTAAGTCTAATGCGTGGGCGGGAATAGAAAGTTACAGTTTAAGTTAAGTTTGTTTTTGCCAAGTGAATAACTAAAGAATTCTCTGTGAGGGGTTATTCAGTTCTGTACCTGGAAGTTAGGATGAATGAGGAATGGTATCTCTTTCTCTGCTCTCGATATTCCAGGCTGCCTGCGAGGGCTGCCCGAAAGCGCCGGTGCTGGTTCTCTCGGCAGGAGATAGCAGCGCGTCTCTCAGCGCGTCAGGAAGGCGGGGCTGCTGCCAGCGGGGTCTGCTCTGCTTCTGGGCTTCGGCAAGTATGGCTGCTCCGTCTCGTCACCACGCGTGTGTTTGCATAGGGCAAGATCGGCAATATTTATACCTTAAAGGTGCCGAGATTGACGTAAGGATGGACATAGATACGTCAATAAAGATGTCATACGACTTGCTCGTTAGCACATTCTTTTACTGAAGTTCTCTGTGAAATCAAAACAATGGCCGCACGGATTTTCCAGGTTGTCATAGGTTTGATTTGTTATGAGAACGTCGTATGCCTTATCAGGGGCTGGAGGAATGTCGCTTGTCTAATTAGATCTCAAGCGTTATTACCTAATCAGATAACACGTTCCTGTGCCGTAGTGTGACTGCGTCAGATAACGGTATCTGCATCATGGGGGCTTTTCTTGCCTCATGGGCTGACTGTTAGTTAACTTGATAGTTAGTTTAACCAGAATAGGGTCAGGAATAGGGGGATCGATTCAGAACCTATAGGAATACATGACAAACTAGCCTCATGTGATATGTTGTTAATGAACAAGTGACTGATTCTGTTGACGGCCTCTCGACATGAGGAAAGTGCAGATGATGGACTGTTTCCGTCATTCTTCAACTCAAGTGTCATGTGGAGGCTTTGTGAGGGAGGTCGCAGCAGGGTTGTGGCAGAAGAAGTTCTTGCCCTACGTCACAAACCGTGGAGACGCCTCCTGGCATCCGCCATAGCCAGGCTGCCGAGCAGTGGAGGTTGGTTCCTGTAAAGATGTTTGATGCTAATGGAAAGCCAACTATCACAAAAAAGTGAGGTGAGAACTATATGGATTTTCAACTGTCCTAGTTCAGAGTGAAGAGATGAGTTACACAAGGACTCCGCCTAAAATTACCAGCTCAAGCATAATGTATCAGATTTTGCTTAATTGGTGCATACTAGAGCTGAAATATGGCCAATTCCTACCATCCCTTTAGATGAACTGAAGTGCGATCATAAAACTCCTATAGAGAATTACCTTAATCCCATAGGACAGTGTTCTTATGACCTAAATCCAGAGCCCTCGCTTAAATAGGCACATGTTGCTTTTTTATAATAAATACAAAGTTTATCACCCACAAGAGGGGTGAATGTTCACTGTGTGGTGCACGGCTTTCACTAGTGGCAAAAGGATCCACTCTTGATCCAAGGGGTGAATTGGGTACCTAGGAAACATACATAGCATATGTAACATAACATGTTTATTGATAAAGCGCATGTTCACTCCTTCGGGCATCCAATAACAGAGTTTTCTTGCTACTGAACTCAATTGAAACAGTGGCGAAGTCTCTACTAGTAATCAAAATATAGCAAATTATGTAAACACTTTGAGGCCAGAGTTAGAATTTGGGGAGGGGTACTCCCAACATAAACTTGACCGATATCCTGTCTGCCTTTCTACAAGCACATTATCTCCTAATGCACCTGTAATAAGGCAGACATGATATTCCTCAAGAGCATGGATTATACCAAGGATCCAGGTTGCTTAAGCTCAAAGAGCGAGGGCATTAGACCACCAATTCCAAGAAAGCACTTAAGGGTGACCATTGTTAGTGGTCTTCTGGGCAATAAATCTTCTTGGTGAGAGTACCCAAAAAGGTGCAATGTAGAGACACACTCCTGATATAAAACAGTTTGATCATTAGCAGAGAAGTGCTGCAATTTCTAATTCGCATACATTTGTACCTAAATAAATTCCTCCGCATTTCCTGAAAGGAAATATACCAGAAAATGTAGTAAGTAGTAGCTGTTCTGGTTTCACTCCTTTTCCAACCCCCAATGCACTTGTATCCAGGGTCGGACTGGGCCAGTAAAAAGGCCCGGCTGCCAAAATAAAAGAGGTGCCCATTAGTGAATCAAATAGCTAAAAACTGGCTCGCTTTTGCAAATCGGGGCTGTTTTGATCTTATGAAGACAAACTGTTTAGGTGTTTTGCAAGGTAGCAGAGACTGCATGCATGTGTGAGTGCTACAGGTAATGTCTGTGGCAATATTAGATAAATCAACAGTAAAAACGTCTTACAAGACCATAAAACAGGGTCACAAACTGCCCAAAAATAGGCCCACACACTGACCTGTCAAACCAGTCCATCAGGTACTGCGTGAGATTCTGAAAGGCAGGTCAGACACAAGCGTTAGTTTCTCTATATGGACTCAGGTGTGTTGACCCCTATCTGCGAATCATTACATCCTTACATACCTATCTTCCCAGGTGCAGTGTCCTGTCCTCCTACTGGGCATGGTTTATTGCAACCACCAGCAGAGGCTTTGTATCTAAACTGTGCATGTCAGAATGGTCGGTTTGTTGCGTGCGGCCAGCCTGACATGCGTAATTCTGGCTTCCCAAGTCATTGTTATAGGGGGGGCTGGCTGGGAAGCAGACAAGGCTCCACTTAACATTTTGAAAATGGCACATCCTCCATCACCCCTACCATTCTCAACATAATCAATACCTCCCTCTCTTCTGGTTTGATCCCCCCTGAATGGAAAAAAGCGATGGTCAGAGCACTTATGAAAAACCTCATTTGGATCCCACGGATTTTACTAATTATCGGCCCATCTCGCTCCTCCCTGGAGTAAGTAAAATCACAGAAAAATATGTCAACGGCACCCTCTCTACATTTTTAGAATCCCACAATCTGCTCCATCCATCTCAAACAGGTTTCCATCCCAGACAATGAACCAAACCCGCTTTAATGCTTTAATAGCGGTAGTGGGGGAATCAGAGGCACATTCGCTATCATCCTCCTCGACCTCAGCATGGCCTTTGACACGGTGAACCATCAAATTCTGATTCAACGTCTTAGGAACGTTGGTGTGTCAGGCCGTGCTCTTAACTGGCTGCAATCCTTCCTGGGAGGAAGGTCTTATCAAATGTTTGAAGAGGATGTCAACCCCGTTCCCTTGCAGTGCGGTGTTCCCCAGGGCTCCTCCCTGAGCCCAACTCTTTTCAACGTTTATATGTCTCCCTTAGCGGCAATAGTCTCCCCCTTTGGGATTCATATGGCGTCCTATGCCGACGATGCGCAACTGGTCATAGCGCTTAGAGACCCTGGGGTGATAACGCGCTATATAAATGGAAATAAATAAATAAATAAATAAATAAATTGAACCAGCCTGACCAGTCGCCCACCGACCTCCACTTCTGTTTAGAGGAATTGGCCAAGTGGATGAGCCTTTCTCATCTGAGGCTCAATGGCGACAAAACTGAGTTGATGATGCTGGGTAGTCATCGCAGTTCTAACATTAAAGCTCTATGGCCAGTCTGCATGGGGTCGTCCCCAGTCCCCAAACCGGAAATAAAAAGTCTTGGAATTTGGTTAGACCAAGACCTTTCCTTCAAAACTCAAGCCAGAAAGACGGCTGCTTCCTGCTACGGTCAGCTGAAAATGATTCGGAAAGTATTTACTTTGCTTCCATTTTCAGCGAAAAGTCAAGTCAAGTCAATAAATTTGTATAGCGCGCTACATACCCAGAGGGTCTCAAGGCGCTCGAAGAGGGTGGGGAGTTACTTGTCAAATATCCACGTTTTAAGTTGCTTTCTGAATGCTAGGTGGTTCTGAGTAAGGCGAAGATGAGTGGGAAGTGAGTTCCAGGTTTTAGCTGCCAGGTAGGAGAAGGATCTACCTCCCATGGTGGTTTTGTTGATGCGAGGTACAGTGGCAAGGGCTTGGTTGGAGGATCGTAGCTGGCGGGAGGGGGTGTAGAAGGACAGTCGTGTGTTGAGGCATTCGGGTCCGATTTCGTAGAGTGCTTTGTGTGCGTGGGTTAGGAGCCGGAAAGTAATCCTCTTATTGACGGGGAGCCAGTGGAGGTTTTTCAGGTGGCCAGAGATGTGTTCTTTACGCGGTATGTCTAATATGAGCCTGGCTGAAGCGTTCTGGATGCGTTGGAGTTTTTTCTGGATTTTTGCGGTGGTACCGGCGTAGAGGGTGTTTCCGTAGTCTAGTCGGCTCGTGACCAGAGCGTGAGTGACTGTTTTTCTAGTTTCGGTGGGGATCCAGCGAAATGTTTTCTTGAGCATGCGAAGAATGTTGAAGCAAGATGAAGAAACGGCGTTGACTTGTCTGTTCATCGAGAGTGAGGAGTCCAGGATGACGCCCAGGTTGCGTGCGTGGTCAGTCGGGATAGGTGCTTTTCCAAGGGCCTCTGGCCACCAAGAGTCATCCCAGGCGGAGGGGGAGGTGCCTAGGATGAGGACTTCTGTTTTGTCTGAGTTCAGTTTTAGGCGGCTGTGCTTCATCCATTCGGCTACTTCTTTCATTCCTTCATGCAGGTTGGTTTTGGCTATGTTTGGGTCTTTGGTGAGTGAGAGGATCAGTTGAGTGTCATCAGCATAGGAGATGATGTTGAGGTTGTGTTGGCGAGCGATGGTCGCGAGGGGGCTCATGTAGACGTTGAAGAGGGTGGGGCTGAGTGAGGACCCTTGGGGTACGCCGCAGATGACTTCAGTGGCCTCTGACTTGAATGGTGGGAGGCGGACTCTCTGGGTTCTTCCGGTGAGGAATGAGGTGATCCATTCCAGTGCTTTTCCATGGATTCCGACGTTTCTGAGGCGTTGTAAAAGGGTGCTATGACAGACCGTGTCGAAGGCTGCGGAGAGGTCGAGGAGGATGAGGGCGACTGTGTCTCCATTGTCCAGTAGAGTTCGAATGTCGTCTGTTGCTGCGATGAGGGCGGTTTCAGTGCTGTGCTTGGCTCGGAAGCCGGATTGTGAGGAGTCGAGGGATTTGTTGGTTTCGAGGAATGCGGCGAGCTGGTTGTTGACCGCTTTCTCGATGACTTTGGCCGGGAATGGAAGGAGTGATATAGGGCGGTAGTTTTTGAGTTCGGTGGGGTCAGCTGTGGGTTTCTTCAGGAGGGCGCTGAGTTCGGCATGTTTCCAGCTTTCCGGGAAGGTTGCGGAGTTGAGGGAGCAGTTGATGACGTCTCGGAGGTGCGGTGCTATAATGGAGTCTGTTTTGTTAAAGATGTGGTGAGGGCATGGGTCTGTGGGGGATCCTGAGTGGATAGAGTTCATCAGACGGATGGTGTCCTCAGTGGAGAGTGGCTTCCAGTCATTGAGGATGTTCAGGGGGGGTGGGGGTCCTGCAGGGGGTTGGGTGGGTTGGTCTTCGGGTCGGTTGTCGAAGCTGTTGTGGATGTCTGCAATTTTGTTGTGGAAGAATGAGGCTAGGGAGTCGCAGAGGGCTTGAGAGGGGGTGATGTCGGAGTTGGCCGAGGGGTTGGTAAATTCCTTGACGATGTTGAATAATTCCTTGCTGTTGTGGGCGTTGTTATCTAGTCGGTCCTTGAAAGCGGCTTTCTTGGCAGTCCGGATCAGTTGGTGGTGTATGCGGGTGGCGTTTTTGAAGGCGTCTTTGGTGCTGGTGGTTGGGTCTTTTTTCCAGGCCTTCTCAAGGGAGCGGCAGAGTTTCTTGGATTTCTTAAGATCATCGTTGAACCAAGAGGCCTTCTTGCTGCCTAGTTTGATTTGTCGTTTTTTCAGTGGTGCTAAGATGTCGGCGCTGTTGGATAACCATTGGGAGAGGTTGGTGGCTGCTAGGTCTGGGTTTGAGGAGTGGGCTGGGGGGTTTTGAAGAAGCGATGAGGAGATCTGGTCGATGGTGATTTTGTTCCAGTTTCTTTGCAGAGTGGGTTGGGGGTGGTTGTTGGAAGTGGGTTTGTTGTAGGTGAAGTGAACGCAGCTGTGGTCAGTCCAAAGGAGAGGTGTGGTGTGGCTGAAGGAGACATGTTTGCTGGAGGTGAAGATAGGGTCGAGTGTGTGACCTGCGATGTGGGTGGAGGTGGTGACAAGTTGTTTAAGTCCGAGGTTGGCGAGGTTGTCCAAAAGGGTGGTGGTGTTGCGGTCGTTGTTCTTTTCAAGGTGAAAGTTGAGGTCTCCCAAAAGGATGTAATCCTGGGAGGGGAGCGCGTGTGGAGTGATGAAGTCCGTGATATCTTCGCTAAACTGTGCGCGGGGTCCTGGTGGCCTGTAGAGGAGGGTGCCTCTGAGTGTGGTTTTGGGGTCGATGTGGATCTGGAAGTGAAGGTGTTCAGAGTTGGCGAGATTGACGTCTGAGCTGGTTGAAATGCGGATGGATTTCTTATGGACGATAGCGATACCTCCTCCTGTGTGGCCGGTACGGTCCTTGCGTATGATCTTATAGTCTTCCGGGATGGCAATCGTGATGTCGGGGGCTGATGTGGCGTTCATCCATGTTTCTGTTAGGAAGGCGACGTCCGGAGAGATGGTGTCTAGTAGATTCCAGAGGTCGATGGCGTGCCTGTGGACCGATCGGGTGTTGAGCAGGATGCATTGTAGATGGTTGGGGTCGGATATCTGTTGTGTGATCGTAGACGAGATGTTCTTGGTGCCGTCGAACTTGCAGGAGTTGCAGGAAAAGGGTCCATGGGTGTGTCCAGGAGCGGCTTGGACGCAGTTGGGGGAACGGCCAGGGTTAAGGGCTAGGAGGGTGGTGGCAGCGTAAGTAATGCGGGTGGGGTGGGCATTACGAGGACCAGGGGGGCTGGCTCTGGGCGCGGTCCAGGCGCAGACGGGCGCAGACGGGCTTACCTTTGGCGCACCTTCGGCGCGACTGGGGCGCGGTCTCTGCGCGTGGACGCTGCGCGTTAGGTCATTGGTCATAAATGGATGGTGGAGGGGGCGGAGCGTGGGAGGGGCAGCAGCTGGGAGGCGGTGGCGGGAGGAGGGGCGGACCAGGGGCAAACAACAACACAAAATGGAGGGTCAAAGGCGAGCACAGCCAGGGGCAGCAAATGCACAGCGTGTTTAAGGGAAAAGAGCCTTACACGCACAAACCAGCTGTAAAGTATCCCAAATCAGAGTAATTGCCTCAGCGATGTCGCGCTACTCTTTAAATAAATAAAGCGACAGTGCAGCACAATTAAATAAATAAAGTTGACAGTGCAGCGCTGTAGAGCGAGCGAGCAGCGCTATTAATTAAATGAATGAATGAGTAAATGCAGCGCTAGGAGCTGAGATGCAGTAGATCAAACTATACCAGCGTGCAGGTCTGGAGCGAGAGGGAGCAACCGGACTGAAGGAGGGTCCAGGCGGTCACTGATACTGGTTCAGCCTTGATCCTGTCTAGGATTTACTTTGGCAATGCCCTCTATCTGGGGGCACCTAATGCGGGGATTAAAAGGCTTCAGATTGTCCAGAACGCGGCTGCAAGATTGCTGACCGGCACCAGTCACTGCTGCTCTGCAAAGCCTGCAATTCGCTTCCTGCACACGCTTCCAGTTCAGGAAAGAGTCTTCTTTAAGGCCTTATGTGTTGTCCATAAATCCCTTAAAGGGAATGCCCCCCCCCTATCATCAAAGCTCTGATTCGCCCGTATAAAGCCTCCAGAAACCTTCGCTCAGATCCACTCCACCTAGCTGTAGTCCCCAGAATCAGAAAAGCTATAAGTGGGGGCAGGTTTTTTTCGTATAATGCCCCAAGCTTTGGAATTCCCTCCCACTGCACCTCCGTAGAGAACCCAACCATCTTACTTTCCGTAGGTATCTGAAGACCTGGCTCATCCCCTAATCTCTGGTCTCTTTCCCTATAATTGATCAGCGCTGGGACACTCCCGGGTAGCCATGCACTTTACAAGAACGCTTTTTCATTTCACAAGTCTCCAATGGAGCGCCGCGCTCACCTGCCCAGCCAATGTTCAAGCTGCTCTTATTCTGTTTACTGTGATAAACAGCATGAGAGAAATTATTTTATTGACCGAGATGGGTGACTGAGCATGCCCGGCATGCTCTGCACTTCAGTTTGAGTAGTGCGGGTGGATTGGGAGGTTCCCTATGACTTCCATATGCCGAAAAGTTCTCCTGGCACTACCACCACCCTTGCATGAACAACGGGAGGGACCGTGCAGCCACCCGATACCTGACAGCCATCGGATCGAGTGGCGCTCTCAAACCTCGGTAAGCCACTCGGGGTACAGAGACTCTTGCTGCCTGCAATGGAGACCCTGGGTCAAGCAGTAGGGTTGCTTCCACATCACGGCCATTAACTTTCGGGAGATCCCTTCCAGAGCGCTGCCTGAATTGAGGATATCGTCATCGGTGGTGGGTCTGAGAGTCCAACTTTGAGCATGCCAGCTTCAGATAAGGGGGTTTTTATTTTTATTATTAACGCCCACATGTCCCTCTCCAACTCCCAATCCCACCCCCATGATCCTCCTCCCCCTGTACTTCCCATCCCCCTGCGCCCCCTCCAACCGCTCACCACTATTTGTTTGTTTCGGCCGCCACTGTCAGACACTGCGTATAAGTATCTTTGGTGTACCTCTCAAAATGTGTTTCTGCATGATGCAAAATGTATCCAAGAACAAAATTGTAAGTGATCAGCAATTATCGTGCTATTTTGCATGCTCACACTGCTGCCTGAAACACATATCACATAATAATAAAATTGCATCCAATATATCAGCCTAATCACTACATTGCAAGGTAAGTATAGGTAGATGTAAAAGACACACACAATAGTTAATAGGGTTGGGGAGACGGTGTGAAGGCAAAAATACTATTACACTGATGTACTGAATGTAATATTATTATAGGTCGATACTGTTGACCTCATTAGAGCATCCGAGGAAAAGAGCAACATCATGCATTTCTGAAAATAAGACTGCATGTGAGGCAAGTTCACATGTTTGCTCTACAATATTTCCTTCCAATTGTAGTCTCCAAGGAGCAGAAATATTCACAATGCAGCAACAAGCTGGTAAAATAGCACAGTAAGATCCTGCAGCACACGTTACAATCCTGTAGGATCAACTCGGCCTTTCATGCTTCTAATTTTAACAGAAAAAGGGCCAATTTTGATACAGTAAGTATAACTATATATAACAATGCTGTCTTAAAAGCACTGTGATTTTAATCACCAAATAAATGACAATTTTTGATAACTATACAACAAGTTCAGCCATGATCCTAAAGAGAAGGCACCCCCACCTCCCATCCTTGTGAACTGCAGGATGAATTCATTTACACATTGGCATACAGTGAAACAGTTTTAAGTAGCAATGTCTCCCTAACTTCTAGAAGGTGTGAGGGTTTGTTGAACCCCGTATCACACCATGGTCTGGATGACTCAAGTTTCACCCGATTGGTTTTCCCTTCATGTAGGCTTGAGCAAAACCTATTTGACTGAAGTTTCAGAGAGAAATGCTCATAAAGGAAATGTTTATTACAATACTGAGTCCAACAAAAAAGGTGCGAGAGGTACATGTGAGAAAATTAGGTGGGTTAAGATCTTTTTGTGTGTGGGGGCTGTTTATACACTAGTGCACTCCCTTTCCTGGGCATGCAAACTATGTATATGGTGACTAGTCTCTAACATTTTTAGGATTATTCAAACAGGGCTATCACCCCAACTTCATTTAAACAGGGAATATAGGGATCTCAAATAAATAATATCCAAGCAATGCTTTGCAGTGTCATTGGTTTGAGGTTTATTTATTTATTCTTGAGTTTTATATAGTGCTTGTAGACCCGAAGGTATCATAGTGCTTTACGTTCTGTGAATAAGCTTACTCGGAACTACACTCGAGTATTCGTGTGGGTCAAAAACAGTCAACAAAAGAGTAAAGAACAATACCGTATTAAGGTAGTTAAATACGGTCACAAAAGTACTTAGCAATACAGCATTAAGGTAAAGGGCGTCAGTGACAGACTGTCAACTCTTGGCTTAAACAAACCTCCCCTAGTCATGTCCCTTTATATCACCTATATTTCAACAAGAGAGTTAGGGTTTTTCGGGTCACTCCTTTACCCCTCAGAATAATCAATATTAACAACAAAAGAGTGCCGCGAGGTGTACCAAACTCAAGAAAAATATTTTGTGGTTACTAAAACTAGTTTATAGCTCAGAATCAAACTAAATAAGGAGTGATAATGAAATGATATCACCTGTAATATGGTTGATGCTGCTCAGATAGGCAAGGGTTCCTCTATCCAGATTTCTTTAAAACAAACCTGGGGAAATAGGGGGTCCCTTCATCCCCAGAGAAATAAAATATCACTGGTGATGGCCCAGGTCTCAAGTTGTGTGTGGTCATGGGATTAGAGGTCCCAAAGGACCTGGACTGCTTCTAGTTAAGTTTTGATGAAAAGGTCAGCAGAAGGCGAATAGTGGTATATCTATGATCATCTACTAGGACCTGTGACATGTGATAATGCAGGAAGGGCAATGCCAATGTGCTTACATCTATTGAGGTCCAAGATACAACTCCTTGTATAAGAAAGTTAAGCTCTATACATAAATGCAATTAGCGTATTCAAGATCCTTAATTAATGATATTATAACAATAATTGGGTAACTTCTTCCAGAAGTACGTTTCAAGGAAATCTAGTGCCACCTATGGGGAATGGCTAAAAACAGATCTCCTACGGAATTGGTTGTAGATAATTTGCAGGTTGTGCTGAATCCTTCACCAAATGATGGATAACTATGTATTGGGATGTGTGACATGTCAAATACTGAGTTTGAGACAGATCAGAGATGAATCAGAGATGAGGTCTGTAGCAGATTTGTATAGCAAAGGGATATATTCTGAAAGGCATTAAGGATGGATTAAGAGACACAGATGCAAGATAAATAATGAAAAGGTTTGAGGACAGATTTTGAGAAACAATGGAGAGATAATGAGGTAATGGATGTAATATGAGATAGTCTGGGGCAGATTTATAGAGAGATTATTCATAGATTGTGAGACAGGCTAGAAATACATTCTAAAAGAACAGAGATTCCAAGTAATCATATACAGACCCTCTCATCACCTTGTTCTGATCCTGTTATTACATTTTACTTCTACAGAACATCTTGGAATTTAAAAAGATTGCTTTTAAAACTATAAGGGGTGTAATAGGTCTCCATGTTTTGCTCTACTCAAAACAAAATCAGAGCATGGTTGTAGTGTGTCTCTGCAATCAATTTAGAGTGGAAAGTCACTACGAGCATTTTTGATAGAAGTTTGGTTAGTTGAACTGTTGTCGAAGATCCATCTGATTAGAGCTTCATAGAGCATAGCTCTGCCTCCATGCCGATAAAGAAATTATATGCAGCCTGTAATAACTATGGGAACGATGTAGGTGGCCCATTACCGGTCGGTAAACCCGAAATTCGGTAAAATTTCAGGCTAACCTGAGCCATTTTTGATGTAGGGGAAGATTCGGTAAATACCGAATCGGTATTTACCGATTTGGTATTTACCGAATCATTATTTACCGAATCGGTAAATGGCATGTAGGAAGCACTTTTAAGAGAGCTTATGTGCTGTAAGGATTCGTTATTTACCACCAACTATTAGTTGGTGGTAAATACCGAATACCTTTGAAAATGCAAATCTGTGCATTTTCAACAGTGCCATGTGGCAGACATACATGCCTTTAGGGCATGTATATGTGCCACATGTGCACACAAGCATTATTCAGGGGTACAACAGGGTGTCACTGTGACACCCTGCCACCCTTGAATGTTTCCCTATTTTACCGAATCGGTATTTACCGATTCGGTAATTCACATTCATTCCTATGGGCCTCCAGGCCTATAGGAATGAATGGGAATTACCGAATCGGTAAATACTGTTTCGGTAAATACCGAATCGTACTGATTCGGTAATACTTACCAAATTTTTTGCTACATAGCATTTACCGATTCTAAAATACTGAATCGGTAACATTTGGTATTTTAGAATCGGTAAATGATATATACCTACATCTGGCCCTTAGTGACTTATCAGGATGACATCTTGGGAGAAGTAGGAATTCCATTCTTGTGGGACGTTTCACCTCCTCCACCATTATCTGTTTCCGAAGCTACTAGCATGAAACGAGCGGGGAACCAAAATAGAGCACCAGTTGAAATATAGTTGTGTGGAAACCAAAAATGACAAAATAGCATGGCTGGAGCAGACAACTTATCAACTTATCGCTTACCCAGTCCTTCCTGCACATTGCCTTATCCAAGGAGAAATGGTGTGTGTGTGAACAATGGTGTGTGGTGCAGAATGAAATTATTGCTTTGTATTTCAAAATGCATCACCAGACTCCAAGACTGTACTTGATAGCTAATGCTTACTGGAGCAGCGGTGGATGAGGAATGATAGAGGAAAGTAACTTCTACGTACATCAATCTGTGCAAGCAGAAGTACCTTCCACAGTGTCGCCGGTTACAATAGTTACACGAGCCCCCAAATCTCACCCCCAACTCCCAACTTATAGCTGAACTATGGACTGTGACAACAATTCAATTCAATTCAATAATAACCATTTCGGCTAATTTGACCTTAAAAGCACATATAAAATAACATACAATTCATTTACTTTAAAATCAAGATAGATAGATAAAAAAGAGAAAAAGACTGAGTATGTACAATATAAGAGGTTAATTAAGACATACCCAGGTATGGCCTAGAACGGTGTAAAATACAGTGCAATCTATGATGGCTGCTCAATGAGAGGAGGGTCTATTCATGTAGATCGCTAGTTCAATCAGAGATAGAAAGCAGTATTGGCATTTTAAAGTCCGTGTGCAAAATATGCGAACAGTTCACCAGTCAAAATTTGAGAGGTCAGAGCTTTATCTGCACCGGTAAAAGCGGTCAATTCTCAGAAACAACAATCCAGTATGTCAATAAATTCATAGTATAAATAAGTTACATCATTAAAATAGTTCTCAACTGAACAGTAAAACAGGTAACCCCTTTAAAAGTCCTTCGTTTGACAACTGGTGTACAAGAGTATAGACCTTGTTTATTAGGGTGGTTTTAAAAGTACTCTGCGAGTGCACAACGTAGAAAATAAGAAGCATGTTACCGAATATACTATGGGGAGGCTAGGGTTGTGTTTCAATATCCTAAAAGCCTCAGAACAGCGCCTGGTACCTAAGTTTCTGCACATCTGCACCAGCCACCGTTTTCCCGCTTTGTGGTATCCGGGGCAGCAAAAGAACACGTGGTAATCTGATTTGGTGGAACAGTCACAGGCCGGGCACCCCAAAGTTTGCGAGCTCACCCATTTGTTTGTAAAGGACTGAGTGGCAACACGCCATATCTAAACTGTAGGTAAAGCTTTCTGGCAACTGCCGGCTTGATGTCGTTCAGGGCCGGCTCTAGGCTATACCAATCCTTAATTTCTTAGAAAACTGCATTTAGCTTGCCTACTAAAGGACTACTCTGGAGTTGAGCCAATTTGTACTCCCAATAACAGTCCTTTAGCTCTTTCCTGGACACTGTGGCACATGCCTCTTCTGGTCAGCCCAAAGATTACCCGGTCTCAGGTTCTCTGAAGTGTGTTGAATGTGAGAGAGCCAGGGTAGTTTACCCGCCCGCGGTAGGCTCATCAACTCTCTTAGTTCGTCCCTGTATTCTAAAAGTTCTGGGGTAACCCACAGACGTCGCCAGAATAAAAGGGGTCTAAGATTGACTTCTTCTGCAATAGCCCTTACCCCTAGTTCCAATCAGAGCGGCGTGAGTGGGGTGCTCCGTGGGAGACCAAACAGTTACCTGAGAAAGGTGTTTTCTGTCTGCGTGGGACTGTCAGAACAAAGATGACACCACATTTCCGCGCCATACAACGCCGCTCCCCTGGCTTGACACTTATATATTTCTGTTGCTGGGCTCACAGGTTTATGGCTGGATTTTTGAAAGACCTTCTTTAAGCCCCCTGATGTTTGTGCTAATTTCAAGGTTGATTTTTTAATTTGAGCCCCCCAATCCATTGTTTCTGTGATAGTCATGCAGAGATAATCAAAAGCAGATATTCTCGCTAGGGGGTTTACCATTTAAACTTGCATTTGGTCGGGTACTTTTGGCTGAGTTAAACACCATGAATTTCGTTTTTTGAAGGTTAATCTCAAGCCCTCTTTCTCTACAAAAGCCATCAAATCTGTTAAGTACCCTCTGTATCCCCATAAGCCGCATCACTGCCACCAGCACCAGCACCTGAGGGGGACACCAGCTACCAGGCTACAATGCGCGTCAGGAGGCGCTAACGCTTCTCCTGCCCTGCTTTCCCGCGCCGGAGGCGCTTTAAAAATCCAGTGCGGCTCCCGCAGCAGGGGACGACGGATCACTGCTACCAGCACCTGAGGGGGACAACAGGTACCAGGCTGTAAAGCACGCCAGGAGGTGCCGACGCTTCTCCCGCCCCCTGCTTTCCCGCGACAGAGGCGCATTAAAAATCCAGAGTGGCTCCCGCAGTGTGGGACCCCGCATCACTGACACCAGCACCAGCACTTGAGGGGGACAACAGCTACCAGGTTGCAACGCGCGCCAGGAGGCGCTGACGCTTCTCCCGCCTTTCGCTTTCCCACGCCGGATGTGCTTTAAAAACCCAGAGCGGCTCCCGCAGCGCGGGACAATCACTGCAACCAGCACCTGAGTGGGACCCACTTTCCCGCGCCGGAGAAACTTTAAAAATACAGCGCGGCTCCCGTGGCATGGGCTGCCGCATCGCTGCCGCCAGCGCCTGGGGGGACAACAGCTACCAATCTGCAATGTATGCCAGGAGGCGCTGACGCTTCTCCCGCCCCCGCTTTCCCGCACCGGAGACGATTTAAAAATCCTGCGCGTCTCCCGCAGCGCGGGACGCGCGCATACCCGAGGCAAGGGCGGGCCCATTTGCGCACATCAGCGACTGAAAGAGTCTGGCTGGGCCAGCCCACTTGGCTATGTTATCGGGCATCACCAATTATGGACCACGGCTATGGAACAGGTTCTGTAAACATCTGGAGTGTAAGGCGGTGAGATTCAACCCTTAATTCTCCATTTTTTTCCGTTCTTACAGTCACTTTGGCCTTTTAACTACTACCTCCCTACCATTGTCAAAAAACCAGCAGAATGTACAATAAGAGGGGCTCATATTTTGCAGGGTGGACTAAAAGAAACTGCTAAATTATGTTTTGTTTTTTACTACTTATGAAAGTTAACGGCCAAGAATTCGACTGCATACCTATATTTTAGTTTCTCGTAACAGTCTAGAAGGAGTAGATTGACTCGAGATCCAGGTCATAGCACCTTATGAACAGCTGGGTGAGTCTCAGGTGGAAATTGTTAAATCCGTGGAGGATTTAGGGCATTGCTTGATACTAGGGGAAGGAGAAACCTGTGGGAGCATGAGCGGCTCCTCAGGAGACAAAAAAGAGGGACATAACATGGTCTTGACCAGCAACCAATTCCCTTCAATAAATAGTGGGACTGTCACGAAAGCGGATTCTGGGTTTTGCGGGACCTCGTCCCCAACTACCCCTCCAGTTGTCGCCAAAACCAATGCCCCGGATCCACCAAGGCTGCGAGTCTTATCCTGGAATGTAGCCGGTTTAAACACCAAGATAGATAACCCCGAATATGGCTATTTTATTGACCAGTATGAGACCTGTATGCTCCAGGAGACGTGGGCAAGAGGGGATGTCTTAAAATTAGGTTTGCCACCTATAACATTCCCGCAGTATCAGGTGGAAAAGGAGGCCCTCGGGTGGATTAAGCACATGGGTGGGAGTCCATTTAGGTTGTACAGCCAAACAGATAGAAACTTAGAAACATCTTCAATTGATATTTGAAGACAACGGAACAGGTTTTTTTCATTGTCGATCACAAATGGCGCCTCCGGTGTGTAACGTTATTTTATTCTCTCAACTCACTATTCTGACGGTGCCACAGAAAGGAGGAGAATCCATAACCTCCAATTAGGCCAGAGATCCATACACAATTGATACAACAGGGATCTGTACACACGTCAACTTATTGCAGTGTAAATACTGTAGGTAGTAATACAACAAAAGAAAAAAACAATAAATGCAGAGGAAGTCTTGATAGATGTATTCCTTCAATTCAGATTTTATTCACAACGCCCAGCCAACACGTGTTTCTTCAGGGCACTTTGCCAACGACTTCATCAGGGCTCCAATGGGCAGTGGTTCCAAAACTTTTGCCACAATGGCTATATGCTCTCAGCCGGTTATACTTCCGTCCCGGCTGCCGGGTGATGTGGGGGATCTTGCTGAATCGTCTCAGCAGTTCGTATGTCGGTAAGTACCAGAAATGCAGCATACAGAAGGAGTGTCCGTATGTGAGGCAGCTCGAGTCTCTCTACCTTCCAGCGTCTCCGCGTGTGTATCAAATGGTGTGTGTATCACACGCGGAGACGCAAAGCTCCTCGAAATGGTAAAAAATCTCCGCAACCACGCAAAAAGTTCAGCGAACACGCGGAATTGCTTGTTCTGCCCGTTCGCAATGCTTTTTTCCTGTTCGTGAACGCAGTTTGCGTGCTCGGGGAGAAATATCTTGCAAACACGCATTTTGAAAGCGCGAACAAGCAAAAACATCTGCGAAGCCGCGGAATATTTGGCAATTCCGTGTTCTCCGCAGAACGAAAAAATACCCAAATTCCGCGAGCTGAACAGAATTTACCGCCCAGCCCTAGTGGAGGGACCATTTTGAGTCCCTCTACTCGAGGGCAGAGACAGTGGACGACTCAGCTCATAAAGCCCACTCCCCACCGGTTAATTGCCCGATTGCACCCATGTTCACCCCCAGGACCATGGACGACACCCCAACAATAACTCTCAAAGAGATAACGGGTGTTCTATGCAAAATAGCACCGGGCAAAGCGCCAGGATTAGACAAGATCCCAGGAGATTTATTCCACAGTGAACCTACTATCTGGGCACCAAACCTTTGGGTCTTATTCAACGCCATTTTACAAGGCATGAAGATTCCTGTTAGCTGGGCCAGAGCTGAAATAATTCCTATATAAAAAAAGCATTTGTAATGCAACAGGTCTCGCATTTACGCGAGTTTGAGCTATTGCCATTGTAAATGACAATTCCTTTTATTTATGTTTTGGTTTTTGAAACATAAATAAAACGCATTGTCATTTACAATGCCAATCGCTTAAACTCTCGTAAATGCAAAGACCTATTGCATTGCACATGCTTATTTGTATTGGGCATGAAGCATTTTGAGTGCACGTTCCTACGTTCGCATGGAAAAATCTATATTGAATACATTTGTTGAACCTCGTACTTGCCCTTTAACTCTGGAATGTTTGTGTCAGGAATGGGAATGCATTTCTCTGGATGAAGTTAACAGGTATAGTAGCATGCGTAGCACTAGCACCCATGCTGCCATGCATCACTTTAAAGACCAGTACACACAATAGTGGTATGGAAAATATCTGTCCAAGGATACAAACAGGTAAAACAGGGCAGCAGTGTCGTTAGATTCCCTTGGAGAGCCATGCAAGCTTTACTCAGTCATAAAACGTATAAAGCACTTGAAGAGCACTGCAAGCTTTCTTTACTCAGATAGCAGCAGCGCGATGAGCAGAAATGGAAACTTCTCAACACAAACAACATGTAAATCACACGTGACAATAATGCAAACTTCTTTCACACTCAAAATAGGAATGGGAATTGGCAGCAGACTTCCTTTAGAGAGAGACAGAGAGGCACGCACGCAAAATATATATATATATATATATATATATATATGTTCAAACAAGATGCCTGTGACATGAGAGGCACACTGCAGGGCTCTCCTCTCCGGGCTGAAAATGTCACAGCGCGCTTCTGCACGTTGCAAGGAGTAATGTGCCCGACGCGTTTCTGGGGGACTCCACCCCGTCATCAGGGGCTGCTTCCAGTCAAATCTCGATGTAATTCACGTGATTTATGGACATTTTCCATCAGGCAAAACCATAGGCAAGTATGTGGCCTCTTGAGTTGGAATTATGGGATTTGTAGTCCGTAGTGAAGAATACACCTCGATAATCTTGGGTGAGTGGTGCTTCAATTTGATACCTTGAGTAGGTTTGCTTTTTGTGCTTTGGCGCGCTGTAATTAAACTAACGAGTCCTGCGCTCCTGTTACAGCCAAGAAGTTTGGATGCTTTGAGCTTCATCCTACCGCTCCTCATTACAGAGCAGCAGGCGATGGTGCCCTCTCCGCGGCCAGGCTGCCGCGTAGAAATGTTCAAACAAGATGCCTGTGACATGAGAGGCACACTGCAGGGCTCTCCTCTCCGGGCTGAAAATGTCACAGCGCGCTTCTGCACGTTGCAAAGAGTAATGTGCCCGACGCGTTTCTGGGGGACTCCACCCCGTCATCAGGGGCTGCTTCCAGTCAAATCTCGATGTAATTCACGTGATTTATGGACATTTTCTATCAGGCAAAACCATAGGCAAGTATGTGGCCTCTTGAGTTGGAATTATGGGATTTGTAGTCCGTAGTGAAGAATACACCTCAATAATCTTGGGTGAGTGGTGCTTCAATTTGATACCTTGAGTAGGTTTGCTTTTTGTGCTTTGGCGCGCTGTAATTAAACTGACGAGTCCTGCGCTCCTGTTACAGCCAAGAAGTTTGGATGCTTTGAGCTTCATCCTACCGCTCCTCATTACAGAGCAGCAGGCGATGGTGCCCTCTCCGCGGCCAGGCTGCCGCGTAGAAATGTTCAAACAAGATGCCTGTGACATGAGAGGCACACTGCAGGGCTCTCCTCTCCGGGCTGAAAATGTCACAGCGCGCTTCTGCACGTTGCAAGGAGTAATGTGCCCGACGCGTTTCTGGGGGACTCCACCCCCGTCATCAGGGGCTGCTTCCAGTCAAATCTCGATGTAATTCACGTGATTTATGGACATTTTCTATCAGGCAAAACCATAGGCAAGTATGTGGCCTCTTGAGTTGGAATTATGGGATTTGTAGTCCGTAGTGAAGAATACACCTCGATAATCTTGGGTGAGTGGTGCTTCAATTTGATACCTTGAGTAGGTTTGCTTTTTGTGCTTTGGCGCGCTGTAATTAAACTGACGAGTCCTGCGCTCCTGTTACAGCCAAGAAGTTTGGATGCTTCATTGGTGAGTAACTGCTGGACAACTTCTCCTGGCCCGACAATGACCAGACACGATGTTGAATCACTAAAAGAAACCTAATTTTAGTAGCATCCAGGCAGTTTGTGAAGGATAAATGTAAATGTAAATGTAAATGTAAATGTCATGGTACTTATAGAGCGCACTGTCACCAGACGGTCACCTTGCGGTGTCGCCTATTCGGTTTCCTGGCGCTGATACTCATACCGCTGTGGAACCCCTCCTGGCTTTCCCTGTGAAGTGTCCACTCCTGGGCACCCCAGGGTGAAGCCAGGCATCCTTAGCGCTGTTGGGGCCGGTGTGGAGGCTAAGCAAGCAATTGCCCAGAATTGCAGCGTGGGGCCCGTGATTAGAATAGGCACCGAGGCAAGAATTAACAGGTCAGAGGTAATTGAGCCCGAGACCCCGCCGAGGCGGGAATCGAACCCTGGTCAGAACTCTGCATCAGGGTCTGCCGCTCTAACCACTGAGCCACACTCCTCCACACTTAGGAAACAGGATACATAGGACTTAGGAAAAGTATGGCAACTGTTGAATTTTTTGTGATTTTTTACAGATTGATTTGCTAGAGAGGGAGAGGTGAGACTTCCTTAACCTGGTGTTTTATGCTCAGTGTGTGCTATAAATAAGAAACTATAATGCCCTGAAAGAAGAATCTGGAAGTCACCAAAATATTGTTGTGAAAAGTCTCTGGTGACTCTCGGTAAACCGGAAGCCAGGACACCATCAGACCAGAGGCTAAGAAGTGTAAAAAAGAAAAAAAGGGGGAAAGGCCTTTTCCATCTATGCACCTAGGATCTGAGACAACATTCCCATACCCATCAAATCCCACCAACCCTGCTCCGGTTTAAGAGAGTTGAAGATGCACGTCTTTTTAGTACACTACGTCACAATGCATTAATGATACACTTCTGGTCCCTGAATCCAGCTACCTATCCATCATTTGTTAGCTGCATCCATATCTTTGAAACTGTACAGTGGTCTACTGACTTTTGCCTAGGCTTGCTCTATAAAAACAGTGCATATAGAGATTCAGCGCAGAGTAGTTGTAAAGTGTAACAACTTAACAGTCAAGCCCTTATTTCGAGTGTCCCAGATTTGGGGGAGATAAAAACTGACACAGGTGTGTTCAAAATGTACTAGCTGCTATAATTAATGATTCTCTAAAATGGAGAGTAACATTAACAAAACCTGCATGTCCCTATTTATTGGCCATTTGTCCCCTCGATGGACATCAACAGGTTTGACCTTCTGATACTCATACCGGGCATGAGGTTTTAAACGCACAACTCATAATTCCTATATGTGTGGTCAAAGGACCACCACCACCAGCCAGACTACATTGTGGAAACTTCCACCGGTGGTTGGTCATTACCCCTGTGGCGGCTGTGTTGTATGCCCACAAACAACACAATGCAAAGAGATCAAACTTTCTGAGACGTTCACCTGGCACTTGAACAAGCATACGAATTGTAACAGCTCACGATGCATCTATCTACTGACTTGCCCATGCGGCAGTCAGTACATAGGCATGACGATGAGACAAATAAAACTGAGAATTATGGAACATAAGAGCAACATCCGGTGCTCTAAAACCCATACCAGATTGTATGAACACTACGTGCAACATGGCCACCAAGCTGATAGCATCAAATGGGTGGTCCTTGAGTCCCATTCTTCTATCACTCACCAAGCACTATTCAGAATTGAACAACGTTGGATACATCGTCTACAGTTAGATACCCGGGGGCTTAATGATTCTGTACCCTGGGCATCACTAGCGAGATGAGTCTTCCCATGACTAGAGATGTTCCCCTTCCAACAGTCATTCTCTGTCTTGAAAATGATTTAACCCCACCTTGGTTGGCTGGCTATTCTCCATTTTGACACAGATAGCCATTGTGGATGTCAGCCTGAGTGACGATTGAGGGGGGTTTACCAAAGCCTTTCGTCATAACATCCAGACACATGAGAACATGACAGGGTAACATCAATATGTACGGTCACTACAGAACACCAGTGTGAACTAGGTCACAATATAGCCCCATTGAGTAATGCTGCCCTTGGCAAATCAGCAATTCTCCCCGTCTACATCTAACAAAACGCCTGTAGGTTGATACCCCATTGCCAGCCCCTTTCCAACCTATCCTCCTTCGAGACACATTGGTCCTCGTCCTTATAGGTCTAACTCCTTACTGATTGCAGGGCATCATAGGTCACTGGTCTACAAATTTTTAACACTCCCACACATTAATATACAGACCATGAGATCACTATGTACAGAGGAGTATATTCCCACTCTTCAACCTTCCTGCAATGTAATTTAGTATATTGTATTAATGGTGTCATGTTACATTAGTAAGGCGTGGCAAGTGATCAGTTCATCTAGCAATCATGTCGGCGATATCACAGCCTCCTTTCTTGGGCATTGGTATTAATCCCGACTGCTATATTGCCAGAAACAGACTTTCTCTGTCCATACACTAACCCCTATAAGATGGCCGCCACAATAGGGAAGACATGTCCCTCTACAGTTGCCTGACGCGCGCTCAGGCCACTGCGCATGCGCAGCCTAGGATGTTTTGGCCACGCCCACCATCAGAGCGCGACGCGGCAAAGTCGCGGATTAACAGCATATAACCCTGCCGATCCCGCCGGGACGGTACCAGCTGTTTCGCGCTACCGGTCGGAGCGCCGTGCGTGGGGGGTAGGTCTTTCCACCTTTGCTGTTTGATGCCAAGGTAAGAGCGTGTGTGTGTGTAACCTTGTGGAGCGTCATGCAGTGGACATGGTGCTTGCGTGATTGGCCTTACCGGTGGGAGCATTGTCATGGGTCTCTCCCCGCTCTGTGACCAAGGGATAATTTCTTGGCGGTCGGGTGCCCGGCAGGGACGGCAGACATTAGGACCAATGGGGGCATGGCCCTCTCGGGCCTCTGTGACGGGGTGCGGGCGGGGACCACTGGTCCGGTCCCAACCGGCCCCGAACGCGGAGGCGGGGCGGGCCGTCCTCCATGGCCTGCTGTTGCATTTCATGTTTGGCCACCCACTGGCAGGGCAGGCCGACAAGTCGAGAGTGACGGAGGGGGGTTTTGAGATGGCTCTCCCGGGCCCTCCCCTTCACTCAATCACAGTCCTTTCAGTCAGGCCCAGTGTCCGGTTACCAACCTGGCCTGGCTGCACTTAACCACGTCATTCCCCACCTATAAATAAACCCTAAGGGTTCCTGTATTTGTTCTTCCTGTCACAGGTATTAACCTCCTCGAACAGCCCCACGGGAACAGACTGCGGGGCCCTCCAGGGTTATATTGTAGGGTAAGCTCAAATCCAGTCAAACATTATTAATTGTTGTGATAACCTCTTCTTCTGTTTTAATTTTCATTCAATTATGATTGGTTTAATCCTTCATTACACTGCTACATTTTCATTGAATGGACATGCTAATTTAATCATGCCTATCACTGTGTAAATGGGATTTAGACCTCATAGATCATTGATGTATGGGTTATGGAGCACTTTTTCGGATCCTAGGTTTAATATGAATTGTATCCTCACCAGTCAGGCTTCCGAGCAGGGCACAGTACCGAAACTGCCATGACTCACATAGAGGACGATGCCCTCCAAATCCTAGACCAAAACGATACCTGTCTCCTCATCCTTCTGGATCTCTCCTCAGCATTCGATACAGTTAAACATGAGAACTTACTCGAACTGTTAAACACAAGAATGGGCATATCTGGGACTGTTCTAAAGTGGTTCACCTCATTTCTACACAACCGGACACAAAGAATCAAAAGCAACAACGTGCTGTCCTCTCCGGTACCTGTATCGCTAGGCGTCCCTCAAGGATCCTCCCTCTCCCCAACACTGTTCAACCTAGTTATGGAACCTCTCACTACGTTGTTACAGGCCTCTAATGTGCACTTTCACATGTATGCCGACGACACCCAACTTTATCTCAAAATACAATCTCCCAAGGACATCATGCTGCTGAACACCACGATCAGAAACACCCAATCCTGGCTTGCTGAGAATCACCTCAAACTCAATGCTCTGAAGACCGAGTTCCTCCTGATCTCACCTCCCGCTAAAATATCCACGGCTCAAACATGGCTTAAGCAATTAACGGCTCTAAATGTACAGCCCATCGTAGTAGACTCAGCAAAATCTTTAGGCATAACACTTGACACCAATCTCAACATGCAGCAGCACATCAGCAAGGCAACCAAAGGAGCGAACTTCCAAATCAATACCCTGAGAAAACTTAAACCTTTCCTTCCTGCCAAAGACTTCCAAACTGCAGTTCAATCTTTAGTCATCCCGCACATAGAATACGGTAGCACCGCCCTCTGCGGGCTCCCCCTAACTACAACGGCACCCCTAAGAGCGTCCCTTAACGCCGCAGCGAGACTCGTCACAGGCTCAAAAAAACACTCGCATATCTCCCCGGACTTTAAATCACTGAACTGGCTACCTTTTGAAGCCAGAATTCAACTGAAAATCGCATGCATGACACACAAGGCTGTGCATCTGAATTCACCCGCCTACCTCACTCAAAAGTTGACAATTTCGGGTGGCTCCCGAACTACTAGAAGCACAAACAATCTTTTGCTGAAACCTCGAAGATTTCGGAAGGAAAAAACGTATAAACGCTCCTTTTCAGGAATGGCACCCAGGATCTGGAACTCACTCCCTCCTGAAACAAGGCTCATCTCCTCCAACACAATCTTTAAGAAAGAAGTTAAAGCGATCCTCATGGCAAAATACACATGACCTATTACTCCGTATCACTCATAAATCTGCTCTGTAAGGCCTGCCCGACCTTGGCCTATTGTACCACCCGTATTATCGAATTATGTAATTGTATACGCTCACTCTTTGTATTTTGTTATAATGTTCGATGCACCTGGTTGATTATGTATATTGTTATATTGTTGACACACCTGGTTGACTTTGCACACTTTACCCTCTCCACCTCAACGATCTTTACATCCCTTCTACTGTCGCACCTGTGGGACTATACATCCTGCACACACCCACCTCAACTTGGCCCACCTTTAAACTCTAAATACTCTAAACACGCTTAAGCAAGTATATGCTCCTTGGTATCGCACTTTATGCTATTGACGCAATTGTTTGTCTACTCTCAGTGTACCTACACTACCACACCTGTAACCTACCTCATGTCCTTTGACCTACCTATGTAACTAGCACCTTGTACCTAACTACCTCATATATCACTTTTTATATACGCTTTATTACTTTGTATTTTTACTTTGTATTTGTACTTGTAAAGCGCTCTGATATCTGCAAAGATCTTGTTCGCGCTGTATAAAACTCTCAAAATAAATAAATAAAATATCCACCTAATGTTAAAGTGGTATTCCTGTATATATTTCTTCCAGGTTCCCCCTTAGAGTAGGACCTGTTGGCTTGCTCCCTGATAGACCCAGTGAGGTTGTATCCTTTTAACTTTTTACCTTATTACTTTTCACTGTATAGTACATTTGTTTTGAGGTCCTGAAGAATTGCCAGACAGGCATGAAACATGTCGACCTTTTAGAGGGTTGAGTCAGTCCGCTGTCAATCAAACAGTTTCTTTCTCCCCTCCCACCCTTTTAATAAGGGAGTCAGCCACCCGAATAAAATCCCTTGTGGACTGACTCACCTCCTTTTAAACCTCACTTTCCCTTCACGACTACACCACCACCAGACCCCTCACACGCATACAAACTATTGGCTGGAACAAAAGATCTCCAACAAAGAGCGCCTACGGCGCCCGTCAGACATTGCAGCGCCAGTCTGACGAGGAGCAGGGGACCAATGATGAAGCATGACACCTAGATTTCTGGGTGTGTGAGATCCCTTAGTTCCAACAAGGGAACACCCAGTTCCCTGACTATAGTTTAGTTTTGTCTCCATTCTCCCATACCTCCTTTTGATCCCCGGGGAACTCAGTATCCTTTTTTGGTTACAAGTTATCTGGACATATACTCTGGACCCCGTAAAAAACTGTCCACACTGGTTCCTTCCTTTGTACTAAATGGTCAAAGGAGTTACCACATATATATTGACATTTATCGGGCAACTCGTCATGAGGGCCTTAGCCTCCTGTGATTGAAACGCCCAGCTGGAGACTCAGTGTGGTGAACAAAGTATATATTCTTTAGTGGGAGCGGTGTTATGAGAGATGGATCATGTGTGCTATGTGATAAGGTTTATGTTTGTAGGTATGAGTTGGAGAGCACACACACTTTTGCCCTACCAGAGGAGATGGATTCTTTAGCTTGGTAAACCAGGACTTAATTTCCACCTGCCACACGTGGAAATAGATTATAGTGGTGACGTGTACCAGAAATGAATCACACCCAGTATGTGCCAGAACAATAAAAACCACAACCTCCAAAAATTCTATATAGGTAGCAACAAGAGTTACCAAACATAAAAAAAAATATTGGACCACTTGTAATGACGACCGTAGTAGTGGAAACCTGGCAAAGGTGCAGATGTTTGCTATTTTTATAAAGTAGAGGGTTCCTAGAGTTCATACTGAGGCTGGGTAATTTCTTTTGGAGTAAAGCCTGAAAACAATGTTTAGAAAGTTGAGTAATATTTTCAAAATTGGGCTGCACAATGGATCTTTGGTAGAAGTGTTTCAATGAGGTAGTGCAATCTTACAGGTTAGTGCCACTTCAATGGGAGCTCCTGGTTGGAAGACAAACTGTGAGTGATTCACAATAGCATCAGATAAATCTTCATTTTAAGCCCCATTCTTATCCCAAGGAAATCTCTCTGGTAAATATAGAGCTAAAAGGGAAGTCAAGTATTGTGAGGCACTACTGACAGAGGGAGTGTCTTCAGGTTTGTCGCTGCTCCGGGAGGCAGTTAAGGGTGTTTGTCTCGTATTGGTGCATGGGTGGAGGGTCTTGAAGTCTAATGGGACATTGAGGCAAAGATGCTTAAATAGGTAGAGTGAAGGATGTCAGCCCGGTTTAAAAATCGATTGGAGATTTGGAAACAGATGTAATCACTTACTAGACTTGGAAGTGGGGGGGGGTCACATTTGAAGGTGGAAATCCAACCACCTATTTGGTAGATTTTACATATTTGTATTTATATATTTATTTTATTACAATTGAGAAATGTATTTAAGGACATTGTGTCTCATGTAACTTGGTGGAGACTGAGGCTGTGAGACTAAACATGTGGTGGGATGTGGACTATGAAGCTGCGTGTCAGAGTGAAGACTGGCTTCCTTGATCAAGTCTCAAACACATCCTAAGCATGCTTTATAATGTTCTGTTTACAGAACCCGATGCATTGGGATATCCTCACTTAAATAGAATGGCCCCCAGTGACATGCTTAGATGTTCCTTTGACCGGTGTCCTAGCAGTGCCAAACACCTAAACATAAACAAATTAAAGGGAGCAATTCTGGGACGGATGCGAGTGCATTTGAGACTGAAGACTCTGTGATAGATGTACAAGTTGTGTTAGAGATGAGATCTGACACAGATCAGATGAAACTTCAATAGGCATATAATGGGTGGATTTTTTTTAATGATGAGCATGGGTTGACTATGTGAAAGATGAGGGGTAAATACTGAGAAAGACCAAGAGTAGGACCTCAAGACAGATGAGCGGTAAATATCTTGACAACAAAAGGAGTGGGTTTGATCATAGATCAGAGGTACAGTCAATGACAAATCAGTGGCAGATTTTGTGAAGGATCTTCAACAGATTCTAGGGGAGATGATGTTAGCTTGGCTTCGAGGGTAGGTCCTGAGACAAAACAAATGTTGATTCTGTAAACCGATGAGGGGTAAATTCTGAGATAGGGGAGTTGATCCTGAGACTGGGGAGGGGTTGATGCTGTGATAGAGAAGCTGCCAGACCTCAGATGGAGAAGCAATCCTGAGACATAGAAAGGACCATCCTGAGCGAGCGGAAGGGTTGATTACAAGACAGAGGAAGCATCATTTATGAGACAATGGGGATATATTCCATGACAGATAAAGGGTTTAAGAGCCTCAGAAGGCATCCAAGGGCTCAGATTCAGTAACAGGTGAAGGGTAGAATATGTGACAGGTGAGGATAAATCGCATAAATTACCAGGAGTAGAGTCTTTGTCCGAAAAAAAAAAAATGGTGGCCGGTGACACTAGATGCGGACAGACAATGGGGTCAGCTTTGTAAGAAATAGGAGAAGATACTGGAACGCGGTACATGAAGCATATTCAATTCTAAATATAGCATGTTTTATGTGCAGATCATTAGCATTCAACAAATGTTCAACTTCACAAGTTTTTATTATCCTTCGTTATGAATATTCACACAACTTTCGATCCTAGCCCCCCATTGGGTTGGCAAATACGGCATCTGTCAGATTCCACTGGCTGCAACCGTGCAGCAGAGACCTTCACTCTTAACAATTCAAAAGCCAATTATACAAATGAAAAAGGGACTCATTTTCTCTTATGAGCAAAATCATAGAAATAAAAGAGGGGTTGTGTCCCTGTTGCACTTTATAACAAACTGAATCCCAACTAGCTTCACGTTAGTTTACAGACTGCTCACTGACACCATTCACTTCATTTTTGCACAGAGAGATATGTCAAGAATGGCATAACTTCTGTAATTCTAGATGCAACTTAATAACCCACTATAAAGTTGTTTTTTTATTTGTGTTGATGTTCCGCAGATGTGTTCCCTGTCTTCAACAAAAAAATGATGATGATAAATAATACCTCCTTATGAAGGATACAGAAGCCGCCAAAACGCATTTAGCATTGCATATTGTATACGACTTAAATAGTGTAAAGATATATTTCAGAACCGGTTGCTACTGGAGGAATCTTGCCATAAGTCCTTAGAAGTCATCAAATGAATTAAACACCGTTTGGAAACAACGTTGTCAAACCAGCAAAGGGTTTGCATTTAGTGACATTTGTATTTCAGTTGTCACACCTGTGCCATTGCTGTGCATAGGATATCTCAGCTCAGGGTTACAAATGTGGTTTAGCTGAGATTTGGTAGAGACAAACCAGGACTACAAAACCCTGAATACTAAAAAGCTAAAAACTGGAATCTCTATCTGTAAGGGCACGAGTGTGGTGGCAGTCTAAGAACACTAGCAGTGTATGTGTTGTGGGGGATGCCTTTAGATGATTGTGAACATCTGTGTAAAGTATGAATCTTCCGACAGAAGTCAAGGAATTCCTTCACCTCAGCGGCTTCCTGTCTGGTTCTTTGTTTCTTGGGCCTATAAGGAGAATGCACGGGGTTTCATTCTCACTAGAGAAGACACCTTGGCCATACCTTCCCTTTAAAACACTATGAGAAGGGTAACACTGCACAACCTAGTTGGATGAATCTTGGAACTTTGAGAAAATACACACTGATTGGCTGCTTGACTGCAAGGACCTTGAAATGTGAGCTGGAGTTTCTCTCCACCTTATTAAACATCTTCTTGGACCAAGACCTGCATGCATCTGCTTGATGTTAAGGCTTTAGAACAAGGAGCAGAGTGACGTCTGTTTACTCTTAGACAGAATACTGAAGGGCATGCAGCACCCCTACAACTATCCAATGCTGCCAATGCACCTCCACCCTGGCCTTCAGCATCCCGCAGTACGTATGTGGCCCTTGAACAGTTCTACCAACGCACTTGGTATGTGCACTCCCTGATTTTGCAGTACCTGTCACTCACAGTATACTTGTAATTAACACAAACTTCTGCCAAAACACTCAATCCTGCAGCATTCCTACATATTGTTTCTATATAAGTTGACGTACTTCTGTCTCCCTAACACAGTTCTGCCAATGCACCTCAACCTGGGCTACAGGTACCCCTCAAATTGCATTATATATATTGTTTGCACACAGTATTCCTGTAACCCGTATTCAGTTCTTCCACCGCACCTCAATCCTGGCACTCAGCACTACCGATTATTACAGTATTTACGTTACTCACACCGCCATCTCGCTCCTCCCACAGTTCTACCAATGCACCTCAATCCAGAGCTGCACCACTTCTGCTATTACAGTTCCACCAATGCACCTCAATCCTGGTCCGCACCACCCCCTACCTACTATTACGGTTCTACCAATGCCCCTTAATCCAGGGTTGCACCACCCCCTACTATTACGGTTCTACCAATGCATCTCATTCCAGGGCTGCACCACCCACTGCTATTACAATTCTACCAATGCAGCTCAATCCAGGTCTGCACCACCCCCTACCTACTATTACGGTTCGACCAATGCACCTCAATCCAGGGCTGAACTGCCCCCTGCTATTACAGTTCTACCAATGCACCTCAATCCTGGTCCGCACCACCCCCTACTATTACAGTTCTACTAATGCAGCTCAATCCTGGTCTGCACCACCCCATACTATTACAGTTCTACCAATGCACCTCACTCCAGGGCTGCACCGCCCCCTGCTATTACAGTTCTACCAATGCATGTCAATCCTGGTCCGCGTCACCCCCTACTATCACAGTTTTACCAAAGCACCTCGATCTTGGTCTGCAACATTACCTACCATTACAGTTCTACCAATGCACCTCAACCCTGGTCCACACCACCCCTACTATTACAGTTCTACCAATGCACCTCAACCCTGGTCCACACCACCCCCTACTACTACAGTTCTACCAATGCATCTCAATCCTGGACAACATCGCTCCTGCTATTGCAGTTCTATCAATGCACCTCAATCCTTGTCCGCACCGCCCCTGCTATTAAAGTTCTACCAATGCACCTCATTCCTGGTCCAAACCACCCCCTGCTATTGCAGTTCTATCAATGCACCTCAATGCTGGTCCACACCATCCCCTACTATTCCAATTCTACCAATGCACCTCAATCCCGGTCCGCACAGCCCGTGCTATTACAGTTCTACAAATGCACCTCAATCCTGGTCCACAATGCCCCAGCTATTACAGTTCTACCAAGGCATCTCAATCCAAGGCTGCACCACCCCCTACTATTACAGTTCTACCAATGCACCTCACTCCAGGGCTGCACCACCCCCTGCTATTACAATTCTACCAATGAACTTCAAACCAGGGCTGCACCGCCCCCTGCTATTACAGTTCTACCAATGCACCTCAATCCTGGTCCGCATCACCGCCTACTATCACAGTTTTACCAAAGCACCTCGATCTTGGTCTGCACCATCCCCTAATATTACAGTTCTACCAATGCACCTCAATCCTGGTCTGCACCATTCCCTGCTATTACAGTTCTACCAATGCATCTCAATCCTGGTTCACATCGCCGCTGCTATTGCAGTTCTACCAATGCACCTCAATCCTTGTCCGCACCGCCCCTGCCATTAAAGTTCCACCAATGCACCTCATTCCTGGTCCAAACCACCCCCTGCTATTGAAGTTCTTTCAATGCACCTCAATGCTGGTCCACGCCACCCCCTACTATTACAGTTCTACCAATGCACATCAATCCTGGTCCACAATGCCCCTGCTATTACAGTTCTACCAATGCACCTCAATCCAGGGCTGCACCGCCCCCTGCTATTACAGTTCTACCAATGCACTTCAATCCAGGGCTGCACCGCCCCCTGCTATTACAGTTATACCAATGCACTTCAATCCAGGGCTGCACCGCCCCCTGCAATTACAGTTCTACCAATGCACCTCAATCCTGGTCCACACCGCCCCCTGCTATTACAGTTCTACCAATGCACCTCAATCCTGGTCTGCACGGCCCCCTGCTATTACAGTTCTACCAATGCACCTCAATCCAGGGCTGCACCGCCCCCTGCTATTACAGTTCTACCAATGCACTTCAATCCAGGGCTGTACCGCCCCCTGCTATTACAGTTATACCAATGCACTTCAACCCAGGGCTGCACCGCCCCCTGCAATTACAGTTCTACCAATGCACCTCAATCCTGGTCCACACCGCCCCCTGCTATTACAGTTCTACCAATGCACCTCAATCCTGGTCAGCACTGCCCCCTGCTATTACAGTTCTAACAGTGTACTTCAATCCAGGGCTGCACCGCCCCCTGCTATTACAGTTCTACCAATGCACTTCAATCCAGGGCTGCACCGCCCCCTGCTATTACAGTTATACCAATGCACTTCAATCCAGGGCTGCACCGCCCCCTGCAATTACAGTTCTACCAATGCACCTCAATCCTGGTCCACACCGCCCCCTGCTATTACAGTTCTACCAATGCACCTCAATCCTGGTCTGCACCACCTGTGCTATTACAGTTCTAATCCCTGCTATTACGGTTCTACCAATGCACCTCTATCCTGGTCCGCACCACCCCCTGTTATTGCATTTCTACCAATGCACCTCAATCTTGGTCTGCAACACCACCTACAATTACAGTTCTACCAAAGCACCTCAATCCTGGTCCACAGCACCCTTGCTATTACATTTCTACCAATGCACCTCAGTCTTGGTCTGCAACACCACCTACAATTACAGTTCTACCAATGCACCTCAATCCTGGTCCACACCACCCCTACTATTACAGTTCTACCAATGCACTTCAATCCTGGTCCGCCCCGCCCCTGGCTATTACGGTTCTACCAATGCACCTCAATCCTGGTCCACACCACCCCCTGCTATTACAGTTCTACCAATGCACCTCAATCCTGGTCCACATCGCCCCCTGCTACTACAGGTTTACCAATGCACTTCAATCCAGGGCTGCACCGCCCCCTGCAATTACATTTCTACCAATGCACCTCAATCCTGGTGCACACTGCCCCCTGCTATTACAGTTCTACCAATGCACTTCAATCCAGGGCTGCACCGCCCCCGCTAGGCTGCAGCGGCCCCTGCTATTACAGTTCTACCAATGCACCTCAATCCTGGTCCGCACCGCCCCCTGCTGTTACAGTTCTACCAATGCAATTCAATCCAGGGCTGCACCGCCCCCTGCTATTACAATTCTACCAATGCACTTCAATCCAGGGCTGCACCGCCCCCGCTAGGCTGCAGCGGCCCCTGCTATTACAGTTCTACCAATGCACCTCAATCCTGGTCCGCACCGCCCCCTGCTGTTACAGTTCTACCAATGCAATTCAATCCAGGGCTGCACCGTCCCCTGCTATTCCAGTTCAACCAATGCACCTCAAGTCTGGTCTCCACCACCCCTGCAATTACAGTTCTACCAATGCACTTCAATCCAGGGCAGCACCGCCTCCTGCTACTACAGTTCTACCAATGCACCTCAATACAGGGCTGCACCGCCCACTGCTATTACAGTTCTACCAATGCACCTCAATCCTGGTCCGCACCACTCCCTGATATTACAGTTCTACCCCCTGCTATTACAGTTCTACCAATGCACCTTAATCCTGGTCCGCACCGCCTTCTGCTATTCTAGTTCTACCAGTGCACCTCAATCCTGGTCCACACCACCCCCTGCTATTACAGTTTACCAATGCATCTCAATCCTGGTCTGCACCTCCCCTGCAATTACAGTCTTTCCAATGAACCTCAATTATGTTCTGCCCCCCTCCTCTATTCTGGTTCAACCAATGCACCTCAATCCACCACCCCCTGCTACTACAGCTCTACCAATGAACCGTAATTCTGGTCTGCCCCACCCCCTTCTATTCCAGTTATACCAATGCACCTCAATCCTGGACCGTACCACTGCTAAGGGCTGGACTGGCCGTAGAGGGCACCAGACATTTTCCTGGTAGGCCGGAAGGGTGGGGCCCAGTTTTGGTACCAGGGACTGGTTTTGCAGCAGTACTGCAATAACGGCCCCCTGTGACAAAAGCGGTAGCAGCGCTGCTTCTCAACAGCACACCCTCCACCCACCCCCCCACCGGGCCTGTCCAGCAGATTAGCCAAAATTATTTACAACAAGGGGTGGTGATGGACAGAGTCTCTGAATTAAGCAGAGTACTCTCACCCAGTCAAGAGATCAGGGCTAGATCCAACACCGTTTTTTAGCTCATTGCACCATCCCAGTTTCAGAACCTGGCTGTATGCAAATTAGTCTGTCCCTGGCCCAGTGCATCATGGGAACAGGGCAGACCAGACTACAAAAGCCAATTCTTACACTGGGAAGGAAACAAGCTTCTGGGGCCCAGTTTTGGTACCAGGGACTGGTTTTGCAGCAGTACTGCAATAACGGCCCCCTGTGACAAAAGCGGTAGCAGCGCTGCTTCTCAACAGCACACCCTCCACCCACCCCCCCACCGGGCCTGTCCAGCAGATTAGCCAAGGCTGGTTTGTGTTCCTAGTTTGGCCATGCCACTCCTGCTATTAAAGTTCTACCAATGCACTTCAATCCAGGGCTGCACCGCCCCCTGCCATTATGGTTCTACCAATGCACCTCAATCCTGGTCCGCACCGCCCCCTGCTATTACAGTTCTACCAATGCACCTCAATTCTGGTCTGCACCGCCCCCTGCTATTACAGTTCTACCAATGCAATTCAATCCTGGTCCGCACCGCCCCCTGCTATCACAGTTCTACCAATGCACCTCAATCCAGGGCTGCACCGCCCCCTGCTATTATACCAATGCACTTCAATCCAGGGCTGCACCGCCCCCTGCTATTACAGTTCTACCAATGCACTTCAATCCAGGGCTGCACCGCCCCCTGCTATTACAGTTCTACCAATGCACCTCAATTCTTGTCTGCACCGCCCCCTGCTATTACAGTTCTACCAATGCAATTCAATCCTGGTCCGCACCGCCCCTGCTATCACAGTTCTACCAATGCACCTCAATCCTGGTCTTCGCCACCTGTACTATTACAGTTCTACCCCCTGCTATTACCTTTCTACCAATGTACATCTATCCTGGTCTGCACCACCCATGGTATTACAGTACTACCCCCTGCTATTACGGTTCTACCAATGCACCTCTATCCTCGTCTGCGCCACCTCTGCTATCACATTATTTCTTTATATCATAGTATATTATTCACACACTGCGTCTGTTATCACACCTCAATCCTGGCCTGCAGCAAGTGCTGTCAGCGATGAAGAGCTCGCGCACCACCCCACAAGAATTGTGACGTGTGAACCTCAATCTGCTTCCCTTTCCCTGAGGAGATATAGACAGTCTTGACTTCAATGCATTGTTCATACACACACAGCAATGACAATTTATGAATGTAATCAACTCAAACACGCAGGGGCAGAGAGAGACACAGAGAGCGAATACCGCACATACGCCATCACTGCACAGGGGCCCATCGGACAGCGTGACATGCACCCGACACCAGGCAGACACCCCCTGCGCAGTAAACCTGCCCTACTCTCAAGATTCACGGGTCTTTACCCCTCCACCAGCCCAGACGGGCCATAATCTGCCAGTCTTTAACAATTTGATGAGACGGGCCATTCAGCTGCCGAGGATCAAAGCGCTTTCTGTCTTTGACTCGCCTGCGCCCCCTCTTCTCGCTCCCCCTTATTCACTTCACCTTCCGTGGATACCCGCAGGCCGCAGCCCTTTCTAAACACACCCTACTAGCTGGCCCACCTCCCATTGAATAAGTAAATAATACATAACTCCCAGGTGGCCCCGCGTCAGGTGTAGCACCCGCCTATTCTGAGTTTTCGGCCAAAGCCATTTCGAACGCTGTGTAATGAGTAAAGTAAAAACTACAAACCCCACAATGCATCCAAAGAACGGTTACCAAAAAAAAAACAGGAGTGACTTAAAGTGTCATCACCCATGGTGGGAAAGAGTTTGTACCAGCTGACCCAGGTTCGAATTAGAACCACCTTCATTAAACTATGACGTACGAGCAGAGTTCTTATTTGCAAAATCGGCAGCGCTTAAAGCCAACAAGGTTAAACAATTATGCTTCTGCAACCAACTGTTCAGCCTCGGGTCATTAACAAACTGCATTGTGGGAGATGTATTCGTTTTTTTTCATTTAACCAATAGGAGTAAACCACCAGATCAAGATACTTTTTATTAGGACATAAGCACGATAGTTTAGTGACACCGAGTGCTAAACTAATATTTTACAAAAATGGATATTCACACTTATAGCAGCCACGCTGGGAGAGCCCTTTGCCCCTCCTCAAGTCGCTGTGTCACTGCTGAGTACACTTACCGCGGCAAGAAGATACCCAAGCTTGGCACGGGGGTACAGAAGAGAATGGCCCGCGCTTCCCCGTCCACGACGGTCCCACAGTAGCCAATAAAGAACCATCAGCCAAAACAATAACAACCAGCAGCGCCCTCCCGGGCAGCGAGTACTGCACACCACAACTTCAGCGACCCCCGACGTCCTCCGGTCAGCTGCAATCCTCACGCGGGGGCGTCGCAGACCGCGGCTCTGTCCCACCCTGCTCCAGTCCGGGCTGCGGGCGCCGCTCGTGCAGTGTCGGGCGCTGGACCCCTCCGGTGCCTCGGATCAGATGCCGATGCTGCTGTGCAGGGGCGGGGTGGCGCGCGGCAGAGGGAGACGCCGGGATTCAAGGACGCTCAGCGGGTGGAGCCGCCGTCCTCTGCCTGCAGCTGGCGCCGCGCGCCCGGCCGGCCACGGCTGCGTCCCTCGCCTCAGCCGCTGGCATCGAGGTGCTCGGGGCTCCGCTGCAGCACGGTGCCTCCCGGGGGAGGCCGGCCTGGAGGAGCGGTGGTGCAGCCCGGCGATGCTGCGGCCACGGACGCGGTCCCTTCTCGCCTGCAGGTGTGATGCTGAGCTCTCACCCCCTGCACCTGGTGCTGCCCGGCACTCTTCCTCGCCTGCTCCCGCTCTGTGCCTCCAATGGCAAAACCCTCGCCTGCCGCCCTCCGAGTTTCGGTTACAGGCGCCGTTAAAGGGGCCGCGCGTCTGGGTCGTCCCGAAACCAGCCCCGGAGGAAAAATGCAACCTGTCCCAAAATGTGGGGATGGCGGGAGGACACCCTGCATCAAGTGTGGGGACTACTTCTGGGCGTCTTATCCGCTCCTTGGGAATGTGCGTGTTCCGAGCACTGATGTCTGAAGGGCAGTTACACTCGAGCAGTGGCCGGTTTCAGATAATTTAAGGTAGTGTCTTCCCCCTCATCTGCTGCCAGCAGGCCATTAGCCACTCCCTTCCCAACTATACTATACCACTGGCTTTGTTGTATTTTCATCCTTTCCTGTCTCTCTCCATTCTCCGATCTTATAGCGCCATTCCACTATACGCTCGTCCTTCCTTCAGCGCTACAAGCTTTCTCCTGACCAAGTTCCCTTTGTACTTAGTGCTCATTGGGTTCCTGCACCACCATTACCTCAATTCCTTGCCTCTCTGGGCTCCAGCTTTACCCATGCTTTTTCTCAACCGTTCTGGGCGTGAAAACACAGACAAACTCAACAGAGCACTGTGCACACATGTAGGCCAGGGGCAGGTGGGTTGGGGCGGGCAGAAAGTTCACTCAACTGTGAAAAAGTCAAAGTCCAGCTTTTTTCAAGTCTGGCTTAAGACCCTCTGTGCGTGTTATAGAGCACTCATGGTGTCCCATTTCATGACTCATGATGATGCTTTTCATATAGCTTGTGCTGTCACCATTTTGATGTTTCATACTGCTGCCAGGCGTGAGGCCACCCTGGCTTTTTAGTCCTGTGCAGTCTCCTTCTTTTATTACTACATTTTAAATTAAAACCAGTTACGCATTCATAATGAGAACTACTAATATACAAAATGAAATGTGCAATTCATACCTGTATTGATTCAGTTTCTTAATGCAGGGTGGGATTGTCCATTTCATTGTTATTGGGCTCAAGTCTTCCAGTTAGTGGCTGACCTTACCTACTGAGCCCCAAACCGAACATCACTTCCCACCCGCAAACCACAGCTTTTAGCACTTGACACTTTGGTAAGTGAAGTCGCCCAGTCCTAGGCTTACTCAGTTGGTGTGGGTTGGAAACTCAAAATTCAGCATTAAATCAACAAATCAAAGTCCAACCAGGGCGTTACATAAGAGAAAAAGTACTTTACTTTCAGCACCCAATGCTATTCTGTACATAAAAGAGGGCAACAATACAGTACACAGTAAACAAGAGAGTAATAATTGCGTACACAAGTCTAGGCTGACATCCTAGGCAAGGGATCATACAGATGTAGTCAGTCCAGCATTGGGCAAGTTGCTCTTTGGGGAAAGTAATAGTCTGGGATCTCCTAACGTCCTTTTGCATTCACGGTCTACTCCTCAATGTGAGTATGGCTAGGTTGCTGGTAGAGAGCAGTGCTTAATTTGAGCAGGTGGTTTCCGGTGCTAGGCAGAGACTCTGAATTACTGGCACTTAATTGCCAGAACCTGCACTTATGATAGCCACCACATGGTGGCGCTGATTGTGTAATTTAAATGTTAGCAGAAGAGCTGAAAAACAGTTGTTTGTTAATTTAATATACATTAACAACAACTGATACCTGCCACCGAAGCCATTCCTAAATCTTTGGTGTCCTCGAACAGTCTGAGTTGTCAACTTGTAGCAGTGTGATGGTTAGTAGTTGTGTAAGTACAGTGGCAATGTGTGGTATAAACTGCAGTAGCCTCCAGACGAGGGCTCTAGCACAGATTTTTTAAATACACTAAGCCCTGGTAGAGAGTAAATTGTATCAAATGTATTTAGTTCTTCCAGCAATCTCACACTCTTGCACTTTACCATGATCGTTTTCTTGTGGGCAGCGCCTGCCCCTGCCAGCTGCAGTGCTCCGACTGTAGGGACTGCGCCGCTCCCAGTGGATTGTGAAGAAGCCATACGGCCTCAGCAAAATGTGTTTGCCCTTTTCACATAGCAGTAAGCCTTCAAATGCTCTCACTGGTTTCATGGGTCAACTGTCTAAATGTTGAAATTCTGTGTTTATCTAGGTGTTTTTGGTCCGGTCTGTCCTCACAGCCTGAAGTTTTTAGTCCTTTGCAGATCGTTCATGGAGTTACTCTGAGTGCCCATCTGCAGGCATAGAGACATCATCCAAGCAAACGCACTCCAGTAAACACGACAAGGTGAGCCACAGCTGCAAGGTCTCACCACCTGGGACTGTGGTGCAGATACCTGCTTGGGCTGCAACAACCTGCTTCAGACCTTCCTCACAGTCCTCTTTTAGCCGGCAACCTTTCATTTACGCAGGATTACCTGCAACAGCCTTCCTCAGCAATCATTCTGCTTCTTTCATCAAGGTTTTCCAAAGGTAGCACTTTGTAGCAGTACAGAACTTACAGGTTCCATCGCCCCTACCTGCCAAAGTCTCCTTTTCAGTCTCCACTGGTGAGGTGGCCCAGGTAGTAGTTGGTATGAAATCATGGTACCTAGACAGGTGGTTTCTGTCCCATACTTAAACAAGGTTTCCTGAAGGAGTTTGTGTATTTCGCAGGGTCTGCATCGGTACTGTTGTCAAGCAGTACTTGGCTTTTGTTTATTCATCCAAGGCTAGTCAACCCACAGCCTTTATCTTCTTGTATCACCTGTATGGAGGGTTAGGGCTGGAAGCTCCCTTCTAAGAGAACCCAAAACAAAAAATCAAAACTCCGCGAACTCTCAACCTGTTTGGAAACACTCCATGAGTAAAATGAATCAGGAAGAGGGTCCCTCCTTTTCAGTCTCCATTTCCTCCACATCCTAGAGTTTGTCCCACTACAACGGACCTTCGGAATGCTTTGCAGAAGACCTGCAGTTCATATTGCTGTCTGGCAGACTCTCTCCTAACTCCATCTTAGGCACCACTAATTTACAGGAAATCAAAATGCATAACCCTACTGCACATGCAGATGGTAATCATGCATGCATCTTCAATGTCTCACATCTAGAGAGAAAAGGGGCTGGTTGAAGGGGGCTTACAGACCAATTTACAACAGGAAAAGATGGAGGCAATACTCCCTGGTAGGTGACATGTCGAAAGGCCTGCCTTGCCACTAGAATCTGGTACTGCCAACATTCTCAGTACTCCACTGCCCTGTGACAGTAGTCATGCTAAAGGAGGGCGAACATGGTGTGCCCCTCAAGACCACAGAACCAACCAGAGTCTTGCACTGAGGGTTACAGCAGGCTCTCAGCCTATGTGCATGTTCCTTGTGTGCGTCAAGGCCAAAAATCAAATTGCCAGATATTCATTACATGGAGCTGGAGGTGGGTGGGGATAGGGTAGGGGTTCACACTCTCCAGATCCATGTCAGAGTCTTTCCCATTCCAACACCTGCTCCAACATTGAGTTTGCACAGGGATTGGAATTTAGCCCCATACTCTGAAGTGGGACTCAGTCTGAGAATGTAAACAATATAATGCCTGTTTGAGGTACTCACCTTTGAAACTGACCAATTTGAGATCTCTGGGATTTTCTGTTTATTGGAATTGAGGGTCCTTATCCCTCACCGCTCCACCAAATGCTGGAGGCGGGAGTCCCTGTCCCACACCACTGTCGCCAGGTGAGAGATCCAGGCCCCTCGTTTCAACATTAGGCTAAGTAAGGACAGCGTCTGAGATAGCCCTGCTCACTCCCTTAGTAGCTTGGCACGAGCAGCCAGGCTTATCTCCAAGGCAAGAGTGTACAGTATGTGCAGACACACTTACAGCAACCCAATGATGTCACCACAAATAGACTCCACACGAGTTTTGTATAAAACAAGTATAATCTTTATATAAGAAGATGCACGATATGACCACACAATACAAAACCAACATATACATACATATAGTATTCATTCCGGTGGATAGGTAGGTTCTAATCCCAACCACCGCTTCTAACCAACAGTTAAGCTTACTTTTAACCATTTCCAAAGGTTAGGCAGGTCGTATTGCTAGAATCACACACGTTGCAAAAGAAAAGAAATACTGCAATGCGTAATGATATACTCCTGTACCGTGCAATAGAGAAACAATACGTAGTGCCACAGCCATGTACTTTGCAATAGAAGGAATAATTCAATGCATATCACTACCAGTATGCCCTGTGCAAGGAAGAAACAAAGCAATGCGTCACGCTACAATCATGTGTCTGGGCCGCTACTGTTTCCGGTGGTCTCAGTGGACACAGAGACCTGCACTCAGCACTGTGGAGACTTACTTCGATTTCGGTGCAGATACTACCCTGGCACTCCTCACCAGTGCCTCTGGTTGCACCTCAACACGCACTCTGCATGTCCGAGACTCGTCTCTTCTCTGGTGCACACGATGACCAGGCGCTCTTCACCAATGCCTCGGCTTGCACCTCGACACACACCCTCACATCCGAGTTTCCCCTCTTCTACCAGTGCACACGATGACCAGGTGTTCTTCACCAACACCTCGGCTGCACCACGACACTAACCCTGCACGTCTGAGTCTCACCTCTTCACCCGGTGCACACGATGACCAGGCACTCTTCACCAACGCCTCGGCTGCACCATGACACGCACCCTGGGCGTCTGAGACTCACTTCTTCGCTCCGTGCACACCACGACCAGGCGCTCTTCATCAACACCTCGGCTGCACCACGACACGTACCCTGCACGTCTAAGTCTCCTCTCTTCTCCCGGTTCACACAACGACCAGGCGCTCTTCACCAATGCCTCGGCTTGCACCTCGACACGCACCTTGACATGCACCCTCACGTCCGAGTCTCCCCTCTTCTCTCAGTGCACACGATGACCAGGTGCTCTTCACCAACCCCTCGGCTGCACCACGACACGCACCCTGCACGTCTGAGTCTCACCTCTTCTCCCGGTGCAATCGATGACCAGGCGCTCTTCACCAATGCCTCGGCTTGCACCTTGACACGCACCCTCACGTCCGAGTCTCCCCTCTTATCCCAGTGCACACGATCACCAGGTGCTCTTCACCAATGCCTCGGCTGCACCACGACACGCACCCTGCACGTCTGAGTCTCACCTCTTCTCCCGGTGCACACGATGACCAGGCACTCTTCACCAACGCCCCAGCTGCACCAGGACACGCACCCTGCGCGTCTAAGTCTCCTCTCTTCTCCCGGTTCACACAACGACCAGGTGCTCTTCACCAACGCCTTGGCTTGCACCAAGACAACCACCCTACGTGTCCGAGACTCAATTCTTCGCTCCGTGCACACAACGACCAGGCATTCTTCACCAACGCCTCAGCTGCACCACGACACACACCCTGCGCATTTGAGACTCAGCTTACTCCTGTGTGCCCAAGATCACAAGGCACAACCTCTGAGGGTCTCAAGCTGCAAAAGCATGCGCACACCACATTGCTTGGGACTTCTCCGGAAACTTTTATGTTCCTTTGTTTCCAAACAGGGAGCCAGCTCACATCGGGCCCTTGGGGTTCAGGACACGGCACAAAGCACAGCCCTTTTTTAAGAGGGGGGGACACCACCCACTGCAATGTCCATTTAGTTTCTTCCTTAGAAAAAGTTACAAACTGCAGGTCAGCCTCAGATCACGAAGCAAGTGCCAGTCCTATCTATCAGTCTCTTCAGCAACTTCTTCCTTGGCAGAGGTTCTTCTTGACCACGAAAGAGGTCAAAGCCTTTGCAGACTAGACCTGTCCATTTCACCCTTCAAAACTACACCAATTTCTAGCTACAACTACAAAACATTCAAGGCTATGATCCCCGCAGATGCATTATGGGGCAGAAATTTTGTGTTTGGGGGGGAAATGTTCATGGGATAAGGAGGAAGGGAAATGTTTAAAAACCCTTCTCTCTTTACCCAACTCATCAATGATACAGGCCATTACGGTAGAACTAGATTGGCCAGCATGGAACATACAAGCTCAGGTAAATCTATGTAGATTTTGGAAATGCCTAGGGTCAGGAGAGGAGGAGAAAGTGTCTTGCTGGTGCAGGAGGTAGATCCAACAGAGTGAACTAACTTGGGCAAAAGCTTCCAGAAAGACTCTCCTCTCCATTTGTGAATCCTTAAATGTAAAAATTGACCCAGAGTCACTATGTATTGAAGAACGGAAGAGTGTTCTAAAAAGCTTGGGAAATGAAAAAATTAAACTAATCAACATGAATTACCTGAAACAAAAAGAGTCTGTGCATTTTATGTTAAATAGCTGGAGTAATGATAACTGGTATCCGTATTTAGATACCATACCGAACCACTGGTTGAGATTGGAATTATTAAAGGTGAGAATAGGCATCAATCCTGCACGGTCAAATGAGAAAATAAAAAATATATTAATGGATAATACTGGTAAATGCACATGCAGGATTGGTGCAAAATGTAAGTGTGTTCATATTTTAATGGATTGCCAAAAATTGTTATCTGTGCGACGATTGATTTTAAGGCCAATTTTTTAAAAGTATGGAATAAGGTCAAGGATTGAAGCAATTGAGCTTCTTACGGATATGCAGTTCGTGGACATTGCAATTGCCTTGGCGAAGTTTGTCCAAGAAGCCAAAAGACTTCTTATGAATTAAGGAAATGGTAAGAAGGGCCCATGGAGGGACAATCCGAGTTAAATTAAATGATTGGAATTCTAATATGTATTTTTTTTCTATATCTAATTTTTAAGCACATTGGTTGGCGTCCAGCATGATATTACAAAAATAAGTTTTATGAGAATTAATGAATTTTAGTTTTAGGTTGTTTTAAACATTTTAATAATTGTATTTGTATCTGTGTAATGTTGGTATGTGCAGTTTAAAGACCAATTGGTCATAATAAACTTATTTTTGAACTGAACTACACCAAATTCTAGGGGTTTCAGTTCTCTTAGTAATACCCCTTCATGTCTTTGAAGTTCTTTGTTGTGCTCAGGGGCCTCACCTCTGCCTAAATCAGTTCTGGGTGTCTCCCTCCCTGTGACCCCTTTTTCCCTTTGAAACTGGGGGACTGGATCCTTAATCACTCAGCAGGAGATGGGTCAATTGGTTTATAGCACCAGCCCAGGCCTTTTCACCTCCTGGGCTTCTCCTCTCCCTACTCTCCAGATGCAGGGCAGCCTGGTTCCATCTCAACCCCTCCCACAGCCAATCCACATTCAACAGAGACACACAGAAATGCTTATAGCACAAAAACTCAGCCACTTTCTAAAAGAGTGGTTTCTGAACACACAGTGACAAAACCACTTTCACAGAAAGATGTGTTATGACACTGTGAGTTAATACATACTAAACTTCATCTCTCCATTTTAAACTTATTGGAAACTAGGCTAACAAACACAACAGCCAACCTCTGTCCTACGGGCAGGATGGCCTTTCAGCAGTGAAAAACTAAATGGAGTTTTTTTCACGGTCAGGACATAACACACACCTTAGTATATGTCCTGCCTTTTACTTACACTGCACCCTGCCCAGGGGTTAACCGGGACCTACCACAAGGGTGCCCAATGTGAATGAAAAAGGGTCAGTAAGGCCTGACAAGTGGTTGCACTTGTAAGGACAACATGCTAACTTAGCAAACTGCGCGCAGGCCCTAAACTGCAGGCCTGTGTTCCCTTCTCCGCGCGCCTTTGCATTACTAGCCATGTTACACACAGTGCACTTCACTAGGGACTTTACTAGTAATGCAAACATACCAATGATGGCCAACCAATTACCATTACATTTTACATAGGGAACACAAGTACTTTGACACTGATCAGCAGGGGCAAAGTACCCAAAGCACCTAAATTGGCAAATCTATGTCAGGAAAATGGTCTAGGGGGAAAGCAAAACGTTTAGGGAACTTTAGCCAAAAAGGCCAAGTCCTACACTGTTCAAGGAGCATGTACAACACATATGACTCTGTAGTGATTCCACAAGTTTTCTGGGAGGTGTTTCTATGTAAGTCATTCACAATTTTCAACCATTAGGCAGCTATACTTTGGGATGAGAGTAGAATTATTGTAGACCGGATCGATCAGCCCAAGTAAGCAGGACGCCATGTTTTCTGACTGGTATTTTCATTTAACAAACCAGTATATTCTGGGAATTGTAGTGTTTATTAATTTCAATTGGACTAATGCACCTATTGACAGTCATCTGTAAATGAAAGCACGGGACTTGAAAGATGATGTCCTGCAAAGATGGAGGGATCTGGCAGCCGGCAATGGGAAAGGCAGTTAATTTGAGTGGTGGTTGCTGTATCTGTACCGAATCAAGGAGATTGTGTGTTTCGTTTGCCCATATGAAGGTATTGTGGGGTTGGCCCTAGAGTGACTGAGTTAGGAAAAGTACTCTGACTTCAAGGAGACAGCAGCTATAGGGAGCGATTGATGTTCTGAGCCGAATGCACTATGGGCACGTGCAAGCTCTGCTTGGTTCCTGCTGGGAGGACTCCAGTGCGCGATCAGCAGTCTTGCTTCACTGTCACAAACCCTTCCTTGAAATGTTCTAAAATAGAAGGAATTATGAAAATTCATACCGGGAACAGAAGTCCTGCAGAGCTGTCTGCGTGGCTGAACAACTGAGGCATAGACTGCAGGAAACCAGGCAGAACAGCGTTCCTTATAAATCGCCAAATGCATACAGTGCTCTCACACTAACAAAACATAAATGGACCTCGAAATAAATATCAATGCACCCCAAATGAAAACTGAATGGGCCCCAAGCGATAATTAATGTGCCACAAACAAGGACTGAATGTATTCAAACGATGGCTAATCATTCCTCAAAGATTGAGGTGCCCAAAACAAAGACTACATGTACCCCAAATACAGATTGCACAGGATCTAAATGAGTACAGCGTGTGCAACAAAACAGCAGGACTCCCCAAAAACTCAGATTGTGTCATTCTGTACCTTAAAATACATTTGCACAATCAATGAATGACATCATTATTCTAAATTTACAACCAATGCATTTCACACTTAACTAGAGATGCCCAAAAAGCAGTCTGACCCTTATTTGGATGTCGGTCGGAAAGCCTCTGACATCCTTAGTGTGAATTTTGACTACCATACTACGGAATTCAAACTGTCCGGTCAATCTGGCTGGTTTCTGACGCCAGTCAGAACCACAGCATAAACAGATATGGATGGCGTTTCCGCATGGAAAGCCTGCCGGAAAGCAACTTTGGGGGCCCCTAGCAGGGCTCTCCTGCTTCCGTGGCCACCAGTTGGGGACCAAGGGAGCACTATGTGCCCCCCCTGTAAACCCCGCCTGCATGTGACAGGCACCAGGAGGTGCTTGCCACATGCTGCAGGTATTTACTGTGACTCCCATCTCTCTATGGGAGCTTTTGCTGTGGCCGGTTTCCGACTGCTGCACAAGCTCCCATAGGGAAAGGTGAATCTGCGACCGCACTATGTGCAGTTGCCTCGTAATTGTGGTTTCGGACCTCCGACCCTAGGCCGGTCGGTTTTGAAATCAAAGGCATGACAATGGGAGGCAACTCCAACCAACTTGAAAATTAGGGCCTCTGTGTTTAATGTACTGTATTGTATTGGAAATGCATTTATAGAGCACTTACTAACCTACAAGGTGTTAATGCACTTTACAGCTGGTAGCAGGCTACACCACAACTCCAGGTTAGTGGTTAAATGTAAGAAACCAGATTTATTTACAGATGCCTTCACTTTTGCCCACTATTTGGCCCACTAGATGCTATGTTTCCGACTCTGACAGTGCACTGAAGCCTGCTAACCAGGTCCCAGTAGTTGTGCTCTCTCCCTAATACTGATGTGTGTGAATTGATAACACAGATTGGCAAAGGATTTTGACCCCCTCACAAGTTCCTAGTATTTTGTACTAGTGGTACCCAGGGCATTGGTGTAAAAGAAGTCCCCAGGGCCTGAAGCACTGTTTGTGGCACACTGAGTGACCCAAGTAAACTACTGACAGCAGGCCTGCCATTGCACAGTGTAGTAGCAGTATAAACTGCTCAAACTCGACTTTGCCCTCACCATGTGTGGCAAGGTCAATACTCTATTTTTAATATATGCTAATCACCTCTAAGGAAGGTCTCCTATAGTCCAGGAGGCAGGGTGCATTATATTAACGAGGTGGACATGTAAGTGCAAGCTTATATGTCTATAGAGTGGCCTATGCCATTAAAAAGAAAACAGCCCATATGATAACATTGGCTGGTACCCAGGCAAACCTGATGTTGGCAGCTCCATTATGGTACTGCCTAAATATGTTTTGTTTGGTATCAAACAACTTGTCTCATCACCTTTGATATGAATATAGTGTCAAGGAAAATGTGGCAAGCACCTTGGTGGCTACCTTAAATGTTGCCCATCCGGTAGCTCCATTCTTTCCTGTGCTCTGTCTGATAAGCCATGCTTGCTGCTGCCAAGACAGCAATCTGAACCCTTGCCAGGAGGTATAAACTCTCCCTGGAGTCAGAAACAATGGCCTGGACGGGAAGGTGGTCACACATCCCTTTCTGACATGCTGGCTGTTGAAGTGGCACATCAAGGTGGTGAGCTTAGAAGGCTACACCGCCAGAGATATGCAAGCAGCCTGCCTCCCATAGAAGGAAACAGCTCTCCCCTGCCCCATGCACATTTATAGCAAGGCAGGTATTCAGGAGGTGTATACCCCCAGAAGGCCAGCCACACCTCTAGGGTGGGCTACCTTGTCTGTACAGATAAGGAAGAGATCTGCCATTTCTAAAAGTGGTAGACTAGTGGATTCTGGGTAGAGAAGGTGACCTACAACCCCGGATGTGGTCACCTCAGGGGCAGATTAGACACTAGGCCTCGTAGCCCATTGGTCACTAGCACCCACACCACTAACACTCCTATATCTAGGGCTACCCCTTACGCAAGCCTAATTTCTGAAGCAACCTTCATCAAAGAGGACAAAGAGGAGACCTGAGTCTGCAAAAGCAGGACTTGCAGAAACCAAGAGAGGGATACTCTGCACCTGTGGCAACACTCCTGGAACTGCACGACTGTGACTCATCCTAGACTAAAGCTCTGTTCCCCCAGACAGAGGGACACATGTGTGATCCAGAAGTAACCTCAGACTCTCCTGGACTAGTGGTAGGAGTACCCTGCAAACTGCAGGTTAAACAGTGCTTTGGATCTGAAGAATCTCTGGCCATTGGGCCCTCCGAGGGATTGCCCAATCCAGATGGTCTAGTGCATGGTGAGCACTGTAGTCCTGCCCTCCACAAAGTTTCAGACAGGTTCCGTGTTCCCTGGGACCTCCGGATGTTGAAGTAATCATTTGCTGTAAATACTGCTGCCAAGGATTGTTGGGCGCCAGTCCGGCAACTGACCCCTTCACTCGATGCTGCATCTAGAGGGAACTCTATACAACTTTTGTCAGACGTCAGCAGCAGCCTCGTTGTTGAGATTTTGCACCCAATTCCCCCACAGCACTGTGTAAACCAAAGACAGCCAGATCAATTCACCAGGGCCTTGTGGGCCAGGTAAAATTGAACTGACTGTTGTGGCTTGGTCCTGGGACCTGCACAAACTTTACAATCCTTCGGTTCCATGCACCCAACCTGCAAGTGACCGATTGTCCCTACCACTTTTATCCACTGACTGCAATGCAAACGTGCTGCAGTATTGAATTGCTGTGATTTATGTTTTCCTCTAAAATCCATAACTCTGGTTATATGTATCTGATCACGTTTGTTTTGGTGTCCAAATTAATATAAACATCTGCTTAACTTTTATAAATTGGAGTCCGATTTCTTTTGAGTCATGTCAATTGGTTATCGTCCATGTTGGTACTCTGAAATGCTTAACCATGTAAAGCCTGACTGCTCTTTGCCACTCTATCAGGCTAAGGATGTATTATTGTGAATCCAAGGACCATCTTTGGGGTTTGTGAAAGTATTGCATGGTGAAGCCTAACCAGCATCACCACATAATACTCCACCTTCCGTCATTAATTCAGTGATTATTGGTTATTAGAATTAGTATTGTGCTTACAAGGACATACTTGCAAGCATTGTTTGTAGTACAGTGGATTAGGAACTGGGTGTGATCCTTTGTGGGGCTATGTAAGTTTTTGCAAATGGTTGCTAGGATGACTAGACAGGCTGGTGGAGAAGATTAGCTACTATTACATTGCATGCATATGTTTTCAAAGAAGTTGTGGTCTAGCAAATGAGGAGGAGGCAATTTGTAAAACTACAATAAAGAAGATCTTGGAGTCAGGCATTCAACTTAAAAAGGTATATTCAGAGAAAGGAGGCATGTAGAGGATTGTGATGTAAGGTAATTCAAAAGGAAAGAAGAGGGAATGACAGCAAGTTTTAAGTAGAGGGTCAAATTTGAATGCAGAGTTTTAGATTATAGTGGGAGGAGGCTCTTTTGGGATATCATCCAATTGCAGGATAAGTAACTGCTACTGTAAAGGGTACGTCAAACAAAAAAATGTCAGTTGTTGAACGTAAAACGCCAAATGAGAAATGTGCATATTTCTTCTGGCACTGGTGGCTAAAGATAATTCTATTATCTCATATAATACTATGACAGTATCCCTTAATGAGGGAATAATGTTCATTTTGTAAGACATCTGATCTTACACACATCTGGAAACAGAAACGGCATCTAAGTAACAGTCATCTTGTACCTCATAATTGGTTTGAAGTGGAAACCATGGTCCCTGCCTGGTTTCAGGCATATATCAAACAGTATTGAGTCTAGCACTGCCACTCTGAGGCCACCTATGGCAGAGATATCAAGACCAACTCCCATCCCCCCCACCCTGCCACTAGGCACCCACACCCACATAAGCTCAACAGCACCACCTTGTTAATGCGAACACCATGATATGCATCGAAGCTGAACTTTTGTCCCCATTATAATAATGCCCATATCCTAATGTTTCTCAATATACTCATACTAAGCATACCTGAGATAATAATGCTCTTCTTATACACAAGCCAGACAGGGGAATCTTTTGACATTGGTACTTAATCTAACACATTATGCTATATGTAATGTAATGTAATGTAAGGTGCACTTGTATAGCGCAACTATCACCCAAAGGGTATCCTGGCGCTTAGATTACTGAGCAGCGGGAGCTCATGTTATATCAGCCTTCTTCTAAATATACACAAAAATATGACTGGATGTTCTCACATACCACCAGGTGTCATGCTTTATCATAGGATCATCTGTAGGAAGGAGCCAGTAACAGTAGGTGACAAACAAGGAACACACCTTGGTGTATGTGTGACTACAGGGGTTTCTGAGCCCTTCCTCCATGTGTTCTGAATAACCCTCAATTATGGTAACTAGGGACCTAAGAACATAGGCAAAATAGTGGCATGTACATTGTTTATGTTCCACAAGAGGATCCCGTGCTCCATCCTGACGAATGCAATGGACTCTTTTGAGCCAAAAGGCAGAAACATGTTGATGGTTTGAGTGGTGACGGGGTACTACTTACCCTCTTCTCCACACTGTAATTTTAATACCAAGTGGTACCCCACTTAGTACAAAGGTCAGATTGGTGTACCACATTGGTTTTAAATTTATTATTTTCATGGGTCTGTACTTTGCTAGAACTGCCTCCCTGACTTCAAGGTGTAGGCCTGCTCTCCCTCAAACCGGGTTTCTGAAAAGCATGGGGAGTCCTATGATGAAACATGACACCTGGTGATATGTGAGGACGCCTCAACACATTTCTGTGTATGTCTCGGAGCAGGCTGATGTAACATGAGCATATTGTATAATATGTTCGATTAGATAAACATCTCAAAAGATTTACTTCCGTGGCTTGTTTGTGTATAACAGATTATGGCTGTGTATTGATAATGATGCTACTACCATTGTTAATGGGCTTAGTTATATTGGGGAGTGGGATTCTTGTCTTGGTGGGATTGGGCCTCAAGTGTGAGCGAGATGAGCATGTTGGACACATGGAAGGAAGTTTTACAATTTTCTAGCACCATGAGGCATGCATGTTAGGAAGGAAATAGAACCTGTTGCCCTACGCTAATACACACCAAAGCAAAGCACCGATACACATTAATGCACAGCAGCATTTTCCTGTACATATGACTAGGCTGAACAACACATTAACCTGACCTACCTAACATAGAATGTACGAGGTATAAATAACCCCCAAAAATTCGACATATACTGGCAAATTTTGACAGGCACCATGTACAGGTGGGACCTTCATCAAGAGGCAGATCTTACTCACCGAACAGATAGCACCTTAGCCAGTATATGGGCTCCTGTAGTGTGACTACCTCCCTTTCCTCCTATATCCACATGATAGCAATTTTAGTCAAGGAAGGCACCCCATTCAAGCAACAGACTAAATTCACGATAAGCAGGTGCCCTACATTATATTGTGGGGCAGTGTAGGCACAGTTCAACTTACTGTCATCAAATGCTATGGTCCAAACATTGACGATCCAGAATTCTTTCATATATTACAGAGTAGGATACTCTCAACACAGCCACAATCACAGAGATGAGGTGCAGAGTTTAAATTCACATTACAAGACCAGATGGATAGGTCCGATCACACTACTACTGCTGTCCATTGGAAGACGGTGACGGAAGACCATGAACTTCTGGACTTATAGAGACATAAACACCCCCTAGCTTGAGAGGGTTTTTTCTACACTGCTGTTCATGGGATGTGGTCATGGGTTAATGGCTCATGTCTAGGGATGCAGTACATTGGACAGGTGAGGTGAAGAACCTAGCATGTACTCTTTCAGTTTACGTTCCAGTTTTCTATCCCTGGATGTTCCAGGAGACATCACCACAAGATTCCAATGGAGGTTAAACCCAGAACCTCCGTTAGATACAGTCTTTCTTAGTAAAATCAGGTTGGAAATTCAAGAATACGTTGAGACTAACTTGGGCACTGATGAACATATGAACACATCGTGGGGTGCCTTTAAGTCAGCGGTCAGACAGAACTCAAAGCACTGGCGCTTGCACTAGGACAGGGTGATGATACATGCATATTGGCAAAAATCACAACCAAACTTTCTGAGTTTGCTGAAGTGGCAGAAAGAGATTGCTTACACAGTGGGAAATATGCACAAGCTAGGGCGTGCAGGGAGGGAACATATCTGGGAAAGTCCTTGGAGATTGAGGATGCTCATGGCTCTGACTATCAGGCTACCAGCCAGGTCCTTAATACTTTCTCCACTTAATACACAGGGCTATATTCCACCACAGGTGTGACAAACCCAACATAGAGGATATTGCACTGGGAAGGCTGAGTGATGTACAATTAGAGCCAATTGGAATGGGATTCCGCACTCCGGTTTGTTTACGTGGTGTATTTAGAATTTTCACTTTGTTTCAATACTTTCCGTGGTGCGTAGGTAGGTTACCCTACTGAGCGATAGGGTGGTAAAGTATAAGTATTGCGTGTGGTTCCTGTCACTCAAGAATCACCCCTGCCTCGCACTCCTTTCTATTTTCCTTAATCAGTAACAAGAGTCAAGTAAATGTATTCATTCCATTTTATTTTCAAATTTTCTCATTTTTCTGTTTTCATGATTTCTTCCTTGTGCAATATTGTCATCATATCACGTGTTAATCAATTTATACTTCCCAATCCACAGAGGAGGATACCAATCGCATTTATTCTTTAATTGAGGAAACAGAGGAAATAAGCGCTGGAACGGGTTCTAAAGAATCCACAATCAAACAACTACTATACATATCTAAACGAATAGTCAATCAAAAATTACACGCCAGCACATTGATAAAGTACCACAAAACTCAAAGGATTCCAAGAGGACTAAGGATATCTTTAAAATCAACCTTATGCAAAAACAATGCAAGATTTACCGAACGTTGGCATGCAATACTAAATAAGTGCTCACTCGATTTAATTTTACTAATAATAGAGGAGCTGGCCAAACTAATAGAGGACCTCACAAAGGAAATAAACCAAACCAAAGAGGATTTGTCAAAACTAACAACTAAAGATGAACTACTTAAGGCTGAGTGATGCCCAGCCCCAGTTTGTAGTGCAACCCTTCACGTTGGATGAAATCGTAGTAGTCATAGAGGGATTTTCCACTGAAAACCACTGGGATCAGATGGCTTAACAGCTGAGTTTTATTAAGCATAGCAAGGCATATTGGCCTTCCACAAGCTGGCTGTCTATAAAGAGGCTCAGGGGCAGCACATTCTCACTCTATTGATGCAAGAGACCGTGATGACTACACTATTTAAGCTGGGCATAATGACACATCACTGTGAATCATAGCGCTCATTGTCTCTGATTATTAACTATATTTAAATCTTGGACAAGCTGATTGCTAATCTCTATGAGCTCCTCATGCCTGACCTAGTAAGGCCAGATCAGTCTGACTTCATTCCAGACCACAAAACAGTTCACAACGTATACACCCGGTTCCTCCCCATACTGCAAGCCCTTGATCCAGATCTGGCTATGGTGCCAATTCGTTTAGACACCTCCAAGGCGTTTGATCCCATTATAGTGGGAATATCTTTTCCCTATAATGGATTGGTATGCCACAACTACTCTATACCTCACCTATTACTAGAGTCCGCATCAGCAAAGCCTCATCCGAACCAATCGGTATTGCATGTGGGTCAAGGCAGGGACCCCTTTTACCCGCCCTTTTCATGCAGGCTTTGGGACCTCCAGCTGCAAATCTGTGGCAGCAGAATACTGGGCATAAACTGTGTAACACCAGCAGAAATATTCTAATATTCATAAATATGGACAGCATGACAGTATATAGTAGCAAATCTAGTGAGCGTCTCAATAACATAATGAGAGAATATATAAAATTTGGATCATTATCAGGGATCAACTGGAATAATTCCCAGATTTTCTGCCTGACTGACAAAACTGAAAAATCCATATCTGGCTACCCACTAGAGTGGTAGCTATGGATCGATCGAGATAGGTAAGTAGTTGGGCACAAAAACTATGGGCACAATATTTGATAAAATAACTGACCAGATCAAAGCTGGATTTCCTTGCCATTTGCACTTGCAAGCCAAATCGGGATATGGAAGATGGTAATACCCAGAAGTTACCTTATTACTTTGCGAATATACCTCCTTTTTATGAATGTTCAAATCACAACTAAGCTGGCCTGGCAGGCAAGCAACCCAGAGCTCAATGGGACACCCTTCTATTGCCCTTTCATGGGGGATGGTTTGAAGCCCCTGATCTAGAACTATACTATCTCTGTGCCAAGGACCACTCTGTGATATATTGGTATCAGCCATCACCCTGTTTACCACACCTGATGGTATAGAGGGGCACAGTGTCCCCAGTCCCGCTGTCATCTTTGATTAGTACACCAGTCTCACATAACTGTGGAGACATTGCCACTACCACGTGCTCTGGAATTGCTCGAGATAGACTATGCAAGAAAATTGGGTTAAATCTTGACTATTCACCCCTCCCTACTCTTAACCATCACACCCTACTGCTGGTTACACTTGAAGTAAAGGCAATATTACAACTCTCTGCTCGTGGCCTCGCTACATGGGGGATCTCTATTAGGAAGCCCATTTTACCACACTAAAAGAATTCAAGGGAACTAAACCGTTCACGCCTCCCATTGTGTTTCTGTATTATAGTTTGCAAGGTTTCTATAAAACGACAGTTCCAGACTTCTCTGCTGGAAAAGCCATTGGGAGCCGTAATCACCAGCCGCTTAATATCCACACTATATCTCCTGGCACAGGAGGAACTGCACTTGGCGGTACTTTCACCCCGCGCGGGATGGGAAGGAGGACTTGGCATAGTGATATCTGAGGAGGTGAGGAGGTTTATTGTCCTGAAACAGGGCTGATCTCATCTAGCAGTCCGCTGAGCGGCATACCCTTCAAATGCCTTCTGCAAGCATATCACACTCCTACATTGCTGTGGAGACTTGGCTTCAGAGAAGATTTAAGTTGTGCATTATGCAGCTCTCCGGAGGCAGGGTGACTACTTCTGGCGGGGTCCTGCGATACCGTTCAGCTATACTGGCGTGAAATCCTGGCAGCCCTGGCCACCATGACAGAGTTTAATATCCAACTGGATCCTGGGATCACTTTATGGAGGGAGGTGAAAGATTCAGGGACATATTTATCAAATTTACAGGCAGCACAAGCAGCAAGCCACCTGTTGTGCTGCACTGCATGAAAGGGAAAGCGCAGAAATGTCCCTGAATGTATTTAACATCATACAGTGCATTCCTGTCCTTCCGATGTACTAGCACACTCTTGGCTGCGTAGTGCCAATTCAAGCACGCTTGCACCATGGTGCAACGGTGCCTGGGTTGTAATAAGGATTGTTTTGTGTAGGAAGGGATACCTTCCTGCACAAAAACAATCCTTAGAGGCATTTCCCTCCTTGTATGTGTGCTGCACAATGCAGCACACATAGAAAGAGGAAAAACGAGGACAAATAAAGATATTTCTTCGTGTTATGTCTCACTTGGCTAGCCATAGCATTGTGATGCTTTCCTAGGTCTACCACTAACGGTAAATCTGGGCATGGACCAACACCCATGCTCCACCCATGGAATTGCTTCCTGGGGTAAAGTAACACAATGCAGCAGTTTGTGGTACCTAGATGTATCAAGCCATTCAGGGACAGGCGAGGTGGACTTGCATGGCTTGAAAAATCTGACTTTGAATTTCCAGACAGGGGGCTCTTTGTGCTGCCATTTTTATTGGCTAAACAGTAGGTGGTCTGCCATAGGGAAGAGGCAGATCCCCTACATTTATAAAATGGATGTCTGATATTTTCTAGTGCAACAATCAGCTAGGAATACATAACGAAATGATGTCACCACCGGATGTATGACATTACAACACATGATTTTACCACGCATGCCTTTACAACACGGTTTTTACAACGCAAACATTTACAACGCATAGCACTTTGGGGTGCTGGATAGTGAATAGTTTAATTTACTATTGCAACTCCAGTCCCCGTGGACACTAGGGAAGGTGTTGGATAGTAAATTAAACTTATTCCCTATCCTAGAGTGCCCCCCAGCGCAATGCGTTGTAATGGTTTGCGTTGTAAAAGTTGCGTCGTAAAGGCACTGCGTGGTAAAAGTTGCGTTGTAAAGGATGTTTCCCGTCACCACCATCCAGGCCAAGGGACATACTGGTTTCTCTTAAAACATACTTACTCAACATTATTACGTGGTAGTATTGTTAGAACTAAAATGCAGACTAGCGAAGAACAATTCTGTAACATCCTGTAATCTAATATGGTTACATTGTAGATGTGGTGGAATGGCTGGTCACTAGACCTTACTGTTTTTGTATTAATATGAGAAATGTGTCCAGGTGTAATAGATTGGTGCAATTTGTCATGTTGTTGCTGACTTCCTTATCATATACTGTTGCTAAATGTTTCCTCTCTGTAATGGCTGCCATAATTGTACTGCTGTTTGTTAAAATGATAAGAAGAAGAAAGGAAGAGAACACTGCATTGAGCCTTAGTCATTGATCAATATCAGCAAGGATAGGAAGGTTAATCTCAGATTCCATTCAAGGTGTTAAACAGCAATGGTGAGTTCTTCGCTAGCATTAAATGTATATACTGTGCCAAACATTGGCGTCTTTGTATGCATCTCTATTCATCTTATCAACCAATGTGATTAATAATGTAAATGTGATAGCTAAGTATGAACAGAGAGGTCTGTATCGGGCTGCCTTATTTACATCTCAAGGACCTATTTGCCATCTGCTGTGGGCAGACTAGTGTGCTGGTGTTTCTGCTCAGAACAGGACATCAGCAGCTTCTAGGATGGCGGGGAGAACTTCCTCACCAATCTATAAACTCTGGTGGTAGGTCAGGGTCTAGTTGGTGGCTGTTGCCCACCTGCTCCCTAAGTTGAATTCCCTGTGCACATCACAGGTCTACTAGGAATCATGGCAACATGAAGACCTAATCAATTGCTAGGACTTAGGAAATGACTAAACATGGATATACTATAAAAACTACAGGAGCAACCCAATGAGCCAAGAAGGACAGAGCATAATGATTTAAGGACAAGGGTTCCTCTTGGCATCATTTAACAAGGCGTTTTTAGAATCAATGTTATTGTATATCCACATCTAAATGAACAACTTGTGGAATGAGCTGTCTTTATGCAAATTGCTGTTGATAATGGTTTGACCCATAGAATGATTAAGGGGTCACCATCAGGACAAAAACCACACTTATACAGAGCTAACGGGTAGATCCCAGTTAAATTATGGGTTACACTCTTGTTTGATGCACAATAATGGTCCTGAGATTGGGACAGCGCAAAATATACATGCACTGGAACAATGGGCAACTGGAATGTATCAAGATGAATGGAAGCACTCACCAAATGCCAGATTTAGGCAAGGGTGAGTATTGAATCTTTTTAGTTTAGAGAGTTGTGCTCCTGAACTGTAGCAAAGGGCCAAGTCGCGGCGCATTCAGTGAGTCCTTGAGTCTGTGTTAGAATACTGTTTTACCAAGTAATTTGCAATGTACTTTTGACTCATTACACCCACCAGTGTGGGGTCACATTGATAGACATATTGAAATCTCACATTTAGGTAAAAAAATAGACGGATAGCAATTTCAAGCCCATGCAACCAACTGTTTGTGCTTTGGTTGAGTGTTTAACAAATAGGTTTGAAGGCATGGGTAAAATGGCCAATTGCTTAGGTCCCCTACCTGGAGTGGAGAGGTGTGGTGCAGCAGCCAGGGCAGCTGACTTCGGAGCACAGGGCTCATGGTCTGACCCCTGGCTCCGGCAGCAGCTCAGCTCAGCACCGTGTGACTCTGGGGAATAGCTCACTTAATTTCCACAATGGCCCCCAGCGCCTTGAGACCCGTAAGGGGGAGTAGTTTGCGCTTTACAAATACGGATTTACCTATCAATTGCCCTTGATTAAGTGATCAGTACATCAATAAGACACTCTTTCCCCCTTCTTTTTCTCTTTCTCCATCTCAAATATCTTTCTGACTACACCCCTCTCTATTTTTATATTTATTTCTCTTTCTCTGTGTTATCTGGTTCACTGATTCAGTATCAAAACCATAAATATCGTGAGGTCAAAACATTGTGCAAAAATATCGATCACAATTTTTTTTTTTACATATTATTGTAAGAACAAAAATATCCCCAAAGTTATTGTTTTACTCATATCAAAAAATATATACAAACATATCGCTTTTTACTATATATGTAGTTTAAATAAGTAAAACTTAAATATTTTAACATATAACATTAATTAATGTAAGTTAAATATGTTTGAATAATATTTAAAAATATATGTAAATATTTACTAATTTAAACAAACACACACATATATATACCTAAGTGTGTACATTTATATACACATATACAATGTAAAACTTTTGAAAATATAAATCTTAATGTATATCATAATTTTATAATTGTGTCTACATTTACTAATATATCAATTATTTATATATATACATTTATTCTGATGATGCCGAAAGACACAATTGATGTGTTCAGTGAATATGTTACAGAAGATCTGAAAAAATTAAACAAAACTGTCATGTAGCAAGCTAGACAATGGAAGTATTCAGAAATACAATACTCCAAACTCATTAACGAACTACAAGCAAACACAAATGTTATCATCAATAAGGCAGACAAGGGAGGCAAGATTGTGTTTTGGCCTCGGGCCCTCTATATAGAAGAGGCATCACGCCATCTGAAGGATGTAGATTGTTACAGAAAAGCCAGTTTTCAAGAACATAGGCAGATCAAGGACACTGTATTCACTGAGTTGGTCCAATGGAAATACATGGGATTGTTGACTAGAAATGAATACTGCTTTTTAAAGAACTAGCATCCTATCACTCCAGTACTGTATTTTATTCCTAAATTCATAAAGATGTTTTACCAGTGCCAGGGAGACCAATCAGTTCAGCTCAGAAAAGTCTTTTAGAACCATTGTCAAAATATGTTGATTATTTTTTACAGGAGTTCATTGAGCACCTCCCTTCCTTTATCAGAGACACTGGACAATTTTTTATCGAAATTTTAGTCAGATAAATGGGAAGACAACTGTTTTTTGATTGTTGTGGACATTTGTTCACTTAACACTAGCATTCCCCATTCTGATGGTATTAAAGCAGTACGCAATTATTTTAATAATCGCAGTATTCATATGCACGAACACCACAGAATGATTTTAAGAATGATTGAAATCTGTTTAACCAACAAAATGTTTATGTTTGATAAGGAAATTTATCAACAGCTTCGTGTAGTGGCGATTGGGGCATGCTTCTCTCCTAGCTATGCGTGTTTACATGTTGGTTGGTGGGAGGAGCATGTCCTCAGAGCAACCCATAAAGCTGTTTTTGACACACATGTACTCCAGTGGTGGAAATTCATTGATGACATTTGTCTAATTTGGAAGGGATCGTTGGAATCTGCTAAACAGTTTGTGGTTAGCCTTAGGAACAACATGCTTAACCTCAACTTTACTGCTGACATTAGCAATGAGAGGTTACAATTTCTTGATGTTGAGATTTACATTGAGGACAACTCGATCCATACAAAATTTTTGTAGAAAAAAGACTGCTGGCAACTCTGTTCTTCACGCCAGCAGTTCTCACCCAAATCATCTTATACGTAGCTGTCCTTACAGAGAGTTCCTGAGAATCAGGCGTATATGTAGTTTAGAGGCCGATTTGAAATCTTGCGAACTGGAAGCCTCCCAACGGTTTATTGCCAGAAGTTACAAAACAAATTAATTGAAAGCAGCCCTTAACAGAGCCAATAGTCGCACCAGGGAGGAATGTTCAACAACCACCATCACCGGCACTGCGCCAAAACAGATTACCAGAGACCCCAACAATGTAGAACCATACAACACCATTAGTTTGATAACCACGTACAGCAAACATGAGAGACAAGTACGTAGAATCCTCTATAAAAACTGACCTATAGTACGTTCTGACATCACAGTATCACAATTACTGCCTGAGCTCCTGTCTCTCACTTTTAGAAGACCACCATCAATGAGAGACTCACTTGTCAGAAATAGCCCAGAGGAGACTACTGTCAAGACTTGGTTACCAACTCAACAAGGTTTTTTTAAATGTAGCTCATGTCGAGCTTGTAAATTTGGTAGAAAGACCACCGAGCAAACCACTAAATTCCAGGGTCATTTTATCTGTAGAACAGACAATGCTGTGTATATATTGGAATGCACTTGTCATTTACAATATGTGGGAAGCACCAAACTGCAAGTTTTTTACAGAATCCTCTAGCATCTTCGAGCAGTAGTTAATTCTGATCCTAACTACCCTGTGGCATGACACCTTAAATTGGTTCATAATCGTGAGAAAAAATTAAGGCAGCTGGAATCGGAGTTTATCAAGTTACTAGACACCAATATGCCGAATGGTTTCAACACCAGCGAGGAACCGCATAATTTTTTACAGATTGAGGATCTTGGTGTCTTTTATCTGGTTGTTCTCTTGGTTTTATCCTGGGTTCCTCGATTTTACTGAGTTCTTACAGAGTATCCGCCAGTTATAACCCCTAGAATCACATGTACTGTACACTCTGAGAATATTGATTATGCTCATGATGACGCTTATTTGCGCATATCAAGTACTTTATGCACTGCCATTGTAGCGAGTTAAGAACTGGTATAGTTCAATACGCAAATCTATATGTTTACCACAGATGAACTAGTAACCTGACTTTCTGCGCTTAGCTATAAATTTATAATGTACTAGCACTTTATTTATTTATATGTGGGCTGGTCTGCCTGGCTGAGCTTATTTATGTACATTATGTACATTTATGTACATTATTTGTATATATTTCTTGTATTTATTACATGACACTTTTGCACTTTTTAAGTATACATTCTTGCACTTGCACTTCTTTGACTACCGTAAGTGACTAGAAATACGGATTGGAGGGATCAGTTCCGCAGATAACATCTGCCATTTTATTACAAATTGTTTTCATTTAGCACTATGCTAATAGTATTGATTTATTATGTACTATATATTTAATAAGCGGGCTGATTACAAATCAATGACTATGAACTGTGTCCCCCTTCTGTATGTATTTTAATTATTTGCTGCATATGTCGGTTGTTGTGTATAAAAAATCTTAGACCACTATACATGATTTTTGATGATGGTTATATAGTAGGATTTTTTTCCATGTCTCTTGCTTGAGTAGTCAGTCACATTATTTTCCCATCATCACTGTGTCACTATATATTGTTCCCCATTGGTCCAGCGCGTCATGTGATCACGACCGTGGAAACGTGGTCAAAATGCGTCAAGCTGGGCACTTGCTTGTGCTTTACCTGAATGCCCTTTACTCAAGCAATAAAATGAATTGTGTTTGAACTCCACCCTCTGGTTCGTACCTGCTTTTTGCTGCTGAGGTTGTAGCAATCAGGACTGTGTTATATGAAACAAAGTGTTATAATGTGCACATTATATGACAACTGCACTCGTCCAACACAAACCGGCACTCCCCAATGTCTCAGGGCACCACCGATCCAGTAAAAATGAAAGCCGACCCAGCCATCAGGTGAAAAAGATGTGTTTATTCAAATTAGATGCATCGCCACCCGCATAATGTTTCGGCCTACTCAGAGGCCTTGGTCACCTGACGCTGTAGATGGGACAGACTTATTTAAAGTGCTAGTGCGTGCTTGCGGGAACATATGATTGGTTCATCACAGGTGCCTGATAATGGACATAGAAAACATGATCAAATTATACAGCGAGTGTGTAACTAATGTTTTAACATCTTAAATCGCTTATTGTATATGACCACCAAATATCACATATGTGCAACAGGTAGACTGGATTTTTCAAATGAAAAATTTCCAACCAACATTTACAAACATTGTCACGTCAAATGAATGTATCTGAAAGGTATGTAACGACAGGGAGAAAACAAACAAAAAAGGGAAACCAAAATTTATGATTATTTCCCTCTCCAAGATATAATCATCTAACGTCCATAGGAGGATTGACACACTGTTCAATTATCCCAATTTCTCACCGTACAATGTTTGCACATACATGTTCATGATGCATAGAGCATTAATATTACCCAAGTGGGTTGGTCTAACATATCATGTTCAATAATTTAGTCGTCCTAATTACCCGTGGCATACAATTCATGATGGTAATCAAAATTTACACAAGTGTCAGTAAATCAACCACAAGCAACAACGAATAAAATAAAAATAAGGAGTGTCGTGAGCAGTGTTGACAAATAATAATTGCTAAGGATTAAAAAAATTCCCTCCCTAGATGGATAATAGGAGTGTATTGGATTAATGATCAAAAATCATTTTCTAGTAGGGGAAACCTACATAGACAGTTCTGTTTCAGTTTATTTAGAAAAAAACAAGCCATCCCTGAGTTCTAATAATGCTTGTTAACCCATGATCAGCATATCATTGTTAATGAATGGAGAACATACTAATTAGAGCTATCTGGCACTTACAAGTGGGTATAAAAATCCACACTGGTATTAAGATCACCAGGTACCTTAGTGTCGAGATCCAGGATGTACTGTGTTTCGAGAGCTCTCAAAATAGCTTCACGATTTCCACCTCTGCGTAGTGGTGGGACTGAGTCAATAGCAAAGTATTTGAGTAAGTGACTTTGTTTGTCATGGTGTTCCTTGAAATGCCGAGCAACCGGATAGGTGGAATCCTCTGTGTTGATGGCCCTGATGTGCTGGAGTATCCTCTTGTGCACCTGCAACTTCGTGCTACCGACATATCGCAGGGCACAGGGACACTCCAGCACATACACTGTATACTCGGTCTTACATGTCAATTGCTTGGTAATCAAGCGTGGAACATCCAAAAATGGTGTTAGATATTTAGTCACATTAACACCATGTTTGCAGGCTTTGCAAACCGAACATCTTTTGAAACCATTAATGGCTTTGTACCATGGAACTGAAGTAACTACCTCAGGACTGGATTTGACTAACGCTTCACCAAGTGAATAGGATTTTCTATAGGAAATGTCAGGTCTTCCTGGCATGAGGTGACCTATCACTGGATCGGAACTGATCAGATTCCAGTTTTTAGTGACAATTTTCCTAAGAGCCTGAAACTGGCGATTAAAGGTTAATACCAGTCTCACCGGTTGGTTGACGCTGTCTGTTTCTATGTTGGATGGTTTTCTGGGTTGCAAATGGCATTGACTTTGCTAATAGCTAAATCAATTAGACTCAGAGAATAACCCCTGGCGAGGAAACGGGCCTTGCTTTGTTGTTGCACCAGTGTGCACTGATCTTCCGTGCTACAAATACGTCGAATACGCAGCATTTTCCCGTAGGGAATGCTGCGGATTAGATGTGCCGGGTGGTTACTCTTGGCATGTAGCAACGTATTGCCTGAAGTCGGTTTTCGAAACAAAGTAGTATGCAATTTGTTGTTAGAAATTACAATTTTGACATCCAAGAAGTCAATACAGGTTTGGCTCATACTGAGGGTGAACTCCAAGTTGTAAACATTGTTATTAAGTTGTGCAATGAAGTCGACGGCCACCTGTATGGTGCCCCGCCATATAAAAAAAATATCGTCAATGTAACGATACCAATGGGGCACGAATTCAGCCATGATCAGAGCCTGTGTGCCGATGAGGACCTGCCTCTCCCAGTAGCCCATATGCAAACAGGCATAACTGGGAGAGAAGCAGGCCCCCATGGCAACCCCCCTAATCTGCTGAAAAAATTGATTGTTAAATGAAAAGTAGTTATTATTCAAACAGAATGAAATCATAGCAATCAACATTTTGTTATGTTCCACAAATTGCACAGATCTATTGCCCAAAAACCATTGTACAGCTCTTAGTCCATCTAGGTGTCTTATGCTGGTGTATAAAGATGATACATCAAGCGTGATCAACCAATAATCAGGCTTCCAATCCACAGTCTCAAGTTTTCTCAACAAGTCACTTGAATCCTGCACAAACGAAGGTAGGGCAGAAACAAAGTCTTGCAAAAAAAAGTCTATATACTTAGTGACATTCTCCAGGAGACCATCCCTGGTGGAAATGATAGGTCTTCCCGGGGGTTTGCTAGCATCTTTGTGCACTTTTGGGATTAGATATAGTACTGGCATCACTGGAAAATCTTTTTTCAAAAACTTAAATTCATCTAAGCTTAGGAGGCCAGTACTCTTCCACCCCAACAACAGGCCATTAAGATTGATGTATGCCAGTTTAATCTCAGATAGATCACAACGCTTATAGCAGGAAACATCATTTAATTGTGTGTATGCTTCCTCTAAGTATAACGATCGTGGTCAGAGAACAACATTGCCACCTTTGTCCGCCTGGCGCACAATGATAGAATTGTTGGTCTGGATTTTATTGACCAAATTATAATACTTAGTGTTGTGGGTTCTTTCTTGATGTTTGGACCGAAGAGTGGAAACGTGCAAACGTTTGATCCCATCTATTGCAAGGTCATGAAATATGTCTAGATTGTCATGAAGGGTTGATGGAGAATAAGTGGACTTGGGTTTGAATTTGGTCGGACATGGCACATTGTAAACTACAGCCACATCTTGTGTCTCAGACAACGCCCCTTCTATACCTAGTGAAGTTAGATCTTGAAGTAAATTGGCATCTTTAGCAATAGGGCCCGAAGTGGATGGAACTCCGCCAGTCATATATAAATATATATATATATATATATAGTATACTTATTTACATACACATACAAATAAAAAGTACAACAAACTGCAATTTTAAAAAAATATTTTCAATTTAATTATACATATGTGGACCATTTTCTAAGAGATTTTGTTTTCACTTTACCATCTTTTGAACGTGACACCAAAGACTTTTTAGAAAAAATTGCTAATTTAAAAATGGGAAAAAGATTACATTCTAATTACATTAGATGTAAATTCATTGTATACGATCATAAACCATACACAGGGAGTAGAAGCTTATGCAAGATTTCTTAAACGCAGAAACATCAGATATCTTGAACACACTAACATGATCTTAGAAATGATCACTTACTGCTTGTAAAACAATTTCTTCTTATTTAATGGTGAAATGTTCAAACAAAAACTCGGTACTGCGATGGGAAATTCTTTCGCACCGAGTTTTGCAAATCTTTTCATGGGAGCATGGGAAGAGGATGTTCTTACAGACACACGTTATCAGATAGCTTTACATAAGGTAAAGACTTGGTTAAGATATATAGATGATATCTTTATGATCTGGCAGAGAGACAAGAGTGAGGCTTTACTGTTTGTCGAGGAACTGAATCAAAATGATAGAAATATAACACTGACCAGTACCATAAGTACAGAAGAAGTTGAGTATTTGGACACTAAGGTAATGATCAAGAATCACACCATCGAAACGGCTTTATACCGTAAGAGCACAGCAGGTAATACTTTACTATATGCCCTGAGCAGCCACACAGACAACCTTAAATGGAGTATACCATATGGGGAGCTGCTCAGGGCAAAAATAAACTGCAGTACAATTTCAGATTACCATAAAGAAGAGAGAGTTATGATTGAACGCTTTCGTGCTAGAGGGTATCCAAGTTGGGTTCTCAAAAAAGCCATAGAAAGAATCACTGACGTAGAAAGATGTGAGATCTTAAAAACAGTTATACAAGAAGATCAAAGTAGCAAAGACACTAACATGTCCAGGATCACTATGACATATAATGGCAATTTGAAACAAATACAAAAAGTGTTGAACCGACACTGGGGTATTCTCAAAAGCGATCCCATTATTGGTGGAAATCTACCAGAAAGAGCGAGAATCACATACAAAAGAGGGAGAAATCTATGTGATTTACTTGTACATAGTGACCTACCTGATAACCAAGCTAGAAAAGGAATGGATATACAGGGATTCTTCCCATGTGGCCATTGTAAGGCCTGTGGGAACAGCAAAATGGTGAAAGAATTTTTGTATACAAGTACCAACACTATGAAACCAATAACTCAGTTTTTGACTTGTACTAGCAATTTCGTGATCTACGTACTTGAATGTCCGTGCAAACTCAGGTACTTAGGGAGCACGACACACATGGCCAAAAAACGTGTCCTAGAGCATATGAGGGCAATTACAAACAGGGACAAGCAATATCCCATTGCCCGTCATTTTGCGAGTCATCACTATTCAGACTATTCGAAGTTACTCTATTATGCAATAGAACAAGTACTGCCTAAAGCAAGAGGAGGCAATAGAGTTCTGAGATTAAGACAAAAAGAGTCTAAATATATTGTCGGAATGTGTACACTTTTTCCGAAAGGACACAATTGTGATGATGAGATGGCCATTCATCTACGAACTGAATGAACATGATTGAATTGTGTCAATTAATGCTGGATTTTTAAACATGGCACTAATGTACTAGGCAAAATCAGGGATACGGTATGTACTTGATGAATATTTTCCACAACACCACACCCTATTCATACTTATCTCTCTCTGATTTACAGGAAGAAAGGAAGGAGATCTGTTTCTTACCTGTGGCTACAGGATTCCTACCTTTTCTCAATTCCATCATTCACATTGTTCCAAGAGGTAGAAAAGATTTTAATATTTATATTGCACTATTTTGAGTACTCAGGAACACAGTTGGGGTTCTTTTCCAAATGGAACATTAATGTAGAAGGACATAGAAAACAAGTGGAGAAATGCCTTCAATAATCCCACTATGGGGATTCAAAACAAATTATTTGTTTTCAGATGCTATAAGATCATATGAGTGAGAAATTATCAGTTGCATGACACCATGAATGTAAAACCCACTAATGGGGAATGTAATGTAACACACTACAAATACCGTAATGGTAATGGCCGATCACGATAAAATTGTGGAATTGTGGGGTAAAGCATGTGCAGGAGTCGTCACACGTAATGTCAAGCTTATAAATGGTTACTATGAAATGGGAATTCACGTTATTCAGTACCCACATTCAGTATTGTGATGATGTTTAAAAACTGAGATCAGACAAAGATGAAAAAACACTGCCCTAAAATACTGTTTTCATATGCCCGAAGACATCAATGTTCCACTACTTCAGGCAGTTCCTTAAACTAAAAAATGCAACATGAAAGGTCAGTTGGTAGTTTATTTTTGTGATGCAACTGTCTCAATATCATTTATAATGTCCCATGAATGTTGTATAATATAACAACAATGCAAGTTGACTAGACTAAGATGGCGCTCGCACTTTAAACAAAATCAACTGTGGTTGAAGTCCTTCAACTATGTCAATAATGTTGTGTATGTAATGTCCCGGTTTCCGGAATTACGCTGTGTAAACAAGCCGCTACGGCGGTGAAACGCGTCACGGTGGGCTTATGAATTTCAATAAACCCCCAATTGCACACTGAAAGTGTTTTTGCTGTGTCAGTGGATCCTGAGAGCGTGAGTGGCAACGCCGTCTTTTATGAATATATATATATATATATATACATATATATATATATATATATATATATATATATTCATTGAAAAAACCATAGGTTATAGACCATATATAGTTAGGAATTAGCATTTACAAAACCTTATTTTACTCACACAAAACCATTGAAATTCGCATATATAGTTAGTTGTACTAACTATATATCGCGCACCCGCAATCCACTGCTGATCATGTCACATATTACATCATTCATGACATGGTCAGTGACATCACTGATGGCATCACTGATGACATCACTGATGACATCTCAAATGACATCACTGATGACATCACTGATGACATCTCAAATGACATCACTGATGACATCACTGATGACAACATCCAGTGACTGTATGTTTCTGTAAACTTAAAATATGTCTTACATATTGAAGAATGAGTGGATTTATAAGTGTCTGGATGAAGGATTTAGTAGGTGCATGACTGACTGTATGAGTGAGTGATTAAATGTGTCTCACTGAGTGCATGGGTTAGTGACTAAACTGTCTTAATTTGTGCATCATTATATCTGTTGTTCTGTAAACTGCTGCATGTGTTGATCAGTAGCTATATGAGTAACTATATGGGTTATTGATTGGTTGCCCAAGTATTTGTATGAGAGACTGAGTGTGTGTGTTGGTGGCTGGGAGGTGTATGACTCTGTGCATAGATATGTGAGCAGTTGATTCACTAGATGTATGGGTTCAAAAGTGCATGCGGAAACAGCTGTATGGGCGGTTGACTGTGTGCATGAGTGTATTGGTGAGTGAATGGATATCTCAGTGCTACATGTCAAAGTAAGAACATATGTTAAACACAGTATATGTGAGAGTTGACATATATAAATAACTGTGCATAAGAGCCAGTGACTGTATGGATCATTCTGAAATTGTATCAGGGATTGTATAAGAGAGTAAATATGTGTTAGTATCTGTTTGAATAAGTAAAGTGTGTATAACTGTATAGTTGAGAAAATGGAGGTGTGATTGATTCTTTGCATGACTGAGTAGGTGTGTGAGTAACTCCATGGATGAGTGACAGTCTGTGAGTGTCTGTTTACACTCAGTGTATCTAAGGTTATATTAGAGTCTGAAGAGGTTCATCGTATTATCACATGAATGATGTCATCAATGATGTGATCAGTCATGTTATCAGTGATATCATCAGCGATGTCAATTTAGATGTCATCAGTGATGTCATCAGTGATGTCATTTGAGATGTCATCAGTGATGTCATTTGAGATGTCATCAGTGATGTCATCAGTGATGTCACTGACCATGTCATGAATGATGTAATATGTGACATGATCAGCAGTGGATTGCAGGTGCGCGATATATAGTTAGTACAACTAACTATATATGCAAATTTCAATGGTTTTGTGTGAGTAAAATAAGGTTTTGTAAATGCTAATTCCTAACTATATATGGTCTATAACCTATGGTTTTTTCAGTGAATTTTCAAGGTTTTGTAAATGCTAATTCCTAACTATATATGGTCTATAACCTATGGTTTTTTCAGTGAATTTCATAGGTTTTTTAATAGCAAATATCTATATGTATGAAAGTAATAATTTTTATTAGAAATTTTAAAATGTGTAAATATTTTTTTTTTTATTATTTGCCCCGGTACGTGCCCCGGGGCGCTCCCGGGGCAAGTACCGGTGAACGTACGGGTGAGCGCCCCGGGGCGTGTAACGGGAGCGTCCCGTGAGCGCTTTTCCCGCGAACGAAAACAACATCATGACGTTTCGCATAGTCGCGTGATGCGCCGCGTAAACGTGACGCATCGCGTAACCACGTGATGCATTTCTTCGGCGCGCTCCGTAAACGTACCCGGAAGCGCTCCGTGGCGCGACCCGGAGCGCGCAACGTAAGCGCGTCGGGACATGTGACCTGAAAATAACACTTTTCATTGGTTCTCAACTTTTTTTTTTCTACAAATGATGAAAGCCCCCCCTCTTTTCCTCATTCTTACTTTTTTCTTTGAGAAAGCAAGAGCTATTTGTGAGACATGGCTTCAGTAGTAGCTGCAGCTAGTGCACCCCCACCACCACCACCACCACCCAGAAAGGAAGGTCCACAACCACAGATCCTTCCAGGAGTTGAAGAAGAGGAGGAAGAAGATGATGAGGACCAACAAACCATAACATACTTGCCTGAAGAACCAAGACAAAGCCATGTCAAAGTTCATTATATATGGCAGTATTTTTCCATCCCTGCTGGGCAAAAAAAAGTGAATGCCCCGAAGGTGACATGCTTAATTTGCAAAGAGGTCATGTCCAGGGGCAACCCAAATAAAAAATATTCATTTGGGAACTACACAATGATCCGCCACATGCAGAGGTGGCACCCTAACAATCCGGCACAAGCTGAGGTACGGGATCTGGCTCAGAAAAAAAGAGACCATCAGGCCAGCACCTCCTCAGGTGAATCTTCATTTGCAGCACCAGAAGGGCGCGAAACAGTACCAAATATACAAAAAAAATTTGGTGTAATAAAAATGGTCTGCATTTTTTGCGGAAAGACCCTCTGCTACGGGGAACTAAGCATTCACCTTATTAATGCTTCCATCGACAACCACAACTGCAGCAAGAGAAGAAAGCAGTCGTTTTTTTTTTTTTTTTTTGCTCCTCTCGAGCCACTGTTTATTCCCAGTTTTTTGTTTCTTGTTTTTTGTTGAGCCCTTTATAATGGCTGTTTTTCGTTGTTTCCCCCCCAAAAACCAAAAAAAACATAAAATTGTTCAAAAAATACAAAAAAAAACAAAAAAATGTTCAGAAAAATTAAAGAAAATATAAAACAACAAAAACATTAAAAAAAAGTTCTTTTCAGAACTACCTCCCATTTAAAAAAAATTACTAAAATTTTTAGCACTCTTGACTTCATTTTTCTCATTGGTGCGCTTCCCGGTACGCGCACCGGTACGCGAACCGGAAGCGAACCAAAAAAGAAATTAAAATAAAAAACAAGAGTTAGTATAAGGGAAGGAAACAGAGACTAATGTTAAAAGAAAGACAGCTAGAGGGAGTAACAGAGAGATACTGTTTAATAGATCTATTTACCGAAGAAAAGATGGAAGAGGGTATAATTGTGAAAAACAAAATAGATAAGGAAGTGAAAGAAAAAAAGGAGAGTAGAAGAATAATAAACAAGAGTTTCTTAGAGGATGTGAGTGAATGTTCAAAATAAGAAGAAAAATAGTAAAGGATGTGGAATGAGAGGTGGGGATAGAACCGGACTAAAAGAACAATCCTGAGGGAAAGTGTTAAGAAAACAGTGAGCAAAAGTAAATAGGAATAAAACAAGATGTATGATAGTGACTAAGGTTAAAACATGTGGAATAACAGAGAGAAAAAACAGAAAGCAGAAAAGAAGAAGGGACAGAAAAGGAATGATTGAAACAGCAAAGAAATGTAAATAACATAGGGGCATATTATCAACACAGGCGATAAAATTTTCGCTGCTTTTATCGGCAGAAAACTGCCGCTAAAGCCGCTTTTTCGGCAGTTTTCTGCCAATAAAAGCAGCGATAATTTTATTGCCTGTGTTGATAATATGCCCCTTAGTGTGCTTGAACTACAGGGAGAAAGCATAATGAACAAGTAGTAAAAGAGTGATCAGTCAGAGACAGTGAGAGTAATAGAACAGGAGTGAGGAACTATGAGAACAGAGGGACTGAGAAAAGGAGTGGAAGGAGTAGAGTAAGTAAGTAATAGAGAAAGGAATGAGGGAAATAGCAAAGGCAGGAAACTGAGGGTTAAAGAAATGAAGCAGTGGAACTAATAGAAGTTAAATGTGATAGAAATGTAACGAAAAGAGTACAAAACATTTACCTTATAATTGTCGTTAACTTAGTCACTTGTTATTTTTATACTTTCAATCTGTGAAAGAAAGAACAAAAATTTGAAAAATATTAAAACATGTATTTAAAAATTAGAAAAGACAAGGGAAAAGATTGAAGGACAAACAGTTTTTCAACAACTTTGACACTTACAGAAGCCTCTGCTTCTCCATGCCCCCTACACAGTCCTAAATATATACATTTTAAACTAACAGTATCTTGTTGCAGATGAATTGAGGCCTATCTTGCAACATGGTGCATCTTTTGCATCACTGCTGCATCACAAAAGTGACGCAACAGCGGCACAAAAGAGGCGCAAGGCCATCATAAATCTGCTCCTAACATTTTAAATGATTGATTCAGGATGCCGATAAGGTGTGGCCTATCCAGGGGTTTGTTTGAGGTGAGGCCTACTCAGGGTTACAGATGAAATTTAGACTTGTTGAAGAGTACAGAGGAGATAATACATGTGCATGCCTACCAATGAAGTGAGTCATGTCCACTGCACTCTTTAACAAAGGCCAGACCTCCTCTGTCTCCCTGGACAGGCCTAAACCTGATCTGCACAATGTGATTCGTAATGTTAGGAAACACAGGTGATGTAATTGAAAACGTGCAATTTCTTTTGCTCATTTCACAATCACATCACTTGTGTTTCCTTTGCTTAGGTATCTCATTGTGCAGATGTAGTCCAGCATATGAAAGAGTACGCAGAAGTTCAGCACTGCATGCAACAACTTTGACACTTACTGAAGCCTCAGCTTCTCCATGCCCCCTACACAGTCCTAAATATATACATTTTAAACTGACGGTATCTTGTTGGAGATGAAGTGAGGCCTATCTTGCAACATGGTGCATCTTTTGCACTGCTGCTGCGTCACAAAAGTGACGGAACAGCGGCGCAAAAGAGGCGCGTGGCCATCATAAATCTGCCCTTAACATTTTAAATGATTGTTTCTAGATGCTGATAAGGTGTGGCCTATCCACAGATTTGTTTCAGGTGAGTCCTACTCAGGGTTGCAGATGAAATTTAGGCTTGTTGAAGAGTACAGAGGAGATAATACATGTGCAGGCCTACCAACGAAGTGAGTCATGTCCACTGCACTCTTGAACAAACGTCAGACCTCCTCTGTCTCCTGGAACAGGCCTAAACCTCATCTACACAATGTGATGCGTAATGTTAGGAAACACAGGTAATGTAATTGAAAAACGTGCAATTTTTTTTGCTCATTCCACAATCACATCACCTGTGTTTCCTTTGCTTAGGTATCTCATTGTGCAGATGTAGTCTATCATATGAAAGATTACGCAGAAGGTGAGCACTGTATGCAACAACTTTGACACTTACAGAAGCCTCAGCTTCTCCATGCCTCCTACACAGTTCTAAATGTATATCATAAATACAAAAAGTACAGAATTAATTATACATGTTAAATGGTTTATTTTTGCTGTTCTCAGAATATATCAAATTTCACTAAAAACAGTGACTTGAAGGTATTCATCATATAACAGCGGGGAAAAAAAAACACAATCAAAATGATTGTGTTTAAAAAACCCATATAACATAACTAATCAAAAATCAGAACTCCTTAAAATTAACTTACTTTCCATGACGTCGAAGTATATCCTATGAACAGCTTACACTCTGTTGTGCTGTTATTATTTTCAGCCCGCCACTTTCTGAAAGAAAAGCTCCATCGTTTTGACAAATATGTTACATACAATAAATGACTTCTCGCTCTCTACCGCACTTTTCCACAAGGCCAAATCGTGTAAGAGCCATTTATAACTCTTGGAATTCTTCTAAGCAAATCCCGTCATTTTCTTTTTCCGCAACTTTCAGAAAGAAAACGTTCAAGATCACTTTCACAATCCTGTACTAGTAATATCTCACCCTTCTTGCTCACTCATGTGTCACATTTCCTATGACACTGATACTGCTTACTATGAAGCAGACTTACACTACCTCTATGACTACTACAATTGTTTAATTCTCTACATCACTTTTAATCACAAAGCAATTTAAAACAGTACATAAAATTATATCAACTCCTAGAATCATTATAGGCCAGTTACCTACCCTAAATTCTTTCTTCTGAAAACAGAAAGTAAGAATATTTTTAATAAGATGTGTAATAGGCGGATGTTGTCAAAGGACCATCATGTCATATAATAGCTGCAGTTAGAATTTTGTTTCTAAAATCAACGACTGTGTAGCCACGACATTTGAAATTAAAGTTGAAAACTTATTTTTATCAGGTTTATATAGTTGGAATTTTTTAATGACATTATAACCAAAAGTTTGTTCGAAATATGTCGACAGCATTGCAGACTTACATTACCTCTACTCCATGTTTTGATTGGCTGCTTGAATTAGCTTATTAAAAGAAACAGTTTTTCTGAACTCATTCAAAGTGCAGTTATTTTTCCATGACGTCAAGTGTTATGGTAAGAACACCGTTTGCTTTGGGAAATACTCTGTTGTCCTTTAACTAATCCGTGCCCACCACTTTCTGTAAGAAAACCTTCTTTTTTTTCAGGAACTACTTAAAACTGAAAAATAACTTTTGACTCTGTACTACACTTATCCTCAAGGCCAAATAGTGTAGGAGCCATTAGAACCTCTTGAAATTCCTCAGAGCAAATCCCGAGATTCTTTCCCTAAAATTTTGGTTGTAAAAACACCAGGTAAGAATTTTTAAGGTCAAAAGGCAATTTTTTTTTGAAAGTTAAAACAGAATCATTGCAGAATGACCAGCCGTTTCTAGACTTCAAATAAGCTGTGTAATGTCCTGATGTTGTTGAAGGACCGTCATGATATATAATTGCTGCAGTTACAAAAGTCCTTCCTGATATTGACAACTGCGAAGCCACAAAATTTTTAATTAAAGTTGTCAATTTTGTTCCATCAGGCCTACATCGTTGGAACATTAAAATGACATACTGGCCATATGTTCGTATAAATAATGTGGACAACATTTCAGACTTACATTGGCTACACTCCATGTTGTGATCGGCTGCTTTTACTAGCTTATTAAAGGACACTGATTTACTGTCTGGCAAAGTTAAATATATACATTTTTCTGAGTCTACACTAGTAGTACTTGATACCCTACAGTTCTCGCAGTCATGCTGCCATTGATAAGAAAGGCTAAACAGGTGATCTACATCTACACCTTCATCTTGCAATACATCAAGCATATACATTAAAAACTCCTGACAATCTTGCTGAATATTTTGAGAGAATTGCGTTTGACCTGAACATTTGTCTAACAGATTTTGAATTTCAGACACACTTTCTATTTTTGTTCTATCAGTGCTACATTTCTCTAACACAGAATTCAACAAACTGCAAAATCTTTGATCCGAATTGACCACAATCTCTTCTTTTAAATTTTCTAGAGAAAACAAAACATTAACCACTACATTAGCATAGCAGTTGACACCAGAACTGTTTTCAAATTGAAAACCAACAACATCTTCAACAAAATCCTTTTTCTTTCTGCTTATAATTTCGGGTTCATCGACTTTTCATCTTTTTGTTACAACCTCTCTACTATTGGTCACATTTCTTCGTTTCCGGCCTACCACACGTTTCTCAAACAAAGGATATTGAGGCAAATGTGGCGCATACTCTCTTCTTAACCTATTGTATTCCTTAACACAATCTAGATCCGCACAAATGTTTGTGACATCACACTAAATCAAGTACAATCCCGATAAAGTTCTGACTCGTAACAATGCCACATATGCCATACCCTCCTTGAACACAGAACTGCCAATATTCACCAATGCACTGTCTACACTTAAACCTTGCGATTTATGAATTGTCACCGCATATGCCAAGCAAACAGGAAACTGCTTACAGCGAACATATAAGTCTTTTACAAGCAAAAACCTAGCAGAGCAACGACCAATTAGCTGTACTTCCTCAATGCCATCAAATTTAATTTTTAAAAATTCAATTCCATCTCTATTTCTGTATTTCTCAAAATTAACAACATTACCCATTGATCCATTTACCAGACCTCTTTCAACATGTAAATTCCTTCTTAAAATGATACAGCAATTTAAGCACACATTCAGAGTCTTTTCAAAACCTGCAGTTTTAGATATAGTCTTCTCTAATGAATCCAATTTTGATTTCAAATTCTCAGACAAAATAATTGTTGCTCCCATATGCTCTACTCTGTCAATAGCTTCCAGTTTCTCAATCTCTTGGTTTTCTAAATGCAACATTTTGTTGTTGAAGATGGCACATTCTGCAAGAGTTGGCATCAAACATATTCCAGATTTCTTCTCAGTAATTTTCTGAAAAATATTCTCAGGCACAACGTCTTCTTCTGGATACAAATTTGACAGTAATCGTGCATGTAAAGCTTCTTTCCCATGCTCGGTCACTTTTCCGATTCTAACATCTTGTAGAATATTCTTATAATCTTCATCCTTCGCTTGACGCATATTTTACGCAGTTCAGCATAATTGAAGTTTAACCATATATTGACGTTGCCAATGCTCCCTAGGCACTTCCTGGTATCTTCATGCGTGAGCATTTTGAACACAGGTTGTCCTTTCACTGGTGTCAGCTGCAGAAGATCACCGAAAACAATGATGTGTTTGCCACCAAATAACACATCATACTCTGTTTTGAGAACTGCTTGCATTCTCAAATGCACAAAGGCAAGCATGACATTGGAAACCATGCTTACTTCGTCAATGATAAGAAGTTTCATTTTCCTCAAGACTCTTGAAACTTCACAACAAGCATCTCCAGATAACTTGTGGTATTGTAATTTGTTATCATGCTCCACTGGCAGCATCAGTAGACGATGCAAAGTAATACCTTTAATGTTATGTGCTGCCAGTCCAGTTGGAGCGGTGACAACACAAGACAGCGATGACTCAGTCCTTTTCTGCAAATAACATGAAATTGCTTTTATGAGGAAACTTTTTCCAGTTCCCGCTTCTCAACTCACGTACAGTCGGACAGGCTTCAACGACGTACATGAGCACTCTTTCTTCTCATGACTTAATCCATGATCTATTTGGTTGGTAACTTCGTCATATATTTTCCTCTGCTCAACGTTGAGTTGTCTTTCCAAGTCTTCTAAGTTAACCGCATCCTCCTGAGCATGTGCCATGGCTCTTTCCACTTCAATCATGGCAGTGGCAGCTTCATTTTCGATAACTGGTCCTCCTAGTGGATCCTGACTCAATGAAACAGAACTCTGACTGTCCTGAGAACTGTCTCTAGCAATCTCGGCTGCAATCGTTGCTTCCTGCTCGATTTCCGCATTCAACATTTCTAGATATTTGGGAAAAACAGGACATTCTATGGTCTCCTTGGCGGCATTGAAAGAGTCTTCGTAACAGAGGAAATCTCCAAGCAGTTCCTCTTCTGCACGCCAAGGCTTGAAAAGTTGCAAAAGTGCTAAATAGAAAAACTCTTTTCTTTCAGGAGATTCGCCACTCAATTTTCGATGGTTTACCAAGTGGCATTTTCTTTGGTTGACCAGACATCCCTCACTTCCAATTACAGCATACACTCCTTTATCAATATCTTCTTTGATGTTCCTCTTGAATATGTAATTTTGTAGAACCTCATGCAGACAAACATTCTCGAGGTGACTGCTTCTATTTGGATAATATGTATCCAACATGTTGGTCTTCAAAATATCTGTACTGTTTGGCTCCTTTTCCGCCAAATACTCAATTTCCCGTACAGGTTTCAGAACTCGATTACGCGTTGCAGCAAGACCAAGACTCGCCCAAATGATACTCCTGGATTTGGTATAGAGACTTGCTGAAGACAACCGGTCAGAACATTCGTAAGCTCCGATTTCTCGATGCGACAACATCTTCAGACTGAAACTGTACAACTTCTTACTGAGGCTCTTTTCATGGGAAATGTCCTCCCACATATCCTTCATCCTTCAATTCTGTCTTTTCTTTTTTGGTGATGTAAGATGTCACATACCGAGCCACAGCCATACAGTTATCAGCCACAAACTGTATATCCATGTTAGCATTCCACATGGACAAAATCACTGGGTTGTAGTCGTTGATGTACTTGGACTCTTCGTTCCTTTTCAAATTGTACCTATTTTTGGGTGATTTCTTCATCACATTATGTCGCAGTGAAGACATCAAACTGTTCACTCTTCCTTTAGAAATCATCGGTCGTGGAAAGGCGAAACAACATTTTGTGTAGAACTTGTCCTTGTTTCTGAATTTACGACGACAGTACTTTCCACAACGATGGCTTTGGAAGCGTAAAACTTGTTCTCTTAGGCTTTTGTCTTCCTTTGCCTTTGGAACAGCACATGTAGAATACTGTTCTATGAAACTCATCACTAAGTCATCCGGATCTGTTCCAAAATTGGGTGCATCTTTGATCCACAGCAGCATATGTATATGAGGAGCACCTCTTGCTTGGTACTCCTTTCTCCAAAAGAAATCCAACACCTCTCCAAGAGGTGGATTTTTCTTGTTCATGATGAAAGACATCATAGCTTCAAATCTATGATTGAAGTACCTGTATACATTTATTTATTTTATTTATTTTATATTCTTCTATAGCGCAAGACTAGACCCCCGGAGGGGTATCTCCGCGCTTTGCCAGTGAGAATAGCCTTGGATGGTAGTGAAGAGTTGTATGGTGCGTTATGAGAGAGGGGGATCAGTTACTGGGGAAATAAGTGTGTTTTTAGGACCTTACGAAAGGTCAGATGGTTGGTCAATAATCTCATCTCAAGGGGTAGGGAGTTCCAAAGCTTTGGTCCAAGATAAGCCAGGGCTCGCCCTCCTTGTCTGGCCCTTTTTATTCTCGGCACCTGCAGAAGCTGCTGGCTACCCGAGCGCAGGGTTCGCCCAGGGGCGTATGGCAGGAAGATGTTGGTCAGATATTTAGGGCCTTTGCCTATCACACTTTTGTGGATTGTGCATAAGGTCTTGAAGTGCACTCGCTTCCTCACTGGTAGCCAATGGAGTTTAGTCAGCAGTGGGAGGGAGGGAGTCCTGGGGGGGACGTTGAGGACAATCCTTGCTGCCGTGTTCTGGATTACCTGCAATTTTTTAAGCTGCCCTTCATTTGCTCCCAAAAGAAGGCCATTGCAGTAATCCACTCTGCTGATAACTAATGCCTGCACTAGTGTTTTTCTATGGCAGTCTGGCAGGTAGGGAAACACTCTCCTTAGCATTCCGATGGCTCGGAAGCAGGTGCTCGCCACCTGGTTTACGTGGTCCTTGTAGGTAAGTGTTTGGTCTAATAACACTCCTAGGTTTTTCACTGTGTTTTTGGAACTGGGAACAGGACCTAATTCCAGGGGCCACCAATCCGGTGTCCAATGTGTTACTGCTTGTCCAAACAGCATGACCTCCGTTTTTCCTATATTGCATTGGAGACAGTTTGCTGACATCCAAACAGATATTGCTCTCATTCCCTCTGCGAAAGATTTTTTTATCGCAGGTGTCAGTTCTTTAAAGGGAAAGAGGAGTTGGGTGTCGTCAGCGTATGACACTGGTGTAAACCCAAATGTTCTTGCTAGGTTGGCTAGGGGGGCCACATACACGTTGAAAAGTGTAGGGCTTAAGCAAGAGCCCTGTGGCACCCCCTTATTGAGCTCCCTGTGGATGGATTTGTGGGAGCCCAGCCTAACCTCTTGAGAGCGTCCTGACAGAAAGCTGGATCCATTCACTGGATCCAAGGAGCACAGTTCTCCGGGTGTCTTGAATTCGATATTTTCAATGTTTCCATTTGCCTCTCGTAGAAATTCAAGTAAGTCTTCCCAGCCATACTCGGCACAGCTGAGAGTGAGGAACCATGTGGGAGTTCCTAAGTTCCTCAGCATACATTTTAAATCACCATGACGACGGTACCAGTACTCATTAGTACCACGCTGACACGCCATGAGATTAATCAGGTGAGAATCCAAAATACTGTCTTGCACATTGACTTTATCCATAAAGTCACTTGCCGAGATATTTTGCATCTGTACACCACTTTTCAAGATGTGGTTCACTGCATATGACAGTCCAGACAGATCGCTTTCAAACAGTAGATGAAACAAATAGGGAATGCATTGACGAAACCTAGGATCTTCTGCATACAATCGTAAAGTCCGGTATTCAGAAGCAGGAATTTGATCAGGTCACTCATCATATCTTCCTCCTTGACCTGTTGCAAATAGCTGTGGGAAACACCGAGCTTCCAAACTTTCCTCCCAAACACTAATGGGACTTCCTTTGGCTTGTTTCATTTGAAACAACTCAATAGCATTCCCCATGACTTCTTTGGAATGCAAAGGATGAACCCTATAATGTTCATATATTTCTTCATTTTTAGAGGCTTCTACTTTCTCAATTTGACCAGCACACAAATCGCTATCCTCTTCTTCACTTACTTCCTCTTCTGCAACATATACATTCTTGTAGTACTTATTGTTTTTCTTCAAATACAATGTTGCCTTTTTGACTTTCCTAACATCCACTAAATCTTGCCAGATTTTCTTACTCTTTGTCGGAACCCCATTAACTAAGATAACCAGAGGTTCCTCTTCCACTTTCTCTACTCCAATTGTATTAATGTTTTTCTTCAAATCTAGAGGCAAATAAACAACTCTTCCCTTTAATCCTCTCTGTAAATCTGATGGAGGCAATTTCCCTGTCTTTGGCTCCATTCGTACAATAGCCTGAAAGGGATGGATACTTTGAATCAAAATAGATTCATAAGTATTTAAATCCTTCAATTCAGAAGGAATCTCAACCAATTCCAGATTATTATGAACCGCTCTAGCAGGCATCCGGTTTTGATTTAATTTGTTACAACAATAAGTACCCACACGTTGATCCGATCCCAAATCAAAACAATTTTCTACCATCAAGTATGTTGCAAAATCCTTCCATTCACTATTATTTTCACTTTCACTTTTCGCATATAAATCCACTAACTTAGTCTGATTCTTATAAAAGTGCGTCGACAACACACACAAGTGAAATTAGGCCTCTCACTTGATTTCACCTGAAACGTGGCAATTTCTTTCTGAAAATTATCTGTACTGGAAATCTGTACACTATCTTCCACATTACCTTCTTCTTCTGGGTCAATTTCAACATTCTCCTCTTTACTTGCAAAGTAACAAAACTCAATTTCTTCACAAATATTCTTCACATCTACTTCAGAACCATGCAAAAGAGCAGTGCATAATTGTTTAAGCATAATTGCTGGACTCTTAGCATAATACAAAATTCTAACTAATTTCCTCACTTTATTATGATGCACTGCTAGCATCCTGAAATGATGAAAACACTCTGGCATACTCTCCTGGAAAGACAAGCCAGTGAATGACCATGCAAACCTGTCACTTCTCTCACTCTGCAAGGATCTAATTCTTGCAACAACTTCATTTTCTGTTTTAAAGTTTTCTTATTAAATGTCCGTACAAAATTACAAAGCAAATTGATGGAATCCTGTCGCACACTGCAAATACTACTACACTTCCAGGTATACACTGGTCCCTTAGGACGTCTTCCTAAAACCTCATTACCTAACACCTCTTCTGCCTCTGTTGTCACAAGTTTTTCTTTTTCAACTAGACAACCATCTTTCACCTCATAAGCTTGACCACTGGTGTCAACTGCATGCCCAAATCATTATCCTGGAAATAACTCTCCTCATTAAAAAATGCCTCACAACTTGATCTATGCATCCATTCTCCTGAAAAAACTTCACAAAAATTACTACGATTAACTGTTCTCTTCTATCTACTATTTCTTTTGAAATCATAAATTGCCTTGTTTAGCTTCCTAATTCTATTGATTATCAAAATAAATAACTTTCGCTTAATTTCAAATGCCTGATCAATAATGTTCTCAACTTTTTTTTTTCTCTAATAAAAAAACACTTTCTGTTGACCTTTCTTAATATTTTTTAACAAATTGCCAATTATCCTGTTGCGGAACATTCGTCTACGAATGTCCCTAAACTGATTTTTCCTTCTACTACCATGCACAGAGTTATCTCCTGCTCTAGCAGTAACATTTTTGAGTGGCCTTTCCTTTCCCGTTTAAATTGGCTCTCTTTTTCTGAACTAAAACATGTTCTGTAGTACTACTTTTTTTTCTACAAATGTTTCTTAGGAAGGATTTTGTTGTCTTACCCGGAGCTTTCTTGGTGACTTGACGAGTTTTTATTGTAGAGGACTGCTGCAAGCATTTAGTAATCTGCTGTCTTTGACGTTTTGTAGCCTTTCGGGTTCTTTCTTTAGATGGCATAATGTATTTTTGAAATGATCTGCAGTTGAATCTGTGGTAAAATATAATAAAAAATGTTATTAACCACTATTACCAAACAGTAAATCAATAACAGTCGTCAAAAAATTAACACACTACTTGTCAATTTTACATACAATAATTTTTAGTGCATTGGCAAATTTAGTAGTCACAAATAGTAGCAAAGAAATAGAATGCTTCTACATTTGACCTTTGCTCTTTTATATGTGAATCTGAACTAATTTTTATCAGCATATTTCCCTATTTTATTAAAGACACTTCACACAAGCTGTTTTTGAAGATTTGTTTATTTTAAATGAAAAGGTTAACATGTTTACTTTTCATTTCCAGTAACTTTTAAAAATAAATGTTTATAGTTCCATAGGCTCGAGCAGGTCAGCTTCCCACCCTATGTCATACAATTCTGACAAATCGGCATCCTCATCATGATCTTCATCATCCTCAGGATTTAAATCATCCAAGGGATCTACTTCCACTGATGTTTCAATCACAATTTCAATGATAATATCGAGATCAACAGATTGCTCATTATCACTCATGCTTGATGTTGTCGTTATCTTTAAAGAAAGAGAACAACAATGAGATGTTGCAGAGTAAGAGACAAATCTCAGAGACTATAATTGTAAAATTGTTTAACAAGAGTAACATTTTGCAGATATTATTTAACCATGTCCAGCGATGCTGAGGAGGTGAGGCCTATGTCCATGTTTTCAGTGAACAGGACTCATCTCTTCTTAACCTTGGATAAGCCTCACCAACTCTGTGTCCCCTGCTAATACTTAAATGTAAAGGGGCAGATTTATGTTAACTGGCGCATCCCCAGGGATGCACCAGTTAACGTGCGCCGCTGCTCTGCCACCCATGATGTGCCGCATTTACAATGCAGAGCACCATTGAGCAAAAACAGCACAGATGCGTCACGCATCTGTTCCACAAAAATGGCGCATTGCACGAATCACGTCGTAAGCGCGACATGTCTACTGCAATGCACAGGGGCAAGCCACACATTGCATGGTGCATCACTCCTTATGCCTGTTTCAAACAGGCGTAAGGATTTGATTCAGCAATGCCATAAATGTGACTCAGTGAAATCTTCTTAATTTTACTGCGTTAGTTTTACAGGGCTTTCATGCAAATGACTGGCCACCCTACAACAAAACGCTCACATGAAATCTAACGCAGGTTTCATGTGGCACAGGACTTTACAGCATGACACATCTGCCTAGATGCATCAAGTTGTAAATATGTCGCAACATAGCAACATTTCACAATCACATCACCTGTGTTTCCTTTGCTTAGGTATCTCATTGTGCAGATGGAGTCTAGCATATCAAAGAGTACACAGAAGTTGAGCACTGTATACAACAATTTTGACATTTACAGAAGATTCAGCTTCTCCATGCCCCCTACACAGTCCTAAATGTTTACAGTTTAAACTGACGGTATCTTGTTGGAGATGAAGTGAGGCCTGTCTTGCAACATGGTGCATCTTTTGCATCACTGCTGCATCGGTTTCATGTGGCACAGGACTTTACAGCATGACACATCTGCCTAGATGCATCAAGTTGTAAATATGTCGCAACATAGCAAATCTTTTGCACCGCCGCTGCGTCACAAAAGTGACGCACAGTGGCGCAAAAGAGGCACACGGCTATCATAAATCTGTCCCTAACATTTTAAATGATTGATTCAGGATGACGATAAGGTGTGGCCTATCCAGAGGTTTGTTTGAGGTGAGGCCTACTCAGGGTTGCAGATGAAATTTAGGCTTGTTGAAGAGTACAAAGGAGATAATACATGTTCAGGCCTACCAATTAAGTGAGTCATGTCCACTTCACTCTTGAACAAAGGCCAGACCTCTTCTGTGTCCGTGGACAGGCCTGAACCTCATCTGCACAATGTGATTCGTAAAGTTAGGAAACACAGGTGATGTAATTGAAAAATGTGGAATTTCTTTTCCTCATTTCACAATCACATCACCTATGTTTCCTTTGCTTAGGTATCTCATTGTGCAGATGGAGTCTAGCGTATCAAAGAGTACACAGAAGTTGAGCACTGTATACAACAATTTTGACATTTACAGAAGATTCAGCTTCTCCATGCCCCCTACACAGTCCTAAATGTTTACAGTTTAAACTGACGGTATCTTGTTGGAGATGAAGTGAGGCCTGTCTTGCAACATGGTGCATCTTTTGCATCACTGCTGCATCGGTTTCATGTGGCACAGGACTTTACAGCATGACACATCTGCCTAGATGCATCAAGTTGTAAATATGTCGCAACATAGCAAATCTTTTGCACCGCCGCTGCGTCACAAAAGTGACGCACAGTGGCGCAAAAGAGGCACACGGCTATCATAAATCTGTCCCATACATTTTAAATGATTGATTCAGGATGACGATAAGGTGTGACCTATCCAGAGGTTTGTTTGAGATGAGGCCTACTCAGGGTTGCAGATGAAATTTAGGCTTGTTGAAGAGTACAGAGGAGATAATACATGTGCAGGCCTACCAATGAAGTGAGTCATGTCCACTTCACTCTTGAACAAAGGCCAGACCTCTTCTGTGTCCGTGGACAGGCCTAAACCTCATCTGCACAATGTGATTCGTAAAGTTAGGAAACACAGGTGATGTAATTGAAAAATGTGGAATTTCTTTTCCTCATTTCACAATCACATCACCTGTGTTTCCTTTGCTTAGGTATCTCATTGTGCAGATGGAGTCTAGCATATCAAAGAGTACACAGAAGTTGAGCACTGTATACAACAATTTTGACATTTACAGAAGATTCAGCTTCTCCATGCCCCCTACACAGTCCTAAATGTTTACAGTTTAAACTGACTGTATCTTGTTGGAGATGAAGTGAGGCCTGTCTTGCAACATGGTGCATCTTTTGCATCACTGCTGCATCGGTTTCATGTGGCACAGGACTTTACAGCATGACACATCTGCCTAGATGCATCAAGTTGTAAATATGTCGCAACATAGCAAATCTTTTGCACCGCCGCTGCGTCACAAAAGTGACGCACAGTGGCGCAAAAGAGGCACACGGCTATCATAAATCTGTCCCTAACATTTTAAATGATTGATTCAGGATGACGATAAGGTGTGGCCTATCCAGAGGTTTGTTTGAGGTGAGGCCTACTCAGGGTTGCAGATGAAATTTAGGCTTGTTGAAGAGTACAGAGGAGATAATACATGTGCAGGCCTACCAATGAAGTGAATCATGTCCACTGCACTCTTGAACAAAGGTCAGACGTCTTCTGTGTCCGTGAACAGGCCTAAACCTCATCTGCACAATGTGATTCGTAATGTTAGGAAACACAGGTGATGTAATTGAAAATTGTGGAATTTCTTTTCCTCATTTCACAATCACATCACCTGTGTTTCCTTTGCTTAGGTATCTCATTGTGCAGATGGAGTCTAGCATATCAAAGAGTACGCAGAAGTTGAGCACTGTATTCAACAATTTTGACATTTACAGAAGATTCAGCTTCTCCATGCCCCCAACACAGTTCGAAATGTTTACAGTTTAAACTGACGGTATCTTGTTGGAGATGAAGTGAGGCCTATCTTGCAACATGGTGCATCTTTTGCATCACTGCTGCATCACAAAAGTGACGCAACAGCGGCGCAAAAGAGGCACACGGCCATCATAAATCTGCCCCTAACATTTTAAATGATTGATTCAGGATGACGATAAGGTGTGGCCTATCCAGAGGTTTGTTTGAGGTGAGGCCTACTCAGGGTTGCAGATGAAATTTAGGCTTGTTGAAGAGTGCAGAGGAGATAATACATGTGCAGGCCTACCAATGAAGTGAGTCATGTGCACTTCACTCTTGAACAAAGGCCAGACCTCTTCTGTGTCCCTGGACAGATCTAAACCTCAACTGCACAATGTGATTCATAATGTTAGGAAACACAGGTGATGTAATTGAAAAATGTTGAATTTATTTTCCTCATTTCAGAATCACATAACCTGTGTTTCCTTTGCTTAGGTATCTCATTGTGCAGATGGAAACTAACATATCAAAGACTACGCAGAAGTTGAGCACTGTATGCAACAATTTTGACATATACAGAAGATTCAGCTTCTCCATGCCCCCTACACAGTCCTAAATGTTTACAGTTTAAACTGACGGTATCTTGTTGGAGATGAAGTGAGGCCTGTCTTGCAACATGGTGTATCTTTTGCATCACTGCTGCATCACAAAAGTGACGCAACAGCGGCACAAAAGAGGCGCACGGCCATCATAAATCTGCCCCTAACATTTTAAATGATTGATTCAGGATGACGATAAGGTGTGGCCTATCCAGAGGTTTGTTTGAGGTGAGGCCTACTCAGGGTTGCAGATGAAATTTAGGCTTGTTGAAGAGTACAGAGTACATGTGCAGGCCTACCAATGAAGTGAGTCATGTCCACTTCACTCTTGAACAAAGGCCAGACCTCTTCTGTGTCCCTGGACAGGCCTAAACCTCGACTGCACAATGTGATTCATAATGTTAGGAAACACAGGTGATGTAATTGAAAAATATGGAATTTATTTTCCTCATTTCAGAATCACATAACCTGTGTTTCCTCAGCTTAGTTATCTCATTGAGCAGATTTAGTCTAGCATATCCAAGAGTACGCAGAGGATGAGGACTGTATCCAACAGAGCAATGTACATTACTCACCTCCTTTGACACTTACAGAAGCCTCAGTTTAATATTTCTCAGTTCAATATTTATTTAAAGAAGCACACAAAATATGACCTTCTCATACATGTGAAAAGCGTTTATTTAAAAAAAAAAAACGATTTTCTGGTCATAATTTGAAAACACAGGTCCTATGTAGAAGCACATCCTATCAGTACTTAAATTAGCCAAGCACACATAGGGGTGTATTTACAAGGACCTTACACCACGGGGAAATAACTTAAATTAAAATGGGGAAAATAACATCAAAGGGACTCAAAGGCCTTTTAAATATGCCCCAAGCAGCCTATGAAACTCTAGCAGTACATATCAAGAAACTTAAATGACTTCAATAAACGTTTTTAAACACATCAAGTAAAGCAGTTATTCAACTACATTCATGGGGAAGTGACTTAAAATGCCCTAACACACATGAAAGCGTATTTTGAAGGCCCTTAAACCATTTTTGCATCACTTTTAACATGGCTATGTAACTCAAAGAAACAAAATCTAAATTTGCCAAGCACACATGGGGCATAATTACAAGGACCTTGCACCACGGGGAAATGTCTTAAATTAAAATGGTAAAAATAATATCAAAGGGACTCAAAGGCCTTGTAAATATACCCCAAGCAACCTATGAAACAAAGCAACATTTTAAATACACAACTTTCTTCATAATTTTCTCCCTAAAGCATACTATTCTCTATCTAAATTAAATGAATCTTTTCTCACCTTAGCAAATATTTTTTGAGTTTCAAAACAGTCTCAGACACACACCAATTTGTCTTCAGCAGAGCAAAAGGTATGCACTCCAGAGGCTGCAACCAACAATGGCACAGAAATGCTGTAATTCATCACACATATCTCTCATGTCACCCAATCAAAACTCTTCCCTCACTTTTTTCAAATCAACACCCTTCCCCTTCTGCCCTTTCTGCTTTTTTTCCATAGCAACCACCTCCTGAAAGACCTCTCATGTTTGCAAGTTCACACAACAATGTTTCAATTGAACTCGGAACTCTCAGTACACCTGCGTATCCAGTGCAATCTTTCATAAAACGATTTTTTCTTGACCATTCAAATTACATCTTTCAAAGAACTCATCCATGCACCCTAACTTTCTGTTTTCAGCAATCAAAATCCACCAATCACTGCTACTGATTAATTACCACAGAAACTCCACAGTTTTTTTCATTACATACTCCTACTGTTCCAACTGCCATTTCATTACCACACTTCATCTGACTGCAGCAGAACCTCCTCTCACCACGTTTTCTGTCTGGATTGTTGGACATAGTTATATCCACTGGGCTCAAAGGTATGCTGATAACAGAAATTTACACAACCTCAATTTACAAAATGTGGAAATCAACTGGATTGGCCACAGAGGATTAAGATGTCACCAATTGATACCATTGGTGAAAACCTTTTTGCATTTGCCAAAACCTGACCTGTTAATTGTGCACTGTGGAGGAAATGACTTGGGCACTTTGACTGGGGTAGGTCTGGAAATGCTTTTAAAAGACACCTTTGACCAATTGATGGCACTTTTTCCTCAAACTGCCTTGGTATATTCAAATATATGCCAAAGACAGAAATGGAGGTGGTCCAACCAATTTTGTCCACAAATTGAGAAATCGAGGAAGCATGTAAATAAGTCTGTTTCAGCTTACATGAGAGACCACAGAATGGGCTCCATCTACAACAATAACTTGCGTTACTACATGCAAGATATCTACAGAGGAGATGGAGTTCACTTCTCAGATGAGGGGAACAGAATTTTCATCCTGAATTTAAGACTATGTATTGGTACCTACTTGTAGGTACCTAAATCAGCCACAGGACCCAAAAGCTCTTTTCAGAGCTACCCTACATCTGATCACTCACAATTATTATTTTACTCTAACTTTTTTCACTAATTTTCACCAAAGTACGCTCACCGGAGCGCTACTCGGTACGCGCACCGGACGCTAACCGTGCAAAAATTTGAAAAAAAATGGGGTTTTTTCCGCACATATGGGCCTCCTCAGCCACCCTCAGAAAACCTAGGGGGTCAGGATACATCTAACGTGCCCCCTTCTACCCATTCTCAACATTATTTGCCCTCCATCTTGTATCTCAAATCTACCGAAACACAAAATGGAGGACTCCCGTAACGCTGCCGGTTCGCGTACCGGGGCGCGCACCGGGAAGCGCTCGCTCAAAAAAGGTGGGAAAGTAATATACAGAAAAACCACTGGAGACACTTTCACCAAATATAGATTAGCTCATACTACATACCAATCCCTACCATTTTCACAAATTTGGTTGGAATTCCATTTAGCCATTTAGCCTGTAGACCTCTCTAAATACCCTGAGGTAAATTACTTCACAAAACACATCTGAAGTGTTGGAATTGACAACCAATTAAAATGTTACTTTCATTTTCTACTTTTTTTACCTGACATTTGATTGGTTATGTACCTGAATATATATAAAGAAAGAGAGAGAAACACAGCCATTTTGACTACTACTTCCTGAACTACATTGCAAGATCATTTTCACTGACAACTTAAACTTGTTTTTAAAAGGTAAGATGTTATTTTATAAATTTGAAAACATTTTCAGATAGTTATATACTATCCCTCTGTAAGAGTTAGACATTGAGAAAGGCTTGTTTATTATAATTATGGATTGATTTAGGTTTCTGTGGTATAATTATGAATTTACTTAGGCTTTTTCACAGGCACTTTTTAATAGTACTACTTCACGCCTGAAAAGTACCTGTCTGAACTTAAACCCAACAGTGCCCTATCTCTACTGATATATTTATTTTTTATGCAAATTTCAGCACAAAAATGGAAGGAGAACAGAACGTTTCTTTTGAAATTGTCCTAGAGATGAACAATGAGGAAATCATTGAACCCATTGACTTCGAATTCATGGATGAATCACGAGACCATGAACTTCTACAATGTGTAGAATCTGTGGATTTCTTACTTCAATATGAGGACGGTCAAATGTGGGAAGTTATGTTCAGTCAAAAAGAAGACATATCGGACAGTCAAATGTTAGACGTTCTATTAAATTTTGAAAAAGAATCAGAAAAATAAATTTATATTTAATAATCAAAAATTGTTCGAGTCTTTAATCATTTTTATATCTAATTCATAAACTAGTACCAAATTGATTATAATGTAAAGTCAGACTTATAGTATACTGTGCAACTTTATATTATCTCCAATGTGTATTTAACATCTCTTTATCATCTCCTGCCTCCATATTGTTTCTGCTTTCCTGACACACTATGGTATGAATTCCATATTCCACAATTACTTCTGAAATAACATGCAAGATATCTACAAAGGAGACGGTGTATATTAATTTTTTGACTCTGCATTGGTACCTACATATTGCTACTTAAATAGAAAAAAACGAAAAAAAAACAACAAAACGAACAATCAATAAACATACAATATTTAAAAAGTCTATCATTCTTTTTTCCTTATATTACGCTCCCCGGACCGCTTCCCGGTGCGCGTACAGGGCGCTCCCCACGCAAAAAAAACTACTTTTTTTTTTCTTTTCCCCCGCGGGGCCCTTTTATGGCCCCCACATCAAACCTAGGGGGTCAGGAGGGGTCTACCCTGCACCGTTATGGTCATTTCCCCCTTTGTTTTTGCCACCTCTTGTGTCTCGATCCTACCGAGAGACAAGATGGCGGCCACTCCGGACTGTTTAGAATGTTGACAGACACCGGAGAGCCAATCAGCTTCGCTTCGCGAAGTTCCGTTACGCGTCAGGTACGCGAACCGGGGCGCTGCCCGGAGCGCGCTTACAGATATATATATTTTTTTTAACGTTAATTTCTCAAAATCCACTGGAACACATATATTGAGACCTAGCAAAGGCACATCGGGCTACCAGTCCCTACAATTTTGCCAAGTTTCGTGGAAATCCATTCAGCCGTTCGAGCTAAAAGTGAGGCCAACCGCCCTATGGAAAATTGCATGGGAAAAACGCGTTTTGGGACCCCCCTTTTTTCTCAGCCCCCCCTTGACGAAACCCCACCAAATATTCAGGGGCTGCTCAGAAACAAAATGTTCCATTTTCCTGAAAATTTCAGCCAATTCCGTCCTCAAACGCCAAAGTTATTCGACATAGAATTTTCAAAAATCCCATAGAGAAAAAATCCTAACTATATATACCTACTGGCGACCGCCAGAAGGTAATATATATATATATATATATATATATATATATATATATATATATATATATATATATATATATATATATATATATATATATATATATATTACATATATACATATAAAATTAAATACACAAACACATAATAGCTGTATTTAAATAATATTAATAAAAACATTAAATTATATAAATATTAAAAATACTATTACCTCTGTCAGTGCAACAGTAGGGAATGTGTTGGACTCAGGAGGGGTAACATTTGCTATTCCCACTCCAATCGCTACAACAGTAGGGAAAGCATAGGACTCAGCAGGGGTAAAATGTACTATTCCCACTATTCAAATATGTGCAACAGTAGGGAAAGCTTTGGACTCAAAAGGGGTAAAATTTACTATTCCCACTCCGGTCTGTGCAACAGTAAGGAAAGCATTAGTCTCAAAAGGGGTAAAATGTAATATTCCCACTCCAATCGCTGCAACAGTAGGGAAAGCATTGGACTCAGGAGGTGTAAAATTTACTATTCCCGCTCCAGTCAGTGAAATAGTAGCTAAAGCATTGGACTCAGGAGGGGTAAACTTTACTATTCCCACTCTGCTCTGTGCAACAGCGCGTTGGACTGAGCAGGGCTACAATTTACTATACCCACTCCAGTCTGTGCAACAGTAGGGAAAGCACTGGACTCAAGAAGCGTAACATATACTATTCCTACTATTCAAATATGTGGACCAGTAGTAAAAGTGTTGGACTCAAAAGAGGTAAGATTTACAATTCCCACTCCAGTCAGTGAAACGGCAGGGAAAACATTGGGCTCAGTAGGAGTACAATTTACTATTCCCACTCCAGTGGGTGCAACAGTAGCGATCACATTGGACTCAGGAGGGGTGAAATGTACTATTTCCATTCCAGTCAGTGCAACAGCAGGGAAAGCGTTGTACTCTGGAGGGGTAAAATATACTATTCCCACTCTAGTCGGTGCTACAGTAGAGAGAGAGTGGTTCACTTCAAACAAATAACATATTTTAACAACTCTATTGAATATCAAAAAATATAAATACTTAAATGTAAAAATTATTTGTCTAAATTTTAACAAAAAATAAACAATTTACATAATTTTTACAATTTTTTATAATGATTAACAATTAAAACAAATAATACTAATTTAATTCACATGCCACACTACGGGGCTGATTAGGCGGACAGGTCGTCCGTGGCGGTCCCACCAACATCCAGCAGAGCGGTCCGACCGCCACATTATGATGTAGTTAGTCGGACTGCAACAGTCAGAGAGACCGACCAACACTTCTGTCTGGCTTCATGAGCCCATCGTACCGGTGGTCAGTTACTATGACCTACAAAAGCCATAGGGATTATGATGTCTCTTTCCGACAGCCTTTTCGTGGTGGTCCGACCACCATAGAAAGGCTATCAGAAAGGGTATTTCGGGGCCCCTGTCCCATCTGGGCCTCCACTAAGAGGCCTGGGGGAACCTGTGGTTCCTCCCCAAACATCCATGCCTCGTGTGCCACAGGGCATGGATGTTTCAAAACATCCCCTGTTCCACTGTAGCTTGTGCTGCGTCCCTTTCCCAGGCTGCAGTACAACCCGCAATGGAAAAGGGGATGTTACCGACCACTTACATGGCGTTAGCATCTTAATTGGGCGGGTGAAGCCGCTGACTACATGTAGGTCTGTTTCCAACCTGATGTCAGAAGCTCGTCTGACCGCCATCGTAAATAGGCCCAATATTTTCACAATCATTACAGTCACAAACAATTCAAATGTAATTGAGATTAAAAAGCATAACACAATTAACATATTACTAGGGGTGGTCAGTGAACTCCACTATGCCAGCGGAGGTTATGGAGTTTTGCCCACCCTGCGCTTTGCTTGGGGCGCAGAATTAGGCAAAACTCCATCCACCGCCGGGTAGTTACAGGCACCCACCCCCAGCTAATCACTGTGCCATCCATAATTAACACCATTCACTCTGTACTTCACATCCCAGATACACCGCACAGATATAATACCCCACTCACAGAGCACACGACCTACCATGCAGGGGAGAGGGTACAAGCGCATCCGCAATGGCTGCAGCTCCTGGTAGCTTGAAAGTGAAAGGGAGCTGCAAAGATTCGCCTCCCTGTCCTCTAGCCTCCAGAAGTTTATTGTTTGCTTAACCAGTGCTTCACTTCCTAAGGACAGGGATATCCAATGCTGAAGACAAGCGTACATGAATGCTTCCGGCTTCCACACTCCATGATCGACCACCGCAGCATCATTGGCTGCTAGCATCACTGACGTCACATTGAGAGATTGGGCACCATCTCAATTCAGCTCATCTACACCGAAGTGCACTCTGTCCTCAATGTCAGCCATGGAGCCAAGCACAGTTGTGCTACTGCTCGGACCATGGCTTCTCGACCCCCCTACCACTGGAAGTGGGACAGGGAGCTTCACAGGGTTAGCTGTTGCTCGGCCTCTGACTCTCCACGCTACTCCACAACCTCAGCGCTATCACCACTCACTAGCTACCTGACTGTAAATGTGCATGTTTATTCATCTTTAATTATGATGGCCCTCGAGGCACATGCATCCCCTTACACCTCTCCCCACCTCTGCGGCACGGGTGCACATTGGCACAGAGTACAGTTTAATGCTGTGAGCCCATGGAAACAACCAAAGCTCATAGTGTTAAACCTCCATGGTACACGGAGCGGAACTCTGCGGAATTCATCAGTTTTTCGGTCACTACGCATGACACTACACAAACTACACCTAGGCCTGCATATTACATAATAAATAACACAATTTTTAATGACTAAATAGTTTTACATTTGTTATTTCTTAAATAACTACCCACTCTACACCTCTACAAACTAAATAACACACACCTAAAATGTAACTTAACAAATATGATAATTCCACAATTTACATATTTATCAATTAATTAATAAGAAAATAATTAATTTTAAAGAACCTATTGCTTAATTAACTTCTCGACCTCTAGCCCTAAAAACTCAACAACCCACACCTAAAATATAGCTTAAAAATTATGATTATGCATTTTACATAATTATCAATTAAATAATGAATACTTAGCTAAATATTTAATTATATGTAATGAACTTCCCACCCTTTTCCCCTACAAACCCAACAACCCATACCTGAAATGTAACTTTAAAAAATATTAATTAATTACTATCCCATCCTTTACCCTTACAAAATCCACAACCCGCACCGAAATATAAATACAAAATAAAATTAATTGCACAATTTGCATACTTCAAATAAATGATTAAAAAAGATTAATAATTACTTCTAATGATTAAACTTTGTACCCTGTACCCCAACAAGCCCTACAACCCGGAGCTAAAGTATAACTTCAAAAATGAATGAATTACGCAATTATCAATCAAATAGTTAATATGAATTTACAATTACTTAATAAATAATTGCAATGAATTGTAATTCATTTACTTCCCATCCTCTACCTCAACAAACCCCAGGCCTCGCTACGACTCTAAAAATCACAATTAACAATAAAGTTAAACTTAAAAACAACAAAAACAATACAAACTATTTTTCAAAACATTAACAATACTTATACAATTCAAAACATATGCAACTAATACATATACTAAAATACATAAAGATAATTAACAAACAATATTCTTTACCACAATAATTTTGTAAACTATATTAAATACATAGTTATGCTTATAAACAATATTTACAACATCAAAAATCGATATTCTGGTCAATGATATTCCCACATCACGATACTTGTGTATCACAGTATTAAAAATTTGATATTTGTGTGCCTCAATATTTTTCACTCAATATTTTGTCCGAATACCTTGTTATTTAGAAGTGTGGCTCACCGATTAGAGCGGCAGACCCTGAGGCAAAGGTCTGGCTCGGGACCAGGGTTCAATTCCCGACTCAGCAGGGTCTTGGGCTCAATGTCCATGGACTCGATAATTCTCGCCTCGGTGCCTACTCTAATCATGGGTCCCACTCTGCAACTCTGGGCAATAGCTTGCTTAATCTCCACAACGGCCCCGAAAGCGCTAGGATGCCTGGTCTCACCTTGGAGGTGCCCAGTAAGGGGCCATCTCACAGGGAAAGCCAGGAAGGGTTCCACAGTGGTATACAGCGCCAAGATACCTTTCAGGTGATAGTGCGCTTTACAAGTATACACACATTTACACATTTACATTTATCTCTCACTCAGTCATTCGTGTTCCCCTTCTTCATTCCACGCTATTTACCTCTCCTTCTGCTTCTGTCTACCACTCTCTGTCTACCTTGCCTCTGTCTTTACTTTTCTACACTCTGGTCTTTTCTCTACTTCACCCCATCTCGCTACCTCTTTTTTTTTTGTTGTATCTCATCTCTTTCTAAATTATTAATACTTAAATCCATGCCTTGATTCACAATTGCCCATTCGCTCTGAAAAACATGGCACCACTTTCTACTACCCTCTGTCCCACTCTGACTCACATATCTTCCTCTTAGCTCTGTTTTTCACTTCACCCCTTTTGCCTCACCTCTCTTTCTTTGCCACTTAGTCACTGGGTCTATGCACCTATCCTTAATTCTCAAGTGCCTACGCCTGCTTACTTATCTCTACTTTCTCTACGTGACGTCTAACTTACTTCTGCACCCCTCCTCTCTCTACCTGTCCGTCACACCCTCATCTGCCTCCCCACCCGCCTTTGTTCCTACCTCTACCTCTTCTGCCAACATCTTCTCTCTTTACACCTCCTCCCCTCTCTTCCGCTTCCTTGTTTGTTTCTATTTCACCTCCCCATAGCTCTCCACAAACCTCACCTTTCTTTCGAGGTCATCTTTCTTTACCGATTCTCTCTATCTCTTTGTTCATTCATCTCTTTATTCCTCACCCCTCTCTCAACCCTCTGTCTACTCACCTTTCTATCTACTGCCAGGTCTCACTTGAGCCAGAGGTCACTGTCCAACCAGAGGACACTGCCTAGTCAGAGAAGTGCACACAAAGAATGAGGAGAGGATTGATTAGGCAGAGAAACTTAGGGGCATATTATCAAGAAAGGGCGTTACATTATCGCCGCTTTTATCGGCAGAAAACTGCCGATAGAGCGGCGATAATGGGCTTGATAATATGCTCTATGAATTCCAATCGAAGCCCATGTTAGATGTGAAGACAACTAACATGGGCTTCGATTGGAATTCATAGAGCATATTATCAAGCCCATTATCGCCGCTTAATCTGCAGTTTCCTGCCGATAAAAGCGGCGATAATGTAACGCCCTTACTTGATATAATGCCCCTTAATTTGGGAGAAAATGATCATATTCCACTCAATGGAATGGAGAAAATCAGGGAAACTGAGTTTTAATTCGCTCATATTATGTTCCAATGCAAAGACCTATATACAAGCAAGGGCCTGGGCAGTGCTTGTTCAAGCGGCTTGAGCTTTCATTTTTAATTTTAAGCCCCTTTATCTGAAAGTTTAACATAATTCGGTATTGATTGGAATCATGTGTGTTTTACTTACCTGAATATGGGAAATAAATGTAAAGTTATTCCAAACATGGGGCCCCAAACTATTTTTCGCCCAGGCCTCTCAGAAGCCCTGTCGTGTTACCAATGGATGTTACATACAAAAGCAAGCCCTTCCTGTGTCAGAAGCCCCCGAGGTGCATTTCCATAGAGATGTTGCTCATTTCTGCCGCCCCTTGTGCCTGGCAGGTAGCACCACAGTAGCATGTTCATTACTGCCAGGCTGGCCCTAGGAGGCTGCAAGCTTCATCCTTTGCAGCAGGCTCCCTGCAGAGAGCAGATACTTTCCATCTGGGATTTCTCCACATAAATGAGTATGTGACATGACGAGGGAGGTGGGGGCAGGCCGCTGCCACCGCACACCGCTGCGCGTTAATATTACCTGTCTGCCTCGGTGCAGATAACTTTGAGCTGCCTGATGTGGCGGAACAGATGCTCCAATTGCTTTTTGTCCCATCCCTGCTGCCATCCGGATCCCTGCCCTGAAATCTAGTTGTGGCTATGAGTTACTTCCTGAAACCTTCTACAGTATGACGACAGCCAGGGCCCTGCTACCTGGATTGCTGACAGTTCAGGCTACTTGTGCAGCAGGCTCACAGTAAATGTGGTGGAACTGATAATGAACGCCTACCCAGTCCGTCGAGAGTGAAAGCAATAGAGCTGCAGGGGGCCCCTGTTCCCGGGCCAGGAGAGAACATTCTGAAATGTCATATATAGGGACCACTGTCCTATCAGCAGTTCGAGCAGTGAGTGGGTCTGGTACTCTCAGCAGTGAATCCAGCATTCCTAGGAGTATGGTCAGTTCTCTGAACAGTCAGTCAGCCACTGAGAGGTGAGTGATGGATTCTGCATGCTGCTCTGAGTGGAGAGTAGCACTGAGCAGTGAGCTTGGTAGATTGAGCAGTGTATCCGACATTGTGAGAGACAGTGAGTCAGGAGCACTGGGTACCAAAATATCAAACTGTGAGTTTGGAGTTCTGAGCAGAGGATGGGGCTTTGAACGGAGAGGCTATTCACATGGGCAGTGAGCACGGCATCCTGAGCAGCGAGTCTAGCTTCCAGAATAGCCCAACTCTGTGACAGCCAGTTCTGCGCTCCTCAGCGTTGATTGGTTGGGCTCCGAGCGGTGAGTAGATGGCTACGAGCAGTGGTGCAGGGCTCAGAGGTCTGTGCTCAGCTCCTTGAGGATTGAGTGGAGCACTCAGATGCCTCCATCCAACCGTCTAAGCTCTGTCTGACACTCTTAGGTTTGAGACATCTGTCCTGAGAGGCCAGGTCTCTGAGTGCACCACAGTGAGTAGAGCACTCTGTACAGTGAGTACACCATTCTGAGCTGTGCCTGACACCCTTAGGAGTCACACCGATGTCCTGAGAGTTCAGTGCAGTACTCAGTCCAGTGCTCTAAGCACTGAGTGCATCACTGTGAGCGAGCACTCATAACACGGAGTGCTACACTCTAAGCTGTGTCTGACATCCTTAGAGGTCACACAGCTGTCTGAGAGTCCAGTGCAGTACTCAGTTCAGTGCTCTGAGCACTGATGCACCACAGTGAGTGAGCACTCATAACACTGAGTGCTACACTCTAAGCTGTGTCTGACACCCTTAGGAGTCACACATCTGTCCATCAGGGAGTTTGTAATTTTCTCTTAGTTAAGGTACCCAGTCTGACACTTGGTGCTTTTGCACTGGATTCTGAAATCAGTTTGCTGGGTGTGAACCTGGTACTCGTGCACTAGTGCAAGGATAATTACTAAGGCCCTCAATACTAGTAGAAGTATTCCACACAGAGTGGTAGGTACTCTGGGTGGAATGCCGCCACTTGCATTCCGAGTAGCCTAGTGTCTTCGGATCGAGAACGACCAGGTCTGCAAAGTCCAGATCCAGTGATGTCATATCAATTCCTTTGGTTATTAGTGCACTGCAAGCTGCACTCTTAACTTCTTCAAAAAAGGCACTCTTTACTATTTCAGGTGTGGCACTGTCGTGCTTGTGTTCGAGGACGTGGTTGGCAATCCTCACATCCAGTTGGTTGGCATGATCAAGACGCATGCGCGAAGAATCGAGCATGCGCGGATGCATCATTCCCAGCATTTCACCACTCCCTTCCCTACATTGAACGCTTCGCGTTCCATTCCGGTTCCGGGGTCAAGTTTGGTTTGTGTCCGGGTCACGGTGGTGGCGAGTAGCGGGATCCGTCGGGACTTCGGGTGTCGTCGGGTCGTCTCCTGGCAAGTACAGACTAGTGACTTAATATTGATTGTGTTAGTATCTTTCCATAGAGCGAGAGGTACAGTTGTGTTGCTTTACTCTCGCGTATTTTCGCGTTGCCCTGAAAGCATCGGTAGCAATTCCCTGAGCTTCTAAGGGAGTGGCAATTAGTTGGTTTTGTAGTTTTGTTGGAGTTCTTATTTGCCACGCGGTACGTGCAATACTTTAGGTGGATTAGGAAGACGGTGATCTTCCCTTGATATTTGTTGGAACTAGTGGAGCATTGATACTAGTCCCGGCGCTTAGTTATTGTTTTCCTGGTACTAGAGGAGTGTTGATTCTAGTTCCAGTCTTTTAGGCTTTCCTCCATCCCTTACACAGGTAGGCTGAAAGTTATGTTCTCCTCATTTACCTGTGTGGCACAGATAGTAGAGTACTCACTCTAAAACATATTGCAGGATATACAGAAAACTCCCATTTCTGATCACCAGACCAGACATCCCTATATACATGTTGCCAGCTCTTTCACCTGAGCTCCGTATGTAACTTTCTCATTATTCCCACATTTCTTACTACAACTCATCGAATTACTACACTAACCATTGTTCTTTGTATCCATATACGACTCCAGTATTCAGAGATTTGGTGGCTCCCCAGAAAGAACAGTTACTCCTCCTGTATATGAAGATACCTGTGTTTTTCCCCCACTTTCCTTGTTTTGTCTCCCTGTTTCCCCTGACGGGCATCACTATCATTGTTCAGTGATATCATTCTGGCATGTGGTGAACCAGTTAGGGGAATCAGTGGAAAGAACATCACCTTCTTGGTACTTCTGAGGCAACATTCGTGTCAAGCATCACAGGCACAAAGTGAGTTCCCCTTCTTTTTTTTTTACATATCCTTTTACTGAACTGAACACATCACACTAAGTACAGATCAATGTATTTCACATAAATCGCCTCGAGCCTTTATTCCATATGAACATAACCCACTATGCATAGCCATGGCTGAGCACGGGGTCCTTCAACCAGGCCTTGTGCCAAGTCTTGGTATGGGCATAAGTCACTGAACATGACCTTCGGCCACGCACAGTGGGAGATGAGTGCTGGCATGGCCTTTGACCAAGCCTTCCAACCTGCCTCACATGGACTCCTGCCCCACAATTAATTACCAACACACACTTTAACATCTGGCCCTTGACCAAGCCTTCCAACCTGCCTCACATGGACCCCTGCGCCACACTTAATGACCAACACACACTTTAACATCTGGCCCTTGACTAAGCCTTCCAACCTGCCTCACATGGACCCCTGCCCCACACTTAATGACCAACACACACTTTAACATCTGGCCCTTGACCAAGCCTTCCAACCTGCCTCACATGGACCCCTGCCCCATACTTAATGACCAACACACACTTTAACATCTGGCCCTTGACCAAGCCTTCCAACCTGCCTCACATGGACCCCTGCCCCACACTTAATGACCAACACACACTTTAACATTTGGCCCTTGACCAAGCCTTCCAACCTGCCTCACATGGACCCCTGCCCCACAATTAATGACCAACACACACTTTAACATCTGGCCCTTGACTAAGCCTTCCAACCTGCCTCACATGGACCCCTGCCCCACACTTAATGACCAACACACACTTTAACATCTGGCCCTTGACCAAGCCTTCCAACCTGCCTCACATGGACCCCTGCGCCACACTTAATGACCAACACACACTTTAACATCTGGCCCTTGGCCAAGCCTTCCAACCTGCCTCACATGGACCCCTGTGCCACACTTAATAACCAACACACACTTTAACATCTGCATCCCTCCACCCTTCCCGAGTCCGGCAGCAACCTGAAATGCAGAAGACCCAATTGACAAAGGAATTTTAAGCCATACAAATCTATCTACAGCAGAGGATACCTGATTTACACCTGCCAGGAATTCAAAAAGGATTCAGTATAGTCGGAAATGGAGGAACTGATGCAGACTTTCCTGCTACAAATGCATAACAATCCACAGCTGTAAATCCTACACAAAAGGTGAGAAGTGGGTGTTACAAGATTTCGATGTAAATTATGAACGCCCACAAGCATATATGTTCATTGGCATTCACAAACTGAAAGTCGGCTGTTTCCTACCTTGCAATGGTTGTAAATTTACACCAGCCTCCCGCTGTCCATGAAGGGAAGGGGAATGGATCACCTCCAGATTTCCTGGGGTTCAACAGAAGGGCTTTCTACAGAGAGAAATATATTTCTTAGCAAAGAAAAGATTGAAAAATTTTATATTTTTCCACATGTAACCGCCCTTACCATCGGACGGAATTGTCTGATTTGTGCAATTCCACAAATGGGAAATATGCACTTATAAGACAGTCACACGTTAGGTGCAGCAGTGCACCTAGAAATCTGCACCAGGCCTGCCTTTCAAGGTGCACTATTATACCTGCTTTATGAATGGTAAAGTAGGGGTACTAGTTCACCCATTTTCCTATTGTGCCATATGTTTAGACTATTCAGTGAGAATTTGACCCATAGGTTGCATTTTTAGTCTATTGAATACAATAAAAATGACACCCTCATAAAGAGACACACGGAAATGTAATACAGTATCCGGAGATGCTGTGTTTTGTAACCAATATACACTGCCAAAGCTGTCCATATTATCAGTATTTTAAAAGGTGAGATGATATGTGATGTCAGCAGTGATGCCATCAATGGCATATAACATAACAAAAAAGAAATTGCCAGTACTGATAATACCACAATAATATAAACTCAAAAACAGTACTTGAGAAAATGTTCAAGACCGAATGCTAGTTGAAAGCGTTTATTCTTATTTATGATTTAATCAAAAAATTCACTTTTACATTTTTCAAAAACACACATGTAAAATACAATTTACTATCCACAATTAGAACTAGGGATGAACATTCATCAAAGCACTCATATCACAACCATACGGTAAGCAATCATTCAAGGAGAGAAGGAAAGCACTGAAGCAAAAAGCTACAACAATCAGAAAAACATACAATATATACAATATCATACAATACAATACCAACACAAACTAAAGAAGCCTATGTCTGCAAAAACACTTAGAGAATATTTTTTCTGATATATAAACAATTTTGGCGTACATTCCTATAGTCGAATGTAAAAACTACTTCTAAATTCTTTTTGGAAGAAGGAGATAATGTACGGGAAAACCATGTGATAAGCTACAATTAACATAACATTCACGCTTATCACTGCAGCAGACAATAAGAAGGCTTGGGCCTACGCGTTTCAAATCCCAATGAATTGCAGGGATTATCTTCAGGGCCTTTAGAATTTTCTAAAAAATAGAAAAACAAAGAAAAAAAGGGGGGGGAAAAAAGATTAGAACACAAATCAAACAGGTGCAATCAAGTATAATCACAAGATCAACATCAGTCGCCTACACTCAGTTTGCACCCAGGATTTCTCAAACTAAATTGTACACATCACTCCTGGCTACTACAGAGCGTCCTAAAGATTTCGCGAACGATTTTACTCACATTCTAAAGTTGTGAGTATTGGTGCTCTCACAGGGACAATTAGTTGGAACCCAAGGTGGGAGGTGGACCTGTAACCAAATAAAAGAAGTTTTTTTCTTGCAAGGGCGGAATGTTATGTTACATTGTAGGTGCTTAGCGTTTAAAAGAAACTCTCACCTAGTAAGAATGTGTGGGGAGACGGATCAACAGGCTGTTCATTTTCGGTGGCAGGACGTTTCTTTTGGGAAAATAAAGAAATGTCATATTTAGTATCACATAGTGGCGTCATCTGGGGCCGTGGTGAGCAGAACAACAGATCTGTATCAATTACCTAAGACGTAGTATAATGAAGCGTTGCAATAGCACTTGTTCGCAGGGCCGTCGGCATACGGGGAGGCTTTCAACGTGTAGCTGGTCTAGAAAATAGAAAACCTCATTAACCGGCTGCGTGCTTTCTCTAAGCGACGGAAGACTTTAGACGGCAGCGGCCGCTTACCAGCAAAACAAGTCAGCTGCGAGTGGCCACGATTCCTTCAGCATGCGGTTGTTTTGGAATTCAAGGCGCCTAAGGGCGGCTCATATTCGCGGTCAGCGATAATTTTTAAACTAGGACAGAGTGGAAATACCAGAGTTAAAGCCTGAATAGGACTATCCAAACAAAGCGTAATTCCGCACGTTTTGCCGGCTTGAAGTACTTACTAGCTCTAAGTGTATCCAATTTACAGCAGAAAACGGCAACGTCCAAGACTGCACAGGCTCACGTCTCCTCCGCAGTAGCAGGCTCAGGTTAGACTGCTCTGCTTATATACCTGGCTAATTGGCCCAAGACCAGCCCGTTAGGTGGCGACGGCTGCATGCAAGTCCTGGGTTGGATCCAAGAAAGGTTTTGGGATCGGAGTTTTAGAATTAAAACGAACAGTACCAATGTTTACCTAACAATATTAGGAGATGAATTCACTACGTGCCCTTTTACAATTTGAAGATTTCGCTCAGTTCATTAAGTCCAGATACTGCCGTATCGAACTTTACGATGAGGAACGCTTCACGTTTTACTAATGTCAAATTTATATCACCACCTCTGGGATTTCGCTCTATCTTAGAGATTACTGTCCACTTTAGGTCACTCACAGAGTGCTGCAGTTGTATCCAATGGTGCACCAAGGGGGCGTTTTCAACTTTCCTATTAATCCGTGATTTATGCTGCGAGATCCGCTGACGGATCTCTTGGTTTGTCTTGCCAATATACAGCAGTTGACATGGGCATATAATGCCATAGACCACATATTTGCTCTTACAATTACTCATCGTGTCATGTTTCCATGACACTCCATTATGCTGGAACAAAGCACCTTCAAGGGTTGATTCACAGCATAAGCAGTTTCCACATTTGTGGTGTCCCAAGATGGGTGGCATCCCCATCATTTGGCGCAGTGTTTGGGGTTTAGGGATGGGCATGGCAGCTCGAACAATATGGTTCGCAATGTTACTCTCTTTTTTGAAGGCAAAAAGTGGCTCGTTGACCAGACTCTTGGTTGGCCTCCGCACCCAATTCAATGGGCTAATAATGGGACCTCGCGAGCCTTCGCCCGCTAAAATGATCAATAAACAACTAAGGGTTGGCTCTAATCAGTATGGCTGAGCCTTCATAGAACATAACAAAAAAGAAATTGCCAGTACTGATAATACCACAATAATATAAACTCAAAAACAGTACTTGAGAAAATGTTCAAGACCGAATGCTAGTCTTGAACATTTTCTCAAGTACTGTTGCCCATTGAATTGGGTGCGGAGGCCAACCAAGCATCGACCTCCTCACGGTTCTTCTTGAACCGTTTGTGTGTATTGTGTCACCTCAATTGTTTTTGTATATATTTTCATATTTAATTTTTTTGACCCTCAACCTCTTCTTTTTCTGTTCATTCCTAGGAGTAATGGCAGAGAAGGACACCTTTGCTTACTCAGAAGATCACATCAGAAACTTCCTCAGTGACCCACCCATTTTTTCTTCAGTCACTTTAAGTGAAACAGCTACCACATCAAACGAATCTGACAAATTAATTCGTCTTAAAAAGAAGCAGATCAGAACAGATCTCCACGGTCACTTCTTGCTGCAGCACCTCCGAGAAGGCACTATTCCGGCGGGGCTACAAATTAAGAATATACCTGTAATCTTTACAGAAGACCCAGTTTTCAAAAAAGGATTCTCTATGATAGAGACCAAATGTAGTAGGGATCTTATGGTCTTAACGGTCGAAACAGCTGTGAGAATATCCAAGGAAGAATTAGCTGAGATTGCCAAGCTAGAGTCTGAAATTAGTGGTAACCCCACCATAGCCGATGCCAAGACTCTTCTAGAAAAAGTTGCTAAAGAAGTACAAGAGTTTAAAGACTACACGATTACTCAAAAGTCGAACCAATTTGAAAAAGATAAAAAAGGTTTTTCTTTAGATAATATATACCCTTACTTACAATCTGATTTTTATTCCAAAGCGGAATCTAGACGTTTCCTTCAAGGAAACCAGGGCAGATCGCGAAGACAATTTATTTCTTTTTCTGACACCTCCTCCTCTGGAACAGATAGTGACGCCGCTAGCTCATATAATCGTTCCAACAGAAATAAAAATTGGAACAGTAACCAGCAGCAACAGCAGAACCAATCGGCGAATTTTTTAGGGAGAGGCCAAACACTCCCGAGGGGCCGAGCGAGAAGCAACGTCCAGTGGGAGATGAAAACGCGGCGACAACACTACAAAAACTAAACGTGTCGCCTATTTTTAATCTTTCAAAAAAAGTGTTGACACCGGACGAGGTGAGTGTTTTGGCTAAAGGGTTGTCATTCGTTCCTTCCAAAAGAACTGACTTCGTTAAAATGAAGTCTGAGTTTATAGAGTTTTGCAGAAAGCTACGCTTGACTGTGTTCTTTAGTGAGAACCCTACTATCCAATCCGTAGAGGTGACTGGTCTCAGAAACAAGTCAACCTTCTGCCCCCCAGCTAATAAAGTCCCGAAAAACCTTCTAACTTTTGAAAAAAGTGTACTCTCTGCTATATCGGCTATGGAACGGGAGAAAAAATACATCAAGTTTAACACCACTAAAAAAGAAATGACGGCTTTAAATAACCTTAAAACTGACAACACGGTTATCATTAAGCAAGCGGATAAGGGCGGGGCAATCGTTGTGTGGGATATTCATGACTACACCGCAGAAGTATTAAAACAACTTCAAGACCCTGCTTGTTACCGCAAAATAAATAAAGATCCCACTTCACAATTACAGAATGAGCTCTTTGCCATTGTACAAGAGGGTTTCGACTTAGGTTTTGTTGGCCCTAAGGAGGCCGAATACCTGAAAAATAAACACCCTAAAATTCCTATGTTCTATGTTTTGCCAAAAATACACAAAGATCCAGACCATCCACCGGGTAGGCCCATTGTGGCGGGATGTGGTTCGGTATTAGAACCTGCGGCAAAATATGTGGATTGCTTTTTGAAAGAATTTATGGTTGAGGTCAGATCCTATCTTCAGGATACTACTGACTTCATTAAAAAACTTGAAAACATAGATTTTAATGAAGGCTGTGACAGGCTTGTCACTCTGGACGTTACTGCATTATACACCCAGATTCCTCAGGATGAGGCTATAGCAGTACTTACTTATTTTCTTGACTCTAGGCCAAGACCAGTGAGGGTGCCCACTAAGTTTATAGTGGACCTGGCTACCTTCGCCTTAAAAAGGAATTATTTCTGCTTTAATGGTGACTTCTATTACCAAGTCAAGGGGGTGGCTATGGGCTGCCCCTTTGCTCCAGAATTAGCAGTTCTGTTTATGGCCATGTATGAGAATGCATACATTTATAACAACAACCCTTTTTCTCAATACATCGGAACTTGGTTCCGTTTTATTGACGATATTTGTTTGACATGGAAAAGTGATGGTGACTCTTTAAATCAGTTTTACCAATGGCTGAATGATAGAACAGCAGATATAAAATTCAGCATTTCTGAATCCACCAGCAGGATTGCATTCCTTGACGTGGAAGTCTTCCCTTCCGAAGGCAAGCTAGCTACCACTCTGTATACCAAACCTACGGATCGCAACAAGTCTCTTATGTTTACCAGCAATCACCCCAGAAATTTAAGAGAAAATCTCCCATATGGGCAGTTTCTGCGTGTTCGCAGAAACTGCACCTTTAAAGAAGATTTCGAAAAACACTCAGAAAATCTGACATCTAAGTTATGTGAGAGGGGCTATCCTAAGAAACTTGTTAAAAATTGTAAGAAAAGAGCCCAATGGACCCCACGGGAAACACTGCTGGAGCGTAGATCCAAACCTGCCCTAGAGAAGCAGGTTTGTGTCACCACGTACTGCCCCAATGCCAACCACTTGAAAAGGGTTATTAAACAGAATTGGCACTTGGTCAAGAACCTCGACTCGAGTCTGGTCAACGAGCCACTTTTTGCCTTCAAAAAAGAGAGTAACATTGCGAACCATATTGTTCGAGCTGCCATGCCCATCCCTAAACCCCAAACACTGCGCCAAATGATGGGGATGCCACCCATCTTGGGACACCACAAATGTGGAAACTGCTTATGCTGTGAATCAACCCTTGAAGGTGCTTTGTTCCAGCATAATGGAGTGTCATGGAAACATGACACGATGAGTAATTGTAAGAGCAAATATGTGGTCTACGGCATTATATGCCCATGTCAACTGCTGTATATTGGCAAGACAAACCAAGAGATCCGTCAGCGGATCTCGCAGCATAAATCACGGATTAATAGGAAAGTTGAAAACGCCCCCTTGGTGCACCATTGGATACAACTGCAGCACTCTGTGAGTGACCTAAAGTGGACAGTAATCTCTAAGATAGAGCGAAATCCCAGAGGTGGTGATATAAATTTGACATTAGTAAAACGTGAAGCGTTCCTCATCGTAAAGTTCGATACGGCAGTATCTGGACTTAATGAACTGAGCGAAATCTTCAAATTGTAAAAGGGCACGTAGTGAATTCATCTCCTAATATTGTTAGGTAAACATTGGTACTGTTCGTTTTAATTCTAAAACTCCGATCCCAAAACCTTTCTTGGATCCAACCCAGGACTTGCATGCAGCCGTCGCCACCTAACGGGCGGGTCTTGGGCCAATTAGCCAGGTATATAAGCAGAGCAGTCTAACCTGAGCCTGCTACTGCGGAGGAGACGTGAGCCTGTGCAGTCTTGGACGTTGCCGTTTTCTGCTGTAAATTGGATACACTTAGAGCTAGTAAGTACTTCAAGCCGGCAAAACGTGCGGAATTACGCTTTGTTTGGATAGTCCTATTCAGGCTTTAACTCTGGTATTTCCACTCTGTCCTAGTTTAAAAATTATCGCTGACCGCGAATATGAGCCGCCCTTAGGCGCCTTGAATTCCAAAACAACCGCATGCTGAAGGAATCGTGGCCACTCGCAGCTGACTTGTTTTGCTGGTAAGCGGCCGCTGCCGTCTAAAGTCTTCCGTCGCTTAGAGAAAGCACGCAGCCGGTTAATGAGGTTTTCTATTTTCTAGACCAGCTACACGTTGAAAGCCTCCCCGTATGCCGACGGCCCTGCGAACAAGTGCTATTGCAACGCTTCATTATACTACGTCTTAGGTAATTGATACAGATCTGTTGTTCTGCTCACCACGGCCCCAGATGACGCCACTATGTGATACTAAATATGACATTTCTTTATTTTCCCAAAAGAAACGTCCTGCCACCGAAAATGAACAGCCTGTTGATCCGTCTCCCCACACATTCTTACTAGGTGAGAGTTTCTTTTAAACGCTAAGCACCTACAATGTAACATAACATTCCGCCCTTGCAAGAAAAAAACTTCTTTTATTTGGTTACAGGTCCACCTCCCACCTTGGGTTCCAACTAATTGTCCCTGTGAGAACACCAATACTCACAACTTTAGAATGTGAGTAAAATCGTTCGCGAAATCTTTAGGACGCTCTGTAGTAGCCAGGAGTGATGTGTACAATTTAGTTTGAGAAATCCTGGGTGCAAACTGAGTGTAGGCGACTGATGTTGATCTTGTGATTATACTTGATTGCACCTGTTTGATTTGTGTTCTAATCTTTTTTCCCCCCCCTTTTTTTCTTTGTTTTTCTATTTTTTAGAAAATTCTAAAGGCCCTGAAGATAATCCCTGCAATTCATTGGGATTTGAAACGCGTAGGCCCAAGCCTTCTTATTGTCTGCTGCAGTGATAAGCGTGAATGTTATGTTAATTGTAGCTTATCACATGGTTTTCCCGTACATTATCTCCTTCTTCCAAAAAGAATTTAGAAGTAGTTTTTACATTCGACTATAGGAATGTACGCCAAAATTGTTTATATATCAGAAAAAATATTCTCTAAGTGTTTTTGCAGACATAGGCTTCTTTAGTTTGTGTTGGTATTGTATTGTATGATATTGTATATATTGTATGTTTTTCTGATTGTTGTAGCTTTTTGCTTCAGTGCTTTCCTTCTCTCCTTGAATGATTGCTTACCGTATGGTTGTGATATGAGTGCTTTGATGAATGTTCATCCCTAGTTCTAATTGTGGATAGTAAATTGTATTTTACATGTGTGTTTTTGAAAAATGTAAAAGTGAATTTTTTGATTAAATCATAAATAAGAATAAACGCTTTCAACTAGCATTCGGTCTTGAACATTTTCTCAAGTACTGTTTTTGAGTTTATATTATTGTGGTATTATCAGTACTGGCAATTTCTTTTTTGTTATGTTCTATGAAGGCTCAGCCATACTGATTAGAGCCAACCCTTAGTTGTTTATTGATCAATGGCATATGGCATGCCATCTGTGTTGCCGTTTCCAGTGCCATTTGTGGAATCGTGTGTAAGACCAATGAGAAGTGTTCTGGGGCAAGTCATGGTTTGCGAGAGAAAGAGAGAGTGCGAGAGACAGACAGACAGAGATACCTATTTGGTGGCTGAATTTCAAAATGTGGAACCAGATAACCTAAAATCAACGCCTGCTACCCTGTTTGTCCTAATTGTGTGGTCTTATGAAAATACTTAATTTCACAGAGCCTTTTTTCTTTTTTTACCAGAAATGAGTGCACTTTTGAAGTACTTATGTTAAGGATGTGCATTGAACAAGCACCTCTTATGTTTGCTTTGATAAACTATAAAGCTGCTCCATCTATCGAAGAATCTTGGTGTCCTTCCGGGTTGAGATGACTTCTGACTTGCCATTTAGTTCACTAATGGCATTGTCGTTCGGTGGTGAGGCATGAATGTTTAAAAACAAATATCACTTTTAATAAATGTCTGTCTATGCAGTGGTATCATCTCATGTATTAAGGTGAAACACTTGCACATGTTAAAGGCATACCTTATGTTTTTTAATTGTATCATATTTTGTATTGTGCTTGTTGCACGATATAACATGGCAAACGGTTTCATGGCTGGACTTGTCAGAGACTCTTAGAGCCGTGCCAGACCCATGGCGTGGCTCACCCTAATAATTAATTGCCTACACACCCTCCTCTATTTGCAATTCAGGCTTAGTACATGGGGTTATCCCTCACTTGATAGAATGATCTGTAAAAGAGGAGGATTAGAAACATGGTGCCCTGCTGACACACAATGATTTGACAACTCTATCATCAAGGCTTCTTGTAGCACATGTGAAAAAGAGTGTGTGCAGTGAAAATACATTTAAAATACGTAATCCCAGGTGTGTGCAGTGAAAATACATGTAAAATAAATCATCTCAGGGTGTATGTGACTGTAGTTATGAGTTCCCTGGAACAGGCCCGGACTGGCCATAGCGGGCACCGGGCTATCCCCGGTGCACCGCAAGGGTGGGGGCCGGTTTTGGGCCCCTGGGGGCCGATTTTGTTACAGGGCCGTTTTTGCAGCCCTGCAACAAAATCGGCCGAACACCGGCCCTAGCAAAGCGCTCGGCGGCACCGGCTCCAACCCCCCTGAGCACTTTGCCAGGGCCGGTTTTGGTTCCCAGTCCGGTCCTGCCCTGGAAGAACTACTAGGCCCCGGAAGGGGGAGGAGGGGGGGGGCGTTAGGCAGTGGTGCAATTTCAGCATGGGTTTGGGGGGGGGGTGTCATCCCTCAAATGCATTCTTGGCTTGCTAGTTGTGTTTGAGGGCCCTCAGTTAGATCTGCTTTGTCTATGTTGGTTTTTCTCGTTCGTATTTCACTACAAGGTTTTAACTTGTTCATTTTTTGGATTAGGTTCTTAAATATATGTAATGACCGGTTTACCAAAAAAGTAGTAAACATGCACCTAGAGAAGTACTCATTGAATTGGCATAAATGTAATACTTTTTGGAATCATGCAAACATTAGCAGTAGAAGACTTGGCATGCTGCACCATTCTCCATTTTCTAGGCTCATAGCTGGCAATTAAACACCCAAAAGGTGATGTGATGAATGCTGATACACAGTCTAACCAGTGGCAATCACTCTTGAAAATATCACAACCCATTATTTTTCGTCCACTGTGCCAATCTAGGCAGAGGCCCACCTAATGCAGAACAATATTGACACTGTTCCTCATTGAAACAGTCCATCCCATACCTTGGTCATCTCACCCCTCCACCCTGCAGTTCATAGTCCATCCAGTCTCACTGACTAATTTGGGTCCCTGCAGTTTAATCTTGCCTCCTATCACCTTTGGTACAGATGTTTGGAAGGGCATTCCAAAAATACGTGTTCTGTTGATCAAGGAGATGCCCAAAGGCATTTTTAGCAATGAATATTTAAAACAACAGTTGACTTATATTTAGCACGTGGCTCCTTATAGTGTTTTTCATTCGTTTGGTGAATTTTCAATCCACCGTTTTGACTTATAAGTAAAATATAAAGTGACCATTGGCCATTTACACCAGTTATGTAGATGCCCATTCATATTCACAAACATCAAAAAAAAAATTACAACTAAAAACAAGAGTTCTATTTGGATTAATTTTCCCAATGATCGGGAGCATCCCAAAATGTTAAGTATAATCCGTCTGAAACATTTTCAAAGAGCATTCACTGTTTAGCTTCACATTTTGTCATTAAATTTTACGTGTTCACAAATGAAAGCAGGGGAAAGAAGAAACATGATCTGTTTAATAATAAACAAGATTGCCAAAAGCAATAGGTCTCACCTTTATAATGTGAGTGCCAAGCTGTTGGTTGACTAATGTTGTCTGCCAACTATTGTTTAAAAAAGTAAAAGAAAAAGCATTACTGGAGAAAAAGAAAACTCCTATCTAATGGTATGTCACAATTGTGTACTGAATTCAATGTTTTCCAACTTTGTTAATGTCATAGCTTATGTTTCAAATACTTTTCATGAAGGAAATGCTGAACAGAATGTAAAAATAATAAGGAACTGTCAGAATGTAAAAAGAAACACTTGCCAAGGCCTAATTTACTTTGCACAGGATTAACCCATTTGGGGCCAGATGTAGGTAAATCCATTTTACCGATTTTTAAATACCGAATTTTACCGATTTTTACAGATTCGGTATTTAAAAATCGGAAAATGATATGTAGGTAAAAAATCGGAAAAATATACCGAATCGGTAAAAATCGGTAACGGGTGATCTGTATTTACCGATCGGTATTACCGATCGGTATTTGCCGATCGGTATTACAGATCGGTATTTCCAATGCATTCCTATGGGCCAAAAGTCCCATAGGAATGCATTGGAAATACCGATCTGTAATACCGATCGGCAAATACCGATCGGTAATACCGATCGGTAAATACAGATCGGTATTACAAACAAACGTGCAGCAAACAAAAGTGAAACTGAACACAACAGCCAATCAGGTGCAACCACCCTCCCCCTTCCTCCCAGGAAGTGCCTGCCCAGCCAGGTGCAACTCATTAGAAAGTTCTGGAGACAGGCAGAGCAGAGCACACAGAGAGAGGAGCAGGGAGAGAGTTGTTTGTGTTGAAAACCCAGGAATAATGTCAAGCAGCAGTGAGAGAAAGAGAAAAATTAAGTTCAGCAACACTGAGCTTGAACTCCTAGTCGAGGAGGTGGTCAAGGTGCACACCCAACTATTTGGGAAGCTCTCCCTCACCATGGCTGAGTCAGCTAAGCGAAAGCTGTGGCTGCACATAGTGGAAAGGGTAAATGCAGTGGGAGTCACCAGCAGGAGCATGGAGGATTTAAAGAAAAGATTCTATGACCTCAGGAGCCAAACCAAGAGGAAGCTTGCAGAGCTGCATAAACAGGCTGGTGTCACTGGAGGAGGCAGGAATCCAGCACCCCCCCTAAATGAGCTGGAGGAGTTGGTGGCGTCTACCATCGAGCCAGACAGTGTGGTGGGACTGGGAGCAGTGGACAGCTCAGCCCGAGCCAAATCAAAAGGTAAGATGCATGCGCAGCACAACACCCCATACCAAGCAGCATCCCTTAAACCTCTGAGCACAGGCCAAGCCCAGTCCAGTACTGCTAGCACTATACAGGAGCAATGCATAATGGGAAATGTAGTCTGCTAATATTAGACCATGTATAACTGAACAGACATCAGCAAGGCAGTGAAAGTATTGCAGAATCATGAAAGTTAAATGTGTAAAGATTTATTTATAGTCACTGTGACACAGTAACAATCAATGTACATACGCTTATTTACACCTAGGGGCACCATCAGCCAAGCAAGGCACATCGACACCAGGGACTGCAGCAGCGAGGGAGGAGAGTGAGGAGGCAGGGCCAAGCCATGTGCAACCATCGCAAGATGAGGAGGACACAAGTGGCATTGCACAGGAGGAGGAGACAGGCCTCACCCCCGACCTTCCACACTCCCCACACCTGTCACAATCACCTGCATTGGTATTCTCACCGGAGACTTCCCCAGTAATGCAACAGGCTGCACCTGCAACACCACCAGCCAGGAGGCGACTCGTGGCCACACTGCCCTTGATGGAGGCAGCATTAGATCAGGCTGAGCAAACTCCACCTATGCCTCATGCTGCACTGCAGGCAAACACTGATGAAGACACCATGCCAAGACGTCGCCGCATGCACAGCACTGCAGGAGGCACTGGAGAAGGCACTGTCTTCCGGGGGCTGGAGGGAAGCATGGTGCGCATCCAGCGCATGCAGGGCAGATCCATCCAGGCCTGCCACCGGCAATTCCGTGCTCTCAATCAAACTGTAGGAGAGATGGGGAAGGGCATTACTGATATAGCCAATTGCAGCAGGGACATGGTAAAATCAAATGACAACCTAGTTGCTGGTATTACGTCTGCTATCACGCAGCTGTGCGATAAGATGGACCACATAGAGAATACAAGGCGCAGGGACACCCGCGCTACCAACAGGGCGCTGATTCGCCTTGCCACTGCCACTGCACAGCTATGCAGGAGAGGAAACAATATGCAGGAAAGCCTAACACAAAATACAGCAGAGGTCACAAGGGGCATAGCCAAAATAACCAGTGCCCTAGAGGCAATGATGATCAGTAATGCTGCTCACAATCCTGCCCTGGATGTGGCTGAAGGGGAGGACAGTAGTAGCCGCAGCAGCTTGGGTAGTGCTGTGGTGCCTGCTCGTAGGGGCCGGAGGCGCACAGCTGAGCCTTCAAGCCTGGAGGAAGGCAGTGGGGATACTCCCAGTGTGTCTGGGAAGCGGCAGAGAAAGTGACTTTAAAAGTTTGGGTGAAGTAACCCTGGACATGTTGTCCCCACCTTTGTACATGTTAATTTGTTGCACCTAAGTGCTGTAAGTTCGTGCCAACAGATAAATACTTTACTTCCATTCACAACCTGTCTGTGTGTCATTACTTACTCAGAAATAGTTGGCTGTTATTTCCTCACGCCTGTATCTCCCATCACTTGGTGTTGTGACTCCAGCAGGTTGTATGTCAGGCACGGCATTGTCGTCATCATGGTCCTCGTACTCCTCCAACTCCACCTCTGTACCCTTTTTGACAGCCAAGTTGTGCAACATGGCACAGGCAGCTATGATTTTGCAGCATGTTATGGGGGTATACTGCCTTGCGCCTCCACTCTTGTGAAGGCATCTAAATCGGCTCTTCCAGATGCCAAATGTCCGTTCAACCACATTCCTTGTACTTTTATGTGCCCGGTTATACCTCCTTTGGCTGGGTGTGGAGGGGTTGAGGTAGGGAGTGAGAATAAAAGAACGTAGGGCATATGCACTGTCTCCTAAAAGGGAAATGGGAGTACATTAGTCACATGTATACTTGTAAGTCTCACTGCAATATGTGTGAATGCTGTCGCAGACTCTGTCTTACCTAGGAGGTATCCTTCGCCAAATTCCCCTGCTGACAGCCGTTCATAGATGCCGCTGTTCTGAAATATATAGGAGTCATGTGTACTTCCAGGGAATTTAGCTACAAGGTCTGTGATAACGTACTTTGCATTGCAAATCACCTGGACGTTGATGGTGTGGCTTGACTTCCTATTGCGGTAAATGTATTCGGTGGCAGCAGGGGGACAAATGGGGATGTGTGTCCCATCAATGCATCCGATGATATGGGGAAATCTTGCCATCTGGTAAAAGTCTGATTTTGTTTGTACCAGTTCAGCATGGGTGGATGGAAATGAAATATAATGCTCCATCCTGTGCAACATGGCGTCAAGGAATCTGTGGAAGAACCTTGAGAGGCTGCTCTGGGTCACCCCTCCCGCCACAGCAACCACGCTCTGGTAGCTCCCTGACGCCAGCAGGTGGAGGCTGCACAGCACCTGCACATGTGCTGGTATTGCATGTGCCCTTGGGGTGGGGTGCTCCAACAGTGGTTTAAGGTCCCTGATGAGCTCCATGATGGTTACTGGAGCCAACCTGTACCTTTGTACTATCTCCTCCTCTGTCAGCATCAACAGGGTGACCCTCTGCCTGTAGACCTGCTCCTGTCTCATTCATTCCCTCTCTCCTTCCTCCCGTAGCCGTAGACGTCTTGCTATTACATAGAATGCCGCCATTGTGCAAACTGAATTGCATTTTGGGTCCTTTTTTATAGGCTGCACCTGGTTACCACCTGATTTGAATCCATGGTAAATTCCGACTCTCAAATACCGATTTTGAGGCAAAATCGGTATTTCTGGGCCTCCCTACATCTCGATTTTCAATTTTACCTACTTTTATTTACCGATCTGTAACATTTCCGATCGGTAACAATACCGATCTGTGACATTACCGATCGGTAACATTTCCGATCGGTAACTTTACCGATCGGTGACATTACCGATAGGTAAAATTACCGATAGGTAACATTACCGATCGGTGACATTACCGATAGGTAACATTACCGATAGGTAACATTACCGATAGGTAACATTACCGATAGGTAACATTCAATCATCGGTATTTTACTGCTCGGTAATCATACCGATCGGTATAATTACCGAATCAGCCTATTTTTGGTCACCTACATATCGAACGCTCACTACCGATCGGAAACGGACGGAAATCGGTATTTTCGGCCGATTCCGATCGGTAATAGCCTACCTACATCTGGCCCTTGGTCTTCTGCAGTGGCCCAAGGAGCATATGTATGGGCCTCTCAGAAAAGTTTCATGCTAAGTATACCTTTTGCCGCAGAAGCTAGCCAAGTGAGTGAAGCAGATAGCCATTCCCACAGAGACATAAAAGTCCTTGTGTTAAGATGTACAACACAGGACATAAAACATAATCAACCCTTAAATTCTGCACTTCACCAAAAATATCTTAGTTACTGTGCTTTTACAGACAAGCTAGGAGGGGTGGAGAGCAACACAGCTCTATATGGGAAAAGAAGGTCAAGCACTGGGCAACGGTGCTACTAATGGTATCGTGCTGTAGTTGTATCACAAAATCAATTTTAACTGATTATATACCACACATGTTTATTATCAAAAAATATATCTTTTATTTTTCTGATTGTTTTTTATCAAAGTTGATAATCTTGTGTTCTTTTTTTACTTTTTTTCTTTTACATGATTCACATTTAGTAATAAAACAATAAAAAAGCTTTGTACATCAAAACATGATCACAAGTCAATATATTTGGGATCAAATCTCTTTCTTTCCTAGTGCAAATTTATACATAAGACTCTGGCCACTGAAACCGATGAAATCAAGTAACCTTAATTAATGCAATACTAAAGGGAGAACTTAATCAAATATTGAGCACAAAACTGTGGAAGAAGAGATGTTATACAAAAAGACACTGGTGTCAAACAGCAATTATCACCAAAGAGTTTCGGTGTTCAACCTTCCTCAGGGTGATTTTACCAGTGGCACGCTACAGAACGAGAAAAGAAACAAAATAAACATGTGTTTGTGATACAAATACAATTGCACTTACAAATATAATACAAATCCGTGTGTGACAACCCCACCTCCCCACATTTGACAAGGTATCTGCCAGAGTGGATATTTTGGATATCTTTGAGGGTGAAGAAGCAAAGGAGGGCCAGAGAGCGAAAAAATACATGCACTCTCATAGAGTGCTGATTGACAAAGAAAAAAGTACTCCCCTAAATGTGAACAGTGAAAGGATATAAGTCAGTCAATCAAAAGGAGCATGAAAAAGCTACGCACCAAGGGAGAGACAAACAGAAGGAGAGGAAAGCCAGGTTTGGAATAAGAAGCAAGCAAATGAGAATGACAATAACGCCAACCAAGTGTAAGCAATGAGAGCGCTGTAAAACCACTGTAGGTTCACAATACGTCTTTCGCAACCAACCAGCATGCTCTGTCTAATAGGTGACACCTAAAAATGGTGGCTATTGTATAGCATGTACGAGTGAAACAATCCCTTTGTAAAACAAAAAAACAACTCCCAAAGTTCATAGTAGAGCCAACATGGAATTATGGTTAAGCAGGTTGCTGGGGTCGAGTCGCATGTCCTAGTCCTGATTGATCCGTAAACCTATGCAGGCCATGGTGCACCATGGCAGCTGATAGGTGCAACAGCTCCTTTGCCACAGCTGCAAGCAGGAAGCTGGTGCTTCTGTAATCAGTCCATGTATCCCAAAAAATAGAAGGCAGAAATCAGGGCCCCTCTCACCACTGGCAAGGCAGAAGACTGGGGCTGGAAGGTGCATACCACATACCTAAGGAGGCATGTCATTCCCTCTAGGACTTTTTCAGGCATTCTAGCCAAGGCAATCAGGGCTTAATCGCCTCTGACTGTACCAATGAGAGCATCGGGCTTTATCTTACTGCTGGTCCCACTTAGTACTTGACACTTAGAACCTGGCCATCATAGTACTGAAGGTGAGCAGTCTTACTCACTTACGCAAGGAGGTGGGTGGTGAGAGACAAAGGACTCTATCAGCAATTAACAGCACTAAATACATCATTGGCCGGTGCATTTACTTGAGAACAAAAATAACTTTACTCACAAAACGCAAATAAACATTAATGTCAAATACTTGAAACTGAAGCAGTAATGCTCAGAATTACACATGAGGAGTAATGGTTGCATGGGGAAGCAGTTCATGCTGACTGAGGTTGCTCCTTAGACTCTCACTGGTAAAAGTTATTGTAGTGATGCAGTCAGTGCCAATGCAGAAGAGGACAAATGGCCTTCAAGAAATTGGTAAGTTGTAATCTCTTGGCAGTCTCCTGTGACAGTCACCAATGCCTTCAAGATAGGGGTGGACTGTTTTTCTAGGCCAACATTTAACTGTATGAATGTCTTACAATCACCTCATATTCTTTATTACAGACTATACCATCAAGAAGCGTGTGCACACTGAGCATGGTTCTGGTGGCTGACGGTGGGAGTTAAACCACTCCTAGTGGTGTGCGTCCATGCATAAAGTACGGGGAGAGGCCGTGCTACCTGTTTCCTAGATCTGCCGACATCTCTCGTCCCCAGCAACATGTGCAGGAGCATGCCTCCAGCTGACGAAAGAGGGACTGTATGGCTACAGGAATGGGGAGACTGCACCTTGCTTGCTCCCATCAGCATTGAGACCTTCTTTCCTGGATCTACTTTGGGCCCCAGCACAGGGCACCCACCCAAACAAAATGAAGACCCGAAACCTGGTCTTAGTAGTGATCAAGTTAAAGATATCGTGGTAAACCGCTGAATGCAATTGCAATTCTTCATAGGACTAAGCTATCCAAAGTACTTTCAGATTTTTGAGTAAAAACTGCCAACCGCAGTTGTAATTCCTCTCAGCACTCAGCTGTTCCAGGTGCCTGGTAATACAGTGGCTGATTTAGAGTTTGGTAGACCGGGTACTCCAATGCGAAAGTGATGGAGGCAAAACGGCTTTAACAACGTGGCCTTAAAAACAGCGCTTGCCTTCACCACACATATGCCTTGACCACACATATGCGTTATGTTATATTTCCCTAAATGGTTTTGTTAAGCGCTCGAATGCTGATGAGCATTTAAATTCAGTCCATTCGCATAGTCAATCCTCGATCACACCAGCGAGGTAACCTATGTTTTCTGCAAATGTGTGGGTATGTATACGGGAATTTTTTTGGGGATTAATCTCAAGGTGTTAAAAACAGCCGTAGTGACTGCTTTTGCTTGATCATGAAGAGATGATGCATCGTTTATAATAACTCCTACATTTTTTGTTTTCTTCACCCACGTGGGGAGTGGGCATCACTCCACAGGCTACCATTCTGGAGACCAGAAATGTGGCTGAGAGCAGAAGGTAAGAACTTTTGTCTTCCCTGAATTCAATTTCAGGCAGTTCCGGCCATCCAGGAACTGACAGCTTGCATACACTCACAGAACCTTACCCCAACAACCTCAGCTCTACTATCCAGTAAGATAACTATCTGTATGTCGTCTGCAAAGGAAGTGAGGGTGAAGGGTGAAGACAGAGGATCTGATTATATGTGCCAGTGGTTAAGGCAGTCAGTGTTCTAGATGTCTCAGTGGATGGGAGAGAAACCAGAAGGCATGTGGCAGGAAGGATGGACTCGGATATGGCTGGGTAAATTGGGCTAGGGCCGTGAGGAAATGTGGGTAGGATTTCAGGGGGTGGGGCTGGTTTTCGGGCTCAGGGAGGGAGTTTGGGGTTGGAGTCATTTTTAGAGGGCTGTGTTTTAGGGCTCAGTGCAAGGGTCGTAAAAGGGGCCGTTTTCAGGGTTAGGGGGCAGTTTAAGTGCTCAGAGCGGGCAGCAAAGTGGCAGTTTTCAGGGCTAGGATGAAGTTTTAAGTGCTCAGGGCAAGGGTGCTGAGGTCAGAGTAGTTTTTAGGGGGCTGAGTCTTAGGGCTAATAGCAGGGGGTGGGGAAGGGGCAGTGTTTAGGGCTAGGGGTAGTTTTTTGGGCTCAGGACAGGCAGGAAACGGGTAGTTTTCAGGGCTAGAGAGACGTTTTAAGGGCTTGGGGGTACTGGGGTTTGAGTCGTTTTTTGGGGCTAGGCAGTCAGGTTTTAGGGCTCAGGATAGAGGGTTGGAGCAGTTTATAGGTCTGTGGCGGGTAGAATACACAGCAGGAGGGCTGATCTCTAGGGTTCAGGGCAGAGGCGCATGAGTGTGATCTTTTCCACACATGTCCCTTTACCAATCATGACTTTACCAAATAATGGCGGAGTAAATGCATAGGTGGAAACGGCATGCGTGGTAAAGACGTGTGTGGGAAAGACGTGGTCGTTGTTGAGGCATGTGTTGTTCCATCACACAACCACAATGGAGTCCCCTTTCTACCAAACTTCCAATTTGCCCACCTCATTTAGAGATCGGTAGACCATAAGCTTTTGATCTGCAGAGCCTTCACTACTCCTTACTCCTATAACCTGACAGAACGGGGGTCATCAGAGTAAAGCCATCACCACACCCACGGTATTTAGAGCTGACAGTGTGATGTGTTTTTTCCTGTCCCTTATGAAAGACCTGGTGGTGAAGGATATAAAAACACAATAATCACCCTACACCATGTGACAACATAGCCAGGGTATGAGGGTCATTAGTTTTTTATTTTTCAAAAACAAACTCCCAACTTGAGACTTATTTCTGATTAACAAAATAATTAAAGGTTTGGCGATTAGGCCTTCAAAACTGATGGCAGCTGTCCTCCAAACGTTTTGTAGCAAGAAGGGAACCACAGTAACAGCAGTTCCTTTCAAAGTATAGAGAGAGCTGGTGATCACCTCTATATTTGGCATTTGGAGTACTATTGGGATGGCAGCGGTTATAGCCTCTGCTACCCTGATGGACTGTACTCCCTCTGTCAACCACTAAATCGGTCCCTAGGTTTGTCTTTGATTGCTGATTGGGAGCTTCTCTACTTCCTTCCACGGTTTCTGCAGGCCGGTTAGGGGAGATGCTCCAAGTTCCCAAACACAAGTACAGATTCAGGTAGCAAGCAATCTCCGTCTCGGGCTCACTGCAGGGGAACGAGTGTCACAAGGTCTCATCACATTACTGGGAGTGCAGATCCCACTCCGCACTACAGCAGGTAAACTTCTTGGAAGCCTTTCCTTCATGCAAGGGTACACCCGGTACAGCCAACCCCCTTTCTCAGCAGTAAGTGGCCCCTGTCCTTCAAAGTGGTTTTAAGGCACCTGCAGATGAGAAATACTGGCTAGAGGTTTCTGTGCACAAGTATTTACATTTTTAGATAGAAGTTGTCTATTTCACAGGTCCAGCTCTTAGATCAGTTTCAGGGAATTGCTAACTTTTGCATATTCCTCCCAAACCAATCAAGTAACAGCTCTGGTCCTTTAGAGTCAGCAAGAAGAAGGGGTGAGGTTCAGAGCTACCTCTCATAGAGTCTTGTCCATTACAAAAAAAACCTAAGGAATGCTTTGCTGATGCCCTGAAAATTCAGATTGTTCTCTTTTTCAGATCTTCAAACTCAGGTAACATTCACCTCCAGGAGATTGAAAATGGGTGAGCTGACAGTAGTCACTCTCAGTAAAGGAAGTGTACATGGTGTACCCCGCCAGACCACAAGTCCAAGCTCTGCATTTCCTATTACTGTTGTATGTACTGAGTCCAAAAATAGCACAAAGAAAAATCCGGAGACTCCCTGTTGGAAACGCAGGGCAAGGATGGACGCTTTCCCGAGCCATGCAGGTGGATGTTTTTTTGCAACAATACCGTACACTTTTAACAAATATAACATACATATTTTTTTAAAGAACTAGAAATTCTCTGTGTGGCTTTCCTCTTGACAGAGTAGGTGCACCTTGGAACAATTATTTAAAGCAAGTGTTTTTATAAAACATTTAAGGTGAACACAGGCAGAGAAATTTGAGATCAATATTACTAAGCATTTACAGCAGTTGATAAGGTATCAAAGATGGAGTGATGAGTCTAATTGATGAAATCTTGATCCTACTCTTCCCTAAAAGAAAGATAACAAGCATTTGAAATGCAATACGTCTCGCATTTCCAAGAGTTTAAGCTATTGGAATTGTAAATGACAATGCCTTTTATTTATCTGTTTTCAAAAGCAACACATAAATAAAAGGCATTGTCATTTACAATGCCAATGGCTCAAACTCTCACAAACGCGAGACCTCTTGCACTGCAAATGCTTGACTTGTGGTAGGCACGGGGAGATTACATGATTTGCCCAGAATCCAGTGCTTGGAATGTGCATATTTACAGGGGGCATTAATTAAGGTTAGTGTGTAAGGAGAAGACATTGGAGCACTTCACACATCTGTATCACCAGCCAAATGCAATCTGCCTCTCTTTGCCACCCTTGCCCCTCCTGAACCCTGGCCATACTGCCTCAGACTAGGCCGTGTGCATCCACTACAGGTGCATGCGAAAGCACACCTTTGATAACCAGCTGTTGAAACTCTCTCCTTGGTTTATGGTCGGTGCCTCAACCGGCTGAGTGTGCACGCCTAAGATGGGGAGCATTAACATGGAAAATAACACTGGGACAAGATACATAATGCAGCAAAGGGTATACCACACTAATGGGAAGGTTTCCTGTATTTATAGCATGTGATACTAAGCAATCGCAAATAAGAACAGTTCCTGGAATAGAAGTTCAGTGACAACCCCCACCTAACATGTTTATTAGTCTCCTAACACATCTCAACGGTCTCCAGCTGTGTCAATGCTGCAACACTGTGAATGCTGTGTGTACATTTAGAAATCAATGTTAATTTGGTTACTTATTGGTCTACCACCCCTGATGCTTGATATCAAAGGGCGCTGAATAGGACTGCAAGAAGTCTAGGTTTTACGGCTAATAGCCAAAGTATCACGCGTGAAATCAGGACTCACAACTGCTAGCAGGGACATCCCAGAGTGTGTCTGGATTAAAAGCTTTGCAGGTTCGACGCATGTGCGATTTCCACCATGACCACGCATGAAGCAAGGATGTGTAGGCATTTGTAAAACAAACAAATCTATTGGCACCAATGTTATGTTGTGCTTTCTTTTATTACTTGTATATTGCTTTAAGGCTCGCGTTGGAACGTGCCACCATGTAGAATGTCAATGACTGTTCTTGTATTCTTGTTCCATGAAAGGCCAGTTATAGCTTTCCTCTGCTGCTGTTAGTTGTGCATCCTGGCTCCACCTGTTTTATCAATTATCTCAAATAAACCTTATGAGATACAACAACCTCCATCTCTACTTTACAATTGGCGACGATCGGGATTGACACCCTACAACTTACAACCTCGGATTAATTTTTTTTTTTTTCTCGTCTAACAAGAAGAAAAGAGAATTGCTTTACAAAGAATTAATTTTTTCTCTCTACTATCACCAGAGCCATCTACAATTCAACGGATTCAAAAGCTGGTTCGTATATTTTCTTTTACTGTACGGTGACTTACTGACTTGCAGGCTCCGGTTGGTCGCGCATGCCGGCATCTTTTAAATCGGGAGCCGAGTTCCAAGCACGATTTTCCGACGCGCGACCACGGAATGCCTTACGTCAATCACGCACACCAGGGTTAATCGCGTGATGACAGAATCACGCTAGGTCACGTTGCGTGACCCTGCGTGGCGGCCATTTTAAGTTGTCGAGGAAATCTCGGAGATTCAATTACCGAAGCTCAGTCACCGAGGCAGTTTCATAAAAAAAAAAAAAAAAAAACGAACTTTATTGAACCAGCGCTAATCCATCATTGGCTCACACTATTAAATAACAATTCTTTCAACCAAGGAAGATAAAGATAAACAGGTGAGACTGTCGGGGCACTTGTTAAATTGTTAATCAACCAAGTGTTGTGTTTTAAAAGGGATTACTACACAAAAACCTTATATTGCTTATATACATATATGAATTCTGGGGACCAACTCCAAAGTGAAGATAGTTCTGAAACAGTAATGGCTCAACAAAGCTTTGTCATTAGCCCCCCACAACCCTTTTGGGCTACTGGATCACAACCAGACATGAAGTGGGTGGAGTGGAAAGAGTATTTTAATAATTACATCTGTGCTATTGATGAAAATGCTAAAATGAAGCCGGAACAAAAGAAAAGAATACTTCTACATTCACTGGGTCCTAAAGGATTAAAAACATATTCACGTATGCAAAAGTTAGCTGACGCTGATTCAAGTGAATTTGATAATGCCATTGCTGATATGGATAGATATTTTGCACCTAAAGTGTGTATAGGTGTTGTGAGACACAAATTCTTCCAAAGGAAACAAAAAAAGGATGAATTAGTAGATGAATGGGTTGATGACCTTAAAAAACTTGCTATTGATTGCAAATTTGGAGACTTACACGACGAACTTATTCGAGATCAGCTTGTGATGCACAATGATAACTCTCCTATTCAAGATCGCCTTTGGGTAAATGGCGATGCACCCCTCGACGATGTACTCGCAATAATGAGGAAATCAGAAATGTCAGGGAGATGTGCTACCGTAATTAAAGATACTGTTAAAGATTCTGATAAGGCATCGTCGGCTGTCTTCAAAATCCAAGGAACACCAAAATATCAGAATAAACAATCTTATAACAGAAGTTTTAGTCAACCTTACAAGAACCAAGGAATGGATAACAAGTTGGAAGATAAAAAGTGTTACCGTTGTGGTAGCAAAGAACATATGGCTTACTACAAGTCATGCCCTGCTTTACGAAAAAAGTGTAGTGTTTGTGGTCTCATTGGCCATTTTAGCAAAATGTGCCGCAGGCGTACTAATATCAAATGTATTTGGAATGAGGATGAGTGTGTTGATGGAAGTAGTGATGATGAGGGTGGTTGTGTAAAAAATGTGAGAGGCAATTATATGTTAAACATTACTGATGAAGCAATGGAGGGCAAACCTATCTGTGAAGTCTCTTTTGGCGGCGTTAAAGTTAAGGTATATGCAGATTCGGGGTCTCCATACACAATTATCAACGAGGAGATATGGAAAAAGAATTTTACACAGAAAATAGGGGATAAATTAAATGACTCAGATGTTAATCCAGTAAGTTATACTGGGGGTAAAATTGAACTTTTAGGTTTCAGATGGCTTACCTTCATATTTAAAGGCAGAGTAACCAGAGGCAAGTTATACATTGCAAAAAAAGGACCTTCTGTTCTGGGGTGGTATGACCAGAAAAATCTCCATATCATCTTAGACCCGAATAGCAAAGAGAAGGTGCTTGTCGTAGATGAGGGCAGCAAATTGGAAGATATTTTAAAAAATAAATTCACCAAAGTAGTAAACGGACAGCTAGGCAAGCTTAGAGGTTTTGAACATAGAATTATGCTCAAAGGCAATGCACAACCAAAAGTACATAAGGTTAGGCCTATTCCCCTTTTGATAAGGGATGAAGTCAAGAAGGAAATTCAGGGTCTTTTAGCCAAAGGTGTCATCGAGGAGGTAAACTCTTCGGAGTGGATTAGTCCAGTAGTCGTAGCAAGGAAAACCAACGGAAAAATCCGTTTATGTATTGATTTACGCCATCTTAATCAAAATATTGTGATTGAACGTTTTCCCTTACCAAAAATTAATGAAATGGTTTCTTCCTTAAGAGGAGCGACTTGGTTTTCCACAGTGGACCTTTCCGCTGCATACCATCAGGTAGTTTTGGATCCTGAATCTAGGCATCTAACAGCCTTCATCACACCATTTGGCTGTTTCCAATTTATAAGGATGCCATTCGGCCTTGCATCAGCCGCGGCTGTATTTCAACGCCTAATGCACAGATTGTTTGGTGACATGGATGGTATTAGTTTTTTTCAGGATGATATTCTGATTGCTGGCAATGATAAAGAGGATCATGATAACAAGTTGTGGAGAGTTTTTACCACACTTAGTTCTGCTGGTCTGACTGTTGAACTGTCTAAATGCAAATTTGGAGAAAGAAATGTTTCATATCTGGGTCATATAATTAGTGAGGAGGGCGTCAGACCAAAAACTTCACTAATAGAATGTATTGTCAACTCACCAGCACCTGATTCTAAAGAAGGAATCAAGTCCTTTTTGGGTATGGCTGAGTATTGTGCTAAGTTCATCAAAGACTTTGCCTCAAAGGTATACAACATCAGATCCCTATTGAAGAAAAATATAAAATTTGAATGGTCTAAAGAGTGTGAGAGAGAGTTTGTTGAAATCAAGCGGGAATTGCAAAAAGTAAGCGCCTTGTCTAGTTTTGACCCTAATCTAGACTGTTATCTGACAACGGACGCAAGTGACAAGGGTTTGGGCGCTGTCTTGTCACAGGTTGATGAGAAAGGTAAAGACAGAATAATTTTATTTGCATCCAGAGCCCTGTCACCTGCTGAAAGCAGATACCCGATTATAGAAAGAGAAGCCTTGGCTTGCGCTTGGGCTTTAGAACATTTTCGTGCATTTGTTTGGGGGAAAATGGTTCACATTAGGACTGATCACAAACCGTTGGTCCACATATTATCCACTGATGGCACAGCTACTGCTTCTGCCAGGTTGGCAAGGATCTCTATGCGGATGAAAGAATACATTTACGTGATCACATATGTACCTGGTAAAGACAATGTTATCGCTGATTGCTTGTCTAGACTCCCTTCTTCTCTGGAAGAATGCGTTGATGATCCTTGGGGAAACATTAGTATAGCATTTATTCATGATTCTGGTTTTCCAGCCATTAGCAGGGAAGATTGGTTAAGAGAACACAATGCTGACAAGGAATTAGTGGAAGTTTCAAAGTTTATATGCCACGGCTGGCCAAAAGAGAGATTTTTGTCTGGCACTGTGAAGCAGTTTTGGGAGGTACGTTCTGAATTATCAATTGAAAAAGAGGTTCTACTGAGAGGAGACAGGATTGTTCCACCTTCTGGGCTGAGGACAAAAGTCTTAGAGTTATGTCACGAGGGACATTTCGGCATAGTAAGGACTAAGCTAGCGGTTAAAAATTTGTTTTGGTGGCCCAAAGTTGACAGTGAAGTGGAAACCTTTGTCAGAGGTTGCTCTGTCTGCAGTTCTGCAGACAAGTCCTTAAGGACTCTTAGACCAGCTATGAGTGAGGGACTCATTCCTAACATGCCTTGGGAAACTATCGCGGTAGATATTTTTGGCCCTGTAGGTGACCCAAAGGAATATGGGCTTGTTGCCATTGATCTGTTTACCAAGTGGCCCGTAGTGAAGTTTGTGGACAGAGTAGATACTCAGACCGTATTAAAGTTTTTGGATAAAATCTTTATTGTGGAAGGTCTACCCGTTAACATCCTAACGGACAATGGTGTACAGTTCTTGTCCAAAGTTGCCCAAGACTATTTTGCAAAATGTGGTATCACACACAAAACGACCTCTTTGTACAATCCCAGTGGAAATGGTACTGTTGAGCGTTTCAATAGAGTCATTAAAGGAATTTTACAAGCTGCGAATTACAAAGGTTTAGATTGGAAATTAGAAATACAAAAAGCTGTGTGGTCTTACAAAGTGACTTTAAATAACTGCACAGGAGTTTCCCCTTTTGTGATGATGCGTGGTAGATTACCTAGGTGTAAATTCAACCCCGGTTGGTTATTCAAAGATAACGTCCAACAGTGGTCACCTATTGAAGTCAAGAAAAGTTTGGAATTAGTGCATGACAAAAGTAAAGCTTACTATGATCAGCGCCATAGCGTGAAAAATGTCATTATAAAAAATGGTGATTGGGTCAGGATTAAGAAACCATACAGGGTTTTGAAGGGGGAGAACAAATTTGATTCGCCTAAACAAGTTCTTGAAGTTCTTAGGAACTCAGTCAGGTTGAGTGACGGAAAGGTTTGGAACCTGAAAGATGTGGCTTTGGATATTTGTCAAAACCATGATACAGATAAGATTGTGAGAGACAAACTTACTGATTTTGATTGGGTTGAGGATTACTTTCAAGGCAGCAGTTTGCAGTCTCAACTTGCGACAAATAGTTCTCTACCTCAATTAAGGGAGGGGGAGGGGATAACCGATTCCCCTGTTTCTCACGGTTGTCAGACATATAAATTCTCACATAATCCTGACAGTATTGAACAAGAACCCAATTCAGTTGATACTGATCTTGTGCATGACAACGTACCTTCCCTTCCAATAGTAACTTCCTCTGCTGTTAATAATGATGCTGTTTTAACACCCACATTACCTACTGTTAAGGTTTCTAATAGAACACGTATGTTGCCTTGTTGGCTTAAGGATTATGTGAAGTAGTTTATTATTTCCCTCTTTGTTCCTTCCTCCTTACCCTTGTTCCCTTACCTTTCCCTTGCAGTTCCTTTTGCCTATTATTGTGAGGGGGGGGGATGTGTTATGTTGTGCTTCTTTTATTACTTGTATATTGCTTTAAGGCTCGCGTTGGAACGTGCCACCATGTAGAATGTCAATGACTGTTCTTGTATTCTTGTTCCATGAAAGGCCAGTTATAGCTTTCCTCTGCTGCTGTTAGTTGTGCATCCTGGCTCCACCTGTTTTATCAATTATCTCAAATAAACCTTATGAGATACAACAACCTCCATCTCTACTTTACAACCAACAGCCGTTTACACTTTATTATTATCCTACTCAACAGCATAATAGTTAATGCGAGGCATTGTTATATTTTTAAAAATGATGCCATGGGCTTAAATAAACATGTGTGGTTATAAGCCAAAACAGGCTTGGGATGTATAGCACTGTGTTTGTCCATGGCGCTGCAAGTGTAGTCGATGTTGTCAATTAAGTGTTTTTTGGGGGGGTGATAGGGGGCAGGGGTCCCTCGGAGTGTGCTCGTAGTTTGCGACCCTCAGCTTCAGCCATGTGACCAGAGTGCCTGTGGGTGTAGGTGGTACCTCGCACATTATTGTGGCATTAAAGGAAGGGGATTACCAACTTCTTGCAAGCTGGTGTATGGTGCTCATGACAGACATCCCCAATGAGGGTGACGTGCGATGATAATCTTTTAACAAATGGGCTACAGGCGGATGTAATCCTTAAGGGTGAGGGAGATAAACACATACAACCATAACACACACCTCTCCCCTTTTAAAGTGGCCACATCGCTCCTTTTATTAGTGTTACTTTTTGAGAACTGGGTTTTTGTAAAACAACAGAATGCATTAAGGGTGTCACATTTTGTTTGCTTCAATGGACTAATCAAAACGAACAGTTCTGTAGCTAAAATGCCCAGCAAACTGCGCTCGTGATTACATGCAGCGTGATGGCCACCTTCCCGTACTTATCAAGATTGCATAACTAGATTATAATTATGAGTGCTTTATACAACAAGCTGAAGAACTGAGGCGGCATCGCGGGGCGCACTCCGGAAATTTGGCAGCCTTTCTTTGGACGTGGGCGGGGACTGCCAAAGAAACAGGAAAGAACTGCCGGGGAGGATGTCCGGAACCCTGCATGCTCCATGCTGAAGTCCCAGCCCCATCAGAGGGATCGGGCGATGAGAGCCGACTGCATGTCACAAGAGGCAACACGGGGCTCCCGAGTGGTGAGGAGACTCCCGCGGCATGCCAAGAGACGGCCAAGGAATCTGCACACTGAGCCAGTGAGTGAGAGCTTGGCTGGGTGCATTGTCGGCACCGTGAAATGTGTATGCGTCACGGACATCCCGAGTTGAGCGTGCGTGCGCAAAGAAAACAAAAGTGAAATTACAGGAGGCTTGCGAGGACGAAAGGGGTAGAGGAGATGTGCACGGCGCATTCACATTTCCAGTCCGTCCTGCGCGTGCCCATCTCCTGTCTCCCTTCTGAGGCAAGTCAGTAACAATAGATCTCGCTGACTACAGCGCTTTCGCGCTGCGGTCACCAGGCGAGACCTAAAAACGAATGGTAAAGAAGTTGCCAATAACATTTTTGATATTCACCCTACTTCTGGTTGTTTTAACACACTTTGATCACAAAACACCTTCTGAAGGGTTCCAACTTAGGTACATGATTAAGAGAGCATTAAAAAAGATACATAGAGACTACTGATGTAGTATAATGCTTATTTATAGGTAAAATAAATAATTTCCACTCCGATTTAATCAGTATCTGAGAGGGTCTAAAAATCTGAACAAGGTCAAGCAAATTTGGGATGATAGTGAGAAGCTCTATGTCGCTAAGAAGCATAGACTGATCATACATTCTAAAAATATACAGATCTGGCCAAGCAATTGGGCTACAGAATATTTGAGACATGACTAGCTCTTTTGAAGTTAAAGAAGTTCCTTGCTCCAACCTAAATTGCCTTCTTTCAAGGGTAAGCAAGCTATCTACCCACACACGGGCCACTGTCTCTGCTATGGGAAGATTTTTAGCACTTCTTTCAAACCTCATTCAGGCCATGTGCATGCTTAGCAGTTTCAGTTGCTTGAAAGCCAATGTAAATGTTTCTTCAGCAGATTCAGGCAGGGTAAAGATAACTTTCTAAAAGTTACATTTCCCATACATTTAATAAAATCCTACTTTGCCACAAGATTCGATATTTATTTAATATACGCATAATTGGTTCAATGGGGTCTGTAGCTGGTACAGGTCAAAAGATTAAAGTTTATGATCTATACTTTGCCTTTTCCTGTGTGACTTTATCAGTGACAGTGTTATTTTGGGTCTAGTCACTGAGGGAGCATACCATTTCTATTGTCACATAAGTTCCACTCTTAAATATTATGCACCAAACCTTTTGTGCAGCATGATGTGCTTAGGGGTGACTTATTTAATACATAAAATACGGTTTTCCTACCTCTAAAAAGGGTGATTTTGAGAGGTCTCAACAGTACTGTTCAAGCTAGTACTGTCTGGCTCCAGAGGGTTGGCCTACAGGCATATTTTCACTGCCACTGTAGTAAATGTCTCAATAGTTGCTGCAGCCTACTGGTGGTATCTAACTTTCCATGCCAGGGGTGAATTTCTGTATCATATACTGTGCCCATATAGCAAAGTTAATTGTGCCAATCAGGTTTAAGCCAACTCCTAAATGTTTAAAGTGGGAGCACCGGCATTTTAAGCCTGGTTAGCAGGGGTAAAGTGCAGCAGTTCCAAAGCCAGCAAAAAGTAAGGAAAGAAAAAGGCAAAAATTCCAGGGTGGCCATGCAGAAAAGGTGGATTTCCTACAGTTAGTGACCAGACTTCCAGTTGCAAAAACATTGATCCATCTAGTACCGAATCAAAATTTGGAAGGGACTCCCACAACAGGTTCCTTTCAAATTGCTTTGTCTTAAACTGTGTTTAAAGCAATCATAACTATAAGGCCTGCAAGAAACATTATCAATGCATTCAAAACATTTTCTACAACAAGAAGCAGAAAAACACTTCATGTGAAGTATTTGTCATCCTTTCTTTTCATATAAGTGTTAAACCAGCCAGAATTTGCTGTATAGCAGAAAAAAGCCAACATTTGCTGTATAGCAGAAAAAGGTCAAAAGAATCGTGTTCTGCCCACATTAAAACATCTTCTGCTTTACAAGCTGCAGCTCCGGAATGTGTACCGAACACATTATTGGATCGTGTATTAACCCCTCCCATGCTCATGACGAGCTGAGCTCGTCATGAGCCATGGTTCACGTGAGCTCATGACGAGCTGGCCTCGCCATGACCGCTGGAACGCTCACACGCGGGGCTAATTCCCCTGCTGTGCTGAGCGTTCCATTAAACGGGCGTGGTCGTGACGAGCCCAGCTCGTCATGAGCACACGAGAACCGTGGCTCATGATGAGCACAGCTCGTCATGAGCACCGGGGCGCTGTGCGCGCGCCCCCTTCCCCCCGCAAAGCAGGGGAATGTGCCCCGCAGCCAAGGGGTTAAACATTTCTGCATTGATCTTCGAACCATCTAAATATAATTTTGTCTCCCACAGATTATTCTGGGCATATTGCAGAATTTAATTGAAACGACATGATGCAGTTTAATTCTCTCTCCTACTAATTTGTTGCTGTTTTTTCATAAAGTTAAGTTTTTTTCAACCGTATTGTAATGGATGGTGGTGCTAGAGTGCACTTTTGGGCATCTGAATAAATTCTTCAATATGGACTGATACACCACAGAAATACACGAGCATTTGGACTATTGTGTGGTCCTTAGCAATGCGCTTTCTAATGGGGCAATCTTATATGAGTTTGTCAATGTGGGTTCAACATATATAGTTTAAAGACAAACGTTAGGGATCATTAAGGATTTCTGTTCTTGGATGAGCTTATTAGAACCATTGGAATGCGCAAACTCCCAACCACCACAAATAATGCACTTTAATCCTAGAACAGACGTGCATTAACATTGTTATTTTACAGTGATTTGTTGAGCGGACTTACATCAAGTGGTTTCATGGTGCTAGGATAAAAGTGACATAAACAAAACAGACTGCTGAAAAAAGAAATGCCCTAGTTATATACTTATCGGAAAAGCCATGTCTTGAGCGCTTGTCTTTATTTTGTGTAATTTGGGACCATCCGTATCTCAAGATGAAAAGCGTTCCAGGTGCAGAGGGCCAAGAAGGAAAATCTGGAACCACCCATTATCTTTTTTTTTTTTTAACTCGGGTAATGTTGGAACTGGCACTTTCTGGTTGGCTGAGGCAGTACCCCAGCCAGGCAGAACCTACCACTCCCCTCAGGAGCGGTGATTACACACAGTGTATAACCTGCGCTCACCCTTGGGTACCTTAGCACTGAGCAGTCAGGCTTACCACAGAGGCAATGTGTGAAGCATTGGAACAGCACTCACCCACAATAAATACCTTGATTGTCACCAAAGAGACTTCACACATGATATATGTAAATAACGTTTGTATTGAACACACATAATAACCAACACAACATGAACATGATGTGTCTAAGGGCATAAATCACAGCAGCAATTATTACTAGCAGTACTAGGCCCAGCTGTGTTCAAATGACATCAGTAAAATGCACACTTGGGAAAGATCTAATCTACACCCCACCCAGCACCCTTATGCAGTACAATATGCTGCATGATTGTAGGATAGTTGGGGTGAGTTGGAGGGCAGTGGGAGGTTTGGGGCCACGGGGCCTGCAGAGTTTAACCAATTAACTTGCTGGGCAGCAGTAGCACCGCATAAAGGTACAGGGTGTGTATGTGTGCGAGTACTTTCTGTACAGACTTGCCTGCTATCCATTGCACCGCGTAGCGGTGCTGAGTGGGGCTGACAATGGGGAACCGGCCATCAAGTACAACGCTGGACGGCGGTTTGCCTAATACGTTATAGCATTATGTTTGACATAGGTTTTACCCGCGCTGTGTCTGCCCACGGTGCTGCTAAAAAGTGGTATAATATGTGGTATGTTCATATTTCTGATAAATTTTTGGCCCGGGGTACACCCTATAACTGTGTGGTATTGAATTAGAAGAATTGCTAGGGTGGGCCTGGGGTGGACAGCATATTGCACCGCATAAGGGTGCTGGTGGGGGGATGTCAAGATTAGGATCTTTCCCAAGTGTGCATATTACTTATGATATGTGAACACAGAAGGGCCTAGTACTGCTAGCAATTATTTCCAATGTGATTTATGACCAGAAATACATGATACATATGTTGTGCTGATTATTATGTGTGTTGAATACAAATGTTATTTACCAACATCACATGTGTTGTCTATTTTGTGACGCTCAAGGTATTTATAGTGAGTAAGTGCTATGCCAATGCTTTACACATTCCAAGTTCCAACACTATGGTCCGGGTCTCCCTGGAATGGGGTGGGGAAGTGGCCCAGATGAGGATAATTGTCAGCAACCAGATGCCCATTGACTGTATCCTGGGCAGTAAAATACCACCATAATAGAAGAACTGGATGGGTGACCACCCAGGGTGCACCAAACGCTCAGTTGTCTGGGGTACTGCTCCCAAATGGAGAGTAAGAGACATGAGAGACAGAGAGCATGGGGTAGAAGGTGGAGGAAATCTACAGTGAGAGGAGCAGTGGATCAGGGTAACCTGCTCTGAGAGGGCAGCACCCCAAGACTGACACTAGTGACGCCACTTCTGAACTGGAAATGCTGCCTGTGCTGTCACAGAGACAGAAGACAGTAGACCTGCCCCAGGCAGACCCTGGCAGGCCATAGGCTATCAGCCTTGAGTGGGATGATATCCCCCCTGGAAGTCTTGGCTTGGTAGAAACCTGTTCAGCTTCAGGGTTCCGACCTTAGGCTGAAAGATCAGCTTCAGGATACCACCTAAGAGGTCAGGGAAACCTCAGGAGCAAGTAGGGGACTCGTTGCCAGCCCACAGGCTGGAAGTGAAGCCCATTCCAAGGCCCCAGGTGCGAGCCTCTACCTGGCAGTTAATAGCCCATGGCCCTGCTCTCGACACTGACAGCTGTCAGTGGCCCCTGATTACTGTTGAACCCTTTGGGCAGAGCTTTCCCTGGGTTGGGGGAGAGGTCTGATTCAAGGGGCGGAATGGGCAGCATCACCTAGTTGGCCATAGTGGTACTGTCTGCCTACTGGCATGCACCTGTAAGCAAACTAAGGTCAGGAGATTCACAGATGTAGTCCACTTATGAGGAGAAGGGTTCCCCCTGGGTCAGTGCAGTGACTGAGGAGGATGGTGACATAACGGTACAGGTAGGTTTGGAAGGACATTAAACAGACAGAGTCAACTGCAGAAGAGGCAAAACTGTCCATGCTCTATTGCCTACGCGGGAAAGCCCATCATAGTATTGATCAGTCTACTCTGGGTTTTGGCCTGGGTGGGGGCTCATGTTGGAAATTTGAACTGTCCATATAGTCACCCGTAATGTTTTGCCATCTGTAGCTGAACCAGATTTTGTTGGCTTTAGCACTCCAGTGGTAAACTGTTTGTGCTCTCCCTTCCACGCATGGTAAAATTGGTATACAACCAATCAGTACATCTAATTTACTTAGTTGAAAGTTGTCAATCGGGTTTTCACACCTCACACAGTACGGAGGCTTCACTTGTGGAGGTAACAGACACCATCAAACTGCCACTAGATCAAGGATCAGCGACCATGTTCGTTCTTTTAGAACTCTCGTCTGCATTCAATACCATCTCCCATCAGATCTTTGTGCATAGACTCTGGGAGTTTGGTATCAGAAGCAAAGCACTGGAATGGCTGGTGAACTTTTTGTCAGATGTACAGGCCAGGTTCAGTTGGGTGATTATTCTTCAGCATCTTCATATATGGACAAGGGGGTGCCACGCGGCTCAATTTTAAGCCCAACACTGTTTGATGTGTATATGGCCCCTTTGGCACAAATCATTAGATGTTTTGGTTTTGAAACCATATCCTATGCTGATGACACTTAACTGATCATCACTATGGACCAGGATCTCACCCTGACCAAAACGAGATTTAAAAACTGCCTACTGACGGTAGCCTTGTGGATGTCTAAGAACTGGCTTCAACTAAACATGTTATGAAACTAGAGAGGTGGTTCCACTGTCCAAGGGAACAGGGTACTGTAAACCAGTAGAGAAAAAAATCTTCCCCTGGGTGAATAAGGTTGCACCAACACTTTTACCTACTAACATGACCAAAACTGAGATTCTTTTGTTCGGGAAGACACAGACAGCCTGGTCAGAGGACTGGTGGCCTTCGAAGCTAGGCGCTCCACCCACTCCCAACAAATCTTCATGGAACTTGGGAATAATGATGGATGACAAGCTCTCCATGAAGGAGCATGTCAAGACAGTGTCTGGTACCTGTTTTAGCATTTTGTGAACCCGTAAAAAGGTTTTTCAATGGACTCCTTTGCAGGTCAGAAAGACACTGGTACAAGCACTAATAATGAGCCACTCTGGATTACGGAAATGCCCTTATGGTGGGGAGTAGTGTGGGCTTGTTGGCAAGGCTCCAGGTGGTGCAGAATTCAGCTGCGAGATCGATATTAAATCTTCCTCTTCACTCTCCCTCTGAGCCCTCTCTATATTCCCGCCACTTGCTCCCCATAAAAATATGTGCCCTTCTCAAACTTCTCTGCCTGGTATGGAAGACCTTGCAGGGGAAGGGCCCTCTCTATTTGAGGCAGAAATTACAACCATTATACCCCAGTGTAGCAGCTCAGGTCAAGTGACCAACTGCTTCTACGCCCAAAACACATCAGAACAACGTGGCACGGAGGCAGAGCCTTCTCATTCCAGGCCCCCTACCATTGGAATAGGCTACCTCTATCTGTTCGAGCATGTACGGATTTTACGACATTCAAAACACTCTTGAAAACCTGGCTTTTCTCTCAGTACTTCAATCTCACCTTACTCCCATAGTGCAACGGTGCCTAGAGATCCCAGTAGGGATGATTTGTGCGCCTTAACAAATGTAACTAATAATACTTATATGTCTCAAGTAAATGGAACTACATATATACCCAGAAGCCGCAAAATCAATACTATTCGTGGGCTGCAGTGCTCACTGTGCCACCCTCTACAGTGGCACTGAGAAACAAGTCTCAGGTCTTCCATTGCAGCCTGTGTGTGCAGTTTTAAAACTGCCATTTCGACCTGGCAAACTTAACCTTTTGCCACACCTAAACCTTTCTTTTGATGGTCTGGCTTGACAGTCCACCTGTCCACAGACCATTATGTGAGAACCACCAGAAGAGGGGCTTTGGCTCCGCCCAGATTTTGGGAGCAAGAAGTACATGCTTTGATTTGGCAGAAGTTGTGCTTCCACAAAAAAAGTGTGTGCCTTCCACACAGCTGTTTTAATGTTGTTTGTTCATACACCTGCCTGACCTTGCATTTAGTGAGAGCTATTGGCATTGCCACTGTTTGTGGCAATGCCACTTATAAGTCACCATAGGGGTGACTTACAAGTCACCCCTATGGTGGTATTCCCTAAAGACTCATAGGGCATGGTGCATGGTATTTAAAAAGTAGAACATATGCACTTGCATTTTAGATGTCCTCTCAGTGAAAAAGAACCAAAGATAATTTTTCACTGTGGCAAGACTATCTTGCCATAGACCAATAAAGTTACCTTATTACAAACCAAATGTGACTTTCTGCCAATGTCACTTGACTGTTCATGGCTCTTGTGTGATGAATATTCTATCCAGACAGTGGACAAAGGACCTGGGTGTGGATAAGGGTGTCTTTCGGAGGAGCAGAATAGGCTAGGGGTTGAACCCAGCCCCTTCCTGATCTTCAAAGGGTAACCTAAGGCCTCTACCCAGCCCCTTCCTGATTTCAAGCAATGCATGCCCTTTAACTGGTCAAGGCAGCCTACACCTGGACCTGCCTCCCAATTGTTTCACTGAACAGACTGGAGCCAACCCTTGGGAAAAGAGGGGGGCCTCACTAGAAACAGTTTTAGGGTTAGACAAATGGGTGTCCCCCAGTTACAGGATGACACTGTTCATAAAAGTGGCATCCTCACAAACTGAAATCTGAACACCCCTGGACCTGAGAGGAGTTAGAAGAACGATTACCTTGCTACCTGAAGAAGGAAGACTGGAGCTGCTTACCTGGAACCCATGATCCAACGAGTAAATCCAAGGATCAGTTGGCTGACCTCCTGTTTGAGCCACAGAGACACAACAAGCTTCCAGAGGCCTCTTCAGCTGACCAGAACTAATTGGACCTGACCTAGCCCCCTCTGCTGCTGCTCAGTGAGTCCTGACCCCCAAGTACTGGCTTCAAGGTCATGCACCCTGCTGGATTCAAAGTGTACTCCTCCATGCTCAACTGAAGGCCCCACCATTCCAACACAGCATGGCACAGAACGGCCGAAGACCTCGCATCGCAGCACATCGCACATCGCACCACACACCTCTCAGCTCCTGATCTGTGGCCTCACTGGATCCCAGACAGTGGAACACAGAAGGATGCAGGGATTCACATCACAGTACCTTACAGTTCCTGGTTTTTCTTGTTAAGGTGTAATGTTGGTGCTATTTATTAAAATATTCCATATTTGGTTTGGGATTTTTCTTGTGATGTGATTTTGCTTTATTACTGTTTGGAGTGCTGCAAAAATATTTTACACATTGCTTCTTAGTCAAGCCTGACTGCTTTGTGCCAAGATATTAGAGGGTTAAGCACGGGTTTATTTATTGACTTTTGTGGTTCACCCTAACAAAAACTATTATTTGAGGTGGGTTGTCACTCCCACGCAACTAATACTCCAATTTCTTACACCAGTCAATGGGGCAATCGATCTTAGACTAACAGATCCAATCAGGAATTAAAAATCAGTACATTAAAAACAACCACATCATTACTTAGAGTAAACTTGTCAATTGAAATAGGTGGCTGTGTTACCTTCACTACTGCTATAGGTTTTCATTTATAATTTGTAAAGGTTACTTTAATCTTTTTGATTACTAAGTAATGGTGGATTTTCCATAATCACTTTAGCCCCACAGTCATTCCAGTGAAACCCCAATCTTGAGTCAGTTAATAGGGAAGATAGTTTATAAGTTATTTGTATTTTCAGGATACCACACCAGGCTTACTAAGAATCTTTGAGGTTGTTCCTACTTTCTGTTTCACTTGAATGAACATCCTCTATGACATCCCGTTAGATGTAAAGTGTATTCCCCCACACTGTTGTTTCAAACCCTTACATTTGATCCTCGAGAACTTTGTTTTTACATGTTAATGGTATTCAGTTGCTTTTAATGCTCGTCGTGCTCTAACCGGAATTAGATTTTTTTCTGCTGGCTTCTAAGCAATGATATCAATTCCATTAGTTTCTTCGGATGAAATGAATTTCCGTAGAGATATTTATATATATATATATATATATATATATATATATATATATATATATATATATATATATATATATAATTCCCTAAAGCATTAGGCCAATATCATCTGAGGATGAGGTAATCCAAAAGACTCTTGATAATTCATCTAATAACTCCTGGACAAGAACACAAGTTTATACATATTTTTCATCAATAACTGGTTCCTTAGTTGGGGTGTTGACTATTTACTTATATGGCGCCCTCGGGATCTATTTCCATGAGGCTAAAGTTATCCAGAAGCAAACCTCTATGGGATCAGTCCCCATGTTTCTCTGGAGTATTATTAGTGGCGTTTTGTGGAGTTCATGGGTCACGTAGCTTCCATAACTTATATTTGACCATTGTTGTCACTGTACTCTTTTACACTGCCTATCACTTCTTCACTTGGGATAGCTAGCATCTCTGTGGAGATCCTGTCTCCGTTAGCTGGATGTAAATTGATACCCTAAAGAATTAGATGGGGCATAATTTGGATTCACAATAAATCCATAGGTCGTATTGAGTTAGATAAAAAGCCTTCATCCTGTAGTGCATTAGATAGTATTTAAATGTTTCCCACTCAAAGGTTAATAGCAGAAATTGTTTTGGAAACCCTGAGGTTTAAGTGTTCCCTGGGAATCATGGATGTTGGTATTTCTCCCATTGGTTTCAATGGCACAGCTACCATGGTCACTGGATACAGTGGAGGGAGCCATTATTATTTTTGGTTCTTACATGACATCATGACTAGGCTCATAGCCCTAGTCGACCTTTTCCTGCTTTGCATCGTGGGGACCAATCTCTCTTTGTAGGTCACCAAACCTAGTCATCAATCGGTTTCTCTGTGTTACTTGCAACAGACCGCCCTTTTACATTTTCTAGTGTCTTTGACAATTTCCGATCTATTTTCTCAGCATTGTCCCTCGCTTCCCTGGGCTACTATGGTTTGCCTCACTAGCCATTCAGTCTTCTGATTCTGTCTACCAAGCTTATACCCATTCCATAAACCTCATATAATGATCAGTCTCAGTTTGCATTTGGTTTGAGCTCAATTGGTGATTGTTAGTGTTTTCATTTTGGATTTCCCATGGATGAATGGCCTTTGTGGCATTTTTTCCAGAACATATTTGTCACTGAAACATGAATTTTGGGCTATGAGGATATTTCTTTTCTTTTGTTTTTGTCAGTACCTTTGGGTGCATCCATTAAAAATCCACACTCTACGTTCCTATTTCAGTCTCTTTCTGGCTTATATTTTTCATTTTGGCGCAAGGATTGGTGTCATTTTAATTGGTCGTTGTCCCTCTGGGCTTCAGCTAGTCCCCACAGGGGTAGGCTGGCAAGAGGGGTCCTTGATGGGAGTACCTGTTTTGGAATTGTGAGAAAGTGGCTCTATATACACTGGACAAGAAGGGAGTACAGGGTGTATAGAGTCCACCAACTCCAGAGGTATAACAGAGGTTAAAGTCAGAACTGACCTTACTCTCCAAAGTGGTAGCTTGGTTGAGCAGTAAGGCAGTACCAGAGGACAGTGTAAAGCATTTGAAGTACACACTTAGTCAGCAAAAGGTTTCACACACTCAAGGACTGAACTCCAGGCCAATTGTTTGTATATCCGGAGATATGGTTGTTTTATTTTTAGAACCAACAGTTATAAAAATATACTTTTCACATTACGAGTACTCTCATGTAAATACTTTGCAGAGGAGCAATAAGTTTGTATACACATTAATCACAGGTTAGCTAATAAGCAATACAGTGCTGAAACACACTCTAGCTTTGAGCTCAATGGGTTTTCATAGGAAAGTACAGTTGATTACTTGATGGATTACTATGGTAGTCCCAGGACTAGATCTTGGATCCAGTCCTGGGGTCTAAGCTGAAATCAGATTAGCAAAAACGTTTTAGTTACAGTGATAATTTTTCCTGAATATAAAGCTGTTTTAAAAGTTCACACTTAGAAACTTTTCGAGGTGATTCTCACAATGTTATTCAATGGGAGGAAATTTAGGTTACAGGTAAAGTACGATCGCTTTACTTTTGTAACCCAGCAGTAGTCGCCTAGGGCCAGCACTGGGGGCTTAACTCAAAACAGGTAGGTAATTGCGTTTCAATATTTCGTACGATTTTTAAAGAATATTTGCAGTTTTCAAAAGTAGACACTGGGTTCCTATGGAGAAAATACAGGTTACTAGTAAACCCGCTATGGATTACTTTTGCGGTTCAGTACTGGGCTGAAAGGTACAGTACTGGCTTCTCTCCTGATCCGAGGTGAGTATTTTCGAATTCGAACTTTGGCTGAATTTATAGGGATATTTTCAGTTTTCAAAACTTCACACTTAGAACATTTTCGAGTCGAAAATGGGTCAATGTTATCCAATGGCAAGTAAGTGAATTACCGGTTTCAGGTGAGTACTTGGTTGGTGAAGTTAGGGTTCTGGGCATAGACTCAGGGGTCCACCAGGGTCAGGTGAGTACAGTTGGTTCGGTCCCAGCGGCGCAGGGGCGGCCGGGTGCAGAGGTAGGTAGGCCCAATATTATCCAATGAGGGAAAGGGGGCCTTCGGTTGGTGGCTGCTGGAGGCCACGCGGCTCTGGGAGCTGGGCTCCTGGTCACTTGCTCTGGGCAAGGGGGGAAGTAGGATAGGGCAAAGAGGTCACGGCCAGTGGCACTCGGGCGGCTGGGTGCAGGTTGCTTTTGAGCCGTCGGGCGCTCAATGTTATCCAATGAGGATCTTGAAAGAGGAACAAAGGCTGCAGGCTCGGGGACGGTGACTCTCCAGGGGCGACCAGCACTTCGGAAGGTAAGTTGGGATGTTGGAGCACAGGTAGGTACCCTAAAGGGAGGCACAGGGGGCTGTAGGGTGCCAGGTGCAGGGGTGTCTTTGGATGTCGGAAAAGCTTACCCTCGGCTAGTGGCGGTTGGGGTGGCCCCTGGTTCTGAGTCTGCAGGAGTCAGCTGGTTCGTCGAGGCGGGTCTTTGGGCACTGGACTTCAGATCCTAGTCACCAGGGGGACGTCCTCGTGGTCTTGGTTCGGGTTGGCCCGGCCCAGGCTCGGCTGGTGCAGAGTGGGCTGGTCCGGAGCTTCTTGGTGGGCACCAGGTTGGTTGTTGCAGCAGAGCCTCTGCTGATGGGAGTCCCAATCGTCGAGAGGATCAAGGCAGGCAGGTCCTCTGGGTGTCCCAAGGGTGCTGTCCGCAGAGGTCGCCTGGTTTAGGCAGGAGCAGGTTAAAGAATCAACAGGCCGGTAGGGCTGGGGCCAAGTCAGTGGTTGTTGTCCTGTTGTTAGCAGCTGCACGGCGGGTCGTCTTCTTATTGATTTTATTTCTTCTTTTTTATATCGGATCTGAGGAAGGAAGGTTCAGGGAGCCCCTAAATACTAAATTTAGGGGCGTTACTTGTAGGACAAGGGCAGGGACCAATGGGTCCCTGTCCTGGGGTGAGTACACTCCCTAGCCTGCTCCTCTCCTGTGGGAGGGGGGCAGGAGCCTAGCTAGGATTGGGCAGGACTCCCCATCTACAAGCTGGCCGGAGCCCGGGGTCGTGCTCCACCTCGCCTCCTCCACCTGAGGGGTGGAGTTGGCACAGGTTGGCTCACCCCCCTTCCTGTCGTAGTTTTTCCCACCAGTCTACCCGCCAGAGTGGGGGTAGGACTGGTGGGGGGCTGGTTGCTGGGTACAGCAAATGGTCTGGGGAAGCTCTCAGAGGTGGTATGCTTTTGGAGCTTCCCCCTGTCCATCCTGAGGGAGGAGACATAGCACCTCGCCCAGGATGTGCTTTGTTGCAGACCCAGGAGAGCGGGGGGCTCTCCACCCAGGGGTCCAGCAACATGTCTGCTGGGTGGCAGCCTCTGCAGCCACTCAGCCCAGACATGTATTGTAGGTTCGGGTTTTTGGAGGGCATCTCTAAGATGCCCTCTCGTGCATGCCACATTAAATCCCACACTGGCATCAGTGCAGGTTTAATGTGCGGAGAAGTTTGGTAACAAACTTGTCAGGCTTCAGTGAAGCCATTATGGTGCTGTGGAGTTCGCGAATGACAACTTCCCAGCACCATATACTCTTAAATGGCAACACTGCACTTACAGTGCCCAGGAATAGCCCTGGGTACTGTAGGGGCACAGGGCTCATGCACCTGGGCCCTCACCTCTGGCATAGGGCACCCAGCTAGAGGGGTGACTGAAGTATGCCAGAGCAGTGGGTTCTGTGGGCATGGCACACAGGGATGTGTGCCATGTCGACTCTTGCTTTAGTTCTGTACTTAGGCACTCAGCCTGCAAAGGCAGGGTTTGAGAGCCAGGGTACAGGGCCCCTGAGGGTGGCACAATAAGTGCTGCAGCCCTCAGGGGTCTTCTCTGGTCACCATGCCCTGGGTACCTAGGGTACCATTTACTAGGGGCTGACAGGGGCCAGAGATGCCAATTGGGTATTTTGTTTCAGCATAGCTTTTCTTTGTAGGGAAGGAACACAGGCCCTGGGTACCTGATTGGCAGGGACCCAGGGCACACTCAGTCAAAGTACATCAGCAGTTCAGAAAAAAGTGGGGGCCTACCAAGGCAAGAAAGATGGCACTTTCTCACAGGAATTAAACAGGTATTCTATATTATGAATAGGCATTGGACTCTGCCTTCCCATGGCATTTGGTCTTTCTTCACTCAGGTACATTTTTGGTTGATAGTGGTTTGGTGGCACATTTCTGTCCTGAACGTGTCTTTTATGTCCCTGGCAGCGACATATGGGAGAAATTGGGCCAAAAGAAATAGGTGTTGTTGATGGTTTAAATGACATGACTGTTTGATCTGGGTAAACATATCTGAACCTAAAATTTATAGGAGGGAAAATGTATTTGCTCCCAGCAGGATTGGTGTTTGGGAAAGTTCTCTGGTTCTCTGGAATGTCTTTTTAGGTAGGATATTGGACATATGGGATTTTTTGCTCTCAAGCTTCTACTACATGGGAATATTGGGGATATGTTTTAGGTCATCCTGCCTCCAATGAACGTCAGGTGTCATTTTGGCTGTCACCACTATCACAGCTGGAGTGGTCTCTTTATTCTTGGACTGGCTTTTGGCCTCTGTGCGTGTGTTCTGTTGGTGAAGCAGGTCATATAATGGCATGACCTAGTCATTGAGCCACGTCAAAGGATTTCGTTCTTTAAAAAGCTCTAATCAGTTGCCATTGTATGGTATGGTTTAAGCCATAGAAGACAACTTATTTAAAGTGCTTATTGACTATATCTAAAACTCCATCATCTGTTTCAATAGTTTAGTGTAGGAAAGTGAGTTATTATGCAGTAAGGCTGGTACTTGGGTCTCACTACGTAGTAATCTCATGATACCCAAATAGGTCCTTTGGATTCACACTAATAAATCCTTAGTTCAGTCCTGGTAGTGTGACACAGAGCAGTCAGGCTTTAGCAGAGGAACATGTGTTAAGCATTTTAGAGAACCAACATGGAAAATAAGTAATTGGCATGACTCAAAAGAAATCTGGCATCAATTTATAAATAAAACAGACTTTTATATAAATGTAAACACCAAAACGAACACAATTGAATGAATATATCCAAAGGTATGTATTTTAAAAGGAAAACTAAATCAGTACATTTCACTCTTGCGAAACTTTAAAGTTGGGGTAAATAGGTAGGGAAATGGACTTGTGACAATCAGTAACTTTCAGGTTGGGTTCAGTGCAATTCACTGAGTGTGAAGATGAGGCAGGTCCCAGGACCAGGCTCGGAATGCCGGGTGATTTTTACCTGGCTCGTAGGGTCTGGGTGCAGAGTTGCCCTAACTGTCCCTGGTGCTGAAGCAGGAGCCGCAGGTTGCTGGTTTTACCACTTAGACGTTGCTGCTGAGGAAGGAGTTTAAAATCTAGACAATAGGACCATAGAAGCATCAGGTTAAAGATGCGGCAGGGTTCCCTTGAGGCACAGCATTGAACAAAGATAGTGATAACCCAACTGGGCACCAACAAGCCTTGGCAGCAGAGATCTCAGCCTTTGGTCACTTTGACATCCTGGAATCTGTGGGAAAATGGTAACCACCTTAAACTTCCTGCAGGTCAGGACTACAATCCCCACAATGCACTGGACCATTTAGTTTTGGGTGATTCCCTTGGCGCTCCCCATGGCCGGTGATTCTTTGGATCCGGCTGCGGTTCTTGCATGTAGGGGACTCGTACATCTAGTTTAAGGGAGTTCTGGGCTTGACTTTGGCTTGCAGGAGAGTTCCTCTTTCCTTTGGAACTTGCCTGTGGCCCCCCAGGATGAGTCACAGTTGGGCAGTTGCAGGGTCCTCAAGTCACAGACTCAGCTCTCTACTTTGCTCTTTGGTTGAAAGTCGATCAAATCTGAGGTTCTGGTGCCAGGGGAACCCCTTAAATCCTAGATTTAGGGGTGTTAGGACTGTGGGAGCAAGTAACCAATGGTCTACTAGACCTAGTGGCTAAACTGCCCCTGAGATGACCACTACCTAGGGAGTGTGGCAACTTTTCTACCCAGAGGCCTCTATTGTGCCACTTTTAAAAATGGTAGAACCCGTCTTCCACTGTACAGACCAGGTAGCCAACCTTAGGAGTTGACTAGCCTTCTGGGGGTGTATGTCTCCTGACTTTCTAATTTTCCTGCCTGCTTGGGTTGCAAATGTGCCTGGGGTAAGGTGGTGGCTTTTCCCCCCTCTGGGGGTCGGCCTGGTTGCATACCAGAGGAGTTGGGAGCTTTGAAGCTCACCACCTTGATCTGCCACTTCATTAGTCGTCTTATCAGGGAGGGAGGTGACATCTCCCGCCCAGGCAGACCTTTGTGTCTGACTCCTGGGACTGTTCACACCTCCTGGCAGGGGGTCAAATTCCTGTCTCAGCAGCTGCAGGCTGTCAGCCAGGGCACAGAAGGCTGGTGCAACCAGGGGCTGTATCACAGAAACAGCACATTTACCTTTTTTGCACCGGGGGCTCCTTTTAAAAGGTGCCCCGGGCGCAAACAAGGAAAATGCACTGTATTAAGATGAATGCGCTGTCCCCAGGGCAGCCACAAACTCACCCTGCCCTGGGGACAGAGCATTCATGTGAAAAACGGAGTGACCACTTTGAGGCCACTACGTGTTTCACGGCGCAAGCGGAAACCCGCCTGCACGTTGAAGGGGGATTAAAGAGCCCCTTGCATGCAGGTGCAGTGAGTTACTACACCCACCTGCAAGGGGATGTCTGGGGGGACCATACAACCCCCTTGCTTCCATTCAGAAGCCTGCCAGGGGTGTGCTGACAGCTTCTTTGACTCTGCATTTGCATGGGGACAAATGAGTGAATGCCCTTTGTTGATTGCGCTGGCGTTTTATGTGTGCCAGCGCTATCGATATTATAGAAGGGGACGCACCAGCATCTGTGGACCCTTCTGTAATACCAGAATGCCCCAGGGGCACACAAAGTGGGTGCAAACACACGTTGCACCCCCGGGACACTTCCTTAAACAGCCCCAGGTGGGAAACCTCTAAGGTAGCGACCTAGGTGCATGCCACATTAACACCAACTTTGGGAACAGGTGTGGTTTAATGAGACAAGTTGTTTGATAAGAAATATGACACTTCTGAGTGGAACCATATGGAGCTGGCAACCTGGGAATGCCTAGGTGCTAGACCATGTTTTCCTAAGTGCACTGAACATATATGGTAGCCCCTAATGGAAGGGGACTTCTATAGGGACATTTAGGCTTGCACTTGTATGCCCAAACCTTTAACCCCTTGCCTGCGGGGCTAATTCCCCCGCTGTGCTGGGGGCAGTGGGGCACGCACAGCGTCCCGGTTCTCATGATGAGCTCAGCTCGTCATGAGCCACAGTGGCTGTGTGCTCATGACGCCGTCACCACCCCAGCAACCGCTGAGACCCCCGCTCCCACGACCACCAACCGCCTGCTGGCCTGGACCAACATCAACGACGACGACACCATCAAGTTCATGAACACCGTTCATTCCGGATCCCCGGAAGAACCCTGCCCACACCACATCTTCAACAAAGCCAGCAGCACCATTGCATCCCACCTCCGGAAAACCATCAACATCTCCTTTGAGACAGCGACTGTCCCGGAGAGCTGGAAGCACGCAGAGATCAACGCCTTACTCACAAAACCCAAGGCCGACCCCAAGGACCTCAAGAACTTCCGACCAATCTCCCTGCTCCCGTTCCTGGCGAAGGTCATTGAAAAGGCAGTCAACAAACAGCTGACCAGCTTCCTCGAAGAAAACAACCCTACCTGCCAGCTCCGCTCCGCTGACCGCGCCCTCGCCACCGTCCCCGGCATCCGAAGAGTGACCACCGGTGGCAGATCATTCTCCCACCTCGCCGCCAAGACATGGAACACCCTCCCCATCCGCCTGTGGAAGACTGAGGACCTCCTAACCTTCAGGAGACTTCTCAAGACCTGGCTCTCCGAACAGTAGGCGCGTCCCCCCCCTCCAGCGCCTTGAGACCTTCACAGGTATGTAGTGCGCTTTATAAATACCATGATTGATTGATTGATTGATGACGAGCTGAGCTCGTCACGGCCACACCCGTTTCTTCAGAACGTTCAGCATAGCAGTGGAATTAGCCCCGCATGCGAGCGTTCTGACCGTTATGACGAGCTCAGCTCGTACTGAGCACACGGCCACCCAAGCTCAGGACAATCTGAGCTCGTCATGAGCATGGGAGGACATAATATAATGCACCCTGCCGCATAGGCTCAGGAGGATTACCTCAGTGGCGGCTCCTCCGCTAAGGCAGAAGAGTGTTGCATCACTGCTATTTGAGCAGTAAAATAATAAAAATAAAATGATAATAACAAGTCATTATTATCATTTTATTTGTCTGTGCGGGACTGGAGACAGGTCGCGGTGAGGCGGGGCAGGGCTGAGCTCGCCAGAGCAGAGTGCCCTCTGGGTCGGCCAAACAGTCATGCACACTTAGCATGTTCTCCAACTGGCAGTAGTGCAGAGCCCGGTGGAGAACATGCTCAGGCTCTCAGGTACTGTCTGAGCAGCCAAACAGGCCGCTCAAACCAATTGTGATGCTGCAGCAGAGTCGTGATTGGCTGTGAAAGTCTGGGAGCCTGGGTGCTTCTGGTGCTGCCATTGCAGAGAGATGAGGACGGAGGAGAAGTGTTCGGCGGCCGCAGAAGAAAATGTACCTTTTTTTTTTTTAACCATTCCACCTATGACCACAACTCCTATTCCGAGGTAGCCGCCACTGGGGTGACTGACATATATTAAAATAGTGCTGTGACCTTGCCACTCAAGGTGAGGGCAAAGTTCAGTTTGCTCTGCTTCTGCAGTATGTAATGGCAGGCCTGCTGTCAATGTTTTAGTTGGGTAACTCAGAGTGTCACAATCAGTGCTGTAGGCCCTGGTGACCTCTTTAACTCCCATGCCCTGGGTACCAGTGATACCACTTAGCAGGGACTTATAAGGAGGTTAAACTCCTTGGCAATTGGGGTTACTAATTCACACGAATCATATTTTAGGGCGAGAACACTAGCAGGGGGGACTGATTAGTAGACTCCACTGCAATGTCAGAGGAAAAAATCATCATCATTGGCGAAAACATTGTGGTGGTGACCATATTAGAGAACACTTTCTTACATTTATTATTGTGCCTCTTTTCTAAAGGCTGGTCTTCTAAGGAAATTAATAAACCAGCATACTCTTCTGTAAATACCAGTTGCACAAATGTCACTCTGTCTTCTGATTTGAGAGACCCCAGGACCTTTGGACATTATCATATACTTCCAGGTATACTGCAACTGAATATGTAGAACAGGTTGTATGGGGTTGTCAATTGTCTTAGATTTTGAGTTGTCTTGGAATATTTTGGGTAGTAATCTGATGAGCAAACATCCTCAAAACAGGCCTTTTCAACAAGCAGTTAGAGAGCTACTGGTAGCTATCCAGCTACCTGTCAGGAGCTCTCCTATGGGCTGCCCAATGAAACAATTAGAAGCTTTTGCTTGGTTGAATTATTATGCGTATATCAAAATGCAAAAGTGTGTATTTGAGACAAAAGAAATGTTATTTTCAGAGTTCATAAGCTGATCTTTAGAGGAAAATTGTTGAATTTCCTTAATATGTTTGAAGGTGATATTTGAGTGAAAACAATTACATGGTGCTGAGGAGACTTATTACTAATGTTATTACTTTAGTGCTAGGAGCATTGCAGCTTTGGCTGTTATTCATTACCCATGAAGAGGCATTCCACATTGCCAAAGCATTTTTTACATTACTGTTCGCAACTGGGCCTGATGCACTGAGGTGATTGCTGCCAGTAATCTTGCATTTGGTGACCACTACTGTAATCTTGTCCGATGTGATTATTAATACATCTCTAATAATTTTAGTATCTCAGGAGGATTTCCATTGAACTTAAGTACCCTTGAGGTTTTGAGAGTACTGGATATTTGCATTTCGTTTATTGTTTTGGTTTCTAAACTGACTCATCACCCCATAGGTCTTTAAACCTAAAGACCAGAGGGCTGCCAGAACCATGTTCTGGTGCTTTGAAGATGGTTACAAATTAAAGAACCCTCCTCTGATTCGTTTATCAGAGACATGATATGGGGATGCTTGTGACATTGCACTGTAGTTTTCTGCCTCAATTGTCTTTTCAGACTGGTCAAACATTGCACATGTTTGTAAGAGAAGTGCACATTTGTTGGTTTCCAAAATGTTTACTCTATTAGATTGAGAATTCAGTTATCTTTCCCCTAGCCTGCAGCCAGTGCCGGCTTTAGGGTGGTGTGACAGGAGCTTTGGCACTGGACGCAAAGGTCAAGGTGGCACCATATACATGAAAGGCTGTACTCAGATAAGAGCAGCCTGTAGAGATCTTTGTGTGGTGGCATTATTAAAGGGGTTTTGCAAGGGCATGATAACTCTGTTGGAAAATGTGCTTGAGGGAAAGATCTGCGATTTGTTTAGTCACAGTTTTGACTAATGAGTAGCAGAGCAGGTAAATGGCCCTGCTGTAAAGCACAACGTAGGACATGCAGCTCACAGATTAGTATTTTATTTTGATAGCTCAGTGGGATATTGCTTTTATCACAAAGATTCAATTGTTACCTGGCGTTCACAAGTAAAAATATAGAACATTGAGCTATGCACTGGCATCAAAGTGATACATACAAATTGAGAGTCTTTGGTTTAGAACTTTAATGTTTATTCTCTTCAATCTTTAATTTATTCTAAGGTTACTAGTAAGGGTTTCTTTGGGAAGCAATGCAATTTTATACGTATGACACTATGCGTTTTGTAACGTTTATGGGGTGGAATTAATAGCACTTGGTCCCAGTTTGCATCACAAAATTGATGCAGACCTGGTGCAAAGTCTTCTTGTGGGGCTTGCTTTTCAGGACAAATCCTGACTTGTATAAGACAGTAGCCCTCAAGTAATACAAAGTAGCGCTATGCCCTTCTTTATGTCAAGAGGCATATCATAGGTGGTACATGTTCCTATGCTCTCACTCATGGATTTTTACACTAATTGCTATATATTAACTTTGGTAGAAAGAGATTGGCATCAAAAATGTACGCCTCATCAAGGTAGATGTCAAGTTGGAGAAAAGATTTATTTTCTCAAAACCTTTTTAACTTTGCAAAGGATAGTATTTTGTGCTGGAAAGGTACCTTTCCATTATTATATATCCTTACCTTGACATCATACAAACAACTTTGCACTGTTATGCAAGGGTGTGAGCATTGGCACAATCAAACAATCAATCAGGTGGTCTTAAGCGCACTACTCACCTGTGAGGGTCTCAAGGCGCTGGGACAGGGGGTCGCAGATCCATTAGCCGAAGAGCTAGGTCTTGAGAGCCTTCCTGCAGGTGTTCAGGGTAGGGGCAAATCTGATGTCTGCCGAGAGCTCGTTCCAGGTTTTGGCCGCAATGTGAGAGAACGATCTTCCACCTGCTCAGGCTCTGCGGATGCGCAGGGTTTCGGCCAATGCGAGGTTGGAAGATCGGAGGCTTCCTTTGGGTACGTGGAAGTTGATTCTGTCGTTGAGGTATTTGGGTGCGGTGTTGTGTAGGCATTCGTAGGACTGGCTAAGGATTTTGAAGGTGACTCTTTTCACTATGGGGAGCCAGTGGAGCCTTCATAGGTGTTGGCCGATGTGTTCATGCCGGGGGATGCTGAGGATGAGTCGGGCGGCGGTATTCTGTATCATCTGGAGTTTTCGAAGTAGGGATTTGTTTATGCCGGCGTATAGTGTGTTGCCATAGTCCAGTCTGCTGGTGATGAAGGTATGGGCGACTGTCTGCCTTAACCCTGCGGGGATCCATTTGTAGGTTTTTCGGAGGGTGTTGAAGCTGCAAGAGGTGATGGTGTTGATCTGTCAGTTCATGGTGAGGGTGAGTCAAGTACGATGCTGAGGTTATTGGTGTGATTTGAGGGGGTCGGTGGACTTCCGAGGACGGTCGGCCACCAGGTGCTGTTCCATGCTTAAGGGGTGGTTCCGAGGATGAGGACTTCTGTCTTCTTGGCGTTGAGCGTGGAGGCAGCTATTGGTCATCCAGACTGCGACCTCCTGCATTCCTTTCTGGAAGTTGAGTCTGGCGGTGGTGGGGTCTTTGGTGGGGGAGAGGTGGTTTCTGTGGGGTCGTAGAGGAAGGGCGGCAGTCTGATTCTTTGGCTTCGTCTGGTGAGGAATGATCAGATCCCGTCTAGGGCTGTTCCTTGTATGCCAGCATCACGTAGTCTGGCGACGAGTGTGCGATGGAAGACGGTGTCAAAGGCTGCTGAGAGGTCGAGTAGGATGAGGGTTGAGGAGTGGCTTTGGTCTAGAAGGGTGCGGATGTCGTCTATGGCGGCGAGTAGGACGGTCTCTGTGCTGTGGTTGCTTCGGAATCCAGATTGGGACCGGTTGAGGATGGCATTGTCTTCAATGAATCCTGTCAGTTCCCTGTTGACTGTTTTCTCTGCAACTTTGGTCGCAAAGGGGAGGAGCTACATGGGCCGGTAGTACTTGAGGTTGGTGGGGTCAGCTGTGGAATTCTTGAGCAGGGGCCTGACTTCTGCGCGTTACCAGCCATCAGGGAAGGGGCATGTTTCGAAGGTGGTGTTGATGGTGCATTGTAGTTCGGGTGCAATGGCGATGGCGGCTCTGTGGTAGATGTGCGGTGGCAAAGGTCAGTGGGGGCCCCTAAGTGGATGCCATTCATGGCACAATGTGTCCTAAGGTATGCCAGCACTAGAGGAGAGAGCAGCAGCTTCATTTCGTAGCACATGTGGTGAAGTTGTGCTCTCTCCTTTTCACGCAATGCAGCTCAGCAACTTTGGTTACTGCGCATCGTAAAAGGTTTGTTAATCTGCCCCATTGATTCTCCAAAGCACTCTTAACATATAATGCCTACTAGTATAGATGATATGTGAATTCTACACCTTGTATTCCTCATTGTCTTAAGTACATTTCTTCAACATTGATTTACATATTTATAAGGCTCATTAACTCTATAGAATGTGTTTGTAATGTAAAACACTCTGATAGTCTGCACTGGGATGAGTAGCGCTATAAAAGAAATGTGAGAGAGGGGCTAAGAAGAGATTCGGGCACCTTTGGTGAGTGGGAGTGAGGAAATCCATGATGAAGGAGGTAATTGGAGGTGTGGGGGGACAACAAAGATTGTTCCACTGAGCACCACTAGCACAGGTTAAGTGCTACAGTGAATAGGAAAACACACTACATGACTACCATTCTCTTGTGCGAAAAAAAGAAGGGAAAAGTATAGATTCTGTATATCTTTTCCTCCCCTGAAATATGCTGCAATTTTGGATTATGACTTCAATGTCAAGGCCTTTTGGCGTCCTGTTGTCATCAATTCAATACAGAAACAGACAAACAAAAACACTGAAAAATAGGAATACCAGAAACCATAGAAAACTAAGAATGCAGCTGTAACATGGAAGATAGCTCGCCATCAATGAGTTTTGTGGTGCAGGTTTTGTTACAAATATTTTGTAAAGTGCTAAGAAATTCGGGAGGCAGCCTTATGTGCAATAGTACAGTGCTTAGTTTTGTGCGCAAGTTTAAAATAAACAAAACATACCTCATATATTTTACTGGTCACAAGCGGCCTAATTTGCAGAATCGGGCCGTTTGCGACCGGTAAAATACATTTCGGTATGTATGAATTCCAATTTTTCAATTTGGTAACATGTTAACGAATCACATTTTGGAATTGCGATTACTTACTGATTCGGTAATCGGAAAGGTCATGTCCAGGGCGTACCTTCCTAATTCTGAATCGCAGCGGTATGTAGGACTGTTTTGTGACCGAAAAGCAGGTGTCAAACAGTCCCATTCTACCACCTACTTCATCTCATCCTCAGCACCTAAGTCGCTATAGCCTCCTCTGAGAGTTTCTTTTATTTAATGTAAACTATTTTCTGTGTTTGTTCCGTCCCTGACTGTATACACCTGACCATAGTAAAAGTCAGGCGCGCAACGCCCATAGAGCTAAAAGGGCTTCCCAGCCCCACCCCACCCCCTGTTGTGTGTCTCAACCCGGGCTGCTGGAGCTCGAGCTGCTGTGGGCTTGGCGGGGCAGTGTCTGGAGTCTTATCTCTGGCACACCCGAGTGTTTCAAAGGTCTTTAAAGACCATTTGCATATTTACATACCTTTATAAACTGGTTACCAGGCTTAGTTTTATTTTCTGGTTCCAGTACTCATTGGTCCCCCACTCTGTCTATTCCTTGCATCTGTATTTTAGATTTACTGCTGTAGTGTGAGAATGCATTTCGTAAAAAGGAATATAAAGTAGGGTTGCCAAAAGAAAAATGCTAGCCATGTGTTGTTTAAAGAGTCTACAAAGACCTCGTCTTGACAATAAATAGGGTTATACATAAAAAAGTATGTATTCATTTGTAATTTGACTTTTCTGTCTTTGTTCCCTTTAATTATCAGTCATGGATCATTCAGACAGCCCTAGAACACAATTAAAAGTGTTTTCTATTTATATTTGCTGTTCAAAGTAGGCACAGAAAAGTGCTGAAAATATGGCTTTAGGTAACTGTTCATTGTTTTCCATCTGGGACATCAAAATAATGAGCTGGCAACCCTAATCACAAGACTGGAAGTTTGTTGCAGGATCAGCACATTATTTTTTTCTTCCACTCTGGATCCCGGAATAATCCCATAATATCAATAGTTTAACTAATATCTGAAACCCTATGCCGCCATCAATAATATGCTGAGTTACTTCAAGTGTCAGGGAATGCACCCTACATCCAGACAACTCACTCCTCATTCTCACCCTTCACTTTCACGCGCACCCTTCACTCACAGCGAGCACAATGTAGTCACACTTATCACCATGCACTCACACCATTCACCCGCTCACCATGAAGTCACAGTGATCACTCTGCACTCACAATGCACTTGTGCTTTTCACCCTGTACCTCATCCTGCAGTCACAGGGGCACAATACTTATCCGGCACTCATGTGGCACTTCACTCACCTGTCCCCCTCACTGCTGAATCTGCAATCTCCCTCAAAGCCCATCACTAACCATGCATTCATTTCTCCCACTCTGCACTTACATCTGCACCCTAACTCATATGGTCGTCTCACTCACCCTGCAGTCACTACTCTTACCCTACTCTCAAACTGTTGCATCGCGCACCGTACACTCACATGGGCACTTCTGCCACCCACACAGCGCAGAGGGTTAATTGCCTCCTACAAAGAACGTGCACCATGCAGATCACAGAACTTAGTCTGAGTAAACCATGAGTAGTGCTATAAAAAAGGGAAATGTTTGTCAGAAAGGTGCTATAGAGAGATGAGGTGTGTTGTTGGTGAGTGGTAGGGAGGGAATTCATGGAGAAGGAGGAAATGGTCGAGGGGTGCCAAAAAAGAATACTGCACCGTGTGCGATCAGAGCTAGGGCCAGCCCTAGCTGGGAGAGTAACCCCCCTCGCCCCCCCCTCGAAGTTAGGGTTGGTAAAAGTCAGCTAAGGGTTCCTGATCCGCACAGGTCTATTTCGGCGGGGCTTAGGATAGGGGAATATTTGTCTGGGAGGGGCGTTTCTGGCAGCCCACAAAAGACAAGCAGACCGGACTCCAGGGGATCGATCGGCCTAACAGATAATCCAGACCCAGTGGCAGAGGGGCTTCAGCGGGGAGTATAATTAGAACAGCGGGCTCGTTCTGATCCACAGCCAGGGACAGTAAAACCCGAACACAAATAGGACAAATAACCTCCAAGAAAAGAGAAGCAATGAACGTAGGTTGGGGGCGAGTTGTGTGCGTGCGTGCGTGCGTGCGCGCGTGTGCCTGTGTGTGTTTGGAGAGAGACAGCTAATTTTCCGTTAATTTCTCTTTTCGTTTAGGTCAGCAGCGAGACTCAAAGCTTAATTTGAGCCGGTGGTCACAGGTGCCCCCCAACCCCCTGCAGTATTTTTTCTGGGGACCAGCACTTATTTTTTCCTCAACAGATCCGATCCAGAGGAAGATATAGGGAAAACACGAATGAAGAAGGGAAAGACCGAAACACATTAACAAAGGAAGACAGAAAGGGTAAAAAAGAATTTGTAAGAAGTGAGATATAACTAGGCAGGGAGTGCCTGGTGGTGCCACTTTCTATAGCGCAGCCCCGACCTTCTGGGCAAACCTTTAGGTGCAGACACCTATTGTTTCTCAAATTAAGAACCATGGGGACTGTCGTTAGTGTCACAGTATAATTAATAGTCATTTATTCAATTTAAGGTTGGAACCAATGCCCGGGCGTGGGCCAGTTTCCCAGATCTGAAAGCTGCCCTGCAGCGAGGGACTCCAGCCAAACTGGACGGCTTGATCTGTAGACGGCTCAGGGAATATTTAAACAAGAGAAACAAATCGTGTGCATAAAACATGATTTAGGGCCTTTATCTATTTTGTAGCGGTGGAGCCGCCATGTTTGTAAATGAGAGAGGGTGTGCGAGTGATCTTCCCCTGAACTGCCCACCGTCCACCGAGAATCTTAGATGCATGGGAAACTGAACTAGATGGTGGAATAGCATAGTGGGCAGCAATAGAGAAAAGCCACTGCTTCACACAGTACGCACAGAAGGAGTAGTGGCAAAACACGCTTCCCTCACAGTCACATCAGGAACAGCTTGCTACAGGTTTGTACTGTAGACGTGCTAAATGGGCAACAGAACGTTAGGTCACCAGGAAAGGCTGCACTGAATCAGGAACCGCTGACTGCAGAGAAATCTGACAACTAGTCCCCCATAAATTATTCAGTGAAGCCCCTTTCTCACCTGAAGTTTTGTCTTATTTTTGACTTTTTATGGCCTTTTGTGACCGAAATAAAGTTTGTTGAAATGGAAATGTGTTGTCTTCGCTTCCAAATCCCATGTACCCAGATCTCTGGAAACCCCTGGAGCTGAGAACATCCAAATGCAACTGCGAGTTTAAAAGATGCAAGTGAATTCTGGTGAATGGACAACAGGACCACTTTTAGTCCCCAAAAGCCAGTCTTGTGCACTAGTGTAGACCTGTGACTTATTGTCAAATAAAGGGGTTCCCCAAAGAGACCTGATATAGGAGCATTTTAAAAATGTATCTTTCCAAAACACTGCACTGAAAATGAACAGCTAAAGGAAGGCTTAAGAGTGACACGGGGTTTAAGCCAATTGGGAAAAAGCAACGGCTTTATTTAGAGATACGTGTTGTCCTTCCGAAAGTGGGGCGGTTCATCTGAAGTCAGTGTTGTAATGCATAAGTGACTAATGGAAGATTATGGGTGTTACAGATATCATGTTGTTCAACATGCAGTGTTTTGGGAAGATACATTTTTAAATAGTGATTACAGTTGTTTCCAAGTTTCTGCATTGTAATTAGTTATATAATATTTAGGCTGACGGTGTGTTTATGGAATTTTTTTATAGGTCCCCCTGACGAAGGGAAATATCTAGAAGTGCATTGGGTGAATTTTAAATAGAGTTGTGACATGGGGAAACGTCTCCTGTTCAAGCAAGTTTTTTGAATTCACCATGGAATGAGTACAATAAATTGATGAAAACTGAAAAAGATGAAAAGCGATTGAGTAAACAAGTGGAAAAAAAGAAGAATAGAACATAATATTGATTTATTTGATTAATTGGCAACGGATAAAATGGCTGCGCAGCTGGAGTGGGACCACAAAATGGTCCCTGTGTGGCTGTTTTACATTGAATGCGCAAATCGGGAGGGGGGGGGGAGGCGTATCCAGCATGCACGCCTATATATGTCTGAAGCAGTTAAGCATGGTTGTATTATGGAGCTTAAAAAACAAACAAACTTGGTGTGCATCTCACCACCATCAATGCACCCCATAGACAGGCATTTATCAAAGTAATATGTGTTATCAAGTTGGAACCCTAGCAGCTGTCAGGGTGTACCGGTAGGAAGAGAAACGATGCTTCTTTGTCAGGCTTTGCTAGCAACGCTCTTTTCCCCATCGTCCTGATCATATCCACTGCCTCGTCTACTGTGGCATACGATAGCGAATAGCTCCCTTGGTCTAGCCCATCATTGATTGACTCGCCCTGCAGGAATGACTAATGCTGGATCAGCTGATATTGCCATTCTTCTTTCTCGGACCAAACCCAGCAGCGAGACCGCGCAATTATCAAAAGGCGGACCTGTGAATGGACCTGCAATCCAGCCCAAGATGAGCTCTTTCTCCACTTTCTCTTTGGCTACCTCTGGTTTTTCGATACCTGACTTCAAATTTTTGCTATAGCGTCTTACATGGGTCCCTTGGTAGGGACTTTGGAACTCCACTGTAAACCTAGCAATTGTCCCCCTTTCCAGTTGGGATATTAGTTTAGCCACCGTAATAACACTCCCCTCTTAACCACATCCCTGCGGCTCATTTTCCCGTGGTGCGCTAAAGATTTTAAAACCCCACGGTTCATGACGAGCTGAGCTCGTCATCAGCGTACAAGAGGTTTACTTCATGACGAGCTGAGCTCGTCATGAGCGTGCAAGGGGTTAATGAGGTTGGGGAGGGGAGCCAGTGGGTCCGGTGTGTGGCCTTCCCCCAGCTGCCACCCCTTTTGCTACTTCTTGTTGGCCTCCTTGTAATCCCTGCTCCCTTGGATTTTTGCAGGCAATTTCTGGGTGTGCCCACCACAGTTCCCATAAGCATGTTCAAACTTGTATGCATGCCCCCATTTACATTCGTCCATATCATATTTCCAGCAGGCCAGCCTTTCCCATTCCTGACCCCAGCATCCTCTTTTCCTTTGCTCCTTTGTTGGCAGCCTTTGTTACCTCGCTTTGTTTTGTTTATTCTGAAAAGAGTGGCCGCTCGTGCTTGCCCCTTCTCCTGCCACTACTATGTGATTGGTAAAGCCCTCAACATCTTGATAGTCCCACTTTATCACTAGCCAAGTTTCCATCTTTTCCCTGAACCCTTCGTCATAGCAGAGCCAGGCGTCCCCTTGATACTTCAGCTGCGCTTCATGGACATTTTGCTCATGAAGAAACAGTGACGCAGCACTCTGTGTAAACGTTTCCACAAATACGCTACCCAAGATTCTAAAAGCCCTTAACCAATTCTCAATTGACCTCTCCACCCTTGGTCTCCACCTCTCCTTCCTGTCCTCGTCTTTCTTATCCTGTGTTGTGAGGTCCAGCCCCGCCTGTTGCACCTCTAGGAGTGAGAAGATATCAATGTATTCTTTATGCCAAATCCTCTCCTTAGCCACTAACGGAATGAGGCTGCCTAAGCCTGTCTCCTGCGCTATAATGGGCGGGTCCTCGGGGAAGGCCTTATGTATTTGTTTGCAATTGCCCCCCCCCACTGCTTCTTTCGCTGCCCCACCGGCCCATGCCTTGGTGGGGTCAGTCCCTCCCTCTGCTGCTGGGGGGCTACTTGGCTCCCTGGTTGTCACCCCTTGCTTCATTATGCACTCCCCTTGCTCCTTATCCGGGATACCTGCAGCGCTGTTCTTTGGGGGTGTTGCCCACGTACTTGCCCCCCCCCCACTCTTGCTTGTCTCCTTGCTGCTAGCCACAGATTGCTCCTGAGTTTTCAGTCTGAAACCACTCTCCCCTTGCCACCCTTCTGCCGCTTTTTTGCCTACGCCCTCACTGCACTCTTTCCTTGTACCTTGGCCTTGCCATGGGAACATACCCATCCACCCATATGCTGGGTAACCTGGTGGCAGGGGGGTGATTGCCCCTGGCCATGGCCACCACGACCCTCCCATAAGTGGGCCCATGAACGGTGCTGGATAATGTGCCTGCCCATGTGTACCTCCGGCCCCTTGCACAGAGTCGTTGTGGTAGCTCCCTGTGTCAGAACGCTCATATCTCAAGTGTCCACAGTCACGCATTATAGGTCACAGAAGAGAAGCGCTCGACAAGGAAGAGATTCTTGGTCCGCTTGAATGCAATTTTGGCTCTCTAAGATGGCCGCCGAAGTCGCGCTGCGTTTGGCAGTCTAGTCTTTCTCTGTCTTGGCCACCGCAACTCAGGTGAGGCGCTCGCTCTATTCGAGCTGCGCACTTCACTGAGGATTTTGGCCAAAGCGGATCGTGTGGGGGCGTGAGAAGTGAATCCTGAGGTGAACGATATTTGAACTTTAGTTTAGAGTCCCAAAAGATTTCTCCTGAATATTACCATAGAGACATTATTCCGGAGTTCTGTTGCAAAGCACAGGAAAACGGCTTTTGAATTCTTGAAGCTGAGTAGTGAGGTAGAGGCTCACTTTGAAACCGCAACTCTGAGGAACACGACGAACTGAGTAAATCCGGTCCTGAGCCCCTGAGAAAGAAGACGTCGAGTAATCAGATAAGTGACGATAAAAACGTGTAATTTCAAAAGAGAAAAAGACAATTTAATGACAATAAGAACATTGAGAATAATATACTTACCAAGGTATCGGCAGTAATAGCGCTTGTTCTAGAAGATAGAAGAAGACTTAATTTAGTTCTAAACTTCAGAAAAGATTTATAAGAGAAGAAAGAAACACAAGGTTATTCTTTAAAAAGACTTCAGTGAGAATACATAAGTAAGTAGCTAGTATACATACACTAATTAGTTAAGGACTAGAGTAGGCTAAGACACTAACTCTATGTTGTTTAATTATACAGGAATAGATTAAAAGACGAGTGAGAGAAGGTGTAGAATTACATTCAAGTCAAAACCAGCTACGCAGAAGAGAAGATAGTTCCAGAAAAGCTATAGGTAGGTTAGTAATAATAATAATAGAGGAAATAGGGAGTAGAGCAGGAGAAGGCAAGCATTGATAATCTTTTTCCTCTTCAGGTTCCAACTACTAAATAGTCTGCAGGTCGGACACGAGGAAAGGAACCAACCGGAACAGTCTCTTCTCTCTCTCTCTCTCTGTTATTATTTTATTCAATATCCCCCTTCCCCCCCAGGACAATAATCGTGAGTCTCGTGTATATTGAGCTCCGGGTTGTTGTTCAGGGCGGATTTGGAAATCGGCATCTCTGTTCCTGTGCAGTCAACGCTACAGAGTTTTCTCAAGATCCCTGACAGAGTGAAGTGCCCAAGTTACATTTAGCACCCGAACAGAGATGCCAGAAGGGATTGATATGCAAAGTTTAGGAGCGATTCTAGACACGATTCAAAAGGAGCTAAGCGCAGTTAGGGAGGAGAATCAAAGTCTTAGGTCAGAAATAATAAATTCAAGAAAAGAAACTGCAGAACTGGCGCAAAGAGTTCGTCAGCCCTTTAGTGCAGGACAAGATGTACCGGGGTCCGTACCAGAGAGTTGCAATAGGATGACCACCCAAGTGATTCATTCTTTGTCCCCCGTTATTCCTTTAGCTACCCCAGAAAGATTTAGTGGAGATCCACAAAAGGCGCAAATATTTATTACACAGTGTTCCCTATATTTCCTGTGTCGCCCTTCAATTTTCCAGATGCACAATCAAGAGTCGCCTTTGTATTGTCATATTTGAGCGGTGACGCAGCATCATGGTCCTTGCCTTTGATCACCAGAAATGATCCAATGCTACGGAATTATGATGAATTTAAACGAGAGTTTCTTCGAATTTTCGATAGAAGAAGAATTTCTCAAGCAGTAGACAACGAGGTATTGGAGTTAAAACAAGGAAATCGGGATCTAGTGTCCTATCTGGCTCAGTTTAACAAGCTTGTAGTGGAGACAGAGTGGCCGGAGAGTAAGAGGGCAGCCCTTTTCTATCGTGGTCTGAAGGACGAGTTAAAAGATGTGTTGGCAGCGATACCAAATAGCCCAACAGAGGTTTCGGCGCTAGTGGACCTGGTCCTGGAAATAGATTTTCGACAAGGAGAAAGGAAAGGTGAGAAAAGAAAAGATTTCAGGCCCGTGGTCCCTAGGTTTGACAGAGTTCGGTCAGAGAGTAATCGAAGTCATGAAGGAGAATCCGGAATAGAACCGATGCAGATAGGAACAATACCTCGTCCCTGGTCAAAGGAAGAGAAGGAGAAAAGAAGAACCAATAACCTCTGTATGTTTTGTGGTGCTGGAGGCCGTTTTGTTAGATATTGTCCAAAGAAATGTTGAAAATTAGTACGTTTTGGTGAACATTATCTGCGCCATCTTGCCTCTTCCCCTGATGCCACACTTTTGTCGTGCGCGCCCGCCATTTCTTTAAGATGCCCCGATCAGAACGAACCCTTTTGCATACCGCTGGCCCCTGACATAGCCCTTCGCTTTCACTAAGCCTGCACGCTGACCACCCCCTGCTTGCACCTGCCTTGAGTCATAAACCCCTCTTCGGCGCTGCTCTGCCCCAGGCCCTCATCCTGTTCCCAGCGCGACACCCCCCTGCTTCCCTTTCATGATCTCCGGCCCTTAGATGCAAACCCCCTTCTTCCCCGTGTGCCCGTTTTGTCTTCCCCGTTCCCAGGCCGACACCCAGCTCTGCCGATACCATTTCTTGCCCCTCCCCGTACAATAGAAAGTTTCCCCCATCAAAGGATCCCCGGGTTGATCAAAGCCCCCACTCCATGAGATCCGATCAAACCCCCCACATTCCGTGAATCGGCGGAATATCCAGCTGCGTGATACTCATCACCTGTTATGACTAGGGTGGGGACTTCAACTGTAAATGTGTGTGGGAACGGGCCCAAAGGGGATTTCCGGGAATGTCTTTTCCATACATCAAAGCTTTAACATGAATGTGTAATCTACAATAAAGTCATAAACCAGTGTATAAGAGGCCAGGCCTCAGAAATGTATCTAGAGCACCTCAGAACGATACCTTCTGTCCGTTTCGTTGTGTTCTCCTCCGGAGAGAATAAAAACCTTGTTTCCTGCTTTCCAGTCTCCAGCGCCTGCCTCTTCATTGATTAAATAACTAGAGGGTCACAGAGGCAATACCGCCGGGCAAATATCGATTGTCCCCGACCCACCACAGGTTTTAACAATTGGCGTCCCAAGCGTGGGGCCCATCAGCGACTCGTGGATCCAGTGGGAGAGGTCCCGACGACAGAGTGAACGACTGCAACGATCGGGAGAGCTCTTGCCCAATAGACCCTCGTCTGGCAGCCGATCATCCGAACTTCACTAGTTCCGAACAGACCTCTCTCGAGTGATCTACGGTCCTGACTGGGGACCATCAGGAGTGCCGTGAGAAATACGAGAAAAAGAGGACGATCGGGCGCTGGATTCGGAAGACAAGAAACTGTCCACATGGTCCGGGTAAGGTCGTGTAATCACGACAAGTTGCGAAATAATTGCTTGATTGTTTGATTGTTTAAAAATACTAGTATTGCTCTTTATTTATTTGGAGACTCACTGTCTACAAACGGAGAAACAACGGGCTCTCTCTTTGCAAGCAGTGGAGGATAGGTAGGGCAGCAGCCGTGCTTATTTTTTCTCCCCCACTCAATAATTACTTGAAACTGAACTGTTGTTCGCAAAACTATTGTTTCCTGGAGATTCCCTGTCTGCAAACAGGGAAGAGACCACCCTTTTTGCAGATAGTGAAAAGGGTAGGTAACGCAGATCTTTGCGGACCTACTCATTCTCCCCATTGTTATTTATTGGTCCTTTTTTTGTTATTTTTGATCCATGAGGTATTCACTGCCTGCAAACAACGGTGAATAGAAATATTCTGTCCAGTCTTTGCACCTAGTGATAAGATAGGCAGTGCTGACTTTTTAGTCCCTCGTTACGAGCCGTCATGTCTGTCTTCTCCCCACTGATTAATAGCCTGTTTAGCCCGGACCGTGTATTAGAGGTGGACCATATAGCTCCACTAGAAGGCACCCCTAATAAGGACATGTTCATAAACTATGGATTAGTCACCATAGCCTATAATAAATTGTGGCACAGGTATACCGAAGAGAGTCAAGACAAACAGTGGCCACTGGCAGGATCCTTTGACCTTGATAAAATAGAAACGTTAGAAATAGCCCTTCGAAATAATAAGACAATGCCAATTATGCTCGACAGTCTCGGTATGTGGCGCAGAGAGGCTATGCAACGACAGAGAAAAGACGAGGACAAACCAAGTAGAGAAATATACCGACAGGACAACCCCAGGACACCGCTACCCACAACTTATCCCCCGACACTATGCAAAAGACGACCAGACTTAGGGCCAGACCAATGCGCTTTTTGTAGGTATGTCGGACACTGGAAAGCCCAATGCCCGACTCTACTGAGCGTGAGTAAAGGCAAAGGGCCGACAGGAACGACAGACCGGCAGTACGAGAAAAAGCGCGAGACAAAGAAGAACCCGACTTACATAGACAGACCAGACAGAACCACCACGTTTGATTATGCCCGATGGCACAGATTTCGCCAGGACAATTTCAGCGGCATGCTCAAGTTCTCCTAGGTCGGGCAACGTCAAGACGGGAACCCAGCCTCGTTTCAAATTCGCAGACGGAAAGAGATAATTATAACCAATAACTGTTTTATATTCGTCTTGGGTCTTTGTATGTCGTACTTGTACTGTCCCCCGTCTGAGTTTGTGTGTATGTAATGTACAAATCTGCGTCATCCCTCTACACGTGTTTCCGTGTTACTCAACCTCTGTTAGCAGAAACTTAGCATAAAAGCAACCTGGAAAGAAAGAAATGGTAAAACAAAATCCGTAGACCATTAATGAACTTGAACTTTTAATTTAGCACAACAAACAAGGAATAATAACGGTAAACTGTAGAAAATGAAAGTCAAACAGAACATTCGCCCCCCCCCCCATTCTGGAACCTTCCAAAATAGGGCAGGGTTACGGCTACGCCCAACCAACGGCAACCCATATAAGGCGGGCCCGGCCGCCAACTCTTGGTCAGGAAATCTTAACGTATGGGGGAGCCGGAGGAGAGGCAGGAGCCAGCAGCCGGGGCAGTTGTAGGTAGTCCCGCCACATGTCTCCTCAGCCAGCCGCAACGGGCCTGGATAGACTTAAGTAGTCCCGCCACATGTCCAGAGAAGAACGAGGCACCTCTTCCTTTTCTCTTCCGTAACAGCCGCAGCAGCTCTGGACGGTGGGATGTCCTGCACGTACCTCCACAACAATTTGTCCAAGTTGGGCTGGGAGGGAGAGGCGAAGCGGACGAGCCTCTCCCACCTCCACCGATAGGAGGTCTCCCAGCCCCCGGCCCGACGCCGAACACCCCCAGTCAGGCGATGGTGCCAATACTTCCACAGCACCGAACACACCATGGTGGCACCCCAGTACTTGCGCAGCACCGAACGTGCAATGGTGACCATATTTTCGGAACACCGAACCTGCAATGACTGCACTGATACTCGTGCCGCGCCGAATGCGCGCCACAGGTGGCCATACTCCCACAGCACTGAGCACAGGACTTGGGGAACACCGGATGTGGAGAGACCTTCATGCGGGGCGATGAAAAGGAGCGGCATGGGGTGCACCGGGAGAAGGAGACGATGCGGACGAGTCTCCCTCGCCCCCCCCCCCAGGTGGGGGCATCACAGCTGCACCCCAGCTGAACGTCCCGCTTTCACACAACAGGGACCTCTTCCTTTCACTCCGAAGGATCTCTCCCACTCTTGCAAACTCGACGAGAGTGGCCCCTGTAGGGCCTCAAAATGGCGTCTGGGTCCGCTGGAAGGCGGGCCCCGGCCACTAGAGTAACCTTGACCAGCAATATAACTCGAACATTTGCCCCCTGGAGCACGAGCCTCCATCTCCGACAGCATCTCCGCAGCCTTGAAGATCCTACAAAGGTCCCCGGCGGAACCTTCGGCCTTTGCAGGCTTCCGGTAAGGGACGGCTGCCTTGATCGCCAACGAAACAAACATGACATTGCCACTCCTTCTGTTAGCATGAATTCTAGAACTGCCGAAAAGGACTCTGGTCCAAACTGCCAGTAATAGGAAACATTTCCCCCTGATGCTGCTTCCGGACTGAGCCGGCCCCGCCCAAAATGGCGCTGGTATCAATCGGAACTTACGAACACCTCGTGGTGTTCCTTCGCACTAATATAAACTTGATGTTCTGAGATTTTATATGATCCTTTGTACACTTGGCTAGGAAAGACAAGGAGAACTCACTCGACGAACAGTATGAAAGGATCCCCGTTACAAATGTTGATTACAAATGTACAATGTATTATATTTTTATAACTGATGTAAACCTCATTTATGACGCACACGTACGGTATGCATATAGGAAATCTGATTACAACTATTATGATTATGCTTCTAAATTATGAAAATAAATGCCCCCGAACCCCCAGCCAATTAATAGACGTTTTAGTTTCTTACAAATGAATGAGTAAAACTTTCCGATGTTTTTATTGCTGCAAACGACACCCCCCACTGTACGCACTTTAGCCATTGCCACGACCGGCCAAATACGACCGCACCCTCATAATCCTCATACTGAAATGATTTTGCAAAATAAAGTTTTTGAAATTATAGACGGGTATTGCATGCTTTATTTTAAAAATGTGGGATCGGTGGGAAAGTTCTTTTCTGTGCACCCTACTCTGCTCTCTCTTTAAGGTTAAAAGAAGATGGTTGCCCAGCCCTGGAGGACGGATCGGATCGACAACACGACACTCCGCCTTCAAAGTACGCGACTGACCCATGAACTCTCGCGCAGAGGAAGACCTTGACTTCCAAGGATGGGTAAAACGAACGGTGTAAATGAGGGAATGTAAAAGGAGGGTGAAATGAAATAATGTAAATGTTATAAAGTACAACGTTCCAAAGTATCAGGGAACGGAGCTGACCCAAGAACCGAAGAACCTTAGAATGTCACAGCGTTGAAGGAGGTTTAAGGATCCCGATAGTGAGATACATCTTTCGACTAGATACCTCGCACTAGGCACCTCTGGTTTCCTTTTTACGTTTCCCCGCACACGACCTATATGGACACACTGCCCCCCCCCCGACTCCAGAAACCATATCCCCGGGGACTCTGCCCCGAGGAGGAAAGACGAGTAAGAGGTAAGTAAAGAACTTATGAATCCATGTATTTGAATATGCGCGAATGCTGTCTCCCCCACCCCCCTTTTTCCCTCCCTCTGCAGGTTACATCAGAGATTACAGCCGAGGTGTGGCGAAGATCTGAAGCCTTGCCATGTCTAATACACGAAGCGGACTAGCGCCGCAAGGTGGTGTCTAAGCACGCCTGCAAACTACTCACGTATCGAACAAACCCGGAAAATTAGCACAACCTGATAAAAAGTGATCACCCTTAAACCAGACCGGACGAATGAACCCATGTCACGTATGATGCGAAACTATGAGGGAATGTGTGTGTGTGACTGAGGCGTTGACCCAACTGGTCGAAGGACCGAGAATGCGAGAAAGTGCGACAAAATGGTACCTCCTTTCTTCTTTCCTTTTTCTCAAGGCACGTCCCCTCTACCCTGTCTAATGCTCAAACTGCATGATTACAAGATTCTAACGCAGACCCGTGAATGCCCTTTACTGTGTAATGCACTAAATAGCCTTTCTTGAATACACTGCCACCCTCTCTGTTGCACGTGTACTATTTAGCCTGCCGTTGCGCTCTCTCTCTCTCTCTCTCTCTCTCTCTCTCTCTCTCTCTCTCTCTCTCTCTCTCTCTCTCTCTCTCTCTCTCCCTCTATTTTTGCACTCCCACTCTTCCGAGTGATTAGCCCCGAAATTGGCAGACTGCCACCCCTAGCACACCACCTAATTGGCTTCAAATACCGTCAGTATTTGCACAAAAACTTGTCTTTAATACAATCACCCTGAGGCCGCGTCATTACCTCTCCTTTTTCCGCTAGAAGTCAATGAACCGAGGTTGGGCCGTAAGGGAAAGGACAGGTAAGACGACAGAGGTTCCCTAATCTGACCCGAAATAAGGGAACTACATGTCAACGGCTCCTATGGTATAAAACAAGGACCTCAGAATACGCGACCCTCCCCTCCCCGAATTGTCGCAATACCCAAACCGAAAAAATGACCACCCCTGTTACCTCCCCTGTATCAGCCGCCCAAAAACTGGAATTATGAAACTACCCCTCATTTCCGGTTGTGAGAGATGGGTCGATTTATGCCCTTACCACAAGTTTCCTATGTCCCTGGTTGTTTCCCATAAAACCCCTGTCCTTCCTAATTAAGTAATCGGGCTGTAAAAGGTTACGTAGGATCCAGAATGATGTTTTACAAGGTTAACAGACTAGTCCAGGGTAAAGAAATCATCGAAATAAACCCCGTAGTAGTTGAAAAGCAGGATGCATCGATAGAAAGGAAATGTTTAGCCATGTTCATCTCTCAGCAAAATACCTGTGTAGTACCATGTTGACGACTCACAGTACCCTTTGTAAACGTAAAACTCTAGAGAACGGCATATCTTTGCCAGGTTCGTCTCACGAAGGTGGGTCACCATCAGATGAACTGTCGTGACTGTAATAAATAATTGTAAAGGAAAGTCATAGTAAATCCAACAGGCCCGTCACCGGTCATTCATATGCCAGTTGTGAACACTAATATAACGGGCATTTTTCATTCTTTGCCTGGAGCTGGGAGAGAAATAGACTTTTTGATTATCTTCATCTGCAAATTCTCTAAAGACTGTCTTTTCAAACTTGTTTAAGGGTACTGCTGTTGGAGGAGAGAAGGACCGGATGTGGGAGCACGAGGCCTGACTGCAGACTAAGGAACACCTGCGACATTAGCCAAGGCGAGACCACGACAGAAAAGAGCTGCAGGACGAGGCACTGTTTTCGACAACATGAGAAGAAAGGGTCGACCTGATGCCCCTGCTCGATGTCCAGTGTCTGTCGACAAGTCCCCGCTCTCTGAATTCGGTCACACGCCCGCCTATTTGAAGTCTCTCGTTCCCCTAGTTTGTTCCTAATTTGGCCTTGCTCCATCCCCCTTTTTCCTCTGACCTACCCTATGGACTGTTTTGTACGCTCTTCTTCCATCTGAACTTTCTGACAATCACCTCAAAGGACACAGGGCGAAAGGGACCTTTCCGACCAGAAACGCGAGGAAAGGGTCGTGCCCTGCAACGCAGAACTTAGAACAGAGCTGGACTTGTAGCTCCACCGCCGGTGCTCAACAGCGCCAACGAAAGGCAACAAAGAATGATGAGAACTCGTTAAACTTCGAACATTTGACATCCCCAATCGCCGTTTCTACTAGACCTCATTTCTCTCCCAGCCGCCATTGTATTGATCATGCTCCAATCCGAACCTGATATATATGTAATTATTGCATTCCTATGACTTTCCTGCTAAACAAATTGATCAAAGTTTATCAAATAGGCTCACCTCCTAAAAACTAGAAATGTTAAAATGTATTGTTGACAACTCTTTTCATCTAGGGTTCCTACCATTTTCCTTCTCATGCCCACCACAATAGAGAAAATGAACCAGCAAGATGTCTTGAATATGTTAAAGGGAGGACTGTTGAAAATTAGTACGTTTTGGTGAACATTATCTGCGCCATCTTGCCTCTTCCCCTGATGCCACACTTTTGTCGTGCGCGCCCGCCATTTCTTTAAGATGCCCCGATCAGAACGAACCCTTTTGCATACCGCTGGCCCCTGACATAGCCCTTCGCTTTCACTAAGCCTGCACGCTGACCACCCCCTGCTTGCACCTGCCTTGAGTCATAAACCCCTCTTCGGCGCTGCTCTGCCCCAGGCCCTCATCCTGTTCCCAGCGCGACACCCCCCTGCTTCCCTTTCATGATCTCCGGCCCTTAGATGCAAACCCCCTTCTTCCCCGTGTGCCCGTTTTGTCTTCCCCGTTCCCAGGCCGACACCCAGCTCTGCCGATACCATTTCTTGCCCCTCCCCGTACAATAGAAAGTTTCCCCCATCAAAGGATCCCCGGGTTGATCAAAGCCCCCACTCCATGAGATCCGATCAAACCCCCCACATTCCGTGAATCGGCGGAATATCCAGCTGCGTGATACTCATCACCTGTTATGACTAGGGTGGGGACTTCAACTGTAAATGTGTGTGGGAACGGGCCCAAAGGGGATTTCCGGGAATGTCTTTTCCATACATCAAAGCTTTAACATGAATGTGTAATCTACAATAAAGTCATAAACCAGTGTATAAGAGGCCAGGCCTCAGAAATGTATCTAGAGCACCTCAGAACGATACCTTCTGTCCGTTTCGTTGTGTTCTCCTCCGGAGAGAATAAAAACCTTGTTTCCTGCTTTCCAGTCTCCAGCGCCTGCCTCTTCATTGATTAAATAACTAGAGGGTCACAGAGGCAATACCGCCGGGCAAATATCGATTGTCCCCGACCCACCACAGGTTTTAACAGAAACCCAAGACGACCTTCAAGCCAAAGGAAAACTAGCAGCACCACCTGTTGGAGGAGTTGAACAGGTGGATGCGTTACTAACGAAAACTCCAGAGGAACATAGAGTGCCTAACACCTTACAGTCGGCGCACCTCATCTAATCCTGTCCATGGAAATAAGGTTTAGAAACATAGTATTGACTGGTGTCTCTGTGATGATCGATTTGGGCGCAACCGGAACTTATGTGATCTGAAGTTCGCAGACAAGGTCGGAATCCAATTGATTAAAAAATCTAAAAGTGAACCAGTCAGAGCTGTAGACGGTCCCAACCTATCTTCGGGTCCAATAGTGAGTCACACGGAAATGATTAATCTTATTTCAAGTGATGGACATGAAGAGAAGATCCAGTTCAACCTGATTGACGCACCTCAGTTTGAATTGATTTTGGGACTGCTGTGGCTCACTGAGCATAACCCGAAGATTAATTGGAGCACCAGAACGATTCAAATGAGCTCAAATTACTGTTTGGAAAATTGCTTTGGAAACCACAAGGGAATTCAAGAATTAAGTCCAGCCTATTCCTTGTGCCAGACGGGAGTGTCCATATGTGTCATTAATGCTCAAGGAATACCGGAAGAATACAAGGATTTTGAGGAAGTATTTAATGAAATGGAAGCTGAGCAACTCCCTCCTCATCGAGTTTATGATTGTAAAATAGAGATTGAACCAGGTTCAAATTTACCCTGCAGTAGAGTTTACGCTCTAACAGAAAAGGAAAAACAATACCTGAAGGAGTATCTGGACAAGTATCTAGCCAACGGGTTTATGCGACCTTCCCAATCCCCTGTCTCATCGCCGTTGTTTTTCGTGCCGAAGAAGGAAGGGGATTTGAGGACGTGCATCGACTACCATGCCATCAATAGAATCACCAAGAAGAATCGATACCCATTGCCCCTTATTTCAGTCTTGCTAGATCAGGTGAGCGGAGCCAAAATATTCACCAAACTCGATCTTAGAGGAGCCTACCGTCTGGTTAGAATGCGGGAAGGCGACGAATGAAAGACAGCCTTTCGAACAAGATTCGGATTATTCAAATATTAGGTCATGCCCTATGGACTCTGCAATGCCCCGCAGCCTTCCAGCACTTTATAAATGACGTCCTGAAGGAGTACATCGATCAATGTGCTATAGTATACATTGATGATATTCTTGTCAATTCCTCAAATACGGAAGAACATCAAGAGCAAGTCAAAGGAATTTTGAAAAAATTAAAAGAGAATCGATTGTTTGTGAAATTAGAAAAATGTGCATTCAGTGTTACACAAGTAGAGTTCCTGGGCTTCGTGATTTCCCCAAATGGAATTCTAATGGACAAGAAAAAGATTGAAGCAGTCTTCGATTGGAAGTCTTCAACAAGTGTCAAGGAGGTGCAGAGTTTCATTGGCTTTGCGAATTTCTACCGACGATTCATCAGCGAATTCTCGAGAAAGATTTTACCGCTCACCAAGTTATTAAAGAAAGGGATTCAATTTGAATGGTCAAGAGAAGCTGAAGAAGCCTTTGACGCCCTGAAGCGAGATTTCACTTCAGCCCCCATCCTACAACATCCGGACACCATGGAACCTTTTTATGTGGAGACGGACGCCTCGGACCAAGCGGTTGGAGGAGTCTTGTCTCAAAGAAATAAAATAACCGGGCAATTACACCCAGTTGCCATCGATCCAGAAAACTGACTCCTGCGGAAATCAATTATACCATTACTGAGAAGGAACTTTTGGCCATCAAGGATACCTTTAAAGAATGGCATCACTATCTCATGGGGGCACAGCACCAAGTGACGGTGTTCACAGATCATCGAAATCTAAAATTTTTGAAGACCGTCAGAACTCTTACCCCTAGGCAGCTGAGATGGTCCCTGTATTTTGCGGACTACGACTTTGTGATTACCTACAGACCCGGTGCTCAAAATGGTAAAGCAGACGCCTTATCCAGAATAGATACAGAGAATCAAAAGACCCCCCTGGAGAATCAATCGATCATACCTAAGGACAAGATAGTTGGAGCCACTTCAGTAGTCAATCTAGAAAAAGAAATCTCGGAGGTTATGGATTTCGAAGCCATGCAGGAATGGGTGAAGGAAGGAGATGATAGACGAATCATTCACCACCTACCTTACTTTCAGGATGCCATGTATGTACCCACCAAAGAGTTACAATTACAAGTCATGCAAGAATGTCACAATGCCAAATTAGCCGGACACAAAGGAGAAGCGAAGACTAAAGAATTGATCAAGAGACATTATTGGTGGCCTGGAATGTCCAAAGATGTAGAAGAGTATGTCAAGACGTGCGAGATTTGTGCTCTGGGAAAATCTGAACGGCAGGCCCGGAAAGGGCTTCTTCAGCCCTTGCCTACTCCACCCTACCCCTGGCATACAGTCACTTTAGACCTTATTACTGATCTTCCACTTAGTCAGGGTTACAACACAATATTAGTAGTAGTTGATTCATTCACCAAGATGACCCATTTCACTGCCTTAAAAGGAATTCCTAGTGCCAAACAATTAGCAACACATTTCATTACCCAAATTGTAAAAATACACGGGATCCCCAAAATCATAATCTCAGATAGGGGAGCCCAATTCATTTCCCATTTTTGGAGGTCATTTATGGAGAGCCTGGGAACCGAAGTGAGATATTCTACAAGCTACCACCCAGAGACTGATGGCCAGACTGAGAGGGTGAATCAAGAATTAGAGCAATACTTGAGACTGTTCCTTTTGAAACAGGAAGGAAATTGGCCAGATTATCTGTGGGCAGCTGAGTTTGCCCATAATAATGCCAAGAATGTGTCCACCGGTTACTCTCCGTTTTATATGAATTATGGCAGACACCCAAACTCCACCATCAGACAGACTGAGATATCCGTCCCAGCAGTAGCAGAAATTGTGTCCCATCTAGAGCAGGTTCATCAGAGCGCAAGGGAAAACCTGAATTTAGCTAAGGAAAAGTATAAGGTTTATGCAGATAGGAAAAGACGAGAAGGCCCCCTAATTGAAATTGGAGATAGGGTTTGGCTAAATACTAAGAATCTGAGACTAAAAGGAAACCGAAAATTCCAGCCGAGATTCATAGGACCCTACCTAGTAGAAGAAAAGGTAAATCAAGTAAATTATCGAATTACCTTGCCACCAAAACTAAAGGTCCATCCAGTTTTCCATGTTTCCTTGTTGAAAAAAGCGCCAACCAACCTGCGAAAGACTCTACCTCCCAAACCGGTGCAGGTGGAAACTGGACTTGAGTTTGAGGTCAAGGAAATTTTAGATTCCAAAAGGTCAAAGGGTCAGTTGTATTACTTAATAGACTGGAGAGGATATGGGCCAGAGGAACGATCCTGGGAGAAAGTGGAAGATGTTCATGCTCCCAGGTTAATAAAATTGTTCCATCTACGATTCCCTACTAAGCCAAGAGAGAAGGAGCCTGCTTTGTTGGGGGGGTACTGTCAGAACGCTCATACCTCAAGTGTCCACAGTCACGCATTATAGGTCACAGAAGAGAAGCGCTCAACAAGGAAGAGATTCTTGGTCCGCTTTAATGCGATTTCGGCTCTCTAAGATGGCCGCCGAAGTCGCGCTGCGTTTGGTAGTCTAGTCTTTCTCTGTCTTGGCCACCGCAACTCAGGTGAGGGGCTCGCTCTATTCGAGCTGCACACTTCACCGAGGATTTTGGCCAAAGCGGATCGTGAAGGAACGTGAGAAGTGAATCCTGAGGCGAACGAGCTTTGAACTTTAGTTTAGAGTCCCAAAAGATTTCTCCTGAATATTACCATAGAGACATTATTCCGGATTTCTGTTGCAAAGCACAGGAAAAACGCTTTTGAATTCTTGAAGCTGAGTAGTGAGGTAGAGGCTCGCTTTGAAACCGCAACTCTGAGGAACACGACAAACTGAGTAAATCCGGTCCTGAGCACCTGAGAAAGAAGACGTCGAGTAATCAGATGAGTGACGATAAAAACGTGTAATTTCAAAAGAGAAAAAGACAATTTAATGACAATAAGAACATTGAGAATAATATACTTACCAAGGTATCGGCAGTAATAGCGCTTGTTCTAGAAGATAGAAGAAGACTTAATTTAGTTCTAAACTTCAGAAAAGATTTATAAGAGAAGAAAGAAACACAAGGTTATTCTTTAAAAAGACTTCAGTGAGAATACATAAGTAAGTAGCTAGTATACATACACTAATTAGTTAAGGACTAGAGTAGGCTAAGACACTAACTCTGTGTTGTTTAATTATACAGGAATAGATTAAAAGACGAGTGAGAGAAGGTGTAGAATTACATTCAAGTCAAAACCAGCTACGCAGAAGAGAAGCTAGTTCCAGAAAAGCTATAGGTAGGTTAGTAATAATAATAATAGAGGAAATAGGGAGTAGAGCAGGAGAAGGCAAGCATTGATCATCTTTTTCCTCTTCAGGTTCCAACTACTAAATAGTCTGCAGGTCGGACACGAGGAATGGAACCAACCGGAACAGTCTCTTCGCTCTCTCTCTCTGTTATTATTTTATCCAATATCCCCCTTCCCCCCCCAGGACAATAATCGGGAGTCTCGTGTATATTGAGCTCCGAGTTGTTGTTCAGCGCGGATTTTGGAATCGGCATCTCTGTTCCTGTGCAGTCAATGCTACAGAGTTTTCTCAAGATTCCTGACACCCTGTGACGATGCCCGTGGAGTAGCCAACCCACCTCACCTGCCTCCCTGGGCTCTGTATGGCTGCATTCACCACCCCCACCTGGGTTCCAGAATTCGCACTGCTTGAATCCCCTTTTGGCCCCTCTGGAACGCATGCGCCTGCCCCTGGGCCCCCTACACGCCATCCGATCATCGCTTTCGCTCTCTATCATGCTGCTCTCATCGCTGCTGGGCTTTGTCTGTGAGGAACCCCCTGTTCTCCTGTGTCCTTTGCTCCTTGGTAACTCTGTACTTGCCACCTTCTTTGTTTTCATTTTTATGCCCTTGGGAGTCCGTTTTCTTCCCCTCTTGTCAGGGGGGGCTGACACTCTGGCTGAAAATCTCCCCCTTCTTGGCTCATTCTTTGCATCCTCTTTACCTCCTGTGCTCCGGGGCTGGGTGACCTGCGCTGGCCGGGGCATCTTCGCTGGCACTCCCTGCAGTTGTGCCATCGCTTGCTGGCTTACCCACTGGCGCCCCTTGCTGGCCAATAGCTAGAGTGCTTTTGCCAGCATCACCTCGAGGTCATCATCCAACTCAAGGTCCCCACCTCTGCCCTCTAGCTCTCTTTTGGCCGGGCCAGGACGTTTCCTTGCTGCCCCTTACTTAATGCTACATAATTAGCAGGCCGGTGGAGGTCCCGCGGCTCCCTGCCTTTTCCTGGCATTGCCGGTAACTGCTTTGGATGGCCCTGTGTAGGCTGGGCCCTGTGGGGACCGAAGTGGAGGGGCTTCAAAATGCCTTCGATGCTGCTCATCACCACGAGCAATGCTGGTGAGACCTAGGAACAACAGCGCCTTTGAAATTAAATTAAATGAAAACAGGATTTCTAAAGCCAACTAATACCTGCATGTGTCTACGCGCTGATGCTCCATGAAGAGGAGAAGCAGGCAGCGAACCCCCGACAGCAGTGAGGCTACCGAATAATGGAGGAACATGTTTGACCTAATTATTAACAAGCATTGGCATAGCCAATAGGTCTCGCCTTTGGGACCTTATAAGTGTTTAGTTATCCAGCACAATATCCTTGGTGCAACAACATCAACTGTTGCATGGCTGAACACTTATAAGGTCCCAAAGGCGAGACCTATTGGCTATACCAATGCTTGTTTCATCAGTTCTCACCTCTCGCATTCTCTTTTTAACTTAAGCATGTAACAAGGTTGTCATATTAAGTCCATCTTTCATCCAAGGCCTTCCTGGTCCGATGGTAGCCCTAACTTTTGATTCATAATACGTTTATGGTGCAGCTTGACAAACAGATGTACTTAACAAATTCCATTAATGGAGTGCCCATTCTTTACCACCGCCCAAACCGGCACAGCCAAGGATACCGGTTTTCTTCTAACTTTTGCCTCAAGGTGGTCGAGTGTCAGACTCGGGTCTTTCTGCCACAAGCTCAGTTAATAAGGCTTGGGTGACTTACATGATGTCGCAATGCTGCATTCAACCAGGACAAAAGCCAGATCAAAACCCTTCTCGCTTGGCTGTGGGTAATCAAGGGCTGCAAGATGGCCAATGGTCCTCCCAGTTCTGGCCCAATGCATGTATTAGGACATTTTATATATACATTTTATATGATGAATTGACCTGGTCCAACTAATGCTCGTCCTCACTGTTTTGTATTGTGCAAAGCATCCTGTGTACTGAAAGGTCGTCCAGTGTCGTGGTCCGAGCTTCTAGCCAGGGCCTTTTGTCTAGGGGTGGGCGTTTAACTGCGCTCCGTTGGAGGAGTACACAGAGTTTTAGCGCACAAAAAGAACTCTGCCAATCTCCAAGGAGCAGAGTTTACTGGTGCCGCCTCCCAACCTAATGCCGCATGTCTGCTGCCACCCACTGTCCAGGCCGGGAGGCAGATGTTGCTTCTAGTTCTAAGCTTCGATATTCGTATGTGTTTTTTCCCTCTCTAATGCAGAAATGCATTCATCCTGCTGCAGCTTCATTTAGACCTCAAAGTGCATGCGAGTCACTTTCTGTGCAAACATGCATTATTTGTAAGTGGAAGCCTTCTCTGTGCACTTGCTTCCACGGCGTCTTCATGCTTTCGAGTGTGGCCTCCTGATTACTATAGGCCACACATTATAAGGCACGGACTTCTGCAGATGCTGCAATGAAACTGACGAGTAATCAGGGACGACGCGTTTTGCCTGGGTTAGTTTTGCCTGGGTTAGTGGCTCGTTAGGCACCTGATGGCCAGCATTATCTATTCTGCAACAGTTGCTTTTAAAAAAAATAAGCCAGGGTGACGGCGCCACGCATTTGCTAGGGCAGTCCTCCCTTTTCAGCACCTGTTCTGGGCTCCAGCAAATTTCAGAACATTTAGTACAGACCCAGTTTTCCGAGAGCCCTTTGCACGTGCCGTAGTGCAGAATGAATTAGCAGCCGCTAGCAGTGTGTGTAAAAGGTGCAATGGATTGCCCGCCCACGGTCTGCGTTCTCTCTGACGATGAGCGCTGTCAATCATGCCACCGTGGGCCCCTGGGCGATGCCAAATTACAGCCGTGCATTTCTGTGAGAGAAATGTCTCGGTTTTTGGTTCTCAGAACCTGCGCCTCCTCACACTAGCCCTGCGCCGACTCCGACAATACTGCGGATCAAAGGAGAGGTCGGAACCAGAACAGACAGACGGAAAGGTTAAAACACAAAGTAAAAGAAACCGGCTCTTTGGACTACTGCATGAGACCGGAGGACGCGGCACCCAAGTGCACAACTGAGCGAACAGCTGCGCTGACCGGATCAGCCGGGCTCGGATAAGAGTGCATTAAGCAGGAGCCGCGGAGTTCATTTGACTTGTCAACTTAACCCTTGCAGTCCCCCTCCCCCCAGGCACGGCGCCAGCAGAGGCGCGGCTCCTTACGTCAGAGCTGGAATGACGTGGTCACGGCATGGAAGAGGAACCGGGGAGTCCCCTAGCTGACGAGCCTTCGGTTTCTGATGTTACAATGACGTAAAAGTGGCCTACACTGCTCCCAGAAGAAGGGGTGCGAGTGCGACAGCATTTTTGTTTTTAAGTCCGTCCTCTGTGACTGTTTAGCCCGGTGAGTTTGGGAGGGGGGGAGTGTGCGTGCGTGCGTGCGTCTGTCTGTGCGTGTGTTGTGTGCGCCTGCGTGTGTGCCTGCCTGTGCCTGCGTGTGTGCCTGCCTGTGTGCCTGCCTGCGTGTGTGCCTGCCTGTGCCTGCGTGTGTGCCTGCCTGTGTGTGTGCGTACCTGCCTGTGCTTGCGTGTGCATGTGTGCATGTGTTGTGAACAGCCGGCCGGGATCGGAGCGCGTGACCTGATCCGATCCCGGCCGGCTGCGTGCTCGTGACAGTCTGTTGTCTCTGCCTAGTCCTTGAACGGGAAAAGGACTGAAATGATAACAATAGATCGCTTTGCGACAGCAGGGGCTTTCGCCCCTGCATTCGCAGGCGCGACCTAAAAAGCCAGGTTTTTAGCACTTTGAGAAAGGTAAGCAGATTGTTTGAGGTTTTGAGAGTAAGTGGCCTAGTATTCCAGAGTTTAGCAGTTGTGACTGCAAAACTCTTTCCTCCCCCGGTAGCCCTCCTACACTTGGGGACAACCAGATTAGCCTGGGAGGCCGATCTTAAATTTCTGGCCAGGATATAGTGATGGAAGACTTGCCTAATGGAGACTGGTCCCTTGGAGTGGAGGGCTGTGAAGGCTAAGCACAAGGATTTGAACACAACCCTTTTCTTAATTAGGAGCCAGTGAAGTGTTGGAAGAGATTTTGATTCTGACTGATGTTTTTGGATCCCTAATAGCAGCCTGGCTGCCGGGTTCTGGACCAATTGTAGTTTGTCTAAGGCTTTCTTGTGGGCCGTCAGGAAGATCACGTTGTAATAGTCTATTTTAGCAAAGACTAGAGTGGTAAACACTGCTTCCCCCAGGTTCAGAGGAATGCAAGGAAAAATCTTGCTGAGAGATTTGAAGATGAAAATACAAGATGAGGTGATAGCATTAGCATGTCCCACAAAGGAAAGTTTTTCATCAAACTGAATTCCCAGATTGTCCACCTTTGGCAAGGGAATAGGGAGTGGACCCATTTTCTGAGGCCACCAACTGGGACCCAAAATGATGGATTGTTGCCAAACAATAGCACGTCCATTTTATTAGCGTTTAGTTTCAAACTGTTGGTAGACATCCATTTCCCAATCTGCAGCATACAATTGTGGAAACAGTTAGCTGTGTTGTTGGCGTTTTCTGTGATTGACACCACAATCTAGGTGTGGTTAGTGTAGGAGACAACCGAAAAGCCAAGGCCTTTGATCAATGAGGCCAGAGGTGTAACGTACAAATTAAAAAGAGTAGGACCTAATGAAGACCCTTGTGGAAAAGCACAGGGAAGGGTGAAAGAAGTAGATCTGTGGTTGTTACATTCCATGTAATGTGTTCTGTCAGAGTGTCGGAGAGAAAAGAGCTGAGGAGACTAAGTGCAGTACCTCCTACACCTATCTCGAACAACCGGTTGATCAGGAGTTGATGGTTTACAGTATCAAACACTGCCGACAGATCAAGTAAAATTAGGGCAGCTTTCCCTTGTTTGTCTGAGGTTGCTCTTACATATTCTGTGGCTGTCATGAAAGCTGTCTCAGTGCTATGTTGGCCTCTAAAGCCAAACTGTGAAGAGTCCAGTAGATCGTGTTCCTGGATGTAGAGAAAGCTCAGTGTTTATAGCTTTCGCTATCAGTTTGTCCGGAAAGGGGAATCGAGATATTGGCTTATAGTTGTTAGGGATGTCAGTGTTCAATTTAACCTTTTTTAAAAGAGGGAGCATTTATGCGACTTTCCAGTTTTTGGGGAAGTAGCCTGATTGAAGCTTTGAAAATTGCCTGCACCGCCCATAGATACAGAGCCCCCTCTGTTTCCCCTCCTGTGCTGCTGGATGCCCTCTCATGCTCATGGGGGGTGGCCTTGAGGTAAGCGGGGGCTAACTGCACCACCTCTTGCTTGGGCGGTGGGGAATGTCCTACTGTTTTTTGGCATGCCGCCTGTGCCCTCAGCCCCACCGCTTCAGAGCTTGCCTCTGGCTCACCTTCGTGGACTATGCCACTCCTTCGCCTCTTCCTCTCCGTCGCTGCTCCATGTTTCCTGCCACTGTTCCCTTATTAGCGATAATGGGATTTGCTGACGCCTCAGGAGAGCCTGAAGCCCTAATCCTGCGGCTTAGCCTGCTCGGCCCCACTCCATACACTCGGCTGCAGGTCACTTTGGCTGCGGCCTACACCAACATCGGGTGGTCAAGATTTTGTTTTCTTGAGCTTGAGGGGGTAAGCCAGCCTTTCTTTATCTCCCTTTGCCTGCGCCGAACCCCTTGGTTTGATTTGAGGGGGTTCAAACCCTGCTGACCAATTGCCATCCCCCTTGTTTCTAGGCTCCAGGCTCTTTTCGCAGGTCTTTTTTGTTGCTCAGTGAGGCCTCACCCTCGGGAGACATATTTCCTGGGCCTCCAAGGGATCTAGCTTCGCTTTGCCGGCCATATACGTTCAGTAGTTCTTGAGATTTTATTATTATTTTTTTTAAACTTTCTTTATCAAAAAAACATTTCCCCCCATTTTTCTCCCATGACATCAGCACATGTTCACTTCAAAATAAAACAACAGGGATGCAGGGATTAGTCGAGGAAAACATCAGAAACAAGACAATACATTAAATTAAAAGGGTTTGTAAGTCCATCTGCTAGGATAGAGACAAAAAATAAGAAAAAAATACAATTATAATATTAAGGAGAAACACAGAAAATTGCGTTAACACACATCTCGTTTTCAAATGATATTCGCCAGTTTAAATCAGGCTTATCCCACTTCTATTAGTTTCAATGAAACTGCTGCCTTGCATCTTATAAGAGGAGCCCAGATTTGCTGCCCCAGAAATTTCACTTTCTTTCCCTTCCTTTCATATATCGCTCTCTCCAACATAAATGTAGAGCAATTGAGCCAACCATTGCTGAAATGTGGGGGGGGGAAAGGATCTAGCCAGGAAGACGCAATATTAATCCTTAGCACTGCCATGGATACAAAGAGAAAGCGATAGGCAGCCTCTGTCTCACTCATACTACTTATCCCTAACAAATTTAATTCAGGAGTTAACACAACTTTTTCCCCGAGAGAGCGGTCTAAATATTCCGTGATTGATTCCAGAATTCCCTATAGCCGCGGACACGAAGCAAACATATGAACCAGATCTGCCTCCAGCCCATCACATCTGGGACATGTGATTCCAGACACTCCACCCCGTTGTGCAATTCTGGCCGGAGTATAATATAAGGAGAAGACAGTTCTAAAATGTTGAGCCTGAAGACTAGCAGAGCATAAAACCAACTGGGCTAACTCTAAAGATTTCAAAACTGCATTGGGAGCGGCACCCACCCGCTCTGCCCATTTAGCCTCATGTTTAGGCAAATCATCCGGTTTTAAATTGATCAATTCTCCATATATCACCTTGATAGCCCCCTTGGTCCAGCCTTTAATGGTGTCAATTATTATACTACTACCAAAACCGCTCGCCCCACCGCTTTTTTTTGCCAAAAAAGCTACGTAACTGTAAATATTTGAAAAAATTGACCCTTTCTAACCCAAACTCTATCTGCAAATCGCTAAATTAGCGAAACCCTACATTATTAATTAGATCACCAATCTTTCGAATTCTCTTCCTAGTCCACCCTGCCATTATCTCATCTGAGAAGATTCCTGAGAGTGTGGGATTCATATATAGGACCGTACAGTAGTTGAGTCTCCCCAAGCCGATCTTCCTTTAACCCCCCCCCCCCCAGATTTTGAAAGCAGCAATCATGGTCTTAAATGTTGTTCTCTTGTAATAACTTGGCTATATAAACTTAAAAAATCAATTCTCTGCATTATCTCCCAGTAACAATTTATAGACATCTGGAAGATCAGTTTGACCTTCCACATCCATATCCCCTGAGCTTGATCCAACCAGTATCCCCATATATTGTAAGACGGCTGCCCAATAATAACTTCGAAAATCAGGAACCGAGAAACCCTCTTTTTCTCGTGGTAAATTCATATATCTAAGTGCCCGCCTAGTTTTCCCATGTGCCCACATAAATTGATTAGCTAAACTCTCCAAAATAACAAACCAAGATCTCTGGAATTCTAATGGGATTGCCCTAAAGAGAAACAATATCTTTGGTAAAAACAGCATTTTAATGATGTTGCATCTACCGACGAGGGACAGATGGAGGTTGTTCAATCTATCAAAATCCCCTCTTGCTTTCTTAACCACTGGTTCCATATTTTTATCCACCAATTTCTCCAGATCTGCTGTAATCCGTATACCAAGGTATACTGCTGAGTCAACCACACGAGAGTCTTTGCAGCTTATCCACTGGTTCTTTATTATTTGGGTCTTAGAGCTGTTAAGTGCGTAGCCTGAGAACGTACCATACTCTGTGGTGATAGACTCAACCGATTCCAGTGCCATAAGTGGGTCAGCAGTGGTAATGACCACGTCATCCGCATAAGCATGGACTTTCGTTTCAAGGCCCTGACTTACGACCGGACAAATTCCATTATTAGCCATGAGTAGCCGTAAAAAGGGATCCATGTATATAGCAAATAACAAAGGGGAAGAAGGGCATCCCTGCCACGTCCCCCTCTGTATATTGAAAGAAAGTGTATAGTTGCCATTGAGTTTTAATCGAGCAGTGGGGGCCCGATATAACACCTGGATTTATTTAATATATTTATTAAAGTTCTTGAGATTTTAAAAGGTAAGCAAATTTGTATATCTAGAGATGCAGATCCCCTCGGTTTTGTGAATCCATGCGCCAACAGCAATGCCCTGATTGGCTGACTATCAGAAAACCAAAAAGGGGGAGTGAAGAGGTGGTGCTCCAAGAGCATAAGAGGTAGATATGTCCTTCTCTAGTCAATTTATGTTTAAACAAATGGATCCACCCTTATACAGATGAGAAAGGAAGTCCTTCCAGAAATCGTGTGTCTCCTACGTTCAAGGAAAGCACACAACTTTGTTAAAATACCCCTTACCCACCAAAAGGGCCCTTGGTGGCATGCTTCATCTGATGGATGACTGACTGCCTGCCACCTGTGAGAAATGTTGCAATCACCATTTTGTTGAACGGGACTAGGTTCACAGTGGTGAAAATAAAGTAAATAGAAGGGATCAGAGTAGACGTACCCTGACTCCACGTGACTAACAGAGGGGTTTGTGAGGGACCTTTTATGGGCAAGAAAGTTTCCTAAAACCTTGTTTTTTCCCTACCTTGCAAAGATCTGCAGATCCTCCCGGATCCTTAAAAATGTGGGTGGATTCTGGTGCCTACGTGTATCCAGACCCCAATTTAAAAAACCATGCACTTGCTCACAGATCCACACACCTACTCATATACCCAGTTAAACACCCACACAACCAATCACACACCCTTGCAGCCACTCACACACCCACTCACAGACCCTCAAAACCACTCACACCCACTCACAGACCCACACAGCTTTCACACACCCACTCACACACACCCACTTGCATACCCACAAAGTCACTCACACACCCATACAGCCACTAACACACCCACCCACAGACCCACAATGCCACTCACACACCCACACAGCCACACCCACACCCACTCACAGACCCACATAGCCAGTCACACATGCACTCACACACCCCCTCAATCACCGAGGTTGCATGGAAGTTATAGTTAGGAAATAGCATTAAAAACCATAGAAATTCACTGAAAAAACCCAAGATTACAGGGATATTATAGTTAGGAAATAAAATTTTAAAAAACTTAGAAATTCACTGAAAAAAACATAGGTTACAAGGACGTTATAGTTACGTTTCAGATTTTACACACACAAAACCATAGAAATTCAGCAGCTGTAGTTATAGTTATCTCAAGAAACTATTACTCATGCCCTGAGGTACCTATACCACACACTCTCGCCATGCGCTGCTAATTACCCCACATATTACATCACTCATGACATCTTCTATGACATCATTGATAATATCACTGCAACATTTGCAGTGAAATTATTGATGAGAAAACTGTGCATGGTGGGGGTGTGAGGTATAGTTGCCTAAGGGCACTAGTTATAACTACTTAAGATACTTTTCCAGGGAAATTCCCATATCCATGCCCATGCTGCAATTAAATATCAGAAGGTCGTGTCTTGGGGCTTGTGGGTCCGCTGACTCACAGGCCAGTGGAGTGCGGACTGCAGCCTGTGAGGAAACCTACCCTGCGTAACCTAGAAGGGCCTATGTTGACTAAGCTGCGCCATGGATCGGAGTAAGGGCTCTGGGGCTCGAAGCCTCGAGGCGACGCAAACTAACAAACTAGACCACTACACTGTTTTCAAAGACTCCCAATCGAGCCGACTATCCGGCGGGGCCCCCCCAGGCTGGCGTTGGTGAGGAGGAACAGGAACTGTCACTAAAAGATGTCATGGATGCTATCACTGGAGTCAAAACCTCCCTTGAATACAAACTGAACACTATCGCCATCAACGTGAATCTCATCAGGGCAGATCTGGGGAAAGTAAGCGAGAAGGTCAAGCAGGTGGAGATCACCGCCGCGAGTCTTGTCGGAGATGTCACGCAACTCCAGGGAGAGGTTCGCGATTTACAATTCTTCCGCAAATTCACAGATTAAAGCTTGATGATTATGAAGGCCGCCTGCAGTGCAACAATCTCCGTATCCTGGGTGTTCCATAGAAATCGGAGGGGCAATCCCCTGACCTGTTTGTCGAGGACCTCATCCTGAAGCATCTCTGGCCCAAAGGCCTCAGTAAGTTCTTTGTCATCGAGCGGGCACATAGGGTCTCAGGCGGCCGTCCCAAACAAGGCACTTCCCTGCGGCCGATGCTAGCCAGAGTTCTGAACTTTAGGGACCGAGACGTCATCGTCCAAAGTGCCTGGGGCGGGGCACCCCTCCACTATGAGAACGCGGACATAACCTTCTTCCCGTACTTCACGCAGAGGGTGCAAAAACTGAGGAGGTTGTTCCTATCTGTGAAACGAGTGCTGAGTGACAGAGGGCTGAAATATTCGATGCTGTTTCCACTGCGTCTTCTCGTCGAAGCGGACGGAAGGGCCTGGTTTTTTGAGCACCCTGACGAAGTGGTGGACTGGATTGAACATCGTGGACAGAGAAGCCCAGGTGGCCACGTCAGAAGGGAAATCGAGGGCAAATGCCCGGCCTGAGGAAAGTGCCGTATTGACATTTATTTCCAGATTGAGTAGGTTGGGCCCGGTGCGGGGTGGGTGTTGGGTGGGAATTTCTTTATCTGATCCTTCACGGGGGTGGGCTCTTTTAAACCTGATACCATTAGCTAAACGAGGATGTACACTTGACTTGCTGGGGACAGGGAGGTGGAGCGCTCTATTTTCCCCTTTTCCTCTACCTTTAGTTCTTTTAGGGTGACAGGCACTCTGCAAGTTTACAAGGGGCAGTTCAAGGCCCAGAGTGCAGGGAGCGGCGTGGTGGGTTGTTGGGTGGGGGTGTTTTGTTTGGTTTTGGTTATGTTCACAGCATCAGCGATACTTATAGTAATTACTGGGGAGGAGGTCGACGTCCATGTTGGGAGGAGAGCGGTCTCCTAATCAGTCATAGCTACGCAAAGAGACATAGGAATTAAATTATTAAGCTGGAATGTCAATGGGTTAGGGGACAAGATCAAGCGCATTATTGTTCTTCAGTACATCAAGCGTCAGGTCCCCGATATCATATTGCTTCAAGAAACCCATCTCATTGGCAATAGAGGCAAAGCCCTACATAGAGTGGGCTACATAATGTTGGCACATGCAGGATTCACCTCCAGTTCGCGAAGGGTGGGTATTATGATGAAGAAATACCTTCCTCTTGTCGTGCAGGTGACCTGGGTAGATGCCCGGTCTGGCTTGTGGGAGGGACGCTCCATTGCATTCTTTTCGGTATATGTACCGCCTGGCCTGCAGGCCACCACCTTTAAGGATTTATGGACTATATTATTGGCTATTCCGGAGAGTGTGTTGATACTGGGAGTGGACTTCAACTCAGTAGTTTCAGGTGAGCTGGATCGACATCCCCCCCAAGTAGTGAGCCCCACTTCATGTTGGCATCCTGACATTCTGGAGACCATGGGGCTGGTGGATAGCTGGCGGACTTACCACCCAAATACAGTGCAACACACCTTCCACTCTGGGGCACACGGGAGCCTCTCATGTATAGATTATTTTTTGGTCCCTGCATCTCAGGTGGCTTATATCCACGAAGTTAAACATCTGGCTAGGGGAATCTCCCACCACTCGCCAGTCTGGCTTCGGGTGTTTTTTCATTATAAACAGGTGGAAAGGGTGGCCCCCATCCACCCGTGGTATTTCAGAGATCCTAAAATCCATACAGCGCTACTCACTGCAATAGATAACTACTTTAATGAGAATGAGGGAACCGTGGACTCGCCGCAGGTACTATGGGAAGCCTTTAAGACGGTGATTCAGGGTCAAGCCTAATCTCAGGCAAGAAGAAAGACCACGACAAAGAGATAGAGGCCATTGAGGTAGAACATAGCCAATTAGAAACTGACCTGGAATCGAAGGTCACGTCAGACAAACTCCACTATATTAAGCTCGACAGCATGAATATAAAACATTGGCACTGATCAGGCAAAAGGTCTTGGGAAGAGCTGTGCAGGGACGGCTATGTGAGGTGGGAGACAAGGCTGGGAAATAACTAGCGTGGTTGGACAAGAAGGAGTAGGCAATCTGTCTAGTACCGGAACTCCATGGGAAGGGAGGTATCCCCGTTACTGAACCACAAGAAATTGTTGACCAGTTTGCTGCACACTTTAGCACTGTCTACTCATCGGCAGCTTCCTATTCCGTAGGAGACTCCCGCCTGATGCTAGCGGACATAGTGCTCCCCCAGATCTTAGTAGAGGACCGTGACTTTTTGACAGTAACATATCTAATGAAGAAATAGCGACGGCGATAAGATCCATCAGATCGGGAAAGGCCTCTGGCCCTAACGGGCTTCCGGTCGAGCAATACAAACTCAAACCGGACAGGCTGGCTCCGTATCTCAAGGGTATGTATGAGGACTCCAGGGAAAGGGGGTTCGAACCAATAGATCACTATTCACAAGGAAGGGAAACCTAGAACTGACTGTGGGTCGTACAGACCGATTTCCCTCCTGAATGCAGAGCCCAAGATTCTGGCTAAGCTCCTGGCCAACCGTCGGATTACGGTGATTGAAACTCTAGTACACTCAGACCAATCTGGTTTTGTTCCGCATCGTAATACGGCGCTTAACGTGCGTAGGGTGCATGGGGTACTGGGCAGAGCGGCCTCCATCTTGGAGTCAGCCCTAATATTTTCCCTACATGCCACCATGGCCTTCGACACTGTTGAATGGCCGTATCTTTGGGCAGTTCTTGAGAAGTTGGAGTTTGGCCCAAGATACATTCAATGGGTGCAGCTTCTGTATGCTACATCACTAGCGCAAGTTGTAGTTAATAACAAAAAATCAGCCACCTTTGAGTTGGGTCGGGGGACCCGGCAAGGATGTCCCCTGTCCCCCCTCCTGTTTGCCCTTGCCCTGGAACTGCTTGCTGCCTGGATTTGCAGAGACCCGATAATTCAGGGCATGCGTTGGTCTCCAGAATGGGAGGATCGCATTTCGCTCTACGCGGATGATATCCTACTGTATTTGACTTTTCCGAGGAGGTCCCTGGTCATTGTCCTAGATATTCTTTCTATTTTCTGTAGGTTCTCCAGGTACTCTGTTAATTGGAGTAAATCCTTATGGTTCATTTTGGCTGGAGAGCCACCCAACCCGCCGAGGGGAAGGCCCATACAAATCTGCACAGAAGGTTTCAAATACCTGGGGGTTTTTCTCTCCCTGAACCCGCTACTCCCAGAACATACTTCCTTCCCCCCTTGACTAGGCTGCATAAGGACATAACCAACTGGAAATCACTCCCGCTCTCCCTGCCTGAAGAAGCGGCGCTATTTAAAATGATGTAGTTGCCTCGATTTTTATATGCCCCACAAAATTCTTTAGACCCGGTCCCAGCGTCCTACTTCCGGGAGGTGGAGGATCTCCAACGGGACTTGTTGTGGAGTGGAAATCCGCATATCGCCCTTAGTAAGCTCACCTTGAATTGGTATGACGGAGGCATTAGCCTCCCCGATATCAAAAAGTATTACTGGGCGACCCATCAGGCTGCCATTAACCATGGCACCAACATGCGTACCGGGTATCCAGGCTATGACATGGTTAGGTGGCTCCTTTCGGGCGGTAACTAAAATAGAGCCTTTTATTCCAAACCACGTTGCTTTGCTCTCACAGGTCCTACCAAGCACTCAGTCCATGTTTGGCACTCGGCCACTAAATGCCTGGGATGGAGTTGCAGGCTTATTCTTGCGACCCCGCTATGGGACTCCGAACAATTGGGCAGCCTGTGGAACAGCAAAGGGTTTGACAAAGGGGACCTTATAGGTCTCTCGCACATAGGTGATCTTTGGGACAAAACTAATGTTAAATCATTTGCCACCTTGCAACAGCAATTCAAGTTGGCTAACTTTGAATTTTTCTGATACATACAGATCAGATACGCTTTGCGCACCCTCCTGCAGCGCGGTACCACCCTTCCTGAATCTTCCCCATTGGAAGACAGAGTCCTGGACGGTCAGGTCCCAGGTAACACAATCTGACTGATATATAAAAAATTGATAAACAATATGCCAGACCCTCTCCCGTCGCTACGGTAGAAATGGTCCAGTGATGGAATCGAGATGGACGACGAGGAATGGCAGGAGGCCGTGTCCTCGCCTAGGGTCGTGGCAATACCAGCATGTCTCCGATTAGTCCAACTCAAAATACTTCATATGACCTATTTTACTGGACCCCAGCTAGTATGGATGGGGAGAGCAGAAGCGGGGGACTGTAGACAGGGATGTGGCCAGGTGGGTTCTTTTATGCATATAATTTGGGAATGTGACAATATCCAGCCCTACTGGTGCAAAGTACAGGACATCATCAACACAGTATTATCTATGCAACTTAGCCTAGAAGCTCGTAGATGTCTACTGAATATTTGGGAACCAATAGATTTGAATGATTGCCTTACACAATGGGTTACCTTGGGGCTCATGCTCACCAAGAGAAATATAGCGCAGCAGTGGGGAGCGTCTCAACCTCCTGAGGTGGGTGACTGGGAGAAAGATCTGCACTGGTCAATGTTCAGGGAAAAAACAGTATATGTGGCCCGGGGTTGCCCTAAAAAGTGGACGCATGTGTGGGGCAGGTGGAACTCTTTTCGTGGGGATATATGTCAGCCGCCCCTCTCCCCTAACAGGGTTGAACCCTCCTCGCCATAGACCTTCCAATTGATATCTTGTACAGATTGATTTATTGTCATCTTGTAATTGCCTAATTGCTCCTCTGTACTGTATTCGATAAACTGATGTGGATTAACAAACATTTTTAAAAAGTTTAAAAAAAAAAAATATATATCAGAAGGTCGGCGGATGTGGTATCACCCCGCCCCCAGGGATATACAAAAACATTGGCCTTGGCGTAGATTATATTTTTCACCTGCATAGGAAGAAAGGCTAATCTTTTCTAAACCTTCTATGTTAAAGCAAATATCTATGCACATGCCCTAAAACTTTACATCAATTAAACCCTAGTAGGCGAATGCAGGGGTTGTCATGTTGCCAAAGCCACTAAACAGGAAAGGGGGGTGGGGGGCATAGTCTATCTCTAGCCTCCGATAGTGAATCTCGAATCTCGAGACCTCGAATTGCATAAACAAATATGCACAAGTGGGTGAAGGTCAGTGTTCCCACATTTCTGAAAAATAGCCAGCAAACTAAATAGATGAAAAGAAAAGAATCTGTTCGATACCCCATTACATTCTAAATGAGGTAGAAAAAAGATACGTAAATGGGCTACATAAATTTGGCTCTTTTGCGTTTCTTATCCGAATTTCGGCACCTGGAGCTCTTACAATGTAAAAGGACAAAAAATACAGTGAAAATCATAATATGGTTACTTTTAAAATAAACAAACCTAACACGCTAGGTGTTGGACCCGGCCTCGTGGCGCGGTCCCGCCCTCCCCGCATGGCGGACCCAGGACAGCCATGACCCCTGTCCTCCCCGACGAAACTACCCTTCACGTGAGCCGCCACGCCTGGCGACCCCCGGCTCTCCCCCCTCCGGAACACGGCGATGCCTGTTCGCCCCACTCTACTGGTCCAGACCCTACCCGGGCCACCCTCGCAGGCCCCGACTCCCTCTTGGACCCTCCACGTCCTGACCACATGGCCTCGGCCCGTCCCCGGCCGCAACCCCAGTGAAGCCCCGACATCGAGGCACCAAGATCCGACCAGGTGGTAAAGCGGCCACTTGATGGATCACAGAGGATGGGAGTTTCGATGGCCCTCCAGCCGTCCCCAGACGCCTGGTTTCGATCGCCAGCTGGCTCCACCCCCCTGCTGGGTGTCTGGACGCTCTCATCCCGGCCCCTCTGACCCCCAGGCGCGAGGGTCCGGACATCAAAGGGTCCCAGACCTATATCTGGGGCAGCTATGGAATGGGTCGGGAGTTGTATCCTGGAGTCGAGAGCCCTGCTGGCGCTGCCGCGGCCCAATCTCGCTGAAACCATCTTGGAGTCCTGCTGATGCTGCCGTGGCCCAATCTCGCTGAAACCATCTTGGAGTCCTGCTGGCGCTGCCGCGGCCCAATCTCGCTGAAACCATCTTGGAGTCCTGCTGGCGCCGCCGCGGCCCGACCTTGCTGATCTCAAGACTGTCCCGCTACCCCTTTCCCTCCATTACCGAGACTTTAAGGATCCCTCGATCCGTTTGTACATATCCCCGAGAGGACCAATCGATATTGCTGATAAAATTCCTAAGAAGTTATCCTTGTGTGGTGTCCCTTTGTAGTGGTGTGATTGCTCTGCTATTACGATTCTAGGAGAGGAACCTCACCCAGGAGGTCTCTCGACGGTGGTCGGCCAACTCCCTACGGAGAGGTAGGTCCCGGGAGGGGGCAGTCAGACCTCTTCTGCCTCTCCAAGGACCGCCTTTCTAACATTGGTGGCAGGCGGTGCGATCCGAGCCGACGCAAATCGTACAGAGAGTGACTCACCCACTACTGACAGAAACACACCGCGACCATGACGACCAAAGAAACCGGACCGACCACGGAGTTCCAGAAGGAACGATTAGAGGACTACAATCTTAAAGAATTGAAAAATTCTGCAAAGACCTGGGCATCGCTACCACTGGACTAAGCACCAAGGAGGATTTCAAGCAGGCCCTACAAGCATGGGTGGAGGCAGGAGCAACGCCACCCCAGAGCGAAGACAACACAGTTCCGAACATGCACCCGGAGACCGACGCAACCCCAGCGGGGGAAAGACCTACAAACATAGACACGGGCCTCTCCCACGAAGATGCCCGAGAGCGAGAAAGGAGCCGGCTCCACGAATTGGAGCTCGCCCGACTCAGCCTGGACGGAGAACTAAAACTAGCCGAAAAAAAATAGCCCTGGAGCAACTACGACTGCAAGGAGACCTCGAGGAGAAACGAAGGCAAAGAGACTTAGAGGAGAAGAAAATCACGTTCGAGCACGAGCGGGGCTTGAAAGAGCTTGAGATCAAGGCCAAAAATGGGGAGGCCAGCGCCACCGAGAACCGGGGCCCGCCTCCCCCTACAGACAATAAGGTCCACATTCCCAAAGATGTCGTCAAAGAATATTACAAAAACGACGACATCCAACAATGGTTTAAGGCTTACGAAGTAGCAATGATCTCCCATTGAGTACCCGTCAAAGACTGGGGCGCCGGCTTGTGGGGGAAGTTCGTCAACGAAGGGAGAGATGCCCTGCTCGAGCTCCCCGACGCCGAAATGACATCTTATGAACACATGAAAGCTGCCCTCCTTACCCGCTATGGACTCACCCCTGAGATGTACCGGCAGTGATTCCGGGACCGTAAGAAGCTCCCCGGTACTACATGGGTGGAGTACATGAACTTCTATAGTAGAGCCCTAGAAGGGTGGATCAAGGGCAGCCAGGTCACCACATACGAGCAGCTGTTCGACCTCATTGTATGGGAGCACCTCTCCAACAACTGCTTTATCGAATTCCGACAACATCTCCTCGACAGCAAACTGACCGAGCCACGGAAACTCGCCGTCGAGGCCGATCGATGGGTGAGCACCCGGGTCCCCAGGAGCCCAATGGGAGATTACGGTTGAGGTCCCCCGGGGAACCACCGGCCGCGGGGCGGCAGAGGAGGTCAGAACCGGACCAGGGACTTCCCCGCGGGGCTGCCCCCGACCCCCACTGCACCGTCCCTGGCCGGAAGGGGGACCCCCCCAGCACGGCCGGGGCCCTGCCCAAACGTTACCTGTCACAGATGCCAGCGGCCTGGTCACTATGCTAATGACCCCCTCTGCCCAATGAACCAACGACCCGGCTCCACCGGCCCTCCAAACCGCCAGATCGCTGCCGCCGCCCTGGGGGAAGAGAGGGGCGAAGAAGAGACCTACGACCCCGACCAGACCGAGTGGGAGCCCGCCGCTATGTCCCTAGTATGCCTAGGAGAAAGGGACATGATTCCCCAGGCCCCGATCCCGGGCAACACCCAGAAGTACCGCCAATGGGTCACCATTAATGGACACCGGGCGGAAGCCCTCCGCGACACCGGAGCCAGTGTAACGGCCGTCCGTTGCCACTTGGTGACCCCCGACCAAATCCTGCCCAATGTGTTGTGCCCAGTACGGTCGGCGGACAACTCCGAGAGCCTGTGCCAAATGGCCCGTATTCCCTTCGAGTGGGGAGGGGTGTTGGGCATGCTAAAAGTGACTGTCCGGGATGATGCCCCCGTGGACTGCCTCCTCGGGAACGACCTAGAAAGTTCCCCCTGGGCCCACGTCGAGCAGAGAGAGCATCCGGGGATGCTAGGCCTTCCCGAGTGGGTCTGTGCAACCACCCGCTCCATGTTCACCCAAGCCTCCGCCCCGACGGAGGACGCCCCGACTGAGGAACCAGAGTGGCCCGCACCTCCGCCGCCCGCAGTAGCAGAGGACGCCGAGCCAGACCCCGAGCCCCTGGGGCCCCCCGGGGAGAAATCGCTGAACTCGGCAACCTCCCAGAACTGGCCCAATGGCGCCAAGAAGGTGGCCCCACCCGAGAACAGTTCCGGCAGGAGCAGAAAACCTGTCCCTCCCTCGAGGGAATCCGACAACAAGCTGCCACCCAAGCCGCCGGAGACCCATCGGGGGCCCACTGGGTCTATTGGGACCACGATCTCCTCTACAGCGAACAAAAGATTGCCGAATTAGGGGCCGGCCGGGTGCTGGTAGTTCCCCTCCGATTCAGAGACTTCCTCCTGAACCTGGCACACGATGTACCCCTCGCTGGGCACCTGGGGCAGGACAAGACATACAGCCGCCTGGTGACCCATTTTTACTGGCCAAAGATGAAGAACGATGTGAGCAATCATTGCCGGACTTGCCCCACCTGCCAAGCCAGCGGGAAGAGTGGAGGGAAACACAAGGCCCCCCTCCAACCCTTCCCAGTCGTCAACACCCCCTTCGAGCGGGTGGGAATAGACATTGTGGGGTCTCTGGAGCCTCGCACCTCCCAAGGACACCGGTTTATTCTCGTCCTGGTGGACCATGCCACCCGCTATCCAGAAGCCATCCATCTCTGAACTGTGATGGCCCCCGTGGTGGGTCGGGCGCTGATGGGGATCTTCTCCAGGGTGGGCTTCCCTCGAGAGGTCGTAAGTGACCGGGGTACGAACTTTATTTCTCGATACATGAAGTCCCTGTGGCAACAGTGCGGGGTCACATATAAGTTTACGACCCCCTATCACCCCCAAGGGAATGGATTGGTAGAACGCTTCAATAGAACTATTAAGGGGATGATCATGGGCCTAGAAGAGCCCCTGCGACGCCAGTGGGACGTGCTGCTGCCCTGCCTCCTCTTGGCCTACCGGGAAGTCCCTCAGAAGTCCCTGGGGTTCAGCCCCTTCGAACTATTGTACGGACACCCCGTCCGGGGTTCCCTCAGCCTGGTCAAGGAGGGCTGGGAGGCTGCAGTCCGAGATGCTCCCCCCGATGTCTACAGATACCTCCTGACCCTCCGAAATCAGACTCGGAAGTTCCGAGCATTGCCCGAAGCCAACCTTGAGGCCAGCCAGGAGGAGATGAAACGCTGGTATGACCAAAACGCCTCTTCCATTGAGTTTGAGCCGGGCCAACAGGTCTGGGTCATGTCCCCGGTCGAACCATGTGCCCTCCAGGACAAGTGGACGGGGCCCTTCAAGGTGGTGGAGCGCAAGAGCCCTGTTACTTACCTGGTGGACATGGAATCCCCCAGGAACCCCCTCCGGGTTCACCACTCCAACCAGCTCAAGCCTCACTTTGTCCGCACGGAGCTTAGCCTGCTGATGGCAACGGATGGGGGGCCGAAGACGACTCGGAGCCCCTACCAGACCTCCTGAGCACCTCCGAGAAAGACGGCTCCGTCGAGGGGGTCACCCTCTCCTCCACCCTGAGCCCGGAACAGCCCCAGGACTGCCGCAACTTGTTGGGACAATTCGCAGACTTATTTTCCCTCACCCCCGGAGTCACCCAGTGGTGCGTACACGATGTCGACACCGGGGACAGCCCACCTGTGCGACACCGGGCCTACAGAGTTCCCGACCGAGTTCGGACCTGCATCCAATCCGAGGTCTCCAAGATGCTGGCCCTGGGGGTAGTCGAACCATCTGTCGTCCTGGTCCCCAAGGCCGCCGCCCCTGGCGCCACCCCTGAACTGAGGTTTTATGTCGACTACCGGGGATTGAACGCCGTCACCCAGACGGATGCCCATCCCATTCCCCGGGCCGATGAACTGATCGACCGTCTGGGGGCGGCCCGCTACCTGAGCACCTTCGACCTAACCGCCGGCTACTGGCAGATCGGGCTCACACCGGGCGCCCAGGAGCGCTCCGCCTTCTCGACCCCCGATGGCCACTACCACTTCAGAGTGATGCCCTTCGGGATGAAGAACCCCCCGCAACGTTCCAGCGGCTGGTGAATAAGGTGCTGGCAGGGTTAGAAGAGTTCAGCGCCGCCTACCTGGACGATATTGCGGTGTACAGCCTCCACTGGGCCGAACACCTCAAGCACCTCTGGGAGGTCCTGGCGGCCCTCCGACGGGCCGGACTGACAATAAAAGCCAGCAAGTGCCAGATCAGCCAAGGGTCCGTGACCTATCTAGGACACCAAGTGGGGAGCGGCCAGGTGGCTCCCCTCCAACCCAAGATCGACGTCATCATGGCCTGGGAGCCCCCGGCCACCCAGACAGCAGTCCGAGCCTTCCTGGGGCTCACTGGGTATTACCGGCGCTTCGTGATAAACTATGGGAGCATTGTGGGCCCCCTCACCGAACTCATCTCAAAAAGACAGCCCCAGAAGGTGCACTGGACACCCGAGTGTCAGGCCGCATTTGAGACACTAAAGACAGCGATCTGTACCGCCCCCGTGCTCCGAGCCCCCGACTACAGCCGGGAATTCATAGTACAGACAGATGCCTCGGAGCACGGTGTCGGGGCGGTCCTTTCCCAACGCAACGCCGATGGGGTTGATCAACCTGTGGCCTTTCTCAGTCGAGGTCTGCTGGCCCGAGAACAACGCTGGAGCACTATTGAGCGAGAGGCCTTCGCCGTGGTGTGGGCCCTCAAGAAACTCCGGCCCTATCTCTTCGGCACCCACTTCCGGGTGCAGACTTACCACCGGCCCTTGCGGTGGTTGATGCAGATGCGAGGGGAGAACCCCAAGTTGCTGCGATGGTCCATCTCCCTCCAAGGAATGGACTTCACTGTGGAGCATCGCCCCGGCAACGACCACGCCGACGGCCTGTCCCGCTTCTTCCGCCTCGACGAGGAGAACCCCCAAGTAGATGGGTGACTCTCCCAGCCTTCAGCTGGAAGGGACGCGTGTTGGACCCGGCCTCGTGGCACGGTCCCGCCCTCCCCGCATGGCGGGCCCAGGACAGCCATGACCCCTGTCCTCCCCGACGAAACTACCCTTCACGAGAGCCGCCACGCCTGGCGACCCCCGGCTCTCCCCCCTCCGGAACACGGCGACCCCTGATCGCCCCACTCTACTGGTCCAGACCCTACCCGGGCGACCCTCGCAGGCCCCGACTCCCTCTTGGACCCTCCACGTCCTGACCATGTGGCCTCGGCCCGTCCCCGGCCGCAACCCCAGCAAAGCCCCGACTACGAGGAACCAAGATCCGACCAGGTGGTAAAGCGGCCACTTGACGGATCACAGAGGAGGGGAGTTTCGATGGCCCTCCAGCCGTCCCCAGACGCCTGGTTTCGATCGCCCGCCAGCCTACCTGGGCGCTGGCTCCACCCCCCTGCTGGGTGTCTGGACGCTCTCATCCCGGCCCCTCTGACCCCCAGGCGCGAGGGTCCGGACATCAAAGGGCCCCAGACTTATATCTGGGGCAGCTCTGGAATGGGTCGGGAGTTGTATCCTGGAGTCGAGAGCCCTGCTGGCGCTGCCGCGGCCCAATCTCGCTGAAACCATCTTGGAGTCCTGCTGGCGCTGCCGCGGCCCAATCTCGCTGAAACCATCTTGGAGTCCTGCTGGCGCTGCAGCGGCCCAATCTCGCTGAAACCATCTTGGAGTCCTGCTGGCACTGCCGGGGCCCAATCTCGCTGAAACCATCTTGGAGTCCTGCTGGCGCCGCCGCGGCCCGACCTTGCTGATCTCAAGACTGTCCCGCTACCCCTTTCCCTCCATTACCGAGACTTTAAGGATCCCTCGATCCGTTTGTACATATCCCCGAGAGGACCAATCGATATTGCTGATAAAATTCCTAAGAAGTTATCCTTGTGTGGTGTCTCTTTGTAGTGGTGTGATTGCTCTGCTGTTACGATTCTAGGAGAGGAACCTCACCCAGGAGGTCTCTCGACAGTGCTCGGCCAACTCCCTACGGAGAGGTAGGTCCCGGGAGGGGGCAGTCAGACCTCTTCTGCCTCTCCAAGGACCGCCTTTCTAACACTAGGGAACAAGAGAATATGAGAGAAATAAGAAAGATGAAAAGGCACTTTTAAAATGTCTTTAAAACCTATGAGACCTATACATCGCATGAATGATAGCAACTGGTAGTGCCCGTAACAATAGAGGATACTTTAAATCAACTAGGGTGGACTGACAACTCTTCATTCAGATGCAATCCACCCTAGTGAAGGGTACCATATCCAATACTGAATCTTGATTCAAGTCTCCTTAATTTCTGTACTCTATTGCCCCCTCTTTCCTAAATTGGAATTCTGTCTAACACACCGAATTGTAAGTGGATGCTGTTCTTTTCATGTTTCAGCTTAAAATGTGTTTTCATTGGGTACTGTTTGTCTTCATTAGTGGTTGCCCTTTATGTTCTAGCACTCTCTTTTTAGCTCTATGGATTTTACTCCCAATGTAATACTTATTACCAGGACAGCATAACGCATACACACAAAAATATGATTTGCTTGTGAGATGTTTGGTTATTTTGTATGGTCGATGATCCGCTGAGAGTTGAACCATTTTAAAATTCTTGCTATATTTGCGGACTTTGCATGCTCCACATGTGAAGAAACCCTGTAGGTTGCTAGCACCACCCACAGACTTAACTAGGCTGTGGCTAAAAGTATCTTTAAGGAACCTACTTCTTCTAAAGGTGACGTGCGTTATCACCAAATTTATTGACAAGGCCGTCATCCGCTTTCAGTACCTGCCAGAATTTTATAAAGCTGTGTTTGACTTCACATGCCTGGCTGTGGAAGGAGATAATGAATCTTACTGGTTGTGTGTTTTTAGTGTTCCTGGTTCTTGGTGTCAGTAACTCTTCTCTGTCAACCTCTGTTGCCTAATCACAAGCCTTTTCTATTATTTTTAGGGTAATACCTTCTTTCTAAAAATATATGTTTAATGATTTTCATTTCTTTTTGAAAGGCCAATTCAGAACTTCAATTCATTATATTTGGCTCCGCCAGAGAACTATAACAGGTCAGAGAAGACATTGAATGATAATTAATCACTTTCTTGGTAAAGGAATCACTAAAAGATATGAATGCACTTCCAATAGTGTGTATGATCCTAACCCTCAAACTCCATTAAAATGAGGACTTTTATTAAGCATGCACTTTATAAAAGTTAGCCATCCAACACAGATTGTAATTTTTAACCCCTCGGCTGCTGGGGCCATTCCCCTGCCGTGCTGAGGGGAGGGGGGGCGCGCACAGCGTTCGTCATGACCACACCCGTTTCATTAGAACGCTCGCACAGCAGGGGAATTTGCCCAGCGTGCAAGCGTTCTAACGGTCATGACGACCTCAGCTCGTCATGAGCAATTGAGAACCGTGGCTCATGATGAGCTCAACTCGTCATGAGCGTGGGAGGGGTTAATGAATTTTCTTTGTTTAGTCTTGTGTACTGTTTACTACATGTTGTATAGCACTTCTCGGGAATGTTCTACTAAACATAAAACACATAACACAAAACCAAGAACATACGATGAATAATTTAATCAAAAGGGCTTCAAGGTACATTAAGAAATTAATATTATCAATTTATCAAAAATCTCTACAAGAGCATCAGTTCTTAGCTGTTTCCTAATGTATAGGATGGATGAGCAAAAATAGTTTGCCTTTAGCCCCTAAATACATTTGTGTGGCCTTGACTCTGATAGAAACAAAGGGGCATATTATCAAGCAGGGTGTTAAAAATGATTGCCGTTTTAGCTGCAGAAAACTGCCGCTAAAGCGGCGATAATGGGCTTGATAATATGGCCTTGTGAATTCCCATAGAAGCCCATGTTCTGGTGTGAACATGGGCTTCTATGGGAATTCACAAGGCCATATTATCAAGCCCATTATCGCCACTGTAGCTGCAGAAAACTGCAGCTAAAACAGCGATAATTTTAACTTCCTGCTTGATAATATGCCCCAAAGTGTGTAAGAAATTGGGTTATTAGTTGTGCAGGATATGAGTCCTGCACAAGTAATAGGTCCACAATTGTCTCCTTACTGGGAACCAAGTATCCCATTGTAGCACTTGACTCTCTCAGGGTAGTGAAGCAGAGCAGTCAAGGGCTACTCAAGGTAGATGTTATGGACTAATAATTTCTGTCCGCTGGCACGCAGTAACAGCACTCAATAACTGATTGTTCAGTCAGTGTTTTCTCTTTAAAACAAAGAAAAATAAATTTATTACATAACATACTACCAAGTACTATGCATTAATTTACAAATAGATACATGTTGTAATTAAAGTTCAGAAGCTGTAGTGTAGATTATACGTAGGTTTATTAGCTCTCAGTTTTAAGTAGATCAGTAGAAAGCTAAACCCCACCAGGAGCAGCATCCTGCTGCTCAGCCCATATCTCCAACTAACACTCCAATCTCACAAACACTCTCTACATTCTAGATGACCTCACAAACTGGCTAAGCAGTAGGGACCAGGAACACTGGGGAGAATGCATTAAGATACAACAATATATCAGGCAGATGGAATTACCTTTGGTGCCATTCTGAAATTCCATTTGAGCCCTAGTGGGTTATGACCCCTGAAATCACAGTACCGCCTCATCTATACCAGATAGAACATCACAATACAAAGGGGATATCATTTTGAATAAAGCACGCCTATTGGCTTTGTAACGGAGTTACCACATCCATATATAAGGCTAGCCTGTAGGTTTTTGTCAAGGGGCCACCATAGTAAAAGATAAGCCAAGCCCATTGGCTTTATCAAAGGGCCATCACATTATAAGTGCAATAACCACATTTTAAAAATCACCAACATACCAAACGAATCTGTAACCATGTTTACTTTAAATGTAATCATTGATGTTACTAAATACATTGCGATCTTTACTACATATCATTGTCAGGAATATACTTTAAGTAAAGCATTGAAAATCAGCATAACTTGAGTCTTTGTTTTACACATAGAAGCCACATAAACGGCAGTCATAAGACCAACCAATAGGGGCCCCACACTTCCAAGGTGCAGGGCTTTACCCACCAACTCCAGGAATGCTTAAAAATGTACTTGTCAGTGGGTCATAATTTCTGTGACCCCCCTAAAATTGGATCATTTTTAAAAATTACTTAGGGGCAAGGGCTTCTGGAATTTCTGCAGACCACCAACACTCCTTTGGTCTGTTGGTGGTGCCCCTGTCCAGATCGGGGCACCACAGAGCAGGGAACATAGGCAAATGAATCTTGCTGGGGCATTATGAGGCCCACCCTGTCTGGAGCATTGAATACTTAATTAGTAAGTATACCCACCAAGTGGCTCTGTGCGGTTTTCTTTCTGCTTTTGTTGTTTTTTTTTTATTGTAAGGATTCCTCGGTCGACGCCCTTTGTAATAGTAGGGGACACCAGGGGAGCCTGATAGCACTTTGAGTTAAGCGGCTCTCCGCATGCTGCACGAGCTGGAATCTCCTTTGTGCTCCTGGACAGGAGCAGTCCTCTTTCTTGGCTCCTGCCAGAGTTGAGTAACTCCTCCATGTCCACTGGACAGGGTGGCCCGTGGCGGCGTGCTTGCCCTTTCTTTGGTCTCCTCACGGTCCTGGGTTCCCAGGAATCCACTATCCACATGTACCTTCACCTTGCCACTCTTTCACCCATTACTACTGTGCCAAACCCAGGGGATAGCGTCCCCAGGCCGAGAAGGAGTCTGAGCAGGAGGTCGCATCCATGCTCTCTTCCTGTGCAAAGTTGCTAATTAAACACACAAGATGATGAACGGAATGTTTCACAATGGCAAAACATTCACTCCCAGTCACAGATCTGGGGAAGACATGGCTTGGCAGTTCAGTCTGGACTGTTCCCATGAGGCACAAGGTCAAGACTGATTTGAATATGGCCATGTCTGACCTGGGGTGGCTTGGTGAGCAAAATAACGATGGATTAAACCCAGATCTGTGACAGGGGGTGAATGTTTTGCCATTGTGCAACATTCCGTCCATCATCTTTTGTGTTTTGCTGTTCACCCTATGTGGGAAGGGTATGCCCAGATGTGGGTCCCGTGCTCACTACGCCACTGGAGTCAAGCTATCCTGGCTGATGAAGGCTGATAGCCAGAAACCGGTCCTAGGATGCTTGATTCCGGTCCAGGGAAGTCATGGCTTGGCAGTTCTGTCTGGACTGTTCCCATGAGGCGCAGGGTCAAGACTGATTTGCATATGGCCATGTCTGAACTGGGGTGGCTTGGTGAGCAAAATAACAATGGATTAAACCCAGATCTGTGACTGGGGGTGAATGTTTTGCAATTGTGCAACATTCCGTCCATCATCTTGTGTGTTTCAAAGTTACTAATTGACACTGCACCAAACCCGAGACATGAGGGTAATTTAAGAAATAGCAATAGAGCCCACACACTCCCTTTTGAGCAGGGGTTCAAAGGTCAAATTCTTTCAAGATGGATCTCTGTGGTCCCGTTGGCCCGATTTTAAAAATCAATGGCTTGTTTTACTCCATGGAGTGAGTTCTAATCAACTAGGGCCTTTCTAGCAGGTCTCCTGGCCTCCTGCCCTCCCCTTTGTGGGGAGCTGGTTTCAATGGCTCCCTGTGCCACTTTCTCCTTTGCCAGGCTCCTGGTGCCCCTCTCTTCCTGCTGGGGCACAGAAGTTCAGGACTTCCTTAACTGGTACTCATGAGATATAAGGGGGCCAGCATCACTAGCCCTGGAGAGACACACCCAGTCCTGGGGTTCAGCTGCAGATGGGGTCCAAGTCCTTCAGGGCATCAGGCGACTTGCCCTTGCAGCTGTCCAAGGTGTTGCTGCCAACGCCATTGAGGGACTTGCTCCCTTCAGGTTGTTGGGATGCCATTTTTATGCCCAGTCCCAACCTAAGGGTTGGGGACACCCCTACATCTTGCCCTAAAACTGTTTTTGCCCAGTTCCTCATTTTCCCCTTGGGTTGGACTCCAGCCTGGCTAGTGAAACAAAGGTACAGGTTCATTTGAAGTGTCATGAGGGCAGGGCACAGCTCATCCCCATTCTTCAGGTAGACCCACTCCCCTCTACACCCAGTATACTTTATCCACTACCAGACCGCCAATACACAGTTCCCAGTGGAGAGCAATCACCAGCCTAGGCAGCTGGCCACTCACAGAAAAGCCCCAGAAACTTTAGGCAGCGAAATGTCAACTTTCTAAAAGTGGCAATTCCAAAATAATTATTTTAAATTCCACTTTACTATTAATATTAAAGATGATTTTATATTTTGATAAAAATTAGTGGAAGCAGTTCTTCTCTCGCTCCTATCAATCAAAATTTAGCAATTAACAAATGTAACAATGTAGCCCAAAGATTTGCTTTGAGAGCAGCCAACTTTGCAACAGGGAACAATGTTTTTGTGGATGCTTCACTTTAAGGACATACTCAACATTAATTTTGATATGTCCTACTTTTAAATATCATGCACCCTGCATTTATGAGCAATTAGCAATAAAGCCTACTTAGGGGTGACTTATTAGTATCTAAAAGAATGGTTCAGGCCTATCAAAAGGGGGTGACTTTCATGGAAGTCATTTTTTGAGATACTCCTGGCACTTCCTTTGCGACCCCTGGCTTCAAAGAAGCCAAATGGTTTCGCTCCTCTGATGCCAGGGGTCGCAAAGGAAGTGCCAGGAGTAGCAGGGAGCAAGTTAGAGGTCTGAGCTGCGACCCCTGACTACTGCCCAATGGCATCCATGGTTACTTTGACAGGTTGACTTTGCAGTTTAAAGCTGCCACAGGTGGGTTACCTGTGTGCATTACCAGGCTGCACATGGTTGCAGTCTTTCATGCACATCCCACACAGCTGTGCATGAGTAACTACCCCCCAGCTGTGTCGCAGCAACCTTATCTTAAAAGGCAGCCACTATCAGTAAACACACAATTAAATTATTGTGAGTGAGATTCGGGTAGTGAGACGCACCCTTAGTAAAGGTCCACAAAGCATGCGATCAAAGAGCAATAAATCTGGGCATACTAAATGGGCGGAACTCATTTTCAGCAATGTACATGATCCAGCATCAGCAGTGCAAAGGTGGCAACTTCTGTACCATATAATTGGGTATTAAGTACTGTCGAAAATCTTTGAATTTATTTTGTATGCTATATAAAAGATCATGACTAGTATGACCATACTAATTGTACACGAACTCTTGCATACACAAATTAAAGAGCATATCATGTGCCTTGAAAAAACGTTCTTTTTTAAGAAGCACTACAAATGTTGCAGCAATTATTTGCAGTTATTTTCTCCTTGCCATTTTGGTCTGATCACACACTTTTCTTTTAAAATAATGTATATTTTTGGAAAGATAAAAAAAGATCCGGCACTTTAATATATGTTGGTTTCCTTGCCATGTGTGTGTATTGTTTTCCCCTCTGACGGCTTGATGAGCGGGTGTGAGTTATCCAGAAGTGCAAAACGCTACCACCGATTTCAGGGCCCAGAATGCCTCGTGCCAAAGGCGGGGTCCTTAAATAGGTGGCAGAGTGGCCTACTGCCACCTATTTCGTTTCACTAACACCGGTACTCTTCAGCAAAAATATTGATTCCCACTGTCAGAGTGAAGATGGAACACAACACCATTGTCTATTCGAACAAGTGGCAGCCGTGACTCAAACAGGCAAAGCAAATTGCAAAAGAAATGCGTGTTCCCTCACACTTAGAGCAGGTGCATACTGATAGCAGAGCATGCATACAACAACACTCTCTGGGCCTCAGTAGTGCATACTTCTCTCAAACCAAGCACATGCATCTGTAGGGTGCATGCTTTCTTCATACAAGAACAGGTTCAGCACTGGAGGTAGCAGTGCTCTGTTCATTCACACAGAGAACAGGCACTGTAGAGGCAGGACCAGTGCCAGCTGCCATAGAAAACAACAGTTATCATGTTAGGGGAACGAAGTGCCTGGAAGGTGTGTAAGAGATAGATGCACAAATTATCATTTATAATTAATGAGCACTAACCTTCTTAGCCACAGGAGCAGTGTGTGTACACCAGAATGGAGGTAATCAGAGAAGGCCCAGTAATCCATATTGTGGCATGTGTCAGGCAGAGATCCTGTTAAGGAAGGAAACGGAAACCAAAAGACAAGAAAGGGAATCAATGACATACGCATTATCTATGCACTAAGGTTTCCCTTTCCTTTTTATCTTTTCTTTTTCTTTTACACTTTTATGTATTCAAATAGAGGGATACAGCTTAGTGCTGAATAAATACACCCATGAAAGGGGATGAATGTGGAAGAGCAATCAAGACTAACAACCTGAACAGAAATTACACACACTTTAAATAGTCCCAGATTTCACCTAATCCTGTTAGACCGATGGAAGCCAACACTTTTGAGCAGGGGTTCATGTCCCAAGTCCTTCTCAAGATTTCAAAGGTGGACAAGCTCCTTCTAGGGCCGTGGCTCAGAGCCCAGTCAACCTGGCACCTGCGAGGGTGAAAGACGAAGAGTTTTGTCGGTTGTTGCCCTGACAGTGCAAATCAACCTCTTTTGTGCCTCCTTGCTGGCTTCACCCCTCCATGTAAGCCCAATACTTTTCTTAACTTCCTGAGTCCCTTAATCTTTCTAGTTTACATAAGAAGGCATTCTGGTGACTTTCTAGAATATCCCCCAAAACATATCCCACTTGGATTATTAGTATTGCATGACACTCTGGGGTAAAACACGAGATAATGTATTGAAAGGCGACTTACTCTCCTTCAATTGATGCTACTAGGACTGCAGAATGGCACTGATTTAGTAGATTTCAATTTCTTCAATCTTAGCCAAGGTCTTCACTGACCTGACCTGTGAGCCTTGCGAAAACTTTTTTTAATGTCTCCTCAAGTTAACGTCCCTCTTGTTGTCCTATGTCTGATCCCTTCCCACTCTCTACTTACCCTGCCCCCTCACTCCATTAACTTTACTAAGAGGCCTCTGAACAAAAACAATTGTAGCCAATAGGTGCCATTTCTAGGCCTTGGTGAAATTCAAATTACCCCAGCGTAATTCACGTACTTTATAGGATTTTGTCCACGCTTGTTACGAAAACTTCAGAAATCACACGATTATACCACTTACATAATTACTCACTAATTATGGTAACTATTTATCACAAATATACAATTTATTGTAAAGATTTAGTATGAACGCACAGGAACAACAGAACAAGAGCGGCTGTTGCTCATAGTGCTTTTGTTTTTTGCATTTATTTAGTGTGAAATGTATTCTTGCAACTAAAATTCGCAAAAAAAACACATTTTGCGATAAAATATACAGCTAAATTATGGATTTGCATTGTGCGTAATTACACATAATTTTCCTGAAATTTTGCAAATTTACAAGAAAGCAAATTATTCACATTTGCACACCCACAGTGAGTTGCTGTCATGGACAACTTCTTAATCAGTCTCCCTGAATGTCACCTTCAGCCAGCAGGGTGAGTAGATTTAGTATACTGGATACTGCAGCTTAAGTCAGCGCTGCGAGAGCAAAACCATTGCCTGCCTTGGTCAACTAGGAATTTTAGTCATAACAGTACATTGTAGGGCAGTGGCGTAACATAGGTCTCCGCAGCCCCCGCGGTACTGGGGGCCCCCTCAGCACAGTACCCCTGCTTTTAGAGCTCCTGACAGACCACGCAGCGGAGCCTACCATGTACTTTGCAGGGGCCCCTTCAAGTTTCGGTTCGCAACTGTTGTAGGGAAAAATAAGATTACCCCTTACTACTATAAGGCTGGTTGCAAAGCATTAGGCTAGCCTCACTGATTCCTGTGCACTTGGCTACATCCTGCTGACCCATCCATCCCCTTGTAAAGATGTCACATGCAATATGCCTTTATCAGCACTAGAGGATGAAAATACGCTGAGCCCTGTCAGAAAGTGATACATTAAAGTATGCTACCACTTTGAGGCAGGTTGCAATATCTAGGGCTTGCCACACTGATGAGATGATATGACCCTCAATCTACCTTTACTGGCATTAGAAGATAAAAGTGTTTTGAGCCCTGCCAGCCAGGGATACATTAAACTACCCCTGTTACGCTAAGGCTGATAGCAATGTCTCGGGCTAACTGGCTGATTCTGGGACATATGGTCGCATCCTGATGACTCTCCAATTGCAAAGATATGACCTGCAAACTACCTTTTGCGCCAATAGAAGGTGAAAGTACAATGCCCCTTGCTAGGCAAGAAAAAAACAACCTAGTCTCAAACAAATGAATGCTGGTCGTACTATCTTGCATAACGGGTACCTGCCCTATGGATTTGAACAGAAAGGCCTAGGAGAGGTCCAAATATATTAATACAAAAACCGAGACCAGCCGTTTCTACCTCTGAGGAGTCCGCCGACCGGGACGCCCGACATGATGCGACTCTAACGCCCCCGCTGATCCCCGCAGCCAAGAGCATGCCAGGACGGACCTCTTCTGTCCAAATAACAGCAGAGGGACCTCACTTCCTCCCGTGATTTCCTTTCGGGTTTCTACACTTCCCTGTACCGGTCGGCGGCGCGCTCCCTCCTCCCTGAGAACCCACCGAGGAGAGTATTCCCTGCCACTTCAGGGTCTCTGCGCATTCCACGCGCCCCAGGATTCCATCAGCCTCGCCCCACTTGAGCATATCCCCAGGGGCAGACCGCTTGAGAATCAACTGAGGAGAATCCCCCGCCATCGCTGGGTCTCCGCGCCCTCGACTTGCACCAGAAACGCCATCAGCCTCATCATACCTGAGTCAGAAATCCTACCTGTTTGTGGTTCCCCTTCCGCCCCTCCACTGTGCCCTGATGAAGGTGTAGTCCCGGACGGGACCATACACCGAAACGCGCGTAGGCGCTCCTCCCTATTTAGGAACCTACCCGGACCTTGAACCATCGGTCCCCATGTTATCTACAACCATCATCGCTTGGTGCTGTTTGATTTGAGAATGAATGCTGTATGAATGTTGTTGATATGCTAGAGCGGAATCTGAACCACTATTTACTTATTTTTATTATTGTGTTTATTTATTTCAATGTAGGTTAACCCACGAAATATATTTATATATTAGTTTATATATAAAAAAAAGCAGTCCCTTAAATAAATTCATTCCTGAAAAATAAATTTTGATACTAAATGAATAAACCTGTGTGTGCGGTGTAATTTGCTTGGGCTTAGGTGTTTTTGTATTAATATATTTGGACCTCTCCTAGGCCTTTCTGTTCAAATCCATAGGGCAGGTACCCGTTCTGCTTTTGATGTTTCTTTCCCCGTCTACCTGCCTTAGATCGATGTGGGGTCCCCCTCTGTATTGAAGAAACGTACTATCTTGCATAGCCATGCTACATCCTAGACAATTGGTCCCATCCGGCTGGTCCCTCCCATTGCAAAGCTATGGCCTACAATCTATCCTTATCAGCATTAGAAGATGGAAGTACTCTGAGACCTGCCATCGAGGAAAATCAAACTACCACCCCCTCTGACAATAAGGTGTGACACAATATCTCAGGCTAGCCCTGCTGACTCCTGGGCGATTGATCAAATCTTTCTGACTTTTCACATTATGAAGAAATTACTCGCAATCTGCCTTTGTTAATATTAGAAGACGAAAGTAAACCAAGCACTGCCAGCCATGAAAAATTAAACTATCACCTACCACTGGTCACAATTTATCACACTAACCTTGCCAATTTGTGGGCACTGGGTCCCATCCTGCTGGTGTTTCCCACTACAAAGAAATGACCCACAAACTGCCTTTATTGGCATTAGAAGATGAAAGTACACCTCCCTGCAAGTCATAAAAAATCATACTAACCCCTACCACATTAAGGCTTGTCACAATGTCTCAGTCTAGACTTGGTGTATCCTAGGCAATTGGTCCCATCTTGCCATTGTGAGATGTGACCCACAATCTACCTTTATTGGTATGAAAAGATGAAAGTATGCTGAGTCATGAAAAATTAGACACCCCTCTACCACTTCAGGAAAGGTAGCAATGTCTTGTGCTAGTATTACTGATTCATAGGCTCCTTGTCTCATCCTGACGACCATTACCATTTAGAGGAAATGTAACGCAGACTGCATTTTTCAACGTTAGCAGATTAAGCATACCGAGCCCTGCCACCAAGGGAAATCAAACTACACCCTGCCCCTTTAAGGCTGGTCATAGTGTCTCGAGCTAGCCTGACTGGTTCTTAGGCACTTGTCCGATCATGCTGACCCACAAATTGCAGGGATGCCATCCACAACCTGCCATTATCAGCATTTGAAGTTGAAGCACATTGAGACCCGCACATTAACTTTACAGATGCCTAACTTTGACCAGAATTATCTTGGTGGCAAGGGCCTCAGTTGGTGCAGTCGTCGTGGCTTTGCAGTTCAAGCCTGCCCTTAAGGAGAAGATTCTTTGCTCACCTGTATCATTGTAGCATTTATATTGCACCTAGTACTCCTATATGGTGCACTGAAGCACTCTCCCACACAAACAGCAAGCAATACCCAGTAAGGTGTGTGGTTAGAACCTAGGGGCCTATGCAGGAAATGTTTTCATTTTGAGCATAATGGCCACTATGGTGCAGTTATCATGTTACGTCAACTGTGAGAAATTGAGTTGTTGGAAGACCTGGGTGTGAGCCTGGTCAAGCAGCAACTACAATCTTTATTAGGATGAGGCACAAGCCAACCCGAAATGAACCTGTGCTCAACCCTCGAGTAGCTTGGAACAAGCAATCACGCTTAACTTAGAGGCAATGTGTAAAGTATTTGTGCACAGAAACATCCATTACAATGCAGTTATTACAACAACATACCTTTACAACGCAACTGTTACAACACATTGCCTTTACATCGTATGCCATCACAATGCATACCATTACAACGCATGTCACTACAACGCATGCCATTACAACGCATGCCATTACAACACATGCCATTACAATCCATTATAAGGGAAGTAATGGAGATTATTTTAGTATTAGGGTAGGTATGGGTTTTGGGGTAAATGGGAATAGCAATTTTTACCACTAAACTATCCAACACTTTCCCTACTGTTGCACTCACTGGAGTGGGAATAGTAATTTTTACCCCTACACTAGCCAACACTTACCCTACTGTTGTACTCACTGAAGTGGGAATAGTAATTTTTAGCCCTACACTATCCAACACTTACCCTACTGTTGCCCTAAAAGTATTCTGCTTTGTAATGGCATGCGTTGTAATGGAATGTTTTGTAATGGTAGTATAAAACAATTTGTTAATGGCATGCTTTGTAAAATCATGCAATGTAATGGTAGTTGCGATGTAAAGAATGTGTTGTAAAAGTATGCGTTCTAATTGCATGCGTTGTAACGTCATATATTCATTTGTGCAACCCTACAAACAGTAATAAAGTGAAAAACACCAAACAGAAAAGATCACCACACCAAGTTAAAAAATAAGAGAAATATTCAATGAATAAAACAAGACCAAAACAACAAATAACCAATCAGTAGAACCAACGTTATGTATTTTTAAAGATTTTAGTGAAAGTAGTGCCAAAAAGCACAAAGCTCCATCTAGGGATATCTGGTCATAGTCAAACCGGGTCAAAGTCACACCACATTGTCAGGCCGACCGCGATGGCGTGTAGGTTGACTCCAGTCACCAAGCTAGGCCAGTTGATGTTTACCTTCTCAAATTTGCCAAGAGTCCCGATAGTGATGGAGGAGGGCCGCGTGGAACAGGGAGAGTGTCGCGGGAGGATGTCAGTGTAGCGCGAACAGCAGGCCAGGTGTCCCGCTTGGAGTTTCCTGGAGTTTCGCTTTGGCGGTCCCTAATATTGGTCAAAGCTGTAGCATTAAGAGGCAGCTGCTGGAGCTTCATGTTAAATCGTGGTGCGAAAGGCGAGCTCTGGGTGAGAATGGCCCATTTGCGGTAGCGAAAATCAAAAAAGCTTGAATTCAGGTGCCTGGGCCACAGCAGAGATCCAGGGTCTGAGGGGCACCACTTGGAGGTCAGGAACTCACAGCAGCTGGGTCCAGGATGTTGGGGGGCCTTTGATGTCCATGAGGCTCAGATCAGGAGACCAGCAGACTAGACCTTTGAGTCACTCTAGTGTCCTGGGTTCAAGGGTGAACTTGCAGTTCCAGTTCTCTTCTCACCAAGGCAAGAGGGGAGCAGGTCAGTACAGCAGGGCAACAGTTCCTTCAGAGCAGCAGTCCAGCAGAGAAGCAGTCCCTTCTGCAGCACAGCAATCCTTCGTCCTTGCAGACTATCCACAGGTACAGAAGTGTACTAAGGAGTTGGTGTCTGAGGTCCAGCATTTGTGCCCACGTGTGCCTTTGAAGTGGGGCAAGCTTCTAGAGACATGCCTTTGAAGTGCACAGATGCCCTGCCTTCCTGGGCCTGGCTTCAGACTAACTAAAGGGGGTATACAGCCCTTTGTGTGGAGACAGTACACAGCCAATTCAAGTTTAAATTGTGCTGGGCCCAGCTCCTCCCTCCCATCCTGCCACTGATTGTCCATCCAGTCACCTTTGTGTGTGACTATCTAGGAGGAATACACAAAGCCCAACTGTCCCCCTTACCCAGTTATGTGACCCAGAGACAGGCTGATGGCACCAAATGGCTGAGGCAAGAAAATGCCAACTTTCTAGAAGTTTGCAGAAAATAAGGAGTTAGGTCCCGGGTTACAGGGTCAGCTGGACCATAGAATAATTTATACAAAGAGAAATGCTGGCCCTGCGATTTTTGATAGCTATATTTTGAGCAACAAACCAAATCCTTGTTATGATTTGTATGGTCGAATTTATTTAAACCATTTACTTTTTCATATAAATCTCATTAAGTTAAAGCATTGATTGCATGAGAAAAACACTACGTACATACAATTTATACAAAAACATTTGACAAAGAATTTTAACAAAAATACATAAATACATATGACAAAATGACATCCAATCATTAAGTGTACATAAATATACAAATACGGTCATACGAGAAGCATCAGTCGTTATGTAGTATTAAGCAATGAAGCTATTTGCAGTAAGGAAAAGAAAACAAAATGAATTGTAACAAATACAAATTTTCAATTGTCTGATAAATAAACTTGAATTCTTTCTGCTATTGCCAATTCCTTTCTGCTATTGCCGACGCGTTTCGAACTCGCTCTGGCATTTGGCAAGTTCTCATCAGGGCTTTCTCGTATTATTCTTCTGAAAATTATGTACAAAGAAAATGAGTGAGATTTTGCAATCCTCATTTTTGTCCCCTATATACATTGCCCCCTACCAAGACTTTCTAGAAAACGTGTACCTTTATTTTCAAGTTGGCAGCGGGTTTTCAATTTTCAAGAGATCCTATTCAATCAATGTAGATTCGGTTCTAGAAAATTACAACGAACCAAATTACAATATAGTAATGGTCAGGACAGCCTGCGCCTAGATGGCCAGAGGACAATCTTGGAAAATTACCTTCAAACCAGTAGTCTGCACTTCTGTTTGGTAAATATTTGAAACAGCCGTGCGTGGGACAAAAATCAGCTCCCACCCGCCAGCCGGCGGTGGACACGAGTTCGAAACGCGTCGGCAATAGCAGAAAGGAATTGGCAATAGCAGAAAGAATTCAAGTTTATTTATCAGACAATTGAAAATTTGTATTTGTTACAATTCATTTTGTTTTCTTTTCCTTACTGCAAATAGCTTCATTGCTTAATACTACATAACGACTGATGCTTCTCGTATGACCGTATTTGTATATTTATGTACACTTAATGATTGGATGTCATTTTGTCATATGTATTTATGTATTTTTGTTAAAATTCTTTGTCAAATGTTTTTGTATAAATTGTATGTACGTAGTGTTTTTCTCATGCAATCAATGCTTTAACTTAATGAGATTTATATGAAAAAGTAAATGGTTTAAATAAATTCGACCATACAAATCATAACAAGGATTTGGTTTGTTGCTCAAAATATAGCTATCAAAAATCGCAGGGCCAGCATTTCTCTTTGTATAAACTTACTAGAAGTGGCATTTTAGAATTGCAACTTAAAATTCGACTTCTCCATAAGTTATAATTTTAGAGATAACAATGATGACCTAGTCAGTTCAGTTCAGTTCAGTTCAACTTTATTCGGATACGATAGTACCCATAAAAGCACAAATCATTAATACATCACAAACAATCCGTACAAGTATAAAAATTCATATGTCTAAAGTGCACAGTGCGAAGAACAAAGCCATAATTTTTACTAACCCTGGGCGTAGTTCGCGTAGTAGCGCTACGCGAAGCTACGCGAAGTGCACTACGCGAACTTCACGTAGCACTATGCGAACTGCGTAGTAGCATGTTCGCACTGTGCAAGATGCATTTTCAATGATTGCACAGTGCGAACAAGCATCCGGCACTGTGCAATCATTGGAAACGGCATCTTGCACAGTGCGAGCTGTAGTTTTCTGCTGCTCGAGTAGATTTTTACTCGAGCGGCAGCTTTCTCAACGCGAACTGGTAGTTTCTCATCACGAGCGGTCTCGAGCATGCACGACCACTCGCAATGAGAAACCTGACCTCCCCGCATTGAGAGTCTCGCCAGGATGTCATTTTGCTTGCTCGTAGTCGCGAACATGACGTTGAGGACCGCGAACAAGCAAAAAATGACTGCTACACTATGCTACGCTGCGCTACGCGTGTTCGCACTGTGCTACGTGCAGCTCGCGTAGTGCGAAGTTGCGCAAACTTCGCAAACTACGCGAGCGTAGCGTAGTGCTTCGCCCAGGGTTAATTTTTATATAAAACAGTTAAAACATTTCCCAAATTGCATCTCAAATGCTCAGGGATCCATCATAGACCTACGTGTTCTGATCGCGATTTTAAGGAAAGTGCTAGTGCGGAAAATCAGTTCAACATCATCTAAAGCTAATATACACTGATATGCTACATCCAAGGTAATCGGTCTTCTCTTTTTAAAATATGGGTGAAGAAACTGCTTAGAGTATTTAAGATAATATTTACAAAAGAATAAAACGTGTATAATACATTGCTCACTCCTCTCGTCACAAGGGCACAGGTTTTGGTTACAATTTGGGCTATGGCCCAATGGAAAACAAAGTGCAAATCTAATTGTGCCTGCTCTTAATCTGACCATATAGGCTCCTCTCCCAACGGTTCATGGCTAAAGTCAAATACATATCGAGCGGGTGGCAATGCTGTTCGATAACCATATAGTTGTGCACAAGTGTTTTCCCTGACTCCACAACATCGCGTTCTCTGTTATAAAGGGAATATAAAGCATTCCGCAGTTCCTTTTTTGGAGCTGCTTCTGCTGAGATTGGGTCTAGGAAGAGATTCTCTCTTTTAACACTATGCAGACTTTGAAGCATGCCTCTTAGCCATGGAATTTATAGTCCTTTGTCACATTTTAGACAGTCAGTAATAATCTGTCGTGTCAGGGATGCCGCTTCGTTCTTCCACACTGATATCCAAAAAAGTGCAGGTCAGGCACGAATAAAATCAGTTATAAAATTAATGTTGAGCTCCTTATGACATATATATTGAGGGGTTGAGATTGGGGTACTCAGCAGTTTCCTACAAAACTTGTTTTCTTCCTGTTGAATACCTACAGGTTTGACTGTTCCCCAAATCTCAGCACCGTATGTAGCCACCGGAGTGCACTGAAGTTTATAGATTTTCTGAACTGCTAGAAGAGCCCCAGTGGTCTTAGGACGGGGCAGGCTCAGGATCAAATTGATGGGCTTTGAGAACTTGCTCCTGGAGTGAGCTAAATGCTCACTCCAGGAGCCGTTCACAGCAAAGGGCAACCCCAAATAGACAAATGATCTAACACAGATTAATTTTTGGCTATCTATTGTGATAGTGCCTATCTCACGCTTCCCTGGCCCACTGCACATTAAAAAGGATTTCTTAAAATGTACCCGCAAGTCTAACTCTTTCATGTAATTATTAAAATTTTGGACCAGGAAACGCAAAGAGTTTGGGGTGCGGCCTATAAGGACTGCATCATCTGCGTAAAGGAGCACAGGGATGGGCTTCCCATTTATGTAGGGGACAACTTGAGTGGCCATTTTCAAGGAGCTGTTCAGCCCATTGATATATATAATAAAAAGTAGGGGGGCCAGGACACAACCTTGTCTGACCCCCCTTGCCTACATCAATGGTCCCCGAAACCTCACCTCCCATGCCGAGCCTTACTTGTGCCTGGAGGTCTTTGTGTAGGTATGCTAAAAAGTTTACTAGTGGCTCATCCAGCCCTCCTGCCAGTTGGATTGTCCACATCTTTGCCCTGTTCACCAAGTCAAAAGCTGTGGACAGATCCATAAAAGCCATATAAATAGGAGACCTCCGTGCGATAGTATATTTCCCAACAATTAGATTTAGGTTGAGACATTGTTCGATTGTTCCAACCTTGCCCCTGAAGCCCAACTGACATGGATCTAAAATAGCATTCGCTTCTGTCCATGCCAAAATGTTATTGTACAGGACTCGTCCTAATATTTTAAGGGTATTATCTATTGGGGAAATAGGTCTGTAATTACATGGAAGGGATCTATCTCCTTTCTTAAAAATTGGGACTATTATACTCCTAGCCCAAGTGCCGGGTAATTTTGCCACAGTCAGACTGTTAAAAACTTTCAAAAGCAAAGGGGCCCAGAAATCCGGATTCCACTTGATTAAATCAATAGGGAGCCCGTCTGGCCCCGGCGCTTTATTTCCTAAGCTCTGATTGATGGCTTCTACAACTTCTAAAATACTTATTTCTATAGGTACAGGGCTACCTGGAGCATAGGTTGCCTCACTTGATAATGGTGTGGCATACATTTCTGAAAAATGTTCAACCCATGCATCACTAGAAATGTAGATGTATGGCCCATGGATCAGAGGTCCCTTACTGCTGCCCAGAAGATGTTACCCTTTTTTTGGTTGGCAGCCTCGGAGAGTTTTTCCCAGCGTTCACTCAAGAGATCCTTCTTCCTGCTTTCAGTCACCTCATTATACTTCTTTCTGGCCAGTTTGACTTCTATTTTACACCTTGGAGTATCTGAAAGTGCCCTGCGTAAATTCCTATTTGCTTGCGTGCATTCATGATTAAACCATCTGGGGGTGCTTGCCAATTGGAAAGTGGGTCTGGAAAGAAGGATGTTAATCGCTTCACACAATTTTGTGAAATCCTGATCATTACAGGTGAAGATTGCAATGAAAGACAAGAATCCATAAGATACATTTTATCCTTAGCCAATTTCCTAAATATTTTAGAACTATCAACCCCCTTCCAGAGTAATCTTAAATTGTCAGTTTGCAACGTTAGATTTGTGGCACCGCTTTCTATCTGGAAAGTCGGCCTGGGGACAGTAGTCATCAATATTATAATAGGGTTATGGTCTCCGAAGTCTGAGGGAATAACTTCGGCTGTAGCTAACTGTTTTTCTATCAAGGGACATATAAAAACAAAATCTATTGTAGAGCTACAGCCCCTACCCCTACAGGTCCCTTCCTATGTCAAAGATCACTCTTCACTACTTTCATTTCGAAATCATCTTAAGACTTGGCTCTTTAATCAGTAAGATGTCAGTGGAACCCCCGTAATCTGCAAACTCTAGCGCCGTAAGGTATTTGTGCGCTTTAGAAATTTTAAAAATAAATAAATAAATAAATAAGTTGGATGGTTAATCAAGGTTGACCTTGCTACCAGATCCATGACATTGGCCAGATAATGAGATCTTATAAACTGGCCAAGTTCTACGCCTCTGCATGCGTATTGACCATAATAGACTAACCCTCCTTCAGATTCTGTGCCGGAAATGTGGGCATTAAAATCACCCCCCAGAAGAATACCTAAGGGGTCCCCATTGTTAGACTGGGTATCCAGGTTGGAAATAAATTCAAAAAGCTTAATAAAGATGGCGCGTCCAAGATGGCGACCTGATCAGACGCAGGTCTCCGCGACTCCCTGCCCTGATCCCTCCTACAGCCCCTAATAGTGGCGTTTAACCTCCCCACACCATCACGCACAGCTGCCGCCGAGATCTGAACCACCCGTTGCCCCCTGAAAGCTATCGCGGAACCTGCGCGACCCCCGTGGGGCTTTGAATCGGAAGTGATATCCTGGCAGCGGCTCCCGAAATGGCGGCCACCCTGGTGCGGTGACCGGATCGCACACTCTCTAACCCGGCCCCCGATCATCGGAGGGGCCGACGAGCTGCCTGCAAAGCCTGCCGGAATGATCCGCTACCCCCGGCCCCGGGTCTGGGACCCACGCAGAGTACCGGTTGCCACCGACGCGGTCCGGGAGGCGGTGGAGGTGAGGCCGGCCGGACACCGTGAAAATTGAGCCCCGGTCTTGGGCCTAGTGGAGGGGCGCAACTGCAGTCTGCACCACGGCCTACCGATACACCCCTGGGGTGCGGAAACAGCACCCGGAAACAAGACCGGCGCATTACGAGGCCCACGGGGTGCACTGGCTGGATGTCCTGACGCAGGAGATCCCACCTTGAGGCCTGCAAAGCTATTGCACCCGGAGGGGACGGAAACCGACCTGGGCACGCCAGGGACCAACGAGCTGCACCGGGCTGGTGCGCAGAGGTGAGGAGAATAGAGGTGGGCACTAAGGCAGAGGCTCGGGGGGCGCACTCGAGCTCCCGGTGTTGGGGCCGGCTGGGCCTGAGGACCGCGCAGCGCCTGAGGACCAATGCTAACGTTTGGAGAGGGAGGCTCATTCTGATACACGACCTAGCTTGACCGCCCCTGCCCGCCCGCTGGTGGTCATCCGGGAGTGGCGGTGGGACGCCGGGGCTCCTGGAAAAGCTACCCACTGACTTGTTGCCCCTTAGCGCCGCAGTATTATTGAGCCGTGACCCCGGAGGCTTCCTAAAAGACTGGCGTTAACTAAGCCGGGAGGGACGGAGTGTGGACCATCATCGATTTGGCGCTGACTGCCTAGCTCTCCATCAGAGACCCCCGACGCAACTGCGAAAGCGCCATCCTCCACACAGCACACCTCGCATCTAACCTCGGGCCTGCCGGACCTCTGCACTTACATCTGCACCCTGAAGCCAAACGGGGGAACCGCTTAGACTACCGGACGCAACATGGCAGGCCCTGTGGGGGAAGAAACCGACCCAGACACTCCCAGAGATGCTGGCAAAATCCCAACACAAGGCCGGGAAGGACCCACCCTCTCCTGAGAACGCAAGAACGCAATCGGAACCATCCGGGGACCAAGTGCCCATCACCAGGTCCTTTCTGGAGACATTGTTCAATTCCCTCAGGGACGATTTCAAGTCCCTGAAGCAGGAGGTGGCAGGAGAGGTCCGAGAGCTCAGGCGAGACGTGGAGGGCCTTGGGGAACGAGTAGTCGCCAAAGAGGAGGCCGATCAAACAAGAAGTAACGAAATCGAACAGCTCCAGCAGGAGGTCCTGAGACTCACGGACCAATAACTGGACCTCCAAGCCCACGCGGAGGACCTTGAAAACCGCTCCCGTCGCAACAACATACGGGTCCGGGGGGGTCCCTCAGAAAGCGGAAGGGACGGATGTCACTAGCTACCTACGAGACCTTTTCCGAAGCATCTTGGGAGAACCTGTTGACTTTCCCGTCCGCATCGACCGGGCACACAGAGTTGGGCTTCCTAGACGCGCTTCCGCCCCACCGCCGGACATCTTGGCCTTCTTCCCTGACTTCCCGCTAAAAGAGAGGATTCTTCGGGAGGACAAGCGAGCACAACCTCTTCAATTCCAGGGCCACCCGGTCACCCTATACCAGGACCTCTCGGCCATCACACTACAAAAACGAAAAGAGTTCAAAGTTGTGATGGACTTTCTGCGACGGCAAGAAATCCCATATTCTTGGGGCCACCCATTCAGGTTGATATTTAAATGGAACGGGGCCCTTCACCAAATGCGCTCCCTCAAAGACACTTGCGTTCTTCTGGGACTTCATTTGGAGGAAGATGCACCTACAGTGAGAGCGTCGCAGGGGCCATCCAGAGGAGGCTGGCAGACAGTGGGCCGTAGACGATCCCCATCGCAACGCTTGAAGCCCGAGGCCCACATCATAACACAGGAGAGGGCTACGGCAGTGGCGGAAGTAGCCAGAGAGACATTACCCTCCAAATGATTTTTACGCTTGATGGGGAGATTGATCATAGCATGTACCATGCTCATGGGCTGGGGGGGTGCCGGGTGGGGGGCCGCGATGGCCGCCATTGGACATGACCCTTGTAAGTAACTTCACCACGGACCTGTGTGGACTGACAGGACTGGGACTATATCTTTTTTCGGTTTGGGGGTTGGGGAGTGGGCAGTGGGTGGGGGGGCTGCACCTTCAGGTTCGAGGGTACGGGTCTTGATATGGGGAATTTGGTTGGGGAGTTGGGGTTCTGGGGGGAGGGCGGGTGGGGGGTTTCAGTTAGAGTTGGTTGGGGTCAACGGGTGGGATTGTGGGTGGGAACCAGTGTGCCAAAAGGGATTTGTCAGTGATGGAATTGCTAAACTACATTTGTCTCCCATTGCTTCGCTTGCTTCTTCCGCTAACGCCTCTCTTTCGCTCACCTCTGGAGATGTCTTTCTCCGCACACAACGCTTCATGCACGCTCCCTCCCGGGGCCGGGGTTCCCGGGGTCCCCTCAGGCTGGCTGGTTCATTGCATCCCTATCTGCCACGAATGCATACCTCTGACTTTGCGCTACCCCACATGCCCTCCTTACCATGGCTGATTTCACTTTGAAAGTGCTGACCCTTAATGTGAAGGGGTTGAATAATCCTATCAAAAGAAGGGCTGTCATTTCCTACCTAGAAAACTCAGGGGCCGACATTTGTTTATTACAGGAAACTCACCTTCTGCCCAAAGACTGGCACAGAATGCGTTCCCGCATCTTCCCACAACAGTTCTTTTCGTCTCTCCCTACGAAGAGGGCCGGGGTGGCTGTCCTAATATCTTGGCAGTTCCGGGGAAGGGTGGGGGACAAGGCGGGTGAGGTCAAGGGTCGCCTTTTGGCCTATACATTCTTGATAGGCGACACACGCCTGACGATCGGCTCTATCTATGCCCCGAATACGGGACAGGAGGCGTTTCTGAAAGGCGCGACTTCTGAGTCACTTCAACCCTCTAACTCGCTCCTGCTCTTGGGTGGGGACCTCAACTTGGTTATGGACACGAACAAGGACAGGTCGGGACATCGTTACGGGGATTCAGGCACTCTCGGCGACCGGAATAGAGTGGCTGCAAGAGAGAGGCCTAGTGGACCCTTGGAGGGCCACACATTCTAACGCAACACAATTCACCTTTTACTCACACGTGCACCGCACATATGCCAGGCTAGACCATTTCTTGGGTTCCCCTGAGCTGCTTACAACCCTCGACAAGGTTTACATAGTGCCTGCGGCCATCTCGGACCATGATGCAGTGAACTGTTGCTTAAAATCCCTGCGTCCCCTCGCCCCCGAGGGTCGTGGCGCCTACGCGAAACCCTCCTACAGAGACCGGAAGTCACCAAACGGCTTCATAAATGCATCGTCGACTACTTAACCATTAATGATACGCCGGAGATATCAATGTCGGCTCTATGGGGGGCCCTGAAATCAGTAACCCGCGGAGAACTCATTGCAATAGCCGCCGCAGAGTCCAAAGACCGTAAGGCAAAGAGAGACGACCTCACCGCTCAGGTTTCTAAATTGGAGAGGGTCCACAGCCGTACCTGCGCTCCGCGTCTGGAGACAGCTGAAGGCCGCTAGGGCCCAATTAGCCAGCCTAGACCCTGAAAGGGCAGAATTCGCTGCGCTCCGCCTTCGCCATACATATTATGTCGGGGGTAACAAAACTGGCCGTTTACTTGCCAGTGCCCTGAAAGCTAGGACCCAGCGCTCCCAAATCTCGGGCCTTACTGACGATTCTGGTGTCGTCCTCACTGAGGAGATTCAGGTTGCGGCGGCGTTTCGGTCCTATTATGCCTCACTGTACGGAGCCGAGGAGGTGTCCCTGGAGGAGGTCGACGCGTATTTGGATACGGCGGCGATCACCGAAATCTCTCAGGCAAACGCAGATGCCTTAGATGCCCCCATCCATCTGGAGGAGGTGGTGGCCGCTATATCCCGCCTCCGCCCGCTTAAATCCCCGGGGCCGGACGGCTTCTCGGCTGGTTTTTACAAAACCTTTAGCCAGTTGCTAGTTCCTGTCCTTACCCGGCTCTTCAACTCCTTTGAAGGCCCTAGTTCCATTCCCCCAGATATGTTAGCAGCAGAAGTGGTGGTGCTGCCTAAACCGGGTAAGAAACCCACGCACTGCTCCGCGTTCCGCCCTATTTCACTGCTAAACCTCGACCTGAAACTCTTCACTGGCATTCTAGCTGCGTGTCTTGGTACATGCCAGCCTGGGATCTTGGAGCCTGACCAATCGGGCTTTGTGCCTAACCGTCAATGCAGCGATAATACCAAACGAGTACTCCACCTGATAGACAAGGCCCATTTCCAAGACTCAGATTCCGCACTGTTAGCTATCGACGCTGAAAAGGCGTTTGACCGTGTCGACTGGACCTACTTACAGCGGGTCCTGACGCGTTTTCGGCTGGGAGGCCGCTTTCATTCTTGGATTGCCTGCTGTTACCACCGCCCCCAAGCTCGGGTCCGTTTGAGTGGCCTGCAATCGGACCCGTTTGAAATCCAACGTGGCACGAGACAAGGGTGTCCCCTTTCCCCCCTCCTGTTTGTCCTGTACATAGAGCCCCTAGCGCAGAAGATCCGGGACAACCCTGACATCCGGGGCATCACCTTTGGCCGAGAACCCCACACAATCAGCCTTTATGCTGATGATGTGATAGCTGCTCTCGATCAACCAGGCCGCTCTGTACCCGCCTTTTTGGAGGAGTTAGACTCCTTCGGTGCTGTCTCGGGCTTTCAAATCAATAGGGGGAAATCCCTGATATTACCTCTGGGCAAAAACGCCCATTCCGACGGGTCTGCCTCTACATACGGGAGTGATCTCCAGTCCACCACACAACTCCCGTATCTGGGAGTCACCCTCACTTCCTCGACGGAGTCGACAATAGCACTTAATTACAAGACCCTCGCTGCCCAGATCCGGACGGATCTCGTGCGTTGGTCAAAGCAACCCCTCTCCCTACTGGGGAGGGTCGCAGCGGTGAAGATGTCGGTCTTGCCTAAGATCTTATATCTTTTTCAGACCCTCCCAGTTGGTCCCCCCCATAGGTGTCCTCGCGGACCTACAGGCCGCTTTCCACCGTTTCATCTGGGAGGGGAAGCTTGCGCGCTTACATAAGCAGATGGCGTACAGGAGCATGGATGAGGGGGGTCTTGGTGTCCCCAACCTACTGCAATATTTCCTAGCCTCTCAGCTCCGCTATCTGGTGGAGTGGTATAGGCCGGAGTCCGAGAAGAGGTGGCTCTTCCAGGATAGGGCTATGGCTCAGATGTCCCCTCTGGAGGGTTCCTTTCCTCGCCCGGCAGCATCGACCGCGATACATCTTGAACTCACCTATCACCCGTACCATCATGCGGGTTTGGGACACGATCGCTGTCAAGAGGGGCTTGACGACCTTCCCTTCCCCATTTACCCCCATCCTGGACAACCCGGAGTTTCCGCCGGGCAATGATCCGCATGCCTTTTTGCAATGGCGTGGTACCGCCTGCCATTCTGCCGGCGACCTTTTCGACCTACAGGGCTTTCTTCTCCTCTCGGATATCAAGCAAGGATATGAGATAGCGAACCCTCACCTTTTCCAGTACTTCCAGCTCCGACACTGGCTCACCAACCCGGTCACCGCCACTATGGTGGGACGTCCGATGACAGTTTTTGAGAAATGGCTGTTGACAAAAGACATGGACAGTCATCTTATTTCGGACATCTACAAAATGCTCACGCCCCCACTCACCCCAGGTAAAACAGCGGGTCAAAGGCGTTGGGAGGCTGAACTGGGTAGGGCACTAACACCTAAATAATGGAGCTACATATACTACAGGGCCTCACACACCACGCGTAACACGGCGGGCAGGGAAACTGCGGTGAAGCTGGCAATGTATTGGGACCTTACTCCGGTCCGGCTTCATAGGGGAAACCAGACGTGCAGCACATTGTTCTGGAGGGGATGTGGGGAGTGAGGCACATTAACCCATCTCCTTTGGGACTGTTGTGAGATCCGGAGCTATTGGGAGACGGTCCTGGATGACATTGACTCCACCTTCGATACCGAAATCCCGAGGTTCCCGGCCTATGCTATCCTGGGCCTCCCTAACGCACTCACTTTTCCCTTGAAATTGCGATTCTCCTATTAACATGAACAGAGAATCTGGATTTCATTAAAGACATGGAGGCTAACATTATGCATTAATCCTTTAATGCCACTCACAACAGCCGCTTAAATCACAAAGGAATAACAAGAATTAGATGACATCACGCCAACAATATAAGCCATGAGCAGAAGTAGAGCTGCCTCTTTTAAATGCGAGAGAACTAAGAAAAGTTCAAAGGAGCTGCAACTTGGTACGAGGAAGGTGAAAACCATGGAAGGAAGTGAAGTAAAAGCTGTAGAGATCCATTAACTTGAATTATCTGAAAATAAAATGAACAACATCAAAATTTGAACCGTTGACAAACGGGAAGAAGTCAGAAAGTTAGCAATAGCATTGGATGTAAGAAAACTTGAATTAGAAAATTGAATGTACATCAAAACTTTAAATGTTATTAAAGTCTAACTGAACAAAATATCCAAAATATCCTCCATACAAGGGAGGGGAGGGGGGGATAATGTTAGCCTCCGTGTCTTTAATGAAATCCAGATTCTCTGGTCATGTTAATAGGAGAATCACAATTTCATTACAAGACAAGGAGGCTACATTATGCACGTTGGTAGCCCTGAATAACAGCATCAGAAACATGTTCAATAGGTTTGCAATAAAAATGCGCAAAGGTAGAAGCATTAGACCAGTCTGCACATTTAAGGATAACATCCAACTTACCACCAGACCAAAAGGATTTGCTGGACATAGCACTTCTTAAAGAATGAGCTTGAAATTTAGAAAGGTCAATACCAGCAAGGTTCATGGCCAACTTAACCCATCTAGCAATAGAGCAGGATGAAATGGGTTTAAATGGTTTGACATAGGAGACAAGAAGTTGATTTGCATTATGTGGACGAAGGTCATTCATTCTTGAGTCATATTCTTTCATGCAATCAACTACACAGTTTTTTGCAGGAATCAAAACGAGGATAAAAAATGAAATCGGACATAGTCTTAGTTCTTCTGTGGATTTCAAATTTAACACCAAACATGTCATAACTCCTATAAGAGATATCTAAGGCCTTAACGTTAGAAACTCTGCGACAAGAAACCAGACATAAGAGAGAGGCAAGTTTAATTGAAAGACATTTTCTGTTAAGAAGGGAGTTATCAGGCCAGGAACAAAAAAGGTCAAGTAATAGTTTAACATCCCAAACAGATTGATATTTAGGTCTGGGGGGTCTCTTAAGTCTAATACTTTTGAGGACTCTACAAATAATACCATTCTTACCTACCGTCTTACCGTTGACAATAGAATGACCTGCGGAAATGGCAGACCTATAACAGTTAATAGATCTATAGGAGAGACCTCTGTTGAAAAGTTCCACTAGGAAATTGACTATATTACCGATAGGAGCTTCCACGGGATCCAAGTCCCTTTCCAACTAGACCATTTTTTCCAGATGCTATTATATCTGTAGTGTGTTCCGGGTGCCCAAGATTCTCCGAGGAGTGTGAGAGCAGATGATGAAAGTCCAGACAATTGGTTAGATTGCCTGACACTTTCCAGGCAAGAAGGTTCAGGTTCCCTGAAAGAACTAGGTTTGTGATCTTCTCCGTCTGCGTTTAAGAGGAGTACTTGAGAAGCAGGAATCAGGAGGGGAACGTCGCAAGAAAGTTCCAGAGCTGTGGGGAACCATGCTTGAGAAGACCAGAAAGGGGTTATCAGGATCAGAGAGCACTGTTCCTGTCTCACTTTCTGCAGGACCCTTTGGATCATAGCAAAGGGGGGAAAGGTGTAGGGGCGGAGAGGAGCCCAAGGTTGGAGGAAAGCGTTGACAGCGAGAGCACCCGGGTCTGGCATCCAGCTCAAATACTGTGGAAGTTGGAAAGATAAACGGCTTGCAAAAAGGTCCACACCGAAAGGACCCCAATAGTGGGCAAGAGAATTGAAAATGGTGGGATTCAGTTTCCAGTCGCTGAAATCTACTAGGAATCTCGAGTTCCAATCCGCTGAGAAATTGGATTTCCCGGGGAGGTACTCCGCCCTCAGGGAGATCTTGTGTTCTAGACAGAACATCCAGAGTTTCTTGGCCAGATCTGATAGGTCGGCAGATTTCGTACCGCCGAGACGGTTGATATATGAGACTGCGGAAACGTTGTCCATTTTCAGGAGAACGGATCTGCCCTGAAGAGAATGTCTGAAGCTCATCCAAGCATAGAGCCGGGCCGGCATTTCTAGGAAATTTATATGGTGGGAAGACTCGGAAGGGGTCCAAACACCACCAGTGTCCTGGTCGAGGAGACGAGCACCCCATCCATGAAGGCTGGCGTCTGACTATAGAACAAAGTCTGGATTTGAACCAAAGATAGGTCTTCCGTTCCAGGCGTCCAAATTGTCCAGCCACCAAGAAAGTTCCAATCTGGCTTCTACGTCCAGAGAAACTTGATCTCCGTACCAAAGTCCGGATCTGAGAGCTTTGGCTTTCACTCTTTGAAGAGCACGGTAGTTCAGAGGACCAGGGAAGATAGCTTGGATCGAGGAAGAAAGAAGACCAAGAAGCCTGGCCAACTCTCTGAGTGAGAGAGACTAATGTTTAAGGGCAAATCTGATCTCTTTCCGAATTTTGGCAATCTTCTTTTTGGGGAGTAGGAGGAGGCACCTGGACGTGTCCACAGTGAAGCCAAGGAACTCCAGAGATTTGGAGGGTAAGAGGATGGATTTTTCCCTGTTTATAATGAACCCAAGGCTTTCTATGAGGTTTGTGGAAGTTTGTAGATCTTCTAGAATCTGTGAGTGAGATTGGGACATTATCAGAATATCGTCTAAATAGATGATGAGACGAATACCCCTGCCTCTTAGGATGGAGACTATTGTTTTCATGATTTTGGTGAAACACCAAGGGGCGGATGAAAGACCGAAAGGAAGGGCCTGAAATTGAAAAAGGCCATTGTCCCAAATGAATTGGAGAAAAGGTTGATGTCTATTGCCATGGGTATGGTAAAATAGGCATCTTTTAAGTCTAATTTGACTAGCCAATCTCCTTTGAGTAGAAGGTCCCTGAGAAGATGGATGCCTTCCATCTTGAAATGACGGTAGACGAGGTACTTGTTTACCTCCCGAAGGTTTATTACTGGGCGCCAGCCCTTGTCTTTCTTTTTGACTAGGAAAAGGGTGCTTACAAAATTCTTTTGAGACCACGGAACCTCTATTATTGCGCCCTTCTTTATCATGGAAGAGACCTCTTCTTTGATGATCTCTAGATGTTCTGAAGAAAGAATTAGAGGATTGGGAGTGGTAGATTGGAAAGGAATCTCTGTGAAGTCTCTTTTGAAACCCTGAACTGTTTCGAGAACCCAAGGGTCTTGAGTCAAAGATTCCCAGATGTGAATAAAATGTTTGAGTCTGCCCCAGACCTTTGGAGGGGGAGAAGAAAGAAAGGCACTTACTTGAGGTGGTGTTGTTGGAAGCACCACGAGCGGGGAAGCCTCTTCCGTGTGAGCCTCTTCCTCTCTGTGGGAAGTACTGTCTGGTGTTGGAGGGATAGAAGCCTCTGCCTCTACCGGATGAACCTCTTCCTCTTCCGTAAGTGAAGGGCCGGAAATTCCCTCGGCCGGAAGAACGGCCTCTTCCGCTGGCCTGACCAAAAACACGTTTCATATTGTTTTGGGCTTTGTCCAAAGCTGTAAATGTTGCCACGTATTTGCCAAGAGTTTTGATCATATCCTCTCCGAAGAGGAGGCCATTAGGCTTAGATGATGGCTCTTTTTCAGCAGGATCCCCAAGTTTTGGGTTGATTCTAATGAGCACGGATTTCCTCCTTTCAATATTGAGTGAGGAGTTAGCATTCCCAAGGAGTACTATGGCTCTCTGACTCCAACCTTTTATTAGGTTAATATCCAAGGGTGTGTTGGAAATATGTGATTCCTCAGCAAGGTTGAGGATCCTAGTAATGTCAAGAAGACGATCTTGACAGGCTTTAAGGGCCCTTTCCAGGCCTTTTCTTGGGTCCTTGCCTAATTTGAACAGGAACTTGATCAGGTCGGGGTCTAAGTTAGGTGTTTGACAGACTTTACCCTCTATGAATGGGCGAGGGCACTCCGACCTCATGGTGTTACGCGATTCTCTTTCGAGAGAGTTCCTCAGCCATTTGGTGACAAATTTAGCTACATGATCATGAGGGTACCACTTTTTACTGTTGGGGTGGGAGATGTTTTTTGGGGAGAACATTTCCCCACCAGGAGGGTCGAGGATCGCGTCCTTTGACGAGGGGGAGGAATCCGCCTCTGAGAAAGCGTTAAGGTCCCAGTCATCAGTGTCTTGCTCATCAAGATCCAGGACGAATTCATCGTCAGGATCTTCGAAGAATTCATCTTCCTCGGAGCTGGAATTGACATGAGCACTGACAATAGATGCGTCGCTGAGGGCGCTCATCAAATTCGTGCCGCTAGGGACACTAAAACCATGCGTGCCGCGAGGGGCAACCTTACCTTTTGGGGCGCTTGGGCCTCCCATGCCTTTTGAGGTGCATGGACCTCCCATGCCTTTTGAGGTGCTTGGACCTCCCATCTCAATTGAGGTAGCGCGACCTCCATCAGTGCTTAGGGAATGTTTTTTTTTTTTATTAGCCTTAGAGTGTTCAGCTTCCGGGTCGGAAGTGTTCTCATCAAGTAAGAGGGACCTTTTATTAGACATGACCTCGCGCAATGTATTTAACATGCAGGACCTCATTTCCTGTTGAAGGAAAGATTTGAAGGCATCGCTGTTATGGTTGGGTGAGCTTGCCATAGCGTCATCTGATTCTAAATCAGACATGGCAGGTAAGTAAAATAATAAGGTATAAGGGGGTTATTTTTTATTATTAAACAGATTAAATAATTATTAATGAGGGTAAAGCTTAAAAGATATGGAAGTTTGGTTATGGATATAAGTGGGGTTAGGTAATAAATCACATTTCCCTTTTTTTTTTTTTATATTAAGAACCTAAATTAAACTCACCTCCTTTTTTTTATATATATATTAAGAACCTAAATTAAGCTAAAGTCGGGTATTATTATTATTATTTTCGCTATTTGAGCTAAGCTATATATCAGGTTAAAGACTCGAGGCAAGGAGCAGCTGTTTGATAGGAGCGCAGTCGGTAAAGCCTTGAAACGGCAACCGATGCGCTCGAGCTGCAAGAAATTGAGACCGAGGAATGGTCCTTGGCAGATACAGAGCGTTGCGTTGCTGTTGCCAAGGGTCATTCCTCGAATTGAAGTTAATGAGGGAGCGATGTCGGGCTTTGCCGGCTTAGCCAGTCGAGAGGCGGTATACCGCGGTATAGCGCTGGGAACGGCGGGAACAGTCCACAAGGAACAGGCAGAGCATGAGAAGGGAGAGGAGGTAGGAGAGAGTGTGCGCGACGCGCAGAAAAGGAAAGGGCGCGCGACGCGCAGTTTATCGGGGAAGACCTACTACGCTTGGTAAAGGATCGACAACCATACATTGGAAGTCGAGGGAGGGTGGGGAAGGGGATCGCAGGGAGTCACAGTGATCGAGGGAGGGATGTGGAGCGAGTCACATCGCAAATTCGGGTTGAAAGGTGCCATAGTTCTAAATAACAATAAACATGATCAACAATAAAGCATAGTAATAAAATATAAGCATATTGTATCAAATATAGGCACCATATGGGAATACAAAGGTAAACAGTAATAAGGATTGAAGAGGAGTTACTTATCTGTTGTGAGCCGCATTTAAAAGAGGCAGCTCTACTTCTGCTCATGGCTTATATTGTTGGCGTGATGTCATCTAATTCTTGTTATTCCTTTATGATGTAAGCGGCTGTTGTGAGTGGCATTAAAGGATTAATGCATAATGTAGCCTCCTTGTCTTGTAATGAAATCTACGCGGGGTCGCCAAATGGGGATCGCCATGCAGGCAGCTACACAACACGTTTTGTCACTATGGGGCTCGACCACCAAGCCCACACACACACGGGATGGCTACGCAAACTCTGGTTCACCTTGGGGATGGAACCCAGTCAGGCTACACTTACACATACCACTGCTGCATTTCAAAAGGTTTGGCTCCCACTGCTATCCCTCCTATCCAAGGAATTCAACGAGATCACATGCCCCAGGTATCTTCGCATTCTGCGCCTTACTGAAGCTCCGCATGAACCTCAGTGACCTCCTGTATAATCGCATTATCCACTATTTGACTACTCCTGAAATTGTCTCTGGTACGTGGCACACTGGTTGGGGTGGGGGAGGGGGGGTGAGTTGGGCATGGGAGGGGGGGTCTGGTTTCTGTTCTTACCATTCTGCTCTCTTACACTGTTTATCATTTGCCTTATTGGTATCATACCCCTGCTCTGGCATATGTACCTCGCATTCTCCTCAATTTCCAGGGAAGACATGTTTGTCTGTCCCGTTCGCTTTATATGCCTAATGCCTTTAAACTCAATAAAACACATTTGAAATTAAAAAGCTTAATAAAACTCTTATTTGGAACTGAATGAAAATCATTATTATAAAAATTTACCAGATGAAAATGGATCCGTCTCTTATAGATCACTACCTGGAAGTCTGGGCTCCAAGATGAAATTGCCTTGAAACTTCCCCCAGCCCCCACATTAAATCCCTATAAACAGTCCTCCTGATGGTCTACCCATCCTAGATATTTGGGCAGTCACGCTAAAACATCTATTCCCATTTCGAAATTGCACTTAAAAATGTAATAATGTAACTCAAATGTTATTCTATGGGAGAAGTAGGCATTTCAATAGTGAAAAACGAATTTAAGAGTTTTTCACTGCCATGACATATAAAACATAAAAGTACATACACTACTTTTTAAACACATTGCACCCTGCCCTTTGGGCTGCCCAGGCCTACCATAGGAGTGACTTAAATGTATTAAAAGGGAAGGTTTGTGACAGCTTAAAACTTCATACACAGACCTGTTTAAAGTGCTACTTGAGTGGGTGGGAAACATCCTTTACAACGCAACTTTTACCACGCAGTGCCTTTACGACGCAACTTTTACAACGCAAACCATTACAACGCATTGCGCTGGGGGGCGCTCTAGGATAGGGAATAAGTTTAATTTACTATCCAACACCTTCCCTAGTGTCCACGGGGACTGGAGTTGGAATAGTAAATTAAACTATTCACTATCCAGCCCCCCAAAGAGCTATGCGCTGTAAAGGTTTGCGTTGTAAAAACTGCGTTGTAAAGGCATGCGTGGTAAAAGCATGCGTTGTAATGTCATACATCCGAGTGGGTGGAACAATCAGTGCTGCATGCCCACTAGTAGCATTTAATTTACAGGCCCAGGGCACCAGTGCTGCCACTTCACCATGGACTTACAAGTAAATTAAATATGCCAAGTGGGTATAAGCCAATCTAACATGTATTAAGGACAGAACACAAACACTTTAGCACTGGTTGGCAGTGGTAAAATGCGAGTCCTAAGGCCAGCCAAAACGTACTCAACAAAAATGAGAGGTCTAAAGCCAAAAGTTACGGGGAAAGCAATGCCAAGGATGCCAGGTATGATAGGACACAGTGCCTGGCAGTGTGATGGGTGATGGCAGCTGAGAGAAAATGCACAAAATATAACTATACTGCCTAACCATCTTAGCCGCAGGGGTAGAAGGATGCTGTGTGCCTGTACACCAAGAAAGGGGGTATTTAGAGAAGGCCCATACAAATTATTAAAGGGCTATCAAATCAGGCACGAATGGGAATGTATATCATAAGCAGTAGCCATGGACCATTTTGATGCATTTTTTTTATGTATTAATTGTTCTAAAGGTAGGGATACCACTGCTGAATAAATACACCCCATGAAGAAGGAAGTAAGTGAAAGAGCATTCAAGGCTGGCAATCTGAGGAAAAAGTACACACACTTCAAAAGGTCCAGATGCCACCTATCATTCTAGGCTGAATGAAGGCAAATGTTTGAGCAGCACAGCTCTAGCACGATTCCATCATTCAAAGATCAGCAACACCACTGACAACAACATTGTACTCTTTTTCCCAGTTTTATATGGCGAGAACATAGCCCCAAGGGCATTGGAACACTTTGCATAAGCACTAGATTACAAAACATGAGATCAAAATAACTTTTCAGTGTATGCTTGCGTGCTTGCGTGCGTGTGTGTGTGTGTGTGTGTGTGTGAGATTTTTAGTCACAGGCAGATTAAGTGATTTGCTCATCCTCGGAGGATGTCCACTGATTGCAGGACTCGAGTCTGGATCCTCAGTTTCAAAGTCAACTCTTGGGCCACTTCTCCTCCCCTCCTTCCATCACCTACATACAATAGTTACATTGGGAGCATCACCAGTGCATGTCGCCAGACACACACAAAACAGGCACAGGACAGACAGAAGCTATGTGCACTTGCTTCACAAACAAGAAGTAAAGCTGACGCAGCAGAGGTGCACTCCCCTCATGCTCAATTAACATGTGCAGCACACACAAGAGTGCACACTGCTATCACATACACAGACCTGGCACTATATGGGCATCAGAGGACCATGCTCTCCCTGCACAAAGAACAGACCCAGCATATGAAACCGTTGTGCTTGCTTCCCTCACATTCAGCACAGGTACAACACTGGTAGCAGCAGTGCACTCTGCCCACACACACAGAAAGGCACAGCTCAAGCAGCAGCAAAACACACTGTCCTCGCACACTGCATAAGTAAGCTCATCACACGTGCAATGTCACTGTTTCTCTGGTTCTAGTACACATCCTTCTTCCCTTTCTTCCCTTCTCTTGCCTTTGCCAGTCTCCTCTTTTCACCCCATCTCTCCTTATCTCTTGCCTCCTTTCCTTATAAATGCTTTGATCATTTTCCATTTCTGCCTCTGTCTTCTCACACTTCTTCCCCCTGGTCTTTTTCTCAATAACTTGTCGGCTCTCACATTTTTCTCCACTTGTGCACACTTTCCTTCCTGTTCTCCCCAGTATTTCCTCTTCCTTTCTCCCTGCATTTCCTTCCCTCGCAGTCTGCAGCTACACCGCTTACTTTTAACTGTCACTCGCCCTTAACTCCCTCTGCTTCCGTAAAATGTTCTTTTCCATCACTTCAAAGCCTTGTCAGGAGTAGTAAACGCTATATAAATGCAATTACAATACTTTCCTACATTTCCTTCCCCAGTTGTGTCTTTTTATCCTCCGTGTATTCCTCTCAATCACTCTTTTTGCCCATTTTTCTTGGCTGTCTCTCCCATTTCCGCCCCATCTATCCTGCCCCCTCCCACCCCCGCCCCTACCTTCGTTACTCATCAATTACTGATATTATTTCTTCTTATTAGGAATGAATTATTTTCCAGGCGTGCCTCCTCCTCTGCACTCCCAGACAATCACTTACTGTGATTAGCACCTCTATTTATGGCTGACCGAAAATAGCAATCTCTTCTTAATAGGCCCATAAATTCTACTGTTTACCAACTCAACTGGAATCCGCCTGCTGCAGAGAGGCCGAGAGGGGAGCAGAGATCAGGGGGCTGGGGCCCCCGTGCAGCTGCAGAAAGCAATGCGTTCTAACAAGCTGCCAATTCATTAGAGAACAAGCATTGGCAATGTCATTTAGTCTGGTTTGCATTTTGAATCCTGGTTACAGCAGTGAAAAACTACTGTTTTCTTTTTACAGTGTATCTAGGAGATGGAGAATTTAATGTGTGATGAATTCGTATTTTTTTCACATATATAATAGTTCCTCAAAAGGAGGTGGAATGATACACCAAATAGCCAATAACAGGAGGTGAGAGGGTTATACTCCTCTAGGAAGAGCCATAGCCCAGTGTAAGTATATTGTAAAGAGCTGGTAACAATAAGTCATGCCGACAGCTGCGGTGTCCAGCAAGATTTTTTATTTTTTATTTTAATTTATTTAGTGCATTTTTATAGAGCGCGGACATTACCCGAAGGTGTCAGAGCGCTGTACAATAGAGCCAGTTGCCATACAAGAGAACAGTGGAAACACAATACAACATTAAAAACTAAAAATGAAGGTTACATGAACACAAAATCCAACAAAGCATGCAGGAGAGAGGAATGTACCTGAAAAAAATAATACAAATTTACAATGAGTGAACTTCCAAGAGGGGCCTGAGCATGACAGTATTAGTTCTGAAAGTGTCTTTGAAAGAGGATTTGAGATCAGCTTTGAAGATCTGGGTAGAGGAGGTGGCACGGAGCAATGGGGGAAGTGAGGTCCAGATTCTCACCGCATTGCCTGTGAAGGATTGTGCCATCGATCTTTCCCTTTTGAAGACGGAGGGCTCAAGCAGAAGCTTTTCCGCATTGCGGGAGGGTCGCGAGCCTCCGGACAATTTCAGTTTGTTTGCCAGGTAACGAGGAGAGGACGTGTGCAAGGCTTTATGCGTGATGCAGGCAGTTTTTAGATAGATCTTGCCTCGATCGGAAGCCATCGAAGAGAGGACAGGAAAGGAGTGTTGTGGTCATTTTGTTTAGACCCCTGTAATGAAGCGAGCTGCTGAATGGAGAATGGATTTGAGAGGGAAGAGGTGAGATTTAGGTAGGCCCGTCAAAAGAGAATTGCAATGAACCAGTCTTGAAAGAACCAGCGATTGTACCAAGGTTTTTAAGTCTTTCTCCTGGAAAAACCGACGGATCCTCCACAGAAGGCACAACTGGTATCGTGCATTCTTGGCAATAGAGTTGATGTGGGAGATTAGGTTGAGTCTTTTGTCAAGTATGACACCCAGGGATTTCGCGCTGTCGAGAATGACGGGTTTGTTGTTGAGTAAGTTCAGCTGATCCATCCACGATTGAATGGGAAGAGGTGAGTGAGAGGTAGAAAGGAGGAGGAATTCAGTTTTGGCAGGATTTAGAATGAGTTGGTGAGCTAACAACCAGTTGTGAATGGAGTTGAGAGTAGAGTTGAGTAGTGAGAGATCGTGTGCTGAAGACACCTTGAGGTAGATTTGAGTGTCATCCGCATAAAGATGGTAATGGATCTCAGAATTGCTTTGGAGGTTCCCCAATGGTTCCAGGTAGAGATTAAACAAGGTGGGTGTCAGGATAGAACCTTGAGGGACGCCTTCACCTACAGCCAATGGAGATGTAAGACTGTTCGCTATCTTAATCATTTGGGATCTGTCCGAGAGGAAAGAAGCAAACCCTTTCAGCACTGTGCCATCCAATCCCATTCTCTGTTGAAGAGTGTTTAGGAGGGTGCTATGATTAACAGTGTCAAAGGCTGCAGAAAGATCTAGAAGAATCAGAAGACACGATCCCCCTGAGTCGAGTATATGCAGCGCATCATCAATCACTTGCAGCAGGGCTGTTTCAGAGCTGCGATTTTGGATGAAGCCAGATTGGAAAACGTCGAGGAGATTATTGTCCATAATGTGTAGGGCAAGTTGTTTCGCAACACATTTTTCGGTGATTTTTGAAAGAAAAGGGAGGCTGGTGATAGGGCGGAAGTTGTCGAGGTCGTTCGCATCAGCGGAGGTTTTTTTAGAAGAGGGGTAACCTGACCTGATTTAAGGGCGACTGGGATGGAGCCTTGACTAAGGAAGAGATTAACTATCCTGGTCCAGTAAGAGAGAGTATGGGTGTAGAAATCGATGGCGAAGACACTAGGGATGGGGTCAGAAGAATGGTTGGATGGTTTGGTTTCGCTGATGCATTTGAAGAGTTTAACTTCCGAAATGACGTCAAAATGTTGCCAGGTGACTAAAGATTTCCGCTCCTCAAAGGGGGTGGGGTGGGCGACCTGATTCACCAGGTTTTCATCAAAGAAAATTGCGAAGTCGGCTGCTCTCTTTGTGTAGTCCTCTGGCTTAGTAGTTAGGGGAGAACAGTTAGGGTTTTTGATGAGGTCAAAAAGTTTTTGGGGTCTTTTTTTGGCTGATTTGAGGAGGGATTTGAAATGTGAAGCTTTTTCGTGGAAGATATGGTTTTGGTATTTGGATCTTGCTGAACATAACCGAGAGAGATTGGAGGTGGAAGGAGATTTTATCCAATATTTCTCCCGGCTTCTAAGGTTTTTCCTTTCTCCGTAGAGAGTTTTATTGAACCAAGGTGCTGAGGGGGTGGGTCTTTTCCTTTTACTTTGGAGTGGAGCTACCTTGTCAATTTCGACAGCTAGGACTGAGAGGCACTGAGAGGTGAGAACGTTGTCATCCATGTTGGGGTGAAGTCTAGGAAGTGACCGCATAGCAAAGTCACAAAAAGTGTCAAGATCAATGTTTTTAGTGTTGCGGAACCAGGTAGTAGAACTTTTAGGTTGACTGAGCGTGATAACATGCGAGAGATGAAAACGGAAAGGAACAAGGAAGTGGTCAGACTAGTCTACATGGATAGGGGGAGCAGTAGTCAGCAGGTCTGCTTTGGATATAACAAGATCCAAAACTGAGCCCTTGGAATGAGTGGTTTCTGAGCAATGTTGGAAGAAAACGTTAGCTGAGAGAAAGGTGGCAAGCTTGTTGGCAGCCACGTCGTCCAATGAGCCCCAATGGAGATTAAGATCACCCAGGAATATCTGCCTGTCACTTTGAGAAAATTGGTCACTGATGAAGTCAGTGAGTTCCTCCACAAAGGCAGAGCAGTTACCGGGCGGGTGGTAGATGGCATGGAATCTAAAGGATGAGCCATGATGTATTTGCAGTTCTAGGGATATGCATTCGAATGTGCGGAAAGGATGGTAGGGAAGGCTTTCATTTGAAGGGAATTCCTGAAGATGATAGCGACACCGCCCCCAATTTTGTCTGATCTGTCATTTCTGAGGATAGAGTAGTCAGTGGGTACCAGAAGATCAAACAGAGTATAAGAGGAGTCATTAAACCAGGCCTCAGTGAGGAAGAACATGTCAAAATTCTGGAGGGTGATAATGTCAGAAATTTCCAATTTGTGTTTGATTGCAGATCTGCAGTTGTGGAGCAAGCAGTGCAGTTCTGATGCAACCGTTTTGGTGACAGGGGTGTTAGGGCTGTTAAGGGAGATAAGGATGAGATTCTTGAATGAGGGTGCCTGGTACGAGGGAGGTTGGTAGGATCTGACAGAGGAGATGGTCTGAATAGTGAACTGCGTAGAATTCGTAGGAGAGGAAGGTGGAGGGGGTGACGCTAGTGGTCTTGTAGCTGGCTAGTAAGTTTGAGATGTCTGTAGAGGACAGACTGTGGTTGGCATTATTGGGGCGCGGGAGCAAGGAACTCCTCGGGAGGATATTAGGGAAGGGGGACAACTTGGTGCTTAAAAGTGAGATGGGCGCTTCAAGCTGTGAAATAGAAGAGATGAGAGAATCAAGTTTGCTTTCCAGATAGAGGAGAGCTGAGCACGGAGTGTTGGGTGGCACGATGGATAAGGGCGGGAGTGCAGAGGGTGAGGGGGACAGGGAGGGGTGGGGAAACGGGTAAGGGAGGAGGTGCAGAGGGTGATTGAGGACGGGGAGGGATGGAGGAGTATGAAACTGGAGGGAGAATAGGGAGTGAGGGAGGACGGGGCCAGGTGGGGGAACGGGATAAGGGAGGAAGTGCAGAGGGAGGGAGAGGTTGGGAATGTGTACTACAGTAGTAATGCTCTTGGTCTGTTGGGAGTGTGACCAGCCCAAGAGCGGTATCACTGCCTCATGGGATGGGAAGGCAGATCAAAACTAATCGCATCCCTAGTCAATGTTAATTGGGTCTGGCAGTTGACCTAGTATTTCTGCATCTCCAATCCCCAAAAACATATTCCTTTTGGCACATTTATCCTTTATGGGCTTTAATACATTTGTTTTAAACTTGATACTATTCCTGATCAATATTATCTCTGCTGTCATCATATTTATGATTGGCATTCATTTTCTGTGCTCTGTTTTGTTACGTTATGTTACTGCAATTTCTAAAGCGCACTTTCACCAAACGGTCTCTTGGCACTAGTGTTAGTTTTAGTTGAAAGAACTTTTGTTTTCTCACACAGTCTTGTATTGCATGCCAGGTTCTATTAGAGAACCAAATGCTTCTGGATATAGGAATGGTTTTTGAGTGTCGATAGAAAAGAAATGAATAAGTGACACTAGTAAATGTTGCGAGCATTAGGATAATTCATACAGTCCAAAACATATTCATTTTTAAAAGAAGATTATGGTAATATGGGAAATTACGGCCTATTGTTATCCTAGTAAGACAGAAGTAGCAGACCAACAGATGTGTCTTGAGTAATATATGCTTCATAATATATTCCAGAGTCCCAGTCTTGGGGGGATGAAAGGGTTCATCATCTTCACCCCCCCACTGCATCCTCTCCCCACACACAAGAACACATATTCCTGTTTAAAAGTGTCACTGATTGTTAGTATGTATGGCCCAAACATGTTTTAGAAGGGCAAATGCCTTTTTTTCAAATCATACCACCATAACCTAAAATTGATTTGAATTATTGGGTTTCAAAGTTATCAAATGATCCCTTTGTAATGGCAATTCCAGTAGGCATGAACAATTTTTTTCCACATATATTTTCACATGGGTAGATTTACCCTTACATTCCACCACTGACCGTAAGTTTCCTACCTCCTCTGTCGGGTTAGTGCCATATGCCATTAATCTGATGACTGGTTGGCATAGTCTGGCACTGGAAAACCTTTCAGCAAATTATTCCCAATTAATGCATATTTCACACCTGAATCTGTCATGACAGAGCCCACTAGCTCTCTAATTTTTACTATACAGAACGGTGCATCTAACTTTGTTTCCTCTATCTCAAATCTTTCTAACACACATTCTGCACTTACTTTTCATATCTCCTGTGTTACTTCTCTAATTTCGGCACCTCTGACACTCTTGCCTCCTCTAGAAAATTTACCTCAGTTTCCACACGATCTCACATAATGACTTTTGGTCTGACAGATCCTGCAAACTTGCCTAATGGCATGACATATTGTATCTTCCGAGAGGAGTCCAGGAATACCGCACTTGGCATAAACATTGTTTCTTTTGTTCTCATTGCCACTCAGTCTTGCGTTCTACTTGATGATATCACAACATACACCACTTTCCTCAGTTTATATTGCGATTGCCCCAATTAATTAAGCCACACAATAATCTCCTCCTTACTGTTCCGGGTGAGATCCTTAATTTCGTTTGCCATCTCCTTGAATTGTTGTGCAAGAGCTGTAGCCTTATCAAAGGTTACATTGTATAATCTCTCCTCTAATTTAGCAGTGGTGGCCGTGTGCACCAACTAGTGCCGAATCATTTGGTTGTGCAATGTTAACTGCACAACTTAGCTGCTAATACCCTTATTCACTCACATAGAAATCTACTGATTCATCCAGCATTTGACTCCTGCCTAAAGATATGTGTCTAGAAAGCACCATCAACCACCTCATTGTTTTTTATAAAATTCATATACAGTTGTATCAATACAATTTCGATGAGGTCTAATTCATCCTCTTCCTCGTCCAATAGAAGAGGGAGGAGATGCTTTAATATTTTATGTTCTTCTGCGCCTCAACAATCTTTAAGTAGAGGTAACATACTTATCTGGATATATATTTCCACATACAGCCTCTGTATAAAAATTCCTCTTCCTACTGCTAACACTGGTTCACTAGGATTTTGTAGGAATGGTATTGGTGTTCCATTCCTTTTCATTCTGAACTGTTGTTTACAGTTCTTATTGACTCTTACACCTGTACTTGAAGATTTTATTGGTCACATCTGTAGTGCTTGTCTCATGTACTAAATTTGAACTCGTGGTTGCAGGTGGGTCCGACAGCACTCATTTGTGGGGACTGGTATTTTTTTTTGTTCATAAGTCTATGGCCCAGAGCAAAAGAGAGTGGAAAAAAACTACAAAAAGGAGAAGAAGGAGGAAGCAAACGACAGAAAGACAGTGACAAAGGAATAAAGCAGGTTAAAAAAGGATCTGCAAGGGTGAGGTAAAGGGACAAGGACCGTATGATGAATGAAAGAGGTCTGGGATAGGATCAAGATGCAGAGCCTTGGTATTTGGCATTCCTGACATTCAGTAGTGCCGGCCATTGGCTTCTCAAGAACCTTAGGGGCCGATTCACAAAGGTAATCTGAGACAAAACTCTAACCGTACAACTTTTTGGTATTCACAGAAGTAATTAACGAGTCGTATCTTTACGTCCGCAGTCAGGCCGGAATCTCTGCACCCAGGAAGTACTCTCGGCAACCGAGCTGTACTCTCCTGCTTGGGCCGTACTCTCCGGCTCAAGCCATACTCTCCTGCTCAGACCGTATGAAATGTAATCAATGATCCAGAATGCATTTTTTACAAAAGGGAATATTAGGAATGTGTAACAAATGGTAGAGGACGTCATGAAAATCAGTTTGGGCAGGGAATAGGGTGTGGCCCGGCACTGCATTGTATCTCAGAAAGGTTTGCTCCTTTGCAGCATGAAACATCAGTGCACCATTTGCGCTCCCCTCAGTGTTGACTCTGTTGTCAACACTACAGTCAACACCAAAGGGGGGCAGCCTTAACGTTGACTGTAGTGTTTACATTACAGTCAACCTTGAGGGGAGCCCAAATTGTACCATGATACTAAGGAGCCATCTTTTCTGGGTTATAATGTAGTGTCTGGCCATACCCTTTTCCCTGCCCAAACAGTATTTCATGACCTCCTCTACCATTTATCAAGCGTTCCTAATGTTTCTTTTTATAAAAATTGCATTCCAGCCCATGGATTACACTTCATCCAGCCTTAGCCGGAGAGTACAGCTCAAGCCAGAGAGTATGGCACCAGCCGGAGAGTACGGTCCGGGTGCAGAAAATACAGATTGGGTGTGGAGAGTCCGGCCAGACTGCAGACGTAAAGATACAACGCGTAAATGACCTCTGTGAATACCAAAAGTCGTAAATTACTTCTGTGAATACCTAAAGTAGTAAAGTTAGACTTTTGTCTCAGATTATCTTTGTGAATTGGCCCCTTATATTTGACCAAGTAACCCTTTTTGTATTGTCATGGACATGTACACTTTCAGGGAAGACTGTGTTCTCTTATTTTCTTCATGTAGAATAGAATATAAATGTATTGGAACCTTTACAATACCATAGTTGTGTGTATCAGCAGAGAGCAGGATAAAGAGTGTGTTATTAATGATAGATCAAAAAAGTAGGTACCATACCATTATGAAACAATGTGTAGGCCAATCAGGGCATCATCGGAAAGAGTGTTGTTGGTCGTGCGTTCTTTTTGGTGTTGATCAATTTATAAAGTTTGCACAGAATGACATCTAGGCATATCATAGATGTTCTTGTAAATGTATTTTAGAGTGTAGAATTTTCCTAATGCTTAGTTACAGGTAATGGGGTCCAATTCACTTAATGTGAAATGGTGACATTCTTGTACAACCACAGCATTGAACACATACACGTCTGTTTATTATCCACATAGCAATGGGATAGTGGAAAGGTGGATTAAAGTGTTGAAGGATGGTGTTCAATTAGCAATTGCTAAAGGGTAAACATGACATGAAGTCTGGAGGTATTGGTTTGATGGTCCCACACAATTACCCGAAATGCAGGCGATAAATCTCCGCTTGGGCAGCAGAACAGTGTTATCTAATATAAAACAGGTGCGGATGTTGGATGCTGTAGGCAGTGCAAGGAAGGGAGTTGCCAAATATACATTCCTTGGAAACAAATGGTATTAGACCTGGCATCTTTTAGCGTGGTCTCCCCTGACTTTATGGCTTCCAACCTCCTGTTTGGAACTTATTTTGCTCGTTTAGAACTTTTAGTGCTTTGACATTGCATTCAGTACCAAAGCGCTGCGCTTCTCATAAACATACTGTTGATTAGTGTATACATGATTGGCTGATTTGAGTTAGCTGCAAGTCTCTAGTCCAATATTAAGACATATATCTATGGCATGTAACTGAAATGCTGCTTCTTGGGACTGCAGCATTGGTTGTGCTACCCACAGAGCTAGCTCTTCCAACTTATCATAGCTTTGTCATGGCAGGCCTGTGTGTGAAGGTGACTGTTAATAAGCTTGGCATTTAAAAGCTACTTGCCAATGTTCTGCATGTCTCTCGCTACATATGAGTACTCGGCAGGGTGCGGTGTAGGGAAGAGGTAGGGCATGTGATGTGCGCTACATACCCTAGTAGTGAGTACCACCGGATGGTGCGTTCAGTACTATGAGACCGGCTTCCCTCATTGATTAACATGGGGGGATCTATGGAAAGGCTATTGAGCTGTATTTCCTACGTGCAAAAAAGTAGCATTATGGTGTTTGGTATTGATGGATTGGTAACGGAAAATCCTCTTCGGTAGTTAGAGTGGATTTGACATTAGTAATGTGAAAATGACAATTCGGGAAAGTGGGCATTTCAATCCTCTTGGCTCTCTGTGCCTATCAGCCTGTTTCCAATCCACATCTGGGTGATACATTCCTGATAGACGGCCATAAACTAGGGGCACTCAAGGGAAACTGCAGACCTCTGATGTTGAGGGGCCTTCCTGGGATGAATAAGATGGGGTGGAATGGGCACCTTCATTCCAAGAGGCAGGGTCCTGGTCCCACTAAAGATATTGATAAAGCCTACCAGGGTAGTTGGCAAACTTGACTAAATTTAAAGGGGGGCTATGCATTTCAAAGGTTACCATTTGAACTGTAACACAACACAGATGGGGAGGGTCCGAGGGGAAACTATATTTAAAGACCAAATAAACCAGCCTACACCCCCAATTAAACTAGTCACAAGAAATAAAGACTGGTGGCGGTCTGTATTAAACCCTGAAGATTGAGCAACATTTTTTTTTTTGTAAAAGCAAGTGTATGAGTGTTAGAACCTACAGGTGTATGAATGGGAGGAAATGAATCCCATCAGCCCACCCATATGGCGGAGTCTCATCATCTGGGATTAAGTAAGGTCATGGTCCAGATAAGGAGACACACCTGATGATATTGTGTGTGTTTATCTCCAATTCTCCAAGACCACCTGAGATGGATCCGACCCAAAATACTATGCGTGGGTATAATGGTGTAAGAAAACAAATTGCAGTGAAAAAAGTGTAATCAAAGATCAAAAACAAGTGCTAGTTAAACTTGGCTACCATGATGTGGGGAAATCTTTATTCGGGGTAAATCATGGTGTCAAGATTAAAAAGAAAGTGTATAGCAGTCTGAAATAATGACTGTCCTATATAGTTGGTATCATGGTCAACATGTTTCTGCTATGCAGGGGCATCTCCCCTACCAGGCTTTCATCAGGACCAATTGGGATACACTACTGCAATAACGTACATATGATCAAAGAATCAAAATGAATGTTACCAAATTATAATACTGGCTATTGTGCCGCCCGCTAGTTACTCACTGCGTCGGTACTTCCAGTTTTTCAAAGGATTCTTTCCTGAAAAAAATTCAAAACACATATATAACAGTATCTAACACAAGCACAACATGCCTATAGTTCAAACCATGTTAGTTGCGCTTCAAACTCTACCTTAACAGTGATAATTGGTAACATTATTTTAAAAAGAATTATTTTTACTCACCCAAAGATTCTTGGGAGTAAACCTCACCTCTCCTGGCCACAGCTCAGGAAATGGAGGCCCGCTCTGTATTAATGGAGAGAAATTTTATATATATAAGTGGTGTCCTCAAAGGTATCGCCCTTCATATAAATTGACCACTACATGTACCTCCACGGGGAGGCACATAGACAACATTGGTATTGAGTCACTTTTAATTTGGAGGAGGCTGAAAAATTCAGGGTTATTGTCAAAAAACAGATGTATGTGTCCTAACACTCAATATTAGTGAAACAGTTTTTATCATTCACTAAAATAAAATGCAATATTTAAATCCATTCTCTTATAGCGTGATTCATTTTAATAAATCTCATTTTACAGGTTAACTGAATGGTTATTCTATGTTTTAATTTAGTCATGGACCAAAATTGGGTATCAGAAGCAAAAAAAAAGAGCAGAGTAATGCAGTGCACTGTTGCTCCTTACCTGTCCGTCGGTACCTCTGGCCTTGTCCTGAGGCTCGGGGGGAGGTACCGACTGGACTAAGCTTCGTAGTTAATATATCCAATTTCGACCAATCGTCAGGCCGTACTAGCACATATGACCAGAGGACCCTGTTGGAAACTGCAGTTATTAGGCAAGTAACTGCGAGCGGGACAAACCGATGCTTATTATTGGCCCTCTAAAGACCAATCAGATGTCTGTTTGAATATTGCAGGGCCGGGTTGTAGTTTTGAATGTTATGAGGCCGGGCTATAATCCCTTCTCTGCTTGTTCATAATGTTCAAACGAAAACCTGCTTATTGATATTTCATAAGCCGTCTTCTGTCAGTGTCAAATTATTTCAAACACCGAATCAACGTTCTATTTTCTACACACGGGAGAGAATGTTTTCTTTGTCACTGGGGCTTTACTATTGGATAAGAGCCCAATTCGAGAGCGCTGATTGGCCCCTGAGAAGTCAATGGGCTTTCATGTTACATCGCTAAGTGTACTCTTTCGGAAAAGGTCGTCTTCTAAAACATAGGTATACTTTACATCACAGGCCTTTTGATTGGATTAGAGCCTGAATAAGGGCTGCTGATTGGACACAAGCAAAATCAGTGATGTTTACCATTGAGACCTTAGATATGTGGTACGCGTTCGATGTTGAAACTAATCATTTAGTGTGTTATCAAAATATGATAGTTGCGTGGAATTAATAGCCTGTCTAGTGCCTGTCTAGTGCGTGGTTGCGCCGTCTTCTGTCAGTGTCAAATTATTTTGAACACCGAATCCACGTTCTATTTTCTACACACGGGAGAGAATGTTTTCTTCGTCACTGGGGCTTTACTATTGGATAAGAACCTGAATCGAGAGCGCTGATTGGCCCCTGAGAAGTCAATGGGCTTTCCTGTTACATCGCTAAGTGTGCTCTTTCGGAAAAAGTCGTCTTCTAAAACATAGATATACTTTACATCACAGGCTTTATGGTTGGATTAGAGCCTGAATAAGGGCTGCTGATTGGACACAAGCAAAATCAGTGATGTTTATCATTGAGACCTTAGATATGTGGTACGCGTGCGATGTTGAAACTAATCATTTTGGGCCCGATGTAGGTAAATCTTTTTTACCACTTCTTAAATACCGATTCATACCGAATCGGTATTTAAGAAGTGGTAAAAAAGAGGAGGGCAGATGTAGGTAATATTATTTTAATAATTACCGAATCGGAAGCAATCGGTATTTACCGATTCGGTACATACCGAATCGGTAATGCCCATTGATTCCTATGGGCATTGAAGCCCATAGGAATCAATGGGCATTACCGAATCGGTATTTACCAAATCGGTAAATACCGAATTTTGCAAGGGTGCAGGGGGTGTCACTTTGACACCCTCTGGCACCCCAATTACAGGCATGTGTGCCATGTGGCACACAGACATGCCCTAAGGGCATGTCTGTGTGTCACATGGCACAGGTGTGCATGCACAGATGTGCATGCACACCTGGATTCGGTATTTGACCACCCAATTGGATTGGGTGGTAAAATACCGACTCCTAAAGGCCTGTGGCACTGTTTGCAGTGCCACCTACATGTGAGATTTACCGAATCGGTAAAATTACCGATTCGGTATTTTACAGAATCGGTAAATTTACTGATTCGGTAAATTGACCAATTCTGTAAAAATGGTCCCCTACATCTCAATGACCCATTTACCGGTCGGTAACGGCCGAATTCGGCCGTTACCGACCGGTAATGGCCACCTACATCGGGCCCTTAGTGTGTTATCACAATAAGATCGTTGCGTGGAATTAATGGCCTGTCTAGTGCATGGTTTCGAGGCTGCTCATCTATATTTAATTCCAAGTTTCTGCAGCTCCTGAGTAAGGCATCTGATCGGCCCAAAACATAGCCAGTCATTGAACTGACACTAAACTACACCACAAACAGCCTATGTAAGCCTCAACCAGAATGATATTTATACCTATAGATGAATCTAGGGGATGTGGACACAGTCTCAATGCTTACATGTATATAGGGTTTATGGTACTAACCTTAGCATGATTGTGATCTTGTTGGTGTGTTGTCTCAGATGTATGACAATAAATCTGCATACTCCGTTTTGGACATGATACATACAACCATGAGGGATAACTGCCGTTTGACAACATATCACAATACTGGTTCTAAGCGAGCGTTCGCTATGAGTAGTAAAGACGAATGCCAACAATAATGGTACCCACAAGTGTAGTTATATTGACACCCATGGAATTTCGTCGTTCAAGCCTTCAATGTCACTTTTGAGGCTGAATATCCATTTTTGCTCTTTCAAAAATAGAAATCTTGAGACGTCTCTTTTGTGGGATGGCACGAATGGTTTCTCCAACACTGTCCAAATCATTTCCTCAGGGCTGTGTTTCAATTGGAGAAAGTGATTGGTTAGTCTTGTCGCTTGTTTGTTGCACCAGATGGTGCTTTTGTGCTCATTTATTCGGATTTGAATTTTTCTGGTTGTCATCCCGACGTAGCGTAGGGAACAAGGGCATGTGATAAGGTATATCAGTTTATCACTGTTGCAATTGGTGTGACTTTTTAAGACCCATGGCCTCGATGTTACGATGTCTACAGAGAGAGTCTTCTTTGTTTGGGGACAGGCAGTACATTGTCCACAGGGAAAGTGACCCTGTACTGGAGGTAGATTCCATAGGGTGTTGGCTGATGTCACATCGTTGCCTCTGCATCTCGGCCTTGTATGAACCAGGCTATCTCTCAGATTACTAGCCCTTTTGAAAGAAAACAAGGGTGTCTGGATAGACAAGCCTGCAGTATTCAGGATCTTCCAGTTCTTTTTCACCGTTTTCTGTAATTTATTGGACAATGTACAGAATGTTGTTACAAATGTCAGTCCGTCAAGTGGTGGTTTTACGACTGGGGGACATAGCAGGGTATCCCGATTATTATTCAAAGCACGCTTCTGTGCTCTTTTTATCAGATGTCTGGGGTAGTAGCGGTCCTCCAATTTGGAAGCCAAATCTCTTGAGAAAAGAGCAAAATCTGTAGTCCTTGAACAATTCCTGCGGACACTGAGAAATTGTCCTACAGGTAAGTTCTCACGCAACGCCTTCGGATGGTGACTGGCGTAAGATAGTAAGGAGTTCCGAGCCATCAGTTTGCGGTATAATTTACTCCCGAGACATCCGTTCTCTGGAAAAATTGTAATTTCCAGGAACGCCAACTCCTGCTGGCTGTGCTCGATGGTAAACTTTAGAAATTGATTTTGTTCATTAAGCCAATGCAAAAAATTGATGACAGTTTCGGATGTTCCATGCCAGACGACAAATATGTCGTCGATGTAATGTTTCCACACCAATACCCGATCAAAGAACGGGTTGGTGTGGTTAAGGACGCACTTCTCTTCAAAAGTGTGTACGTACAAGTTCGCTAGGGATGGGGCAAAGACACTGCCCATTGATGTACCTGATACTTGTAAATACAAGCCATCCTCAAAGGCAAAAAAATTCTCCCTCATAGCCAGACGGGCAAACTCCATTATGAAGTTGATCGGGGTGATAGACTCAAGCTCAGAATCTTCCAGGAGACTTCTTACAGTTTGTAAAGTCTCTTGTTGAGATATGCATGTGTAAAGCGATTCAACGTCGAAACTGACCAGAAGGTCAGTCTCGGCGTTGAACTCAATCTCAGGGAGAAGCCTTAAGATGTCTGAAGTGTCCTGTAGGAATGTTGGCATTTTCTTCACTAGTGGCCTCAGGAAAATGTCCACAAATGTAGATAGAGGCTCCATCAACGAGCCAATACCTGAAATGATCGGGCGTCCTGGGGGCGGTCTCTGTGTTTTGTGTATTTTTGGAAGATTGTAAAAATACGGGGTGACCGGATTGGCAATTGTTAAATAATGAGCTTCAGATTCAGTGATCCAGCCTTCTGTGGATGCTTCCTCCACCATATGTTTGATTTCATTTTGTAACCTGGCGGTAGGATCTTCTGTGAGGAGGCGGTAGTATCTTGGATCTCTAAGCTGTTTGAGGCATTCCTCTCTATAGGTGGTAAGGTCCATGATTACTGTAGCTCCCCCCTTGTCCGCGGGTTTGATTATAATGGTAGGGTCTTTGTCCAGTGTTCCAATGGCTGCTCATTCTTCCCGTGACAAATTAGAAAAACTCTGCTTCTCAAAATGTGTTAGTCGGGTGATATCATGTACCACTGCCTTCTCAAAGGCTCCAACCTGAGGTGGGACCTGATGTAAAAGGGGAGTAAACGTTAAAGGTTTTTTTAAACCTGTATTGGCAATCCTCTCTTCTGTTTCAAGTGTTTTATCTTTAAAGATGGGTGGGCTGATGGGATTCATTTCCTCCCATTCATACACCTGTAGGTTCTAACACTCATACACTTGCTTTTAAAAAACAAATTTTTTTTTGCTCAATCTTCAGGGTTTAATACAGACCGCCACCAGTCTTTATTTCTTGTACCATTTGAACTGATCTCATCTTCAAAGGCCACTGTGGGTATAACTACTGGAGCACCATCCTCAAAAAGTAGGAGCCGCTTTGGGATTGGAACCATACTATGCTGATTCGGCGCTGGGGCATTGATAAAAGGAACCATTGGGGCAGGGGGGATTGCAACTGGCTTATCCTCAGACTTGTGGTGGCCTGGGGCTTGTTGTTCTCAAAAAGTGGACTATCGCTTGGTGGACTTTGCCTGGACATTGCTGGCACTCAGCTAATTGTCAACCGTTGTGGCCTGGGTCCCTGAGCAGGCTGGCCTCCTGTCCACGGAATCCCAGGGACAAAAATGATCTCCCTATTTCCACAAGTTCATAAGGACCGCACCGTTTGCAGCGGAAATGGGTGGAAGTTATCATCAGTTGGGATGTCCTGATGTATGCAGTAATCACACTGTGCATAGGAATCTGCTCGTTAATATCGGTGGCCCACCTGTGGTGCCCTAACGTGAAGAGTCCGACCAGTGCTGGGAAAGTATGCAGAGTCTGAGAGACCCGAGCATGCAACTGGAAATCTGAGCTAGCTTGCACTTTGAGGCGTGTGATGACCGAGGTGTGTTGGGGGACATTTTCCGAGCCTGCAGGGCTCGTACTGGTAGCCTGGACTGTCTCCGACCTCTAAATCGGGACGACGACAGTGCCTGACATCACAGCCTCAGTCCAAGGACTCCGGCTCCCTCCCCCCTGGCCCTCACCACAAGGTACCCTGTTATTGGTTAGATCGTGACTTGACCCGAGGGGTCTCTATGTGCCTTGTGTGCACCTAGGGTTGACTGCCTGAAGCAACTGTGGCTCTCAACTCAACCTGGGGGGGAAACATCTCCAAATTAGAAGCGCACTAGCTTCCGCTGACACAGTCTTTTGTCTACGGAGGGATAGTGACCCTGCACTTGGGAAGGTGCTGCTGGGTGCCTTGATGGCCTAATATGGGTGGACGAATCCACATAACTGTTTCCTTCTGCTTTAGGTGGTCCCGACAATCTAATCAAAGTGTCGCCCGAGGGTGCAACATGAAGCGTTTTCTGTTATTGTTTGAGTGGCTAAGTGGCTGGGTCACAAGGCGTAGTCAAAACCTGTGATTTCTTGACCATTAAAACTGTACAGGATATGTGATATTTGGGAATGTTGTGGTTTATGCTAATGTGATGGCAGGAAAGTGGAATAACTCCGAACAGCCTGCATATATGTTCCTGTCATTTTTGATGTGAGAGGGGTCACTCGGATTGTGAATACCTCAGGGAAAGGATGGACATGGATTTATGTTGCTTCCAAGGCTGAGGGCATAACAGAACAAGTGAATTCCTATGAAGGCTAAATATTTGTTCACGCTGTTCTTCTGCTAATGGGAGAGTTTGGAAATTGCATATTACTGTAAAGCATATATCCAATATGTATGTTGTTTTGATTTCAATGTGTGTGTAATACAAAGACCAGTGTTTTTTACATACACTGAGGAGTATTTTTGTAGCAGTGTGTTGTAAGGCTGGTGCTGTACCAATATTTTACACTTTGACCCTGAGGATAAGCCTGACTGTTGCATGCCAAGCTACCAGAGGGTGAGCACAGGTTATCTGACAAGTGTTTGGTACTCATCCTATGGATGTATGTCGTTACAACGCATGCTTTTTCCACGCATGCCTTTACAACGCAGGTTTTACAACGCAAGTCGTTACAACGACTTGCGTTGGGGGGCGCTGGATAGTGAATAGTTTATTTTACTATTCCAACTCCAGTCCCCGTGGATAGTAGAGAAGGTTTTGGATAGTAAATTAAACTATTCCCTATTCTACAGCGCCCTCCAGCGCAAGTCGTTGTAACAACTTGCGTTGTAAAGGTACTGCATGGAAAAAGTTTCGTTGTAAAGGATGTTTCCCTCATCCTATGTAGGACGATGGATTCTGTCTGGTTTTGGTGCGGCCCAGCTAGACAGAAACCGCCGAATCTAACAAATGGTTTCCTGCTAGGTGTCATAATTCGACATTATCCAAAAAGAATCAGTAGAGGCTGGTAAGTGAGTAGGTTAGAGTTAAGAAGTTAAAGGAGGTAAGATGTGGAGTATTTAGGTTTATGGATCCATTGAGGGTGGTCAGGGTAGAGAGTTAAGAGGTGGAGTTGTCCGAACAGAATGTTTGGAACATGGGCGATGTTGTGAAAGTGCCTCAGTGTACCTTGACACAAGTGAATGGAGAGAGTTGCGCGAGTGTGAAGGACAGTAGGTTGGCTACTCAGAGTTTCCTAGCTTTAGAGCCAGTGACTAGAACAGGTATGACACTGGCAGCTGCGAGGTCCATTTATGATTGGAGGTGCATTCTGCCAAAGGGGTGGCAAGACTATGAGGTTACCTATGTTTATGTGTGTCTGCAGTAACCACCATCTGCGGACATTCTGCAAGAAATGTTATTTGTGTTTGAACTTTTTGTAGAGAATTCATATTATCTAGTCAATCTTCCCATAAGTATATACTGTGTACTAATATCTATAAAAATGACTATGCATATCAGTTGTATTGCAATGTTTACAAGGGAATGCGTGTCATCCCAAATGGGAGGTTTGTGTGGAAAGCGTGTATTCATCACCAGCGTTTTATGAGGCCGGTTAGACTCGGTTCTAATCTTAAGAAGTGTAGTCTTGTGCTCCACTAAAAGTTTGCTAAGAAGCTTTTGTCTGAATGTCAATAGTATCTTATTTTACTATTCGCGAAGGGTAATTTTTAATTATCCAAAAAGCATGCACCAGAACTGGAAGCTCTAGAACACTAGTGGAAAATGATAAAACTAACCATTGCTTCTATCCAGTACCACTGATTGCCCAGGAATCTCCATAAAGACCTCACACTTTTTCAGCGACTAGAGAATTTTCCATAACTGCTTTATTTTAGTCAGTTGACACACAGATGTCTTCAGGTATGGAGAAGTGGGCTCTTGCCAGGGCCCAAGCCTTTCAGGGCCCACCCACCCCCTGATAGTTCTGGCTCTGTCCTCCTCTTATGACCTTAAATGATTCTTAAACATAGATTGCTTTAAATATCATTTTACTTTTTAATTCATTTTTAATATGGGTGATGTGTGGAAGTCTATTACAGACATTTTGCAGAGAAATGTTTGTTTTTGAACACCATGCAACATCCATAAAAAAGTTTGTTTAGATCAAAACAGAATCTCACATATGAGAAATGGCAGTCAGTCACAGAGATTATTTGCAATAATATGAGTGAGATGCTGCTATATTACAATATTGAAAACACACATCAATATACTTCAATATTAGATGGAAACATATTTCGAATTTGGACCAGTGTACATGTGCAGTGTCAGCAACTTGGCCACAGAGGGCATGAAAAAGCCCAAATTGAATGATAAAATAAAAACTGCTCCGAACAGGGAGCCCCAAAATATGTTTGACCCATGGCCCCAAAATCCTTAAAATATCCCCGGCTGACAAATTAGTTGGCATCCCCAGTATGTAGAAAAGTGGCTTAATTGGGTCAGAGGACTAATTTGTTTGCAATATAAGGTACCCTCTATTTGAAAATATCTGGATCTGCTACAATGTCTTATATGCAGTGAACCTCAGTTCAACCCACACTGATGAGACATCATTGCGTGCAAGGACGTACCCTTTGCATTAGTCCCAATGTCTCCCTGAAGCATCGGACCTTCAACTCTGTCTAAATACAGGTAGGCTCCAGCGAAACAGGTGTCACGGGGTAGCGGAGAAAAAGAGAGACAAACGCTCCAGCACTTCTAGTGTTACAATGTAATGTGGTGCCCAAGTGGTTACCTCTGGGCATTTACCAAAGACACTGGAGAAACATGGAACAGGATGTTCCATGGATGATTTTGTGACTCCAGTGCCTTCCTTGAGAAAAAACATAATTACTGTCTATGTAAGGACTGGAAGTCTGCATTGTTTATTAACCTGAAGAACGAAGACACTTATTGATATGGTGATTCAGTGAGCCTATAATCAACATCCCCAAGTGTTTCACAAGGAAGATCATAGGGCTATGTACCTGTCAACCTGGATAAACAGTGGTCAAAGCAGTGACAGAGTCCATTGTGCAGAAGATGATGTCAATATATATATATTTTTTTTATGGAGTTTTATATAGCGTGAACTTGACCCAACGGTATCGGGTATCAGAGAGCTTTACACGAGCACCAGTTGCATTACATGGGGACACATTCATTTTTATTAGGCACGGGGAGATTAAGTGATTTGCCCAGAATTACAGGATGTTGCGCATCCTTGCCAATACTCGAACCAGGTTCCCCAGATTCGAGGTCGACTGCCCTAGCCGTTAGGCCAACTCCTCTCCCTGATCATTGCTGTTCATCATCAATTTCTAAAAGTACTATAATAACTGGTTTTTATATTACCAAACTCAATGGTATTGTATTGTAGCACAGTTATATTGCTTTCCTACTGCGAATGGGGCTTCAAGGAGCTTTTTGAGAGCGCGGGTATACGGAGTGTTGGTATGAGGTGTTGTCTCAGAGCTGAATGATAATCTTAATATAAATCATAGGAAGATAAGAGACTGATTACAAAGAGCGGGATTAAACCTGTGAACACTAGTTCAGCAATAGGTATCTACAGTGGGTGCATTAGCCCTCTGGGCTAACTTACTGAACATTCTAAAATGCAAGTTGGTGTCCCAAAGGAAGGACTGACAAGAAAAGAACTGCAGAAATGTTCTCCTGCCTGATTGGAAATACAAAAGCGAGCATGCAGGTCCACACATAGCCTTCTCTTTACTACCAACAAGACATAGCAGCATGACAGTATCTTGCCAATCCGTTCCCCATCCCTATTAATAAAGTGACACGAGTGTGTGCGTGAGAAAGAGAGCGACAGAGGAAGTGTGCGCGTGTGCTCATCTATGTGTATTGTCCGCAATTCATTTTGACGTGTTGAGTCTCAAATCATTCCCTCTTGACCCACAGAAGATCACATTCTATGAATTCGATTCTTTGACCCTGTCATCGGCTGTTCTGGAAACGGGTCTCAATGTAACATGACACGCCTGAGGGGGTCACGCACGTCCAGCAGTCACACTGGTGCAGACGCTCGACTGGGACTGAAACTGAATTTCAGGGTTTTCGTCGTTCCAATCGACCCGGTGTCACTCAGCGGCCCCCTTCACGTCATAGGCTCTGTGGCTCATACCCCCAGACTGCGGTGCGCGCGCGAGGCCACCGCCATTTGGCGCACTCAGCCTCTGCCTGTTAATGGGCTTGTACAGGACAGGCATACATTTACCTTGCCTAGCACATCCCCCCTGACAGCAGGAGGACCGGGGGCGCACAGCGGGCCTTGCAGCGAGACCCGCGGCCTGAAGTCCCTGCCTTGTTACGATGCATTAGCTCTTCCCAAGATGTTTACTGAGTTTGACAACTGCCGGCAGCAATAGGGTTGAGACCCGTGCAGTCTGTATGAGTGACGCTAAAATGTATGCTGCCTGCACGTAAACGGTAGTGATCAGGCAAACAGTGTGGAGGGCGGCAGAGCGGGAGACACCTGGCAAGAGCGGCTCTCACAGCGGACTCTGGAACCTTCCACATCGAGGAGAAACCTCTGTACCCAACAAGAGACAGGACCAGGTGGCTCCTCAGCCTTTCTTAGATGGCGGAACCTTTTCCGCAGTGCTTAATTTGTAAAAAAAAAAAAGACGTAGTGCCGGGGCCCTCGACAGGAGGACACTAAAGCTTGCACCATCCGTTGCCCCTGACAGCACTGCCAATGACCGCACCAATTCACTACTAATCATCACACTCTTAAAAGTGTAACAAATCATACTTTTACAGGCCCCCAAAGCTATAAGAATGGCTTTGGAGGCAAATACTAATAATTGGAAACGTAAATTGAAATAATAAACAGAAGTTGTTGTGCTCATACCTAAATTGGCAGACACTACTACCATGTGGGAGACAGTCATAAGCCCTGGTGCTGGCAATTAAGGGCTAGATGCAGGTAAATAGGTTTTACCGATTCTAAAATACCGAATTTTACCGATTCGGTATTTTAGAATCGGTAAATCCTATGTAGGTAATTAATCGGTAAAAAATACCGAATCGTTAAGATTCGGTATTTACCGAATCGGTAATTGCCGATTCAGTATTTGCCATTCATTCCTATCGGCCTGGAGGCCCATAGGAATGAATGTCAATTAGTGAATCGGTAATTACAGATTCGGTAAAATTGGGAAAAATTCAAGGGTGGCAGGGTGTCACTTTGACACCCTGTTGCACCCCTGATTAGTGCTGGTGTGCACATGTGGCATACATACATGCCCTAAGGGCATGTATGTCTGTCACATGTCACAGGTGTAAATGCACATTTATGCATTTACATAGGAATTCCTTATTTACCACCAACTAATAGTTGGTGGTAAATAACGAATTCTTAAAGCCCAGAAATACTGTTTACAGTGCTTCCTACATCATATTTACCGATTCGGTAAATACCGAATCGGTAAATGATGATTCGGTAAATACCGAATCGGTAAATACCGATTCCTTATTTACAGAATCGGTAAAATAGCCTCCTACATAGGAAAAGGCTTTTACCGGTCGGTAACGGCAGAAATCGGTCGTTACCGACCGGTAAAAGCTTACCTACATCTGGCCCTATGTGCTGGTGCTGAGCACCGGAAAGCACCCGCACAAATTAAGCACTGCTTCCGTAGTAAGAGCTACTTATCATCAGTGAAAACCACCCGAGCTACTAATATTAGTTTTGTAATAAAAATTAACCACGTCAGACAATATGACATAACTGGCCACCCTATGCAAGATTACCAGCAGTGCACCAGGTAGTGTTGCCAACAGTAATGAAAAAATAATTGCAATTGCTTTACATGGGTAATGCATAGCAGCCATCGATTGAACGTCCCTGCCACTGAGCTTATAATATTAGTAATGAGCCTCCCTGATGCCATAGAGTTATTACTCAACTATCAGCTTCAATTATATTTTCGGAATTCAACCATTTTTCTCTAAACATCAGTTTACCAGGTCTGAAAATACACACAATTTTGTTTCCGCAACACACTTTTCAATTTTGGTAAAAATGTCTAATGCAGTAGGCTGGAATGCAGGGCTGAAAATGCCGTAGAGGGCACCGGCCGTTTTCCCCGAGGGCTGGAAGGGTGCGGCTGTTTTTGATACATGGGGCCGGTTTTGCAGCAGTGCTGCAATATTGGCCCCCTGTACCCAAAGCAGGAGCAGTGTTTTCTATGCCCCCCCTACACCCGCCCCGGCACCCTGTCCGACTTAATTGCTAGGGCTGGTTTACTTTCCCAGTCCGGCCCTGCTGTTTAACAATATAAATATTTACTTCAGACCTCTGAACAACATAGTATCCAAGTGGCCTAGTTAAACACTTTATTGGTGTCAAAGAAGGGTCCTCTTAAAGGCTGATGTGTTTGTGTGCTTGTATGTGTTTGTAAAGGCAAGGTAACATTACTGCTGTCTATATTATCCCTAACACTTCTGTGTTAGGGACCTTAAATGCCAGCTTCACATGCTGTACTTGCGAGTAAAAGCAGGAACTGCTGCTGCCCTTGTTGCACCTGTTTGGCTTATCAGCGAAACATGCCCTTCTGCACTCTCTGATGCATCTTCTTTTGATTTGTGAGGTACGCTTACATTACTGTAGTCCATGGTACACATTCTGCGTGCAGCACCAGTGCTGAAGCGTGATAGACATTTTTTACAACACAAATGACAAAAATATTGGTTTTGCCAATGATTGTTTTCCTATGCCACATTCTGGAATGGACAATTTACTTTTAGCAACATAATGAGAGAAAAGGAGAAGATGGGATCTAGCAGCTAGAGCTGTTCGCTTGGGAACTGTTCGGAATCTATGTACTATTTACTGGCTACAAAATGCTGGTCGTAATTTACGACCAGTATTTTTGTAATAAGTAGAGAATTTTAAGAACTGCCCTATACACTAATGGTTGGTTATTAACATTTCAAATTGTAATGGATAGGAATCTGACCTACCTCATGCATCTTAATGAGGTAGGTTGTAAATTCCAACTCACTACGATCGAAGGCCATAAAGCCATGTCTGTGATTGCTTTTTAATAAAGCAAACTTTTTTTTAATGCAGCCCATTTTCCTTTGAGGAAATTAAATCATATTTAAAAAGATACGCTTTTTTAAATTATTCCTGAGACCACTGCCTCCCCTTAAACAAACTTTTCCATTTACAAAGGGGAAGGAAGTCCTAAGGTGATCTGTTACCTTTAGCAAACAAGTTACCACCTCCTTTGAGGTGTAGATAAAAAAATCAATGTTTTCTGATGGGAATTCAATTGCAAAAACTGATACATAGCATATCATTTCAATATTTGGCAGAGACACCTACAACATGCCCCTTCCAGGCACCGAATCGGTATCCATTCAAAATCCAATATTAATACTCAGAAAAATGTTTCTGACTCCTTTTTTTTTTAAAACACTTTATTCATGACTGTATCAAATATTACGTTGTATTGTGAGCATTTCACCATTTATCAGTCTTTTCTCATTTTCTTAACATATACTGCCTGCGAATTAACAGGTGTGTCTAGTCATTTTTCCTTATATGCTTCAAGGTATCGATCTTATTACATCAGGAAGCGTTTTGCATTCACATTACAGTATCACCTTTTAATGAACCTACATCCCACCCACGTCTATCCCACCCTCCCGTCTCCTGGCGTAACTATCATGTACATACTGTTTTCCTAGGCACATGGATCATAACTTGTTCAGAGAAAAATGTCGACATTTAGCTGGCTAACCCGCACCCTTGGTGTTCACATTCTCAACCCACAGTTCCTGTGCTTCGCACCCTTCGTATATAGTCATGGAGCGTTCCCCTGTGAGGACTCTAGGTCTACACTCTCCATCTCTATCAGCATTCGCTCCCAATCTTGCGCTACAGGGTGTTTGCGGGCCCCCTTCTCCTCCTCCCTGCGCATGGTCGCGCTTTCTGCTTGGCCCCATTTTAACAAATCAGAGCGCCACACCTCTACACTCGGTGGTCTGGCCGATTTCCATCTCATAGTGATAACTCTGAGTGCCAACAGGAGTGCCAGGTCTAGGAATTTCAGTTGTGCTCTGTGGGTCTTGGGCCTCTTCCTGTGTCCTATCAGACAGGGCAGTGCCCCCTCCGGGATCTGCAGGGCTGTGATATCGTGTAGTGTGTGTCTGACCATCCCCCAGTAGTTGCGTAGTCTCGGGCATGTCCATAGCATATGGAGGATATCAGCCTCATCCTCCTGACATCTGGGACAGTTGTGGGAGGAAGTAGGGTACATTCTATGGAGCTTATGGGGAGTGAGATACGCTCTGTGTAATATCATAGCCTGTATGAATTTAAATTTAACGTTCCTGGACACTCTCCTGTGATGCTCTAGGACAATCTTCCATTCCCCATCTGTCATAGCCTCTCCTGTGTCCTCAACCCAAGCGTCCCCGAGTGTGGTAAGGGGTAGGGCAGCGTGTTCCCTAATGCCCACATAGAACCATTGCATCAGATGTCCTCCCGCCCCTATATAGTGGAGGAGGTATACCAGTTCATGTTGTTTCGGTTTTTTGCATTGTGGAACCCATGTACGTCGGACATATTGAATCACTGAGGCGTGCAGTAAGTACAAACGTAATGGGGCTCCTGTGGCCTGTGGAAAAGAGGCATGATCCATCAGCGTGTCGTCCCCGAACAGGTCGCCTACTCTATCCACTCCCGCCTCCATCCAGGGCCGTAACCTACGTTGCGACAAGTTTCCCTGCGGTATTGGGAGCCCTAACAGGGGGATGTTAGGGGGTGGTCCCGGCCGTGTACGCCAGTGCCTTTCGCCAGCACCGCAAAGCAGTGCGCAGCAGGGGGTGACAGTCCCGGGGAACCTTGGCTGTAGGCAGCAAAAGGGAGTGTAGTTCCCCGCGTGCCAGTCGGTCCTGTGTAAAAAAAAATTCTGACTCCTAAAACTGGAATTAGTAAATAAGGTAAAGCATTTTAATGGCCACCAACACCGAATCAGAGAGTTTGCAACAGTGAAACTGCTTTTTACATTTGACCCCAAGTACAAATACCACTCTCGGCTCAACAACCTGTGATTCTGGGCAAGTTACTTAGGGCTGGATTACGACTTTGGCAGTCTTGCAGTAGGCTGCCAAGCCAGTGCCCACTGTGAGACTGCCAAAGCCACGTGCACAACACTCGCCAGATTAAGAGGTGAATCCTGGTCTAGGGGGTGGTCCTTGGCAGTCCCACAGCAGTGCCGTTCTAAGGCTCATATCTGAGCCTTAGAAAGGCACTTCAATGGCAGTGCCTGAGCACGTTCCTGCACGGTATGGCCTGTGCAGGCCATGCCATCCAGAAACTGAGGGTGCCTGCATAGAGGGTGGCACACCATGTGCCCCCCTGCATGCATTCCCTGGCCCAAAGGCATTGGGGGCCTTGTAGGGCCCCCTTAGTTTCCTCACTTCCACCATTTTTGTGGTGGGCTCACCGCCATGAAAAGGGTGGATTGGAAGAAACTCATTATATGCTTTGCGGGGCTTGTGGCATCACACCGCTACAACACCGAGAGATCATGGATACCTGGTGGTTGCAGTGGTCCTCTTGTTGTCCGACTGCAAAATTCGTAATAGGGCGATCGGACCGCCAGTGTAGGGGTGCCTGCACCACCACCACAGCAGTCCATATGACCTCTGCAGTCATAATGAGGCCCTTAATCTCCCCTTGTTTAAAAAATGAATATAGTAAACATATTTGTTACTAATCTGTTTCTGTTATATAGGTTTCTAATGCCCCACAGCCAAACTTGCACTATATAAAATTGCGAAAAAAGGTTGTAGAATATATGCATTATGACTTCACAGCTATACATTGCACACTAGTATTTAACCATCACAGGTATAATGGGTTGCTGGGGCAAGCAGACTGCCATGTCTATGATTGTTTTTAAACAAAGCCAACTTTTTATTTAATGTAGCCTATTTTCCGTATAGGAAATGTTTTTTTTAAGTATGTTTTTATATTCACAAAGGAGAAGGAAATTCTTAGGAGACCTGTTCCCATTTTGCAAATAATGTACGACCTCCTTTGAGGTGTTGATAAAAAAATCAATGTTTTGTGACTGGACATTGGTTGCAAAAACATTGGTATATTGCATACCAATTCGGCATCAGGGTAGGCTCGCCATGCCCACTTCTACCATTTATGTTTTTTCCCAACGCGTTGCTCAATGCACCGTTTTGGATAACTACCACCCCAACAGAAAAGCTTCTGTGACAAATGACCATTTAGAGTAGTGAATTAACAGCAGGCTGATGGATAGGCATATCTGCAGTGGACACAGCGAGTAAAAGCTCCTTAAATCAAAAGATATTTCTTTATTTTTTTAATTGGATTGGCAAATCCATGAAGGACATACTGATTAATGGTCCAGATTCTTCTAAAATCTTCATGAGTTGACTGGAAGACTTTTTAAATATTAATTTCTCAAAAATGGATTTATATCAATCCAAGCAAAAGCACTTCCTCGTATAGATTTCTGCATTCAAGACACATTTTGTGTAATTTCTTTGAGCTGTTTTATCTGTATGAAGAAGCAAAATGTTTTCTGAAAGTTAAAATGTGCAATACCACTTTTGGGACTCACCCTCTTTTGTGGACCCTGCTTGACAGATATGCAAAGAACATGCCAGAAGGAACCCAAAGTGGATGAACTTTTGTACTGTAACATTTCATGCAGATATGTTGAACAGCACCAAAGTTATTGACAAAACAATACATGAAAATCTGATATAACCATAACTACACAAGACCAATTGCTGCCTGTATCGTCTAATAACTTTGGTGCCATTTGAAAAATTTGCATGAAATGTTCCAGTACAAAAGTTCAACCACTTTGGGTATTTTATAGCAAGTTTGGTGCATATCTGTTAAGTAACTCTCTGTGTACCTATGGTTAGATAAGTCAGAATTTCCATAGGAAATCCATTTTGGCCTCTTTAAAACATATGGTGGCATTTGACAAATAAGCACGAAACATTGGAACAAAAATGTTCATCCATTGTTGATCCTTTATGGAACTTTTTGTGCCGACATATCGAGTGGGGGTGAAGAAAAAATGGGGATCCAAAAGTGCATTTTCTGATGGTAATTTGCATAGTAAAGGCTGCTCTCCAATAAAGAAAACAGCTGAAAGATTTACACCACATTTGGCAAAAAGATACAACTTTATTCAGAATACATGCTTTTTGTTATTTGAAGTAAATCTGTTCATCTTTTTCAGAGAAAGTTGCGTTTGAAAAGGTGCTCAGGATTGGCTTGAAGGACTTAACCCTGGTAGAAACCTAAACATCTCTGGACTGTTTATGTTCACATATGCTCTGATTAGCCCAAGTGGATGGTCTGGGGATTCTGTCTCGGAGTCCTGAAAAACAGACAAAAAACGACATAAGGGGGAACGGTGGCCAACAGCTGGCCCCTGGGCCCATAAGTCAAAGTCAAAATAAAAACAATATATATTTTGGGTCGCGGGTACCACCAGACCAGCAGAATACCCCAAAGTGGTAAAGTGGTACCGGTGCCAGTACTGCAGCAATGGCATTGCAGTGCAATGGAATCACAGTACCAACATACATTTAAAAAAAAGAGAAGCATCTGGTAATAGACCAGCCCATGTAGCTTACTGCCATTGTGCAGGTCGAAGACTGTAAGCAGCGGGTGTCGGCTTCCTGCAGTGAGTTGTGCATCCACTAGAGGGTTTGGCGGCCATGTGTATTGGGTCCAGAGCCTGGCTAACCAAGGTCTGTATCCAACACCCACTGTGCATGACCACAGGTTGTCCGCAGGTGGGCTTGCCCACCCTCAAGTTTCAGAAAGGGTGAAAAAAAAGGAACACAAAACGTAAGGCAGAGAAAGGTATGTGTGCAACAGTTATAGCCAAACACAGCCTGAGGAGTGCAGGGCCTGGATGCAGGCCAGTACCTGCACCAACCCCCTATCGGCACAGTCAAAAGTTGTACGCAGCAAATCTTCCCCATCCACAAGTTTCACAAAGGGTGAAAAAAGAGAGACAGCATGCAAGGTAGAGCGTTAGGGATGTGTGCAGTGGTGGATAGCCACTCAGAATAGATGGGGTGTAGTGTCAGGTCAAAGGCCAGGCCCTACACCAAACCCTGCAGTGGGCAATGATCATCCCCCCATCGTGAGTTGCCCATGAGTGGCAGGTTGGGAGCACTTGGTGGCAGAGTAGTTACTATGTTGAGCACAGGCAAAAGCCATCTGCAGCGGAGGTCGAATGCCTTTGGCAGGCTGGACACAGGCCCTGACCATAGGGCAACTCCTCCACACAAACCCCAACCGCAAGTTAGGCAGAGTGCCTTGAGCAGCGTGTTTTGGAATTTGCATAAGCATAAAACCACTGAAATTGCCAGTTACTGTTATCAATACATACAGCCCACCATACATTGCAATGACCGCCATGTTTTAAACACTAATTTGTCTGCAGTACCAAAACAAATAAAAAGCTTTCAAGAGAACAAAGTGGTGGGTGGCATGTGTTGTGTGTGTTTATAACCAGTATTGCTGAATTTAAGTGGTTTTACAGTTTTGAGCCAGAACCATAACTTTATTTTTAACTGTGGCTTTTTAGTGTAGCTATACAAATAGGAATAACTGGAAAATAAAAACACTGCTAGTAAATCCCTAACAATAAATGGTATACGTTCAGTGTCTAGAGTTGGTCTTTGGTACCGAATCAAAAAAAGTCTATTAGAACAAGATGCTGCATTATGGGTTATGTGTCACACATTTTTGGGAAGGAGTGGGAGTAAAAGTATATGGAAACTGTGTCTGTTTCACTCTACAACTGATTCTATGCTCAGAAAGAGGAGGAAAGAAGGAATCTCCATTAATATTATGTAGCATGTCTTTGGGAGGGAAAGTCCATCGTACTCTATGGGGCCCATTACGAGTCTGGTGGTCCGGGGACCGCCAGACTCGCGTGGTCGTGGTGGTAGTGGTCCAGCCACTGCCGCACCGGTGGTCCAGCTACTCCATTACAAGTTGGGCGGTCAGAACACCCTGGAACTACTGCTGCTGCCAGGGAGCCACCATTCCCTGGAAGCGGTGCGGCAGTCAGTGGCCACAATATGCTTTGCGGGACCGCCACTGTCCCACCAAGCATATCACAAATTTCCTCTTCGCCGACAGTGACATGGAGGTCCTTCCTCCATGTAAACCCTGGCGGAGAGGAAATAAAGACCTACAGGGCCCCCCTGTGCCTCCTCCGCTTGTGCATGCACAAAGGGGGACATAGAATGTGTCCACCCTGTGTGTATGCACAACAGTTCCTGCACAGTATGGACTTTTCAGTCCATGCCCTGCAGAAAACTTGTGAGGGGTTCCCACTGCAGTGCTTTTTTCATAGGCACCGTAGCCTTTGAAAGACACAACGCTCTGGGAACACCACACATAACTTGTAATCTGGCGGGCGGTGGTGAGTCTCAGCGGTCGAAGGCGCGGCGGTGGAATACCACCTGCCCTTGCACCAACAAAACTCGTAATCGGGCCCTTAGTGTAGTGAAGGCTTGACATAGTGGTAAAATAGCACTTAACTGTGCAAAATAAAGTCACTATGCGTCAAGAGCCTAGAACAGGGATACATAATATGCCTTATCTTAGAAAACAAAATGAGCGTGGCATCAAGTTGTCATTTAGACAACCACGTGACGGATGGGGGAAATAGAAAGTAAAATTGTGTCAAAAGTGTGCTACAAAAAGAGTCCCCTTAACTCTTGGCATACCCTCATAGCCCCTCACATTTACCAGACACTCCTGGAAATAAATGGGCAGGTAGGAATTCCGTGCCTATTCTGCCATTGGATATCTGTAGAATGGAATAGGTTTCTGGACAACAGTCTCTATCACTGGGTTCAGTTTGTAGGAAACGAATAAGCTTTGGGAACAAATGTTTTTGTTAAACTTTCTAAATTAAGGCTGTTTATTATACAATAAATACATATACTCTAAATTACAGAGAATAACTTTTTACATAAAGACTGCAGCTATAAAAAGGAACAGTAGGTCCAAGAAGACATCTACCATTATGTACCTCATTGTAACTTAGTACATGTAATAACAATATATGAGATATTCAAAGTAATTATTACAAATATACATTAGCCCATATTCCTGTGATCCATGTCTGCATTCACTTGTGCATGCTGGGCAAGCGTGGAGACTTCCTCTGAGCTTCAAAGGCATTCAAGTTCTTCCGCTGGAGAGCAGATCTAAAGTACGTGCAGAGCGTAGCTGTCGCTTGGACAGAAGCTATGTAATTTCAACACCTACACTACATGAAGCTCGCAATGGGAACTAATGTTCAAATTCAAGTTTAAAATTTGTATAGCGCACTACTCACCCAGAGGGTCTCAAGGCGCTTGAGGGAGGGGGGGTACTTTACTTATCGAATATCCAAGTTTTTAGTTGTTTTCTGAAGGAGAGGTGGTTCTGTGTAAGGCGGAGGTGGGGGGGGAGGGAATACCAGGTCTTGGCCGCTAAGTAGGAGAAGGATCTTCCCCCCATGGTGGATCTTTGGATGCGTGGAATTGCGGCGAGGGCTTGATTGGACGATCGAAGTTGGCGGGTGGGGGTGTAGAAGGACAGGCGTGTGTTGAGGTATTCAGGTCCTAGGTTGTAGAGGGCTTTGTGTGCGTGGGTGAGGAGACGTAACGTTATTCTCTTGTTGACGGGGAGCCAGTGGAGGTCTTTCAGGTGACCGGAAATGTGAGCTTGGCGGGGGACGTCTAGGATGAGTCTGGCTGAGGCGTTTTGGATGCGTTGGAGTTTTTTCTGTAGTTTGGCTGTGGTTCCGGCGTAAAGGGTGTTTCCGTAGTCCAGTCGGCTTGTGACCAGTGCATGGGTGACCGTCTTTCTTGTTTCGGTGGGGATCCAACGGAATTTTTTTTTGAGCATACGTAGGATGTTGAAGCATGATGATGATACGGCGTTGACTTGTCTGGTCATCGAGAGGGAGGAGTCCAGGATGAAGCCCAGATTACGTGCGTGATACGTTGGTATGGGTGCGGTTCCCAGGGCCGGTGGCCACCATGAGTCGTCCCAGGCGGAGGGGGATGATCCTAAAATGACGACTTCCGTTTTGTCCGAGTTCAGTTTTAAACGGCTGTTCTTCATCCACTCGGCTACTTCTTTCATCCCTTCGTGTAGGTTGGTTTTGGCGGTGTTTGGGTCTTTGGTGAGGGAGAGGATCAGCTGGGTGTAGTCTGCATAGGAGATGATGTTGAGGTTGTGTTGGCGCGCGATGGATGCGAGGGGACTCATGTATACGTTGAAGAGGGTGGGACTGAGAGATGATCCTTGTATTCGCAGAGTGCCGTGGGACGATCTCGAGATTTGAAATGAGGTGACCATCAGGATCCATTGGGTATAGGTTTCATGTGTATCTTTTTTAGGAAATTGATACACTACTTGCTGCAGCCAGAACCCCTATGAACAGGAGTTGAGTTTCATCACTCCTTCATACCAAAGTTGTTCATGATTTCATATACAGAGAACTATACTGGATAACATTAGAGACTAAGGATTTAGATTATGGGCCTAATTTAAGGTTTGGCATACTGTACTCTGTTCATACACACGGTGGAGAACATGAACTCTGCCACTCTAATGGACTAACCTGAGACAAATTTAGGGCCTAATTTAGAGTTCAGAGTATGGGCCACCATTCCTCTGTCACTGAATATCTCATGTTTCTGCTAGCCTGACGGTATACCCTCATCTCATTGTCCGCCGCATGCCTTGATGGGGTTGTTTTCATCATCCAAATCTGGTTACTCCATTGTTGGTCACCACTTCGTTGACACAGGTTTAGTGGACACAAGCCTGTCATATTTAGAATTGTACGCCATCACGGCCAGACCGAGTCACTAGCATGATTTAGTAGCTCTGACAAGTGTATATTTGTTGCACCCTTTCATCAAAATGGGTCTGTCAGATGCCTACATCAGTGAACACTCACACCTGAATATTATCACGTAAAATAAATTACCTGCTTCTCACAGCATAAAAGGGAAGCCTCTACCCTGACTGCCCTTTACTCTTTCTTCACTCACACTACGATTTAGAGGAGCAGCAGCTGTGTTTGTGCCTAGGCTAGATTTTAGTTTTTTACTTTAAGCAAGAGAACCCCTAGAGTTTCAGAAAATGACTTGACTCATATAGTCAATGACAGTGAGGGTTGAGGCACTGTTATTAGGAGCCCTAGTATAAACAATAACCATGAGTCTAAGAAGACAAATGTGGGACTGAATAGTAGATAACATCATACAAGCACTACATTTACATCAATGCAGAGTCTACCTGCAAGTGCTCACAACAGGAGAGTCACACGTTTTGGAATGACCTGTGTTGGAGAGTACTTTGTCTTGCTTCCAGGGCAGACAGAGAAGCCCTGACAACTGTCAGTAGATCTCCAAGGCCCCTCAATCTCATGTCTTGGGAGGAAAGGTTGTTGTCAATACTCCACACTGAAGACATTGCAGGAATTCCAGGTGGAGTGGAGACTGGTGAGCTTTTATTTGGGGATAATTATTACTCCCAAATGGAGATATATTAGAGATGTCTAATCTATGTTGAAATTGTACAATTAATGTATATTTTGTTTCCTAAATACTTTATTATGTGATGCTAGCAATGTGACTTGTGGCATCATGCAAAATGTGCTTAATTTAGGGCTCATTCTTTATTCGTTTACAGAAACCCTGTGTCATGATACTTATATATATTTGAAATTTTATTTTTTGGCAGATGTAGAAAATTGGGTTATTAGTTGTGCAGGATTTGTGGCCTACATAAGTAATAGGTCCACAATTTCCCCTTTCTGGGAACCAAGCACCCCACTGTAGCGCTTGACTCTCTCAGGGTAGCGAAGGAGAGTAGCCCAAGGACAACTCAGGGGATTTGGTGTGAGCTCATCATCATTATTTACTGGCACACAATAATAAGACTTAATAAATGGTTGTCGATTCCGTGCTTTTAATAAATGGTTGTCGATTCCGTGCTTTTTCTTTAGAAAAAGGAAAATACATTTATTACACACACACTACTAAATACAATGTACTATTTTACAAATAAATACATTAAGCATATTGAAAATGCAATCAATAATATGGCAAAGTAACAGTTGTCTCATTTGTTGTACAGTTGTCTTGGAGCTCTCAGATCTGGTTTTCTTGCATATGTTCTACCCAGTCAGTCAGTCAGAATATCTTTATTCGACTTATTCAAAGTCATACAAAGAAAAAACAATAAAACATTTCATACAAAGTATTTTTCTTAAGAGCGATAATATAAATATACAGTTTTAAAAAAAGTATTATACACAATAAAAAAATGTTACGTTCATAAAATGATCATACATAATGAAACATTTACTTTAAGGCGAAGTTTGGCAGACAGCTTTCACCCTTGAGGCGGCTACCAGGAAATTAGCTATGCAGAAAGTAATGCGGGGATTAGGCAGTAATTGTAAAAAAAGCAGGGCCGGTCTCACTTGGGTGAAGCCGGCCTCTTTCAGGATAGGGAACAAATATTTTTTCCTCTGCTCTATATACAACCCACAAAACATAACGAAATGCATTGTATCCTGCACAGAAAACTGGTCACAGCTACAGGGGGGGGGGCTAAATCCGGCTTCTGCCAAGTTTTAAAAGAACCTAGATGAAAATGTAACAAATTAAATCTAAACTTAGTTAATAAAAACCTGTGGAAGGGGATTGTGACGAAACTAAGGTAAGACGCAAGTGAGGATGGGCTGACCAGGAGGCAATGTTCCCTTACTGATGGTTTCACCAATTCAAATTCCTCACGACGTACTTCCTTCCTTACCCTGAATGACTTTTTTATAAAGTCAATGTCTTGTACCTTAATTTTCTCTGGGGAGGAAAAAAGCTCCGAACGTCCCAAGTCTGCGAATGTTTTAGCTAAATAGGCCAGCCATGGGATCTTGTTAAATTTGTCCAAGGACAAAACATCGTGCATAATTTTATGGTTCAGGGGAAGTTCTTCATTCATCCACATTTTCAGCCAAAAGATCAGAGGGGACATGCTCAGAGTATCTGACAAATAGGGTAGGCCCACTTCTTTGTGGATTGAGTAAGTTGGGGTTGACTGTGGTACAGAAAGCAGGGTTCTAATAAATCTGTTCTCTGCTCTCTGTATTAGATCTAAATTTACATACCCCCATAAAGCGGAACCATATGATGCAATGGCCACAGATTTACACTTGTAGATTTTTAAGAGGGCTTCCATAGGCCTAGCCCCTAACTTGCCAGCAAAGCCCAGAAGAGCTGATGACGATCTAATTACAGCCAACCTCTTTTCTCTTATCTGTGGCCCCCAGGACCCTTTCTGGTCAAACAGTACACCTAAGTAGGGGAATGTAGATACCTTGGAGACAATGTCCCCCCTGCAAGAAAATGTTTTATGACTTCTCTTGTTGCACTCTCGCCCCATTACCATTGTATGCGACTTAGTTACATTTACCTTAAGGTCCAAACGCTCCATGAATGAGCCGAAAGCGTCCAAAAGGTGCTGAAGGCCGACACCCGTGCGAGCGATCAGCACAGCGTCATCCGCATACAGAAGTGCCGGGATTTGGGCATCTCCTGCACGCGGGACGTCGGCGCCCTGCCCCCGCAGGTGTGCGCCCAACCCATTGATGTAGATGGTGAAAAGCAAGGGGGCTAGTATACAACCTTGCCGTACCCCCTTTACAGATTTAAAAGGGGGGGGTACGTCTACCATCATTTGTTACACGCACAGCTGCAGAGAGCTCCTGGTGCAAAGTGGCCATGAACGCGACCAAGGCTTCATCAATGCCCATCTCCAACAGGGTCAACCACAGCTTTGACCTATTGACCAAGTCAAAAGCCGAGGAGAGGTCCATGAATGCAAGATACACGGACCCCTCCTTGGCCACGGTGTATTTGGAGATAAGCAAATACAAATTAACGCACTGTTCAATGGTCCCTTTTCTTTCTCTAAAGCCATATTGTAACTCGGACAACCCGCCACAGCTCTCGACATTTTCCCTCAATCTAGCTAAAAGGACTCGGCCTAGGATTTTTACAGTTGAGTCCAAGAGGGATATAGGCCTATAACAGGCGGGATCATCCCGCTGACCTTTGTTTTTAAAAATAGGAACGATAGTGGATGTAGCCCATGAGGCTGGAACTGGGTTACCATTAACTGCATTAAACACATTTGACAAAACCTCTGCCCACAGTTTTGGTGAATACATAAAAAAGTCGGCAGGGACACCATCAGGGCCGGGTGCCTTGTGCTTTGTAGTAGCCAAGATTGCTTTTTCCACTTCTTGAGGGTTAAAAAGGATAGGGCAGACAGCTACAATGACCAACGGGACATCTTTAACTTCTTTATCCTCATCCCCGTAAACATTTTTAAAATAAGACAGCCATTTTTCATCGGGGATGACGCAGTCCATGGGTTCATTATTATCATCTGAAAATAAAGGCTGTTTAATGATCTCCCAAAATTTCCTGCTGTCCTTCAGCACTGCCGCTGAGAGGAGATTTTCCCATGCTTCGCCTTTGATGGTGTCCTTTCGTTTCTTTATAGCTAATTTGTAGGTTTTCCTTAGTCTGGTTATGTCATCTTTTACCCTAGGTGTATTTTTTAGGGCTACCAGCAGAGATCTGTGGGCATTTAAACATGCTGCGTCAAACCAGCGCATAGTTCCTGGAATTCCTTTTTTTGGCTTTGCTAAAAGGTCCTGTGACACCTGGCCACATATTAGCTCAAATGACTCTACTATTTCTTTGCCCTGCGCACAATGATTTTTGCAGATCTCGACCTAGTCCTTGATTTTGGGGAAATTTTTTGCATACAATTTTTCTGGGATCACTTTAGCCCATTTCACTCGCCTATCTTGGTCAGTAATCCTCAAGGGGTGGGCTAGATTTGCTATTGTTGGGGATGCTCCCATCTGGGCCCCCCAAGCCACTTCGAGTACTACCGGGTTATGATCGCTAAAGTGTGTTTGTACTGTGCGATAATCCATAATCCGGTTTAGAAAACCTTGAGAAACAAAGATGTAATCTATTATTGTGCCTTGCTGGGCACCAATAAAAGTTGGCAGTCTCACCCCGCCATCAGGTTCATAAAGGTCGAAGTTAGCTAGCAGTTCTTCTAGCTCCTCCCCCTCTGCAGAGTGTTCAAAATGAGGGCCCTGTGGTCCCTCGTCCCCATCGTCACTACTTCCCCTACAGGCTAGGTTACACAAATGAATGTTAAAATCGCCTAATAAAATAAACTCAAAAACATACTTGATATTCTGGCTTACTGTTTTTAAAATACTGTCTAAATTAGCAACGTTGCAACCTCTGTAATCACTGTTACCTGAATTGTAGAAGTTTATGTATATAGTCCTGCTGGTATTGTTAATCACCCTTTCAACCATTAGGATATTGTGGGAATCGGTGCTTATCTGCCTATACCTTCCCTTCAAGTCTAAAGAGAACAAGATCACTAGACCTCCCTTGGCTCTCCCCATGCGACTGGGGACTGCTGGTTTTGTGAAACTGGTGAACCCATCCCACCAGAGATTAGCGGAAGTATCCCAGGTTTCCTGGAGTGCAATGATATGGTGACTTAAGACGAAACTTGACCATGCCTTGTCCTGTCTTTTGACACTTAGCCCTGCTATGTTCCAGCATATCATTTTGCAGGAATCTGTGGGTTTCTTAGATTCTTGGTACCCCGCCGGGGTCCCTTCAACTATTCGTGACAGTTTTGTCCTCTCATTGCTTCCCACTTGCAAAAGACTCTGTGAGTTATCGCTGACAGGGCTCTGGGTTGCACAGTGCTCCGGCCGATTTAGTGTAAGGAGATGGTCATGATTTAATATGATTTGGCCCTCTAACACTGTCTGGGGGGTGAGCTCACTGAGGTCTTGGCCATTGGTGTGTTGACTTCTCTTGGGTGGTGGCATATTCAGAACATCAAATGCCAAATCAGTTCCATCTGTGAGTCAATCACAATCATTTAGATTCGATAAAGGACCATACCTGTTCCCCATTCCAAATCCCCAATCAAAAGGGGTAGCTACCTGGCTCCATCCACTGGCTGTTGTATTCCATATAGGACGTGGGGTGTTTGGGCGCATCAAAGACTGATCATTTCCCATCCGTGATATAAACCCATTACCCTGAACTCTATGATCGTAACCCAGAATTCCAGGACCCCAACCATTTGTAGTGGGACCATGCGACATTACTGATCTGGCAATTGGCTCGATCGGATAGTTATATTTTCTTGTCTCATGATTTGGCGTGGGCTGATAACGGTCATTATTATTATATCGGGGTCTTGTATCCCCTCCCCAGCTGGTGGTATTTATATATCTCCTAGGTCTAGGGATATTGGGGAAGGTAGCAAACTGGATCTCATTATAAAAGAATTTTAGGATGAGGGGGATTATAGAGCCATTTCGTCGTTGGGGTGGAAAGATGTTAGACAGGATGTTTGGGAGTACCTCAGCGTTAGCAAAGTTTAATATTACGCAGTCCCCTTTAAACGTTTTTGGCTTATTCCCAATCCATGAAACCCTCCTTGTCATAACAATGTCCCCTGCTAATTGATCAAACCCTTGATATGTCATATGCATATTGTTTGTGAGCCAGTGTAACGCTTTATCTTTTAAACCCTGGTTAGATTCTGTTTTGTCTTGTGATAGAACAGGGACATTTGCCAATACCAGTACTACTGGAGAAGCTTCCATGATGAATTGGGCTGAGTCATCCTCTTGTTGCAGGCGTGCTGATGCGGCAGATGGTAATGGTAATGCGGAGGCATCTCCTACTAGTTCCTGGCTGGGCACAGATAATGATGGTAATGATGGCGATGCTGTTGGCTGCCCTTGCGGGATAGTCTGTGTTTGGCTTTCCAATGGGATATCGTCCGCATCCGTGGCCACCAGTTTTGTAACGAGGGTAGATAGATTCTCCACCTCTTCAATCAGCTTACTTTGTGACCCGCCCCAACTTTTTAACCTCGGAAGTTAATTTATCCAATTTCCCGATCATAGGCTTTATAATTGTCCTAATTTTCATGTCTATCATGTCTTGAATCCTATTAAATAGGTCATCATCAATGATGCGTTTTGACTCCTCGTCAACGTCAAGCTCTATGGTTTTCCCTTCCTGTCTTGGTGATGTAGCCAGCTTTTTCCTACCTTGCTGTCTCCCCCCACGCTTTGCCTGAGACTTTCTGCAGGTTCTCACAGCCCGTACTACAGGCAGCTGGGATGGTGGAACTTCATCCACCGTGTCTATCTGATGGTTAGAATCAGAGACAACGTTTGAATACAGATCTGCTAGTGGGTCTGAGTCACCGTCCTCCATTCCAATATCTTGAGGATTAGAGTCTGGTATGTATATGGGAGGGTTTTCTACAGGTATGTCGGGCATTAATGCACTGGAGGGAGGGCTTTCTGGGGGCAAAGTTGACGATTGGCTCAAACCTAGGGATTGCCTTCTTTCATTATTGATCTTGCTGACAACTTGTACTAGATAAGAGTCTAAGGTGTTGAGTGGCTCAGTGGCAGCGGGTACCAATTTTTTACCCATGGTAACGATAGGCTTTTAAAGGTTATCAGGAGACTAAACGTTGCTCCGGGGATGAACTCCAAATATTTTGCCCGGTGTTAGCAGGGCAACAGAATGTGGCTATCGTGCAACAGTGTACGGTTTCTTATTCAACTCAAGACAACTCACGACGCATACTTAACTAAGGATCGAAGGGTACAGTACCTTTGCAACTCGGCGCAGGAAATATCAGGGGGATGGCCTTGCCTGGCCTTTTCGTGCCTCTGAGGGCCGTAGAGGGCCCGCCCTTTGCCCGGGCTTAGCCCCGGGCGTCCCGCTCGCGTCCCGCGACGCTGAGGGCTCGGTTCTTTTGTGGCCCCTCCTGGCGCGTCTACCGCGTCAGGGAACGCGCCGCCGCAAGGGCTGCCGGGTTGTGAAGTCCCGGAGCGGCGGCGCGGCTGGTGGCGGCTGGTGGCGGCTGGTATCGGCTGGTGGTTGTTTGGTTGTTGGTCAGGGCTCTCCACGCTGCCCACTCCTCCTATGCCTCGTCCTCTGCTTGCTCCAGGTAAGATTTACGTCCCCCCCGCTCCACCGAGGGCTCGGTTCTTTTGTGGCCCCTCCTGGCGCGTCTACCGCATCAGGGAACGCGCCGCCGCAAGGGCTGCCGGGTTGTGAAGTCCTGGAGCGGCGGCGCGGCTGGTGGCGGCTGGTGGCGGCTGGTATCGGCTGGTGGTTGTTTGGTTGTTGGTCAGGGCTCTCCACGCTGCCCACTCCTCCTACGCCTCGTCCTCTGCTTGCCCCAGGTAAGATTTACGTCCCCCCCGCTCCACCGAGGGCTCGGTTCTTTTGTGGCCCCTCCTGGCGCGTCTACCGCGTCAGGGAACGCGCCGCCGCAAGGGCTGCAGGGTTGTGAAGTCCCGGAGCGGCGGCGCGGCTGGTGGCGGCTGGTGGCGGCTGGTATCGGCTGGTGGTTGTTTGGTTGTTGGTCAGGGCTCTCCACGCTGCCCACTCCTCCTATGCCTCGTCCTCTGCTTGCTCCAGGTAAGATTTACGTCCCCCATATTGATGTGCCACTAAACTTTGTACGCCAAAGGGAAGCAAAACGGCACTGTAATTCAATATTCCCCCTATGTGTGTAATAAAGTGTCACTGCAGACAAAACAGTAAATCACACTCACTTTCCCTATAAGTGTACCCTAACATTATAAGACCTATCCCAGGTCAATATCTAATCCTGCAGAGTCCCCTTTTGTGCCAGGCTACCTGTGTGCAGTTACCTGTCTACAACGACAGTAGTCTCACACGTGCAACCCTCACACAAGTGCGCATGCATTCATGTGTGACCAGCCAAGAGCACTTTACCCTACCCACAGCAGCTTTAAAAGGCAGACACTGTCAGTAAACACGAGTATTCCATTTGCCATGAGATTACCATGGGTGAAACATATAGTGAGACTCACCCACACTAAAAAGTCCAAAAGCAGGTGATTCAAAAAGGACAAAGAAATCTGGGTGTACTGAATGGGCAGGATCAAATCGCAACAGCAAGCATTTACACACTATACCTTAGGTGCTTATTACTTTAGACCTTTGTGCACCCACCAAAAGAAATAAACACTTTCTTTGTCAGAGTCAGCGTTACAAGGCCTTAATTAAGCTGAACTTAATGCCCTGTGAGGTCTGGAACATAGCACTCAGGAATAACTTTTGGATGATCTTAACTTTATTTGAGCAGTTCCAAATTATTGAAAGTTTTGAATATAACATTAATAACTTCTCTAACATAGAAACAAACTGACTGGAGTTACAATTGTACATGTCTGATAAATGTCACCTTACAATAAATGCTGCACCTGTAATAAGAGTGCATATATGTTCATAATTAATTGTTCACCTAGAAGCACCATGTGCACATGATAGCCAATGTGTTAGGGTTACTGTGACATTTATGATATTTTTATAATTGATTTTTTTTTCAAGTATAATGTAGGTTGTATCTAACAACCTTGTTTGTCCTTATCTAATTTTTTTATTAAGTTAGAAGTTTAGGCCCTTAGTGACAATACTACACATGATTAAATGTATGAAAGTCGTCACTACTTCACTGGAGCGCATTACATATTTACAGGGTATCAGCCAAGGCCTAGCTGGAATCTCCAGTCTAAGTATGGTTGGCACTGGTCATCTTTACTTTTTATATAAATTACTACTGTAGGTTCTTTAATCTTTGTACCTGACATATAAGTTGTTCCTTGTAATGCACTTGTTTGTCCTGTGTACTAGAGTGTCAATGCAAAGGCTTTCTTATGTGTTGTAATGCACTTGGTTATTATTATGTGGGGCATAGTACCCACCTCAGTAAAAATCACAGTCCTTGTCAGGGTGTACCACTGAAGTTGCTAATTGAACCTGAGCGCAACCCCTGGTTAGCTATGCCACAGAGTTGACAAACTTAACTAAGAGGTAATGTGGCCAGTATTTCCACACTGCCAAAACAGAAATAACGTAAAAAAACAACACAAGAAAAATCCAAGGTTTTACAATTCTTTAGGCGAAGTACACTTTCACACTAGTCAAGGGTCCAGGAACTCAGGGACAGCACATGCATTTTATTACTCACTCTAGCAGAAGCCAGCAGCAGGGTCTAGGTCAGGTCCAGTTGGTTTGGCCAGCTGGGCAGTTGCAGAAAGGCCTCTTGTAGCATGTTTTGTTCCTGTAGTTCAGGCAGGAGGTCAGCATTCTGACGCTTGAAGATCACTTCTTTGTCTTAGGTACAAGGGAGAGAAGGTCCTGGCGTTCAGGGCTCTTCCCAATTTAGAGACAATAGGTTCTGTCCTCTTCAGATGTTTCTACAGGTCCAGAAAGTGTTAATAGGAGGGTATTGTGAGTGCCACATTTATGCCTAACACCAACCTGTGGGTGGCGGAAACTCCTGGCTACACCTTCACCAATAAGGTTAAAGTTTTCAGGGTTGACTGTTACAATCAAGGAAGGATCCTCTGTAGGCAGGCCACATGGATTTATAATGACGTTTATTTAAGGATAATGATCTCAGTTACAGGATAAGGTGATATTTCTATGCCAAATAAATGCCCCACGAGGAGCAGCTTCCTTCTGCTCAGCCCCCTCTCTCCAACTGATCTCCCAGGCATACATAAACTTACTATAGCATCACACAGAGAGGCTGAGAAGCAGGTATCCTGGCAACTAGGGAAAAAAATACATTATATCATATACAGGAAACGACACATTTCCCCCCTTAGAAATAAACATACACAATAGGTATCTTTCAACCTGTTATGTAATGTAAGTGTTTAGAGTTGTATCATACGCCGCGTGGAGCTTCTCGCATCATGAGGAGTCCCACGCGACGTATGACGATAGGATTGTGATCTCGTGCATAACATGTTGTTGTACAAATGTATGTCCACCCGTGCATGGACGTTGGATCTACGGTTGGCCTTAGTACGGTTGGCTTGCCGCTGATCAGACGCTCCGCTGCCGGGTGGAGTTTGTCTTTCGGAATAAATCCTTTATCTTCATCTACAATTGCTTCAGTAATTCATTTACTACATTTTGGCGACGCTGGGAACTAAACTCCACCCTTCCCCACGCAAAGAAGACATTTTATTTACTTACACTTGGATACTTCGTCTTCGCATTTGGCTGCACTTCGAGGATACGGAGCTCTTCAGCACGTCAAGCATTCAACACGTCAAGACGTCCAATAGGGTTTCTGATGTTTAAACGGGTTCATTGATTCGCCACATATCCTTTTTGGTGAAAGCGAACCTCACCCATTGGACAATTTCAAAAGCGCATTTCAATTGGACCGCGCTCGACGAAAAGAAACAAACAAAGAGGTAGACGTGTTTATCGTCTGGAACAAGGTACTGTTAATCTTTTGTTTGTTTGTACATTCAAGTCAGCGCAAATTATAAAATTCTGACGCGTATCCTTTCAGCGATACGCACGCTATTAACAATTACATTACAAACAGTTACAGCGATACACGCGCTCTATTATTCAATTGTATGGTTACCAACAACGCGCATGCTTGAATAAATTAACCCCTGCGCATCCCTACTGCGATACGCACGCTTCTACAATTCAAGCTCTATTATTCAATTACATGTTTACCAGCGATGCGCACGCTTGAATAAATTACTCCCTGCGTATCACTACTGCGATACGCACGCTTCTTCAGTTCAAGACTAAACTATCCGCTGAAGTTACATTTTTACAATCTGCATATCACTACTGCGATATGCACGCTTTGCACACGCTTGAATAAATTTCTCTCAGCGTATCTACTGCGATACGCACGCTTCTCCAGTTCAAGACCTATCTGTTGTTTATAATTGTACATTTATAAATTGGTGGGTTATTACAAATTGGTTTTCTATTCCATTTAAAGTCTATTAACAGTTGTTTTGTTTATCTCTTCGCTACTAAACATGTCTGACAACCAATGGCACCAGATTACACAGCCACCTCCTTTCTTGAGCAAACCAGGCACTCCTAACATTATTTGGTCAGAATGGTTCAATTTGTTCGAGAACCATTTGGTGGCCATTGACGCTACTGGTTACTCTGCACAACGAAAATTCGCGTTACTGTTTGGTTGTTTAGGTCAAGCTGGCCAACGAATTTTTAAAAGTATTGTTCCTATTGCTCCCCCTATTTCTCAAGATGAAAGTGGAGATAATACATGGAATGTATACATCGAAGCCATCGCTAGACTTAAAAAACAATTTTGTGATGAGTCTAACGTCATGCTTGAGAGACATAATTTTTATTCCAGGAAACAGAAAGAGGAAGAGAAGGTTGAGGAATATATTGCCGCGCTTAGAGTCCTTGCCATTACATGTAATTTTGAACCTTCCCCGGATAAATTCATAAGGGATCAGTTTGTGTTCAATTGTGTCTCTAGGAAAATCAAACAAAGGATTCTTGGATGTAAAAACCCATCTTTAAGTGAAGTTATCGACCTGGCTCTCAGTATTGAACTATCCACTTTAACCAGTAAGGTAGTAATGGAACTAACTAAACAAGGAATTAATGCTTTAGACTACTCTGATTCAGACCAGGAAGGTGCTGTCTGTGCAATTAATCCTAAAAACAAAAGTCTAAACAAAAATTTTCAAAAGAAAAAGAACGCTTTCTGTTACAGATGTGGTTCAAGGGATCATTTAGCAAATGCTACAAATTGTCCAGCCGTCAAAAAGCGTTGTTCAATTTGCAAAAAAATAGGCCATTTTCAAGGTGTTTGTAGATTTGCAAAGAAAAATCCCAATATTAATTGCATTGAAGTGGACGATTGTGCAAATTCTTTTAAAAACATAATTGTAACTCTCGATGCTAATGGTGATGTGAAATCTATTAAGGGTCCTTTATGCTCCGCCATTATTGATAATGTTCAATTACAGGTCATGGCGGATTCGGGTTCGCCATATACCATTCTCAGAGATTCTACTTTTTATGAGAAATGGGACAAAAGAGTTGTATTATTGGAATCTGATGTCAACCCAAGAGCATTTGGTGAGAAGGATATTAATATGTTGGGTTATTTTGAAGGCTTGGTTCAGTGTTTGGGAAGAGAAACAGTTACAAAAATTTATGTAGCTGAAAAAGGTAAAAACATTGTAGGATGGAAAGATTTAGCCTTGATGGGACTTTATCTGGTTCCTGGTGACGAAAATCCCATCAAAGTTGGAGACTTGCCAAAATTTAAAACAGTTTCTGATAAACTTTCTGTAGCTAGCATAGAGAATTCCAGTGTAAATATTCAAGACATTTTATCAGAATTCAAACCCATTTTTGAAGAGAAGACTGGGAGCGTGAAAGGATTCGAGCATAAAATTAGATTAATTCCAGGGGCTCAACCGGTCACTCACAAAGTCAGGTCAGTTCCGTTGAGCGTTAGAACAGAATTAAAGGGAATGTTAGATGGTTTATGCAAAGAGGGTATCATTTCTCCTATTAATTCTTCTCAATGGGTCGCACCCATCGTAGTCATTTGAAAAAAGACTGGAAAAATTAGGATGTGTGCGGATTTACGCTCTTGAAATAAGAACATTATTATCGACTGCCATCCCTTACCAAGAATTCACAAGTTACTAGCAAACATTGGTCAGGCAAAGTGGTTTTCACTGATAGATTTGAGGTCAGCGTATCATCAGGTTGCTTTGTCTAAAGAGTCACAAGAGCTCACCTCTTTCATTACTCCCTTTGGGGCGTTCAAATTTCTGCGCCTACCTTTTGGGCTGGCGTCTGCAGGTAGTGTTTTTCAAAAGTTGATGGATGAATTATTTCAAGGAATTACAGGCGTCCAAGGGTACCTGGACGACATTTTAATTTTTGCAGAAACTTTAGACGAGCATAACAAAATTCTTAAAAAAGTTTTAACAATTTTAATGTCTAGAAATATGACAGTTAATGAGGAAAAATGTAAAATGGCAGTAAATGAGATTGAATATTTAGGACATACTGTTTCAGACAAAGGCATTACTCCTAAAGTTTCTGTTGTTAGGGCCATTGAAGATGCAAAACCTCCTCCAGATAAAGACGCTCTGCGATTGTTTCTTGGTCTGGCGGAATACTACGCCAGGTTTGTGCAATCTTATTCGCAATTAGTTGAGCCACTGAGACAACTTTTAAGAAAAGGGGCAAATTTCATTTGGACCGATGATTTAAATAAAGTTTTTTGTGAGGTTAAATAGATGATTATTTCTGCAAAAGCCATTCATGCATTTAGGGAGGATGCCACTTCAATCATTACAGTAGATGCAAGTATTTCTGGTTTGGGAGCAATCCTTACTCAGAAAGTGAACGGTCAAGAACAAACTGTCGCATTCGCCTCAAGAGCATTAAAAGATTTTGAGCAAAGATACAGTACGATAGAAAGGGAAGCGTTAGCTTGTTCTTGGGCAGTTCACAAATTTAAAATGTACATTTGGGGAAGGAAATTCGAGCTAGTGACTGATCACAAACCCCTGATTTATATTTTTACCTGATCTAGTCCATCATTATCAGCTCGACTCATGAGGCTAGTATCAAAATTGCAAGAATTCAACTTTACAATTAGGCATATAGTAGGTGGAATTTTTTTTCGTGCTGATTGTTTATCCAGGATGGCTATGTCCACAGATGATGAGGAAGACTCGGTCGAGGAAGATGTAGAATGTGTCACATTAATAGATGCTATAAATGAAGTTAGTGCTATCATTTCAGAAGAAGACTGGAAAAATGGCACTAAAGATGATAATGTTTTGTTGAAGGTCATAGAATTTTCTACTCAACATTGGCCGGAACCGAGAAATTTGAGTGGAGAGCTTCGGAGTTTCGCTCAAGTGGCAGATGAACTTTTTGTGGAAAATGATATTGTTCGTAAAGGTGAGAAATTTGTTCCCCCTTTTAAGTTGAGAGAATCTATTATTAATTTGGCTCATCAGGGGCATTTAGGAATAACAAAGACTGCTATGCGAATCAAACAAAACTATTGGTGGCCGTCCTTGGATACTCAGGTCAAGAATCTAATTGATACTTGTCCTGAGTGTTTGTTGTCAGATAAACATTGGCGCACTATGAAAATGCCTTTACATCCCACGGAATTCCCTGATGCGCCTTGGGAAAAAGTTGGAGTAGATTTTTCAGGCCCATATTCCATTCTACAACAGGAGAATAAATATGTGATCCTTTTAGTTGACTATTTTTCGAAGTGGTTATACTTTGATTTTGTTAAGTCACCAGATTCAAACTCCACCATTACTTTTCTGAAGAAATTTTTTGATTTAGAAGGGACTCCAAAGTCTATAGTTACAGATAATGGTACACATTTCGTGTCTGATAAAATGCATGCGTTTTTAGAAGGGTTAGATATCAAACAACTTAAAGTTGCTTTATATTCTCCATCTTCAAATGGTCTCGTGGAAAGAGGAAATAGAGTAATTAAGGAGGGTATACAGACTGCAATCTCTTGTGGTTATAAAGTAGGAGAATTTGTTACTCGAAAAGTCTGGCATTACAACACGTCCCCTCATTGTGTAACAGGCGTATCCCCTTTTTCTCTTTTGAGGGGGAGAGAAAATCGTTCTGTTTTGTTTCCTTCATGGTTACAAAAAGATTCTGTGAAGAAACCCCTTGAGTCTCATTCAATCAAAAACGTGGTTCAAGAAAAACAAGATCAAATGAAATTGAATTTTGACAGGGGGTTAAACAGTAATCTTGTTGATGTTACAGTGGGTGACTAGGTGTTAATTAAAAGTCCCGGTAAGGTAACGAAAGGTCATTCAAAATTTGGTACACCTGTTCAAGTGTTAAAAGTCAGCAAAGGGTCCGCTTTCCTTAATAAAAGAGGTTGGTGGAATAAGCGTCAATTGGTAAGGATTACGGAACGCCAAGTTGAAATTATTAAAGGTAGAGTGAACTCTAACATTTCTGATGATTTAGACTGGTCTTTTTGGATCAAGGGTTCCCACATAGTAGATGATTCTAGTCGACCTAATGAACCACGTTCGGTCAGACATGAATTGGAAGTTCCATATCATTCTGATGAACGTCTTTCTGTTGGACAGAGTGTGGATATTCAAAACCCTGCTGTTAATCAACAATTTTCTTCCTTCGGTAGACGCATTAAAACTCCAGAAAGATACAATGAATTCGTGAAATTCTAGGTACCTTCTAACTTTACTTTGTTCGTTGTTATAAGGAGGAAGGTGATGTAATGTAATGTAAGTGTTTAGAGTTGTATCATACGCCGCGTGGAGCTTCTCGCATCATGAGGAGTCCCACGCGACGTATGACGATAGGATTGTGATCTCGTGCATAACATGTTGTTGTACAAATGTATGTCCACCCGTGCATGGACGTTGGATCTACGGTTGGCCTTAGTACGGTTGGCTTGCCGCTGATCAGACGCTCCGCTGCCGGGTGGAGTTTGTCTTTCGGAATAAATCCTTTATCTTCATCTACAATTGCTTCAGTAATTCATTTACTACACAACCCTAGTCCAAAAAATAAGCAACAGGTATCTCTCAACCCACAATCATCCCAACATAGGGCACCTTGAAATCATATAAAAGGGTCTTATTCAACCTCATAACAACAGTAGGCATGTACGGGTATCTTCCAACCCACACTCATCTCAACTCAGGGCATCTTGTGAACACATAAAAGGGTCTCTTTGAACCACATAAGAACAGTAGCAGAGGGACTCTACCTACTGACTCAGAAAATGGGCCTCTATCAATCCTCAACCAAACACTTAAACAGTAGGCAAAGGGTGTCTTTCAACCCTTGCTACTCCTTGCCACAGGATGCCACATGCATTCAGAAAAATAGGTCTCTTCCAACCTTCCCTCCAGAACTCAGGCAGTAGGCAAAGGGTTTCTTTCAACCCTCACTAGTCCCTGAAAACACAGGATACTACATGAGCTTAAAATTGATGGCAATTACACCCACCAACTCTATCTAGAGCAGTAGGAACATAGTATGCTGAACCCCCACTCATCCCAGCAAGCACAGGATACTACATGAACTTAGAACCAAGCCACAATCACTAATACAAAATAGGTATCTTACAGCCTTCCCTCACGCATAACAACAGTAGCCTAAGGGTAAATTCAACCCTCACGTATCCTTACAACAGGATACTAACACTCATCCCAGGCACAACACTTACACTCATCCGCTCCTGCATACATTGAAAAACTATTGACACTATATATGAACTGATTGTTATGTTGTATGTTTCTTTAATATCTCGTGAATAGAATATAGAGTGTATTGTGTTTGGGGTTCCATGTGGAACACGGGGTGTGTATGCTGAGCGGTTGAGAGGAAGACATCGCTTCCCTGGCTCTCACCTGTTTGTTTCCTGTATTTCATGTGAATAAATATATATCTACAATTCAATCTTGTTGGAGTTCTTCACTACAAATTGGCGACGAGGGAAACTGGAGTTCACATGAAGATTTCTACAAAGGAATAATTCATATTCAAGAAAATCTGAAGGAAATCTTATCGTTTAAAAGAAAAGGACCGGAGTGAACTAATTCTGTGAGTTACATGCCTACGTGTTGTTTTGAAATTGCCACCGCTTTTGCCGACTGCGTTTTACTTTAAGTTACATCTGTGGTCATATCTGTACTTAACGCCACTAACGGAGTAACCGTTAAAGTCATCGGGTACCTGCATTGTTTGACCCGTGTTCGCCATTCCTGTGCATGCGCCGACTGCCTCGAGAGAGACTGCGCGCGTCACTTGGCAACGCGACTGCTAGCAATTGCGCGTCCTCAGAAACTGACGTCGGACGCAGGTCACGCAGCGTGACCCCAACGTGGCGGCCATTTTGTAAACCAATGTTTACATTTTAAATACTCATTACGAAGAAGATCGACTTCGTGAATAAAGACTCCAAAAACATACGAAATTTCACAGCGCATAGAAGGCAGCAACAACACTTTAAAGAATATACAGTCCGGTCAAGACATTAAGGTGAAGTAGACAATACATTATTATTTGTGACACTATAACAGGTGAGAAGTCGGGAGAAGGTTGTTTTTTTTTTTTAATTAAGTTGGTATATTCACATGTACTTCACAGTGCATGGAAGAAGGTGACTGCACTGTGAGTACTGTTGATAAGGACAGAGGCATGGCGCAACAAAAATTTTCAATTAGTCCTCCTGAACCATTTTGGGTTAAAGGTGCTCAACCCAGTATAAAATGGGTAGAATGGAAAGAATATTTTGTTAATTATTTAGAAGCTGTTGATGAAACAAAGAAAATGAAACCTGAACAAAAAAAGAGACTTTTATTACATTCTTTAGGACCCATAGGATTAAAAACTTTTTCCAGGATGAGCAAGTCTGACGATTCCAATCTTGATGAATTTGAAAATGCGATCAAAAATATGGATAAGTACTTTGCACCCAAAGTATGTATTGGGGTCATAAGGCACAAATTCTTCCAAAGGAAGCAAACTAAAGAGGAAACTGTAGATGAGTGGATGGACGACCTTAAAAAACTTGCCATTGACTGTAAATTTGTCAATTTACATGATGACCTAATACGTGATCAACTAGTGATGCATAACAACAACTCTGCCCTACAAGATCGCCTTTGGGTTAACGGAGATGCACCTCTTGATGATGTGGTAGCCATCATGAGGAAATCTGAAATGTCTGGGAGGTGCGCCACAGTCGTGAAAGAAACTGAGAAAGATTTGTCCAAGACTTCTGGAACTGTTTGTAAGATTCAGGCTCCTAATAGGAATTTTCGCCAACAGCAACAACAAGGAAGATGGACTAGTCAACCTACAAGGGTTCAAAATAAAAACATAGAGGAGAGGAGATGCTATAGATGTGACAGCAAAGAACATCTAGCATTTAGTAGACTCTGTCCAGCGTTAAAGAAAAAGTGTGGTATTTGTGGACTTTTAGGTCACTTTAGTAAGATGTGTCGCAGACGCAGTAATGTGAAGTATATGTATGAAGATGATGTTGAGAGTATGGATGAGGTAGAAACTGAGGATGAATGTTGCGTAAAGAGTGTTCGTGGAAACTATGTAATTAGCATTTCCGAGGATTCTCTTAAAGGAAAACCAATTTGTGAAATATCTCTTGGTGGGGTGGTTGTAAGTGTATATGCGGACTCGGGTTCCCCATACACGATTGTAAATGAAGAGGTTTGGAGAAAGAAATTTGTAAATAAGATTGGTGAGCAATTGAATCCATCTGATGTTTGCCCAATCAGTTATACAGGTAACAGAATTGGAATGATTGGTTTTAGGTGGCTTACCTTTTTGTTTAAAGGCAGGTCCACTAGAGCGAAGTTATATGTGGCAAAGGTAGGACCATCGGTGTTAGGGTGGTTCGACCAGAAAAAATTGCACATCATTTTAGACCCTAATTCCAAGGACAAAGTACTGATTTTGGATGATTGCAGCAAGATGGGGGAAACACTGTCTGAGAGTTTTCCTAAAGTGTTTAGCAAAGAGCTGGGTGTTCTAAAGGGGTTTGAACATAAGATCATTTTAAAAGCTGATGCACAACCTAAGGTTCACAAGGTGAGACCCATACCTATACTGATAAGGGAGGAAGTTAAGAAGGAGATTCAGGGACTGCTTGCCAAAGGCATTATAGAGGAAATTGAGACGTCTGAATGGATTTCTCCGATTGTGGTTGCCCGGAAACCCAACGGAAAAATCAGTTTGTGCATTGATTTGCGCCACTTGAACAACAATATCGTGGTTGAAAAATTTCCCCTTCCCAGAATAAATGAAATGGTATCTTCCCTTAAGGGTGCTACATGGTTCTCGACGGTTGATCTCTCTGCCGCTTACCACCAGGTTATGTTAGATCCCAACTCAAAGAACCTTACGGCATTCATAACGCCTTTTGGTTGTTACCAATTCAGGCGTATGCCTTTTGGGTTGGCCTCAGCCGCTGCTGTTCTTCAGCGGCTGATGCATAAACTTTTTGGAGACATGGAAAATATCTAATTTTTCCAAGATGATATCCTAGTTGCGGCCAAAGACAAGGAGAGCCATGACTCCAAATTAAAACAGGTTCTGGAAACCCTACAGTCAGCAGGCCTGACTGTGGAGTTATCCAAGTGCAAATTCAGCCAGAGAAGTGTCTCATATTTGGGACACATTATAAGTGAAGAAGGTGTCGAACCCAAACCCACGTTGGTAGAGAATATAGTGAAATTTCCTGCACCTATTTCAAAAGATGAGGTGAGAGCATTTCTTGGCATGGCCGAGTATTGTGCCAAATTTATAAAAAAAATTTGCTGCAAAAGTTTATAACATGCGTGCACTTTTGAAGAAAAACACTAAATTTGTGTGGAGTGAGTTATGTGAAGAAGAGTTTAGGTTGATCAAGAGTGAATTGCAAAGTGTGAATGCACTGGCCAGCTTTGACCCCAATATTGACTGCCTACTGACAACTGACGCAAGTGACAAGGGCCTGGGTGCCGTGTTGTCACAACATGATAAGGATGGTAAAGAGAAGATAATTTTGTTCGCATCTAGGGCTCTTTCCCCTGCTGAGAGTAGGTACCCCATCATTGAGAGAGAAGCCCTTGCGTGTGCATGGGCATTGGAACATTTTTGAGCTTTCGTTTGGGGCAAGCCTGTGACCATTCGTACTGATCATAAACCACTGATCTGTATATTGTCATGCGAGGGCATTTCTGGTGCGTCAGCAAGATTAGCGAGACTATCTATGCGGATGAAGGAGTACATTTATAAAATGGTTTACCTACCTGGGAGGGATAACCGTGTTGCTGATTGCTTATCAAGACTTCCACCTCCTCTTGAAGAATGTGAGGATGATCCTTGGAGTGAATACTGTGTGGCATTGGTGCATGATTGTGGTGAGCCTGCCGTAAGTAAGACCGAATGGTTAGCGGAAAAGGATATTATTTTGAAAAGTGTATTAGAATACATTTGCAAGGGTTGGCCCAAGAAGAAAGGTATTCCTGGGTTGGATGCCTTTTGGCAAATCCGCACGGAGTTGTCCTCTGAAAATGATATACTCTTTAGGGGTGATAGAATCGTTCCACCTGTGTCATTGAGAAGAAAGATTTTACAACTTTGTCATGAGGGGCATTTTGGAATTATGAGAACCAAATCGATTGTTAAAGGGATGTTTTGGTGGCCAGGTGTTGACAGCGAGATAGAGGAATTTGTAAGGAAATGTGTGGTTTGCATGTCCGCTGACAAAACCCTTAGGACATTTAAGCCTAAAATGAGTGACGGTTTAATTCCTGACTTTCCTTGGGACACTGTTGCCATTGATATTATTGGACCCATTGGGGACTCTAAAGAATATGGGTTAGTTGCCATTGACCTTTTTTCCAAGTGGCCAGTTGTCAAATTTGTAGAGAAAATCGACACTCAGACGGTACTTAAATTTTTAGATAAAATGTTCATTGTGGAGGGTCTGCCTGTTTGTGTCCTATCTGACAATGGTGTCCAATTTACATCCAAGCAGGCTAAGGAGTATTTTGACAAATGTGGTATTAAACATAAGACAACTGCACTGTACAACCCTAGTGGGAACGGCACTGTTGAAAGGTTCAACAGAGTGATCAAGGGCGTCATTCAAGCCTCTGTGCATAGTAAACTTGATTGGAAAGTGCAAGTTCAGAAGGCGGTTTGGTCATATAGGGTTACTGTGCAAAACAGCACTGGCATGTCCCCGTTCACCATGATGAGAGGCAGAACGGCAAGGTGTAAATTTAACCCTGGATGGCTTTTTGATGGGAAAATAGCTTGTTGGTCTCCAGTAGATGTCAAAGATAAATTACTGTCTAGTCATGACAAGAGCAAGGAGTTTTATGACTGTCATCATAACACTAAAGAGGTTTCGGTCAAGGTTGGAGATTGGGTGAGAGTCAAGAAACCCTTTAAAGTGCCTAAGGGTGTGAGTCGCTTTGAACCGCCATGTAAAGTTGCTGAAATTTTAAGGAATTCTGTAAGATTAGATGATGGAAGGGTGTGGAATCTTAAGAATATTGCAATGAACCCTGATCAGAATTGTGTAGAGGTGTTTTCCAATCCTAATGTCAATAGTTTTGATTAGGTAGAAGATCATTTTGAGAATAGTCATCTTCAGTCTCAACTTGGTAATGATTCTGCTTCTGCTTCTTTTGAGCCCAAGCAATCCAGCCCACCTTTGTGTATTGAAGGGGGAGTGGGCGAGGGTTGCAGTTCTAATGTTCAGACTAATGCTAGTGCCACTACACGTTTGGACTCACGTGGTACTCAGGGTAAGGTCGATGTTTTACCTGATAAAAGAACAAGAGTTTTGCCCGGTTGGCTTAAGGACTTTACAGTGTAATTGTTGTCTTTTTCCTGTCACTTTATTCTTTTTATTTTGCTACCTCTTTTCCTTTATATTTTTATTTCCTTTCATTGTATAGGGGGGGGGATGTGTTATGTTGTATGTTTCTTTAATATCTCGTGAATAGAATATAGAGTGTATTGTGCTTGGGGTTCCATGTGGAACACGGGGTGTGTATGCTGAGCGGTTGAGAGGAAGACATCGCTTCCCTGGCTCTCACCTGTTTGTTTCCTGTATTTCATGTGAATAAATATATATCTACAATTCAATCTGGTTGGAGTTCTTCACTACACTGATACTCTTAAATAACAGGCTCTCCGAACTAAAGGGTTAATGATTACCATCGCTGAAACACAACTTAGTACTCTGCTGCATGTGCTCCCTCAGAACCTATAGGATGTATATGTAAGCAAATACACAACTTCTGCATAACATTTCACAATACTCCACAAGCATATATCTGTATTACATTTCATGTAAACCTTATTAAATATCACTGACAGCTTTACTCAAAATCAACATGACAACAAAACCATAGCAGGTAACACAGTGTTCAGTACACCAGGAAGCGATGCCTCACCCGTTCCTCCCAGATGCAGGGCATACAAAGGCTGTGCTTCAGAATGTTCACTATTAACATTGTTAATACACACTTATGCCAGTCAGTTCTCCTTATGTTTGTAGGTTTCAACACGTGTTGTATACACTTCTTCCTTACCCTTAGACACAGATTTTGCTTCCAGAATAGACTCTTCACATTAACTGCATTTAGCAATCCAGAACGCTGAAATGTGTTCAAAGCTATCTTTAAATCCAACACCGCAGCACCAAAACCTCATAACCCTCCATTCTAACGCCTTGTTCTCGCAGGGCCGAAACTGGCATCTTCCACCCAGTAACTTGTGTGGTTCTGGAATTTGCCGACGATAATGTTGAATGTTGTATAACACTGCATACACTGCGAGTTTGCTCGCCCTTGCTGCTGGAAACTCGGCAGCTCAAGTACTGTATTCTTTGTTCACCTGTGCTATCGGTTGACTCCCCACCGGCATGTCCCGGCAACACAATGTATGTATGTATGTATGTATCGGCATTTATATAGCGCACTACTTACCCGTAGGGTCCCAAGGCGCTTCGACCGCTGCGAAACCCTTCCTGGCTTCCCTGAGAGATGGTCCCTTAATGGGTATCTCCAGGGTGAGACCAGGCATCCCCGGCGGTCTGGTGGGGCCGTTAGTGAAGATGAGGCAAGCTAATGCCCAGAGTTGCCGAGTGTGATCGCTGATCAGAGTGGGCACCGAGGCGAGAGAATTATCGAGTCCGCAGACCCTGGTCCAGAAACCTGCCGCGCCGGGAATCGAACCCTGGTCCCGGGCCGTCCTCTGCTCTCGGGTCTGCCGCCTCTAACCAGTGAGCCACACTACTTATGACATCTGTACCAGCCTCGTTGACACCAAAGTCACACTAAAACAGGATGCACTTTTAAATCAAGCAGGTCAAACGCCCACGACGTCTGTTTTCTGCAGTCTCGAAGTTAAACAGGTTAAACACTTAAAAACCCTCCTCAATTCAGTTGACTGCAGGCTGTCTGATGGTGCAGACTCCGATGGTGCTTCCGGGGAGTTTATTTTCCCTGTAGGCATTAACTTATTTTTTCTTATTTTCAGTTGTGAATTCACTTAGTTTCTTGCAGATGTTATCTTCCTTCTGTTCCTCTTCACTTAGTTGCTTGAAGACATGATATCTTCACGCATAGGTAAGTTCTCCAGTCGTCACCATTGTTACAACCAATGAAGGATCCTCTGTAGGCAGTCATGTAGATTTATAATTACCTTTATTTAATGAGAATTGTCTTAGTTACAGGATAAGGTGTTATATATATGCCATATAAATGCCCCAGCAGGAGCAGTCTCCTGCTGCTCAGCCTGCTCTTACCATCTGATCCCTTGGGCATACATAAATATACTATGACATCACAAACAGAGGCTGAGCAGCAGGTATCCTGGCAACTAGGGAGAGAATGCATTGTAGCAAACACAGTGTATAACAATGACCCTAACCACTTTTGCAACATTTCCAGTGTGAACTATTGCAATAATGCCAATTAGTGGTTGAATCTGATATGTTACATTGGCCCAGGCAGGCTACAATGTTTGCCATAAAGCCATGTTGGATTAGTCCTGGATTGTATTCCATAAAATATCCTGCAGTACAGTATTATTTTTATTTGTAGTATTCCCTGTCTACTCTTAGTCCCGTATACTGGTGTGTTCTAAATCACTAACATTTGGAAAAAATAAATATGCAATAATGTAATTGTGCTTTGGATGTCCACACGATTTATATGACTGTTTAGCAATTCAATATTGTTATACAAAAATCCAAATACTTCTAAATTACTGACTTCTCTAGCCAGCACATCCATGGAAGGGGAACACTGTTGCTTCTGGAATCACATGTCACCACCTCCACTGTAAGAACTCAGGCTGCTCGAGTGGCCCTTTGGAAGGGTGACTCATCTGACCAAGTTGAGGACAACACTAAACATACCACCGTCAAAAGAGGGGAGCAATAACTGTTTCCTGTGAGTGGCAACAAAATACATGTATCCATATTCTATCTCACATTTGATGATTGACTCATAGTTATTTTTTTGCTTATAAATACTGTTGGCTCAACAACTTTCATTCTTCATTGAACATAACAGTCAGTAGTGTTTCTGAAATATATTTAATATTAATCTTTTGATGAATACACTGTAACTGATAATAAAGTAAAAATACTTTACATCTTTAAGTTTGTCTGTTTGCAGAAATGCTTACGATCCAAACACACAGTTTAGATTTTAGGGAAGGAAATAACCACTCAACAAACAAATTTGTCTGTGTAAAAAATAATATGTATATTAATATTATTATTTAGTTTATGTGTGTCCTTATAAGGAGTTAGGAGCATATCCTCCTTGACAGAAACACATCTAACAAGGGAGACTAGAAATCCATTGAAAAGACCAAAGATTTACCAATAGGGATACCTGTCATTCTGTTGATGCATGTTCATAACATCACCCTGGAGTTCTCCTTGATAATCATCATCAGGTATGCATATGATCTCCCTCCTCAGGTCAATGTTGTGCAGCATACAAAACAAAAATATTACTATGCAGACCTTTTCTGGAGGGTAAAGGAGTGATCCACCACCTCTATCCACGCAATGGAACTATGAGCCTGATAATGAATTCGGCAGTAAGTGACCCGCCGTTTAAGTGGCATCAGACTCCCCGCCACACAGTTGGCAGTGCACCTGTCGAATTACGATGTTGGCGGTCTAGTGAAGGGAAGACCGCAGTACTACCACCGATGCCACCAACCTTTCGCAGACTGCCGAACGGTGGTAGGAATTAAAGCAGCTGTCAGAGGGCAGCACAGACAAGTTCACCACCGTTGGAATTATGAGTTGGCTTTCTGTTGAGCCGAACATGGTGGGAAGACTGCCTGCTTCAAATCAGCGGAATCAAAGGAATTGAGATACATACTCACCCATTTTCTTTTCTTAGCGTCAGTCTCCCATGTGGATCCCTTCCTCCAACAGCATCCTGACCCCAAAGAAAACAACGCTGTTGGTGCCAAAATCCAGGTTAGTCTATTTTGCACTATTTACCCATTGACTGGAATGGGGACATTTTAGTCCAGACTCCAGCAATGGCAAAGTACTCATAATAGGTATTGTTTGTTTCACATGTGTCATGCATATGTGTACGTTTAACACTTGTGCAGTCAAAATATACACACCTGCATCAATATATAGGAAAAGTAATTCCCTGCCATCAGAAACACATTTGCTGGCCCAGCAGTGACATTGTAATACGTTGGGTGGGAGTCCGCTGGTTATCTTGGCACTACTGCAGGGGTGATATGGTGGTAAGACCGCCAAACTTTTAATCAGGCCTTATGTTTTTATGAGCCCAAAAGTTTGCATCACTCGTCTCCTAGGTCTGACTTGTTCCTCATTGAAGCAGACATCCTCTGATGTTGTGGTGTTCCGAAGAGGAGTTAATAGCCATGTATTACTAGGATATGCAGAATCCGCTGAAACGTAAATAAAAAAGGATTGAAATATACAAAATGTTATCATTATTAGATATTTGTTTATTTTTAATTAGGATTGTTTTTAGGTCAAAATGTAGTAGTAAAGTAACTAATAAGTTAGGGCCTCATTGCAACCAGACTTTCCATCTATTTTGGTATTCTGCTGTTGGGTAGCACTAGTGAGTCATGCATGCGCAGGTCCCACAATTCTTGTAGGCGGGGCAGCTAAGTGAGGGGCTCTTTTAAAGGTTTTAACCGTCAAGTGTGTTTTTTAGAATGGTTTAAGAGCAAATGTCTAAATAAACTTTTTTTTTTTTACCTAGTAGAAACACGTTAAATGTAGAATCTGGTAAAAATAGAATCTGAAACTAATGAAGTGATAACTTTTCTATTACAATACACTTGCTCATGGTCATGAAGTGGTACCGATGGTATGTGTGTCTAATCAATGGCACCAACTACACATGGATATTATTAAATGTTGCACTGTCCATTGGAAATTGGATGTAGTCGTTCATATATTGGAGCATAACAACCAAAAACACGACTGAGAATAGCTGAAAAAGTTGGTTGGGACATCCAGTTGGAGTAGTAAACAGTATACTGGAATGAACTAGTTGCACAAATGTAAGACAAACATTATTTTCAAAATATTAGCGATAGCTGTTGAATTCCTTAGTTCCGGCATCAATTCTCCTTCAAATTGTTGGCTTAATGCTTTAATAGTTGCCTTGTTTAAGAATTTTCTTTTAATGATAGGTCTCTCCTGCATGGTAGCCTGATCATGAAGAGGTCTGTAGAGTCCTTATCTCCTTTATTATCGTCACCACTGCAGTTCTCAATGGCCATAGCTGTAATAAGAGGAACTTCATTTTTTTACAAAAATATTAAAATGCACAAAATCAACAGTCATTTTTAATTGATTTTTTATAACAAAATATAACCCATATATTTTATGTGTATACATTATCAAAAAGATTAAAACATTCATAAAAATAATTTTAAAGGAAAACATGTGTGCCTCAAGGTTGCTGAAAAAGAAACATTTTTTGTTGAAGCATTGTATATTTTATTTAAAAGGATGCAGAAATGTATGTTTGCTGCATACATTCATTTTAAAAAGAAACACAAATGTAAATTAGTTACTATTCTATTACAAAATAGGGCCATTAATATGATAAAACTGTGTAAAATAATACATGTTACATTTGTTAAAAATATATACATTATCATTTGTTAAATATTTGTTAGTGCTGCTATTTCAACATTTTCACAGTAAGGATGATGTTCAATCAACCCTTTTAAACTTTTTAAAGTTTATAATTCTCAATAGGTTAGGCCTCAGAAAAAGAAGACGAAAATCTGGTCAGGCCATTTCAAGAGAAGAATGCCATGTTGGCGTCTATAGGTGCTGCAGTCTGCATTACAGGAAGTGGTGCGAGGACCTTCATCACTGGACCCAAATAACAGCTCAACAGAAGCTCCTTCCAAAAACAAAAGCATGTATGGCACCCCATGAACCCCTGGTGCTGTGTGTTCTGGTGGTAGCCTACCCTGAGTTAGCTAGTGACCTGAGGGCCATGGAACAACAACAAGTGTCTAGGTAACATTATTTTAACCTGTTTGATTTCGGGTAAGAATTTACTAATTTAACTAAAAATTCACTTTGCAGGAGGTATTTAAAAAGAAATGCAAGTTGTTTTGGAATATTGCTGAAAATATTTTTGTAGTTAGTTCCTATAGAGTGCCTTTGTTGCTTTAGATCTCAACTAATTAAAGACTGTTAAGTATTAGCAATATTTAAAATAAGAAAGAGATCGGTTTTATTAACAAATATTCTAAACAATGGTTTGCATAATGTTCATGATTTTTGAAGTGTGTAACAAAATAATTTATGTAAGGTCAGCTGACGTTTCTACCTAATTTTGACAACGCAGCAGATTTTTTTTTAAATAGCAATGTGCGTGCATGCATCGACAAAGTAAGGTCACAAGCCAGGTGTATCTGAACATTTGTCTGTGGCAGGGAAATGCACCATGCTTTTGAAAGAGTTCTAGGGGTATGAACAAAGGACATCCTATGAAGCAGCAAAATATTCATCAAAACACACAAGGCATTTTCCCATCTCTGGGATGTGTTTAACAACTTATCAAGGTGTATAATTGGCTGTCAGATGACTACTTGAGCTCTATGAAATGTGACTACTGTGTGTTTAGGCATAGAAAGGTGAATGTGTAGATGGAGTTTCTTTGGATATTTGAAACGAATTTCTTGATCTTTAAATGACAATTCAATACAATTTTTCTGTTATTTTCCAATCAAACATTGTGTAACCACACATAACATTAAATATGCAACATTAAAACATATGTTTCATATGGATCATGCAGCCTTGCTACACAGATAAAAGCGTTTTGTCAAGGTAGTACATTGCATAATGGGTGAATCTGTACACTATATTCAGTGTTCATACATGCACAGCTTTTTGATTTTTCATATAGCATGCATGCAATCAGATTTATTTTTAAATATGTCAAACATGTATATACCAATCTCATGTTACACAAAGGTTGCACATATTTATCAATTAAATGGTTTGTAGCTAAAAAGTGCACAGACATACACACTCATGACATCTATGATTGTATAAATGGATTGCTAAGTCAGGTTTAAGCTACAAGAACGTTGATCATAAAACACAAAAGAATGATAACAGTGTTTTTTTAATCTCAGAGAATAGATTTTGCTCAAAAACAAAGTGAATATTTTTTAATTCAGAAATAGAACAAATTACACATATATTCTTTCTTTCAGCACCTTCAGAAACAAGTGAAGACAGCAGTGTTTGTCCATCTGGTGAGGAACAGAACAGTCTCCGAGAATCAGAAAATAACATACCACTGCAAGGAGGCTAGCATTACATCGGCCTCATAGACCTCTAATATCTACCAGCCTTTTGTGGTGGTAGAGAAGACTGCATCCATTCTAATATTTGCCACCAACAGCAGTAACATCTCCACCCTCAGTTGTGTAACCACAGTAGTCATGCCACACCCAGTCAGTAGACGCAGTGGGGGTCACCATTGCCCCAGGTACTATCCCACTGCCCCCATGCCAGTATCCCTGATCTTGGTGAGGCACTTGCGATTTTAAGAGGCCTCTCTGTTAGAAAGACTCCATTGCTGAATTCCATCCATGGTGTTGGTCAACAACGTAATCAAGTGATCAACATCCTAGGTGACCTTCATACTGCCATGTCTGTACTACAGAGAGGATTATGTCCCCCACGCAACTCATCTGAAGCCACCCAAAGCACAACCGTAATTTCCCAGGAAACCAACATACATTGTACAGTGCTGTAACTATGCCTAAAATCTTCCCCTATTCCTAAAACTACCTTTACCAAAAAACCAACTACCTATCCTACTTCTTCCTACAACCGCAAACCCTCCCCTGTTTCTAAAACTACCCTCCCCAAAAGCCATTACCCATCCTGCTTCCTCCCATACTTCTAAACCCTCCGCTGTTCCTAAGGTTACCCTAACCCCACCCCAGCTACAACCATGTCACATACACATACACCTACACACAGAATACCCCCAAATGTATATCCACAATCATCCACCAAAAAACCAAAACACTCACATAAAAAGAAAAGAACAAACAGGCACACTGAGACAAACAACTGCACACATCAACAGAAAGACATACATAAGAACTTGCAGACACATACAAAGATATGCGCAGACACACTCACACAAAAAACAAACACCCGCACAAAAACACACTACACTTGCAAACACCTCCATACACTGATCCATACAACAGATAGCTCCATAATTCTTCTACCTACCCAGACACCAACACCTAACTTCTCCAATACTATACCGGGGAAACAACCTTTACAACGCAACCTTTACAACGCACTACCATTACAACGAAACGTTTACAATGCAACATCCATTACAACGCATGCCATTACAATGCAACCATTACAACGCATGACACTAAAACGCATACCACTACAACGCATATCATTACAACGCAGTCATTACAACGCATACCATAACAACGCATAACATTACCATCCAACACTTACCCTACTGTTGCACCCCCTGGAGTTAGAATAGTAATTTTTACCCCTACACTATCCAACACTTACCCTACTGTTGCACCCCCTGGAGTTAGAATAGTAATTTTTACCACTACACTATCCAACACTTACCCTACTGTTGCACCCCCTGGAGTTAGAATAGTAATTTTTACCCCTACACTATCCAATACTTACCAAAAATGCAATGTAATGCTGTGCGTTGCAATGGTATGCGTTGTAAAGGTATTAAGCGTTGTAATGGAATGCGTTGTAAATGTACTTTTTTGAAAAATTCGTGGTAATGGTATGCGTTGTAATGGAATGCGTTGTAATGGATGTTGCGTTGTAAAAAATGCGTTGTAAAAGTATGCGTTGTAAAATTGTGCGTTGTAACGTCATACATCCACTATACCGACCGAAGATTATCAGGTCCTTACCTCCTATAAGCAAGTCCCCAACATCAGCTCCTGAAAGAAGACCATTTGTTTGAGGAGAATGGTTGTGATAATTAGGAGCGAGGAAATATGGCAGGAACCATTTATTGGCTAACCATAAACTCTGATATAACACTACTTCCTACATTTAAAATGTTTTATTATTATATTTTTTATTTAAAACATCACAAATTCTGATTCTTTTTGTTTGATTTAGTACATCTTTGTTTATGTTCTTCCTAAGATAGTAAACATTCTATATTTAATAATGTACATATACATTATTAGATTAATAATAATACTACAATACAATATTTTAATATTGGACAGCCAGATCTTGGTCCTATTTCATTGTTTATATATAGTATATGTGCCACATAAAAATGTAACATGTTACACTATAAAAGATCATGCCTTTATGGGCGACAAGGACTACTTAAGAGTGATTTCTTAGTCTTCTATAGGAAGGTTTTTACCATGTCAAAATCGCTTAACTTGACAGTGGAAAATTCAGTATTTCAATTGCCACTGTCAGGCTAACATGATAGGCCTGAAGACATGTTTTGCACTGGTACTGTAGTGGATGGCAACTTAGTTGCTGCAGTCCACTGCTAACATCCATTTTATATGTCCCGTGTACACCAGTTAACATATAATAAGGGTTTCTATGTAAGTAAAATTTTTGATTCAGGGTTATTGAAATCATATCTAAAGTGGAAGCACAAGTACTTTAATACTAGTTAACATGAGTAAAGAGCACAGAGACTTACAGACAATTGATTTATCTAGTCTCAAAAATACAAATGTGAAGTATTGTTATAATTCAATTTAAGCAATACACATAATGAACACTTTATGATTAGTGGATAATGGAAAAGGATTCCTTCTGTTCAGTAATTAATTTGTAAAAAAAAAATAAGTGCCAGGTCTACCGTCAGGAGGCCACTGCAGCTTGCACCACACATTGCCTTTGCCGGTGCTGCCAATGACAGTAACAACACAACTACTAACCATCACACTCTTCCAAATGTGTCAATTCGGACTATTTCAGGCCCCCAAAGCTATAAGAATGGCTTGGGCAGGAGGTAACAGTTGTTTTTAACGTATAGTGAATTTATAATTAACTTTTGTTGTGGTCTGCTCTAAATTCTCTAGACAGCGCCACCATGTGGCAGACTTTAACAAGTGTCAGTGTTGACAATTATGTGCCGGTGCCTAGCACCGGAAACCACCGACTCAAATTAAGTACTGCTGCTGTTTATCCAAAATGTATAGAAACATTTTACACACAACTCGAAACACCTACCATTCGACATGTTTAAAAAGATCCAGAGTACTGACACTAACCTAGTTGGTACATCTGACCTGCATTACATGTATGTCCGCATTAAGATATATCTAAGTTCTGATACGGAACTCATGTTGTTAGTACTTAAAAGACAACTATAATGCACTTCAAATTTTGAGGTTGATTTGCTTGCTCCTCCTCCACCATAGTGAGGTACGATCTGTCGCCTTGCAGAAACAGTGGCATGCTTCCATGCTTCCAGAGAGGATTACTGTAGTCATTTGTTTTTGTTTTTTATACTTCAGTTCAATTGTCTCAAGTGTGAGGTGGCTCTGCCATAGTTACATCTACAGTAGCAAAATCTAAAGAGGGCATGTGGAGTTAAGGCTGATGTAACTACATCCCCTGTGATGGCTCGATTAGTCTGTCAACAGAGAGTTGATGGAGTTTTGTCCATCAAACTGCCAAACTTTAAATAGGGAAAACAAGTCTCCATGGTGGAGATGGATTTACATACGATTCCAGGCAAAACTACCTAATCCACCAGACCCTAAATCGCCCCCGTAGGGATGACCTCTGGCCTAGTGGTCATCTCAGTATATTTAAAGGAACCTGTGGCACAGTGGTTCCTTTCAATGTACAAAATGTTTGAAAGCCACTATGTTTTGAATGCTGTTCACCAAGCATTTCCCAAAGTGGGAGTTTGTTTCTGAAAAAAAACAAAAACTAATGGTCCCCTCACCATGTTAAGTTTCTCTAAAGCTGAGGGGTTCATTATTGCTTTTATTCTGTTCCTCACCATCAGATTTCTCCTGGTAGTGATGGGCAGAAGAAGAAAGATATAATGCCATCCACCCTAAATACAATTATGGGTAAATTTGACAGACCCTGCTTCATCAAGCCATCAGAGGACGTCTGTCCATCTCTAAATGAGGTGGGCATAGCAGGGGTTTGGGCACAGGGTACTTTGTCACATTTGCAGCAGAGAACCCAGTGTGTCAAACTATAAATCAAGCCCCATGATATGAACTCTATGCTGGATTCATATTGTTTGGGATGATGTGCTCTATACTAGAAACATCTTGTCTAAAATATGGGCTCTTAACTGGAGTCATCTTGTTTGGAAACACAAATTGTGTATTAAAGTCAGCTTGTTTGAGAGTATAAACTATGTGCTGAAGTCATCTTGTTTTGGATTATGAACTGCATACTAGAGTCCTCCTCCTTGGCTTAAGAATTCTATTGTACAGATTATGTTATTTCACTTGATTCACATATTTTTTTAAGGTATGACCAGTTGGTGGGAAGTGAATCCATAACATTAATGAGTACTTAATAAGTTGCAGATGATGAACTATGCGTGATAAATATTATTCAACTCACAGATGTAACTCCTAAACTGCTGAAGGTAGTAATATGAAGTAGAATGTTTATTATAGTTCAAGTTGTTCTACAAAATATTTTTAGTAGTTATTCCTATACTGCACCTCTAGGAAATCAACAGTCTCAAAAAGTGGAGAAGGCAAAGATTATAATGACGTATAGCATTCGACAAAGTAGAAGCAGTGAATTGTAAGTTTGTTGACTAAACCCTACAAGAGAAATCTCTTGTGTGGGAATCCTTTACTCTACAGTGCAGGTTGAGACCAGCTGAAAAAAGACATGTGATGTGAGGGTATATATACATTGTCTATGTTTAACCCCTTTGCTGCGGCGGCAATTTTTCCGCTGTGCGGTAAACAAAAGAACAGGGCGGGGCCGTGACGAACCCCAGCCGTCATCCGCTCACGCCCACCGCGGGGCATGACGGCTGGGGATCGTCACCCGCATGGGAGGGGTTAAATCTCTCTTGTTTCATTACCCGTTCCTCAAATCTACAGCCGGCTGGCATACACATCCTTTGCATGGTCATCAGTGGGTTCAAGGCAGTAATCATCTTAGCATTGCTTTGGTTGGATCGGCAAAAGACTTGAGACGAAATGGAGAAGAAATTATGACACAACAAGCAAACAGAACTACAGGGATTCTATTAAAATTTACCAATCTAAAGTGAAGGAGGCACAAGCACTATACTATAAGGAAAGTATATACTCCGCCTCAAACTCTCCATGTGAAATCTTTAAGATAGCTAAGCACCTCCTGAAACTAACAGCCAGGGATGTCCCATCAGACAGCTCAAACACACGTTGTAACAAACTTGCTCAGTTCTTTTACAATAAAATCAACTATATCTACAACTCCTGCCCCCCCTCCACCCCAACCATCAATCAGCGCCTTACAGAGGATCCCGTGTCTGGTGAGCATCTTCTCAGGGAGATTCCCTTGATGGACATGGACACACTAGTGAATATATGCGCCTCAGTAAAATCTGGCTCCCCCAATGATCCAGCACCTCCCCAAATCTTAAGTAAGGCCAGGGATACAATCTTCTCAGTGCTGCTGAAGCTGATAAACTCCTCCATCTCGACAAGTCTAGTACCCTCACCCTGGAAACACGCCATGGTGTGGGCGCTATTGAAGAAATCCAGTCTCGATCCTGATACACTTGTACATTTTTGCCCAATCTCCCTCCTCCACAGGGCAGGCAAAATGCTAGAGAAGCATGTTAACTCAGTAGCCTCAGATTTTCTTGAATTCAATATTATACTCCACCCATCACAAACTGGATTCCTCCCCCCAACACGGGATTGAAACAGCATTACTTGCAGTGGTTGAAAAGGCCAAAAAGATCCTGGATGAAGGAGGACCGATGACTTGTAGGAAGGTGGAATCTGACTACATGGTTGCCCCCACTTTTGTCCTGGTGTTTTGATGGTTTTGACTTAGTTTGGCTGGGATCCTGCTATTCAGCACCCCAGCCTATCTGCTTCCTCTCCAAATTGATTGCAAGTACTTTAGGTACACTCCAGTTTGGTAACTGGGGTACCCTTGTGAGTCCCTAGTATATGGCACACCAGGTACTCAGGGCATAGGTACCCCAGAAGCCTACCAGGGGCTGAAGCATGTATTATGCCACCCCTGGGAAGCCATCCAAAATGACACCACAGGACTGCTACTGCAGCCTGGGTAAGGTGGTGCCTGCACCCCTTACTAAGATATAGTTTACCTATATCTACCTTTAATCACTAACACATATAAGCCTATCAGTCACTCCTGTGGCAGGCCTTACCAATCCTGAAGGCAGAGTGCTTGGTTTTGTGTGAGAGGGTACCCATGCATGAGCTGGGCCCCTCTGCAGCTTTCGGAGCCTATTCTCTGAGGCTGTTCTGTGATGCAGCCAGACCATATACTCTTAAGTGCATATAACCTCGAGGTAAATGCTATCTTTGGAATGGCTGCAAGGAAACATGTCATGTTTGGTGTTAAACACTTTAGAATCCGACCCCTTCCCCCGCCAGTCCTGGGAGCGGGGGTATGATTCCACCCATCTAGTGGAGTAGACATATACACACAATGGTCATAAACGGTATTAGTTTAAAAGAGCGCTGTCATCACAAAATGGATGCTGCAGCTACAGACACGAGTCTGGCCTCCTGCTGCTGATCGAAACCCTGGCAGGGGAGGCCTGGACAATAGGTTTCCTGTCACAGAGAGGTGTAACCACCTCCCAGACATGCTTTAGTGTATTAGGCTGGGTGGGTGCACTCCAGGAGTGCTTTGAAAGTCTACACTGGGGACACATTTGGTGTCCCTGTGTATAGCCCAGTTAAAACCAGTTGCAGGGGCTACCAGCCCCTGCTCTGGTGTGAAACTGGACACAGTAAATGGGTGTAACCACCCCTCTTTCCAGACCCTCCTATAGGTGGGTCCCCAGAGCATGTCCAACCCCTTTTCTTAGTATAAGTAAGTGACCCCTGGCCACAGGACTTTAGATTACACCTGGATGAAACTCTGAAACCGAATCCTGGAACTTCAATGCTCTACTAAAGACTAGAAGACGGAAGAATCTCCCTTGGGGTCAAGGAGTGACTCCCCTGCTCAAGCAGGCACCAACAAAGCAATTGCCGGTCTGCATCTCCGAAGCTCCTGCCGGACTCCAAAGTAGTTTCAGCCCAGGAAGAGGATTTCCAGACTTCTCAGAGGCCGACTCCAGTACCCAGCAAAGCTGAGACCCGCAGCCCTCACGAGTGACGTGGATCTGGAACCCCTGGACACCGTGCACATTTGCTAGTGAATAAACTTCCCACGCTTTCCTGAAGTTGTGCTTTGGATTACTCATAGCCCAAGCCCGAACACCATCTGCACTGAAGATTGTGGGCCTACACTCCACGAGTGTACTGTGAGCCCGCTTCTTGCATTTCAACTTGAGGCTCCTTCGCGATCCCTGGTCCGTCGACTGGTGGGTCCCCTCAAAGTTAACTCTACCTTTCCTTGGGCTTCCCTGGTTGTTCCAGACATGCCCTGACTCTCCCTCAGACCTTGCTGGTCTGCACCAAAGCATTTCTTTGATTTCTGCGTGGGTTGCTGTTGCCAAGGCTTGTTGGGTCCAATTCGGAAACTGACACCGCAGCACTCGACAACCTTTGTGGGACAGCTCGAATCCAGAACCTGATTGTCATCGACACCTCTTAGGATTCGTGGCTGAAGAGTCAAGCTTCACCTTCTTCACCTGAAATCACCCGAGATGGGTGGGCATTCGACTATCATGCCCCTGGTCACTGGCAAGTGACCCAGACTCTGTGCCCTCTGCTTTCAGGTTCTTCTCATCTTTGATCCAGCCTTGGATTACACCAGACACTTTCCACTTGGACACCAGCGGCACTTTGCAGCAGCTCACCATTGAAAACTACAACGAAACCCGACACCAAAAGACACCTATGCACCCAGCTTCCCTGGGTGAGGTAACTCGAGTACACTGGTGCGCCTGCGGGTGTTGGCTCTAGAAACCCCTAGTTCTAAAGGGGTTTGCTCCAAGTCCTCTTCTAAGTTTCTTTTATCTTTAAAATTCCAACTGTGACTTTCCCATAGAAGTTAATGGTGCTTCGCGGCTGTGTTCACACACTGCACGACCCCCGCGGGACCCCTGTGTCACTACCTTGGGTGGTTCCTGGTGGCCCCAGCGGTTCTGCAGGCTCTATGCCTTGTCACGATGCAAGTCGTGGTTCTTATACCACTTTCTTAATATATGGTTTGGTACGCCCCAAGGGCTAAACGTATATTGTGCTAATTTACTCTGTGTTATTAAGTTTACTGAATGTACTTTTGCCTCTAGCCTCATAAAGGGACTAGAGGGATGTGTTTAGAATAAATACATATATTTTATATATATACCTTGTGCGGTTCTCCTTTCAGTTGATCATTCATGAGATTATAGACTTGTAAAACAAGCTGCTTTACATTCCTCCAAGACTTAGCCTGAAGGCTGCTCTCCACAGCTACCACTAGGATAGCTTTCTATTAAGGTTGTCTTTAACCTACCATCAATAAGGGTTGTTTGGACTGGTGCAAGGTGCCCACTAGAATAGTGGACAGCATATGCCAGGCTAACTTCTCACACGGCTATTGGCCTTTGGACCTCAGTGCCGCCTTCAACACTGTTAATTACGACATCCTGATCCACAGGCTGGGGGATGTTGGTCTATCAGGTAGTGTCATCACCTGGTTACAGTCCTTTCTCAAGGACAGGAGTTTACAAGTTTTTGAAGGTGTTAACTCCTCAGATCAAATCCCACTTGGATGCGGCGTCCCTCAGGGCTCATCCCTGAGCCCGACACTGTTCAATGTCTATACGAGCCCGCTGGCACAGATCGTCTTCCCCTTAGGGATTGGCATTGTTACGTACTCCGATGACACCCAATTAGTGGTGGCCCTAAACCATCCAGGATCCATCTTTTTTGTCAGTCTATGTGTTGCAGCTATCTTTACATATGGTACATTCCGTCCACCCCCTCCCTGCCTCCTATTTTTGGTACACCCTACTGAAGCTCACCTTAGAATGTTGGGGACGCTCTGTAGGCTGTTTAGTTGGAGAGTGGATGGTCGAATAAAGTTATCACTGGAGTATTCCTGTGTCCTTCATCTTTTTAACACTGGCGATGCCCACTGCGAAGGGGGCAGTCTTGACCATCTCCTCTCATTGTACTCTCTCCACTCCGGCATCTCCGTTGTCCTGAGGAGTCCCTCCATACTGCCAACGTGTATCCTGCCGGTACTTCAAGCCTCATTTCCTTGTCTTCTGACTGCCTGCATTACCATCCTGACCGGTACGTCCACAGTCTACCTCTTCCCTCCACATTATTCCGAGGGGTACGTGACTGCTGTTTTCCATAGAGTGCCTCGGTTCAAGCAAACCAATATTGCTACCTTGCTACTGCCGTAACATATCGAATGCCTCCGACCTCGTTTTTGTATAACTCATTAGTGGCTCCGCAAGCTGTGCCGTCCTGTCCGTGCTTGAAGAAGCTGTTCATCAAGCTGCAACCACGGTCGAGTGGTGATTCCAGGCTGTCTCCTTCGTCATCCACAGAGCGTTTTCCCTTCGAGTCTCCTAGCCTCTTGTATCGGTGTTCTATCCCGCTACAGACTCTTTCAGATCTGATGGCTCCACAGACCTGCCGGTGACAGCGGGTTGTTGTGATCAGTTACCCGGGGCTGTCTGGCGAGTGAGCGGTGATTCCAACCGGGAGCGCCGATATACAAGCTGCTGTGGTAATCGCCTCAGCGTGTTTCCTTCTCCTCAGCGAACTCCGATCGGCAGCAGTTCCAGGGATAGGACATTTTGACAGTGGTGAACTGTACTACACCGAGGGTCTTCTTTAGTGCACTAAGCGTTTCCCACGTCAGCGCAGCTCCTTGAGGTGAGGTGAGAGTCGCGACGAGGAATCCCTTTTCGACGAACTTCCTGTCAGCGGCAGTATTTTCTCCTACTTGACTGCTTTCCGTCCTGCGCCACAGTGCCCCGTGGGGACACCCATACGATTATCCTTGGTTCTTCACGGGCATGATTTAAGGTGACTCTTTCCCTCTGTGACTCTTTCTGTTTTGAGTGTCTCATAACTTTTCAAGCTAATTGGCCACAACCTTTTGACACAGACCTCATTTTTTTTTGCTTTTATTGCCATTGTGAACCCCTGCGTTTCTTGGGGGTTTATTTACGGATATCCAGCATTTAAGTGTCGTTCCTGGGATGTTTGTAGCGGTGGATTGTTACCTGTATCTGGAACTGATAGTAAGGTATTGTGGGGCACGAGTTCCGTCCCCATTTGCATTGTCATCCTTATTTCCTAGTGGTGATATTTGAATCAGCCTCATAAGATAAAGGATAGGAGTTCCCGCCTCTTTTCCAGTGGGACCTCTATTATTTTCCTATTCCTCGCTGTGTTGTATTTTCCATGTACTATCCTCCAATCCACCCTTTTTCTCCCGTCACTTTTTTTCTGTTGCTCTGTACCCTGCTAGGTTGCTGCACACGTCACTAAAGGTTCTTCCTGTTCTACTTTCTCCTTCATTCTCCTTCTCACCTTGACCTATGTCTCTCCCTCCTGTCGGGGCTTGTACTATTTTCTTCTGCCTTCCTACCTTCCCTTTTCTGGTGTTCTCTTCCAGGGTATCCATGATGGCAGCGGCGAGCAAGAGCCACCCGCCCCCTTTCCTAAATGAGATAGGGGAACCTGAAATTTGCTGGAAGGAGTGGTTCAAAATTTTCGAGTCATACATTATTGCCATTGGCGGTGAGAGATTTACTTCCCTGCGGAAGCAACATATCCTCCTTTACAATTTAGGAGTTCTTGGGAGGAAGATATATGAGACCCTACCTGAACCTGCAGGAAGGGAAGAAAGGGGTGATATTGATTTGTTTACATGCACTGTTGAAAAGTTAGAAACGCATTTTGGTGATAAGATAAATGTGGTACTGGAATACCATAAGTTTAACAGAGAGCAAGGGAAACAAGAGTCTGTCCAAAACTATGTTGCTGCCTTGTGGGTTCTGACAAGGTTGTGTGAATTTGGCGGTCTTACTGACTCTCTCATAAGGGATCAACTGGTGCGTTGCACTAACAATCCCCGCATTCAAGAAAAACTATTAGCTAGGAACCCTGGGTTGAGAGAAGCGATTGAGATTGCTAAATCTGTCAAACACCCTGCCAAGTGTGTAAAATAAATGAAGCCAAGTGGTGAGGTAGTAGATACTGTCAACACCAAAGAGGAAGAACTGGAAGTTTACAAGGTAGTAAGTAAAGAAAATGCGGGTAAGAAGGTTAACAGCAAAGAAATGCTATTCAAATGGTATAGATGTGGCAGCAATAATCATTTTTCAAATTTTCCTCAGTGCCCTGCTAGGAATGTAACTTGTAAAAAATGCAACAAACGGGGGCATTTTGCCAGGGTGTGCAGAGAAGGAGAGCCCCACACGAGAGATGGGAACAGAGAAGGAGTAGGCTGTTTAGTTGGAGAGTGGATGGTCGAATAAATTTATCACTGGAGCATTCCTGTGTCCTTCGTCTTTTTAACACTGGCGACGACCACTGCGAAGGGGGCAGTCTTGACCATCTCCCCTCTGTGTACTCTCTACACTCCGGCATCTCCGTTGTCCTGAGGATTCCCTCCATACTGCCAACCGTGTATCCTGCTGGTACTTCAAGCCTCATTTCCTTGTCTTCTGACTGCCTGCATTACCATCCTGACCGGTACGTCCACAGTCTACCTCTTCCCTCCACATTATTCCGAGGGGTACGTGACTTGTGTTTTCCATAGAGTGCCTCGGTTCAAGCAAACCAATATTGCTACCTTGCTACTGCCGCAACATATCGAAAGCCTCCGACCTTGTTTTTGTATACCTCATTAGTGGCTCCGCAAGCTGTGCCGTCCTGTCCGTGCTTGAAGAAGCTGTTCATCAAGCTGCAACCACGGTCGAGTGGTGATTCCAGGCAAGTGTATAAAATAAATGAAGTCTAGTGGTGAGGTAGTAGCTAATGTCAACACCAAAGAGGAAGAACTGGAAGTTTACAAGGTAGTAAAATGCGGGTAAGAAGAAATGCAATTCAAATGTTATAGATGTGGCAGCAGTAATCATTTTGCGAATTTTCCTCAGTGCCCTGCTAGGAATGTAACTTGTAAAAAATACAACAAAAGGGGGCATTTTGCCAGGGTGTGCAGAGAAGGAGACCCCCACACGAGAGATGGGAACAGAGAAGGAGTAGGCTGTTTAGTTGGAGAGTGGATGATCGAATAAAGTTATTACTGGATGGGAACAGAGAAGGAGTAAAGGTGTACAACAGAGAAGTTAAATGTGTGACAGATGGTGAAAAGAAATTTGTTTTGCAGTTGAAAAGTGATGCTGGTTCTGTCAATGCCATCTATCCTAAATGTGAGGTTCTTCTGAACAATAAAAGTGTGACCATGTATGCTGAATCGTGCTCGCCCTTCACGCTACTCAACAAGGTAGATTTTGAGAATATGGGAGAACAAGGGGGGACCGTTTTACAAAAAACGCACATTTTCCCCACTGGTTATAGTAAGGAACCCATACCACTCATGGGGATGAAAGAAATAAAAATTCAATAATTCAAGGACAGAGAAACATATGGTAAGATATACATAGTTGAGTCGGGATCCAACTTGCTGGGGTGGCAGCAGCAAAAAGATTTAGGCATCATCCTAGACACCGACAGCAAAGAGCAAGGTCTACTTACAGAAAAGGTCCATGGTGGAGGCACCATTTGCGAAGAATATCCGAATCTATTCCAAGAGAAACTAGGCTGCTTACATGACTTCCAGCATAAAATCAAACTCAAATCTAATGCCAAGCCTGTAGTCCACAAGTTACGCCCTGTACCACAACTCATGAGGGATCCTTTGGGGAAGGAGCTGAACAGATTGTGTGAGATGGGTATAATACAACATGTGGATTGCTCAGAATGGTTGGCCCCAGTGGTGATGGCGGCCAAGGCCAATGGTGATGGAATTCGATTATTTGTGGACCTTCGCAGTCTCAACGAGAACATCTGGATAGAGAGGCACCCTCTGCCGAATATTAACGAAATGCTCAGTACTATAGGACAAGCGAAGTATTTCAGTGTGATTGACCTGTCTATGGCATATCACCAGGTGGATCTTCACCCTGATTCCAGGCCACTCTCCGCTTTCATAACTCCCCAAGGGGCATTCATGTTCAGGAAGATGCCTTTTGGCCTGGCTTCGGCCGCAGCGGTTTTCCAGAAGATAATGCAGCAAATCCTGAGTGGAATAGACTGTGCGATGTGTTTTCAAGATGACATCTGGTGTACGGTAGCAGTGTGGAAGAACATGACTGTACCCTCAAAGTAGTGTTCCAGAGGCTTACTGATTCAGGACTGACAGTACAAAAGAACAAATGTAAAATAAGAGTCACGTCGGTGGAATACTTGGGCCACTCTATCTCGGAAGAGGGGTTCAGACCTAAAGATAGTTTGTTGAAAGCAGTGAAGGATGCCCCTTACCCGAAGAACAAGGAGGAACTTAAGTCCTTCCTGGGGCTCATGGAGTATCTGGCCAAATACATCATGAACTTCGCTGCAAAATGTAATTCGATGCGCAGTCTCCTGAAAAAGGACTCGGAGTTCCTTTGGAAAGAAGAGCATAAAGCTGCCATGGATGAGCTGAAAGAATAAGTCTTGAATTCCCAGCACTAGGGGTTTTTGATAACAAGAAGAAAACTATCCTCACCACAGACGCCTCGAATAAAGGGTTGGGTGCCACTCTCTTGCAAAAGGAAGGGAAGGAAGAGAAGATTATAGCGTTCGCTTCCAGATGCCTCACCAGTGCAGAGCAAAACGATTCCGTAATTAGAAAGAAGCCCTGGCCTGTTTCTGGGCAGTGAGACATTTCAAGTTTTTCCTTTGGGGTCTGCCTTTCACCATCAGGTCAGACAACAAGCCATTAACCTCCATTTTTACGGTGAAGGGTATAGAAAACAGCACCTCACGTATAAGTAAGTGGATATTAGGGCTGGAGAACTTCAACTTTAAAGTAGAGTACGTACCCGGAGCTGAGAACATGATTGCAGACTACTTATCTAGATCTCCTCTCCAAAATGTGGTCCAAGAAGAATCCCTAGACAATCCTATTATGGCAGTAGACAATCCCGCCATCACAGAAGAAGAATGGGATAAGTCCACGGAGGAAGACATGGCGTTATACAAACTCAAAGAGACCATCATAAAAGGATGGCCCGACAAGAGGAGCGGACTGGAAGAGGAACTGAAGGTATACTGGGACGTTAGGAACGAGTTGAGTATCATTGGGGGAAAAATCTACCGCCAATGTAGAGTGATACCACCTAAAGGACTCAGAAAAAGAATAGTTGATCTGGCTCACGAAGGACACCTGGGGCGCAGTATCACGAAACAGAATCAGAGCAACATATTTGTTCCCAATGATGGACACAATGACGGAACAACTAGTCAAGGACTTTGTGAGCTGTGCAAGGAGCAACAAGTCGGAATATGTTCACAGGGAACCCTTTTCCCCAGTCAAAGAACCCACCAAACCATGGACAAAGGTAGCCATGGACATCATTGGGCCCATGGACAGCCTAGGCGTTCAGAGGCGGTTTATGCTTTGTGCATCACGTTAACACCAACTCGGTGTTGGAATTCCTCAGAGAAGTATTTTCAAAAGAGGGCATACCCGCTATCCTCGTAACGGACAATGGGGTCCAATTCACGTCACAGGCCATGAAGGACTTCCTAACCAACATGGACATAAAGCACGAGCTAACTGCATTGTATTGCCAAAAAAAGCCAATGGCCTAGTTGAACGTGCCAACAGTTTGATCAAAGAACACATTCAACTAGCTGTGGTCAATGTTTATAACATTCAGCACCATCTAAGGAATTGCCTATGGGCATATCACACCTCCCCGAATCTGGTCACGGGCATTTCCCCTTTCATCTCGCTTCGCAGAAGAGAACCCTGCACTAAGTTTAACCCAAGCTGGTTAGGGGGAGGCAAGGAAGTGAACCCTGATGAAGAAGAGGGGGCGAGAAGGGTAGTCTCTCCTCAGACCAATTACAAGAATCGATATGACCAGAAGCATGGTGTGAGAACACCTAGTTGGGAAATTGGGGGAGAGACATAAAAGACTGGCAAACCCAGAGTAAGTTCTACCCTCTGTGCCGCATTACCAAGGTCCTCAAAAATGTAGTCAAACTTGACAATGGTCAATGGTGGAGTTGTGATAAAATTATAAGATCTGGAATGTGATTTATATGGTGTTTTTGTTCCCTACCCACTTGACACCCTTGAAAAGTGATTCTGGTTATGTTATATTATTTATCTACAATTATCTACAGGTTCCTGCTATGTACATCCGGGTTGAAATGCCTCTCTTCCTTGGGTTGTGTAGGAAGCGAGGTGTGTTGTAGCTATCTTTACATATGGTACATTCCGTCCACCCCCTCCCTGCCTCCTATTTTTGGTACACCCTAAGGAAGCTCACCTTAGAATGTTGGGGACACTCTGTAGGCTGTTTAGCTGGAGAGTGGATGGTCGAATAAAGTTATCACTGGAGCATTCCTGTGTCCTTCATCTTTTTAACACTAGGCCCCTGCCTGGAGAGCATCACCAAATGGATGGAACTCTCCTCCCTTAAATTCAATGGAGACAAAATGCAGCTCATGCTGCTGGGCAATTCATCTATTTCTGGCATTGGCCCAGCATGGCCAAGCTGTCTCGGCTCCCTACCCACACCCAAAAAACAGATCAAAAGACTGGGTATGTGGCTAGACCAGTCACTCACATGTGTTCATCAGACTAAAAAATTGGCTGCATCCTGCTACTGCATCATGCGGATGCTCCGTAAAGTTCTCCCGCTCCTTCCCTTTTCAGCAAGAAGACTCATGGTCCAGGCCTTAATTCTTTCTCGCCTCAACTATGGAATTGCTTTATACTTAGGAGCTCCCACGACTACCGCAAACAGACTGCAAGTCATCCAGAATTGTGCTGCACGGATGCTCTTAATGACTCCCAACAGCCACTCTGCAAAGCCTGCCATGAAAACCCTACACTAGCTCCCGGTTGCGGAAAGAATAAAATTTAAGTCTCTATGCATTGCCCATGAATCTTTCTAGAAGATAGCCCCCCATCCTCCAAGCTATCATCTCCCCATACCGTCCAAATAGATGCCTTTGATCATCCAGTCTCTACCTAGCCGCGGTCCCTAAAAATCAACAGGATGAGAAGTGGTGGTCGATCTTTCTGTTTTACCTCTGCTAGGCTCTGGAACACTATTCCCATCCACTTATGCTCAGAACCCAATCTCCTTCCGTTCTGTAAACTTCTGAAATCTTGGCTTTTTCAAAACTCCACCTATTAAGCTGCTGTGACCTCCCTCTCTCTGCTAGTGCTGGGACGCCTTCGGGTAGCCATGCGGTATACAAATATCCATACCATAATATGACATCTAAATAGCTAGGTTAGTGCAATCTTGACAGTGCCTTTGCCTTGTTACAAAGAGCAGTAGGTGTCTTGCTCAGGAATCCAGCATATTATATCAGAGTCATAAATTGGAAAACTGAAACCTAATTGGTTGCAATACAGATACAGAATGCTTCTGAAATGTACAGTGAGTCATCATAAAGAATCATTTCATTAATGGGTAGCGAGCTTATTGTCAAGGACATACAGCTGTAAGTTGAACCTGTAAAAGATAAACACACAGCTGGCCAAGGTCACATATCCACAAATTTCAAGTAGGAAGTAAAATCATTACTCTAAACCATCTCAACTGCATGCTACAGATGTACATTATAAACCATGACTAATCAAGTGAACATGTGCGCACTCAAATCCCTTAATGATGTAGCTAGGCCGAAAGACATACAGAGGACGGTTCTCGAAGTAACTCTGCTGCATGGCAAAGTTAACCATCGTGAAAAATGTAAACGAACATGCAAACTAAAAAAAATGAAAGAATTTGTAAAATAATTTTCAATAAGGTAAACCACAAACATATAGAAAAACGTGACATACACTCCTGATTGTTAGTAATACTGAGATGCATCTTCATGCAAGAAAATAGGTGTCAATGGTATTTGAAGCACAATTTTAGATCATGAGAAATAGGTTTTTACAGGTTTTTACAGATGAAAATCAAGGTGGAGAAGGCAAATAATAGGTAAAGAGAAACTCTGATTTGGAAAAAGCGGGTAAATCAAATCTATCAGCATATGTAAAAAAACACTAAGTTATCGAGAGGACTAGAAAGGACTGCTCATAGAACAGACATCAATAGGATAATAATGTGAAACATTGAATAACATTCTTTTTTTAAATTGAAAAGCAGAACATTTGTACAACTGTTACATTGCAGTCATGTTATGCTTATAGATAAATATGATGCACTATTGGTATTGGCAGAGAAGCAGCAGTAAGTTGTTTGACAGTAGAGCTATAAATAAATAACTAATTAGAGACACAGCGACTTATTTACTTGAGATATTATAATGAATGAAAGTAGCCATTTATGCCATATATGCATCTCAGCATTTTACTCAGTCTATATGAAATTATCTTGAGTTTTAAAATCCACTTGCTCTCCTTTTTCAGTCTGAGCCAGAAAACACTTTGGTTATCTCGCCAGCCTCATTTAATACAAATATGCATATAAAATGCATACATGTATATGGGGTGTTTTGATCAGCTCTTCATCCATTGTTCTGTTGGAATGTCATTCGCATTTGCTTCAACCCTCCACAGCTTATTGCCTGGGACAATGAGTTAGATCAGTTCAGCCACTGCAAAGGACAGCATTCTGCCTGCATTTTGATATGTACGTACACGTCCATTTAAAAAGTAGGGGAAACGGCCACTACAACGCGGCCGTTTCCATGAAAACCTTAAGCACGCATGCATTACAACGCATGCGTGGTTACAACGAAAGCCTTTACCACGCACACGTTTACTACGAGGTACGTAGTAAAGGCATGTGTGGTAAAGGGTACAATTAAGAAAAGGGGGTTGGGGGGCTTCTCCCCCCAAAAAAAACCTAACCTGAAGTCGAGATGTGCAGGCAATCGACGTCGTATAAGAGGAAACGGAAAGAAACTTCCGCTTCCTCTATACGACGTATGACGTCACCATGGGAAAATACGTGGAGAAGGATAAGCGTGGAAATACCATTCCGTTGTAACGCATGCGTGGTAAAGGCATGCGTTACAACGGAGTTCGTTGTAAGAACATACAACCAAAAAGTAGCACGTCAGTGCCAGGGCTGCTAGGCCACTATGTTAATTTCGAAATGCTTGCTTCATTAACTTTTTAGTCAATAGTACATTTTCTTTGAGCCACTAAGAATCATAATTTCCTGTGTTGTGCATTAATACTAGAAAGGATTTTTTGTAACTGTTTAAAGTACACCCACTTATGAGACAAACCTTTTTATTTATTTTTTTATTTTAAACTTTCTATTGCAGCTTTATATTTTCTTTTTTTGTTGCAACGAATATTTTTTTTAGCATTGCTCTGGCTTGGCTCTGTCAATGTTTTTGTGCATACGTATATTTTTTGTTGTAATTCTCCTAATAGCGTAAAATCAGGAGTATTTTTTTTGCTTATGTTAGACTTCGTCGTGGTTTGGAAAAGGAGTTTGACAGTGTGAGAAATTAAGTTATTGGTTGGGGGATTCTGAAAACCCATATCAAGCACCAACCACAATCCTTGTCACGGTGAACCACAATAAGCCGTTAAATTAACTTGTGCTTAACTCTCTGGCAGTTTGGCACAAAAGAAGTCAGGCTTAACGTAGAGGCAATGTGTAAAGTATTTATGCAGCACTTCAAACAGTAATACAGTGAAAACACACCAATTTATAAAGCAAAAAAAAACCTAAATCAATTATTTGAGACCAAAACAACAAAAATCTTATCAGTAGGATTGAAGCTATTCAATCTAAAAAATGTCAGTTAAGTATAGTGCCTAAAAGCACAAAGTGGTACTTGATGTTATCTGGTCTTATGAGATCGGTTGAAAGTCACTAGTTTAGGCCACCAGCGATGGAGCACGGATCAGGTTAGTCTTGCTGAGTTACCTTTAAAAGTCTGGTGCAAAGAGTTCCACCTGCAGTAAAGGGGGCCGTGAGCAGCAGGGAGATCATCACAGATGATCGTCAATGTATCGCGAAGAGGATGCTGGGCGTCATGGAAGGTTGTTGTTGTAGTGGAAAGGTCCTGTCTGGCGTCGCGTAGGGTCGCTGCTGGAGAATCAAGTTGGCAATCATTGCAGGCTGTCGACGCTATCGGGCAAAGTGCAGATCTAGGATTGATGGGCGTTACTCGAGGTCCGGGGTCACATGACTAGGTGTAACAGGCATTTGGTCTTTGTGTATTGCTCCCAGACAGTGAGACAAAGGGGGACTAGGTGTTGACAGAATGGGCTATTTTGGGCTTTATGAGGGGAGGAGTTGTCACCCTAACACACTTGCACATCACAAGACTGTGCCCAGCACACTCATAAAGGGGTTGACACTAATCTTTTGTAACCATCCTGTCAAGTGTAGCATGAAAAGCAGACCGGGTGTCATGGATGGTTAACGCTGTAGCGGGAAGATCCTATCAGGTACCGTGGACGGTCGTTGCTGGAGAATCACGTTGGCGATTATCTCAGACTGTTGATGCTGTAGTGCAAAGTGCAGAACTTGCATTGATTGGCATTGCTGATGGTCGCTGTGGCCACATGACAGGGTGTAGCTAGCAATTGGTATTTATGTATTGCTTCCAGTGACAAATACGCTTATTTCTCATCGTTTTTCCTCTTTCCATGTGTGTTACATTTGGCAGCACACATGGAAAGAGGAAAATGCCTTGTAGGATTGTTTTTGTGCCGGAAGATGCCCCTTCCTGCACAAAAACAATCCTGCCTGCAACAGAGGCACCCATGCACCATGATGCAAGGGTGCCTACGTTGACACAAGGATGTCAAAATGGCGGCAGCACAGGCATAAAGGACAGGAATGCACCATATTGCTTAAACACAGTACATTCCTATCCTTACACTTTGGCGTAGGGCAGCATAGCAAGGTGCGTTGGTGAGCTGCCCTACACCAATGTGCCATAAATGAGGCCCTCTGTAGCATATTTATGAGAGCCCTCTGTCACTTTTGCACCACGTAAAGGGGTGCATGCACGTACACCGGAACTTCGTGTTGGTGGGCGGCACAGGTGGCAAGATCTGAGAGAGAACTGGTTCATTTGTGGTCACAAAGCGCCCAGAGCTGCAGAACTTTTCCTCTCCTTTTCTGTGAGGAGGAGCTCCACCAATGCCACTCCATGGGTCAGGGACCTGAGGGGAACCACTCCAGCAGAGGCCAGTAGGGCTCAGGGAGATTCAGTTGCAGGTCCAGCCAGCAGGTCAGATGGGCAGATAGAGCGAGCCTCTGGAGCTTGTTCTGTCCCTGTAGCTCATAACAGGAAGTCAGTCAGCTGAACCATGGAGTAACTTCAACCTGAGATGAAGAGTGCAGGTCCAGTCTTCCTTCTCAGCAAGCAGGGCAGCAGAGTAGCAGGGAAGCAGTTCTTCTGAAAGCAAACCAGCACAGCAGTCCTTCTTCTGTAGTATCCACAATCCAAAGGTGTACTGAAGAAATGGGTCTGAGAGTCCAATGTTTATACTTGGTGCCAACTCCGTAGCAAAGAAGGTTCCGAGGCTTTAAACCCACAGATGTGTTTGTAATTTCCTGACTCCTTTCGCTGGCCTCATCTTGTCTGAGGGCACAAAAGATTAGAGGTCACCCGACTCATAATTTTATCATATACGCATTGGGCCCATAAATTCAAATTACCATATTTTATTAATCGGGTAACCTTACACTCTACAGTAACCCTTTTCCTTCTTATTTATTTCCAATGTACCCGACTTACCAATCCACTGTTACGGGTACCTATGATCACAATGGATCAGGGAGCTAGCTGTAAAAGAAAGGCAGACACCAAAATACAAAAATACTATTTACTCTAATTGCACTCATATAAATAACCACAGACTCGGGAAGTTTTGAAACCTTTATCTAGTTTTCATCAAGTTCAGAAAGCATAAGGTTCACAGCAAGTAAACTGTCAATAACTAAGATTATAAAGAGTACATATCCATATAGGAAGTAAATAAGACCAACCATTTAGGATTTATAAAGGGAAGGTAAGAAAAGGAACATACTAATATAGGTTTCAGAGCTTAGACTCAGTATGATGTCTAAAGGATGGGAAAAATAAGGAACATACTAGAATTTCACTGTTTGAATATACCCGTGAAGGTGAGTAGGGGAAAGGACTTTAATCTGTACTATGATATTTTTGAGATACCAAGTAGCTATAGGGAAAGTAAGACTGGAACATGCTAATATTCAGAGTTATGACTTTAAATTCAGTAAAGGGTGGGTAAAGAGAAGGAACATCTATTTATTCAGAGACAGTATTTATTCACCTATAGGGTAGGGGAAAAATGGAACAGGCTAATGAAAGCACTTTCACGATTTCAGTAATTTATTAAAAGGGTAGGGTAAGAGAAAAGGACATATGCAATTATGATTGAGCAAAAGTTCAGGCAAGGATAAGAATAAAGAATGCAAGTGTGTTTCCCTAACAGCTCTATATTTACCTAGCACGGTGTGGAGACCAACCCTGACCATGGGTCAGTTAAGGACAGTAGGAACCCAAGGAAGATAGACGCCAATAGGCCACCAGGTGCAGAATGGACACCCCAGGACAGGACAGGAAAACCAGATTAGGATCAGGACAGGATCACCAAGGTAAGACCAGCACCCGCAGTTCGGTAGCAACGCCTGCGCTACACCCTCTCTGCAGCTGTCAGCCAGAACCCCGATTGGGTTATCGAATTCCCCAGCAAAGTGCTCCGCCAGCACTTATGGTTTCAGAACCTCGACTGGGTCTCTGGAAATTATGGACAGAGTGCTCCGCAGCTCTCTGTATCAGTCACCTATTGAGTGCGTTGGGTCAGTGACAGGTCAGCTATTCGGACAAGTCGGACAATTTCTCTAGCTAAACCTAGGCTAGTTACACTGTTTTTGGGTCAGTGTACCACCCCCCAAATGTTGCAAGTGTAAGAATCCCCAATTTCGATTGGTCCATAAGTAGTATAGGTCAATACACCAACCAGGATTCGACTTTTTCTAGCTAAATATTAGCATCTCTGGGACCTCCCATTGAATTTGGGGTTCCCATGACATGTTTTTACACATAACAATGGAGAATACAATTTTCATATACAATTGTTACAAATGTAGTACAGTTCAGCTCCGTTGTGCTGGGTCACAGGTCGGTTCCCATGAGCATCTTGTCTGTGGCAGCTAGCTGGCTGGGTTCCACTTGTACAAGGTTTTCTTCCCTCTGCTAGGATGACATGCGCAGTAGGGACTTCTAAGATGGAGTTTCAGATACCTCCCAGGCCCAAAAAGATTTGTCACATGAAAGTAAAGGAAAACAATTTAGAACATAGAAATAAATGAATACATTGTATACCAGGAATCCCTATATGACTCCCCTTACTTTATACTAACTTATAGCATTAAGATTAGTGCAAGACGAACAGCAGTGCAAAAGCTGCAGGGCAAGCATCGGCATGTGAGAACAGCGGCCATTTTATTAGCAAGCGTATTACAGTTAGAAAACACATAGGCAAGCGTCTCTGGGACACCCATAATGTAAGAATAAAGGGAAATTAATAAGACAAACAGATTGATTTAGTTTTCATTAAGGTTATTCGAGGTTCATGAATACAAGCAAGTCGCTTTACGTGCGAATCCTTGCTCCATCAATCCCCTCTTTGATGATATTTTATATCATCACAATTTCATAGAACCAGATGCCAACTTTTCACATTTTCCCAAGTTCAATCTCCTCAAACATTCTGTTGAGCTTTTCTTTAGTTTCTTTATTAGGGTGAGAATTTTTCACCCTTTTAGAAATCTGATTATTTAGTTCCTCTAATTCAAGTTCATCCACATTTCTCTTCATTCCTCTCTTGTTCACAGTGTACTTCTTTTGGTGCTTTCGACATTTACAACAAATGAATATGGTGAATATTACTAAACCTATTCCCGCAATTGGCATTAGTACTTTAATTAAAAAACTTTTATCTAAGTTAGCAAACCAATGACCTACGGCGGAGAGACCATCAGTAAGTCTCTTCCAGGCACTGTCAACCTCCAATGGTTTGAGCTCCTTTGCCAAATTAGTAATGTTCCTCACATACCCTTTGATTTCCACACTTTTATCAGGTATGTAAGTGCAACAATGTTGCGCTTTCAACATTCTGCAGACTCCGCCCTCTTTTGCCAATAGGGTATCAAGAGCAAGTCTGTTCTGTAAAACCATTCATCTGACCGCAACCATTTTGACCATCAGGAAACCTCCAGCAGTGTCAGTAGATAACCGATCCACTACGGGTGATAATTGGCAAATTCTGTGTGTATTCAGAACCACTCCCACTGTAGGTATCATTGCACTAAAAATATCTCCTACAATTTCATCAGCACTTTCTCTTTTAGTACGTACTAATTGGTTAGTCTGTTCAGTGCTTCCAGTGCTTTTCCCCACATGGTATATCTTTGGGAAGACAATACCAAGATAACAACTTCCGTACCAATGGTCGGGCAATTTGAAGTAAGCCTTATTTCCACATATAAAATAAATTCCAGGAAACACAGGCTCTGTCCTATCTTTGAAACCCCAACCCCCAATTACCTTGTAATTATGTTCACATTCACTGGAACCAATGAAAATATTGTTATAATAACTAGTTTTCTCTCTTTTAAGACACAGTTTCCCCTTCTTTTCGAAATCCAGAAGCATCGCAGCATTAGCTCCACCATTTGAGGTGCTCCCTATACTCTCTGCCCACTTAGGAACCTTCTGGTTCCTGTCTTTGGCTTTTTTGGGGAAACTCTCTCTTCTCTTTTCTACCATATCCAGAAATTCCTTTTCTTTTTCATGTAAAGAACAGGTCAAGTTATCTTTGTGTGTGTCATCTATATTTATTTTTCCTACGGTTAGAAAATAATCACTCATGTATTTAGCTACGTCTCTAGTCGTATGTACAGGGTTCAGGTTTCTTCGAACAGGAAGTTCAGCAAATGTTACGTCAAGGTTTGAGTAATAATACTGTAACGGTCCTCTTTTATAAAATAAACAGGAAATTCCATAGGTTAAGGGCAAGTGATGATAAGTCACACCTTCAGCTACAGAAGTAGGTAGCTTCATGCAGACATAACAGTCGTCTATTTCCATAGTTTCTACATAATGTACTAACAGGTTTGCGAAAACATTTAAATGAGTCTTGTTCTTTATTTTGTTAAAGTGTAATCCTTCCTCGTCTGGTGCTTCTAAATCTATGCTTGTTTGTTTTAGGCTAAGTGGTTTGTTTAATACGTCTACGCTTTGTGGTGTACTTCTAGTGTGTGATTCTATAGTGTCATCAGGTAGGTTATTGTTCGGGTACAAACTCGGGTTTTTACTCATCATAGAAGGAATAGTTATAGTTAATCCTATCCAAAGTATCAATACTATTGCTACACTACATAAACATACTTGGCAGCATGTTTTACAACAACTTCGTCTCGGTCTCCCATTCTCAGAAGAATCAGACATTTTGGCTCAAAAGAAGCTTTAACCCCTCTTTGTAACTCTGCTCAGCTTGCTTACTCGAGTAACTTTCAGGTTGGATTTGCTTCTTCACTGGTCTGTTCAGCAATCAATTCTTCATCACTTTCATCACTTTCGTCACTTATTTCTAGATTTTCAAATTCCTCGAATACAAAGTAAGTCCATTCAGGGCTCGAATACTTGTTATTCAGGTTCTTGATGCAAGCACTTCTTCTCGTTGGCTTTGTCACCACTGGGTCAGTTTGACTCGAGACCTCATTTATTTGTTCAGGCTCTTCATTTACCGTCTTCAGACGCAATCTCAGCCTCTTCACAAATCTAGGTACTGAGTCACCTTTTCGAAGTCTTTTAACTGGCACTGTGTCTTGGCCTTCTTCAAACACTCTTTTGTTTTCGTTGTGCACATTGGGATCAAGTTCGTCCTCTGTATTATTCCCTAACTGACTAGGTCCAGGTCTTTCATCTGTTTCTTCTGCCTGGTCCCTAAAATGGCCTTGTTCAGGGGTATGCTGATTTTGGCTTTGATCTGTTTCGATCTCTTCTTCCTGAACACAATTGTCTAGTCCTACCTGTTCCTGTTCAAGCTCTTCGAGCTCTTGTTTTTCTTCCGCTTGAACCTCCGCCCTAATCTCTATCTGTCCCTTTTCTGGTGCAGGTGTTCTGGGTGGAGTGTCAAGTACCTGCTCTCTCCCCATCTGGTCCTCCTCAGAATCAGATTTAACGTGGATTTCGATGATCTGAGTAGCTTCTTCTTCACCTGTCTCGTCCTCACTATCCCACTGTTTATCTAACTGGGCTTGACTTCTGGTTCGTATAGGGTCGATTGTCAGATCAATTAATGGAACCCACTCTTCTTGACTGGAGCTCGGTTGAACTTCTTCAGCTACTTCAGGACCAATATCTTGGGATCCTTCAGCTGGGCAACCTTCAGCCTCAGTTTCGTCAGGTTCAGTCACTTTCTTCGTATGGTTGGCATGGATCCAGCGAGGTACTCCTGCACACTTTACAGCTGTGGTGGTTACCAGGATCACCTGTCGTGGCTTTCCCTACCTGGGTTCAAGGCAACTTTTCCGAGTGTGCTTCTTTATTACGACCCAGTTACCTGGATTCAGGCCATGTGCTGGAGTCGTTGGTCTGGCGACGTCTTCTCCCCCAACCTGGCGAGAGATAGAACGCACTTGGTCAGCCAGCTCATTACAGTATTCCAGTACCAAATCATCAGATATGCTTATTATTTTGTATCCTGGCACCCATGCTTGCCGCATTGCTCTTCCCATCAGGATTTCATGGGGACTCAAGCCCGTGTTCCGATTAGGAATACTTCTGAGTCCCATCAACACAAGAGGCAGAGCATCTGGCCATTCCAGTTGAGTGTATTCACACATCTTTCCCAATCTTGATTTGATTGTGCCATTTATCTGTTCTACCACTCCAGAAGCCTCTGGATGATATGCACAGTGCAGTTTTTGCGTGATTTTGAATGCTTCACAGATTTGACTTATTATTTCAATCTGGAAATGACTTCCTCTGTCAGATTCAGATAAGACTGGGAAACCGTAACGAGGTATAAGTTCCCTAAGTAATAATTTTGCTACTGTGATGCTGTCATTTCTACATGCAGGGAAAGCTTCCACCCATTTTGAAAACAGGCAGACAATGACAAGTAGGTATTTCATTCCTCGACAAGGGGGCAGCTGAATGAAGTCAAGTTGTAGTCTAATGAAGGGCCCTTCTGCCTTTCCAATTTTTCCTGGCAAAACAATAGTTTTCTTTCCAGGGTTAAATTGTTGACAGGTCAAACACCTCTGGCAGAGTGCCTCTGCTACACTTCTGAATTTCGAATTGAACCATGTCTGGCGGAACATGCGAATCATCGCATCTCTGCCTGTGGAAGAGGTGTGGCGCCGCGGCCAGGGCGACTGACGCTGGAATCTGGGGACCACGGTTCGATCCCCGGCTCTGGCGGCAGGTTAGCCCAGCACCATGTGACTCTGGGCAATAGCTCGCTTAATCTTCCCGACGGTCCCCAGCGCCTAGAGACCCTTACGGGTGATTGTGCGCTTTACAAATGTGGACTTTACTTTACATGTGTATTTCCATGTATCAGCCTAGCCATAGGAGCAGTACAAAAGGGGTGGTGATGGACGGAGCATCTGAACCAATCAAACACTGACACCCAGTCAAAAGATCTGGGTTTAATCCATCACCGTTCTTTAGCCCACTCTGCCACCCCAGTTCAGACATGGCTATATGCAAATCAGTCTGACCCTGTGCCTCATGGGAACAGTCCAGCCCGAACTGCCAAGCCATGCCTTCCCTGGACCGGAAACAAGCTTCCGAGGACCGGTTTCTGGCATTACAGCTGTCTTCAGCCCGGCTTGCTTGAATCCAGTGGCAAAGTGAGCAAGGGACTCACGTCTGAGCATACCCTGCCACACTTATGGTGGCCAGACTGATTTGCATATAGCCTTGCTGCACTGTCCTACATCAAAATCCCATAAATAATGCCCTCCATGTAGTAGTATTTGTATAGTGCTACTATAATTTCATAATGAAAGTTCGAACGTTTCATCTTTCACCTTTTACCTTCCCTTTCACACCAGGAACTGTGCAGCCACAGATTAGTATTTGCATTTTACACTCCACAAGTGCTTGCTGGAATGGAGCAAATACCTCGTTTCATTCTCCATAGCATCTTCACAGAAGGAAGTGGAGATCAGAGCAAAGAAATGCAGATGTCTGTCTTTGAAATGGAGATGCCTCTGTGTAAGTTTCTGAGGGAAACCTACCTGATTGTAATACGAAATCAAACCCAGGTCTGTGATCAACCACGGCAAAAACAAAACTCTGATCTAACATTGTACCACAAAGGCAGGACCGACCTTAGGACAACTGGCGCCCAGTGAGACAGTGTTTGTATGCACAACATCTTCCCTTCTTCTCCATGGAAACCCTCACTATCTCCCTTCCATGGTTCCCTCAGCTTTCGCACCCCACTCTTATATGTCTTTAATTTCTTTAATAGTGCTACTTATACCAATGTAGAGTGTCAAGGCACTTTATATCACACGCTCTATACCGAGACAATGATTTACACGTGTGTAAATAAATGTAGATATAAAAAGTTGACATAAGGCAATGCAGACAACAAGCTATCAGAGTCACGTGTAGGCCGTATATTTTGGGAGTGCTAGGACTGGTGAAGCACAAACTCTGAATTTAAAGTGGTTGGTTTTGGCTTTACAAATAATGTATTTATTTCGAGCCAAATGAACCCTTTTTAGCAACCAAAGACTGGAGAAAAACATAACGTTTTAAACCTATGCTTTATAATGAGTCAAAACTTCCACTGGGTAAAACTCAGATCTCACTGCAGGTACGTTTATCACCAAAGTTATCTTCACGTTTTTATTACTGCTTGAAAATTGTTGGGCACACAAGGAACTTTCCAGCAGGTACTTTTAATCTTGTAAAATATTTCACAATGCAGGCCCTCCATGCCCGGTGCTTTGTCACCGATCGCACTGTCCTAAAGCCAGTCCTGAACAAAGGTTTTGCTGGAAAAAACGTAAAAGCACCCGCAGGCCTAGACATACTTTTCAGGGCCTGTGCTCAACTATTTTCATGTAACCTTTACAGCAGAAGATATTTTTTTATTTATTTAGATTTTGATAGGATTTCCGTATCGCCATTCACAAAAATTGTGGGATTGCCTCCTGCACTGCCCCTCACTCACATCATCCATGCCTGGCCTATTTGGGTGGAAATGTGGAACTGCAGGAAAGGCCTTGGAAGAGTCTGGGAGGTAAAGTGACAACTTTGTGGGTGTTAACATCAGTAGCATTGCTCGCTGCCTGGCCCTTACTACGCCCACTCCCACGGTTCTTTTAATTTGTATTAATTTAATATTTAGTATTAGGTAATGCTCCTGATACATACATTGTGAGTGCGTTTTACACATAAATAGAACCAAAAATAAGTGCAGGCAAATGTACTGAATGCAAGAATCGTGGAATAGTAAGTAAGGAGTGCAACCACGGAGTGAGTAAGAGAACATTCAAACTGATGTGAAAGAGTTTTATCATTTTCTGAAGTTCTTGTGTCACATGGGAGAAAATTCCAGGAGGAGCTGGCAGTTCCAGAGAAAGTGTAGTCCAGAGCTTCAGAGGTCTTAAGAAGTTTGTACTACTAAGTAAGTGAATCATGATCTGCAATTTATGTGCAGATGTGCCACTTTTTAGGCATGGAAGGTACATGCAAACAAGTTACAGAGACTCAGGCATCCTATGTTCTCTCTGCTACAGGTGCCCAGTCCTTTCTTTCAGTTCGATTGTTGATTTCCTTCTATCAATCAGACAGGAATGCAGTGGCAATCATGTTTGCACCTTTCTGCTTTGGTCATTAGCTTCCTCAAAAAGCCTTATTTCATAGTCCTTCACTGAAAGCTACACACCAGCTGGAACATGCACTCCACCTTCACGGCTGTCCATAATGGAAATGTGGGCACCGCCGGTCCGACTGCTCTTTTATGAGTTGGGCAGTCGGACTGCCATAGGACTGCTGCTACTGCCAGGGATCCGCGATCCCTTCCAGTCTTGCAGCAGTCTGAGGCCCACAACAGGTTTGTGGTGCCAATGTGGCACATCCAAGCATATTACAAGTTTCCTCACCGCCACAGTGTTCATGGCGGTGCGCCCGCCATGAAAACTGAGGCGGTTATGAAACTAAGGTGGCCCTACAAGGCCCCTTGGTGTCTCAGGTCCATGGGGATACATATAGGAAGCACATGGTGTGCCCCCTGTCTGCATACATGCCTAGTTCCTGCATGGCATGGATGTAACAGTCGTACAGGAACTTACCTTGACGTTCCCATTGCAGTACCTTTCTAAGGTTCACCATCTGGGACCACCAGAACAGCGCCTGCCAGACCATGAGAAAGCTCCCAATCTGATGGGCAGTGTCAGTACGGTTTTGGTGGTATGGCAGTGGGGCCCTGGTGTGGTGGCCCACTGTCACACCACCAAAGTCGTAATCAGACACTTAGTTTTTTGCTACTGAGCTACAGTAATTAAATTACACTCTCATATCCCCTTCTCTCATTCATCTTTTCCAAACTATACAACTTCTGCTGCAGACCTTGCATCTAACTTAGTAGCTTTCTTTCTTTTTGCATTTCCTTTCACCAACCAGTGTTTTTCCTGTCTGGGTCTATTTTCAGAGTCTTATTAATTTATAGTTAGCTAATTCTCAGAGTCAGAATCTAATAAAAAGAAAGTTATATGTGAGATTTTAAAATAATTTTGGCGCCACTTGACAAATATGCACACAATCTTCCCTTGAAAAGTCAATCTTAGATTCTTCATTTAAAATTGTGTTCAGCTTGATCAACAGAGGGGAGGGTAAAAGGGCCTTATGTACTAATATTTAAAAAAATCATAAATTGCAAATAAAAATTCATGAATAAATATTTGGAGTGTACTAAAATGTGTTTGGTAAAAGTAATTGCAATTTGTGCACCAACTCCCACTGAACACATTGGTATTTTGTAAGCCAACCTATCTATTAAAAGGTTGGTTTGCGACGTGCTAAATCATAGTGAGTAGCAATTTTACCTACTTTATTAATGTACATGAGGTAGGTCGCAATTTCGACCCACTATGATTTGCTAGATTTAAAGGCATGGTGTCCTCCTGGGGGTTACCCAACCACCATGCCTGTGATTGCTTTTAAATGTATCTAATTATTTTTTAAATGCAGAAAAACAGGTTGCATTTAAACAAAAAATTAACAATTTTACAAGTTTTAGGATTAAGCACTGATACCAGGGATCACTGCCTGCTCCTAAAAATGTTTTTGTCCCGGGCAAGGATTTGGGACTTGCACAAGATGTTGGCTTTTCTTTCAGCTCCAGTGATCCCTCTACACCTACTCGTGTTTATATCTGCCCTGACATCCTGAATGTCACTTTATATGACTGGTGAGGAGGATCAGATGCTGTATACTGTGTAAGATCTCTGTTGAGGAATTTGAAAAGAAAATTTTGACCGATCGTGGCTCCCGACCTCTGGTTACGTATCGAACAAGATGGTGAAGATGCACCGAGTTTAAAGCTTTGTTCTGACCATAAGCTCACTGCCCTGTCACTTTCTCTGCTGTTCTATAGAGTGAAGTATGTCTGCACACCACCGGCAGGTATTTATTTTATGACTTGAGTTAGATGGAGAAGCACACCTATATTAGTTCATCTTAGGTAACACTATCTTGGTGAATTTTCCTCTTTATTTACAAGCGTGCAGCTGAGGTGGCACGTATGTCCGCACACCGTGCCTCACACTGTACTACTCGAACTTGAGTGGTCTGGCCACTCAACCTCTGCGCACTGTTGCTTTGTGTGACCTATTCACACTGTTTTGACTATAAAACTCGATTATTCAAAAGAAATTTATCAAACTATACAGTTTTGAACATAAACCATGAATTTTGCATCATAAACATATAGATTTTAATTTGATTTCAGTCATCAATTCAAAAAATCAGTTGCATGTTTCAATTTGTTTCATACAATATATTAACAATATTCCATTTCATGAAAGTATGACGTGTTGACGAAGCCCGATGCATTTCGAGTCTAGCAGACTCTTCCTCAGGGGCCTGAAACTAAATATGTACATGGCATAAATAACACTATTTACAAAATTCTGAATAATAGCAGGCAGTACACTGGTTGTGTTTATAAAACTCAGTAAAAAATCAAACAAAAAAGTGCAAATGCCACCACCTCACCTCAGTGAGAACCAATTCTAAAACTAAAATATACTCACTCTCCATACGGAAAAAATGTACTCCACCTGTCAAGAGTACAGAGAACGTCAACAACCAAAACCTCTTATAAACGTATGTAACACTTGTGCTATCCAGACCGTGTCTTACCTCGGTCTTCAAATCAATTTAATCTGTGAATCTCTACTTTCAAAAACGGCGAAACTTCCACTCCTGAAAAACGGAACAAATCGTGTAAACAACAAGTCCTCTTCCGTAACCATGGTCTTAATCCTGCCCATGTTTATGCGTATTACCTTACGGACGCCTTCACGGAGCTCAATTCCTCTCCATCTAACTCCCGAAGAATTTCACCGCAACCCTTTTCGGGAACGCTCCCCGCTTATACAGCCGTAATGGCGCACAACACGCAACAAAAATAAAGAGCGGACTTCACAAAAACTATGCCTAAACGTTTCGCCATCTTAACCTAGACCAGAACCCGATCGTCTAAGTCTCTACAACAACTAAATGAATCGCTGAGCCTAGAAAAATGACACGAAGTGATTTATAAGTGCAAAAAATATTTAATACATTAATAAACAAAGAAAATAAATGACAAACTAAAAAGAAAAGACAGAATAAACAATTTCACATAAAGTACAAATAAACCAAAAATCTCAAAATTAATTTGGTCAATCAGAAACCTACAAATGCAATGTACCACGGGTGCACCCTTATTACAAAAAACATGAGTAATCCATTTTTTCATTAAGCCCTTTTGGTTCCTGGGTCCCTAATCTTTTTATCCAAAATATTTCTCTTTGAAGGAGGGATCTGGTTAGATCCTCTCCTTCACACGGTTTGATTTTCTCCAGGACTAAAAACTGCATCTGGGAGATGTTGTGTTTGTTTTCGAGCCAATGTTTGGCGAGGTTACTCTTCATATTGGCATTCCTGATTGTACTCTTGTGTTCTGATATGCGGAGTTTTAATTTTCGTTCTGTTTTTCCTACATAAAATTTTCCGCACGGACATTTGATGTAATAAATCAGATTATTGGAATTGCAATCACAATTGTAATGTAGTGTTAGCTTTTTACCCGTTTGTCGGTGATGCAAATTTGTTCCAGTGATAACATTGTTACAATGTACACAATTCATGCAACGTTTCGTCCCTTTTTGAACATGCTCAGGTTGTTGCACTGGTGTGTTTAAAAGTTCTTTCATGTTTTTAGATCTGGTGTATGCAAAGATTGGTCTTTGCGAACAAATCCCATCGAAATCTGGTTCGTGTTGTAAAAGTTCCCAATGCCTTAACATGATGTTTTTGATTTTCATGGAACTGGTTGAAAATTTAGATACAAATACATGTCTTTCTTGAATCCTTTTCGGCTTTTGTTTAAGAAGGTTCTCTCTGTCATAAGCTCCAATGTGTTCTTTGGTTTTCTCAAGAACCCCTCGGGGGTAGCCTCTTTCCATGTATTTAGAGTGCTGGATTTTTAAGTGTTTTTCCAAATCTTCAGGTTCTGAACAAATCCTTTTTATCCTCATATATTGAGACATTGGTAAATTATCTTTGAGATTTTGTGGATGGAAGCTTTGATACATGAGAGAATTATTCACATCAGTGTCTTTCCGAAATACTTCTGTGCAGATTTTTCCTTCGTTGAGTTTTATGGCCACATCCAAAAATGAAATTTCACAATCACTGATGGTGTGAGTAAACTTAATCTGCTCAATATGGGTGTTAAGTAAGTCAATTTTCTGTTCCAGGATTTCTCTGTTGCCTGACCATAGCACAAAAATCTCATCAATAAATCTTTGGTACAGAACACTTTTGTTTTGCCAATCTTCATCAGTGTAAATAAAGTCTGATTCAAACTTCGCCATAAATGTATTAGCGTATGCTGGAGCCCCAGCAAATCCCATCGACGTACCACTTTGTTGTAAATAGAACTTCGAATCCCACTGGAAATAACTGTGGTACAAGCAGAAATGTAACAGTTCCAGAATAAATGTTTTTTCTGCTCTGATATCAGTTTGTTTCAACAAAGCCCATTCCACTGCTTCCAGTCCTGATTGATGTGGAATAGATGTATATAACGATTTAACATCTATTGTACAAAGTAACAAATTCTGGGTTATTGGAATTTCCTTGAGTTTAAGAAGAAAATGATTCGTATCCTTGATGTACGAAGGCCAATTCTGCACAAACTGTTGCAGGAATGTATCAATGTATTGGCCCAATGGCTCGAATATGGTACCACATCCTGTTACAATAGGTCTCATAGGTGGGTTGTATTTATCCTTATGAACTTTAGGAAGCATGTATAGGCGAGGACGCCTTGGATGTTATACTGTAAGAAATTGTTTCGTTGCGTTTGAAATGTACCCTAAATCATAAGCTTGATCCAATATAGTCTTTAGAGTAACTTCCAAATCTTTGGTGGGGTCTTCATCCAGTTCCAAGTAGGTCATATCATCTGAAACATGTTCCTGAACTTTGCGTAAATAAAAATCTTTGTCCATAATAATAATGGCACCTCCGTTATCAGCTTTTTGGATGAAAATCTTTTCATTCTTTTGTAAGTCTACCAAGATCTTTCTATCAAAGTCTGATAAGTTTTTGGTTTTAGATTTTCGAAAACTCCATTTGTCTAAATCATTACGAACGGATTTTTCAAATACGTCCAGAATTTTGTGTGTAACAGGGGATTGAAATTTAGATTTGGGTTTAAATTCCATTAATTCAGACGGTTCTTTTTCAGATTGTTTTGGAACCACATTCGTAAAAAAATGTCTTAATCTTAAGACTCTCATAAATTTGAAAAGAGCTACTTCACATTTCAGGATGTTTGTATCATAGGTGGGAACAAAGCCCAATCCTCTGTTTAGAACTCTTAACTCATCTGCAGTTAGTTCTGTTTTGGAAATATTAATTACTATGTGTTATTTCATGACACCTATAGTTAGCGCCCTGCCCATCTGCTCCACAATTGTCCAGGTGCAAAAACAACAGTAGATGGACAGAATGCAGAACAATGTCATACATTCACCCCAGTACCGAGATGTTTATGTTTATGTTTGTGCGATTTGTAGAGCGCTCAAATACCCAAAGGTGTCTCGGCGCTGTTGATTGGGCAGTAGACGAACAGAGGGCAGTTAGCGTGTGAATAACCATGTTTTCAGTTGTTTTCTAAAAGTGATGAGGGAAGAACTGGTTTTGATGCTGAGGGGGAGAGCATTCCACAGTTTGGCAGTGGAAATGGTGAAACACCTGTCACCCCAATTGGCCCTTCTTGTTCGTGGTACATTGAGACGGTGAGCAGAGTTTGAGCGAAGAGTTCTGGGTGTAGCATACGGTCTGAAGGCCTGTTTAAGAAACTGTGAGCCAGAGTTGTTAATGGCCTTGTAGGCAATGCACAACGCCTTAAACTTGATACGGCTTTTAATTGGAAGCCAGTGCAGTTGGCGGGTATAAGGGGCGATGGAGCAGAATTTAGGAATGCCCAGTAGGAGTCTGTAGATCTGGGCCTCAATCCATTTTTGTTTTGCTCACCATGCCATTCCAGTTTGAAGATAGCCATATGCAAATCAGCCTTGACCCTATGCCCAATGGGAACAGTCCAGCCTGAACTGGAAACAAGCATCCAAGGACCAGTTTCATTTGTTGCAGTTACACTATTTACATTATGTGCACTTTGTGATCAGTATGGTACATGTTCTTAGCACCAGGAACAATAACCCTCTTTCCATGAGTCAAAACGTCAACTAGACTAAACACATTCTGTCTCTTCTAAGAACATGAATCACTGGAGTTATCATGACATTTTTATTGTTGCTTAAAATTGTTGGAGGCCAGGAAGGAGGCAGCAAGTGTTTTAAAAAACATATTATACTTGCAAACACCACGTCCCCACCTGAAGTCAGCACCAGCCGTGGTCCGTGAAGGTCAGAGTGGTGGGTGGTGTTGCCGGGTAAAACGGGATTTGAGGGAAAATTTAATATTTATTTAATTTTTCCTCTGCATCATCCCTCAAAACCCCCCTTACCAAGTCAAGCCCCACAATTGACCAGAAGCAGGGCCGAACTGGGAACCACAACCAGCCCTGGCAAAGAGCTTGGCTGCCCCCCCACCTCCCCACTCGAGGGGGTTGGAGGTGCCGCCGAGCTCTTTGCCGGGGCCGGTTTTCGTCCAATTTTGGTCCAGGGCCAATTTGCAGCTATGCTGCAAAAACGGCCCTGTAACAAAAATGACCCCCAGGGGCCCAAAATCAGCCCCCACCCATGCAGCGCACCGGGGGATTGCCCGGTGCCCGCTATGGCCAGTCCGGCCTTCACCAGAAGCATAGCTCCTGGCCTCCCACCAAAGCAGACTACCATCATTCTTCATTAAGTGTTGTCTGCTTGTGCTCACTCCTAAGAGATCACTTTTATATGTGCAATCTTAAATAGCCTGTATCTCAATATGCTCTATGCTCGGCATGTTCATGCATCGTTGTGTATGCTGACGGCGCAACAAACAACTATCACTATTCGGGCCACCTCTAGTAGTTTCTTTGCACTTGCCAGAATTTGCTGCATCTTTGAGGGGGTGATGAAATTACGTGCTGTTGGCGCCTAATACTGAGTCTACTCAGTGAAAACCCTTCTGATCAGGTCAGTGGGAGTGCTACCTACTACTAGTTGGGGTGTCACACAGAAGATCTCTGAGGGTCCAAACTAGTATGGTTCCAGATCATCTTTAATGTTACTCTACTCATCGCATACTAGGTGACATAAGCCAACTTTACCTAGTGGGAGCTTCTCAATGTGCTGGCCAATGTGCTACTATACCTCCCCTGGCACTTTCAGGCTCCTCCACAGGCTATGCATATTAGTATTCAACAACATCCCTCATCATGGCAGACTCCAAGGATTCTAAGGGAAAATAATTTAACGGCAATCTAAAGAGGGCCAAGTAGGAACCATCAGTACCTCGCCATCTGGTCTAGGACAAGGCTGTAAACCTGAAAACACTTGAGGCTATATTTTAAAAATTAAATGCTGTACATGACATTGCCCAGGGTATCAAAACAAACACAGACCTACTACAAGGAGCACAACATTAGGATGACAAATGCACAAGGCAGGATTAATGCCATTAAGGATCGTAACATCGCTCAGGCAAAACAAATGCTGAAGTCTGACTCTTTAATAGCCACACTCAAACGTGCCATCACTCACCTTGAAGTTCGAATGGAAGAAGCCATTTCAGAAATGTTGGTGTTCCAAAGAGTGCTAAAGACACTGCTTCATCGGTGATGCCTTTCTTGAAGTATGGAACCCTTCAATGCATAATATCACCTTTGATAAAGACTTTGAGCAGGAATGCGCTCATCGGATCCCCATCTTGAAATGCAAGACTCCATTTCGCAGAGGCCACGGATCATTAAACCATTACGTCAGCAACACTCTGAACATATTCTGGCACCTATGAGGATCGTCAAATGCATCTCTCAAGACTTTGCCAGGGACACAATCATCAGGAGAAAAGGCTTAAAGGTCCTTAGGTAGAATCTCACAGAAACCTCAATCAGCACAATCAAATTAAAAATTATCCATAAAGATCAAACTCTTGTCTTTACTGAACCCGCAGAACTGGAGGCTTTCCTTGAAAGTACAATTTAAACTCGAATGGATGACTGGAGCACCGCTTCTTGAAGGGACGTGTTCCCCTGTTGATATGTCGGTATGGGTCTTATATAAGCTTTCTCACACTCTCATTTGTCTTGCATACGCCTTGGCACTTGGAATGCTCAATGATGTCATCTTTAGTCTCTAATATGGCTAATGGATATCACCCACTCACAATCACGTTATCTTCACGACTAACAAACCACCTTGTCCGATCTCTATTTCATTTTTCCCCCATGTGGCGCTCATGCCTGTTTCTTTGCCCCTTATATTTTCCATGCTCTCTTCATAAGGCCTCTGTATCCCAGATTGGTGTACGAAAAGGATAAAAGGTGTATACATGCTGCATTTTCTGTTATGCATCATGATGTTTTTAAGGTTCTACACATGCAGTCTTAAAAATGTAATGTTTTACTGTTCACTATTCATCAATTCCTGCTGTTATTTTGTAATTTCCACCAGTAAGACACATGTGTACTCTATTATACTTAGTCCAGTAGTGTGTCTAATGTTTACATATCACTATATGCTAACTTCTGATGCTGTAATGTATTTTCCACCTGTAAAACACACCTGTATTCTATCATACTTAGGCTGGCAGCTGATTCTGTTATTGTGGCAGTGTTAGGTTTGCTTCTTCTGTTTTCCTAACAAAGATGCTATGCCGCGGCAGTTTTGATTTTTGTTCCAGTCATAATCATTGCAAGTCCCTGGTGGATCATTCATTATCTGCTTACAAGGAGCAGAGGGATCCCCATGTGTGGGTATCCCCACAGCCCTGTTTATTAGACCTCGTCTCTTTGGAACTTTCACTCTCCATTATGGGGGTAGCTTGTTTGTTTTGTGTTTTTTACCTTTGCCATTACCCTTTTTCTACTTTTTCCTTCTCCCACACATTGCCATGTGTCCTCATCCGAAGGGTTACATTTTTAGCACGGGAGAATGGTCGCTTGCACTTTATCTCCCTGTCTGCAAACTCCATACTTTCTACCACCCTCCCGGCGATAACTTCCTCTTCATAGAAACAACTTATGAAAATGACCTCTGCCAATGATGACCCCTGAGTAACCCAAATCTACTTAGGTGACTTCAACCTTCACTGGTCTAAACCTAATGACCAAGCCATGATCTGCCTTAATGCATTCTTATCATATCTGGACCATACCCAATTCTGCGACCGGCCAACTCACAGCAAAGGAGAAATTCTGGACCTCATTATCTCAAAAGGCAATACCAACACACTAGAGGACATTACCCCTTATAATTGGTTCAGTATAGTATCTTCTCCACAATCAACAAGGAGGTGATATGGAAAAGGGTCCAACCAAAGAAAATATAAATCTTGCAATCATACATGATCTCACTGTCTCCTATAACTCCACTATCTCCAGTATCATTGATTTAATAGCACCACTACAGCAAAAAAATGCTTCCTCCAAAATCTCCAAACCCAATGACAACCTAAACTCTGAACGCCGGAACCTAGGAGCAAAACCATCCGTGTACCATCTAAAAGTCCTTAGATCGGTTAGGTGCTTCTACAATAAAAAAATCAAGACTTATTTCAGAGCCCAACTTAGTCAAGCCTCAAATCGCCCCCAAAAACTATTTTAAATTGTCAAACAGCAATCAGCGACAGCACCCAACCACCTTGAATCAGCAGACAGTTCACCTTCATGCAACGATCTTGCTATCTTCTTTATGCAGAAAACTAAACTCATCAGTCTTGACCTTGAATCTAAGAGGTCCCTACGTACATCATCTGAGAGTGTGGCTCATCCTGCCCTCTCTGAGAGTCTGAAGCCTCTTTGTATTAGTACCAAGAACAAGGCCACTTGGGTGTCCTTTTCTCGCCTCAATGAAAACGACATTTACAAAACTCTTCTTAGCATCAACTCTTCTAATTACTTCAGTGACCCACTGCCACCATCTGTCTTCAAAGAAATCAAGATTGCCCTCATCCCCCTTTGGACAAATATTGTCAACGCCTCATTATCTCAAAGGAAGGATCCCAGAATGTCTAATGGCTGATTAGAGCTGATCACCCAACAGGTTTCACCCATTCTCAAAAAACCTGATGCGGACAGATCTGACCTCAACAACTTTCGTCCCTTCTCCAATATCCCTACTTTGGCTAAGCTCCTTGAAAAATGTGTTCAATCGCAACTCTGTTTGCACATTGACTCTTTCCAACTCTTGGATCAACACCAAACTGGCTTTAGGAGTGGTCACAGTACTGAATCGGCACTCCTTCACATCATGGATGATATCCTAAAAATGTTAGACCATAATGAATCCTGCCTACTAATCCTCCTTGATCTGTCCTCTGCATTCAACACGGTTAATCACGATAACCTCTTAGCCAATCTGGGACACAGAATGGGTCTTCCCAGTGTGGTATTGCTATGGTTCTCTTCCTTTCTTCACAATAGATCCCAAAGAGTGAAGGAGAATCAAACCCTATCCCAACCATGTACAGTCTTCATGGGGGTCCCGCAATGGTCTTCACTGTCTCCCATATTTCTTAATATTTTCCTGGAACCACTAGCAAATGCTCTAAAATCCACGAACATTCTTTATCATATGTATGCGGATGACACGCAACTCTACCTGAAAATTAATTCCTCTGAAGACCTCATCTCACTAAATTCCTCCTTGACGATTACCCAAAACTGGCTAACTGAGAAGCACCTCCTACTCAACACAGCCAAAACAGAGTTCCTTCTCATATCCCCTCCTAAACATCCCACCCAAGTTTGACCTCTGGATGAAGCATCTCACTAACTTCAACTGCTCCCCTCTTATCATCGACTCAGCTAAATCTCTTGGAATCACCCTAGACTCACAGCTGAACATGCAGAAAAATATTAGTAAGATGTATAAGGGTGCTAACCACCAAATGAGGATTCTTAGAAACCTAAAACCATTCCTCCCTCAAGAGGATTTCAAGCAGGTGGTTCAAGTGCTTGTCCTGCCGAGGTTAGACTATGGTAGTGTGACGCTATGTGGCCTTCCCAAATATACCATGGCCCCTCTCAGGGCTTCTTTGAATGCAGCTGCCAACCTGATCACTGATAAAAAAGAAATGATCACATATCCCCAGTCCTAAGATCTCTAAAGTGGTTACCCTATGAAGAGAGAATACAGCTCAAGATTGCTTATTTGACGTACAAAGCCCTCCACTTCAAAACCCCTGGTTACCTGGCTCAAAATCTAGAACTATCAGGAGTGGGTCGACCATCAGGAAGTGCAAATTCTCTACTACTGAAACCAGACCTTTCGCAAAAAGAGAACGAGGCTCAGAGCCTTCTCTGGCTTGGCACCGAAGGTCAGGAACTCACTCACACCGTAAATCCGCAGAATTCCCTACGCAGCTGCCTTCAAACACGAAGCAAAGATAATCCTAAGGAACAAATTCCTACCTTAATTGAGCATGGTTCGTCTGTTTTAAAAATGTCCTTTGATTCACTTTTTTTTCTCTCTTTTTATTTGCCTAACAACTGTAATGCCCAGTATTGTTTGCCTTACCCTACTAAGTAATGTTTGTATTCCATCTCTGTACATTCTTATTAGTTCATTATGTTATCCTCTCTTACCCCCTACACAATGATCCCCTTTACCTTGTTCTCCCACCGCACTATTGTGAAGCGCTCTGATACCCTTTCGGGGTCTTGTTCGCGTTATACAAAACTTTGAAAATAAATAAATAAATCTCACAAATCCATTTACCAGGCTTGACTGTGCCTACTTTATGACCACCTTAACGTGATTTTCTAAACACCAAAGGCCTCAGCCATCCTGTGAATTGTAATAGGATTATTGAATATTGCAAAATGCTTAAAGGGGCTTGATATTCCTCCATGAAACTAAAATTGGCTATAGAGAAGCCTTGTTTATGAACAGTGGTTGGGGCTTGCTCAGTGGCAAATCCAAAGAAAAATGGGGTGAATATTCTTCTTTAACAGCACTCTGATCTATCGATAATTGCCCCAGAGCAGGAAAAGATGGTAGATGGCTGATCACCCAACTTTAATGTAGTGATTTATTTGAAATGATACCACAATCTTGGCATGCTTTAAATTCTAAATTAGCGCTTCTACCAGTAACAGCCCACACTGTTCTTGGGGGTGACTTGAACTTGCCAATGAATACTTTCCTTGACCGACATTAAGCTTTTAATATAGAACCCACTAAGGCTAATAAAATCATGCACACGCTCTATACTTCACACAGCTTTATTGATGTTTAAAGATTACATAATCCAACGGATAATGATTTCATCTTTTGATCGCCTCCCAATAACAGCTTTTTGAAAAGTTACCATCTATTGGTAGATACTTCGATTCTCCAAGAAACATAAGCCTTGGCAATAGAACCCGTCTTAATTTCGGATCACACTGCCATCTCTATCTCTCTACTGTTCCCCCAACCCAAAAACCGCAATTATATGAATACCAATGTTTGGATATTAAATCAGAGCTGCAAGAATTAGACAAGGAATTAGCATTTTTCAGACAGGAAATTAGGAACTCTATCTCTTTTTCTGCCAGGCTACAGGATGCGATGCGTTAACCCTTCCGCTGCGTTCGTCAGCCAACGGCTGTTGCGAGCACTACCTTCGTAGTTCCTGCGCACGTCGGTTGGCCGACGCAGCCCCGCCCACTCTGTTAAACGGCCGCGGCGGAATTGCCGCTGCAGTTAATCAGTTAAAATGTTCCTTTAGAAGTCAGTTAATATGCCAGATAGCCAGGAAAATAAAAAATAAAGTCCGCTTTCATCAATTTGGCAAACAATATGAAAATAAAATAAATATCAAGACATTTTAAAGACCCCCTCATTACTTACTACTCTGAAGTGTCTTAAAGATGAATATAATGTATAATGGAATTGTTAGCTAATGGGCTCACTTATGTTTTACACTCAGAAAGGCCAACAGCATTTAAGATTATAATGTTGTAAGTATGATGAAAACAGAGGACATTTGAGAGGTTTTGAAGAAATTTGCGCTATTCTCTAGATTCCATCTATAAATACCACAAAAGATGTGTTGAGATTTTTTTTTTCAAAACATCAAAACATCCCTCTAAGGTCTATCTCCGATTCAGATAGTGTAACCCTTTTCCTTCCTTAATTTTGATATCACTCTATTTTGTTTCTTCTTCCATGTATAGGTGCTTTTAAAATATTGTTATACTTGCTTAATCCGTCTGAGGTTTAGTTGACCTTGTATCTATGAACATTTTCCTATTGTAGGCGAAATTCCTGCTGGTGAAATCTGCTTGGCATATTCCCCTACCTAATGACTAACCAGTTCATCTATACAGTTTTGTTGGCTGCTTTTCAAAGAGGCATTTTTTGATATGGTGGACCAATCTATCTATTTAGTCTGACTGAAAGCACCTAACATTTCAAGTGGTTGCTGAATTGTTTATTTTCTTCTTATTTCTGTAAAACAATACAATTATTTAGAACAAGAAATAGTTTCTTTTCACACTCACAAAGGTGAAGGTGTCCCTTCAGGACCCCTTCCCTTTTCCAAACACCTATCACCTCCTTTGACGTGGTGGTAAAATATAAATATTTTACGACTGGATTTCGGATGCATTAATACAAAAATTAAGGAATAGGCATTTGTAAAGGAAACCCTCTACATGCCCCTTGCAAATGCAGATTTGCAATTTACTTGCAAACTAAAATTGCTTTTCAGTGAAGTTGTTACTAACTAAAAATTTGGGTTTTGTAAATTTTTAAAATGCCATTTTGGCGTTGTAAAGGTTCCAATTTGACCTTAGGGACCCTCCAATTTCTTTGCACATGAATTTCTTACAGTGTTGATCAGTGTGAGGACTGGACTTTTGTTCGTGCTGTACCATCCAGTAATTTTGTGTTACACTGCCATCTCATATAAATAATTTGAGTTTTTCTTTAAATTCTCCATGTCTATTTTGCTGTATTACACCTACTCTCATTGGCACTGGACTTTCTCAAACCATTTCAGCAGTAATAGAGTTTGAGCTGGCCCACCTGGGAAGTTACCCTGTGCTTGAGCTCAAACAGTTCTTTAAGCAAAGGGGACTGTGTAGTAAATGTCCTCTTCACTGTTCTTCTCTGGCTAGATTGTACCATGATGTATATGACATCATAGAATGCCAGGGTGTCCCTCTAGCTCACTGTGCCTTTCTATTACTGACTGTGGCAGTTGGTCATCTGAGGCTGAGCTGCCAACAGCGAGCTCCTGGTGGGGTTTACTTACTAACTTAACCTGTCTATATAACCTAGAAGGAACTAGCAATAAAGGATCTTAACCTAACAAGCGGACTCTGCATCATTCATCTACCACAGACTGCAAATGAAGAAAGCCAGCACAAATTGGAGCTTTCGAAAGCTCTGATGGCCTAGACAGAGGTCAACCAGTTCATGACAGCAACAGAGGAGCAGGAAGATATGGATGAGAATGATCAGGACCTGAATATCAACCCTCAAACACAGCCTTAAGTGGAGGATGATGACCCATCTCCTGAGTTTGAACTCCCTGCCAGATCAGGAAGCAGTGTATCCTTACATGGCCTGTCCTCAGAGGAGCTGCCGGACAGAAAGGCAGAGAGGGAGTACATTACTACAGATGGGCAAGTTTAAAATGAAGGAGAAGCTGACCATGGAGAAGAAAAGATTGGCTCATGAGAGGAGCAGCAGAAAAATGTACCTTTAAGCTGAACAAGCAGAGGACAGCAGCTATGTTGGTAGCATACCCTCATTGTCTGTAGGAGACAAAATGTCTGCATCCCTTTTTTACAGAGCTGCACCAGCATCTAGCTGACTGCAAGCTGACTGACCCCAGGAAGCTTGCTGTAGAGGAGAACCTCTGAGCCAGCACCAGAGTGTCCAAAAAGGCATCTGGGGGGACTCCCAAAAGGGTGGTCAGGGGTTCCATCAGAAGAGAGGGGAGAAAAAGCTTCAAAATCAGGAGTTCTAAAAAAGCCCCAAAATAATTTGCAAGGAAAAAGCAGTAACCAGTCCCTATCTGAAGAAGAAAGCGTTCTTTGTTAAAGAGACAGGGAGTTGTGTCCCCCAGTGTACTGAGTGCTACAAGTACTCCACAGAGACATCACATGTCCCAAGAAGGCAAAGCCCTCCACAACTCAGACACCAACTGTGAGGATTCTTCTAGCGCAAGGATCCTACATGAACCTGCAGCCTCATCAGAGTCACAGCTGTCCTCCTATCGAAAGCCTCTCATAGACGGCAGCCTCAACAACAAAGCAGGAGTTTGCATTGCAAGCCCCGCAGTCTCTTTGGATCCAGCTAGTGCGCATTACATCCTCAACGTAGGACTTTGCATCATAACCTTCCCTTGTCAATGGCCTCCTTAGTGAGGACACTGCACCTCGTATCATAGGCTTGCACCAACCCAGAACCGACATTGTGTGATGCATCTTGGACCTGGACCTCACATCGCCTAGGCTGTGCGACGTATCCTTGATGCGGGATTTCGCAATGCTCCGCAACCAGGATTTAAGAAACTCTTGTTCAACAGACCTGACTGGGTCCCTGTAGCCAGCCTGTGCTCCATCATGGTTGGCCCTATCTAGTGGCTGTGTCCCAGTCCGGTGTGACCATATATCCACAGTGCCGCTTTGTGCTTTTTGGCACTAATGTCACTGAAATCTTTAAAATTGGTTATCTCTGGTTATGTTGAGTGGATTTTTGTTGATTTGGTCGTGTTTTAGCTATTACAGTTTACGTCTCCAATCTGGTGTGGAATCATTTTTGTGTTGTTTTTTTCACTTTGGTAAGTATGGCTATCACAGAGAGCCTCAATCGTTTATTTCAGTTTCTGAAAGTCATGACTCTTTGCTACAACATCACAACAGTTGATAACAAAACTTTGTATCTCCTGCAGTGACCAGCGGCCGCTGGCATGGATCTGAAGTGGTGGGGCAAGGGGTGTAAAAAACAGAAAAACACACTTACCTCCTCGCCGCTCTGTCGCATGTCTCCTCTGCTGAACAGGAAGCAGCCAGGCTACCCAGAGCCAATCACAATGCTGCAATTCAATGCCCACCACTCCTCCTTGCCCTGCTCTGTGAACAGAGTGGCCCACCCCCTTGCTGCCACAGCAGGAACAAATAAAATGATAATAACATCACTGGGCCGCCACTGGTTGTGATGTCATAAAGGCATTCCAGGACAGGAGACAGGGCGCTCTGAGAGCCTGTCAGAGCAGCTCTGCCTCTCTGCTTTGACTGAAAGCAGAAAGCACAGTGCAGCAAGTGGGAAGGAAGGCAGGGGCGTTAGTGGTCGTAGGGAAGATATTTAGGGCAAAGTGTATCAAAGACTTGCATTGCGCTTGTGCCACGCAATGGAGCAGAAGAGCAACACAACTTTTAAGTTAGGTTTATCAAGCCACGCAAGTCCACTTGGGGTGGCCGTGCGTGGCTTGTTAAATCTAGAGTAACACAACAAAGCTAAAATCACTAGATTGCGTTACTCTGCCCCTTAGAGGCGTCCCAGGGGTGAAGCATGTGTGTATTCATGCATCCAACCATAGATTTGTACGCATTTCCAGATTTACTGCGAATGGTAGACCTGGGAATGCGTCAAAATGCTACACCTCTACAGGTGAGGCGTAATGAGGAGAAATATCTTTATTTGTCCCTGTTACTTCCTCTTTCTATGTGTTCTGCACTCTGCAGCACACGTAGAAAGTGGAAAATCCCTCTCAGGATTGTTTTTGCCCAGTAAGGTGTCCCTTTCTGCATAAAAACAATCCTGCTTACAATGCAGGCACCCTTGCACCATTGTGCAAGGGTGCCTGCATTGGTGCTAGGCAGCATATTGTGGGCCACTCCAGGAAAAAGACAGGAATGTGCTGTATAATGTTAGATAATCTGCATTCCTGCCATTTCCCTATCGAGCAAGTGCAGCAAGGTGATGTTTTTAAAATAAATATGCCCCTTATTTTTCATATTTCTGCCAGGGTGGAGAGGGCATATTATGTATATCTCTTCCATTATCCTCTGCCCCTGCGCAGTAATTGAAAACAGGGGTAGATGATTTTGGGGCCAATCCTGAAAGGTTTTAGGTTTCAGATGAGCAAAGGGCGCTCAGCCATCAGTAGGCGCATGAATCGAGTAGCGTGCTGTGTGGAGGTGGTGCAACTAGGTGAGTGGAAAACCCTTGGAATCACTCTGCAGTTAGTAAACGAGTCTACCAACCAATTGAACAAAGGAAAATACCCTATGCACACGCAAGAAAATAACAATACGTTGTATAAGAGTCAATATACAATGTACAATGCAACAAAGCAACAGAATATTTAGGGATCTCCTGTAAGATAGTGATCCGATGAAATTCTTTATTTCGTAAAACAGCCAGCCGACACGTGTTTCATCGCTTATGCGAATCCTCAGGGCTTAACGTGGCTGTGGTGAGCATTGAGGTCGCTGTGGCGGTGATACTTCCGACCCAGCAGGGCCCGTGGCCTTAGTTGTGATTATCAGGGATGAGGAGTCCACACCCTGTGTCAAGGAGTAGGTGTTCCCTGTAAGGAATCCCAGTAATAAATGCAAACGATGGGCTGAAGAACCGTGTAAATCTCGCGATTCCCCAGACAGTGGTAAAGACGTGCTGAGCCCGGGAGTCGTCTGTGCACTCGATAGTATGGGCGAAAATTTCTCAGTGAATATCTGATGAAGACGAACGAAGTAATGCCGCGTACTCCCAGGTCGCCGTGTTCCTGTGTGGAGGCGACCCGGGAGTACGCAGCATTACTTCGTTCGTCTTCATCAGATATTCACTGAGAAATTTTCGCCCATACTCCCGGGCTCAGCACGTCTTTACCACTGTCTGGGGAATCGCGAGATTTACACGTTCTTCAGCCCATCGTTTGCGTTTATTACTGGGATTCCTTACAGGGAACACCTACTCCTTGACACAGGGTGTGGACTCCTCATCCCTGATAATCACAACTAAGGCCACTTGCCCTGCTGGGTCGGAAGTATCACCGGCAGAGCAACCTCAATGCTCGACACAGCCACGTTAAGCCCTGAGGATTCACATAAGCGATGAAACACGTGTCGGCTGGCTGTTTTACGAAATAAAGAATTTCATCGGATCACTATCTTACAGGAGATCCCTAAATATTCTGTTGCTTTGTTGCATTGTACATTGTATATTGACTCTTGTACAACGTATTGTTATTTTCTTGTGTGTGCATAGGGTATTTTCCTTTATAGATGATTTTGGGGGCCATATGTAAAATAAAATTAGAGATGGGTAAAAAGTGAAATACGGGGACATTTTTTTACCTCTGTGTTCTGAATGACATCATAGACAACTTGAGCTTCGCTCTGGTTGTCTATTTGTTGTCACTAAGAACCTCTCTGTGAACAACATCCCTGTAATTCACTTTCTCATTTATAATTCTACATGTTACTGTTTGAAGTGCTGCATAACTACTTTACAAATTGCCTCAAAATTAAGCATTTCTGCTCTGTGCACAAGTTAATTTGGGGATTGCTTTTGACGTCACCCTGACAAGGATTCTGTTTTCTGCTAGGCATGGGTGAAAATTCTGCTCTGCTGGCAGAGTTCGCAGCGTTTTTTCAACACCGCATTCCGCTAGGAATGCAGAGTTCTGGAAAAACTCCGCCAATTGCCACTGAGCAGAGTTTTTCTTGCGCATGGCTCGTTAAAATTAAGTTGGTGAGTGAGAGTTTGCATCCCCAGGGCGATTTTTGGGTGCTAAAATACCTTCCAGCATGGTTTCTCAATGCAGAGGGTTGGGGCAGGTCACAAATGTTTGAGTTGAGAAAGCTGCAGCTCGAGTAGAAAATCCATGTGATGCTGTTCACACAGATTTTACATCGCAGAGCAAACTCCTTGTGCTAAAAATCAGCACCAGCAGCATGACATGCACAATGCTGCCCACTTGTAAAAATTGCACAGAATCTTGTGGAGTTAAATTCTGCGAGTTCCACCCACCCCTAATTTCTGCTTAAGTAGGCTTCCACCCCACTCAACCAGTAACCCAATTTCTTACAAAAAGCATTTCATCCCACTGCCCATTTCACTATCTTTTGCTTCAACCAATCGGATTGGCTGACCTTTTCTAAAAAAGTTTCCTGTGGCAGCCATTGCTATGAAGGGCTACACCACATCATTCTGAAAATCTGCAAGGGATTAAAGCTATTTGAGGTGGGTTTTAACCCACAGGTAATTAATTGATTTGGTGTGCTAAAATCATGGTCTATAAATACTGCATGATACATTCTAGAAACTATGTTTTAATCATTTATTTGTCAAAGACCGCATATTTGTATTTAACGCAAGTCTCGAACTGCTGCCTCCATTTTTCTAAACATTCACGTGCTTCGGTTTTAACGTGCGCAAACAGTTTCTGTTAAGATATGTGAGAAATTGCTTGACAACTTCTGTAAAGAAGTTACATTTTTAGGCTACATTTACTTCTTTTAAACATAAACTGAGTCTCATTTCGCGTTAGCTTAAATGAGTGCTACCTAATTAAGGACAGCACAGGATAGTCATTTCACAACGTCATACCTAAAATCCACAAGGAGCGGTAGTCAATACTCAAAACGATCTTGTGTAAAATACACATCTGCAAACTAACCCATTTCACATCCAAAACACTTGTGAAACATAATGTAAACTACAGAATTACTCATTAATGGATGGGCATCTCACATCAGTGAATTAGGCATATGTCTTTTGTAAGGCATATCGCATGTGTGTCATATCACTTGCAAGACACATATGTGCACTGTGTGCATGGTCTGTATGTGCAGACAGAGCTTGTGCATTTTCACAATAGCAACAACAAAAACAGGAATTTTCGAGCAGCTCACGCCATAAGCCCCGCCGGAAATGTTTGAAGGGAAGGTCAAATTGAACAATTTAACTTCAAAAATGCCCCTTGGCAAATTGAACTTTTGTCTATTTGAACTCTGCCTATTCAATTTCTCTATGTAAGCCTCTCTTCCTGCTGCCTACCATTACCTTTCACTCTGTCTCTCAAACCCAGTGTCATTTTAATGATTTGTTGGTTTTCTGAGCAAGCAAGACATATTTCACCTGTTTTTGTGCGACCTTGCTAAACTTGAACATCTAATTTAGTATTGTTTGGCATAATGTGGGCTTTATTGGGTACTAAAATTCTATTTTGTTCCGTACAGTTTTGCCTGGGCCCCCCAAAATCCTTATGATGACACTGGGCCTGCACATGAATGTCAATTCACCAAAATGTCAGGGGTAGTGAAGGTGACATGACGCGCCATTTAACCTTTACTTTCACTCACACATGCATGCTTACACATACACACATATTTACACACACAAGCACAGATTTACACATACACACACTCGTTCTTACATACACACACTCACCCTGCAAGCTCGCACCCAGCCTCGGATTGGTAACGCGGGCATTCGGGCAATGCCCGAGGGGCCGGTGCCTGAGTTCCTGCTGTGGGCTGATTTTTTTAGCAGTCTGGGCCGATTTGGACAGTGTCTTTATTTTCGGAATACAGCCAGCGGCCCAGTGGGTGGCTGAGTGGCCTTTCTGCAGGCAGATGGGCGCTCGTTAACACTCCCCGCCACCAACACCGCCAGTCCCCCACCCCCGGTTTAGCAACAGGCAGAGGTATCACTCCCTTTGTCTCGCTGGCCGGCCCATTAATGTATGTACATACTGAGCGGGGCAGGGGGCCTCATTAGAAGTGGCCTCACTTGTTTTCAGGTGTGTTTCACTAGTGTAAACTAATGCGTGCATTTTTGTAAGCCCCCCTCCTTTTTAATGCAATTACACTGAATCAGTGATATGAGGAAAGGCATTATGCAAATTGGGGCCGATTTTCAATCCCAATCCGACCCTGCTCGCACCCAACAGATATTTAAAATATTTTTTTACGTACCTCGGCTGCCAGGGAGTGTCATATTCCAGTAAATTGTAATTACTTCTTTATTGCAATATTATTCGCCACAAAAGAAGTGAAAGAAAGGCTGCCCTTGTGTGCCTGGCACTGATTTTGCCACCTCTTAAGCCAGGGGTCGCACGACACCTCAGTGACGTCAATGGACCCGCTAGGTCTCATTGGTGTGATGGAACAGGCGCCATAGCATGAGCGACAAGAACGAGAACGTGAAATGAAAGAAACATTCTCAGATGCCATTCACATCCTCAAAGGCTTCCTAGGCCCGCGCGCACACGAGCTGCTTAACCTCCATGGAAACGAGCCAGTGAAGCACAGAAGGTTGCCCTGTGGCATGTGGTGACCAAGGAGTTTAATGACCTCGGCGTATTTCCCAGCGCCATCAACAATGTCATAAACACAAGGGCAGGCATGATGAGACGGGCCAGGGCGCAGCTGGCACCGATGAGGCCGCTTGCTGCAGGCCCAGGAGGAGGTGGGCTCATACGAAGCATCCGGTTCAGCCACAGGATGTGTAGGGTCTGAAACAGCAGCAGCCACTGTGAGCGAGTTCACATCTGCACTGGACTTTGTGAGTCACTGAACACCGAAGGTGGAGGGATCTGAGCTGACGTGATTGTGTGGTGGGCTGTTGGATGGGAGGAGCATTCAAAAGAAAGGGGTCACAAGTTTTACAAGGGGTACTTACGTGTATATATGATGTAATAGGCATTCTAGGTGCTAGAAGAGGGGAGTAACAACATGAGGTGTGAAGATGGTGCAAAATTCGAAATGAAATTGGGCGTGAAACAGGTAGGTGAACTGGATAGTGCTGGTAGTACAGATGTTGGAAAAGGAGATGTTGGCTGAGGATGAAATTGCATGGCAGGTGGAAATGAAAAACAGTCAATATGCCAATGAGTGTAGGTGTTACACACGGGAAACATCCTTTACAACGAAACTTTTACAACGCAGTGCTTTTACAACGCAGGTTTTACAACGAAAACCATTACAACGCATTGCGCTGGGGGGCGCTGTAGGATAGGGAATAGATTTAATTTACTATCCAACACCTTCCCTAGTGTCCACGGGGACTGGAGTTGGAATAGTAAATTAAACTATTCACTATCCAGCACCCCAAAGCGCTATGCGTTGTAAAGGATTGCGTTGTAAAAACTGCGTTGTAACAGCATGCGTGGTAAAAGCATGCGTTGTAACGTCATACATCCGTTACACACCCATAACTTGTTGGTGACACACCAGACCAATATACTTCCACTTAGCTGTCGCTCTATCGAATGGTGGTGACCTCAGCACCTAGCCACAAGAGGCAGAGGAGCAAGTTTAAGAACTTTTGTTAGAACAGGAGAAGAATTATAGCAAGGATACATCAAAGCAACTTATCAGCTGTATAACGTCTGACCCCACATGGCTTTGGTGATGGGCCACAGACCAAGTACCAAAATAATATATCCTAATGAAGCGACACACGCTCCTGCATAGATGCTGGAAAGCTAGGCTTGGTGGGGCAGAGACAATGTGCCAATGCTGCCTCTCACTGACTTCCACATAAGTGAACCACTGATATATAAGACAGGTATAAGACATTGTTAGACCTGGCATCCTTGGCATGGTTTTCCCCTAACGGTTTGCCTTCAGACCTCCTGTTTTTGCTGACTTTGTTTCTCTTGGCCTTAAGACTCTGCACACTTTACCACTGCTAACCAGTGCAAAAGTGCTTGTGCTCTCCCCTTAAAACATGTTTGGATTGGCTTATACCCAATAGGCATAAGAAGCAGTGCACCAACAGCACTACTTGTGCGTGTTGGCTGACAGGCATCATCATCATTAAAGGAACAGATGAATCACACACCTTACAAGAAGGCTGTCCTACCCCTCCTTCCAGTCCTGATGAAGACCCGCGCTAGATGCTCATAAATCGGCGCAACAACATGCTTTATTTTTTATTTTTTTATTTTATTAAAGAAAAGAAATTATACACAAGGCAATAAAATTGTACAGTTGGACATGTGCTACAAAGGGGGGAAAAACCGCCGTACAATATAACACAGAAATCATTGATGCAAGGGGGGGGCAGTGAGGAAACAAGAGCAGTAGTTACATAAGTTACACAAGACATGGAATGTCGGGTCAGGGGGAGAGGGGAACCTCTGGAGTCTCAACGAATGGAGGCGTACATATGTTACCACGGTAAGAGTTCCACTGGCTCCAAATTTTATTCCACTTCCTAGGTCTGCCCCTAGCCACATACACCGTCTTCTCTCTAAACATGCACCCATCCATGTTCTCCTTCCATACCGATACCGTGGGCGGCCGCTGGGAACCCCACAGCTGTGCGATGTTTCTCTTAGCAATCATATTCCCAAGGGTCGCCCACTGCTTCTGTGCCACACCGTAATCATTCGGCTCCCAGACATTCAACAGGCAGCGCCTGGCCTCGGGCAGTAATGCCACTCCCGTGACCCTTTCCATCACAGTGTGGACACGATTCCAATACACCACTGCCTCCGGACACTCCCAAATTATATGGAGGGAGTTCCGACCAGTCCACATCCACGCTTACATAACCCATCCAAGGAATAACCCATACGAATCAAGCGCGGGCCAGTGACATATACACGATGTAGGATTTTGAGCTGCACGAGTCGGAGACGGGCCGGGATCGCGACCTCCTTAGGCGAGGATAGCGCAGATTGCCAGTCCTCGTCGTCCAACTCTAAGCCATCACTGGTCCAAACCTCCCTGAGACGCACCAACAAGTCCGATCGATCATTAATCAATTTCTTGTATATCAAAGAAATAGTGCTGTCGGGCACGTAGCCGTCAAGCACCTGATCTTCTAGTGGGGAAGATTCGGGGATGTTAGTGCCCCCAGGAAAAACCGAAGTCAATGCGTGGTGAATCTGTGCATAACGAAAGAATTACCTGTCACTCAATTCATACTCTGTCTTCAATGCCCCAAAGGTCTTGATTTTACCCTTGACCCAAAGATCACTCACCCTACTGATACTAATCATATCCCATTTTTCAAATCCTTTCGTCTTCCAAAGGCATCCCAGTCTTTCAGATGCATACAACGGAGTCGCTTGGGTCAGTCGATCCCTCCATCCCATTGCCGCATTCGCGTCGTGCAACACTCGTACCGCAAACTTGGTGGGTCCTGATAGTTCCCTTCGCGCTGCTATGGAATAAAGCGCCCTATTGTAGTTCCCGCCCGGTAACAAATATTTATGCATCTCAAATGCAGGGTTAGAGGCCGGCGCGTATGTTCCATGATTTATCACTCCCAGCTGAGAGGCCCAGTAATATCGCCTGATATCCGGAAGTGCTATACCCCCGTCATACCAGGGGAGTGTAAGCTTAGGAAGGGCAATACGCGGGCGTCCATCCCAGATCGATTGCCTCTGAAGACTCTCCACCTCTCGAAAGTAACTCGCCGGAATAATATCAAATGTGTTCTGGAGAGCGTATAAAAATCGCGGTAGGGACATCATTTTAAAAAGAGCTGCGCGCCCGAGTGGCGAAAGCGGTAGCTTGCGCCAACCCACAACGTCAAGTTGTAACCTCTGAAGAGGAGGGAGCAGATTACGTTCATAGCGAGCCACTGGATCCAAAGATATAAAAATCCCCAAATACTTAAATCCAGTGTGCGAGACCTGGGGCACCCGCGCGGCAGGGAGGGGGCACCACCCGAGAGCACATATACACAGGACTTGGCCCAATTGATCACTAGGCCAGAATTTCTACCAAACGAGGTGAGCACATCAATCAAAACATTCAACGATTTACGAGGGGACGTAAGGTACAACAGAATGTCGTCTGCGTAGAGCGATATGCGATCTTCGAATTCCGGGGTCCATTGAATACCCTTCATCGAAGGCTCCCATCGCAACCAGGCGGCCAGAGGTTCCAGGGCCAGGGCGAAAAGAAGTGGGGACAACGGACAGCCCTGCCACGAGCCCCTCCCGAGGACAAAGGGTCTAGACACTCGACCATTCACTACCACCTGCGCCAATGGCTCCTCATACAAAAGTTTCACCCAGCCAAAGAAGCCGGGACCAAAGCCGAATTTCGTAAGAGCGGCCCAGAGATATGGCCATTCCAGTGTATCAAAGGCCATCGTAGCGTCCAAGGAAGCCAAAATGGCCGGCTCGTGCAGAAACGCAGCCCTCGCGAGAACACCGTGCAGACGCCTCAGGTTGAGTGCAGTATTGCGGTGTGGGATAAAACCGGACTGAATCCAGGTGAATCAAGTCACCGATTACTTTTATCAAGCGGTTTGCCAACAACTTGGCAAGAATCTTTGGTTCGGCGTTTAAAAGCGAAATGGGTCTGTAGGACGCGCAGCGATCCCTCGGTTTCCCCTCCTTGTGGATCACCACAATGGTAGCAAGACGCTGATCACGAGGGAGGGAGCCGATGTCCCGCGACTCTAAAAACATGTCTCTCTACTCATGACTTTCGCAGCATCCGTAACCAGGGCTTTGTAATCTAGTTGTTTGAGGCTGAGGGTATGAAGCTTATCACGAGTCACTTCCAGTTCCAATTCCCTTTCAAGCTCAGCTATTTCAATCTCTAAACGGACCACCTCCTCATTTTTACTTTTCTTGGCACCAGCGATTAACGATAGTGCCTGTCCACGGATGACCGTCTTAAATGCCTCCCACAGTGATACAGAAGAGGACACGGACCCCTCATTCTCAGCAAAATACTGATCCAGGGACTTGATCAACTCTGCACGGGTTTTGGGATTGCGAAGATACCAGGGATTGATCGGAGCAACCCGACCCTCGTTACCCATACTAGTGTTCACTTGGAGCCACAGTGGGGAGTGATCTGATATGCCCTGGGCCAGGTGTCTAATCTCCCTGATAGAGTAGGCCTGTGCCGACGGCATCAAAACATAGTCGAGTCTAGAAAGACTGCCGTGGGCCCCAGAGTGGAAAGTGTATTGTATCTGGTCCGGGTGCATCAGCCGCCAGCAATCTACCAGCCCCAGTGTATCCAAAAACCCACTCAACCAGGACTGCGACCTAGTGAGATCTCTATGGGGGAAGCGATCTAGGGTACCGGAGACAAGCGAGTTGAAATCTCCGCCTATTATCAGGATGCCCTCAGGAAGCCCCAACACCACACGCCCAAGATCTGCAAAGGTCGAGGTCTGTAGACCGGGCGGGACATATACAGAGATCAGCGAAACGGTCCTCCCCTCCCATCTCCCGGTGAGAGCGGCATAGCGCCCCCTATCATCAAGTATCACCTCATCTATTTCAAGGGGGAGAGAGGTCTTGACTAGGATGCCCACGCCCCTAGAGCCAGAGGTGAACCCAGAGTGTACAGCGAGACGGTATCCTCGCCGATTTATGGCGTGACAAGTATTTCCAATCAAGTGCGTCTCCTGCAACAACACAACATCAGGGGAGATGCGTCGCAACAACTGTAGCACCACTCACCGCTTTATCCTATCCCTAACCCATTGACATTCCAACACAATAGTTTCAACCCACTACCCCCCATACCGGAAATGAATGCAGAATCCACCCCATCGCGAACACTGTGACCAAATCCAATAAGTAAACAATACGTTGCCTTGAGAAAAGATAAAACACACCCAAACACTCCCCTCCACCCCCCAACTTGAACTCGTTACAATACCCCCCACCCTGCACCCCTGCGTTAGACTCAAAAGCCACCCCAACTTGCAGTGTGCCTGTCGCCCTGACATTAAACTAGTCTACAAAAAGAAACCCGGAGGAGGAAAGAGTCCCACGCCCCCCGCCACCCACGGGTATGCAACAATAAATCAGATTAGTACGAAAGTCATCGAACCCAGCTGTACGGATTGTTAATTGTTCGGAAGTCGGGAACCATATTGTCATTCTTGTTCCGACACGCCACCCTCAGCTCCACCCAAGTGCTCTGTTCGGTTGCTCCGCTTTGGTAATGTATCTAGCCAGTCACTCACTTTCTCGGGACGATCAAAGAAAAACGTCCGGTCCTCATATTCGACACGAAGCCTAGTTGGAAATAGCATCGCATATTTTAAGTCCATGTCTCTCAACCTTCGCTTCACCCCCTGGAACCCCATCCTTTGTCTCTGAACGAACTGGGTGAAGTCCGGGTAAAAGCTCACCGTTGTGTTTTCGAACTTCACGGGGCCGCCCACCCTCGATGCCTGCAGGATAGCGTCTCTATCTCGGAAGTTAAAAATGTTGGCGATGATCGGCCTCGGAGGGGCACCCGGCTTTGGTTTCCCACCCGGCACTCGGCGCGCACGCTCCACAGCAAAGAATTTACTCAGTCCCGTGGGGGCAAGATGATTTAGGATGAGGTCCTCTACAAGGAGATCTGCAGTAGGATTTTCCGAGTTTTCAGGGACCCCGATAATACGTACGTTATTGCGTCGGGCCCTATTTTCAAATTCCTCCAGTCGACGAGCCATGAGATCATTGGAGGATCGCAGGTTGCTGACCTCCGTCTGCAAGTCGGACACATCGGCCGTGAGGCTGGAGGTCTTCAGATGTAACGATTTGACCTTCTTATTAGTCTTCGATAAGTCCGCTCTAATCAAAGTGACATCAATGGCTACTGTGTCGAGTTTAAGGGCGAGAGCCTGATATTGCTGGCCAATGGAGGTCTTCATATTGGCAATGGCGCCCATGACGTCTCGTAGAGTCAAGTCGATCAACGCGGCTGGGTCTTCCTTAGCCTCTTCCAGGGTCCTACTCGTACCTCCGGGGGACCCCTTGGGATGGGTATATCGATCCATGACAGTTCCCCCCTGAAGAGGCGTCTTGGTTTTCCGCTCCTCGTTGTCGGGCCTGTCCGCCATATTGGGCAGTGTGCCCCCGAGGGGCCCATGAGACCTGATGAAAATGGCCGTTCGCGGTCAACTCGCCAGAGTCTTCAAAAACGGGTGCCAGTGGCAGTAGCGGCAGCGTAGCACAGCACACAGACACTCGCGATCAGTGGCACACGATGGACCTGCTGAGTTCGGCTGGACCTCGGGCAATCAAATCAGTCTGGCGATCGAACGAGGCCAAAGACACACAAAACGAAACCGAAAGTTAACTCCAGGGCAATGAGCAGAACCCCTTGGGCCGTTGTTGTTCAACTACTTCCCAGGCGTCTCAGTGACTCGAGCCCCAGGTGTCGCCGTAGGGTGGGCCTCAAAAGTTCAAATCGTCGTTGTGATGGTTCCCGAAGTCCAAATCGATTTTTGAAAGCAACTAAGATATCAGCTGAGTTTCATCTCCAATAACTCGTCTTCATAATCAGGATATCTTACAGGATATATGCGGCGGGCGGGGAGGGTCCCGGGAGCCCTGTGCTCATGCGGCCATCTCGGATGCGCGCGAAGCTCCTCCCCCAACGACGTACTTTTGATACACATCCAACTGCACAAAGTCCCAAAGAACAAAAGATACACATTTAACCTCTTGAGACTATTGTGATTCACAGTGGATTCTTTTAACAAATGTCATCTCTATATATGCATATATGTTGTTTCACCTATATCACTCAGTCGCAAAACACTGTCTATGCCCTATGTGTATTCAAAATATATATTTTTTTATATATTGGACAGCACACCGAATGCTTTGCAGAATTAATGTTTACAAGAACGTTGAATACTAAAGATTTACTTTCTCTCCATTTGGGTCAGTGTTCATTTATTGGTTTAAATTGTATATATATCCTTCATGGGATACAGGAGTACATCAAGGGACTAAATACTATGTTCAATTGAAATGCTTTTTCCGACAGAACCATTATTGTTTGTTCATGATATCCCCATGGCAGGTCATTTTGGGCAGGACAAGACATTTGAGTAGCTTGTCAACCACCTTTATTGGCCTCAAGTGAGGATGGCTTCAGTTGATTTCTGCAGGTCCTGTCCTATCGGCCAGGCAAGTGGTAAGTCACAATGGAAGTGCAGGGCTCCCCTGCAAAAATTTCCTGTCATCGGTACTCCTTTTGAAAGGGTGGGCATCAACATTGTTGGCCCTCTGGAGCTCAAGACAGCCGTGGGCAACAGGTTCATCCTGGTCTTGGTGGACCATGCCACCCAGTACCCCGAGGTTATCCCTCTGAGGACGGTGACTGCACCTGCATTGTGCATGGCACTGATGGGGATATTTACCCATGTAGGATTTCTCAAGGAGGTGTTGTCAGACCGTGGTACCAACTTCATGTCTGCATACAGTGGAAGAGGTGTGGCGCCGCGGCCAGGGCGACTGACACTGGAATCTGGGGACCATGGTTCGATCCCCGGCTCCGGCGGCAGGTTAGCCCAGCACCATGTGACTCTGGGCAATAGCTCGCTTAATCTTCCCGACGGCCCCCAGCGCCTAGAGACCCTTACGGGTGATTGTGCGCTTTACAAATGTGGACTTTACTTTACTTTATACACGAAGGCAGTGTAGAAGGAGTGTGGATAACCTACAAGTTCTCTACTCCTTACGGCCCTCAAACCAATAGGCTTGTTAAGAGGTTCAACAGGACCCTCAAAGGCATGGTCACGGGCCTGTCAGAGCAATTGAGGAGGAAGCGTAATGTCCTCTTGCCATGCCTGTTGTTTACGTACTGGGAAGTGCCTCAGAAGGGGGTTGGCTTCAGCCACTTTGAGCTTCTGTATGGGCACCCAGTGCGATGACCTCTCAATTTGATATAGGAGGGTTGGGACCAAGATAGCACGAAGGCCCCCCGGGATGTGGTCAGCTACATGCTGCTATTCTGAACCCAGATGAAGCGCTTCTGGAAGCAAGTAAATACAAATTTAGAAGCCAGCCAGGAGGTCATGAAACAGTGGTACGACAAGAAGACCACTATGATCAAGTATCACCCTGGCCAAAAAGTCTGGGTAATGGAGGCTGTGGAGCCCAGGGCCTACAAGACTGTTTGTCTGTGTCCCATGAGGTGAAAGAGTACAACAGTGAGGTCAACTACTTGGCAGACCTCAAGACTCCCAGGAACCCTTTAAGGGTTTTGCATGTTAATTGCCTCTAACCCCACTTCAAAAGGTCTGCGTTAACCATGCTCCTGGTCACGGACGATGGGGTAGAAGAGGAGAGTGAACCTCTCCATGTCTTCCTTCCTTCCACGGAGCAGGATGGGTCAGTGGAGGATGCCAGAATCTCCCCTACACTGACCCTAGAACAACAGAGAGACTGCTGCCAGTTGTGGTAGTTTGCCACTTTATTCTCCCTTACCCCAGGACTCTCACATTTTCTAATAAGGTGAGGTGATGCTGGAGTTAGGGGCTATTGAGCCCTCAAACAGCCCTTGGTCTAGCCCATTGGTGTTGGTCTCCAAGTCTACATCTCCAGGTGCCACCTCTGAACGTAGGCTTTGTGTGGATTACTGGGTGCTCAATGCAGTCACCAAGACTGACGCACACCTCATCCCCAAACTGATGAGCTCATAGACACGTTGGGAGCTGCAAATTGTGCCTCAGCACATTTGACTTAATATCTGCATACTCACAGATTACCTTGACCGAGCGGGGTAAAGAGAGTCTGCGTTCTATACCTCAAGACGGCACTTGCAGTTCCCCTTTGGGTTGCAAAATGCCCCTGCCAGCTTCCAGAGTTAGGTCAACCAGGCTCTGGAGAGGAAAGGCCTGACTATAAAGGACAATAAGTGCCTGATAGTACAGAGTTCAGTGTTCTACTTGGAACATCGCATGGAAGAAGGCAAGGTGCCGATGTAGACCATCCTGGGCTGGGAAACACCCAAGACCTAGACAGAGGTCGGAGCTTTCCTAGGCCTCACTGGCTATTACAGAGTTGTCAAGGGGTATGGCATCATTATGAAATGAAATGAAATGATTACGCACTTGTATAGCGCACGACTACCCGTAGGCATCTCGGTGCTTGTACGAATACCGCCGAGGAACCATTCCTGGCCTTTCCCTGTGAGGAGCCCACTCCTGGGCACCCCCAAGGTGAAGTCAGGCATCCTCAGCGTTGTTGGGGCCGTTGTAGAGATTAAGCAAGCTATTGCCCAGAGGTGCAGAGTGGGACTCATGATTAGAATAGGCACCGAATTGAGAATTATCAGGTCCGAGGAAATTGAGCCCGAGACCCGCCGAGGCGGGAATTGAACCCTGGTCCCGGCCAGACTACTGCATCAGGGTCTGCCGCTCTAACCATTGAGCCACACTTCTCTACTATTATAGCTCCCTTGACAGAGCTGACTTTCAAGATGCAGCAACTTCAGGTGATCTGAACAGAGTCATGCCAGAGCGCTTTGTACACATTGAAGGAGGCTATGTGCACAGCGTCCACGCTCAAGGCCCCTGACTTCTCCCAAAAAATCATTTTCCAGTTGCACACCTCAGAGCATGTGCTCTCACAGTTAAACAAAGAGGACCTGGAGCAACTTGGAGGAGCTTTTATCAGTAGGAGGTTACTTCCCCAGGAGCTGAGGTTGAGTGTAATAGAAAGGGAAGCTTTTTCAGTGGTCTGGGCACTGAAGAAGTTGAGAACATTCCTGTTTGGAGCTCACTTGCAGGTTCCGACAGACCACAGACCCCCTCAGATGGCTAATGCAGAGGAGGGATGAGATTCCCAAACTGTTGAGGTGGTTCATCTCCATATAGGTAATGGCCTTTATGACGGAACACTGGACTGGAACAGACCACTCCAATGCTGATGGGCTCTCCACGTTCTTCTGCCTTAGTGAAGAGAACTCCAGAGGGGTTAGGTAGTTCTCCCCACTTGGCGTGGTTTTCACCAAACTTTTTGCCTTCAGACCTTCTATTTTTGCTGACTTTGTTTTTGCTGGCCTTAAGACTGCACACATTACCATTGACAACCAGTGCTAAATTGCGTGTGCTCTCCCCTTTTAAAATGGTTAGATTGGCTTATAGCCAATTGGCACATTTAATTTTCTTCTAAGTCCCTAGTAAAGTGGCACTACCTCTGCCTAGGGCCTGTAAACTAAATGCTACTAATGGGCCTGCTTTATTTACAACAAGGGGTGGTGATGGACAGAGTCTCTGAATTAAGCAGAGTACTCTCACACAGTCTAGAGATCAGGGCTAGATCCAACACCGTTTTTTAGCTCATTGCACCATCCCAGTTTCAGAACCTGGCTGTATGCAAATTAGTCTGTCCCTGGCCCAGTGCATCATGGGAACAGGGCAGACCAGACTACAAAAGCCAATTCTTACACTGGGAAGGAAACAAGCTTCCGGGGACCGGTTTCTGCCATTTCAGGCATCTTCGGCCCGGCTTGCTTGAATCCTGATGGTGCAATGAGCAAGGGACTCACATCTGAGTATACCCTTCCACGCTTAGGGTGGACAAAATTATTTACAACAAGGGGTGGTGATGGACAGAGTCTCTGAATTAAGCAGAGTACTCTCACACAGTCTAGAGATCAGGGCTAGATCCAACACCGTTTTTTAGCTCATTGCACCATCCCAGTTTCAGAACCTGGCTGTATGCAAATTAGTCTGTCCCTGGCCCAGTGCATCATGGGAACAGGGCAGACCAGACTACAAAAGCCAATTCTTACACTGGGAAGGAAACAAGCTTCCGGGGACCGGTTTCTGCCATTTCAGGCGTCTTCGGCCCGGCTTGCTTGAATCCTGATGGTGCAATGAGCAAGGGACTCACATCTGAGTATACCCTTCCACGCTTAGGGTGGACAAAATTATTTGCAACACTAATTTGCATATAGCCAGGTTCTGAGCTGGGATGGGGCAGTGAGATAAATAACGGTGATGGATCAAGCCCTGATCTTTGGACTGGGTAAGAGTGGTCTGCTTAATTCAGACACTCTGTTCATCACCACCCCCTTTTCTGTATCGTTTTTGGCCACTATAGGTGTGGCAGGGCATACTCAGACATGAGTCCCTTTCTCACTGCTCCATCAGGATTCAAGCAAGCCGGGCCGAAGAGGCTGAAATGCCAGAAACCGGTCCCCGGTAGCTTGTCTCCTTTCTGGTGAAGAATTGGCTTGGTAGTTTGGTCTGCCCTGTTCCCATGATGCACTGGGCCAGGGACAGACTAATTTGCATATAGCCAGGTTCTGAGCTGGGATGGGCAGTGAGATAAATAACGGTGATGGATCAAGCCCTGATCTTTGGACTTGGTAAGAGTGGTCTGCTTAATTCAGACACTCTGTTCATCACCACCCCCTTTTCTGTATCGTTTTTGGCCACTATAGGTGTGGCAGGGTATACTCAGACATGAGTCCCTTTCTCACTGCTCCATCAGGATTCAAGCAAGCCGGGCCGAAGAGGCTGAAATGCCAGAAACCGGTCCCCGGTAGCTTGTCTCCTTTCTGGTGAAGAATTGGCTTGGTAGTTTGGTCTGCCCTGTTCCCATGATGCACTGGGCCAGGGACAGACTAATTTGCATATAGCCAGGTTCTGAGCTGGGATGGGGCAGTGAGATAAATAACGGTGATGGATCAAGCCCTGATCTTTGGACTGGGTAAGAGTGGTCTGCTTAATTCAGACACTCTGTTCATCACCACCCCCTTTTCTGTATCGTTTTTGGCCACTATAGGTGTGGCAGGGTATACTCAGACATGAGTCCCTTTCTCACTGCTCCATCAGGATTCAAGCAAGCCGGGCCGAAGAGGCTGAAATGCCAGAAACCGGTCCCCGGTAGCTTGTCTCCTTTCTGGTGAAGAATTGGCTTGGTAGTTTGGTCTGCCCTGTTCCCATGATGCACTGGGCCAGGGACAGACTAATTTGCATATAGCCAGGTTCTGAGCTGGGATGGGGCAGTGAGATAAATAACGGTGATGGATCAAGCCCTGATCTTTGGACTGGGTAAGAGTGGTCTGCTTAATTCAGACACTCTGTTCATCACCACCCCCTTTTCTGTATCGTTTTTGGCCACTATAGGTGTGGCAGGGCATACTCAGACATGAGTCCCTTTCTCACTGCTCCATCAGGATTCAAGCAAGCCGGGCCGAAGAGGCTGAAATGCCAGAAACCGGTCCCCGGTAGCTTGTCTCCTTTCTGGTGAAGAATTGGCTTGGTAGTTTGGTCTGCCCTGTTCCCATGATGCACTGGGCCAGGGACAGACTAATTTGCATATAGCCAGGTTCTGAGCTGGGATGGGGCAGTGAGATAAATAACGGTGATGGATCAAGCCCTGATCTTTGGACTGGGTAAGAGTGGTCTGCTTAATTCAGACACTCTGTTCATCACCACCCCCTTTTCTGTATCGTTTTTGGCCACTATAGGTGTGGCAGGGCATACTCAGACATGAGTCCCTTTCTCACTGCTCCATCAGGATTCAAGGAAGCCGGGCCGAAGAGGCTGAAATGCCAGAAACCGGTCCCCGGTAGCTTGTCTCCTTTCTGGTGAAGAATTGGCTTGGTAGTTTGGTCTGCCCTGTTCCCATGATGCACTGGGCCAGGGACAGACTAATTTGCATATAGCCAGGTTCTGAGCTGGGATGGGGCAGTGAGATAAATAACGGTGATGGATCAAGCCCTGATCTTTGGACTGGGTAAGAGTGGTCTGCTTAATTCAGACACTCTGTTCATCACCACCCCCTTTTCTGTATCGTTTTTGGCCACTATAGGTGTGGCAGGGTATACTCAGACATGAGTCCCTTTCTCACTGCTCCATCAGGATTCAAGCAAGCCGGGCCGAAGAGGCTGAAATGCCAGAAACCGGTCCCCGGTAGCTTGTCTCCTTTCTGGTGAAGAATTGGCTTGGTAGTTTGGTCTGCCCTGTTCCCATGATACACTGGGCCAGGGACAGACTAATTTGCATATAGCCAGGTTCTGAGCTGGGATGGGGCAGTGAGATAAATAACGGTGATGGATCAAGCCCTGATCTTTGGACTGGGTAAGAGTGGTCTGCTTAATTCAGACACTCTGTTCATCACCACCCCCTTTTCTGTATCGTTTTTGGCCACTATAGGTGTGGCAGGGTATACTCAGACATGAGTCCCTTTCTCACTGCTCCATCAGGATTCAAGCAAGCCGGGCCGAAGAGGCTGAAATGCCAGAAACCGGTCCCCGGTAGCTTGTCTCCTTTCTGGTGAAGAATTGGCTTGGTAGTTTGGTCTGCCCTGTTCCCATGATGCACTGGGCCAGGGACAGACTAATTTGCATATAGCCAGGTTCTGAGCTGGGATGGGGCAGTGAGATAAATAACGGTGATGGATCAAGCCCTGATCTTTGGACTGGGTAAGAGTGGTCTGCTTAATTCAGACACTCTGTTCATCACCACCCCCTTTTCTGTATCGTTTTTGGCCACTATAGGTGTGGCAGGGTATACTCAGACATGAGTCCCTTTCTCACTGCACCATCAGGATTCAAGCAAGCCGGGCCGAAGAGGCTGAAATGCCAGAAACCGGTCCCCGGTAGCTTGTCTCCTTTCTGGTGAAGAATTGGCTTGGTAGTTTGGTCTGCCCTGTTCCCATGATGCACTGGGCCAGGGACAGACTAATTTGCATATAGCCAGGTTATGAGCTGGGATGGGGCAGTGAGATAAATAACGGTGATGGATCAAGCCCTGATCTTTGGACTGGGTAAGAGTGGTCTGCTTAATTCAGACACTCTGTTCATCACCACCCCCTTTTCTGTATCGTTTTTGGCCACTATAGGTGTGGCAGGGTATACTCAGACATGAGTCCCTTTCTCACTGCTCCATCAGGATTCAAGCAAGCCGGGCCGAAGAGGCTGAAATGCCAGAAACCGGTCCCCGGTAGCTTGTCTCCTTTCTGGTGAAGAATTGGCTTGGTAGTTTGGTCTGCCCTGTTCCCATGATGCACTGGGCCAGGGACAGACTAATTTGCATATAGCCAGGTTCTGAGCTGGGATGGGGCAGTGAGATAAATAACGGTGATGGATCAAGCCCTGATCTTTGGACTGGGTAAGAGTGGTCTGCTTAATTCAGACACTCTGTTCATCACCACCCCCTTTTCTGTATCGTTTTTGGCCACTATAGGTGTGGCAGGGTATACTCAGACATGAGTCCCTTTCTCACTGCTCCATCAGGATTCAAGCAAGCCGGGCCGAAGAGGCTGAAATGCCAGAAACCGTGCCCGGTAGCTTGTCTCCTTTCTGGTGAAGAATTGGCTTGGTAGTTTGGTCTGCCCTGTTCCCATGATGCACTGGGCCAGGGACAGACTAATTTGCATATAGCCAGGTTCTGAGCTGGGATGGGGCAGTGAGATAAATAACGGTGATGGATCAAGCCCTGATCTTTGGACTTGGTAAGAGTGGTCTGCTTAATTCAGACACTCTGTTCATCACCACCCCCTTTTCTGTATCGTTTTTGGCCACTATAGGTGTGGCAGGGTATACCCAGACATGAGTCCCTTTCTCACTGCTCCATCAGGATTCAAGCAAGCCGGGCCGAAGAGGCTGAAATGCCAGAAACCGGTCCCCGGTAGCTTGTCTCCTTTCTGGTGAAGAATTGGCTTGGTAGTTTGGTCTGCCCTGTTCCCATGATGCACTGGGCCAGGGACAGACTAATTTGCATATAGCCAGGTTCTGAGCTGGGATGGGGCAGTGAGATAAATAACGGTGATGGATCAAGCCCTGATCTTTGGACTGGGTAAGAGTGGTCTGCTTAATTCAGACACTCTGTTCATCACCACCCCCTTTTCTGTATCACTAATGGGCCTGCAGCACTGATTGTACCAGTATTTTGACAAAATATCCAGTTTTTAAACAACACATTTTCTAAATATTTGAAAAATAATATTGTCATACCAAAATATTGTGATGAAGAAATATCGTTGTCAAGAATATAAGTTTTTCTGATAAATAATATAGGGACTGATTAGGATGCCGGTCGGACCGACTTCTGTGGTCCTGACGGAGGCAGTCGGACCGTCGAAGGTCTCTTCGGAAGCGGTCGATCCAACAGCTGGATTACGATGCATGCATCTTGTACGCTGACCGACCGCTGAAAGACTGCAGACTCTGACTACTTTTCTCCGACCACCGAGATGGCGGTCGGAGACAAACTGCATCCACAGAGCTGTACAGGGATCTCCAACTGACAACCGGATTACAATGTGGGTTTCTGACGACCCGGGTGAGGCGGTCCCACAGGCTGCATCGAGTCGTCGGAAAATAAGGAATAGGGGTGAATACTCAGCCGATTCCCCTTCTCCCTGGTTGTCTCCAGTATGGATCCCTTCCTCCTGGACCCCCTTTCACCTCAGCTGTTACACCCAAAGCGGATGGTCCTGTGGGCGGCAGTATCCAGTTAAGTCTTCATGTGGCATTAACCTCCATTGACTGGACTGTGCACATATCGCCTCACTCCAGCAATGGACTACATGGTACACAAAGCATGTCCTCACATGTCATGCATGTGTGTACAACTGCATGTTTCCTGTGCACTTGTACCCACTTGCAGTGACATGTCCGGGGAGTGGGGCACCGCCACCGATGAGTCTTCTGTGTAGCTGCAGTTGTATCGCAATACAGTGGGCAGAGCTTTCCCAGCTGTGGCAGTCGGAATCGGACCAGAGTCACAGCAGTCGAATGGGTAGTCTGACCAGCATCGTAATCATATTTACAACAAGGGGTGGTGATGGACAGAGTCTCTGAATTAAGCAGAATACTCTCACCCAGTCAAGAGATCAGGGCTAGATCCAACACCGTTTTTTAGCTCATTGCACCATCCCAGTTTCAGAACCTGGCTGCATGCAAATTAGTCTGTCCCTGGCCCAGTGCATCATGGGAACAGGGCAGACCAGACTACAAAAGCCAATTCTTACACTGGGAAGGAAACAAGCTTCCGGGGACCGGTTTCTGGCATTTCAGCCGTCTTCGGCCCGGCTTGCTTGAATCCTGATGGTGCAATGAGCAAGGGACTCACATCTGAGTATACCCTTCCACGCTTAGGGTGGACAAAAATATTTACAACAAGGGGTGGTGATGGACAGAGTCTCTGATTTAAGCAGAATACTCTCACCCAGTCAAGAGATCAGGGCTAGATCCAACACCGTTTTTTAGCTCATTGCACCATCCCAGTTTCAGAACCTGGCTGTATGCAAATTAGTCTGTCCCTGGCCCAGTGCATCATGGGAACAGGGCAGACCAGACTACAAAAGCCAATTCTTACACTGGGAAGGAAACAAGCTTCCGGGGACCGGTTTCTGGCATTTCAGCCGTCTTCGGCCCGGCTTGCTTGAATCCTGATGGTGCAATGAGCAAGGGACTCACATCTGAGTATACCCTTCCACGCTTAGGGTGGACAAAAATATTTACAACAAGGGGTGGTGATGGACAGAGTCTCTGAATTAAGCAGAATACTCTCACCCAGTCAAGAGATCAGGGCTAGATCAAACACCGTTTTTTAGCTCATTGCACCATCCCAGTTTCAGAACCTGGCTGTATGCAAATTAGTCTGTCCCTGGCCCAGTGCATCATGGGAACAGGGCAGACCAGACTACAAAAGCCAATTCTTACACTGGGAAGGAAACAAGCTTCCGGGGACCGGTTTCTGGCATTTCAGCCGTCTTCGGCCCGGCTTGCTTGAATCCTGATGGTGCAATGAGCAAGGGACTCACATCTGAGTATACCCTTCCACGCTTAGGGTGGACAAAAATATTTACAACAAGGGGTGGTGATGGACAGAGTCTCTGAGTTAAGCAGAATACTCTCACCCAGTCAAGAGATCAGGGCTAGATCCAACACCGTTTTTTAGCTCATTGCACCATCCCAGCTCAGAACCTGGCTATATGCAAATTAGTCTGTCCCTGGCCCAGTGCATCAAGGGAACAGGGCAGACCAGACTACAAAAGCCAATTCTTACACTGGGAAGGAAGCAAGCTTCCGGGGACCGGTTTCTGGCATTTCAGCCGTCTTCGGCCCGGCTTGCTTGAATCCTGATGGTGCAATGAGCAAGGGACTCACATCTGAGTATACCCTTCCACGCTTAGGGTGGACAAAAATATTTACAACAAGGGGTGGTGATGGACAGAGTCTCTGAATTAAGCAGAATACTCTCACCCAGTCAAGAGATCAGGGCTAGATCCAACACCGTTTTTTAGCTCATTGCACCATCCCAGTTTCAGAACCTGGCTGTATGCAAATTAGTCTGTCCCTGGCCCAGTGCATCATGGGAACAGGGCAGACCAGACTACAAAAGCCAATTCTTGCACTGGGAAGGAAACAAGCTTCCGGGGACCGGTTTCTGGCATTTCAGCCGTCTTCGGCCCGGCTTGCTTGAATCCTGATGGTGCAATGAGCAAGGGACTCACATCTGAGTATACCCTTCCACGCTTAGGGTGGACAAAAATATTTACAACAAGGGGTGGTGATGAACAGAGTCTCTGAATTAAGCAGAATACTCTCACCCAGTCAAGAGATCAGGGCTAGATCCAACACCGTTATTTAGCTCATTGCACCATCCCAGTTTCTGGTGAAGAATTGGCTTGGTAGTTTGGTCTGCCCTGTTCCCATGATGCACTGGGCCAGAGACAGACTAATTTGCATATAGCCAGGTTCTGAGCTGGGATGGGGCAGTGAGCTAAATAACGGTGATGGATCAAGCCCTGATCTTTGGACTGGGTAAGAGTGTTCTGCTTAATTCAGACACTCTGTTCATCAACACCCCCTTTTCTGAATCGTTTTTGGCCACTATAGGTGTGGCAGGGTATACTCAGACATGAGTCCCTTGCTCACTGCTCCATCAGGATTCAAGCAAACCAGGCCGAAGACGGCTGTAATGCCAGAAACCAGTCCCCGGAAGCTTGTCTCCTTTCTGGTGAAGAATTGGCTTGGTAGTTTGGTCTGCCCTGTTCCCATGATGCACTGGGCCAGGGAGAGACTAATTTGCATATAGCCAGGTTCTGAGCTGGGATGGGGCAGTGAGCTAAATAACGGTGATGGATCAAGCCCTGATCTTTGGACTGAGTAAGAGTGGTCTGCTTAATTCAGACACACTGTTCATCACCACCCCCTTTTCTGAATCGTTTTTGGCCACTATAGGTGTGGCAGGGTATACTCAGACATGAGTCCCTTGCTCACTGCTCCATCAGGATTCAAGCAAGCCAGGCCGAAGACGGCTGTAATGCCAGAAACCGGTCCCCGGAAGCTTGTCTCCTTTCTGGTGAAGAATTGGCTTGGTAGTTTGGTCTGCCCTGTTCCCATGATGCACTGGGCCAGGGACAGACTAATTTGCATATAGCCAGGTTCTGAGCTGGGATGGGGCAGTGAGCTAAATAACGGTGATGGATCAAGCCCTGATCTTTGGACTGGGTAAGAGTGGTCTGCTTAATTCAGACACTCTGTTCATCACCACCCCCTTTTCTGAATCGTTTTTGGCCACTATAGGTGTGGCAGGGTATACTCAGACATGAGTCCCTTGCTCACTGCTCCATCAGGATTCAAGCAAGCCGGGCCGAAGACGGCTGTAATGCCAGAAACCGGTCCCCGGAAGCTTGTGTCCTTTCTGGTGAAGAATTGGCTTGGTAGTTTGGTCTGCCCTGTTCCCATGATGCACTGGGCCAGGGAAAGACTAATTTGCATATAGCCAGGTTCTGAGCTGGGATGGGGCAGTGAGCTAAATAACGGTGATGGATCAAGCCCTGATCGTTGGACTGGGTAAGAGTGGTCTGCTTAATTCAGACACTCTGTTCATCACCACCCCCTTTTCTGAATCGTTTTTGGCCACTATAGGTGTGGCAGGGTATACTCAGACATGAGTCCCTTGCTCACTGCTCCATCAGGATTCAAGCAAGCCGGGCCGAAGACGGCTGTAATGCCAGAAACCGGTCCCCGGAAGCTTGTCTCCTTTCTGGTGAAGAATTGGCTTGGTAGTTTGGTCTGCCCTGTTCCCATGATGCACTGGGCCAGGGACAGACTAATTTGCATATAGCCAGGTTCTGAGCTGGGATGGGGCAGTGAGCTAAATAACGGTGATGGATCAAGCCCTGATCTTTGGACTGGGTAAGAGTGGTCTGCTTAATTCAGACACTCTGTTCATCACCAACCCCTTTTCAGAATCGTTTTTGGCCACTATAGGTGTGGCAGGGTATACTCAGACATGAGTCCCTTGCTCACTGCTCCATCAGGATTCAAGCAAGCCGGGCCGAAGACGGCTGTAATGCCAGAAACCGGTCCCCGAAGCTTGTCTCCTTTCTGGTGAAGAATTGGCTTGGTAGTTTGGTCTGGCCTGTTCTCATGATGCACTGGGCCACGGACAGACTAATTTGCATATAGTCAGGTTCTGAGCTGGGATGGGGCAGTGAGCTAAATAACGGTGATGGATCAAGCCCTGATCTTTGGACTGGGTAAGAGTGGTCTGCTTAATTCAGACACTCTGTTCATCACCACCCCCTTTTCTGAATCGTTTTTGGCCACTATAGGTGTGGCAGGGTATACTCAGACATGAGTCCCTTGCTCACTGCTCCATCAGGATTCAAGCAACCGGGCCGAAGACGGCTGTAATGCCAGAAACCGGTCCCCGGAAGCTTGTCTCCTTTCTGGTGAAGAATTGGCTTGGTAGTTTGGTCTGCCCTGTTCCCATGATGCACTGGGCCAGGGACAGACTAATTTGCATATAGCCAGGTTCTGAGCTGGGATGGGGCAGTGAGCTAAATAACGGTGATGGATCAAGCCCTGATCTTTGGACTGGGTAAGAGTGGTCTGCTTAATTCAGACACTCTGTTCATCACCACCCCCTTTTCTGAATCGTTTTTGGCCACTATAGGTGTGGCAGGGTATACTCAGACATGAGTCCCTTGCTCACTGCTCCATCAGGATTCAAGCAAGCCGGGCGGAAGACGGCTGTAATGCCAGAAACCGGTCCCTGGAAGCTTGTCTCCTTTCTGGTGAAGAATTGGCTTGGTAGTTTGGTCTGCCCTGTTCCCATGATGCACTGGGCCAGGGACAGACTAATTTGCATATAGCCAGGTTCTGAGCTGGGATGGGGCAGGGAGCTAAATAACGGTGATGGATCAAGCCCTGATCTTTGGACTGGGTAAGAGTGGTCTGCTTAATTCAGACACTCTGTTCATCACCACCCCCTTTTCTGAATCGTTTTTGGCCACTATAGGTGTGGCAGGGTATACTCAGACATGAGTCCCTTGCTCACTGCTCCATCAGGATTCAAGCAAGCCGGGCCGAAGACGGCTGTAATGCCAGAAACCGGTCCCCGGAAGCTTGTCTCCTTTCTGGTGAAGAATTGGCTTGGTAGTTTGGTCTGCCCTGTTCCCATGATGCACTGGGCCAGGGACAGACTAATTTGCATATAGCCAGGTTCTGAGCTGGGATGGGGCAGTGAGCTAAATAACGGTGATGGATCAAGCCCTGATCTTTGGACTGGGTAAGAGTGGTCTGCTTAATTCAGACACTCTGTTCTTCACCACCCCCTTTTCTGAATCGTTTTTGGCCACTATAGGTGTGGCAGGGTATACTCAGACATGAGTTCTTGCTCACTGCTCCATCAGGATTCAAGCAAGCCGGGCCGAAGACGGCTGTAATGCCAGAAACCGGTCCCCGGAAGCTTGTCTCCTTTCTGGTGAAGAATTGGCTTGGTAGTTTGGTCTGCCCTGTTCCCATGATGCACTGGGCCAGGGACAGACTAATTTGCATATAGTCAGGTTCTGAGCTGGGATGGGGCAGTGAGCTAAATAACGGTGATGGATCAAGCCCTGATCTTTGGACTGGGTAAGAGTGGTCTGCTTAATTCAGACACTCTGTTCATCACCACCCCCTTTTCTGAATCGTTTTTGGCCACTATAGGTGTGGCAGGGTATACTCAGACATGAGTCCCTTGCTCACTGCTCCATCAGGATTCAAGCAAGCCGGGCCGAAGACGGCTGTAATGCCAGAAACCGGTCCCCGGAAGCTTGTCTCCTTTCTGGTGAAGAATTGGCTTGGTAGTTTGGTCTGCCCTGTTCCCATGATGCACTGGGCCAGGGACAGACTAATTTGCATATAGCCAGGTTCTGAGCTGGGATGGGGCAGTGAGCTAAATAACGGTGATGGATCAAGCCCTGATCTTTGGACTGGGTAAGAGTGGTCTGCTTAATTCAGACACTCTGTTCATCACCACCCCCTTTTCTGAATCGTTTTTGGCCACTATAGGTGTGGCAGGGTATACTCAGACATGAGTCCCTTGCTCACTGCTCCATCAGGATTCAAGCAAGCCGGGCCGAAGACGGCTGTAATGCCAGAAACCGGTCCCCGGAAGCTTGTCTCCTTTCTGGTGAAGAATTGGCTTGGTAGTTTGGTCTGCCCTGTTCCCATGATGCACTGGGCCAGGGACAGACTAATTTGCATATAGCCAGGTTCTGAGCTGGGATGGGGCAGTGAGCTAAATAACGGTGATGGATCAAGCCCTGATCTTTGGACTGGGTAAGAGTGGTCTGCTTAATTCAGACACTCTGTTCATCACCACCCCCTTTTCTGAATCGTTTTTGGCCACTATAGGTGTGGCAGGGTATACTCAGACATGAGTCCCTTGCTCACTGCTCCATCAGGATTCAAGCAAGCCGGGCCGAAGACGGCTGTAATGCCAGAAACCGGTCCCCGGAAGCTTGTCTCCTTTCTGGTGAAGAATTGGCTTGGTAGTTTGGTCTGCCCTGTTCCCATGATGCACTGGGCCAGGGACAGACTAATTTGCATATAGCCAGGTTCTGAGCTGGGATGGGGCAGGGAGCTAAATAACGGTGATGGATCAAGCCCTGATCTTTGGACTGGGTAAGAGTGGTCTGCTTAATTCAGACACTCTGTTCATCACCACCCCCTTTTCTGAATCGTTTTTGGCCACTATAGGTGTGGCAGGGTATACTCAGACATGAGTCCCTTGCTCACTGCTCCATCAGGATTCAAGCAAGCCGGGCCGAAGACGGCTGTAATGCCAGAAACCGGTCCCCGGAAGCTTGTCTCCTTTCTGGTGAAGAATTGGCTTGGTAGTTTGGTCTGCCCTGTTCCCATGATGCACTGGGCCAGGGACAGACTAATTTGCATATAGCCAGGTTCTGAGCTGGGATGGGGCAGTGAGCTAAATAACGGTGATGGATCAAGCCCTGATCTTTGGACTGGGTAAGAGTGGTCTGCTTAATTCAGAAACTCTGTTCATCACCACCCCCTTTTCTGAATCGTTTCTGGCCACTATAGGTGTGGCAGGGTATACTCAGACATGAGTCCCTTGCTCACTGCTCCATCAGGATTCAAGCAAGCCGGGCCGAAGACGGCTGTAATGCCAGAAACCGGTCCCCGGAAGCTTGTCTCCTTTCTGGTGAAGAATTGGCTTGGTAGTTTGGTCTGCCCTGTTCCCATGATGCACTGGGCCAGGGACAGACTAATTTGCATATAGCCAGGTTCTGAGCTGGGATGGGGCAGTGAGCTAAATAACGGTGATGGATCAAGCCCTGATCTTTGGACTGGGTAAGAGTGGTCTGCTTAATTCAGACACTCTGATCATCACCACCCCCTTTTCTGAATCGTTTTTGGCCACTATAGGTGTGGCAGGGTATACTCAGACATGAGTCCCTTGCTCACTGCTCCATCAGGATTCAAGCAAGCCGGGCCGAAGACGGCTGTAATGCCAGAAACCGGTCCCCGGAAGCTTGTCTCCTTTCTGGTGAAGAATTGGCTTGGTAGTTTGGTCTGCCCTGTTCCCATGATGCACTGGGCCAGGGACAGACTAATTTGCATATAGCCAGGTTCTGAGCTGGGATGGGGCAGTGAGCTAAATAACGGTGATGGATCAAGCCCTGATCTTTGGACTGGGTAAGAGTGGTCTGCTTAATTCAGACACTCTGTTCATCACCACCCCCTTTTCTGAATCGTTTTTGGCCACTATAGGTGTGGCAGGGTATACTCAGACATGAGTCCCTTGCTCACTGCTCCATCAGGATTCAAGCAAGCCGGGCCGAAGACGGCTGTAATGCCAGAAACCGGTCCCCGGAAGCTTGTCTCCTTTCTGGTGAAGAATTGGCTTGGTAGTTTGGTCTGCCCTGTTCCCATGATGCACTGGGCCAGGGACAGACTAATTTGCATATAGCCAGGTTCTGAGCTGGGATGGGGCAGTGAGCAAAATAACGGTGATGGATCAAGCCCTGATCTTTGGACTGGGTAAGAGTGGTCTGCTTAATTCAGACACTCTGTTCATCACCACCCCCTTTTCTGAATCAGCACCGTAATCAAGCCCATAGTTTTCAAGCATATCATTCTTGTCGGTATCATTTTCAATGATATAGTTGTAAAAAATATTGTTTTTTAATTATCTTTATGTGTATTAGTTCCTACAATAATTTTATGTGCTCTTATTGTTTGTATAATTGTTAATGACATTTTTAAATATAGTTTGTAATTTTAAGTGATTTATAATGTGTTATGTAATTGCTAACAGTAATTTATATTGTCAGAGCGGGTTGATAGGTTTGTAGTATTGTAGGGTGGGAAGTTAATTAAGTATAATAAATTAACACTTAATTATTAATCTATTATGAATTCTTTAAATGATTATTAATTATGTTAGTTGTGTTAATTAGGATATGTTTTTAAGTTACATATTATGTGTGGGCTGCTGGGATTGTGTATGGGGTGGAAAATGAATTAGGTAATAATGACTTAACAGTTACTTATTCATTTAGTATTAATTATTTAAGTGATTATTAAATATGTAAATTGTGTAATAATTATGTTTTTATACTCACACATTTAACACCAACAGCCTCATCCATATACCACTCACTGACATACACACCACCCACATTGGACCACCATAAAACTCATGCTCAACAATCCACACTCAGCTATAAGTCATGACCATATCGCTGACATCAACATGTTCCAAATCCCAGAAGCTCTTTTCATCACAGAATCCTATTTCACTCACTTCTCCATACACTTTTGTGTTTTTCCCTACTCTCTGGGTAAAGAATTTAACACATAGACTGTGCCTGCAAAACTGGAGGGTGACATAGTCATATGACAGTTGTTGGAACTTGGGTTACTGGTTGAGGGGGTAGGTGAAAACCTACTCGTGTATCAACTACAACTTCTGTTAGGGTGAAGTCACAAGCACACCCCAAATTAACCTGTGCTTAACCCTCTGGTAGCTTGGCACAACAAGTCAGGCTTAATTTAAAGGCAATGTGTACATTGTTTATGCAGCAATTAAAACAGTAATGAAGTGAAAACACAACAAAAGAAAATGTGCACACTAATTTAGACAAGTAGAGTAAAATTTTAGCAATTATTTAACACAAAAGCAATAAAAATCCAATCAATCTAACTGGAAATATAATTTTAAAGTTTTAAGGAAAAATAGTGCAAACCACCATCTGTGGTCATCTGGTCATGCCAGACCCAGTCACAAGTTCTAGGCTACCGTGATGGAGCATGGGCCAGCTACAGGGACCAAGTTAGGCCAGAGGAAAAAAAGTACCTTAAATCCTTATTATGGAGCATTGCAAAATTTCACTTTGAGGATGCATCACGCAGTCAAGGCGATGCAAGGTCCAGCCGTGGAAACGCGTTGCACAGCAACGGGGGCGATGCAAGATCCTGCATAGTTGTTGAGGATTTTATTGATGAGGGGCTTGCAATACAAAAGTCTTGCGTCAAAGATGCGTCACGCACTGACTGGTTCCGAAGAATTTGAGGGGCTTGCGATCCAGAGTCCTGCATTGTGGTTGAGGATGAGTCACACAGAGGCAGTTAAGAGGAGGTTGCAGGCTGTGATGTGAAATCCTGTGTCAGAGACGTGTTGCATGCCAGATCTGATGTGGAATATTTGGGAGGCCATTTGCTGTACTGGGATTCCGATGTAGAGTTTTGGGAGGTGATGCTAGGGACCACAGCTGGACTGGCAGAGCACCTCCAGACCCACTTCCAAGGGCTAGGGCCTGGGGTGGCACTACGTGCGAGGGTGGGACCCAAAGCTGGAAGGATCCTGGTGCTGAGTACAAGGTTGATGGAGCCTGTTCTGTTCCTAAGGCTCTGATCAAGAGACCAGCCAACCAGCCCTTGGAGTCACCCAGGTGGTACTGGGCTCAAGATGCACGTCCAATCCTTCTCACTCAGGCAGCAGGACAGCAGGCAACAGACTAGCAGTCCTTCTGTGGAGAGTTCCACAGGTCCAGCGGTGTACTACCAAGTTGGGTCTGTAGGTCCAATATTTATGATTTATGTATTTATTTTTTGATGCCCTCCTTGAAGTAGAAGGTGGTGCTGGAGGTTCCCACTCCAGAGATGCTTACGATGTCCTGCCTCGGCCCCAAATGATCTGTGGTCACCATAGACTATTGTCAAAAACTTTGTGAGTGTGCTCAGGCAGAGCCTTTGTGATGTGCAAGTGTGGCAGATGACATCTCCGTTCCCTCATCAAGTCATCAAGATATGGCCCAACATTCCAACACCTATGCTCCTTTGTCTTACTGTCTAGAAGTAATGCACAATAACCAACTGTCAGCTACACCTAGTCATGCGACCCAGATTACAGGCAGCAGACACTAAATGGTTGGGAGAAAAAATTGGTTAGTTTCTAAAAGTGACATTTTCAGTAATGTGACTTGAAATCCGAATTTACCATTAAAGAGAATTTTACTTAAGTGGGTGACACAATGTTGCTGCAGGCCCACTAGAAGCACTACATTTACAGGCCTTTGGTACAGGTAGCACCACTTTACTAGGTACTTACAAGTAAATTAAATGTGCCATTTGTGTTTAGGCTAATTTCACCATGCTTAAAGGAGTGAGCACAAGCACTTCATCACTGGTTAGCAGTGTTAAAGTGCACAGAGTCTTAAAAGCCAACAAAAACAGGTTCAGGAAACAGGAGGGTAAAGGCAAAACGTTTGGGGATGACCCTGCAGAGAGGTCCAAGTCCAACAATAGTCATACAGTCAACATAGACCTGCACCATCTTCAACACTGCCACATCTTTGTCTTTTGAGCTCCCTCATCTGTGGACCACACAGAACCCACATCTACAAAGACAAAATATACAGCCTCATTGACTCTGCCTCCATCCAACACTACCACCTCACCTACCTCAGAGACTGCAGTCTTCCCACTGACTCCAGTGCCAAAAACATGAAGACTGCCCTTGACTCTACTGAACATTCCAGAAATTAAACAAACACCATATTATCCATCCAATTCGTTCCAAAGCAACACTCTGGACCTCATACTCTCTGAGTCCCCCAATATCCACTCCAAACTATTCATGCTCTTTGACTGTACGGATCATCTTACCATCCCCTTCACCATCCCACATGCCCCTACCTATATGAAGGGCAACAGAAAAAGATGAACATTATTTTCTGCTCCTTCATAGACAGCAATCTAAAAAAAATCAAAAAAAATCAACCTAATCAGATACTTTGAGTCCACAGGTGGCAATATTCCTGTCAGTGATTACAATACCACATTGAAGACTCATGAAGAACGCTATGCTTATCTGAAAACTAAGATCTCCAAGCATAAGCAGTCAGCACAGTGGTACACCTAAGAACCACTCAAAAACAAGTGTGCCATATGAAGACAGGAGAAACAATAGAGAAGATCAAAACATCAGAAGGCCTTTATCTTCTGAAATTCTGAAACTATCTGAAAGCACTCCACTCAAACTGTTGTTTCATCAACACAAGAGCTAAAGCCACTGCTAAAACCACTGACTACAAGACCACCAACAACGTAGTAATCAACAGAAATAAAGCCCTCTTAAAGACAATCAAACAGTGTGCTAGCCCTATCCCAGAACCCCGATCAGTCAGCAAATGCAAAACTATCAATCTCTTCATCAAGGCGAAAATCAACACAATCAGATCCAACCATCCTTATGTTGTCATTGTCATCCACACCATAACCTATACCTAGCTGCCACACCACTAACTGGCCATCCCTCAATATTATCTGTCACACACACCTCTCTAACATTCTGAACTCACTCAATCCCATCTCCTAGAAAGTTCATGTGCTTCCCTCCTCCATCATCAAGTCTCTGCATGGAGAAACCCTCACACTCTTTCTCCACAATGCCAGTGCCTTGCTAACTATTGGCACCTTCCTGAACAGCCACAAAATTGGACAGTTCCTTCCCCTACTGAAGAAGCCTAAACTAGCTCCAGCAGACCATGCCAAATTCCACTCTATATTGCATTTCCCATTTGCTGAAAAACATATCAGGAAGGCAGACATCACCCAGCAACAGGACCACATCTCCAAGAATAACCTATTTCAAGATTATGAATCGAGATTCAAACCATGCTGCAGTATTGAAACCAAGGTATTTATGATGTTCCCTTTCTCAATAATAAAAACCAGCATTTTCTCCTTGTGCTGCTTGACCTCTCTCCAGCTTTGGGCACTGTTGATCATTCAACATTGATCCACAACCTGAAAACATGCAAGAACTTCACTGGCACAATCCTATAATGGTTCATTTTCTCTATCACCATTGACATCCAGAAACTACAAGATCCCAGACACACCTTTTCACTTGAGGAGTCCCCCAAGGGTTCCATAATGCCACCCATCATTATCAGCTTTTATATAATACCCTTCAAGCTATCTTTGCAAACAGCAACATCAAGATTCACCAATATGATGACAACACTCAACTGTATCTCAAACTCTCCTCAATCACTGACATATAGAGACACAAAGTGTGCCTCAAATATATCCAAACCTAGATGTCAACAAACTACTTGATGCTAATCCCATATTCTTACCACCACCAACTAAATGTGCTGAAAGGGAAGTGAATATGCAATTTACTTGTTATATAAATCTAATAACTCACTGGCCATCTATCAGACAGGCTTTAATATTTAGCATGCCACTGAATCCGCTCTCTACTTCCTAAATAGTCTTTATGAGAAATACTTGGCAGGGGAAATGAGGCATCCTTGATTTAAGTGCCAATTTTTGACACTGTGCCTCACTTTACGATTTTGAATCGCCTGAATTCAAGGACACTGGACTAGCTAAAATCTTTTTTTTAACTTTTAGATCCCAGACTGTTAAGCTGGGGGAGTTCTACTCTATGTTGCCTATGGCTATTGGTGTCTCTCTGTGATTATTTGTAACCCTAATGCTTTTTAATGTTTATTTGGCCACTTTGGCAGTGCTGTTAGGTACCTCCAACTTTCAGTTAATGTCATACACCATCAATACTCATATTGTGTCATCTTTGTCTGATTAAAGTCAACAACTAGAGGAGACCTTTCCTGAGTGCCTCTCGAGGGTCGCTCTCCGGATGTCGTCCAGCTCCCTTCAGGGACTAGATGGAGGAGGTTATGTTCACCAGGCCACCTTCAGTGTGGTCTGATGGCTGGACTGTTAGCTGACATCAAGCTAGTTTGTCTATTTTATCTTCTATTACTAAGGGAGATTCTACTTCTTTTGTGTTTGGTCCAGATAAAAACGGTGATGCAGGCAGTGATTATGTCCAGATTAGACTAATGCAATTCTCTCTATGTTGGGCTACCCCTTACCAACAGACTACAAACTTTTCAAAACATACCAGCCAGAGTGCTGCTGAATATTTCTCAGCAGCATTCAGTTAAGAAAATATCTAATTGAGTCGCACTGGTTACCTATTCAAAATTTCTCCTGTTTGCCAACAACAGCAAATATTCTCTGATTCAGTCATGGCTCTTCTAATTAAACCTGCCGAGCTTCACACCCCAACTGACAGAACAGGTCAAATCCCTAGGATTCACCCTCGACTCCAACTTCTCACTCAAAGAACAAAGGCAAGAAGACCAAAACAACCTGATTCCAACTATCTTTCCCGAGGGGAGTGAAGCCTTTTTCCCATTTGATTTCGGAATGACATTTCAAGCTCTGGACCTCTCTCACCTAGATGGAGGCAAAACACCGCTTAACCTGCATCCCAGGGACCACCCCCGGTCCCCTGGAGGGCGTCTGCATGCAGCAGCGCAGCGTACCATGGGACCAATGAAATCTAGACACTTTACCCTTGCAGTAAAGGATTTACACTCCAAGTGCATTTCTACCAATACCCCTGTCTACCTAGATAACAAACTAACAATATCCGGTGGTCAAAGCCAGACAAAGGGCTCCATAGCCAGATTAAAGATTGCACACTACAGGAAAATAAGCCTTCATAGCCCATGCCCCCAGGATATGAAACCCCCCTGATATCAGAACAACACAAAACCTCCTACAATTCAGGAAACATTTAAAACATATCTCCAGAAGGAACCTCAGATTTTTTATTTTTTTCTAACCAATTATATATATATTTTTTCATCATGCTTGTACAATACAGTACACGTCATCATGATGATCCCCTTACAGGGTCTGTACATATATGACAAGGTCAGTATTTAGGTCAGAGTAGTTGGTTCATAACATGAATTCATTAACAGTTTCAAATATCAGTCCACAACAGTGAGAAAAATCTATTCAATGTTCCAATATTGCCATATTCCTGATGTGCGCCTTCTTAATGTCCTCCCACGGTATATACAAATGGTGTAACAAGAACAGTATCATTGGGTCTTGCCCAGCAAACCTGATGCTCCAAGGGCACGGACTCAAGGGAAAAAAGTAAGGGAGACATATGTATTGGAATGGTATTAGCTGGCAGACCTATATACGGTGGTAAGCCGCTGCAATACTAAGTAGATCATCCCTTCTAAGAATAAGGAGGAAGGTTCTAGTGGGCAGAGGCCCAGGGCGCCCCATTCCAACCCTGGTGCATTAATTGCTCCCAGCTGGGACACAAGTAAGGAGACCATCTACTGATGAAAACACCACAATGTCAGGGGACCAGGGGACCAGGGCACCCCATTCCAACCCTGGTGCATTAATTGCTCCCAGCTGGGACACAAGTAAGGAGACCATCTACTGATGAAAACACCACAATGTCAGGGGACCAGGGCGCCCCATTCCAACCCTGGTGCATTAATTGCTTCCAGCTGGGACACAAGTAAGAGGACCATCTACTGATGAAAACATCACAATGTCAGGGGACCAGGGGACCAGGGCGCCCCATTCCAACCCTGGTGCATTAATTGCTCCCAGCTGGGACACAAGTAAGGAGACCATCTACTGATGAAAACACCACAATGTCAGGGGACCTGGGAAGGGTGGCCACCCAGGGCGCTATAGCACTCAGGGGCATATTCTCAAGAACGTGTGATAACCATGGCAAAAGTAACTTAACACAAGTCTCAACATTGCAGTCCATCACTGGAAAATTACGCTGTGTTAACCAAGTATTCACAACACAGCAGTACCATGCGATAGACTCCAGATAATGCATCAAATGACCGCTTTAAATTCAATGCCATGCTGCTATAATGCAAAACACGAACGCAAAAAAAGCTGCGATGAGGCCAACCGTGATACAAAAAGCAGCAAAAACCAGCGGCAGGCCTGTAAATCACACACGTCTGGCAGGAAAATGCACTATAAAAGCTACAAAAACAACATACCAGAAACAAACCAAAGCGCGTAGCAACATGGATGCACCCTGACCAAGCGCAGAGGCCAACATGAACCCCACCAACCCACAGACCACCATCAAGGAGCAACAGGCTCGGGGAAGGCCAGGGAGAAGAGGGAGAGGAAGACAGGGTACAGTCTGCAGCAAAACCAGATCAGCATCAAAGAGGTGACAGAACACTACCATCAACTTACCCACAATTAGACTACCAGGAATGCAGTCGGAGTGTGGAGGAGGGCAAGAGGCCCTGTTATGATGTGAAAATCCAAACCAGACACAAAGCTGTTGCCGACAGGAAGGCAGCAACGGCGACAGGAGGTAGGAGTCCTGCGCCACAGGAGGAACTGGAGGGAATGGAGGTCACAGTCATCAATTTGGAGATGGTGCAAGGAGTCAGGAGTGCGGACACAGCTCGGGAGGACCTGACACAACATCAACAGGGTGAGTAACGACCAGGGACTGGGGGACGGGGGGCGATTGGCACAATGGCACACATGCACTACAATGTGTAGCACAATGCACACCCACAATGACCCTGGATCATGTCCCTGATCCCCTTGGCACACTCCAGCACACACACATAGCAAGAACAGCGCACCCACATTGATGACAATGCGGTATAATGTGCAACCCCTGTGGTAAATAAATAATTAATTACCGGTTCTATTTTTCAGGATACTCATATAAACAGATAGCTCAATAAATAAGAGTCAGGATTCGAGGTATCTTGAGTCACAGGCTTTAATCAGACATAAAGGGACAGGAACAGGACAGCCTGTACGGGAAGGGAATAAAGGCAGCTGCCGGGGGCAGGGAAAATGGCAGGCTAACTTGGGATAACTTTTAATATGGGTGCACAATATATATACTTAAACAAATACATTACATTCAATACAGTAGGCGTAGCAGTAGGCGTGGTTCGTAGCAGTCGCGAAAGATAAGGGCAAAATGATGTAACAAGAAGGCGTGTACAGGGCGTATACATAGACATGTGATGTAAACGTAACAGAAGTGTCATAAACGGGGCGGAAACATGGAGGGGGCTACCTAAGCAGCTGGGACCTCTAACCTAGTGGTGCGCGCAAACGGGCAATGACGTGTTACCAGGGAGAACTGGGGGCTATGACTTCTGCGCTAGAAGAGGAGACTAAAAGTCTGGAGTGTCAGAGCGACATGTACCCAGGGCCTATCTAATATCTGGTGTTTAGAGTACATGTTGATAGAATCCAAAAGTTATCAGGGCAAAGGCTACTTGATACTAAAACCGGTGCATGTATTATTCTACATGTGTTCGTGTGCGAGGAATATTCTATGAATATTAATACAGTATTTCTCTTACATGGAGACATAAAGGCTAGACCATGACGGAAACTATTGATGCGTTGCAGTAGCTTAGGAATGCAGAGAAGGAGGGCTGGACTGATAACTAGAAGCATAACATACTCTTGGCAGACTGGGAGGCAGAGCCAGGCCGGGCCGGGCACTGCGAGGCATGAAGTAAGCGAAGGGTCAGGGATACAGGTGGGGGCTGTATCGCTCCTTGGAGAGGGTTCAGGAGACAGGAGCTTGAATCTGGTGTCCGGGCCCTTTCAAGGCCTAGAAACGGGGACAATTCAATGAATTAACGTGCACATTGTGAAATGTGGCGACGTAGGTTTACATAGGCCTAATATTCGTTGTTTTCATAAAGACTGGAAACTGGCATATTAGAGATGGACACAACTGTAATTGCATCTTTAATCGATCAGAGGGGAATACATGCATATCGATCATGCACACATAACATAAGATGGGGAACACGTAGGCACATACAACATGGCAAAATTTACTTTTCCACACCCCGACACTGCAGAACAGAGGACACAACTGTGTCCACACACCACACAGGCGCAGAAACAGGCCTACTACATTTGATAGAGCTGGAAACTGTGAAATGTAAATGTACGCGTACAACCTCACATCCGTCATGTAGTCCAAATGTACACAGTCCCGCATCTAAATCCTGCACCTCCCAAACAGTCATACTGTACATTGTCATACAGTCTGTATGTAAACAAGAACAATGCGCCAACATACCGGTCAACACAATGTCAACCTACATCTCCACTTCACAGTGCAGAGGGACACACAACCCCTCCAGCAGAGCACAGAAGACCATCAGTGAATGCCGGAGAGCCCAGGTACATCCCACGCAATCCACCATGAGGACCAGGGCAGCCAAGCTACTCAGGGGAAAACACAGACCCTGAAACAGACCACACAGCAGGAAGCACCCGCAAGCACGGGTGGCTCACAACACTTCACCAACCCACACATGGCATTCCAATGCCAGGTGTCAGAACGCCAAAAGTTGGTGGACGAACAGGTGCGGGTTGGGTCCGAACCCATAGAAGGCAAACTAGATCATATACCTGGATGTCCATTATCCTTCAGGGACCACCTACACCCCACAAAGGAGACCCACACTGCCATATACACATGCAGATGCACATTCCCAGTACAGAACCACGACCAGGGGCACGCAAACATCAGTCACTCACCCACGTTGGTGCTGCATATGATGGCCAAGTCCACTCCCCGCACGAATTGAGTGGGTCACGAGAAAGCTACATCTCCAAGCTACAACATGTTGCCTGCGGTGACATGTTTGCGTCAGCTGCACACAGCACAGTGTAATGTGGTAGGCCCCAGGGCCCTCATGCATCCAACAAGACCACAGGGACACACACAGATATTATGTTGAACTGGCTACTGGCACGTGCGCCCGGTACCTTTATTGGCAGGGCCATATGTACAGAGACGCCTGTCTCTGTGTGTGAGGTGAGTGTAAGCCAGCCCGCACGGAGTGCTTGGTGCTGGCAACAACCTGAACAGTGGACACCAATGCACTGGAAACAGAGAAACCTGCATAACAGAGTCAACTGCAGAGCAACATGTAGGGAGTCGGAGCAAGTACAGAGGTCACCCAACATTCAAACAGAAGTGTCCATGAGTTGCAGTACACTGAGGTTGGGGCACCAGAGCTGAGCGCGCTCATGTGATGAAAATACTAGAATTGTGTCCTTTCGGGATATTCCTGATGCAGACGCATTGGGGGTATGTTAGACCTGCATCCTCTTCCACATCAAAGTTCCAGGTCTCCCACACTGCCTGAGGTGACATTGCTGCGCAACCTCTCCACAGCGCAAACTCAATCAGTAATGGTCCATGGGCTGCGGTGCACTGAGTTAGTGGCACCTGGAGTGCTGAGCAGGGTAACAGGCCGATGATGGCATCCACGACAGGTGTGAGCAACTCCGTTAGTCTGCCGGTACCACTGTTTCGACTCTGGCAGATGGCGGTTGGAGGTGGTCCTGGCGATGGTGGTTTGTGCCTCCTGTGGTGATGCCACGTCCAGGCTGTTCAGGACTCGATTTGATGTGTGAGCCCTGGTGCGCCGCATTTGAGGCCGAAGGCAGAGGACAGCGCAGGGCCACATATACATGGCGGTGATAACCCCAAGACCACCGTCACATAGGTCATCCAATATTCATTCAAACAGGGTCCCTGACTTGAGCTGCACAGAGTTAGTGGCCCCGGATGCACTGCGGCCGGCACAGGCACCCCGCCACGGAACGGTAGCTTGAGGTCCACTGGGGTAGGGTCATGCAGACTGAGCGGTTCCTCATGGATGTAGAAGGTTAATGTGGTGGAGGCTTGCGGGGGACAGTTGAAGGTGTCCTCCAGGGCATGATGCAGAGGTCTGATGCTATCCGGAAGTAGCAAATGGAGGAGTAGAAAGCAACAGCCTAGTTGCCACCACCAATTCGGTATCAGCTTCATGAGGAAGAAAACTACCCTCTATTCAATAGACTCAGACCCCACCAATGTACGACCAGAGAGTGTCCATGAACGTCGGGGAACAGACTTAGTGGCACCGGGGCTGAGAGGGGATGCAGTCTGCGATGATATCGGTACACTGATATGAACTCCACCATCGACAAATCAGAACTCTGTGACCTACTGGACCTCAGTGTAGGCCAGAGGCAGCGGTCAGCAGTGGCCCACAGCCACGTAATGATGATCCTATTTTACTCCTGACTGCAACGCTTCTTCCTCTTACACCTCTCTTTGCGTGCAATGATATGTACTCTGCCATTGAAAAATCGATGTTGAATTCCAAATCTGTGACCTACTCGAGCGCAGCATGGGCAGCGAGAAGTAGTCTGTGTGGGCCCACAGAATCTTGCGCCTGTGATGTACTACTACGACCTGCTGGCACCACATTGAAGGGAGTATAGTGACATCAAATGTCCCATGAACATATGAACTCACCCATCAAGATATCAAGACTCAGTTCCAAATGTGTGACCTACTCCAGCGCAGCGTAGGCCGGGAACAGTAGTCCGCGTGGGCCGACATGCACATGTGGTTGTGATGCTACGCACACACTTGGTGTCACCACATCAAAAGGAGTATAGTGACATAAACTCATCATTATTAATGTGCTCTGCCATGGTGTAATCAAGACTCGGTTCCGAATGTGTGACCTACTGGTCCATTGTGTCTACCGGTAGAGTACGTCAACGATAAAGGAGTACTGCGGACCTGTGTCGTGGAGACAGTGATGGTCTGAGTAGGTAGCCAAGGTCGCAGACCTCTGGCTTGGAGAATGCTCTGGCACGTGGTGGACCCTCTTCAACACACACCGGTGTCGGAAGTTGGGCATTGAGGCCAGGGTGCCCAGTGGTGGGCAGGACTGGTTCAGGGACCAGCGTCCCAGGATGCAGCAGGCGCACAGGGTCGCAGGCAACCCGCTCAGGGCGATGGCATCAGCCTTGTGGCGGGGTAAGAGGTGCCACCTTGGCAGAGATGTTGGGCATTCCGTAAGAGGATGACGGCCAAAGTTATATGCCTTTTATTCACACGCCTACACTGGCCTGGCGTTCGCCGGGCCAGTCCACTCCGCTCATGCTTACGGGGGAACGTAACAAGCTACATTTCCTTGATCTTCCCCACTGACTGTTGTGACATGGTTGCTTCCACTGTCCACTGCACTCCATACACCAGCGGGGTATGTCAACATGGATATGTGTGTTTGTATACTACAGTCTGTCCAGCACAACCACGCCACACTTGGCATGGTGTACATTTATATTCAACGGTCACTTGCCTCCTTCGCACATGTCTGATCCCCACCTCCCCCCACATCCTACTGTTGTGTGTCTGAGGTGCCATGCCATTGATGGCTAATGTCCATGGCTGGCCCAGGTTCCCACAGTAAGTTGTGCTGTTGTGTCTGGTGAGTATGCATGTTGTATGTGAGCTTGTGACGTGTGCATTTCCTGTGTTGTGAGTTGCATGATTGTGGAGTTAAGGTGTGTGGTGTGTTCATTTGGTATTGGCCAACGAGCAGTGCATTTCCGTGGGTGCCATCCTGTTACTGCAGGTTGATGATGGAATGTCAGAGGTATAGGGATCATGCACACTGCCTGGGGGGTTGGCAACGACATTGGGGGGTATTCCCGGTGGTCCTATGTTGCCTGGACAATGCTGGGATACGTTTGCTTTCTTTTGCGCTTCTTGTGTGCAGTGTTGACAGGGGGCACTAGTTGGACATGTGTGCAGTCAATTGCCCCTCGACACGGGCGGGAAGCCAGCTGTGGCGTAGAAGCCTTGCTTGGTCTCTGGCTGTCCCTGCGCAGTGTGTGGGTAGTATAGATAGTGGGGTACCAGGCTGATGGTGTCATTGATGACCGTTGTGAGGGACTTGGATTGGCCTGGCTATGTCACTCTTCCGTCTCAGGCGGTTGTTGGTTGGTACTTACCAGAGGCCAACAGATGCAGCACAGCCGGCAGCTTTGTCTGCAGGGGGATGTTGGTTGTCCGCTGTGTTGGTACCGTCAGCCTGTGGATAATGGTGGTCAGTATGCGTAGCAGGGTTGTCCCTTTGAGCATGTAGTGGGCAATGACATTCTCTGGTGTTGGGTCTGTGAGGTTGGTGCATTTTCTGTGGGTCGCTGTCTTTGTCTGCGCTGCCTCAGGGTTGGTCCGGCCGTGGGGGTCTGGGGCTTGGGGGGATCTTGGTGGTGGTGGCGTTGGGTGTTGTGGCCCTCTTGGGTGTCTAGCCTGCATGTTCAGTGGCTCCATGGCATCTGTTGTTCTTCAGGTGTGGCTCTGGGCTGGCCTCCCTTTTGTGGTGCAGGCTGTCTTCCGACTTTGCACCAGGTCAGAGCAGGTGTTAGTTTCCGGCTGCTAACGCGCCTTATTGCATGTTTCATAGACTTTTCGCTGATCTGGCAGGTCGTTGAGAATGCTGCAGAGAGGTATTGTCGCTGCATTTGACATGGGAACGCCTACTCTGCATCTCATTAGCGATAGTTGCTGGGGTGGTCTGTGCAATGTTTTTAGGTCTCGCGACCTATCGATGTGCGCATGCGCATCGAGCGGAGCGAGAATTCAAGTCGGCAAAATCTTCATGAAACCACCAGCTTTTTGCCTGGCGTTTTCATGAAGTTCATGTGAATCACGTGTTCAAACATGAACGCGCATCAGCCTCCCTCCATTTGCCGCACAGCACATCAAAGGGCTTCGCCCAGCGTGCGCTCTGCGGCTTCTCGGCTTCTCCTCCCCTAATTACGCCGCACACAGCCTTCCTTGCATTTCTCCTCCCCCTCCCCAGCCAGCTTCCGCCAGGCCGTGTTCCCTCATCCCTCGCACCCCCTCCTCCTTCAGGCCCCCACCATTTGCTTCCATTTGCTTTTGCCCGTAGTTGGTCTCCACAGGCAGTCTTGTTTCGTCATTGCTGGTCTTTCGCTGCCCCCTCTTTCCACTGACACAGATGTATCTTTCTATCTCTTCTTTCCACTGCTCGTGTCATTTGTTCCCTCTCTCCTTCCGTTCCTCTCCATCACTCTCTCTCTCTCTTGCACTCTCGAGGTTAGCGTTTCACCCCTTCTGTCTCATCTAGATCGCAATCTTTCTCTCACACGCAATCCCCACACACTTGCACTTCTGTTTTCTTTCCCGTCTCTCTCCCCACCCCCTTCCTCGATCTCTCTCCGATCCCATCTCTTCCTCCTACTTTTTCCCCCCCCTCCTTCTCATCCTCTCTCCCCCTCGTGCTCATCCTCTCTCCTCCCATCTCGGTCCTCTTCCCTTCTTGTCATTACTTTCCTTCCTTTCCGCCTCACACCAGTTCCGTGTCCTCTCTGCGCATCTCTTCTTCCACACCAGCGTCCAGCACAGTAGTTTTTGCTCACACTAACTCGCTATCACACAGTCATCAACACCAGTTCCGTGTCCTCTCTGCGCATCTCTACTTCCACACCAGCGTCAAGCACAGTAGTTTTTGCTCACACTAACTCGCTATCACACAGTCATCAACACACAACATAGCCTGTTCCTGGTATCTTATCTCCTTTGTTTCGGAACTCATCTGTGATTTTTGTAATTCTGCTTTTTGTTTGCCGCTTTCTTTATCTGTACATCAATGCGGTGCTCTAGTTGAGAATGCCAATTGCTAGGTGCGCTGATGTTCCCCTCACGTGAACGCGATAACACAAAACAAGCCCCAGAGAATTCAAGCTTGACTCGACCATGAAGAGGAGATGAAAAAGAAAACAAGCATTGGCATAGCCAATAGGTCTCGCTTGTGGGACCTTATAAGTATTTTGTTTTGCAGCACAATATCCTTGCTGCATAATCGGATATTGTACTGCAAAACTAAATACTTATAAGGTCCCACAAGCGAGACCTATTGGCAATGCCAATGCTTGTTGTTGCTGCTATCGCTGGTAGACTGGTGATATCGGCTGTTAGCAACAGCTTGTGAATGCGGCGATAAATGTATCGCACCTTTGGCTGCCATAAAGTGCCGTTAACTCTGCGATAACTCCTTGAGAATATGCCTCTCAGTATTTTGGGTATTCCACTCCAAAGCAAAGGGTATGAGGTCCATTTGGTGGGGAAGAGAGAGCAAGGACTCATCCCTGTCCCCTGTACAGCCTCAGGGTACAGACTTTGAGCTGAAAAGTCAGTATCAGAATTCACGCGGTCTAGTGGGAGGTACAGTGGAAGCAGGGTGCCTAACTACCAAGGCTGTTGCCTCCCCACTCTGAGAATCCTCAAGGGCCAGAGAACCCATAAGGAGCATATAGAGTGCTCTTTGGCCTACCTGATGTCCCTCATTGGATCTTCTATCTTGCAGTGGATTGTCCCAGGTCTTGCTCTTGACACTGACAGTTGTCAGTGGCCTCAGTTGGTTGTCCTTATAGACTGGGCAGAATTGTCCTTGGTTTGGGGACAGACGTCTAATCCAATGGGTGGAATGGGCCACCTCAATTTGTTGGCCATAGTGGTACAGTGGATACAGAGGCTAGTTGCATGCCTACTTGTTGTTACGACTAATTTTAATTGATTGGCTTTGCTTTCTATTTACATTCAGCGTGTGTGTCTGGGTACGGGTTGCTCTGTACAAGTACAGTGTTACAAACCTCACGTGCAGCTCTACTCTAATGTTCTTCTTTTTAATGGTGTGTTTTTAAATTGTATATCTTTCAACTGCACCCTTCTTTAGCTCAGTTGCTCCTTCGCTCACACTCCGGTCCACCGCGGGTTCATTCCCGTTTGAGAGGAGAGTGCGAGTAGTCTAGTTTTTCTATTTTCTTCCCTACTTCCAGTTATGCCATTTCCGGTCACGGCACACCAGGGCTAGCGGGATAATTTTCCCCAGCCTTTTTATTTAATGAACAGGATTCTGCGGATGCGCAGCGGATACATACGCTAGTGGCATGCCTACTTGTTGTTAGGACTAATTTTAATTGAATGGCTTTGCTTTTTATTGACATTTGGTGTATGTGTCTGGGTACAGATTGCTCTGTACGAGTACAGTGTAACAAACCTCATGGGCAGCTCTACTCTAATGTTCTTCTTTTTAATGGTGTATTTTTAAATTGTATACCTTTCAACTGCACCCTTCTTTAGCAGAGTTGTTCCTTCGCTCGCACTCGGATCCACCCCAGGTTCATTCCCGTTTGAGTGGAGAGTGCGAGCAGTCTAGTTTTTCGGTTTTCTCCCCTACTTCCGGTTATGCCATTTGCAGTCAGGGCGCTCAAGGGCTGGCGGGATATTTGTCCCCAGCCTACCTATTTAATGAACAGGATCCCACATCTGCGCCCGTCCATGCCCTGCCGTCGCCAGGAGCCAGGACCCCTGCCCTTGGTAACAGCCATTCCCTATCGAGTTACACCTATGCTGGGGCAGAGCTCAGCTGCATTGCTTGTGATTTACAGGGGTGTCATGCAAATGTTTTTTCATCCAAACAGGTTGGGCCAGACTCTGGACGTGGTCTGCTGCCACTTCCAGAGTCTTATAGCAAGAACAACGGGGGTGTACAACTTTTGTGAATTTAAGTAGGAAGGCTTCTCTTTGTCCTACCTATAGTTAGAGAGCCTTTCTAATAAACTAAGATCTTTGCCCAAACACGGCATGGAAATATGGAATTCATTGAATTCCCAGTCCCCCGATGTAGTATTTCTAACAGATACAAGGCTCAAGCCCTTTTCCATACCGGCCAATACGCTAACCCTCTCAGACCAGTACCAAATTTTGATTCTTAATAGGGATAGTAAAGTAGGTGGAGGTGTTGCTATTGTCTTTATATCATCCTGAATATTACTATAACAGATACTTCCTTGGACAGTTCGATAGAGATCTGTCTTTTTAATATTGAAATCACACCACTGGATTGCTGGAAAGGTGCCTTAGTATATCGCCCCATAGGGCCACTTAAGCACTTCTCTTTAAAATTAATGGGAAATATCACCCCCCACGTCATCTCTTCTAAACAATTTCTTATACTCGGGGACTTTAACATACATAGTGAAGGTAGTGGCAATGCGGACGCAGCTCTCTCCCTGGCAGACATGGCCTCCCTAGGGCTGGAAAAAATTAACTCAGCAGGGCATACATTAGATCTTATTCTTACCAATTCTTCTCACATACTTACCGACCCCCTTGTGCCAGTTATTTGGTCTACCCACTCACTGATCAACTTTCAGATTAATGGCACCTGTCTGATTGGCATCCCTGTCTCTCCCAATGAGAAGACTACGAGACAATGGCTCTTAGTTCATTGCATTGGCTCCCTGTGGACCGTAGAGTCTTGTTTAAGACTCTATGCCTCACCCATAATGCATACTACGGACATGGCCCAGTGGGCATAAAGAATATTTTCCATAGGTACGCTCCTTTTAGGAATCTCAGGTAAGCTAATAAAAATCTGCTTGAGGTTCCCAGATTCAAAAAGATGAGATGGGGGGGAAGAGCCTTTTCACAGGTTGCGGCAAAGGTGTGGAACGCTCTCCCTGTTTCCCTCTCGGGCCAGCAAGTTCACTCAATTTTCCGTAAGACACTTATGACCTGGTTGTTTCCTGTGAGTATGTATGCTGGCTGTGCCTGTAGGCTCGTCTGTACAGAGCGCCTTGATGCCCTTGGGCTTAGTCCGCGCTTTTCAAAATTCCCTTTCATTCATTCATTCATAAAATTTAAGAAGAGGCTCTCTCACAGGAGTTCATACCCCCTACTGTTGTCAAGCCTAGGGATATTAATATTAAGCTCAATGAACCCCATCAAGCTATAGGAGCAGCCTTAGACATTTTGGTGCCACTCAAGTTACAACAACCCAAATCTCGAAGAAAGCATGCAATCTGGTTTACTGTGGAACTACATAGGGAGAAATCTAAGTGTAAAAAGTTGGAAAAAATCTGGCATAAAACCCAATCACAGGCAGAGAAAGAAATATTTAAATCGACCGTAACTTCCTACCATAAGGACATATTTATGCGCAATTAAGCGTAGTAGGCAATTCTATGAAGGAACTCTATAAGATTTCAAATCCATTATATCTTAAACTGCCTGTGCTAATCCTAACCCTGTCTCTCAGATCTTATGTGATGATATCTCCAATTTGTTTGATGAAAAAATTGACAAAATCCATGGCAAATTTTTCAGGGACTCCAGTATCTTAGACACCCCCATTCCTTCGTCTACAGCTTAAAGAAAGAAAGATGTTGTCTTAGCAGGCTTTCCACCTCTGCAAGTTTCTAAAGTAGAAGAGATGCTAAAAACATCTAAATCAGGTTCCCCTACAGACATCATGCCAGCCAGTCTATTCGACCTACTAGCAAAGTATCTCGCCCCTTCAATATGCACTTTATTTAATCACTCCCTGTGCAAGGGGAAAATGCCTCTGGTCTATATATCTACTGAAATCCTTCCGATTTGAAAAAAGGTTAACATGCCTTCTACAGAGCTATCTACCTACCGCCCTATTTCACTCCTTCCGCTCATGAGCAAACATTTGGAGGGATATATCAACTCACAGATAATGGAACATATTGAATCCCAAGTATGTCTTGACCCCTCACAGTCTGGTTTTAGACAAAGACACTCTACCGAAGCCACCCTAATAGGTGTGATGGACTTCATTAAACTTTCTCCAGATAATAACAAGGTAGTATAATTAGTGCTGCTGGACCTGTCCGCAGACTTTGATACTGTAGCCCATCACAGGCTACTACAAAGACTGATGGAAATTGGTATGATGGAGCCAGCTCTTCAATGGCTTTCGAGCTTTTTAGAGCAGCGCACACAAACCATAAATTGGGGTCCCTTTCGCTCAGGTGCTAAATCCCTTACGAAGGGGGTTCCTCAGGACTGGTGCCTCAGTCCTACATTATTTAATATATATGTGGCCCCCCTTGCAAATATCATCAGAGATCATTGCTTTGTTCCCTTTTCATATGTGGACGATAAACAACTTCTTCTTTCGTTTGATAATAATACAGTGGTGACACAACAGCTTTTTGCAGATGATATGCGAGCTATCTCTGACTGGATAACAAAGAACAAAGAATTTTCTCCTGTTGAATGCAGATAAAATGGAAATTCTTCTGTTCGGCAAAGCACAAATTCTATTGTCACCCAATTAGTGGCCATCAGAATTAGGCCCAGCCCCCACCCCAACAACATTGGCAAAGAATCTGGGAGTAGATCTGGACCTCTCCTTATCTATCTAAGACCAAGTGGCAACCACTTCATGCACCTGTTTTCACATGCTGAAGCTCCTTCGGAGTGCATTCTACTTTATCCCTCTATTTGTTCATAAGAACTTGATCCAAGCTCTGGTAGTCAGTCGACTTGACTACTGTAATGCACTTTTGAGAGCTGCAAACAATGCTGTGTTAAACAGGTTGCAGTGGTCCAGAACACGGCAGCGTGGCTGACTCTTAATAAACCTTCTAGATTGGCATATTTACCGTTATTGAGGCACCTGCACTGGCTTTCCATCCGTGATAGAATCAAGTTCAAAATTTGCTGTTTGGCCCATAAAACAATCAATGAAAGGGGGCCCAGATACGTGGCAGAAAAGCTCGTCCACTACCTTCCTAGTAGATATCTGCACTCGGGAGAGAAGGCTCTGCTAGTTGTCCCTCGGTTTAATAAACTACGAGCCGGTGGCACATCTTTTGCCTACCTTGCCCCGCGTTGTTGAAACTCACTTTCCATCTCATTACACAATTGCCCTAATCTTCTTAAGTCCAGGAACCTACTGAAAAATGAACTCTTCAATAACTGAGTGTTCCTCCCTCCTTTTTTCCTTCTGCTGTTAGCGCGGAGATACCCTTCTGGGGGTGATTCCAGTGCTCTACAAATTCTTCATCATTCGCTGTCTGCCTACTGGGATGCATTTGTGAGCAAGGAGCATATAGGGTACTCCTTGCCAGCCTCAAGACCTATCCAATGTTCCCGCTTGGCACTTCTATCTGGCAGTGGATGGTCCAGGGTCTATCTAGCTCTTGACTCTAACAGTGGCCTGCGTTGGGTGCGATCCTTATGGGTAGAATTTTCCTTAGGTTGGGGACAACAGTCTAATCCAAAGGGTGGAATGGGCCTCCACATCACTTTGATGGCTTTGGTGGTACTGTTAACCTGCAGGGATGCATCCGTGAGCAAGTAAAGGTTAGGTGCTGCACAGATGGGGTCCACAATTGAGAAAAAAGGTTCCCCATGGGCCAGTTTAGTGGCTCAGTAGAGTTTAGACAGAGGGATCCAACTGAGTTCAGAGAGGCTTTGAACTGATAAGTGTCCCAGCATAACACGGCCTTCGGCCATGTTCTATCGCGTCAACAGGGAGGTCCATCAAGGTATTCATTATTCTACCCTATCTTTTGGCTGGAAGGGGTTATGTGGGACCTGGCCCTTTCTGCAGGGTCATCCTCAAACTCTTTGTTTTCACCCTCCTGTTTTCTGAACTTGTTTTTGTTGACTTTTAGGACTTTCTGTACTATAACTATTAACCAATGCTAAAAACTTATGCTGTCTCCTTTAAACATGGTAAATGTGCCTTTCACCCAATTGACAGATTTAATTCACTAGTAAGTTCCTATAAAAGGGGTACTACATGTACCCCGAGCCTGTATAATTAAACGTTACTAGTGGTTTGAAGCAGTGATTGTGTCACCCATTTAAGCAGCCTTTTAAATGGCTCAGGCCTGCCGTGGCAGTCTCTATGTGAATTTTCAAACTGCCATTTTTACCTGGAAAAATACATCTTTTGCCAAGCCTAAACCTTAGTTTTTAATACATGTTACTCACCCCTAGGATAGACCCTATACAGCCCAAAGGGCAGAGTGCAGTGTACTTAAAATGCTGAACATGCACTTTTAATTTTTACATGTCCTGGTAGTGAAACACTCTTAAATGTGTTTTCATTATTGCAAAGCATATCTCTCCCATAGGATAACATTGGGTTGCCTTATTATGTTTAGTAAGTGATAATTTTCAATTGGGAGCAGGTGGGAATGCCAGGTTTGGTGTCTAATGAATTGTAATTTAAAGTCCTCTGCAATGGTAAAGTCAGATATTAAGCCACAATTCTGCAAATGCCACTTTTACAAAGTTTTGTCACCACAATTTGGTGTCTGCAGCCTGTATCCTGGGTTAAATGGCTAGGTGCAACTGGCAGTTGGTCTTTGTGTATTGTTGCTAGACACTGAAACAAAGGGCCATTGGTGTTGTCAGGATGGGCCATCTCTGACTTGATGAGGGGGAGTAGCTGTCACCAACCACACTTGCACATCACAGAGGCCCTGTCTGGGCATATTCACAAAGGATTTGACACTAGTCTTTTGTTGACCCAGTTATGCTGGGACCAGTACAGGGAGACAGACATTCCAAGAACCTCCAGAACCTTCTCCTACTTCAAAGTGGGCCCCAGATATAAATATTGGACCCCCTGACCCAATTCTTCAGTACATCTCTGGACCCAAGGAAGACTAAGAAGGACTGATGTGCTGCTCTGCAAGAAGGACTGCTACTCTATTGCTCTGCTGCCCTGATGCCTGAGCGAAGGAATGGACCTGCATCTTGAATCCAAGATCACCAGAGTGACTCCAAGGGCCAATTTGATGGCCTTCCGATCTGAGCCTCTGGGATAGAATAGGCTCCACAACCTTGAACTCAAGACCTGGACCCTGCTAGCTGTGAGTCATGTCCACCCAAATGGTGCCGGCGAGGTCCTGGACCTTTGGAAGGGGGCCTGAAGGTGCTCCGCCTAGCCATCTGTGGTCCCAGCAGGACTGATGCAACGTGATGCATCGCCTGGCAAGACTCCATATTAGAACCACTGCACCATGCATCCCTGATGCAGGATATCGCATCACCGCCGCAGTTCATTGTAACTGCTGCTTCGCAACGCATCGCCAGAAACAGACCTCGCATTGCCTCTGCCGCTCCCTTGGAACTGCCACTGCATGACACATCTCCACGAAAGGACCTCGCATCACGTCTGCTGCGTGACGCATCCTACTTTTGTTCATTCCGCCTAACTTAGTCCCTGTAGCCACCTATGCTCCATCGCATTAGCCTGACCTTGTAACTTTGTCCCAATCCGGCACGACCAGATAACCGTAGTTGGTGCTTTGAGCTTCTAGGCACTGTTTTACCTAAAACTTTGAAATTGCACATCCCTGGTTCTGCTCATTGGATGTGTGTTATTTTGACACACACCAGTGCTCCATAAAGTACAAAAAGCTGCAGTAAATCATTTCTGCTACGGAGAGAGGCTCTGAGCTGAAACTGCATTACATATATACAATATTTATGAATGGGCCATAAACCGTAGTGTTACCAGTGTTGTGTGAACGCTACACATTGTGACAATGTGTGAATTTTTGCAACAGCAGGCCACCTTTCCCTTAACCTCAGAAGGCTAATAGGACCTCTTTGGATCTTATGAACCTGTAGGTCCCACCTAATGTCAACTGTGATTTTGTAACCCATTTTTCCTGCTTCTGTCGAAAGTCAACTTCCAGTGTGCTCTACTCAGGTAGCACAGGTACACCTAAGATTAAGAGAGTTCATGTGCACAGAATACAGAGGAGTTAAACTAAGATTCTTAGTATTCGGCACCCTTCCCATCACACATAGTCTGGTGAAGGGCCTGGGCTTCAAGACCTTTAGTCTATCAACCTTAAATTTGTCGGAGCTGCACTGGCTTCCTATATGGCAAAGAGGTCAATTTAAGTCCCTTTGCATTGTATTCAAGGGTCTGCATGGTTCTGGACCTAAACCAATGCAGAATAAATTTGCCTGGTATGTTCCTGCTAGGTGTCTTCGCTCCTCCTCCGCCAAGTTGGTGAAGGTAGCAAGATTCAAAAAAACAAAACCAGGAGGTAGGGCTTTTATCACCTCTGATGCACGACTTTGGAATAATCTTCCACCCGAGATGAGACAGCTGGAAGATCTTTTTCAGTTAAGGAAGTGACTGAAGACATGGCTCTATCCAAAAGCATAACTCCACTCAATTGGCTAGACCCCCACGTACCATGAGCCCAGTTGGGTACACATATAACAGCGCAAGGATGCCCGTGGGGTGATAGTGCGCTTTATAAGTGATGATGACAATAACAACTAGAAGCCTCATGCAGTGAGTCTGTAATACAAGCTTGGAAAGTACTAATGATGTCATGGGGAATAAAAGTTCGTGTAGACACGCAATGTATTGTGGAACTAGATAATAACAATTTACACATGGTAATGTGTACCATTTCTATTGTCATTCAACGAGAAAGGAACATTTAACACTCCCACTGCAGTGTTTCCAAGGCTTATGTGTATTTCTTTTATTTCTTTTACTAGTTACGACATATTAATGAAAAGCCTCCTTTGAGGTTTTATAACAGAATAAAACAGTTTCTGTGGAGGGGAATTTAACAAACACACACAACCCAGATACACACTGATACACATAACATAGACGCACATTTGTATACATACAGCAGAGACGTAACCAAAAGATACACATTTGTATATACATCAGAAACACATACCTCAACTGGCATCCACACACACACATGACAAGCACACTGTCATCACACACCTGTGCATCTACAAATATTAAAAACACATTCTCTCACAATAGACACTACCCACATCCTCTAGACACATGCTACTGGGTAACCCGGAAATGTAGTATATAACATATAGTGACAAAAAAAATCAAGCAACTATATTTATAAAAAATACTGTCATTTTGAGCACAATCAGGAATGTACAAATGGCTGTAAAAGCAAAGCCAGAAGTGGACCCTAGTGAAACCTGCAACTGTAGCTAGGGATTATATGAAAACTTTTAAATCAGTATTTACCTTCTTCAAATTCTGCAACAGTGCTTGTATCGGTGCCCTGGGCAGTGCACGAGCAATTTTTTAGGTTAGTCATGTAGAAACAAAGAATAAAGTATTTTTATTCCATCAACTGGCGAGAGTCCCGAGGCACCAGGCTGAGAGGAATGGTGTAATATATTGAACTCAGTATATAAAATAAAAAAATTAATTCAGAGCTTTGAAGTTTATCAGATCTATGAATGAGCAACTCGAGCAACCTGGGAATTTATCTTGCATTCTGAAGTCTGTTGTTTTTTTATCCCTATATGAATTCGAGACTTGAGGTGCCATTATACAACATAAATATTGGATGGGAAGAGTTACTGGGTTTGTGAAGATCTTAAGACCAGATGTACGAATGCATTTACGGGTTGCAAACCGTGCACTTTGGTAAATCGCAGGATTTGTGATCAGATAATGTGTTTTTAGGAATGTATTAAACCCATTTAGCGATCAAGGGCCATAGGTATCAACAAACTATTTTGCATTTCCTAAATAGCAATTTTTAAGGAATCGCTATTTAGGAATTGCAAAATGGTATGTATGAAAAAAATCGCTATTTTTTTAGCGATTCCTTAATCTTCCTTATTTGCGAATTCGCATTTTGCGAATTCGCAATTAAGGAATAATTTCCAATGCATTCCTATGGCCCATAGGAATGATTGCGAAATAATTCTCAAATTGTGAATTCGCAATTTGCTAATCGCAATTTGAGAATTATTTCAAGGGTGCAGGGGTGTCTCAAAGACACCCTGCTGCACCCCTGTAATGTACATGTGTGTGCATATGGTGCACATACATACCCTATGGCCAAATTATGCATTTTTTGAAGAATTCGCAAGTTACCATCAACTAAAAGTTGGTGGTAATTTGCGAATTCTTAACCATAATTCGCTAGCCAAAAATGCTACATACATAGCATTTAAGGAATCGCAAAATTACGATTCCCTAAATGCTATGGCAAAATAAGGAATCACACAACTTTGCAATTCTTTATTTTGGGAATGTTTCATACATCCCAAAACATGCAAAACGGCGAGTCGCAAATGCCTAAAATCTGCGAATTTCAGCCTTTGCGATTCAAAAACGGCTTGATACATATGGCCCTTAGTAACATGTTGCTATATCCTGGGGCGTAACACAGGCCCCCCCGCAGGCCCCGCAGTGCAGGGGCACCCAAGCTCCAGGGTGCCCCCTAAGCACAGCAGTGTGGCCGGAGAGCTCTTGATTGAGCCCAGAGGGGGGCCCTACATGCCTTGCAGGGCGGCCTCCTCTAGTTTCATTACGCTAGTGGCCATATCGCTAAATGGGTTTAGGAAACTATTTGGAATATTCAGGAGTCCCTTCCAAATAGAGATTCCTTATGATATGTATTAATGTTTTGCGACATTAATCCGGTGGCAAAACGTTAATATTTTACTGACTATTGAAAGGTAGCAATTGCCCATTCAGAAACTGGAAGGGGTCCTCAAGGGACATCTTCACCTTTGTGAATGGTCAACAAAACATTTTTTAGGAACAAGCTGTGGTCCGTGGAATTATTGCCTACTCTTATAAAATAGTTTACAAAACTTTTATTTTTATACAGATCTTTATAGGAAAATGGGATAAATAAAATAAAAAAAAGATTCAATTATTTAAAAACAGGTTACCAAAATGGTGGTCTTCTAACCCTGGCAGGCCCTCATCCCTGTGATGGCAACAAACCGTAGTGGGTCTCAATTTGCACCTACCTCATTAATATTCATGAAGTAGGTCGATTTGTGACCTACTGCAATTTGGTCTTTTGTGAACGAGTCTATTAGTTCATAAGTTGGTTTACAATATACAATAGTATTCACAAAAAGACAATGTGCAAAATGCAACCACTTTTTGAGTGCCCTATCGAAGCACATCATCTCCTAGACCCATGTTTTCAAGTGTTTTTGAGGGATTTCTTAGAATTTTACAAACCTTACACTATATCAACTATCCCAGCTTCCTTGAAGAAGAATGCACCAGAATTAAAGAAGGACCTCAGACTCTGTGGCTTGGGAAGCAGGTCTTTTTTTTCAAGCAGCACTTCTCCTCTGCTGAAATGGGGCTGTTTCAAGCTAGGATTTACGGTTAATTTGATTGATTTGATTAGATTTGGGGATTTATAAAGCGCGCAATTACCCATGGGCATCTTGACGCTGCGCGGACATAGTAGACCAGTTAGCTTCTATTTAAGATTAAAAGCTTGCAGAGAACAACCAGGTTTTTATCTCTTTTCTGAAAGAGAGCAAAGAGGGGCTGTTTTTGATTGTCGTTGGGAGCATGTTGCATGTCCTTGCTGCGTGTAGCCGAAAGCTTCTCTCACCCCACCGGACCTGATTAATTAAATCTAGGCACCTGAATCAGTTTTTGATGGCTGGATCTCAAGGATCTTGAGGGCTCATACCATTTCAAATGATTTTTCAGGAACTTACAACCTATTTTATGAAGGGCTTTGTATGTCAGACACAGGGATTTGAATGTAACTCTTTTTCCAATTGGCAGCCTCAGGAAAGTGGTAAGTTAACTACTTCTCTTCCTTCCTGCAGATCGACCTTCTGCATACTCCACATGTTTGTTGGTTTCAGGAGAAGGCTAGGCGTCTTCTCTCTCTTTCTGTAGGCAACATTTAGACAAGGCAAATATCATTGTCATAAAAGGGACTTAGCAGAGCAAGAGTATGAAATCGAAGGGAACTTATCTGATCTTCCACACTGGATTGCGTCGCTCCAAAACTCAGCAATACAGGAAAATGAAAGCATTAACACAGAGGAAGGACCTAGATGAAAGGGAATGGCAAAGATAGAAACAAAGAAGGGGCTCTCTTCTTCACAGGAGAGAAAAACAACCAGGGAAAGTGAAGAAGGATGAGAGGAGGAAGAAGATGAAGAGAAACAGGCAGAGCTAAAAAACGGGAAGGAGTCGGAAATGTTGTGAAGCGGACCCAAGAAAGGGCGGATGGCAAAAACTCAAGGAAAAGGCAGAACCCTGTGGAGCAAGAAGGACAAACGTGAGCACATTAACCCAATGCTGCATATACTGAAAGATCACCTAGGAACAGTAATTGCTGGAGAGTCCATGTGTCCCACCCCTCTCCTGAATTGAGCGTGGCTAGCGCAGGTGCTTGATATAGCACAGGTGTGTAGGGTGGTTACTTGGGTAAAAGCTAACACAAAATGAAATGTGGTTGAATGGGAAACAGGAAAAGGGATTCTAACATTTCTTTTAGATGAGAATAAGCAGGGGAAAGGACATTACACTTGAGGACAGGAGAAACAAGGGGTTCATTCAGGAGAAGAAAAAGAACAAGAGATTAATACCCCATTTTAGTAAAAGACATAAGTATGTACAGGTTATGGTTGACAATGGCACCCATTACACCGAAGCAGTACCTCTTTGTGAATCTACCCATGATAACAGACAATTAATTGAAATCTTCTCCAGAACGGAGTTCCTGAAGGAAATTCCGACCGAGCAAGTACCCCCTTTGTGTCCCGATTATTGAACCAAATCTGTAAACGATTAAATATTAGACACTTAAGAACATCCAGATACCACCCTCAAACTAATGGGTTAGTGAAATTGTATAACAAAACTTAAAAACTAACTCTTGAAAAATGCTGACCGGAGAAGGATAGAATTGGGACCAGTTACTTCCGTTCGCCCTATTTACAATCAGGAGTCAGGCTCAAAGCAGTTTGGGATGTTCTCCACTTGAATTGCTTTTTGGGCGTAAACTACGTACTTCTTAGAGATCACAAGCGAGACATGGTAGAGAGATACTTCCATAGAAGAGAATTTATTAGCTTATACAGTTCAATCAATTGGAAACAATTAGGGAATTGATAGAAACTAATTTGGAAAAAGTCCAACAAAGGCAAAGACAGTTCTATAACAAAGGCAAAAGATGGAGGAAATCAATGTTGATGAATGGGTACTGGTATTGTTACCCAACTTCGATATCAAGGTGAGATCTTAGCAGCAGGGCTCCTATTCTTATATGGAAAAGATTGGTCAAGTTACATATATGCTTCAGATGGAAGGGGCGGTAGCAAATCTATAACTTGAACTTGTTTAAAAAGTGGCTAGGACCTCTTCTGGCCGCTGTTCAAATCATTCTTCTTATGAAACCTCGAAAAGGTCCCTGTGAGTGAGGTTATAATGACTCACCAAAAGGATAAACTCTTTCAATGCTTGTTATCTTTTTCCCAATCTCGTTTTTCCCTAGGAAACCCCATTTTGCCACTCACACCATTTACACAAAAGAAGAGACTGTTGTAAAGCAACATCTCTGTGGAATCACAGAAGGCTGAAGGAAAGCCATACAAGAGGAGATAAAGAAGATGCTAAATCTCTGGGTCATTTAACAATACACTAGTGAATGGTATTCTTCCATTGTGCTGGTACCAAAACCGAACAGAACCATCCAGTCCTATTTTGATTTCCGGACTGTAAATAAAATCTCAAAATAGAATAACTATCCCTTACCCTGAATAGATGAGCTGATTGAATGACTGGGGGAAGTCCCATACATTTACACTGTAGATATGAAAAAGGGTATTGACAGGTACCACTAAGACCAGAAATCAAGGAGAAAACAGCCTTCTCAACACCTTGTGGGCTATTTCAATTTACAGGCCTCCCTTTTGGGTTACATTTGGCCACAGTCACTTTCCAATATGTAATGAATCACATTCTAAAAGCACAGCAACAATATGCCTCAGCATATTTGGATGATATTGCAATATTCAGTACCCACTGGGAAAAACATCTTCAAAATTTGCAGGCCATTATAGCGGACTTATAAATTACAAGTCTCCATGTTAGTGAAAAAAAATATAGATTTGCATATAGCAAAGTCTGAGGTCTGGGGTATGTGCTCGTAGGGGGACTGGTTGAGTCATACGAAGAAAAGGTAAAGGCCATTACTCGGATCCCAGATCCCATTCCCCGTAAATAAAAGAAAAAGAAGAGTGGAGGCTTTTTTAGGTCTTCTGGGTTATTACAGGAGATTTATTCCACATTACTCTAAAATAGCTGCTCTCTTAACAGATCTCATTAAGAGAAACTCTACAAACTGGGTGTTAAACATCGTTCAAGGGAGGACCCTGATGCCTTCAATCAGCTGGAAAAAAATGATTATCTCTAAGCCAGTCCTACAATCTCCTGGTTTGAATAAACCTGTTTTACTCCAAACAGTTGCCTCCGGTATAGGTATCAGGGTTGTCCTATCTCAGGAAACTGAAGCAGGTGAAGAGGAACCTATTTTATTTATCAGTCGTTTTCCTCAGAGAAAAATCTTATCTGATAATTGAAAAGAAGTGTTTGGCCATTAAATGGGCAGTAGATAACTTATGGTACTATTTAGAAGGTCTATATACTGCCCATGCCTTCCCGAATTTGGTTGAGCTGGAATAAAGGTACTAATCCTGGAGTCCTCCGTTGGCTCCAATCCCTCCAACCTTTCCAATCTGAAGTTTGCCATCGGCTGGGATAACACCATGGCAATGCGGGCTTTCTAACAATATACCCACTTTCCCTAATTGTAAAACTCTTAGGGAGGAGGTGACAAAGAAGGGGCTCTCGTCTCCACAGGAGAATAAAACAAACAAAGAAAGTGAAGACGGTTGAGAAGAGAAAGAAGAGGAGGAGACGAAGCTCAAAAATTGGAAGGGTTTTGAAAGTGTTGTTGAGCTGACCCGAGAGAGGAAGGATGCAGAAAACTCGAGGAGAAGGCAGAACTGCCGCAAAGTTGGAATGACGAATAGGAGAGCAGGAACCCGATGTTGATTATACCAAAGGGTTGCCTAGGAACAATAACCCCCAGAGTGGCCCTCTGTCCTGCCAAGCTCCTAGAGGAGCATGGATAGCGCTGCTGCATGCTACAGTAAAGGGGTGGAGGGTGGCGACTTGGGAAAAAGCATGCATAAAAGGAAATGTAAAACAACTATGCCCCTGCACATGTACACATTCAAATGTCCTGATCACGCTGTGCGTTTAGTGCTTAGGTCACAAATTGTAGATATTAGCATCAAAATCAAACGCAACTAGCTCTTCAAGAATCAATAAATCCTAATTCAAGATATACAGATGGATATCCAGTTTCATTGGTGTAGATACTTCTGTTTATTGTTCCATAGCACAAGCCAACACGTGTCTCATCGCAGGGAACAATCTGCGAATCTTCAGGGCTTCAGAGGAAAAGTACTAGCGTAATGGATGTCACCCGGTCGGGGCGTTAGTAAATTGTAGTCGTCGAGATAATTCAAAAATCGTGATCCCAAAATATTGGTATCACTCGGTCTATATTTTAACCGGGCGGAGAGAATGGTCGTGGTTGGGCGGATATGCCCTAGCATCCACGTTGTGCAAGCACCTAATTATTCTACGTCTCCCTCTTGAGTTGCGACGGACGTCTTTGAAAAACGGCGCCGGGCAACTCAAGAGGGAGACGTAGAATAATTAGGTGCTTTCACAACGTGGATGCTAGGGCATATCCGCCCAACCACGACCATTCTCTCCGCCCGGTTAAAATATAGACCGAGTGATACCAAGATTTTGGGATCACGATTTTTGAATTATCTCGACGACTACAATTTACTAACGCCCCGACCGGGTGACATCCATTACGCTAGTACTTTTCCTCTGAAGCCCTGAAGATTCGCAGATTGTTCCCTGCGATGAAACACGTGTTGGCTTGTGCTATGGAACAATAAACAGAAGTATCTACACCAACGAAACTGGATATCCATCTGTATATCTTGAATTAGGATTTATTGATTCTTGAAGAGCTAGTTGCGTTTGATTTTGCTGCTAATATCTACAATTTGTGACCTAAGCACTAAACGCACAGCGTGATCAGGACATTTGAATGTGTACATGTGCAGGGGCATAGTTGTTTAACTTTCCGTATGTGAAGATCAGCTTGCTGATCGTCCTGTTGGAGCGGTTCTGGGGGTAATACCGCTCGCCTCATTGCCTACACACAGCAACAATTGAATCCATCATCTAGTGGTAACCCGGGAGATGCGCCTATATAATCTGGAAGATATAAATACCTCTCAGCTGCTTGTGCATAAAAGGAAATGTGATTGAATGGAAAACTGGAAAAGGGATTCAAACATTTCTTTTAGATGCGAATAAGCTGATGAAAAGGCATTACACTTTAAGGCAGGAGAAACAAGGCCTTAATCCAGGAGAAAATAAAGAACAAGAGAGCAAAGGCTCTTGAAAGACCTTTACTTTTGAGTGAGTTTTTTTCCTCGCATTTTTTTTCCTCTTTACTATTTTGCTCCCCTGTGTTTAATGAAAGTTTTTTTGTGGGTTTAACCAGTACCAGTAAGTAAGTAGTAGAAGGACAACTCACATGGATAAAAAGAGCTGGGGAAAGCTATGTATGCTAGAAAGGAAAAAGGAACTAGATTCTAGTTAAATCATCATAGAAGAAAAAGGAATTGATAAATAGAAGAGAAAGAAGGACGCGATCAAAGAGGATAGTAGATAGGAGAGAAAATAAAAGGGGGCAAATTAAATACTTACCTGTACTTTTTTTTCTTTCTGACGGCTCCAGACAGGAAGATAATCCATAAAAGAGAAAACAAAAGGAAGAAACCAATACTACACTATTGGACTATTTTATGCTACAAACTCTAATGGAAACTGGAGAAAAGAGACAGATAGTTATAAACGAGGGAGACAAGTGTTTTTCTAATGAAATAAAGGACACATTGAAACTTGATGCATAGTTCACTGGGTCATCGCTTGTCACTCAACGACTTGAGGCAACAATTACCTTGCAAAACCCCTTCTTGGTCCACAGTATTTTACTATTTCTGCATGAACTGAATACTGCTGCAGATGCCTGTTTGCATTCTACAGGTGAACATATTAGATCGGAGAACAGTCATGTTTGCCAGTAATTCTTCAAGGTTTGGTGCATTGACTGCCATCAACTAGGCAACATTGGGGCATATGTACAAACCCTATCACCACAGGAACTTCACTTTTTGTGACGTTCCCGTGGTGTTAGGGGCCTTCCCTTATGTATAAGGCAGCATTAAGGCACTTAACGTGGCTTCACGCTGCTTTGTACATAAGGCACCCTTTCACTCTATGTTTAGTGTGGAAGGGGTGTGCAGTGGGTGATGTGGTAGGCGTACCACCGCAACACCCATTGTATATGACGCTGCCCCCTATGTATAAGAGTGGCATACATAGGAGGCAGCGCCAAAATTAGGACCAGGAAAATCCGGGAGCAGCACACATGAAAGTTACAAAATGGGACACCTTGCTACACATAAACAATCCTCCCCTGCATGCAGACACCCTTGCACTCTGGTGCTAGAGTGCCTGCGTTGGCGTTAAGTTTTTTAACTTAGCACCATCGCAGGAGGAAACGCAAGGCTGCACCACATTCTTGTAAATATGGTGCAGCCTTGCGTTTCTGAAATGGCGGAGCGTGTCATTAACCCCAGGAGGCTAACGACACGCTCCGCCACTTCATTGTACATAGCCCCCATTATTTCTTGATACTGTGCATGAAATGGAAAGACTGAAATAGCAAGATACATTTGAAACAGTAGTCCCTATCGACCTTAACCATGAATCTCTAAAACTAGCCTTTATTTGCTACTTTAATTGTAAACTGGTCCAGCTAGTCATGGCGCTTTTTATATTACAGCACGAACCACCCTTGGGCAGCAAAGTGATTCAGGTGACCCTGGACAGCCTCAGTCACGGTTACCGGTCTAGCATAATTAGTGGCCCTGTGCTACTAATTGTAAACATTACATAGCAGTACATTGCCACTTTAAAACCAGACCTACTGGCCTGATGGAAAACAAGAATAAAGGTCTCAGGACGGGAGTGGGTGCGTTATTAATAAAGGGTTCCGTTTTGCTTTCTGGAGATACTGTCCCAGTCAGAGAATCGCAGCCTAGATTCACGCGCTGCTGTGATTGCCGCAGACAGCCCTCAGAAAGGTGAACTACTTTCCAAACGATTGCTTTTGTTTTATTAATATTTATGATGTGTGTATTGGAAAAGGGAGAATTCATTTATTTTATCTGCAGACCAGCGATCTCAAGACTCTAAAGTCTCAGTAGCGTGCAGTGTCTGGGGTGATTAATGTACGACTGACTCCAATTTTGGCCAAAATCGTTCAGGGCGAAGTTCTGCTGCTTGAATTGAAAGGTGAAAAGGATTTTGTGTATCTTGGTTGCAAATGCGTAAAACAATCAATGGAGAAACGTTGGTTTACAAGTAGTTCATGCGGTTCGATGCAAATGGTATTTCTTGTGAAAGATGCGGGCTTCTACTAAAACATTTGAATATTAATGACTTTTAGGTGCCAGTTCACGAAAAAATGTTGACTTCTATAGAGGCTTAGATCGAATCTCCTGGTTTATGAAGAATTCTGCAATTTCCTGACCCTAAAAGCGCCCTAGCATACTGACAGTAAAAGTACCCATTCTCTGAGGTGCACCTGTCATCCCAAAAGCCACGCCTGGTAATGGGAAAATGCAACTTGCAGAATTCTTTCACATTTTTCATCCATATGAAAAGGAATTTTACATGTGAAATCCCGTCTCTAGGAGCCCCACAAAATATGTTCCACACCTTTCCTACCACAGCAGTTTCACCTACTACCTTTTTAAATGTAAATGGAGGTGTGCCACAAATGTGTGTACATTTCAATTGATCGTGTTTACCTCCAAATCTTTTACTTTTGTGAGTGTTTTCATATTTGTAATAGGCACTTTCAAGACAAAAAAGAACCTTTTCTAAAACCATTAACCCATGCTTACAGCTGTAGAAAATCAGATCAGTTTGGGATTATTCCACAGATTTGCCACCTGTGAACTGAGATGTCTGCACTTGCTGATTCTCTGAATCTTTTTCTTTTTGCAAAACGGCATAGGAGTCACTGAAGCTACCCATGTATATAGCTCACAACATACACTGAATTGTCTTTGGGCACTTCAAAATAGGGGTTATTATTTAACCTTGTGCTGTCTATTTTATCTCTAGGATATAAGACTAAGGGCCTGATTTCGATGCGGTTAGGAAATCATTCCAACCGTATCGGTTTGGGAATGGTTTCCGACTGACTCGGATCGGGAGGGTACGAACAACCGAGTACGATGCATCTGGATGCTTCCAGATACGATTTGGTTGGACTCCTATTGACTTCAATGGGAGCCTATGTTCTGACCAAATGCATAGGCTCCCATTGGAGAAAAAGATGGCTGGGGAAAATCGGGCATCCCTGGTGTCTTCCACACTGTGCATGGCTGGTAAGGGGGAACCCATGGGCACCCCCAGGGGCCCAATTGGGAAGGCTCTGGGTGCAGGGGGGCCTGCAAAGGGCCCCCAAAGTCTCATTCCGACTGCAGATTCTAGTCGGACAACATGATTCGGAAAGGCTGTCTGAATTCAGCATCGTAATCAGTCATTCAGAAACGCAGCCCATAGAGACATACAATTCTGCTCCATGCAGCCCTGTCATTCCAAATGCTGTTGGTTTCGGATTGGGATATTCCTAACGCCTAACTCGCATCGTACTCGGTCAGTCGGTTGATCTAATTTGGTCAGAGCAAATGCCGTTAGGAGGCCTTCCTAACCACATTGGAATTGGGCCCTTAGTATGCTTTGTCAGATTTGAATATTTGACCTTTATTTATCTGTATGATGGGTAGCACTTACACTACAGAGCTAATGTACCATTAGCAATCTTTCTGGTGTACTTCACACCAAAGCCTGTTGGTGTTAAAATAGCACCCTCACAGAAATTTCAATGGGCTAGGCGAAATCAGGACCGACCCTGTTAGGGATTTATGGGCATATTTATCAAGGAGTTGCATCACTTTTGCACCATACAATGTGGTGCAAAAGCAACGCAACCCTCAAGATGTCATTTATCAAGCCACACAAGGCCACCTTGCGTGGACCTGAGTTAGTCGATAAATACAGACTAAGCAATGCAGCAATTTTTGCCACGGGTAGGGTGGTGCATGGGTGTTTCTTCTTGTTCGATGTACATTCTCACTGGTCATCCGAATTCATCATTTTACTGGCAACGAGCGAGGTGTGGAAATCAGAGGAGGACTGCGGTTGTGATGGGAAACAGACTTTATTGTGCAATGCCTTTAACACGCTGCATTTACCAAGCATACCTTAACCATGCAGGTGTCTTTACCACACAATCCTTTACCACGCATGGTAAGTTATGGTATGTTATGTGTATTTGCAAAACACACTTTTGCCTACGAAGAAATCCTGGTAGTGAACAGGGGTGTGTGCCTATCCCTGCCTATGGTTGATTGAAAAGCAAGGTCTTCCGCCTCATGCAGAAGAAGAGGCTCTGTGTGGAGTGGGAGATCATTCCATGCTTTAGGAGTGATGCAAGAGAAACACCTGTCCTTCAGATCTAGCTCTCTATATGAATGGGACGTGTGCGAGTAGGAGTCTTGCGGAGCGGAGGTGCATATGTGGTTGGTTGCAGGAGATGGGCTGTTCCGATAGGTGTGTCCTGAGTTGAATAGTGCCTTGAATGTGTATGTAAGGAGTTTATGTTGAGCACGTTTGTGTTTTGGGTGCCAGTGTAGTTCTCTGAGGTGTGGTGTAATGTGAGTTGTGTGTGAGAGGTTGAGGATGAGTCTGGCTGCCTAGTTCTGGTTGGTTTGTAGTCTTCTAGTGAGTTGTTTGGTGATCCTGAATAGGTGGCGGTCCCATAGTCCACCTTTTGCTGGTGACTAGGCTGTGAGTGACAGTTTTTCTAGTGTTGCTTGTGAACCAATTGAAGATCTTCTTCAGCATCTTCAGGGTATGGAAGCAGTATGCAGTGACAGCATTGACTTATGCCATCATGTCCAGTTTGCTGTCAATCATTAATCTGGGGATTCTGAAGTTGGTTCGGGGTGTAGGTTTGAGTTGTGCCGGGCACCAGTTTGTGTCCCATGGTGAGGTGTTCTTGCCAAAGATCCAGTGGCGGCTGGGAGTGATCGGGGGTGGCTGGGTGGTGGTGTGCGTGGGGGATGAGGGGGTGTTAAAAATGTTTAAAAAACATACCTTATCGCCGCGTCTCTCCTCCGTCTCTCTGCTGTGTCGGACTCAGACCAGAACAGGAAGCACTTAGCTCCCCTGACCAATCACAATGCTGCAATGCAGCGTTGTGATTGGTCTGAGCAGCGTGGTTCAGCGCTCAGCCAGGGATTTCGAGCTTGGGAATTTTCGCCACCCAGACTGTAATGCAGCCTGGGTGGAAAGCATGCAAAGTACGCATAACTGTGTGGCCAGTCCGAGATGACAGGCCAAACAGTCATGTGCACTTAGTGTGCTCACCACTCCTCCCCCTGCTCTGTGAGCAGAGCAGCCCTGTCCTACCCCACAAAGACGCCCCAGCAGGATAAAATAAAATGATAATAACACCAAGGGCCAGATGTAGGTGAGGGACATTTACCGACTCATAAATACCGAATTTTCCGATTCAGTATTTATGAATCGGTAAATATGAAGGAGGGAGATGTAGCTAATTTTTAAATTAGAAATACCGAATCTGTAACATTCGGTATTTACCGATTCGGTAAATACCGATTCGGTAAATACCGATTCAGTATTTCCTATTGATTCCTATGGGCTGTAAAGCCCATAGGAATCAATGGGAAATACTGAATCGGTATTTACCGAATCGGTAAATACCGAATGTTGCAATGGTGCAGGGGGTGTCACTTTGACACCCTCTAGCACCCGAAGTAAAGGCATGTGTGACATGTGGCACACATACATGCCCTAAGGGCATGTCTGTGTGTCACATTGCACAGTGTGCATGCACAGATGTGCATGCACACCTGGATTCGGTATTTTACCACACAATAGGATTGTCTGGTAAAATACCGACTCTTAAGGGCCTGTGACACTCTCAGGAGTGTCACCTACATTTGGATTTACCGAATCGGTAAAATTACTGATTCGGTATTTTACAGAATCGGTAAATTTACCGAATCGGTAAATTTACCGATTCTGTAAAATAATGGCCCCTACATCTGAAAACCCAAATACCGGTCCCGACCGGTATTTGCTCTCCTACATCTGGCTACAAGTTATTATAATTTTATTTGTCCTTTAATCACTGCAGCAAAGCAGTGGGGCAACACTTCTCTGCCTTAGTGGAGGAGCCACCACTTCAAAGATCACTACGTCTGTCTTGTTGAGCAAGAGACTGTGGCTTTCATCCGGTTAGCGACTTCAAAAATGCTGGAGGTGAACTTGTTTCCTGTGTTGGGGTGTCTTGTCTGAGACTGACCTTATGTGAGCTTAAGTCCGTACAGCCATATCTATCCCTGCCTATGACAAACTATGATCGTTTTCTTTTAACACGATTTAGATTTTGTATATTTTTTAGATTGGTGTCACTTCCAAAAATGAACCTATGGACACGTACTTTACCCCTCTGCCCATGCGATGTTACCTCACAACAGTCAGATATCCATATCCTGTTCTTTTGCAGATTTTATACTGCCTTACGTAGAGAAATCATAATCCCTTTTTTAAAAGAAATGAATTTTACCAGATGCCGCCCAGCTTTCTCAGAGCTCCAGAGAATGGACACGGTTTTATCTGTATCTGTGGTCTTAAAATTTTTAAAGAGTGTTTTTAAATTACGGAAACATATGATAACAGAAAACTGATTAATTCATAGTTTTCTTTCCGTTTTAAACATTTATTTTGTTGGTCCTCTGTATTGAACTTACTTCAAAAGCTGTAATTATTGCAATTTGTTTTGATGTTTGTCTCTTTCTTGGTTACTTGTTTTTTAACCGAATAAAGATCATTGAATCTGAATCTGAATCTGAGAGGGAGAGTACGAGTTGCATGTTGTCTGTGTAGGAGAGGATATTGTTGTGTGCATGTATGATGTTGGCCGGAGGGATCATGTATGCGTTGAAGAGCAATGAGCCTTCACACACTCAGCAGATGAGTTTGAGTGCTTATGAGGCACAAGGGCCAGGCTAACAGCTTGTGTTCTATCTGTTAAGAAGAAACAAATCCAGCGGAGAGCGGAGAGCGGGTCCTTGGATGCCAATCTTGCAAAGGTGCCTAATGAGGATGAGGTGTGAGACAGTCTCAAAGGCTGCAGAGAGGTCCAGGAGAATGCTGTGTCTCTTCTTTTAAGGATCATGCAGATGTCATCTGTGGTGGCTCTGAGTGCTGTTTCTGTACTTTGGGTAGCTCTGAGTCCGGACTGCGTGGCATCAAGGAGCTGGTGGTTGCTAAGGTGTTTGGTGAGGCGTCTGTGGATTAGTTTCTCTAAGAGGGAGATGGGTTTACAGTTGGAAAGCGTGGCTGCATCAGCGGATGGCTTACAAGTATATAAAGTATGTGTGTATATATCACCCAATAGCAGTCACCACTTGATAGTTATAGTTAGGAATGCTTTTCCTTAGACAAGCCGTTTTTTGGTGTGCTAGTAACTTTGGCTCTGTCTAACAAATCTTTGTGATGTTATCCAAAAAAAGAAAATACACCTCAGCTCCTTCCTGGAGAGTTATGGGGTGATTCATCAAACAGGGGTTGAGAAAATGGGGGGTCCCAAACGTGTTTTTCATATTAATTTTTCTGTAGGAACTTTAGACACAGCTACAGACCAAACCGCTGAATGCATTTATCCCTTAGTTCAGAAACTGTAGGTTTTGTGATAATGTGTAAATCTGTTTAGTAGTTTTTGAACAATTAAGGCTCCAAAAAATTATATATTCCGGGACGTGGAGACTCCGCGGATCAGACTGGTCTCCTGCTGAGATCTGATTGGCTGCCACCCCTTCAACAAGGAAGGGGTGGCAGTCCTCCTAGGACTCCATACTCAGTCCTGAGTCCTAGAAAAAGAGAAGAAAAGACATAAGGAGGAAAGGGTAGGGATCCTCTAGTCCCCTCGGCCTGGTGGTGGGGACCAAGTGGAATCCTGCCTGGGGCCAAAAATGTTTTTTAAAAAAATCTTAGCCTCGAATTCACAGAATCTGTGGCAAAATGTAACCCCCCCTCCCAAAAAAAACGGCAGGCTCCCGTACTTGTTTTTAGAAAACTCCCGAGATGGGCCAGAATCTGAGGGGGACGCGGCATTTATTCTGTTTTTTGGGGGAAAGGGGCTGCCTGGGGCCGAAAACGTTAAAAAAAGTTGTACTGCAAATTCACAGAGGATATAAGAATCTGCTGCAATTTAAAAGAAAAAAAACATGCTTCTTTTTTAAAACCCCCCGGGGTGGGCGAGGCCCCAGGGGGACAACAAAATGTTTTTTTTTGAGGGGAGGGAGGCATGTACTTCCCTTCCCAAGACCGTTGAAGGTGAATTTTTTTTTTAACATATTTCCGCAAATTCACAAAGGATCCCCCTATCTGCAGCAAAAAAAATAAATAAATCAAGCGCAGGCTCCCGTGCTTGTTTTTGAAAGACCACCCAAGTGGGACAGGAACCTGGGGTTTGGGGGATGAGGCTTTTCAGTTTTTGACCAAGGGAGGCCGCCTGGGGCCAAAAGCATTTAAAAAAGATTTTTCTGCTGCAAATTCGAAAAATCCATGGAAACATTTTGTTTAAAAAAAATAAGCTTGCTTCTTCTCTAAAACCCCCTAGGGTGGGTGATGACTCGGAATACAAAACAATTATTATTTTTATTGGGGAGGAGGCAGTGTTGACCCCCCTCACCAGGCCATTTAAGGCCTAGGTACCCCATTCCCTGGGGTCCAACATATTTTATAAAGTGGAGGGGGTGCATTGCCCCCTTCCAAAGGCTAGTTTTGGCCCTGGGGACCCCATCCCCCAGGGCCCACTGTATTTTTTAATGGGGGGGGGCTTTGTGGCCCCCATCCCAGAGGCTGCAAAGGATCCAAGGACTCCGTTCTCAGGGCTGCTAAACTTCTTAAAAGGGAGGGGTGGCATGCAGCTGACCTACCTGATCCATTAATACCCCCGGGTCACAAAAGTTTTCCTTCCTGCACCCGCAGGAAAACCTGTGTTTGCTCCCAACTGGCAGGAACATTTTTTATTTCCCGACACACAGGAGTAAACAGAAAGGGGGATACTTACAAGAAAATGTTGGAGTGCTGTGTTACATCAAATTTGGCAACGCCGTACTCAAACATTTTCAAAAAGCAGGAATGTGCTGTATTTACAAAAATATGGTGGCAACCCTGCGTTTCCCCTAGTGCTGGTGCTAAAAAAACTGCCTAGCACTGTTGCAAGGATGCTGTTGAAAGGACAACTTCCTGCACATAAACAATCAATAATGGTGATTTCCTCTTTCTATGTGTTCTGCAGAATGCAGCACACATAGAAAGAGCAAAATACGAGTCGAAATTAATAGTTTCTCCTCATATTGCTATTCTAAGACCAGGTAATACCTGGCCTTCATTTTTTGGCGCTGCCCCAGCCTTGTAAACCTGGGGCAGCATCAAATAGCAATGGGTGTTGTGGTGGAACGCCTACTGCAACACCCATCGCCTGTCCCTTTGCTGCAGTAGACTGCAGTGGAAAGGGGCATATTTATAAGTTGGCGTTAAGCCACATTAAGTGGCATAGCGCCACCTTGTAAATATGGGGAATGGTGTAACCCCAAAAGAACTTCAGAAAAAATTACGCTCCAGTGGCGTTAGGGGCTTGTAAATATGCCCACAAAGTCTCCTCTCAACCAACGGAAGCTTTAAAATGTTACCACTGTCAGAGAGCAGACCTTTGATCTGTTTCATTTCCCGAACTGATGCGGGTACGGAAACAGATCAAGATATTGCTGCCATCCAGAGGGAGCATCTTGAATAGCTGCTCCCTGAGAGCGGGAGCGATGCCCGTTCCGTTCAGCATGCAGGGAGCTAGGTGGGGCCCCGGGGCCTGGGGCTCCCCACGCAGCCTCCAACCAGGTGCATGGTGAGTGCTTCTATTAGAGGTTTTAATGTTACTCTGTTACTGAACTTTTCATCTAAAAATAATGTTACTTTATATATATCTATATATCTTTAGCTATACCTATATATATATATAAATGAATTAGCAAGGAGCCCCTGCGCTCTGAGAGGGAACACTGTACACTGCCCACCATCTGGTTTCCTTGCCTCTGTCCTGCTCGCATTCCTTAGCTTCTTTTGATTTATTTTGATTCCGACGCGTTTCGAGGCTATGGCGCCCCTTAATCATGGAAATAACACAGAGGAAACTGATGTATTCGCCACGATCTCCTGATCGCCTTTTATTGCTACAGGAAACACCCCGAGGGCGTGGCATCCCGAGGCATGCTGGTCCTCGTAGTTCATGAATGCGGCGAATCCAGTGTGATCCTGTGATAATTTACAGCGGTTGACTCAACCGCAGGAGAAACGCGACCGAGAATCAAAGGAGCGCCTAGCGAAGGGAAAGTGAGCCAAGCGGTGGAATATATATATATATATATATATATATATATATATATATATATATATATATATATATATATATATATATATCCTTGAATCTTCACATTCTCAGTTTATACAACGGAAGTCACGGCACCACAACAGTAGGGTAATTTATTTTAGTTTATTTTAAATACACAACATGTGTAAAAAAGTGCAAAATGGACGGCCTACGCGTTTCGACTGCAATCAGTCTTCAACTGGACCATCAATATATATGTAAACTTATCATTTCTGCGCAATAAATCCTAAACCGGATTTAACCTAATGTGAGTGCTGGTCCTTCTGTTCTTTGACAGCGGAGCGTAATATATATATACTGGCAATATGCCAGTAGGTAGGTATAGTTAGGGCCAAAGTTTCCATCGGAAAAACATTTTTTGCTTTGCCAATAACTTTGGCGCCGCATGTCAAATCTCCACAAAATGTTCCCAAAACTTCCCCTTTTTGGTTGAGCTGTTTTGTTGAAAGGTTTGGGGTGATACGTCAAGCGGGGTCCGAAAGAAAAGTGGGTACAAAATGCATTTTCCCCATGTTAAGTCTATGGAGATTAAAAAAATTTTGAACACGACTACAGCTCGAACTGCTGAACAGAACTACACCAAATTTGGCAGAAAGCTAGATGTTGGTCCAGAAAGTGTGCATTATGCGATTTGGTGTATATCCGTTTAGTCGTTTTTCAGATATCTAAGTTAAATATTATAGATACCCGGGGATGCAAGTCCATGCAGTGTACTCGTGGATCCTGCTAAAATTTGATTGGCTGCCAACACTTCAACCAGGAAGTGTACATAGCCATCTTGGGACTCGGGTTGAAGCAGAGTCCCAGAAAAAAAGTTAAAAAGGGGTTGGAATACCCTGACCCCCCTGATATAGTGGTGGAGGTCCCTCAGGAACCCCGCGGGGGTTTAAAGCATTTTATTTTTATTTTGCCACGGACCCGCAGTTAGATCTGTGAATCTGCGGCAAAATTTAAAAAAGTGTGGGCTCCAGCGCTTGCTATAGAATAACCTCTGAGTGGGCCAGGTTCCGTGGGCATGTGATAAATATAGGAGGAGGTCGCGCAGGCCCCCCTCCTCAGGCTATTCAAAGCCACAGGAACCGACACCTCCCTGGGGCTTTGTTAATTATGAATGTGGGCGGGCCCACTGGGCCTGCCCACTGCTCTGGGGGCCGCCACCTTCCCAGGGCACTTTCAATTGGACTCTACGATTAGAAACACATATTTATAAAAAAATTGACAAAAACATTGCAATTCACTGAAAAGCCAAAGGTTGTAGCTTAGTCATAGTTAGGAAAACATTTTTCCCTGTACAAACCAAACGTACACTAAATAAACTTATACTATGTAATTGTAACCTTTATTTATCCACCACCTCAAAATAATTATAAGTTGCGCACCTCCATGCACGCTCTTTTCAGCTTTCTATCAAGATAACACTAACTGTACCAATAACACATTTGGGGCAGATTTACAAGCCCCCTGCGCCACCAGTAAGTCATTTTTTGTAACGTACTGGTGGCGCATTTTACAGCTTCATATTTACAAGGATAGGAAAAGCCACCCTGTGTGACTTTTCCTGTCCTTGTAAATATGGTAGGGCCATTTCATGGGTGGTGCTGTGGGTGTTCACAACCATGGAACCAGACACATTTCCTGATTTATGAGGAATCGTAAATCTGGAAATGCGTGTGATTGCTTCGTCTCCCCAGGGGAGGCATTGGGAGGCGCAACGAGGAGAATGTTTTAATTTCTCCTAGTTTTTTCCTCTTTCAATGCGTGCTACATTCTACAGCACGCATTGAAAGAGGAAAATACCTGTAGTGATTGTTTCTGTGCTGGAAGGTGCCCCTTCCTGCACAAAAACAATCTCCCCACAATGCAGGCATCCTTGCACTATGGTGCAAGGGTGCCTACGCCGGTGCATGGCTGCAGTTTGTGCGCCAGCGTAGGGGGAAGTACAGAGATGCGACATATTGTAAATATGTTGTATCCCTGTGCTTTGAAAGTGACTCAGTGCAGCGCAGCCAAATGGCTTGTGGAATACACTGAGACACTTTCATTGTAAATCTGCCCCTCTATTTCTAACCTCATCACTGCGGCGTGAATTCTGCCGCAGTGCTGAGCATTCCAATCGCGGGCATGGTCATGACGGCTCCCCGCCGTCATCAGCACACGCCCACCGTGACTCATGACGGCCGGGAGCCGTCATCAGCGTCAAAGAGGTTAAATGTGCATGCATTCATTGGGTTCTTATGAAGTATGCATGCTCCCCCTTCTTCCCTATCCTCTAAGGCTGTGAGGAGATGTAAAATTAAAGAAGGACTCTCTCCACAGCCCACATCCTGCCTAAAAAACTGATGGAGAAAGAATGTGATCCTCACCTGCCTTCTAGAGCAGCCTGGTAGGACTATTTAGGAAACGTACTTTTGCCAAACCTGTGTTTAAGGACTGTTGAATTCTATATTCATCTTTTACAAAGCTTGACTAAAGACCCTAAGTTTTGCTCAGAAGCAAATGAGTGATGCTAAGAATAAAAGTTGCTGAATACAAAGGCTGAGTAATCTTGATTTCATCTCATGTTTCTTAATACGCCGCCCTTTATCTTAGTCTTGAGCATTCTTTTTCTTCCCTGCTTTCTCTCATTGTCACTTTTGTTCCATTGTTTGACTCCTTCCTTCTTTCCTCCTTTGGTGGTTTTCTCTTTGTTGCTTTAGCTAAAAGTCTAATGAGGAAAAATTAAGAAAAAGTGCTGGTCCTCAAAAAAGTGCCATCGGCCATGGGGCCCACCTGCAATCACCGGCTCAAATTAAGCACTAAACCCACAAACATTTTGCTAGGCATGTTTGCTTCCCTTGTTCTTCCCAAATTGGGCAACTACAAGGGTTAGTTGTGTATACAAACCCATCTTTGCCTAAGGCAGGGAGGGAAGATGTATGTCTCCTTAACAAATTAATCATGTGCAGGAGACCACTTTATTACACCCCCTCCTTACACACAACTGCAGAATGTGAATATTTTCATCCTTACCAAGTCCAATCAAGCATAGACATTTTTTACAAACCATTACCTTGCCCATGGATGTGGTTTGTATATGCCCTCCTTTTCTTGCCACTTTTCCCAAGGTTGAAGGTAATTTAAAAATTAAAGGAAACATTATATAAAGCAGATAAGAGGTGTCCTGCTCCTCCATGGCCTGCAGAATTTTACATGTCATGACGAAGCAGTACAACTGCCTATCGTCCTTCACCAATTTCGGAATTACAAACATGAAGCAAGAGCAGGTACGAGCTACACCACTACTTAGTCTCCATAAGGTAGCAGGCTGCCGAAAAATTAAGCAGTTGCTACTTAGCTCTGTCTACCATTGGCAATTACAAAGATGACACTTTGGGTAGCTGTAAAAATTGAAATAGACTTCTTACTTGGGCATGGCGAAAAGGGATTGGGAAGAAAATTCACTCTTGGTCTCCGGCAAACCATGGAGGTTTATGGCCCCTCATGCCACCTGCCGTTGCCAAGGCCAGGTTTACAAAAAATCCCACCACCCTGCAATGCTCCAACATGGAGAGAGTTTATCCCTCATCTGTCCCATTAGTTTAGGCATTAAGGGGTTTAAAGGCCTAGGACCACTAAATCTCCCTGCCAAGGTAGGGAGGAGTTCTAAAATACTGCATCCCCCAATCTTAAACAAAGTGAGCGGATATCGACTAACCCCTCTTGGATAAGGCATATCTGGCAAAATTTCAGTTCACACTACATAAATAAAACAAGCACTGGCAAAGCCAACTGGTTTAGCTGTCAGCTTTTTAGCAATTATTGTTTTACAAAACTTTCTTGTATGATAAGCCAGGCTATCATTTAAAATAAAAATCATTTGTTACAGGCAAGAAAACTTATGGCATCTCCATTCTCTTCGGAAACCCAACCTGCATCGTCGTCATGCAGCCATCGCTGTGCCTAAGTTAAACATCAATCACAGGTAAGAAAAGATGTTTGGGGGAGGTAATGGACAAGGGAAGAGATTGACAGTACTAGTAGGACAAGTCACTCAGTGAGGGGCACCGGGTCTATCTGTTAGGGTCTAACAAACTAAGCCAATTATTTAAATCAATCAAGCACTGGCTGTGGCCCTGCAGCAGCAAGGAAACAGTGTGATGTAAAACAGTAACCCCACCCACATCATATGTAAAGTATAAATATATATCATTTAATCCCCTAACAATAAACTATGTAAAAAGTTTCACAACACCTGACCCATCCCTCTCCCTAACCCCAACCAATGTCCAAAATGAAAAAGTCTTAAAAATCCAATGTCCAATTGCCCATAAAAAGTAAACCCCAAAGCCCAATTCCCACCCACCAAAAGAACTTATATAAAAGGGGCTATTAAACAGGGTATTTCTTTAGCGGCATGCTCTTTGGATGTCGATCTCCAGGACCTTGACCCTCTTCTTGAGCTCCTCTACTTCCTCCACCAGTCACACAATCCGGAGGAGCATGCGTCGCGCATATGCCCTGCAGTTGCATCCACAGGGTGGGGCAGCTGTAGTGCTGGGTGTTATTGCTGTGCAGCGGGAAGCTGCCTGACCGCGGCGCCGTACCACTGGAGTGGCCTGGCTGGGGCCCGGGGCATTGGAGGAGGCTGAAGCTGCTGCTGCTTCCTCCTCCTCCTCCTCCGCCAGAACCACCAGCCGCCGGAACTCTGTTCTGATGGCCTCCAGCTTCCGGCGCTGGGCCATAACAGCCAACTCCTTCCTGGTTGGTTTTGGAGGAGCTATACCAAGAAAGAAAAAATACTATTACCAATACTCTTAGCAAAACAGTGACATAAAATTAATTCAACGCATAGTGGCATAGTAGCATTAGCACTAGCAAGCACAGTTCATATAATTTATGGTATGTATCTGTCCTCCTACTCCCTCAGCCTCTAACATTTGTGGAAGTTTCAGGCATTATACTAGCACTATGGACTACAGTAGTACACCAGTCTTCTTTTTCTCTCTAGTTTAGCGAAATGACATAACCTTGTAGTAGCCGGCGGCGGCATGCCAGTTCAGTCATCTTGCTGCCCAAAACAAACATACTCGAGTCATGATGATGAGACTCACGTTAGTTTTATTTACTACTGTCTGCAGGTGGGAAAGCTCGTATTTTTCTATTATGGATGGCACTCGCCATACTCTCTCTGTTACATCAAGGACAATTACTCAATTTCAGTTTCACCCTGCCCTGACTACTACAAAAAGGCTGATTTTATATCTGATCCAATGAGCATTGCTTATATATAGGACGACATGAGGAACTTTGCTTTGATTGATTGTGTAACCAACAGATAGCTAGGCCACCCCCAATGGCAGACTGGCTGACACACTCAAAAATAAATTAACATAGGTAGGGAGGCATCCTCAGAGTTGGAGGAAGGCGCTTTCTAACTACATACATACACAATATATATATTATGGGCTTGCAAACTACTCTGAGTCAAGAGAGTATTCTGAAAATACAACTTATATTTCCCTCGGCTTTGCTACTGTGGCGCGGTTTCTTTTACATTATTTTCAAACTAAGACTCTGGTCTGCATCCAGTGACAGTCTCCACCTATGCTTTCTATGTTGATGATGAATACATCCAGTCAAAGTAAACGTCTATCATTTTTCTTAATCTCTCAACAAACCTTAGTTTGGTTCACCAACAACCACCCATGTATCCTTCCTTGCTTGCCTTGGCTTTGAGTTTGACCCAAATACCGCTGACGATTCTTGGTATCCTATCCACCCATACTGTGTTGCCCACCCAGGCAGGCATCTTTTCTTTCACCTTCCACCCATCCTTCAACAACCCATGCATCTGATTCCTATCAGTCACCTATGCATGCTTCTAACGTATCCTTCTCTGCCAGTCATATTACATCTCGCCCGTCCTTCCTCCTTACACCCTCCTTTCCCTTTTTGTTCAACACATCCAGGTCATCTGATCTGACTTTTAGTCTTCTCCAGAAAAAACGTTCACAGCTGAGTTGGAGTCAGATAGAAGAGGCCATTGGTTACTCAACTCACGTTGCTAATGCTATTACTAATGCCATTGCTAAGTAAAGGGTGTCTTCTTCAACAATTGTCTAATGTTCACTACAACAACTTCATACTTACTAAGTCTCAACAGTACAGTGGGTGTACAGTACACCCTTCCTGCTAGTGTAATGTCAATAAGTAAGGAATATAACTTACTACCGGCCGCAGTTGTTGCTGTCTCACTCCCTGTAGTAGCTCCTGCATGTGCCGCTGCCGCATCTCCTGCTCCCTCCGGAATGGCCGCATCGCCGCTGGCCCTGGCACTGGTGGTCGGTGGTACGCCTAGAAAAAATATTACACATTTGTAGATGCTATATATACACCTCCCCCTATTTATTCTTTTTCACAAGCAAGATTGGAAAAAAAGTGAATACATACAATTGTATACATCATACATCACTAGTCTAAATCGTGTACTAGAGTAGAGTAGACACTAGTAGTGTTATGGTCCCTAGGGTCATTCTAGTCTACTCTACTCTTTGCAAGGGTAGCCTGAGCCATGCAATGCAACTATTTTAGCTTCATGTCTTTAGCGCACGTGAAGTTACCTCGCAGCTTGTTGTGTAAGAGTGACGCCTTTGAGCTCACATGAGCTCACACTAGCCACTTTGTTATGGAGTTCTGGTCAGTCTGTATTGCTTAGCCATAACATTCTACACTTTTGGGCATGACTGAGAAATGCTTGCATTATACTATCTAACGCACACCATTTTCTCATAACAGACAGAAGAGTCCTTTCTACGAACCAGAGCTTTGCTGACCTTTGATGTAACCAGTACTTCTACGTTCTAAGGTGAGGGGTTCCCCAGAATTCGCACAGAGATCATTATTCGAAAGACTTGTAACAATATTTACTGTTTTAATCTGATGCATTTTTTCTGTTGGAGCTGGCTCGTATAGTATACTAACTGAATTGAATTGTAGAACAACATACAGAGCTTGTTAGTTAGTTGAAAAGAAACCTTTGAACTTATACATAGACTCTGTGGTATTTGGTTTGGTGGACTTACACAAGTGAGTGAGCAAAGGGTGTTCTTGTGTTCTGGGTTGTCTAATCATTGGGTATCTTCGTGGGGGGTCTGGGACCTAATGAGAGAGAATAGCTAGTCGGTCAGGGGATTGTAAGTTCTGACTGAGGTGTGAGGAAGGTCGAACATCCCATCACCAACATCCTATTTTCTTGTGCATAGTTCTGTATGTGGCTATGCAGAATCTCCACAACAGTAGTAATATATCCTATCAAAAATAGTCAAATATCTGGTTGGGCATTTTGTTGGTGGGAATTGTTTGAAAAGCCTCAACAAAGATTAAGAAGACCAGAAGAGGACAACCCAAAGGACTGGACTCTGTGGCTAGACCTATTGGTGAATCTGAGTTTTATTTAAAACCTTTTAAATAAAGAGGGGCCAACTGGGCAAGCTTAGCTACAGACAGACTAATAGTAGTAGTACAGAGAGCAGAGATAGTTAGAGTCAGGGATAACAAGAATTTAGAAACAGTATACATCGAAGTAGATTTGGAAAAAAATAGAATTAGGAAACAGAAATAATAGTTCGGGAAAAATAAGGTGCAGTAAAAGTTAGGGAAATATAATTGTTAATATTAACCACTGGAGGACTTACTGGGGCCAGCAGCAGAGCCCTCGGTAGAGGAGTGCTCCTGGCCCTGGGAGGCACCTTGATCTTCTTGTCCCGCCACTTGTGGCTGTGACCCCGTCTTCTTGCCCCTTGGTGCTGATCACGTAAGATATAATAAAGGAAGAGACAAACATTAATGATTGGTGTACTGTGAAACAAATAAAATATTTTTAAAAACACTCAAAAAACATTTTAGGAAACAACAATTGCAATAATATTGACCTATCTATCTCATCAGATTGACTAGTAGTATTATTGCGGAATTCACGGACCGTCTAATTATTATTTATGAAAACGAATCCAGTGTTCCATTGTGATTCCAGAATACTAACTAAGCCTATGTACCACCTGACGTAGCGCACAGATTCCAGACGGGCCAATTGTTCAATAAGTCTGCATTTACATTTTAGCCCTCAAAAAGGCATAGGTGGAAGACACATGCATACATTTGTGCATACACCAAATTGTTGGTTGGTTGCGTCTGGTTTTCTGCTACTGACACTGCTAAGCCTTCCACTCACTAAACAAACTACAAAAGGTTCTACTAAGAACTGGGGTAAGCAGCACTCAGTGACGGAGAGGATGCGTCACGCAGACAAATACCATGATTGATTGATTGATTGAGACCTCTAAAAAACTACCAACTAATACTAGCTAAACCTATCAATCCATCCACCACTATCTCTTCTTAGTGACAGGAGGACACACTAAGGACTAGAGTCTCTCTAGCAATAGCATTACCTACATTCAGTTCTCTAAGTAAACTCTTACATATTCAGCCCAAGCGAGCGCAAAGTTGCAAACAAGTACGAGTAGCGCCGACAAGCACCTGTGTCCTACAATCACAGAAGATTTTGAAATGTAATTTACCTGTAATGTTAGCAGCAGTATTCTTGCTATTCGGAAAAAAAATATACACAATACTTATACTACTAGCATATTAGCTACTCACCAAGCCCCACGACCTCGACACATAGAAGGTCCTGCTCCCGGTCCAAGATGTCTGACCACCAGTGGGCCAGCTGGTTATGCGTGCGCCGGACCCCTGATTGACGAAACACTGCCCGGCACACCTTCGCCTACAAAAACAGTCTAAAAACCTAAGGATGGCAAAGATAGAGGGAGTGTAGAAAAGTAGGCCCCAGAACCATAGCATAGAGTGAAAAACAAGATGGCCGTGCCCATCGTGACTGCGTGGGTAAGTTCACACGATATTTCCCCGCGAGCACGCAAAAAGCGTCACAAACACGTAAAACGCGTTCCCGAACATGAAATGCGCATCGCAAACACGTTATACACGACCCGGAACAGGAAATAAGGCATCGCGAACCGGCGGGACAAGTGAAAAACAAGATGGGTGCGTCCATATGCGACTGTACGGGTAAGTTCGCGAGATACTATAGCCTGAGAACGCAAACAGACTCCCGAACATGCAATATGCGTTCACGAGCAAGAAAAACACATCGTGAACAGGCTGAACAAGCAACTACTCATGCTCGCGTAGCTAAGCGAAGCTCGCGAAGTGCAAGTGTAAGTTCGCGTAACTACGTGTAGCGTGACTACACAAACTATGCCCAGGGTTAGTGAACAGCAGTGTTGATGCATGGTCATCTTGTGAGGGCCTGTCCTCCTAGTCACATGGGTACATTTGATTATATGCACTTGAGTGTTCATGAAGTGTGAAGGGGTGACTTTGTCAGTAGTGTTGATGTGTGTGTGCCCCTGCAATGCCAACTGCACACATGTATGACCCAGGAGCTGAGTGCCTGTTTGTTTGAATTGCCAGCCCTGTGCTTGTCATTGTGTGTACATGTCGGAGTTGTAGGCTGTACACTGTGCAGTCTGTTGGTGTGTTCTTGCACTCCTGGGGGACACCTCTTTGTTGTTGCAGTCAGTTGTGAGTATGCAGAGTGTGACAGCCAAGTCTGTGTTGTGTTTTGTTGCTCAGCCATGCGTCTTGTTACTGTTGTGCTCACCGTGCAGACCTGCTCAGCGACACTGACATTGTTGGTCACTTTTCTCATGCATTGCTGTCACTTGAGCCATTTATGGCTCCAGTATGGTATGTGGGTGGGATGTGGAGTCATACCATCCCCTATCTGTGCTTCTGATGCCTACCCATTGTGAGTGTCTCTTCCATGTATTTGTGTACAGCACACTCCTGACCTGTCCACTACTGATGTACACACCACTTCAATCTCATGTCACCTACCCCCTGGGTTACCAGTGTGTGAGCCTCCACACCACTTTATTTGTTAGACTATGCTTTGTGGTGCTGATCTATGCACAGGACCAATGTTCCACTCAGGACAGTTTCCCAATTTGTTTTGTGTGATTTTCTTGTACTGGTTTGCAGTCATGGTTGCTCAAGTGCAGTGCAACGGTTTGTGCTGTACAGTCCTCTGGTCATCTTGTTTGCACCCGGGTGTCCATGAGTTGTGCATCTGTGAGCGTTGGTTTAGCTGTATGGGTGTTTTCTGAGGTACTGCTACCCTTCCTGAGTGTGATGTTGTCTGTGTGCTGTGCGGATTTGTGTTGTGGGAGTACATGGTGTGTCACCAAGATGTGTGTGTTACTGATTTGGTTGGTGTGCACACACTGCTTGGCCTGCATGCAGTGCTGTCAGAGTATGCTGCCTTTCAAGTTCCTTGGTTTGCATCCCCCTAATGTCCAGTTGAGTGTGCAATGTGATGGATTGGCAGGTGCATATGTTGTGTTTTTGTAGTGGATGTATGCAGTGTTTGGCCTGTGTTTGCTCTTTTTGCTGACAGATGCTCTGTGTGTGATGTTCTATTTGCATGATATTGTGTGTGAGTAGTTTAGGCATTGTGATACATTATGATATGTGTTGCAAGTGTAGTGTGCATTACTTGTGTGTCTGTCACATGCAGCAAGGTGTATTCTTGTTACTGGGCTTGTTTTGAGTGCACAATAGTGCTCTGTCCTCCCATCTTTGACCTATCACTTGTCAGGATTGTGCATTTGCATGCTTGTGCTACACTATGACACCTGGTTGACTTGATGGGTGGTGTGGTGTCTCTGTCAGTGTTAGCTTATTGTCCCATTGATCCCAGTTTGTGTTAATTTTTTTTTTTAATTTTTGTCCTCATACACCATGATGGGCATTCTTGATGGGAAACAAACATTCCCTCTCAAACGGCCAACCTGGTCCAGCCCTAGCATTGAGGCCTGTGGAGAGAGGAAGATGGAGATCCCTCAAGCAGGAACTGTTTTCTTAGTCTGCTCCGGTTCACACCGTAAACAAGATCCAGTGTTACTTCGGAGACCAAGAACCATCAGAGCCCAGGTAAAATCATAGGACGACCGTTACCTATTTCGCCAGGCCACTAGGGCCGCCCAGATCTTATTATAGCTCGTACTGTCACAGGCCATATCTGATTCACTTGTAAAGATTACATGTTTCAGACACTCCGCAAAAGTTGGGGCGTTTACAGCTTTCCAGGCCCTAGATATCTCTCGCCTTGCCAGGACTATAACATAAAAGATAAATTTAGAGGCTTGATCATTCAGTTGGTAAACTGCCGTTAAGACAAGAAAGATTGTCCCCGGGGTGACCTCCACTTGTTGGTTGCAAAAAACACAGTTGATGGACGGAATGTAGAACAATGTCATACATTCACCCCAGTACAAGGATCTGGGCCTAAATCCATCGTTTTTTTGCACTCCACACCACCCTGGGTTAGACACTGGCTATATGCAAATCAGCTCTGACCCTGTCCCTCATGGGAACAGTCCAGTCCGAACTACCAAGCCATGTCTTTCCCAGACCGGAATCAAGCATCCAAGGACCGGTTTCTGGCAATCAGCCTTCATCAGCCTGGATAGCTTGACTCCAGTGGTGTGGAGAGCCTGGGACTCACGTCTGAGCATACCCAGTCTGGGAAAGACATGGCTTGGTAGTTCGGACTGGACTGTTCCCATGAGGCACAGGGTCAGAGCTGATTTGCATATAGCCAGTGTCTAACCCAGGGTGGTGTGAAGTGCAAAAAAACGATGGATTTAGGCCCAGATCCTTGTACTGGGGTGAATGTATGACATTGTTCTACATTCTGTCCATCAACTGTGTTTTTTGCAATTTTCACCCCGAGTGGGCTGGGTATGCTCAGACGTGAGTCCCAGGCTCTCCACACCACTGGAGTCAAGCTATCCAGGCTGATGAAGGCTGATAGCCAGAAACCGGTCCTTGGATGCTTGATTCCGGTCTGGGAAAGACATGGCTTGGTAGTTCGGACTGGACTGCTCCCATTAGGCACAGGGTCAGAGCTGATTTGCATATAGCCAGTGTCTAACCCAGGGTGGTGTGAAGTGCAAAAAAACGATGGATGTAGGCCCAGATCCTTGTACTGGGGTGAATGTATGACATTGTTCTACATTCTGTCCATCAACTGTGTTTTTTGCAATTTCCACTTGTTGGTTGAGCACATCCTCCAAGAATTAGTGTACCTCAATCCAATAATTGGAGATCCCCGGACAATCCATTAACATATGAAGATCGTCCGCAGCCAGGTGGTTACACCTAGGGCAATGGTATTCTAGGCCCGTCACCTTAGCTAGTTTTCTAGGTGTCAGATATACCCTATGTGCAGTGTATAGATGGTTTCTTTTAAGGGCAGCAGGTTTAACAACTGCCTGCAACATAGTAAAGGAATCCCCCCAGATGCCCCTAATATCGTTGGAATTAGGACTGATGACATTGCCCCATAGTTTTTGAAGTTCAGATTCAGTCAATCCCCCAGCTTCCAGTAAGGTCCAGTACCAAAAGGAGACCTCCGTTTCCATACTCCCCTCCTCCCCTCCTTGAGACTGAATCAAAATTGGGGCTTGATTCTTCAGAGTCCCAGGATTTCGTTGTCCACCATCCTGACAACTGGTAATACTTAAATCTGGTGAGTGTCCCACCTGTCATACCCGAGAGGGACTCCCAGCTCAAAAGCTGCGAATCTTCCTGCAAATCACCCCAGCATATTAGGCCTGCCATTTTCAAAGGCCGGGACAGTTGATCTATGAGACAGTCCGGAGTACCCGGAGAGTCCCAAATTGGGGCCTGGGATGCATAGTAAGGAATTTTTAAACTTTTCCTAATGTATAGCCAGTTCTTCAAGGCAGCACCCAAACGTTTAAGCCTAACTTTCTTATAGAACTTCAGGTCCACAAATTTAAAAAGAAAAAACTCTTGCCTCTGGGGGATGTCATACAATAAAGTCTGAAACAATAAACCCTGTGCAGATGTATCCGTCTTATTGCCCAATATTCTGAAGTTTTTAAAATGAAATGAGTGGCAGTATACAAGTAGATCTGGTAGAGCTAAACCACCCGTGTTTAAGCTTCTCCTGAGCTTTTTCCAGGACATTCTGGAGGACTTGGTGTTCCAAATAAAAGAGCCAATTTTTCCCTGCAATTTTGCAATATTCAGTGCCATAAAAGATAATGGAATTGAATTAAATAAGAAGGTTATTTTTGGTAGTATGATTATTTTTATCAAATTGACCCTTCCAAAGATATTTAAAGGGAGGCTTGACCACCGCTGAAGCAAACCACACACATCTTTAGAAACTCAGGTCAAATTAATTTTAGATATAACCCCAATTTTCTGGGCCAGATGGATCCCCAGATACCTCATTCGAGGCTTAGCCTCTTGTGTCCCCACGTCTTGATTCCATTCCATAATCTCGGTCTTTTCTTTGTTTATATTATAACCCGAGATTTCCTCAAATCGTTCAGCCTGATCCAATAATCTGGGGATAGCTTCAGCGGGATTAGATGTAAAAATGAGCAAATCATCGACATATAGAGCAAATTTTAATTCCAGATCTGCAATTTTAAAGGGGTTAATCAGAGAGTCGGACCTAAGCTGACAGACAAAAGGTTCAATATAAAGATTGAACAGTAGAGGTGATAAAGGGCACCCTTGCCTGGTGCCACGGGAGATGGTAACCCAGTCTGTTAAAACTCCGTTAACTAGCCTGAGGGTCAGAATAAAGAGACCTAACTGCCGAAACAAAGTTACAAGGAAATCCAAACCCGGATAGAGCTTCCCATAGATATGACCAGTTCACCTGGTCAAAAGCCTTAGCGGCATCAATGGCTACTAAAGTCAGTGGGAGCTTTTTATCTGTTGCCACATCTATTGCCGTGATAGCTTGAAAAGTTATTTCATTCAACTGCCTATCGGGAATAAAACCTCTCTGGTCCTGATGTACTATTGTTTTAATAATTCTTGCTGTTCTCGCTGCCAACACTCCAGCAAAAATTGTATAGTCCGTATTTAACACAGAAATTGGTCTATAAGACCCAATTTTTAGCGGGTCTTTGTTGGGCTTGAGGATCAGAGTAACTGTGGCTTCAGACCATGACTTTGGAACACCCTCACCCAATATATAGATTCTATTAAAAAGATTTGTTAAAACAGGGACTACCTTATCAAGCACTACCAAATACAACTCTATTGGGAGCCCATCTGGGCCGGCTGCCTTGCCCCTGGCCATTTTCTTCATCTGGATTTTAACTTCACCCTCTGTTATGCTATAACATAGCAAGGCCCTATCCGACACAGAGATCTGGGGCAGTCCTAGCTGATTCACCCAGTCTTTAGCTCTCTGAGGTGAAAAATAGGTGTCTTCTTTATATAGGTCTTGCATAAATATTCTTGCCTCCTCCCTAATTTGGTCGTCGTCATATATAATGGCTACTGTGCTACTCTGAGATAGGCTTTTGATTTGATTTCTTACCCTATCTGTCCTGGTTTTCCAGGCAAGAAGGGAGCCACATCTTTCGCCATAGGAGAAGTTTTGGAGTTTACTGGCATCCCACCTTTCTTTTAAAATCTTATCCAGGCTTGCTTGAAATTCTGCCCGCAACCCATCCAGCTCACGTTGCAGACGTGGTACTGTATTCTGGTAACATGCCGATGCCCTCTGAAGCTCTTGCTCCTTTTGCTTAATCTTAGAGAGGCGCTCTTCCTCCAGCCTCCTCCTGGGTTTGTTTCTACTAAACATCATTGTACTCAATAATCCTCCTAAAACAGCCTTAAAAGTCTCCCAAACCACCTGATGATTTGTGGTGCCACAATTATACCTAAAATACTCCTCTACATGATTCACCAAGTCCAACTTGACCTCCTCCTTCAGTAATAGGGATCTATCCAGGGTCCACCTTCTCGGACATTCTTTTTGCTTAAAGTTAACAACCAACTCCACCGCAGAATGATCAGAGAGTAGGGCCGGAATGTATAAAATTGAGTCTACTGCCGAAAAAAAGGATTGATCTAGTAGGAAAAAATCTATTCTGGAGTGGTGTCTATACTTCCGGCTGTAAAAGGAAAAGTCCCTTTTGCATCCGTTTTTTGCTCTCCAGATATCTATCAGATTAAACTCTTTGATGATATTTCTCAGCTCCAAGTGTGATTTGCGGGAAGGAATGTATTTAACCCTTGAAGTACGATCTAAAAATTCATCCAGGATCAAGTTAGAATCTCCCCCTAAGATGATGGGTGCTACCATATCAGAAAAGGCTAGTTTTTAATTTCAGGAGAGCCCATGGGGCATCTTGATTAGGCCCATAATAAACTGCACACACCAATGGGAACTCCCTATTGATAGCAAAGCCACCAACCACCTCCCAGATTGATCTGTCTCAACCTTCTCTACTTTAATCCCTGCATTGCTTCTAATTACTATTGCGACTTCCCTAGTATTGCCCTTTTGTTCAGAGCAGAGAAGATCTTGGACCCATCTAAGCTTTCCAAACCCTAACGTACACTCCTGTGCTTCTAGGTGGGTTTCTTCAAGAAAGCAAATATGGGCCTTGGAGTTATTCAGAAACTCACACACTCTAGACATCTTTCTCCGATCTCTTAGTCCATTGACATTCCAGCTAATTATCTTGATTTTATTATTGATGCTATTTATCTTAGGAAGCAAAATCCTGTTCCCACCCGGCCATTATAGTTCTCTTTTCTCCACAGTTCAACGCAGTTGTATGAGGATTGATTTTTACCATTTTTACCCCTACCACCCGTGCCTCCCTGACACCCCCCTGAGATACCCTCCCTTCTCTTCTTTGGCGATCTTGTTGCCTATCGGGACCCTCCTTGATCCGACTCCAGGACCAACCCCCTTACATACAACATATTACCTAACGTGCTGTGACCCTCTTTTATTTTATGCATATTTTATATATATATATATTTTTTTCCCCTCCTTGTTTTCTTTTCGCCCTAATACTTATTCTTAGCCATGTAGGATAAAGGGGGGTGTAAAAATCCCATTTATCGTGCCTCCCAAATTTCAAATGCGAACCTAACCCCTGATATTTAACAGGAAATCTAATGAGAATTATCTTTCATCAGGTTCAAAAATGTGTCCACTTCTTGGGGGAAATACAATTGTAAGACTTATTCCTCCACATCCCCTTCAGTGAAGCGAGAAACTTCATCTGAACATGTGCACCCAGGCTCCTTAGCTCGGGCATTCTGGACCCTAGCTTCCATTGCCTGTGTGCCGTAACTCTGCCCACATCAGAGCGGATAAGATATTTTGCGGAGTCAATTTGGAGAGATGTATCAATACGTGCTCTTCCCAGTATCAACTCTTTGACTGCAAAGGTATGAAAATGAACTAAAATTTATCTAGGAGCTTTTCTATCTGGGTGTTGCCTAAAAGGATCTCTGTGTGCCCTTTGTATTTCTTTTTCGAGGTCAATATCTAATCTATCTTTTGATATTCCCTCTCTGAGAAGTTTACAGATGAGTGATTTAACATCCCCGTTCTCAGCTCCCTCTGGAATCTTCAAAAATGTTAGGTTGTTTCTTCTAGCATGAATCTCCAACCTCTCAATGTCCATTTGAAGTGACTTATTCTGAGCTTTCAACCCCGCTATATCTTTTGCATGCACTTGAGCTACTTCTTAGAGCGTAGCAACTTCCACTTCCAGAGCCCCAGTCCGCTTACAGATGTCATTCAATTTAGTTTCCAGATTCGCACACTTCTCATGTATTCCCTTCTGGTTTGCCTCAGAGATTTCGAATTTCGAAAGTAGGTCCCCTCTAAGGGTCTGTAGAAGCGACTCTAGATGTAAATGTCCACTACTCAAATCTTCAGATCTCACCTCCGAAGCACCTTGATTAATTCTTCCCCCTGCTTCTACGTCGGTAGAGGATATTGAACATATATCTGATGTAGGACAAACTACTGTGCAGATCTCAATATTAGCACTAGGAGGACGATCTCTGTCTTTATCTGGATGCTGGATTAGGATTGGGGTGATAGGTGTAGATAGGACTGGGAGATTAACTACCTCTGACACAGGGGAAATCATCTCTTCAATATCTGGGTCACAGGTTAAGGGAGAATACCGATTTTCAATGGAGATATGGGGGGTAATCTGTGTGGGGAAAGATAGAGAGGAAGCTTTTCCCCCATTAAAGATAGCCACTTGCTCCATTATCCTAAAATAGGATTTTAGCAAGGGAGTGGGTTTTAGGGAGGGGGCAAGATTTTTTAAGGTCTTACGTTTTTTGGACTCCCCTACCCTCGTATTTGTCTCCTTACTTTCTTTTTTCTTTTTCAAAGGAGTCAGTGGGACCACCGCATCCGCCCCCCGTTCCCCCTATGCCTCTCCCCTGTGGAACCAATAGATCCTTTTTCTGCAGCTCCAACTGGGAGCGAAGCTGGTACCTGTTCTTGACAGGTAGTACTCTCTCTCCTCTCCCGTCTTCTGTATCTGAAGTCTTTTCCCTGGCCCTGGAGCTTGTAATTGGGCGCTGTTTTGAAATGGTGTCTAAACTCCCAGAGCCTAAATTAGAAAGGTCTCTTTTCATGAGCGGGACCTGAAAAGTGCCTGGCTTCCTCCGTGGTGGCACACCAATAAAGTTCTGAAGATTTTGCAACTATTGATGCACATGCCCCTTCCCTACCCCTACGGTCCGTATCACAACTGCTCCTCGCCCCTCTGGGGCACGAAAATCAATTCTTGCGGCCACCAACCTGATTGTCTTCCATAATCTCGCCCGATGTCCTCCACAGCCTCCGCCCATCTCGTGCACCGCTGGCTCCGCCTCCACTCGCGTCTCAGCTCCCATTGTTTGTGTTGGGGTATAGTACCTGTGCATTGGTCCCGAGTGACAATGTTGTGTACTCCTGTTCTGTCTGGGGTCCCACTGCCTTTCCATTGTTTGGCTGGCCATATGCGGGCTTGTTTGACTTCTGTGTATGTTGTTTGTGAGGTTTGTGGTTGGCTATTGTTTTTGTGTCAACATTGGTTCAGGCATTCCTGAGTGTGAGTGTGATGTTTATGGATGCACCTCAGGGAGTGTGATTGGTTGTCAATGTACTCACAGGACATCATTTGCACCATTCTGCATGTTTAACACTGCTGTTGAGTGCTGCAGGTGTGAGTTGGGTAGAGGAGGGGTATGTGTGAAGGTCCAACTTGGGTTTGACTGTCAGGGAGTGTGACAATGAGCCATGTGTATTGTGCTGATAACATACACATGTCAAGTAGGTTGAGACAGACATGTGGCTGATCACTGTTTGACTTCAGACACTTCCTATCATTCCTGTGCCTATGCATGGCTTGCCTTGATGTCTCCCTAAGTTGTTGAACAGAGGTCATTTTGGTTTAATTCCATTCACTGTGCCACCCATGTCTGATTTGATGGCCTAAGGGTGGTGTGATGTGTTCCTTCTCTTACATGTGATGTTCACATGCTTTGTGGTTTGCTCCATGGCTTTCCATCACTGTCCACTTCACTTTTGGCTAGCCCATTTAATGTCCTCCATTTCTGCTGACATCTGGTATAAGTATGTGGCTGTGTGTCAGTGTGGGGTGTGTCTGAGTGACTTGTCAGGTAGTGTAGACAGTTCAGGGGATGTTCATATGTAGTGTGAGTCTTTATTTTGTTATTGGACTTTGCTTGACATGAGTGAAGGGTAGGTGTGAAGAAGAGGAATGCCCTGCCCCAGAGTTTCTGTGAAGGGTGTTCCTTTTCACCCCCACCTTCTAAGACAAGCTCCCTGGTTATTTGGTGTGTGTGGTGCAGGGTCTGGCTATACCTGGCAGATGAATTGAGCAGGGGGGCACAGGAGGAGCACACAGCATGTCAACAAATGGGTGTGGGGGGCTAGTGTGTTAAGAGTGGAGGTGGGGCCCTGTGAATCTTTGTGGACTGCCCATGCCTGGCGCTGGCGCTGGTCCTGTCTACTACATTCTGCACAGGATTTCCCGCGCCTGCACTGCTGCGGTGACGTGACCGGGATATTGCTGTGATTTCAAGGTTGATGGGTGACCCAGATGCAGAGGGGTGATTTTGTGACAGGTAGGACATGTGTGGGTGCACATGGGGATGTGTTCCTGTCCCCACCAGAGTGTCTGATGTGGACAGGAACCGTATATCAGTCCAGGAGTTGTGTTGTGTTTGGGTACAGAATAGTGTGATTGCGTACCTGCGGCATTGTCACCGATGGTCCATTATTTGCTGGTAGTGGATCAGGTACAGCACCGGAAAGACTTGTAGAGCTGGATCCATTGCTGTCCGGACCGGGTGGAGGGGACCTGGAGGCTGGTTTCACGCATCGCTGTTGTGTTTCCGCCGTCTCAGTTTGGGTGGTTTCTCTGCTGTGGTGTGATGGGCTGTTTGGGGCATCCTGATTTGTACAGCTGTTGGGAAGTCATTCCTCACAGCAGTGGGTCTCTATTGGCTCCCACTGCCGCATGGGGGGTGCAAATTAGTGGCGGTTCTAGCTGCACCTCGGCGGGCGGGAAATGGGCACGAGTACAGCTGCTGGAGAGCGGAAAATGACATTTTCCGCCAGCACCGCAGATGTGCCTCCACCCACCATCCTAATGAGCCCCCTAATATTGTATAGGTTTGACTTACTTAGTTGCACACTTAGGCCAGATGTACGAGCCTTATAATTCGCAAGTTGCAAAGTGCGTTGGTTTACGACTTGCAATTTGCAACTCGTAAAATATGATGTACAACAGTGTCTCAGACACTGTTTGCAATTCCTAATGGGGTTGCAGATTGCATGCCTCATTAATATACATGAGTCAGGGGCATTTTGCGACCCCATTGGGAATGGCTAGCCCTCCATGCGATGGTGGTCTGCTAGTGTCCTCAGACCACCATGTCTGTGACTGCTCTTTAAATATAGCAAAACTGGAACATTTATGTTTAATATTTTAAGAGTAGGCAGTGGTCCGGGGACCACGGACTGCTCTTAAAAAATATTTTCCCCTGGGAACCCCTTCCTGTTTGCGAGTGTTTTGTAACCACAAATGCGGTCATAAAACAATCATACATTGAAAAGCGAGTCGCTATTTGGAAATAATAGGTTACTGACTATCAAAATAGGGTTTGTACATGGGGCAGACCAATTTTGCGAATGCAAACTGGCCGATTTCCCTTTTGCGACCACAAAATATTGTCGTATATTTGGCCCCTAGGACCTGATTGCAATGTCGGTCAGGAAGCCTCCAACCACTGGTCAGAGGCTTTGCAACCGACATTGTAGGTTTCAAGTGTGACCACTGCATTACGATGACAACATCAGAGTTTAAACTCCCCATTCCCTAAGGCTTTAAAACCAGCCCCTTAACATACACTACCCAGATTGCCCCACCACCTGCCCTGTCCCTAACCCTTAACATATACTACCTGACCCCCTTACATGCTCTGTCCTTAAAACGACCCCAATCCCTCCCACTCCCCCTAGGCTTAATACCCTATCCCATAATTAAAAAACTACCGACCCTCCCCCAGCCCTAAAAACTACCCCAACCCCCTCAGCTCTGTAAACTACCCCCCCAGCCCTAGTGATTATGAACTACAGCGCCACCTAGTGCAGTAGGTGGACAGAGGACGAACGACAAAAAGCCGAGAGCCGAAAGCAGCAGCAGTTACTTCCTCAGTCCCGGTCCCGAATCCCTCCAGCCCCCTCTGCCCTCCACCAGGTGATGTTCAAGCCAGGGGGGCCAACGGGCCGCGACCCGCGATCCGGACTGAGGTACCGCATCTGTAATCCGCGGTCAGTTATCGCGTCCTTGCCTTTTACTGCCTTTCACCGCAGCGGGGAGGAGCGGGAGGAGGACGTGAGTGTGTGCGGGACGCCGCTCCATCTAAAGGCCGAAATCAAGCGGCTGACTCCCGACACTTCACTGCCTTTCTGTTGCTCTTGTGTGTGACTGATTCAGTGGAGGTGCAGCTCGCGGAGCTGAGCAGATCCATCAGAGCCACCAGAGGCGAGAACCAGTGGCCAGAGGTACTGGGTTTGATCAGGCAGAGTGCTTCCAGACTGGGTTGGGCTGTGTTGGGTCGAGTGTTGGGTCGAGCGGGGTTGTGCAATTCCTTGCTCCCCTCTCCCTTCTCTCTCCCCGGCCCCCTGATGGCCCCTGTTTTGGAAGTTCTGGTGGTTCTCTGCTTCAAGCGTTTGAGCTAATGAACCAAACCAAGGCGTGCAGAGCCGACAAGAACTGGCTATATTACGATTTAACTATATTACATTACTAGCAAACCCGATCTTGGGGCACTCAAACTGTCCTCACTGCCTGAACTGCCTGAATTTGCTGGATCACACTGTCTGGCACACTATCTGGCGGACCCGAAGAGAGCCTGACGAGTGGTTGCAACGAGCACGGAGGCAGAGCCAAACAAGCAAAGCAAAGCAAGCAAAGCGAAGCAAAGGCAAGGGACAGGATAGGAAGGAATAGGAAAGCAAAGCATAAAGCAATGTAAAGTAGAGCAAAGAACTAAGGCATTGTAACCCAAACCAGCAGCTGGAAATGCGTTCGGGAAAAACCAGAGGGGCCCCTCCACTCAAACCAAAGCACAAGGCTAAGGACCCCACCACTGCCTTTCTCAGTACACTCCCACCAGGATCCGGTCCACCATGCAGTGGAGATCCGGACTTGCTGTGTGAGCCAGCAACCTCACAATTCCCAATAAAATTCCCATCAGCCTCAGCCGGCGCAACCCAACGCGAGGCAAGTGTTGAGCAACTTACTATATCGTCCTCGGACGCCAAGTGGAAAAGCTGCATCACAGTTTCACGTACTACTCACACTAGGCCCCACTCAGGCCAAAATAGTAGCAAACGGGCCTTGATCACTGACTTTTTAAAAATCGCAATCAAAACTACTTTGGAAAACCGGCACCTCAATGACCACAAGACTCTGAAAGCAAATATATCAACTCAGTTTACCACATCCTCCATAAGTGAGGCCCCAATGAGTCCCTCATCCGACAAACTCATCGAAAGGAGTGAGGATGACAGGAGCGGCCGTCCGACTGACGGTTGGGTAGCCAAACCCAAAATAACCACCGTAGTCCCAAGTCTTCAAATTCTATCCTCAAAAGCACTCCAGCCCCCGGACCTGCACCAAAGGCCAAAATCTGTTGTAATTGAGGCACAAATCCATCATCATTTACAGCCTCCTCAGTCTATTTCTGCCCCCCTGCTTGCAGCCAACACTCTCACCCTTATTTTCAATAGGCTTCCATGATCCTAAAAGACTCCATGAAGGCCCCACCACTCATCAACCAACCACAAATATTATGAGTCCATTTGGCAATCTGATCAGGTTATCAGGAGGCTGCCACCTCGAGGTGGAAAAGCCTGCCAACCCAAACACAAACAGCAGAGACAATCTCAATCAATCTCCTTACCAGTTGGAAGCCACACACCACAAATGACAATACCTCAGCCAATCTGAATCACTGGAGGAGTCGTTCTTTCAGTTTGAAACATACAGATCCACCCCCGCACTGCCACTCCTTCAAATCAAGGACACAGGAATAAGGGACCTAGCCTGCACGTCCCCTAGATGTCAAAGCGACCCGCTTCCAGCCCTTGCTAATAAAATGGAACACCACGCCCAGGCTCCCTCTGGAGAATCCAGCTGCTCCCCAACATCTTTTGTCTGGCCACTCCTGCTGAATACTTTAGACTCAATCGGTAAAGCAATGACCCTCCATGCTGACCAGCTTGATCCCCAAGTAGATCTTTTAAATATTCTAGCAATTCACGTCCAGGGGATTGAACAAAAACTACACAGCTTCAACGAGTTGATCACGAAGGTGCAGTGGGACCAAGAAAATACATACCAACCGTGCCACTGTCATTGTACTCAAATCATCGATAAAGTAGCCGCTGTACCAACCTTACTGACAGACCTCCTGGGTACCACCAGGGAAGCCCTTTCAAACAATCCTCCCAAGGCAGGTAATGTTCATGTGGCCCCACGGGAAAAGGAAACGGAAAGCCCCAGGCACACAGAAGGACAATTTACCGGCAGCACGGGAACTTCTCCAACCTCAATCCTAGTAAATATATCCGCACCGATGGCCGCTAACTCTCAAGATAATTCTAATACTTTGGCCTCCCAATCCTCCGACTACTGTGATCAGTCTCCAGGAAGGCTGTCTAAAGGAACCAAGCAACTAACCAAGCGAGAGAAAAAACGCCTCAGGAAAGCAAGAAAAAGTAAACAACCAATACAGTCAATTAACGTACCTACCTCCCGTCCAACCTGAACAGGAAAGGAAACAAAGCATAAAAGATGAGGTCCCGAACACTTTGAAAGCAATAAGCAACAAGGAATCCCTACCCGCCCCTCTCGCCCCCCTCACTATACTTAGCAGCCCAGATCACATTAAAAGGAAGCAAACGCCGCCAGATAACCTTTATAGTCTATTCAAACCTTCAACCAGGAAAGAGAAGCAACTCCTCAACACCTTGGTTAAACAAACAGTAAAATGTTTATCTCCACCCAGGATGGAAATGAAAGAAGCAACTATAACGTACCCTAGAGAGGCCAATATGATAAAGGAGAATGCCTGGAAAGACTGTCACAACCTTGAGAAAACTTATAAGTCAAGCCCAGGAAGCAATGTCACTGCCAACGTAAAGGTCAATAAAACTCCCACACAAAACAATACCAACGTCTCTCTGCATTTGCCCATTACGTTCTCAGGGCTCACAGGGGGAGCAACAACAACAAAAAATGGTGCCAATGGTGCCAAATATGCGCCGCAGCTTGATACCTCCCCAAACAATAAAAAGCTGGACTTTATCCCCCACTATGCCTCAAGGGGTAACCACGATATTCGTAACAGAAGCGTTCTGTTAAAACTATTTAAAGCACTCCCTTCTTTGAGACATATCAACTCCAGGAACATTGAAAGTATAGAGTTCCATCAGAATCGGCATTCTGAGGAATCCCAAGAATCAACCACAGCCACTTTCACTGACCCCCTCTTAATTGAGCAAATCTGGCAGCAGAGGGCCCCCTTCGAAAAATGGGGCATTGAGCTAAAAAAGATCCACCCCGTAATATCCCAGCCCGCTACACATGCCTTTACACCCAGCAGGTCTGTCAGTTAAAAGGCGCCAGATAACCACAGCCCACTTTCAGGATAGATACCAAGGCCAGGACAATTACAATTACGTTTGTTCACCCTAAAGCCAGTCAGTCTACCGGACCTCTGCAATTAAACATGCCTAGAACCACCCAAGCTGGAGCATGAAAAAATCTACATGTTGCCACTAACTCAGTCAAAGGCTATAAAATCTGCTCCTGGAACATGTTTGGCCTCGGCGCGAAACAAGAAGACCATGACTTCAAGTAGTTCATTACACAACACAATATACTCCTCTTCCAGGAAACATGGCTAACAAAATCCACTCCCCTAATATGCTACAAGGAATTTCAGAACCCGGCTACAAAGGGGACTAACCAAAGGAGAGCAAAAAGTGGCCTTTCCACCTTTGTTTCGATTGATATTTCCAGACTCGCTTCAGCCGTAGACCTTGATTCTCCCTGGTTGCAATGCGTCAAACTTGATGCCCCATCTTTCACCAGCTTATTGATCCTGAACATCTACATACGCCCAGCGCCCAAACAAAAATGGGCACGTTTTGACCACTTAATAGCCTCACTGGCCACAGTAAAACTCTTCTATCCCAATGCCAACATCATTCTGTCAGGAGACTTTAACATGACCTTACTGCATGAAACAAGAGGCACTAGGGGGCACACTCATGGCTAATCTTGACGTGACACTTTTGGCAAGCAATGCGTAGTTCACTTGTATGACCTTTCAATGTGAATGCTCAATGGTCACAGCCCGACAGACAATCCAGCAGCATACACAAGGGTCACTCAAAAGTCAGCTTCAATCATCGATTATTCTTTCACAGACCACAACCTCGTTCAACACATTCCAAACTTTCAAATCTTGGATAGAGCAGAGAGCGACCACCAACCACAATCCTTCACGCTCTTAAGAAAAAACATAAACCCAATTCTTATTAACGCAATGTCGCAACAACTCCATTGCCATAACCTTAAATGCCTCACCTGGAAAAAAGACAACATAAGCGGCTTTATGGATTCATGTATCAGTATCTTGAAGAAATCCAAAACCGAACCATCTAGCATCCGGGCCTGGGAGTCATTTACCAGAGAGCTAAATCAAAAGTGTTCTAAACAAACAACTGGCCGAAACACAGGAAAACCATTGGGGACAGCATGGTTCACCAAAAGCCTCAGATTTCAAAAACAACAATTGAATAAATATTTACGACAACTAAGAACTCAGGGCTCATCACCCATCCAAGACCAACTGCTCCTAATTTCCAAAGCCATAAAAATCTTCAAAAGATTTGATTTGATTTGATTTGATTGGTGGATTTATAAAGCGCACGAATGCCCAAGGGCGTCTTGGCGCTGATGAACTGAGCTGCAGAAGAGAAAGAGCCTTGCTGCCCACATAAATGGACTAACCTGAGAAAAGCCAAGTTTTCAGGTTCTTCCGAAAGGCCACCAGTGAGGGACTGTTTTTTAATTCAGCGGGTAACATGTTCCAAGTTTTTGCTGTGTTTAGTAGGAAACTTCTCCCCCCCATCTTAGTTGTTTAAATCTGGGGGTTAAAAGAAGCTTAGCACTACTAGATCTTAGTGCCCTGGATGGTTCGTAATGTTTTAGATTTCTCTTTAGGAAGTGAGAGCCTGATCCGTGCAGTGTTTTGTAAGCCAGACAAGCTGACTTGAACTGGATTCTTTTTCCTACAGGGAGCCAGTGGAGACCTCTCATTTTTTGGGCCATTGGTTCGAACCTAGGAATATTCAGTACCAGCCTGCCTGCAGCGTTCTGTAGCCGCTGGGGTTTTAATAATAGCTGTTTTTGCAACCCTGCATAAAGTGCATTGCCATAATCTAATTTAGAGAGGACCAGCAAGGTGACCAGGGTTTTGCATGTGTCCGGTGGAATGTATGGCAGCAGCTTCCTGATTAGTTTTAGCGTGTACCATACAGGGGAGGCGAGTTTGTTTATTTGTGCCTTAAAAGTAAGTTTGGAGTCGAATATAACCCCCAAGTTCCTTATGTTGTCCACTGGCGATGGACATCTGCCGAGACTGTCGGGCCACCATTTGCTAGACCAGATGTGGGGTTCAGCCCCCAGAAGACATTAAGGCAGCTAAGAAAGACTTCCATGAACATCTTTGGGCGAAACTCCATTACTCTTGTAAACAAAGAGACTCCAAGCTCTTCTGGGAAATTATCAATCAGTTAACAAATGGCAGGAACCAACACCACAACTCAGACATCATGGAGGAAACCTGGAGAGCCCACATTGAATTACTATATAATGAAAGTCCACCTCGAGGCATCGTCGATTGTGGCTTCCAACTAAATAACGTAGCTATTGCCAGAGATCAAGAAAATAACGACTCCCCCCCGATTTAGACCTTCCCCCACAGATCCTCAAAGAACAAGTCTTAAAAACAATAAAAAATCTAAGATCTGAGGGTGCCCCTGGGCCCAACGGCCTCCCAAACGCCTTGTTTTGGCGCAATCCACAATTTTGGGCGGATAACCTAACTCCTCTTTTTTCGGACATCCTAGCCTCCAACACGATCCCTAACTTCTGAAGCGGAAGTATTTTAAGCCCAATATATAAATTGGGCTTTCGTTCTGATCCTTCAAATTACAGATTGATCGCACTAATTGATGTGGAGGCTAAAATATACACTTCAAACCTTCTGGCAGACCTAGAGGACTGGGCGGCGAGAATAAACCTGATTCCTCATACGCAAACCGGATTCAGGGCCGGGATGGGCACTCTGACGAACATTTCTGCTGTAACCCTCCTGGCCAACCAAGCCCTCGTAAAATCAAGGCCACTTTGTGCATGTTTCAACGACCTCAAAGCGGCATTTGATAAGGTCTCAAGAGCCAAGCTATGGGCAAAAAAGTATAACTGGGGTCCCAGATAAGTTGCTGGAGGGCACAATCAACCTGTACTCTCAAACATGGGTCCATATCAGAAAATGAGATGGGGACAGCATTACTAAAAAGATCCAAACACTCAATGGGTTAAAACAAGGGTGTGTCCTGGCACCCTGCCTCTTCAGCATTTACACTACTGATCTGGATGAGCACCTTTGGTAAACTCAATCTGACCCTCCGAAACTTGGCACAATACCCATCCCCAGCCTTCAATATGCGGATGACATTGTTTTACTAGCACAAATGCCAGTTGGATTGCAACGATTAATTACCAAACTTGGAGCTTATACCACCTCCGTCCAACTAACCATCAATCACCAAAAAACGAAGGTGATTTACTGTAACAAACATCATAAAGCCAACCGCACATTCACTTGGACCTTGGAAAAGCAAGCTTTGACCGAGGTGGACTCATACAAATATCTAGGCTTCCAAATTGATTGCAAACTTACCTATAAGATACATCTGCACCAAGGTCGCACAAAATCTCAACAGCTGCAGTTTGCCGTCAAAATCTTAAAAAACAAGCTTGCAGGCGGCGCCACAGGTCACCTATTAAAGGTCATAGCAGCAAAATTCTTGCCCTCCATCTCATACGGCACAGAAATCTTGAACGGCAAGGACGCCACCGGCCTGAACCTAGCACAATCAATTCTTTTCAAGAAACTGTTTGCAATCCCCCGCCATATTCCGCAAGCTCAAATCCGACTTGAATATGGCCTAAGAAATCAGATCCCTGATAGACAAGGCGCATTAGTCAAGTACTACTGGAGAATGCGGGACACAGAGGAGAATACACTGGCCCACTTTTGTTGGGTAGAAATGGAAAAGGAAGCCAAACTCAAAAATTCAATCTTCGAAGCTTTTAATGCTTCGCTCTTGGCATTGAAGTTACAGGAGCCCTGGCTTACTGCCTCTACCTACCCCGGCTTCAAATCTGCGGTTAACAACGCCATAAAATGGAATTCTTTATTATTATTTATTTTATTTATTTGCAGGTTTGTACCGCGCTGGCTTCACTCCCTGAGGAGTATCTCCGCGCCTTTGGCTTCTACAAATGGATTAAGAGGAGGAGTCTTTGAGGCTGTTCTAGTATTACTGTTTAAACAAAAAGGTCTTCAGCATTTTCCTGAAAGGAAGGTGGTCTACGCACAGCCTGAGGGATATAGGGAGGCTATTCCAGAGAGGGGGTCCAGCTATTGAAAGTGTTTTAGCTCCACGTGTTTTAGATAAAACAGCCCTAGCAAAAAAAAAGCACGCCTGGTCCGTGATACAGACATACCAGAGGTTGCAACTCCAACCTTATTTGCTAGACTATTTCCCGCATCAGAAAAAGCATTTGTTCACGCTACTAAGGCTTGGGTCTTATCCATCAAAGGACCTAACCCCTAAATGGAAATACGCATGGCAATCAAAGGAATGCCGCCTGTGCGGAGCTTGGGACGAGTCGTTATTGCATCTAATATGCATCTGTCCCGCTCTAATAGAAATGCGCAAAATGGGCCTTTGGGAGGTTTTGAGGAAGGAACAAATAAGAACTTGCAGAGCAGCAGTGATTAACTGTCTCAGGGGCTCATCTATCCCACAGTCCTACATAGCCATAAACATTTTTAGAAATGCGGCAAAAGAACTGGCCATTGCAGAACCTGCTAACCAACTCATGCAGTGCTAGAACATTTTGCTTTGAAATCCCTTGACAGCCTTGTTTATGTGTTAATTCTTTTTAAAACATTGCCATTTTATATATTTTTTTAATAATAGCAACAATGTATACTTCTGCATGTTTTATCTATGGTGGTTTTCCCACCCTTTTATGATTTTTTTTAATGAAACCAAATAAAAGTTTGTTTGACCTGACCTACCCCCCAGCTCAGCCCCACTTACCTCACCGCATCCTCTGGCTTTCTTCCTGGCAAGGCCTTCCTTCTTCTGCCCAGCAGCAGCTCGCAGCCAGTTGCTAGACCATGCACTGCCTTAACCAGGCGTATGCGTTTTAAAGGCAAGTGTGGTTATGCTTGTGATGTTGGAACACACGTGGCTGAGGCCGTGGTGCTCCAACTGTTTCCCCTTGTACAGTACTAAAGTAAACACAGCACAAGAAAACAGGAGAAAAATCCCAACATATTTTAGGAAAATAGAGTACATTTTTATAAATAAAATGAGACCAAAACAATAAAAATCCATTCAGCAGAACAAGAGTTATGAAATTAAAAATTGTATGATTAAAAATAACTGCAAAAAGGGTTAAGCCCCCCCCCGAGGTGAGACTTTGCACAAGACCTGGTCTTCTGGGGTTGGACCCCCCCGGTGTCTGCTCCCCCGGTGCCAGTACCCTGGTGTGAGAGAGGAGAGGGGGTGCACACAGCGTACATTTGGGGCCCCGAGCGAACTGTGGAAAAGGGGAGAGCCTGACTTGCAGGTGGTGGAGCTGGAGCCTGCGGAGAGCCTCCATTGACCGCCCTGGGGTGACGAATCGAGGTGTGGGGGACCCCCAGTCGTCCGCTGTGAGTGTTTGGCAGAGGTCGGTCAAGGTTGGAGCCACCTGGGAGCGGTGACCCTGGGCTCGGTGGATTGCCCCATAGCCCCCCTTGAAACCCCCCTCCCCCCCGTGGAGGACTAAAGTGGTCAGCGAGAGTGGTGCAGGTGCGGAAGACCGGCTTGGACTGTTTTAGTGGGGGTTATTGGTGACGTGAGATCCATCACTGAGCGGTCTGTGACTGATACGGAGGCGGGAGCCCCGGATAGTGCCGGACCATGACCAGAGGGGGGGGTGGGCCTGCCAAGCAGGGACCCATTGACAAATATACAGGTCCAAGTGGAGGCTCCGGAGCGCCCGGTGGTCAGGGGTCGGGTCCCGACAACGCAGCGCTCATGGCGGCCATTACCCAGTCCAGGGACATGCTGGATGCCAAGATTGGGGCAGTTGGGGCGGACGTGACCCTATTGCGCCAAGACCTGAGCAACGCCGTAGCACGGATAACAGAGATGGAATCCCGGATTTCGGTTGTGGAGGACGATGTGGGGACCCTGAAGCGGAAAATGGCGGCCATGGAAAACATTCAACGGGGCCTGGCGCTCAGGGTGGAAGATGCGGAAGGGCGCGCGCGCAGAAATAACCTTTGCTTCGTGGGCTTTCCGGAGGGCTGTGAGAAGGGACACATGGAACAATTTTTGACCCAGTGGCTGGAGAGTTGGCTCCCCCCAGATGTCCTGTCCCGCTGTTTCGTGATTGAACGCGCCCATAGGGCCCTGACGCAGAAGCCGCCGGCAGGAGTGAGGCCCAGACCAGTGATCGCTAGACTTCTGAACTTTCACGACAGAGACACAATATTGCGGGAAGCCAGGGCCAAAGACTCCCTTCTCTTTGAGAACCGGAAAATCATGATTTTCCCTGATTATACCAGACTTGTACAACAGCAGCGGCACTCCTTCATCGCCGCCAAGGCGAAACTCCGAGGCCTAAAAATCCAATACTCACTGCTCTATCCAGCTCGCCTTCGGGTGGTCTTTCATCCCGCACTCAGTTTTTTGACACGCCGGAGGAAGTCTTCAAATGGACTGACAAAACTGTGAGCGTCAGGCCCCATGCTCAACCTGGATTGAACCCGGGACGCTCGAGAGACTCATCGCAAGACCGAGGGGACCAGACGGCCCGGGCCAAAAGGAACAGACGATCTCGATCTAGAAAACGCTCTGCTTCTAGGAATGGGTCTCCCACGGCGGAGCCCGGCAACTCCGATTAGTCTGGCAAGGGCTGATGAGACACAGTGGGACTGCGCTCACTGCTGTGGATGTCGTGGGCTCCAAATGGAGAGGAACTATACTCTAATACTTTATTGTATTGATGTTTGCCTGCTGCACCTCTAGTTGTGGCTTGTATGCTTATCTGTTATTGAGTGGGGGGTGGGGTGGGAGGAGTTCGGGGTGCTCCCGGATAGGGGCTACTTGTCTCCTACGTTAGTGGGAGTTGTCACGGGAGGGGGGGGTTCATATTGTTTGCAGGGATAGTTGGGATCCATTGGTATGGTTGGCCTTGGGCACTATGTTTTGGGCCCGAGGATACCCATGCCACGACAGATACTTCAGAGTTCTATGAGGTATAGGGGTGGGGGGCACGAGGGGAAGGGGGGGTGGGCCTGGTTGGGGTGGGGGGGGAAGCTGTTGTTGTTACGGGGCGTGGGGGCAGATGGGGGGAAATGCACGTGATTCCTAATGCTTTGCCAATGATTGTGATGTGTGCTCGGGCGTGGCGCTGGAGGCCAGATGGGTCCATTTCATTCGATTATGGCTGACACACCGCCGTCGGGGCTCCTTAGGGAGTCCATGCGAGTGATAACTTGGAATGTAAGGGGGATGCTCGATAAGATCAAGCGGGGCGCTATCTTGCGGTGGGGGAAGAGGGAGGCTGCGGATGTACTTTTGTTGCCAGAAACTCACATGATGGGGACGAAAGTGCTTAGCCTGCAGAGGTTTGGCTATCAGCAAGTTTATCATGCTGGATTCTCGAGGGGGTCCAGAGGGGTTGCTGTGTTGGTACACCGCAGGCTGGCGTACGTCCATGAGAAACAGTGGTCTGACCCACAGGGTCGATACATTTTTATTAAGGGGATGGTGGGGACTGAACCAGTGGTCTTTGGTAGTGTTTATGCCCCTCCCCCATTGCAATGGTCCCTGTCTGAGAAGTTGTTTGCAGTGTGGGCGGACATCCCGGAGTCCTTGGCAGTGCTGGGAGGAGATTGGAATGAAGTGATGGACGTATGTATGGATCGTCGGAGATTGCAGGGGGTGTTGACAGCGGCTGCCCCTACCAGGTTGAATGCAATGGTGGAAGGGATGGGCTGGGTAGATGTGTGGCGCCATATGCATCCCAGGGAGCGAGACTTTACGTATGTATCGGCAGTGCATGGGTCGTTTTCACGCCTGGATTATATCTTTGTGCCACATGCTTTCCTGAACAGGGTGTGGGAGGCTGGGATCCTACCTAGAGGATTGTCAGATCACTCCCCGGTGGGCGTTAGGGTGGGACTACAGAGGGCACGTCAGCCGTTCCGCTGGAGAATGTCCTCATGGCACCTTCAACAGGCCGACTATGTCCAACACCTGCGAGGTGCGATTGCGCATTATTGGCAGGAGAATCTGGTGGAGGGGATAGATGCGGTAGTGGTTTGGGAAGCCATGAAGCCCACCTTAAGAGGGGTGGATATTGCATGGTGTGCGGTGGCGCGCCGTAAGCGTAGGGAGGCCATCACTGAGGCAGCGGCGCAGGTGGAAAATCTAGAACATCGGTGATCGGTGTCGGGGGGGGGGGGATGAGGTGGCGGTGAGGCTGCTCCTGCAGGCACAACAATCATATGCATCTGTGTTGCTGGACGAGGCTCGGCAAGCTTGGCTGGCCACGCGGAGCAGAATCTACCAATGGGGAGACAAGTCCTGTACTATGCTCCATAGGCTGTGTCAACGTACCTTCCAGCCGATTACGCTTCCGGGCCTCACCGACCGAAACAGCGTGGTGATCACGGACCCGTCGGAACTGGCAGCGAGCTTCGCCCATTACTATAGGGAGCAATATGCTCCACGGGACTGCCTCTCAGCTGATGCGATCGATAAATTCATTGGAGACTTGCCTCCAAAGACCGTCTCAGATGAAACCAGGAAAGCGCTAGACCTCCCCTTTATGGCGGAGGAACTGGGAGACGCGCTGGGACAGCTTAATACGGGGAAGGCACCGGGACCGAGTGGCTTCCCGTGCGAATTCTATAAAACTTTCCATCTCCAACTGGGGTCCCACTACCGAGCCGCGCTGGAGGTGGCGCGATCACAGGGTAGACTGCCTGCTGATTGGCGACACGCCGAAGTGGTGGTCTTTCAGAAGCCCGGCAGGCCCCCGGACAGACCGGATTCTTATCGCCCGATCTCCTTACTCAATATCGAGGTCAAGCTGCTGGCTAAGGCCCTGGCAAACCGACTGCTTCCATATGTGACTGACCTGGTCCACCCAGATCAAGCTGGCTTTATGCCGCATAGGGCGACAAGGCATAATATCAGGCGGGCACAGGCAGCGATAGATGCCATGAGGGCCAAGGGAGAACGTGCGGCCCTACTGCTAGCGGATATAGATAGAGCCTTTGATTCGGTCAGCTGGAATTACCTGTTTGCGCTCCTGCTGCACTTAAACTTGGGCCCGGTGTTTGTCTCCTACGTCAAACTGCTCTATACCGATATCACGGCGTCTGTGCGAGTCTCCGGGGCGGTCTCCGAGAAGTTTCCGATCGGCCGCGGGACCCGACAGGGATGCCCGCTGTCTCCATATTTATTTGCATTAGCGATGGAGCCTCTGGCCTCTTGGGTACGTATAGACGCGCAGATGCGGGGCTTTGAATGGGGTGGAAACATCATCGACAGAATCGCATTATATGCAGATGATGTCCTCTTCTTTCTAACAGATCTGCACAGATCGGGCCCCCGAGTTCTAGAGATCATGCGTATTTTCGGGGAGGTCTCGGGCCTGTGTCTGAACCCGCGTAAGTCCACTCTGTGGGTGTTGGGAGGCGGAGTGTAGCGGACCCATGGGCAGCGACATTGCAGGTGGCGGCCGGGGGACTGAAATACCTGGGAGTGTTCCTCACTGAATCCGCTGACGTCGCGTGGGAAAGCAACGTGGTACCGGTGTGGGACAAAGTTCAGACGGATATCAAAACATGGTCTCGAATGCCTCTTACCATATTTGGCAGATCAGCAATCTTCAAGATGGTCGCGCTCCCGCGCCTCTTATACCAGCTACAGAACCACCCCCACCTCATTGCGCCCCAGTGGTTTCGCCAGGTTAACTCTGTTCTGAGCCGCTTTCTCTGGGCTGAAGGGGCTGCTAGGGTGGCGTTGCGAACGTGCTTCCTGTCCACATACTGTGGTGGACTGGCTACGTCGGATCTGTTGTCTTATTATCAGGCCTCCCACTTGTTGGTACTTAACGAGTGGTGGTACGGGGATAGAAGAGACCCAGCCTACGCCCTGGAGCGCTCGTTGATGGGCGATAATACGCTGCACACGATCCTATACTCTGCCACATTGAGGCGCGGGTTGCCGAGTACTGCGCAAGTAGTCTTTGTAGTATGGCGGCAGGCGCTGCGTCGCATGGGTTGGTGGGGCAGATTAACGGCAGACACTCCGTTATGGAAGAACGGGAGGCTCCCCGAGCTGGCCTCGCTAAAGGGGTTTGGTGGATGGGATGCGGTTGGGATCTCGTCGCTAGGACACGTACTGACCGGGGTCACCCTCAAGTCCTTCCAGGAGCTCAGTACTGAGTTCCAAATGCCCAAGACCCAATTCTTTCGCTACCTGCAGCTTCGCCATGCCCTGGAGCCTAGTATCGTGGGTCTGGAGTCGTTGCCGGAATTTAGCCCATTAGAGGCGAAGGTCTTCATGGGCGACCTGGGTGATAAGAAAGTGTCCAGAATCTACCAAACACTAGTGACGCACTGCTCTTCCTCCCTACTTCCCCTGAAGGAGGCCTGGGAGAGAGACGTTGGACCCCTATTAAGCGCACTAATGCCGAACACTGTCAGTTTGTTGTGATCACGTGCAAGGGGTTAGGGAGGGATAAGGGGTGGGCTGAAGGGAAGTTGGGTGGTTGGGGTGAGGGGGTGGAGGTGGGGGTGGGGGGTTTGTTTTCTCCTCTTTCATTGATTAAGCTATGCAACAATACTGAAATGTGTCATGATGTGTGGTGGTGATCTCCGGTTGTGGGGAGCCACGTGCTTGCTTTGCCTAATCGATCAATAAAAATTTGTTGTGAAAAAAAAAAGGGTTAAGCCCAACCACAGTAATCTGGTTGTTCTTGACCGGGACAAAGTAAAAGTTAAAGCCATCCACAATAGAGTGTGGACAGATGCAATGGCTTAGTCTCACGAATAGAAGCCAAATCTGTTCAGGGGCCCAAAGCAGCAGGCTTTGGTCAAAGAGGGCTCCAAATGGTCAGATAAACGCTGGATGCGGTCTCTGTAAGCTGTTGACTTTTGGTGGGAACTCTCAAAGTGGAAGGAATTTAAATTTCACGCCCACAGAAGGTCGTATTTTTTTGTTACCGTTGCCCAATAAGGATTTCTATCTTCAGACTTGGAGCCTCATTTATATTTTGTGGACGACCCGTCGTTTTGCCATGGGGATTGAGTAAAAACCTCCATCCCCATGATAAAGATACCTCCTGACAAATGTATTAATGACTACCAAGATTGGAGTCATTTATAATACATTGCCAAGTACTGCCATCACGGCGTTCCTGTCAATGCATCTCACGGTTTGATGCAGGACTGCATCAGCATGACACAACCCTACACCAAACAATATTATTATTTTTTTATTTTCAAAATGCGAATCCCAAAGCGGATTTTCTTTTTTAAAAGAGAAAAAGTAATGCTGCCCTCGCCAGATTGGCCCAGTCCCCCATCGGTTCTCAGAGCAAAAGTTTCTCAGTCGAAGACCTCAAGAAACTTCGAGAGGAGTACACTCTGTCAACAGCCAAGGATCCAGGACATTGAGGAGAGTATTTGGCTTCAATTTAAAAGAGGTGAGCAGCAGGGTCATGGGCGGGTCCAGTTGCAACTGGTCAGCTTGGAATGCAGGGGAAACACCTCTTGAAGCTTGTAGTGTCCTGTAGCCCAAAAATGAGGTCAACTGTATGACCCTTGGATTCCTCTTCTTTGTCCTATATAAAAGAGGGAGAGCAGGTCCAGTTGTCTAGGCTCTTCTCAGGTCACAGACGTAGGTCAGTCCTCTTCTGTTCTTCTGCAGGCCCAGAAGGGGTCTGAGGAGAGCACTGGGGATGCCACATTTCAGGCAGTGTCAGCCTGTTGTTGGGGGAAACTCCTGGTCACACCCTAACCAATGAGGTAAGGGTTCCCGGGAATGACTCTATTCACTGTTGCAGCACTTCCGCAAACCATCCTTTGGGGTTACTCAAAAAACAGTTCAGGGACAGCTTTACCCCCACCCCACTTCTTTTGGAGACAGGCTGACTAGAAAAACAATGGGAGGCAGGCCTAGGTGGGTGTTACATCTGGATGTTAATAGGGTAGGCACTCGTTAATACTCAGGAAGGGGCTGGCACAACCCCCAGGCCATCCTGCTCAAGCCTTTTGCCTACTGTTTGGGTGCAATACACGTAACACTCCAGGAGAGCGATTTACAGCCAGAATGGTACATTTGGCTCAACCCCTTCCCTGCTGCTGTCAACCATTGGCCGTCCCGAGCACTACCTCGCTGGTGCTGCGAACGTCCAATGACCGACACGGCCCCGCCCACTCCGCGGAACTGCCGCACTGCTGCCAAATAACGGCCGTGGCTAAAGTGTTAAACAGACAAATTATAGCGTTCTAAAAGTGCCATTTCAAAAATACTAATATATGTGATTTGTTCATTAAGTTAAATTTTAAATTAATATTAAAATGAGTCCTTGAATCATTGTTGTAGCTGCTTCCAAACGGAATACAAAATGTTATAATGTAAACCAGTGTTTTCCCATGAGATGGCTAGCCTTGCCACGGTGAACAAGCATTTACAATGCAACGGTTTCGCCTTTGGAAAAGTTAGAGCTATTGGCATTGTAAATGACAAAATTTGTTTTTATGTGTTGGTTTTGAAAACAGATAAATAAATGGCATTGTCATTTAAATTGCCAATAGCTTAATCTCTCGTAAATGTGAGACCTATTGTACCCTACGGACGAGCTCAGCAGACAGCAATTACTACCACATACACACACCCAGAGCCAGCCACACACACCCAGAGCCAGCCACACACACCCAGAGCCAGCCACACACACACCCAGAGCCCCCCCACACACACACCCAGAGCCCCCCCACACACACACCCAGAGCCCCACACACACACACACACACCCAGAGCCCCACACACACACACACACACATCCAGAGCCCCACACACACACACACACCCACTGGAGCAGTCACACACACCCACTGGAGCAGTCACACACACCCACTGGAGCAGTCACACACACCCACTGGAGCAGTCACACACACCCACTGGAGCAGTCACACACACCCACTGGAGCAGTCACACACACACTCTGGAGCAGTCACACACACACTCTGGAGCAGTCACACACACACTCTGGAGCAGTCACACACACACTCTGGAGCAGTCACACACACACTCTGGAGCAGTCACACACACACTCTGGAGCAGTCACACACACACTCTGGAGCAGTCACACACACACTGACGCTCTCAGTAGCGGTCGCTCCCCAACCTCCCTGCTCTAATCCTGGCATCGTTTGGCTCCCTGATTCACTCCTGATATCGTTAGGCTGCGTGCATTGCCCTCATCAGATAAGTATTGTTGGGCTGATTGCTGTGTACAATCGCGCTATTTTGCGATAAGCCCTGCCAAATTGATTTAATATTCATATTCTCTGCGCTCGCTGTGTTGCTCTTAGCCATACGTTTGTGCTCTGAATACTTCTAGCGCTTTACTGAATTGTGCTTTGGATATTTGTAGCGCTTTGTAGAATAATTGTACACACACTGGAGCAGTCACACGTACACACTGGAGCAGTCACACGCACACACTGGAGCAGTCACACGCACACACTCTGGAGCAGTCACACGCACACACTCTGGAGCAGTCACACGCACACACTCTGGAGCAGTCACACGCACACACACTGGAGCAGTCACACGCACACACACTGGAGCAGTCACACGCACACACACTGGAGCAGTCACATACACACACACACACACACTGGAGCAGTCACATACACACACACACACACTGGAGCAGTCACATACACACACACACACTGGTGCAGTCACATACACACACACACACTGGAGCAGGCACATACACACACACACACTGGAGCAGTAACATACACACATACACACACAGCTTGGAGCAGTCACACACACACACTGGAGCAGTTGTGTGGCCCCCAGAGCTCTCATTGGGTGCACTGTCTCCTTCTCTTGAGTTTCCCTGCAGCCATGGGTGCTTCAGACCCTAGTGTGTGGCTCAGTGGCTCCCACAATGCATTTAGGTTGCTTTTTATCCCCTAACACGGCCTGCAAAACTTACGTCTCCTCCTTCCCCGCCCGAGGCCCTCTGTACCTGCCCGCCCCATTCCGAGTGCTCCGTCTGCGCTCCGACTCGAGCCCGAGGCTTCGACAGGCCTAGGTGGCGTTCTATCACACAGAGGCGAGTCCGGTCGTGGGAACAGTGCACAATCCAGTGCACAGCGTGCAGGGATGCCGCCACATCACCCCAGTTCCGCCACCCCTCCTCAGAGCCAGCGCATTACCTGTTGTTGTGTTCATTCTTCCCTCGGGTGTCGGCGGGTGGCTCTGACTCAGTCGACCCCTTGCAGCGGGCCGCTCACGTCTCCTGTTCACGCGCCCGCCCCTTCGGCCACCGGGGCGCTTCTGTGCCTCAAGCCTCCGCCAGCAGCCCCCAGGCCCGCGCCACCCAGGCCCTGGAAAGCGTGGAGAAGCTCAGGGACCGGCCATTCAATTCCTGCAATAGAGCAAGAAGGCAAGAGGGGGAGAAGGCGGGTGAGGGGGCGTGCACGCATTACACGGCGCAGCCTCCCCGCGGCCCGGGGGTGGGAGGCAGATTTAACCCTCTGCGCACCGACAGCTCCGTGCAACTGGTGAAATTGTTTTCTTCACAGCGCCTGAGCCGGGGAGCGGTGGTAGTAACACCAGTGGCGGCTGGTGGATTTTGAAAGTGGTGGGGTGAAAAATGTTGTACCTTAATGTAATAAGCGAGCAAGCGAAGCGAGCATGCCGACCTGAAAAAGGAGGGTGTGGGGGGAAATTTTGAGAAAAAATTGATTCAAATGGTGGGTTTTACACCACATATTTACTGCAAATTGTTGAAAAAAGGGGGATTCAAATATAGCATTTTTAAAGCACAACTGTGAAGAAAACATTACAATCAAATCAAAAATAGTGAGACAAACATAAAATGCTGCTCTGCAGGTCTGTTTTTTTAGTGTACTCATGTGCTTCCTTAGGCTCTGTACTGGGAACAGATAGGAAAAGGAAAACTGAACATACTTTAGAATGTAAATAGGATGCTGTAAATATGTGCGGTACATCCTTTATTACAAGAAACGTCTATATAGATGATTGTTTCACATAATATATTTTACTTTGGGAGGCACACAGGGCTGTCTTCATAGATGAATTTTATGATCTTTTCATCCATCCAATACATGCACACCACCCTTATAACAGACTTCACCTCGATGACAGTTCTAGCTAAAAAAAAATAAAAGCACCCACGTCAACCGTATCAGTACAATGTGTTTAATTGCTCAAATGCGGTTGGTGTTAAACTATATTTCGTAATCACTGCAATTCGACCTCAGCCTAACACTTCCCCACAGTTCTCTCACCCGTCCTCTGTATTCAGAGACCCTAAAACAGAAAATTACGGGTCAAGCTAAAAAGTAACAGAAGGGCAGTGTGTCGGCCTGAAGGACGCCAAGTGCAGCACTGTACCTGGCGCAAGGAGCCTTATATATTGCAACATACAATGCACAGATGTATTAAATGTGTTAAATGAATCCGAGCAGCAGGGGGCCTGTCAGACCCAAAACCTCGGGTGACACACATTTTAACATTGGAGCTCCCCCAAACATGAGCCAGAGGCTTGTCAGACCCCAAACCTTGGGTGACACACATTTCAACATTGGTGCCCCCCTAAACCTCTGTGGCCTCTGAAGAAGTCACTTAATAAAAGCAGTACATTATTATATAATCATACACTCGTTTCGAATTTGCGTACTCTCTCTGCATGCAGCAGGATTTGGCGCATATTAATATTTGAATAATGTTTATGCCTAAATAAAATACCTCGCTGCGTGGGAAAAGTAGAAATTAATGACCGTTTGACGTTCTTAGCAGACCTGGCTGTGTCTCAATACGGTTTTCTAAAGCATGATTTGTCTTGCACTCGGGTACAGAGGCGCTTCCTAAAGGCATCGACCCACACACATACACACACGCAGAAGAGAGTGCAGGAGAGACAGCTTCAGACGACAGAGCAACAGGAAACTTTTCAAGGACCAGGAAACTTTTCAAGGACCGTGGGAGGGAGCATTTATTAAGGAGAAAGGGAGAGGGCATGGGGTTAAACTGCAGGGGAGAGTTCTCTAAGAAAAACCAGCGGGACCCTACAGGGAGCAGTGGGCAGTTCACCAGAAAACACCACAAGAATAGTGGATGAAGCCTAGAGGGAGGAGAAGAAAGGAGGGCTCAGGGAAAAATCACCAGGAAACACAACAGGCAATATGGGGGATTTGAGAGCGAGGAGCAGGCACGAGTCAACAGGGGAGATCACTAAGAAAAGAGACAGGAACAAGGAGAATAACGGAAGGGAGTGACGGGCAAGAGTGCAGAAGACTGTTCTACCATAGCTGCCACATGAGCGCTGGGGGAATCTGAAGAGAAATGACACCGCGGTTTTTAGAATAACCAGCCTTTGCACATATTGGCACAGTTCAGCAACCACAGCAAGCCTGTCTAATTGCAAGCAGTGCAGGGCCAACCTGCAACAGTTTAGAACTAAATAACTAAGCTGTCTTTAATCAGCGGCTGAGGTCAATTTAAGCTAGAGGAAAAAAGGCAGGTTCTCAATGAAAACTGGAGTCTGCTGTCAAACTGCCGGTATGTTATGGAAAAGAATATAATACAATTATACAAAGTACGTAGCTTTCTTTCCCCCGTAGACAACTGTTGAAAATGCCAATAAACTGAAGCACTGTTAGGAAAGGGAAATCGGGACGCGAAATGTGCTGCCTCGGATAAGAAATACAGGAGCTGAGAAAGGCAGACGACATAAACAGTCACAGCTTGCAATACTCGCGGGGGAGGGGTTGGGGGGGATTTGGTGGGGAAGCGCTGGAATGAGAGGCCGGGGGCATTAAAAAGAAAAGTTAAAAAAAAAAAGAAAACTTACCTGACTGCCGACTTGGGTCCGACCGCGCCGCATCTGCTGTCCCCTCCTGGGACAGGGTCCGCGTTGGCGCCTTCCGTTTAGTGGCTGGTGACAACAGCAACCCCTCTTCGCCAATCCAGAAGCGGCGCCTTCTCCTGAGCAGAGGGGAGAGCAGTGAGGGCGTGTACCCTTCAGAGTCTCTCTCTTGCCTGTTTTCGCTGATGGGCACAGCTGACTCGAGTTGCACGAACGGGAGGGGGGCGGGAGAGAACACGGACGACGGGAGGGGGGCGGGAGAGGACACGGACGGCGGGAGGGGGGCGGGAGAGGACACGGACGGCGGGAGAGGACACGGACGACGGGAGGGGGGCGGGAGAGGACACGGACGGCGGGAAAGGGGAGGGAACAGGAAAAAACGTAACTCCGCCCTGGGAAAAAATCTCGGGAACGCCCCCGAATCTGGTCCGGCCTTGACGGACAGATCCGGCACTCAATGGCTAGCCTCCATTTATGGAGCTAGCCAATGAGAGCCGGGGGACGTTCCCGAAGTGCTTATTGTCGACATAGGATTTCACCTGCGCTGAAAGGCTGCGCAGCAGCCTTCGGCAGGCGAAACTCAAAAACTACTTTGTTTTTTTTTATCTCCCAGTGCATGTGGAACATTAAATATACATTCCCTATTCTTTAAAGCCCATGCACCCTGCCCTATGGGCACATAGGGCCTACCTTAAGTGTGACTTAAGTACTCAAAAGGAAGGTTTACACCTGGCAAAACATTTTTTGCCAGAATGAAATGGCAGTTTCAAACTGCACACACAGGCTGCTGGTGCAGGCCTTGAGACATGCTTTAAAGTGAAACTGTTGTGGGTGGCACAATGAGTTCGGCAGCCCACTTGTAGAAAGTAATATACAGGCTTTGGTACATGTAGGACTATATACTAGGGATTTACAAGTAAAGTAAAGGTGGCAATTATATGTGTGCCAATTTATCAATGTTGGAAAGGGAGAACACAAGCACTCTACTTCTGGTTGGCAGGATTAATGTGCACAGAGTACTAGGGCAAGCAAAAAAGAGTCATTGGAAGGTACAAATCTGGGGGAAGCCCCCACAAAAGATTGTCCTCTCCAATAATAGACCTCACAGACCCCAACCGAGGCCTCATCAGACATATTTAGGCTGAGTCTATAAAGGAGTTTTTTTTCACAACAGATTTTATTGTTGACAGACACAAAAGGCCCAGGTGGCGCCAGGGCAGTACATTGTATACGTATCATGGCATTAGTTAGGATGTCAACTTTTACAACATACAGTCGTCGAGAAAATGAGAACGCAAAAGAGAGAATTAAACATATATAAACATTATAAACAAAAAAAATCAGTGTCACAAAGTCCATATATACATTATCCGACAAAGACTCCAACTATAAGAGAGGTGTGATAGATTTTGTACCAATATCCCTAAAGCATGAATATGTTATAAACAATGGAATTTTTGAGAATGGGCATGGAGAGGGAGGCCAAGCTCCAGGAAGTGCAAATCATGAGTGTTCTTGTAATCCAAGAAGTGAGACCTACACCCAGTGAGTGAGACTGTGCTCAAAGAAATGAAATTCAAACCGGGTAAATAAAACCCAATGAGAGAAACTTTGCAACAAAGAATGAGATCCACATTGAGAAATTAAGCGCTAAGGATGCGTGGCTTGCATAAAACGAGTGAAACTTGCAATAAGTGCCATCATGCTAAAATGTGAAAATCACACTGGATACATAAAAATAAGGTTAAATGCACCTGACTCATACCAAATGAAAGAGGCTGCACTTGTACCCTCTCCAAGTCCAGGTCAGTTCCTACCTTGGAGCTTTGGGGCATTGACCCACTGGTATTTTGGCCCTCCTGAACCCCCTTTTAATGTGCAAATAAATGTAAGTTTTAAAACAATGACTACTGGCATTTTGTTTGATTACATTTGCCCGCGGCAGTCTGCAGTCAGCCTCAGTCGTGGGCATCAGTGGCTTTGATGTGTCTTGGTGGGGTTCAATTTTGATGGACACACAGCCACACATACACCAGTATTAGTATACTAGCAGCGTCGGATTGGTAACGTGGGCACTCGGGCAATACCTGAGGTGCGGGTATCCAGGTCCAGCTGTGGGCTGCTTTTTTGAGCGATTTGGCGGTTTCTGCATGGTTCGGATGCCGCCAACGTCCCAAGGGGTGCATGAATGGCCTTTCTGGAGGCAGATGGGCCTCCATTACCACCCTTTTATCAAAGTCACTCCCTTTCTCTCGCTGGGACCGGCCCATTAACAAATGAATATTGAGCGGGGGTAGGGGGCCGGAGCAAAGTGGCCTCACTTGTATTCAGGTGTGTTTTACCAGTGTAAACTAATCCGTGCACTTTTTTACCCCCCCCCCTTTTTCTTTTAATAAAAGCAGTGTTTTGCAAAGGCAAAATGCAAATGTGGGACACTTTTTTTTAGCGTGCCTGGGCGGATATTTAATCCCAATCTAACCCTTTATATTAGAGCAGTTGAACGGCAAGCGCACGGCACCTAAGCTCAATGTGCGCATGTCAGGTTGGCCGGCTGCCTTTCTCCAGCCAGACCAACATGCAAACTAGAGGCTTCCCTGCACTGCCCATGAGTGAGCGGGGATTGCTCAAATATGCAGACCCCCACTCTTCTAATAAGCAGTGAGTTAGGCCGCTCAATCCAATCCTGGCGCTGCTCTTCTGAGCAAGGGCGTCTGGATTGGTTGCCAGAAGTGGTTGTTAGACCCTCAGGTGGATACAGCATGGCCCTGCAAGGGGTGTGAGGCTCATAACTAATCTTTGTAATGGCTTATTGTGAAGCCATGCAGTAATTGGCCATGTTTGCTGTTGCTGGGCGCGTTCAATACGTTGTTTGCGCAGACGGCCTAGGGGGCACATGCATCAACCTATTTAGGAAGTGCAAACGGTGCGAATCGGTAAAATCGGCCGTTTGCGCTTCCTAAATACGTTTTTGGGATGCATGAAACAATTTTTCAAAATTCTCTTTTTTTTGCATTTCCTAAAAATGCGAATGCATTTAAGGAATCACATTTGTGCGATTCCTTAAATGCAATGCATCAATTTTTTAAAAAATGCGAATTTTGAAATAGGAAGTGCAAATTAACACGAGGTTGACCCTCGTGTTAATTTGCGAAATTCTTTAAAAAAGCACAAAAATGCAAGAGGAAGAGGTGTGGCGCCGCGGCCAGGGCGACTGACTCCGGAAGCTGGGGATCCCGGTTCGATCCCTGGCACCGGCGGCAGATTAGCCCAGCACCATGTGACTCTGGGCAATAGCTTGCTTAATCTTCCCGACGGCCCCCAGCACCTAGAGACCCTAACGGGTGATTGTGTGCTTTACAAATGTGGATTATTATTATTATTATTATTATTTTGGAAAGTGTCATGTTACACACACACATGTCCTTAGGACACGTGTGTGTGAAACATGCACTTTAAAATACATTTCAGGGGTGCAGGGTGGGGTCCTTTGGACCCCCCTCTGCACCCTTGCAATGCATCAACAAATTGCGAATTCCAAAAAAAAGAAATGCAAAACGGCATTGATTCCTATGGGCCTCTAGGCCCATAGGAATCAATTTAATGCCATTCCTTAATTGCGATTCGCAATTAAGGAATCGCAAATTCCGAAAATTAAGAAATCCTAAAAACTTTTAGGATTTCTTGATGCATAGGATTTTGCACTTCCTAAATTGCGATTCCTTAATTTTCGCAATTTAGGAAGTGCAAAATCCTACAATGATGCATGTGCCCCTAAGAGAAGTAATGAACCTCCATGGATCCCATAAGATTGGTTGGATAGCAAATGTAAAAAGGTTACTCCTGGCCACTGGTCTTAATACTGCATGGGAGTCAGGGGTCTCGTTGTCCAAAGCAGAAATCAAGAGAACATTCTGGGCATGGATCGATAACCAGGAGTATAGAGATCCCAATCTAGGTAGACTGACTTACAAGTTCCACCAGCACAATCTGGTGCCTAGTCTAGATTTCATTCAGATACCCAGAGACAGGGCTCTCTTTATCCAGTTTAGAATGGAAACTCTCCCTGTTCATGAACGCACAAGTAAATGGAAGCCCCCCCACCAAACATCCGCTGATTGCCCATACTGTGTAGGTGTAGTCGAAAATATTCCACACCTTTTTTTTGTATGTCCGGCATACACCAAACCCAGAAAGAAATGGTTAAAACCCGTTTGCCGACAGCTTGAGATCAGGAATCATTCTACTGCCCTCAGAATTCTCAAAGCCGATACAAATACAACTTTAGTCTGTGGGGTGGCAAAATACCTAAGTTGGGCTTGGTTAATAAGATCGAAAGTTTTATGATGAATTTGTATGGTTATCAATTTTAAGCCTTTACCAAAGCTGATATAGTTTAATCCATTTTTACTACCATATTGTAATAATGATTGTCAATGTAATTCTCCTTTTTAACCGTATTTATTATGAAATGTGTTTTTAATTGTAAAAATGCTTTTAAGATATCACATATCGAAATAAAGCTTTGTTGACTTGACTTGTTTGAGCAGCACAGAAGGGGTGCGAGGGAGAGACCACCGGTAGACCTCACTTTGTGACCTCTGCTGTGGCAGGCAACATTTTTGTCCTACTGACTCTGTTCCAGCCTTGCGTGACAAAACGTAGATCCTCTCGATCCCCAACCCTTGTGGAGTGGAGTCCATCTACTACTACGAGTCTGTGAGTTAGGGGGCCATTAGGATGGCGGGCGGGCTTTGCCCGCCCGCCACCCTATCGGGAAACGGGACCGCCCGCCTCAAGGGCGGGGGTCCCGAAATGTGCCTGCTGCTTGGAGTATGCAAATGCGGGTGGTACCACAGGTACCCCCCCATTGCAACGAATACCTCGGCCAGCACCAGGGGGGCCCGCAGGGGGCCCCCGAACCAAAGACCGCCTGCCTTTCCGTGGCGACATTGCCGCCACGGAAAGGCGTGACAGAATGCCCATTGTAATATGGCTGGCGGTGTCTAACAGACACTGCCACCATATTAAACATATTCCGCCCCGGCCGCAAGGCGACCGGGGCGGGAAACAGGCGGGCGGTGATTTTCACCGCAGCGGTCCCCCCCGCCATCCTAATATGGCGGGGGGGAATTTGGCAATGGATGCTACCGCCAGCCTGGCGGAGGCAATCCGCCCGACATCATAATGGACCCCTTAGTGTTGTGATTTAGATGAGTATTTGACATGTTTGAAACGTGTGCAAAGAAAGCTTCATGTGTATGTATAAGTACTGGGATTTGCAATCTGGTTAAGTGTGTCTTTGTATGAGTTTCGGCCAGCACTGTGCATACTCATTTGAATTATTTCAATATGCAGGTTTCTGTGCGTCACGGGTGCAGGGTTCCAACTCCACCATTGAACCCATCACCATGCACAAACAGTTGGGTAGCCAAAAGAAAAGTAAGACTGCAAGGTTAAAGTAACAACTTAGAGTTGTCTTGCCTGCTCAATAAAAATATGAACAATCCCATGTGTTTCGAAGCGTTATTTATACTGCCAGTGCCATTTTCTTAATAAGATAATAGTGAACTTTAACATTAGATTTCGGCATCTCTGGGATGTAAATTAGTATCAATGGCATTGTTATTGGTTGTTATGCACTGTTGAAAGCATGTTTATAACTATATCTTAACCTGAGAGGGGAACATTCTGCTGACATTCTGTAGTACTTCCTTATTGGGTCAAAGGATTCAGAAACCCTTAGTTTCTGAGAATGTCGCTTTGTGGCTCCGAACCTCTAGATGGCCAGTCTTGTCTCTGTCTACACACAGCTGCATGCCCCTGTGTTTCCGGCTTCAATGTGCGTGAATCGTGATTTCGGCTCAGGGAACTGCATTAGTAATTTTGCATCATACCGCCGTATTTTGTTAGGCCAAGTGAGGACACTTCGAGCAATCATATATCACAGCAGTCTGGTCTCCCCACTTTCCTCTTCGAGCGCCAAACGACCGCCAAACCTTATTTGCACAAGGGTGCAAACTGGAGAAGGGAGGGAATCTGAAGGGCAAGACCGCCCCATTTGAAATGCTTTAGCTGCAGTGTCAGACAGGGAGTCTCCTTGTGCTATGAAGCCGAGGGATGGGCAGGCAGCTAAAGCAAGCCTTTCTTGCCAGTGTGCCTGCTTCCCAGAAAGAAATGTAGATGTGCACAACTGGTAAAGCTGCAAATGTACAGGGTGCCTTGAAGTTATTGGCAGTAATTGATAGAATCACTTGAAGCTTCCTGATGAAACGGTAGTCAGACAAAATATCGAAATTAAAATATCGATATACAATAATATCGATGTTTTAATATCGATGGTATAGAATATCGATGTGCCATAATATCGACAGACAGAATATCAAGATTAAGGTATGTATGTTAGTAATATCGAAATTTTGTTGTTTAGTGTTATGTATTTTATTTTGTTGTTAATATGTTTGCTAAATATGTTTAGAAATGTATGTTTGAAAATTAGTAATTTTGTTAACATTTTGCGTTTTAGTATTAGAGCGGGTTGTGGGTTTATAGGGGAATAGGGTGGGAAGTAATTTAATAATAATTAATTAATTAATATATGTTTGTAAATATTTTTAATTAATAATTAATTGGTAATTAATTAATATTAATTAGTTAATTAATTAATATATGTTTGTAAATATTTTGTAAATAATAATTAATTGGTAATTAATTAATATTAATTAGTTAATTAATTAATATAAATTTGTACATATTTGTATTTAATAATTAATTGGTAATTAATTAATATTAATTAGTTAATTAATTAATATAATTTTGTACATATTTTTAATCAATTATTAATTGGTAATTAATTATTATTAATTAGTTAATTACATTAATTAGATTAATGTTTTAATATATATAATTTTGTTATTGTTAATTAATTATTTGGGAAAAATTAATATTAATTAGTAAATTAAATTAATTATAGCTAATGTGCTAATATATTTACTTTATTGTTATTGTTAATTAATAATTAATTGGTAATTAAATAATATTAATTAATTTTGGGTAAAGGAGTATTTTTAGGGTTCAGGGTCAGTTTTCAGTTCTTGGGTAAAGGGGTATTTTTGGGGTTCAGGGTCAGTTTTCAGTTCTTGGGTAAAGGGGTATTTTTAGGGTTCAGGGTCAGTTTTCAGTTTTTGGGTAAAGGGGTATTTTTAGGGTTCAGGGTCAGTTTTCAGTTCTTGGGTAAAGGGGTATTTTTGGGGTTCAGGGTCAGTTTTCAGTTTTTGGGTAAAGGGGTATTTTTAGGGTTCAGGGTCAGTTTTCAGTTTTTGGGTAAAGGGGTATTTTTAGGGTTCAGGGTCAGTTTTCAGTTTTTGGGTAAAGGGGTATTTTTAGGGTTCAGGGTCAGTTTTCAGTTTTTGGGTAAAGGGGTATTTTTAGGGTTCAGGGTCAGTTTTCAGTTCTTGGGTAAAGGGGTATTTTTAGGGTTCAGGGTCAGTTTTCAGTTTTTGGGTAAAGGGGTATTTTTAGGGTTCAGGGTCAGTTTTGGGTTTTTGGGGTACAGGGGTATTTTTAGGGTTCAGGGTCAGTTTTGGGTTTTTGGGGTACAGGCGTAAAGGGTAAAAATAAAATAAATGTAAATTTAATTTAAATCAATTAAATGAAATTAAAAAAATAAAATTACTAAATTTTTAATTTATTTTAAATGTATATGTATTACTTTTAATTTTTTAATTATGTTTTAATGTTTTTATTAATATTTGTTAAATTATATGTATTTTAACATTATTTTTACATTATTATTAATACATTTAAAAAACGATATTTTTAATTTCGATATTTTTGTACTACGATATTATTTTTTCGATATGTTTGTACTTACCTTTATGAAGATAGGATCCCGATATTATTGTCCTCGATATTTTTGTTGCGATATTTTTGTATTGCGATATTTTTGTGGTCGATATTATGTCATACATTCGATGAAACACCTTTATTCTATGTGAGGGGCATTGTAAGGCGCTTCTAGTTAAATTGTGAAGTAAGTGCTTTCAAAAAACAGCTATTAAAAAACTGCTCTATGTAGCCCCTGCAAAAAAATCTATATTTTGCTGACACTTTTCATCTTAAAACTCTTTGTGCATTCTGTAGCAGTCCATTTAATACTGTGTGTAATGCAAGTTTAAAATAATGACTTACATGTTCACTGTGCTTTCTGTTTCAGACTGGAACCTTACACTACTAAATATATGTACAAGTCACTATTCTCCACTGCACCAACCAGAACCCCTTTTTAGCAAATCGGGCTCACTCAGTAGGTTCGCACCCCTCAGTGCACTCACCGCAACTTTTGCGCCGCACAACTTTCAAATGTCACCAGCCGCTACAGTCCAAGTCTCTAGTGCATATAGTTTTAGCATATGCTTATTGCCATCCAGATCTCACTGCCCTTGTCACTTCTGCTTCTGGACACATGGCATTAGAGTACTGGAAATAGAAAACTTTCTTTCCTACCAGATGATAACGTTGGAACCACTTATTGAATCATAACTCTCTAGCAAGTCAGGGCACAACAAACAAGAGTATTAATAGTATGGAAATGCCTGAAGATTGTTTCTGTCAGCAAAATGTACAATATTATACGGGCTAGTGGGCAGGAGCTGGTGAGGAAATAAAGTGCATATGACAAGGAGGAGCTCAAAGGCAATGAAGGAATTCGGATGGCAAGAAAGAACAGCATTTACTTATCTGGAGATGAAGGGGTACTGGGAAAAGGGCAGTAAAAGAACAAGGAAAAGGAAAAATAGAGGCGACAGGACAACTATATCAAACAAAAATGGGGCATATGCACAAGACCCTATCGCCACCACAAGGTCACTTTTAACAAGGTTATGGTGGCGATAGGGACTTAGCCCTATTTACAAGGCAACGTTAAGCTACTTAATGTGGCTTAACGCTGCCTTGTAAAACAAGCATTTGCAATGCAATAGGTCTCGGATTTGCTAGAGTTTGAGCTATTTTTATTGTAAATGACATTTCCTTTGATTTATGTTTTGGTTTTTGAAACATAAATAAAAGCCATTGTCAATTACAATGCCAATAGGTCAAACTTGCGTAAATGCGAGACCTGTTACATTGCAAATGCTTGTCGTTACCGAAAAGCCCTTTCTACAGCGCATACTGGCTCCTTTAACGTTACTCACAAAAACAAACAAGTACAGGTAAAGCACAAGATGGCTTCGTGTTACCAAAAGCACAATGCTCCAGCACTGGAATTAGAATCAACATAATGGCAGAACTTAAATCCCAATGGCAGGAGTCAGGAGGCCTTACAAGGAACATATTAACCTGTAATAATGTGCTAGAATCTGTTGGGGGAATATGGTTGAAAGACCAGTGTGCACACTGAAGAGAGGCATGTGAGTCTAGGACAGTATCTCCTATGAATGAGCGGTGCGGACCCTGAGTAACAGTCTATTCTTATTGTTGGCATGGGCACTAGTCCCATTGTTATCATCAGTGTTATTCTCATTGGTTGGCATCAGCACTAGTCCCATTGTTATAATCAGCGCTATTCTCATTGTTGTCAGGAGCACTAGTCCCATTGGTATCATCAGTGCTATTCTCATTGTTGTCAGGGGCACTAGTCCCATTGGTTTCATCGGCGCTTGTCTTATTGTTGGCATCGGCACTTGTGCCATTGTCATCATCAGTGCTATTCTTATTGTTGTCATGAGCACTAGTCCCACTGGTATCATCAGCGCTATTCTCATTGTTGGCATCGGTACTAGTCCCATTGTTATCATCAGTGCGATTCTCATTGTTGGCATCAGCACTAGTCCCATTATAATCAGTGCTATTCTCATTGTTGTCATGGGCACTAGTCCCATGGTTATCAGGGCTATTCTCATTGTTGTCATGGGCACCAGTCTCATTGTTATCATCAGTGCTATTCTCATTGTTCGCATCGGCACTAGTGCCATTGTTATTATCAGTGCTATTCTCATTGTGGGCATTGGAACTAGTCCCATTGGTATCATCAGCGCTATTCTCATTGTTGTCAAGTGCACTAGTCACATTGGTATCATCAGCGCTATTTTAATTGTCATCAGCACTAGTCCCATTGCTGTCATCAAGGTTACTTCCATTCACTTAGAACAGGTCTTGAAAACACTGAAATGTGGTGCCTGTTGCGGTTGCTGTTGTCTTCTTGCAGATTTTGAAAAGCTCTTGCTGTTGACTTTACTTAAAGAGCAGGTCTGCCTTCCGAAAAATTGGACACAGTCTGGGTATCTGCTACAGGTGATTCTGGAAGGAAGCTAGGCGCTGACCAAAGCAACCTCCATGGGTGACAATGTATATGCTATGAATGTTGTCTGCTGTGAAGCTTAAAGATTTTACCATCTGCCAACCACATAAAAATAGGTAGACTTTTTTTATAATCATCGCTATCCTTGGAGGTGTGAAAGTGGTGGCGAACAAAACACGGCTTCTTTCATTTAGTTGCTTCCTTGAGAAATGGATCCAAAGAAAAAGAACAAGCCCACGAGTGGTGCGCACGCCACTGCAAGCCAGGTGGTTTAAAATATCGCGCCCGTGTCTGGGCATGATAATTGAAACCACATGATGGCGGGTGCGCGTAATAGACACCAATAGGCCATGGGCAAAGCAATGCGCCTGCCTTTGGCCTATTGCATGCTCTCTTGGTAAAAAACATGCACGCAAAGCCCAATAGTGTGCCACAAAAGGAGAAGCAAACGCTCGTGCGTGTGCCATTCCTAGGTCAGCTTCTGAAACCCCATTTTTACCTACTAAATGTCTCGCGCTGCACACTGCAACACTAGGCGCAAGACCTAAAAAGGCCACCTTTCACAGTCACAATGCTTAGTGTAAAAGAGGTGGGCAGTGGGTGTTGTGGTGTGCGTTCCACTTCAACACCCATTGATTTTGACGCTTGTCCCCTTGTACAAGGGCAGTGTACATTGGAGGCAGCGCCAAAATTAAGACCAGGGAAAACCTGGTCTTAACTTGGCAAAACGAAGAAAAATTAATTATTTCTCCTCGTTTCTGCTTTTGCCATTGTGCAGCATACATGGAAAAAGCAAAATGCCATGGATTGTTTATGTACAGGAAGGTCCCTCTTCCTGTACATAAACAAACTGTAAAAAAATTGCCATTTTATGACTTTCATGTGTGCTGCATGACGCAGCATACATTAAAGTAACAAAATGGCATTTTGGGATTGTTTCTATGCAGGAAGGGACACCTTCCTACACATAAACAATCCTCTCCTGCATGCAGACACCCGTGCACTGCTAAGTGTAGCACCATCGCAGGAGGAAACACAAGGCTGCACCATTTCCTTGTAAATATGGTGCAGCCTTGAATTTCAGAAGTGGTGGAGTGAGTCGTTAAGCCATGGCGGCTAACGCCTCACTCCGCCACTTCCTCATACCTATGCCCCAAAGTGCACTAAGAGTATTATTAAAAGTGAGGCATTCAGGGCGTGGCTTACGCGCCGAGGATGATGGCAGCGTAGTCCCGGAGCTCCGGAGCCGACCTCTGTGCCTAAATGACTTCCAGCGTCCCCTGAGACTGTACCTGTCAACAAGCTGCAGGATACATCGTCGGGAAGGGAGGTCGTCCTAATCTCTTGCTTTTTTCGAAGCCCAGACGCTGCGGGGAGAAATTACACGTACCGGCCGTCTCTGAGGCGGCCGCCATTTCAAGTGCGACACGCATTTCCCTCTGGAGGAGCCGGCGGCGTTCGTTCTCACCCCTGGACAACGACGCTCCTAAATTACGTTATCAGCGAGCGGTGAGTGCTGCCAACATGTAACTTTCTGCAATCTGCTCCATTTTTACCGTTTTTTCTGACAACGCTGGACCTGCTTTTTCATGCGCCATCACTAAACTGCCATACTGTTCAGTCATGCATCCAGTGTTTTCTCTGGGCACTTTTGACAATAATTTTATGTGGGCGCTCTATTGCAAATGAGGACTACAGTTTCCTGTATTATTTTTTCTGCTCCACATGCTTCTTGAATGCTCCATCTTTATGTTATATACCTCTGCCTCACTGCTTTATCTGCCTGCCTCCATATGACATTGCTCCTCTCAGTTTACTTATGCCATTTTTTTTGGAGCTTTCACCTGCGCCTTGAGCTGTATTTCTCACCTCTTCCTCTGAATGGACTGGTTTGGTGCTGGGAGCGACGCTTCTATGGTTTCTGGACCGTCATGAGCCTTTCTATGAATTGCACTGTTTTTTCTTCATTGTCCTGCGACTTTGTGAGGTGTCTATTCATCATTTGCTGAGACTTTCCCTGGCTTCTTTCATACTCCCATTGCTCCCTGCATCCAGGGTGGTCGGGCACGCTTCCTTGTTGGTTGTCCTTCCTGGATTTTTTTTTTCTTTTTTACCTCAGGTCCCCCCTGTTCATACTACTCGCTGTGCTGTGGTATTCTATGGCGAAACTCCGCAATTTGAAGCTTGCCACAACCACTAAACTACCCCCTGGTTCAGATTCGGATTTACCCCTTCAGGACTCGGACGCATCCACCATGTCAAGGCCGGACGCCACACTTGGGGCAATCCCTAAGTCTCAAAATGGAGGGAAAGCCTCCTCAGCTTTGCCTACCATCAAGCGTCTTAAAAAGGATCTGCCTTCACCTGATAATAGCACTTCGTCTTCATCTCTGGGCACTATTCTAGAGGAGATCCGAGCCCTAAAACCATTTATAGAGTCCACCACGACCAACATGCAGGCTATGCAAGACAAGTGGTCATCTCTAGACTCTCGTGTACTTCTCCTGGAGCAATCTTCGGAAGCCCTTCATTCTACATGTTTGCGTTTTACTTCACTGGAGGCTGAGGTTCTTCTGCTCAAGAAACAAACTGAGGATTTGGAAAATAGGAACCGTAGGAACAACCTTCGCCTGTACCGACTTCCGGAACTAACAGAAGGGTCCAATCCGACGGCTTTCTTTCCAGCTTTTCTCTCAAAGATCCTGGACGCTCCAACACTGGCCTCTGTCAACATACAAAGAGCCCACCGCCTTGGCCCTAGAGTTTCTTCCAAACCTAGGGGTGTCATCATGCTGTTCCCTCAATTTACTGATCTTTTGCAAGTTCTCTCAGCCGCCAAGGCTAAGAAACAAATTATATGGGAAGGACACCGCCTTTACTTGTCGCAGGATGTCTCCAAGGTCACCGCAGACAGAAGAAAGCAATTCCTGGACTTACGACCCCAGCTCAGACTTCTCAATGCACGATACGGTCTTCTTCATCCTTGCCTTTTCAAGGTCACCTACAAGGACAAAACCACCATGTATGAAGGCCATGCTGTTCTTCGGGAGTTCCTGCGTCGACAAGGCTCTGATTCTATGGACGTCTCCAGACCACCTTGAAGGATTTTGTGCTCTTTTTTGCTTTGTTTGCTAATGTCTTTTGTTCGTCATTACTCGTGATGGCGTTCCATTGGTTCTTTTCTATGGCTGTTTTTGTTTTTATTGCTACTGTGTGCTAACTCCATCATACTCCTAACATGTATTTATCCTGTCTTTCTCCTTTATATTTACAGAGGATCACTGAAATAATATCGAGGGACAGAATATCGACCATCAAAAATATCGTTGAGAAAATATCGACAGTCAAAATATCGAGTTTCTATCTACAAACAGGTAAGTACAAACATATCGAGTTAAAAATATCGTTTACAAAAATATAGTTGTAAAAAATATCGTATTTACTAAAAACAGTGTTAAATTAAATTAATATTAATAATTAATTACTAAAATATACTTAAAATTACTTAAATTAACTTATAATAATTAAATAATTAATGAAAGTTAAATAAATATTTTTTTATTTCATATTTATTAAAACATATATATATAGTAACAAAATATAATAAAATAATACCCAAAAACTGAAAACTGACCCTGAACCCTAAAAATACCCCTTTACCCAAAAACCCAAAACTGACCCTGAACCCTAAAAATACCCCTTTACCCAAAAATTTAAAACTGACCCTAAACCCTAAAAATACCCCTTTCCCAAAAACTGAAAACTGACCCTGAACCCTAAAAATACCCCTTTACCCAAAAATTTAAAACTGACCCTAAACCCTAAAAATACCCCTTTACCCAAAAACTGAAAACTGACCCTGAACCCTAACAATACCCCTTTACCCAAAAACCCCAAACTGACCCTGAACCCTAAAAATACCCCTTTACCCAAAAACCCAAAACTGACCCTGAACCCTAAAAATAAAAACACATTTTTTTACTATCTATATTATATACTTACATATTTTCACTTTCTATATTATTTACAGTCGATATTACTTCACTTACCTTAAAAACGATATTTTGGCTGTCTATATTCTGTCCTGTCGATATTTTGTCCAAACGATATTTTGGAGTCGATATTATGTCCAAACGATATTTTGGAGTCGATATTATGTCTGTGCACCATTTACAGATGTTACTATCCCTCACCCTTTCCTGATGTACTCCTTTTGTTTGTACGCTGCCCCTTGGACTCATGATTCCTGAGGTCTGACTCCTGCTCCGTATGGTGTCGTCGTTTCCCTTTGGTGCTTCCACCCCCACCTCCGTTTGTGCTTTTCGTTTCCGTAAGTATGTTACTCAGTCGTCCATTTTGGATGTGTACTGTCTTTTTGATCTTATCTGTCTCTGTTTTCTTTCCCTCCTCTCTTTCTCTCTTCCTCTCTGTCTCCCCCTCTTTCGTTCTGTTTCACCCTTTCCTCTTTCTCTATTCCATCTCTTTGTTACTTCTTCTACATATCATATTCTCATTTTCTTCTTTCTCTCTTATTCTTGATTTGGTAAGCACAATTAGGTATTACTGTATATTTTTCTTGTTGTTTTCCATTCCGTGTCGTTACCTGGAATGTTAAGGGGTTAAACAACCCTATCAAGAGACAGCGAGTACTCTCGCATCTAGCTAGACTTAAGGCTGATGTAGCTTTTATTCAAGAGTCACATTTATCTGAAGCGGAAGCCTTAAAAGTTAAGCGTTGTTGGGTGGGTCATGTTTTCTTTTCTCCCACTGATTCTAAGAAGGGTGGGACTTTGATTTTGTTACATAAAAAGTTAAATGTTTCTGTTGTTTCACAGGAATGTGATGACCAGGGTCGTTGGGTTTTAGTTCACTTACTTATAGATAAGATACCGATTGTTTTATTCAATGTTTATGCCCCCACTGGTACGGATAAATTATTTTGGCCCTCGATCTCTGCTAAGCTCTCCACTCTCACTGAAAATTACATTATTTTTGGTGGTGACTGTAACCTGGTGTCCGATCCCATCCTTGATCGTCATTCTAAAGTTAGATTCTCTCCTTCTAAGATGCACTCTCAATTTACTAACACTATTTGTAACAATGCTTTGGTAGATATTTGGAGATTGTGTAACCCTGATCTCCGAGAATATAGTTTCTACTCCCCCGTGCATAGTTCACAATCACGCATTGATTACCTCTTTCTCAGTAAACCCCTCACACAGCATGCTATTCACTCTGACATTGGTTCTATTCTGATCTCAGATCACGCCCCGGTACTCGTAGATATTGACCTCCTTCCTTTCTCTCCCCATTCTGGTAGATGGAGGTTCAATAACTCCCTTCTCCTTGACCCTATTTTTTGTAAAGATTTCTCTGATTTTACCACTGAGTTTTTCTTGATCAACAATATACCCACTTCCTCTTATGTTACAGTTTGGGATTCCTACAAGGCAGCCTCTAGAGGTTTTATTATTAATTTTGTTTCCCGTAAGAAACGTGCCAATGAGGCCAAGTCCTCTTCCCTACTTGCCAATATTAAGAAGTTGGAGCTTGCCTTTCATTCCACAAACACTGAATCCTCTCTTAAAGAACTTAATGCGGCCAAAGTCTCGTTTAACAAATTCACCACTGAAGCTGCATCTAACCAACTATTAAAATGTAATGCTCGATATTATGGCGGACAAAATAAGATGGGGAAATTACTCGCCAATTATCTAAAAATTCGGAAGGAACGCACGAAAATTTAACAAATTAAATCTTCTTCTGGCAGTACTTTATTTAAGGATAAAGAAATTCTTAACAAATTTTCGCTTTTTTATAAATCTCTTTACACACCTGAATCTGTCCCTTCCTCTGATGATCTTCTTTCCTATTTTCAGTCTCTCTCTCTCCCCCCCTTTGTCTCATGTACATTTCGAACCTTTAAATGCTGATATCACTCTGTCAGAGGTCTCCCATGCTGTTTCTAAACTTCGACATGGTAAAGCCCCGGGCCCTGATGGCTTCACCATCGAATTTTATAGTCACTTTGCCTCCCTTCTCCTACCAAAACTGCTTTCTCTTTACCATACTTTTATAGCCTCTGGTCTCTCTAGTGGTTCTTTTCAACAAGCTCTCATTTGCCTGATTCCTAAGGATGGTAAGGATCATTCACAATGTAAAAACTATAGACCTATATCATTAGTTAACACTGACTATAAGATCTTAGCCAAAATCCTGGCTCTTCGACTGGATCCTATCCTGCCAGATCTGATCGGTCCTGAACAGTCCGGCTTTGTGAAGGGTCGTCTCGCTTCAGATAACTCCAGAGTGTTCTTTAACATCATTAGCAAAGCTTCTTTGTTAGATCTTCCCCTTGCCGCCATTTCTCTGGATGCGGAGAAGGCCTTTGACAGGATTGGATGGGACTTCATGTTTCACGCTCTCTCTTGGTCTGGTATCCCCTCTAAGTTCGTCTCTCTCATTTCTCTACTGTATTCTAGCCCCCAGGCGTCGATTTTTGTTAATGGCACAGTTTCTGATTACTTCACACTCAGTAGGGGGGTTCGTCAGGGATGTCCCCTTTCCCCTTTATTGTTCGTTTTGGCCTTGGAACCCTTTCTCACCAAACTTCGACAAGACAATTCAATCGCTGGTTTTCCTTTTGGTTCTCAGCAGATTAAACTCTCGGTATATGCCGACGATATTCTTGTCTACTGTTTGGACCCGCTCTCTTCCCTTCCCGCCTTTTTACAACAGGTTTCCTCTTTCTCCGCCGTCTCGGGTTATCGTCTCAATGTCGACAAATTTGAAATTCTCCCTATAAATTCTTCCTGTCAAAAACATCTTTTTGACATTTCTGGTTTCTCGTGGCAACCGACTAAAATTAAGTATTTGGGCGTTTGGTTCGCTCCCCTCTTAACAGACACATTGAAGTTCAACTTCGAGTATGTCTACAAAAAATTAGAATCCGCTATTACTCGCTGGTCTCCGCTTTTCCTGTCCTGGTGGGGCCGTTCGAATTCCATCAAAATGATGCTCTCTCCTCTTCTCCTTTACACTCTTTCAATGATACCAATCCATATTCCCGACTATTATTTTAAAAAAGCTGACTCTCTTCTGTTGAAGTTTCTGTGGAAAGGTAAAAAATCTCGTATCGCTCTATCCTCTTTACGTAAAGATAAATCTCATTCTGGAGTTCGCTTCCCTGACTTCAAAGCTTACCACTGTGCCTTCTCTCTCAAACAATCGGCTCGTTGGCTCTCTGTAGATCTACCTTTTTATCCTCCTCTTTGGCTTTCACTTGAAGCTTCCTTTCTCTCCCCCTTTGAGTTTCGTGAATATCTATCTTTTACCTCCTCTTTAACTCGTTTCCGTTTCCCTGTTCTCTCTCATTCTCGAAAGCTCCTTTTTCCGTTTCTCTCCTCTTCTTATCCTTGCTCTTCCTCAACGCAGGAGCAACCTATTTGGCACAATAAAGCGCTCTTACTCCGCAATCGTACTTTCTTCTGGAAATCTTGGCACTCTCGAGGCATTCGTTGGATCTCTCAGCTACTCTCTCACAACCAACCTCTTCCCTTCTCAGTTCTTAGGTCTCAATTTTCATTACCCTCTAGCTCACGCTCCCAATACGATGCTCTCTATCCCATTCTTATTTCTTATCTCACATCTTTGCCGGACTCTCACTCCATCCCCCCTGAGCATCGTCCTATAGCCTTGGCTTTGGATTCTTCCCCTTCGGCTTCTTTTCTGTACCGCTCACTTCAATTCCCTACAGACAGGTCCAAAACAAAAGTTGAATTGGCTTGGGAGAAGGATCTCTCTTAAATCTGGCCAACTGCATTATGGGACAAAATTTGGACCAAAGTTCATAAAACTTCTAGAGCTGCCAACACGACTCAAACTCTTTATTTTATTTATAATCGCACCCTCTTTACCCCTGGTATGTTGTCCTCTTTCTTAGCGGACACCTCTCCCATTTGTTGGTCATGCCCCTGCCCTTCAGCATCTCTATTTCACATGCTTTTTGAATGCCCTCCTATTCTTCAGTTCTGGACTCTAGTTTGGTCGCACCTTCAAAAGATCTTTCATTTCAACACTCTCTTTTCCCCTACTCTTGCATTTTTGGGTTCCCTCTCTCCGTCACTTCCCCAAGGCCGCACACATTATCTTCTCATGGATCTCTTTCTGGCTGTTGCTTTTCATCACATCACTTCCAACTGGAAACATGCTTCCTCTGTTTCCTTCAAATCATGGTGGAATGCAATATGTTTCCATCATAGATTAGACACTGATTTTGTCTCCCCTGTCTCTTTGGCCATAAAGCAAGATCTCCTCTGGCTACCATTATCTGAATACCTCTCTTCCAATGCCCCTTCCTCCATCACCTTTGATACCCACTCTCTTGAGGTCCGTAAACCACCTTGAAACTTTTTCCTTGAATGTTCATACAATGTTTATACTATTATGTTTTTACTGCTTACCTTGATATTTTGAATGCTATTGGTTATATTGTTCCGTAATACTTACAATGCTACATGATTTCCACCCCCCTTTCTCCCCTACCCCCCTCGATGATATTTTGATTGATCCACCTTTGATTGTTCTCTTCAGTTTCCTGTTTTTCCTGATTTTCTGATTCCCTGAATACTTTTTTCTTTTTGTATCCCATATACTTCAATAAAATCAAACTTAAAAACAAAATAAGTGAGGCATTCAGAATGTAGAGGAAAGGACAAGAGAGAGAAAATAAATTGGTTCTGACTGCATAAGAGGTGAAAGCAAAGGGAACGTATTTAGTAACGAGGAAGAGAGAGAGTAAGATAAAATGGGGCGTAGGCAGCTATAGACCTGGGAGAGGCTGGAGCTACAGGGATGCGCTGGGGATGTAAAGTCATTAGAGTCAATAGAACTGTTTGGGAGAGGGGGGATTAGGATTTGTTGAATGGGGAAGGGATCTGAAACAGCGGGGAAAGAGGCTAGTAGAGGAGATCAAGGACTGATGGGAAATAGGGGAGTTAGGGACTGAGAAGTAGGGGGGAGAAAGAACTGCCTGGTGAAGTATAGGCAAGAAACCACTTGAAAGAGGAGGAAGATAGCCTGTGAAGGTATGGGTTACAGGTTCCTCTCTCTGCTTACATCAGCTCTAGGATCTCCCCTGCCCATTTCCTTTATTTTAGTGTGTTGTGTAGATTGCTAAATGCCCTCTTGAGTTATTGCAGAGCATTAGTCTCCTAGGCGGTGTGAGTAGGGGTGGGTGGAGGAGGGAAGAGGTTTGGTGCTGCAGCACTCCCAAAATAACCATGCTGGAGTTCAGGAAGTAAATGAGCAATAAAGATGCCTTTAAATTTTGTTTGTCACTTGTCACTTGTTACGCTTGCAGGGCGTTCAAAGACAGAGACCAAATAACAGGCCTCTTTGTCAGAAGGCTAGCCTTCTGGCAAATTGCTGCTTGTTCTTTTTAACCTGGATACTGGTGCTTACTTTTCTATCTCTGCCTACACAGTTAGAGGATTTGTGAGGTGAGCATATTGTGTGCAGGGAGTTACAAAGAAGGACTGCAAGCTGTCAGTTTTTCTAACACACAACAAAATGTAAACACCTCTAAATTAATGATACAGATATTCCAAAATACATCAGTTGTTAGGATAGCACTAATGAAGCATGTTTTTTCTAATTCTGAAGTGTGATGGAAATAAAGATTTTAATAGGATCATAATAATTCAAGACACTTTACTTGTTGATGTGCAAATCATAAATATTTGTTAAACTCGATTCCCACTTACTATCGTTTGTGATCTAAATAGTTTTATCAGTAAAACGGCATGTTGGTGCACAGTTTGTAGCATTTCAATGAAAACTGTGCTGTTTGTAAATGACAGTGTGCTAACCTCACCATGCTTTAGTGATGTATTTGAAACAGTGACTTCAAAATGCCCCACTGGCTCTGTACAACATCTTCACCCCTTTCCTACTCAACGGGAGTGGCTCATTAGCTGTACTAGTTCTTTTTGTTTTTTAGAGTTTTATATAGCGCGAACTAGAGAGCTTTACATGGCACCAGTTGCGTTACATGAGGACACATTCATTTTTTGTTAGCCACTGGGAGATTAAGTGATTTGCCCAGAATCACAGGATGTTGAGCGTCCTTGCCGAGACTCGATCCCGGTTCCCCAGATTCGACGTCGACCGCTCTCCCCTTAAGAAGGCTACATCCTCTCCCTTTCTTTCATGAAGCACTCAGGTTTTTCCCAATCCCTATGACTTTGGTGTTGTAAGACTAATAGCAGCAACCTCCCTCTGACAATTGTTCCAGCACCGCTGACTATCTGTCTAAAGCTGAAAAGTAGAGCGTTCTTAGATCTCTTATTGAAGGGTCCCAGTCTGTCACCAGGAAGCATAGGTAACGTACCAAATCTGTTCATCTAGATTGTATGGTAGTGATCAACATAACCCCTAATGCTATTTGTTAAATGCACAGGCCCCTGATAAACATCTGCTGCTTGGTCCCAGACAGCTATATATTTTCCAGATTAGTAACCTGAATGATTGTTTTAGTTTTTCCCAGGCTTGAATCAGTAAAATCTCTGGAACATAAGAGATAGGTCTACTGTCAGAGACACAAGCCTTTAAGGGCTGTATACCCAAAAACACTTTTACTGCCAAATGCCTGGACCCTGAAGAAATTAGCAACCTGGAAACCTGCCTACACGATGTCTATACTCCGAATGCTGGTTTGCATTATACTGTTGAGACCATCCCATTCATGTAATTCAGCATGTGAGTAATGTGTAGCAAGTGGGCTAGATTTGCTGCCCAAAGCCTAAACGAGTTGTAAAATTGGAAAACCCAATTCTGTGGGGTTTTATACATCCATTTAACACTTGGTCTGAGCATGAAATGGGAGAAGGGGCTTCTGTTTGGTGAATGAATAAAGAGAGGGGAGTGGGTAAGGTAGGTGAGGGCAGGGTTTAGAAGTATCCTGACGTGGAGAAACATCGCATTCGCACCCTTTGCTAGAGAAGGTGGTCAGCCTGGACCAGGGGACAAGGCTTGCCTGCTCTTCCAAATGATGCTTAAAGAAATATTACCAACTGTTTCTTTCCAGACTGTAATATTGGGTCCAGGAAATTGAGTGTGAAAACACCAGGCCATTCGTGACTGGCAGCGTGGGATTCCATACGTAAAGAGGACCTGTATGGTTATGTAATGGTTCGGATGGTTAACATAAAATTTTCCTGAAAGAGCTGAAATACAGTCTGCATTTGTCCACAATTCGCTCGTTAAACAAACCTGAGAAATATCTACAATTTGAGCGTATGCAGAGACATGAGCAAAGTGGGCAATGGCCCAGGGCCCCCACCTTCCAAGTAGGCCCCTTGACAATCTTTTTCTCACTCTATTTCACCTTTATCACCTCTCTTTACCTACCTCTACCTTGGACGGTCCCTCACTAGCCTCTCTCTAGTTAGTGTCATTTTAAGGATGTTCGGGAGTGTTGGAAGGTTGATTATTGGTAGAGTTAAGTATGTACCTACCACTAGCAAGGCCAGCAATATAATATAAGGTCCAGACAAAGTCTCAATAAATTATTCCTTCGCTCAACCCTTGGTAGTTGGCAATGAGCAGGCAGGCTTAACTAAGGAGACAGCTGTGTGAACCTTCTAAAAACACCAATACATTAAATAAGTAAGACACAACACAAAATAAAAATCCACAACCAATTTATAAAATATGTTTATGATTAATTGGACACCAACAGGACAAAAATCCAATAAAGGGGACCAGAGATATAAATTTGTAACAAATAAACTCTTTCTAGCTCTAAAAAACATCTAGCACCACTTTGGGACAAAGTAAAAGTTTGAGGCTGACAGCAATGGAGCCCTGTTCAGATATACTAAGCGAGAGGCCTCGGTCAAAATGTTGCCTTGGAACTAAGAAACTTTTCGGGAGGATTTTCTATCGACGTCAATTTTGCCTCTCCAGCAGGCCGGATTCCCAGCGGCTTAGTTGGTTTGGTTCAGACGGGGCCACGGGTCAACTCCTGGAACTCTTGAGCTCCTGAGCTTTCAGCAAGTCAAACCTGAAATCCAGGCCAGGTCACAGTGCAAGATAGTCGACTTGACTCTCATCATCAGGTCTGTCACCTTATGGAGCTTTTTTTCAAAAATTGCTCTAAACTCCTCCAAACGTCAAGGACTTCTTCCAGAAGTTCCTCTTGAGAGTTTGAAGTGTCCAGAACACAAATCCAAGGTTTCAGAGTCTCTGAGTTTTTTCTCAGAAGTTAGTTGGTACTACAGTTCCCACAATGCACCTGGCCAAATCTTTAAAAGTCCACTGGACGCACTCCAGGCTTGGGAAGTCTTGGGGGAGATTGTGCAGGGAAGCTCTGCTAACCTGTTGCTTTCAGGGAGTCCACTCTTTAATTGTTCCTAAAGCAAGGTAAAGGGCTGTATTTCCAAGTGTGCAGCAGGAACAACCCTTCAGACTGCAGCCTATGGGGTGCAGACCTGGATTCCAGAAATCTCCTTGTAGTTTCAGACAACATATCTTAGTTGCTATGCAGCTCTCCCATATTTATCCAGTGCTCTGAGGTGACAAGAGGGAGGGGGACACCCCTGACCAATGGGGTACAGGATGCCAACCTGAAGCATGACAGCTTCCGCCAAAGAACGATGTAACCACTCTAACCCCAGGGATTGACTGGAGGAGGGAACTAGAGGCACAGGGCGCTAGGAGCAGGCCAGCCTCCAACACAAAATGTTCAACACGAATGGGGCCGCTCCCACTAAAGTGACCAAAGGTGTTCAAGGGTTAAATTGTGAGTGTGGACAGCTCACAAAAAGTGAAGGACTGGCCTCACACACCACCTGGTGTCATGCTTCATCATCGGCAGTCCTTGCCCTCTAACAACTCGGTTTGATGGCAGGGATGCACTTCTAAACTTAGTGGGGGCCAGTGGAAAGTGAGTGAGTTTTAAAAACCCATTACAGTTGCCAAATAACATTTTTAATAGGGTAGGCGGCTGTATGGTATTAAAAAGGTGAACAGTGAAGTGGGGAATTTATTATCCCCTCATCGTAGTGAAGAGGTTCAACATGTTTCTGCCCAGTGTCCCAAGAGGGTACGTGGCATTCATCAGGACCTATAGCAAGTGGGCTCTGTTCTTACCAACTTCAGGGTGAGAAGGAACCACTAGGAGGGGTGACTTTTGTCACTCTCCACCACAGAGGGCTCTCAGTAAGCCTGTAAGACAAAAATGTATAGAAGAGAGCCATAAGTAGTAGGCTTGGTCACTTAAATAAAATCATTCAGGACCACATACACAAATATTAACGTGGGTGGCTATATGTGTGTAAAACGTGACACTCATATGTGCACACACTAGAAAATAAATAATATGTAAGACAATATCTCTCACACCTTACCCTAGAAACACAACCTACGTGCTCCGTGGGAGGAGGATGGAGGGAAGCCCCCTGTAGTCAGAAGTGGGACTCGAGGGAGCGGGACTGCGAGGCCCAGGGCTCTTTGCGCTTTTGCCATCACGCGCACCTGGTGCCTCTTCCCGCCCCTCCTCCCTGCTGACCTGGTGAACTGGTGGACTTTAAATACGACTCGTGGCCCCCGCTCCGCGGGAGCCGCTCGAAGTCGTTTGTCAGGAACTATCTTCACCAGGCGTTTTACTTTTAAAGATCTTCCTCTCCAGTTTTGTTTCCTTGAGACTGCTGCTGACTAGAGAGCCGGACCCTGCATTGCCGTTAAAAACTGCTGTTGGACTCGGGGGAGCGGGACTGCGAGGCCCAGGGCTCTTTGCGCTTTTGCCATCACGCGCACCTGGTGCCTCCTCCCGCCCCTCCTCCTCCTCCACTTAAGGAACGCCCATAACGCCACCGCGGGACGTGCGCGGGACGAAGCATGGGGCGAAGCCCGGGCAAAGGGCCGGCCGTTTGAGGCCGTTCGAGAACGGTCGAGACCGGGACCGGACCTCCCCCCTTGAATCTTGCTGTCATTTTTGAGTTCTCTTTCCTCTGCCTAAATTCGTGAACTATGGCCACCAGAGAGACAAGGAGCAAGAGCACGCTGGCCGCTGGTCCAGCTAAAGGCACTTTGGACACTTATTTTGCTAAAGCAGGGTCTCTTTTGATTGATGAAATTACGATACTTGAAAGGCGTATATCCCAAGAAATAGATTGGGTGAAAAGATCCTCCATGGGTCCCATAGCGCACGCAAAGACTCCGGAAAATAGATTGGATCGCATAGTCTTAGATAACGGGGAATATGTGGTCAGAGGGACTCCAGCCCTGTCTGACTTAACCAATTCTATCTTTTATAATATTGACAATGACACTAGTGCCCCCGAAGATTTCTGTCTTTTACCCCTACCCCAGACTCAAGCACAGCCCATTCTCTCCCTACCTATTGCCACTACGGCCAACACGGTTGATACTAACGATAGAGCAAGCCGCCCAACGCAGGGGGAAAGGGAAGGAGCTATACCAAAAAGGAAAAGAGGGGCACAAAATCCTGGGGGGCGAAAGGCTACAGTTGCAAAGCACAACTGTACAGTGGAGGGTAACAGACAAGGACTAAGTAATAAAGGATGTACACCACCGGATAAAACCACGGTATCACCCACTGCGAATCCACCTCAACAGACAACAGACACGATAATTCTTTCTCCCAGTGTAACTAATGGCGTCAACGATGTTACCCTTTACAGCATCGACGCACTTCTCAAGACATTACTAAGCCCTCTAGAAGCACGCCTACTAAAGATTGAAGCCAATGCTGGTTTAGCTCCCAAGCTACTACAAACACAGCCCCCTATTCCACACACTGCAACCCTTCAGCCGACTGATTGCGCTGCATTATCTAGTCACCTTCAAAAGAAACCTACAGGCACACAGGGTGCACATGTCATCTACAAAAAACCTAGGCCAGTGAACTTGCCACCGGAGGCGAGCCCGTACACTGTCATTCTAGCTGGGGTACCAGAGCTGAAATCCGATTCTAAAGAACCTGTCTCTGCTCTGAAAAACAAGGTGGCCAATTGGCTTACCATAAATAGACCTCTACCCTATGGAATATCGAGCGAGGTTCTCATGGTAAGGAGAGTCCCATGGCTAGGTAACACAAGGAAATCAATCAACGGAGATTGTGTCCTGATTAACTTCAGGGATCCTAGGACCGTTTCCCACATATGTAGATGGCCGCACCCTGAGCAGGGGACATCTATCCAGTCTTTACCCCTATCTTTCTTCTACCCACCACCGTTCCATGTATGCGAGGGGGAAACAATCTCCAGGAGGGGGGGAGTCTGGGGCAATAGAGAGAGAGGAGACTTCCACCGCCCTAGATTCCAGCAGCCTCCCTATTTTCCAACATCTAATAGGTACAGCTGTCTAGACATGGTGGATTGACAGAACTGGGTCATGAGGGGGGATGCTGGTGGCTTACACAGGGGCCCCAAGGAAAGAAAAATTACTCCCCCTACTGAATGTCCCGCCAAAACCCCGGAGAAGGCCCATTGCGAGGAGCAAAACAATACTAAGGTGGCTCATTTGAACATTACAAGACCCCCATCCACTCCAAGGGAACCCATAGTCGAGCTAGGTGAACAACCGCACAGTGTTAAATCATCGACGAATCCAACTGATACGGTCACTCCTCCTCCTCCCATCTTGAATCCCAGTCCACCCTCTTTTAAGATATTATCCTGGAACGTGGCTGGCCTGGGGAATAAATTGAATTGTCCGGACTGGAGTTCACTTATTGAGGCCAAAGATATATGCCTGTTCCAAGAAACCTGGGCAAGAGAGGCTGTCTCTCGTTCAGGTTTCGCGGCATTCTCCATTCCTGCGAAGTGGGGGGGGGGGTAAGGGGCGCCCTTCTGGAGGTCTCGCAACCTGGGTGGCTGCCGACCTGGGTTGTGAGGCCACATTACTCCACACAGCTTTGGAGGATATTCTCGGCGTTTTGTTGGAGTGGCCGAACTTGAGTAGACTGGTTGTGGTAAATGTTTACTCCAGGCTGGTAAACATCACACAAGAGTCACATACCATCGAGGAACTCTCAGTCTTTCTCAGTGACATCCCACAGGGTACACCCTTTTTGGTTGGAGGTGATTTCAACTGCCACTTTGAGCCCCTCTCAGGCTTATTGGTTGGATTATCCCAGGAGGAGGATGCCGCGTGGTCGGTACCCCCTTCGGTAGCCCCCCCCCTTAGAGCTTGGACTCCTCTAGCTGTCCAAATTATTGCCTTAACTCTGAAACACGGCGTGCGGGCTTGCAATGGACGCGTAAGTTCCGATATCCCTCCCAAATGCACATACAATAGAGTGGGTAGGGAGTCTAGACTGGATTATATCCTGGTTCAACTTTCTTTGTAGTCGCATATTATTGACTTCTGGGTGATACCTAGGGAAGCCAGCGACCACAATGCGCTTGAACTGGAATAAGCCCTTCCCGGACTAGAAGATAGAGGGGCCGAGGCAGACGCCGCTTCCTCAGGGCTGGCGCTGACGAATAATAGACGGAGAGTGAGGTGGGAGAAGCTAGCCTCGAATCCAGAGAAGGTTTCTGGGCTATACGCCCGGCTTATCCCCACTCTCGAAAAGGTGTGTGCAATAATGGAGTATCCCACCTCCCAGGGCACACACAAGCAATTCTGGTCGGTGCACGAGGACCTCATCAAGTCTGTGGCCGAAGTCCTTTTTTCCACAGGAAAGAGTGGGGCTGGTCGTTACAACTGCCCCACTTGGTATAACGCTGTATCCCGCAAGGCCAAATTAGATCTCCTGACTTCGATTAAGGAAGGTACAGATAGATCTGTGATACAGGCCAGGAGAAAGGACTATAAGCGCCTGATTACCCATGCCAAAAGCGAATGGGAACAGGAAAAATGGGAAAGCCTCACAATATCACTAGCTAGCAGGGACTCTCGTAAATTCTGGCGTATTGTCAACACGGGGTCCGAGGAGCTAGCCTCGGCGATCGAACCTAATATCTCAGCCAAGGCCTGGCAGGATCACTTCCAGTCCCTTTACAGGGTTGTGGACGAGGCCTCTAACAACCCTCCACCCACCATCAGCGTATCAGTGGAAGGGGAGCCCTTCACAGAGATGGAGGTACGAGCAGCCATCGCAGGGCTGACATCAGGCAAAGCGCCTGGATTGGACGGCTTACCGGGCGATTTATTCAAACAGGAGCCTGATGTTTGGGCCCCTTACTTGGCATTGATATTTAACGCTGTCCTGAGGGGTATGGAGGTCCCCTGTACTTGGCTGGGCACAGAGATTGTTCCCATATTCAAGAAGGGATCACCTCTGCTCCCAGCCAACTACAGGCCCATCAGCCTCATAGATGTACCCCAGAAATTATTTGGCAGGCTGATACTTGATCGCCTTCAAAATTGGATAGAGGAATTCACCATCCTTAGTCCCTATCAGGTGGGATTCAGAAGGGGGGTCTCAACCACGGACCAGATCTTCCGTCTGAATCTTCTGTTCTGGAAGACCGCGGTTATCGAGGGCGGCAGTTTGTACACGGTATTTGTGGACTTGCGAGCCGCCTTCGATTTAGTGCCAAGAGACAGACTATGGACCGTACTGGCGGAGTTGGGTATTCCGGCTGACATCTTGACCATTCTGATAAGATTACAGCAGGGGAACTTTGCACGTGTCAGGTGCGGTAGAAATGGGGCACTTTCTGGAAGGTTCCCTGTTGACAGGGGGGTGGGACAGGGTTGTGTGCTTGCACCGACCCTGTTCTGCCTCTTTGTCAATGGGGTAATCGACCACTTGACCAGGATGGGTGACATTGATGCTCCCAAGCTCAATGGCAGCAGGGTGCCCGCTATTATGTTTGCAGACGACACCCTGCTGCTGTCCAAGTCCCCCATGGGAATACAACGGGTCTTGGACGGTTTTCAGCTTTTTGTGTGGAGCGGGGGCTTGAGATCAACGCCCTGAAAACCAAATACATGATTCTCAACCCCCCCTCCTCAACACGCCCCAACCCTATCATAGGCGCTCTGAGAGTAGAGAGGGTTCTCACTTTTGAATACCTGGGGTAACTATCAACCAGGATATGACCTGGGACACGCACCGGACCAAGGCCAATATGAAATTGGTCCAGCTAACGGGTGGCATCTGCAGGATGGCAAGCGGGTCGACCTATAAACCTTTCGGTCCCGTGTTTCAAATTTATAAAATGCAGGCAAGAGGGGCAGTCACATATGGGGGGGAACTGTGGGGTCGCACACCTGCCCAAAACCTGTTGATCACTGAAAACAACTTCATCAGGCAGTTGGCGGCCTTACCCCTAAGCACCCCGCTTCTCCCGATGAGACTGGACCTGGGTCTTAGACCAATTACAGAAGAGCTGGGAATAACCTTTTGGCGCCGTATCTGGAGCACGCCAGAACTTACGAATTATAGGACTGAGCTCCAAGAGATCCCACGCCTACCCAATGCAACACAAATCCCTTGGCTGAGATACATAAAACAAACATGCGAGAGCCTAGGAAGACCAGGATTATGGCTAGACCCAGGAAATGCATGCAGTAGGATCCCACGTAAACTCCTCTCGAAGGATTTTTATGAGCTAAAGTTACTGGCCTTAAGAGGGAGTACATGGGAGGGGTCCCTCACAAATCTGTTTATTAAATCTAAAGACTCATACTATCTAGAGCAAGTCCTCGATGGTATCACTCCCGTTCTGACCAGAAAATTATTTATGCAGTGGCGATACGGTACACTCCCCATCAGGGCATTCACTAACCGTTGGGCCCAGTCATCGTTTAGAGAACAGTGCCCGTTATGCCCATACCTTCAGGAAAATGACCTGCATATCATATTCTTCTGTAACGCTTATCAAAGATCGAGGAAATATTGGCTCATCCCTCTTCTTAAGAATCTAGGTTTCAGGTACTACCTCCCAGCGTACAGAATTTTAAAGACTGATCTATCACCCCCGATTGTGTTTGCGGTGGCAAAAATGTTAACAGCGATGTGGCACACCCGTACCCGCTACATGAAGTCAGAGATAGATTTGCGATAAATGAAATGTACTGATGATTTTTAAATGTAACATACTGTAATTTATTTCAACAGGCTTATTGTAATGCTTTTCAATCTTCGTCTTATTTGGTATCATTTTAAATTGATTTTATACTGTCTGTATTTCTTTTATGATCCAAATAGATCGAAATAAAGATTGAAAATGAAAAATGAAACATTAAATGCATTTACTTCAGGGCATGGAGCACATGTATACTCTTTTCCATACACACACATATTCACCACACATTGCATGTACTCCCTTTCTGCATCAAGGTGCGCCTTCCGTGGTAGCACCTAGCCATGTCCTTCAGTCCTCCCCAGTGATGACTGAGCAGGGGGTGGGCAAGGTTTAAATAGTGCTCTAAATTGGGCATGTTATTTAGACAACAGTGGTCCCATTTCGAAGGAATACAAGGAGGATAAATATAGACACAGTCGTAGCTATATTAAGTTCCAGACTTGTCCAGCCGGACAGTGGTCTAATGTTTTTACTTGCGAAAATTAGAACTGAATGTTACACAACGGTTCACAATGTGGGGCACAAGCCTGTACCCAACGTACACATGTGCAACTGACATACAGTGACAACAAAAGAACAAGAGGGCTTGTAGGCACAAGCATGAGGTTTGAGGTACCAGAATTTGCACAATGTCATAGTACATCATGACATAATCTACACCTTTACATCAATAGTAAAAATACAGTTTTGTATAAGGTGTCATTGGGGTCGACGGCGTTTCGATCTGTTAGCTAGATACAGAGATCATCATCAGGACATAATTCTTATGCCTAATATTGGAAGCCTCTGATGCTGAGGTTCGGTCAGGTCCAGCTTAACCTTGGACCAGATAGACAGGGAAGCGTGATAGTGCTTCCCGATCTTGATTAATCCCGGGTTCCGCGTCAGCGTTATGAGCAGGCGGACTCTTGAGTGGGTGATGGCACTAGGAGCTGCCCGTCGGCTTAGTAGCCGGGTACAGGGCAGGTGCGCAATGTGGCTGGAAGTATTAACATGGGTGGCTATAAGTGTGTAACACGTGACACTCATATGTGCACACACAAGAAAATGAATATTATGTGCAACAATATCCCTCACACTTTACCCTAGAAACACAACCTACGTGCTCCATGAGAGGAGGATGGAGGGAAGCCCCCTGTAGTCAGACTCTGGAAAATTAAAAACAGTAGTAGCCATGGTGAAGATATACACATTAAATGCATTTACTTCAGGGCATGGAGCAAATGTATGCTCTTTTCCATACACACACATATTCACCACACACTGCATGCACTCCCTTACTGCATCAAGGTGCGCCTTCCGTGGTAGCACCTAGCCATGTCCTTCAGTCCTTCCCAGTGATGACTGAGCAGGGGGTGGGCAAGGTTTAAATAGTGCTCTAAATTGGGCATGTGGCTGGAAATGTGCCGTAATTGGGGAAAAATGTCTACACATTTGTGGGTTCCGGTGTCCCAAAATGCGCCAAGGAATGTATGTGGTCTTCGTGCCTGGCCTGCTCAAAGCATTGTAATCAGTGTCGCATTGCCCATGTTCGAGATCAGATGTCTCTGAGGTAATCGAGCAAAAGCGGTCAGGCAAGTGCCTGGCAGTGGGTGTGGCCTAATTGGCAGCAAGTACGTTTATGGCCCGCTGTTGGGCGTGGTTCAGGAACACGTGTAGTTGTCCACAAGCCTGGGTCAGGCAGTCCCTGATCCTTGCGTTGGATGCGTACAAAGCCAATAGAGAGGTTGTAATCAAACACATATGAGTGTCCCAAAGCGCAAGTCAGGAATTGCTTGATCCAAGCGTCAGACATAAACAAAAGGCAGAAGTGGAGACCTGCAAGGGGTTCACCAAAGTAGTAAGCCATTAAATACTTAGACCAAAAGCCCAGGCATATCTAATCCTCCTACTGGGACCATCATCTGAATGGATCATGCGTCCTGATTACATGTAGAAAATATGGTACGCTCAGCAAGCCTCTTTGCACTGTATTGGAAAGAGGTATGATCTGTGATGTCCAGACCAGGACTTGGGTGAAAAATGCTAAAATGGCCTGATCACTGATGTACCAGCTTTTATAATTCTGGCAAAAAATTAATTTATGCAAGTAAAGCATGACTGTGATGAAGTTCTCCTTCACTCCAATCAGGTTATGTTATCACCTATCTTGTTATGTGTATTACCCTATCTGGCTAAGTATTTCTCATGAAATTACATTATCGTACTCTGCAATAGAGAAACCATGGTCAAAATCGCTTGGAGTTTAATTGATCAGATAGCCAGCATACTGGTTTTATCATTATGAGTCGGGATGGGGGATTTATCTGATGGAGGCAATATATGGGAAAGCAATACATGGGAAACAGTCATCGTACCATCTGCAACCAAAGAATGACATATTATTGTCCCACAAAGCACTGCACTTTAAAATTCAAGATGGAGATGTTCTCTCTTTGGGAGTAAAAGCTCGCTAAACCAACTTCCTGGTATGGCTCATTTCGTTTAAGACTCCCATTCCAGACCTCCTGAAAATTCCACTTTTGGAGCTGCCATCTGGCTGGGGGTATAGGAAGAGTGGGTAGGCCTGACTGACATTCCTTACTGCCTTGCTCTCTTGAAGCTGCAGTGCTCCCACCATTAGTCTCCGTGCAGGCCACTTATTACCTCATCAAAGACGTTTTTCTAGTCCATGAAATTTTGTTTTAGCCCCTTCCTGTCAATAGTTACACTGTATTACAGAATCCCCATGTTAGCCTATGGAGCTGAAAGCTACAATGGGAACAAACTAAATTGGAGGTTTTCCCTCACTAGCGCATATAAACATCTTTTAAAATTTCCCAGTTTATTTTTACATGTCTCCCTACCCTTGTGGTAACTATGGAAGACCATAGGTATGACTAATATGTAAGAATAAGGTCGTTTAATACTTTGGAAGTACCTTTATCCAAAATCGAATTTGCATATAATTTCAATTTAAAAGCAGCTTGCATAGCAGGGTTAAGTTTTAAAATGTCAGCATGCAACATAGCAGTATACACATAAGTGCCCCAAAGCTGCTGGGCCTCTTCACCTACATGCCCTACGATTTACAGGCGCTTACTGGTAGGTTGTCAGTGCCAATTGTATTTACACCTAATTGCCATATGCCTTTTTATTCAGAACACTGGCCCTGGGTCTGGTTAGCAGGGACCAGTGCACAGTCAGTTACCACCAGCATCAGTCATAACAAGCATTTACAATGCAACGGTTTCGCCTTTGTAAAAGTTAGAGATATTGGCATTGTAAATGACAATTTTTTTTTATGTGTTGGTTTTGAAAACATATAAATAAATGGCATTGTCATTTACAATGCCAATAGCTGGAAACAATTGTTTGTTAAATCTTGCCAATTATCAAGCCGATAATGTGTGGGCATCCCAAGGCATCTTCACCATCAATCAACCAGGTTCAAATAAACATCTGCAAACAGTTGCGAACCTTCAATACATATACACAGGGTGTGATGTTTTACCTGGAGAGTTTGGCTGCTGAAAATAACTAGATTCTCTGTTTGAAAGTATGAGAAAAACATTTGGGAATCGATGCAGAAAACACTTATTACACGTATCTGGAATAATTCCTACCCCTAGAGTTACCAACGTACAACATATAGGTAGCTCCACGGCAGGGGGAAATATTAGGCTGAAAACCACCCAACTGGGATTCCCGCATTAGGTAACATTCCAGAACTTCTTCTATTCAGAAAAATGGTGTCAAACTGGTTATTTAAAAAACAGTTGCTTGCAGTGTTTAATTTTTGCCAGGTGTAATTAGTTCTCCAAAATTTTTGAAATTTAGATTTTTCTAAATACGATTTGTTGTCCTATTTCTCTAGCTTTGAATTCGTCTAGCTGTGCCCCGCAATGTGCCGAGTATAATACATTCTAACGCAAACAGTGTCAAGTAATTACAACAATGGAAAGGTATTGAGTGCAAGAGCCAATATATAAAGCGGTGCTTTTTTGAGCAGGGGGTTGGGTTGAGAATACGCGTCCGACTTTGAACTATGAAATCTCTTAACATGTCAAGCTCAGGAATTGTACAACCAGCTCTCAACCGCTTGTCTTTTCTGAGAAACTGGCACTCATAAGACACTATACGGATTTACAGACCGAGAAAGAAAGAGAAATAAATGAAATACTCTTAAAGGGGTAATGCCTTGCGGTTCAACTGGGAGTTATCCTGCCCCTGTGCCACTGTTGCTGGTGAGGTAGCTCAGAGGATTGAGCACTTCCTGCAAATATCTGTGTGAAATCTACGGATCCAATATTCGAATCTCAGCCTTTCATCCTTTGGAGACTGAAGGAGCAATGAGCACTGTTTAGGGAGGGGATAATGGCATGTGCTTAAACCCGCAGGGGTAGCAAGCATATGACGTCACAACAATGGCGTGTTTCTAGCACTTAAACCCGCAGGGGTACTGCCATGACGTAACAACAATGGCGTGTTTCTAGCACTTAAACCCGCAGAGGTACTGCGGGTTTAAGTGCTAGAAACACCAACGGGCACACGGGTACACAGACAAAATATCGAAAATAAAATATCGGAAAGACAAAATATCGAAGTTAAAATATCGAAGGTAAAAAATATTGGGAAGCAAATATATCGGATACAAAAATATCGTAATAGGTAAGTAAGTAGAAATATCAAAAAAAATAATATCGTATGACAAAATATTGACAATACAAAATATCGTGTAGTAATGGAAAAAATAAATAGTGTAGGAAAAAATATAATAATTGTAAATAAAAATTTGATAAAAAGGTCTATATTAAAAAATTACAATATATTTAATATAAAAATATTTTAAAAAAACATATATAGTTTTAGGAGCGGGTTATTGGGTTAATAGGGGATAAGGGTGGGAAGTAATTTAAAAATAATTATTAAATTAATATATAATTGTACATTTTTTTATTAATAATTAATTGGTAAATAATTAATATTAATTAGTTAATTAATTAATATAATTTTGTACATTATTTTATATAATAATTAATTGGTAATTAATTAATATTAATTAGTTAATTAATTAATATAATATCGTACATAATTGTACAAAATTAATAATTGGTAATTAATTATTATTAATTAGTTAATTAATAAATATAATTTTGGACATAATTTTAAATAATAAATAATTGGTAATTAAATAATAATAATTAATTGGTAATTAATTAATATTAACTAGTTAATTAATTAATATAATTTTGTATATATTTTTAAATAATAAATAATTGTTAATTAATTATTATTAATTAGTTAATTAATTAATATAATTTTTTACATATTTTTAAATAATAATTCATTGGTAATTAATTAATATAAATTAGTTCATTATATTAATTAGCTTCATTTAGTTTAATATATATTTTTTACTTATTGTAAATTAATTTGGAAAAAATAATATTAATAATTACATTTATTTCTTTACAGCTAATGTGCTAATATATTAACTTTATTGTTATTGTTAATTAATAATTAATTTGTAATTACATAATAATAATTATTTTTGAGTAAAGGAGTATTGTTAGAGTTCAGGGTCAGTTTTCAGTTCTTGGTTAAAGGGGTATTTTTAGGGTTCATGGTCAGTTTTCAGTTTTTGGGTAAAGGGGTATTTCTTGGGTTCAGGGTTAGTTTACAGTTTTTGGGTAAAGGTGTAGTTTTTGGGTTCAGGGTCAGTTTTCAGTTTTTGGGTAAAGGGGTATTTCTTGGGTTCAGGGTAAGTTTTCAGTTTTTGGGTAAAGGGGTATTTCTTGGGTTCAGGGACAGTTTTCAGTTTTTGGGTAAAGGGGTATTTTTTGGGTTCAGGGTCAGTTTTCAGTTTTTGGGTAAAGGGGTATTTTTGGGTTCAGGGTCAGTTTTCAGTTTTTGGGTAAAGGGGTATTTTTAGGGTTCAGGGTCAGTTTTCAGTTTTTGGGTAAAGGGGTATTTCTTGGGTTCAGGGTCAGTTTTCAGTTTTTGGGTAAAGGGGTATTTCTTGGGTTCAGGGTCAGTTTTCAGTTTTTGGGTAAAGGGGTATTTTTAGGGTTCAGGGTCAGTTTTCAGTTTTTGGGTAAAGGGGTATTTCTTGGGTTCAGGGTCAGTTTTCAGTTTTTGGGTAAAGGGGTATTTTTAGGGTTCAGGGTCAGTTTTCAGTTTTTGGGTAAAGGGGTATTTTTTGGGTTCAGGGTCAGTTTTTAGTTTTTGGGTAAAGGGGTATTTTTAGGGGTCAGGGTCCGTTTTCAGTTTTTGGGTAAAGGGGTATTTTTTGGGTTCAGGGTCAGTTTTCAGTTTTTGGGTTAAGGGGTATTTTTAGGGTTCAGGGTCAGTTTTGGGTTTTTGGGTAAAGGGGTATTTTTAGGGTTCAGGGTCAGTTTTCAGTTTTTGGGTAAAGGGGTATTTTTAGGGTTCAGGGTCAGTTTTCAGTTTTTGGGTAAAGGGGTATTTTTAGGGTTCAGGGTCAGTTTTCAGTTTTTGGGTAAAGGGGTATTTCTTGGGTTCAGGGTCAGTTTTCAGTTTTTGGGTAAAGGGGTATTTTTAGGGTTCAGGGTCAGTTTTCAGTTTTTGGGTAAAGGGGTATTTTTTGGGTTCAGGGTCAGTTTTTAGTTTTTGGGTAAAGGGGTATTTTTAGGGGTCAGGGTCCGTTTTCAGTTTTTGGGTAAAGGGGTATTTTTTGGGTTCAGGGTCAGTTTTCAGTTTTTGGGTTAAGGGGTATTTTTAGGGTTCAGGGTCAGTTTTGGGTTTTTGGGTAAAGGGGTATTTTTAGGGTTCAGGGTCAGTTTTCAGTTTTTGGGTAAAGGGGTATTTTTACAATGATAAGCAACTATACAGAAGCATTATTATTTTCATACTTTTTGTACAAAAATGAATATTATTTATTATCTCTTTTACATATTGTAATTTCATAAAGAAATGTAGAAATAACAAAAGTATTTTTTACACTTTATTTTAATACATAAAATATTTATTATGTAAGTCACATATTTTTCACAAATTTTTCTATTATAATTTTTGACAATGTAGTTATATTTCTAGACATTGTTAATATAAATATTATTCTTTTCATAATATGTATTTATTACATTCATTTACATATTTGTTAATCAAATCATTGTAGGATTCAAGTAAATATTTCTTTACAATAATAGAAACTTAATGTTCATTTTTGCATATTTAGTGAAGTATATATATTATATTTTATACTTGGGACTATTTTATTGCATTTGGGTGCTTTATTTTGTAACCGGGTTAGGTCGTTTTGGGTTATTTGGAAGAAGGGCTGATCGCGGTTGGGAGACACTTCACGTCGCTTCAGGTAAGGTTTATTTTATATGTTTTATGTGTATTTTAATGATGTTTTGAGATTAGTGACCTTATATTTTGTGTTGTTGAATGTGAGGGAGGTATGTTTTAGATTTCGAAAACAGATAATTACTTATGGTATATACACGTAGTGTTAGTTAGTTAACTCATTATATATAGAGTGAATTTGAGTCTTTTACGGTATATCTACAAGTGAAATCATCTATTTTAATATGTTTGTACCTAATTACTAGCTAATTAATGTGGGTGGGAATGTCTGTTTTCTATGTTTTTGTCATAGGTGTACGCTACATCGGAAGTTCCGTTTTTTTTTAAAGGAAGTGTTTGTTTGTTTAATTCAACACTGCTTTACAAACACTTCTTTACATTTTTCGGTGTTGCTGGAGCGATTCTTTCTATTTTTCAAATTTTTCAGGTTTTTTATGCTTATTCGATGGCTCTGGATAACGTGGATGTCTTAATTTTGGAACAGTTGTATTTTGACTTTTTTTTTGGGTTAATTTGGCACTACCTGGATTACTTTGGTGGACAAGGAGGTTATTGGATTGACAACATGATTGGTAAGTCCTTGCTTTCTTATTTTGTGTGGGTGGGTAATGTTATTTTTATTATGGAATAGTTTTTTACTTGTTATTTAGTTTTAATGTGTGCATATATTATAATAATATCTCTATATATTGCATACATTAAATACTTTAGAAGCTCACGTTACATATTTTTCCATACTTAGGTGATACTTTTAGTGTTTTATAACATTTTGGGAATTAATTAGAGTAGTGTTTTGGCAATGATATTTAGGTATTCTATGCCTTTTGTACTAGGGTAAAGTTTAACTTGTTCTTCCAGGTACTTGTGCATTTGTTTATTTTGCTTTGATGTTTTAGGGACAAGTTCAGTTACAGATTGGTCCATTCTAAATTCCTGGTAGCTCTGTTCTTTCTGTAGGCATTTAATGAAATGTTCTAGAGTAGGTTTGGTTCTGCCAGTTGATTGTACAAATGCATTGTGCCAACCTTCCACTGCATTGTTAGTTTTTGAATCTCCGTTAAGGGTACTTCTGTAAACGTTCCACCAGGGTATGAGGAATTTGGGATTTCGTCTGTGGCCAGATCTGTGGAGTCTGCCTACCCAGGTGTCTTCAAAGTAGTCGAGAAATGGACTTAATTTAGCTTCATTTTGTTTGTAGAAGGGGCTGTCTATAAGAATGTTGTAGTGTTCAGCTACGTCTGTTTCAGGTACATAAGCAAGTGCAATGAGTTTTTTAATTTGGAAAGCAAAAGATGAGTTTGTAGCATATTCGACACTTAGGGTAGTTTTTTGAAGGTGTCTCCATAAACACTGGTTTAAATGATAATAGCAGCCTTGAATGCAGGTATGGGGGTGGATTTTTATGATAGTTGAGGGCATTGCTTGCTCAAAATCAAGAATGATACTTTCAGGAGAAAAATCATTAGTTTTTTGTTTAATTATATTTATTAATTCCATATATGTGGAATTATTTTTGTTTGTTAATAGTGCATATAGCAAAGGTATGTTGCAGTTGTGGTAGAGGCCATGTATTGTGTATAATTGGAAAAATGGTTTGGGACAGATGTTAAATGTTCCATCCATCATCCAATATTGGCTTTGCTGCAGTTTAACTAAATTCATACTGGTACCAAAAATTATAAGCCTTTTGTCATTGTTTTCGTTGTCGTAAACTATAAATGGTTGTTTATTTAAAGTTATTATTTGGTTAGCAGTTAAATTTATATCCTGATATGTTCTGGGAGATGGTGTTGTAGAAGTAGTAGCTTTTTTAGTTCGTGCTATAGTTCTTTTTAAGGAGAGGATATTTGGCATTTGAGTTGTGGCAGTTTTGGGGATTTTAGGAATGGCTTCTTTTAAAATGACATTTGTTTGCTTTTGGGAACCTGTACTAGCTTCTTTTATATTTTCCAAAGCTGTTCTAACTTCTATTTCAGTAACATTAGGTGGATGATTGTGTTCCCTAGTATACAGTACTGTAGCTTCTTTAGTTGTTGCTCTGCCATAGCACTTGTTAGAATAATATTTACAACATTTCCAATTAACTTGCATGCCATATTGCTTTTCTTGTGTATAAGTGTAACCCATGTAGCATAGTAATAGTTTTCCTTTCTGGCTGGTCACAAATTCGGCTCCTTCGGTCATTTTGTACTTTGTATATCTATAAAATGTATATATAATAGTTAATGTCAAATTAAATGTGATAAATAATCTATGTTAGTGATAAGTAGGAATGTTTATACTTACGTGTTTTTGAATTTACAGCAAAATTAGGAGCTGCTTGCTTCTTTAGTTGGGGATAATTGTTTGTGATGTTGTAGCTGTTATGAAAAACATGAAAGTTGTATATTATTAATTAATGTTTCGGTACATTTGCAATGTTAGCGCTCATTTCTACTACAAAAGTGTATCTTCATGATTCACATTGTGAAGATACTTACATATTTTTTTAGGTTGGTCTTTGCCAGTATAGTTGTTTCTTCAGCTTCTGGAGAGTAGTTTGTAGTGTTATCTTAAATAAAAAAGGAACATATGTATTAGAATAATCACATGTTGGTATGTTTTTTAATAGATTATCTGGTAATTATGTTCTTTAATATACTTACTTTGTGATTATTATCTGTATTATTCAGAATGTGGAGTTCTGTATTATGTCTGTATATCTATTCGTTGTGTTTGCTCTGTAAATAAACAATATATAATAGAACTAAGCATGGGCGGATCTAGCGGATCTCGCGTACGCGAAATTGCTGATTTACGGATTCGCAATCCGCGAAGATACGCGAACTCTCGCGGATTTTCCCGTTTTTTGTGTTGGCGAGCGTTCGCGCCGATTTTGGGACAATTTCGCAATTGCGAACTTACTTTTCGGCACGCAACGGCCGCGACTATGTTGTTTCTACGTCTGGTTTATCATCACAGGTTCACAGCACCCTCTGTTTCACCACTGCCACCCTCTGGGACACCCATGCCACCCTCTGGTACATCCTCACTGCCACCCATTAGGTTTGTTTATCACTGTAGTTTATGGGGGTGAAAAAAGCAAGCACACCTCCCCTACTTCAACTGCCATGAATTAATTGGGGGTTGATTAATGTGTCAGTTATTTAGAAAGTTCCAGTCTGGCTGGCACCTGCTTCCTTCCTTATCTGTAATTTGCTTTCCGTTGCAGTGAATTTTTTTTTCACAGGACCTTTATGGTCTACTTGTAGCTATTCTATGAGCCTGCTGTTTGGGTCATAGCAGGGTCATAGAATAGTTGCAAACTCTGGAGGGGCCCCTCAGGAAGCACTACAGTGAATGTTACAAATGTTAAGTTTGAACTTTTGCACCTGCTCATTGCTTTCAGTTTAGCAAAAATCGTTTTTTCTGCAATTTCGCGCGTTTTTTGGGGCGCGAATCCGTGCGAGATCGATTTCGGGAGCCGCGAATGCTTGCGAATACACGTATTTTTTTTTTGCGACGTGTATGTTCGCGTGCTTTTGCGCGTGTTCGCGAGGCGCTTGTAGCTATACGTTTGCCAAGTTACCCTAGCGGTCGTACACGGGCGCGGCCATCTTGTTTGCGTGACGTAATTCCGTTTCCGGCCGCTATGTGTAATCTCGCAAACTGTGCTGCTCGCTAGTACAATTTCGCGCGTGCTCGCGAGGAAAATCTCGCGCGAACTTACCCACGCGGTCGTGAACGGGCGCGGCCATCTTGTTTCTCATTCATTGCTATGGTTCTGGGCATGCTTTCTGTATCCTCTCTGAATCTCTGCCATCCTTTGCTTGTTTGAAGTTTATTTAATCTATTTTACTTATTATCTATCCCTCTATTTTTCTAGCTGTATATTTTTGTGTTTTCTGCTACTTTTAGTTACTTTTAAACTACTTTTTTAAACTCTTTTCTTTTCTTCTTCACTATTCTATTTCTTCTTTATCATTTAAGTTTATTTCTGCCCAGACCATGGTAAAGGGAGCCGGGAAGCACCCTGAGAAGGGGAAGGGTCCCGCACCCCGTGCCCGGCTCCCGTGCGGGCGTTTGAGGGGGGAGCAAGTGGTGCCGCGGGAGATCTTCAGCGCGGAGGAGGTGGCCGCACTCATCTTCCACGTCCAGCGCCGCCTCCCCAAGACGATCCTGGGAGGCGGCAAGATCGCAACTGGCTATGGCATCCGGGAGCTCCGGAAGCGGTGGGAGAAGGTGTGCCGGGCCATGTATAAGCTCTCTGGGGTCCGGCGCACATATAACCAGGCCACCCACCGCTGGACCGATGTCATGGACCGGGAACGGGACTTGCTGGACGCGCTCGGCGTAGAGGTCCCCGGGCTTGGTGAGTAGTAGTAGCTATTCATCACTACTCTGTTTTATCCGGCTCTGTTATTTGCAAATCTTTGTTCTTTACCAAGATTAATAATGCCGCCGATTACATTGTAGGTAAATTATATTTCAAAATCTTCTATGCATTTCAGGTGCACTGCTCTCCTTCTCAGTAGCCTTGCTTGCTACTATGCTTATTTGTTTTGTACATTGTGTTCATTTCATTGGCCTGAGAAATTATGTATGAGTGTAGTGTAAAGATAAGAACTGCGTAATGCTAGACACTAAGGGTCATATTTTCAATTACCGGCGCATCCCTGCAAAGTAGCAGGGATGCGGCAGTAATTGTGTGCCATGCCACCACCACCCATTGGCCCAAAACGTCACAGAAGCCTTACGCATCTGTTCCGTAAAGGTGGCGCATTGCTGGAGTTGCGTGCCAACGATGGCGCAGCTCCAGCAATGCTCTGGGGTACCCTATCTCCCCAATGCTGCATCAAGCCGTACGTCGGCTTCAAGCGCGCAGGGTTTGACTCATGCATCATTGTCTTAAAAGTGACTGATTGACATCTTGTAGATTTCCCTCAGCCACTTTTAGGATTCGTCCCTGCGCAGGTACGCCCTCCCTTGCGCCGGAACGCCCCCTGATGGCGCAGGGCTTTACAACGTGATGCATCGCCCATAATTTTTTTTTTTTAATATATACGCCGCACCAACACCATGGCGAGTCTTTTGTTCTGCCGCTGCGTCACAAAAGTCACGCAACAATGGAGGAAAATGAGCCGCAAGGGACTTCTAAATCAGCCCCAACAGACTGAAGTCCAGTCCTTCCTTTAGACACATGGCTATAAGAAGAAATAGTGGTGGTGGTGGGTGGATTGATAGTTTGAGTATTCACTGATCTGCAAGCAGGATGGACTTTGTCTGTCACTTCGCGTGCTGCGGACTGCTGCCTGCAGTGCCAGGCCTAGGCAAACCTCTTTAGTAGTCTGTTTATTGAGTTACATAGGAACTTTCTAAGTCAACGGTCCGCAAATCAGGCAATACGAATAACGTAGTATACCACATGAGATAGATCCCGTGGAATAGTTGTCTATCTATTTGCTATTTCTCCAAAAAATTTTGTTATTGTTCTTTTGAAATGGTTGATTTGGTTGACAAATCTCATCCATGTTTTCTGGTCTTTCTTTCTTTCATGTTGTACATCAGCTCCCCCCAAGGGCAAGAGGACACAGGAGGAGGAGGGTGCTGTGCAGGATGCAGGCCAGGATCGGGCAGGCGAGGGCTCCTTTGCTGGCCCCAGTAAGTTTTAATTGTAATAAAGAGTACCTATTTTTTCCTAGCGTTCCTCATTCGATTTTTTCTAAATCGTCTTTGATCTTCTTGTAGACTGGATATAAATTCTTATCCTGCCTCTAATATGACTCCCTGTGGTATTACTAGATTATTCTTATTAGCCTGTCTGTGTAGCTAACTAAGATTGGACATTTGGCAATTCCATTGGACTCCCATTCTATTCAGCAATAGCTCTATGCACTGTCTCCTTACTGACTAGATAGTGTGGCAGAGTCATTCAGCTCCCGAAGTCACCGATGATTGATCCCCAATGATCTCTAGATTATCGTACGCAGGACAAGAGAGTACGGAGTCACAGCACAGTCAAGAAGTGTCAGAGGCACTCATGCTTGCAAAAATTCCAAAACCTTTAGCTCATCCACTCTAGTCTGGAGGACCAAAAACCACAGAGTCTATTTAAGTTTAAAAGCTTTATTATTATTATTAAAGGGGCTTATAAAGCGCCTGGTGACGCCTCCCGGCGTGTCCCCGCGCTGTGGAGAAAGAATCATAACCAGAACCAAGGAGAACAGGCTGATTAACAGGTGAACAAATGGGTCTTTAGCAGTTTCCTGAAGGAGGCCTCATTATTTTCTAACCTGATGGGTGTGGGGAGGGCGTTCCATTTCCTAGCCGCCAGAGTGCGGAAGGACTTGCCTCCCATCCTGGCTTTTTTTATGCGTGATGTTTTAAGCAGCCCCATTCCCTCGGAGCGAAGGGACCTATTCGGCTCGTAGGATATAGCTAAGTCGGACATATAAGAGGGGGCTTTTTGATGGATGATCCTGTGACACCATAGGAGAGCTTTGAATAGTATCCTCTGTCCAATTGGTAGTCAGTGGAGGGAGGCCAAGGAGGGTTTGGAAGGAGCCCTACGGGGAAGTCTCAGCACAAGGCGTGCAGCTGAATTTTGCAGGACTTGCAGTTTTCTGATGTTTTTATCCGTTGTTCCCAACAGCAGTACATTGCCATAGTCTATTCGGGAGGTAACAAGTGCCTGAGTCATGGTCCGCCTGGAGTTCAGGGGGAGCAGATCCAGGGTGCGGTTAAGAGTTTTCATGACTCCAAAGCACTTGCCTACCGTTTTTTTGACATGGCTGTCATACGAGAGCTTGTTGTCTATCCAGACACCCAAGTTCTTCGCTTCTTTACTAGGATTAGGTAGGGGTCCCAAACTAGCGGGCCACCAGTCCTTTGTCCACATAGTGTCTCTTCCTCCTATTACCAGTACCTCTGTTTTTGTACCATTTAATTTGAGGCAGTTTCATTCATCCAGGCTGCCAGTCTACTCATGCAGGATTTGAAGTTATCAGCCTCAGAGGAGGGTGCTTGAGATAGAGAGATCAGCAGTTGGGTATCGTCGGCGTAAGAGACTAGCTCTACGCCGAACGATTGTACCACCTCTGCCAGAGGAGCCATGTACAAGTTGAACAGGGTGGGACTCAGGGCAGAGCCCTGAGGTACCCCCTGTTCCAGTGTCATACTATCAGAGAGGAAGATCCCTCTTTGAACCTGAAAGCTTCTGTTGGTGAGAAAAGCCTTCAGCCATCCCAGAGCCTCTTTGATAACACCCGCTCGGTTTAGACACTGTAGCAAGGTGTAATGAGCTACAGTGTCAAACGCGGCACTTAGGTCTAGCATGATAAGGGCCATAGTCTTGCCTTCATCAGCTCCCTCCCGCAGGGTTTCAGTAGCTCTCAAGAGAGCTGTTTCAGTAGAAAATCTTGGTCTGAAACCGGACTGAGATGTATGAAAGGCATTTTGGGCTTCCAGATGAGCCATAAGTTGGACGTTGGCAATTTTCTCTGCTAGCTTAGCCAGATATGGTAGCAGGGAGATGGGGCGTAAATTCTCTAACAGATCCTGACTCACATTGGTTTTTTTTTTTTGATGGGGAGGACTATGGCTTTCTTCCATACTGCAGGTAGACAGGCATTGGAAAAGGAGAGTTGCAGTTATTAAAATCTACTTTGTCATAAAACTATTTAACTGAAAACGGAAAAGTGGTTAGTGCTGCTGACGATTAATTGGACACATTTCTTGTGGTCGAGCCGAGCTCTCACCTGGTTTGAACTTGATCCTGGTTGTGTTCTTAGGAGTCAAGCTTCTGTCTGTTAGGAGAAAAAGTGGTGCGTGTTAAAAATAAAAAGCAAGCATTCATCAGTTGTGCATAAAAGTGCAGCAAGACAACAGCCTTCCCTGGAAAAAGGTAAATTTTTACTTTAGAGTAGACAGTCACAAATTATTACATTGTATTCTGTTTTTTAAACATTTCTCCTAGACCAAATATTATATAGTAGTGAGTGGTGTATTCTAACATTCTTAAATGTACTTTGTAGGTGTAACATCTGGTGACGGGGCCAGCGCGGAGGTGGCGGTGTTGGGCGAGGACTCGGAGGACTCTGGGGAGGAGGCGGTGCAAGAGCCGGCGGACGGTCCTGTGGGGGTTCAAACGGTGGTGGCGGAAACAGGTAAGCTATATATTCCTTACTTATTGAGATTGAAGACTGCATAGTGTGCTTTCTGCACGGGTGTATTACAAATCAACCAGGTAGTAGCCTCCTCGAAATGTACTTCGACTTAGCTGTGAAGTTTTTGGTGAGAAGAATCCCAATAAGTTCTTAGACGAACGTGATGGATGGGATGAACGAAAAGCGAAAGAAGGGTGTAAGTTAGTGGGACGCGAAATTGTATGATGGCTGGCAAAGAAGAACGATATGTGTTTGCTTGGCCCCCGAGGTGGCTGGGAAGGAAAGAATATGGTATGGTGCATGGCTGGGTCAATGATGAAGCAAGGATGGGTGGAAGGACAGCAGCCTGGGTGGGTGAAACAGAAACTGTATGTGTGCGTATACTTTGAATGAATGGATGCCTGGAGCATGGTATTCTCTGACTCTTAGATAGCACATGTGTATCTAGAGAGAGTAGATGGTCGCTGGATGAACTAAGTCTTACCTTGAAGAGCATGTACCACCGCACCCGCACGTCCGTTCCAGTTTAGGAAAGGCAAGGAAAAGAAATTGTAAATGTGTCCAATACTACCATGAATAGTAGCAGTACTTTGTATTGCGACTGCAATCACAGCATATATCTGGTTATTACGGTGGACACTCCGTACCTCTCTTAATAACTTTAGTTTACTTGTAGTACGTCATTCATGTGTGGGTGTATCACTGTTCACTCAATATTAAGCAAAGCACCTAAAGTCATTCCATATGTCATCAAATACGTCCCATGTGAAGTGATAGATAATCAAATTAGTTAGCTTCTTCATTTTCCTTTTCTAGTACTCATTTGCACTGTAGGGTGAAAGGTAAATTAATTAAGCAGTAGCCCTTGTAACAGAGTATTCTCAGTGCCACCCGTAATAGAAAAGTAATAGCTTCACCACCTGCATGTACTGGACCGGTACAGTAACGCAAGTCTGTCTCACTCATCATGGTGTGCAACTGTTTTTCTCGGGTGCAAGTTCACTGTGCTGTCATTCTGCCGGCTTGCATAAGATAACGTACCAATTTTCCTAAACAAGAGAGAAGAAGAAGAATAAGACTGGTGTACTGTCATAGTCGACTGTAATGGAAGTCCATAGTGGTCGTAGAATTTGTTCATTAAACTACCACTAATGTTAGAGCAAGGATGCAGAAGTGGGAGGTTACATAGATACTGCCCTCAATAGTTATGTACTGTGCTTTCAATTTGCTACTTGTACTGTGACCCAACTTTCGGCTCAATCACTTTGTGTTATTAATGCTAAGGAGCATTGGTTACAGACTATGTCTTTCTTTCTTCATATAGTTGCTCCTTCCAAATCAACATCACGGAGGGAGCAGGCTAGAATGGCCCGGCAACGGAGGCTGGATGCCACTGTCGCCGAATATCGGCGGCTGGTGGCCCTGGAGGAGGAGGAGGACACGCAGTCGACCGGTGCAACAACAACATCCTCGACTGGGACCGCTGCATCCTCCTCCGTGACCCCACGGGACGCCAGCATGCGCAGTGCTCCAGCGGGACCGAGCCGGGCTAACAAAGCCAACCGCCACCGCCAAGCAACAGAAAGACCAGCTGCCCCCCACAGGAGCTGCAAGGCACGCCAACGCCGCCTAGGAGTCCGAATGTCCTACCTGGAGCAGGAGGTCCAGAACTATAAGAACTTGGTGAAGGGCCTCCGCTCCGAGCTTGCCACCCTCCGCAAGGAGTATGATGCCCATGCCGCAAAATGCACCAGCACCCTCCAGTAGTGGAGTGTCCCTTGCCCTTTTTTTATAGACTTTTGGGGGGTGGGATTTGGGAGTTGGGATCGTTTTGGGACTTTTCAAAGACAATCGTTGGGGTTAGGGTGGGTCTTGAGGGAGATTATTTTGTTAGGGCTACATAAATATACATTTTTAAACTTTATCTGACCATACCTGTTTTTTACTGCTTTTCAGTCTGGTGGGTGGGGGACGGGGGTGTAACAGTAACTTTGTTTTCCTGAACAGTCGTAGGACTTTAGTAGTACAACCGTCAATCTCTCGTCTACTCCTAAATAATACTCCATTATACTACCTCCCACCAAACGCTTATCTTACCTGTAATTTGTGTTAGAAATTAGGGCTAGGCCCAGGGCTGGCTCCACGTGAAATGGGGATTAACGTTGGCAATCCTGGGCGGGTGAAATTTCCTCATTGCGGTGGTACTAGTGGTGTGACACAGTGGCAGTTGCATGCCTATGGAAAAAAAGAAAACGAAACCTTGTTTGTCCTTACTGTAGCATTACAACGGTTACGGTACGATCGAGAATATAGCAGGTGACAGTACACTAGAACAGTGCCATAATGTAGCCTAACAAATGGTAAAGTATTTGCTTGCAAGTATAACTAGTACTTGCGTTGAATTTATTTGACATTGGCTCCTACTACTAGAAGATATAGTACTGAAGCTGAGTAAGTCTAGAAGATATCCTCGTATTCCTTCACCAGCCTGTTGCTATGACCTTATCCTCCCCAGCAAGTGTGTGGAATTATTGATGTCATTTTAGTCAGACATCAAGCAAAACAACACAGCCCGGGGGAAGAGGGTTAGGTTTTGTAAAATGGATGGGAATGGGGGTTTCTTTTTGGGTAGGTTTTGTTGAGAGAAGAAAAAAAAAGCACAGCATGGACAAACAATAATTGAAGATAAAGACAATCTTTGGGTACAAACTAAAGCTAAGCACATGCAGTCACACTCATAGAATAAAACAATGGATACTGTATCTGTATTGCGTATGTTGTTGGAGTTGTCCTGTTGAATTTGGTAAGTAAGTTGCATGCAGCAAACAATTCCTCTTATTGGCGGCACTCCTCCATTCCAGCTGACGCTTCGTCCATCAATGTTGGTGACCACTGACAGAAGACACCCTGTGCACTGCCTGCCTTGCGAATGTTGACTGAAACCCGGCCTGTAATTATTGAACGGAAAACAGGAAGTGCTATTACAATACCACTGATAAATAAAAAAAAGGTATGTACGCTGTGTGGTTCAAAAAGTGACACTTTGATTTCCCTAATAGACAGTACAATATTTTTGAAATTGCGTGCTCTGTCTGAGTCACCTTTTTAAGGATAAATAAGTATGGCCAAAATATTATAGCGGATCTTTCCCCTCAAGGTAGGTGTACTGTAAACTGTGTTTTAGAACAAAATTTGACCTTCCCAGCAATGCTCCCACCAAGACCCTTACTAAAGCCAGTCGCAAAAATGTAGAAGAACCCCAATCAGATCTCCAAAAACGATGCCTAGCAGAAAAATGGTGACAAAACGTACTTTGAAAGTAACAGTAGGCCCAAATACAGACCGTGGATTGTATTCAAACCACTTGCAAGCAAGCAAAAGTATCCATAGCCAGCATCGCTCCAACAGTGCTCTAAAACACCAGAACTGCGTTGCAATAGAACCCCCCGAAACACATGCAATCCTGCTGCTAGGGCTAACCCTAACGAACCCTAACTTACAAAAAGTGCCAAAACTGGTGTTTCCTTATGGATTTTGTCCAAAACACTTCTATCCGGTATTAGACCTTCCCAGGAATGCCCCAGGCAAGACCCGCCAACCCACCCGCAAAAACCACCCGACAACACCCCCAAACAGCGAAAAAGCTAAATCTCATACTTACAATATCTCTCGGCCTTCGGTCCAAACGCGGCGCTGTGCAGCTAGGTCATCATCATCAATCATCATAACTCCTGTTTTCCACCACGGATTTCCTGAAAAGCAAATGCAATCAAGATTAGATTGTCGCAGCAGTGCTTCGACAGAGACCCCGGCCGCAACCCACCCACGAACAGCAGGAAGCCCCCCAAAACGCTACATTGAGCAAGATGACAGAAGAAATAGCAAAAAAAAGGCTGTTCCTTAAGGATTTTGTCCAAAACACTTCTATCCGGTATTAGACCTTCCCAGGAATGCCCCAGGCAAGACCCGCCAACCCACCCGCAAAAAACCACCCGACAACACCCCCAAACAGCGAAAAAGCTAAATCTCATACTTACAATATCTCTCGGCCTTCGGTCCAAACGCGGCGCTGTGCAGCTAGGTCATCATCATCAATCATCATAACTCCTGTTTTCCACCACGGATTTCCTGAAAAGCAAATGCAATCAAGATTAGATTGTCGCAGCAGTGCTTCGACAGAGACCCCGGCCGCAACCCACCCACGAACAGCAGGAAGCCCCCCAAAACGCTACATTGAGCAAGATGACAGAAGAAATAGCAAAAAAAAGGCTGTTCCTTAAGGATTTTGTCCAAAACACTTCTATCCGGTATTGGACCTTCCCAGGAATGCCCCAGGCAAGACCCGCCAACCCACCCGCAAAAAACCACCCGACAACACCCCCAAACAGCGAGAAAGCTAAATCTCATACTTACAATATCTCTCGGCCTTCGGTCCAAACGCGGCGCTGTGCAGCTAGGTCATCATCATCAATCATCATAACTCCTGTTTTCCACCACGGATTTCCTGAAAAGCAAATGCAATCAAGATTAGATTGTCGCAGCAGTGCTTCGACAGAGACCCCGGCCGCAACCCACCCACGAACAGCAGGAAGCCCCCCAAAACGCTACATTGAGCAAGATGACAGAAGAAATAGCAAAAAAAAGGCTGTTCCTTAAGGATTTTGTCCAAAACACTTCTATCCGGTATTAGACCTTCCCAGGAATGCCCCAGGCAAGACCCGCCAACCCACCCGCAAAAAAACACCCGACAACACCCCCAAACAGCGAGAAAGCTAAATCTCATACTTACAATATCTCTCGGCCTTCGGTCCAAAAGCGGCGCTGTGCAGCTAGGTCATCATCATCAATCATCATAACTCCTGTTTTCCACCACGGATTTCCTGAAAAGCAAATGCAATCAAGATTAGACTGTCGCAGCAGTGCTCCCAGACACCAAAAATCACCCACAAACACCCGGAACCCCGCCAAAGAGCACCCCAAAGGCAAGCAAGTCAGCAAAAACAGCAAGAAATTTCCACCTCATATTTGGTCCAAAACACTTTTGTCCATTATTAGAGCTTCACAGCAATGGGCCCAAATCCGTCAACTCACCCGCAAAGAAGTACAACACCCCCACAAGTGCTGAGTCTTTCTTCATTGGGCGTAATCCAGCACTCTGCTTTGAGGGAAATCGCAGACTGGAGGAGGAGGATAGAGGAGCATGTTCTTCAGAACTTGTGAACCTGAGGAATGTAGACTGCGGCACCTTCAAATCAATAAGCAAACAAGTGAAGACAGTTCTGCTGATGGTCTTGTTTTTGGGATTAGGTGATTAAAGTTTGAATTAAATTAACTGTGCAAAACAAAGAAAGAGAGACAAACAGGAATAAAAGTGAATAAGGACGAAAAAGAAAGTTCTTGATTCATTGTCTCATTTTCAGGGCTCGGTGTCAGGGAATAAGAAGAAGATTTCGTCATCATACTCTGCGAATTCAGGCAGGATGAGGTCAGTGCCACCGAACAGAGAACAAATCCCCTCATCTAAGTTGCCGTCCTCCTCGTCTTCATGCGGCGTGCTTTCTCGTACTTTGTAATCTGGTGGTATGAGGTGCTGATTCATCTTGATCATTGTCAGCCGCTCCACATTTTTGGGCGAGAGGCGGCTCCGTTTGGGAGTTACAATGCCACCAGCAGCACTGAAAACACGTTCAGAAGACACACTTGCGAGTGGGCAAGACAAATAGTTTATAGCCAGGTTGGAGAGCTGTGGCCACAATTGTTTTTTGCCATGCCAATACTGCAATGGCTCATCATTAAGAAAGACCTCTGTTGAGTCATTCATATAGTCCTGCACCATTGACTAAAGGTCATCAACGGTTCCTCCACTTTGCTTACTTTTTGCTGTGCCTTTGACATTTTTTCGAGAACCATACCCAAGCAAACTTAGCCAATCCTCCTCAGCAGCCACTGTTAGTGTTGTGTGTGGTGCAGATGATCCAGTTGCCGGTGTCTTTAACGGCTGAGAGGTCACTTGTGCCCCAGCCACAGGTGCAGAAGTGGATTCTTGTGACTGGGGATGGCCTGCTGATGCTGATGCTGATGTACTGTCTTCTCCTTCAATAACCTGCCGTTCTTTTTCAAACCTCTTGGCTGACCAGGCTAACCAATGTTTGTACTTTTGAACATCTGCATCAGCAAAAGGAAAGAATGCTTCGCCTGCCAGCGCCTTTTTGTAGCGTGGATCCAGAATAGTAGCACAAATGTAATGCTGTTCTGACTTGATCTTTTGAAGACGTTCATCACCACGTAGGCGCTCTAATAATTTCTCAGACAAAATAAAATGGTCTTTTTTTTGTACATCTTTTTCAAACTCAGAAGACACCGCCATCAGTTGGTGCTCCAGCATGCACAACAATGGGATAGCTTTTCCCAAATTACAGTCCTCCTGGCTGACTGCACGCGTGAAGAACTCAAAAGGACGAAGCATGTCTGTCAGGCTTTTAACTATGTCCCATTGCGCCGCACTCATCCGCAGGTCCTCCTTCTGAGATGTACCCTCTGTGAAGAAATAGTGATCGAGTACCGTATACTGCTCATACAGACGCTCAAGCATGTAGAAGGTTGAGTTCCAACGTGTTGCCACCTCCTGGATGAGTGCTTTCACTGGTATTCGACTTTGAAGTAGCAGCCTCCTCAGATGCTTCCGGGCCTTAAAAGAATGGCTGAAATGGTTGCACATTTTGCGGCAGGTGGCCATTACCGCGAACGCTGCACTGTCTCTATCACTCAAGAATTTTTGAACTACCAGGTTGATACAGTGCGCCAAACACGGCACTCTGAAATAGTCACCCAGCGACATGGCCTTAACTACATTGGCGCCATTATCCGTGGAAACATAACCAATGTTGCGTTTTTTGGGGGATAGCATTTTCAAGACCTTTTTGTCAAACTCTTCCAAAATGTTTTCTGCTGTGTGACTTTTCTCCAAGCCAAACATGGCTAGTGTTGCATGTTTCCGAGCAGCTTTGAAAACTTTGTCCGGGTCAACACCTGCGTTTAGCTTTGCTTTAACACCTGAAAAAGAGACCCAGTGTTCAGTGATGCACATGTAATCAGCGCCTGCGCCACTGGTCCACATGTCTGTTGTCAGATGTATTGTGTGAACAGCACTCTTCTGCAAAGCTGCCCCAATCGCCTCCAGCACATCTTCATGTAGTGCTGGAACCGCAACTCTGGCAAAATAGAACCGGCTAGGAACCTTCCATTTAGGGCAGAGCGTTGCCACTAATTCTAGAAAACCTACCGCTTCTACAAAAGAAAAAGGGAGAAGGTCCACAGCTAGCATTTTAGCCAGCTTAGTGTTATACAGACGCGTCAGTGGGTGGTTGCGTTCATATGGCACGTCTGAAGTAAGCATTGTTCTAATGTTGCCCTGGACCAAGCATTTACGGGCTGATAATGACTTCGTTGACCCAATTTTGCTCGCTGGTGAACTGTTGTGCGTTGGTGTCTCACTCGCTCCAACACTCTTAGTGTGCCTCACATTGGGTGTGCTGCTGACAGGGGTACTGGGTGTAAGGGAAGTGTTTGACACGTCTTCTTCCTCCTCGTCATCATCAGATGAAACATCAACGTTTCCTTGAATTCGGCCTTTCTTGATCGCATCTAGGTGCGCAAACCATTTGACAGTGTGCTGTCTCCTAAGATGACCTCTCTGGCCTCCGGTACCATAGTTGGTACCTGGCTTACCACGACTAACTGCAACCTTCCAAAGGGTACAAATGGCAAACTTTGGATTTTTTTGACAAACAGTAAAGAAGTCCCAAACTGGGGACTTGAAGTGTCTGTGGGACCTGGAGGAGGCGGCGATACTGGTGGTGGTGGTCATGAAGCTAATGCCAGATGAAGTGGAGGATCTGGATTGCCCAACTTTTGTACGTTGTGCACTTTCACCGCCACTAATTAAGGTCGAGGTGGATGGAGGTCTCTTCTTGCCAGAAAGAAATATGGAAGCGGGACGAGTTGGTGTACTACTTAACTCCACAATGATTGTGGTGTTTCCACTGCCTCCTCATCGACAACATCATCATCATCATCACGCTCAGCAGCTCTTCGGGCTAGGGTCAAAATGTCTGTTTGCTGCATGCCCACTGGGGCTGCAGTGACCTTTATGATGACTGGGTCGTCGTTGGCAGAGTCTTCATCAGCAGCAGTATCCGCCACTTCTTGTTGAGCCTCATCACACTCCATAACTCTGAGACTTTGGACGAGCTTCCTTTTACGCTTAACTACCTTTGTCGGATCATGGTGTGCCTCACTCTCAGACGGCTGTGGTGCTGGTTCCCAAGTTTGATCCGTATCATCAGAAGGAGGTGTGCTTGAAGAAGATGTAGACACCACCCTTGATCTCTTCCTTGCTAGGGGTGTGGAAGACAATGAAGGATCATCAGGAGGAGTGGCTTCCTCAAATGATACCTCGCCTTGATTGTCGATTTCCTGATGTGCCCCTACTTCGGGAGGAACAACTATTGTGGGCACTTGTGACCCTCCATGCACCTCTGCTTGCGCATCTCCTTGCGCTGCCTCTCCTACCACATGTACTTGGGCTTGTACTTGCACATGTGATTGTTGTTGCGGCTGTGGTTGTTCAACACTCGTCAGATGAGCTACAACAACCTGTGTTGATTGAGGGACATTGCTGCTGCTTTCTTGCGATGAGCCAACATCACTGGTCGATGGTGATTGAAGAACTATACTGGCTGCCTCTGCAGCACTCAAGGGCTTGGACTTAAGTTGGCGTGGTGGTGGTGGTGGCACTGAGCCCAATGGAGCGGGGGTGCTGCTGCCAGCTTGGTCCCCAGCAGATCCCGCTGCTGCTGCAGGCATACTTTTTTTTTTACTCCCAAAAAAAGGGGCGGGCGGCACACCAGTGTCCTTGGTAACTTGCTTCTTCTGCTCCTTACTGGCACCTTTCTTGCTAGAGGAGCTACGGGTTACTTTTTTTGGGGCCATCTTCTTCAGAGCAGGTCAGCAGGCAGCAGTTGCACGAGTTGCAGAGGGTTCTGTGTCCAGACGTGACGTCGCGTGACGTTATGCTGCACACACACACCGCTGCAGGACTTCTTCCTGGCACTGGTGGTTCTCTTGAGTCTTCTTGTGCACCTAAAAGCAATGGAAGACAGAGGAACATCAGTTCAGTTATACACCCCAAAAAATCGACAAAACACAGAAAAATGAGCACAATCCCATGCCATCCATGATGTTTACATTGAAGACACCCCACAGAAAGACTAGGGACATGCAAGTATGCAACACTCACTACCCCTGGGCATAATGGATGAAAAGTAGGCAAAATAAGTGCATGCCTCAGACACTGCCTCTCTTCAAAATGGCCCCTTACACCCCAAGCACATGTTGCCTGTACCAGCCAGCACTCAAGATGGCCACCACCACCACCCACATGGCCAGTCCACATCAACAGTACACCCCCAAAAACAGAAAAACAGCCAGAAATCACCACAATCCAATGCCATCCATGATGTTTACATTAAAGAGAGTGAGACCACACCACAGGCACACTCAGTCCATGCACCACCACTCCTGGGCAAAAGGCCACACCAGCAGCCCCCAAAAAACGACAAAAAACAATAAAATAAGCACAATCCCAGCCCATCCATGGCCTCAATTATGTTTAAATTCAAGAAGACACCCCACAGAAAGACTAGGCCCATGCAACACTCACCACCCCTGGACAAAGGGCCCCACCAGCAGGCCCAAAAAAACGACAAAAAACAATAAAATCAGCACAATCCCAGCCCATCCATGGCCTCAATGGTGTTTAAATTCAAGAAGACACCCCTCAGAAACACTAGGCCCATGCAACACTCACTACCCCTGGGCATAATGGATGAAAAGTAGGCAAAATAAGTGCATGCCTCAGACACTGCCTCTCTTCAAAATGGCCTCTTACACCCCAAGCACATGTTGCCTGTACCAGCCAGCACTCAAGATGGCCACCACCACCACCCACATGGCCAGTCCACATCAACAGTACACCCCCAAAAACAGAAAAACAGCCAGAAATCACCACAATCCAATGCCATCCATGATGTTTACATTAAAGAGAGTGAGACCACACCACAGGCACACTCAGTCCATGCACCACCACCCCTGGGCAAAAGGCCACACCAGCAGCCCCCAAAAAACGACAAAAAACAATAAAATAAGCACAATCCCAGCCCATCCATGGCCTCAATTATGTTTAAATTCAAGAAGACACCCCACAGAAAGACTAGGCCCATGCAACACTCACCACCCCTGGGCAAAGGGCCCCACCAGCAGGCCCAAAAAAACGACCAAAAACAATAAAATCAGCACAAGCCCAGCCCATCCATGGCCTCAATGGTGTTTAAATTCAAGAAGACACCCCTCAGAAAGACTAGGCCCATGCAACACTCACCACCCCTGGGCAAAGGGCCCCACCAGCAGGCCCAAAAAAACGACCAAAAATAATAAAATCAGCACAAGCCCAGCCCATCCATGGCCTCAATGGTGTTTAAATTCAAGAAGACACCCCTCAGAAACACTAGGCCCATGCAACACTCACTACCCCTGGGCATAATGGATGAAAAGTAGGCAAAATAAGTGCAGGCCTCAGACACTGCCTCTCCTCAAAATGGCCCCTTACACCCCAAGCACATGTTGCCTGTACCAGCCAGCACTCAAGATGGCCACCACCACCACCCACATGGCCAGTCCACATCAACAGTACACCCCCAAAGAACAGAAAAACAGCCAGAAATCACCACAATCCAATGCCATCCATGATGTTTACATTAAAGAGAGTGAGACCACACCACAGGCACACTCAGTCCATGCACCACCACCCCTGGGCAAAAGGCCACACCAGCAGCCCCCCAAAAATGACAAAAAACAATAAAATAAGCACAATCCCAGCCCATCCATGGCCTCAATTATGTTTAAATTCAAGAAGACACCCCACAGAAAGACTAGGCCCATGCAACACTCACCACCCCTGGGCAAAGGGCCACACCAGCAGGCCCAAAAAAACGACAAAAAACAATAAAATCAGCACAATCCCAGCCCATCCATGGCCTCAATGGTGTTTAAATTCAAGAAGACACCCCTCAGAAACACTAGGCCCATGCAACACTCACTACCCCTGGGCATAATGGATGAAAAGTAGGCAAAATAAGTGCATGCCTCAGACACTGCCTCTCTTCAAAATGGCCCCTTACACCCCAAGCACATGTTGCCTGTACCAGCCAGCACTCAAGATGGCCACCACCACCACCCACATGGCCAGTCCACATCAACAGTACACCCCCAAAAACAGAAAAACAGCCAGAAGTCACCACAATCCAATGCCATCCATGATGTTTACATTAAAGAGAGTGAGACCACACCACAGGCACACTCAGTCCATGCACCACCACCCCTGGGCAAAAGGCCACACCAGCAGCCCCCAAAAAACGACAAAAAACAATAAAATAAGCACAATCCCAGCCCATCCATGGCCTCAATTATGTTTAAATTCAAGAAGACACCCCACAGAAAGACTAGGCCCATGCAACACTCACCACCCCTGGGCAAAGGGCCCCACCAGCAGGCCCAAAAAAACGACCAAAAACAATAAAATCAGCACAAGCCCAGCCCATCCATGGCCTCAATGGTGTTTAAATTCAAGAAGACACCCCTCAGAAAGACTAGGCCCATGCAACACCCACCACCCCTGGGCAAAGGGCCCCACCAGCAGGCCCAAAAAAACGACAGAAAACAATAAAATCAGCACAATCCCAGCCCATCCATGGCCTCAATGGTGTTTAAATTCAAGAAGACACTCCTCAGAAACACTAGGCCCATGCAACACTCACTACCCCTGGGCATAATGGATGAAAAGTAGGCAAAATAAGTGCAGGCCTCAGACACTGCCTCTCCTCAAAATGGCCCCTTACACCCCAAGCACATGTTGCCTGTACCAGCCAGCACTCAAGATGGCCACCACCACCACCCACATGGCCAGTCCACATCAACAGTACACCCCCAAAAAACAGAAAAACAGCCAGAAATCACCACAATCCAATGCCATCCATGATGTTTACATTAAAGAGAGTGAGACCACACCACAGGCACACTCAGTCCATGCACCACCACCCCTGGGCAAAAGGCCACACCAGCAGCCCCCAAAAAACGACAAAAAACAATAAAATAAGCACAATCCCAGCCCATCCATGGCCTCAATTATGTTTAAATTCAAGAAGACACCCCACAGAAAGACTAGGCCCATGCAACACTCACCACCCCTGGGCAAAGGGCCACACCAGCAGGCCCAAAAAAACGACAAAAATCAGCACAATCCCAGCCCATCCATGGCCTCAATGGTGTTTAAATTCAACAAAACAGTTGTATCATGCACCCCTAACCAACCCTGGTCCTACTGGATACTGTGGCTACCCACAATATAATGTATTTAATGTTCTGAAAAAGTTCCAAAATTGTACTTGCAGCAACTGTAATGCCCCAAACAAACTTACTTGTGAAAGTTGATTTCTAATCCAAAAGTGATCCAAAGACAGTCAAAAAGGCCTCAAATCCAAATATCCAGCAGCACCCACAAAAAGTAATCCTTCCAGCTCCAGATCCAAATGAAAGTGACCAGGAGATGGACAAAGCACTGGGAGGAGCCTGCTGGACAGGAACAGGAAGTTGGAGACTGTGGGGCACTTCCTTCCTCCCCCCCCCCCAAAAATGGACTCCTTGCAAAAAAAAAGGGCATGCAAATGTCAACCTGAGGAGTGATTCTGATAAAAATCATAATTTTCTGAAGGTTTATCCTGTTTGCTGGTGATTTTCTTGTGCAGAATTGCAAAAGCTCTATTTCGCGAGTGCGAGATTGTTCCTTTCCGCCGCAACTACGTGTTCGCAATTGTGAACTCTCGCGAGGTGTGCTGTGCAAGGTGGCAAGCCGCGATTACGTATTCGCGGGAGCCAAACTCCCGCGGGATCACGCAGCAAGATCCAAAATGGCACGGCACTCGCAAAGAAAAACAATTCGGCAAACGCTAAATGACGGAAAGTGAACGCCGTGCACCACGCCGCGCGCCACAACCAAGCAAAAAATCCGCCGCGAGCGGATTCACGGATTTTCGACAAATTCGCGAGAGTACGCGGATTGCGAATTTGCCGAAAATCCGAAAAATCCGCGATCGGAGCGGATTTTACGCCCATGCTTAAATAGAACATAATTAGAACAGTTCTAAATGTTTGTATTGTTTTTCCACATTTATTTCAGTTGCATAATACTTACGTAGTAAAATGTATTGGAGAAATAGTACTGATGTCCTTAGTTCATTAGTAGTGCAGTTTTCAGTAGTAGAATCTACAGAAAAAAAGAAATATGTGGGGCAAAAGTCATTATTTCTGTGTGTTTAGATTTATGTGCACATAATGAATCAATGTGAAATTACTTACATAGTTATTAGAATCTGTATTCCTAGGGTTTGTTCACAGTTATTTTGAGTAGAATATTCAGTACTCGTTGTATCTAAAAAAAATAGTTTCATATAATTATTTAGCATGTTAAGTAGTATGAATAGCAAAGGGGCACTGGGTATTTAGCAGGTAAGTAAGTAGTATTAGCAAATAATGCACTTTCTATTTTATTTACTTACTTAGAAGATGTGATAGTAGGTTGATAGTCTGGTTCTTCTAGTTGTTGTGCAGCAATTCGGATAGAGATGAATCTCCTTCAGTGACTTTTGGCAAGTAGTTTGTGCTTAGATTTTAATTGTTTATATAGGGGAGTGTCAGTAGTAATTACTTTGCTATTGGTTCATTTAAAAAATTAGGTTTGTGATTGGTTAGTTAGCATATTTGAATTTCAGTTGTGATTACTTTGTAATAGAAGTGAAAAACAAAAACAAATTATAAAATTATACAAAGTAGTATAGAATATTTTTATATGTGTAGGTGATATAATTATACCAATAGGATATTTTTGACAAATTAATAGTGTGTCTATAGTATTAATTTAAGTATTGTGTGTTTATTTAGATGTGAAAACATATAAAACGTTAATTAATTATGCAAACAGATGCATATAAAAAGTCGATATAGCTGATAATCCGATATTGAAGTGCACGATATTTTTGATGTCGATATTATAGTTAATGTCAATATTTTTTGTAGATAGCGATATTTTTTTTTTCCGATGTTAATGTAGTCGATATAAAAGTAAACGATGTTTTTGTATATCGATATTAAAAAATCGATATTTGTGTATATATCTAGTTAAGTATAGGAACCCGATATTTTTGATTTCGATATTTTTGCTCCGATATTTTTGTACGTCGATATTGTGAATCTCGATATTTTGTCAGACATTCGGGCACACAGACATCGGGAGGGGGGTGGGTTAAGGGGCACACGGACAGCGGGAGGGGGGGCGGGAACGGGCTCACGGACAGCGGGAGGCGGGGTGGGAACGAGATAAAAAAACCCGCAGGGGCACTGCCATAACGTAACAACAATGGCGTGTTTCTAGCACTTAAACCCGTAGAGGTACTGCGGGTTTAAGTGCTAGAAACACGCAACGGGCACACGGACAGCAGGAGGGGGGGCGGGTTAACGGGCACATGGACAGCGGGAGAAGGGGCGGGAACGGGCTCACGGACAGTGGCAGGGGGGGCGGGAATAGGATAAAAAAAAAGTATTAAAATAGATGCGTTTAATTCATATTGCCAGCTTAAGATATTTAAGAATACCGATGCCATCAGTTACACTTTTCCCCAGAAAAAATAGCGTAGGCGACGCTAACAAAACATCCCTGTTCATCCCGTTTTTTTGCTGTGGGTAATGAAGCGCCAGCGCCACTTACAAAAACAAAGATAATATCACAACGCAATAACCACTTATGCTACTATACAGGTCTACTAGGATTTCGGTGCCCTGAAGAACAAAAAACGATTGTTAATAGTACAAAACCCCACCAGTGAGGTGTGCGAACAAAGAACAGCAGAGCAGCGTCACCGGCAGATTTGAGCAATGCCTCCCACTACCAGAACATTACCCAAACAAGAAGCACGTGCACACGGACAGCGGGAGGGGGGGATGGGCTCATGGACAGCGGGAGGGGGCGGGTTAACGGGCTCACGGACAGCGGGAGGGGGGGCGGGTTAACGGGCACATGGACAGTGGGGGGGGGCGGGAACGGGCTCATGGACAGAGGGAGGGGGGGCGGTAACGTGATAAAAAAAAGTATTAAAATATGCCGCTTACCTGCTAGCAACTCAAGGGAAGTGAAATCGCGCAGCCCACCCCTGCAAAGCACACGTTGGAAATGAAACAAACATGCCGATACAAAAAAAAAAAACGCCCACCACCGCATGACTCACGAAAAGGGGCGGGATGAGTAAAAATCGCCGGAACGCCCACGAATCTGCTTGGGGAATGAGTGACGCATCTCTGTTCCAATGGCTAGCCTCCATTTATGGAGCTAGTTAATGGAACAGAGAGGCGGGACAAAGCCCCAGACTGTTCTCAAAAGATTTCGCCTGCGCGAACGCTGCTGCGCAGCGGATCGCCAGGCGAAACCTAAAAAAATGGGGGTGATCAGGGCACAAAGGATGACTTTCTCACAGGGACAGAGAGCAAGGCATATTGCAGCTGTTTTGTGTGTGAATGTTTAAGTATAATTCTATTGTGTAGCATCAGGCAAGATTGAAATAGCAGAAATTAGGCACTAAAATTCAATGTGGTTCTAAAAAAGGGGCCCCAAAATATTCCTTGCCCAGAGTCCCAAAAATTCTTAGGATTGACACGCAGTGTATGCGGTTATACACCAGTCTGTATTCAGTGTTACGAGATTCGAAATGGTGCGAATAGAGGGACTAAAATGTACCTATGCAACAAAAATCTTTTAGATGGAGATACACTTCTGTTGTAGTGGGTTAAAGTGTTCTTTGCTGCGCTGATAGACATTTGTAATTTACCGTGACTTCAGTTTTCGCACAGTTGGTTTAAATTAGGAATTAAATATGCATGGCAGAAAGACGAAACATTGCTTTAGTAAATTATTTGTTAGGCCAAGCAAAGCTGGCAATCCAAGAAAGCGGAAAATGTCAAATTGCCGGTTCCGGAGTTCACTATGTGTTTTGTTCACTTACTTTTATTTTAATTTATCATGAATATCGTTTTAAAGGGTAATGACTTGGAACGCATTCAGTTGATAATGCTGTACAAAAACTGTATCTGTAAAAGTAAAAAATGCAGTGAGTCACACTTGTTAAACAACAACCTTTACTTTTCAAATCCAATTTATGACTGTTTGTGCTAAGCTTGCAGCTCTGCTAGAGCATTTTTACAAAGTTATTCTTCAAAAGGAAGTCTCTGCTAAGCATTCTCACCATGAAGGTCTATCTCTTTGCTTCCATTTTTTTACTTATCTTTTGATCTCTAGAGTTGGCGAAGTTGCAAAGTTCTCCCATATCCAGTGTGATTTTTTTAAACTTTGAAAGGTTTTCAAGGTGCGGAGCTTGCACAATTAAATAAGCATTGGCAAAGCCAATAGGGCTCATCTATGAGAGCCATTGGCTTTGGCAATTACTTTTAGCCATGCCTAGTTCTAATGCTGATGTCCAGTCCCACACTTACCTGAACCGATCCTCCGACCAGTCAAAGCCCTTTCAGACCCAGCTCCATCGCCTCAAGGCTCCCGCCTCGCTCCTTCAACTCTCGCTGTTCCTCTGCTCTCTGCTTTCACCATTGTTTTTTCTGTTCCTCTACTTTCTGTATTCACCCCTGTGACCTGTAAACTTTATACCTTTCACTTTTGTGCTCTTTTGGGCTCTTTTGTGTGTGCCCTTTTGTGCTATTTTGTTCACTTTTGTGCTGTTTTGTGCTACTTTCAGCACATCTTTTCTCTTTGGCGCTACTTTTTGCTATTCTTTGCTCTTTTGTGCTCCTTTGTACTCTGTTGTGCTAAACTTTGCTCTATTGTGCCACTTTCTGCAATTCTTTTGTGAAGTTTGTGCTTTTGCACTGTCTTTCTCACTTTTTGCGCCGTCCGCCCCTCTATTGCACACCCCGCGGTCACCTACCCCCATCCCGTGCTCCTTTCTGCCTCCCACAGTTCCTTGCTGCCTGCCTGCGCTCCTGCAACGTTTCCTTTCCTGCCTCTTCTTCCCGCACCATGGTAGCCCTGCTCGCTGCCCAGCACTACTCCCCACTTCCAGAACATACTTAATGGCAGAAACTCTGTGGCTGCTCTACTGGTGTGCCACTGGTACGACAAAGCCAAGCTCATTTGCACCCATCTGCATCTAGACTGTGTAGCACCAGTAACCCTGGCCTGATCAGACGCCAGCGATACTCCACGGGATGCCTTATGTTCCTCGACCCGGAACGCCTTTCTTACTGTTGCTGCTGCACAACACACCACTGCAGACACTTTCATCTCTACTCATTGCAGGTTCTCCTGAAGCAGCACTGTGGGCACACACCCCTCAAGCACCATCAACATCACGAACACCTCAACATAAACATGCTAAACTCGCCATACCCTCAGCCCAACAGCTACTCACATGCATGCTTCCGAACACATGATCTCTCAGCAACCAAGCTACTGAGACCTGAGATCCCCTATGCAACAACACATCAGACCTTCTTTTCCTCATGGAAATGTGGCTTAACCCCATGGCAGCACCCGACACCGCTGTGAGCATCACTTCGGGCTGCAAGATCACATGACAGGACCAACTTCACAAGCGTAGAACTCGCAGTCATCCACAAGGTCACCCACAAATGTTCAACATGCATGGAGAACAACCACCCCTTCATGGATCACATGCACTTTAAACTGCAAATTGTCAATAGCTTCACCCTATAGGGAACCCTCACCTACCTGGGTCACGAACCAACTTCAACAGCCTCATCACGTACTTCATTGCCCCTTTTGCCATCAACTCCAGGGACTCGCAATTTCTGCATAGAGGACCAAACAGGCTCCTGCTCCACAACCCACTTTGAAAGCCTGGACACCATCGGATTCACCCAGCTCGTCACATACCCAACACACATTGCATGACACACAATCTTTGCCACCAGCGACATGATCGTGTGCAACTGCACCTCACCACTCACATGGACAGACCCCTCCATCATCCACTTCCAAATCACCGCAACACAAGTCAACGGACCCACCACGATTCGCCTACCAAGCTTCAGTGTGTAAGAAAAATCTCAGGAGCAGACTGGCTCAACATCTTCAACATTGACCAATCCAACATCACCAACAACCTCAACAAAGACATCACCAACTGTCATGCAGTTCCTAAAAATACATAGAATCTGCGCATTTGTTGGACAAGGGATTGATGTCTAGACTGATTCCAGACACCTCCACAGGATATGTCAGCCTATAGAACAGCCAGTTCACAGTGTCACCATAAGCCTAATAACCTTACACAGAAGCAAATAGTTTCTGGCAACCAACAACCCCTCTGGGATCATGGAAACGGTACGGTACTTTTTGCTCAGTCACTTAGTCTCAGAGAGATACCCAGAATAAACGTTGGGGATGTCTTTCAATAAGCATTTATTGAACCAGCGCCATTCTAGTATAAATCATGTTTGCTGGGACAATCAATATATAGCCAGAAGCTAATATAAGAGATTAATAGCACCAATAGAGTAAACAGTAGATACATTTGTACCATGGAGCTAAAGCAATGAATATATACAGCCATATATAAAACAGTAATCTTAGCGTACTCCTATAATGCAGAACCTACCTAAGAGTACTTAGCGTGTATGTATGTAAGCCAAGAATCCGCTAGGAACGAGCCAACCCCATTCCCTGATGGGAGAGAATGAAGGATCCCATCTTGCTCATGAGTTGGACACCCTGCAAGGGATATCAGACTGCTGCGTGTTGAAGCTTCAGCATGGAGGGACCTCAGTGTCTGTGTCAGTGTGGAAGCGTCTCCTCCAGTTACCTAGTGAAAATGCGGACTTTTATACCAAAAAGGTAGCCTTAGGGTTCCTACCACAATCAAAATGCTGTGTGTACGATTATTTAAATGAGCTGAAATCAATACCTGTAATTATGCAAAGTAGCTCTGTTGCCCTAGGATGAAGATAGCAATTACTTTTATACAGACTATATTAATCCTGTTATGTACGTCATGTGCAAGGGATTTTACTAAGAATCCTCATGCGTAATAAATTAGGCTAGTTTAGTTTCAAGGAAACTAATCGACATTTATTCAGCACATAACTGGGTAAAAAGGTCAATGCTAGAACCGCTATGCAGAGTAAGGTAGGACATATGTAGGTAAAAGGTTGCTTTGCTTCTTAGGCCTAGGTTGGGGAAAATAACACAACTTCAATGAATGGATCAAGAACTGTGCAGTCTCCCTCACACCCATCAAAAGGAACAGACAAAGAGGAGCCAACAAACAAGACAGCTGATACACAGACAATCATGGGGGCATATTATCAAGAAACTGAGTTAAAATTATCGCCGCTTTAGCGGCAGGAAACTGCCACTAAAGCGGCGATAATGGGCTTGATAATATGCCCTTGAGAATTCCAATAGAAGCCCATGTTCACACCAGAACATGGGCTTCTTTGGGAATTCACATGGGCATATTATCAAGCCCATTAACGCCGCTTTAGCGGCAGTTTCCTGCCGCTAAAGCAGTGATAATTTTAGCTCAGTTTTTTGATAATATGCCCCTGTGTGACTCTACACCTCACTGTGTTAGGCCTATCAACCTTTTGCCTTCACTCTCCTATTTTTACAGAGATTCTTTTTTGTTGGCCTTAAGATTCTGTGGGGCATGTTATCAACAGGCAGCGATAAATATTGCCGGCTATCGCTGGATTATATCACCAAGTTAGCGCGTTATCATCAACGCCTAACTCCAAAGCGATAAAAAAATCCAGCGATAGCGGCAAAATGCCTGAATATCACTTGAAATCCAGTGATAAAAAAGCAGCGATAGGGAAATTGTTGATAATAAGCCATGGTGAACTTATCCTGACAATCCACCTCCCATTGACAAGATGGCTAAGTAAGGTTTTAACCAGGTGTTAAAAACCTGCGTTCATCGTGGCTTAGCGCAATTTTTTTTATCGCAGGACAACATTGGTAACACAGCGAAGTGCTGTTAGCGACTTTTTACGCGTTGTTTTGGTTAGGTACGCCTACCTTGCATGTCATTAGCGCTAAATATCGCTGACATGCAAGACGATAGAAAAAGCAACAGCTGCTGTCTCCTTTAAATATGGTAAAATTGGCTAACACCTAATTGACATATTTAATTTTCTTATAAGTCTCTACTAGAGTGATATAGACAGGATCTGACAATGAAGCCAACTACTTATAATAAATAGCCAGGCTCCAAGCCCACTTTAAGCTAACACAATGTCTCACACCAAGACCTAAAAAGACTGTCTTATATGCCTTTCATGGTACAGGGAAACCATTCTAGCTGTCCTCGAGTTCTGCAAGTGAACTGCCCCGTCACCCTATATTTTCCATCACCTGTGCTGGGGTTTCAGGTAAATGCTGGGATATGTTGGCCATCTTTGCTGGTGCACAGCTAAGGTTCTTCAAGGGGGAAAGATTTTTCCTTTTCACACTCCTACTTTCTTACTCACAATCTTTTTAAGTAAACCGCTTAAAACCCCTTTTTCTATCTTCTCTATATATGTTCTTTAAAAGGTAATTACTTAACACCAAAACCCTATTGCTCTATTATTGTTCGTTTGAAACTCTCCCTGTCAATATCTCAGCCTTCCCATCTCTAAATATTCTTTCAAATTTATTGTGTCTGCAAATCCTGTAAACATTTCTTTCTCACAGTTTCCACTCTCTAAATCACTAACTTTGTATTTTAACCTTTCTCTCTCAATCACCCTATCATCCCTTTGTCAATAGATGCTCTCACTATTTACTGTTCATTTTCATTAGACTGAGTCATACTCTTCCTCATCCCAGAAAAGGTCCTTTTAAACCCTAAAATCCTTATTTATTTTAAAACACCTCTCACTGAGGAACACATAAGAAATCACTTCCCATTGAGAAAATCCTGCTGAATAAAAAGCCCAAAAACTGTCAATGGCCACCACTTTCAGGGAGGGAAAGTGAGAACTAGGACTAGGATGTGGAAGAGTGGGATTTCCTGTAATGAAAGTTGCAAATAAGCAACAGGAGCATTGCCACTTCAGCCGTCAAACAGATTAAGATATATAATATAAGAAAATGAGAAAATTGATCGAAAAGTGTTAGAAATGGGGGTCTCTAGTTGGCAATGATTTGCACCTTTGTAGGGACCCTTCTTCCCTGCAGAGTAAGGTGGATGCACTTCTAAAATAACTCCTGCTTACCCACTTGGTAGCTTGGCTCGAGCAGACAGGCTTATCTCGGAGGTACATACATACAGTTATACAGTGAAAACACTACAAATGGACACTGCACCAGTTTAGAAAAATAGGTCATCTTTATCTAAACCAAACAAGACCAAAATGACAAAAATCCACAATACAACAATCAAAATATCTTCAAAAGAAGTTATTCACAAAAAGAAAGTTTGGAGCAACACATAACTCCACCCTGGAGTTATCACAAAGTTGTGACAGATGAAAATCCCAAAGTATGGTGCTGACCGTGAAGTGCGCGGCTTCGGGCCCGGAGTCGCATGGACCCCACAAAGAACAGTACCTTGGGAACGATGAAAGCAATACGGTGCACGGCTTAGTTGAAGGCGTCGGTTTCTAACGATCACACGGGAGGTGGTGCGTCTGTTCCTGACAACCTCATGGGAGATGAGGCATCGGTTCCTTACTGTTGTAGGGGAGGTGAGGCATTGGTTCCTTTCTGGTGCTGAGGGGGTGACGTCACGGTGGCAGCGAGGCAGCGGTTCCTTACGCCTGTGCGGTGTTGATGGATTCAGGAGTTACCCATGTTGAGTAACGGCTTTGCATTGATGAAGCACTGTTGTCGGTGATATTGGGCCCGCGGTGCGAGTTGAGACAGTACATCGTGAGCATCACGAGCCGTGTCCTCAGCCCAGGTGCAGGCATCGGCCTCGGTGACGGCTTCGGAGTCGATGTGGCGCTGCGTCAGCAGGCATCAGGCCTATGGTGCAAGTCAGGGTGGTGCGTCATGCTCTTCATGAACGGTGCCACAACTTCAGTGCAGGTTACCGCGTCGCTCACTGGCGTTGGTTTTGCAATTTCCCTCTGTGGTAGCTGAAACAGCAGTTTCAGTTGCAGGACAACAGAGGGGATGACGTATTTGTGTCCTTGAGACTTCAGAACATGAGGCAAGCTCTACTTCAAGCTCTTGGAGATCTTCCTCAAGCAGAGGACACAGCACACAGCAAAGTCCTTGTCCTTTCCTTGGCAGAAACAGCCACTGTAGGCTAACACTACAGAGCACACAGCAAAGGGTCAGTACTTCTCCTTCAGCTTCGCCAGCTCTTCTCCTTGGCAAAGGGTCCTCTTAAATTCCAGAAGTGATCTAGAAGTCTGGGGTCTGGACCCCACTTTTTATAGTACAAATACCTTTGTTCTCTGGTGGCAGAGCAGCCCTTTGCCCAGCCAGAACCATTTCTGTTTTCTCTAGTGCAGCTGCCCAGCAGGAGGTGGAGACAGCATTGTCCAAGGCAGACCAGATACATTCAGGTGTGAAAGAAATCTCTTCCACCTACTCTGAATGTAGCCCAGGTCTAACCAGCCCAGCCCTGCAAATCCAGGACACACATCTCCCCCCAAGTGGCTGTTCGAACAGAATGCACATCCCCAGCTCCTGTCACTCCAAAGCCAAACAGTTAATACACAAACCTAGCAGAGGCACACTGGATGGCTAAGCAAGAAAATATCTACTTTCTAAAAGTGGTATTTTCAAACCCGCCATATAAAAATCATCCTTACTAAAAGATGCATCTGTATATTCTGAGTTCAGGCATACCAAACTCCACTTTCCGATTGTGTTCCCATGGGCAGTTATACCTATAAAATGCTATAGCTAAACTCCCCATTCCACGTATGAGATAGATAACCTTTCAATAGTGAAAAACGAATTTGGCAGTATTTCACAATCAGGACATGCCACACACATTAGGGCTTGTCCTACCTTTCACATACACTGTACCCTGCTAACAGGGGTACCTTGGGCCTACAGTAGGGGTGACTCACATGTAAGACACAGGACGTTTAGGGCCTAGCAATTGGGTGCACTTGCCAGGTCGACATGGAAATAGAAACTGTGCACAGACACTGCAGTGGCAGGTCTGAGACACCTTTAAAAGGCTGCTTTTGGGGGTGGCACTTTCAGTGCTGCAGGCCCACTAAAAGCATTTGACTTACAGGCCCTGGGCATACACAGTGTACTGTACTAGTAGTAGTAAGTCAAACAAGCCAATCATGGAAACTCCAATCCATCAACACAATGTCCAGGGAAAGCATATGCACTTTAGCACTGATCAGCAGTGGTAAAGTGCTCAGAGTCATAAAACCAACAAAAACAGGAGGCCCAAAAGCAAAAAGTCTGGGGATAAACCCGCTGGAAAAGCCAGGTCTAACAACAATTACTCTACCCTCATGCAGTAAACATGTTTCCAAATAGTGGAAAGATATAATTTACCTGGCTACAGATCAAAGCACATTAGAATATAAAAGAAATCCATAATACCCATAGCCTGGAGACTGCAGAGCAGAAGGATTGAGTTTGGAGAAGTCCAAGTTGCAGCTCTGCATATCAGTAATAGAAATACAATGTGCAACTGTCCGAAGAATAAGGCATAAGCTAAGGCTGCTTCAGAAAAGACAACCATACAACTGAGTCCTTGTCACAAATTCAGATCACTGATACAACATCGTCACCTATAACATCGAATTACAAAGATATCGAGTCAACAATATCGTATACAAAAATATCGACACCCAATTCACAAAACAGAAATAATACAAACATCGATAAAAAAATATTGTTTAACAAAATCTCGATGACAAAAATATCAAAAATATAAATAACATTTAAAATGAAGCACAACAAAAACAGTGATATAAATGTTATCGGCAACACAAACATCGATAAAATACATATAAACTATACTGAATGTAACATTTAAACATACAAATAAATTATTTTTAATAATACAAAATAAATAACATATTCCAGTCATTTTAAACATACACTAAAAAAAATTTAAAGTCCCAAAACAAATAAATCAACATACAATACAACATAAAAAATATCACAACTACCAAAAGAAAGCAAACATAAATATATATCATATATAATAATATATATCACATTTATCCATATATACATTAAAATAACTATAATAAACAGAATAAAAATAAACATTAGGGGAGGAGCCAAGCTTGCGAGCGTAATGGTCGCCTTTTAGCTCGGCTCCGTCAGCCCTCCGGCCTGACTCGTATATCCTGCTTTATATCCTGTCCGGAGACGACACGTTATCGAAGAAATGGGAACATAACATTTTGCTCATACTCACCGTTTGACCCGGAAGCTCCGACGTGCTGCGGTTCCGAAGTTGTGCCCCCCGAATGGACCGGGGCCTCCGTGGAGCCTGGACCGGGACCTCGCCTATGGGATCCGGCCTGGTGTTGCTGTGACTGTCGGCCCCGGCCGAGAGAGTGAGCCACTGGTGAGAGCCGTTGTGCGAACATCCCGGTGATCCTGAGCCTGGCCAGTCCTGGTGGCCGTGAGGCTGATGCGGGGCGCGATGCTCCGGGGACTGATCATGTGAAGGGGTCCCCCCCGCCGCTGCTGCGTCCGGCGACCCTGGACCCTCGCGCCTGGACTCTGCTTGTGAGGAGCTCCGGCGTTAATATAGGCGGACCCCCGCATTGGGCGAGTATCCTTTCTGCACCGAGGCCGCCATCGCTGGGAACCCCCCGGAGCTCTGTAAAGTCCTACATTTTTGAACTGTCTTGAGAATCGCGGAGGGTGGTGAGGGGGCTGACTTCACAAAATGGCTGCCGACTATCTGGAATATGGATCACCTCGTGGCGGCGGACTTGGGTTGCCGGACTGCACGGGGGCCTGGACATGTGTGCGTGAGCCTACGATTGGAGATGTCCTTGATGCCCTGAGATCCTTGCACGCGTCCCTGGCCCCCGATGCCCCTCTACGCTTGTCGCGGTCCGCCGCCATCTTGGGTGGACGCTTCTTCATGCTTCCCTCTTGTCCCGGTGCTTCCATCGCCTCGCCCCCCTCGGCTGTTGCGAAGGTTATTACCGCTGTTCATCGACCATTTAGTGGGCCAGTGGCTTTGGAACTCCCTGCTCTTCGAAGTATTGAGTTCGGGGACTCGGATATCGTGCCGGAACCCGGTCCTACTTGGGTGCCCGAGAAGAATGGTGGACTGCTGCCTGTTTCTGCATCGACGAGTTCGTATTTCTACATTGCAGGGAAACTCCCGCGTTTCCGAACAGCGAAACTGAACTCCTGTTTTTCACCGCCCGTGCTGCTGTTGCTGATACATTTAGAATACCTATTTGAACTTTTGCTCACTTGCGGGTTGATTGACCCCCCTTGTCTACGTCTTCATCGTACTTTCTTTCAATTGTGTGCTTGCCTCGCATCGAGTAGCTCACTTCACATTGTCATGTGGTGGGTGGGATTTGTGGTTAGGAAAGGCTTGGGGTGATGTGCACGGCTCCCGGTGGATTATTGGTGTACGAACTCGTGGTGCAGTTGCTTATATTCATAGAGCGGTGGGAGGTCCCCCCCTGTAAGTTTTATGGCGCTCAAAACCGTGTCGTTCTGGTTCATTCGTAAAACGATTGTAAGGTTGGGCGGAGGGCTGTGGTCGACCGTATTTGTTTCTGCCCTCTCGCTCCTCCCTCCCGTTTCTTTCCTTTGTGTTCATGTCTCTTTTTGTCTCATTATTCTTCCTTCTTCTCTCTACTGCATTTCGGGTTCTGGTTTAGGGCGACAGGCACGCTGTCTGAAGGGTAGGCCGTAGCCTTCTACAGGGGTGCAGGGTGGGATGGGTGGGTTGGGTCCTCTTTGATGTTCATTTTCCTCAGTTCTATGGCCTTTTTGTATCTCTTTATAGGAGTGCCGCGTCTGTCCTTGCCTTCCGTGGTATGATTGGGGTGGGGTCTGTAGCGTCGTTGATCTTCTTCTTATAGTTCTGCTGTTCCATAGCGACTGCCATACCCTCCTCGTTGCTAATACTCCTGCTCTCTCCTGTGTTCCCCGCCGCGGGACGCCTGTGTCGGCATGGCGTTCTTCTCTTTGGTTTGTGTTTTCAATTCCCTCTCTTCCTCTTTTTTCCCATCTTGTCCTCCTCTTTCCCCCCCCCCCCTCTTTCCTCCCTTTCCTTTTCACCCAAGGTCAGTATGACGGGTTAGTCTTGGTAAGATATCTATTCGATCCCTTCGTTCTGGTTCTGATGTGCTATTGGGTGGTGGGCATGCAAAGCTGATAATGATCGCATATTGATTGTGTTTAACGCATCTGTTTTTATACCTATGTATATTGTGTTGCCTCTCCTGTGTTGCGGCCCTATACCCCCTTACTGTTGCTGAGGGTTTGTTTGGGAATTCGGATTCTTCTACGTTGACACTGAGCCTGTCGTACTCCTTATCCCCATATTATAAAATTAACCTTCTCTGCTCCTGTTTACTGGCCGCCTAGATCTTCTGTGTTTTCCCCTTTCTAGGATTGTATTGCTCATGCTCCTTAATGATTGATTCTGTAATGCTCGCTCTGGATCTTTTGACTGCTTTGCGTATTGTGGCTAGCCAATTTGGTTGTAGGCCTAGATTTGTATATCCTTTTGATACGAATAAAGGTTTTAAAAAAAAAAAAAAAAATAAAATAAACACTACACAAACAACTAATCTGAAAATCTCTCATTAAAGGTAAGAACAAAACTATGGGGGTCATTATGATGGCGGAAGGCCCGCCAGCCATGTGTTGGTGGGCACTCTGCCTTCTGACAGCAATTTTCCCCTCGCCAAGTTACGATGATGGAGGGAATCATCCTAGTACCGTGGCAGTCGCAAAGACCGACTGCCACGGTTCTGCCACAGACAATCATACCGATTGCCTGGCGAAGCAATCAGCATGGTTTGAATGGTGGCGGTGCCTAGTAGGCACTGTCCACCGAATTACAATGCTGGCTGAAGCCAGCCTTTAGATGGAGGTGAAACTGCAATGGAAATGCTGGCGAGGGTTGGATTCTGGGGCCCCTTGTGTAGGGGGTGTGGTGCACTATTTCCCTCATTGAGTGGCAGGTACTGTGTGGTGCCTGCTACGTAGTGCAGGGAAATACATGACATGGCTGCTTAGCATTGCGGCGGGTGCTGCAGCCAGCAGCACCCGCCGCAATGTTAAACGGCCTGGATGCAAACGGCAAGTGGCGGTCGCATCGTAATACAACATGCGGGACTGCCGCCTTACAGGCGGGTGGTCCCAGTCACTGCAACAATGGCGGGTGGGTGGGACTTGAGTCCGCCCGCCATCGTAAACAGCCCCTTTGTAATTAAATAATTAAAATTAGCTTAAAAACAATTAACTAAAACTATAGTATGTTTTCCATAATATATCACAGATTAAACTTCACTAGAAATCCACCTAGGAAATTCAATACAAAGATTTTCATCCACAACAACAATAAAATCAACATTGCAAACAATATATCACATAGTAAGTATTTGAATTAAACAACAAATAAAGTAAAGCATGTAAAAGTAATAAATGTAATAAAAAAGTAAACCGCAGCTAACAAATACTTTTTTTTTAACAGCTTCTACAGAAATCAACAAAACCACAACATCAACAAAAGAAACTTCAACTAAAAATAGTAAGTATCTTTTTTTTACAACAAAATAAAAAATGAGTCTAAATAATCGAAATATTAAAATATCGAGGTCAGGGATGCTATAGAAACAATCAGAGAAGCAAGCACCAGCTCCCAACAGACCGGTACTGAAATACTAAAAAACGTATTAACTAGGGTCCCTGAACATGTCAAAGGACAACTACCATCCATCCCCACTCTAAAACGATTAATAGTCAGAACTAATAGAGCTACTGCTCAAACACCACCCACCTCCAAACTTTTTCAGATATAGAAATCTCACCGCAATACACTGACACCCACAAAGATGAGAAATTCGTTCTTTACGATAATAACAATCATGAAAAACGAATGATCATCTTTGTCACCAACAACAACATACAAAACCTAAAAAACTGTGAAACGTGGATGATGGATGGCACATTCAAAGTTTGTACTAAGCGTTTTTACCAACTATATACCATCCACTGTGAATATGAAGACACTAACATCCCTTTCATATACGTACTACTCCCTAATAAGCAAAATGCCACCTAAATACTTTTCACATAAACTAATCATAGACCACAAGCAATGATTCAGGCAATTTAATAAATATACCCACACACTGCAATACAAGGTTGCTATTATCACTTCAAACAAAGTATCTGGAGATACCTACAAAAATCTAAGTATAGATTACGCCACCAATAGCAACTTTGCCTAACAAATAACAAAATATATAGCCTTGGCCTATGTACCAACAACTGAAGTAGCCAACCATTATAACATACTTCTTGAAAGCCCTTTCTACCAAGCAAACGAAACAAAATTAACTCCTGTCTTAGACTACTTTGAAGACACTTGGATGGGAAGGCTACATAGGTCAGGCCACTGTAGACAACCAAAGTTCCAAACCCCCCGGTGGAACGTCTATGATAGCACTATAACTCAAAAAGCTAAAATTAATAACACGGTGGAAGGATAGCAAAATGCCTTCCAAGCCACAATAGGAAGAAGGCAACCAACCTTACACAAGCTAATAGAAGCCATAAAAAAACTAATCTATCAAGAGCTAAAGCTACAGCAATCCCTAACTAAAATTGGCCCTAAACTCAATAAACAAACAAAAACAATGTATGAATGCCTACAACATAGAACTCGACTATTTCCAAACACCATAGAGCTAGAATACCTAGGCATGATTGCTAAATCGATACTATAAACAAAAATCAATCCTAATCACCATAAGCATTTTTAAATCACAAAACATTTAAACTACACAATTCTACTCTTTATTAGATTAATAATTATAATTATGTCATTTGAAATTAAAAACATACATATAAATATATGACATAATATAATTATTAAAATAAAAAAAACACAGAAACCAAATGTAACCAAAAACATTTCCCACCCATAACAATAAAAAATAACTTGCAGTTATGTTGCAATAGAAGATCTTCTAATCAGAAGTGGGGGAGGTGGAATATTGATCCATTCATTTTCCAAAGGATATCTTATAATCAAGGGAGAAAGGATCACTTGTCCTGATCAACCTTAGGTCTGCAGGATGGTTGGCGGGGGGAATTCTGTCCCAATATTAAGACCCTCATGCACGTGATGGGTATGGTGGTGTCTTGGAGCGGTATATCTTGATTCTCCGCTTATATTTCACGTGTGTGCATAATCATCAGGTCTACTTAGGTTATGCAGCCTCCACCAGGAGGATTTTACCCAAGGTTGGTGCAGTAGTGAGCCAGAGATAAAAAGACCAGAAACCAGGAGGACAAAACTTTAATAGGTCTGATTTCAGGTCTGGTAAACTCAATAGTAGTGCATCCGATTTTACTTGTTTAGGAGTTACAGTTGCACTTTGAGTGACAAGGGGTTAAAAGATTGGTCGACATGTTTCTGCCTCTATTGCCTTACTTCTAGGACTTACGGGCATTCTTCAGGACCGTGAAATAAACGTGCAAAAAATATATAATACAGTGTAAAAAGGTGAGAAGAAAAGGTTATTGACCTGTTTCTATGTCTTGGAGGTCTTATGGTACCTGCAATGAGTAAAAAACATAGTTGTAACACACACACACGGGGTGGGGTGGGGGTGGGGGGGAGACACGCACCCACAGCAGTTTACCGCTGTCATTTTTACAATAAACAACTAAAAAATGGCAATACTTTTAGACCGTTAGCGTCCATTTGAGTGTCAACTCTCGCATCCTCTCCATACTCAGGCACCGTCCTATAGCATGCTTCCAGAGGGACAGTGCAGGACTATAATGGTATCGTGAATGTATATTCATTTGTGAACTCTCGTGACAATAATGGTCGTGAGCTTTTCGTCAGTTTCTACCAGGGCAAGTGATTAAATCAGCCGACATGTAGTCGTGGCATGCAAGGTATACTTCGCGTCTTTGTGAGCTGAAAACGCCGTTATCTTAGAGGGCGCCATGTGGCATGCATATGCTGTTTACGCTCGCGTTTACCTCGCGCATTGCTAATGCACACTTCCTTCAGCCGGTAGAGATATTGGAGCGGGCTAAAGGAGGGGGTTTAAAAAAGGAAGCATTAATGTTAAGGCGGCTAGTTTGTACTTGCGGTTTTGTAGACAGGGTGAAGTCTATCTCCTTGCTACCTGTTGCGCCTCGTCCTCAGCTTGCTATTGTGCGCGCTGCTCTGCTCTTACCGAACCGGAAGTGGTTCCTGCCCCTTCCGGGTTACTTTTCAGGAGCGGCCTCGTGGGCGGTGCTTGCGCTCCCTACGCGTTCCTATTGGGCTATTGGTATTTACTGTTGTGTGATTGTCATTATCCTCAGACAGCGAGCCTCTCTTCTTATCTCATTACGGCGATTTTTGTAAAAGTTACCAGGCTCATAAAATAAATAATCAGGCTTGCAAAATACTTGCTGCACATTGAAGGTAGTGTTTTATGACGAGTGATAAGTTCTCAGTCGAGTGGTATGTACACAGTCTTTTGTTTCTTTGACGGTAGACTGTAAATGGGTCATATTCTAATATTCGTTGCTGCGCGCGGTTCATATTTTGATAGTGCAGATCTCCACAGCTTGTTACTTGTTGGAATCTTTTATCTCTTCCAGAGTCTGTGTAATGGTAGAATCTATCTTTTATTCGTGGCATTGTTCCTGTTGTGGTTTTGACAGATGGTGATAAATTAGTTCTTTTTTGGAAGAGGTGCCAATGACTTCTCGCTCTATATATTAAAGGGGCAGACTGCAATTTCCAGTATTCAGGTGGCCTTCTATTTTCTCTCATGGGGGGTCTCGCTGGGTTGTGCAATAGAAGATCCTCAAAACCGAACAAACCCATGGTAAAATAAACCAAAAAACAAATCCATTCGAAGGGAAAGCCCATAAATATGCAAAAATACAACTGTAGAAAAGTGGCTCCAACAACGCAATCCTCTCAATAACGAAACTGTCAAAAACCCGAATATTAGCACACAAAAAAATCAGCAAAAACAGAACTGTAAAAAAAAGGCTCCAACGACACAATCTTCTCAATAACAAAACCCTTAAAAACCCGAACATTAGTTTGAAAAAAAAATGCTCCAACAAACCCAAAAAATACAACGAAATGTAAAACATTAACTTGTTTCAAAAAACAAAATTAATTTTCCTTTTATACAAAAATGAACGCGTTGTCAGCATCATCTGTTCACGAAACAAACACCCTACCACAACAGCACATACAAACCCACAAGCATTAACATCAACATTAAATACAGCATGACATAATTAAACAACACATAACTAACACTACATAACACCCTATTTCTACCCAACACTACGTCAAACACATAAAACACTAAGGGGGTGATTACGATGGCAGGGGGTCCTCTACTGCTAGCAGTGCAGTGGTGGGCCCTCAGGCATCGGCAGCAATTCCCCCCCCCCCGCCATATTACGATGGCAGGGGGAATCTTTCTGGTACTGTGGTAGTCGCAAAAACTGCCCACCACGGTTCCGCCATAGGCAATCGTTCTGATTGCCTGGCGGAACGGCCTGCATGTTGAAAATGATGGCGGTGTAAAGACGGCACCGCCCGCCAAATTCAAGCCAGCCTTTCCATCGCGTTAAACCCGCCATGGAAAGGCTGGCGGGGATTGGCTTCGGGGGCCCGTTGCAGGCCCCCCTTGTGTTGGGGGATGGTGGTGGTACTCTGGGTTTCCCTGCAGTACGTGGCAGGCACTGCGTGGTGCCTGGCACATAGTGCAGGGAAATGCACAACATGGCTGTTTACCATTGCGGCGGGTGCTGCAGCCAGCAGCAACCACCACAATGTTAAACGTGCTGAATGCAACCACTATGGTGACGGTCACATTGTAATCTGTGGTGCGGGACCGCCGTTTACAGGCAGCAGCCCCAGTCTCCGCTACTATGGCAGGGGGACTCAAGTCCACCCGCCATGGTGACCACCCTGTAGCAAATCTCACTACACTACTACTACCTCGCCCCTACCCTAAAACTACCTTAAAAGTGAAATACATCAAACTTACCTTAACCGACAAAACGCAACTCCCAACCGCGAGATCCAGTCAAGCAAAATGACCTAAAAATGAAGCAGATAGACAGAAAAGTGAGAAAAAGGCTGCGTAATAAAAATGAAAAAAAGACTGACTCTCGATAGACAAGAATGGAGAAATAATAAAAAATAAAAAATAAAAATATTTTTATTTATTGTAAGTGTTTTTTACAAATGTTAAAAAATTTCCCCAAAAATTTAAAATATGCATTAAATATATTATCAAAAACACAAAAAATATAATATTTTATATATATTAAAATGAATGTTTGTTTCATGTACTCAGCTTCAAAATATAAAATTACAATAAAACTATTTCAAATGTGCAACCAACATGTGTTATAAAAAAATATGCTACAAAAATATATTTGTGGTAACAGTGTAAATTATTGAATATATTAACTGTTGGCTGCGTGTACGGATCAACGGAAGATGATCCGGATATTTTGGACTTCCTGGATTTAGAATTAGCCACCTTGTCTCCTACAGTAATCTTGGCTGGGGACTTTAATATTAATGGGGCAGGTGGACTGGGTAAGACATCCGGCGGGGGCCATCAAGGTAGGAAAAAGAAAGTCTGGCGTTCACTGTATAACCTGACAAGGAATAATGCGTTAGTGGATGTATGGGGGGCCCTAAAACCTGCTGAGCTGGGCTTCACTTACTATTCAGGCCCACATAAAGTATGTGCCAGATTAGACTACTTTTTTATTTCATACACCCTACAATCTAAAGTTAAAATTGAAAGACTACCACGGATAATATCCGACCACAATCCTCTGATTTTAACATTAAATATTGGGGTAAGAACGGACATGCCTCGAACCTGGACTTTTGAGAGAGGTCTACTAAAGGATGACGCTTATATTTTGCATATGAGAAAGTGGATCAGGATCTTTCTAGATATTAATAGAGGTAGTACGGCAATAGGGAATATGTGGGACTCTTTTAAGGCGGCCATTAGGGGGGAGACAATAAGTTTTAGTGCAGCAAGTCGAAGGGAGGTAAGACAAAGGGAGGCGGAACTGGTTCAAGCAGTGGCAGAGGCAGAGGAGGAATTAACTCAGAGTGTACTTAGAGGAGCCCCATTAGATCAAGTATTGATTAAAATAGCGAGAGCAAGGATGGAAGCGGAGGAGGGTATAGCTAACAAGGCAGCGAAAATATATTTAGCAAATAGAGAAAGATGTGACGAATTTAACGAAAACGTTGGCCGTACCCTTGCTATTCGCACAAGACAGTATGCATCTATAGGGCAAATAAGAGAGATACAGGATGATGTAGGAAAATTGGTTACAGATTTAGAAGGGATTCAAGAAGTGTTTAGAAAATTCTACACCTCCCTGTATGATCAAGAGTGCCTGACTGATATTACTAAAATAAGCAACTATTTACATAACATACCGGTAGTTACCTTATTGGAAGAACAAACTAATACATTGGAGGCTTTGTTTACACCAGAAGAAATACTGAATGCCTTAACTTCCCTCCCATCAGGGAAGGCTGCAGGACCTGACCAAATCCCGTTCGAATTTTATAAAATATTTTGGGATGAAATTAAAAAGGATTTCATTAATACAATGCAGCATGCACAGATAGGAATATCAACCCCAAACAGTTGGGCGGGGGCGGACATTGAGAAGTGTGGCTCAATGGTGGAGAAGTGTGGCTCAATGGTTAGAGCGGCAGACTCTGATGCAGAGGTCTGGCCCGGGACCAGGGTTCGATTCCCGCCTCGGCGGGTCTTGGGCTCAATTTCCCCGGACCTGATAATTCTCGCCTCGGTGCCTAGTCTAATCATGGGTCCCACTCTGTGACTCTGGGCAATAGCTTGCTTAATCTCCACAACGGCCCCAGCAGCGCTGTGGATGCCTGGCTTCACCTTGGGGGTGCCCAGGAGTGAACATTTCACAGGAAAGCCAGGATGGGTTCCGCAGCGGTATGAATACAGCGCTACGAGGCCTCCGGGTAGAAGTGCGCTATATAAAATACAAACATTTACATTTACATTTACATTTACATTGTCATAATCCTGAAAAAGGGTAAGCCACCAAACCAACCTGGATCTTATAGGCCAATAACTTTAATGAATACAGATACTAAAGTATACTCAAAGATACTTGCCCTGAGAATAGCAAAGGTAATTGACACTTTGGTTAGTATTAACCAACACGGATTTGTACCAGGGAGGGGCACCACACACCATACACGAAAGGTTATTACTTTATTTGATTTTGCAGAGGTTACAGGAGACGCGCTCCCAGTGATGCTATTGGACGCTGAAAAAGCTTTCGACCGGGTCTCCTGGGACTTCCTTTGGTTTATTTTGAGAAGGGTGGGATTTGGGGAGGGAACGGTGAAAGCCTTACAGGTACTATATGCAGGACCAACCGCTCGCATAAAAGTAAACGGGGGGTATACGTCAACCTTTCAGATAAAGAGGGGTACACGGCAGGGGTGCCCTTGCTCTCCGCTTTTATTTGCCCTTTACATGGACCCATATATAAGGCATATAGAACTAAATGACAATATTCTTCCAGTTGTGACTGGTAGGGGCCCCTGCAAGATTCTGGCCTATGCTGATGATGTGGCGATTGTAACGCCTAGACCCACAGAAGCTATCGAGGTGGTTGAGTTAGAAGCGCAAGCATTTGGAGAAGTGTCAGGATATGCCCTTAATACTGCAAAAACACAAATTATCATAAATAATAAGATAGAATGTATTGACTCCCGGGTGGTTCAAAGTGGGGTTTATTTAGGGGTAAGAATAACCCCAGATTTGGACAACCTTGTGGAATTAAATATATTGCCAATAATAAATAAGGCAAAGAAGGACTTAGATAGACTAAACAACATACACTTTTCGATATTAGGTAGAACTAATATAGTTAAAATGATTCTTCTTCCAAAGTTTTTGTATTTATTTAGGGCCATACCGTTATTGTTTGAAGGAAAACGGTTTAAACTTTTGGAACATATGATAAACCGATTTGTTTGGGTACATGGGAAGACTCGAAGGGCACTTAGATACATGGCTTTACCGAGGGATCGAGGGGGGTGGGCCCTGCCGGATTTAAAATTTTATTATTGGGCAGCATGCCTCCAATACATGGCAGGCTTGCTTGGAGGAGCAGAGAGTGAAGGATACTCTGAGCTAGGAACGCTGGCAATTTACTCATTACTATTAGGGGACCAAGCGGAAAATTTTCTGTTAAGTATACAGAGCCTAGTTACTTTAAGAGACTCAAATTTAAAACGGTTATGGCCGCTCACAAGATTTGGTTTTCTTTTTCAAAAAAATTTGGTTTAGGCAAATATAATGCTTATACAAGGTTGAGCAACAACCCTAATTTTCCTGGTGACATATTCTCAGGGGCAGTGTTTTCAGAGTGGGTTAAACACAGGGTTTATAGATTGGGTGATCTAATGGGAGTAAATGGGGTGATGCAGTTTAATAATCTACAAGCCTTATATGGGCTAGATACTAATCATTATTTTAAATATTTGCAAATTAGAAGTTTCATTTCGACAAAAATTGGAGGCCCGGCGGGATTTGCAACAAATTCAATTTTGGATGTTATACAGGCTGGGGCAGACTGTACAATTAAAAGATTCTACTCCGAATTAATAGAGTATGAACCAGATGATCTGGAAAAATATGAAGGTAAATGGATACAAAAAGTGGGTGTAGAGAAGGAAAGCTTCCATAGATCTTTAGAATTAGGGCAGAAATTATTATGCTCAGCATCACTCCAGGCACAGCATTTTAAAACGCTGTATTTTCTGTACTATACTCCGTCTTATTTGGCACAGTGGGGAGCAGTAGCTGGTACTACTTGTCCGAGATGTGATAGCACCCAGGCAGACCTAGTCCATATGTTTGCTACTTGTTCACACTTAAGAAAACCCAAGATGAAATTTAAGTATTTCTTAAAAGATCTCTGACAATAGAACTTAATTTAACTCCATCACTTGTATTGCTAGGAACAGAGGATAGCTCCGGCAAGACTAAGTATCAGTATTCTGTAGTGGCCCCTAAGCTTTGGAACTCTCTCCCAGTTGAGGTTAAATCACTTCCCTCAATTGATTTGTTTAAAAAAGCCCTGAAGACGTGGTACTTCATCAAAGCTTACCAATGATGGATTGCTGGGTTGATTTGCTAGCTGCACTATTTGTTTTAGGCGTCTTGACGCCCATCGGGCTAAGTTTGCGCATGATAAGACTCACATCATTCATTCATTCATTCATATTTCATTTTCGTGGCTATGGCTGTTTTAAGACTTTGTATTGCTACAGCATGGCTGGATCGACTGCCGCCCACTTTTCATCAATGGTTAAGGAAGTTACTGGCTGCCTTTAATTTAGAAAAGGCGATTTACGCAAGGAGGGGTAAAAAAGGCAAGAAACTTGGAAAAGAGATCTGGGACTATATACAGAACTGGAGAGAGAGAGATCCAGGGTAGATTAGGAACTCATTTGTGATAAACCTCTGTTTAATTATGAATTGTATGTCGTGATTTGCCTTTATCTATAATATTTCTTTTCTTTTATGTTTGATTTAACTGTATAAGTCTTCTAGATCTGTAATGAATTTTCTTATGTGCTCTGTACAACGAAAACGGGGGGGGGGGGACTCAAATAAAAATATAAAAAAAAAAAGAATATATTAAATACTATTTTCTTAATAATAATATTTAATTTCCTAATTAATAAAAACATGTACAAAATATCAATTTGTAAAATACATATTATATCTATACTACTATTATAAAGAGAGAGCTGAAACCTTTGAGGCGGGTAAGCTCAAGAAGTACAGCACCAATCCCAACACCCAATACAGCATTGTAAAGGGGAGTTGCAGCAGATGGACATAGGCTATACAGCTGCCCACCATATACATTACAAAGGTCAAAGAACCTTAGGGGTAAAGTAGTCCCTGGTGGGCGTTGGCGTGGGCTTGTCAAAGTACACTTCACATTATTCCTTTGTGGGCGTGCAGCGTTGTCAGAGGGGCGTGGCACAAATAAAAATAAAATGACCGCGGAGTTCAGTAGCGCGGCTTTCATAATCAATATGCGCTATCATTCATGCTCCACCTTGGCGTTGTGCTCAGTTATCACACAACCGTCTCCAAACACCAAGGTGCGCCGCATTCACGCCCATTGACATTCAGGCGGCATTACTCATATATAGGGGCCGATTAGGATGGCGGTTTTTCCGCATCCTCCGGGCCGGCGGAAGTGTCCGCCGGCCTGGAGGATGCGGAAAAACCGCGGCGGAGACTCCAAAGACCCACCGCCAAATTAGGATGGCTGGTGGGTCTGGAATTCCGTCCGCCGCTTTTCCGCCGCGGTCGGAGCCGACCGCGGCGGAAAAGCCATAACATGGCAGGCGGTGTCTATGAGACACCGTCCGCCATATTATGATGTGTGTGTAAATATGCTTTTCCACGGCGGCATTGCCGCCATGGAAAAGCATACGGACCTTCACTTCGGGGGCCCGTTGCGGGCCCCCTGGGTGAAGGGGTGGTGGTGAGTGCACATGGGGGGTACCTATGGTACCCCCCTGCATTTGCGTGCACAATGCAGCAGGCACCGCGCGGTGCCTGCCGCTTTGTGCACGGAAATGCTGTGCATGCATTTTTTACATTGGGGCGGGTGCAGCTTGAAGCTGCACCCGCCGCAATGTTAGAGATAGAGGATGTGACCGCCACCCTGGCGGTCACATCCTAATCAGATCGGAGGGAACGCCGCAGCCCATGCGGACGTTCCCTCCTCCTCAGGGGTCGCGGACGGACTCAAGTCCGTCCGCGATCCTAATCGACCCCATAGTGTGGCGCAACCTTTGTGGGCGTCAGCGTTGTCAGAGGGGGCTGGACAAAAAAAAAAGGGCGTGGCTTTCACAAGCAATGTGTGCGCACATTCACGCTCCACCATCGCGTTCTGCTGACTTCTGACACGGCCGTCTCCAAACACCAACGTGCGCCACATTCACAGACCTTGCCATACTGCATCGCAAATTGGAAACAAATACAAACCTTTACTCCTTTCTGGCCGTCAGCTTTGTCAGAGGGGGCTGCACAAAAAAAATATATAAAAGGGCACATAAGCGCGCCATTCACTCAGAGCGCCATTCACGCTACAACGGCTCCGGCGGAGACTCAAGGTAGGCAGCGTACCACACGATAAAAGCCACTTCACAATTGAAAATTAGTCCGGGGCTCAGGCGGGGCCTCAAAGCACTCAAACTACCAGCGTGAATCACACATGCATTCATCCCCGGACAGCGTCTGGACGGGCTGCTAGTATATATATGTATATATATATATATATATATATATATATGTATACATATATATATATATATATATATACTACGATGGTCCAGTCGAAGGCAACAGCCGAAACGCGTCAACCGTCCTGTTTTGTTTGCACACGGTGTGAAATAATGTAACCTGAAAAAGGAGAAAACGTTGTGGACTCCCTCTGTGCTGTGCTGTGGAAACTATGGTGGGAACCTTGCCAAAGTTTTTTTGAAGTTATATATATATATATATATATATATATATATATATATATATATATATAATATATATATATATTTATATATATATATATATTTATATATATATATATATATATTATATATATGTATATTAAGCTCAGCTGTCCGCCATTATTCCCTTTCACTCGCGGCTGGGTGCTATGAGCGCAGTGGCGGACACCGCGCGGATTTCCAATCCAAAGCTCTCTCACATCCACAACAAAGGCGAAGCACTCGCAGGAACTGTAAACCTAGATTTTATTCGGTTTACAGATGCATATAAAGACGCGTTTCGGCTTGCTGCCTTTTTCAATAGTGATGGGCACCGAGTTAACGCTGGTTTTTAAAGAGTGTAACATATAATCAACATAGACATAGGACACCCAGCTGACTTCGCCAGAATGTCACCCATTGTTAAACGTAAGAAATAACATGTAAATACCATGCTACATCTATGTGGTCAAACACTGCCCATAATATTGCACTGTTATAGATTCACAAAACATAAAGCCCTGGATGGGCAAATGGGCTCCACAATACCAAAGAAAATAAAATACAAAATCATCTCCTGATTTAGCCCATGTACTATAAATACAAACATAAACAACGGCTAATACAACGCATTCCTGAAGGGCATGATGGAGAGCAGTATAGGGGAACATTACAGATGTACGGACATCTCCTCACCACTATTCAGACCCCCTGGTCTTTTGGTCTGATTCTCTGTGATGTGCCGTGACTTCAATCTGCGTAATTGTTGCAGTATGTTCCCTCCCCTAACATCCTGTGATACCTGGTCCATACAGAAAAAGCGCAAAAGGTCTCTATTGCTGTTATGGACAATCTCAAAGTGCCGCGCCACAGGATATGTGGGGTCTTTGTTTTGTATAGTTCTGAAATGTTCCAAAATTCTAATTTTCGTGGGGTGGATTGTACTCCCTATGTAGCGTAGGCCACATGGGCACACCAAACAATATACAGTGTGTCTCGTGCTGCAGTTCATCAGGCTATAAATTCTGGTTGGTTTCTCCACGCCAGGTATCTGATAGTGTAACACCTTGTGGCTGTTCTTACAAGCCTTGCATTTGAGGCATGGATAAAACCCTGCGAGCTTCCCAAATGGGGACTCCCTACTCTCTTTCTCGCAGTGGCTCTGTACCAAACTGCTCCGTAGGGATCTTGCTCTTCTGTATGTTATAAGTTATATATGTATATATATATCCTAAAAATATTATCCAGATAATTAAATACAAAAGACATTTACCAAATCTATTTTCGAAACAAAATATAAGGGAAATTAAGACACATCGTTAATACAATGTTAGATATGAGTAAATAATTGCAAAATTATGACAAATAAAAGATGGAGACCAAATTATACTGCTCCACAATTCATCCTGTTGCACCCATTTATTTGTACCACTCAAGTCAATATTTGGCAGTACAATTCATGGAGTATTGCTTGTGCTACAAATTCCCATGACCAAGCCACTCATCCTCTGTTTTGAGCTCACCCAACATCCGCCTCAAAGAATGCAGATGAATCTGATTCATGAATAAGGCCTTGATTATGTATCAGCGAAGTGGAATGAGGTGTTGAGTTTCACTCGGCCTTATCATGAGTGGGCTGGTGTTTCCACACAGTTTTTGACAGGTGTTATAACACCAGACCTGATGGTAATTCTGCATGGTAAAATCACATGAGGCGTTAGCTGCAGAATCAGCCTTGTCCCTGATTGTTTTCTGGCAGGAGGTACCATTCAGTGTTCCACCTCCCCCCACCTGTTAGGCCTTATCTGCTCAAAGCAGGTGGCAAAGTATTATCTTAAACACCACAGAATAGGGAATTCCGTGTGGATTTACAACCGATAAATCCAATTTCACACAATATTTGCCCATTGCATGAGATTCAACTCGTATTTGCTCAGTACTGATGTGGTGTGACTGCCAAGAAACCTAACTTTAACGGGTAGATTCATTGCTTTAAATGGGCCGGTACTGAGTACCTAAACTTTTCTATTTAGAGAGGTAGAGTACCTGCACTTCTCAAGAGAGACGTAATACTTTTAATTGAAGAGTAGCTGCACTTTTCAGAAACAAGCAGGGACTCTGATACAGTGTACCTGCACTCAGAGGGGTGAATGTCAACAGACGATGGAATAGGGAAAACTAAATAAATCCTATTTCGTTATCTGTCGACATCCACCCACCCCGCACCACCCCGTCTCACTGCACTTACCTGCACCGGCCGTTTTGACTTCTATTTTTCCATTTCAAGCACTGAGTGGATTTACCAACCCACCAGTACCCTGCAATTCATAATCAAGGCCACAATACGTAAATTCGTTTTCCTTACAAGGTGTCTTACCCAGTGGCAGCCACCACATATACAAAGTAGAGGGGGTGGGGAGGTGGGAGAAAAGGGACGAAGTGTGGGAGGGAGTGGCGGGGAGGTTAGGGTAACATCAGAATAATAAAACTTCAACAAAAAAATGTAACTTACCTGCTGCTGGCCACCTTTCTCATCTCGCCTTGGTGCTTCCTTGTCCCAGTAGACACTACTGGCTAGTCACAGACTCCCTGTCCAATCACGGTCTGCTCTGGGTATTGGCCTGAACAGGCTAGAAAGACACCTTGCTCAGACCAGGGAGTCTGTGAGGTTTCTCTAACTTGGTTGTTAATACAGTGGGGTGGTGCTCCTCTGCCATTGTGGAGGCGCCCCTGACTGACCTTAAAGAAAATAGATACACCACATATCTTCATTTTTTCAAAATCAGAGTTGAGTAGAGTCTTTCTGAACATAGCTGGATTCGAATAATACTCCTGATATTGCCACAGCCCTGCCAATGGGTTACAAAATCGTGAAACAGGATAGAGTGGCCAGGAGAGGAGGGGGCATAGCCATGCTTTTTAAGGATTGCTATTCCTGCCTCGATGAGCCTGTGACCCGGCTAGGGAAACATGAGATTTTAGCTTTGAAATACAGAAGGGCTCTTACACCCTATTTTGAGGTGCGATCATCTACAACCCTCCTGGTTATAAGGCAGACTTTAGCACCCAGCTGTTCCCCGCATGTCTGAAATATAACAGTTACTTAGTAATAGGCGATTTTAATGTTCACTACGAGGACATAAACGACTGTGCAACTAAGCACCTCAGCAGTGATATGGAGATCCTGCAGCTAAAACAATGGGGAGGTGAACCCACCCATATTGCTGGACACACATTGGACCTTGTTTTCTCCAACATAGAGTCTATTGACATTTACTTTGGAGAGACCACTCTCTGATCACCTTCACTCTTAGTCTCCAGAAGAAGTCTTTCCGTCCCCAAAATCCGGTAGCAGGAGTAAAGAGGGCTTGGAGGCAGGTCACTCCGGATCAATTTGAGCAGCACTTTAACTCCAGGGACAGTGATGACCCCGAACCAATACTAGAAGGGATGAGTGCAGACAATCTTCATGATAAAATTCTGAATACCCTTGATCTCTGTGCCCCCCAAATTGGAAATAAGCATCAGGCCAGAATCAAATCGGAAAAATGGTACTCTACAGATCGCAAGATACTGAAAAGAAAATGCAAAATCCTTGAGCATAAATGGAGGATGTCTAAAACAGACATAGACAGACAGTCGTATAAGGTTGAAATGAAAAGCTACAACATTGCAATAAAGAATGCAAAAAAGAACTATTTCTCTAATCGTGTGGCCATAAATAGCGGGTCATCCAAAGAACTATATAAAATAGTTCAAGAGCTTAGCAACCCAGCCAGTGTGTCACAAACCCTGACCCCGTCGAGTGAGGGCTGCAAGGCGATCAGTAGGTTCTTTGTGGACTAGATTGAGGGGATCTATGCCTCCTTTCATGCAAAGCAGCCACCAAACGACTTAAAACAGGATTTTTTCATCCTAATCCAGATATCCTTATTCAGTCATTATGCACAGCAGTATTTCCGGAGATCTGGAAGAATGCTATGGTAGTTCCTTTGCTAAAAAAATCAGGTACCAGTGCTCATAACCCAGTCAACTACCGTCCCATATCCCAACTACCATACCTATCCAAAGTGAAGGAGAAACTAGTGAATAGGCAGCTGACTCATTATCTTGAAGCCAATGAACTTCTGGACATTTCCCAGATGGGCTTCAGAACTCCCAATAGTACTGAGACAACACTTTTAGCAGTATAGGACAACATTCGATGTGTGGTAGATCAGGACAAAGGCACTGCCCTGATCTTATTAGGTCTGTTGGCAGCGTTTGACAGCGTGTTTTCAGATATCTCATCAGCAAGTGTTGTTTACTTAGCGCTAGGACGCCCGAGGGCAGCTACCGCACTTTATAAATCGTCTTTTCATTTCATTTCATTCATTTCATTGACACTGTCTCACACAATCTCCTGCTGAAAACAATATCCACCAAAGGGCATACATTCCAAATCCATACAATGGCTCCATTCATTTCTGACCAATCTAAGCAAACTATACAGCTGGGTACTTTCTTTTCCACTCTATCTCCCATCAAGCACGGCATACCACAGGGTGCATCATTGAGCCCCATTCCTCTCAATATTAATGTGTCCTCTCTGGCAAAAATATGTGGAAAAAGGGGCATCAATATATGCTCCTACGCAGATAATACCCAACTGATGGTTACTCTAGATGGACAAGATGACACTAGGACCAGACTTACTAGCTGTCTTACAGAAATGGCTGCATGGATGTCTGACCACTGTCTGAAACTAAATGCAGACAAGTCTGAAATCTTATTGTTTGGGGGCGCTTATCAAGTCTGGAACACAACTTGGTGGCCCCTTCCCCTGGGCAAACCCTGGCCCCAAACAGGTGGCAAAAAACCTGGGAATTCTCATGGATAATACACTCACCATGCAGAATCATGTTCATGCACTCTGCAGGAAAAGTTTAGCTATCCTAAAAATGTTAAAGAGAACATTCCAGTGGATTCCGCTAGAATGCAGAAAGACCCTGGTCCAAGCACTACTAATCAGCAGGCTAGATTATGGGAATGTTCTTTTTGTTGGCATGGCGGACTACCATTTCTCTCGACTTCAGTTAGTCCAGAATGCGGCTGCTAAAGCAGTATGCAATGAGAAGTATAACTCAGCCTCGGAATGCATGAAGACTCTACACTGGCTCCCAATGAGATAAAGGGCCATGTTTAAACTACTGTGTCATGCACATAAGGTCCTGCATCATGCCGGACCTAAAATTCTCCGAGGCAGAGTTAAGTTCTATCTTCCCAACCGGAATCTGCGATCGTGCCAACAGGCCAGGGCAACCACCAAATGCATTAAAAAGTCCAGAGTAGGGAGTTGTTCCTTCTCACATCTGGCGGCAAAACTCTGGAACGAACTTCCATCCGAACTTTGACTTACTGATTGCCACCTATTATTTAGAAAAAAGCTGAAAACGCATTTATTCCCCAAAGCTTGATTAGCTACAGAACTCCCCTCCCCACTGGATTCCTCACCCAAAACGGCTTTCCTTCAGCGCGGTGATATCCATCCGGATAAATGTTGTGCTTTATAAATAAATAAAATAAAATAAATAAACCGTGTGGGCTCCGGCTTCCGGCAGGACTGCCTCACAAGGCACCTGCCCGGAAATAAGCACACAGGGCAAATCAGTTTAACATGAGCAGGATTAAAAACATCCGATACTGGCGTGCTTCTGTTTTCCCACACTCCTGTCACCGAATGTAAGGACATTTGATTAAGCCACGGAACACACATATCCAGCAGCGCTATCTGCACCATGCTTTCTCTCCATGAATTCATAAAACGGCAGTAATTTCATGCCCAGCGCGGTCAGACGCTATCAGATGGCATTTACTTTTCAATCGCTGCAGCCGCCAGATCTTGAAGAGTCGAGGGTGAAGTTCACGCTTCTCCTTCCCACGAGGTAAGTCTCACATATTTCAAGAATACAAGGAACTACCTGTGCCCCCAGGGCCACTTTGTAGTGGCCCACAAGGGACAGGTGCCTTGTTTTGGACCCCCAAAAGTCCCTTTCCAACAGGATTTTCATAGTGGTTGGATGGCCATGAAATGGCCGCCAGAAAGGTACATCATAATCCCGATGGCGGTCTCTGGCTCAGCACCGCCTCCATTTAGGATCACAATTCCAACTGCCACCCCATCCGGATAAGTGATCATGGAGGAGGCGGCGGTCCGTCCATCCCCCGACAGACAAGGGTCCAACTGCCACCTTTGTAATGCCAAAATTTCAATTTGTCCTCAAAGGAATTATTTAAATTTACTTAATCAGTTAATACTGTTGTCACTTAAGTGATCAATCATTCACCAAAAGCAAGGAAAGTACAGTATGTTACTGTTGTTTATTTTATGAATTTTTTTTGGGCATGGCAACAACAATACTACTATAGTCGATTAGTTTCCAGTAGTATATAACACCTTTTGCTATTTACATGGAGTAAACAAAATACCATGCAAAAAAGAATTTTTCATTGAAGTACAATCTTTGTTATAACACAAAATGATATAAATGCAAGCAAAACGGTGTCTGGCGTCGACGTTTCGGTCCCTCTTTGGTTTAATCAATCCATAGGACCATCATCAGGACAAGTTGCACATATATATCTACAAATAAATATGAATACGTATAAAAACAACACTCCTTGCATACCAGGTATCGTCCAATCACCCAAAGGGAGAACCAGAACATGCTTCTTAAGTTTAACTAAAAGTGTTCCAAACCACCACCATTGTGCAAACACCATATACACGAATATTAATTCATCAACAAAAATGAAGGTCTTACCAATAACCACCAGCCGGTGGTTGTAAGGCATGAGTGGACAAAGATGTCCCAAGATCTAAAACCCAAAATCAAACCATCATTAAACTCAGAATCTGAATACGTCACTATGAATAACAACTGACGTGGAAACCATACTCACAGATTGCCAAAATCACTAACGCTAGCCGAATTTTTTTTATATGTTTCCTGTAGAAAAACAGAATGAGTGCAGACCCTTCGTTAGTCAAAAAATCTGAATGCACCACCTTATCAGAGCCCTGCCACACCATGGCGTGTACAAGGTAAGATACTTACAACCGAGTCAAACGGTGAAGTTTCAATTACCTAAAATCGAAAAAGACCCATTAGCGCCTATTGCGGCATATGATAATGGTAAAATGCCGTATTTCGCTACTATTTCAGATTTAAAAACATGGCTAACACTCACTTTGAAGTAGGAGCTGCAGCGTTCAACTTCCTCATGCCTCGTTAGTTGCGGAATGCCGGCTACGGCTTTCCGTGTATATAACCTTTGGCCTTTGGGGCGTGATGACGTATGACGTCAGCCTCTCTCCGTGTGTTTTAACCATTGACTAATTATAGTCAATAGTTGCACATATTGCTCCCCGAAGCTGTTAGATGGCAAGATCAAATACTGCCAATAATTTACAATGTGAAAAAAAATTCACAATCGTATGAAAAGAGATCTGCCACTCTATCCCCAATGGCGGCCATCTTGGAATGGGTTTCAAATGCTGGCAAATCAACCTAATATCGAGTAGTTAGATGTTAAAACTGAATGTACACTCAATCGATCATTTGTAAATTACCATTTTCACTTGACTCAACATTAGGGTAAATGAGCTAAAAGAACTACATGCTCATTCCTTCAACAGAGATTACAATGTCGCCACAGTATGCCATTCAACAACAGAATTTAGCCCCTTCTCCACAGTATTACATGTCCAAATCCATTTATTCTCCCTGAGGGTGAGAAGACGATTTACATTGTGGTATCGTTTCGTGCATTTGATGACATGAATAACAAACCATAGCATTTCATTGGGCAAATGAGATTTCTGATGATAATGTTCCACAAGTGGTGCCGCCATTACATTACACCTAATCCGGGATTGGTGTTGTAAGACACGTTTCTTTACCTCTTGGGTAGTCTTACCTATGTATAGTAACAAACAAGGGCATTGAATACAATAGATGACATTTTTTGTATTACAATTTGAAAGATGAAACATTTTAATATTCTTACCATTCAATTTACAATCCTTCATTTCCCTTGTTGTTTCACATGCCACACAATTCCCGCATGGGTGATGCCCGATGATAGGAGCTAAACCCCATTGTGACTGTAATGTAATCGGTGGCGGTTCTTTGTAAGCCTTTACCAGGTAATCTCTCAAATTTTTCCCTCTTTTGAATGCAAACCGTGGTTGCGTCAAATGAGGTTCAGTTTTATTGATCAGATGCCAGTTGTTTTTTATAATTGATCTGATCTGATGGGCTTCAGAACCAAACGTCATCACACATGTCACGGGCTTAGTGCTAATGTCATCTGTATTAGAATTGACTTTTCTAGTCAGTAAAGCCTCGCGATCATAATACCACGCGCGTTTCATGGCTTTTTTCACCAATCTATATGGATATGCGAGCATTACAAGTTTGGATTGTAGGACTTTTGTTTCCCGAAAATAATCCTCCCTCTTGGTACAGTTACGTCGAAGACTCAAAAACTGTCCAAAAGGGAGATTATCCCGTAAGCTCCGCGGATGATGACTATCATATTTTAATAGGGTGTTGCTTGCCGTTGGTTTTGTGTAGAGGCGCATGGATAAGGTATTATTGTCATTATATAATGCCAAGTCAAGAAAACTGATGGTATTTTTATACTTTCTAATGTAAAATGTAAATTTACATCTTGTTGATTTAACCACTCATAGAAATTTTTCAATTCATCATCCATTCCCTTCCATATTAGACATACATCATCGATGTACCTTAGATAGTGTTGTAGGTGTGCCACAAATGGGTTGTTGTTGTATATTACCCTATCCTCAAACGCGGCTACGTAAAGTAATTTTCATCTTTGGATTAGATTTCTATGGCCAACTAAAAGGAGTGGCCATGGGCGCAATTTTTGCCCCAGATATCGCCAACCTTTACGTAGCCGCGTTTGAGGATAGGGTAATATACAACAACAACCCATTTGTGGCACACCTACAACACTATCTAAGGTACATCGATGATGTATGTCTAATATGGAAGGGAACGGATGATGAATTGAAAAATTTCTATGAGTGGTTAAATCAACAAGATGTAAATTTACATTTTACATTAGAAAGTAGTAAAAATACCATCAGTTTTCTTGACTTGGCATTATATAATGACAATAATACCTTATCCATGCGCCTCTACACAAAACCAACAGCAAGGAACACCCTATTAAAATATGATAGTCATCATCCGCGGAGCTTACGGGATAATCTCCCTTTTGGACAGTTTTTGCGTCTTCGACGTAACTGTACCAAGAGGGAGGATTATTTTCGGGAAGCAAAAGTCCTACAATCCAAACTTGTAATGCGCGCATATCCATATAGATTGGTGAAAAAAGCCATGAAACACGCGTGGTATTATGAACGCGAGGCTTTACTGACTAGAAAAGTCAATTCTAATACAGATGACATTAGCACTAAGCCCGTGACATGTGTGATGACGTTTGGTTCTGAATCTCATCAGATCAGATCAATTATAAAAAACAACTGGCATCTGATCAATAAAACTGAACCTCATTTGACGCAACCACGGTTTGCATTCAAAAGAGGGAAAAATTTGAGAGATTACCTGGTAAAGGCTTACAAAGAACCGCCACCGATTACATTACAGTCACAATGGGGTTTAGCTCCTATCATCGGGCATTACCCATGCGGGAATTGTGTGGCATGTGAAACAACAAGGGAAATGAAGGATTGTAAATTGAATGGTAAGAATATTAAAATGTTTCATCATTCAAATTGTAATACAAAAAATGTCATCTATTGTATTTAATGCCCTTGTTTGTTACTATACATAGGTAAGACCACCCAAGAGGTAAAGAAACGTGTCTTACAACACCAATCCCGGATTAGGTGTAATGTAATGACGGCACCACTTGTGGAACATTACCATCAGAAATCTCATTTGCCCAATGAAATGTTATGGTTTGTTATTCATGTCATCAAATGCACGAAACGATACCACAATGTAAATCGTCTTCTCACCCTCAGGGAGAATAAATGGATTTGGACATGTAATACTGTGGAGAAGGGGCTAAATTCTGTTGTTGAATGGCATACTGTGGCGACATTGTAATCTCTGTTGAAGGAATGAGCATGTAGTTCTTTTAGCTCATTTACCCTAATGTTGAGTCAAGTGAAAATGGTAATTTACAAATGATCGATTGAGTGTACATTCAGTTTTAACATCTATCTACTCGATATTAGGTTGATTTGCCAGCATTTGAAACCCATTCCAAGATGGCCGCCATTGGGGATAGAGTGGCAGATCTCTTTTCATACGATTGTGAATTTTTTTCACATTGTAAATTATTGGCAGTATTTGATCTTGCCATCTAACAGCTTCGGGGAGCAATATGTGCAACTATTGACTATAATTAGTCAATGGTTAAAACACACGGAGAGAGGCTGACGTCATAGGTCATCACGCCCCAAAGGCCAAAGGTTATATACACGGAAAGCCGTAGCCGGCATTCCGCATCTAACGAGGCATGAGGAAGTTGAACGCTGCAGCTCCTACTTCAAAGTGAGTGTTAGCCATGTTTTTAAATCTGAAATAGTAGCGAAATACGGCATTTTACCATTATCATATGCCGCAATAGGCGCTAATGGGTCTTTTTCAATTTTAGGTAATTGAAACTTCACCGTTTGACTCGGTTGTAAGTATCTTACCTTTTACACGCCATGGTGTGGCAGGGCTCTGATAAGGTGGTGCATTCAGATTTTTTGACTAACGAAGGGTCTGCACTCATTCTGTTTTTCTACAGGAAACATATAAAAAAAATTCGGCTAGCGTTAGTGATTTTGGCAATCTGTGAGTATGGTTTCCACGTCAGTTGTTATTCATAGTGACGTATTCAGATTCTGAGTTTAATGATGGTTTGATTTTGGGTTTTAGATCTTGGGACATCTTTGTCCACTCAGGCCTTACAACCACCGGCTGGTGGTTATTGGTAAGACCTTCATTTTTGTTGATGAATTAATATTCGTATATATGGTGTTTGCACAATGGTGGTGGTTTGGAACACTTTTAGTTAAACTTAAGAAGCATGTTCTGGTTCTCCCTTTGGGTGATTGGACGATACCTGGTATGCAAGGAGCGTTGTTTTTATACGTATTCATATTTATTTGTAGATATATATGTGCAACTTGTCCTGATGATGGTCCTATGGATTGATTAAACCGAAGAGGGACCGAAACGTCGACGCCAGACACCGTTTTGCTTGCATTTATATCATTTTGTGTTATAACAAAGATTGTACTTCAATGAAAAATTATTTTTTGCATGGTATTTTGTTTACTCCATGTAAATAGCAAAAGGTGTTATATACTACTGGAAACTAATCGACTATAGTAGTATTGTTGTTGCCATGCCAAAAAAAAATTGATAAAATAAACAACAGTAACATACTGTACTCACCTTGCTTTTGGTGAATGATTGATCACTTAAGTGACAACAGTATGAACTGATGAAGTAAATTTAAATAATTCCTTTGAGGACAAATTGAAATTTTGTTATTGATCATACCCAGTCCTCACGGGACTATTGGGTGGCTCTGTTTTTCATGTACAGCTTTGTAATGCGGCAGTCGTACTGAAGAGTTGTCTGTCAGTGGGACCGACATAATAATGAGGCCCCTTGTGTCGCTGTTATTGTTAACTTGTTAAGCACATATATACCTTGGGTGACCATGCCCTATAGAAAAATACTGATGAGCATATATAATGGTTACAACTTAAATAGTGGAAACTAACACACAAATGTAGGAAGGGGAAGAAGCAGTAAGTAAATAACGCAGTAATAAGCATGTTTCTGTTGTGTTAATGTGTGAATATGTATATTTATGTAGTGTTTATATGTACATGTGCATCGGTTTGTGGAATGCAAAGCGCTGTTATGTTTCCTACAAGCTTCACCACAGGCTCCCTGATTGGCTGCAAGCAGTGTGAGATGCCAAATAGAGGCAAGAACTCCCAAACACCAATCTCAAATGAAAACATGGGCCACCCTACTCTTAATGGATGTAAATTAGCACCATCTACCCCACATCCATCCTGTTGTGTATGTGTTTTTCGGATGTGCAGTAATCCTAAGGTAGCATTCCATTCTACAAGGAAGCCTCAGCCGAGAGCTTGCAGCATCGTTACCAGCAATGTTACCCTTGTTTTTATGCTCAGCTTAATGCTTCATTGAGTGGTTTCATGGTGAGGTACAGGCACAGAGGAGGATGCCAGAAGATAAAGGGGTCGGCTGGCTGTGATGTCGTGCCATGCATTCCGGTAAGCAAGTCATTGCATTCTATGATGCTTTAGAATGCATTGACGTGCAGGATAGATGGGAGAACGCTAGCTGGAGGCAGCAGAGGTAGCTCTGCATTGCTGCAGCTGGGGTGAAAGGATATAAATACAAACTCTACTCAAGTACCTGTGAGTGGCTTCTTCACAACTGACGACATGATCACCTCAGCCTACCCATGCATCTTTAACCAGTTATAAAATCCAGCTGAGGTGTGGATTTTGATAAAGAGGTTTTGCGCGACTGCAGAGACATAGAGAAAGTTTAATCTACAGGATGTTGGACTTTTTACCTGCTCAAAACAGCACTTGAAAGTCAGAAACTGTGAATACTTTGGGATTTCAAACTGTGAACATTGACTACCACTGCTTTGTTCTGCGCGACACAGCCATTGCACCTTGAAGCACGCATTGCCTCTGCATAAGATTCCATGCACATGACTGTTCACTATATCTGATGTGGAGGTGAGGTCCTACGCATAACGAAACGTGGCGGCCATATTGTTTTTAAATCAGTGTGCCCACAGCATCTGGAATTTCATGCTAGAATGCATGTCTAACACTAGTCGGTGGAAACACTTCAATCTTAATTTATGGTGACAGTTGGATTAATCGACACCGCAATTAGATATATTCTACCTAGTCACTCTGAGTAATTAAACCCTGTTATTTCAGGTAATACTTGATAGTGTAGTGTTATCGATAGGAGAGTAATTGCACAAATGTTCATTGTCTTTTAATATAAATGAACGTTTCATTATATCTACACATAGGGCTTTTTACGAGTTTGGTTGTCCCCTGCAGCACCGTCACTACTGCACTACTGCACTGGCAGAAGGATCGCCAAGCCCATGGCGCGCCCGCCCCCAGAATATGAGTTTAATCCAGGGCGGGTGGGCGGTACTGCGGCAGTCACATGGAGGCAGCTGCGTCAGGCTCACAGGAGAGCCTTAACAACAGACCACCACCTCGACAGTTCCTGCAGGGTGTGGTGGACAGGAATGGGAGTGCAATTCCAGGAGCACACAACATGTGTACCCCGCATGCACCCCCAGGTCCAGAAGTGGTAGTGGGTCCTGTTAGTCCCCCTTAGTTGCCTCAGCCCCACCCTTTTCATGGCAGGCTCACCGCCATGAAATGGGCAATGGAAAGGCAACTCGGAATATGCTTTGCGATATCGCAGCAGCACCGTCAGCATGATCCTGCCCCTTTCTGCTGTGCAACCGCTGCAGGATCCTGGATCCTAGGGAGGCAGTGGTCCTATGGTGGTCTGACCATCACAGTCAGAATACTGCAGGCGGACCTGCAGTGATGGCGGTGGTAGGACCGCCACCACGAGTACGACGGTCCTGAGGACCACCGTACTCATAAGGCCCTTAGTACTCACCTTGCTACCAAACAGATATGTATGCGCAAACTATTTGGTTCACTCGTCCCTCAAGAATTTACCAGGTCCTTGGAAACCAACCATGATGTGGCCAGAACGGAAGACTTACTTCTTCAACCATATATCTACTACTGAAGATGAAGGCAGAGAAGAACAGAATAAGAATATAATTACACACTTGGACCTGAAGGACTACAAATGTATGAACTGGTTGGAAAAAAACTCCCAAACGTACAGATGTTGATGTGTTCCGAAATGCAATTGAAGGTTTGGATAACTATTTCTCTCCACGAGTTTACATTTCTTTTGACAGATATAATTATTTTCCAAAGGCATCAAAGCAACCAAGAATCCATCGATTACTTTGCCACTGATTTGAGGAAACAGGTGTGCGTTGTAAATGATGTTTCCCTTGTCATAGAGGGCCTTGGGAGGACTAAGTCATGGATGTTTTAGGCCCCATTATGGAATTTAGGGGTGTAGGACTATACGTGATAGTCTTGATAAACGATTGCTTCTTAGAATGAGTTGATTCTGGTGCAGCAGTAAAACATTTGACTGAAATATTCCAACTTTAAGGGATTCCCAAGATTTTACTTAGTGGCAATGATCCGCAAATTGTGTCTAATAGGTTAAAATATTTCTGAAAAGTAATAATATAACTGGGAAATATACTTTGCTGTATCATCTAGTGGGAAATGGTGCAGGTGAGCGTTTCAACAAAGTGATTATGGGGAATCTTCAGATGGCCATAAAAGGTTGGAAGAATTGGGTAATTGGAATCAAGAAACTATTATGGGCATATCGTACTGCTCCCATTGCAACATGGTATACTCCCTTAAATATCCTCACAGTAATATGTCTGTTTACTAAAGACAATCAAGCATGGATGAAGCCTGAGAGATCTACTTAGAGAATATTAACAAAGCAAATGCAAGTTATAAAGTGTATGATTAATACATTAAAACACTTATTAAAATTGTAAACTTTTAGAGAGGAATCATCTGGGTATATTTTTAATAGGAATTTGATAAAAGCTACTGAGGTTTCACAGTGCACTGTAGCACTGTTTCAGGAGTGGTCACTAGCGCACCTGAAGCTCTTTTTAAAACATCTGGCCCCTAAATCAGTAATAAAAAGGATAAAGAATATTGCAGCCAGCTAAAGCATTACAAAGCGTTGGCAGAAAATTTAGAACTTAAAATCTATGCTCCCTATCTACGATTCCAATTAGAACATGGGGTAAGGCGCTGTATTCTGCGCTTACGTATGGGCATACTCCCATTAGCAACAGTTTTAGCCAGTTGGGATGGTACAAATAACTCTAATGGCATATGTGAATTGTGTCACGGTGGACGACAAGATTTGCTTCATGTTCTATTAATTTGTCCTAATTCAAGTATGGTAGAGGCTCGACGACGATACCTAATCCCAATTCAATTAAAGTACAATGCTATTTTATCAAATGATTTAATCTTGCTGGGTAATTTTCCAGTTCATGAATTCGTATGCTATAATCTGTTGACGTTTTTCAAAAGTTTTTTAAAGCTGTTTTAAAGGCAAAGTACATAATTTTAATATACTTATGCAATCAAATGCTATCTTAGCGGACCGCAATACATTGTTATTTCTCCATCTTAGAAAGAGTTTTTAAAACGTTATCATAATTCACTAATAATAATCGTATGTATGTATTTGTTGATCTCAATTGAGGTCTGAATCCAATAAATATGAAATCAAATGAAATAAAACGTACAATCAAGAACATGGTGTACGTGAGGTAAGATTGTCTGTAGGTAATTATGTTAAGTTGAAGGAACAAAGGTTTGTACAGAAGGGCTGTTGCAGGTTCAGTGGGCCTTTTGAAGTGATGGGAAACTTATCAAGTTAATTGATGGCTAAACATGACATTGTATGAAACTGTTGTAATGTCAAAAGGCTTGGCTAGATGGCAGCTCTGTTGTGTGCTCTGACTGACCCTTGTCTCCCTTGAAGGATTTCTCCCACAAATGCTACCCTGAACCATCTTCCAGCTTGCAAGGGGGATGTGGACATGACAGGGACCATCAATTGCTGCCTTTGTTTAGGCTGTAACATTCGATGATGAAGGATTCTCTTTGCACAGCAGTCTGCATGGTAAGGAAGACGGAACCACACGCCCTTGTAATGGCTCTCTATAAACTATGCTGATCCGGGCCACATTGTAATCTACACTGCACTATTGATCACCTTGCAGCGGCCGCAGGTCTGCTGCTGACTTTCTTCTGGAAACCACAACCTGCAGTTAAAGGAGATCACCCTGATTTACAGTGAAGCGGTAAGGTGACTCAATGCGCGGCAGCCAGTGGATGGTGTGGGCTGTAAAAAGATGGTAGAGCTATTGTGACCCTCAACGCGTACATCAGATTCGCTGTGCCCCCTGCCCCATAACTTGCTGCTGTACCTCTTACCGTTAGAGAGTGGTGTTGGTTTAGCAGCACTATAGATTACATGGACTGTCTCCTCCTGCGGTGTGCAGCTGTACCCAGCAAGTTGCTACCTCTAGTTGTCTTTGTGTTGGAGGATTCCCAGGCATGATATACATTCTAACCTTGGGGCATTCCCGCTCCCAATAGGCGTACACCTTAGAGAACATCGTGACATAGACTGGGAACCACTGGAGTGTTTGTCATTCAGTTGGAATATCAAAAGACTTTTGCTATAGGCATAGATGACAGAAACAAAGGGCACCAGAGAAAAAGAATCCAAGCCCAGCCTAAAAAGATCAAAACAAGATCCCCTATACTAGATTCACCTATGAAGGATAAAACTGACCTTACATCCACCTTAGAAACTATTCTGACAATGTACAGCGTACTAAAACTAACGTGGACCTTGTTCAGGTGGAAGCGGCTGGCATAAGTCTTCAAAATCAAACTGACAAACGCTGAATCAAAGATTAGCATACTAAAAGATAATAGCACTCATCAAGGTAAACACCCCCAAAAAGCAAACGATCTGGTCATTGGACCTAAGGCAAAATTACAGACATGGAGGCTTGCAATAGGAGAGGTTTTCTTTACAACTTTCACCTCCCAGAGCTAGTAGAAGATGTTGCATCTTTGGTCATGGCATTTCTGGAAAAAATAATACCCCCATGATTTTGAACATTTCCTTTCCCAGAGAGTTTGAGATATAACGCGTGCTTATCGATTGCCGGGCTACAGTTCCACAATTTTTTTTTCAACTCAACCATTTATTTTCAAACCTTTAAAGCATCAACATTCAGAGATTATCCTTGCTCCCATGAGAAAAAAACTGCATTTTTATGGAATGGGATAAAAATGTCTATCTCAGAGGTTTTTGCCAGAGGGCCAGTTATTGGTTTATTTTGAACCATCTGATCTTGATTTATTTATTGTTAACAAATCTGAGTCTAAAATGGTCAACTGGGGGGCGTGGCCAATATGGCAGTCAGATAGGACATGTCTTTGTGTCTCTGACTCTGCCGAAAATAGCTTCGACATAGCTTCCTCCCACGGGGCCTTGCCGGCAGAGAAACTTGCTGGTCCGGCCCTGGAGCCTCAGCGATTGATAGCAGAACCCACCGGAGGGCAGCAGTGCGGCGTCCCAGGGTTCCAGACGTCTCCAGAGAAGGCAGGCGTGGCCCGGGCTCGCGGCCCAGAAGCGCAGTGCTTCGGGCAGTAGAGCAACGAGTATCGGGCTCCCGGGTGGGGCTGGGTGAGTAAGCAGCAGGGCCGGAAGCTCCAAAACTACAGTCTAATGCTGGAGGGTCCAGCGTGGTAGCAACTGACCGTGCACGCAGCAGCTAAGAAAAGGATATGGGCTTGGGTGCTCTAGATCAGGCCTCAGATAAGTGGCATCCAACTCTGGGGTGTGGTGTAGAAACGCTCCCAGAACCGCAGAGCGGAGCACTGAAACGCTGGGCCCTGAACAGAGTGACAGTGAGATCCTCCCATCCACACCAACCATGGACGAACCTGTGGTGGGCCTTTGTGCCCCCTGAAAAATCAGACCAGAGTTGGAAGGGCCGCCGCTCCTAGCACGGTAGATGCACAGCACCATCAAGGCAGGCCCCGGCTGAAAGCAGGCCCCGAAGCAAGGTTGCAGTCCTCAGATTAGTGGCCTGGGAGGAGGGGGCGGTATGGCACAGGCCAGAAGAGGCCCGTAAAGAACAAAACAAAGAGCGGTCACCATCCCAAAGGGGGGGGGGGCACCATCCTCAGCGGCGTGCCGTGCAGCAATCCAGGTCTGGGATGTGCTGGACCAGGGCCCACAGCAATATCCTACACCAGTTACTACCTCTGCGACGCGGCCTGTAACGGAGGGCACACGCAATGGGCCCCACGTGGCCATGGTCCGAGGTGGTGACATTGCACGACTTTAGTGGGCAGGGGCGATGGCGCCTGTCCCCTTGGACTGCGCCGGTGGCGAGTTTCTCTCCCCAGAGACGTGCTGACCGTGGCAGATGGTCGAGCGGGCCTCCCTCCCCCTCTCCCAGGTGCTTTTTACAGGGACCTGTGAACTATACAAACTACAACTTACTAGCAGTACCCCGATAGGCTGTACGCAGCTGGGAGGGAGGCCAGCCCCGATGGGGTACGAGCCTGGAATCACCAGTCTGTGAGTCTAACCGGAAAGAGGTGCTTCTCTCACGCGGATGCTTGCATCAAGCGGATTGCTCTGGCGGATGGGACCGCCGCACCCCTGGGGAGCTGGGAAAGGCACAGTGCTACGTGGCAATACAGCAGCTACCACGCATGTGCTCACAAGGAGCGATGCTTAGTCTAGAACCGCATACATAGCCACTCTCCGGAACAGGGCTGAACCTCGGAAAGCCAGCACACTCCTCCTGGCCTTGGGCATCCCAAGATGGGGAGGGACAACAGGAGGGGGTGGAGAGCATGGATTCCCCGCCACAAAAGTATTTATGGCCGCGCTGTTCACGTTCCTTTGAGAGTACCTACAAGAACTGAAAGGACAACTCTCAGCCGACCTGAAGGAATTGAAGCGTGACCTGGAGAAGGTGGGGAACTGTCTAACGGTATTATAAGAACGTGACTCCGGCAGAGACAAGGAAATCGAAATGATGCAACAAGAAATCACTTGATTGTGAGACCAACATATTAAGCGTGGGCGTAAAATCCGTTCCGCTTGTGGATTTTGCGGATTTTCGGCAAATTCGCGAGAGTTTGCGGATTGCGAATTTGCCGAAAATCTGCAAATTCGCACGCAGCGGATTTCTTTGCTTGCTGATACAATTTAGCGGTGCGCGGCGTTCACTAACCGTCATTCAGCGTTTGCAGAGTTGTTTTTTTCCATATTTTGCGTGTGCTGTGCCATTTTGGATCTTGCTGCGGGATCCAGCGGGAGTTTGGCGACCGCGATTACGTCATCGCGGCTTGCCACCTTGCACAGCACGCATCGCGAGAGTTCGCAATTGCGAACACGTAGATGCGGCGAGCAGCAACAATCTCGCACTCGCGAAATTTCAAAATTTGCAATTTTGCACAAGAATCCACCAGCAAGCAGTATAAACCTTCTAAAAATGATGATTTTTATCAGAATAACTCCTAAGGTTGACATTTGCCTGCACTTTTTTTGCAAGGAGTGCATTTTGGGGGGGGGGGGTGGGAGGAAGGAAGTGCCCCACAGTCTCCAACTTCCTGTTCCTGTCCAGCAGGCTCCTCCCAGTGCTTTCTTCATGTGCTGGTCACTTTCATTTGGATCTTGACCTGGAAGGATTACTTTTTGTGGATGCTGCTGGATATTTGGATTTGAGGCCTTTTTGACATTCTTTGGATCACTTTTTGATTTGAAATCAACTTTCACAAGTAAGTTTGTTTGGGGCATTACAGTTGCTGCAACTACAATTTTGGAACTTTTTCAGAACATTAAATAAAAGATATTGCGGGTAGCCACAGTATCCAGTAGGACCAGGGTTAGTTATGGGTGCATGATACAACTGTTTTGTTGAATTTAAACATCATTGAGGGCATGGATGGCTGTTGTTGGGGCCTTTTGCCCAGGGGCACTCAGTGGTGCATGGGCCTAGTCTTTCTGTGGGTTCTCTTTAATGTAAACATCATGGAGGGCATGGATGGCATGGGATTGTGCTGATTTCTGTTTGTTTTTTTCGATTTTTTGCCTGTTGTTGGGGCCTTTTGCCCAGGGGTACTCAGTGGTGCATGGGCCTAGTCTTTCTGTGGGGTCTCTTTAATGTAAATATCATGGAGGGCATGGATGGCATGGGATTGTGCTGATTTTTGTGTGTTTTCGATTTTTTGGCTGTTGTTGGGGCCTTTTGCCCAGGGGTACTCAGTGGTGCATGGGCCTAGTCTTTCTGTGGGTTCTCTTTAATGTAAACATCATGGAGGGCATGGATGGCATGGGATTGTGCTGATTTTTGTGTGTTTTTCATTTTTTTGGGGTGTACTGTTGATGGGGACTGGCCATGTGGGTGGGGGCCATTTTGAGTGCCGGTACAGGCAGGCCCTGGCCATGTGCTTGGGGTGCAAGTGGCCATTTTGAAGGCAGACAGTGTTCTCAGGCCTGCACCCATTTTGCTTAGCTTTCATCCATTATGCCCAGGGGTAGTGAGTGGTGCATGGGCCTAGTCTTTCTGTGGGGTGTCTTGAATTTAAACATCATTGAGGGCATGGATGGTATGGAATTGTGCTGATTTTTGTGTGTTTTTCGATTTTTTGGCTGTTGTTGGGGCCTTTTGCCCAGGGGTACTCAGTGGTGCATGGGCCTAGTCTTTCTGTGGGGTCTCTTTAATGTAAACATCATGGAGGGCATGGATGGCATTGGATTGTGGTGATTTTTGTGTGTTTTTCGTTTTTTTTGGGGTGTACTGTTGATGTGGACTGGCCATGTGGGCGGGGGCCATTTTGAGTGCCGGTAAAGGCAGGCCCTGTCCATGTGGCTGGGGTGCAAGTGGCCATTTTGAAGGCAGGCAGTGTTCTCAGGCCTGCACCCATTTTGCCTAGCTTTCATCCATTATGCCCAGGGGTAGTGAGTGGTGCATGGGCCTAGTCTTTCTGTGGGGTGTCTTGAATTTAAACATCATTGAGGGCATGGATGGCATGGGATTGTGCTGATTTTTGTGTGTTTTTTGATTTTTTGGCTGTTGTTGGGGCCTTTTGCCCAGGGGTACTCAGTGGTGCATGGGCCTAGTCTTTCTGTTTATTTATTTTTTAAATTTGTATGGCGCACAGCTACCCAAAAAGGGTTTCCCGGCACCGATGACAGAACGGACAGCAGTAGGAGGAAGAAGATGGAATGAAGGTTGCTTTATTTCTGGAACAGCCAGGTCTTCAGGTTTTTTCTGAATTTGGCGTAGTTGTCTTCCTTGCGAATATGAAGCGGCAGTTTATTCCAGAGAGTGGGCCCCAGTACCGAGAATGATCTTCCTCCCATTCTCGCTAGTTTAAATCTCGGGGTTGAAAACAAAGCCAAGGTCTGGGAGCGTAGTTCTCTAGCTGGAAGGTAAGGGGTCGCGAGGGCTTGTAAATACTTTGGCGCAGTGCCAGATTTGATCTTAAACATGTAGCTCAGGGCTTTGAATCTGATGCGGTTTTCCACCCTGAGCCAATGAAGGTCGGTTAGATGTTTCGACACACTAGACTTTTTAGGAATATTGCAGAGTAGTCTTGCAGCGGCATTCTGGGCGAGTTGAAGGCGTTTGGTGACAGCTTGGTTTGAGCCCAAGTAAAGGATGTTGCCGTAGTCGAGCCGAGACGTAATGAGTGCATTGACTACGGTCTTCTGGGTGGCAAGGGGCAGCATCCACAAGATCTTTCTCAACCATTTCATGATGGTGAAACAAAGGCCGACCACTTTATTAGCCTGTTGTTTCATTGAGAGGGTATTATCGATGATAACACCCAAATTTCTCACGTGTGTGGCCGGAGTGGGGATGGTACCAAGCTCGGGAGGCCAGTGAGATGGATTCCATAGGTCTTTATTTTTCCCCAGGAGAAGGACCTCGGTCTTGTCTCCATTTAACTTCAGCTGGTTTGTTGACATCCAGCCGAAGATGTTTTGGAGACCTTGTTTAAGACAAGATGGGGCCATTGGGTTTGATTCTGATAAAGAGAAGATGATTTGGGAGTCATCGGCATATGTCATCAACGTGAGTCCCGAATTGTCGGCTAGATCAGCTAGGGGTCTGAGGTATAGGTTGAAGAACAAAGGGCTTAGGATAGAGCCCTGTGGTACTCCATGGGGGGCATTTACTGACTCTGAGCAGGCTATAGAGGATGTAATTTGGAAAGTTCTGCGTGATAGGAAAGACTCAACCCATTTGAGTGCGTCACCACAAATACCGATTCTCTCTAGGGTGGCCAGAAGTTTGGAATGGGAGATGGTATCGAAGGCCGCACTCAAATCTAACAAAATGAGTGCGACTGTCTGGCCGTCGTCTAGTAGTTTCCTGATATTTTCAGTGACACCAAGTAAGGCTGTTTCCGTGGAGAAGCCCGCTCTGAAGCCGGACTGTGATGAGTGAAGGAGGGAGTTCTCTTCAGTGAAAAGAGTGAGGGCAGTGTGAATGTGTCGTTCAAGTAGTTTTGAAAAGATTGGGAGCAAAGAAATAGGCCGATAATTTGTTAACAGTTCAGGGTTAGCTGTCGGTTTTTTTAAGAGTGGACTGACCATGGCGTGTTTCCAAAGTGAGGGAACTGCAGAAAGTTGAAGTGAGGAGTTTAAAGTTTCAGCAATAATAGACATAGAGGGAGTGTCCAATTGTTTAAGAACAAAGACAGGCAAAGTGTCACGCGGGGAGCCTGATTTTACAGTACTAAGGATGGAATTTAATGATTCCACGGTGATGGCAGGCCAGTGTTCAAGAGTGTTAATATCACTCAAGCTGGGGGGGGTATCAACTTCGGGGTTATGAGTAGGGAGGTTGCTTTTTATACCTGAGATGATTATTTCAACTTTCTCACAAAAGAAGGAGGCAAGGTCTTGGCATTGTCTTTTATTCAGTGGCTGGGCTGATGCCATCGTTTTTTCCCCTGCGAGGTCTTTGACTGTGTTGAAAAGCGTTTTAGCTTTATTTGGCGCCGAGTTAATGGTGGTAGCCACATAAAATGCTCGGGCTTTTTTGCAGGCTGTGTGGTATTCGTTCCTGGCTTTGTGGTATTTTACTTTATTTTCGTGGGCGTAATCTTTCCGCCACTTTCTTTCGTAGGCTTTGCATTTAGCCTTTTCTATTTTCAAGGGCTCAGTAAACCAGGGGGCTGGGGGGCGATGGGTGTTATTTTTAATTATAGATAGTGGGAGGCAGTTGTTGACGGCTTTTTCCAGCCATGAGTGTGTGGCTAGAGCAATGCTTTCTATGTCAGAGGCTGGGGCTGGAGGATTATTGGCAAGAGTTCTGTTGAGGTTACCAATGTCCAACTGTTTCCAGTTTCTGAAGATGGATACAGGCCAGACATTCTTAGCTTTAGGTGTGGGTAATTTGAGGCTGAAATAGATAAGATGATGGTCTGACCAACAAATTGGAGACGATTTCATCCACTTCAGTTCAGGAATGTTTGAAAAAATGGGATCTAACAAATGCCCTGCCTTGTGGGTGGGCCCTGAGTTAAGTAGAGACATGTTCAGAGCTATAAAATCATCCAATAGGTTTGTGCAGGCCGTATCAGTGGGGTCATCGAAATGCATATTTAAGTCTCCTAGAAGAGAAAAATTATTTGAAGCTAGATAAAAGGGTGTAATGGAATTAGCCAGGTTTGCAGCCCATGTGCTGGCATTTCCCGGAGGCCTATATATTAAGATGCCAGAGGCCGTGAAGTTGTGGTTAAGGGTCATTTTAAAGAAAGCAGCTTCACAATCAGGGATGTGGGCGGATTCAAATGTGCATGTGATCTTTCTGTTAAAAATAATAGCAATTCCTCCGCCAGTTTGACCGACACGGTCTCTCCTGACTATGGCATAATCAGGGGGGAGAGCAGTTGCTAAGTCGGGGCCGGAACTATCGTGCAGCCATGTTTCTGTTAAAAAGAGGGCACTAGGTTTGTGGTCGAGTAGAAGGTTAAATATGTCAAGCTTATGTTGTGGCAAGGATCTACAGTTGACGCTAAAAAACGAGAAATCTTGACTGTCAGACGTCCCTAGTAGTTTACAGTTAGGTTTACTACGTTGGGGATCAGGATGGGGCTGGAGATTGGTGAGAGCAAAACTGCAATTATCGCATCGGGAGTATCCGGTAGGCGAAGGCAGTAGTATAGTGCAATTTTTGTGGATTTTGGGGCGCAGGAGTTTGAGATACTCTGAGGACATACCTCTAACATATGGCTTAAATGTAGCATAGTTTTGTGCCCCGTGCCCCGTACTGTCACGGACGGGCACAGACGGGCTCGTCTTTGGCGGGTCTTCGGCGCGGCTTTGGCGCGGATGCTGCGCGTCTTTGCTGCGCGTCATGGATGGCGTCAGGTTTAAGTAGAGGACGGGCTCTTGATCAGCACCGCCTCCACCCGCTCTGCCAATCGGTGCCTGCCTCGGCTGGGAAGCCGGAAGAAGGTGCCTCCCTGCGCCCTCCACTCAATCAAGCCTAGCGCTTGCGGTGGACCGGGGCTGCAGGGGTGAATAAAGTCACAGTGGTGAGTGGGTAGTTTTTTGTGGAGTCTCTTTAATGTAAACATCATGGAGGGCATGGATGGCATGGGATTGTGCTGATTTTTGTGTGTTTTTCATTTTTTTGGGGTGTACTGTTGATGGGGACTGGCCATGTGGGTGGGGGCCATTTTGAGTGCCGGTACAGGCAGGCCCTGGCCATGTGCTTGGGGTGCCAGTGGCCATTTTGAAGGCAGGCAGTGTTCTCAGGCCTGCACCCATTTTGCCTAGCTTTCATCCATTATGCCCAGGGGTAGTGAGTGGTGCATGGGCCTAGTCTTTCTGTGGGGTGTCTTGAATTTAAACATCATTGAGGGCATGGATGGCATGGGATTGTGCTGATTTATGTGTGTTTTTCGATTTTTTGGCTGTTGTTGGGGCCTTTTGCCCAGGGGTACTCAGTGGTGCATGGGCCTAGTCATTCTGTGGGGTCTCTTTAATGTAAACATCATGGAGGGCATGGATGGCATGGGATTGTGCTGATTTGTGTGTTTTTCATTTTTTTGGGGTGTACTGTTGATGGGGACTGGCCATGTGGGTGGGGGCCATTTTGAGTGCCGGTACAGGCAGGCCCTGGCCATGTTCTTGGGGTGTAAGTGGCCATTTTGAAGACAGGCAGTGTTCTCAGGCCTGCACCCATTTTGCCTTGCTTTCATCCATTATGCCCAGGGGTAGTGAGTGGTGCATGGGCCTAGTCTTTCTGTGGGGTGTCTTGAATTTAAACATAATTGAGGGCATGGATGGCATGGGATTGTGCTGATTTTTGTGTGTTTTTCGATTTTTGGGGGTGTATAACTGATGTTCCTCTGTCTTCTATTGCTTTTAGGTGCACAAGAGAACCACCAGTGCTAGGAAGAAGTCCTGCGGCGGTGTGTGCAGCATAACGTCACACGACGTCACGTGTGGCCACAGACAAGACAACTCTGCAACTCGTGAAACTGCGGCCTGCGGTTCTGACATCTGAAGAAGATGGCCCCAAAAAAAGTTCCCCGTAGCTCCTCTAGCAAGAAAGTTGCCAGAAAGGAGCAGAAGAAGCAAGTGGCGCCACTTACCAAGGGGACTGGTGAACCGCCCGCCACATTTTTGGGGGAAAAAAGTACGCCTGCAGCAGCAGCGGGGTCTGCTGGGGCCCAAGCTGGGAGCAGCACCCCCGCTCCATTGGGCTCAGTGCCACCACCACCACGCCAACTTAAGTCTAAGCCCTTGAGTGCTGCAGAGGCAGCCAGTATAGTTCTTCAATCACCATCAACCAGTGATGTTGGCTCATCGCAAGAAAGTAGCAGTATCCCTCAATCAACACAGGTTGTTGTAACTCATCTGACGAGTGTTCAACAAACACAGCCGCAACAACAACCACCTGTGCAAGTAGTACAAGCCCAAGTACATGTGGAAGGAGAGGCAGCGCAAGGAGATGCGCAAGCAGAGGTGCATGGAGCGGCACAAGTGCCCACAATAGTTGTTCCTCCCGAAGTAGGGGCACATCAGGAAATCGACATTGAAGCCGAGGTATCATTTGAGGAAGCCACTCCTCCTGATCATTCATTGTCTTCCAGATCCCTAGCAAGTAAAAGATCAAGGATGGTGTCTACATCTTCTTCAAGCCCCTTCCTTCTGATGATATGGATCCAAGTTGGGAACCACCACTGCCATCTGAGAGTGAGGCACACCATGATCTGACAAAGGTAGCTAAGCGTAAAAGGAAGGTACCCAAAAGTCTCAGAGTTATGGAGTGTGATGATGACGCTGAAGAAGAAGTGGCGTATACTCCTGCTGATGAAGACTCTCATGACGACGACGCAGTCATCATAGGCGTCACTCCAGCCTCAGCGGGTATGCAGCAAACAGACATTTTTACCCTATCCCGAAATGCTGCTGAGCGTGATGATGGCGACGTGACAATGGGACCACCACAAATGCAGTTAACTAGTACACCACCACCTACCGCTTCCATATTTTCTCGCCAGAAGGGACCTCCATCCACCTCGACCTCCATTTCCTCAATTAGTAGTTCTGCAAGTGCACAACGTAGTAAAGTTCGGCAACACACATCCTCCACTTCATCTGGCATTGGCATGACCAGTATCGCCTCCTCCGCCCCCCACAGACATTTGAAGTCCGCAGTTTGGGACTTCTTTAGTGTTAGCACAACAAGGGAAAACATAGCCATTTGTACCATTTGTAAGCTTGGAGTTAGTCGTGGTAAGCTTGGTACCAACTATGGTACCGGAGGCCAGAGAGGTCTTCTGGTCATCTTGAGAGACAGCACACTGTCAAATGGCATGCGCACCTAAAGGAGATCAAGGAAGCCCGAATTGCAAGTAAAAAAACTGTATCCGTTGATGTTTCATCTGATGACGACGAGGAGGAAGAAGCGTCAAACATTTCTTCACTTACACCCAGTACCCCTGTCAGCAGCACACCCCCTGCAAGATATATGAGCCACACTAAGAGTGTGGGAGAGAGTGAGACACCAATGCGAAAACGTTAATCATCACCGAGCGTAACTGGGTCGAAGAAGTCATCATCTTCCCGTAAAAAAAGGGTCCAGCCCACCATTAGAAGCATGTTGTTTTCAGATGCGCCATTTGAACGCAACCACCCAATGGTGCGTCTGTATAACACTAAGCTGGCTAAAATGCTAGCGCTGGACCTTCTCCCTTTTTCTTTTGTGGAAGGGGTTGGTTTTCTTGAATTAGTGGCAACGCTCTGCCCTAAATGGAAGGTTCCTAGCCGGTTCTATTTTGCCAGAGTTGCGGTTCCAGCACTATATGAAGATGTGCTGGAGGTGATTGGGGGGGCTTTGCAGAAGAGTGCTGTTTACACTATACATCTGACAACAGACATGTGGACCAGTTCTGCAGGCACTGATTACATGTGCATCACTGCACACTGGGTCTCTTTTTCAGGGGTTACAGCAAAGCTAAGGGCAGGTGTTGACCCGCAAAATGTTTTTAAAGCTGCTCGGAAACATGCAACACTAGCCATGTTTGGCATGGAGACAAGTCATACAGGAGAAAACATTTTGAAGGAGTTTAACACAAAGGTGGTTCAATGGCTGTCCCCAATAAAACGCAAGATTGGTTATGTTTCCACGGATAATGGCGCCAATGTAGTTAAGGCCATGGATATGGGTAACTATTTCAGAGTGCCTTGTTTGGCGCACTGTATAAACCTGGTTGTCAAAAAATTCTTGAGTGAAGAAAGTCCAGTGTGCGAGTTACTGACCACCTGCCGAAGAATGTGCACACATTTCAACCATTCTTTTAAGGCCCGGAAGCATCTGAGGCACCTGCTATATGATCGTAACCTGCCATTGAAAGCACTCATCCAGGAGGTGCCAACACGTTGGAACTCAACCTTCTACATGCTCGAGCGTCTGAGCCGTGCGCGGTAGTCGATCAGTATTTCTTTACACAGGGTGCAGCTATGAAGGACCTGAGGATACATGCGGAGCAATGGAAGCTAGTTCAAAGCGTGACAGACATGCTTCGTCCTTTTGAGGTCTTCACGCGTGCAGTCAGCAGGGAGGACTGTAATTTGTGAAAAGCTATCCCATTGTTACTCTGACTACGAGTGTGTGTGGTGGTGTATGTTGTGGTCCTGAGGCGAAAAGCCGGGACAGCGTGAAAAGGACGATATTTCTGCTTGTCGCTTGAATTTTAAACTGCACTTTTTTTCTTAATTTGTGCACTCGGGAAAGCCCGATTTTAAACTGATCGGAAGCAATTTACAAGCACAAATTTTCTGAACTCACCCTCACGAGTCGGGCCGCCGCTGATTTAGAGCGGTTCCTGGGCCCCCCTCGAGAACCATCAAAGCCCTTGGCTCCCCTGCCACAAACGATCTTCCGGGTCCGCAATTTTAGGGGAGGCACCCGATCTCATTGCTAGGCCCCGCCCACCCCGAGGCACACCCACCTTAAAAGAAGCCACCGATTGCACCATCCCCACTGACTACGAGTGTGTGTGGTGGTGTATGTTGAGGTCCTGAGGCGAAAAGCCGGGACAGCGTGAAAAGGACGATATTTCTGCTTGTCGCTTGAATTTTAAACTGCACTTTTTTTCTTAATTTGTGCACTCGGGAAAGCCCGATTTTAAACTGATCGGAAGCAATTTACAAGCACAAATTTTCTGAACTCACCCTCACGAGTCGGGCCGCCGCTGATTTAGAGCGGTTTCTGGGCCCCCCTCGAGAACCATCAAAGCCCTTGGCTCCCCTGCCACAAACGATCTTCCGGGTCTGCCATTTTAGGGGAGGCACCCGATCTCATTGCTAGGCCCCGCCCACCCCGAGGCACACCCACCTTAAAAGAAGCCACCGATTGCACCATCCCCACTGACTACGAGTGTGTGTGGTGGTGTATGTTGCGGTCCTGAGGCGAAAAGCCGGGACAGAGTGAAAAGGACGATATTTCTGCTTGTCGCTTGAATTTTAAACTGCACTTTTTTTCTTAATTTGTGCACTCGGGAAAGCCCGATTTTAATCTGATCGGAAGCAATTTACAAGCACAAATTTTCTGAACTCACCCTCACGAGTCGGGCCGCCGCTGATTTAGAGCGGTTCCTGGGCCCCCCTCGAGAACCATCAAAGCCCTTGGCTCCCCTGCCACAAACGATCTTCCGGGTCCGCCTTTTTAGGGGAGGCACCCGATCTCATTGCTAGGCCCCGCCCACCCCGAGGCACACCCACTACTTAATGACTCCCCCACCCAGGAGGCGCAGCGGCGACGCCGGCGGGGCGCCGAAGGCGCGCCAAAGGCAAGCCCGTCTGCGCCCGTCCGCGACCGACCGGGACCAGGGGCCACAACCGCTGGTCAAAATCCACCAAGATATTATTCCTCCCACACGCTACATCAACTGCGTGGCCACACCAATGATCGCTGTCTCATGTCCTGGGACCCCAACTCACAACTCTTCGACTGTCCGCATTGTTTGTTCCTCAGTCACCCTCCCTCACATCCCCCCTCGCTCCGCATGTTTCTGCTTAACTGCAGATCTCTACCCAAACATGCCACTGAACTATCCCTGCTGATCTCGGACAAAGATCCCGATGCCATATTCCTCACGGAAACATGGCTCAACACTGACTCTGATCCCGATGTCATTCAAGCCCTCCCTATTGATTACCTTATACACCGAGTCGATCGACCTGTAGGAAAAGGAGGCGGCATAGCCATTATATACAAAAAACGCTATACCTGCCGCTCCTTCCCCTCAAACCTTGCAAGCTGCGAACATCTCACCTTCTCGCTGGACTTCTCCCCCACCTGCACGTTCTCGGGAACCCTTATTTATCGACCACCTGGCACCCGACCAACTTTATAAATCAGCTTGCCCCAGAGATAGCCAATGGTGTATGCTCCTCACCTAACTATACCCTACTAGGTGACCTTAACGTACACCTGGACGACCCTTTAAACCAAGCAGCCATCGAACTCCGCAATAACCTATTGGCGCTTGATCTTTCCCAGCTGGTCCAACATCCCACCCACGAAAAAGGTCACCTTCTGGACCCTATCTTTAGCAACTGTGTGCATCTCACAGTCAGCCCACCCATCACTCTTCCCTGGTCAGACCACTTTTTGATCCCATTCACTTGGGCACCAGTAGGATCCCGTCCCTCACCCCCCTCCGCACCTAGCAGAGGCCGCAAGTGGTCCCAACTTAATACCAATCAGTGGACCTCCACACTGGAATCCTCCATTCCACGGAATAACTCAGACCCAATTCTCAGTAACGACAACTTCAATAACTGGATCACAACTTCCCTTGACCTTATCATCCCTTTTAAGGACCTTCCTTCCAAACAGAGACCAAATAATGCCCCTTGGTTTTCCCAGGACCTACGCACCCTCAAGAGAGCATGCAAAAGATTGGAAAGGAAGTGGCGCCTCGATTACTCCCACAGCAGTAAAACTGAATACCGGGCGTCCATAAAAACCTATAAAACCAGTATAAAAACAGCTCAAGCCATCTACTTCGAAAATAAGATCAATGAAGCAGCATCCAAGCCCAAGGAGATCTACCAGATTGCTAAAAACCTACTTAAACTCCCTGATAAACCACCAGACCCTCTGACCGCTCAAACCCGCTGCAATGAACAGGCTGACTATTTCTATAACAAAATAGCCACAATCTATTCCTCCTTCGCCCCCTCCCCACACCCCCTCCCAGATCAGCAGTATACCAGACCCTCACCCCTCTCCTTCCTTGAAACATTTCCATCTTTGGAGCAAGCCAGCCTTGAACCCATAATACTTCAAGTAAAATCCGGATCCCCCAGCGACCCAGCCCCAGCCCGGTTCTTAAAAACTGTCACGCCGACCATCCTCCCTACCATCCTGAATTTGATCAATAATTCTCTCTCAACAGGGATCGTCCCCCCTAAATGGAAACAAGCTACAGTTAAGGCCCTCCTGAAGAAACCCAACCTGGATCAGGCGGACCCGGGAAACTACCGCCCAATCTCCCTGCTGCCATGGATCACCAAAGTCACGGAAAAATACGTTAATCAATGCCTCACCAAATTCCTGGAAGAAAATAATTCCCTGGACACCTCACAGACTGGATTCCGTCCCATGCACGGAACCGAAACTGCACTATTAGCAGTAACAGAAGGTGCCAGAAAGATTGTAGATGAGGGTGGCACTGCGGCCATTATTTTGTTGGACCTCAGTGCCGCCTTCGACACTGTGAATCATGACATCTTATGTCACAGAATGTCAGAGCTCGGAATAACATCCACTGCAGCAGCCTGGCTCCATTCCTTTCTTTCGGACCGGTCCTTCCAAGTCTGCGAGGGCAACACCACCTCACCCAGCAAACCCATCAGTTGTGGAGTGCCTCAGGGCTCGTCCCTGAGCCCCACTCTGTTTAATATTTACATGCTCCCCCTCGCAGAAATAATCCGCCCTTTTGGCATTCAAGTCGTGTCCTACGCCGACGACACGCAACTGGTGGTCACTCTTACTCATCCCTCCTCCCACCCCAGTGAACTCAGAAACTGTATGGAAGCAGTCTACACCTGGATGAGTCAGTCCTACTTAAAGCTCAACGGAGAGAAAACTGAGCTAATGGTGCTGGGCAACTCTCCCCAAAAATCCATCGACTCTCTGTGGCCCCCTTCACTAGGCCCAGCCCCCCCGCCCAGGGATTCCATCAAGAGCCTGGGCATTTGGCTGGACTCTGCTCTCACCTTTGGCCACCAGGCAACAAAACTAGCAGCATCCTGCATGGGTATTATCAGACTCATTCGGAAGATCTTACCACTCCTTCCTCTCAAGGCCAGACAGATCATGGTCCAGGGCCTCATCCTCTCCCGGCTTGACTTCGGCAATGCCCTATACCTAGGCTCCTCTGAATCCACCCTGAAAAAACTGCAGGTGATTCAAAACTGCGCGGCCCGCAGCCTCCTGCGCATTCCCCGCCGCCAATCAGTGAGAACTGAACTAAGAGCACTTCATTGGCTACCGGTAAAAGATAGGGTCAATTTTAAAAGCATGTGCATCGCTCACCGTGCCTACTGGAGGAAAGGAGCAGTCCTCAATCACAGCCTGATCACTCCCTACAACCCCAGCAGGCAGCTGAGATCTTCTCTCGCCTTCCAGGTCATCATCCCCAGATATAAAAGAGAAAGAAGCGGAGGGAGAATGTTCTCTACTAACGCAGCAAGGCTCTGGAACTCCCTTCCACTTTCCATCCGCTCAGAACCAAACATCCTACCATTCCGTAAAAAATTCAAAACCTTTCTCTTCAGGAAATAATCCCTGACCTGCCTCACCCCCACCGTATTCAGTTATAGCGCTGGGACGCCTGCGGGTAGCTATCGCGCTTTACAAAAACATATTCCATTCCATTCCATTGTTGCGCATGCTAGAGCACAAACTGAAGGCGGTGTGTTCTAAGTTTCAAAAAGATGAAGAAAAGCAAGAAGTTTTTTATTTGGCGGAGAAATTATTAGAGCGCCTACTTTGCGATGAACGTCTTCAAAAGATCCACACAGAACAGCATTACATTTGTGCTACTATTCTGGATCCACGGTACAAAAAGGCACTGGCAGGCAGAGTATTCTTTCCTTTTGATGACGCAGAAGTTACAAAGTACAAACATTGGCTAGCTATGTCAGCCACTCGGTTTGAAAGAGAACGGCAGGAAATTGAAGGAAAAAGCAGTACATCAGCATCAGCATCAGCAGGCCATCCGGAGTCAAAAGAAATGGAATCCCCTTCTCCATCTGTGGCTGTGGCAGAATTGAGTGATTTTCCCTCTCAGCCGTTAAAGACACCAGCAACCGGACCATCTGCACCAGACACAACAGTAACATTGTGTGGAGAAGAGGATTGGCTAACTGAGCTTGGGTTTGCTTCTGAAAAGGTCCCAGGGAAAAGTAAGCAAAGTGGAGGAACCGTGGAGAACCTTGAGTCGATGGTGCAGGACTATCTGAATGACTCAACAGAGGTCTCTCTTCATGATGACCCATTGGCGTATTGGCATGGGAAAAAAGAATTGTGGCCAGAGATCACCAACCTGGCTATAAATTATTTGTCTTGCCCACTCGCAAGCGTGTCTTCTGAACGTGTTTTCAGTGCTGCTGGTGGCATTGTAACTTGCAAAAGGACCCGCCTCTCGCCCAAAAATGTGGAGAGGTTAACAATGATCAAGATGAATCAGCACCTCATACCACCAGATTACAAAGTACAAGAATACATGCAGGAAGAAGACGAGGAGGACATCAACTTAGATGAGGGAATTTATTCTCTGTTAGGTGACGTACTCCCGCCTAAATTCGCAGAGTATGAGGACGAACTCTTCTTCCCTAACACCGAGTCCAGAAAATGATCCAATAAGTAAATAACTTTCTTTTTCATCCTTAATCTCTTTTATTCCTGTGTGTCTATCTTTCTTTGTTTTGCAAAATCTAAATAAAAAAAATTAATCACCTAATCACAAAAACAAGCCCATCAGCAGAACTGTCTTCACTTATTTGCATATTGATTTGAAGGTGCCGCAGTCTATTCCTCAGGTTCACAAGTTCACAAGAACATGCTCCTCTATCCTCCTCCTCCAGACTCCTATTTCCCTCAAAGCAGATGGCTGGCTTACGCCCAATGAAGAAAGACTCTGCACTTGTGGGGGTGTTCTAATTCTTTGCGGGTGAGTTGACGGGTCTGGGGCCATTGCTGGGAAGGTCTAGTACCGGATAAAAGTGTTTTGGAGAAAATCCATGAGGAAAACGTTTTTGCATTTTCTGACATTTCGCTAACTATCATGTTTTCGGGGGCCTGTTTGGGGGCGTTCCTGGTGTTTAAGGGTGGGTTTTGGGGTCTGGGTGCAACGCTGGCACAGTCTAATGTTGATTGCATTTGTTTTACAGGACATCCATGGTGGAAAAGTGGAGTTATGACCTTGCTACACAGCGCGTTTGGACAGAATTGAAAGAAGGCCGAAAAATATTCTAAGTGAGATTTTCCATTTTTGCTTTTTGCCTGTTTGGGGGTGTTGTGCTTTTTTGCGGGTGGGTTGGCGGGTCTTGGGGCATTGCTGGGAAGGTCTAATACCGGATAAAAGTGTTTTGGAGAAAATCCATGAGGAAAACGTTTTTGCATTTTCTGACATTCCGCTCACTACAGTGTTTTTGGGGGCCTGTTTGGGGGGCTTCCTGGTGTTTGTGGGTGGGTTTTGGGGTATTTGAGCAACGCTGGGTATGGATACTTTTCATTGCAAGTGGTTTGAAGAAAATCCGTGGTGGCAAAGGGGAGTTAGGGCCTAGCTGCAGAGCGCGCGTGGAGTGATGTTGGGAATTTGCCAGGAAAATTACTAAGTCCCCATTTTTGTAGTTTTGCTTTTTGGCTGTTTGGGGGTCTTCTACTTGTTTCCGCCTGGGTTGACGGCTCTGGGGCCATTGCTGGGAAGGTCTAGTACCGGATAAAAGTGTTTTGGAGAAAATCCATGAGGAAAACAATTTTGCATTTTCTGTCATATCGCTCACTACAGCGTTTTTGGGGGCCTGTTTGGGGGGCTTCCTGGTGTTTGTGGGTGGGTTTTGGGGTCCTTGAGCAACGCAGGGTATGGATACTTTTCATTGCAAGTGGTTTGAAGAAAATCCGTGGTGGCAAAGGGGAGTTAGGGCCTAGCTGCAGAGCGCGCGTGGAGTGATGTTGGGAATTTGCCAGGAAAATTACTAAGTCCCCATTTTTGTAGTTTTGCTTTTTGGCTGTTTGGGGTCTTCTACTTGTTTCCGCCTGGGTTGACGGCTCTGGGGCCATTGCTGGGAAGGTCTAGTACCGGATAAAAGTGTTTTGGAGAAAATCCATGAGGAAAACATTTTTGCATTTTCTGACATTTCGCTCACTATCATGTTTTCGGGGGCCTGTTTGGGGGGGGGGTTCCTGGTGTTTGAGGGTGGGTTTTGGGGTCTGGGTGCAACGCTGGCACAGTCTAATGTTAATTGCATTTGTTTTACAGGACATCCATGGTGGAAAAGTGGAGTTATGACCTTGCTGCACAGCGCGTTTGGACAGAATTGAAAGAAGGCCTAAAAATATTCTAAGTGAGATTTTCCATTTTTGCTTTTTGCATGTTTGGGGGTGTTGTGCTTTTTTGCGGGTGGGTTGGCGGGTTTTGGGGCATTGCTGAGAAGGTCTAATACCGGATAAAAGTGTTTTGGAGAAAATCCATGAGGAAAACGTTTTTGCATTTTCTGACATTCCGCTCACTACAGCGTTTTTGGGGGCCTGTTTGGGGGGCTTCCTGGTGTTTTTGGGTGGGTTTTGGGGTCTTTGAGCAACGCTGGATATGGATACTTTTCATTGCAAGTGGTTTCAAGAAAATCCGTGGTGGCAAAGGGGAGTTAGGGCCTAGCTGCAGAGCGCGCATGGAGTGATGTTGGGAATTTGCCAGGAAAATTACTAAGTCCCCATTTTTGTAGTTTTGCTTTTTGGCTGTTTGGGGGTCTTCTACTTGTTTCCGCCTGGGTTGGCGGCTCTGGGGCCATTGCTGGGAAGGTCTAGTACCGGATAAAAGTGTTTTGGAGAAAATCCATGAGGAAAAAGTTTTTGCATTTTCTGTCATTTCGCTCACTACAGTGTTTTCGGGGGCCTGTTTGGGGGGCTTCCAGGTGTTTGTGGGTGGGTTTTGGGGTCTTTGAGCAACGCTGGGTATGGATACTTTTCATTGCAAGTGGTTTGAAGAAAATCCGTGGTGGCAAAGGGGAGTTAGGGCCTAGCTGCAGAGCGCGCGTGGAGTGATGTTGGCAATTTGCCAGGAAAATTACTAAGTCCCCATTTTTGTAGTTTTGCTTTTTGGCTGTTTGGGGGTCTTCTACTTGTTTCCGCCTGGGTTGACGGCTCTGGGGCCATTGCTGGGAAGGTCTAGTACCGGATAAAAGTGTTTTGGAGAAAATCCATGAGGAAAACGTTTTTGCATTTTCTGACATTTCGCTCACTATCATGTTTTCGGGGGCCTGTTTGGGGAGGTTCCTGGTGTTTGGGGGTGGGTTTTGGGGTCTGGGTGCAACGCTGGCACAGTCTAATGTTAATTGCATTTGTTTTACAGGACATCCATGGTGGAAAAGTGGAGTTATGACCTTGCTGCACAGCGCGTTTGGACAGAATTGAAAGAAGGCCGAAAAATATTCTAAGTGAGATTTTCCATTTTTGCTTTTTGCCTGTTTGGGGGTGTTATGCTTTTTTGCGGGTGGGTTGGCGGGTCTTCGGGCATTGCTGGGAACGTCTAATACCGGATAAAAGTGTTTTGGAGAAAATCCATGAGGAAAACGTTTTCGCATTTTCTGACATTCCATACACTACAGCGTTTTCGGGGGCCTGTTTGGGGGGCTTCCTGGTGTTTGTGGGTGGGTTTTGGGGTCTTTAGAACAACGCTGGGTATGGATACTTTTCATTGCAAGTGGTTTCAAGAAAATCGGTGGTGGCAAAGGGGAGTTAGGGCCTAGCTGCAGAGCGCTCGTGGAGTGATGTTGGGAATTTGCCAGGAAAATTACTAAGTCCCCATTTTTGTAGTTTTGCTTTTTGGCTGTTTGGGGGTCTTCTACTTGTTTCCGCCTTGGTTGACGGCTCTGGGGCCATTGCTGGGAAGGTCTAGTACCGGATAAAAGTGTTTTGGAGAAAATCCATGAGGAAAACGTTTTTGCATTTTTTCCGACATTTCGCTCACTATCATGTTTTCGGGGGCCTGTTTGGGGGGGTTCCTGATGTTTGGGGGTTGGTTTTGGGGCCTGGGTGCAACGCTGGCACAATCTAATGTTGATTGCATTTTTTTTATAGGACATCCATGATGGAAAAGTGGAGTTATGACCTTGCTGCACAGCGCGTTTGGACAGAATTGAAAGAAGGCCGAAAAATATTCTAAGTGAGATTTTCCATTTTTGCTTTTTGCCTGTTTGGGGGTGTTGTGCTTTTTTGCGGGTGGGTTGGCGGGTCTTAGGGCATTGCTGGGAAGGTCTAATACCGGATAAAAGTGTTTTGGAGAAAATCCATGAGGAAAATGTTTTTGCATTTTCTGACATTCCGCTCACTACAGCGTTTTCGGGGGCCTGTTTGGGAGGCTTCCTGGTGTTTGTGGGTGGATTTTGGGGTCTTTGAGCAACGCTGGGTATGGTTACTTTTCATTGCAAGTGTTTGAATAAAATCCATGGTGGCAAAGGGGAGTTAGGGCCTAGCTGCAGAGCGCGCGTGGAGTGATGTTGGGAATTTGCCAGGAACATTTCTAAGTCCCCATTTTTGTAGTTTTGCTTTTTGGCTGTTTGGGGGTCTTCTACTTGTTTCCGCCTGGGTTGACGGCTCTGGGGCCATTGCTGGGAAGGTCTAGTACAGGATAAAAGTGTTTTGGAGAAAATCCATGAGGAAAACGTTTTTGCATTTTCTGTCATTTCGCTCACTACAGCGTTTTCGGGGGCCTGTTTGGGGGGCTTCCTGGTGTTTGTGGGTGGGTTTTGGGGTCTTTGAGCAACGCTGGGTATGGATACTTTTCATTGCAAGTGGTTTGAAGAAAAGCCGTGGTGGCAAAGGGGAGTTAGGGCCTAGCTGCAGAGCGCGCATGGAGTGATGTTGGGAATTTGCCAGGAGAATTACTAAGTCCCCATTTTTGTAGTTTTGCTTTTTGGCTGTTTGGGGGTCTTCTACTTGTTTCCGCCTGGGTTGACGGCTCTGGGGCCATTGCTGGGAAGGTCTAGTACCGGATAAAAGTGTTTTGGAGAAAATCCATGAGGAAAAGCGTTTTTGCACATTAACTTAGGGCTCGTTAGGGTTAGCACTAGCAGCAGGGTTGCATGTGTTTCGGGGTGTTCTAGATTTTTGCAACTGAGTTCTGGGGTCTTAGAGCACTCGTGGGAATGTGTAATTTTGGTTGCAAGTGGTTTGAAGAAAATCCATGGTGGGGAAGGGGGGATTTGGCCTAGTTAAAGAAAGCGTTTGCCACTATTCTTAACTTAGGGCTCGTTAGGGTTAGCAGTATTGTATTGCATGTGTTTGGGCGGGGGGCTGTTTGTGGGGGGGTTTGCGAGTCTTGGAGCGATGCTGGGTATGGATACTTTTGCTTGCTTGCAAGTGGTTTGAATACAATCCACGGTGGGTAAGGGGGGATTTGGGCCTACTTTACTTTCAAAGTACGTTTTGTCACCATTTTCTACTAGGCCTCGTTTTTTGAGATCTGATTGGGGGTCTTCTTAGGGTCTTCTACATTTTTGCGACTGGGTTTAGTAAGGGTCTGGGAGCACTGCTGGGAAGGTCTAATTTTGTTGTAAAACACAGTTTACAGTACACCTAGCTTGAGGGGAAGGATCCGCTAAATTAATTTGCCCATACTTATTTATCCTTCAAAAGGAGACTCAGACAGAGTAGGCACTTTCAAAAATATTGTACTGTCTATTAGGAATCTCAAAGAGTGACTTTTTGCACTACACAGCATACATACCTTATATTTATTTGTCAGTGGTGTTCTGATATCACTTCCTGTTTTTCCATCAATAATTACAGGCCGGGTTTCAGCCTGTGCAATGGGAAAAAAAGGATGAAGTCAGGCTTCACATTAGCGAGCCGCAATTCAGCATCCTGCAGGCAGTGGACAGGGTGTCTTCTGGTCACCAACATTGATGGACGGAGCGTCAGATGGAATGGAGGAGTCCCGCTAATAAGAGGAATGGTTGGATGCATCTTACAACTTCCCAAATTCAACAGAACAACTACAACAACATACAGATACAGTATCCGTTCTTTTCTAATGATCTTTTAAGTAATGTTATTGCTGTGAACTTCTATGAGTGTGACTCTGCATTTCTTTGATCTCTGCTTCTAAATTCATCCCTACAGCCATTGGATAGGTTTTACTTCTGCTATTTTTCAAACCTAATTTAAGCTACGAAGTGTTTCTCTGAGTGCAGAGATAGGCAAGTGAAAACGCATAATTATTACTGCAGCCCTGTACTGTCGCATTCTTTCATTCACGGTTGTCGAAAGTACTACTTACTTTTCAGTAACCATGCGTGCAGTAGTGCATGCACTTCCTTTATTTCACTTAAAAGATTCATGGTTAGCTTTGCACCCAAAGATTTGTTTATCTTCAATTATTGTTTGTCCATGCTGTGCTTTTTTTTCCTTCTCTCAACAAAACGTTCCCAAAAACCCCCATTCCCATCCATTTTCTAAACCCTAAACCTCTTCCCCCGGGCTGTGTGGTTTTGATTGATGTGTGACTAAATGACAGCAATAATTCCACACACTTGCTGGGGAGGATAAGGTCATAGCAACAGGCTGGTGAAGGAATCCGAGGATATATTCTTACTCAGCTTGACATCGAGTCACTATTGGCAAATGAAAGCAGATTTTCATGTGCGCCATCAACTTGATTGGTCATCAAGAACATCCTCCTCCTAGACGTGGCAAATGAAATTATTATGCTGCTGTGTCCTTCACTTTCAGTACTATTTCTTGTAATAGTAGCCAATGTCAAAGAAATTCAACGCTAGTAGTAATTATACTTTAAATACTTTACCATTTGTTAGGCTACATTGTGGCACTGTTCTAGTGTACTGTCACCTGCTATATTCTCTATCGTACCGTTCTAATGCTACGGTAAGGACAAACAAGGTTTCATTTTCTTTTTTTTCAGATGCTGCAACTGCCACTGTGTAACACCACAAGTACCACCGCAATGATGACATTTCATCCGCCTAGGATTGCCAACCTTAATCGCCATTTCGCGTGCAGCCTGCCCTGTGCCTAGCCCTATTTCCAAACACAAATTACAGGTAAGATAAGCGTTTGGGGGGAGGTAGTATAATGGAGTATTAGGAGAGACAAGAGAGTGACGGTCCTAGGACTATTGAATTCACTTACTCTGTGAGAGGCACTTAGTTTTGAAAACATTTGTGCAATTAGTACTTACACAACTTGAATCAAGATGCCACTTAAGTTTCAGGACTGTTAAACCCCCACCCACCAGCCTCAAAAGCAGTAAAAAAAACGTATGCTAAGATTAAGTTTAAAGTATATTTATATATCCAGTAACATAAAAAATCTCCCGCAGGACCCAACCCACCCCCCCTCCCGAACCCCAACGAATGTCCCTGAAAACTAAGTCCAAAAAAGTAGAAAACCCAACTCCCAATTCCCACCCCCCAGAAGTCTTTAAAAAAGGGGCAAGGGACAGTCTCCTCCTACTGGCTGCTGGTAACTTTTCGGGCCAGGTCAGCATGCTCCTTGCGGAGGGTATCGAGCAGGGTTTTGGTGTTGAGGAGCTCCTGCTCGAGGTAGGAAACCCTCAGGGAATGGCGGTGCATCCTTTTTTTGCAACTGCTGTGGGGGGCAGCTGCTGTCTTTGCTGCTCGGCGGTAGCGGGTGGCTGCGGTACCCCGACTCCGTACCGCTGGAGACCTGCTGCACTGACTGGCTGACCCAGGGAGCGCGGAGGAGGATGCAGGTGTCGCCGTGGATGTTGTTGACGTACTCTGCGTGTCCTCCTCCTCCTGGGCCACCAGCCGCCGATATTCGCGACAGTGGCCTCCAGCCTCCGTTGCCGGGCCCTTTCAGCCAGCTCCTTCCTTGTTGGTTGGAAGGAGCATCTATATGAAGAAAGAAAGACATAGTCTGTAACCAATGCTCTTTAAGATTAACACAAAATGATTCAGCAGAAAGTTGTGTCACAGTAGAAGTAGCAACTTGCAAGCGCAGTACATAACTATTGTGTCCAGTATCTATCTAACCTCCCACTTCTTCATCCTTGCTCTAACATTTGTGGGAGTTTAAGGAATCAATTCTACGAGCACTATGGACTCACTCCATTAGAGTCGACTATGACAGTACACCAGTCTTATTCTTCTTCTTCTCTCTTGTTTAGCAAAATTGGTACGTTAACTTCTGCAAGCCGGCATAATGCCAGCACAGTCAACTTGCACCAGAGAAAAACAGACGCCCGCCATAATGAGTGAGACAGACTTGCGTTACTGTACCAGTCCAGTACATGCTGGTGATGATGCTCTTACTTTTCTATTACGGGTGTCACTGAGAATACTCTGTTACAAGGGCTACTGCTTAATTAATTTAACTTTCACCCTACAGTGCCAATGAATAGATACTAGAAAAGGAAAATGAAGAAGATAAGTAATCTGATTATCTATCACTGCACATGGTATGTATTTGCTTACATATGGGATGACTTTAGGTGCTTTGCTTTTTATTGAGTGAACAGTGATACATCCACACAAGAATGACCGAGTTCTACTAAACTTATTAACAGAGGTAGCGAGTGGCCATCGTAATAGCCGGATATATGCTGTGCTTGCAATACAAACTACTGCTACTATTCATGGTAGTATTCGGACAAAATTACAACTTCTTTTCCTTGCCTTTCCTACACTGGGACGGACGTGCGGGTGCGGTGTTACATGCTCTTCAAAGTAACACTTAGTTCATCCAGTGACCGTCTACTCTCTCAATATACACATATGCTATCTAAGAGTCAGATGGTACCATGATCCAGGCATCCATCTATTCAAACTATATGTCAATCATTCTTCTTCATGTCTCTCATCTGGACAAACCTTGCGTTTTCTCACGGGGAGCACACTATGCAGTCTGCAATCTCAATAAGTAAGGAATATAAGAGCCTACCACTGCCCGCCACTACCGTGGCAACCCGCACAGCAGTTTGGTCCGGCACTTGCACCGCCTCCTCCCCAGAACTTTCCTCCTCCACCTCCGCGCTGGGCCCAGCACCAGATGTTCCACCTACAAAGTACATTTAAGAATGTTAGATGTCATAGACATACACCAATCACTAGTATTTTGTCTAAGAATGAAGAAATGTGAATACAGAAAACAATCTAATAATTTGTGACTGTCTACTCTAAAGTAAAAATTTCCCTTTTTCCAGGGAAGGGTGTTGTCTTGCTGCACTTTTTGGCACAACTGATGAATGCTTGCTTTTTAACACGCACCATTTGTCTCATAACAGACAGAAGCTTCACTTCTAAGAACAAATCATCATCACTAGGACGGAGGGACCAGCGATTCAGCACCAAAAAGAAAAATTAAAGTTCAAACCAGGTGAGGGCTCGGCTCGCCCACAATAAATGTGTGAAAAAAATCACTATAAGCACTTTTCCATTTTTAATCAACCGTTTATGTTTTATGACAAGCTTGATTTTAATAAATATTTTTACTTTTAATAAAGCTTTAAAACTTAAATAGACTCTGTGGTTTTTGGTCATGAGTGAATGAGCAAAAGGTTTTGCAATTTGCAATGCATGAGCCCGTGCCTCTGACACTTCTGGACTCTGACTCCGTACTCTTGTCCTGCGTTGGATAATCATCATTGGGGATCAATCATCGATGAATTCGGGAGCTAAATGACTCTGCCACACTATCTAGTCAGTAAGGAGATTGGGGGTTCATCAAAGTCTTATATCACTGAGGTATGTGGAAAGTCTACCTGCGCCTATTATAATTGATAAACAATGCACTTTAGTGTCCATAGTTCTGTTTGTACAGATTTGTCCCTGCAACAGTAGTAGTATGGATTGTCCTCCTATCCAAACCAAAAGTAAAGTAGTATCTTATTCTTTCTTGGTGGTCATTCACCTTTTTATTGTTGGTAATTGTCAAAGCATAAACATTTAGAAGACTTGAAAAGACATTATGGACAATCCCAGAGGACTGCACTCAGTGCATAGAGCTATTGCTGACTAGAATGGGAGTTTCGTTTTACACCTTTTGCCAAATGTTCAATCTTAGTTAGCTACACAGACAGACAAATAAGAATAATCTAGTAATACCACATGGAGTCATAGTCGAGGCAGGATAAGAATTTAGATACAGTCTACAAGAAGATCAAAGACGATTTAGAAAAAATCGAATGAGGAACGCTAGGAAAAAGGTACTCTATATTAAAATTAAAACTTACCGGGGCCAGCAAAGGAGCCCTCGCCTGACCGATCCTGGCCTTGTTCAGCAGCAGCAGCCTCCTCCAATGTCCTCTTGCCCCTGGGGGGAGCTGATGTACAACATGAAAGAAAGAAAGACCCAAAAACATGGATGATTGTTGTCAACCAAACCAAACATTTCAAAAGAACAATAACAAAATATTTTGGCGAAATAGCAAATAGACAACTATTCAACGGGATATATTGACCTATCTCATGTGGTCTACTACGATATTAGTATTACTTGATTTGCAGACCGTCGACTTGGAAAGTTATGCAACTCACTAAACAAACTACTAAAAAGGTTCGCCTAGGACTGGCAGGCAGCAGTCCGCAGCACGCGAAGTGACAGACAAACTCCATCGTGATTGCAGATCAGCGACAACACTCAAAAGTTTCCTGCTACATTAACCAGTCATTAAAATACTCAAACTATCAATCCACCACCGCTATTTCTTCTTATTGCCAGGTGTACAAAGGAAGGACTGGACTTGAGTCTGTAGGGGCGGATTTACAAGCCCCTTGCGGCTCTTTTGCTCCATTGTTGCATGACTTTTGTGACGCAGAGGCATAACAAAAGAGGCGCCATGGTGCGGCGTATATTAACAACGTGACGCATATGGGAGATGCATCACGTTGTAAAGCCCTGTGTCATCAGGGGGCGTTCTGGCGCAAAGGAGGGCGTTCCTGCTCAGGAACGCATCCTAAAAGTGGCTGAGGGAAATCTACAAGATGTCAATCTGTCACTTTTAGGACAATGATGCGTGACTCAAACCCTGCGCCTGCTTGAAGCAGATGTACGGCTTGGCGCAGCATTGGGGAGATAGGGCACCCCAGAGCATTGCTGGAGCTGCGCCATCGTTGTGACGCAACTCCAGCAATGCGCCGCCTTTACGGCACAGATGCGTAAGGCTTCTGTGACGTTTTGGGCCCATGGTGCGCCGCATTGTAAATACGGCGCACCATGGGTGGTGGTGGCGTGGCGCACAATTACTGGTGCATCCCTGCTACTTTGCAGGGATGCGCCGGTAATTGAAAATCTGACCCTTAGTGTCTAGCATTACGCAGTTCTTTACACTACACTCATACATCATTTCTCAGGCCAATGAAATGAACACAAAATAGAAAACAAATAAGCATAGTAGGAAGGCTACTGAGAAAGAAAGCAGTGCACCTGAAATGCACAGAAGATTTTGAAATATAGTTTACCTACAATGTAATCGGCAGTATTATTGCTCTTGGTAAAAAACAAAAATTTGCAATATAATAACACACAGAGCGGGAGAAAACAGAGTAGTGATGAAATAGCTAGAAATAGCTACTACTACTCACCAAGCCCGGGGATCTCGATGCCGAGCACGTCCAGCAAGTCGCGTTCCCGGTCCATGAGATCCGTCCAGCGGTGGGTGGCCTGGTTGTAGGTGCGCCGGAACCCAGAGTGTTCAAACATTGCCCGACACACCTTCTCCCACCGCTTCCGGCACTCCCGGATCCCGTAGCCGGTAGCGATCTTGCCGCCTCCCATGATGGTCTTGGGGAGGCGGCGTTGGACATGAAAGACTAGTGCGGCCACCTCCTCCGCACTAAAAATCTCCCGAGCTATAACTTGCTCCCCCCTCAAACGCCTGCACGGGAGCCGGGCACGGGGTGCGGGACCCTTCCCCTTCGCGGGCTGCTTCCCGGCTCCTTTTACCATGGTCTGGGCAGAAAGGAAGGTAAATAATGAAGAAGAAATAGAATAGGGAAGAAGAAAAGAAAGGAGTTAAAAAAAGTAGTTTAAAATTAACCCAAAGTAGCAGAAAACACAAAAATATAGAGCTAGAAAAATAGAGGGATAGATAATCAGTAAAATAGAACAAAAAAAACTTCAAACAAGCAAAGGATTGCAGAGATTGACAGAGGATACAGAAAGCAGGCCCAGAACCATAGCAATGAATGAAAAACAAGATGGCCGCGCCCGTTGACGACCGCGTGGGTAAGTTCGCGCGAGATTTTTCCCGCGATCACACGCAAACATGTACTAGCGAGCCGCACACTTTGCGAGATTACACATAGCGCCCGGAAACGGAATTACGTCACGCAAACAAGATGGCCGCGCCAATGTACGACCGCTAGGGTAACTTCGCAAACGTTGCGCTACTAGCGGCTTGCAAACACGCAATAAATCACGCAAACAAACACGCCGCAAAAAAACCAAATCATGTATTCGCACGAATTTGCGGCTTCCGAAATCGATCTCGCATGAATTCGCGCCCCGCGAATCGCGCGAAATTGCAGAAAAACTATTTTTGCAAAACTGAAAGCACTCAGCAGGTGCAAAAGTTCAATCTTAACATTAGTAACCATTCCCTCTAGTGCTTCCTGAGGGGCCCCTCCAGAGTTCAGTTGCCTACTTGCAACTATTCTATGACCCTGCTCTGACCCTCACAGCAGGCTCAGAGAATAGCTACAAGTATGAAAAGGGTCCTGCTAAAAAAAATTAGACTGCAACAGAAAGCAATTACAGATAAGGGAGCGGGTGCCAGACTGGAAGTTCAAATTCAGTGACACATTAATCAATCAGCCCCTAATTCATTCATGTCAGTTGAGGCAGGGCAGGTGTGCTTTTCCCCCCATAATCTACAGTGATGAAACACAGGGTGGCATGGGTGAGCCAGAGGGTGGCAGTGGTGAAACAGAGGGTGGCAGTGTTGAAAAAGAGGGTGCTGTGATGAACCAGACGTAGAAACAACATGGTCGCGACCGCTGCTACCCGACAAGTGAGTTTGCGTTTGCGAACTGGTAAAAAACCCTCGCGAAACGGCAGAAACACTTGCGAAACCCAAAAAAATCCGCTAAATTCGCGAGAGTTCGCGGATTTTGCGGATTGCGAATCCGTAAATACCCAAGTTCGCGGATTGCCAATTCGCAAAATCCGCCCATACTTACAACATATAGAGCTACAAGTCCAAGCAGAAGACCTGGAAAACGGCTCCAGAAGAAACAACGTCCGCATCAGAGGAGTGTCACCAAATGCGAAAGGAGGAGACATCCGGGCCTACATCCTGGCCCTCTTCTGTCACCTCCTGGGCAGCGACCATAGCTCGGACATTCAGATCGATCAGGTGTACCGCGTAGGCCAGCAAAGGAGCAGCAAAGCCTCCCCAGCAGACATACTAGTGTGCGTACACGATTTTCATGTCAAAGAAATGATTATCTGACGTGCAAGAGACGCCCACCAGGTGCAGTTCTGAGGACATCCACCAAACTTCTTCCAGGCTCTTTCCATTACCACACTCCTGGGTATTGCGGAATCTAAGGCTCAAGAAGATGCAAGCAAGCCCCCAGAAGGCTTTAGAAACAGACCTCCCCGCTGGCAAAAGATTGGGAAACCCTCCTCCAACCAGAAACCAGACCTGGAGACAATGACGATAGAAAGGGAAGCAGTAATTTACTCTCTCTCTGGGTCACCGGATCAGACGGACTCCACCTGAACTAAATTATACCAATGTGGGGGGACCTCAACCCAGGTGGGGTGGGGGGGGATGCTCCTGCCCTACACCTCACCTCCAATGAGAGACTTGATGAAGACACTCATGAAGATATAAGTTCAAAAGGTATCCAGACGGCCACTGACTGATGACCCCAGAGGACTCTCCTACCTTGGTGAACTGTTCTCAGAGCTTGCTACTAGTTTGGCTTTTATGGGAAGGTAATTTTTTTTTTTTTTTTTTTTATTCATTGATCGCTAGATTTCATGCTCCTTTACCCACACCAGTCCCTGGCCGCACCTCGAGGTAGTGACAGGCCAACACGCTATTGTATTTGCCTCCCTCTTGCAGCTTCGTACTGTGTAAGCATCAGTACAATGCGTGACCGTCCCGCCGTATCAGTCCAAATTCCATCCGTTGAACCTGGGCGTCCCCCAAGGCTCCTCGCTGAGCCCTACGCTGTTTAATCTTTACGTAAGGCCGCTAGCTGAGGTTGTCAAACAATGGGGTATGACCATGGTGTCATATGCCGATGACACCCAGCTAGCGGTCACGATCAGCGGGGATGCCGAAGTCGACGCCCCTAGGTTTCAACAAGGACTGAGGGCGGTCGCTAGCTGGATGACGTCCAATTGTCTTCAGCTAAACGCTAGTAAGACCGAGGTCATGGTATTTGGCAGACAACCGGAACTGTGGGGAGAGAGATGGTGGCCGGGGGAGCTGGGTCCTGCTCCCATCCCAGTCGCCGAGCTTAAAAACCTCGGGGTCTGGCTGGACCCTTCCCTTACGTTTGCATGCCACACTAAACGCACGGCTGCATGCTGCTTCGGCATCCTGCGTGGGCTTCGTCCTGTGCTAAAGTTCTTCGATGCCCCCACCAGGCAACTCATGATCCAAGCTACTGTCATCTCCAGGCTGGATTATGCGAGTTCCTTGCTGGCCGGTTTGAATGTGGCAGAGATCGGGCGCTTACAGAGGATCCAGAACGCCGCAGCGAGAGCGGTGGTAGGCCTCCCAAGATTCTGTCCTACCTCCAGCACCCTACGGTCACTGCATTGGCTTCCGGTGGCCCAGCGGATCCAGTTTAAGGTCCTCTGCGTCGCCTATAAGATCTTGAAGGGGTCCCCGGCAGCTATCCTTACGACCCTTCTGGCCAATTACATCCCAGCTCGACCCTTGAGATCGGCAGACCTCGAATTGGCCGCTGTGCCGCGCTTTAAGCGAAGTAGGGCCGGTGGACGCTCATTTCGAGTGCGTGCAGCTGTTCTGTGGAACTCCTTACCCCCGGCAATTCGCGCTATGAGCGATTTGCTTTCCTTTCGTCGCGCAGTGAAAACGTTTTTATTCCCTTAGTTGTATACTTGTGTTGTCTATTGTTTAGTTGTGTTGTGTAGCTGCCTTGTCGGGCGCCAGGACGCTCCTTGGCTGGAGCATCTGTGCGCCAAATAAAAATCACATAACATAACATAACATAACATAACAATGCTTTCACACAGTTAGGCACACTATAGGTGAAGATCTGCAGATCGTAAGCCTCAATACTCGAGGCCTCAACCACCCAGTGAAACACACTGCGATCCAATCCCTACTAGAGATCTCGGTGGGAGACATTTGTTTGCTGCAGGCGACACACCTACTACCGAGGGATATGGTTTGCATGCACTCCTGTCGCTTCCCTCACCAATTCTGGTCCTCAAGCCCAAGAAATGGTGTCACCGACCTAATGGGAACGAGATTCACTGGCAAAGTAGTCTCAATATTCTCAGAAGTGAAGGGGTGCTTGCTTGCAGTCAGAATCCACTGGGGATCCACCCATTTCATGCTAGCTAATATATACACCCCAAACACCCAACAAGAACCCTATATCATTAAGGCCCTTTTGGACACACTGATGTCCCCGGACGCAGCAATCGTGGTGGAGGAGACTTTAACCTAGTGATAGACGCTGCGCTGAAACGATCATGCCGGCGGTCCGCGAAATCAGGGGGCTTTTCGGCCAATGCCAAGCTCTGGCTGGCGGATAATGGCCTCCAGGACACTTGGCACAGACAACACCCTGGTATACGAGATTCCACCTTTTACTAAGCTGCACATAAAACATAAGCGCGCTTAGACCACTTTTTAGCATCAGCCGCATTAGTCCCTTGATTGAGAGACATGTCCATTGAGCCGAGATCCCTATCGGATCACGTGATGATCAAGGTCATGATACAGGCCGATGCCGGGCGACCAACTCATTCCCGAAGGCGACTGAGAGAGGGTCTCCTACAATCTCTGACGGTTATGTCAGATATGCATGTGAAGCTCATAGAATACCTACATACATATGACATAGGAAACACCTCCCTGGCTACAGTGTGGGAAACACTAAAACTAGTAATGACCTGAAGTAAGTCCATAAAGGGAGGAACTTGAAATATTGAAGATGTAATGGATGTGTGTTTAGGGGGTATAGAGAGGAGAGGAAGGACTAATATTGACACTTGATGTCTGTGGTTGCTGGGGGAGGGAGTCCAGCACACGGGAAGTCTAGTGATCACACATGAGGGAGGGAACTTCCGAAGATTCATTCATTCATCCAATATTTACAAATGTGTTAGTAATACAAAATAGCAGACGTTGATTTCTAGATGTTATGCTGAATTGTGTACACGGAAGAAATTATAATATGTATTTGCATGATACAAATCATACACTGCCGGTAATGTGTAACTTGGTGAAAAGCCAATAAAAACTGTTAGATTTTTTTTAAAAAAAAATATAGCAATAAGCTATTAAAAAAAGTGACTAGTCAACATTCACAACATTTCATTTTTACATTCAAAATAATTTGCGATAAATAATTTGTCTTTGGCACAATTAATTTGCCACAAAGCCATGTCAGATGTGGTTCAGTAGCTAGCTACAATGTTTAAGACTTATATCAAAATGTCCAGTGCTTGCTTCACGACTTGAATAAATTGTGCAATCACAAAAAAAAAAAAAATAGTAATGAGAGGCGAATGTATCGCAGAATCGCCAGCCGAGAACCGAGAGCGCAGGAAAAAGAGACAGAGTTTAGAACAAGAGGTGGCAGAGAGGAAATCTATCCACAAAGGCGCCGAGAATATGGTGGGAGCTGGAAAAGAAAAGGCTTCTTCTGAAATGCGTAGACCTAGATAGGGCAGAGTATGCCCTCCTCAGGCTTAGGCATACATTTTATTTGAGCGGCGACCGATGCCGAAGAATGCTCGCACAAAGACTTAGGGCCTGATTCCGATCTCAGTTGAAATGCCTCAGATTTGGATTTGGTTTAACCTAAACCGATCCGGAGCCCTTATTTCCGACCGACTCATTCCCAATTCCGAACGACCAAGTACAATGCCTGGAAACCATTAGCGCTGACCGAATCGGTTCTGGAAAGCATGCGAAGAGGTAGAGCCCTTCGGAGCCGAATTGTACAGCTCTATGGAGTAGGTTTTCCAAGCGAGCAAGTACAATAAACGATTCGGAAAGCCATTACGATTTGTTTTGCTCAAATCAAAAAGGTTGTCAGAATCGATATTTGATGGGCCCGTTGCAGGCCCCCTTCATTTGGGGCCCTCCGAATCTTGCCAGTGTGGGTACCTATGGTTCCCCCCTTTCAGACCATGCACAGTGTGGCAGGCACCAAGGGGTGCCCACCACAGGGAACACGATGATCCCCAACCACCCCTTTTGTCATTGGGAGCTTGTGTACGTGTTCGATACACAGGCTCCAATTGAAGTCACTGGGAGTTCGACCGATTCTTGTCCGGATGCATTCAAATGCATTGTACTTGTTCGGTCGGACTCCCCTGACACGAGTCGTACGGAAAGCATTCTTGACATGAATTGTTCGGTGTGCTTTTCGAACGTGATTGGAATCGGGCCCAAAGAGTAAAGAGGATGGCGGCAGCGATCGCCTTGATTAAACAGCCTACCGGAGAGGAAGTGTATTCAGACTCACAAATAGTTGAGACGTTTAAATCTTTTTACCAAACCCTGTACTCCGACACAGACTCTATAAATCAAGAGGCCCACACTCACCTTAAAGATATCCCAGTTACCCGACTTTCAGAAACGATCGCTACCCAACTTGACCAACCGATATAATTCAAGGAAGTGATTTCAGCAATAGCTCACCTAAAAGTGCATAAAGCCCCAGGCCCAAATGGGTTCCTGGCACAATTCTACAAGGCCTCCTGTCGGGAATTGGCACCACTTCTGTAGCGGCTGTTCAACTCCTTCCTCGAGACAGGCACACTCATGGACTCCATGATGGAAGCCTCAGTATCAGTGATTCTCAAGCCCTCTAAAGATCCCAGAGACTGCGGGTCATACCGACCTATTTACTGACTTAACATTGACGCAAAACTCTTTGCTGGGATCCTGTGATCCTGGCAGCCCGACTAAACCCGCCGATGGCTGGACTCGTGGACCCAGATCAAGCGGGTTTTATACCCACACACCAAGGAGGTAATAATACCAAACAACTCCTCGACCTCATGGATGGTATCCATAGATGGCATAAGGAAACACTCCTCATGTCAATCGATGCTGAAAAAGCATTTGACGGGGTGCACTGGAGATGTCTTTTTGACACACTCCGCCATTTCGAGGTTTGGGGAAAAGTTTATAAAGTGGGTTAACTGCATCTACTGTGCTTCTCGAGCGTTTGTCCAAGTGAATGGGATGTCGTCTGACCTGTTTCCGATTGCCCATGGCACGAGACAGGGCTGCCCGCTGTCTCCTCTCCTCTTTGCACTTTACATGGAGCCACTACCACAAAGAATCCGGGATAACCCACGGATTGAGGGCATCAGATTTGGAAAGGACACCCATAAAATTAGCCTCTATGCAGATGATGGATCCTCTCAATGATGAACCCACTGACTTCTCTTCCAGCCTTGCTGGATGAGGTAGAGAGCTTCAGGGAGACCTGGGGTTTCAAAGTCAACCTATGCAAATCCCATATCCTAAACCTCTCTGTCCCCCAGGCTCATGAAGAGAGCCTCTAGAGTAAATTGCTGCTGCACTGGTTGGAGCAATCCATACCTTTTCTGGGCATCCTACTGGCCCCAACTATACCAAAGAATCTTGCGCTGAATTTTGCGGCACTCCTAAACCAGACAGCTAAGAACTTAGATGAATGGACCCGCTTAAAACTGGCTAGGTTTGGGCAAATTGCGGCAGTTAAGATGGCGGTGCTCCTGAGCATTCCTACATCTTTCAGACACTGCCATTGGTCCTGCCTCCAAAGGCTCTATCTACTTTGCAACTTGCCATCAATAAATGTGCCTGGGGCGGAACCGCGATTATCAATATCTCAATTGATGCAACTTGAGCGAGAGGGTGGGCTAGGGCTACAGCTGATCCATAGATACCTACAGGCAGCCCACCTCTGCTATATAGCCAAGTGGAACCATCCTCTCGCTGAGAAATACTGGTCCTTTATGGACCAAACAGTGGAGGAAGCAAATATATGGTGGTAAGCCTGGCTTCCACGCAAACACAAGGCATGGGGATTGTACTCCTCCCCGGTAACCTTTATCAACTCTGAAAGTTTGGGACACAGTAGCCAGAAAAAAGGGCCTAACAACATTCCCTTTCCCAATATCCCCAAAAGTAGACAACACTGACTTTCCCCCAGTTCGCAGCTGGGAGGTGTATCAGAGATGGGGAGAACAAGGATGCCAAAGGGTTAGCTCCCTATTTGACCCCAATGGGATTATTCCTTTCGAGCAATTAAGGCAGGAGTATGCCTTCCCAAGGCTGATGCATTCCACTACCTCCAATTGCCTCACTGGATCACCTCCCCGGAATGGTGCACAGACATAATATCGACTCCAAAATATCGTTTGGACAGAATATCGAGTCAAAAATATCGTTTGGACAAAATATCGACAGGACAGAATATAGACAGCCAAAATATCGTTTTTAAGGTAAGTGAAGTAATATCGACTGTAAATAATATAGAAAGTGAAAATATGTAAGTATATAATATAGATAGTAAAATAATTCGTTTTTATTTTTAGGGTTCAGGGTCAGTTTTGGGTTTTTGGGTAAAGGGGTATTTTTAGGGTTCAGGGTCAGTTTTGGGTTTTTGGGTAAAGGGGTATTTTTAGGGTTCAGGGTCAGTTTTCAGTTTTTGGGTAAAGGGGTATTTTTAGGGTTCAGGGTCAGTTTTCAGTTTTTGGCTAAAGGGGTATTTTTAGGGTTTAGGGTCAGTTTTCAGTTTTTGGGTAAAGGGGTATTTTTAGGGTTCAGGGTCAGTTTTGGGTTTTTGGGTAAAGGGGTATTTTTAGGGTTCAGGGTCAGTTTTCAGTTTTTGGGTATTATTTTATTATATTTTGTTACTATATATATATGTTTTAATAAATATGAAATAAAAAAATATTTATTTAACTTTCATTAATTATTTAATTATTATAAGTTAATTTAAGTAATTTAAAGTATATTTTAGTAATTAATTATTAATATTAATTTAACACTGTTTTTAGTAAATACGATATTTTTTACAACTATATTTTTGTAAACGATATTTTTAACTCGATATTTTTGTACTTACCTGTTTGTAGATAGAAACTCGATATTTTGACTGTCGATATTTTGTCAACGATATTTTTGATGGTCGATATTCTGTCCCTCGATATTATTTCAGTGATCCCCCCGGAATATCAGGCTGTGGCCTTGCGACCACTTATGGTCTTTGAAAAGTTGTTGGTGTGCAAAAACGATGATAAACATCTTGTTTTTGAAATCTATGCAATGCTCTTCACTGGGTAGGAGGGAGGGTGAATCAAAGTACAGCTTTGGTGGGAGGAGTAGCTGGGTAGGGCACTCTCGGATAAAGAATGGGCAGACATACACTATAGGGCACATCAGACAGTGCACAGCACTGCAATGACAGAATCGGCCTACACAGTGATAACATATTGATATTTCACCCCGTCCTGCATTTATAGCTGGTATAAAGGTCACTCAGAGAAGTGCTGCAGGGGGTGCAGTTTAGCGGGCTCTCTAGTGCACTTACTATGGCATTGTCCAAGATTAGTTTGCTACTGGGAGCTAGTTTTGGGTGGCATAGACAAGCATCTGACACCACACGTTCACCTTTCCCAGTATATACTTTATTGGGGCTGCCCAACCCTCTGACATTCCCCCTACTCTCTCAATGGGGAAGACAGATAGCATTAGCACTGCTGGCAGCACAACAGGTAATCCTGGCCCATTGGGGTACCACAAACATACCAGAGCACACGGCATGGCTACAGAAACTATGATTAGCATTGGCTATGGGACGCATGCTTAGTTACAAAGCACAAGGGGGAGTCTCTTGCCGAGCTTTGGGCCCCCTTTCTTCAGATCCTCTCGACAGACCTAAGAGAGATCAGATGTCCCAAATACATGCAAATATTGTGACTTCTCCCAAGACCCCAGGCGGAGGCTGTACCAATCCCACAGATTGTGACCACAAACAAACAAATGTCTTATTCGGCGCACAATCTCCATATGGTTGAGAGAGATAGGTGATTGGTGCGGAGATGGGGTTTTGGTTTGCACTGGGTGTTGTCTCGTTGTTTTCCTATGTTGTTTTGTTTGGATTTTGATTAGCACAATCCCAATATCGCTGCCAGCCTCAGGGCTGTAGGTGCAAAGATGTGTAGAAATGCACCCTTGGCTATATGCTGTACGCTGCCGGCCAAGGTTGTAGGTACTCTGCTGTGTAAATGAAACTATGGATCGCTTTGAATAAACAAAATGGTTCCATAAAATGTTCACCTGAACCCCAAAAAGGATGTATGATATGTTGTGATATATGATGTGTATCAATAGCCCAACCCATGTTAAGACTGCTTTGGTGATGCCATTCGCAACTGCTTCTGTTGGCCACTGATTAAGCTTAATGAATAATGTTTACAATTTTTACAGTTACTCTTCTGTTACTGTCATAGTATTCCCCTGTGTATGTCACCTATTTACACAGCCTACATTTGATCAAAGAAGTAACCTCACTGACCTCAATCATATATCACATATCTCACTGAATTACACACTAAACTTAGAAAGGGTTCTCATTATATTTATCTCCTTCTTGTTCTGTTATCTGATACATATTATGACCACTACTGGGACATATTTTGTTAGTTGACTACGATGCTGATTTACTAAGCTGTTTCACTCTTTTGATGCTGTTTTACTCTACTGGTTTACTATGACAAAGAAGTGGATTTTGCTCTGCTGGTTTTGTAGGATATGCAGGACATGTTATATTAGTGCTGCATTGTACACCAAGCTTGCTTTCCACATTATTCTTCAATGAAGCAGTTTCGGACAACGGTATTGGTAATGTTATCCTTTGTGTTTAGTTAATATGTGTCACTGTCAATGATTATTTGAGTTGCCTAATGGGAGCTGGAGGGATCCTGTGTCTTGCTTGCTTAGGTTGCCACCAGTGTCCTGGTACTCCATCTCTGTTTCTTTGAGACTGCCTTTTATGGGCTAGTGGTTAGGTGGGTTGCAGGCTTTATATTTTCGGCCAATCTCTCTTTTACCTGCCCCTGCAAAAATACTTGAATCACATCTTAACCACCACCTTAGCTCCTTCCTGAATGATTCCACTCTCCTAGATGCATCACAACATGTCTTCAGAAGATCACACAGTACTGAATCTGCCCTCACTGTGGTCATCAACAACATCCGCTCGAAGGTCGACAAGGGCTATACCACTCTTCTGGCCCTGCTCGACCTCACAGCGGCTTTCGATACCATGTCTTCCTCTATTCTGGTCACTCGTCTTAGGGAGATAGGAGTTGGAGGTCTAGCCTTGAGCCTTTTGGGCTCTTTTCTTAACCAAAGAGAACAAAGGGTGAAGTTGGGCGAGTTTCTCTCTCCCTCAAAACCTGTGCAGTGTAGGGTCCCCCAGGGATCTTCATTAAGTCCCATACTTTTTAACATCTATGTGGCCCCACTTGCCAGAGTGGTGAGATCTTTTGGGCTTGAGGTGTTGTCATACGCTGATGACACTCAAATTATGGTCTCCCTCACCCAGTCTGTTAGGGACTCTGCCCTGAACTTCAGGAACTGCATGGAGGCAGTATCACAATGGATGATCCAGAATTTCCTGAAGTTAAATGGGGAGAAGGTGGAGGTGCTGATTTTCTTGAGCAATCAGGACATCTGGTCAAATGACTGGTGGCCAGCTTCACTCAGGGACTGTCCCCTACCCTGTCAATTCGCCAGGAATCTAGGGGTTTTGATAGATTCCTCACTTTCATATGACCGTCAGGTCAGCAGGACTGTTTCCAACTACTGTGGTATCATCGGGATCCTTAGAAAGATTGCTCACTATCTCTCCCCTGATGCCCGAAAGCAAGCCACCGTGGCCCTTGTCTCCTCAAGACTAGACTACTGCAACGCACTATATGTGGGCATCAATAAGAGCCTCATCCATCGCTTGCAGATAGTTCAGAACGCGGCAGCTAAGATGGTCCTTAATCTCCCAAGACTTTCTTCAGCATCCTTGGCTAGAAAAAACCTGCATTGGCTGCCTATCCAGTCTAGGATCTCCTTTAAGATCCTATGTCTCGCACATGGGGCTCTGTATGATTCTGGCCCAGAGGGTATCAGGTCCCTTCTCCATTTTTACTCCCCCAGCAGAGCTCTCCGCTCATCTAATAAAAACCTCCTCGTGGTTCCCAGATTTACAAAAGTTACATGGGGAGGTAGAGCCTTTTCTACTCTAGTTCCTAGGCTATGGAACTCCCTTTCCCCTGAACATGCAGGGCAATCCTTCCCTGTACTTTTTCGTAAAGCGTTAAAGACCTGGTTTTTCACTGAGGCATATCCGTGATTGTGCACTGGGGGAAGTTACACTTTGGAAGATTTTCTTGGCGCCTTGATGCCCTTGGGCTAAGTTGCGCGGTATACGTTTTCTTTCATTCATTCATTCATGTGTTTTTACCTTGTGACTGGATGTATTGATCCCTCTGCCTACATGGTGTTCTCATCAGTCCTTTTCTTTGTTTCTCCTTTTCTATACCCTTTGTGGTCAGGGAGCTCTGCTCTCTGCCCCAGCAGCTCTGTCGTTGCACCGCTGCCCCCTACACCTCTCATTTCAGGTAGGTGTTCGAGGCCCTCCTCCACCCGCAGGCTCCTGCCTGCACCTCATCCCTGGTGGTCCAGGGGGAGAGCCTTGCTCTTCTGCTCGTCCACTCGGCTGCCTTCTCTGTCTGACTGTCTTCTTGTCTGTTTACTGTATTTTGTGTTTTCTGTATTTGTGCCTGTCTTTTGTCTGTTTTTCACTGTTATTATTATTGTGTCAGTTTTTCTGGTCTCTTGTTGTCCTCTGTCCAACAGTGCCTGTTTTCACGCCCCTTTTTCCCACTGCTGCTGCCCCCGCAGCTCCTCCCCCTGCCGGTTGTCACTCCTGACTCCCAGCTGTATTTCCTCCCCTGTTCCCTATTTGATGGCCGCCTTCCCAGATGCGCCACTGACACGCCAAATGCAAGCCCGTCTGCGACCCGACCGCAACCAGTGCCAGGGACTCATCTGCCCTCCACCCACTCAACCTCAGAAGGAACAACTGTCAGCTGTCTACATGAACACCACACATGAACAGTCCTCCTGCCACCACTGCCGACATACCTTCACCCACCTCTGCACTCCCACAGCTGCCGCCCTACCGCCGCCAAGTACACTTCCTGCACAAACACGCAGTACAAATCGGGGACCTCCTCGACACCCTTTCACCAGATGTTACCTTCTTCAAGAAAACCTGGATCAATGAAACCTGGACCAAACCCATCCGAGCCCCCAACATCGCCACCGCCATCCCCGACCGATACAAGATCCAGAGGAAGGACCACCCCAATCACCCAAAAGGAGGACTCGCCATCGCGCACAAAAACTCCCTCCGACTCATCATCTCCAGCAAGAATGACTCCTTATCCCCCACGGAATACCTCCATTTCCAGATCCACACCAGCCTCAGAATGACCCTATGCAGCACCCTCGCCTATAGACCCCCCGGACCTCGAACCGCGTTCACCACAACCATCAGTGACCTCATTACACCCCACGCCATTGCCTTAATGGACTACATACTGCTCAGAGACCTCAACTTCCACCTTGACAACCTCAGTGACCCCAACTCCTCTGCCATACTGAATAATCTCACCAACAGCAGACTGAAACTGAAACCCACAAGGCAGGACACACCCTCGACCCCATCTTCACAGGTGGTAACAACATCAACTTCAGCCACACCATGCAACCCCCCTTGAAGGACCACCACTGCGTACACTTCTCTTTTGACAAATCCACTGCTCACAAACCTACACCACGCCCTCCGCAAAGGCCTGGAGCAAGGTCACAGAGGAGCACCTCAACTCCACCCTCAACCATGATCCCCCTCCCACCTCAACAGATTCTAACTCTGCAGCCAAAGAACTACACAATGGATCACCAACTGCGCAGACCAACACGCCCCCTCCCCAACCCTGACAGACAGCACCCCATGAAGGCCCACCTGGTTCACCACCGACCTCCAAGAAACCAGACACACCTGCAGATGTCTCGAGATCTGTTGGAGAAACCGCAACACCACAGAGGATCAGAACACCTACAAGAACGCCAGGACAGAATACCACCAACTCATCAGGGCCACCAAAAGGACCTTCATCTGGAACAAAATCCTCACTAACTCCCCAGGGCTCCTCCCTCAGCCCGACGCTGTTCAACATCTACATGGCCCCCCTCGCACAAGTGGCCCCCACTACAACCTCAACATCATCTCCTACGCCGACGATACTCAGCTCATCATCTCCCTCACCAAGGACCCACGCACCGCCATAACCAACATCCATGACGGAATGAAGGCCATCCCCGACTGGATGAGGAGCAGCCGTCTGAAACTGAACTCGGACAAGACGGAGGTCCTCATCCTCGGGCCCAACCCCTCAGCCCGGGACGACTCCTGGTGGCCTACCACTCTGGGGACAGCGCCGACACCCACCGACCACGCACGCAACCTGGGATTCATCCTCGACTCCACCCTCTCCATGTCCAAACAGGTCAACGCCGTCTTCTCCTCCTGCTACAACACCCTCCGCAGCCTTCGCAGGATCTACAAATGGATCCCGGCCGAAACAAGAAGAACGGTGACACAGGCCCTCGTCAGCAGCAGGCTGGACTACGGCAACGCACTCTATGCCGGAATCTTAGCCAAACACCTACGACGACTCCAGCGCATCCAAAATGCCTCCGTCCGACTTATCGTCAACGCACCCCGACGCTGCCACATCACCCCCCAGCTGAGGAACCCACACTGGCTCCCCGTCGACAAGAGGATCACCTTCAAACTCCTCACCCACGCACACAAAGCACTCCACAACGCCGGACCAGCCTACCTGAATAGCCAACTCAACTTCCACACCCCCACCCGCCAGCTCCGCTCCGCCAGCCTCCCCCTCGCCACAGTCCCCCGCATCCAACGAACTACCTACGGCGGCAGATCCTTCTCCTACCTCGCCGCCAAGACCTGGAACACCCTTCCTACCCACCTACATCAGACCGAAGACCTACTCGCCTTCAGAAAACTCCTCAAGACCTGGCTCTTCGAACAGTAGCGTCGCCCCCCACCTCAGCGCCTTGAGACCCTCACGGGTAAGTGGCATGCTTTACAAATCCCCTGATTGATTGATTGATTCACTAACTCCAGCAACTCAAAGGAACTCTTCCGCATCAATGAGGAATCCACCAAACCCCCCAGAGAAGCCATGGACATCACACCCTCCCAGGAACTCTGCAACAAGCACAGGTCCTACTACCATCTGAAAATCAAGTCCCTCTACGACAACTTCGGCAAACAGACACCAGAGACCAAAACCACTCCTTCCTCCAGCAACGACAGCCAGCCTACCATTTCCACCTGGACCAAGGTAACCACCAAAGATACCGCCACGACCATGAAAAGCATTCACTCCTGGGCCCCAAGGACCCCTGCCTGCCACACATCTTCCACAGAGCCTTCGCCGCCATAGCTCCCGAGCTACGATGCACCATCAACGCCGCCTTCAAATCCAGCACTTTCCCCGGAGACTGGAAACACGCTGAAGTCAAGTCTCTCCTCAAAAAACCCTCTGCAGACCCAACAGACATCAAAAACTACTGACCCATCTCTCTCCTCCCCTTCGCAGCCAAAGTCACTAAGAAGATTGTCAACGTCCAGCTGACAAACTTCTTTGAAGAGAACTCCTTCTTCAACCCTTCCCACTCAGGATTCCGCATCAACCACAGCACCGAGAGTGCCCTCCTCGCCGCCACAGACGGCATCCACATGCTCCTCGACCAAGTCCACACCATGGCCCTCATCCTATTAGACATCTCCATAGCCTTCGACACCATCTCCCACCGCACGACAGCTTCATCACTCAGATAGCCCCAACAGACAAGTACACAACAGACCCTCCGCACACCATCGACAACGGCCCCCTGCTAGCCTGGGCCAGCGTGAGCATCGATGACACCATCAAGACCATGAGCACAATCCACTCCAGCTCTCCGTCAGACCCATTCCCGCACCACGTCTTTAACAAAGCAAGCAGCTCCATCGCACCCCACCTGCACAATGCCATCAATCTCTCCCTCGAGACCCCGACCTTCCCAGAGAGCTAGAAACACGCTGAGATCAACGCCATACACAAAAAACCTAAGGCAGACCCAAGAGACCTCAAGAACTTCCGGCCCATTTCTCTGCTCCCCTTCCCGTCCAAGGTCATCGCGAAAATCGTCAACGGACAGCTAACCCGATACCTCGAAGAAAACAGAATCCTGGACCCTTCCCAGTCAGGGTTCCGTAGCAACCACAGCACTGAGACTACCCTCATTGCTGCCACCGACGACATCAGGCCCCTTCTGGACAATGGTGAGACCGCAGCACTCATCCTCCTAGACCTCTCCGCCGCCTTCGACACCGTCTGCAACCGCACTCTACACGCACACCTCCACGCCACAGGGATCCGAGACAAGGCTCTGGAATGGACCACCTCCTTCCTTTCTGGCAGAACCCGGAGCGTCCGCCTCCCCCCATTTCGTTCCAAAGCCTCCAAGATCATCTGCAGGGTACCCCAGGGATCCTCCCTCAGCCAGACACTGTTCAACATTTACATGGCCCCGCTCGCACACGATGCCCAACAGCACGACCTCAACGTAATCTCCTACGCCGACGACACTCAACTGATCCTCTCCCTCACCAAGGACCCCGTCACTGCCAAAGCCAACCTCCACGAGGGAATGAAGGCCGTTGCCGACTGGATGAAGATCAGCCGTCTGAAGCTGAACTTGGACAAGACGGAGGTCATCATCCTCGGCTCCAACCCTTCAGCCTGGGACGACTCCTGGTGGCAGCCTCGACACCCACCAACCACGCAAGCAACCTGGGAATCATTCTCGACTCAACGCTCTCAATCACCAAGCAAGTCAACGGCGTCTCCTCCTCCTGCTTCAACACCCTCCGCATGCTCTGCAAGATCTACAGATGGATCCCGACAGATACAAGAAAGACAGTCACCCAGCCCCTCGTCAGTAGCACACTCGACTACAGAAACGCCCTCTACGCGGGAGCCCCGACCAAGCTCATCAAACAACTACAACGCAACCAAAACGCCTCGGCACGACTGATCCTCGACGTACCATGACACGGCCACATCATCCCCCACTTGAGAAACCTGCACTGGTTCCCAGTCAACAAGAGGATATCCTTCAAGCTCCTCATCCACGAACACAAAGCACTCCACAAGACCGGCCCAGCCTACCTCAACAGACGGCGCTCTTTCTACATCCCCAATTGCCAGCTACATTCCGTCGACCTCTCACTCGCCACCGTGCCACGCATCTGAAGAGCAACCACCGGCGGGAGATCCTTCTCCCACCTCGCCGCCAAGACATGGAACACTCTCCCACTGAGCCTACGACAGACCCAAGACCTGCTGACCTTCAGGAGGATACACAAGACCTGGCTGTTCAATCAGTAGCGGCCCCCCCAGCGCCTTGAGACCCTCGCGGGTATGTAGTTTGCTTTACAAATGATTGATTGATTGATTGACCGCACTCTCACTTCCAGACTCCACCACGCCGGCATACAAGGATCCGCCCTCGACTAGCTCTGCTCCTTCCTCACCGGCAGAACCCAAAGAATCGGACTCCCGCCTTTCCTCTCCGAACCCACAGATATCAACTGAGGAGTACCCTAAAGATCTTTTCTCAGTCCCATGCTCTTCAACATCTACATTTCCCCCCTCGCCACTATCGTCAGGCAGCATGGACTGAGTATACTATCCTAGGCCGACGATACCCAGCTCATCCTCTCCCTCACAAAGGAACCCAAAACCACCAGACTCAGCTTCCAGGAAGGAATGAAAGACATTGCATCCTGGATGAACAGCAGCTGTCTGAAGCTCAACTAGGAGAAGACAGAGGTCCTCATCCTCAGGCCCTCCCCCTCAGCATGGGACAACACCTGGTGGCCCACAGCCCTAGGCAATACCCCTACCCCAATGGACCACACCCAGAACCTCTGCATCATACTCGGCTCCTCCCTTACCATGACTTGACAGGTTAGACATTGCCTCCACCTGCTACAACACCCCCACATCCTCCGCAAAACCTTCAAATGGGTCCCCACGAATCCAGAAAAAACATTACCCACGCACTCATAACAAACAGACTGAAATTAAGAAATGCCCTCTACGCCGAAATCAACGAATCCCTGCTACACGAACTCCAGTCCATCCAGAACACCGCGGACAGACTTGTCTTCGGCATCCCACGACAGGAACACATCACCCAACACCTGCAAGACCTCCACTGGCTCCCCGTCGAGAAGAGAGTAACCTTCAAGCTACTCACCCGCGCCTACAAATCCCTCCACAACACCATAATCAATTACCTCAACGAAAGAGTCTCCTTCTATGTACCCAAGAGTAACCTCCTCTCCGCTGACCTCACCCTCACTGAAACCCTGCGCATCCGCAGAGCCAGAGCTGGTGGAAGAGCCTTCTCCTACATCGCGGCAAAGACCTGAAACGTGCTCCCAATCAACATCAGACGCTCCCCCCACTCTGCACACCTTCAGGAAGAGCCTCAAGACCTGGCTCTTCAGCTGACTCAGAGCTGCATCTCCTTCATCCCCCCAGCACCTTGAGACCCTCACATGTAAGTAGCGCACTTCACAGTTCACTGATTGATTGATTGATTGATTGATTATATCTCCCCTACTGTCTATGTCTGCCAGCTTGCTGTTCCTCTTGCTTGAATGGAAGTTGTTGGACAGGCCCCACGAAGGGCTCGCTCCCTCCCCGCATGACAGGGCCCAGACATCGGCTCTCCGGGGGCTACCCGCAGAAGGAACCCGCAGCCCGTCCCCCTCCGGGACGCCTGCCCCCGGACATCTCTGTGCCACGGGCCCAGGCCCCCGTCAACCCCATTGCCCGGCCCAGCCGCCATCTTGGACACTGCACCACGCGGCCGCGTGGCCTCGGCTCGACCCCAACCCTGGGCCTGGCCGGGCCCCGACATCCCGGCACCACCATCCACCCAGGAGGTCAACGGACCACTTGGCAGGTTAATGGGAGAAAGAAGTGTCGATGGCTCTCCCCCGCCAGGGGCCGATCGCCCCCAGCCTCCCCGGGTGCTGGCTCCACCCCCCTGCTGGGTGTCTGGACTCCCTCATCCCGGACCTCCCGACCTCCCAGTGCGAGGGTCCGGACATCAAAGGGCGCCAGACCTATAACTGAGGCAGCCCCAGTTCAGGAAGGCAGTTGTATCCTGGAGTCGAGAGACACCGAGAAGAACTCATCCTTGACGGACTGCTGGCGCTGCCGCAGCCCTGCCTTGTGAACTATTGTCCTGCCTGCTGGCGCTGCCGCGGCCTTCTGCAACCTTCATCCTCGTGGGACCTGCTGGCGCTACCGCGGCCCGTTGTAACCGTCATCCTCGTTGGGACCTGCTGGCGCTGCCGCGGCCCATTGCCACCTACGACCTCTTCGGGACCTGCTGGCGCTGCCGCGGTCTGACCCGTCCGAACGCCGAGCTCGAGGATTGTGAGCTACCACCGTTTCACCTCAGTACCTGTAGGTACCAAGACTGTCCCGCTACCCCCTTTCCCTAATAGAGACTAGAATTGAGAGGATCATCGTGTCCTAATCTCCTTGTATCGTACCACCTTACTCAAAGAATTGCCTATAAAAGGTGTTAAGCTGATCTTCGTGTGGTGTCCATCTGTGGGGGGGGGGAAGTTACTCGTGTGTACGATCGCTGGAGACGGCCCTCACCGGAGGCCTCTCCCCTTGTGCTCGGCCGACCCTCCAGGTCCCCGTCTAACATTGGTGGCCAGCGGCGCGATCCGAACCAACGCGTAACCGTACAGAGAGTAACTCACCCTACGACTAATCCACAATGACGACCAGAGAGAGCGGATCTGCAGAGAAATTCCAGATGGAAAAACTGGAAGAGTACAACCACCGAGAGCTAAAACAATTTTGCATAGAACTAGGCATTGCTACCACCGGTCTGAGCACGAAAGAGGACTTCAAACACGCCCTAGAATCCTGGGCAGAGACGAATACCGCCGAAGCCCCGGAACCAAACACCACTCTAACAAAAGAAAGGAGAACGGATCTCTCCCGGGAAGAGATCCGAGAACGAGAGAAAAATAGACTTCACGAGTTAGAGCTGGCACGGCTCAAATTAGACGGAGAATTGAAACTGGCAGAACAAAAAATGAACTTAGAACACTTACGGCTCCAAGAAGAGCGAGAGGAGAAGCAGAGACAGAGAGAACTCGAAGAAAAAAGACTGGCATACGAACACGAGTGCAAGCTAGCGGAGATAGAGATGCGCAAACAGAACAAAGACCTAGGGGTGCCCGAGCAACCGCGCCCCCCAGGTACTACAGAACAGAAGGTCCACATCCCCAAAGATGTGGTCCGGGAATATTTTCGGAACGACGACATACAGCAGTGGTTCAAGGCCTACGAGATCGCCATGACTGCCCACCGGATCGCTCGAAGTGACTGGGGAGCCGGTCTATGGGGGAGATTCGTCAATGAAGGCCGTGATGCCCTGCTGCAGCTTCCGGACCATCAAATGACGTCCTATGACCACATGAAGGCCGCCCTCCTCAGTCGATATGGGCTGACGTCCGAGATGTACCGCCAGAGGTTCCGCAACTGCACCCGCATCCCGGGTACAACCTGGATAGAATATGTGAACTATTTCAGCCGAGCCTTCGAGGGATGGATCAAGGGTAGCAACGTAACAACCTACGAACAGCTCTTCAACCTCATTGTGTGGGAGCACCTCTCCAACAACTGCTTCGTCGAGCTCAGGCAGCACCTCCTCGACAGTAAATTGACTGACCCACGGCAGCTCGCCGCCGAGGCTGACCGATGGGAGAGCACCCGAGTGGCCCGGAGTGGGCCCAACGAGCAGAACAGAACCAACCAAGGTCATCATCGTCCCCGAGGAGGAGGAGGAGGCCCGGGCCGGGGCAGAGACGCCGTCCCGGCCGCTCCCGCAAACTACACCCCACCCCCGGCCGGCCGGGGCAACCCCCCGATGCGCCCGGGGTTCCGAGCCAACGTTACGTGTCATCGATGCCAGCGAGTCGGCCACTATGCCAGTGACCCGACCTGCCCAAAGAACCAGACCCCCGGGCCCCGCCAGGTGGCTGCCGCCGCCCTAGGAGAAGAGCAAGTCTCCGAAGGACCTGAAGAGTACGAGCAGGAGCAGCCCGAGTGGGAACCTGCCGCCATGACCCTGGCCTGCCTAGGGGGGAGAGACCTGATCCCGCGGGCTCCCCTACCAGCCAACACCAGGAAGTACAGCCAGTGGGTGAACATAAATGGGCGTAAGGCCGAAGCCCTGCGTGACACAGGAGCCAGTGTGACGGCCGTCCGTTGTCACCTGGTGACCCCAGAACAAATCCTGCCAAATGTTCTTTGCCCCGTCCGATCGGCCGACAATTCGGAGAGCCTGTGTCGGATGGCCTGCGTCCCCTTCGAATGGGGAGGAGTGTCCGGGATGCTAAAAGTGACTGTCCGCGACGATGCCCCCGTGGACTGCCTCCTGGGGAACGATCTCGAGAGTTCCCCGTGGGCAGCCGTTGAAAGAAGAGAGCACCTGGGGATGTTAGGCCTCCCGGGCTGGGCGTGCGTAACAACCCGGTCCATGGCCGCCGACACCATCCCTAGATCTGAAGAACCCGCATGGCCAGCACCTCCTCCCCCGATCGCTCCGGAGGGAGACTCCATCCCTACCGACAACCCGGAACAAACCCAAGAAGAGCCCGCTCAGCCCCAAGACCTTCCGGACCTGGCTCAGTGGCGTCAGGAAGGGGGGCCCACCCAAGAACAATTCCGGCAAGAGCAAAAGACATGTCCCTCCCTCGAGGGACTGCGACAGCAAGCGCTCGCCCAGAGCGCAGGAGACACCGCAGGGGCCCACTGGATCTATTGGGACAATGACCTACTGTACAGCGAACAAAGAGTAGCGGAGCTGGGGACCAGTCGAGTGCTGGTGGTGCCCCTCCGCTTCAGAGACTTCCTTTTGAACCTGGCCCATGATGTCCCCCTGGCTGGACACTTGGGGCAAGACAAAACATACAACCGCCTGGTGACTCACTTTTACTGGCCGAGAATGAGAAATGACGTCTCCAACCACTGCCGGTCCTGCCCGACCTGCCAGGCCAGCGGGAAGAGCGGCCGCAAACTCAAGGCACCCCTGCAACCATTCCCCGTTGTGACCACCCCGTTCGAAAGGGTGGGAATAGACATTGTGGGGCCCCTGGACCCCCGAACAGCACAAGGGCATCGCTTCATCCTGGTCCTGGTGGACCACGCCACCCGCTATCCTGAGGCGGTTCCCCTTCGAACTGTAACAGCCCCCGTGGTAGGGCGAGCCTTAATGGGGATCTTCTCTCGAGTGGGCTTCCCCAGGGAGGTCGTCAGTGACAGGGGCACGAACTTTATTTCAAAATATATGAAATCCCTATGGCAACAGTGCGGAGTCGCCTACCGATTCACAACCCCCTATCACCCGCAAGGAAACGGACTGGTCGAGCGATTCAACCGCACTCTCAAGGGGATGATCATGGGGCTGGAAGAACCCCTACGCCGCCAGTGGGACGTGCTACTACCGTGCCTCCTCTTCGCCTACCGAGAAGTCCCCCAGAAGTCCCTCGGCTTCAGCCCCTTCGAACTCCTGTACGGACACCCTGTTCGCGGGCCTCTCAGCCTAGTTAAGGAGGAGTGGGAAATGGCCCCCCTGAAGACCCCTCCAGACGTCTACAAGTACCTCCTGACCCTCCGCAATCAGACCCGACGATTCAGAGAGCTCGCCAAAGCCAATCTTGAGGCCAGTCAGGAGGACATGAAGAAGTGGTACGATCAACATGCCTCCTCCATCGAATTCGAGCCTGGCCAGCAGGTGTGGGTGATGTCCCCCATCGCACCCTGTGCCTTACAGGACAGGTGGACGGGGCCCTTCAAGGTGATCGAGCGTAAGAGCCCCGTCACCTACCTCATCGACATGGAATCCCCCCGGAACCCCCTCCGGGTCCTCCACGCCAACAGACTCAAACCCCACTTCGTGCGCTCGGAGCTCAGCCTGCTGATGGCCACAGACAGTGGAGCTGAAGAGGACTCCGAGCCCCTCCCTGACCTGCTGAGGACCGGGGAAAAAGATGGTTCAGTGGACGGGGTCCAACTCTCCGAGGCCCTGACCCCGGAGCAGCGCCAAGACTGTCGGGCCCTCCTGCTGCAATTTGCACGCCTATTCTCCCTCACACCCGGGGTCACCCCCTGGTGCCTGCATGACGTGGACACTGGCGACAGTCCTCCTATCCGACACCGGCCGTACCGAGTACCAGATCGGGTACGCACCTGCATCCAAGAAGAAGTCTCCAAGATGCTCGCCCTCGGAGTCATCGAACCCTCGGACAGCCCCAGGGCCAGCCCGGTTGTACTGGTCCCCAAAGCTGCGGCCCCGGGCACCACACCCGAGCTCCGGTTCTGCGTCGACTATCGGGGTCTGAACGCTGTCACCCGAACCGACGCTCACCCCATCCCCCGAGCCGACGAACTAGTTGACCGCATGGGGGCGGCCCGCTACCTCAGCATCTTCGACCTGACGGCGGGCTACTGGCAGATCGGCCTCACCCCCAGGACACAAGAACGATCCGCTTTCTCCACCCCGGATGGACACTACCATTTTAGAGTGATGCCCTTCGGCATGAAAAACGCTCCAGCCACGTTTCAACGACTTGTGAACCAGGTATTGGCGGGCCTCGAAGAGTTCAGCGCCGCATACCTGGACGACATCGCGGTGTATAGCCGCCACTGGTCTGACCACCTCCGCCACCTCCGAGGGGTCCTGCAGGCCCTCCAACAGGCCGGCCTCACAATCAAGGCCAGCAAGTGCCAAATAGGCCAGGGGTCCGTGACCTACCTCGGACACCAAGTGGGGAGCGGTCTGGTGGCCCCCCTCCAGCTCAAGATCGCTGCCATCCAGTCCTGGCGGCCCCCCGTAACTCAAACCGAGGTCCGAGCCTTCCTGGGGCTCACCGGATACTATCGGCGGTTCGTGAAGGACTATGGCAGCATTGTTCGGCCCCTCACGGAACTCACATCCAAGACCAACCCAAAAACCGTCAACTGGACCCCCGACTGTCAAGCGGCCTTCGAGAGGCTGAAAGCCGCCATGTGCACCGCCCCTGTGCTCCAGGCCCCCGACTACAGCCGTGAGTTCATTGTCCAGACCGATGCCTCAGACCATGGCATCGGGGCCGTCCTCTCCCAACTGAACCCCGAGGGAGTCGACCAACCAGTGGCCTTCCTCAGCAGACGCCTCCTGCCCCGAGAACAGCGCTGGAGTACCATTGAGCGAGAAGCCTTCGCAGTAGTATGGGCCCTCAAGAAGCTCCGGCCTTACCTCTTCGGAACCCACTTCCGGGTACAAACAGATCATCGGCCCCTGCAATGGCTAATGCAAATGCGGGGAGAGAACCCCAAACTATTGCGATGGTCCATCTCCCTGCAGGGGATGGACTTCACTGTGGAGCATCGCCCTGGCCAAGACCACGCCAACGCGGATGGCCTGTCCCGCTTTTTCCGCCTCGACGAGGAGAGTCCCCAAGAGGATGGGTGACTCTCCCCGCCTTCAGCTGGGGGGGACGCATGTTGGACAGGCCCCACGAAGGGCTCGCTCCCTCCCCGCATGACAGGGCCCAGACATCGGCTCTCCGGGGGCTACCCGCAGAAGCAACCCGCAGCCCGTCCCCCTCCGGGACGCCTGCCCCCGGACATCTCTGTGCCACGGGCCCAGGCCCCCGTCAACCCCATTGCCCGGCCCAGCCGCCATCTTGGACACTGCACCACGCGGCCGCGTGGCCTCGGCTCGACCCCAACCCTGGGCCTGGCCGGGCCCCGACATCCCGGCACCACCATCCACCCAGGAGGTGAACGGACCACTTGGCAGGTTAATGGGAGAAAGAAGTGTCGATGGCTCTCCCCCGCCAGGGGCCGATCGCCCTCAGCCTCCCCGGGTGCTGGCTCCACCCCCCTGCTGGGTGTCTGGACTCCCTCATCCCGGACCTCCCGACCTCCCAGTGCGAGGGTCCGGACATCAAAGGGCGCCAGACCTATAACTGAGGCAGCCCCAGTTCAGGAAGGCAGTTGTATCCTGGAGTCGAGAGACACCGAGAAGAACTCATCCTTGACGGACTGCTGGCGCTGCCGCAGCCCTGCCTTGTGAACTATTGTCCTGCCTGCTGGCGCTGCCGCGGCCTTCTGCAACCTTCATCCTCGTGGGACCTGCTGGCGCTGCCGCGGCCCGTTGTAACCGTCATCCTCGTTGGGACCTGCTGGCGCTGCCGCGGCCCGTTGCCACCTACGACCTCTTCGGGACCTGCTTGCGCTGCCGCGGTCTGACCCGTCCGAACGCCGAGCTCGAGGATTGTGAGCTACCACCGTTTCACCTCAGTACCTGTAGGTACCAAGACTGTCCCGCTACCCCCTTTCCCTAATAGAGACTAGAATTGAGAGGATCATCGTGTCCTAATCTCCTTGTATCGTACCACCTTACTCAAAGAATTGCCTATAAAAGGTGTTAAGCTGATCTTCGTGTGGTGTCCATCTGTGGGGGGGGGGAAGTTACTCGTCTGTACGATCGCTGGAGACGGCCCTCACCGGAGGCCTCTCCCCTTGTGCTCGGCCGACCCTCCAGGTCCCCGTCTAACAGAAGTGCTTTTATCTTGCACAATTGATGCACTTCACCATACCACACTTCAGTCCTTTGTCCTCTTTGAAGTAATTTCCTTAAATACAAAAGGCCTGAATCCGCTGGTCAAGTGACAGAAAATCGGTGAATACTGGTTGAAACTAAAAGTAGATATTTTCTTTTTGCAGGAGACAAAAATCACCTACAGAGAAGCAGTTTTGATGGGATTGGGATGGGTGGATGACGTTGCTTGCTCAACAACGCAGCCCGAAAAGAATGGGGTCAATACACTGATAAATATAAAGTGCTCTGGTCTATTAATCATCACTTCAGAACAAGATAACAAGGGTAGCTAGCTCTAAACAAAATTGAAAAATGGAGAAGGCATATTCTACGCTCTAAACATCTACACCACAAATAGTGATAGGCCAAAGTTCTGGGACACCCTAAACTCAAAACTAGCGCTCCTTCCACAAAATGCTTCCAAAATTTGTGGAGGAGATTTCAATCTCCGTAAGGAGCCAATTTTAGACAGACAGCCCACAGATAAATTTAGACTATCAAGAAAGATTAATTAAAATCATTACAAATTCTCTTTCATCAATTAGAATAAAAAATACATATATTACACATGATTGAAGGAGCACAGGAAAAAAGTGCCTGTGCTTTAGTAAACCATTAATGACTCCTTAAAATATACGTTCAATTTGCATCTAACATTAAAATATTGTTAAAAAGGATGTATTATCTCTATTACTTTAATCTTGTGGCAGAATCTAGGTGTGGTGGGCTTTTCTCTTGACTGAGGGGCTGATTAGGATGGCGGTCGGACTTTCGTCCGACCATCATCCTTTCATTAATGGGACCGCCCGAAAGGCTGTCGTTGGTCCCGCCTTAGGCATTAGGATGCGACCGCCACCACAGCAGTCGCAATGCCAATATTTTGTATTGCGGCTGGTGCTACTGGCTGCTGCAGACGCCGCAGTACAAAAAGGGGGCCTTACACATACCCCTGCACTACGTGGCAGGCACCATGCAGTTCCTGCCACATGGTACAGGGATATGTTGGGGGCACAATATCTTTCACACACACAATAGGTGCACAATAGGTGCCCCCCAAAACCCACAGCTGAGGGCCAGGGGGAAGGGAGGCCCACTACAGGTCCCCAAAGTCCCTTTCCGCCTGCCTTTAACCCGCCATGATACGTTGGGCGGAAAGGAACATTGTAATCCTACGGCTGTGCCTGGCAGGCACCGCCACCACCACCATTGTAGGGAATACAACTCCCTTTGATGGACCGATAGGCTCCTTGAGCCCATCGGACCCGTGGCGGTCAGTATCTTGGACCGCCACCCATCCGCTCGCCATCCTAATGTGGCAGGCTGGAATCCTCATTGCGATGACCCCCACCATCATCGTAATCAGGCCTTTAGTTCGACTGATGGCTCCTTTAATTAATTTTTCTTTAACGCGCTGTCAATTGGCACGAAGTTCCATTCAGACAACATTCAATGGCGTAATTGCAACATTTTGTGTTTAAAACACAAAAGATCAGATTCAGCCAGTATTTCCTTGAATACATTTTTTGCAAATGCAAGTAATGTGGTGTAAAGTTTTAGGGGCTGTCTGGCAAGGCCCACACTGCTGGTCGGTATTGCCGCACAAAATTCTATACTAATGACCCTTAAGAGGTTTGACTCCTGGTCAGATTTTGGTCAGTTGCTATGGATAGCAATTTGGACTGCTTCGCTAGCATCTTCAGGAAGCATCTGCTTATAAAGCTTAGCTTTCCATAGTTATTTTGCTTCAAGAATGTAGCGGGACCAATTAAGATATGTGTTTCACGTAGATGACTCATTTTTAATTAGCTGCCACAAAAATGATTTCATTGAATCTGGGCCGCTTATTTTAATTTTGCACAATAAGAGATAAACTTGGCGAACGGTATTAGCTTTTGCCTTATTAAATTAAAATCAAGGGGGATTTGTGTTGATGCCTAGAATCGGGAAGGTGAAAAAGATAGTGATAGCAACTACACTGCACTCCCTCCATCCAGCCACTAAGATTTCTTGAATACAATCATTCCGTATGTCAAAGTCATCATTAGTTTTCCCTCTTTGATCTACATATTGTTGTGCCCACGCCCATCATTTTGTTAAGCAGTTTTTGTAATGCAGGGCCTCATTTATGAGGAATTGGCGTACGGCAGTGCTTCAAGCCTTCTTGTTGCCCTGCCCTAGTCAATGTGAAAGGGAATACACTGCTTAAATGAAATACGGTGCATTCCTGCACTAGTAGTGCACAATTTGCTGGCTAGCGCCAATGTAGGCATCCTTGCACCATAGTGCAAGGGTGCCTCCATTGAAGGCATGATTATTTTTGTGCAGGAAGGCACACTTTCCTGCATAAAAACAATCCAGAGAGGCATTTTCCTAACATGGAAGGAGAAAAAAACAAAGGGAAATATTTGTATTTCTCCTTATTACGTCTGCTCTGGGGAGGAATAAGGATTTGGTACTTGCCCAGGTTTACGTGACTAAGTAAATCTAGGGCAGCATCAACATCCATGGGTGATTCTTGGGTATACCCACCAGAATGCCCATGGAACTCTCCTTGATGCAGAGTAAGGCAAGTCAGAGACTTACACTGCTTTGTTTTACTCCATATGTATGAGGTGTCATGGAGTATTGGAAAGTGATGTAAACTACAGTAGTAGTACAGTATAGTTGATTTGTGTAGAGTGAAGTGGTGTACAGTAAAGTGCAGTGTTGTAGAGTTTGGTAGAGTGGATTGACACACAGCGTTTTAGAGTATAAAGGCAATGAGTGGTGTGGAGTGGCATACAGTTGAGTAGAGTGGAGTACTGTGTCAGAGTAGAGTGTATTCAAGTGGGGTGCAGAGTAGAGTGGAGTAGAAAGTTACACAGTATAGAAAACTGTTGTACAGTAGAGTGAATGGGTATAGACAGGAGTAAAGTGTTGGCAAGTGACATACAGTGTAGTAGAGTGGTAAAGAGTGGTGTTGTATAGAGCACAGTAATGTGTATACCAGTGGCGATGCAAAGAGTGGATTGTTGTACAGTAGCATAGAGTGAGGTAAAGTCTCATTCAGTGAAGTCAAGTCGACTACAGTGGTATAATGTGCTGTGGAGTAAAGAACAATATGTGTTGCACTGGAGTGTACTACTGAACATGCAGCTCCCTTTATCCATTTTACATCTTCTCACGTACTCGAAGTACAGCAGAGTTTAATGGCTTAGTGGAAGCGTTTTGAAGTGTTGGCAAGAAATCACATCTCAGCACGAGATCAGGAGGGGTCGCGGATCCACTGCTTCTCTATCTATACAACTAGGACATTTATTTAAATAACGCCAAAACTACTGAACGGATTAACATCAAATGACAAAAAGGCACATCCCTAAACAAACATCTAGCTTGTTGCAAAAATTTGGTGAAATTCCGTTCAGCAGTTTGGGATGCAGCTGTGTCTAAAGTCCTATGGGAATTAACATCAGGAAAACGCTCTTTGAGACACCCCTGGTTCTGGGAAAAGGCCTGAATGTCAGTGACATTGTGTATTACTGGATGCTGTGAGTCCAGTGGGAGAAGTATATCGGGTAAGCCCAGTGTTTTCAGATGTGCGCTTGAGATGACTCATATCTACTTCTTATAGTGTCTGCCTACTCTAACTGGATTCCTCCCATACAGTGACTGACCCTACACTTTGATATGAGGTTCAGATCACATTGTGTGGGAGACAAGTTCATGTAACTTATGGCAGAACGGAGAAGATTGCATAAGGTGTCCACGTGTCTCTGGTGTCGGCTAAGTGCCATATGTTTGATATCATGGAGCATGTATGTTAGCCCATGGCTGGACATCACCATAGTTCACGACCAAAATGATTATGGGGTATTACGTGGTGTTGATAGATATATGGCACCATTCGTGGAGGAGGACAGGGTGCTGGCGCGAGGAAATCCGGTGATTTTCAGCGGGGGTTGCACGTCCTGTCGATACGGATTGATGACCATACTCAGAAGTCTTGGAACAATGTGGTGACTGGGCACTGTAGGAGTATGTGCTCCCAACGGTGAGGTGGGTGGACAGCACTGCAGTTTCTTGTTGTGGATGGGCCCGCTCTGACTCTTGCATTACAGCAATAAACTTCTTTTGTCATCGTGGCGCTCAGATCGTAATCAGCTCATCAGATGCATGCTGGGATTATGAGTGTTTGACCTGCAAGATCTATTGGGTGTGATGCCCTGGATCCCCGAAAGTGCAGATTTATCTGTTTCAGAAACCATTTTGGAACATTATAATTATACAGGACATGGTCATATGCCATTTTTACGATATTGATGACACAGAATTAGCTGTTGATTCGCGCTCTGTGGTTTTTAAAAATTTGAAGTTATGTGCACACAGACGGCAACATGTGTGGATGTTTTGTAATACTTAGTTCAACACTTTACATAGAAATGTAGATGGCTCTGGTAGTAACAAAGTATATGCAATGTTAAACTACATTTTGTAGTTTATATCATTATTGGTCACATGCAGGTGAATTACCAGTGTTGCCTACTGTTTGTGACAATCAATTATGCATTTAACATATGTGCGAGTTTATTATCAGTAGGCATTGTATGAAGTGTAATAGGAACTTACTCACCGCGCATTAGTAATGAAGTATTTTGTCTGTTTTTAGCACCTTGTGATATTTAAAGGCAATCCAAACATGGTGTACCTTTAGAATGACAAAGGCAGGTTTCCTGCTGAAATGCGTCTCTCTTCTGAGCAGAGTCGTTGGAGGCCCATGACAATAAAGACTTGCTACAGATTTTACCTACCTCGTGTGCATGCCCTCATCTTGAGTTAGTGTAACAGAGTTATGGTAAGTGCCAATTTCCTCTCACTTGCCATGCTGAATGGCTGCATTATTCAGGCTCAGGGTCAATCGGCAACCAGGAAACCCTCCCAAACCTAGGCATTTCTTAAAAATAGACACCAAGGGTAGTCCAATATGATGTGACTTCAAACCTCAAAATTTGCCTAACATCACATATTTTCCTCACATTTCTGTGTGAAAAGTACTGGAAACTGCCGACGTCAATGACCTTAACAACCTACGCCCTATCTCTAACCTCCCCCTACTTTCCAAAGCCTTTGAAAAATGTGTCCTGCTCCAATTAGACAAACACCTTGAAATCTTCAACCTATTAGACCCCCTACAATCAGGCTTCAGGAAAGGCTGCAGCACCGAAACTGCCATACTAAACATTGTTGATAACATCCACTACTCCCTTGATAAAGGCGAGTCCTGCATACTTATCCTCCTTGACCTCCCCGCAGAGTTTGACACAGTCAACCACCTTGCCCTACTTAATGTGCTCAGAAATCACTACGGCCTCAATGATACAGTCCATAAATGGCTTGTCTCCTACCTCCAGCACCGAACACAGCACTCAAAATTCATGACTGCCTATCTAACCCCACTCCGGTCTCCTTAGGAGTCCCTCAGGGATCCATTCCCTCTCCCTCTCTCTTTAACCTTTTTATGGAACCCCTCACACTTATTTTAAAACAAGCCGGAATCCAATACCATCTCTATGCTGATGATACCCAACTCTACTACAAGATAAAAACCCGCTCGGATATCATTCATCTTAATAATACCCTCTCCAAGATTCAATCCTGGTTTCAATCAAATCATCTTAAACTCAACCCTAAAAAAACTGAAATCATGCTCTTCTCCCCAGAAAGAACCCTATCCCCATCCAATCATGGATCTCCAACCTGAACGCCCTCAACAGTTCAATCATCCTGTCCAACTCTGTAAAATCTCTTGTGATCTACATTGATAAGAGCCTAACTCTCAATGTCCACACCAAAAACTCTGCTACGGAAGCCCTCTTCACTCTCCGTCACCTTAAGAAAATTAAACCCTTTATCCCAACTGACAACTTTAAATTAATTGTTCAATCTCTGGTCCTCTCGCAAATTGATTATGGCAATGCCATCCTCTCTGGAATCCCCAAGGTCCACCTTGCTCCTATTAATTCTGTTCTCAACCTTGCAGCTAGGCTCATTACTGACGGCAAGCATTTCAACCACATCTCCCCAGCCCTCAAAACTCTTAAATGGCTCCCCATTGAAGGCAGATCCTCCTACAAAACTGCATGTATAACACACAAAGCCCTCCATCAAATCTCACCTCTGTACCTCGCCAACAAACTCTGCAAAGCGGGCAGTGCACGACCAATGAGAAGCACCAACACCCTCCTGCTAGTCCCACCCCTGCACAAAAAGAAATCCACACAATCCCGCTCCTTCTCAGGAAATGCCCCAAACATCTGGAATGCTCTTCCCAAAGACCTACGATGTAACCCTTCCTACATCAGCTTTAAAAAAGAGCTCAAAATTCACCTCCTCAACAAATATTGGGGTCCTTAACCTATGCCTTTATTTCACCCACCCACCGTCCACTACTCTGCTCCCCCCCTACTCTCCTACTGCCCCTTGAACTGCTCTAATTATCTGCTTTTCCAAAATGTGTTGGCCCAAACTGTTTCTCTTTTATTAATCCTATTGTTACTCAAGGCTGCTTACATTTTGTTTGTACAGCTTATTAGCATCATTCTCCTGTCTCACATATTTATACAATAGTTCGATCTCCCCTATCCATGCTATATATGGTCATGTCCCCTGCTCCTCTCATTTCTCTATTTGATATGTGTTCATTCTAGCTGTTTTCACTTCTGTTCACCTGTCTTGATAATCCTTACAGTCGAATTATTGTTATTTACCTTTACTATCCTCATTCTCATGTAAAGCGCTCTGATACCTCCGGGTCCAGCCACCGCTATATAAAACCTCTAAAATAAAATAAATCTGCGGGGTTACAAACAATTCTGTTCGTATATGTAATAATGATCAATAGAACATTTGTTATTATCAATTACATTTCGGTCCCTTTTGAATTCCAAATATAGGCCAGTGACCTAGAACCACAAATTCATAGCTGTTCAAATAACAACTGTTGCTAATCTCAGTGTTATGGCACACTTTAAAAATGCATAGGTTTCTGCCATACCCATTTTTAATTCATTAGATTGTGCCATACGAATTGCTACATGGTTGGTACACAATGAACGTTCATTATACACTTGAGTTCAGTTATTAGCTTTGGGGACCATATGTTTGTGGACAATAAAAGTTATGCATACCTGTGACCAGAAAGATTTTATGGAGGTAGCAGTATACTGTTTTTGTAAATCAGCCATTTGGGAAAAAAATACAGATAAATATGTTGTCAGCAATTTCTATGTTTACTTTTGTACAGTATTTTTTATTTTGATTAGTTTCTTTGGACAATCCTTAAGTGATCTCTTCCTTGCTCGATTCAGAATTGTATCTAATTTTCATATAGCTTTCCAAGTTCACCCATGGGTTTCACACTTGTTACTTCCAATAGGTTGAAACCTCAAAAACTAGGAATCATTGATCGTTCAAAAAAAGGTTTTTTTACAATTCTGCTTGTTCCTTAAAGCTAATTGTAGCATGGCAGACCTTTTGTAGATGCCATTTTCGTGTTAGAAAATAGGCTTTCTTTCAAAGTACTTTTCCCAATTTCTTAAAAAAAACAAAAGCCCATAAAATATTGCTAATTTCTTAGTTCCTTCCAGGGGTATGGACTACACCTCTAGTTATCATTGGAATTCCCTACATTTGGATGAAAATGGTGCAAATTTGGCCTGGGTACCTTTTGTGGATAAAAACGTATTAAGCTTAAGCATGAAGTAACTAAACATCAAAAAGGCTCAGCTCTAGGGGTGGAAAAGCCCCAGCAGCAAAGGAGTTAAGGCCCCGAAAGCATGGGCGAATTTTGCGAACTCGCAATCCGCAAAATTCGCGAATTCGCGCAAATTTGCGGATTTTTTTATTTTTGCATGTTTGCGGGTGTTCGCGGGGCGTTTTGCGTGTTCGCGGGTTTTTTTTTTTTGCCTGGTTAATCACTGCCACCCTCTCGTTTTTTATGCCCATCTGCCCTCTGTACCACTCGTTTCTGTGCCCTTCTGCCCTCTGCCCCACTCATTGTTTGTCCCCTTCTGCCCTCTGTCCCACTTTGATGCCCTTCTGCCCTCAGCCCCACTTAGAATGGCGCCGGCAAGCTGCCAGCGCCATTCTAAAATAGCTACAAATAGCTTCAACAGGAAGCACTAATAGATAAAGTAAAGCAGGTGCTCCAGTTGAAGGTCAAATTAAGTTACACAATCATTAATCCATCACCCCAAGTTTGGGACGATTAATGATTGTGTAACTGAATTGAGCAGCACCTGCTTTACTTTATCTATTAGAGCTTCCTGTTGAAGCTGACTTTTGTAACTATTTTAGAATGGCTCTGGCAGCTTGCCGGCGCCATTCTAAAAGAGTTACAAAAGTCAGCTTGAACTTTTGACCCAATCCGTTCCGCTTGCGGATTTTGCGGGAAATTCACGAATCTCGCGGATTGCGAATTTACCAAAAATCCGCTAAATCCGCGAGCGGATTTTCCGCCCATGCTTAGTTAAGGGATTTTCTAATGTCCATACTGTATTTAGAATTAGATCACGGTTTCCTTTTTGGGATTTATCTTTGCTTTTTGGAAGCCTTGAATAGATCAACTGGAATCTTACCAGGATTTTGATATCAGATGTCTAATTCTTTACATCTTCTTTTAATGGCTATTACATCAGCTAGGCAATTAGGAGAGTTAGATCCCTTTCTTGTAGACATCCCTTTTAAGGATATTCTTTGATCCATTAGTTTACAGGTTGGGGCCATCCTTTATTCCTGAGGTTTCTACAGCTTTTCATTTGGAACAACTGATTGTTTTTCCTGAGTTTTGTATTCCTCCTTCTTCGCTGTAGGAAGCAGAACTGCACAATGTGGATTTGTTTGGATGCCAGGAGGGTGGACTTGAACTATATTCAGAAAGTGGATTATTTTCGATAGTCTCATTCTTTTTGTCAATTTTGGTGCGGCCTAAAAGGGAGGCAAACGTTTTACTTAGACCTTAACTTGAGGGGTTAAGTCTCTAATTGCTTGAGCCTACCAGATTTAAGAGGTTCCTTGCCCTTTAAGGTAATCATGGTAGATTCAGGAGATGCAGGGCTGCTTCTTGAGTTGAATCTCAAAGTGATTCTTTGGTGAAATCTGCGAAGCAACTACTGGGGCCCTCCTTTAACTTTCATTAAAAACTACATGGTGATTGTGCTGAGAATTTTGGTTCCAAGGTGCTTTCTGCAATGAAGTATCATGGAGACTATGTTATTTAAATTCTGCTTTGAATGCAACATTTTAATGTTTTCTCATTTGTATTTAAATCGTACCAGCAGTTAAGCTTGGATATTCCTCGTTTATTATACTGCAAATTCCATCACTTTAAGGCCATTCTTTCAGATTCGTTTTCACTTTCCGCCCTCCTTCCCGTTTGGTCAGCAGGGCCGCCTTTTGAGGAGGAGGAGGGAGGAATAAGTCACCTTAATTTTATTTAGGATATGCTTGGGTTATATGGTCCTAGCGGCATTTGTTATGACTGAAATGAAGAAGAATAGACTCAGAGTGATGGAATTACTGGTAAGTAAACATGTACAACAATGCTGTAGCGTGGGCAGTGCCTGTGATGGAGCAAGGTGGAGAAACAAAATGTTGAAGTCACACTTCGATAACATGTAATCTGAACTAATGGAGTGGTGCATGAGACTAATCAACCTAGAATAAAAACTTGGACATACACACACACGTGAGAACTAATCTCTGCTTATGTTCCAAATGTAAGTAACTAATTATGTAATTTTGTCGTGTCCTGTACTAATATGCTGCATTGATGTAACGGAATGAAGCATAAATGTGCTTTTGTTTATGTATTTGTGGCGAGAAAATTGGACCTAAGTACGTATATTACACATAAGTGTCGCTTATTTGCTAGGTAATTACTAATAGGGAATACCTTAGTAAGGGGGGAGGTAAACAGAAAGGCTATTTTTCTAAAATTAATGTTCATTTGTGTTTGTTTCTATGATAGTTCCCATTCTTACTCGAGAGGCCTGTGACAAAATGGAGTCACTGGTTTACTGTGACAGCCAAAGGCAGAGCGCATGCGCAGCCGAAGAGATGAGAATGAATGCGAGCTGCTTGGGCCTGTGCGGAAGGCAGTTCAAGGTCGCTGTGGCCTGGAAGTCTAGATGGCTGCCAAATGATGCGAGCAATGGTTCTGAACGTGAGAATTTTACATGAAGTTGCGAATTAAGGAAACTCGACTAGGCCGGACTATGAAAGACAATGGGGGCGTTAAAAAACCCCTGACAGGAAGAAAATGTATAATGTGGAGATGAGGTTATGCTCATCCACCCCCGAACTGACCAATGAGGACTCGACTTTTCTCTAAAAGTTACTCTTTTAGATAGATAGAGCTAGTGAAAAAAGGTATAAAAAGTGCTGATTTTACCGAGTAAAAAACTTTTTCTGATTTTCTACCAGAGATGCTGTTGGATTGCTGATAATCGTGTGATGTAAGATTCTTTTTCTTGACTTAGGACTTTTCTTTGCAGGAATGGCACTTTAGTGAGGGATCTTAGTTAGGGAGATAAGAGAATGGACTTTGGGAACTATCTGTCTTTTGCTAATACTTGCGTTCTGAACCTAAAATGTTAACGTTATTTCTGAAATTTTCTAAATAAATGAAATTAACTGTTTTGAATTAAGCTTTCGTTTAATTGTCATTTGATGATTAAATAAATATATAAAGAAAAGAAACCTTTAGACATGTTAAAATTGCTTTAATATAAAATTAGATAAATGGAAAATTAAAGCTGGTCTTGAGTTTTCCTAAGCCTAATTTTTTACTAGCAGACCCATCGACCTTATGGCGATATGTCTAAATGTATATTCTCTGATGATAATACCATGGTAAACTCGCAAAAACTGCAGGTGTAAATAGTATAAACGTTTAACTAGAATTTAGACATTTCGCTATGATACAGCAGCTCTCCATTGAGATTCACTGATCCCTAGAGTGAGATTGAGATTGTGTGTACGAAACTCACAGTGATATGGGCCCCACTGTTGAGTGAATGTATGTTCTGGTGTTCAGGGATAAGTGATATGGTTTCAGAAATTATTTTTGGAGTAGCGCTGCATCAGTTATAAGCTTGGTAGCAGAGTAGTGATTGCCATAGAAATTAGCTAGGATTATGTATAAAGGGCAATATAAGTTTTTTGGTGTACAGAATTATGACTAACATCTGTTGAGTTTGTATTACGTTACATGTAGTCCTGAAAAGGCTTCCGAGTATTGCGTGTAGCTGGTCACTCTGTCTGCAGGCAGAGGAAGTGTGGCAATGAAGTCGCACATCGCATAGTCTGTTTCAAAGAAGTAGTATCGTCGTATACTGTGGTGGTATCGTCGTATATCACTGTTTAGGGACACTACGTGTGAAAGGATAAATGTATAGCGAGGACAGTCTATAAAATCTTAGCCTTCAAGTACAGGGATCATTGCGTATCCTGGTTTAAAACTTACTGCTGGGAGAGTAATAGAGGAAGTGGTGCTACTTTATTGGCAAGTGTATAATTCTGTGGTAGAGAAGAGGTAAGCGCTGTCTACTGGAAATACAGAATACTTGTGCGATTGAGAAAATTCTATCACTTTATTTAGCGAAACTGACGAATGGAGTTGTTTTGTGTAAGTTACTAACCGATTTTGTAAAATATCTTGTAAATACGGCTTCTTGAAAAAATCCTGTAAGGGAGGGGTCAGTCGGCGCTGCAGAAGCCGGAGCGCTGCTGATGTCAAAAGTGTTGCGCTGGGATTGGTCTGCGTGACCAAGACAGGGAAAAGGCTGATTGGTACATCAGGGAAAGCAGCAAAAGCTATTGGTTAAGCACTTCATAGACGTATCTTGTTCTAATTGGTGCGTTAGTGTAAACCACGCTGTGATAGGTTGGTGTTACGGAACAGCACCAGGGAAGTACACGATCTTTTGAAAGACAGGGAATTTACAGAAAAATGGATTACTATTATGGAGAGGAAAGAAAGAAACCTTCATGGTTTAAGAAATTGAAAAATGTGTTTGTGAAGGATAAGGCGATAGTCACAAGAGAGAGAAAATTGCTTCCTCCGCCGAAAACGGATGCTTCTTATATGTTGTCAAAATATGGTTACCATACGTGTGTTTGGTTAGAGAATTGGGTGAGATATACCAGAAATGATGGTGTGTTAGCTTTCCCGGAAGGAGGATCTTTTGATGTGGCAGTTTTGAGAAATTTGAGAGAAAAGATTATGAATCTTGACCCAAGACCTAGATCAGCTCAGTTTGAAGCTTTAGTTGAATGGGAGGATGAGATGCATGAATTAGAAAGCGAAAGATTGAAAGGACATGTCAGATCAAGGGGTAGATTTCGAAATTTATGGGGAGAGACACATGAGAGTAGAATGCGTAGATGGAGAAATGCTGACATGTGTGATGGCATGTTTCCAGTTAGATTGGTGGATGATTGTGAAGGGCGAAAATGCACAGAAAAGAGGAAAAACATAGAGACAGGGAAACAAGTTTATGGTGACAGTGAATCAGATGATGCTGTATTAGAAGAAATATTAAATAGGAGACCGCCACCATATCAACCAGGTTCTTTAAGGATTACACCCAATGCTCCAGCGGCAGATGAGAAAAACAATGAAACCCCAAAGCAATTTTCAAATTTTAAAAGATGTACCAGAAAGAGTAGAAGTGAGATACAACCCAAATACCTCAATAGTAGAGTCAAGACTTTTTGGCACCCCTAAACAGAGTCATGAACAAGAGAGAGTAAAAAGGGCAGAAAAACGAATTGAGGAACAAGCCTGTACTGCAGAATATATACGAACTACAAATGAATTAACTGAAAAGATACAAGAGCTTACGAAAAATATGGAAGCAGTGACAGTCCCAGTAACGATAGGACCTGTAATTCCAGTGTTTGAAAACCAGAGAGTAAAAGAATCAGGTTTAACAATCTTGTTACAGCAGGGTTTACAAAAGCTGAACAGAAACATTTATCCAGACTTGTCAGCAGTTAAACGAGTAAACAATGTAAATCCGCCTGACTTAACTTTTTATAAGAGTTTACCTTATAAATATGAAGCTGGAGCAGAATCTGATTCTGCTACACCAGAAAGGAGAGTAGAAAAAATAGATTTAACGCAAACCCCTGTAGGACCATCAGATCACGAATTAAGTGACTGGATTAAAACTTTAAAATTAAAAGAGCTTGATTCTTAAGTACTGGATGTAGCCAGGTTAAAAGTAGACATGGAAGAATTAATTATTGGAACAATTGGAACAGACAGACTAAAAACGTACCAGGATGATGAACTTATGTTCATGTGTAAAAGTATAACGTGGAAAGCAAAGACAGTGCATGATCAATTGGAGGGATTGGCAAATGAATTTGTAATGAAGTTTTCCAAGAAAAAAAATTGCAGAAATCCTATAGAGTAGATTTTTCAGAAAAGGACATTGAAAACATGTATACTGCTGGAAGACTATCACAGAGAAAAGAGTTAATTGTGATGTTACAGAAATGGGGAGATATGAATAAATGGAGAGTTAAATGGGCAAAGAAGAAAGAGGAGATTAGTGATAAATCTACCCTAGCATTTCCAGTCAGGGAAAAAGAGGCAGTTGTAAATGAATTCCCCATGAGAGAAATACCTGGAGGAGGATATGTACATGTTCCTTGGAGTAGACAGGATATACTGTCATTTACAAATGATTTTCCTAGATTGAGAGAAAAACCAGTGGAATGGTATCAACAGGTGGATCGATTTGTGAAAGTTTCAAAAGTATTAAGGGTTGATTTGGACGGATTATTCGACATAGTTGTGCCAGAAGACCTATGGACTGAATGTAAAATATCTGTAGATTGGCCAAGAGAAGAGTACCCCCGAGACAAAGTGACAGGTGCCCCATCACCAGATGTAATGCGAAAATATGAACAAGTGATTGTGTTTTTGAAGAACAAAATTCCACCAAAAGAGACAGACTGGGTTAAAATAGATAGGATAACCCAAGAGCCAAAAGAATCTGTACATGCATTTTATGAGAGACTATTATTGGTGTTCAAACAGTACAGTGGATATGAAGAATTGAGTGAGAAAGACAATAAGTCATTTTGTATATAGATTTGTGTATGGATTGAGACCAGAGATCAGAGACCTGATCCGACACACTCTAATAGGGTGGCAGTCGAGCACAGTGGATGAGGTATTGAGAAAGGCCAAATTGTGCAGTGAAGAGATTGATGCAAAGTAAAAGAAATTAAAAGAAAAAAGCCATGTGGGCACAAGTGAAAGTGGCAGAGCAGGTAGCGCAATTGGATAATAAAGGCACTAATGCAAATCAGGGAAAACCGAAAGGTAGTTTTAGCAAACCAAAATTAGTAGGAAATATGGAAGAACTGAAAAAGAAATATCCCTGTCATAATTGCAGCAGAATAGGGCATTGGAGAAAAGAGAGTAAGTACCCACCAAGAGTTAATCCAGAAAACACATCATTGAATCCACAGGTGCAGTATGAGTTAAACCAGCAGCAAGTGCAACAACAGCAGATAGTAAATCAGCAAAGTCAGGTGCCACAACCGCCACTTCCACACAGTGCAAACCAACAGAGATACAGTGCAGAGACAGGATTCAGCGGAGGCGAGCAGGTAACAAGACTGCACAGAGTGAATCGTGTCCCTAGTATTGGTTACAGGAGGAGGGTGGAAGTGAGTCGGATGAAAGTTTCTGACGGTGCCTGAGAGAGGGAGAAGAGTGTGTGCTTGGAGCCACTCTTGAGGTAGATCAGTCCGGTCCATTTGTGAATGGAAAGGTGGGTGATGTAGAAATAACTTTCCTAGTGGACACTGGTGATACCCGTTCTACTGTTAGATCAGTGAAAGTCCAGAATCTTCCTCTCTCAGGAGATAGCATCCAAGTTGTAGGAGTAGCTAACAGACAAATAAAAACCCCTTTGACTCAACCAGTTGAAATAGAAATTGGAAATTTCAAAGATATGCATCGATTTGTAGTGTGTGATAGTAGTCCCGTGAATCTGTTAGGACGAGATATCTTGTGTAAAATGAACTGTGCCATATACTGTTCACCAGATGGCATAGAATTGCAAACCCCAGATGAAGACAGCCTGTATAGAATGACTATGCTCATGGTTGAGGCTGAGCAGAATAAATTGTTCCCTGTGTTTGACCGAGAAAAGATACCTGATGCATTGAAAGAGACAGTGAAAGAGAAAGAGTGGGATTTCACAGGAGAGGATATTGGGTTAATGAAAGATGTAGACCCTGTAAAAATCTCAGTATAAGAAGGTGCGAATTACTCGAATATTCCCCAGTACAAAATGACAGTGATTTTATATCAGATTCCCTATGATGCAGAGTGGTACACAGTCATAGATCTGTGTAATGCGTTCTTCACAGTTCCATTGCATCCAGAAAGCCAGCCAATATTTGCGTTCCGGTTCGGAGATCGTATTTTGGCATGGTGCCGAATACCTCAAGGGTATACTGAAAGTCCATCAATCTTTAATTAATTGCTGAAGAAATCATTAGAGAGTTTGAGCATGCCTGGAGAGTCTGTATTGGTTCAATATATTGATGACCTTCTGGTGGCATCAAAGACAAAAGATGCATGCATAACTGATACTGTTGCATTGCTGAATCATTTGGCTGAAGAGGGACATAAAGTGTCTCCATCAAAATTACAATTTTGTCAGAAAGAAGTGCAATAGTTAGGTCATAAGATTGCCAAGGGAGTCAGACAAGTTGCTGTGGAAATAATTAAAATGATACAGGGAATGAAACCACAAAAAACTCAAAGGCAAGTGATAATGTTTCTGGGAATGGTATGTTACTGTAGACAGTGGATTAGTGGATTTTCACTGATGGCAAAGCCATTACAGAGGTTAACTAGAGCAGCTATCTGAGACCCTATTGTTCTGACTAAAACGGAAATGGAAGCATTTGAGCTGTTAAAAACGAGTCTCTGCGAAGCACCAGCTTTAGGGATGCCAAAGTACGAAAAAGAGTTTGAACTGTATTGCAGTGAACGAGAGGGATGTGCATTGTCAGTACTGATTCAGAGACATGGAAAACTGAGAAAACCAATTGCATATTTCTCTGCTGCTTTAGATCCTGTTCCAAAGGCATTGCCAGGTTGTCTGAAAGCAGCGGCAGCTACAAGTGTCAAAGTGAAGGGATAGTGATGGGATTTCCTGTGAGGGTGTATGTACCTCACTCAGTGGAGATTCTCCTCTCTAGAACAAAGACCCAATACGTGACTAACAGCAGGATCACCAAGTATGAAAAGACAATTCTAGGAGCAGAAAATGTTACAATTTCTAGATGTGTAAATGTAAATACTTCTACACTATTACCTGATGTCCCGGAAGTTGAGGTAAGAGGAGAGGTTGATCACAAATGTTTGGATGTTCTTGAATACTGTACCAAACCAAGACCAGATATCAGAGATGAGCCGTTACCTGAGTCTGATTATGTGATGTTTGTGGATGGATCATGTCTGAGAATGGATGAAGGTGCTTTAAGTGCAGCTTATGCAGTGTGCATTGTAGCGAAAGTATTGGAAGCATCCTGTCTGAAAGGAATCCGTTCTGCACAAATAGCGGAATTGATTGCTTTGATTCGAGCATGTGAGTTGGGAAAAGAGATCAAAGTCACCATGGTGACTGACAGTCAGTATGGCTTTGCAATTTTGTCCATGATCATGGGCAACTGTGGTCCCAAAGAGGTTATTTGACTTCTGCAGGATCTCCCATACGGAATTCTGAGTTCGTAAGAATGCTAATTGATGCGAATCAGCTACCAGACAAAATTGCTGTGGTCAAGTGTGCAGCACACAAAAAGGGGGATGATTACATCCCCGAGGTAATCGTTATGTTGATGCAATTGCAAAATACTGTGCAAGGAATTTGGCTTCAATTAAGGACAGAGAGAAAGAACATGTTCCAAGTCCTTTAATGCTAACCACAGTAGTAGAAACTTGGCAGGAAGTGAGGTAAATGCAGGAAGAGGCAGATGAGGAAGAGAAAAATACTTGGTTAAAAGCAGGGTGCAGACAAAGAGAGGAAGATGAAATCTGGGTTTACAAAGACGAAAGACCAGTAATGCCTGATAGCATGATCTCAAATATGGCTCAAGCATACCATGGTCAAGCCCACATTGGAAGAGATGCCATGTTGCGTCTGTTTAGACAAACGTGGTACAAACCTAAATTTAGGATGATTGCAGAGAGTTTGTGCCAGAGGTGTTTGGTGTGCCAACAGTTTAATCCAAACAGGAAAACAATTGTGAGTCTGGGAATCATATGACGGGAGGGAGGTCCATTTACATGAATGCAGTTGGACTTCATTGAGTTACCACCGTGTAATCAACTCAGATATGTTCTGGTGACCGTCTGTTTGTTCTCAAGGTGGGTGGAGGCTTTCCCCACAAGAAGGAATGATGGAATAACTGTTGCAAAGTTACTTCTACAAGAGATTATACCTAGATTTGACTTTCCGGTGACCACTGAAACGGACCGTGGTCCCCATTTCCAAAATGAGCTCATACAAATGGTATGTGAAGCACTGGATATAGGCCAAAGACTACACTGTGCGACTACACTGTGCATACAGGCCTGAGGCTTCAGGAGTGGTTGAACAGGTAAATGGGACAATTAAAAACAGGATTGCAAAAATGTGTTTGGCTACAGGAATGAAGTGGCTCCTTCTTCTGATGACTTTGAGAAGCATTCCAGACAGGAAGAATGGACTGAGTCCACATGAGATTCTGATGGGTTGAGTAATGAGGCAGGCACATGTACCAGTTGATAAGTTATTACCTATTAATGATAAAATCATACTGGATTACTGCAAAAATCTGTCTGATGTAGTGACTTCTGTGTTCCATCAGGTGGGAACTGATTCAGACACGAAAGAGAAAAAGCCAGCTCATGACCTAGTGCCTGGAGACTTGGTCCGAATCAAGGTGCACCTCAGGAGAAATTGCTTAGTGCCTTGTTGGCAGAAACCACGAGAGGTTATCTTGGTTAGCACAACTGCAGTTAAATGTGCTGGAGTGAAGAGGTGGGTTCATGCGAGCCATACAATCCGTGTGCCTGAACCTGAAAATCCAAACGAAGATGAAAGTACCACTGATTTAGACTCTGAAGGTGAACCAGAAGAAGGTCCAGATTCAGAAGCTCGACAAGAACGTCGACATCTGGAGGTTTCAGAGGCTAGTTCTGCATCTGAAGGAGAAGAGGAAATTGTTCAAGTACCAAATTCTGTAGATCGATCTGAAGATCAAGAATTGGTAGAAGAAAACATCAGTGGGAACACTGAGCAGAACAAAGAGAAAACTGGTGATCAGAGAAACTCTGAAGAACAGTCTGCGAACTCGGAAAACAGGAACGAAAATCCTGATACTAGAAAGCGGAAGTAACTCACGACAAGGATGAGATTCCAAGTACCAGTCATGGAAATGTTCCTTACAGAGTGAAAGAAGTGTCAGAAGAGAAAATTGACTCTGGGAAAGACAAAGACGTTGTGAAGTTTATCATAAACGAAACTGTTGAAGACACTGAAAGCGAAACTGACGACAGTGCAGATGAGACTTCTGTGAGAAGGAGTCCAAGAAAAAGGACCTGCAGACTGGAACACAAAACCACAGAGCCTAAGACAAAAAGATTCTGTAAAGGAGATAATTGGCCTAAGAGAAATGACGAGCTGAAGATCAAACTGGGTAACAGAGAAAGAAAACAGGAAGAACAAGTGCATGAAATAACCAGTCAGAGAGAATCTTTGGGAAGGAAGATTGAAGTGGTACATCGACCAAAAAGAGTGAGAAGACCAAATCAGAAGTACAAATCACCTGACTGGACAAATATTGTCCTACCGTCAATAGAAGAGGTAAATATTAGCCAAGAACATTTGAGTTACCCAATGACAAGTGGAAAAAGTGAGTAGAGAGATGAATTATTCTAATTCAGATGAAGTATTTGCAAAATTGAAAATTGATAAGAAACTGAATGTAAATGTAAATGTTTTTGTACTTGTATAGCGCACAGCTACCCGCAGTGGGTTTCCTGGCGCTTGTACAAATACCGCAAGGGAACCCTTCCTGGCTTTCCCTGTGAAGTGTCCACTCCTGGTGCAGACCAGGGATCCCTCGCGTTGTGAGGGCCGTTGTGGAGACTAAGCAAGCTATTGCCCAGAGTTGCAGCGTGGGACCCATGATCAGAATAGGCACTGATATGAGAATATCCGGTCAGGGGAATTAATGAGCCCGAGACCCGCCAAGGCGGGAATCGTACCCTGGTCCCTGGCCAGAGCTCTGCATCGAGGTCTGCCTGCTCTAACCATTGAGCCACACTTCTCCACAATAAAAGAATAAAGAATAAATGAAAGCCTGCTACAGCTATGGGAGAATACTTTCTAGAAATGGATGAATTAAATCATGATTATGCTTTTAAAATTAATTTGACATGTAAAATGAGAGTGGAAGAAAAGGTATTTTTAGACATGGTTGAAGAATAGCTTATAAGCGCAAAGAAAGGGTGAAACATGAGAAATCAAAATATTGGACATTCAATGATGAAAATATTGATGAAAGAAATGTGAATGTAACTATAAATATTGATACTCCATTGATGGGAAAATTCTGTATTAGGAGAGATAATACTGTGTATGATAATTACTTTGTGGGAGCAAGTCAATGTAAAGATACCTATAGAATAATAGGGGGTTGGGGATTTAAAGGAAGAGATGATCCCGTTTTTCCTGGTGTTTATTTTATCTGTGGGAACAAAGCTTATTATAGGTTGCCTGACCACTGGTATGGGACATGCTATGTGGGTTTGGTCTTTCCAATTTTTTTTCATGTAGATAGGGGAACAAATGGTATACATGAGTGGAGTGGTGTGGCTCACTGGTTAGAGGCGGCAGACCCGGAAGCAGGAGTCAGCCCGGGACCAGGGTTCAATTCCCGACGTGGCAGGGTCGTGGACCAGGGTCAGCGGACTCGATAATTCTCGCCTCGGTGCCTACTCTAACCAGGGGTCCCACTCGGCATCTCTGGGCATTAACTTGCCTAATCTCCACAATGGCCCCATCAACGCCAGGGATGTCTGGCTTCACCTTGGGGACTTCCAGTAGGGACCATCCCACAGGGAAAGCCAGGATGGGTTCCCCAGCGGTATACCGCGCCAGGATACTCCGGTAGTAATTGAGCGCATTACAAAACAGTTTATAACATAACATGAGATAGGTTAACCGTGAAGTCGTAGAAAAAGAGAGAGTGGTATAGAAATAATAGGGGATGTTTTTGGAGCACTGATACCAGCAGTTGGAATATCTTATAATGCAAATCAAATTCGAAGATTGTCAACGATAGTAGATCGTTTGTCAACAGACACAGCAGGTGGATTCCTAATGGTAAACACCGAAATGATTGCTATAAGAACTATGGTAATGCAAAACCGTCTTGCTCTTGATATTATATTGGCAAAAGAAGGAGGAGTCTGTGGTATATTGAAGGTACAGCATTGCTGCACCTATATTCCAGATAAAAGTCAGAAGATTGAAAAATACATAATAAACATTACAAAGTTGCACAGAGAAATTGAACCACTAGAGGTTGGTGGTATTCTTTTATTTATTTTTAAAAAAAATTTTAAGGGTTTTATTGAAGAAAACAAGAGAAATTTACATATATCGGGTGTCATACATAAAATACAGTATTGCGATAGGTGAGCGAAGTAATCAATGTGGAAAATTCAATCCCAAGGAGTATGCAATGTCAACCTAGTTCGGTACATCAATAAGGAGAAATACGATCAATAATACAGCGAAGTAGCAGCCAGAAGGGCTCACCCACCCATAGTTCAGGATAATGAAGACCAAGTCAGACACCCGATACATAAGAAAATCAATACAGGATAAACAGCCCATCTCTCGTAAAAGAAAAAAGGAAAGAAAGAAAAAAAAGGCCATAGAACTAAACTAAGGCAAAATAACAAACCTCTCCCCAATACCCCCACCCTGCACCCCTGCAATGGCTACGGCCCATCCCCACTAGCAGCGTGCCTGTCGCCCCGGAACTAGACCTAAAAGAAGGAAGAAGAAAGAGTGGAGGAGGAAATATCAAACAGGCCCCCGGTCTCCCTTACCCCCGCCAGTAGCAGCCCGCCCCTACACGTATCCAGAATAACACAATGCAACGATTAGAGTCAAACAGGGGGAGCTTAGGAGAACCACCCAACTCCTGCGCTAGTATAGGTTACAATCCCGTATCAAATGAAATCATTGTTCAAACCCATCCAGTCAAAGTCAACCCTGGCCTCTGCGATTTTCCATGCAAGACCTGTCCGCTCGATCCGCCATCTCCATGAGAGTATCAAAATGTTGAGAAAGTTCAAAGTCAGTACGGAAGGATTGAGGCCAGGAGAATAGTACACAAAGTCTAAGAGTCAAACGATATCCACGGTTCACCAAAGATAAATCGCTAGTGCGTATTTGAATCATCCAGGAGAAAAAGGGTGAGGTAACAATCCTACAGTCACTGGGGAACTCGCTCTGAAATATAAGATCATCCATGTCCTTCTGGGGTGGTATCGGCATAAAGCATGATGTAGATTCGATAGTCCGGGGCTCGCTAGCAGTCGTTCAGGGGTCGACAAAAGATACAAAGTCTGGCTTCAGAACGGGGCCCTCCGTCTCAGACGCTTCCTACTCCGCGGGTAGAACAGCTTGTTCCAGAACCAACAAAGGGTCGGAGTCCGGTCTCCGGTCTGACCGATTTGGTCAATCTCTCCTTCGCTCATGGCACGGTACCGCCAGACTGGAAGAGCGCAGTCGTTAAAGCGCTTCTGAAGAAGCCTGGCTTAGATCCACAGAACTTAGCCAATTTCAGGCCCATCTCCTTGCTACCAGGGATTAGTAAGGTTGCCGAGAAACTGGTTAACCGCCAACTGTCCAACTTTCTCGAGGAGAATGGTCGGTTGAGAGACTCCCAGACGGGATTCCGACCGGGTCATGGAACCGACACGGCTCTGCTAGCAGTTGTAGAGGAGGCCAGAAGCACTTTGGATACAGGGGGGTCAGTGGCAGTGATCCTCCTGGACCTAAGTGCGGCCTTCGATACTGTCAACCATGGAGTGTTGACACAACGCCTAGCAGAGACAGGAGTCACAGGAGCGGCCCTGGAATGGCTGGCCTCTTTTCTGGAGGGGCGTACCTTCGAGGTTTGGGAAGGCAACGCAAAATCTCCTCCCCTTCCACTTCACTGTGGGGTGCCTCAGGGCTCATCCCTGAGCCCGACGTTATTTAACGTGTATATGGCACCCCTGGAGGGTGTGGTGTCTCCGTTTGGCTTTAAGACCATAAGCTATGCGGACGACACTCAGCTAGTGGTGGGTCTGACACAGCTGGAGAAACAGCCTGAAACGCTCCATTCATGCCTAAGAGAGGTGTTTGACTGGATGACCAGGTCATCGCTCAAATTGAATGGCTCAAAAACTGAGCTGATGATCTTGGGCCACTCAAGCTTTGCCCTCTCGCCGAGCAGCTGGCCCAACTGTATGGGCACTCCGCCTGACCCAAAGAAGGAGATTAAGAGCCTGGGGGTCTGGCTGGAGCCTGATCTGTCCTTTAGGACACACGCCAAGAAGATCGCTGGCGTGTGTTATGGACTGCTCCGTTCGGCCCGTAAGGTTCTCCCCCTCTTACCTGAACTCTCCCGGGAGCTGTTAGTCCAAGGTCTAATCATCTCACGCCTGGACTACAGTAATGCACTCTTTCTCGGAGCACCGGAATCAACGTTCAAAATCCTGCAACAAGTGCAGAACGCGGCAGCCAGGCTGCTGCGGAACGTTCCGGCCAGGCAATCAGCCAGGCCCGCTCTAAAGGCACTCCATTGGCTCCCGGTCAAAGAGAGAGTGACCTTCAAAGCCCTCTGTATTGCTCACAAGAGCATGCAGGGGAAAGGACCTGCTATTCTGAAGGACATGATTCAGCCATATAAGCCCACCAGAGCCTTACGCTCCAATAATAAACACCTCCTTCAGATAAAGAGAATTAGGAGAGCCCGTTCAGGTGGCAGGAGCTTTTCTATTCATACTGCACACGCCTGGAACTCCCTCCCACTCTCACTACGCTCTGAACCAAACCTGCTCAGGTTCAGGAAACATTTGAAAACTTATCTATTTCCAGAATAATTCTAAATCTGTTCTGTTTCACATAGGCAACTCGCTCTGATTCTCTATAAGCGCTGGGATGCCTCTGGGTAACCGTGCGCGGTACAAAATTCGTTAATAATAATAATAATAGATGATATCAACCGTTACGACCATCCTCCGGATGATGGCGGTGACCTGTGAATGGAGCTCCCCAATGGCGGCCATTACAGTATGCAGCGACGGTATACATTCCACCCGCTCCATCGCCCCTCACGAAGCGACCAAGCAGGTCTCTGAACCCCGGAGGTCGACTACTCCGGGACACCAGGCACAGGCAAATCCGATGACAACTGTAGGCACTCTCAAAAGCGCGATCTCAACACCGTCGCCTCCAGCGAGGAACCAAGCCCATTGACCCCGGGAGCCCAACGGGGCCTCCGGGCAGCGGATCCCCCGACCACAGCAACCAATGCGTCACGCCGCCATAGCTGCGAGATAAGACTGCCACCTATCCACCATACGAAACGGACAAAAAACACTCCACTCCAGGAGACCGGACGCTACCCACGTCCCGCGGCCGATGTTATTCAACTCCAACCCGGCTGGGTTAGAAATCGAGGCCCCGGCTTCAACTCTGGGTTAGGCCGAGAATGGAACACGGCGTATCTTCGTTATTCAAGCAGCTAGAAATTCCGGGATTGCTCCTTGAAAGTCAGGAACACATCAGCTGCACGGGACTCCGGGGAGAAATCAGGATAATCGTCAGGATTTGTGCGCAACTGGCGGAGGTCGGCAGAGCCGAGAGCTTATGCGGCCATCTTGGTTGCTAGCGTAGCTCCTCCCTTCGTTGATGGTATTCTTGATCGTCTTGGTAGAAGTTTTACAGCAGTCGAACATTGGTTTCAAGAAATAGGTAGTTCAATTATAGGTAAAATACTAATTCCAGTAACAGTCATAGTATTAGCTATTTTAGTGATAAGATTATGTTGCATATACAGAAAAAGAAGGAATGTTAGAAGGTCATTAAAGAAGATAATTCAAGAAAAACGAGAAAGGGAAAGAGAAAAGGGTGACATAGAAATGGAGGAATTCCGAGAAAAGATTTTTAAAGAGACTAAAGAAAAAGATACTAAAGTATAAAGGCTTATTAACCTGAAGAACCTGACACATGTTTAGAATAAAATTTGCAAATTTTGGGAGATATTTGGTGATAAATCACCAAAGGGGGGAGTTGATGGAGCAAGGTGGAGAAACAAAATTTTGTATACCCCTTGTGAAGTCACACTTCGATAACTTGTAATCTGAACTAATGGAGTTGTGCATGAGACTAATCAACCTAGAATAAAAACTTGTACATACACACACACGTGGGAACCAATCTCTGCTTATGTTGCAGTTATAACTAACTAATTATGTAATTTTGTCGTGTCCTACTCTAATATGCTGCATTGACGGAATGAAGCATAAATGTGCTTTTGTCAAAGTATTTGCGGCCAGAAAATTGGACCTAAGTAAGTATATTACGCATAAGTGTCGCTTATTTGCTAAAATGGAGTCACTGGTTAACTGTGACAGCCAAAGGCAGAGCGCATGCGCAGCCGAAGAGATGAGAATGAATGCGAGCTGCTTTGGCCTGTACGAAGGCAGTTCAAGGTCGCTGTGGCCTGGAAGTCTAGATGGCTGCCAAATGATGAGAGCAATGGCTCTGAACGTGAGCATTTTACTTGAAGTTGCGAATTAAAGAAACTCGACTAGTTCGTACTATGAAAGACAATGGGGGCATTAAAAAAAACCTGACAGGAAGAAAATGTATAATGTGAAGATGAGGTTATGCTCATCCACCCCCGAACTGACATATGAGGACTCAACTTTTCTTTAAAAGTTACTCTTTTAGATAGATAGAGCTAGTGAAAAAAGGTATAAAAAGTGCTGATTTTACCGAGTAAAAAACTTCTTCTGATTTTCTACCAGAGATGCTGTCGCATTGCTGATGTTCCTGTGATGTAAGATTCTTTTGTCTTGACTTATGAATATTCTTCGCAGGAATGGCACTTTAGAGAGGGATTTTAGTTAGGGAGATAAGAGAATGGACTTTGGGAACTATCTGTCTTTTGCTAATACTTGCGTTCTGAACCTAAAATGTTAACGTTATTTCTGAAATTTTCTAAAATAAATGATATTAACTGTTTTGAATTAAGCTTTCGTTTAATTGTCATTTGATGATTAAATAAATAAAGAAAAGAAACCTTTAGACATGTTAAAACTGCTTTAATAAAAATTAGATAAATGGAAAATTAAAGCTGGTCTTGAGTTTTCATATGCCTAATTTTTTTACTAGCAGACCCATCAACCCTTATGGCAATATGTCTAAATGTATATTCTCTGATGATAAAACCATGGTAAACTCGCAAAAACTGCAGGTGTAAATAGTATAAACGTTTAACTAGAATTTAGACATTTCACTATGATACAGCAGCTCTCCATTGAGAGTCACTGATCCCTAGGGTGAGATAGAGATTGTGTGTACGAAACTCACAGTGATATGGGCCCTACTGGTGAGTGAAAGTATGTCCTGATGTTCAGGGATAAGTGATATGGTTTCAGAAATTATTTTTGGAGTAGCGCTGCATCACCTGCTACAGCAGCTATATAGTTTTGGCACTGCACATTAATGGGGCAAAATGCTGACGTGGCACAACTGGTCATTCATTTTATGCCTCTGAGCATGGGTTGCTCAATGCTCCTGCCCTTAGCAGTACAGGGGCGTAGGGAGCCCGCCACTTTAGCAGCTGATGTGGGGGCTCCCACTGGGCCTAATAAGCTGATGATTTTGGTCCACATAAAATAATTAGTTATTTATGGGTCTCTTATGTCTCAAGTCTGCAGACAATGCTGATAAATAGAACTGCTAGGAAGTTATGAGAGAATGTTGTGAGCTATTAGCTGGCATGCACAGGGAAAGCAAATAGTAGAAAACAGAGGAAGGGGACCTATTGAAAAACAATGAGCATGACAGTTAAAGATATTAAAGAAAAGGTAAGAATGAGAGAAAAAAGATGAGAAGATACAAACGAAAAAAAGAACAGAAGGAGAAAGTAAAGGTGACAGGGATGAAGTAAACACGGAAGGAAAGATGGAAGTATAGTAAAAGGTAGGGTGAAAGGGTAAAATAATTACTGGATGGAAGAGTGAAAGGATTAACTGGATGGAAGTATGAAAGAATGTACAGATGAAAAAGAGTGAATGGAGGGGCAGTTAAAAAACAGATGGATTCAAGAACATATGGATGGTTGAAAAGATGGATGGATGGGGCAGTGTGTGGACACATGTAGAGATGAAGGTATGGACAGATGGATGGATAGATAGATGGAAGGAGGGTGAAAGGACCTCTTCTTAGGAGGGTCGCATTTGCTCACTTCAGACGCTCGGTCTGCTTAGAGTTATGTTTCAAGTGGGAGGCGGGGTAATTTTATTTTCTCGCTAATTCCTTGCCTCAGTATAATTCTTACAGGTATGCAAGTAAGGCACTGTGTGTAGAGTTAGAGGTGGAGGGCCCTAGGCCCTCATGTTAGGCGCATGCAATGACCTGACACGGACACCAGATGAGGGTAGTGGGAATGGCCACGAGCACGTGCGCTCGGCCCCTTTTATTGCCAGCGTCATGTGACACCATGACGTCTGTGGTGGGTGGGTGTAAAGTGTAATACAGACACTTGAACACTAGAACGTGTCCATGCTAGGACACTACATCCCTCCCATTTTTTAATTGCAAAGACCCACATTCAGAAATCAACCTGTGGGGAAAATAACATGTATCAGGATGCAGTAAAGCGTTCAACTTCCGCAGTGTCTTTCAATCCGCCGCTGCTTGGAATCACAGATGGTGTTCAACCTGGTGCGGGTAACATCAGTTCACAGTGGCACCAGTTTGTGGTGCTCGATGGAAACAGCCTGTTGATGACTCTGCGACCAAATTGTCCTCTCAGTCCTTCTTTTGCTCACTTCCATGGCGACGGGTGCAGTTAGAGTTTTTGTGGTTCGCCGGGGAATGATGCACGATTTCCGGCCTTGGCCTTGGCTTTATTTGTAGTCTATGTCCTACTTGGCAAAAGGCAGATCCATTGCAAGGCATCCCTCTCACTAGGATGACCCCTCTCGTCGGTGTTCCCCTGCCACGGGATATCCTTGAGGTCCTCTTCTCGGATTCGCGCTGGGCTGGATGTGTCCACATCAGTTGTTCCTGCGCCGCCGTCAGTGGGGGTATGGAAGAGACGATGTGTCTCACCTCAGATTCCGCAGCCTCGTCCCAAGGTAGCTGTTGGTTTCTGTCTTTGCTTGCGACGTCTTCGCCCTCCCCGGACCTTACGGATGGGCGTCGGAGGACCGTCTCTCGTCGCGGGGACTGCGTCCCGGAGGCCTCTGCCCCTGGGTCACCACGGCTGGCATGTGTCCAGTGTCCGTGTGACCCCAAAGGTGGATGTCACTAACGGTCTCGCTTGCTCCTCTCCGCAGACCCAGGGTGTGCGGAAACATCGTCTGTCAGCTGGTCTTCTTTGCCACTGGTGTTCTTCCGGCCTCGTGTTCCTCTCACCGTTGTCCTGGCACTGGTCACCTTACTTCTCTTCGGGAGTGAGCGGTCTTCGTCTTCCTGCACTCCTCTCTGTCTTTCCTTAGTTGTTTCTCTGTGAGGACGTTGCTTCGCACTGACTTCTCCTTCTACTCTTAACTGTGGCAACAGGCCACATGGATATGCTTCCTTCTTTTCCACGGTGGCAAACGTGCCACTCAGATCTCTCCTTTTCTTCCTTCCTTTTCACGGTGGCAAACGTGCCACTCAGATCTTCTCCTTTTCTTCCTTCCCTTTCACGGTGGCAAACGTGCCACTCAGATCTCTCCTTTTCTTCCTTCCTTTTCGCAGTGGCAAACGTGCCACTCAGATCTCTCCTTTTCTTCCTTCCTTTTCACGGTGGCAAACGTGCCACTCAGATCTCACCTTTTCTTCCTTCTGCATCGCGACATCACTTGGACCAAACTTGTGTATTCTCTTCTGACCTGGGTCCTCCATGCAGTGCGCGCACCCTGCATGTGTACCCCTGGTCTTGTCCTCGTCGGGGACACTTTCTCCTTCTTCCTCAGCAGCCAGAGTTGGTGTCGCGAACCTTCTTTTATTGATGCTTTCTTTTCTTGATGGTTGTTGGTGACGTTCGGGGGTCCATGTTTGGAGACCTGTTCATGGTTGAACGTCCTGGACCGGTTGGTGGTCCACTTCTGCCGATGCCTGGCAGGTTGCTTTCGGTCGTCCTGTCGGACTTTGCGCTACAACAGTTCCTGGGGGACCCGTTGTGGGTCAGCACTTGATGGGCGATCATTCTGGGGATCGGCTCCTGGGAGGCGCCATGGATCTGTCGCGGGTCGGCACTTGATGGGCGATCGTTCGCGAAGATTGTTCTGCGCGATGGCGCTGCCTGCATTCTTCTTTCTGCTTGCGGTGGCTGTGCGTCGCCACGTGGCGCGTTGTTTGCGCACTTAAAGTTCAGGGTTCTGGGACGCCTGTGGCGTGACGTTGGGTACTTGCTGCTTTGGCTGTCGTCGGGTACTTGATGCTTTGGACCGTTGGCGGGAGTAGTTGATGCTGCGGTGAGCGCCTGTGGCCACAAGGCGTCGCTGCTCTCTCCGTCCTTTGATCGCGGCCGTCGTTTCCCTGGACGTTCTTCTAGTGCTTGGCAGTCGTTTCCTCCAGACGTCAGTGCTTGGATGCTTTGTGAGGCAATGGTGCCTTTTCCCACGTCGCGTTGGAACTGGCGGTCGCCGACTCCTTGCTGGTGTGTGTGGGTGTCGCTGGCGCTGTTGCGCAGTTACTTGCTGAGTGAGAGGTTGGATGCTTTCTTGCTGCGGGAGTTTCGACGCTTTCGCTGTCACTTGCGCTGTGGAGAACTTACTTGCTGCGTGAGTTTTCTTGCGTTGTGCAATGCTTGTTTTTTTTTTTTAGTCCTTGTGGAGGCAGGTGCACTTTTGCATTTGGCCACTGGGTGGCAGTGTTGCAGGAATTGTTAGCAGCCTGTCTTGTCTTCCCCTGATGTGCACTCTATTGTCACAGTGCACAGGGGGCTGGAGCTGCTGCTGCTGGGAGCCTGTTTCAAACTACCCTCCCGGTGAGTCTCTTTCTTTCTTCTTTTTTTTTTTTTTTGGGGGGCAGAAATGCACATGCGCCTCACAGATGGTTGATGGCTGCAGAGGGGCACATGTGCAGGTACTTGCCGGGTGCACCGGTACTTTGCTTCAAGCGGTGGGGGCACATGGGAGTGCTTGTGCTAGCAAGGGAGGCACTGCTGGGGGTTTTGCCAGCGATGTGTGGTGTGCTGAGCGGGTAGGCTCCGCTGCAGCCGTTCTTTGGCGGGTGCGTGGCGCCAGTTCCCGGGCACAGAAAACGGCAGTCCAGTCACCTTTCCCTCTGTCCTCCCTGCCCGCGGCGGCGTCTCGCAGTCCTTGCGCGGGCGGGGGGGGGGGGTAACGCTGATGTTTTCTTCAGGCTGGGATGGAGCGCGTCGCTCCTGTTACTTCTCCTCGGGCGGGGGCGCTTGAAGCAGGCCGCGGGTAGGCTCCGCCGGCCCTGCTGTTTTAAATGCGTATGGTGCTCCACTCTTCGGTCTCCCGCCGCAGCAGCTTCACTATGCACACGCTGCGCGGCGGAGACCTGCCTTGCTTGTCGCAGGCCGCGGGTGGGCTCCGCCGGCGCTGCAGTGTCTCTCCTTTGTTGTGGGTGCCGCGGCAGGCCGCGGGTGGGCTCCGCCGGCGCTGCAGTGTCTCTCCTTTGTTGTGGGTGCCGCGGCAGGCCGCGGGTGGGCTCCGCCGGCGCTGCAGAGTCTTCCTTCGGGGGGGCACTACCGGCGGGCCACGGGTGGGCTCCGCTGGCGCTGCTTATTGCTGGGCACAGTTCATGGCGGGCACTTCGCCCGTGGGGCTCACCTTCGGCCGGCGGGCCAGATGCTCCGTCGCGGTCGCGGCGGGTGGGCTCCGCCCGGCCCGGGTACCTCTCCGGTGGGGGTCCTCAGCCTCGCGGCCGTCGCAGGTGGGCTCTGGGCGGTCCGCTGTTGCTTGGTGGCACTCGGTGGTGGCGGTCGACGCGGGTGGGCTCCGGTCGGCTTGCTGTGGGGCGCCGACGTGCCCACCGGCTTCTCGGCGCGCTGCGCCCAGCTGCAGGGGATGCCCTCTAGGCGGGCAGCTCTCTCCCCTTATTTCTTGAAGAAGTAGCAGTGGGTAGTGGCACGCATGGGCTGCACTACCGGCCTCGTCGCCATTGTAGAGTTAGAGGTGGAGGGCCCTAGGCCCTCATGTTAGGCGCATGCAATGACCTGACACGGACACCAGATGAGGGTAGTGGGAATGGCCACGAGCACGTGCGCTCGGCCCCTTTTATTGCCAGCGTCATGTGACACCATGACGTCTGTGGTGGGTGGGTGTAAAGTGTAATACAGACACTTGAACACTAGAACGTGTCCATGCTAGGACACTACACTGTGCACCTGGTTGGGGCGGATTTGTCATCGCCCACTGTTTCTTTTGCAAATATACAGTTTCTTACTCTCCTCTCATTTCCTTCCTCGATATTGTGAACCCGCTGCTGAAAAGCTACTACTTACTTACTGCTGCTGCACACGCAGTGCTGGGACTTTTGAAGCCACCGCCTCAGGCTGTCCTTGCCATCTGCCAGTCTAGGCTGGTCATGTACAAGATATTCAAGCAGCAGAGACCATATCAAGCTGGAAAGCGACAGAAAGTGTGGTGGGGTGACTGGGGAGAGAAAGGGGGGTGAATGTTTCTGTCTTGTATAGGCAAAGGAGAAGGACGTCTTTGAAACGTATACTGTAGATAAAAAGTAAATGTTACATTCTTGTAGCATAGGTCATGAAGTATTATCTGCTATAGATGTTTTTGTTATAGAGTGCAGGTCACAATTGCAATTCAAAGATAGCTCAGGATATTGTAATGTTGAAAGTAATGGGCCCTGGGCCCGCATGTTAGGCGCAGCAAGGATGGACACGGACACCAGGAATGAGTGGTAGGAAAGGTCCTGAGCACGTGCGCTCAACCTCTTTTATTGGCAGCGTCATGTGACACCATGACGTCTGTGGTGGGTGGGTGTATAGTGTGTTACATTACACAGGAACACTAGAACGTGTACACACCAAGACACTACATCACTCCCCTTTTTAATCAATGAAAAACTCAACTTGATAATTCACATTTGGGGAATCAACTTATCTCAGGATGCAGTGAAGTGTTCAGTTCCATCAAGTTTTTCTATCCGCCGCAGCTTGGGAAAGGGCAGGTGGAATTCAGTCTGTTTCGGGGAACTTTTGTCCGCTCTGGCACAGGTTGGAGATGCTAGATGGAAACAGTCTGTAGACGACTGGGAGCCCCTTTTTCCTCACAGTCCTTGTGTTGTTGGCTTCCGTGGTAACGGGTGCTGTTGGAGTTCTTGCAGTTCGCCATGAGATGGATGGTTACGTACCAGTTCGGCCTCGGACTCACAGTGGGGACCTATTTCGCACTGACATCTTCTCCACTCCTAACTGTGGCAACGGCCACGTGGATTTACTTCCTTCCATTGGTGACTGTGGCAACGGCCACGGGGATGTACTTCTCTCTGCTCTTCAACTGTGGCAACGGCCACGTGGGATACGCTTCCTTCCATTCTTAACTGTGGCGGCGGCCCGTGGGTATACGTCCCTCCATTCTTAACTGTGGCAACGGCCACGTGGGTATACTTCCTTCCATTCTTAACTGTGGCAACTGTGCCACGCAGATCTCTCCTTTTCTTCCTTTCTGTTCGCAGTGGCAGACGTGCCACACAGCTCTCTCCTCTTCTTCCTTTCTTTTCGCAGTGGCAGACGTGCCACACGTCTCTCTCCTCTTCTTCCTTTCTTTTCGCAGTGGCAGACGTGCCACACAGCTCTCTCCTTTTCTTCCTTTCTTTTCGCAGTGGCAGACGTGCCACACAGCTCTCTCCTTTTCTTCCTTTCTTTTCGCAGTGGCAGACGTGCCACACAGCTCTCTCCTTTTCTTCCTTTCTTTTCGCGGTGGCAGAAGTGCCACGCGGGTCTCTCCTTTTCTCCCTTCCTGTTTCGCGACATTGCTCGGTCCGATCTTGCATCTTCTCTCCTGACCTGGCTCCTCCATGCAGGGCGCGCCCGCTGCATGTGTGATCCTGGTGTGTCCCCGACTGGAACACTTCCTCCTTCTTCCTTAGCTTCCCGAGTTGGTGTCACGAACCCTCTACTCTGGATTCTTGTTGGTGACGTTCGTGGATTGGTGTTCAGGGATCTTGATTAGGTCGAACGTCCTGGACCGTTTGGGGGTCCCATCCTGCTGGTGTTTTGGCAGGTTTCTTCGTCCTGTCGGACTAGGCGCGTTAGCACCTTCTGGTATTGTTTGAGGGGACCCATCGCGGGTCATACTTGGTACGCGATCTTTCTGTGGATCAGCTTCTGGGGGTGCCACGCTTAGTGGTCTTCTTCGGTAACTGTTCTGCACTGTGGCGTTACCTGTGCCCTTCTTCCATCTCGTGGGGGCTGAGCCTTGCCACGTGGCACGTTATCTGCGCCCGTGCTTTCCACGGCTCTCGGACACTTGTTGCGTGTCTTCGGTACTTGCAGCTTTGGCTGGCGTCGTTTTCTTGCTGCTTTGGCTGACGTCCAGTACTTTGCTGCTTTGGACCGTCGGGTACTTGCTGCTTTGGATGGCGTCAGAAGTTTGCTGCTTCGGACCGTTGGCGGGAGTAGTTGATGCTGCGGTGATCTCCTGTGGCCACTAGGAGTCACTGCTCTCTCCGTCTTCTGATCTCGGCAGTCTTATTCCCTGATCGTTCCTCCATTGCTTGGCAGTCGTTTTCTCCAGACGTTTTGTCCTTGCTTGGATTCTTGGTGAGGCGTTGGTGCCTCTTCCCACGTCACTCTGGAAGTGGCAGCCGCCTACTCCTTGCTGGTGCGTGTGTGCGTCTTCTGCGCAGAGCGCGCTTTCTGGATTTGGGAGTTAAGATGCTTTTCTTTGGGGCGCTACTCCGCCTGTTGCCTCTAGATGGTGTTAACTTCTTTTGCGTTGAACAATGCTTGTTTCAGTGCTGGAGGATGTTGGTGCACTAATGCTTTTGGCCACTGGGTGGCAGTGTTGCTGGATCTTTTGAGCAGCCTGTCTTGTCTTTCCCGGGTGTGCACTCTACTGCTTCAGTGCACAGGGGGTTGGAGCTGCTGCTGAGAATGGGTGAGTAGATTTCCTTTGCTTTTAGTATTCCCAAAATGTACCGAATTATAAATGTGCTAAAGTCAGGCAGACATTGCAAAAGCACTGTTTATGTCCCTCTGGTGTTGTGCAGCTTTGATGCTGGGGGCAGATTTGGCAGTCTCTGTGGGTGCACCGGTGGTTCCTCTTGTTTCAGTGTCCCGGTGGGGCTTAAGTACAGTTTTGGCGGTGTGGACCGCTTTGGCGACCTCTGCCCCTCACGGAGCACACAGGGAGGGGGCTCTATGCTGATGGCGGCGCTGCGTGCAGACGGTCACTTCACCCCTTGCTTCCTTGCACTCTGCTCCTCACACGGAGCACACGAGGAGGAGGTGGGGGGCCTTCTGGTCTTGGCGGCGCTGGCCTCCTGCAGACGCTTGCTTCACCCTCGCTCTCTCTCTCTTCCCGTCCGCAGCCGCCTCGGCAGTACTCACGCGGGGGGGGAGAAGTTGCTTCACTCGGCGGGGGAGCACGTCGCTCCGGTCACTCCTCCCTGGCGGGGAACGCTCGAGGCAGGCCGCGGTTGGGCTCCGCCGGCTCTGTCTCTTGACTGTACTGTTCCGCTGGCCTCACTTTCACCGGTCTCCCGCCGCTGCAGCTTCTACCCCCACACGCTGCGCGGCGGGGACCTGCCTTGCTTCTCGCAGGCCGCGGGTGGGCTCCGCTGGCTCTGCAGTGACTGTCCTTCTCTGGGCGCTACCGGCGGGCCGCGGGTGGGCTCCGCTGGCGCTGCTTAGTCTCTTCTTCGCCGGGGGTGCCGCCAGCAGGTCGCGGGTGGGCTCCGCTGGCGCTGCTGAGTCTTCCTTCGGTGGAGGCGCCGCCAACCGGTCGCGGGTGGGCTCCGCTGGGCCCGGACCACGTCACGAGGGGGGTCGGGAGGCGGTTAGCTACTCCGCTCCCTCCCCCTCGTTGGTATTGTTAAACTTCGGGTCCGGCCGCCTTCCCCTTCACGCCGTGGCTTGCTCTGGGCCCCGCCGCTTCCGTTACACGCGCGGCGGGGGCAAGGGATGACTCGGGCAGGCCGCGGGTAGGCTCCGCTGGCACTGCTTATGAATGGCACAGTTTATTTGTTAGCGCTTCGCCCCTGGGGCTCACCTTCGGCCGGCGGGCCATAAGCTGCGTCGCTGTCGCGGCGGATGGACTCCGCCCGGCCCTTGCTCCTCTTCGGTGGGCTGTTTTGCTTCGCGGCCGTCTCAGGTGGGCTCTGGGCGGTCCGCTCATTCCCGGTGGCACGTTGGTGGCGGCTGACGCGGGTGGCTTCGGTCGGCTAGCTGTTCGCCTCTTGATGGCTGCTGGTCTCCGACGTGCTCACCGGCTTCCGGGCTCGCTGTGCCTTGCTGCAGGGGTGCTCTTCAAGCGGGCACTCTCTCCCCTTTTTCTTCAGTGTAGGGTAGTGGCACGCATGGCTTGCACTACCGACCTCGTCGCCATTGTAATGTTGAAAGTAATGGGCCCTGGGCCCCCATGTTAGGCGCAGCAAGGATGGACACGGACACCAGGAATGAGTGGTAGGAAAGGTCCTGAGCACGTGCGCTCAGCCTCTTTTATTGGCAGCGTCATGTGACACCATGACGTCTGTGGTGGGTGGGTGTATAGTGTGTTACATTACACAGGAACACTAGAACGTGTACACACCAAGACACTACAGATATCAATGCCCATGCTGTATAATTTTGTTTGGAAGCTGTTGGTTATGCTCAAGTGCTCGTTTCTTGCTGCCTGAGCTCTTGATATGTATACATTCGGTCTCCTGTACTTTTCTAAGTTCTATCCTGAGCTGGGTATCATTCCCTTGAATGTTTTTCCAGGGCCCTGAGACTCTCACGTGCAAATCAAATGCACTTTTCTCAATTAAATATCATTGAATAGGACTGAAGGGTCGTCTTCAAGCCACAACTGCATCAGATCTGACATTCATGTGCCAAGGAAGGGTACTAGTGCTGATTGGTGAAAAATCTGTTTCACACCCAACATATTTTGTTATAAAAGTGTTGACCATGCATAAAGCAAAAATCACACACAGCACTGGCTAAAATGTCACAGTTAACTCTATGGTTCTCTTACACAGACCTCGGAAAAGTGAATGGGTGAGAAGGCCATGCTGGAAATAAAATCTGTCGCCTGCAGTGTTTGGTGGTTTTACTAAGTCGAGCAGAAACTTTAGATCTCAGCCTCGACCGCGCTGCTGTCAAAGATGCCTAATGCTAACAATGTCCATAGAATTAGCTTTGGGTCACATGCTTTCAACTAGCAGCTTTCTTTGACCGTCCCTTTGTCAGCATTTTTATTGAGACTTTGTTAATTATGTCTTTTGATTATGGAATTTCACAGCGTTGGAATTTCACAGCGTAGCTGTCAAACATGCTAACAATATACGTATAGTGGGCTTTGAGTCTGCCCCGACCAACCAATGGCTTTCTTTATTCTGCCTCTTTCAGCCATTGGTTTGAGACTCTGCATAGTATTGATTTCTCACCTAATCCTAGGTGCATAGGACTGCTCGTATGAGGGAATAATTTGCAACTACAGACTTCTCTACCTGTCCTACTGCTCTCTCTTGTCTCGTTAAAACCAGGAAATGCTGCATGGCCTGTATTTCTGCCAGGTTCATTTGCAAGAGAGAACAAGCATTTACAATGCAACGGTTTTGCCTTTGGAAAAGTTAGAGCTATTGGCATTGTAAATGACAATTTTTTTATTTATGTTTTCTTTTTGAAAACGATAAATAAATTGCATTGTCATTTACAATGCCAATAGCTTAATCTCTCGCAAATGCCACACACACCCACACCCACAGAGCCCCCCACACACACACCCACACAGAGCCCCCCCACACACCCACACAGAGCCCTCACACACACTGTGAGCCTCCCCACACACTCAGACAGAGCCCTCCACACACCCACACAGAGCCCCCCCACACACCCACACAGAGCCCCCCCACACAGAGTCCCCCCACACAAGTCGGTACTATGTAGCTGCCTTTATACTTTAGTTCCTCTATCCCCAAAGTGCACTACCTCTACCTGCTAATGTAAACCACCCAGTTTGATCTCTGCCTCGTTTCCCCTCATTCATTCCACTACTCTCTTCCATCCACAAGCCCTCCACCCAGACTCTCAAAATTTTAAAGCGATTGACACCATCTCTGGCGTTCAGTAACAACTCTTTTTGATCTTCCTTATCTGACAAAAACGTTTCCAATCCTACAAGCTTGAAATATGTTCTGAATTACATTTTTCCCCTACTATTGTAGCGCCACAAACATCACAACAGTAAACCTCTACAGTTCTTACAGGGCACCGTTGAGGCATACTCCGTCAAGAATGGATGGTGAGCATGGGCGCTCAACCAGGAACGTCACATAAAATAAACTAGAGGATTGAGATTGGTGAAAGAGGGATAGGTAAGAGAGGTTACCTGCAAAGTGGATCTTGACGAGGTCCAAGGGGTGCAGTACCAGTGTGGACACCAAGCCCCCGCTGAGGCCGGCCAGCAGATTCTCGTAGCGGACATGTCTGAAGAGAGACGGGCGCTCAGGAGCCGGGATGGAGGACTTCAGCACCGACATTCCCTGTGTCTAGATCTCTGGAAAGAGGGGGGTTTAAGGCTACACGAGGGTAAAAGCCCTTCGATCTGTAACGATGGTGTGAGCAACTCGGAACGGCGTCACTCAATGAAAGTGAAACCATGAGGTGTTGACGCAGCCCGGCAGATAGCATGAGATCACTTGCTTGGAAGTGTGACAGGTGTGACGGGTATATGTGGTGAAGCTTCAGATACTACGGGCGTGCTGCCAGGTGTATGAGATTTTTACTGGCACCGTGGGGAGGGAGGTTACAGAGTACACATTTAGGAACATTGTGCTCTGAGACTGTACACCAATGCAGCTGAAGAAGGGCGCACGTTGTATCAGTCGACTCACTGACGTGACCTTTAGCACTCTAAGCTCCATGGAGACAGAAGAAGGACAATGTGAGCAACCTGTGTGTGCAGTTTCTAAACTGCCACTATGGCCTGGCAAAATAAACCTTTTGCCAGGCACTTATCTTCCTTCTTAATACATAGAAGTCAAGCCCAGGGTAAGACCTTGACAGCCCCGAGGATGGATTGTGTGGCAACTGTGGCAAATCCATAATTATGTGAAAAATGCGGCTGCCACCTAAATACATAATTCCAGTAGCCCTGCCTATAATATTCTAGTTCTTGACTTTATTAATAAAAATAAGTTACACAAAGTGAATGTCTGGTTTCAGTACATCTTTCAATGCTGGTGCCTTCTCTGTTTCTGAAAGTGACCTATTCTCATAATATACTAGAAATGAATCCAGAAAAATTAGCCCAATTGCACAGTATCACACAATGAGTGATATTTACAGAAACTGGGTTATGAACTTCGGTTTCTCTGCCCAATATGATCTAATATGAATATGGCAACAATGTGCTAACATATTATTTTGGGGATTTTGGCTCACTTTTGGGGTTCACAAAAACACAAGCCAAACAATTGTGTGGTGACGCGTTTGTGTCCTGTGCTATTTTTTTTAATTTTTTGCCTGTTACTGTTTTGCATCAGAAAAGAAACATTGTTTGCATTTTCCAGATGCAGAACAGCATCGGTAACAAGCGTGGCATAGTCAAAAGGTCGGGTAATGTTTCTGAAAGACGGGACACATTGGCTTTGCCAATTCTTGTTTTAAAAGATGCTAAAGCCGCTGCCCTTTGTCAAGAAAGAAGAGTAAAACGTCAGTAGGTATGCAGAGTGTAATACGATCTGACGCTTGACTATAGAGGAGTGAAATCCACCAAAAAGGCAACAGACAGGCATTCCCTTGATCCCTCGTCTGACTTTGCGGACGTGGAAAAAATGAAGAAAACATATATTCCAATAGAAAATCGTAAAAAATAAGGTTTTGTGAGTGACATTTAAGTTTCCGGAGGCACACGTCGGCACATTGATTGATGTATTTAAGTGTTTTGTGCAGTACCGAATCTTGTCCTCTTTCGGTTGTCGTGTCTTAGTCTACGGACTGAACCTGGCGGTGCCGCGGCGCCGTTTGTCGATGTTATTGAGTTTGACGAGTCCGGGCAGGAGTTGGCATACCCTGCTGGAGTGTAAGTTGCGCAGCTGCTTGGTTTGGTGTCGGGGGTGTGAAGTGAGATGTGCCGCCACGGAGCAGTGGTGCGGGTGTTAGGGTGGCCCAGTTTTTGGGCCAGTGAGCCCAGTTCATCTGTCTGCCAATCAGGGTGTATGGAGCGGGACCGGGACGAAGAAGGACTGCGGGCGGAGGGAGGGGGGAAGAGCAGGACGGAAGGAGCTGCGGGCGGAGGGGGGGGGAAGAGCAGGACGGAAGGAGCTGCGGGCGGAGGGGGGGGGGAGCGGGACCGGGACCTGGAACAAAATAATTTTTAAAACTGGCAGATGACGGGAGAGCGGGAGGGGGGCGGGAACGGCCACGGGAGAGCGGGAGGGGGGCGGGAACGGCCACGGGAGAGCGGGAGGGGGGCGGGAACGGCCACACACTGACGGGAGAGCGGAAGGGGGGCGGGAACGGCCACACACTGACGGGGGGGGCGGGAAACGAACCAACAGCGGGAGGGGGGGACAGGAAAGGGAAGACTCACCTGGACTTCCTCGGCCGGCGAAACAAACCTCGACGAGCCCGCAAAAACGCCCCGCCCACCGAGTGAACACGTCTACATGACGTGAGCAGAAAGGGAAAAATTCTCGGGAACGCCCCCGAATCTGGTCCGGCCTTTGACGGACAGATCCGGCTCCCAATGGCTAGCCTCCATTTATGGAGCTAGCCAATGGGAGGAGGGGGCGGATACCCGACCCCACATAGAGGATTAGAGGATATCATTAGATTTTGCTAGCGCATGCGTACTTCGTACGCATGCATCGCTAGTCAAAACCTAAAAAGGGCTAGCTTTGTTTAAGCGTTAAACTATCATAAGGCTTGCTTGTGGTTGTACTTTGGCTTTTCAATTTTGGCTTGTCACTGGGTAAAGGGATCTGTTATTGATCTATATTTTTGTTCTTTCCTCATCACATATAGGACTGAACAGGGTCGCAACTACCCCTGAAATGTGGGGGGGGATTAAAACTCATACCCAGGGCTGGCCCTAGCCGTGGTCGCACACGGTGCAACAGTCTTTTTTGGTGCCGCCTCCCCCATTTCCTCCCTCTCCATGAATTCCCTCAGTACTACTCACCAACATTGCACCTCATCTCTCCATAGCACCTTTCTTACAAACATTTCATTTTTTTATAGCGCTACTCATAGTTTACTCACACTCAGTTCTGTGCTCTGCATGGTACCCGTTCTTTGTAGCAGGCACGTTAACCCTCTGTGCTGTGTGGGTGGCAGGAGTGACTGTAGGGTGAGTGAGGTGACCATATGAATTTGGGTGCGGATGGTAGTGTAGAGTGGGACAAATTAATGCATGGTTAGTGATGGGCTTGTTTGAGTGAGATTGCAGATTGAGCAGTGAGGGGGACAGGTGGGTGAAGTGTCACATGAGTGCGGGTGAGTAGTGTGCTTCTGTGACTGCAGGGTGAGGTACAGGGTAAACAGCGCAAGTACATTTTGAGCGCTGATCGATCACTTTTAGTGCAGGGTGAGGGGTGAATGGTGTGAGTGCATGGTGATCAGTGTGAGTGCATTGTGATCGATGTGAGTGCAGGGTGATAATGAAAGTGAAGGGCGAGAATGAGGAGTGAGTTGTCTGAATGCAGGGTTCATTCCCAGACACTTGAAGTAACTCATCATGGTGAGGGGGGCAAGATGGTGTCCACGGTGTGGACGTGTGTGTGAGCAGCTCCCGGATAGCCCACCTGTCCGGTTGGTCTAATGGTGGCTTAATGGTGGCGGAAACATCGCAGCAGTGGAAAAGACGAGGCACCAGTCGTTTTTTATTACTGGAAGAAAAATTCCCGTTGCTGAGAATACTGGTTTGCGGTGGAATTGTTGAAATACATTGTATTTTGTGTACAGCGGCGGTCTGCGGTAAGCAGGCAGCTGGCTCACCTGAGTCCAAGCCGGATTCCGGTGTGAGCGGCGTTCGCACTCAATGTTCGCGTTACGGCGGAGCTTGCAGTGAGACTGATTCCAGTTGCCGAGAGGAGGGGCTCCATGAGACCGGCGTAGAGGCGAATGCCGTGGAGAGACTGCTCTTCCCTGTGTACAGGTTCAGCAGGCGCTGGTAAAGAAAAAAGAAAACGGGGAAATCGGGACTTAGAGACACGGCTCCGGTGAGTGAATGAAGGCAGTTGGCAAGGAACTAGTGTGAATACGTTCCTAGCGAAGCCTCGATGTATGTCTATCGCTGGAAGAGCTTGTGGGGGCGATTTTTTGTAGATTGCTATTCTGCCAAAAAAACACGTATTTGAACCAGCAGGCTAGGTTGGTTAGAATTGAATATGTAAGCTGGTTGGTGCGGTGGACAATACTGACTGTAGGAACAGCTGCTGAATCTGAGAGGTGCAACAACGTGTTTTACTGTATTCCTGATACTTGCGGAAAAGTAGCAGTCCATAATGTTGCAAAAAACGGCTTGTGGTGGAAAGACAAGAGAAAGTGGGGAAACGGTAGTTGTAACTCAAGCGGCGCTAGCGAGGAAAGGCCCAAAGGATTCTGCAGTTGAAGTGGAACAGGAGGGCAATATATTAAGTAAAGGCCATAACCAGACAACCGTTAAGATCCCACAGATCTTTCAAGCGGCGGCTAGTAAGAAATCATCGGTATTATTATTAGCACCATTAAAAACAACCCGGCTTTAGAAGCTCAAAGTATAGGAGATGAGGAACGCGCCTCTGAGCAAGTTCAGACTGTCATTGCTAATGCCACAGGAATTGGAAACAAAGAATCCGCTTTAATAGAGGGAGATGGTGTAATTAATGATGAAAGGACTGAAGCTACTAGTAGCAAGGAGAGTGGGTTTTACTCCTTGTCTGAACATTTATATGAGTCAGATGAGGAGGACCTCCAGCGGCAGGGAAATGGGTCCTTGGGAAGTTCCCCCAAAAGTATGGGCAACGACTCAGAGAGCCTTCCTCGGGTGATCACAGCCATGAAAACACTCACAATACGGACGTTGGTTCAGGAAGGTGGGTCTGGTATTGAAATGACGGAGATACCGGAGTGGGAGCTCTCTACAGGAGAGAAGACGCTTGATGGATTGAATCTTTCTGACCAGGCAGCTGGGGGCATGGTGGAGGACATACAAGGAGAAATATCATTGGAGGGAATTTATAGATGCATATCTGAGCATAGAATGGAAACTGGGGTAGAAAACTCCAAAACACACACAGCCTGCATGAAGTTACAGAACACAGTGAGACGGCCAGCTAAAACATGTAACGACTTTACAGAAAGAATGACTGAAGCAGAGACTCGCATTTCGGCGCTAGAAGATCAGATGGTGGCGCAAAAGGATTTAGTAGCAGATATTAAGGCTAACAAAGATGATGTACATAATAAACTCATGGATATGGAAAACCATCTGTGCCGTAATAACCCTCATATTTTGGGGTTGCCAGAAGGGCTAGAGGGGCAAGATGTCCGACAATTTGTAATTGAAATGTTTGAGGAAGCGCTCCCTAAACTTAAAGAATGGAAATGGTCAACGGAAATACAAAGAGTGCATTGATTCCCTTTTTGGCAACGGATAGCAAAAAAGGTCAATCTGCGCAGCAACCACGAGCGAGCCTGATCTCATTAAATAATAATTTCCTGGCTCGATAGGCAGTATACGATCTGGCACGACCTGATAAGAAAAGAACTGGAAAGGGGACACCATTTTTTGTTAGACCGGACTACTGCCAGTTTACAGTGGAAAAACGGTGGCAGATGCGCCAACTGATAAATCTGTTTCAGGCTAAAGGCATACAAGTATTTTTATTGAATCCAGCCACTTTAAAGGTTGTTAATAAGGGGCAGGCACGTTTTTTTACTTCGGATGTTGCAGCCAAGGAATATCTTCAGTCTTTAGGATGATCAGGATAGATGTTTAGATAACGTCTGTCGTCAGTCATTGCTTTTGTTAATGTTAGAAGTAATGTTGGATAGTTTAAGCTAAGACAAGTTAAGATATCGTTTTCACCTTAAGACAATATTGCTAGACGGGTGAGCACTAGGTGGGCTTTTCACTGAGCATCACAAGGGCGATTGGCCCTAAGACCTCTATAATGGGTGAGGGTCACGGGGATGGGGGTGTTCTGGTGTAGGTGGTGGGGTAGAGTGGGGGGTCACTGGGAAGTAAGGGGATGGGTGGGTGGAAGGTAAAGGGGGAAAAGTCAGTTCATAGCATGTACTGTTGGGATGATGCGTACATAGAGTTATTCATGGACGTGAGATATAATGTTGTTAATGGCAGGTATGGGGAGTGCTAGGAGGCTGCATATTTGTACATATAATGTATGTGGTCTAAACAATGCTCTTAAGAGGAAACGTATTGCTGTCGATTTAAGGTTAATAAACCCAGACATTTTGTGTTTACAAGAGACACATGTGCCCTGGACTAACTGTAGGATATTATGCGAGCTGGGTTATACATTAAGTACAAGTTCTAGACAGTCTATTATGAATAGGGACGTGGTGATTTTAGCTAGATGTGGATTACCTGGGACGGAAAGGGAGAAGGTAGATAATCTGGGAGGTGGGCCATCACAGAATGTATTATAGGGGGTATCAAGACAGTTCAATGCACGGTGAATGGGTCGAATGTGGATGAGGCCGAGACTTTGACATTTTTTAATGTTGAATTGGCCATGTGGGGAACTCCGTTGATACTGTGTGGGGACTTCAACATACAAGGGGAAGGACAGATGTGGGATCCGCAGTATGAAAAGTATACGGCGCGTAAGCCAAAAGTATATAGGGCCCTACAACTTTTGCAGAATCATCGGTTAGTCGATGGATGGGCTGTTGTGAACCATGGGGATCCAGGTTATACGTTTTATTAATTTACCCACGACAAATTAGTTTGGTTAGATTATATGTTCTTGTCTAGGCCACTTACTGGAGGTGCAAAGATGCAGGTATGGCCACGTATTATTCGGTCGGATCATGGTCCCGTGATATTAGACCTTACTAGTTTGAGTCAAATGAGGGAATATCGGTCATTCACTTTTAATAAAAAGCTATTAGGAGACTGTCACTATATTGGTCATATTAAAACCTGGGCAAAATTATTTCTGGAGAGCAATAGAGGTTTGGCTGCCCAACCAATGGTATGGGATGCACTGAAAGTGGGGCTGAGAGGTGAGACACTTAGCTATGGCTGGGCTAAGCAAAGACAACAGAAGGAACACATGCTGGACCTTCTCGAGGAGGTGAAGGTAGCAGAGCGGGAACTTATGCAAGTGGTGAGAGATAAAGAGGATACTAAGGAGCCGCAAAGTAAGATAGCATGTTGTAAGACTAAGATCAATGGGGTTTGGTGTCACGAAATAGCGGCTCAATATAAACTGTATCAAGAGGAAAGATATGAATATGGGGAGGCAACTGGTAGATGTTTGGCCAAAAGGTTGCTGTGTAGGCAAGCAGCACAGAGAATAGAATTATTGGAAGATGGGAAGGGGGCGTGGCTGAAACTATGGAAAGGATAGTAGAGGTGTTCCATTCTTATTATAAAGAGCTATGTACACAAGAATCAGTAGCGATGGCTAACATAGTGAAGTTTCTGCAGACATCGGAGTTAACTAGGCTTGGACAAGAAGAGCGAGAAGTGTTGGAAGCCCCAATTACAATGTTGGAGCTTGTGGAAGCATTGGGATCATTACCTGGGGGGAAGAGAAAGGACCAGATAAACTCCTGTTGAAGACATATCGCATACTTTTTCAAATTATAAAAGAGGACATGCTGGCTACATTTCTTGAGGCCCAGGTTGGAAATCCACCACCTTCTTGTGACGATGCCAATATTGTGGTTTTTAAAAAGAAAGACAAGCCAGCGAGTCTCCCTGGGTCGTATAGACCCATATCATTAATAAATACAGATGGCAAGGAGTACTCTAAAATTCTCGCAACTAAGCTCGCTCAAGATATCACCCGTTGGTTTCCAGGATTCAACATGGTTTTATACCGGGTAGGAGCACGGTTAATCACTTACACAGAGTGATTGCAATGATAGACTATGCTAATGTACAGCAAAAAAATATAGGAATCATTTTATTAGACGCGGAAAAAGCGTTTAACTGCGTATCATGGTCATTTTTGTGGGCTGTTATGCTTAAAATGGGGTTTGGACCCCGCTACATTATATCTCTACAAACTATGTATAAAAGACCACAAGCTAAAATATGCAAAATGGGCAGAGAGTCATCTCCAGTATATATTACTCGGGGAACAAGGCAGGGGTGTCCATATTCGCCCCTGCTTTTTGCTATTTATATCAATCCATTGTTATCATTATTTTTTATTTATTTTTTTGTCCTCATTTGCCCCTCCTCACCCTTCTCTCTTACGGTTGCGCCACAGGGTGTTTTCATCTCATATAATAGGAAATTCTTTTACCCTTTTGGGAGGGAGTACACTCCCTTACCTAACCTTCGTAGAGCAAAATTTCCACCGAGATTTCAGAGAAGCTTAATCATGGGACTTACTGACACCCTTGCCTTAAATTTTCACCTATAACCTTCACCCATAATGATTTAAAAAGAGAGTCCAAAATGTGTATCTTTTCTCCTGCCGACCACTCATATCCAACTTTGCCACCGCCCTCATAGCCCTAATCCAAGCTAAGCATGTCGGGGAATCAGCAGAGACCCATAGCTTACATATTTCCCTTCGGGCCAACAGAATAGCATAGAATACCAACTTAAATTTATCGTCCACACCCCTGATTTGAATATCTAGCCTACCAGTAATGACAAGTTCAGGGCTTACCTCAAAATCCTGGGCCAGTACCTTGGACAAGCATATACTCATATCTCCCCAGAAGCCTTTTATCGCCGGGCATGTGACAAACATGTGCATATCGTCCTCATTTGGGCTGGTACATTTAGGATATCTCACCGACCCACCGTTTTTGAATTTAGCCAGCTTCTTTGGCGACCAATACGCCCTGTGGAGAGTGAACAAGTGGTTCCTTCTTAAATTCGCAGGTTTTACCACCTTATAAAGAATCAACATAGTTACTTGCCAGTAGTCTTCTGTAGCGATCCTTGGCAAGCACTCTCCCCACAGGTGGTCCGGCAGTGTGAATGGTCCGTCCTCCATCTCAATAATTGCCCAGTACCAGCTCGCCACTTCTTTCTTTATCGGGGCCTCTTCAGCCAGCTTCTCCTCGAATTCATTGTATACCCCTATTAGATTGTCTTTCCCCACCGCCCAGCTTTGTATCTGGAGGTATTTAAATTTCGAAAAGTGGTGCCCCCATTTTTGTTCGCAATATGACCACGGCAATAAACTCCGATCCAAAAAGAGATCCCCCCAGCACTGAGGACCCTCTACTCTTAACCCTCTTGCCAACGCATCTTTTGTCCAACTTGGAGCACCTGGTGACTCCCAGATCGGTGCTCTTGCACTGAAGTATGGTATTTTTGTGGCCCTTCTGATTCTATACCAGAGCATTGCCAAATCCTTCGAAATTTTCAATCTCACTTTTTTGAAGTATTTTGGGTCCGAAAATTTGTACATAAACCCATCTTGTTTAATGCTCTCTGCTCTTAACATCACAGATAATAGTTCCCCGATCACCGAGCTTTCAGGAATTCCCAAAAGCATTCTGCAGTTTTTAAGCCCAAAGGCCCAAGCATATATCTGAAAATCCGGTGCAGCTAAACCTCCTTTCAAAAGTCTTCTCCTGATTTTCTTCCAGGACAAGCGTGATCCCAATCTCACTCTGCAATCGTACAAAACCCTCTTTCTCAAACATAAGAGGTAACGTATCAAATAAGAAGGTTATCTTAGGCAGCGCCATCATTTTTACAAGGTTAACCCGTCCATAAAGCGTTAGAGGCTAATGGACCCACCCCCTCAAAGCCAGAGATATTTCCTTCCTGACTTTAGCAAAGTTGACCTTAGTGATATCTTTTATATCTTGAGTAATTTGGACACCTAAGTACCTTATTTCTTTTTTACAAACTAAACCCTCCGCTACCATATTCCAGGACATAATTTCTGTCTTATCAGCATTTAGCTGATATCCAGAAACTTCGCCAAATTTCTTCGTTAAAGAGCCTATGGTGTCCAATGTTTGATGTAAATTTGATGTTAGGATAACTATATCATCTGCATATAGCCCAATCTTTCTAACCCAACCCTGACATTCAAAAGGGGGTATCCCACCTGCCTCTCTGATTTTACAGGCTAAAGGCTCTATATACAGATCGAATAACAGGGGGGACAAGGGGCATCCCTGCCTTGTGCCTCTCATTACTTTTATTGACTTTGTTAGTACCCCGTTAACTAAGACTCTCGATGTAGGTGACTGATATATTCGGGCCAAAACCCCACCAAAGTTGACCCCCAATCTTAAATGTACTATCAAAGCCTTCAAAAACTCCCAATTCACACGATCGAACGTCTTAGCGGTGTCGAGGGCGACTACAGCCAGAGGGAGGCTGTATGTACCTGCAAGGTCTATGCTTCCAATCAAAGAGAATATTAACTCCCTTAAATACCTGCCCTTAATGAATCCTCTCTGATCTTCGTGGATAAGGTGGGGGGGCTATCCTAGCAAGCCTATCTGCCATGATCTTAGTAAACAACTTATAATCACTGTTTAAAAGTGAAATAGGCCTGTATGAATCCAGGTTCTTTGGTGATTTTCCAGGTTTGGGAATAACAATAATATTTGCCTCATTCCATGATGTGGGAAGAGTCGCCTTGCCTAAAAAAACCTCGTTAAAAACTTTACTTATTAAAGGCAGCAAGCTCCCCCCCAAAACCTTATATACCTCCACCGGTAGTCCATCCGGGCCTGGTGCTTTCCCTTTTTTGGACTCTTTAACAGCTTTCTCTACTTCCCCCTGGCAGATTTCTTGGTTTAACAGCTCTTGCATTTCTTCTGTCACTGGAACCAAAGCTTTTATCCATTTTTCTATTTCATCCTTTTTGGGAGCAAGATCTTCCCTATATACCTCCTCAAAGTGTCTGTAAAAAGCTTCAACTATCTCTTTAGTTTCTGTCACTACACGGCCTGAATCCCCCTCTTTTATTTCTTTAATCATATTTCTTATCCGATCCCTCCTGGCTTTCCACGCTAGTAGTTTACTAGTGCCTTCTCCATATTCAAAGTGCATCAGATTCGAGGCCTCCCATCTTTCTTTCACCCTCTTGTTAACCACTGTGACTACCTCTTCTTTCAATTGCTCCAGATCTTGCACAATTTTTTCCTTCACCAGCGGGTCCCCTGAATTCACCATTACTGTCTCCTTCTGACGAATCTCCTTCTCTAGAACCTCTATTTTATTAAAATAAGCTCTTCTTTTCTTTGCCCCCAAAAGCTCCCAGTCTGCCCCGGAGAAAAGCCTTAGCCGCCTCCCAAACAATGTCTATCCTTGCTGAACCCACATTTTGCTCCACAAATGCATCAACTTCCTGCTTAAGGATTTCCATAGCCTCATAATCATACAGAACAGTACGGTCCAATCTCCAAACTGGAGCTGATTCAATAGATTCCATTTTAAGCTCCAAGTTGACCGCTGAATGATCTGATAGATGTACCCCCACATGCATTATCTGATTCACTTTATCTGTTAGTCTTCGATCTATTAGAAAGTAGTCTATCCGAGACCTGTGGTTATATTTTTTATTATAGTACGTATAACCTAATGCCTGGCCTGCCCTTAGTCTCCACGCGTCGCTTAAACCAAACTGCACTATCAGGTCCTTTACTCTAAGTGACATTTTGCTATTGGTCAGGGCCCTGCTGTTAGCTGATCTGTCTAGTTTATTATCCAGCACCGTATTAAAGTCGCCTGCTAAAACAATAAAACCTGTCAGACCCATCATTTCTTTGATTAGTTCATCTAGGGGGCCCACATCATCTTGGTTTGGACCGTAATACCCTATAATATTATATATAAGACCATTTATCCTTAAATTCACAATCAACCACCTTCCTTTGATATCGGCCACAATTCCCTCTGCAAGACAATCTAACCCTTGCCTGATCAGGATAGCAATACCTTTAGCCACCGCCGTTTGTGGAGTGTAAAACACATGCTTTAACCATCGCTGTGAACCTAAATATTTCTTACATTCTGCTTCCGTTAAATGAGTTTCTTGCTGAATCATAATTTGAACTGAAAGATCTCTCAAGTATTTCATAATCCTATCCCTTCTAGCTTTGACCCGAAGGCCAATTACATTCCAGGACATCCAGGTTAATACCTTAACTTTACCCCCCACCATCCAACATCTTCCCACTACTTTTCGACACCCAGGTGAAAAGATGACTTATGAGAACAAATGTTATCTTTTTTCCTAACCCAACCCCGTGACCTTTCCCTCCTATCCCTCCTATCCCCATCTTTCTCCCCTCCCTCCCATTCTTCCTCCCCCACCCTCCCTCCCCGGAAAACCCAACCTTCTTCCTTAGACCCATCCTGGGTCCTTTGAGTGCCTGTTCTGCTGGTCGTGTTTCTATCCACTACTTTTACCCAATCTAAAAAAGCCCTCGGCATGGTCCTTACTGTTTCTCAACTGATTTATATCGGTTTACTCTTATACCTCTCCATTCTGACATTGTTCCAGAAAAGCGTCTACATCCTCAACAAATCTGAACGTGTACATTTTATTTTTCCACATCACTTTTAAAAAGGCAGGGAACTTCAGTTGTACACTCGCTCCTAAACTTCTTAATGGTTCAATTCTCTTACCTAGCTCCCACTGCCTATTGGCAGTTACCACAGATAGGTCTGACCGAACCTCAACCCTAGCCTCTCCCACCCTCAATGCTCCCTTCTTGAGAGCAGCTGCAAGGATTTTTTCCTTTAAGCTATATGTTTGAAAATTTATCAAAATCCTCCTGGGTTTTGAGCGATTTGGATTGAGTCTGAAAGGGTCCCGATGTATTCTCTGAATGTCCAAAAGAATCTCTTCTTCTGTTTCTTCTAACTGGAGTTCTGCCTTTAATAGGCGCACAGTAAACTCCCTTATATTGTCTCCTTCCTTCCCCTCCGGAAGTTTCAACATTTTTAAATTATTCCTGCGCTGCATATTTTCCAGTCTCTCTAAGCGTTCCTCATAGATTCTTTCCTTATGTCTTAACTCGTCCAGATCTTTACTGTGTACCCCCACCTTGCCTTGAATTTCCTTAATTTCTTTCTCCAGTGCTTCTGTGCGGACATTCAACTCCTCATACTTGGCCTCCAACAAGGCACAAGCCTCTCTGATCCCTTCTTGATTAGCCTTTGACTCCTCGAACCCTCTGTGCACATCTAAGTCAAGCTTTTTTAATAATGCAATAACTATAGAGTCTGAACCCCCTGCCTCCATGAAGTCCTTGTCCCTTTCTCCACTCCCTCCTGACTTTTCAACACTCTGTGTCTCTAACGTACAGGGTATTTCCTCTGAAATCCCGGGACCTCCACAGGCGCCCATCTCCTCTTGCTCAGTCTTGGCCACATCCTGACTTTCTTCCTCCATTTCTAGGATTTTATACCTGTTTGGACTCACAAGCTCAGTCCAATCCACCCAAACCTTGTCTGAACCAGACTTCTCTATAGTGTTTTCAACACCTCCTTCCTGTGGAGTCTTCTCACTTTCTTGCTCTTGCTCTTTAATTACTCCTTCAAGTTTTCCTGGAGGAGTGCTATCTAGAATAGACCCCCTTGTAAGAACCAACGTCTTGGGCTGCGGCTTAAAATAATCGTTCAGCGAGGGGTTAACTGTTATTTTTTTTCCCTGTTTGCTTATTCTGTTGTTATACTTTATATGTTTTTTTGCATTAGTCTTCTGACACCTTTCTTTATTTCCTCTAACAGCTCCTTGCGAACCAAATTCCCCCTCTCCTTTAGTCTTAGCTGTGCTTCTTAGTTCATATCCCACATTTCTCTTATGTGCCTCGCCATGTACAATTTCTCCCTTCCTACTGCTCGCTTTATCCTGAGCAGTCTTAACCTTGACCTTTACCTTGAGCCCTTCCTCATGTACCGCTATTCCCTCCCTCACGTCTCCCACAGTAACAACAGCTTGTACCTGCGTTTGTTGTCCGCGCCCTTGTCCTGCCTCTGTGCCTGACTCTTTCACGATCCCGGTGCCTCTCCCAACCGCCCCGCCAGCACAGAACTGAATTCTGGCCGCGGCTCGCCTGCCCCACCCGATCTCCACTGCGGCACTGGAAACAACAAACGAGATTAAGTCAATGATATGTGGGCATTATCAAGTTCGAGTTTTAGCTTATGCCGACGACATAGAGAGAGTAACACCTGATCCAGAGCAAGCGGTTAGGGAAATTGAGAATTTGACTCAGAAATATGGGGAAGTGGCCGGGTAAAGTTGAATGTATCCAAAACCCAGATTGTTTGTACTGAAGGACTTTGCCTTGGAGAAGAAAGTGTTGCGAGAGAAGCTAGGTATCTGGGCATAAAAATCAGGATGTTACTTCAAGCGGTAGTGGATGCTAACTAGGCAGATATAGTATCTTCGGCTAAGCGACAATTGGATAGGGTTGAATGTCTGCATTTGTCAATGGTACGGAGATGCAATGTGCTTAACCCCTTCCATGCTCATGACAAGCTCAGCTCGTCATGCAGTACACTGCTTGTGTGCTCATGACGAGCTAAGCTCGTCATGAACAATGGGAGTCCTAAAATATCAGCACAGAGGGGGAATTGCTATAGCATTGATGTGGTTAAAATGTGTATAATCTCTAAGGCAATGTACTATTTTAGGACTGTTTCGCTGGAGCTAACACGCCTTCAACTGCCAAAGTTACAATCCATTGCTGATAGGTTTATTTGGGGCCAAAAGAAAGCTCGTTGAGCTTCGAAGTATATGATGTTACTGTTGGAGCGAGGGGGATGGGCAGTACTGAACTTTGCATTTTATTACTTAGTTTGCCTTTTACAAAATATGCAGTATCTGGTGACTGGAGAGGAGGGTCAATTAGCTGAAGCACCTAATATATATCAAATGTTTTGAATGAATATTTTTGGGATTGTCCTTTAATTATATACTCGGTTTCTAGGTACCTTTTCTATATTGGTTTTACTGTAAATTTCTTATAACATGTTTTTTCTTGCAGTGTGTTCACTGTATTGATTTTGTTAATAATAATACGTTTAAATGCTTGTATAAGTGTGTCAATCTTGTATATATTCATGCCCATGCTGGTGGGGTGGGGGGAATGCTAGCGGCTGTTGGAGTGAGCAATATAGAGAGCTGACCCCTGCAGGGCCTTCCTGAACCCGTAATAATCCCGCATTACCTGAGGCTGGAAAGGCCAGCAAAACGTACCCTATGGGCCCGAAGCCTGGTTAGGTCGAGATAAACAAGGCTGTGGGGCTCTGCCATCATCAATACCACTGTTGTCTTGTTCTATATCTCAATCTGTTTGTGTTTGTTTCTTCTACTCTGATTGGATTGGATACGGAACACTTGGAGGAAGTGTTTCCCTTTGTTGACGGTTAACTGTTTCTGTTGATAGCCGGGGAAGCCGGATTGCAAGGGAATTTGAGGGTCTGGCGTGACGGCGAAGTGGCTGTTCGGGTAGATGCCTCACAGACTTGTTTTGGTGAAAACTTGAGATTATACCTGGTGTCTTAGCGGTGTACGGCGTTACTCGCTCGGACGAATCCTCTTCGGGAAAGCCCTGGGAGCAACTGGGTAAGCTAAGGTTCTGGAGCTATATGCCCAGACGCCCGGCCCAACCAGAACAGGACCATGGGATGGCCTGTAAGAGGGTTCGTGGTTCGCCTGACAAGTGATCTCAGAGCAGTCTAGGGACTGCTTCTTTGTGTTGTTGATTTGTTGGTCTGGAATTCTGTTGAATCAATTCCCGAACGAGAGTCGATGGGCTCTGTTCATTATTAAAGACGTCATTTGCATAGAAAAAGAATACGAAAGAGATGTTGCCTTGCACTACTTTACAGCACTTTATACGTACGAATGAGGTATCGAAGACTGAGTGATGAGAAGGACGCGTCCGCATGTGAATGAGTTTTGAAGTTTGTGAATAAAATTGTGTGATTATTATCATGCCTTATTTTAGTAAAATATTTTTCGGGTGTTGCTGTCGGCAAGGTACACGGCTGGAAGAAAAACAGCCGGCCCCTCCCGAGGGCAGTCCTAGCTTTGATATGTATGTCAAACATGGTTTGCAGCCAATTCTATTTAATACACTCTGGCACAAATATACCAGAGATAATTCGGATTTGCAATGGCCTCTGACGGGGTCATTTGATGAACAAAAAATAAATTATATACAAAACAAATTGTTCATGAAAAGAAGCCACAGTCGATGTTTGATTCCCTGAACTTATGGTTGAAGGAAGCAAAGCGACGACGAATTAGGGAAGAGAAATTGGGAAAACTTAAAGCAGGACAGACAGTCACCCAGAAGGCCGTGGCTTATGAGAAAGGAAAGGTGAAAGAAAATATTGTACAAATGGATAGACGGTTCAATTTAGAATCGGACAAAAGTTATGTGGCACGGCCAGAAACGGGAGATGAGTTAGAAGAATTATTAGAAGCCCGTCCACCTCCCCCTTATGCTCCACAAGGCTTATACCCAGCCGTGCCTTATGTACGAGCTGACCAAATAGGAACAGCACCATCCCGAACTCGGGGAGGAGCGGTCGCCTCTGCCCCTGTTGATGGATCGGTATGAAATGCGTTACTTTCCCCTCCTACTCTTCGACCAACTACTTCACCCTTGATATCCTTGCAGCCGGACGCGGCTGTTCCCTCTCCCTTACAACCTGTATATCTCCCCCCCAACTCCGATTGCTTTAGACCCCAGGACTACAGTCGGTCCAGATGCCACACCCAAGCGACCTGTATCTGACTTGAGTGATCAGCGAGCTTATACACGATCGTTGTTGGGTGCGGAAGAAAGGAGGGCTATCATAACTTAAGCATCCCAGTGGATGCGGAATGTTATTTATACTTTGGAAGATATTTGGAGCACTATGAAGAATTATGAAACAGTTGCACAACAACTGGCTCTAGAGAGCATGGCGATCCGACTAATATCGCTGTGGGAACAGTGTTTTGAGGAAGGACTTCCTCCTCAAATACTGCGCGATATACGGGATCGAGCTCATAAATTTTATTTGCAATCCGATGAAGTATACCAAAATGTGACGACACTTTTGCATTACCGAGAGCTGATGCTCCGCAAGTGCGCAGATTGGGGAGCACAGCATCCCACGAGAGAAGTGCATCCCCTCTTCTTCCCTGAAGTCCTTGAATTAAAAGACGCTAATAATGTTGTAACTCGGGCTAGGGTAGATGCGAGGCTTCTTGAACAATGGGTTTATACCCCTTGGAAACGAAGCGAGGTCCTCACCCTAAAAGCCCAACTCCCTGACCCCAGTAAAAATCCTACTGCCTACTATAAGGAATTAACCGAAGCAGCTAATTCCGATATCATGACCATTGCTGATATCGAGTTGTTTTTTGGTCTCTTGATTCCGGTCGATATCTGGAGACAGATACATGCTACGGATCACGTAGCCGAATTAGGGGGCACGTGGGACTAGTTAAAGAATTGGGACAAAGAACGGAAACCGGGGGAGAAGCCCAGAGATGAAGTCTTAACGGTACCAGATAAAATTATTACGCTTATGAAGACTCTTCTCCTGCCTAGGAAAGTCGATTGTGACAAATTAACGGCGTGTAAACAAAAGAAAGATGAGAGTGTGTCAGATTTTTTCACTAGATTTGAAAAGGTTTTTGTAGATTTTAGTGGGCAGGACTTGTCTACAGAAGGGGGAATACGGTTGTTCGTAAATAGGTTTGTTACTAATTTGCTCCCGGAAGTAATGTCCCGCCTCCAAGCGGCCGAGAGCACATGGACTACAGCCGCCCCATCTGTAATCCTCAGCATGGCGCAGTATTATGAGCATCGAGAGAATGAGAGTAAGGAAAAATCGGAGAAAAAGACTAAGGACTTGAAGACTAGGGTGTTGTTACAGTAAGTTAGTAGAGGGAAAAATACGGGAAGGGGGGCATGTGGCTCGGTCCGTGTAGTGGCTGGGCGAGGTCGAGGTTGCCCTCCGAACAGTGGCATAAACCAATGTTCGTATTGTAAGCAGGAAGGACATTGGAGGGCGGAAATGTCGATCGAAATAGCATGAGAAGGGAAGAAAATACAGCATGAGGGTTCTAGAAAAAATTATTTTGATGATCCCCAGAACAGGCAGTATTACAATAAGAATTACAGGGACGATGGATACGAAGGACAGGATTATGCATGAGACAGCCAAGGACAGAGCGGGGGCCATATTACAGTACCAATTGACCAGGAGGGACCTTATGTAGAAGGGGAACTGTTGGGCACATCGGGAACATTTTTAGTGGATACTGGGGCAATGAATAGTTCAGTTGCCCATACACTGGTCCCAGGGGCTGCTCTGTCTGGCCAAAATAATGTATCAGTAGGATTCTCTGGAATACCGGTGGTAAGCCCCGTTTCGAAACCCTTGCCTTTCACTATAGGCCCTATTTCCGTGCATACGTCATTTCTTTTGACCTCTAATTGTGGTGAAAATCTTTTGAGTTTGGATATATTGGAGAAATTGCATGCCAGAATTTACTGTTCCCCTGATGGTGTTTACTTGACAATGCAGAAACCCTCCGTAGAAACAGCCCAATATTTTGTTCAGAATGAAACTCTTCCTTCTGAGTTCTCTACCATCCCGCGAACACTGTGGGCTACAGGAGACACCGATGTTGGCCTGTTAAGAATTGCCCCCGTGTCAATCACTATAAAACCTAATGCACAGCTGCCACGCATTCCGCAGTATAAGATTTCACCAGAAGGTGAGCAGGCCTTGTTGCAGATCATTCGCGACCTCATCAAAAGAGACGTGGTAGAAGAAACAGCTGCTAATGTTTGTAACAGCCTGATTTTGCCGATTTTGAAGAAAGCACCAGTTGATGGTACCCCTGATTATAAAAACACATATCGTTTTGTGATTGACCTCAACAAGATAGTGGTCCCACAATACCCAGTGGTACCAGACATCACTGCTATTCTAACAATGATTCTCCCCACGGAGAAATATTTTTCAGTCATAGACCTTAAGAATGCATTCTTTAGCATTCCAATACACCCCGATAGTAGGCATATCTTCGGATTCTCAGTCGCTGGCCGAAGCTTTAGATTTACACGTGCACCCCAAGGCTATACAGAAAGCCCTAGTATATATAGCCAAGCCTTGAAAGCAGTTCTTGATGAACTCATTTTGCCTGCAGGGAATGCAATCATCCAGTATGTGGATGACATTTTGGTGGCCTCTGATACGGAAGATGGTTGTAAAGAGGCCACCATTAAATTGTTAAAACATTTGGCTGAAAAAGGAAATAAAGTGTCCCTTTCCAAATTTCAATATTGTCGACAGGAAGTAACCTACCTTGGTCACTTACTGTCGAAAGCGGGGAGACGATTGACTCCAGAATGAATATCTGTGATTACTAACATGTCTGTACCTCGTACTCAACTTGATGTATGTGCTTTTCTTGGCATATCCTCTTACTGTCGCCAGTGGATTCCTAACTATTCACTCCTCTCTAAACCCTTGTTGTATTTGACTACCAGAGATGTGCATGAACCTCTACCCTGGACGGATGAATGTCAGGAAGCCTTTGACTCTTTAAAATCTGCTCTATGTTCTGCACCTGTCTTGGATACTCCGGATTACCAGAAGCCTTTTTCACTTTATGTGCACGAGGTGGACGGTTGTTTGCTTTCAGTATTAACACAGGATTTTGGTGGTAAACAGAGACCTTGTGCTTTCTTTTCATCAGTCTTGGATATTGTAGCACGAGCCCTTCCAAGTTGTCTGCGGGCCACCGCTGCAGTAGCGATGGCCATCCGGCAATCAGAAGGTATAGTCCTGAACACGGACCTCACAGTCATGGTACCGCATGCTGTGGATATCCTTTTGAATAGAACCAAGACTCAGCACCTTACGAGTGCTCGATTGACAGGGTACGAGTTAACATTGTTTGCACCACATATTACGATTAAAAGATGTGCTACGTTGAACCCAGCCACATTATTGCCTCTCCCTTACAAGGATAGCAGAGACGATGTACATGATTGTATCTTCAGAACTGAAGAAGAAACGAAGACACGTGTAGATCTCACTGATACCGCTTTATTAGACCCTCACGGAGAATTGTATGTAGATGGTTCTTGTTTTAAATTGTCTGATGGTATCACAACAGCTGCATATGCTATTACAACTTTAAGATCGGTGGTGGAAACCGCACGGATTTCTCATCACTCAGCTCAGGCAGCTGAACTAATAGCCTTGTTACGAGCATGTGAATTGAGTGAAGGACTGAGGGTAAATATTTTTACAGACAGCCAGTACGCTTTTGGCGTTGCCAATAGCTTTGGGAGGCTGTGGAGGGAGAGGGGTTTCTTTACTACACATGGCCAGAAAATTCAGCATGGGTCCTTAGTTGATCGAATATTGTTTGCCTTGACACTACCAGAGAAATTAGCCATCATTAAATGTAGCGCTCATAAAAAGGTTGTTGATTCCACTGGAAAAGGGAATGCCTTTGCCGACTCAGTAGCTAAGGAAACTGCCCAAACGAGAATGACTCCCATGTTTCCTAGTACTTCGGCTCGGTGGGTGGCGGAAACGTCCTTGTTTGATAATACCATTGACAGTGTTAAAGAACTACAGAAAGAGGCCACTATAGACGAAGTACAGAAATGGCAACAAGAGGTAGGGAGGCTAGATAAAAATGAATGTTGGATAGACCGATCTGAGAAGCAGCGATGGTTACTCCCTAATGCATTGGTCTATGCCTTAGTGACCATGGCCCATGGCACCGCCCACATAGGTGCAAAAGGTATTTGTGCTGTACTGGATCCAGTCTGGAATAACCCACATATTCCTAAGACTGCGGCACACGTAGTAAAATATTGCCCTGTGTGTTTATGGTACAATCCTGGGGGAAGAGAGTCCGTTTTGAGTGGAAACTTTGCACCACCGACTCTGCCGTTTGAAGTAATACAGATTGATTACATTCAAATGGATAGAGTAAATAATCTAAAATACGTGTTGGTGGTGGTTTGTGCTTTCAGTAAATGGGTTGAAGCCTACCCCACCAAAGAAGCCACTGCTGTAGCAACTGCCAAAGCCCTGATTAAGGTATACTTCCCCAGATACTATTTGCCCCCGATTATTTGGTCTGATAACGGGACACATTTTAATTATTTGTTGGTTCAGATTGTCTGTGATGGGTTACAGATAAAACAAAAGTTCCATGCCGCCAGACATCCCCAGTCGGCAGGTTTGGTAGAAAAATATAACGGCACGTTAAAATTGAAAATGGCCAAGATCTGCGCCAGTACTGAATTGAAGTGGTCCGACGCACTTCTTTAGCATTGTTGTCCATAAGAACAACTCCCCACACCAGAACTGGCCTGTCACCTTATGAGGTCATTTTTGGCCGACCTGCTAATGTGTGGGGAGTCCCAAGACCGAGATCCTTTAGGGATATTGACTATCCATTGATGACAGATTACTTGTATGCTTTGACTAAAGATCTGCATTCTATTCATCAACAGGTATCGAACACATTGCAGCCGCTACCAGAGGGTCCCGGACATCGACTGGAGCCAGGGCAATGGGTCCTTGTGAAGAATTATCAGAAGAAATCGAATTTGGAACCAAAGTGGTCCGAACCCTACCAGATTATCCTGGCTACGATGACGGCGGTTAAGGTGCATGGAAGAAAGCACTGGATACATATTAGTCATCTGAAGCGCCTACCGTTGCCTTTGCCCTTTGATTTACAAAACAGCATCGGAGTCCCGAGCCACGAAGGAGAACGGCTGAAAGGTTTTGTGCCCTTTTCGGACGCCAAGGAAAAGGGGCAGCAAAGAGAGGTGTTGCCCTCAAGTGAAAGGGCAGCGGCTCAACCAGCAGAGGCTGCTGTCCCGAGGGCATCACAGGTTTTGAATGCATCAGGTGCCCCTGCAGCAGAATTGTTTACCGATCAGGAGCAACCTGGCCGTTGTAAATACGACCTGCGTCCCCGAAAACAGCGCGGTACCCCAGCTTCAAATGGTAGGAGCTAGGAAAAGACTTGAGTTGAGAAATATTGGATAGAGTTACTGGGGTACTGAGCAAGACACTGGACTGAACCCGTTGAGAGCTTGGAACATTGTGGTAAATAGCTCTGTTCAGAAAGAAAGACTGAGTTAAGGGCCGCGGTCGTTCTACTGAAGAATACAATTTGTTTTGCTTTTGATGAACGATAGGAGTCTGCCTGTGAAACTCTAAAACGGACACAGGGAGAAGATCCCTTGGTGGGAAGAAGAACCCCTCTGGTGGTGTGCGTGCTTCCTTTGTGGATATAAGATTAGTTTTAGACTTTTAGAGAGAGACCGAGTTAAAATTTTGGACTTTTAGAGAGTATGTTTCCTTTTGCTCGATTTGCTATGGAGGATGAACGACCACTTGACCCTCGGCGGTATGCTAATAATATGCAGTTATTTTCCGGATGGCCCATCAGAGTGAAGGTGGCATTAGTTGTTTTTATTGTTATAATCTCAATAATTATGATGTGTGTATTTGTGTACCTAGAATTACAGCACCCTGTACAGAAACTGCTAGGAACTACCCCTACTCCAGAGGAACACCTTTTTTTCTCCTTACCCCCGCATAAGGCCAGACATAGAGAAACTTATGCTAAAAATGTTTTCATTGAAATGTTGCATCAGACTCACAGTACGACGAATAGAACCAATTGCTGGGTTTGTGGATTACTCCCCTCTGTAATGCAACAGCATGAGTTGTTTGTTTCCTTACCTATGTCTCATTTGGCTAGCTGCGAAGCCTGGTTCCAATTATTGTCATTAATGTATTCCCATTATGTAGCCAATCCTAAAATATACACTGAAAAAGATTATGAGGCTATTCTGAAGTACATAGAGCAGCATCAGGGATTTGATGCCGAAGGAAATGGAGGAGAAGAATCCCTAGACCCAAACGCCTGTATGAATGTATACACTGAATATAAAAACGTATCCTGGTTAGAAGACGAAATGCAGGATTTTGAACTCTTCAATTCCACTATGTACTTTCAGCATTTTAAGGAGCGAAACATCACCAATAACAAAGCCTTGCCTATTCCCATCATAAATACTACTTCCCCCTTTTGTATTCAAGGACAAGGCCATTAGCAAAGTAGGGAGCAGTAAGTGTAACTATACTTACACGCTGCAAACTTATAGTACTCCCCCTGTGATTACTCCCCCTAATGTGTACTTTGTATGCAGTGAAAATGCATATACTTGGCTCCCCAGGGGATGGGCTGGGCGATGTTACCTTTCATTTCTGTTCCCGGAGGTTTATATCGCCCCCTCTGATTATCATAAAACCCACCAACTAGTTAAAAGGGAGACAGCATCTAACCGGAGTATTAGAAGCTTCAATACTGACAGTACTGATCAGATGGATACCTCTTTACAGCAGTTTTAGGATTTTGCCAAAGGCCTCACTCCATTTTGGGGGGCAATTTTTAATACCCGTAGTATTAGACGCCTGTCCAGGATTGTGGAGAATGTAGTGCAGACCTCGACTGAGATTTTGACCAATCTTACTGTCGAGCTTCAGGCGACGAGACTCGTTTCGCTTCAGAACCGAATGGTGATTGGCAGCTCCTGCTGTGTTTACATTCCAGACTCAGCCCCGACCATCCATCTTGCAATTCAGAAATTGCATCGTTTAGCTAGTGAAGCCCATGTCGATAATGGTATCTGGTCCTTTAGTGGGTGGTTTTGGGGTCTTTTGGCTACCTGGGGTTGGAAGATATTCATGATACTTGCTGGAGCCTTCGGAATAATATTTACTTGTTGTCTATGCCTACAATGTGGCCCAGCCTGTTGCTCTTTCTGTGCAGCACGTATAACATCCGCTTTAAGCTTTTCTCGTCAGGCTAAAGTTGAAAAACAAATGATACAGAAGGAGGTTTCAGATCTTATGCAAATCGATGAGGGAGTATTTGTAGAATAGAAATAGTTTATATTGGCTATAGTAGGCCAAAAGGGCCGTCTGATGGGATATAAATGCGATAAATACACATTGCTGGCCTCTATAGACCATATAACTTTGTAAACCATATGTTAACCGTATATTGTACACGATATATTTTGGCTAAGAATGATTCACTTTGCTTCTACTAGACCAATTGGTATGATCGGAGCCATTAAGTTTCGTTTCCCTCTCTCACAGCAACCATTTCCCTGAAACCACGTGATTACATTTTCTACATGAACCTACGATTGCCGGTCAAGCCGCCTGCTTCATTTGTTAGCTTGTAGCTCAAGGAAACCCAAGGTCACACCTGCCCTTCTTGTGTGATGCGCACATTCTAGCAGAGCCCGTTCCTGTACTCCCCGGGCTACAGATAGACCGGGAGGCACCTCACTAACCTGCCCCCGGAATAGCTTAGGCCTAGGCTGCTAGCAAATCAAGTGTGCCTTATATGGGTATTCCTCTTGGCTCACTGACAAGTTGTATCTTTCCTTGTAAGGTGGCATTGTGGGATGTATGAAACGTATATATGCTTTGTATCTTATGCATGTAGTCAGTCTCCTCTGCGCACCTTTGTGGGTTGTGTAGACCGAGGCTCCCCTGTCAGGGCTTGTACTTGTGGAATAAACGATTAAACCTTCTCCATTGCCGACTGAATTCTTATTAACGTTATTGGTATATGGGCTATTGGTGAGTATGGTCCATTAGTATTTATTTTGAATCCTTCAAGTCAGAAATATATATTTCCCTATTCCCCTCTCCTTTTTATTTGCCTTTTTATATTTACCTTTTTAGCAGGTCAGAGGTAACTTTGCCTCTTGAAACCCTTACCACCCTCCCTCACTTCTTCCATCCTACTTTTCCTCTCTCCCCCAACACCACTTGGGGATACATTTTCTGGTGTTTGTTTTACTCGTGTGGTATATTGGGACACCCATTCAAGCCTCTTGGTCTCAGTATGCACAATCTCATTCTGTAAACAGTCTCTTGTTGGTTAGTTTTGGACATTCAAAGATGGCGGCCAGGCAACCAATTCCAGCATCTTGAGGGACTGGCTTGTTAAGGCGGTAACGGCGTCAGGAGCGTCAGCGGGATTCCCTTCCGATTAGATGGTGAATTTGTTGTTATTTTTTATCCATTGCACATTACTGGAGATACATTTTCTGACGTTTGTTTGCTCATGTGGTATATTGGGACCCCCACTTAAGCCGCTCGGTCTCAGTATGCACAATCTGGTTCTAAGAATAGGCTCTCGTTGGCTATTTTTGGGCATTCAAAGATGGCGGCCAAGTAGCCAATTCCAGCATCTTGAGGGACTGGTTTGCTAAGGCGGTGACGTTGTCATGAGCATCATCGGGATTCCCTGCCAGTAATTTTGGTTACTCCATTTCCACGGGAAAGCGGGATATTTGAATACTGAGACGGCACCAGGCGCACTCAGCATAAGGATACAGAGAAGCCAGGAGAAGGATATGAAGCAGGGTAGGTGCAGGCCGGATGAATTTTATGTCAAGAACGGAGGCTCATATTATGCTTTCCAATCTTGCTTTTAATGTAATTTCAGCCAAGATAAACTTATAAAACTACAGTTCCCAGAAGGCCAATCAACAGCTTGACCAATGGGGAACTATGGAATCAACAATAACAACCAATGAACACCCGGCCTCAGGTATAACGACAGCTCTAACTGCAAACAGCCCTCTTTTCTTGCTGCTCGCAGTCAAGATAAGTACACACTATCATTATTGCTATTTTTATTATATTGTACTATTGGTTTTATTCTCTTAGTTTGATCACAGTATTGTATTTACTGCCGTTGCCTTCAGTTGCGCTTGGAGCTCCTATCTCTCTGCCCGCTTCTCGTGCTACTTAACACTCCCCCCGCTATGGATGGTCCTTGCTGCGCACGCGCGGCGACCGTTGTCTTGATGCGACACGAGGCGGCCATTTGCTATCTTTCGCTCACCTCAGCTGTGTCCATACTGAAGAGCTTTCCTCACCGCATTTTCAGTTATCAGAGCTTGGTTTCTGTGGACTCGTCTGCTCCGGTTTGCATCCTGCCCCTTTGGGAGTGGCTCTCTGTCTACCCTGTTAGGTTTCAGTTGAGTTTACACCCATTCAGGCTCTATATTTTAAACCTTCATTGCCTGTTTTTTCCATTTTCAATAATTTACAGTTATGGAACTTGACAGTTCACAGAGCTCAGATATGCAAAATGAAGAAGGGGAGGCATTTAAGAATGATTTGAATGTTTTCATAAATTCATCTGTTGAACATGCTGTTGAAGCATCCATGAAGCCAAGAGTAAAGAGTAAAGCTCCTAGCCTCGGCGGATGGGTGTTAATCCCGTCCAACCTTGTAGTTAAGTCTGCCATGAACAGATTAAAAAGGTGGGGAGCCAAGACGCAACCCTGTTTTAGTCCGTCAAATGTGTTGATCTTCCGTGTTAGACAGTGCCCATTAGCTATCTTTACCTGCATCCAGGTATCGGTATATAAGTCCATTATGGGATTCAGAATTGCATCCGGCAGGCCCTGCTGCTTTAGTTTGCACCATAATAGTTGACGGCTGACACGCCACCTTGAAATCAACAAAACAGGAGTACAATGCTTGGTGGTTTTGTATACTCTTTTCAGCAATTAAACTCAATGCCATGGCATTAGCCATAGTGCCTGTACCCCTACGAAACCCAGTCTGGTTTACCGGAATCTTCTTGTTATCCTCAGACCATTTTAGAAGGTCAATTAGCACCAAAGATGCATAGTATTTAGCCAAAAAAAGTACGAGACCATTATATTCTGGTATAATATATGGATGAACAGGGAAACAGAAATCAACCTTGCTACGTGGGAAGCAATGCAAAACAACCCGAATTCCCAGTATGCCAAGTATTTAAAACAGTCCCTTGACATTACTGAACTTGCATCGCTGTGGCAAATTAAGCTATCGGTACCATCATTTAAACTAGCTGTCAAAAAGGTCGCAAACAGGCATTCGCTGATTAATGACAAATCGATCTTCAGTCACCGAGCTCACGCATGGATGACAATTCAATCATACAAGGTCCTCAAACCTGCAGCCTATTTCGGGTTTTCTTTCTCTCCATATATCAAATCAAAATACCTCAGCTTAAGGATGGGAAATCTGCCGACAAACGCTGATATACCAGAATGGAGGAAACCTGACACTAAGGAGTGTGACCTATGTGGCAACTCAAAACAAGACCTCATCCACCTACTTTGCATCTGCCCCGCACTGGCTCAGGATCCACGGTACTGGTTAAAGGCAAAGTTCATCGAGTATGGAATACGTACCTGTCGCTCCGCCACTATACAAATCCTGAGTGCAGCGGATCCGCAATTCATCTGCAGATTCATTAAATTTGTCATGAAGTCGGAATGCAAAAGGGGTGTCACTGCACAAAATTGAAAACTAAGAATAGATCTTACTCCGTTGCATCTACCATTTTCCCCAGCCAGTCAACGGATACAGTGGATGAATTCGATTTTAACTCACCACCCCACAACTAGTTAACGGACAATGTATAAATAAATTGACTTGGCACTGGACACTTTTGACTTAATTTTACTCTTAAATGTTGCAAAGTTCAATCAGAAATGTATATTGATTAGGTTTTAACCGATGTTTTTATCCTTTTGTGATGGTTTTTATTAACTATACAATAAAATCTAAATCAGAATCAGCATCCATGAAGCGTATTTCCAAAGATCTGGAAAATCCAATGTTGTAACTTATGTCCAAAGCATTGGCCCAGTCTGCGGGGGATAGCAGAAAGAGGAAATTAGTATCATCCAGCGTTAAAGGTGATATTTCCATTGCATCACAAATGTCGAATGAGGTTTTCGCTCGCAAGGTTGAGGTCTTAGTGCCTCCCAGGCCTCCTTCTAAGGAGGGGATTTCTGTTTCTGATGGCAAACGCAAATCTAAAACAAAACACACTGAGGTACATGAAAAATTGTTAATTTCCCAGATTTTGGACACTGATGATGATCTTGGTGACGCTGATGATTTGTTCGACAATTTTGATGCCAATGATCCTTCTCCTACGCCTAAAAAAGCTAAAACTGATTCTTTTTTCTCCAATCCCATTCTGGATGTGGAGGGTACTCCCATGTTTGATTCTACCTCTATTTGCCATCCAAATTCCACTGAATGGTTTCCCGCTTTCCATGTTGGTGATGACATCTCAGCTAGACTGCATCTACCTTTGGACAAATCCACCAGGTCCAAACTAAAGTCAGACTGCCCTAAACCATCCCTTTCTTCCAACATATTTAGTACTCTGACTATTGATCAGCCTTTGTTAACTTTCTTTTCCAAAGTTGGCAAAGATCCACTAAATGGTGTGGATAAGGCTAGGTCTACTTGTCAGGACATGTTGTTGGACGTTGTTGGTCCGCTAGCCCGTATTTTTGACATGGTAGAATCCGCTCGCTTAGATGGCTCAGATCTCGAACCCCATGATATCTCCTTATGGGTACAAAGAGCTTTCTGGCTCCTTGGTAATGCCAACTGAGCAATTATCCACAAACGTGGCAAGGTCCTCCTTATAAAATTGGATCCCAAGTTGGCTAACTTGGCTACTTAGATCCCAGTATTAAGGCTGATGGTCTCTTGTTCTGTGACTCTTTGGTAAAGGATCTTACCAAGTTTGTCACAACTTCTGTGTCTATCGACAAGGCTCAACAATCCATAACAAATGTTTTCCCCAATGTGTTTTTGGACGGGCCGGTAGAGGCAGGAGTCACTTTGCCGGCTGTTCATTTCCACAACCAAGGCTCTAGAGGTTCGTTCAATTCCAATGCCAATTATCAGGAATTCACGCCACAGTTCTACCCCCAAAGAGGCCGAGGTTCCAGAGGCGGTGGACAGAGGAACTTCAGGAACATTTCCCAACAAGGTAAGTGGCTCACTTCCTCCTCCTGTTGGAGGCTGTCTAAAATTGTCCCTCCCAAAATGGTGATGCCTGACTGCGGACCCTTGGATCCTAAACTCAATTCAAGGCTATCTTATGGAGTTTTAAGCTCCACCTTTCCAGACAGTTTTCCCTCCTCCTCCCGTCTTCGCGAATGATATGTCAAATCTTTTCTAAATAGAGGTTCAATCACTTTTCCAGAAACACACAATATAGATTGCCCCTCTTCATCCTTCAGGGTTCCTCAGTTCCATCTGGCTCGGAAGAAAACCAACAAAATGCATCTGGTCATACACCTGAAATGGTTCAACCAGTTTGTGGTTTATCACCACTTCAAAATGGAGACCATCATTCATCTCAGAGATTCCCTTCGTTTAAACGATGGATGGTCAAAATAGACTTACCGCACGCTTATCTCACTATTCCAATTCATCGTGCTCACAGGAAATGTCTCCAATTTCAATGGCTAGGAGTGACTTACCAATTCTGCTCTCTCCCTTTCGGTCTGTCATCGGCACCATGGTGCTTTATAAATATTATGAAACTGGTAGTGGCTTATCTGGGGTCTCTCAGGATCAGATTAATTATGTATCTCGACTACATCCTGTTGATTAACTTGGAAATATAGACTCTGTTATCTCATTTGAGCATCACTCAGTGTCTACTTTCAGACCTGGGTTTCCTTCTAAACCCCGAAAGTCTATGCTCTTTCCTTCTCAACAAATCAAATTTTTAGGTTTTCTCATAGAATCTTCCACCTCCTCCCTTCATCTCCCTCAGTCAAAGGTATCAGCTATAAAATCAGAAATCACTCAAGTTCTTCGGAACTCCTCGATTTCCCTCAGGTACTTTGCAAGAATCGTAGGTCTTTTGTCCACCTCTATTCAGGCTATCTTTGCAGGGCCTCTTCATTATCGGGCCCTCCAGCACCTAAAAATTTGACATCTGCGTCAAGGCCTGGCTGACTCTAACCTTATTTCTTTAGATCAGGAGTCCCGTCTAGAACTCCAATGGTGGATAGACCATTTAGATGCGTGGAACGGCAGAACCATCTTTGCCTCAGCCCCAGATCTTGTATTAGAATCTGATGCAAGCCTGACAGGTTGGGGTGCCCGGTGTGGCACAATCTGGAATCGAGGTACATGGTCTCTAGAGAAGTTAAAGTTGCAAATAAACTGTTTAGAGATGCTTGCAGGCTCCTTTGTGATCAGAAGCCTCGCAAAGAACAAAGTATGCTGTTCTACTCTCCTTTGCATGGACATTTTTTCTGCAGTACATTACATCAACCATCTAGGTGGCACCAAGTCCACGACCCTTGCGGAATTAGCAAAGTGCCTCTGGGAATTCTTTCTTCTCAACAAGATCTCCGTCAGAGAGGAATATCTCCCTGGCAATCTCAATTCCATAGCAGACTGGCACTCTTGTTCTCTATGAGACTCCAGCGATTGGAGGTTTCTTCCATCTGTCTTTCAATCTTTGTTCCAAAAATGGGGCCCTTTTTGCATCGATCTCTTTGCCTCTTGCCTCAATTCCCAGCTTCCACCTTTCTTCAGTTGGCATCCGGATCCTTTGGCTCTCACCACAGAGGCTTTCCTCCAACCCTGGCCTACTCATCTCAATTACGCATTTCCTCCTTTTGTCATGATCAACAGGGTCCTTGCTCAGACCAGATGCCAAATTGTCTCTCTGGTGATTGTGGTCCCCCTCTGGTAGTCTCGGGTTTGGTTCCCATCTCTTTTGGAGATGACGGTGGAATTCCCGGTCCTTCTTCCTTCTCGCAGAAATCTCCTCTTGGACCACTTGGGTCAATCACACAATCTCATTCTGGACAATTCCTTGCTTCTGTCTGCATGTAAAGTCTCAGGTCTAGCCACTCTGACCACCTCATTTCGCAAGAGGCTTCTTTCTTCATTAGTAGAGCTTGGGCCCCAGGAACAACTAAAGCTTACAAGTCAGCATGGTCTTTATGGGCAAGCTGGTGTTTGGGAAAATGTATCAATCCCTTTTCAGCACATTTAAATTACATTGTAAATTTTCCGGCTTCTGAAGCCAGTTCAGGTAAGTCTTACAGAATAGTTAACCTGTATAGATCAGCAATTTCCCCTAACCACTGTCCTATTGACGACAAACCAGCGGGTGAGCACCCCTGATTTGTCATCTTGTAAGAGGTGTTAAGTATTCTAAATCTCCTTTGGCAAAATACTCTAAGTAATGGGACGTGGATTTGGTACTTAAACTCTTTTTTGATTGGCCTGATAATGCAGTTCTTTCATTGAAAATGCTTTCAGCCAAACAAACTATGCTATTGTGCCTGGTTTCTATCAAACGTGTTTCTGATGTCAAGGCTATGGATGTTTCCTCTCGGCTGTTTACCCCTTCTGGTGTGTTGGTTCATATTAAGAGACGTACACAAACTAATTTGAACTCTGTTTTTTATCCCAATTTTCCTGCTCAACCTAAACTATGTGTAGGTCAATGCCTCAAAGTGTACGAACAAAGGACTTTTGATCTCAGAACGTCCTCTCCTTCCCAACTTCTCATTTATTTCCGCAAACCTCATACTCCTGTTTCTTCTGCCACTTTAGCCCGTTGGGTTCGCTGGGTTATGTCCCTTGCTGGTACTGATGTTTCTGTGTTCGGGGACCATTCCACGAGAGGTGCCATAGCCTCCAAAGCTTTATGGGCAGGGTCTAAGTTTGAGGACATTCTGAGATCAGCTGATTGGTTCATTGAGAATGTATTTCGAATGTTTTATTGCAAACCAGTCATTTCTGCTGCTTCTTTAGTTGTTGATATGCTTTGAACAAGCATAATACGAGCCTCCAGTCTTGACATAAAATGTAGATTTCCCAAATAAGTTATGACGGATAGTCTTAATTTTATTAAAGACACGGAGGCGAGTAATGTCCTGCCGCAACACCTTTTAATATGTGTTTTTCTCCCTCCCTATAGCAACTCTAGCTTTACCACCCGCTTCTTCCTAGTCGGATCCAGCGTCATTCACTGGTGATCCTCCATCCCTCGCTTCTGCTTTTAGGATGACCTTGCTGGACTTCAGTCAAGACTTTTTTGCTTGGACTTTAGCCTTATGGATTGTTTTCACTATTTTTCCTCTAGTTATGGACACTATCATCTTCTTCCGAGCTGTTAAGGTCAAACTCCTCACACTGGCCATACTGTACGTTACTACTCCCAAGCAGCCTGAAACTTACAGTGGATGGTCAGCCTTTGTTCTTCACAGACCCTAGGGAAGAGCGGGTTTCGGTGGAAATGAGGGCCCCTACCAAAATGTTTCATACAGAACATGACCTGAGGCCAAGGGGCTCATGCAGATAAACTAGGGTTCAACGACAGCCTGAGACCGCCCCACTCACTCACTGGTTGCAGAGGGCAAAGATGGAAAGCTTGCTGCGGCGGCAACCCTATTGCAGTCGATGCATGAGTCGGCTGAGGAAGACAATGGTGACGAACCCAGGGACGATGAGGGGGCCTCTCATGCTGATCTCTTACATTTAGGGGTTACAATGCCCTGCCTCACACAGAGGTTTGCTGATGATTTATGATGACTTGATATCACCACAGCTTGAATGATTTTGCCATACTGTTTATCATGTAGTTGTTCTGCCTGCCACCTGCGAAAGGTAGTAGCCCCGAAGGTTGTGTGTTGCTCTCCCTGCCGTATGTCAAAAGTAGTAGCCCCGAAGGCTGTGTGTTTTCTTATATCTTTTTCCCCCAAGTTCAGAAGCTGCCTTAGACGGAGTCTTCTTCTGAATCCAGGTGGCTCTGACAAGTTACCTTATGCTATTTTCCCTCCATTCGGCTTTACATCATGGCACACATTTGGTTGCTCCTTGTTTGCCTTTTAGGCTCTGCATGGCCCCACAGGAAGCAGTTTATTTTGGTGGCGTTGGATGTAGGGAAGTTCCACATCCAGTCCGAGGAGGGGAACTGCAGTATGGCCTCGTTGGGGTATTGGACACATTCACCTTCTTTCTTAGGAATTCCCAATGGTCACCTGCATCTCTTTGCGCACTGCAAATCACAACATGGATGGCGGGGTCATGAACTTAGGTGCAACGCTCAGACAATCCATGTCTAGTAATGTTAGCCACGCTACACTCACATGCTAGTCCAGGGGCTTGAACTGCAGTCAGTTCCACATTCATCACCAGGAACATACGTGCCTAGGGAATCCAACCAAGAGGCAAACTCTTGCAGGAGAGGCATCTTACTCTAACGAAGGGTAAGCAACTACAACAGAGGTGGTAAGTGCAAGTACATGGGACTGCCTTTTCAGCTTATGGCTAAGGATGGTGGTTGGATTCGCCTAGGGACCCCTTATCAGGGTAAAGACTTTGGGGTGGACTATGATGGTTACTATGTGTGCTAATATGGCAGACTAGACAGTGAAGATTTACACATAATTGGCCTCTATGCTTCCAAATCAGGACTATTGCCTTTTCTGGACCAAGTGGGTCACCTGCACGACTAGCGCCCTCAAAATCCACTCAGAGAGGGATAAGACTTTAATGCCATCACTGACATGAAGCTGGATAGATCACACCCACCTATTCATGGAGTTGCAGTTGAGAAAATAGCATTAGACTGATCATCATGGGACAAAAGATGGGATCTGGTAGATTGTTGAAAGGCACCATACCCATTGCCTGGATATCTACATGAAGGTTGCACAGACCTATGTTAGCAGACGCTTTGGTCAGGCATACACTGAGGGAGGAGATTGAGCACTTCTTTAAAACATTCTAGGGTAGCATACCCAACACCCCCTTTTAATTTCGGATGCTTTTAAAATCTATATAAGAGGGACATATTTGAAAAATAAGGTTCGAGTCCTCAAAGTATTGGAAGCACAACTTACAGCCCTTAAAAAGGAGACGTTTACTATAGAACAAGCACTGTCATCTGAGCCAGACTCAGCGAATAAGTTGATGCAAATGCGGCAAACTTACAAATAGATTAGTTACATGATTATCAAGACTATCTGGCTTGTTGGCACTCCAAAAGAGATAAGACGGAAGTCTAGTGGCCCGGGCCAAGATGTTGCATGTGGTCATTTCGGCCTTGTGTGAAACTGACATCCTGGTCATCTACACCATGATAGGCATAAACAACACTTTTTCCAACTATTATTGGAGCCTATACTCTCCTCAGGCAAAACAAACAAATTTGCAGATACAGGGCTACCTGTGGAGAACATCCCTGACTCGTCTGATAAACGAGCAGCATGCTGAGCTTGAGGCTCCTCTACACCCTGAAGTGATTGCCTTGGCTTTATTAACCCTCCATACTGGCAAGGCCCCGAGCAGTGATGGTCTGTCCCTGGTGTTCTATGAAACGTTCCAGGGTCAGTTGATCCCAAAGGTACTGAGTCTGCATAAAGAGACAAACGGCAGACGGCAATTAACCCCACCAGGGAAAGACGCCATTGTGGTCGTGCCTCCAAAAGTGGGACGCGACTCACTAAAGGTAGGATCTTACTGACCCCTTTCACTTCTTCATCTTTACTGCAAGATCTTGGGTAAGGATCCTAGCCTGCTGTGTCCTTAAGGTACAACCCCACCTAGTTTACGAAGGCCAGAATAGGTTAGTCCTGAGCCAGAGATTAGTCCTGAATGTCAAAGCGTCTTTTCCATGTCTTAAGCACCACCACCACAGACTCAAATGAGTCGCAATGGCCTCCATAGACATGGAGAAGACCTTTGATTCATTGGAATGGAGCTTTCTCTGGGCAACTTGGCATGTAATGGGGTTTGGTAGTATCATTATATGTATTCAGTTGCTTTATTAAGAAAGACCCCTTGGCCTGTATCCGAACAGGGATTGTGATCTCAAAAGCCTAGCCTGTGCAGAAGGGGACGCGTCAGGGATGTACCTTCTTCCCGGTATTGTTTTCACTGTCCATTGGGGATTTTAGAACAGCATATCCATCACCGGAGAAATAGGTTTGGGATCTCTATGTTTGGCCACACTCACTTCATATTGTTGTACTCAGACATTTTACTATATATGCAAGACTACTCATTTGTGTTACCAATACTATTAGCTGAGCTACAATGATCTTGGTTGTGTTCAGGCGTACTGGTGAATGTGGGCAAGTCGTGCCTCTTTCTATGCACGGAGAAGGGGGCCAGTCGATTCGGTGTCCCAAGGGTACATAGGCTTCCAATTAAATGCACTATGTTCAAATACCTCAGCGTTTACAGAGACCACCACAATTTGGTACAGGGTAATCTTGAGAGGAATATGATGGCAGCAAGAGCTTCCGTGAGCTTCTTTGCATGCCTCCATTGTCTAGAATGGGCTGGGTGGCTTTAGCAAAAATGGTGTTGTTGCCTTGTTGCATTTCACATTTTATATCTCCCATTCAATGGTTGTAGTCTAGGAGTTCCAGACTTTGAATCTTACTATTTAGCCATCCAACTCCAGAGTGTGGATGTGTGGCTTTTGAGCACAGTCATCTAAAGGTGGGGATGGCCCATAAGCAACTGGGGAATACATGCTAGACAAGCAGAGCAAAAACAAATGAGGTTCCATATTACTGTGAGGCGAGATACAGCTGGTTCCACTATCTTGTCCAACATTCGAATTCAACCCTGTATGCCCTGGAGGTATCGCTGTGGTCATTTCCCTGTTTCTCCCGAGAGACGTTAATACATGCCCCTGGTTTTGGGCGGGAATAACTACACTGGGAGCCCTATATGATGCAGGCCACCTTATGCTCTTTGCTGAACTCCAACAGGCATCCATCCTCCCCTCAGGGCAGTTCCTAATGCATGCTGCACTAGTAGTGGCTGTCACACTCACTGGTGGAGGGAGGAAAGAGCCATCATTGAATGTGTTACCCCAGGTGCAATGAACGCTGGGGAATAGTAGATATTTCATTATGACGCCCTATCAAGCCATCAGAGCCACCTGACTCAAACCATTGACATCGCTAAGAACCAAATGGAGCAACAATTTGGGTGGTTGTCTTGCAGACACACAATGGAATTGGGCTGTGTGTTATGTACCGCACATCTTAATAAATGCCCGACATACACTTATCCAATTCAATTACTTTCACAGTACATATCTTAAGCAAGATCTTCTTCAAGTTATATATCCTCACACGCCTATGATGTGCCACTGATGTACCCAGAAAGGAGTTACATCTGGGTATACAAACTGATTCTGCAGTATCATTGGGCCCTGGTGGGAGCTCTTACGGCACAGGTCATGGAATGGACCAAGAGTCATGGCCTGTGTCAACCCAAAATCTGCCTCTTGGGCTTATGACAAGATCTACGATGTGCAGATTGACTGCCAAGTTATTAGACTTGGCCCTTGTCCTTGCCAACTGACAAACAGCCAAGACTGGAGAACTTCTTCAACTCCTGATTTGGAGCACTGGTACCATGATCTAAATGAATGCGCTAAGGCTTAGTCTGACGTGTCTTTGCACTAACTCTATGATTGACCTCTAGCTACAGCTGGAACCACTCAAATGCATTCCTGTCTCTAGCTGTATGATACTGTATGATACTGATATGTATGATACTGATTGTCTTTTCACTTGCAGTTTTTTTTGCTACAACTTTAGGAAAGAGTCTTTGTGCATTTAAAGGCAGGCGAATTTTGGGGGGCTGAAAAGTGAGTTCAGAAGAGAGATTCAGTTGAGAAAAGAAAGAATAAGCAAAATAAAAAAGGCAACAAGAGTCTAATGGATTTAATGGATGTCGTTTTTGGAAGACTTTTAATAGACCTTGAAACAACCTGTCCTTAGGTGAAACTAGTTCAGCTATAAAAACATCAACTAGGAGCTGTCAAGTCAAGTCAAGTCAAGTCAAATAATTTGTATAGCGCGCTACATACCCAGAGGGTCTCAAGGCGCTTGAGGAAGGGTGGGGAATTACTTGTCAAATATCCAAGTTTTAAGTTGCTTTCTGAATGCTAGGTGGTTCTGAGTGAGGCGAAGGTGGGTGGGGAGTGAGTTCCAGGTTTTAGCTGCCAGGTAGGAGAAGGATCTACCTCCCATGGTGGTTTTGTTGATGCGGGGTATGGCAGCAAGGGCTTGGTTGGAGGAGCGAAGCTGGCGGGAAGGGGTGTAGAAGGAGAGTCGTGTGTTGAGGCATTCGGGTCCGAGTTCCTAAAGTGCTTTGTGTGCGTGGGTTAAGAGTCGGAATGTTATTCTCTTATTGACGGGGAGCCAGTGGAGGTTTTTCAGGTGACTAGAAATGTGGTCTTTACGTGGGATGTTTAGTATGAGTCTGGCTGAAGCGTTCTGGATGCGTTGGAGTTTTTTCTGAAGTTTTGCGGTGGTACCGGCGTATAGGGTGTTACCGTAGTCCAGGCGGCTCGTGACCAGTGCGTGAGTGACCGTTTTTCTAGTTTCGGTGGGGATCCAGCGAAATGTTTTTTTGAGCATGCGAAGAATGTTGAAGCACGATGATGAAACGGCGTTGACTTGTCTGTTCATCGAGAGTGAGGAGTCCAGGATGATGCCCAGGTTCCGTGCGTGGTCCGTCGGGGTGGGTGCTTTTCCAAGGGCCTTTGGCCACCAAGAGTCATCCCAGGCGGACGGGGAGGTGCCTAAGATGAGGAATTCTGTTTTGTCTGAGTTCAGTTTCAGGCTGCTGTGTTTCATCCACTCGGCGACTTCTTTCATTCCTTCCTGTAGGTTAGTTTTGGCGGTGTTCGGGTCTTTGGTGAGTGAGAGGATCAGTTGTGTGTCATCAGCGTAGGAGATGATGTTGAGGTTGTGTTGGCGTGCGATGGTCGCGAGGGGGCTCATGTAAACGTTGAAGAGAGTGGGGCTGAGTGACGATCCTTGAGGCACCCCACAGATGACTTCAGTGGCTTCTGACTTGAATGGTGGAAGGCGGACTCTCTGAGTTCTCCCGGAAAGGAACGAGGTGATCCAATCCAGTGCTTTTCCTTGGATTCCGATGTTTCTGAGGCGTTGTAACAGGGTGCTATGACAGACTGTGTCGAAGGCTGCGGAGAGGTCGAGGAGGATGAGGGCGACTGTGTCTCCATTGTCCAGTAGGGTTCGAATGTTGTCTGTTGCTGCGATGAGTGCGGTCTCAGTGCTGTGTTTTGCTTGGAAGCCGGACTGTGAGGAGTCGAGGGATTTGTTGGTTTCGAGGAAGGTGGCGAGCTGGCTGTTGACGGCTTTCTCGATGACTTTGGCCGGGAATGGAAGGAGCGAGATGGGGCGGTAGTTTTTGAGTTCGGTGGGGTCGGCTGTGGGTTTTTTCAGGAGGGCGCTGAGTTCGGCGTGTTTCCAGCTTTCCGGGAAGGTGGCGGAGTTGAGGGAGCAGTTGATGACGTCTCGGAGGTGTGGTGCTATGATGGAGTCAGCTTTGTTGAAGATGTGGTGAGGGCATGGGTCTGTGGGGGATCCTGAGTGGATGGATTTCATCAGGCGGATGGTGTCATCAGTGGAGATTGGGTTCCAATCAGTAAGGATGTTCAAGGGGGGTGAGGGTACGGCATAAGGTTGGGTGCGTTGGTCTCCGTGTTGGTTGTCGAAGCTGTTGTGGATTTCTGCGATTTTGTTGTGGAAGAACGAGGCAAGGGAGTCGCAGAGCGTTTGAGAGGGAATGATGTCGTTGGAGTTGGCTGAGGGGTTGGTAAATTCTTTGACGATGTTGAATAATTCCTTGCTGTTGTGGGCGTTGTTGTCTAGACGGTCTTTAAGTGCAGCTTTCTTGGCAGTCCGGATCAGTTGGTGGTGCGTGCGGTTGGCGTTTTTGAGGGCGTCCTTGGTGTTGGTGTTTGGGTCTTTTTTCCAGGCCTTCACAAGGGAGCGACAGAGTTTCTTAGATGTCTTAAGATCATCGTTGAACCAGGGAGCGTTTTTGCTGCCTAGTTTGATTTGACGTTTTTTCAAAGGTGCTAGGTTGTCGGCGCTATTCGTTAGCCATTGAGTGAGGTTAGTGGCTGCTTGGTTGGCGTTCGAAGAGTGGGCCGGGGAATTTTGAAGAAGCGATGAGGAGATCTGGTCGATGGTGATTTTGTTCCAGTTTCTTCGCAAAGTGGGTTGAGGAATGTTGTGGGATGTGGTCTTTTTGTAGACAAAGTGGACGCATCTGTGGTCCGTCCAATGGAGAGCTGTGGTGTGACTGAAGGAGATATGTTTGCTGGAGGTGAAGATAGGGTCGAGTGTGTGGCCTGCGTAGTGAGTGGGGGTGTTAACAAGTTGTTTGAGTCCGAGGATGGCCAGATTGTCCAGAAGGGTGGTGGCAGTGTTGTCGTTGCTCTTTTCCAGGTGAAAATTGAGGTCTCCCAGTAGTATGTAGTCCTCGTAGGGGAGGGCATGTGGGGTGATAAAGTCAGTGATGTCTTCACTGAATTGTGCACGGGGTCCTGGTGGCCTGTAGAGAAGGGTGCCTCGGAGTGTTGTCTTGGGGTCGGTGTGGATTTGGAAGTGAAGGTGTTCGGCGCTAGCGAGGTTGGCGTCTGAACTGGTTGAAATGCGGATGGAGTTCTTATGGACGATTGCGATGCCTCCTCCTGTTTGTTTGATGCGGTCCTTACGGATGATCTTGTAGCCTTCCGGGATGGCAATGGTGATGTCAGGGGCTGAGGATGCGTTCATCCATGTTTCTGTTAGGAAGGCGACGTCCGGAGAGATGGTGTCTAGTAGATTCCAAAGGTCGATGGCGTGTCTGTGGACCGATCGAGTGTTGAGCAGGATGCATTTTAGGTGGTTGGGGTCAGATCTCTGTTTGGTGTTCGTGGATGAGGAGTTGGTTTTGGTGCCGTCATGCTTGCAGGAGATGCATGTGAAGGTCCGTGGGTGAATCCAGGAGCGGCTTGGGCGCAGTTGGGGTGTTGGCCCGGGTTAAGGGCTACGAGGGTGGAGGCGTCGTAAGTGATGCGGGTGTAGTTGGTGGTGCGGGGGCCAGGGGGTCTGGCGATGGGCGCGGGCTTGGCGCGGACGGGCGCAGATGGGCTTACCTTTGGCGCACCTTCGGCGCGACTAGTGCGCGATCGCTGCGCGTGACCGCTGCGCGCAAGAGAATCTGTCATATGTGGATAGTGGAAGGGGAGGGGCGAGGGAGGAGCAGCTGGGAGGCGGGTGCGTGGGGGATATCCGGCCAGGGGGCACGACAACAACAACAGAAATGGCTGCAAGATAAACACCGGAGCAGCGTGGGGATACAGACGATCTAACCACACAGAGCGAGTAAAAATTCCAATTCGCGCTCTATGTCAGTCTAGCGCTACAATTACAATTGCAGTTTACTTGGCACTAGCGAGTGAAACAGCGCTACGATACCAAATGGAGGCTTCAATGGGGCTGGGAGCAGCGTGAGGGAGCGTCCGCTTCTGATGTTAGTCTGGGCGGACACAGCTTGCAGAGGGGAGAGCGGCGCTTACAATGCTTGTGGGAGGGAGGAGCAGCTGGGAGGCGGGTGCGTGGGGGATATCCGGCCAGGGGGCACGACAACAACACCAGAAATGGCTGCAAGATAAACACCGGAGCAGCGTGGGGATACAGACGATCTAACCACACAGAGCGAGTAAAAATTCCAATTCACGCTCTATGTCAGTCTAGCGCTACAATTACAATTACAATTGCAGTTTACTTGGCACTAGCGAGTGAAACAGCGCTATGATACCAAATGGAGGCTTCAATGGGGCTGGGAGCAGCGTGAGGGAGTGTCCGCGCTGTGTGGCCAAGATGGTGTCAGACCCAGTCACTTAATACCCTTCAAGCTCTGTAGTTATCCAGGTTCATGGACAGCGAGGATGGTGAGCATGCCCAGAGAATCAGAATGTTGCAGCGACGTATGTAGCCACTGAAGAGGTCTTCGCTTTAGTGTTGTGAGCCATGAGGAGAGAGGCAGCCCGGTGCGAGTGTCACTGGAACTACGAGTGCATGGATGGCACTGGGAAGACCTCCTAAGGTCTGTAAACGTAACCAGTGTGTGTGGGAGTGGTCCTGGGTCTTTTTCATCATGGGGCTCAGATTTAGAGGCTGTGCCCCATGGTGTGATCGCGGTGACCCTGATGCACCAGCAGATGTGGTGGAAGTGGTCATTGAGTCACAGGACTCACTCGGTGCCTTGGAACTTCCAAGCAGCACCTGTGATGTGAGGAGGGTACCTGGTGTCTCTGGGGAGGTTAAGACATTTCCAGCAGGATTAACACAGGGCAGTTCCCACTGGAAGCGGTCCCTGAAGGGGCCCTATGAATTAAATAAAAAAAAATAAGAACATGTTGTGCCCCATGGTGCAGCCACAACAGCCATAGTACACCAGCGGAGGCTGAGGGAGACGTCGCTGCATCATAAGACCCACACGCAGGTTAGATTGTCCTGACAGATTCTGAGAGGAGAGAAGAGGATGATACCAGGGGCCCCTGGTGAGGTCAGGATATATTCAATTTAATTGTTGTGTGGTGGGTCCCTTATAAGGGGGTCCCTGAATGGGCCTTGTGAATTAGTCTGTAAAAGAAGCACACTGAGCCCTGAAGTGCGTTTGCAGCAGCCTTGGTACACCGGCAAAACTTGAGGGAAATGCTCCTGCACCCTCCTTAAGATCAGAAATTACAACATGGAAGGGCATTCCAGACACAACAACATTAGGCTTAATAGCTTTCCAGAACTAGCAAAAGGTCCCAGCATGGAACGTTTCCTGTAGAAGTTGCTACTCAATACAGTTATCAGGTAAACGCCTACACTTTCTCTCCATCAAGAGAGTGCACAGAGTGCCAAGGCACCTGACCCTCCCAGGTGCACAACCGAGACCAGTGATAGCTTGTCTCTTTAACTATTGAGACAGGGAACGCACTGTCCAGCTCACAAGAAGGAAGGGTCCCTCGCAGTTCAATGGAAGCTCAGTCACCATCTTCCCAGACTATACGATGGAGGTCCAGCGTAGGAGAAGCACTAATGTGGGAGTTAAGATACAGCTAAGGCAAATGAAACTGAAATATGCATTCAGGTATCCAGCTAAGTTAAAAGTCATTGCTGACAGTCAGACTCTTTTCTTTATGACTCCATATGGCGTATTAGGTTCCAGACTATAGTTGGAAAAGGGTCTCATGTGAGGTGTATGGCTCGAAAGATGGCTGGAACAAACTGCAATCTCAAAGGGGGAGGTCCAGGAGATCAAGAGGGAGACACCCATGGAATCAGACAGCTAACGAAAGAGCCAAGTGGTAGTGGAGGCTCTGACCCATGGTCAGCACCGTGGAAAGCCAACACACTGGAAAAGGGCAGCACAACAGGAATGGGCGAGGAGGGCTCCGATAGAGGAGCAGTTCAAGGCTTCTTGCTGCTAATACAGTAAGCGTGCCTACACCGAGATAGACTTTTCACCATGTACAAGACCCCTTTTATTCCCAAAGAAAAACACAGGAGACCTGTTTGTATTGGTATTGTTTCTTTGTTTATAGTTACTGCTGACAAGCATCTGGTTGTTGCTTAGCCCTGGGTGTTGGAGTTGAAAAGTTATGATTATTTGTATCTTTATTTGTTTTCTTTTCCATTATATGGCAAATCATCATGGTCAGACTTGACCACTGAACACACCCACACCACCCGCATTCCCATTGGAGTTTATGGTCTGAAAGTGGGCCCCTGTGACCTTGCGTTTGGAGAGTGCAATCTTAAATAATGGAAATGAGGTAGTGGACAAGGCGTACGTATAATGCGCTAGTTAGACTTGGCCCTTTTTTCAGGCTCATCCCTGAACTTTTACCTTCCTCCTGGTATTTTTCTGACTTGGTGTTGGTGGTTTAGGACTCTGGGCACTTTATCACTGCTGTTCAGTGTGAAAGTGCATGTGCTCTCTATGGTAAACGTGGTAAGATTGGTCTACACCTGTTTGGGGTATTTAATTTACCTATCAGTTCTTGGTAAAATGGATTCTCATATACCAGGGCAAGTAAATTAAATGGTACTGGTGGGCTTGCACCGCTGCTAGCGCCACCCACCAAAGTAGCCTTTCAAACCTACCTCAGGCCTCTTCCATTGCAAGGCCTGCGTGCACAGTTTACTGCCGCTGTGACGTGACAATTATATTAGGTGCCACGTCTGTGACTCCCCTTTTTTTACATATCAGTCACCCCTAAGGTAGGTCCTAGCTAGCCCTATGGGCAGGGTGTGGTGTAGGTAAAAGGTAGGACATGCGCCTTAACTGTGTGGCATGTCCTGGTAGTGACAAACAGCCTATTTGGTTTCTCACTACTGTGAGGCTGCCCTCTAATAGAAATGCATTGGGGATTCCCTGATATGTGTTTCAGTGGTAATTCCTGACATGAGAGGAGTAGTGTGATCAAGTGTGGTATGTTTGGAATAGTGGTAATAAATGCTGCGTAATGGTGTTTGCAGATTTATTATCACTATTTTAGAAATGCCACTTTTAGAAGTGGGCATTTCTGTGTTCTATGTGTCTTTGTGCCTGCCTGTTGTGTATTGCATGTCTGGCTCTGGATGACAGGGGCTGGGAAGGTGCAGTGGCTCCAGAGGGGCTGGGTGAGTCAGCGCTAGGCTGAATATGTCAGGATCTGCATTGCGGCACCTGCCTAGCATTTTGCAATGAACTACACTTCCCATGGGCCTCCTTGACAGGGAGTACTTAACGGGCATGCGCGTGCACTCGGTGCGCGTAATTCTGCCTCTTGGTGTTCTGTTGGAAGCAGACGTGTTCGTGCCGATGTTGAAGTGATGGCTGAAAGCGAAGCTGGTGATTCGGGCATGCTGAGGCAGTTTTTCCGGAGTTTGGTAAGAGGAGGAGATCCAAAGTATTCCGGAGTTATTCTTTCTAAGACTTTCTGTTTCCTACGGAGCCCTCCTCGGCTCGCGCTGCCATTTCACTTTGGTTATATTTGGGAGAGCTGTAGGAGCGGAAAACGGAGGCGGTCGCAACCTCGTGTTGCCGTTTCCAATGTTATTGACATTATTCTGTTGAGTATCTGCAACGCCTTGTAGCGGGTTTCGCTACACGCTTAGGTGATTATTTCTTTATTACTCAAGTGGCCTAATATTCACTGGAGCAGGAGTGGTGGCCACAACCACACGCTACCGGTTGTTAGAGTAATTTGTGTTTCCTGGAGTAGAACTTTACCGGAGCGGGAGTGGTGGTCGCAACCACACGCTACCGGTTGGTTGTTTATTTATTACTCTCTATAGAGTAGGACTTGTTTACCGGAGCAGGAGTGGTGGTCGCAGCCACACGCTAGCGGTGTTTATTACCATTCTCTTGTTTATTATTCATTAGGGGAAGCTATTAGTTGGCCAAGTGCTTAGAGGGCTGAGTCCGGTCTCTCAACTTGCCAAACTTTATTTCCCTTTGGTGTTTCTATATTTGGGAGATGCAGGAGCCTGTATGTTTTATGTGAAACCAAGAACCCTGATACAAAGCTTATCTTCTGTGTACTATGGTATGTTATTACTACAACTCCAGTTCCAATAGATTAGCAGTTAGTATAGCAATCAAGACAAATTCATGTGGTGTTTATTTCTTTACAGGAACTACATGTGGGTACACTGTTTATTTTTGAATTCAACTAAGGGTCAGTCTAAATCCTTTACAGGTATGCAGAACCAGCGAGAATTCATGAGAGTAGGAGTGTTACTAGCCATTGTTTACATTGTTTGCTATTTCTTGTCGTTCCAGGTTCTTGTCCTTGCTGTCCCCTTCCTTTCCTTTCCCTCGCCTGATAGCTCAAGCATCCTGTGTACAATATTCAGGGTGTTGGTGACGTCAGGAGATGGACCAATATTTGCGGCATCCGGATCCTGCGGAGCATATCCTGACAGAATAGGCCGATCTGCATTTGGAGTAGTGGGAGGAGTAGCACCTGGACCTGAATAGGACTGTGCCTGCCTTACACAATGCTGGCTCCGCCCCCTGTGGTTTGTCTGGGGTCAGAGCCTACACTGACAATGGGGAGTGTTGTGCACTTGTTATGTGCCCCCAGAACTGGTTTGGACTAGGTCCAGTGCCCTGTGCCAGGGCAGAACAAAGGCTTGGGCGACTATAAGTATTGGGGCTGTGACCCCATGTTGGTGTGTGCCTGCTAGGAGATGGATCAGAGGAACACCCTGCCAGGGGGAACCACCAGAGGACTGGACTGCTGGGAGGGCTGACCTGCTGCCTGTTGGGCTATGGGAAGGACTACCTCTTTGCCTGGAGAATCCCAATGCTGGCCTACCTGTGTGCACCCCATTTGTCTGCCCCCAGTGATCTTGTGAGGCTTGGTGGCTTGCCTGGACTGATTGGTAAAAGCATGTGGTAAGCGCTGTGTTTCCTCGAGAGCGTGAACAGCATCCTGTGGTGCCTTAAAGGGAGCGTTTGGTGGTGGGGGCTGAAACCCTGCAAGAGCCCGAGACCTGGGCTCACTTCCTTGCAATGCAACAGGAGACACCGTAGGTCCAAGGTTCTGGTGGGACCCTAACCCGCATTTCTTTTGTCAGAAGGTCCCGGCCAGAAAACGGGACCCGAGAGAAGTAACAGCAAGTCAGGCGTGGCTGAGCCTGGTTGTGGGCGGGGCCAGATAGGATGCGGTAGCAGAGCCTCGCAGGCTCCCATCCACTAAGAGTTACCCGAGGCGTGGTGTGGGCAGCGGAGCCTTGTGGGCCCCGTGAAACCGCTTCCCAGTGAAGAGCACCCGGCGAGTAGGAAGGAGTCCTGCCAGCAGAGTGGGAAAGCCGGAGAAGTGCTTCCGCCCACGCTGGCCATGTGGTAAGCCTATGAGGCAGCCTATGAGGGCTCAAGTCAGGCGATCATCCCCGGAATCGCGTTCCACTGCGCTGCCTGAAGGTGGCCCGTGGCACCTTTCTTCCCTGTTGGGGGGGCATGGTACAGTGTGTGTCGGGGAGGGAAAGCCCCACAGAGGCCCCGATCTCAGAAATGCTGCGTGGATAGTAGCATCTGCTCATGTCGTCCCGCACCTTGGGGGCGTGGTTTTTCACTATTGAGGAGGAGCGGCAGTTATCCACTGCAGCTCTGCTTGTTCACGGGCTGCCGCACCCCATAGTATTATAGGCAGGGGACCCATTGAGGTCATCCTGCAGGAGGAGTCTGTGCATGCCTCCCCACTCTCATGTGCCCATTTTTAGGGAGAGGTCTTGTGGTGTCTTGAGAAGGCCGGGGTGAGACCTCCACACAGACCCCTGGCCTGCATTCCCAGGAGTAGGTGGGCACATGGCCCACAAGCCTACAGGAAGACCTTCGGTACCCGCATAAGAGTGCATGTAATTGTTGTTTCCAGATGGGTAGTGGACAGCTGGCAATGCGGATATGCTGCAGCCTATGTATTGTGCAGTTTTATCCCTAAGGGGGGCACGAGGTGTTTATTGAATGTGCGCTGCTTCTAGTGTTTACTGTGGTACACTGTTGCAGATGTTTAGGCATAATGTGCTATGCTAATAATTAACATTTATGCCTGGAGGGGCGCTAGGTGGCGCACGAGCGGAATGGCCGCGGTTCTCTGAGGCTCCCGCTGGCCGGCTGTTGATCCTGTATTTATCCTGGGCTTAGTGACCCTTCCAACGTGTAAAACGAAGTGACATATCTGGCTAAAGTCTCGGAGATACCAACGTGCTACAGGTTTGTGGCGAGAAGCGTAACACAGGCTACATAGCACCCCCTCGTTGAGCGGCACGGGACCGGCTTGCAGGGACAGTGGAGCCTGACCCCGGCGATTACGACAATGTGAATGCCGATGCTGTACTGTGGTGTGCGGGCCGCGCACCCGAGGCGGCGTGACAGACTGGGTGGCCCTGCCTGACGATCAGCATCAGTTGCTGCGGGGAGATTCTGCTTACTCCGACGGCCCCCACTGAGAGCTGTCTGCCCCGAACCGGCTTGCAAGTAAGGTGGTGCAGTCCCGTTCTTGAGGTGGGCCGGCGCGACAAAATGTCGGCGGTGACCGCGATCGGGACATCATAAAGTGTCGGGAAAAGTACATTGCCCCTGTAGAGGAACTTACTGGATCCCTGCCCACGCCGCTTACCCTCATCGGCTGTTGAAGCTCCCTGCTGTCTGGTGCGCCGGTGAAAACTACTGCAATACTCCTCTGCCAGCCGTGGTCTGTGTCTGCCGTGCTCGGGCTGTAGCCTTCTACACGCTCGCATCCTGAATGCTGTTGGGTGTCCCGGTGTGGTGGCTGCTACCTCTGGAGAATACCGCTCGGCGGTGGTGTTGCAGGGACACTTAAAATATTTGAGGCATCTTTGTTCTGTACTGAGATGGACGGCCATTGCCTCTGGGGGTATCACAAAACGGCGGCTGATGCCGAGATGTCGTGAGCAGTTTGCGGGATCTGCTGTCCCAGAGGCACAAAGAGATTCGAGGCTGCTCTCTACTTACTGCTCACTCTTTAGCCCTTAACTGGCGGATTTCAATGCTGGCTGCGCTGAGGCGAGTGGACTGTTCATGGTATCGGGGCTTACCTTCTCAGCGAGAGACGGGGAGATCCACATTCCTTCGACGCACAGAGCTGGACTGCTTGCGATGAGTCTGCCCTCTCTGCCCATCTGAGCCAGAGACTGGAACTCTTGTGGTAATCCCTACATTCTTACTATTCATCCCCCTAGGGTACTGGCGGTAGCTCCCTGATCCTCTCCTGCACAGCATTATACTGACTACACATAACAAGATCACTGTGACGTCAGTCTCATCCTCTCTGGAAACCCCCATTCATAAGAATCACTGTTTACATTGGGTGCAGAGTACGCATATAAAATTGGCATCGGTGGAGACCGACCACATCAGGAGAAATGGGTAGACCGGACCCCGGGCAGCCACGCATTACCTTCGAAACCAAACAATCTGCCAAGTAACCAACTAAGGTTGGGGAGGAGCAACACTGAGGAGATGGCAGGTGCCTCATCTAACGGTCCGGACAACGAACTGCATACCATCCTCAAGGAAATGCGGCAGGGCTTCGCTACCATAGCGGACAAGGTAGATACACTTAAGACCCGAATGGACAGTATAGCGCATAAGCTGGATACTCATGAGGGCCGACTCAAGGAGGCGGAACAGCGCATATCTGACTCTGAGGATGTCACTGAGCAACTAAAGAAGGCAGTTACCCAAATGGACAAACTGATGCACATCATAGACGCCAAGAATGAGGATATCGAAGCGGGTAGTAGAAGAAATAACGTTCGGATCTTGGGTATTCCCGAAAGTACCAACACGGGGCGCCTAGAACAATACGTCGAGAGACTGCTGCAGGCGATAACTGCTGAAGGAGCTCTCTCAGCTCAATTTATAGTTGAACGAGCGCATCGATCATTGGTCCCGAGACCACCGCCGGGGACGGCTCCGAAACCCATTATAGCACGGCTGCTCAACTATCGAGACCGCGATGTTGTACTTCGAGTGGCGCGGGAGAAGAAGCAGCTCAACTATGAGGGTGTCTCATTCACCATCTTCCCAGACTTTACTGCCCGAGTGCATGAGGAGCGACGCAAATTTAATATCGTGAAGCAGAAGCTACGTCAGGAGCAGGTGGACTATGCTCTATTGTACCCGGCACGTTTACACATCACACACCAAGGGACACAAACCTTCCACACCACTCCGCAGTCAGTCGAAAAGTTCCTGAAAACACTGAAGAAATGTAAAACTGTCCTGGCTGATACTGATCGATGAGGACACGTTGTCTGGAGTGGAATGAGGGCGAACAGGCATGAAACCACAGGCCCTTCTACTGTGCTTCTGTGACCCCACCACTGGGATGATGGCTGAGAGAATGTTGGACGCTCCAAGAGTGTATTGTATATTTGTTATGCTGACTGATAGTTTATGCCAGTTGTATCTTAGTATACAAAAGATTGGTTTACTGAGGGGTTTGAGGCTGACTTTCTCCTGGTACGCCGGACACCCCTGCTAATATTGGGAATCGCTACGACCTGAGGATTCCCTCATTACCAGCAGGGTTGACGTGTGCCATCTAGATGGTTACCCCAATGGGAATACCCCTTTTGATCTTTGGTTTATTCTGGTTATGGGGGGAGGGCAGGGAGGGGTCGATGCTGGCATGATTGGGGTGCAGCAGTGTGAGGGAGGGGGTGCAGTCCCAAAGGGTGTTATTTTCTTACAGAGGGGGCGGGGAAGATGCATGTTCCATCTAGGGGTCTGTTTATTCGATGGAGAGGTAATCATAACAATGGCTATACAGCACACCACAGATACACATCATGTCTCGAGGTATGGCAGGGACAGGGAAAGAATCACAGTTGAGACTTATGTCCTGGAATATTAGGGGACTTAATGATGCTCGGAAGGGTCGGAACGTTATTGCATATTTGGAGCGTCATCAGGTTCATATCGCAATGCTTCAGGAGACGCATCTAGCTCCACATTCCCACACACACAATTTGCAAGTAAATGGGCCAATATTTGTTTCTTCTCTTCCTGCTCCACTTACGCGAGAGGTACGGCTATCCTGATTAAGCGATCAGTGCCATTTGTGGTTCTTGGAGAGGCCCTAGATCCTGCTGGACATTATATCATTGTGTGGGGCCGTCTTGGGAGGGACACGGTTACCCTAGTAAACTGTTACGCCCCCAATGTTGATACACCTACATTTTTCACGACGCTATGGTGTAAGATCGTAGATGTAGGCTCCCTACATGTCATATGGGGGGAGATTTCAGTGTTGCACTGATACCGACACAGGATAGGGCAGATGGGGTCACACTGTACAAGACTAGATCCAGGGAGGCTTTGATGGGGATAGTGGAGGAAGGTGCCTTAACGGATGGCTGGCGATATCTTTACCCACTTCATCTGGAGCGTACTCACTTTACATCAGCGGCAGGCACATGGGCACGACTGGATTACTTTCTGTTGACCAGGGGTTTGTTTGCAGGTCTGGAACGGGCTGCACATTTGCCCAGAACATACTCTGACCACAGCCCGGTCCTGATTCATTTGCATATGCCGGGGTGGGATAGCCCTAGGCCACAATGGCGGTTACAGCCCACAGCCTTGCTGGATGAGGTCTTTAGGTCAGAACTGGGGGAGGAAATTGCTGCTTTTTTCCCTTGTAATAAGGGTACAGTTGATAGTGTCAAGGTCATTTGGGAAGCCTTCAAAGTACCGGTCCGAGGCTACTGTATATCGAAGAGCTTGGGCGTCCTGCGGGATATACAAAGAACGATACAGGCTCTTGACCGCGAAATGAAAGAGATAGAGAATCGGATGGTGGAAGGGGAGGTGACACAGGCACACATTGATTTTCGGGCCAAACTGTCGCAATATGAAGAAGAGGCCGCAAGAGAAGCCAGTTCAGGGGTAGGCACTGGGCGGCAAGAAAGTACTGTGAGGGTGACAGACCTGGCAAGGCCCTTGCGGTCATTACCCGCAACCCACATTATAACAACACTGTTCTGGAAGTCACTGACTCGGAGGGAAGGGCATGCCAGGACACTGAGGGAATATTGAATGTTTTTGTTTCGCACTACAACACATTATATACCACAAAACACTCGGGGACGTACGGTTTGACGATTTCCTTGGAGATGTTGCCCTATGCTGGCTCAGCGATGTCCATAGGACCTTCTTATGTGCACCATTCGAGTTGGACGATATCAGAGAAGCAATAATGTCATTGAAGAATGGTAAGGCTCCAGGGTTGGACGGACTCCCTGCGGAGTTTTACAAGAACTACATCGATATAATGGTGCCTGTACTTCGTGAAGTATTCGAGGAGTCTTTGGGTGAAGAGGTTCTGCCTCGCTCGATGCAGGAGGTAGTGATCACTTCCTTCTTAAAACCCGGTAAAAATCCTGTGTCTTTTGATTCATATCGCCCGCTATCCCTGATAAATTGTGATGCGAAAATCCTAGCCAAGGTGCTAGCCACTCGTTTGTCCCTCTTGATGACCAAAATCATATTTCCCGATCAATCGGGATTTGTCCCTGGGTGCTCCACTACCCACAATTTTGCGGACCTTGTTCTCATTGATTCAGACAGTGGCTCCTGATTTCCCTGTAGCGGCCATTTTCCTCGATGCTTCAAAGGCGTTCGACTCGGTTGTGTGGAACTACCTTTTTGCCGTATTGCAACCCATGGGATTCCCTAGGATTTTTATCTCCTGGGTTCAGCTGTTATACACACAGCCAACTGCAAAAATACTTATTAATGGCCATCTGTCCCCCTCGATTGATATTACACGCGGCACTAGGCAGGGGTGTCCACTCTCCCCCCTCCTATTTGCTATAGCCATAGAACCGCTTGCCTGTCGTCTCCGTCAACTACACCCAGTCGGTGCGTTTTGATGTTTCCAGTGTCAGATTGCCGTTTCGCTGTACGCTGACGAAATGATGCTATTTGTTACTGATCCGCTTCACAACTTAAATCCCTGGTTGCGGGAGTTCGTTGTCTTTGGCAGATTATCTGGGATACAGATAAATTGGAGCAAAACACAATTTTATCCCCTTACTGACGCAGTATCGGAGTTCTCTCTAGACTTTCCTTTGGAATGGTGCCACTCAGATCTCAGATATATGGGCATACAGGTTTCTAGAGATAGGGAGGAGATGCTTAGGCTCAATTATGGTGTTGCTATCACCAAATGGACCACTTCTGTTGATCGCTGGCTCTCCCTCCCTTTATCTATGGCGGGTAGAGCTTTGCTCATTAAAATGGTTGTGCTACCCCACTTTTTATATCTTTTTTTAAATATTCCCTACTATCCGGGAGCTTTTTTTTTCAAAACATTAAGAGCTGAATTGAGCCGACTGTTCTGGGGGGGTAAACAACCGAGGCTTCGGTGGTCGGTACTGGCACAACCGTATGACAAAGGGGGTTTCGACCTTCCTGATTTTTAGGCCTACTATATGAGTGCCCAAGCGCATTACGCCTATCATTGGATGATACCCAAGCCCTTTATGCCTCAGCTGGCAGTGGAAGACTGGGTGGCGAATCCTCTTCCCCTGAGTGGCCTTATACAAGCCCCAGCTGCAGCCATAGAGACACCATTTACGACTGTCACATGTACGATAGATGCGTGGCGGCGCATAGCTAAAGTGTTATGTTGTCCCTTACTTTACTCGGCGCGGATGCCCTTGACCTATCATCCCAAATTGGGGTTGCTACAGGAGACGGGTTTCCGATTGCTATGCCAACGCCTTAAGGTGAAAACGTGGGGTGACCTTTTACGGATGGGCAATTCCGTGCCATGGATCTGTTTTTTAAAGATCACCGACCCACTCCACTTGATACTTTTTATTACATTCGGCTGCGTCAGGGGATGAAGGAGATTCTACCGGATTACCCCCAGGAGCCCGACACCTTGACCCCACTACATTTTCTGTTAGGTTCGCAGGATGGGTCGCACCTAATATCGGGCATATATGGACATATTAGGGCGCAGCGACAGGGGTCTGAGGGATCTGCCCGGTCACACTGGGGAGACGATCTAGCCCTCGAGATCACTGACGAGCAGGGGTTTTACTGTTGTAACATTACGGCCAGAATCTCTGCTAGCTGCAGGCTCAAGATTATTCATTACAGGTTCCTACAGCGATTGCACTATACGCCAGCGAAGAAATTCAGATTTCATTTGTCTGATGACGATAGATGCGAGCGATGTAATGTGAGAGGTGCTGGATTTCTCCACTTGTCTTGGGAATGCCCTGCTGTTAGGGATTATTGGAAGCAAGTACACGAAGCCCTGGAGGCTATGGTGGGAGAGACTCTGGATGCTAACTCCCTGTTAATGTTGGTAGGGTATATACTGCCTGTACCTAAGTCTTACAGAAAATTCCTCGATATCACTCTTTTGCTAGCAAAGAGGAGAGTGGCGTGTCGATGGGGACGGGGAAGATCCCCTAAATTCAAGGACTGGCTCAATGATGTAATTTATTGTCAGGAACAGACTGCTATCTTTGCTGAAACACTGCCAATGTCCAGTAGACCTAAAGACATATGGGGACCTTTGACCACTTATCTCATCTCTCGAGGTGCTACAGATGGAGACTCAACACACGATGAGATAATTAGCTCTGGCGGTGGGGAATTGGAAGCTTAAGTGCCATGCTGGAGTATGATACCTGTTACTTGATGCCCTTTAAAGCCCTGTTTCTAATTTATATGCATCACTGTTTCATACCCTGCAATCTATATCTCCGTGCTAAATGGCCACTCTAAATTTCAGAGGGATATAACTGTATGTTTCATGCATTGGCCCATGGTATTTGTAATAATGACTGCCCTGATATGTATTACTGCTCCTATGTCCCTAATCTTGATACCTGTTGCCTGACAAACCTCTTGATATTGTATTACCTCATGTTATGTCTTTTTCATGCTCTTGTATGGAACACGTGCCGCAATACCCATGTATGATTGTCTTTATTAAGAAAATGATAAAAAATAAAGTTTAAAAAAAAATAATAATTACATTTATGCCTAATGTGTTTATGCTTAGGGTACTATTGCCAGTAGTTACTGGTTGTCTTCACTAATAGTGAATGATGATGGTTCTGGCAGTGGCCCCATTGGCCCTGTAATGTACATAATCCCTGTAAAGTCATACCAGGTGTCGTGGCACAGTGTATATAGGTGTCCGCATTCTAATGTGCTTTATGGGTAATACAAAGGCTATTTTTGATATATCCTTGTGTGGAGTTTCTTTTGTGGTGTGTCTAGTGTGTCACTGATATGCCTGACTGCTCTTCCAAACTACCAAGGGGGTGAGCAGGGGTTATCTTCAATGTGTAACTCCCTTGCAATGACTAGAGTGGTGGTTTCTGCCTAGCTTAGGCGCATGTCCTAGCCAACGAGAAATCCCGTTTCTAAAAGTGATGATGTGATAAGTGCGAGAAGTGGCTATGCCTAACAAGCACCATCAAATGTATACATACCTGAAACACATTCATGCACACCTACGGGAGATGGGCATGAATAAAGCACGCTTTCAAAAACTTGCGAAGACGTGGAAGTGCCAAGTGGTAGGTACTGCATACTCTGCCTACACCAGAGGAGTACTGGTGTAGATATCTCCAGACACACCATTCCTGATTCACTCTGAGCAGGTGGAAGGTACGACGGGATAGAAGGTCTGCTCAAAGGGGAACAATTGGGCCTGGTTGTGATCTACCCCCCCAACAGTAATCAGACTGCCTTTCTGGACTCGCTCATGCCAGCCCTGATATTTACCCTGCAGGCCCCTCGTTTCTGATGTAGGGACATTAATTATGTCCTGAAACTAGACATATATAGGTCCGTGGTATCCCGCCCCAGAACTCAAAGTGCACAAGTAGTGACACACTTTCAGGGATGGGTGCAATGTCTGGTGGAATGCGCACCCACATACCAGAGAGTACTCTTATTACTCTACAATAAATCAACTCCACACACGGCATCTTCTTATACAATCCCTTGATGGGTGACAGGGTGCAAGACACTAAATATCTTGGTTGCATTTGGTCAAACAATAATGATAATAAGGATGGTGTTTAGATGGGGTGGGGGCGGGAGTGGGGGGGGGGGGGGATGGGGATGGGACGGGGCGTGCCCAGACTGCAGATACCTACATGGTAATACCCTGGCAAACTCACCATTTAGAGACACACTGGGCAAGGCTATAAGACTATTACGCCAAAAACAAGGGAACTGCAGTGTATGCCGTGACAACATGGGTTGTCTTCAAGGTGGTATTGAATGGGATTTGCATAAAAAAATACCTATGGAGTTGTATAGGGGTAATCTAAAGACTTATTGGCCACAAAAGATGCGATATGCAGTGAGAAATTTAGGCTTACCCACGGGCGTGCAGGCCCTCAAGAGCTCAGGGGCCTCAGAAAAGAACATAAAAACTTGGGGGCAGAGTTACAAGTCCCTTGCGCCACTTGTGCGTCACTTTTAACATGGGAAAAGTGACGCAAAAGTGGCAGAAGGGGCTTGTAAATCTGCCCCTTGGTTGTCAGGCTGGGAAAGGTTGACTACAAAGCATATATGGCACCCTAACATGCTGAGGTGGATAGATCTGGAAGGCCTGGCTGCTGACAGCAGAGTCGGAAAGAGAACCAAGTAAAGCTATTAGATCCCAAGTGACGTAGTGGATGACACTCAGACTGAAAAAAGGCTGAATTAACAGCTTACTACTGTACATCGCACCTCCAGTACATGATCAGAGAAGGCTTTGGGCATATCTCGAGAGCATGAGTATGCCATTGACCATATCCTCTTGAAAGGTCTTTGCTGGAGGAGCCACTGACTGCAGATAATGTCACAAAACTCCTGGTATGGACAGTCTTAATTGTACCTAATTCTTCCTAGACTCCTCAATTTTTCACAGCCTCTAAACAGCTGGGTACCTTTCTAGGTTCGCTACATGAGTCTCCTATAGTGGTCCTCCCAAAACTGGGTAAATGTTCGATCATACATTCCCTTGGCAATGCTAAACCTGGACTACCATATCTTGGGAAAAACAGTCGCAAACAGACTCCTCACAGTCGTAACCTCATTAGTGCACTGTGACCGGAATTACTTTATTCCACAAAGAAACACGTTCCTCAACTTGCAACATCTGTTCAACCTGATATACAACACCCAAAAAAATAACCCTGGCATATGGCACTTTCTCTTGACACCCTTGTGTGGCTTTACCTTGTGCTGACTCTAGAAACCTTGGGGATAGCGCCTTAGTACAGGCAACAGCTTCAGTTACAATGGTATCAATGGTAATGGTAAGGCTGCAAACAGACATAAACACCAAGAGGTACCAGGCTGTTCCTAATGGGGGGGGGGGGCAGTGTAGGTGACAACCGTGCGTCGTGGAACTACGCGTGGGTATCCAATATGTTGAATATAATGGCCTCACACACCATTGCAGGTGTCATGCTTCATCATCGGCAATGCTCCTCGTTGGGTCGGCGGTGCAATACCCAACGGGCAACACCTCAAAGAGGGGCTCTTTGGCGGAGATCTTTTATCCAACTGCCGTGTGGGTGAAGTGTGGGTATGGGGCCAGTGCTGTGTAGACGCAGTGATGGTTAAAATTGGGGCAAAGGGTACCAGGATCAGGTTTATTCTAGCGGTCCCTCACTCCAAATTAAAATAAGATATAGAATAGACTCGGAGGGAATTAATGTATCCTGATGCGAGACAAACAGTCCAGGTGATATCTGAACAGTTTCCAACTGGTAGCGGCAGTAGGAAGGGGTGCCCTCTTTTGACCCTTATCTTTGCCATTGCCATGGAACTACTGAAGGGTCTTTTACACCATAGATGTCCCAATTTGGTCACCCCTCCCCGTCTTTCTTTAACTATTATTCATGACAAATGTCCTTGCTTGGCATTTTGAGAGCGGGTGACGTCTTTATATATGGGACTCGCGGTCAACTCCAATACAACAGAAGTTTGGATTGGGACTGGGTCCGTTTATCACTTTCAACAGCTTGATGTACACTATGGGACAAGCATGGGGGGGAAATAGGCTGGAACCCTCTGCAATCCCCTCTCTTCAGTCATTGCTCATACACAGACAAGCGAGAAGAGTGGTTACCACAGTGTGACTCATTAATTGCCCTGTAGGCAACCCCAACATTGGGCCTCATTATTATTGAAAAATGTTGTACTGCTGGGGAAAACCAGCGATGCAACACTTTTCGTAGCGCCATCTTTGCAACTTCATGGATGTTCCATATTTACTGTATGGCATTTCATGTGGCAAGGTTTTACAGATATGTCAGTAGTCCTGATGCATCTTTAGGCTCAAAATTGACTGTTGTTGTGAATAAAAGGCCTCCCAGAGCCCGAGGGTGTTTGAACCTCCTCGGCCCGGTGAGACCTTTCTTTTGCAAATGAGAACATTCTACCCTCTAGGGACGGAATGTTTGAATAGCCTTAGAGCCCTCCATAGCATGCTCTACTGACCATTAAAGGCTTGGTCTCTTGTTGAAGGACCTCTCCTTTTCTTCTGTTCTTTAAAGCTGGATCGGTCATTTAATAGCCAGTAGAGCCTCCTATGGCGGGCTCTAAGGCTATATCAGATTGCAGCCAAAGTTCGAATTTCATGTTTTTAATTTACCTGGGCTTTCCTCACCTTTTTCCTGCTGCTCTTCTTTCTGCCCACACCAGAGATGTATTAAGCCACCTTTTATTTTATACTCACATCCTGCGCTAACCACCATTTGTAAAAGTTACAAGGGGCATATTGTATAAGCTGCATCCAGGTTGACTGAAATATTCTGAATAAACTCATTGTGCACCGTTAAGCAACCTGTATTGTTTATTACACTATAAAAACTAAGAGGCAGATCGACAAGAAACTAATGCAGCGCGATGCAGCTGCACAGCGCTGCGTTAGTTTCAAAGCACAGGAATGCAACATATTTACAATATGTCGCATCTCTGTGCTTCCCCCTGCGCTGGTGCACAAACTGCAGCCATACGCTGGCGCAGGCACCCTTGCACCATGTTGCAAGTATGCCTGCGTCATGGGGAGATTGTTTTTATGCAGGAAGGGGCACCTTCCTGCACAAAAACAATCAATTGATGTGATTTCCTCGTCCAATGCGTGCTGTAGAATGCAGCATGCATTGAAAGAGGAAAAAAATGAGGAGAAATTAAAGCATTTCTCCTCGTTGCACCTAGAGGTGGCGTAGCATTCTGACGCATTTCCAGATTTACCATTTCTCGTAAATCTGGAAATGCATCAGTGGACATAGGTGTTGCGTGGGAAAACCCACAGCAACACCCATGTCACGTCCCTAACAAGCAAAGTGTTGCGTGAACAGGGGCGATATTTACAAGCACAGGTTAAGTCATGGAGAGAGACTTTACCTGTGTGTAAATATGACTCAGCAGGCTGTGCCACCGGTGCGTCACGCTACGTGATACACCGGCGTCGCATGGGGCTTGTAAATCTGCCCCTCTATGAAGAGCAAAGTGGACCGTGCCTGGCCATCCTTTAAAAAAAAAGGGTCACTTATACGATCCGTGCTGATCTTTCACGTTGTCTATGTACCTTTTGAAAATTCCTTCTTCAGTGTTTCTTGTTTTTTAGCTTCACCTTTTGCCTGTCTATTTCTGTCTCGCGCCCATTCTTGACACAATTCACCAGCCTGTCCCACCTCCTTTCATGTCAGTTTTCCTGGAGAGATGTCAGTTTGTGATGAAATAAATAGAAAGGACTCATCCGCGCTGCATAATGCATAGAAGAAACGTTCAGAGAGGGGAGATAGCTGTTCTATTAAATACGTGGTGGTGGTGGTGTTATCGGGGGAGCATGTGAGTGAGGAGTGTTGCGGCGAGGTTTTTACGTCTGGCAGCCAGTTTAGGGAAGCTGCAATCAGAGCCGTTATAAGGCCTGGGCAAAGTGGCAACTGACAAGCGCACCCACCTCGGACTATCTCTCTCTAGTCATGTTGTTTTAAGGATTTTTGGGACCCTGTGTAATACATATTGCAGCTGTGAAAGTTTAAGTATATAATTCGATGTTGTTTAGCATTAGGCAGACTTGAATTAGCAGAATTTAGGTAATGAAATTCAAATTGCGAAAAAGAGGCCCCCAATATATATCTTAGCCAGGGCCCCAAAAATCATTAGGATGACACTGGCAGCAGAACACACACTAAGAAACGGCAGGGCATTGTAAAGTGCTTACTAGATGAAGCATTCCTTTGTGATGTCGCATACACGCCATTTCTCCCCCTTTAAATAAATCAGTAAGCGTCGGAGTAGGACGTGATTTCCTGTCCCTAACCACCGCCTGAACAAAGCTTTGAAAATAACCCCTTCTGATGCCCATCTGAGCTGTCCACAGGGGTCTGCTGTCCCTGCTAACACTCCAGACTCCGGCAGTGTCCCTCTTTCTGCGCTGCTGTGCGGCTTTCTGCCCTTTCTGGATGGCCCAGCCCTGATCTGGCTGCGGCCCTGCGGACCTGGCTGAGCGGGCTTGCGGAGGTCGCCTCGCCTACTGCCCTGTGGTGCCCCGGCTGCTTGGTGGGGCGTCTGCCGACGCGAACGGGGCTGGGGATTGGCAGACTGTGTGTCGGGTCCAGGAGCAAAGCAGCGGAGCAATGTGAGCGGTGATGAGCCCCGGGGAGCGGCCGCCATTTTGCCGTTCTGGGGCCCTGGCCTACGCGGGGAGTGTGGGGCCCTGGAACAGGAGCGACCCTGTGTAGTGCTCATGGGACGCTGCAGCGAGGGCCGCGGTGCGAGGGCCCATGAGCCACGAAGTGCGGAGAGGAGGCCGTGATCATAGCTGCCAAGGTTTCAGATTGCCATGTGTGACATTTTAAAAATTTGAGTGAAATTATGAGTGACATTTCAACGACTATGAGTGACACTTTCTCGCGAGCAAAAAACATGCAATTAAGGCGAGGAAAACTTATAAATATCAGAAATTACAGGCAACTGAGCAACAAGAAACTCCAAGAACTTCTTGAAACTGTTGCAGAGCACCAGCAATGGAAGAAGACTAATCCTATTGCTCCCTCCTGTAACCGTCGTGGATGATCATGAGGCGCAGGCTGAACCGAAAGCAACCGGGCAGGCCACCTGTTGTTGTGCTGGTAGGGGCTGGTGACATCACTGGGGCTCAGCTCTGCCTCTCCTTGCCTTGTAATGATCACGAGGCAGCCGGGCCATTGCTTAGCAACAAGATGGGGACCCCTGGCCTGGGCCTCGAATCTGAGTCTCATGTTGTGGCAGGTCTCTCGGACCGTCCAGGCCCCAACTCAACAGGATGTGTGAGCAGAGAGGAGCCACACTGAAGTCAACAACACAGGTCTCTGTCTGTGTGACTCAGTGTGTTTCTGGCAGGCCACTTCACAAATCAGGAAAAAAGACACTGTGAAGAACACAGAGTGTAAATGTCCATGCACTGGCCCGACCTCGGACTTGATAATAATGCCCACTATTCACAGCCCTAGATGACACTCAGAGCAGCTGCTGTGATAACACGTGCTGCAGAGGTATTGTATCATACTGACACCCATGTACAGCTCTGCTGATTTACCTCTGTCCTGACCTGACTGACACCCATGAACAGCTTTGCTAATCTACCTCTGTCCTGATCTGAAGCCTCCTGCAGTGCTGTACCGTACTGACACCCACGCACAGCTCTACCGATCTACCTTTAGCCTGTTCTGAAGCCTCCTCCTTTATCATGTACTGACACCCATTTTCAACTCTAACAATCTGCCTCTGTCATAACCTGAAACTTCCTGCAGTTCTGTACCGTACTAAAACCGAAGTACAGCTCTGTGATTCTACCTCTGTCCTAACCTAAAACCTCCAGCAGTGTTGTACTGACACCCAATGTACAGCTCTGCCAATGTAAACTGCGTCCTGGCCTAACGGACACCCATGTACAGCTCCGACATCTACCTCTGCACTAACCTGAAGCCCCCTGCGGTTTTGTACTGTACTGACACTCATGCACAGCGCTGCCAGTCTACCCTTATCCTGAAGCCTCCTGCATTTCTGTACTGAACTGACACCCGTGTACAGTCTGCCTCTGTACTCCAAGCCCAACTCAATGTTCATCCGTTCGGTTCGAACATACCGCCAGTGCCCCTAATTTAGGTCAGACTAAACCAGGGGCAGCAGGCTCTCTGACTCCGGAAGGATGATCAGACAGAGCAGCCCTGCAGATCGATGCTTTTTATTATGCGAAATTATTGTTTCACTGCATCATGTCATGTTAGTAAAGGTCACGGTGGTGCTACGGCCAGGCAAGTAGAATACCTGACGCAGTGCTCTTCGTAGAAGGTGCAAGGGGATGGGCTGTAATAATGCTGAAGGCTCAGTGGTTACCTCTGTGCGTAGGTGCTGCTGTGTGACAGTGAGTGTCTCACCTTCTGGCTGGCCTACCGGTACCCAATTTCTTTGAAAACTACTCTTCCTACTACATTCGCAGCCTAGGCTTTCTGCCATTTTTTTTTAAATAAACGCATGTCACTGGAGGTAAGCGGCTACATAGAAGTTAACAAACAGCTCTGAGCTCTTGCTGCTGAGTGTCACTTTTGTTTTAACATGGTTGCTACCTCCTACATTTTGTTTGCTGTCACACTTGCACCAGACAGTTCCACCATTGCCTACGACATAACGTTACGTTTGTTCTTGTGTTTGAGTGTCTGCCATTTATTGCACTATTATAGGCTCGAGTCTACTTGTTACTGACTTTGCACACTTTTAAAACTTACTTGCACACGTCGCATCATCATGCCACTTTCCTGTAATGCAGGGTTTGTGCGATCTCGTTTGCTCACAATTGTCACTTATGCCTCATGTAACACGTTTGCTTAAGCTTTTTGTGTAATTAATTTGCCTCATAACTAGTGTCTCCTCAGTACTACAGAGTTGTTGTCTCTGTTGTTGAAGTGCTCTCTGACACCCGGGGTAAGTTGTCCGCGTGACGCAGCGCTGCAAAGTGCATAACATAAAAAATAAATAGAACAGTGACAGTCAGTGACTGACACTCTTACTAAGTGACTTGCTCAGCTGCTGCCGTGCCCACCAAGCCACGATGTGGTTCAACACTGGCCACTCTGACGAGTCTGCCTGCCAGCTGTGCCTGCTGCTTCAGCCCGACGGACACTGTCACTCCTCGGCCGCCGCCGGGCCGCGGCCCCCGTCACCCCCGACCTCGGGCCTGGGCGCAGCTTGGCCAGAGCAGCAGTGAGTCTGTCGCCGCCGCCGGGGCGCAGCCCCTGACCTGAGGAGCAGCTCAGCTGCCAGAGGTGGGCCTGGGGCAAGGTGCGAGCTCAGCTGTAGTGTCAAAGCCATGATGGTATTCAGAGAGACATGAGCGTCTCGTGCTGCGCAGCCTGCACTTGCGCTAATCGGCACATCCGGATTAATCCCTGTCCCCTGGTGCGGTGATTGACAGCTGAGTATTACGACTCAGAGGGCAGCCCGGCCCCCCTGCAGCAGACTAGGAGAGAGTCTGAGTAGCCGCGCCGGCGCCGCCTGCACCATGATTTGTTTGCGCATACAGTTTCCGGGCAACAGGAACTTAGTCGGACAGCACTGGCAGCTGCTGGCAGAGAGACTTGATTCATTGTAGCGCGCCGCTGAGCGCGGCAGCAGAGTCTCTCAGTTAACTGTTTAGGCACTCGAGCGGCTGGCAGCACCTCTCTCAGACCACTGTGAGCCCGGGCACAGGAGCGCCGCTGGCGAGCCTGGCACAAGTCGAAATGTGTGACAATGCATTTCAGTGCGGTGATGCGGATCACCGCACTGGAATGCGTGAGCGTCACGCCTGTTGCGTGAAGCTTGGCAGGACTGCGTGATCTCGGTCCACGGATCGGCGGACGGTGGGAAGCCCTGCGGACTGAAGGAGCGCGGGGCATCGCTCCCTGCTCTACAGCTCTAAAGCTGCGCTGGTGACTGGGGTGATCTGTGGGCCCCCCCTCGCCTGACTGGGAGAAGGCCCTATTTCGAGTGTGTGGGAGCGGCATGGTGCACCCGCTCTGAGAGCGTACCCCGCAGCGGTAAGATCTGCAGGTCTGTGATGGGGGCGGGTGCCCCTCTCCTGGAGTGTATAACGAGTGTGCTTTGCTTCAACAGGCATGAGAGTCCTGTGGGGAGTGGGAGGCCTACCTTTGGCCCGTGGGTCGGTGGGCGGTGCCTCCTCCTCGGGATCTGGGCCTCGCTTTAGCTGGGAGCTATGGGACTAGTGCGGAGGGGGCCCGCTGCCCTAAGAGGAGCCTGGAGGTCCGCTTCTGTTCGGGCGTGGTGGGGGACGGCGTTTGGAGAGCTTCCGCCGCCTGCTCGGTCTGTGTATCGGCGGACGGCGATGCAGTGCGGCCCAGCAGTGGGAGACTGCAATGTCAAGGGTGTAGTGTGAAGTGCTGCCACCCACCCGCCCATTGCATTCTACCGTGGTCGGTATTCGGACTCCCGGTTAAGCCCTCTCCTGCTGGCTGAGACAAAACCTCTATCCTGGGGATCTGTTTTGCTTTTGAGGGGCTGGATGGGGGCCCGACCAAGATTTAGCCCTCATTCTCCCAGACAGCCACGAGGTCCGCATAGTGCTGTGGTGTGAGGAGCTGCTATCTGGGCTTATGTTTGCGCCCCGACGTGAGTGGGCTCCAGTTGCATCCCCGAGGAGCTGATTACACCTTTGCCCTGTCCACGTGCTGCTGTGCGCGAGCCCTTGCCTGAGGCAAGATGTCATCCTCCAGGAGAAGGAGGGACAAACCCCTAAAGGACCTGCTGCAGAAGGCGACAGGTCAAGCTACCTCACAGTCGCATGTCAAATCCTTGCAACCTGAGGACAATGATCTCCAGGCGACCAAAGCATTCATGATAGAACTGTTCTCAGCCATGAAGGAGGACATTTTGGAACTCAGCTCTCCTCGGACCTGCGCGAGGTGAGGGAAGATGTAGACGCCATTGGGGAGCAGGTGGCGAACTTGGAGGAGCATGACCTGGGAAATGCTTATGAAATCCACCAACTTCAGCAAGATGTCATTCGCCTCACGGAACAAAACCTAGATCTCTAGGCCCACGCCCAGGATTTGGAAAACCGGTATTAGAATCTGGACGGTCCCGTGGAAGGGGGAGGGAGATAACCTACATGAGTATGTTGGTGAGCTGTTCCGACAGATACTTGGTGAAGGGGAAGATCAAGAAATACAGATGGACCGCGTCCACCGTGTTGGCCTGCCGCGTGGTGCCAGGGCTCCTCCACCGGACATACTGGTGTGTGTCCACGACTATCAGATTAAGGAGAGGATCCTACGAAGGCCCGTGAACTCAACCCCGTACAATTTCGGGGCCATCAACCATCGCTTTTCCAGGACTTGGCAGCCTCCACCCTTGTCAAGCATAGGGACTTTAAGCCCATCACTAATCACCTATGTGAGCAATGGCATCCCCTACTCGTGTGGCCACCCATTTTCGGCTTATTTTCAAGCACAATGGCAAGCTTTTGCAGGTTCGTTCACTGGACGCCGCCTTCAAGATCTTGTGGCTGGAGTGACCCGCTCCTCCGCCTGGGAGCCTCAGATCACCTGCTAGACGGCGCAGGCGCTCCACCGAATGACAACGCGTTGGGAAGTCCCCCCCGCCTGGGAAACGGATGTGTCTGAGAGTCTACTGGAGAGGGAGTATGCTGTTACCTCTGTGGCGTTGGTGACCGACAACTCTGGAGTCCCTTGAGATCCACACGATTGTCATTAGTTGGGTCCTTATCCGGCACCGGCGGCGGGAAGTTCTCTGATGAGGACTTGTTTCTTATCTCAGTCCTTGTAAGTTGGAAGTGCCCTGTATCAGGAGCCTGAACTGTTCCGCGATGGCGCCGTGCTCCCCTGACATTTGGACCCGCAAGACAGACTGTTGTTACTATGTGCGACTTTTGAGTCTCCTTCCTATTTGTGTTTTCTTGTATTGTGGTTTGGGGTCTGGGGTTTTGTTAGGGTTTTGGGGTTGTTTTTGGGGCTCCGCATCAGTTCTCCAGAAGGCCTGGCGAGGGTCCGGCCCACAGACAGTGCGTCATTGCTCACTTAGCACTGCTGGCATTAGGTACCACATTAGCTATTACCTCTCCTCTGGGGGTTATGGGTAGGGATTTAAAGATTGTGAGCTTGAATGTTAGGGGCTCCTGTTAAGTGCTCGGCCATCCTTTCCCTCTTGGAGAATGCGGAGGGCGATGTGTGCCTGCTACAGGAGACTCATCTCCTCTCTAGGGATACAAAGCGGATGAAAGCGCTTCCCCTTGCAACTATGGTCCTCAGGCCCGCCTAAGAAACATGGGGTGGTGATCCTTTTTAGCACACGTGCACACTGCAAAGTCCTTTCTCAGGTGGCTGACATTAAGGGCAGATTTTTAGCTGTCCGCGTCCAATGGGGAGAGACGCAGCTAACGATAGGGTCACTGTATGCCCCGAACGAACGACAAGAGCCCTTCCTGCGGGTGGCCCTCTCTGAGTTTTTGGCGTCTCCAGATGCATCGATCCTAGTGGGTAGAGATTTAAATATAGTGATGGATCCGGGGATGGATAGGTCTGAACAGAGGTCCTACCAGACAGGAGCAATGTCGCAGGGGGGAGACAGTGGCTACTTGAGGGCGGGTTGAATGATGTATGGCGCGTCCAGAACCCCGTAGAGTGCGATTACACTTACTACTCTGCAGCGCACAAAACTTACGGCTGCTAGGACCACTTCTTGGCCACATCCTCTCTCCTACCTCATTTATCAGCGTCGGATATTACACCACGCTCCCTTTCAGATCATGCCCTCACCTCAGTTCTACTCACCTCCCATGGCAAGCGACCGCCGCCGCCAGGCTGGCGCCTCCTTCACTCCCTGCTCCATTCGCAATCAGTGGTCTCACGAATACGGGACACTATCACCTACTATCTCGCAGATAATGACCAGGAAGGTACACCCCTAGCATCGGTATGGGAGGCATTGAAATTAATGGTGCGGGGGGAGTTTATTGTGCTCGCGGCATCATATGGGCGATTACGCAAAGAAAAGCGCGCAGAGTTGGAGAAGGAGGTGGGCGCTTTGGTAGCGATACACAAGAGTACCGGTGCCCCAAGAGTTTGGAGGGAGTTAGAGACAAAGCGGCGCATGTTTAAACACCTCGACTTAGATAGAGCAGAACACGCCCTACTGCGCTTGCGACACCAATTTTACCTTAGTGGGGACAAAGGGGGTAGGATGCTGGCACATAGGTTGCGAGCTTGAGCTCAGTTGACGGTCATACAGTCCATTAGAGACCCTCAGGCAGCAGACTCTGGAGGAGTGGCGGACTACTTGACGTCCTGTAACATTACGCCTCTCTTCAGGACGTCAGCGGGCGCTTTAGAAACTGCGATTCGCATAGAGGAGGTCATATCTGCGATTGCTCGGTTGAAGGTAACCAAATCCCCGGAACCGGATGGCTTCTCTGCCATATTTTATAACACCTACTGTGTGGAGCTGGTTCCTCTTTTAACCCGCCTCTTCAACTCCTTTCTCGATAGGGGGGGGTGACTCCCTCCATGTCAGAAGCAGCGATGACAGTCATCCTTAAACCTGGGGAGGACCCTAGAGACTGCGGCTCGTGTTGGCCAATTTCCCTTCTCAACATTGATGCAAAACTCTTTGCGAGCATCCTAGCGAAGAGGCTCAGCCCATTGATGGACGATATCATAGATCCGGACCAGGCAGGCTTTATCCCAACGCGACAGGGGGAGGATAATACCAAACGGCTTCTTCACCTCACAGACCTGGTCCACCGATCTTGGGCTAAGGCCTTTTTTCTTTCCATCGATGCAGAGAAAGCCTTTGATTGGGTGGACTGGGAATACCTGTTTGCAGTTTTGAGGGCCTTCGGGCTGGGTGACAACTGTGTGCGTTGGGTTCAATGCCTCTACGCGGGCCCTACAGCAGCGGTACAAGTGAATGGGTGCAAATCAGCCCTTTTCCCCATTACTAGAGGGACACGACAGGGGTGTCCCTTATCCCCGTTGCTTTTTGCGATCTATATGGAGCCTTTTGCCCAACGCATACAATCCAATATGGGTATTGCGGGAATTAAGTTTGATGCTGACACACACAAAATTAGTATGTATGCCGACGATGTTATTCTATCACTTACCCAACCTCACTCCTTCCTGCGGTACCTGTCAGCGGAGCTCCTCGAATTCGGGAAGGTTGAAGGGTTTACATTAAATTCCTCGAAATCGCAAATTCTTAACATTTCTATTCCCGATGCAGAGGTGCAAGATTTACAGCAGGACTTCGCCTTTCAGTGGGTGCACTCTGATATTACATATCTGGGCATCCGACTGACTTCTTCTATCGCTAAAACGGCCTCCCTTAACTATAAGCTATTGGTGGATCAAACTACCAAAGCACTCTCGGATTGGTGCTGCCTCAACTTGGCCAGGAGGCTGGCGGCGGTAAAAATGACAGTGCTTCCGCGTGTCCTATATCTCTTCCAGATGCTGCCAGTGAGCCCCCCCCAGGCACCCTTCGGAAACTACAGGGCTCCTTAATAAATTCTTGTGGAGCAACAAATGGCCAAGGCTTTTATTATCACTTATCACCACACCAAAGGCTGAGGGTGGGCTGGGTTTTCCATTGCTGATGGCTTATTATCAGACGTCCTGTTTCTGATATGTCACGGAGTGGAATAGGCCCTTGTCCAGCAAACACTGGAACTTCATGGACCAAACGGTAGCGAGCTGTAATATCTTGTGTGAGCTATGGCTGCCGCGCAAACACAGAGCGTGGGGCCTTTACTCTTCCCCGGTGACCTCACCAACTTTGAAAGCTTGGAATCACTTAACGCAGCGCAGAGGTTGGACTACATTTCCCTCCCCTATGATTCCTATTGTTGACAATCCCGATTTTCCGCCAGGGTGTGCGTCCCCTGTCTTCCACCACTGGCGGGAGGAGGGCTGTAAGAGGGTGGGCTCCCTCTTTGACCTTGAGGCCTTGATCCCTTTACCCCAATTGTGTAGGGACTACTTCCATCTTCCAGAGTCCGACGCTTTTCATTACTCGCAGTTAGCACACTGGGCGACCCAACCATCTAACCTCGCTTCAATGAAAAGTGTACTATTCTACTACTTGGTCTCTCCCATTTCTTCCACCATAAGCATGAACAGTTGACTCCAAGACCAAGCCATTTCCAGGTGATGTAAATTAAGGTATTCAAATTTTTAATCCATCTAATCCTTTCCACAGTGGCATTGTCCTGTGGAAACGATATATTGATGATATTTTCATGGTTTGGACAGACTCAGCTGAATCACTTACACAAATGCTACATTGGCTAAATAACAATAGCGGTGGTCAAAAATACACACTATTTGTAAGCAAAGAGTCTATTCCCTTCCTTGACCTTGAAATTAAACACCTAGACGGTCGCCTTACTACTAGCCTTCACCGCAAGCCAACAGAGCGGAATACCCTCCTCAGTTACAGTAGCCACCATCCCCGTGCCTTGAGAGACTCACTTCCTTACTCTCAATTCCTTCGCATCCCACGGAATTGTTACTTCAAAGAAGATTACTTTGCCGAGGCAAAGACACTCAGCAACAAACTTCGCAACTGGGGTAAGCTGGTACGCCGCTCTCTCAAAAGAGCCTGGTACTGTACCCGAGATGTCCTTCTCGAACCTAGGCCCAAGAAACACCAGGATAGACTTATCTGTGTTACAACCTTCTCTCCAGCCTCTAATGTCATACGGAAACGTGTGTTAAAACATTGGCCAGTAATCAATGCTGGCGCTCTAGATTTAGAACACCCTATGTTGCTTTTAAAAGAGCAAAAAACATTAAAGATAACCTTGTAAGGGCAGCGCTTCCTCAACTTCCAGCCAAGGTTACCATAAATGATGCATGGGGCCTACCCACCCTCACTGGCCAAGTGAAATGTGGCAAATGTGTAGCCTCTGAGTCTACTATTGAAGGGAAAACATTCATGTATGAGGCACTTAAGTATGAAAGAAGATACTTTACTAACTGTAACTCCACAAATGTCGTGTGTGCAATTTTTTGTCCCTGTATGAAAATCTATGTGAGACAGACAACACAGAAAATCAAGCTACGCATCGGCCAACATCGGAGCAAGATTCGATGCAGTACCCCTAATGCGCCCTTGGTTGAACATTTCCAGGCCATGGGACACACTGAAAAAGATTTCATGTGGACCATTATTACTGCCACCAAACCACCGCCAAGAGGAGCTGACATTTCTAAACTATTGAATAAAGAGGAATTGAACTGGATACTACGCACCAACAGTATCCGCAATGGCCTCAATCGCCTTGAAGATTGGACCTCACTGCTCTAAATTTCTCCTAACCATGCTCTGCTGCATTGATGCCACATGGCTTTTAGCGCACATATACAATTTCCTATGTATTTACCACCCATTCGCATTCTATTTTAATAATGATAACCTCGAAGTGCTCCAATGCATTAAGTGTAAGCTTAACAATTCCTTAACAAGTCTAAATACCGTAACTTGTCCTACCTTTTTTAACTCTACATATGCAAATTCCGCTATGTTACTTCTGTTTAACACTGTGTTAAATCGCATGATGTACTTATGTAGTAACCACTAGATATAAACTACCATGATAAGTCTATACACTGTGAATCGCGCCTCCATGTTCGTATAACTCTGTATTTCCAGTAGCTGTCCCACTGATTCCTTTTACATCCAAACCCCTGTGATTCACAGTAATATTCTCCACTCCAAGATGACCGACACCATCTGTATGTTCTGCACCTCGCCGATCGTATCACCATGCACTCACTGTCCTATGATGGCCGCGTTTGCATGACTATTACTCACATCTTCTATTTCTATTGCTAATAGACCCCCCGTGTGACCTCCCCCAGTTACAGTTAAAAGCATTCAATTCACGTCGTGGCTCTAGCGATCCCCGCAGAAACAACGCTGACCGGCGACCACACAGGGTATTAACTCTTTAAGTCAGCTTGAGTACCACTCCCCCCGTTACACAGACTCCCGCTCATGATGAGCCGGCCATTCTGTGCCTTTCTCTTTTTTAATAATTTAGAAGTTGCCAAACTTTCGCCATCCGCGACGGCTTCACAATTGAAACTGCGTATACATTGAATCCACGCCACCTGTAGGTAAGCTTAACCCCTGCCAACTGACTAAACCCCCAGGGCCTTATTCGTTCCCTTTCCTGAAATTTCATCCCTTATTTTTAGATCATGGCTACGCCCCCCGGAGTGATTTCGCAAGATACCCTCATGTGCTTGTGAATCCTCTCAAGTGTACAGTCCACCGGTAACTCGCCAGCCACTAATCTTTAAGAATCCACTTCTCTGCGCCGTATACCTCCACAAACGCTATGACCATACGGAAATCGCCTGCCATTGTCATTTTAAAGATTCCACTTCACTCCCTCACTTCGTAGTATGCACCATGCCTGAGCCAACCTATTTGCCTGCTAAATCGCCTTTCCGTTGACTACCTAGCGATTGTTCTCTTATAACACCACTTCCCTGCGCCGCATCTAAGAAACACGCCAGATCCTGCTGTAAATCGTTGCCCTAAGAGCATTTCGATTTCAAAAACTTTATTCGACAGCAGTCATAAAAGCAATTTTACAGTCTTCCCTACACAATAAATACTACAACAATATTAAAATCAACGTCTTTTAAGTAACTCATTAAACATAATGCTGTCATTTGCGAGATTAACTACATAAAATCAAAGCAATCAACCATGTCAATAATTTCATTAAACTGTGTCTAGCTGTTGTAAGGTGCGGGTGCGTATGATCCATGACCAACCTAAAAATTTTGCGACAGCAATCGCCAAAAAAGGTGTGCAGTCCGATTCCAATATTCTTAGTGTCTCTATACACCTACGTGTTCCTAAATTTAGGCACGCTGGTTTTATCCATATACGTCGTGGGTTAACATATAACGGGCAAACAAACAGTATATGGGCCGTATTCTCCGTCAAATCTTTACAATGGTGAGAGGAGCTACGCTAGCAAGCAAGATGGCCGCATAAGCTCCCGGCTCCGCCGACCTCCGCCGGCAGCTCGTATATCCTGCAAGTTATCCTGTTTTCCAACCGGACTCTCGTATATATGAGGAGTGACTGGCTCTGAAGGCGCAATCCCGAACTTTTTATCACACCGGATGACGGAGATACGCCGTGTTTCATTTTCGGCCTACCTGGGAGTGGAAGCCGGGGCCTCGATTTCTAACCCATCCGGGCTGGAATTGAACAACATCGGCTGTGAACCTTGGGCTTTGTCCGGTATCCCGAATGGGGACATAATCTACCTGTTTTAAACGGCGATTTCGTATCCTGCCTGCAACGCGCACGCCACGGCGTGACACATCGTTTGCTGCGGCCCTGTATCCGACGCCCGGAGACATAGTAAGCTTGTCGGGGGGTGCGGACGGGAGCCCCGACCAGCGGCAAAGGTGCAAAATTGTGAGGTGAGAGCGCCCGTGGTTGGTGTCCGCTCCAGATTTGCCTGCCTCCCCGCAGTAGCCGGCCTCCGGGGTCTGCATCCTGATCTGTTGCTTACGAGAGGAGATGGAGGGGACGAAAGACACACCACCGCTGCGTGCCGTAATGGCGGCCATTAGAGCGCTCCACTCACAGATCATCGTCAACTACCAGGCACTGTCGGTAACAATGGATGATCTTTGCCGGAGACCGGACAGCGGCTTTTTGCCATCATCGGAGCCAGCGGTGCCACCAACGAAACATCGTGTATCCAACTTCGAGGTCCCTGTGCAGACGCCGGATCCCTTTCGCGCTGCTGATTCCTATGAGACAGATCGCGCGCCCGTGGACATTGTCAGCGTCCCTTGCTTGAACCCTATCTCGCCGAATATCACTATGGACAACCTTGACTGCCTTAACAAGATCACCTGTGACTATTGGAAAGTTTTATCATCCTTCCACGCTTTTCCTCGCTTGTTCTGTGGAGATCGTGTACTTTTATCCTTTATTTGGCTTGCTCATACTGACTTGAACTTTCATGAAACCTTTACCTCTCTCATTGTTGCAGTGGCCTGGGTTATAAGTGCTCCAGTGGACATTCGTACTGGCCAGGGTTAACTTGTGGGACTTTTTAGGATACGGGAAAATAATTTAATCTGCTGCTGGGTTTGTGACCTGTGAAATGCGGGAGTCGGGTGGTATGTCTCGTACTTACCCGGATTGATTGTGCATCTCGCTACATTTATTTTGCACTTGTTTCCGGGTGGTCGCGTCTGGTGGAGGGTAAGGGAGTCCGGGAGTGTGTTTTTTTGTCTCTCCTCCTCCGCTTCTTTCTCTCTTTTAGGGACATTTCTGGGCGACAGGCACGCTGCTAGTGGGTTAGGCCGTAGCCATTGCAGGGGTGCAGGGTGGTGGGGGGGTTTGTTATTTTGCCTTTGTGTTGTTCTATGGCCCCTTCTTTCTTCTCTTTCTCTCTCTTTAGGGTATTCCTCTGGGCGACAGGCACGCTGCTAGTGGGGTAGGCCGTAGCCATTGCAGGGGTGCAGGGTGCGGGGGGGTTGTTATTTTACCTTTGTTGTGTTCTATGGCCCCTTTTCTTTTTTCTCGCAGGGTCCGGTAGCGATACTTTCGATCTCATCCTGCAGCATATGAGTGGGCGGGGTTTGGGGTGGGTGGTTATGATGATAGATTGGTAGCTTTGTTTTTCTCCCTTAGTGAACATACTGGTGCTTGCATTTTAACTGTTGGTCTATCTTGATCCATGACTGCCTTTTAACCGCTACCCGCATTTTTATACCTCCAGTGTGTAGCTCCGGATATTCTGTATCTTCTTCTTTATCTTGTTCTTGGGGGGGGGGGGGGGTTAATTATAAAATGAAACCTTAGGCATATCCTTGATCTCGAAATGTTTTCAATTCATCGTCTATCCTCTACCGCTGCATGGGTTGGGTTGTCGGCTGAAGAGCTGTGTTATTGGGTTTCCTGATACGTTCTGCATACATGTGGTGACCGGCCCCTGTCGATGCAGGGCTACTTCTGTATTTTGTGTTGAACGATATAATAAAGGTTTAAAAAAAAAAAATAATCTTTACAATGGTGACATTTATCGTCCTGGTTTATCGACCATTTACAGGTGAACGCCTTTGTAGGAAGCGTCCCGATTCTAAACTGAAAATACAGTTTTCTATCGAGTGGCCTTTCGATAATGTCCCAGTAAGGCTCACATGATGGTACAGATTTGATATTCAAGTAACATCCAGTAAGGTTTGTATTAGAGCCAGTACATTGAGTAGACGACCATACCATTTCCCAATACATGTTCTTTAAAGTAGCCTTTGGCGGAAAACTTTCAACATTTGGAGAATTCCACAAATGGTCTAGTTCCAGCTTACTAAGCAACCCTCTTATTTCTTTTAACCACAGGATCGAATGAAAACGGTCTGCCCTAATGATATCCTTTAGGGCAGTTGCAAAATGCACAAGTTCAGGAGTGGTCATAAGGCGTCTCCAGTATAATAAAGGACGTAGCCGTGCCTAGTCCTTGATGTTTTTCCTGCCTAGATCAAATGCCAATGGTACGGTAGGGGTACTTTGGGGGACCCCAATCAGGCGGCGAAAGAAGCTATTTTCCGCCAATGTTAATTGTTTCAGGTTGGAGAAACCCCAAAGTTCTGAGCCGTATAAAGAGGCACTAATCACCTTCATGTTGTAAATTTCTAGGGTAGGAGTGATGGGCTTGGTTAATGAGACTTTATGTTTATGGGCCACTACTCCTGCCAATTGATAACATTTTAAGAGAGCCACATCAATATGATTCTTCCAGCTCAAATTACATTGGAGGTTTATTCCCAGATATGTGAATGCCTCAACCTATTCTAAGGGGATACCGTTAAAATTTATTGAGCCCCTGAAGGTATTCCTCTGATTTAAGCACATGAACTTGGTTTTAGATGTATTTATCTCAAGTCCATGTGCTTTACAAAACTCGCCGAAGGCATTTACTGCCTTCTGGAGCCCACTAGGTGTACGGGAAACTATGCTCCTGCCAGAATCGGTGCATCGGTGGGGGAACTGCTTAGATGGTTTACAATACCATTGATGTAAATGGAGAACAGTGTCGGTGCCAAGACACACCCCTGCCGAACCCCACGTTCGACAGGGAATGAGTCTGTCACCTCGCCCTGAGCACCCCACCTGATTCTGGCATAATTGTTCTCATGTAAGCGGACGAGTAGCGTCAATAGTTCCGGGGTCATCCCTGCTTCAGCAAGTACCCCCCAAAGCTTAGAACGAGGAACTAAATCAAAGGCTGATTTTAGGTCTACAAATACAGCATAGAGAGTTCCATTTGTGAGCATCACATTCCTCCAGTAAAGGGCTATGAAGAAGAAAACCTGATCAACTGAGCTTGTGCAGGGACGAAACCCGGCTTGGTAAGGGGATAAAATATCTTTTTCATCAATCCAGGTTTGTAATTTGTTTTGTATTAGACGACCTATTACCTCTTGAGCAGAGTCTATTAAACTAATAGGTCTATAGTTGCTGGGTAATGATTTATTTCCCTTTTTGAAAACTGGAATTATTTCTGCTCCCTTCCAAGAGGTCGGTAGTGGTGCACCTCTGGCCACCGAGTTTGCTAGCCACTCGAAATACTGACACCAGGATGGGCGATCACTTAGGAACACATCTGCTGGTATGTCATCCATTCCTGGGGCACGACCCTCTGTCACACAGTCCAGCGCTATACTGACATCTTTTAAGGTGAATAGCTTACGTTGGTAAAAAACTGTAGGGGGTAAGGTATATTCCCCCTCAGTAGACACATGCGCATATTGTGGTCTTAAAAAGTCAACCCATTGGTTTTGAGCTACGTGATTTTGTGGGGGTTGTGCCACCCCTCCTCTGTCCCATTTAACCAGAGCCCAAAATTGACTCTGAGGCCTCGTCCCACTTTTTTTTAGCCTCTTTTTGTACCTTCCTATAAGTGTCCCTCGCCTTTCTCACGCCTAGAATGTTCTTATTTCTAAGTTCTACACTAAGGTTCTGGCGGGCTTCTCTACAAGTCTTGTCGTACCATCCTAATTTGGGCAATTTATTCTGGGCATTTCCTGATTTCTTCTCCTTCTTAAAAAACTCCTGAAGTTTGGTAAACAAAGTTGTGTGGGCATCAAGCATAATTTCAGGGAAGTTTTGCTCGTTGACGTGTGAGTTAATCTCAGCCACTGCTTCTAGCACAACTTTTTTGAGCTCCTCTAACCTCTCCGTGTTCTCGGTAAGTCTGCCCCATTTTATGTGGCGCTGGTTGTTCGAAGTTACAATATCTAGGGTGGTTTTGCCACCCCCCTGTTTAGTTTTCTTAACCCAGCATTTACTTTTAAGACCATGCAAAGAGGGTTGTGGTCGCTCTCTATTTGGGTTTTGACTGCCATATCTATCAGCCTATGCCATATTCTGATGTCCACTAGGATATAATCTATTCGACTGGAGAATCTACCATTATCGAATGTTTTGTTCCCCTGTCGATCTGAAAGTGTTCGTCCATTTGCTGCTCTGAGTCCTCTTGCTATGCATAGGGCCTTCAGTTGGATGGCCACCGCTGTCCATTTAATAACTACGGGGAGTTCTAGCTGTGGGATACCCCACTTGCTATCCTCTTCTTCGGTTAGGGTTTGATCTTCTTGACCTAGCGGTTCGAAAGTGGTATTAACATCGCCCCCCACAATAAAGAACATATGTGTTGGAAGAGCTTCAAGTTCATGATCCAGAACGGTTATTACTTCTGATGTTTTACCACCCGCTACTCCCCTGGCGTAGATATTAAATATGGCCATCCCATAACCATTGGCCCAGGTAAGAGTAATTGACAATATGTCATTAAGTAGAGAGCTCCTTTGTTGAGTTCTGCAGCATAAATTTTGGCGAACCCAGATTATCAAACCCCCTGCTGGATGACCCTTAGGGTTTTTTGTGGCTGGAGTATAGAAATTAAGGTACCCTACGTGGTGTATCGGAATCACTGACCATGTTTCCTGGAACAGTAGGATGTCAAATTGATCTATAAATGTGCACCATTCAGGTGATGACAACTTGTTGGTAATTCCAGCAATGCTCCAGGAAAGAAAGGACAACCCTGTCTCTACCGTTTCATCTACCGCTACGTCTAGGGGGACCTGAGGTAGTGAAAAGCCTTGTAATTCGTCCCACACCCTTGTTTCTAAATCTATATTGACATGATAGTGGCGTAAGGGATCGAGCACAGATGCAACTGGTTCGGGAACTAAACTTAGTTCTACCATAAAGGGGTCTGGCTGTAACTCCAGGTGTCTGTTCTTGCTACTACTGCTTGGAGTAAATGCTTCCTCAACCCTTTTCCTCGAGAGCGAGGAGATGGCATATGTCAGACAAGTTTCCTTCTCTATAGGAGTGTCTATGTTTTTTAGCTCCAACGGTTCAATAGGCACTACTCTGTCAATCCGTTTGAGTCAATCACATTCATTCAGGTTTGACAGTGCCCCAAAACGATTCTCTAGATTGATTTCCCATTCGCTAGATTGTGGGACCTTGCCCCATTTGTGTGACACCGGGTTCCACTTGGTCTTTAGAATACTTGGGTTCCCTATTTTGCTTCGGTGATAGAAAAAGTCCAAAGTTAACGGGATAATATCTGTGCTCCTACGTTGTGGAGGAAAAAGGTTCCTCAGGACCTCAGGAAGTACTTCTGGGTTTAAAAAATGCAAGACTACACACTCACCTTTACATTTTTTAACACCATCCCCTATCCAATCCACCCTTCTTGCCATGGTGATTTCCTCAGCTAATTGCAGCTTACCCCAAGGATATATCACCATGTTGTTGGATAGCCAGTGAAAAGCTTTACTAATCAGGGAAGCAGTAGTTTCCACTTGGCCCGGCTTTAACCCCTTGCATGCTCATGACGGAACGGTTCCGTCATCAGCGTCAGTGCTCCGGTGCTGATGACGGAACATTTCCGTCATGAGCCAATACGGTTTTAAACCCTTCAGCACTGCAGTGAAATTCGCGCAGCACTGAAGGGGTTAAAGAAGGTACATTGGCCAGGACCAGAACTATGGGGGAGGCCTCTACAATAAGTTGAACCGAGCCTTTCTCAATACCTGTACTCGTGGGTTTGGATGGAAGAGCTTCAGTATTTATGCCCTGGTTATTATTAGTTACAATATGATGGGGCGTTCGGGGAATCGGGGCCGCTTTATCCCTGCCCTCTATCCCGGCGCCTGGTGCATGTACTATAGAATCAACTCTACTTGGGGCTGCGGTTGGTGTATTGCCCACCTCTTCCACTGTCTTATTTATAATGCCCCCAAGCCTATTTACCTCTGCTGTTAGATGGTCAATCTTAGCTATCAGTGGTTTAACGATACCTTTAATCTTAGAATCAATCATGCTCACAAGTGTTTTAATTTGATCATCCTCCAGTGTCACCTTACCAAGCTCCCTTGTTACATCTTTTATGGGCATGGTTTTAGGAGTAGAGGCGATTCTTTTCCTACTAGAGCGTAACCCGCCACGTTTGTTCGGGCCCTTTCTACATGCCCTGACTGCTCTAGTTTCTGGTACGGACACAGGGGAGGGGGGGGGGGTTCTGGGGTCATGTTAGATAGATCTAGGGTATCATTGACCAAGTTAATAGCAGTGGAGATGGTTTGGTCGGGGTTGTCTTCCTGAGTGAATACATTATCCGGGGTGGCACTACGATGTACCTGAATCGGGACTTCGTCCAGGTTTGGTTCTGATAGGGAGTTCTGTGTAGGAATTAAAGGAGTGGAACTCAAGCCCAGTGATATACTTCTTGAGCTGTTTATTTTACTCACTACCTGCACTAGGTAGTTGTCTATAGTATTGGAAACAGAGGATAACTTTTGTTTAGACATCTTGTACTCTATGAGATGGTGCCACAGGAGGCTCAAGTAAAAGCAAAAAATAACAATTAGCAATGGAACAAGGTACAAAACAGTACTTGAGGGTATTGGCAACAATGAGTCTTACGATCAAGGCGCCGCAAGGAGGCCGCAAAGACAACAAATAAGAATCCTGGCCCAGTCCAGTCACGGTCAGTCTCGGACTGTCTCAGACTGTCCTCCCTTTGTCCGGGCTTCGTCCCGAGCTGCGTCCCGCGCGCGCGTCCCGCTAACGCGCTGTAGGACCGCCTAAAATGGAAGCAGGCTGAAGGGGAGGAGACCCGGGAAGAGGCGGCAGGTGTGCGAGGTGTTGATAACGCACTGCCTGGTGGGCCTCGCAGTCCCGGTCTCGGGCTGGCAACCAAAGTTCCAAAGCGCTATCACCAGCGAAGCAGGTCACCTCCAGGTACAATAACGGCAAAGCAGGATTCCACAAAACTGACTGCGAGCGGCGCCCGCGGAGCGGGGGCCGCTAGTCGTGTTTTCAAGGGCCCAGGCAGGAACAGCAGAGGGGAGGAGACCCGGGAAGAGGCGGCAGGTGTGCGAGGTGTTGATAATGCACTGCCTGGTAGGCCTCGCAGTCCCGGTCTCGGGCTGGCAACCAAAGTTCCAAAGTGCTATCACCAGCGAAGCAGGTCACCTCCAGGTACAATAACGGCAAAGCAGGATTCCACAAAACCGACTGCGAGCGGCTCCGGCGGAGCGGGGGCCGTGAGTCATGTTTTAAAGGGCCCAGGCAGGAACAGCAGAGGGGAGGAGACCCGGGAAGAGGCGGCAGGTGTGCGAGGTGTTGATAACGCACTGCCTGGTGGGCCTCGCAGTCCCGGTCTCGGGCTGGCAACCAAAGTTCCAAAGCGCTATCAACAGCGAAGCATTTCTATTCCCATTCCCTTCCTTGCCCTATGCCTGATCTAAATGATATATTTAACTGCCTCACTTCGTCGCTCACCCATGGAATGTGCCCCCAAGCTTTCAGAGCCTTCACATTGTTTACTGTGCTTCCAACTCCTTTGAAAATGGTTCTCTTTATTATTTTATTAAGCCGCCTCACTGCGTCGCACACCCGTAACTGTACTGCATCGTACACCGCCCATTCTTTCCGCCCTTTTAGTGCAATCTTACTAGCATGTCAATTCAGTACCGCATGCCATTCCTCCACCGGTTGCGTGTTGTCAATTGCTCAATCACGCTCCTTGTGTTTTATTTTCACAACAAGACATTACTCGTATTAATGTCACTGATAAGTCACTGAATTTTGACCAGAATGGTCTGTGCCTAGCCAACTGTCTAAATTACCTATTTTCTGTTCTTTTTCCTCATTTTTCCCATTTTAATTCCCTTTTTATCAAAATTGTTTTTGTTTAATGCTATGCATGTATGAAAGAAAACTCTATGATCTCAAGACAGACATGGTTTATATTACTGTTCTGAAGATGATGCCATATATCTAAAGTTTGAGCATCGAAACGTCGACACCTTTGTACCATATGCCCATTAATAGTTGCAATTAATTGCATTGCACAATGGTACCTTGATTGAATCAAGTCTGTTCACTGACTACTAGGAAACAGACCGCTTCGTCGGCCTTTTGCCTGTAAAAATTGCTGTTTTGTCTTGTTGTATGAGGGTCACAGGCTGTGCTCCCTTGACATTACCTTCAATGTTGTGTTATTATTTATATTTGCAAAATAGAACTCTGTCCGGCTGGACAAAGAATATACTGGCTATTTAGCGTATGTTGACTCTAAACGTTCATTTTCAATGTTCTAGGGACCACTGTCTTTAGTAACCAATGGGTGGGGCTGGCAGTAGTGATAGGCAACATGCCCCTATGGGTGGAGGTGGCAGTGGTGGTGGGCAACATGACACATATGGGTTTGGGGTGGCACTGGTGATAGGCAACAAGCCCCTATGGGTGGGGATGGCAGTGGTGGTGGGCAACATGTCGCTATGGGTGGGGGTGGCAGTTGTGGTGGCCATGGGATCCCTATGGAGGCCTTTTGCTAGTGGATAGGGTCTGGACCCCCTGGGTGTGTGTGACATTTGGCGGGTACGTGTCGTTTGTTTGTATGGTGGGAGTCTGACTAACCGTCTGCGCCGTCCTCGTCTGTTCCTGATCCGATCATAGATGTACAGGACTGGTATAACCTGTGCGATGGGATTCATGGCACTGGCTGGTCTGTCTCAAAGCCGTGGATTGTGTTCTGGTGCGATTCGTACCTGATATGCAGCTCTACCAGATGCTGTGACGTGCTGTACGTGGCGACCCCTCCGGCATGTAGGAAGTACGCATCGTACTTGTCCGTCCGCAAGTTGCAGTGTTTATGGTACCGTGCAACACAAATTGTGTGTTTTTGGGTCAGGCTCGTACGGAAAAGGTGGATTGATTCGGAGCATACATGTTGGTCGCGAATTTGGCACTTTTCCGCATCGTACTTGCTTGCACGGACGGTCCCGCTCCCGGTACGATTTGGCCATAAGGTAAGGCTACGGACAGCGCTCGGGGAGCTGTCCGACCCAGATCAGAATCGACCCCTCAATGTTGGGGAGCGGCCCATTTGGCAAAGGTTGCTCCCCTTTATTGGGGCAATGTTTTGGCCATTTTATGCCCCCTGGGGGCAGATCAGTCCTATTTTTAGGCCCATGTGTGAAAGCCACTAGACACAAGAGATTTTTACATATATATGTCGGGGAGTAGCCCCTTGGGCAAGGATTGCTCCCCTTTTTATTGGGGCGATGTTTTGGCTGTTTCCTGTCCCCCAGGGGGGCACAGCAGCCATATTTTTAGGCCCATCTGCCCCAAGGGGGTAAGGCAGCCACTAGTCACCAGGGATTTTATTTATTTGTCTGTCGGAGAGAGGCCCCCTTGGCAAGGGTCGCTCCCCTTTTTTGGGGCTTGTATTTCGGCCATTTTTGCCCCCCTTAGGGGCAGATCAGCACTGAAAACTACTAGACACCAGTAAAGTTTGTGTGTGTGTGAACTAGAGTTCGGCAATGGTCTGTGTGAACTTGTGTGTGGGCTAGCGCCTGGCTGGCTGGGGTTGTATATATTGGCACCTGCCAGGCGGTGTGTGTAAACTGGCATCTGGCTGGCGGTGTGCATGGACTGGCGCTTGGCTGGCAGTGTGCATGGACTGGCAATTGGCTGGTGGTGTGCGTGAAGTGGTGCATGACTGGCGGTGTATATGGACTTGTGCTTAGCTGACAATGTGCGTGGACGGGCACTTGGCGGCGGTGTGCGTGAAGCGGTACTTGGCTGGCGGTGTGCTTAAACTGGTACTTGGCTTGCAGTGTGCGTTGACTGGCGCTTGGCTTGGTGTGTGAGTGAAGTGGCACTTGGCTTGTGTGGAACATGGACTAGCACTTGGCTGGCAGTGTTTGTGGGCTGATGCTTGGCTGATGGGGTTTGTGAACTGGCATTTGGCTGACAATGTGTGTGGCTGGCAATTGAATCGTGATGGGCAGACTTCATAGTGTTTATAATGTAAACTGTTTTATTTCTTGTCATCATTTGTGATTCTAATCTTTTATTTCTCCTTTTTATTCTTGTGCAAAGCTTTTGTTTTGCTTTGTTGCGACTCCTGCTTGCAGTTTCGACAGTGGTAGATCTGCAGTTTGTAAAGTTGTATGTGTTGGGTAACAAAAGGTTTTTTGTAATGTTTGCTCCAAATGAGTATCATTCCCCTGCATGAATGTGAGCTGCAGCATATTTAGCTTCTGTTTGATGGTGTGCAAAATTCCCCTTCGATTTATGTACAATGTATATTGTGGTGCAATTTTCTATTGTTTTCTTTTCTAGTGATATATTGTTTTGTTGGTTCTTGCTGTGTCTGTGCAGAGTGGGTGCTGGTGATTCAAGCTTTCCCTGGCAAGTAAGTGGTGTCATTTTACTGTATACTAGCAGCCCGTCCCGACGTTGTCCGGGTATGAAATAGAATGTGTGTAATGTGTGTATTTGGCAAGGGCAATTGATTTTATTACAGTGATCAGATCCTTTGGCTTCCAATTAACATCGTATGCAGACGACACCCAGATAGTGGTGTCTCTACTTCCGGGTGAAACAGAACACACAGCAGACAGATTCAGAGGCTGTATGCGTGAAGTCAGTTCCTGGATGGCAGGAAACTGCCTAAAACTGAATTCAGCGAAAACTGAAGTCTTGCTGTTTGGAACCAGAGATAATTTCTGGTCCCCCCGCTGGTGGCCAGAGGAAATGGGGACCCCTCCGATACCGGTCACGAAAGTTAAAAATCTGGGAGTCATGATGGATGACTCTTTATCCTTCAGGCCCCAAGTAAATACCCTTTCCTCATCCATCCATTTTATGCTTAAAACAATACGGAAAGTGTTGCCGCTTCTTACAGAAGAGCATAAAAAGACAGTGGTTACCAGTCTAGTGTTATCCCGCCTAGACTATTGCAATAGTCTGCTCTTAAACGCACAACAGGGAATTCTTAACAAACTGCAAATTCTGCAAAACGCAGCAGCCCGCTTGATCACAGGAACGTCTAAACGTGACTCGGTGGCTCGGGACCTGGTGAGGCTACATTGGCTCCCAGTCCGGAAAAGAATAATATTTAAATCACTGTGCATAGTCTTCAAGGCTCTTAATGGCCTGGGCCCTCAATGCATGACTGCGCATTTTCACTGGTACAAACCAGGAAGAGCTCTTAGATCGGCTGAGCAAAGGCTGGTGGTAGTCCCCAGAGTTAGGAAAGCTCGATGGGGGGGCAGGAGCTTCTCCTTGGGAGCAGCTAAGACATGGAACGCTCTACCGCCCAGCTTAAGACAGACACAAGACCTTCTATCGTTCAGAAGAGCTCTAAAGACCTGGCTTTTTACAAACTGACTCCCCTGATGCAATACATGCTTTCTTAGTCATACAGCACCAGGACACCTCCGGGTAACAGTGCGCTTTAAAAATGTGAAAAATAAATAAATAAATACATTTTAAAATCTCGCGGTAGACAACATTTTTTGTTTCATTAGAATAGGGACAGAGAAGGGCCAGCTGCAGCCCTGGTTGATGTTAGCAGGCGCGTGTAATTGGTGTAGTGATCCGCCACCTGAGCCCGGCTACAGCCCTGGTTGATGTTAGCAGGCACGTGTAATGTCGTTGAATGAGAGAGTTATCAGCCGCGGGTAAATCCGTTTAATGAGAGAGTTCAGTGACAGCGAGTAGGAGGGGCTGCAGTAATTGTCCCCGCAGCCACGCTCATTTGCGTGTTACCCCGCTTGAGGCCCAGATGCAGGCCTGTTTTATGTTAGCAGGCACGTGTTCCGCCGCTTGTGGCCCAGCTGCAGCCCTGGTTGATGTTATCAGGTACGTGTAATTAGTTTACTGATCCGCCACCTGAGCCTGGCTAGAGCCCTGGTTGATGGTAGCAGGCGCGTCTAATTTCGTTGAATGAGAGAGTTCAGTAACAGCGCGCAGGAGAGACTGCAGTAATGTTACTTACCAGGCCTCCAGCTGAACGCGTTTGTCATGCCCCCAGCACACGACCACAGCAGACGATCTTCTGAATAATTTACGACCCACATGGCATGAAGGGTGGAACGTAGCACACGCCCCCAGCGTTTCTCAGGCCCCCAGCGTGCCCCTTGATGCGGCGCACTTGCGTTCACATGGCATGAAGGCCGGACACACGCCCCCAGCATTTCCCATGCCCCCAGCGTGTCACGCCCCCAGCGTGCCTTTGATGCTGCGCAGCAACGTAATTGGCGCTTGTATGTACGACTCACATGGCAAAAAGGGGGGACACACGCCCCCAGCGTTTGTCACGCCCCCAGCACACACCCACAGCCCACGATGTGATGGCCATACCACACACCCCCAGCGTTAGTCACGCCCCCAGCCCACGCCCACAGCACAACGCAGACTCACCCACAAGGGACTACTTTGCTGGCACGGTTCTTTTACCTTTTAAATGTATATGGTGTCCTACGGTACAATTGTATGTCTTGCACTGTATGATTGTGATGAACACCACTGTTTCTTGAAAAGTTAATAAAAACAATTTAAAAAAAATGTATGTGGTGGCCGTCTGCATAGCCTATGTCCTTCTGCTGCAACTGCCCTTTCAAATGCTGTTTTGGGTGTTGTGATTGGTGCTGTGGTTACTGAGATTACCCGCCTCAAAGGTTTGGGCTCTCTCTTTATAATATTAGTATGGATAGGTGTTTGTGTGCTTTCTATTGATTGACTTTACTTTGCAATTGTTATATGCCAGTAATTTTACTTTTTGTTTGCTGAAGCTACACTTTGTTTATTACTTATTTTACACAGTGTTGGTTATTGTTGACTTACTTTTCAAGTTACTTTTGTTAGTAATGATTATAGCTAACTGCAAAATTACCACTCGGACGGTTGTTAGTATACTTTTCGAATCTTCTTCTGACCATGATTATGAGACTAACTGCATCTGAGGCAGAGGAGGAATTCCATGATTCTGGCAGTGAATTTTCTGTCCGAGAGAAATCATCTGATAGATGCTACTCTCAGCGCGGAGGTAGTGCCCCTTTTAGAGGAGGACACAGATGTGTCAATAAAGCAGCAAGAGGTATCTGGATTGCAGCCTGGGGCTGAAAGGCTTCCCATTGGAAGAGCTGAACTGGGTCACCACAAACATGGTGCAGCCAGTGTTATCTGCCTCTAGTGGTGTTGCAGGGTGTAGAGTGAATACTCAGAACTTTTCGCCTATAAATTTCTTTCAGTTGTTTATGGATGATATATTTTTGGATGAGACTAATTTCCATGCAGAACATAACTTAAAGTGCCACACCTATGCCCCACTTAGAGCTACCCGTTTGACTCCCACAAATCTGGATGAGCTGAAGATGTTCTTGGGTTTAACTTTATTGATGAGCTTGATAAGGAAGCTAGCGCTGTCTTCATATTGGTCTGTTAGTTCCTTGATGGCAACAGCCATATTTCCTGCAACCATGAGTCGTGATCAGTATTTGCTTCTTCTTCAGATACTACTTTTTGTTGTTAATGCTTGTGTTGCCATGAGATCAACTTGTTGTGACCGTCTTTTTGAGAATCGTCTTGTCCTTAATCACTTTGTGAGTCCATTTTCAGACATCTATGTCCCAGGGAAAGAAATAGCTGTCGATGAGTCCTTGATGCTATTCAAGGAACGTCTGGGTTTTAGGCATAACATCCTAACAAGAGGGCATGTTATGGAATTAAGAAGGGTATGCTGTCTGAAAGTAGTAATTGATGTGTTTATAATTTCAGGGTGTACACAAGTAGGTATTTCACTATTGATCTCTGTGGTTGTACGTCCACTTTCGGAGTTAGTGAGAAAACTGTGTGGGAACTTGGCAGAGAACTTTTTAACAAGGGGCATCATTTCTACAAAGACTACTTCTAGTTCTACCCTGATGTGCAATTGTTCAAAGAGGACAATGTTGCTTGTGGCACAATTCGCTCTAACAATATAAGTTACCCTAAAGAGCTTGTTTTTAAAAAGAACTTCAGAGGGGACAGTGCAGTGCATTGCATAGTGATAAACCTTTAGCTGTAAAATTTTCAGAAATGACAGATGTGTAGATTCTGACTACCAATCATGATGAAAGTACTTCACCTGTGACTGTTTAGGGTCAGGTTGCTGGAGTGCGTAAACCTGTGTGCAATTTAGACTATAGTAAGCAATGGGTGGGGTAAATAGAGTAGATAAGCGGTTGGAACCTTACACTGCTGTTCGTAAGGCTTACATTAGGTATAAGTAGTTGGCTATCCATTTAGCAACCATAAGGGTAAAAGTAAACTGACTGGTCTGTATTGTTTTATATTTTTTGCTCAAATTTCACAGGTGGCATTAGTGGGATGTATTTAGTAAGGTCTGTTGTGTTTGTAGTTACAGTTTTGTATCTACTTCCAATTTGTTTGTGTTTTCTTATTCCTTAAACAAATGTGATGGCGGTGTGCCTGGACTGACTCTTTGCTGGCAGTGTGCATAGACTGGCATTTGACTGATGATGTGTGTGGGATGGCGCATGACTGTCAGTGCGTGTGAGCTGGCGCTCGGCTGGTCGTGTGTATCGACTGGCATGTGGCTGGTGATGTGCGTGTACTGGAGCTTGGCTAGAGTTATGCATGGACTGGCACTTGACTGGAGGTGTACATTGAACTGGGGCTTAGCTGCCAGTGTTTGTGAGATGGCATTTGGGTGTTGGGTGTGAGTAGTGACTTGCTGCTGGTCACTACATACACTGCTAGCCAAACGCCAGTCAGCCGCCAGCCAGTGTGATTGCTGTGTCAGCAAGGTGGGAGTAAGAAAGAGATGGGCCCTTGAATAACACTGTCTGTTGATGTAAGACCTCCGACCCTCGGTCTAGATCCACTCTCTCCCCGAAGCTCCGCTGTGCGGTCTCTTGCCTCCAGACCCGACCTCCTCCTTGGGAGGTTCAAGACTACTGCCCGCTCCTGCACCTGCTGCCCACACCAACTGGGACCAGACTGCCTGCAACCAACGTAACCTTTCTCAGCCGTTTTATTTCTTAATTATTCCCTGTTGTGCCATTGTTATTGTGCCCATTGTGTCTTGCTCTAATTACACCACGGTTTTTATTTTATTTTACCTGTCTTTTACTTTCGCCGCTGGTGCCCCTGCGGCCCATCCCCCCTGGAATCCCCCCTGGGAATTTCACCCCAGAATTCCCCCTGAAATTCCCCAGCTCCCGGCTCCCGGCCTCTCCTCCCTCCCACCTCCCCTACTTAATGGCAGCCGCGTGCAGTGGGCTCATCCCAGCGCACTGAAGGTACGCCAAAGGCAAGCCCGTCTGTGCCCGTCCGCTACCCCAGGAATCCTGGATCTCCCTCAACCCATCGCTACAACACCACCACCCTCCTCTATCTCAACCCTGGAAGACTTAGAGAATGCCAACAGGCCTTGCCGAACACAACTCATGGCCAGTTCTCCTGCCTCCACTGCCGCCAGACCCTCACCGCCACCCCGGCCTCCAACACCACCGACGCCAGCACCAGCGACACCCTAAAAGCATCCTCCTCAATGTACACTCCATACACAAACACCCCATGGAAATCTGGAACCGTCTCGCCTCTCTCTCACCCGATATCGCCTTCTTCACAGAGACCTGGACCAAAGCATACTCCACCCCCGACATCAGCACTGCCATCCCAGATGGATAAAAGATCCAGAGGAAAGACCGCCCCAACCACCCAGGAGGGGGCCTCGCCATTGCCCACAAGAGCACCCTCTGGCTCACCACCTCCAGCGAAGCTTTCCCCTCTGCCGAACACCTGCACTTCCAGATCCAAACCACCCCCAAAGCCACACTCCGAGGAACCCTCGTCCACAGACCCGACTTCATCGCACCCCACGCCATTGCCTCAACAAACTACTCATGGGAGACCTGAACTTCCACCTTGACAACCCCAGGGACCCCAACTCCACTATCCTTCTTGACAACCTCACCAGCATCAGACTTAAACAACTCGTCAGCACACCGACCCACAGAGCAGTACACACCCTCGACCCCATCTTCGCATCAGGAAACAGCGTCCAATTCAGCCACACAATGCAGCCACCATGGACCGACCACCACTGTGTACACTTCGCCATCAGCAAACCCAAGGCACCCAAACCAGCCCAATGCCCACCACGAAGGAACTGGAGCAAGGTTATCGATGAGCAACTTAACTCCACCCTCGAATCCCAAGACATCCACACCTAGGCACCCGACGCAAACAACGCAGCCAGAGAACTCCACACCTGGATGTCCAACTGCACAGACAAGCTTGCCCCGCTACACTACCCCGACAGACAATGCCCCAGGAACGCTGCCTGGTTCACCACCACTCTCCAAGAAGCCAGACACACCTGCAGATGCTTGGAGAAGAACTGGAAAAACACCAAGACAACCGAAAACCACACCATCTACAAGGACGACCATGACGGACTACTACAACCAGATCAGAGCCACCAAGACGAACTTCATCCACAACAAAATCCTGGCCAACTCCACCAACTCCAAGAACTTTTCAGTGTCATTAAAGAATTCACCAACCCATGCAGCGAAGCCACAGACAACACCACATCCCAAGACCTCTGCGACAAGCTTGGAACCTATTTCCACTTTAAGATCAAAAACCTCTACGACAACTTCATCGACCATCCACCAGGCGCCACAGATGACCCCCTCGCATCCCACAAACACCAGCCAGCCCACCATCTCCAACTGGACACCAATCTCGGCCAAAGAAATTGCCTCAACCATGAAATGCATCCACTCGGGCCCCCTCCGACCCCTGCCCCCCTCACATCTACCACAGAGCCGCGGCCGCCATCACACCTGAACTACAATGCACCATCAACAACACCCTCAAAACAGGCACCTTCCCAGATGACTGGTAGTGCAAGAAAGTCAGACACCTGTTCAAGAAGCCCACATCTGACCCCACCAACCTCAAGAACTATCGGCCCATCTCGCTCCTCCCCTTCGCAGCCAAAGTTGCAGAGAAAACAGTCAAAAGGAAACTGACACGATTCATTGGAGAGAACGCAGTCCTCAACCCGTCCCAATCTAGATTCCGAAGCAATCACAGCACAGAAACCGCCCTACTCGGTGCCACAGATGACATCCGCACCCTCCTGGACCAAGGCCACCACACAGCCCTCATCCTATTCGACCTATCAGCGACCTTTGACACCATCTCCCACCGCACACTAGTCTCCAGACTACACAACGCAAGCATACAAGGAACAGCCATAGACTGGATCTGATCATTCCTCACCGGAAGAAGCCAAAGGATCAGACTCCCACCCTTCCGCTCCGACCACACTAAAATCACCTGCGGAGTCCCACAGAGTTCATCCCTGAGACCCACCCTCCTTAACATCTTCATGGCCCCCCTCGCAGCCATCGTCCGACAACACGGCCTCAACATCGTATCCTACGCCAAAGACACCCAGCTCATCTTCTCCCTCACCAAAGACCCCACTACTGCCAAACTCAACTTAGAGAAAGGAATGCAAGACGTTGCAGTCTGGATGACTAACAGCTGCTTGAAGCTGCTTGAAGCTCAACTCTGAGTAGACAGAAGTCCTCGTCCTCTGTACCACACCTTCTGCATGGGACGGCACCTTGTGGCCGACTGCCCTCGTAAGCCCACCTACCACCTCAGACCACGCCAAAAACATTGGCATCGTACTCGACTCATCACTCACCATGAACCAACAGGTTTAAGCTGTCGCCTGCAGCTGCTTCAACACACTCCGCATCCTCTGCAAGACTTTCAAGTGGATCCCCCCGAGTCAAGGAAGACAGTCACCAACTCACTCTTTACCAGCAGACTGGACTAAGGAAACGCACTCTACGCCGGCATCAACAAGTCCCTACTCCGCAAACTTCAGACAATACAGAACACCGCTGCCAAACTCGTCCTCTGCATCCCCCGACACAAACACATCAGCCATCACATACGAAGTCTCCACTGGCTCTCCTTGGAGAAAATAAGAACGGACCCATATATCTCAACGACAGAATCAACTTCCACGTACCCAAAAGAAACCACCGATCTTCCAACCACGCCCAAGATCGTTCTCTCCAATTGCAGCCAAGACCTAGAATGAGCTACCGGCAGACATCAGATGCGTCCACTCCCTGAACACCTTCAAGACCTGGCTCTTCGGCTAAACAGATCTGTGGACCCCCCCCTCAGCGCCTTGAGACCCTCACGGGTGAGTAGCGCGCTTACAATTCCCTGATTGATTGATTGATTGATTGATTGATGTGAGTGTTCTAATGTGTTCGGCCCACGGCTGGGGGTGTGAAGGGTCTTGTGTGTGTCATGTGTGAAAGGTGTGTAAATGGCCTGTAAAGCAGCTGGTGCCTTGTCACTACTTTACAGCTCATGAGCTGTGAGTCATTGGTTCAGTTTTTTGACCTTTCAGATATTAACAGTTTATTTCATTTTTGTGAAATATCTTGTTAATGAAATATAAATTTTTAACTCACCTGTGTGCCAAATTCAACCAGTATGTGTGTGTACTTGAGTAATAGATGGTTCGCAGTAATATTAGTCTTTTCTGTCTTTCTCTGTCAATGTGTACATTGTACCTAGGGAAAATCTTCCAACTGTAGATATGTTCTTTAACTAGACACCCAGGGGAGTACAGGGTGGTGTGCCTTTCGCGGATCCCAACTAGTTTTCCACAATGCCCTGCAAATCTCAAAATGCTACCTCACTTGTGTGGGTGAGCTAAGTGCTCGAGACAAGGAAGGGCCCAAAACTTATTGTGGACACCTCAGAATTATCTATCACAAACTGATCTGTTTTTGCAATATGGGGTACCTGTATTTTTGCTCTTGGGTTCAGCGGCCATCTAGTATAACATTGGGGGATCCACGCAAGTCACACCTAATTGTACTCCCCTGGGGCCCCTCCTTGCAAACCCAGGTCATTTGGTGAAAGATATTATTGATATGTCCACAATATGTTTTGGGCCCTACCCTGTCGCAGGGGATTTTGAGTACAAAAGCCTGGGGAGAGACATGTAAGTCACCCTACCCTAGTCTCCCCCGGGTGTCTAGTTTTGAAAAAAATTTGGTAGGGGGTCCCTAGATTCCAGCTGTGCTGGGGCCCAAAAGCCCTAGCTACCCACATTGCAAAAACCAGGAAGTTGTTTGGTGGGAAAATGTGATGCGTCCATGTTGCGTTTTGGGCCATTTGCTGTCAGAGCCACAAATCTGAGGTACCATTTTCATCGGAAGACTTGGGGAAATGCCAGGTGGGTGGACATTTGAGGAGTCCCTCAGGTTCCAGAACTTTCCATCTCAGTCAAAGTTTGAGGTTTACAAGCGATTCTATGTACAAAAACGTGGTGACTGCCATGCAAGTCAGCCCACCTTGGATACCCCTATGTATCTAGTTTTCAATAGTGTTCAGGTTAGCGAGGTTTCAATTGGTGCCGGCTGAACTAGGGTCCAAAATCTAGTGCTACCCCAACTGGAAAAAAGCCTCTGTTTCGGTGGAAAAATGTAATCCATAAATTTTGCGATTTGGGCCATTTCCTTTTGCGGGCACGAGACCTACCTACACAAGGGAGGTACCATTTTTATCGGAAGACTAAGGGGAATGCTGGGTGGATGGAAGTTTGTGGCTACCCACAGATTATCGAACATTCCCTTATAGAAATGTTTTAGTCAACGTTTGAGGTGTGCAAGGGATTCTGGGTAAAAGAAAATGTAGTGAGAGCCATGAAAGTGAGCCTACCATGAATACCCCAAGTGTGTCTAGTTTTTAAAAATGTAAAGGGTGGCTTGGTTTCCCTAGGTGCCGGCTGAGCTAGTGTCCATAATCTAGAGCTACCTACGTTGGAATAAAAGACTCAGTTTTCAGAGAAAAAATGCGATGCGTCCCCTTTGCGTTTTTGCCGTCATTCCCTGTCGTTGCTCTAAGGCTACCGACACATGTGAGGTATCATTTTTAATGGAAGACTTGGGGAAAGGCTGGGTGAATGGAAGTTTGTAGCTCTCCGCAGAGTCCAGAATAGTCCATCACAGAAATGTGAGGAAAATGTGTTTTTTTAGTCAAAGTTTGTGGTTTGCAAGGGATACAGGGTAGAAAAACATGGTGCGAGCCACGCAAGTCAATCTGGATACCCTTAGATATCGGGTTATCAAAATTCTACAAGTTAGCTAGGTTTCCATAGGTGCCGGCTGAACTAGGGTCCCCACGTTGGAAAAACAGACTCATTTTTTGGTGGACAAATTTGATGAGTCCCTTTGCATTTTGGGCCATTTCCTGTTGCGGGCACTAGGCCAAACCACATAAGTGAGGTACCATTTTTACAGGAAGACTTGGGGGAATTATGGGTGGATGGAATTTGGTGGCTCCCTGCAGATTCTCAAACTTCTTCACAAAAAAATGGAAGCAAAATGTGTTTCTTTTTGTCAAAGCTTGAGGTTTGCAAGGCATTCTGGATAGAATAACATGGTGTGAGCCACGCAAGTCAGTCCACCCTGGATATCCCTAGGTATCTAGTTTACAAAACTGTACAGGTTGGCTTGGTTTTCATAGGTCCCGGTTGACTAGGGTCTAAAATCTAGAGCTACCCACATTGTAAAAACAGACTCCTTTTTTGGTGGAAAAATTAGATGCATCCATGTTGCATTTTGGGCCGTTTCCTGTTGCAGGCACTAGGCCTACCCACATAAGTTAGGTACTATTTTTATAAGGAGACTTGGGGAACTTTCCATTACAGAAATATGAGGATAATTTGCTTTCGCAGTCTGAAGTTTACAAGCGATTCTGTGTACAAAAATGTGGTGACAGCCATGCAAGTGAGCCCACCGTGGATACCCCAAGGGTGTCTAGTTTGTACAGGTTGGCTAGGTTTCAATAAGTGCCGGCAAACTAGGGTTCAAAATCTAGTGCTACCAACACTTAAAAAAACACGCTATTTTGAGTAGAAAAATGTGATACGTCCATGTTGCGTTTCGGGCTTTTTCCTGTTGCAGGCACAATGCCTACCCACACAAGTGAGGTACCATTTTTATAGGAAGACTTGCGAAATATGCTGGTGGATGGAAGTTTGTGGTTCCCAGCAGATTCTCGAACTTTCCCTCACAGAAATGTGAGCAACATGTGGTTTTTTAGTCAATGTTCAAGGTTTGCAAGAGATTCTGGGTAAAAAAAAAGTAGTGAGAGCCACACAAGTGAACCCAACCTGGATTCCCCAAGGGTGTCTAGTTTTAAAAAATGTACAGGTTGTCTCGGTTTCCATATGTGCGGGCCGAGAAAGGGTCCAAAATCTAGAGCTACCCAAATTGGGAAAAAAGACTCAGTTTTCGGAGGAAAAATGCATTGAATCCACATTGCATTTTGGGCAGTTCCCTGTCACAGCAGTAGGCCAACCCACAAAAGTGAGGCATCATTTTTAACACAAGACTCATGGGAATGCTGGGTGGAAGGACGTTTCACTCAGATTACAGAACTTTTCATCATAGAAATGTGAGGAAAATGTGTTTTTTACACAGATTTTGAGGTTTGCTGGGATTCTGGGTAACAGACCATGGCTAGCACCACACAATTCACCCCCTCTTGGGTTCCCCTAAGGGTCTATTTTAAAAAGATTTACAGGTTTGCTAGGTTTCCTTAAATTATGGCTGAGCTATGGCCTAAAATCCACAGCTAGGCACATTGCCAAACAAGTTTCAGTTTTCAATGGGAAAATGTGATGTGTTCACATTGCGTTTTGTTCTGTTTCCTGTTGCGGGCACTAGGCCTACCCACACAAGTGAGTTACCATTTTTATCGGGAGACTTAGGGGAGCACAGAACAGTATAGTGTTATTTTCAATAGTTTTTCTCTGCATTTGCACCTTCCAAATGTAAGACAGCACGTAAGAAAGTAGTCCTTTTGTGAAATGCCCTGTAATTCACATGCTAGTATGGGTAGCCACAAATTCAAAGATGTGCAAAGAAGCCCTGATTATAAACTCCATATTTCAAGACCTTTTTGGAAATACTTAGGTTTTCTTGATACCTATTTTTATTTCTTTATATTTTACCCAATGAATTACTACATACCCGGTATACAATGAACACCCATTCCAAGGTGCAGCTACAAGCCCTCTATATCTCCACAACCAAAAGGGTTAAGTGAACGTAACAGTATATTGCTTTTCAAAATCTGACATTGTTAGGAGAAGTTACAGATTAAAACGCAGACACCAATGGCTGTTTTTGCAAATCAATTTCAATCTTTTTGTTTTTATTTCAACTTTGTATAGGAAAATCATGAAGGATCTACACAAATCACCCCTTTCTGAATTTAGAATTGTGTCCTCTTCAGAAATGTAGAGCTTTCTGGGATCCATCATTGGTTTCACACTCTTGGTTTACCACTAACAGGAAAGAGGTTGAAAGCCCATAAAATAGGAAAAATGTGCTATGTCCCAGTAAAATTCCAAAACTGTGTTGAAAAATGTGGTTTTCTGAATCAAGTCTGCCTGTTCGTAATGGTGATTGTAGCACCACAAACCCTTAGTTGATGCCATTTGCAGGGAAAAACCAGACGCTTTCTTCTACAGCATTGTTTTCCAATTTTTCACAAAAATACATTTTGCTGTATTTTGACTAATTTCTTGGTCCCCTCCTGGGGAATCCATAAACCGTGGGCATCTTTAGAATCCCCAGGAGGTTGAGCACCCACAGCCCACTCTGGGCCACTACACTGCCGTAGCAGAACCGGAAATGGCACATTTACACACTGCGGGCGACTGCAAACTCACTATACAGCACAGCTCAGTGCACACTGAAGAGCATGCACACACTCTGGAGCACAGCTGCCACTGGAAGACACTCCACTGCATCAGAAAACACATCATACACTGGCGTGCACTGCAAGCACTACACCATACACATCAGAGAGATCTGTACACACAGGAGTGCATTACAAATACTGCACACATTGGACAGCACTGTAATTACTGGTAGACACCAAACTGTGCACATTGTAGAACACTGCACACAAAGGAGTGCACTACACTGTACACATCGAAGAGCTCTTCCCACACAGGTAGGCGGTGACATGTAGTACCGTGTAGGGGGGTAGGCAATAAAATGTTTTAATTGTCCATAATTGTGTCGGGTAAGATTATTATCACCTTCCACTGCCCATCCACGACAACATCGAAACTTCCATAGAGATGCATTCACTATCCCTCTGCTTCTTGTCCCTGGTCCACACTTTTATTCTTCTTTGAAACGGTCACTGTGCAGCCACACAGTTGTTAACACTTCTGTTAATGTAGCTAGGTATCTAGCTGTGAGTTTGCTGCATTCCTGACTCTCTTAATATTAGCACCTAAATGTGTTTGGAATAATTAATGAAACCCCTAGAAATCTCATCATTTAAGTCAATACAAACATTGTTTTTTCAGCGCCTCCTTATCTCAAATTGAACTTTTATTAACGGAGGGAAACCCACGAGAAAAAGAAAGGTACTGGACTAACTTTTGAGCATAGTTTGTAATGTTTTTGCAGTGTAAGAACAATTAGTATGCCTGTGGGGAAAATGTGACAGGCATGAAGAACATTATTAAACAAAAGCCAAACTCTAAAGTAATATATTTACGTAAGTCTGTCGGTGTAAAAGCAGAGTTACAAGTTGGCTTGTATTTTAGACACTGAACCAATATTTGTTTTACATGATGGCTCATAATAACGACAATAAGAAAACCAGCAAAACGAAAAAACAGTAATGGAATTAGGAGAAACCTCCTCTTGCTTTATGAACCCAAAGTAGGAAATGCAACCAACCAGTTAAAGGTTAACAGAGCTAAAAACCAATTTTGTGATTTTAGTCCGTTTATAACAATATTAAAAGCAATGCTACAAGTCCCAGAACACAGCGTATTGTTTTTAAAAAGCCAGCACTGTCTGAATGCTGCATATAGCATGGACTTGCTTGTCATTCAAAGAAGGAAGACCCTAGCCGGAGGAGAAGCAATGTGTTGAATACATGTGAAGTCCTGACTGCTGTGGGAAATATAAAAGAAGGTGAAGGATGAAGGGGGCTCAGGTAGGTGGTTTGACTTTATAAGCTGCAGTATCCTCTGGAACATAACTGCAGAATGCTTGTGCATAGATAGAATATTGGGTTTTAACCCGTTGTGTGTTCATGACGGCTCCACGCCGTCATGAGCCATGGGCGGCTTTGGCTCACGACGGCATAGAGCCGTCATGCCGCTGCCCCCCCCACACGGCACTAATTCCCCTGTACGGGTGAATTAATGAGCGGGTGTGGTCATGATGGAACCACGCCGTCATGAGCACACGCCGCCTGTGACTCATGACGGCGAGGAGCCGCCATGAGCGCTGAAGCACCGCGCAAACCCCCTGCGCCGCGGCGGAATTCGCGGCACAGGGAAGGGGTTAAATATCAACCCACAAATATCGAGTTGGAAATATTGTGATACAGAAATATCGACAGCAAGAATATCGTGGTCAAGAATATCGACTTTAAGGTAGGAAATGTTGTCTTTGAAAATATCAAAGTTAGTAATATCGTTATCAAAGATATATTTGTTTAAAATATCGATTTTTAAATTAGTGTTATGTATTTTGGTATGTATTTTAAAAGTTTGTGATTTTTTATTTGTCTAAGTATTGGTTTTTCTTTTTTAAATATATCTGTTAGTTTTTAGTAATTAGGTAGGAGAAAATATGGAGGGCCTGGACATTGTACAGAGGTACCTTTGGGGTTGGAGGCAAGGGCTTAAATGGGAAAGTGTCCCACTGTATTTAACTTGGCTTAGTGCTGAATTGTGTAAAATGTACCTAAGTGCTATATGCTACAGCGTCTGCTAACTGGCATGTCTTTTACATCTCTTGTATTTGTATCTTGAGAATTCCTTGTATCTGAAGCTTGTTTTCTGTTTTAATAAAAAGATTTTCAATAGTCCGAATAGGCTTATAGGGGAATAGGTTGGGGAGTAATTAAATTATAATCAAACTATTATTATTTTTAATTTATTAATATTTATTTAATTTCGATTTTATAGTGTTAATTGTGGGAATAAATGTATTATTAGTTCATTATTAATTGTTTCTTCATTTTTATTAATTAATTAATTTGTAATTCTGTTAATTGTGTTCTTTTTTTTAGGAGCAGGTTGTAGGTTTATAGGGGAATAGGAAGGGAAGTAATATAATTATAATCAAATTATTGATATGTTTAATGTATTAATATGTATTTAATGTATATTTTATAATGTTAATTGTGGGAATTAATTTATTATGAAATATTCATTGATTGGTTGTTAATTATTATGAATTGTGCTCATGGAATGTAAATGGGGTAGGAAGTAAGGTTAATAATGTCCACTTAAACTCTATCTCTAACTTGTACCAAATTATTTTGCTACCAGAAACATGGGAAATTAACCCAATCATACTAACGGGATACAAAGGTTACTTTGAACAGGCAAACAAAACACATAAATATGGACGCCCAAGCGGGAGGTTAGCAACATTTATATTCATCGACTTACTAGTTGATCATGAGCAACTAGATACAAAGAGTCCTAACATCCTAACAGTAAAGTTGAAATACAAAGCAAATGATCAAAATAAATTAAATACCTTATATTTGATTAATGTATATATACACCCAACACAAAGGGGTCCATTAGGATGACCTGCGTACTCAGCCACAGCCGGTGGTAGGTGGAACTGCAGGGCGGTGACGTAGGGAGGGGGAGGGGCAGGGTGGGAGTTGTAATGTATGGATTACGGACTTTAACAGGTAAGTAAACATATAAATAAATAAAACAAATTTAGTTGCGCGCACTGCATCGCATTTGGTGATGCAGTGCACACAACGAAATTCGTTTTATTAATGTATATGTTTACTTACCTGTTAAAGTCCGTAATCCATACATTACAACCCCCCACCCTGCCCCTCCCCCTCCCTATGCCACCGCCCTGCAGTTACACCTACCACCGGCCGTGGCTAGGCGTACTTTGTCCGCCCGTCATCCTAGCGGGGATTGGGACCGCCTGCCATAAGGGCGGCGGTCCTGTGGGGGGCATTCGGATGTGCCCGCCACAGTGGCGGGCACATCCTGCATTTCTAGCATTGTGGCGGGCGGTGCTTTCAGCACCGCCCGCCACAATGCTAGAAATGCATTTCAGCATTTGCATAAACAAAGCGGCAGGCACCGCGTGGTGCCTGCCGCTTTGTTTATGCAAAGGTGGGGGGGGTACCACAGGTACCCCCCCGTGTGCAGCCCCCACGTCTCCTTCACTCTGGGGGCCCGCAGGGGGCCCCCAGAGTGAAGACCGCATGCCTTTCTGTGGCGGCATTGCCGCCACGGAAAGGCATGTGTGAAAGCCCATTGTAATATGGCTGGCGGTGTCTATGAGACACCGCCACCATATTAAACATTTTCTGCCACGGCCGCAAGGCGACCGGGGCAGAAAAGTGGCGGACGGTCTCTCCGTCTACCGCGGTCCCACACGCCATACTAATATGGCGGGGGGAAAATTAGAGTGGATGTCGGGCGGATTGCCTCCACCAGGACGGCGGTGGCTACCGCCAGCCTGGCGGAGGCAATCCGCCTGACATCAAAATGGGCCCCAAAGTATGAGGGACAACATGTGTGCCATCATTAATAGTTTTTTGTTGGAACAAATATTGGTTGACCCATTTGTAGATTTCAAACTTACAGGGGATTTTACTAAACATTTTCTAATATCATTTATCAGAGATGACATCACGCAGTCACAAGACCATCAATGGGCTATCCCACACCAGGCAGTAGAAATAGAGACTAATCCTCGTCGAAGTAAAATTGGAATACAATTCGTAAAGGACATAGAAGCAATGGGATTACGATTACTAAATGGGAGATTTATGTAAGATTCAACACCAGCGTTTACTTTCCAGTCCTATAATGCATAGACAAGGATTGATTACACGATTGCATCACTTAATATTTTTAGTATTATTTCCTTGTACCAATTGAAGAAGGTTCCAGATAGTGATCATAGTCAACAGATAATCACTACAAATTTTATGACTAATAATCATCAAACGTACCAGACCATCCCTGGGCAGATGGGAACGATCAATTACAGGAAACTAATCTGGACGGTGAATAATAAAGAGGAGACTAATAAATTGATGCAAGAACTCCTTAAAGATTGTTTTAAAGATAAGAGCATGACTTCATCAATTGATCAATGGGTAAACTTTACTTGTAAACTTGTTAAACCTCGGGTTTCTATATCTGAAGTTAAGAAGAAGGAAATTACACAAGGAGACAAAAGGAACTCATATATTAATCTATCTTACACAATAAAAAAATTGAAAAATACTCGCAATAACTTAAGAAGACAGGTTATACATTTTCCACATAATGCTGAATTGCCAACCAAACTAAAAACCTTAAATCAGAATTTGAGGAAATTGATATGGAATGAAAGAAACCATGCTAAGCAGGATTTTTGGTCAAAACTTTTCTACGCAAGCAATCAAACAAATTCAAGGCAATTTTGGAAAACAATAAATGGCTTAATGAGACCAAATAAGTTAGTGGTGACATCTACTCTATCGGAAAAAGACTGGGTTAGCTTTCTTCAAAATCATCTAAATTCTGATCCGAAAATAAAAATAAAGGAAGGTACCCAGAGTAGGATAAACATTACAAATTATGACACTTACGGCCAAACTGACATTTCAAAATCCCAAGTAATTAAATTAATTACTAAGCAAAAAGATGGGGCCCCAGGACCTAATGGAATTCCGTTTGCTCTCAATAAAGAAAAAAACAATCTTATGGTCAGAATACCTTACGGAAGTGTTTAAAGAAATAGTACGGACAGGAAACCTACCGGAATCTTGGAGAGGGTCGTTAATATCCCCTATTTATAAAAAAGTTAACTCGGCATACCCTGAATATTACCGGCTAATAACATTACAAGAAACAGATGCTAAGTTGTTTGCAGGGATCTTACTTATAAATCTTACAGAATGGGCAATGGATAACAAAATACTACCTCCGAACAAGACTGGGTTTGTGAAGGGACTTGGAACAACTACAAATATATTAGCTTTATCACTTTTAATGGACAAATCCATTTTAATGAAACAACCTCTGTACTTGTGCTTTGTAGACTTTAGATCTGCTTTTGACTGTGTCCAAAGATGCCTCTTATGGAGAAAACTATGGCAAAAAAATATTCCAGACCAATTGCTAAAACTTATTCAACTTTTGTACACTGATACATGGGTTAGATTGCGGATGGGGGATGGCCACACACTAACAAAGGAAGTAATAGCAATGGCATGTCTAAAGCAAGGATGCATATTGGCCCCCTTACTTTTTAACTTGTTTCTAGCAGATTTAACGGAGACCTTGGATGAAATAAATGCCCACTCACCAAAACTAGCTTTGCAAACAAATTTCCAATCTGCTATATGCAGACGATGTCATACTTCTAAGCCAAACGAAAGTGGGATTACAACGCCTAATAAATCGAATATCTTCATATTAAAAAAAAAATGGAATGGTGATAAATGAATCCAAGACTAAAGTTATGGTTATCACTAAAAATTTAAGATTAAAACATAAATCCAAATGGTTTATGGAAGATATTCAATTAGAACAAGTTGAAACATATAGGTACTTGGGAGTATTATTTGATGATAACGGAAATTTTCGCCCGCAAAAACTAGATATACAAAGGAAAGCAAAGGCTTTGACGGCAGCATTCAGGATACTGCAAAAACCATTAGGAAATGTTATGTATCGTCCCCTTTTAATGGTTATATCGGCAAAACTCCTCCCCACTCTTACATATGGTAGTGAGGCACTAACTGGGAAAGACACTGTGACTATAAACAATGCGGTCTCAAAAACTTTTAAATCCCTTTTTCAACTACCAAATAATGCATCGCCTGCACAAATAAGGCTGGAGTTGGCCTAAATAACCAACTGTACGCACGGAAGGGTCAATTTATCAAAGCATGGTACAGGATAAAAAATGATCATGACAATCAATTGTCTCAACTACTATGGCAAGAAATAAATAACAACAGAAAATTACAAGCCTGGAAATATTTAAATACAGCACTGGAAGTATTTGCTGTGATGCCAATCTGGAACAATACAATAAAGAAGGAATTGTTTAAAAAGGCAATCTACAGATTAACAAATCATCTATCAATTGTACGAGATAAAGACATATTGGCAAAAAGAAAACACGCATGGCCAATAATTAGTGGGTTTACAAAAAAGCAGATCCAAGCCTATTTAGAAATACCTGGGACACTAAGAAACAAACAAATCTTTATAAAGGCAATATTTGGTGTACTCCCTGGTCTTTGCCATCTTCCACCATGCATGAAGTCGGAGGGGGATACAGTATGCAGATTGTGTAAAACCGGAGAGGAGAATATTGTCCATTTGTTGTGTATCTGTCCTGAACTGCAAACTGAAAGAAAAACTATACTTGAAGTACTTTTTACTGCACAAAGAATAAAGACATGTAGGCAAGCTTTAATAAGGTGTCTGCATTCAAATGATATAAGTATGAATTCTGCTTTTGAAAAGTTCTTAGTAAGAGTAAGAGCGAAATTGGAAGATTATAATTAAGAAAATTTTTGCACAGTATAAAACCTTGTTTACACTTTTGGTATATTTTTATTGTAACTGGTTCAGAATTTGAAGCTGCATATTTCTTATCTTGTTTTACTGGTTTTATATATTACAGTATATTTTATATGTATAATGTTGTATTGTAAGATTTTAAGTAATCAAACAATACAAAATTATTATGATTATTAACTAACTGGTAAATATGTTAATTGGGTCATTTTTGAAGGAGCGGGTTGTGGGTTTTTAGGGGAATAGGGTGGGAATAAATGTATTTATAATGAATTAATAAATAAATTGTTAATGGTGATTAATTAAAAAAATAAATATGAGAATTGTGTAATTCATTTGAGATGTGAGTTGCATGGTTTACAGTGGTAATGGTTGGGAAGTATTTTTTTTAATTAATTAATAAGTTGTTGTTAATTGATATTACACTAATTATATGAAATTAGTTATGTAAATTGTGTAATGAATTTTAGGTGTGTGTTGTGGTGTTAATTGGGGTAGATGGTGGAAAGTATTTTAGATTTCATTAATTAATAATTAGTTGCTCATTAATATTCATTCATTAATTGATAAATATTTATGGTAACTGATTATTTTTATTTTGAGTGTGGATTTTGATTAATAGGGGTAACGTTTGGTAAGTAAATTAATTTTGATCAGTTTTAATTTGTTTTTTAATTAATAATATTTGTTTATTTGATAATTAATTATGTTAATTATGGAGGTACTCTTTTTTTTAGAAATATTGATATTTGTTGCGAATTGTGTGGTGTTATAGGGTAGGAAATAAAAATATTACATTTATGTAACAATTAATGTTTTTAATTATAATTAAATTCTATTAAATATAGTTATTTGTAAATTAATTATATTTTTTTATAAAATAATCTTTGTAGGTCATTTTCATTTTTTTTACTTTTTTTTTTTTATATATTTTTATTTAAACCATTGCACAATTTACACAGTTCATTATAGATTCTTCAACCATCCATTGTATTCAATTATCGTATTACATCATACATAATAGAAAGTAAAGAAGAGAAAAAAGAAAAAGAAAAAAAGAAAAGGCAGTTTAGAATTCATTGAGCAACATATCAGCATCTACTCAGGTTATTTACTTATTTCATTTGCCATGTCATGACCTGTTCAAGTCTCACAAATCCAGTCCTTCTTTCCAGCTTATTATAGGATCCCATATCCTTAACCCCAAGCTCCTCCCTTTCCTACCTTTCCGAGCGTATATGTTCTTTTCCAAGTTATAGGTTGATAACAAGTTCGATAGCCAAACTTGCATTCCTGGGGGGTTTTTATCTAACCAAGCCCTAGCTAGACATAACCTAAAAACAGCCATTGCAACAAAGATGAATTCTCTCTGCATAACATTCGTATCTGTAGCTATCCCGAGGAGTATTTCTGGAGGTTTTAAAGTAATCTGGATATTAAGAGTGGTATCCAGAAACTGCTCTATATCCTTTATCACTGTCTTTATCTGTGGGCATAGTGCAAATAGATGTATTAGATCTGCATTGGGGGAGGAGCATCTTGGGCATGTAGTGCCTGTAGTACCCCCCCATTTTGCTATTTTTGCAGGGGTAAAGTAGAGCGAATAAAGTGTTTTATATTGCTGCGATTGCAGCGGAGCTGAGCACAGGAGAGTACGCCCTAAGTCCAGCGACTCCTTAAACCAGCAGGGTTCCCCTTCTAGCCTCTCTGCCCACTTTTCACCATGTTTATCCATGTCATCTGGTTTACTTGCTACCAGTTCTGCATAAAAGCTCCGTATTGAGCAGTCTCCCCCCAATATTATTTTCTCGAGGATTTCTACTTTAGCAAACCCTATACTTCCACCTTGCTTATTCCCAAGAAAGCTTCTTAGCTGAAAAAATTTAAAAAGGTCCCTCCTATCTAACCCAAATTTGGTCATTAGCTCCGTGAATTGAAGCATCCCTTCCATATTCCTCACATCTCCAAGCTGAACTATCCCCTTTTCCACCCAGCCTGCCATTGTAGTATCGCCGAAGATCTGCCTTGGGAGAGAGATGTTTTTATATAACCTCGTATACCAGTTGTATCGGCCCAACCCAAGTTTTTTCATCACTGCAATCCAAACCTTAGTAACAGCTTGTACTGTCTTGAACCTAGTTCTTTTAAAATACGCAAAATCAATACATTTGAGGAAGGAGTTCTCTACCTCCGGTCCCAACACAGTAGAGTATATCCTGGATGAGTCATTCAATGTTCTAACGTCTACACCTCCCCCCCCTATCAATCCCCGCATATATTGGAGTACAGATGCCCAATAGTACAATCTGAAATCGGGCACCCCCCACCCTCCTTTCTCTCTGGGAAGGGACATAAAGCGGTATGCCCTTCGAGTCTTGCCATGGGCCCAAATAAATCTATTCAGAATTTTTTCCAGATCATTAAACCATTTTAGTTCAAAAAATAAAGGTATTGTCCTAAACAAATACAAAAAATTCGGTAAAATTAACATTTTTATAACATTGGTGCAGCCTACTAATGACAGGTGCAAATTATTCATACGTACTAGATCGGACTTGACTTTTAACATGAGTGGCGCAAGATTGTTCTGTACCAACTCGTCCAAATTAGATGTGATTGCGACCCCCAAGTATATAGCAGAGTCTACAACTCTTTGATCAGTAAATACGCTATGTTGATTGCATACAATTTGGGTTTTGGAGCTGTTCAGACTATAACCAGATATTTGCCCGAATCTTTGAGCTTCAGCCTCAATTTCCACTAAGGCCATGCTAGGATTAGGAGTCAAGATAGCAATGTCATCCGCGTAAGCTAGTGTCTTTATTACGCATCCGTTCAACCTTACTGGGGGGATTCTTATATTGCTTTCAATTTTCCTTATCAAGGGATCTAGGTAAAGAGCAAATAATAATGGTGATGCAGGACAACCCTGTCTAGTTCCTCTCCCAATCATAACCGCTAGTGATTTGCCTCTATTGACTCTAATCCTTGCTGTTGGGTTTTTATAAAGTGTCTTCGTTGCCGTTACAAAACTATTTCCAAATCCATTCCATTTTAATATTTGCCATAGATATTCCCAGGACACTCTATCGAAAGCCTTTTCGGCGTCTAAAAATAGTGCTGCGAGAGGGTCCCCCATGCCATTTGCTGCATCAAATGCTGTAATAACTTGTCTGGTGTGTTGCGTTGTGCCTTTGCCAGGAATAAAACCATGCTGAGTATGGCTTACCAACCCCTCTATTACTCCCGCCAGTCTTGTCGCTATGATCTTAGAGTATATCTTCGCATCTGCATTCAACAGTGTGATAGGTCTGTATGACCCTGGGAGTGTTGGAATTTTCCCTTTTTTTAGAATAACAATAATATCTGCCTCCCCCCATGTCTCGGGTACTTTATCGCCTTTCTGTGCCTCCATCATGACATTGAACATTTCCAAACCCACTGTTTGATAAAAGACCTTGTAAAACTCCACCGGGATCTGATCCGGTCCGGCTGCTTTACCAGCCGGGAGCGTGCTTAAAGCCATGATAAATTCCTCTAGAACAAAGGGGGAATCCAAGCTGTCTTTCTCATCTACCGTCAGACCTGGATCGGGATCCTCCCTTAAATAATTTTCCAACTCACCCACCGTTCCCGTGCTATCCCTGGTATATAATTTTTCATAAAACTGCCTAAATACCTCTCTCACTCTATCTACTTCAGTTACCAAAGTTCCGTTCTCATTCATAATCTGGACAATATCCGATGCAGCTAGTCTCTGCCTGGTACATACTGCCAAAAGATGACCTATCTTCTCGCTCAGCTCATAAGCATCCTCTCTTTTAGATAGATAATTCTCTGCTGCTTTTTTAGAGATACTCTCCGTCACCTCTGCCCTGAGTGCCACTATTTTTAGCAGATGATCTTCTATCGGTGCCCTGTTTCTTAAAGCCTGCGCCAAGTCCTCCTCCACCCTTATCAGTTTTTGTACCACTTCGCTGATTTTGAGTCTTGTTCTTTTCTGTGCTGAGAACACATACGTCATTGTTTCTCCCCGTACTCCTGCCTTAAAGGCATCCCAGACTACACCCACTGGGGCTGAATCTTTATTAATTTCCCAATATGATCTAATCCATCCTGTCATATGACCCCTATAGCCTTCATCTTTCAGCAGAGCTCTGTCAAAAGTCCACTGTCTATCTTTTGTTTGTGCCTGACCCAGATTAATCGTTAAAACCAAGGGACTGTGGTCTGAAACAATTCGAGGCTGTTTCTCTATCTGTACCTCTGATAACAGGGAGTGTGAGATCAGAAAGTAGTCCAACCTAACAAGTACTTTATGTGGGGCCGAATAGAATGTACTACTATCGATACTTGGTTTTATTTTTATCCATGGGTCTACTAAAGAGTTATTTACTACCATAGCTGATAATGCCCTATGAGTTCTCTTTTTTCTTCCTGTATAAATGGCCCCAATTTGACCAAATGAACTAGTAGGATCATGAATGTTAAGATCTCCGCAGCATATGATTGGCTCAGGCCACAGTGCCAGCTCTGTGTCTAAGAATTGAAAGAGGTCTGGGTCATCTTCCGTAGACCCATACACAGAGACTATAGTGCATTTTTCCCCCTTAAATTTTATTTCTATTATAACCCATCTTCCCCACTTATCTTCTAACTTCCTTATTACTACCACATCAGAGGGTCTACCTAATACCGCCACTCCTCTGTGTTTGGTCCCTTGCGTAGTATTTGCCAATACCGAGAACCCTAGCTGACTCATTATATAACTCTTGGGAGCTTCAACATGCGTTTCTTGAAGGCAGACCAGATCCAGCTTGAGTGTCCTAAGTAATGCCGCCACCTTTAATCTTTTCCCCAAATCATTCAGACCGCACACATTAATAGTAGCTATCCTACAGGTCATTTACCTAAATCGGTTATTTTGCCCAACTCCGCGAACCGTCCCTTGTCAAAGATTTTATTCTCATAGAAAACCTGATATGTATCGTGAGGTCTCATCCTTTCCATTATTGAATACCAATAAGAATTCTTTACTTGTGATCTGAAGTGTGTTTTTTTGTGCTGTTTCTTCCATAGTTTCACTCTTTTTGTTGTTGTTTTTTTAACCCTCTCTGCCCCCCCTTCCCCCCCTACTCCCGCCCTCCCCTGGCTCTGGACCCCTCCCCCCTCCCCCCCTTTACAGGCAAATAGGTCCGGCAGACCTATGTGTAGCAGCCGCAGTCTGTGGATATCGCTCCCCTCCCCCCCCTGGACCCAACACCCCAAGTGCTATATACTCCTCTGTGCCAATTCCCTATTCATTTGCAAAGAGCAATCCATTCTGCTTAACCAACTCTCCAACCCTCCAACCCATTGCACACCAGAGTCACTCGAAAGCAGGTTGGTGATAAACCATCATTTATTGCATATGCAGGAGGAGTGCAGTGCTTAAACATCGTGGTGGCTCACTGCAGCCACGACGAACTTGGTGTATATAAAATGTACATGCGGAACCCACTGAGGGTAAATCACTAAAGCAGCAAGACTTCATATCCCAGAATCCAGTAGGAGGGATCACATGCTACCAAGCCAATTATGAAGCCTAATTACAAAAGGAAGTGGAACCTGCATGTCCGCATTGACATTGTTTCCCTGGAAGAAAGTGCAGACAGCACTGAAACGCGTCGGGATCGCAAGTTAAAGGGACGGGACCTGACTCCTCCTGCATATGCAATAAATGATGGTTTATCACCAACCTGCTTTCGAGTGATCCTTTCGTTGCAGAGCATTTGGAAAAAAAATATATATATATATATATATATATATATATATATATATATATATATATATATATATTTGTAAATTTTGATATATTTATAACATTTTTAAATAAATTAAAATCAAATGAAAAAAATGTACTTTACATTATAAAGAACAGATGTCGATATTTTTGATATCGATATTTATGTTTCCATATTTGTGTATGGGGAGATTTTTGTAATCGATAATATGTCAGTGATCTAGAATGCTCACGTTAACTTGAAAGCACCAGTTATCGGGGGGGGGCTTGAACCTTGTCTCCTGCAACCAGCGAAACACCCTACTTCGGTGCACCTAAGCGGACATCCAAATAACAGATTTGCAGCTATGCAGAAGAACATAGAACTTGTAAGTCACGCATTAGCATTGTTTCACGGCAGGACTTTCACCGGAAGTTACTTGACTGAGTTCAGGAAACTGAAACAAAAATAAGAAACGCAATCATGAGGAGGGAGGTGTGGCCATAACGATGCTAGTACCATGCTACAAGCTTGACAGTAGTGTTTATAAAATGCACTGTGATAAAAGCTCTGTCGTACAGGAACTCGCCCCTACGTACATGCACCTTATTCGATCTCACATTTTTTACAAACTGATGAAAAGACCCAAACAAAGGTGATCTATGTGTTAATGTTATCACTGCAGATGGTATTACGGGGACAACAGCAAGTGACTGGCGACATTATTCACAGGAGAAGAAACGTCCTCGTCAGCCGTGTTTGTGTTTACAGCCAGCACAGGCAAAGAAATAGAAAGAGGACTGTGGGGCACTTAGTGACCATAATGCGGACTGTGGACGGCAGTCCTGTGCCAGGCTGCTCTTTAGAGATGGTACAGATACAGCTGTTGGTTTAATGTTCATATGAACAGCTAAACACACTAAGCAGTGTTGTGGGATAATGAGGGAGTCGGTGGGACAGCATAGGGAGAGTAAGTAAATGGTGCGAAACACAGCTGGCAAAGAAAAAAAAAGTAGTCCCCAGAGAAACAGAGAAAGAACCATAGATGAATGAGACAGTACGAAGTCCCTGCTCTGTGGGAGTAAAAGAAGAGAGAAAGGAGAGACAAAGAGGTGGGACTGACCATTAGCAAGCAAGGATTTTTAAGGGACACTGAGAGACAAATAAAAAAACAATGGCATGAAAGGGAATAAACTTCTTAAGCACACAGACTGATTACATCCGGTCTTGAAGAGACAGCTGGGCTGTCTATCTCGACCTAAAAATGGGTACTATTTCCTATTAAAAAAAATCAAATTGGTTAGGTCTTTTAAGCTGTCCTGGACATATTAGTCCTTATCACCAGAAGGATCAAGACTCAGCATTGGCTACAGACCATAAGCAGATGGTGTAAGTAATGCAGTGTTTGCTGTCTGCCCGTGGTTCTACCTAGAGTAAGCACATGGTACAAACAGTGCAGTTTTTACAGTCTGCACTAAGAACAGGGCATAAATAATAAAGGGTTTGCAGTCTGTTTCTGCTTACACCTCGCACACTATACATATTATTCTCAATAAGTCTTGCAAGGACAAAGGCAGGAATTTCGATTTATAAATGCTTGCAGTTGGAGAGCACCCTGGGGAGCCTGGAGAATGCAAACAACAATTGAAATATGTAACAAATATAAAACAATAACCAGTGCACACATGAAATAATGAACTGAATGAATACAAACATTGTTAAAAATCAAAAGCCTGCACTTATTTGTGATAATTCCATTTGTACACGATGAACGGACGTAGTTGGTCAGAATTACAGTAAAGCGACGGCCCTAAACACATAAATTGTCTAAGCACAGTACATTAGGATTCTGCTCATCTTAGCATACATTCAACCATCTGATCTTGGCCAAAAATTATAGTGTAACCTTTACTGGACAGAACAGCACCATTACCTTCACAGAATTCCACACCACTCCTCACTGGATGGGACAGACCTCTCTAGTTAGGCCTTCATTGGACAGAGTCACACTGTTGCCACAGGCTTCCACACCGCACCTCACAGGATGACAAACCCCTATCCTCAGTCCTCCACCCAATCCTGTACCTTCTCCTACCCATTACCCCCACAGACTCTCACTACTGTTCTCTCACTCTGCTATTCCCTGTCCATTGTTCCAGTTCATATCAAGACGTTCACTCCCATTTCTATAACCTCTGCCATCCCTTTTAAGGCAGGTCCGCAAATCAGTTTTGCAGTGTACCCTCATCCCTCTTAAAGCTGACAAAGTTAAGTTCTCTATATAATATATTGCAACGTCCTGGGCGTTTTGGGTGATTCATAAAGCAAGTGACCACCAAGGTTTTCACATGTATCGAGAAGTATGGGGGGTGGCTTTCTTTATTGATACATTTATCATAACTTATTTTTAAGTCTGGCATTAGCCAAGACATTTCGATTTTACTAACATTACATGTATAATACCCTTTCTTACTAAAAGGGGCCTTCAGCCTCCTCTCTTCATTTATTGGTCTATTGTTGAGTCGTTCTCATTTTGTTACACCCACTGCAGCATATAGCTTGGGGCAGAGGGTCAGCCTACTACAGCCACTGGCTAACTTCACTTTGATTGACTCCAATTGCTCTTTCACAAGGAGCACATCTACACACAAGGTAGTTCAATTCAGTGCCAGTGTTTTGTTTTTTAGGATATGATTACTTTAGTACTGTCTTTGTGTTTAGAACCTCCATTCCAGCTATCTCAGAACCCATATGCTGCTAATTCTGTTGTATATTCCCTTGGGTTAGCCTAGTTTATCTGACTGCTGCTATCTCACATCAGCTCACTTGCTATATGCTAATCAGTATGCTCTTTCTATCTTTGCAACCCTGTTCTTACTTCTTTTTTCATTCCTTCCTTCCTTCTTTCTTTAACTTTCTCTTTCATTCTTTCCTTCTTTTTCTTTCCTGCCTTCCTTTTTCACTTCTTTCTTGCCTTCTTCCTCTAAACTTCTCTCTATCGTTCTTTCCCTCTATTTTCTTTCTTTCCTATCTTCTTTCCTTTTTTCATTCTTTCTAATCTTTTTTTCTTTGTTCCTTTGTTTCTTTACTTCTTTCTTTCCTTGTTGTTTTCTTTGCTTTCTTGTTTTCCTTGTTTTTTTCATTGCTTTTTTCTTTTGCTTTTTCTTCCTTCTTTTCGTCTTTTTTTGCTTCCTTCCTTTCCTTTTCTTTCTTTCCCTATTCCTTCTTTCCTTTCCTTACCTTCCTTTTTCTTTCTTTCTATTTTCCTTCTTTTCTTCGTTGTTCCTCCTTAACGTTTTCCTTTGTTCTCTCTTTCCTTGTTTCTTTCCCTATTTTTCCTTTTTTCTTTTTCCTACTTTCCTTTTTTCATTTACTCCTTCATTGTGTCTTTCTTTTTAACTCCTTTTTCCTCCTTTTCTTCTTTTTTCCTTCCGTTTCCTTTTTTTGTTCTTTTCTTCCTTTTCCTTCTTTCTTACCTTCTTTTCCCTTTTATTCTTCTTTTGTTGTTTATGTCTTTCTTTTTTCCTTCAGTCCTTTTTTCCTTCTCTCTTCCCTTCTTTCTTGTGTACCGTCAGCTCTCATGACCTCTGAATATAAGCTAATCCGTGTGCTCTATTTATCTTTGCAACCCTGTCTGTCTTTCTATCTTTCTTTCTTGTCTTCATTCTTTCCTTTCTTCATTCTCAAAGGCAAGAGGCTAGCAGTCAATTCCAGATCAATTGGATTTTTTTAGGTGTGTGTTAGGTAAATCTTTTCATTTTTAGTGAAATTATGTGTATACTTAATATACTAACTAATAGAGGTTTTCATCTAGACCTCACCCATTGGTCTGTTGTTTTGTCAGTCACATTTTTCTTCCACCCACTACAGCATGCATTAAGGAACAGAGTGGCAGGTCATTTCGGCTATTGGCTGACTTCACTATTAATAATGGCATGCTGCATTTTCATAAGGGAAAAATAACAGTTGATGGACAGAATGCAGAACAATGTCATACATTCACCCCATTCATCTCCACACCACTGGAGTCAAGCTATCCTGGCAGAAGACGGCTGATAGCCAGTAACCGGTCCTAGGATGCTTGATTCCGGTCCAAGGAAGACATGGCTTGGCAGTTCGGGCTGGACTGTTCCCATGAGGCACAGGGTCAAGGCTGATTTGCATATGGCCATGTCTGAATTGGGGTGGTGTGGTGAGCAAAAAAATGATTGATTTAGGCCCAGATCTCTGTACTGGGGTGAATGTATGACATTGTTCTGCATTCTGTCCATCAACTGTTGTTTTTGCATTTGTCTCCCCGAGTGGGACGGGTATGCTCAGACGTGAGTCCCGTGCTCACCACACTACTGGAATCAAGCTATCCTGGCTGAAGACGGCTGATAGCCAGAAACCGGTCCTAGGATGCTTGATTCCGGTCCAAGGAAGACATGGCTTGGCAGTTCGGGCTGGACTGTTCCCATGAGTCACAGGGTCAAGGCTGATTTGCATATGGCCATGTCTGAGTTGGGGTGGTGTGGTGAGCAAAAAACGATCGATTTAGGCCCAGATCTCTGTACTGGGGTGAATGTATGACATTGTTCTGCATTCTGTCCATCAACTGTTGTTTTTGCATTTGTCACCCCGAGTGGGACGGGTATGCTCAGACGTGAGTCCCGTGCTCTCCACACCACTGGAGTCAAGCTATCCTGGCTGAAGACGGCTGATAGCCAGAAACCGGTCCTAGGATGCTTGATTCCGGTCCAAGGAAGACATGGCTTGGCAGTTTGGGCTGGACTGTTCCCATGAGGCACAGGGTCAAGGCTGATTTGCATATGGCCATGTCTGAATTGGGGTGGTGTGGTGAGCAAAAAAACTATGGATTTAGGCCCAGATCTCTGTACTGGGGTGAATGTATGACATTGTTCTGAATTCTGTCCATCAACTGTTGTTTTATCATTTGTCACCCTGAGTGGGACGGGTATTCTCAGACGTGAGTCCCATGCTCTCCACACCACTGGAGTCAAGCTATCCTGGCTGAAGATGGCTGATAGCCAGAAACCGGTCCTAGGATGCTTGATTCCGGTCCAAGGAATACATGGCTTGGCAGTTCGGGCTGGACTGTTCCCATGCGGCACAGGGTCAAGGCTGATTTGCATATGGCCATGTCTGAATTGGGGTGGTGTGGTGAGCAAAAAAACGATGGATTTAGGCCCAGATCTCTGTACTGGGGTGAATGTATGACACTGTTCTGCATTCTGTCCATCAACTGTTGTTTTTGCATTTGTCACCCCGAGTGGGACGGGTATGCTCAGACGTGAGCCCCGTGCTCTCCACACCACTGGAGTCAAGCTATCCTGGCTGAAGACGGCTGATAGCTAGAAACCGGTCCTAGGATGCTTGATACCGGTCCAAGGAAGACATGGCTTGGCAGTTCGGGCCGGACTGTTCTCACGAGGCACAGGGTCAAGGCTGATTTGCATATGGCCATGTCTGAATTGGGGTGGTGTGGGGAGCAAAAAAAAGATGGATTTAGGCCCAGATCTCTGTACTGGGGTGAATGTATGACATTGTTCTGCATTCTGTCCATCAACTGTTGTTTTTGCATTTGTCACCCCGAGTGGGACGGGTATGCTCAGACGTGAGTCCCGTGCTCTCCACACCACTGGAGTCAAGCTATCCTGGCTGAAGACGGCTGATAGCCAGAAACTGGTCCTAGGATGCTTGATTCCGGTCCAAGGAAGACATGGCTTGGCAGTTCGGGCTGGACTGTTCCCATGATGCACAGGGTCAAGGCTGATTTGCATATGGCCATGTCTGAATTGGGGTGGTGTGGTGAGCAAAAAAACGATGGATATTGGCCCAGATCTCTGTACTGGGGTGAATGTATGACATTGTTCTGCATTCTGTCCATCAACTGTTGTTTTTACATTTGTCACCCCGAGTGGGACGGGTATGCTCAGACGTGAGTCCCGTGCTCTCCACACCACTGGAGTCAAGCTATCCTGGCTGAAGACGGCTGATAGCCAGAAACCGGTCCTAGGATGCTTGATTCCGGTCCAAGGAAGACATGGCTTGGCAGTTCGGGCTGGGTTGTTCCCATGAGGCACAGGGTCAAGGCTGATTTGCATATGGCCATGTCTGAATTGGGGTGGTGTGGTGAGCAAAAAAACTATGGATTTAGGCCCAGATCTCTGTACTGGGGTGAATGTATGACATTGTTCTACATTCTGTCCATCAACTGTTGTCTTTGCATTTTCATAAGGAGCACATCCACCCATAAAGTAGTTTTCTTCAGTGCAAGGTAGTACAAATGGATGTCTGCGTTTTTAGAAGAAAATCATGTTTGTCTATAACCAATGTTTTTATTTTAGATTAATGGGGGTATCAGCAGCTTCTTGAACATTAATTTGTACATAAATAATGACAAAACAAGAGTTGGCAGAAGCCAACTCAGGGCCTATTGGCTTTGCCAATGCTAGTTTAGGAATTGCGTTGATCAAATAGTGAATGTTGCTAGTCCGATCGTTTCAGATGTTTACTGTCTCTGCTCAAAAGTACCCTACATACATTTGTTTTAACACTGAATAGTCTGCTTGTGTATTGGTTAATTGCAGAGCCTAAAAACAACAAAACAGTAGTATTAAGCTAAACATGAAAATAAGTTCTAATATGTATTTATTGTTAGAAGAGAGGAGGGGTTCCTGAATATTTTAATTCTCTATCTAATCTGAAAATCATAAGGAAATCTTGGATTAACAGTTCACTGACAGAGCCATATCATAAAATTTAAAAAAAGTAAAATTGACCCAAGAAAAAATCCCTGAAATGTATAACATTTTATTTATTTTTATTTATATGTGGTACTCGCCTAACATAGACTTAGCTACAAGGTCTATAGAGTGCTTCACATATACAGGGAATAATGCAGCAAAAAATACTGTTGATGTAAATAAGGGGGAGAAACTATTTGAGTAAATAATATAATAGCACAATAAATTGAAAAAACAAAAGAAATTAGCATTTTAGCAAGCAGGAACCTTGATGAATGGAAGGGAACTTAGAAGAACAGCGTTAGGTACTGATTGCATTTTGAACAAATGTGTTCTTGAGTGGAGTGTGGAGTCTGTGATCATCTGGTAGTCTGTTTTTGAGCCCTGTTGCTTGGTAAGAAAAGGACTTAATTACTGTCTTGGAATTATTTATTTTCAGAAATTCCAACGGAAAATTGGTTACGTCTAGGGTCTCATGGTCCTCCATGAAAAGTAGTTTTTTCTTGAGATTACTGAGGAGACCAACTTAGAAGGCTATCTGAATGAATACTTTTAAAGTAAATTCTGGCTAAGCATAGTAGCTAGTGGTGTTATTTCAGTATGGGTGTGATAGGATAAGATTTCTTAGCAGCCTTGATAAGGGAAGCAGCTGTATATGGGATTTTTATTTTAACAGTGAAGCACACATTCATTTTTGTTACGCACGGGGAGATTAAGTGATTTTCACAGGATGGTGCGCGTCCCTGCCGAGACTCGAACCTGGTTCCCCAGCTCCGAGGTCGACCGCCCTAGCCATTAGGCCAACTACTCTCCCCATCATTGAAAGGAGCTTCTGTCAATTTGGGTAGGGCACAGAGTATAGCATAATCCCATTAAGAATGAGAGACATCATGTACTGAACAACTACTCTGAAGTCTGTGCAATAGATGGAGAGTTGCAGCTTCTTTGGAAGAAAAAGTTGGAAGCAGGCGGTTTTGTTGATTTTTGAAATAAATGTTGTCAGCTCTTTTTTGGTCACTGACAGAAGGAGAGATTCTTCAGAGTAAGGGAGAAGGGATTTCATTGTGTCAGGGTTAGTTTGATTCAGTAAAAGTTCATCCAATTTTTTTAATGTTTTTAGGAAGATTTTTAGGTGTATTATAGCCAAAGGATTTGAGAATTTGAGACAGAGGTGTGTATTATGTACGGACTGCTGCATGCATGACCATTTTTTTATCTTGAAAGAATGATCCTACAGGTTGCATGTACCATGTAAAGGTTGAGAAATGTGAATAAAAGCATTGACCCTTAGTGAAAACTACAGGTGCTTGTAAGAAAGGAAGATTAACTGAATCCCGCATTTTTTGCTTTCTTTATTCTAGGTACCAAGGTATCCCTTTCGTCTGCAGAGCACAGTAATCTGTTGCGAATGTAAGGGGTTAGCAACCTCTGAATTAGAGCAGGACTTTTGTTGTACACATGTAACCTGTGGTAGGTACTAGATTAAACCCCTGCATACAAAATACATTTAGCTTCTTTACACAGGGGGCTGATAGACCAAAAAATTACCTTACCTGCAAAAATTGCAAAATACTGGCACTTCTTCTTGTCGCGGATCAGGGAGATGGGAGTTCAGGGCGTTGCGTTACAATGGCTGGCGTCCTTTTTGTCAGCCCGATCTCAAAGGATTCAACTTGGGGACCAGGTATCGGATGCAGGAGAGCTACTGTGTGGCATTCCTCAGGGATCGGCACTATCCCCCCTCCTCTTTAATGCTTACCTTCAGCCCTTGGTGACAGCATTGGCTGGTATGGAGTGCCAGGTCTTCAACTACGTGGACAACACCCAAATCCTGATCCAGATGGACAACTCCCCTGTGGCACAGGTACGGATGCAGAATGTCCCGAAATTTACAGTCAACTGGATGACAATCACCTCAAAATCAATCCCGATAAAATCGAGATTTTGGCTGTCACCACTAATGCCAACCCTTGGAGTGATCTCTTCTGGCCACCAGATCTGGGCACCTCCCCCGAGCCTTCCCCTGTGGTAAAGAGTCTGGGTATAAAAATGTATGCCAAACTCTCCATGTCTCACCAGGTTAGGACCGTGGTGAGGACATGTGTGGGCCTGTTGAGATTGCTGCGGTAACCCGCCCCCCTTCTCTCTTTTATGGCACTCCGTATGGCAGTGTCAGCATTGATTATCTCCCGTCTATACTACTGGAATTCACTGTATGTGGGCCTCCCCGGAAAACTCTTGTCTAGACTTCAGGTAGTCATGAACGATGCTGCCAGACTGGTGTTTAGGCTCCCTAGACGAGCCCATGCCACCCCCTTACTGCATCAGCTGCATTGGCCTCCGATCATGCAGAGAACAAGATTCAAGGGGCTGTGTTTAGCCCACAAAGCCACCCATGGTCAAGCTCCAGCCTATATTAAGGAACGCCTGTATAGGCCAGGACGGTCCCTGCGTTCCTCTGATGCCGGCCGGCTGTTCTGCCCCCGTTTTTCGACCTCCTCCATGGGGGTAGAGCTATCTCCTCTTTGATTCCCCAACTCTGGAATGAGATGCCAGCAGAGCTCTGCATGTAGCCCGCTCTCCTCCCATTTAGGAAAAAACTAAAAACCCTCCTTTTTATTGAAGCTTGGGGCACAATGTAGGCCAATCCTGGGCACATTTCCTACTGAGGTACCAAGGTTGGGCATTCTCTCAAGCGCTTAGAGACCAGTGGTGATAATGCGCTATAGAAATCCTAATTAACATTAACATTAGCATTTAAAGTGTCTAAAGTGTTGAATTTTAAAACCATTGCATTTAAAAAGGCTATGTCTGACTTATACATTTATACGGGGGTTAGGCCAAAGGTAGTTCTCTACATACATCCGCTGACATGTACTTGATTGCTGTCTGAGCTCAGCCTCTGCCGCTGCTCAATAACAGCAAGCTATATAAGCTCAATTAACATAACATAGTATTACAGAGCTGAAGCCTTAAATACCATTGTTCCTTGCACCAAAATCAGGTTAATTACTGACTCAGAAGTAGCATTTTAAAAATGTTTCACAAGCACTCGATCAAAGGTACCCCTGAGGGGCTAGATGCATGACGAATTTTACCTATCGCAAACATTCCTCTGGGCCATTTGCGAGCGGTAAAATGCATTTTCAAATGTACCAACCCTATTTTGTGAGTCATTAACCTATTCCCCAGTTGCAAAATTCGGTTTGCAAGATGCTATTTGAAGGGAGCGTTCCAAGAAGTCCCTTCCTAATAGCGAGTCGCACTGGTATGTAGGAATGCTTTGCTACCATGAATGCAGTCGCACAACATTCACAGTTTGGTAAGCCATTCGTAAACAGGAAGGGGTCCACAAGGGACCCCTTCCCCTTTGTGAAAGGGGGGCACCAACTTTTTTTTAGAGCACGCAATAGTCCTACAGACCACTCTGAAAAAATTCAAAGAAAACGTTTTAATTTTATTTTTTAAAAGCATCTTGGACTGCATTTAAAAAAATCGACTTTATTTAAATAGCCAGAATAATATTGGGTAGTAGTGGTTATTGTTCATTGTCAAAGACATATATATTGGGGCAGTTGTTATAAATAATGAAGTATAAAATGAATCGGTGGTGCTATAATGGTTTGGGCACCTTACTACCAAAGGGTTGTAATGTCAGACTGAAAAGATCCAGTCTGTCAAATCAAACAATACTAAATAAACCAAAGCACTCAAACGTGGCCTAAAGAGAAAAGTACACGGACCAAAGAGTAAGGACTAGTAAGAAACACTGTTTTTCATTATAACGTATGATCCAACAAATATTCTTGTTATACAGATGCTAAACAGTTTTGTTTTCATTGTGGAAGAACAGCCAACACGTGCTTTGGACTTTTTCAAGGCTGCAGAATTCATAACAAAGAATAAAAACATAAGATAATAATTAATCAATACAGTGACATAAATTTAAGACAGTGAGAAGATGACGAATCAGGATTTGTGAATGGGGGTGCCAGCATTTTTTCAGAGCAGGCAGTAGTTCCACAGACCACTGGCTACTCTGAAAAAATGCCTAACCAGTCTTTTGGAGTGAGATGTCTGTATACCAGGATTTGACATGACCACTTCCAATGATCTTGGTGAAGAGTACTAGTGCCAACCATTTGCAACAAGAGTGGGCCCTGCTTTGTAATGACCCAATGGCAATATAGAAATATACACCCAACTAATTGTAACAACCATCCAATTACCTATTTGAAGATAGTGCAAAGCATGAGAGATTGATCATCTAAGTGTTGCTTCGTATTAAGACAAATATAGCATGTTACAACGCGCGCTTTTACTTCGTTTTCTGTTACAATGCGATCGTTACCACGACCGCATTGTTGAACGCGATACATTTACATCGCAAGTCATTAGGTCGACTTGCTGTATGGGGCACACAGGACTTAGGAATAGTATAACTTACTATTCCAACTCCAGCTTGAGCAACAGTAGGGTTGGTATTGGAATAGTAAATTATACTGTTCCTAAGGTTAGAGCTCCCCCTACAGCAAGTCGATCGAATGACTTGCAATGTAAATGTTTCGCGTTCTAACAACGCGGTCGTTGTAACGACCGCGTTGAAAGTGTAACGCGTTGTAATGACAGTGTTGTAAACGCTGTTTCCCATTAAGACGTTAATGATAAAAAGGTCATAGATAGTACTAGGATCAACAATTTTTCTGCTGAAAGTAGCTCACATTCAACCCAAGCTGATTTACACATGTAGCATGGCGCTTATGACCCACAGCTGCAGGAGCATTGTGACCTCGATATGGACCTGGAGAAGCTAATAGAGTTTTAGAGCAGGAGAGGACTAAGATAAAGCAGGAACATTAATTCCTGTCTAATCACCAATAGGGTCCAGAACTCCTACGTAAGTCCTTTCCAAACTTGGAGTTATAAACTTCTCCTTCCCACAGCATGTTCATGGTCTTAGATTACCGGGAGTGGTATGCCTTATTTTACTCTCTGCAATGAAAGGGACATATCCATTGGACGTCTTCAGATGTTTCTGCTACAAAATTGACAGTGTCTGTACTAGCAGTGGGAAAAGAGGCAAATATATGGGAGGTTCTATCTCTGTAAGCATTAAGTGAACCAAAAAAACTATATCATACTCCGCATCTGATTAGTCACTTCGAAAGCTCATCTGATTATTTATTTGCCTGTTAGACAGGTTGTTCCTTTTAACACAAAAATGTGGTTAGTGCTCTTGTAAGTTTCTTATTTTTAGGAAGAATTTTTGTTTTAAGTGGGATAATTATTTGATTTTTTTTTGTGTGTTTGTGTTATCTCTCCCTCTCCGTGGGCTAGCGTGGGGTATTTTTACCCAATCGGTGATACTGTTGCTTTTTCTCACCCTAAACGTAACACTAGCAGCAGCCATATTTGGTTGATGCTCTAGTTGCACAAGGATGGGTTTCATGTGTGTTCTAAGACGCGGGTATTTAATTAACCCAGCAGCATGTCTGCGTGTACAGAGTACACAACAGCTTGCCCATTGACTAATTAGGCTGACAAGTGTTTAAGCCCTCCACATAATCCTTGATCTCTTCTCCATATAACCATGCTACTCCTTTAAACCTAATCTCTACCTTCCAAGTGCTTGATAGGGAATCCGAGGGTAACTTACAAACACAGAATCTATTTGTTGAATAGCCCTTTGCATTCTCCTCATTCACCTCTCCTGGTGCATCTAAAAACGTTATGTCTGGTTTCTCAATACATGCAATCTGCTGATAAAAATGCACATGCAAACCAAGATATCTTTATTGATTTGACGTAGTTGACATAATTGAAACCTGGTTTACTGAATATATGTAAGATGTTTTAAATGATATACCACCTCCTGATTCAGATTTGTTGAGGCTCACTGCCACGAGGAGAGAGCGAGGGCCTCACCGTTTTAGCTAGAAACCAACCTTGATATCTACCATTGTCAACTCTCACAACCTTCAAATAAAGAAGAATTGATATCTTTCCTAGGTCTATACGAAGTTTAATCAAAATTCAATAACACCTACTATAAAAAATGTAACATATGCAACACTTAATGAAGAAAGATGTTGAATTTACGTAGAACAAAAGGTTGGAGGAAAGTATGCAAAGATTTAAGGTGGAATGACAAGGTACACCTTCATTGAAGTCCTTTGAAAAATCCCTTTATTCTATAGTAACTGTTGATGCCAGTCAGGTAAGGCTGGGTGCTGGATGCTGTACTATGCCAAAGGGAACACAACAGTGAATGATTAATAGCCTTTGCATCGAGAAACTTAAGAGACCAGAAGCTAAGTACTCTGTAACTCTTCAAAGAGAGTGATCTTCTGGCATGTGGGTCGGCTGTGTCTAAATGTAAAAATTTCTTGTCGGGTAACCTTTCCCTATTCAAACAGAACATATGCCACTTGTGAGTATTTTAAGCAAATGCAATTCTGACAATATGCCACCTCTTATAACCAAGATGGCTTGTAAGTTTCATGTTTATGCAATAGATGCAGAGTATTCACCAGGGAAATGAAATGTAACAGCAGAATTTTTTTATCTCACAAGCCTATTAATGATAACTCATGTGATGATGATATGAATGAAAAGGATGGCATGGAAGCAAGTGGGTCTGGTCACAGTCCAAGAACGGTCAGACGTCACCAGACACGACGCGGTATATATATCCCCATCACCAAAATGAGGCCTGTAGTGATGAAAGAGCCTAAGATAAGGCAACACCTTGAGTCACGTCTTAACCTGACTCCTCACAGTACACAAATGATCTCCCAACCATCGCATTCCTACCACCACCAACCTAGGTTCTAAAACAGTTAATGCAGCGCCAGTGCTATGTTTACAGCATGACGACACCACACTGTACCTCTGAACTATTGGAGATGATCCATAGTTTACATCGGTGCTGGACTTCTGTCTGAGGACTTAAAATCTATGGATAAGTCATTCTTGAGGTCCTACAGTTTAACCCGTTCAATGCGTTGGAGGGCCCCCGGCCGTCCGACATCACGGTGGACGTGTGCGGAGGACGGCCGGCCGGTGGCCGTCCGAATCACCCCCACTCATTATTTCACCCACACCGCGGTGGAATTCGTGCCGCGGTCAACGATTTAAACTAAAGACAGTCTATGACCGAGCATTCTGTGTGGCTGCAGCTTCAACATGGAGAAAAAAGCCTATTCAAATTTCAGAAACTTCAAAAGAATTGGTTCTTTCATTGAGCTAACTATTTATTAGGTGCTTTCTAGTGCCTCTGCCGTAGTCAAGGTTTCTGGGACATCATGGCACTCTACCCTGTGTCAGCGCCTGTACCCAAGTCATCTCCATTGCTGTCGCAACATTCACCCCTATCCTGGCCACCATCCTCCCCACATCAGCACACTCCCGCATTTACATCCTAAGTTGACAGTTTAGTTTTTTTTCTTGGCTATGATAACAAGAGGCAATGCTTCTTATGGTGGTAGCTCTCAGCTTCTAGGGATCCCAGTGAATGCTTCCTGACGTCCGTTAAGTAACTATTGCACGCAATAGCTCACCTCAAATGCACCATTGTTTCTTCTATGTATTGCATGTAACTTTATGTGGCAAATTATGTTTTGGCATTTTCACATCGAAAATGTATCGAGTGCTTTCTTTGCTAGTCTGTTGATAAAACGGCTGTAGTCATGGCTTTTCAAGTGCCAAGGATAAACGCTTTTGCCATATAAATCCAATAGCCAACCTAGCCGAGCATACAACCGTGGAATCTGTGTTGAATCACTATTTAGTGGTCAACCACTCTGATGGGTTAAAATGTATTTGGTTATTTCAATAAAGTTTGTGTTACCATATTTAGAAATGTTAACCCCTAGTGCAAATATGTTTCTAACCAAGGCATACTTATTGGCAAAATAATTGAAAAGAAAAATGTATCCCAGGATATCCCTGTAGCTTATTACCAGAAACAGAATCTTGTCATAGACAAGGAATATTCTATTTGAGTATGATCAAGCCAGTAGGTGCTGAGAGACAGCACACCTACACCTCTGCTACGTCACCTACACCAAGTGTCTTGCACACACAGTAAGACTCCTCATTACACACTCACACCCAAACCTTGCAAATACACATCAAAGATACTGAGCACAAAAGAAACCTTATCCACATTCCACTCACTAGAATATACTTACCACTTAGAATATAAACCCATCAACACAAGCTCCTTAACGCACAATATGCACTAAACCATGCATCTACATAATTGACTTGATCACACTGTACATGCTAGATATAAACTTCATCACTGAAACAGATCTTCCAGTCACATCCACAGTCTTCCTGGCTACCGATGATAACATCCAGTGTATGGATTGCATACACAAAACAGGATGACTCTGAGTCATACAGAAGTCCACCAATCCAAGCACTCTCAATGACCAAGTAACACTTACGTTATTTGAGTTCATCGCCTGCCATTTTGTGCACACAATATCTCACAGAGCCTCTTTTAATCAGATCAACAGACCCCAAAAACCAATAAGAACTTCACTCAATTCAACACTATCACCTTTGCTTTCTCTGACACTCAACTTCCACAAGGATTTGAGCAACATAACTATGGAAGGAACCCTCAACACACTCCTCAGGACTCTGGACCTTAAATGGGATATCTTCAAACCAATCAACTACATTGGCAATATCCATGACCTCATCATGGTGCCCTCATCCTAAATTCACTGCATAAGCTCCTTTAATCCTGAGCTGAACAAACCATTGAGTCATCCCATTCTTGATTCTTTGCACCACTTCTACACATCTCAGCCAACCAAAAAGAGAAAAAAACACTATAACTGTAACAACTACCCCATAAATGACCTTTGATAGGAACTCATTCTTCTAACAAATACCCACCAGCCCACATCAGATGGCAACAAAATACTCAATAAATTTGGTACAAAACAGGAAGAATGATGTGAACCTCAATACCCACTGAGAAAAATGCCCAAGCATGCAAAGCTTACAACACCATACATACAGAAACTTTCAGACAACAATAACCCCACGTATAGACAAAAATGGCTTAGAGATTGTGAAAGTTTTTGGTTTTAGTTCGTGGGAGTGTGAACCCTTCTCAAACAACAACCACAGTCCCTCTCAGAGTAAACTACAAAAGTCTCTAAATTAACCCGTGCTTATCCATTAGCTAGATCGGCATAACAGCATTCTGGCTTAACTATTTAAAGTATTTATGCAGCACCAATAGATATAAACTGAAAATGCAACACAAAAAAAATTCCTACACCAATTTAAGAAAAACAGAGTAAGATTTAATAAATAAAATGAAAAACAAAACAAAAATCTAATCAGTAGAACTGGAAATATGCAGTATCAAAGATTTAGGTAAGGAGGGGGCGTGGCTTGAGCGACGATGGGAACGGCGGCGTGAGCCGATAGCTCCGCGCCCGAACCCCAATTTCATCCTGTTTACTTATCCTGATCGCAGCCCGAAGCAGCACAGCACACGTCGGAATACCGGGGGCACGTCCAAGGCGCAATATCTCGGCTTGAAAGGGCTCAGATGTGCTGTAGGAGCTGAGTGAAGTGCCCGAGACGCAGCGGGCTGACCCACAAAATAGCGGCAGCAGTTGAAGACCCAGAATACAGTGGTGATGTGAGGCCCACTGTTGGAGCCACGGCGACCGGACTCTGAGGGACAGCAAGCACCAGGGGCGGTGAGCGGCTGGCGACTCTCCTGCCGAAGACGGAGAACTGACGCTGGCGAGCGGGCATGCTCGGACTTAACCCAGGTAGAAGAGACTAGCGAGATGCCCTAGGATGGTGGCCGCCGGACGGGTTGCCTGGGATTTGCTGCTCCGTGTACCTGCTGTCGGAGGATCTTCGCCCTGCTGCCGGTGTTGTCGGGCATTGAGGTGTGGAGAGCAGTGTCTGTAGGGCGGTCAGCTTGAGACGCCCGGGGCTGCTGGAATATTTTTATGTGAGGAACGGGACCTGGGCTGGACACCGCTGCGGACCGATTGATTGGACGATCCTGACTTCCTGCGTCCAGCGGATGAGATCAGAGACTGCGGGAAGGTGGACCGGAGACAGCACCCGGTTGGTGGACGTATCCCCCTGGCAGTCCTGAGGTGTCTATGGCTGCGGATCTGCACTTGAGGAGGAGGAGGAGAGGGCCGGGACAGACCTGCGGCGCCGCAGGGATAACGGGTGCAGCTTCGCGGCGGCCGACGGGGGAGTACGGCGGCTCATCTAGAACATGCACGCTTACTCGCTCTGAGTACCTGGGTTGTCCTGAGCAACGATGGCAGGCATATGAGCTGTAGGGGCACTTCTAACCTCACCCTGACGGCATGTTTGGCCCCAATGGACTGCAGGATCGTGGGTAAGGACGCAGTGAGATTATTGGGGATGGCAGTACAAGAGGCCTGAACTGTGGGGGAAGGTCTGGGCTCAAGAAGTTCACTTTTGCGTCCTGGCGTGCTCTGCCCCCATCGATTGCACAGCCCTGGGTGCGGACACAGTGGGAACTTCGGGGATAGCGGTACCAGAGATCCACATATTGGTGGAAGGACTGGGTTCCGGAGGTTCGCTTCACCCTCAAAACACGTTCTGCCTCCCCTGACTGCATGACCCAGTCCGCGGATATAGTGAGACCATCGGGGATAGCAGTGCAAGAGGCCTGCATAGCGGCGCAGTCCTATCACCCACTGAGCGCATACTGATGGCACGGCTTGGGCACTGACACAGCGCGGTCGTCAGCGGATAGCATGGAAGGGGGTCTGAACAGTGGCGCAGAGACCGAACGCCGGACCTTATTGTTGGCCTTTGGCTGCAGTGCTAGGATTAGAGGTGCATGTGAGTGGCCGGAGGTCCCTGGCCCCTGGAGGTGAGCTGTGCCGGACGGCCTCGCGGTCGCGGTGGTGTGAGGACGACTGATCTGGGGTGGTGACTCGTTGGGACGAAGGGGACACTGAGCTCTGATGCTGGCTGGAGCCGACATTCGTGTGCAATAACCTGGCTGACCATTGAGGGCGCCTTCCCTGGCACATACAGACCTAGCTCTGGGGGACAGGGTGTCCCACATATCCCATGATGAAGCCCTTAACTAGGACGGAAGAGGCTGCGGAACAAAGTACCGTCCGCGACGACAAGGAGGGTGCTGAGAGCACGGAATCGGAGAAACGACTGCACAAGCGCCTAGATGCAATCTTGGAGGCCATCACGGCGACGAAAGAGTCCTTGCAGGTCGCGACGGGGCTGGGCCTACTAAAGGCGGACAACTCGAAATTGGTGGACAGAGTGAAGGACACTGAGTTGGTGGTGCAGGAATTAAAACCAGCGGTGGTGACAGTGGAACGCAAGCTGGAGGACCTGCTGCAGCGCCTCGCAACTCTTGAAAAGAAGGCAGAGAATGCTGAAAGTCGCAATCGGCGCAATAACGTCAGAGTGGTGGGCCTGCCTGAGAAAGTGGAGGGATCGGACATGGTGGCGTACATGCAAAATTGGTTCAGAATGCAGGTTGCTCCGGAGGGCCTCTCCGCCTTTTTCACACTCGAGCGAGCGCATAGGGTCCCAGCTAAGCCGCCGTCGCCGGGTCGTCGGCCCCGCCCTTTGGTTCCTAGAGTCCTCCACTACAGAGATAGGGACCTGTTGATCCAGAATGCGTGTGCAAATGGGCCCTTTAAAGTGGAAAACGGTACTGTTACGATTTTCCCGGACTACACACAGGAAATCCTGCGACGCAGGGCCTCCTATTTAACCCTTAAAAAAGTACTTAGAGACAAAGGGATCCAGTATTCACTGTTATTCCCTGCTAAACTGAGAGTCATTATGGACGGTACGACCCACTTCTTCTTGACGCCTGAGGATGCCTGGACGTGGCTGGAATCTTACAGGGCACGCACGGATAACCGAGGTTGGGGAGGCCGGGGACAACTGAAACCGCCAAGGATTCGCCAATCGCAGCGTCTCCGGAAGAAAAGCAAGAAACAGCAGGCCCTCTTGCTCACGCAGTTGGCGGCTGACAGGCGGGGCGCTCTGGTGGCAATGGCGGAAATAACAGGGTCGCAGAAAGAAGACTCGAACAGAGGGTCGGACCTTGATGAGGACACGAGGCAATCGGGCACTGAACTTTCGGATGTGGACAGCACCCAGGGGCCGGAAGTGACGCCTAGACCAGCAGACGACCTGTAGAGTGATCATCTTTGCCTGCGGATATCCGCCACTGGACTGCATTGAAAGGGACTGGAGCCCCTGGTAATATTTATGTTTATGTAGATGGGAATGCTGCGATATGGGGTTGAGGGCTGGAGGCTGGGGCGAAGCTGCCGCCTTTCGGGGCTGACCTGCACTCCCTTTTGCCCTTAAGGCAACCTGTAGTGACTACTGCAGGATAGTATAGTGTGTGTTGTTATGGTAGTTTGGACGGGGACTGATACACTGCTATTGGCTCCTGTTCTCGGGGGGAGGGTGGTTCCTGTATTGGGGGGGTGGGGTGGGGGGTTTTCTTGGGATGTTAAGTTTCTGGGGGTTGGCAATGGTGTGGGCGCTGGTATTGTGATGGGGGCAGGAAAGCAAGGCTACAGTGATGCAGACATTACGTGATTTGAAATGTATCACTTGGAATGTGAGAGCCTGAGAGGCTTACATACTATGACTAGACTACATAAAGTGCATGCTTATTTACTGCGGAGGGGGGTACACATAGCTCTATTGCAGGAGACACATCTCACCAAGGCGGAAGGTCAGGCATTGCAACGGAGATGGAGGGGCCAGGTCTTCAGTACAGCTTACTCTGCGTTTGCTAGGGAGGTACTCGTCTGGGTGCGGGCGGGAGTCCCATTCCAGGTTACTAGGCAAGTACTAGATCAAGAAGGCCGGTATGTAGCTGTGGAGGGTAGACTGCATACCAGGGACGTTGTGTTGTGCAGTATCTATGCCCCGAATACGGAACAGGCTCGCTTCCTAGCTGGTCTATCGGGTGCGCTGGCGCCCCTATTGGCTGGGCCGGCCATTATAGGCGGGGATTTCAATGCTATTTCAGACGTGGACATGGATAGGTCGCACCCTCCTCTGGCGGCAGCACCGATCAGGAAATTGGCTAAATCTAGGTCCGATTGGCAGGAACACTGGGGATTCATAAATGTATGCCATATGAAAGGGATTATTCTTTCTTTTCGGCTCTACATGACCTACACGTACGCATTGACGCTATCCTCTGCTCCCCTCCAATGGCCTCTATGGCGACGCGTACTGAATACCTTACCAGAACTATCTCCGACCACAATCCGCTATTGTTGTCACTTAATTGGCAGAGGATGAGGTCGGCGATCCCGACGTGGCGCCTGCGCCCTGAGATTCTAGAAGACCAGGTGTTTAGGACAGAGGTGGGGGAAGGTATTGACGATTAATTCCGGGAGAACTGGGGTACGGCGAGCTCGAGAGCAGTGAAGTGGGATGCTTTTAAGGTGGTTATCAGAGGATTATGTACTGGTAAGTACTTAGGAGCTAGGAAATCAGTGGCAGATGATGTAGCAAAGGCGGATAAGGTCCTGAGAGATCTGGAGCAGCGGAGGCCGGAGTTGCCGTCCCTGCAGGAACGATTGCTAGAGGCAAAGGAGAAGGTGGTGGCCGAAATTGAACGGCTGCGATGCTTCGACCACAAAGATTACCTGGCGAAGGTAAATGCGGAGGGGGATAAGGTCGGCACGCTGTTAGCCAGGTTGGCTGCCCCGGTGCAGCGGAATGGTCCAGTTATGCAGATAGCACTAGATAGTGGCGCTCTGACCCACTCACAGGATATGGTGTTATCTCGCTTTGCTACTTATTACGAAGACCTGTATCACAGTAGAAGGGAGGAGGCAGAGATGGACATAGAGGAGTATCTAGAGGGAACCCCCTTACCGCGCCTAGGGGAAGAAAGCGCTGAACTGTTGGGACAGGATATCACATTAGCTGAAATACGTGGGGCGATTAAACATATGGCCAGGAACAAGACGCCGGGGCCCGATGGGCTGCCTATCGAATTCTACGCTCACTACATTGATAAACTGGCACCCGCCTTACTGGAGGTATATCAGGAGGCAGAAGCGGAGGGTCACCTGCCGGGCTCGATGCGTGAAGCCTTGATAATCCCTCTTCTGAAACCGGGTCGCTCAGAGCTGGACGTGGCCTCATATTGGCCTTTATCCATGCTGTCGGTGGATTACAAAATCCTGAGTCGCATATTGGCGACCCGGTTACTGCCGCACATGACATCGCTGGTTCATATGGACCAGGCGGGCTTTATTCCCAAGAGGTGCACGGCTACGAATATTCGCCGCTTTCTTCGGATTATGGCGGAACATCAAAACGACGAGAGTGCGGCGGCGGTGCTCTCAGTGGATATAGAAAAGGCTTTTGACAGCCTGGAATGGGCCTTCCTCTGCAGAGTTCTGGACCGCTTTGGTTTGGGCGACAGATTCGTGAAGTGGACAACGGTGTTGTACTCTTCGGCCATGGCTAGAGTGAAATTGGGCGAGGTGATATCTGGCCAATACCCAAAGTTAGTTTATTATTTTTCAACGCACTTCCAAATGCAACAAAGAGCACATGTGTTAATCCCTCGTGTCATGTAAATGCATTTTAATCTAAGTTGGTTAATAATTCACCACAAATCAATTAATACGGTTATTTATTATGGAAGTTTAACTTGCGAGTCAGAACAAAATATTATTCTGAACCTCGCTCCATCAGCCTTGCCAACTCACGACCTATCATCCTGCTTCCTTCATCAGGAAAATCCTTGAATAACCACTTGCCATCCATCCACAGCAGTATCTCATCAACAACAACGTTCTACAGGTATACCAATATAGCTTCAATTATTGCTGCAGCACAGAGGCATTTACCTTACAAGTAATCAACAACTCCCTCCTCCTCAATGATAAAAATGATCCCTGAATTCTGATACATCTCCCTGCCACCTTTGACATAGTCAACTAACAAGCACTGATTAACTCCCTAGAAACTCACAACGGCATTGCCAAAATGGCCCTGCATTGGTTGACCTTCATTCGGATGGGAATATTAATAGTGCAAAGGTTGCCTGTGTCCTGTGGGATACCTCAGGCGCCCATCCTCTCACCATATTCTCCAACCTCTGCAGGGATTTCCTTAGTTCCCTCTTCGCTTATGACAGCATCAAAATCAATCACTTACAAGTTCAAAATCAACCATTACACAAAACTCACTTTTGTCCAAGGCTAGAGCACTTTCATTGTGAGCCTGTTTGACAATTTCCCAGTGCCAGAGTCAAAGATACCATTATATGTAGTCATAAAACATGGGATGGACTTTCCTATACTCAACAAGCTACTAGCTGGTCAGCACCGTCTGAAAAGCGAAAGGCAAGGGTTACTCTGAAGGAAGATGTGTGATCAATGAATGCCTGAGTGCATGTACATATGCCATTTCTGCAGTAGGTAAAGCTGCACTTTGGGGATCATCTCTGGGAACAGTTCTTGGACTCTGCGCCCTCAGCAGTTGCAGATTTTGCCACCATCTCAGCTAACTTCACGTTGTTGGGCGATTTAAATATGCATTTTGAAGATATTAATGATCACGCTGCCCAAGAACTAATCGCCAGTCTATCCGCGTTACAGCTGACCCAACTGGTCCCTTCACCCACACATGTGAAAGGACATTTGCTGGACCCTGTGTTTAGCAACTGCCCGGATCTAGTGATAGAGCCTCCTATTGTACTCCCGTGGACAGACCATCGACTTGTCCCGCTAACTTGGTACACCTCCAAATTGCCCGTTCTTCCTACAGGACTACGAGAAGCTCGAAATTGGCCCAAATTATCAATAGATAAGTGGGCTTACGAACTCCAAGCCACTATACCCTCTATTCCTATAGATCCAACGGCAGCCAATGACATCTTCAATAACTGGATAACCCAGTCATTGGACACCATTCTCCCAGTGAAAACAACACAGGCTAAAAGATCCAGGATCTCAGCCCCTTGGTACACCCCAGAGCTTAGGGAGATGAAAAGGAAGTGTAAAAGGCTGGAGAGGAAATGGTGTTTTGACTATACAGATCTAGACAAAGCTGTATATAGAAACTCCATCAGGGAATATAAGCAGGAGATTAAGAATGCTCAATCTCTACATTATACAAAAAAGATCACTGATGCTAGGTCCAACTCCAAGGAAATCTATAGAATAGTAAAAAGCCTTACTGTTCTCTCCCAGACCCCCATAAACAGCGACAATTTACAAGTCCGATGTAATGAGCTGGCAGACTACTTTTAAAAAAAAATAGATCTTATATACTCTGCCTTTCCAAATATTCAACCACATACTCCAGTAGTCAATTCTGGATATGCCAAAAACAGTGCGACAGATAATATGTTACCAGTGCTGGATAACTTTCCATTGCTGCACTTGGACTTATTAGCCACCCTGATGACCCAGGTAAAATCTGGGTCTCCCAGCGACCCTGCCCCTCCGAGCTTCCTAAGGACCGTTAGTCAAACCATCCTCCCGGTTGTACTAAAGGTGCTCAATGCCTCTATTTCCACCAACACAGTTCCATCCAGGTGGAAAGAGGCCAGGGTAAAGGCACTTCCTAAAAAGCCCAATCTGAACATCAACAACTTCAGCAATTACCGTCCAATCTCCCTGCTTCCTTGGGCTAGCAAGTTACTGGAAAAATATATTAACAGCCTCCTGACCAATTTCCTGGAGAATACCAGCCTCCTAGACCCCTCGCAGACCGGCTTCCGTCCCAAGCATGGGACGGAGTCGGCCCTGTTGGCAGTCCTGGAGGAAACAAGGGGCATCTTAGATCGGGGAGGATCGGTGGCAGTCATCCTCCTCGATCTGAGTGCCGCTTTTGACACTGTAAATCATAACATCTTATTGCAGCGCCTCCGGGACATTGGGATTCAAGGAGGAGCGTTGGAATGGATCCGTTCATTCCTAACCAATAGAAATGTCCAGGTCTTTGAGGGAAATACCATTTCTACTAGCAGGCCCTTGGAATGTGGTGTCCCGCAGGGTTCCTCACTCAGCCCGACGCTGTTTAATGTCTTTATGAGGCCGCTGGCTGGGATCGTCCGCCCATATGGTATTAAGATAGTGACCTATGCGGACGATACACAGCTGGTGGTCTCATTGGCGCGGGCCGAAGACCCTGCGGGCACAGTGGATTTGGTGGGCTGTTTGAGTGAAATTAGGAGCTGGATGACCCTGTCTTGTCTCAAACTCAATGGGGACAAGACAGAGGTCATGCTGTTGGGCCACTCAGCGCCAATTACAATCGACCAGATCTGGCCAGCGTGCTTGGGCACTCCTCCAGTCCCTAAGGAGGCCATCAAGAGCTTGGGTGTCTGGCTGGATAAGTCCTTGACGTTTGACCATCAGGCTGTTGTACTATCTGCCACCTGTTTTGGCCTCATTAGAATGTTGAGGAGGATTCTTCCTTTGCTACCTTTTGAGGCAAGACAAATTGTGGTTCAAGGACTGATCCTTTCCAGGCTAGATTTTGGAAACGCGCTGTACCTTGGGGCCCCAGATTTCACATTAAAGAAGCTGCAGGTTATTCAAAACTGTGCTGCTAGGACCCTGCTTCAAATCCCCCGCAGGACTTCTGTGAAACCTGGACTAGCAAGACTGCACTGGCTCCCGGTGAAAGACAGGATCAGTTTTAAATCTCTTTGTGTTGCACACCAGTCTTTTTGGGAAACTGGTCCAGTGATCAGTCGCCCCCTAATTACCCCTTACCTTCCCTGCAGACAGCTACGATCAACCAATGCTTTACGTGCTGTTGTGCCAAAGGTAAATAGGTCTAGATTAGGAGGTCGCTCCTTTTCCCTGAATGCGGCCAGGCTTTGGAACAGTCTACCGTTTCAGTTAAGGTCCAATCCGGACCTTACTTCTTTCAGGAAACAGTTGAAAACTTTTTTGTTCAATAAATAGTTGTTTTCGTTCTGCTCACTATCTCAGCTGACAACACACGGTTAGCACTCAGCGCTTGGACGCCTCCGGGCAGCTATGTGCGCTCTACAAAACTCATTTTAATTTCATTTCATTTCAATTAAGGTAATATAGAGGAGATATAGCCGCAAAGTAGTGATTTCTCAGCCAGTTCTGGCTTCTTAGCCAACATAGGTTCGCCAACTACAACATTTTATTTAACGCAAAAAGTGAAACATCGGGTCATAGAATGCAAAGTACATTTGGCTAAAAGGAATTAATTAGCTATATATTTCCCCATTGGTATGGCAGCATCTGGCACCTATAATCACGGCAAAGGGCATTAAGGTGGCTGATTTCTTATGGCTCTTACCATGTTGGGATCAGGGTTTGGTATTTTGATATGTGTATCACATCACATGCCACTGAACCCTGCTCAGAGTTCAATGAAATTAGATTTATCAAGGTCTTTGTGGGAGGGATCATATGCCATTAGCAAGAAAATGATTTCCCAGTGGACAGGTGGACATAGAGTTCTATTAAAACTGGGCTGGAGGGTGTACAAGTTTGATAACAATCTAGCACCTCCATATTTTGCAATCCGTAGTTCTCACTATCCTCTCTTGATACTATCTCATAGTCACAGTAAAAACAACTTCTCTGTCTACCCTTTGTGGCACACAAATGCATGCTTGGTATCTGTGACAGTTGCACTGCTGCTGCCTGTGCTGTGATTGGTGTGTAAAAGAGATTGTGGCACTGCTGTTATTTGTGGTGTTTTTTGTATCTGAGGCATTACAGATGTTCTCAATCCACTCATTGAACATCTCCAGTAGTGTAATATGTGAGAGTAAAACCAGTGCATGGTGAGGGGGCAAGTTATAGTAGCTTTAAGGAGCAAGTTATAGGTACTTGAGAAAACTATATGGTGGTAAATTTCAGTGGGTTTATTTTAAAACATTATGTTTTGTCTGACGTTTGTACCTAACTATAAGGTACCTTTTGCCTTTTGTTTTTTTTCCAGAGAATTTCTACTTTAAAAAAAGTAAAAATAGAAATTCTGACAGTTTCTTACTATGTCACTTTAACCTTTTGTTTTTTTCCCAGTGAATTTCTGTTACTTTAAGCGGATTTGTGCCCTCACCCATGGGTCCACATCACCCTTTTTTGTAGCGGCACAGATCCACTGTAATTGGGTCCATGTTGGGCATTGCAGTGGATCCGCAGTGCCACATAATCCCCCTCCCCCCAAATCTTGTTTAAAATTCAGTGGCCCAGGCAGGTCCCTGGTCAGAGTACCCCTACCATGCTCCTAAAAATCTCATTTTATTTTATTTTGGACGGCTCTGTCACCGAGTCCCAGAATCCTACGATGTGGCTGCAACTTTCCCTTCAGGTTGTGGCCAACCAATCCCATCATGTTTTTAAGCTCATGGATTGGCGACTTGAAATATAGATACATTTTGAGCCTCAGTGTCTTGACAACTACTACATGGATGTACACTAAATACATAAAGCACTCTTTCTGGAACAAGACCTAGATTTCTTTTCAATTTGGTGTAATTCCGGATAGATTTTTGTTTTTGTGGTAGTGCTGTTCAATTTTTCCCCTTTTGTTTCATCCCCCACTTGACGTATCATACCAAAACTTTCCAGGAACAAGCTGAGGTCGAAAAAACTTAAAAAATAAACAAAAAGTTTCATGAACATTCATCAAGCAATGCAAAAGTAAGTTATTAGCAAACCAAGAAAACCATTTCCTATGGAAACATGGTCCTAACTATACTCCAAGTGTGCCCAACCCCCGCTGCTCAAGGTTTTAGGCCATGTGCAGCAGGAGTTGGCCACAGGCCCTGTTACCAACCCTCTGCTGGCACACAACTCTTTTGGTCATGCGCAGTGGGGCTTGGTGTCAGGACCTTGCATCAGCAGGTGGCCAACCACCGCTGCCCACAATGTTTGCCTATCAAACTTCTCACTATTTTAAAATTTGTGAGATGTTAAGCGACTGAGAAGATGGGTATGGTAAGAAAATTAATGTGGGAAGGTACGCTGTACTTATGCCCATGTTAAAAATACATTATGCCGTAAATCACTAAACATCAATACCTCCCCTTACATTTTTAACACACTGTTTTCATAGCTGCATTAATATCTCAATGCTCATTTACATCAGCATGCTCCTGAGGAAAGGCTTTACATTGAACAGCAGCTATTCCAACAAAATAGCACTCAGGAGTGCTTCACTTTTGTCTTGAATAAAAAAATGTTAGTGCTCTAACTGTGTTTTTTAGAAACATCTGTTGTGAAGCTGCAGTTGATCACGAGGGAGTTAACTGACAGACTGCTCCTGGTATTGGAAGTACCTGCTTCACTCTGCGTGTCAGAATCTTTTATTGACATGTATGACAAAGATAATTTGAGAACTCTTAGAAAATGTGTTATGATTTTAGCTTTCTGGAGCACTAACCTTAATTTACATGACAAAAGAAACCCCACATTTCTTCACTCACTGCAGTTGCCTTGGTAGGAAATGCTTTCAGGTTTATTTCTTTGACTCCATCAAGATGGCATTCAGGTTGCCAAACTTCTGTCATAAATACAGAATCTCAGTAGTGGACCACTGGAGGATCAGCTGAAATGCTGCTGCTGGTATTGGAAGTACACGTTTTACTCAGCATACCAGACCTTTTTTTATGACATTGGTGAGTAAGATATTTTAGAACTTATAGAAAATATCTGCTTGCTCATTTCAGATTTCTAGTGCTCCAACCATAATTCCTACAACAAAAAGAACCTCTGTGTTTTCTGTAAATTTGCTGCAGTGTCTCCTGTAAGAAATGCTTTCAGTTTTAAAGCTTTGATTCCATCAAGATTACGTTCAGATGTGCCATGACTTCTTCATAAACACAGATTGTATGAGCTTTAGAACACTGTGATGAAGCTGCAGTAGAACACTGGGAAATCAACTGACAGGCTCCTCCTGATGTTAGTAGTACATGTTTTACTCAAAATATCAGAAATTCTTATCACATGGATGATAAATCCCAGCGGAAAAATTGCATATTTTTCACCAGGGAAAATCACCTTAGAACACACCACAGTTACTGACATTAGTATAGTCGACCAATAAATGTTTTACATTGTGACTAAAATCTGTTATTAACCTAATTTGTGTCCTTTTTAAGTGACCCTTTAAAATAGGCTTTCACTACACTCCATGTCAATTGGGACCATGTCCCAAAGTCCTGTAATGGCTGGCACAACATATTGTCCAATTTTTGTCCTACAAATCAAGAGATGTCCCAACCACATGATTCGGGGGGTGGGGGGGTATGGGCACCATGGCCCTTTATATGTTTTCTTTAATTCATTTGCAGGATATAGAGATGATATCCATGAATCCTATATTAGCTGCCACAACGTGGCCAGCCAATCAGCATTGAACAATAACACCAGTGGTCCAGATAGCATTAACTTTTTCTAGTTGTTAACCCCTTCATGTCCACCCTGGGCACATGTCTAAAACTACTGTTGATGTTGAACAGAATTTCCCTAAATTTGGGAGAAAGTTAGATCTTTACTCAGAAAGCATGCCTTTCAGTATTCCTTCAGCTGTTTTAAAGAAATTAGCATTTAAAGTATAGTAATATCGTAATGGTTGGTCCAACAGTACCGCAAATTTGATCAATTGAGCATTCTGATTTGTCAAGGGGACTTATTTTCCAATTGGCCCCTTCTGTCCTATGGGACCTGTACTTATCCTGTAGGACCCAGAAATCTGATTGGCTGGTGGCAACATGAAGAGAAATGTTGCATCTGCCATTCCAGAACTTGAAAACTCAGTTCCTGTGTCATGTGTTTACAGAACAATTGAGGGATGTATGACTTTACAACGCATGCTTTTACATCGCATGCCTTTACAACGCTGTTTTTACAACGCATGCCTTTACAACGCATAGTGCTTTTGGGCGCTGGAAAGTGAATAGTTTAATTTACTATTCCAACTCCAGTCCCCGTGGATAGTAGGGAAGGTGTTGGATAGTAAATTAAACCTATTCCCTATCCTAGAGCGCCCCCAGCGCAATGCGTTGTAATGGTTTGCGTTGTAAAAGTTGCGTCATAAAGGCACTGCGTGGTAAAAGTTGCGTTGTAAAGGATGTTCCCCACAATTCAGATACAATTTATTTGAGTACCACAACACCACGCAAGCTTCAACAAGTAAAGCTTGCTCTGTCTCAGGGTACCACTGTGCAAAAAATGTAAGTAAGGTGAGAACCCACCTCAAATATTAATCACGTCTTTATCTGGATGAATCACAAAAGTCACTAAATAAACCTGTGCTTAACTCCCTGGCTGCTTAACACAACTTGGCTAACTTAGAGGCAATGTGTAAAGAATTTATGCAGTAATGAAATATTCAACGAGTAATAAAGTAAAAACAAAACAAGAATAATCCCAAATCTAGACGATGGCGGCTACAACGGACGCTAACAAAACGAGCTCCGTGCTTAGCCTAGTTATAATCCTGCACTTTGACGATAACTGCCTACTTATGAACCCCCTAGGACCCTCTGACCTCCGGTGCATGCCCTGTGGGGTAAATCTGCCTACTATAACCGTAGAGCACTGTAGAGAAGAGGGGCTGGAAGTGTGGGAGTAGCTGGTCTGAGAGACGTGCACTTACTGCGGAGGACTGGGCAGAAAATAAGCGGTCTGCAACAAAATACAGATACAGCCGGTGTTAGGCTGCAGCGGACCTGAACCGTGCCTCTGTTCTGCCTCTGCTGCGAGGCCAGCAAGAGACCAGAGAGGTATTGGGGACGTGCGGAGCTGCATGGCTCCTGAGTGGGGTGATTCTCAGCCCACACCTGAACTGTCTGCGGCCCTCAAGCAGAGGGCAAAGAGAGGCGTCGCACCAGGAGATTCACGTATCCCTGGGGTTTCCGTAGGAGCTCCTGACTGCCGCACAGAAGCTGAGGCCCACACTTGTCTCCCTCACGAGCAGTGAAATTGGAGATCCTTGGGGGTTGCATCCAACACGGAGAGTGAGCCCCGATGCCACCAGGATACATCATCTGGGATGTGGCTGTTTAAGCCCCTGGCACCCACAGAGGACTGCAGTGAGCCCCGCTGGAAGATCCCAGCAGCACTACAGGCCCTAAAAGAACTTGGCAGGCAGGCCTCCTGGCTCATATGTGAAGCAGCAGTCGGAGACCGGGGAAATGCCTGACTCTCCACATACAGAGAAGCTGTAGAACTGACTACACAGGTGCCAGGAGCCACTGTGTTGTATCACAGAGAAGTGGTGCACACGGCGGTCTGTGGCGCATAGCTGTGGCCTTGTGGACTGTGGCTTCGACCAGTTAATGAATAGGCACTGATATGTGAGCACGGAGGGCCCCCGGAGGACAGAAACAAACTGCTGAGAAGCTGCAGTGAGTGGTGCGGTAACGGGTGACCCTCCTGCTTCCCTTATCCAATCCTTGGGACACCCAACATACCCCGCAAAACAGGGGCTCCCCCTGTGGCATGGCACCACTGTGAAAGGACCCGAGACCGAGCAATAGACTTTGCCTGCTGGGCGCCCATATGCAGTGCTGCACTAGGGACTTGAAAACACTGTGCTGCTCTAACTAAGCTCTCAGATATTCTCCTGTGGACAGGGACCTCTGAGCCATTTGACTTTGCCCGAGAGTGCATAGCGCGTCCCTGGTCCCAGGATTCAAAGATATCTGCAGCGCTCTGGACAGATTGTGTTGGGATGCTCTGGACCTCCTTGTAGCTCAAACTGGCTTATTCCTCATCTACACCTGCACAGATGGGAAATTCCAGACCCATGCTGATGAACCTATTGATACCTTCCTGCAGTTTCTCTGTGGAGGATAGCGACACCACCCAAGCCGTTGATCCCATGAAACTCCAACTTGACAAGATACTAGTGGCCATAGGGAATGCTAAGACCACCCTTCAGCAGGACATTGACACGGTATCAGTGGGGCTTGGCCTGTTGCAGGCAGAACACCACAATCTAATGGACAGGGTTAAGGGGGTGGAAACTTCAGTACAGGAACTCTTTCCAGAATGTACATCACTAACGAGCCTGGTAATCAACTTACGAGATAGGGAACAGCTACTTGAATATCCTGCAGAAGATGCTGAAGGGCGCAACTGGCGCAACAACATCTGAGTGGTCGGCCGTCCTGAAGAAGTGGAGCACAGAGACATGGTAGCATACCTGGAGGGCTGGATGAGGTCAGAGGTAGCTCAGGACTCGCTTGCTCCCTTCTTTGCATTGGAACAAGTTCATCGGGTCCTTGCAGACAAGCAGGCCAGGGTAGGTCTCCCAGGCCAGTTGTGGCCTGATTGCTACACTACCAGGATAGAGACATAATATGGCAGAGGACACACGGGGAGGGCTCCTTCACGGTGAATAATAGCAGAGTCTCGATTTTTCCAGACTTCACAGCAGCCGTGCATGTAAGTAGAGCCTCTTTTGTGGAAGTTAAGAAGCCGCTATGTGACAACAGTCTATAATACTCTCTGCTGTTCCCCTTCAAACTTTGTATTTTCTTTTTCGGAAATCACTCACTTCTGCAAAGATCCGGATTTGGCGTGGGCCTAGTTAGAAGCACAACACACTCGAGATTGGCAGCCCCAGAGAGAAGAGTGCAAAAATACCCATGCAGGATACAATAGGGCATCTTCAGGAGTGGCCCGTCCTCATCACAGATTGAACTGAAAAGAGCAGCTGCCCTCCAAGTGTTAGCAGTCATTGTGATGGTGCACAAGCCGGCCTCAAGGAATGAGACCCCTTCTGAACAGAAACCCATGCTGTATGACTCAGTGTCCTCCCACTGTGACAACGCCGGGATTCCTGAGGTGACCCTCAGACAGCAAGTGATCTGCTTTGATATCCTTTGTTATTTTAAGCTCACACTGCTGTTGGAATGGGGTGTTGTGTGGAGGCAGAGGGAGATGAGGAGGGGAATATTTTAACTAAGTACTGCACTTTTGCAAAATTCCTGATTGAAAATATGGGGGTATGGTTGATCACTGAGGGGATCCTTCCCCTGCTTACCATATACTGGGCCGGCATGGAATTGACCCGGTGAGCTCACCTTGGTCTGCCCTCTCCAGAAAAGCCCTTGCTGACTGACTGGGGGAGTTCCCTACACAGGCTATGTTTCACAACAACTAGACATTACTGTGCTGCCCTTGGTTCGGGGAGTTCATGGTTATGGAATATTCATGCTTTTCTTCTTCACCTTTCTCTTTCTTATTTTATTTACACAAGCATCACGCTGCGCAACACCGGATGGGGGAGGCGGGTACTAGAGGGGCTTTGGTTGCAACAGCGGGTTAGATATTTAGTGACGCTACAAGACAAACCATCAGCGCTCATTGCCCTTCATGTCCTAGAACATTAGATGGATGGGATCAGCCTTTAAGAGACACAACATATATAGACACCTAGGACGGCGAGGAGTGCAGGTGGCTATGCTTCAGGAGATCTACCTGGAAGGGGAAGAAACTGACTGGTTGAGATGCAAATGGCGGGGCCAACTGTACGCCACCTTCTATTCAGCATATGCCCAGGGCACCCTGATTTGGATCAGGGCGGGGACTCTCTTTGAACTCACCTGTTCTATTATAGACAAGGAGGGTAGATATGTCTTTATTCAAACAGACTGTCTGGGAAAGAAATACCGGTGGGGAGTCTGTATTGCCCAAATCAGGATCAGGTGGCTTTCTTTCAGTCACTTTCTGTTCATGTGGCAGGTCTCCTTAGCGATAGCTTACTACGGGGTGGCGATTTCAATTGTGCTTTGGACATGTGGTTGTACTTTTCTGCCCCCTCCCCCCGCTGCTGGGGGCACTAGCCAACAGGCTGGCAGAGGGTCTGCGGAATGGTAGATGAGTGTAGAATTCAACAAGTCGAAGACTGAGATTACTCATATTTCTCCCAAAGCCATTGACTCCACACCCAGACAGAACAGATCGATTTGTATGCTCCCGCCAACTCAGCCAGCGCCTTGTCTCATCTGAATACTTGCGAGGTACATTGTCAGATCACAGTCCTGTCCTATTTGGGTTCAGACCATTGGGGGGCTGCCCACCCATCCCCACCTGTCGGTTCAACTCGTCTTCTCTGGAAGACGCATGCTACCACGACTCCCTGGCGGACGTCATCTCTGATTACTTTACTCAGAACCAGAAATCTGCATCCTCAAGGGTAGTAGAATTGGAGGCTTGGTGGTGGGGAGCCATTGTATTAGTCAGATGTTTGATGTCCAGCGAAGCTGAATGTGGAACTCTGAAGCCTGGAGGTTACCTTGCACGCCTTAGATAATGACCTTAGTACCCAGCCAGAAAGTCTAGATGAGATTAGGGAGACATGGGAAAGATAGACTGTGGAGAAGTGTGGCTCACTGGTTAGAGGAGGCAGACCTGGAAGCAGAAGTCAGCCCGGGACCAGGGTTCAATTCCCAGCTCGGCGGGGGCTTGAGTCCTAAAATGTCCATGAACTCGACAATTCTCGCTCCGGTGCCTACTCGATTCATGGGTTCACACTCTGCGACTCTGGGCAATAGCTTGCTTAATCTCCACAACGGCCCCTCGCGGTGGGATGGATGGCTTTCACCTTGCGGATACCCTGCCGGGGTTATCTCACAGGGGAATACCAGGACGGGTTCCCTAAGCATGCGCTTAGAAACCGCTCGGTGTTTTGCGCTATATAAATTCCTGTACATTTACATACTGGAGAGGCTTTGCAACCATGACCATAAACAGTATATTGACAACACACATGAGGAGGAGGGGAAATCTGGTAGATTGCTAGCAATGCTTATCAGACCAGAATCCAGAGGCTCCCCCATTGCACATGTCCAATGGAGAGATGGCTTTTCCCTGCACTCCCTGCTGCCATTAACGCTGAGCACTACGAAACTATATATGCAGACCCCGAATCCCCCGCGAGAGAGGCAAGATCTGCCTTCTCGGCTAACATACCACTAGGGAGGCTACCCACAGAACATCACGAGGATCTGGGAGGCCCTTCGACAGTGCAGGAGATTCGGGTTGCAACTAAAGACATGGCGAAGGGTAAAACACCAGGCCGAGGGGCTCCCAACTGAATTCTAAGCGACTTAATCTGGAGCCCTAGCTCTACAGCAAGAAAACAGATATATGCTAAATCCTGTAGGGTCGGCATTCTGGTCGAATCTACTAATGATGCTGTGGTTATTCCCCTACCCAAGACTAGAACACAAGGAACATGAGTTACTGCCTTTCACCCCCTTTCCATGTTAAATTAGGACTTCAAGACCCTCAGCAAGGTATTAACTCTCCGATTGCTCCCACACCTACCAACATTGATTCCTGGCAATCAAAATAGCATTGTCCCCACCAGAAGTACGTCTCTGAATCTTAGACGGCTATACCACGTGGTGTACCACCTGAGGCACCACCTGCAAAGACACCATGCTGATATTTGTTGCTCTCGACAAAGTGTTCAACACCGTGCAATGGGATTTTCTGTTCAAAGTGATGTCACAGATAGGCCCGGGGGAAACTGGGTTAAATAGGTCTGACTGCTGTATAACGCTCCAAAGGCTCGGGTTAAAACTGGTGCCATGATCTCATCACAATACAGGGTGTCGAGAGGCACGAGGCAGGGATGCCCACTGTCCCCTTTGCTGTTTGCTATGGCTATTGAGCCACTCATGGCGCTCTTCAGAGAGGAGGCCGGGGATCTGGCAAGGTAGTTGAGGGACAAGAGCATATTATCTCACTCTACAGGAATAACATCCTCCTCTACCTGAATGATGGCAATACGGGAGATCGGTGGCACTCCTACAGCATTTTGGGAGGGTGTCTGGCCTCCGGGTCAATAAAACCAAGACATGCCCATGCCCCCGGATGCTACATTGCTGTCGTGGCTCCCCCCGGACCTGATGTGTTCACCCACCTCTGTCCGATACCTGCTGTTCCAGATTTTTCATTCACTGGACGACCTCTGCAAGCGTAATCTGTGAAAAAGCTCTCCGGTTCCTGAAGTTCTGCGTCCCTTTTTGGCGGTCCCTTAAACTGCCAAATATGGCCCGGAGCTCGGTGACTAAAATGGTGATGCTCCCGCGACTCCTTTATTTCTTTGCTAACTTACTGATAAGTATCCTGGTCTCATGGTTTAGACAGCTGGACATATTGGTGCGGGATTTGATAAGGGACAGAGGTTGTTCCCCTGAGGAAGGGGGTTTGTGAGTCCCGGATTTTGAAATATATTTCCTGGCTTATCTACCCTACGGATTACACTATGGCTGGATGGAGCTGATCAAGGAGCAGCTGGGGGATTGGGACTGTCAGATCACATGGAATTTCTACTGGCAAAACTGCTTTGCGCAGCATTGACAGTCACATGCTCAGGGGTGCTACTGTTGGTGGTACTGAAGTGTAGGTGTGGATGTGTCCTTCATACCACGGGGACCCTTCTGTATGCACCAGCACTGCCCTTAGTGGGGCTTCCCCAAGGGGAATCCCTCTCGTATTTTACTACAGGCCAACTGTCTGACTGGGTGGATGCCAGCAGGGAACACTACTTCCATTGGAAGATTTGATGAAACACTATGACTTTCTGGCGAGACAATTTCTTATATATGAAGCACTGATCTTGGCATTCCTGGACCTTTGCGCTGGGGAGCACGAGGAACCCACGACTCATGCCGTTCTGCAGCTGGAGGTTACCATGGGCTCTGCTCGTCACTTGGTGACCTGGTTCTATCGATCTCTCTCGGCAATGGTCAGTAACCCTCTGTCTACTCTGCAGAAAAGATGGGATCCTGCAGCATGAACTAACAGACCCAGAGTGGAGTTGAATATTAGCCTCCCCAAAAAATCTCTAGGAACACAAGACTAAAGTACTTCCAATGTAACTATGTTCACATGACTTACATGACACTGCATAAAATCCAGGTAGTCTATGGGGTTGAACCTCGCTCATGTTCGAGATGTAGGCACTTAGATGCTGATTTTGCTCACATGATTTAGCATTGCCCCCAGTTGCGTCTCTTTTGGGAGGAGCTGATCACCGCCCTGGACTCCAAACTGGGATGCACCCTTCCCTGCTCTGTAGAGACTTGTATCTTTGGGCTCTTCCAGAGGCCTAGCGCACAGGAGTTGGGTACAAGATTCATGGACCTGGCCCTCGTGTAGGCCAAAAGGTTCATCGTCATGACCTGTAAATCTGTGATGGGACCCAGGATTAGTATCTGGAGATCTGATATGACACAAGGGCGAGGGCAGAGGAGAGGGCTTTGGTCAGAGAGGAGACTAGAGGAGTGAGATGATGTCCTATAGCTGACCTCTAGACTGGGTTATTCACTTGTGTCTATATGATTGGTTTGTTGTATTCTCTGTTTCTTCCTTTTCCACCCACCCCTGTTAGACCAATTGGCTACCGTTATGACTGTATTATATATCCTTATGATACACTGTTTGATGACCCCTCCTTCGTAAAAGCAATGAACATCCCCTGTAAGCAGCAAACATATGGAATAGATGTTATAACAGATAAGACTGGAGAGATCCCTGTAACACACAAGTTATGTCTTTATTACTTCTCAGACAGTATGTTGCTAAATTATACTATGCTGTTCACTGTAAAAGTTTTTTTTAAATGGCAATAAACAGACATTTATTTATTTTTGTTTACAAAGAACAATCCCAAATCTATTTTGAAAAATAGGAGTACATTTTAATAAATAAAATGACATAAACATGGCAAAACTCTAGTATGCAGATCCAGAAATATGGATATTTTTATATACACCAACAAAAAGCACAGCGTGCCAAATGTGGTTATCTAGACTAGACTAAGTCAAAGTCAGAACTATATACCAACCAGAACCGACTGAAGGGCACCATTTGGAGGTTAGGACTCCAGCAGAGGCCAGCAGCATGGTCCAGGGCAGGTCCAGTTGGAACTGGTAAGCTAGACAGTTTTTAGATTAGAGGCCTCTGGAAGATTGTTGTGCCCCTGCAATTCAAACAGGTTGGCCAACTGTCCCACAGAGTCACTTCTAAAGTCCTGGGTTAAAGGCAAGTAGGCCTGGTCTTCCGTCAGGAATCAGACAGCAGGGCAGTCCTTCTGAACTTCACAGGTCCAAAAGTGTTCTGAGAGGGGTCCACATTTATGCGCAGTGCAAGCCTGTGGGTGGAGTGCAAGCCTTTGCCCACCCCTAAACTAGTTCAGGTCAGTTCATGCATATAACATCCCAGCGAAGCCATCAGAGGGCAAGTTGCACAGGACACTGGTAGAAAGGCATGTGGGGCTTATGCAGGAATATTACAACTTTCTAAAAATGTATTTTCCAAAATAGTAATAAAAAATCTGACTTCACAATTATGAGCCTCATTAAGTTGTTAGTCGGAAGCCAAACCACCTGACTCCTTGCCGGATTCCGTTTCAACTGAATCGCGGTCTGTGGTTCTGACTGACCGATTATGATGCTTCTGAACACCATTGGGAAAGTCTCCCACGGACTTCAATGGAAGCCTGTGTTCTGACCGTCAACACAGGCTCCCATTGAAAAAAGGGGTGGTTGCGGAAAAAAACTTGCACCATGGTGCCCGCCACACTGTGCATGGTTTTATAGGGAGGCTCCCTTGAGTACCCCCTCGACCCAAAACCGGAGGACTCCAGATGACGGGGGGCCTGCTAGGGGCCCCCAAAGTCAGTTTCCAACCGCCGTTTTGTGTTGGACAGACAGAGTCGGAAAGGCTGCTGGAATCTGACATCGTAATCAGTTGGTTGGAAACGCTGTCCATAGGGCTGTACAAAACGGCTCAGACTGACTCTGACTCTGAATGCCGGTCGGATCCGATTCGGAATGACCGAACGGTTCTCTGCATCGTGATGGGTCGGTTAGATTTGTTTCTGACAGAGTCGGGCGGATGGGAGGCTTTCCGACCTACATCTTAATCGGCCCCTAAGTTGGATTTTAAATTACTATTAACCTTGACTCATGTTTCTACCTGCTCCCAAACTGAAGTTGGGCATTATAAATTGTTATAATGTAATCCAGTGTTTTTCAATGGGAGAACCTGCCTTGCCAAAATTAAAAATGACTTTGGATGTTTTTCACTAACAGGATATGTAACACTTTAGTTATACATGTCTCACTTTTTAACTACTTTGCACCTTGGCCTACTGGCATTTGAGATCTACCTTAGAGGTGACTTTTAAGTATTAAAAAGATAGGCTTTGGCCTGGCAAAAGTTTTTTTGCCTGGTCGAAATGGCAGTTTAACATGCACATAGAGGCTGCAGGGGAAGGTCTCGAGTCATGTTTTACAGTGCTACTTTAGTGGGTGGCACAATAAGTGCTGCACCTCACTTGTAGCATTTAATTTACAGGCCCTAGGAATATGTAGTACTATATACTAGGGACTACTAAATAAATGAAATGTGCCAATTTAGGTGTATGCTACTTCTACCATGTTTAAAAGGGAGAGAGAACGCACTTCACCACTGGTTAGCAAGGGTAAAGTGTACAGGGTCCTGCGGTCCAAAAACAGGTTTAGTTGACGAAGGCAAAACCAGTTAACACAATACTTAACTATAACATCACTTTAACCTTCGTTTTTTTCAGTGACTATATATACACACACACATCTCCCTCACTCACACACTCAGACATCCAGCTTCACTTTGCTTATTTTCTATTTTTTTTTGTGTTTCATGTTCTAGCACTCTTTTTTATTTTCTTCGGGTCCCTTATTGTTTTGAGGTAACTAAAATGTTGATCTGTGAAGTACATTTTGATCGTCTTGTATCAATGAAAGTGATTTGACTCAGTCCTGCCAAGTTTCCCAGGTGCACTGTGAGGCTTCAGTACAGCTTTTTTCTTTTAATTCTGGGATTTGTAGTTTTGTTTATGCCATTACTCAAAGGAAAAGATCTGGACTAAAGCAGCACATAGCCCATAACCTGGGAAACCTGCCAGCTATGATGACTGTATTGCAAAAAAGCATACGATTAATTTTCAACTCACAGCTGAAATAGATAAGTGTAGCAGATGTCTGCCTTCTGTCATCAAGGACGCAAAGGTCAAATCCGGGGCTTTTTTAATATCCTCGCGCCCACACGCAATCTCGTAGTTTTAGACTTGATTCTAATGAATTGCAGTTGGACTAAATTACTCCATTAGACTGGTTTGCTCAATAGAAAAAACAACGGGTGCATTGTGGTATGGTGAGTAATTTTAGTACCCTTACACAGGACGAATAAAGAGCTCACATTTAAGCCTTTCAGATGGATAGGTGTTGTTCAGGACACTACATTTCCGTTCTTGGGATCACATCAAGTGCATTCTGGGAGTTATAGTCTTTGGTAGCTTCAATTCAATTACTTCAGCAGATGAGAATAACTGGAAAAAATATTGGAAACAGAGGCCAAGTTTTGCGCAAACGTCCATGGAACACACAAAATAACATATATTTTTTCAGAAAATTGGGAAGACCAAGCAGCATTGTAATGCGCAAGCGACCACACAGACGTCAGTAATTATGGACCATGTTGTTTCTGCTGCATTGCTACATTTGCTTTTCCAGTGAGTGCACTGACCTGAGCCTTCTCGCATTTCATTCTTATTTTGGTGCAAATTAAATAGTATCGCAAAAACCCCAAGAAGGCACTCCGGCTCACGAATTAATTATTTAGGTTAACAGGAAGATATTTTTGCGATATGTTCTTATTAAAATAAAAGGGTTATGTTTGATCCCCATTAAAAATAATATAGATATAAACAAACCACTAAAAAGAGCTTTTATACAATAGCAGGCCTCTTAGCTACCACAGGAGAATAAAGCAGGATGATTACGTATGCAAACCTTAGGCAGTCATTCGCCCCAAGGGTGCAGCACGTTTATAGATCACGGGAGATTCCATGTAAGACTTCTCGTAGGAAAGGTAGTAGAATTCTGTTTTTGCTTTGTTTGTCGCGGATGCATGTTTTTTTCAATGACCGCTTTTGTATTGTTTACAAAGATATAATACTGTTAACAGTTATGATGTGATGGGAAGTGGTTATGCGGGAAAACATATTCACAGTACACTTTTCGCTGTGAAGTCATTTGGTATATTCCAAGTAAATTGTTTGCGAAGAAGGACTAGTATAACACGCATTTGCAATGCAATAGGTCTTGCAATTGGGAGTGTTTGAGCTATTGGCATTGTAAATGACAATGCCTTTTATTTATGTGTTTTGAAAAGCTGCAAGGGGTGCGTAAACACGCACTTTGTACTTATGCAGCCTTATTCATCAACGGGCCGTTTTGCGAGCCCCTAATAGCGATTCATAGCGAATCGCTATTAAGGACTCGCAAAACGGTATTCATGTAGGAATTGATAAATAAATAGCGATTCCTACACATTCCTTATTTGCGAGTAGCAAATTGCTAATCGCAAATAAGGAATAACTCCCCATTCATTCCTATGGGCCAAAAGGCCCATAGGAATAAATGGGGAGTATTCCTTATTTGCGATTAGCAATTTGCTACTCGCAAATAAGATAGCGATTTAAAGGGTGCCAGGGGTGTCCAAAGGACACCCTGTAGCACCCCTTAAATGCAAATTGAAACAGGTGTTGCGCACACACATGTCCAAAGGACATGTGTGTGTGCAACATGCAACTTAGAAAAATGCTTTTAAAAGCATTTTTCCAAGTGTTTGCTATTACCGAGAGGTCTGACCTCTCGGTAAATAGCGGCCCAAAATTGCATTTTCGCAATTTTAAAATGCCTCATGAATTGCATTTAAGGAATCTCAAATAGAGATTCCTTAAATTAAATTCTTCGCAAATGTGCGAATTCTTAAATAGCGAATTTTGCATTTGGGATGATGAATCCCAAATGCAAAAATTGCACTCGCAAAAGGCAAGATTCTGAGAATCTTGCCCTTTGCGAGTGCAATTTAGCTTGATGAATCAGGCGGATAGTCGCTGCTTACGAGAAGCAAGACTCCAGACTCGACCTAAAATGGAGCTGGGAGCAAGGCGAAGTGGGTTATTGTTTTACTATTATTTGCTCGAACTGGCCTTGTATGTTTATTATTTAAGGCTTTTAATATGCCTGTTGTGTTATGAGAGGATGAATTTGTAAATTTATTTGAAAGTCTCTAGTGGGAAAATACGAGTTAGGTTACACATGGAACAAAACACAAAAACTTTTTGGAAGTTGTTTTCTTTTAAACTAAAATGATTAACCCGTTCCGTACTTCATTTGACTGGGAGCCGTCCGATGTCACTATGGGTGTGTGCGTAGGAGGGCTCCCGGCCATCCTAGCACCCACACCCCAGGGAAGCGCTGGTCCTCCCCGTGGACCGCCCATCCACAGGCCCCAACCAGGAAAGGCAGTGGAAGCCCTTCCACTGAACTCCCAGTCCCCCCACCCCATGTTAATTAATGACGTCAGCGTACACCGCGGTCTGAGGCCATTAGAGGCAACCGGATGTGCTGGAAGCCATTTGCTTTCAGCGCGTCTGGGAGATATGTTTCTCCCTGAGGAGGGCGGGGGATTTTAAACAAAGAGGCATTAGAGGAAAGGAAAGGGTTTTCCTTTCCTCCGATGTCTCTTTGGAGCATTCCTGCTGCACGATCATGCATGGGACGCAATTGTGCACCAGAGATTCTTTTTAATTACTTTTGTGTTTGGGGGAGCGGACCCTTGGGCAAGGGTTGCTCATTTTGGCCATTTCTGCCCCCATGGGGGGGCTGATTGGCTCACTAATTTTAATTTTGCATGCCCCACTGGGCCACCATTGATTTTCTTTTTAATGTTGTTGTTGGAGAGTGGCCCCTAGGGCAAGGGTCGCTCCCCTTTTAAGGGGGTTAATATTTTGGCTGTTTTTGCCCCCCTTGGGGGAAGAACAGCCTTACATTTTTTGGTCCAGCTGCCCACAGGGGGAACAGAAGCCATTAGACACCAAGGATTTCATCAAAATCTATTTCTGCGATTGGGGGAGCGCCCCCCAAGCAAGAATCGCACCCCTTTTAGGGGTGATTATTTTGGCTGTTTCTGCCCCCCCCCTTGGGCGCAGATCGGCCTTATGCTTTTACACCCATCTGCCCCCAGCTTGGCTGGTGGATAGTGTAATGTTTTATTTCTCCTTTTTATAGTAGTGCAAAGCTTTTGATTTTTGTTTGCAGTTTCAGCAGTGGTTGATCTGCAGTTTGCGTAGTTGCATGTATTTGGTCAGAAAACATTTTATGTTGTGTTTGCTCCAAATTAGTATTATTGTCATACATTAATTCATTTTGTGTAAGTGGTATCATATTATTGCATATTTAGTTTATGTTTTGAGCGTGAAATTCTTTTTAGATTTGTGCATGATGTGTATTGTGTTGTCGTATGTGTAATTTTCTTTTTGAGTGGGATATTGTTGGTCCTAGCTGTGTCTGTGCAGAGTAGGTGGGGGTGAATCTAGCTGTTTCTGGCAAGTGAGTGGTATTGTTTTGGAGTACATAGGTCTTTGTGATAAACCCACATTTTGTTTATTACTTATTTTCCAAAGTGTTTGTTGATATTATCTTTTTTATTAAGTTACCTTTGTTAGTAAGGATTATGGCTAGACGGAGTATTACTGCTCAGCAGGTGGTTGGTATGCTTTTTGAATTTTCCTAAGACCATGATTATGAGACTGACAGAGGCAGAGGAGGAAGTGCAAGATTCTGGCAGTAAGTTTTCTGTTCACGAGGAATCATCTGATGATGAAGCTACTCTCAGTGTGTAAACGTGACTGTTTTAGAGGAGAACACTGATGTGTTAATGGTGCAGCAAGAGGCATCTTGATTACAGCCAGCAACTGCAAGGCTTCCCATTGGAAGTGCTGGACCCTGCGTTGATTCAAACATGGTGCCTGCCTTTAGCGGTGATGCAGGGTGTAGAGTAAATTGTGAATGATTTTCGCCTATATTGTTTTTTCAGTTGTTTGTGGATGATGTATATTTGCCTTAGATTGTTGAGCAGACTCATTTTCATGCCGAACACTATTGATGGTGGGCAGAGCTCGCGGAGTGCTCCATGGAATTATGCGGAGTTCTCTAAAAACTCAGCAAATTCCACATAGTTCCGCATGTGGCGGAGTAACGTGTATAGCACATACGTGTGTGTTACATCACATGTAAGGGACATCATCCCTCTTACCCCCTTTCATCTCCCCTGCCCATTCACAAATCAGACAGCCTTGCTACAATAGAATGCAGTCAGAGGCAGGAAGTGCGGCACTTACCGGCATCTGTGACTCTACGTGTCCTGCTGCAAGGGGAGCAAAAGGTATGTTGTCCAGCCCAGCTTTGTGAAGGGTTGCTGCTCCATGGGAGAGTCCGCCTCTCCTCTTTCCCCTGTCTGCATGAGGTATCTCCCAGCATGGCCAGTGCTGTGCCAGGGATCCCCATTCCTCCCAGCCTCTGCTGCACTCTCTTCCCAGTCAGATCGGAGAGCCCGGCCAGGCAGCTGTACTCCCAGAAGTAGGGAGAGCAGACCTGTCATCTCCTGTACCCGAATTTGTGGGCATCATTATTACCTTTTAGGTCATGATGACCCATTGTGTCATGAGATGTACCTAAACAGGGGCATGACACTCAAGTGCTCAAGCTCCCGTTTCAGCCTTGGGCAGTGACTGGTAGCCCCGGCCCATGGCCACGCGATCTGCTGCGATCGCGGATTTCCAGGACGCATCACTGCTCATCAGTAAGTAGCAGTAGGGATGCGCCTCAGGGGGTCTTAAGCTGCACTTACAATGCTCTCAAATGCCACATAACGTACTGGTCTTGTCCCAAACAATGGGTGAGCCACTGGTAAACTCCGCTCTGCCCTCATTGCGGAAATGTTTTCTGAACTTCGCACTCCAAGCGGAGTGCAGAGTCGCAAAAAACTCGGTGAATTCTGCCGACAGAGCCGAGTTTACCATCCAGGATTAGTGGACTCCCATAAATTTGGATGGGATAAAGAAGTTTATGGGTTTAACATTTTGGATGGGCTTGATAAGGAAGCCGTCCCTGTCTTCATATTAGTCTACCAGTCCCTTGATAGGAACAGCCATATTTCCTGCAATGATGAGTCATGATCGTTATTTACTTTTGCTTCGGATGCTGCATTTTATTGATAATGCTTCGGCCTTGCCACAAGATGACCCTGACTGTGACTGTCTTTTTAAGATTTGGCCTGTCCTTGATCACTTTGTAGATCGATTTTCAGAGATCTATACCCCAGGGAAAGAAATAGCTGTTGATGACTCTTTGGTGGTGTTCAAGGGCCGTTTGGTTCAGTACATTCCTAGTAAGAGGGCATGTTATGGAATTAAGATGTATATGTTGTCTGAGAGTAGGACAGGATACGACTATAATTTCAGGGTGCACACTGGTAGGGATTGCACTATTGACCTCCCTGGTTGTCCGTCCACTTTAGGAGTTTCAGAGAAAATTGTGTGGGAACTTGTTAGAGGCATTTTTCACAAAGGCCACCATTCGTACCTAGACAACTTCTATACTGCAGTGCAATTGTTTAAGGAATTGTTCAAAGTGGATACTCTTGCTTGTGGCACAATCCCCTTTAACTATGAAGGTTACCCATAAGAGTTTGTTTGCAAAAGGCTTGTGAGGAGACAGTGCAGTGCCTTGTAATAGTGATGAACTGCTAGCTGTGAGGGCTGTGGACAGGAGGGATGTCTACATGCTGACTACCATCCATGATGAAAGTACTTCAACTGTGACTGTTTGAGATCAGGTTGCTGAAGTGCCCAAACATGTGTGCATTGTAGACTACAATAAGCACATGGGTGGTGTTGATAGAGTAGACCAGAGATGGGAACCTTACAATGCTGTTCCTAAGGCTTTCATTTGGTATAAGAAGTTGGCCATCCATCTCTTCAACTACTGCAACTTTTAATGCTTTTGTTGTGTTCAAGGAGTGTTCTCCAGCGTCAAGGATTACTTTTGTTCAGTTTCAGGAGTCTGTGATAGGCAGCCTTGCTGTAGTGGAACAGGCAAGTGTTCCTAGAGTTGGAGTGGTGGAGGATGTGGCTCATTGAAAGATTGCCACTTTCCCAATGTAATTTCTCCCACGTCCCAAAAAAACAATCCCTGTGAGAGATGTAGAGTCTGTTTGTGAAGAGGTATGCAGAAGGAGAGTTGTATGCACTGTGCTGATTGTCCTTCTAATCCGGGGCTATGTGCTCCCACATGTTCCAAATTGCATCACACTCCAAAAGTTTTTGGGAGCAACTGTGAGTCTAGCAGTGAACTGCCTGCTCGGTATGGTTTTATATTTGTTGTTCAGTATCATGGTTGGCATTTTCTTGTTAATAGAAAATGTGATGATGGTGTGAGTGGACTGTCGTTTGGCATGACGGTGTGCATGGACTGGCACTTGGCTGATGGTGTGCGTGGACTGGCGCTTGGCTGGCGGTGTACGTGGACTGGCACTTGACTGACGGTGTGCCGTGGACTGGTGCTTGACTGGCGGTGTGCATGGACTGGTACTTGTCTGGTGGTGTGGGTGGTCTGGCGCTTGACTCGCAGTGTGCGTGGCGCTTGGCTAGTGGTGTGGGTGGACCGGTGTTTGGCTGGCAGTGTGCATGGACTGGCATTTGGCTAGCGGTGTGCGTGGACGGATGCTTGACTGGCGGTGTGCGTGGGCTGGCGTTTGGCTGGCAGTGTGTGAGCAGTGACTTGATGCTGGTCATTACATACACTGCTAGCCAGACAACACTGCACAGATTACCATCCCTAGATGGCCAACGAGCCCGGGATGAAAAACCCAGGTGACCCCCTCTTGCAAAACCAGGTTGTTTTGTGATAGGTCATTTTGATGTCTCTACAATATGTTTGGGCCTTGTGTGCTGCGGGCAGTTGGTCCACCCACATAAGTGAGGTACCATTTTTAGTGGGAGACTTTGGGGAATACGGGGTCAGTGGAACTTCTGGATCCAAATAGGTTTCCCTAGGTGCCAACTGAGCTAAGGTTCAGAATCCACAGCCAAGCACTGTGCAAAAAAAGGATCAGTTTTCACTGGAAACATGTGATGTGTCCACGTTGTTTTCAGATTCCGGAATTTTCCATCACAGAAATGTGAGGAAAATGTTTTTTGTATTTTTACAAAGTTTGAGGTTTGCCAGGGATTCAGAACCTGGTGAGAGATGCACAAATCATCCCATCCTAGATTTCCCTGGGTGTCTAGTTTTCAAAAATGTATAGGCTTGCTAGGTTTCCCTAGGTGCCGGCTGAGCTAGGGTTCTGTAGTACTTACATTTATGCTGCTCAGCCAGTGTGTGTGTGTGTATGTATGGAACCTTGGAATGATGGATGACTGTGTGGAATGTTGGTGTGCCTGGTTGATTGGAAGAATGACAGTTGGTGAGAGTGGGCTGAGCAGCGAAGACGCAGCTCCTGGTGGGGCGCTGAACTAGCTCTGGATTAGACTTGAATTAACCTTAAACATGTAACTACCATCTTGGAACTTGATAAATAAACCTCTACATGAAACTACTCTGTGACTACGATTATACCTTCCAACAGGTTTAAAATCCCCAGCTAGGCACTTTGCAAAGAAAAAGTCAGTTTTCACTGTAAAAATGTGGTGTGTCCATGTTTTGTTTTGGGCCATTTCCTGTCGTGGGCACTAGGCCTACTCCCCCCAGTGATGTACCCTTTTTACAGAGAGGCTCTGGGAAATGTAGGGTGGTTGAATTTTGTGGATCCACACATATTCTAGAACTCCCCATCACAGAAATGTGAGGAAAATGTGTTTTTTTTAAGTTAAAGGTTTGCAGGGGATTCTGAGTAACAGAATCTGGTGAGAGCCACTCAAGTCACCCCATCCTGGATTCCCATGGGTGTATCATTTTCAAAAATGTGTAGGTTTGCTAGGCTTCCCTAGGTGCCGGCTAAACCAAGTTCCTAAATCCACAGCTAGGCACTTTGCACAAAAAGTGTCAGTTTTCACTGTAGAAACATGGTGAGTGCATGCTGTGTTTTCCTGCCGTGGGCACTTGGCCCACCCACTTAAGCGAGGTACCATTTTTATTGGATAGCTTTGGGGAATTTTAATTTGGTAGAAGTTTGTGGATTGATGGAAATTCCAGAACTTTCCATCAAAGAAATGTGAGGAAAATGTGTTTCTTTGTCAATGTATTCACCAGTCACATCACAGCAAATCTTTTGTCAGGGAACGTCTGGACGCTTGAAAAGCAGCCTTCATTAGATTTTTGTAGCCCTGCTGGCTTAACAGGGAACCTGCCAACTACCCTTTGGAGTCACTTTAAAGTCTTTTGGCAAAAGTGGGTGTTGGTTCTGAAGTGGGCGTCTCTTTCCAAGCACTCATCATCAGGTTCAGTCCTCTTTGTGAAATCCTGAGTGCAGCAGGTGCAGCCCTTCTTGGTGCAGTCTCTCTTTGTGCAGTCCTTCTTCTGTCTTACATGATTCCAGCAGTGGCCTGTCTTCACAGTTCAGCGTTGCCAATTTTATCCATACTTCAAGCTTGTTGGTGAGCAGGGCCACTCCCCTGGGCAACCCAATCCACACTGTGTCTATTTTCTGGGAAGTGTTGCAATAAACTAAACCAGAGTGCACTATTCTTCCTAAATTAAATGTGGCCAGACTCTTCTCTCCCCGAGGAGAGTGTCTTAGCCAGACCCTGATGTTCAGCTACATGGGGGCTAAACACCCTTGTCAGGACCACTCTTAATCTAATTAAAGAGTAGGCAGACTGGCTAATCAACAAAACTTTTAAAGTTACTTTTCTCAAATAGATACATTAAATCCTACTTTGCCAATGTGTTGGATTTAATGTACCTATTAATTTGACACCTTGAATCACTTTTCTGGCTAGTCCATATTGTAGTTACACTTTATTAGAATTAATAAAAGTAACCCAATGTTAGCCAATAATGCTACCAGCCTTTCAATAGGGAAAATCGACTTTGGAGATTTTTCTCTACCAGGACATGTAAAACACACAGAGCATCATATATTAGTGACTTTCAAGTATATTAAATATTCCAAATCAATGATTGTCTGATCGGTACCCACTGGAACGCATTTGTAGAGGTCAGAGAACATACACCGAGCACTGGACATCAGGCCCCAGTGTGCAGTGTATTACAGCGGTACCAAAGACATAAAAACGGGATGAACCTGTTTCTTTACTGACCACGTGCATTTATAATAAAAGTATCAATTTTGTGGCCATGCTATTTTGGGTACATAGCATTCACTAATTACAATGCATATTGCCATTTCTATCATAAACTTTAAAATCTTGGAGTAAAAATCATAAGCAATCTTTGCATGGTTCTACTTGGTATTGTATCATATGACACTTGGTGTATAGTGTTGTACAATTTACTAGATAAAATGCTATTTTGCATTAGATGTTACATAGGATGCTTTTAAAGACATGAAAAGATTGTCCAAATGTTCACAATTGTACACATGAAGATGGTTATGTTGGATTTGTATATATTACATTTATGGTAAGAAAGGGCCTTCAATGTAGACCTCGATCAAATAAATTTTACTCTGGGTCAATCTCATAAATTTCCTGTTATGCTTGTTGTAGGAAGGTAGGATCCTTCTTCATGGTTACCCCCACTTTTTGCCTGGCAGTAAGCTGTATTTTGACTAGTCAGACTGGGATCCTGCTAATCATGTCCCCAGGTTTGTCTGCTTTCTCCCTAAACTGTTGTGTTCAGTACTTAGCTACATCCCAGATTGGATACTGGGGAACACTTATAAGTCCCTAGTATATGGTACTAAGGCACCCAGAGGTCTCCCATGGGCTGAAGCATGGGTCTTGCCACCCCTGAGAGACCATTCAAAATGGATCTACAGAGCTGCCATTGCAGCCTGTGTAAGCTGCCACTAGCACCACCTACTAAAGATATAGGTTTCTTATATCTAGGGTCACTGCACTTAAAACCTATAAGTCACCCCTTGAGCAGGCCTTTGCAATCCTGAAGGCAGGGTGCTTGGTTTTAAATGAGAGTGTGCCCCTGCATGAGCAGGACACACCTGCAGCCTACAGAGTCCATTCTCCCGGGTTGTCAGTGAAGCAGCTATATACCATATCGAGGGGCACCTCGTAATTACGCGATAACCATCTCGAAAACGGCTGCAACTAATCCTATCATGTTTGGTATCAAACATGTTGGAATCATACCCCAACACCTTTTATGGTGTTGGAGGTATGATTCCAAGCACTAAAATCTAAAGGGAGATTCGTTGAAACTCACTTTAGACACCGCAAAGAATGCAGTACTGATATTATTAGATCTGTCTGCTGCATTCAATACAATTTCTCATGATATTCTCCTATCTCGAATGAAACGTTGTGGTATAGAGCACATAGTCCTATTTTGGATCTAGACTTTTCTGTACAACCGTAGGAAAATGGTTGTCTTAGGGCCATTCCTTTCAAAAGAACGCTTTATACCGACGGGGGTGCCACAGGACTCTTCCCATACCCCTCTTTTGTCTAAGATATACATGGCCCCACTAAAATCTTTAATTTAATCATTCCAAATCAAAACTACATCCTATGCAGATAAAACTCAGCATATCTTAGTTTTGGATAAGGACTCAAATGACTTGGAACAGAATTTCAAGTAATGCAAATCAGAGGTCATTCGGTGGATGTCTTCCAACCACCTTAAATGTAACACAGATAAGAACGAGATAATGCTAATAGGCAAAGACAACCCTTTCAACCCAGTGAAATGGTGGCCAGGCGATATATCACCCCCCAATACAGTGGACATAGTTAAGAATTTTTGTGTAAAGTTTGACGCCACTCTTTCGTTCAGACACAAGCCATGGCGGTGTCAGGGATATGTTTTAATCTAATCAAGTCACTCAAAAAATTCTTTGATGTCATCCCCGTTGCTGCAAGGAAAACGGTAGCAGTAGCTCAGATTTTATCCAGACTGGTTTATTATAATATCCAATACGGCGGGGCAAATAAGCAAGTGCTAAAAAAGTTGTAGATGGTTCAACATGCGGCTGCTCAACTAGTTTTGATACTGCCTGCGTGCTCCTCAGCCATAGAAGCCTTGAAAACTATTCACTAGCTGCCGATCCACAAAATAATTTTATTGAAGCTCCTTTTAATTACTTTCAGAGCTTTTAGGAAATCAGGATTTTCATACTTGACCGCTAGGTTTACACCCTACTTTACCACCAGAACACTCAGATCCTCCTCAGCTAATCTGCTTAAACACCCTTTTTTACACTTAAATCTAGAGGAGGAAAGTCCATAGCCAGTCTAGGAACAAGAGCATGGAAACTTTTGCCTATACAACTAAGACTCTTGGAGTCAGAGATGCTCGTCGAGAAAGCGCTTAAGATCTGGATTTTCACAGCTCCCGACTGCCTTTGTCACTCTTTGGTGTAATCTATAATGGTCTGATTCTTCTACTCACTCCTGCATAGTGCAAAGATGCTCCTTCCAGAGTGATTGTGCGCTTTATAAATGCATAAATCAAATACTATAAAATGTGTCCGTTCCAAATGTGAGACTACATTTTGCTCTAAAATATAGTGCCAAATATCACTTTTGCATTTCACGTAATTTCACTTAACTGGCAGAATTTTGATAATTAATCAAAAGCAAATTATGGGAATTTTGAACACCCCACTTCAAAGCAATCAATATACTCTGGAAAATTTAGTAAGTATGTATATATCTGAGTATGTGGTATTTCGGTAGCACAGTAATGCAACTCATGGTCAAAGACAACAAGATCATTGGTGGTAGCTGAAAGTTTGTTTCATCATTAGGCTAACTCCACTTCCAATGCTCCACGAAAAAAATCTAACTAAAGGGAAACTGACTCTCATCACTGTTGACATCTCTGGACACTGTGAGAAAAGACTTTAGTCCTTTAAAATGACTCTCAACCACTAAGACGTAGTGACATGCTTCATCATGGCGTACTCGCCCACAATATAGACACAACTGGGCGGACTCACCCTTGAAAATAATGGGAGCCCTTTCAGATCTTAGTTCGAGGCAAGTATTTATTTAAAAGTAAAATTGCCTAGAGGAATGCTCTACTCCAATGACTAAAGGCTAATTTATTTTATGGATCCACTGTCAAAAGGAAAAGACATAAGATGGTATTGAAGATCATTAGTTACTCCCCTTCTTTAGGTCTGCATATTATGGCCTGTTTGTTGATGCCAAAGTGAATCATACTGGTTTCCTCAGGACCGGTGAAAGATCCCTAGTTCTTTTAGTTTCAAAGATGTATACATCAGTGGTATTTAACCTGTGGTCCATGGACTTCTGGGGTCCAAAAAGCCTATTTAGGGGGTACATGACACGTGAAAAAATGAAATGATAATAATAGATTAATAACATGCATATAAATAAAAAAGCAAAATGTACCATTGAAAATGCGTAAATTTATAGTAATTTGAAATTGCAAGCTAAAAATTAAGTTAGGGCTCTCAGATTGGATCAGTGCAAGCTCATGAAACAGTTTATAGTATGAATGATTATTAGCCTGAACTGAATTTGTAATTTGGAAAAGCTCTAACCTTTCCATTAAAATAAAAGTTTTGGTTTGTTATTTTTGTTTGTGAATTAAATTCAATATTCCATCATTTGTGCATTTGGTTGATGAATACTTATTTCTATATTTTCTGTGTATTGTGTTGTGGTTCAGATCATTGACAATGCTTAGGCCGAGGTCCCTGGCACCTTGTAATGGCTTAGTGGGGTCCCTGGAGTCCAGTGATTTGGTAGGGGTCCTCGGGTTATAGTAATGATTAAGTAGGGGTGCATAGAAGTCAAAAGGTTAAGAACCACTGGCGTACACCATTTGTATATAACATGCACTTTAGCACTCCCACATTCGTACAAGCCATACATGCAAACCCTCTGATATTGGTTGTGATTTGGGGTACAGGCTAGACTGCTGGCAAGTGTACTTTGTAAATGTAAATTGATACTTGTATAGCGCACTACTCACCTGCAAGGGTCTCAAGGCGCTTGTACGAATACCGCTTTGGAACCCATCATAGCTTTCCCTGTGAGGTGTCCACTCCTGGGGACCCCCAAGGTGGAGGCCAGGCATCCTTAGCATTGTGGGGGCCATTGTGGAGATTAAGCAAGCTATTGCCCAGAGTTGCAGAGTGGGACTCCATGATTGGAATAGGCACCGAGGCGAGAATTATCAGGTCCGTGGAATTTTGAGCCTAAGAGCCGCCGAGGCGGGGAATCGAACCCTGGTCCCAGGCTAGACCTCTGCATCAGCGTCTGCCGCTCTAACCATTGAGCCACACTTCTCCACTACTCCTCTATTTTGAAGTTACACAGTAGACATTTTGAATAAGAGGACTGTTTCGCTGCAAAAAATATATCACAAAGAACACAAGCGCCACAAAACAGCAGCCGCTCAATTTCAGGTTATTTGTGTTGTTCCTGTGCACGTGTGCTAAATTATTAATAATATAAATTGGTATAGGTAGACAAAACCTCTTTTTAATGGCTTTACCCCATAGTTTCATATGTACCGGATGTTCTTATTCACTTGAGTCTGTCTAATTGTCAGGCTGTTAAATGTGCATCCCACACATTATGTTTGCTCTTCTGGAGAGGAATCAGCTTTTATCATACAGGACTATGTGTGAGCTGCTAATAAAACAGATGGCTGTAGCTTAGTGCATTAATGCACTTAGTTCAAATCAGATCAGAATATGCTTTATTCGATTTCAGAAATATTAAATCATAAAAGCACAATACATAAAAACAAAAATACCTCATAACAATTTGTAAAAAAGGAAAAATCACAAGCAGTTTAAGAAATAGAGGGGCCATCCATTGTCTCCCTGAATCTGACCACCCCTTTCAAATATTTGGCTATGTGATCAGTAAAAATGTCATCATCTAATAGTTGTAACTTTATAAAAGCAGGTCGATATTGTCTCAGGCCATACACTTTTAAAATGGGCAAAATCCATATTTTCCTAGCTAAAATATAAAACTTGCAGAAGAACATAATATGAATTGTGGACTGTACAGAAATGTTGTCACAGGGACATGGGCATAGGGAACGAGACAAATCATTTATTTGTGGAAATGTGACCTTAATATGAAAATTGCCAAGGCGTAGATGGGTTAATAACTGCCTATCATAACTTCCTAATGTATTTATCAGGCAGGGTTGCATCCCTGGTTGGGTCAGGAGCAATTGATTTGCTCTTACAGATGGTTTCCTAATATTAATAGACAGTCTAATGGTCAACAGGTGGTCAGTACATAACAACTTTAATTCCTTCCTAGTGACATGATTCAGACTATCAGGCCTAGCAAAGTACTCAGGATGTCCTAGATCATGTGCACATTTTTTAACATACAGAATCCAGGGAATGCGATCTACCCCATGCAAAGTCAGACTGTCATTAATCAAGTCCCGATTTAGACCGGAAGTAATACCGGTCCAAACCTTGTGCCACAATAGGATCGGCTGCATTTTAATCAGGTCGGACAGATATAGCAGTCCCAGTTCAGCGTGGCAGATAAACATAGCTGTGCTATTTGGTACAGCTAGGAGGTATCTTAAAAACCTATTTTCTGCTTGCGGTAATGGCTCAACATTCGTATAACTCCAAATACCAGCTCCATACATGGCCATAGGAATACATTTTGCTTTACAGATTGTCAATAAATCAGCAATTGGACGCTTTCCTAACTTTCTGGCAAAGTTTGTCAAGGCTCCAATGGCTTTGCCAAATAACAGGTTTCTGAAGTCAATAGCTTTGGAGAAGAGGGTGGATCTCGCACAGCGGGGGTAGTCCTAATAGTAAAGAATTGTAACGGGTTTTCGTGTGCAGAAGGGTGGAAAACACTGTCTAGCCTTCCAGTGTATCAATGAACATTGTAGAGGAAGCTCTCCCGCCTAGGGAGAGAACAACCCAACGCACTACTTTCAGAAGACCAGAGGTCTGATTCACTACTCCAATTGTAAGACAACTTGTAGTCCTTCACCAGGGGCAAAAATTTGAAATAGATTCTGAGCAACACTAGCAGTGCCAATAGCTTTGGCCCATAGACCCCTTCTTTCAAATACAATACTCAAATAAGAAAAATGGTCAGTAAAATCGATTTTCCTATTGTTTATATAAAAGTCTCGGCACTTGACATTGGGCTTACTGCTTTTCATAGTAAATGTTTTATTAATATTTACATTAAGGTCTAAATTTGACATATAGGCATCAAAGCTAGACACTATTTTCTGCAAGCCAAGGGGGGTGCGGGCCAAAGGAACGGTATCATTAGCATATAACAATGCTCCAATTGGCTGTTTGCCGATGTGTGGTTAGTCCTGGCATTCCCTTGATAACGGTGCTCCCAGACAGTTAATGTAAAGAGTGAACTGAAGGGAGGCTAACTCGCACCCATGCTGCACCCCCTTCTTAACAGGGAAATTGTAACTAAGTTTGCCAGGTCCCCCATAGCGAACCCGGGCATTTAAATATGACTGTTTCAAGAAATTTGTAAGTGGCAGATCCACCCCCTTGGTCTCTAATGTACTCCATAGCTTCTGGTGGTTGACAAGTCAAATCAACGAAACACAAATATAGACTCCCCCTTTTGGCCTGTAAATATTTTCTCAACAGGAGGTTTAGATTTAAGCTCTGTTCCACTGTGCCCAGACCTTGGCAAAATCCATACTGTAACTCTGAGATTATGCCCTTGTTCTCAGCCCACAGCTGCAATCTGTTTAAAACAACACGCCCAGCCACTTTTACAAGGGAATGCAAGAGTGATATAGGTCTGTAACAGGCCAGATCATTGCGATCACCGTTCTTGAAAATGGGGACAAGTATGGACTCCGTCCAGGTCGGTGTAAATCCATGTGTACATCAAGCTCTCAGCACCATGGTTAAGATTGGGCCCCACAACAAGGGGCAAGATTTAAATAAATCCACAGGTATACTATTTGGTCCCGGGGATTTGCCTCCCCTACTTGCATTAATAGCTAAAATCACCTCATTAACATTAAAATCAATACCAATTGGAAAAAAGCTTGAGGGGTTGGTTCTCAGGTCCTGTTTGAGGCACAGGGTCAGACCGATTTGCATATGGCCATGTCTGAACTGGGGTGGCGGAGTGAGCTAAAGAACGGTGATGGGTTAAACCCAGATCAGTTGACTGGGGGTGAGTGTTTGTATTGTCAATGCTCCGTCCATCATCACCTTTGGTTTTTCTTTGTTCGCCCTAAGTTGGCAGGGTATGCTCGGACGTGAGTCCCTTGCTCACTTTGCCACTGGAGTCAAGCAAGCCCAGTTGAAGACGGCTGTAATGCCAGAAACCAGTCCTGGGAAGCTTGATTCCGGTCCAGGGAAGACATGGCTTGGCAGTTCCGGCTGGACTGTTCCCATGTGGCACAGGGTCAGACTGATTTGCATATGGCCATGTCTGAACTGGGGTGGCGGAGTGAGCTCAAGAACGGTGATGGATTAAACCCAGATCAGTTGACTGGGGGTGAGTGTTTGTATTGTCAACGCTCCGTCCATCATCATCTTTGGTTTTTCTTTGTTCGACTTAAGTTGGCAGGGTATGCTCAGACGTGAGTCCCTTGCTCACTTTGCCACTGGAGTCAAGCAAGCCCGGCTGAAGACGGCTGTAATGCCAGAAACTGGTCCTGGGAAGCTGGATTCCGGTCCAGGGAAGACATGGCTTGGCAGTTCGGGCTGGACTGTTCCCATGTGGCACAGGGTCAGACTGATTTGCATATGGCCATGTCTGAACTGGGGTGGCGGAGTGAGCTAAAGAACGGTGATGGATTAAACCCAGATCAGTTGACTGGGGGTGAGTGTTTGTATTGTCAACGCTCCGTCCATCATCACCTTTCGTTTTTCTCTGTTCGCCCTAAGTTGGCAGGGTATGCTCAGACATGAGTCCCTTGCTCACTTTGCCACTGGAGTCGAGCAAGCCCGGCTGAAGACGGCTGTAATGCCAGAAACCGGTCCTGGGAAGCTTGATTCGGGTCCAGGGAAGACATGGTTTGGCAGTTCGGGCTGGACTGTTCCCATGTGGCACAGGGTCAGACCGATTTGCACATGGCCATGTCTGAACTGGGGTGGCGGAGTGAGCTAAAGAACGGTGATGGGTTAAACCCAGATCAGTTGACTGGGGGTGAGTGTTTGTATTGTCAATGCTCCGTCCATCATCACCTTTGGTTTTTCTTTGTTCGCCCTAAGTTGGCAGGGTATGCTCAGACGTGAGTCCCTTGCTCACTTTGCCACTGGAGTCAAGCAAGCCCGGCTGAAGATGGCTGTAATGCCAGAAACCGGTCCTGGGAGGCTTGATTCCGGTCCAGGGAAGACATGGCTTGGCAGTTCGAGCTGGACTGTTCCCATGTGGCACAGGGTCAGACTGATTTGCATATGGCCATGTCTGAACTGGGGTGGCGGTGTGAGCTAAAGAACGGTGACGGATTAAACCCAGATCAGTAGACTGGGGGTGAGTGTTTGTATTGTCAATGCTCCGTCCACCATCACCTTTGGTTTTTCTTACTTGAAAACTTGCCATAATTCAGTTTTTATGGCAGTTTTGCGCTCTTTAAGAGATAATATGTATGGTGCCCTTGCCCTTTTAATAGCTCCCAGATGTCTTGTAGGCTTATGTCAGGCTGCATGTGCTTTAGTGCATTTTGAGTCAAACCAACCTTTCTTGCTAACTACCTGTTTTTTGTTATTTAATAATAGTTTATTTTGTATGGACTGAGAAATATTTTTAAAGGAGCTAAGAATATCAGACTCCCTGGCGGTCTTGTCAAGACAAACCAAGAAGTCACCCTTACTACTGCTTAAAAGTGACTTACAGAGTTGTAACGAGTCAACCGCGGATCCATTCGTTCTATTGATTACAATATCTTCAACGGGTTGAGTAGCCATGCTTTTACTAGTCAGCACCTTAGCAGGCAGATCTATAAAAACACTAATAGGAAAATGGTCGCTGAAAACAAAGGGATGTATTTTAAAATGGTGTATTCTACCAGTGTATCTATTTGTTATTAGTATGTGATCTATGGCTGAACACAAACCATAGCTGTTTAAGGTGCTGCTAAACGGAATAGGTGGTAAAAAAAGATAATTTGCAAAGCCCAGATCCATGGTGTATTTAAGTAGATTTAAGTGGTCTCCAAAGACGGAGTGCGAGAAATTGAGAAAATCTTTATCATCATCGGATGCTATAGCACAAATATCTCCTTCATCGTATAAGCATGGTCCAGAGTTAAAATCCCTTCCCCATATTTTGCAAAGATCTTTGTGTTCTTTTGGATTTTATCCAGATCTTTTTGTAGGTACTTCAAGATTTGTTCCGGGTCCAAAACAGGTATGTTATTGTAAAAATGTAATAATACAGTGCAGTGGGAATTATCAATGTGCATTTTTAGCACCTGGTAATAGGTTTTGGACTCCAAAAAGTCTACCTTGCATGCATTCAACCTGTATGAAATATAAGTGCATAAGCTGCCCTTTTTCCTCCCGTGGGTAAATGGTACTGCCTGTGTACAAAACTTATTGTACCCATTAATGTGTTGTATGACATCTGCCCAGGTTTCTTGAATACATATAATATCGAAGTTATGGATGAATTCAAGCCAGGCAGGGTTAGCCAATTTAGTATTAAGGCCAGCCACATTCCAAAAAAGAATTTCCATTTGATTGGTCCTAAGAACATACTGTTTTTCACAATTATTGTGGGAAAGGTCCGCAGAAAAAAACATTAAGGTGGTGACCCTAACTGTTGGGTAAATATATGTGAGGAGTATTTGGCATTTGCTGGTGTTCTCCGTTCTCGATATTGCGGTGTGCAATAATGTCTCCTGCCATGTCTCCAGCTGGCTGGATGTCGGCCGATAACCCCATAGTACAATGGCCATAGTCACAGTATGGAACGGCCGTGGTATTTTGATCGTTGTGACCACAGACCTTATGGTCCGGGAATAATGAAATTGGACCAGATGGATTATTTGCAGTAATTAAATTTTGGACCACTTGGCTACATCCATTAACAAATCAATCTATGTCTTCCAGAGGGGAAAGCATATCAAATCTATTTTGCAGGGATACACTGAATTGGGAGTGATTTATGGGGTGAATGAATCTCTGCTGTGGAACATGGGAAGTATGATTCATTTGGGGATAGAAATAGCCAAGGTGCAGTACATTTATTCCACGGTTAATCACGTGATCAGGTCCAAGTCGGCGCAGGATCTCATATGTTAGGTTTGGTGTTCTAAACGTAAGGACAATATAATCATGGCGCAGGAATGAACAGATGCGTGTCGCATCTTGGTCGTAAAGTTGGCGCAGTGCTGAAGTTGTGTTGCGTGCGGCACGCAACTCCAGCACTTTTCCAACTTGCCCTATCTTTTACATGGTGCGTCAAGCCTTACGCCTGCTTCAAGCAGGCGCAGGGTTTTGACGCATCAGCGTTGGGAAAGTGACTCAGTAAAATCTTGTAGATTTCACTGAGTCACTTTTCAGGGGCGTTCCTGCGACGGAACGCCCCCCCCCCTGCACCGGAAAGCCTACATGAAACCTGACGCAGGTTTCATGTGGCGCAGGGCCTTACACCGTGACGCATCTCCATAGATGTGTCACGTTGTAAATGCCTCGTAGGGATGCGCCACATTTACGCCGCCTTGCGTGACGCAACAGCGGCATAAACGTGGCGCAAGGGGCTTGTAAATCTGCCCCTGTGTCTTTAAGTGTTGGTGAGTGCTTATGTGGCCGTATGAGTGAGTGTATAAGAGACTGCATGGGGAGTGAATGGGTGTGTGTCCATGATGTCATCAGTGATATCATTTGCTATGTCATCAGTAATGTCATTGATTATGTCATGAGTGATGTAATTGGTGAGGTCATAAGCAATGCATTGTGGGGGAGTAAGTTATAGTTAGCACAGGTAGCTACACTGCTTAATTTCACTGGGTTTGTACAAGTAAAATCTAATCCTAACTATTACGTCCCTGTAACCTTTCTTTTTTTTTTTGTGAGTTTCTAAGGTTTTTTTCTTCTATTATTTAACTATAACGTCCTTGTACCCTCTGGGTTTTTTCAGTGAATTTCTAAGGTTTTTTTTCCTTCTGTTTCCTATAACATCCATGTAACCTTTGTTTTTTACAGTGAATTTGTACATTTTTTAACTTTTTAATTCTAACTGCAACCTGTCACCTTTGAGAGTGGGTATGTGAGTGGCTGTGTGGGACAGTGAGTGGGTTTGTGATTGCCTGTGTGAGTCTGTGAGTGGGTCTGTTAGTGCCTGTATGGGTCTGGGAGTGCCTGTGTGAGTGGGTCTGTGAGTCCCTGAGTGGAACTTTGAATGGGTCTGGGAGTGCCTGTGTGAGTGGGTCTGTGAGTCCCTGAGTGGAACTGTGAATGGGTCTGTGAATGCCTGTGTGAGTGCCTGAGTAGGTGTGTGAGTGCCAGTGTGGGTGTGTGAGTACCTGCACATCTGTGAGTGGTGCTATGCATTTTGGGTATTTTCTTACCAAGTGTATTTAAAAGGAAGAACCATGGACTCTGGTCTTACCAGGAGAGAACAAGAAAGAAACAACTCAACACAGTCACTACACATCAGATTGTGCTCCAGTAGATCAACAATGCATTCACCTCCATTAAGCATTTCATATTGTTTATCAACATGGAATATGAGAGAAAACACTCTTGCTTTTGCTTTGCCAAGCCCAATAAGTTAGGATTTTTTGCGCTTTACCGAAGTAGAGTACCAACTGGGGCACCTGCTATGCTTGAATTTGTAAGTGCTTCCTGTTGAGGTATAATTTCTGTGAAATCAGCACCAGGGTCAGAATTGAATCTCATTTATTTCAAGAAGAGTCTCCAGTTTTGCCCAAGACATCTACCCAACTGGAGTACTTTAATTTGGTTAACATCATCATCAAACATTCTTTATTCGGCCTTGCAACCATTAAAGCTTTATACAAATGTATATTAAAACCATCATAAAAAACAACTGGAATTATAAAGTCCAAATACTGGATTACATGTTACCCCTAGCTGTAAATATAACATCTAACTAGATAAAACAATCTGTACAAATATGTTTGTGTCATTTAAAACAATCATAAGGACAAAGATGATCATAATAGCATAATCATAAAATTGAGTGTAGCAACTAGCTATACAATTTAAAAATAATCTATATAAAGCTCTTAGTGTCGTTCCGAGAGATTTAAAGTATAAAGTGCAACCTAAAAGGCTGCAAATCTGAGGCATTATTGCTAACAGGAGATAACAATCACAGTATTACTCATCAAGGAGCTTCTCCGAGAAAGGCGGCCATTTCAAACTATTATGATTATGATTATGTGTAACCACAAACTGTACGTACTACATCTAACCAGTAAAAACGGTCTTTATGTACGAAACATATCTCATTCACATATTAGAAAACTATTAGGGAGTATAGTGAAGACGGGCATTCTAAAATGTGCAATTTTGGTAGCCTTATCACAGAATTGCATATTACCACAAGATATGTGTCTTACATCTCACCAATATAAGCAACCCTTTTTTACAAATGAAATCTTATTCACATAGTATAAAGTCTTAAAATATAAAATACAACCGTGCTTCCTAAACAAATGTGATCTTGGTAACACAGGCACACAATTGCATATTACCAGAAGCTATGCAACTTACATTTAACCAATCTATGGAGCCTATGTATAACATTCATTATCATTCACAATTTAAGCAGTCTTCATAGGTTTAGCTAATAACAATACCAATGTTAGTAATTCAAATTATTAGTTTTATCTCAAAATGCTACGGGATATGTTGCAAAAATCATTTCCCCACTTGATTCCTAATGCGCACCACTACCTAAATGAATTTATATGTCATTAGGCATTTATATTCTGTTTCAAGGAGCTACAGATAATACAAAGCCGGACTGCATTGTCTGATGTTCAGAGGACAGACAACCTTAGAAACCGGATTATAAATGATTTCTGTGGTTCAGTACATAACTAGGGTCAGAATTGACAATTGCCCGAAGATGTTGCAGGATGCGATTGTAAACCTGGAGCTTAGTGCTCCCAACATATTGTAAATTACAAGAACATTGTAAAATATAAACAGCATAATCTGTTTTACAGGTAAACAATCCTTTGATTTTAGTAACATCTTGACTAAAAGCATCCTTATATTCCCTAGTATTGCTGCCAAACTTACAGGCTCTGCAGGAACTGCATTTAAAAAAAACCTGTACGATTAGAGAGCCAATTAGATGATTTCACTACTTCTGGACGGGTCTTCACCAAGACATCCCTCATAGAGGGAGCCCTCCTAAAAGTGATACATGGAATCTCATCTAATAATGGTGCTAAAGTTATATCCGTCTTCAAGATCGGCCAGTCAGATTTAAGAATGTTATGGATCTTTCTTTCATGACTACCATAAGTAGTAATTAATCTAACCTTCATATCTTCTTTTTCAGGTAACTGCATCTCAGCTTCCAAAATATACATATCACGAGGCCATAAAACAATGTTTCCCCCTTTGTCTGCCTTATTTACGATGATGTTTCCATGGTCATTAATTTTAGGCTTGAGGGTAGAGTAACGAATCTCCGCGTGACTTCTACGTTTTTGTTTTCGGGCAATGGATTTGTTTATTTCTTTCAAATCCTCAACTATACGGTCAATATACACATCTATTGCATCTCTAGGCATCATGGGAACAAATGTAGAATGAGGACAAAATGGACTTGTAGCTACACTACTACTAGCAGCCCCCATGGAATGTAATACTGCCTGAGTGGACGCAGGAGGTTAATTTACAGAATCTACTATCACATGCATAGTTTTTTAAAATCTGGACATCGGAAATTAGCACATTTTTACTGGGTAGAGAATCAGTGAACATAGTATTTGCAATATTAATAACTTTATTCAATTTATGGAATTTCATCAATTTCAATTTGCATATAAATTTAAATACGTCAATACGAGATTGAACATACTTAAAATCATTCTTAGGGCAAAATGATAAACCTAATGCCAAAAGTTGGGTTTCAGCTATATCTAAATCCAGATCAGTGAGATTAATGACGGTGTTACAGTCACAATGTTAGAGGTTTTGGCAGAGGTTAATTCATTTGAGGGGCTACTTTTCCTCTCTTCTTTTTCATGAAGCCTACTCTGTTTCCTCCTTTCATTGCGGCATTTGTTTAGTTGGTGCAGTTTTTCATGGATGGAGGGAATCTCGGCCTCAATGTTTGCCACCTGTCCTCTATCATAAACCCCAATTCCTCGGAAGTGTTAAATCCACTCATTACAGACGAATAGCCTGCCAATGAACTGCTCTCATCTGAATCCACAATACTTATGGCAGAACTCAAATCCGTATCGAAGGTTTCTGAATGTTCAACCTGTTGTACTGACAAAGTTGAGTTTGAACTTGATGAGACTTAGCTGTTAACGCCTGTCGCTTGACATACTCATTTTTTTTAGAAAAAGTGAAGATACGTCCCTGTTCATAATCAGCTCGGTCCCGAGCGTCTTGATGGTACTTTCATGCTTGTCAAGGCGCTTTTTAATTTCATCCCTTGTTTTTGCAATATAGTCCTTTTGTTCCATTGCATCAAGTTCTTTATTAAGTACCTCAATTTGTCGCATAATATCCAATCTGTCAATTTCTGCATATTTGATGAGAATACACACCATATTCATTGACGCCTCCAAATTGTTGGCTGCCCATTCCTTCCGCATGAGGGGGTTGGGTTTCTCAAAAGATAGAGAAATGAGAACTCTCAACCCCCGCGGTACTCTGCCAGCCTCTTTATACTTCTCTAGGGACTTTTTCTCCCACCATTTAGTGAGCTCAGCCTTTTGTAATTCCTCCAACTTTTTAAATTTGCTTTTGACATCATCCTTATCTACTGTGCCAGCCAAACCTTTATCTGTGACCTCAGTGTCCGGTAAATTCAAGAATAAGGCATCCACTATAAGCTTGCGGTCTCTGAGCACATCAGCTGCCATTGCTTTGACAGCAACAACTAACACGGAGAATAATTCAGCACGTAATAGGACCAGGAAAATGTCCGTGTAACCAAGTCCTAAAAGTATAGATTCGCGCGATCTCTTCACCCGCTAATAGCCTTATGTATGGTAGCGCTGATGACGGCTCACCTCAATTGTTGCTCTGAAGATCACCGGGGGTCCTTCGACTTCACAAACAAACTCCGAACACCGGCAAAGCAGAACCGCCGCGACGTGTCACCAACTCCTTCCTTCCAAGGCTGCGGGGGACTGGACAAAACAACTCCGCCTGGGTCAAACAAGGTATCGCAGCGCGATACAAACTGCAAACATCCAACCACTTGCAAAGAGAGGGTCCGTATAGGCGGCACAGTTACACCGCCGAAAATGAATTGGAATCCAAAATCCTGTAGTGAAGCAGTTCACAGGCAACAATGACAGACCACTTGAGCGCGATTTAAAGTGATGAAGTGCTTTATTTCTCCATAGCTGGCAGTGTGACGCGTTTCGACCGGGGGAACCCGGTCTTGATCACATGATGAGATCACAAACCAGCGAGTTTTTAATGCAGATAGAGAGCACTAACTCCTCCCAATTTGGCATAAAGAACATACTTTTGACAATAATGACCTAATAGTACATAATTCAATGCTAAACTTCAGCTTGGTAGCAAAAGTATATATATTGACCAGTTATATCTAACTGAACAAGCAATAGTTAATTGAAGTAACTATAACTCGTTCCCTTGCCATGCACAGTATTTTCACCAATTATTTAATCTCAGATGTCTCACTGATCTTATCAATGAAGTCATAGAACATGCCTTGATTGATATAATATGCGAGGTAATAAGCAGTGCATGGCGAGAGCGCCATTTATAGTTACTTCAGGTAACTATAACCGATAAACAATGTATTTTTTAGTTAATATGTTTTATTTACATTTTCACCCAACTATAACATCACTTTAACCTTTGCTTTTTTTAAAGTGAATTTATGAGGATTTTTTTTAATATAAGATAAAGTAACAAAATGAAGGGTGTCAACTTAAGTAAGGCAGACCTCACCTAGTGGGTTTGATAAAGGGTTAGAAGACCAATATATAAAAGGCCAGCCTATTGGCTTTATCAGGTGGTCAGCACATTAACACATATAAAGCAGACCTTTTATCCCTCATGGGAACAGTCCAGCCCGAATTGCCAGGCCTGGTCCTCCCTGACCTAGAACACAAGAAACCCAGGACTGGTTTTGCCCTAGTTATGTGTACATCAGCCAGGTAAAGCTTGGTTAAAGTACCCCGAGCGATTGCCAGTGGTTAGACATATTGCAAGCATTCCTCCCACCAACTTTTGTGTGTTTCTTGTACCAACCTAAGTGGCATGGGTATGCCCAGACGTGGGGCCCGTGCTCACTGTGCTACTGGAACCAAGCTATACCCGAATGATGAGCCCATGCCTAGGAGGAAAACAGGCCTGGGTTCCCATGAGGAGTAGGTTCAACACTGAATTACATATGGCTACTCCGAGCGATTAGCAGTGGTTAGACAAATTGTAAGCATTCCTTCAATCACCTTTTGTGTGTTTCATGTACCTCCCCAAATTGCATGAGTATGCCCAGATGGGTGTCCCATATTCACTGTATCATTGGAACCAAGCTGTACCTGGCTGTTAAGAATGTTGCAATACTGGCAAATTCTTATTACTGTCACTGCTGACTAAGGTATATTGAGAAAACAATACTGCTGGTTCGTTGGGTACAATATCTAATAAAGTTAACATCACTTTTCTCCTTAAGGAGAATAAAGACCCCTTAGACTGCACTAGTTATCTCACTGATCAACTTTGACCTCAAGATAACGGTCAAAATTCTTGTGATCTGGTTGCGTTGGATGATTTTGCATCTTATACATAAGTTCCAGGTGGGATTTGGTCCAGGCCTATGCTCTCGCAATCCCATCTTTGACACTTGAATACTTATTATGTCATACTAAATATGAGACTAAATTGACTCTCTCGCTAGACACTGAAAGAGCGTTTGATCACGTAGAATGGTCATATCTCTTCCGCGTGCTCTCTAGGATGGGACAATTTTAGGCTTTTTTATGATTCGCTCACTGAAAATGTTAAGTGCAGTGGCCTTTTGTCATGTGCCTATGTAATTCATCAAGGCACGAGCATTGGAAACCCTCAGTATCTGCTCCTCTTTCTGTAGGTCCTCAAGCCCTTGTCCATTTGCTATTTGCCTTTTGATGGCCATAGAGGGCATCAGATTAAGTGATAGTGAGGTCAAGGCCCTGTTTTATGCCTGTATTGATCAATTCTCCCCACTATCTGGTTGTATAATCCATTGGACCAAATTAGAGACGATCCTAATGTTGAATTTGACTACTAGTGAATGTATTCATATGTACAACAAGTGTTGAGTGTCAGAAGAGCCATAAATATCTAGGAATATACATCAAAGGGGTCATCTAGAATGGTTGAGGATAATCACTTGCCTTTGACAGAGAGTTTGAAATTGGATTTTCTCCTGTGGAAGCATCTGAACCACTCACTCTGGCAAAAGGTGCAGACAGTCAAAATTATGGTGACTTCTCACCACCATTTTGAGTTGGGGATGCTGTCTCTTCAGATACCCGGTACATTGTGTTTAGGAATAAAGTATGACAAATGATCATTTATCTGCAGTAGGTGCTGGCCCAGGTTACGAGTATCTACACTGTGGACATAATGTAGCAGGGAGCCTCTGCTTCCCACATATGACCTCATATGGTTTGCCCATCCACCTTTTTCAAAAAATCCCAGTATCTTCATGACTTGAAAGACGGAGCTAAGTGGGCCACATTTGAATGCCACATTCTAGGATATCCAAACATTTCCTGACTGGTTTACCTCTCATACACATTGCTTCATTGCAGAGAACCCTATTCTTGCATCTATCTTGGCATGACGCTTGACCGATAGGTTTGTTTCTCCACAACAAAGCTAAGCTGTGATATAACTCTGCTTTCTGCACAGACAATAAACCGTTGGTTCGGCTGTCTTGGTATAACAATGGGGTATACTACCTGGTCCAGCTGATTCCTGATGGCATATTCTAAACCTTACAGATGATTAGAGACAAATTTGATCTCCTGGCATCGGACCATTAGAAGTATCTCCCGTGGTTATGCATACCCTATGATCTTCTCCATTCTCCAGGATCGCAGCTGGAGATGACCTCTCTTTGCTCCTGTTCCCCATATTCCATCCATCGCTGTTCTCGATAGGTGTCCAACTCTGCTCTCCACCTCAATATATGCATCTGCCTTGAAAGTTTGGGTCTTTCTTAACCTGAGCGCCTGTTTTACTTTTGATTCCCTTCTTAATCCTTCTGGGGTAGGTCCAATCCTGACAAATCCAGACTGGTTTCTTTGGACCCCTTGAACAAGTCTTTCATCATCTGCCTGGTTTGGAGGAACTCGTGGAAGCATGGGTAAGTCTTGCAAACTAGGAGCTGCCTGACATCTCTCCTCACTTCCATCCTCCCGCTTGAGAAATCACCTGTCTTGAGGGTTTCTCAACAAGAAATCCACATTTCCTTGTCCCTTCCTTTTCTATAATAAGAGTTGAATTTAAAGGATTGTCACGTCAAAAACCGTCTCATTACCATTACATTGTTGCCTTCCAAGTGTACGTGATCAGTGTATAACTTAAATTCTCTACCCTCAAGATAGTACTGTAAAGTCTCAATAACCCATTTAATAGCAGGATATTCTTTCTGAACAACAGAAGAGTTAATTTCTCATGGTAAGAGTTTTCTACTAACATACACTATTATTTTCAGGTTTCACCTGCACAGCGCTTCTAGGGTTTTTAATATAAACCTAAAATGGACTTACATCCCGCTTCGTCTCTTTCCTGGCTTCTCATTGCTTCCTGAGCGTGCCACTTACCTTTCCTCCATTTCTATTGGCTGTAGCATATTTTCCTGAATTTACCAGTGCTTGTTCCTCATCTGTTTCTTTTACAGTTTCCCACTGCCGAAATACTGTTATCATCGCCTTTGGTAGAACTGTATTTCCATAAAGTTTTGCCTTTTACTATTAAAGCATATTCATAGACCAATGTATCACCTGAGAGATTAAGTAATTAATCTCACAAAGTTATGCGGGACCGCCAAGACTTGTACCTGGAACCTCAGCTCTCAAGTCAGCAGCTCTGGCCACTGCGCCACATCCACCCAACTCAGTGTTATCTGTCAGGGAGCTCTTTATTTCTCCTGGACGATGATTGATGAAAACAGCTCTTTATTAATTATACTAGCAGCCCGTCCCGACGTTGTCCGGGATCAATCAGGCTTCTGGGCCCCCGCCCGTCCCAACGTTGTCTCAGGCTTCAGGGCCCCCGCCCGCCCCGACGTTGTCCGCGGGTCCCCCGGAGCGCACCCGCCACTTTCAAGACCCCCAATGAGCCGCACACGGGCCGCTTCACCTACCTCAGCCGCCGCTCCTCACCGCCTGTCCGCCGCTCCTCCCCGCCTGTCCGCCGCTCCTCCCCGCTCTCATGTCCACCGCTCCTCCTCGCGCTCCTGTACGCCGCTCCTCCCCGCGCTCCTGATGTCAGCACGCACGTCGCGGCCGGCGCTACTTCCAAGGGAATACTTTTTTTTAATCACAAATATTTTAAAGAACGTATATTTTATTTTTTTATATAGCCTATGTCCATCTGCAGACCCTGACAATTACAACGAAATGGATTGGTGCTGTGGTTCCTGAGTTTACCCGCCTCAAAGGTTCAAAGTTGTCTCTTTATAATAGTAGTATATATATTACCTACTGGCGGTCGCCAGTAGGTATATATAGTTAGGATTTTTTCTCTATGGGATTTTTGAAAATTCTATGTCTAATAACTTTGGCGTTTGTGGACGGAATTGGCTGAAATTTTCAGGAAAATGGAACATTTTGTTTCTGAGCAGCCCCTGAAAATTTGGGGGGGGTTCGTCAAGGGGGGGCCGAGAAAAAAGGGGGGTCCCAAAACGTGTTTTTAACATTGAGTTTTCCATAGGGCGGTTGGCCTCACTTTTAGCCCGAACGGCTGAATGGATTTGCACGAAACTTGGCAAAATTGTAGGGACTGGTAGCCCGATGTGCCTTTTGTAGGTCTCAATATATGTGCTCCAGTGGATTTTGAGAAATTAACATTTAAAAAAAGATATATATCTGTAACAGCGGACCGGGCAGCGCTCCAGGACGCGTACTTTTCGCGCAACGGAGCTTTGTGAAGCGAAGCTGATTGGTTCTCCGGCGTCTGTCAACATTCCAAACAGTCCGTAGCGGCCGCCATCTTGTCTCTCGGTAGGATCGAGAGACAAGAGGAGGCCAAAGCGAAGGGGCAAATGACCATAAGGGGGAATAGTAGATCCTCGCTGACCCCCTACGTTTGATGTGGAGGTTTTAAAAGGGCTCCGCGGGGCAAAAAAAAAACAAAATAATAATAATCGAACGGCTGAATGGATTTGCACGAAACTTGGCAAAATATTAGGGACTGGTAGCCCGATGTGCCTTTGCTAGGTCTCAATATATGTGCTCCAGTGGATTTTGAGAAATTAACGTTCAAAAAAAGATATATATCTGTAACAGCGCTCCGCTTCGCGTACTTTTCGCGTTACGGAGCTTTGCGAAGCTGATTGGTTCTCCGGCGTCTGTCAACATTCCAAACAGTCCGTAGCGGCCGCCATCTTGTCTCTCGGTAGGATTGAGAGACAAGAGGAGGCCAAAGCGAAGGGGAAAATGACCATAAGGGGGCATAGTAGATCCTTCCTGACCTCTTAGGTTTGATGTACCATTTTGTCAAGTTTGGTGTAATTCCGTTCAGCCATTCAGGCTGTAGACGTATGTAAATGTCCTATGGAAAATTGCATGGGGAAAACACATTTGAAAGTGTTGAAATTTAGAACCAATTAAAATGTTACTTTGGTTTTGTATTTGTGTGTGATGAAAGTTAATTGGTTATGTATATATGTCAAATGAGAGGAAACCACAGCCATTTTGTGATACTACTGTCTGAGGTACATTTGTGAGGAATTTTTGGTGGTGAATTTCTGGTGTTTGATTTACACAGTACTAACACTTCTGCTACTTTTAAAAAGGTGAGTTGTTAATTTGTAAGGGGAACTATGTTGTACACTTGAAGATAATTTGAAAAATGTTTTCTGTTATTTATTTGCAGTCCTTCTGTTATACTAAATACTTGATAAAGTTAGTTTTATATTATGTATTACTAAAAACGATAAATGAAAGTGATTATTTTTTTCTGCAATTTACAGCAAGCAATTTCAAAATAAAATGGCTCACAATGAAGAGACCGTGGCTATTTCTTTTGAATTGTCCACTACATTGATTGAAATTGAGAGCACCAATAATGAAATATTGTCACAAGGAGGACATGACTTGTATGATTCCATTAGATTGATTGAAATGGACAGCACCAAGAATGAAATATTGTCACAAGGAGATGACTTGAATGATTCCACTACATTGATTGAAATTGAGAGCACCAATAATGAAATATTGTCACAAGGAGGAGATGACTTGTATTATTCCATTAGATTGATTGAAATGGACAGCACCAATAATGAAATATTGTCACAAGGAGGAGATGACTTGAATGATTCCACTACATTGATTGAAATTGAGAGCACCAATAATGAAATATTGTCACGAGGAGATGACTTGAATGATTCCACTACATTGATTGAAATTGACAGCACCAATAATGAAATATTGTCACAAGGAGGAGATGACTTGAATGATTTTTTTGATCAATCTCTTGATGGCGAATTTATCGAGTGTTTGGAGACCATAGAGTTACAAGAATCATCATTGGAGACTTTTAATGAGGACATTGCTGATGAGGACATGTTACTAGTTCTTTCAAATTTAGAAAATTCTGAAGAATAAATTTATATTTAGAAATCAAAAATTGTTTGAGACATTATTCATTTTTATTTTTAATTTATGAGGTTGTAGCGAAGTGATTGTAGTATAAAATGAGACTTATAGTATAGAGTGCAACATTTTTATGTTACATGGTAAGTTTACTCATATTTACTTCCCTTCTGCCACTATATTATCTCCAATGTGTATTTGACATCTCTTCTTCATCTCCGGCCTCCTTTCTCTCACTGTGTGTCTCCGATGCATCTTATCGCTGCTATTTTGTGTAATTACAGAAGAGAGTAAAATAAAATAGTTCGGAACGTGAAAAGGGGGCAAAGTAGAGTACTCCTCACCCCCTAGGCCTTTTTAGGCGGTCCCAAAAGGATCAGTTTCTGCTTTCCTGAGAGATTATGGTATGAGTTCCATATACCACAATAACTTGCATTACAACATGCAAGATATCTATCTCCTATTACCAACTTTTGGAGATATTCGCGCTAAGCGCGAATATCTCCAAAAAGTAACACCTGCCCTGAGCAGTTCTTAGCCATGTTATCCAATGGGAGGTGGATAACATGGCTAAGAGCATTAGCTCGGTAATGCATGAATATCGCTGAGTTTTTAGCGATATTCATGCATTGCGGCCGTTTATTATCGCATTTGCGATAAACCTTGATAATAGCAAGGTTTATCTTCGATAATTTCTGACGATGCTTAGTGGTAAAAAATTGGTTGGTAAGCATCGTTAGCGATAAATATCGCTTAACTTTGGTAATATGCCCCAACGTCTGTTAACGTTCGATTCGAAGGAAATGAGGAAGTGTTGAAAAACATTGTCTGCGCCATCTTGCCTTTTTTGAAATGCCACACTTTTGTCGTGCACGGCAGCCATTTTAGATGTCTTGACCAGACCCACTCTCTGCACGCTGTCGATTCGTAGCATGGCTCCTCACCCACGCAAGCATCTTCCCTAGGCACTGGTCACCACCGCTCTCTGTCTTATGCATGGGCAATAAACCTCCCCCCATCTGTGCTGCTCTTCCCTGAGAATCACACTCTGTGCCCGCCCGACACCTCCCTTTCGCCCTATTCACTACCGCACCCTCTGACACTCCTCTTTCTCTGTGTCCGATTGTCCAGGCTATCAGCTAGCCCTGCAGATGTAGTTTATGGCCCCAGCTGTAAAGAATCACCCCTCTTCAAAGGAGTTATAGTAGATCAAGGCCCACACCCGATGAGATCCGTCACACCACACGTGTTCCTACTATCTGAAAACCATCCTGTATTGTGATTGGGGAGGGGACCGAGCCTGAAGCGGAAGATTCCAGGAATGACTCTTTGTACATCAAAGTTTTTACAATTATGTGTCACATTAAAAATATATAGCACTCCAACAAAGTAGTAGGAATATAAAACTTTAATAACATATAAATATATACAAGAAAACAAAAACAGTAAAAACATTTAAACAACGAAGAGACCGTGGCAATTTCTTTTGAATTATCCAATAGATTTATTGAAATTGACAGCACCAATAATGAAATATTCTTGTCAGTAGCGGTCTGTTGTGCGAATAGTTCCAAGGCAGCAGAACGCGCTGAAATCTAGATGGCACGAAAGTGATGTCTAGTAAGTTGCCGCCCAGCAAAAAACGGCGTGGGGCGCCGCGGGGGTGAGTGAGTCCAGTAGGCACCACAGCTATTCTTACCGGCATTGCAGAATTACTGCTGGGGACAATGCCTGTGCTGTAGCAGGGTCACAGCAGAAACAAAAAGGATTCTGTTGAAGATGTTGTTGGTTTTCAATTTGAAAACAGTTCTGGTGTCAACTGCTATGCTAATGTAGTGGTTAATGTTTTGTTTTCTCTAGAAAATGTAAAAGAGGGGGAGGCAGTCCAAAGTTCCGTTAAAAGGGCAAAGGAAAGGATCGGTGGTTTGAACTATCAGTCAAAAAGGGGAGGGGGTGCAATAATTTTTCCTACCGGGTCACACTGTGCTTTCACCGGAAGTGAGGTCTGCAGGATTCTAGTAATTCAAAGTGAGGCTGGCGCCAGCATGGGAGCGCCGACGTCCCGCGGATACAGTTTCGTCACTCCACGGGCGATCATGGCAGTCATTCCCCATCGGGGGTCGGAGACTCCCGCGGCTCCTCTAGAATCTTCAAGGTCGTGGAGGACTACGGTGGTGGAGTCAACCAGTGACCGGGCCATTTCTTTATGCTGGGCCCGCTCTTGCCAGGTCGACCGCCATTTTGAGAGTTCGGCAGCTACCGGCGATCGCGGGGTCACATGAGCGGACGGGCTCCACCCTGCCGGGCGAGACGTTGCAGCATGGCCACAGTGGAAGAACCCTTTTCCGGGCGCCTGGAGCGCTGAGGGTGCAGCTGGGAAGCCTCCACCTGGGGAGGCGGGAGAGGCCTGTTCGCACCGTCTCTCCCTCCCAGTGCACCCCACGGCGTCTCGCTTGAGATTTGTTATGGCCGGACCAGGCGATGAGGACGAGGGGGGGGGGGGTCGGAGGCATGTGCAAGACATTCCCCCCCAGTGTTGTCGCAGCCATTATAAAAGAAAGAAGTGTCCCGTCCGTCTTCGGGCCGGGCTTCCGGTGGATGTCGGCCGGACGCCCCTGGCTCTGGCCCCATGAACGGGTTTCTTGGTTTATCGGCTGCAGCCGGATCCCGTCGGCCTCGGCCCCCCGACCGTTGGTGGCCGGACCGGAAGAGCATGTGGCGGGACTACCTGCAACTCTCAAGGGCCACCGCGGCCGGACTGGGAGAGAGAGGGGAGGGTCGAGGAGACATTCCCCCCCCCTGCAACTGTTCAGCGTTGTAAAGGCAATCCCCTGGCCGGGTCCCGCTGGCCTCGGCCTCTCCTCCGGCTACACCCTACGTTAGGATCTCCTGGCCGAGGCGTGGCAGCAGGACCTGCCTTATATGGGCTGCTCCCGGCTGGGCGTAGCCGGAACCCTGCCCCACCTTGGAAGTTTCCAGAGTGGGGGCGGATGTTCTACTGACTTGCATTTTCCCTAGTCTATCGATTTTTTTGGCGTGGCAGGCGGTGGGACAGCGAGGGGTGATTTGGTTTCTCTTACTGTTTTTCTGGTCTCTCATCACTGGCATATTTTAACGTTTTCTTGTTTCTAGGACATTAATAGGTTTTATCATTACGTTATGTTATCGTTTCTTTGTTCGTTGTTTAATAAAAGTTCATGTTCATCAGTGGCCTACTGATTTTCGTTTTCCTATTTTTTTCTTTCCAGGTTGTTTCATGGTAAAGTTTCTGTTAACAGGATACAGTGATCACTTCGTTATTATTGCATATGTCCTTTTCACTAGGGGTGCTCTCTGGTCGGGCCAGATGACGTATCTCTAGTAAATGGTCCGGGTGAAAAAGGTGCATCAATCAGTGGGGAGTAGATAGGCATGACAGATTACAACGGGGGAGAAAGGTCCGCATTACGTACCCTTTCACTACTTGCAAAGATTTTCCTACGTTTATTTGCAAACAGGGAATACCTCCAAAAAGAACTAATTCCCAAACAGTCAATGTTCGGACAATCAATCAATCAATGAGGAATGAAATAGGTACGACGTGTTAAAGGCTTGCGTTACCTACCCTTCACTATCTGCAAAGGGAGAGAGAATATTCCTATTCTTCCTCGTTTGCAGGTAGAGAAGATCCTTAAGAGAATTAACTTTGAACAATTCAATGCTCGATTGAAACAATCAACAAGGGGTACTGTGAACACAAATGAACGCCGCTTATGTACATACGCATTGCTATTTTCAACAGGTTGTTCCTAATGTTTCTATTTTAGCGAGGTCAAAAAGAGATCCCATTAGTGGCCTACTGATTTTGCTCGATTCCTTTTGTTTTTTTACACGATTTTTCGCTATCTGCAAAGACTAAACAGAGTATTGCGACTCTGTGCTTGTTTGTAAATAGAGAATGAACCAAAGAGAACAATCAATCAAATGGAGAGAGAAGCAGGCACGACGGATTACAAAGGGGGCAAAGGGCTGCGTTAACTACCCTTCACTATCTGCAAAGAGAGAGTACTCCTAATAGAAATGAGGGATGGGGGCAGCATTCAAAGCAGATCAGTGTGCATAAACACGAAAATGTTTTTACTTACCACGTACTTGACATTCGACAGCTTATGATATTTGCTATTAAAAAACCATTGAAATTCACTGAAAAAACCATAGGTTATAGACCATATATAGTTAGGAATTAGCATTTACAAAACCTTGAAAATTCACTGAAAAAACCATAGGTTATACACCATATATAGTTAGGAATTAGCATTTAAAAAACCTTATTTTACTCACACAAAACCATTGAAATTCCATATATAGTTAGTTGCACTAACTATATATCGCGCAACCGCAATCCACTGCTGATCATGTCACATATTACATCATTCATGACATGGTCAGTGACATCACTGATGACATCACTGATGACATCTCAAATGACATCACTGATGAGCCGGAAGTCTACGGAAGTGCTTCACGTTGCAGCTCGCTGACGGTTTGCTGTTTACCGTGAGGAATCGTTTGGCTCGGAGGACCCGAATCTTTCCTCGCTGGCGGCGAATTAAGGTGAGCTTGTAACGTTTGAGGCAGCCGCTGGGAGACTCGTGGGTTTGTGACGAGATACGAGGATAAAAGTGTTCGTTTTCTTTACAAACGTGGTGAACATTACACGTATAAAAGAATTTTTGAACTTGTGCTAATTACCATATTCCCGCAACTATAATGGCGATGGCGGCTGACATTTTCCGAGACAGGCAGCAAGCAGCAGATGCTCTGTTTTTAAATTTGCCGGCAGTTGCTAACACAGGGGAGAAGCGAAAAGAACATGTTACTGAAGGAGATGATGTCAAAACTAAATTGAAAAAATTGGAAAAATTGCTCCGGACGGAGCTTACTAAATGGTGGGAACAAAAGAGCCTGGAAAAATACAAGGAAGCTGAAAGGGTTCCTCGAGGCTTAAGGATTTTAACAGCCCCATCCTTTGAAAACCCAAATCCCTTGATGTTGAAAAAATGGGCACAACATAACCTTGATGCATCCATGGGCATGGTATGCATATTAATTGAATACGCCGAGATCGATAGAGTCGAACTAATGACCCAGATTGAGAAGCTTAATCTTGAGTTGAATGCTATGGAACAACAAGAGGCAATTACCAAAGGCCGAGAGGATATTAAAAAACGGCTTGACAAGTATGAAGAGTCCATAAAAACTCGTAAAGCCTTTAAATTTGCTAGAGACAAAGCTGACTATGAGAATGGCAGAGTTTTCACCTTCTCAAGGAAATTTGAATCTGCAAAAAGACAAGCTTTAACTTCATCTGTAGCAGTGCCAGCCACGACATCGCAAACTGCCCAGAACCAACAAGTGGTAGTCCCTGAGGGATCAGACACCGATACTAATTCCATCTACAGTAGTGGGGGGTCTGATGATGAAATGATTGCCCAGCATCCTGGTATTAGTAGTTTCACTCCTTCTGAGGAATTGGTTTTTATAGTGGAAGATCGGCGGAACACTCTAAGGTCGAGAGGGACACAGCCAGCAAGAGGAAGAGGCGAAACAAATCCCGTAAAGAGAGGAGGAAACGGCAACAGCTACGGGAAAAAGAAAAAAGGAAGGGGGAATGCCCAAATGAAGTAATAAATAATTTGTTGAAATTACCCACCACAAAGAATTCCAATGAAGAAAAAAATACAAATGAAGAAAAAAATATCACAGAAGTAAAAAATAAAATAAATAGCTCAAAAGAAAAAATAAATTCACAAGAAAACGATAAAAATTCTACGAGCACTATCTGTTTTGACAACTCTGATGTAAAAAACACGGTGATCAATCTAACAGAAATTGATTTAAATGCAGCGGAAACTCAACTTCTTTCATTGGGTCTCTCTTACTGCCCAAATAATGGATTCAAGTACGTACAAGCCAGAATAGACACTTTTAAATTTATAAGGAAACTTAAACTTTTGAAATTCCACACCACAAATAAAAAAAGTGAAAAAGCAAGAGCAATTGTAAATGAATCACAAACTTATAAGAACTTTACTATTGCTGACACATTGGCTCTTAAGACCGCTCATTCTCTTGCCATTGATGATGATGCATCAAATAACACCCAGGAGATATTAGGTACTATGGGTATCAGCAGTGGCAGTGCTGGCAATAGTCCCTTTTGTCCCAAATCCACATTTGTCCCAGTGATGCCTCGGGACGCCATTGACATTTTTAATGACAGAGTTGTGGATGATTTGAAGGAGCTCAATAAAACTGTGGCTAAGAACAAAAAAAGAAGAAGTTTCAGAGATAAACAATATTCTCTACTAATGCGCAAAATTAAATCTAAGGGTGACATTATTGTCAACAAAGCGGACAAAGGTGGCAATGTTGTTTTATGGCCACGTACTTTATATCTAGAAGAAGCGGAAAGACAATTAAAAGACCCACTTTGTTACAGGAAAGCCTCCTACAATGAACTCAACAAAGTAAAAACTCTTGTACATTCTAATCTTGCATCTTGGAAGAGGGTAGGATTGATTAGTAAAAAGGAATTTGACTTTTTGAAAAAAGATTTTCCTATCACTCCGACGTTGTATCTTTTACCGAAGATTCATAAAGGCACTACACCGATACCAGGGCGGCCAATTATTTCTGCTCAAAATAGCCTGTTGGAACCCCTCTCCAAATATGTTGATTTCTATCTACATGGATATATGGAGGCCCTTCCTAGTTACCTAAAAGACACTGGTGACTTTTTGATGAAACTTAAAGAAGTTGTTTGGAATCCTAGCTATCTTTTTGTAGTCATGGACATAACATCTCTGTACACCTCCATTAATCATGCTGATGGGTTGAATGCTATTGAATATTTTTTATCTACTAGAGACATCAAGTTCTATGAACATAGTAAAATGCTCATCAGTATGATTGATTTATGCCTTAAGAATAATTTTTTCCTTTTCAACAATGAAGTTTATCAGCAACTACGTGGTGTAGCCATGGGTGCGTGCTTCTCCCCCAGCTACGCGTGTTTACACGTGGGCTGGTGGGAGAGGCACGTCCTGGGTGGCATCCGTAGTCTGGAGGAGGATGAAATTGGCATAGTAAAGATGTGGCGCTTCATCGATGATGTTTTTATAATTTGGCAAGGGTGCAGTTCATCAGCAAAAGAATTTGTTAGTAATATCAATAACAATTCTTTAAACCTAGAGTTTAGTGCCAATATTAGCGATGTTAGTGTCAACTTCCTAGACGTGGAGGTCTACATTAAGAATAATGAAATCATGACTAGGATGTACAGAAAATCCACAGCTGGGAACTCAATCCTACATGCCCAGAGTAACCATCCCCACCATCTTATTAAGAGCATCCCGTATGGGGAGTTTTTAAGAATTAAACGGATATGCAATAATGAGATTGATCTCATGAACTGTTTGAATGGATCTTACCAAAGATTTTTACAAAGAGGCTATGAAGTTTCTAACCTCACTAATTCTCTCAAAAGGGCTTTATCAACTCAAACAAGTGTAATGGTACAACAACCTGCTTCAGACACTTCTGAAGAGGCAGTTGTTACAGTGAAAGAATCTTCCATTCGGCTAATCACCACTTTTAACAACCAACACAAAAAGATGAGGCAAATAATTAAATCTAATTGGCCCATCTTAAAAACAGATATTGTGGTGGGCCCATTGGTGGGAGACCTTCCCAATATTACTTTTCGACGAGCACCCTCTATGAGGGATGCTCTAGTCAAAACTAGTCCTGAAACCATCATTAAACCTAATTGGTACTCCAGCAAAACAGGCTTTCGTAAGTGTAGTTCATGCCGGGCATGTAAATTCGGTGTGAACACCAGCGAGTTTGTTGAGGCTTTTACGGATGCAGTAATTCCCATAAAGAATGTATATACTTGCAAAACAGACCATGCGGTCTATGTTTTAAGATGCACGTGCGAGCTATACTATGTTGGGAGCACTAAGTTGCAAGTATTCAATCGAATTTTACAGCATCTACGTGCTATTGTGAACTCCGATCCTAATTATCCAGTGGCACGCCACTTTAAGCTGGTACACAATAACAACCTGAATGACCTGCAATACTTTGTTATTGATGCAGTCCCCGTGAATAAGAGGGGTGGAGATAGAGAGAAGAGACTCAGACAACTAGAAAGTCAATATATTCTGAGGTTAAATAGTAAGATCCCAAATGGGCTTAACATGGGAGAAGATCTGAACAATTTTTTGTAAATATTTTATTTCATTATATGCATAACCTTTTTATAATGGATTTTATACCTTTTGTATATGGTTTTAATCTATTTTGATTTCGTTATGGATGATCTATGGATGAATTTACATTGTTACTCTGACCATCGTATTATTGTTGCATTGATGTCTGATTTTCTATATACCGAGCTGTACTAACTTGTAGTTTATAGGTATGTCCTATTGTCTGCTACCATATGAATTCTAAAAAGATGTGATTGCCCTAGTTCCCCCTCCCCTGATTAATCATAGATATGCACTGCCGACTTTTGCACTTTATTAGCACTTTGCACTTTATTAGGTTTTCTAATCTGCTCCGGATTCTTATCTGGATATAAAATGTTTGATGCTGAATTTTTGGGATTTTGCACCCTGCACTTTTCTTCTATGCACTTTAAAAAAACTTTTTGTGGTTATTATAACTTCATTACTGGTTTTAAAACATACCCCACTGAGATTGGCTCTTATCGTTCAGTTATAATATACTAATAAGGTATTATGATTATCCATTGGGCACTTGCCCTTTATGTCTATTAAGAGAATTTTTTACTGTATTGAAGACAGTTAAAATTGTACAGTGATTTCAGTGTTATTGCATTTAGCATTTACCTTACATTGTACATAGCATGTGGATGAAATACTTTCTCTACTGAATGATATTACTTTTATGTCTATTCATATGTGGGAGGAGTCTCGTTTTCCACCAGTATTTAACCACTTATGTCTCTGGGTCTTGTCATGTGATCAAGTCCGGGTTTACCGGACGAAACGCGTCATGCCGCCATCCCCATTGATGGAATAAAGCACACTATTTCGCTGTGAAACCTTGGTTTGTGGTCTGTACCTGGCTGTGTCCGTTGCTGTGTGTGTTCGGCGCTTCAGGATTGTGGATTCCTATATATATATATATATATATATATATATATATATATATATATATTTAAAGTCTAAACAGGAAGCCCCAAATTAAAGCAAAGCCACACGAAGTTCAGATCAGCACGTTTATTTGCATCCATTTCACTGCTCGCTCCTTGACAGCTTTCAGAGCAATCTTTGAACATGACGCGATTCAGGAAATAATCCTTTCTTCAGAGGCATTGTTCACAAATGGCTGGAAGAGCAGTTTTTGGCCGCGTCTGCTCATATAATCACTGGCACCTGCCACAGTGGGCGTGGCTAAATCGCAAAGCCTTCTGTGCCTTGTAGTACGCTGGCCCTCTTCCCACAGTGGGGCCACTCAACAGTCCTTGCAATTTGAACCAAGTATTCACCAAGTGGAGTAAAGTAAAGCGCTGTAAGCCCTCAGATTGCGCTTTGCAGCAGTGAATTCGTGCTCAAGGCAGCACCACCTGCATTGGAGCTGCTCTTGTCTTCGTTCCGTCTTTGCAAGCCCCTTCTCAGAGCCTGCACAAACCCTTCGTAAGGTCGGCCTCGCTTTTCGACTGGGCAAACAGACGATATCCATATAGTCTAAACAGGAAGCCCCAAATTAAAGCAAAGCCACACGAAGTTCAGATCAGCACGTTTATTTGCATCCATTTCACTGCTCGCTCCTTGACAGCTTTCAGAGCAATCTTTGAACATGTAAAGCCTGACGCGTTTCAGGAAATAATCCTTTCTTCAGAGGCATTGTTCACGAAGGGCTGGAAGAACAGTTTTTGGCCGCGTCTGCTCATATAATCACTGGCACCTGCCACAGTGGGCGAGGCTAAATCGCAAAGCCTTCTGTGCCTTGTAGTACGCTGGCCCTCTTCCCACAGTGGGGCTACTCAACAGTCCTTTCAATTTGAACCAAGTATTCACCAAGTGGAGTAAAGTAAAGCGCTGTAAGCCCTCAGATTGTGCTTTGCAGCAGTGAATTCGTGCTCAAGGCAGCACCACCTGCATTGGAGCTGCTCTTGTCTTCGTTCCGTCTTTGCAAGCCCCTTCTCAGAGCCTGCACGAACCCTTCGTAAGGTGGGCCTCGCTTCTCGACTGGGCAAACAGCCGATATCCATATAGTCTAAACAGTTCAGATCAGCACGTATATTTGCATCCATTTCACTGCTCGCTCCTTGACAGCTTTCAGAGCAATCTGCGGCCGGCGCTACTTCCAAGGGACTACTTTTTTTTTAATCGTAAATATTTTAAAGAACGTATATTTTATTTTTTTATATAGCCTATGCCCATCTGCAGACCCTGACAATTACAACGATGTATCGGGTGTTTGGATTGGTGCTGTGGTTCCTGAGTTTACCCGCCTCAAAGGTTCAAAGTTCTCTCTTTATAATAGTAGTATAGATAGTCGAAACAGATGCAATACCAAAGCTTGTTTCTCTTCACATCTGATCCTCCTGGGACAGCATCACCCAGAGTTCCACTCCTGAGGCATCTGTCTGTAGTATAATGGTCCTATTGACGTCTAAATATTGGATTATGGATTTCAATGAAATAATGGTCTTTAACCCCTTTGCTGCTAGGTCTTTTCCTCCCCTGTGCTAAGCCTTTTTTTGGCTATTTGGAGTAGTTTGCGCTTAGCCCCTGTAACTTTTTGACCACATTAGCTATCCACGCCAAATTTGTATCCTTTTCTTCCAACATCATGGGGATTTTAAAGATACTCAGGGTTTGTTGATTACCTGGAGAAGATTCAGAAATTAGCCAAAACACAGCAACATTTTCTTTTTTTTAATGGGAAACAAGTGCTGCAGATGAAAGCATCTGTTTTTTTTCCCTGCAAATGGTATCAACAAAGAGTTTGTGGTGATGAAATCACCATCTTCCCAGCTTTCAGGGACAGACAAACTTTTGTCAGAAAACCAAACTTTTTTACAGGTTTGGCATTTTACTGGGACATAGCCTATTTTTCCTATTTCCTGTGCTTTCAACCTCCTTCCAATTAATTGTGGAAATGGGTATGAAAGCAATAATGGATCCTGGAAACCTATACATTTCAGAAAAGTAGACACAATTCTAAATTCAGCAAGGGGTCATTTGTGTAGATCCTTCAAGGTTGAAAATAGGAAAAATTGAAAATGAGTTGAAAAAACAGCCATTTGTGCCAACTTTTTCACCTGTAACTTCTTCTAAGTATGCTGTGACGTTCCTAGGGCTACTTCATAAACAATCTAAAACAAACTTATAAGAATTATGGTAGTGACACTAATCACGCTATATAATTGAAATTGGTCTTTCATCCATATCATAGTATTTATGGTACTGTCTACTTTTTCAGGACCTTGTATTCATGATATGCCAATTACTGTAACTCGTGCTCCACTTGGTTAGACTATTGTGTCATCTTTTATCTGGTAAGACAGTCTTTTCATTTTTTTATTTCTGTGGCTACCCTCCACTGGCTTTAGGGACTCTAATCCTCTTTCTTTATCTCTAGTTATTATCCAAGTAATATCTGAGCCTTCGTTTTTTTTATTATTCTGTACATACACAATGTTTTAGACTAAATGGAGATTTCTTTCTACATCTCTGGTCGTATTTTCTTCCTCCTCCTTGTTGGTGCATTTTTTTCCAGTTGCACAGTAAGCTCATTTTTGTATAGTAATCTTTTTCTTTCATCTTTGTAATTATTCTCTACTTCTTTTTTTATTTTTGTATGGTGTTTGGTCTTTGGCCCCTAAATGTGGACTTTGTATGAAATAATGTAATTGTGTATTTGTTGTATATATATAGAGTAGTGACACTTAGTTCAGATACATTTTGTCTTCACAGAAAAATTGTATTGGAGGTGGCTCTCCTGAGGAAGGCAGTTCTATGCCAAAACGCGAGTTGAGACATCTTGGAAACCACCCTACAATTATAGAAATCCATGAGATTCTATGTGCTGATATTTCATTATGTGTATGTCTTTGGTCAGACATTTAATCATTTCAGTATGCTGACATTGTATATAAAAAATCCTTAGAATGTAGTATGTGTGCATGGATAATTGATTGTAGTTAGAATGTTGTATAGTTTTTCTGTGATTTAATAGCCTTAAACTTTTATTGAATTTGTATCGCAGTAAATCATTTTGTATTTTCCTACCCTTAGTGTCACTACCATCGTTCTTCTAAGTTTGTTTTAGATTGTTTATGAAGTAGCCCTAGGAACTTCACAGCATGTATTTCCCTGCCTAGGTGTACTTCTCACTAGTATCAGTGGGCCACTTGTTTTTACAGTAACTTCTTCTAAGTATGACAGATTTTTAAAGGAATTTACTGTTACATCTGGTGGTCCCTTTTGGTTGTGGGGATATATAGGACTTGTCGGTTCACCAAGAACCTACGAACTCAGAGCCAATAACTGAGCAGCGTCTTGCAATTGTTTTTCATTGTCTACCGGATATATAGCAATTCATTTGGAAAAATAAAAACAGTGAAAAATTTGTATGAAAGACACCTATGTATTTCTGAAATGGGAACAAAACATAGAGTTTAGAAACAGTAAATATTTGAACATCTCCAAAATTGTGGGCACCCATAGTTTATGTGAATTATAACACATTTTCAAAAGGACTTCTTTTTTTACACATCGTCTTAAATTTGGAAGGCAGAAATGCATCGAAAGTCAATAGGTAATAACAGTTGCTACACAATTCTGTGTTCCCCTATGTCTCCTGATAAAAATGGTACCTCACTTGTTTGGGAAGGTCTAGTGCCCGCGGCAGGAAACGGCCCAAAACACAATGTGGACATCCACATTTTTACAGTGAAAACAGACCCTATTTTTGCAAAGTGCTTAGCTGTGGATTTTTAACCCTAGCTCTGCCGGCACCTAGTGAAACCTAGCAAACCTATACATTGTTGAAAACTAGACACCCAGAGGAATCTAGGATGGGGTGACTTGAGGGGCTTTCACCTGATTCTGTTACCCAGAATCCCTTGCAAACCTCAAACTTTGTAGAAAAAACAAATTTACCCCACATTTCTGTGATGGAAAGTTCTGGATTCTGCGTGGATCCACAAAATTCCACCCACACCGCATTCCCCAAAGTCTTCAGATAAAAATGGTACCTCACTTGTGTGGGTAGACCTAGTGCCCGTGACAAGAAACGGCCCAAAATTCAACGTGGACACACCACATTCTTACAGTGAAAACTGACCCCTTTTTTTGCAAAGTGCCTAGCTGTAGGTTTTGAGCCCTAGCTCTGCCTGCACCTAGGGAAACCTAGCAAACCTATACATTTTTGAAAACTAGACATCCAGGGAAATCTATTATGGGGTGACTTGTCTGGCTCTCACCAGGTTCTGTCACTCAGAATCCTTTGCAAACCTCAAATTTTGTAAAAATAAACATATTTTCCTCACATTTCTGTGATGGAAAGTTCTGGAATATGCGTGGATCCACACAATTCTCCCCATCCCACATTCCCCAAAGTCTTCAGAGAAAAATGCTACCTCACTTGTGTGGGTAGGCCTAGAGTCCAGGACAGGAAACGGCCCAAAATGTAATGTGGACACACCACACTTTTACAGTGAAAACCAGGATAGGGTGACTTGTCTGGCTTTCACCAGGTGCTGTTACCCAGAATCCCTTGCAAACCTCAAACTTTGTAAAAAAAAATGTCCTCACATTTCTGTGATGGAAAGTTCTGGAATCTGTGTAGAACCACGAAATTCCACCCACCCCGCATTCCCCAAAGTCTTCAGAAAAAACTGGTCCCTCATTGTCTTACTGAAATATATAACCAAATGTTGCAAAAATAAATAAATAAATTGCCTGCTTTCCTGCTTTATGTGGTAGGCAGTTTACTGAGCTTCAAGAAGTTCCACACGGAATCCGGGTCTTGGCGGATTTTGGTCTACACTGCAGATGAAACCCCTGGCTCCACTACTGTTTCATAGCTTCAGATGATTATTTTACTATCTCACTTTCACTCTACCTCAAGCCTCCTTCTGAGCTCATTGAAATTACTTTTTTGATGCATTATGTACATATCAATGCACTGAAAAGAAGTTGTGGCAGGTCATAAACTCACAACCTGGCACTGGATGAGGTACAGACCTTTTCTGATCTGCTGTTCCATGGTGGGTGTTTATTCATTCAACTTACCAAGCAGATACAGATCACTACATACAAATAAAATTAATAGGATAGGATAGGGGAAATCATTGTTTCCTATTAAGGGAATATGGACAGGGCTGGAGTGGAAACCAAGGTCATCCCTTGCAAAAATGTCATCCCTACCATACAGGAGGCCACAGCTAGGATGGGCCCTTTTTCCTTGTGGGTCATGGAAGTCCATCCTGCTCCGAAAGCAGTCCCCTAGTCGGCAGCCGACTGGAAAGATGGCAGAATGGCAAATCTGTCCTTGAAAATTAATGGCCTGAATTCTCTCGAGACTCGAGATTAAACATGCCATGATTATTGGTCATGTTTCCACCCAACTAGATCAGTTGAACGATATCAAAAGTCCTGTACTGGAGCAAAAGCCGTGTGCTGCTGCAAGGAACACCCACTCATCTCTACCAGAGAACACATCTCTAAAGAGATAAATTTTAAATTTTCGTTGGAAGATTCTCAATTTTTCTAGACAACTTGGAAGTGCGGGACAGTTATTAAATATATGTGCTCTTCCAATAGTTTGGGTCCTGCCTCTAGACTTCAGGTAATGTAGTTTGGGATAGGTAGATAGCCAAAATCGATTAACTATTTGCTGAGCCGGGGGGTGGGTGTGGCTTGTCCAAAGACCAAGGTGGCTGCAGACAAGCGGAGCTATGGACCTAGCCCAAGAAATCCATGTGATGTGATGTAATAGGATTATTGCCATTTATGCTTGTAACTTCAGCAGGATACAGAAATGTAAAAATGGAATGATGTCACTATATGTTTGCTCACTGTATGTACAAACTATCATATAGTACCAAAAAAAGATGTTTTAAAAAAAAAAACTATTTGCTGAGCCAAAGAATGCAGTGGTGCATGTTTATTGAGGGGTTTCCATAGTAAATGTAATTGCTGTGGCACCGAGTTTTCAGCTGCATCTGGGTACTATATAGGTAGCAAATGAACACAATTCTGTGCCTAGCTTATTTCCAAAGAAAGGAGAATCCTGAAGACCAAATTTTGCAACTTCTTCTTGGGTTTGATTTGCTGTTAGTCCTTCATATCAGCAATTGCTTTAATCTTGGAAATTACAGCATGACAGCCATCTTGTGGTCCAAGTTTAAAAACGTTTCTTTATTCCAAAAACAAAAGTTGATAAAATGCCAATGCTGTTGTCGTCTTACATCAACTAAACAGTGGTGTCCTGGCTCCACATCTGAAAAGTATTTGGCCCATTTAATAGCACCATCTAACCAGACAACAGAAGTAGGATTGGTTGTGGTGTGGTGGTGTGTGGTTATTATTTTAGTTTTAGTGCAGTTAATCCATAATCAATTATCTGAAAAGGATAGCTAAATGTGTGTAAAACAAGTTGGAATGTCTAAATCTGGTATCTGCTGAGACTTGTCCAACATCATCTGGAAACTAGTCAGTATTCATCTGGTAATTAGTGAAAAAGCAGAAGGCAGGCTGTGGTCCAGGACCTTTTATACTTAATTTTGTAACCCATGAGTCCAACAAATCATCAATTTGACAAATGAGCAAACTCCTAGATAGAGCCTCACAGAGGATCCAACAAGGGAGATAGAGAGGTCAATGCCATTCTGGCTGCAGCTTCATAAGAAACACATTGTGATTGGCGTGAGCTTTCTATAGGTAAAGGAAGTTACAGAATATTTTACTCATATAGGAAGATTTGAAGAATAAAATCAGACACAGACCTCTTAACTTTTGTGTTACTGTTCAATAAGTGGTGCACCATTTGCTTCTGCTTTACTGTACATTGTTAAGTCCAGTGAATTTTGGCCAGCTCCGCTCTGCTCCTTCCCTGAAAGTTTCGGGGGATTCGTGAAGTGGGGGCTGAGAAAAAAGGGGGGTCCCAAAACGTGTTTTCCCCATGTTAATTTCCACAGGACGGTCTGACAAGTCTACAGCCCGACCCGCTGAACGGAATTACGCTAAACTTGGCAAAATTGTAGGGACTGGTACGCAGATTTGCCTTTGCTATATTTGCTGAAAATTGCTCCAGTGGTTTTTTTGAAAATTAACTTCAAAAACACATATATATCTATAGGCCCTCTCCGAGCGCTCACAGGTGCGCGTACCGGGGAGCGCACCCGGCGCGCTATGGGAGTGCGCGAGCAGGCAGCTGATTGGCTGTCGGGTGTCTGTCAACATTCTAAACAGTCCGGAGAGTCCGCCATCTTGTGTCTCGGTAGAATCGAGACACAAGAGGTGAAAAATAAAGGGGGAAATAATTAAAAGGGGGCAGAGTAGACACCCCCTGACCCCCTAGGTTTTCTGAGGGGGGCCTAGAAGGACCCTGAAGGGCAAAAAAACATTTTTTATTTTTTTTAAACTTTTGCGGGGTAAGTGCTGGCTGCGCTCTCCGGTGCGCTCTCCGGTACGCGCGCCCTGAGCGCAACACGGGGAACAACTGTGTAAAAAAATAGAGTAAAAAAATAATGTAGAGTGTTTAGAGGTAAGTTAGCTCTGAAAAGAGCTGTTGTGTTATGTGGGTGTTTTTTGTACCTACAAGTAGGTACCAATGCAGAGTCTTATATTCAAGAGCAAAACTCTATTCCCCTCATCTGTAAAATGCACACCATCTCTCCTATAGATGTCTTGCATGTTGTAACGGAAGTTGTTGTGGTAAATGGAACCCATACCATAGTCTCTGAGGTAAGCAGAAACAGATTTATTTACATGTTTCCTTGCTTTCTCAATCTATGGACAAAATTGGTTGGACCAGTTCCATTTTTGCCTTTGGCATATATTAGAAAATACTAAGGCAGTTTTTGGAAAAAGTGACATCAATTGCCCAAAGATGTCCTTTAAAAGCATTTCCAGACCTACCCCAGTCAAAGTGCCCAAGTCAATTCCACCACAGTGCACAATTATACGGTCAGGGTGTGGTAAATGCATAAAGGATTTTACCAATGGTATCAATTGGTGACTCCTCAATCCTCTCTGTCCAATCCATACAATGTCCACATTTGGTAAATCAAGATTGTAAATACCTCTGTTAGCTGCGTAATTTTGACTCCAGTGGACATAGCTATGACCCACAAACCATACTTTTGTCATTTTGAAGATAGATGTGCTTCTAGTCAGATGAGTTGTGGAAATGAAATGGCAGTTTGATTATGAAAAAAAGTGCTTGGGAATCAGTGCAGTTGAATAACCAGAAATGATTGGTGCTTTGTTAAAAAAAAATTTTTTTTATAAGAAATCATTTCAATGGTTGAGAAAAAGTCATTTAAAGAAACATTGCATTTCATTAGCTAGTAGATTGAGAGGTCAAACAGCCTTGAAGGATTGTTTTGCAACTTAGTATGATGAACTTGTGAACTGTGTGCTGGTTTAAGAGGGAGTTACCATGGTTACAGGGTAAATGAGCTCTGGGGGGATGGGTGAATGTTATGTGAGTTTCAAAGGCTTGAAATGTACAACCAATTAAAATGTGCAGTTTGGTTTTGAATTTGTGTGGGAACAATTTTTATTGGCTATGTACAAGAATATGGGTCTGAAATGAGAAAGAATCTGTGCCATTATTGAAAGGCTCCAGTGAAGGAAGCATTGTTCAGATATTCTGCTTAAGTATATCTGTTGACTGTGACTGACACTGTTTGACATCTTCCAAAGCATTTTTAAAGGTGAGTAATGATTCTTTTAAAAAAGATAAAGAGCTTAAAGCTTTTTGACAAGTATCACAGAGAGTGTATGTGTGAATTAAGGAATTATAATTTTACCTTTTTCCATAATGTTAGCTGTGTGTTTATAAGGTAGACTTATTTATAAATTGTTTTTTATGCTTGGATTCAATGCTGGTTTAGAAATTGTTTAATGGCTTCATTGGACTTGTAAATATGATCATTTTTTTGATGCGTTTTGTGCAACTTTTAGCATGGGTGGAAGAAGTGAATGTATTGAGAGGGATAGGAATAGCAGATAGAAGACCATATGAAATGGTGTGGGAGATGCATAAAGTATTTCAGTAATGGGTTCAATTGAGATGGAATATAAGGTAAAGAGGTGCATATTTACAAGACTCTTGCGCAATTTTTGACATGGGTGCAAGCAGAAAATGCATGCAGAATAATAAAATATGCACCCAGACAAGAATATGAAATGCTGTGAGAGATGTTAAAAGCTTTTTTTAAATGGCATAAATTGAGATAGAATATACAAAAAAAGAGAGGCATATTTACAAGCTGCGTGCGCAATCTTTGACATAGCTGTGTGTTTATAAGGTAGACTTCTTTATAAATTGTTTTTTATGCTTGGATTCAATGCTGGTTTAGAAATTGTGGAATGGTTTCATTGGACTTGTAAATATGCTCCTTTTTTTGAAGCGTTTTGTGCAACTTTTAGCATGGTTGGAAGCAGTGAATGTATGGAGAGGGATAGGAATAGCAGATAGAAAACCATATGAAATGGTGTGGGAGATGCATAAAGTATTTCAGTAATGGTATCAATTGAGATGGAATATTAGATAAAGAGGGGCATATTTACAAGACTCTTGCGCAATTTTTGACATGGGTGCAAACAGAAAATGCATGCAGAATAAGAAAATATGCACCCAGACAAGAATATGAAATGCCGTGAGAGATGTTTAAAGCTTTTTTTAAATGGCATAAATTGAGATAGAATATACAAAAAAAGAGAGGCATATTTACAAGTTGCGTGCGCAATCTTTGACATAGCTGTGTGTTTATAAGGTAGACTTCTTTATAAATTGTTTTTAATGCTTGGATTCAATGCTGGTTTAGAAATTGTGTAATGGTTTCATTGGACTAGTAAATATGCTCCTTTTTTTGAAGCGTTTTGTGCAACTTTTATCATGGGTGGAAGCAGTGAATGTATGGAGAGGGATAGGAATAGCAGATAGAAAACCATATGAAATGGTGTGGGAGATGCATAAAGTATTTCAGTAATGGTATCAATTGAGATGGAATATAAGATAAAGAGGGGCATATTTACAAGACTCTTGCGCAACTTTTTACATGGGTGCAAACAGAAAATGCATGCAGAATAATAAAATATGCACCCAGACAAGAATATGAAATGCCGTGAGAGATGTTTAAAGCTTTTTTTAAATGGCATACATTGAGATAGAATATACAAAAAAGAGAGGCATATTTACAAGCTGCGTGCGCAATCTTTGACATAGCTGTGTGTTTATAAGGTAGACTTCTTTATAAATAGTTTTTTATGCTTGGATTCAATGCTCGTTTAGAAATTGTGTAATGGTTTCATTGGACTTGTAAATATGCGCCTTTTTTTTAAGCGCCTTGTGCAACGTTTAGTATGGGTGGAAGCAGTAAATGTATGGAGAGGGATAGGAATAGCAGATAGAAAACCATATGAAATGGTGTGGGAGATGCATAAAGTATTTCAGTAATGGTATCAATTGAGATGGAATATAAGATAAAGAGGGGCATATTTACAAGACTCTTGCGCAATTTTTGACATGGGTGCAAACAGAAAATGCATGCAGAAAAATAAAATATGCATCCAGACAAGAATACTGAAAGAAGAAGTAAGCAGTTTTCTGAAATACGTAGACGAATATTCTACAACAGAATTAATAATAATAGGGAGTCTTACAAAGCGCCTGGTTACGCGCCCCGGCGTGTCCCCGCGCTATGGTGAGATGGCTACAACAGGTTCCAAAAAGAAGGGAGGACGGAACCAACTACTGGACATATAAGTAGGTTTTGAGTTTAGACCGGAACCTGGTCTCCGAGGGCTCAAGACGCAGTTCGAGCGGTAATTTGTTCCATTTGAACGCTGCCAGGTACCTAAACGATCTTCCCCCCATGCGCGCTTTTTTTACCTTGGGAATTTTCACCAATCCCGACCCCGCAGATCTTAAGGCACGGGACGGTTGATAGCGCGCTATCAAGCTCTGTAACGGTTGTGGCGCCCTGCCATTCAAAATGCGATGGCAGGTACAGAGTGCCTTGTACTCCACTCTGCTCCTCACCGGGAGCCAGTGGAGAGTCTGAAGTGCCATTTTTGAAGATGCTCTCTTGGGTAGCCTCAGGATCAGGCGTGCCGCAGCATTCTGCAATACCTGAAAGCGACCAATGCTCTTCTCTGGCGCCCCCAGATACAGCAGATTCCCATAATCCAGTCTAGCGGTCACCAATGCATGCACCAGTGTCTTGCGTGCTTCAGTTGGTAGAAGCTCCAGTACTTTCCTCAATGTTTTCAAGACACCGAAGCAAACACCGACCACGCGACTGATTTGGGATCCAAAGGTGAGACCTGCATCGAACCATACTCCCAGGTTCCTGGCTTCCTGGCAGGGCGTCGGTGCCATCCCCAGGCAGGATGGCCACCACGCCGATGACCACGCCGACTGGCCTCCCCCCACTATGAGCACCTCCGTCTTGCCACCGTTTAGCCTCAGACAATTGGTGGACATCCAACCAGCAAGATCTTGCATGCATGTTCTGAAATTATCCGCGGCAAGACAGGGAGCACACAATAGGGAGATGACCAGCTGCGTGTCGTCGGCGTAGGACACTATTCGTAGGCCATAGCTCTCAACAATAGTTGCAACAGGGGCAACATATAGATTAAATAAAGTTGGGCTCAGGGACGAGCCCTGGGGCACGCCCTGGCCCAGAGTGACCACTCTGGAGTAACAGTCCCCTTGCCTGACTTGAAATCCACGATCTGCCAAGAAGGACTGAATCCATCTCAGCGCTGCACCTGATATTCCCCCTTTATTCAGACACTGTAGCAAGGTGGAATGTGCTACAGTGTCGAAAGCAGCGCTGAGGTCCAACAGGATCAGGGCCATCGTTTGTCCCTCATCTGCACCCTGCCTCAGGGTCTCCGTTGCCATGAGTAGGGCCGACTCCGTTGAGTGGCGGGGCCTGAAGCCGAACTGAGTGTCATGGAGTAAGTTCGCTTCCTCCACATGTTGCATCAGCTGGCCATTCACAACCTTCTCAGCCACTTTGGACATATATGGCAACAGAGATATTGGTCGAAGATTTTCTAAAGTCTCAAAACTAATGTTTGGTTTCTTTCGGAGGGGGAGCACGACTGCTTGTTTCCAGCCACTAGGCAGCAAGCTGGTCCTAAAGGAAAGATCCAGGATATGCCTTATATAGGGTTCCAGAACCCCTAGACTGTCCCCAAGCCATCTAGGTGACATAGGGTCATGAGGAGAGCCCGACTTCACCGATCTACAAATCCCGATTAGCTCTTCAGGGGAAGGGGTGAGGAAGCGGGTTAAGGCACACTGGTCCTCTGCTCCCCTCGGTGCTTCAGCGGTCTCTGCCCCCGTGGCGGGTTGACCCGGGAAAGATGTGTAAATCTTTGCAACCTTATCCGCGAAATAATCCGCTATGCGGTTGCATGCTTCCATTGAGCAAATCTCCGGTCCTGCCGATGATTTTATGGTCGCGAGGGACTTATAGATGAAGAAAAGCTCCTTAGCAGAGTTCTCTGCCTCCATAATCCGCTCTGCGTAGAAGTCCGTTTTCGCCTTCTTAATCATCCTATGATTAAGAAGGCGAAAGAAGAAGAAATTGTAACAAATTTATTAAAAAATGTAAAAAGGTATAAAAAAAGACAGCTTTTTACAAGAAAAAAAAACATAGTTAAGATCGTGGATGAAGCATTTAAAGTGAAAAATAAATTGTTTTGTTTAGTAATGAATAGAATTCGTACACTTGATAAGATAATCAATGTGTTTCAATCAAAATGTAAGTGGAGGAGAGTAATTAATCAAACTAATTTCTGTGAAGTTTTTTCTGGAGAATGGAAGCATAGTTCAAGTTCTGAGCCATTTTTTAATGAAGAAAGTTACTTTCAGGATAATGATTTGGTGCATGCAGTTGACACCAGTGGTCGAGCATATGAAGTGAGGGACGGTTGTCCGGTTGAAAAAGAAGAGATTGTGCCTAGAAATACAGAAGAGGTGTTAGCTGATGAAGTTTTAGGGAGATGTCCTAAGGCTCCAGTATATACATGGAATTGTAGTAGTATTTGTAGTGTCCGACAGGAATCAATTGATTTGTTTCGCACTTTCATACGGACATATACTGAGAAAAGTGTGAAACAAAAAATGAAAGTTTTACAAGAGTTAGATCCTTGTAGAGTGAGAGAAAAAACAGGTTTGCAAGGGCATTCACTGGCTTGTCTTTCAAGAAAAGTATGTCAGAGTGTTTTTCACCATTTTAGGATGTTAGCAGTGCATCATAATAAAGTGTGGAAATTAGTGAGAAGGTTGTACTATGCAAAAAGTCCAGCACTTAAACTAAAACAGTTAAACAGTGCTCTTTTGCATGGAACTGAATTAGATGTCAAAACATTTGTGATGAAATTGAATTTTGTTACTTTGGTGAAAAAGAGGTTAGTGCAGAAATTGATACAGTAATGGAAGGTAATGTAGAAGAGAATGAAGAGATTTTAAGTACAGAAAAATTTGAAAATGAAATAAAGTTTAAAGTCAATTCAAGTGAAAGGCCTAATTTTTCCTGTGTTTGTTGTTGACGGACTCATTATAAGCATCAGACTAGATTAGTTGATTTATATGTAAAAAGCGAAAAGATAAATAATAATGAGTGGAAGGATTTTGCAACTTATTTGTTGGTTGAAAATTGTTTTGATTTGGGCTCTGATCAACGTATTTGTACATATTGCTATAATAAATTAAATGAAAACAAAATGCCTGCTAGAGCTGTTCATAATAATCTGGAGTTGGTAGACATTCCTTCTGAATTGATGGATTTAAATACCTATGAGTCTATTCGGATTCAATGTCTGCATCCTTTTCAGGCTATTGTTCGCATGGAGCCTAAGACAGGGAAATTGCCTCCTTCAGATTTACAGAGAGGATTAAGGGAAGAGTTGTTTATTTGCCTCTAGATTTTAAGAGAAATATTGATACAATTGGTGTTGAAAAAGTAGAAGAGGAACCTCTGGTTATTCTAGTTAATGGTGTTCCGACAAAAAGTAAGAAAATCTGGCAAGAATTAGTGGATGTTAGGAAAGTCAAAAAGGCAACGTTGTATCTGGTAAAAAATAATCAGCACTATAAAAATGTGTATGTGGGAGATGAGGAAACAACTGTACAAGACGACACTGATGTCTCTGCTGGACAAATAGAAAAGTTGATGTCTCTAGAAGTGAAGAAATTTACGAACATTATAGTGTTCATCCATTGCATTCCAAAGAAGTAATGGGGAATGCTATTGACTTGTTTCAGATGAAAAAAGCCGAAGGAAGTCTCATTAGTGTATGGGAAGAATGTTTAGAAGCTCGTTGTTTTCCACAGTTATTTCCAACAGGTGAAGGTGGACGATATGACGACCGACCTGTTCACATTCCTGCATCTGAATACCGGACTTCAAGATTATATGCAGATGATCCAAGGTTTCGTCAATGCATTCCATATTTGTTCCATCTACTGTTTGAGAGTGACTTGTCTGGACTTTCCTATGCAGTAAACCATATACTGAAAAGTGGAGCACATCTACAAAATGTTTCGGCAAGGGATTTTATGGATAAAGTCAAATTGCAAGACAATGTTTTGGAACCTCAGCTAATTAATCTCATGGCATGTCAGCGTGGTACTAACGAGTATTGGTACCGTCGTCATGGGGAATTGAAATGTATGCTAAGAAACTTAGGAACTCCTACATGGTTCCTCACTCTTAGCTGTGCTGAGTATGCTTGGGAAGACTTACTTGAATTTCTACGAGAGGCAAATAAAAATATTCAAAATATTGAAAACAAGACACCTGGAGAACTGTGCTCTTTGGATCCAGTAAATGTATGCAGGTATTTCAATCATAGGTTTGAAGCTATGATGTCTTTTATTACAAACAAAAAAAAATCCTCCGCTTGGAGAGGTGTTGGATTTCTTTTGGAGAAAGGAGTATCAAGGAAGAGGTGCTCCTCATATACATATGCTGCTATGGATTAAAGATGCACCTAAATTTGGAACAGATTCAGATGAGAAAGTGATGAGTTTCATTGAGCAGTATTCTACATGTGCTGTTCCGAAAAGTACAGAAGAAAACAATTTAAGACACCAAGTTTTACGCTTTCAAAGCCATCCTTGTGGGAAATACTGTCGTCGAAAATACAAATCCAAGGACAAGTTCTACATAAATTGTCGTTTTGCATTTCCACGTCCAGTAACATCGAAAGGAAGAGTCAACAATTTTATGTCTTCTCTGCGGCATACTGTGACAAGGAAATCACCCAAAAATACATACAACCTAAGAAGAAATGAGGAATCCAAATTTATAAATGACTACAACCCAGTCATTTTGTCCATGTGGAATGCTAACATGGATATTCAATATGTGGCTGACAACTCTATTGTTGTGGCTAGATATGTGACGTCTTACATCACAAAATCAGAAAAAACAGAACTGAAGGAAATGAGGGAGGAAATTTCACATAAAAAGAGTCTAAGCAAGAAATTATACAGTTACAGTCTGAAGATGTTGTCGCATCGAGAAATTGGAGCGTATGAATGTTCTGATCGGTTGTCATCAGCAAGTCTATATGCCAAATCTAGAACCATCATTTGGGTGAGTCTAGGTCTTGCTGCAACACGAAACCGAGTTTTGAAATCTGTACAAGAAATAGAGTATTTGGCGGAGAAAGAACCAGACAGTACAGATATTTTGATGACAAACATGTTGGATACATACTATCCAAATAGAAGTACTCACCTTGAGAACGCTTGTCTCTATGAAGTTCTGCAAACCTACATTTTTAAAAAGAACGTCACAGAAGACATCAATAAAGGTGTATATGCTGTAATTGGATGTGAAGGCTGTCTAGTAAAACAAAAAAAAGGCCATTTGATTAATCATCGAAAATTGAGTTGTTTTTCTTCAGACAAAAGGGAATTTTATTACTTAGCTCTTTTGCAACTCTTTAAGCCTTGGCGTAGAGAAGAGGAACTACTTGGAGATTTTCTTACTTATGAAGATTCGTTCAATGCAACCAAGGATACGATAGAATGTCCTGTTTTTTCAAATTATCTGCAAATGTTGAACGAGGAAATACAGCAAGAAGCTACAATTGCAGCAGATTTCTAGAGACAGGTCTCAAGATAGTCAGAGATCTGCTTCATTGAGTCAGGATCCACTAGGAGGACCAATTATACAAAATGAAGCTGCCACTGCCATGGATGAAGTTGAAAGAGCCATGGAACAAGCTCAGGAGGATGGAGTTGACTTAGAAGATTTGGAAAAAGAACTAAACGTTGAGCAGAGACAAATATATGAGCAAGTCACACAACAAATTGAGTATGGTTTATCTCATGAGAAAAAAGAGTGCTCATGTACATCATTTGTACCTATACGACTGTATGTGAGTGGAGAAGCAGGAACTGGGAAACGTTTCCTGATTAAAGTGATTGCAACATATTTGCAGAAAACAACGGAATCATCGCTCTCTTGTGTTGTTACTGCTCCAACTGGGTTGGCAGCACACAACATTAAATGGATTACTTTACATCACTTATTGATGCTGCCAGTGGAGCATGATAACAAATTACAATACCACAAGCTATCTGGAGAAGCTTGTTGTGAAATTTCAAGAGTCCTAAAGAAAATGAAACTTCTTATCATTGATGAAGTAAGCATGGTGTCAAATGTAATGCTTGCTTTTGTGCATTTAAGAATGCAAGAAACTCTTAAAACAGACTATGATGTGTTATTTGGAGGCAAGCACATAATTGTTTTTGGAGATCTACTGCAACTGACTCCAGTGAAAGGACAGCCAGTGTTTAAAATGCTTACGCATGAAGATACCAGGAAGTGCTTAGGAAGCATTGGAAATGTTAACATATGGCTAAATTTCAAATATGCAGAACTACTCAAAATATGCGACAGGCAAAGGATGAAGATTATAAAAATATTCTACAAGATGTAAGAATTGTGAAACTAACTGAGCATGGCAAAGAAGCTTTACATGGACGATTAATTTCAAATTTGTTTCCAAAGGACAATATTCTCCCAGAGAATATTTTTAAGAAAATCCCTGAAAACAAATCTGTCATATGCTTGATGCCAACTCTGCAAGAATGTTCAATCTTCAACACCAAAATGTTAAAGTTGGAAAATCAAGAAATTGTGAAACTGGAAGCTATTGATAAAATAGAACATGAGAGAGAAGTTGAAATCAAAATTAGATTCTTTAGAGAAGACAATATCTAAAACAGCTGGTATGGAAAAGACTCTGTATGCATCTTTAAATTGTCGTATAATTTTACGACGTAATTTAGCTGTGGGAAGAGGTTTAGTAAATGGAGCAATGGGTCATGTTATGGATTTTGTGAATTACCGAAATAGAGATGGAATGAAATTATAAAAATAAAATTTGATGGTATTGAAGAAGTACGACAAATCTGTCGTTGTTCTGCTCGTTTTTTGCTAGTGAAAGATTTATATGTACGCAGAAAACAGTTTCCTGTTTCTTTGGCCTATGCAGTAACTATTCATAAATCTCAAGGTTTAAGTGTTGATAGTGCTTTGGTGAATATTGGAAATTCTGTGTACAAGGAGGGTATGGCATATGTTGATTTTTCTCGAGTCAGAACTTTATCTAGATTGTACTTGATTGATTTTGATGAGACAAAGATTAATGCAGATCTAAATTGTGTGAAAGAATATAATAGGTTAAGAAGAGAGTATGCTCCAAATTTACCTCAATATGCTCTGTTTGAAAAGCATGTGGTAGGCCGAAAAAGAAGAAATGAGAAAAATTGTTGTGAAGTTGTAGCAAAAAGAAAAAAAGTAGATGAAACAGTAATTGTAAGCAGAAAGGAAATGGATTCAGTTAAAGATGTTGTTGGATTTCAATTTGAAAATAGTTCTGGTGTCAACTGCTATGCTAATGTAGTGGTTAATGTTGTTTTTTTTCTCCAAACTGTAAAAGAACAGATTGCTGAAAATCGTGATCAAACACTTTGTTGTTTATTAAATTCTGTATTAGAGAAATGTAGCAGTGATAGAACAAAAATACAAAGTGTTTCTGAAATTCAAAAGGTTTTAGACATATGTTCTGGTCTAAATCAATTTTCACAGAATATTCAGCAAGATTGTCAGGAATTTCTAATGTATATGCTTGTTGTTTTGCAAGATGAAGGAGTAGATGTAGAAAATCTTTTTGGCCTTTCTTATAAATGGCAACATGACTGTGACAATTGCTCCTTTTCAAGTAGTACTACAGTAGACACTGAAAGATTTATATATTTGACTTTACCAGACTGCAAATCAGTGTCTTTTAATAATCTAGTTAGAGCAGCAAATCAAAACATGGTCTGTAGTTAATGTAAATCTGAAATGCTATCAACTTTATTTTTAATAAGATATGGACAGTATGTTATTTTAATGTTTCAACGATGTAGACCTGATGGAACTAAATTGACAACATTAATTACAAATTTTGGGGCTTCTCAATTATCAATTTCAGGAAGAACCTTTACAACTGCAGCAATTATTTACCATGATGGTCCTTCAACAACATCAGGACATTACACATATTATTTAAAATGTCAAAAAGCTTGGAAGCTCTATAATGATACTCAATTGACTTTCAAACAACGTTTGCCTTCTGACTTACTAAATTCTTACCCAGTGTTCTTACAACCGAAATTTTGGGGAAGGTAATTGGCCTATGAAGATTGCAGCAGTTAATATAACTTAGTTTGCTCTTCAAAATTACTTTCTGAATGAGAGTGATGAAGATAATAAAAAACATGTAGTTCTCATAGAGATAGTATGTGTTTATCATATAGTGTGTGCTGTGAGTATTATAGAAATTATTTATAAAAAGTAAGCTAGAGGTGGAAGTAAAACTCTTGTTTCATAATGTAAAAGATGTTGGAGCTTTTCTTTCAGAAAGTCGGGTAAATGAGACATTAAGAATACTCTGGAATAATTTCCATAGAAAAGGACGTTCGATATACTATTTGGTCTCGTGGAAAAGTGGATGGATCAAAAGTGAGTTTAGATATGGTTTTTAAAATTATTTAAGAAATTATTCAATGGGTTTTTTAAACACAATCATTTTGATTGTGTTTTTTTTTTGCCCGCTGTTATATGATGAGTACTATTGAAGTCACTGTTTTAAGTGAAATTCAATATATTCTGAGAACAGCAAAAATAAACAATTTAACATGATGTTGAAATTATTATTAAATATATATTACTTTCCCATTCTCTTATGCTCACTCACCTATTTACACCCTCTATCACTCCTCTTAACTCACCCTCACTGGCCTTTTTTCACTCTCGCTCACCTCCCTTCCCATATTCCACTTTCCTCACTTATTCTTATTAACCACTCCTTCACTGCCCTTTCCCTCTCTCCCATTCACTACTTTCCAGCTGTCAGTCACTCTACTTCACTCCCCTTCCCGTTGTTTTCTTTCTTTGTTTCCTCAATAATTTCCCTTCTCTCACTCACCTTATTACACTTCACTCACTCCTTCTCTCACTTCCTCTGTCCTCTCATATCCTCACTCCCTTTCCCTCACTCCCTGTCTCTTAGCTTCAGTCTTTCGATCCTGTTACTCTCTCACTCGTCTTCCATCACCCACACTCCCTTACTTATCTTACTTTGTCTCTTGTATTCTAAAATATATATTATAAATAATCTATTTTTTTTGTCTTTCACAGATATAAATTTTAATGGAAATATGATATTAAATTTACATTACTTATAAGGTAAGTTTCATGTACAATATTTATTTTCACTATACTGTTTTCCATAACCTCACTACTCTTCTTTGATACTCCCACACCTCTGTTCCCTTATTACGCTTGCCTCACTTACTCTGAATCCCCACGTTTAGTCTCTTTTTTCACATTTTTCTCTTACACTCACCTTCTTTCAGGCCTTCTCTTTTATTTTATTTCCTCTCTCTTCTCTTACTTCATTGTTTCATATTTTTCCCTTCTTTTATTCTCCTTACTCCACTTCACTTACTCCTTCTCTTTCTTTCTCTGTCTTCTTACTTCTACACTCTCCTTCCCTCAATCTCTTTCTGTTAGCCTCATTCTCTCCATTCCCTTAGTCTCTCACTTCTCTTCTGTCACACTCACTGCCTATAACTCAGCTATACTCCCACACTCACCTTCTATCAGACCTTCTCCTTTAGTTTGCTTCCTCTCTCTTTCCTTCCTTTGCTCCTTCACTCTTTTCTCTTCCCTTACTTTCTTATTCCACTGTATTAACTCCTACTCTTACTCCTTCTGTCCTCTTATTTGTACACTCCCCTTCCCTCATTCTCTCTCTGTTAGCCTCATTCTCTCTGTCCTCTTAGTCTCTCACTCATTTTCTATCACGCTCACTCCCTATAACTCAGCCACACTTCTACACTCACCTTCTTTTAGACCTTCTCCTTTACTTTCCATCCTCTCTTTTCCCATCTTTTACTCCTTCCCTCTTTTCCCTTCCCTTACTCCTCTTTCTGCAGTTCAGTAACTGCTTCTGTCAATCCCTCTGTCCTCTAACTTACTCACTCCCCTTTTCTCACTCTCTCTGTGTTACCCCCATTCTCTCCATTCTCTTAGTCTCTCACTCCTCTTCTATCATGCTCACTCCCTATTACTGAGCCATACTCCCACACTCATCTTCTTTCCGACCTTTTCCTTTACATTCCTTCCTCTCTCTTCCCATCCTTCGCTCTTTCACTCTTTTCCCTTCTGTTACTCTCCTTAATCCACTTCACTAATTCCTTGTCTTACTCCCTCTATCCTCTTACTTCTACACTCCCCTTACCTCATTCTCTCTCTGTTAGTCTCATTCTCTCCGTCTCTTTAGTCTCTCACTCCTCTTCTGTCACGCTCACTCCCTATAACTTAGTTTTACTCACACACTCACCTTCTTTCAATCCCCCTACTTCACTTCCCTTCCCCTCTCATCCCTTTTTTTGCTCCCTCACTCATTTTCCTTTCCTCTCTCACTAAAATTAGGATTGGGGATGGCAGCGGTGGTTCTCTAATGCTCGAACAATGATCATAATGTTCCTACACACAGCTATGTCAAAGATTGCGCACGCAGCTTGTAAATATGACTCTCTTTTTTTGTATTTTCTATCTCAATTTATGCCATTAAAAGAAACCTTTAAACATCTCTCACGGCATTTCATATTCTTGTCTGGGTGCCAATTTTATTATTCTGCATGCATTTCACTCAATTTTACAGAATCGGTAAATTTACCGAGTCGGTATTTTTACCGAATCTGTAAAATTGAGATGTAGGTGGGACTCTTCTGAGTCCCACAAGCCTTACCGAATCGGTATTTTACCATCAAATCCTATTTGATGGTAAAATACCGATTCCGGTGTGCATGCACACATGGCACCTGAACCCGTTTTGGGGGTGCTAGAGGGTGTCAAAGTGACACCCCCTGCACCCTTGTGAAATTCGGTATTTACCGATTCGGTAATTACCGAATCGGTAATGCCCATTCATTCCTATGGGCTTCAAAGCCCATAGGAATGAATGGGCATTACCGGTCGGTATTTACCGAATCGGTAAATACCGAATTTCACCGATTCGGTAAATGCACATCTGGATTTACCTACATCTCGGTACTTCTATTTTACCACTTCTTAAATACCGAATCGGTATGATTCGGTATTTAAGAGGTGGTAAAATAAAATTACCTACATCTGGCCCCTAATTCCTTAATTCAAACAGACACTCACTGTGATACTTGTCAAAAATCATAGTTGAATTACCAAAACTGTACTTCCTTCTGGGGTCTCCTCTGGAAAGTACAGTATGGCAGATCTTGCACTCCACCTTTGGAGCATTACATTTCACTGTCTTCTGAAAGTACACAAAATGGCGGCGATAGTGTTCATTAGAGAGAGACAGTGAGAGAAAGAAGGCATGAGATGAAGAAGATATGTGAAATGCACATTGGAGAAAATATAGTGGGATAAGGAAAGTAACTGTGAGTAAACTTACTATGTAACACAGAAATGTTGCCCTCTATACTATAAGTCTCATTTTATACCACAATCATTTCACTACTATCTCATAAATTACAAATAGAATAATAAAAAATGTCTCAAACAATTTATAATTTCTAAATATAAATTTATTCTTCATAATTTTCATAATTTAGAAGAACTTCTAACATTAACTGATCAGGAATCTCCTCATCAGAAGTCTCCATACATGACTCCTGGAACTCAATATAGTCCAAACATTCGATTAATTCAGCATCCAAAGTCTTATCTTTAAAATACTCCATTCCATCTCCTCTCAAAAAAAGGTCTTCTTCATGGATAGTGTTATCAACAGGATCATTTAAGACCTCAATAAAACTCGCCTCAACAAAACTCGCAGAAATTTCAAAATTAATATCAACGGTGTCCTCATTCAAATCCATATTCTTTTCAAATTTCTTGCTGTAAATTGCAGGAAAAAATCACTTTAATTTATCGTTTTTAGTAATACATAATATAAAACTAGCTTTATCAAGTATTAAATTCCCCTTACAAATTAACAGCTCACCTTTTAGAAAGCAGTAGAACAGTTAGTACTGTGTAAATTTTACACCAGCAATGGAACACCAAAAATTCCTCACAAATGTACCTCAAAGAGTACTATCACAAAATGGCTGTGTTTCCCTCTCAGTTTTTCATGTATATTCATGTAGAAAACCAATGAAACTTCATCACACACGAATTCAAAACCAAAGAAACATTTTAATTGGTTGTAAATTTCAAAAGCTATTTGGCTCTTGGGTGTCAGTAAAATTCTAAATGGTCTGCATAGTCCGCCATCTTGTGACTCTGAAGAACAGAGACACAAGAGGTGAACAATAAAGGGGGATATAATTAAAAGGGGGCAGAGTAGAATCCCCCTGACCCCCTAGGTTTTCTGAGGAGGGCCTAGAGGGACCCTGAAGGGCAAAAAAACATTTTTTTTGAAATTTTCGTAGGGTAAGCGCTGGGTGCGCTCCCAGGTGCACGCTCCGGTACGCGCACCCTGAGCGCACCACGGGGAAAAACAGTGTAAAAAAATAGAGTAAAAAAAAAAAGTAGAGTGGTTAGAGGAAAGTGATGCATTGCTGGAGTGTGTCACCTAGATGCGTCACTTTGTAAATATGACTCAACAAGGTGTATTTTTTACACCACTGGTGCGTCACAAAAAGTGACGCACCGATGGCGTAAAAGTGACGCATGGCCTCATAAATGAGGCTTTCAGTCTTCTACTCATGCGTCATATTTAATGTATGACGCATTATGTCGCAAGGAGTTACAGATACGTCAGTATTTCTGACGTATCTGTAAGCGCAAAAGTGATGCATTGCTGGAGTGTGTCACAAAAGTGACGCAACTCCAGCAATGCATCCTTTCACATGGGGCCAGCCCCATGTGAAGGGGCCTGCGTCAGTCTTACGCCTGTTGTGAGGCAGGCGCAAGATTTTGACGCAACGGTGTCCTAAAAGTGACGCAGTGAAATCTCATAGATTTCATTGCGTCACTTCTACGACCCTTTCTTGCGTCAATACGCCCCCTTTGCATACATTACACCTGGCGCAGGTATAATGTGGCGCAGGGGTTTACAAAGTGACGCATCTACCTAGATGCGTCACTTTGTAAATATGACTCAACAAGGTGCATTTTTTACAGCACAAAAAGTGACGCACCGGTGGCGTAAAAGTGACGCATGGCCTCATAAATGAGGCCTTCAGTCTTCTACTCATGCGCCATATTTAATGTATGACGCATTATGTCGCAAGGAGTTACAGATACGTCAGTATTTCTGACGTATCTGTAAGCGCAAAAGTGATGCATTGCTGGAGTGTGTCACAAAAGTGACGGAACTTCAGCAATGCATCCTTTCACATGGGGTCAGCCCCATGTGAAAGGGTCTGCGTCAGTCTTACGCCTGCTGTGAGGCAGGCGCAAGATTTTGACGCAACGGTGTCCTAAAAGTGACGCAGTGAAATCTCATAGATTTCACTGCGTCACTTCTACGACCCTTTCTTGCATCAATACGCCCCCTTTGCATACATTACACCTGCCGCAGGTATAATGTGGCGCAGGGGGTTACAAAGTGACGCATCTACCTAGATGCGTCACTTTGTAAATATGACTCAACAAGGTGCATTTTTTACACCACTGGTGCAAAAAGTGACGCATGGCCTCATAAATGAGGCCTTCAGTCTTCTACTCTTACTTTTTCTTTCACTTTCTCTGTTTCTTCACTGCCTTACTCACCTTGTCTCACACTCAATTGTCTTTATCAAGTCTGTATCTCCACTCTTTTTGCTAAACATCACTGCTCTTTTCTTACCCTTCCACACCACCATTCTTTTACTACATTTTCTTCACTTATCCACATTCCCCATGTTCACTCTCCTTCTCCTCACTCTCCTTCCCCACACTCACCTTCTTTCAGTCCCCCTACTTCACTTTCCTTCCCCTCTCGTCCCTTTCTTTGCTTTCTCACTCATTTTCTTCTCCTCTCTCACTGCACTCCACTTCAGTTACTCTTTTTCATTTTTTTAAGAATACAGCTCTTCAATGAGAATTTGAGGTAGTTCTGAAAAGAACTTTTTTTTCTTCTTTTTTCCTTTTTTTTGAACAAAAACAAAAACAGGGAATGGGAAACTGCTCCTACTTCACTTCCCTTCCCCTCTCGTCCCTTTTTTTGCTCCCTCACTCATTTTCCTTTCCTCTCTCACTAAAATTAGGATTGGGGACGGCAGCGGTGGTTCTCTAATGCTCGAACAATGATCATAATGTTCCTACACACAGCTATGTCAAAGATTGCGCACGCAGCTTGTAAATATGACTCTCTTTTTTTGTATTTTCTATCTCAATTTATGCCATTAAAAGAAACCTTTAAACATCTCTCACGGCATTTCATATTCTTGTCTGGGTGCCAATTTTATTATTCTGCATGCATTTCACTCAATTTTACAGAATCGGTAAATTTACCGAGTCGGTATTTTTACCGAATCTGTAAAATTGAGATGTAGGTGGGACTCTTCTGAGTCCCAAAAGCCTTACCGAATCGGTATTTTACCATCAAATCCTATTTGATGGTAAAATACCGATTCCGGTGCGCATGCACACATGGCACCTGAACCCGTTTTGGGGGTGCTAGAGGGTGTCAAAGTGACACCCCCTGCACCCTTGTGAAATTCGGTATTTACCGCCCATTCATTCCTATGGGCTTCAAAGCCCATAGGAATGAATGGGCATTACCGGTCGGTATTTACCGAATCGGTAAATACCGAATTTCACCGATTCGGTAAATGCACATCTGGATTTACCTACATCTCGGTACTTCTATTTTACCACTTCTTAAATACCGAATCGGTATGATTCGGTATTTAAGAGGTGGTAAAATAAAATTACCTACATCTGGCCCCTAATTCCTTAATTCAAACAGACACTCACTGTGATACTTGTCAAAAATCATAGTTGAATTACCAAAACTGTACTTCCTTCTGGGGTCTCCTCTGGAAAGTACAGTATGGCAGATCTTGCACTCCACCTTTGGAGCATTACATTTCACTGTCTTCTGAAAGTACACAAAATGGCGGGGATAGTGTTCATTAGAGAGAGACAGTGAGAGAAAGAAGGCATGAGATGAAGAAGATATGTGAAATGCACATTGGAGAAAATATAGTGGGATAAGGAAAGTAACTGTGAGTAAACTTACTATGTAACACAGAAATGTTGCCCTCTATACTATAAGTCTCATTTTATACCACAATCATTTCACTACTATCTCATAAATTACAAATAGAATAATAAAAAATGTCTCAAACAATTTATAATTTCTAAATATAAATTTATTCTTCATAATTTTCATAATTTAGAAGAACTTCTAACATTAACTGATCAGGAATCTCCTCATCAGAAGTCTCCATACATGACTCCTGGAACTCAATATAGTCCAAACATTCGATTAATTCAGCATCCAAAGTCTTATCTTTAAAATCCTCCATTCCATCTCCTCTCAAAAAAAGGTCTTCTTCATGGATAGTGTTATCAACAGGATCATTTAAGACCTCAATAAAACTCGCCTCAACAAAACTCGCAGAAATTTCAAAATTAATATCAACGGTGTCCTCATTCAAATCCATATTCTTTTCAAATTTCTTGCTGTAAATTGCAGGAAAAAATCACTTTAATTTATCGTTTTTAGTAATACATAATATAAAACTAGCTTTATCAAGTATTAAATTCCCCTTACAAATTAACAGCTCACCTTTTAGAAAGCAGTAGAACAGTTAGTACTGTGTAAATTTTACACCAGCAATGGAACACCAAAAATTCCTCACAAATGTACCTCAAAGAGTACTATCACAAAATGGCTGTGTTTCCCTCTCAGTTTTTCATGTATATTCATGTAGAAAACCAATGAAACTTCATCACACACGAATTCAAAACCAAAGAAACATTTTAATTGGTTGTAAATTTCAAAAGCTATTTGGCTCTTGAGTGTCAGTAAAATTCTAAATGGTCTGCATAGTCCGCCATCTTGTGACTCTGAAGAACAGAGACACAAGAGGTGAACAATAAAGGGGGATATAATTAAAAGGGGGCAGAGTAGAATCCCCCTGACCCCCTAGGTTTTCTGAGGAGGGCCTAGAGGGACCCTGAAGGGCAAAAAAACATTTTTTTTGAAATTTTCGTAGGGTAAGCGCTGGGTGCGCTCCCAGGTGCACGCTCCGGTACGCGCACCCTGAGCGCACCACGGGGAAAAACAGTGTAAAAAAATAGAGTAAAAAAAAAAAGTAGAGTGGTTAGAGGAAAGTGATGCATTGCTGGAGTGTGTCACCTAGATGCGTCACTTTGTAAATATGACTCAACAAGGTGTATTTTTTACACCACTGGTGCGTCACAAAAAGTGACGCACCGATGGCGTAAAAGTGACGCATGGCCTCATAAATGAGGCTTTCAGTCTTCTACTCATGCGTCATATTTAATGTATGACGCATTATGTCGCAAGGAGTTACAGATACGTCAGTATTTCTGACGTATCTGTAAGCGCAAAAGTGATGCATTGCTGGAGTGTGTCACAAAAGTGACGCAACTCCAGCAATGCATCCTTTCACATGGGGCCAGCCCCATGTGAAGGGGCCTGCGTCAGTCTTACGCCTGTTGTGAGGCAGGCGCAAGATTTTGACGCAACGGTGTCCTAAAAGTGACGCAGTGAAATCTCATAGATTTCATTGCGTCACTTCTACGACCCTTTCTTGCGTCAATACGCCCCCTTTGCATACATTACACCTGGCGCAGGTATAATGTGGCGCAGGGGTTTACAAAGTGACGCATCTACCTAGATGCGTCACTTTGTAAATATGACTCAACAAGGTGCATTTTTTACAGCACAAAAAGTGACGCACCGGTGGCGTAAAAGTGACGCATGGCCTCATAAATGAGGCCTTCAGTCTTCTACTCATGCGCCATATTTAATGTATGACGCATTATGTCGCAAGGAGTTACAGATACGTCAGTATTTCTGACGTATCTGTAAGCGCAAAAGTGATGCATTGCTGGAGTGTGTCACAAAAGTGACGGAACTTCAGCAATGCATCCTTTCACATGGGGTCAGCCCCATGTGAAAGGGTCTGCGTCAGTCTTACGCCTGCTGTGAGGCAGGCGCAAGATTTTGACGCAACGGTGTCCTAAAAGTGACGCAGTGAAATCTCATAGATTTCACTGCGTCACTTCTACGACCCTTTCTTGCATCAATACGCCCCCTTTGCATACATTACACCTGCCGCAGGTATAATGTGGCGCAGGGGGTTACAAAGTGACGCATCTACCTAGATGCGTCACTTTGTAAATATGACTCAACAAGGTGCATTTTTTACACCACTGGTGCAAAAAGTGACGCATGGCCTCATAAATGAGGCCTTCAGTCTTCTACTCTTACTTTTTCTTTCACTTTCTCTGTTTCTTCACTGCCTTACTCACCTTGTCTCACACTCAATTGTCTTTATCAAGTCTGTATCTCCACTCTTTTTGCTAAACATCACTGCTCTTTTCTTACCCTTCCACACCACCATTCTTTTACTACATTTTCTTCACTTATCCACATTCCCCATGTTCACTCTCCTTCTCCTCACTCTCCTTCCCCACACTCACCTTCTTTCAGTCCCCCTACTTCACTTTCCTTCCCCTCTCGTCCCTTTCTTTGCTTTCTCACTCATTTTCCTCTCCTCTCTCACTGCACTCCACTTCAGTTACTCTTTTTCATTTTTTTAAGAATACAGCTCTTCAATGAGAATTTGAGGTAGTTCTGAAAAGAACTTTTTTTTCTTCTTTTTTCCTTTTTTTTGAACAAAAACAAAAACAGGGAATGGGAAACTGCTCAACAGGAGCAAAAAAAAAATAATCAAAATTAGGACTGGGGACGGCAGCGGTGGTTGTCTAATGCTCGAACCATGAGCATAACACTTTGTTCCCCATAACAAAGTAGCTGATCACATTTTCTGCATTTAATTACGGCTTCATTAAAAGCAGGCTGAATATTAGGGATCAGCTCTTCTGGTCGCCCCCTCACCGATGTAGTTGGTCCTCCGGTTGAAGTAGAGGCACCATCCCTGGTAGCCTCTCGTGCCAGAGCCCTGACACTCTCCCGGGCATAGTTCTAAGGATGCCTTCTCTCGACGTGGCGAATCATGGTAGAATTACCAAAACTGTACTTCCTTGTGGTGTCTCCTCTGGAAAGCACAGTATGGCAGATCTTGCACTCCACCTTTGCAGCATTGACTTTCTTATGTCCCTCAGGAATGGCAAAAAATTTCCAGATAAAATGTTCCTTAACTCTAGGCTGAGGAACCTCTTCATCAATGAATGCATCAGAGTCATCATTGCTGCTTGATGCTCTGGCAGCCATGGTAATCCAAAAAAGATTCAAGAGCAAAAAGACAGGTCTTGCAGTCACAAAAGTGAAAGAAGAAGTGAAGGAAATGGGTGGGGATTTCATTCTTTGTAAAAAAAACTGTTAGCAACCAATGAAAAGAGTTATTTTAAGGTGACATGACTTGACGCGCTTACGCTGCACCCACCGGAGCGCTTCCAGGGGCACTTACGCGGCGCAAATGTAGGTGCTTCCGGGGGCGCTTACACGGCGCACCTGAGTGGCGCTTTGATAGCTTTGCGGAAATGAAAAATCATTTTAATTTCGTAAATCAAAAATACTGCTTTTATAAGTATGGTACTAAATGTCTTGCATTATTATTTACTTTTTATACATATTTTTTTTTACGAAAGCAGAAATAGCGCTCTCGGTGCGCTCTCGGGAGAGCTTACCGGTGTGCGCACCCTGAGCGCACCAGGAAAAAATGTTAAAAAAAAATATATACATTGAACAAATAATTTAAAAAAAAAAAAATATATAATTAATTGTTGTAAAAAACAGCTAATAAAAAAAATCGTAGGTTACAAAGTCGATATACAAAGGAATTAGCTTTTAAAAAAACTATGAAATTCACTGAAAAAACCATAGGTTTCACAAACGTTATAGTTAGGAATTAGTTTTTAAAAAACCTTTGAAATTCACTAAAAAAACATAGGTTTCACAATCGTTATAGTTAGGAATTAGCATTTAAAAAATCTTTGAAATTCACTGAAAAAACCATAGGTTTCACACTCGTTATAGTTAGGAATTAGCATTTAAAAAACCTTTCAAATTCACTGAAAAAACCATAGGTTTCACACCAGTTATAGTTAGCTGAACATTTTACTCATACAAAACCATTGAAATTTCCACATTATAGTTAGTTGGACTCACTATAACTCGCGCGCCCACAATCCACTGCTGATGATGTCACATATTACATCATTCATGACATGGTCAGTGACATCACTGATGACATCACTGATGACATCTCAAATGACATCACTGATGACATCACTGATGACATCATCCAGTAAATGTGTGTTCCTGTAAATTAAAAATTAAAAATGTGTTTAACATATTGTAGAATGAGTGTATGTATAATAATAATAATAATAATCCACATTTGTAAAGCGCACAATCACCCGTAAGGGTCTCTAGGCGCTGGGGGCCGTCGGGAAGATTAAGCGAGCTATTGCCCAGAGTCTCATGGTGCTGGGCTAACCTGCCGCCGGAGCCGGGGATCGAACCCTGATCCCCAGATTCCAGCGTCATTCGCCCTGGCCGCGGCGCCACACCTCTCCCTTGTATGAGTGTTTGGATAATGGATTTAGTAGGTGGGTGACTGACTGTATGAGTTGGAGATTAAATGTGTCTTACTGAATGCATGGGTTAGTGACTAAACTGTCTGAATGTGTGCATCAGTATGTCTGTTGTTGTGTAAGCTGCTGCATGTGTTGATCAGTAGCTATATGAGTGGCTATATGGGTTATTGATTGGTTGCCCAAGTATTTGTATGTGAGGGTGAGTGTGTGTGTGGGTGGCTGGGAGGTGTGTGACTCTGTGCATAGATGTGTGAGCAGTTGATTCACTTGGTATATGGGTTCAAGAGTGCATGTGGAAAGAGCTGTATTGGTGGTTGACTGTGTGCATGGGTGTGTTGGTGAGTGAATGGCTATCTCAGTGCTCCATGTCCAAGTAAGTACATATGTAAAACACAGTGCATGTGAGAGATGGCATATATAAATGACTATACATGAGCGCCTGTGATTGCGTAAGTGACTGTATGGATCAATGTGTACTTGTATCAGTGATTGTAAAAGAGAGTAAGTATGTGTTAGTATATGTTTGAATAAGTAAGGTTTAGTGTGTATAACTGTGTAGTTGAGGAAATGGGAGTGTGATTGATTCTTTGCATAACTGACTAGGTGTGTGAGTAACTCTGTGGATGAGTGTCAGCGTGTGAGTGTCTGTATAGGTGTATGAGTGGATATGATAGTGTTCTATTGATGAGTGACTGTGTGTATGAGTGATTGTATGGGTGAATGAGTGGATGTGTGTGTAGACTTAGAAATCAGTGAGTGCGTATGTAGTTACTGGTATTGGTGTGTCAAACATTTCAGGAATAGTAGTTTGTATTTAACACTGGGTGTATTAAAGGTTAGATTAGAGTGTGAGGAGGTGCATCGTATTATTACATGGATGATGTCATCAGTGATGTCATCAGTGATGTCATTTGAGATGTCATCAGTGATGTCATTTGAGATGTCATCAGTGATGTCATCAGTGATGTCACTGACCATGTCATGAATGATGTAATATGTGACATCATCAGCAGTGGATTGCGGGCGCGCGAGTTATAGTGAGTCCAACTAACTATAACGTGGGAATTTCAATGGTTTTGTATGAGTAAAATGTTCAGCTAACTATAACTGATGTGAAACCTATGGTTTTTTCAGTGAATTTGAAAGGTTTTTTAAATGCTAATTCCTAACTATAACGAGTGTGAAACCTATGGTTTTTTCAGTGAATATATATATATATATATATATATATATTACCTACTGGCGGTCGCCAGTAGGTAGGTATAGTTAGGACCTAGTTTCCAAAGGAAATCCACAACATTCTATTTGGAATAACTTTGGCGTCAATTGATGGAAGTGGCTGAATTTCTCCAAGAAAATGGCCAGCTCCGCTCCGCTCCTTCCCTGAAAGTTTGGGGGGATTCGTGAAGCGGGGGCCGAGATAAAGGGTGGTCCCAAAACGTGTTTTCCCCATGTTAATTTCCATAGGGCGGTTGGACTCACTTTTAGCCCGAACGGCTGAATGGATTTCCACCAAACTTGGCAAAATTGTAGGGACTGGTAGCCCGATGTGCCTTTGCTATGTCTCAAGATATGTGATCCAGTGAATTTTTAGTAATTTAGGTTAAAAAAAAAATATATATATATATGCGCGCCCTGGGACGCGCACCGGGGCGCGCTCCAGCGTGCTACGCGAGTTCGCGAGCGGAAAGCTGATTGGCTCTCGGGTGTCTGTCAACATTCCAAACAGTCCGGAGCGACCGCCATCTTGTGTCTCGGTAGGATCGAGACACAAGTGGTGGCAAAAACAAAGGGGGAAATGACCAAAAGGTGGCAGGGTAGACCCCCCCTGACCCCCTAGGTTTGATGTGGGGGCCATAAAAGGGCCCCGCGGGCAACAAAATATTTTTTTTTTTCGATTTACGCGGGGGGAGCGCCCGGTACGCGCACCGGGGAGCGTACCGGGGAGCGTACTTTGTGAAAAATAGTGAAAAAAGTTAGAGTAAAATAATCATTTTGAGTGATCAGAGGTAGGGTAGCCCTGAAAAGAGCTTTTGGGTTCTGTGACTGATTTAGGTACCTACATATCTTGCATGTTGTAACGCAAGTTATTGTTGTATATTGAACCCATTCCATAGTCTCTCATGTAAGCAGAAACAGATTTATTCACATGTTTCCGTGCTTTCTCAAATTGTGGACAAAATTGGTTGGACCACTTCTATTTCTGTCTTTGGCATATATTGGAATATACCAAGGCAGTTTGTGGAAAAAGTGCCATCAATTGCCCAAAGCTGTCCTTTAAAAGCATTTCCAGACCTACCCCAGTCAAAGTGCCTAGGTCATTTCCACCACAGTGCATAAATATGAGGTCAGGGTGTGGCAGATGCAAAAAGGTTTTCACCAATGGTATCAATTGGTGACATCTCAATCCTCTCTGGCCAATCCACTTGATGTCCACATTTGGTAAATCAAGGTTGTGAAAATTTCTGATAGCTGCGTACCTTTGAGCCCAGTGGATGTAGCTATGTCCAATAATCCAGACAGAATACATGGTGAGAGGAGGTTCTGGTGCAGTCAGATGAAGTGTGGGAATGAAATGGCAGTTGGAACAGTAGGAGTTTGCAAAAAAAAAAACTGTGGAGTTTCAGTGCTCTTGAATCACAAGCAATGATTGGTGGATTCAGATAGTTGAAAACTGAAAGTTAGGGTGCATGGTTCTGTTCTGTGAAAGAAGTAATTTGAATGGTTAAGAAAAAGTCATTTAAAGAAACATTGCACTGGATAAGCTGGTGTATTGAGAGGTTAAACATCCTTGCTGAGTTCATTTGCAACATTGTAGAATAAACTTTTAAACCTGAGAGCTCAGTGAGGAGGGAGTTGCTATGGTAACAGGCAGAAAGGGCTATCTTTTTTTCGATTTACGCTGGGGGAGCGCCCGGTACGCGCACCGGGGAGCGTACCATGGAGAAAAAAGTATGACAGAGTTTTTTTTAAAATGTAGCATTTTTTTTATAAATTGGAGGTAGTTCTAAAAAGAACTGTTTTTTTTCTTTTTGTTGTTTTATATTTTTTATTGTTTTTTTGAACATATTTTACTTTTTTTGGCTTTTATGAACAATTTTATATATTTTTTTAATTTTTATGGGGACAAACAAAAAACAGGGAATTGTAAATGGCTCAACTGGAGCAAAAAAAATCAGGAAAAAAATTAAGGTTTCTTTTTGCAGTTGTGGGTGTCTCCAGCACGGTTGATCAGTTTGATACTTTGCTCTCCATAGGAAATTGTAGTCCCGCAAAATATACAAACTATTTTATAATCTCCAAACTGGCGTTGGATATTTGGGACCATCTCCCTTGTCTCTGGACCCGATGGAGTGGGTTGATTTCTTTTGGAGGTGCTGGGAGAAGAGTGAAGAGGGTTTCTGGTCAGTTCTCTGACCTCTGACGCAGCATAGGTGTTTGGGTGCCTGCGTTGCATATGGCGAAGCATTGTATGGTTGCCAAATGAATACTTTTTTGCAGGGTTCCCCCTGGAAAGTACAGTGCCACAGATGAGACATGTCACTTTTGCAGCATTTACTTTCTTTTCTCCCCTTGGGATTTTAAAAAACTCCCACACAAAGTGCTCCTTAGGTTTATAGGGGGTATTATCTTCAGGCAGGAACTGCCTCTCCTCCTCCTCCTCCTCCTCCTCTTCTTCTTATTCACCACCACTGTGGTGTTGTGGTGGTCCTTGTGGTGGTGGTGGTGGTGATGGTTGAGATGCTCCTGCTGCTACTGTAGCCATTTCTCAGGTCTGCAAACAGGTCTTCCTCAGTCAAAGTACAAAGTGAGAATGAGGAAAAAGGTGGGGGCTTTCATCATTTGGAAAAAAAAACTGTTCTGAACCAATGAAAATTGTTATTTTCAGGTCACATGACCCGACGCGCTTACGCTACGCGCCCTGGGGCGCTACCGGGGGTGCTTACGTAGCACGATCGTATGCGCTCGGGCGCTTCCGGGTGCGCTTACGCCGTGTGTCATAAGACGCATCACGCGGCTACGCGATACGTCACGATGATGTTTTCGTTTGCGGCAATAGCGCTAACGGGACGCTCACCGGTACGCACACCGGGGCACGCCGCAAGACTGCGCTTACCGGTGCGCTCACCGGTACGCGCACCGGGAGCGCTCCAGGGCAAAAAAGAAAAAAAAATGACAATATACATTAAAAAAAGTATTCCATAAATATACAATATAGGATTCATTATAAAAAATATTATATTTCATAGCTATAGAAATTTGCTATAAAAAAACCTATGAAATTCACTGAAAAAACCATAGGTTTCACACCAGTTATAGTTAGGAATTAGCATTTAAAAAACCTATTAAATTCACTGAAAAAACCATAGGTTTGACTCCAGTTATAGTTAGCTGGAAATTTTACTGACATAAAACCATTGAAATTCCCACGTTATAGTTAGTTGGACTCACTATAACTCACGCGCCCGCAATGCACTGCTGATGATGTCACATATTACATCATTCATAACATGGTTAGTGACATCACTGATGACATCACTGATGACATCTCAAATGACATCACTGATGACATCACTGATGACATCTCAAATGACATCACTGATGACATCACTGATGACATCATCAATGTGATAATACAATACACCTCCTCACACTCTAATCTAACCCATGATACACCTAGTGTTAAATACAAACTACCATTCCTGAAACCATTGACACAGTAAAACTACTTACCACATACGCACTCACTGATTTCTAGGTCTACACACACATCCACTCATTCACCCATACAATCTTTCATACATACAGTCACTCATAAATACAAGACCAACATATGCACTCATACACCTATACAGAGACTCACACACTGCCACTCATCCATGGAGTTACTCATACACCTAGTCAGTCATGTAAAGAATCAATCACACTCCCATTTCCATAACTATACAGTTATACACACAAAACCTTGCTTATTTAAACATAGACTAACACATACTTACTGTCTTTTACAATCACTGATACAAGTACATATTGATAGATACAGTCACTTATGCAATCACAGGCTGATATATATAGTCATTTATATATGACAACTCTCACATGCAGCAGCTTACACAACAACAAACATAATGATGTACACATTCAGACTGTTCAGTCACTAACCCATGCATTCAATACGACACATTTAATCACTCACTCATACAGTCAGTCACGCACCTACTAAATCCTTCATCCATACACTCATACATACACTCATTCTTCAATATATAAAACATATTTTAACTTTACAGAAACACACAGACACTGGATGATGTCATCAGTGATGTCATCAGTGATGTCATTTGAGATGTCATCAGTGATGTCATCAGTGATGTCATTTGAGATGTCATCAGTGATGTCATCAGTGATGTCACTAACCATGTCATGAATGATGTAATATGTGACATCATCAGCAATGCATTGTGGGCGCGCGAGTTATAGTGAGTCCAACTAACTATAACGTGGGAATTTCAATGGTTTTATGTCAGTAAAATTTCCAGCTAACTATAACTGGTGTCAAACCTATGGTTTTTTCAGTGAATATATATATACATATGTTCTCAGGTAAGGCACTAGGCAGAAATGATCAATTGGCAGAAACGTGTATGGAGAGGGGTTGATTAAAATAAAGGTCTCACCACTGCAGCTGTAAATAGGTCAAGCAATACTAACCAAGAACGGTGCTAATCCTGTGGTTTGCTTATAATATTGACAGACTGCTTCCAAACAGACATCGAGCAAAAGCAGTGCTCTGCGATCAGCAACATTTAATTCACAAAACACAGTCTCTGAGGGTACTTAGGGTCATATGTACAAAGCATTTTTGAAGTTTGAAATGTCCCAAATGGGCAATTTCAGACACCAAAAATGCTTTTGACTTAAGTTCAAAGCACAAATTGTGATTCTGTAACACATTACCGAATTTCAATTTGTGTTTGCAGTTAAATATTTGGAAGGGGCATGTTTTGGGGGTCCCTTCCAATTACAGAATCTGAATGGGATGAGTTAATATTTTGCGATCGAATTCCGTTCATAAAACATTAATACCTTACTGACTCCCTATGGACCCCATCTCCTTTGAGAATGGCAAAAAATATTTTTTTCAGAGCAAGTAAGGGCCCACAGACCACTGCCTACTCTTAAAAATGAAACTTCAAAGTTTGATTTCTTCCTTTCAAACACATCAAGTTTTCCTTTGGGGAAACCGGACTGCCTTTAAAGAAAATATTGCTTTATTTAAAAGTAATCACAGACATGGTGGTCTGCTGATCCCAGAAGACCGCCATCCCTGTGTTGCCTACCATTCCTAATGGGTTGCAAACTATGACCTACCACATTAATATTCATGAGGTAGGGCGAGCCTTTAGGAATGCTATCTTATATTTGTAAGTGTTCCTACATTCGGAATTGTGATTTTCTAATTGTGATCTAGTAAGAATCACAATTAGGAAATTGCAATTCATACATTTTGTACATGTGGACCTTAGTGCCATATGTGCAATATCTTGCATCAGGACAGCTTGCCTGATAAGCTGTGTGTCTTTATAGAGCTCACAATGGCTTCTCTGGTTAAGCTACTAACTTGTGTATCAAATTATATCAATTCAACTATTGAATTATTTTAGCAGCTCGGTATTATTCAGGCTAAAAAGTTTTTCAAGGGTGATATCTTAGATGCCCACCTGCTTTGTTTTTGGGAAGCAGTTGTATTGGTGGCGTTTCTTCTAATAACACTTGGGACAATGCATGTTTTGTCTGCTACCCGCTCTTTAGACCACCTGAGGAACTAAGTACTCATATATTGTGGCTTGTCATGAATATTCTGCATGACTGTGCTATAGGGTATATTGCCTGTCTGCTCAATAAATGCTAGGAACAAAATGCCTGGATATGGCGCCAGCTGCATGTAAGCTCTCCAGCTCTGAACTGAACTGAAATGCCTCTGGGTGGGAAAATAAATCAATAATCAATACGTAGCATTCAAGTTACAAAAGAAGCCCCCTCTTCAAATGCTGGTAACCTGGGTAACCTATAGTCTCTTCTGGCTCCAGCAAGAAATGCTCTGAATTTTCCAACTGGTGAGCCTGAAAAAATTAAAGTGAGCTAAAATATATCTACAAAATGTGCTTTACTAATGCTTTGGCAGCAACCAAATAGGTCTGAGATTCACAGACTCACTACAGATGGCACATTACTTATTTCCTTAACAGAAAAATTGCAGATGTAGATTATAGCTCCAATTTAAATGACGTCTGCTCGAATGGAGATCAAATTTTTGTTAAAGAACTTGAAGGGCCATATGTATGAACACATTTTCCCATAGACACAGAATGGGTAAAACCTTTTGATACATCTGGCCATTGGCCTCTTGCACAGGAGGGTTACTGTGACTTTTTGTTCGCATTGAAACATAGTTTTAAGCACATTGCCATCTTGTATTTCGATTTTGTACATTGTACATTTAGCCTGAATGTTCCAGTAAGCATAGCCTCATTTTGGAGTTGGCATAAATAACCGAGAAACTGTAAAAAAAAAAGTGGTCAGCTTTCTACCATAACTCACTTTATTACTTGCCCAATGTCTTTCCACAATAAGAGCGAGACACCTACTTGTTACTAAAAATCTTGAGTTGCTATTAGAACACGTACTTATCTTCCACTTGCTGTAATATAGAAAATGCATAAAAGAACATAACATGAGGTGAATTTGGCATTGTAAGCTCCAGTGGCTCGGACTGAGAAACGATGGTCTGTTGAGATTGCAAATTCACACTTAAAATATTTTTGCTGCTTGCTATATTTGCAAATTAATCTTCAGTAGGCTTTTCAGTGCCTGTTTTCTTGTAAGGACCCTGGTGCATTGTGTGCTGGAAAGTGTCTTAACTGAAACACCTCAGGGGACCATACCTCCACACGACGAATCCAGCAGCCATTGTAATGGAGACATGTTTCCAGGGGGCCTGGGGTGGAGGACGGCCCAGCATTGGAATCAGTAATATCGCCGAACAGTATGAGCATGCTGAATTAAATTGAGGTGAAGTCTGATCATATTTTTTATTTGTTTCCTTGCTTTACTTCTTTGTTTATAATGTGTAAAAAGGTGCACCAAAGTGTTGTCTTGGTAGGAGCTGACTAGATAATATCCCCATTGGATAGGTTGGAATGGGAAGAAGCCCACAGAGGAGACTATGTGTGTGTGCAATCATGGTATAGCTCGGGCTATATTGGACACGGGGAAGACCCGACCGGCAGGAATGCCAGGACTTTAAAGAACGAATGTGTGTGAAAAAGAGACTCTTTGATCCCATTTAATATCCCCTCCAGGCAAACAAGCAAAGAATGACTTGAAAACAAGGACATTTTTGATGGGGAGTTTACAATACCTTTTATTCTTACCTCTCAAGATCAGTTAGTCAAAGCTCCTCCATGTGTTAAGATGCTGTACCTTATTTCCTGTGTATGAGTGACCGAGATTTTATGGGAGCAGAGAAATCTAAATATAATGGATCCCAACCTGAAGAGACGCCTGTCCATGCTGTGTACAACCAGTACAGTGCAAGAAAGATGCAGATTTGGTAAACAGTGGGTGGAACTCACTAAGGAGAATGGGCAACTCTCTCATCTCGCATATGCAGACAATATTGTACTCATGAGCCTAACAAAAGTCGGCATGACCAGGCTATTAACAGAACTTTCACTTTTCTTGTCCGCAAACAAGCTGACTTTGAACTTATCCGAGACCAAAACAATGTTAATTTCCAACTGACGCTCATTAGATTAGAATATCTGCATTAAAGGTAAAAGGCTCGAAAGGGTCTCAAGTTATGAATACCTGGGCTAGTTTATTGATGATAAGTTAACATTAAAAGCCCAGAAACATTATCTTACACAATGAGCCGGAGCTTTGATCTTTGCATTTAGCTCTCTGTTTAAAAAACTTGAGGGCCCCTCCCTAAAACCAATACCATCAGTAATTGCTAGTAAAACCCTTTCCACCCTAGCATATGCAAGTGCAGCAATGCACGGTAAGGATGGCGACCTGTTAAACAACTTGATTACCAAAATCTATAAGAAAGTCTTTCAACTCCCCGCACTGCTTCACCAGCGCAAATACGCATAGAATTTGGTCTTAGAATGAATCAGTGGGAAGACTATATATGTGCATTAAAACATGGTACCGGATCAAAATGAACGCCACAGATAATAATTTAAATACATTTCTGTGGCAAGAAGTTGAAATGCGAAGCAAATCAGAAGAAAACAAATTCCTGACCAGCGCACTGGAATTAACATGCACCACCCAGCTATGGAATAGAAATTTGCCATTTAATTCATTTAAACAGGCAATAAATAAAGCAGCCAGATTTCATTCATTGCTATTTATAAGGAAATCTTTTCCCATCGCTCACACTCTTGGGTTGTGATCAACAGTTATAAATTACTTACTCCGGCGTCTAATTTGGATTCTACTTACTCAGTTTTTATCAAAAAAAGGCTGATGGCTCTAAGATTCGGAAAATATCCAACGTTGGCCGGCGTACCAGCCTGGAAATATCCGGGATCCGCTGCCTATCGGCTCTGTGGTTATATCAAAGAGGACATAATTCATATCATTTGTCATTGTACAAAGTTGAAATGGGAGCGAATGCTCCTTTTAAAGAATTGTTTTCTGATTAAGAGATTGCGTACCTGCAGGTCAGCGATCATTGGCTGCTTGGACTCCATGGACTCACAAATTAACTGTAAGATTGTAAAGTTCCTGCTTACTTTTGAAAAACGTCTGAAAGCAAACTAATACCTTAAAACCGCATTGTATTATTCTGATATTTTTTATTTCCTGTTCCTTTTAAGTTTCACTTGAGTTAGGATTTTTCCCTGTTGCAAATTTTAAATATTTATTTTTAATCAATTTTATATCTAAACACTGTTTCAGAAGTGCAAAGGAAATTTGTTATGGTTTTAATTACCTAAACAATAAAGTTTAAATACAAATAAAATAAAAAATAAAAAAATACACTAAGGAGAATGGGCAGACATTTTTACTTGATTGCAGTATCTTTGACCTAGATTGTTTGAACAACTTGAAAAAGCAAAACAGGATCCTAAAAATAAAACACATGCAGAACAATATCTAGCATTTTGTAATTGGTGTCAGGAAGCAAACAAATGCAAACATGAGTCTCAAATCTGTGATATGAAGCAGACTGAATAGAGGGTGGAATACCAAGTAATCCACGTTAGGAACAGAGTTAGGGCGTGTACTCTTTCTGCCCTGCCTCCTCATGTAGTTCCCCAGAAGTAAAGCGAGCACAATGGAGGTGAGGGGGACAATTTGCTGGATATCCTAAACTTCTGCATGCTGACTGATGATGCAGAGAGTGTGCCAGTGCATAGGCCCAGAACCGAGGCTGCACTGACAGGACTTCCAGTGGAAGGACCAGAGGGAGGTAATGCTGAAGAGAGTGCTGTTGTGCGAACTACTGACAGTAAGAGACTAGAAGGAGGGCTGCGGGAAGAACAAGACACAGATTCCCCTACTATAGACGCGTCCAGGCATAAGGATCTCCTTGAGCATATCATTACTAACACCCGAGACATTCTAAGATGGACTAAAGAGCGTCTAGCTAGGAGTAGCATACTAAGCATGAGAGGAGGTGTGTCCCCTCAGTCTAGACACCTAGGACAATGAGGTCCCTCTTTGACAGACCCGAATTCTCTCCTCCTACCGAGAGAGTACTGTAGTCTTCAGGCTAGAGTCACATTTCATGTTCCCTGTTACCCTTCCAATTTGATAAGTAATAAGAAATGATTCCCTAACATTTGAGAAAATGCTACACAGTTCCGTGAGGCAGTGCAAAGTGTGTTGAAAATGTACAAACCTAACTGGGCAGATGTGAATAATTTGTTGCATTTGATTGTACCAAATGCAGTAAGAGACCGATTGATTACGACAGGAAGGGGGCGGGAAGGGGGCCCAGGCAGGGCTCTTGAAATGATGGGGACTTGAATGGAGTGAGGTATGCATTGCTGAAAGCAAGTACAGAAGTGTACTCAGTGAAAACCAATTGGACTATAATCACGTATTTGTACACAAAATAAAAGAGACATGCATAAGGATGAGTTTGTAGGATATTTGTTTGTAAGGTATTCTGGTATTCTGGCATTGCACGTCCAGCCGAGATGGGTCAGGAAGACGTTGCTTTTGTGCGGGGATTATCACCAAATGTAAGAAATCAATTGATGACTATTTGTATTTGATGGAAAATGTTATGTCCCATTCTTTTGAATCTAAAAAGCTGTCTGAACTAGGAAGTCAAGAAAGTGTCTAGAGAATCTAAACTAATATGTCTAAAATTGCAAAACATGCAACATAATGTAACGGGGAGGGGCTGCAGAGCTCATCCTTGAGGGAGAACAAGGAGGGGAACAGGATGGAGGGCAGACCAGTAGGATATAGTGCCATCTATTAATGAAAAGGTTTAAAGCCATCAATAAGTTAACAGATCCATAACTATCTCCTAGGTAGGAACTTTCTTGGGTATGGGTGAGTATTTTAGACAGTGTGTATTTGGGTATGCGCCTAATTATATTTAAAAGGACACCCCTCAAACTTTCCAATAGTCTAAAGAAGCTGAACATGCATTTGTACAAGAAAAATAAGCCTTCCCTTCTCCAAAGGCCTTTGCGCTCCCTAGTAACATAAATCCATTTATTCATGAGCAAGATGGGAGGGACAAGGTAGAACCTCTGGGAGCAAGAAGGTCATTATTTACTTGTGGGCAACTGAGACATTGGAAAAGGATTGTCCTAAGGTTTAAAATATGTCTTGTGCATCTCATTTACATTGAATTTAATTAGGTCATACTAAATCTTTTCCTGAATACTAGGACTGCCCAAGAGGTGCAGACTGTACCCTGAACACTTTGATTTCCATTGATTAGAAAGGTACTTATGTTGGTAGTATATCAAACGAAGAACACACAACTTGCCTTATTGATGCTGGTGCAAGTAGATCTGCACTTCATAACCAGGATTGGGCTTGTCTCTAGATACAGATGGTATTCCAAATAAATCAGTTCGTCAACACATTCTCAATCTTGTCTCTATGATTCTTTCTCCCATCAGAGACAAACATGCTTTCCTTTTAAGTCCTAATTCCTTTATTGGGTCATGATATTTTGTGTAAATTAAACTGCACTTTTTCAGTACAGCTGACTGAGTCTACCTAAATGTACCACAGATCAAGGACAGTGAGGTTCTCACTCTGTTGTTTGAAATGGGTTGTCTAGTCCAAGCCATGTCTAAAATATATAAATATATATCAGATTTGCTTGTACAAGCACCTTCCACTTAATGGTTCATAGGTGGTATGGTTTTGAGGTTGCTTCCTTTCAATTAAATCAGTGAAAGGAAAAATAAATCCTATGAAAATGTTACCTCCTATTTCAAAGTATCCTCTAAAGCCTGTAGCCAACGCAGGAGTTCGACCTGTCATCATGAACATTATTAAGCTAGGGTTTTGTAACTTATTTTTAGCAAGTGTAATACTTCTATCCACCCTGTAAAAAAGGCAGGAAAGACTAATACGTACAGAGCCGTCCAAGATTTGAGTACCTTCGAAAATGTGGATATTCCTAGCTTTCCTGTGGCGCCCAACCCTGCTATAATCCTTTTCTGTATCCCCACTAATACCTAGTTCACTGTGGTGAATTTGTGTTCCACGTTCTTTGTCATACCCATTCACAAAGAGAGACTGGTTATCTGTTCTTCCTCATTTAGCGGATCGAAGCTGGCATGTAGGAGGCATCCTTAAGGATTTACAGCTTCGCTGTCAGTCTTTTCCCAAGCTTTAAAGAATGATTCGGACACATGTCCTTTCCCACCGTAGTCCAATATATTGACAATATTCTTGCCTCTGTGGTTTCAGACCAGTGTGAAAGGGACTCAATCTATTTACTCACTTACTTAGCTAAGAAAGGGCACAAGACTTCGAAAGAAAAACTGCAATTCTTTTCTTCCCCCATGTATAATATTTAGGTCTGATATCTCTGCTGGAAAGTACCATCGATCAACGAAAAGGTTTAAACCCATCCGTAAGTTAACACATGCATAACTATCTTCTAGGTACGAACTTTCTCGGGTATGGGTGAGTATTGTAGACAGTGTGTATTTGGGTATGCTCCTAATTATATTTAAAAGGACACCCCTCAACCTTTCCAATGGTCTAAAGAAGCTGAACATACATTTGTACAAGTAAAATAAGCCCTCCCTTCTTCAATGGCTTTTGCGCTTCCTAGTTACACAAAACCACTTTTTCATGAACAAGATGGATTTGCTCTTGCCACATTGGTATATATTATCGTGATCAGAAATAGTTTATAGCATATAATTCCCCTGCTTTAGACCCCGTGTGGCAGGGTTCCCCCAGCACCTCTGCTTTGCAGTCACTGCTGCCCACTTGATGAAGCCTCTGAAACATTGAATTCAGTGTTACTTTGATGGTGGCTGTTCCTCATTCTTTTGTTGCTCTCCGTTTTACTGCCAAAACCTAAGACCTTTCTAATGTTACGTTGTCCCAATATGAGAATTTGCTGATGTCTTCTGTTGCATCAATCTAGTCCACTGCTCCACCCTAAACCTCGCATTTTAAATGCCCACACGTCAGGATAGAAATCCCATGATTCTCTTGTAGTAACCAAACATGATAGAAAACCCCACATTGATTTTACTAATGCTTGTCTACCAGATTGGGAACTGATATATTTTGTTTATGGGTCATAATCCAGAGCGAGCCTGTGACTAGGTATGTCATAAATCATGTATCTCAAGGTATACACAATGCGAGATTTTTCTAGGTTGCTACATATGATGCTCGCAACAGATCTTGTATTTTTGCTGAGAAAAGACTGCAACTTTATTGAGACTAAGTATTCATTAAAGAGTCTGTTCTTGGCACCCAAATCAAAACATGGCTTAATGGTTTGCTTTAACTGCTAATAATAGCTGCTGTTAAATGTCCTTATCACATTTTTAATTATGTTAAATGTCCTCATCAAAAGTTTCACGATGTAGTTCCTAGGGAAATATTCTTGGTGATTCCACTTCTAACGGAGCTGCTTGTGGTAGTTTGTAGTTATAATTAATTATTTATATTCTTAGAGATGTTGTAGTTTCAGTATTCTGTATGTGTCAAAGTATTGGAATGTACTGGGTATTCCATCTGTACTCTAGCTTTATTCAATAAACCTGCAATAAATTTTATAAAGATCAATTGGTTTGTTTTCTGTTCCCTCTTTAAAGGATTTGTCTTTATTAAAGCAGCAAGCCTAAGAAGTCGAAAAGCAATACGGTGACTTCAAGGGACCCAATAGAAGAGTGGAGAGACAGCTCAAGGCATGTGCTGGCACCAAAATGTTTCTGCTTCCTATCCGCGCAGAGTAGTATCATGGAGCTGCCCATATGGGCAGGGATTGTATTATTCTTCCCACTAGTATGCACTCTTCTTTCCTTCTGTCACCCAGACCTATTGCTTCTCCTGTGTCATCTGCCAGTCCTACTGCAAAAAACAACAAGTGATGGACTGAATGTGGATCAATGTCACACACTCCCCCAGTCAAAAGATCTGGGCCCAATTCCATCGTTTTTTTGCACTCCACACCACCCTGGGTCAGATAATGGCTTTATGCAAATCAGCTCTGACCCTGTTGCCCCATGGGAACAGTCCAGTCCGAACTACAACAGCCATATCTTTCCCAGACCGGAATCAAGCATCCGAGGACCGGACCGGTTTCGAGGTAACACCTCTCTTCAGCCCGGCTAGCTTGACTCCAAGTGGTGTGGAGTGCCTGGGACCCACGTCTGGGCATCCCCAGCGCACTTAGGGCGGCAATTGCAAAAAACAACAAGTGATGGACTGAATGTGGATCAATGTCACACACTCCCCCAGTCAAAAGATCTGGGCCCAATTCCATCGTTTTTTTGCACTCCACACCACCCTGGGTCAGATAATGGCTTTATGCAAATCAGCTCTGACCCTGTTGCCCCATGGGAACAGTCCAGTCCGAACTACAACAGCCATATCTTTCCCAGACCGGAATCAAGCATCCGAGGACCGGACCGGTTTCGAGGTAACACCTCTCTTCAGCCCGGCTAGCTTGACTCCAAGTGGTGTGGAGTGCCTGGGACCCACGTCTGGGCATCCCCAGCGCACTTAGGGCGGCAATTGCAAAAAACAACAAGTGATGGACTGAATGTGGATCAATGTCACACACTCCCCCAGTCAAAAGATCTGGGCCCAATTCCATCGTTTTTTTGCACTCCACACCACCCTGGGTCAGATAATGGCTTTATGCAAATCAGCTCTGACCCTGTTGCCCCATGGGAACAGTCCAGTCCGAACTACAACAGCCATATCTTTCCCAGACCGGAATCAAGCATCCGAGGACCGGACCGGTTTCGAGGTAACACCTCTCTTCAGCCCGGCTAGCTTGACTCCAAGTGGTGTGGAGTGCCTGGGACCCACGTCTGGGCATCCCCAGCGCACTTAGGGCGGCAATTGCAAAAAACAACAAGTGATGGACTGAATGTGGATCAATGTCACACACTCCCCCAGTCAAAAGATCTGGGCCCAATTCCATCGTTTTTTTGCACTCCACACCACCCTGGGTCAGATAATGGCTTTATGCAAATCAGCTCTGACCCTGTTGCCCCATGGGAACAGTCCAGTCCGAACTACAACAGCCATATCTTTCCCAGACCGGAATCAAGCATCCGAGGACCGGACCGGTTTCGAGGTAACACCTCTCTTCAGCCCGGCTAGCTTGACTCCAAGTGGTGTGGAGTGCCTGGGACCCACGTCTGGGCATCCCCAGCGCACTTAGGGCGGCAATTGCAAAAAACAACAAGTGATGGACTGAATGTGGATCAATGTCACACACTCCCCCAGTCAAAAGATCTGGGCCCAATTCCATCGTTTTTTTGCACTCCACACCACCCTGGGTCAGATAATGGCTTTATGCAAATCAGCTCTGACCCTGTTGCCCCATGGGAACAGTCCAGTCCGAACTACAACAGCCATATCTTTCCCAGACCGGAATCAAGCATCCGAGGACCGGACCGGTTTCGAGGTAACACCTCTCTTCAGCCCGGCTAGCTTGACTCCAAGTGGTGTGGAGTGCCTGGGACCCACGTCTGGGCATCCCCAGCGCACTTAGGGCGGCAATTGCAAAAAACAACAAGTGATGGACTGAATGTGGATCAATGTCACACACTCCCCCAGTCAAAAGATCTGGGCCCAATTCCATCGTTTTTTTGCACTCCACACCACCCTGGGTCAGATAATGGCTTTATGCAAATCAGCTCTGACCCTGTTGCCCCATGGGAACAGTCCAGTCCGAACTACAACAGCCATATCTTTCCCAGACCGGAATCAAGCATCCGAGGACCGGACCGGTTTCGAGGTAACACCTCTCTTCAGCCCGGCTAGCTTGACTCCAAGTGGTGTGGAGTGCCTGGGACCCACGTCTGGGCATCCCCAGCGCACTTAGGGCGGCAATTGCAAAAAACAACAAGTGATGGACTGAATGTGGATCAATGTCACACACTCCCCCAGTCAAAAGATCTGGGCCCAATTCCATCGTTTTTTTGCACTCCACACCACCCTGGGTCAGATAATGGCTTTAGAGTCAAGCTGGCACGTGCTGTTGTAGTTCGGACTGGACTGTTCCCATGGGGCAACAGGGTCAGAGCTGATTTGCATAAAGCCATTATCTGACCCAGGGTGGTGTGGAGTGCAAAAAAACGATGGATTTGGGCCCAGATCTTTTGACTGGGGGAGTGTGTGACATTGATCCACATTCAGTCCATCACTTGTTGTTTTTTGCAATTGCCGCCCTAAGTGCGCTGGGGATGCCCAGACGTGGGTCCCAGGCACTCCACACCACTTGGAGTCAAGCTAGCCGGGCTGAAGAGAGGTGTTACCTCGAAACCGGTCCGGTCCTCGGATGCTTGATTCCGGTCTGGGAAAGATATGGCTGTTGTAGTTCGGACTGGACTGTTCCCATGGGGCAACAGGGTCAGAGCTGATTTGCATAAAGCCATTATCTGACCCAGGGTGGTGTGGAGTGCAAAAAAACGATGGATTTGGGCCCAGATCTTTTGACTGGGGGAGTGTGTGACATTGATCCACATTCAGTCCATCACTTGTTGTTTTTTGCATCTGCCAGTCCTACAGCATTGGTAAAGGAATCAAAATCATCCTTACTGCACACTCATCTCCTTGGGACCCCTTCATCCATCTGAAAAATGCTCTCCTAATTGTTGGGTCTCGCCTACACAGCGCGCATGCGCTACATAGGAAAAATACCTTTAGCAATCGCTTCACTTTTGCAGGCAAAAACATGCACGCGTTGCATTGCTTTCAACGGCAACGCTTGCATGTTTGGTGATTCCCTTGCGGGAGCGAGCTTTAGCTCCATCTGTCAGCAATTATCGCGCCTTGCTGCTCGCTCCCGCAAAGGAAACGCCCTCCCGCACTCCGCTATCCATGCCTTTCCGCCCCCCCCTCCCCCGCCATTGCTAATGCTTGTTTTCAGATGACTTCGGTCTCGCTTGTAGTCCTGGAGTTGCTCTGTTCATGTGACTGCTGGGTGATCTGGGGAGGTCAAGGGAAACGATATTTCGCCTCTGTGTTGCATGAACACAGGGAGCGTGTTGGACCCTGTACAGGCTGGGAACTTTTGTACGGTTTCATGTGAGGTATCATGGCTGACATCTGGGGAAGTATTTCTATTTGATCTTTGCCTCAGAGACCGCGCCTGGTGTAGAGTGTGACACTGGTGTTATCTGGGGTTCTTTTATTCATTGTTCGTGGGGCTTCTCAGTTTGAGATGCCCTTAAGGCAGCCAAGAAGCCTCTTGGGCTCTGCCAGGCGCATGAGGCGCAAAGTGAAACTACGAAGCCGTAGCATTGTGTGTAATTCTGGCGACAATGCCCACTTTGAACAGTGCCTACTGTCGAGGGGCAGAGAGCGCTTGTGTGCTTCCCCATGGTTGCCTACTGCGCTTGCCTTGGTATCTGACCTAGACCGAGAAGTGGAGCTCAGATCGTGGTTTAGAAGAACAGAACTGCTGTCTCCATCCTGCGTCTTACCAGCCAAGCGCACGTGAGTAGCAGCACCTATTGCTGGGAGTGTGTCCAATCGCCCAACAATCTGTAAAATTATGATATACTGAAGTGGGTTTACTGACTCTTAGGAGTAAAAGTTCATACGACTGGAGGGATTGCTGTGAAGAATGATATTACGCAGTTAGGACACCTTTTTAGCAACTTGCCTATTTCGTGATAAAGTTTAACATTTTGAGGTTAGGGGAATTAAAAGCCTTCCCTTTGTAAATCTAGGCCCAGATCCGTAAACTGCTGTGGTAACATTCTTCAGCAGGAAATCTGCGCTATAAAATGTATAATGGTACATTTGTTTTGCCTATCAGAGTCATGGAATTGTCGTCACCCGTCACACAGCTGTTCCTTTCAAAGCCACTTGATTCCCCCACCATCAGCGCAACCCCGGTCACACACCACTACTTGCCGAGTCCCACTTGCAAGAAGACCTCAAGGAGGTTGTACAGAAAGATCTGTGGCAATACTAAGATGCGCAGTGAGTGCCTGTCTTCAACCACCTTCCACTTCGCACCCTCCCCTGTCAGAGCGCCGTGAAACACGTAACAGTGGCCAGAAGCCCTTTACAAAAAGTGAAAAAGATTAAACTGCACTTTTTACTTTGGCAGATTTCCCAAACGTTAAAACTGACCATGCAGTAAAAACCAAATACACGTTTGTCACATGTTGAGGAAAATCTTTTCTGCATACGTTTACTTTTTAATTAAAATAAGCCTATTGTATATGTCCTTTTTGCTCAAGTCAACAATAATTCAAGACAAATGCATTATTTAAGCATGTAGACTGATTTTCTGTCAGTCTGCATGCTTAAATAATGCTTTAACCCTGTTTTGAGTCCGTTATATACCTTCTTCGAAGTCGCTGGTCATTGTAGTGTCCTGCCAGGACACAGTCTAGTTGTTCTCCAGTGTAACCATACACTGTGCACCCACCCACCACAGACGTCACTGGGTCAGGTGACGCTGCTAATAAAAGAACCCGAGCGCACGTGCTCGAGGCCAGAATTACTATCCCCTAACTAGTGTCCTGTGTCCCAGTTATTCCATCATGCGGGCCTACGGCCCCATCTTTACAATGGCGACGAGGTCGGTATTGAAGCCCATGCGTGCCACTGCCAAGCATCCTGGAAAAAGGGGGAGAGAGCTGCCCGCCTAGAGGGCACCCTCTGCAACACGGCGCGCCGCGCCGAGAGGCCCGCGGGGCGTGAGCTAAGCCCCGGGCCGACACGACAGAGGAGGTGACCGGGAGCCGACCCCGCACCTCGTAGCACATTGTGAGCTGCCCCCTGCCTGGGGGTGAAGTGAGAGCCAAGCGGTGCCCGCCCGCATCAACTGCGACCGAGTGCCCCGGAAAGCGGAGACCCCTGCGGAGCCCACCCACGGGGTTGAACAAGGCCAGCAGGCCAGAGGTGAGCCTACAGTCAAGCACATAAAGCGGAGCCCACCCGCTACGAACATTAACTGTGCCCAACAGTGTGAAGCGACGCCAGCATCGCCCGTAATTAAGCAAGACTCGCGGAGCCCACCCGCGGCTTGCCTTCAGCGTCTCCTGCCCCCCGTAGCGCAGCATGTGTGGAGCGCGGCTGCCGCTGCGAGGGTGTAAAAGCGTGAAAGAAAAGCCAAGCGGAGCCCACCCGCTATTAATATAAACTGTGCCCCCAAACAGGGCGAGCGGCGCCAGACGTTGTCCCCGTGTCAAACCAGGACCAGCGGAGCCCACCCGCGGCCTGCCCGCCTTGTCCCCCGCCGCGCAGCGTGTGTGAAGTGCGGCGGCGGGGAGAATGAACTGTACAGGACAAGGATACCGGGCGGACACTGAGTGTAAGCAGCGCCCGGCCCGCAGCAGGTACGAGCAGCGCAAGCCCCCCCTCTGCGCAGCCTAACCAGCAGGCCCATCGGAGCTCACCCCGCAGCGCGAGTAAGGTGGGGCAACTTGGAGGGGCAGTGACCCCAGGGACAGCGCTCGAAGGAGAGCGGCAGGAGCAGCCGGGACACCGCAGCACTGCAAGGCCAACGCTCCTCCCCACCGGGCCGCGTGTGGAATGCGAGGCTGCGGCGGGGAGGAAGGAGGCATGAGTGGCTGCCGGTAGCTCCCAGCGCAAAAGAAAGGAGCACCGCCGATTAGCGTGGGCCCTGACCCTCCCCCCAAACTCAAGCGCTAAGGTAGCGCAACAGAACACTCACTGCAACATTTTAATAGGAGAGCGTACCTGAGAAGGTGCGGTAGGACTCACAGCATTGTGCAAGGACCGGGAGGAAAACAGCCATGCCCCCGCAAGTCTCCATGCCACGCTGCACGGAGGTCATCTGCAGCTCCTAACCAGCAGAGACATGAGGAATCTGGTCACCCGGCACACTGGACTGGTCCCGAGAAGTACGCGAGACCTGCAGTGCTGGGAGGCTGCTAGAGCCTCGTTATAAGAAAAAGCAACACAGCCACCTAGTGGGCACTGTCAAGTTTTGCAGCAAATGGCGAAAACAAGCCTTTAACAAACCAAGGAACTGACGCCAGTGCAAAACAAGCCTGGGACAAGACAAGGTAACGCAAAGGCAGTACCGAGCAGGCTACACACCCAGCAGCACAAGACTGGCACAGCAATGCAAAACTGGCGCAGCGACGCCACACGGCACCAAGGAAGCAAAAGGAGGATCTAGAGTGCGACACGGCCAGGAGCTGCGCAAAAGAGAGAGTGACACAAACACACGACAGCGCAGGAACATTGCGGTGAGCACATCTACTGGGAGGAGGATCTGCGCAGAATACTCTCCCTCACAGATTACGACGCCACGTCAGTAAACAACCTCCTGAGGACAAAAGGAGACAACGCAGGAACGCGCCAGCAACGCAGGAACACGTCACGAGGCGCAGGAACGCGGCAGAAGCACGGAACCGTACCACAAAGCGCAAGAACGCGACAGGAGTGCAAGAACTCCACACCCGCATGACAGGACCGCGCAGCACTGCGCCGGAACGTGCCAGGAGCGCCAGGAATCAAGAGCGCCAGAGTGACGCTGCACAGCGACACACCACCGCCACGGAACAGCGCACAAAGGTCCCCAAGAGAGACAGCGACGTCTCACAGCAACAAGAGCGCCATCGTCCGCACGCATGGCGGCATGCACCAGAGATTCACCAGGAGCGGTGACGCAACCCTCCTCTGCGCAGACAAAGCGCGCCAACGCCAAAACACCGTGACGGTGAATAGTGACCACGAAGAAGATAGCACAGCATGACGACTCATGCCGAAGATGAAAGCCGACCGACCAGTCTGGTCGCCAGGGAAAGAAAAGAAGCAACAGAGAAGATCGCGACAAATGGTCCAGTCAAAGAAGAGAAGAACACCATGCCGGAGAGCTATGCCCAGACCAGAGAGAAACAGGTGGAGTGCACGCTGCCTGGGGAAGACTGGTCGGGAAGGCAAACGACAGCAAGAGGACCAGACCACGTCGCAAGAAGGAACATGGAAAGGAAGGGCACGACGCCATAAAGAAAAGGAAGGAAGAACAGTAGAGCCAAAGGAACCCGACGAGACAGGAGAGTCACGATGGAATTGACCAAGGAAGGGTATCCTGATTGAAGGCAACAGAAGTGATCAAGTAACAGGAAGATATGACGACAGGGGAGCAAGCCAGGGGAAGACAGTGTCCTACCACATGGACAAGACCAAGGGGACGACATGTAGAGGGCCCGCTACATGGAGAAGCCTGGTTAGCATGAGTAAGCAAGAAAGAAGACCGGACCGCGTCGAGGAAGAGAACGAAGAGGAAGAATGGTGTATCACAACATCACTCCACCGAGAAAGAAAGAGACATCATTCAGCACACAGGAACATCCATGATGTCAAAGGAGCATCGCAACATCCGTGTGGATCCCAGTAATCCCGACAACCTGCATTCGAGGAGACCAACCACTGAAGAACCATATTGGTGCCCCGTGAACCTGGAGCTTGCCGAAGCAGAGCATACCCGAGCACTAGACAATCCACCCTTGTGGACTACACAAGACTCAACTGTGGCCCTATCCGAAGTTCTGCAGCGACCTGCACAGCCCACGCGATAACGTGGCAGTCCAGGGGACGAGGGCCTCGGCCGCATGTCCTGTGAGAGAGGAATCCGGATGGGAGAGCTGCAGCAGCGGCAGCTCCACGACAGGCAACAGGAAGCACGAAGGCCCCAGGTGAACACCTGGCACGTGCTCGAGGCCAGAATTACTATCCCCTAACTAGTGTCCTGTGTCCCAGTTATTCCATCATGCGGGCCTAGGGCCCCATCTTTACAGTCATGTTTGAAGAAACCTCAGTTAATTAATTTAATTTCCTGTTTCCATCCATACGCATGATTTGCACTCTCACTCTCCGCAGCTTCACCAGGAACTTTGGCATTTTTCTGCAGCATGAATCCGTATTTCCTTTAATTGGCCGCTGTCTGGTTTACATTATGTCCTTCCAGTATCCTGCCGCCTGCTAGATTCAGGTGTTAGCCATGTTTTAATTGATAGCAAATACTGGTGTGTACGCAAAACACCCTGTGACTTTTTTATGGGACACAAACTGTTATTTATTATATTTATTACATGAAGGTATTGCTCAAGTGTCACTGTGGCCTGTTACCTAACAAAGATGCAGCTTTTGTATTACTTTTTAGAGATTTGCAAAAAGGTATTTGCCCGTAAATCTGTGAGTATGGTAGATTTGTAAGCGTCTACCTTTAAGATGACAGATGTTCACACCAGCAAGCACTCGTCAATTTACAATTAAGGTGAAAGTGAAAATGTGCCTTATAGATTTTTTTTAAACCGGTCTCCATCTGGAACATGTAGAAAAATAGCAAAATAGCTTCTCCTTCATCCCCATACAATGCCAAGATTTAGGGGTGTATGGTGTTTTTACATTTAATTTCTTTACTTTTAAAGCACTCACAGTACCCGCGCTTCAGATGTTTACAGCTAAAGCGCGGGTGGCGCCATTGTAACCAAATTAAGTAAAGAGAAACAAACATTGGCATAGCCAATAGGTCTCGCCTTTGGGACCTTATAAGTGTTAAGTCATGCAACAGTTGATGTTGTTGCACCAAGGATGCTGTGCTGCATAACTAAATACTTATAAGGTCCCAAAAGCGAGACCTATTGGCTATGCCAATGCTTGTTTTTTGCTTGTGATTGTTTTTATGTTTTTTAGGTGGGTTGTAGCAGAAGCATATTCATGGGCAAAAGCAGATTCCATAACCATCTTCTCACTGAGTTCATCCCACGACTAGATATTTCCTGGCACCTTTTTTGTGACAGAGCAGCATGCTTCATTTCAGCAGTGGTTTGGGAGATCGGTAAACATTTTTTGATTGAGCAACACTTCCACCCTGAGTCAGCAGCGAATGCTGAGCACAAAAAATAGCACACTTAAAAACAAGACAGCAAAAATCTGCTATGAGACCCTACTGAAACCCACTGATGCCTTACCTTTGGCTTTGGGGTCAGTCATGGTCATTCTAGTTCAGAGGATTAAACTGACCCTCAATAAAATAATTAGGGGATGCACTATACTGTTGCCCTCTAATCCATCTGTTCCTGCTGCTAAATTCTTACTTATACTTACAGTAGAATAGGTATTTGGACAAAATATCGACCATGAAGTATCAAGCTCCAGAAATATTGAGTTTTAAATATTGTAACATATAAATATCGTAATGCAGGAATATCGTTTACAAGAATATTGATTTTGTTTTAGGTAAATAATATCTTTTTCAAGACTATCTGTCTTGTTAATATCACTTTCAATAATATAGTTGAAAAAATATCATTTTTAAATAATCTTTGTGTTTTAGTTTGTATATTAATTTTATATGTTAAATATTGTTTATATAATTGTTGACAATATTTTTTAATATAGTTTGCAATTTTAAGTTATTTATCATTTTTCATGTAATTCTTAAAAGTACTTTCTTGTGTAGTGGGTTGTAAGGTTTGTAGGGGTTCTGGGTGGGAAGTTAAACAAGTTAAAATAATTGTAATTAATTTTTAATTTGATATTAATTCTTTAATTGATTAATATTTATGGAAATGTTATTTTATATTTTGAAGTAATAATTTAGGTGTGGGTTGTTGGGTTTGTAGGGGTATAGGGTGGGACGTTTATTAAGTAATAATTGATTAATGATAAACGCATTATTAATTATTTAATTGATTGTTAATTATGAAAACTGTGGAATTATATTTTTGAAGTTATATTTTAGGTGTGGGTTGTTAAGTTTGTAGAGGTATAGAGTAGGAAGGTAATTAAGTAATAATTAATTAGAAATTAATTAGTGATGTATTAGAAGTTATTCAATTGATTAATAACTATGTTGAATGTTTAAAAATTATATTTGTTGTGTTATATATTAGATGCAGGCTGTTTGCAGGGTCAGAGGGTGGGAAGTTAATTAAGTAATTAATAACAAGCATTAATTTATTAATAATTATTTAATTATTAAATATGTTAATTGTGTCAATATTTCTTTATTTTAATTATATTTTAAGTCTGGGCAGCTAGATTTGTGGGATGGGAGTATAGTGTGGGAACTTAATAAATGTTTAATAACCATGTAGATTGTTTAATTGGTTTTTAATTTTATATCAAGTGTTTCATTATACAGGTCAACTAATAGAGTTATTAAAATATGTTATGTGTTTGAAGTGAAGTACTTCCCCTACTGTTGCACAGAGTGAAATGAGAATAGTCAATTTAACCCCTCTGAAGTCCAACGCTTTCCTTACTGTTGCACAGACTGGAGAGGGAATAGTAAATGTAATGCCTCCGAAGTCCAATGCTTTCCCTACTGTTGCCCAGACTGAAGTTGGAATAGTAAATGTTACCTATCTGAAGTCCAACGCTTTCCCTACTGTTGCACAGACTAATGTGGGAATAGTTAATTTAACCCCTCCGAAACCAATGCTTTACCTCTCTAAAATCCAAAGCATTCCTTACTGTTGCGCAGACTGGAGTTGGACTTGTTAGTTGTATCTTTCCGTTAGTGTTGTTTGTTTGTTTAATTCTAGATTATTTGTTTATATAGATATTTTTGGAAAATTCATTCCGAAACCGTAGAATATATAGGTCCGATGCTGTCTCCACTGAATATCAAAAAGATGCGTTTTGCAGATTCCTTGATAGGGGTTACAAGAAACCTTTTCTAACCCTAGCCTTGAATAAAGCCAATAATCTGCCAAGAGATACGTTGTTACATCCCCAATTTAAGAATGTTGCTAACAAGGATGTAATAAATAATGAGGTACATTCAATTTATTTGATAACCACATTTAGTGAACAACAGGAAATAATTCATAAGATCATTTATTCAGAGTGGCCAATTGTACTGATCGATAACATTCTTGGTCCGATTTTACCTAGTTTGCCTGCTATCACCTTTAGAAGGGCTCCCTCAATGAGGGATGCCCTTGTGAAACCAATGCCAGAGTTAAGCGTAAAAGCACTTGGCTCACTAAAACAGGGTTTTTTAAATGCAATTCCTGCCATGCTTTCACGTTTCCCCAAAATGGTACACATTACAAGACAGCATTTAGTGATAGCGAGATAGCCATTCAAGAACATCTTACTTGTCGCACTGAATATGCTGTTTACAAATTAAAATGTACATGTAACTTGGACTACATTGGCAGCACCAAACTCCCAGTGCATAAACGCATAAACGTATCCTCCAACACATAAGGGCCATTGTTAATTCTGACCATAACTACCCGGTCGCCAGACACTTTAAATCAGTTCACAACAACAAACTGAAGGATCTGGAATATACAGTCTTAGGGTCAGTTCCATGCCCCGGACGGGGAGGTAATCAAGATAAGCTATTAAGGCAATGCGAGTCGCACTTTATTTTTGCTCTCGAAACATGGGTCCCAAATGGCCTCAATATGAGTGAGGATTTTCACAACTTTGATATGATTCTCTATAATTACATTTGGACTTTTTTCTGTAAATCAATCTTGTTTCAGTGATTAATTAGCATTGTCTATTCAAATGTGATAATGACCTTGCTTTTATCAACATTTTCGTTGATGTGTCTGTATTTAGTTTGATGCTCACTATAGATATGGTTTTATCTGTGAACTTGATACTATGAGTTGCACTTGCACTTTATGATCATTTAGGCCTAAATGATTGTAGGGTCTTTCCCTAGCTGCTAGTGAACCGGTATTTTGCACAGCATGATTTTGCACTTTTTTCACTTAGCACTTTTTTTTTTAAGCAGATTATCTTACATCGTATGGCATTAGAATTTTTTTACTTATTTGAAACAACGAGATTTTATTCAGATTTGTCTTTTTAGCAGCTAGCTACAATGAATTTGACTGTTCAAGTTATTCCTGCACTTGCACTTTATTATGGAATAATGACACTATGGGGCCCATTAGGATCTCGGGCGGATCGCCACCGCCTGCATGGTGGTGGCAATCTGCCCGAGATCCTTCCCCGCCCGCCACCCATTTCCCCCTGCCATATTACTATGGCGCGAGGACTGCGGCGGACGGAAAGACCGCCCGCCGCTTTTCAGCCTGGTCAAAAAGTTGACCGGGCGGAAAAGAGTTTAATATGGTGGCGGTGTTTGTTAGAAATATCACAAGGGGGTGGTTCAATTTAGGAAATTAGAGGCTGGAATCCTGTACTAATAAATTTATAAACATAAATACCTCTAAGTACCATAGATCACACTGTTTCTTTTTCGCTCCAAATGTCCTTTTTATTGACTTGGCGTAATACATTATTTTTGTTATTTACTTCAGACGTTTTTTAGTGGTGTTTGGCGTTTCCTGCATCAAATCTATTTACACATCTCCTTTGACAAATTAGTTTGTGCAAAAATAACGTGAGTGAAACATAACTGTTTAGTGAGTCTTGTCAAATATTGTGTAAAATATTTTGTCTAATTATTTTTGGGTTTGTCTAAATGTTATATTCATGTATATGCTTTACACACGTGTTTTTGTATATAAATGTTTACATGTGTCAACAAGACAAAAGGAGGTATTTATGTTTAAAAATGTATTAGGTGTCTGTTAGACACCACCAGCCATATTAGGATGGGGGCGGAAACATGCCTTTCCGTGGCGGCATTGCCGCCAAGGAAAGGCATGCGGGGATTGCTTTCAGGGGCCCGTTGCCCCCTGGGACTCTGGGGGTCGGGGGTGCCCATAGGAGTTACCTATGGTACCCCCCTGCAGTTCCATTCACAACATGGCAGGCACAGCGCGGTGCCTGCCATGTTGTGCATGGAAATGCACAACATGCCTTCCTGGCATTGTGGCGGGCGATGCTGAGTGGGTTTAATTCTTCACCATTCTTTAGCTCACTCTACCACCCCAGTCCAGACATGGCCATATACAAATCAGTCTGACCATGTGCCTCTTGGGAATAGTCCAGCCCGAACTGCCAAGCCATATCTTCCCTGAACCGGAAACAAGCATCCTGAGACCGGTTTCGGATTCATAATCCTCATCAGCCAGGCTATCTTGAATCCAGTGGTAGAGTGAGCAAGGGAACCTCGTCTGGGCATACCCTACCAATTTAGGGCGAACAAAGCGATACCAAAGAGGATGATGGATGGAGCGTTTGAGCAAATCAAACACCCCCAGTCAACTAATCTGGGTTTAATCCCTCACCATTCTTTAGCTCACTCCACCACCCCAGTTCAGACATGGCCATTTGCAAATCAGTCTGACCCTGTGCCTCTTGGGAACAGTCCAGCCCAAACTGCCAAGCCATGTCTTTCCTGAACCGGAAACAAGCATCCTGCGACCGGTTTCGGATTCATAATCCTCAGCAGCCAGGCTATCTTGAATCCAGAGGTAGAGTGAGCAAGGGACCCACGTCTGGGCATACCCTGCCCAATTTAGGGTGAACAAAGCGATACCAAAGAGGATGATGGACGGAGCGTTTGAGCAAATCAAACACTCACCCCCCAGTCAACTAATCTGGGTTTAATAATCACCATTATTTAGCTCACTCCAGCACCCCAGTTCAGACATGGCCATATGCAAATCAGTCTGACCCTGTGCCTCTTGGGAACAGTCCAGCCCGAACTGCCAAGCCCTGTCTTCCCTGAACCGGAAACAAGCATCCTGGGACCTGTTTCGGATTCATAATCCCCATCAGCCAGGCTATCTTTTTCCAGTGTTAGAGTGAGGAAGAAACACACGTCTGGGCATACCCTGCCAATTTAGGGTGAACAAAGCAATACCAAAGAGGATGATGGACGGAGCGTTTGAGCAAATCAAATACCCACCCCCAGTCAACTAATCTGGTTTTAATCCATCACCATTCTTTAGCTCACTCCACCACCCCAGTTCAGATATGGCCATATGCAAATCAGTCTGACCCTGTGCCTCTTGGGAACAGTCCAGGCCGAACTGCCAAGCCATGTCTTCCCTGAACCGGAAACAAGCATCCTGGGACCGGTTTCGGATTCATAATCCTTATCAGCCAGGCTGTCTTGAATCCAGTGGTAGAGTGAGCAAGGGACCCACGTCTGGGCATTCCCTGCCAATTTAGGGCGAACAAAGCGATACCAAAGAGGATGATGAACAGAGCGTTTGAGCAAATCACTCACCCCCAGTCAACTAATCTGGGTTTAATTCTTCACCATTCTTTAGCTCACTCTACCACCCCAGTGCAGACATGGCCATATACAAATCAGTCTGACCTTGTGCCTCTTGGGAACAGTCCAGCCCGAACTGCCAAGCCCTGCCTTCCCTGAACCGGAAACAAGCATACTGGGACCTGTTTCGGATTCATAATCCCCATCAGCCAGGCTATCTTGAATCCAGTGTTAGAGTGAGGAAGGGACACACGTCTGGGCATACCCTGCCAACTTAGGGCGAACAAAGCAATACCAAAGAGGATGATGGACGGAGTGTTTGAGCAAATCAAATACCCACCCAAAGTCAACTAATCTGGGTTTAATCCATCACTATTCTTTAGCTCACTCCACTACCCCAGTTCAGACATGGCCTTATACAAATCAGTCTGACCCTGTGCCTATTGGGAACAGTCCAGCCCGAACTGCCAAGCCATGTCTTCCCTGAACCGGAAACAAGCATCCTGGGACAGGTTTCGGATTCATAATCCTCATCAGTCAGGCTATCTTGAATCTAGTAGTAGAGTGAGCAAGGGACCCACGTCTGGGCATACCCCCCCAATTTAGGGCGAACAAAGCGATACCAAAGAGGATGATGGACGGATATATATACATGTTTGTGTTGTTTGTTTGTTTAATTGTAGATTATTTGTTTATATAGATGTTTTTGTAATTCTTATAATATGTTTAATAATAGTTTTTATCATTTTACTATTTTTTACATTTCATTATTATGGTAGTTTGGTTAAATGTTTGTTCTTATGTTATCATATTTTTTGTCTATCTATAAATATAAATATACGTATGCTTTTCATAATAGCAAATTAAAAACAATAATTATTTTAATATAAATTAAAATGTTGTTTTTTATTAATAGTGTTACATTACATATATATATATGTATGTATATATAAACGTATATATATATATATGTGTGTGTGTGTGTTTATGAGTATATATTTATATATATATTTAAAAATATTTAATATTATTTATTTTACATTGTATTTATGTTATATGTAAACATATTTTAGATTTACTTATTTTATACTATATATATATATATATAAATATATATATATATATATATATTTATATATATATAAATTGAAAATTTATATTTATGTAATATTTTTAACATATTAGTGTCAATGATCTTTTTGTTGTGATAATTTTGTACTTACCATTATAAGTATAGGTAGATAATATTTTTGTAATCAATATTTTTTACTCAATATTTGTGTAGCAAGATATTTGTTGTTCCAATATTCTGTCAGACATTCCAGTGAATGATGATGCAATTCTCCATTACTGTTGAAAGCATATTCACTGTCTCTGCAGTTTCCAATTTTAGTTTCAAGTTCCCTTGCCTGACTGCCCATCAGGGCCGGATTGGGAACCACAACCAGCCCTGGCAAAGTGCTCGGCCGGCCCCCTCCTCCCCACTCGGAAGGGGGGGTTGGAGGTGCTGCCGAGCTCTTTGCCGGTGCCGGTTTTCGGACGATTTTGGTACAGGGCCCATTTTGCAGCTATGCTGTAAAAACAGCCCTGTAACAAAAACGGCCCACCAGGGCCCAAAACCAGCCCCCACCTGTGCGGCGCACCGGGGGATTGCCTGGTGCCCGCTATGGCCAGTCCGGCCTACAGCCCATCTGAGGCATGCCACACACCTCCACCAGATGCCTGGGTCTTTGTTAGGGTACTCTAGAGGATCTGCATTGCATCACACGTGCGGGAACTGGATCTTGTGCTACTCCTCACCAAGACATTTATGAAGTGTTTGGCCTACCTATGTGTATCAACTCTTCCCAGTGCAAACTTGCAGTCCCCCATCAGATGTCTGTCCACCAGTCCCTACCTCTGAACCTGCACCAGCCCAAAGATTGGGGCCATCTGTTGGAATTGTACTTGTGTCTACCTCTACTTCTGTGACCGGACCAGACATCTGGTGCCACCCAGCCCCACCTGTTCCTGATGGGAACCTGTCCATTTGTCCTGCCCCCTTGCAGCTGTGCTGTGAAGCGCCAACCACCTGTCATCATTATCACCTTCATCCGAGAAGAATAGCTGTCTCCCGACACCGGATTCCTCTGTGGGTATGGTCTTCTCTTTTTACTGCAGCTCTTGTGCTCTGGCTACTCATAGAAGTTGAATGATGAGCTGGTGGGAAGTCAAACTGCACTGCGCTTATCCTTGACAAGAACCGCTGGTCTGTGTACCAGAACAACTCCAAACATACTGTTGCAAGAGGAATAGTGCCAAACTATTAACCTTATCCCTCCTGGATTTGCACTCACTTGCCCTGGGACGCCTCGAGCATGTGCCTTTGATCAGAGTGCCCCCTCAGCAAAAATAAAACTTGCTTTGGTCTTTTCTACCCTGGATACCATCCACCCTAGTGTGCAGGCACCGTCCTAGAAGATACTGGAGATATGGATGACTTCTGCCCCTCAAAGATTCATTTTTGGCATACACTACTGATTTTGCTTACTTAGAGATTGGACAGTACCTGAAGCATCTTTGTGGGCAAAGTAAGCATGACACTGTTCTTGAAACTACACGTCGCCCCTGTTTATCGTCTTGATATGGCTGAGGATACTAACGGTTATGTAGAAAAAGACAAAGGTAATGATGGTGAATTCCATGCCGAAGCGATCAATTTGATTACATTGAATTGTTGGAGACTTTCACTCCACAGTGAGGAAGGAGGGAATTTGAAATCATTTTCATACCTGCGTAAAGTATAAGTAGTAAAGCAGCTGTATTGTTGCTATTAAACACCCATTTTAAACATGCTGCTACCTTGTATTTAAGTGTTATACATTGCATATGTAGACTGACTGCTCAAGTAAGCGCAGCCTTGTTTTGAAGTTGCCATAGACAAGTGTGAAACTGCAGAAATAGTAAAGTCAGCTATCTACCATACCACAGGGTACCAGTGTCTTCTCACATTCTTCCGACAAGAAGAGCTAGGAACCCGCTTGTTAGCAGCTATTTTAGCTATTTTGGCTATCTTGAGTTTTTGTTATACCACATGTTGTATCCTTCACCTGCTTTATTGTTTGCCCCAAGACTCAGACAGTGTAGCGCTGGTCCAGTAAGATTGTGAATTACCACTTTGAATATTTTTGCTGCTTGCTATATTTTTGCATTAAACATGCATTAGACTTCGGTGGCCTACCCAGTGTCTCTTTTCTTCCAGAACAAGAACCAGTCAATCATAAATAAATGATTAATAGTTAATCCTCACCTTTCCACTCATTAAAAGCCTCTGACAAGAAAGAATGTATGCAGTATCCGTTATAAAAAAGTGCAACATAATTGCTTTCCCTCCTCTTGCCAATACATGGTTGGAACATGAGCTGAAACAAACGAATATTCTCCTAACTCACAAAGTTATCACACCTCATAAATAGATAGCCAAAAGTAGAAGGCGCTAGACTTTACAAAACTGCAGAAAAATCTGAGGTTTCCAATGAATTATAAAATTGGCGATGTTTGGGACAAAATTTGCGGATTCTTCTCAAACTACACAAAATCAACCATGCATTGAGGAAAAAGATATTTAAATGATCGTGCACAAATATTCGGCCAGTCCTCTGACCAGTGGCATAGCTGAGGAGGGTGGAGGCAAGTAAGTCGTGTCTGGCGACAAGCTCCCACCTCCGAGAACAAGTCGTCTGTCGAGCGCCCTCAAACTCCCAGGAATAAGTCGTCTGTCAGGCGCCTCATCCTCTCTACTCTTACCTGCACCAGGCAGCAAGCTCAGGGGCCGCCCCGGGTGGCAGTAGGTCTAGCTACACCACTGACTCTGACAGAGAAGTTGAAGAATTTAGAGAGCGTAACAAATTTCACATTAACAATGACGTAACAAGCAATTCCGCTTATCAGTGTTGACCAGAGAGCAATCAAATATCTGAGCTTTCCGAAGAGGGTATGTAATACAAGCATGCTAATCACTCCAATGCTTCCATTGTCTGAATAAATATTTTATGATCAGGGCCTTGAACTTCTTATTCAAAGATTTGCTAATACAACTAGTTGTCAGCTATCCTGGGGGAAAAAGCTTTTTTGTGGTGCCCGAAGTTAAAGAGAATACATGAAGTGGATCCTCCTTTTTGTCCTTATCTTACAAATGTGGGACTTCCTATTCCAACACATTAGACAGGCAAAAGATCACCTAACGTTCCAAAGGAATGTAAAAAAGTTACTATTTGATACAGTCTGTCAAACAGCAGCACGAGGCACTACTGCTTTTGAATCTGTTTTTATTTCAGATAATCGGTCTCCTAGCTCCAAGAGACCTTCCCATTAGTGAATAATGCACTACACAAAAATCGCTTATCAAAAGATAAATCCTTTCTTGCTTTTAGGACCAAAATTAAGTCTCTTGTCACTTGATGCGTTTCAATTTTTTTTAATAAAGAGGCTCTCAAATCTTAAGTCATTGTTGAGGGCAAAATGACATCTGTTTATAGAAAGACACTTTAAAGAAATGATATCCTTATGTGGGCAAGGAAGGCATTTTAAATGTTAGAGCAAACAAAGTGGGTCAGGTTAAAAATGGCAGTAATTACTTGAGATTGGGGGGGGTGGAGCTAGCCCCACCTTCGGTCGTGTGCCTATCCTACATAAATCCTTAAAAACATAATGCAAGAAGTGCCACAAAAACACTGGATTTAGCCTCCAAATAGCGGTAAGAACAATTGTGCCCGAAACGGCCGCTGAAAACGGTGTCGAAAGGCCTCAAACCTGCTGGGAGATTTAGAACGGAGTGCGGCCTGTGCTGTGTGGGCGTCCGTGCTCGGCATGTACACTGCGTAAGACCCGGTGGTGGAGAGGCATGGCGGTCCCGCGCTAGTTCGCGTCCTGCACGAGTGCTCAGCGCCGTCGTGCCCAGGCTGGCTGTCTCCCCGGTGAGTCCGTCGCTGTCTGGTGTCTCCACAGCCCCCCTGGATGATCGGCGAAGGTGGGGAGAAGACGGGGCAACATCGAGGTGGAAGTGGGGAAGCGATTGTACTCGGACCTGATGCTGTGCAACCAGTGAGTACCGCTAAAACAATGCCCCAAATGTGGCCCAAAGCTGGAACGGCTGATTTATACCTACGCTACATTGGTTGCTACTGCGTGTGATGCAGAAAACAACGGGGAGGCTTTCTGGCTCGGTGCATGCCATGTACACACCGAGAGAAAAAGGTGCCTTTTAATATCTCCTGCTGCCCAACGGGGCACCCCCCCCAGACACTGAACTAGTGAGGGTTTGTTAACTCTTCCCCCACCGATTGCCCCTGTACTACAGGGCGGGCTGCAGGAGCGCAAAGGAAGTAGGCCCTTACACACTGGCCTGCGCACGGAGGGCCTGTTGCCGCCTATGTGAACTGACTGTGCGGTTTTAATTATTTGGGGCAGAGCTTGGTGCAATACAATGGCCACAGCGCAGATTAGCGCAAATCACAGCGCATGACTGGTTATATTTACTGGCCGGATTCTGAGTGCAGGTGACACGTGGCGCACATGTGAGAGGTGACGGAGATCCATAGCTGCGTGAAATCCCAGATCTGCAGTCTTGGAGCCATAGTCTTCTGCAGTGCCCTCCAGCCCCGGGTTGCTTATGAGGCCCAAAGACCTGGCGCTCTATTCTCCTAGGGGCGAGTGGTGAGATACCACAAGTGTGGCTGGGCACACACGTCTGAACAGAAGTGCTGCATACTGCAGAGGCACGGTTAACCACTTGCTTTCTCATTCATTAAGAGCTGCAAGGAGAACATAAAAAATGGGTAAACCGGACAAAACCAACTCAAACTGCACTTTGAACAGTCTAAAAAAATAACTGAGAGCTCAACTGATGAAGCATCCGGGAGCCGCACACCTACACCAACAGATACTGCGAACAAATGTTTACGACGATCCAATCTACACTGACAAACATTGATGAGAACATAGACTCCTTAACATACCGAGTTGATCGCATGTCAGAGCGGCTGGATAGAAATACAGAAAGAATCGACATGGCGGAGTGCCGTATCTCGGATGCGGAAAATGCTCAGCACCAACTGGAAACAAAACAAACAACAACAGACAAGACCCTAACATCATTACTGGCGAAGACAGAAGATTTAGAGGCGAGTTCGCGCTGCAATAACCTGCGCTTCATGGGCATTGCGGAGTCAACAAACACAGGTAAAATGGAACGCTATATTGAATCAGTAGTATATAGGGATACCTTCACTTCAAACTCTGACGCAAAAGTGACAGGTCTGGCCTTAAAATGCTGGCCTTAAAATTGACAGGTCTGGTCTTAAAATTTGATAGGTCTGGTCTTAAACTGCTGGTCTTAAAAAAGTGACATGCCTGGCCTTCTGGTCTTAAACGGCTGGACTTGAAATTGACAGGTCGGGTCTTAAACTGCTGGGGCAGCAAGCACTCTGGTCTTAAAAGGGGTGACTGGGCTAGTCCCAAAAGTGACTGGTATGTCTGCAAAACAGGGGTAATTGTGTATGTGTTTAAAAGTGCGTAGAAAAGTGTGTGCATGTAGTAGGGAAATGTCTGGGCATATTTAAAACTGGGGGTTGCAGACAGCTGATGGCTGAACAGCTGCAGAGCAGTCCTGAGTCCCCATCTCAGGGCCTGGGAGGTGTTTCTATTTTTGAAAAAAAAAGGTCTTTCTTCAGAAGCAGCTGATCATAAAAGGGGAGCTTTAAAATGAAGATGGTGGGAAACGCAAAGGATGATTTAAAAAGCACAACCAGGGCCAGTTTCCCAGAAAGTCTTGGGCATGTTATAAAATAATAAACCACAGACACCCCTAAGCACAACCAGGGCCAGTTTCCTAGGAAGACTTGGACATGTTATAAAATAATAAACCACAGCCCCCCCTGAGCTTTGAGATGTGGAAAAAGACAGATGTCATGTAGAGCCAAAGCTTCCCATGAGAACCTGAAACAGGGTGACAGCTGTTAGGATGTAATTTACACACACCCAAAGCCCCTGGTCCCAAAATTGACATGCCTGGCAGGAAAAGTGACAGGCTGATCCCAAAATTGACATGCCTGGCAGAAAAATTGACAGACTGGCAGGAAAAGTGACAGGGCTGGCGGGAAAAACTCTGGCCTTAAAAATGACAGGTGATGGGGTTTGGGACTGGAGATTGCCCCTTATCCTGGGAACAGGCTGTAACAGCTTTAACACATGAGGCCCATTATAAAGTGTCATGAAGATGTAGAGAGTTATGCGATGGGCCCCAAGCACAGTGGTCTAACCCTACTCTTCCCGAGATAGGCCATGAGTTTGAGTAACAGATGTCAAAGTAATAAAGTGTTGTACTGTTTATACTGTAAAAGGATAGAAAAGGTTCACACCCAAAGACCCCCATGACATTGTTCTAAACCCCCTCAAGCCATATAGGTTGTGGGGGGCTTCTAATTAGCATGCATGGACAAGTATAAAAAGGCCCCTTAAGGAACACTACCCAAACACCCATTCAAAAACCATAGGGGAGCGACTTGCGTGGATTGTTCTGCTGCACCTTGAGGACTCCTGCACCAACAACCCATTCAAAATAAACCTTTGGGAGTGACTGGCGTGGATTGCTTTGCTGCACCTTGAGGATTCCTGCACCAGCACCCATTCAAAAGACCCGGGGGAGCGACTTGCGTAATTTGTTTTGGCGGCACAGAGCCAACCCTTGGAACTTAAGGCAAGAATGGACCTGATCAGCTTCTCCCAGATTGACGCCGCCTGCTACAATGTAATGGAGGTAAATAATGGATGGCGCAATGCTGTATTAGGGTGTACATTCAGGTTTAACAAAGCTGTACTTTTAAAAATGCTAAATAGTACTACGTAGGCTGGTTTGTAAACTGTTAATCTTTAAGGCGCTGTGATATGTTTAATGTGAATAATGGTGACAATTACGTTTTTTAAAAGACATGGGCCCAGATGTAGGTAAAATAGATTTACCGATTTTTAATTACCGAATTTTACCGATTCGGTAATGAAAAATCGGTAAATCTAAGGGGTGGATATGTAGGTATTCCAGATGTGCTGGAATACCGATTCTGAAGAATTCGGTATTTACCGATTTGGTAAATACCGAATCGGTAATACCCATTCATTCCTATGGGCTTTGAAGCCCATAGGAATGAATGGGCATTACCGATTCGGTATTTACCGAATCGGTAAATACCGATTTGCACAAGGGTGCAGGAGGTGTCACTTTGACACCCTCTGGCACCCCCAAAACAGGCTCGGGTGCCATGTGGCAGGCATACATGCCCTAAGGGCAGGTCTGCCTGTCACATGGCATAGGTGTGCATGCACACATGTGCATGCCCACCGGAATCGGTATTTTACCATCAAATTGGATTTGATGGTAAAATACCGATTCTGTAAGGCCTCTGGGACTCTGAAGAGTCCCACCTACATCTCGGTGCCTCAGAATTGGTAAATTTACCGATTTTTTTATTTTACCGAATCGGTAATTTTACCGATTCGTTAAAATAATGCCCCCTACATACCTGTCACCCATATACCGGTCGGTAACGGCCGAAAATACTGATTTCCGGCCGTTACCGACCGACCTACATCTGGCCCATGATTTGTAATGTAAATCTATTTAAAGTGATAAAGGCTAGTTTTGGTTGTGGCGCCTGGTTCTGACCTTAAGATTATGCAGGTCATAGAAACATTTTGTCATGTGGTGTCTGTTTAATGGGGGTACTGCTAGAGGGTGTAAATGCTTGCAACTTAAGTTGTAAAGGCTGTTCAAATCATATTGGGCTGGTATATGAAGTGAATAAAGGCTTTGTTGATGCATTGAGTTTAAAGCTATGTGTGTAGGTATTTAAAGTTAATAGGGGTGGTGGTGTAGGGCTGGCGCAGAGTTTGCAGGGCTTGTATTTAAGGGGAATAATGTTATAGGCCTTAGGAGGGTACATGCAGAGGGAAACGTGTATTTTACAGCACATAGAAGCATTCTACAGAGGTTACTACTGCTTTAAGGGTCCCAGAGCCAGCAAAATAAAATAAATAAAATAATAAAGGTTTGTACTAACCCTCTCGTTATACTGACGGTGAACTAGCTCAGACGGCATCATCTTCCCCAAATTGTCCAGGCCGGTTAAAAAACTGTTAGAAGTCCACAGGTGGTCAGGGTCCATAAGAATCGACATGGGGATTAGGGTCCAGGCGATGTGTTGTTGGAGGGCATGAGGCCCACTTTTAAAACAAAAATAAGCCCCCCAGAGCCCTCTTGAGGCTGGCGCTGCTTGAGAGTGTTGGGAGAGGGCTCAGTGGTCGGGCGCTGGGGGGCCTGAGGCTCCGTTTTGTTTAAAATTAGCCCCCGAGCCCGCTTGAGGCTGGCGCTGCTCGGGGGTTCCTGGGGAAGGGCTCCAGGGTCTTTTGGCCACCTTGGCCCGAGTGCCGCGTTAAAAAAAAAAATAACACCCCGAGCCTGCTTGCATCGGGCGCTGCTCAGGGGTGTCGTGGGGCTGGTGTCTCAGGTGCTCTGTGGCCCGAGTTTCATGTTGTGGTGCTTTAAAAAAAAAAACCCCGAGCCCGTTTGCATCGGGTGCTGCTCAGGGGTGCTGTGGGGCTGGCTCAGTGGGTCCATGAGGTGCTGTGGCCCGAGTGCGGCGTTTAAAAAAAAAAAAACCCGAGCCCGCTTGCGCCTGGCGCTGCTCGGGGTGTCTGGTACGGGCTCCGGGGTCGTGCTCGTCCTCTGTGGGACCAGGGTTCAATTCCCGACGCGGCAGGGTCTTGGACCAGGGTCAACGGACTCGATAATTCTCGCCTCAGTGCCTACTCTAACCAGGGAACACACTCGGTAACTCTGGGCATTAAGCTTGCCTCATCTCTACAACGGCCCCCCACAGACGCCGGGGAGGCCTGGTTTCACCGTGGAGATACCCAGAAAGGGACCATCTCACAGGGAAAACCAGGACGGGTTCCCCAGCGGTCTACAGCACCAGGACACTCGGGTAGAGTAACAGTGCGCTTTACAAGTATCCCACATTTACATTTACATTTATGGTCCTAGAGCATTTTCGGAGGAGCCCACGTGGATCCCTCGGGTCAGCGGCGGCATGTCTTCCCCGGGGCTTCTGTGCAAGGCCCGTCCCTTCAGTGATGTCACCAGCTCATCACTGAAGGGGTTGGGCCTTGCACAGAAGCTGTGTGTGTGTGTGTGTGTGTGTGTGCATGTGTGTGTGTGAGCCTAGCACCTCCTATGGTAGGATGGATATGTTATGTGCATTTGTAACGTGGGCTATCACCTGCAAGAGCATCCTAGTGTATGCATGTGTGTGTGTGTGTGTTTGTGTGTGAGCCTAGCACTACCTATGATAGGATGGATATGTTATGTGCTTTTGTAAAGTGCGCTATCACCTGCAAGAGCATCTTGGTGTGTGTGTGTGTGTGTGTGTCTGTGAGTGTGCGTATGTGTGGGCATGCGTGTGTGTGTGCATGCGTGTGTGTGTGCGTGCATATGTGTGTGTGCGTGTTTGTGTGCATGTGTGTGTGCATGTGTGGTCGTTTGTGTGTGTGTTTGCGTGCATGTGTGTGTGTTTGTGTGTCTGCCTAGCACTGCCTATGGTAGGGTGGATATGTTATGTGCATCTGTAAAGTGCACTAACACCTGCACGAGCATCCTGGTGTGTGTGTGTGCGTGTGTGTGTGTGTGTGTGTGTTTGTATATCTATATTTATGAGGACCAGAACATGTTTGCACACCAACGCTATGAGGACCAGTGCGCTATGAGGACCGGAAAGCCGGTCCTCATAACGTTTACAGTGCTTACATACTGAGGGGATCTCTCTCAGCTGTCTGAGTGAAATTTTGGAGAGGGCTTCATAATTCCTATTTTTCAGACAGTGTGTGTGATGAATGCACTCCTATACACACAAAAATATTCTCTCTCTACACACACAGACAGTGCAGTTGCTAAGGACAGAAAGCAACCAATCAGATCAGGGGTGTGTCTTCCTGGTCCTCATAATATCAATAGAAGTCTTAAAGTGTGTGTGATGTTGCAGGTTCCCATACTGTCAGTAGAAGTCTAGGAGAGTTTGAATATATCCTTCTAACCTTCAGAAAGTGTATTTTAATTTATCACTTTTGCAACAAAAAAAAACATTTTTATAGCTGGAAACCCAGCTCTAAACATCATAAATCCTAACAGCCAGAGTTTAAAAAGGGGGATTTTTTTGTGTGACATAGGCTCGGAAGAAGAAAGGGTTTTGAAGACTCCAATGATGTGTGTTTTTTATGAAAAGTACTAACATAGGGCCAACCATAAAAAAAGATATGTATTATAAATAGTCATTTCAACTTCTCAAAATTGGGACTGGGAATGTCCCTCCTACAGTGAGATAGCTGAAGGTGTACACGCTTCAGAATTTCAATTCAAGTGCTATTTTCTCACTGGAAAGCACCTGCCAAACGTTTTGGTGTGTCAAAAACAAAAAATGTGAAAATTAAAAGCACAGGCTCGATTCTGCACACAACAATGTGATGTGGAAACGTATCAGTGGTTTCACTGTTTTGCTATTCAGTTCCAAGGATGAATTCTGTCCGGCCAGTGCTCACATTCTTTCATCTCCTTAATATAGCGGTGCTCACCTCTGCGCAGCTGTAGAAAGAGAGGAAAGTACTAGAGCTTGACGTGATCTGAAAGTGCTTAGAATTGAGGATAGATCTGGGATGTTCTATCAGAGACTGGGATGATATGTCAGAGGTAGAAGAGAGCTGTCAGAATTATAACAGTTTATAGATGAGGAGCACAGAAGACAGTAGGAAGGATGTCTATGACAATGATTAGTGTAAGAAGTGGCTGAGAAGTGGCACCTGAGACTCTGGCTCACACACCACATAGACATTCAGTCCATGGACATACAGTAGACCTCCATGTTGTAATAGGCTGACATTTGAGGTGTAGCCATTATTCCAAACCATAAGCAATATAACCCCCCCCCCCCGTGGATCTGGTGATAACTTGTACGGGGGTAGTCCAGTCTTGTATGCTACCTGTACGTTTGGGACATAAACTGCAAATATATATATCTTTTGTCCTGGTCAGCAGAGTCCAGGAAACTTACAATATGAGTCTCACAATGGTGCAATGACAACATCAATAAAATAGGCTGACTGCAATCCTCAGTAAGGTGTTTTTTATCATGTCACAGCAGAAAATAAGCAACTCAGCTTATATATAACCCATAGCTTTTTGGCAAACCAGATACCATAAGCAATCTTGCAGGCAGGAAAGCATCATCATATCATTCAATGCAAACTTGCCCTAGGGTATCAGATATCACTTTGCACTCATTACACATCCATCACCCATTTGTAATAGTTATGTGTATCATCATCAACTGGACTAAGTACTGATGACAGTGAGCCAGGTAGCAGTAAACGGCGCAATAAACAGTGAGGGGAGTGTTTCAAGTTGAAATCTTTCTTTCCAAATTCATCTCTATCACCAAAGTGCTCGACCTGCAAACTTTTACTTTCAATTACAAATCAGGCTAATTCCAAGTCTCAGTAAACATTTTAATCAAGAATCAAAAAACTCAGACAGAAGCAGAGTCCGGATATGCAATGATTTTGAGGAGGCCTAGACGCAGGGAGAAAATTGTCCTTATGCATTTTCCCCACATATTAATGCTGTAACTAAGCGAAAACAAGCATTGGCATAGCCAATAGGTCTCGTCTTTGGGACCTTATAAGTGTTTAGCCATGCAACAGTTGATGTTGTTGCACCAAGGATATTGTGCCGGATAACTAAACACTTATAAGGTCCCAAATGCGAGATCTAATGGCTATGCCAAGGGAAGCTAAACCCCCACTGTACACTCATTACACATGTGGCTATTCATTCTATGCCAAAACTGAACATAAACTTCTGTAGCCCAAGGAGAGTCTGGAGAGAGATTTAGAGAGAGAGAGATTTAGAGAGAGAGAGATTTAGAGAGTGAGACATTTAAAGAGTGAGATATTTAGAGAGAGAGCAAGAGATTTAGAGAGATTTAGAGAGAGAGAGGTTTAGAGAGCAATTTAGAGAGAGAGAGCAAGAGATTTAGAGAGAGATTTAGAGAGAGAGATTGAGAAAGATTGAGAGATTTAGAGAGAGAGAGAGAGATTGGGAGAGGACTTGCGGGTTTCAAAGTGCTAGTTGAAAAATAATGTAAGATTCTGGATGAGTTTGAAAGCGAGAAAATGCCGACAGGGGGAGGAAAGATTGAGAAGAGGGGGGAGCTGAGGGGGGGGGGAGAGAGAGAGAGAGCGATTTAGAGAGCGAGAGCTTTAGAGAGATATATATATATATATAGAGAGAGAGAGAGATAGATGGAGAGAGAGAGATTTAGAGAGAGATTTAGGGATAGAGATTTATAGTGAACAAGAGATTTAGAGAGAGAGAGAGAGATTTAGAGAGAGAGAGAGAGAGGGAGAGAGAGAGAGAGAGAGAGATAGAGATTTAGAGCAAGAGAGATTTAGGGAGAGATTTAGAGAGAGAGAGAGATTTAGAGAGAGAGTTTTACAGAGGTTCAGAGAGAGAGAGAGAGAGAGAGAGAGAGAGATTTAGAGATTGATTTAGAGAGAGAGAGAGAGAGAGACAGACAGAGATTTAGAGAGAGAGAGAAAAATAGATTTAAAGAGAGAGTGATTTAGAGAGATTTAGAGAGAGAGAGAAAGAGAGAGAGATTATCCAGTCTGGCGCCTGAAGAGTATGAAGGTGATGAATCTCACATCAGAAATGGCAGAGGAAGGCTTGTTCTTATGATGCATGTACCACTCCCCATCGTACCCTTTTAATCTGTGAATAGTGGACTTGTAACAAAAGTTATGTTTGACATGTGCTAGGTGAGCTATTTCTTTTTTTTTTTGCCCTTGCATGCATCCTTAATATATGATTAAAAAAAACCTGAATATTTAAAAAGGAAAATCCCAAATGCTACACTTGCTATTCAGATTTCTGAGCTAATGTCTGGGGTGGTGTCTGTAGGACAAATAAGTGAAAAAAACAGAAAAATACTCCCATTCAACCCACATTCAGAAGTTTCTAAAAAAGGCAATAAGTAAGTAAACACAGCACATGCGTTGACTGGTCCAAATGCACCACATGTTCTGCTCCTCAATGGAGAAGAGCGACAGAAGGGACACTTGAGGAGACTGTTGCTTGAATATGTTTATCCATTTATGAGCAGTGTCTATGCAGGTGTTTTGGCAAGGCATTCTAGTCACTCACCATACCATCCTCAAAATGTAAACGAAAAGTTCTGCACTTAAATCGTACAAGAAAAGCAGGCCATTAAGTCTTCCAGCGCTGCAGCTTTCACCATTGTTCGAGTATAGAACATGGATTTGTTGTGCTTGAAGACTGCTGTATTCGAGGGAAACTATTTTATTTAGACATTAATTAATTACCATGGGTTCCCTTTGCATATTTAGGCTGCTTCATTAACAATTCCAAAACATATGTGAAGGTTGCAGTGGCAGAGGTAAAAATGAAATGGAGCCATCTCTCCCAACATGGCGAGTGGACAGAAAATGATTGAGGAGGACGGAAGCATGAAGGTTAGGAGATGCTAAATTAAAACAGCATGTAAAGAGCACAGACTTCGGTTCAACCACATAGAAACTGAACGGGTCACTCTTTATTCTTATAAACTAGCAGGAGCAGTGTCGTGCAGCCCATGTGCGCGCGCTATAAGAGTGCCCGCGAGCCATGCGCTTAATGAGCCATGATGATGGAGTGAGTGGCGCGCGCGCAAGAGCGAGCACCAGACCATATGTTTTGAATTATCGCACCTGTGTCTGGGCACGATAATTCAAAACATATGGCGCATGTGTGGGTAACGGCAAGCAATAGGCCACACACGCACGAGCCTCTGGTGAGCTTTTCAAAGCCCCTTACTAAAAGTCTCGCCAGTGCAGGGCATGTGCGCTGCTGCAGGCTCAACATAAAAATGAAAGTAAGAAGAAGAAAATTGGCCCGTGCAAAGTGATGACTCCTGCCAGATCTGAGCCAGTGACGTGAAGATAGAGATAGGGACTTTGCAATCATGTGCCAAAGGAATTTTACGAGCACTCGACTGCCAGATAAGAGACCCTGCTGAAGTGACTGCAACTCTACTGGAACATTTTGCCTTCATGAGAAAAGGAGAGAGTGGTAAAATTTCTAAATACATTTTTTTCTGGAGACAGGTAAAATTCACATATTTAGACAGCGCTCTCCTTCACGCTTCAGTAGTGAAATGGCGAGCAGACAGGTGGGATTAAAGGCAATGCGTCTGTGAGGCTTGGAGGAGGACGATCATCCAGTGCATGAGAACCAAAGCCCTACTGTGAGTTGGATCAACTGGTGGGGTCAATATGTGAGAAGAAGCCAAAAGCCCAGTTTCCGCACTGAACCATGGATCTCAATTGGACAAGTCTAGGCTGAGCCCGTGATGGCACATGGACCTCGTCTCATCGACTCGCTCCATCGAGGTCCAATGGCTGCATGCAGAGCCAATGTATTCTGATGTTCTCGTGAATATGGGATGTTCCAAGAATACTAGTCTACCTAATTGAACAATGGCGCGGAAACCAAAAACAGGCTGAAGATCATACACTATGGAGGCAGTAGTCATAGGAGGACCAGACTAATGCGTGTACAAGGATTCCACACAGACCAATCCCAAACAACAGCTGGAAATTAAACAAACATACACATGAACATTTCCATAATATTGAACTTTTCAAAAGTGACAGTTTTCCGGCTGTCCACCAGCCTAATGACTGTGAAAACTGCAAGGAAGATAAAGCAGACGAAGTGATAGTACCAACCAAAAAGGTGCTAGCGCATCACCACTCAATGGTTTCTGTCCAATAGAAACAGATGGTCCATGGTGTGTTTGCTACACAAGGGCTTTCAAAATATGAGGAGGACGTGTGGTACCACCAGGTGAGATGAGAGAGACTGCTGGAACAAGCAGCAACTGCATCCATCCAGTACAGAAAGCGCCACATCAGTAGCCACCCTGTTGGCCGTGCTTTCCTGACAATAGTGTTTCGTAGTGACTATTTTTTGCCCACCTTCACAGGTTTCTAAGTCAACTACACGCATACAAAAAGGGTTCTTGGTGGCTGGTAGTTCAAAGACTCTAACGGATTCTGAAGTCAGGGCACTAAAGCGTGCTCTTTAAGTCAAAGCAGAGGCTACAGATAACAATGATTTTAAAAAAAGGGAAATAAGTTAAGCCCTCACTGCTGATAGCTGGAATCAGCAGATCGCCCTGGAATCCCAGCATGGCCATCTAAGCCTTTCATCCTTCAGATGTTAATCACCATTGACAATGGCCTCAGTAGAAAATACACCATTAATGCATCCTGAGGCCACAACAACCATCTTGGACATCACTTACATTTTCTTAGCAAAGGTAAATGAGCCCTAACAAAAAAATCCACACTTTACCCCAATGAGGGGGGCGCTAGAGAGCGCGCAAGCAGCATGGCCACACTGATGTGAGGCTCCTGCTTCCTGGAACTGATATCCTCCACTTATCCTGAACAATTGGGCGCTAATTGGGCTAAATTGTTGAGAGATCGGTGGCGCTACCCTGCGGCTACAAGTGGAGTGAAGTGCGGAAGGATCGGCGGCGGACAACCAGAGCAGCGGGCTCCTGAAATCTGAGCCGCGCCGCCCGCCTGACCTGCATGGAGCTGTGACTCGGCTGCAGTGGCTGGGAAAGGTCGGGGATTACCACAAGGCAACCAGGCCGCGCGTCCGGCAACAACACAGTGAGTTAGTGTTATCGCTAACGACCGAGTCACGGCGCAGAGGCGGACTGCCCGTGCAACATGACGCCAAGGAGGCATTTATGTAGATAGTATTGCTGGGGGTGGCGGCGCAGGTTTCCATGAGGCCACTGCCCGAGAGACTTCGCTGAGAGCCATAATGGTGTTGCGATGTGATTGATGGATGCGGACATACTGACGGAGGCGGCGAGGACTGTGTAGCTGAATTTGTGGGGAGCCCACATTGCGCAGCGGTGGAGGATTGGCGCGTGTCCCCCCCCCCACTGTGAAGATCTAGTGAACACCGGTGCAGGATAATAAATATACTGAGGAGGCCGGACATACCACGGCGGCTGCGGGGAAAGCGCCTTTGGCAGGAGAGCCGTTCTGAGGTGTGGAGACAGGCTTCGCGAAGATACTGAGCAGTGTTCTTCCCCTACACGCCTCGGTTACGGTATGGAACAGTCTGTGTGATGCCCGTGGCGAGAGGGGAGATGGGCAGTGGCAGTGCGTGGATAGCCGGCTGAGACGAGAGTGCAAGAGGAGTGAGACCCTTACTGGCCGGTGCGGAGCACCTGAAGCGACCTGCGACAGGCGCGATAAACCCCCTTGGAGCGGCAGAGCATTGGGCGGTGGTTTGACGGGGTCTGTGACTGCCGGGCCGCCACTTGTACTCCCCCCACCATATTGTGGGTGCTGGATGTCGCATGCTGCTGCGGTTTTACGGACTTAGCAACCTGCTGCCGTTGTGCCCTACAGGGCTTTGGAAGGGGCTCAAGTAGCTCCGTGAATCGCCATACATTGGTGGAGAAGGCAGCTGGCGATTATGAGGTGATGCTTCAGCGGGACACAGTCTTGGGCAAGTAGCTGACCCAGTGAGGTCAGAGCAGCTGAGAAGCACTGGACAGAGCAAGCTGACGCGACAAGAGTACGGGGCAGGATCAGCTGCTGATGACGAAAGGGCCACGTGGTGACTCGGGCTGGCCCTCACACTTCACCCTAGACTGGTGGTTGCCTTGATTACTCCTGATACATACGCAGAAGGCGTCGCACTCCTGCTGAAATATGGGGAAGCCCGACACTCGTCAACCAAAACTAAATTTCGAAGCTGCAAAAAGGGAAGCAAATCTACTGCTGACGACCAGGAGCAGGACTTGGCTGAGCGCACTGGAGGGGGAGCCAATTCACAGGCCTTGGACATGGCCAATATACTACAAGAGATGCGGCAAGGATTTGCAACAGTGGTGGACAAGGTGGACCGGATGTCCTCTAGGATGGATGCCATTGCACATAAGCTAGATGGCCACGAAGACTGCATTAAGGAGGCGGTAGGACACATATCAGAATCAGATGACGTCACTGCAACCCATAGAGTGCAACTTATGAGAATAGATAAACTGCTACCCGTCATAGCCACAAAAAACGAGGACTTGGAAGCGCGCAGTCGGCGCAACAACATACGCGTCATAGGCATACCAGAATCGACAAATACTGGTAGAATGGAGGACTATATAGAAAAACTACTGCTGGAGTCCATAGGCAAAGACGCCTTTTCCTCGCAGTTCATAGTGGAAAGGGCACACAGAACCCTCGGTCCACATCCGGTGCCGGGAAGCCCCCCACGACCTATAATTGCACGATTACTTAAGTATAGAGACCGGGATGTAGCCCTCAGAGCTGCGAGAAACAAGCAGAAGTTGACATATGATGGTAACACCTTTTCCATATATCCAGACTTCACACCTATCGTGCAAGAAGAGCGCCGCAGTGCTTGTGGAAGTCAAGCGGAAGTTGCGATCGGAGCAAATTGATTACGCACTCCTCTACCCAGCAAAACTCAGAGTGACGCACCAAGGGAAGCAGCGATTCTTCACGTCTCCCCAGCAAGTCGAAGACTTCCTCTGAACATTGAAACGAGCAAACCGGGGTGGAGTGTGACTGGAGGCCTCGCAGCGGAATGGTGACATGAATGAAAATGAGGATCTGGAATGACTGACTCCAGCAAAGTAATCTGCACACATCCAAGAGAACTATTACGGATTGGTAGGCTCGGTCGGACAATCTAGCTGATGCGAGGTGAGATCCTTCCAGTATGGCTCAATTGTTTACATGTTTTTGTGGTTCAAGGCATGCTCCCCCTCCTCATGATAGGGCCGGCAGCGCCGTCGGAGGAGAACTTAAGGGGAGCGAGGAGACTGCGTAGCTGTCTAGAAGGTCCCCCTATGGGTATTACCCCATGGAAGTACAAGGTTTGAACTATGAGGGGAGGGTAACGGAAGTGGGGTTCCAATTTGGAGGCAGGGTGGGAGGGTGGACGTGGGATTCTGGCAAGATTGGGTTGCTTCAGTGTGTGGGGGGAGGGAATTTGCAGTTCTTGTTGAATAGACGTAGGTCTGTGGGGGGTTTGTTCGAGGGGGTTATTTGGTACATGTGGTTGTCAATAAGCACATCTAAGGGATTTACTGTATGGTCGTACACAAAGATTAATATTACTTTGAAATGTCCTTGTTGTACTGGAGCCGCAGTTGTTGAGCGACTAAAGGTGGTAGATCTGGAACAGCGGCAATGCTATCCGATGGAGCACTGTAGAGATGTACAAGGCCTAGCTCATGACCCTCATTGATAGCACTAAACTAAACATAATTACATGGAACGTACGGGGGCTGCGTGACCCGCGTAAGAGACGCCAAATACTATCCTATCTTGACAGACACCAGGTATACGTAGCAATGCTGCAGGAGACACACTTCAACCCAAGACGTAACATCACATTTGCTTGTAAATGGGCGGCACACAGGATCTTTTCTTCTTTCTCTTCCTATGCGAGAGGTGTGGCGATTCTGGTTAAGAGGGGCACTCCGTTCACACTAGCAGGAGCCACGTGGGTTGCCCAGGGGAGATATTGCCTGACTTGGGGGAGGTTGGGGTCTGATTCTGTTACCCTGGCCTGCTGTTATGGTCCTAATGTGGACGGCCCCCACTACTTTACAGAACTATGGGCATAGATTGTGGACATTGGGTCCAACCATATTGTGTGGGGAGGTGACTTTAACATTGCGCGGAGTCCGGATATTGATAGGTCCCAACCAGCTCGCCATCATTACACAAAAGCCTGTGCCATGCTGCATTCCACACTCACGGACCACAATCTGATAGATGCGTGGAGACACTTGCACCCTAACGACCTAGAGGGTACCCACTTTACTGCGCAGGCGGCGACATGGGCGAGACTGGACTATATTTTCTTGAGTGTCGGGCTGTGTCCGGCGATTTTACAAGTGCAACACTTAGCCAGGACTTACTCGGATCATGCACCGGTATGGCTTACATTGTCCTCCACAGATTATGGTCCTCCCAGAAGCAGCTGGAGGTTGCAACCTACCATACTACTAGACACTGTGTTTCAGGAGGAGCTCAGAGTGGAGATCAAAGATTTTTTCATACGTAATAAGGATTCGGTAGATAGCGTAGAAATTATCTGGGAAGCTTTCAAAGTACCGTTACAAGGCTTTTGCATAGCAAAGGGTGCTGGAATGCTTAAAGATATTTTGAACACGTTACGTACACTTGAGACCGAGCTTAAGTCATTGGAGAGCAGATTAGTTACTAGGCCGGATGGCATAACACAATCTCAGTTTAGATCGAAACTCACAGCCTACATGTATGAGGCTCGCAGAGAGGCGAGATTTTGAGGGAAGTATTGGAGGGCCCGCCGCTATGGCGAGGGGGAGAGGCCTGCGAAGGCACTGGCAGAGACGATTCGGAGGTCATGAGGCTCTAATGTAATCCTAGAATTGGAAGGGTTGGACGGCATTGTATATATGTACACTGTGACCATACTTAATGCCTTCACTGAGCACTACACGGCATTGTATACAACCACTAGGATGGGAAAATTGAACCTAGATGCATATTTGGACGATATATCGCTGGGGTGGTTGAACGATACACAGCGGACATTTGTGTGTGCCCCGTTCGAGCTTGACGAGGTCAGGGAAGCCATCATGCATAAGCAGTTGGGTAAGCCCACGGGGTCGGATGGTATCCCAGTCGAGTTTTATAAAACCTATACTGTGTGAGGTCTATGAGGATGCACTGGAGGTAGGGCGTCTTCCCCCTTCCATGAGAGAGGCGATCATCGTCTCCCTATTAAAACCAGGGAAAACACCGCACCACTGTGATTCGTATAGGCCCCTGTCACTGCTCAATTGTGATGTTAAAATATTAGCTAAGCTCATAGCTAATCGTCTCAGTCTACTCATGGAACATTTAATACTGCCTGACCAGTCGGGATTTGTGCCCGGGCATGCAACATCCCATAACTTGCGGACCCTATTCACAATATTGAATAACGTTTCTTCGGAGTTACCTTTGGCAGCAGTTTTTCTGGATGCCACAAAGGCTTTAGACTCCATTGAGTGGGACTATTTATTTGGTGTGATGTCCCGAATGGGATTCCCACCCTTTTCCTTTCCTGGATACGTTTGTTGTATTGCTCCCCTACAGCTAGAATAGTGATTAATGGCAAAACTTCTGAGGGTTATTCAATAACGAGAGGTACGAGGCAGGGTTGCCCCCTGTCTCCCCTGTTGTTCGCGATCGCGGTGGAACCACTGGTGGCTAAATTGCGTCAGCACCACCGTGACAGAGCATTGCAATGCAACATGAGGCAGATATTGGTTTCCCTCTATGCGGACGACATTACACTCTACATACGAAACCCCCAACAGAACTTAAATATTATCCTTCGAGAATTTATAGTGTTTGGATTGCTTTCAGGGGTCCAGATAAACTGGGGTAAGTCCAGTATCTTTCCCCTTACTGATGCAATGAGTCGCTTTCCATTGGACTATCCGATGGCATGGTGCGAGGATGAACTGAAATATTTAGGCATCCGTGTGACGAGGGATAGAGATGAATTGATGCGTCTTAATTACGGGACCGCTATGGTTCGAATTGCGGATAATATATCAAAATGGATTACCCTCCTCTCTCCATGGCGGGCGTGTGTCTTTGGTAAAGATGGTTATATTATTTCAACTATTGTATATGTTTCTTAATATACCCTTTCACCCGGGGTCATTCTTTTTTAAACAGTTGCGGTCAGAAATGACGCGATTAGTGTGGGGGGGGTAAAACCGCAAGATTACGGTGGGATGTATTGACGAGGCCCTATTCTCAGGGTGGATTTGGTGTACCTAATTTTGAATTAAACTATTACAGCGCACATGCGCATTATGCCCATTTTTGAGTGCATCAACCACGTTATATGCCCCAGGTGGCGGCGGAGCATTGGCTCACTCTTCCCTTCCCCATTGAGGCGGCGGTGTACATTCCGACCCCCACGCGGGATAAGACGCCGACCACAGTGAGTTGCACGGTGGTGGCCTGGGCACATGTGAGTAAGATGTTGGATGCGCCTATGCTTTACTCGCCATTGTTACCGCTGGTATATCATCCCGCCATGCCTCTTCTTCAGGAGACACTTTTCCACAAGTTTAAAGATCGCACTAGAATACACAACTGGGGGGACATGTATCAAGAGGGGTTATTCCGCATCGTGGCACACGTGTTCCAGAATATAACACAGACACCCCTAGAAACCTTCCTATACATTCGCCAGCGGCAGGGAATTCGCTCTATTACTCCTGATTTCCCTTCAGAGCCACCGACTTTTACACCGCTACAGCTGACACTTCGGAACGAGAAGGCTAAACGGCTGGTGTCAATACTATACAAAGCAGTACACACACAGAAGATTGAGCAACCTGCAAAGGCAAGGGAAAGGTGGGACCTCGAACTGGGTATAACTCTGACGGATAAACAGTGGGAATTCTGCTAGCTGCAGACTGAGCGAATTTCAGCTAGCAGTAGATTTAGGATTATCCACTATAAATTCCTACAAAGACTGTATTATTGTTATTGTTATTGTTATATGTACTTCTAAAGCGTGACACTCATCCAACAAGGATATCACGGCGCTAAAATTGAACAGTAAACCATAAGCAAATTTCCAGGGACTACTATCATTCTATTTAGGGAATAATGCAGTTTTTAGTTTTTTTCTGAAAGTGAGGTAACAATCAGAACATCGTAGATCGATAGGCAAGTCATTCCAACACTTAGCGGCAAGGTGCAAAAAGGCACGTCCACCCATCCTGGATAATTTTATTCGTGTGGTGACTGCTTTAGCTGTGGCTTGTGAACGTAAGTTCCGAACTGGGGCATAGAGCTTGATTCTGTTCCGCAGGATGTAAGGACCAGTATTATGCAAAGTTTTATGAGCGATGCACAGCATTTTGAAAGATGTTCTTTGCCTCATAGGCAGCCCAGCCAGAATGTATAGATACAAATTGAGGGATACCGACTCGTGTGATAGGTGTCATGTTGAAGGCGCTGACTTCCTGCACTTGGCATGAGGCTGTCCGGAGATATATAAGTATTCGGCGCAGATTTTTCAGGCTCTGTCCACTATGATTAATGCCCGGATTGACATGTCCCCACTGATGGCTTTATTTGGGGTAAGTGGAGCGGCTAAGGGCGGAACATCGTAAATTTGTGGCCTTGGCGTTGCTTCAAGCTAAAACGGGAGTGGCATGCCACTGGGGAAGAAGGAGAGCACCCAAGTTTAAGCTGTGGCTTCATGATCTAATATATTGTCAGGAACAGCAGACGATCTATGCGGAACTTCTGCCACCTACATCAAGGCCCCAGCGATATTTGGGTACCACTGCAATGTTATCTATTGTCCCACTCTCCGAGCAGTCCTTCCGGGGCGGAGTAAGCCTGTTCGAGAGCAGGAACTATTAAATGTCAATGTGGACTATCAGGGTTTGGGTGCTAGCTGCCTCACTAGTGGTTGACCTGTTGGGTTGTGGTGGAGGTGCCCCCTTGCCCACCTACCCTTTCCTCAATATGACCTGTTCTAGTCCCTGGGTTTCTATTGTTTCATTTCTTTTGTAATGGGTGTGTAATTTATCTGACTGGTTTGCTCTGATATAACAACGTTGAACAATGTAACAGGAAATAATTGATTTGCAAGACGAACACTAAATGTATGTTTATGACACATTGAAATAGCTGTATGTATATGACAACATGTGTACCACGTTTTCTAAAAATCAATAAAACTTTTTTCACAAAAAAAAAACACTTTATCCAAATGAGCTTCCCATGACAGCATCATCAAACACCTTCCCTTCCAGCGGAAATCTCAAACATGACAGTCGCTGGAAATCTTCCAGACAGCAACTTCGTCTTCAGGCCCAGCTCCAACCCTAGGAATCGGGGTCTCCCTGCTACTGTGGTAAATAGACTTCCACCACACTGTCAGCAGACACACTAGAAATCATTGCTTATAGCAGGCACACTGCCCACTGTTGGAAATGGCAGACACGCTATCAACCAATGGTAATGGCAGACACGCTATCGACCAAAGGTAATGGCAGACACACTGTCAACCAACGGTAATGGCAGACACGCTGTCAACCAACGGTAATGGCAAACACGCTGTCAACCAACGGTAATGGCAGACACTCTGTCAACCAAGGGTAATGGCAGACACACTGTCAACCAAAGGTAATGGCAGACACGCTATCGACCAAAGGTAATAGCAGACACGCTATCAACCAAAGGTAGTGGCAGACATGCTGTCAACCAACGGTAATGGCAGACACGCTGTCAACCAACGGTAATGGCAGACACGCTGTCAACCAACGGTAATGGCAGACACTCTGTCAACCAACGGTAATGGCAGGCATGCTGTCAACCAAAGGTAATGGCAGACAAGCTGTTAACCAACGCTATTGTGGTAAACAGACTTCCACCACACAGTCAGCAGACACACTGGAAATCATTGCTTATAGCAGGCACACTGCCCACTGTTGGAAATGGCAGACCCGCTATCAACCAACGGTAATGGCAGACATGCTATCAACCAAAGGTAATGGCAGACACGCTGTCAACCAACGGTAATGGCAGACACGCTGTCAACCAACGGTAATGGCAGACACGCTGTCAACCAACGGAAATGGCAGACACTCTATCAACCAAAGGTACTGGCAGACACGCTGTCAACCAAAGGTAATGGCAGACATGCTGTCAACCAAAGGTAGTGGCAGACACATTGTCAACCAACGGTAATGGCAGACACACTGTCAACCAACGATAATGGCAGACACTCTGTCAACCAAAGGTAATGACAGACACGCTGTCAACCAACGGTAATGGCAGACATGCTGTCGACCAAAGGTAATGGCAGACACGCTGTTAACCAAAGATAATGGCAGACACGCTGTCAACCAACGGTAATTGCAGACACGCTGTCAACCAACGGTAATGGCAGACACTCTGTCAACCAAAGGTAATGGCAGACACGCTGTCAACCAACGGTAATGCAGACACGCTGTCAACCAACGGTAATGCAGACACTCTGTCAACCAAAGGTAATGGCAGACACGTTGTCAACCAACGTTAATGGCAGACACGCTGTCAACCAACAGTGATGGCAGACACTCTGTCAACCAAAGGTAATGGCAGACACGCTGTCAACCAACGGTAATAGCAGACACGCTGTCAACCAACGGTAATGGCAGACACGCTGTCAACCAACGGTAATGGCAGACACGCTGTCAACCAACGGTAATGGCAGACACTCTGTCAACCAACGGTAATGGCAGACACGCTGTCAACCAAAGGTAATGGCAGACACGCTGTCAACCAACGGTAATGGCAGACACGCTGTCAACCAACGGTAATGGCAGACACGCTGTCAACCAACGGTAATGGCAGACACTCTGTCAACCAACGGTAATGGCAGACACGCTGTCAACCAACGGTAATGGCAGACACGCTGTCAACCAACGGTAATGGCAGACACGCTATCAACCAAAGGTAATGGCAGACACGCTGTCAACTAATGGTAATGGCAGACACGCTGTCAACCAACGGTAATGGCAGACACACTACCAACCGCTGGCAATGGCAGACACACTATCAAACAGTGACAATGGAAGACACGCTATCAACCATTGGTAATGGTAAACAGACTACCCATTATTGGTAATGACAGACACACCATCCATCATTGGTAATGGCAGTCCATGCTTCTTGGGGCCACTAGGCAATATAAGATTCATTAATATCATCAACCAGTTTTTCTTGCTTAGAAATTCTCCCTTGAAATGTGCTCACTACTGGCTTAATCATAAATTGAGAAACCTCCTACCTCTTAGGACAAAAACTATTTGCACTGAAATTCCTATATACCAGGAAACGAAACCCCAGCTCATACTATAAACATCCCTGCATGACTCTATATCCTGGCTAATTGACAAAGTATGATGTTACAACGTTCATACAGGGTGTTTTTATCAAAAATAAACAAAACCATGAAATTGGACTCTGCCTGTTCAGGCTTCTGTCCTCCCTGCTGCCTGATCCATCAACCCTACTCTTCCGCGTGGGCTCCCTGCCTGCTCAGCACTCTGCCTGCTCCTTCATCTGCCCTCTCTGCTGCCTGCTTCAGCCACCCTGCTCATCTGCTTGCGCTCTGCCTGCCCAGACCTCTGAGATCTCTGTGCCTACTCGGCCTCTAATGTCTGGGTGCCCGGGTGAGGTAAACTGCGCATCAGAGAAGGCAGACACTTTGAGGAGTTGTGTGCACGGGGTATTCAACACTTGCCAGCTTTTTAGCCTTCCTCGCTCTGAAATTGTCGCTGCACTTACAAAACTACAAATGAACCGCAGGCGCCCTTCGCAGGGACCCACAGCAGCAGCGCAGCACTCTCTGTGCAGGCACACAAAGTAGACGCACTGACAGACAGACACAAACCTATCCATGCACAGTGTGACCTGCCCGCATGTACGCTGCTGTCACATTGGATAGCGCTCCCTACTTCTGTTTAGGTGCAGAAGAGCTTTGTACAGAACTGTGTGAATGTATGCACACGGGTACAAACTGCGTACGTATGTTAAAACAGACACCGTGCATGAACACTGCACAGGGAACTAGCACACGTAGAGACGTGAAGTAATCTGGTATTTGTACATAGACACGCACATGTATGTACGCACCTAGATATCCACACAACTTGTAAATCACGGTCCAAAGACCACGAACATGTACATATGGAAACGTGTTAGACATCCACATTTAAAAATTAAATCGTATCATAGCAGTATTCTACGGACGCTTACACGCCCGGCACCCCCCACACATGCGGGCAATGCATATGTATGTCACGTATGCCCTTCCGCAGGGAAGATGACACAGCAGGAGCGGGGCCTTTGACATGAAAAGTTTTGTGTTTGCAATAGGGTACAGTGGACAGGACTTGATTAGAAGCAGCATTCCGGCCCGGAGGCCCATATGGGTATGAGTGTTATGTTTTGAACAGATGGTGTTTGTCAACGGTGCCTATTGAAAATACGTGACTTGCTATCAGAGACTACAAGTACCAGCATGCCGGGAGAACCGCACACCTGTGAGCCATGAAATGAGTGCATGTGCATAAATACTTTCAAGCCGTTTAAGCTGTTGAACACCATTTTCCTCTGATGAAGGAGCCATAGTGCTCTGAAACGCGTCAGGATTAAAGGACATTACTTTGAACTCTGAAATGGTATGCTGTTTGTATATCCCTTGTCCTGGTCAGCAGACTCCAGGAAACCTACAATATGAGTCTCACACTGGTGCAATGACAACATCAATAAAATAGGCTGACTGCAATACTCAGTAAGCTTTTTTTTATCATGGCACAGCAGAAATTAGGCAACTCAGAATATAGGCCATGGTCATTTGGCAAACCAGACACCATAAGCAATCTTGCAGGCAGGAAAGCATCATCATATCATGCCAGTGCAAACTTGCCCTTGGGTTTTAAAATCTTGCACATTTAAGGTAACATTACAGATTCAGTCATTATAGGCAGGATCACCTACTCTTTCACTAGTGATAGTTGCCGAAAAATGTTGTACACCTTCTCTGGGGTGTATAACTAGAAAAGGTAAGGAAGCAATAAGTACCTATTGTGCTGTTCCTATTGAAGCAGGGTCAAGATTGATTTGCAGGTGGCATGGTGGGCAAAAGAACAATGGGCTGGAAAGCTATCCAGAACAATTGCCAGTGGTTAGATATATTGCAAGCATCCTCTCATCACCTTTTGTGAGTTTGTTGTAATGGTCCAAGTGCTCAGCCATGGGTCCTCTCTCATGGCGCACTGGAGTCAAGCTAAAGATGACTGAAGAGCCCCAAACATGGTGAAACCGGTCTTGGGTTGCAAATGGCTGGGTCCAAACTGGGATGGCATTGTGGGCAAAAGTGATTAGACAGAACATTATTTTCATTACCTTTTGTGCTTTTCTGATCTCGGATTTTCATGTCCTCTTTGTTCTGATTCCCCTGGTCATCTGGTTTTCTTTGCCTTGGTGTGAGACTTCCTGGGCCTGCTCCTCCTGGGCTCCATAGTGATATTCCTGGTCTCCTTTGTCCTGGTCCTCCTAATGCTGGTCATGTGCAAATGCCTATGCATGTAGGAATTGGAATCAAATGTGTGATTCCTTAACATTGGCTAATAGCGATTCGGAAGTTGCGAATCGCTATTAGCTAATGTGACTCCTTTCTTTCCTATGGGCCTGCAGGCCCATAGGAATGAATGGTAATGCATTTGCAAACTGCAATTACAAAATTGGTAATCGTAAATTACAAATGGAAATCCAAGGGTGTCGGGGGCCTAAGGCCCCCCTGAAGCACCCCCCCAAAAAAAGTACGTGTGCGCATATGAAGCAAAGTGCGCTACATGGCATGCTTCGAAAAATGCATTTTTGTGCAATTTTCGAAGCATGCACAAATTGCCATCAACTTGAAGTTGATAGTAATTAGCGTTTCCTAATTGCACAGTTCGTATTTAGGAAAGGCATAAACGCCTTGGCATTACGGAATCGCAAGTTGCGATTCCCTAAATGCATTCGCAATTTAGATAAATCTGATTACCAAAATAGCAAATGACAAAAGGTACCTGCATTGGAAAAGGCCTTTTTCCATTCGCAAACGGGCCAATTCTGCAAATCGGCCAGGCTTGATGCATGTCCCCCTAAGGGAATAAATTAAATGCAACTTTTAAATCCAGTACCATGTGCGTTAATTGAATTGCTTTCTGATAAGCATGGCGTGAAAACTTCACTCCCTTATTTTCAGTTGACCCGATTTGGGGCATGTGCTAAATTTACTAAAATCTGCTGTGACATGGGGCAGAAACCGGGACTGTTCTGGCAAATCCAGGACATCCTACTTATAAAGTACTGGGAAAATAAATACTAGACTTAAGGAAGTACAAATGCAGTTTCCATCTTCCGAGCATATTACTGATGTAGCTGCCTTTTTTTTATACTGAGGTTGTTGAGAATAATGAGAAAATCAACAAAACAGATATTTTTCCCAATTCACTGTACATATCAAAAAACAAATATATGAAGAAAACACTTCAAAAGAATTTTAGAGCTATCTATTCCTAAATTATTACCAGCGCACTCTCAGTGTTGCCAAGCTAACAAATTAACAGAAAATCATATTTAATTATCAGCTCCATGCCATACTAGAATCTGGCAACATAAATAAAAGAGCAATATTTTTCTTCTGGGACCTTATTATATTACTGATCAAAAATGGGGCAAACATGCAAAGCAGGTTCCCTGCGCTCCCGTGGACTGACCACTGGCTAGTCCCTCGATTTTGGAACACTCATAAACCCCCTGCTCTGATGCCAGGATTACGGGACGCACGAAACTGGTCCGAACTTTAGATAAGTGGGCCGATGAGCTACAAGCCACAACACCATCTATTAACGTAGATCCCGTAGTAGCTAATGATGAATTCAACAACTGGATAACCAAATCGCTGAATATCATACTCCCAGTTAAGAAAACCTTGGTAAAGAGATCTAGGACCTCGGCCCCCTGGTATTCTGAGGAGTTCAGGGATATTAAACGCAAGTGCCAAAGGTTAGAGAGGAAATGGCGCCTGGGTTATACTGACCCAGATAAAACCTTGTACAGAAAATCCATCAGGGACTACAAGAAGGAAATAAAGAAAGCACAAGCCCTGTACTATACACAAAAGATTTCCGAAGCCAGCTTCAACTCTAAGGAGATCTATCTGATTGTAAAAAGTCTCACTAAACTTCCCTAGCTCCCCGTAAATAGTGAAGACTTACAAGCTCGCTGTAATGATCTAGCGGACTTTTTTTTATAACAAAGTGGATCTCATCTACTCATCCTTTTCAACCACCATTCCAAACGCTTCAGTAGACATCTTGGCGTATTCTAAGCAGGATACAATAGGCAACTTGTCATCTGTGCTGGCTTAGTTCCCTTTGCTACACTCGGACCTACTGGCCACTTTAATGGCGCAGGTTAAATCAGGCTCCACCTGTGATCCTGCTCCTCCGAGCTCTTTAAAGGCCGTTGGCCACACTATCCTTCCTGTCATGTTGGAGGTACTTAATGCCTCAATCTCCACTAACACGGTCCCACCAGCATGGAAAGAGGCTAGGATGAGGGCACTCGTGAAGAAACCCAACATGGACATTAATAACTTCAGTAATTACTGTCCCATTTCCCTGCTCCCTTGGGTCAGCAAGATATTGGAGAAATACATCAACAGTCTTGTGACTAATTTTCTAGAAAATAATCAGTTGCTTGACCCTTCACAAATGGGTTTCCGCCCCAAACATGGGACGGAATCTGCCTTGCTGGCAGTTCTGGAGGAAACTAGAGGTATCTTAGATCATGGGGGGATCGGTGGCAGTCATTCTCCTCGATCTGAGTGCCGTTTTGACACTGTAAATCATGAAATCTTATTGCAGCGTCTCTATGACATCTGGATTCAGGGAGGAGCGTTGAAGTGGCTCAGGTCATTCCTGAGTGATAGAACTGTTCAGGTCTTTGAGGGAAATACCACCTCCACTAGCAGACCTCTGGGCTGTGGAGTCCCGCAGGGCTCCTCGCTTAGCCCAACGTTGTTTAACGTTTATATGAGGCCGCTGGCTGGGATCGTCCGTCCATATGGTATTAAGATCGTTACCTATGCGGACGGTACCCAGCTGGTGGTCTCTCTGACTCGGACAGAGGGCTCTGCGGCCACGGTAGATCTGGCGGGCTGCCTAAGCAAAGTAAACAGCTGGATGACCCTGTCTTGTCTCAAACTTAATGAGGACAAGACAGAGGCCATGCTGCTGGGCCGCTTGGCCCCATCCTTGGTGGGCTCGATTTGGCCAGCCTGTCTGGGTCCCCCTCCAGCCCCCAAGAATGCCATTAAGAGCCTGGGCATCTGGCTGGATAGGTCCCTAACGTTAGACTATCAGGCTGTCAAGCTATCTGCCACCTGTTTTGGCCTTCTCAGAATGTTAAGGAGGATTCTCCCCCTGCTACCATTCAAGGCCAAACAAACTGTTGTACAGGGATTGATCCATTCTAGGCTGGATTTTGGAAATGCACTCTATCTTGGAGCTCCTGACTTCACACTGCGGAAACTGCAAGTTATTCAAAACTGTGCGGCCCGCACCCTACTTCAAATTCCCCGTAGGCTCTCCGCCAAACCTGGACTAATAACACTGCACTGGCTCCCTGTCAGGGACAGGATTAGTTTCAAGTCCCTCTGTATTGCCCATCAGTCATTCTGGGAAACTGGTCCAGCAATCAATCGTCCTTTAATCACCCCCTACCTCCCCAGCTGACAGCTACGTTCCGCCAACGCGTTTCTTGCTGTCGTGCCCCAGGTTAAACGGACCAGATTGGGAGGCCGTTCTTTCACCCTGAATGTTGCCAGGCTGTGGAACACTTTACCCCTCCACTTAAGGTCCAATCCAGATCTAACTTCCTTCAGGAAACACTTGAAAACTTTTTTGTTCAATAAATAGGTCCCTTTCAACCTCTGTGTCATCCGCCCAACTGTAAGAACACCTTTTTAGTCACAGCGCTTGGACGCCTCCGGGCAGCTATTCACGCTTTACAAAACGCATTTTAATTTCATTTCATTTCAGATGAATGCCACATTTAAAATAGTTTAGCTTAGCCACTTGCACAGGCGGTACCTCACTGCTTTTTGGCTACATAAAACATTTCCAGTCCAAGCAGATACACACTTTTAAGCCATCTTGTGTGTAGGTGTGCTCTAAAAAACAAAGATTCATTATGCTTTTGCCCCTTTTTAAGAGAAGCAATACAACATTAGCTGTAAAAAAAAAAAGCTATAAACGTGTAGCCTTACGTATGTTATGTTAAAACACTTTACCGTTTACCGATTGGGACTGAAAATTCAAAAGCAAAATATTATTCTGTTGTCACATTAGGTTTTTGGAAACATCTAGTGCTTGATTTCAAGATGGCCGCCCCTTTTGTCCAGCAATGGGAGCCATTTGGTAGTCCTTTCTCTATTTACTGATGTTGTAGAATTTTCCAGAAGCAGAAGACATTCAGTTGTTGTACTGACTTGTGAGAGATTCTACAGTTGTTACAGCTCCATTGTACAGTGAGTGCATGTTTCATTTTTATTTATTTGTCCTCAAAGATAGAAATCTTTATTTTGAAGAACACCTAGCTGAGTTTTTGATGCAGAGTGCAGGATAGCGAATTTTGCTGTGGGTTCAGATTTGAGTGCAGGTTTCAGAAGTGAATCTAGCATGTGCTTTAAGTTTTGAGGAAACAGTTGTATTGATTTGTATTGCAAGTGCAGGAATGTAGAGACTGCAGCACTGCTGTTGAGGCACAACCTGGATTTAAGCTCCATTGTACAGTGAGTGCATGTTTCATTTTTTATTTATTTGTCCTCAAAGATAGAAATCTTTATATATATGTTTGAAGAATACCTAGCTTTTGATACAGAGTGCAGGATTGTGAATTTTGCTGTGGGTACAGATTTGAGTGCAGGTTTCAGTAGTTATTCTAGCCTGTGCTTTAAGTTTTGAGGAAGCAGTTGTGTTGATTTGTATTGCAAGTGCTGGAATTTAGAGACTGCAGCACAGCTGTTGAGGCACACTCATAGCATGATTTCAAGGTGCAAGTTGATGGTTGCAGTTTATGGTTGCAGGGACCATGTTGCAGAACTCGAGTGTAATTCATTTTAAAAGTAGTCAAATATTTTGGAAGTTACAATTCAGCCATGGGTGCAGATGTCTCAAACTAAAGTGACATGCAGTATTTCTTCTCAAAGTGACTACAAAGCAGTGATATTTTGATTCAAACATATGATAGGTAAATTGTATTGCAATCTCTGGTTGCATCTTTTGTGCAGGTTACTTTACAAAAGTCCTCCATATTATGCCATGCAAACCCGACAAGCCTCAACCTTTTTAAAATAAGTTAATAATAATGAAATAATTTAGGAATCATTCCAGATTCTCTGGGCTGCCAAGTTCTTGACCTGCTTTTACAAAACATATTTTTGCCGCTAGTGGGCTTATCTTTTTATTCATGTGAAAATACACTTGTAAACTAAAACTCAAAGCGCATAAGTAAATGTCTACCATAAAATAGATCAGTCATAATTTGTCAGAAGTGTGTTTTATTTAAATTGTGTATTTCTTTCCTGTTCCTCTTTCATGCTAGAAATCTGGGAGCACTCTTACCTCAGCATTGATCACCGTCGCTTGGATGGTGCTCTTCTGTGCGTTTGTCAGAGCTCTGTCGCTAGGACTTGGCTGTGTTCCTCAGCCAATCACAGCAGATGGAACATTCTGTGTTGATGCTCATTAGGTAGTACTGTTTAGCTGTCACTGACATAACCCATTCCTTAGCCCACAGTCAAATGATATATAGAACCTAAACCTCCCTTTACAGAAAGATAATTTGGATGTCATTATTTAAACTTTGCGGTAAAACTATAATGAAAGGAATAATCAAGACCATTAAAGTACAAAGTGCCTAAAATGAGTAATTTGTCAACCTCTGGTATGTTTTTCATCAGGGCACCGAAATTCTGTGGCAGGGAGGGGCCAAATTATCTGGCATGGTTGGCTAAATTATGTGGCAAGAAGATACAAATTATGTGGCATAGTATGGCACATTGTAAGGCAATTTTATTTTGACTTTTGTAATTTTTAATACATTTTAAAAGTGTCTTACCGACGTTTTCATCTCAGAACTACCAATTTAATACTTAGAATCAGCAGTTAGCAACTGAATGGTGACCAGTCTTTGCAACTTGCATTTCAATGTGCAGAAGCACGCGTTTCCACACTATTATTTTTTGTTAAAATCTGCACACATGCACCAGATAATGGATTATGTACAAATGCTTTGAATCCATAACTATGCAGAAGATGCTGGAGCTTCTGACTCACATAATTCAAATGGCCTTGGTTTGAATAGGGCTGTACACTTTTCATCTCACAAATGAGATTATATGTGTGTGCATTAGATTATAGATATTAGTATCCGATTCCTACCACATCCTTCAGTATTTCACATCTTATTCTGCAGCAATAGAGGTTGAGGTTACCACTATAACATTAATCATAAGGTTATTTATGTAAACCTTTATTGAAAGGCATAACTTGAGGGCAAAATCTCGTTTAAGAACAGATTGCCCTAGTGTAGTAAAATAACCCTGTAAAAGGGCCAGAGAGCCCTAATCTGCAGGCAGATTTTGATGTAAAGACCAAGGGCACAAAGTCAGATTCTAATATAAAGTCAGAGATCTCTAACATCTACTAGCTGATCCTAATATGAAGGACAGAAAACCCCAATCTATAGAGAATATTGGGGTTTCCTGGAAACACCTAACCTTAGGTCAGACACTCATGCCAGATGCATAGAGTCATCACCTAGGAGTAGAGTGTATATAACATAAATGGTAGTGAGAGCTATAACCTGAGAAAGAACCTGAAATAATGGGGAGAGGACCAGAACCAAGGACTACAGGTGCTACAGGGAGATCAGAATAGATCACGATACGTGAGTCAGATAACTCTAACCTGGAAGCTGATCTTAATATATAGGCCACCAAACTTGAAGGCGGAACCTAGAATAATGGAAAGAAACCTCTAACACACAGTGAGATCCTGATGTGACATGAATAGGGGCTTAATCTGGGATGAGATCTCTTAACAGGGAACCTATACGGGCAGATCTTAATATGAAAGGCAGAGTTTACCTTTTTGTAGGGTAGAGAAAGTAGGTGCTGGTTTCTGATGCAAGGGGCAGGAAACCATAGAAAGAGATAGTGCTTGATATAAGATGCAGAAGTATTTTACCATTGAATATATCCTTTACTGTGTGCAGAGAGTTCTAAGCTTGGGAAAGACACTTTTGTAAGAATTATAAGGTCCTTCCCTGAGGATAATGTGCACCCTTATCAACCTTTTCCTAATGGAGAGAGGGGCTGGCCTATGAGGCAGATATGATGACCAAGGAGAGAGTTAAGAAGTACAAAATAAAAATGTGGATACTTCCAAGTGTAGATTCCTCCCTTTTGAAAGCACCAGACTGCATCCAGAAATGTTTTCAGCAGTGCACCTGCAGGCTGCTATGTGGAACCGTGTGGCTCTGTGCTGGCTCTGCCCTTCCCCGGAAGTAAGGGAGTAGTGCCTCATATAAGCACTATATACAAGCTCACCCCTTGTTCAATACACCAACCCATGCCCACGTCATTCACCCACTCATTTGCTTTTCACTATAAGCTCACTGTTCACTTGTCTGCTCTCATTTCTTATTCCTTGCTTGTCTACTCATGTATTGACATACTCGCAAGTTTCTCTGCTTACTAACATAAACTCCATCTCTTAAGCTTCAATAAATACTCACTCGTTTCATTTCTCCTTACTCACTCCTTTAACATGCACACATTGCACCAGAGTTGTCAATTAGCTCCACATCGCCATTCTTTTCTGGCTAGTCCTGCCTTTTTACCTACCAGGAGTTTGGATTCTACTACCCTTGCTGTTGCTTTCCCACATTATGATATATATAGGACCAGAACTATAAATCAAAATGGTATTGTATAGAACAACTCAAGTGTCGTTAGGTAACTGATAACATTGCGCTTATTGGTAATTCTGTCCCTCACATATCCATTAGCTCACTCCACAGTGACAATCTATACTTATCCTTACTTAATACTCAAAGCCACATGAATCAGTCCTTAGTCACTCAAAAGTCACAGATAATGTATTTGCTCTTCACACATACAGCACACACCTCTGTCTCACTTATTTCTTCCATATAATATCATCTTTTGCTAACTTCTTACTCATTCACAGCTATTCCCACTCATACTTGTAGAAAAGTAGGATCTGGGTTTATGCTTACCCCCACTTTTCGCTTGGTGTTATGCTGTTTCTGCCAAGTCTGACTGGGATCTGCTAATCAAGACCCCAGTCTCTGTGATTTTTTTCCCCTGAATTGGATATGGTGAGGACTTGGGTACATCCCAGATTGGCTACTGGTGTACACTTGTAAGTCCCAAATATATGGCACTGAGGTACCCAAGGCATAGGCACACTAGGGGCCTCCCATGGGCTGAATCATGTATTATGCCACTCATGAGAGAACACTCAAAGTGTGACTGTAGACCTGCCATTGCAGCCTGTGTTTCTCTATATCTGAGGTCACTGCACTTGAAACCTATAAGTCACCCCCTTAGGCATGCCTTCCAATCCCAAAGGCAGGGTGCTTGGTTCTAAGTGTGAGGGTACCCCTGCATGTGCAGGACACCCCTACAACCTTTTGAGTCCATTCACCGAGTTGTAAGTACATCAGCCATTATTATATATAGAGTGGCCATGCGTCATTACACAATGACCATCTCCAAATTATCCAGAAGAAACCATGCTGTGTTTGGTATCAAACATGTTGGAATCATACCCCCACACTGTTTGTGTGAGAGATATGACTCCATGTACTGTGAATCTCCTCCGGGAGGCCCTCAGTGCTCCCTGTACCAGTCTTTCAGAACCGGACAGCATGCTAGGGCTGCTGCCGGTCAGAGACATGTTTCTGCCCTCATGCTGCTGAGCCAAGCTCGAGCAGGGGAAGGCAGAACAATAGATATCTTGTCACAGGGGGGTGTGACCTCCTCCCAGACAGGGCTTAGTATATTGGGACAGGGTAGGGGCGCTTGCCAGTGCCACTAAGACTACTTGAAGGGCACACTTGGTGCCCTCTTTGCATAGTCCACTTCAAACCAGTTCAGGGAGCCGTTGGCTGCCACTCTGGTGCAAAACTGGACAAAGGATATGGGAGTATCCTCCCCATTGTGCAGCCCCTCCTATGGGAGGGACCCCTGAATCGTCCCAACCCATTCCTTAGGGTACGTAAGGGCTTACCTATGGGTGGGCCCCTAGATTCATTGTGGGACAAGATTCAGATCAGACACCACTTCATCTTTAACCGTCTGGGCACTCTGTACTTCGATGGACGTTTGCTCTGGACATCGAGACTGCAGCTGGGAAGACTTCTGCTGCTGCTGGTCTCGTTGTCCTGCTCATCCACTGTAACGTCTGTGCCTGTGCTCCATACAGGAACCTTCCAAGGCCTGTGGACATCCAATACACCTGAAGGATTATCCCTTGAAGTGAAAGAGTCACTTCCCTGCATCTGCAAGCACCACAACTAATCTAACCGGTCTGCTGCTCCTGGGCTCCCAAGGACTCCAGAAGGCTCAGCAACACAGGTGGTGGTTCTACAACTCCCTTGAGGCCTGCCCTGTCTTCTCCACGAGTTTGAGGCCAGTATCCCTCGTCGGAACTGCAGGAACCAAACCCCTGTGCACCGGGTTGACTTGTCGTTGCAAAGGCTTGTTAGCTCTCTTCCTCAGAGATCTTCAGGCTCCAAGTAGTCATCAACCACAAGCATCGGCTGTGACTAAGATCTTTGTCCCCACCGCATCTCTTGCACCGTGGGCCTGCATCTTTGGTGAGCTGCTTGAGGTCCTCTTACGACTCCAGTGCCTCCCAGCCTGCGGGTCCTCTTGAGGGTCTTCTTTCATTCCAGTGGGCTCCCCTGTTTGCCTGGGCCTACTCTGACTTTTCTTCTTGTGGCAAGTCACTTGGACCTTGCTGGTCCCCACACTGTACCTTTTTTTCATAGTATTAAATTAAAAAAATATATTTTCCAGTAATTTTACTAACTCCAGGGAGCAACAAGATAGGGCGATAGTTTCCCAGGTCTGAAGGGTCAAGGCTTGATTTTTTAACAGAGCCTGTAAGCAGTAAGCAGCATTACACATTATCCCCTCCTACCCCGTGGATCTGTGAGGATTTCCCCTTCTGAGCTAGGGGCCCTGCTTCAGACGTCCTCCTTCAAGCTTCACAATCGGGTTGAGGTGGCTCTTGTCCACCTTGTGATACAGCTACACTCATGCTTGTGATTCCTTGGCTTGATCTGACCCATGAACATCATGCTCACGCTTACAATGGGCTTGTCTAAAATCACAGTGACTCAGAAGACAGAGTTAGAGAGGCACTTTGTATAACCATACAGAGCCAGATACCCAAATACAACTTTAGAACTCAGTTTGCCGCTGACTACATGTAACATAGGCACAACTGGTTGGCCTCTACAAGCTGGCATCTGTCTAGTTGTCCTTCAATCATAGTTGCTGCAGGAGTAGATCTAAAGGCAGTGCATTGAAGCCAATATCGTGACCTAGCAAAGCATCCCATTACAGGTCATACAAGAGGGTCTAACTAGGCCCCTGTTATGCACTGTTCAGTAATGATTATCAATACATAGACAAATATTGATTATTGTCTCTATCACACAGATAAGCTCTACTTTTTGGTAAATGAACTCCAAGTGTCACTGTGGATTCCCACCTTGTGCAAGACAGCTCATGTCTATTCAGCATAAGCTTCAGGCACAAGCAGGCACACCATTAACACCAACTTAACCACTCATAATGAGAAATGTAAAATACCAGTTGACTTGTGTGCGAGTGTACCTTGCACGTTTACAACCCCAAAAGGATTTTCCCTGGATATTGTAATAAGTAGTTTGGTTAAGGGAATGTTGTTGCTGCAGGTCAGTGTAGATGCAAGACAGGCTAAGGCAATTTCCTTACAGCAGCTTTCCAAAACAAAGTTGTCAGTGATACACTATTGTTGCTAAATAATATGTTGTTTACCAGATCCATAATCCTATTTACAGTTGTGGCCATTGGTGTCTGTGCTCGTGCTAATTTTGAGTTGTGAATGCCACTGTCACATGTGTTCCCCTTCTTAGAAGTGTTTTCCTTGAGTAACGGTGGTAGATAAAAGCAAAGTTGGTGTCTTAACCCCTAAAAGTCTGGTCTCTTCACTGGTCCCTGGCATTAAGACTTACAGAAACTGTTCATTTTGTTGTCATTCTTGTTTCAGGTTTAGACTGGACATCTCCATGGAAATCTCTTCACTTTGTTTCAATTTTGAATGTTTTCTGTTGTACCATTTAGTCATTGTCTGGCAATGCACACATTTTATTGTTTTGTTCATGCCCTTTCTTTGTCTCAGTTGTAGTCATCTACCCGTTAAGGTCTGCACTGCACATAGTGGTGCAATGTTCTTCATATGCAGCACATTTAAAAGTGTTGTGTCAGGTACTGATTCTATTCCATGGCCTTTTTTGCTCAGTTTGGTGTCTGGATATATTTCTCTTAATTGCCAAGTTTCATATTGCATCATACTGACTCAGTTGTTGTCCATTTGCTTACATATTTATCAATTCTCTCATCCTCTCCTTTTGATAATCTCACCTATTAACTGCCCATCCTTCTATTAAGCCTCTTTTTGTTCCCTTTTCTATTCATTCCTAAATGGTTTACTATTCACACCCCCTTGTTGCATTCATTTGCCTTGCCCATTTATTTCCTATGCTGGTTCTCTGTGAGAGAAAGAGAGTGGCCTCAGTGAGATTCCCCTCAGCACGGCGGCCATCTTGGACTGCCTCTGACTGCATTAAGTCTCAGTTCACACAAAATGGAGGTTGGTCTTCAGTGCACCCATATACAAATTTACAAACAGCTGTGAGCTTCAATTCTTTAATTTTAGCTAAAGAATCGTAAACAAAGGTTAGTGTTTTCAGTGAAAACACACTTTCATCTTTCACAAATGATAGCACAGCTGATTCACATTTCCCTCACTAAACATTTGCTTTTTTAACAATGTTTTTGTTGCCATCAAATACATAACATGATTTTCATAAAAACATTAATTTTCATTCATATTCTTTTAGGTATTGCTGTGGCATCACACCTTTTATCCTCAGCATAGGAGGCAGTTATTGTGGTTCTCACACAGGCGAAAACCAAAATGTATAGTTGGAAACATGCTTTTCATTTACACATCCAGTCAGAAAAAACGTGTTCCTTTGGTTATATTAGATACAAATTATTAGACTGTGGTTTTCTCACTGTTCTGCACTGTTGCATTGATCACCTGGCCAGATTTGTTGTTCTTGGCCTTTGCTATTTAATAAATGACTTCATACAAGATACAGCTTTTGTTTGCCTACCCTGTATTGAGACAATGGGAGTCCACTTTTGGCTTTATTGTGGTTCAGGGGAGTAGGGTAAAAGGATTTTGTGACGAGAGGTGCCATCCTATAAATGCGAACACTTAAACTCTCTTCAATGAGCATACATGCCAACATACCTGGTTCAAGCTTGAGACTACCAATGTTTAAGCCTAAATGGCTTTATCTGTTTCCGACCTGAAATTGCTCCTTCTTTAATGTATATCAATTGGCAAAATACATTCCCCCTAGTTTGTTTCCAAAATATCTACTTTTAAAATGTTGACATGTCTGTATGAGGCTGAACCGAATATATGATGTTACAACGCAAACAGTTACAACGCATGCCTTTACAACGTGGCTTTTACATCGCAGCATCCATTACAACACATGATTTTACAACGCATGCCATCACAACGCATTTTTAGAAACTACATTTGCAACGCATTCCATTACAACGCATACCATTACAATGCACAATACTTTTAGGGCAAGAGTAGTGTAAGTGTTAGATAGCGTAGGGGTAAAAATTATTATTCCCACTCCAGTGAGTGCAACAGTAGGGTAAGTGGTGGATAGTGTAGGGGTAAAAATGTATATTCCCACTCCAGTGAGTGCAACAGTAGGGTAAGTTGGATAGTGTTGGATAGTGTAGGGTTTTAAAATACTATCCCCATGTACCCCAGAACCCATACCCACCCTAAAACAAAAAATCCCCATTACTTACCTTATAATGCGTTGTAATGGCATGCGTTGTAATGATATTCATTGTAATGGCATGCGTTGTAGTGACATGCATTGTAATTGCATGCGTTGTAATGGTATGTGATGTAAGGGCAGCTGTGTTGTAATGACTGCGTTGTGAAGGTAGTGCGTTGTAATGACTGCTATGTAGAGTTTGTTTCCCGGCTGAACTAGTTGAAGACTGTAGAATTCTGACCTGAAATTGCTTCTTCTGTAATGTATTTCAATTGGCAAAATACATTCCCCCTAATTTGCTTTCACAATATCTACTTTTAAAATGTTGACATGACTGAATGAGGCTGAACTGAATATATGATGTTACAACACAAACAATTACAACGCATGCCTTTACAACGCGGTTTTTACATCGCAGCATCCATTACAATGCATGATTTTACAAAACATGCCATCACAACACATTTTTAGAAACTACATTTACAATGGATTCCATTACAACGCATACCTTTACAACGCATGCCATTACAACACGCAATACTTTTAGGGAAAGAGTAGCGTAAGTGTTGGATAGCGTAGGGGTAAAAATTGCTATTCCCACTCCAGTGAGTGCAACAGTAGGGTAAGTGTTGGATAGTGTAGGTGTAAAAATGTCTATTCCCACTCCAGTGAGTGCAACAGTAGGGTAAGTGTTGGATAGTGTAGGGCTAAAAATGTATATTCCCACTCCAGTAAGTGCAACTGTAGGGTAAGTTGGATAGTGTAGGATAGTGTAGGGATAAAAATACTATCCCCATGTACCCCAGAACCCATACCCACCCTAAAACAAAAAAATCCCCATTACTTACCTTATAATGCGTTGTAATGGCAGGCGTTGTAATGATATTCATTGTAATGGCATGCGTTGTAGTGACATGCGTTGTAATGGCATGCGTTGTAATGGTATGTGATGTTACGGCAGCTGCGCTATAATGACTGCGCTGTGAAGGTAGTGCGTTGTAATGACTGCTATGTAAAGGTTGTTTCCCGGCTGAACTAGTTGAAGACTGTAGAATTCTGACCTGAAATTGCTTCTTCTTTAATGTATTTCAATTGGCAAAATACATTCCCCCTAATTTGCTTTCACAATATCTACTTTTAAAATGTTGACATGTCTGAATGAGGCTGAACTGAATATATGATGTTACAACGCAAACAATTACAATGCATGCCTTTACAACGTGGTTTTTACATTGCAGCATCCATTACAATGCATGATTTTACAACACATGCCATCACAACGCATTTTTAGAAACTACATTTACAATGCATTCCATTACAACGCATACCATTACAACGCATGCCATTACAACGCGCAATACTTTTAGGGCAAGAGTAGTGTAAGTGTTGGATAGTGTAGGGGTACACATTTCTATTTCCACTCTAGTGAGTGCAACAGTAGGGTAAGTGTTGGATAGTGTAGGGGTACACATTTCTATTCCCACTCTACTGCGTGCAACAGTGGGGTAAGTGTTGGATAGTGTAGGGATAAAAATACTATCCCCATGTACCCCAGAACCCATACCCACCCTAAAACAAAAAAATCCCCATTACTTACCTTATAATGCGTTGTAATGACATGTGTTGTAATGATATTCATTGTAATGGCATGCGTTGTAGTGACATGCGTTGTAATGGCATGCGTTGTAATGGTATGTGATGTAAGGGCAGCTGCGTTGTAATGACTGCGTTGTGTAGGTAGTGCAATGTAATGACTGCTATGTAAAGGTTGTTTCCCGGCTGAACTAGTTGAAGACTGTAGAAGTATTTTGCTTGTTCGGAGGGCCCAGTTATTGCCAAAAAGTAATATGCAGTTTATCCAGCAGTCTGGCTGAAAGAGGGCACACACTTTGAGTGGTATCTCTATCAGCTGAGTTGAACTTTTGACCTCTTCTGCCACCAGGACAGAGGCTGGCATGAACATTCTGAAAGAAGAATGCCCTGTGTCAGTATTCTGTGCCAACATTCTAAAGCTTCCATGCCCAGCCCCCGCTTCAAGCACCCTTCTCAAAGAGGAACATGAAAAGTGACAGAAGCTTTAGATACAGAGATCGGTTCTGGCTCATGTCACTCTTGCTTTGGTCAAATGATTGAACCTTACAACAACCTTACCCAACACTCTCCAGGTTATCCCTGTCCCTCACTTCACTCACGTCATATTCATTACATACACCCGGTATTGTTCCCTTTTCTATTCATTCCTAAATGATTTACTATCCACACCCCTTGTTGCATTCATTTGCCTTGCACATTTATTTCCTATGCTGGTTCTCTGTGAGAGAAAGAGAGTGGCCTCAGTAAGATTTCCCTCAACACGGCGGCCATCTTGGACTGCCTCTGACTGCATTAAGTTTCAGTTCACACAAAATGGAGGTTGTTCTTCAGTGCACCCATTTCCAAATTTACAAACAGTTGTGAGCTTCAATTCTTTAATTTTAGGCTAAAGAATCGTAAACAAAGAATAGTGTTTTCAGTGAAAACACACTTTTATCTTTCACAAATGATAGCACAGCTGATTCACATTTCCGTCACTAAACATTTGCTATTTTAACAATATGTTTGTTGCCATCAAATACATAACATGCTTTTCATAAAAACATTAATTTTCATTCATGTTCTTTTAGGTATTGCTGTGGCATCGCACCTTTTATCCTCAGCATAGCAGGTAGTTTTTGTGGTTCTCACACAGGCAAAAAACCAAAATGTATGGTTGTAAACATGCTTTTCATTTACAAATCCAGTCAGAAAAAACGTGTTCCTTTGGTTATATTAGATACAAATTATTGGACTGTGGTTTTCTCACTGTTCTGCAATGTTGCATTGATCACCTAGCCAGATTTGTTTTACTTGGCCTTTCCTATTTAATAAATGACTTCATACAAGATACAGCTTTTGTTTGCCTACCCTGTATTGAGACAATGGGAGTCCACTTTTGGCTTTATTGTGGTTCAGGGGAGTAGGGTAAAAGGCTTTTGTGATGATAGGTGCCGTCCTATAAATGCGAACACTTAAACTCTCTTCAATGAGCCTACATGCCAACATACCTGGTTCAAGCTTGAGACTACTAATGTTTAAGCCAAAATGGCTTTATCTGTTTCCGACCTGACATTGCTTCTTCTTTAATTTTTATCAATTGGCAAAATGCATTCCCCCTAATGGTTTCCAAAATATCTACTTTTAAAATGTTGACATGTCTGAATGAGGCTGAACCAAATATCTGATGTTACAACGCAAACAGTTACAACGCATGCCTTTAGAACGTGCCTTTTACATCGCAGCATCCATTACAACGCATGATTTTACAACGCGTGCCCTGACAACGCATTTTTAGAAACTAAATTTACAACGCATTCCATTACAACGCATACCATTACAATGCATGCCATTACAACGCACAATACTTTTAGGGCAAGAGTAGGGTAAGTGTTAGATAGCGTAGGGGTAAAAATTACTATTCCCACTCCAGTGAGTGCAACAGTAGGGTAAGTTTTGGGTAGTGTAGGGGTATACATTTCTATTCCCACTCCAGTGAGTGCAACAGGAGGGTAAGTATTGGATAGTGTAGGGATAAGAATACTATCTCCATGAACCCCAAAACCCATACCCACCCTAAAACTAAAAAATCCCCATGACTTACCTTATAGTGCGTTGTTATGGCATGCGTTGTAATGATATTCATTGTAATGGCATGCGTTGTAGTGACATACGTTGTAATGGCATGCGTTATAATGGTATGTGTTGTAAGCGCAGCTGCGTTGTAATGACTGCGTTGTGAAGGTAGTGCGTTGTAATGACTGCTATGTAAAGGTTGTTTCCCGGCTGAACTAGTTGAAGACTGTAGAATTCTGACCTGAAATTGCTTCTTCTTTAATGTATTTCAATTGGCAAAATACATTCCCCCTAATTTGCTTTCACAATATCTACTTTTAAAATGTTGACATGACTGAATCAGGCTGAACTGAATATATGATGTTACAACGCAAACAATTACAACGCATGCCTTTACAACGAGGTTTTTTACATCGCAGCATCCATTACAATGCATGGTTTTACAAAACATGCCATCACAACGCATTTTTAGAAACTATATTTACAATGCATTCCATTACAACGCATACCTTTACAACGCATACCATTACAACACGCAATACTTTTAGGACAAGAGTAGCGTAAGTGTTGGATAGCGTAGGGGTAAAAATTGCTATTCCCACTCCAGTGAGTGCAACAGTAGGGTAAGTGTTGGATAGTGTAGGTGTAAAAATGTCTATTCCCACTCCAGTGAGGGCAACAGTAGGGTAAGTGTTGGATAGTGTAGGGCTAAACATTTATATTCCCACTCCAGTAAGTGCAACTGTAGGGTAAGTTGGATAGTGTAGGATAGTGTAGGGATAAAAATACTATCCCCATGTACCCCAGAACCCATACCCACCCTAAAACAAAAAATCCCCATTACTTACCTTATAATGCGTTGTAATGGCATGCGTTGTAATGATATTCATTGTAATGGCATGCGTTGTAGTGACATGCGTTGTAATGGCATGCGTTGTAATGGTATGTGATGTAAGGGCAGCTGCGTTGTAATGACTGCGCTGTGAAGGTAGTGCGTTGTAATGACTGCTATGTAAAGGTTGTTTCCCGGCTGAACTAGTTGAAGACTGTAGAATTCTGACTTGAAATTGCTTCTTCTTTAATATATTTCAATTGGCAAAATACATTCCCCCTAATTTGCTTTCAAAATATCTACTTTTAAAATGTTGACATGTCTGAATGAGGCTGAACTGAATATATGATGTTACAACGCAAACAATTACAACGCATGCCTTTACAACGTGGTTTTTACATCGCAGCATCCATTACAATGCATGATTTTACAACACATGCCATCACAACGCATTTTTAGAAACTACATTTACAATGCATTCCATTACAACGCATACCATTACAACGCATGCCATTACAACGCGCAATACTTTTAGGGCAAGAGTAGTGTAAGTGTTGGATAGCGTAGGGGTAAAAATTACTATTCCCACTTCAGTGAGTGCAACAGTAGGGTAAGTGTTGGATAGTTTAGGGGTACACATTTCTATTCCCACTCTAGTGAGTGCAACAGTAGGGTAAGTGTTGGATAGTGTAGGGGTACACATTTCTATTCCCACTCTAGTGAGTGCAACAATGGGGTAAGTGTTGGATAGTGTAGGGATAAAAATACTATCCCCATGTACCCCAGAACCCATACCCACCCTAAAACAAAAAAATCCCCATTACTTACCTTATAATGCGTTGTAATGGCATGCGTTGTAATGATATTCATTGTAATGGCATGCTTTGTAGTGACATGCGTTGTAATGGCATGCGTTGTAATGGTATTTGATGTAAGGGCAGCTGCGTTGTAATGACTGCGTTGTGTAGTTAGTGCAATGTAATGACTGCTATGTAAAGGTTGTTTCCCGGCTGAACTAGTTGAAGACTGTAGAAGTATTTTGCTTGTTAGGAGGGCCCAGTTATTGCCAAAAAGTAATATGCAGTTTATCCAGCAGTCTGGCTGTAAGAGGGCACACACTTTGAGTGGTATCTCTATCAGCTGAGTTGAACTTTTGACCTCTTCTGCCAACAGGGCAGAGGCTGGCATGGACATTCTGAGAGAAGAATGCCCTGTGTCAGTATTCTGTGCCAACATTCTAAAGCTTCCCTGCCCAGCCCCCGCTTCAAGCACCCTTCTCAGAGAGGAACATGAAAAGTGACAGAAGCTTTAGATACAGAGATCGGTTCTGGCTCATGTCACTCTTGCTTTGGCCAAATGATTGAACCTTACAACAACCTTACCTAACACTCTCCAGTTTATCCCTGTCCCTCACTTCATTCACTTCATATTCATTACATACACCCGGTATTGTTCCCTTTTCTATTCATTCCTAAATGATTTACTATCCACATCCCTTGTTACATTCATTTGCCTTGCACATTTATTTCCTATGCTGGTTCTCTGTGAGAGAAATAGAGTGGCCTCAGTGAGATTTCCCTCAGCACGGCAGCCATCTTGGACTGCCTCTGACTGCATTAAGTCTCAGTTCACACAAAATGGAGTTGTTCTTCAGTGCACCCATATCTAAATTTACAAACAGTTGTGAGATTCAATTCATTAATTTTAGGCTAAAGAATAGTAAACAAAGAATAGTGTTTTCAGTGAAAACACACTTTTATCTTTCACAAAAGATAGCACAGCTGATTCACATTTCCCTCACTAAACATTTGCTTTTTTAACAATATGTTTGTTGCCATCAAATACATAACATGATTTTCATAAAAAAATTAGTTTTCATTCATATTCTTTTAGGTATTGCTGTGGCATCACACCTTTTATCCTCAGCATAGCAGGCAGTTTTTGTGGTTCTCACACAGGCAAAAAACTAAATGTATAGTTGTAAACATTCTTTTCGTTTACAAATCCAGTCAGAAAAAATGTGTTCCTTTGGTTATATTAGATACACTTTATTGGACTGTGGTTTTCTCACTGTACTGCACTGTTTCATTGACCACCTGGCCAGCTTTGTTTTAATTGGCCTTTCCTATTTAATAAATGACTTCATACAACATACAGTTATTGTTGGTCTACCCTGTATTGAGACAATGAGAGTCCACTTTTGGCTTTATTATGATTCAGGGGAGTAGGGTAAAAGGCTTTTGAGACAATAGGTGCCCACCTATAAATGTGTACACTGAAACTCTCTTCAATGAGCATACATGCCAACATACCGGATTCAAGCTTGAGACTACCAATGTTTAATCCAAAATGGCTTTTTCTGATTCTGACCTGAAATTGCTTCTTCTTTAATGTATTTCAATTGGCAAAATACATTCCCCCTAATTCGTTTTCAAAATATCTACTTTTAAAATGTTGACATGTCTGAATGAGGCTGAACTGAATATATGATGTTACAACGCAAACAATTACAACACATGCCTTTACAACGCGGTTTTTACATCGCAGCATCATTAAAATGCATGATTTTACAACGCATGCCATCACAACGCATTTTTTGAAAATACATTTACAATGCATTCCATTACAACGCATAGCTTTACAACGCATGCCATTACAACACGCAATACTTTTAGGGCAAGAGTAGTGTAAGTGTTGGATAGCGTAAGGGTAAAAATTGCTATTCCCACTCCAGTGAGTGCAACAGTAGGGTAAGTGTTGGATAGTGTAGGGGTAAAAATTTCTATTCCCACTCCAGTGAGTGCAACAGTAGGGTAAGTTGGATAGTGTTGGATAGTGTAGGGTTTTAAAATACTATCCCCATGTACCCCAGAACCCATACCCACCCTAATACAAAAAAATCCCCATTACTTACCTTATAATGCGTTGTAATGGCATGCGTTGTAATGATATTCATTGTAATGGCATGCGTTGTAGTGACATGCATTGTAATGGCATGCGTTGTAATGGTATGTGATGTAAGGGCAGCTGCGTTGTAATGACTGCGTTGTGAAGGTAGTGCGTTGTAATGACTGCTATGTAAAGGTTGTTTCCCGGCTGAACTAGTTGAAGACTGTAGAATTCTGACCTGAAATTGCTTCTTCTTTAATGTATTTCAATTGGCAAAATACATTCCCCCTGATTTGCTTTCAAAATATCTACTTTTAAAATGTTGACATGTCTGAATGAGGCTGAACTGAATATATGATGTTACAACGCAAACAGTTTCAATGCATTCCTTTAGAACGTGCGTTTTACATCGCAGCATCCATTACAACGCATGATTTTACAACGCATGCCCTCACAACGCATTTTTAGAAACTAAATTTACAACGCATACCATTACATTGCATGCCATTACAACGCATGCCATTACAACGCACAATACTTTTAGGGCAAGAGTAGGGTAAGTGTTAGATAGCGTAGGGGTAAAAATTACTATTCCCACTCCAGTGAGTGCAACAGTAGGGTAAGTGTTGGGTAGTGTAGGCGTATAAATTTCTATTCCCACTCCAGTGAGTGCAACAGGAGGGTAAGTATTGGATAGTGTAGGGATAAGAATACTATCCCCATGAACCCCAAAACCCATACCCACCCTAAAACTAAAAAATCCCCACTACTTACCATATAATGCGTTGTAATGGCATGCGTTGTAATGATATTCATTGTAATGGCTTGCGTTGTAGTGACATACGTTGTAATGGCATGCGTTATAATGGTGTGCGTTGTAAGGGCAGCTGCGTTGTAATGACTGCATTGTGAAGGTAGTGCCTTGTAATGACTGCTATGTAAAGGTTGTTTCCCGGCTGAACTAGTTGAAGACTGTAGAATTCTGACCTGAAATTGTTTCTTCTTTAATGTATTTCAATTGGCAAAATACATTCCCCCTAATTTGCTTTCGAAATATCTACTTTTAAAATGTTGACATGTCTGAATGAGGCTGAACTGAATATATGATGTTACAACGCAAACAATTACAACGCATGCCTTTACAACGCGGTTTTTACATCGCAGCATCCATTACAATGCATGGTTTTACAACGCATGCCATCACAACCTATTTTTAGAAACTACATTTACAACACTTTCCATTACATCGCATACCTTTACAACGCATGCCATTACAAAACACAATACTTTTAGGGCAAGAGTAGTGTAAGTGTTGGATAGCGTAGGGGTAATAATTGCTATTCCCACTCCAGTGAGTGCAACAGTAGGGTAAGTGTTGGATAGTGTTGGGATAAAAATACTATCCCCATGTACCCCAGAACCCATACCCACCCTAAAACAAATAAATCCTCATTACTTACCTTATAATGCGTTGTAATGGAATGCGTTGTAATGATATTCATTGTAATTGCATGCGTTGTAGTGACATGCGTTGTAATGGTATGCGTTGTGATGGTATGTGATGTAAGGGCAGCTGCGTTGGAATAACTGCATTGTGTAGATAGTGCAATGTAATGACTGATATGTAAAGGTTGTTTCCCGGCTGAACTAGATGAAGACTGTAGAAGTATTTTGCTTGTTTGGAGGCCCCAGTTATTGCCAAAAAGTAATATGCAGTTTATCCAGCAGTCTGGCTGAAAGAGGGCACACACTTTGAGTGGTATCTCTATCAGCTGAGTTGAACTTTTGACCTCTTCTGCCACCAGGGCAGAGGCTGGCATGAACATTCTGAGAGAAGAATGCCCTGTGTCAGTATTCTGTGCCAACATTCTAAAGCTTCCCTGCCCAGCCCCCACTTCAAGCACCCTTCTCAGAGAGGAACATGAAAAGTGACAGAAGCTGTAGATACAGAGATCGGTTCTGGCTCATGTCACTCTTGCTTTGGCCAAATGATTGAACCTTACAACAACCTTACCTAACACTCTCCAGTTTATCCCTGTCCCTCACTTCATTCACTTCATATTCATTACATACACCCGGTATTGTTCCCTTTTCTATTCATTCCTAAATGATTTACTATCCACATCCCTTGTTACATTCATTTGCCTTGCACATTTATTTCCTATGCTGGTTCTCTGTGAGAGAAATAGAGTGGCCTCAGTGAGATTTCCCTCAGCACGGCAGCCATCTTGGACTGCCTCTGACTGCATTAAGTCTCAGTTCACACAAAATGGAGTTGTTCTTCAGTGCACCCATATCTAAATTTACAAACAGTTGTGAGATTCAATTCATTAATTTTAGGCTAAAGAATAGTAAACAAAGAATAGTGTTTTCAGTGAAAACACACTTTTATCTTTCACAAAAGATAGCACAGCTGATTCACATTTCCCTCACTAAACATTTGCTTTTTTAACAATATGTTTGTTGCCATCAAATACATAACATGATTTTCATAAAAAAATTAGTTTTCATTCATATTCTTTTAGGTATTGCTGTGGCATCACACCTTTTATCCTCAGCATAGCAGGCAGTTTTTGTGGTTCTCACACAGGCAAAAAACTAAATGTATAGTTGTAAACATTCTTTTCGTTTACAAATCCAGTCAGAAAAAATGTGTTCCTTTGGTTATATTAGATACACTTTATTGGACTGTGGTTTTCTCACTGTACTGCACTGTTTCATTGACCACCTGGCCAGCTTTGTTTTAATTGGCCTTTCCTATTTAATAAATGACTTCATACAACATACAGTTATTGTTGGTCTACCCTGTATTGAGACAATGAGAGTCCACTTTTGGCTTTATTATGATTCAGGGGAGTAGGGTAAAAGGCTTTTGAGACAATAGGTGCCCACCTATAAATGTGTACACTGAAACTCTCTTCAATGAGCATACATGCCAACATACCGGATTCAAGCTTGAGACTACCAATGTTTAATCCAAAATGGCTTTTTCTGATTCTGACCTGAAATTGCTTCTTCTTTAATGTATTTCAATTGGCAAAATACATTCCCCCTAATTCGTTTTCAAAATATCTACTTTTAAAATGTTGACATGTCTGAATGAGGCTGAACTGAATATATGATGTTACAACGCAAACAATTACAACGCATGCCTTTACAAAGCGGTTTTTACATCGCAGCATCATTAAAATGCATGATTTTACAACGCATGCCATCACAACGCATTTTTAGAAAATACATTTACAATGCATTCCATTACAACGCATAGCTTTACAACGCATGCCATTACAACACGCAATACTTTTAGGGCAAGAGTAGTGTAAGTGTTGGATAGCGTAAGGGTAAAAATTGCTATTCCCACTCCAGTGAGTGCAACAGTAGGGTAAGTGTTGGATAGTGTAGGGGTAAAAATTTCTATTCCCACTCCAGTGAGTGCAACAGTAGGGTAAGTTGGATAGTGTTGGATAGTGTAGGGTTTTAAAATACTATCCCCATGTACCCCAGAACCCATACCCACCCTAATACAAAAAAATCCCCATTACTTACCTTATAATGCGTTGTAATGGCATGCGTTGTAATGATATTCATTGTAATGGCATGCGTTGTAGTGACATGCATTGTAATGGCATGCGTTGTAATGGTATGTGATGTAAGGGCAGCTGCGTTGTAATGACTGCGTTGTGAAGGTAGTGCGTTGTAATGACTGCTATGTAAAGGTTGTTTCCCGGCTGAACTAGTTGAAGACTGTAGAATTCTGACCTGAAATTGCGTCTTCTTTAATGTATTTCAATTGGCAAAATACATTCCCCCTAATTTGCTTTCAAAATATCTACTTTTAAAATGTTGACATGTCTGAATGAGGCTGAACTGAATATATGATGTTACAACGCAAACAGTTTCAATGCATTCCTTTAGAACGTGCGTTTTACATCGCAGCATCCATTACAACGCATGATTTTACAACGCATGCCCTCACAACGCATTTTTAGAAACTAAATTTACAACGCATACCATTACATTGCATGCCATTACAACGCATGCCATTACAACGCACAATACTTTTAGGGCAAGAGTAGGGTAAGTGTTAGATAGCGTAGGGGTAAAAATTACTATTCCCACTCCAGTGAGTGCAACAGTAGGGTAAGTGTTGGGTAGTGTAGGCGTATACATTTCTATTCCCACTCCAGTGAGTGCAACAGGAGGGTAAGTATTGGATAGTGTAGGGATAAGAATACTATCCCCATGAACCCCAAAACCCATACCCACCCTAAAACTAAAAAATCCCCACTACTTACCATATAATGCGTTGTAATGGCATGCGTTGTAATGATATTCATTGTAATGGCTTGCGTTGTAGTGACATACGTTGTAATGGCATGCGTTATAATGGTGTGCGTTGTAAGGGCAGCTGCGTTGTAATGACTGCATTGTGAAGGTAGGGCCTTGTAATGACTGCTATGTAAAGGTTGTTTCCCGGCTGAACTAGTTGAAGACTGTAGAATTCTGACCTGAAATTGTTTCTTCTTTAATGTATTTCAATTGGCAAAATACATTCCCCCTAATTTGCTTTCGAAATATCTACTTTTAAAATGTTGACATGTCTGAATGAGGCTGAACTGAATATATGATGTTACAACGCAAACAATTACAACGCATGCCTTTACAACGCGGTTTTTACATCGCAGCATCCATTACAATGCATGGTTTTACAACGCATGCCATCACAACCTATTTTTAGAAACTACATTTACAACACTTTCCATTACATCGCATACCTTTACAACGCATGCCATTACAAAACACAATACTTTTAGGGCAAGAGTAGTGTAAGTGTTGGATAGCGTAGGGGTAATAATTGCTATTCCCACTCCAGTGAGTGCAACAGTAGGGTAAGTGTTGGATAGTGTTGGGATAAAAATACTATCCCCATGTACCCCAGAACCCATACCCACCCTAAAACAAATAAATCCCCATTACTTACCTTATAATGCGTTGTAATGGAATGCGTTGTAATGATATTCATTGTAATTGCATGCGTTGTAGTGACATGCGTTGTAATGGTATGCGTTGTGATGGTATGTGATGTAAGGGCAGCTGCGTTGGAATAACTGCATTGTGTAGATAGTGCAATGTAATGACTACTATGTAAAGGTTGTTTCCTGGCTGAACTAGATGAAGACTGTAGAAGTATTTTGCTTGTTTGGAGGCCCCAGTTATTGCCAAAAAGTAATATGCAGTTTATCCAGCAGTCTGGCTGAAAGAGGGCACACACTTTGAGTGGTATCTCTATCAGCTGAGTTGAACTTTTGACCTCTTCTGCCACCAGGGCAGAGGCTGGCATGAACATTCTGAGAGAAGAATGCCCTGTGTCAGTATTCTGTGCCAACATTCTAAAGCTTCCCTGCCCAGCCCCCGCTTCAAGCACCCTTCTCAGAGAGGAACATGAAAAGTGGCAGAAGCTTTAGATACAGAGATCGGTTCTGGCTCATGTCACTCTTGCTTTGGCCAAATGATTGAACCTTACAACAACCTTACCCAACACTCTCCAGGTTATCCCTGTCCCTCACTTCACTCACTTCATATTCATTACATACACCCGGTATTGTTCACTTTAATATTCATTCCTAAATTGTTTACTATCCACACCCCCTTGTTACATTCATTTGCCTTGCACATTTATTTCCTATGCTGGTTCTCTGTGAGAGAAATAGTGTGGCCTCAGTGAGATTTCCCTCAGCACGGCAGCCATCTTGGACTGCCTCTGACTGCATTAAGTCTCATTTCACACAAAATGGAGGTTGTTCTTCAGTTCACCCATATCTAAATTTACAAACAGTTGTGAGCTTCAATTCTTTATTTTAGGCTAAAGAATCGTAAACAAAGAATAGTGTTTTCAGTGAAAACACACTTTTATCTTTCACAAAAGATAGCACAGCTGATTCACATTTCCCTCACTAAACATTTGCTTTTTTTAATAATATGTTTGTTGCCATCAAATACATAACACGATTTTCATAAAAACATTAATTTTCATTCATATTCTTTTAGGTATTGCTGTGGCATCACACCTTTTATCCTCAGCATAGCAGGCAGTTTTTGTGGTTCTCACACAGGCAAAAAACCAAAATGTATGGTTGTAAACATGCTTTTCATTTACACATCCAGTCAGAAAAAATGTGTTCCTTTGGTTATATTAGATGCACTTTATTGGACTGTGGTTTTCTCACTGTACTGCACTGTTTCATTGATCACCTGGCCAGCTTTGTTTTACTTGGCCTTTCCTATTTAATAAATGACTTCATACAACATACAGTTATTGTTTGTCTACCCTGTATTGAGACAATGGGAGTCCACTTTTGGTTTTATTATGATTCAGGGGAGTAGGGTAAAAGGCGTTTGTGACAATAGGTGCCCACCTATAAATGGGTACACTGAAACTCTCTTCAATGAGCATACATGCCAACATACCGGATTCAAGCTTGAGACTACCAATGTTTAATCCAAAATGGCTTTTTCTGTTTCTGACCTGAAATTGCTTCTTCTTTAATGTATTTCAATTGGCAAAATACATTCCCCCTAATTTGTTTTCAAAATATCTACTTTTAAAATGTTGACATGTCTGAATGAGGTTGAACTGAATATATGATGTTACAACGCAAACAATTAAAACGCATGCCTTTACAACGCGGTTTTTACATCGCAGCATCATTAAAATGCATGATTTTACAACGCATGCCATCAACGCATTTTTAGAAAATACATTTACAATGCATTCCATTACAACGCATAGCTTTACAACGCATGCCATTACAACACGCAATACTTTTAGGGCAAGAGTAGTGTAAGTGTTGGGTAGCGTAGGTTTAAAAATTGCTATTCCCACTCCAGTGAGTGCAACAGTAGGGTAAGTGTTGGATAGTGTAGGGGTAAAAATTTCTATTCCCACTCCAGTGAGTGCAACTGTAGGGTAAGTTGGATAGTGTTGGATAGTGTAGGGATACAAATACTATCTTCATGTACCCCAGAACCCATACCCACCCTAAAACTAAAAAATCCCCATTACTTACCTTATAATGCGTTGTAATGGCATGCGTTGTAATGATATTCATTGTAATGGCATGCGTTGTAGTGACATGCGTTGTAATGGCATGCGTTGTAATGGTATGTGATGTAAGGGCAGCTGCGTTGTAATGACTGCGTTGTGTAGATAGTGCGTTGTAATGACTGCTATGTAAAGGTTGTTTCCTGGCTGAACTAGTTGAAGACTGTAGAATTCTGACCTCAAATTACTTCTTCTTTAATGTATTTCAATTGGCAAAATACATTCCCCCTAATTTGCTTTCAAAATATCTACTTTTAAAATGTTGACATGTCTGAATGAGGCTGAACTGAATATATGATGTTACAACGCAAACAATTACAACGCATGCCTTTACAACGCGGTTTTTACATCGCAGCATCCATTACAATGCATGATTTTACAACGCATGCCATCACAACGCATTTTTAGAAACTACATTTACAATGCATTCCATTACAACGCATACCATTACAACGCATGCCATTACAACGCGCAATACTTTTAGGGCAAGAGTAGTGTAAGTGTTGGATAGCGTAGGGGTAAAAATTACTATTCCCACTCCAGTGAGTGCAACAGTAGGGTAAGTGTTGGATAGTCTAGGGGTACACATTTCTATTCCCACTCTAGTGAGTGCAACAGTAGGGTAAGTGTTGGACAGTGTAGGGATACACATTTCTATTCCCACTCTAGTGAGTGCAACAGTGGGGTAAGTGTTGGATAGTGTAGGGATAAAAATACTATCCCCATGTACCCCAGAACCCATACCCACCCTAAAACAAAAAAATCCCCATTACTTACCTTATAATGCATTGTAATGGCATGCGTTGTAATGATATTCATTGTAATGGCATGCGTTGTAGTGACATGCTTTGTAATGGCATGCGTTGTAATGGTATGTGATGTAAGGGCAGCTGCGTTGTAATGACTGCGTTGTGTAGGTGGTGCAATGTAATGACTGCTATGTAAAGGTTGTTTCCCGGCTGAACTAGTTGAAGACTGTAGAAGTATTTTGCTTGTTAGGAGGGCCCGGCTATTTGCCTTGCACATTTATTTCCTATGCTGGTTCTCTGTGAGAGAAAGAGAGTGGTCTCTGTGAGATTTCCCTCAACACGGCGGCCATCTTGGACTGCCTCTGACTGCATTAAGTCTCAGTTCACACAAAATGGAGGTTGTTCTTCAGTGCACCCATATATGAATTTACAAACAGTTGTGAGCTACAATTCTTTAATTTTAGGCTAAAGAATCGTAAACAAAGGTTAGTGTTTTCAGTGAAAACACACTTTTATCTTTCACAAATAATAGCACAGCTAATTCACATTTCCCTCACTAAACATTTGCTTTTTTAACAATGTTTTTGTTGCCATCAAATACATGACATGATTTTCATAAAAACATTAATTTTCATTCATATTCTTTTAGGTATTGCTGTGGCATCACACCTTTTATCCTCAGCATAGCAGGCAGTTTTTGTGGTTCTCACACAGGCGAAAACCAAAATGTATAGTTGTAAACATGCTTTTCATTTACAAATCCAGTCAGAAAAAACGTGTTCCTTTGGTTATATTAGATACAAATTATTGGACTGTGGTTTTCTCACTGTTCAGCACTGTTGCATTTATCACCTAGCCAGATTTGTTTTTCGTGGCCTTTCCTATTTAATAAGTGACTTCATACAAGATACAGCTTTTGTTTGCCTACCCTGTATTGAGACAATGGGAGTCCACTTTTGGCTTTATTGTGGTTCAGGGGAGAAGGGTAAAAGGCTTTTGTGACGATAGGTGCCATCCTATAAATGCGAACACTTAAACTCTCTTCAAAGAGCATACATGCCAACATACCTGGTTCAAGCTTGAGACTACTAATGTTTAAGCCAAAATGGCTTTATCTGTTTCCGACTTGAAATTGCTTCTTCTTTAATGTATATCAAATAGCAAAATGCATTCCCCCTAATTTGTTTCCAAAATATCTACTTTTAAAATGTTGACATGTCTGAATGAGGCTGAACCGAATATCTGATGTTACAACGCAAACAGTTACAACACATGCCTTTAGAACGTGCCTTTTACATCGCAGCATCCATTACAACGCATGATTTACAGCGGCGCGATCCGAACCAACGCGTACCGTACAGACAGTAACTCACCCTACGACTAAAACCACAATGACGACCAAAGAGAGCGGATCGGCGGAGAAGTTCCAGATGGAAAAGCTGGAAGAATACAACCACCGAGAGCTCAAACAATTTTGCATGGACTTAGGCATTGCTACCACCGGGCTAAGCACAAAAGAAGACTTCAAAAACGCCCTAGAGGCCTGGACAGAGACAAATACCGCAACCCCCCGGGACCCCGCAGCCCCGGAAGTCAACACCACCCGGACGGAGGAACGGAGAACAGGCCCCTCCCATGAAGAGATCCAAGAGCGGGAAAAAAATAGATTACACGAGTTAGACTTGGCACGACTCAGATTAGACGGAGAATTGAAACTGGCAGAACAAAAAATAAACTTAGAACACTTACGGCTCAGAGAAGAGCGAGAGGAAAAACAGAGACAGAGAGACCTCGAAGAAAAAAGACTGGCATACGAGCACGAGTGCAAACTAGCGGAGATAGAAATACGCAAACTGAACAAAAACCTAGGGGTGCCCGAGCAACTGCACTCCCCGGGTCCTACCGAGCAGAAGGTCCACATCCCCAAGGATGTGGTCCGAGAATATCACCGGAACGACGACATACAGCAGTGGTTCAAGGCCTATGAGATTGCCATGACCGCCCACCGAGTCGCTCGAAGTGACTGGGGAGCCGGTCTATGGGGGAGATTCGTCAACGAGGGTCGTGATGCCCTGCTGCAACTTCCGGACCATCAAATGACGTCCTATGACCACATGAAGGCCGCCCTCCTCAGTCGATATGGACTTACACCCGAAATGTACCGCCAGAGGTTCCGCAACTGCACCCGGATCCCAGGTACGACGTGGTTGGAATACGTGAACTATTTCAGCCGAGCCTTCGAGGGGTGGATCAAGGGTAACAACGTAACCACTTACGAACAACTCTTCAATCTCATTGTGTGGGAGCACCTCTCCAACAACTGCTTTGTCGAGCTCAGGCAGCACCTCCTCGACAGTAAATTGACTGAACCCCGGCAGCTCGCCACCGAGGCTGACCGGTGGGAGAGCACCCGAGTGGCCCGGAGTGGGCCGAATGAGCAGAACAGAACCAACCAAGGTCACCATCGTCCCCGAGGAGGAGGAGGAGGCCCGGGCCGGGGCAGAGACGCCGCCCCGACCGCACCCACTAACGCCACCCCGGCCCCGGCAGGCCGGGGAAACCCCCCGATGCGCCCGGGGTTCCGAGCGAACGTGACGTGTCATCGATGCCAGCGAGTCGGCCACTATGCCAGTGACCCGACCTGCCCGAAGAACCAGGCCCCCGGGCCCCGCCAAATGGCGGCCGCCGCCCTGGGAGAAGAACAAGTCTCCGAAGACACGGAGACCTACGAGTCGGAGCAGTTCGAGTGGGAACCCGCCGCCATGACCCTGGCATGCCTAGGAGGAAGAGACATGGTCCCGCGGACTCCCCTGCCCGCCAACACTCGGAAGTACAGCCAATGGGTGAGCATCAATGGGCGCAAGGCCGAGGCCCTGCGTGACACCGGGGCCAGTGTGACGGCCGTCCGCTGTCACCTGGTAACCCCGGAACAAATCCTACCAAACGTACTTTGCCCCGTCCGATCGGCAGATAACTCAGAGAGCCTGTGTCGGATGGCCTGCGTCCCCTTCGAATGGGGAGGAGTGTCCGGCATGCTGAAAGTAACTGTCCGTGACGATGCCCCCGTAGACTGCCTCCTGGGGAACGATCTCGAGAGCTCCCCGTGGGCCGCTGTGGAAAGAAGAGAGCATCTGGGGATGTTGGGTCTCCCGGACTGGGCGTGCGTAACCACCCGGTCCATGGCCACCCGCACCATCCCTAGACCAGAAGAACCAGAATGGGCAGCACCTCCGCCCTCGATCACTCCAGAAGAAGACTTCCTCCAGACCGACCACCCGGACCCCACCCCAGAGGGGTCCACACAGCCCCCCGAGCTTCCCGACCTGGCTCAGTGGCGTCAAGAAGGGGGGCCCACCCAGGAACAATTCCGGCAGGAGCAAAAGACCTGCCCCTCCCTCGAGGGATTGCGACAGCAAGCGCTCGCCCAGAGCCAAGGAGACACCACCGGGGTCCACTGGGTTTATTGGGACAATGATCTCTTGTACAGCGAACAGAAAATCGCAGAACTGGGGGCCGGGCGAGTGCTAGTGGTGCCCCTCCACTTCAGAGACTTCCTGTTGAACCTAGCCCATGATGTCCCCCTGGCCGGGCACCTGGGCCAAGACAAGACCTACCACCGCCTGGTGACTCACTTTTTTTGGCCCAAAATGAGAAATGACGTATCCAACCATTGCCGGTCCTGCCCGACCTGCCAGGCCAGTGGGAAGAGCGGCCGCAAACTCAAGGCACCCCTACAACCATTCCCCGTGGTGACCACCCCGTTCGAAAGGGTGGGAATAGACATTGTGGGGCCCCTGGACCCCCGAACAGCACAGGGACATCGCTTCATCCTGGTCCTGGTGGATCACGCTACCCGCTATCCTGAGGCGGTCCCCCTTCGTACGATAACAGCCCCAGTAGTGGGTCGAGCCTTGATGGGGATCTTCTCTCGAGTGGGCTTCCCCCGGGAAGTCGTCAGCGACAGGGGTACGAACTTTATTTCAAAGTATATGAAATCCCTCTGGCAGCAGTGCGGAGTCACTTACCGATTCACCACCCCCTATCACCCCCAGGGGAACGGGCTGGTCGAGCGGTTCAACCGCACCCTCAAGGGGATGATCATGGGGCTGGAAGAACCCCTACGCCGCCAGTGGGACGTGCTGCTACCGTGCCTCCTCTTCGCCTACCGAGAAGTCCCCCAGAAGTCCCTCGGCTTCAGCCCCTTCGAACTCCTGTACGGACACCCCGTTCGCGGGCCTCTCAGCCTAGTGAAGGAGGAATGGGAAATGGCCCCCCTAAAGACCCCTCCGGACGTCTACAAATACCTCCTGACCCTCCGTAATCAGACCCGGAAATTCAGGGAGATCGCTAAAGCCAATCTGGAGGCCAGTCAAGAAGACATGAAGAAGTGGTACGACCAACATGCCTCCTCCATCGAGTTTGAACCGGGTCAGCAGGTATGGGTGATGTCCCCCATCGAACCATGTGCCTTGCAGGACAAATGGACGGGGCCCTTCAAGGTGATCGAGCGCAGGAGCCCCGTCACCTATCTCATCGACCTGGAGTCCCCCCGGAACCCCCTCCGGGTCCTCCACGCCAACCGACTCAAACCCCACTTCGTGCGCTCAGAGCTCAGCCTGCTGATGGCTACCGACAGTGGCGCGGAAGGAGACTCCGAGCCCCTCCCTGACCTACTGAGGACCCGGGAAAGAGATGGTTCGGTGGACGGGGTCCGACTCTCTGAGGCCCTGACCCCAGAGCAGCGTCAAGATTGCCGGGCCCTCCTGCTGCCGTTCGCAAACCTGTTCTCTCTCGCACCCGGAGTCACCTCCTGGTGCCTGCACGACGTGGACACGGGGGACAGTCCTCCTGTTCGACACCGGGCGTACCGAGTACCGGATCGGGTACGTACATGCATCCAAGAAGAAGTCTCCAAGATGCTCGCCCTCGGAGTCATCGAACCTTCGGACAGTCCCTGGGCCAGCCCGGTCGTCCTGGTCCCCAAGGCCGCGGCCCCGGGCACCACCCCTGAACTCCGGTTCTGCATTGACTATCGGGGTCTGAACGCGGTCACCCGTACGGACGCTCACCCTATCCCCCGAGCAGATGAACTAGTCGACCGCATGGGGGCAGCCCGCTACCTAAGCATCTTCGACCTGACAGCGGGCTACTGGCAGATCGGCCTCACCCCCAGAGCCCAAGAACGTTCCGCTTTCTCCACCCCGGATGGGCACTACCATTTCAGAGTGATGCCCTTCGGCATGAAAAACGCTCCAGCCACTTTTCAAAGACTGGTGAACCAGGTATTGGCGGGCCTCGAAGAATTCAGCGCCGCCTACCTGGACGACATCGCGGTATACAGCCGCCACTGGGCGGATCACCTCCACCACCTCAGAGAGGTCCTGCAGGCCCTCCAACAGGCCGGCCTCACCATAAAGGCCAGCAAGTGCCAAATCGGCCAGGGGTCCGTGACCTACCTCGGACACCAAGTGGGGAGCGGTCTGGTGGCCCCCCTCCAACTCAAGGTAGCTGCCATTCAGTCCTGGCAACCCCCCGAGACACAAACCGAGGTCCGAGCCTTCCTGCGGCTCACCGGATACTACCGGCGGTTTGTAAAGGACTATGGCAGCATTGTGGGGCCCCTCACGGAGCTCACGTCTAAGAACCACCCAAAAAGAGTCAACTGGACTCCCGACTGTCAAGCAGCCTTCGAGACGCTGAAGGCCGCCATGTGCACCGCTCCTGTGCTCCAGGCCCCCGACTACAGCCGCGAGTTCATCGTGCAGACCGATGCCTCCGACCAGGGTATTGGGGCCGTCCTCTCCCAACTGAACCCCGAAGGAGTGGACCAACCAGTGGCCTTCATCAGCAGACGCCTACTGCCCCGAGAACAGCGCTGGAGCACCATTGAGCGAGAGGCCTTCGCGGTGGTATGGGCCCTCAAGAAGCTCCGGCCATACCTCTTCGGAACCCATTTCCGGGTACAGACGGACCATCGGCCCCTGCAATGGCTCATGCAGATGCGGGGGGAGAACCCCAAACTATTGCGATGGTCCATCTCCCTGCAGGGGATGGACTTCACTGTGGAACATCGCCCTGGCCAAGACCACGCCAACGCGGATGGCCTGTCCCGCTTTTTCCGCCTCGACGAGGAAAGTCCCCAAGAAGATGGGTGACTCTCCCCGCCTTCAGCTGGGGGGGACGCATGTTGGACAGGCCACATGAAGGGCTCGCTCCCTCCCCGCAGGACAGGGCCCGGGCCACCGTCAGCACCATTGCCCGGCCCAGCCGCCATCTTGGACACGGCACCACGCGGCCGCGCGGCCTCAGCCCGACCCCAACCCTGGGCCTGGCCAGGCCCCGACATCCCGGCACCACCCTCCACCCAGGAGGTGAACGGCCCACTTGGCAGGTCAATGGGAGTACGAAGTGTCGATGGCTCTCCCCCGCCAGGTGCCGAGCACCCCCAGCCTCCTTGGGCGCTGGCTCCGCCCCCCTGCTGGGTGTCTGGACTCCTCCATCCCAGACCTCCCGACCTCCAAGAGCGAGGGTCCGGACATCAAAGGGGGCCAGACCTATAACTGAGGCAGCCCCAGGACAGGAAGGCAGTGGTATCCTGGAGTCGAGAGACACCGAGAAGAACTCATCCTTGACGGACTGCTGGCGCTGCCACAGCCCTGCCGTGTGAACTATTGCCCTGCCTGCTGGCGCTGCCGCGGCCCTCTGCAACCTTCCTCCTCGTGGGACCTGCTGGCGCTGCCGCGGCCCTCTGCAACCTTCCTCCTCGTGGGACCTGCTGGCGCTGCCGCGGCCCTCTGCAACCTTCATCCTCGTGGGACCTGCTGGCGCTTCCGCGGCCCTCTGCAACCTTCATCCTCGTGGGACCTGCTGGCGCTGCCGCGGCCCGTAGAAACCTCCATCCTCGTGGGACCTGCTGGCGCTGCCGCGGCCCGTTACAACCTGCAGTCTCGTGGGACCTGCTGGCGCTGCCGCGGCCCGTCGTAACCTTCATCCTCGTTGGGACCTGCTGGCGCTGCCGCGGCCCGTTGCCACCTACGACCTCTTCGGGCCCTGCCGGCGCGGCCGCGGTCTGACCCATCCGAACACCGAGCTCGAGGATTGTGAGCTATCACCGTTACACCTCCGTACCCGTGGGTACCAAGACTGTCCCGCTACCCCCTTCCCTTACTAGAGACTAGAATTGAGAGGATCATCGTGTCCTGAACGCCTTGTATCATACCACTCTACTACCAGAAGTGCCTATAAAAGGTGTTACCCTGACCTTTGTGTGGTGTCCATCTGTGGGGGGGGGAAGTTACCTGTCTGTGCGATCACTGTGCTCGGCCGACCCTTCAGGTCTCCGTCTAACATTGGTGGCGGGAGACAGGAAAGTCGGAGCCGATCCGTCCCGCCTGATCTAGCAATGGCGGCGAGAACGGACAAGGGAAGTGTATACTGACTGCAACCTCGGAATGGTAGTGGAGGACTGGACGCTCCCAGCCACTAGCATGCAGCACATGCCTAGATGACATAAATAGAAAAGACTCACCAGTTGCACAAACGGAGGAAATAAGGTCCGGCTTGCCTGACCTTAAAATGGCGGCCGTTTCTGACATCGTCAGGCATGAAACAAAAAATGCACCAAAATAAACACAGCAGGCAGAAGAGGAGAAAGTGAAAAGGGACTTTTATCGCAGCAACTACAAAGAAAGGCAATTGAGAGTGGACTACAAGTAAGGGAAAGAGAGAAAAGACTTCAGCTCTCACTGTGTAAGAGAGAAGAGACTTCTCAGCACCCACTCAGATAAAGTAACAAACGGCCATCTTGGAATGGAGAGCAACCCCACCAATAACTAAACATCCTCACACAAGATCCACATGCAAACAAGGAAAGATAAAGAGGAAAAGTGTGGTAATAAAGAAAAAGGGCTAAGATAGTAGCAGCTTACAAAGAGACATGAAAGAGATCAAGTAAAACAGTGGAAAGATTAATGAGATCATAGCTATAATTCAAAAGATAACAAGGTGGTCTCTAGGAAACCTGGAAGGACAGAAACTAGAAATCACTTAAAGATCTTCACGAACTAAAGAACAATTATGTCGGTCAGGTACACAGAACGTGAAGACATGAACGCACAAGTAATAACATACCCACCCAAGATTTCTAAGAACGCGGCAAAAAAGGTCAAACACAACTTACTGAAGAAACACCCAGAACAACTGTTCTTGGACCCCTCGTTTAACACAGATAGGGGCATTATCATAAATGACCTGATATTCTTCACTAGAAGAACGGCGACCTGGCGTAATGTCGTGACAAAAAGTCTAAATATTGAAAATATAACCAACATCCCACACGGCACAAAAATTAGGAGCAAACCTTCAGCATGGTGCAGAGCTGTCCTAAACATAACTATATACAAAAATGGAATTGTACTCATCCAAGCAGCAGACAGAGAGCTAGTAAAATTTGACAAAATATTCTCAACGTTAAAAATAGAAGCAGAAAACTTAAGATCCCAGACACCTCGAACACAACGAGTAGTCAATATAATCAAGAACACTTCTTCCAATACTGATGGAACACCAAACATAAACCTTCAAGATCCACCACAACCAACACGCCATGGAGAAAGACCTAATCATCAACAAAACTTGACGCCACCAGATATCACAGATGACTTAAACAACTCGGTCTCCAGAGTAGCCTACAAAACGGGCTGCCGGAACGATCTAATCACCAACACTGGAGATTTACCTGGAACTACGATGGCCATACCGGAGAAAGAGATTAAAAGGATAGGGTTAGCTCCTAACCCTCGAAATAAAGAGAAGAGCCAGGCACAAATAGAAATGCCGGTGCCGATACCACATGACGCCACAACACTTGAAGAGGGTGGCTCAGCGCCAAGTGAGATCTCCTATGAAGATAACCACAAAAAGAACAGGGCAGAGGATACCAACATTCCCCAATCTCCCTCGAATGCGAATCCGGAGTCCATTACAGCTCTATCCACTAAAACACCCTCTACACCTAATATCATAGGAAGCAATGGAGACACCTCTAATAAAGTCAAGAATCATATCAAAAATAAGGATACAGCGACTAGACCGGTAGCAATGAGAAAAGACCTGTCACGGAGGAGGGAAAATTGTAGAACGAACACAGCCAGGTCTATGTCACATAAGAAATTTGTCCGAACATTGAAAGAAGTCAATGAGCTCAAAAAACTAATAAGCAACCTAGCACAAGACTCGATGAATGTCGCAAAGACAATTGAGAAAATCTGGGAGATGACGATGAATACACACACGAAGGTCGCACAAATCCAGAATCTTGTACTCCGACCCAACAGACCAAACAGGACCAACCCCTTAACAAATAAAGAAACCCTGGCCCTACTGCAATCTTATGAACAACCGGCTCAGGGAAAGGAGGAGTATATCGAAATTGTACCGATTGACTCGAATAGAACGTCCAGAAAGAATGACAGGAAAGCAATCCACCACAACTTACAACATATACAGGCAACTACAATCGACACGGAAAATGAAAACCCCGTTAACTCACAGAAAGCCCTGAAATGCCTACTTCTTAATTGTCGCTCGGCAACTAAACATGCATCGGACATAGCCGCCCTCATCATCAACAATGAAATCGACTTGGCCATCCTCACGGAAACATGGCTCAGTGAATCATCATCTCCTACCATTGATCTCCTAGTACCACCTCAATATAACATTGTCAGGCTAGACAGACCAAGGAAAGTGGGAGGAGGTATAGCGTGCATTCACCGGTCCGAGATTAAGGTCAACCAATTCCAATCTGACCCCACGGAATCATGTGAATACCTTGGTCTTAACATAAGATCACTAAACAATCAAAGCTATAACCTGCATGCGTTCTACCACCCACCGGGAGAGAACACTAAGTTCACAGAGCAACTAATAGAGATTATAACTGCCAACTCGAACTCGGATGCCAACAACATATTCCTAGGTGACTTTAACCTCCACTGGGACGACGGCAACGACAAAATGGTGAACTCGATTAAAGATTTCCTCAATGAGCTAAACCTTACGCAAGCATGCACCCAACCCACTCACTCACAAGGAGCGACCCTCGACTGGATTATTTCAAGAAACAAAGAGACTTCAATCCTTGCTATAGACCCGTGCGATTGGTCGGACCATCACGCCATAACATTCACGATACCCACAATGAAAAAAGGTAAGACCGTGCAACCTCGCAAGTGCAAAAAACTAATTCGAGACACAAAAGAAGCCAATATTGAATTACTAGTGGAAAGATGTGAGAAAGACCTGAAGCCTCGTAACAACAGGCAGAATGACAATGTCAACGAGCTGACAGATCATTACATAACCTCGATCGGTAATATAGTCAACGACACCCTGCCTCAAAAACTGAAAAATGTCTCAGAAAAACCAAAAAACCCCTGGTTCAATGAATCATTGAACGAAGACAGGCGAAAACTGAGAATGGCTGAAAGGAAATGGAGACAACATCCCTCCTCCCCTGAGCTGAAAGACCTCAGAAAAACGAGAAAACAATATAACAAAAAGATAATCAACACCAAAAAAGAATTTATAAGGGCTGAACTTGACAATGCCGCAAACAGACCAAGAAAACTCTTCGAGATCTTAAAACAACAATCTAATAAACTAGCTAAAACCTCTCAAGAGAGCTCAAAAACTCCCATAAGCTGCGAGGAGTTCTCTTCATTTATCATGGAAAAAAACAAACAACTAGAAGATGAGCTCACAAGTGCAGCAGCTAACCTCACGACACTTCCCTCACCTATAAATGAAGCCAAGGCGACAACTGAAGACCCGCATACAAAAAATCAGGCAAATTGGGACACATTTGAACTATACGACCAGGGAAAGATCGCCAAAACGCTAGCAGAACTCAGACCGAACAACCACTATCAGGACCCTCTACCGGCAAAGTGTGTAAGAGAAATCAGCCACACCCTAATTCCTATCTGGACTGAGATAATAAATGCTTCACTTGCACAAGGGTCCCTCCCTGACTGCCTAAAAACTGGGCAAGTAGTTCCCATCATCAAAAAACCGACAGCGGATGCATCAGACCCGAAGAACTATCGACCAGTGACCAACATCCCTCTACTTGCCAAACTTATTGAGAAATGCGTGCAGGGCCAACTGAGTCAGCACATCGCTAAGTTCTCATTACTAGATGACTGCCAATCAGGCTTCAGAACTGGGCATAGTACTGAAACGGCGATCCTGCATATTGTTGATGATGCCTTACAGGCCCTAGACCAAAATCATGCATGCCTACTGATCCTATTAGACCTATCATCAGCATTTGACACTGTAAATCACGAATTATTGATGACCAGGCTACGTGACAGGATGGGCTTATCTGGAAACGTACTGAATTGGTTTAACTCCTTCCTACAGAACAGGACACAACTATTCCTAGTCAACCAAGTTATCTCCTCCCCGTGCCCGAACACAATAGGGGTCCCACAAGGCTCAACGTTATCCCCAGATCTATTCAACTTGTATGTTGAACCTCTCACGGAGATTCTCCGTAAATCAAAGATCTCCTATCACATGTACGCAGACGACACGCAAATATATATGAAGATCGCCTGCCGAGATGACATTGACCTAATGAATGAAACATTAAAGCGAGCGTTACAATGGCTAACAGCTAATCATCTAAAACTTAATGCCGACAAAACAGAATTCCTACTAATATCACCTGGAAGAAGTCAACCAGAAGTAAAAGATTGGACTAAATTGGTAACTGCTCTGAACTGTACTCCGATCCTAATCAACTCAGCTAAATCTCTAGGAATCACATTAGACCAGAACCTTGACATGAAAGACCACATCAACACAATGGCCAAGAGCGCCCGTTTCCACCTGAATTATCTAAGAAAATTGAAACCCTTTATCTCAGAAGCAGATCTAAAATTGGCTATCCAATCTCTGGTGATCTCGAGAATTGAATATGGCTGCACCACGTTAGCTGGCCTACCAAAAACATCTACTGCACCACTGAAAGCCTGCCTCAACACCGCGGCAAGACTCATCACGGGAACGAGGAAATTCGATCACATATCTCCCCATCTAAAGGCACTAAACTGGCTACCCTACGAAGCGAGAATTAAAATGAAGATGGCCTGTATTACCCACAAAGCGGTTCACTACAGCACGCCTAGATATCTAGCCAAGAAAATTAAGCTATCGGGAGGCAACAGACCAACGAGAAGCGCCAAGGAGCTGCTACTACGACCGGCCTTCTTCCGGAAGAAAAAGACCTATGACCGAGCATTCTCCGGAGCCGCCCCCAGAATCTGGAATTCACTCCCTCCTAACATCAGGGTGATTCAAAACACTGTAAAATTCAAACGGGAACTCAAGAACCACTTGATGAGTAAATACCCTACATAGAGACACATACCAACCATTAGTATGAACACTCTAGACAAATAAGATCGGACTCATCATATTGCTGATTATTCATGTAACTGCACTGATAATACTATGTAACCCTACCTCAGCCAAACCTGACGATATGACTACGACACAAGCCAAGCCTATGCACCTCATAAGGCTAATGTCACAGGCATTTAGAATATATATATATTTATTTAATCACCCTGATATCATATCGCCTACTACCTCATATATGTGTGTTATCATAATCTGCTACTATAATGTCAATCTGTAATTTGTAATCTTTTTATGTTTTTATGTTTCTATGTTTTTATGTTAAGCGCTCTGATACCCACGGGTCTTGTCCGCGCTATACAAAACTCTACAAATAAATAAATAAATAAAATGCCCTCACAACGCATTTTTAGAAACTAAATTAACAACGCATTTCATTACAACGCATACCATTACAACGCATGCCATTGCAATGCACAATACTTTTAGGGCACGAGTAGTGTAAGTGTTAGATAGCGTAGGGGTAATAATTACTATTCCCACTCCAGTGAGTGCAACAGGAGGGTAAGTATTGGATAGTGTAGGGATAAGAATACTATCCCCATGAACCCCAAAACCCATACCCACCCTAAAACTAAAAAATCCCCACTACTTACCTTATAATGCGTTGTAATGGCATGCGTTGTAATGATATTCATTGTAATGGCATGCGTTGCAGTGACATACGTTGTAATGGCATGCGTTATAATGGTATGTGTTGTAAGGGCAGCTGCGCTGTAATGACTGCGTTGTGAAGGTAGTGCGTTGTAATGACTGCTATGTAAAGGTTGTTTCCCAGCTGAGCTAGTTGAAGACTTTAGAATTCTGACCTGAAATTGTTTCTTCTTTAATGTATTTCAATTGGCAAAATATATTCCCCCTAATTTGCTTTCAAAATATCTACTTTTAAAATGTTAACATGTCTGAATGAGGCTGAACTGAATATATGATGTTACAACGCAAACAATTACAACGCATGCCTTTACAACACGGTTTTTACATCGCAGCATCCATTACAATGCATGGTTTTACAATGCATGACATCACAACGCATTTTTAGAAACTACATCTACAACACATTCCAGTACATCGCATACCTTTACAACGCATGCCATTACAACACGCAATACTTTTAGGGCAAGAGTAGTGTAAGTGTTGGATAGCCTAGGGGTAAAAATTGCTATTCCCACTCCAGTGAGTGCAACAGTAGGGTAAGTGTTGGATAGTGTAGGTGTAAAAATTTCTATTCCCACTCCAGTGAGTGCAACAGTAGGGTAAGGGTTGGATAGTGTAGGGATAAAAATACTATCCCCATGTACCCCAGAACCCATACCCACCCTAAAATAAAAAAATCCCCATTACTTACCTTATAATGTGTTGTAATGGCATGTGTTGTAATGATATTCATTGTAATGGCATGCATTGTAGTGACATGCGTTGTAATGGCATGCGTTGTAATGGTATGTGATGTAAGGGCAGCTGCGTTGTAATAACTGCGTTGTGTAGGTAGTGCAATGTAATGACTGCTATGTAAAGTTTGATTCCCGGCTGTACTAGTTGAAGACTGTAGAAATATTTTGCTTGTTAGGAGGGCCCAGTTATTGCCAAAAAGTAATATGCAGTTTATCCAGCAGTCTGGCTGAAAGTGGGCACACACTTTGAGTGGTATCTCTATCAGCTGAGTTGAACTTTTGACCTCTTCTGCCACCAGGGCAGAGGCTGGCATGGACATACTGAGAGAAGAATGCCCTGTGTCAGTATTCTGTGCCAACATTCTAAAGCTTCCCTGCCTAGCCCCCACTTCAAGCACCCTTCTCAGAGAGGAACATGAAAAGTGACAGAAGCTTTAGATACAGAGATCGGTTCTGGCTCATGTCACTCTTGCTTTGGCCAAATGATTGAACTTTACAACAACCTTACCCAACACTCTCCAGGTTGTCCCTGTCCCACACTTCACTCACTTCATATTCATTACATACACCCGGTATTGTTCCCTTTCCTATTCATTCCTAAATTGTTTACTATCCACACCCCCTTGTTGCATTCATTTGCCTTGCACATTTATTTCCTATGCTGGTTCTCCGTGAGAGAAAGAGAGTCGCCTCAGTGAGATTTCCCTCAACACGGCGGCCATCTTGGACTGCCTCTGACTGCATTAAGTCTCAGTTCACACAAAATGGAGGTTGTTCTTCAGTGCACCCATTTCCAAATTTACAAACAGTTGTGAGCTTAAATTCTTTAATTGTAGGCTAAAGAATCGTAAACAAAGAATAGTGTTTTCAGTGAAAACACACTTTTATCTTTCACAAATGATAGCACAGCTGATTCACATTTCCCTCACTAAACATTTCCTTTTTTAACAACCTGTTTGTTGCCATCAAATACATAACATAATTTTCATAAAAACATTAATTTTCATTCATATTCTTTTAGGTATTGCTGTGGCATCACACCTTTTATCCTCAGCATAGCAGGCAGTTTTTGTGGTTCTCACACACGCAAAAAACTAAATGTATAGTTGTAAACATTCTTTTCATTTACAAATCCAGTCAGAAAAAATGTATTCCTTTGGTTATATTAGATACACTTTATTGGACTGTGGTTTTCTCACTGTACTGCACTGTTGCATTGATCACCTGGCCAGCTTTGCTTTACTTGGCCTTTCCTATTTAGAAAAAGAATTCATACAACATACAGCTATTATTTGTCTATCCTGTATTGAGACAATGGGAGTCCACTTTTGGCTTTATTATGGTTCAGGGGAGTAGGGTAAAATGCTTTTGTGACAATATGTGCCCACCTATAAATGTGAACACTGAAACTCTCTTCAATGAGCATAATGACAACACACCTGATTCAAGCTTGAGACTACCAATGTTTAAGCCAAAATGGCTTTTTCTGTTTCTGACCTGAAATTGCTTCTTCTTTAATGTATTTCAATTGGCAAAATACATTCCCCTAATTAGTTTTCAAAATATCTACTTTTAAAATGTTGACATGTCTGAATGAGGCTGAACTGAATATATGATGCTACAACACAAACAATTACAATGCATGCCTTTACAACGCGGTTTTTACATCGCAGCATCCATTACAACGCATGATTTTACAACGCATGCCATCACAACGCATGTTTAGAAACTACATTTACAACGCATTCCACTACAACGCATACTTTACAACGCATGCCATTACAACACGCAATACTTTTAGGGCAAGAGTAGTGTAAGTGTTGGATAGCGTAGGGGTAAAAATTGCTATTCCCACTCCAGTGAGTGCAACAGTAGGGTAAGTGTTGGATAGTGTAGGGGTAAAAATGTCTATTCCCACTCCTGTGAGTGCAACAGTGGGGTAAGTTGGATAGTGTTGGATAGTGTAGGGATACAAATACTATCTCCATGTACCCCAGAACCCATACCCACCCTAAAACTAAAAGATCCCCATTACTTACCTTATAATGAGTTGTAATGGCATGCGTTGTAATGATATTCATTGTAGTTGGCATGCGTTGTAGTGACATGCGTTGTAATGGCATGCATTGTAATGGTATGTGATGTAAGGGCAGCTGCGTTGTAATGACTGCGTTGTGAAGGTAGTGCGTTGTAATGACTGCTATGTAAAGGTTGTTTCCCGGCTGAACTAGTTGAAGACTGCAGAATTCTGACCTGAAATTGCTACTTCTTTATTGTATTTCAATTAGCAAAATACATTCCCCCTAATTTGTTTTCAAAATATCTATTTTTACAATGTTGACATGTCTGAATGAGGCTGAACTGAATATATGATGTTACAACGCAAACAATTACAACGCATGCCTTTACAACGCGGTTTTTACATCGCAGCATCCATTACAATGCATGATTTTACAACGCATGCCATCACAACGCATTTTTAGAAACTACATTTACAACGCATTCCATTACAACACATACCATTACAACGCATGCCATTACAACGCGCAATACTTTTAGGGCAAGAGTAGTGTAAGTGTTAGATAGCGCAGGGGTAAAAACTACTATTCCCACTCCAGTGAGTGCAACAGTACGGTAAGTGTGGGATAGTGTAGGGGTACACATTTCTATTCCCACTGTAGTGAGTGCAACAGTTGGGTAAGTGTTGGATAGTGTAGGGATAAAAATACTATCCCCATTTACCCCAGAACCCATACCCACCCTAAAACAAAAAAATCCCCATTACTTACCTCATAATGCGTTGTAATGGCATGCATTGTAATGATATTCATTGTAATGGCATGCGTTGTAGTGACATGCGTTGTATTGGCATGCGTTGTGATGGTATGTGATGTAAGGGCAGCTGCGTTGTAATGACTGCGCTGTGTAGGTAGTGCGTTGTAATGACTGCTATGTAAAGGTTGTTTCCCGGCTGAACTAGTTGAAGACTGTAGAAGTATTTTGCTTGTTAGGAGGCCCCAGTTATTGCCAAAAAGTAATATGCAGTTTATCCAGCAGTCTGGCTGAAAGAGGGCACACACTTTGAGTGGTATCTCTATCAGCTGAATTGAACTTTTGACCTCTTCTGCCACCAGGGCAGAGGCTGGCATGGACATTCTGAGAGAAGAATGCCCTGTGTCAGTATTCTGTGCCAACATTCTAAAGCTTTCCTGCCTAGCCCCCACTTCAAGCACCCTTCTCAGAGAGGAACATGAAAAGTGACAGAAGCTGTAGATACAGAGATCGGTTCTGGCTCATGTCACTCTTGCTTTGGCCAAATGATTGAACCTTACAACAACCTTACCCAACACTCTCCAGGTTGTCCCTGTCCCACACTTCACTCACTTCATATTCATTACAAACACCAGGTATTGTTCCCACCTTTCTGAGAGAAACATACTGGGTATCTCTTCATTTTCAACATTCTGCAATGGCCTGGACATGTTTATTAAGTAGATCTTAAAATGAAAATATCTATTCTTTTTTAACGTTGCCTTTCTGACTTTTTTTTACTTTAGTTACCTGTCAGGGGTCATTAGGGCAGCTATAGAACACATTTAAAGTGTTTTCTTCCTACATTTACTCTTTCAAATATGTAGTGCGAGGGGGAATAAATACATTCTTTAGGTGATTTTACCTGTCATGCTGCTATAAAAGTGGCCAGGTGGCACGAAAAGATACCTAGTATTTAATTTGCTCACTTGCTTTTCACTACGAATTCCATGTTCTCTCATCTGTCCTCACTTCTTATTCATTGCTCGCTCCCCCATGTATTAACACAATTACAAGCATTGTTTCCTGTGCTAGTTTTCCCCTGTATGTGGATTGCAATGTTCTACTCTTGTAGAAAAGTGGGTTATTGTTGCAGTAACCCCCCCCCCACCTTTTGCTAGAATTCTGATGCACTTTGACATGATGTGCCCTGGGGCACTGCCAATCAGGTTCCCAGGGCCTGTATTCTCTCCCAAAACTGTACCTTTGTACCCCCAATTGGCACCTCTCTGGCCACATGCAAGTACCCTGTAAAAGGTACCATAAGTACCAAAGGCTCTGTGACCAGGGAAGGCCTCTAAGGGCTGCAGCACATATTGGGCCACCCTTATAGGTCCTGTACCTTTAAGAGATACACACTGCCATTGCAGGCTGCGTGTTTTTGGTGCAGAGAAAAGTGAAAAGTCAACATGACACACATACCCGTGCGCCATGCCTGCAACCCATTGCCTATTGCATAGATAAATCACCCCTCTAACTGGGTGCACTATACCATTGATGAGAGTACAGGTGAGACATTCTGAGACATTGTAAGAGCAGTAAAGCCACAAAGAGTATATGGTCTGGGAGTCTGTCATTACAAACATCACAGCACCATAATGGCTTTACTGAATTCTGGGACGTTTGGTAGAAAAGAAGATGCCCAGCAGAAAAGACTGCAGAGAAGAACTGACTTCGCCCCAGCCCTACCGGCCCGTCTGTAGTTTCTGGAAATGATGCGCCAAAAATGGCCTTGTCTTGCAGCCAGCTACCTCCAGAACCCCGGGAGGACTGACAGCCTTGAACAAAGACCGGATCTCCTGTGAACAGCAGCTCTGTTCAAAAGAAACTCCAAAGACAGACTCTGAGTCTACTGAGGCAAAAGAAACTCCATGCCTGGAACCACCACTGCACCCAACGCCTATGGCCCGAGTCCAAGTTTCCCACCGGTTCCAGCGAGGTCCACCAGTGCTCCAGAGTCCGAGACCACTGTGGGTTGACCCCTCCAAGACTCCCCGACGTTGCCTGCAGCCTCTGCACAGAGAACCCCTAACCGTGAGTAACCCGATTCGGTGGAATCTGACCTCAAAACGGCCCCCTCTGTCCGGCCGCCCTGCACCCTGTAGAAGAGGACCTGAGGTGCACCTATGTCCCCGAGCCCTCCAACTTACCTGCTTAGCTGTTGTTTCCTCCTGGAAGACTTCCTGGACCGAGCATGCAGTCAAAGCCCAAAACCGGCAACATCCATTGAAAACAACGAGTCAACCAACGCCAAGCCAGCACACTGCACCCGGCCGCCCCTGTGCTGCTGTGGGTGCACCTTGTTCACAAAATCTAATCCTTTGCCCTGAGCTGAACCTTAGGAGCCTGGCTTCCACAACCTTGTGGCCTGCCCATGAGCAGCCACCAACAGAAGGCCCCCAATCCCCAATGGATTACATTGGGACTCAGCTCTCTGTACCCGGCCGCCCTAGTGCCGCTGAGGGGGTTCTCTGAGTGCATCCTTGACCCTGGGGGAACCCTGATTCTAACCCAGAAACACAACTCTACCAACCAAGTACTTACATTTATTCATTTCCTCCTATAGGAACGCATTGACTGCTTTTCTGTGAAAAAAGTTATGCGGAGTTGGAAATTGTATGAGAACCTAGAAACTGTGTATTTACAAAAACTGACTTACTTACCTTTGAGTTAGGAAATGTGCCAGTGTGATATCTAGGCATATCACACGGAGTAGAAAAGGTAATCTGAAAAGTAATCTAAAAAGTAATTGCAAAGTAATCTAAAAGTAATTTCAATTGTTCCTGAACATTTGGCCTACCTGTATCTATGTTCAACTGCATTCAACTGTATTATTAGAAAGGTACTAATTTTACATACCTGCACCAAGTCTGGCTTGGTCCTAAAAATAAAATACAATAAAGAATTTTTTTTATACAAAACAATTGGGCGGAGTTCAGTCTTTCAGTGTATGAAATCATTTGTTGCCTTAGTGTGTACAATACATCCTTTAAACTACCCTCTGATTAAGCCTTACTGCTCGCCCACACTACCACAAATAGAGAGTAAGTTGCTATTTACTTTAACCTCTGTAAGCCTTTGCTGGATCCACTGGACTCACACTATACCTTCATTTGGTATAGTATATACAGAGTCAGAACTTTGCATTTGTTTAACTGACTTGGTCAACATCTGACCACATGACTGAATTCCTAAAATTACTTTAGAATTCTGTTTTTTTTTTTAAATTGGCAATTTTTTTCAAAACTACAAAGTCTTGTTAGGGCCTTGGTTAACTCCTTTAGAATGTTTTAGAAAAATAAAAACTTACCATATTTAGGGGTAAGAGGGTTTAGTTTTGTTTCAGAATGTCTCTTAACAAGACCTCAACTGTTAGTGAAAACCTACCAAATGGCATAGCGAACATGGTTGAGGAGCTCGACCTCACCCCTTACCTCCATCTAGTATTTAGGGAGTTAAGGTCTCAATGCAAACTGAAAAACATTGTCACGGGGTCCCAACCCTCCAAACAAAAGCTGCAGGAGCTGTTGGCAAGGTGAAGACCTCTCAGATGGGGAAGAAGATATAGGGGATGAGGATAACTTCTAACCCCCCTTACTTCCTATGGAGGAGAAGGCCCCTGTGCCCCTGACTCCAAAAATACAACTCAAGGCACCTAGATCCCACACAGGTGGGTCTGGTGCTTCTGAGTCCATTAAGGACTGCCTCAATGAGGAGAGCAACCTCTTAGTGACGTTGGCCAAAAGATTAGACCTAGAGACCAGACTCCTGGCTCTAGAAAAGGAAAGAGCAGAGATGAGACTAGCTCCCATCAATGGTGACAGCAACTTAATAAATAGCCCCAAATCCCTATATTTGAGGATGGTGATGATATCGCCAGGTGGTGCACAGCCTAAAAGAGGGATTGTGTAGCCAGAAAAGGGAAGAAAACTCAGTGGTGAGCACTGCTTTGGGAACTTTTCTCTGGTAAGTGCCCTCAATGGGGCAGAAGCAGAGTCCTATGAACTCATAAAGGTCACCCTGATTGAGGGATTTGGCCTCCCTTTTGAGGAGAATAGAATTAGATTCAGGGGGTCTCATAAAACCCAGAGTAAGCCCTGCGTGGAAATTGTAGACTGCTCAATGAAGACACTAGGTGACTGGTTGACTGGAAGTAAAGTGCAATATTATGATGGTCTTTATAATTTGTTTATGAAACAACACATATTAAGGAAAAGTTGCATCAGTATCTGGTAGGCATAGGTCCAATTTCTCTCTAAGCATTGGGAAAGAATGCGGACCACTGGTTAGACAAGGGTGACCAGGACGTCCACTGGGGGTGACCAAAAGAAAGTGGTTAAAAAACCTCCCCAGAGGAAAGACAGTGAGCCTCCTAAAGATAAAAGTAAGGAGTCCCAGGTAGCCCCCTAAAAAACCTGTCCAGGAGGGTCGGCCCACCGAACCAGCACCCCCTATCACCTCCCTCTGCAACTGGACCCCGATCAGCACCGAAGACACCATCCGCACGATGAACACCATCCACTCCGGATGTCCAACCGACCCTTGCCCCCACCACGTCTTAAACAAGGCCGACTCCATCATCGCACCCCATCTGCGGGACATCATCAATGCCTCCTTCCACACCGCCACCTTCCCGGAGAGCTGGAAGTACGCCGAGCTCAACACCCTCCTGAAGAAACCCACAGCGGACCCCACCAACCTCAAGAACTTCCGCCCCATCTCGCTCCTTCCTTTTCCTGCCAAAGTCATTAAGAAGACCGTCAACAGACAGCTCGCAGTCTTCCTCGAGACAAATGGATCCTTGCCCCTTCGCAGTCCGGCTTCAGAGCCAACCACAGCACCGAGACCGCCCTCATCGCAGTCACAGATGACATCAGATGCCTGCTCGACAACGGGGAAACAGCAGCCCTCATCCTCCTGGACCTCTCCGCAGCGTTCGATACTGTTTGCCACTGCACCCTAATACAGCGCCTCAGCAACATCGGAATCCAAGAGAAGGCCCTGGAGTGGATCATCTCGTTCCTCGCCGGAAGAACCCAGAGAGTCCGCCTCCCCCCGTTCAGATCTGAGGCCACCGAAGTAATCTGCGGCGTACCACAAGTATCATCACTCAGCCCAACCCTCTTCAACATCTACATGAGCCCCCTTGCAGCTATCGCACGACAACACAACCTCAACATCATCTCCTACGCCGACGACACCCTGCTGATCCTCTCCCTCACCAACGACCCTGCCACCGCCAGAGCTAGCCTACACAAAGGGATGAAAGACGTCGCCGAGTGGATGAAGAACAGCCGCCTGAAACTGAACTCAGACAAGACAGAAGTCCTCATTCTGGGATCATCGCACTCCGCCTGGGACGATTCCTGGTGGCCCCCTGCCCTGGGCTCCACTCCCAAGCCAACGGACCACGCACGCAACCTGGGCTTCATCCTGCACTCCTCCCTCTCGATGACCAGACAAGTCAACGCCGTCTCCTCATCGTGCTTCAGCACCCTGCGTATGCTCCGTAAGATCTTCCGCTGGATCCCCACCGAGACCAGGAAGACGGTCACCCAGGCACTCGTCACCAGCCGACTGGACTACGGGAACACCCTCTACGCCGGAACCATAGCCAAACTGCAGAAAAGACTCCAACGCATCCAGAACGCCTATGCACGACTCGTTCTGGACATCCCCCGTCACAGCCACATCTCCGGCCACCTGAGAGACCTGCACTGGCTCCCCGTCAGCAAGAGGATCACGTTCAGGCTCCTCACCCACGCACACAAGGCTCTCCACGACCTAGGCCCCAAGTACCTCAAAGACCGCCTGACCTTCTACACGCCCACCCGCCAGCTACGATCGTCCAGCCTTGCCCTCGCCGCCATACCACGCATCCGTAGAGCCACCGCCGGAGGAAGATGCTTTTCCTACCTGGCAGCCAAGACGTGGAACTCCCTCCCCATCCACCTTCGGCTGACCCAGGACCACCTTTCCTTCAGGAAGCAACTCAAGACCTGGCTGTTCGTGCAGTAAAGTATCCCCTACCCCAGCGCCTTGAGACCCTTCCGGGTGAGTAGCGCGCTATACAAATGGCTTGATTGATTGATTGATAGACACCTCACAACCTAAAACTGGGTACTAAGGTAAGAGTTGGGATTCCAACAGGTATGGTGTCACAACTGTCAAAAGACAGGTCACCACACCAAGGACCCTAGCTGTCCTCAAAGCAGAGCCCCCTAGTGCAGCTCCAGAGGTTGCCAGTGTAGTCTCTGAGGGTTGTTTCTCAGATGAGGAAGTCCTTCTAGCCTTCAACTGGAAAATGGGCACAAAAGGGTAGTTGGAGATTCCAGAGGGGAGTTGAAACTTCCACTACCTACTGGTGAATGGAATCCCAGCCCGTGTCCTGAGAGATACATGTGCCAGTCACACAGTGGTGCATGACAGGTTGGTGCTCGCCAACCAGTATGTCCCAGGAAAAACAAAAAGAGTAAGGGCTCCCTCAGGGGAGGCCACTGTGGCTCTGGCTATAGTACCCCTAGAAATCGATGGGTCTTTTATTTCGAGAAAGGTGGTAGTTAACAAACACCCTCCCCTTGATTGTCTCCTTGGGAGTGACCACTCAGAGGTTGGTCGTAGCCACAGTGAGGTACTGGTCCAGTGCCAGACCTCAGGCAAGGACTGGGGGGGAGGGGCTGAACGTACAGCTAGTGCATAGAAGCCCCAAAAGAAAAAGAAGACAGTGTACAGAAGGTGGACAACTGTTAGCCACAGTTCCAGTGGGTCAGGGAGACTCTATCCTAGTAAGGTAGACCTCCAACTTGGAACTGGTGTAGTCCTCCTTAGCTCACAAAAAGACCTGACTAGTCAGGCAACTGTCCAGCCTGAGGTGGTGGCTCCTCAGATGGAAGAACAGAGGGTGGAAGAAGGGTGTTCACTACATAGTGAAGTGACCCCCTACCCTAAAACAGCAGACAGACAACCAGAACTCAAAGAAGTCTGTACGTAAGCCCCTTCAGAGCTAAAGGTATGGTTCTGGGTGCTGGCAGCTGTCAGTGGCCTCTGCTGTGTGTTAACCTTCATGGCAGCACTGTCCTCGGCCTGGTGGTCTAACCCCCTGCCAAATAGCAAGTTAGGTACCCTGACACTATTGGTCATGTTTGGGTTACTCAAGCTGTGGGTAACCTCTTTGGGTAAGCTGGGACTTGCCCTAGCTATGTTAGACTTTTGCAGAGGTAGGCACCTGTGAGCCCAAGATAAAAAGATGGGGTAAAGAAACTAAAGAGCTAGGAATGGAGCATTGGGAAGTAGGTCCCGAAACTGTTGAGGTAGGCCAGCTCCCCAAAGGGACTGATTTGGGAAAAAGGATGCGAGGCAGAGTAGGCCCTGTAAGTTGCAAACCACTTCCACTACACTTCCTCGCCTCAAAGACTAGGAAGACTATCCCAGGTTTGACTGAGTCTCCTGGCCTTTGGAGCTTTGGAAGGTGGGGGGGTTCTTGTGTAGGAAAATGGGTTTCTGTTGCAGTACCCCTCCCCTCCCCCACTCTTTGCCAGACTTCTTGATGTGCCCTGGGTCCCGGCCAATCAGGTTCCCAGGGCCTGTGTGTGTTCTTTTCCCAAACTTTACCTTTGTACCCCCAATTGGCACCTCTCTGGCAACATGTAAGTCCCTTGCAAAAGGTACCATGGGTACCAAGGGCACTGTGACCAGGGAAGGCCTCAAGGGCAGCAATAGAACACATTTAAATTGTTTTCATCCTACATTTATTGTTTTAAGTATGTATTGAAAGAGGGAATAAATACAGTCTTTAGGTGATTTTTTCATACTTTTGTACCTGTCATGCTGCTATAAAAGGGCTACAAGCAGTGGAGATCCATAGACGGTCGGCCGATTAAAAGAGACTTATCAGGGTCTCGGATTTTCTTCGCAATACAGCAGAGCAACCTCCACGCAGTAATAGTGATTCACTTATAAAAACTGAGAATTTTGACCTTGATTACAAAGTGTCAAGTTCATATCTAGTAGGTGATTTGTGGTAGCCGAATACTAGTCCGTCTTCCCCAGATACTTGTGGGATTACACCCAGGTGGTAGAAGGGACCATCCTTACCATGTTTTCCCTTTTTTTCAGCGATACGGGTCATTTTGATCAAGATTCCTAATACTACGTCTTGAGCCATTATTCTTGGGATTGCACCCAGGTGGCAGACGTCACCAGTATTGCCATACTCTTACCCCTTTTTTGTGCGACACGGGTCAATTGATCAAGATTCTAAACTATACGTTTTGCCTTGAAAAAGTCTCCTTGAGACGAAACGCGTGTCGGCGGTGTGAGCTGGAAAGTTTTTATATCTATGAAAATAAAGATTTGGAAGTCTAATATCGGGTCTGGATCCATAATTTGGAGTCTGTTGTGATAAATTGTTATATACTAATGAATAAGGAAAAAATTCAAAATACAATATCATTGATTGACAAATCCAAGAAACTAGTTTAAGATATTTTACAACAATAGATGTAACGTAACAAGCATTTGGGAGTGCTGTATGATCCTATTTCTTTTTTCTTGATATTGGCACATTTTGTGCATTTTAACATCTTAGGTGGTGGATGTATTTCAGGCGATAATAGCACCACTTTGAATGATATAAACACAAATTTGTCTAAAATACTTCACGTTAAATGATCTTTTGAGATATGTATTGACATTATGTGCGGACGTTTTCTCCTTTGATGGGGAAACACTACCACCAATCCTCTTTAGAATGCTGCTATAAAAGTGGTCAGGTGGCACCAATAGATACCTATGTCATTAATTTGCTCACTTGCCTTTCATTATTCGCTGTTCACTCATCTGTCCTCACTTCTTATTCATGGCTCGCTCCCTCAAGTATAGAGACACTCATAAGCAATGTTTCCTGTGCTAGTTTTCCTCTGTATGTGGGATCGCAATATTTGTATGCACCTTTTTATCAATGTGTGCACAGCAGTATGTTGCGGTAAGCAGAGGTAAATAGTGTGAGAAACAGTGCCCACTTCACTCCAGGCTATTAGGAACACTCTCTTGTAGAAAAGTGGGTTTCTGGTTGCAGTAACCCACCTACACACTATTTGCCAGGTTTCTGATGCACTTTGACTTGATGTACCCTGTGTCCCTGCCAATCAGGTTTCCAGGGCACTATACTCTCTCCCAAAATGGTACCCTTTTGCCCCCAATTGTCACCTCTCTGGCCACATGTAAGTCCCTTAGAAAAAGTACAATGGGTACCAAGGACACTGTGCCCAGGGAAGCCCTCTATGGTCTGCAGCACATATTGAGCCACCCTTAAAGGCCCTGTACCTTAACACACACACACTGCCATTGCAGGCTGTGTGTTTTGGTGCACAGAAAAGTGAAGAGTCGACATGGCACACATACCTGTGTGCCATGCCTGCATCCCACTGCCTATGGTACAGGTCAGCCACCCCTCTAGCTGGGTACACTATACCACTGGTGAGAGTACAGTTGCATGAGCACTGTACCCCTACAGTGTTTAAGTCCATTCTTAGACATTTTAAGTGCAGTGAAGCCATATAGATTATATAGTCTGGGAGTTTTTCATTACGAACTCCACCGCACCATAATGGCTTTACTGAATTCTGGGAAGTTAGGTATCAAACTTCTCAGCATAATAAACCCACACTGATGGCAGTATTGGGATTTATTATACCATGCACTCAGAGGAAATCTTAGAGATACACCCTGAAAAAGAGAACAGCCTCTGGTGGGTTCCCCAACTGGTAACCACCAGCCTGCCATCACAAGACATGTTTCTGGACCAATGGGATGGGAGCCTTCGCTTCCTCAGCCCAAAAACTAAGCCTTTCCTGGGCAGAGGTGGTCACAGCCCCCCCAGGTTATCTGTGGTAGGGGAGCTTCAAAGGCCTTGCCACCTTTGTAACATGACCCGAGCCTCTCCTGCTATCAGGAGCTGGCCCTCTTCCTGTCTCTCCCCCTTTTCGGTGGGAGGACAGGCAGGAAAAATTAGAACAACCCAAAAGGTGTGCCCACCTATGCCAACCCCACCCCTCAGGTGGGAGAGGCGAGGTGAAGCTCACCCTTCAGTGCCCACCATCTTGCAGATGGCAGGCACTCTCCAATCAGTGTTAGGGTTTCTCCCACATAGGGTGAGCACACCAAGGGTGTAGTCACCCTAAGGTCAGAATTTTATTGGTACCTGAAGCAGAGACCCATAAAATGCCCCCTAAATGCAGTATTTAGGGGGCAGCCCTGAACCCAGGAGGCAGATTCATGATACCTACAAAGAAGAAGGATGAAAGAAGATGGCCAGCAGAGGAGAATGCAGAGAAGAACTGGCTTGGCCCCAGCCCTACTGGCCCGCCTGCAGTTTCCTGAGATTCTGCGCCAAAGAGGGCCTTGTCCTGCAGCCAGTAATCTCCTGAACTCCTGTAAGGACTGACTCCCTTCAACGAAGACCGGATCTCCAGCAGCTCTGTTCAAAAGAATCACTAAAGAAATACTCAGAGCCTGCTGAGGACAAAGAAACCTGACGCCTAGAACAACCACTACACCTGATGCCTACGGCCTGTGTCTTGAGGTTGATGTAGATATCAAACAAATGAACACATCATCCTAACTTGGGGAAGATCTGATAATGTCTGCGTAAAGGTTTCATTTAAATACAAACATCTGAGAGTAGATGGTCCTTCCCTTTGAAGCCTTATATTTCTGATTGACTGATTGTTATGAATCAATCACGTGTGATAGTAATTGTGGCCACAAATGATTAAAATCTCACCAATTTTTCAAATGGGATGTTAACTGATTAACAGAGGGTTTTTTCATAATAGGATCCAAAACTTGAAATGCATAATTCTGAAGGGGAGTATAAATAACCATAACACTATTGTTATTAAATGAATATTTTCAACATTGTATTTATATGAAAGTTATTGTAGTAACATCTAATTTTTAATTTAGTTTCTTGTGTGTTACTCAGGGAATTTTTTCTGTATCACATTTACTAACACAACTTTTAGATTAGTTCCCAGTCAATTTACAAAAAATTATGTTCACGATACATTCATCTTTCCTATGTGCTTAATGATTTAAAAACTAAACCCAACACATCTTTATTGTTATGTGTTACTATAACCCCTTCTTTAGGGTGTGAAATTTGTAATAGTACTAATACTCATATTAACTTAAATCCTGAGCATCACATAGTGCCCCCTGCAGTTTTCTTTTTTTTATACTTCTTAGCAATTTGTCCATTTACTACATACTTTCATAATCACCAATAATGAGGGCATTCAGTTATCAGGTTGCTGCAGTCACTTAATACACCCTTTATTTCTAGGTAATTTGTACTTAATAGTTGCCAACACAAGTTTTTTCCTGATATAAATTCAAACAGTTTGACTAGGTGTTCATCACACCAAGATCACATCTCCTTCGTGCCACTATCTCATCACAGATCATAAACTGTTTTGACTTAAAAGACATATAGCAATCAGAGCGAAAGAGCTAACTTTTTCTCTCAGGTATATTTTTTCCAGGGGAGAATGTTTTCTTTGCCTGCCACAAGTTGTGAGATGTCTAAATAATAATCATAAGGTGATTTTTACACTTTCCCTGGGAGCACTAAGAAGTGAGTACTGATTATTGCAATTCAAGATGCTGGTAATTATAGGTCTGTGGTTGTCTCCAGAATATTGTTTACACTGAAAACAATGGTGGGCTTGCTTTATGAGAAATAATCAAAAATGGTAGAGTGAAAGCCCCAAATTAGCTTTTCTACAAATAGCTTCCTACCTAGCACCCAAATCCGCCCTCTAAAGTACCTTATCAGATATTGATCCTTTAGGTCTTTAAACCTTGAATTTAAGTATGGCATGTGCTGTCTTATGAGCATTTAATCAAATTCTTCACCCCTTATACATTTCATGTTGTTTTTTCATCAGCAATGAAAAGTATGTTTGGGTTGCTCTTCCTCAGAGGAGCAAGAATGCTGTTTCCCCTGTGCTGCTCTGTTGCTGATAATCTGATATCCAGTGCTATTGAAGATCTGTGAATACCTCTATCTTTTTATGCTTCTAATCTACATTGACCATTCCCAGAGCTAAAATCCTTTCGGTCATAAATTATTACCTATATTGAGTGCACCAGAAACAAAATTATTGAAAGTGGTATTATAATGGCCATTTGGGGACGGATTAGAGCCAAAGGCCTAATATGTATAGCATGAGTCCATTTTGTCTGGATTCTGATACTTGTATGGTTGTTGACTTCACTCAAACTTCAAAGTGCTACTGGTTACAAAATAGAGCTGTTTGTCAGTGACAAATAACCTGGGGCCATTTTGTAACATACTCCTCACTTACACAGTTATTCACTAACTATAACTAACTGATTGCTCATTATGTCACTTTCCTCACTCACCTCATTTAATCCTTGTTAGTTTATACATTTCTTCACTCATTCTTCCTCATTATCTTCTCTACTCACTCAACTTACTCCTCTGTCTCTCTCATGCTCTTAACTCTGAAAACATCTCACAGATCTTTACTTTCTGATGGATACTTCTACCTGCAAATTCCTCATCTTTTTGAATATCCCCAGTGCCAATCAGGATCGGGAAACTCTTCAATAGCTCTCCTATGCAAATATAATGTGCTGGCTCCACTTCATTGCCATACATGGCATCACTGCGAAGTCATTAGAGCCATAAAATTCACCTTTAGGAGTGCTGACATCAGTTTCCTTCTTTGTGCTACACCTGCACATTCTGGAGCACTCCAAACTCTTCTCAGGAGTCTTGATGTCATGGGCGATTTCTTAAAAAATATAAAAAGTTTGGTTACAGTTACCTCACGATGATACCAGCCGAGCGGTATGGCTTTAAACCATACAGAGATTGTAATGGCCAAATCTCCATCAGAAATCCTGTAACATGTGCCTTTGGTGCCTGGGATTTGACCACGACCCGCAGGCCTGCAAATCATGTCAGTGTATGCATACAAAGGTGATTAAAGAACAAGAGGCCAAGATGTTTATGGCCTAGCACAAGACAAGCATTGGGGACGTCAAAATCGAGACAGTGATTGAAGTTGCTGCAGTAGCCATCTTCATCAAAGTCACCAAAGAAAAAATTATAGAAGAGGCATGAGTCTCTCCGACATACTTCAAGAAGTAAGTCTCCACAACCCTGACTTTGCCACATTCAATGTCGCGAATCTGACATAATATCGACAGACAAAATATCTACATACAAAAATATCGACACAAAAATATCGACATCACAAATATCGGAGTTATATCTTCATAAAGGTAAGTACAAAAATATCGAAAAAAAATATCTTAGTACAAAAATATCGAAATTAAAAATATCGTTTTTTTAAATGTATTAATAATAATGTAAACATTTTTTAAAAATACATATAATTTTTCAAATATTAAATAAAAACATTAAAACATATTTAAAAAATAATAACTAATACATATACGTTTAAAATTAAAAACTCTACATATAAATGAATATATATACTTACACCACATATTGCAACAGTAGGAAAAGCGTTGGATAGCGTAGGGATAAAAATTACTATTTCCACTCCAGAGGGTGCAACAGTAGGGAAAGCGTTGGATAGCGTAGGGGTAAAATTTACTATTCACACTCCAGAAGGTGGAACAGTAGGGAAAGCGTTGGATAGCGTAGGGGTAAAAATTACTATTCCCACTCCAGAGGGTGGAACAGTAGGGAAAGCGTTGGATAGCGTAGGGGTAAAAATTACTATTCCCACTCCAGAGGGTGCAACAGTAGGGAAAGCGTTTTATAGCGTAGGGGTACAAATTACTATTCCCACTCCAAAGGGTGCAACAGTAGGGAAAGCGTTGGATAGCGTAGGGTAAAAAATTACTATTCCCACTCCAGAGGGTGCAACAGTAGAGAAAGCGTTGGATAGCATGGGGGTAAAAATTACTTCCCACACTACTCCCCCTTTAACACACAACAAACTACACATACAAAAAGACAATTAATATAAATATCAATTAATCAATTAATAACAATTAATATTATTAAATTGATGCAATTATAAATGACCTAATTAACACATATTAATTACCATTTTATTAACAATAAATACAAATAAATAAATACAATCTCTTTAATTAGTTAAATTTAATTATATAACACCCTATTCCCCTATAAACACACAACCCACTACACATAAATAAATCACATCATTTAATCACTTAATAATAATTAATTACCAAATAATTATTAATTAACTATAACAAAACATTATTTATATTAGAACATTAACTATAATTAATTTAATTAACTAATTAATAATAAGTAATTAACAATTAATTATTAATTAACAATAACACAAAATTAAATATATCAGCACATTAACTCTAATTAATTAAATTAACTAATTAATAATAACTAATTGACAATTAATTATTAATTAACAATAACAAACAATGGTATATACTACAATATTAACTGTAATTAATTCAATTAACTAATTAATAAAAAATTAATTACCAATTAATTATTAATTACAACTATTTTTTTTTAAATTATTAATTAATTCATTATTATTAAATTACTTCCCACCCTATTCCCCTATAAACCCATAACCCGCTCTGATACTAAAACGCAAAATGTAAACAAAATTACTAATTTCAAAACATACATTAAAAAACATATTTAACAAACATATAAACAACATAATAAAATACATAACACTAAATAAAATTTCGATATTAGTAAATTTCGATATTAGTAACATACATACCTTAAAAACGATATTCTGTCTGTCGATATTTTGCACTTCGATATTCTGTACCATCGAAATTAAAACATCAATATTATTGTATCTCAATATTTTTATTTCGATATTTTGTCTCTCTACCCAAGCTAACACCTGGTGCCTTTCCCACAACATAATCTGAGGTTTCAGCAGGGGATTTACTTTTGGGACCATCAGCAATACACCCAACAGCAGCCCCAACAACAGGGGATCTTCCCTCTACAAATAGTAGAGAGGACAAAGCAAGGGAAGAGCAGATGCTCTACCCCTTTCTCCTTCCTCCTCTTCTTCCCCAACCACTACAGGGAAACAGCCATAGTTACCCTTGTCCGAACACACACAGTCATTTTGGGGACAGACATCCCATTTTCACACGTTTGGAGGACTTCAGACCTTTCACAAGTTTTGAGGATTCCAGACCTTTGGGTCTTGTAGATTGTGGGAAGGGGTATGCCCTACCCTTCCAGCAGAACCCTCAACCATCTCTTCCAGTTACCAGTACTCCTGCCAGACCATCTGACTGTCCTTCAGCAAGAGGTTCTGACCTTACTAGTAATGGGTACTCTGGAGTGTGTTCCAGAGCAGGAGAGGGGCTAGTGATCCTGTCCCTAGCTCTGGTTCTTCTAGCACTGGAAATGGAAGTCTAGATTGTGTCTGTTGACCTGCAAGATATCTACTTCCACCTTCCTATCCTGCAGATACACAGGAATTTTCTAGGCATCACGGTCCGATCCGAACACTATTAGTTTGCTGTTCTCCCATTTGACCTCACTTTGCTCCTCCCGTCTTCACAAAGGTGGTGGTGGTAGATTCAGACCATCACAGATGACAATTAATTCCAGAATTCCTTTACCGGGATAACTGGCTCCTAAAAGCCAAATCACCAGGGATGTGTCCTACCATTTGCACACAACTGACAAGTTGTCGGTCAATATGAACTTTTCCATCAACAATTCTACGTCTCCCCTAGTTACATTACAGTGCATCCAGAGGCATATTTATCAATGTTTTGCATTGCCCTTTAACCGCGCAAGGCAGTGCAGGGCTACACAAAACCTAGAATGAGATTTACCAAGCCTGGCTGGATTAACAAAAGGCTGCGCAAGTCATTGCCTTGCGCTACTCTGCCCTGACAAGGCGTTCCATAGGTGAAGCATGGATATTTCTATGCATCCATCCATTGATTTTGGTGCATTCTCCGAATAAATCTGGGAATGTGTCAACATTCTACACCTTCCCAGGGGAGGTACAGCGAGGAGAAATGTGTCTATATATTTTCATTGTTTCCGCTTTCTAAGTGTTCGGCATTCTGCAACACACTTAGTTGAGGGAAGTGTCTTTCAGCGTTGTGTTTGTGCAGGAAGATGACCCTTCCTGCACAAAAACAATACTGCACCCCTGTGCAAGGGTGCCTGCTCTGGTGCAAGCAGTACATGTTGCGCCATCACAAACAGAGGACAGGAATATGCCAAATAATGTTAAATATGGCACATTCCTGCTCTCTCCCTTTTGTGCAGCGCAGCAAGGTATCTTGCAGCAATGCTTTGCTTGAAGACGTGATAAATTGGAAGGGACGGGATGGCATACCATTGCAAAATGAGCCTTCCCTTCTTCTCAGAAGGTTCACAACATCCAGGCTATGATTGTGATGTTTCAAAATGGAGTGATTGTTCCAGTCCTGATGGTCTTATGCCTCTTCGATCTGCAATCCTCCTTCATCCTTCTGGTCACCTATGCATGCTGACACATGAGGGCACTCCAATGATGTCTTTGCAGGCAGTGGTTCAAGCACATTTTATAACACTTTAGTGGCCTTACAGTGGTAGAGGATGGACAGCAATCTATCCCAAGTAAGTCCATTTCACTCTATCCCTCCGGTGGCAACAGGTATCACTGATGCCTCCACTCTAGAGTGGGTAATATATCTAGAAGAATGTGAGATCAGAAGCCCCTGGTCCCTAGATGAACGGAGATTGCTCATTAACCTCTAGGAATTACAGGTCATAATTTTGGCACTCAAGGTCTTCCTCACTTCCCTCAGTGATCAGTGTTTTCAGATCTTGATGGACAATAAACTATGTAGTATATCATCAAGCAGGGGTGAGTAGGGTCATACTTCTCTACCAAGAAGCTCTGAGACTCTAGTCTTGGGTTCAGGAACATTAGATTTGCCTGGTGGCACATCACCTTGCAGGTATGCTCAATGTGCTAGTGGATAGTTTCAGTAAGATTCATCTTGCCAACCACAAGTGGCATCTGGAATCGGAAGTAATCCAGGACATATTCCAGCTCTGGAGGACTCCTGATATTGACCTGTGTGCCACTCACGAGAACGCTCAATTCCTGAAATTCTGTGACCTCTAGTTTCCGATGCAGGGAGCATTGGGGGATGTGTTTCAGTTGAAGTTGAACTTTTCGCTTCATTATGTGTTTCCTTCCATTCCCTTGATTGCTCGAATTCTAAGGAAAAGTTTTCTTGATCAGGCCCAAGTAATCCTCATTGCCCCCAGATTTGCCACAAAGGGTGTAAAATGTAGACCTTATTCGCTTCTCCCTGTGCCCTCCGCTCTGTCTCCCTCACAGAGTAGACCTCTTGTTGCAGTCACATGGCGGGTTCTTCATCCCAACTGCTAAAGCCTCCACCTGTATTTCTAGAGATTTAACGGGCAACATGAGATCTCTTTCTTTACCTTCTGAAGGTGTGGATATTAATTTGTGTGCCCACAGTCATGTCCCCAAGATCGTGTACTGAGGCAGATGGAATTCATTTACCAATTGATATGTAGACAGCTTAGTAGACCCTCTTCAGGTTCATCTGTCTACCATCTTAGGATTGTCCTTTCACTAGCTCAGCAGTGGGGCGCAGTGGGTACTGCTAAAGCTCACTTATCAGACTTTTCGGCTTTTCTTTGTTTACCTGACCGGCTGTCCCTTTTCAAACCATCCATAGTTATGAGGTTCCTAAATGGACAATTAACAAGTTTCCACCAATCCCTTGTAGGATGCCTCAATGGGGCTACAACTTGGTTCTCGTGTTTCTTTTATTTTCCCCTTTTGAACTATTACATAGTTGTCCTTTACGTTACTCACATTTAAGGCAGTCTTCCTGATCACTAACACACCAGCTAGACGTGTTAGCAAGTTGCAAGCGTTTAGTGTCAAACATATATTCATTTCTTTCAGTCCTAACAGATTGGTGTTAAAACCAAGGCTGCCTTCCTGCCAAACAGACTCCCAACCTTCTTCACTCATCCACAGGCAACCAAGTAAGAACAGAGACTGCATCGTCTTGATCATAAGAGAGCAGTTAGCTTCTATGTGGACAGAACATGCGAGTTAAGGCTAGATGATCAGCTGTTTGTGGGCTATATGGAGAAGGTGAAAGGCAAAAAAGTTCATAAGAGGACATTATCAAGATGGATACCCCTATGAATTACAATGTGCAGTGCTCTGGCTAACAAAGAGCCATCAGAAAGTATTCAAGCTCATTCCACCAGAGCAAGTTTTGTACTTCTGCAATAGCAACAGGAGTTCCGATAGCACACATCTGCAAAGTGGTGAGTTGGGTGTCCCTCTACACTTTTGCGTAGCATTACCATTTGAACTCAGAAGGGAGAATGGAAAGTCACTTTGCTCGCTGGTTCCTTGAGAAGTTCTTGGTAAAAACAGCCATGCACCCACACCTTGTCTCGTGACTATTGGGGGAATTTATTCAAAAGGTGACGAATCTGCAAGTAGAGCAAATACGCCCTGGAAATTTCTCTATCCACCCACACAGAATTATGTACTCAATCAATCAATCAAATCAAGCTTTATTCGGATCATACAAAATGTCCATAAAAGCATTCTATGAAATACAATAAAATCCATTTATAACCAAGACTATGCAAAAGAAACATTATCTTAACATAATTAAAATAAGCACAATCATTATACATGTATACCTATAGTAATTCTTAGTTCAATTTTTCTAAGTGAACAAGGTCATTCCTTTGTTTTTTTGCTGACATTATTTAACAAATTACTGCATTGCAGACTGGTATTCTTTCCAAATTCCGTAAATAATTAAAAGAAGTTTTATAGGATTACAGGCAATTATCTTTAAAAATTGGACAGAGATACATTTTTCTAATTTCTATATACAAATTACAAAAGAGTCAAAAGTGAAGGGTGCTTTGTTTGGATCTACCATCACACGGGCAGTTTGGAAGATTAGCACACCACTTGCCCCTTTTAGGAAAAGCAAAAAGATGGTGTAATGTATTCATCCGTATCTGGTTAGGTAGAATCTATGCTGTACATTAGTTATAAAAACGAGGTATGGCTGCAGACCCATGGCGATTGGTCCCTTAAGATAAGATATAGCAATGTTCTTAGAACCTGAAACCTCATCTCTTAAGGCTGTCCTAACATTCAGGAGACTCCTTTTCAAATCAACCTTACTGATGTGTTGTATGTCTTCAGGTTGATTTCCATTCAGGGGCAAGTTGCATTCTTCTAAGAGACCACTAATATACTTAACCAAGGTATTTTCTTGCATCGGTCTGGGGACAAACAGTCTAAAATAATATCCCTCGTAAAGCGAGTTTCTTCCCTAGTCCAGATATGGTGCCACAAATTTAAGGCGGCTATGGTAATCAAATCGTGTATATATGGTGTTCCGGTTTCTCTATGCAAGATAATGAAAGGGGTAGAGGCCGGTACGGCTAACAAACGTCTTAAAAAGTTGTTTGCAAGAATTTGTAATGGCAAAGTATCCGTCTGGCCCCATAGTGCTCCCCGGTGATGCACTTTGCTCCGTATAGCTTGAGAATCTCCCGTACAGGTTTTTTACCAATTTTTTGGGAGAATCTAAAAATAGCCTCCCCCAATTTCACAAATTTCAACTTGCATAGAGTTATATGTGTATTCCAAGTACCTTTACTGTTAAAAGGAATCCCTAAGTAAGAACATGTAAACGTTCTCTCTATTAATGTCGCGTTAATATAATGTGATTTTGTTTTAATATTCCTTTTACCGCAGGACATAACCAAAGTCTTACTCAGGTTAATTTTTAAATGTTTTCCGTCATAAATCTAGTAAAATTGTCCATCAGGGACTGTAATCCGTTCGCTGTCCTTGAAATTAGGACAGCATCATCGACGTACAATAATAGGAGTGTTGCCCGCTTACCGATCATTGGGACATCTACCCCCAAATTCTGTAGTAAAATATCAACGCCATTTATATGAAGTGAAAACAGAAGAGGTGCAAGTGTGCAGCCTTGTCTTATTCCATGTGTAATATTAAAGTGCTTTTTGCATTCCCCATGTATTCCATAACGTATCTTTGCGGACAGACGAGCATAGATTTTAGATAAGAAACTAATAATATCCTCCGGGGCTCCCATCCCTCCCAACGTCTCCCATAAAATGCACTTGACAAATCTACAAAGCAAAGGTGCAAGTATCCTTCCCTAGCGAAGGTGTATTTTCCTATTATTGTTGTAATACTTTATTCGATATAATCATATCATAAAAGTACAAACATTCAAGTTAATGGCATACATGATAAAAATGTACAATTCATAAGATAAAAACCAATAAAAATATTATTTACACTTTTAAAACAACTCTGATAGCGGTACTAAAGTGCAACAACGGTAATATACATATGGGCTTTCTGTACATGCAGGATCTATACTTTATTAGTATTTAGCAATCTGGTGCGAGTGAGCCATGCACTTGATAGGTACTTTGCAACTCCGCATACAACAAATAAAGATGTTGTATCGGTTAAGAGAATGCGGAGGGCGACCCTAAAATCTCTAACCCCCAACTCCCTGCATACTGGCTTCAACCATCGCGATCTCGCCCTCTTGTATGCTTTGCAACCAAACAGAAAGTGTGGTAGGGATTCGGTCTCACATGGAGAGCTTGGACAGGTGCCATTTGAGACCCGTGTTCCTTTCCATCCCCTAATAAATTTGTTAAGGGGTAGTGTCCCATACCTCATTTTAAAAAAATTGATCTGTCTTTTGGTATTTGGATGACATCTAATATTGGTTCAAACCTCCTAGTGGGCTTATGCTCCAAAAATTGAGTGGTTAGAGCTTCCAATTTTGTACTCTTCTGTTCCTCAGTGTGTACCCACTCCCAGTAGATTTTCTTAACAACTTGCTTTGGAGGAGGGTACTGTGAGGTCCAGGATTCAGCCAATCCCAGCTTCATGACCATTTGCCTCAATTTGTTTAGCCACTGGATCTTATTCGCACTATTCAAGGATATCAGTTCGTCCATCACCAGGGCGTAATTTGCTAGTTCTGGGGTCCTTCTCAGGCGCACCCAGAACAGCACAGGGCGAAGGAGTACTATGTCTAAAATCGAGCGTTTGCCCATATCATGAAAAAGGGGCTTCAATGGGGTTGAGATAGGAACGGCAACTAAGTCCCTTATAAACTTATTCTCTGCTCTAGCCAGAACGGTGACATTTTCGCAGCCCCACAGTTCCAACCCATAGACTGCGGAGGACAGCACCTTCCCTTCATATACAGCTAGAGCCCGGGCTATAGGCCTGCTGACTGACATACGCTGACTCCTCAGACTGGCTCCCGAGACTCTCTTGAGGTTTAGCAGCATCTTGGCAACATGGGAGTTCCATTTCATTCTATTGTTAATCCTGATTCCCAGGTAGTCAAAATCCTCCACCACCTCAAGAGGCGACCCATTAAGGGTGATATTAATTTTCTTTGCTTTTTTTGAAGGGGGCAGCACCATTAACTTGGTTTTGGATGTATTAATGGTCAGCCTGCGTTCATCGCAAAATAGACTGAATCTGTCCAGTAGTTTCTGCAGCCCCGATAGGGGTTTTGGACAACAGGAGGGTGTCATCTGCGAAGAGGAGGGTTGGTGTTTTCTCCCCCGCCAGGACAGGGGCATCGGCATTGTCCTCCCTCAAATGGTCTACCACCCCATTGATAAAGAGGGAGAACAATGTCGGGGCCATCACACAGCCCTGGCGTACCCCCCTATCCACAGGCACCCTCCCTGTTAGCTGTCTCTGATTCCGCCATCTAATTCTAGCATAATTATCTTCGTGAAGTTTAACTATAAACTCCAGGAGGTAACGCGGGAACCCCATTTCCGGCAGCACCCTCCAGAGTTTATCACGAGGCACCAAATGAAAGGCCCTTTTGAGGTCTATGAAGGCCAGATATAAATTCCCCTTCATAATGGTTACTGATTTCTAGTATATTGCCCAAAACCTGAAAACCTGGTCCATAGTACCCACATTCTGGCGGAAACCCGCCTGGAAGTGGGACAGTATATTCCCCTCCTCTAGCCACATACCTACTCTATTTATAATGATCCTGCCAATTATTTTCTGAGCAGCGTCGATTAAACTAATCGGCCTGTAGTTGGCAGGGTCCTCCCTATCGCCTTTCTTATGGATAGTAACAACTTCAGTGCCCCTCCACGAGTCAGGGACCATGAAGGATCCATGAAGGATTCTATTCATTAGAGGAGCAATAAAATCAGACCACAGCTTAGGGTCATGTATGTATAGATCGCCCGGTAACCCATCCGGGCCTGCCGCTTTAGAGGGGGGTTATGCTCCTGATAGCATCAGAAACTTCTCGGTCTACAAATTGTTCTACAGGTGTAAGTTCCTCATTAATAAAGTCATTTTGTACCCTCCATAATTGAACTAAATCATCTTCGCCACAATACAGATTTGAAAAATGGGAATGCCATTGTTGCTCAGTTATATGGTTAGGGAGGGGCTCTACTCCTCTCCTGTCAAGTTTGTTTATCAAGTTCCAAAACAGGGTAGAGTTCTTCGAACTGGCAGCAATCTTAAGTTGTTGCCAATATTCTTCCTCCCAGTCCTTCTTTGCACTTTTAATGCAATCGCTATATTCCCTTCTAGCCGTCCTAACTGCTATAGCGTCCTTTCTCCTAATGGCGTTTGCTATAGCCCTTCTCTTTTCCCTACAACCTGTTGTATACCATAGGGTGCCACTTTTTGGTGGATTCTTCTTCCTTGGTCCACTAGTATCTCTTATTGTGAAGAATTAACCAATTTTCTCTGTTAGACTCTTGTAGGAGTCTATAAAATTCCGACTTTGTTCGGTTGACTGGGCGGAGGTATGGGATAGGAGTTCCCTAGTTTCTGCCTCTACTAGTTCTTTAATACGGATCAAAATATCTTCTTGGCACATCACCCTGTTCCACTTTAATCTGCGTTTGCAATTAGATGGAACTACTTCTTTTGTGATCATAAGTGGGCCATTTAATGCTTCCCTCTCATTACCCCATCTTATTTCCATGCAAAGTGGATTATGATTGCTATCCTGTGACTGTCTGACTTCCATGTCAACTAGTCTGTTCCAGGAACCGGTATCGAGCAGAATGTAATCAATACGGGATGGACAACTAAATCTGTTATAGGTCATCATACCATTTGGGTCTGAGGTTGTCCTACCGTTCAGGGTACGTAGGTTATATTCTAGTGTTAGGGAATTTATTTGGATCGCTCTTGGCGTCCATTTTCTGATTGGCGCTATGGTTAGAGGCGGGATGGACTGTCTAGAATCCTCTTCGTTAAGTCCCAGGAGATCTTCTTTACTTAAGGGTTCATATGTATAGTTAAAATCTCCCCCTACAATAATGCTAGGCAATGGGGGGATACCTGCTAGCGCCACCTCGAGTAAGGCTATAGTGGGTGAAGTTTGACCTCCTGGGGAACCTATAGCATAAACATTAAACAGCTCCATCGAGCTTCCAATATAGGAGCCCTTAGTGGAGATATGTAGTATGTCCTGCGACTGTAAAGTATGCGCAGTAAGTGCCCAATTCAAAGCCACACTAAACCATACGTGCAGTCCTCCCGATGGGCGACCTCTCCCTGAACTAATTGCCGGAATAAAGTGGGTGGAATATCCGCATTTATATAGGGGAGACATGCTCCATGTTTCCTGGAACATACAGATGTCGAACGTATCTATGAATTCTTTCCATTCTGGATTTGCCATATTTTTATGACGCCCAGCTATGTTCCAGGAAAGCAATTTAATCATGTTTGTGTTTGTAACCCTCTCTGTGTGAACTACTTCTGAAGCTAGTCTTCCAACTGCTGTTGTTAGGGGATATTGAGCGTTGACCACTTCATTAGACCTTTCTTCCCCCCGAGGAACAACCTCATCATTAATCTTTATAGCCTATCTATAAGGCTTGTGGTGAAATTGGTCTGACGTTCGGGCTTCCACATATTGTGTGTTTGTGTTACACTATTCAGATAGTTATCCTTTAATGGTCAGTCTATGTTGTTTAGACCCGATGCGTCCTCGGGCCTAGATTTAGACCATAGAGGTGCGTGTCTGATTTGTATGTTACAATTCCTAGGGGGGCATGTCCTATACTGTAGGGCTACTAGGTTCTCTGCAATTGCTGTGTTACCAAACTATATCTCAATACAGTCTGTTGATGAACTAGGCAAGGAAATTCTTTTAACATTAAACATATCCTCCATAATGACTGATCTGCGCAATGGCTTTATTGCGTATGAATTCACTGTTCTCATAAGTGTTAGCAGCTCCAAGCTTGGTGACCCCGGTCATGTAGACAATACCACAAGGGGATCTGTATGGTGTGTTTATCTGTTTGTTACTCCAATTAGTTGTTTCAGCCATGTCACTATAATATTTATTATCCCCCTGCAGGACCCTGCATTGTGATATTGACCCCCTCAATTTTGCTACTTCGGCATATGAGCCCGAGGTGTTTTGCCTGGCGGGTATTTTAGCTAGGGGGTTATGAGCTGGGATTTTGGGTCGGAACTCTACTACAGTTTTGGAGACACATAATGGGGCTGTTCGTGTATTGGGTTTAGATAGGGCCGCTCCTGCTGTTTGGTTTGGTGGGGCCGATCGCAAGATAGGGGCTTCCTTTTACCGGGTTGGACACTAACACTGGGTGTAGAGTGTTTGTTATGTGTAGTTCCTCCCGTTTTGTAAAGTCCATCATGAATTTCTTAATAATAGATATATATCCCTTACCAGGCTTTCCATTTTCATCATGATTAAATTATTAAAATTCAAACATCTGGAGCATTCACCTGGACTATTCACAGCCTCCACAGTCCCCCCCAGCCCTTGTGATAAGATCTCACTTAATTCCCTTGATTCCCATTCCAACACTGAAAAGCGATTAGTACAAGTGATGCCCATTTCACATGCAATCACCTGCGAGGACCTGTCTATATTCCCAGTTGATATAGCTGGAAGTTCGGCATTAGCACTCATGTTTGCCCCTCTTAATGCCTCTGTAACATTTACCTCAATGGGGCTAGCAGGGTTAGAATGCATATCATCTACTGAGCACTTGGATTTTGATCTTTTAGAAAAAATAGCTAGGATCACTTTGCTCTTTATCTGCAGTAAACCGTCGACCAGGGGATCAGGGTTATCCACATTTCTTAAGGTAGGAGCCGTCAATAGAATGTCCTCACAATCTTCAACAATAGATTCGATGCTTGACATAACACCATTAGCGGCAGCATGTAGCGACTTTTTGACTTCTTCCTTTTTTTGTTGTAATGGCAAGGGCACCCCCCCCCCCATTACCTTCCTTTTACCCATTGCTAGCTACAACTTTCCCTGGTAAATGGGATAATATCCAACAACTCGAAGGTGGCCCAACACCATCTTGTGTATCAGGGAACAGTCAACTTGACGAATGAGCACAGTACCTTTTTTTTTTTATATGGGTGGTTCAAGTTCTCACATGTAAGGGGCGGGGCCCTGCCCTGCCTCGATCTGCCTAGGACGGCTGCAGACGGCCCCACCCTTGTCCCGGTCTTCTCCCGGCGCGCTCCCGTGCGCGTACCGTGGGACGAGGTTCCAAGGGATCCTTTATGCGCCTCCTGGTGCTTCCGTGTGATGTCTGCGGCATCCTGGCCTCTAGTGGGGCTGCTGGGAGGTGTAGTCACAGGAGTGGAAGGGGCCCGGCGGAGCCAAGCCTGGCCGGAGGAGGGAGCGGAGTAAAGCCTGACCCACAGGTGCTGCTACAGGAATGCGGGGCTCGGCGGAGCCAAGCCCGGCCAAGATGATGAAGCAGGGCAATGCCCGGCCCTCAGGAGGGAGTACAAGCAACAGGTAAAGTTCCCCCGGACTAAGCACCAAGGAAGCCTTTATGCGCGTCCTGGCGCTTCCGTGTGACGTCCACGGCGTCCTGGCCGCTAGTGGGGCTGCTGGGAGGTGTAGTCACAGGAGTGGAAGGGGCTCGGCGGAGCCAAGCGCGGCCGGAGGAGCGAGTGGAGCAAAGCCCGGCCCACAAGTGCTGCCACAGGAATGCGGGGCTCGGCGGGGCCAAGCCCAGCCAAGATGATGAAGCAGAGCAATGCCCGTGCCTCAGGAGTGAGTACAAGCAACAGGTAAAGTTCCCCCCGGACTCGGCACCAAGGGAGCCTTCATGCTCCTCCTGGTGCTTCCGTGTGACGTCCGCGGCGTCCTGGCCGCTAGTGGGGCTGCTGGGAGGGGTAGTCACAGGAGTGGAGGGGGCCTGGCGGAGCCAAGCCCGGCCGGAGGAGCGAGCGGAGCAAAGCCCGGCCCACAGGTGCTGCCACAGGAATGCGGGGCTCGGCGGAGCCAAGCCCGGCCAAGATGATGAAGCAGAGCAATGCCAGGTCCTCAGGAGCGAGTACAAGCAGCAGGTAAAGTTCCCCCCGGACTCAGCACCAAGTGAGCCTTTATGTGCCTCCTGGCGCTTCCGTGTGACGTCCGCAGTGCCCTGGCCGCTAGTGGGGCTGCTGGGAGATGTAGTCACAGGAGTGGAAGGGGCCCGGCGGTGCCAAGCCCGGCCGGAGGAGTAAGCGGAGCAAAGCCCGGCCCACAGGTGCTGCCACAGGAATGCGGGGCTCGGCGCAGCCAAGCCCGGCCAAGATGATGAAGCAGAGCAATGCCCGGCCCTCAGGAGCAAGTACAAGCAACAGGTAAAGTTCCCCTATTAGTTCTAAGTTCAGAAACTGTTCGACCTCCCCAACACCTCGTCTGAAGCCATACTGAGCTACAGATAAGATGTTCTTTTCTTCTACCCATTGCTCTAGGCTGGCCAACAGCATTCTTGCCATTACTTTAGAAGTAGAGTCAAGCAAAGGTATTGGGCAATAGCAATTGGCACTACTCCTATTCCACTTTTTGAAAATGGGGACTATCAGACTCTCTGCCCAAGTGGCAGGTACCACCCCATCAATTGTTGCATTAAAAAATTTGTCCACAACGGGTACCCAAAAATCCATATTAGATTTAAATATATCAATTGGGACTCCATCGGGGCCAGCCGCTTTGCCACTAGCGCTATTCTTAAGGGCTGTTACAATTTCATCTTGACTGATACTCCCTATTTTGGTGTTTTTTAAGATTATGACGGATTTATCCTCTTTATTTAAAAAACCCTGATCAGTTTCATAAAAAATTGCTTCAAAGTGGATTAACCAATCCGCTGGGGTCACTACCATATCAATTTTTACTGATTGGACATCTTTAAAGAAAGGTTGATCCAATGTTTTCCAAAAAAGGGCAGAATCTTTAAGATCGGCAGCTTTGATCAGATTCTCCCAATCATTATCCCTAATCTCCGAGTTTCTTCGGGTAAGGGCTTCTTTATATGACTTCCGTAGGATACTGTCCTCCTCCATATTACGCCAGATGTTTTTATTGCAGACTTTAAATCTCTATTTAATCTAGAGCATTGATTATCAAACCATCTTGGGGAATGAGAAACATCTGTTTTAGGATTCTTTCGCAAATTATCAGAAATTGCAGTAGAAATACTTTAAAAAGCCTTAACTATGTCCATACTATTGGAGGAATTATCAGGGCAGGTTAAAACATGATCATTAATTTTTAATAGGATCCTATTTGTAAAAGCTTCTGGGTCAACGGCAGCCCATTTGATTGAGATCCCATTCTCGCCCTGTGTCTTTATATCCATAGCATGGGTACTTGCTTCCGGTTGTTTTAAAAAGGGAGATTTTAAGGTTATCAGCACAGGATGATGATCATTCAATAAACTTGGGGAGACAAAAAATTCAGCTATTAGGGACCGAAGGCTTATTGAGGTGATAAAGTGATCAATACATGAGGATGATCTTACTCCTTCAAAGGTGTAAATATTACCCCTATCCTCACGTCCGCTCCTTTTATAGCCCTACCTGCCTTTGAGGGGATAGCATTTGTTGAAATCGTCTTAAACCCGTTTACGATGAAATTATCTGTGAGCCAAGTCTCTTGTAATAAAACCACATCGCAGAGTTGGATGCTAGTAAGCCAATTTACATCCTGCAGTTTATGCCTAGCCCCAGCAACATTCCATGTCATTATATGGAGGCATTCGTTCTGAGGATAGCTAGAAGGATCCGTCTCAACTTCTGTGACAGACCCTTTCTTGCAACTATCAGTGCTAGCCTCCCTAGCTTTAGTTATCTGACTCATACTCCTCCCTGCATAGTTTAATGTATCTAGCTGGGTAGGCAAGTTAATCGCAGGAGAAGAGGGAGACCGAACGATGATGTTCTCCAACAGTGGGGGACTTAGAGGTTGTAGTCAATCACAACCATCTAGACCGGACAATGTGGCAAATCTGTTAACTAGATTTAGAAAGGGTGGTCTCTTGGTAGGACCCTACAGTGCTCTCCGGTAAATCCGGTTGACCACCCTTTCCAAATAAAATAGCGTCTATAAAAAAACCCTAATGGCAAAAGTGAGATCTTACTGAAATGATCCTCTAAATTAATACTCCCTATACGGTCCAGCAGAAATCTCACAACCTGCTCGTTATTAAAGTTGGCAACTATGCAGTCCCCTCTCAAGTCCTTCCTAGAATGTCCTATCCAAGCATAACATCTAGCCATGATCATCTGATTACAGATGTTCTAATCCCAAACCCCGACATGCTCCAATTTAGTTGTGAGCCAGTACATAGTTTTGGCCATCAGCTGATCTGTAGTTTCTAACTGTCCTTCCTGTGAAACTGGGATATTCCGCAAGATCACTGCCAAAGGGGCAGCAGCTGGAGGAAGATGCAAGACCTGAGAGCCCTCCAAGGCTAGACTATTATCCACACCCTCAAACGTCTGCTGCGGTTTTCGACGCTGAGGCCCCGATATCAAGCTTGGTGCTTCATCACCCACAGTCCCCACACATGGACCACTTTCCTCCCCTTCCTGACTACAAAAGCTAGCCTGAGTAGGGCCACTAAGATTAACCCCTTGCTCAACCCTTTTAACACCCACATGCACTAAACCAACATCATGATTACCCACAACATCCTCATTCATCCCAGGTACCGACGATGTTGAGGGTATTTGCCTTGCTACGAGAGATTTAGGAGGAATGGAGTTCCCAAGTACCACGTTGCTTAGCTCATTAGATGTATTAACCATTAACCTATTTCTAGAGGCTAAAAAACCCTCTAGGTTAGAAAGGTAATTCATAACCTTCAGTTCAAAATCGGTTAATCCTTCCTCAATTTTAGAGAGCCTATGCATTATTGGAGACAGAGATGATGCAATTAAATTACCCAATTTGGACCACATAACATCATTGACTTTGTCAGGGGAATCGCCTAGAAGATCTAAAGTCGAGTCCGGTGGCAAACTTGGCTGTGAAAACACCGTTGTTAGAGATGGCGATGCTACAGTTTCTCCATTTTTATTAATCTTTTTAATTTTTGCCAGTTTGTCTCTGTGGGCCCCCTCCCCGCTTCCTCTTTTGTGAAGAGTCTGAGGGTACGGCAGAGGAGTTAGTTTTACCATGAGGTCCAGATCTTGTAGCAATACTTGGGGGTGGACTGCTTCGGGTATTTACAGTAACCGTCTCAACCAGTTCAACAGATGGCGTAATATTATGTGTTCCCTGTCCGCCTTGTTTTTCCGATGGTTCATTTTGAGACAATCCAGGGTCACTTACTATGACGGGAGAATCAGGAACTGCAACCAAGGAGCAATCAGGGGTACGAGCACAAGCCAGGGCGCCCAGAGAGGATCGTTTAGCTGTTTGTAGATCAAGAGACTCACGACGCTCTGTCAGTGCTATCTCCTGAGCAAGGACAGAGATGGCTCTAATTAAAAACTGATCCAAAGTCCCCACCACGCTACCAGAGGGCTGTGCAGATCTTCCCTTGCCCTCACGCCAATTCATCCTCACTAAGCTTCTGAAATGATGGGAGGTCAAAAAAACAACTTAATAAATTCCACCTTCCCAATTAATAACACTTTTCCCTAGACCAACCGTATGTCAAATTGAAATGACCTTCTGATTATGACTGGCTTTTGTGAGTGAGCCTGGCCTCATCCGGTCTCTAACGGGCTCAAACAGGCCCGCCCTTGGCCTGGCCCGCGCCCGCTAAGAGGGAGCCGCAAGCACCTTTATGCGCCTCCGGGTGCGAGAGAATGGCGGCGGCGCCTCCTGGCGGGGTAATCAGGCAAAGCAGTGTGGGCTCTGAAGTCCAGTAAAGCGGTTCCTGCGAAGCGGGAGCCGCGAGCACCTTTATGCACCTCCGGGTGCGAGAGAATGGCGGCGGCGCCTCTTGGCGCGGTAATCAGGCAAAGCAGCGTGGGCTCTAAAGTCCAGTAAATGTACTCACATAGAAATCTACATGCTAGTCAATCTTTTCTAAGTCTACACATATACTTTATGCACAGTAGCACTAGGGTTTCCTTACTCTTCATTTTCTTTTGAGAATCCCATTTTTCCTTGAACATGTTTAAATGTTTGGAAATATTGTGAAGCAAGTGGAAGAAGTAACATTTGAAAAACATGTTTCACTGTTGAGTAATCTCATCTATGCCATCTCTGAAATTCCTTCCTATTCCCACTCTGGAAATAAAATTTATTCCACCTCTTGTTAGAAGTGTATCTTAAATTGTTCCCCGAGTGGTGATCGGCAGAGAAAGTGTTTGTGGACAGTTACAAACTCACAAGTTTGCAGGCACACGTAAACTTTGTAAGGCAATAAAGCCCTTAAAATTTCTCTACATACCCACATAAAAATATTTATTCACATAGATATCTGTAAGTTTTTAAATCTTTTTCCAAGTGTACACATGTACTTTGTGCGCATTAGCACTTTGTCTTTCTTGGAATTGAGATAAATGTATGCCATATAGACCAGGCCATTACATAGCCATATTTGTGATGGATAGGTACACATATTTCCAAGATAAAATGCAATGTAGTTCTCTTTGAGTTACACATTTGTAATATAGTGCTTAATCTGAAAGGCACTTAGTGTTAAAGGAATAATGATAATATGGTACTCTTAATGATGGATAAATTAACATGAACTTTTTCAATACAACATGACGTGAGCATCGATGACACCATCAAGACCATGCACACAATCCACTCAGGCTCTCCGTCAGACCCATTCCCGCATCACGCCTTCAACAGAGCAAGCAGCTTCATCGCACCCCACCTGCGCAACGTCATCAATCTCTCCCTCGAGACCGCTACCTTCCCAGAGATCTGGAAGCACGCCGAGAACAACGACCTAATCAAACAAGCATTTGCAATGCAATAGGTCTCGCATTAGGAAAGTTTGAGCTATTGGTATTGTAAATGACAAATTTTGTATTTATGTGTTGGTTTTGAAAATAGCTAAATTAATAGCTTTGTCATTTACAATGGCAATAGTTTTAGCTTTCGCAAATGTGACACCTATAGCATTTGTAATGCAATATGTGCTGTATTTACGTGACTTAGATGTATTGAAATTACAAATAACAAAGGCATTTTTTTTTCAAAATAATTAATACTTAAATAAAAGTTATTGTAATTTATAATGGCAATAGCTTAAACTTGTGTAAATAACTTGTGAAGAATATGTTTGTGACATTTGTAACATTTGTAATAAAGCTTGAAACATGGAGAGAACATATTTGAACCAGTTGTTGTTGAATGGTTGCACAGATTGATGCTGTGTTAGCGCATAGTGATGTTGCGGTATCCCTGAGTGATGATGCATCAGGGGGGTGCTGAGTGATGCGGTGGTGATGCGATAGATAGAGTGAGTGCGATAGATAGATAGAGGGAGGGCAATAGATAAAGGGAGGGAGGGCAATAGATAGAAGCAGGGAGGGTGATAGTGGGAGGGCGATAGACAGATAGATAGAGGGAGGGCGATAGATAGATATTTTATTTATTTATAAAGTTTTATATTGCGCGAACTGGACAATGGATAGAGTGAGGTTGATAGATAGTGAGGTCGATAGATAGATAGAGTGAGGGTGATAGATAGATAGAGGGCGATAGATAGAGTGAGGGCGATAGAGAGAGTGAGGGCGATAAATAGATAGATAGATAGAGTGAGGGCGATAGATAGATAGATAGATAGATAGATAGATAGATAGATAGATAGATAGATAGATAGATAGAGGGCGATAGATAGATATTTTATTTATTTATAAAGTTTTATATTGCGCGAACTGGACAATGGATAGAGTGAGGTTGATAGATAGAGTGAGGTCGATAGATAGATAGAGTGAGGGTGATATATAGATAGAGGGCGATAGATAGAGTGAGGGCGATATATAGAGTGAGGGCGATAGATAGATAGAGTGAGTGCGATAGATAGATAGATAGAGTGAGGGCGAAAGATAGATAGAGTGAAGGCGATAGACGATAGAGTGAGGGCAACAGATCGATAGTGAGGGCAATAGATAGAGTGAGGGTGATAGATAGAGTGAGGGTGATAGATAGAGTGAGGGCGATAGAGTGAGAGAGAGAGATAGATAGATAGATAGATAGAGTGAGGGCGATAGAGTGAGGCAGATAGATAGATAGATAGATAGATAGATAGATAGATAGATAGATAGATAGATAGATAGATAGAGTGAGGTTGATAGAGAGAGGGGTGTGTAGAGAGAGAGGTGTAGAGATAGAGAGGGGTGTAGAGATAGGGGTGTAGAGAGAGAGAGGGGTGTAGAGAGAGAGGGGTGTACAGAGAGTGGGGTATAGAGAGAGGGCTGTAGAGAGAGTGGGGTGCAGAGAGAGTAGGGTGCAGAGAGAGTGGGGTGCAGAGAGAGTGGGTGCAGATAGAGTGTGGTGCAGAGAGAGTGTGGTGCAGAGAGAGTGGTGCAGAGAGAGTGTGGTGCAGAGAGAGTGGGGTGCATAGAGAGGGCTGTAGAGAAAGGGGTGTAGAGAGAGGGGTGCAGAGAGAGGGGTGCAGAGAGAGGGGTGTAGAGAGGGGGTGTAGAGAGAGGGGTGTAGAGAGAGAGGGGTGTAGAAAGAGGGTATAGAGAGAGAGTGGTGTAGAGATAGGGGGGTGTAGAGAGAGAGGGGTGTAGAGAGAAAGGGGTGTAGAGAGAAAGGGGTGTAGAGAGAGGGGGCAGAGAGGCGAGCAGAGAGAGAGGGGGTGTAGAGAGAGAGGGGTGTAGAGAGAGAGAGGGGTGTAGAGAGAGAGGGGTGTAGAGAGAGAGGGTGTAGAGAGAGAGAGAGGGGTGTAGAGAGAGAGAGAGGGGGGTGTAGAGAGAGAGGGGTGTTAAGAGAGAGGGTGTAGACAGAGGGGTGTAGAGAGAGGGGTGTAGAGAGCTGTGCCCCTGGGTGTCAATTTGACACTAAAAAGGGTGATAACAGTGAGTCAGGGGGTGGGGGGGCATTCAAAGGTTATGGAGCAGACACAAGGGAAAAAATCTCATACTGTGGGTCAATGTGACACTAAGAAGGGTGCTAACATTGGGCCCTGGGGGTCAATGACACACTAAGAAGTTTGCTAACAGTGGGTCATGGGGGGGGGGGGGGCGGGGTATTCAAAGGATTGAAGCAGACATCCTTATAAAAGTGATAAAAATAGCACGTATCACTGGCGTCAATTTATATTTAAATCAAGATAAGGAAAACTGACAAGTGTGTAATACGTCCCGTGTTCAGTTTGCACACCTAATCATTAATAATAATAATACGTGTAGTGCTTGCTCTCATAACACTACCAGTAGTAGCGGTCACTGTTGCCCAAAATAATGGTACTTCTTTTATAGGCTTGAGGGAGATGAAAGGCAGAGCAAGAGTAGGGAGGATACATATGAACCCAAGACGTGCAGGTTGCATACTGATTTCAGTAGTGAGCTCTTAACGCGCTGAGCTAGATTTTGAGCCATTGGGCTTCCCTGCTCCATCATTTGAAGCGAGTTACGCTGGATGCTTTCCATGTTATGTGCGTACGAGTAGATTTGCACTGCCTGTAACTACTGCATGAATAGGGATGCTGCTCGTCCCTTTCAAGCTGTTTGCGCTTGTTTTAAACACTTTACGTTCGTATGAGCTGATTTGCACGGTCCGTACCTTTCGTCCGCCTTATTAATAAGAAAAAAGCAGGTATGGCATTACGTGTCCTAGCGCATATACAGACAAACATGCAGAAATAATGAGTGCATGCAATAATAGCACATTAAAGGTAAACGGTTGGCTTTGCCGACAAAGAGAAGCGCTGTCACGCTGTTCCCATCCCAACTCCCAGTGGCTGGCGAGTTAAGAGGTGAAGGGGAGGAGGAGGGCATTGACTAATGGCAGCAAATGGGTCCGCGCTATATAAAAACGCATAAAATAAATAAATAAAAGGAAGGTAGTGATTCCTAATGGTGAGTGTAGGAGGGAGCCTTGTGACAGATGTTGAGAGCCTTAAAAAGCTGAATTGATTTGGGTAGGCAAAGATTTAAGTGGAAACGTATTTAAGAGTATGTGCGGAAGGGAATGAGATAACAAGCTCTGATGCTCTGAAGTCTGATGCCTAGGCACAGACAAATGGTGGTGCACGATGTGCACGAGGGGGGAGGGGGAGCGGCAGCCTTTGATGTCTGATGCCGAGGCACAGACAAATGGTGGTGTGTTATGTGGCTGACGTGCACGCGCCTGTCTCACATGAACTGTATGGGATCCGCAGCCGTTTTGGTAGACTTTTCTTTTCCACTTACTATAATTCTCGCCAGCAATGCGCAAGCGCATTGGCAGGCGAGACCTAAAAACCTAAGGCAGACCCAAGAGACCTCAAGATCTTCCAGCCCATCTCTCTGCTCCCCTTCCCAGCCAAGGTCATCGAGAAAGCCGTCAACAGGCAGCTAACCCGATACCTCGAAGAAAACAGAATCCGGACCCTTCCCAGTCAGGGTTCCGCAGCAACCACAGCACAGAGACTGCCCTCATCGCCGCCACCGACGACATCAGGACCCTGCTGGACAATGGCGAGACCACAGCACTCATCCTCCTAGACCTTTCTGCCGCCTTCGACACCGTCTGCCATCGCACACTACGCGCACGCCTCCACGCCGCAGGGATCCAAGACAAGGCTCTGGATTGGATCACCTCCTTCCTCTCCTGCAGAACCCAGAGCGTCCGCCTCCCCCATTCCATTCCAGAGCCTCCGAGATCATCTGCGGTGTACCCCAGGGATCCTCCCTCAGCCCGACGCTGTTCAACATTTACATGGTTCCGCTCGCACACGTAGCACGACCTCAACATAATCTCCTACGCCGACGACACTCAGCTGATCCTCTCCCTCACCAAGGACCCCATCACCGCCAAAGCCAACCTCCACGAAGGAATGAAGGCCGTCGCCGACTGGATGAAGACCAGCCGTCTGAAGCTGAACTCGGACAAGACGGAGGTCCTCATCCTCAGCTCCAACCCTTCAGCTGGGACGACTCCTGGTGGTTGACGGCACTGGGGGCAGCCCCGACACCCACGGACCACGCACGCAAGCTGGGAATCATCCACCACTCAACGCTGTCAATGACCAAGCAAGTCAACGCCGGCTCCTCCTCCTGCTTCAACACCCTCTGCATGCTCTGCAAGATCTACGGATGGATCCCGACAGATGCAAGAAAGACAGTCACCCAGGCCCTCGTCAGCAGCAGACTCGATTACGGAAACGCCCTCTACATGGGAGCCCCGACCAAGCTCATCAAACGACTACAACGTATCCAAAATGCCTCGGCACAACTGATCCTTGACGTACCACGCAACGGTCACATCACTCCCCACCTGAGAAACCTGCACTGGCTCCCCGTCAACAAGAGGATATCCTTCAAGCTCCTCATCCACGCACACAAGGCACTCCACAAGACCGGCCTTAACAGACGGCTCTCCTTCTACTACCTTAACCACCAGCTCCGCTCAGCCGACCTCTCACTCGCCATCATCCCGCGCATCCAAAGAACAACCACCGGTGAGAGACCCGTCTCCCACCTCGCCGCCAAGACATGGAATACCCTCCCACCGAACCTACGACAGACCCAAGACCTGCTGACCTTCAGGAGGGTACTTAAGACCTGGTTGTTCGATCAGTAGCGCCCCCCCAGTGCCTTCAGACCCTCACAGGTATGTAGTACGCATTACAAATGATTGATTGATTGATTGATTGATGTGACTCTGTGATAGAAGAAGCACACATGTCCAAAATGCACCAAAATGTGGTCCTCATTGTGTTGGATAAAAACACACAATTGTGACACACATCTTTATACAATCCTCATTGTGATGGGAAAAACACCAATCTCTGTAATAGGCAGCATAATATTTCTTGTGATAGATAAAGGCACACAAACCTGTTGTACAGAATTTAATATGGTTCTTAGTTACACCACTGCCTATCGGACCATAGGTCACATTTAAATAGGAGCTATTGTAAAGCACCAAAGAGCACAATCTTGTGACACACAGTATGACATGGTTTTCAGTGTCCAGAACAAACGTTCATATGCTTGAAACATATAAAGTCGTGGCAGTGTGTATTACACGTTTAAAATATCAACACAAAACTGTAACATGCGTCATGATGTGCTCCTTTTTGCAATGGATAAAAGCTCACATGCTATACACATGGTCACATGAATTGCATAACACGATGCAGTCTTCATTGTGATGGATGAAAATATGTGTGAGATGTTGTTTTCAGAGTGAGGTGTTATAGCGCAGAGTTAAAACACGCACTGTGATGTAATTCATATTCATTGACAACAGAGGGGACCAGTCTCTCACAGGAATGCACATGCAATGAGGAACAGGTTTGTTTCTATTAGGTATCTTAAGACATCTAGTGCTTGATGCACATGATGAACTCAAATGAATTTGTAGCTGTGTCACAGGGTCGAGGATGACTTATTGGAGGAGATTCCATACTCCCCGGTGACTAGGGTGAATGAGGCACTCTTCCTCTGTGTGCAGGCTTTTTCTCCGGTCTGTCCCTTTAAGGAACAAGACTCTGACACCCAAGAAGAAGGCGGTCAGCAAGTCCGGATGACGTCTCTGCCCCTTACCAATGGGAAGAGAGAGCCCCGCTGATGAAAGCGGAAATGGATGTTGGAACGGATGCTGAGGAAGAAGGGAGACCTGAAGAACGCAGAGAGAGCCAGGTGAACCAGAGCGCTTGGAGGAGAAATGGGACCTCATCGCCTGCAACAAGTGGGGAGGTAACCCCTGCAGAGGAGGAGTCGCCAGGAGGCCAACCGTTTCACGCTTCGCTCTGCCACGCTCTAGGAGGAATGTGACTGAACAAGATACAGTCCGGCTGCGGGCTGCTCACGGGCACTGGGCTGGAAGGCAGCAAAGTAAGTAGAGGGCACACCTCTGCTAAACCGATGGGTTAACCGGACTACACTTGGTGGTGGTGGCTTCTTTGAGTGTGGTGATAGTCCCTGCACTGGCCCTCTACACTTCTACATATTGTTGATGTCCCGACGTTCACCGGTGGTTTTCTTATTTTCTTACCGAGGGACATACAAGTCCATGACTGACCTGGTGGCCTCATAAGAGGAAGAACGGAAGCAGTATTCATACCTAACCTCTACTAGCTGTGTAAACAGATGCACTAGGACTTAAAAAATAAAAACATATTCAAACCATACCTAATAAAAGGGATAAAAGAACCAAGTCGCACGTTGATTCCTACCGGGGCTTAACCCCTTCCTTGGCAACCCGGTGACAAAAATATAATGTAATATAATCCTATTTGTGATTGAAAGAAGTTTATTCTTGGCAACAGTAGTTTAGATAATAGCACAACTTTGCAACAGACCCAGTGGCATGGTCATTGCTGTGATGGGAAAAAGCTAAGATATGTAATACACAACATTACACGGTCCTCGTTGTGATGAATAGCAAAAACCATTTGTGACACACACTACAATGTGATCCCAAGTAAAATAATAGTAGCACACTTATATAACACAAAAAAAAACATGTAACACTCAAAACTAAGGTCATTATGCAGGAAATGAGCAATCTACTGGCATGATTGGGATTGTGACCCTGATGTGATACAAATAGCAACATACCTTAAGGCTTCTAGATCCTCTTCAATTCACAATACAAAGTGCTATATTTATTGTCATTGATTATTAGTGTGCTTGGATTACACGAGCATGCTGTTTTTTTAATTTGCAAAGGTTCTCTTGATTATTCTTAATATGCTTCTGCAGTAGCAGTATTTCATTATTTCTCATTTTCTTTTGAGAACATAATTTTTCCTTGAATAAGCATAAATGTAAAAAAAATGTGAACTATGTAGAATCAAGTAGAAGTAGTTAAATATTTCCTTTCTGCATGCATATTTGCCTGTTGAGTGATCCCTTCATCTATGCCATCTCCAATTTTTATTCTGATTCCTTCCGCTTCCCACTCTGAAACCCCATTATTCCGGCACTTATTAGAAGTGAATCTCAGATTGTTCCCTGGGTGGGAATGGGCTGAAGAAATGTTTGTGGACAGTTACAAAGTAACACATTTGCAGGCACACAAGTACTTTGCAGAGCACTAAAGCCCATGAAGATCACTATCCACACACACACAAATATTTACTCACAATAGTCGTCTTTTTCAAATTGTAGATGTATATTTGTGCATATTAGCCCTTGGGCTATTCAGTACTGGAGATAAATGCTTTTCTCTTGACCAGGCCTATATATAGCCGTCATTGTGATGGATAAGTGTCCACATTTCTATGATACAATACAATGTAATTTTATTTAGTTCCATAAGATCCATAAGATCATACACATTGGTAATATACAGCATTATGTTATAGGAGCTTTCTGTTAAAGTAATAAGTGATAATACTAAATCACATTAATGTGGTACTTTTTACGATGTCTAAAATAACATGAACCTGTTCAGTACAACATGATATTACTGCGATAGAAGCAGCACACATGTCTAGAATGGCCCAAAATGTGGTCCTCACTGCGTTTGATAAAAGACACAATTGTGACACACATCTTGATACGGTCCTCATTGTGATGAATAAAAGCACTTACCTCTGTAATAGGCTCCATAATAGTTCCTGTGTCAGATAAAGGCACACAACATTAGCCCTAGGGCCTTTTTGTGATGGAGATAAATTCATGTCCTATGTAACAGGTCTGTATAGAGCCATAATTGTGATGGATAAGTGGATAAGTACACACATTTCCAAGATAAAATACAATGTAGTTTTTTTTAAGCTACCCAAGATGATGCACCCTACAAAAACACAGCATAATGTTAAAGCAGCTTACTGTTAAAGGAGCTTTCTGTTAAAGGAATATGCAATAACACTAAATCACATTAATGTAGTGTTTTAATGATAGCTACATTAACATGAACTTGATCAATGCAACATGGTATGACTCTGTGATAGAAGAAGCACACAAGCCTAAAATACACTAAAATGTGGTCCTCATTGTGTTGGATAAAAACACACAATTGTGACACAAAACTTGATATGGTCCTCCTTGTGATGGAGAAAAAAAACAACCATAGTAATAGGCAGCATATTTCCTCTGGCAGACAAAGGCACTCAAACCTGTCTCACACAATTTAATATGGTCCTCAGTTTAACCCTTAAAGTGAACATAGGCTGAGGGAGAGGGGGGTGAATACCACTGAGGAGTTGCCTGCGGGGTGCATGACATGAGACCTGGCCTGTATTCCTCACGAGTCTCGTAATATGCTGCTCAATATGCTACATGTACTTCCTTGTTTTCAGATGTTGTCCTATTCCGTGATGCGCCATAATGAGTCAGTCGATCCGTATACAACTGTTTTTAATGATGCCTGCGTGGGGGGTTTTGTCTTTTGTATTTTACAAAATTGGAAATAAAGTTTAAAAAAGAAAAAGAAAAAGTGAACATAGGAGCATAATCTCAAAATCTCAACACAATTCTGTAACATGCGCCATGATGTGCCCTTTTACTGCAATACATAAAAGCTCACATGCTATACACATGGTCACATGAATATTCACCTACCATGATGTAGTCCTCATTCTGATGGATAAAAACATGCACTTGATTTTTTTCTTTCAGAGTGCAGTGTAATAGCACACAGAGTTAAAACCTGCAGTGTGATGCTGTAATGAGTTTGATGGACTACAATTCATAAACAATTCATATTTACCGACAACATAGGGAACCAGTCTCTCACTGGAATGCAGTCTTAATGAGGAACAGGTCTGTTTCTATGAAGTATCTTAAGGCAGCCTTATGATGGTATGCAAGCACATCACAAATTCTCGTCAATGAATTACAAATGAAGAGGTAAACCATCAGGCAGTTTTAGTGCACTGAATGATATTGCCCTCTTGGTGATGGTTAAAGCATGCATCTTTGTAAAACAGTGCATGAGATTGTCCTCTGTTATACATAGATACTGTCTCATATTACTAACAGACATCATGATGTGCTACTTAATGTGATGTATCAAGGCAAACAATCTTGTAACACTTCAAGGCATCTAGTGATCATTGTACTTAATAAACCACATTAAATTGTAATATACTATGTAATATAATCCTATATGTGATGGAAAGAAGTTCATTCTTGGTAACAGTAGTTTAGATAATAGCACAACTCTGCAACAGGCCTAGTGGTATCGTCCTCGCAGTGCTAGGAAAAAGCTCAGATATGTAACACACAATATCATACGGTCCTCGTTGCGATGGATAAAAACAAACAATTGTGATGCACACCAAGACTTGATTCAAAGTATAATAGTAGCTCACTTATAATAGGCAGCATATTTCCTCTGGCAGATGAAGGCACTCAAACCTGTCTCACTCAATTTAATATGGTCCTCAGTTCCACCCTTCACTGCTCCACTTTCAAACTCTATGATCCTAATGACATCACCAAAACATTAGCAACCACCAAACTCAACAACCATTTCAATGACCCAGTCCCCTCAAGTTGCCTTCCCCACATCTACCAAGTCATCTCCCCTCTCTGGACCAAAATCATCAACGCCTCGCTAGTGCAAGGGCACATACAGGACTGCCTAAAAACAGGCCAGGTCACCCCTATACTAAAGAAACCAACAGCTAACTCTTCCGACCCCAAACAAATTCGGCCCATAACCAACATTCCCATGCTAGCCAAGGTCCTGGAAAAATGTGTTCAACAACAACTGAACCAACACATCACGGACTTCAACCTTCTGAACACCCACCGATCGGGTTTCAGACCCGGCCATAGCACAGAAACAGCCATTTTACAAATAGTGGACGACGAAAAAAATCTAAAAAGACTGGAAAATAGGCTCAGTCCTTCAATGGTTCAAATCCTTTCTGGAAAACAGAACGCATTCTTTCATGGTGAACTAAAATCTATCGTGCTCCTCACCGAACTCTCTGGGTGTACCACAAGGCTCTACCCTATCCCCCACCCTATTCAACCTATATGTCGAACCGCTAACCAAACTACTACAGCAGGCAAACATAGCCTACCACATGTACGCGGATGACACTCAACTCTACATCAAGATCTCCTCCATTGAAGACATAATATCAATGAACATGGCACTCAAAAAGACCGTCCACTGGCTAACAACCAACTTCCTCAAGCTAAACTCACAAAAAACAGAATTTCTTCTAATCTCCCCCCTAATAATTCCCAGGAGAAAAAGGAATGGTTCAAGTTGATCACTGCACTTAACTGCATGCCAACTCTGGTCGACTCCACCAAATCACTTGGAATTACACTTGATAAGAACCTTAAAATGCAAGCACATATCAACCTGTTAGCTAAAAACGCAAGCTTTCACCTCAACTATCTCAGGAAAATGAAACCTTTCATCGAGAACCCGGACCTCAAAACTGCTGTTTAGTCCTTAGTCATATCAAGGCTGGAGTACGGATGCACCACCCTCGTGGGACTTCCCAAAATCTCAACCGCCCCATTAAAAGCCTGTATCAACGCCGCAGCTAGACTCCTAACAGGATCCAGAAAATTTTACCACATATCACCACACCTGAAAACACTCAACTGGCTTCCCTTTGAAGCTAGAATCCACCTAAAAATGGGATGCATCACTCACAAGGCACTTCACCACAATACTCCCCCGTACCTATCGTAAAAACTGACCTTATCTGGAGGATTCAGACGTTCTAGGAGTGCTAACAATCTACTCCTGAAACCCTCATGCTTCAGAAAGAAAAAAAACCCTGACAGAGCATTCTCCGGAGCAGCATCAAGAATATGGTGCTCGCTTCCTCCCCACATCAGAAAAATCTCCTCTACTTTTCTGTTAAAAAAAGAAGCAAAATCATTCCTTATGTGTTCAATTCCTCCCATAAACTATCACATGGACCTTTTCCAGATGTACTCCGTATAGTTGCCCCCTCTTTCCCTCGAAAGACACCTTCGCTGCTCTCGACTCGTTGCTAGAAATACTGTTAAGCCTGCGACATTACGAACTTTGTAAAATAAGTCGATCTTATGTATGCTATTCGTTTTGCAATCTGTCCTATTTCGTATTGTGCCCCCATTGTAAAGCGCTCTGATAACCTTCGCTGGGTCTGCTCCGCACTATAGATAACTCTAAAAATAAAATAAAATAAAAATAAAAATGTGCCCTTTTTTGCAATACATAAAAGCTCACATGCTATACACATGGTCACATGAATATTCGCCTACCACGATGTAGTCCTCATTCTGATGGATAAAAACATGCATGTGATTTTTTTCTTTCAGGGTGCAGTATAATAGCACACAGAGTTAAAACATGCAGTGTGTTGCTGTAATGAGTTTGATGTACTACAATTCCTAAACAATTCATATTTACTGACACCAGAGGGGACCAGTCTCTCACTGGAATGCGGTCTTAATGAGGAACAGGTCTGTTTCTATGAAGTATCTTAAGGCAGCCTTATGATGGTATGCAAGAACATCACAAATTCTCTGCAATGAATTACAAATGAAGAGGTAAACCATCAGGCAGTTTTAGTACACTGAATGATATTGCCCTCTTGGTGATGGTTAAAGCAGGCACATCTTTGTAAAACAGTGCATGAGATTGTCCTCTGTTATACATAGATACTGTCTCATATTGCTAACAGACAGCATGATGTGCTACTTAATGTGATGTATCAAGGCAAACAATCTTGTAACTTCAAGGTATCTAGTGATCATTGTACTTAATAAACCCACAATAAATTGTAATATACAATGAAATAACTTCTTGGTAACAGTAGTTTAGATAATAGCACAACTCTGCAACAGGCGTAGTGGTGTCGTCCTCACAGTGCTAGGAAAAAGCTCAGATATGTAACACACAATATCATACGGTCCTCGTTGCGATCTATAAAAACAAACAATTGTGATGCACACCAAGACTTGATTCAAAGTAAAATAGTAGCTCACTTATATAACACCCTAAAACACCTGTAACATTCCAAGCTATGGTTATTGTGCAGGGTATGAGCAAAGCACTGGAAAGATTGTGATTGTGACCCTGCTGTGATTCATGTAGATAAACACCTTTATACCCCTTCATCATTGGCTCAATTGACAACACCTTGGGCCAGATGTAGGTAATTCCGATTTAACGACTCTTAAATACCGACTCATACCGAATCGGTATTTAAGAGACGGTAAATTGGAAGAAGGCAGATGTAGGTAAAAAATTACCGATTCTGTAAGAGTCTGTATTTACCGATTCTGTAAATACCGAATCGGTATTTCACATTGATTCCTATGGGCCTTGAAGCCCATAGGAATCAATGTGAAATACCGAATCGGTATTTACAGAATCGGTAAATACCGAATCTTGCAAGGGTGCAGGGGGTGTCACTTTGACACCCTCTAGCACCCCAAATACAGGCATGTGTGACATGTGGCACACATACATGCCCTAAGGGCATGTCTGTGTGTCACATTGCACAGGTGTGCATGCACAGATGTGCATGCACACCTGAATTCGGTATTTTACCACTCAATAGGATTGGGTGGTAAAATACCGACTCTGAAGGGCCTGTGGCACTCTTTGGAGTGTCACCTACATATGAATTTACAGAATCGGTATATTTACCGATTCGGTAAAATACCGAAGTGGTAAATTTACCGAATCGGTAAATATACCGATTCTGTAAATTCAGACCCACCTACATCTCAAAAGCCAAATACCGGTCGGTAACGGCCGAAATCGGCCGTTACCGACCGGTATTTCTATACCTACATATGGCCCCAAGTGCTTTGTTTAGTATCATCATTTTGGATTACAGAGCAAGCTGCTTTTTAATTCACAAAGGTTGACTTGTGGACCATTAGCTCATAGCTACAGAGGATGTATTTCAAGGAGTAGTCTTCATTTTCTTTTGAGAATTCCATTTTCCCTTGAACAAGTTTACATGCTTACATTTCTGAAAATATTACAAAGCAAGTAGAAGTAATAACATTTGAAAAACATTTTCCCCTGTCACGTAATCCCTTCAGCTATGCCATTTCCAATTTTTAGTCTGATTCCTTTCACTTTCCATCCATGAAACAGATTTAATCCGGCACTTGTTTGAAGTGAATCTCAGATTGTTCCCTGGGTGGGAATGGGCTGAAGAATTGTTTGGGGACAGTTACAAAGTAACACATTTGGAGGCACACAAATACTTTGCAGAGCAACAAAGCCCTGTGAAGATCACTATCCACACACACAAAAATGTTTGCTCACATTCAATAGTCATCTTTTTCCAAGTGTACATATATACTTGTTCACATTAGCCTCTGTGCTTTTTTGTGATGGATCGTTCGATGGATGATGCATGTTCTATGGACCAGGCTGTATAGAACCGTCATTGTGACGTATAAGTGCATGCATTTCCAAGGTACAACACAATATAGTTTTTTTTGTTACTCAAGCTCATACATTTTACTAATACACAGCATAATGTTATACATGCTTTCTGTTAAAGGAATAAGTGATAACACTAATTCACATTTATGTGGTACTTTTAATGATGGCTAAATTAACATGAACTGTTTCAATACAATATTATGTTACTCTGTGATAGAAGAAGCACACTTGTCTAAAATGCACCAAAATGTGTCCTCATTGTGTTGGATAAAAACACACAGTTGTGACACACATCTTGATACGGTCCTCATTGTGATGGATAAAAACACTAACCTCTGTAATAGGCAGCATATTATTTCCTGTGGCAGATAAAGGCACACAACATTAGCCCTTGGGATTTTTTGTGATGGTGATAAATTCATGTCCTATGGACCAGGCCTGCATAGAGCAGTCAGTGTGATGGAAAAATGCATTCATTTCCAAGATAAAATACAATATAGTTTTCTGAGTTACCTAAGATCATACACATGACAACTAAACAGCATATTGTTAAAGCATCTTTCTGTTAAAGGAATATGCAAAAACTATAAATCACATTAATGTGGTATTTTTAATGATAGCTACATTATCATGAACTTGCTCAATGCAACATGATATTTCTCTGTGATAGAAGCACACATGCCTAAAATGCCCCAAAATATGGTCCTCATTGCATTGGATAAAAACATACAATTGTGACACACATCTTGATAAGGTCCTCATTGTGATGGATAAAAACACCAACCTCTCTAATAGGCAGCATATTTCCTCTGGCAGATAAAGGCACTCAAACCTGTCTCACACAATTTAATATGGTCCTCGGTTTAACCCTTAAAGTGCACATAGGAGCATAATCTCAATATCTCAACACAATTCTGTAACATGCGTCATGATGTGCCCTTTTTTGCAATACATAAAAGCTCACATGCTATACACATGGTCCCATGAATATTCGCCTCCCACGATGTAGTCCTCATTCTGATGCATAAAAACATGCATGTGATTTTTTTTCTTTCAGAGTGCAGTGTAATAGCACACAGAGTTAAAACATGCAGTGTGATGCTGTTATAAGTTTGACGGACTACTAATCATAAACAATTCATATTTACTGACACCAGAGGGGACCAGTCTCTCACTGGAATGCAGTCTTAATGAGGAACAGGTCTGTTTCTATGAAGTATCTTAAGGCAGCCTTATGATGGTATGCAAGTACATCACAAATTCTCTGCAATGAATTAGAAATGAAGAGGTAAACCATCAGGCAGTTTTAGTGCACTGCATGATATTGCCCTCTTGGTAATGGATAAAGCATGCACATCTTTGTAAAACAGTGCATGAGATTGTCCTCTGTTATACATAGCTACTGTCTCATATTACTAACAGACATCATGATGTGCTACGTAATGTGATGTATCAAGGGAAACAATCTTGTAACACTTAAAGGCATCTAGTGAAAATTGTACTTAATAAACCCACATTAATTTGTAATATACAATGTAATATAATCCTATATGTGATGGAAAGAAGTTCATTCTTGGTAACAGTAGTTTAGAAAATAGCACAACTCTGCAACAGGCGTAGTGGTGTCGTCCTCGCAGTGCTAGAAAAAAGCTCAGATATGTAACACACAATATCATACGGTCCTCGTTGCGATGGATAAAAACAAACAATTGTGATGCACACGAACACTTGATTCAAAGTATAATAGTAGCTCACTTATATAACACCCCAAAACACCTGTAACATTCCAAGCTATGGTCATTGTGCAGGGTATGAGCAATCCACTGGAAAGATTGTGATTGTGACCCTGCTGCGATTCATGTAGACAAACAGCTTCATACCCTTTAATCATTGGCTCAATTCACAACACCAAGTGCTTCGTTTATTATCATCATTTTGGGATACAGAGCAAGCTGCTTTTTAATTCACAAAGGTTGTCTTGTGGACTGTTAGCTTATAGCTAAGGAGGATGTATTTCAAGGAGTACCCTTCATTTTCTTTTGAGAATTCCATTTTCCTTTGAACACGTTTACATGCTTACATTTCTGGAAATATTACAAAGCAAGTAGAAGTAATAACATTTGAAAAACATTTTCCCCTGTCAAGTAATCCCTTCACCTATGCCATCTTCAAATTTTAGTCTGATTCCTTTCACTTCCCATCCTGGAAACAGATTTAATCCGGCACTTGTCAGTAGTGAATCTCAGATTGTTCCCTGGGTGGGAATGGGTTCAAGATGTGTTTGTGGACAGTTACTAAGTAACACATTTGGAGGCACACAAATACTATACAGAGCAACAAAGCCCTGTGAAGATCACTATCCACACACAAAAAATGTTTGCTCACATTCAATAGTCATCTTTTTCCAAGAGTACATATGTACTTGTTCACATTAGCCTCTGTGCTTTTTTGTGATGGATCGTTCGATGGATGATGCATGTCCTATGGACCAGGCTGTATAGAACCGTCATTGTGTCGTATAAGTGCATGCATTTCCAAGGTACAATACAATATAGTTTTTTTTGTTACTCAAGCTCATACATTTTACTAATACACAGCATAATGTTATACATGCTTTCTGTTAAAGGAATAAGTGATAACACTAATTCACATTAATGTGGTACTTTTAATGATGGCTAAATTAACATGAACTTTTTCAATACAATATTATGTTACTCTGTGATAGAAGAAGCACACTTGTCTAAAATGCACCAAAATGTGTCCTCATTGTGTTGGACAAAAACACACAGTTGTGGCACACATCTTGATACGGTCCTCATTGTGATGGATAAAAACACTAACCTCTGTAATAGGCAGCATATTATTTCATGTGGCAGATAAAGGCACACAACATTAGCCCTTGGGATTTGTTGTGATGGTGATAAATTCCTTTCCTACGGACCAGGCCTGCATAGAGCAGTCAGTGTGATGGAAAAATGCATTCATTTCCAAGATAAAATACAATATAGTTTTCTGAGTTACCTAAGATCATACACATGACAACTAAACAGCATATTGTTAAAGCATCTTACTGTTAAAGGAGCTTTCTGTTAAAGGAATATGCGAAAACTATAAATCACATTAATGTGGTATTTTTAATGATAGCTGCATTATCATGAACTTGCTCAATGCAACATGATATTTCTCTGTGATAGAAACACACTTGTCTAAAATGCCCCAAAATATGGTCCTCATTGTGTTGTATAAAAACATACAATTGTGACACACATCTTGATATGGTCCTCATTGTGATGGATAAAAACACCAACCTCTCCAATAGGCAGCATATTTCCTCTGGCAGACAAATGCACACAAACCTGTCTCACACAATGTAATATGATTCTCAGTTTAACCTATAAAGTGCACATAGGAGCATAAGCCCCATATATATAGGAGCAATTGCAAAGCATAAATGAACACAATGTTGTGACACACAATATGAAGTTGTTTTTAGAGTCCTGAACAGATGTTCATATGATTGATACACTTATAAAGTTGTGGCAGAATCTATAATATGTTAAAAATCTCAACACAATTCTGTAACACGCGCCATGATGTGCCCTTTTTTGCATTACATAAAAGCTTACATGCTATACACATGGTCACATGAATTGCCTACCACAATGTAGTCGTCATTCTGATCGATGAAAACACTGTTGTGTTTTTGTTTTAGAGTGCAGTATAATAGCACACCGAGTTAAAACATGCAGTGTGATGCTGTAATGAGTTTGATGGACTACAGTTCTTAAACAATTCATATTTATTGACACCAGGGAGGACCAGTCTCTCACTGGAATACAGTCTTAATGAGGAACAGGTCTGTTTCTATGAAGTATCTTAAGACAGCCTTATGATGCTAGGCAAGCACATCACAAATTCTCTGCAATGATTTACAAATGAAGAGGTAAATCAACATGCAGTTTTAGTGCACTGCATGATATTGCCCCACTGGTGATGGTTAAGCATGCACATCTTTGTAAAACACTGTATGAGATTGTCTATTGTTATACATAGATATTGTGTCATATTACTAACAGACAGCATGATGTGCTTCTTAATGTGATGTATCAAGGCAAACAATCGTGTAACACTTCAAGGCATCTAGTGATCATTGCACTTAATAAACCCGAATTAATTTGTAACATACAATGTAGTATAATTCTATTTGTGATGGAAATAAGTTCATTCTTGGTAACAATAGCTTAGATAATAGCACAACTGTGCAACAGACCTAGTGGGGTGGTCCTCACAGTGATATACAAAAGCTCAGATGTATAACACACATCATATGGTCCTCGTTGTGATGGATAAAAACAAACAATTGTGATGCACACCAAGACTCGATTCAAAGTATAATAGTAGCTCACTTATATAACACCCCAAAACACCTGTAACACTCCAAGCTATGGTCATTGTGCAGGGTATGAGCAAACCACTGGAAAGATTGTGATTGTGACCCTGCTGTGATTCATATAGACAAACACCATTATACCCCTTTATCATTTACTGGAGAAGCGTGGCTCAATGGTTAGAGCGGCAGACCCTGATGCAGAGGTCTGGCCCGGGACCAGGGTTCAATTTCCCCGGACCTGATAATTCTCGCCTCGGTGCCTAGTCTAATCATGGGTCCCACTCTGTGACTCTGGGCAATAGCTTGCTTAATCTCCACAACAGCCCCAGCAGCGCTTGGATGCCTGGCTTCACCTTGGGGGTGCCCAGGAGTGGACATTTCACAGGAAAGCCAGGATGGGTTCCACAGCGGTATGAATACAGAGCTACAAGGCCTCTGGGTAGAAGTGCGCTATTTAAATACTATACATTTACATTTACATTTACTCAATTCACTACACCAAGTGCTACATTTATTATAATTTTGGATTACATGAGCAAGCTGCTTTTTAATTCACAAAGGTTGTCTTGGGGACAGTTAGCATACAGCTACAGAGGATGTATTTCAAGGGGTAGTCTTCATTTTCTTTTGAGAATTCCATTTTCCCTTGAACAAGTTTGCATGCTTAGATTTTGGGAAATATTCTGAAGCAAGTAGAAGTAATAACATTTTAAAAACATTTTCCCCTATGGAATAATCCCTTCATCTATGCTATTTCCAATTTTTTGTCTGATTGCTTCCACTTCCAACCCTGTAAACAGATTTAATCTGGCACGTGTTAGAAGTGAATCTCAGATTGTTCCCTGGGTTGGAATGGGCTGAAGAAATGTTTGTGTACAGTTACAAAGTAGCACATTTGCAGGCACACAAATACTTTGCAGAACAACAAAGCCCTCTGAAAAATCACTAACCCCACACACAGAAGTATTTACTCACATTCACTAGTCATCTCTTTGCAAGTGTAAATGTATACCTGTGCACATTAGCACCTGTGCTTTTTTATGATGGTCGATTGGCTGGATGATGCATGTCCTAGGGACCAGGCCTGTATAGAGCCCTCATTGCGATGGATGAGTCCACACATTTCCAAGATACAATACAATATAGATTCTTTTAGTTACTTAAGATCATACACATTACTAATACACAGCATAATGTCATAGGAGCTTTCTGTTAAAGGAATATGTGATAACACTAATTCACATTAATGTCGTACTTTTAATGATGGCTAAATTAACATGAACTTGTTCAATTCAACATGATGTGACTGTGTGATAGAAGAAACCCACTTGTCTAAACTGCACCAAAATGTGTCCTCATTGTGTTGGATAAAAACACACAGTTGTTATACACATCTTGATACAGTCCTCATTCTGATGGATAAAAACGCTTTACTAATACCCAACATAATGTTAAAGAAGCTTACTGTTAATGGAATGTGCAATAAAACTAAATCGCATTAATGTAGTACTTCTAATGAAGCTACATTAGCATGAACGTGTTCAATGCAACATGATGTGACTCTGTGTTAGCAGAAGCACACATGTCTAAAATGAACCAAAGTGTGGTCCTCATTGTGTTGGATAAAAACACACAATTGTGACACACATCTTGATACAGTCTTCATTGTGATAGATAAAAACGCCAACCTCTGTAATAGGCACCACAATATTAATTGTGGCAGATAAAGGTACACAACCCTGTCTCATACCATTTAACATGGTCCTCAGTTTGACCTATAAGTGCACATAGGAGCATAAGCCACCTTTATATAGGAGTAATTGTAAAGCATAAAAGAGCACCTTCTTGTGATACACAAAATATTAAATGGTTTTCTGTGTCCATAAGAAAGGTTCATATGCTTGATACACATGTAAAGTTGCGGCAGTGTCTATTACATGTTAGAAACACAAAAGAAAACTGTAACATGTGCTTTGCTATGCTCCTTTTTGCAATGTATAAAACCTCACAATTTACACACATGGTCATCTGAATTGCACACCACAATGTAGTCCTCATTTTGATGGATAAAAAAATACGCAAGAGTTTTTTTTTTTATCAGAGTGTGGTGTAATATCACAGAGAGTTAAAACATGCAAGGTGATCTCGTTATGAGTTTGATGGACTAAAAGTCTTAAACAAATCATATTTATTGACACCAGATGGGACCAATCTCACATGAATACAGTTGTAATGAGGAATTGGTCTATTTCTATTAAGAATCCTATGGTAGCCTTGTTATTGTATGCCAGCACATCACAAAGTCTCTGCGATTAATTACAAATGAAGAAATAAACCAACATGCAGTTGTAGTGCACTGCATGATATTGCCCTCCTTGTAATATTTAAAACATGCACATCCATGTAAAACTATATGAAATTGCCTTCTATGATAAATAGACAATCTCTCATGTTGTAACAGATAGCATGATGTGCTCCTTAATGTGATGTATCAAAGCAAGGGATCTTGAAATCTGTCATGGCATCTAGCGCTCATTGCACTTGATAAACACAAATTAATTTGTTACATACAATGAGATATATTCCTATTTGTTATGGAAAGAAGTTAATTCTTGGTAACAGTACTTTAGGTACTAGCACAATTTTGCAACAGACCTAGTCGTGTGGTCATCACAGTGATAGGAAAAAGCTCAGTTGTGTAACACACAACATCATGCGGTCCTCATTGTGATGGATAAAATCAAACTGCTGTGATGCACAACATGACTTGATCCAAAGTATGATAATAGTAGCTCATATATATAACATACCAACACATCTGTAACACTCAAAGCTATGGTCATTTTAGAGGGCAGGAGCAAACCACTGGCAAGATTATGATTGTGACCCTGCTGGTTCTTTTTTTTTTTAAGGTTTCCAAAGAAAGTTTTATTCGGCTGACGCGTTTCAACCAAACTGGTCTTTCTCAAAGCCAATACATACGTGGTGATTATACCCTATCACCTATAAACACCAAGCTCACATATGAGTAAACATAGTGAAAAGACTTTGTTGGACCTTGTACGATGCCCAGAACCTTTGGAATAAGGCCTGATATAAATAGGTCTAGGCAACGTAAATAAATTAACACAAGTGCATGATTTACCTTATGCTTTCACATGATCACAATATATAGGGTCATCAAAAATATATATAAATATTTATCTTAATAACAGATAAACATTTAAGTTCTACTAAGTTTCTAAACTTGTATAATTAATGGAAAGCACATACTCGACACGGGTACATTGAGAAACGCCACCCGAAAATAACAAATCCAATGCCTGTCATCCCAGCACACCATGCGCAGCCGCCACGCCGCCCCGCAACCATGACCCTGCTGTGATTCATGATGCTTTTTCAATAAAGGATTTAATAGCGCACAATGTTGCAATATGAAATGTGATATAATCATTTTAATGGACTAAACTATCAAAAACAACTCCTGCTTATCAGCACCTAAGGGGAACAATCTCTGTCAGGAGTGCACTCAGAATCGGGTACAGTCCTACCTCTATCAAGCATCTTAAGGCAGCCTTATGAAATTTTTGTGCAGTGAAATGCCGGCGGTGGGGAACGCGAGTCTTTCAATGAAGGGCTCAGCTCCTTCAATTATAAGTTCCCGATCGAGGTCCTCCTCTGCTGCCTCGTCTCTCCCTGGTATGCCAACAATGCGGAAGTCCTTGAAATACTTGTGTTCCCCACCGCCGGCATTACACTGCACAAAAATGTCAATGCATCACGGGTTCTGCCAGAAATCATACGCTTCACATGGGATGTACATCGTACATGAGGAGAAGAACCATGTGAGGCCCCCATGAGAACCATTCACAAAGCTACAGCTTGAAAGCCATTAACAAGTCCCCCCTGTCATCATCTAATTATTTTGAAGCGTGAATATCATATTGAAGCACCAGCAACCGCCGCGGTCGTTTCTGGACACAAGAGAAAAAGGACCACACCCCTTGAGTTCATAAGGCATCATCACCCGTGAGAATTCCCTCACCTCAAACGTGAATGACCAGGTCCTGGTCCTGAGGAGAACCCTGAAATCAAATAGGGTTCTGAAATGTGTCGACCCCACCCAGCCAGCAATAATCACCACCAATCAACCGACCCATACCGAGTACAAACAGGACATTTAGGCCTGGTGTAACTGTTTAACTGCGTCGCTGGTTATGGCAGGTGTATGTAGTGAAACACATAACTGAATTGTACCGCCATTGTTCTTTATGTTAAAATAAGGACTGGTCTATTGTTTTGTCATGTTTGGCCATTTCCTAAGTATTTGTTATATGTCCAAAGTACTGTTACCATTGTGTTGTTGATATATGTTTGTACTATTTGTTCTTCTTTAAGACATGAAAGAAATATCCATCTTGTTTGTTCCACAAATAAATGAACAAATAACAAGTGTAATGAAAACAATATAACTACTTGAGAATCTAAGGTGGTTATTTATGAATGTATTTATTCCAAAATGTACGTCCAGACCTTTTTCTTGTTTCCAACTTTCTAAAAAGTGGCATTTTTAAAATTGAGGATTGAAATATGAATTTACCATTCAAGATGGTTTTAAATTACTCTGATACCATTCATGACTTTCCTACCTGCTCCCAATCAAAAATTAACACTTATTAAATGTAATAAGGTACCCAATGGTATGCTATGAAAGAGGCAGGCCTTGCAACAGTGACTACCAGGACATGTCAGATTAAAAACTACATGTCCAACTTTTTAAAGTAAACTGCACCTTGCCCTATGTGCTTTTGAGGGCCTACCCTTTAGGTGACTTATATGTACTCAACAGATTGGTTTATGCTTGGTAAAAGGTTTATTTTGACATGTGGAAATGGCAGTTTACAATTGCACCCACAAGCTGCAGTGGCAGACCAGGGACAGGTTAAAAAAAGTCTACTTAAGTGGGTGGCTCAAAAAGTGCTGTTGGGACACTAATAGCATTTAATTTACAGGCTGTGGGTGTACATGCAATATCACTTTACTAGGTACTTGCAAATAAATTAAATGTGACAATGGGGTCTGTAGCCCAATTTTATCATGTTTTAGGGAATGGGAACAAGCACTTTAGCACTGGTTAGCAGTCCTAAGGCCAACAAAAGCAAATTCATAAATATAGTGGGGGTGAAGGCAATAAGCTTTGGGGATGATCACCCTAAGGCTGACTGGTCTAACAAGCATTGACTTGTAACACACTCCATAATATTTTTCTCCTGGTGATGTTTAAAGCATGCACAACCCTGCAATACACACAGGACTCGACAAATCCACTCGCATTTGCGAGTGAGAATGGATGAGGATGAGCTATTTTTAGGTCCTACTCGCCCTTTCTGGCGAGTAGAAAATCAAACTAACTTTTGTCCTATGTCTTTGAAAACAGAGCAAAAGTGACAAGATAACACGATTTGAAGGCATTTTTATTGCTCACAAAGGGATTGAGCAATAAAGATGCCTTTAAATCTTGTTATCTTGTCACTTTTGCTCCGTTTTCAGAGACGGAGGTCAAGTGGGTTGCAGTCAGGTCGAGGGGATTTTCCATGGCACCAGACCTTCAGGACTAGTACCATTTTTCGGATTTGTCGAGCCCTGACAGTATGAAAATGTCCTCTGTGATGAATAGGCACACGCTCATATTACTAACAAACACCTTGATGTGGCCCTCAATGTGATGTATCAAAGAACAAAATCTTGTAGCATGCCATATTATCTGTTTCTCAGTGTGAATGGTAAAACCACATGCAATTGTAATATACTAGTGATATAGTCCTTATTGAATAGAAAAGAAATTCATGCTTGATAGCAGTAGCATTGATAACAGCACAAATTTGCATCAGACCTAATGGTGAGGTAATTGTTATGAGAATAGGGTCAGATGTTTAACACACAATATCATATGGTCCTTGTTGTGATGGATAACAGATCACACTTTTTTGACACACACTAAGATATGATCCATATGATGGCAATAGAAGCACAGACATATCAGGCACCTAAACATGTGTAAAACTCATAGCTACTGAAAGACAAACACCTATGTATCCCCATTTTAAAGATCAAAATAGGTTCAGCTCTACTCTTGCCTTCCAGGTCTTATCTGAGCGACCTCAAGTTCTTATGTTGAAGTTGACGTTTAACCAGATTTTCACAATTTATGGACAGAATTTACTTACAAATTGTCAAATGCCATAATTAGAGTTGGACGAATGGAATACACCTTCACAAACGAGATGGAGATCCCGTCTGCAGTTTTACAAGTGCTACAATGCTTAATCCGGGCCCTACATTTTTTACTACTTTAAGAAAATAGCACATGTGGCTGGAAACTGAAAAGCAGCTCTTCACTTCGCAAATGTTCAAAATACCAACTGAATTGAGGATGCAGAACTACACAAATTCAAAGGGAAACACAGTGAAAAGATGGATATTTAGCAGTTAGGAACTATTTTTTAAAGGTATTGTCTAAATAATACACTATTTTAAATCCAGTATGGTCAGTTAAATATTCGCTGGATGAAATAAGAAAGCAGTGTTTGCTAAATGCATATGTATTCTGTAATAAATTGTCAGTCACATACGAAAGGGATCCAAATAAAGACTGTTTTTTTGACAAATATATACTATACCAAATAGGAAGACACTATATGTAAAATATAATCTGGTCCTCATAAACAGACTTGTAAAAAAACACACACCGGTCCTCGTAAAGCTGTTTGCTGTCTTTATGTAGTGTGTAAAAATGGTCTTCATAACTCTTGGATACGGGACATGTGCGGTCCTCATAAGGGGGTTATGTCAGAAAGTCTCAAAACTATTCCCATAATCGTTTTTTGAAAATCTGATATAACTTTCATACTGTCATTAAAGTATAAACATAAAATGTATGATCATTTTGATTCTCTGATGATCAGAAAGGGTGGCCCTCATAATGTAGGTTTTTTTCACTGGTCTTCATAGAGTGATATAAACATGTATGGGTTGTGTATGTGTGTGTGTGTGTGTGTGTGTGTGTATGTGTGTGTCGGTGTGTGTTTGTGTGTCTGGCTGTGTGTTGTACACATGTTGTGAGTGTGTGACACATGTATGGTAGTAGGACTCTGCTTACAGTGGGCTTCTGAGTACTGGGACCATTGGGGTTCATTTTGGATGACCCCTGGCTTACCATGAGACAATATAGATGGTGGGTACAGCTTCCCCAGACACTAGACTACAGACTGCATCTCTGTGATTGGAGTGCAAGACTGAGAATCTGAAGTGAAGGAGGATGGAGACAGAGCTCCCCTTAGAGATTGGTGACAGCCGGGCGTAGAGATCTCATGTTTCATTGTTCCTTTGTATTGGATAATCCTGCATGGAGTGAGCATCATTGCCACCTGCTGTGAAAACCACATCCTTGCACAAGGGCTGTGTCTGAGGAACACATTTAAAGGAGAACCCAACCAAATCGATTATGAAAACCTCGCATAGTGGGACCACAATCCCTGCCTAGAAGATGTGCACAAAAGTGAGATCCAATCCACCCTATTTTGTTCCTGTTGCAAGTTTTTCATGGCCAATGAAAAACTTGGAAAGGAGTTCTCTGCAGAGTACTCAAAGAACTTTCTCTCTGAGGGCAAGTCTCCTTAGAACGTAGAGCTCTGCCTGTCTGCTAGTTAGTGGATGGAGTGTGCCTGGCACAGTAGGAGAAGAAACTTTCCAGGAGGAGAAATCTAGCATGTTCCGAGCATGGGAAAGGCCAGAGAGGGCGAGCGACTACCAGGGAGCAAATACAGGAGGGACCCTTGAGTGGAGGGATCTCTCTTTCTCCCAAAATAGTTTTGGTCGAGAACCGCATCAAGCCTTCTACAAAAGTCAAATATCAAGTGTGTCCTACGGTCGGCCAAGACTAAAAGAGTAGTGCTCCCACTGCTGACGTTGGGGTCAGTGTGCTCTGTCTTTGCTGAAAAGTGCACACTAATTGGCCAACTACCAGAAGTCATCCAAAAAAGTTGTGATCAACCAGAGGCCACAATTTCATCTGCACATGGCCAAGTGAGGCCACAGCTGACGTGATCAAGCTCATCCCAACTCAACCTGGCCTAGAGAAACTGCAACTGCAAAAGGCCAGAGCTCAATCAATCAATCAATCAATCAGGGTTTTGTAGAGTTCACTACTTACCTGTGAGGGTCTCTCCCCTCACTGAGGGGGGGGTGTGAGCAGCTCAGTTAGGGCCATTCGAAGAGCCAGGTCTTGAGTTCCTTTCTGAGTTAGTGCAGTGTCGAGATCCGTCAGAGGTGAAGAGGGAGTTTGTTCCAGGTCTTGGCCTTGATGTAGGAGAAGGATCTGCCACCTGCTGTGGCCCTGTGGATGCGAGGGACTGCACCTAGGGCAAGGTCGGGGTAGTGGAGGTTTCTCTGGAGTGCGTGGAAGGAGATTCGGCCGTTGACGTATTGGGGTCCAATGTTGTGGAGGGATTTGTAGTGGTGTGTGAGCAGTTTGAAGTTTATTCTTCTTTCGACAGGGAGCCAGTGGCAGTCGCGGAGGTGCTGGGTGATGTGGTCATGTTGTGGGATGCTGAGGACGAGTCTGGCTGGGGCGCTATGGATGGTCTGGAGTCTGCGAAGGAGTGTTTTGTTGGTTCCAGCATAGAACGCATTTCCGTAGTCCAGTCTGCTAATGATGAGTGCATGGGGGTCAGTCTTCTTCGATTCGGGGGAGATCCATTTGAAGAGCTTGCGGAGGATGCAGAGGGCGTTAAAGCATGCAGAGGACACAGCGTTAATCTACTGGTTCATGATCAGAGAGACTTGATTTTGATGCTGAGGTTACGTGTGTGGTCAGTTGGGGTGGGTGGGTTTCGGAGGGCAGGGGGGGCACCACGTGTTGTCCCATGCAAAGGGGGTAGAGCCGAGGATGAGGACTTCTGTTTTTTTCGCATTGAGCTTCAGGCAGCTGTTGCTCAACCAGGTTGTGACAGCTTTCATCCATTCTTGGAAGTTTTGCCTGGTGATGTTAGGTTCCTTGGTAAGGGAGAGGATCAGAGCTGGATGTCATTGGAATTGGAGATGATGTTGAGTCTTTGGTTTCTGACCATAGTTGCGAGGGGGGCCATATGGACATTGAAGAGAGTCGGGCTGAGGGAGGATCCTTGGGGTACTCCGGATCTGATCTCTGTTAGTTCTGAGAGGAAGGAGTCTTAATCTCTGTGCTCTGCCTGAGAAGAAAGATCGTTTCCAGTCTATGGTTATTCCTTGGATGGTGGCATCGTGGAGCCTGGTGACTAGAGTGCAGCATGAGACAGTGTTGAAAGCAGCTGATAGCTCCAGGAGGATGAGCGGACGCCGTGGGGCCTTGGTCGAGAAGGGCGCGGATGTTGTCGGTGGCAGCAATAAGGGCGGTCTTGGTGCTGTGGTTGCAGCGGAATCCGGATTGAGAGGTGTCTAGGAAGTTGGTAGTTTGTATGAAGTGTGCTAGCTGGATGTTCACTGGTGCAATGGCGGCCCTGTGGAAGATGTGCGGCGGGCAGGGGTCAGTGGGTGCTGCAGAGTGAATGCTCAGGGAGATGACGTGTTGAAATCCCTGAATTATGCAAATACCAAGCGAGGTTACCACCTCAGCCCTAAAGGCTCAGAAGCTGCAAGTGCAGGACCATGGCACTCGGGCATCACACACCTGCGCAAACTGCAACATGCAAATGTTATGTTAAAAAGAGAAGCGCACGGCTGCCCCCAGAAGGGGGCTTCCTGCTGCCAGTCACAAGTAAGACGACAGTAAAAGACAAGGCAGGCGTGGTCAAGCAAGAGAACAACCAGGACTTTAGTTGCTTCTGAAAACTTAAGTGGGTTTGAGTCTTTCTTAGCGAAGCCGGAAAAGAGTTCTGTAGGGCTAGAGCAAAGACGGAAAAGAACTACAGCTGCTCTGGCTCTTCTCTGATGGGGCATGGAGGCCACATTCAAGTCTCTCATAGAGGAATAAAATTGCATCAGAGCAGCAAGACTTGACAAATGCAGGTAACCGTGGGGCTTGAAAACTGTGTGTGAACAAAGACTGAACAGCAGACCGAAGTTTAAGAATAAATCCACAAAGAGAAAAGGGAACTGAACTGTCGGATGGATATGCTTTGGGGGTGACTGAGTGACAAGAGCCTGTGCCTAATCAGTGTAGTCTCCAAGATTTGATGCCAGTGATTATTGACTCTGCCAACTCCATTAGTGGGGTTGGGATCAGAAAGGTGTAGTGTCCAAGGTTGTAAATAGGATTTCCACCATATATTGCATACCTGTAACCGTGCTGTGCATCATAAGTAACGCTTTGTGACTCCAGTCTGTAATGGCACAGACAAGCTGAAAAACAATGGATTGGAGTGGCAGCTAGAGTAATTAACAGTGACTAAGATTAATTCAATTAGTCCCTTCCATCAGCATGCGCAATTGTTGTGAGAACATCCTAATATGGAACAAGATAAATGCTATCGAGTTGAGCAAATAAAATATGACTACAGAACAAAACTCTTGCATAAAATAACCATGTTTCACGTGTAGGGCTGCAGCATGGCTCTGCAGACTACCAAGGTTTCCATTATCATTGGAAGGGTGGGCCCTTCGAAACAGCTCTCAGTGCCCGAGCTGTTTCACTCCTTCTGGCCTTTAAACATGCAGCACCAGTGCAGAACCTTCATCTCTAAGAGATGTCCTGAGATTGTCTTCAGCAGAGCCAGGAAGCAGAGTCAGCGCCCTGTCGTCATGGTTCATGCCAGTGCCCGAGGCCAGGGCTCGAACATCCGCAGATACTGTCTGTGCATCTTGTGCAACCGGCCCTTAGGGACGAGGAGACGAAATGCCAACGAGGGAGGGTCGACTCTGCTGGGCACTCCTGCCTTCTGAGGCTCCCTGGCCTCCATGTCACTGGGATGAGGCAAGGAGGGCAGAGTGTCTCTGAGTTAGGGCAGAAAGGAAAATTCACGAGCCAGAGAAAGGCCTGGGCAGTCCTCTGCTGTTGTGCCACCTTCGTTGCAAGTTCAGAAGCCCAAGGCACACACACATTGGGTGTCTTTGTCTGGATTATGATCAGAGCAGACAGGGCACCCTCTCGCTAGTAAGACCACCATGGGCAAATGTGAAGACGGGGTTGGTCGTGTATCAACAGCCCCCGTACTGAGAGGCATGGCATCCAAAAACCTGGCAAAATTGGTCCGGTTACTCAATTAAATAATGTTTCCACCCACATATCTTTGGCCTCGTGGTTCTTAAAGGTGCACTCAGATTTTCATCCTTCCAAGGTCAATGAAATGAATAAGATTAATTATGGATTCAATAAAAGTTTGTTACTCAATGCCAAGATGTCCCAAGGGGTGAACGTTCGCTTTACCAATACATATGTAAAAATAGCTGAATGGTTGGAGTGACTGCTGCTAAGGTAAACACATGTGCAGCTCACAGATTTGACTCTCACTGTGGGAAGCTCTGCCTTGCATCTTCTGGGTACCAGTACATTTGCTAATATCAAGAAATGTGTACTGAAAGTGCAAAGAGGTCAGTGTTACTAGACTATATGTGCCTGGGGAATTTCATGCCAATTCTTTGCAGTCGTATCACAAACTATGCAAATTAACGCAAAGAGCTCTAGGATCTTGGATTGCCCTTGTGCATTTGTTCACTGAGGATTGGACTGAACAATGAGTATAAAATGTTGGTTTCTACATATGATATGGTGAATAACTTGGGGAAAAATGTCAACACCAGTACTGGATTCCTAGTGATAGGGGAACGCCGGAACACAAGTGCACCTGTGCAACCTGTCTCATTTCACCACAGAAACCCAGTCTGCCTGCGATGTGCATGATGCAGAAATCTTAGATGGAGGAGCCACGTGGTTCTTTTGAGTCCTTCAATCCAAAGAGCTGAGCCTTGATGTTGCTTGTTCCTACCATCCATCCACTAACCTCATGCACCACGAATTAAAGACAAAACAAACCTTTCATGTAAAACAGGAAGGAGAAGAGATGCCCTTCGAGTGGAGATAGCGCACAATGTCATTTCAGAAAACATGGGTCAAACACAGTTTCCCCCCGGCACCAAATTGTGTGATCCTAGGCAATTATTTAGCACCTTTTTCTTCATTCTCGCGTAAGAGTCAGGATCTGTACTGTTCAAAAATCTCAGTTTTTCTTTTCTTTTTTTCAACAACTCTTTATTGGAAACAAATAGTAAAGTCATGGGCAAGGAGGGGACCTTGGGATTACTAGGAAAGGAGAAGGTGGCAAAAAGGGATGGGCAGTCAAGAGTACAGCTAATCCCACTTAGTTACAAAGAATAAAAACGATATGCATTGAAGGCTTCTAGGCACATCTAGGCAATAATATAACAAAGGCCCCTCACAGGCAGACGTCAGAAAGAGACTCAAGGCCTGGCTCTTTGACAAAGACACAGCACCCAGCTACTCCTAAGGGGGACAGTGTGCACTTTACACATGCTGTTAAGTGATTGATTGATTGATTGAGGCAGTTCCAGGTAGGTCAGGGCCCTGGCAATCCATCTCACTAGATCACCATGGAGACTCGCCTTAGTTATGATCTTTGTTGGGGATAGAGCATCACATTCCATTCCAGTTATTTTTTGTATCCAGAAAACTGGGAACATTCCAGGATAAGGGGCATCCTTCTGGGGAGCGAGGCTAATGATTTCACAATGGTTAATAGAACGTCACTGGCATACAGGAATGGTTTAATAGCTCCAGTGGATGAGGGCAGACCTGATATTGTCATTGATGAACGAACCATTGAAGCTGCCATTAGTGCTTCATACAACTAGTGCACTTTAGAGATAAAATGATGGCGGACGGCGGCCCTCTCAAAGGTGTGGAAAAGGTATACCCACTCGACCCTACTGAAAGCCCTCTTTGTATTACTTTAGGAGGCTAGAACCTCTAACCAGCGGTCCATGATTAGGCCTGGGCAGTGAACTTCACTCCGTTCGCAGAGTTTGCTGAGTTTCCTGCACTTTGCACTCCGCAGAGTTCGCGGAGAGAAGAAAACTCTGCTGCGCGAAGTGCAGCAGAGTTTTACCCCACTCACGATCGCGAATGGTAAGTTTGCGATCGCAAACGGTAAGTTCACGAGCGCTAGCTGCCGCTCGGGTAGAATTTCTACCCGAGCAGCAGGAATACCAGCACAAACTGCAGTTCGCACTGCACTCCGCTACTCATGGAACTTCGCAGAGTTTTTTGGTAACTTTGGGGAGTCACAAACTATGCCCAGGCCTGTCCATGATGTCCTGACGAAGATGTGACAGCATGCAAAGTGGTTCCAGGAAAACCTACCATGTGTGAAACCAACATGTGATCTGTGGATTACCAATGGTAGGACCTTACCTAGCCTAGTAGCTAAGCTATTTGCAAGAATTTTAATGTCCACGTTAATGAGAGATATCGATCTATAGTTGGGGCATGTGAGAGGATCATTAGAAGCTTTAGATGATAGGGATATGAGTTTTTATTAAATAGGACACTCAGGGAGTCAGGGGTTTGGGCTTCCTTAAAAACTTTGTCGAGCACTGGATGTGCAGAGACTTAGCTGTTTTGTAAAATTTGTCTGGATAGCTGTCTTCTCTAGTTGAGTGGCATGTGTGGAAATCAGATTTAGCATCTGAAATTACCTCTGTTGTGCACTATCCTTCTAGTTAATCACCTTCTTTTCAGATGCCACACATCCAACCTCATCCTGGCATCACATTTAATCAATCAAATTTCCTCTTCAATCCTTTTGAACGCTAAAGTATTTAGCCTGGAGTTGGAAATAAGGGGAATTATAATGACTGCCAAAGTGGAGAGGATGGGTAAATAGTCCCTTGTAAGATTTTGTCTCTGTAACAATCAGCAGATAATGGAACTTGAAGAATGGTTGCAACCTTACCTCCCCACACCTACTGCACAGTGCAAGAACCACATTTAGCAACCGGAGTTGTGGATGGATGCCACCGGCAAGGGCTTGCAAAGGTGCTCACTTTGCATTGACCTTCAGAGTGCATCACAGAGGTCCTGTTGACATTAAACTTCATAACCAGCATAGTGTGATTAGTGGCCATAGCACTTTTAGCGACAATGGTGAGGCCTGCGCATCATCTTCGGGATGCTAGTGAGTGAAGTCACTAATGTGTTTTGGACCATTTGTTGTTTGATGCCAATCGCTGCATCATCAGACAAGTAAGGCACAATTTATTCATGTACGCTTCATGAGCCATCAACACAGTGGCAGGCCTGTCAATCGGCATAACATGACTATGATTATTCGCGCCAAATATTTTAAGTGTGACCCGCCGGTAGACTTACAGTGGGGCACTGGAATGCAGATACTGGGACCTCAAGCGGTGTACGCGCAGTGCAGGGATGTGTGCCAGGTCGACTCTTGTACCTGCACCAAAACACGCAGGCTGCAGTGTCAGTGTGTCTGTGTTTGGTGAGGGGTCTCTGATGGTGTTGATCCAGCGCTCTCACCAAAATTATGCATAAATGTCTCTATCTACTACCACTAAATTTACCATACAACACTAGGCCGATATCAACAACAGAGCGACTGAATCATGAGGTGATAAGATCTATATATGTTGTTTTAAACTACCCACAATAAACAAGACCAGCTTGTTATTTAGAAAGTTTATTTAAACATATCTAGAAAAACTCAGGTTTTGGAATTTTATTACACAAGCATTAGAAAAAGTCATAAAGAAAGGTTTATTCAGAATTAATAAAAAGAGCATAAATCAAGAATTATTATTCATTAGCAGAAATAAGTAAAATTAAGCATTTCCAAACCCTAACTATCTCTCTGTCTCTACCCTCATCACCTAGAAATAAAGCATATAATAAAAACTCCTTTCCTTACATATGTTGTCCATCAGCATAACACGTCCCTCAGGAATCTCGAGCGCAAGCCAAATGTCTGCTGTTTGGTCTGATTCTTATACCCTAAAATAAGCTGAGCTAACTATTTTTCACATTCCAGCAGATGAATACTAGCTCTCCATTGGCTGAGCCACCTCGTGCCACAGTAAATTGTAACATCTCCTTTCCACATGTCCGGGCAAATTCACTAGTTCATTGTTCATGCAGAAGTCTTGGCAGCATTTCCTCAGGCTGCTACAATTTGTAGCGAAAGGAGTTCAAGCAATGCAAATCTATCACGTCTCTTCCTTCCAACCTTGAGCCTGTCCGTTCTGAGCTCCGTGGCACGTTAGCAAATTTCTCCACAGAGTCATCTTTTAGCAGTTCTTTCCAAAACCTTTCAAAATAAAAGCTCATAGGTTTTTCATCCTTTTCAGAATTATTTTCTCTTGTGGCTTTTCATCAATAGGCCTCTTTTCAAAAGCGTCATTTTTCTGCGCCACCTTTGCTTGCGTCACTTTTTTAAAAGTGCACTATTTTTCTGCAGCCATCTCTAAGCTTCATTAGTATAACTATTATATAAACAAACATAAAAGAGAAATTAATAAAAGAAATACAGTTTGTTCTGTTGTCACCCTGTTGTATCCTCGTGCTTATACTCGTGCTCGCCTCGCCGCATGCACTGGAACTTGGAATCCTATGTGTGGGATTCCTGTGATTCTTGTGCAGCGGTTGGCGTGGGCTTTTCTCCTGTCTATCTCGGCTCATAAAATAAATTACCTTTATCTATCCAACGACGTGCTGAGTACTTCTTCTTATCCTGATTACTTCACTGGCGACGTCGGAGAAGCGAACTCACGCAATTTTCGGAGCCCACAGCCCCGGGATCACCGGACAAGATTACCGTTGCTGAAGCTGTGTGCGCAACCTTCACCACGCACCTCGCCGAAGCTTCATTATCAAAAGACCCTAATCATCGCGAAAATCCCGCTCTCTCTACTAAAGCGGTGAGAATTTCATGCTTTTATTTCGTTTTCTTGCATTTTGCCATATTGAATAAACGCATGCGCACCTCCACGCGCCAGAAACTCCACGCCTCGAGCAAACCAGCGCACGCGCACAAGCTCGCTCTTCAACTACAGCTTCACGTCACAAAGGCAGTGTCAGCACAAGCAGCGTCAAAGGCAAAGGCAAAGGCAGCGTCAGCACAAGCAGACTCCGTGTTCCACGTTCGAGTTACATCATAGAGGCAGCGTCAACACCAGTAAATTTCAGTCTCTCAGTCTCCTTGCTTCTGTGACATCACAAAGCTTCCCTTCCAATAAACCTCTTACTCTGATCAACAAAGGACTACAATTACCTCACAATAGTTATAATAACAAGGGAATTGCTTACAATTCAAGCTATTTTTCAAGGTTATTTATGACTTCACATTCTCCCTGAAAATATTTCTGTGTCACTTACAATGGAGAGTTTTAATGCTCCACCACCTTTTCTGGCATGTCCAGGTGAACCTCCATTAGAGTGGAAACAGTGGCGTGAAGGGTTCGAAGCTTACCTTGAAGCCATAGGTGGAGAAAATTACACGGACAAACGAAAACTCGCAATTCTCAAACATTCTCTGGGTGCTGAAGGAAGACAAGTCCTTTCTCATCTTCCTCCGTTAACTTTTGACAATTCTTCTGAGGAAGAAACTGACGTTTATGAAAATGCCATCATGCAGCTTGATAAACAATACATCAAGAAAGTCAACGAAGTTGTAGCTCGTCACAAGTTTCTAAGCAGACAACAACTTCCCATTGAACCCATTGATTCGTTTGTCAAAGATTTGAGAATTCTGGCTGCCAAATGTAACTACCAACAATTTCATGATCAAATGGTGAGAGACCAGCTTGTACATAACGTTTCTGATGTAAAACTCCAAGAAAAATTACTCGATGCGAAAGATTTATCTCTTTCAAAAGCCCTTGATATTGCACACCGATTTGAAGACATGAAGTTGGGCATTAAAGAATTGTCCGAAAAAAAACCAAAAGAGTTAGTTCTGGATAAACCCAACGTTTCTGTGGTTCAAACTGTCAAGAAAAGTCCAATTGAATCTACTCCTAACAGAACTGTACTTCCTTCTTCATCATATCAAGGGTTCAGGAAGGAAGTAGCTTGCTTCAAATGCGGTTTTCCCGGACACGTTGCAACGGATAAAAGGTGTCCGGCTATAGGATAATTTTGCAACTATTGTAAATCTAGAGGTCATTTTGCGAGGATGTGCAGGAATCGCAACAAGTCAAAGAACTTTTCTTCGGATTCTAGACGCCCCAGGTTTTCCCAAGTTCAAGCTGTAGACATGGATGATGATGTATATGATGATGTATGCACCGTATACGAAGTAGGAGAAGAAAAAAAAGACTCACCTTTCTGTATGCTTCAAATCGGATCAAAATCTATAAAAGTCATGGCAGACTCTGGTGCAAAGTACACCTTGATTGGTGACGATGTTTTGTTGAAAGAATTTCCTGATGTTATATCCTTATTTCCTTCTGACATAAGGCTACGTGGTTATGGTAAAAAACCTATTGAAGTATTTGGGTATTTTCATTCCACTTTATCATTTAAGGGCAAGTCGATTCCTGCTAAAGTATATGTTGCCAAAGATGGGTCGTGTTTACTGGGTTGGCCACAACAAAGAGAGTTGATGATGAAACTTGATCCCAATCATCCTGATCAAGTTCTGGGATATTCTGATTTTATCAATTCTGTTGATGTGTCTTTTGATAACAAATGGGAAACACTTTTTCCACAGGTTTTTTCCTCCAATTTGGGTTTGTTAAAAAACTTTAAGCATAAAATAATTCTTAAACACAATGCTGTTCCCAAGGTACATAAGGTACGCAATATTCCTTTGGCTTTAAGAGAATCTGTTAAGAAAGAACTTCAGAGATTATGTGACCTGGATGTGATTGAGGAAATTGAATCCTCTGAGTGGCTTTCCCCTGTAGTCGTGGCACATAAGCCTAATGGGAAAATTCGCCTTTGTGTTGATATGCGCGATTTAAATTCCAATGTGTGGGTCGACAGGCATCCTCTACCCAATATTGGAGAAATGTTCTCTAAACTTAAGGATGCATCTGTCTTCACCACATTGGATTTATCTAACGCATATCACCAGATAGCTCTTCACCAGGACAGTAAACATCTTACATCTTTTATAACCACTGAGGGCGCATATAGGTATAAGAGAATGCCTTTTGGCTTAGTGTCCGCGTCCTCAGTGTTTCAGCGAGTCATGCATAACATGTTCAAAAATGTTTCTAATGTGTTGTATTTCCAAGACGACATACTAGTTTTCGGTAAAGATGAATGTGAACATTCAGAAATTTTATTTAAGGTTCTATCCATCTTACAAGACAACGGTCTTACCCTTACCAAGGAAAAATGTAAATTTGGGAAAGACTCTGTAGATTACCTAGGTCATTCCATCAGCAAAGAGGGTATTTCTCCCAAATTGAGTTTGATTAAGGCTATTGAGAATGCTCCCGAACCAGTCAACAAGGATCAGCTCAGATCCTTTCTCGGTTTAGCCGAATATTATGCAAAGTTCATTCCTTCCTTTTCTGATAAAACTTCTCACTTACGGAATTTGATGAAAAAGCAACAACAATTCATTTGGGATGACAATTGTAAGAGTCAATTTTAATTTGTAAAAAATGCATTATTTCTGCTCCCGCCTTATCCCCGTTTGACACCAATTGTAAATCATTTATTGTCACTGATGCAAGCAATGTTGGTGTTGGAGCGGTGCTGATGCAGAAACAAAATAGTGGTTTTGTTACCATTGCTTTTGCATCGAGACCGTTACGTGGCGCAGAAACGAAGTATTCCACTTTGGAGAAAGAGACTTTGGCTTGCTGGTGGGGAATTGAATATTTTTGCAGATATGTATATGGCACAGATTTTGTTGTGCGCTCTGATCATCGTCCTCTTGTGGAGCTTTTCACAACTAAAGGTTGTGGTAAAGCCACTTCTAGGATTGCCAGATGGCAATACAAATTGCAAGACTTTCATTTTACAGTTGAATACATTCCAGGAGCTAAGAACGTGCTAACTGATTTCCTTTCTAGGCTACCTGTAGAAGATGATAATCAAGTTGCTCCTGACGATGATCCTGATAAAGTTGTGTCAATCTGTGAGGTGTCCAATGGTTGCATCCGTGAAGATGATTGGGTGCTGGCTTGTGGTGAGGATCGCGATTACTTGGATGTTCTGTCTTTCGTTAAAGATGGTTGGCCTTCTAAGAACAGTCTATCTTCTAGTATTTTGCCGTACTTCCATGTAGCTCAAGAGCTATCCATCCAGGGTGAAACTTTGTTGAGGGGTTTGCTTTTGGTCGTACCACACGGTTTGAGGAACACCATCCTAGACATGGCACATGACGGTCACCCGGGCATGTCCAGTATGAAGAGGAGGATAAGAAGTGAATTTTGGTGGCCGGGGGTCGACAGGTTGATTGAGGAAAAGGTAAGATCTTGTGTTGAGTGTTGTGTGAGTGATAAATCACAGAAACCCATAAAATACCAACATGATTCTGTCTCGAGACCTTCTAGACCCTGGGAGTGCGTTTCTATAGACATTGCTGGTCCGATGTCTTTAGGTCATAGTCCAGTCTATGCCATTGTTTTGATAGACCAGTTCTCCAGTTGGCCTGAGGTAAAATTTGTTCCCCATGTGTCTTCTAGGGTAGTTATCGACTTCCTTAATTCAATTTTTGAAAAAGAAGGTTTCCCTACTTCCATCCTTTCTGATAATGGCACACAGTTCACCTCTGCGGAGATGAAGTCCTTTTGTTGCAACCATGGTATTTTGCACAAGCGCTCTTCTGTGTATTATCCTCAGGGCAACGGCATGGTAGAGAGATGGATTAGGGTACTCAAAGAAGGTTTACAACTTGCTCTGTGCAATGGTGAGAATTGCTACGATGTTGTTAGGAAACTCTTGTGGAGTTATAGGAATACTCCAAAGTCTGATGGTGATTTGTCTCCTTTTGAGAAAATGCGGGGGAGGAAGGGTGTGTGTAACACGAGCCAGCCCTGGATGAGGGATCTTGTCGATGGTAGATTTAGGAAACGCAATGCTCCTGTGGTTCATGTTAATACCAACAATCCTTGCAAAGTTGGAGATTGGGTACGCGTGAGAAAGTCTGGTTTTATCAGATCGGGTGTGTCGCATTTCTCCGACCCTTTGTTAGTTGTTAGAGTGGGTAGGCAAGTTGTGGAATTGTCAGACGGTAATGTCTGGAGCCTATCAAAAGTTGTCAAAGTTCCGTCTCTTCTTAGCAGTTTCTTTTCTCCCAATCAGTCAGGAACCTCACATTCTTCCAATTCATGTCATCTTCCAACCACCTCACATTCGCTCCTGCCTGTTCCCATTTCCTCCCGCAATGTTTGTACCCCCCGTCTGAGGAAACCTCCTGTTTGGCTCAAAGACTACAATGTTGGTAAATGATTTTCATCTCATCAAACTGTTATACTATTTATTCATTGTATTGCTTGTATGAATTATATGTTGGCATATTTTTTCTTTTTCTTTTCTAGTAAGGAGGATGTGTTGTATCCTCGTGCTTATACTCGTGCTCGCCTCGCCGCATGCACTGGAACTTGGAATCCTATGTGTGGGATTCCTGTGATTCTTGTGCAGCGGTTGGCGTGGGCTTTTCTCCTGTCTATCTCGGCTCATAAAATAAATTACCTTTATCTATCCAACGACGTGCTGAGTACTTCTTCTTATCCTGATTACTTCACACCCTCCATTGCTAATGATTAGCCTATTAGTCTAAGTTACCTAGCTATAATGCACAAATAAAGCAGCATTTTATATCTACCATTCTTCTTATTATCCAGCAAGGTTCTTTATGCACCTATAGAGAATAGAGTGACACCACATAGACAGGGAAGCAAAATAAGCACATGCCATTTATTTTAAACAGCTGCAATTAGTTTGTGACATGACAATAGACACAATTCATTTATTAATTTTCACAAACAAGGAAATGCAACATAATGCATGTTTATGAGCACACATGTTAGTAGCCCTTTATGTAATTTCACATGTATGTAACTTAAAACTAGGTTGAATTAATACACATACAGCACAGATCATTAATATTATTAATTAATTATGGAAGTGTAACTTCACGAGCTGAAATGTAATTCATTTCTGAATCTCGCTCCATCAACTCCCTCATCTGGTGATTTAAAAATCACCACACACCACCATAAATTTTAGCAAAAATTTTATCTAAGATGAACATGATTCAATTTCACCTGTGTTAGTATTTCTAAAGACTTGTCTCATCAGTTTGCCTACAACTCTCACATTCAGTTTTACAAAAACCCCTTCAGTTCTATCTCTCTCTCTTGTGCCTTTCTGATTTTATAAATTCTCTTCTTTTCCTCAAGTATTTCTTTCTCTTGTGTAACATGCAACTGATCTTCAACAAAAAGTGTTGCAAAAACTATATCTAATAAAGGTGTCAGTATTACACTATGTTTGTCTTGACTAGCTGAAGCTTTGCTTGTCATAATGACCTTAAACTTCTCCTTGTTAATTCCAAAAAAGAAATGACAACTAAAACTAACCAAAGCAGAATTATTAGGAACACACATATCAGAGACATCTTACAACATCCCTTAAAGATTTTGAGCATCTTGAACTGTTATTTATAAAAAACATGAAAGTATTTTCACTAAGCTTGCAAGGAAAAATAAAACAAAAATGTTAAAAATGTTGTCTAAATTTTCTAAAAAATTCCAACACCCCCCTTTTTTTATTTTTTTTATATATATATATATATATATACCCTTAAACCTTCTAACACTTTTTCTTCGACCTTGCGTCACAAGTTATTTTCCAGCTAACACAATTTCTTCGACCTTGTGTCACTTAACACATTTTCTTCAGCCTAAAGCCAAAAACAGAAAACTTAAAAATTTAACAGGTAAGTACTTCAATCATTGTCACTATTCTCTTCAATCTTTTCCTGACTGATACTATTTACTTCCACTACAGGTATCACTTCCATTTTCTTTCCTGCTTCACTTTTCTTTTCAAATTCTTTTTGACTTGATATTTCATCAATCTTTTCTTTTGATCTGTGTACCAATTTGAATTTTAGGCTTTCATTTTCTTCTGGCCAGTTATCACCTTTTCTTGGTAATTTCTTCTTTGACTTGATCACATTATTTTCTGTTCTCCAAGCTCTTTTTCTCAATTTTCTTACTTGAGAATCTTCATCATTTTCATCAGTTTCAGTGTCAGAAATTTCAACTTTAGACTCAGGTACTTCTTTACTCGGCAGCTTCACTCCGTTAGGAACGTCATCTTTGTAGCTGGTACTTGGCAATTCATCTTCTTCTTTTTCTTCAATTACCTTCAACTTCCCAGTTTCAGAATTCCTGTTCCTGCTTTCAGAGCTACTTTTCTGCTTTTCAATACTCTTCTGGTCTTGAATCACAATCTGATCAGATTCTTCTTCTGCTTCTTTTTCTAGCAGATCTTTATCATATTCTGAATCTACAGTCACAACTTCCAAGTCTTCTTCATTCAAGGCTTGTTTTTCAATCAAACTCTCCAGATGTCGACCAACCTGTCGATCTTCAAGATCTGGATTCTTTTCAGGCTCTTCTTCAGAATCTGAATCAGCAATAGTGACACTATCCTCATCAAGACATTCAGGTGTAGGTACACGAAAAGTATGGCCAGTGTCAATCCACCTCGTCAGTCTTTTGCACTTCACTGCATTTGTTGTGACAAGACTAACTCGCTTCTCTTTCTGCCACCTTGGCACTAGACAATTTCTTTTTAGACAAAACCTTTTTCCTGACCTTTTTACCTGGTAACGGATCATGTGCTTGCTCTTTTTCTCTTCTTTGCACTTCAGTTCCATCTTCATTAAATACAGAAGTCACTACTTCTGATAAATTCCTGCAGTACTCCAAATTGATGCTATCATTAATAGTCATCATTCTTTCCACTGGTATGAATGCCTGTCTCATGACCTTGCCCATCATATTATCATGTGGTCTTAAATCTGTCTTTTTATCTGGTGTGACATCTGTCCATTTTATACCTGTAGCTAGGCACATTTTTGCATCTCTGTTTATAGTACCATTCTCTTGCTCCGCAACACCTGAAATGTCTAGTCTATGTGTACATTGGAGCTCTTGTTCAATTCTTTTACCATCTGGTAACTTTGTAACAGTAATTGTATCATTATGTAACGTAAAAAATGCTTCAACCCATCTTGAAATCAAACAGAAAATCACAAAAACGTAGCACAGTTTGGTATGCAGTGCCATCTCAATGAAATCCATTTGTAATCTGGTGAATGAATCACTCTCCTGTCCTTCTGTTTCCATTCCCACAACGGTTTTCTTAACTTTGTTCACTTGCTGGCAACACAGCTTGACCATCACATCTTTTCCAATATGTTCCAAACTATGGTACATTCTGTCTATGTCAGCAATCATGCTGTTTGGTAAAACTATTCTGTCATCTCTGTGTGTCCAAATCTCATCCTCATCTCGCTGTCTACATTCTGCTCTCAACCATGTGTTTTTCTCCTCATGAGTTCCTTCATCTTGTAAATCTTTGACTCCCTGCCATGTTTCAACTACAGATGTTCGTATTAGTGAACTCAAAGCATGTTCATCATTCTTTTTGTATGCTGCACATTTCACGACAGCAATCCTTTCTGCCAATTGAATGTCATCAATCAATCCTTTAATTAAATTTGCATTTCTGATAGGTGAACTTGCAGAGGTCAAATAACCTCTTTGGGACCAGAGCTGTTCATAATCATGCTCAACTCCATAATCGTATTCGCTGTCATCAACATCTGCAACTGTGCAGACAAAATATGCTGCTCTCATAAAGCCTTCCTCTGTTTTTAGACAAGAGCCATCAGTGAAGTAGACATAACCTGACTCTAGCAGAGGAACATTTTTAATGTCCTGTCTGGGCTTTTTGTCAAATTCTAATACATCCTGACATTCATCATTATTTGTCAAGTTTGTTTCAATCTGTGGATCAATTTCATCTATTGACTCATTATGCTGTGTCAAATCAATCAGATCAATGTCAGACTTCTCTCTAGCTAGAACTGGAGTCATCACTGTTTCTTGCTCAGTTGTAATCCTTACTAGTTCAATTTCAAGTACAATAGAATAAACTTTTTCAGTAAAATTTTTGATTTCTGAATTTAATGGGACTGATAAATCTGTGGAACTAATTTCATCTTTTCCAAACACAGGTACTGTCATTGCTTCCATATTATTCATGGACTGTTTTAAATCTTTTGATGAATTCACAAGATCAGGAATATTAATTCCAGAAGTACTAGGCATTTCATCATGCTTTTCTGTCGCGTCACATTGAGAAGAAGTCTCAACTGGGACTCTATTATTCTGATCTGGGACCTTTGGCGTTACATTAATTTGTTCTGGGGGTCTTCTTAAATTTCTGTTCTGATCAATATTTACAACATCATTTTTACATTGATCAATATTTTCTACTCTCACTTGTTTATTATTTAATTTCGCTAATTTGGGAATCATTAATTTACTCTCGCATTTAGCAACAACCTTTTTCATTTTCTTATACCAGGAAGTCATTTTCTTTTTCTTTAAATCATTTATCTAATGCACTCTCTAAATTTGCCTTACAGCGTTTTGCTGATCAATTATTTAATTATTTTAACACTATCAGGTGTAGAAAAACCTTATAACTTAATCAATTTAATATATCTCCTAATTTACCTGCATCACTAATTTTAATAAACCTGAAAAGAAAAACACGAACTTGCAAAAAACAGCAATTTAAAATATTAAATTTGCAACAACAAAACACCTAAATGTAATTAGCTATTTTTAAAATGTATTTATTTGCACTTACACACCTTTCTGCATCAACAGCTGTGGAAAAAGAAAACCTGATCTGATCGCCTTTAATTTAAATAAAATGTCTTGCTGCAAAAACCTTTAGACTCCTTTATCAATAAATTTAGCTCAAATCTGATTTCTCTTTTTCCTAATTTCTCACTTTTAATTTGGGTAGAAAAAATTTAAAACTAACTAAAAACACTACATCAGCTGTGACAATAACGAGGCTGTAGCGGAAAAGAAAACCTAAAGCCAGTATATTTGTGAATTATAAACAATTTGTCAAAACTCTTCAGCCAATCACAATGTTTCACGAAGCTCAGTTAGTCACAGTGCAGCCTTTGCTTAGATATGTATTACTGTTGTTGTAGTATTTCTCCCCTCGTGTTCAGCTATTTCTCTTATAAAATGCGCGCAATATTTGCCACACACTTCCTTTTAATTAACAGTGTGGCTGTAACGAGGACAGGAATCAAAACGGGGACATTTACAACTATAAATATATTGCAGCGTTTCAACCAATCACACCACAACTTTGTTGTGACATCACAAATGCCTCAGCCAATAGGATCACAGCTTTCGCGATACTTAATTAATTTCAGCACTGCTGTAGCTGTAATGAACGCTTCCACTATTGTATTCTCTCTCTTTCTCTCTTCTCAAAACAGCCCCTCCCTCGCAAAGAAAGCCTAACTATGTACAACACTCACTAGCCGCCACCATATAGAAAGGAAACCTCAAATCGGCAATAATCATTTATTAAAAGCTACTCGGCAAACAATGTTAATGTGCATCAGCTTTTATTACTTTAACAACCAGCCGTCTATAAACACATTAGTTGTGATAAACGTAGCTGTAGGCATTTAATTGTAACACGCACACCATGTCATTTACAGCATAATCTTGTTGTAACATTTATGGGAGTCACAACGAATCATACCGCGGCTCTGCTGTGACACTGCGCTTTATCATCCAATGGGTGCGCGGCTCCTCTATGACGAGTCGGGACCTGAGCCAATAGAAATGCGGCTCCTTTGTTCACAACTCCGTTTTTGTTATAATCATTTCCCCTCGCGTTCAGCCCCTCCTGTACAAATGTGCGCAACCCCTGTTATACATCAACTGTGATAGACTCTTGAAATAACTTGGCATGAAGGCATTTTAAGCGACAAAATGTATTTATTATAATTTATTCAGCAATTACCTTGAAGCAATTGAATGCTTTAGCCAATTATAGCGTTTCGCATCAGCCAATCACAGAGCTGTTTTTGCGACACCCATCCAATCATAACGTGACATTTGCTTGTGACGCGTTCTGCTGTTGCAGTCTCTCCCTCTTTGCGCTCAATCCCTCGTTAGTAAGTGTAGTTTTAACTTAATGTGCAATCGCTTTTATTTTATTTTATTTATGCACTTTTATATAGCGTGCACTCGCTTTCCTGTATCAGTCACAACACGCCTCTCCTCCTAAAACAACCGCGCGACTGCAGCAGAGATATCCAAAGTGAAGACGTATCTCTTTATTTAAATGTGTGTTCTATACCCGCTAAATTCAAAACTCTCTGCAGACAATAATGACGCGCACCGCAGCTCTTGCTCTGACGCTGTTCAGCCAATCAGGGCGCGGCCTTTCTTTTACTCTGTGATACCTCGACCAATGAGAGCACGGCGGCTGTGACGTAGACAGCTGCTGCAGCTGGCAGCTCCCCCCTTCGTTCTTCACTCGGTAAACGGCCCCTCCCTTACAAAATGTTTTGAAAACAATTTTCACCAGCCTTTATTATAATTTAGAAGTGACACGCACGGCATAAAATGAAGTAAAGAACTAAATCGGACACACTTTCAAAATAGAAATAATTCTTTTAGTTGTGATACACGCATTATTTTATTTGCGTGATAGCTTTCAAATAAAATTTTTAAAAACGGGGACACTTGAATTTATAAATAATTTGGATGACTGTGGTGGCACACATCAACTAATCATTGCACGACCACCTAAACCAATATAATGCTCTCACTGCTTTGTTGTGAGCTTTAGGCGTCCTAACCAATCAGAAGGCAGCTTTACTATGACACCTCGGACACCTCACCCAATCAGAGCGCGGCTGCTCTGACGCATACAGCTGCTGCAGTTTCAGTCTCCCCCCACACGATCTCGCTCTTAAAAACATCCCCTCCTTCACAATTTCGATCGAAATGCTTTTAAATTGATTCTCATTAACGCGCAGTACTTTTAAGTGTATTTATATAGCGCGCAATGCTTTTAAGTGTATTTAAATAGCGTGCAACACTTTAAAATGTATTTAAATAGTGCAGAACACTTTACAATTGTTTAAAATAGCGCAGAATGTTTAAAATAGCACGTATTTTCCTTCATAAGCTCCAAAACGTTTTAAAATTACTTTTGGTACAATTTAGTGACTACATAAAACAAAACCATTTGTCTGCTTCTCTAAATAGGACAGTTTTACAGTCATTCAAGAAATTATTTGCGTGGAATAGACGACGCTATTCTCACAGAATATACATTTGCCGATAAAGTAAACCTTTACTCTACCCTTCACACATGTAATAACGAACGCGCTTCCCTCTGAATGCACATAAAGTAGCAATTCAAAGTTTGACTCGAACGGAACTACAAAACCATTTACGCACTTTCAAACGGAAAGTATCCCTAACCACACACACATGAAATCCTGGCGGGACTCTAACCCCCCACTGATAACATCAATCGTCAGTAAAATAAGCGACGTTATCCTACCCTTCACTCAAGTTGAATAAATTCTATTACTTTCCCCACAGAGAGGTTTACAACGGACTCATTGTCCTTATACTCAATGCTTCGATTTCATAGACAATCCTCACTATCATACATACAATTTTACTAACACACCTAGAACCCTAAACTTGTGTTGCACGACGACAACACGATGATATGCGACGATATCACCTTCTCAAGCAGAACAAATGAACCTGTGTAACCTGATAACAGCGTCCTGATCACAGCGTTACACTACTCTTGCCATGGCTAACCTGGGAAATTTTCACACTGCTGGAAAAATCCCTCTCAACTACATTAAACAATCTGACAACATCACTAACTCAACATATGTTAAACATTTATCCTATGAATATACCAACATATATGTGTCATGCATGTAACATGTATGTCAAAAACAACATATAATTGTCCGATTGCTACCAGAAAAATTGATCCAGCGCTCTCACCAAAATTATGCATAAATGTCTCTATCTACTACCACTAAATTTACCATACAACACTAGGCCCATATCAACAACAGAGCGACTGAATCATGAGGTGATAAGATCTATATATGTTGTTTTAAACTACCCACAATAAACAAGACCAGCTTGTTATTTAGAAAGTTTATTTAAACATATCTAGAAAAACTCAGGTTTTGGAATTTTATTAAACGAGCATTAGAAAAAGTCATAAAGAAAGGTTTATTCAGAATTAATAAAAAGAGCATAAATCAAGAATTATTATTCATTAGCAGAAATAAGTAAAATTAAGCATTTCCAAACCCTAACTATCTCTCTGTCTCTACCCTCATCACCTAGAAATAAAGCATATAATAAAAACTCCTTTCCTTACATATGTTGTCCATCAGCATAACACGTCCCTCAGGAATCTCGAGCGCAAGCCAAATGTCTGCTGTTTGGTCTGATTCTTATACCCTAAAATAAGCTGAGCTAACTATTTTTCACATTCCAAAAGATGAATACTAGCTCTCCATTGGCTGAGTCACTTCGTGCCACAGTAAATTGTAACATCTCCTTTCCACATGTCCGGGCAAATTCACTAGTTCATTGTTCATGCAGAAGTCTTGGCAGCATTTCCTCAGGCTGCTACAATTTGTAGCGAAAGGAGTTCAAGCAATGCAAATCTATCACGTCTCTTCCTTCCAACCTTGAGCCTGTCCGTTCTGAGCTCCGTGGCACGTTAGCAAATTTCTCCACAGAGTCATCTTTTAGCAGTTCTTTCCAAAACCTTTCAAAATAAAAGCTCATAGGTTTTTCATCCTTTTCAGAATTATTTTCTCTTGTGGCTTTTCATCAATAGGCCTCTTTTCAAAAGCGTCATTTTTCTGCGCCACCTTTGCTTGCGTCACTTTTTTAAAAGTGCACTATTTTTCTGCAGCCATCTCTAAGCTTCATTAGTATAACTATTATATAAACAAACATAAAAGAGAAATTAATGAAAGAAATACAGTTTGTTCTGTTGTCACCCTCCATTGCTAATGATTAGCCTATTAGTCTAAGTTACCTAGCTATAATGCACAAATAAAGCAGCATTTTATATCTACCATTCTTCTTATTATCCAGCAAGGTTCTTTATGCACCTATAGAGAATAGAGTGACACCACATAGACAGGGAAGCAAAATAAGCACATGCCATTTATTTTGAACAGCTGCAATTAGTTTGTGACATGACAATAAACACAATTAATTTATTAATATTCACAAACAAGGAAATGCAACATAATGCACGTTCATGAGCACACATATTAGTAGCCCTTTATGTAATTTCACATGTATGTAACTTAAAACTAGATTGAATTAATACACATACAGCACAGATCATTAATATTATTAATAAATTATGGAAGTGTAACTTCACGAGCTGAAATGCAATTCATTTCTGAATCTCGCTCCATCAGTGTCACAATACATGCTGCAGCCCTTAGAGACTCTCTCTCTTTGGTCAGATGACCCTTGGTACCACTGGTACCTTTCACTTTTACCTGTTATACTAGGCTGCAGAGAAAGACCTGTAGGGGGTGAAAAAGGTAAAGGACAGACAAACACAATGGCAATTAAAACCTGAATAAACATGGGGTGTCTCTGTTGAGTCCGAGACCTAGCACATAGCTGGGTGGTGTTGTAATTGAACATGCACGAGTTGTAGACGTCATGGCATGCAGGTAATGGAAAAGGACAGAAAAACACAATGGCAATTAAAACCTGAATGAACAGGGGGTGTTGAGTCAGAGTCTGAGCCCAGGCACATAGCTGAGTGGTGTTGTAATGGTAGTGGCGTGCAGGTAATGGTACTTATGTGGTGATAATGGCCATAGTGGTGGCCAGTGCTTATTACCTGTGCGAGCATCGTGTGGTATTGTCCAGAGGAGAGGGGGCCCAGGAGAATACGTAATTGGTTTCGTTGAGTTATTGTGGGGATAGAGGAACCCTCTTTAACCAATATACAGCTTTTACTTTAATTGTATGTATCAATCCACAGGTTGTGTGTCTGGAGGTGTTCCCACGTAGAAGGTCTACTAGGGCGCTACTCTATGCTGTCTGGTCACCACCCAACAATTTTGGAACCAGATTTCTAGTAGTGCACCACATAGGTCCTGATGAAGTGCCACACGACTCGTTAGGAGCAATATAGGCACGAAACATGTTGACCCATCTCACAGCGATAGCCCTCTAGGAACATTGCATCCACATAGGGCATCAACATACTTTTAACCAAGCTGGAACTACCTTAACATTAAACCTTTTGACTAGGACTGCTCCAGACTTATTTTAACATTCACCACCCGTGCACTACTCTTGCCCTCTCACCTGCACACACCCTACAGTTTCTTCTAAAAGATCTCCGCCAAAGAGCCCTATTTACGGTGAGCCTGTCATGCATTGCAGCGCTGGCCCGACAAGGAGCAAAGCCCAATGATGAAGCATGACATCCTTCGGGGTGTGTGAGGGCATCACGAAGAAAGACTTGTCTTCCCCGCCCCGTAGCATACCCCTTGTAGCACACAGGGATGTGTGCCAGGTTGACTTTTATCTGAACCAAAGCACGCAGACTGCAGTGGCACCAAGTCTGTGTTTGGCGAGGGGTCTTGTAGGGTGGCACAATACATCCTGCAGCCCTTAGAAGACCCTCTCTGGTCACAAGGTCCTTGGTACCCCTGGTACCTTTAACAAGGGAATTATATGTGAGCCACTTGTGCCAATAATACTATAGTTTTAGTGAAAGAACACTGGTACTGGGAACCTGATTAGCAGGAACCCAGTGCTCTACACTCAAAATTGCATCGCAAGCCAGGCAAAAAATCGAGGGGGAGTACTGCAATAGAAACCCACTTCCCTATATAAGTGACAAACAAAGCACGGACCTGCTCATTCAGTTGAGGAATGACAGCAAAGCAATTAAGGACACACCAATAAGCTGCACACTAAAATGTATGGCACAAGAATCCTTATGCTGAAGTTAACGTACATAAAACACATCAAAGTACAAATTGAATCTCAATTCAAAGGAACTGTCATTGGTGTGGGAGCTCACAGTGGCGGCTGGTGACATTTGAAAGTGGAGAGGCGTAAAAGTTTGTATTGAGTGCTTAGTGGCGGGCGAACACAGCGAACGAGTCCGGCTGTCATAAGGTGGGGGTTTGGGGGTTCTCCCCTCCCCCCGAGAAAATTTTGAAAAAAGAATGGGCAAATCATGGATTTTCAAGCATATTTGTGAAAGTCAGAAGGTTAATAGAGCAATTGTGAAAGTATTGTAGCAGCATTTATATAGCACTTCCTACCCTGGGAGGTATCAAAGCACTCTGGGATAGGTAGAACAGTACTCAAGCGGCACCATGGATGGAAAAGCGTGTGTCTAAAATGGTGTGTAAGGGTAGTGCTCCTGCCTTGGAAAACAGATGTGTACCCGTGCTCCATTTATACATGGTCTTGAAGTGAAAGGATGAGGAACTGCTGCTGTCTGTGTGGGCTGCTTTTTTGAGCAGAGTGGTGGTCGATTGGGGCAATGTGTGCTGTTCAGATCAGATGCCGCCAGCGGCCCAGTGGGGCCCTGAGCTGCCTTTTGGGAGGCAGATGGGCCTCTATAACCTCCCTTTGATCAACGAGGTGAAGGTGTCATAACTAATCTCTTGCTGGGCTAGCCCATTAAAGTATGCAAATTGAGGGCCAGAGGCCTCCGCTAGTTAGTAAAGGCATGCCCAAACGTGGAAACTACAATTGTCTCTGGCGCTATGCTATGTCTTCATAATGCTCTCTGACTTTAAAATTGACTGGTAATATCTAAGTCATTTACATATGAGCAACATAAACAGAGGGGCAGAGAAAAATTCACAAAGGCAAACAGACACTAAAACACAAAAAAATGTTGAAATACTCATACAAATATCCCAGAAGAAAACACACCAGGAATGTTATCACCAGCTCATTAGAATGCCTGTGACAGAAACAGGCAAGCATAATGGTAACACTTAAATATAACGTTCAACAAGCAAAAATAACACACTCAAACCTCGAAAAAATTCACAACACCCCACTGTGGCCATGCTCTTAAATCCCCTCACCAAAGTAAAAAGACAACATTTTATAGAATCTAGCAAACTGTTTCATTGGAATGATATGCAGGCTCAGAAACAGCTCCAGAAATGAATGCAAGTGCTGCTGCAAAAACATTTCTACAGCAGCGAAGAAATCTCAAACTTTTGGCAACATCTAACCATCAGCCGCAAATCTGCAGTTCTGGCATCTTTGGTGCTATTGATTTAACCCATCGAACCCATGGCTATATCACATAATTCAAATGACTCCGTATTAAAACGCAAAGGTCATTCTATTAATTCGAATTTCTCTATTTAAATGAAAGTGAAAATGCTGGTTACTTTGCACTTGCCAAAACTTCAAAGACCGACAGAGGCAGATGGCGTTTGTAAAGCAAGCAGGCTGAATGCCAGTCTGCAGTGAAGAGTGTGAAACATCTGCATTAGAGCACATTGCCATCAGCTGCTTTTTAGCATGGGCACCAGAGCAGTGAGAGCAGTACACTGCAATGTCATGCAGACCCCCCCAGTGCACACTCCATGGTACACAGAAGTCTTTCTGCTATACAGAAGTATTTTCCCACTGTACCTGGCCTCTGACCTGCAAAAATACCCCATTCCCCTTAATCTTGTTGTGTTTTCTATGATCCATAATGAACAGCAATATGTTTCCTTTGGACCTAGTTCTTGGTAGACTGAGGTATCGCCCAGCCCAAACTTCCTGTACTTGGTCCCTGGAGCATGGCATTAGTTTCACTCACACTAATACCCCCACCCCCGCTCTGTGCTTGGACCCTGGTACACAGCACTATCTCCACTAATCCCGTGCATGATTTGTACACATTAGTTTTCCTCTTTGTGCATGTCCCCGGTACACAGCATTTCCCCGTCTACATCTGGTAGGTACAGATCAGCAGCATCCCGCTCTGTGCCTGCTCCCGGGTACACACCAGCTACTCTCTCGTGCCTGGTACACAGTGTTCTCCCCTCTGTACCTGGTGCTTGGTACACAGTAACCCCCCTCTGTGTCCAGTACCTGGTAGAAGGAAGTTTCCCTCCTCAATGTCTAGCATCAGGTACACTTTAGCATCTCACTCTGTCCTTGGTACACATAGTTGCCCCTCTTGAGGGTGCCAGGTACACAGCAGCTCCTCTCTTTGTGCCTGGTACACAGCAGTTGTTTCCTCCTCTATGTCGGGTGCCTGAACATATACAGCAACTACCCCGCATGTATCTGCCCCTAGTAAATTGCAATATCCCGTCCATTTCTGGTTAAGACCGGCAGTCCTCCCCCCCCCCCGAAAATCCCCCCAGCCCCTGCGTTGAACAGACAGGCGGTAATTAAAGTAGTTAGCCCATCTGCCTCATCTTCTTTCTCCGCTCTGTGTCTACAGAAAACAACATTACTGCCACTTTCCGTGTACTTGTGCAAATGGACACCTTACAACGCGTTCAGATCACAGTGCTTTAAAACGGACCACTTGGCAGAGCCAGGCGCTGGTTCAGTTATCTGTACACTCATTCCAAGGACCCAGTGCATAGAGATCATGGGCACTGATTTAAAAGGGCTTGTGACTAAGAGCTGTGCACTGGTTGGAACAACACGTAGCTGGGGGCACCAGTTAAAGGGGCACAAGGCAGTGAGTGAAGAGAACACTGTAGAGAGCTGGTGGATTAATGATACAGTGCCGCTGCAAGCTTTGCGTGTGCCTTCGACACCCCCACACCTCACCGAGGACGGGGTAACCGAAAGTGAAAGGGCCGAACAAAATGCTCGACTGCACTGCAGGGATGGAAGGAAACGTCCCACCCGAGGTCCACTGGCAGACCAGCCCTGCCGGCCTAGTTTATGCCCTGTTTCTAATTTAGCTTCCATGTAATTCTGAAACTTTTTCCTTCAGCACAAGTTACTAAACAGATGGCTGGCTGGTATATACATCTGAAAAACCAAAGGTGGTGATGGACGGAGCGTTGACAATACAAACACTCACCCCCAGTCAACTGATCTGGGTTTAATCCATCACCGTTCTTTAGCTCACTCCGCCACCCCAGTTCAGACATGGCTATATGCAAATCAGTCTGACCCTGTGCCTCATGGGAACAGTCCAGCCCGAACTGCCAAGCCATGTCTTCCCTGGACCGGAATCAAGCTGGGGGTGAGTGTTTGTATTGTCAACGCTCCGTCCATCATCACCTTTGGTTTTTCTTGTTCGCCCTAAGTTGGCAGGGTATGCTCAGAAGTGAGTCCCTTGCTCACTTCGCCACTGGAGTCAAGCAAGCCCGGCTGAAGACGGCTGTAATGCCAGAAACCGGTCCTGGGAAGCTTGATTCCGGTCCAGGGAAGACATGGCTTGGCAGTTCGGGCTGGACTATTCCCATGAGGCATAGGGCCAGACTGATTTGCATATGGCCATGTCTGAACTGGGGTGGCGAAGTGAGCTAAAGAACGGTGATGGATTAAACCCAGATCAGTTGACTGGGGGTGAGTGTTTGTATTGTCAACGCTCCGTCCATCATCACCTTTGGTTTTTATTGTTCGCCCTAAGTTGGCAGGGTATGCTCAGACGTGAGTCCCTTGCTCACTTCGCCACTGGAGTCAAGCAAGCCCGGCTGAAGACGGCTGTAATGCCAGAAACCGGTCCTGGGAAGCTTGATTCCGGTCCAGGGAAGACAAGGCTTGGGAGTTCGGGCTGGACTATTCCCATGAGGCATAGGGTCAGACTGATTTGCATATGGCCATGTCTGAACTGGGGTGGCGGAGTGAGCTAAAGAACTTTGATGGATTAAACCCAGATCAGTTGACTGGGGGTGAGTGTTTGTATTGTCAACGCTCCGTCCATCATCACCTTTGGTTTTTCAGGTATATACATCTGTCATAAGAAGACACATGCTCGAGACAGAGGCGACAACGCAGAAGGCATCTGTGTGCTTCTTTTTGGCATCTTCAGCGCAGCGGTTTAAGTGCATTAAAAAGAAGAAAGGGAACTAAAATGCAGTGCATAATGGGGTGGGTTCAAAAGTGTGGCAAAAAAAAAATAAGCTGTAACATTTTTCGGTCTTTCATCAGGTATGCACATATACAATACACAGTTTAAACCATGTCAAATAAATGCAAGTTAAGTTAATCACTCACCGTTCGTCTCTCAGCACCGGGCACTCGTGACGTGGCTGGGAGCATGAAGTTATGACCTCCCTCCAGTTCCTGTCCCGCCCCGACCCCTGAGCCAATCCTCACTCTACTCCCTTTCTGTTTGTCAGGAAATAGCAAGAGAGGAGAGTGAGCATTGGATGGGTCAGGCGCTGCCAGCGCCCATTTAGAACCTTGGCATCTGTGGCAGCAATCCTCCCAGGCTCCGACATTATGGAGGTAGGTGAGGGTTCAAGTGCGCATGTTGGGTAGGGTCAGAGCAAGGCACACGTCCAACCCAACATGCGTACTTCACCCCAAGGAGGCCTGGCTTTGGTCAATCTTCAAGGCTCCCCATGCCCCTTTCTCACTCAGTAACCAATAACTGCCTGTGACCGGGGGCAACAAAACAAACAGAGGGAGGGGGGCGACGCACCCACGCCCTAATAAAGAAACCGCCCCTGGGAGCTCATATCATGGTTCTGAATCAACAAATTTGAAAAATAATTCAGGAAGTGTAGGAAACAATGTTACTTCACCCGTGTATGTCATCAAAACAGAGGCAGAGTGGGATTAGTGGATATGGCTTCTAAAGATATCACTGCTAAAATCTAGGATGATCTGCATGATGAAGTGCACGCTTTGGAAGAAGTTCAAAACAAAAATTCCAAAGATACAGTGATAAGGCTGAAGAGGACAAACTTGATGCAACAAAGATCAGCTCAGATCTTTCATGGCTTTATTATAATATAATTCAAGGGTTGTGAGTACTATTGTGAGAAAAAACAAATGGATCTCAGGGTGATAGTAAAAAAAGTTATATTTTCTTGGGGCAAAGAATACATTTGGGCAATTAAGGACTCAGGCATGAGATAGCAGAAGCGGGCTTGCTCACACCTTCTGACATCAACAGACAATCAGTAGTTGCTGTTGCCGATGCAGATATTTCTGGGATTGGTGCCATGCAGGGACGTGACTGTAGCCTTGGCTTTCAGAGCTTTGAATTCTTCAGAAAATACCTATTTGGTCATTGAGAGAGAGGTATTGGCAGCAGTGTTGGGAATGTGAAATTTCAGAATGTAGGTATGGGGAAGCAATGTAGTCTTGAGGAAGAATCACAAAGCACTGTTGATAATTCTGAGTCATGCAGGCAGGGACAAAAGTTCTGGTAGGTTAGGAAGCTTTGCAGTCAGACTGCAGATTTCTAACTGTGTAATTGAATACATTCTGGGGTTAAGGAAATGCAGGGCAGATTGCCTTCTATTACTACATAATAAGAGTGAATTGATTGGGGGTTATGAGGTTGAGGAGGCTGTGGCATGTTTGGATGATGGAAAGGATGGTGTGTACAAAGCTGTCATTAATGCTGAATGGTTATCAGCGATGGATAAGAACGAGATTTTGAAAGAAGCCAAAAAGACGATTCACAAAGGTACATGGAGAGAGGGTTCAGTGTCTGTGTCTGTCAAACCATATCACAAGGTGGTGGAGGAGTTGACAATATGTGATGAAGAACTGATCATGAGAGGAGATAAATCTGTATCTCCTCAGGAGGTGAGAGGGAAGCTGATTAATTTAGCACATCCAGGTCATTTGGGACAGCCAATAACAAAGAAAAAGCTGAAGGAGAGGTTCTGGTGGATGGAGGCAGAGGTATTTAGACATGTGATTGGATATCTGGGATGCAGAGAGAGTGAGAAGAGGTTAAAGGTAGATGTAGGTGGGGAAAGCAACATCTTGGTGAACCGGCTGCACCCTGGATGGAGGTATGTCTAGATTTCATGGAACCGTTTACATGTTCCCATGTCTGCTGGATTACCAACTTTATGCTGTTGTCATTGTAGACGTTCATTCCAAATGGCTGAAATGTGTTTTTATGAGTACTACACTACCGCTAATACTATCAAAGTACTCAAGGATATATCTGTGTACCCCAGTACTTGATTATGGACAATGGGACACAGCTGACCTCCAGCCAGATGAGAGATTTCTAGGGTAGGCATTGCATCAAACGTATGAGGTCACAGCTTTCGAGATCTCCGCCCAATGGCCAGGTGGAAAATGCCAACCGAATAGTAAAGGACCTGATAGAAATGGCTAAGAGATGTCAGTTGGAAGTGAAAGAAGAGGTGAGAGACAAGAATACGATGAAAAAATATGCTTTATTCAATTTCATTTAAAATCATAAAAGCAATGCGGTACAGCCACAGTAATACGTAAAATGAGTAGAGATTTGTACTAGTTTAAAATATTAGGTTACAATCTAGTTAATATAAGGTCTAAAGCTGATAATTCAACAACTTTCCTATGACTTCTTATAAGCCTAGCGCTACCAGCCCTGAAGTCAGTAGATGAAACATCTAATGCGTATGAATTTATCCAACTGCACAAATTGCAACGCAAGTGAAAGCTAGCAGGTGACACTGTGGCATAAATAAGGGATAAAGTGCTGCTGCAATTATCATATTGACTGACTATGTTTGTCCGAAGTAGGCAATGTGCCTATGTGTTGGTTGATTGTGTCCCTGTGCAAGTTCTCTGGTTTCGCATTAGGTTTTGTTCAAGTTTGATGTTGGCTGTGTGAACAGTGCGCCTCGCTGCATTTCTTTTTCTATTCAGTGCCTATAGGGTTGTTAACTTTAAATGACCTAATTTTTTTATGGCTCACAGACTTGTAAATTAAAAACACTGCTTTAAAAGGCTTAATGCTGGTCCTAGCTTTAGTTTAAAATAAACGGGAGAAGCAAAGTTCCTTACAGGGCAGACTTGATTCATCTGTCTCTCTTTTCTAGTTCCTTTGCTGCTCAGCTCAGAACCTTCACAGCCTTGCATGCCAGTTGTACAGTCGATCCTCCTAATGAATTTATAATGGCAGATCTGCAAGTTCTTATTTCATGTTGCTTCAATGATGGCAGTAAAAGAGTTTTCTGCAGGGGTAGTAACGCCGGGCAAGTGCACAATAGATGGAGCAATAATGTGTTACTATAACCGCAGAGGTGACAGTCCAGGGTTGGCCAAGACTGTTTCCACTTTGCTGTTAAATCTTTAGATGGGTAGACTCCGAGCCTCAATAACATCAGGTTGAACATTTTTTTGATCTTGAGAAGTGGTCCAGGAAGCACAGTTGAGGTTTTAGGGTTTTATATGTAGGCATCACCACCCACGCATAGCTTTTGTTCATCAAGGTTGCTTTGTCAGTTAGCAGTGATTGCAACCTGATGGCTTTGTTAGTAGTTTGTTTGAACTCGGAGTGGGTGAATACTGTGTGGCAAGCCTCTTCTAACTTTAGAGAGGAAAGTGATTGTAGTACAACAAAGTGAACTGAGTTCTTTTGTGTAGATTGTTATTCGATTTCCAGTCAACAATGATGGACGAGGGAGTTTTCCTCTGCTGACCTCATTCTCCAGTAAACGTTAATGAAGGCGCCTTGTCTTGCCTGAACCTGGTTTTTAATCCGAACTCCTGACTGATGTGAGCTTGTTATGTGTATCGTGGGACTGAAAACCTGATGCATCATTAGTTTTATGCAGTTCCGATCCGTACGAGATTGAGGGCAAGAATTTAGCTGCTACTACCTTCCGTAAATGATTTGTTGAACAGTCTCTGAGTGTTTTATAAGATTTTTAATGCAAATAGCAGCTGGTTTGCTTTTAATTGTCTTGATACCAAATATTGCTTATAGTTAAGGTGCTGGTCGAGTAATATCCCCAGACATCTTTTAATATCACTAAATTTGAGGCATTCCTGTGCTTGCTCCAGGATACCTTTGTAATGAAACAAAAATGTGTACCAGGGCTCCTAGTCATCTGGATATCTCTCAGAGATCTAGAGCTACCAAATGTTCTAAGTTAGAAAGGAAAATAAATTAACCAAAGATCTTCAGTCTGCAGTTTCTTGTCGCGATATGTTTAAATTCTGACTCATAATAATCAGAAGTTTGGGTAGAGATCACATCAAAATTCCTACTCCTAATGACGAAAATCTTTTATATTCTCATTTTTGTGCTCTGTACGCATCTTCTTTTTCTGTTCTACCGGATTTGGGACTCCGTTTTTTAAAAAGTCTCAGAGATTTGTTTTTCATTGAAACAAATCAGAGGTGGTAGAAGTAAACACATATTTAGGTGCTAACATCTCAAATAATGTTTCTTGGGTCCCATACAATACCTCTTAGGCTGCAAAATCAAGTCTACGAGAATTGGCCTTTCACAGTTTTTTAAAGTACAAAGAAGGAGGGACTATTTTTGTTGTTATTGTGTATATTGCTAGCGTGGTTCCTGATGCATTCTATGGAATCAAAGCAAAGTCGCTTTCTTCGTTTATCTCTAATATTGAATCTGTTTTTATGGAAGAGCTACCTCGGGGTAAGCACCTCCAGCTCTTTTGAACGGATTTGTCTTGAGCTGGGCTTGATGGGAATTACCTTCCATGCCCACTGCCAAATAATTTAATATTTTGAATAATTATTCAGGAGTCCCAAAAGTGCATCGAAAAATGTAACTTGGTGGGAATTTGCAAGGGATAATGAAAAGATGTACACTTTTTGGGGATGTTTACTCCTATTGTGTTGCCCTTAAATATTGATGGGGTGTTATTGTGTCTACAACATGGTAGCGCCTTAAAGTGTCACCTAAAAACGCATGCTAAAAATGGGAGTTTCCAGCTGGACTTGCAACATTGTTTAGAAATAAGAAGATTAAAGCTGGGCTGCATGTTCGCAAGAAGTAGTGTGATGCAATTGTATTTAAAGTCCATCATTTGTCCCCTTAGGTGTAGATTTTTCATGAAATTCAGGTTTAACGAGATGACCTGGGGTGATAATGTGTGGCTCAAGAAGGATGGGGTCTCCTCACATCCATGCTGTCAATATTGTGGAGTTGCTAAACATTATTTGAATCACATGCTTTTTATTCTGTCCTGACCTTTTTTATCTGCAGAATTTTTGTTCTATCCTGTGATTTTAAGGTATTCTGTAGTAATGCACAAAGAAGCACTAACTTTTTTTAAAGCCTCACACCGTGAATATTTGTTATCATTGAGTTAGGTTTTTGGGTGATTTTCTGATATAAATTGACCTTTTTGTATTCACTACAATGTATTTTGCTTGCTCTAATCATGTTTTGTATTATTTTAAAATGTATTTTTAATGCACTTTATTTATTTATTATTGATTGTTGTGGTATTTAAGTTTAAACTGTGGGTGCACTTTAAATATTAAATAAATAAAGAAAATATAAAAATCAAAACAAACTTTGGATGTGGAAATCTATGTCACGTTGAAGGTGTGCATACCACAAACAATTTTTTAGATATTTACAGTGTTATATCAGTAACTAAAAATAAATAAAATGCCAGGGTGGGGTGCAGAAGCAAAGAGGGGACCCAATGCAGAAGTGAAATTGGGGATGAGGGCACGGGAAAGCAACCTGGGGAAAGAAACAACATGGGAGGGGCAGAGAAGCACATGATGAGACCAGGGAACATTGAGGGGAGCACTGAAGCACACAGCAAGACAGAGCAACACAGACACTGAAGCTCATGGAGAGATAGACTGACATGGAGACAGGGGAAGCAACAAGGGGACAGAAACAACATTGGAGGGGCAGAGAAAAACGTGGCGAGACAAAGTGTTGGAACTGACCTCCTCTGCAGTATCACTCCCAAACCTTTTGCCTTCCACCTCCATTTTTGCTTATCTTGTTTTGCTGGCCTCAGGATTCTGTACACTTTACACTGCTCTCTCAGAACATGCCAGGATTGGCTTATCCCAATTGGCATATTTAATATATTTAATTTACTTGTAATTCCCTAGTAAAGTGATATTACATGTACCCAGGTACACTTGAGTAGTCCTTCAAACCTGTCTCAGGCCTGCAATTAAAGCTGTGTGAGCAGTTTTAAACTGCCATTTCGACCTGGTAAAATAACCTGCTTTTCAGGCCCAAACCTTCCTTTTAGGGTAGGCCCTAGAGAGCTCAGAGAGCAAGGTGAAGTATATTTCAGATTTAGACATGTACTTTTACATTTTGCTGGTCCTGGTAGTAAAAAACATAAATTCATTTTTCGGCACTGCAAGTCCTACCTCTCCCATAGGAAAACATTGGAGTTACCTTATTACATTTAATTATCTGTAACTTCCAAATATAAACAGGTATCCAGTTCATGTTTTGTGTCTTTGGAATTGTAATGAAAAATCCTCTCTTACGTTTACGTCAGATTTTAAATTACAGTTTTGAAAATATCACATTTAGAAAGTTGGCATTTTTCTAACTCAATTATTTAGTTTTTGCAGCGTGTCTCTGGGTCACATGACTGAGTGAAGCTGACAGTGGGATTTGTGTATTCCTCCAAACACAATAAAAAGCTTAGGTGTGCCTGGACAGGCTATCACTGGCAGGATGGGAGGTTGGAGCTGGGCACAGCCCAACATCCACTTGAAAATGCTGTGTCCTGCCTCCACACAAAGAGCTACAGACCCCTGTAGATAGTTTGCTGCCAAGGCTGGGGAGGCAGGAAGCCTGTGCACTTTAAAGGGAAACCTCTAGGAGCTTTTCCCACTTCAAAGAAGGTACCCCGTATAAATATTAGACCTCAGATACCAACTCTTCAGTACACTTTTGGACCTGCGGGGGCTCTGCCAGGAAGAAGGAATGCTGGGCTGTTGATAGAACTGCCACTCTTCTAGACTGCTTCCCTGCTGAACTACTGCCTTGCCAGACTGCTACCCTATTGCCCAGTTACCCTCCTGTGTGAGTCAGACTGATTGGACCTGAATATAAACCCAGGACACCCAGAGTGACTACAAGATCTAGCCTGCAGGCATACTGTTCAGAGTCACAGGGACAAAACAGGCTACCAACCACCTGAACCAGCACCCAAATCCAGCTGGAGCCACCAGCCCCTGACCCGGCAGTGGTGCCCTACAGGCCCTGGACCCTTGGTGTGGCTTCAATGGACTTAAATTGATGTTCTTGGGCTATTCCCGACTACGAGCTGGCCCGTTAGTGCCAAAACCTTGTCACTAACACAACTCGCCAACAAACTTGTTGCACTGTAGAATACAGTGGACTGCTTCTGCACTGTTATGACATCTACAAAACAATGGACGTTTAGCTCAAACGTAATGTGGCAAATCACAAAGCTTCAGCCGTAGAAGGTAGAAATAAGTTACAGTTTTACATTTCAAAACGCAAAGACAGACACTGTGGCTGCAGTTGAATTTCAATGATAAACAATTAATATTCAGTAATGTGGCTTGCTGCAACCTAGTTATGCTAACTGAACCAAACCTATTTTAGGAATTATTTTTCTAAATGAGAATTAGTTTCTCCCACTTTTTTCAAGCACACAATGCTTTCTTTGCTATTTCATGCCCATCCTTTTTATTTGATACTAGGGTGCATTGTGGTTCTCACTTTCCTAAATCTTCACTTTGTTTTCTGCACTTTCACAAGCTAGGAATGACCGCAGTCTCATTTTTGTAGATAACCAGGACATTGGTAGACAGACAGGTGGTATTATTACTATTATAACCATGTCCCGCTGAAGTACTTCATTACTTGAGGAAACAAAGAACTGAAGCCCCCGAAGCTCCCCCTCTCCCAGGGTGTGGCTGTCGTGCTTCACAGACCGACCAGGCACTTAATGTTCCTGAGGTTGGTAACTTGCCAGCCTGAAACCAATTGGCGACCGCTGTGAGATGGGTTGTGGAGTGGCAGAATTGTAAATTGATCCAGTAGTATGTAAGCTGACAAAGCCCCACAGTCTATCAGGGACTTCGGCAAGATCACAGGTTGAAAGTAGGTGGCACGTGAGACACACACAGGTGCCTTTCTTGGGAGACTTAAGTACTGTGGCCGCTCACTGTGGGAGTGCTGCGAGGTGGTGGGGCAGGGTGGGGGATAGTGGAGTCTGACATACGACAGACAGGAGTAAACCAAGTAATTAAATACCTCGGCCAACTCGGCGATGCTGAGCACGTAAAGTAAATAGTTTTATTTATTTAATTACTTAGCTTACTCCTGTCCGTCATATGTCGGACTCCACTACCCCCCTACCCTGCCCCTCCCTAGCCCTGCCACACAGCCCACGGCACTCCCACGGCAAGCCGCCACTGCTTATATGCCAATGTCTGGGGTACTGATGCCCGTTCCACTTGTTCAGAGTGGGAATGAGTGCAACTGCTCACCACTGGCTTCTACTGAGTCATTGAAGTTGGCTTTTCCTGGTTGGGATAAATCCTAATATGCTTTTTTAAATTATTAATTATTTGAAGTTTTTTGTAGTGCAAACTTGGCCCGAGGGGATTAGTGTGCTTTACATAAGCACCAGATTAAGAAGTCAAGCTGCTGCAGTGCTACCGGGCAGCTGCGCGACAGTTAACAAAAAATATATCAGGAACTTCATTGAATGAAGCCTAAATCTGTATGTGCTTAGTTGTGAATGAAAAGAAGCACTTCCAAATGTAAGGATTTTTTCTTCTTGGGTATGTCTCTATGACAGACGAGGTGTACAGTGTTATTTATGAAAAGTGATTATTACATCTTCTGTGGATGTATTGGTTGGACACTTGGGGCCTCATTTACGAGGCACCAGTGGCACTTTTGCACCACTGGAGCATCACTTTTTTGACTCTCCAGTGGCACAAATTACCACAGCATAATGACAAGGCCATGCAAAGCCACTGTATGTGGCTTTTCATGACCTTGTAAATATGCGTTAAAGGTGAGTTCCATGTGTGTTGCTGTGGGTGTTCCCACACAACACCCATGGAATCTGAAGCATTCCCATATTTATGAGGATTCGCAAACCTGTGATTGCGTCATACTCCTATGCCTCCCCAGGGGAGGCGTGGGAGTGGCGTAGCAAGGAGAAATACTTTTACTCCCAGCCACGGTTTACTCCCAGCCACGGTCGGTAGTGGGATGACCTGCAGTGCGGTGACGTGGGGACGGGGAAGGGCAGGGTGGGGGTAGTAATGTATGGATTACGGAGTTTTACAGGTAAGTAAACATATAAATAAATAAAACGAATTTCGTTGCGTGCACTGCATCGCATTTGGTGATGCAGTGCACAACACAAAATTTGTTTTATTTATATGTTTACTTACCTATAAAACTCCGTAATCCATACATTACTACCCCCACCCTGCCCCTCCCCCTCCCCACGTCACCGCCCTGCAGGTCATCCCACTACCGACCGCGGCTGTTTACTTCTCTTAGTTTTTTCCATTTTCTATGCTTGATGCATTCTGCAGCACGCACAGAGGAAATGTAATGAATTCTTAATTTTTGCAGGAATGTGTGCCTTCATGCACAAAAACAATCATACCTGCAATGCATGCACCCTTGCAACATGAAGCAAGGGTGTCTGTGTTGGCGCACAGCTGCTGTTTGTGCACTCGGGGAGGGGAGAAGGACAGGAATGCGCTGTATCTTGTAGATATGGCACATTCCTGCCATTTTCTTTTAATGCGCTGTAGCACAGCAGAAAGGCCTGCAGCGCTGGCGTGCATAAAAAGTATGTAAATGAGGCCCTGAGAATCTCTTTGTTTTTAGCCACTGGTCTTCCTTTTAATACATTATTATTAATTTGATATTAACAAGTGCCATAGGCATTTATTTAAGGTACATTCTATATTAAATTGAGTAGTGGATAGTGATTTATAAATTGACAAATATGAAAAGAAAATCTGTCGAATAATTCATTAGAAATAGGTGAACTTTCTTGTACCAGTGCTCCCTTGTTGCCATGGCATTAGGGACCCTGCACTGCTAGCCTGTAGCTCTGTGAAGTTTGGTGATGTCATAGTGTGAATGATGCGTTCCACATTGTGACCTGTTCAGCATAAGCAGCAACAAGACCTGTTGATGTGATTAAAGTCACCAGTGAATCGCTGCTTTTCATAGCGCAAGGTTGCAGGCTGTTGGATTCTTCGAATTCAGATTACACATTTGACTGGTAGGTTTTACATCAATTTTATTGATCAGGAGTTTGTCCCAGCACAAGATGAGATACAAGTTAAGTGGGCTGTTATTTTTACCTAACTGAAAATTGCATGTTTTAGAAGATTTTAATCAGGGCTGATATAAAATGACTTTCTGATGTGACACTACATGCCTGAACTTTTTTTAAATAGCTAAAATGTTTATGTTTGTGAAAACGTGCTGCGCGTTTTTATACTAATTGTTGCTGGAAAGTAATTTCTTACTTGTGAAAGTCCACTGTATTTGTAGTCTGATTTTAGAGAGATTATGCCATTTTCTTTTGACGCGCTGAAGCACAGCAGAAAGGCCTGTACCGCTGCCGTGCATAAAAAGTTTGTAAATGAGGCCCTGAGAATCTCTTTTTTTTTAGCCACTGGTCTTTCTTTTAATACATTATTATTAATTTGATATTAACAAGTGCCATAGGCATTTATTTAAGGTACATTCTATATTAAATTGAATAGTGGATAGTGATTTATAAATTGACAACAAATATGAAAAGAAAATCTGTCTAATAATTCATTAGAAATAGGTGAACTTGCTTGTACCAGTGCTCCCTTGTTGCCACGGCATTAGGGACCCTGCACTGCTAGCCTGTAGCTCTGTGAAGTTTGGTGATATCATAGTGTGAATGATGCGTTCCTCATTGTGACCTGTTCAGCATAAGCAGTAACAAGACCTGTTGCTGTGATTAAAGTCACCAGTAAATCGCTGCTTTTCATAGCGCAAGGTTGCAGCCTGCTGGATTCTTCGAAATCAGATTTCACATTTGACTGGTAGGTTTTACATCAGTTTTATTGATCAGGAGTTTGTCCCAGCACAAGATGAGCTAGAAGTTAAGTGGGCTGGTATTTTTACCTAACTGAAAATTAAATGTTTTAGAAGATTTTACTCAGGGCTGACATAAAATGACTTTCTGATGTGACACTGCATGCCTGAACTTTTTTAAATAGCTAAAAAGTTTATGTTTGTGAAAATATGCTGCACGTTTTAATGCTAATTGTTGCTGGAAAGTCATTTCTTACTTGTGAAAGTCCACTGTATTTGTTGTCTGATTTTAGAGAGATGATGAAATGTCTGGCACATTTCTATGATGGCAGATTCCACTGTATGTGAGATGTGGGATGTAATTTTATGAGACTTGGGTCTTTTCATATAGCTATTGCAGTTACATATGTGCATTGCATGTGTGGAATGCTGTCTCTCGGGTTTGACCACCTTTGCTGAGATTGATTGCTTTCACCAGAATCCACTGCAGTGATGAAGTTATTTCTTTTGGCAGGGTTTTTGCTGGTAGCCGATCAGCAATTGCATTCCTACCAGGAATGGCCCCCTGTCACGCCTAACCTTAAATATTCCTTAACAAACGACGTCCCCTGGAGTGGACACTTAGATCTGATGTGCTGACAGTGATAGAGGGCAGCGTGTTTCAGCTATAGGCCTGTAGGTGGTCCGCACAATAACAGTTACGACAACCTGATGTTCCACCCTGCCTTAGTCATTTGTTGCACAATTCAACAGCAATATTTACAAAGAATTAGCGCAGGGCAGCATGCAACTCATTTTGCTGCGCTGCCCTATGCCAATTTGAAAGGACCAAAATGCACTGCATTTACAAGATACAGTGCTTTCATATTCTTTCAGCCAGTGCCAAATCATAATTTGCAGACGTGCACCAATGCAGGCACCGTTGCACCATGGTGCAAGGTGTCTGTGTTCTTGGCATGATTATATTTGTGCAGCAAAGGACACCTTCCTGCATAAAACCAATCACAAGAGATGTTATCTTCTTTCCATGTGTGCTGCAGAATGCAGCACACATGGAAAGAGGAAAAACCTATGTCTGCTCTGGAAGGCATATAGTTTTGGGGGGCACTGCCCCAGATTCACGCTATGTTGTAAATATGGGGCAGTGTCAAAATCCAAGGGTGTTGCATGGGAACGCCTTTCTTCTGGAACATGAGGCAACGTAGCGACTTGTGCTACATGGTCTTTCACCTTATCTACAAAGTCAATAAAAGCCATGCAGAGTGACTTTACGGGGACTTGTAGATATTGGCCTGCACTGTGCGCCACCTGAGCATGAAAAAGTGATACTCCAGTGGCGCAAGGGGCTTGTAAATATGCCCCAAGTGTTTAATCTCAAATCACAGTTGTGGTGCACTGAGCTGTGTGTCGGTAGCTGGCTCTAACTTTCTAGTCTCCTGTGCTAAGCACAAGTTTGCTGTTCTGAACTGAGTTGCTGAGTTTTTCAGTTGTCACTGATGGTTGGGTTGTCCGCACGGGAGGTGGGAGGAAAGGAGTTTGGTTTCATTTGCAATTTTGGTTTTGCAGCATTCACTGAGGTGCGAGTTTTCTGGAACTACTTGACCTTCATTACACCACTGTTGATGTATATCTGCATCAGGTTGTTTAATATGTGCTATGTTTTTCCTTTTCAAGGGTGGCAAATATAATTAGGTGTATGACATGTAATGTACAAGAAATTGGTAACTCTAAAAATGCAGTTTGATACTCGCATATTCAGAAAGACACGGGCTGAAGTGGCTTTTCTTCAAGCAATGCCCCTGTTACATTGGGACATGGCCAACTTTGTGCATCACCGGGGAACCACAAATTACTTTGCTTCCAGTAGCTCATTAATGGCTAGAGTTGTAATCTTAATTCATAAAACATTGCCTTTCTCAGTTACTTATATTCATTGAGACTCCTTGGGCAGATTCATTTATCTAGCTGGCTTACTTTGTGACTTTGCCATCAACGGGCCCAATTCACAGAAATACCTTAAGACAAAATCCTAAACGTACTACTTTTCGTATTCACAGAAGGCATTTAGTAGTAGTAAAGTTAGGATTTTGTCTTAAGTTTGACTTAAGACAAACTTAAGACAGACTTAAGACAGACTTAAGTTAGGATTTTGTCCTCTTAAGTCTGTCTTAAGTCTGTCTAAAGTCTGTCTTAAGTCTGTCTTAAGTCTATCCTAAGTTTGTCTTAAGTCTGTCTTAAGTCTGTCTTAAGTCTGTCTTAAGTTTGTCTTAAGTCTGTCTTAAGTCTGTCTTAAGTCTGTCTTAAGTCTGTCTTACCAAAAGTAGTAAGTTTAGGATTTTGTCTTAAGTTAGTTCTGGGAATTGGGCCCACAGTCAAAAACTCCTACACACCTAACTTTGACTTCTAACGTTTATCGCGGACCTTATGCAGCATTGTCATAGACATGGTGACATAAGAGTTATTTGGTGGTTAAAAGGTTAACCTAGTTCTTAATTCAGAACTCAATAGCAGACACAGAGACATGACTAGCGCCCCCAGTGCAGAGTATGCCTTGCAATAAATCCTTGAGCACGATGGTTTAATAGATGTATCGTGTAAGCCGCGCAGAGAAGCAAAGGCCTACTCATAGTGCTCCGCTGCCCACAACACATATCAACCCCCAGAATATCCCCACACACAAATATTGAGTTTTTGATATCTATGTAAAACATATTGACATCCTATATTTATTATTGTAAGTACCATTTTTTTTTAAATTTAGATGAGAAAAAAAATTGGACAAAATATCAATTTTAATATATAAAAAAAAGATATTAAATATATAAAAACATTAAATTAACTTAAAATGTAATTGATTTAATATACATTCTAATAAATATAACAAACAATTTAATTTAAACATACATATGTAAAATGTATTATATATATATATTTGTTTTAAAACAATTTGTAAACTATTTATTTTATTTTATTTTATAATAGTATTAATAAAAATTTATAAATAGATCCATATATATATATTTTTTATGTGTGTGGGGGTATATATATATATATATATATATATATATATATATTCACTGAAAAAACCATAGGTTATAGACCATATATAGTTAGGAATTAGCATTTAAAAAACCTTATTTTACTCACACAAAACCATTGAAATTCCATATATAGTTAGTTGTACTAACTATATATCGCGCACCCGCAATCCACTGCTGATGATGTCACATATTACATCATTCATGACATGGTCAGTGACATCACTGATGACATCACTGATGACATCTCAAATAACATCACTGATGACATCACTGATGACATCTCAGTTGACATTACTGATCACATCACTCATGACATCATTCATGTGATGATACGATGAACCTCTTCAGACTCTAATATAACCTTAGATACACTCAGTGTAAACAGACACTCACAGACTGTCACTCATCCATGGAGTTACTCACACACCTAATCAGTCTTGCAAAGAATCAATCACACCTCCATTTCCTCAACTATATAGTTAAACACACCTTACTTATTGAAACATATAATAACACATATTTACTCTGTTATACAATCCCTGATACAAGTTCACAATAATCCATACAGCCACTCACACATTCACTGACTCTTATGCACAGTTATTTATATATGTCAACTACCACATGTACTGTGTTTTACATATGTACTTACTTTGACATGTAGCACTGAGATATCCATTCACTCACCAATACACTCATGCACACAGTAAACCGCCCATACAGCTGTTTCCACATGCACTTTTGAACCCATACATCTAGTGAATCAACTGCTCACACATCTATGCACAGAGTCATACACCTCCCAGACACCCACACACACAGTCTCCCATACAAATACTTGGCCAACTAATCAATAACCCATATAGTTAGTCATATAGCTAATGATCAACACATGCATCAGATTACAAAATAACAGACACAATGATGCACAATTTAAAACAGTTTAGTCACTAACCCATGCACTCAGTGAGACACATTTAATCACTCACTTATACAGTCAGTCATGCACCTACTAAATACATCATCCAGACACTTATACATCCACTCATTCTTCAATATATAAGACATATTTTAACTTTACAGAAACATACAGTCACTGGATGTTGTCATCAGTGATGTCATCAGTGATGTCATTTGAGATGTCATCAGTGATATCATCAGTGATGTCACTGACCATGCCATGAATGATGTAATATGTGACATCATCAGCAGTGGATTGCGGGTGCGCGATATATAGTTAGTACAACTAACTATATATGGAATTTCAATGGTTTTGTGTGAGTAAAATAAGGTTTTTTAAATGCTAATTCCTAACTATATATGGTCTATATAACCTATGGTTTTTTCAGTGAATTTTCAAGGTTTTGTAAATGCTAATTCCTAACTATATATGTCCTTTAACCTATGGTTTTTTCAGTGAATTTCATAGGTTTTTTAATAGCAAATATTTATAAAAAATAATACATTTTAAATCGAATTTTATATTTTATAATTTTTTTATTTTTTTTTTATATTATTTTTGGTGCGCTCCCGGGGCGCGGACAGGTGAACACACGGGTAAGCGCAATCTTGCGGCGCGACCCGGGGCGCGTACTAATGCGCGTCCCGGAAGCGCTATTGCCGCGAACGAAAACAACATCGTGACGTATCGCGTAGCCGCCACGCCTTGCGTCATAAGACACGTATCGCGTAGCCGCGAGATGCGTCTTATGACGCGCCGCGTAAGCGCACCCGGAAATGCACACGATCGCGCAACGTAAGCGGCCCGATGCGCTTACGATACACGCCTGGGACGCGCCCCGGGGCGCGTAGCGTAAGCGCGTCAAACCATGTGACTTCAAAATAACACTTTTCATTGGTTCACAGCTTATTTTTTTCCAAATTGTGTGAAACCCACCCATTTCTCTCACTATTGCTTTGTACTTGGAGAGAGCAAGAGCTGTTCTGTCTACTCTGTTTATCTCCTACTTTTCTGATCTCCAGCAATGGCTGCAAGAGAGTCATCCAGCAGTGATTCAGATGGATTTTTAGATGAGGACCCTCCTCAGCAAAAGAAAAAAAAACATTTCATCTGGAAATTTTACGACATCCCTGAAGGACAGAAAAAAGTCAACGCTCCCAAAGTAACCTGCAAAATATGTGGGAGTAGTTTATCCAGAGGCAATCCTCTGAAAAAATATAGTTTTGGAAATGCTAATTTGATCAGGCATGTGAAAAGAAGACACCCTAACAACTTTGCCAGGGAGAGTGTCCGAGAGCTGGCACGGAATGTACCCACAGATGGCGGCAGCACCTCCACTGGTGGAGCAACACCTTCGGGACCACCCCGTGCAACAATGGTCCCTAACATTCAGCCGGTGTTTGCAGGCATCAAATTTCTGTGCACGGAGTGTGACGAACTGCTCTGCTATGGGGAGCAGAGTGTTGAACTCATTGCCCTAAAGAAACAGCAACACCGCTGCTCTTCCAGTCCCTAAATTTTCAATTTTTTTTGCTCCTGTTGAGCAGTTTTGGAATCCTTGTTTTTGTTTTTCCCTTGACAAAAATCCAAAAAAAATATAAAATTGTTTTAAAAAGTCTAAAAAAAATATAAAACAACAAAAACAAAAAAATATATATAAAACAACAAAATCAAAAAAAAAGTTCTTTTCAGAACTACCTCCAATTTATAAAAAGAAGCTTTTTTTTTTTTTTTTTAAAGTCTGTCATTTTTTTTTCTCCTGGTACGCTCCCCCGTAAGCTCCCCGGTGCGCGTACCGGGCGCTCCCCCCCCCCGCGAAAATCGAATATATTTTTTTTTTTTTTATTACCCGCGGGAGCCTTTTATGGCCCCCACATCAAAAGTAGGGGGTCAGGGGGGTGTACCCTGTCCCCTTTTGCTCATTTCCCCCCTTTGATTCTTGCCACCTCTTGTGTCTCAATCCTACCGAGACACAAGATGGCGGCCGCTGCGGACTGTTTCGAATGTTTACAGACACCCGAGAACCAATCAGCTTGCCGTGCGCAAGTCGCGTGGCGCGCCCGAAGCGCTCCCCGGTACGCGTACCGGGCGCGGCTCTAGATATATATCTTTTTTCAAACCTAATTTACTCAAAATTCACAGGACCACATATCTTGAGACCTAGCAAAGGCACATCGGGCAAACAATATCTACAATTTTGCCAAGTTTCGTGGAAATCCATTCAGCCGTTCGAGCTAAAAGTGAGGCCAACCGCCCTATGGAAAATTGCATGGCAAAAACACGTTTTGGGACCCCCCTTTTTTCTCGGCCCCCCCTTGACGACCCCCCTCCAAATTTTCAGGGGCTGCTCAGAAACAAAATGTTCAATTTTCCTGAAAATTTCAGCCAATTCCGTCCACAAACGTCAAAGTTATTAGACATAGAATTTTCAAAAAACCCATAGAGAAAAAATCCTAACTATATATACCTACTGGCGACCGCCAGTAGGTAATATATATATATATATATATATATATATATATATATATATATATATATATATATATATATATATCCAGAAAACTCTGATATCCTGATGAAATAATCACCCAGGCAAAGAAGCGGATACGGACCACAGAATCGGTGCAGATGAGTTTATTTGGTGCAGTAAGTCGCCATGACGCGTTTCGCGCTGCAAGGAGCGCTTGATCACATGACACAGTGAAACTTTTTTACATTGGTTTAAATATACTGCAATTTTCTGACGTTTTTGCAGGTCACATGGTATAGCATACAAGTTGTACTGACCTAGACAAAATACCATATGTAAAAACTACAGATATGTCTTAAACTATGTTTTCATCCAATTAGACTTTTTACAGCAATTGCAATAAATAAACGCAGGTTATATCACAGTTCACTCAACATAAAATCAAGTCTCGCAATAATATTTCGTCAGTATAAAAAACCAATGACTCAAGTAATATATGTGCAAAAAAGTGCAAAATAGTGCAAAATTGAAAAATTCAATTTGGGGGATAGCAGCAATAGATTTACAGTACATGTTTACTTTCATTAGCAAATAATTGAGCCTGATAACTGTCTAAATACTTTCAAGTAGTTGTATGGGGCCAAGAGTGATATCAGTATCATAAAGACAACATTGGAGCCCCAATGTTGTTCAATTCAAGTGGACAAGTTCACTAATACAGAGTAAAGTGCAAGTGCTTGGTGAATTCAGTTTTAAAGACTTGGTTAACTGGATATCTTAATTTATAAGACTTTTTCTTGAGATATATATATATATATTTGAGTGTCAGGGAGGCGGAGACTCACATTCAATGCATAAAAAGACAAACAAATGTAATGGCTCTGCATGTGATCAAGGGCTCTAGTAGCTCAAAACGCGTCATGACTGTTTTCCTGTGCCAATAAACTATTCTTGCCAAGATCCTGTGGTCCGCCTCCTGTTGATGGCTTCGCCGAACTTAAGTGTTTGGAGTTCACCGGGGGTAAGGAGGCACACAAGCAGGCAAGTGTAAGCTTAATCCATAGGCTTTATTTTTCGCTCATTCGTCACTAGCCCAACGCGTTTCGTCTTCAGCCGAAGGCTTGATCACGGGTACAGAGCTCTAACACGAGCTTTCTTTTATGTTTTGTGCACAGTGTAAAAAAACAATCAATATGATGCAACTGCATTATGGGAAACGTAGTTTGCAACTGTGTCCTGTGTGTTAAAATGCTCTTGTTTGAATTTACATTGGAGCGGGATAGCAATATTGTAGCATTGATCAATAGTTCATGAAGGAGTGTTTGTGTTAATGTTCTAGTACAGTAAAACACTGTCCAATTAGTTTCAAGTGATTTTGGTCTCATTCTCTCTGGTGAGAATTTGTATGCCAAATGGTACTTGATCTTTGTTTTATTCCTCTCTCTGGTGAGTAGGTTATTCCTCCATTTTTCTTTTATAGATGCACATGTAGCTCTTCTGTTTGGTTAAGACCTCTTGGCTCCAGGGTCCTGAATGCGATAATATGTCGCGATTCCTTTTGTCTCAGGGATTTCCTGCGGTTGCCTCCCCTTTCTGGGTCTGCCAGTTGGTCAATGACGCAGAATTTGAGGCTTTCCCAGTTATTGTCATGGTATAGACTCATGTGTTTAGCAATTGCGTTTGACTGGTCGCCATGGGTGGTGGCTCTTGTGTGCTCGAGGATGCGTTTTTTTGCCTCAAAGATCGTGCTGCCAATATATCTTTTGGCACAGGGACACATTACCATATATACAACAAATGTGCTTTTGCACGTTAGATGGTGCTTGATCCTCCACTTTTTTCCTCCATCCATTTCAATTTCCTTGGTGGCTAATGCTATTCTGCAAACCTTGCAATGTTTGCAAGGCCAGAAGCCTTCACGGTGTAGCCAGGTATTTTATGGTTTGTCACGGAAGTGGCTGTGCACTAGCTGATCTCCCAGATTGTTTGCTCTCCGGAATGAAATGTTGGGGAGTGCTCCGATGATTGGTGCTAGGGTCTGATCTGCCCATAATATGTACCAGTGTTTCTTGATTATTTTAACCAGTGTCTGTTTTTCCGCATTGTAGGATGTTATGAGTCTGATCTTGTCATCTTTTTGTTTATCTTTTACTTCATGCAGGATGTCCTTTCTGTCAGTTTCAGTCACCTTTTTGAGACATTTTTGTACTGTCTTGGGTGTGTATTTTCTTGTGTGAAACCTTTCTGTGGCTTGTATACTATTTTGATGGAATTCTGATTTTGTGAACAGTTTCTCTTGAGGCGGAGAAATTCCCCGTAGGGGATGCTGCTTTTCAGTTTTTGGTCGTGAAAACTTTGTCCATGTAAAATGGAGTTAGTTGCTGTTTTTTTGCGGTGTAGGGTGGTTTCCAAGTGGTTGTTTTTTACATGGATTTCTGTATCTAGGAATACCACTCGCTCACTGCTGATTTCATAGGTGAATTTTAAGTTAGTAGTGGTGTTGTTTAACCTTTCAAAGTAGTTTTTAAAGTCAGATATTTCTCTGTCCCAGATTTTGAGCAGGTCATCTATTAGCCTGAGCCAGGTAACTGTTTTTTCTTTCCATGCATAATGTTCTACTTTCCAGGCTTCATTTTGTTCGTACCACCCCATGGTTAGATAGGCATAGTTGGGCGAAAATGAGAAGCCCATGGCGCAGCCACGTATCTGTTTGTAGATCTTTTTGTTGAAAAGGAAAATGTTATTGTATAAACATAACTGGATCATTTTGTTCAGCATTTTGTTATGTTCCTTATATTTTATATTCCTTTTATTTAGATAGTATTTGCATGCTTTTATGCCAATGTGATGTTCGATGTTAGAATACAAGGACGTGACATCCATAGTGATTAATTTAAAAGATGGTTTCCAGACAACTCCTTCTAGATGTTGCAAAAGATCCGTCGTGTCTTTTATAAATGATGGAAGGTCCCTTACTAGGGGCGTTAGGAACTGATCGATATAGTTAGAAATCCCTTCTAGTAAAGAGTTATTGGCTGAAACGATGGGTCTTCCAGGCGGGTTTTTGGCATCTTTATGAACCTTTGGGAGGCAACAGAACGTAGGGAATGTAGGATATTCGTTGGTCATGTACTTTCGTTCGTTCTCACTTATAAGACCCGCGTTTACCCAGTCTTTTAACAATCTGGTGATTTCCAGTTGTAGATTTTCCGTGGGGTCTGTCTGCAGTAATTCATAGCAGTTTGTGTCCCCTAGTTGGCGTTGGGCTTCTGCTACATAGTCAGTTTTGTTGATGATTACTATGTTTCCGCCCTTGTCTGCAGGCTTTATTTCTATATTTTTATCCTCTGAAAGGATTTTGATGATTGATTTCTCTTTTGTTGTAAGGTTGTCTTTGATTCGACTATATTTGATTTTATATAGTTCTTCGACCACTACTTCCTGAAATGTTTCGATTTTATTCCCAAGTGGCAGAATGGGATTAAACTTTGATTTTGGTTTCAAGCCGCTTTTTGTGGTTCCTTTTTGTGCAAGGGTTTCTTCCAGCTCGATTAGTTCTTCTTCTTCCTGGGAAATTGTCATAGCGCCCATTGTCATGAGGGTGGACAGTCCCTCTAGATCTTCTACATTGAGTTGAAGAGATGTATTTGTATTTTGTATTTGTTTATTTTTGGATTTCTCTGCATAGATCTTTGCAAGTTTTAATTTCCGCGTGTATTTGTATAGATCCACGCGGGTTTCAGCAATGTTGATGTGGGCTGTGGGGCAGAAATTGAGACCTTTCTTTAGAGTGTTCTTTTCGGTTTCTGTTAAATTTCTGTTAGAGAGGTTGATGACATTTAGTTCTTGCGAGTTCTGTTCTTGATTTTGTATCGTCGTGGTTGTCTTAGTCTCGCTTTTGACCAGGGGTCCTCCGTTGCCTGATTTCCGGCCTCTCTGACCTCTTTTGGTTTTCCTCCCTTTCCTCGGGGTCGTCCCCTGCCTCTACCCCTGCCCCTCGGTGATTGTGATCCTTGTTGTTGTTTTTCCAGCGCTTTGTGCATTTCTATAAAAAAATCGGTCTTTTTGGGTTGTTGGTCTGTATGCTGTGTTGTGGGTTCATCTTGATCATTAGATTCCAGGCTTGTCAGCGAATCAAAGCTTGATATTTCATCCCCATCATTGCGTGTTGTTTTCTTGCTTTGACGCTGTGCATACGGTTTCCCAAAGGTGAATATACGACCTTCTTCAAAGTCCGCTTTGTCTCATTGAAACTTATATTGTTTGCGCGATTTTACACGTGTCTCATGTCTCTCTAAATTTTTCAAGATATCCGCTTTTAGTTTTTGTTGTTCATCATTGAGATTTAATTTGTTTATTTCTTCCTCAAGTGCCTTTAATTCACTTTTGATTTCCCTCAGGGTTTTGTCAATGTGTTTGATGAGAATCACCATTAAGCCCATAGAGGAATCCAAGAGATGTTCTCCCCATTCTTGGAGTAGCTCACTTGAACTGTCCTGATGGCTTGGCATCAATGTTAATCTCAACTCTCGTGAAATGCGTTTCACTTCAATATATTTCTGGAGGCTTAACAATTCCCACCATTTGTTTATTTCGCGCTTGCAGAGATGTTCCCAGTATTTTAATTTCTCCCTGATTGAGTTTGGAGGGGCGCTGGTCTGGCCTCTTTCCATTTGTTTTGTCAATATCCGCTACTCTTTTTGCTTCCCTTTCATCCATGACGAAAATACTTTTTTATATTTTTTATTGATGAACCAAACATACACCAATAACATAAAATCTAATAAAAAAACATTATAAATTAAAACATTAAACTATTTTAAAGTCTTTAAATTAAAATTTTCAACTTCAGTGAACGCAACAGTAGAAAAAGTGCTGGACAGTGGAGGGGTGAAACTCACTATTCACACTCCAGTGAGTGCAACAGTAGGGAAAGTGTTGGATAGCGGAGGGTTGAAAATTTCCATTCCCACTTCAGTGAATGCAGCAGTAGGTAAACTGCTGGATTGTGGAGGGGTACAAACTAATATTCCCACTCCAGTAAGTGCAACAGTATGGAAAATGTTGGAAAGCGGAGGGGTGAAAATTACTATGGGTAAAATTTACTATTCCCACTCCAGTATGCAACAGTAGGGAAAGTGCTGGATAGTGTAGGGGTAAAAATTACTATTCCAACTTCAGTGAGTGCAATAGTAGGGAAAGTGTTTGATTGTGGAGGGGTAAAATTTACTATTCCTACTTCAGAGAGTCCAACTGTAGGGAAAGTGCTGGATAGCGTAGGGGGTAAAAATTTATGTTTCCACTTCAGTGAGTTCAACAGTAGGGAAAGCGCTGGATAGGGTAGGGGTAAAAATTACTATTCCTACTCCAGTGAGTGCAACAGTAGGGAAAGCATTGGATTGCGTGGGGGTAAAAATTACTATTCCCACTCCAGAGAGTGCAACAATAGGGAAAGCACTAGATAGCGGATGGGTAAAACGTACTATTCCCACTCCAGTGAGTGCAACAGTGGGGAAAGCGCTGGATAGCGTAGGGGTAAAAATTACTATCCCCACTCCAGTGAGTTCAACAGTAAGGAAAGTGCTGGATAGCGAAGGGGGTAAAAATTACTATTCCAACTCCAGTGAGTGCAACAGTAGGTAAAGCGAATGATAGCGGAGGGGTAAAATTTACTATTCCCACTGCAGAGAGTGCAACAGTAGGGATAGTGTTGGACAGCAAAGGGGTAAAAATTACTATTCCTATTCCAGCGTGTGCAACAGTAGGGAAAGTGCTGGATAGCGGAGGGGTATAAATTACTATTCCCACTCCAGTGAGTGCAACAGTAGGGAAAGTATTTTTTTATTTATTTATTTTTATCATTTATAGAGCGCCTGAATCACCCCAAATGGGGTATCTTCGCGCTGTGAACGCATAGTGGAGGGGTAAAAATTACTATTCCCACTCTAGTGAGTGCAACAGTAGGGTAAGTGTTCCCCAAATGGGGTATCTTCGCGCTGTGAACGCATAGTGGAGGGGTAAAAATTACTATTCCCACTCTAGTGAGTGCAACAGTAGGGTAAGTGTTTGATAGTTCAGGGGTAACAATTACTATTACCACTCCAACGAGTGCAACAATAGGGAAAGTGCTGGATACCGTAGTAAAAAAATTACTATTCACACTGAAACACTTAAAAAAAATATATATATGTTAAAAAATCAAAAATATAATAAAAATGAATAATCAATATTCTAAATTAATGTTTAAAACATATAAAAGAACACATATAACAATAGTAATTACATATAACAAAAGCTTACAAATACTATATATAAAAAAATAACAAATACATTTACCAACACATATTTATTTTAAAATACTTACAAAAAAAATCAATTAATGACAAATTAATGTACTTATATAATGTCCTAACCTATAACACCATACTAATAATACAACACCACATTTCTTAAATAAATGTACTTACATTGAAAAGAAAAGACGGTAGTGGTGTATCCAAATTGGAAAAAACCACACTACTGTATGTACTTACATATTTTAAATAATTAATAAACAATTAAAAGATTCTTACTAATAAAAACATTATAAATATTAATCTACTGCACACACTTTAACACTATAATTTGCATAACACAAACTAAATTAAACTAACAAATAATAAAACACATTTAGAAATGATCTTACAATTACAATCAATTACTATAAACAACTAATAATTACATTATTAAAATGTATTTAATATCCACCCTTTACCCCCTTTAAAAATAAATATAACAAAAAATATTAAAACATTACCCAAAATAGGAATCTATTAACAATAATTTACCAACTATATAATAATCAAACACAAATTTCTTCCCACCGTTTACACCTACAAACACCACAACACACACCTAAAATTAATTAGACAATTACCATAATTAATTTACAAATTAATTAAATTTAATTAACACCAATTATTAATTCATAAATTTAAATTAAATTACTTCCCACCATTTATACCTACAAACAGCACATCGCACACCTAAAATAAAAGACATAATTGTCATAAATATTTAATAATTAATTAATTGAAATGTATTGTTTACTTTATTTATTTATTTAAAAGGTTTTATGTAGCGCTGGCTCCACCCGGTGGTATCAGAACACTTTAAATTGGAATGACAATAGTACATTGAATACAAAACAATGGTGTCCAAAAGAAGCACTCAGACATGACGGACTTTGAGAACCACATTGAGTAACATAGCTTGACTTAATAAAAAATGCAAAGAAGTAGCAATTTACAAAACAACATGTGAAAAGAGTAATTACAAATTATAACACAGTATAAAGGAGGTGGACTCATTTTTTGTGAATAAGGAAGGGTAGTCCGAGTGAGAGAAAGGGGGGGAGGGGAAGTGTTCGGAAAGGGGTGGTAGGGTGGAAGAAAAGGTGAAGATGGGTAGGGTAGGGGGGGTGAATAGGTGGGTTGACAGAGGAGGAGTGAAGAGAGCGGGATGACGGGGTTTCAAGAAGGGGGAAGAGTATAACAGGTATAGTAATGGAAGGATGAAGGACCCTAATATTTGTTGAGCAGGTGCATTTTAAGGTCTTTTTTTAAACTGGCATATGAAGGGTTGAGTCGTAGATCTTTAGGGAGGGCAGTCCAGATGCTGGGAGCCTTACCAGACAAGGAGCGAGATTGCGCGGCTTTCTTTTTTAACAGAGGCGGAGAGAGTTGGTGCCTCTCATCGGTCGAGCACTGCCTGCTTTATTGAGTTTGTTTGAGAGGTAAAGCGGGGTCTTTTGATGAAGAGCTTTGTACGCAATGCAGGCTATTTTAATGGGGGATCTGGCTTTGATAAGAAGCCATTTAAGGGTCTTAAGAGCAGGCGAGATGTGCTCAGAGCGTTTGCAGTCAGTTTTAAGCCTGGATGCTATGTTGAGCACAGATTTGAGGGGGCAAGGTAGACTTTGGGAGATCCAGAGAGTAGGGCTTAGCCATAGTCAATTTTCGAGAGGACTAGAGATTTGACAAGAGATTTCAAATCTTCTGGTGAAATGAAAGGTTTGATTTTTTTGAGATATTGGAGCGTGAAAATTGCTCCTTTTCCCGAATTATTTATATGGGAATGGAGCGTTAACTTACTGTCAATGGTGATGCCAAGGGATTTTACTGATTCGGATAAGGAGAGCGAACAGTTTAGGGCATTAAGGTCAGAGATCCATGTTTGGATGGGGAGTGGGTTGTTTTTAGGAGAGAAAAGAATGATTTCAGGTTTGTTTGGGTTGAGTTTGAGATGATTTGAGTAGAACCAGGTTTGTATATTAGCCAAGGCAGTGTTAAGGTGTAGGACATCTGAGTGGAATTTTATTTTATAGTACAGTTGGGTATCGTCGGCATACAGGTGATAGTTAATACCGACTTATTTAAGTATGAGGGTAAGGGTTACCATAAATAAGTTGAATAGAGCAGGAGAGAGGATAGATCCTTGGGGGACACCAAGGGAGACAGGAGTGGGGCTGGAGTGGCAGTTTTGGATTTTGATTTGCTGGGTTCTGTGTTGGAAGTAGGAGGGGAACCAGTTCAGGACAGTGCCATTAAGACCGAAACGAAGTTTAAATGTATTGAGTAAGGTTTAGTGGTTAACTCTATCGAATGCCGCAGAGAGGTCTAGGAGAATGAGTAGGCAGGTCTCACCATTATCCAGGGCATGGTGTATGTCATCAACTAGATTTAGCAATGCAGTTTCAGTGCTGCAGCCTTTACGGAAGCCGGATTGTAGAGGGTCGAGCAGTTTGAAAGTGTCCATGTGTTTATCCAATTGAAGAAGGCCACATTTTTCAAGGGCTTTTGAAAGAATGGGGAGGTTTGAGATGGGGCAGAGGTTATTAGGGTCGTTGGGGTCAGCCTTAGGGTTTTTAGGAATAGGCGTGACCTGTCCGAGTTGGAGGGAGACAGGGACACACCCAGAGGAAAGGGAGGAGTTGATGATTTTGGTCCAATAAGATACAATGACGTGCTTAAGGTCTTGGATGAGGGTAGATGGGAGGGGTCTTTTCTGTCAGAGGACAGTTTTAATTTGGACAGGATGTTAAAGACTTCTAGCTCGGAAACGGAGTGTAAATTCTGCTGGAGGCATTATTTTTTAGATGTATTTTGTTCAGGGTAAGTTGGTGCGGGGGGAGGCAGGGAGCAGGATCAGGGGGAGGGTGTCGGAGTAGTAACAAGGGTATATTGGGGGTTTGGTAGGTATCTGAGTTAAAATGAAAGATTTGTCAATTTTGGCAATTTTTGGGGAGAAAAGGTTAGCAATTTCTTCACATTTGTTGGAGGAGGCCGTCAACTGGAGGGGGCGGGGGAGGTTTGGTTTCTAACAATGTTGAACAGTTCTCTGGGTCTATTTTTGCCATGGGCGAGTTGTGAACGAAAGAAGGATGCCTTTTCAAAGAAAATGTGTTTCTTGTAAGTAGATCTAGCGGTTCAAAGGAGGACGAGTTTGCAGGGGGAAGGGTGTTGTCTCCAAGTTCTTTCAGCCAGTCTGAGAGCACGTCTTTCATTGTTGAAGACTGAATTAAACCCTGATTGGAAAGGGATATTTTTTTGAGTTTATAGTTTGTATGGTGCCAGTTGATCTAAACCTCAGAGACAGTTTTATTATAGTGCTCAGTGAGCTCATTTGCATTAAGAGAGGGAGGGGTGCAACTAAGTTGAGCTTGGAGTTTGGCCTCCAGTACGCCAGGGGGGATAAGATTAAGGTTTCTGGTAGAAATTTTGTTTTTGTTGTTTTTAGGTGGGGGCGGGGCTAAGGGGGAGATCAAGAACAGTATGAGGTGGTGGTCAGACCAGTCGACAGGGATGATGTTGGATAGGGATGCCAAATCATTGTTTGCAATGATGGCATCAAGAGTAGCCCCCTTAGAGTGGGTTGGGGAATGGCAGAGTTGTTTGAGGTCATTAATCTCAAGAAGGTTATTGAGAAGTTTGATAGTAGGGTCCTCGTGCACGTTCCAGTGAAGGTTTAAGTCTCCTAGGAAGAGATTTTTAGACCTAGAAAGTGACGATTGAGTAAGAAAGTCAGATAGTTCCTCAGCGAAGGGAAGAGGTTCACCTGGAGGGTGATAGATGTTGTGTAGACATTTTGGGGAAGCGTCTTGGAACTTAAGTTCCGCTCCTAGGTATTCAAAGGTTGCAAAGTCAGTGTTTATGACTAGGGAGAGCTGGAGTTCGCTTCTAAAGATCATTGCTAATCCACCTCCTATTCTCTTTGGTCTGTGTTTTGTGATGATAGAGTAACCGGGGAGGGGAGGGGGTTAAGAATGGGTGTTAAATGAACTTTGAGTGAGGTTTCCGTGAGGAAGGCGACGTCTATACCTTCACTAAGGATAGTTTTTGAAATTTTGGTCGCATGTTGAACCGCCGAACAGCAGTTCACGCGCATGCAGGCCAGGGGCTTAGGATTGGTTTTTTTAGGGGGGGGGGGGGGCGAGTGGATTGCGGAAAGTTGAGGAGAGGGTCAGGGGGAGCCGGGAGAGGAGGGGATTCTGCTGGTCCCTATATTAACGGGGATGTTGGAGTGAGGAACGGCCATGCCCTTAAGTGAGGTTATTGACGGGTAGGAGTTGCAGATGTCGGATAGGTCAGTGGCAGAGTGGTCACTTAAGGTGTGAAGAGTTTATGTGTACGGTTGTGTAGTGGTGTGGTTTTCCAAGGTTTGGGATTAGTGGGTTATTGAGGACCAGTGTATGGTCAAGTGGACCAGAAGGGGCAGGTTTTGGGGTTAAAGGGATTTGAAGTCTTTGAAATCCTCTCTTAGCCAGGTGACTTCAGATACCAAGTAAGCAATATTGCAGTCAATGTTGCAAAGAGTTAAAAGAGTGAGGTGGGACGTAGTTGAGGCAGGAGGGGGATGTGTTTTCTGAGTTGGTCAGGGGAGGTGTTTTGGCGTTCGGAGAGGGTGAGAGGACTGGGGGGCGAGAACGGTGCTGATGTTGTGGGAGTGTGGGAGGTCTGTGGGGGGAGGGGAGTTCTGGCAGTCAGGGGAGGTAGGGATGTGGGAAGGGCGGGATAGTAAAATAGGTAGTTGGGGAAGGTGGAGTGAAGGAGGAGTGGAGAAGGTGTGTTTGTAGTTGGTCGGGGAGGATGTCTGGTGTTGGGAGAGGGTGAGAGCCCTGGGGGGTGGTAAGCGGGGTGCTGAAGCTGTGGGGAGGTCTGGGGGGAGAGAGGGATGATCTGGCAGTGTGCAGGAGAGACAGGCATGGAGAGGGGGGTAGGGGTTCGGGGATGGGATAGTAGGAGAAGAGAGGGTGTAAGGGGTGAGTGGAGAGGTGTCAAGGTACCACGACGTCCCGTACCTTAGATGTCTTCTTTGACATTGTAGGATTTTGCAGGGACGCAAGGGACCAACTTCCCAAATAACTAACTTAAAGCTTGTGCTTTTAAACTTACAACAAGGAATAAATTAGAAACTAGGGAGGAGGGCCGGGGTACTGGGCGCTGTGGGTTCTTGCTGTCGACCTGCGAAACAACAAGGGAAGAACTAAGACTCTGTAGAATTTCCTCACAATTCTGCTAAGACTTCTTCAGACTACTGTTAAGGCCTTTCTAAAGAAATATGTCTTGTCTCCTACCTGCGATCAGTAGATGTCTTGTTTTGCGCCCAGTATGTCTCGCGTAGATATGGATGGTTTGGTCATGTCTCTTGATGAGCTTCTTCTGTGCTACTAGGTACCACTTTTTAGGGTGCTGTATTGGTGGTCACTTATACACTCTAATAACTCCCATGTGACCACTACCAAAAAGTGTAGGTAGATCCTTCTGGTCCTGACGAATCGCCATCTAATAGGTTGAAAGGCGAGAAACATGTTGACCTGATTTCACAAGCATGTATACTCCACATCCTTAGAGTGAAGATACGCGTCTTGTCGTATTTTTTACTAGGACAGGGGCCAAAGTCAATAAAATTGTTCTGAGTGGGACCTCCTGCCCTATTTTACTACACCTTACTTACACTTCACTCACACCTACACTCTCTTAGGGCCCTTAAACGCGCCTCAGCCACCGGCATTAAGGAAAAAAGATCTCCGCCAAGTAGGCCCCATCACGGGTGCCTGATCAGGTATTGCACCGCTGACCTGATCAGGAGCAGACCCGATGATGAAGCAAGACACCTAGCTGGCTGGGTGTGTGAGGGTCTTTTTCCGAAGGAGAGGTGTCCTCTCTATACCATCTTTTAATCTGCGGATCTCCTTGAGCGTCCGCACCTAACACTTCTAAAATCCTGCACCCACTGTTAGGAACTGCATACTGGTTTTGTTCTAATGTTATTCCGGACATGTATGCTGGACCTTGTTAAATACCAGTCCGTTCTACCCTTTCTTTGTGTCGCACGACAACAGGGGCTTAGGCCCGCAGGTAATCTAATGTTACCAGGTAACGAAATCCGTTTTCCTTGGTCCATCTTTAATTGTAGTGTACCTCCTCCGCTACACTACCCAAGTCCAGTAGTACCTACCTCGGGCAGATGGAGGACTACCAGGGACTTAGTTTCAGAGATGAAGATGCGGCAGAGATCCTGAGAGCTCCACCCTTACTACGGCCGGACGGCAGTTCAGCCTCTGCGAGCCAGTCGGAAGACTGGTCCTCGCTAGCCAATTTGAAACATGAATGGCTCAAAGTCACACTTCATGGGGCAATGATGACTGAATATCTTAGAGCCAACATAGCCCCTAATGGCTTAATTGTCAATAATGTCCCTCGCTTGTTTTTGGAGGATACCACATTCAAAAAAGAATGGTCACTAGTAGCATGGAAATGCACAAGGGACTGGTTGATCCTCATTATCAACACGGCTAAGAGGATCGCCGACACCCTTCTCATTAGGATACAGACAGCAGAGGGCGCAATCAAGGTCATTGTACAAACCGCTGCATACAAGAGCAAGCTGGCAGAAATCAATGCAGAATTAGCAGAGACCCGTGGATACCTGATGAAGCAGAACATCTCTAAGCTTCAGAAGGATATCCAGAAGTTCTAAACTGAGAAAGTTTACCCATACCTTAAAACAGACTACCAGGCAACATCCACAGGATACTCTTTAGATGAGGGCTCCACCTCATCATGCAGAGGGTCATCTACCAACAGCGACTTTAGCGCTGGGAGTTGGAATAACAGGAGGACCCTGCAGTTCCAATCTCCAACGTATCCACCATACAGCGCCCCCCAATACCCGGAACCTCCCTATTGGCAATATCCGATGTACCAACAAGGCCATCCACACTTTTTTCCTCCCAGATCTGAGCCACCATTTTTAGACAGAGGTTGGGGCAGAGGAAGAGGGCGCAGAAGAGGGCACAAAAGAGTTCAATGGCAAGATAAACCAACACGGTCAGTGGAAACCAGGAGTACCACCAGGGGGAAAATAGGTTAGTCATTAACCTCTCCCCAAGAGCCCTGACTGCCACTGAGGAAAGGGTACTACAAAAAGGCCTAGGCTTTGTCCCCACCCCCAAAAATGACAAATTCTGCGATGTGTGTGAAATACAAGATTTTTTCCGCAAAATCAGGTTACAAGCCTTTTTTCAAGACCCGGCACCACCTGACACCAATGACTCTGGCCTGCACAAACCATCTACTTTCACACCTACAAGCAGCATGGTCTGCAACGAAATGCTGACTTTTGAGCAGGCAGTTATAAAAGACCTCTACAGTATGACCTCCAATACTGCCTTTGACAATTTGTCTAATGATGAGACTGCAGCTATCAAGTCTCTAGCAGATGATCCCAATATCACTATCAAGTAGGCGGACAAGGGTGGCGCCACAGTCATCATGTCCACCCTTGATTACAATACGGAATGCCAGAGACAACTCAGTGACAGGAAATATTATACTCCTATAAGAGAAGACCCCACACCTAGATTGAGCATGGTCATCTCCACTATGGTATTCGCGGCAGAAACACAATGGTGGATCACGAAGAAGGAAGCAGACTTCCTGGTGACTAGGGAACCCATCACCCCCTACTTCTACTGCCTGCCAAAGATACACAAGAAGACGTCCCCCATTCCAGGACGTCCCATAGTATAAGGGATAGGATCATTACTGGAACCACTACTATCCAAATGTGTGGACCATTTCATTCAGCCCTTGGTCAGAGAAACTCCATCCTTCGTCAGGGACACCACTGACGTCATCCGTTTGATTGAAGGGACTCAACATCCAGAACAAGTAGACCTGCTGGCCACACTGGATGTCATTGAAGACGCACTGACCACCAATGAGTGGAACTCGCCTACTCCTGTGGCCTTTGTACTTGAGTGTGCTACATTAGCACTTACTTAAAATGTCTTTCAATTTGACACTCGGCTTTACCACCAAACACAGGGTACATCATTGAGGAGCACGTTCGCGCCGAGAGATTCTAATCCCCAGAAATCCATACCTGAGCAATGTGCCCATGTGGAAACGATTCATAGATGATATTTTGATCCTTTGGACCGGTGACCGCAATAAATGCGAGCAGTTCTGTACTTGGTTCAACACCTTGAACCCATATTTAAGGTTCACCAACACCATCGCAGAAAAGGAGATCGCCTTTCTTGACCTCCTGGTTAGAATTGAGGATGAGAATATCTCTACTACTCTCTATTGGAAAACCACTGACAGAAACAGCCTTCTACTATTTAGTAGCCACCACCCTAGGGCCCTGAGACAAACCTTACCCTTTGGCCAGTTCCTCTGCATCAGAAGGAATTGTAGTCCATTGAAGGACTACAAAAAAGAATCAAACAAACTTAAACAAGACCTGATACGGAGAGAATATCCCAGACACATTGTAGAGACCCCGTGTAAAAGAGCACAGAACAACAACCGCGAGAGCCTCTTGGAGGATAGGACCAAAGTCCCCAGTCCTTCTATCACATGTATGAGTACCTTTACCCCTGACTCGAACAGAATAACGAAAATAATTCGTAAACATTGGCATATTCTCAACACAGGTACTCTTATCTTACCCTTTCCAAGGTTCGCATTTAAGAGAACGAACAACATCAAAGACATGCTGATCAATACTAGGCCTAAGACACAGCGAAGAAAAGGGCAAACAACTCTCTGGGCCCTTCCCACAGTCACATGGCACAAGCTGTGTGGTTCATGCGCAGTTTGCCACCTCACGAAAGCTACCAAAGAAATGAATTTTGTGAATGGAGTCCATTGGAGAATGGCCTCCCATACCAACTGCAATACCCCAAACTGTATTTACATCGTCAAGTGCCCTTGTGGCATGTTCTATATCTGGATGACTACCATACTGGTAAAAGTACGCATTATGGAACATAGGAGCAACTTTAGATGTCAGAAAAGCAACACCAAAATGAACACCCACTACAAAGAAGTGAGGCATTCACCTGACGCATTTGAATGGTGTGTACTGGAAGCTCATCCAGGGCTATCTAAAGATGCACTGTTCCGCATGGAACAATGGTGGGTGTTACGACTAGCTACTGACCAGTCAGGACTTAATGAGAATATACCTTGGAGTCTACTGACTTGAACAGCCCGTTCTCACATAGTGATCAACACACAGCATAGCGCCCAATGCTACACGCTTCATGTCTATATACAAACTGCGACTACTATATGCCACCTGTCCCTTCCATCATTTTGACAGTCATTCTCATATGACCCACGCACTGTGATATTTTTTAACAAGGGTTATGCTCACATCCTATACTTTTAGTTGCACATATTGCCATCGCAACCTGACTGTATCTTGAGTGTGAGTTATTATATTACATCCCCTCGAACGTCTAGGAGTCGCCCCGTCCAACCAATTTTCATGGTCCCCTGATTCTTGGGCAAATCAGACTTACTTCGTACCTGAGCCAGACTGCTATACATGGGTCCTAGGTCCGCCAACCACAACTCAGCTTTTCCTGGTTGCTTCCGGGTATTCCAACATGGCTCCCGACATGTCCCTCACGCTCTAGTCTTCCCAGGGTTGCTCCGGCACTTCCACCGGATGTCCCGCCCCCACAGCCACAACGGCCATGGATACTTAATGAATGCAAAGGGAGCGTACTCCCACTACCCGGAACGGCTACGTGGGGGTAGGATCCTCACCCTGTGCTGCACACAGCACGTGAGCACTTCACCTCAGGGTGTGAGGACAGCAGGTACTCCGGCTCCGACATCGTGGGCACCCACCCACGCAGGGGAGAGGGGTGTACAAACTTTTGCGGGGACTTGGGCGAGTTCATGCTATCACGCCTTAAAATGAGACGGTCCGCTCTGGACCGTCAGATCGGTGATACTGGCTCTGACCGTTTCCCCACATTGGCTCTGTGGCACTTGCTCATTAGACGGAGCAGCTTCGCCTTTACCAGCCCACCGTGCTATTGTGGGGTGAGTGAGTTCCCTTATGTGCACGAGTTATGACCCAGCCGGGTCCTCTAAACATCTTTCACTGAGCTTACTCCTAGTCCTTCACAGTCACCACTGGGTTGTTCTGGCGGTCTGTGTTCCGTCATGTAAGGATACCGTGCCCTACAGATTGAAGCTCGCACCGGCGGCGACCATGTGATTATTCTCAGGCAATTGCTACTTTGTGGAGTCTCGTGGTTGGTTTACCTGGGACTCATTCTCTCCCTCTTTTTACCCACATCCCCTCTAGCAAGACACTACTATTGAGTGTCTACACGAGCCGGTACTGCTGATGCATGGCTTTGACCCCATGCGGGTAAGTTCTCTTCGGTTTTGGCTCTCTTCCTCTGTCGCTGCTATGACCCCAGACCAATTGAAGTGACACAGTGTGCTCACATTGTGCATGCCACATGTCACTTACATTCTCAAGCATGGTTTTAGCACGTCACCAGGGATTTTGATATGTATGATCTCTAACCCATTGAGAATACTGAGATATGCATTCATTATTGTTTTAATGTTTTCCTTGCAGGATGTGTTTCTATGATCTACTAGGTACCACTTTTTAGGGTGCTGTATTGGTGGTCACTTATAAATGTAAATGTAAATGTAAATGTACAGGAATTTATATAGCGCAAATCACCAAGCGGTTTCTAAGCGCTTGCTTAGGGAACCCGTCCTGGTATTCCCCTGTGAGATAACCCCGGCAGGGTATCCGCAAGGTGAAAGCCAGGCATCCCGCCGCGAGGGGCCGTTGTGGAGATTAAGCAAGCTATTGCCCAGAGTCGCAGAGTGTGAACCCGTGAATCGAGTAGGCACCGGAGCGAGAATTGTCGAGTCCATGGACATTTTAGGACTCAAGACCCCGCCGAGCCGGGAATTGAACCCTGGTCCCGGGCTGACCTCTGCTTCCAGGTCTGCCTCCTCTAACCAGTGAGCCACACTTCTCCACTTCTTATACACTCTAATAACTCCCATGTGACCACTACCAAAAAGTGTAGGTAGATCCTTCTAGTCCTGATGAATCGCCAATTAATAGGTTGAAAGGCGAGAAACATGTTGACCTGATTTCACAAGCAGGTATAGTCCACATCCTTAGAGTGAAGATACGGGTCTTGTCGTATTTTTAACTAGGACAGGGGCCACAGTCATTAAAATTGTTCTGAGTGGACCTCCTGCCCCATTTTACTACAACTTACTTACACTTCACTCACACCTACACTCTCTTAGGGCCCTCAAACGCACCTCACCCACCGGCATTAAGGAACAAAGATCTCCGCCAAGTAGGCTCCATCACGGGTGCCTGATCGGGTATTGCACCGCCGACCCGATAAGGAGCAGACCCGATGATAAAGCAAGACACCTAGCTGGCTGGGTGAGTGGGGGTCTTTTTCTGAAGGAGAGGTGCCCTCTCCATATCATCTTGTAATCTGCGGATCTCCTTGAGCGTCCGCACCTAACACTTCTAAAATCCTGCCCCCACTGTTAGGAACTGCATACTGGTTTTGTTCTAACTTCTTCTTCTGTGCTTGTCAGAACTTGTCTCTTGGTTGTCTTTGTACTGCAAAACAATTAGGAATTACTTATACGTTCTAGTTTAGCCAAATACTTAATTTCAAACTGTACTTGTACTAAATTCTGTTAAACGTACTTCTTTTTATATTACTTGTCCTAATGTCCCTGATGATCAAGTTTCACCTTATGAAAGACAAGGGGTAGAAAACATTCTACAAACAATAACACATTGCTTGGTAACATGTCCTAACACACTCTTCTGAAGATGTTTAAAAAATGGTTTCGAAATATTCTTAATTATTCCTTAATGGCACTAGTAATGTTTTCTGTGAAAACGAGATTATTCCTTTTATGAAAAAAGGTCCTAGAAATTGTCCAAAAAGCTTTTTTTTAGCTTTCTTGCAATGGGGCGCCTATTAAATTCAAAATGCACTTAACTTCTTTCTTTGTTCATTGCAGGGTTGGTTTTGTTCTTGAGAGCAAAGAGATTTCCAAGGGCCAGGCTGGAGTCAGAGGTCGCAGATGAACGCTCGGTAAAACCCGGAATCTCAGGTAAGTTCCTGGAGGCTCTCCCAAGCCGATCCTGTCCGGAGAACAAAGTGGAAGGCAAAACGCCTTCTAGAACATTGGGTGCGGCTTTTATAGCCAGCTGAACCCAAGCGCTACCACGTACGGTCACGCTCAGAGTGCGGTACGTGCATTGCAGGTAAGTTTTCCACTCCGTTAAGACGCTTAGAATCAAGCAGCTGCTAAAACATTTCTCAAAGTTAAAAGCTGTGCACAGAAGCGTTCCCAAAGTCAAAAACTGTGCCTTGATAAACCGCAGACCTTAACCAGATTCGAAGCTTCATTTAAACACTGCAGATTATTACACAACGATCACGCTTTGGTATTTCAGAGAGGGAATACAATGTCAAATTACTTAAAGCCCTTTGCACAAACTTAACCATCTCTAAATTAAACATACCAAGAAATATATCACAAGTATACACCAATCATACTGACAAGGGCTGCTGGTGCACGGGAAAGGGGTGGGTTTTTCTAATGGTGAAATATAAACAGTAGCGCCATGAATACTGTGGGTGCTAAGTGGCTCCTTTACAAGGCAAGGTAGGTCTTAGTTTATGTTTCATGACAGTACTCCCTTCTCAAGACTCCTCCTAAAACTCTTGGGATTGGTTTTGGTTTGTTTGGACAGCGAGTATGAAATGCTTTTATCAATCTGGGAGCATTAGTTACATTATTTAACGGTTCCCAGGATCGTTCTTCTGGACCATACCCCTTCCAATCGACCAAATAAAAAAGTTTTCCCCGAATTCTTCTGGAATCCAGAATTGATTTTACCTCGAATTCTGAGTTACCATCAACTTCTATTGGAGAAGGGGGCCTAAGCATTCGAGTCTTTGAGTTGTATGGCTTTAGTAAAGATACATGAAAAAACGGATGAAAACGGTGATGAGGAGGGAGAGTTAACTTTAAACAAACCGGATTTATAACTTTTTCTATAGGAAAGGGTCCAATAAATCAAGGATCACAATTTTTACATCCTTTTAGGGGAAACATCCTTTACAACGCAACTTTTACCACGCAGTGCTTTTACATCGCAACTTTTACAACGCAAACCATTACAACGCATTGCGCTGGGGGGCGCTCTAGGATAGGGAATAGATTTAATTTACTATCCAACACCTTCCCTACTATCCACGGGGACTGGAGTTGGAATAGTAAATTAAACTATTCACTATCCAGCACCCAAAAGCACTATGCGTTGTAATGGTATGCGTTGTAAAAACTGCGATGTAAAAGCATGCGTGGTAAAAGCATGCGTTGTAATGTCATACATCCCCTTTTAGCCTTAAATCTCTTGTGCTGAGCCATACTTTGTCCCCAATAACATATGAGGGTTGAACTGATCTATGCTTGTCTGCTGTATCTTTTTGACTTTCTTTTGTTTTTGCTAAATTGTATTGTGCCTCGAAATGAACAGATGTTATCTTGGAGATAAGGTCATGAATTGAGGGTACTATAATTACATGTGATTATTATTATTATTACGAATTTTAATATAGCGCCTGGTTACCAAAAAGGCATCCCCGCGCTTATAATTCTCAGGCAATTGCTACTTTGTGGTGTCTCGTGGTTGGTTTACCTGGGACTCATTCTCTCTCTCTTTTTACCCACATCCCCTCTAGCAGGACACTACTATTGAGTGTCTACACGAGCCGGTACTGCTGATGCATGGCTTTGACCCCATGCGGGTAAGTTCTCTTCGGTTTTTGCTCTCTTCCTTTGTCGTTGCTATGACCCCAGACCAATTGAAGTGACACAGTGTGCTCACATTGTGCATGCCACATGTCACTTACATTCTCAAGCATGGTTTTAGCACGTCACCAGGGATTTTGATATGTATGATCTCTAACCCATTGAGAATACTGAGATATGCATTCATTATTGTTTTAATGTTTTCCTTGTTTTTATTGCAGGATGTGTTTCTATGATCTACTAGGTACCACTTTTTACGGTGCTGTATTGGTGGTCACTTATACACTCTAATAACTCCCATGTGACCACTACCAAAAAGTGTAGGTAGATCCTTCTGGTCCTGATGAATCGCCATTTAATAGGTTGAAAGGCGAGAAACATGTTGACCTGATTTCACAAGCACGTATAGTCCACATCCTTAGAGTGAAGATACGCGTCTTGTCGTATTTTTAACTAGGACAGGGGCCACAGTCATTAAAATTGTTCTGAGTGGACCTCCTGCCCCATTTTACTACACCTTACTTACACTTCACTCACACCTACACTCTCTTAGGGCCCTCAAACGCACCTCACCCACCGGCATTAAGGAACAAAGATCTCCGCCAAGTTAGCCCCATCACGGGTGCCTGATCGGGTATTGCACCGCCGACCCAATAAGGAGCAGACCCGATGATAAAGCAAGACACCTAGCTGGCTGGGTGAGTGGGGATCTTTTTCTGGAAGAAAGGTGCCCTCTCCATATCATCTTGTAATCTGCGGATCTCCTTGAGCGTCCGCACCTAACACTTCTAAAATCCTGCACCCACTGTTAGGAGCTGCATACTGGTTTTGTTCTAACTTCTTCTGTGCTTGTCAGAACTTGTCTCTTGGTTGTCTTTGCACTGTAAAACAATTAGGAATTACTTATATGTTCTAGTTTAGCCAAATACTTAATTCCAAACTGTACTTGTACTAAATTCTGTTAAACGTACTTCTTTTTATATTACTTGTCCTAAAGTCCCTGATGATCAAGTTTCACCTTATGAAAGACAATGGGTAGAAAAACATTCTACAAACAATAACACATTGCTTGGTAACATGTCCTAACACACTCTTCTGAAGATGTTTAAAAAATGGTTTCGAAATATTTTTAATTATTCCTTAATAGTACTAGTAATGTATTCTGTGAAAACGAGATTATTCCTTTTATGAAAAAAGGTCCAGAAATTGTCCAAAAAGCATTTTTTTAGCTTTCTTGCAATGGGGGCATATTAAATTCAAAATGCACTTAACTTCTTTCTTTGTTCATTGCAGGGATGGTTTTGTTCTTGAGAGCGAAGAGATTTCCATGGGCCAGGCTGGAGTCAGAGGTCGCAGATGAACGCTCGGAAAAACCCGGAATCTCAGGTAAGTTCCTGGAGCCTCTCCCAAGCCGATCCTGTCCGGAGAACAAAGTGGAAGGCAAAGCGCCTTCTAGAACATTGGGTGCGGCTTTTATAGCCAGCTGCACCCAAGCGCTACCACGTACGGTCACGCTCAGAGTGCGGTACGTGCATTGCAGGCAAGTTTTCCGCTCCGTTAAGACGCTTAGAGTCAAGCAGCTGCTGAAACATTTCTCAAAGTTAAAAGCTGTGCACAGAAGCGTTCCCAAAGTCAAAAACTGTGCCTTGATAAACCGCAGACCTTAACCAGATTCGAAGCTTCATTTAAACACTGCAGATTATTACACAACGATCACGCTTTGGTATTTCAGAGAGGGAATACAATGTCAAATTACTTAAAGCCCTTTGCACAAACTTAACGATCTCTAAATTTAACATACCAAGAAATATATCACAAGTATACACCAATCATACTGACAAGGGGTGCTGGTGCACGGGAAAGGGGTGGGTTTTTCTAATGGTGAAATATAAACACTAGCGCCATGAATACTGTGGGTGCGAAGTGGCTCCTTTACAAGGCAAGGTTGGTCTTAGTTTATGTTTCATGACAGTACTCCCCTCTCAAGACTCCCCCTAAAACTCTTGGGATTGGTTTTGGTTTGTTTGGATAGCGAGTATGAAATGTTTTTATCAATCTGGGAGCATTAGTTACATTATTAAACGGTTCCCAGGATCGTTCTTCTGGACCATACCCCTTCCAATCGACCAAATAAAAAAGTTTTCCCCGAATTCTTCTGGAATCCAGAATTGATTTTACCTCGAATTCTGAGTGACCATCAACTTCTATTGGAGAAGGGGGGCCTAATCATTCGAGTCTTTGAGTTGTATGGCTTTAGTAAAGATACATGAAAAACCGGATGAAAACGGTGATGAGGAGGGAGAGTTAACTTTAAACAAACCGGATTTATAACTTTTTCTATAGGAAAGGGTCCAATAAATCGAGGATTACATTTTTTACATCCTTTTAGCCTTAAATCTCTTGTGCTGAGCCATACTTTGTCCCCAATAACATATGAGGGTTGAACTGATCTATGCTTGTCTGCTGTATCTTTTTGACTTTCTTTTGTTTTTGCTAAATTGTATTGTGCCTCGAAATGAACAGATGTTATCTTGGAGATAAGGTCATGAATTGAGGGTACTATAATTACATGTGATTATTATTATTATTACGAATTTTAATATAGCGCCTGGTTACCAAAAAGGCATCCCCGCGCTTATAATTCTCAGGCAATTGCTACTTTGTGGTGTCTCGTGGTTGGTTTACCTGGGACTCATTCTCTCTCTCTTTTTACCCACATCCCCTCTAGCAGGACACTACTATTGAGTGTCTACACGAGCCGGTACTGCTGATGCATGGCTTTGACCCCATGCGGGTAAGTTCTCTTCGGTTTTTGCTCTCTTCCTTTGTCGTTGCTATGACCCCAGACCAATTGAAGTGACACAGTGTGCTCACATTGTGCATGCCACATGTCACTTACATTCTCAAGCATGGTTTTAGCACGTCACCAGGGATTTTTATATGTATGATCTCTAACCCATTGAGAATACTGAGATATGCATTCATTATTGTTTTAATGTTTTCCTTGTTTTTATTGCAGGATGTGTTTCTATGATCTACTAGGTACCACTTTTTACGGTGCTGTATTGGTGGTCACTTATACACTCTAATAACTCCCATGTGACCACTACCAAAAAGTGTAGGTAGATCCTTCTGGTCCTGATGAATCGCCATTTAATAGGTTGAAAGGCGAGAAACATGTTGACCTGATTTCACAAGCACGTATAGTCCACATCCTTAGAGTGAAGATACGCGTCTTGTCGTATTTTTAACTAGGACAGGGGCCACAGTCATTAAAATTGTTCTGAGTGGACCTCCTGCCCCATTTTACTACACCTTACTTACACTTCACTCACACCTACACTCTCTTAGGGCCCTCAAACGCACCTCACCCACCGGCATTAAGGAACAAAGATCTCCGCCAAGTAGGCCCCATCACGGGTGCCTGATCGGGTATTGCACCGCCGACCCAATAAGGAGCAGACCCGATGATAAAGCAAGACACCTAGCTGGCTGGGTGAGTGGGGATCTTTTTCTGGAAGAAAGGTGCCCTCTCCATATCATCTTGTAATCTGCGGATCTCCTTGAGCGTCCGCACCTAACACTTCTAAAATCCTGCACCCACTGTTAGGAGCTGCATACTGGTTTTGTTCTAACTTCTTCTGTGCTTGTCAGAAGTTGTCTCTTGGTTGTCTTTGCACTGTAAAACAATTAGGAATTACTTATATGTTCTAGTTTAGCCAAATACTTAATTCCAAACTGTACTTGTACTAAATTCTGTTAAACGTACTTCTTTTTATATTACTTGTCCTAAAGTCCCTGATGATCAAGTTTCACCTTATGAAAGACAATGGGTAGAAAAACATTCTACAAACAATAACACATTGCTTGGTAACATGTCCTAACACACTCTTCTGAAGATGTTTAAAAAATGGTTTCGAAATATTCTTAATTATTCCTTAATAGTACTAGTAATGTATTCTGTGAAAACGAGATTATTCCTTTTATGAAAAAAGGTCCAGAAATTGTCCAAAAAGCATTTTTTTAGCTTTCTTGCAATGGGGGCATATTAAATTCAAAATGCACTTAACTTCTTTCTTTGTTCATTGCAGGGATGGTTTTGTTCTTGAGAGCGAAGAGATTTCCATGGGCCAGGCTGGAGTCAGAGGTCGCAGATGAACGCTCGGAAAAACCCGGAATCTCAGGTAAGTTCCTGGAGCCTCTCCCAAGCCGATCCTGTCCGGAGAACAAAGTGGAAGGCAAAGCGCCTTCTAGAACATTGGGTGCGGCTTTTATAGCCAGCTGCACCCAAGCGCTACCACGTACGGTCACGCTCAGAGTGCGGTACGTGCATTGCAGGCAAGTTTTCCGCTCCGTTAAGACGCTTAGAGTCAAGCAGCTGCTGAAACATTTCTCAAAGTTAAAAGCTGTGCACAGAAGCGTTCCCAAAGTCAAAAACTGTGCCTTGATAAACCGCAGACCTTAACCAGATTCGAAGCTTCATTTAAACACTGCAGATTATTACACAACGATCACGCTTTGGTATTTCAGAGAGGGAATACAATGTCAAATTACTTAAAGCCCTTTGCACAAACTTAACGATCTCTAAATTTAACATACCAAGAAATATATCACAAGTATACACCAATCATACTGACAAGGGGTGCTGGTGCACGGGAAAGGGGTGGGTTTTTCTAATGGTGAAATATAAACACTAGCGCCATGAATACTGTGGGTGCGAAGTGGCTCCTTTACAAGGCAAGGTTGGTCTTAGTTTATGTTTCATGACAGTACTCCCCTCTCAAGACTCCCCCTAAAACTCTTGGGATTGGTTTTGGTTTGTTTGGATAGCGAGTATGAAATGTTTTTATCAATCTGGGAGCATTAGTTACATTATTAAACGGTTCCCAGGATCGTTCTTCTGGACCATACCCCTTCCAATCGACCAAATAAAAAAGTTTTCCCCGAATTCTTCTGGAATCCAGAATTGATTTTACCTCGAATTCTGAGTGACCATCAACTTCTATTGGAGAAGGGGGGCCTAATCATTCGAGTCTTTGAGTTGTATGGCTTTAGTAAAGATACATGAAAAACCGGATGAAAACGGTGATGAGGAGGGAGAGTTAACTTTAAACAAACCGGATTTATAACTTTTTCTATAGGAAAGGGTCCAATAAATCGAGGATTACATTTTTTACATCCTTTTAGCCTTAAATCTCTTGTGCTGAGCCATACTTTGTCCCCAATAACATATGAGGGTTGAACTGATCTATGCTTGTCTGCTGTATCTTTTTGACTTTCTTTTGTTTTTGCTAAATTGTATTGTGCCTCGAAATGAACAGATGTTATCTTGGAGATAAGGTCATGAATTGAGGGTACTATAATTACATGTGATTATTTTCAGGCAATTGCTACTTTGTGGAGTCTCGTGGTTGGTTTACCTGGGACTCATTCTCTCCCTCTTTTTACCCACATCCCCTCTAGCAGGACACTACTATTGAGTGTCTACACGAGCCGGTACTGCTGATGCATAGCTTTGACCCCATGCGGGTAAGTTCTCTTCGGTTTTTGCTCTCTTCCTCTGTCGCTGTTATGACCCCAGACCAATTGAAGTGACACAGTGTGCTCACATTGTGCATGCCACATGTCACTTACATTCTCAAGCATGGTTTTAGCACGTCACCAGGGATTTTGATATGTATGATCTCTAACCCATTGAGAATACTGAGATATGCATTCATTATTGTTTTAATGTTTTTGTGTTTTTATTGCAGGATGTGTTTCTATGATCTACTAGGTACCAATTCTTAGGGTGCTGTATTGGTGGTCACTTATACACTCTAATAACTCCCATGTGACCACTACCAAAAAGTGTAGGTAGATCCTTCTGGTCCTGATGAATCGCCAATTAATAGGTTGAAAGGCGAGAAACATGTTGACCTGATTTCACAAGCACGTATAGTCCACATCCTTAGAGTGAAGATACGAGTCTTGTCGTATTTTTAACTAGGACAGGGGCCACAGTCATTAAAATCGTTCTGAGTGGACCTCCAGCCCCATTTTACTACACCTTACTTACACTTCACTCACACCTACACTCTCTTAGGGCCCTCAAACACACCTCACCCACCGGCATTAAGGAACAAAGATCTCCGCCAAGTAGGCCCCATCAAGGGTGCCTGATCGGGTATTGCACCGCCGACCCGATAAGGAGCAGACCCGATGATAAAGCAAGACACCTAGCTGGCTGGGTGAGTGGGGGTCTTTTTCTGAAGGAGAGGTGCCCTCTCCATATCATCTTGTAATCTGCGGATCTCCTTGAGCGTCCGCACCTAACACTTCTAAAATCCTGCACCCACTGTTAGGAACTGCATACTGGTTTTGTTCTAACTTCTTCTGTGCTTGTCAGAACTTGTCTCTTGGTTGTCTTTGCACTGTAAAACAATTAGGAATTACTTATACGTTCTAGTTTAGCCAAATACTTAATTCCAAACTGTACTTGTACTAAATTCTGTTAAACGTACTACTTTTTATAATACTTGTCCTAATGTCCCTGATAATCCAGTTTCACCTTATGAAAGACAAGGGGTAGAAAAACATTCTACAAACAATAACACATTGCTCGGTAACATGTCCTAAAACACTCTTCTAAAGATGTATAAAAAATGGTTTCGAAATATTCTTAATTATTCCTTAATGGCACTAGTAATGTTTTCGGTGAAAACGAGATTGTTCCTTTTATGAAAAAAGGTCCAAAAATTGTCCAAAAAGCATTTTTTTAGCTTTGTTGCAATGGGCGCCTATTAAATTCAAAATGCACTTAACAACTTTCTTTGTTCATTGCAGGGTTGGTTTTGTTCTTGAGAGCGAAGAGATTTCCAAGGGCCAGGCTGGAGTCAGAGGTCGCAGATGAACGCTCGGAAAAACCCGGAATCTCAGGTAAGTTCCTGGAGCCTCTCCCAAGCCGATCCTGTCCGGAGAACAAAGTGGAAGGCAAATCGCCTTCTAGAACATTGGGTGCGGCTTTTATAGCCAGCTGAACCCAAGCGCTACCACGTACGTTCACGCTCAGAGTGCGGTTCGTGCATTGCAGGCAAGTTTTCCGCTCCGTTAAGACGCTTAGAATCGAGCAGCTGCTGAAACATTTCTCAAAGTTAAAAGCTGTGCACAGAAGCGTTCCCAAAGTCAAAAACTGTGCCTTGATAAACCGCAGACCTTAACCAGATTCGAAGCTTCATTTAAACACTGCAGATTATTACACAACGATCACGCTTTGGTATTTCAGAGAGGGAATACAATGTCAAATTACTTATAGCCCTTTGCACAAACTTAACGATCTCTAAATTAAACATACCAAGAAATATATCACAAGTATACACCAATCATACTGACAAGGGGTGCTGGTGCACGGGAAAGGGGTGGGTTTTTCTAATGGTGAAATATAAACACTAGCGCCATGAATACTGTGGGTGCTAAGTGGCTTCTTTACAAGGCAAGGTAGGTCTTAGTTTATGTTTCATGACAGTACTCCCCTCTCAAGACTCCTCCTAAAACTCTTGGGATTGGTTTTGGTTTGTTTGGACAGCGAGTATGAAATGCTTTTATCAATCTGGGAGCATTAGTTACATTATTTAACGGTTCCCAGGATCGTTCTTCTGGACCATACCCCTTCCAATCGACCAAATAAAAAAGTTTTCCCCGAATTCTTCTGGAATCTAGAATTCATTTTACCTCGAATTCTGAGTGACCATCAACTTCTATTGGAGAAGGGGGGCCTAATCATTCGAGTCTTTGAGTTGTATGGCTTTAGTAAAGATACATGAAAAACTGGATGAAAACGGTGATGAGGAGGGAGAGTAAACTTTAAACAAACCGGATTTATAACTTTTTCTATAGGAAAGGGTCCAATAAATCGAGGATCACAATTTTTACATCCTTTTAGCCTTAAATCTCTTGTGCCGAGACATACTTTGTCCCCAATAACATATGAGGGTTGAACTGATCTATGCTTGTCTGCTGTATCTTTTTGACATTCTTTTGTTTTTGCTAAATTGTATTGTGCCTCGAAATGAACAGATGTTATCTTGGAGATAAGGTCATGAATTGAGGGTACTATAATTACATGTGATTATTCTCAGGCAATTGCTACTTTGTGGAGTCTCCTGGTTGGTTTACCTGGGACTCATTCTCTCCCTCTTTTTACCCACATCCCCTCTAGCAGGACACTACTATTGAGTGTCTACACGAGCCGGTACTGCTGATGCATAGCTTTGACCCCATGCGGGTAAGTTCTCTTCGGTTTTTGCTCTCTTCCTCTGTCGCTGTTATGACCCCAGACCAATTGAAGTGACACAGTGTGCTCACATTGTGCATGCCACATGTCACTTACATTCTCAAGCATGGTTTTAGCACGTCACCAGGGATTTTGATATGTATGATCTCTAACCCATTGAGAATACTGAGATATGCATTCATTATTGTTTTAATGTTTTCCGTGTTTTTATTGCAGGATGTGTTTCTATGATCTACTAGGTACCACTTTTTAGGGTGCTGTATTGGTGGTCACTTATACACTCTAATAACTCCCATGTGACCACTACCAAAAAGTGTAGGTAGATCCTTCTGGTCCTGATGAATCGCCAGTTATTAGGTTGAAAGGCGAGAAACATGTTGACCTGATTTCACAAGCACGTATAGTCCACATCCTTAGAGTGAAGATACGCGTCTTGTCGTATTTTTAACTAGGACAGGGGCCACAGTCATTAAAATTGTTCTGAGTGGACCTCCTGCCCCATTTTACTACACCTTACTTACACTTCACTCACACCTACACTCTCTTCGGGCCCTCAAACACACCTCACCCACCGGCATTAAGGAACAAAGATCTCCGCCAAGTAGGCCCCATCAAGGGTGCCTGATCGGGTATTGCACCGCCGACCCGATAAGGAGCAGACCCGATGATAAAGCAAGACACCTAGCTGGCTGGGTGAGTGGGGGTCTTTTTCTGAAGGAGAGGTGCCCTCTCCATATCATCTTGTAATCTGCGGATCTCCTTGAGCGTCCGCACCTAACATTTCTAAAATCCTGCACCCACTGTTAGGAACTGCATACTGGTTTTGTTCTAACTTCTTCTGTGCTTGTCAGAACGTGTCTCTTGGTTGTCTTTGCACTGTAAAACAATTAGGAATTACTTATACGTTCTAGTTTAGCCAAATACTTAATTCCAAACTGTACTTGTACTAAATTCTGTTAAACGTACTACTTTTTATATTACTTGTCCTAATGTCCCTGATAATCCAGTTTCACCTTATGAAAGACAAGGGGTAGAAAAACATTCTACAAACAATAACACATTGCTCGGTAACATGTCCTAAAACACTCTTCTAAAGATGTATAAAAAATGGTTTCGAAATATTCTTAATTATTCCTTAATGGCACTAGTAATGTTTTCGGTGAAAACGAGATTGTTCCTTTTATGAAAAAAGGTCCAAAAATTGTCCAAAAAGCATTTTTTTAGCTTTGTTGCAATGGGCGCCTATTAAATTCAAAATGCACTTAACAACTTTCTTTGTTCATTGCAGGGTTGGTTTTGTTCTTGAGAGCGAAGAGATTTCCAAGGGCCAGGCTGGAGTCAGTCGCAGATGAACGCTCGGAAAAACCCGGAATCTCGGGTAAGTTCCTGGAGCCTCTCCCAAGCCGATCCTGTCCGGAGAACAAAGTGGAAGGCAAATCGCCTTCTATAACATTGGGTGCGGCTTTTATAGCCAGCTGAACCCAAGCGCTACCACGTACGTTCACGCTCAGAGTGCGGTACGTGCATTGCAGGCAAGTTTTCCGCTCCGTTAAGACGCTTAGAATCAAGCAGCTGCTGAAACATTTCTCAAAGTTAAAAGCTGTGCACAGAAGCGTTCCCAAAGTCAAAAACTGTGCCTTGATAAACCGCAGACCTTAACCAGTTTCGAAGCTTCATTTAAACACTGCAGATTATTACACGACAATCCCGCTTTGGTATTTCAGAGAGGGAATACAATGTCAAATTACTTAAAGCCCTTTGCAACAAACATAACGATCTCTAAATTAAACATACCAAGAAATATATCACAAGTATACACCACTCATACTGACAAGGGGTGCTGGGGCTCGGGAAAGGGGTGGGTTTTCCTAATGGTGAAATATAAACACTAGTGCCATGAATACTGTGGGTGCTAATTGGTTCCTTTACAAGGCAAGGTAGGTCTTAGTTTATGTTTCATGACAAGAGGCAACATCAGAGTTGGGATGGGGTGGAAATTCAGAGAGGGGGGAGTAGGGGCAGGAGGGGGTGTGGTGGTGCGGGCTAGGAGGGAAGCTTGGGAGGAAGGAGAGGGGTTAGCAGTGGTGCTCGGGGTCAGAAGGTAACGTTACTCATTCCAGTGTTTTAACCAAAGATTATATACCCACGTTATAACACTAACCCAGGACCACAAAAACGATTTTATGGATGACATGACCCCACAATGGGAGGAGGGAGGTAAGCAGAAATCATTACTCACCCCATTATGCTTCAGAATGTACTGACTCTGTATAAAGTCTGGCAGGTTCCTAAACTCTAACGGGTTAAGACACATGTATTAAAGGTTTGTCCTAAATTAATTTGAATAGTGCACAGTGATGTATAAATTGACAACAGATATGAAGAGAAAATCTGTCTAATTATTGATTAAAAATAGGTGAACTTTCTTGTACCAGTCTTCTCTCGTTGTCATGAGATTAGCACACATGCACTGCTAGTCTGAAGCTTGAGTGATGTTTGGTGCTGTCATAGTGTTAGTGATGCATTTCTTACAGTGACAGTGACCTATTCAGCAAAAGCAGTAACACAATTTGTGGACGTGATTTAAGATAACAGTATCTTGCTGCTTTCCATAGCACAAGATTGCAGGTTGTTGGTTTCTTCTGATTCAATTTATTAAATTGATCTGTAGCGTTTTTGTTGACTTTATTGATCAGGATTTTGTCCCAGCATAAGATAAGATAGAAGTTTAATGGGCTGTTATGTTTACATAAGTAACAATATGATGTTATAGGAGATTTTAATTAGCCCTAATATAAGATGATTTTTTAATGTTACACTACTTGCTAGAAAATTATCAAATAGTTATAAAGTTAACTTATGAGTAACTGTGCAGCGAGTTGTAATGCTATTCTATGTTGGAAAGTAAACTCTCACTTGTGAGAGTCCACTGTATTTGTTGAATGATGTGAGAGAGATGATGCAATTTGTCTGTTAGCAGATTGCACTGTAAGTGAGGTATGGGATTTTATTTTAGTGAGACTGGAAAGTTTGCATGTAGTGGTTGTAACAACATGTGTCCATTACAGGTATGAAAATGGGATTTGTTTGAAAAAGAAAACAAAAGCTTTCTTTTAATTTTTTAAGAGTAGGCAGTGGTGCATAAGACCGCTGCCTGCTCTTCAAAAATGTTTTTGCAAATATTCTCACAGGGGAATGGGTCCCCAGGGGGCCCGTTTCCATTTATAAATGGGTTACCACCTACTTGAAGTATGTGGAAAAATGTGAATGTTTTGCAACCTCATTTCGGTTGCAAAACATTCTCCATACCACAGCGATTCGGTATTGGGAAGGGACGCACTACAAATGCCCCTTACTAATACCGAATCGCACTCCCAATTTGCAATTCAGTTATGGATTACTGACTTTCTAATTGGGCCTTTGTACATTAAAAAATGTTATTTGGAGGTCACAAATGACCATATTCTGTGATTTGGGATGTTTGCGATCTCACAAAAGCTTTGTACATCTGGCCCTAACTGGTTAAACAAGTAGCTCTTCTATTTAAAGGTTCATTGTAATACACAAGGTTAACTTGAAAAGCATGTTAGATCGTATGTGACAGACTGATACAAAACTGGCATGGCCAGTCCTGTCCTACACTGGCTTCTGCCCTACACAAAGAATGAGACTGCATTTGCCTTCCGGGAGAAAGTGGCCACCTCCGGCATATAATATCTGGGATGGAAGCAGCTACTATTGGCCAGTCAAAGGTCAGCACATTGCAGGGTCCATAACTGGATCAGTGTTCTTCTTTGGCTTAGAGCCTGAATTACTGTGTATGTTTGAGCGGAAAAACTGAATTTGTCAGTCTACACCATGAGAAACTCATACAGTTAAATCAGAGCATGTGTTGTATTTACTCTTGTTAAATGTTGTATTTACTCTTGTTAATGTGACTAACTAAAGTTAACTTACAGTAATTAATTTTCTCCTGTCATTATAGTTCTCCAGAGTTCTTCCAGAGGACATCAAATTGTTTGAAAGGCAACTAACCACTGCATTAATGGCAGAATATTCTGCAAAATCTAGACTCCTTAATAATTTGGCCGCGAGATAAGACCAACTAGAGCCATGGGCATGTCACTGCCCCCAATACTGAACACATTGGGAATGTTCCATCAATATTCCAATCAGTGTTAGGCACAATTAGACTGAATCTCCCAAACAGCAGGCCAAATTCAACTCCAACAATTGACTCTAAATTGGTAAAACTGCAGCATTGTGCTGATTCAAAATTGAAAAAAACAGAGCAAACTAGGGAATTTGAAGACTCTCTGAGACCACTACCATCTTGCGCAAAGGCAAGATTTGAGAGACATTGGTGTGACACAATTTGCAACAGCAACAAACCCGATAGATATACCAAGCTACGGTTCACCTGACATATAACCCTCTGCAGACCAATGTTCACAAGTTTTGTGATGACTCACTGTCCAATATTACCTGCAGCATGAGACAAAAAAAACAATCAAACCCTGTAAAAAAGCCTGAGTTTGTAGTGGTAGATTCACCGCCCACCTTAATAAAGAAGCTATTGCCTTTGGCAAACAAATCTGCAAATACAATGGCAACAAGCAACAGACTAAAAAGAGGGGGACTTTGCTGCAGCAGAAAGTCAAGGACACTAGGAGAACAATGATAAATTGAAAACAACATTTAAGTCATACATTTAAAGAAATAATCACGTTCATACACTGATCATGTTGAAAGCTGTGATCCAACATCTTCAGAGGTGCGTGATATTGGATCACCCCAATCCTCACCCACCTCCATCAAGATCTACAGGTTGAGATGGAAAAAGCATTAACTTTTATCATCAACACAATCAACAGAAAAAAGAGTGACAGGGACATCGTAAACTATAACTGGACCTTGGGAGGACAATCGTTAGAAATAGTGAAAGAATACATTTTTTTAGGTCATATTTTTACTCATACCCTAAAAAATCACTCCAACCTCCAGCACCTAGCTTACAAAGCTGATGTTCATGCTGGGGCACTGCAGAGATTATACTCTTCTACCGGATATAGGCACTTCTCAACCCTTCTACAGGTTTTTAGCATTACGATCCCTCCAGTTCTTTCATAGGCTCTCGAGCATATACCTATAAATCAATGGTATCCAATACAAGTCAAAGAAAGCAAGATTCTTCGAAAACTAAACAAAATGTCTCAAGCTGTCCCCGTGCAAGCCCTGCTCCTTGAGTTTTCTCTAACTAGTACATTCGCCAGAGGAATCACTTGTATCATTCGATGGGCATATAACATTTTACATACTGAACAAGGCTCCTTAAGAGCTCTACTAAAACTGGACATTTTTGATGAAGGATCTTCTAAATACGTTTTCTACTGAAATGTAATATTTGCACTGAAGTTGTCAGAATGTACAGCTGATCTACTGAAAACTTGGACCCCTGCACATTTAAAACTTTTTTTGATTTCCCGCACTGCACAAAACTGCACAAAACTACAAAACTACAATCTTATAAGTTATATGCTGAGTCAATTGAATTGAAACAAAGGCAACAATATCTTTCCTACACACTGAAACATGGTGCCCCGCGTTGCATGATTTTACTTCGGTTTGGGATCCTTCCTCTCAAATCTTTTACCTGTAAATGGACAAACAACCATAATGCCAATAGCTTATGTGACCTCTGTAAAGGAGGAATTCAGCAGTTCAAACAAAGTGTAACTCTATAAATGTACAGAGTTTTATTTCCATTTTTAAATCCCCTCCCAATGAATTTGTATGCTATAATCTGTTTACATTTTTTAAAACTTTTTAAATATGTATTAGGAGAAGTGTTTATAATTCTTGCTGGCTATAAAATGTAATCCTATTTGTTTTATCATTCTATTTGTTGTTCTCAGTAGAGAACTAAACAAAATAAATAATTTTGATTTGATTTGATTTGACAGGGACCTCCTGTAACTAAATCCATTCCAATCCGTCAGATACTACTATGCATCCTTTTTATAAGACACAAGAAAACTACAAAAATAGTGCAACAAATCTCCATCAAAACACCCCAGCTCTACTCTCCCTCTCTATCAGTCCATCAAATAGCACTAGCTAAATCTGTGAAAAGGCCCTCTCCTCATCCCATGTACATGGATAGGCTTCGCTTGTGCATGTCCTCAAGCTTCTTGAGGGAAGGAGTACCTCAAGCACCCAGTAAGATTAGCACACCAAACCTTATTGCTCTGGCAACTCCAAATCGTTGTTTCCATTCTCCACTATCCTGTCAGTGGTTTCCTTTTTTGCCTTAGACAAGGGCCCGACCATTATTGTCCCTAGTGCATTCTTCATTGCTGCCATATGTTTTCCCTCTTATAGGGGCATCCCCTTCACTCATAGACATACTGTTCCACCAACATGCACCGATCCATATCAGTTTACCCAGAGGTCAAATTTTGAGGCATATCAGATCCTTATTTCTTGCCCACATCTCTTTTTGCTATTATCAGCCTCAAGGTGGTGATAGTTCTGTGTGGGAGGTGTGTTCAATCTCTCCAAATGTTGAGTACCTCTAGCCTGGGAGACAATTTTGCCTGGGAACCGGTGACGCAGCACTGGCACGCCCATGCAGCCTTCAATAACCAGTTAGCATTTGGCAGCCCCATTGTGTGTGAAGAAAGGTTCCCAATTGGCTGCATCCTCTGGCACAGAGATCTGACCCTATTTTCCACCCATCTTCCACTGCCTAGATGTTGATTAGTAGGATGTATGTAGAAAGAGCAACTGGACAAGGCAAAAGATAACCCAGATCACTATTTCTCGAGGGTGCTAAGTGCCTACTCCCACCGCCCTCTTTAGCTTCTCTACGGCATTTCAGTAATTGTTGAGCAGCTATAAGCAAGTTAGATGGTTTCTTGGTAAGGGGTTCTGACAGCAGGGTGATCTTTCAGCGGTGATGCCTTTGCAACCTAAATTCCCACCACTATGTGAGTCGACATAGCATAGTGTGTCTGAAACTAGGAAAATACCTCCGTCTCAGCCATCTGGCAGTCCTCCCAAAGGACAACTTCAGTTCATCAGCCTCCCATCTTGGCACAAGCTCCCAATTTTTAGATTCATTTCTAGTCCCATCCCTCAGATCTCTGCGTTTTCTGCACTTCAGTCTGTGCCACACTGTCCCACACCAGGGTTTGATTTAATAATGCCTTCTCCCATACAATTATCTAGTGGTCTCCTTCCGTGATCAAATCATGGACTTTTTATGGCATTTTAGTTCTGCCATTGTCTTGGGTCCATGCAAAGCTGTTGGGTAGCCCTTATTACCCAGAATCACTGTATCTACTTTTAGGAATGGCTCATTGCAATGCAGAATAGTATTTCAAGCTATCCAGTAGCGCAATCCCACTGTCATAGACTCCCCTTTTAGTTGGTGGTAAATAACGAATTCCTATGCAAATGCAAATATGTGCATTTACACCTGTGGCATGTGGCACACATACATGCCCTTAGGGCATGTATGTGTGCCACATGGCACACAAGCCCCAATCAGGGGTGCAACAGGGTGTCAAAGTGACACCCTGCCACCCTTGAATTTTTCGGTATTTACCGAATCGGTAATTACCGATTCGGTAATTGACATTCATTCCTAATCAATGGCAAATACCGATTCGGTAAATACCGAATACTACCGATTCGGTATTTTTTACCTAATTTTTACCTACATTGGATTTACCGATTCATAAATACCGAATCGGTAAAATTCGGTATTTATGAATCGGTAAATCCAAATTACCTACATCTAGCCCTATATTCCTTCCCATCTGTTTTTTTAACATTCCAAAGATCGATGAGGCCTATGTCTTTCAGTACCTGCTTTGTCTCCTGGGAAAGCACTCCCTAAGTATACCTGTCATGCTGGTGTGTATACAGTAAAGCATCTGCCGCAATGTTGAAGTACCCGACACACAAAAGGTTTCTGGTGCCCAATTTTTGATCTTAGGTATGAGGCTAACAATATATTGTTGTTGACCTTGATTGGGGATGTAGAGGTTGAGTTTATACACTGGGAGTCCCTGTTGTCTACCTCCAAATGAATCAAGTGACCATCTGCTGAGTCACATTGGACCCATAGTACTTTATAATGAAAGTGTTTATGTATCCCAGTCATTACCCCCCCTTTCTTACTAGTCATAGTTGATTAGTACTGTGTGGGGTGTAACCGGTGTTTCATAAAGTTAATGTCAGATGTTTCTCAAATGGGTCGCGATCACAGAAAGGATTGAATAGCATTACTGAGTAGGGATCAGTTTGAGTGCAAATCGTTTGCTAAAGCGATTGGCGAGACCATTTTGGGCGGACGGGTTACTCCATCACCCAGTGATAGATATCCCAATCGACAAAATTTACATCCAATAGCATCATGGGATTTATATTTCAGCGGATGGATATCCGGCACCATTGTGACAGACTAATCCATCCTTGAGATCTAAATCAGGCCCTTTGTACATAAATACGTCAGTTTTATCAGCATTTGCACTAAGAATTTGACCCCTATTGCTCACTGGAGACAGAATTGTGCCAGCCTCCTTCCGTTATTTATGCTGCGTTGATAATAAGGAGCCAATTTTATTGGTATGTTCATCAAATCCTTTTTGTAGATATAATAGAACTTTTCCCGCTTTCTCCATAACCAATAGGTAATCTGACTTGTCTGCAAGATCATCTTCCGTTGAGCTTTTGGGGAGCCTTCTGTCTTGTTGTTTAGTTGCGGCTTTAAGCTCCGACCCCAAAGAGCTTTTGTAAGAGTTTCCTATCTCATGCTGCTGTTGCCATATCACTAATCAGTTGCCCCTAAAGAAATCCATAGCATGTTAGGGGAGGCATTGTCCAGGGCATTTTCCTCAAACTACCTCTTAATTGCTTCTCTCAAAGCCTTCTGGATCAGTTGATCCTTGAGTGGGGGTTTTATCAAATTTTCAACTATTCGTTCTACATTTCTCTTGCTGAATATCCCCCCTCCCAAACTATCATTCTGTGGTCACAGACCACTTTGCTACCATGCACAATGGAAGTTGTGGTGCCGATCATATGGGATTTATATTTCGGCAGACGGAATATCCGTCCAGTGACATAGCAACCCATCTGCCAATATCTAACTCAGACTCTAAGTCTATTGGTGGATAGGAACTATAGACATATGAGAAGATAGTGTATTTCTGCATATCTGGAAGTTTAGCTGCCCAAAGATGAATGCAGCCAATGTCTGTCAGCATCTTTGTCTCCTGGGAGAGCACCCCCTGAGTATACCTGTCACAGGGATGTCTATTCAGCAAATCATCTGGCGCAATGTTGAAGTTCCCCACACACAAAACGTTTTCCTGTGCCAGAGTTTGGTCTTAGTTACATGGCTTAGAATAAATTGTTCTTGATCTTGATTTGGAATATAGACATTGAGTATATCCAGTGCAGGCCCCTGATGTCTACTCGCCAAATAAATATAGCTACCTTCTGTGGCGTCATGCTGGACCTCTAGTGTTTCATAATGAAAGTGTAAATGTATCCGAATCATTACCCCCCCCACTTTCTTTCAAGCCATAGACGCATATTACTGTGTGCGGTATGAGAGGCATTTCATAAGTTGAGTGTCAGACGTTCTCAAATGGGAGGGTTGAAGACATATCACCTCTAGGAGAACCTCTTGTATTTCCCTCCAAATTTTCTATTGCAGTCCCTGCTCAGCCTCGTCCGGCTGCGGAAAATAAGCAAAATCAGGACATAAACTAAGTCTCAAATGCTCAACAAATCAATAGAATATCGGAAAATTTCACCAGAGGTTCAGGAAAAAGTCTGACTCACCCCCAAATTCAGGGGTAGACGTTATAAATTGGGACTCTTGATGACACCTAGGAGAACCTCCTAGATTTCCTACCAAATTTTCTGTTGCTTAACCGGGGAATTTAATCTCTTTACATGCTATGTGAGTACTTTAACCATTAAATAATAGAAAGGTTGAGATCCCTTAAGCTTCTGGGACCCTCAGTGCTTTGGACAACGGAAACTTCCTTTATGTGGGAAGTTTCAAGACTGTCACCAAAAGATTGCAGGTGATCCAAAATGCCACGGCCAGCATACTTTTTAAAATCCTCAAATTTCACACTTCCACTGTGCCCCGGCAAGCCTACACTCATTACCTGTAACTAGAAGAATACAGTTCAAGGCTCTATGCCCACTAAGCCATGTTTAAAAAGGGCCCAATATAAGTCCAGAAGCTCCTCACTCCTTACAACATCGGAAGAAGATTGCGCTCCGCCAACAAGCAGCTATTTTCTGTGCCCAGAGTAAAAATAACCAGAAGTAGAGGAAGCTCTTTTGTATTTATAGGCCCCAAGCCTTGGAATGCACTCCCCCATCATAGTAGGAAAATGGAGTCTAATTCAAGAAATTACTGCAAACCCATCTTTTGAACTAACTCTATTCATTCAGCCTTATCATCTGTTGCTAGTCTCAGCACCCTTCTGGGTAGCTACGTGCTTTACAATACCTTATGAATAGAATAGAATAGATAATGTGTGCCTGTTGTGATATTCAAATCTAATTGAAAGGGGCACTGGGTCAGACCTGGTGTCACCTGTGATATAATACCATACTCCAAAACATGGACTCACTTTCCTTCCCCTAACCCCAACTCCCAAACACCTTCCTCTCCCTCAAAAACCCTTAGCTCGATAGGAAGAGGAACCAGTACATCCCTCTGGCGCAATGTAGCCTGCCATCTCCAGGACCTTGACCTTTGACCCACTCTTTCCCACGCGCCAGGTAGAGATGTCCTCACCAGAATGTTGAAGATCTTGACCTTTGACCCACTCTTTGCCACGCGTCAGCTAGAGATGTCCTCGCCGGAGTGTTGAAGACCTTGACCTTTGACCGACTCTTTCTCATGCGTCAGGTAGAGATGTCCTCGCAGGAGTGTTGAATACCTTGACATTTGACCCCTTCTTTTCCACGCGTCAGGTAGGTATGTCCTCACTGGAGTGTTGAAGATCTTGACCTTTGACCCCCTCTTTCCCACGCGTCAAGTAGGTATGCCCTCGCCGGAGTGTTGAAGACCTTGATCTTTGACCCCCTCTTTCCCACACGTCAAGTAGTCCTCGCCAGAGTGTTGAAGACCTTGACATTTGACCCCCCCTTTCCAACACTTTCCAGTAGGTATGCCCTCGACGGAGTATTGAAGACCTTGACCTTTGACCCACTACTTCCCACGTGTCAGGTAGGGATGTCCTCGCCGGAGTGTTGAAGACCTTGACCTTTGACACCCCCTTTCCCACGTGTCAGGTAGGTATGTCCTCGCCGGAGAGTTGAAGATCTTTACCTTTGATCCACTTTTTGCCATGCGTCAGGTAGAGATGTGCTCGCCGGAGTATTGAAGACCTTGACCTTTGACACCCTCTTTTCCAATCGTCAGGTAGGTATGTCCTCTCCGGGGTGTTGAAGACCTTGACCTTTGAGCCCCTCTTTCCCATGCGTCAGGTAGGTATATCCTCACCGGAGTGTTGAAGACCTTGACATTTGACCCCCTCTTTCCAACACTTTCCGATAGGTATTTCCTCGCCGGAGTATTGAAGACCTTGACCTTTGACACCCTATTTTCGACTCGTCAGGTAGGTAAGTCCTCACCGGAGTGTTGAAGACCTTGACCTTTGACCCCCTCTTTCCCAAACGTCAGGTAGGTATGTACTCGCCGGAGTGTTGTAGACCTTGACCTTTGATCCCCTCTTTTCCACGCGTCAAGTAGGTATCTCCTCACCGGAGTGTTGAAGAGCTTGACCTTTGACCCCCCTCTTTCCCACGCGTCAGTTAGGTATGTCTGCAGTGTTGAAGACCTTGAAATTTGACCCCCTCCTTCTAATACTTTCCTGTAAGTATGTCCTCTCCGGAGTGTTAAAAACCTTGACCTATACCCCCTCTTTCCCACGCATCAGGCAGGTATGTCCTCGCCGGAGTGTTGAAACCCTTGACCTTTGACAACCTCTTTCCAACACCTCAGGTAGGTATGTCCTCGCCGGAGTGTTGAAGACTTTGACCTTTGACATACCTTTTGCCACGCTTCAGGTAGGTATATCCTCGCCAGAGTGTTGAAGACCTTGACCTTTGACCCACTCTTTCCCATACGTCAGGTAGGTATGTCCTCGCTGGAGTGTTGAAGACCTTGACCTTTGACCCACTCTCTCCCACGCCTCAGGTAGGTATGTCCTCGCCGGAGTGTTGAAGACCTTGACCTTTGACCCCCTCTTTCCCACGCGTCAGATGGGTATGTCCTCAGTGGAGTTTTGAAGACCATGACCTTTTACCCCCTCTTTCCCACGCGTCAGGTAGGTATGTCCTCGCCGGAGTGCTGAAGAACTTGACCTTTTACCCACTCTTTCCCATGTGTCAGGTAGGTATGTCCTCGCCGGAGTGCTGAAGAACTTGACCTTTTACCCACTATTTCCCATGCATCAAGTAGGTAAGTCCTCACTGGAGTGTTAAAGACCTTGACCTTTAACACCCTCTTTCCCACGCGCCAGGTAGGTATGTCCTCGACGGAGTGTTGAAGACCTTGACATTTGACCCCCTCTTTCCAACACTTTCCGGTAGGTATGTCCTCGCCGGAGTTTTGAAGACTTTGACCTTTGGGGCGCTCTTTCCCAGGCGTCAGGTAGGTATGTCCTCTCTGTAGCGTTGAAGACCTTGACCTTTGACCCCCTCTTTTTCATGCGTCAAGGAGGTATGTCCTAGCTGGAGTGTTGAAGACCTTGACCTTCAACCCACTCTTTTCCACGCGTCAGGTAGGTATTTTCTCGCCGGAGGGTTGAAGACCTTGACCTTTGACCCACTACTTCCCTCTCATCAGGTAGGTATGTCCTCGCCGGAGTGTTGAAGACCTTGACCTTTGACCCCCTCTTTCCCACATGTCAGGTAGGTAGGTCCTTGCCAGAGTGTTGAAAACCCTGACATTTGACCCACTCTTTCCAACACTTTCCTGTTGGTATGTCCTTGCCGGAGTGTTGAAGACCGTGACCTTTGACCCCCTCTTTCCCACGCGTCAGGTAGGTATGGACTCGCCGGAGTGTTGAAGACCTTGACCTTTGACCCCCTCTTTCCCATGCCTCCGGTAGGTATGTCCTCGCCGGAGTGTTGAAGACCTTGATCTTTGGCCCCCTCTTTCCTACACTTTCAGGTAGGTATGTCTTCGCCGGAGTGTTGAAAACCTTGACCTTTGACCCCCTCTTTTCCACGCGTCAAGTAGATTTGTCCTCGCCGGAGTGATGAAGACCTTGACATTTGACCCCTCTTTCCCACGATTCAGGTAGGTATGTCCTTGCCAGAGTGTTGAAGACCTTGACCTTTTACCCACTCTTTTGCGTGCATCAGGTAGGTATGTCCTCTCGGGAGTGTTAAAGACCTTGACCTTTTACCCACTCTTTTCCACGCGCCGGGTAGAGATGTCCTCACCCGAAAGTTGAAGACCTTGACCTTTGACCCACTCTTTCCCATGCATCAGGTAGAGATGCCCTCGCCGGAGTGTTGAAGACCTTGACCTTTGACCCACTCTTTCCCATGCGTCAGGTAGAGATGTCCTCAGCGGAGTGTTGAAGACCATGCCTTTTGACCCACTCTTTCCCACGCGTCAGGTAGGTATGTCCTCGCCGGAGTGTTGAAGACCTTGACCTGTGACCCCCTCTTTTACACGCGTCAAGTAGGTATGTCCTCGCCGGAGTGTTGAAGACATTGACCTTTTACCCACTCATTCCCACGTGTCAGGTAGGTCTGTGCTCCCCAGAGTGTTGAAGACCTTGACATTTTATCCACTCTTCAGGTAGGAAAGTCCCCTCTGGAGTGTTGTAGACCTTGACCTTTTACCCACTCTTTCCAGCGCGTTCGATAGGTTTGTCCTCTCCGTAGTGCTGAAGACTATGAACTTTTAACCACTCGTTCCCACGTGTCAGATAGGTATGTCCTCTCCGGAGTGCTGAAGAACTTGACCTTTGACCCCCTCTTTCCCACGCATCAGGTAGGTATGTCCTCGCCAGAGTATTGAGGACCTTGACTTGACCTTTGACCCCCTCTTTCCCATGCATCAAGTACGTATGTCCTCGCTGGAGTGTTGAAGACCTTGACCCCCACTTTCCCACGCGTCAGGTAGGTATGTCCTCGCCGGAGTGTTGAAGACCTTGACTTTTGATCCCCTCTTTCCAACACTTTCCGGTAGGCATGTCCTCGCAGGAGTGTTAAAGACTTTGACCTTTGACGACCTCCTTCCACGTGTCAGTTAGGTATGTCCTCTCTGGAGTGTTGAAGACCTTGACCTTTGACCCCCTCTTTCCCACACATCAGGTAGGTATGTCCTCTCTGGAGTGTTGAAGACCTTGACTTTTGACCCACTCTTTCCCACGTGTAAGGTAGGTATGTCCTCGCCGGAGTTTTGTAGACCTTGAACTTTGGCCCCCTCTTTCCCATGCGTCAGGTAGGTATGGACTCGCCGGAGTGTTGCAGATCTTTACCTTTGATCCACTTTTTGCCATGCATCAGGTAGAGATGTGCTCGCTGGAGTATTGAAGACCTTGACCTTTGACATCCTCTTTTCCATTCGTCAGGTAGGTATGTCCTCGCCGGAGTGTTGAAATCCTTGACCTTTGACCCCCTCTTTCCCAAGCGTCAGGAAGGTATGTCCTCGCCGGAGTGTTGAAGACCTGACCCTTTGACCCCCTGTTTCCAACACTTTCAGGTAGGTATTTCCTCTCCGGGGTGTTGAAGACCTTGACCTTTGAGCCCCTCTTTCCCATGCGTCAGGTAGGTATATCCTCACCGGAGTGTTGAAGACCTTGACATTTGACCCCCTCTTTCCAACACTTTCCGATACGTATTTCCTCGCCGGAGTATTGAAGACCTTGACCTTTGACACCCTATTTTCCACTCGTCAGGTAGGTAAGTCCTCGCCGGAATGTTGTAGACCTTGACCTTTGACCCCCTCTTTCCCACGCGTCAGGTAGGTATGTCCTCACCGGAGTGTGTTAGACCTTGACCTTTGAGCCCCTCTTTTCCACGCGTCAGTTAGGTATGTCTTCGCTGGAGTGTTGAAGACCTTGAACTTAGACCCCCTCCTTCTAATACTTTCCTGTAAGTATGTCCTCTCCGGAGTTTTGAAAACTTTGACCTATGACCCCCTCTTTCCCACGCATCAGGCAGGTATGTCCTCGCCGGAGTGTTGAAGACCTTGACCTTTGACAACCTCTTTCCCACGCCTCAGGTAGGTATGTCCTCGCCAGAGTGTTGAAGACTTTGACCTTTGACATACCTTTTGCCACGCTTCAGGTAGGTATGTCCTCGCCTCAGTGTTGAAGACCTTGACCTTTGACCCACTCTTTCCCATGCGTCAGGTAGGTATGTCCTCGCTGGAGTGTTGAAGACCTTGACCTTTGACCCCCTCTTTCCCACGCCCACAGGTAGGTATGTCCTCGCCTCAGTGTTGAAGACCTTGACCTTTGACCCCCTCTTTACCACGCGTCAGATAGGTATGTCCTCAGTGGAGTGTTGAAGACCATGACCTTTGACCCCCTCTTTCCCATGCGTCATGTAGGTATGTCCTCGCCGGAGTGCTGAAGAACTTGACCTTTTACCCACTCTTTCCCATGTGTCAGGTAGGTATGTCCTCTCCGGAGTGCTGAAGACCTTGACCTTTGACTCCTTCTTTCCCATGCATCAGGTAGGTATGTCCTTGCCGGAGTGTTGAGGACCTTGACCGTTGACCCACTATTTCCCAAGCATCAAGTAGGTATGTCCTCACTGGAGTGTTGAAGACCTTGACCTTTGACGCCCTCTTTCCCACGCGTCAGGTAGGTATGTCCTCGTTGGAGTGTTGAAGACCTTGACATTTGACCCCCTCTTTCCAACACTTTCCGGTAGGTATGTCCTCGCCGGAGTATTGAAGACTTTGACCTTTGGCGCCCTCTTTCCCAGGCGTCAGGTAGGTATGTCCTCACTGTAGTGTTGAAGACCTTGACCTTGCACCCCCTCTTTTTCATGCGTCAGGTAGGTATGTCCTAGCTGGAGTGTTGAAGAACTTGACCTTTGACACCCTCTTTCCCAAGAGTCAGGAAGGTATGTCCTCGCCGGAGTGTTGAAGACCTGGCCCTTTGACCCCCTCTTTCCAACACTTTCAGGTAGGTATTTCCTCTCCGGGGTGTTGAAGACCTTGACCTTTGACCCCCTCTATTCCACGCATCAGGTAGGTATGTCCTCTCTGGAGTGTTGAAGACCTTGACTTTTGACCCACTCTTTCCCACGTGTCAGGTAGGTATGTCCTCGCCGGAGTTTTGTAGACCGGGAACTTTGGCCCCCTCTTTCCCATGCGTCAGGTAGGTATGGACTCGCCGGAGTGTTAAAGATCTTTACCTTTGATCCACTTTTTGCCATGCGTCAGGTAGAGATGGGCTCGCTGGAGTATTGAAGACCTTGACCTTTGACATCCTCTTTTCCATTCGTCAGGTAGGTATGTCCTCGCCGGAGTTTTGAAATCCTTTTCCTTTGACCCCCTCTTTCCCAAGCGTCAGGAAGGTATGTCCTCGCCGGAGTGTTGAAGACCTGGCCCTTTGACCCCCTCTTTCCAACACTTTCAGGTAGGTATTTCCTCTCCGGGGTGTTGAAGACCTTGACCTTTGAGCCCCTCTTTTCCACGCATCAGTTAGGTATGTCTTCGCTGGAGTGTTGAAGACCTTGAACTTTGACCCCCTCCTTCTAATACTTTCCTGTAAGTATGTCCTCTGCGGAGTTTTGAAGACCTTGACCTATGACCCCCTCTTTCCCACGCATCAGGCAGGTATGTCCTCGCCGGAGTGTTGAAGACCTTGACCTTTGACAACCTCTTTCCTACGCCTCAGGTAGGTATGTCCTCTCCGGAGTGTTGAAGACCTTGACCTTTTACCCACTCTTTTCCACGCGCCAGGTAGAGATGTCCTCAACCGAAATTTGAAGACCTTGACCTTTGACCCACTCTTTCCCATGCATCAGGTAGAGATGCCCTCGCCGGAGTGTTGAAGACCTTGACCTTTGACCCACTCTTTCCCATGCGTCAGGTAGAGATGTCCTCAGCGGAGTGTTGAAGACCATGCCTTTTGACCCACTCTTTCCCACGCGTCAGGTAGGTATGTCCTCGCCGGAGTGTTGAAGACCTTGACCTGTGACCCCCTCTTTTCCACGCGTCAAGTAGGTATGTCCTCGCCGGAGTGTTGAAGACATTGACCTTTTACCCACTCATTCCCACGTGTCAGGTAGGTCTGTGCTCCCCAGAGTGTTGAAGACCTTGACATTTTATCCACTCTTCAGGTAGGAAAGTCCCCTCAGGAGTGTTGTAGACCTTGACCTTTTACCCACTCTTTCCAGCGCGTACGATAGGTTTGTCCTCTCCGTAGTGCTGAAGACTATGAACTTTTAACCACTCGTTCCCACGTGTCAGATAGGTATGTCCTCTCCGGAGTGCTGAAGAAGTTGACCTTTGTCCCCCTCTTTCCCACGCATCAGGTAGGTATGTCCTCGCCAGAGTGTTGAGGACCTTGACCTTTGACCCCCTCTTTCCCATGCATCAAGTACGTATGTCCTCGCTGCAGTGTTGAAGACCTTGACCCCCTCTTTACCACGCGTCAGGTAGGTATGTCCTCGCCGGAGTGTTGACGACCTTGACTTTTGATCCCCTCTTTCCAACACTTTCCGGTAGGCATGTCCTCGCAGGAGTGTTAAAGACTTTGACCTTTGGCGCCCTCCTTCCACGCGTCAGTTAGGTATGTCCTCTCTGGAGTGTTGAAGACCTTGACCTTTGACCCCCTCTTTCCCACACATCAGGTAGGTATGTCCTCTCTGGAGTGTTGAAGACCTTGACTTTTGACCCACTCTTTCCCACGTGTAAGGTAGGTATGTCCTCGCCGGAGTTTTGTAGACCTTGAACTTTGGCCCCCTCTTTCCCATGCGTCAGGTAGGTATGGACTCGCCGGAGTGTTGAAGATCTTTACCTTTGATCCACTTTTTGCCATGCATCAGGTAGAGATGTGCTCGCTGGAGTATTAAAGACCTTGACCTTTGACATCCTCTTTTTCATTCGTCAGGTAGGTATGTCCTCGCCGGAGTGTTGAAATCCTTGACCTTTGACCCCCTCTTTCCCAAGCGTCAGGAAGGTATGTCCTCGCCGGAGTGTTAAAGACCTGGCCCTTTGACCCCCTCTTTCCAACACTTTCAGGTAGGTATTTCCTCTCCGGGGTGTTGAAGACCTTGACCTTTGAGCCCCTCTTTCCCATGCGTCAGGTAGGTATATCCTCACCGGAGTGTTGAAGACCTTGACATTTGACCCCCTCTTTCCAACACTTTCCGATACGTATTTCCTCGCCGGAGTATTGAAGACCTTGACCTTTGACACCCTATTTTCCATTCGTCAGGTAGGTAAGTCCTCGCCGGAATGTTGAAGAACTTGACCTTTGAACCCCTCTTTCCCACGCGTCAGGTAGGTATGTCCTCGCCGGAGTGTGTTAGACCTTGACCTTTGAGCCCCTCTTTTCCACGTGTCAGTTAGGTATGTCTTCGCTGGAGTGTTGAAGACCTTGAACTTTGACCCCCTCCTTCTAATACTTTCCTGTAAGTATGTCCTCTCCGGAGTTTTGAAAACTTTGACCTATGACCCCCTCTTTCCCACGCATCAGGCAGGTATGTCCTTGCCGGAGTGTTGAAGACCTTGACCTTTGACAACCTCTTTCCCACGCCTCAGGTAGGTATGTCCTCGCCAGAGTGTTGAAGACTTTGACCTTTGACATACCTTTTGCCACGCTTCAGGTAGGTATGTCCTCGCCTCAGTGTTGAAGACCTTGACCTTTGACCCACTCTTTCCCATGCGTCAGGTAGGTATGTCCTCGCTGGAGTGTTGAAGACCTTGACCTTTGACCCCCTCTTTCCCACGCCTCCGGTAGGTATGTCCTCGCCTCAGTGTTGAAGACCTTGACCCCCTCTTTCCCACGCGTCAGATACGTATGTCCTCAGTGGAGTGTTGAAGACCATGACCTTTGACCCCCTCTTTCCCATGCGTCAGGTAGGTATGTCCTCGCCGGAGTGCTGAAGAACTTGACCTTTTACCCACTCTTTCCCATGTGTCAGGTAGGTATGTCCTCTCCGGAGTGCTGAAGACCTTGACCTTTGACTCCTTCTTTCCCATGCATCAGGTAGGTATGTCCTCGCCGGAGTGTTGAGGACCTTGACCGTTGACCCACTATTTCCCATGCATCAAGTAGGTATGTCCTCGCCGGAGTATTGAAGACTTTGACCTTTGGCGCCCTCTTTCCCAGACGTCAGGTAGGTATATCCTCTCTGTAGTGTTGAAGACCTTGACCTTGCACCCCCTCTTTTTCATGCATCAGGTAGGTATGTGCTAGCTGGAGTGTTGAAGACCTTGACCTTTGACACCCTCTTTCCCAAGAGTCAGGAAGGTATGTCCTCGCCGGAGTGTTGAAGACCTGGCCCTATGACCCCCTCTTTCCAACACTTTCAGGTAGGTATTTCCTCTCCGGGGTGTTGAAGACCTTGACCTTTGACCCCCTCTTTCCCACACATCAGGTAGGTATGTCCTCTCTGGAGTGTTGAAGACCTTGACTTTTGACCCACTCTTTCCCACGTGTCAGGTAGGTATGTCCTCGCCGGAGTTTTGTAGACCTTGAACTTTGGCCCCCTCTTTCCCATGCGTCAGGTAGGTATGGACTCGCCGGAGTGTTGAAGATCTTTACCTTTGATCCACTTTTTGCCATGCATCAGGTAGAGATGTGCTCGCTGGAGTATTGAAGACCTTGACCTTTGACATCCTCTTTTCCATTCGTCAGGTAGGTATGTCCTCGCCGGAGTGTTGAAATCCTTGACCTTTGACCCCCTCTTTCCCAGGCGTCAGGAAGGTATGTCCTCGCCGGAATGTTGAAGACCTGGCCCTTTGACCCCCTCTTTCCAACACTTTCAGGTAGGTATTTCCTCTCCGGGGTGTTGAAGACCTTGACCTTTGAGCCCCTCTTTCCCATGCGTCAGGTAGGTATATCCTCACCGGAGTGTTGAAGACCTTGACATTTGACCCCCTCTTTCCAACACTTTCCGATACGTATTTCCTCGCCGGAGTATTGAAGATCTTGACCTTGCACCCCCTCTTTTTCATGCGTTAGGTAGGTATGTCCTAGCTGGAGTGTTGAAGACCTTGACCTTTGACCCCCTCTTTCCCAAGTGTCAGGAAGGCATGTCCTCGCCGGAGTGTTGAAGTCCTGGCCCTTTGACCCCCTCTTTCCAACACTTTCAGGTAGGTATTTCCTCTCCGGGGTGTTGAAGACCTTGACCTTTGACCCCCTCTATTCCACGCATCAGGTAGGTATGTCCTCTCTGGAGTGTTGAAGACCTTGACTTTTGACCCACTCTTTCCCACGTGTCAGGTAGGTATGTCCTCGCCGGAGTTTTGTAGACCGGGAACTTTGGCCCCCTCTTTCCCATGCGTCAGGTAGGTATGGACTCGCCGGAGTGTTAAAGATCTTTACCTTTGATCCACTTTTTGCCATGCGTCAGGTAGAGATGGGCTCGCTGGAGTATTGAAGACCTTGACCTTTGACATCCTCTTTTCCATTCGTCAGGTAGGTATGTCCTCGCCGGAGTTTTGAAATCCTTTTCCTTTGACCCCCTCTTTCCCAAGCGTCAGGAAGGTATGTCCTCGCCGGAGTGTTGAAGACCTGGCCCTTTGACCCCCTCTTTCCAACACTTTCAGGTAGGTATTTCCTCTCCGGGGTGTTGAAGACCTTGACCTTTGAGCCCCTCTTTTCCACGCGTCAGTTAGGTATGTCTTCGCTGGAGTGTTGAAGACCTTGAACTTTGACCCCCTCCTTCTAATACTTTCCTGTAAGTATGTCCTCTGCGGAGTTTTGAAGACCTTGACCTATGACCCCCTCTTTCCCACGCATCAGGCAGGTATGTCCTCGCCGGAGTGTTGAAGACCTTGACCTTTGACAACCTCTTTCCTACGCCTCAGGTAGGTATGTCCTCTCCGGAGTGTTGAAGACCTTGACCTTTTACCCACTCTTTTCCACGCGCCAGGTAGAGATGTCCTCAACCGAAATTTGAAGACCTTGACCTTTGACCCACTCTTTCCCATGCATCAGGTAGAGATGCCCTCGCCGGAGTGTTGAAGACCTTGACCTTTGACCCACTCTTTCCCATGCGTCAGGTAGAGATGTCCTCAGCGGAGTGTTGAAGACCATGCCTTTTGACCCACTCTTTCCCACGCGTCAGGTAGGTATGTCCTCGCCGGAGTGTTGAAGACCTTGACCTGTGACCCCCTCTTTTCCACGCGTCAAGTAGGTATGTCCTCGCCGGAGTGTTGAAGACATTGACCTTTTACCCACTCATTCCCACGTGTCAGGTAGGTCTGTGCTCCCCAGAGTGTTGAAGACCATGACATTTTATCCACTCTTCAGGTAGGAAAGTCCCCTCAGGAGTGTTGTAGACCTTGACCTTTTACCCACTCTTTCCAGCGCGTTCGATAGGTTTGTCCTCTCCGTAGTGCTGAAGACTATGAACTTTTAACCACTCGTTCCCACGTGTCAGATAGGTATGTCCTCTCCGGAGTGCTGAAGAAGTTGACCTTTGTCCCCCTCTTTCCCACGCATCAGGTAGGTATGTCCTCGCCAGAGTGTTGAGGACCTTGACCTTTTGACCCCCTCTTTCCCATGCATCAAGTACGTATGTCCTCGCTGCAGTGTTGAAGACCTTGACCCCCTCTTTCCCACGCGTCAGGTAGGTATGTCCTCGCCGGAGTGTTGACGACCTTGACTTTTGATCCCCTCTTTCCAACACTTTCCGGTAGGCATGTCCTCGCAGGAGTGTTAAAGACTTTGACCTTTGGCGCCCTCCTTCCACGCATCAGTTAGGTATGTCCTCTCTGGAGTGTTGAAGACCTTGACCTTTGACCCCCTCTTTCCCACACATCAGGTAGGTATGTCCTCTCTGGAGTGTTGAAGACCTTGACTTTTGACCCACTCTTTCCCACGTGTAAGGTAGGTATGTCCTCGCCGGAGTTTTGTAGACCTTGAACTTTGGCCCCCTCTTTCCCATGCGTCAGGTAGGTATGGACTCGCCGGAGTGTTGAAGATCTTTACCTTTGATCCACTTTTTGCCATGCATCAGGTAGAGATGTGCTCGCTGGAGTATTAAAGACCTTGACCTTTGACATCCTCTTTTCCATTCGTCAGGTAGGTATGTCCTCGCCGGAGTGTTGAAATCCTTGACCTTTGACCCCCTCTTTCCCAAGCGTCAGGAAGGTATGTCCTCGCCGGAGTGTTGAAGACCTGGCCCTTTGACCCCCTCTTTCCAACACTTTCAGGTAGGTATTTCCTCGCCGGAGTGTGTTAGACCTTGACCTTTGAGCCCCTCTTTTCCACGCGTCAGTTAGGTATGTCTTCGCTGGAGTGTTGAAGACCTTGAACTTTGACCCCCTCCTTCTAATACTTTCCTGTAAGTATGTCCTCTGCGGAGTTTTGAAGACCTTGACCTATGACCCCCTCTTTCCCACGCATCAGGCAGGTATGTCCTCGCCGGAGTGTTGAAGACCTTGACCTTTGACAACCTCTTTCCTACGCCTCAGGTAGGTATGTCCTCTCCGGAGTGTTGAAGACCTTGACCTTTTACCCACTCTTTTCCACGCGCCAGGTAGAGATGTCCTCAACCGAAATTTGAAGACCTTGACCTTTGACCCACTCTTTCCCATGCATCAGGTAGAGATGCCCTCGCCGGAGTGTTGAAGACCTTGACCTTTGACCCACTCTTTCCCATGCGTCAGGTAGAGATGTCCTCAGCGGAGTGTTGAAGACCATGCCTTTTGACCCACTCTTTCCCACGCGTCAGGTAGGTATGTCCTCGCCGGAGTGTTGAAGACCTTGACCTGTGACCCCCTCTTTTCCACGCGTCAAGTAGGTATGTCCTCGCCGGAGTGTTGAAGACATTGACCTTTTACCCACTCATTCCCACGTGTCAGGTAGGTCTGTGCTCCCCAGAGTGTTGAAGACCTTGACATTTTATCCACTCTTCAGGTAGGAAAGTCCCCTCAGGAGTGTTGTAGACCTTGACCTTTTACCCACTCTTTCCAGCGCGTTCGATAGGTTTGTCCTCTCCGTAGTGCTGAAGACTATGAACTTTTAACCACTCGTTCCCACGTGCCAGATAGGTATGTCCTCTCCGGAGTGCTGAAGAAGTTGACCTTTGTCCCCCTCTTTCCCACGCATCAGGTAGGTATGTCCTCGCCAGAGTGTTGAGGACCTTGACCTTTGACCCCCTCTTTCCCATGCATCAAGTACGTATGTCCTCGCTGCAGTGTTGAAGACCTTGACCCCCTCTTTCCCACGCGTCAGGTAGGTATGTCCTCGCCGGAGTGTTGACGACCTTGACTTTTGATCCCCTCTTTCCAACACTTTCCGGTAGGCATGTCCTCGCAGGAGTGTTAAAGACTTTGACCTTTGGCGCCCTCCTTCCACGCGTCAGTTAGGTATGTCCTCTCTGGAGTGTTGAAGACCTTGACCTTTGACCCCCTCTTTCCCACACATCAGGTAGGTATGTCCTCTCTGGAGTGTTGAAGACCTTGACTTTTGACCCACTCTTTCCCACGTGTAAGGTAGGTATGTCCTCGCCGGAGTGTTGAAATCCTTGACCTTTGACCCCCTCTTTCCCAAGCGTCAGGAAGGTATGTCCTCGCCGGAGTGTTGAAGACCTGGCCCTTTGACCCCCTCTTTCCAACACTTTCAGGTAGGTATTTCCTCTCCGGGGTGTTGAAGACCTTGACCTTTGAGCCCCTCTTTCCCATGCGTCAGGTAGGTATATCCTCACCGGAGTGTTGAAGACCTTGACATTTGACCCCCTCTTTCCAACACTTTCCGATACGTATTTCCTCGCCGGAGTATTGAAGACCTTGACCTTTGACACCCTATTTTCCATTCGTCAGGTAGGTAAGTCCTCGCCGGAATGTTGAAGAACTTGACCTTTGAAACCCTCTTTCCCACGCGTCAGGTAGGTATGTCCTCGCCGGAGTGTGTTAGACCTTGACCTTTGAGCCCCTCTTTTCCACGTGTCAGTTAGGTATGTCTTCGCTGGAGTGTTGAAGACCTTGAACTTTGACCCCCTCCTTCTAATACTTTCCTGTAAGTATGTCCTCTCCGGAGTTTTGAAAACTTTGACCTATGACCCCCTCTTTCCCACGCATCAGGCAGGTATGTCCTTGCCGGAGTGTTGAAGACCTTGACCTTTGACAACCTCTTTCCCACGCCTCAGGTAGGTATGTCCTCGCCAGAGTGTTGAAGACTTTGACCTTTGACATACCTTTTGCCACGCTTCAGGTAGGTATGTCCTCGCCTCAGTGTTGAAGACCTTGACCTTTGACCCACTCTTTCCCATGCGTCAGGTAGGTATGTCCTCGCCGGAGTGTTGAAGACCTTGACCTTTGACCCACTCTTTCCCATGCGTCAGGTAGAGATGTCCTCAGCGGACTGTTGAAGACCATGCCTTTTGACCCACTCTTTCCCACGCGTCAGGTAGGTATGTCCTCGCCGGAGTGTTGAAGACCTTGACCTGTGACCCCCTCTTTTCCACGCGTCAAGTAGGTATGTCCTCGCCGGAGTGTTGAAGACATTGACCTTTTACCCACTCATTCCCACGTGTCAGGTAGGTCTGTGCTCCCCAGAGTGTTGAAGACCTTGACATTTTATCCACTCTTCAGGTAGGAAAGTCCCCTCAGGAGTGTTGTAGACCTTGACCTTTTACCCACTCTTTCCAGCGCGTTCGATAGGTTTGTCCTCTCCGTAGTGCTGAAGACTATGAACTTTTAACCACTCGTTCCCACGTGTCAGATAGGTATGTCCTCTCCGGAGTGCTGAAGAAGTTGACCTTTGTCCCCCTCTTTCCCACGCATCAGGTAGGTATGTCCTCGCCAGAGTGTTGAGGACCTTGACCTTTGACCCCCTCTTTCCCATGCATCAAGTACGTATGTCCTCGCTGCAGTGTTGAAGACCTTGACCCCCTCTTTCCCACGCGTCAGGTAGGTATGTCCTCGCCGGAGTGTTGACGACCTTTACTTTTGATCCCCTCTTTCCAACACTTTCCGGTAGGCATGTCCTCGCAGGAGTGTTGAAGACTTTGACCTTTGGCGCCCTCCTTCCACGCGTCAGTTAGGTATGTCCTCTCTGGAGTGTTGAAGACCTTGACCTTTGACCCCCTCTTTCCCACACATCAGGTAGGTATGTCCTCTCTGGAGTGTTGAAGACCTTGACTTTTGACCCACTCTTTCCCACGTGTAAGGTAGGTATGTCCTCGCCGGAGTTTTGTAGACCTTGAACTTTGGCCCCCTCTTTCCCATGCGTCAGGTAGGTATGGACTCGCCGGAGTGTTGAAGATCTTTACCTTTGATCCACTTTTTGCCATGCATCAGGTAGAGATGTGCTCGCTGGAGTATTAAAGACCTTGACCTTTGACATCCTCTTTTCCATTCGTCAGGTAGGTATGTCCTCGCCGGAGTGTTGAAATCCTTGACCTTTGACCCCCTCTTTCCCAAGCGTCAGGAAGGTATGTCCTCGCCGGAGTGTTGAAGACCTGGCCCTTTGACCCCCTCTTTCCAACACTTTCAGGTAGGTATTTCCTCGCCGGAGTGTGTTAGACCTTGACCTTTGAGCCCCTCTTTTCCACGCGTCAGTTAGGTATGTCTTCGCTGGAGTGTTGAAGACCTTGAACTTTGACCCCCTCCTTCTAATACTTTCCTGTAAGTATGTCCTCTGCGGAGATTTGAAGACCTTGACCTATGACCCCCTCTTTCCCACGCATCAGGCAGGTATGTCCTCGCCGGAGTGTTGAAGACCTTGACCTTTGACAACCTCTTTCCTACGCCTCAGGTAGGTATGTCCTCTCCGGAGTGTTGAAGACCTTGACCTTTTACCCACTCTTTTCCACGCGCCAGGTAGAGATGTCCTCAACCGAAATTTGAAGACCTTGACCTTTGACCCACTCTTTCCCATGCATCAGGTAGAGATGCCCTCGCCGGAGTGTTGAAGACCTTGACCTTTGACCCACTCTTTCCCATGCGTCAGGTAGAGATGTCCTCAGCGGAGTGTTGAAGACCATGCCTTTTGACCCACTCTTTCCCACGCGTCAGGTAGGTATGTCCTCGCCGGAGTGTTGAAGACCTTGACCTGTGACCCCCTCTTTTCCACGCGTCAAGTAGGTATGTCCTCGCCGGAGTGTTGAAGACATTGACCTTTTACCCACTCATTCCCACGTGTCAGGTAGGTCTGTGCTCCCCAGAGTGTTGAAGACCTTGACATTTTATCCACTCTTCAGGTAGGAAAGTCCCCTCAGGAGTGTTGTAGACCTTGACCTTTTACCCACTCTTTCCAGCGCGTTCGATAGGTTTGTCCTCTCCGTAGTGCTGAAGACTATGAACTTTTAACCACTCGTTCCCACGTGTCAGATAGGTATGTCCTCTCCGGAGTGCTGAAGAAGTTGACCTTTGTCCCCCTCTTTCCCACGCATCAGGTAGGTATGTCCTCGCCAGAGTGTTGAGGACCTTGACCTTTGACCCCCTCTTTCCCATGCATCAAGTACGTATGTCCTCGCTGCAGTGTTGAAGACCTTGACCCCCTCTTTCCCACGCGTCAGGTAGGTATGTCCTCGCCGGAGTGTTGACGACCTTGACTTTTGATCCCCTCTTTCCAACACTTTCCGGTAGGCATGTCCTCGCAGGAGTGTTAAAGACTTTGACCTTTGGCGCCCTCCTTCCACGCGTCAGTTAGGTATGTCCTCTCTGGAGTGTTGAACACCTTGACCTTTGACCCCCTCTTTCCCACACATCAGGTAGGTATGTCCTCTCTGGAGTGTTGAAGACCTTGACTTTTGACCCACTCTTTCCCACGTGTAAGGTAGGTATGTCCTCGCCGGAGTTTTGTAGACCTTGAACTTTGGCCCCCTCTTTCCCATGCGTCAGGTAGGTATGGACTCGCCGGAGTGTTGAAGATCTTTACCTTTGATCCACTTTTTGCCATGCATCAGGTAGAGATGTGCTCGCTGGAGTATTAAAGACCTTGACCTTTGACATCCTCTTTTCCATTCGTCAGGTAGGTATGTCCTCGCCGGAGTGTTGAAATCCTTGACCTTTGACCCCCTCTTTCCCAAGCGTCAGGAAGGTATGTCCTCGCCGGAGTGTTGAAGACCTGGCCCTTTGACCCCCTCTTTCCAACACTTTCAGGTAGGTATTTCCTCTCCGGGGTGTTGAAGACCTTGACCTTTGAGCCCCTCTTTCCCATGCGTCAGGTAGGTATATCCTCACCGGAGTGTTGAAGACCTTGACATTTGACCCCCTCTTTCCAACACTTTCCGATACGTATTTCCTCGCCGGAGTATTGAAGACCTTGACCTTTGACACCCTATTTTCCATTCGTCAGGTAGGTAAGTCCTCGCCGGAATGTTGAAGAACTTGACCTTTGAACCCCTCTTTCCCACGCGTCAGGTAGGTATGTCCTCGCCGGAGTGTGTTAGACCTTGACCTTTGAGCCCCTCTTTTCCACGTGTCAGTTAGGTATGTCTTCGCTGGAGTGTTGAAGACCTTGAACTTTGACCCCCTCCTTCTAATACTTTCCTGTAAGTATGTCCTCTCCGGAGTTTTGAAAACTTTGACCTATGACCCCCTCTTTCCCACGCATCAGGCAGGTATGTCCTTGCCGGAGTGTTGAAGACCTTGACCTTTGACAACCTCTTTCCCACGCCTCAGGTAGGTATGTCCTCGCCAGAGTGTTGAAGACTTTGACCTTTGACATACCTTTTGCCACGCTTCAGGTAGGTATGTCCTCGCCTCAGTGTTGAAGACCTTGACCTTTGACCCACTCTTTCCCATGCGTCAGGTAGGTATGTCCTCGCTGGAGTGTTGAAGACCTTGACCTTTGACCCCCTCTTTCCAACACTTTCAGGTAGGTATTTCCTCTCCGGGGTGTTGAAGACCTTGACCTTTGAGCCCCTCTTTCCCATGCGTCAGGTAGGTATATCCTCACCGGAGTGTTGAAGACCTTGACATTTGACCCCCTCTTTCCAACACTTTCCGATACGTATTTCCTCGCCGGAGTATTGAAGACCTTGACCTTTGACACCCTATTTTCCATTCGTCAGGTAGGTAAGTCCTCGCCGGAATGTTGAAGAACTTGACCTTTGAACCCCTCTTTCCCACGCGTCAGGTAGGTATGTCCTCGCCGGAGTGTGTTAGACCTTGACCTTTGAGCCCCTCTTTTCCACGTGTCAGTTAGGTATGTCTTCGCTGGAGTGTTGAAGACCTTGAACTTTGACCCCCTCCTTCTAATACTTTCCTGTAAGTATGTCCTCTCCGGAGTTTTGAAAACTTTGACCTATGACCCCCTCTTTCCCACGCATCAGGCAGGTATGTCCTTGCCGGAGTGTTGAAGACCTTGACCTTTGACAACCTCTTTCCCACGCCTCAGGTAGGTATGTCCTCGCCAGAGTGTTGAAGACTTTGACCTTTGACATACCTTTTGCCACGCTTCAGGTAGGTATGTCCTCGCCTCAGTGTTGAAGACCTTGACCTTTGACCCACTCTTTCCCATGCGTCAGGTAGGTATGTCCTCGCTGGAGTGTTGAAGACCTTGACCTTTGACCCCCTCTTTGCCACGCCTCAGGTAGGTATGTCCTCGCCTCAGTGTTGAAGACCTTGACCTTTGACCCCCTCTTTCCCACGCGTCAGATACGTATGTCCTCAGTGGAGTGTTGAAGACCATGACCTTTGACCCCCTCTTTCCCATGCGTCAGGTAGGTATGTCCTCGCCGGAGTGCTGAAGAACTTGACCTTTTACCCACTCTTTCCCATGTGTCAGGTAGGTATGTCCTCTCCGGAGTGCTGAAGACCTTGACCTTTGACTCCTTCTTTCCCATGCATCAGGTAGGTATGTCCTCGCCGGAGTGTTGAGGACCTTGACCGTTGACCCACTATTTCCCATGCATCAAGTAGGTATGTCCTCGCCGGAGTATTGAAGACTTTGACCTTTGGCGCCCTCTTTCCCAGACGTCAGGTAGGTATATCCTCTCTGTAGTGTTGAAGACCTTGACCTTGCACCCCCTCTTTTTCATGCGTCAGGTAGGTATGTGCTAGCTGGAGTGTTGAAGATCTTGACCTTTGACACCCTCTTTCCCAAGAGTCAGGAAGGTATGTCCTCGCCGGAGTGTTGAAGACCTGGCCCTATGACCCCCTCTTTCCAACACTTTCAGGTAGGTATTTCCTCTCCGGGGTGTTGAAGACCTTGACCTTTGACCCCCTCTTTCCCACACATCAGGTAGGTATGTCCTCTCTGGAGTGTTGAAGACCTTGACTTTTGACCCACTCTTTCCCACGTGTCAGGTAGGTATGTCCTCGCCGGAGTTTTGTAGACCTTGAACTTTGGCCCCCTCTTTCCCATGCGTCAGGTAGGTATGGACTCGCCGGAGTGTTGAAGATCTTTACCTTTGATCCACTTTTTGCCATGCATCAGGTAGAGATGTGCTCGCTGGAGTATTGAAGACCTTGACCTTTGACATCCTCTTTTCCATTCGTCAGGTAGGTATGTCCTCGCCGGAGTGTTGAAATCCTTGACCTTTGACCCCCTCTTTCCCAGGCGTCAGGAAGGTATGTCCTCGCCGGAATGTTGAAGACCTGGCCCTTTGACCCCCTCTTTCCAACACTTTCAGGTAGGTATTTCCTCTCTGGGGTGTTGAAGACCTTGACCTTTGAGCCCCTCTTTCCCATGCGTCAGGTAGGTATATCCTCACCGGTGTGTTGAAGACCTTGACATTTGACCCCCTCTTTCCAACACTTTCCGATACGTATTTCCTCGCCGGAGTATTGAAGACCTTGACCTTTGACACCCTATTTTCCATTCGTCAGGTAGGTAAGTCCTCGCCGGAATGTTGAAGAACTTGACCTTTGAGCCCCTCTTTCCCACGCCTCAGGTAGGTATGTCCTCGCCTCAGTGTTGAAGACCTTGACCTTTGACCCCCTCTTTCCCACGCGTCAGATACGTATGTCCTCAGTGGAGTGTTGAAGACCTTGAACTTTGACCCCCTCCTTCTAATACTTTCCTGTAAGTATGTCCTCTCCGGAGTTTTGAAAACTTTGACCTATGACCCCCTCTTTCCCACTCATCAGGCAGGTATGTCCTTGCCGGAGTGTTGAAGACCTTGACCTTTGACAACCTCTTTCCCACGCCTCAGGTAGGTATGTCCTCGCCAGAGTGTTGAAGACTTTGACCTTTGACATACCTTTTGCCACGCTTCAGGTAGGTATGTCCTCGCCTCAGTGTTGAAGACCTTGACCTTTGACCCACTCTTTCCCATGCGTCAGGTAGGTATGTCCTCGCTGGAGTGTTGAAGACCTTGACCTTTGACCCCCTCTTTCCCACGCCTCAGGTAGGTATGTCCTCGCCTCAGTGTTGAAGACCTTGACCTTTGACCCCCTCTTTCCCACGCGTCAGATAGGTATGTCCTCAGTGGAGTGTTGAAGACCATGACCTTTGACCCCCTCTTTCCCATGCGTCAGGTAGGTATGTCCTCGCCGGAGTGCTGAAGAACTTGACCTTTTACCCACTCTTTCCCATGTGTCAGGTAGGTATGTCCTCTCCGGAGTGCTGAAAACCTTGACCTTTGACTCCTTCTTTCCCATGCATCAGGTAGGTATGTCCTCACTGGAGTGTTGAAGACCTTGACCTTTGACGCCCTCTTTCCCACGCGTCAGGTAGGTATGTCCTCGTTGGAGTGTTGAAGACCTTGACATTTGACCCCCTCTTTCCAACACTTTCCGGTAGGTATGTCCTCGCCGGAGTGTTGAAGACTTTGACCTTTGGCGCCCTTTTTCCCAGGCGTCAGGTAGGTATGTCCTCTCTGTAGTGTTGAAGACCTTGACCTTGGACCCCCTCTTTTTCATGCGTCAGGTAGGTATGTCCTAGCTGGAGTGTTGAAGACCTTGACCTTTGACCCCCACTTTCCCAAGCGTCAGGAAGGTATGTCCTCGCCGGTGTGTTGAAGACCTGGCCCTTTGACCCCCTCTTTCCAACACTTTCAGGTAGGTATTTCCTCTCCGGGGTGTTGAGGACCTTGACCTTTGAGCCCCTCTTTCCCATGCGTCAGGTAGGTATATCCTCACCGGAGTGTTGAAGACCTTGACATTTGACCCCCTCTTTCCAACACTTTCCGATACGTATTTCCTCGCCGGAGTATTGAAGACCTTGACCTTTGACACCCTATTTTCCATTCGTCAGGTAGGTAAGTCCTCGCCGGAATGTTGAAGAACTTGACCTTTGACCCCCTCTTTCCCACGCGTCAGGTAGGTATGTCCTCGCCGGAGTGTGTTAGACCTTGACCTTTGAGCCCCTCTTTTCCACGCGTCAGTTAGGTATGTCTTCGCTGGAGTGTTGAAGACCTTGAACTTTGACCCCCTCCTTCTAATACTTTCCTGTAAGTATGTCCTCTCCGGAGTTTTGAAAACTTTGACCTATGACCCCCTCTTTCCCACTCATCAGGCAGGTATGTCCTTGCCGGAGTGTTGAAGACCTTGACCTTTGACAACCTCTTTCCCACGCCTCAGGTAGGTATGTCCTCGCCAGAGTGTTGAAGACTTTGACCTTTGACATACCTTTTGCCACGCTTCAGGTAGGTATGTCCTCGCCTCAGTGTTGAAGACCTTGACCTTTGACCCACTCTTTCCCATGCGTCAGGTAGGTATGTCCTCGCTGGAGTGTTGAAGACCTTGACCTTTGACCCCCTCTTTCCCACGCCTCAGGTAGGTATGTCCTCGCCTCAGTGTTGAAGACCTTGACCTTTGACCCCCTCTTTCCCACGCGTCAGATAGGTATGTCCTCAGTGGAGTGTTGAAGACCATGACCTTTGACCCCCTCTTTCCCATGCGTCAGGTAGGTATGTCCTCGCCGGAGTGCTGAAGAACTTGACCTTTTACCCACTCTTTCCCATGTGTCAGGTAGGTATGTCCTCTCCGGAGTGCTGAAAACCTTGACCTTTGACTCCTTCTTTCCCATGCATCAGGTAGGTATGTCCTCACTGGAGTGTTGAAGACCTTGACCTTTGACGCCCTCTTTCCCACGCGTCAGGTAGGTATGTCCTCGTTGGAGTGTTGAAGACCTTGACATTTGACCCCCTCTTTCCAACACTTTCCGGTAGGTATGTCCTCGCCGGAGTGTTGAAGACTTTGACCTTTGGCGCCCTCTTTCCCAGGCGTCAGGTAGGTATGTCCTCTCTGTAGTGTTGAAGACCTTGACCTTGGACCCCCTCTTTTTCATGCGTCAGGTAGGTATGTCCTAGCTGGAGTGTTGAAGACCTTGACCTTTGACCCCCACTTTCCCAAGCGTCAGGAAGGTATGTGCTCGCCGGTGTGTTGAAGACCTGGCCCTTTGACCCCCTCTTTCCAACACTTTCAGGTAGGTATTTCCTCTCCGGGGTGTTGAGGACCTTGACCTTTGAGCCCCTCTTTCCCATGCGTCAGGTAGGTATATCCTCACCGGAGTGTTGAAGACCTTGACATTTGACCCCCTCTTTCCAACACTTTCCGATACGTATTTCCTCGCCGGAGTATTGAAGACCTTGATCTTTGACACCCTATTTTCCACTCGTCAGGTAGGTAAGTCTTCGCCGGAATGTTGTAGACCTTGACCTTTGAGCCCCTCTTTTCCACGCGTCAGTTAGGTATGTCTTTGCTGGAGTTTTGAAGACCTTGAACTTTGACCCCCTCCTTCTAATACTTTCCTGTGTGTATGTCCTCTCCGGAGTGTTGAAAACCTTGACCTATGACCCCCCTCTTTCCCACGCATCAGGCAGGTATGTCCTCGCCGGAGTGTTGAAGACCTTGACCTTTGACAACCTCTTTCCCACGCCTCAGGTAGGTATGTCCTCGCCGGAGTGTTGAAGACTTTGACCTTTGACATACCTTTTGCCACGCTTCAGGTAGGTATATCCTCGCCAGAGTGTTGAAGACCTTGACCTTTGACCCACTCTTTCCCATGCGTCAGGTAGGTATGTCCTCGCTGGAGTGTTGAAGACCTTGACCTTTGACCCCCTCTTTCCCACGCCTCAGGTAGGTATGTCCTCGCCGGAGTGTTGAAGACCTTGACCTTTGACCCTCTCTTTCCCACGCGTCAGATAGGTATGTCCTCAGTGGAGTGTAGAAGATCTTGACCTTTGACCCCCTCTTTCCTACGCGTCAGGTAGGTATGTCCTCGCCGGAGTGTTGAAGACCTTGACCTTTGACCCCCTCTTTCCCGCGCATCAGGTAGGTATGTCCCCGCCAGACTGTTGAAGACCTTGACCTTTGACCCCATCTTTCCCACGCGTCAGGTAGGTATGTCCTCGCCGGGGTGTTGAAGACCTTGACCTTTTACCCATCCCAAGCGTCAGGTAGGTATGTCCTAGCCAGAGTGTTGAAGACCTTGACATTTGACCCCCTCTTTCCAACACTTTCTGGTAGGTATGTTCTCTACGGAGTGTTGAAGACCTTGACCTTTGACCCCCTCTTCCCCACGCGTCAGGTAGGTATGACTTCGCGGGAGTATTGAAGACCTTGACCTTTGACGACCTATTTCCCACGCTTTAGGTAGGTATGTCCTCGCCGGAGTGTTGAAGACCTTGACCTATAACCCCCTCTTTCCCATGCGTCAAGTAGGTATGTCCTCGCCGAGGTGTTGAAGACCTTGACCTTTGACCCCCTCTTTCCCATTCGTCAGGTAGGTATGTCCTCGCCGGAGTGTAGAAGACCTTGACATTTGACCCCTCCTTCCAATACTTTCCGGTAGGTATGTCCTCTCCGGAGTCTTGAAAACCTTGACCTTTGACCCCCTCTTTCCCCCGCGTCAGGCAGGTGTGTCCTTGCCGGAGTGTTGAAGACCGTGACCATTTGACCACCTCTTACCCACGCATCAGGTAGGTATGTCCTCGCTGGTGAGTTGAAGACCTTGACCTTTGTCCCACATTTTGCCACGCTTCAGGTAGGTAAGTCCTCGCCAGAGTGTTCAAGACCTTGAACTTTAACCTCCCCTTTCTCACGCATCCGGTATGTATGTCCTCGCTGGAGTGTTGAAGGCCTTTACCTTTGACCCCCTCTTTCCAACACTTTCCGGTAGGTATGTCCTCGCCGGAGTGTTGAAGACATTGACCTTTGACCTCTCTTTCCCACTCATCAGGTAGGTATGTAATCCCCGGAGTGTGGAAGACCTTGACCTTTGACCCCCTCTTTCCCACACGTCAGGTAGGAATGTCCTCGCCCGAGTTTTGAAGACCTTGACCTTTGACACCCTCTTTCCCATGCGTCAGGTAGGTATGCCCTCGCCGGAGTGTTGAAGACCTTGACCTTTGGCCCACCTTTTGCCACGCTTCAGGTAGGTATGTCCTCGCCAGAGTGTTGAAGACCTTGACCTTTGACCCTCTCTTTCCCAAGCGTCAGGTAGGTATGTTCTCTCCGGAGTGTTGAAGATGTTGACCTTTGAGTCCCTCTTTCCCACGCGTTAGGTAGGCATGTCCTCTCCGGAGTGTTGAAGAACTTGACCTTTGACCACCCTCTTTCCCACGTGTCAGGTAGGTATGTCCTCGGCAGAGTGCTGAAGACCTTGACCTTTGAACCCCTCCTTCCAACGCGTCTGGTAGGTATGTCTGCGCCGGAGTGTTGAAGACCTTGACCTTTCACCCCCTCTTTCGTACGCGTCAGGTAAGTATGTCCTCGGCGGAGTGTTGAAGACCATGACCTTTGACCCCCTCTTTCACACGCGTCAGGCAGGTATGTCCTCGCTGGAGTGTGGAACACCTTGACCTTTGAACCCCTCTTTCCCACGCGTCAGATAGGTATGTTCTCTCTGGAGTGTTGAAGATGTTGACCTTTGAGTCCCTCTTTCCCACGCGTCAGGGTAGGCATGTCCTCTCCGGAGTGTTGAAGAACTTGACCTTTGACCGCCCTCTTTCCCACGCGTCAGGTAGGTATGTCCTCGCCAGAGTGCTGAAGACCTTGACCTTTGAACCCCTCCTTCCAACGCGTCTGGTAGGTATGTCCGCGCCGGAGTGTTGAAGACCTTGACCTTTCACCCCCTCTTACGTACGCGTCAGGTAAGTATGTCCTCGGCGGAGTGTTGAAGACCATGACCTTTGACCCCCTCTTTCACACGCGTCAGGCAGGTATGTCCTCGCTGGAGTGTGGAACACCTTGACCTTTGAACCCCTCTTTCCCACGCGTCAGATAGGTATGTCCTCGCCAGAGTGTTGAAGACCTTGACCTTTAACCCCCTCTTTCCCACGCGTTCGGTATGTATGTCCTCGCCAAAGTATTGAAGACCTTGACCTTTGAGTCCCTCTTTCCCACGTGTCAGGTAGGTATGCCCTCTCGGAGTGTTGTAGACATTGCCCTTTGATCCCCTCTTTCCCAGGCGCCAGGTAGGTATGTCGTCGCCAGAGTGCTGAAGACCTTGACCTTTGACCCCCTTCTTTCCCACGCGTGAGGTAGGTATCTCCTCGCCAGAGTGCTGAAGACCTTGACTGTTGACCTCCTCTTTTCCATGCGTCACATAGGTATGTCCTCACCGGAGTGTTGAAGACCTTGACCGTTGACCCCCCTCTTTCCCATGCGTCAGGTAGGTATGTCCTCGACGGAGTGTTGAAGAACTTGACCTTTGACACCCTCTTTCCCTTGCGTCAGGTGGGTATGTCCTCGCTGGAGCTTTGAAGACCTTGACTTTTGAGCCCCTCTTTCCCACACGTCAGGTGGGTATGTTTTCACCGGAGTGTTGAAGTCCTTAACCTTTGAACCCCACTTTCCCACGCATCAGGTATGTATGTCCTCGCCGCAGTGTTGAAGACCTTGACCTTTGAACCCCTCTTTTCAACGGGTCAGGTAGCTATGTCCTCTCCATGCCGGATTGAAGATTTTGACCTTTCACCCCCCCTTTCCCACGCATCAGGCAGCTATGTCCTGGCCACAGTATTAAAGACCTTGAGCTTTGACCCCCCCTTTCCTGCGCATCAGGTTGCTTTGCCCTGGCCAGTGTTTTGAAGACCTTGAGCTTTGACCCCCCCTTTCCCACGCGTCAGGTAGCTATGTCCTTGCTGTAGTGTTGAAGACCTTGACCTTTGACCCCCCTTTCCCACGCGTCAGGTAGCTATGTCTTTTCTGGAGTGTTGAAGATCTTGACGTTTGACCATCCCTTTTCCATGCGTCAGGTAGGTATGTCCTCGCCTGAGTGTTGAAAATCCTGACATTTGACCCCCTCTCTCCAACACTTTCCGGTAGGTATGTACTTGCCTGAGTGTTGAAGACCTTGAACTTTGACCGCCTCATTCCTGCGCGTCAGGAAAGTATGTCCTCGCAGGAGTATTGAAGACATTGACCTTTGACCCCCCTCTTTCCCACGCGTCAGGTAGGAATGTCCTCGCCGGAGTGTTGAAGACCTTGACCTTTGACCCCCTCTTTCCCACACGTCAGTTAGATATGTCCTTGCCTGAGTGTTGAAGACCTTGACATTTCAACCCCTCTTTACCACGCGTCAGGTAGGTATGTCGTCGCCGGAGTGTTGAAGACCTTGACCTTTTACCCACTCTTTCCAACTCGTCAGGTTGGTATGTCCTCTCCGGAGTGCTGAAGACCTTGACCTTTGACCCACTCTTTCCCACGCGTCAGGTAGAGATGTCCTCACCGGAGTGTTGAAGATCTTGACCTTTGACACTCCCTTTCCCAAGCGTCAGGTAGGTATGTCCTCGCCAGAGTGTTGAAGACCTTGACATTTGACCCCCTCTTCCCAAGACTTTCTGGTAGGTATGTTCTCGCCGGAGTGTTGAAGACCTTGACCTTTGACCCCCTCTTTCCCATGCATCAGGTAGGTATGTCGTCACCGGAGTATTGAAGACCTTGACCTTTGACACCCTCTTTCCCACGCGTTAGGTAAGTATGTCCTCGACGGAGCGTTGAAGACCTTGACCTTTGACCCCCTTTCCCACGCGTCAAGTAGGTATGTCCTCGCTGGAGTGTTAAAGACCTTGACCTTTGACCACCTCTTTCCCACGCGTCAGGTAGTTATGTCCTCGCCGGAGTGTAGTAGACCTTTTCATTTGACCCCCTCCTTCCAATACTTTCCGGTAGGTATTTCCTCTCCGGAGTCTTGAAAACCTTGACCTTTGACCCCCTCTTTGCCACGTGTCAGGCAGGTATGTCCTCGCCGGAGTGTTGAAGACCTTGACCATTTGACCACCTTTTACCCACGCGTCAAGTAGGTATGTCCTCGCCGGAGTGTTGAAGACCTTGACCTTTGACCACCTCTTTCCCACGCGTCAGGTAGGTATGTCCTCGCCGGAGTGTAGTAGACCTTGGCATTTGACCCCCTCCTTCCAATACTTTCCGGTAGGTGTTTCCTCTCCAGAGTCTTGAAGACCTTGACCTTTGACTCCATCTTTCCCACGCGTCAGGTAGGTATGTCCTCACTGGAGTATTGAAGACCTTGACCTGTGACCCCATCTTTCCCACGCCTCAGGTAGTTATGTCCTCGCCGGAATGTTCAAGACCTTGACCTTGAACCCCCACTTTACCACGTGTCCGGTATGTATGTCCTCGCCGGAGTGTTGAAGGCTTTGACCTTTGACCCCCTCTTTCCAACACTTTCCGGGAAGTATGTCCTCGCCGGAGTGTTGAAGACATTGACCTTTCACTTCTCTTTCCTACTAATCAGGTAGGTATGTCCTCCCCAGAGTGTTGAAGACCTTGACCTTTGACCCCCTGTTTCCCACACGTCAGGTGTCTTCGCCAGAGTTTTGAAGACCTTGACCCCTGACACCCTCTTTCCCACGCGTGAGGTAGGTATGTCCTCGCCAGAGTGTTGAAGACCTTGACCTTTGGCCCACTTTTTGCCACGCTTCAGGTAGGTATGTCCTCGCCAGAGTGTTAAAGACCTTGACCTTTGACCCTCTCTTTCCCACGCGTCAGGTAGGTATGTTCTCGCCGGAGTGTTGAAGATGTAGACCTTTGAGCCCCTCTTTCCCACGCGTCAGGTAGGCATGTCCTCTCCGGAGTGTTGAGGAACTTGACCTTTGACCCGCCTCTTTCCCACGCGTCAGGTAAGTATGTCCGCGCCGGAGTGTTGAAGACCTTGACCTTTCACTCCCTCTTTCGCACGCGTCAGGTAAGTATGTCCTCGGCGGAGTGTTTAAGACATGACCTTTGACCCCCTCTTTCACACGCGTCAGATAGGTATGTCCTCGCCGGAGTGTTGAAGACCTTGACCTTTAACCACCTCTTTCCCACGCGTCTGGTAGGTATGTGCTCGCCAGAGTGTTGAAGACCTTGTCCTTTGACCCCCTCTTTCGCACGCGTCAGGTAAGTATGTCCTCCGCGGAGTGTTGAAGACCATGACCTTTGACCCCCTCTTTCACACGCGTCAGGTAAGTATGTCCTCGCCGGAGTGTTAAAGAACTTGACCTTTGACCTCTCTTTGCCACGTGTCAGGCAGGTATGTCCTCGCCGGAGTGTTGAAGACCTTGACCATTTGACCACCTTTTACCCACGCGTCAAGTAGGTATGTCCTCGCCGGAGTGTTGAAGACCTTGACCTTTGACCACCTCTTTCCCACGCGTCAGGTAGGTATGTCCTCGCCGGAGTGTAGTAGACCTTGGCATTTGACCCCCTCCTTCCAATACTTTCCGGTAGGTGTTTCCTCTCCAGAGTCTTGAAGACCTTGACCTTTGACTCCATCTTTCCCACGCGTCAGGTAGGTATGTCCTCACTGGAGTATTGAAGACCTTGACCTGTGACCCCATCTTTCCCACGCCTCAGGTAGTTATGTCCTCGCCGGAATGTTCAAGACCTTGACCTTGAACCCCCACTTTACCACGTGTCCGGTATGTATGTCCTCGCCGGAGTGTTGAAGGCTTTGACCTTTGACCCCCTCTTTCCAACACTTTCCGGGAAGTATGTCCTCGCCGGAGTGTTGAAGACATTGACCTTTCACTTCTCTTTCCTACTAATCAGGTAGGTATGTCCTCCCCAGAGTGTTGAAGACCTTGACCTTTGACCCCCTGTTTCCCACACGTCAGGTGTCTTCGCCAGAGTTTTGAAGACCTTGACCCCTGACACCCTCTTTCCCACGCGTGAGGTAGGTATGTCCTCGCCAGAGTGTTGAAGACCTTGACCTTTGGCCCACTTTTTGCCACGCTTCAGGTAGGTATGTCCTCGCCAGAGTGTTAAAGACCTTGACCTTTGACCCTCTCTTTCCCACGCGTCAGGTAGGTATGTTCTCGCCGGAGTGTTGAAGATGTAGACCTTTGAGCCCCTCTTTCCCACGCGTCAGGTAGGCATGTCCTCTCCGGAGTGTTGAGGAACTTGACCTTTGACCCGCCTCTTTCCCACGCGTCAGGTAAGTATGTCCGCGCCGGAGTGTTGAAGACCTTGACCTTTCACTCCCTCTTTCGCACGCGTCAGGTAAGTATGTCCTCGGCGGAGTGTTTAAGACATGACCTTTGACCCCCTCTTTCACACGCGTCAGATAGGTATGTCCTCGCCGGAGTGTTGAAGACCTTGACCTTTAACCACCTCTTTCCCACGCGTCTGGTAGGTATGTGCTCGCCAGAGTGTTGAAGACCTTGTCCTTTGACCCCCTCTTTCGCACGCGTCAGGTAAGTATGTCCTCCGCGGAGTGTTGAAGACCATGACCTTTGACCCCCTCTTTCACACGCGTCAGGTAAGTATGTCCTCGCCGGAGTGTTAAAGAACTTGACCTTTGACCTCTCTTTCCCAATCATCAGGTAGGTATGTCCTCCCTGGAGTGTTGAAGACCTTGACCTTTGACCCCCTGTTTCCCAAACGTCTGGTAGGTATGTCTTCGCCAGAGTTTTGAAGACCTTGACCTTTGACACCCTCTTTCCCACGCGTCAGGTAGGTATGTCGTCGCCGGAGTGTTGAAGACCTTGACCTTTGGCCCACTTTTTGCCACGCTTCAGTTAGGTATGTCCTCGCCAGAGTGTTGAAGACCTTGACCTTTGACCCTCTCTTTCCCACGCGTCAGGTAGGTATGTCCTCTCTGGAGTGTTGAAGACCTTGACTTTTGACCCCCCCTTTCCTGCGCATCAGGTTGCTTTGCCCTGGCCAGTGTTTTGAAGACCTTGAGCTTTGACCCCCCCTTTCCCACGCGTCAGGTAGCTATGTCCTTGCTGTAGTGTTGAAGACCTTGACCTTTGACCCCCCTTTCCCACGCGTCAGGTAGCTATGTCTTTTCTGGAGTGTTGAAGATCTTGACGTTTGACCATCCCTTTTCCATGCGTCAGGTAGGTATGTCCTCGCCTGAGTGTTGAAAATCCTGACATTTGACCCCCTCTCTCCAACACTTTCCGGTAGGTATGTACTTGCCTGAGTGTTGAAGACCTTGAACTTTGACCGCCTCATTCCTGCGCGTCAGGAAAGTATGTCCTCGCAGGAGTATTGAAGACATTGACCTTTGACCCCCCTCTTTCCCACGCGTCAGGTAGGAATGTCCTCGCCGGAGTGTTGAAGACCTTGACCTTTGACCCCCTCTTTCCCACACGTCAGTTAGATATGTCCTTGCCTGAGTGTTGAAGACCTTGACATTTCAACCCCTCTTTACCACGCGTCAGGTAGGTATGTCGTCGCCGGAGTGTTGAAGACCTTGACCTTTTACCCACTCTTTCCAACTCGTCAGGTTGGTATGTCCTCTCCGGAGTGCTGAAGACCTTGACCTTTGACCCACTCTTTCCCACGCGTCAGGTAGAGATGTCCTCACCGGAGTGTTGAAGATCTTGACCTTTGACACTCCCTTTCCCAAGCGTCAGGTAGGTATGTCCTCGCCAGAGTGTTGAAGACCTTGACATTTGACCCCCTCTTCCCAAGACTTTCTGGTAGGTATGTTCTCGCCGGAGTGTTGAAGACCTTGACCTTTGACCCCCTCTTTCCCATGCATCAGGTAGGTATGTCGTCACCGGAGTATTGAAGACCTTGACCTTTGACACCCTCTTTCCCACGCGTTAGGTAAGTATGTCCTCGCCGGAGCGTTGAAGACCTTGACCTTTGACCCCCTTTCCCACGCGTCAAGTAGGTATGTCCTCGCTGGAGTGTTAAAGACCTTGACCTTTGACCACCTCTTTCCCACGCGTCAGGTAGTTATGTCCTCGCCGGAGTGTAGTAGACCTTTTCATTTGACCCTCTCCTTCCAATACTTTCCGGTAGGTATTTCCTCTCCGGAGTCTTGAAAACCTTGACCTTTGACCCCCTCTTTGCCACGTGTCAGGCAGGTATGTCCTCGCCGGAGTGTTGAAGACCTTGACCATTTGACCACCTTTTACCCACGCGTCAAGTAGGTATGTCCTCGCCGGAGTGTTGAAGACCTTGACCTTTGACCACCTCTTTCCCACGCGTCAGGTAGGTATGTCCTCGCCGGAGTGTAGTAGACCTTGGCATTTGACCCCCTCCTTCCAATACTTTCCGGTAGGTGTTTCCTCTCCAGAGTCTTGAAGACCTTGACCTTTGACTCCATCTTTCCCACGCGTCAGGTAGGTATGTCCTCACTGGAGTATTGAAGACCTTGACCTGTGACCCCATCTTTCCCACGCCTCAGGTAGTTATGTCCTCGCCGGAATGTTCAAGACCTTGACCTTGAACCCCCACTTTACCACGTGTCCGGTATGTATGTCCTCGCCGGAGTGTTGAAGGCTTTGACCTTTGACCCCCTCTTTCCAACACTTTCCGGGAAGTATGTCCTCGCCGGAGTGTTGAAGACATTGACCTTTCACTTCTCTTTCCTACTAATCAGGTAGGTATGTCCTCCCCAGAGTGTTGAAGACCTTGACCTTTGACCCCCTGTTTCCCACACGTCAGGTGTCTTCGCCAGAGTTTTGAAGACCTTGACCCCTGACACCCTCTTTCCCACGCGTGAGGTAGGTATGTCCTCGCCAGAGTGTTGAAGACCTTGACCTTTGGCCCACTTTTTGCCACGCTTCAGGTAGGTATGTCCTCGCCAGAGTGTTAAAGACCTTGACCTTTGACCCTCTCTTTCCCACGCGTCAGGTAGGTATGTTCTCGCCGGAGTGTTGAAGATGTAGACCTTTGAGCCCCTCTTTCCCACGCGTCAGGTAGGCATGTCCTCTCCGGAGTGTTGAGGAACTTGACCTTTGACCCGCCTCTTTCCCACGCGTCAGGTAAGTATGTCCGCGCCGGAGTGTTGAAGACCTTGACCTTTCACTCCCTCTTTCGCACGCGTCAGGTAAGTATGTCCTCGGCGGAGTGTTTAAGACATGACCTTTGACCCCCTCTTTCACACGCGTCAGATAGGTATGTCCTCGCCGGAGTGTTGAAGACCTTGACCTTTAACCACCTCTTTCCCACGCGTCTGGTAGGTATGTGCTCGCCAGAGTGTTGAAGACCTTGTCCTTTGACCCCCTCTTTCGCACGCGTCAGGTAAGTATGTCCTCCGCGGAGTGTTGAAGACCATGACCTTTGACCCCCTCTTTCACACGCGTCAGGTAAGTATGTCCTCGCCGGAGTGTTAAAGAACTTGACCTTTGACCTCTCTTTGCCACGTGTCAGGCAGGTATGTCCTCGCCGGAGTGTTGAAGACCTTGACCATTTGACCACCTTTTACCCACGCGTCAAGTAGGTATGTCCTCGCCGGAGTGTTGAAGACCTTGACCTTTGACCACCTCTTTCCCACGCGTCAGGTAGGTATGTCCTCGCCGGAGTGTAGTAGACCTTGGCATTTGACCCCCTCCTTCCAATACTTTCCGGTAGGTGTTTCCTCTCCAGAGTCTTGAAGACCTTGACCTTTGACTCCATCTTTCCCACGCGTCAGGTAGGTATGTCCTCACTGGAGTATTGAAGACCTTGACCTGTGACCCCATCTTTCCCACGCCTCAGGTAGTTATGTCCTCGCCGGAATGTTCAAGACCTTGACCTTGAACCCCCACTTTACCACGTGTCCGGTATGTATGTCCTCGCCGGAGTGTTGAAGGCTTTGACCTTTGACCCCCTCTTTCCAACACTTTCCGGGAAGTATGTCCTCGCCGGAGTGTTGAAGACATTGACCTTTCACTTCTCTTTCCTACTAATCAGGTAGGTATGTCCTCCCCAGAGTGTTGAAGACCTTGACCTTTGACCCCCTGTTTCCCACACGTCAGGTGTCTTCGCCAGAGTTTTGAAGACCTTGACCCCTGACACCCTCTTTCCCACGCGTGAGGTAGGTATGTCCTCGCCAGAGTGTTGAAGACCTTGACCTTTGGCCCACTTTTTGCCACGCTTCAGGTAGGTATGTCCTCGCCAGAGTGTTAAAGACCTTGACCTTTGACCCTCTCTTTCCCACGCGTCAGGTAGGTATGTTCTCGCCGGAGTGTTGAAGATGTAGACCTTTGAGCCCCTCTTTCCCACGCGTCAGGTAGGCATGTCCTCTCCGGAGTGTTGAGGAACTTGACCTTTGACCCGCCTCTTTCCCACGCGTCAGGTAAGTATGTCCGCGCCGGAGTGTTGAAGACCTTGACCTTTCACTCCCTCTTTCGCACGCGTCAGGTAAGTATGTCCTCGGCGGAGTGTTTAAGACATGACCTTTGACCCCCTCTTTCACACGCGTCAGATAGGTATGTCCTCGCCGGAGTGTTGAAGACCTTGACCTTTAACCACCTCTTTCCCACGCGTCTGGTAGGTATGTGCTCGCCAGAGTGTTGAAGACCTTGTCCTTTGACCCCCTCTTTCGCACGCGTCAGGTAAGTATGTCCTCCGCGGAGTGTTGAAGACCATGACCTTTGACCCCCTCTTTCACACGCGTCAGGTAAGTATGTCCTCGCCGGAGTGTTAAAGAACTTGACCTTTGACCTCTCTTTCCCAATCATCAGGTAGGTATGTCCTCCCTGGAGTGTTGAAGACCTTGACCTTTGACCCCCTGTTTCCCAAACGTCTGGTAGGTATGTCTTCGCCAGAGTTTTGAAGACCTTGACCTTTGACACCCTCTTTCCCACGCGTCAGGTAGGTATGTCGTCGCCGGAGTGTTGAAGACCTTGACCTTTGGCCCACTTTTTGCCACGCTTCAGTTAGGTATGTCCTCGCCAGAGTGTTGAAGACCTTGACCTTTGACCCTCTCTTTCCCACGCGTCAGGTAGGTATGTCCTCTCTGGAGTGTTGAAGACCTTGACTTTTGACACCCTCTTTCCCACGCGTCAGGTAGGTATGTCCTCGTCGGAGTGTTAAAGAATTTGACCTTTGACCCCCTCTTTCCCAGGCGTCAAGTAGGTATGTCCTTGCCGGTGTGTTGAAGACATTGACCGTTGACCTCTCTTTCCCAATCATCAGGTAGGTATGTCCTCCCTGGAGTGTTGAAGACCTTGACCTTTGACCCCCTGTTTCCCAAACGTCAGGTAGGTATGTCTTCGCCAGAGTTTTGAAGACCTTGACCTTTGACACCCTCTTTCCCTTGCGTCAGGTAGGTATGTCGTCGCCGGAGTGTTGAAGACCTTGACCTTTGGCCCACTTTTTGCCACGCTTCAGTTAGGTATGTCCTCGCCAGAGTGTTGAAGACCTTGACCTTTGACCCTCTCTTTCCCACGCGTCAGGTAGGTATGTCCTCTCTGGAGTGTTGAAGACCTTGACTTTTGACCCCCTCTTTCCCACGTGTCTGGTACGTATGTCCTCGCCGGAGTGTTGAAGACCTTGATCTTTGACCCCCTCTTTGCAACACTGTCCATTAGGTATGTCCTCGCCAGACTTTTAAAAACCTTGACCTTTGACCTCTCTTTCCCACACGTCAGGTAGGTATGTCCTCACCGGACCATGACCTTTGACCCCCTCTTTCCCACGCGTTAGGTAGGTATGTCCTCGCCGGAGTTTTAAAGACTTTGACCTGTGACACACTCTTTCCCACCAGTCAGGTAGGTATGTCCTCGCCAGAGTGTTGAAGACCTTGACCTTTCAGCCCCTCTTTCCCACACATCAGGTAGGCATGTCCTCGCCGTAGTGTTGTAAAAACTTGACCTTTGACCCCCCTCTTTCCCACTCATCAGGTAGGTATGTCCTCACCAGTGTGTTGAAGAACTTGACCTTTGACCCCCTCTTTCCCACGCATCAGGTAGATATGTCCTCGCCGGAGTGTTGAAGACCTTGACCTTTGACCCCCTCTTTCTTACGCGTCAGGTAGGTATGACCTCGCCGGAGTGTTGAAGACCTTGACCTTTGACCCCCTCTTTCCCACGCATCAGGTAGGTATGTCCGCGCCAGACAGTTGAAGACTTTGACCTTTGACCCCCTCTTTCCCACGCGTCAGGTAGGTATGTCCGTGCCGGGCTGTTGATGACCTTTACCTTTCAGCTCCTCTTTCCCATGCGTCAGGTAGGTATGTCCTCGCCGGAGTGTTAAAGACCTTGACCTTTGAGTCCCTCTTTCCCATGTGTCAGGTAGGTATGCCCTTGCCGGAGTTTTGAAGAACTTGACCTTTGACCCCCCTTTTTCCCACGCGTCCGGTAGGTATGTCCTCGCCAGAGTGTTGAAGAATTTGACCTTTGACCCCCCTCTTTCCAAACACTTTCCGGTAGGTATGTCCTCACAGGAGTGTTGTAGACATTGCCCTTTGACCCCCTCTTTCCCAGGCGTCAGGTAGGTATGTCCTCTCCAGAGTGCTGAAGAACTTGACCTTTGACCCCCTCTTTCCCACGTGTGAGGTAGGTATGTCCTCGCCAGAGTGCTGAAGACCTTGACAGTTGACCACCTCTTTCCCATGCCTCACGTAGGTATGTCCTCACCTGAGTGTTGAAGACCTTGACCGTTGACCCCCTCTTTCCCATGCATCAGGTAGGTATATCTTTGCCGGAGTGTAGAAGACCTTTATCTTTGACCCCCTCTTTCCCATGCGTCAGGTGGGTATGTCCTCGCTGGAGTGTTGAAGACCTTGACCTTTGAGCCCCTCTTTCCCACACGTCAGGTGGATATGTCCTCACCGGAGTGTTGAAGTACTTGACTTTGACCCCCCCTTTCCCACGTTCAGGTATATATGACCTCGCCACAGTATAGAAGACCTTGACCTTTTACCCCCCCTTTCCCACACATCAGGTAGCTATGTACCGGCCGGAGTGTTAAAGACCTTGAGCTTTGACCCCCACTTTCCCACGCATCAGGTAGCTATGCCCTGGCCAGTGTGTTGAAGACCTTGAGCTTTGACCCCCCCTTTCCCACGCGTCAGGTAGCTGTGTCCTTGCTGTAGTGTTGAAGACCTTGACCTTTGACCCCCCTTTCCCACACGTCAGGTAGCTATGTCCTTGCCAGAGTGTTGAAGGCCTTGACCTTTGACCCCCCTTTCCCACGCGTCAGGTGGCAATGTCCTCGCCGAAGTGTTGATGACCTTGACCTTTGACTCTCTCTTTCCCACGCGTCAGGTAGGTATGTCCTCTCCGGACTGTTGAGACCTTGACGGCGTCAGGTAGGTATGTCCTCTCCGGAGTGTTGAAGACCTTGACCTTTTACCAACTCTTTCCCACCCATCAGGTAGGTGCGTCCTCGCTGGAGTATTGGAAGACCTTGACCTTTTACCCACTCCTTCCCACAAGTCAGGTAGGTTTGTCCTCACCGGAGTGTTGAAGACCTTGACCTGTTACCCACTCTTTCCCACGCGTCAGGTAGAGATGTCCTCGCCAGAGTGTTATAGACCTTGACCTTTTAAGCAATCTTTCCCATGCCTCACGTTGAGATTTTCTCGCCGGAGTGTTGATGTCCTTGACCTTTTACCCACTCTTTCCCATGCGTCAGGTAAAGATGTCCTCGCTGGAGTGTTGAAGACCTTGACTTTTGAAACACTCTTTCCAACACTTTCCGGTAGGTATGTCCTCGCCTGAGTGTTGAAGACCTTGACCTTTGACCCCCGCTTTCCCACGTGTCAGGTAGGTATTTCCTCGCCAGAGTGTTGAAGACCTTGACCTTTGACCCCCCCCCCCCCTCTCACGCATCAGGTAGCTATATCCTCGCCGGACTGTTGAAGACCTACACATTTGACTACTTTACTCATGCGTCAGGTAGCGATGTCCTTGCCGGAGTGTTGAAGACCTTGACCTTTGACCCCCCTTTCCTACGCGTTAGGTAGCTATGTCTTCGCCGGAGTGTTGAAGACCTTGACCTCTGACCCACTCTTTCCAACACTTCCGGTAGGTATGTCCTCGCCGGAGTTTAGAAGATCTTGACTTCTGACCCACTCTTCCCAACCCTTCAGGTAGGTATGTCCTCTCTGGAGTGTTGAAGATCCTGACCTCTGACCCACTCTTTCCAACACTTCAGGTAGGTATGTCCTCTCCAGAGTGTTGGAAACCTTGACCTTTGACCCACTCTTTCCAACACTTCCGGTAGGTATGTCCTCTCCAGAGTGTTTAAGACCTTGACCTTACAGGAGCTCTTTCCAACACTTCAGGGAGGTATGTCCTCTCCAGAGTGGTGAAGACTTTCGCGGTGTAAAGATATGGCACGGCTGAGTCTGCTCAGTGATCCCTCAATCTAGTAAGGTTGCCATATAGGTGTTTGAGGTTCGCCTAGTGCCCGATGAGGCAGGAAGTTCAACTGGTCCTGATGCAAGTCGAGTGGCCAGTACTTTCGCTAGTATTAAGCAGTGATATATGCCTATAGAAAGGCACAACTATCTGCTGGTTTTCTGTCTTTCAGGACTGCCACTTCCATGGATAACTGCTGGTTAAAGGATACCTAGCTTATTTAATTGGCTTCAAGGAACATCTGTCTCTTGTGCAGCGCTAAGCCATACTTTTATATAGTTCTACTAGCAGCCCGTCCCAACGTTGTCCGGGTATGAAATAGAATGTGTGTATTTGGCAAGGGCAATTTATTTTAAAATCTCGCGGTAGACAACATTTTTTGTTTCATTAGAATAGGGACGGAGAAGGGCCATCTGCAGCCCTGGGTGATGTTAGCAGGCGCATGTAATTGGTGTAGTAATCCGCCGCCTGAGCCCGACTGCAGCCCTGGTTGATGTTAGCAGGCGCGTGTAATGTCGTTGAATGAGAGAGTTATCAGCCGCGGGTAAATCCGTTTAATGAGAGAGTATAGGGACAACGATTAGGAGAGGCTTCAGTAATTGTCTCCGCAGACACGCTCATTTCCCCTGCTTGAGGCCCAGATGCAGGCCTGTTTGATGTTAGCAGGCCATGTTCCCCCGCTTGAGGCCCAGCTGCAGCCCTGGTTGATGTTATCAGGTGCGTGTAATTAGTGTACTGATCCGCCGCCTGAGCCTGGCTAGAGCCCTGGTTGATGGTAGCAGGCGCGTCTAATTTTGTTGAATGAGAGAGTTCAGTAACAGCGCGCAGGAGAGGCTGCAGTAATGTTACTTACCAGGCCTCCAGCTGAACGCGTTTGTCATGCCCCCAGCACACGGCCACAGCAGACGATCTTCTGATTAATGTACGACCCACATGGCATGAAGGGCGGAACGTAGCACACGCCCCCAGCGTTTCTCACGCCCCCAGCATGCCCCTTTATGTGTGACGCAATTGCATTCACATGGCATGAAGGCCGGACACACGCCCCCAGCATTTCTCACGCCCCAAGCGTGCCCCTTGATGCTGCGCAGCAATGTAATTGGCGCTTGTATGTACGACTCACATGGCATGAAGGGCATACACACGTCCCCAGTGTTTGTCACGCCCCCAGCGTTTGTCACGCCCCCAGCACACGCCCACAGCCCACGATGTGATGGCCATACCACACACCCCCAGTGGTATTCACGCCCCCAGCCGACGCCCACAGCACAACACAGACACGCCCACAAGGGACTACTTTGCTGGCACGGTTCTTTTACCTTTTAAATGTATATGGTGTCCTACGGTACAATTGTATGTCTTGCACTGTATGATTGTGATGAACACCACTGTTTCTTGAAAAGTTAATAAACACAATTAAAAAGAAAAACAAAAAAAAATGTATATGGTGGCCGTCTGCATAGCCTATGTCCTTCTGCTGCAACTGCCCGTTCCAACGCTGTATTGGGTGTTGTGATTGGTGCTGTGGTTACTGAGATTACCCGCCTCAAAGGTTTGGGCTCTCTCTTTATAATATTAGTATGGATTGGAAATTTGTTCAGCCCTGGAGCTTTCCCATATGAATGTCTTTGATGGTCCTTGCTCACTTTATACTATGTCTTTCATCTAGTTAATTTGTTTCCTCTGGCATGAGGACCAGGAGGCATATATGTTTGAGGAAGCCTCCTGTGTCACTTGATAACCAATATAGGTCTCGATAGTAACTTGCAATTTCTGCCACTATTTCTGTTTGCCCGTTGACACGCGGCTCCTTCTCCCTCCATATTTTCTATACCATATTTCTATCCATTTCTTGCTCAGTCATACAGGAACCTCCCTGGTCTATTGCTTAGCTCGTTTAGTCTGTACTGTGAGGTCAAGACAAAGGTTCTCTGTTTATTATCTGCCGGGTCCCCTTAGTCTTGCTGTTGTAGCCTCAGTATGGCTTACTGTCGTATTTACATACTTTTGAAGCCCCTCAGGACCACCATATAGGCTTCCCATGTTATGAGCTCTGAGGTTCCTAAACCCAAAGTTTCTTCAATGTAGTGGACAGTGCCTTTTCTCAACTCCTGAGTGATGCTTCTGTCTATGAGGTACCACAGGACTTGAGCCCAGGCCTTGTCTCTATCCACATATGGGTCCTGCAGCTTGGCCCGGTTATGTGAGTGATTTCAGATCCCATTCACAATCAGTCTAGTGTAGTGACTCTCCCAATATAATGATCAATATTTGATAAACTGTTGCTTGCTCTGGAGTGGAAAGTCTTTTGCCATGCCCTGGCGTGCTGGTTGTCTAGATGTCAGATATACCTTTGGCCCAAAGGAATCCCACCAACGGAATTTCCCTTGCCCATCCCTGTCATTGTGGGTATCTATCATCCCCATCACTCACCACTAGATTGAAGTTGCCTAAAATTAGTACCTAGTCAGGTAGGCGCAATCGGAGGGTAAAAAACATCTTCAAGGTCTATGCAAGGAGTTTAGGTGGGACATATAGAGAGAAAATTTTTGATTTGCATGCCATCCTAGCAGCCCGACTCTTTAACTTATCACTCTGGACGTCGACACACATATGTTGAGCGTTGACTTCTTAATTAGCAGTCCTACTCCCTTTGAGTCAGATGTGTGTCCCAAATGCGCCAGCACTTTATGTCCCCCTTATCACTGCCTCACAGTTGTTTCCCTTCTGGTCCGTTTCTTGTAACATTGCCCTTCATGTCACTAGTGTTTTAGAAACTGAACCTCTACGCATCTCTTTGTTTTGTTCCCAAGTCCATTTACATTCCAGGTCAAAACTGTTAATTGGCCCCCTCGGCTGCATGCTTTGTGTAGATACATAGTGAGACTCTTTGCTTTCCTCTTGACCTGCCCAGTTGTTTGGCTTCCCATATCTCCTGGAGTCTCAGAGACTCTGGGTGGATGTGGTCAGTTGAGACCAATGACAGCAGCTATGTGAATAACTACCCTCTGAACCGCCCCATCTCCTTGTTCCTCCCTGCTACCTTGCTATCTGGGCTTAAAACTGCTTGGCCTCCCCAACTCGCCTGTTGTGTCCTCTCTGACCATGGAAGCTGTACTGGAACTTTCTCAGCTTTGTCCTGCCTCCCCCATTCCCTGCAGTCACCATTTAATCCTCCATCATATCACCCAGCAGAGCAGATGCAGATATTTAACTGGTAGTCTGCATCGTGTTCAGGTGCGTTTAACATAATAATAAAACCGCAACTAACTATGCCAGCACTGTCCTCAGACCTCACCAGTCCATCAAATAATGCTAGATAAATCTGGGGAAGAGCCCTCCCTTCATCCCCCGCACATGGATGCGCCTGACTTGTACATGTCTCCGAGTTCTCTGAGATAGGGAGGATCCCAAACCACTAGCAAGATTATCACGCTGACAGCACACAACCGGGAAGATATCTCTGCGAGCACTCAGGCCCAGGAACACCCAATAGGTGAAATAGGAGAACAATCAACACCCTTTCAGCAAGTCCACCAGCTGTAACCCAGAGCTTTAGTCTTTTTTTATTCTATTAGAACCACAATACAACTTTAGAGGGAACATGATTACTTGAACAAAGCAACATTTTCAAACTCCTGACGTATCTCCAGAATGTCCCAATTTTTTCCCCTGAAGAATCAATAAAAAAATGGCATTTCTTTCTGCCTTGAAAGGAGAAAGTAGAAAACCAATAACAATGGTAAAAAAATACAAGAATGTGTTTAACTGCATTACGTTACAAAAACCAACATTTGCCAAGTGGGGTGTTCTAATTTCACACCTGGAGTCTGATCTCTCTCTAACAATATGCCTACAGTGCATCACAAAAAAAAAAATGAGTGAAACTCTATGAAAATCTCTGGTTTTAGGGGAAGATCCATCACCCACCTTAACAATGGACTTATTGCCTTTGGCAAATGCATCTGCAAACACAACGACAAAAAAGCAAATATACACAGACAAAATAATATGAGGATTTTGCTGCAGCGCAAAATCAAGGAAACCTGCTGCACAATGATATATTAACAGAAGAACTTAAGCCTTGTTTTTAAAAAAAAGAACAGCATAAGAAACAAATGACTCAAAAGCAAGGAAATACAAGTTTGATATGAAATCAAACTGTACCCAACTTTAACCCAAAAACGAAATCTTATTCCCTCCCTTTCATAGGAAATAAAACATTAGAAACTGAGCCACAACCCCCTTCGTATAATAATCACATTGAAAGCTGTGATCTAACAACTTCAGAAGAGCATGATATTGAACCAACACATTCCTCATTGAAACTCCAACAGCAACTACAGGATGATTTCGAAAAACTAAAAAAGTATTGACATTAAAACAAAACTTTCCACCTGAACACAAGCAACAAGACCCCAAATAGGAAGGAAGAGAAAGCTCAACTTTAAAAAAAAAAAAGCCAAGTGGGCCTCCTGTAACTATGTCCATCATAAATTATGAGGATCTGCAGGGAATCCCTACTATAAAGCACAATAAAACTAAAGATATTAGTGTGAGAAACCTTCATCAAACTATGCCAGCACTGTCCTCAATCCTCACAAGTCCATCAAATAACGCTAGCTAAATCTGGACAAGAGCCCTTTCTTCATCCGCCCTAACTTGTACAAGTCTCCAAGCTCTTTGCGGGAAGGAGTATCCCAAACCACCGCAAGGTTAGCACACTGACAGCACAAGTCAGGGAAACAATCTGTGTGAACACTCATGCCCAGCAGCACCCAATAGGTAAAATGAAAGAAAAATCAACAACCTTTCAGCAAGTCCACCAGTTGTAACCCAGAGCTTGGGAGTTTTGGTATTCTAATAAACCGACAATACAATAGCGGTTATGCCTAAAGCCCATGGATCATGACTGCTATCTGAACTCTTCTACACGGATTGAGCGTCGGCACAATGGTTCACATAGAAGTACAAGAGGACCTTTGGACTTTTAAATAGTAAAGTCTGATGTCTCCATTTGTGTGGTGATGTCTTACAATATTCTCCAGAAATCAGTTGTAAAATGGTGACAACATGTGCAATTCTTCATAACATAGTGACTCAGAAAGAATTGGAAGTTTGAGTGTCTGAGTCAGAGTCTGATGAAGAGGGCAAAGAACCATCAGCACCTCAACAAGATGATGACTCAAGAACAGTCCAAGGCCGCAGACGGCTCTCAAATGTAACAAATAATTCTTTTACAGGGTAAGTTATAAATGTACCAAATCATTTTAGCATAATAATATACATGCTTTGTAGTTGGTAAACCATTGTCTCGCTTTACTTTCAGATATGGTAACGTTTGTAAGCAAAGTAATGTAACATTACTCTATAACACAAAATATAAATGATAAGGTACAAAAGGTATATGTGTGCCTTATAATAATATAAAATAAACGGTATAGCGTGTGTTGTTACCCTAAACACTCGTAAAATAACAAATGACAAATAAAATGTCCAGCTTTTCCTTCATGAACATATGGGTTTAAGCATGAGTATGTTGAATTTTTTGAAAAACAAATGTAATGATTTTCTTCATGTTTGTCTTTTCATTCCAGGTACTGAACCTTAAGCATTGACGCCTTCAAACCTCCAAAGAGTTGCACATTTTTGTCACTATGAGCAATTCCCAGAAGTTGTTAGGATTGTGTGTTGGCAACATGGCGAGTGCAAGCTCCACATCGACCGGATTTGTCTTAGCCTCCCTACAGTTTCCTGGGTGACACGCTCTGTGCCTCTTCCACACACTTCTTGCTCTGTGACTCTGTCATTTATATATTCCGCTTAGAGTGCTGTGCCCTGGCTATGAAGATTAATTGGTCCGTGAGATTTCACATGTCCCTCGGCTTCTGGCACATCACTTCCATGAGCCTGACATCTGTTAAAAAATGGATTCATGATTATTAAATTTGTTGAACTCGAGCTATTGTGTTAATGTGTTTTCACTACATCTACCATGATACACTATGAACAATCACTGTTTTTTTAATGTACACTATTATGCTGATTCCATTCCCTATTCATATATACACAAGAATTAAAAAGGTTGTATAATGTATAAGTGTTTTGACACTGCCTAACCACATATAACCACATATATTTTTGTATGCAACATTGCTATTGTAGTGTAGTTCCAATATTCCCAATAGGCTCTGCGCATTGGAATAATCTATCCTGCAGCTTAGACGTAGGACTGAAGTCGACGAGGTCTCTGCCGAATAGATTAGACTTAATTGTGAGTGCCAGCTAGCTCAGAGGTCACTAGAAACTTTCTCGAATAAACAAGAAGGGATTAGTCTCTGACAACCATATAACATGACAACTTTGTTTCGCCAGAATGAAACGTATCTCTAGATTCACGGAAACAATAGATGGCTATTTCACTCAATCATAATCAACTAGAGAGTATCTTAGGTTATAGTCAGCAGAAAGAGAAGTAGACAGGTGAAAACATTTCCCAACACCCTACAGTGCTCCATACAGACTGAATGACTGTGCCAAAACTAAAGTTAGTGAAGTTATCAAGAGGAAAAAGGAACCCTCAGGCACCTAAACAAGGAAGGTTGCCATTGTCTTCATTGGGTCCCTGTAGTTAGTGCGTGTAAAAATACATCAAACCAAAAAAGGTGTGAAATTAAAATGAGTATGGATCACTCCCTCAACCAAATCAAATCAAATCAAAATAAGTTTTATTCGTTATCACAAGGATATCATGAAAGCATACATTACATTAATTAAATTGTAAAAAGGCAAATATAAGCCAAATGAAAAAACATAAGCACAAGAAACAGGAGATAAAACATGTATCATAAAAACAATGTTTAAAAGGATTTATAAGTAACATGGGTAAAATCGCAGATATGTATAACCTATGCTATTGAGTTCCTAAATTTTAGCAACAATTGTAAGAACTTTTCCATGGTGGATATCACATTCCTATCCTCCAACTGTTGTAGTCGGTCAAACGCATCTTTACAAGACCTCAGTCCCCAAATCTTCAGTAATGGTCTCAATGAAGATTTTCTAGGGGCTACATAGTATTTACAAAATAGTATAGAGTGGATGTTGGATTGGGGTGAGGTGTCATCACATGGACAGGGGGGCAAATTTTGGGACCAATCATTGCAGAAAGGAAAGGTTACTAGCCGAAAAAAGGAGCCCAGTCTAAGTCTGGAAAGGAGCATTCTTGAAAAACAAGGAATGTCAGTTAAAAGATATAGTTGTAGCCCCTGGGTCAAAGTAATCCTTTGGAAGTCCAGAATTTATTTCTTATGTTTTTGAGTAGTCCACCTCTTTGCTTCTAGATGGTCCATTAGAAGCTTTCTCAGGGCTTTCCTTGTAATGTGCTCCAAGGTCAAAGGGTCGATAAAAAACTCTGGGCGTCCAATTTCACAGCACACACTTTTAACATATGACATCCATTTTGTATGTTTTGCCCCCTCCAATTTTTGGTTGTCCAAAATTATTTCTCGATTCAGTGCTGTCTCAGTGGTGGTCCAAATCTTATGCCACAAAAGAAGGGGCTCAGTTTTAATTACGTCTGCAATGAAGGGTAGCCCTAACTCAATGTGGCTCATATAGGTTGATGTTGACTTCGGCATCCCTAATAGGTACCTAAGGAACCGATTTTCCACTATCTGAATGGATGATATGATATCAATCCCCCAGAGGCCAGCCCCGTAAATAGCGGTTGAGACACATTTTGCTTTATAGATGGTAATAAGCTGCTTGACTGGTCTCCCCCCCAATTTACTAGCAAAGTCTCGGAGCGCCCCAATAGCTCTGGTAAAAGCAAGTTTCCTTGCTTTGACAGCAGACTGCCAAGTCACCTTTCTATGAAAGTGAATGCCCAAATATGGAAAGTGTTCAACTGTATCTATTTTTTGGCCTTCAATAAATATTGGACATGGGATTTTCTTTGTTCCCTTACTACAAGCCAAGGAGAACTTCTTACCAATGTTTACTTTCAGGCCCCTTTCATTCATAAAGAGTGTAAATTTGGTGACTGCCTTTGCACTCCCTCAACCAACACTTTTAATAAAGAGGTGATTCGAACTCAATTAAAACCAATGTGCATGAAATGGACAGAATAGAGTTAAGCAAATTTGAACCCCCTGTCCTATAAAATGGTCGACATGTTTCAGCTAACCGGTCTTGTTCGACCCAGCATTCCTCAGGACCAAGAATGTAAAAAAAATCACCCAGCGAGGCAGTACACCCCCTAAAATGTCTACTCACGGTGGATGGTTGTTCACATAAACACGTTTTTACCAGGCTATGTTCATTGATATGGTAAGCGTCTTGTATTTTACCTCTATTTATGTGAGGTTTTTTGGAATTTTTCTATTTATAAAGTGACAGCCCCATAAGTCCGTGGTGGAGGAAATCTTCACGGCAGCATTTGCTGGCTGGCGGCTCCCCGCATTTCAACCTATATACGGCTCATCCACGGCTCAAATATATCTATTTCACTCAGTCAAATGTGCATGCTTTGTTTCACCAGAGTTGCTTAGAAATAGAGAGACGGGCGTTTTCAATAAAAGTATTTATTGATCAGTCTTATTTCTTAAGCATAAGAAATGCACTGCTACAATTGAAATGCTAGTTAAGAAGTACACTGCATATAATACGAATAGTATTATAAAATAGTATTGTAAAAGCATTATATGGTTTCTGAGCCATATATATAAAATACATAGAATGCATAAAATACATACAATGATAAAATAGTGGCTAAAAGTACTCAACTGGTGCTTCTAACATACGCCTACCCCAGTGTACCTAACCTAAGCTAAGCCTAGTACGAGGGAGGAATAAGTGAGGAGTAGTTTAGATTGTACTAGTTCTCTGCCAAGAATCTGTTCAAGAATTCTCTAGGGATCTAATCTGCTCCGTACCTTGGTTTTAGAATGATAGAGGTCTTGTATCTCTCTCTCGGGACTCCATCTCCCAGCAACCCGCAAGGGTAGCCTCGAAACACTGGAGCTGGATTTCTCGGCAGGAGAAAAGACAGCGTCTTTTCAGTGCGTCAGTTGGAGGGTGGGCTTCCTTCAGCACTTGCAGCAGCAGGGCGTCGGGAAAGTAGTTAGTCGATCTGCTCCGGAACCACTGTGTGTTTGACTGGGCAAATGTAGGCATATTTATACCCCTGAAGGTGCCGAGTCTGACGTAAGATTGGTCATAATATCGTCACTACTGCCTTAGTTCCTTGAAAACTCCCGGATTTCTTGGATAAATTAGTATTCAAGCAGGGGGAGGTTCCTGACTGCTGAAGGCTGGTTTTACCACAAAATCAATGTGGATTCTCGGAGTTTAGTGGAAGTAGCCATGCCGTATTAGGGCTGCGCAGGCTATAACTAAATAAGGCAATGATTATTTATGCCTATATAAGGACTGGATGGTTTACAGTTATATATGGGCATGAATCGGGAAAAATGACACTGGGATCCTATATTCCCGCATAACACTATCTTATACTTCCCTAGAGAGGCTCCTGGAATGTCAGGTGCATCCGTTTTACTGAATCCATTGAATGATTCTGATATCAGAGTAGTTTTTAACAGTTTGTCTCTCGGAGTTGGTTTGGGCAGTGGCGGACTTCCTCCAGTAGCTCTAGCCTCGATTAGACAGTTTGCAACCTTCTTGTTTGTCCATGATCTGAGACCTTGCCGTCGTTTTCTGATTTCCCTCAATAGATCTCTGCATCACAACAACAGAGTTGATTTTTTCTGTATTGCTTTTCATATTTAATTTTTTTGTGATAAAGGCACTGTGAGGGATGATTTCCCAAAAGGTTTGTCATGGTGCCCAGCACACTGCTCTGTCAATATTTCCAGTTCTTTTCTTGAATATTACATTTTGAGTTTCCAAGCCCCAACCTCCTTCTCTGTGTCCTTTCTTGACAATCGATATATTTATGGGTGGATGCCACACAAACACACACACACACACACAGGTTGCTATTGTTTGGATACTGTCCTCAACCTCCAGCATGCACACTCTGCTGTTTCCAATTGAGCATCACTTTTCAGTTGTGAGGTCATCAGGCTATGACAAAATACGACGGCTACTAATTTGACAGAATTCACAAGTTATGAAGTTGCAGAATGTGATTACTTAAGTAGCACACCAAACAAATACTGATTCTCAAATTGTTGCTGCAGCTACTATTGTGCATTCTGAATAGTGATTACCTAACTGCAAGGTGCTATTTGTCGCAATTAGGAAATCACTGATCAGATGCTTCATATATCTGTCCCAATATTTATATGACCCTCTCACACAAAGCTAAACCCTCTGGAGACTGACAAAACTAATAAAACCTCTATCAATACCCCTTCAGGAACAAACCCAAAGAAAAATGTAATACATTTCAGGCCCCCATGATAGACAGTTACATGGAGCCACTCAAAAGGTCATGATAAATTGAAAGCCACTAGGACTAACAGCTAAATAGATCTCTATACTGACGTTTTAGTATTATTAGCTTATAGAGATGCTACAAGGCAAAGGCTTCCCTTACATGGTCCATCAAAAACTAAGAATGCCTTGCCCTTGGGATATCAGAGCTGGCGACCAACAAAACCACCCAAACTGTAAATGAAAATGAGCAACGGTCCAAGTAGACTTAAATAGTATGGTGCTAACGAAACACCCCCTGTCACTGAACCAGACCACGGAGCCAATCGATTATCAAATAACAGATGAAGATCTGCTTGAATCAAGTACATTCAACTTTTTACAAACCTCAGAGGAAATCATCTCCCCAGAAGAAGACCAAATTCAAAATAACCAAACAAATTGGTAAGAACTATCAGCTGTATTGAACGTGATGATCCAAGCTGTTTTGTGACAAACACACATCCTTGAAAAGCAAATAACTGCTATATAAACCGCCGTACACTCTTTGGCAATGATCAATACTAAACTGCACAATCTGAACTTCTTAATAATTAGGCCTACCAGTTCCCATAGGCATATCCCTCCTGCTTCCCAATAATTAATAAATGTTAGCAGTTATTTAGCAGGCCTTCAGGTAAATAGGGATTTATTTTCTTCTATTTACTCAATCACTGGCTAAATAGTAGAAATGATTTACTATTTGGCTGGCGACCCTGAAAATAGAAAAGAAACTTCACTATTTAGCCGACCACTGGATAACTAATAGTCTCACTGTTTTGCACACCACTGTGCAAATAGCAGAGAAACGTCACCATTTACCTGCCCACATGATAAACAGTTGAGATTCTAAACTGTTCAGCTCACAGCCGTGTAAATTGAGGAACAAATTCACAATTTAACCGGCAACTGGTTAAATAGTAGAGACTCCACACTATCTTTCTGGTGGCGGTACAAATAGCTGGAAACCTAAATATTTACATGACTGCTGACTATTTACATGACTGCTGACTAAATTGTAGAGATTTTGCTCTGTCCCGCTGGCACCATGCAATTAGCTGAAAACGTAACTAGTTACTCACCGGCTGGATAAACAGGAGAGATTCTGCACTGTGTGGCTGGCGGCCTTGCACATGGCAGAAAAACTTCACTTCTTACCCTGCAGCTGGTTAGTTTATATTCTGCACTGGGCATCTGACAGCTGTGCTAATAGCTGGAAAACTTAAATATTTATGTGGCTGCTGGCTGAAAAGTAGAGATTTTGCCTGTTTGTCCATCAGCTGTGAAAATAGCAGAACATCTTCTATATATGCCTGGTAATTGTCTAAATAGTAGAGATACTGCACAATTAGCCGGCAGTTTTGGGTAAAGCTCTCCCTCCATGAGGCATCCATCCTAAAGGGACGCCTTCCCCTTTGCAAATTAGTTGCTACCCCAACTAAGAGCCATTAGCTGATCAATGGTTTGCAACAAGATTTGCAGTCACAAATTATCAATCAATTCATTTCTAAATTGGAAAAGGGAAGGAGGAACCCCCTTCCATGAACCCTCCTATTTGCAATTCATAAACGATCGCAAACTTCATTTTACTAGTCTAAAGAAATCTCCAACTGAAAAAAAGTGTTTGAGCATAATGATAAATATTTGTGTGGTCAGACACCGTGTGATTTTGCAACATGAGGCCGTTAGTGCTAAAAACTGGTTGAGATGCAGGCACTAACCTTTAAGTCTAAAAGCCCCAAACATTTGAAGGTTTCCAAGATATTTTGAAAGCCATGGCACAGAATGCCACCCCATTACACCTTGGGCCTATACATGGTAACTTGGGATGCCCTTCATAGAGCTGTCTAGTGTTCCAAAAATGTTCTTACTTCTTCACATTTACCTGCAGATGCGACTAAAAATGAAGATGATCAGAACCTTTGCAAGACTAGTTGAAGCAGTTTACTCTTCTAAAGCTATATACTCGCTTTTCCTCACAAAGCCTTGGGAATGTACAGAAGCCAGATATGGGTTTAACAAAAGACACCGTGTTATGAGAACATCTCTTTTTCTGCAGCAAATCTGTGCATTTTGGAATTATTCATTCTAGTTCGGTTCAAGTAAGCAAATCAGACTAAAACACTTTAAAACAATGATTTGTAAAAGTAAAAACCAGAAATGGAAAAGTGCTATCACAGCAACATTGGGGCATCTTATATGTAGGATGATTTCATCAAAATGTAAACAACTGCTTAGGGCTCCTTATGAAGTGACCTACATAGTATATTTAAGAGGCTTCATTCCAATCTCATGACAGAAGTAAAAAAAACTATGGGCTTGATTCAGAGTTTGGAAAACGAAGTGAACCCAGTCAGGATGGATAAGGACAATACCACCCATGTCCTGAGAGACCTCCGCCCACCAAAAATGTAGAGTTGTCCGCTGGCCTGTGGACAGCTCTCTGGATTGACAGGAACTGCTATCATTTCCGTTCCTGTCTATGCATGAATTATTTGAAGGAAATAGAGTCAGATGTGATGACTGGGTACAAACCTTAAAAAAACATTTTGGTTTTGTTGGAAAGGGGTTTGTTAGTAGTGATAAGTAGTGACTTACCACTAGTAATAAGCCCACAAACAAAATACCAGGTTCAGATAGGGTCTCAATAAATGAATCCCTTGCTGAACCCTTGGTAGCTGGTAATGAGCAGGCAGGATACAGGTGTGTAATACATTTCTAAACACCAATACATTGAACAAATAAGATACAACACACAATAAAATTCCAAAACCAATTTATAAAAACAGTTCATATTTGTATGAAGGAATTGACACCAAACTGACAGAAATCTAATGTAGGGGTACTGGAGATATGAATTTTTAAAGAATAAACACTTTTTAGTGCACAAAAACAATAGCGCTAAATTAAGACATCTGTTCGCTCTTGGCCGAGACAAAGTCAAAGTTTGAGGCTGACCACGATAGATCCTCCTCTTCAGGACAGATTTGTATCAAAGTCATCATCTAGGTGTTCTGTGATCCCCCTGTGAAATCCTGGAAGTCGTACAAAAGGGGGTGGTGATGGACGGAGCATCTGAATCAATCAAACACTCACACCCAGTCAAGAGATCTGGGTTTAATCCATCACCGTTCTTTAGCCCACTCTGCCACCCCAGTTCAGACATGGCTATATGCAAATCAGTCTGACCCTGTGCCTCATGGGAACAGTCCAGCCCGAACTGCCAAGCGATGTCATCCCTGGACCGGAAACAAGCTTCCGAGGACCGGTTTCTGGCATTCCAGCCGTCTTCAGCCCGGCTTGCTTGAATCCAGTGGCACAGTGAGCAAGGGACTCATGTCTGAGTATACCCTGCCACACTTATGGCGGCCAAAAGCGGTACAAAAGGGGGTGGTGATGGACGGAGCATCTGAATCAATCAAACACTCACACCCAGTCAAGAGATCTGGGTTTAATCCATCACCGTTCTTTAGCCCACTCTGCCACCCCAGTTCAGACATGGCTATATGCAAATCAGTCTGACCCTGTGCCTCATGGGAACAGTCCAGCCCGAACTGCCAAGCGATGTCATCCCTGGACCGGAAACAAGCTTCCGAGGACCGGTTTCTGGCATTCCAGCCGTCTTCAGCCCGGCTTGCTTGAATCCAGTGGCACAGTGAGCAAGGGACTCATGTCTGATTATACCCTGCCACACTTATGGCGGCCAAAAGCGGTACAAAAGGGGGTGGTGATGGACGGAGCATCTGAATCAATCAAACACTCACACCCAGTCAAGAGATCTGGGTTTAATCCATCACCGTTCTTTAGCCCACTCTGCCACCCCAGTTCAGACATGGCTATATGCAAATCAGTCTGACCATGTGCCTCATGGGAACAGTCCAGCCCGAACTGCCAAGCGATGTCATCCCTGGACCGGAAACAAGCTTCCGAGGACCGGTTTCTGGCATTCCAGCCGTCTTCAGCCCGGCTTGCTTGAATCCAGTGGCAAAGTGAGCAAGGGACTCACGTCTGAGTATACCCTGCCACACTTATGGCGGCCAAAAGCGGTACAAAATCCTGGAAGTCTGCAGCTCCGGAGCTTTCAGCAGGACGAATCTGAAATTCTGGACTGGTCGCCGGCGTTGAGTCAGTTGACTTATGGAGCTTTTTACAAAAAGGTTCCCAAACTTCATCAAACTTCTGGATCTTCTTCCAGAAGGTCCCCATGAGGGTTCAAATTGTTCACCACACCATTCCAGTGGTTTGGAGTCTCTGAGATGGTCCTACAAATCTCACAATGCACCTGGCCAAATCCTTAAAAATCCACTGGACGCATTCCAGGCTAGGGACATCTTGGTGGAGAGGATGCAGGTGGGCTCAGATAACCTGTAGCTTGCAGAGGGTCCACTCCTTAATCCTTCTTGAAGGATGGCATAGTACTTAGAGTGCAGACCTTTGTAATTTCTTCTCCTCGTAGTTTCAGGAAGCAGATTGGAGTTGCCATGCAGCTTTTCCATATTTATGCAGTGGTCCTGGGTGTCAAGCGGGGGGGAGACCCCTGAACAATGGGATGCACTTCCTCCAACGTGTGGCATATTCTTGTCTCAGAAGGCACTATTATTCCAAAATCCAAAATGAGAAAATCTCTCCATGGAAGTTAGAACAGGCTAAGCCAACCCACAGGTGTGGCTCAGATTCCTTAACACTCCTCTTCCATCCCATTCCCTAATTTAATTAAAGGGGCTCCTGTGTTCCTGGGGTTGCAGGATTTGGGAGTGAGACTGTGCTGACCTAAAGTATCCTTCTCTCTTTGAAGACCAGTCTGGTTACTCCACCCAGTCCTCTCTGTCGCTTCTGCCACTGCAGTTCTCCACTCACAGACTATCCTTTGGCTATTTCACACCATATTAAGATAGCTTGGCTCAGCCTGGCAAAGCTAGCCAATCAGGATAAGGCAGCTGGAAGACTTGATTTTGGCTTACAGAAAAGAAAATGTATTAACTTATTTTCTGTGATAGTTATTATAAAACTAACAGTGGTAAGTTAGTGGATTTATCATAACTATCATTTTAAGTCCTTGAATGATATTTTGAGCTCCTTCCTATCCTATCAATATTTATGCTGAAATAAAATATTCTAATGTTAGATTATAGAGCTAGTTATCTACAATGGGGAAAAACAAATTTGGCAGTTGTTCTCCCACCGGGACTGATAAAACATCTCTTATAATGTCCCTGCTTATAGTTACATGGCACCCTGCCCCTGGGGTACCTAAACTGTAGGGGTGACTTACATGTAAAGATAGGGTAGATTATTCCTTTAGAAGTACCTTTAATTCCAAAGTCGAAGTTACATATAAATTACTTTTAAAGACAGTCTGCAAAGCAGGGCTGCTTTTAAACTAACAGCAGGCAACACAGCAGTGCACACTCAAGTGTGGGAAATCTACTGGGCCTCTAAACCTCCCTTCTCCATTATATACTAGTGACTAGGGACTTATAGGTAGTTTGAATCCCCCTTACCTTATTATATCCTAGGGACTAACAGGGGTCTTTCATCGCCAATTCTAATCATACAGAATTACAATATACTTTTAATAAGAGCAGAGGACCTGGGTCTGGTTAGCAGGGCCCATGGAGCAGGCAGAGTCACAAAACCAGCAACCAGTAGGCAAAATGGGGGCGAAAAGTGGGGGAACACTGCAAACAAGTCCTGATTTCTCACAGTGCACAATTACTATGTATTTTCCTCTTTTACTGTATCTGTAATAGAGTGTGGATGCAATTGGCAAATGTTGCCTCATTTCCCTGGTCCTTTACTTGAACCGGACACCACACTGGCAAACAGCTGGAGCACTTGCACTCTAAACGTTTATATACAGCAACCAACTTCAATATTTATTGAACTAAGAAGTATAAATGATGACAACATGTGTGCTGAGGCCTGAAGAAGTTCTTGGCAGATGAAACGCATTGGCTACTGTTCGATTGAGGTGATTTTAAGAAAAAAGATATGAAGATTTAATGAAAGAAGAAATTATCTTCACATCTGTTTATTGAGACTATATGATGACATTGCTTGAAGTTAAACTGTGGTTCAAGTCGTGCACTGCTGTTGTTAATCTCAAGGTTAGTCTGTGGGCTGTGCTCCTGGGAATCACTCCCCACTCAGGAGTGTATGTCTAGATACTGAAATTGCAGTCCCAAGAGTCCTTGGTCTGTCTCCCTGGGCACAGGTTTTATAAAGTGCTGTAAATCAAGCCAAATTCAACACAAGTAACTGCTGTGATTTCTTCTTAACTGTTTTTATTTTTATTATTATTTTTGTTTTTATCTTCAAAGTGTTTCAATTCACACAATGTTGCTTCATTTGTTCATCGCATTACGTACTTCTTTACCCATAATGCATTATTCAAACAGTTGAAAAGTGCCCTCCCAATGCATTTCGGCAGCTTTTGCCTTTATCAGGGGATTTATCTACAAAATGAATTGAATGCATCAAAATAAATATTGGGAAAACATTGGTTCTTATACCACCACTGTGTGTTTTTAGTAAAGTGTAAGACTGTTATTTCAAACGCTTCTGCCCGTATCGTTTAAATCATGTAGACCACAGCTAAAAGTTTGGAGGTTACCTCCCCTGAACTGTACTTAGAAACCGGGCATGATGCTATCTCAATAGCGACTCATGTTCTCACTATGCCTACTGCTCCAGTTAGTGAGCCTGCTCGGTCTGGGGATACAATACAAACCGCGATGGACTCTGATTACACCAAGATCGCAGGGTGGAATATAGCGGGGCTTGAATCCAATATGTGCAACCCGCAGTGGGTTGACTACATAGATCAGGGGGATGTTTGGGCTTTCCAAGAAACTTGGGCACTTTCCCCAGTGTTTCGTGTTGGGTTTTTAAACTTTAGCAAGCAAGCCACAAAGGAACCTAGAGGGCGTCCTGTAGGTGGGGTGACTATCTGGGTAAGACAGGGAGATGGTGTCTGGGCTGAGGAAGTAGCTATAGACAGCCCAGACATATTGATTATTAGGCTTAAATCAAATAAAGGCCTAAACATCCTTTTAGTTAATGTTTATATCAGGGGCCTGCAGGGGGGTAGGGTTTCCCCCACACTTCTGCTTTTGGACGACTTCCTCTCTAGTGTATCGGAGGATGGGTATAGGATATTGCTGGGGGATTTTAATACGTGCTTTGAGCCCCTGGGATTAGTAGATGGTTCTCTTACAGAGGAGGAAGACCTGTCATGGGGTATCCCACAGCTGGAGTTGCCACCAATTAGGAAATGGACCTGCTCTGCTACATTCATCAAAGGGCTTTGTCTCGATCTGGGGCTGCGAGCCGCAAATGGTAGGGTAAGATCTGATATGCAGGGTAGGCACACCTTCAATAACGGCAGACACAGTAGTCGTATCGACTATATTTTAGTCGATGTGAAACTGTGGGCTGCAGTTGTTGACATGGAGGTTAAGGAATGCCCAGAAAGTGACCATGACCCACTAATGCTGGTCTTAAGGGACTATAGCTTTCGAGGGGCATCAAGTGGTATCGCTGAGGTTACCCATGTTGAGGCCACACTTAGTAATGACATGAGAAGGGTGCGGTGGCCTACAATTGCCGTGGATGAAGAGGCACAAACAGTGATTAGAACCTTAGTGTCCAATTCCCTAGAAGCACTGAACAACTGTGGGTCCCAGGTAGAGATTATAGAAAACATTACAGACATACATACTGAGCTGTTCCTGGGATTAAAAGAATTGTTTGTCAAGCCCAACATGATACAGGCTAAGAGGAAGCAGTCTAGGATAAATACCTGGTTTGACGACGAGTGTCGGCGAACGCAAGGGGCTCTGTTCATGGCAATAAAGTCTAAAAATCATGTATGTATTAAGTCATGTAGGGAAGCATATAAGGTTGCAAAGCACAAGGCAAAAATTAATTGGGATGAGGATCGCTGGGTATCCCTTACTGAAGCTTGTAGTCATCGGAATATGCAGCAGTTCTGGCAGCTCCTCAAATGGGGGAAATGTCAGGACAACCATCCAAGTCCTGCATTCGTTGGCCAACAGCAGTGGGTTTCCTTTTAATTCAATTAAGTATAATAGTGTTGCCCCGGTTGTTCTTCCTTGTCTTGATTATGAGGAACCGTTAATTTTCACCATCCCTGAGGTTACTCGTGTCTTACAAAGTATCCCAAGGGGTAAAGCACCGGGTCCCGACTGCATCCCTGCAGACTTATTTTTACATAACCAGGAACTTTGGGCTCCTTATATCACTAAGCTGGCCAATGCACCAGCATCTGGAGCAAAGGTCCCAGATTCTTGGTATGGGGCTGAAATTTTACCAATATATAAAAAGGGTGATCGTTCAGTTCCCTCCAATTATCGACCGATCAGTCTCATAGATGCGGTGCAAAAAATAGTAGCTCGACTGGTGTTAGGACGCATTCAGGAATGGATCAGTGATTTTGATATCCTTACTCCATTACAGGCAGGTTTTCGACCACATGAGAGTACGTTAGATCAAGTACTCAGGTTTATGCTTTTATATTGGAAGACAGTTGTCCTTGGTAAAGGTAAGCTGTATGCAGCCTTTGTGGATTTAAGGTCCGCATTTGACCTTGTTCCCAGGGTCAAGTTGTGGGATTGCTTGTTGAAACTAGGTTTGCCAGCTGTTTTAGTTCATATTTTAGTGAACTTACATGCCCACACCTTTGCACAAGTTCGGTGGGGAAAGCCTGGGGAGGTCACTGATAGATTTTCTGTAGACAAAGGCGTAAGGCAAGGGTGTGTTTTGGCTCCCACATTGTTTTCCCTATTCATTAATGGGGTAACTAACTACTTTACATCTCATCCTACTGATGCTCCCACCCTGGCGGGGATGAAAATCCCTTTGCTCATGTTCACGGATGACACTCTGTTAGTGTTGGACAGGCCTCGTGGCTGGGCCGTCCCCCCTCCGCACAACGAGGCCCGGACCCCGGCTCTCCCTGAATCCCCAGCAAGAGCCACCCCGGCAACCCCCCGAGGCAACCCACAACCCGTCCACAACGGGACGCCAGCTCCTGAACCCTCCCGTACCGGCTGGCCCTTGGTCCCCGTCAGCACCATGGCCCCGGCCCAACCGCCATCTTTGGACACTACAGCACGAGGCCGCATGGCCTCGACTCGACCCCAACCCTGGGCCTGGCCAGGCCCCGACATCGAGGCACCAACCTCCACACAGGAGGTAAAGAGACCACTTGGCAGGTCAATGAAAGAAGAAGGCGTCAACGGCTCTCCTCCGCCGGGTGTCGATCACCCCCGGCCTCCCTGGGCGCTGGCTCCAACCCCCTGCTGGGTGTCGGGACCCCCTCAGTCCGGACCTCCCGACCTCAAGGCGCGAGGGTCCGGGCATCAAAGGGATCCAGACCTATAACTGGGGGAGCCCCAGACCAGGAGGGCAGTTGTATCCTGGAGTCGAGAGACACCGAGAAGAACTCATCCTTGACGGACTGCTGGCGCTGCCGCAGCCCTGCCCTGTGAACCCTTGGTCTTGGCCTGCTGGCGCTGCCGCGGCCCACCCTCGTGAAACCATCATCTTGGCCTGCTGGCGCTGCCGCGGCCCTCTGCAACGTGAACTACCACCTTGGCCTGCTGGCGCTGCCACGGCCCTCTGCAACGTGAACTACCACCTTGGCCTGCTGGCGCTGCCGCGGCCCCCTGCAACGTGAACTACCGCCTTGGCCTGCTGGCGCTGCCGCGGCCCTCTGCAACGTGAACTACCACCTTGGCCTGCTGGCGCTGCCGCGGCCCTCTGCCCATTAAACCATTGCCTTAGCCTGCTGGCGCTGCCGCGGCCCTCTGCACTTGAACCATCGCCTTGGCCTGCTGGCGCTGCCGCGGCCCCTTCGTTGTCGACCTTCATCTTAGCCAGCTGGCGCTGCCGCGGCCCGACCTTGCAGACTCCTAAGCTCGAGGATTGTGAGCTTCTCTCTTACCACCCCCTGTACCGACCCGGTACCAAGACTGTCTCGCTACCCCTTTCCCTACAGAGACTAGAATTGAGAGGACCCCCGAGTCCTGAATCTCCTGTACCGCTGATAACCTTGCCGCAAGAACCCTATGTAAAGAGTGTCGATCTCATCCTGGTGTGGTGTCTATCTGTGGGGAGGGTAGTGACTTGTCTGTACGATCGCCGGAGACGGCCCTCATCGGAGGCCTCTCCCCCAGTAGTCGGCCGACCCTCTGGGTCCCCGTCTAACAGTTAGTTTCCAAGACGAGGCAGGGACTCCAGCAGGCCCTGTCTCGTTTTGAGTTGTTTTGCCGCGAGCATGAGCTAGAGGTGAATGTGTCCAAAACCAAATTTATGGTATTAAGAGGATCGACGCCTGTTGCTGCCAAGGTCACTCTAGGTGATACCACCCTTGAGCAGGCTAAGGTATTTACCTACCTGGGAGTCACATTGAGAGAAAATCTCAGCTGGACACCGCTGGTTGAGTTACTGGCTCTTAAACACGCCCAACTAGGAGGAGCCCTCCTCAAGGAGCATAAAAGTTCCCACACTCGCCCCATATCACCTCTTATTAAAATCTATGGCACAAAAATTCTGCCCTCAGTATTATATGGGGCTGAGCTTTGGGGCTATTCTAATCTTGATTCGCTCAAAGTGGCTCAAAATAAATTTCTTAGGGTAGCCACAGGTCTTCCACAATCATCACCGCGCATCCCACTTCTATATGACCTAGGGTGCCAACCAGTGGAGGACCTAGCAAGATATCGCCCCCTAGCGTTTTGGAGGCGTCTATGGACAACGCCTGAGCTTTTGCTTTATGCTAAAGCTTGTTCTGAAGTTAGGGACCTTTTGGGCTCTGGTAAAATAGGATGGTTTAAAGAAATAAGATCTACCCTTAGTGCAATGGGGCTCGACGAACTATGGCTTAACCCGGTTTCAGCTGTCTTTCCTTCTAAAAAGGAGTTGAAGGTTCGATATTGGGATTGGGTCATAGGTAGAAGGCATTCTCAAATAGCGTCCAGCTCTCTCACATCGGCATTCGTTCTGCTGAAGGATGTCTCGTCCCTAGAAATGTATTGGGACATTATTTCCAAACCATTGGACGGAAACTATTCCACCAACTGAGAACTGGGACACTACCATTGAGGGCCTTCACTAAAACTTGGGGCAAGGGTGGGCCAGATCAATGCCCATTGTGCACGGGGTCGGGCGAAAGTGTTAGTCACTTCCTCTTTGTATGCCCCCTATATGATGCTCCTAGATTTAAGTGGCTACGCCCGGTCTGTAGAAATCTGGGCACCCTCTCAGCATCAGAAGCTAGTAGAATTTTAAGATCAGATACGTCTACTGTGATTGTTGTTGGGGTTGCTAAATTTCTTGGTTGGGCGTGGACCTTACGGTCTCGACTAATTAATCTGTCATAAGCGCTTTGATGTCGTGTACTCTCAGGATGTTTTTGATCTATGACTCCCAAAAGAAAACACACTCGCATAGATGGGGTGTGTATATGGATTGCTGGTTTAAACTTTTTTAACCCTTTTTATTTCTACAAATGAAGTCAAATATAAGTGATTTAATTCTGTGTTAGATTGTGTTTTTAACTTTTTAACTTTTCACTAAATTATTTTCTTAACATATCGCTAACTTTGTATAAATTGTGTTATAATATTCCATGTTAGCATGTCTTTTATGATGAATAATCCAATAAAGACTTATTGAAATTGTATAAATGCCAAACTTGAGTTTCACTCTTACTAAGCGTTTCTGAAGTTGCTGTTATGCAGTCCATGCACATTTATCAGAGGTGCTCTTAATGTGTGTAGATCTCTCCACTACATTACTACTAGTGAAAGTGCTCGTGCTGTTTAATGGTGTGCTAAAAAGATGTTAAATAGCCGCGTGTTAGTTAGGTGACTTTCCGAGATAGCTCCGTCGTGTTGTGCTCGCTATTCACCTGTTCTGCTCGATATGTCAACAATTACTTCGTGCGTTTGTTAAAGTTAAATCGTGCGTGTTATTTAAATGGCTTCCCGAGATTGCTGTGTCATGTTGTGCTCTCTGTTCACCTGTTCTGCTCGATATGTCAGCGATTTCTTCGTGTGTTTGTTAAGCGCTCCCCAAGTGGCGTCTTACGTACGTGCAACTTACGCTGCCGCGCTGTTAAAGTGACAGTATACGTGTGTCAATAAAGACAAACTCGGATTAAAAAATGGTTTGGGAAAGAAAGACAGTCTCAAATGAAAAATTGTTGGTGGGGAGCCATCAGTTTTTTTTCCCCATTTTTGAATGTGTGGAATCAAGAGATGGAATGGCATTCACTTGGCCGGTCATGGTGATTTGGCAGTCGATGATTATTCCGAAGAGCTTTGCATGGATTTCCGGGAGGGGTGTGGGTCTGAGTTTGGCAGGGCATCAGGTGAAGTCCCTGAGTGAGTTGTCTTTGCTGAAGATTACTATTTGCTGCCAACTTGCCATTATTATTTATGCACATGCAGAGTCCCAATGTCACATATTCAATTATACTGCAATGGTAGAACCCAGTTGAATCCTATCACTTATTATTCCTGCAGCAGTGAATCGTGCTACCACTGACCTGCCTATCCGTGCATATTCCTGCAACGTAAGAGCCCTGCTCTTACATATCAGTGCATATTCCTGCATGTGAGAGCCCTGCTCTTACATATCCGTGCATATTCCTGCATGTGAGAGCCCTGCTCCTACATATCCGTGCATATTCCTGCAATGTAAGAGCCCTGCTCTTACACATCTGTGCATATTCCTGCAATGTAAGAGCCCTGCTCTTACATATCCGTGCATATTCCTGCATGTGAGAGCTCTGCTCTTACATATCTGTGCATATTCCTGCATGTAAGAGCCCTGATCTTACTTATCCGTGCATATTCCTGCATGTGAGATCCCTGCTCCTACCTATCTATTGATGCATATTCCTGTATATGTGAGCCCTGCTCCTACCTATCTGTGCATATTCCTGTATGTGAGAGCTCTGCTCTTACATATCTGTGCATATTCCTGCATGTGAGAGCCCTGCTGCTCCCTATACATGCATGGTCCTCCATGTGAGAGACCTGCTGCCCCTATAAATGCATAGTACTACATGTGAGAGCCCTGCTCCTCTCTATACGTGCATATTCCTGCATGTAAGAGCCCTGCTGCTCCCTATACATGCATAGTCCTGCATCTGAAAGCACTGCTCCTACCTATCCATTCATGCATATTCCTGCATGTGAAAGCCCTGCTCTTACATATCCGTGCATATTCCTGCACGCCAGAGCCCTGCTCTTACCTATCCGTGCATATTTCTGCATGTGAGAGTCCTGCTCTTACATATCTGTGCATATTCCTGCATGTGAGAGCCCTGCTGCTCCCTATACATGCATAGTCCTGCATGTGAGAGCTCTGCTGCAGCCTATACATGCATAGTCCAGCATGTGAGGGCCCTGCTCCTCCCTATCCATGCATATTCCAGCATGTGAGAGCCCTGCTGCTCCCTATACATGCATAGTCCTGCATGTGAGAGCAATGCTCCTACCTATCCATTGCATATTCCTGTATGTGAGAGCCTTGCTCTTACATATCCGTGCATATTCCTACATGCGAGAGCACTGCTCCTACCTATCCATTCATACATATTCCTGTATGTGAGAGCCCTGCTCTTACATATCCGTGCATATTCCTGTATGTGAGAGCCCTGCACTTACATATCTGTGCATATTCCTGTATGTGAGAGCCCTGCTCTTACATATCTGTGCATATTCCTGCATGTGAGAGCCCTGCTGCTCCCTATACGTGCATAGCCCTGCAAGTGAGCACCCTGCTGCCCCTAATACATGCATAGTCCTGCATATGAGAGCCCTGCTCCTCACTATCCGTGCATATTCCTGCATGTGAGAGCCCTGCTGCTCCCTATACATGCATAGTCCTGCATGTGAGAGCCCTGCTCTTACATATCCGTGCATATTCCTGCATTCCAGAGCCCTGCTCTTACCTATCCATGCATATTTCTGCATGTGAGAGCCCAGCTCTTATATATCTGTGCATATTCCTGTATGTGAGAGCCCTGCTCTTACATATCTGTGCATATTCCTGCATGTGAGAGCCCTGCTGCTCCCTATACAAGCATAGTCATGCATGTGAGAGCCTTGCTGCTCCCTATCCGTGCATATTCCTGCATGTCAGAGCCCTGCTGCTCCCTATACATGCATAGTCCTGCATGTGAGAGCACTGCTCCTACCTATCCATTCATGCATATTCCTGTATGTGAGAGCCCTGCTCTTACCTATCCGTGCATATTACTGCATGTGAGAGCGCTGCTCTTACATATCCTTGCATATTCCTGCAGGCCAGATCCCTGCTATTACCTGTTCGTGCATATTCCTGCATGTGAGAGCCCTGCTCTTAGATATCCGTGCATATTCCTGCATGCAAGAGCCCTACTCTTACATATCCGTGATTATTCCTGTATGTGAGAGCCCTGCTCCTACCTATCCATTCATGCATATTCCTGTATATGTGAGCCCTGCTCCTACCTATCTGTGCATATTCCTGTATGTGAGAGCCCTGCTCTTACATATCTGTGCATATTCCTGCATGTGAGAGCCCTGTTGCTCCCTATACCTGCATAGTCCTCCAAGTGAGAGCCCTGCTGCCCCTATAAATGCATAGTACTGCATGTGAGAGCCCTGCTCCTCTCTATACGTGCATATTCCTGCAAGTGAGAGCCCTGCTGCCCCCTATCTGTGTATATTCCTGTATGCCAGAACCCTGCTTCTCCCTATACATGCATATCCTGCAAGGGAGAGCCCTGCTCCTACCTATCTGTGCATTTTCCTCCATGTGAGAGCCCTGCTCCTAACATATTCGTGCATATTCCTGCATGCCAGAGCACTGCTACTACATATCCATGCATATTCCTGCATCCGAGACCACTGCTCCTCCCTATCCATATTCCTGTATGTGAGAGCCCTGCTCTTACATATCCGTGCATATTCCTGCATGTGAGAGCCCTGATGCTCCCTATACATGCATATTCCTGCATGCCAGAGCCCTGCTGCTCCCTATCCATTCATGCATATTTCTGTATGTGAGAGTCCTGCTCCTACCTATCCATTCATGCATATTCCTGTATGTGAGAGCCCTGCTACTACCTATCCATTCATGCATATTCCTGTATGTGAGAGCTCTGCTCCTACATATCCGTGCATATTCCTGCATGCGAGAGCACTATTTATTTATTTACTTATTTGATTTATATAGCACATTATAACCCAGGGGTCTCTAAGCGCTTTGTCAGAAACAGAGACATCAAGTATCGTGGAGAGCAACTGTTCATAAAATGTACAGACTACCCCATGCTTGCTGGAACAACACTGTTTTTAATTTTTTTCGGAAGGACAGCAATTTAGTCTCCTTCCGCAGTTCCATTGGCAGCTTATTCCAAGCTGCTGGCAGTAGGTAAGAAAAAGCACAACCACCCACTGTGGCCAGTCTGCAGCGTGGTTGAGTGAGGAGGGTGGCATCAGCGGATCGAAGCACTCTAGCTGGCCTATAGGGGATTAAGCGAGATTTCATGTAGGCTGGCGCCTTACCATAGAGGGCTTTGTGAACAATGCACAACCCTTTAAACATAACCCTTTGCTTAACCGGCAGCCAGTACAGTTCTTGCATGAGGGGAGATGCATGGGTATTACTAGGCTTTTTGAAAATGAGCCTAGCGGCATCGTTCATGACGACCTGCATCTTATTCAGAAGTTTTATCGGCAGCCCTATATATAGCGAATTGCCGTAGTCCAGCCTAGCCAGGATCGTAGCGGAGACTGCTCGCCTCAGAGTGGAAAAGGACAACAAAGGTGCCACTTTCCTAAGTTGTCGAAGGAGGCCGACAGAGGTTCCTACGACCGTCGTAACTTGCTTCTGCATAGACAGCTTGCCATCCACCTGGATGCCTAGACTCTTAACCACGGCTGCTGGTTCCGGGGGTGACCCCAAGTCTCTTGGCCAGAAATGCTCATTCCATGGGTTCCCTGCGATGGTGATTGGCAGTACCTCGGTCTTATCCGGGTTGATCTTTAAAGAGTTTCTGGACATCCAATTGGCTGTGTACTTTAAAATGTTTTGCAACCTTGCGTGAGCACCCGGACCATCGTCTAGTTGGATCACTATCTGGGTGTCGTCCGCATAGTTGTACACCTGGCAGTCCATCTGGTTAAGCAGTCTAATCAGAGGCTGAAGGTAGATGTTAAATAAGAGGGGCGACAGGGCAGACCCTTGTGGCACTCCGCAGGTGATCGATGTAGTGGTGGAAAGAAGGTCACCAAGCTGCACTCTCTGTGACCTCCCTTGAAGGAAGGAGGAGAGCCACGCATGTGCCGTGCCCTGAATGCCGAAATCCATCATCCGCGACAATAGTTGTTTATGACAGACAGTATCAAATGCCGCGGAGAGGTCTAACAGCACCAGGGCACTAGATGTTTTCTTGTCTGCCCTGTTCCTCAGTTCGTCCAGAATAGACAGCATAACGAGTTCCGTGCTATGATTCGCACGGAACCCGGCTTGATTTGGCTCAAACAAGCTATTACTTTCCAGATGTTCCGACAGAGTGGTGAGTACATGTTGTTCCACCACCTTCACCAGAAACGGCAGCTGAGATATGGGCCTGAAATTTTTCAGGCATTTCACATCCGCCCCTGTTTTTTTCAGCAGGGGAATCAGCCGGGCCTCCTTAAAGGAAGATGGTACTTGACCTGTTTGTAAAGATGTGTTCAACAGGTTCAACACCTCTTCCTCTATGCCGGGCAATGCTAGTTTGAATACTTCTGGTGGGCACAGGTCAGCCAAGGAGCCCGATTTCACCCGGCCCAGAAGGGCTGGCAACCTACCCTTCGTAATCAAAGGTAGGGTCATTAATGGGGTAGTCACTGACGTTCCAACAAGTATATCCTGTGGAGGACAGTCAATCTCAGGGGTCGTGTCGATTTCAGCTACCAAATCCAAAACAAAGAAGTCCTGAAATTTTTGGCAGTCTTCTTGCACAAACTCCGTGGTTTGTTCTTTGTTTTCCCTGAGTTCCTTTAGGACTTTAAAAATTTCTTTCTGAGGGTTTCTAGAAGTGGTCATTCTCTCCTCAAAGAACTCTGCTTTCCTGGCTATAATCGCCTGTTTATAGCTGGTAAGTGCCTGTGTGTACTGCCTCCGAGAATTGAGATCAGGATCCTTTCGCCAAGCTCTTTCTAATTTTCGAAGCCCTCGTTTCTTTTCCCTGAGTATTTCATTGTACCAAGGGGCCCCAAGTCCTCTGTTCACTATTTGGATCCTGCGCATTGGTGCCACATAGTCCACAGTTTTCCTAAGTTTGTCCAGTAATTCCTCACAGAGGACCTCAGGGTTTCCTGTCTGATTGTTGGGAGATGGATAGGTTCGGAGATAGTCTAACATTTTATCTGCATTAATATTTCTCCACTTTCTAGCCTCCTTCCACCCTTCCCTAGGCTTCCTTTCTGGTTCGTCTAACAGAAACTCGCCCCTCACCAAGTGGTGATCGGACCAAACGCACGGCTGGATAATCACCGTGCCCTGTGCAGGAGATGTCGTCCAGATCAGGTCAAGGGTGTGACCCTTAACATGTGTTGGGCCCCTCACTTGTTGGACGAAGTCCAGAGATGTCAGTGCCTCATCAATCTGAAGAGCTTGTCCTTCTTTCGGTACTTTCTCCCAGTGATAGTTAAAATCACCCATAATGATCACTTTTTCGTATCTTGAGCGTGTGTCCTGGACCAATCTCAAGAACAGGTCGGGGAAATCCGGCAATGCCCACGGAGGGCGGTAGACTAGAAGGATAAATATACAGTCTGCTCCCAACTTCAGCCTAACACCCAGCACCTCGGCACCTCCCATACTTTCGGCTAGGAGTATTTCGCCCTGTAAGCGTGAGTTATAGAGGAGGGCCACTCCACCCCCTCTCTTGGTATCCACTCTGTTTTGATAAAACGCCGAGAAGTGCGCTGGCAGAGACGCTACGAGATCTGGCATAGAAGAGTCCCCTAGCCACGTCTCCGTCACTCCCAAAACATCCAGTTCCCCATCCTCCAGTATACTAAAAACCTCCAAATTGTGTTTCTGGAGGGACCGAGTGTTAAGGAGACCATAATGCAAGCCGTGTTCACTATGCACATGGGATTGTGTCCTAGGTACTTTCAATAGTTCTAACTGAATGAGTGTGGCAGTGCACTCATGACTAATAAGGATATTGTCGAGATTGAGTTCCCATATCTCACCTCTGCCATATACACGGCGCAGAGCAGGGGTCGTGGCCCCAGGTCCCATATGGTCAAGGATGGGAACAGATGGGCTCGACTCTGGCGTGACTCCGGCGTGCTCACGCTGCGCGCGAACGCTGCGCGTCAGCATGGCCGTCTTAAATAGCTGCCTCTGTGCAGCTAGCGCGCAAACCAAGATGGCGCCCTCAAGCGTCCCGTTCTCCCCCCAATGTATCTGCCACCAGTGCTGAAAAGAATGGGAAAGGGATGCAGGGACCCGCTAAATTGCGGTGTTATTCCAATTATAGTGCAGGTATTGGATAGTGCACAAATTTAAAACCAGGGGGAAAATTAACTTATACTAAATAAGTATAAGTACCTATCCATACATGCATATTCCTGCAAGTAAGAACCCCTGCTCTTACATATCCATGCATATCCTGCAAGTGAGAGCCCTGCTCCTACCTATCCGTCCACATTCCTGGATGTGAGAGCCCTGCTGCTCCCTATCCATTCATGCATATTTCTGTATATGTGAGCCCTGCTCCTACCTATCTGTGCATATTCCTGTATATGTGAGCCCTGCTCCTACCTATCAATTCATGATTATCCCTGTATATGTGAGCCCTGCTCCTACCTATCTGTGCATATTCCTGTATATGTGAGCCCTGCTCCTACCTATCCATGCATATTTCTGCATGTGAGAGCCCTGCTCCTACCTATCCATTCATGATTATTCCTGTATATGTGAGCCCTGCTCCTACCTAAATGTGCATATTCCTGTATGTGAGTGCCCGCTCTTACATATCTGTGCATATTCCTGCATATGAGAGCCCTGCTGCTCCCTATGCATGCATAATCCTCCATGTGAGAGCCCTGCTGCCCCTATAAATGCATAGTACTGCATGTGAGAGCCCTACTGCTCCTATACGTGCATATTCCTGCATGTGAGAGCCTAGCTACTCCCTATCCATGCATAGTCCTGCATGTGAGAGCACTGCTCCTACCTATCCATTCATGCATATTCCTGCATGTGAGATCCCCACTCTTACATATCTGTGCATATTCCTGCATGCCAGAGCCCTGCTCTTACCTATCCATTCATGCATATTCCTGTATGTGAGCACCCTGCTCCTACCTATCCATTCATGCATATTCCTATATGTGAGAGCCCTGCATCTACATATCCGTGCATATTCCTGCATGTGAGAGCCGTGCTACTCCCTATACATGCATATTCCTGAATGCCAGAGCACTGCTTCTACCTATCCATTCATGCATATTCCTGCATGCCAGAACCCTGCTCTTATATGTCTGGGCATATTCCTGCATGTGAGAGCCCTTCTCCTACATATCTGTGCATATTCCTGCATGTGAGAGCCCTGCTGCTCTATATGCATGCATATTCCTGCATGGGAGAGCCCTGCTCCTACCTATCCATTCATGCATATTAATGTATGTGAGAGCCCTGCTCCCACCTATCCATGCATATTCCTGCATGTGAGAGCCCTGTTCTTACATATCCGTGCATATTCCTGCATGCCAGAGACCTGCTCTTACCTATTCGTGCATATTCCTTCAAGTGAGAGCCCTGCTCCTACCTATCCGTGCATATTCCTGCATGTGAGAGCCCTGCTGCTCCACATACATGCATATTCCTGAATGTGAGAGCCCTGCTCTTACATATCTGTGCATATTCCTGTATGTGAGAGCCCTGCTCTTACATATCTGTGCATATTCCTGCATGTGAGAGCCTTGCTCTTTCATATCCGTGCATATTCCTGCATGTGAGAGCCCTGCTCTTACATATCTGTGCATATTCCTGCATGTGAGAGCCTTGCTCTTTCATATCCGTGCATATTCTGTATGTGAGAGCCCTGCTTCTACCTATCGAGGTATATTGTTGCATGCCAGAGCCCTGCTCTTACATATCTGTGCATATTCCTGCATGTGAGAGCCTTGCTCTTTCATATCCGTGCATATTCCTGCATGTGAGAGCCCTGCTCTTACATATCTGTGCATATTCCTGCATGTGAGAGCTTTGCTCTTTCATTTCCGTGCATATCCCTGTATGTGATAGCCCTACTGCTCCCTATCGAGGCATACTGTTGCATGCCAGATCCCTGCTCTTACATATCCGTGTATATTCCTGCATGGAAGAGCCCTGCTCCGACCTATCCATTCATGCATATTCCTGTATGTGAGAGCCCTGCTCTTACATATCTGCTCTTACATATCTGTGCATATTCCTGTATGTGAGAGCCCTGCTCTTACATATCCATGCATATTCCTGTATGCGAGAGCCCTGCTCTTACATATCTGTGCATATTCCTGCATGTGAGAGCCCTGCTCTTACATATCCATGCATATTCCTGCATGTGAGAGCCTTGCTCTTTCATATCCGTGCATATTCCTGTATGTGAGAGCCCTGCTCCTACTTATCAATTCATGCATATTCCTGTATGTGAGTGCCCTGCCCCTTCCTATCCATGCATAGTCCTGCATGTGAGAGCCCTGCTGCTCCCTAAACATGCATAGTCCAGCATGTGAGAGCAATGCTCCTACCTATCCATTCATGCATATTCCTGTATGTGAGAGCCCTGCTCTTACATATCCGTGCATATTCCTGCATGCGAGAGCACTGCTCCAACCTATCCATTCATACATATTCCTGTATGTGAGAGCCCTGCTCTTACATATCCGTGCATATTCCTGTATGTGAGAGCCCTGCTCCTCCCTATCTGTGCATATTCTGTATGTGAGAGCCCTGCTCCTACCTATCTGTGCATATTCCTGTATGTGAGAGCCCTGCTCTTACATATCCATGCATATTCCTGTATGCGAGAGCCCTGCTCTTACATATCTGTGCATATTCCTGCATGTGAGAGCCCTGCTCTTACATATCTGTGCATATTCCTGTATGTGAGAGCCCTGCTCCTACTTATCAATTCATGCATATTCCTGTATGTGAGGGCCCTGCTCCTCCCTATCCATGCATATTCCTGCATGTGAGAGCCCTGCTGCTCCCTATACATGCATAGTCCAGCATGTGAGAGCAATGCTCCTACCTATCCATTCATGCATATTCCTGTATGTGAGAGCCCTGCTCTTATATATCCGTGCATATTCCTGCATGCGAGAGCACTGCTCCTACCTATCCATTCATACAGATTCCTGTATGTGAGAGCCCTGCTCTTACATATCCGTGCATATTCCTGCATGCAAGAGCACTGCTCCTACCTATCCATTCATACATATTCCTGTATGTGAGAGCCCTGCTCTTACATATCCGTGCATATTCCTGTATGTGAGAGCCCTGCTCCTACCTATCTGTGCATATTCCTTTATTTGAGAGGCCTGCACTTACATATATGTGCATATTCCTGTATGTGAGAGCCCTGCTCCTCACTATCCGTGCATATTCCTGCATATGAGAGCCCTGCTGCTCCCTATTCATGCATAGTCCTGCATATGAGAGCCCTGCTCTTACATATCCGTGCATATTCCTGCATGCCAGAGCCCTGCTCTTACCTATCCGTGCATATTTCTGCATGTGAGAGCCCAGCTCTTTCATATCTGCGCATATTCCTGTATGTGAGAGCCCTGCTCTTACACATCTGTGCATATTCCTGCATGTGAGAGCCCTGCTGCTCCCTATACAAGCATAGGCATTCATGTGAGAGCCCTGCTGCCCCCTATACATGCATAGTCCTGCATGTGAGAGCCCTGCTGCTCCCTATCCATGCATATTCCTGCATGTCAGAGCCCTGCTGCTCCCTATACATGCATAGTCCTGCATGTGAGAGCACTGCTCCTACCTATCCATTCATGCATATTCCTGTATGTGAGAGCCCTGCTCTTACATATCTGCTCTTACATATCTGTGCATATTCCTGTATGTGAGAGCCCTGCTCTTACATATCCATGCATATTCCTCTATGCGAGAGCCCTGCTCTTACATATCTGTGCATATTCCTGCATGTGAGAGCCCTGCTCTTACATATCTGTGCATATTCCTGCATGTCAGAGCCTTGCTCTTTCATATCCGTGCATATTTCTGTATGTGAGAGCCCTGCTCCTACTTATCAATTCATGCATATTCCTGTATGTGAGTGCCCTGCTCCTTCCTATCCATGCATATTCCTGCATGTGAGAGCCCTGCTGCTCCCTAAACATGCATAGTCCAGCATGTGAGAGCAATGCTCCTACCTATCCATTCATGCATATTCCTGTATGTGAGAGCCCTGCTCTTACATATCCGTGCATATTCCTGCATGCGAGAGCACTGCTCCTACCTATCCATTCATACATATTCCTGTATGTGAGAGCCCTGCTCTTACATATCCGTGCATATTCCTGTATGTGAGAGCCCTGCTCCTACCTATCTGTGCATATTCCTTTATTTGAGAGGCCTGCACTTACATATATGTGCATATTCCTGTATGTGAGAGCCCTGCTCCTCACTATCCGTGCATATTCCTGCATATGAGAGCCCTGCTGCTCCCTATTCATGCATAGTCCTGCATGTGAGAGCCCTGCTCTTACATATCCGTGCATATTCCTGCATGCCAGAGCCCTGCTCTTACCTATCCGTGCATATTTCTGCATGCAAGAGCCCAGCTCTTTCATATCTGTGCATATTCCTGTATGTGAGAGCCCTGCTCTTACACATCTGTGCATATTCCTGCATGTGAGAGCCCTGCTGCTCCCTATACAAGCATAGGCATGCATGTGAGAGCCCTGCTGCCCCCTATACATGCATAGTCCTGTATGTGAGAGCCCTGCTGCTCCCTATCCATGCATATTCCTGCATGTCAGAGCCCTGCTGCTCCCTATACATGCATAGTCCTGCATGTGAGAGCACTGCTCCTACCTATCCATTCATGCATATTCCTGCATGTGAGAGCCCTGCTCTTACATATCTGCTCTTACATATCTGTGCATATTCCTGTATGTGAGCCCTGCTCTTACATATCCATGCATATTCCTGTATGCGAGAGCCCTGCTCTTACATATCTGTGCATATTCCTGCATGTGAGAGCCCTGCTCTTACATATCTGTGCATACTCCTGCATGTCAGAGCCTTGCTCTTTCATATCCGTGCATATTCCTGTATGTGAGAGCCCTGCTCCTACTAATCAATTCATGCATATTCCTGTATGTGAGTGCCCTGCTCCTTCCTATCCATGCATATTCCTGCATGTGAGAGCCCTGCTGCTCCCTAAACATGCATAGTCCAGCATGTGAGAGCAATGCTCCTACCTATCCATTCATGCATATTCCTGTATGTGAGAGCCCTGCTCTTACATATCCGTGCATATTCCTGCATGCGAGAGCACTGCTCCTACCTATCCATTCATACATATTCCTGTATGTGAGAGCCCTGCTCTTACATATCCGTGCATATTCCTGTATGTGAGAGCCCTGCTCCTCACTATCTGTGCATATTCCTGTATGTGAGAGCCCTGCTCCTACCTATCTGTGCATATTCCTGTATGTGAGAGCCCTGCTCTTACATATCCATGCATATTCCTGTATGCGAGAGCCCTGCTCTTACATATCTGTGCATATTCCTGCATGTGAGAGCCCTGCTCTTACATATCTGTGCATATTCCTGCATGTCAGAGCCTTGCTCTTTCATATCCGTGCATATTCCTGTATGTGAGAGCCCTGCTCCTACTTATCAATTCATGCATATTCCTGTATGTGAGGGCCCTGCTCCTCCCTATCCATGCATATTCCTGCATGTGAGAGCCCTGCTGCTCCCTATACATGCATAGTCCAGCATGTGAGAGCAATGCTCCTACCTATCCATTCATGCATATTCCTGTATGTGAGAGCCCTGCTCTTATATATCCGTGCATATTCCTGCATGCGAGAGCACTGCTCCTACCTATCCATTCATACATATTCCTGTATGTCAGAGCCCTGCTCTTACATATCCGTGCATATTCCTGCATGCGAGAGCACTGCTCCTACCTATCCATTCATACATATTCCTGTATGTGAGAGCCCTGCTCTTACATATCCGTGCATATTCCTGTATGTGAGAGCCCTACTCCTACCTATCTGTGCATATTCCTTTATTTGAGAGCCCTGAACTTACATATATGTGCATATTCCTGTATGTGAGAGCCCTGCTCCTCACTATCCGTGCATATTCCTGCATATGAGAGCCCTGCTGCTCCCTATACATGCATAGTCCTGCATGTGAGAGCAATGCTCCTACCTATCCATTCATGCATATTCCTGTATGTGAGAGCCCTGCTCTTATATATCCGTGCATATTCCTGCATGCGAGAGCACTGCTCCTACCTATCCATTCATACATATTCCTGTATGTCAGAGCCCTGCTCTTACATATCCGTGCATATTCCTGCATGCGAGAGCACTGCTCCTTCCTATCCATTCATACATATTCCTGTATGTGAGAGCCCTGCTCTTACATATCCGTGCATATTCCTGCATGCGAGAGCACTGCTCCTACCTATCCATTCATACATATTCCTGTATGTGAGAGCCCTGCTCTTACATATCCGTGCATATTCCTGTATGTGAGAGCCCTGCTCCTACCTATCTGTGCATATTCCTTTATTTGAGAGGCCTGCACTTACATATATGTGCATATTCCTGTATGTGAGAGCCCTGCTCCTCACTATCCGTGCATATTCCTGCATATGAGAGCCCTGCTGCTCCCTATTCATGCATAGTCCTGCATGTGAGAGCCCTGCTCTTACATATCCGTGCATATTCCTGCATGCCAGAGCCCTGCTCTTACCTATCCGTGCATATTTCTGCATGCAAGAGCCCAGCTCTTTCATATCTGTGCATATTCCTGTATGTGAGAGCCCTGCTCTTACACATCTGTGCATATTCCTGTATGTGAGAGCCCTACTCCTACCTATCTGTGCATATTCCTTTATTTGAGAGCCCTGAACTTACATATATGTGCATATTCCTGTATGTGAGAGCCCTGCTCCTCACTATCCGTGCATATTCCTGCATATGAGAGCCCTGCTGCTCCCTATTCATGCATATTCCTGCATGTGAGAGCCCTGCTCTTACATATCTGCTCTTACATATCTGTGCATATTCCTGTATGTGAGCCCTGCTCTTACATATCCATGCATATTCCTGTATGCGAGAGCCCTGCTCTTACATATCTGTGCATATTCCTGCATGTGAGAGCCCTGCTCCTACCTATCCATTCATACATATTCCTGTATGTGAGAGCCCTGCTCTTACATATCCGTGCATATTCCTGTATGTGAGAGCCCTACTCCTACCTATCTGTGCATATTCCTTTATTTGAGAGCCCTGAACTTACATATATGTGCATATTCCTGTATGTGAGAGCCCTGCTCCTCACTATCCGTGCATATTCCTGCATATGAGAGCCCTGCTGCTCCCTATACATGCATAGTCCTGCATGTGAGAGCAATGCTCCTACCTTTCCATTCATGCATATTCCTGTATGTGAGAGCCCTGCTCTTATATATCCGTGCATATTCCTGCATGCGAGAGCACTGCTCCTACCTATCCATTCATACATATTCCTGTATGTCAGAGCCCTGCTCTTACATATCCGTGCATATTCCTGCATGCGAGAGCACTGCTCCTACCTATCCATTCATACATATTCCTGTATGTGAGAGCCCTGCTCTTACATATCCGTGCATATTCCTGCATGCGAGAGCACTGCTCCTACCTATCCATTCATACATATTCCTGTATGTGAGAGCCCTGCTCTTACATATCCGTGCATATTCCTGTATGTGAGAGCCCTGCTCCTACCTATCTGTGCATATTCCTTTATTTGAGAGGCCTGCACTTACATATATGTGCATATTCCTGTATGTGAGAGCCCTGCTCCTCACTATCCGTGCATATTCCTGCATATGAGAGCCCTGCTGCTCCCTATTCATGCATAGTCCTGCATGTGAGAGCCCTGCTCTTACATATCCGTGCATATTCCTGCATGCCAGAGCCCTGCTCTTACCTATCCGTGCATATTTCTGCATGCAAGAGCCCAGCTCTTTCATATCTGTGCATATTCCTGTATGTGAGAGCCCTGCTCTTACACATCTGTGCATATTCCTGCATGTGAGAGCCCTGCTGCTCCCTATACAAGCATAGGCATGCATGTGAGAGCCCTGCTGCCCCCTATACATGCATAGTCCTGCATGTGAGAGCCCTGCTGCTCCCTATCCATGCATATTCCTGCATGTCAGAGCCCTGCTGCTCCCTATACATGCATAGTCCTGCATGTGAGAGCACTGCTCCTACCTATCCATTCATGCATATTCCTGCATGTGAGAGCCCTGCTCTTACATATCTGCTCTTACATATCTGTGCATATTCCTGTATGTGAGCCCTGCTCTTACATATCCATGCATATTCCTGTATGCGAGAGCCCTGCTCTTACATATCTGTGCATATTCCTGCATGTGAGAGCCCTGCTCTTACATATCTGTGCATACTCCTGCATGTCAGAGCCTTGCTCTTTCATATCCGTGCATATTCCTGTATGTGAGAGCCCTGCTCCTACTAATCAATTCATGCATATTCCTGTATGTGAGTGCCCTGCTCCTTCCTATCCATGCATATTCCTGCATGTGAGAGCCCTGCTGCTCCCTAAACATGCATAGTCCAGCATGTGAGAGCAATGCTCCTACCTATCCATTCATGCATATTCCTGTATGTGAGAGCCCTGCTCTTACATATCCGTGCATATTCCTGCATGCGAGAGCACTGCTCCTACCTATCCATTCATACATATTCCTGTATGTGAGAGCCCTGCTCTTACATATCCGTGCATATTCCTGTATGTGAGAGCCCTGCTCCTCACTATCTGTGCATATTCCTGTATGTGAGAGCCCTGCTCCAACCTATCTGTGCATATTCCTGTATGTGAGAGCCCTGCTCTTACATATCCATGCATATTCCTGTATGCGAGAGCCCTGCTCTTACATATCTGTGCATATTCCTGCATGTGAGAGCCCTGCTCTTACATATCTGTGCATATTCCTGCATGTCAGAGCCTTGCTCTTTCATATCCGTGCATATTCCTGTATGTGAGAGCCCTGCTCCTACTTATCAATTCATGCATATTCCTGTATGTGAGGGCCCTGCTCCTCCCTATCCATGCATATTCCTGCATGTGAGAGCCCTGCTGCTCCCTATACATGCATAGTCCAGCATGTGAGAGCAATGCTCCTACCTATCCATTCATGCATATTCCTGTATGTGAGAGCCCTGCTCTTATATATCCGTGCATATTCCTGCATGCGAGAGCACTGCTCCTACCTATCCATTCATATATATTCCTGTATGTCAGAGCCCTGCTCTTACATATCCGTGCATATTCCTGCATGCGAGAGCACTGCTCCTACCTATCCATTCATACATATTCCTGTATGTGAGAGCCCTGCTCTTACATATCCGTGCATATTCCTGTATGTGAGAGCCCTACTCCTACCTATCTGTGCATATTCCTTTATTTGAGAGCCCTGAACTTACATATATGTGCATATTCCTGTATGTGAGAGCCCTGCTCCTCACTATCCGTGCATATTCCTGCATATGAGAGCCCTGCTGCTCCCTATACATGCATAGTCCTGCATGTGAGAGCCCTGCTCTTACATATCCGTGCATATTCCTGCATGCCAGAGCCCTGCTCTTACCTATCCGTGCATATTTCTGCATGTGAGAGCCCAGCTCTTTCATATCTGCGCATATTACTGTATGTGAGAGCCCTGCTCTTACACATCTGTGCATATTCCTGCATGTGAGAGCCCTGCTGCTCCCTATACAAGCATAGGCATGCATGTGAGAGCCCTGCTGCCCCCTATACATGCATAGTCCTGCATGTGAGAGCCCTGCTGCTCCCTATCCATGCATATTCCTGCATGTCAGAGCCCTGCTGCTCCCTATACATGCATAGTCCTGCATGTGACAGCACTGCTCCTACCTATCCATTCATGCATATTCCTGTATGTGAGAGCGCTGCTTTTACTTATCCCAGCATATTCCTGCAGGCCAGATCCCTGCTATTACCTATTCGTGCATATTCCTGCATGTGAGAGCCCTGCTCTTACATATCTGTGCATATTCCTGCATGCAAGAGCCCTACTCTTACATATCCGTGATTATTCCTGCATGTGAGAGCACTGCTCCTACCTATCCAGTCTTACATATTCCTGTATATGTGAGCCCTGCTCCTACCTATCTGTGCATATTCCTGTATGTGAGAGCCCTGCTCCTACATATCTGTGCATATTCCTGCATGTTAGAGCCCTGTTGCTCCCTATACTTGCATAGTCCACCAAGTGAGAGCCTTGCTGCCCCTATAAATGCATAGTACTGCATGTGAGAGCCCTGCTCCTCTCTATACGTGCATTTTCCTGCAAGTGAGAGCCCTGCTGCCCCCTATCCGATGTATATTCCTGTATGCCAGAGCACTGCTTCTCCCTATACATGCATATCCTGCAAGGGAGAGCCCTGCGCCTACCTATCCGTGCATTTTCCTCCATGTGAGAGCCCTGCTCCTACATATCTGTGCATATTCCTGCATGCCAGAGCACTGCTACTACATATCCATGCATATTCCTGCATGCGAGACCACTGCTCCTCCCTATCCATTCATGCATATTCCTGTATGTGAGATTCCTGCTCTTACATATTCGTGCATGTCCTGCAAGTGAGAGCCTGACACCTACCTATCCGTGCATATTCCTGCATGTGAAAGCCCTGATGCTCCCTATACATGCATATTCCTGCATGCCAGATGCCTGCTGCTACCTATATATTCATGCATACTTCTGTATGTGAGAGTCCTGCTCCTACCTATCCATTCATGCATATTCTTGTATGTGAGAGCCCTGCTACTACCTATCCATTCATGCATATTCCTGTATGTGAGAGCCCTTCTCCTACATATCCGTGCATATTCCTGCATGCGAGAGCACTGCTCCTACCTATCCATACATGCATATTCCTGCAAGTGAGAACCCCTGCTCTTACATATCCGTGTATCCTGCAAGTGAGAGCCCTGCTCCTACCTATCCGTGCACATTCCTGGATGTGAGAGCCCTGCTGCTCCCTATCCATTCATGCATATTTCTGTATGTGAGAGTCCAGATCCTACCTATCCATTCATGATTATTCCTGTATATGTGAGCCCTGCTCCTACCTATCTGTGCATATTCCTGTATATGTGAGCCCTGCTCCTACCTATCTCTGCATATTTCTGTATGTGAGAGCCCTGCTCCTACCTATCCATTCATGATTATTCCTGTATATGTGAGCCCTGCTCCTACCTATCTGTGCATATTCCTGTATGTGAGAGCTCTGCTCTTACATATCTGTGCATATTCCTGCATATGAGAGCCCTGCTGCTCCCTATGCATGCATAATCCTCCATGTGAGAGCCCTGCTGCCCTATAAATGCATAGTACTGCATGTGAGAGCCCTACTCCTCCTATACGTGCATAGTCCTGCATGTGAGAGCACTGCTCCTACCTATCCATTCATGCATATTCCTGCATGTGAGATCCCAACTCTTACATATCCGTGCATATTCCTGCATGCCATAGCCCTGCTCTTACCTATCCGTGCATATTTCTGCATGTGAGAGCCCTCCTCTAACATATCTGTGCATATTTCTGCATGTGAGAGCCCTCGTCTAACATATCTGTGCATATTCCTGCATGTGAGAGCCCAGCTGCTCCCTATACATGCATAGTCCTGCATGTGAGGGCCCTGCTCCTCCCTATCCATGCATAGTCCTGCATGTGAGAACACTGCTCCTACCTATCCATTCATGCATATTCCTGTATGTGAGATCCCTGCTCTTACATATCCGTGCATATTCCTGCATGCGAGAGCACTCCTCCTACCTATCCATTCATACATATTCCTGTATGTGAGAGCCCTGCACTTACATATCCGTGCATATTCCTGTATGTGAGAGCCCTGCTCGTCCCTATCTGTGCATATTCCTGTATGTGAGATCCCTGCTCCTACCTATCTGTGCATATTCCTGTATGTGAGAGCCCTGCTCTTACACATCCATGCATATTCCTGTATGCGAGAGCCCTGCTCTTACATATCTGTGCATATTCCTGCATGTGAGAGCCCTGCTCTTACATATCTGTGCATATTCCTGCATGTCAGAGCCTTGCTCTTTCATAGCCGTGCATATTCCTGTATGTGAGAGCCCTGCTCCTACTTATCAATTCATGCATATTCCTGTATGTGAGGGCCCTGCTCCTCCCTATCCATGCATATTCCTGCATGTGAGAGCCCTGCTGCTCCCTATACATGCATAGTCCAGCATGTGAGAGCAATGCTCCTACCTATCCATTCATGCATATTCCTGTATGTGAGAGCCCTGCTCTTATATATCCGTGCATATTCCTGCATGCGAGAGCACTGCTCCTACCTATCCATTCATACATATTCCTGTATGTGAGAGCCCTGCTCTTACATATCCGTGCATATTCCTGCATGCGAGAGCACTTCTCCTACCTATCCATTCATACATATTCCTGTATGTGAGAGCCCTTCTCTTACATATCCGTGCATATTCCTGTATGTGAGAGCCCTGCTCCTACCTATCTGTGCATATTCCTTTATTTGAGAGCCCTGCACTTACATATATGTGCATATTCCTGTATGTGAGAGCCCTGCTCCTACCTATCTGTGCATATTCCTTTATTTGAGAGCCCTGCACTTACATATATGTGCATATTCCTGCATATGAGAGCCCTGCTGCTCCCTATACATGCATAGTCCTGCATGTGAGAGCCCTGCTCTTACATATCCGTGCATATTCCTGCATGCCAGAGCCCTGCTCTTACCTATCAGTGCATATTTCTGCATGTGAGAGCCCAGCTCTTACATATATGCGCATATTCCTGTATGTGAGAGCCCTGCTCTTACATATCTGTGCATATTCCTGCATGTGAGAGCCCTGCTGCTCCCTATACAAGCATAGGCATGCATGTGAGAGCCCTGCTGCCCCCTATACATGCATAGTCCTGCATGTGAGAGCCCTGCTGCTCCCTATCCATGCATATTCCTGCATGTCAGAGCCCTGCTGCTCCCTATACATGCATAGTCCTGCATGTGAGAGCACTGCTTTTACATATCCTTGCATATTCCTGCAGGCCAGATCCCTGCTATTACCTATTCGTGCATATTCCTGCATGTGAGAGCCCTGCTCTTACATATCCGTGCATATTCCTGCTTGCAAGAGCCCTACTCTTACATATCCGTGATTATTCCTGCATGTGAGAGCACTGCTCCTACCTATCCAGTCATGCATATTCCTGTTTATGTGAGCCCTGCTCCTACCTATCGGTGCATATTCCTGTATGTGAGAGCCCTGCTCCTACATATCTGTGCATATTCCTGCATGTGAGAGCCCTGTTGCTCCCTATACTTGCATAGTCCTCCAAGTGAGAGCCTTGCTGCCCCTATAAATGCATAGTACTGCATGTGAGAGCCCTGCTCCTCTCTATACGTGCATTTTCCTGCAAGTGAGAGCCCTGCTGCCCCCTATCCGGATGTATATTCCTGTATGCCAGAGCACTGCTTCTCCCTATACATGCATATCCTGCAAGGGAGAGCCCTGCGCCTACCTATCCGTGCATTTTCCTCCATGTGAGAGCCCTGCTCCTACATATCTGTGCATATTCCTGCATGCCAGAGCACTGCTACTACATATCCATGCATATTCCTGCATGTAAGATCCCAACTCTTACATATCCGTGCATATTCCTGCATGCCATAGCCCTGCTCTTACCTATCCGTGCATATTTCTGCATGTGAGAGCCCTCCTCTAACATATCTGTGCATATTTCTGCATGTGAGAGCCTTCCTCTAACATATCTGTGCATATTTCTGCATGTGAGAGCCCTCCTCTAACATATCTGTGCATATTTCTGCATGTGAGAGCCTTCCTCTAACATATCTGTGCATATTCCTGCATGTGAGAGCCCTGCTGCTCCCTATACATGCATAGTCTTGCATGTGAGGGCCCTGCTCCTCCCTATCCATGCATAGTCCTACATGTGAGAACACTGCTCCTACCTATCCATTCATGCATATTCCTGTATTTGAGAGCCCTGCTCCTACCTATCCATTCATACATATTCCTGTATGTGAGAGCCCTGCTCCTCCCTATCTGTGCATATTCCTGTATGTGAGAGCCCTGCTCCTACCTATCTGTGCATATTCCTGTATGTGAGAGCCCTGCTCTTACATATCCATGCATATTCCTGTATGTGAGAGCCCTGCTCTTACATATCTGTGCATATTCCTGCATGTGAGAGCCCTGCTCTTACATATCTGTGCATATTCCTGCATGTCAGAGCCTTGCTCTTTCATAGCCGTGCATATTCCTGTATGTGAGAGCCCTGCTCCTACTTATCAATTCATGCATATTCCTGTATGTGAGGGCCCTGCTCCTCCCTATCCATGCATATTCCTGCATGTGAGAGCCCTGCTGCTCCCTATACATGCATAGTCTAGCATGTGAGAGCAATGCTCCTACCTATCCATTCATGCATATTCCTATATGTGAGAGCCCTGCTCTTCTATATCCGTGCATATTCCTGCATGCGAGAGCACTGCTCCTACCTATCCATTCATACATATTCCTGTATGTGAGAGCCCTGCTCTTACATATCCGTGCATATTCCTGCATGCAAGAGCACTTCTCCTACCTATCCATTCATACATATTCCTGTATGTGAGAGCCCTGCTCTTACATATCCGTGCATATTCCTGTATGTGAGAGCCCTGCTCCTACCTATCTGTGCATATTCCTTTATTTGAGAGCCCTGCATTTACATATATGTGCATATTCCTGTATGTGAGAGCTCTGCTCCTCACTATCCGTGCATATTCCTGCATATGAGAGCCTTGCTGCTCAATATACATGCATAGTCCTGCATGTGAGAGCCCTGCTCTTACATATCCATGCATATTCCTGCATGCCAGAGCCCTGCTCTTACCTATCCGTGCATATTTCTGCATGTGAGAGCCCAGCTCTTATATATCTGCACATATTCCTGTATGTGAGAGCCCTGCTCTTACATATCTGTGCATATTCCTGCATGTGAGAGCCCTGCTGCTCCCTATACAAGCATAGGCATGCATGTGAGAGCCCTGCTGCCCCCTATACATGCATAGTCCTGCATGTGAGAGCCCTGCTGTTCCCTATCCATGCATATTCCTGCATGTTAGAGCCCTGCTGCTCCCTATACATGCATAGTCCTGCATGTGAGAGCACTGCTCCTACCTATCCATTCATGCATATTCCTGCATGCGAGAGCACTGCTCCTACCTATCCATTCATGCATATTCCTGTATGTGAGAGCGCTGCTTTTACATATCCTTGCATATTCCTGCAGGCCAGATCCCTGCTATTACCTATTCGTGCATATTCCTGCATGTGAGAGCCCTGCTCTTACATATCCGTGCATATTCCTGCATTCAAGAGCCCTACTCTTACATATCCGTGATTATTCCTGCATGTGAAAGCACTGCTCCTACCTATCCAGTCATGCATATTCCTGTATATGTGAGCCCTGCTCCTACCTATCTGTGCATATTCCTGTATGTGAGAGCCCTGCTCCTACATATCTGTGCATATTCCTGCATGTGAGAGCCCTGTTGCTCCCTATACTTGCATAGTCCTCCAAGTGAGAGCCTTGCTGCCCCTATAAATGCATAGTACTGCATGTGAGAGCCCTGCTCCTCTCTATACGTGCATTTTCCTGCAAGTGAGAGCCCTGCTGCCCCCTATCCGGATGTATATTCCTGTATGCCAGAGCACTGCTTTTCCCTATACATGCATATCCTGCAAGGGAGAGCCCTGCGCCTACCTATCCATGCATTTTCCTCCATGTGAGAGCCCTGCTCCTACATATCTGTGCATATTCCTGCATGCCAGAGCACTGCTACTACATATCCATGCACATTCCTGCATGCAAGACCACTGCTCCTCCCTATCCATTCATGCATATTCCTGTATGTGAGAGCCCTGCTCTTACATATTCGTGCATGTCCTGCAAGTGAGAGCCCGACTCCTACCTATCCGTGCATATTCCTGCATGTGAGAGCCCTGATGCTCCCTATACATGCATATTCCTGCATGCCAGAGCCCTGCTGCTACCTATCCATTCATGCATATTTCTGTATGTGAGAGTCCTGCTCCTACCTATCCATTCATGCATATTCCTGTATGTGAGAGCCCTGCTACTACCTATCCATTCATGCATATTCCTGTATGTGAGAGCCCTTCTCCTACATATCCGTGCATATTCCTGCATGCGAGAGCACTGCTCCTACCTATCCATACATGCATATTTCTGTATGTGAGAGTCCAGCTCCTACCTATCCATTCATGATTATTCCTGTATATGTGAGCCCTGCTCCTACCTATCTGTGCATATTCCTGTATATGTGAGCCCTGCTCCTACCTATCTGTGCATATTTCTGCATGTGAGAGCCCTGCTCCTACCTATCCATTCATGATTATTCCTGTATATGTGAGCCCTGCTCCTACCTATCTGTGCATATTCCTGTATGTGAGAGCCCTGCTCTTACATATCTGTGCATATTCCTGCATATGAGAGCCCTGCTGCTCCCTATGCATGCATAATCCTCCATGTGAGAGCCCTGCTGCCCTATAAATGCATAGTACTGCATGTGAGAGCCCTACTCCTCCTATGCGTGCATATTCCTGCATGTGAGAGCCTAGCTACTCCCTATCCATGCATAGTCCTGCATGTGAGAGCACTGCTCCTACCTATCCATTCATGCATATTCCTGCATGTGAGATCCCAACTCTTACATATCCGTGCATATTCCTGCATGCCATAGCCCTGCTCTTACGTATCCATGCATATTTCTGCATGTGAGAGCCCTCCTCTAACATATCTGTGCATATTTCTGCATCTGAGAGCCCTCCTCTAACATATCTGTGCATATTCCTGCATGTGAGAGCCCTGCTGCTCCCTATACATGCATAGTCCTGCATGTGAGGGCCCTGCTCCTCCCTATCCATGCATAGTCCTGCATGTGAGAACACTGCTCCTACCTATCCATTCATGCATATTCCTGTATGTGAGAGCCCTGCTCCTACCTATAGGTGCATATTCCTGCATGTGAGAGCCCTGCTCCTACCTATCCGTGTATATTCCTGTATGCCAGAGCCCTGCTTCTCCCTATACATGCATATCCTGCAAGTGAGAACCTAGCTCCTACCTATAGGTGCATATTCCTGCATGTGAGAGCCCTGCTCCTACATATCCGTGCATATTCCTGCATGCGAGAGCACTGCTCCTACCTATCCATTCATGCATATTGCTTCATGTGAGAGCCCTGCTACTTTCTATACATTCATATCCTGCTAGTAAGAGCCCTGCTCCTACCTATCCATGCATATTCCTGTATATGTGAGCCCTGCTCCTACCTATCTGTGCATATTCCTGTATGTGAGAGCCCTGCTCTTACATATCTGTGCATATTCCTGCATGTGAGAGCCCTGTTGCTCCCTATACTTGCATAGTCCTCCAAGTGAGAGCCCTGCTGCCCCTATAAATGCATAGTACTGCATGTGAGAGCCTTGCTCCTCTCTATACATGCATATTCCTGCAAGTGAGAGCCCTGCTGCCCCCTATCCGGATGTATATTCCTGTATGCCAGAGCCCTGCTTCTCCCTATACATGCATATCCTGCAAGGGAGAGCCCTGCTCCTACCTATCCGTGCATTTTCCTCCATGTGAGAGCCCTGCTCCTACATATCTGTGCATATGCATGCCAGAGCAATGCTACTACATATCCATGCATATTCCTGCATGCGAGACCACTGCTCCTGCCTATCCATTCATGCATATTCCTGTATGTGAGAGCCCTGCTCTTACATATCCGTGCATGTCCTGCAAGTGAGAGCCCTGCTCCTACCTATCCGTGCATATTCCTGCATGTGAGAGCCCTGATGCTCCCTATACATGCATATTCCTGCATGCTAGAGCCCCGCTGCTCCCTATCCATTCATGCATATTTCTGTATGTGAGAGTCCTGCTCCTTCCTATCCATTCATGCATATTCCTGTATGTGAGAGCCCTGCTACTACCTATCCATTCATGCATATTCCTGTATATGTGAGCCCTGCTCCTACCTATCTGTGCATATTCCTGCATGCAAGAGCACTGCTCCTACCTATCCATACATGCATATTCCTGCAAGTGAGAACCCCTGCTCTTACATATCCGTGTATCCTGCAAGTGAGAGCCCTGCTCCTACCTATCCGTGCACATTCCTGGATGTGAGAGCCCTGCTGCTCCCTATCCATTCACGCATATTTCTGTATGTGAGAGTCCAGCTCCTACCTATCCATTCATGATTATTCCGGTATATGTGAGCCCTGCTCCTACCTATCTGTGCATTCTCCTGTATATGTGAGCCCTGCTCCTACCTATCTGTGCATATTTCTGCGTGTGAGAGCCCTGCTCCTACCTATCCATATTCATGATTACTCCTGTACATGTGAGCCCTGCTCCTACCTATCTGTACATATTCCTGTATGTGAGAGCCCTGCTCTTACATATCGGTGCATATTCCTGCATATGAGAGCCCTGCTCCTCCCTATGCATGCATAATCCTCCATGTGAGAGCCCTGCTGCCCCTATAAATGCATAGTACTGCATGTGAGAGCCCTACTCCTCCTATACGTGTATATTCCTGCAAGTGAGAGCCTAGCTACTCCCTATCCATGCATAGTCCTGCATGTGAGAGCACTGCTCCTACCTATCCATTCATGCATATACCTGCATGTGAGATCCCCACTCTTACATATCCGTGCATATTCCTGCATGCCATAGCCCTGCTCTTACCTATCTGTGCATATTTCTGCATGTGAGAGCCCTGCTCTTACATATCTGTGCATATTCCTGCATGTGAGAGCCCTGCTACTTCCTATACATTCATATCCTGCACGTAAGAGCCCTGCTCCTACCTATCCATGCATATTCCTGTATGTGAGAGCCCTGCTCCTACATATCCATGCATATTTCTGCATGCCAGAGCCCTGCTGCTCCCTATCCATTCATGCATATTTCTGTATGTGAGCGCCCTGCACCTACATATCCGTGCATATTCCTGCATGTGAGAGCCGTGCTACTCCCTATACATGCATATTCCTGCATACCAGAGCACTGCTTCTACCTATCCATTCATGCATATTCCGGCATGCCAGAACCCTGCTCTTATATGTCTGTGCATATTCCTGCATGTGAGAGCCCTTCTCCTAAATATCTGTGCATATTCCTGCATGTGAGAGCCCTGCTGCTCTCTATGCATGCATATTTCTGCATGGGAGAGCCCTGCTCCTACCTATCCATTCATGCCTATTAATGTATGTGAGAGCCCTGCTCCTAACTATCCATGCATATTCCTGCATGTGAGAGCCCTGTTCTTACATATCCGTGCATATTCCTGCATGCCAGAGACCTGCTCTTACCTATTCGTGCATATTCCTTCAAGTGAGAGCCCTGCTCCCACCTATCCGTGCATATTCCTGCATGTGAGAGCCTTGTTTCTCCCTATACATGCATATTCCTGCATGTGAGAGCCCTGCTCCTAACTATCGGTGCATATTCCTGCACGTGAGAGCCCTTCTCTTACATATCTGTCCATATTTCTGTAAGTGAGAGCCCTGCTTTTACATATCTGTGCATATTAATGCATGTGAGAGCCCTGTGCCTATCTACCCATTCATGTATATTCCTGTATGTGAGAGCCCTGCTGCTCCACATACATGCATATTCCTGAATGTGAGAGCCCTGTTCTTACATATCCGAGCATATTCCTGTATGCGAGAGCCCTGCTCCTACATATCTGTGCATATTCCTGCATGTGAGAGCCTTGCTCTTTCATATCCGTGCATATTCCTGCATGTGAGAGCCCTGCTCTTACATATCTGTGCATATTCCTGCATGTGAGAGCCTTGCTCTTTCATATCCTTGCATATTCCTGTATGTGAGAGCCTTGCTGCTACCTATCAAGGTATATTGTTGCATGCCAGAGCCCCGCTCTTACATATCCATGCATATTCCTGCATGCGAGAGCCCTGTGCCTACCTATCCATTCATGCATATTCCTGCATAATCCTGTATGCGAGAGCCCTGCTCCTACCTATACATTTGTGCATATTAATGTATGTGAGAGCCCTGCTCTTACATATCTGTGCTTATTCCTGCATGTGAGAGCCCTTCTCCTACATATCTGTGCATATTCCTGCATGTGAGAGCCCTGCTGCTCTCTATGCATGCATATTCCTGCATGGGAGAGCCCCGCTCCATGCATATTAATGTATGTGAGAGCCCTGCTCCCACCTATCCATGCATATTCCTGCATGTGAGAGCTTTGTTCTTACATATCCGTGCATATTCCTGCATGCCAGAGACCTGCTTCTACCTATTCGTGCATATTCCTGCAAGTGAGAGCCCTGCTCCTACCTATCCGTGCATATTCCTGCATGTGAGAGCCTTGTTTCTCCCTATACATGCATATTCCTGCATGTGAGAGCCCTGCTCCTACCTATCAGTGCATATTCCTGCATGTGAGAGCCCTGCTCTTACATATCTGGCCATATTTCTGTATGTGAGAGCCCTGCTTTTACATATCTGTGCATATTAATGCATGTGAGAGCCTGTGCCTATCTACCCATTCATGCATATTCCTGTATGTGAGAGCCCTGCTGCTCCACATACATGCATATTCCTGAATGTGAGAGCCCTGCTCTTACATATCAGTGCATATTCCTGTATGCGAAAGCCCTGCTCTTACATATCTGTGCATATTCCTGCATGTAAGAGCCTTGCTCTTTCATATCCGTGCATATTCCTGTATGTGAGAGCCCTGCTGCTACCTATCGAGGTATATTGTTGCATGCCAGAGCCCTGCTCGTACATATCCATGCATATTCCTGCATGCGAGAGCCCTGTGCCTACCTACCCATTCATGCATATTCCTGCATAATCCTGCATGCGAGAGCCCTGCTCCTACCTATACATTTGTGCATATTAATGTATGTGAGAGCCCTGCTCTTACATATCTGTGCATATTCCTGCATGTAAGAGCCTTGCTCTTTCATATCCGTGCATATCCCTGTTTGTGATAGCCCTACTGCTACATATCAAGGCATACTGTTGCATGCCAGAGCCCTGCTCTTACATATCCATTTATATTCCTGCATGGAAGAGCCCTGCTCCTACCTATCCATTCATGCATATTTGTTGGACTCGGCCCTCTTAGCAGGGTCATCCCTGAACTTTTTGCCTTCCTCCAATATTCTCTCTGACCTGTTTTTGTTGGTTTAATGACTCTGGGCACTTTACCACTGCTTACCAGTGCTAAAGTGCATATGCTCTCCCTATATAAAGTGTAACTGTGATTGATTTCCATGATTGGTTCATTGGATTTACTGTCAGTCCCCACTAAAGTGCACCAGGAGTGCCAGGGCCTGTAAATGCCAATACTGCTAGTGGGCCTGCAGCGCTGGTTGCGCCACCCACAGAAGCAGCCTTTTAAAATGTGTCTAGGGTCTGCCACTGCAGAACCTGCGTGCAGTCTGGTACTGTCATGCTGGCTGGGCAAGTGCACACACTTGCCAGCCCCTAAACCTTCCCTTTTCTTCATATTAGTCACCCCTATGGTAGGTCCAAGGGCAGGGTGCATTGTAAGTGTAAGGTAGGACATGCTCTGATGTAGGTGGCATGTCCTAATAGTGAATTACAGCCAAAATTATTACACTCTATAATCCCAGCAGGCTCAGGGAACATGGTAGAAAGTCAAATTTAGTATGCCTGAACTCAGAATAATAAAATACTTCTTTTAGTAAAGTTTATTTTAATATCCTGTGTTTGCAAATGCTACTTTTAGAAAGTTAGCATTTGCTTGCCTAACCACTTCAGCCCGCCTCTGCTAGGATGTGTATCTGACTGTCTGGGTTATGTGAGTGACAGGGCTGGGGGATGACAGGTGGTGAATGCAAGGATTACACCTGAGTGGGAGTGCCCCTGGACTCTGAATAGGGCTGTGCTTTGCCACCACAATGCTGGCTCCGCCCCCTGGGGAGCGACTGATGATTCAGCCGGCACCTGGCCCAGGAAGGGCGAAGCACTGTCAACAAGGTACTCCTGGCTGCCCCTGTCCACACAATGCTGGCTCCACCTCCTGTGGAGCGTCTGATGTGCCTGCCCCTCACACTGAAAGCAGAAGCCAGAGTACACCCAACAAAGTACTCAGAGACTGAATGAAGTTATGCAGAGGCCCCCCTGGCCTACAAGAACAAAGAAAATGCTGTATAAAAGTAGGAGCCCTGCTCCTTGTAAATGAGAATCCTGTTTCCCACAACGAACCTGTGGTAAATAAATAAATAATTACAGGTACTATTTTTCTATGCATTAAATGAAAAAGGATAGCTCAATAAATAAGAGGCAAAATCCGTGGTGTCTGAGTCATATGGGGTTTAATCAGATGGCTCGAGCCAATGGACCATCGGGTTCCATCACCTGCAAAGGTTCAGGAAGGGACAGGAATGACAGTCTCAGGAAAAAGGAATGGCAGCTGCACCATCTCATTAACATCATACAGTATATATAGTAAAACAGTACAATTGCATTGAATACAGTAGGCGTAACAAGTGACAAACGAAAGATAAGAACACATGGGCGTGAAAAGAAGGCGTGCACAGGGCGTGCACGGAGACATGTGATGTAGACGTCACAGAAGTGTCATAAGTGGGTGGATACATGGAGGGGGCTACCTGGGCAGCTGGAACCTTTAACCTACTGGTGCGCGCAAACGAGCCATGACGTGTAACTGGGGAGAGCTGGGGGGCCTGACTTTTGGCACTAGAAGAGGAGACTAAAGTCTGGGATGTCAGGACGACATGTACCTATAGCATATCTGATATCTCGTGTTTGGAGAACATGTTGATAGAATCTAAAAGTCATCAGGGTAAAGGCTACTTGTCACTAAGGCTGGTGCATGCATATATTTCTTAATGTATTGCGTGTGCTATGAATCTTCTATGGACATTAATTCAGTAATTCTCTTGCATGGAGACAGAAAGGCTAGACTATAGATGAAGATGTTTATGCGGTTCGTTAGCTAGGAATGTGAAGCCGGGGAGCTGAACTGATAACTAGAGGCATAACATATTCTTGGCAGACAGGCAGGCAGGCCAGGCCGGGCACCGCGCTGCTTGGCAGATAGTAAGTGAAGGGTCAGGGATGCGGGAGGGGCTGCATCGCTCCTCGGAGTGGTTTCAGGAGACTTGAGGCTTGAATCTGGTGTCCGGGCCCTGTGAGGCCTAGAAACGGGGACAACTCGATGAATTAACGTGCACAATGTAAAGACGTTGGCAACATAGGCCTAATACTTGTTGCTTTCAGGGGGACTGGATAACTGGCATACTAACGTTGGACACAACCATAATTGCGTCTGTATTCGGGAGAGGGATGAATATGCATATCGATCATGCACATATAACATGTAATGGGGAACACGTAGGGACACATGACAGGGCAAAATTCAATTTTCCTCAAACTTCTGCCCAACTAGAAGGAGAAGAAGAAGCTGGAAGGACTGGTCCGCTGTCTGCCTTGCTGAGGAAGGAGAGGAAAAGACTTTAAAAAGACTTTGCTGACTTGTGCTAGAAACTTTCTCCAAGGGCTTGTTTGAGCTTGCCCCCTGATCTGAACCCCAGGACTAGTGGGTTCTTGGTGCCTTCGCTCGCTCTCATCTAATCCGTGTGCTTTCTCCTGCTGGAGCTGAGACCTTGTGCCCCCTTCGCCCCCTCCTAGGGCCGTGACACCCAGGAGCTTGGCCGCCCGTGTCCTGTGAGAGCCCCGCTCGTGCAGAGTCGCTCTCTTCCCCGTGGACCGGGCCGCCTGCTCCCCTGTTGCCTGCCTGCTACTGGAATGCGTTGTGTACCCTCGCTCGCCCCTCCCACTGGAATTTCCTCTTCGAGCGCGATCTACGCCCCGGGCTGCCGCCGTACGTCTCAAGCGTACCTGGCCGCCCGCTTCACCCTCCGACCTGGAAAGAGGCCGTGCCGCCCCCTGAAGCGCCCCCAGTACGGACCGTACTAGAGGGGCTGGGCCGCACCTGCCTCATGAGAGCAGCCGCCACTGAGAGTCCGTAGGTGCCCCCGATGCGCACTGAAGGTGTGCGGGTCGTCCCTGCCAGCGCTGAATCTACTGGACATCTGGCAAGACATCGTCAATGGACTTGGGGTCGCACCGTTCTGCTTTCCCCAAACGCTCAACCCGGCTGTGCCTGCCGCCTGCGCATCCTTTTCCAACCTCTGGGTGCCCAAGTGCGATCGCAGAATACGCCCGAGGCGTACCAATCTACAACCACCGGTGAGTGCCGTTCGAGCCGTACTGCGAGGGGCGCCTGCCAAGTGCGCCTCGCAGTCCCCAATGAGAGACCTTGTGCGCCTAGCCTCTTCCTCCCCAGCAGGTACGCTTCGTCGTGTTGCCGAGAAGCCGTACGTCGCGTTGGTCCGCTCACGCGAGAAGCGTGAGCCGTGGTAGGGCCCGGGGTTTTCTTCCGTTTGAAGCCGAGAGGAGCACTACGAAGCGCAACAAGGTGCTTGGGAGTACAATACCATCCAGAAACGGGGCAAGAGGTCCCTAGATTGCAGGCCAAGAACTGACAGAACACTTTTAAGTGAATTAAACTCAAGGAAACCATTTGAACTATAACTGAGAAGAAACGCTTGCCTAATTACAAACTGTGGCCTTACCTAAAAACGTTATATTGGTCTTGTGATAAGTCTTACATGCATATATGTATTTTTACATAAGTATTTTTATATATTCACAGCCTGGTGTCCATTTGTGGGGGGATTGGTACATTTTACTGTGTGTGTTATTACAAATGCTTAACCCAATAACGCCTGAAGAATAGCCTTGGGTGCTCACGCCACGCACCTAGAGGGTGAGCAAGGGTAATTCTAAGGGGTCATCCTTCGCCCTGACTTAGAGGAGAGGGTCCCTGCTTGTCACAAGTGAATACTTGCGCCAACCAGAGACCCCCAATTCTAACAATATTCCTGTATGTGAGAGCCCTGGTCTTACATATCCGTGTGTATTCCTGCATGCGAGAGCCCTGCTCCTACCTATCCGTGCATATAAATGACCGTGAGAGCCCTGCTCTTACATATCTGCTTCTACCTATCCATTCATGCATATTCCGGCATGCCAGAACCCTGCTCTTATATGTCTGTGCATATTCCTGCATGTGAGAGCCCTTCTCCTACATATCTGTGCATATTCCTGCATGTGAGAGCCCTGCTGCTCTCTATGCATGCATATTCCTGCTTGGGAGAGCCCTGCTCCTACCTATCCATTCATGCATATTAATGTATGTGAGAGCCCTGCTCCTACCTATCCATGCATATTCCTGCATGTGAGAGCCCTGTTCTTACATATCCGTGCATATTCCTGCATGCCAGAGACCTGCTCTTACCTATTCGTGCATATTCCTGCAAGTGAGAGCCCTGCTCCTACCTATCCGTGCATATTGCTGCATGTGAGAGCCGTGTTTCTCCCTATACATGCATATTCCTGCATGTGAGAGCCCTGCTCCTACCTATCGGTGCATATTCCTGCATGTGAGAGCCCTGCTCTTACATATCCGTTCATATTTCTGTATGTGAGAGCCCTGCTTTTACATATCTGTGCATATTAATGCATGTGAGAGCCCTGTGCCTATCTACCCATTCATGCATATTCCTGTATGTGAGAGCCCTGCTGCTCCACATACATGCATATTCCTGAATGTGAGAGCCCTGCTCTTACATATCCGTGCATATTCCTGTATGCAAGAGCCCTGCTCTTACATATCTGTGCATATTCCTGCATGTGAGAGCCTTGCATGTGAGAGCCTTGCTCTTTCATATCCGTGCATATTCCTGCATGTGAGAGCCCTGCTCTTACATATCTATGCATATTCCTGCATGTGAGAGCCTTGCTCTTTCATATCCGTGCATATTCCTGTATGTGAGAGCCATGCTGCTACCTATTGAGGTATATTGTTGCATGCCAGAGCCCTGCTCTTACATATCCATGCATATTCCTGCATGCGAGAGCCCTGTCCCTACCTATCCATTCATGCATATTCCTGCATAATCCTGCATGCGAGAGCCCTGCTCCATGCACATTTGTGCATATTAATGTATGTGAGAGCCCTGCTCTTACATATCTGTGCATATTCCTGCATGTGAGAGCTTTGCTCTTTCATATCCGTGCATAACCCTGTATGTGATAGCCCTACTGCTACCTATCGAGGCATACTGTTGCATGCCAGAGCCCTGCTCTTACTTATCCATGTATATTCCTGCATGGAAGAGCCCTGCTCCTACCTATCCATTGATGCATATTCCTGTATGTGGGAGCCCTGGTCTTACATATCCGTGTGTATTCCTGCACGCGAGAGCCCTGCTCCTACCTATCCATGCATAATAATGACTGTGAGAGCCCTGCTCTTACATATCTGCTCTTACATATCCGTGCATATTTCTGTATGTGAGAGCCCTGCTCTTACATATCCATGCATATTCCTGTATACGAGAGCCCTGCTCTTACATATCTGTGCATATTCATGCATGTGAGAGCCCTGCTCTTACATATCTGTGCATATTCCTGCATGTCAGAGCCTTGCTCTTTCATATCCGTGCATATTCCTGTATGTGAGAGCCCTGCTCCTACATATCCGTGCATATTCCTGTATATGTGAGCCCTGAACCTATCTATCTGTGCATATTCCTGCATGTCAGAACATTGCTCTTACATATTCGTGCATATTCCTGCATGTGAGAGCACTGCTGCTCCCTATACATGCATAGTCCTGCATGTGAGAGCCCTACTGCTCCCTATCCGTGCATATTCCTGCATGCCAGATCCCTGCTCTTACATATCTGTGCATATTCCTGCATGCGAGAGCCCTGCTCCTACTTATATATGCATGTGAGAGCCCTGCTGCTCCCTTTACATGCATGTTCCTGCATGCGAGAGCCCTGCTCTTACCTATCTATTCATGTAGCTTCCTGCATGTGAGAGCCCTGCTCTTACATATCCATGCATATTCCTGCATGTTAGAGCCCTGCTCTTATATATCTGTGCATATTCCTGCATGCCAGATCTCTGCTCTTACATATTTGTGCATATTCCTACATGCGAGACCCCTGCTCCTACTTATACATGCATATTCCTGCATGTGAGAGCCCTGCTGCTCCCTATACATGCATATTCCTGTATGCGAGAGCCCTGCTCCTACGTATCCATTCATGCGTATTCCTGTATGTGAGAGCCCTGCTCTTACATATCCGTGTATATTCTTGCATGTGAGAGCCCTGCTCTTATATATATGTGCATATTCCTGCATGTGACAGCCTTGCACTTACATATCCGTGCATATTCCTGCATGTGAGAGCCCTGCTGCTCCCTATACATGCATATTCCTGCATGTGAGAGCCCTGCTTCTCCCTATACATGCATATTGCTACATGTGAGAGCCCTGCTCCTACATATCTGTGCATATTCCTGCATGTGAGAGCCTTGCTCTTACATATCCATGCATATTCCTGTATGTGAGAGCCCTGCTCCTACATATCCGTGCATATTCCTGTATATGTGAGCCCTGCTCCTACCTATCTGTGCATATTCCTGCATGTCAGAGCTATGCTCTTACATATCCGTGCATATTCATGCATGCAAGACCCCTGCTCCTACTTATATATGCATATTCCTGCAAGTGAGAGCCCTGCTGCTTCCTGTACATGCATGCATATTCCTGCACGCGAGACCCCTGCTCCTACTTATACATGCATCTTCCTGCATGTGAGAGCCCTGCTCCTACCTGTCCATGCATATTCCTGCATGTGAGAGCCCTGCTCTTACATAGCTGTGCATATTCCTGCATGTTAGAGCCCTGCGCCTACCTATCCATTCATACATATTTCTGCATGTGAGAGCCCTGCTGCTCCCTATACATATTCAACATGCATATTCCTGCATGCGAGAGCCCTGCTTCTACCTATCCATTACCCCCAGGTCCCTCCTGTCCTCGTGCCCTTCATACTAACTATTGAGATAATCTATCTCCCAGACAGAAAAAAGAAAAGCAGGAATGCTGGTACACCCCTCCCCCTTCCTACTGGGAGTATATAAGGGTACAGTACCCAGCATGTCTCCTGTTCTTTTTTCTGTCTTCCGACAGTTTTCTGCATGGATCCAGGAGCATGTTGGCTCCTGGGGCTTACCTGTTGCTGGGCTTCGGGTGGGGCTTGTCTTCTGGGTTTCCCCTCATGACGGGCTTGTGGGGTTCCCTGTGGATGCCTCCTGGCTGCTCCGGAGTTCTTCCTTTTTTCTGTCCTGTGGTGGTGCTGGGGGTGTCCGGTCCGAGTCTCTGTTCTGCCGGGCTTTTCAGAGTCTCGGCAGTGTTTTCCTGTTGCTGCGGTCGTGCGGCGGCCCCTGTGCGGCTGGGGTGCTTCCTTCCAGAGTGTTCCTGACTTCATTTGTTTGAAGCAGGAAGTCAGGCGTTTCGAAGGCGAGGACAGCTGGCGGCTGTGTTTGGGGATGTTGCCGGTCCTTCCTCGTAAGTACCGCGTAATGGATGTTCCTTTCTTTAACTTTCTGTGTTCCTGATCTATGCCTGCATTATTTTGTGGCTTGCTGGGAGTGAGGTGCTTTACTTCTCTCTGGTGCTGTTGGAGCGCTGTATTCGCCGTTTTTTGGCGGTCATTGCCTTCCCTGTGATCCCGCTTCTGGAGGGTCCTTCTCTGCATTGTGTGTCCTGCTGGGAGTGGTGGGCTTCCGTCCCTCGCTGCTTTCCAGTGCCTTGTCATGGGGAAACATGCGAAGAAGAGCAGGCATGTTGTGGAGTCCTCCTCTTCTTCTTCTTCCTCGTCCTCGTCTCCTTCTCCTGCACAGTCCAGGCATCGTTCCAGGGGTGGTGATGCAAGATTGAAGGAGCTGATTAAAGATTCTTCCCCTTCCCTCCGTTTCCATTGCAGTCCTCTCCGATGTTGCCCCTGTGGCGGCTTCGGCTGTCGGTTTGGCGATTGAGAGGCAGGGGTGGCGGAAAAGGGGTCTCCAGGAGCATTTAGCTTTGGCTATTCAGCGGTCTCGGAAGCCTTCTACCCTTCAGTCCTATGGTAGGCATTGGGGTAACTTTGAACGTTGGTGTCTTGGCCTGGCGTTGTCACCCTTGGTTTGTCCTTTTCCGGATGTTCTTCAGTTCCTTTGGGATGGGTTCGAGAAGCGTTTGTCTGTCTCTACTCTCCGGGCTCAGTGGGCTGCTCTCAAGGCTTTTCGGGCCCCCTGGGGGAATCTGCCTGATGTGGATGGTTTGGTTTCTCGTTTGTTGCGCAGTTTTACGAATTCCCGCCCTGTGGTGCGTCCTTCTATTCCTCTCTGGGATCTTCCCTTGGTTTTGAGGGTTTTGGTTGCTGCTCCCTTTGAGCCTTTGGAGGAGGTTGATATGAAGTTTGTCACCCTCAAGGTTGTTTTTTGGTGGCTATCACTTCTGCTTGTCGCCTGGGGTAGATGGGTGCTTTGATGGCTCGGGAGCCTTTTCTGTCCTTCTCTGCTGATGGTGTGGTTCTTCGTTTAGATTCCTCCTTCGTTCCTAAGGTTTCCTCCCAATTCCATCGCTCTCAGGAGCTGGTCCTGCCGGCTTTGAATTCGGCTCAGGTGGACGAGGACGACCTTCCTTGGTTCTTGCTGGATGTTTGCCGGGCTTTGCGGGTCTATGTTGATCGGACCCGTGCCTTTCAGCTTTCTGACTCCCTGTTTGTTTCTTTTGGTGCTGTCTCCAGGGGTTGCCGTGCTTCTTCTTCTTCCATTAGGCATTGGTTGAAGCAGGTTATTGTTCTGGCCTTTTCTCTTTCTGGTTCTCCTCACCCGGCTGGGGTTCAGGGGCGTTCTACTTTGGGGATGGCTGCTTCCTGGGCGGAGGTTCGTGGGGTGTCCCTTTCTGAGATTTGCAGGGCCGCCACTTGGGACTCTGCTAATACCTTTGTTAGACATTACTGTATCCAGAATGTTCTGGGGGATGACACTAACTTTGGTTTGGGGGTTCTTCTGGCTGTGTGTTCCTGATTCCCCTTGTTTTCCTTCTACTGTGCTGTAGTTTTCAATAAATTGCTGGGTTTTGCTGTACTGCTGTGTCCTGGTGGTTTGTTGTTTGATGATGACCGGTTGCTGCTTGGGTATTCTCAATAGTTAGTATGAAGGGGACGAGGACAGGAGGGACCTGGGAGTAATGTCCTATTACTTACCGGTAATCTTCATTAATCCGGGTCCCGTTGTCCTCGTCCCCTTCACACCATCCCTCCCTCCCTCCCGGGCTTTCCGGCCCTCATCTTGGGCTTGGTGGTTCAGGAGGCATGCTGGGTACTGTACCCTTATATACTCCCAGTAGGGAGGGGGAGGGGTGTACCAGTATTCCTGCTTTTCTTTTTTCTGTCTGGGAGATAGATTATCTCAATAGTTAGTATGAAGGGGACGAGGACAACGGGACCCGGAGTAATGAAGATTACCGGTAAGTAATAGGACATTCATGCATATTCCTATATGTGAGAGCCCTACTCTTACATATCCACGCATAGTCCTGCATGTGAGAGCCCTGCTGCTCCCTATACATGCATGTTCCTGCATACGAGAGCCCTGCTCCTACCTGTCCATTCATGCATCTTCCTGCATGTGAGAGCCCTGCTGCTCCCTATACATGCATATTCCTGCATGTGACAGCTTTGCTCTTTCATATCTGTGCATATCCCTGTATGTGATAGCCCTGCTGCTAACTATCGAGGCATACTGTTGCATGCCAGAGCCCTGCTCTTACATATCCGTGTATATTCCTGCATGCGAGAGCCCTGCTCCTACCTATCCGTGCATATTAATGACTGTGAGATCCCTGCTCTAACATATCTGCTCTTACATATCCGTGCATATTCCTGTATGTGAGTCTTGCTCTTACATATCCATGCATATTCCTGTATGCGAGAGCCCTGCTCTTACATATCTGCGCATATTCCTGCATGTGAGAGCCCTGCTCTTACATATCCATGCATATTCCTGTATGCAAGAGTCCTGCTCTTACATATCTGTGCATATTCCTGCATGTGAGAGCCCTGCTCTTACATATCTGTGCATATTCCTGCATGTGAGAGCTTTGCTCTTTCATATCCGTCCATATCCCTGTATGTGATGGCCCTGCTGCTACCTATCGAGGCATACTGTTGCATGTCAGAGCCCTGGTCTTACATACCCGTGTATATTCCTGCATGCGAGAGCCTTGCTTCTACCTATCCGTGCATATTAATGACTGTGAGAACCCTGCTCTTACATATCTGCTCTTACATATCCATGCATATTCCTATATGTGAGTCTTGCTCTTACATATCCATGCATATTCCTGTATGTGAGAGCCCTGCTCTTACATATCTGCGCATATTCCTGCATGTGAGAGCCCTGCTCTTACATATCTGTACATATTCCTGCATGTGAGAGCCTTGCTCTTTCATATCCGTGCATATTCCTGTATGTGAGAGCCCTGCTCCTACTTATCAATTCATGCATATTCCTGCATGCGAGACCCCTGCTCCTACTTATACATGCATGTGAAAGCCCTGCTGCTCCCATTAATGCGTATTCCTGTATGTGAGAGCCCTGCTCTTACATATCTGTGCATATTCCTGCATGTGAGAACCCTGCTCTTATCTATCTGTGCATATTCCTGCATGTGACAGCCTTGCACTTACATATCCGTGCATATTCCTGCATGTGAGAGCCCTGCTCCCTATCCATGCATAGTCCTGCATGTGAGAGCCCTGCTCTTTCCTATCCGTGCATGTTCCTGCAAGCCAGAGCCCTGCTCTTACATATCTGTGCATATTGCTGCATCCAAGACCTCTGCTCCTACCTATACATGCATATTCCTGCATATGAGAGCCCTGCTTCTCCCTATACATGCATATTGCTGAATGTGAGAGCCCTGCTCCTACATATCCGTGCATATTGCTGCATATGTGAGCCCTGCTCATACCTGTCCATGCATATTCCTACATGTGAGAGCCCTGCTCTTACATAGCCGTGCATATTCCTGCATGTGAGAGCCGTGCGCCTACCTATCTATTCATGCATATTTCTGCATGTGAGAGCCCTGCTGCTCCCTATACATATTCAACATGCATATTCCTGCATGCGAGAGCCCTGCTCCTACCTATCCATTCATGCATATTCCTATATGTGAGAGCCCTCCTCTTACATATCCATGCATATTCCTGCATGTGAGGGCCCTGCTGCTCACTATACATGCATGTTCTTGCATACGAGAGCCCTGCTCCTACCTGTCCATTCATGCATCTTCCTGCATGTGAGAGCCCTGCTCCTCCCTACACATGCATATTTCTGTATGTGAGTGCCCTGCTCTTACATATCCATGCATATTCCTGCATGTGAGAGCCCTGCTCTTACATATCTGTGCATATTCCTACATGTGAGAGCCTTGCATTTACATATCCGTGCATATTCCTGCATGTGAGAGCCCTGCTGCTCCCTATGCATGCATAGTCCTGCATGTGATAGCCCTGCTCTTAAATATCTGTGCATGTTCCTGCAACCCAGAGCCCTGCTCTTATATGTTTGTGCATATTCCTGCATGTGAGACCCCTCTTCCTACCTATACATGTATATTCCTGCATGTAAGAGCCCTGCTGCTCTCTATGCATGCATATTTCTGCATGCGAGAGCCCTGCTCCTAACTATCCATTCATGCATATTCATGTATGTGAGAGCCCTGCTTCTACCTATCCGTGCATATTCCTGCATGTGAGAGCCCTGTTCTTACATATCCGTGCATATTCCTGCATGCGAGAGACCTGTTCTTACCTATTCGTGCATATTCTTGCAAGTGAGAGCCTTGATCCTACCTATCCGTGCATATTCCTGCATGCGAGAGCCTTGTTTCTCCCTATACATGCATATTCCTGCTAGTGAGAGCCCTGCTCCTACCTATCTGTGCATATTCCTGCATGTGAGAGCCCTGCTCTTACATATCCGTGCAAATTCCTGCATGAGATAGCCCTTGCCCTACCTATCCATTCATGCATATTCCTGTATGTGAAAGCCCTGCTCTTACATATCCGTGCATATTCTTGCATTTGAAAGCCCTGCTCCTACCTATCCGTGCATATTCCTGCATGTGAGAGCCCTGCTCTTACATATCCGTGCATATTCCTTTATGCCAGAGCCCTGCTCTTACATATCCGTTCATATTCCTGCATGCCAGAGCCCTGCTCTTACATATCAGTGCATATTCCTGCATGTGAGAGTCCTGCGCCTACGTATCCATTCATGCATATTCCTGAATGTGAGAGCCCTGCTGCTCCCTATACATGCATACTCCTGCATGTGAGAGCCCTGCTCTTACATATCCATTCATATTCCTGTATGTGAGAGCCCTGTTCTTACATATTAGTGCATATTCCTGCACGCGAGAGCCCTGCTCTTACATATCTATGCGTATTACTGCGAATGAGCGCCCTGCGCTTACATATTCGTGCATATTCCTGCAAGTGAGAGCCCTGCTCTTACATATCCAAACATTTTCCTGCATGTGAGAGCCCTGCTATTACATATCCGTGCCTATTCCTGCATGTGAGAGCCCTGCTGCTCCTTATAAATGCATAGTCCTGCAAGTGAGAGCCCTTCTGCTACCTATCCATTCATGCATATTCCTGTATGTGAGATCCCTGCTCTTGCATGTCCGTGCAAATTCCTGCATGCCAGAGCCTTGCTCTTACATATCCGTGCATATTCCTGCATGTGAGAGCCCTGCTCCTACCTATTCATTCATGCATATTCCTGTATATGAGAACCTGCTCCTACCTATCCGTGCATATTCCTGCATTTGAGAGCCCTTCTCTTACATTTTTATGCATATTCAATCAATCAATAAATCAATCATACAATCAATCAAGCATTTATATATCGCGCTACATACCCGTGAGGGTCTCAAGGCACTTGGAGGCGGGGGGGGGGCTGCTACTGATCGAAGAGTCAGGTCTTGAGAAGTCTTCTGAAGGCCAGCAGGTCCTGGGTCTGTCGTAGGCTGGCAGGGAGATCGTTCCAGGTCTTGGCGGCGAGGTAGGAGAGGGATCTGCCGCCGACTGTGGTTTTCCGGATACGGGGAACTGTGGGGAGGGAGGCAGAGTGGAGGTTGCGAGTGGGGGTGTGGAAGCTGAGTCGGTTGTTGAGGTATGATGGTCCGGTGTTGTGTAGCGCTTTGTGTGCGTGGATGAGGAGTTTGAAGTTGATCCTCTTGTTGACTGGGAGCCAGTGCAGGCCTCTCAGGTGGGGTGCGATGTGGCTGCGTCGGGGGACGTCGAGGATCAGTCGTGCTGAGGCATTCGGGATTCGTTGTAGCCGTCTCAGGAGCTTAGCTGTTGTTCCTGAGTAGAGGGCGTTTACGTAGTCGAGTCTGTTGGTGATGAGGGCCTGGATGACGGTTTTTCTCGTGTCGGGAGGGATCCACTTAAAAATCCTGCGGAGCATTCGGAGGGTGTTGAAGCAGGACGTGGAGACGGCGTTGACTTGCTTGGTCATGGAGAGGGAGGAGTCGAGGATGAAGCCCAGGCTGCGTGCGTGGTCGGTGGGTTCCGGGGGTGTGCCTAGCGATGTGGGCCACCAGGAGTCGTCCCAGGCTAATGGGGTGGGTCCGAGGAAGAGGACCTCTGCTTTGGCTGAATTCAGCTTCAGTCTGCTGTCCTTCATCCAGTCGGCGACAGCCTTCATTCCTCTGTGGAGGTTGGCTTTGGCGGTTTTGGGGTCTTCGGTGAGGGATATGATCAGCTGGGTGTCGTCGGCATAGGAGATGATGTTGAGGCTGTGTTGTCGTGCGAGGTGGGCGAGTGGAGCCATGTAGATATTGAACAGCGTCGGGCTAAGGGAGGATCCCTGTGGGATGCCGCAGATGATCTCGGTGGTTCTTAAGCGGAAGGGGGGAGGCGGACGCTCTGGGTTCTGCCGGAGAGGAAGGATGTGGTGCAGGCCACGGCCTTCTCTTGAATTCCGGCGTCGTGGAGGCGTGCTGATAGAGTGCGGTGGCAGATAGGTCCAGGAGGATGAGGGCGGCTGTTTCTCCTTTGTCCATCAGGATTCTGATGTCGTCGGTGGCGGAAATGAGGGCGGTCTTGGTGCTGTGGTTGCTGCGGAAGCCCGATTGGGATGGGTCCAGGACGTTGTTGTCTTCGAGGTAACGGGTCAGCTGTTTGTTGACAATCTTCTCTGTCACTTTTGCCAGGAACGGGAGCAGGGAGATGGGCCGGGAGTTCTTGAGGTCCTTGGGGTCTGCCTTGGGTTTCTTCAGAAGGGCGTTGATCTCGGTGTTTTTCCAGTTTGCCGGGAAGGTTGCAGTCTCGAAGGAGTTATTAATTGTTTTCCAGAGGTGGGGTGTGATGGTTGTGCTGGCTTTGTTGAAGACGTGGTGAGGGCAGGGGTCGGAGGGGGATCCGGAGTGGATGGAGTTAATGGTTTTGATGGTGCCTTCGTTGCTGACGTTGGTCAAGGCGGTCAGGCGGCTGCTGCAGGTGGTGGTCGCGGGGGTGGTGGAATCAGTGGTGGGTGTGTCGGAGTTGAAGCTGCCGTGGATGTCGGCGATCTTGCGTTGGAAGAGGGTGGCCAGGGAGCCGCACAGGTCCTTTGATGGTGGGATGTCGTTGGTGTTGGAGCTGGGGTTGGAGAGTTCTTTCACGATGCTGAAGAGCTCTTTGGTGTTGTGTGCGTTGTTGTCTAACCGGTCCTTGAAGGCGGTCCTCTTGGCGGTCCTGATGAGTTGGTGGTGTCTGCGGGTGGCGCTTTTGTGGGCTGTGTGGCTGTCTGGTGTTCGGTTGTGGAGCCATTTCTTCTCCAGCTTCCGACAGGTGCGCTTGGATTTCCGGAGGTCTTCGGTGAACCAGGCGGCTTTCATGTTGGTGTGGTTAGTAGTGGAGGTCTTGAGAGGGGTGAGGGTGTTGGCGCAGTCATTGATCCATTGTTTGAGGTTGGTCACGGCGGTGTCTGGGTCGGTGGGGTCGGCGGGTGTTCTCAGTGCGAGGGTGGTAGTCAGTTGGTCCTTGGTGACCTTACCCCAGCAGCGGCGTGGTAGCTGTTGGGTGCGGTGGTGTTGTGGATTTCCTGAAGGTGAAGTGGATGCATCTGTGGTCGGTCCAGTGAGGTTCGGTGGTGTGGTTGAAGGAGACGTAGGGGCTTGTGGTGAAGATGGGATCCAGTGTGTGTCCAGCGGCGTGGGTGGGTGTCATTACGAGTTGTTTAAGTCCGAGGTTGGCGAGGTTGAGCAGGGCGGTGGAGTTGGCGTCGTTGTTGTTCTCGTTGTGGAAGTTCAGGTCCCCGAGGAGGATGTAGTCTGTGGAGGCGAGGGCGTGGGTGCTGACGAGGTCGGCGATGGTGTTGCAGAACTGTAGTCTTGGTCCGGGTGGTCTGTAGACGAGGGTCCCTCTGAGGGTGGTGTTGGGGTCGGTGTGGATCTGGAAGTGCATGTGCTCGGCGGTGGTGAGGGTGTCGTCGGTGTTGGTTGAGACTCTGAGGGTGTCTTTGTGGATGATGGCGATTCCCCCTCCGACTCCGTTGGTGCAGTCTCTGCGGGAGATCTTGTAGCCCTGTGGGATGGCTATGGCGATGTCTGGTGCGGAGGTGGCGTTCAGCCAGGTCTCCGTCAGGAAGGCAACGTCGGGAGCGGTGGAGTCTAGGAGGTCCCAGAGTTCGATGGCGTGCTTGCGAGCGGAGCGGGTGTTGAGGAGGATGCAGCGGAGGTGGTTGTGTACGCTGGCTGGTGGTCTGTAGGGCTGGATGCTGGTGTATCTGCAGTTCCGGCAGGCGAAGGGCCCTTGGGTGTGCTTCGGTGTGGCCTGGTAGCAGGGGTGGTCTCCTCCAGTGTTGAGTGCATGGAGGGTGCTGGAGTCGTCGTGCAGTCTGGTGTTGCGGGGGGCGCGGGGTCCAGGGGTTCTGGAGCTGGGCGCGGACCAGGCGCGGACGGGCGCAGACGGGCTTGCCTTTGTCGCGCCTTCGGCGCGCCAGCGACGTGCCTGCTCCGCGCTTCCGTGCGGCGCCCTCCATAAGAGGTGAAGTGAGAGGGAAGAGCAGCTGAGAGGTGGGAGCGGGGCGGCCAATGGGCCAGGGCACGGGGCACAGATGGAAAAAAGGGGGCGGGCTGCAGGGGAGCAGCGGCGGGAAGCGAGGAGAGGGGTGGCACAGAGGGCAAGGGTGCAGAGGAACAGCAATCAGGGGAACAAATAAAACAAATAACAGTCTGGTATGGGAAAAAAACAGAGCAACATATTCCTGCATGTGAGAACCCTGCTGCTCCCTATACATGCATAGTCCTGCTCGTGAGAGCCCCGCAACATATCCGTGCATGTGAGAGCCCTGCTGCTCCCTATACATGCATAGTCCTGCATGTGAGAGCTCTGCTCTTACATATCCGTGCATATTCCTGCATGCGAGAGCCCTGCTGATCCCTATCCATGCATATTCCTGCAAGTGAGAGCCCTGCTTTTACCTATCTGTGCATATTCCTGCATGTGAGAGCCCTGCTGCTCCCTATCCGTGCATATTCCTGCATGCCAGAGCCCTGCTCTTATATATCTGTGCATATTCCTGCATGTGAGAGCCCTGCTCCTACCTATCCATTCCTGCATATTCCTGCATGCAAGAGCCCTGCTCTTACATATCTGTGCATATTCCTGCATGTGGGAGCCCTGCCCCTACCTATCCATTCATGCATTTTCCTGCATGTGAGAGCCCTGCTGTTCCCTATATATGCATTTTCCTGCATGTGAGAGCCCTGCTGCTTCCTATCCGTGCATATTCCTGCATGTGAGAGCCCTTCTCTTCCCCATCCATGCATATTCCTGCATGTGAGAGCCATGTTCCTCCCTATGCGTGCCTATTCCTGTATGTGAGAGCCCTGCTGCTCTCTATCCATGCATAGTCCTACATGCGAGAGCCCTGCTCCTACCTATCCATTCATGCATATTCATGTATGTGAGAGACCTGCTTCTACCTATCCGTGCATATTCCTGCATGTGAGAGCCCTGTTCTTACATATCCGTGCATATTCCTGCATGCCAGAGACCTGCTCTTACCTATTCGTGCATATTCCTGCAAGTGAGAGCCCTGCTCCTACCTGTCCGTGCATATTCCTGCATGCGAGAGCCTTGTTTCTCCCTATATATGCATATTCCTGCAAGTGACAGCCCTGCTCCTACCTCTCTGTGCAAATTCCTGCATGAGATAGCCCTTCTCCTATCTATCCATTCATGTGAAAGCCCTGCTCTTACATATCCGTGCAAATTCCTGCATGAGATAGCCCTTCTCCTACCTATCCATTCATGCATATTCCTGTATGTGAAAGCCCTGCTCTTACATATCTGTGCATATTCCTGCATTTGAAAGCCCTGCTCCTACCTATCCGTGCATATTCCTGCATGTGAGAGCCCTGCTCTTATTTATCCTTGCTTATTCCTGCATGCCAGAGCCCTGCTCTTACATTTCCGTGCATATTCCTGCATGTGAGAGCCCTGCTCTTACATATCAGTGGATATTCCTGCATGCCAGAGCCCTGCTCTTACAGATCCGTTCATATTCCTGCATGTTAGAGCCCTGCTCTTACATATCAGTGCAAATTCCTGCATGTGAGAGTCCTGCGCCTACCTATCCATTCATGCATATTCCTGAATGTGAGAGCCCTGCTACTACCTATCCATTCATGCATATTCCTGAATGTGAGAGCCCTGCTGCTCCCTATACATGCATATTCCTGCATGTGAGAGCCCTGCCCTTATATATCCATTCATATTCCTGTATGTGAGAGCCCTGTTCTTACATATTAGTGCATATTCCTGCACGCGAGAGCCCTGCTCTTACATATCTATGCATATTCCTGCGAATGATAGCCCTGCGCTTACATATTCGTGCATATTCCTGCAAGTGAAAGCCCTGCTCTTATATATCCATACATATTCCTGCATGTGAGAGCCCTGCTCTTACATATCCGTGCCTATTCCTGCATGTGAGAGCCCTGCTGCTCCTTATAAATGCATAGTCCTGCAAGTGAGAGCCCTGCTCCTACCTATCCATTCATGCATATTCCTGTATGTGAGATCCCTGCTCTTGCATGTCCGTGCATATTCCTGCATGCCAGAGCCATGCTCTTACATATCCGTGCATATTCCTGCATGTGAGAGCCCTGCTCCTACCTATTCATTCATGCATATTTCTGTATATGAGAACCTGCTCCTACCTATCCGTGCATATTCCTGCATTTGAGAGCCCTTCTCTTACATTTTCATGCATATTCAATCAATCAATCAATCAATCAAGCATTTATAAAGCGCGCTATATACCCCTGAGGGACTCAAGGCGCTTGGGGGGGGGGCTGCTACTGATCGAAGAACCAGGTCTTGAGAAGTCTTCTGAAGGCCAGAAGGTCCTGGGTCTGTCATAGGCTGGCAGGGAGATCGTTCCAGGTCTTGGCGGCGAGGTAGGAGAAGGATCTGCTGCCAGCGGTGGTCTACCGGATACGGGGAATTGTGGCGAGGGAGGCAGAGCGGAGGTTGCGGGTGGGGGTGTGGAAGCTGAGTTGGTTGTTGAGGTATGATGGTCCGCTGTTGTGTAGCGCTTTGTGTGCGTAGATGAGAAGTTTGAAGGTGATCCTCTTGTTGACTGGGAGCCAGTGCAGGCCTCTCAGGTGGGGTGCGATGTGGCTGCGTCGGGGGACGTCGAGGATCAGTCGTGCTGAGGCATTCGGGATTCGTTGTAGCCGTCTCAGGAGCTTAGCTGTTGTTCCTGAGTAGAGGGCGTATACGTAGTCGAGTCTGTTGGTGATGAGGGCCTGGATGGCGGTTTTTCTCGTGTCGGGAGGGATCCACTTGAAAATCCTGCGGAGCATTCGGAGGGAGTTGAAGCAGGACGTGGAGACGGCGTTGACTTGCTTGGTCATGGAGAGGGAGGAGTCGAGGATGAAGCCCAGGTTGCGTGCGTGGTCTGTGGGTTCCGGGGGTGTGCCTAGCGATGTGGGCCACCAGGAGTCGTCCCAGGCTGATGGGGTGGGTCCGAGGAAGAGGACATCTGCTTTGTCCGAATTCAGCTTCAGTCTGCTGTCCTTCATCCAGTCGGCGACGGTCTTCATTCCTCTGTGGAGGTTGGCTTTGGCAGTGTTGGGGTCTTCGGTGAGGGATATGATCAGCTGGGTGTCGACGGCGTAGGAGATGATGTTGAGGCTGTGTTGTCGTGTGACGTGGGCGAGTGGAGCCATGTAGATATTGAACAGCGTCGGGCTGAGGGAGGATCCCTGTGGGACGCGGCAGATGATCTCGGTGGTTCTTGAGCGGAAGGGAGGGAGGCGGACGCTCTGGGTTCTGCCGGAGAGGAAGGATGTGGTCCAGGCCAGGGCCTTCTCTTGAATTCCGGCGTCGTGGAGGCGTGCTTATAGAGTGCGGTGGCAGACCGTGTTGAAGGCGGCTGATAGGTCCAGGAGGATGAGGGCGGCTGTTTCTCCTTTGTCCGTCAGGATCCTGATGTCGTCGGTGGCGGAAATTAGGGCGGTCTAAGTGCTGTGGTTGCTGCGGAAGCCCGATTGGGATGGGTCCAGGACGCTGTTGTCTTCGAGGTAACGGGTCAGCTGTTTGTTGACAATCTTCTCTGTTACTTTTGCCGGGAACGGGAGCAGGGAGATGGGCCGGAAGTTCTTGAGGTCCTTGGGGTTTGCCTTGGGTTTCTTCAGAAGGGCGTTGATCTCGGCATGCTTCCAGTTTGCCGGGAAGATTGCAGTCTCGAAGGAGTTATTGATTGTTTTCCAGAGGTGGGGTGTGATGGTTGTGCTGGCTTTGTTGAAGACGTGGTGAGGGCGGGGGTCGGAGGGGGATCCGGAGTGGATGGAGTTAATGGTTTTGATGGTGCCTTCGTTGCTGACGTTGGTCAAGGCGGTCAGGCGGCTGCTGCAGGTGGTGGTCGCGGGGGTGGTGGAATCGGTGGTGGGTGTGTCGGAGTTGAAGCTGCCGTGGATGTCGGCGATCTTGCGTTGGAAGAAGGTGGCCAGGGAGTCGCACAGGTCCTGTGATGATGGGATGTCCTTGGTGTTGGAGCTGGGGTTGGAGTGTTCTTTCACGATGCTGAAGAGCTCTTTGGTGTTGTGTGCGTTGTTGTCTAACCGGTCCTTGAAGGCGGTCCTCTTGGCGGTCCTGATGAGTTGGTGGTGTCTGCGGGTGGCATTTTTGTGGGCTGTGTGGCTGTCTGGTGTTCGGTCGTGGAGCCTTTTCTTCTCCAGCTTCCGACAGGTTCGCTTGGAGGTCCGGAGGTCTTCGGTGAACCAGGCGGCTTTCATGTTGGTGTGGTTAGTAGTGGAGGTCTTGAGAGGGGTGAGGGTGTTGGCGCAGTCGTTGATCCATTGTTTGAGGTTGGTCACGGCGGTGTCTGGGTCAGTGGGGTCGGTGGTGGTCTCAGGGCGAGGGTGGTAGTCAGTTGGTCCTTGGTGACCTTGCCCCAGCAGCGGCGTGGTAGCTGTTGGGTGCGGTGGTGTGTGGTGGGTTTCCTGAAGGTGAAGTGGATACATCTGTGGTCGGTCCAATGAGATTTGGTGGTGTGGTTGAAGGAGACGTGGGGGCTTGTGGAGGAGATGGGATCCAGTGTGTGTCCAGCGGCGTGGGTGGGTGTCATTACGAGTTGTTTAAGTCCGAGGTTGGCGAGGTTGTCGAGCAGGGCGGTGGAGTTGGCGTCGTTGTTGTTCTCGAGGTGGAAGTTCAGGTCCCCGAGGAGGATGTAGTCTGTGGAGGTGAGGGCGTGGGTGCTGACGAGGTCGGCGATGGTGTCGCAGAACTGTGGTCTTGGTCCGGGTGGTCTGTAGACGAGGGCCCCTCTGAGGGTGGTGTTGGGGTCGGTGTGGATCTGGAAGTGCATGTGCTCGGCAGTGGTGTGGGTGTCGTCGGTGTTGGTTGAGACTCTGAGGGTGTCCTTGTGGATGATGGCGATTCCCCCTCCGACTCCGTTGGTGCAGTCTCTGCTGGAGATCTTGTAGCCCTTCGGGATGGCTATGGCGATGTCTGGTGCGGAGGTGGCGTTCAGCCAGGTCTCCGTCAGGAATGCAACGTCGGGAGAGGTGGAGTCTAGGAGGTCCCAGAGTTTGATGGCGTGCTTGCGAGCGGAGCGGGTGTTGAGGAGGATGCAGCGGAGGTGGTTGGGTTCGCTGGCTGGTGGTCTGTAGGGCTGGATGCTGGTGTATCTGCAGTTCCGGCAGGCGAAGGGCCCTTGGGTGCGCTTCGGTGTGGCCTGGTAGCAGGGGTGGTCTCGTCCGGTGTTGGGTGCATGGAGGGTGCTGGAGTCGTAGTGCAGTCTGGTGTTGCGGGGGGCGCGGGGTCCAGGGGTTCTGGAGCTGGGCGCGGTCCAGGCACGGATGGGCGCAGACGGGCTTGCCTTTGGCGCGCCTTTCAGCGACGTGCCCGCTGCGCGCTTCCGAGTGGCGCCCTCCATAAGAGGCGAAGTGGGAGGGAGGATCAGCTGAGAGGTGGGAGCAGGGCGGCCAATGGGCGAGGGCACGGGGCACAGAAGGAAAAAAGGGGGCGGGCTGCAGGGGAGCAGCGGCGGGAAGCGAGGAGAGGGGGGGCACAGAGGGCAAGGGTGCAGAGGAACGGCAATCAGGGGAACAAATAAAACAAATAACAGTCGGGTATGGGGAAAAACAGAGCAACATATTCCTGCATGTGAGAGCCCTGCTGCTCCCTATACATGCATAGTCCTGCTTGTGAGAGCCCCGCAACATATCCGTGCATATTCCTGCATGTGAGAGCCCTGCTGCTCCCTATACATGCATAGTCCTGCATGTGAGAGCCCTGCTCTTACATATCCGTGCATATTCCTGCATGCGAGAGCCCTGCTCATACCTATCCATTCATGCATATTCCTGCATGTGCGAGCCCTGCTGATCCCTATCCATGCATATTCCTGCAAGTGAGAGCCCTGCTCCTACCTATCCGTGCATATTCCTGCATGTGAGAGCCCTACTGCTCCCTATCCGTGCATATTCCTGCATGCCAGAGCCCTGCTCTTATATATCTGTGCATATTCCTGCATGTGAGAGCCCTGCTCCTACCTATCCATTCCTGCATGCAAGAGCCCTGCTCTTACATATCTGTGCATATTCCTGCATGTGGGATCCCTGCTCCTACCTATCCATTCATGCATTTTCCTGCATGTGAGAGCCCTGCTGTTCCCTATATATGCATTTTCCTACATGTGAGAGCCCTGTTGCTCCCTATCCATGCATAATCATGCATGTGAGAGCCCTGCTGCTCGCTAGCCCTGCATATTCCTGCATGTGAGAGCCCTCCTACTCCCTATACATGCATATTCCTGTATGACAGAGCCCTGCTCCTACCTGTCAATGCATATTCCTGCATGTGAGAGCCCTGTTCCTCCCTATGCGTGCCTATTCCTGTATGTGAGAGCCCTGCTGCTCTCTATCCATGCATAGTCCTGCATGTGAGAGCCCTCCTACTCCCTATACATGCATATTCCTGTATGACAGAGCCCTGCTCCTACCTGTCAATGCATATTCCTGCATGTGAGAGCCCTGGTCCTCCTTATCCGTGCATATTCCTGCATGTGAGAGCCCTGTTCCTCCCTATGAGTGCCTATTCCTGTATGTGAGAGCCCTGCTGCTCTCTATCCATGCATAGTCCTACAAGCGAGAGCCGTGCTGCACCCTATACATGCATATTCCTCCATGTTTGAGCCCTGCTGCTACCTATCGGTGCATTTTCCTGCATGTCAGAGCCCTGCTCCTCCCTATCCGTGCATATACCTGCATGTGAGAGCCCTGCTGCCGTTTATTCATTCGATTACTGCATGCGAGAGCCCTGCTGCCGTCTATTCATTCATATTACTGCAGGTGAGAGCCCTTCTGCCGTCTATTCCTTCATATTACTGCATGTGAGAGCCCTTCTGCCATCTCTTCATTCATATTACTGCATGCGAGAGCCCTTCTGCCATCTCTTCATTCATATTACTGCATGCGAGAGCCCTGCTGCTGTCTATTCATTCATATTCCTGCATGCGAGAGCCCTGCTACCGTCTATCCATTCATATTCCTGCATGTGAGAGCCCTGCAGCCACCTATTCATTCATATTCAGGCATGCAAGAGCCCTACTGCCACATTTTGAGCTGGAAAAAGTAACCTTTTGTCAGCCATAAACCTTACTTTTTAATACTTGCAAGCCAAACCTAAGGTAGGCCCTTAAATGAATCTATATTGGGGTGCGTGGTATTTAACAAGTATAACAAGTGTATATATGTTTTACATGTCCTGCCAATGAAAAACTCCTAAAATTGTTTTTCACAGTTTTATGACCAATCTCTCTCCCATAGGTTAACACAGGGTTATCTTATTTCAATTTATGAGAGCTAACTTCAGATTGGGGAGCAGATAGAAAAATACTGTTCGCACTCAAATGAATTATAATGAAAAAAAACTTTATGGTAAAGTTGGTTCTCCCTACAAGAATATGTATTGGGCCCAGAAGGTGAGCAATGGGACCTGGGTGTAGCTGGGAGAGGATCTTATTAGAAGGATGGCTGGGAGGAGCAGTACCCCCCGCCCCAATTACATTTCAAGGACTAGGCCCACAGCACATACAAAGGGACCTGACACCAAGCCTGCCCTTGCCTTTGTTTTGCTAGACAGTTTGAAGCATGGACCAAGGAAAGAACTGACCAGAACCAGTTTTGGGGACAGGCCAGTGAATTCCCACACAGACTGCCACCAGGTATAAAAAGGGACCTTGAGAAGCACTCATCAGAACACTCCTGGAGCTGTGGAAATTCAGAGGTAGGACTACCCTTCTGCCAGAAGGACTGCCATGTGCTTAAAGGTCTGCCTTGGTGTTTGAGGAAGGAAGACTGGACCTCCGTGCGTTGATTCCAGGCTACCCAGAGTGGCTCCACAGATCAACTAGTTGACGACCTGCATGGGCTACAGGGAGAAAAAAAGACTTCCAGAGGCCTCCCTGAAACTGCCCAGCTGACCAGCTGCAACTGGACCTGTCTGGGTTGGCCTAATCATTTCTGCCAGCCTCTGCTGGAGTGGCTACTGATCCATAAGAGGTGCCCTTGGGTTGGCATCAGAGAGACGTCCTCTTGAGATAAAATGGGAGAAACCTAAGGTTTTGGCTTGTCACGGCTGCCAACCGGCCAGCTTATGCCAAGACTCACCCACTGCGACGATCACCAACTCGAAGCTCCAGTCGGATCTTCTCTTGAACTAAATATTAGGTTCATACTAAAATGCTGAAGTGGCTGGGATTTTTTACATTTGTTAAAAGAAATAATATTCATAAATTAAAATAATATATGGTAATTATTACATTTATGTTAATCTTCTGTAATGTTAATCTTAATCTGCTGTAACATTTTATTGTATTGTTTTAGGTGAATAATACATATTTAAATGTAATTTTCATTTTTGTTATTCATTAAAATAATTTAATATTTTTTCAATAAATATTAAAGTTCATTATTTTTCGCTATACTTTGCAATTGCAAAAACTTCACTCTTGTGTTGAAGATCTTGAAGAATGAAAAGTTACTAGCAGTGACTTAATACTTGTAAATGCAGCCTTAGTTGTCTCCAATCCCTGATTTCAGGGGTGGGCACATGGAAGACCTGTAGTCTACACTCGGAAAAGGTGAATAGTAAAAAAGTGCAAATTTACCTCTAGGTGTGTGAGTAAATCAATGCTTGTATTTTTTTTTTTTTTACTAGGACTCAACATCATTTACTTTTCAGTTTTTTTAGTCATGTAAATGATTATTGTATATTTTACCACTGCATAGTATCAACGCACTGCACAGAATAACCAGCTCTACTATGAAAAGGAATCTAATATGGAATGAGATAACAAGGACAAAATTGAGTTATCTTGCTGTAATTGTCCAGGAAATTCTTCAGCGAGGACATGATTTTATAGATTAGAGTGTAAAGAGAGTAACTTTAGAGGTACAAATGAGCAACAGTTAGTAAGATCAAAACTTCAGCGCCTATCAAAAAGAATGATTGAAAGAGAAACTGCAAAAACGCAGGAGGAAATACATCCGATCAAAACTGCTAGACTGTTCAGAGAATTCAGGAGCGAATGTTGAGCGAAAGATGGCTAATGACAGGGGTGGATATACAACCAGTTGCAACAAAAAGGGTAGGCAAGTGAGAACAAAATGGCGGCTGAGTGAAGAGAACAAACAGCCTGATTCATCAAGCCGAATAGCGCTCGCAAAGGGCCAGATTCTGAGAATCTGGCCCTTTGCGAGCGCAATTTATGCATTTGGGACTCATCATCCTAAATGCAAAAATCGGTAATTGCTAATTCGCTAAATTGCGAGGAATTACATTTAAGGAATCTCTATTTGAGATTCCTTAAATGCAATTCATGAAGCATTTTAAAATTGCGAAAATGCAATTTTGGGCCGCTATTTACCGAGAGGTCAGACCTCTCGGTAAATAGCAAAAACTTAGAAAAATGCTTTTAAAAGCATTTTTCTAAGTTGCATGTTGCACACACACATGTCCCTTGGACATGTGTGTGTGCAACACCTGTTTCAATTTGCATTTCAGGGGTGCTACAGGGTGTCCTTTGGACACCCCTGGCACCCTTTCAATCGCTATCTTATTTGCGAGTAGCAAATTGCTACTCGCAAATAAGGAATACTCCCTATTCATTCCTATGGGCCTTTTGGCCCATAGGAATGAATGGGGAGTTATTCCTTATTTGCGAGTAGCAATTTGCTACACGCAAATAAGGAATGTGTAGGAATCGCTATTTATTTAGCAATTCCTACATGAATACCGTTTTGCGAGTCCTTAATAGCGATTCGCTATGATTCGCTATTAGGGGCTCGCAAAACGGCCCGTTGATGAATAAGGCTGTAAGTAGTTTATGAAGCAAACATATGTCAAAAAATAGTTACAAAGCGAAGATAAGATATAGAAGAAAACCAAGAAAAGAGAGATAGTCTAGATGAAGTGGATCAATATGAGGTTTATTGTTGCTAAGAATTTCTTGAAATGAGTGGGTTTTATGATAGTGAAATCACATTAGGACGTGTGACAGTGGTGGCTGACAACGACGCAAGCACGCGCAAAATAAAATTAAAATAAATAAAACTTACGGAACGCAAAAAACTCTGCTCTGGTCCTCTCCTTTCCACAGGAACTGGATGACCAAGACAGCTTGGTTAGAAATGTTTAAAGTGCGCATGTTGAACTGGATATTGCAAGACAGCCGCACAAAAAGACATGCACACTTTACACAGTGAATAGACAGCCCACGCTCCTCCCTGCCGCTGTCACTCTGCAGCAGGCCGGCCCCCTTCCTGATGCTCTGTTTGGGACGAGGGATGAAAAATAAAATGGTAATAAATTAACATCCTATTTTTCATCTCTGGGGGTTTTGGAGGGATTTTAATTTGGGCGACGCCATCCCTGCTCAACAGTAGAAATGTGAGAAGAAAATGGCGGTGAAGGCCTCTAATAGATCCACTGTCAAATGCAGTATTGGGCAACATGAGAAAGAAGGGGGAAAGAAAGACCCAGTCAGGAGAAGGAACATATTTATTCTTGCTTTCGTGGCTCTGCCCAGTCTCTATGGATGGCCATGTCTACTATTGCGCAGACAATAGCTGTAATGGGTGAGGTGGACTGGTGCTTCTGTTCCTTCCACCACTGGTGCTTCTGTTCCTTCCACCCCTGGTGCGTCTGTGCCTTTCACCCCTGGTGCTTCTGTTCCTTCCACCCCTGGTGCTTCTGTTCCTTCCACCCCTGGTGCTTTTGCTCCTTCCACCCCTGGTGCTAACTTTAGTTCCTTCCACCCCTGGTGCTTCTGTTCCTTCTACCCCTGGTGCTTCTGTTCCTTCCACCCCTGGTGCTTCTGTTCATTCTATCCCTGGTGCTTCTGTTCCTTCCACCCCTGGTGCTTCTGTTCATTCTACCCCTGGTGCTTCTGTTCCTTCTACCCCTGGTGCTTCTGTTCATTTATGCCTTTGTCCACTGGGTCAAGATCATCGAGTTTCACATCCTCTTGGTCCTCTTGATCCTTCTCATCCTTTTATCCCTAGTCCTGTTTTTCCTTGCCCTGTTCCTTATTGTCTATTTGTTCCTGCTTCCGTCGGGTATTGTTAACCTTGGTCCTTGTAAAATAGGTCTCCCAGGGCCTGGCTTTTCTTGTTCTCGTGGCACTTGTCTTCCTAGCCCTCCTGGTGGTCCACCTTCTGGTCCATTTTCTCCTCTTCTTCTTGTCATCATCCTCCTCCTTCTATTCCTACTCCTTTCTTACCCACAAACCCTCCAAAATGAAGTTAGAGAGGTAAATCTTCAATCATGTCTCACAGATTTTAATTTTTTTGGCTTAAGGATTTCTGTTGTTGGGACAGCATTGTCAATGGCAGAAATGAGGTCTCAGTAGAGACAGGCCTTTGCCCACTTAAACACAGTTTAGCATATTAAAAATCGAAACTCCCATTCACCACGTTGTCCAGGTGGCTACAATGTCTGTGTGGCTGAAGGGGCAACACATGACATGGGATCAATAAGCATCTACGCTAAAATCCACTCTGCTGGGTAAATACTTTGAACACATGTGTTTATTCACAAGCAGCAGAGTGAACTCCTCCAGTGAAATATCCAGATGCATTACTTACCTGTCTCTTGCTTTCACTTACCCATTCCACAGACACCCCATAACTGTACCTCACTCAATCCACCTCCTGCGCGGGTACCAAGCACATTGCCCAGAGCACCAACTGCCTACTGTACGTATGTCACTGTCTGTGGCCTATATAACACCCATCTGTCTGCATCCCCTGTTTCTTACTGATCGTCAACTGCTGCTGTATTGCTAGGTTTAAAATACTAAGCAAGCACAGCCTCCTTCAAAAGAAGCCTAAAGCTAGCAAAAGGCCTGCCATAAGAAGCTCAAAAAGAGCCCAGCCCTAAAAAAATCATCAAAAGAAGCATCATGGACATTTAAAAACTATGTATTTTCATGAGTTAATAATATATTTATGTAACTTGCTTTAAAACCATACTCATTCTTCTTTGCAGCCAGCCAAACAATCCTAGACTGCAGTGAAAACCTCTGAATGCCATATCCTCACAGTCCTTAAACAGAAGTTTAATTCCTAGATTTGAATATTAAAATAACATACTTGTTTTTATTTAAAATTGATTTCGCTGTTGTTTTCATCAACTTAGCTTAATTCATGCACTTACCTTTGCACAAACGATTATGTTTTTGTACATGCACTTACATTCCAATGTGTCACACGTGTTGCATCTCCATTACAAGACGGCCACCACCCTACCATATATTGTTGTCTTTTATTTCTTCACGGCCGGCTAAATAAACCATTCATTCACACTATTTATCCAGCAACCAGTTAAAGTGTACATAATCTCTAATATTTATCCTATGGCCGATGAAATGGCAGAGATTATGCACTATTTTGCCAGCAGCCCGGTAAATAGCAGAAATGATGTACTATTTGGCCGGTAGGCAGGTAAATAGCCACTTCCCTTAAAAATATATAGTTTGGAGATAAACATCTTCATTTCATCTTGACGCCCTTAAAGGTCCCTCACATCTCTGCTATTCCCCATTATCAAGTTTTCTTTGAACTTGGTACACACAGTCCTGGTTTTAAAATTTTAAAAAATAGGACTACAACTACCAGGATGCAAAGCTAAAGACTGGAGTGCATGAGTTATTTATGCATGAAACTAAGAAACGTTAGCGTTCTGGGTTCTGGGTTCAATCAGTGCCTGATAGCTAGCTGAACTGTCCATTATGAACAATTTATTGTATAGGACCTTAAATGTTCCTAGCAATAATCAAACATGGACGGAAGAGGAATCCTTGCAGTGTGTTTGAAACGTTTTCCTCGAGGCCACACACATTTACAAATGGAGTTCATGTGTGAATGCTACGACTAGAACAGGTGAGTTTGAGAGGCAACCAGTTGCCTACAATTTCACAATGATCGTGCTGTATTGTGGGCTTGTACCTGGGCCTCACAGGGCCGACACTTAAGACACTGACACACATTTCCAGAACATATTCCCTGTTGGAGTTCCAATTCATAAAATCAATGTGCTGCTGGATTAAAAAGGCTGGTTAGCTGAGCCATATTCATGACAGGTTGCTTAGCTGAACGCTCTACCCAGAAATTCTACAACTATTGCCGCACTCCTCCTGGGTGATGGACCAGTGCTTAACATGTCCAGGTTGGAAAAACTCCATCCATGTTCAATTATAAGGAATTGTGACACCCTATGTGTCCTGGAGTAAAGCTAAAATATACACTCACTGAACTTATTTTGGAAACATTGGTGTACGAAAATGTATGGTTGAAACATGGATTACTCGTGGAATAAACTTGACTACGAATGGAAGACATGGTTCGAACGTTATTGGATTGTTAATACATATTTTTTAGCTGTTGTTCCTGGGTTGGAAGACCTCACCAGACGAGGCTCTGTCTTCTATATGGATATGTTTACACGAACGGATGGAGCGGGTTCCAGGTTGGCATGCCCTATATACTGCCTTGAGCATTGCAACAGCTTTTGAAGAACTTTACACTTTAGTGTGCATTTCTACCCCTTTAGACATGCAACCACGTATTTGGCACCAGAACTCATTTGTGGAGGCCCAGACATCTTTTCCATCAATAGTCTTTGACCCAAAGCAAGAGAGAGAAAGGCCAAAAAGGAAGAATGAAGGAGGAACTTTTAAGACAGGAAAATAGTGACAAAGGAAAAAAGCAAGGACAAAACATAACCTACAAGGGTTATTATAAGAGGAAGTGTAGGGTGGTGGAAGAGAGGAGTATGCAGTGGACTCAAGACTAGGCAGCAGTGAGCTCCCACGAAAAACATTGCATGGTTGGACTTATTATTTTGCTCGTTAAAATTTGTTTGCAAGGGAGCACATGATCACCAACTGTTTCCAGACCTACTCTAACACCTGATTGATAGCAGGCTCTCTGACCCCAGGGAGCTTGCTAAGGAGGCAGACTAGAGGCTCAGCACCAGGAGCCATAAGAAGGTACCTAGGAGTGGCCCCAAGAAGAGAGATTCAGGTTCCCCCTGCAGAGTGAAAGGGTACCTCAAGGAAGACACAGAAAAGTCCCAGAGCAACGTGAGGGAAAGGATTCCCATGCTCCTTCTGAGAAACAGGGGGGAGGTTCTGGTGGGCAGTAGACCAGGACATCCCATTTCCAACCCAGTTGCTTTGAGTGTTACCAGTTAGGACACAGGCAAGGGGCTCAGTCTTCCCTAAGAAACCATCCACTTGTGGGACCTCTGCAGGGGTGGATAATGTGGCCTTAGGGGTAAGTAGAACATACCTAATCTCTCTTAGTTGAGAGATAGATTGAGAGGGTAAGCTGGTGATCCCTGAGGGTGGGAGCCAACGCTTTCACTGGGTGAACGTGAATGAGATCCCTCTCACTGCTCTGAGGAACACCAGGTCAGCCAGACCCTGGTAGGGGAAGGACTGGCTTCCTCTGAGCAGTACACTGGACAGGTGTGTAGGATAACACAGAGACATGGCATTTTTATCCCCATGACTCTGGTATACCTGGAGTATGGTGGGGAGGTGGCCTAGAGGAGGGTCATAGTTCGTCCCCAGATGCCCAGTGACTGCATGTTGGGAAATGAGTTACTAACGGTGTCAGGTGAGCTGGGAGGGGTAGCCACCCAGGGCACCCTGGAAGCTCAGTTTTCTGGAGCTACCACTCCCAAGCAGGGGGTCCATAGGCCCAGATGGAAGTCAGGGGTAGGAAAGACTCATCCCTGACTCTTGTTCAGCTTCAGGGTACACACCCTGGGCTGAGTGGCAAGTCTCAGGCTACCACCTCTGGGCTGGTGGGAAGGAGAGTGGAAGAAAGGTGCCTAACACTTGGGGATGTTGCCTCCCACTCTGAGAAACCTCAGACATCAGAGAACCCTGGCTAGCCTGGGCCCTGGATTTTGTCAGTGTTGGTTGTTAGTGGCCTCTGTTGGTTGCTTTCCTTAAGGCAGAATTTTCCAGGGGAGCGGGACAGAAGTCTGCCTCAAGGAGTGGAATGGACGACATCACTTTTTTGGCCACAGTGGTGCTGTCTGCCTAGTGGGATGGATCTGTGAGCAAGATATGGTTCTGTGCTTCACAGATGGCGTCCACAGATGAGGAGAAGTGTTCCCCATGGGTCAGTCCACTGGCTCAGGAGAGTGTAGACAGAGGAGTCCAACTTAGTTCAGAAGAGCATAAAATTGGCCAGGACTTCTGCAGTTGAGGGTCATTGTCCATGTTCTAGTGCCTAAGCACGGAATCCCAGCAAAGTCTCCCCTGCCTTTTGAGTGGAATGTGGTCATGTTAGACTCTGCTAAGGTCCTTAGAGGTCCTCTAGGTCCTCTCTGCAGTGTCACCCACAAACTTTTTGCTTTACTCTCTTATTTTTCTAAATTTGTTTTTGTTGACCTTATGACTCAGTGCACTTTATCTCTGTCAACCAGTGTTAACGTGCTTGTGCTCACTCCCTAAAAAATTGTCAAATTGGCTTACACCTGATTGGGATATTTAATTTACTTCGAAGTCCCTAGTAAAGTGGGACAATATACCCAGGGCCTGCACAAGAAATGCTACTAGTGGGCCTGCAGCAATTATTGTGCCACCCACACAAGTAGTCCTATAAAATATGTCTCAGGCGTGCCATTGCAGCATACCAGCAGTCTGGAACTGACAATTCGACTTGGCAAAATACCTCCTCTGCCAAGCTTAAAACTCCCTTTTTAATACATAAGGTTCCCCTAAGGAAGGCCATCAACAGCCCATAGGGCAGGCTGCATGACATTTATTAAATGGTAACTTTTGATTGGGAGCAGGTAGTAAAGTCATGTTTGGTGTCTGAGGAAGTGTAATTTAAAATCCTCATTAACGAGAAAGTAGGATTGTAGGTCATAATTCTAAAAATGCCACTTTTTGAAAGTTGCAAAAAGAACAACTGTTGGACGCAATGCTGAACAACGTCAAACATTCACTCTCAGTACAGAGATATGGGTCTAAATCCATTGTTTTTATGCTCACCATGCCATTCTAGTTTGGACCCAGCTATATGCTAATCAGTCTTTACCCTGCTTCCCAGGGGAACAGTCCAGCCTGAACTGCCCATCCAGGTCCTCTCTGGACCTGAAGCAAGCATCCTGGGACCAGTTTGTAGTATTACCCCTCATCAGCCAGACTGGCTTGACACCAGTGGCATGCTGAGTATGGGATCCACGTCTGGGCATGCCCATTCCACTCAGAGTGACAAATGCAAAAAGAAACATTAATGGACAGAATGCTTAACAATGTCAAACATTCATCCCAGTACAGAGATCTGGGTCTAAATATATTGTTTTTTTGCTCACCGTGCCATTCCAGTTTGGACCCAGCCATATGCAAAGCGGTCCTGACCCTGCTCGCCATTGGAACAGTCCGGCCCGAACTGCCAGTCCAGGTCCTCTCTGGACACATGCATCTTGGGACCGGTTTTGGGGTATCACCCCTCATCATCTCTTTGCTCACTATAAGAAAGTTGCCATATATGTGCCCTAATCACTTGGTGCCTGCAGCCTGTTCCCGGGTCATATGACAAACATTAGTGTATTCCTCCCAGACAGTTTGATAATAGCGGGTCTGGGCGTTGGCAGGATGGGCTATCTTTGACTTGATGTAGGCAGAGCTGTCCCCTACCATACTTGTACTTCAAAGGCAGAGTTACAGCTCACACACAAAGGATTTCACAGTAGTCTATTGTGCCCAAAGCCCGACTGGGGCTAGGGTAGGGAGGCAGGAAATTATGACACCACTGTAGGGGGAAACTCCAGAAGCTTCTCCCACTCAAATGTCGGCACCAAGTATAAAAAGCGGACCCTCAGACCCACTCTTCATTCTCTTCTGAACCTGTGGAAGACTCAGAAGAAGAACTGCTCTGCTGCAAAAAGGACTCCTCTTCTACCCTGCTGCCTGAGTGAGAAGAACTGGATCTGCAACATGAAACCAGGTCCACCAGAGTGACTCCAACTGCTACTTGGATGGCCTGCTGATCAGAGATAGAAAAGGCTCCACCCATCTCAAACCCTCCACCTGGACGCTGCCTACTGTCAGACCTAACTGCCCCAAGTAGAGCCTACCCAGTCCTAGACCCTTGAAAGGAGGGCTGCTCTGCCAGCCCAGCTGTAGTCTCCATCAAAACCGGTGTGAATCGATGCGAAGTGATGCAAAACTCCGCAAAGCATCGTCTCACAACTTGGAACAAATCAGAGCGACGTAAAGCTCCACCACGCCCTCACCGCACAGCTTAATTGGAACCAACGCCGAATGACGAGAAGCCTTGTAAATCAGCACTGTGCCGTCTGCACCCAAAGGACATAAGGAACAATCATCAGGGAGTCAAACTTAGTACGGTGCCCCACCTGCACCCCATCGCACTCAGCCTGAACTTGTGACTTTGTTCTAATCCAGCATTACCAGATAACTTTAGCTGATATATAGTGTTCTGGTACTACTTTTATCTAAACCTTTATAATTGCATAGTTCCAATTCTACTAATTGGATTTTTATCATTTTGGTCTCAAATAATTTATTACATTTTCCTCTTTTTTAAATTGTTGTGGTATTTTTCTTGTGTTGTGATTCACTTTATTACTATTTGGATGCTGCAAAAATACTTTAAACAATGCCTCTTGGCTAAGCCTGACTGCTTTTGTTCCAAGATATCAGAAAGTTAAGCGCAGGTTAATTTAGAGGAAGTAGTAGCATGCTCCTCCAGAACCAAAGGTTAGTGGTTAAAATGAAGTGGAAAGGTGGATATCATGTTAGTGTTGCGCTGTCAGTAAAAGTAATCAATGCATCTACTTCAGTTTTTGTGTGGTAAATTCAATAAATAGGAGTTAGATTACATCATTAGCAGGGGATTTCTGACATCATGCACTGATTGGTAGGATGAATATTATTGCAAATAGTAATTTACAAAAGCTTTCCAAAAGTACTTTTTGCATTTTTTAACTACATTTTTTTATTGACAAATTTCAAAGACAAATGATAAGACTGCACATCCCCCCACGTCTCAGAGTCATAGGCATGTTATCTATATATCACAAGCAGATATCGCAATAGGTGTTCACCCCTTGTCTGCGGAAACCCCCACCACCCCACACTTAAACGCTTCCTGATCAGAAGGTTCAACCTGGTCAAGTCACATGCAGTTCAGAAGTCCAGAATCGCCCTATTCGATCCTACTTTTTTGGGCAACCACAACTCTTACAGATTTGCTTCTCATGCAGGGAGCACCAGTCCATGCCTCTTCTCCATTGATTCAGATCTGTCCAGAAGTACCTTTTCGAACACTGCAGCTGTTATGGCTATATGAGTGCCTGAAAGTCATACATCCACACCCTTGTGTGGTAGTAAGCATATGGGTGCAGATTTATGACCTTGTGAATCGTGTTCACTACATGTGATAGGTTCCATTTCTCCAGGGGAGCATGCAAGCCAACAAGTTGTTTAGCCAAGCCGGGTCATTGCCAAGGGGTTGTGGCTAGAATAGGGGAATGGGCTCTTGTTGGGTTGAATAATGGCTGCCCATCCAAGCCTAAATGCTACCCCCTGACTCATGGGCAAGAAGAAAATAACATTTTGTGGATGACAGGCAGGCACAAAGCTATCAGTGATGTGTTGCAGCAGGTGCAGTGACACTGGGGCCCAGGTGAGACTGGTGCATTGCACCCTGTTGTGGTGTGTTCACACTACCCAAACAGAGTTTGTGGGGGTTCATTTTCCTTCTTTGCGTTAGAGCCTATAGTACCCTTTAAACACCTCTGGGGGCAGTACTGAGACATTAGTACCAACATATCCCTAATTACCAGTGGCTATGCTACTGAAACATGTGTGTTTTCATATAAATACATAAATATGTAGTAGAATAGTGACATGAGCAAGGAAATCTGTGTAAAATAGTAATAGCTTTCAAAACAGTCATTGTTTACAAATATGTCATCTGGCACTAGGGAGGCACTGTTGGCAAACGTTGATACTATCTAGGATCCTAAGGTATGAAGAAGACATTACTGAAGGAGGGTCACACTTACAAGAAGTGATGATAAGGTCACAAGAGAGCTCACAAGTCCTCTAGTGCCAATAAGACACTGCTGCAGGAAAGTGGCCCCACCTTGGGTCACAAAACCACTGACAAGGCATTTACAAATGAAGATTTTGTGAATGGGATTCCTTAAAAATGAGAAAGCATTTCTGGAAAAAGTTGACTTTGCAACTGAAGTGCTGAGAAAGCACTGCTGGGACACTGATGAATCCCCTTAGTAATATGAAGTCACAGCTGGATGAAGCTCTCACTGCTGTAATCCTTGTCAACAGAGTCAGTTTTGTTTCTACCCACCAAGCTGCTGTGAAAAGCTGTAAGGTATGTTACATACTCTGTGCCGCTGGTGTGTCAGTCACATTGGTTCAGACACTCTAAGCTGTGGGGGACAGAATCTCTGTGACTAAATAAGGCCTCATTTTGTGGTACACTTCTGTGATGGTCCACCAGGGTAGCATTTAGACCAGGGCAAACTGGTGCAAGGGCAGCGACAAATCCTGGCATCCTAAACAGCTCTCTGTACCTGGGCTTGTCTGGCTGCTGCTCTTATTCCATCTTAATTGGGTGGACCTCAGTGTAGGCAGATGTTCATGGTCCCAGGAATGATGGCTGAACCCACCTTGTAGAACAGGGCCTGGGCGGCAGGTGCGCAAACAAAATACTATCGCTTCAGCATGCTGCTATAATTTGCCCTGCCTTGGGCCCGGGCATTTTTATTAACCTCTTCCTTCAGCACGTTGGCCCAAAACATAGTCCTGACGTCTTAGGGTGGGTTCATCTAGTTCCCCTGGCTAATGGCACACAAATGGGAGAGACATCTCATGTCTCCCAAATCTATATTCCTCCTTTACCTTAACGACAATTAAACCACCTTCAAAACTGTTGCAAAGTCATTATCATGTGCCCTGGGCACACCTCAACTTTTTGCTGAATGGAACTGGTGGTAACTGACTCTGACTGACCCTGGACTCTGTCTAACCAGGGCCAGTGCCAAGCTGAAAGGAACACATTAGAATACAGTTAAGACACCCAACATACACTAGGGTACACTATGGTATGGTGGGGTACCCCTGTAATTGGCATGACCTACCCCATAAGCCCCTAGTATATAATTGGGCAGGGGATTAAAACTACCCAGAAGTCGCCAGTATCCTGGGGCATGGCAATTTAGAGGCCAGCAGATTTTATGCACTAGCATGGGTGCAGTGCTGAAGCATGAGGTCAGTTTAAAAGCAGTACTGGTTGCCAGGACTGCTTTTAAACAGTAAATTGCTCCCCAACTCGACTTTGGTGGTAGGGGCACTTAACAATGGAAAACATGCAATGTTGTTGCATATTAAGAGCCCCCAGGGTCTCCCCTAGGTATCCCAGGGGTGGGGGGTCAGTTATCTATACGGTACACCCTTATAAAATGAGTTTTTATATGCCTGGGTAAAGTGAAATTTCACATTTCACATCCCACATTGTTTTAAAGGGCTGCTCAAATTCGACTTCGATGCTAGGAACACTGGGTAAGGAGAATCTGCAATATTTCTGCAGATTCAGAACCCCTGAAGGGGTGGGGTCCTGTAGAAATTAGGGAAATACTTATAAAATATGTGTTTATAAGCCCTGTTGCTAGAAAACTGGCCCAAGTCATTTTCCTCATTGCAAACCCCATGGCCCATAGGTTAACACCACAGGAAGTTATTAAATAATAACTCCTGATAGGAAGGATCTAGAGCCCCATTCAAAGACTTATCAGAATAGCAGTGCTAAATCCAACAATGTCATATTGTTGAATTTCTCCTAAAATGTACATACAAGAAGTTATAAGACGTACTTGTTTGTAAATCCAAACTCAGCCTTCCAGTGGTCTGCCCTGATTGGTCAGATTTAAGTGGATTAGCCAGGCTGCTTTGGGGAGGTGATAAAGGGCCCCTGGGGTCACCAACCGTCCTGGGAGGACAATGTGTTGTTCCATAGGAATGCCAGGCCAGGGTGTGGAGTCGTAAACCAGGCTCTTCAAAGGCTGAGGGGAGGCCTGAGTTTCAGTTTCACTCTTACACTCTTGACACAGAGTCAGGGCTAGGCTTAAGGAAGGTATGTGCAGATGGCAGGGGGAGAGGCCATGGAAATAAACCATCCCAGGGTGTCTTGCTGGAGAATCAGCGATTATGGATTTGGAAGATTGGTGCACTCTGGGACAACATAATGCCACACTCTACAGGTTGTGGTCATAACTATGAGGAGTTGCCCTGCTCTCATTGGTCAGAAGTGACCTGGTGCTTGACCCAGAGAATTTTTGAATAAGCAACTGAGAGGGGAAGAACCCTCCAGATCTGCTGCTTGAAACTGAATGAAGCAAGAAGTGCCCTGCTGAAAAGATTTTGCTGTGCAAGGAACTCTAAGGCCTGACCTGAAGACTGCACCATCTGAAACTACAGCCCTGTGGATTATCTTGCTGGAAAAGAACTAAAGAGTAGACTCCCTGAAAGCTACAGGTTAAAAGAAGCTCAACTGGAGCATCACCAACTACATCTACACCTTCGAGACCCATCAGTGGATTTGTAAGTGTTGTGTTCAAGTGGATTGCGGGATTGAAGTTTCACACTTTCAAGGATCCTCTTGGAGATTCCAGAACCTTGGATTGTGTGTTGGATACTTTGGGGCCTGCAAGCACAACTTCAGGAAAGAGTTCTAACTGGACCCGCCTGCTGGAGAAGGCGCAACACATTTGGTGAGATTCTCCAGAACCATATTTAAAGGTGTCCCTGTCAGAGAAAACGAAATGACTAAAAGGGGAACTATTGGTTTCTAAGCCCTAGAAAGTGACTAATCTTTAAAAATTCATATCTCTGGTTCCCTACAGTGGATTGTTTCCGTTTTGGTGTCATTTAAAAGATAAAAATATTAACTATTTCTATAAATTGGTGTTGGATTTTTATTTTGTGTCTTAATTATTTACTGACATGGTGTTTTTAAATGCTTTACATACCTGTCTTTGAAGTAAAGCCTGTCTGCTCGCAGCCACGTTACCAAGCGTTGAGCATAGGAATAATTTTCTGAGACCTATGCTGGGTCCTACCAATGTGTTAGTGGCCTTTTTGCCAGTGGCAGACCTACATTTGCCCCTACCAATAACCCACTTTCCAACAAAAACAAAAACCTCGTCCCAGCAGGGATAGCATGGAAAAAATCACAGGAAAACAAAAATATGTTACCTATCACGTCAAACTTCAGACGTGCAGGGGTAGCGATATAGGAAACATAGGAAAACATATCAAATATACTTCACATATCATATCGTGCTTTAAACAGGCAGGTACCACACAGTTCACCATCTGGCTGTTCTCGACTGTCCTTTCCTAAGGACCAATACGTCTTCTGCTCACTCATTCGGACACATAGTCTTTGTACTTTTGTTACGGCGCTGGCTTGATTCTCAAATGGTATCCCTGGGACTCTCCACTTTGCATTAGAGGTGTGACAATCTCTGCCTTGATCGTCTTCATGTCACAGTGACTGGGGTCCTCTCGTGTGGTGGGCTTGCAAAACTATCTTCATCATCTTCTTTTTCTGAATACACTTCTACACTCCCCTCATTCGGGCTTGTGGTGTTTCCTTACTTAGGATGTTCGTCTGTCAGAAAACATTTAAAGTGTAATATATTCCTTGAGACACTGCCTCTTCCTTGTTGAGCTGTCTCCCTTTCTCCTTTCATCTCAGTTACTGTCCATGAATGGGGCTCAAAAGACAGCTAGAATTTTCTTCCAGGGTGTCGGTATTTGATTAGGACTTTGTCCCCTGGCTCAAGGGATCTGTACCAGGCTCGCCGTCTTCTACTGGCATAGTCATTATGGGATGGCCTCTTGCTGTATAACTGTTGCTGTGGCTCATATCGCTTTCTCTATGCCTTCCTTTCTGTCTCTGCAATGCGGATCACTTATCTTTAGGCTCCTCACAAACCATTCTGCCTCCACATTGGCTTGGGGCCAACGTGGCATGATGCGTCAGTGTTGGGTGTCCCTGGACTGGAGATACTCCTCCCATCCAGCGCTGTTGACTGGAGGGCCATAATCAGTCCTGATTTCGCCCATTAGTAGATGCGCCTCCATGATCTTCTGCATCTTTGGAATAACATCTCTAGTGGATGTGCAGAATCAAATTCAAGGCACTCACGCTGGCCTTCAGATCTTTGTTTGGCACCTGCCCAAAATATCTGAAAGCTCGGCTACCGAGATACCTTCAGGCCCGTGCGCTACGTTCCAACTGCCGCGTTCTGCTTGCGGCCCCCAGAGTGAAAAGGGCGAGACTGGGGGGTCGAACTTTTTCCGCAAATGTTGCGACATTGTGGAATACATTGCCCCCAGAAATTCAGCACGCCCCTTCTGAAATCTGCTTCAAGCGACTACTAAAAACCTGGCTCTTTACCCAACCGCACTAGGCAGCTTCACTACGGTCCTCTTGGTTGATGGGGTTCTTTCAGCGCCAGGACACCTCCTCGTGAGGTAGCTGTTCGCGCTATATAAAATGCCGTATTATTATTATTATGTGGAAGGTATCAGATTGACTTTCGGATATTTGCCATATGTTGTCAGGGACTTTTTGCCACAGGACAATTGGACCTACTTCAGTGAGAACTGGGGCTAGTGGGCCTAGAAGGCTGGTTGCTTGGTCCTGGGTGCACTTCTGCACTGTTGTCTTGAGAGGATGTCTGTACTCTACACTGAAGTTATATTCTTGGAACTGTAGGATCCATTTCTCAAATCGCAGTAGGGGTTGAGAAGCAGATCCTTTAAAGAGAGAAATCAGTGGTTTACGGTCGGTGTAGGACATAATAGGGTGCCCAAAAAGGTACAAATGGAAATGGCAGCAACCCTAGTGCACCACAATTACCTTTGTTCAGTTGGAGTCAGTATTGCAGCTTGAGTATGCGACTGGGGCCTATTCTCCAACTCCTTGGTATTGTGACTGCATGGCTCCTAACCCTGTGGCGACTGGACCTACCTCCAGGCCTGATGTTCTCTGGGGGCCAAAGTATGCAAGCGTGCTTTACACGGACATCTCTGATTTGGTTTTCTGGAACACTATCTCTTGAGATGCACCCCCAACCCGGGATTTGAGCCCTGAGTGAGCTTTCAGAGCAGTGTTGTAGGATCAGCAAGGTTTTTTTTTAAATGGCTACAATAAGTGATCATCCCCAGGAAGCTTTGGACTCAGGACACTGATATGGGGGCTGATGCCGCTCATATGTCACATACTTTTTCTGGGTAAGTGGCAACTCAATTTTTCATGAAATGGTAGTCAAAGAAAAATATATCTTCCCAAAGCAATTCATACTTCTCCTTGTGGACAGTGAGACCATGATACTGTAACCATATGAAGCCTGACCCAGCCACGTCAGATGGTTTCCGATGGTAGGGGCATGTGCCAGGATAATGTTTCTGACGTTCAATACATCAGTGAGCCTCAAGAGTATTTCTTTTATGATATTCTGGAAAACGTCAGTGCACTCGAGATACCAAACTCAGTCTCTTGTACTGCCATAACCCCATGTGTGATGACAAACTAGTCATGTGTCATGAGTTGGGGTGCAGGGGCATCTTGTTGTACCCCACCCACAGGTCCAGTGCGTACCAATTTTAACCAGCTAGTTACTCTATGATATAATCAATAGTGGGGGTCAAATGACTCTCATGTTTGGTTTCCAGGTTGGGTATCCTCATCTTGCACTTATTCTTACAGCCTCAAGTTGTTGTTGTTTTTTTTAGCAACCACGATGGGGAAGTCCCAGGGGTGGGTCTGTGACTTTCTCAATAATTTCTGTGTCTTCAAGTTGTTTTAACTCCTGTTCGACTTCGGGTGCAGTTGGGATGCCACCCTTCAGTGAAGCAGGGCTATGGACTGGACTGATTTTTCAATGTGAAAGCACTCCGATTTTTTTCTTTAGGCGCCTAATTCCTTGAAAAGGCCAGGAGAACTCTTGCAACAACACATCTATCTCAACTGCCTGGATGGAGAAGGAAAGCTGGGAAATACCCAGATCCTGTGCAGTTTGGCAGCTGAGTAGGGACCTCGTCCCTTCTTGTGATACGTACACCTTAGCTCTTGTGTTGGAGTCACCATGGCTGAGGTTAGCAGATGTACTGCAGAGATATTGCATTTCCGAATGCATGACCCTTATTCTCGTGGGCTGGAGGGGTAGTGATGCATATTTCTCTGTGGCCATCAGGTTGATGGATCCCCCCGTATCTTTGAGGGCCATTACTGGGGCACACCGGAGTCGGAGCTGGCAGCTCGATGTGGCACCAGGTGTGCTTGGAGCCTGGTTTGACTGCATAAATAACATGCACTACCTTGGTCATCATCATTCATATCACTGTCTTCTAAGAATTCTGGTGCAGGTTTCGCTTACTTCTGGCTTAAGTGGCACACATTTCCAAAATGATTTAGCTTGCCACATGCCATGCATCTCTTTCCAGCCGCTGGGAATTTCCCCAGGTTTAGTTATGCACCTCCGCACCACAGACATGAGTGTACAGTCAAGGGTGTCTTGCTAGGCTGTGCTTGGGTTTTTGGGGCATCTTAATGGATTGTATTAACTGACCCGGATTTCACAGACCGTTGTAAGACCATTTACATGTGTGATATCCTGGCCTTGGACAGCTCTTTCGATCAACCCACTGCAAATATATCCTTCATTGGCATGTTGGGAGGTTGAAGGATATGGGCTCGGAGCTTGGATGGGGCACAACACTATATGAATTGAGCCCAGATCTCGTCGTCTTCAACAGGCAGGGTGCTGGTCCTGCCCAATTCTTTAGTTGTGGATGAAAAAAACATGGATAGACTTCTCTGGACGCTGGCGTGCCTGGTGGAGGGGCATGTTAGGCGTTGCCACTGATCTAAATGTGGAGACCGGCAAGAGGTAAGCTTTGACAGGGCGCCACTGTCGGAGGAGAGGCCTGCTTGGTGTTGCAGCCATTTTCTCCCCCCTCTTTGCCATATGGTATGGCTGGGCTATTGTTTTGTTGTGGTGTGAGGAGGCTGCATGGGCGGCCAGAAGTCAGGCAACGTGAGAGCGAGTGCAGGCACCAGCACTTGCTCGAGATGCAGAAGCACACTAGCCACCGTGTGTCAGGCTGTCAGCCGGCTGCACGAGCCACCAACTCAAGATTTGGATCCCCGTGGGCACCACAGCAGGTGTCAGTGGACCATAGTAAGATAGTGTGGAGCAGAGGAGGCCTGTAGCCAGGCCTTCCTGCCACCAATGTAGAATGCGGCCTGGACAGTAGTTGCGCAAACAAACCAGACTCACTCCAGTATGCTGTTTTAACTTGCCCTATCTTGTGCCAGGGGAGTTTATTTTAACAGCTTCGGGCAGTGCATCTGTCCAAACTATAGCCAAGACGTTTTAGGGTGGGGTCCTCCAACTCCACTGGTGATGGCACACAAGTGGGAGACACGTCTCCCAACACTAAATGCGTCTACAAAGGTGTGTGCCAGACTGCAAGATGAAAGTCTTTGCGGTTCTGTGACTTGGCCATGCATTCAGTACTCTGTCTAACTAAGCCTCCCTCTAGCGACTGACTATAGTCCGGACCCCATTTTAGATTCCATGATGTACAGGTGGCACTTTGGAGTCATGCAGCCCAGCATTCATATATATATGTGTGTCCTAAACAGTGCTGAGAAGTTCTTGACCTCACCCTGTGTCGCTTACAATAAAAACAATCCCTCTAGACTTCATAAAGACTGCAAACCATCTACAGGAAGGACATCGGTTTATGTGGGTATCCCAGACAACAATATCTGGTGGTTTCTTTCATCCTCTACTTTCCCCCCAACCCCCAAGGCTCCACTCCCTTATAACCAAAGAACCCTATCCTTGCTAAGAAACAAACTGTGTAGTAATGCTAACTTGGTATGTGTTGCACAGTATTTATTACACTATCTCATTAATTCTCTACAGTCATTGCATACTTTTTCAGCAGGTAAGGCTTGGAATCAGCTACCTCTGGAACCTGTGTCCCTTGGGTCCAAATTGTTATTCCAGAAATAGCTCAAGACATGGCTTTTCTCCCTGTGATAAAGCTGTGGCAGAGGATGATTGAACTTCATATTCTTTATCACGAGCTACTCCTTGGAGTAACTGCTTTCTCTACAAAACATCTTCATTCATTTATTCATTCATTAATTCATGCCAATAAGTGCCATAAAACCCACATAACATAGCATAAAAGTTAGTCTCTGAAAGTTGGACTACAAATTCCAGCTCTGAATTGCACCAAGCAAAGGATCCGGATGTCATCTGTGAGGTTTGGGCATTCCCCCTTATAAGTTTTGATAACACAGTGCCAAACTGGGCAATTCACACCACTGTTCTCACGTATATATCATAAAAAGCCGTAGGTTTTGAAAGGACATTTTGTGAAATATTCCATTATTTTCATTGTCTGCCAAATAAGCCTGGCCATGCTGAGTCCCAATCCCAGGCAATTTGTGAAAAAATGGTGGTAATAATAGAAGATAAAAACAGTTTGACAGTGAGATATTTGTAATTCTTAAAAAGAAAAATGCAATTTTATTACATTTGTAGTAAAAGCTTCATAAGCATGGAGGTACCTGCTGGTCTCAAGCTCCAATCCCAGCAGAGTCAGCTCATTCTTCCATCCTTTTCAATCAATCACAGTATGTGTACAGAGCACTATTTACCCGTGAGGGTCTCAAGGCGCTGGGGGTGAGGGGGTGCTGCTACTGTTCGAAGAGCCAGGTCTTGAGGAGACTTCTGAATGTGAGTAGGTCCTGGGTCTGCCGTAGGTGGGTGGGGAGGGTGTTCCAGGTCTTGGTGGCGAGGAACGAGAAGGATCTGCTGCCGGAGGTTGCCCGTTGGATGCGGGGGACTGCGGCAAGGGCGAGGCGGCAGATCAGAGATGGCGGGTGGGGGTGTAGAAGGTGAGTCGTCTGTTGAGGTAGGCTGGTCCGGTGTTGTGGAGTGCCTTGTGCGTGTGGGTGAGGAGTTTGAAGGTGACCCTCTTGCTGACGGGGAGCCAGTGTAGGTGTCTCAGATGGGGAGTGATGTGGCTGCGGCGGGGGGTGTTGAGAATCAGACGTGCCGAGGCGTTCTGGATGCGTTGAAGCCGCTTCAGGAGTTTGGCCGAAATTCCTGCGTAGAGTGCATTTCCGTAGTCCAACCTGCTACTGACAAGGGCCTGGGTGAACGTTCTTCTCATTTCGGTGGGGATCCACATGTAGATCCTGCGGTGCATACGGAGGGTGTTGAAGCAGGAGGAGGAGACGGCATTGACCTTCTTAGTCATGGAGAGGGTGGAGTCGAGGATGATTCCTAGGTTGCGTGCGTGGTCGGTGGGTGTTGGTGCTGTTCCCAGTGTGGTCGGCCACCAGGTGTCATCCCAGGCTGAGGGGGTGTATCCGAGGATGAAGACCTCCGTCTTGTCCGAATACAGCTTCAGTTGGCTGTTCCTCATCCATTCTGCGACGGCCTTCATTCCTTCATGGAGGTTGGTCTTGGCGGTCTGAGGGTCGTTGGTGAAGGAGAGGATCAGCTGGGTGTTGTCAGCGTAGGAGATGATGTTGAGGTTGTGTTGTCGGGCGACGTGGGTGAGAGGGGCCATGTAGATGTTGAACAGTGTCGGGCTGAGGGATGAACCCTGGGGTACGAGGTTGGTAAACAAACTACTATTAAATTCGGTAACTGGAACACTTGATCATTTGGTGCTAAGAAGTTACAGTTTGTGGAGTGACTTTTTCAGGGAGTTTGATCCACCATCTTCTGGAATCTGACCACTGGAGATCGGTGTAGGAAGCTGATCTTGCTTCATTATGAAATAATACTTTTTTCTTGGATAACGTATACTTGAAACTAATTCCTTTTAGGTGTACAATCTTGTGGCAGATAGGTGAACTGAGAAAAATGCAGACAATAATTTGTCCAAGATCACAATATCTGTACAGATTTGAACCTAGGTCATCTTTTCTCGAGGTTACAGTGTAGAAGCTTGATGTGTATCTCCACCATCCGAAGATCCGCCATCCTTGTCCCTTACATGCTGAACATTTTGAAAGACACAAAAAGGGCTACAATAAGTGAATTTCACATTTTATGTGCTTTCCTCTTGATATCAAAGTTTTGTAATTCACAATTGTAAAATATGATATTTCAATATTGCTCAGCAATGCCTGTATGTTCTTGAAGCTAATAGTAGCAATAATGTATTTGGTAAAACACACACCTCACATGTGTAAGTGCGCCATATTTTTCAAGTGAATTTCGTGTTTTCATTTTTCCATGGTGGGCATAATCTCTACAGGTGCAGAACTTTCAAATCAATCATGGAAGAATGTCTGGCAGACCAGCCTTGCAAATCCTTCTAAGGGTTTCTTGGCTTTTATGATCTGATCCCTGTGGTAACTTGAATATCATTACCTTTACATACTATCATTGTATGGACGTAACTATGATGTTCTCCAGACACTCTGTTGGTAGGGGCTTGAACACCAGTATAATCACATACTACCTTTGTGAATCAGGTCCAATCTGTGTAGAGAAGTTATCTACACACACTGTCTTTATATGAACTTGAACATGCTTACCTTCACATATGATCTCTGTGAGGTCTTAAAAATCTTCATAACCACACACTATCTCTGTTGCGACTTGAACATCCTGTGTAACTACACACTATTACTGTGGGGACTTGAACATTCCAATTATCACACACTATCTCTGTGGGGACTTGAATATTACTATAATAACACACTAGCTCTGTGGGGACTTGAAAATCCCAGACACAACTAACTATCACTGTGGGGACATGAACATCCCAATAATCTTACACCATCTCTGTGGAGACTTGAACATCACTATAATAACACACTATCCCTGTGGGCACTTGAATACATGTATCTTTACACACAATCACTCTATGGACCTGGCCATGATAATATCCAAACGCTATGGGAGTAATTGCAGTAATTTCATGTTACTCTCCCCGTTCGCGTATTTATGAGTAATTTGGCACAGACATCCTGCCGCAGGAGCACCAGAACGACAAATATAGCAAGCATGAGTGGATGCGGACTGCTGCTGTTCGGTTTCTGATACATTTAAAACCATTTTTGTAGCTATTTTCTTAGCATGAAATGCATCCTCAGGTCCATTTTGTGCATTTTGCACTCTGAAAAAAGTGCTAAATGCTGGGATATGCTCCTTGTCCTTGCATAATTCAGCAATATTTTTAGTAATTTGCTGTAATTTCGTATAACGATGCTACAGAAAATAACGTGAGGTGTGTGTGTGTGTGTGTGTGTGCATGTGTGTGTGTGTGTGACATGTGAGCAAAATTACAAAAGCAAACGTTAAGTTACATGAGGCAAAAAGGGACAAATGTGCGCAAACAAAATACAAGAGATAGCAAACGGGGCATTACAGGAGGAAAAAGTGACATGTGTGCCGGTTACAAAAGCAAACGTTAAGTTACATGAGGCAAAAAGTGACAAATGTGCGCAAACAAAATACAAGAGATAGCAAACGGGGCATTACAGGAGGAAAAAGTGACATGTGTGCCGGTAACAAAAGCAAACGTTAAGATACATGAGGAAAAAAAAAGTGACATGTGTACAGGTTACAAGAGAAAAAAAGTACAATTAGCGGCATAATACTGCAATATAATACTGCAATATAAGGCCGACACTCAAGTACAAGAACAAACGTTATGTAGGCAGTGGGGGCATTTGAGCAAGTATCTAAAGCAAGCAAAATGTAGGAGGTAGCAAACAGTGTGTTACAAGAGATAAGTGACGTGTACCTGTTACAAAAGAGTTCCAAACACCCGTGCGCAGTGGTTACAGACCAGAAGGGACAGGGGTACCTTGAGTGATTTACCCAGAAGCATAGGATATGGCGCAGGGTGTTTCTATTTATTTTAAAATGTATGCTAATGCTAGCCCCAACGACCTAGCTATTAAAGTATCTGGTTCTGCGCTGCACAGGCAGCCTTTTTTAATATATGTTTGAGCGCAGCAAATGCAACGCTTTTTAAAATGTGGATTGCTGCAACCCTCCTAACAAGCCTTTCATTGTATACATGAATTGTTTGAAACTGTAATATTGTGTTCAAGAAAAGGCGTTTTTAAAACCGCTGTTTTTATTTATTACAGATGCAAGACCCTGCAAAAACAGCCGTTAACAATGCACCCCCCGGCGCTGGACACCCCTGTAATAACCAGCAACGCCGGAGAATTGACAGCCCCGCAGACAGGTATATATATCTAGAGTTGTGTAGTTCTACGTAGTTTTGTACACCAATCTCTCAGAAGTTCAGTTTTTCTAATGGGGTTCTCATGTATGTATGCTTTTACAGCTTATGATCCAGATCTACAACAAGTTCTTGAAGACCTTATGGTGTACCTCGATGCTCAAGGAGCTCTGAACAGTGTGCAAAACACTACAGTTCCTACATGTAAATAAAAAGGCCGTTGTTATTTAAACTGTCTAAGAAGCTGGGGAACTGGGGTAGGCCAAAGTCCTGACCCTGTGGGTGTATAGGGGGACTCCGCAGAAAGATGGCTAAGGCTGGGTATTATTTTTTTCTTTACAGGGGCCCCTATGTTATGCACGGACGTCGCGGCGGTACAAGAGGCTGCGCAATGTTCAAAAGAAAGACCTTTGAAGAGGAAAGCTTTAACGTGTAAAGAGGGACCCCCGTCAAAGAAAGGAGCTGAGAAAAGTACTTCTAAAGAGGGACCTGCGCCAAAGAAAGGAGCTGGGAAAAGTACTTCTCTAGAAGGACAGGCGTCAAAGAAAGGAGCTGCAAAAAGACCTCTATCAGGTGTGTTTTTGACAAAAGGGTGTGAGAAGTACTAGAGGTGTTACAGACTCTCAAGCAGAAGGGTCCAGCGGCTTGTAGCAACGCCTATATAAAAAGGTGGCTGTGTAGAACTTAGGATGGTGGTGATTGTACGTACTGTTTTATGCTTTCTCTAATATATATATATTTTTATGTTTATATTCTAGAAGCGTCTCGGAAACATGATGCTGAAGAGAGGTCGGCGCAGCCATTAAGGGACATAACAGCAACCGCCCAGAGCAACAGAAATGGCGCAAAAGGCGTGAGTAGGCGTGTACGCCATGAGAAACTCTGAAAGTCCTACACACCATCCAACATGATGAACAATCCTCTAGAACAAACTATTCTGCACAGGGGCGGGGTCAGCACTGGAGGACTGTTTACAAACCCAGATAACACAGGGCAGGGTCTGTGTAAAACCCGTACATCGGGTCTGAGCCCTCTCAGGGTATCAAAACGGAAAGGAGTCTCAATCAAGGCAACCCTTAAGAAGAAACATATGGAATCAGAGAACCGTCCCTACCCTTTAAAACGTACGAAGCCCAACAAGGTATTCACAGACCCCCAAACCGAACCCTTAAACCTCAATAAGACGGCTCAGGTGCTACCAGAGGGCCAGGCACAGCCCTTAAGCCCTGAGAAATAGAACCCTAGGACCCCTGAGCCCCAATCTAACACTTTAGACCTATCTGTAAAAAGTGATGCTAAGCCCTTGAATGAGGCAAATAACCATGAGCCCCAAGGAGGTGGTAGCTGTACCGCAGGGTGTAGAAGAGATGGCGCCTCCACAACCTTCTAAAACAACGCGCCTCTCAAATAAATATCTGAAGCTAAAGCCAGGGGTCCCGAAGCTACAGATAGCAATGCCCCTGGACAACCCTTTGACAACGCAGGATCCACCCTGTGTCCTGAAACCCCAGACAGTTCCAAATAAAATAACGGTTCATGTAGAGGTGCCCGCCCCTGATCAGACCCCAAAGTCGGCTATAAGCGTTCAGGACCTGCCTAGGGTCTCAAAATGTTGTAATACTCAGCCCTTAGGAGGTCCTTCTATCATGAGCAGCGCTGTTCTCAATGCGTTGGGGGCTTTGTAGATAGTGTAGGTGGAAACCCAGAAGCTGTGTACAATGGGGCTTCGAACACAGAGGGTTTACAGAGCCCCGGTAATCAGGCACCACAACATAACACAGCCATTTCAGCTAGGACCCCTGATTACAACGACAGCTCCTCACAATCCTCATACCCTTTGTCCCCTAGTGCCCCGCCGGAAGCATACGATCCGACCAGCCCCGCGCCCAGCCCCGTGTCCAGCTTAAGCCCCACATCGCCCCCCGCAATATGTGGGGATAACAATACCCCCTTGTCCACCACGGAATTGTCGTTTATGGCATGCCCCTTTGGCACTTTTTTGCTCATGCCCACACCATTTCGTTCGCAATGGGTCCCTATTTCTAGAAAACTAAAAGCACTGGCGTTACAGAATGGGGCTAAGACTGTTAGCGGGAAAGAGGGTCCTGAGGAGGCGTTAAAGAATGGGGCTAAGGCTGTTTGCGGGGAAGAGGGTCCTGAGGAGGTGTTACAGAATGGGGCTAAGGCTGGTAGCGGGAAAGAGGGTCCTGAGGAGGCGTTACAGAATGGGGCTAAGGCTGTTAGCGGGAAAGAGGGTCCTGAGGAGGCGTTACCGAGATGGGGCTAAGGCTGTTAGCAGGAAAGAGGATCCTAAGGAGTTACAGCCATTTATAAGGCCGCGCAAGCTGGCCCCACCTAATCAGGCGCAAGACGCTTCTGTAAACACACCAGAGGTATTGGGGGCTCATGTAAAAGAGATGCAGATGGCGGTTAGAAAACTAAAGTGCCAAGCGAACGCCGCACACTTAAAATTGGGGCTGGGAATTACCAGTAACATATGCAAGAGGGCGGCACAACAGAAGGTAGTGCAAAGGGTTGATATGTGTAAAAAAGTGATCATACAGACGTGTCAGGCGGCTGTGGCAGACATATGGGGTATAAGGGCGTGACTATGGCCGCGCCAAACCTTAAAGAGCCCCATGGCCGGTGTTGCTCATAAGAGGCCCCCAAAATCAAAATATAGCCACATGGTCCAAAGGTTGCTGACACAGTCCGCATGCTTCTTACATCGGCTCAGGCAGCGTCCACCTGTTTCCCTAGAACCCCTCAAGCAAGACAACCCTGTTTCCCTAGAACCCTTCAAACACGGTACCATAGTTTCGAGACCAACGCCTGAAACATATAAATCAACACAACACACCCGCCAATACATAGGTGCAGAAGCTAACATACCGAGAGTCGGCCATTTGAAGGGGTCAGGGGGAGGAGCGTTAAAACTCCAACACGCAAAACATTCAGAAGGACATAGGGGTGGATCTGTAGTGGAAGCCCCCATGAACAAGACGTACACAGGCACAAACCCACCGGTTCACATAGGCTGGGGCTTGGTGCCTAGAAAAGCCTGGGCTCATTAAAAAAAACAAAAGTGGGGTAATAGTGCAAAGCAACTCCGGCTTTTAATACGCAAGCTGAAGAAGGCTAGAATATGCGCTACCCGCAGGTTTACAAGGACCCCAGAGACAGGTCCCGACCTGAACCCCAAAATGACGCATCAAAGAACCCCTCAGCAAGACACACTCCTACTGATGAGGGCCCAGAACCCTTGATTTTAGAGAGTGTTAGAAGTTACAGTCGCAATGTAGAGAGGTTTAACGCTGTAGAACATTATGAGGAGTTCAGATTTGTTAACCTACACCAAATAACATCATCCGATCATGGGGTTCTAGCTATACATCAGGCTGTGCAGGAGCTCATAGGAAGGTTGTTACACGATGTGGGACCTAATGACTTTTTCCAACTCCGCTTCCAAGGTCAGGGTTTTGACAGTCCTTTGTTCACCAGATGGAAGGCCCGCGATGTGTTTGACGCTGTGCAATTTTTAGAAAACCTCTCAAGGCTTTTACAGAGTAAGGCTGAACTTTTAGAGTTATAGCCCTCATTGTACGGGGGCGTGAGGTGGGTGTTTCCAGACCTTTAAAGAGCATACTATACAGTCAGATAATTGGAAAGAAACACCGATGGCTGCTCAACTTTAACAACAACGCGGCCATTACATGTCTGGCGGCCAGCATCTTGGGGCTGTGGATGGATCGCAAGACCCCTGATGCTGTCATCATGTCTAGAGTGGCTGAAGCCAATGAGGTTCTTGAAATACCTCCTGACCGTATGGTCGGCTTAGGTGACATAGGTCTTTTTGAGAACTATTTCACAGTGACGGTGAAAGTTCTTTATCACAACGGCTCCTGGCAGCTTTACAACAGGGGAACGTATGAGAAACAAGACCGTGTATGTCCTTCACAACGAAAATCATTTTTATGGAATCTTGAACCTCAAAAGTGTTCTGGGGGTCAAGTATGTGTGCGCCCACTGTGACCATATATACAACAATACAACATATCATCAGTGTGAAATGCATTGTAAGATGTGTCAGAGGGACGGGTGCATAGAAGACCCTACCCTGAAGGTGAGGTGCAGAACGTGTAGGATATGTTGCCGCTCGCAAAACTGCTTGAGCATACACGAGAAATCTTTTAACTGCATCCCTAAAATGGATTGCCGAGAGTGTGGGCGGTATGTGGCAAAGGATCACAAGTGCAAAGGCATGATATGCCCCCGTTGCCATGTGTCTTTCACGGATGGCCCCAACCATCAGTGTTATATGGTTAAAGGTCGCCCCCAGACCAAGACCGAAGACTATATAATGTTTGATATACAGTACACACAAGAGACGGGGGTACACCAGACTAACTATATTTACGCACACCACCTAACTTCCGACGATAGTTGGGAGTTTGAAGGACGAACATGCGTTGGTGATTTCCTCAGCACTTTCATTCAAACCAAATTCCAAGGGTATACCCTGCTCGCCCACAACTCGAAAGCCCACGACTCATTCTTTATTCTGCAAAACATGATTCGTGAAAAGATACAAGTGGAGCTCATAACCCAGGGTTCTAAACTGATGCTGATGACGGTGTTCCCTTTACAAATACGGTTCATAGACAGCCTGAATGTCCTACCCATGAAATTGAGAAAGCTGCCAAAGGCCTTCAGGTTCCCGGGGTGTAAAGGTTATTTTCCACACTTTTTAACACCTGGGCTAACCAGAATTATGTGGGGCCCATGCCTCCTCCTGACAGCTACGGGGTTGAATACATGATGCCGGATGAGAAAGTGAGCTTTCTACAATGGTACTCTGAAAACAGTGAAAAGGAGTTTCACTTTCAAACAGAGTTGAAAGCTTACTGTCAGGCTGATGTAATGATCCTGCGGCAAGCTTGTAACCTCTTCAGAGATGTTGTGGTGTCTATGACTAAAGAAGTCACAGTCTTGAAACCTAACACACCGACTAAGAAAGTCAAGGCCTTGAAATCCAAGACCCTAACTAAAAGGGGCATGGCCGTGAAATCCCAAACCCCTGAAATGCTAGAAGCGGTCGAATACATAGACCCTCTTCAAAACGTCACTTTGGCCTCCATGTGTATGTCCATCTACAAGCACATGTTTTTGAGGCCCGAAACTATCGCTCTAGTACCGCCAGACCTCTATAACGGTAAACAGAAACGTTATTCAACCCCCTCTATCCAATGGCTCATGCACGTCTCTGAGAAGGAAGACATACAGATTCAGCATGCCTTACAGGGTGGTGAATACCGTCTGGGCCCCTATTACCTGGACGGGTACTCTGTAATTAAGGGCGTGCTGACGGCCTTTGAATTCAACGGCTGTTTTTACCGCGGCTGCCCAAGTGTTACAAACCCCACAACTATAACAAACTGATGAGTGCCAAATTTGAACACTTATACAGACGTACTCTGACAAAGGCCCAGTATGTTGAAAAGCAGGGCTTTCCTATGAGAATTCTTTGGGAGCACGAGTGGCAAGACATGTTAAACTCTGACACTGGCCTCTGCTCTTTTCTTCAGACTCGTGATTTACCCAAACCTCTGGAGCCCCGCAATGCCTTATTCGGGGGTCGCGAATGCCATACAACTGTACAGGGCAGCTGGGGAGGGTGAGAAAATACACTACTATGATTTTACCAGTCTGTACCCTTTTGTGAACAAAATGAAGTTGTACCCGTTGGGTCACCCCACCACCATCTATAGAGATTTTAAGCCCCTAGACGAATACTTTGGGCTGGTCAAATGTGAAATCTATCCTCCTAAGCAGCTTTACTTTCCGGTGTTACCATGCAGAGTCGATGGTAAGCTGATGTTCCCCCTCTGTCGAACATGTGCGATGTGTAAAGAGGTTGACATTTCTAGACACACCGAAGAACAAAGGATGTTCACAGGGACCTGGTGTAGCATCGAGGTAAAAGCTGCCTTAGAGAAAGGGTACAGGCTCGGTAGAGTACACGAAGTGTGGCATTTGAAGAGCACTACAACACAGCTCTTTGCTCCCTACATTAATTTGTTTCTCAGAGACAAACAGGAGGCCTGCGGGAATCCAGCATGGTGTACTAGTCAGGATGCAAAACAGAAATACATCGATGACTACCACGCTCACAAGGGTATCCGTTTACGCCCCCATCTGATAGAGGTCAATCCTGCATGCCGCCAGTTAGCCAAACTCTGTCTCAACTCCTTATGGGGAAAATTTGCACAGCGCACAAACCTTTCAAATACTACCTTAAAATGCAGATCCTGATGAACTGTTCAAGTACATGTTTGCCCTTGGCTACGAGGGGTCCAGCTGTGAGTTTATCGATGACGATACCTCTGCTTTGTGTTGGAAATACACCCAAGAGTACCCCACATCGAGTAACAACATAAACATTTTCATAGCCTGCTTCATGACAGCCCATGCTCGTCTAGAGCTTTACGGGGTTATGGATAAGCTCCAGGATCGCTGCTTGTATCATGATACAGAGTCTGTGATTTTTCTGAGCAAACCGGGGGATGAAGACCCTCCTCTAGGGGATTATCTGGGTAATCTGACCAGCGAACTAGATAAGGATGAGTATATATTAGAATATACGTCCTCCGGGCCTAAAACATACAGTTACCACACAAACAAGAACAAAGTGTGTATGAAGGTCAAAGGAATAACATTAAATGTCAGCAACACCCTAAAAATCAATTTTGATAGTTTGAAGAATCTGGTGCATGAATACGCTACAGCAGACAATTCTGAGAATGCTAAAACCATAGCCGTGAACCAACCCTGCATAGTCAGATCCAAAAAGAAGTGGGAAATCACAACCCAGCCCCCACATAAAACATTGCGAGTTGTTTTTGATAAAATGGTCCTGACCTCGGACTATAAAACACTGCCTTATGGTTATTAGACCCACCCATTAGAGAGACTGCCGCCACAGCATGGACACTAGGTTACAGCATCCGTTCTCCTGCGTGCTAGCAGGACCCTCAAACTGCGGTAAAAGTTACTTTATAAAAAAGCTCTTAGAAAATGCCGCCTCTGTTTTATCCCAAACCCCTAACAACATTGTGTGGCTTTATTCAAGCTAGCAGCCTCTTTATACAGACTTGGGACGGTGGTTCACCCATATCAAATTTATAGAGGGTATACCGGATAACCTCAACGATGATGAGCTACTGCCCCCGACCCTTGTAAATATGATAATTGTTGATGACCTTATGCGTGAAGGTGGTGATCATCCGGAGTTAGAGAGAGTTTTTACACAATATTCACATCATCGCAGTCTAAGCATCTGCTACATTGTGCAGAACTTGTTTTACAAGGGCAAGAACAGTCGGTCTATAGCTCTCAACGCTTCATACCTTGTTTTATTTAAAAACCCTCGTGACAAACAGCAAATAGCCGTCATACCTAAACAGATGTACCCCGGAACCACACACTTCTTCATGGAGGCCTCTAACGATGCTACATCAAAATCCCATGGGTACCTGTTGGTAGTCTTAAAAAATGAAACTCTAGAAGACTATAGACTGCGGACTGATATTTTTCCCACAGAGCTAACTGTAGTTTACACCCCAAAGCCCAAGACCAGGACCTATAAAAAGCAGCGCTGATGTCTTTTAGAACCATTTACAGACCCTCCCTTATAACGCACAGTGTTAACCATGTCTGCACAGCTACGCCGCAATTTAGCTCTCCTGAAAATGCTTGTTACAGCCAGCCCCCAACACAGAAAGGCCATCCTGGGCACCGCTTCTGACGATTTAGTGTCTGCCATTTCAGAAATAGCCCTAAACACCCTAAAAGGCAACGTTCCTATATCAAAGCGTCAGTTACAGGTTTTGAAGAAGAAGAGGGGTCTTATCAAGAAGCTCAGTAATAAAAGGGCCACACTCATCACCAAGAAGAAACTGGTGAAACAGCTTCGGGGCTTTATAGGCAACTTCCTGGGTATAGCTATACCTGTAATTACAAGCCTCCTCGCGGGCCGGTGATGGATCATGCCACAAAAATGTATCTGGACTGATCTAAACCCCTACGACAAGGCTAACCTTTACACCAGCACTCTTAAATTCTTAAATTACTACACACAGTGGAATACCGAGAAAAACAAGCTGACTCTATATACCCCAGACTCTGAACAACCAGCAGCTCCGGCCAACGACCCTCAGCCCCTACAACCGCCTCCCGATCTTGCAACATCCTCAGATACCTTTGTTGGCGATCTTCTAAAAAATATAAGTCAAAGGCACAGAGGGGCGGCGCAGATGATAATGAGTAAACTCGCAGCTTCTAAAGACCTAACTTCTTGGAATGTACGAGGTAAATTTCTCTACAAGGGCCACCCGGTTGCAGGGTCGCACATGTACGATCTAGTCAAAAGTCTCACGCACCCCAAAATCCTAACGCCTCAAAATGCACCGAGAGGTTGGGAGCAGTTTCTGCGAGCCGCTGCTGAACTCAATATACCCTCCACGCTCGTTGGTAATAATGAACACCGGCGACTGCTAGACAATTTGAAGGACCCCCTACTGCCATCGCCTACAGGTTCTGAGGGTCAAAGGCTATCCCCTAAATGGGCTACTCCTGCACCGCCGGTGCCAGCTCGCAAAAAGAAAGTGCCCAAATCACCCCTCCTGTGGATTACCCCTTGATGTTTCTAAAGACTTTTTTGAATAATTTTGTGTTTTATGTGTATAAATGTGTCTGTTTTTTTATTCATAGGTTTCTTCAATAAAGTTTGTCATGCTAATGACCAACCTACTTACCTGTTTGTAATAAACACCTGTTATAACTTTTCAATCTGTCTCAATCGTTTACAACATTTATGGTGCATGTATATTGAAATACCGAGACTGAATGCATGTTTTAAAAAAAAAATATATATAATGTCTTTATTTAACACGTTCAACATTAAGCATACATCTGTTATAAACAGTTTTGACAAGCTACATATTCTGTTTTCACAGGTGTGACCGATGCCCTTGTGTTTTCTTTGACATATTTCGCAACTATACTGTCATTGTGAACAAGATCCCTCGAATATAGATTTAAGACATTTCTAAACGAAACACCCTGTGACATTTTACTGATAAAATAAATAGTGTTCCCCGCATGTGATGGCTGTGGATTCCTGGACCCTTAGCCTGTTATACCCCACCACAGCTGCAGCTTTTTTCACAAACTTGAATATAGGCTGTGTATAGATACTGTGCTCAGGGAACTCTGCTGTACTGTCAAACACTGTAACCCGGTCCCTAGCTATAAACACGGCAGCCCAGTGGGTCCCACCCTTGTCATGAGGGTCTGTGTTAAAAACTAGGGTGCAAGGTCTTTCTGATCCTATTTCGGTTGGTAACCCATCGCTAGGGAAAACCCCCCAAAAGTATTTACTAGCGTATTTATGTCTGCTTAAGAAGTCACGTATCTGCACAGTATCCATTTCACAAATGTTTTAAAGATAGTCAAACAAAATCTGTCTTGCGTGGTTGATCTGAATGATCCTGTCGAATACCGAGAATACGACCATGTTCACATTAGCTACCAGTGGATCTGCGAATCGTATTTCAGCTTTTAGATTCCTGTTTTTGATCAGGTTGTAGTGATCGCCATCTGGTGTCAGGTCGAATGCGAACAGCGTGTATCCGCGTCCATAGCCTTCTCTTGATACTGCTATCCCGCAGTCCCTTTGATGCTTCCCGGTTATTGAAACCAGCCCCTGATATTCCCTGATGGAATGACCGGCTGTAAACCTGGGTGTGTAGGGTTTAGCAGGAATCACATTGCCCTCGTGGACCAATGCCGCGTAGTTGATGTTGTAGTGTTTAAAATTGAAGGGGTTTGAGGCGTAGGTGCCGCTAAAAGCTGTATTGTCCACAAAACCGATGATGATGAGTTTGGGTAGCTGCCCCAGAAATAAATTCTGCTGTTCTGTTAAGCGGGTACCTGCAGGGATACTGAATACCTTCAGAAATACTCTTTCCATAGCGTACTTGGCGTTGGATATTTGCAAAGCTTCGGGGACACTTTCACTCTCTTTACAAACAGGCTAGCAGACAGTATGTTCAGCTTGTACTGTTCCGCATCCCCGTTGATGAGGCAGAATTAGTCCTTGTTGCAATTGTGCTTGATCTTAAGATCAATTCCGTTGATGAGCAGTTTATCTTGGAAGAAGAGGTCCGAATGTATGCGCCCTAGGAGGTCAAAGGTACGACTGGCTGCAGCATGTCCTGCTCTTTTTATAAAACCCTTATTGGCGCCATCCAGAGCTGTGATTTCAAACTGACCCTGTGTATCCCTGTGAAAGAGACCAGCTGAAAGTTGTGTGTCAAGGGCGTCGCTACTGTAATTTAGAATACTCTAGATGTAGGCTCTGTAGGCGTACATGTTATCGTTCTGTGTGATGAGTCGATCGCCTAGGGTGATGTCCACTTGATTAAACATGGTAGCTAGAGGGTAAGCGATCGTTGCCACTTTAGCATCATCATCAATGTCGGACCCATCCGCTTTTACGATTTTACACATAAGATGCAGCAGAGTGTTGTTGAGATCCAAATACATATCCGTGGACCCTGACACAAAAAACTCTATTGGGGCCAGCAGTGTCAATGCTGCTAGAGGTGATACCTCCATGAAGAAGCTGTTTTCGATGCTTGTCTGCGTGGGTTTTAGAGTAAACAAGTCCAACTCTGATTTGGAGCACTCACCAGATTCACAATGTACGAAGGCCATGGTGTTATTTACGAGGCTTTTAAAAAATATTTACTTTAGAGCTGCATCGCTTCTTCGCAGCTCTCTTCCGTCTTGGAGCTCTTCTTTTCTGAGGGCGTTTTGAAGCGGTCCTCGTTTTTTTATAGGGGGCTGGGGGACCCTTGCATCTGGAAACACGCCGTTTCCTTTTGACACCAGCGCTTGGCTTATACATCAAAGCCGCTCCTTCTTGAGGCTGCTTATTCACGCGCTCTGCAACCGCCGATGTAACAGACCCCACCACCTCCTGGGCAATGTTTGTAGCAGCCGCCTTAACGTGAGGTTTTGCAATTTCATAGCCTCTTCTCAGGGAAGGCATAGCTCTTCTAAACAGACTCCTGAAGAATCCTCCTATTCCAGCCCCGTACATAACAGGTGAACCTTGAAAGTACAGTGGGCCTCCATAACCGGCTTGGCTTCTGTAATAGTCCCTGTACATAGAAGGATCCATAATGCTAAGGCATTATGGATGCTTAATATCCCCCGTCGTGTCTAGGCCTTAATGAAGCTTAACAATAACTTTCCTGTATTTAAAGGCCACCGGCAGACTGATCATCGTAGATCATAATTGAAATAGTGTCAAAATGGTTTTTAGAAACTGCGACGTAGTCAGGTTTGTTAAATTGTATGTTGACCATCATATTATTATCACCCTGTACATGGACCCATCTTAACAGCGGCGAGTAACTATCCCCGATCCTCTGAGACTCCACAATATCACTATACACATAGAGCGTGTAGAACCCGCCATTAACATTGGGGCATGTGTGATCTTGTTCCACAGGGCTTTTCACATGTTGTACTGTACCTAAAACCATTCTTAATTTACCTGAGCAGTGTTGTTGCGATTTATGGATTTAAGAAACACCTTCCTTCTTATGTTATCTAGTACCAGATGAATATTCGGATGTGGTTCTATGCCAGCTATGGATTTGTTGATGGCTTCGACAACACTTGAAACGAAGGGAAGGATGTGTGAATGTCCATGGGGTCCTGTTCCCGCTTGATGTGAAACTTGGTTTTGGCCACGGTAAATGTATTCCATGTTCTAGGGTATTGGATTTCTGTTAGGGCAACCTCCCAGTCCCCTTTCAGGTCCACAGGCTTAGCCAGTTTGATGATGTAATTAGAAATCTGATTGTTGGGGAACATGTCCTTAGAAGTGTTGGATGGTAATGTTATATAAAAGGGCGTAGTCTCCATCTTAGCAGTGGTTTTTTAGCTCACACAGCCTTCAGGGAGCTGGTCAACACCCAACTGTTAAATTTCTCCAGCCATCCGCGCCATTTGACATAGGCCTGGCTCTTAGCAACGCAACCTCTCCTTTTCAAAACCTTTTTAACCCTAAAAAACACGGTTTGGATCATCGGGCACCTTTTGTAACTTTTCCTTGTAAAAGGACCCCAACACCGTTTCCCCATCGTAGTCCTTTAACCTGTAAATGTACAGCCCTTCCTTAAGCTCCACACTTTCCACTATAAATATTTCAGCACTAAAAGTCTGTTGGTAACCCTTCGTGAAGACTCCTTTCAATTTTGAAATCCTCACGTGATCACCTTTTTTAAAAAACTGGCTTCTTCACCTTTGTACCGAAATTACGGCCATACACATTTCTCCCAACAGTTAACAAATTATTAGGTGTTACCTCTTCGGGTGCCATTTTGAGGGTCCTATGATAACTGGCATTATATACAGCTAAAAAAGCCTGTAGAACATCGACGTATCTGTATGTGTTGTTGGCTGTAAAATACTGCCACATCTTAGACTTTAAAGTTCTGTTAAACTGTTTTACAACCGCTGCTTTTACCTCCGTGTGTGTTACAAAATGTTGAACATTGTGCTGCTTTAATAATTTCTGAAATGACTTGTTTAAGAATTCTTTTCCGGCGTCTGTTTGTAGTTTTTGAGGAATACGCCCCTTAGCGTAGATGGCCTTAAAAGCGGTTGTGACGCTTGCCCCGCTTTTATCACGCAGCGCCTCTGCGTAGGCCTTACTTGGACAACACATCCATGACTGTTAATATATAACAGGCGCCGTCATTACGTTTTGCTATATCTTGAAGGCTGATTATGTCCGCTTGCCACTGATAATCTATACACGCATTAACGATTGTAGGACGCCTCTTAAAGCGTCTTCTGGCAGGTTTATGTAGTGCGACCTTTTGCAGAGTGCCCCTAGGCATCAGTTCTTTTCGGTGTTTCATCCTAGGTTCAAAAGATAAATATTGACACCCCCTTAGCGGTAGAAAGAAAACAAACTTTCATGGAAAGGGTCTACTCCTAAAATATATATATTTTTTTTTACTTACCCACACATTTTCACCGCCCTCTGCGGCTGCTCTGAAATCTTGAGAGTCTGTAATATCCATCGAGGACCCATAATCTTCGACGCTTGTATCAGGCTGCTGCACAACTACCTTTGTAGAACTCATAGCCATCTGAACATCCATGGTTTCATAGATGTGCGTATTAGGAGGTGGCATAGTTTGATTTTCTTTGTGCATTATGAAGTAAGTGTATCCAGCAGGGGTTGCTCTCTAGAGGGGTCAAATAAAATACAAAAAAAAGAAGAAATATTAACGTTCGCTAGTTGAAGAAATAAAATACATCCTTATGTAAATGGCTGCTCATAACATTTTGACTAACCTTCACATTTTCACAGCCCTCAGCGGCGGCACTGCCATTTTGAGAGTTGTTAATATCCTGCGATGCCCCATCAGCCACGGTTCTGACATCTTGAGAGTCACTTATAGCAGCCGAGGCCCCCATCTTTGACGCTTGTATCAGGCTTTTGCACCGGGGTCTTCTCAGGAACAACACTCTCGTGAAAACCCAAGTCTTCATAGACGGGAGTATTAGGCGGAACTATGGTTTCTTCTTCATCGTCCTCCAACTCCAAAAGTATGCTTGGCAGATACGAACCGTTGGCACTCGAACACTCGCTAGAGCTGCTGTCGCGCCTAATCGGGGGTGCCTGGCGCGGCCAATCCTTGAGACCAAGGGCGTCCATGCGCTTACAAAGGCCACCGCCAAAAGCAGTAACGTCGCAGCCCATATACTTAGGTTCTTCTGGTTGAGCATTCTCGTCCATTACCAAGGGGCTTACGGTTCTCTAATAGCTACTGATGGGGGGCTGTGAACCATCAAACCAAGGTTTTCTCGCGAATGGGTTGTAGCTCTTCCTTTCTGCCATGGCGACCCTTCACGTAGTCCAGCGGCTGCTTGCTACATCAGGCTCATGCCAAAGGCTTATATGTATTCTAAGAAACCACAACCCCTAAAAGAGGCGTATACCTCTACACCACAACAGGGACACATGGCCTGAGGGCGGTTCCGCCACACCTCTGTTTCCAAAAAAACCCAACCCTCCCCCTGTGATTCATCCGCCCCTTTTAGGACAGCTGCTTTTTAAACACCCTTGGCAGCACAAGAGCCGCATGTCACTTTGGGAACCCTTGGCAGCACACAGTGACAGGTGTCACTTTTGCGGCCAAAGTTCTTTTGCGACCATAGTAGTTGCTGCCAATAGTTTGCTGCCAGATCTGTCCGGCCTGCGTGATTGAGGCCCGTAGTTTGCGGCCAGGCCTGTCAATTTCAAGACCAGCAGTTTAAGACGAGAAGTCCAGGCATGTCACTTTTTTAAGACCAGCAGTTTAAGACCAGACCTGTCAAATTTTAAGACCAGACCTGTCAATTTTAAGGCCAGCATTTTAAGGCCAGACCTGTCACTTTTGCGGCCAGAGTTTGAAGTAAAGGTATCCCTATATACTACTTGAATCTCTCCTACCCACACTACTGGGCAGGGAAACCTTCTTGGATGTCTTTATTGTGGAGCGGGCGCACAAATCGTTGGTGCTGCTGTCGGTGGCAGAGATATTAATAGATGCATGGACCCAACTATGGATAGGTTCACCTGTACTGATCTACATGGTAAACAATCCACCAAGATACTCAAAGAGGGTATGGTCAACTATGCTATGTTCGCTATATGGAGGTTGCGCCATCCCATTCGTAGAGAGGGCACTTGCATATCCTCTACACATAATACTTGGTCACATATCGATTTCTGGTTAGCCACAGCAGATATATATATGCTTGGACGACTGAATTTGTGCATGCGCCGGTTAGATTAGAAATAGCCGTCCCCACCCACACACCGTACCAATATACATGGCGCCTAAATCCTAAATCCTAGTGCTCTACAAAACCGAGTTTTTAGAGTAGAATTGCTTCAGGCTATAACTGAGTATTTTGCACATAATGTAGACTCCGTGGATAGTGCTAAGGTGCTTTTAAGGTAACATTAGGGGCTTCTGCATCAGTAAACATGTTCGTATACTCAAAGATATCCAAAGACAACTGTCCAAAATTGAAGAAGAAATTACGAACCTAGAAACTACATATAAGACCACATTAGATCCGAAGATATTGGCTGAAATTCGAAAGCAAATGGATAGATATCATGAGTTCGTATACGACGAAATTAAGTACCTTTCGCACAAGTACACGGCCAGAGCCTATGGTAAAGGGGGTAGGTCAGGTAGAACACTTTCCAGCAAGTTAAGGCCCGCACACACTGCATCATATATAACTCAAATTATAGATAGTCAAGACACATCTAAGTATGACACCCCTTCTATCACACGTTGTTTCGCGGACCATTACATGCGCCTATACACTGCCAAGACGAATACAACTCATACTGAGATAAACAAATACCTAGATGATATTACCCTGGTGTGGCTTTCCGATGCTCATCGGGAATACTTTAATCACCACATAATGGAGGATGAGATGCGGGAAGCTATAAACTCACTGCCGACTAACAAGGCACCAGGTATAGATGACCTTCCTAGGGAGTTCCACAAACAATATAAAGATATTAAAGATATAATACTCCCTCACTTAGCAGCAATGTATGAGGTAGCTTATGAAGAAGGAATATTGCCCCCTTCGCTACGTGATGCACTTCTAATCACACTCCTCAAACCTGACAAAGATCCGGCTAGATGCGACTCCTACCACCCACTATCATTAATTAACACAGACGCTAAAATACTGGCCAAAATCATTGCTCTTACTCCAGCCGTTGGTGCAAAACCTGGTCCTTCCAGATAAAGCTGAATTTATTCCAACGCGATCAACTACACAAAGTATACAAACTTTATTTGCCATGTTCCATCATCTACACCCGGAACTACTGGCTTCTGTGACTCTCCTCGATGCTGCTAAGGCATTTTATTCTGTGGAATGGCCTTTTATTTTTCAGGTTTTGAGACGAATGGGATTCCCAGAACCATTTCTGAAATGGATTGCCCTATTATATACACAACCAAGTACTTGAATACGCACCAATGGTAGCACATCTGATCCTATTAATATATTTTGTGGCACACCCCACGGCTGCCCATTATCCCCACTTCTATTCAAACTGGCACTAGAGCCTCTCGCGTGTAAGATTCGTCAAAAACATGCAGATACAGCCCTGCAATTTCACCTGCGGCCCATAACAATATCACTGTATGCAGATGACATGGTCCTCTACACGGACACCCGGACATGAATTTAAATAAACACATCCAAGAATATATCGGATTCAAATACTTCTCTGGCCTCAGCATAAATTGGGATAAATCAGTGGTAATCCCACTTACTCCTGTGACAACTAAACCGACACTTGATTATCCGCTACAATGGTAACCAGACCCAATTAAATATTTAGGGGTTTGGATACACCGAGATCCAGATCTAGTTTTCAGAGAGAACTATGGGAAAGCAATACCTAGACTGGAAGAACAGGTGGACAGATGAATTCACCTCTCCCTATCACTCGCCGATAGAATAGCCGTGCAAGAAATGGTGGTACTGCCACGGTTTCTTTATTTATTCATGAATATACCTATATGGATTCCACAAGTATTATTTGCTAGACTCCGTACAGCTCTACTTCAATTGACATGGGCGGGAAAGCATGCATGAGCTGGAAGGAATCAGCTAAGGGTTTGACTTTGTACAGTATGGGGCGCTCACGCAGTGCAATGGCAGTTTACTGTGATGGACAGGTTGTGAGTTGTGTATTGGACGGTGCTACCAGTATAGAGGAAAACCCTGAAGCCTCTTAAAAGTGTTCAGACAAAGGATGCTTGAACACCATACAAAATATACAGCAGGTACTGTGCACACGTGTGGTAAAGACAAAAATTGGAAGTACAGTATTCTGAGACAAAACAGTGGACACCGGAAAGGCAGTATAAGAAGCTTTGTGAAGGTTTTTTATTCTTGCTGTGTTAACATATGCCGGCCGACACGTGTTTCATCAACAGGGATGTACCCGTGACTCATCAGGGCTGAAAAAACATATCATAACATAAGAGTAAGTGAGGAGAGATAAATCAAAGAATGGCGAGGATTTCAACAGCGATCCAAAACATACGTGAGGTGCGTCAAGTGGTTGTCAACGGATGTGCACGAAGTAAAAGGGATGGGGGGGAATGAAAGTGGAAAACTAAAACTGCTTCAGCACATTCATGTAACATGTGCAAAGCGAAGACTGTGCATGTCGGGAGTGAGAGGAGAGGAGAAGACGCCGTATGTGGTGATTGTAAACAAAGGTTGGTAGCTCTATGGGGGAGAGCCCGATAGGTGGTGAATGGGTCAGTAATAGTATTAGTACTAGTGAAGGTACGTTGCAGGACGAACTGAGTGACAGTTGTGTCTGCTACCGGACCGAGGTCATTGGGAGTAAAGCTCAGGTTGACAACAGAAAATAGTGGAGATCAAAAGGAGATGAAATAATAGTAAATATAGGTGGTATAAAGTGTGTAGTTGCATCACACTGGGATCAATTTGTCTGAGAAGTCAGTATCCGCATTGAAGCGGGGGTAGAAAAACAAGAGTAGGTCTAAAAGTTATGAGACATGAGCAGGGTGGCATAAGAGATTTGGAGGAAGACATATGGAAAGGACAGTCCAGCTGTTAGGTTGGATCGCAGTGTCTGTTCTATGTGTCCAAAAAGTTTTGTAATTCTGAATCAAAGTTTTAGCCATATTTGACCGTGTGCAGACGCATGATCCAAGTTGCTTCTAATCTGCGTAGCCGGAGATCCCGGTTCCCTCCGCGGATGTTGGGCTTGGCAATGTCTCTCCCATAAAATTCAATGCACACCTATACCCATCCGGTGTTCGTATAGGACCTGACAGAGCACTCCGCTCCCAGGATTATCCCGCCAGATTCGGCCCGGACCAACATCCACCTCCTAGGTAATGCGTTAGTCCAGCTGACTCACCCATTGTACCGACAAGATCAGTCCTCGTGTCGACCTAGATCCACTCTTTTAAAAGACTCGTGTTTTATCTCCCCGCCCACAGGACAGCCTGCATCAGTCCTATCCGACTGTATCGTGGCTTGATCATCCCATATTCCCGTCACCGATGTCCATCATCACATCGCCCTGACTTACATTCTCATTTCCGGACCCTTGGTGAGTTATTTTATGTATTTTTCTCCCCGTTTGCTTCACGGCTCGTTATTCTACCCGCACCCCGACTGAATTCTCTTCTCCCCTTTCTCTCCCTTTCTCCCCAGTACGGATCACACGCCGCTCACAGGTAATTATCATCAATCAATCAATCAATCATAACATTTGTATAGCGCGCTACTCACCCGGACGGGTCTCAAGGCGCTTGGGGGAAGGGATCCGCTACTGCTCGAACAGCCAGGTCTTGAGTTGTCTCCTGAAGGGGAGATGGTCCTGGGTCAGCCGAAGGTGGATGGGGAGGGAGTTCCATGTCTTGGCTGCCAGGTATTAGAAAGATCTTCCTCCGGCGGTGGCTTTTCGGATGCGTGGAACGGCGGCGAGGGCGAGGCTTGTAGAACGTAGTTGGCAGGTGGGCGTGTAGAAGGTCAGGCGGTCGTTGAGGTACCTGGGGCCCAGGTCGTGGAAAGACTTGTGTGCGTGGGTAAGGAGCCTGAACGTGATCCTCTTGCTTACGGATCACACGCCGCTCACAGGTAATTATCATGTACACCCCTCACGCCCGTTTTGACTGCCAACATCCCACTTCCCGACACACCGGCTCACTAACTTTGGGATCATATTTTAGTCTTTGCTCATTTATTTGCACATCGTATTTATAACTGAGGGTTCATTATTGTTCATGGTCATCCTATGTCTGCCTACCACTCTCCTGTGTTTTTGTCCCAAAGTCACTTTTATTTGCTGACAATATATTCACGTTTTCCATTGTCTCCTAGCCACATATTAGAGGTACGTTTTCAATGTATGCATTCTGATATTGTTTTGACCCGCATGTCTGTCGTCGCAACTAGGGTATTTGTCCCAAGCACCTAATTAATATTGTATGCCATTCACTTTGCTAGACGCGGCTGCAATTTGTCATGATATTTTAAGTTACATTGGTTTCATCGTGTTATATATCCATAACTTGCTGTTTCGCTCATGAATTATCATTTCATTTTAATGCTCGTATATCATGTTTATACCAATCTGTTTATTCGCTGAGACACTTACCTTACCGCCGCCACCGCCGAGAGTCTACAGCAGGCACCAGCCGCCACCGCCAAGAGTCACCTTATCCACAAGGTCCGCGCCGCCGCTCCGGGGACTACAATACCCGGCAGGCCACGCGGCGGCGCATAGCACGTGACGAAGGAGGCGGGGAGAACGCGCCAGGAGGCGCTACAAATCCTCGACACCCCGGCAGAGCGGGGGAGACACTTACCTTACCGTCGCCACCGCCGAGAGTCTACAGCAGGCACCAGCCGCCACCGCCAAGAGTCACCTTATCCACAAGGTCCGCGCCGCCGCTCCGGGGACTACAATACCCGGCAGGCCACGCGGCGGCGCATAGCACGTGATGAAGGAGGCGGGGAGAACGCGCCAGGAGGCGCTACAAATCCCCGACACCCCGGCAGAGCGGGGGAGACACTTACCTTACCGCCGCCACCGCCGAGAGTCTACAGCAGGCACCAGCCGCCACCGCCAAGAGTCGCCTTATCCACAAGGTCCGCGCCGCCGCTCCGGGGACTATAATACCCGGCAGGCCACGCGGCGGCGCATAGCACGTGACGAAGGAGGCGGGGAGAACGCGCCAGGAGGCGCTACAAATCCCCGACACCCCCGCGTCGCGGGACGCGAGCGGGACGCCCGGGGCGAAGCCCGGGCAAAGGGCGGGCCCTCTACGGCCCTCGTCGGCACGAGGAGGCAGGGACAGGGCCCTGAACACTGCACAAATATCTAAAGTAAGTTTGATCCCACCACGCATAATCGTAAGTGTAAAAGATACCTCCATAGACTGCCAAAACTAAGTACCTGCTCCTACAGCATTTAAAAATCTAATTAACATGTCTAAATCGAAAGTGACTGTTCCCGTCAATACCATAGACAATTACATGGTACAAAAAGTTGTCCAAATAAATCATGACAGGCGATCATCTCTGGGGTTGAGCCATTCACCTGATATGCACTTTGATAATACGCTACCACCCACCCCTACACTTGACATCAGTAACGAGGTGTTCCAGACCCAGGATGATATCCCATTGACTGAACTCTTGGTGGTCATAGATGAACCAGCCCACGAGAGCATACAAGATCAAGGAATAATCTCCATAGAAGAGGAGGCCCCTGCACCTGTCCCAGCACCGAGAATAGTAAAGGGGGGGAGAAGAACATGCCCAAACGGGGTGGCCTACGGTCAAGTAAAAAACACCCCAATGGGTCCCCTGAGAAAAAAAGTGTAGAAGATACAAGTGCTCTGATAGAAGGAAAGGCACACATGGATGATGAGCAATTTAAAAAGTTATTAAATGCTATTGACTATAAAATTAAATCAATAACCAAACCACTCTTAAATAAAATTGACCATCTAACTGAAGAGGTGAATAGACTAGGGGACCTCCTGCAAAAATCAATAGAGGAGAATACAAAATACCCGCTATCGAAAGCACCTGCAGTTGATTCCAAATCTACCCAAACTGCCCCCAGACAAGAAGTATTAGTAGATATCCCCACAATCAATTTGGAGAGCTCTGATCATGGGAGGGGGGGGGGGGGGTAAGAGACTTGGACCCAGACACCAACATAGGGAACAACGCAGGGTCAAGCCATACACATAGCATAGAAGATGCCAAGTTAGACAAAGGGGCTGTAGAATTAGTTGTTGAGGCCTCTCCGCTAATACTAGTCCTCGCAAACGTCCCTCAATTGGAGCGAGGGCAAGTAGAGAATATTCCCTCCCTAATAAATAAATCTCTTCACTGGTTATCAGGGAACATGGCTTTTTCGCAAGGAGGCAGGGACCAGTTAGCACAAGAAATAACTAAAGCTAGAAGAGTCGAATGGATCGGGGGCGGCGCCAAAAAATTTAAGGGGGATTGTGTGGTGCTGCATCTTACTGATCCAGAAGTTCTGCCAAATGTACTAGCTAATATATACCCCCCCAGCGCAGAACAACGGAAATTGTGCCATTAACGTTGGACTTTTTCTATTCAAAGAAAAGCAACACCCTAAACCCAACCATGTTGAAAACCAAATGGAACCCTGTACTAAGGAAAGCCAAAATTAGTGGAAAAATAAATAACTGGGGAATACCGTTGGAAAACAGGTTCTCGTCCCTTTCTGGTCTAAGTGAATGTGATTGACTGAAAGAAAGGTCAAGCACAGAAGTGGTCAAGGCTATTGAATCCTATGAGGGAAAATACTGTATTTTAAATAACATAGAACTAAATTGCAGTGAGAGAACTACATGCATCCACATTGAAGACACCCTTAGCATAGCTGAGCTAATCTCGCCAAATTCCCATACTAATACAAATGAGGTGGAAATTAATCCTTCACACCTTCCGTCTCCTTTTAACCAATGTCCTTTGTTACAAAGGGGCATTGCTCAGACAGAAGGTAGCACAAAATGTATCTCCTGGAACATAGCAGGTATCCACCACAAATTGGAGACCCCGGAATGGTGCGAGTTCATCGATAGCTATGATATCATCATGATGCAGGAAACCTGGGCAGTGGCACCAGTCTTTCGCCAGGGGTATTTAAATTATCATATACCTGCGAAAAAGAACATTAAGGGACGGCCCTCAGGGGGTTTAATTATTTGGATACGACAATCCTTACAATTCACCATCAAAAAGAGACCCATTAACAATAGTGACCTACTCTCATTAGTGCTCACTAGGGCGGAAGGCCAAAACATGGCTCTATATAACATTTATGCCAGGGGAATGCAAGGAGGCGTTGCCTCTGATGTGATAGGTGCATTAGATAACGATTTAGAGATCCTATCCGCAAATTATACTATTTGCGTGGGGGGAGATCTGAATACAACATTCGAACCGTTAGGTTGTGAGGATAATGATTTGACCCAAGAAGAAGACTCTAAATGGGGTATTCCGCAATTAGACCTACCACAGGTAAAGAAGTGGACAGAAGTAGCTATACAGGTTAAGAGCTTATGCCTGTGCAGAGGTCTGAGGGCAGTAAATGGTCGCACCCCTTCTGACCCCCAGGGTAAACATACCTTTGACAATGGGAGGTCAAGTAGTAGGATAGATTACATTCTCATAGATGTTAGAGACTGGTCCAAAGTGGTGGATATGCAAGTGGTACCGAGATTGGAGAGCGACCACAATCCCTTGTGCTTGCTCATTAATCTGGTACCAGGTGAAAACACAACTAACCAGAAAAAGGGTGTTGCAACATTAGATGTTGTTTCATCCAACAATCTCCGTCATATTAAATGGGCAACATTGATGGATAATATAGGGGACATGCAGGTCTTAGAGGAAATAGTTAATGTAGAGGTGTCTAGATTACAATCTCTTACCAACGAGCTGAATTTTAACCAATTGATTGAAGAGTCACAGCAAAAGATGTTCGCTAATATTCAGAAGTTATTCTTCAAAAAAACTAAACAGAAGAAAGGTTCTAGAACACTAATAAAAGGTGCATGGTATGACAACTCGTGTAGAGAAGCGCGACAGAAACTCAGTATAGCGCTGAGGACAAAAACTGATGTATTAAAAGCCAGGAACGACTATAGAAAAGCACAAAATAGGGCAAAAAGATTGTGGGATGAGAACACATGGCTAGATTTGAAGAAAGCTTGTGCTGCTAAGCATCTGAAGGAGTTTTGGGCTATATTAAAGTGGGGTAAAGGGGGAAATGCAGATTGCCCAAAAAACCATGTAGCGAAGAAGGACTGGGTGGAATTCTTCAAACCGCAATACGCAGACAATTTACCTCCCCCAACTGAAACTCCCCTACAAAGGGTATTATATACCCAAGATCTGTTTTCATTGAAAGATGCACAAGTGGCAATGGATGGAGTAACCAGAGGTAGGGCGCCAGGTATTGATGGAATACCAGCGGATGTGTTTCTAGCTGACAGGACTAACTGGTGTAAATATTTTGTATGGCTTGCTAACGCAATCGCACAAGGTGCCACGATCCCAGTAACATGGAAGGGCGCGGAGATAATACCGGTCTTTAAAAAAAGGGGACAAGGCTTTACCAAGCAATTACATGCCCATCAGCCTTATCGATGCTGCGCAAAAACTGATGGGCAGGATGTTACAAAACAAAATACAAACCTGGATTGATGATAAGGACATCCTCTCCCCGTACCAAGCAGGCTTCCGCCCCCTAACTAGCTCTGTCGATCAGGTATTCCACTTTTTGACAATGTTCTGGAAAAATGTAACCCTGACAAACGGTCCATTATACGCTGTCTTCGTGGACCTGAAGTCAGCGTTTGACTTAGTACCCCGACACAAACTTTGGATTGTCTTGAGGGATCTTGGAATAAGCCCAGAAATGTTGACCCTGCTTGTGAGATTGCACGAAGACAACTACGCCCGGATTAGGTGGGGTGCCCAGGGAGATGTCACAGAATCCTTCCTGGTGGAGCGGGGGGTAAGGCAAGGCTGTGTCCTGGCCCCCACCTTATTTTCACTGTATATTAATGGTATAGTTGATTTTTTTAAACAATCCACAACAGATGCCCCAATACTAGGTGGGGAGCGAGTACCAGTATTGATGTTTGCCGATGATACCCTGCTGGTCTCGCGGACCCCCAGTGGATTACAAAAGACACTAAACGCTTTTGGTGACTTCTGCCGGATCCGGGGCCTAGAACTAAATACAACAAAGACAAAGTTCATGAACTTGTGCCCGGTTAAGAAATTCAAGGGGAAAATCTATTTTAATGGCTCTGTATTGGAGGAAGTGAATGCTTTTACCTATCTAGGCATTCTATTACAGTCAAACATGAACTGGAAATCTCATATGGATAATGTGGTGCTAAAGTTTAATCAATTGACAGGTTCAATAGCGCTAAAATATAAATCTTCATTCACAAAACCTACCCAGCCAGTTATGGAGATTTACAGCATGAAAGTTCTGGGAGCTTGTTTGTATGGATCAGAGCTATGGGGCTTCTCAAACTTGAGTTCACTAGTCGTCGCAGAAAATAAGTTTCTTCGACGAACGATTGGTGTACCCCAGAGCACTCCTATGATCCCGCTACAATACGACCTCGGGAGGAAAAAGATAGAGGACATGGCAAGACTCCGTCCCCTCCTATATTGGAGACGCGTAAAAACTACTCCCGAACTGAATCATTACGCAGCTGCCCTAATGGATGTTGTAAGATCCGATCGATTTCATAAGATACTATGGCTCAATGAAGTAAGAACCTTGCTCCAAAAACTGCACCTAGATTACCTGTGGACAGCAGTAGATCCACAGGTTTTTCCTTCCAAGACATGTTTGAAAAAAATGTACTGGGATATGATATTCAACACGGCATTGATCTCTAACCAACCATCGATGTTGACATCCCAGTTCTTGGATTTTAAACCCATACCTAAATACGAACAGTATTGGGACTTGATTTCCAAACCCCTAGATGGGAAGTTATATTTCCAGTTTAGAATTGGTTCCCTACCCCTTAATGCTTTTACTGCCAAATGGACCTCTGGTAATGTGAATACTTGCTCTTATTGCAATGTACATGTAGAAGACATCCCACATTTTTTGTTTGTTTGCCCACTATATGCTGCCCCAAGAAGTAGATGGCTAAAACCGGTATGCAGGAATTTGGGGACTAGGAATTACTCAGAGGCACTGAGAATACTAAGATCTAATTGTGCCCCGCATCTTGCTATTGCTGTAGCCAAATATATGGGGTGGGCCTGGCTAATACGCACGCGCACTTTAAAACTGTAACAATAATTGTACATGCATGCAAGGCTCTATGCTGTGACTTGGATTTTATAACGCCTGATTTTTTTTTATGAACTGAATTATTCGTCAGCACTATACATAACGTACGGTTTAATCTGCATTTTATCTTGTTCCTAAACTTTAGAATAGTATTTATTGTTATAGCTTAGGGAAATATGCTTTTATGACAGTGTTGTCGAATAAAGTATTTAAACTTGACTTGTTTATTCGCTTATCAGCATTAATACGATCATTGTTTGATTAAGTCACGTGCACTTTCACCACGCGTTCTATAGCTACGGTAGTACACAACCCATCCTGTTTCCTTTCCCTCACACACTTGTAGAACATTAATAGATAGGCACACTTTTTGCCATTTGCACCACCTATATTTACTATTATTTCATCTCCTTTTGATCTCCACTATTTTCTGTTGTCAACCTGAGCTTTACTCCCAATGACCTCGGTCCGGTAGCAGACACAACTGTCACTCAGTTCGTCCTGCAACGTACCTTCACTAGTACTAATACTATTACTGACCCATTCACCACCTATCGGGCTCTCCCCCATAGAGCTACCAACCTTTGTTTACAATCACCACATACGGCGTCTTCTCCTCTCCTCTCACTCCCGACATGCACAGTCTTCGCTTTGCACATGTTACATGAATGTGCTGAAGCAGTTTTAGTTTTCCACTTTCATTCCCCCCCGTCCCTTTTACTTCGTGCACATCCGTTGACAACCACTTGACGCACCTAACGGATGTTTTGGATCGCTGTTGAAATCCTCGCCATTCTTTGATTTATCTCTCCTCACTTACTCTTATGTTATGATATGTTTTTTCAGCCCTGATGAGTCACGGGTACATCCCCGTTGATGAAACACGTGTCGGCTGGCGTTTGTTAACACAGCAAGAATAAAAAACCTTCACAAAGCTCCTTATACTGCCTTTCCGGTGTCCACTGTTTTGTCTCAGAATACTGTACTGCCAATGTTTGTCTTTACCACACGTGTGCACAGTACCTGCTGTATATGAGCTGGAAGGAACTTACACGCAGGGAGGGTTTGAGGCCCCAGATCTTCAACTCTACTATTATTGTGCGCAGTCACAATATGCCCACTCCTGGGTACATCCACATGGACATGTACCACATATTGCGGAAGAACACGGAAATATGCACCCCACTAATTGCACTTGTTTGATCCCCAACTTAATACCCCATCTACGGGAATACACCGAGCGATTTGCACATCTAAAGCATGGCATACATTAGCAAAGCGAGCGCATAAACTCACCACGTATGCACCGATGCTTCCGCTGTCCCACCGTCCACAACTTACAGAGACGCAAGAAACCAAAATGTTACACCTGCTAAATGGAATGGGGTTTCGTAAAATGGGAGATGTTTTACCGCATGGGCCATTCATTCCGCACAACGATGTTACTCTACGCACGCATCATAATCCATTGAAAACTTTTGCATTTATGGGACTGAGCACAGCACTCAAAGCTTTATACCCCACATTCCCTGGCGAACCGTTGACACATAATGCGCTGCAGACGCTGCTGGTGTCCCTGACGCGGCAGGGCCTAGTTACGAAATTATGTTCTACTGCCCAGCGGGAACAATTCCATGCTCAAAATAGACCTAAAACAAGATGGGAAGACACACTAGTTGAAAGCATCACCGCAGAATGCTGGGATTACAGCTGCATGCAGCTGCAGATACTGACCTCCAATTGCAACTTGAAAATAATACACCTCAAGTTTTTACATCAAGTATATCACACACCTGCACAGCTCGATAAATATGGTTTGAGAGATGATGATAAATGCCACAGATGCGGGGCTCATGCAGCGGATTTTTTGCATGTGGCCTGGTCATGCCTACAACTCCATGCCTACTGGGCAGAGGTAACCAACAGACTTACTACCATGTTGTCAGAGCTGATACCCAATACGCCCCAGGTATGTCTCCTAGGCATGTATATGATCAAATTAGCCTGTAGATGCAAATTCCTAGCAGTAGCACTGTTGTTAGCAAAGAGACGTATAGCAATGAAATGGAGCAACAGGGCTGCACAGAAACACAAAGATTGGTTAGTAGATATGATATACTGCAAGACACAGCTAGAAACATATGCATAGGAGTTACCACAGGCTTCTCGGCCGAGGGATTCTTAGGAACCACTAGTATAATTTTTAGATGCGACGAAGACTGATGTTTGATGCTGGACCGGAAAAAGATGTGTAATCATGATTAACAGCACATGTAAAATAACCGATCGCATGGATATCCTTAACATGATGTCTTTTCACTGTGTTAGACCGAAATAAATAAAATAAAAAATATTCTTTGCGATTGAATAGTCCTCCATTCTACCTGACACACAGTTAGCAATGTCTCAAAATGGCCCTGGTATGGCTGCCAAGAAGTGATCTTCCCACAAGATTTCTTATAACCGAAGGTGCTACTGATGCACAGAAAGACTTGGCAGCATCCAGTAGACCATCCTAAAACTTACAGATAAGTAGATACTACAAATACAAGTAGAGGAACATGATACCTGTTGCGATCTTCAAAGGTTCTGCACAAGACGGTACACACATCATAGGTTTTACGCACTCAAGCAAGCTAAAGGGGCAGATGACTGAAAGAACAAGGAAAATAGCACTTTGAGAAAATATGTTGAATACGCAAATAGTCTACCTCTACATGAAATAGTTAAACCGGCAGCACGTTGTAAAATAAATAAAAACCCATTCCATGCCAAAAGCTGGAAAACGAGATGCATACATGTTACACAACCATCAGGGTTCTTGCCATGATCATTCCTCTGCCCAAGAAATAAACAGTGGAAGGATTAAAATGTGGGTGGACATAAGACATTGACACATCTGTGATACAGAGGAATCGGTATCCAGCACCGCACATACATAACCAGATCATCTATATGAATAATCTCATATTGTTTGCCAAGATTGACTTTAACAAAGGCTTTCAATATCGAAATATCTGATCTCAATTTTTAACAACCTTTAGTTCTCACCATCCTTTGTGTGAACACAAGTGAGTGGATTTTAGAACATTTCACAGCTTAAATACTTCTCTAGCAATCAGAGAATGCCAAACTTCAACGCTATTCAATTTTCCTGGGTGTTGACAGCACATGACAGGATCACAACTCCCATACAGGTATCAAAAGTACGACGGCACAAGGTATATGTCAGACTGTGCAGCTAGCAAATCCAACCTAATGGCGACATGTGTAATTGTGGCACACAACGTTTGTAATTTAGTGCTCAAATATTATCAAGTTCTAAGGAATAAGACCACATTCATATGCCAACGAGCACCCAAGAATATGAATGCTCTGTGATACATCCTTAGCATGGCACCTACACATTTTAGATTGTGGAGTATCTAGCTGAGGAATGACATCAGAACACAGTTCGTCAATGTTTTGTGGTTATTCCAATGGGATGCTGTGAGAAGCTGGCTTGGTATATGGCGTACACTTATGTAAGTGGGCACCCTGCACCAATCCAGACAACCCTTATGGTGATTTTAGTGTTCTTAGACAACCTTAAAAAGCTCTCTAAGTGGTAGCCATGGAGAGCAGCCTTCAGGCTTAATCCAGAAGGAGTGTAAAGCAGCTTGTTTTACCAGAACATAATCTTATTGATATAGATTAAGTAAAAAAGAACCACACATTGCATTTATAAAAATATGCATTTATTATATAACTGTCACTAATACATACAGATATTTCCTAGCCGGAGATACACACAATGCACAAAATACTTATCAATAAAAACAGGTAAGTAGCATGTAATACACAGTGGTCACCAGGGAAAGACCAAACCATATACTAAAATAGTGGTATGTGAACCACAACTCAAGTCAAGACTATACCCAGAAGACGTAGAAGTGGCGGGGACTCAAGTAACGACCCAAGATAAATAACCAGGAGCCTCACGGAGGTCGTGCGCAGAGTGGGAACATGACCACGAGATCAATGCAAGTCAATGGGTATGTCGCGGTTGCATTTTTAAAGAAGAAGGACCCTTCCCAGTGGACCCTGAAGAAACAAAGTGGAAGACAGAAGGTTGGAGAGCCACCCCACCCGTGGATACCATAGGATCCAGTATACCTGCCTTACGGGAGCAGGGTGTATAGGTGTGAAGTGGCGTCGGAAACCGCCGTCAAACCCAATGTAGGACTTCAGGAAGGTGCCACTGCTGGAGAAGGAGAAAGTGTGAGGTGGAACCCAAGGGTAGATTCAAGTCGAGAAGTACCTGGAAACAGAGGGGACTATTCCACCTGGAAGTGACCAGGACCAGGAGGCACGGATGACGAATGCCCACCAGTATTGGGTGCCGCAGGCGAGTTGATGGTGACCCTGGAACTGCAGGCCGGAGGACCAGGTGATGCTGTGGAAGACCAGGAGCTGCTCATGAGCTGTCCCACATCAGATGTGGAGAGTTGAGGGGGTCAGTGTCCGTCGGGAGCACCAACAAGCCTTGGCCACTGCAAACCATGTGGAAAGCCAAGAAGATGCAATGTTGGAACAAGCAAGGTCCAGGTGACTCACCATAAGCAGGGGAATCACAGCAGGCCCCGAGCAATCAGGGGAGCCCAAAAAATAGGAAGATGACCCTCACTAGGCACTGGAGTCGTGAGAGGACCTGAAGCAGCTCACCAAAGGAGCAGGCCATGATGTAAGTGTTGAGTTGAGGACAAAGACCTTGGTCACTGGAGATGCTTGTGGGTGGGGGCTACATGGAGCCAAAATATTTTGGTGGAAGGTAGCCAAAAAGCTTTTGTAACTCCAAGTCGATGCGGTGCACAGGGATTCGGTACCTGCCACTCCGACGAGGGATACTGGCCTCAAACTTGGTGAGAGGACACATCAGGCCTTGAGAGATGTGAAGAACCACCACCTGTGTTGAAGAGCCTTTCGGAGCCAGTGGAAGCCTAGGATCAGCAGACCGGTCAGCTTGACTGTGGTGCCTGCCGATGCAGGGAAGTGACACATTCACTTCAAGGGAGATTCCTTCAGGTATCTCGGATGCCCACAGGCCTTGGAAGTTTCTTGTATGGTGCCCAGGCACACTGTTGCAGCAGATGAGCAGCGTGAGGAGATCAGGAGCAGCAGGAGTCTTCCCGGTTGCAACCTTGAGGCCCAGAGCGAAGTCCAGAGTGCCCAGACGGTCGAAGAAGAAGTGGTGTCTGAAATAAATGTTGTCCCACAATGAATCTAGGGACCCACTCACAGGTAAGCCCGTAAATACCCTGAGGAAAGGGTTGGCACGATTCAGAGTTCCCTCCAAAAGGAGTGGGAGGATACTCCCCAGTCCTTTATTCAGTTTCGCGCCAGAGCGGGAGCCAATGGCTCCCTGAACTGGACTACGCATGGAGGGCACCAAGTGTGCCCTGCAAGGAGACTATGTGGCGCAGGTAGGTACTCCCACCCTGCCCCAAACCACTAAATCCTGTCAGGGAGGTAGTCACACCTCCCTGTGACCGGATACCTATTGTTATGCCTTCCCCTGACCTAGCTTGGCTCATCAGCAGGAGGGCAGAAATGTGTCTCTGGCCGGCAGCAGCCCTGGCTTGCAGTCAAAGTCTGGAAGACTGGTACTGGGAGCACCGAGGGCCTCCCAAATGAGCTTTACGGTGCATGGAATCATACTTTACACACCGTTTATGGTGTGAGGATATGATTCCGACATGTTTGATACCAAACATGATAGGATACGTTACAGCCAGTTTCGAGATGGTCACCACATAATGACGTGGTGCCCCTCTACATGTCGTATGGCTGCCTCACTTACAACCCAGGAGAATGGGCTCCATGGGTCGTATGGATGTTCTACACACTTAGAACCAAGCACTCTGCTTCAGGATTGAAATGCCTGTTCTAGGGGTGACTTCTAGGTTTTAAGTGACAGAGGGAAACCTATATTTTTCGTACGTTGTGCTATCACCAGCTTACACAGGATGCAATGGCAGGCCTGTAGTTACCAACTGAGTAGTCTCCCATTGGTGGCATAAGACATGCTTCAGCCCATGCGGGACCCCTGGTGTAACTATGCCCTGGGTACCTTCATACCATATACTAGGGACTGGTAAGTGTACACCAGTGTCCAATCTGGGATGTACCTTAGTAGATACCAAACCAATTTAGGGGAGAAAGCACAGAGACTGGGGTCCTGATTAGCACAATCCCAGTCAGAAACAGCATCATATCAAGCAAAAAGTGCGGGTAACCATAAAAGTAGATCTTACTTTCCTACAGGTGTTAATGTCTTGCCCTCTGTATTTAACATCTGCCAGATCTTCTTTGGGATTCTGATACTGCCAGGAAACTATCACTCAGCTTCAGTGCTCCTTGATTGAATGTGCATTTTTTGGAATCTACTGGACTGCTATCAAAATACGAAAAATGCCATATTTCTGGGTTATTACTTTAACTATATATTGTCCATGGCAAGGCAATCATATAAAAACTGCTTAGTGATGTGACAACTAGATCAACTATTTCAGAAATATTTGCCTTTTCCTTCTTGAAGAACATTTATCAACTCCTGCTTATGCCATAGTTGGGTCCAAACTGGACTAATATGGCTCATTTTACACTGGTACAATAGAAGAAACGGATCACTGAAATAATATCGACTACCAAAATATCGACTACCCAAAATATCGAGGAAAAAATATCTACAACCAAAATATCGTGTTTGTATGTACAAACAGGTAAGTACAAAAATATCGAGTACAAAATATCGTTTACAAAAATATAGCTGTAAAAAATACGACTTTAATAAAAACAATGTTTAATTACATTAATATAAAAAATTCATTACTAAAATACAATTAACAATACTTAAAATAAATTTTAATAATTAAATAATTAATGAAAGTAAAAAAATAATATTTTTTTAATCATATTTCTTAAAACATATATATATATAGTAACAAAATTTAATTAAATAATAGCCAATATTATTAACGTACAAATACAAAAGAGTAAAAATTACTATTCCCACTGCAAAGAGTGCAACAGTGGATATATGACGTTACAACGCAACTTTTACAACGCGCTACCATTACAACGTAAGTATTGGTAAGTATATAATAATTTTTTTAATTTAAATTATTTAAAATTATTTAAATATAATTTAATTTAATTTCATTTCATGAAATTAAATTAATGTAAATTTAATTTTACTTTATTTTTACACTGTACCCCTGTACCCCAAAAACCCAAAACTGACCCTGAACCCTAAAAAAACCCTTTACCCAAAAACCCAAAACTGACCCTGAACCCTAAAAATACCCCTTTACCCAAAAACTAAAAACTGACCCTGAACCCTAAAAATACCCCTTTACCCAAAAACTAAAAACTGACCCTGAACCCTAAAAATACCCCTTTACCCAAAAACCCAAAACTGACCCTGAACCCTAAAAATACCCCTTTACCCAAAAACTAAAAACTGACCCTGAACCCTAAAAATACCCCTTTACCCAAAAACTAAAAACTGACCCTGAACCCTAAAAATACCCCTTTACCCAAAAACTAAAAACTGACCCTGAACCCTAAAAATACCCCTTTAATTTAACATAATTAGCAATTAATCAATTAAATTAAACTAATTACCAATTACATTTTAATTAATTAACAAATAATATTTAATTACCAAGTAATTAAATATTACTACCAATTAATACATTTACATATTTAATAAATAATAATTAAATTACTTCCCACCCTATTCCCCTATAAACCCACAACCCGCTACAGAAAATACATTATTTTAATTTACATAATTAGCAATTAATAAATTAAATTAAATTAATTACCAATTAAATTTTAAATAATTAACATATATTATTTAATTACCAATTAATTAATTATTACTACCAATTAATACATTTACATATTTAATTAATTATAATTAAATTACTTCCCACCCTATTCCCCTATAAACCCACAACCCGCTACAGAATAAAAATAAAACAATAATTTTAAAAAAATCATTAATTAAAAATAATTATAACATAAAATGACACTTTTCACACATATTATAACATAAAAACACTATAAATAATTACATATTATTTAAAAAACGATATTTTTTACTATCTAGATTATATACTTGGATATTTTCACTTTCTATATTATTTACAGTCGATATTACTTCACTTACCTTAAAAACGATATTTTGGCTGTCGATATTCTGTCCTGTCGATATTTTCTCCAAACGATATTTAAAACTCGATATTCTGTCCAAACGATATTTTGGAGTCGATATTATGTCTGTGCACCAGAAGAAACGAATGAATCAATCAATCAATCATGCCATTTGTATAGCGCACTACTCACCCGGGAGGGTCTCAAGGCGCTTGGGGGGAGGGGTATGCTACTGCTCGAACAGCCAGGTCTTGAGTTGTTTCCTGAAGGCGAGATGGTCCTGGGTCAGCCGAAGGTGGATGGGGAGGGAGTTCCAAGTCTTGGCAGCCAGGTAAGAGAAGGATCTTCCTCCGGCGGTGGCTCTTCGGATGCGTGGTACGGCTGCGAGGGCGAGGCTGGTGGACCGTAGCTGGCGGGTGGGCGTGTAGAAGGTCAGGCGGTCGTTGAGGTACTTGGGGCCCAAGTCGTGGAGAGACTTGTGTGCGTGGGTGAGAAGCCGGAACGTGATCCTCTTGTCGACGGGGAGCCAGTGCAGGTTCCTCAGGTGGCTGGAGATGTGGCTGCATCGGGGGACATCCAGGATGAGTCGGGCGGAGGCGTTCTGGATGCGCTGAAGTCTTTTCTGTAGCTTGGCTGTGGTTCCGGCGTAGAGGGCGTTTCCGTAGTCCAGTCGGCTGGTGACGAGTGCCTGGGTGACAGTCTTCCTGGTCTCGGTCGGGATCCAGCGGAAGATCTTGCGAAGCATACGCAGAGTGTTGAAGCACGATGAGGAGACGGCGTTGACTTGTCTGGTCATCGAGAGGGAGGGGTCCAGGATGAAGCCCAGGTTGCGTGCGTGGTCGGTTGGCTTGGGTGCGATGCCCAGGGCTGGGGGCCACCAGGAGTCGTCCCAGGCGGAGGGCGAAGATCCCAGGATGAGGACTTCTGTCTTGTCCGAGTTCAGTTTCAGGTGGCTGTCCTTCATCCACTCGGCGACGTCTTTCATCCCTTCATGTAGGCAGGTTCTGGCGGTGTCGGGGTCTCTGGTGAGGGAGAGGATCAGCTGGGTGTCGTCGGCGTAAGAGATGATGTTGAGGTTGTTCTGGCGTGCAATGGCTGCGAGAGGTTTCATGTAGATGTTGAAGAGGGTGGGGCTGAGTGAAGATCCTTGCGGGACGCCGCAGATGACTTAGGTGGCCTCGGAGCGAAACGGGGGGAGGCGGACTCTTTGTGTTCTTCCGGCGAGGAACGAGATGATCCACTCCAGTGCCTTCTCTTGGATACCGATGTTGCTGAGGCGCTGGACTAGGGTGCGGTGGCAGAAGGTGTCGTACGCAGCGGAGAGGTCCAGGAGGATGAGGGCCACTGTTTCCCCCTTTTTCGAGCAGGGTCCGGATGTCGTCGGTGGCTGCGATGAGGGCGGTCTCGGTGCTGTGGTTGGCTCTGAAGCCGGACTGCGAGGGGTCGAGGGATCCGTTCGTCTCGAGGAAGGCGGTCAGCTGTCTGTTGACGATCTTCTCGATGACTTTAGCAGGAAAAGGGAGGAGCGAGATGGGGCGGAAGTTTTTGAGATTGGTGGGGTCCGCTGTAGGTTTCTTCAGGAGGGCGCTGATCTCGGCGTGCTTCCAGCTCTCCGGGAAGGTGGCGGTGTTGAAGGAGGCATTGATGATGTTCCGGAGTTGGGGTGCGATGGTGGAGTCGGCCTTGTTGAAGACGTGGTGTGGGCAGGGGTCGGTCGGTGATCCGGAGTGGATGGTGTTCATCGTGCGGGCTGTGTCTTCGGTGGTCACCGTGGTCCAGGTGCGAAGGGTGGCGGTGGGGGGCGTTGGTTCGACGGTTGGGTGCGTGGGTGGGGCGCCGAAGCTGTTGTGGATGTCGGCGATCTTGCGGTGGAAGAACGAGGCGAGGGAGTCGCGGAGGTCTTGCGACGGAGTGATGTCGTTGGTGCCGGTGCTGGGGTTGGAGAACTCCTTGACGATAGTGAAGAGCTCTTTGCTGTCATGGGCGTTGTTGTCCAGTCGTTCCTTCAGGGATTTCTTCTTGGTGGTGCGGATGAGCTGGTGGTGCTTGCGGGTAGCATGTTTGAGGGCGGTCATGTTGTCGGTGGTCCGGTCGAGGAGCCAGGCTTTCTCGAGGGTGCGGCAGGTCTTCTTGGAGTCCTTGAGGTCGTCGGTGAACCAGGATGCCTTCTTAGTTCTGGGTCTGCTGGGAGGGTTCTTTAGTGGCACGAGGTCGTCGGCGCAGGCGGTCAGCCACTGTGTGAAGTTGTGGGCTGCTTCGTTGGGGTCCGTTGTGTTGGCGGGTGGGCTCTGGCTGAGGGAGGTGGTGAGCTGGTCTGCGGTGATCTTGCTCCAATTCCTCTGAGGTACCTGTTGCGGGTGGTGGTGGTTCGTGGATCTTTTGAAGCTGAAGTGGACGCAGCTGTGGTCGGTCCAGTGGAGTCCGGTGGCGTGGCTGAAGGTGATGTACTTGCTGGAAGATAAGACGGGATCAAGCGTGTGGCCGGCGTAGTGGGTGGGGGTGTTGACCAGTTGCTTGAGTCCGAAGTTGGCGAGGTTTTCCAGCAGGGCGGTGGTGTTGCGGTCCTTGTTGTTCTCCAGGTGGAAGTTGAGGTCCCCGAGGAGGATGTAGTCAGTGGAGGGGAGGGCGTGCGGGCTGATGAAGTCTGTGATGTCTTCGCTGAATTGTGTGCGTGGTCCCGGGGGTCTGTAGACGAGGCTGCCTCTGAGGGTCGTCTTAGGGTCGGTGTGAATCTGGAAGTGGAGATGTTCGGCTGCGGCGAAGGAGTCGTTGGCGTCGGTCGTGATGCGGATGGTGTTCCTGTGGACGATGGCGATGCCACCTCCGGTCTGGTTGATGCGGTCCCTCCTGATGATCTTGTACCCGTCCGGGATGGCGATGGGGATGTCGGGTGCAGAGGAGGCGTTCATCCAGGTTTCCGTGAGGAAGGCGACGTCCGGTGATGTAGCGTTGAGGAGGTTCCAGAGTTCCACGGCGTGTCTGTGGACGGAGCGGGTGTTGATCAGGATGAACTTGAGGTGGTTGCTGCTGGTGTTTGTCTTGGCGGGTGCGGGGCAGGTTCGGAGGCAGGTGAACTTGCAGGTGCAGCAGGTTAAGGGTCCGTGGGTGCGTCTCGGGGTGGCTCGGCAGCAGGCGTGGGTCCGGCCGGCATTGAGTGCATTGAGAGTGGCGGCGTCGTAGGTCAGTCGGGTCGTCTTGTCTCGGCGGGGAGGGCCAGGGGTCCTGGCGCTGGGCGCGGGCCAGGCGCGGATGGGCGCAGACGGGCTTACCTTTGGCGCACCTTCGGCGCTCATGAATGATTTTAATACTGATTATCGACCCCCAGAATGTTGTGGTACAGGAATAATGAGTACAGAATGTCAAAGGACAAAATATCAAATTTAGGGGCATATAGGGAAGAATAGGTTTACTATTCAGACTCCATATCAACTTGGAAATATATGTACTACATAGGTACGTATCTATGGAATTGGGCATGAAATATCTAGACTTACTTACCTGTCGATTGTTTTATATTTTGTCCTCAATTTTTTATCCTACCGCTATTCTTGGGTCGATATTCATGGTGCACACCCTAATGAATCTACTTTAAAATATCAAAGATGATGGTGTTTGAATAGTCACTCGTACTGTCAAGTACTGTCACCCTCTCCTCTGCTTTTAGTTACTTTTGCTTAATAATTCCCCTTATACTCACACATACATATATACTCTAACTTGTATCAAACTTCAGTAGCTTCCTGTAACAGCAAGAATATATTTTAAATGTTTACCCATGATCCACAAAATTCTTCACGGCATGCACCCATCTCTCCTCTGCTCTTCAAATTGAAAATACGAAGACAATAAACGAAAATACTTTTTTTTCTTGCTTGTTGATACCGCAAAAGTCTCATAGAGATCAGAATAGGAAAATAAATCCATGAAAATCCACCTCTCTCAGTCTGTGGTTGACTAGTTTTGCTTTTCTCTCTAGGCATGATCCGGCCATCTTGTGTAAAGCTTTCATAGGCCATAGTTTTCTCATTCAATAAATATAATAGATCATCGAATAACACGGAGGATAAGAAGTGGTAGAGACTTTAAATGTGCCATTGCTCAGCTTGCTTGACACCGATCTGAAGGACACCTCACAAAAGCAAATTAAATATGTCCCAAAATTATCCTTGTATTACCTTCGTGTAACATGAGGGAGCCAAACACTGATGGAATTGCTGGCAAATGCAAGCATAACAAATTAACGAAGCAATGTTTTAAAAAATTAAAAATGAAAGTTCCAAACCAAACTCATAAAAGTGAACATTTTAAGCCTGTGACAATAACCATAAACGTTGAAAGTCAATGGAGGAAACTGTGGACTTTGGAGATTTCAGTAAACAATGTTAGCATATTTATAGTAGAAATATATAGTAAGAAAATTCAGTTTTCTTGTTTCTTTCGTGGTGTAAAGGGCCCCGGTGTGGCTCGTGTGTGTGTATATGGTTGACTAATGAAGGTTTAACCTTGACAACTTACTCATCTTCATGCAGGGGAAGGTGTTTCTCAATGGCCTATGCCGATATGAGATTGTCAGATAGGCTGAGCTGCTTATCTGTGGCTTCTTCTTTAGCCCACTGTCATCCACCAACTACCACCCACTGTACTGTCTGCAGGATGCTTCTCTTTCCCTTAACCACAATTGTTTTATGCACAGTTCTTCCTGTCAGAGGAGGCTCTACACGTGTCTTGTGCTTTTCCTCACTAGCTGCCCAGTGTTGTTCCCTCACTCACTATCTTCCTAGTGCCTTTCTGTCACTCGCTGTTGTCCAGTGCTTTTCCTTAACTTGCTATATGCCCAGAGGCTTTTGTTCAATCTGTGTCTTCCCAGCCTACTTCCAAAACGTATCATCTGCTCAGTGCTCCTTCCTTAATAACTCATCTGACCACAGCTTCCTCCTCATTTACCATGTATTAGTTGCTTCTCCCTCACTCACATATATATTGCTCTTCTGTCAAGGTCACCACGATGATGATGAATGATGATGGCCTTCTTTGTTTACTGTGACAGAAAACTGATATGAACACTATGTTTCTGCTTGCTAGAGCTTGGGAACAAGAGGAATTGAATGGCTTTCCTTAGACCTGGGGCTATATTATACAAAATTGCCCCTGGGGAGCAACAGGTGGTTACGCCCGCTTTGTACACCCCCTGGACACTTTGAAGTGGCCCCTTCTGTAATACCAGTCATACAGATAGCGCAGGCACACATATAGCACCTGCGCTATCATCAGAGGGCATTCCCTCATTTGCATGGGGACGTGGCCCCATGCAAATGCCGGAATCTCTTTGCCTCTGTGCCTGTGCCGTATGATACATGCAGAGGCAAAGGTAAAGAAGCTGTCAGGAGGCGTGCTGACAGTGCGCTTCCTTTATGTGGCACATTGTCCATGTGTCCTCTGATGATAGCCTTCTGGAGGGGTAGAAGGGGGACCTATGGACCTCATTGGCATCCCCTTGCACGCAGGTGCAGTCACTCACAGCACCCGCCAGCAAGGGGATTTCTCAACCCTTGCAGGTGGGTTGCCGTCTTCAAAGTGAAAAACAGAGCGGCTGCCTCAAAGCTGCTTCATATGTCATATGAATACATTGCCACCAGGGCAGCATGTGTTTGTGGGCAGCCCTGGGGGCAGTGCATTCAATCTCATACAGTGCATTTTCCTTGTTAGAGCTGAGCGCACCTTTTGAAAGGTGCACGCAGTGCTAACAAAGATAATGCACTGCAATGTATAATATAGCCCCTGGTGTCCAGGCTGGGATCTGTTACTACGAAAGAGCAGTGATGGTGATCTTCCTCCAACCATTTCCCTATTAAGCCTCAAGAGGCCCTACATCCAATGCACGTAGGAATTTAAATAGACAGGGCTAGCAACATTTGGTGAATCATCTCTTAGCTTCAGAAGTAGCCTGGCATGGGGTGATATGGACAGAGTGATGCTGTTGAAAGAATCACCAAGCTGCACCACTCAATTGCATCTGAAAGGCTAAGCACAATTCAGATATTGTATTGCTGAAATTTCGTAAGGGCTTTAAAAGAGTCAACAGCAGCCATGTTCTCTGACTCTATGGAGTTGTATGGCTCAAATGATCATTGTGCATTTGAAAGGTGTCTATCACTGCAACTGAGGTCGATAAAATGAGTACCATTGAGTTGGGTAACAATAAACATCTGTTATTCAGTACCAAGAGACCTATGGGTGAACGTGTGCTTTACAAATACCCGTTATGTTATGTGTGATTCGTGTGGCTGGTATCATGGGACATGTGGTTTTCCTGATTGAACTCATGAGTCCTGTGTTATGCATTTAACGAAGGTGTGCAGCCTCTCTTCCAGCCAAGCCAACAGTCTGCTAGTCTTTCCTGCTTCAACGTCAAACAGTTCCACGCATGTCAAATATGAAGAAGTAAGTAGAGGCCATAGATTATGACTCAAGATGCAGAAATACTCCTAGTCCAATTTACCCTGAACTCCTGGAGGGATAGATAGGTGAGCCACAAAATCAGCCATAGAAATAGTAGCACATATTAGTATGCTAAAGGATACCTTTGATGCCATTTAGTTAGTTCCAAATGTTACAAATTACCTGTTTTTCTATAACTGTTAGATCCATCTAAATGTGTATGTAGACACTGCTCTTTTGACATCTATGAAACACAAAAATTACTCTTCTTTGTAAGTAGGATTAGGAAAGAAAGATGGCAACAAAATATCCTGGTCATAAAGAAATGTGGAAGAAACCTCAGGTTGAAAAACAGGATTAAGTCTTAAAACAATTCCATCTTCTAAAATAAAATTCTTAAAAATTGAAATTTGTATAACAAAGCCCCATATTCATCTGGCTGAGCTAATTGTTACCAAAAAACCTACTTTTATAGTTATGTATTTAAGGTCAAACAAGTTAAAGGTTCAATGACACAATATGTAACATTCTTAAACCTTAGAGGAAATCTCATATAGGCCATAAAGCCTTACCACTGGTCTTCAAGCCTTCATCTTGAAGAATACCACTGCCAGCCATTATAAAAGCTTGAACGGCAGCCCATTGAGTCCATGGAGTTGAAATGTAGGGGCATATGTGGTCCTTATGCTCCTGAGTGAACATATGTTGTCCAGCACTTTTTAATAACCTTCATTAAGCATGCTTCCCTTGCGCTTGCTTGTATGTATGATGGTACGACGCGTACCATCACAACGCGTGCTTTTACAACGCGTCTTTTACAACGCATGTCGTAACCACGACTTGCGTTGGGGGCGCGAATAGTAAATAATATAATTTACTATTCCAACACCAGTCCCCGTGGATACTAGAGAAGGTCTTGGAATAGTAAATTTACTATTCTCTATCCTCTAGCGCCCTCCAGCGCAAGTCGTGGTTACGACTTGCGTTGTAATGGACGCGTTCTAAAAGTACTGCGGTGTAAAATCCGCGACTAAAAGGATGATCCCCGCTTGCTTGAGCCAGAACTCAATTCTATGAGGCACTCCAGTACATTGTAGCTCTGTTTACCAGTGGCCAGGTCTTCCAGCCCCAAACGGTGGTTACCGCCCAGCCACCACATTGGTCACTGTAGCTGGGCAGCGGCATAATAGAGTTCGCAACTGGGGGTACCCAACCCGCTGTTACCGCTGGGATTCTCCTATAGATTTTTTTACCTTACCAATCCTTAGAATCACTGGTCGACTGAATGTTTATTGTCTGCTAAGAAGTGTAAAGGGAAGATTTCCAAATCATAACTTTTGCCAACTTGGTAAATAATCAATCAAATCAATTCTAAAAGGACCACAGACTACGAAATGAAGTTTAAATTTTATTACAAAGCCAAAAATAACTGAACATACAAGCACCTCAGCAAGAGATTCAAGAAATAAACAGGCACTAATACAAACATAATCCTACGCAAGAGTCTCAGGCGAATCAATATGAAAATCAAACTAAGTTCAAGAAGCATCAGGCAAACGATAATTGTTCCCATTTGAATTCTTGACTGCATTTGCTCTAAAGGGAAAGCAAAGATTAGTCTGTCCCAACACTAACTCTAAAGTGACATTCCTACTTAACATTCCCTCTTGGGCAAGAGAAAAGAAGGTGTCAACAGTGATGACTTCCTAAGAAGTAAACTCACTTTCCATAGGTAAGTAGCCTAGGTTCCTGAGCTCATTCTAAGATGCTCCTCCCTACACCCCTCTCCTGCCTAGTTTTCCCCAAATCCTGCTCCAAGTCTACATTCTGCCTCGAGATCTGCTCTAAAGTCTGCACTCCACCGTTGGGGTGCTGTCCCCAATACAAAATCCCCAAAAAACAGTAAACACGCCAAAAAAACACACCCTTTCAGGCAGGTACAGCTTCTTGGATTTTTCTAGCAAGACTCCATCTTCATCCAAAAAACGTTGCTGTGTCCTTGGGTCCCAGGCACCTTCTCCGCCAAATGTTGCATCTCTGCATTCCAGTCCACTCCCTCCGTTCTCACTCCTACCAACCTAACTCCTAAACAATGGATTATTCTACCTAACAAGCTTTGGGTCCTTGCACCTGCAACAGAAACGTATGAGAAACAACCTTGTATTCGCTCAAAGTTACAATCAGAAATTCAACTGCGAAAAGGAGCTTTTCCCTAGGTGAAATAAACATTTCAGCCTATAACGTTTCGCTAAGCTAAGAAAATGCAGTTAGGCCTCTGCTGGCTTTTTCATGTATCAGGCCTTTATACGTTTAAATGCATTTCAAATATTACAACATAAGCATTACATCAATCATTCCAAAGCATTACATTTCATTATTTCTTTAAGGCATTTTCCTTCTCAGGTTAGAGCATCACATGTTTTCGTTAATAAGCAAATTACACAAGCAGCTTCTAATAATGCACGTTTATTCCTAATGCAACAATTTAAATGCGAAACAATAATTTCTTGATTACCTAAGGCATATTCTCGGTTAAAGGACTACATTAGTCTCCACATAATATGAGCACGTTACTACATGTTGCAACATTCTCGGCCTAGTAATACATTTCTAATAATCACACTTTAACATGGTCCTCAAAATATGCGGGTGCTGACTACTGGGGATTATAATGCACCCCTAAAATTTTCAAAATAACATGGCACTCTATCAGTCCCCCCCTTTGATGACCTGTGCCATCACCAAACTACACCATCCTTGGGGAAAGAACCGACTTAAACAGTACTTGTTGCCACTCTTCCTCTCCTGAGCAACTCCATGTTCTTAAGGTTCTGATATTGACTGTCATGCAGCCTCTCCATTCGTCTCTCTTGCACTCTCATTGATCTCTCCAATCTGCTAGATCTATACCACTTGTAAGCTCTTATCAGACCCCACAATCCAATCACATATGCCACAAGTATAACAAGGAGTTTCAACACATAGCTAAGGAACCCTTTTCCAAGGTTCGCAAACCAACTCCCTACTTTGCCAAAACCCTTACCAATTTTTTCCCACACAGTTTCTTCAGTCAAGTCTTCAATTTCATAATGGATCACAGTAATATTACTTATGTACTTCTCCAGGTCCTTGTTGTTATCAGGGATGTATGTGCAGCATTCTTGGACCTTCAAAAGTTTACAGACTCCTCCCTCTTTTGCTAGATGGACATCTAAAGCAAGACGATTTTGCAAAACCACCGTCCTTATCGATAACATCTCTCCTTCAACCAACACCAACGATTTAGCAGTATTCATTGACAATTCATCCACAACAGTCACCAACCTTCTAATCTTCACATCATTCAAAATTACTCCCAAGCTTGGTATCATTGCTCCAAAAATATCTCCAACCACAGCCGCTGCACTTTCACCTCGCTTCACTTTTACATGCTGTCCTCCTTCTAAAAGCTCCAGATCTTGTGTATGATAAATCTTGGGGAAAATTATTAGCAAACCACGTGGAAAGCCAAGTGGAAAGCCAAGAAGGTGCAATGTCGGAACCAGCAAGATCCAGGTGACTCACCATAAGCAGGGGAGTCACGGCAGGCCCCGAGCAATCAGGGGAGCCCAAAAAATAGGAAGATGACTCTCAAGAGGCACTGGAGTCGTGAGAGCACCTCAAGCAGCTCACTAAAGCAGCAGGTGAGTGTAAGTGTTGTGGTGAGGACAAAGATCTTGGTCACTGGAGATGCTTGTGGTTGGGGGCTACTTGGAGCCAAAAGATTTTGGTGGAAGGTAGCCAAAAAACTTTTATAACTGCAAGTCGATGCGGTGCACAGGGGTCCGGTACCTGGCGCTCCGACGAGGGATACTGGCCTCAAACTTGGTGAGAGGACACGTCAGGCCTTGAGAGATGTGAAGAACCACCACCTGTGTTGAAGAGCCTTTCAGAGTCAGTGAAAGTCCAGGATCAGCAGATCGGTCAGCTTGATTGTGGTGCCTGCCGATGCAGGGAAGGGACTCCTTCACTTCAAGGGAGATTCCGTCAGGTATCTCAGATGCCCACAGGCCTTGGAAGGTTCTTGTATGGTGCACAGGCACACTGTTACAGCAGATGAGCAGCCCGAAGAGATCAGGAGCAGAAGGAGTCTTCCAGGTTTCAACCTTGATGCCCGGAGCGAAGTCCAGAGTGCCCAGACGGTCGAAGAAGAAGTGGTGTCTGAAATCAATCTTGTCCCACAATGCATATAGGAACCCACTCACAGGTAAGCCCATAAATACCCTAAGGAAAGGGTTGGCACGATTCAGAGTTCCCTTCAAAAGGAGGGGCTGGACAAGGGGGAGGATACTCCCCAGTCCTTTATTCAGTTTCGCGCCAGAGCGGGAGCCAATGGCCCCCTGAACTGGTTTGAACTGGACTATGCATGGAGAGCACCAAGTGTGAACCACACAAAAAGAGAAGACCAGGTCTAGAATGGTGTGCTGTCCTGAATAGTGCAAGAGGATCACGCGGATACGTGTGTGGGAAAATGTGTTGCGTTCCAAAGGGCTAGAAAAGTCCCATCAGACCGCCCTCGTGGCGGCATATCATCATGTGGGAGAAGAGCAATAGCTCTGTATACCGCCCATGCCATCAAGAGACGGTGCAGGTAGCCACAATTGTACGCAGCCTCTAATAAAAAGAAAGTGTGCAGTGCTTAAAGAAAAAGTGCTTAATTAAAAATGACTACCTAAACTGGAATTTTTTAAATTGGAAATTTTTCTTTAAGGATAAGTGTAGGTGTCAAGATTAAAAACCCGCGCCTGGTAGTCAGAATGTAAGACTACAAATTGGCGCTGTGCAGTATGGTCGACTAGTTTCAGCTAGATGGAGAGTTTCTCCAGCTTTCATCAGGACCTTATAAGTTGGTCAGCTACTGCAATACAGTGTGAAAAGGTATACAAAAGTGCAAACACATTAGTTTCACACAACAGCGTACAATGTACTGAAGGAAAAAAGAGACTTAAAACCTCAGTATCCAATGTGGGCAGGAAAGGAATCTTCTTCCTGTGTAAAAACAAAAAAGTATGTACCATGTATCCATTAACACACAAGAGTCAGCATAACCCAAAGACACACTCAAGACCAACCACACCTGCGAGAACAATTGGCGTTCCGCATTAAATAAGCATATTAGCTTAATCACGAAGAGGCATTTCCTCCTAGTGATACTCACCCAGCTTTGTGTGGGTGAAGACCTCACCTCGCCCGGCAACCGCTCGGGAAATTGAGGCCCCGCTCTGATGTGTAGAAAAAGGGGACACGGTTAGCACAGAGTTCAGCCATGTCCAGCCCAATCGCTATACACAAAACCCAATGTACATGTGATAGACACCTGACTGACTGACTTGCCATCAGACACCCCTGCTGCTAAATTGATATTCATTGTTTATTATTTATACTGTGTTTTATTTGTTATTAAAGGGAAGTAGGTAACCCTGGAGCTGGGATGGTAATAAAGACAGTAGCGACCATCTAATAACCCAACTCTGTTGCTATAAATATTCTTAAGGGTACTGTAATAGATAACAGCACAGTAATGCTGTTATACAAAAAGGGGGGAAGAAGAAAGACCCCGGTTTTAAGACATTACCCTAAATTGTGCTGCAAGTCATAGAAAAGAGGGCAGCCCAGCCATCCAACAAGCCGAAATATGGCCGGTTAAACAACATTGTGCAATACCACAGACGTGGTGGGAACTGTTACCTATCAGCATAGCCTGTGTATATAATGACAGTGAGTATAAGGGAGTAGTGCTCGCAAGCTCTAAAAACTCACCTATCCGTCGGTGCCCCTCGCTCTACGTCGAGCGGAAAGGGAGGCACCGACGAGTCCCAAAGTTCGGTTTAAAAAGCGCGTGGCTTCAAAACTGGTCGGCCAATTACAACACCCGCTATGCCCATCCACCTATGAGTCCGGACACTCGCAGTATGACCCACAGGAAAAGGAAGGGTGGGCTCACCTGCGTATAACCGGGAGCGAGCACGGTGAAGTTAGATCAGTCGCGCCTCGCACTGATCTCGTCGAGCATGCGCAGGGATCTGAAAATCAAGAACCACTGTCCCGTCGCGCATGCGCCGAATCTGATTGAAGACTGCAGGAGTTCTTCGTAATTGAACATAAAAAGAGCGTATCGTCTCTGTAGCACAGTGATGTAAGGCTTCACCTGTGCTAAATAAGGGGGCTAAATTAACCCCTACGCAGTGAACACCAAAATGATGGATCACCGTGGGTATTGGAGACATAGAGGAAGAATCGTTCATATCCTCATAGACCGTATAAGTCAATATGTTATAAAACGATATACCTGATAAAAGGCAAATGCTGGGAATAACAGTACCATAATGGTATGTGTTCTGACCCAAGAAGCTGGATAGGTATAGTAAACTATCCTCATGAAAAACAGCGGCAAATTATCCAGCTATTTGGCCAAACAATTTTTTTAGCAAGGGGGTGTTAAGGTCCAAAACCAATGAGAAGGGATGGCGGGAGGGCAGCCAGGCAGGAGGAGTCACACTCAGTTACATTGGGTGAGCTTAATGCTGCAAACAACACCAATAAGTTTACATCTACAAAAGACCTGCAACAAGAAGTTGCTCTAAATACTCAAAACACAAAATTTACGGAGGGTCAAAGGGGTAATAATTTAACGACCTGTCACCTCATGCCCCTGCACTTAAGGTAAACCACACAAAAAGAGAAGACCAGGTCTAGAATGGTGTGCTGTCCTGAATAGTGCAAGAGGATCACGCCGATACGTGTGTGGGAAAATGTGTTGCGTTCCAAAGGGCTAGAAAAGTCCCATCAGACCGCCCTCGTGGCGGCATATCATCATGTGGGAGAAGAGCAATAGCTCTGTATACCGCCCATGCCATCAAGAGACGGTGCAGGTAGCCACAATTGTTCGCAGCCTCTAATAAAAAGAAAGTGTGCAGTGCTTAAAGAAAAAGTGCTTAATTAAAAATGACTACCTAAACTGGAATTTTTTAAATTGGAAATTTTTCTTTAAGGATAAGTGTAGGTGTCAAGATTAAAAACCCGCGCCTGGTAGTCAGAATGTAAGACTACAAATTGGCGCTGTGCAGTATGGTCGACTAGTTTCAGCTAGATGGAGAGTTTCTCCAGCTTTCATCAGGACCTTATAAGTTGGTCAGCTACTGCAATACAGTGTGAAAAGGTATACAAAAGTGCAAACACATTAGTTTCACACAACAGCGTACAATGTACTGAAGGAAAAAAGAGACTTAAAACCTCAGTATCCAATGTGGGCAGGAAAGGAATCTTCTTCCTGTGTAAAAACAAAAAAGTATGTACCATGTATCCATTAACACACAAGAGTCAGCATAACCCAAAGACACCATCAAGACCAACCACACCTGCGAGAACAATTGGCGTTCCGCATTAAATAAGCATATTAGCTTAATCACGAAGAGGCATTTCCTCCTAGTGATACTCACCCAGCTTTGTGTGGGTGAATTTCCAATTTAAAAAATTCCAGTTTAGGTAGTCATTTTTAATTAAGCACTTTTTCTTTAAGCACTGCACACTTTCTTTTTATTAGAGGCTGCGTACAATTGTGGCTACCTGCACCGTCTCTTGATGGCATGGGCGGTATACAGAGCTATTGCTCTTCTCCCACATGATGATATGCCGCCACGAGGGCGGTCTGATGGGACTTTTCTAGCCCTTTGGAATGCAACACATTTTCCCACACACGTATCCGCGTGATCCTCTTGCACTATTCAGGACAGCACACCATTCTAGACCTGGTCTTCTCTTTTTGTGTGGTTTACCTTGAGTGCAGGGGCATGAGGTGACAGGTCGTTAAATTATTACCCCTTTGACCCTCCGTAAATTTTGTGTTTTGAGTATTTAGACCAACTTCTTGTTGCGGGTCTTTTGTAGATGTAAACTTATTGGTGTTGTTTGCATCATTAAGCTCACCCAATGTAACTGAGTGTGACTCCTCCTGCCTGGCTGCCCTCCCGCCATCCCTTCTCATTGGTTTTGGACCTTAACACCCCCTTGCTAAAAAAATTGTTTGGCCAAATAGCTGGATAACTTGCCGCTGTTTTTCATGAGGATATTTTACTATACCTATCCAGCTTCTTGGGTCAGAACACATACCATTATGGTACTGTTATTCCCAGCATTTGCCTTTTATCAGGTATATCGTTTTATAACATATTGACTTATACGGTCTATGAGGATATGAACGATTCTTCCTCTATGTCTCCAATACCCACGGTGATCCATCATTTTAGTGTTCACTGCGTAGGGGTTAATTTAGCCCCCTTATTTAGCACAGGTGAAGCCTTACATCACTGTGCTACAGAGACGATACGCTCTTTTTATGTTCAATTACGAAGAACTCCTGCAGTCTTCAATCAGATTCGGCGCATGCGCGACGGGACAGTGGTTCTTGATTTTCAGATCCCTGCGCATGCTCGACGAGATCAGTGCGAGGCGCGACTGATCTAACTTCACCGTGCTCGCTCCCGGTTATACGCAGGTGAGCCCACCCTTCCTTTTCCTGTGGGTCATACTGCGAGTGTCCGGACTCATAGGTGGATGGGCATAGCGGGTGTTGTAATTGGCCGACCAGTTTTGAAGCCACGCGCTTTTTAAACCGAACTTTGGAACTCGTCGGTGCCTCCCTTTCCGCTCGACGTAGAGCGAGGGGCACCGACGGATAGGTGCGTTTTTAGAGCTTGCGAGCACTACTCCCTTATACTCACTGTCATTATATACACAGGCTATGCTGATAGGTAACAGTTCCCACCACGTCTGTGGTATTGCACAATGTTGTTTAACCGGCCATATTTCGGCTTGTTGGATGGCTGGGCTGCCCTCTTTTCTATGACTTGCAGCACAATTTAGGGTAATGTCTTAAAACCGGGGTCTTTCTTCTTCCCCCCTTTTTGTATAACAGCATTACTGTGCTGTTATCTATTACAGTACCCTTAAGAATATTTATAGCAACAGAGTTGGGTTATTAGATGGTCGCTACTGTCTTTATTACCATCCCAGCTCCAGGGTTACCTACTTCCCTTTAATAACAAATAAAAAACAGTATAAATAATAAACAATGAATATCAATTTAGCAGCAGGGGTGTCTGATGGCAAGTCAGTCAGTCAGGTGTCTATCACATGTACATTGGGTTTTGTGTATAGCGATTGGGCTGGACATGGCTGAACTCTGTGCTAACCGTGTCCCCTTTTTCTACACATCAGAGCGGGGCCTCAATTTCCCGAGCGGTTGCTCACAAAGCTGGGTGAGTATCACTAGGAGGAAATGCCTCTTCGTGATTAAGCTAATATGCTTATTTAATGCGGAACGCCAATTGTTCTCGCAGGTGTGGTTGGTCTTGATGGTGTCTTTGGGTTATGCTGACTCTTGTGTGTTAATGGATACATGGTACATACTTTTTTGTTTTTACACAGGAAGAAGATTCCTTTCCTGCCCACATTGGATACTGAGGTTTTAAGTCTATTTTTTCCTTCAGTACATTGTACGCTGTTGTGTGAAACTAATGTGTTTGCACTTTTGTATACCTTTTCACACTGTATTGCAGTAGCTGACCAACTTATAAGGTCCTGATGAAAGCTGGAGAAACTCTCCATCTAGCTGAAACTAGTCGACCATACTGCTCAGCGCCAATTTGTAGTCTTACATTCTGACTACCAGGTGCGGGTTTTTAATCTTGACACCTACACTTATCCTTAAAGAAAAATTTCCAATTTAAAAAATTCCAGTTTAGGTAGTCATTTTTAATTAAGCACTTTTTCTTTAAGCACTGCACACTTTCTTTTTATTAGAGGCTGCGTACAATTGTGGCTACCTGCACCGTCTCTTGATGGCATGGGCGGTATACAGAGCTATTGCTCTTCTCCCACATGATGATATGCCGCCACGAGGGCGGTCTGATGGGACTTTTCTAGCCCTTTGGAACGCAACACATTTTCCCACACACGTATCCGCGTGATCCTCTTGCACTATTCAGGACAGCACACCATTCTAGACCTGGTCTTCTCTTTTTGTGTGGTTTACCTTAAGTGCAGGGGCATGAGGTGACAGGTCGTTAAATTATTACCCCTTTGACCCTCCGTAAATTTTGTGTTTTGAGCACCAAGTGTGCCCTGATGCAGACTATGTGGCGCAGGCAAGCACTCCCACCCTGCCCCAAAACATTAAATCCTGTCAGGGAGGTAGTCACACAATAGGTATCCTGTCAGGGAGGTAGTCAAACAATAGGTATCCTGTCACAGGGAGCTGTGACATGAAACCTATTGTTCTGCCTTCCCCTGACCGAGCTTGGCTTATCAGCAGGAGGGCAGAAATGTGTCTCTGGCTGGCAGCAGCCCTGGCTTGCAGTCCACAAATGGAAGACTGGTACTGGGAGCACCGAAGGCCTCCTAAATGAGCTTTACGGTGCATGGAATCATACCTTCCACACCGTTTAGGGTGTGGGGTATGATTCCGACATGTTTGATACCAAACATGATAGGATGCGTTACAGCCAGTTTTGAGATGGTCACCACATAATGATGTGGTGCCCGTCTACATGTCGTATGGTTGCTTCACTTACAACACAGGAGAATGGGCTCCATAATTCATTTAGGTGTTCTACACACTTAGAACCAAGCACTCTGCCTTCAGGATTGAAAGGCCTGTTCTACGGGTGACATAGGTTTTAAGTGCAGTGACCTTAGATAGAGGGAAACCTATATCTTTCATAAGTGGTGCTATTACCAGCTTACACAGGATGAAATGGCAGGTCTGTAGTTACCAATTGAGTGGTCTCCCATGGGTGGCATAAGTCATGATTCAGCCCATGGGGGACCCCTGGTGTAACTATGCCCTGGGTACCTTCGTACCATATACTAGGGACTGATAAGTGTACACCAGTGTCCAATCTGGGATGTACCTAAGTAGTTACCAAACCAATTTAGGGAATAAAGCACAGAGGCTGGGGTCCTCATTAGCACAATCCCAGTCAGCCTAGTCAGAAACAGCATCATATCAAGCAAAAAGTGGGGGTAACCATAAAAGCAGATCCTACTTTCCTACAGGTGTTAATATCTTGCCCTCTGTATTTAACATCTGCCAAAACTTCTTTGTGATTCTGCTACTGCCAGGAAACTATCACTCAGCTTCAGTGCTCCTTGATTGAATGTGCATTCTTTGGAATCTACCAGAATGCTATCAAAATACGAAAAATGACATATTTCTGGGTTATTACTTTAACAATGTATTGTCCATGGCAAGGCAATCATATAAAAACTGCTCAGTGATGTGACAACTAGATCAACCATTTCAGAAATATTTGCCTTTTCCTTTTTGAAGAACATTTATCAACCGCTGCTTATGCCATAATATGGCTCATTTTACACTGGTACAATAGAAGAAACTAATGAATGATTGTGATACTGATCATCGACCCCCAGAATATTGTGGTACAGGAATAATGAGTACAGAATGTCAAAGGACAAAATATCAAATTTAGGGGCATATAGGGAAGAATAGGTTTACTATTCAGACTCCATATCAACTTGGACATATATGTATCACATAGGTACGTATCTATGGAATTGGGCATGGAATATCTAGACTTACTTACCTGTCAATTGTTTTATATTTTGTCCTCAATTTTGTATCCTACCTCTATTCTTGGGTCGATATTCATGGTGCACACCCTAATGAATCTACTTTAAAATATCAAAGATGATGGTGTTCGAATAGTCACTCGTACTGTCAAGTACTGTCACCCTCTCCTCTGCTTTTAGTTACTTTTGCTTAATAATTCCCCTTATACTCACACATACATATGTACCCTAACTTGTATCAAACTTCAGTAGCTTCCTGTAACAGCAAGAATATGTTTCAAATGTTTACCCATGATCCACAAAATTATTCACGGCATGCACCCATCTCTCCTCTGCTTTTCAAATTGAAAATATGAAGACAATAAACGAAAATACGTTTTTTTCTTGCTTGTTGATACCGCAAAAGCCTCATGGAGATCAGAATAGGAAAATAAATCCACGAAAATTCACCTCTCTCTGTCTGTGGTTGACTAGTTTTGCTTTTCTCTCTTGGCATGATCCGGCCATCTTGTGTAAAGATTCATATGCCATAGTTTTCTCATTCAATAATTATAATCCATCAAATAACACGGAGGATAAGAAGTGGTAGAGACTTTAAATGTGCCATTGCTCAGCTTGCTTGACACCGATCTGAAGGATACCTCACAAAAGCAAATTAAATATGTCCCAACATTATCCTTGTATTACCTTCGGGTAACATGAGAGAGCCAAACACTTAATTTGATGGAATTGCTGGCAAATGCAAGCATAACAAATTAAAGAAGCAACGTTTTAAAAAATTAAAAATAAAAGTTCCAAACTAAACTCATAAAAGTGAACATGTGTTAGTAGAAGAACATGCTTTGTGTGATATAAATTTTAAACCTGTGTCAATGACCATAAACGTTGAAAGTCAATTGGAGGAAACTGTGCACTTTGAAGATTTCAGTAAACAATGTTAGCATATTTATAGTAGAAATATATAGCAAGAAAATTCACTGTTTTCTTGTCTCTTTCGTGGTGTAAAGAGCCCCAGTTTGGCTCATGTGTGTGTATATGGTGGACTAATGAAGGTTTAACCTTGACAACTTACTCATCTTACACATCTTCATGCAGGGGAAGGTGTTTCTCAATGGCCTATGCCGATGTGAGATTGTCAGATAGGCTGAGCTGCTTATCTGTGGCTTCTTCTTTAGCCCACTGTCATCCACCAACTATCACCCACTGTACTGTCTGCAGGATGCTTCTCTTTCCCTTAACCACAATTTTTTATGCACAGTTCTTCCTGTCAGAGGAGACTCTACACGTGTCTTGTGTTTTCCTCATTAGCTGCCCAGTGTAGTTCCCTCACTCACTATCTTCCCAGTGCCTTTCTGTCACTCGCTGTTGGCCAGTGCTTTTCCTTAACTTCCTATATGCCCAGAGGCTTTTGTTCAATCTATGTCTTTCCAGCATACTTCCAAAACTTATCATCTGCTCGGTGCTTCTTCCTTAATAACTCATCTGCCCACAGCTTCTACCATCACTCATCTGCCCAGAGCTTCCTCCTCATTTACCATGTATTAGTTGCTTCTCCCTCACTCACATATATATTGCTCTTCGGTCAAGGTCACCACGATGATGATGAATGATGATGGCCTTCTTTGTTTACTGTGACAGAAAACTGATATGAACACTATGTTTCTGCTTGCTAGAGCTTGGGAACAAGAGGAATTGAATGGCTTTCCTTAGACCTGGGGCCATATAATACATAGTGCCCCTGGGGAGCAACAGGTGTTTACGCCCGCTTTGTACACCCCCTGGACACTTTGAAGTGGCCCCTTCCGTAATACCAGTCATACAGATAGCGCAGGCACATATATAGCACCTGCGCTATCATCAGAGGGCATTCCCTCATTTGCATGGGGACGTGGCCCCATGCAAATGCGGGAATCTCTTTACCTCTGTGCATGCGCCGTCTGATACATGCAGAGGCAAAGGTAAAGAAGCTGTCAGGAGGCGTGCTGACAGTGCGCTTCCTTTATGTGGCACATTGTCCATGTGTCCTCTGATGATAGCCTTCTGGAGGGGGTGAAGGAGGACCCATGGTCCTCATTGACATCCCCTTGCACGCAGGTGCAGTCACTCACAGCACCCGCCAGCAAGAGGATTTCTCACCCCTTGCAGGTGGGTTGCAGTCTTCACAGTGAAACACAGGGCGGCTGCCTCAAAGCTGCTTCATATGTCATTTGAATACATTGCCACCAGGGCAGCATGTGTTTGTGGGCAGCCCTGGGGGCAGTGCATTCAATCTCATACAGTGCATATTCCTTGTTGGCGCTGAGCGCACCTTTTGAAAGGTGCACGCAGTGCTAACAAAGATAATGTACTGGAATGTATAATATAGCTCCTGGTGTCTAGGCTGGGATCTCTTACTACGAAAGAGCAGTGAAGGTGATCTTCCTCCAACCATTTCCCTATTAAGCCTCAAAAGGCCGTAAATCCAATGAACGGAGGAATTTAAATATACAGGGCTAGTAACATTTGGTGAATCATCTATTATCTTCAGAAGTAGCTGGCATGGGGCGATATGTACAGAGTGATGCTGTTGAAAAATCACCAAGCTGCACCACTCAATTGCATCTGAAAGCACAATGCAGATATTGTATTGCTGAAATTTCGTAAGGGCTTTCAAGGAGTCAACAGCAGCCATGATCTCTGACTCTATGGAGTTGTATGGCTCAAATGAGCATTGTGCATTTGAAAGGTGGCTATCACTGCAACTGAGGTCGATAAAATGAGTACTATTGAGTTGGGTAACAATAAACATCTGTTATTCAGTGCCAGGAGACCTATTAGTGAACGTGTGCTTTACAAATACACATGTTATGTTATCTGTGAATCGTGTGGTTGGTATCATGGGACATGTGGTTTTCCTGATTTAACTCATGAGTCCTGTGTTATGCATTTAACGAAGGTGTGCAGCATCTCTTCCAGCCAAGCCAACAGTCTGCTAGTCTTTCCTGCTTCACCATCAAACAGTTCCACGCATGTCGAATGTGAAGAAGTAAGTAGAGGCCATAGATTATGACTCAAGATGCAGAAATACTCATAGTCCAATTTCCCCTGAACTCCTGGAGGGATAGATAGGTGAGCCATAAAATAAGCCATAGAAATAGTAGCACATATCAGTATGCTAAAGGATGTCTTTGATGCCAGATAGTTAGTTCCACATGTTACAAATTACCTGTTTTCCTATAACTGTTGTCCACACCCTTTCAGGCATGTACAGCCTCTTGGATTTTTCCAGCAAGACTCCATCTTCATCCAAGAACCGTTGCTGAGTCCTTGTGTCCCTGGCACCGTCTCCGCCAAATGTTGCATCTTTGCATTCCAGTCCACTCCCTTCATTCTTACTCCTACCAACCTATCTCCTAAAAAATTGATTATTCTACCTAACAAGCTTTGTGTCCTTGCACCTGCAACAGAAACGTATGAGAAACATCCTTGCACACGCTCTAAGTTACAATCTGAAATTTACCTGCGAAAAGGAGCCTTTTCAACGGTAAAATACACATTTCAACCTATAACGTTTAGCTAAGCTAAGAAAATACAGTTAGGCATCTGCTGGCTTTTTCATGTCTCAGGCTTTTACAAGTTTAAATGCATTTCTAATATTTCAACATAAGCTTCACATTAATCATTCCAAATCATTACATTTCAATATTTCTTGAAGGCATTTTCCTTCTCAGGTTAGAGCATCACATGTTTTCATTAATAAGCAACTTACACAAGCAGCATCTAATAAGGCACGTTCATTCCCAATGCAACAATTTAAACGTGAAACAATAATTTCTATATTACTTAAAATACTTAAGTCATATTCTCGGTTAAAGCACTACATTAGTCTCCAACATTCTCGGCCTAGTACTACATTTCTAATAATCACACATTAATATGGTCCTCTAAAAATGCGGGTGCTGACTACTGGGGATTATTATGCACCCCTACAATTTTCAAAATAACAGTGCGCTCTATCAGTCCCCCCTCTGATGACCTGTGTCATCACCAAACTACACCATCCTTGGGGAAAGAACCGACTTAAACAGAACTTGATGCCACTCTTCCTCTCCTGAGCAACTCCATGTTCTTAAGGTTCTGATATTGACTGTCCTGCAGCCTCTCAATTCGTCTCACTTGCACTCTCAGTGATCTCTCCAATCTGCTAGATCTATACCACTTAAGCTCTTATCAGACCCCACAATCCAATCACACATGCCACAACTATAACAAAGGGTTTCAACACATAGCTAAGGAACCCTTTTCCAAGGTTCGCAAACCAACTCCCTACTTTGCCAAAACCCTTACCAACTTTTTCCCACACAGTGTCTTCAATTTCATAATGGATTGCAGTAATATTGCTTTTGTACTTCTCCAGTTCCTTGCTGTTATCAGGGATGTATGTGCAGCATTCTTGGACCTTCGAAAGTTTACAGACTCCTCCCTCTTTTGCTAGAAGGACATCTAAAGCAAGATGATTTTGCAAAACCATCGTCCTTACCGATAACATCTCTCCTTCAACCAACACCGATGATTTAGCTGTATTCATTGACAATTCATCCACAACAGTCACCAACCTTCTAATCTTCACATCATTCAAAATCACTCCCAAGCTTGGTATCATTGCTCCAAAATTATCTCCAACCACAGCCGCTGCACTTTCACCTCGCTTCACTTTTACATGCTGTCCTCCTTCTAAAAGCTCAAAATCTTGTGTATGATAAATCTTGGGGAAAATGATCGCTAAATAACAAGTACCATACCATTTCTCAGGCAATCGCACATAGGCATTCCTCCCACAAACGAAATACACAGTTGGAATTATCAGCACCACACCTTGCAAAAAGTCCTTTGCGTAATATTCCAGCGGAAAGGTGTGCTGATATGTGGTCTGCCCCACATTGACATTTTCATAATAAGTCTCTGGTCGACTTATGCACAACTTCCCCTTCTGCACTTCATCTAGAGCTATCGGACCATAACGCCCCTTCGACTTGTATAATTTCTCCCCATCTGTCCAATCTACTTTACCCGGTCCTGAATCTCGCAACTGCTTTTGTTTCCTGTATCTATCTTCTACTTGAGCTATGAATTTCTTTTCTACATCTGACTACAGACACGTCATATTTTAGCGATGAGCATAAGCTGTTTCCAACTTTTGAGTCAGAATGAAATATGTTCTTAGTCTATCCTCTGATTTGTAATAATCATACTTATTCAAATGCTTATAAGCTGGCATTCAGGAAGAACTGCATCATAATTCGGAAAATAATACTCAAAATGATTTCGTCCATAGAAAATGATGAGCAGCAAACTACATGAAATACCATATGTCAACGGAAGATGATGGTATCTGATACCCTCATCTACTGAAGCAGGCAATTGCATACACACATAACAATCCTTTGCATCCATTGCATCGATATACTCATGCAACAACTTTGCATACGCATTAAGCTCAAAGTCACCTTTCGACAGATCTGCGTGTAACCTACGACTCTCTTCTAGTAGCAGAGCTATTTCGTCTCCTATTTTGACCTCTTTCTTGCGAGGAGTAGTAGGTGTAGGTGTTCCCTCTATCTCCACTGCCTGCTCATGTGGTGCTAAATACGAAACTATAACTACTAGAATTATGACGAGTATCACTCATCCTACAAGTGTGCCTACTATGCACCTAACTCCGAGATTTGGGTTTCCAGCCTCCATGGTCTCAGGACTGACTGCAATTCTTGTTCAGCAGCAACACTCAAGAATCACTCCTTCTCCTCCTCCCGTTGCTTGAACCAACTCAAACCACACCTCGGAAAGCTGGAACTCCCTTTTTATTTCAGTTCCTTATTTACAGCGAGCAAGAGACAACCTTAACCCTTCTCCGTTCTCTGTGGAAAGCCCCTAAATTTCTTCTGATTCCACTCAGACCTAGGTAATTTGCACTTATTTACAACAAATTCTCTTTAATCCAAAATAAGATTTGCTCCAATAGCTTCTAGAAAATGTTGCAATAGTTCAAGACGAAGAACGATAGATTCATGGGATGGTATCTCAGTTCCAAAGGCAGGGAATATCAGTCTATTCAGAATCAAGTTGCGAATTCTGCTTAGTATTGGAGGATTCAGAACTGTGATGGTCAGTACTCCTTCAATTTCAAGTCCTGGTGCCAACAACACCACATCCAATTTCACGTTCGGACTGGTACAGATCACTGTCACTACCCTCAGTCTCCCCGATTTCAGTACTCCTGGCATCAGTCACAACGTATGTCCGCTCTGGAGTCACGTACTTTCGGCATGGCTCCCTCGTTCGTCTTGATGTCCTCAGACCTCCAGGAGCTTGTCCTTCTTCGCCTTCGTCCGACTCAGACTCTTCAGACACCGGAGCAAGATCTCTCTCAAAGACCAGTCTCGAGTTAAGTCGCCTCTGTCTCTCCGGCCACTGTTCCTCTGCTCTGCTGACTCTCCTGCCTTCTCTTTGCTCACCCTGCTCACAACTTTTCTCAGCTGAGTCTGACTCTGGGTCACCTTCACAGTCACTTCCCCTTTCTGAGGCAGTTTCAGTGTCGCTGCCATCGTGACCCTCCTCAGCTTGGTCTATTGAGCAACCAGCTTCTTCAGACACTCTCACAGCTTGGCTTGACCCCTCCTGTGGCCCTGCCACTTCAGCTGGATTTTAATTTGGGAGAGGAGCTGTTTGTTCCAAGGGTGCTGAAACACGACGGGTGTGAGAAGCATGCACCCAATTTGGCAATCCTCTACACTTCACTGCAGTGTTCGTCACCAAGATTACTTGATAAGGACCTTTCCCATGAACATCCAAACAGCTCTTTCTCACGTCTTAATTTCACAACAAAACTGAAGGAAAGTTGGTGAATGCAGCAATATTGTTTATTGCGCCAGCCGACACGTGTTTCATTGGAGTGGAATGCACCCCAAATCTTCAGGGCTGGAAAAAACAACAAAATATAATACTTTTACTGGTGGTGTAGGGTACCACTACCAATACAGATATATGTACTGAAAAACATGGATTATTGACGCTAAGAAGGCTCAGAACATTCATTAATCACCAGACACAGGACGACGAACGAGTCTAAGTGAGTGAAAAGGAGAAAGGGGCAGTGCATGAAGAAAAAATGTTATTGGCACACAAATGACATTTAATGCCAAACAATCTATTTCTTAGTCACTACTGGACCTAATATCAATTTACATGTCCGTGATCCAGTCACAAGAAAAAGTCATAAGAGGAGTGGTGAAAACCGTAATTTGTGTGCCAATAACATTTTTTCTTCATGCACTGCCCCTTTCTCCTTTTCACTCACTTAGACTCGTTCGTCGTCCTGTGTCTGGTGATTAATGAATGTTCTGAGCCTTCTTAGCGTCAATAATCCATGTTTTTCAGTACATATATCTGTATTGGTAGTGGTACCCTACACCACCAGTAAAAGTATTATATTTTGTTGTTTTTTCCAGCCCTGAAGATTTGGGGTGCATTCCACTCCAATGAAACACGTATCGGCTGGCGCAATAAACAATATTGCTGCATTCACCAACTTTCCTTCAGTTTTGTTGTGAAATTAAGACCAAAGAATTTATTATAATTGTGTATTTTTTGTGTGTGCACAGGTTTCTTTTCTCACTAAATTACATGTAGGTGCTTTGCACATTACAGTGTTTAAGGGGTTGTACAGGTCACCCCTGTTCCTAGTAGCACCACTCCAATATAATTATCATTTAGACCACACCAATTATCCGGTGGTGCGCAAAAATCTCCCTTCAGCTAAGTACCTGGACCACTGTTCGGAACGAGCTCTTTCTCACGTGCTTCCGAACCAGCACCCAGTCCCCCGGACTCAGGACGTGACAGAGATCACTTGCAGCCAGGAACCACAGCAGCCTGCACCTGATGAGACACAGATGACATCAGCGAGTCCTTTGCAATAATCAAGAATCAGATCATCTGATATGCTTATCAAGGCTGTCGATGGAACCGCTGGTAACCACATAGCCCTACCCATCAGCACTTCATGAGGCGAAAGACCTGTTCTCCTGTCTGGGGTACTGCTCATACTCATCAACAAAAAGCATCAGGCCATTTCAGTGACGTGGATGAACACACTTTTGCCATTCGGGCTTTCAAAGTCTCATTGATCTGCTCCACTATCCCAGAAGCCTCTGGATGTTAACTACAATGGAGTCTCTGATGAACATTCAGTGCTGTGCAAAGCATCTTCATGATCTCGCCATGGAAGAGTATTCCTCTGTCCGATTCCAAAGAGGTCGAAATCCCAAACCTAGGAATAAGTTCCCTCAACAACAGCTTAGCCACTGTGAGTGTAACGCACCTACGTGTCGGGTAGGCCTCCACCCACCTTGAGAACACACACACCACCACCAAAATGCACCTCAGCCCGTTACACCTAGGCATCTCAATGAAGTCCAACTGCATCCCCCGGACCTCCCAATGTGACTCATCGTGATCATAGTTTTCTTTCCAGCATTCATCTGTTGACATGTAACACACCTCTGACACATAGCTTCTGCCGCTGCACGAAATCGCGGATTGTACCACGTTTGTCTGAACACTCGCACCATCACATCTCTTCCCAAATATACTGCACCATAAATCTGTCTTGCCATCGGGCTCAAGAACTCATCCAGCAACACCGCTCTCACATCACTTGAGACCCAAATGTCCACATCCCCTTTCACGCAGCCTGAATTGATCCACACATTCTTCTCCGGGTCTGAAACCTGTTCCTGCAGGCACTTGAGTTCATCCCAAGGATCTGCCATGGCCAACATCATGTTGAACTCGGTTCTTTCTTGGCTCCCATCTACGTGACTCTCAGTGAATGAGCAACCCTGTTCGGCACTGAAACATGTGACTTCATCCGCATAGCGATTCCCAAGCGACACGAAATCTGTCCCCTTTCCATGGGCCGTGCACTTAATGACTGCAATTGCCTTGGGGCGCTGTGAGGACTCTAAGAGCAATCTCACAAACTCCCCGTTTCAGATGGGCAATCCAGACGATGTCATGTAACCTCTCTGTGACCATAACTTTCCAGAGTCATGAACCACACCAAACCCGTACTGGCTGTCAGTGTAAATGGTTATTCGAATTTGATCTGCTGCCAAGCAGGTACGAGTTAAAGCAATGATCTCAGCCACCTGAGCAGAGTATACTCCTTCCAGGCACGCAGCATCGACTACTCCCGTAATGGTACATACAGCAAATGCTGCTCTCAAATGACCCACACTGTCTCTTATGCATGAATCATCGACAAAGAAAATCTCATCAGGGTCAGGCAATGGTTCATCAACAATGTCAGGTCTCGGTTTGGTGCAAAGCTCATTTACATCAAGACAATCATGGTCCGCACAATCTTCATCAAGTGTGTTTGGTAAGGGCATCAGTGTAGCAGGATTCAAAACAGAACACCTTGTAAGGGTCACATTCTCTGCAGCAAGTATAACCTGCTCATAGCGTGTGAGTCTATTGTTGGTCAGGTGCTGTGTCTTGGTCCTGGTCATCAATAATTCAACAGAATGTGGAACATGAACAATTAGCTGGTGACCCATGACAATACTTTCACACCTTTCAATGCTGACACCCATTGCAGCAACAGACTTGAGACATCCGGGCAACGTTAAAGCTACTGGATCTAAAGTAGCTGAGAAGTAGGCAACTGGTCTACGGACACCTCCATGATCTTGAACTAAGACTGATAATGCACAACCTTCTCGTTCACAACAGAATAATGAAAAAAGGTTAGTTGTAATCAGGCATCCCCATTGCCGGAGCACGACAAAGGTCCTCTCTCAACTCCAAGAATGCCTTCATACAGTCATTGATCACTTACATCCTTGTGTGTCAGTCTCTGCAAAGGCTTTGCTTTCAATGAGAAGTTGGCAATCCATTGATGACAGTTGCCAACCATCCCTAAGAACATCCTAACTTCTCTCTGAGTAGAAGGCACCATCATGCCCATAGTTGCCTCACTCCTGTCTGGTGACACCTTCCTCTTGCCTTTTTCTATCCTGTGACCCAAATACTGCACCTCATTCAGGCAGTACTGTAGCTTATATGGCGACACCTTGTGTCCATTCTCTGCCAAATGGTTCAGTAAGGTAATGGTATCAATCCTGCATGCATCTTCAGTCAAGGAGATCATCTATGTACTGGACAAGAACAGAGTTCTGCGGCAGTACAAGACTCTCAAGGTTCTTTTTCAAGATCTGATTAAAGATCGATGGATTCCCTGTGTACCCCTGAGGGATACAACACCACGTTAAAACACTGTTTTCCAGCTTAAATGCAAAAAGAAATTGGCTCTCCTCATGCAACGGAATCGAGAGGAAAGCATGACAAAGATCAATCACAGTGAAGCACTCCGCTTGGCATTGGATTTGGAACAGTATCACAGATGGATTCGGTACCACTGGACAACACGGAAAAACTATGTTGTTTACCTTCCTCAGGTCCTGCACAGTTCTGAATTTCCCGCTCGGTTTCTGCAAAACCATAATAGGCGAGTTACATGGACTGCCCATTACTTCTTTCAGAATTCCCTGCATAATCATGGACTCAATCATAGGCTTTATTCCTGCCACTGTTTCTGGTGTCAAATTGTACTAGGGTGTTCTTGGGAATTCAACATTCTGTTTCATCTGAATCTTAACCGGCTCAACTCCTTTGATCAAGCCTATGTCCCCACCAGTGAAGTCCCACACTTCCTGTGAGACTGAATCTCTCAAATCAAGTGGAGGCTCTACCACTGTCACAACGGGGTATATTTCGATGCACAAATGTTGATTTGTGACCTTAAAAGCATCATCATCATCATTGGTTTGCAGTTTCACTCCTTTAGGGGTACAATAGATGGTACAATTTAGTTTAGACAGGAGATCCCTCCATAGTAAACAAACAGGGCTCGAATCGCATTCCACAAACTGATATCTATCTCGAAACGTTCCTATCTTCACAGGAATCGGCTCGGTCAAAGGATTTGTCATTTTCCTATTGGTAACACCTACAACTTGGATAGATTGTCCCGAGAGGGGTAGGTTGGCGACTACTGCAGATCTCACAGTAGAACGGGTAGCACCAGTATCAACCAAAAAGGTGGTAGGGTGACCATCAACATCAGCTTCCACAAATGGTCCCCTCTGGTCTACCTCCAACACTGCCCCAAGAGTGCAGTCTTCCTCCCCCCCTCAGGCACCGTCATGCCAACGGATCTAGGTAACAGTCATCACCTTCCTCAAAAAGAGGCATCTGCTGGTATGTCCGAGTCCCTGTCGGGATCCTCGGTGGCTGGGGAACCTGGACTCGCGGAGCCGAAGTCCCCCCTTTCATTGACCTTGGCTTCATTACTGTTGTTGTCACTTCAGGTGCCTGTACCTGCACTACCTCTTCCTCCTGCTGCATCTGATTTGCAGGATTCAAGGGACACTCACGTCTCCAGTGTCCAATCTGGTGACAAAGGTGACACTCAGTGGTCTTTTTCAAAGTTGCCAAATCTACTCTCAGCATTTCCCTTTCCCTTATTCTGACCATTCTGTTTCCTTCCCAGCGTACCTCCATCTGACTGTACTTGGCCTCCCTTATCAGCAGCTTGCATCTGGACCAGCCTCAGTTTGTCCTGAAACTTCTTATGCTTCGAATCTACCTCGTCACTGCAATATCTAGCATACCTCAGTATCTCGTCCAGCGGTTTGGTCTGCCAACAAATCAAATGCTGCTGGATAATAAGACAAATCTCAGGCCTCAACTCTAGGACAAGCTTCGAAACAAACTGTCCCATATCCTTAGGATCCATTACATCCAGCCCACTGTACTGCTTGAAGACTTGTAACAGTCTTTCATAATACTCATGCATCGTTTCCTTTGGCTCCTGAACTGTTCGATCTATTTTCACCCAGTCAATATCCTGTGGTGACACCTTAGATTTCAACCACGTGAACACTACATCATACTTCTTCATGACAATCAGCAATGGTGCATTCATGACAGCATCTCTGTCCAGCTCAGAAGTGGGCCATTCAACAGCAACCTTACAGGCTACCCACAAGTCACCCGGAACCACAATATCAAACAACGCATTCAAATCAATCCATAACACCTTTGAGATCTTGACAAACCTCTCAACCTGCTTGTACCACTCAACTGGGCTCTCTCTCAACTTTGGGAAGTCATTTGTGAATGCCCCCAAATCTCCTCGGCTCCAAGGCACGTGTACATACCCTCCTCTAGACACCTCTCATAAAGTGTAGTTCCCAATTCCTTGTGCTCCCCTCCAGGAGGAGGTGTCTCTGCCACATTTCTCTTAACACTCTTTTTCTTGGACCATCTTTCTTACCACTTGTCAAGCCTATTCCTTGCTTATATCCCTATGATCAGCTCTCTAATGTGGGTCTTTAGTCCAATTACCCTCTTTTCGTCTAGATCTTGATCAGTATACTGTAACCTGTGACTACCCTGCAACATTTTTGTTTTAGAGAGATCTACTTCATATCTGTTTGCCAATTCAACTAATTTCTCATGTGTCAACCTTGCATTGCGGGTCACATGCTTAGCTATGAACAGCAACTCATCTGGTTCATAGAGTTCTACTCTCTCTAAGGGCAAATTTCCTTCAACTATCTCATCCACTTCTGCTTTCAATCTCATCACATCTAGCCTCTTTGCCCTTATTGCTGTCTTAAGGGTACCTCGACTGGATGCACCACTCAACTCTCTGCAGTCACTGTCCTGTTCTCGGCACCTATTCACTTCAGACGTGTCCCTTCAAGCCACTCTATTCTCAGCACTCCTATGGTCCCAGTCCTCCCTTTGCCTGTCACTCTGAGTACCTTCAACCGACTGGCTCGAGGTTTCGGGATGTGCACCACCTTGTGTTAAATACTGATTAATCAGTGCTCTGAGGTATCACTCCCCTCCAGGAGTGTATCTGATAACTCGTAGTGTAGCAGACCTATTACTCCATAGGACTATCACCCTAGGCACTGGTGTGGTGGCTGAATGATATTCAGCCTGAAGGTTTAGTTTGAATAATTTCACCATCAACTTCATGTATCATTACATCCAAGTTCAATTTATTAGCTTTTTCATTCCATCTTGGCATGTTTTAATCACATATTCCAAAAAGCATTATTCAAACTAAACCTTCAGGCTGAATATCATTCAGCCACCACACCAGTGCCTAGGGTGATAGTCCTATGGAGTAATAGGTCTGCTACACTACCTTCAACCGACTCCCATGTTCTCAAATCTGACCTCAATTCTCCCAAAAATTTTGGGCTTGGTCCTCCCAGATCCATCACCATTTATCCAAGATATGGATGCTGGCAGTCTAGAGACCCTAGGGCGGCAAAGGAACAGGGGAGATTCCAAGGGCACCCCCATCTCAAGTACTCACCAGGGCTGTCCGGCCCAAGCCCAGTATCCCATGAGTGGACAGAGGACTAGGCACCTCCTCCACTATGGGGGCTCAAGAGAGGAAATTTATTTAGCCACATTGGGGCTCCTCAAGGGGTCCAGAGCAGGGCAAGAGAATGGGAAGGGCTGGGCTGCCAACCAAAGTCCAGTTACGGCCAGGCATGAAGCCACCTACTATGTTAGTCTGCACCTTTTGAAGTGTGTCAAGGGTCATGGTACTGGGCCTCCATTGGTGCGTGTGGTACCATGTTCTGTTCTATTCTGTGAGTCACTGCAGGTAGCCATCATCAATCTGGGAGGAGAAACTGTACCAACAAACCGACACAGCTTCTGGTAGGGGTTAGAATACCGCACAGGAGCACTGGATTAGGGGTGATTCGGCAGAGCTCGCTACAATGCAACTCTCCAATTCGCCGTCATAGCCCCGCCCCCATCACTTTGAACATTGATAATACTTTATTCTTTAATAGAAGTTCGCCCAACCACGCTGGCTCACAGAATCCACCATTGCAGTCTCAGGACTTTTCTTATTCACGTCCTTCAGTAAGTAGAGCTTGGATATGAACCTAGGTACCGAAATTTTATCAGGATCCTTCGATTTCCACATAAAAATACCCAGAACATGTGGAAGGATGAACCTTTAAAAATTGCTAGAGGACTGTATCGGATGAAGGGGTTTGCATTTCTTCTGCAGGAACCTTATATTTGACATAATCCAACTAGAAATCCAGCAGAACTTCATGTAAATATATTTCCCCTTACCTTCCATCATAGGTGTCCCTGTTTCTTCATCCTAATCATACCAAGATGAGGAGAAATGTTGTGGTCTTTCGCGATTTACAGGCTCTTGAATGCTGGTCACTGTTTCCAGTTCAATCTTCGCGGTCCACAACCAAGGGATTTCTTGGGAGGCGAGCCAAAGGCTAAGGAGGAACCATCCTCCATAAACTGTTTCATCATATGATACACTCTGCACCAAGACTACCTCTATAAAGTGTTTCCTTCAGCTACAAAGTAATTGTTGAGGAACACAATGGTGTACTTTAAAAAGAAGAGCAAAGGGTGTGTCCGAAAGCAATGCACGCGTCCGCCCATCACCATTATAATGCTCGCAGTCCGCTGTCATGCAGAGTTTGAGGGTTAGCTGTGTCTGCACCAGCAGTAGAGGAAATCAAACTTTTAGTTTAATATCCACATGCCCATTTAAAAGCTCACCATAATTGAAATTCTTCAAACCTGAAAAGATGTAAGGTGATTAACAATGTTAGCGACAGCAGTGGTTTCTACAGCAGTGAAAGTAGCATGAAATATTCAGGACCTAGTTCCTCAGATATTCCTAATGTCCATTGCACTACAATTTCTCTCTGTGCCTGGCACAGATGGTTCCCAGCATGTCTCATATGGGCCACTTGAGCCTGGGACGTGTCCCTACTTCCTACTCTCATCTCAGTTATCAGACAAGAGAACAAAACAGGAGTGCCTAGGTGGGTTAATCCTTCTATCCCTGCTAAGTGGTCGGAGCTTTTAGTTATCTGTGCTTATGTCGGAGGTGGGTTCACCACACAAGTAATGACTGTGACAAGAAAGTAGGACATACCGAAAATCTGCCTACATCATAATCCGAGGTACATCACTGAAAGGTCAGTATCATCGTTTCAGAGATGGCCAAAAGCCAGACCTTCAACTCAGAAAGGTTAGAAATGGTGCAGCAGTTAATTAGGAGTCAAACATGTGCCACAGAACCGGCTTGAGTGTTGTGTCTGTCAGTCAAAATTATAAGAAAGTGCCTCTGAAATGTTGTTATGGATGATTCACCGCCAGTCACAAGTTAGGCCATAACTTCTGAAAGAGCACTAACCCTAGTGTTGACCGAGTAACAGGTTCTGATATGATACACATGCGTTTCTATGACTTATTCTGTCACTGCTACAGCCTAACAGCCTCAGAGCCACTGGGATTTGATAAGCCCTGGTTCAGAGGATTTTTATTTTTTGACCAGATTCTAGTGCTTGGCATTTGTGTTAAGATAATTATTCAAATTTTTCTGTCAGAACCTATCTCTTCTTTATTAGATTGTCTGTCTATTACTTTCTAAGCTCTCTCAAATTCTTCTTAGTGCTGTTGGCACAAAATGGATATTCTTGACAACGAATGCAATTGTTCAATTATCAGATCATTTTCACTAATTCATAATCAATGGTGCCTTGTAGGAAGGTGATTCTTCTGCATGGTGCCGCCCACGTTTTGACCAGAGCTTTGCTGGTTTTTTGACTAGACTGACTGGGATCCTGCTAATCAGTACCCCAGTCTATCTGATTTCTCCCTTAAAATGTTGTGTTCAATACTTGGGTACCCCCTGATTAGATACTGGGGTACCCTTATAAGTCCCTAGTATGTGGTACTAAGGTACTCAGGGCATAGGTACCCCAGAGGTCTCCTATTGTGATGTATTCCTATAGGTTCTGTATCGATCCCCCTATTCCTGACCCTATTCTGGTTAACAAGTTAACTAGCAGCCATCCCATGAGGCAGAAAACCCCCATGATGCAGGAACCGTTATCTGATTAAGCCACACTACGGCACAGGAACGTGTTATCTGATTAGGTCATAACGCTTACAATTGTTGAGTTTAGACTCGCTAGACTCCAGACGGGTTCCCAATTCACAATGAAAACTTGGTTTTCTATAATAAGTTCATCAACTTTTTATTTGAAACATTCAAGCATGTCGTAATTCGTTTGTAAATTTATACAATTTTCTTCGTGTTTAGCAACATAATCAAATTCTTATGCCACTGACATCAATATGAGTAATGCGCCATTTTTTACAACACCCAATGCATTTCGGGTCGGAAATACATGACCCTTCGTCAGGGGTCTGTTAAATGAAAACAAAACAGGACCAGATTAGTCACTCGGCATACTGTCTCAATGTGAAATACATTTGACACATAAAAAGCTAAATGTACAGTGATTCGTCTGTCAAAATGCTCGTAAACCATGTTCTCTAATAATCAGGGTCATATCTCATATGTGCTCCAATCGAACTCCTAAGTCATTGACAGCAAATTGTAGGCCTGCGCTACATATTCATTATGAGAGCTTTAAAGTTAAACATATCATGCATCCATAACACGCCCTGTTAACACCCCAAAGTAACACTCACGTTAATCTTAGCGCGGTCGCGCTTCCCGGTGGATTCAAAACTGTTTCCTGACTGCAAAGCAACGAAGCTTCTCATAGGTTTGCTTAAGTTACACGTGATCGCGGCATCAACCAATAGGGTTGAAAAACCGTGGTCATGTGATATGAGTACAATGACTTCACAATCTAAAGGCGCCATAGAGGATGACTAAAACTACATTACCCATGGTTATCTTACTCGATTATCATTAGAACCATACGGTGACATTAACTGACCTGATGATTAAATGCAAACGCTTAAATATATGCCTAACGAGGAATAAACAACAGCATCCAATTTTAAAACGAACATGTGATGTTATACATTACCACCTTCTTTGGGGGAACAGAAATGTGCCGAAACACTGGCCGTAACTTCAGTTCTATTATAATACCCATGCATACTCAATACGATCATTTAAACCCCAAGGCAGGGTGGAGTTAAGTCTCTTTATCCAATAAAATTCCGCTCTGAGTCTCTGTTTTATCGGATCCATGTCTGGGCTCTGTATGATCGATTCGATGACCATGAATTTTAATTGCGATATCTGATGATTCATCTCGTTCCAATGGCTTGCAACTGATGATTTAAGATTGAGTTGTCTGATGTTACTTTTGTGTTCCGTGATTCGGATTTTAACTTTACGTTCAGTTTGACCAATGTATATTTTGCCACATGGGCATTTGATCATATATATACAGTTAGATGTGTCACACGTACTGGAATGTTGCAATGCAATTGAAAAACCCTTAGTAGGATGCGTGAGTGTTTTACCGCAGATGACATTATTGCAATGGATGCAATTGAAACATTTCGCCATGCCTTTCCATTTGGTTTTGTCTTTAACCGGTGCATTTAACAATTCTTTTAAATTTTTTGATCTTTGATATGCAAAGGTAATGTGATCATCATATAATCCTTGCAGATCGGGTTCCAACTGTATCAGATGCCAATGTTTGATGATGGATTTTTTAATTCTGGCCGAGTCTGATGAATACTTGAGTACACACACGGTTTTTTGTTGTTGGGATTTTTGCCTTCTCTGTGTTAAGAGATCTATTCTCTTGATTTTGTCTACTTTCATCAAAGCATGCTGTAGTACATCATGTGGATAACCTCTTTGTTTGTACTTTGTTGTCTGTTGTTCAAAGGATTTGACTAATTCTTGTTCTGTGGATATGATTCTCTTCAGTCGTATATACTGAGACATTGGTAAATGTTTTTTCAATGGCTCCGGATGAAAACTTTGGAATGCCAAGCATGCATTTCTATCCGTTGGTTTATGAAAGACTTTGGTGCTAATGTCTTGATTATTGATGGTGATACTCACATCCAGGAAAGCTATAGTTTCTTTAGAGATGGTATGGGTGAACTTGATTCTCTCATTCTGGTTGTTCAAACAATTTATGTTATTGACCAATGTATCTTCTGTGCCGTGCCAGATTAAAAAGATATCGTCGATGAATCGCTTGAACATGATTGTACCTGCTTTCCACTCTGGATTATCCAAGATGTAGTCTTTCTCGAATTTCTGCATGAAAATATTCGCATATGAGGGGGCCCCCCCAAAACCCATTGATGTGCCGTTGGATTGATTGTAAAAGCGACCATTCCACTCGAAGTAACTATGATATAGTGCAAACTGCATCAACTCCAATATCAAAAGCCTCTGATATTCTTCCAGATCACTGTGTAGTAAACACCATTCCAATGCTTCAATACCTTCCCTGTGGGGAATGGAAGTGTACAGAGACACTACATCGATGGTACATAAACAATACGACTCTCCTTGTAGCAATTTGACTTCATTCAACATGTTCAAAAAAGTTGTGGTATCCTTAATGTATGTCTCGCTACCTTGGACCAACGGTTGCAAAAATGTATCTACAAATTTACCTACTGGTTCCGAGATCGATCCGCAGGCTGAGACTATGGGTCTGAACGGCGGTTTGATGGGGTCTTTGTGGATCTTGGGCAACATATACAGTTGCGGTCTTCTTGGATGTGTTATGTGAAAATAGGCATGGGTTTTCTGAGTTATCCATTTCATGGTTAGCGCGTGATCAACAATTTGATATAATACCTTCTGGTATTCTTGTGTGGGATCCGAGCTGAGAGGGAGGTATATGTCTTGATTTAGGACATGCTCATTGACACTTGAGTTGTAGAATTCAGTGTCCATAACTATAAGGGCGCCGCCCTTGTCTGCTCTCTGGAAAGTCAAACTTTTGTCTTGGTTCAAATTTTTCAAAGTGTTCCATTCTTTTGGATTCAAGTTGTTGTGTTTAGGTTTGCTGAACGGTATTTTTTGGATATCAACCATTACCGATCTTTCAAAGGCTTCTATTGATTTGTGGGTCATAGGAGCACAAAAAGAACTTGGTGGTCTGAATTCATGGTCCCATGTGGGACTCTGAGACTGTAGACTACTGTCTTTGAAGAAGTATCTCAATTTCAAGTTTCTAAAAAACTTAAAGAGGGCTAATTCGGTTTCTCCAACGTTGGATCTATATGTTGGAACAAAGGTGGTGCCCTTGTTCAACGTCATCAACTGCATATGTGACAACTGTTTCGAAGATATATTGATAACTAAGTTGTCTTCTGGACTTGACTCCGTGTCCTTTTGGCCACTTCTTCTTCTGTTTCCTTTTCTCTTTGCTCTTCTTGTCGCGATGAAGTTGGTGGAGCGTTCAGATAATGGTTGATATCCAAAAAATACCGTTCAGCAAACCTAAACACAACAACTTGAATCCAAAAGAATGGAACACTTTGAAAAATTTGAATTAGACAAGCGATATTCCTCCAGCCCCTGATAAGGCATACGGAGTTCTCAAAACAAATCAAACCTATGACAACCTGGGAAAAACCCTGCGGCCATTGTTTTGATTTCACCGAGAACTTCAGCAAAAGAATGTGCTAACGACCAGGTCGTATGACATCCTTATTGACGTATCTATGTCCATCCTTACGTCAATCTCGGCACCTTAAAGGTATAAATATTACCGATATTGCCCTATGCAAACACACGCGGTGGTGACGAGATCGGAGCAGCCAGACTTGCCGAAGCCCAGAGCAGAGCAGACCCCGCTGGCGCAGCCCCGCCTTCCTGACGCGCTGAGAACGAGACGCTGCTTTCTCCTGCCGAGAAATCCAGCTCCGGCGCTTCCGGGTAGCCCTCGCAGGCAGCCTGGAATATCGAGACCAGAGACGAGAGATACCATCCCTCATTCATCCTAGATTCCAGGTACAGAACTGAATAACCCCTTGCAGAGAATTCTTTCGTCAGTCACTTGGCAAAACAAACTTAACTTAAACTGCTACTTTCTATTCCCTCCCACATATTAGGCTTAGGTCAGGTACATCTGGGGTAGGCGTAGTTAGAAACACCAGTTGAGTACGATTAGTCAAATGTATATGTGTATGTATCTATTTTATCCATTTTAAACCATCATATGGCTTAGAAACCATATCAATGTTTTTACAGTATTATTTTATACTTCTGCTTTTAATGTATGCACTTTACTTAACCATAAGTATTGCAATAATATCGATCCATTTCTCTTGTATGAGAAAAGAGACTGATCAATAAATAACATCTTTTATTGAACACGCCCGTCTCTTCCTTTTCTCTTCAATCTGGTGAGACTAAGAATGCACGTACTGACTGAGTAAAATAAGTCGTCTTTTGTTTTCACACGACTCTAGAGATACACTCTTGATTAGGGGAGAGCAAAGTTGTCATGTTCTATGGTTGTCAGAAACTAAATCCCTTCTTGTCTATCCAGGGAGGTTCAACTCCTCCTTGCCTATTCGAGAAAGTTTCTAGTGAACTCTGAGCTAGCTGGCAAACCCAAAACTTTAAGTCTAATATCGACAGTGGTAGACCTAGTTAACGTCTGGTCTAGGCCAATACTATTGAAGGTATTATTCCAATGCGCAGAGCCTATTGGGATAATAGGAACTACACTACATGGCGCCCAACGCGTTTGGATAGGCGATAAAACTAACGTAAGACATTTAGAGTAACTCAGTCGTGCTTTTTCACTCAGACCCCTTTTTTTCCCATAATACTCCAAAGACGTCTGGAGTGGGTGAAAGGTAATATCCGCCAGACCTCGCAGGAGGAAACTCCTATGTATGGTCCTTGGTTTAGTCAACATTGAAGGATACACTGTTCCAAAATATTGTGCATCTAATCTTTGTTTCCATAAGAACCTGATCTGCAAACAAACAAAATAACCTTCTGGACAGTACAATGTCAGACAGTGAAGGAGAAAGAGAGGCAGTTAGAATAGCAACTGAACTCGCAGCAGCTGATACTGCTATGCAAGAAGCAGACCCGGGTATAATAATCATCCCGGTCAACACAAGAAAATCTATAACTTTAAAACTTATAGAAAATGGACTGACACCTAGAGGTGGCACAGTCATATTCGTAATTGAGGCACACGAATATCGGCAGACAGAGGTATTCTACACATGGATAAACTTTCCAGCAGCTAATGCTGTAACAAAGGTCTTCCACTATTACAAAACAGAGGAACCTCCTAACGAGTACACTCCTTTCGAGGAGGTGGAAGTACCACTTAAATTTCAAGAGCATCTGCTCTTATTTAATGGCGCCCTAAAACATAATAATCACATCACCAGGCTCGGTCCATTAGGTAGACCAGGAGCAACGTGGCCGGTTCTAGCCGGATACACACCACATCCAGACATCGATGGGATGTCTGCAGCAGAGCTTTTAACACAGCTAAAACAATTAATAAAATTACATAGACAATTAGTCCAATATGTGATGCGGACTTCGACAATTCAACCAGCAATTAAAATTCCACAGCTGACCCCTCATCAGGGGAACACAAATAAAATTACACCACAGAACATACAATCCTGCCTAGGTAAGGTACCAGCTAAACGGGAACAAATACCATTCTGGTTAGCACAAAAAATCACCCAAATAGAGGCGGTGTTTCCAGACACCACCCCGTTAGAAAAACACAGGATTCTGACTATCTGTCTTCCAATGGGAATCGCACCACACGTGGAGGACTGTGACACTTGGGGTACAGTCTTTGCTTCCATCTACACAAAAACGCACGGTGTTCCATCCATTTCGGTAATACTGATGAAGCAAAGCTTCGCATATTTTGCGGCTTGCCGAAGTCAAGAACCTCGTTTATGTGTAATAAGGTAACAAAACGTATGTTTTACTAACATTTATTTTTGTTTAGGCAAAGTTCCCGAAGCTTGCCTATGTGTATTTCTAATGAATTTAATCTGTGTTCTTTAATATGGCCGCCGCTTGTATTTTAGTTACTGCGCATGCGTCAGCCACACTCACGTGTCCTGACGCGTCTGCAGAAGTGGAGGGAAAGTTATGCGCATGCGTAATTCATAGCTGTGCTTATCATGTGGTACTGCTCGTGCCACTGCTCTTGTGATTGTGTCAATGTAGCTAACATTTAATGCAATAGTTTTATGTCTTGATGATGAGTTAAAAGTACAAACCCTATGATGTATTTTCATAATGACATTATTATGTATTAATTTGTTTTCGCTTACTTTTCATGTACCGCGGGGAATGGGGGTCCAAACTGATTGGGAGCCATATTGACGGTCTCTTCTGCGCATGACCAGGGAGCATTGAAAGGTGGCCACTTTGGACAGTGGAACTCAGCCAGCTGGCAGCCACAGTCAAGATGCGCCTGGGAAAGCCACCTCTGCGCTACGAGAACGGCGAATGTTGCTCCTCATGTGTTACAATGTTAATTTTCACTCGTATTTCTGCACAGTTCTCATGAGAACCCCAATCTCTCTAGGCGGTACCCAAGTATGTTAATGAAGGCTTCAAATCTTGTATTGTGATTGGTGTGTTACCCAAATCCTACCTTAGGACCAATCGAAATTGAGGGATTCTGACACTTTGCAACATTGGGGGGTGGTACACTGTCCCCAAACTGTATATCTACCCTGGGTTCACCTAGTGAACCGTCCGACTTGTCTGGTTTAGCTGACCTGTCACTGACCCAACGCACTCAATAGGTGACTGAAGATACAGAGCGCTGCGAAGCACTCTGTCCGAATTTGACCATAGGCTAAGGTTCTACTGAACCTTAAAGTGCTGGCAAAGCACTTAGCTGGGAGTTCGCTGACCCAATCGGGGTCTTGATCGATAGCTGCAGAGCGGGTGGAGCGCAGGCGTTGCTTCCGAACTGTGGGTTCCGGTCCTGTCCTGAAGAGGGTCCTGTCCTGAGGGTTTGCTGTCCTGTCCTGAGGGTCCTGTCCTGATTCCTATTCCGAGGGTATCCTGTCCTGTCCTGGGTGTCCATTCTGCACCTGCTGTCCTTTGAGGGGTATCCTTCCTTGAGGGTTTCCTGTCCTTAACTGACCCGTGGCCAGGGTTTGGTTTCCACACCTTTCTAGGTAAATATTGCTCTGAAAACTCTTTAAATCTTGCACCTTCTAAATTTCTGACTTTTGCTTTAATAAAGTTCATCATTGCATATGTTATATTTTCCATGCCTTTCCGCAACTATTGAAAGCTAATTACATATTTTTCCGTGAGGTTTTGTTCCTATGTCTTCTCACTGGTTAGAAATTATATTTTGCATTGCAGTCTGTAATTTTATGATATGGTCTAGAACTTCATTACCTAGATTGTTCAAAGGCCCATTCACCTTAAGTGAAGCGTGCTACTCTTTATAGGCCCTCCCATAGTTATTCATGCATAAAATGTCCATGCTTAAACATTTCTGAGATTTTATAATATTTCCCATCTGCATTTCATATTACATTTGAATGATTACCCTGTCATTATTTCTTTATGCCTATATGATTTACGTTATCTTGGTTATTGATTGCCTTATTTTACTGTACCTCATGCAAGAAAATATTGAATTTAGATAAACATTTTAAAACTTCTAGTTGTCCATGGTCATTTAAACAGTATTTGAATGTTATTGGTTGGGTTTGTATTTTGCTGCCTTTCTTTTACAGCTAGCTCCCTGATTCATTGTGGTCATTAGGTACCCGCATCGGTGGATGGTAAGTCGGGTGCACTGAAAATTATTAGCAGGGAACACACACACACAACTTGGTAGAGCTCGTGAAGTCACCTGATCGATGTATATGGTGATTTGAAAAGTATATGGGCCCTGAAGCCGGAAACGGCGAAAACTATTGGTCGGGTGGCCTCGCGCGCTCTATCAGTTTTCTGGTAGCTAGAGGATGGTTAGGGACTAGTTGAGAGTAAGGCAGGGATTAGTTGGACTAGTTGAGTCGGAAGCTGCTATTATATTGATGCTGCTAGAAGAGCGGCTGTTCTAAGAGACCTGATCATTCTCTTGTGAATACGCTGCTGAAACTCATGAATTTTTGCATTGTTTTTATTCTTGTTCTTATATTTCTATATGTACTAATCCATGCATTTGTAAACCGTATCGTTTCGTGTTGTCCGAACTCCCCGGGGAATTGAAAGGGCAAGTGGTGAATAGAATCCATTGTCCTGAGGTCACAGGTTCGAGGAAAGTTAGGTGCAGGTTAGGATAACCGGGAAGCACTAACTAGGGTTTTCTGAATACATGTGTGAATAAAATGACAGTAACGGGGTTCATTGGCAAAATTCCCATAGTGGCGTAACCTAGTAAGGGTCACATCGGAAGAGTAGCAGGTTCCTCGGAGCTAGCGTGAAAGCAGAGGGGTCCGCTGAGAAACCTTAAACTCGGAATATATCCCGGAAAGAAGTGGATGAGTTTAGGGGAATAACAGGTTCACCGATGCTAGAGTGAAGGGTAGGCGGAAGAGATCTGCCCGCAGCGAGTGAAAAGTAAATGGAAGTAGTTTACTTGCAGTAAAACAATTCTTTCTCTGTCTAGACACTTGAGCACTGTGGCGAATGTGTATTTGTTGTAAAATAACCAAGCACTGAGCACTTTAAAAGAAAGAAAGTTTCCGTTACCTTGTGAAGGGAGGGAGTCAGTCGCGAAGCGCCTCTGACGTCACTCTGTGCCGCGCTGGGATTGGTAGAAGCAGCGGGCGGGTAGCGGAACTGGAATTGTAAAGGAGGGGTGAGCGCCGGAACGTGGGAACTGTCTCACGAAGGGGCCGCGCACCCATTGGCGGAGCTTATTTAGTGTCGCACACCCATTGGTTGCACGAATTTCTGAAGCGCGTTCTGATTGGAGGTAGTTTGTAAACAAAGTTTAGCGCAGAAGTTGTATGTGGCACTCGCAGACTACAGGAACTCGACCTGATCCAAGGCACCTAGGGTTTGAAAGGGATCAGTGGAAGACTAATAGATACGATATTATGTACGGAACAAAGAGAAAAATGTCACTTATAAGTAAGGTGAAAAATTATTTTAAAACGGACAAACCGATTAAATCTAGGGAAGGTGTTCTTGTCCCACCACCTAATACTCCTGCCTCATTCATGATGTTTGACCGAGGGTACAATACCTGTGTGTGGCTGGAGAATTGGGTGAAATACACGAAAGATGACGGAGTATTGGCTTTTCCGTTAGATGGTACCTTCAATGGTAGGATCCTATTTAATTTAAGGACTCGGATGAACGAATTGCATCCCAGACCGAGACTAACGCAGTATGAGGCATTAGAGGAATGGGAGATTGAGGCTTTTGAAAGAGAAAGACCCCGAATGGACAAGGGTTTGACCAAGTGGTACCCCAGGCAGAAACAGGAGTCCAGGGATAAAAGGATGAAACAGTGGAGGCAGAGCATGATTGTTGAGGGTCTGTTTCCCATGATGCCGGCATGTCATAACATTGGAGCGGGTGAGAAAAGTACTGAAAAATGTAAGCATTGGGGGGCCCTGGGGGAATCAGATGATGAACTAATAGATGACATCTGTACCAGAAGTCCGCCACCTTACAATGAGGGAACCCGACCTTCCAGTGTAGGAGATGTTCCCCGACGCCACTTCCTAAAGGAAGAAGACAGGTCCCTGGGACTGGGAGGGGGTGGTCAAGTATTGCCCTATCCTGAAAAACCCGAACCGACGGAAACAAGGGATATATATCCCAAAGTGCCCGCGAGCCAGGAAGAAAAATATTCACGTACGAAAATCTTTTTTCCCAGACCCTTGTATGAAAGCGAAGAGAAACCATCGAATTCAGGACTGCCTTTTGTTCAACCTCCATATGGGGAAGAGCGCAGGTCCTTTAATACTGGAACTTTATTCCCGAAACCAAATTATGGGGGAGGACCAAGTGAAACGCATCCTACTGCCCCGAGTTTTACTCCTCCGTTGACCCCACAGATATTACATGACACAACTTTAAGAAGGGTACTAGTGGAAAAGGAACAAGAGGCTCTAGCTAGACAAAGGACAGAAATAATTCAGAAAATTTCCCAGTTAAATACCAGTCCTGAGGCATTGACTATTCCAGTAACTATTGGACCGGTGGTCCCGTTATACGGAAATGGTCAGGGAAATCCGATTACTCCAGTTATGACCCCAGTCATGGCAACCCCGAGACAGGAACCGATCATCATAGATGATCAGTCCAGTGAGTGCGAGTCTGAAGTTGCGTTCTTGGAATTGCCAAACAAACAGACTGGAAAGGGAATACAGCAGAGGCATAACCCTTTTAATACAAAAGAAATTAAATTAGAGACAGCAACAGGTACTAGGAATGTCTCTCTGGTAACTCCGGATGAAATTGAGAGTTGGAGTCGTGAATTAGAGAAACAGACTCCGCAAACAAAACCTTTAGACCTCTACAAGCTGAGGGTCGAAATAGAAGAATTAATGGCAGGAAATGTGGGGTTGGATCGATTGAATACCTACTCTGAAGAAGAATTGTCGTTCATATGTAAAAGCTTTACAAGGAACACCAGAGTGCTCCACGAAAAACTGACCGAAACAGCAGTTAGTATGGGGGTAGATATCTCAAAATCCAAGCCCTTACAGAAACCATACAGAGCAGACTTCTCAGACAAAGATATAGAGCACCTGAGTGTGGCGGGGAAGAAGTTGCAGATTAAAGAACTAATGGGGGTACTGCAGAAATGGGGAGATGTGGAAAGATGGAGAAGCAGGTGGGCGAAAAAGAGGGAAGAGGTTCGCTCCCGACAAGCGACTCCTGAGTTTGCTTTAAGGGAGGTAGAAAAACCTGAGCAGTTATGCCCCATGCGCGAAGTTCCAGGAGGGAAATATGTGCATGTCCCCTGGTCTAGGCAGGATATTGTGTCCTTCACGAACGATTTTCCAAAGTTACGAGAGAAACCAGTTGACTGGTACAGGCAGGTGGAAAGGTTCGTGAAGGTACAGAAATGTCTGTGGAAAGACCTGGATGGGTTTTTCGACATTGTGGTTCCAGTAGATTTATGGACCCAGTGTAAAATAAACATAGACTGGCCGAGTGAGGAGTACCCAAGAAATAAAGAAACAGGGGAGCCATCAAAGGATGTCATGCGAAAATATGAGCAGGTAATTCAGCACTTGAAAGAAAAGGTGCCCGCAAAGGAAACTGATTGGACAAAAATAGATAGAACAACACAGGAAAGGGACGAGACAGTGCACTCCTTCTATGAGAGGTTATTGCAGGTATTTAAAACATACAGTGGTATTGATAACATCGACCTGAAGGATATGACGCACTTTATTTACAGGTTTGTAAATGGTTTAAGACCTGAAATTTGTCAGTGGATAAAAGATAATAAAATCTGTTGGCATACTAAGAAAATGGATGAGGTCCTGCGGTACGCTAAGTACTGCGAGGATGAGATGGCAGAAAAGAAAAAGGCCCTCAAGGAAAAGGTGATGTGGGCTCAGGTGAAGCTTGCAGAACAGCAGGAAAAACAATTGAGTAACATGGTTAAAAATGCTGAGAACAAAGGTCCTGGGGGAGGGGGTGGAGGAAAGCCCCGGCCCAAATTTAGCAGGGAAGAGGCTATGAAAAAATTTCCCTGCCATCAGTGCGGCGAAATTGGACACTGGCGAAACGAGTGTCCCCAATTAGTAGATATTAATGAAAAAACTCCTGATTTAACTCCACAGACGCAGAAAGAAAGACCAAGAAAGACTCAACCCCAGGTAAAAACAGTTCAGGTGCCTCGAGCACCCAAGCAGGTATACAGGGGAAGACAGGCAGAAGATGAAGAGATAGAGGTTTGGGAAAGCGGGGAGAACAGAAATACAGCAACTTCGCAGTATCTGCTGAATGATACCTTCCTTTGTAATGATCAGGACTGACGGGGCCTGAGAGGGGAGGACGAGGAGTGCGTACTTGGCGCTTCCTTGCCGGTAGACCAGTCTGGACCATATATTGAAGGAAGGGTTGACGGAAATGATGTCACCTTTCTGTTGGACACTGGCGCTACCCGTTCTACTGTAAGAACAGTGGACGTTCCAAACCTACCCCTCTCGGGAGAAAATATCCAAGTAGTGGGTGTATCTAATCAATTGATTAGTACTCCTGTTACCGAACCAATGGAGATTTCAATTGGAAATTTTAAACAGATGCATAGATTTGTCGTCTGTGACACCAGTCCAGTGAATCTACTGGGTCGTGATTTGCTGTGCAAAATGAACTGTACCATCTTTTGCACACCAAAAGGTGTTGAAATACAGACCCCAGATGAAGATGGCATTTATAAATTATTGTTACTTAGACCTGACTCAGAAATTAAAGGATTGACCCTGCAGGACTTGCCCCAAGAACTCCAGGAAGCCGTAAAGCCAGAGGTGTGGGATTTCACTGGAAAAGATGTGGGTTTGATGAAAGATGTGGACCCCATACAGATAGCCATCAAGGACAATGCAGTATATCCTAACACTAGGCCCTACCGAATGAATGCTGAAGTGAAAGCAGGTGTCACTCTAGAAATACAAAAATTATTAGAAGGAGACATCATACAGGAAGTGATGAGCAGCCCATGCAACTCACCGATTATGGGCATCAAAAAGCCTAGTGGCAAGTATAGGGTAGTGCAGGACCTGAGAAAGGTTAACAAAATTGTAGTTCCTTGCTGCCCTATTGTCCCAAACCCTGCAGTGATATTGTACCAGATTCCTTGGGATGCTGAATGGTTCACTGTGATTGATTTATGTCATGCATTCTTTTCGATACCCCTGCACCCCGACAGCAAATTTCTTTTCTCATTTGCCTTCGAAGGTCACGTGTATTGTTGGAACCGGGTCCCTCAAGGGTATACAGAGAGCCCCTCTATCTTTAATCAGATCTTGAAAAAATGTCTAGAGACTTTGACCTTACCTGGGAACTCTGTGTTAGTGCAGTACATAGACGACCTTCTACTGGCGTCTAAAAGTCACAGGGACTGTGTAGTTGACACCATTGCCCTCCTAAATCATCTGTGTGAGAAAGGGCATAAAGTGGCCCCTGACAAACTACAGTTCTGTGCGAAATCAGTAAAATATCTAGGACACCAGATAGAAAAGGGTGTCAGAAAAGTCACATCAGAAAGAGTGAGAATAATTCAAAAGATGCAGTTGCCCCGTACTCAAAAAGATGTCAGAATGTTCCTGGGTGTATTAGGGTACTGCAGGCAGTGGATTCTGGGATTTGCAGCCTTAGCCAGGCCCTTGATAAAAATGGCCACGAGAGGAATGCCAGATGTTGTAGAGTGGGACGATGAAAGTCTAATGGCTTTCACAAGACTGAAAAACTGTCTGTGTACGGCCCCTGCGTTGGGAATGCCAGATTATTCCAAAGAGTTTGCCCTATTCTGTGACACTCGCGATAATTGCGCATTGTCAGTCCTGACTCAAGAACATGGCACGACCAGAAGGCCTGTGGCCTATTTCTCTGCCACTTTGGACCCAGTAGCTGCTGGGTTACCAGGCTGTCTGAAAGCAGTAGCTGCTACCTGTGCAAGTTTGGAACAGAGTGAGTCCATTGTCATGGGACATCCTGTGACCGTGTATGTTTCACATGGAGTGGTAATTCTATTGACCAGAACTAAAACACAGTATCTCACCCCTAGTCGGCTGACTAAATACGAGAGGATTCTTGTGGGTGCAGCAAATGTAAGCATTGTTAGGTGCGGTATTCTGAACCCTGCCACCTTACTCCCCGACCCCTTGGAAATAGAAGGTGGGGATGATGATGAACATGATTGTATTGACCTGACAGAGTTCAGTACTAAACCACGCCCAGACATAAAAGAAACGCCATTGCCTGAACATGATAAAGAACTATTTGTGGATGGTTCCTGTCTAAGACATGAACTAGGAGGCTTGAGTGCTGCTTACGCAGTAGTCTCTTTCACAAAAATTGAAGAAGCAGGTTACTTATATAACATCAAGTCTGCACAAGTAGCCGAATTGATAGCTATGATAAAAGCTTGCAAAATTGGGAAGGACTTACGCATAACAGTGTATACTGACAGTCAGTACTGTTATGGAGTTGTGCATGACTTTGGCCAATTGTGGCTGCAGAGAGAATTCATGACTTCCTCAGGTACTCCCATTCGGAATGCAAAGGTTGTTCATGACCTTTTAGAGGCCATCCAGTTGCCCAAAGAACTGGCAGTGGTAAAATGTGCTGCTCATCAAAGGAGCATGGACAAAGTATCACTGGGAAACGATTATGCTGATCGAGTGGCCCAATGGTGTGCCAAAGATCGGTATATTGTAAATCCAAAACGAGGGGGGCCAGGAACCAGCTGCCAGCTTCAGGTGTTTGAAGAAGTGCCTACGTGGGATGAAGTGAGAGAGTGGCAGGAATCGGCTCCTTGGCAAGAAAGAGAGAAATGGAAGGAGGATGGGTGTAGACCGAGACGTGTGGATGGTGTGATTTTGGGCCCAACTGGTATGCCTGTGTTACCCCGACACTTGCTTGGCACAATGGCAAGATTAATACATGAAGGATCACACATTGGTAGGGATGCCATGATTCTGGTATTTCAACAGACTTGGTACAGTAAGAAGTTCAGGAAGGTAGCAGAGTCCCTCTGCCAGAGGTGCCTGTCATGTCAACAGATGAACCCAGGCAAGAGGACAATGGTTGAACTGAGCAAAATTGGGAGATCAGGGGGTCCCTTCGTAAGGATACAGATTGATTTCATCACCATGCCCCGTTGTGAAGGGAAGCGATATGTCCTTGTCATTGTTTGCATATTTTCAAAATGGGTAGAAGCTTACCCTACTTCCCAAAGTGACGCACTGACAGTAGCGAAGTGTTTACTAAAAGAACTAATACCTAGATTCGGGGTGCCATTCATTGTTGAATCAGATAAGGGTGGACATTTCCAGAATGACATACTGGCTGAACTCTGTAAGGCCTTTGGAATAAGGCAGAAACTTCATTGTGCATACCACCCAGAGGCTTCTGGAATAGTGGAACAAGTAAATGGAACTATCAAAAACAGACTAGCAAAGCTGACTGATGCAACTGGCATGACCTGGGTGAAGGCCCTGCCCCTGGTCCTGATGGGACTGAGAAGTGTTCCTGACCGCAAGACAGGCCTAAGTCCCCATGAAATCATTATGGGAAGAGTGATGAGACAAGCATGGGTGCCAGGAAGCAAACTGTTGAGTATTACTGATGATTTAGTGCTTGAATACTGCAGAAGATTGGGTGACCAAGTGCGTTCTATCTCTCGCCAGATTGGAGACGACGGCATCCTCAATCCAACGACTCCTCTCCACAGCTTGGTTCCAGGAGACTGGGTCAAAATAAAGAAGCACACTCGATCTAATTGTCTGGCACCAAGGTGGGGAAAGAAACGCCAAGTAATCCTGGTAACAACAACTGCAGTGAAGGTCGCAGGTGTTCCCCAGTGGATCCACGCTGGACACACTCAGAAGGTATTACCAGACAAAGAATTTGCAGAAGAGGGGCAACCAGCAGAGGACCCTGCAGGAGCCGGTCCAGAAGCAGCTGACAACGAGCAGCCCAGCACCAGTCAGGTTGCAGGAACAGCAGACGTTGGCCCAGGAGTAGTTGACTACGAACTGCCAAGAAACCAGCCTGCGGAAGAGGTCCAGGAAACTGAGCCAGGAGTAGCTGAAGACGAGCTGCCAAGCATATGGCCAGAAGAATGGATACCGATGATTGATCTGACCGAAGATCCTATCAGAACAAGAGAACGACTTAGTGAAGGTAGAGAGTGGACTAGTCAGGAAAAGCAAGGCACAGGCGAAGAACCTCAGCCGCTTGAGATTCACATCAAAACTGAGGAAGGAGAAGGTCAGACAGGGACAGAGCAGGTGTTCGATACACCACCGCTAACACCTGATGCAGATAAGGGAGAGACTAGAAATAGAGTGATAGTTCGAGCAGAAGAAAATCAAGAGATCGAAGTGCTTGAACAGGATCAGAGAGGGTTAAAAGAACGGGTTCAGGAAACAGAAACAGAAACAGAGACAATCGAAAGCCAAAAACAAAATATTCCTGAACAAGGCCAGATTAGCAACCAGGCAGAAGAATTTGATGCTAGCCCTGGAACTAGCCAGATAGGGAAAGTAGGAGAAGAAAGTGGAGAAGAATTACCACAAGATAAAGAGAACAAGAGAATAAGAAAAGAAAGTGAAGTCCAAGTACCGACTAAGAGACTAAAGAAAAGAAACAACCTTGAGCCTAGGTTTGTAAAAAGATTGAGACTAAGGATAAAGACAGTGGAAGAAAAACGTGCAGAAGCAAGAAGAAGTGCTCGGATAGCAGAGCAAGAAGAAGACTCTTCCAAAAGAAGGAGTGAACGAATAAAAAGACAAAACAAAAAGTACAAGTCTCCTGAATGGACACTGGTTTTGGAAGAACTTGAAGATCTTGATATAACTGACGTGAGCGACGGAGAACCCGTCCCAGAGTACTCAGCTGAAGAAGAAGACGAACCACCGTGAATTTGCACAAAGTAAGCTAATTGTGTAAAGCCAAAAAGAGGGGTTCGAGAGACTCCTTCTGAGCCAAAATGTCTGATTCAACAGTGAATGGTAGACCTAGTTGCAGCCGTTTTAAGACGTGTTGCAAGGTGTGTATATGTAGTGTAGTAGTACTGATAGTTATCTGGATAGGATTAACAATTTTCATTCCCTTTGCTGTAAGTAAAGATACTAACATTGTCCCTACTGAAGTTGTAAATACTGACAATGAGGAGCTAACAACACAGAGTGTAGCACGACATGAAAGAGCTTTGAGACAAACAAAACAGAACTTAGAAGCACCAGAGGAGGGAGGACTACATTATCATGGAGTTAAGAACAAGACACACTTAAATGTTTTCGCAAACTTATTAATACACTATGTAGAGACTATGGAAATTGAAGATTGCTATGTCTGCATGAAGCTACCTACTTCTGTGGCTGAAGGCGTGACATACCATCACCTGCCATTGACATATGGAATCTCCTGTAGCATTTTAGCTAGTTTATTTTACAAAAGGGGACCGTTACAGTATTATTATTCTAACAATGACGTGATCTTTTCTGAACTTCCTATACGTGGGAACTTGAATCCTGTACATACCAAAACTGACACCATAAGATATATGGGAGACTACTTTCTGACTATAGGTAACATTGACATAGCAGACGCACACAGAGATAACTTGACTTGTTCTTTGCGTGAGCAGGAAAAGATGTTCCTGAACATGGCAGAGAAAAGGAGAATTAAAATTCAAAAGAAGGCTAATGACGAAAGTCAGAAAAAGCCAAAGTGGGCAGAGAACATGGAAGGCACCTCATCTGGTGGAGCGGGTCCTGCTCTGTTGCTGGATTTTGAAAAGAAAGGCAAGCTATGTCTTCACCGCGAGAAGACTAGCTATTATAATAATGTTTTCATTGGTTCCAGTGAATGCGAACATAATTACAAGGTAATTGGAGGTTGGGGTTTCAAAAATGGGTCAGAGCCTGTGTTTCCTGGAATTTATTATATTTGTGGGGACAAGGCTTATTTCAAATTGCCGGATCACTGGTATGGAAGCTGCTACTTTGGCATTGTCTTCCCGAAAATATACCATGTGAATGGGAAAGCTGGAAGCAATGAAGATACTAATGGCTTAGTGCGTAGTAAAAGAGAAAGTATAGGTGAAATTATGGGTAGTATTTTCAGTGCACTGATACCTGGAGTGGGAGTGGTTCTGAACACTCACAGAATTTGCAAATTGTCTACTATAGTAGATGTGCTGTCTACTGAAACAGCTCATGGATTTCTGCTGGTCAATACCGAAATGGTTGCGATCAGATCAATGGTTTTACAGAATCGACTTGCTCTTGACACCTTATTAGCGAAAGAGGGTGGAGTCTGCCGGATGTTGAAGGCGCAACATTGTTGCACTTATATTCCGGATAAAAGTATACAGATCAAAAGATATGTGAAAAACATTACTAATTTGGCAAAGGAACTCAAACCACTCGAGGTTGATAGTGCCTGGAAGAGACTGGTAGATGGTCTCTCAAATGTAGGTCATTGGCTTGCTAGCATAGGTAAAAGCTTATTATTCAAAATTCTGATGCCAATTGGTATTATAGGTCTTATTATACTTTCCATTTTCTTATGCTGTAAATGCCGCAAGCGCACCAAAAAGCACGAGGTAAATGCAAGAGGAGTGAAACGAAGTGTGGATGAGATTGAATTAGAGGAAGTGAATGATCAGATATACAAAAAGGTGAAGACTTCTCACCCTGCTAAAACTGAGAGAGAAAAGTTAGAACGGTTGCTGGAAGAAATAGAACTTTATAAAGTGTGAAAGAAAGTTGGCATCTGGTTCCATTATAATTTGTGATGATAGTAAATATCATCAAAGAGGGGATTGATGAAGCAAAGCTTCGCATATTTTGCGGCTTGCCGAAGTCAAGAACCTCGTTTATGTGTAATAAGGTAACAAAACGTATGTTTTACTAACATTTATTTTTGTTTAGGCAAAGTTCCCGAAGCTTGCCTATGTGTATTTCTAATGAATTTAATCCGTGTTCTTTAATATGGCCGCCGCTTGTATTTTAGTTACTGCGCATGCGTCAGCCACACTCACGTGTCCTGACGCGTCTGCAGAAGTGGAGGGAAAGTTATGCGCATGCGTAATTCATAGCTGTGCTTATCATGTGGTACTGCTCGTGCCACTGCTCTTGTGATTGTGTCAATGTAGCTAACATTTAATGCAATAGTTTTATGTCTTGATGATGAGTTAAAAGTACAAACCCTATGATGTATTTTCATAATGACATTATTATGTATTAATTTGTTTTCGCTTACTTTTCATGTACCGCGGGGAATGGGGGTCCAAACTGATTGGGAGCCATATTGACGGTCTCTTCTGCGCATGACCAGGGAGCATTGAAAGGTGGCCACTTTGGACAGTGGAACTCAGCCAGCTGGCAGCCACAGTCAAGATGCGCCTGGGAAAGCCACCTCTGCGCTACGAGAACGGCGAATGTTGCTCCTCATGTGTTACAATGTTAATTTTCACTCGTATTTCTGCACAGTTCTCATGAGAACCCCAATCTCTCTAGGCGGTACCCAAGTATGTTAATGAAGGCTTCAAATCTTGTATTGTGATTGGTGTGTTACCCAAATCCTACCTTAGGACCAATCGAAATTGAGGGATTCTGACACTTTGCAACATTGGGGGGTGGTACACTGTCCCCAAACTGTATATCTACCCTGGGTTCACCTAGTGAACCGTCCGACTTGTCTGGTTTAGCTGACCTGTCACTGACCCAACGCACTCAATAGGTGACTGAAGATACAGAGCGCTGCGAAGCACTCTGTCCGAATTTGACCATAGGCTAAGGTTCTACTGAACCTTAAAGTGCTGGCAAAGCACTTAGCTGGGAGTTCGCTGACCCAATCGGGGTCTTGATCGATAGCTGCAGAGCGGGTGGAGCGCAGGCGTTGCTTCCGAACTGTGGGTTCCGGTCCTGTCCTGAAGAGGGTCCTGTCCTGAGGGTTTGCTGTCCTGTCCTGAGGGTCCTGTCCTGATTCCTATTCCGAGGGTATCCTGTCCTGTCCTGGGTGTCCATTCTGCACCTGCTGTCCTTTGAGGGGTATCCTTCCTTGAGGGTTTCCTGTCCTTAACTGACCCGTGGCCAGGGTTTGGTTTCCACACCTTTCTAGGTAAATATTGCTCTGAAAACTCTTTAAATCTTGCACCTTCTAAATTTCTGACTTTTGCTTTAATAAAGTTCATCATTGCATATGTTATATTTTCCATGCCTTTCCGCAACTATTGAAAGCTAATTACATATTTTTCCGTGAGGTTTTGTTCCTATGTCTTCTCACTGGTTAGAAATTATATTTTGCATTGCAGTCTGTAATTTTATGATATGGTCTAGAACTTCATTACCTAGATTGTTCAAAGGCCCATTCACCTTAAGTGAAGCGTGCTACTCTTTATAGGCCCTCCCATAGTTATTCATGCATAAAATGTCCATGCTTAAACATTTCTGAGATTTTATAATATTTCCCATCTGCATTTCATATTACATTTGAATGATTACCCTGTCATTATTTCTTTATGCCTATATGATTTACGTTATCTTGGTTATTGATTGCCTTATTTTACTGTACCTCATGCAAGAAAATATTGAATTTAGATAAACATTTTAAAACTTCTAGTTGTCCATGGTCATTTAAACAGTATTTGAATGTTATTGGTTGGGTTTGTATTTTGCTGCCTTTCTTTTACAGCTAGCTCCCTGATTCATTGTGGTCATTAGGTACCCGCATCGGTGGATGGTAAGTCGGGTGCACTGAAAATTATTAGCAGGGAACACACACACACAACTTGGTAGAGCTCGTGAAGTCACCTGATCGATGTATATGGTGATTTGAAAAGTATATGGGCCCTGAAGCCGGAAACGGCGAAAACTATTGGTCGGGTGGCCTCGCGCGCTCTATCAATACCAGATGTGCTAAAACAAATTCAAGACGAATACGGTCCAGAACCCGCTTTAACTCTTGGTATGAAATTACTAAAAGACTTCAAGCAGGTCTCGGCTATATTATTAGCCAACATAAAGGGAGAAGCAGCAAACGTGGCGATCCGCCAGAGGTTAAAGGAGACAGATATAGCAGACCAACCAGCTGAAATTGCCAGAATTACAGAAAAATCCTATGAGGAACTAGGTAGAGATAGTTTAGGTGGAATACCAGTAAAACCACAACTGATTGAAAGTCCTGGAAAAATATTTTTTAATAATAATTCAACATCACAAAAAAAGAGCTGGGATGGAAACAAACAATCCAATCCTAAAGAAAAGAAATTCCAGTCCAGAGGAAGGTCTCCTCGGCGGAGAGAAAAATCTCCGAACCAAAGACACAGGTCACCCCAAAGTGACCCCTCTGGGAAAAGATATAACCTTAGAAATAGGGATAATATAAAGAAGCCTGATAGATATCAAGACATTGATACACGTCCCTCTCAATCTTTTCAGACTTCCTCGCAGAAATCGGAAAGAAGAGGACGATCAGAACAAAGAGAAGAGCTCGCCAAGTCCAAAGACAAGGAATCTGCTCATCTAAAAAAGAAACTACAATTTCCAAAAAAGAAGGTAGCCAGTATCGTTCGTTCGTTCAAAATAACTTTATTTCGATTTCTCAAAGGAAATCATAAAAGTATACAAGTTAAAATAAAACAACATTAAATCATAATACATTCAATAAAAGAAAAAAGGCATCATAATACATTTTGCACAATTCTGATTTTACACAATACAAATCCAGTATCAAGGTAGTAAACAATGCCGAGAATACTGAGGACACAACTGAAAAACGGAGAATGGGCTCAGACAATGCTAGACAGCGCAGCAGAAGTGAGCATAGCTCGCAAAGTCCTTATGAATCTTCTGGAGACAGTGGACACGAATGAATATCTTCAAGTGGAAACTGCAGACACCAGAGTTAGCAAACCTCACAAAATATATGAAATAACTTTACGTATAGAAGGGGATAAGACTAGAAAAATAAGGGGACTATTTTGGGATAATCTCTCCAAGGGCTATGACATCCTTCTAGCTGAAAAAGACTGGCCACCAGAGTTTGTCAGGGAGTGCCCTCATGGCGAAGAAATAATTATGCCTGCCTTCTCAAATCATATCCCAATTCATAAAAAATACACACTTGCCAGAAAGTGGGCAGTAGCTCAAGCTCCTGCTTTATATAAAAATCATGTAGGATGGGATGAGGACTCTCCTCCTCACAAAATCCAGTTAAAATCACAACCTACTGTACAAAGACAGTATCCAATCAAGCAAGAAGCTAAAAAACAGGTAAAAGAAATTCTAGATCAATTAGAATACCAGGGGATGATTGAAACTTGCACCTCACAAATGAACAACCCTTTGTTTCCTGTCTCCAAACCAGACAATTCATATCGTCTAGTTTTGGATTACAGACACCTTAACTCATGTTGCAAAACTTTTGCAGTGCAAAATTCGCATAGTGCTGCACTAATGAATAACATAGTGCGCAAAAAATACAAAACAACATTAGACATCTCTAATGGATTCTTTTGTCAAAACATAGCACCAGAGAGCAGATATTTGTCTACGTTCTCAATAAATGGCACTCAAAAACAATTCTGTCGGTTAGCCCAGGGGTACAAGAATAGCCCAGGGGTATTCTCAGCGAGAGTAACAGAGTTACTACAAACATATGATGACGAAGCATTATCTTATGTCGATGACATATACCTAACAGATGATGACTTGGATACTCACTTGAAGAGAGTGAACACCATAATACTTGGGTTCGCAGCAGAGGGTTACAAATTCAACTTTAAAAAATCGAGAATTGCCCATCTAACAGTCCTGTTCTTAGGATATGAATTATCAAGTGAAGGCAAAAGCCTGGCTGACAATTTCCTAGAGAAATGTGCCGTACTCCAAGCACCTAGAACACTAAAAAACCTACAGTCAATTCTAGGCTTCCTAAATTTCGGAAGAACATACATTGCAAATTACGCAGAAAGGGTCAAACCCCTTTATGATCTAATAAAACCAGATTTTAAAAGAACCAATTGGACTCAATACACACAGAAATTCTGAGATCCTTACAAACAGACATGTTAATTAAAACAAAATTAGAAACACGTGATAACACACGCAATCTTGTGATTCGAGTCATCCCAGGAAGATGCGGATTCACATACCTGACCTCTAATGAGGGAGAAAAGGTACCAATTGCATTCAAATCACACTTGTACACTAAGGCTGAAATGAAATTTAGCCCAACGGAAAAAATTCTTACTGCAACACAGACAGCTATAGCAAAAGAACGAGCCCTGGCACAAGGTAAACGAATAATAATCGTGACACCGATACCTGCCCTAGAGGCTGTAACAAAAGCAAGCATTCCATATGCTAAAGCGCTCCATCCAAGATGGATACAATGGGCTAATTCTCTTGCTGCAACAGACGTGGCATACGAATTTGATCCTAACTTAAAAACACAAGAATTTCTCCAATATGAATTTGAATGTCCTCCGCCGACTGAAACTCTGCCTCTAGAACATTACGGCTGTATAATATATAAAGACGGATCAGCACAACCCGCAGTAGGGGGTAAACAAGCTTACAGTGCTGCGTGCGCGATTGTTAAAGGTCGCTGGCACGAAGGAAAATTCAAACCAGCTATCACTAAGACACAATCTCTAGGAGATTGTACAGCTCAGCGAGCTGAACTACTGGCGTTCAAGATGGCGCTTGAAAATACCGATCGAGAATTCCCCACACTCATAGTGTGCGATTCGTATTACTGCGTTCAGTCTTACAATGAATACTTGCAGATCTGGCTTCAGAATGGCTTTAAGGATGCAAAAGGAGGCACAATCAAGCATAAGATGCTCTGGGAACAAGTAGTTCTATTACAAAAAAAACTACCAAAGACTCACGTGATACATACGCTGAGCCATCAACGTGATGGCGTTCACGTTGCAGGGAATTCATTGGCTGTTGAGGCCGCGAAGGCAGCTGTGCAAACGGCTTCCGTAGCTGCCATCACACGGTCAAAAACAAAAATAGACAGCGAAATATTACAGGCTGTCAGCGCTACAGAAAAGGATTCGATAGAAACACTCCCGAAAGGCTTTCCAGTAAAATACTCATACATAACTGATGCAAACAATGTTCCTTTTGCTCGAATCCCTGGAGTGGGGGATAGGGCAATTCCAAACATGGAACATAGGTTAGGACTGATAATAGCGGCACACGAAGGGCTTGCTTCTATACATGCTGGCTTCTCAGCCACAGTATCATTATTAAAACAGAGATACTGGTGGCCACAAATGAGAAGACAAACAAGGAACTATGTTTTAGAATGTGAAATATGTCAAAGAATGAAAGTATCAACGGTGAGACGTCCAGCGCAGACGCCCCTTCTAATCTCGGATAAACCATTAGCCTGTGTTTACCTAGACCACTGTGGTCCCTTACAAAGGGATGGTAACTATAAATATATCTTGGTTGCAGTGGACTCATGCACGAGATCCATATGGATGTGGCCCCAGCGAACGGCTGACGCCAGAACTGTTATAAAAAATTTGCGAGTCTTTATCGGCACATACGCAATTGGCATGCTGCATTCGGACCATGGTCCTGCTTTTAGCTCTAGAGCTTATAAGGGGGCCATGGTCAGCATGGGCGTTACATTGCGGTACTCTTGTCCATTTCACCCTGAGGGGAACGGAATTGTTGAAAGAAAAAAACGTGACATAAAGCAATCTATAACGGCAAAGGTATTAGGTTCGGGAGCTGGGTGGGTCAAACATCTAATAAGTGTCCAACGTAGTCTAAATAACCTCCCAAGAAATTCTCTGAAGGGATTCAGTCCGTACGAATTATTGTTTGGAACTAGGATGTTAGTCTTAGACCTCGACAGTCAGACTTCAGTGGTGAAGGAAAAAAGCTTTGATATCAAAGATCGTTTGGCTATTTTGCAGGACTTAAACGAAACAAGAAAAGACCTGAGCAACATAAAGTTGAAACAGCAGCCAACAACCACTGAAGAACCACCACCTGTCCCAGCAAGACCTGTCTGGATTCCAAAAGTCGGGGATCTAGTCAGAGAAAAGATCGCGGTAAAGAAGGAATTTGGGCCTTCTTACAGAAAAGCAGTTCCTGTCTTGTCTATCAACGGGACAAGATCAGTTGTACTACCGCCGCTTGCTGGTAAAAAGGAGAACCGAGTTGTATCCATCGACCTGGTAAAACCACAATCATGTGGCCGATAACAAATAGTAGGCCAAGTGGACTCCCGATAAGTAGTAGAACACCAAGATTTGCTACAAACACAGAGGTTCAATCTAAGAGGCTAATCACATTCGAAACGCCTACAGAACTACAACAAGGACTATGCAACAATGCAATGGAACTTAGACCTCTGAAAACCCAAATAAAAACATTTAGCAGAGACACACCAATCTATAATGAAGTAACAAACGACTATGCAAGAAACAGTAATCCTGAAGCAATTGGAACAATTGACAGAACTGCATCCGGCAACTTCATAAACTTCGATGATTCCTCTGAAGGATTCACTGAATCAAAAACACAGCCATCAACAAAAACCTTTAAAGATAAAGTTAAAGTACTTTTGAAACAACTGAAAGAAACATATCTGATTTCTCCATGGATTGAATTTTGGGTGGGTTTTGGTGCATTTATCCTCATACTTTGGCTCATCATGGTACTAACTTTGGGACGCTTCATTGAGGGAAAATATGCTAAAATGGACACAGCAAGTCAGAAAATCAACATGATCCTCAAACCACACACATCTTCACACGTCGAGAAAAGAGAACTTTCTTCAGTCAACTTCACAGCTAATCCTATACCGGGTGGGGTAGCATGGGACAACACTGACTACGAAATTTATGGTCCGGTTGAAATCCTGAAATATCCACACCAAATTAAGATCTCGTTGAGTGACTTTGTAAAAGCAAGCTCATTTGCTGATGATTGGGACTTTGAAAGTATAAATAATATGATGTCTGACTTAGTGATGTCTGCTAAATTTACAAAACATGATTATTTGCAGGGTTCGACAAATTATGATAGTATGTACTGTTATAACCACTATGGTAACCATTTTCTACATAGATCTGCACAACCTAGAAATGTTTTAAATTATAATCAATGGGAACATTGTGCAACCCCTCCAAAAGGAAGCTCAAGAACCGTTTATGACAAATATTCATACTTTTCAGGTTTTAACACAAGTAATGCTGAAACATTTTATTTCAAATTGTCAAATAAGACAGGGACAAAGACCATGATAACAAACACGAAATTGATATATTCAGACTCATTCTTTGAACAAATGAATACTTTTGGTTTTGATTATTGGGACAAAAATGTTGAAGTAAAGAGTGTTTGGGGTACAAAAGAATGGCAAGTACAGGGTATAGAATCTTTGTTTAGAGCCTGCATGATCCCAGAACAAATTATATTTTTTAATGACACTGTTCAACAAACTACCTGTCTCGGCCTAGCCAAAATCAAAGACTTAAATAAACCGTCTATTCCAAAACCAACAATGAACAGCAATAGCTCTACAGATGAAGAGATAGACGTAAATTATGTATTAAACCAAAACAGAACACATCCTGATTGGAAAAAGTGGTTGATCTGGCCCACAGATACTAATAACTGTCAAGACAGATTCCTGAACAAAACACAGGGGTTCAAAATGACCAGGCCAGACCCTAGATATTCCCAAAGACAACACTCAGGGATAATAACCACCTACAGTGTGGGCAAATTATGCCTTCAGTGGCTACAAACTTCCACACTGGCAGAAATTAAGCAACACCTAACTTTACTTACTGATGGTGCTGACTTGCGTGATTTCATTATGGGACCGCGCAAACAGCGTCAGAAACGTTTCATTGCAGCCTCTGTATATGCAGCTTACAACGATGCCTGGAAGGTGACTCAAATTGAGACAGCAGAAAGAATACGGGAAATTGACCGTATTAATTTGGAAAAATCACTTTCTGTAGTGGACAATGGGTTAATGACTCTGTCCTCCAGAATTTTTTCTTTGGACAGCATTGTGTCTTCAGCAATCGACATTTTATCGCAAGACTTACTGTTGTTACAACACGGTCAGTCCCAATTGCGTTCTATTGTACAGCTTGGCTGGACGTTACAAAATCTGCGTTCAGGCTATGTGCCTTGGCGTTTAATCAACACAACGTCACTATTCAATATCTTTAACCTTACTGATAAACAAATCAGTATGGCACAAAAGGGTGCTGATTATACAATCCTGAGCATTGAGAAACTCGAGAGATTACCAGTGACAATGTCAGAACGACCTGTCAGTGAATGGATAATACATGGGATAATTAATATTCCAATTTCTACCTTCAGGTTTCAATACTGCCAAAAATATATACAGGCTGGCATGTACGAAAAATTGGGAAAAGGGTACATTAAAACAACATGGAACTTGCCCTATTCACATGCATGTGTCAGTAATAAAGGACAGAAAGTGTTTCTTAGTGGCAATAATTGTGCGATGTCACTGAGCGGTACACTTCTGTGTAATGGAATTAGTTTGCATGGAGCCTGTGAAGGGAACTCAAATAACCTTTCATGTCACCAGCTAGGCGCACCTGCAACAGAGATAGAACCATTCTTTCAAAGACTCTATAATGGGAGTTACGTTCTAATTGTGGACCGCAGATGTTGTAGTCTTATGCCCGGGACTCCTTATCTCGTAACTACGACTGCGAAGGTCAAGTGCTGTGGACGCTTATTGTTCCCCAGCTCCCTTCCAGACAGGGAGGCAAGGGCATGGCCCAACTTGAAAATTACTTCTATTCGAATAGATACTTTAAGCAGAATGAAAACAGTGCTTCTTCAGACGCCGACCAGGCTCACGTCATCAAAAGAAACGTATGATCTCCTAGTCGCAAGGACGACTGCAGAGATTCACTCATTGTTATCAACTAATTCCCCCATACATTTCGCAGAAATCCTGAATGAAATCTTAAATATTTCTGATACCAGTGGAGTCTCAAAAGTATTTAAGACAGTATTTTCGATGGCATTAACACCATTCAAAGCCATACTGGGTATTTTTCCAGATTTCGTCCATTCGATTTTTGGCGGACTTCCCCTCATTTTGGGACTAATTGCAGGAATCCTATTCCTAGTCCTTATATTTCGTTATGGCAAACCATGTCACAGACAAAACACCTGCGACAAGGGAAGAAACAATCCTAGCCATTGGATACCGGGACCGGATATCAAAAATCCTGGGACTATCCCGGCTTAGAGACCTGAACATGACTTGGTTTCTTTCATTTCGACCAATGTGGCAACGATGTGTTTTACCTGTATTAAGGTGCTTGCTATGCGGAGAAGAATGCGTGTTAGACACCTGTCTGACGCTACAATCGGATGCGCCAATGGATGCAGAAACATTGTTGAGTCCAATAAAGGCTCATGCTTTGTGCTGCCCTCAACGGCTACCAATCCTGATGACGGCATTCGTGGAAGCTTCACCACTACGATTAAGGGGTAGTGAAGTTCAAGATGAAAGCAGCATTGATCAGGTACGACCTTCTGTCAGCAATTCTAATCAAAACGTCAATGGAGACAATCATGCGCACGAATGCATGGTTACACCTTTTTCCGAGTTAGTGGAACTCTCCCAGGAAGCTGTTGACAGCTTTTTCGACAGTCTAAATGATATGATGTTCTCACCAGAGCAGAAATAGGGACTTTTGAGCAAGCTCGCACACGGCGTTCCCTGAATTTGGCCTTCAACTAGAATAGCAAAATACCATGAACAATTTTCCCTCCAGTTCACGGACAGCAATTTTTTTCAGCAGCCCCAAAATATTTCTACATATTTTTCGGGACACTTATCTTCTGCTTAAAGTAAGAACTATTCTTAGAGAACTAAAAATTTCTATTTTTAGATACTTTATAGACATTAGCTGCCCGCTGGTATGTTCATAATTATTTTATTCTGTGATGGAATGGTCTCGAACCTTTTTTCTGTATTAAGAGCCATTTCATGTGTAAATTCTCATATACGAATTAGTGATAATGTATAGATATGCGTGATTACTTTAGCATTATTCTACAGCTTGAGTGCATATATTACATGTGACTGTTTTTCCGTATATTTGATAATTTCGAAATGCATTTTATGTATTTTGGGGTGGTAAGGTATACATGATACTCTACAGTATGTTTTACTATGCATAGATTCGTAAATATGTCCATAGGTAGCGTGGAGTGGGTGTGATGTATTCCTATAGGTTCTGTATCGATCCCCCTATTCCTGACCCTATTCTGGTTAACAAGTTAACTAGCAGCCATCCCATGAGGCAGAAAACCCCCATGATGCAGGAACCGTTATCTGATTAAGCCACACTACGGCACAGGAACGTGTTATCTGATTAGGTCATAACGCTTGCCATCTAATTAGACAAGCGATATTCCTCCAGCCCCTGATAAGGCATACGGAGTTCTCAAAACAAATCAAACCTATGACAACCTGGGAAAAACCCTGCGGCCATTGTTTTGATTTCACCGAGAACTTCAGCAAAAGAATGTGCTAACAACCAGGTCGTATGACATCCTTATTCTTTTTTTTTTTTAAAAACCTTTATTGACTTTTACAGTTACATTCCAAATCCGACCCAGTGAATCAAGGGTGCAGAGGTAGTACAGTCAAACAATGTAAATCAGGATTAAAGCCATGGTACCCCGCACAATATCAATGTACAACACAGGAGAGCCGAATGGAACCGGGTCACAGGATCAGAAAGGTTTCGTTTTGTCTTTTTTAAAGGAGGAAAAACAGGATCGGATAGCACATCATTACACATCGCCAACACTAGGGTTACACCAATGACAGGATATCCACGGCAAGGTCCTCATGGGCAGGGAATACATAACAAAGCAGACAATCAGTATAATCAACAAACAGATCGGACCCCCGCCCAGACAATACCCGCCCCCTATTCAATTGAACAGTAGAACAGAAACCCCCGTACCGAAATCGATAAACGCACAGGGACGTGCCTAGCATCCGACCCCAAAAAAGGAAAAAAGGAGGGAAAAGAAGTAAAGAAATACCAAAAAAACAACATGAAAAAGGCCATGGAACTAAAAGGAATCAAAAACAAAACCCCACCCCCACCCCCCCACCCTGCACCACTGCACATGGCCACGGCCCACCCCCCTAGCAGCGTGCCTGTCGCCCAGAGCTTAAACCCGAAATATAGAAAAAAGAGCTAAGAGGAAAGAGAAAAATAATATTTAACACAAAAGAGGGAAAAGGAGAGGAAAAGAATCGAAAACCCCCACAGAAGGGGAAAGAAAGCTATGGGGGGCCCTCCAACAAGGAACCCGACCCCCTCCCCCCTGAGTCCCGCATCCCCGTAATAATACTGTAGCAACATTGAAACACAGAAATCATATGCGGGGACACCACCAAGTAAACGCCCACCCTCGCAGCTTATCAGGCAATATGCAAAACTCTCCATGCCAGTGGAAAGGGCGCCAAGCGTCAATGTTATACATACAGTTTGTCGGCCCGAATAGAGACAGGGCACAAAATTACAATCAGGAAAACACAAGTGGAGCAGCGCAGTAAGCGGACATGCAAAGACAAAGGAATCGAACGCCTTGCAATGAAACAAGAAGCAGCATCGTCCGGGGCGCCGCCGCCATTTTGCGCCGTCCTTCCTCGGTGATACAGATCGAATAAAGCTAAAGATGACTGGTCCGGGGGAAAACACTAACGAACTGGGGCACTCAAATCAGTCCAGAATAAACAAAAGTCTCGTAAAAGCACAACGGGCGGCCCATCGACCGCCAGCAACCGCCATCCTCGGGGCCAAGTACAGTATAGTCAAGCTACGGCGAGCCAACCAGGAGTATTCAAAGAAAACATGTCCATACTGCAGCATCCATGAAGTCCCATCCAGTACTGGCCATCGCCCCATCCCGGGGGATAGCAACAGGCGTCTCGCAGCAGTAGCGGGCAAAACAAGTGATGGCTCATTGGTAAACATCGGGTATAAATGACCAGAACAGCATCACGACATCACCAGCATAGGAAGAAACAGCACTTCAAGGATAGTCGTCGCCCATTCTCGGCATCCAACACACCCGGCCGCCGCCATCCCAAGAGAGAGTTCGCCAAGTCGCCATTTTCCAGGATGCACCACCACAATGTAGCACGGCAAGGCCAAAAATCGCCGGCCTCCGTCAGAAGTAAGATTCACCGATGTCCCGTCACCGCGTAGCATAGGATCACAGGCACCCCCTCCACAGAATAGCATTCACAGGACCCCCCAGCACGAAAACGACACGGCGCTGTCGTGCCCACTGGCACACGTAAGCCGGAATGTGCAGCACAGTCTAGTACACGCAGGCCTTCAATGCGTCCTGAAGGAGACAAAGCGCCGTTACCTTAGACCGGCTGCCGATGAAAAGTGCTGGGGGGGAGGGAGGGGGGCGAAGCATCCAACACGGAGGGGCTGCGCAGTGCGTCTTGTAGAGGGCTCCGGCGGTGTAGGGAGACTCATTGAGCATCATGGTGGAGGAGCGGCGTCACACAGGAGACTGTAGCCGCCGGGACGGAACCAGCAGCCGGGTGCACAGCCACGCGAGGCCCCGGCCTCAGCAGCAGACGGGCCGCCCAGAGCGAAGGAGGATGCCCCGGTCCCTGAAGCTCCAAATTTCACCGCCATCGGGTGCCCCATCGCAGCGTCCCCTCCGACGCACAGAAGCGCCGTTCAAGCGCGGGGTGGGTGAACAAATCGGACGGCGAAGGGAGAAGGCCGGCGGAGCCGGGACTCCGTGCGGCCATCTTGGTCGCCGTCCCGGCTCCGCCCCCCTATGACATCCTTATTGACGTATCTATGTCCATCCTTACGTCAATCTCGGCACCTTAAAGGTATAAATATTACCGATATTGCCCTATGCAAACACACGCGGTGGTGACGAGATCGGAGCAGCCAGACTTGCCGAAGCCCAGAGCAGAGCAGACCCCGCTGGCGCAGCCCCGCCTTCCTGACGCGCTGAGAACGAGACGCTGCTTTCTCCTGCCGAGAAATCCAGCTCCGGCGCTTCCGGGTAGCCCTCGCAGGCAGCCTGGAATATCGAGACCAGAGACGAGAGATACCATCACTCATTCATCCTAGATTCCAGGTACAGAACTGAATAACCCCTTGCAGAGAATTCTTTAGTCAGTCACTTGGCAAAACAAACTTAACTTAAACTGCTACTTTCTATTCCCGCCCACGTATTAGGCTTAGGTCAGGTACATCTGGGGTAGGCATAGTTAGAAACACCAGTTGAGTACGATTAGTCAAATGTATATGTGTATGTATCTATTTTATCCATTTTAAACCATCATATGGCTTAGAAACCATATCAATGTTTTTACAGTATTATTTTATACTTCTGCTTTTAATGTATGCACTTTACTTAACCATAAGTATTGCAATAATATCGATCCATTTCTCTTGTATGAGAAAAGAGACTGATCAATAAATAACATCTTTTATTGAACACGCCCGTCTCTTCCTTTTCTCTACAATCTGGTGAGACTAAGAATGCACGTACTAACTGAGTAAAATAAGTCGTCTTTTGTTTTCAAACGACTCTAGAGATACACTCTTGATTAGGGGAGAGCAAAGTTGTCATGTTCTATGGTTGTCAGAAACTAAATCCCTTCTTGTCTATCCAGGGAGGTTCAACTCCTCCTTGCCTATTCGAGAAAGTTTCTAGTGAACTCTGAGCTAGCTGGCAAACCCAAAACTTTAAGTCTAATATCGACAGTAGTAGACCTAGTTAATGTCTGGTCTAGGCCTATACTATTGAAGGTATTATTCCAATGCGCAGAGCCTATTGGGATAATAGGAACTACACTACACTATGGGCGGAAGCATGTAGTATGCCACCCATGAGAGACCATTCAAAATCGAACAACAGGCCTGCCATTGCAGCCTGTGTAAGCTGGTGTTAGCACCACTTACTAAAGATATAGGGGGATATTCTCAAGAAAGTGTGATAACCATGGCAAATTTAGCTTAATGCAATGTCCGTGACACTTAGGATAAGTGCCAACTCTCTGAGCACAACCTTTAGAAAACGATTCTCGTTTTTTTTTCAATTTAATCCCAATAAAGTTCAAGCCAAAACTGTGTTGAATTCTCTCATTATTTATTTCATGTTGTTTTCACATGAATATTTCTTGTTTAAGAAGTTATAGTTTGTAAATTCCGTATTTCATTGCTGGTACAACACGTTATAGTTCATCATCACCCAATGCATTTCAGACAGTCAGTCCTTCATCAGGGGTGTTCTGTAAACAATATAAATGAAATATATGTATGATCCGCCAGAAAATGTCTGCTCATTTACATACATGCTATGCGTAAAATGAATGAAAAAAGAAGAAAACCAGTGCTTGTTTGTCCCACTATCGTAAAAATCACAGAATAGATAGAGCCCCGTGCATCTATATACCATGCGTGACTGTTGAAAATACATTGTCCAAAAATGCATCACATCCATCAAGTGATAGTGCAGAGTGCAAGAGGAGGATTTAAAGTGCTTCGGAGGTAAAGCAGACGAACGCACGTTCAAACACCATTATGAAAAATAAACTCGCGGAGTGCGGTTTAGATGTTAACAGGATAAGGACAAGTTCAAACGCCAGCGTGCAAACTTACTCGTAAGGAAATGTAGACCCGCGCGTCTACATCGTGCGCTCCTCGCTAACTGAAAATAACCAACCGTGCCGTATATACGGAAGTAAAAGAGCCTGTGACGTGAACATAGAAAGAGGACATGGTAGTTGGTGGCCATATTGTAGTGGTATAAACCCAAAGTGCCGAGAGTTTGGGAGGTGTAAAAGAAAAGGAGAGTGAAAAATAGAAAAATGCAGTGATCAGAGTAATCAGAACATCATAATAATCAGAACATCATAATAATGATATAAGGAAAACCGTTACATTAATGAAAAAATTGCATAGATGAAAAAGACTTTACATTGATGAAAAAAGCTGGTTGTTATAGATAGCATGTGAATTCCATCCGGTCATTTAGACCAGAAGGTTTCGAAGATTGCAAAAATTTGATCCAGTGGTTTTCATGTTGCAAAAGGAAATTATTGTTGTCTCTGTCGTCACGCTTCGCCACCACCTCTACAGCAGCAAATCTGAGTTGACTAATATTATGTCTATTCTCTTTAAAATGTGTTGCTAAATTGGATTTAACATTTTCAGTCCTTATATTGCTCTTGTGCTCATTTATTTGCGTTTTTAATTTCCGAGAAGTCTTTCCAGTGTAAACCAATCCACAAGGACATTTGATAATGTAAATCACATTCTCTGTATCCCATGTTGCATTGAGTTTCAAGTTGATGTTTGTACCCTTCATTGGATGTTTTATGACCGGTCCCTTGATTAGGTTATTGCAATTTTTGCAATTGAGGCATGGTAGATTTCCTTTGAATACGGTAGAGGAAACTTGTTTGGGATTTTTGAGGATTTCTTTCAAATTGTTTCCCCTCTTGAATGCAAATAAGGGTTGATCACGAAAGATACATTTTAAATCTTGCTCAGTGCTGATGATAGGCCAGTGTCTTAGTATGGAGGCTTTGTATGCTTTTGAAAGAACTGAGTATTTGGAAACGACCACAGGTCTCTTGACGTTGTCTTTCTTTTTCATTGTCAAAACTTCCTGGCGGTTGAGTTTATCGCATCGCTCTTTTGCATTTTTCAAAATAGTTTGAGGGTAACCTCTCTGTTCAAAACGTTTTCTCATGTTGATAGCTTGTCCCTCATATTTGGCTGTATCTGACACAATCCGTTTAACTCGAAGGAGTTGAGAAAACGGAAGATGATTCTTCAATGACTTTTGGTGGAATGATTTATAGTGGAGTGTGTTGTTTTTATCTGTCACTTTTTTGAATAGATTAGTTTCTAGATGATTCATGACTCTTGTCACCCTAACATCCAAGAAGGTGATAGTTTGTTGACTCATTTCAAAAGTAAATTGAATTCGGTCATTGATATTGTTGAGTTGTACAAGCGCTGTTTCTAGAGATTTCTGATCTCCTTGCCATAAAACAAAAATGTCATCGATATATCTCAGAAAGATCCTGGCATGTGTATCCCAAGGGGCACGGTTCAAGATATTGTTCTCCTCAAAGTACTTCATGAATGCGTTTGCGTAGACCGGTGCCGCACAGTTGCCCATGGAAGTACCGGACAACTGCACATAACACTGATCTTCCCATGAAAAATAACTTTGGTATAGCGTAAAGTGCATGAGTTGCATGATGAAAATCTGAAAGTCATTGTCTAAATCCGAATGTAATAGAATGTTCTCAACAGCTTCCATGCCAAGGTCATGTGGTATACTAGTATAGAGCGATTTAACGTCCATAGAGCATAGATGCTACATTATCAAATGTCCTTGTGGATTGGTTTACACTGGAAAGACTTCTCGGAAATTAAAAACGCGAATAAATGAGCACAAGAGCAATATAAGGACTGAAAATGTTAAATCCAATTTAGCAACACATTTTAAAGAGAATAGACATAATATTAGTCAACTCAGATTTGCTGCTGTAGAGGTGGTGGCGAAGCGTGACGACAGAGACAACAATAATTTCCTTTTGCAACGTGAAAACCACTGGATCAAATTTTTGCAATCTTCGAAACCTTCTGGTCTAAATGACTGGATGGAATTCACATGCTATCTATAACAACCAGCGTTTTCATCAATGTAAAGTCTTTTTCATCTATGCAATTTTTTTCATTAATGTAACGGTTTTCCTTATATCATTATTATGATGTTCTGATTATTATGATGTTCTGATTACTCTGATCACTGCATTTTTCTATTTTTCACTCTCCTTTTCTTTTACACCTCCCAATCTCTCGGCACTTTGGGTTTATACCACTACAATATGGCCACCAACTACCATGTCCTCTTTCTATGTTCACGTCACAGGCTCTTTTACTTCCGTATATACGGCACGGTTGGTTATTTTCAGTTAGCGAGGAGCGCACGATGTAGACGCGCGGGTCTACATTTCCTTACGAGTAAGTTTGCACGCTTGTCTTTATCCTGCTAACAGCTAAACCGTACTCCGCGAGTTTATTTTCCATAATAGTGTTTGAACGTGCGTTCGTCTGCTTTACCTCCAAAGCACTTTAAATCCTCCTCTTGCACTCTGCACGATCACTTGATGGATGTGATGCATTTTTGGACTATGTATTTTCAACAGTCACGCATGGTATATAGATGCACGGGGCTCTATCTATTCTGTGATTTTTACGATAGTGGGACAAACAAGCACTGGTTTTCTTCTTTTTTCATTAATTTTACGCATAGCATGTATGTAAATGAGCAGACATTTTCTGGCGGATCATACATATATTTCATTTATATTGTTTACAGAACACCCCTGATGAAGGACTGACTGTCCGAAATGCATTGGGTGATGATGAACTATAACGTGTTGTACCAGCAATGAAATACGGAATTTACAAACTATAACTTCTTAAACAAGAAATATTCATGTGAAAACAACATGAAATAAATAATGAGAGAATTCAACACAGTTTTGGCTTGAACTTTATTGGGATTAAATTGAGAAAAAAAACGAGAATCGTTTTCTAAAGGTTGTGCTCAGAGAGTTGGCACTTATCCTAAGTGTCACGGACATTGCATTGATTGCCACACCTTATTGTCGGGGAGTGATATCTTTGATGCACACCGCAACTCTTTCATCTCAAAACCAAACGAAGAGTGCGTAATCCGTACCTTCACTTTAAATTTAGCTTAATGCAACTTTGCATATCGCAGTGTATCCCGGGAAAATAACACTGTCTTAACGTCCAATTCCCAACCCGGCGGCACCATGCGTTAGTAGCAGGATAACGCGCCAAATGACTGCGTAAAATTCAACGCGACGCACAGAAAATGTGAAACACAAACGCCCAAAAAGTTGCAATGCCCCTAATCGCGATACAAAAATCAGCGACAACCAGTGACAGGCGTGCAATTCCCACACATCATGCGGGAAAATGCACTATACAAGCAACAACAAAAAACACACCAAAACCAAATCAAACTCCATAGCACCATGAATGCACCCGGACCAAATGCAGAGGACAACTCGAACCCCACAAGCCTCATGGAGGACAAGCCAGGAACCATGTGTATGGGGCTGGGCAAGGAGAAGAGGAAGAGGAAGACGGCGTTCAGTCCGCAGGAAGACCGGATCATCGTCACGGAGGTGACAGAACACTACCAACAACTGTTCGTCACCTCCACTGCGGCACTGAAAACCCAAACGGAAATATGGCAGACCATCGTCAACAACGTCAATGCAGTCGGAGTGTCCAGGAGGACAATGGAGGAGGTGAAGAGGTGCTGGCATGATGTGCAAAGCCAGACCAACCAGAAACTCGCCACCGACAGGAAGGCAGCAATGGCGAATGGCGGTGGGAATTCAGCGCCACAGGAGGAGCTGGATGAGCTGGAGGAAAGGGTGGCCACAGTCACCAGTATGGAGACGGTGGCAGGAGTTGGGGGTCTGGACACAGCTCAGTATGACCTGACCCAACAGCAACAAGGTGAGTAATGACCAGGGACTGTGGGGATAGGGGGAGATGGGCACAATGGCACACATGCACAATCATGTGTAGCACACTGCACACGCAAAATGATAGTGGAACATGTTCCTGATACCCTTGGCACATTGCAGCACACATCGAAACACCAAGTAGGCCCCCTCCAATATGTGCACAAAGGGCCCCTCCCTATCACCAATCACACAACCTACCCATGCACATGTGTTAACTCCAGCAAAGCTGCGGTTCTGTGAGCCACACTGACAATGCAAGTGACACTGCATGACCAATAGCATGGCTTCAGTCAAAATACATGACACTGTGCACGACACGACACTGAGGTGGCCCAGTGTGGATCGCATCCGTAACGGAGCAGGTTACACTCTGCAACATCCACGTGCATCTACAGCACATGACGTCCATTACACATCAGCAGAAAAACAATGCACAAGACCACAAAATCTGTCTCGGAGCACAAATGACCCAAGTCGCAAACATTTCAGCCTCCAAAAATCACAAAATTCAAAGGCACATCGCCTCAAAGGGATAAGGGTCCGTGAAATCAGAGATGCAGGGGCGACTTTCCCACAATGTAGCACACACACATAGCAATCACCGCACATCAACATTGACGGTAATGTGGAACAAAGTGCAATACCTACACCACAGGACAGAGGACACAACGGGTTCCACTTGTGCGTAGTAACTGGCCACACATCTGGCATGGCCTGACACTGTGTGATGAAAATGTACGATTACAACCTCACATCCGTCATGTAATCAAAATGTCCACTGTCTCCCATCAAATAGCCAGTTCCTCCAAAACAGTCTCAATGTACATTGCAGTCCGTATGTGAACATCTACAAAGTGACAACATACATAAATGAATGAATGAATGAATGAGATTCTTATATAGCGCAGACTGCCACCCTATGGGTATCCTGGCGCTTTAGACGAAAGAAAATTGACCAGAGTATAAATGGATCAGAATATCAGAGCAAAAGGAAATCAGTCCTTAGGAAAGAGCCAGGCTTTAAGACTCTTTCGAAACTCAGTCAGGAAGTTAGTTTGTCTGATACTCTGGGGTAGCTCGTTCCATAAACGGGCACCAGCCACATTAAGTGCCCTCCCTCCCATCCTAGAACGTTTAAATCTAGGAATTGTCAGTAAACTGCAGCTGGAGGAGCGAAGCTGCCTCTTTGGCTGGTACCAGGTGAATTTTTCCTGCAGTGGGACTGGACCCAGATCGTGTACCGCTCTGAACACCAGACAGAGTGATTTAAAATGGACCCTTTCCTTGATAGGCAGCCAGTGTAAATCTCTCAGGGCCAGGGTAGTAGATGAACGACGCTGCCTATTTAGCACCAGTTTTGCTGCTGCAGATTGGACTCTCTGCACCCTCTGAACGATGTACTGTGGTGCTCCCAAGTACAGGGAGTTGCAATAGTCCAGCCTGTTTATCACTGTGCTTCTCACTACAAGGGAGCGCAACTCTTTTGGTAATAGTGGTAGTATCAGACGTAGCATGCGCATTAGGGAGAAGCACACACTGACGTCTTATTTGCCTGTGACTCCATCTAAAGATTATCATCAATCAGAACCCCCAAATTGCGTACCTTGCTGACCGGAGCCAGCGGTTCCTCCTTGGGAGTACATGGGACACTTTGTTAACCTGCATCTCCCCTTTACATTGCAGAGGGACAATCAACACCTAATGCAGAGCAGACCACAAATCTCATCAGTGATGAAGAGAACAACCTGCACATATACACCGACACCCAAAAAATGGCTGATGGACAGCCTCCGCACCCTACCCCCGGAGAAGGGCAGCCAGCTACCACGAGGTGACCCCACCCCCTGCACATACCACACAGCAGGAAGCACACACCACCACGGCTGTCATCCAAGACCCCCTCGTACATAACATGGAATTCCAACGCCGTGTGTTGGGTTGCCAGGTGGAGATGTCTGATCAGCTGCGGGTGGGTTGTGAGCTCGTGGCAGCCAAGCTCGATGCCATACGTGGGTGTCTGAGTCCCATCAGGGACCACTTACAGTCCCTAACGGACAACCACTGTCCACACCATGCTCCCCGACAATCCTTGGCTGGCATTGGTGGGGCCATTACTCGGATACATGAACTATCTAGTCAGACAGGCACCAGCGAGGACAGCACAGAGTTGGCACAAATGGCAGGACAATAGAGACGATGGAGCAGATGCAGGCTGGTAGTATGCCTGCCACAGCTGAACACCAGCGAGATGTAGCTGGGATCTTCCATGCCTTGCAGTTCCTGATCCTGCCATTGCTGCCACTGAGCCTGTCCCAGATAACTGCTGCGGGAACTCCGACACCCACATCTCCGACCCCTGATGTGTCAGTAGCGCACAGTGATGCAGCCCTTTCCCCTTCGCACCTTGATGTGTCAGTGGCACACAGCGATGCAGCCATTACACCATCACACACACTAGACACAGAAGAAGTATCAGAGGAGTAAGATGTGGATGGTAATTACTGTGTGAGGAAGGAGGTAGCAGCATACATCCCCGCCCTATTACCCGTCTCTGCATGGTTCAACCCAATGCATCATGCACAGGGACAACACCTCCCACTGACCGCCGGAAAACTCTGCGACATTCATCATAGACTACCATATCTTCACTGGTTGCCAAATACACAGCAATCCTGCTGTAGACTGCACTCTCCCTCTTCCAGTTCACTTATCAATCCTCAAAGGACTCCGGTTGGCCCACCACTAGACTACCATGTAATGTGGGTGTGGCATGGCCATGTACAGCTCCAACTCCGGCATTCAACAGAATGTGAATAAAACATTCAAAATCACACAGAAGTGTCATGTCTATGTTCACTCAAGTATGAAAGTATGGATAGATGTAGGGACATTGATCGCACAAGAAGGTACACCCTGGTAAATGACATCAATGCGCATGTTTGACCCTGACCCACATGGCCAATTAGATGACTGTGAAGGTATGAAGCAGCTGTTCCCTCATTGAACATGAACAACAATCTTGCAACCCCGCCAACATAGGTATACATCCCTTTCTTAAATAGGGCTGTGTGTAGAAAGGACAAAATCAGTGGCAGGCCAGAAGTGGTGTCCTCCATTACATGTGACAACAGAACATCACTTTGCATACCTACTCACACACATCTGTGTGGACGCAGCCAGTTTTGATGTTTAACATTGCTCCACATGGCCAGAGTTTGGACACCATACTCACATTGCTGAAGACATGTAAGTACACAGGTCTGCCAGCAACTATCCCAAACACAATGCCTGGCTCACAGATGTGGAGCTTTAAAAAGGGACCAACCCACATTGTACATGTGTCAGTCAGTCCCTCCCTGTGTAGGGACGATGCTCATTGTGGAACACGATTTGTCAATCTGATCAACACTCATCACAGTTAGACACCAGTGAAGTTGCGTAGACTTTATTGGCATGTGCATGTCTGTACGGACAAGGTAAGCACCACAACATACAGGGAAATGCTTCAGACACGTACACACAGCATGGGAACATGTCCAGGTGCACGAAATGTGGAGGTAAACATGTACTTAAAATCATCACGGATGGCAATGGTCTCAGCCCACCTTGCCTTGCTGGACGATTCATGCGATGCTTGGCGTCTGCGTATTGTCCTGTGTGAGGGTACACGACTCACAGCCCATGGGATCTGCATAGTGCTGTACCACCGGACAGCGCCGACTGTCTGCTCTGCTGACAATGATCAGGTGAAAGGGTCCGAGAAGGTCACATGTTGTGCTACATTGCCATGTGTGTACTCTACCCCCAGCAGTATGTCCGAATTGTGAACGTTGCCACACGTAGCTGCTATGCTCCGATCATGGAACTGCATCACCTTGCACAGGTGTGTGTACAAACGCGTAGTGCCACACACATGCATTCAGAGTCCAGGCGAAGGCAGAAATGTCCACTGTTGTGGTGGGATATGTGAGCATTCCCCACGATGCAACAAGGTGTTGGGACCTGTGCTGTGGGTGTCAATCCAATGTGGCTGCATGAGCGTAGTTACTCATCCATGAATGCGAACACAGCTACATGGGCAATCTGTTCCTATAGTACGTCATTGTTGGGTTCAAGGAACACAAGGGTGAGCCAATCCATTAACTGGTCCGGGCATATGTGCTCTGTCCACGCCGTTTCACCAATCCGCACCACAGCCCAATAGGGGAGCGCCTCGATGTGGTCACTGCACACGAGGAGTTGTGCAAACTCCCATGCACAACTGCCAGCACATACACCAAAGATCAGTGCATTCCATGCATGGGTATCCAGGTGACGCTGCTGTTTGTGGGCAAACAGGGGGCGCACTGTCAAGTCATAATCCAATTCTGCTACTGTTGCGTTGGATAGGGAGACCTCCATGGGCCACTCGAATGTGCATGATCGACAGTAGAACCAGGGCTGGACGCAGGTGACGTAGGCAAGACGGAAACTCAGACGGAAACTGATTCGCAACACTGCCATTGGCAGTGATCCCAACAGTTACAGCATTTCTGCACGGTACAGTTCCACGTGACAGGGGTTGTGCATGTGCCTGGAATTGCCTGCCATTGCGTTTGTTGGTCTCATAGCACTGGCAATCCTGAGACCGGCGGCAGTTCGATGGACGATATGCCACAGCTCTGGGCAATGAGTTGTGTGTGTGTGTGCAACGTTTGGACGTATGGGTTGTTTTTAACCAATGTGTCAGGGGCATCCCCCGCAGGTGTAGCTCGTACAGGGACACGTATGTGTGGGGTACGGGCACGTTGGTCTTTCATTAGTGCAGTTCGTGTTGTGGGAGTTATCGGAGGCTGGTCTGGTATCTCTTTCAGGGGGTGCCAGCCACATTCAGGACCAAGGTCGGGGGTTTAGTTGTCCTTCCGCCTTGTGTATGAGATAAAGGAGCTTTCATAAATAATTTTAGTCTGACTACTGGTTGCATTTCTTAAATGTGCTGTGGCCTTCGCGCTGACTTTGCCTTGATGCCAGGCCTGTGATTTGGGGTGCACCAATTACATAACACACGCAGCAGTTGGCAAGTTTGAATGTGCCAAGGGCCCGATTGGCCTTGCGCTCCTTGTTCAGTCTCTCTCTGTCTCTTTCTCTGTCCTTTGATGGGTGCCTGACACCTTCTTATCTTGGATATTGTCTTGCAGGCAGTGACTCATAGATTGTCCAGGGATGCCCCACCATGTCTCTTCAAAATAGTTGTTTGGAGACAAATTGGAATGTGATATTTTGTTTGGACTTTCAATGGTGAATGAATGAATCAGGTTTTCTGTACTCACATGTATTCTGATTGTTGTAATTGTGCGACATCATGCAGGTGCTTTTGTTCATGCTTTCATGCCATTGATGTGCAGTGTCGTGGTCTGGGGCGGTAGGGGGTGCCCGGGTTTGGGGTGGCAGGTGGTCCTGGGAGTGGTGGCAGTGGGTGTTGTGGCCCTCTTGGGTGTATGTCCTGCATGTTCAGTGGCTCCATGGCATCTGTTGCCCTTCAGGTGTGGCTCTGGGCTGATCTCCCTATCGTGGTGCAGGCCATCGTCGGACTCTGCACCAGGTCAGAACAGGTGTTATTTTCCTGCTGCTAACACGCCTTATCGCATGTTTTGTGCTCTTATCGCCGATCTGGCTGGTCGTTGAGAATGTTGCGGGGTGGTGTTGTTGTGGCTTTAGGCACAGGAACGCCTACTCTGCATCTCATTAGCGATAGTTGCCGGGGTCATCTGTGGTGATGTTTTTTGCGGCTGTAATCGTGGGTAAACTGGTGATATGGGCTGTTAGCACCAGCTTGTGAATGGGGAGATAAACTTATCATGACTTTAGCTGAGATAAAGTGCCGACAACTCAGCGATAGCTCCTTGAGAATATGCCCCATAGGTTTGCTGTATCTAAGGGTAACTGCCCCTTAAACCTATAATTAATAAAAGTAAAACAGTATCCCAAAAGGTATAAGTATAAAGGCAATTAAATTGTATGCAACAAGCATTACATGGAACAAGGAAAGGAGACACCTATTCAAGTAGTTTTAGAAAAATAATTTTTTTTAGTTTTGATATTCAAGAGAATTTTTTGAAAATACACTTAATTATATACAGCACATATTCAAATACTTGGGGTGACAACCCGAAAAGAACTTGGTGCACAGTATATACAAGTGAAGTGTCGCAACTCAAGTGAAGGCGTGAGCAGCGACGAACGGCGCAAGGTGAGAAAAGTGAAATATTTATAGTGGATCGCTCAAAGTGACATAAAATCAGTGACTATCTATAGTACAAATTGTAATTTAAATTGGGGTCACAACAGCATGCGCCTATAATTTGCGCTGGGAGGTCGACGACGTTTCGGTCCTTAGCCAATGCGGACCATCTTCAGGACGGGGTTGTCTCGTTATAGGTGCTGAAAACAGGAGGGTCTCAGCCGAGATTGGAGGGATCCGGCAAGTTGCGTATGACCGCCCAGGGACTGAATCAATTGTCCGGTGGGTCCAGGCGACATAAGGTACTCAATGAAGTGTTGGATAACTGTGGTCGGGGACCTGAGTCAAGTGTCCCAGTTTAGCGAATCACAAAAGGTCTTGGCAAGTTTGAAACAGTCCGCAGCGAGGGGCCTGTAAGTTATGTAGGGTCCCAGAGAAAGCGTCGTGAATCGATCGCGGGGCGAGTTCAAATAGCGGCCAGGGACCTGTTTAGTAGTAGGGACCGCGGGCACAGTCAGTGTAGTGGAGCACGCCGGCCAAGGGTCCGGGAGCCTGCTAACAGCGCGTGGGTCGCGATGGCAATGTAGCACAACATGTGACCTTCTCGGACCCTTTCACCTTAAACCTATAAGTCACCCCTAGAGCGGGCCTTTGCAATCCTGAAGGCAGAGTGCTTGGTTCTAAGTGAGAGGGTGCCCCTGCATGAGCAGGACAGCCGTGCGGCCTACGGAGTCCATTCTCCCGGGTTGTCAGGGAAGCGGCCATTCACTATATAGAGGGACACTGTGTAATTGCTTGGTGACCATCTTAAAAACTGCTGCAATTAATCTTATCATGTTTGGTATCAAACATGTTGGAATCATACGCCCACACCGTAAACGGTGTGGGAGGTATGATTCCAAGCACTGGAAGAGCCATCTGTTAGGTTCTCAGTGTTCCCGGTACCAGCCTTCTTGACCTGGACAGCACAAAATGGTTGTTGCCGACCAGAGACATGACTCTGCCCTCCTGCTGCTAAGCCAAACTCGAGCAGGGGAAGTCAGAACAATAGGCATCCTGTCACAGGGAGTTGTGACCACATCCCAGACAGGATTTAGTGTATTAGGATGGGGTGGGTGCGCTTACCAGTGCCACTCAGTCTGCATAAGGGGCACATTTATTGTCCATGTGCATAGTGCAGTTCAAACCAGTAATGGGAGTCGTTGGCTCCTGCTCTGGCACAATACTGGACAAAGGACATGTGAGTAACCTCCCCCTTGACCAGACCCTCCCCTGGGATGGTACCCTGAATCTTCTCAACCCTTTCCCTAAGGTAATTAAGGGCTTACGTGGGTGTAGGTCCCTTGACTCGTCGTGGGATAAGATTCAGACACCACTAGACTTCTATCGTCTGGCACTCTGGACTTCGTTTGGACCTGACTTCATCTCCCTTCCAGTCTGCTGCATCGTCTGTGCCTGTGCATCATACAGGAACCTTCCAAGGGCTGTGAAGCATCAAAGAGACTTGAAGAAAGCTCCATTGGAGTGAAGGAGTCCCTTCCCTACATTTGCAAGCACCACTACCAAGTCATCCAGTCTACTGTTCCTGAGCTCCTCCGAACTCCGAAAGGTTCTGCTACACAGGTGGTGATTTTCCACAGCTCCCGAGGCCTGCCCTGCCCTTTCATCAAGTTTCAGGCCAGTATCTCTTGTGGGAGGTGCAATAACCGAACCCCTGTGCACCATATGTCCAACTTGCAGTTGCAAAGGTTTGCTTGCTTCCTTGCAAGAAGATCTTTGGGCTCCAAGTAACCCCAACCTTGAGCATATCCAGTGACCAGAATCTCAAGCCACACCACATCGTGGCCTGTATCTTTTGGTGAGCTAGTTGAGGTCCTCTTGCGACTCCAGTACCTCCAGCCTGTGGGTCCACTTGAGGGACACACTTGTTTGTTTTGGGCTCCCCTGTTTGCTCGTGGCCTGCCCTGAATCTCCTGCATTTGGTGATTCCCCTGGACCTTGCTGGTCCCAACATTGCTCCTTCTTTGATTCCTGCATGGCTTGTCTTTGCCAAGGCTTGTTGGTGCTCCCGCTGGACACCGACCTGTCAGCACTCAAGTTCCTTTGTGGGACAGCTCGTACACAGCTACTGGTCCTCCTCTGCATTGCCTGGTCCTCACAACTGCAGAGTCAAGGTCAACGTCATCCATCCTGCAACACTCGCCATCAGAGGGCATTCGCCTTCCAAGTCTCCTGGTCACCCTTGAGTGACCAAGACTCTGTCCCCTCTGCTTGCAGGTGCCTCTCATCGAGAATCCTACCTTGCTTTTTTACCGGATACTTTCTCTTTCTTCAACAGCAGCCCTTTCCTGAAGTCCTCCCTTGGGTTCGACCACGTTTTCCGACACCACTTCACATGTATGCACCCGGCTTCCCTTGTGTAGGTAATGTGGGTACTAAGGTATCCACGAGTGGTGTGGCACTCCAACCTTCTGTCTTCTATGGGGTTTCTTCAGGGTCCTTAATCTTTAAAAATCCAAGCGTGACTTACATTTTCAGTTGTACAGAGCGCGCGGTTGTGTTCCCATACTGCACACGCTAACCGTGGGGTCCCTACCTACTCACCTTGGGTGGTTCCTTGGGGTTCCAGCACTTCTACGTCCTCTCAACACTGTCTTGATCCGAGTCGTGGTTTTTATACCACTTTCTTAATATATGGTTTGTTCCCCCCATGGGGCCACTATGTATTTTTAGCTATTTACTGTGTTATTTTGCTAAAGTATTGTGTGCATTGTGTATATCTCCAGCTAGGAGATGTTTCTATGCGTTACAGAGTATCATAAAATTAATACAATTAATACAAATTGTATAAATACTTTGTGTGGTTCTTTTTCACTTAATCTATACTATAAGGTTGCCTTCTGGTAAAAGAAGCTGCTTTACACTCATTCTGGACTAAGCTTTCTATGGTTGTCTAAGACCTCTTAAATCACCATAAGGGTTGTCTGGACTGGTACAAGGTGCCCACTCCAGGCCAGCTTCTCACATGCCTGGTTTTCATTTATGTGCAACACACCTTCTTTCATTTTAGCTCTCCCAATCCTGCCACTGTTATGAATGAATAAATGAAGGGTATTTATAGAGCGCACAGCTACTCACGGAGTATCCCAGTGCTCTAACATCAAAGGTTGAACAGCAAACAAATCCTGGCTGGTATCTCCACTCCACTACTAAATAGCATTCTTCCATGCCTACAGGCCTTAATCCTTTCGTTCAGATAAGAAGGGCCCCTTTCTTACAGGGCTTGATGCGTCACAATTAATGTCTTGAATATTATTCGCTTATGCAAAGGAAGCCACAGTAGCCTCACGCAAAAAAGTGATACATATCAGTGCTTTGGTAGCTTGTACAGTAAGCAGACCGCCATATTTTGCACTACCTGTAGGAGCTGGATTAAATATCCTGGAATAGTCAGGTATAGAACATTGACATAGTCCAGCCAAAATTGTATCAATGCCCTAACCACTGGGACCTGTGCCTCCTCAGGAATCAGGTTTGAAGAATCCAGCCACAAGACTTCACCACTGATGAGACATGTGCATTAAAGGACAGATTTGAATTGAACAATATGCCCAGGTTTCTTAAGACCGTCACAGGGATGGCGGGTGTGGAACATTGTTTAGTTGTTTAGTCAGGCGCCTGTCCATCGGGTAATGGGTTAGGCCCAAAAACAGAACCTCGGTCTTATCTGGGCTTCACTGAAGTTGGTTCTTCCTGAGCAAGCCAAGATGTGCTTTTAAGCAGACAGCAAAGGTTTCTTTGGCGGTGACTGAGTCTCCTTTTCTAGGTTAATAGGATAGTAGATTATCCTAATGCTGAACCATTCCCCCAAATATGCCATAGAAGCCAGGTAAATGTTAAAAAGGGTTGGCTTAGAGCAGGACCCTTAAGCACCGCCACCTCAGCTGTTTGACTTTGGAAGAGTATGGTTTCATCCAAATAGCCTGTTCTCTGTCCTCCAGGAATGATCCCAACCATCAGAGGGCAACATCCACCTCACCCAGATTTTCTAGCCTTTTTAACAAGATGCTGTGGTCCACAGTGTTGAATGCTACAGACAGGTCCAATAGCACCAAGGCCACATTAAGACCAGCGTCCGAACTCAGCTTAATCACTTCTGCAATTTCTAGCAATGGTGTGTGCTGTATGAAGTGTTGTAGCCGGACTGAGAGGGGTGTAGCAATTTATTGTTGGCAAGAACAGTATTTAACTGGTTTTTTTTTTGCACTTTCCCAAAATGTTGGCAGCCGCAGGCAGTAATGGGACGTGATGAAAATTAATAGAGGTCTTTGCATCTGCACTAGCATTTTTAAGGAGAGGGACAAAATTTGCTCTATTCCAGGCCTCGGGAATAACACCTGACTGAAGTGAGACCGAGAACAGCTCCTGTTGTCAGACACAGCTGCCAAAATACGAGGGGGGAATGGATCCTCAGGTGATCCTGATTTGAACCTCGCCAACTGCTTCGTCAAGTTCTCTATCGTAGGAGGTACAAGTGGTGTCAGTTTGGTATCCGATGATGACCCTAAGACGTCACCAGGTACCATGACCGAAACCGGAGAGTTGGGACTCCCCATATTGGCCTGAATTTCAGGAATCCTTTTCTCAAAGAAGTTACTTAATCTTGTGCAAATTGCATAGACAGACACCGGGAGGGGAACTTTTGTTTGAGGGTCAATAAAACTGGAGGCAATCTTAAAGATTTCCTTGCTTTCGGCTTCTCGAAATTGCTAACTAAAAAAAGAGCTGTGCGCATTATTAATATTCCTATGGTAAAAATTTAGGGCATTTTTAAAACAGACTTTATCGCCCTCTACTAAATGGTGACGCCTCACAAGCTTTTTGCAAGCCGGTTTCTCCTGGTCCAATTCCTTAAAGAACCAACCCGGCTGATAGGGTGACCAACTGGCATGGGTGCAAATTCAGGACAAAAATGCAGGACAGGAGGTCAAAATTCAGGACACAACTTCGGGACAAAATGTAAGTTTTACAGACACGTCAGAAGAGGTTGCGCAATAGTATAAAAGTAAGTATAAAAGTAAGTAAATAGACAACCACTTAAGTACAAGTCAAAATAAGTTTATATTAGGTTGAGACAATCGTGCACTTCATGGTTTTTCAGTATGCCCACAGCTTGCAACCAGACAATGGTGAACCACACCTGAACACAAGTGGGGCCACTTTTATTGTTGACTGAAAACTACTGGATATACAAGGAACTTTGCAGTGCCAGCCCCCAGTCACAACCCCCCACACCCACTTTCCAGCCTCCCAGGGAAACACCCAATGGCCGGTCCGGCCAGTCTGGCCTTGCTACTACCCTCCAATGATGCCCCTCATCTTCACATAGACTGTCTCTCATGTGTATTTAATTTCTCTTACAGTGCTACTCATTCCAAGTATGTAGGGCAGGGTGTTGGAGTGCGTTACATCACAAACACATCATATAGAGACAATGACTCATATAAATGTTAAAGTCAATGTATTGGAAATGTTACTTCAGATAATGGGTGCTACGAGGTGTAATCATTCTTTTATCTATCATTCAGTCTTTCACCATTCATTTCTTCCTTCCATCTGTGTGCCCATCTATATCCAAACATATTCAACCATTTGTAAACCTATCCACCATGTATCCTGTCATCCATCATTTCACTCATCCATCCCTCCATCCACCCTTTCACTCCATCAATCGGAACACTCATCCATCCACTCTTCTCCCCATCCATCTAGTCATACATCCATCCATCCATTTACCCTTTTACCCATCCAGCCATCCTTTCACTTACTGATACATCCACCCAGTCACTTATCCTTCCACCCATTCACCCTTTCAGTCATTCATCCCTTTCTCTCCCTCCATCCTCCTTTCACTTATCCATCCATTCTTCCACTCACCCATCTACTCATCCATCTGTGAATCCATTGACCCTATTACTCATCCATCCTTTCACTCATTCATCTATCCACCATTTCACTTCTTCACTCATCTATCCATTCTTTTGTCCTTCTACCCCCCTTTCACTTACTCATCAATCCTTACATCCACCCTTTCACTCATCCATCCATTCACCCTTTCACTTATCAATTCATCAATCCATCCATCCTTCCACTCATCCATCCACCAATTCACTCGCCCATCATCCACCTTTTCACTCATCCATCCATCCTTTCACTCACCCATCCACCCTTTTACCCATCCATCTACCCTTCCACCCATACATCCATATATTTACCTTTTATCTCATCCATCCTTCACCCACTCACTCATCCATCCTTTCTTTCTTGCATTACCTATCCATTCACGCTTTCATTCATCTGTTCTTCCTTTCACTAATCTATCCAGCAATTCACACATTCCTTCACTTATTTACTCACCCACCTTTTCACATTATGAGCTGAGCCTTTGTCTATAGAGTTGCAGATAGAAGAGGCCCATCAAGAACTTCACCTCGCTGTAGTTCCTAGAGGAAGGGGTGGGGGAGGTTTCACCATGCCCCTGAACATAGGCAATCTGAAAGCTCATGTATGATGCACTGTGCCAGGACATGAGGTGACACTGACATGGTGTTTCCAGGGCCTTAAGTGGGGTAAAATAAACTGGGGGGTCTCTTCAAAGGGGGTCTTCGATGTGTTTAAGGGCGTGGCTTAAAACACCTAGGCTAAAAATATGTGCTTAGCATAGTGTTCGGTCCGACTGGTATTATGTTGTTTCTATCATTGCTTCCAGATTTATAATACAGTAAGTATCATTACACCAACAACAAGCCAGGACTATTGACTTTGTCAATGGTTGTAAATTAAAATATAAAAGCAACAACCATGGCTTTGTTGCGCATAATATTGAATATGTGTCAGTTCTAAAATGATGAGACAGTGAAAGAACTATAACCCGTTCTTTTAACTTGTTTCACAGGCTTCTTTATATAAACTGTTTTCTCACGTTGCAGCATGGGCGTTTTACCTTTAATCCATCTAACAGAATGCCCTGCTGTGTACTGAGGCAAGAGGAGGCCACCACATGCTTTAACAGCTCAGACTACCCCATTGTCATTCTGTATGTGGCAATTAGCCGGCATACAGAATGACAATGGGCGGGGTGGGGCTGCTCTTGTGTTCGAGAAGGAGTGCAAGATGGCCCCAACAAGGGGCTACGGCTTCTTGCAGGGGAGAAGTGCTGCTCCCTGTAATGGCCATAATTACAGACAAAAGGCGTCCGTAAAAGGGATCCTCAAAGACAACGGACGTGAGATCCAGAATTAAGGACAGTCCGTGAAATTACGGACGGTTGGTCACCCTACCGGCTGAGTGAGCTTTGTGACCCTTCCTAGTGGACCTCATAGGTACGCTTTCAGGAGCCAGTATGATATTGCTCAATCACAGTCATTACCGCTACACGAAAGCGAGTGTCTTGACTCATCCAGGGCCTTTTTAAGATCAGTGAGTGAGGCCTTATTCCAAGATCTCGTTCCATGCTCCAGGGTAGATACTTTTGTACCCACCAAACTCAAATATGTCTGGAGAAGGGGAGCAGGAAATGGTCAGACCAACAGCGGGTATTCCCTGTGCACCGCTACATTAGATATAATGCTGTCTATACCATGCCCCGCTTTATGTGTGAGCCATGTCAACATACATTAAGTTGAGAGAGGCTAGGGATTCCATGAAGCGAAGGGACCAGGGTTTAGTTATCTTCTCCAGGTGAATATTAAAATGACCTAGTATTGTAATATTCACATAATCAATGCAAATGGGGGCTAGAGTCTGGTCCAAGGAAGCCTACAAATCTCCTGAATGGCCCTGTAGGCGGTAAACCAACACACCAGAAAACAAGTGTTTTGCACTGAGGAAAATTGTGAAACCAAGGACTTCAGCACCCTTTAATTCCTTCAAGATAAATGTCATACACTTGAAGGACGTCCTAGAAAGAATGGCAACTCAACCGCACCCTCCCCCAACCTCCCTTTTGCCCACCCTATCTGCCTGCATACAAGCATAATTATCCGGGATGGTTAGCTTTAGGTCAGGACAAGGCTGCTCACTTATAAAAAGCTTCTGTCATAAAAAGAGCATCCAGTATAATCTCTTCTCGTAGACTAAATAGGTCTATTGCGTGCATATCTAGAGAGCGTTCACTAATCTGGGCAGGTTGAAAACAGGTGAGTTGGCTTTTGGGCAACTGGGCCCAAAATCTTCACCTTGGAGGGGAGCAGACTGCACCTACAGTGAAAACAGGAAATAGGGCCCACATATTTGAGAAAGAAAGGGGAGCACACTGTGAGCACCTCCCCCTCATACCTTTCAATGCACAAGCTATATGGACTATTAAGATTCCTCCTCCTAAATACTCTGAACACTAGAGCGCGTGTTTCCTAATATGGCACCGCTTTCTGTTCCCTGTTCCCCCCTTCAGTTTAGCCAGTGCCAAGCCCTTCCTTTAATATTACAGTGCAAACAAGAGCAACAAAATAAAGAAAATGTTGGTGCTTCGTGCCCGGAACTTAATTGGGAGGGAGGGAAGGTGGGGGAGCAGACCACAAACCAATGACTTGTGTGTAAAAGGCTGCTTTATTGAAACAGGTTCACATAACAATAAAACAACCCTAGGCAACTGCCTTACAAAACTAAAACCGCACTAATACAACAAAATGCCTAACCTCTGACGCCGCCCCTAAAATTTCCATAAATCCCCCCACCCATACATTACCATATCACAATCAAATACAAAACATTGCATGAAACTATAACCCCCTCTACTTCTGCATTTCACCAAACAACCTCCCCTGCCTGCCTCTTTACAACTGTAAATCACCCAACATGTCTACCCTAACTTCCAAATAACCTGCCTCCCCTTTCCTTGTCGATAACACAACTTGAACCATGACCAACAAAACTCTGCCAACCCCGGCAAACTTCCAATAACCCCTGCACTGCACCTGCTCCAAACGACAATACAAAGCGAAAACCCCCTGCTCACCTGTCCCAAGAAAAGCCGCCACCTTGTAAGACCAAAAGCAATGCCTCACCAAAAAACATAAAATTAGGGTGGGACAAAAACTGAACTACCCTAAACACTCCCAGCCACCAGGTCACCCAACCCAAAATGGTGGCTGGGAGCAGGAGCCCAGCTAATTTATAATTGGACTCCCTTTGGGCTACAAATCTCGGTAGCCCAACACAAAATGGATGGCTTGAAGCCTGCCTCAACCCCCTTCTGGCCCTCCCAAACTGCGCGGGGGGCGACCTCCCTGTGGTCGGCTACCTCCCCAAACCCCCTGCTCAAACGGTCCGGACCGCTACCAGAATGCGGACCTGTACAGGTACAGAAAAGTGCAGAGTGCAGTTTTTAAAAACTATTTCAGGCAAATTCCACACTACATCAGATTCACAAACAGTACTTTAAAATTATTCAAAACAAATTCTAGTTTTTGTCTAAAGTGGGGTGCACCAACCAGGCCTGCCCCTGACGACCGATTAATTATAGAACACTTGGTCAAATCCGACTGACATCTCACAATACCCCACCGTAAGCACCTGTACCCAACTATTTTTCAGAAAATACATTTATTGACCTGACATCTCTATGAGCACTACAACTGCCCTCATCATAGTGTGTCCTTGAGTTTTCAAGCAGATGAACAGATGTCGGGCCAGTGCTATAAATAAGAGCAAGCCAGATCTCTGCAAAGATGTAAAGAAAGCTCTGATTAACCGACACGATAAAAATGCTTGAAAATAATGAGGGTTTACAATCGGATCACTATAAACCAATAGCAAAGTGAAGCACTGAAGACGTTTGAAACTGAACAAAAACACGCAATGCGCTTAATGCAACTTTACGAACATATTAATCTACCCAGAATGAAACAAAATAAGATACCATCATAAAATGTACTCCGGCACACCATTGTGCATTGTGCAAAATATAGGTCATGAATCATTTCAGAGCACTATATTCCAAGATTTGACTAAACTATTAAGCATCACAAATCTGGGAGGGGATGCTGCAGGCCTTTCCAGGACTGGGGCAGATTTCATCAGTTCTAATACAGGCCAAGACCCAAACAGCTGCACATCCCAGAATCACAATTCTGGCAGCGCGGGACCCAGCTCAAGCCCGCACAGCTGCATTCTGAAGACGATCTTGAGGGTGAATCGGCCGAGAGTGATAACCACAGCAAAGGTGGTACCCAAATTGACTGGGCTATGCATGACCTATGGGTGGGGCTAGGTGCTACGTGGGATCCAAGGGGGAGGAAGAAGCTGCTGTTGCTGGCTGGAAATATAGATCAAGCTTTATACTTTTCTCTCAATGTTCCCTACCCTATTTTTTTAACTTCTTCCTTGCTTTGCTATTCTTTCTACTATTCTTTTCTACTTACAGGTTCAATTTATTTATGCCATATGTTTTCCATTTATTGAGGACTGCAAAAGGCATTGAGTGAATGACGTCTAGCGCTGTTATAGTGCACCTTTTTTTACTCCGAGTTTCAAAAGGGAAACCTCAAGACTTCTGTGGAGTCAATACATTTGGCTTGCTGCCCCTCCCCCTCATTTGACTTTTCCTTGGGAACAGAGGTTCCAGATCATTTGTGGGATCTAATGAATATGCACCAATGCCACCATGTTATTTTCGCCCCATCCATTCTTTGTGCCCCATCCATTTTTTGTGCCTCCGGTCTGGAAAAAGTCCAATACATTTGATTTTGGGTCTAGAGACTAAAGGCCAATCTGTGCCCGACCAATCAGATGTCCTGACAGTCTTGGCATTAGTTTGTCTATCTTACATTCCTATTTTGGGTGATTTAGTCGGACTGGTAAATTCAGAAACCCCATTGCGGTCACAAATGGAATTTTCAACTCTGGTGGCGGTAGCTCACAGGTTTCAGGTAATGCATTTGATTAAAATGTTCACAGGTAACTTCTCAGAATAGAAAATAATGTCTCCTAGATGCTTTAAAGAATGTGGTTGGAATTTTTATTTTATTTTTATATAGCTGAATAATGACTTGCAGAATAGTTCAGGATAAGGGAGTTGATAATAGGTTTGCCTCAGCAGCTCCAGATATAAAAGAAAAGTGTCCCATCTTTTTCAATTTTAAGCTTTATTGAAAATAATTTAACTTCAATGCATCAGGGGTGTTAGTGTCTATGTGGAGACAGAAAGAAATGTAGACTATGGTTTATCAACTACAGTGCCTCATTTAACATGCAGATTTTTTTTAACTAAACAGAAACCATGGTTGAAGGTGCTTGGAAAGTAGGTAATCTGTGTTAACAGTAGAACGTGCTATGGCAGGGGCCTACAACCTTATGGGAAAGGAATGCATGCATATTGAGTGAGGGTCTACGCTTTGATAAAAGTTGTGCTTTCTCAAAAATAGTTGGTACCTTCCACTTGAATGCTATAAGTTGTGGTGTATCTTTTTCTTTCCAAATAGACAGAATAAACGGAGTTAGAAAGGCACGAGTGCTATATAATTTTCAAGTATGCTGCACTTGCATAGAACCACCTTGCCTCCATAGGGGGTTCTTAGCTTCTGATCAAAAAACAGAAGTCTAAAGGAGGTACCTATGTTTGTTATGCCTTCCCTGCTTTACCTTTACCAAGATTAGGGCTAAATATCTTGGGCATCTGAAACTTAACAAAGATGGTTCCAAACATGTAAAAAGTATTGCAGATACTGTACTGCCCTAATAGGCCTCCTCCATTCCACCATACCCAAGAACACGCCTTGGTCCTACTGTTAACTTCATAGTCTTGTTGGTCCAGTATAAAGTTAAACGCCTACATTTAGCGCTTCTTATCGGTAAGTAAACTAAATCCCTACAAAACTGTTAGCAGGTATAGACACACTGAGCCAAGACCTGTACATTCACCATACTAACAGCAGTATATGTTGTTTATGGTGTCAGGTATCATGTTGTTTATGAAAACCTGTCACAAGGTTTATGGAAATCATTCAGGTTTGTGAGCCCCTTTCCAAGTACTTAGTAACATGAATATCTGTAACGCCTCTCTGCTTAGTCAGCTACACTTCCTCATCAGAAGAGGAACCATGTTTTTTGACGGAAAACGTCCTTTACAACACGGGAAGAGCCACGTGTGCAGTTTCTCCGCAAACGCAACCACGTGGTTAAGGCAGTGCGTGGTCTAGATGCGTGGATGGGTGGGCACCGGAAGAGGAAGGATCGGGAGAGGACACGGACTGGGGCTGGGTTTTAGGTGGAGGTGTTTTTTTAAGGGTGGGGGTTACTTTTTAGGGCTCAGGTCATGTTGGATTGGTTTTTATGGATCGGGGTAGTTTTTAGGGCTCTGGGTAGTGTTTAGGGCTCAGAGGGAGTCAGGGTAGCGTTTAGGGCTGGGTGGTTCGGGGTAGTGTTTAGGGCTCGGGGGGTTTGGGTAGTGTTTATGGCTATGGGGAGGTTGGGGTAGTTTTTAGGGCTTGGGGTAGTCTTAGGGTTCAGAGCAGAGGGAGGGGCTGTGGTGTGATCTCTACCACACATCCCTTTACCCGTCATGCCTTTACCACAAAATTGCATGGTAAAGGTATGCGTGATTCAGACGCATTCCTTGTTGGGGCCGCGTAGTAGAGGCACGCATGGTTTAACCATATGTGCCTCTGTCATACAACCGTTTTTGACATTTACATTCCCATCTTGCAATCTTTTGTAACTCGTTGGATCTCTCTTTATCTGCCTCTGACCACATCCCTCTCTCCATTTCGCTGTCTCCTCTCGTCTCTCCGTCATAATTGCCTCCCTCCATTCCTTTTATTCCCCTTTTGATCTGTACATCTTTCTTCTGTGTATAGCACATTTTCCTAATGTTCAGAAACTATTTCTGCCTGCCATTTTTAGATTCTCTCCTTTGGCATCCTCTCTAGATATGTTTCCCTTTTCTTCCTCCACCTCCTCTCACCAATAGCTCGCAGCATCTTTTCTCTCCATCTCCCCTCCTCGGTCGCTGTTCTTCCTCTGGTCTCCCTCCCTCCTCTTCACTCTCTCCCACCATTCTGCAATGTGCCATCGCTCCCTCCATCTGCTGCGCCCTCGCTCTGCCGCGCTCCCCTCTTTTGATCGCTCCCTCTCTCTCCTATGAGTCAGCCCGGCAAAGCGTCAAAGCAGCAGGATTCATCCGACTTCAAAGCGTCCGACAAGCAGCTTTAAAGGCAGAATCAGAGGTTTAACAGATTTAGGCGGGAGATGGGGGAGAACGAACGAGCGAAGCTCTAAGCCTGAACAGCGCGAGCAGGAGAGAGAGAGCGCGAGGAATCCCGAGGTCCAGCACAGATTAACTAACCTTCACTTGCACAATCCTCATTAAACAGCTGATAAACATTAATTCGCAACATTTGAGTTAATAGGCCATTAGGAGAAGATAAAGCAGACTTTCAGTGGAGACCAAAGCCTGATTGAGACCTGACGCCTGACAGAGCTGGCGAGCACGTCAACGCCGTTCTTTTATCTCTACGCTTCCGGTCGAAGGTTTGGCCAGGGCTTTGCTTTCTGATGTCATGCGTCCGGCAGCCATTTTGAAGATCTCTGAGCCATTAGCAACACTATTCTAGACATTTCTCCAGCTAAAGAAGCAATTTTGAAAAGCATGGGAAGCTACTACAAACTCTAGGAGAAGGCAGATAAGCATATGGATAAGGGAGAGTAATGACCAGAAGGCAGTACCTTAGGCCTCTGTGCAATGACAGTTGGTCACTTCAGGTTGGCCGCGTGTGAAATTGGGAGCTCTATCAGGTAGTTTATTACATTACGCATAGCAGGGCTTTGGGAGAGATGAAAAACAGTATGTGTGTGGGGTTGCCTCGAAAAGGGCTGTGGCCTGTAAAATAAAGGCGTGGCTTAAACATGTGAACTACCTTTCTCTGGTCCCCGTTGTGTGCCATGCGGCCAGTATTTTGGCGTGTCTCTTAACTTTCTGTTATTCCAATCAGATATAGAACACAAAAAGTGACATACACCTCAAATCAGCCAGGACTATTGGCATTGTCAGTGGTTGTTAGCTATTTAATATAAATAAATAACAACAATGATTTAATTGTAAATAACAATATTGAAAATGTTCAAATTCTGAAATTGTGACATTGTGAATTAAGTATTTCTGAATAAGGGATAGTGGTCTTCAGAGTCTCTCCGTCACTCCGGACATGTACACTGTGTTAGCCCTTTTTCTCTCCACATCTCAGCCATATACATATCTTACGTCTCATCTCTTTCCTCTTTAGTACAATCTTGTCACTCTCTCCTCAATGCACTTTCTCCTTAACTTCACCACCACCCCAAACACAAAATGCACCCACTTAACAGGAAGCAAAGTATTGTGATGGAGCAGGGTTTCGCGAAAAGAAACCTGCTCGAATTTATACCTCCATAATAAGTACTAACAGTCAGTAGTTATCGAAAAAGTAACGTACACCCAACATAAACACAGGGGAAATAGCTTTGCACATATTTGAACTAATATAAAATAATATATGAAAGAGTTAACATTTGTAATAACGTGTGCTTTGAAAGAAACTAAAAATATTGCATGACCAGGCTGCATGTGCATCAGTGATTGCATGTTGCATCCTGCTTTGGAGTAATACATAATGCCACTTTTTCACAAAGCTTATGCTAGGTAACTTTAATGGGAAATAGTGCCAAGTGGGTGGTAAACAGTGAAGGTTTAATTATCATATAATTAATAGATGTTCATTTTCATTTACTTTAGTGTGTTGGATGAAACAGCCATCTTCCTAAAGTTGACTAAAGTGGGAATGTGTGATTCGAGGAGAGAGTCCGTTCTGTCAGAGGCAAGACAGACACGCTGTGCACCGCAGATGACATGAGTAGGTTGAAGGCCAGAGTGTCGAACAACTGCCATGTGAAGTGCCCAGTTGTGGGAATGGAGATTTATTTTGTGGATAATGTTAAATAATGAATAGAGAATGTTGAAATTTGTATCATATTAAGTAAACTGTGAGAACGAACTAATACCCAAACCCTGGGAACTTAAATAGAACAATAAATTAGTTGAATTAAAAGTGAAGTCACAGTGGTGTGACAACGCCACCTCCCAAGCCCACCAATCCCCTTGCGAGTTTTATGAAAGTTTGAGACAATTGTGGGACGGACATGTTAGTTTTAGGGCATAATTAGTGTGCCTTTAGGGGTGTGGTTTAAGCCTAGGCTTGGCAGGAGAGAAAGAGGGGGATATTGTTGTGTTATTCTACACCGAGCTGCCTGTGGAAAGCGCCGGGACACTCTTTTAGAGTAGCCGTGCGCTATACAAACTCAATATAACATAACATAACATAACATAACATAACATATGCGTCGCTGTCCGTCGATTTGCAGAGAGGCCTAGCTGTTTCTGACCTATCCTGTTCCTGTCCTTTTACCCTTTATTCCCTGATCCTCTTTCGGGGAACACCCACCATCTCCTAGGCCAAACGGGTGGTTTTTTCACAGAACAGGTTTGTATTTAGCCGAACTCATTCTCAGAATTCAACTTATAGATGTATTTTGTCTCTGAAAATTTTGTCTCTTAACCTATCCACTCCGTTAATGATATATTGATATGTGTTATTTAGACAAAACTATTGTCTCTTCATCTATCCCCTCCGTTAGGTGTATTATGTTTCACATATAATTTTTGCTGAAACTTTTGTCTCTTACTCCATCCACTCCTTCATTGCATAAAGTCATTGTTTGTTTGGACGAGTTTGTATTCATTTAAGTTTGCTTATATAATTTCTCCTTTCGTGAGATTCAGTGTTTGTATTTTGTGACCAAATGCAGTTGGGCATAATCCTTAATATTTGAGATAAAATAATTATTAACCTTACTGAGAGTCTGTGATCATTTAATTGACTAAATGGTTGGTAAGTTAGTAGTTATCATTACCATCAACTATTCAACTAATTATTCCTTAGACCAAGTGGAAGGAAAGTTGATGTAAAAGTTAGTCATGAGGACTCATTTAAATCTATAAAAAGGTAAGAATTGAACACGCATATAAATTCACCCCAGCGCATCAGGGTTTCTGGGTAAATGTGTATGGGCCATTGTAATATGATGTTATTGAGTACTGATCCCTGATCAGTTATCGGTGTGGCGCTGGATCAACTGCATTGTACCTCCTACACAGACATTTACATATTTTCAGAGGTGAGGATGTGTTGTAAGTCCTTCTGTATGACTAAATTGTCAAGAGACTCCCAAGAAATATACCCCCAGATGCATCAAGAACCCATTTTGCTATTCCTTAATAGCGAAAAATAATGATTCTCTATTAAGGAATAGCAAAATGCAATGCATGAAGAAATCACTAAATAAATTGCGATTTCTTAAAATTCCTTAATTGCGACTCGCAAATTGCGAGTCGCAATTAAGGAATACCTCCCCATTCATTTCTATGGGCCTAGAGGCCCATAAGAAGGAATGGGAAGACATTCTCAATTTGCGAATCGCAATTAGCGATTGGCAAATTGAGAATGCGATTTCAAGGGTGCAGGGGTGTCCAAAGGACACCTTGTTGCACCCCCTGAAATTGATCTGTACACATATGTTGCGCACACACATGCTCTTAGGGCATGTGTGTGCGCAACATGAAACTTTGAAAAATGCACTTTAGTGCATTTTTCAAAGTTTTTGCAAATTACCATGAAGTTCAACTTCATGGTAATTTGCGAGCTCTATTAGCGAAATCGCTATTTTTTAAACTTTAATGCATTGCATTTAAGGAATCTCAATTTGAGATTCCTTAAATGCAAGTAATCACAATTTTGCAATTTCTTAATTTGCGATTTTTGCATTTGGGATGATGCATCCCAAATGCAAAAATACCGGTCGCAAAGGGGCAGATTCTGAGAATCTGCCCCTTTGCGAGCAGATTTTACCTTGATGCATCTGGGCTATAGATTCAAGCACCGGATACTATGAAGAACCTACCAACGAATTACCTTCAGCACCAGTCAGTCCAACTGCATGTGTATTCGCAATAGGGAGATGCAAATCTGCAAAGCCCTTGACCTCATAACTTAACTAATTTTTTTCTAAACTTAACCAGCTCTGGGAAATATGAACCTTACATAGATGCCTTTTTATAACCGTTAACAAGAGGCTCTTCACTGTACCAAGAACAGTCCTACTGACACATAGGGCCTTGCCTAAATTCCTGCCACTGCGCAGACAGTGAACACCTCATTCAGCAGTGGTATACCATTTCCAGATGGTGGAAATCCTAAAACACAATTTCCAGCAGTGAGGAAACGAGATAGCAATTCTGCTGAATAGTGGCTGCCATCTGTCTCTGCTACTAAGCTGGGCTGCTGCAATCCTGACTAATGAAAGAGAGGTACAATTTGAGGGAGCTGAGCAGGACTTCTGTATGAAGGGAATGGGATTCATGAAAGTGTAACTACACCTAAGCAGAAGTTGTGGAACTTAGCACTTCTTCATACAGCATAACATTCCCTGACTTTGTAGATGAATAGATCTACTTCTCCCACCCCTAATTCACATACAGTCATATAGATTGTGGATCCATTTGTGGAAAGCTGCTTGAAGAGAGAGTTTATTCTATTAACATGAATTTCTTCACCCTAGTGAAGTATTTTTAAATGCCACTGCTGATTGACTGACTTTGGTGTCTCTTACATCCAGCCAAATTCAGGATGGATGCCCTCATAAGGCTAATTTTCCTTCAGGCTAGCAATTTACCCAGTTCAAATTTCTACTCCGTCTGGCCCTACGCTTATAAATATCACAGAGAAGCACCAACTGTCTCTCAGAATAACCACTAAATGGTGAAACAGACTGGTGTGGTAGAGAAGTGAAGAGAAGCATTGTGGCAGAACAGGCCCCCCTTTGCTCCTTAGCACAAGTTATGGATGAATTTTGAAACTGTTGAAGCAGATATTCCCACTCAGACATTGCACATAGTGAGTACAGCAATTTAGTCATTTAAAACAGTTATGAATTTACTTCAAAGGTACCGAATAGGGAAATGAAAAATTACATAGATCTCAGTGTTGGCTTGTAGAGCTCTCTCAGGTTACAAAGCAGAGGTGGACTGGCTATAGCTGGCACCGGACATTTTTTTCACCGGTGGGCCGGAGGAGTGGGGGCTAGTCTTGTGCCTGTGAGGGCCAGTTTTGTCCCTATCGTTCCCCTCTAACAAAAGCGGGAGTGGTGCCTCTTGCTGGCACCCCCACCCTTTTTTTCGACGGCCAGCTGAGAAGCAATCTGCCAGTGCTGGTTGCTGTTCCCAGTCTGGCCCTGCTACAAAGACTTTGAAGACCCAGAAAGCAGGCATATTCCTTAGCCAACAATGAACATATGGTCTCTAACCTGAGACAGCCTTATTTTATGTTTCTAATAATTAAACAATATGTACCAATTAGATCCTGAAATGCCTTGAAGAGTCACGGAATATGGAGGAGAATGCTAGGGATAACCACTGCAATCACAGCAGGAGATATATGAAAACGACATATATCAGAAACGACCACTACATACTGGGTATGGTGAATCTGTAAACTAGTACATTCATTGCAGAAATTTGCATTTGACTATTTAGTGACAGGATCAAATCCTGGCTGAGCAAATTAGGCTTTCATCCTTCCGATATCACTAAAATTAGTGCCGCCGGTAACAATAGATATCTGTTATCTGTCAGTAGCTCAAGGATACCCCTAGTAATGGCAACATATGCTTTACAAAATTGACCTATTAGTTTTATGTTATTACAGGAATGCCAATCGGATTCTCACCAGTGCACGGAATGTCATTAAGATACCAGAGATGGCCACCATGTGCCCAGTAGGGCAGTGGCGCCTGGTGAGTGTTGAAAGAGATAGGGGGGCAAATACCTCCTTCGGCTTTGACTGAGCAAGCAAATGAAGCAAACAAGCCAGCTAAATTAATGGGAAGGGTTTTATTAAACAGACTAGAGGAGTGGGCCGCCAGCAATAAGGTTATAATCCCAGTACAATATGGTTTAAAAAAAGGTATGGGCTCTCAGGACCAGTGGCTTAATTTAAGCCTGTTAATAGCCAAGTACTCTCAAGTAAAATCTGGAAGATTGTACTTGGCGTTTATGGACTTGTCGGCAGCATTTGACTGCGTGGCACATCAACATCTATGGAGGATAATGGAAGAAATGGGCATAGATGAGGCTATTATATCTTTTATTAGACAGCTCTACTCATCAGCCACGTCCTGCGTCAGATACAGGAGAGAGGGGGAGTGCACCAGGTCGTTTCCAATTAACAGGGGTGTCCGGCAGGGTTGTGTGCTTGCCCCATTTCTTTTTTCCATTTACACCAATGGGGTGGAAGCTCTCCTACTGGACTCAACACCAGACGTCCCCAAAGTTAATAATGTTTGCACTACAATTCTCCTGTGTGCTGATGAAGCGGTGCTAATTGCCCGCACAGGCCTCGCCCTTCAAAAGGTACTAGATACTTATGTATCCTATATTTCAAAACTGGGGCTAAAAACCAATGAGAATCAACCGCAATGGATCGCACACCGCTAGCCCCTCCTCCGGATCGCCCCTAAGGATTCTGGTACATATAGGTCGTAAGTGGTTCACCTCAGTAGGTGCAAGTAAGTACTTGTTGTTGTGAAGATCTCTACACCCGAGACATGGCCCGGGTTTCGGGATATCTTCCCTCATCAGTAGAGAACGTAGTTGGGGTGAAAAAGAAGGCCGCCAAGCAACCGTCACAGGCCTCGATGCCTAACCAGCACGCAGGTGCGTCATCCAGAAGCTCGTCAGCTTAAAGGCTCAAGGGAGCCCATTTGTAGAATCAGCCGCAATGGATCGCACACTGCTAGCCCCTCCTCCGGGTCGCCCCTAAGGATTCTGGTACATATAGTTCGTAAGTTGTTCACCTCAGTAGGTGAAAGTAAGTACTTGTTGTTGTGAAGATCTCTAGACCCGAGACATGGACCGGGTTTCGGGATATCTTCCCTCATCAGTAGAGAACGTAGTTGGGGTGGAAAAGAAGGCCGCCAAGCAACCGTCACAGGCCTCGATGCCTAACTGTCACGCAGTTGCGTCATCCAGAAGCTCGTCAGCTTAAAGGTTCAAGGGAGCCCATTTGTAGAATCAACTGCAATGGATCGCACACCGCTAGCCCCTCATCCGGATCGCCCCTAAGGATTCTGGTACATATAGTTCATAAGTGGTTCACTTCAGTAGGTGCAAGTAAGGACTTGTTGTTGTGAAGATCTCTAGACCCGAGACATGGCCTGGGTTTCTGGATATCTTCCCTCATCAGTAGAGAACGTAGTTGGGGTGGAAAAGAAGGCTGCCAAGCAACCGTAACAGGCCTCGATGCCTAACCGGCACACTGGTGCGTCATTCAGAAGCTCGTCAGCTTAAAGGCTCAAGGGAGCCCATTTGAAGAATCAAACGCAATGGATCACACACCGCTAGCCCCTTCTCCGGATCGCCCCTAAGGATTCTGGTACATATAGTTCGTAAGTTGTTCACCTCAGTAGGTGCAAGTAAGTACTTGCTGTTGTGAAGATCTCTAGACCCGAGACATGGCTCGGGTTTCGGGATATCTTCCCTCATCAGTAGAGAACGTAGTTGGGGTGGAAAAGAAGGCCGCCAAGCAACCCTCACAGGCATCGATGCCTAACCGGCACGCAGGTGCGTCATCCAGAAGCTCGTCAGCTTAAAGGCTCAAGGTAGCCCATTTGTAGAATCAACCGCAATGGATCGCACACCGCTAGCCCCTTCTCCGGATTGCCCCTAAGGATTCTGGTACATATAGTTCGTAAGTGGTTCACCTCAGTAGGTGCAAGTAAGTACTTGTTGTTGTGAAGATCTCTCGATCCGAGACATGGCCCGGGTTTCGGGATATCTTCCCTCATCAGTAGAGAACGTAGTTGGGGTGGAAAAGAAGGCCGCCAAGCAACCGTCACAGGCCTCGATGCCTAACCGGCACGCAGGTGCGTCATCCAGAAGCTCGTCAGCTTGAAGGCTTAAGTGAGCCCATATGTAGAATCAACCGCAATGGATCGCACACTGCTATCCCCTCCTCCAGATCGCCCCTAAGGATTCTGGTACATATAGTTCGTAAGTGGTTCACCTCAGTAGGTGCAAGTAAGTACTTGTTGTTGTGAAGATCTCTAGACCCGAGACATGGCCCGGGTTTCGGGATATCTTCCCTCATCAGTAGAGAACGTAGTTGGGGTGGAAAAGAAGGCCGCCAAGCAACCGTCACAGGCCTCGATGCCTAACCGGCACGCAGGTGCGTCATCCAGAAGCTCGTCAGCTTAAAGGCTCAAGGGAGCCCATTTGTAGAATCAACCGCAATGGATCGCACACCGCTAGCCCCTCCTCCGGGTGCCCCTAAGGATTCTGGTACATGTAGTTCGTAAGTGGTTCACCTCAGTAGATGCAAATAAGTACTTGTTGTTGTGAAGATCTCTAGACCCGAGACATGGCCCGGGTTTCGGGATATCTTCCCTCATCAGTAGAGAACGTAGTTGGGGTGGAAAAGAAGGCCGCCAAGCAACCGTCACAGGCCTCGATGCCTAACCGGCACGCAGGTGCGTCATCCAGAAGCTCGTCAGCTTAAAGGCTCAAGGGAGCCCATTTGTAGAATCAACCGCAATGGATCGCACACCGCTAGCCCCTCCTCCGGATCGCCCCTAAGGATTCTGGTACATATAGTTCGTAAGTGGTTCACCTCAGTAGGTGCAAGTAAGTACTTGTTGTTGTGAAGATCTCTAGACCCGAGACATGGCCCAGGTTTCGGGATATCTTCCCTCATCAGTAGAGAACGTAGTTGGGGTGGAAAAGAAGGCCGCCAAGCAACCGTCACAGGCCTCGATGCCTAACCGGCACGCAGGTGCGTCATCCAGAAGCTCGTCAGCTTAAAGGCTCAAGGGAGCCCATTTGTAGAATCAACCGCAATGGATCGCACACCGCTAGCCCCTCCTCCGGATCGCCCCTAAGGATTCTGGTACATATAGTTCGTAAGTGGTTCACCTCAGTAGGTGCAAGTAAGTACTTGTTGTTGTGAAGATCTCTAGACCCGAGACATGGCCCAGGTTTCGGGATATCTTCCCTCATCTGTAGAGAACGTAGTTGGGGTGGAAAAGAAGGCCGCCAAGCAACCGTCACAGGCCTCGATGCCTAACCGGCATGCAGGTGCGTCATCCAGAAGCTCGTCAGCTTAAAGGCTCAAGGGAGCCCATTTGTAGAATCAACCGCAATGGATCGCACACCGCTAGCCCCTCCTCCGGGTCGCCCCTAAGGATTCTGGTACATATAGTTCGTAAGTGGTTCACCTCAGTAGGTGCAAGTAAGTACTTGTTGTTGTGAAGATCTCTAGACCCGAGACATGGCCCGGGTTTCGGGATATCTTCCCTCATCAGTAGAGAACGTAGTTGGGGTGGAAAAGAAGGCCGCCAAGCAACCGTCACAGGCCTCGATGCCTAACCGGCACGCAGGTGCGTCATCCAGAAGCTCGTCAGCTTAAAGACTCAAGGGAGCCCATTTGTAGAATCAACCGCAATGGATCGCACACCGCTAGCCCCTCCTCCAGGTCGCCCCTAAGAATTCTGGTACATTTAGTTCGTAAGTGGTTCACCTCAGTAGGTGCAAGTAAGTACTTGTTGTTGTGAAGATCTCTAGACCCGAGACATGGCCCGGGTTTCGGGATATCTTCCCTCATCAGTGAGAACGTAGTTGGGGTGGAAAAGAAGGCCGCCAAGCAACCGTCACAGGCCTCGATGCCTAACCGGCACGCAGGTGCGTCATCCAGAAGCTCGTCAGCTTAAAGGCTCAAGGGCGCCCATTTGTAGAATCAACCGCAATGGATCGCACACCGCTAGCCCCTCCTCCGGGTCGCCCCTAAGGATTCTGGTACATATAGTTCGTAAGTGGTTTACCTCAGTAGGTGCAAGTAAGTACTTGTTGTTGTGAAGATCTCTAGACCCGGGACATGGCCCGGGTTTCGGGATATCTTCCCTCATCAGTAGAGAACGTAGTTGAGGTGGAAAAGAAGGCCACCAAGCAACCGTCACAGGCCTCGATGCCTAACCGGCACGCAGGTGCGTCATCCAGAAGCTCGTCAGCTTAAAGGTTCAAGGGAGCCCATTTGTAGAATCAACCGCAATGGATCGCACACCGCTAGCCCCTCCTCCGGGTCGCCCCTAAGGATTCTGGTACATATAGTTTGTAAGTGGTTCACCTCAGTAGGTGCAAGTAAGTACTTGTTGTTGTAAAGATCTCTAGACCGGAGACATGGCCCGAGTTTCGGAGTATCTTCCCTCATCAGTAGAGAACGTAGTTGGGGTGAAAAAGAAGGCCGCCAAGCAACCGTCACAGGCCTCAATGCCTAACCAGCACGCAGGTGCGTCATCCAGAAGCTCGTCAGCTTAAAGGCTCAAGGGAGCCCATTTGTAGAATCAACCGCAATAGATCGCACACCGCTAGCCCCTCTTCCGGATCGCCCCTAAGGATTCTGGTACATATAGTTCGTAAGGGGTTCACCTCAGTAGGTGCAAGTAAGTACTTGTTGTTGTGAAGATCTCTAGACCCGAGACATGGCCCGGGTTTCGGGATATCTTCCCTCATCAGTAGAGAACGTAGTTGGGGTGGAAAAGAAGGCCGCCAAGCAACCGTCACAGGCCTCGATGCTTAACCGGCACGCAGGTGCGTCATCCAGAAGCTCGTCAGCTTAAAGGCTCAAGGGCGCCCATTTGTAGAATCAACCGCAATGGATCGCACACCGCTAGCCCCTCCTCCGGGTCGCCCCTAAGGATTCTGGTACATATAGTTCATAAGTGGTTCACCTCAGTAGGTGCAAGTAAGTACTTGTTGTTGTGAAGATCTCTAGACCCGAGACATGGCCCGGGTTTCGGGATATCTTCCCTCATCAGTAGAGAACGTAGTTGGGGTGGAAAAGAAGGCCGCCAAGCAACCGTCACAGGCCTCGATGCCTAACCGTCACGCAGTTGCGTCATCCAGAAGCTCGTCAGCTTAAAGGTTCAAGGGAGCCCATTTGTAGAATCAACCGCAATGGATCGCACACCGCTAGCCCCTCCTCCGGACCGCCTCTAAGGATTCTGGTACATATAGTTCGTAAGTGGTTCACTTCAGTAGGTGCAAGTAAGTTCTTGTTGTTGTGAAGATCTCTAGACCCGAGACATGGCCCGGGTTTCTGGATATCTTCCCTCATCAGTAGAGAACGTAGTTGGGGTGGAAAAGAAGGCCGCCAAGCAACCGTAACAGGCCTCGATGCCTAACCGGCACACTGGTGCGTCATTCAGAAGCTCGTCAGCTTAAAGGCTCAAGGGAGCCCATTTGAAGAATCAAACGCAATGGATCACACACCGCTAGCCCCTTCTCCGGATCGCCCCTAAAGATTCTGGTACATATAGTTCGTAAGTGGTTCACCTCAGTAGGTGCAAGTAAGTACTTGTTGTTGTGAAGATCTCTCGATCCGAGACATGGCCCGGGTTTCGGGATATCTTCCCTCATCCGTAGAGAACGTAGTTGGGGTGGAAAAGAAGGCCGCCAAGCAACCGTCACAGGCCTCGATGCCTAACCGGCATGCAGGTGCGTCATCCAGAAGCTCGTCAGCTTGAAGGCTCAAGGGAGCCCATATGTAGAATCAACCGCAATGGATCGCACACTGCTATCCCCTCCTCCAGATCGCCCCTAAGGATTCTGGTACATATAGTTCGTAAGTGGTTCACCTCAGTAGGTGCAAATAAGTACTTGTTGTTGTGAAGATCTCTAGACCCGAGACATGGCCCGGGTTTCGGGATATCTTCCCTCATCAGTAGAGAACGTAGTTGGGGTGGAAAAGAAGGCCGCCAAGCAACCGTCACAGGCCTCGATGCCTAACCCGCACGCAGGTGCGTCATCCAGAAGCTTGTCAGCTTAAAGGCTCAAGGGAGCCCATTTGTAGAATCAACCGCAATGGATCGCACACCGCTAGCCCCTCCTCCGGGTCACCCCTAAGGATTCTGGTACATGTAGTTCGTAAGTGGTTCACCTCAGTAGGTGCAAATAAGTACTTGTTGTTGTGAAGATCTCTAGACCCGAGACATGGCCCGGGTTTCGGGATATCTTCCCTCATCAGTAGAGAACGTAGTTGGGGTGGAAAAGAAGGCCGCCAAGCAACCGTCACAGGCCTCGATGCCTAACCGGCACGCAGGTGCGTCATCCAGAAGCTCGTCAGCTTAAAGGCTCAAGGGAGCCCATTTGTAGAATCAACCGCAATGGATCGCACACCGCTAGCCCCTCCTCCGGATCGCCCCTAAGGATTCTGGTACATATAGTTCGTAAGTGGTTCACCTCAGTAGGTGCAAGTAAGTACTTGTTGTTGTGAAGATCTCTAGACCCGAGACATGGCCCAGGTTTCGGGATATCTTCCCTCATCTGTAGAGAACGTAGTTGGGGTGGAAAAGAAGGCCGCCAAGCAACCGTCACAGGCCTCGATGCCTAACCGGCACGCAGGTGCGTCATCCAGAAGCTCGTCAGCTTAAAGGCTCAAGGGCGCCCATTTGTAGAATCAACCGCAATGGATCGCACACCGCTAGCCCCTCCTCCGGGTCGCCCCTAAGGATTCTGGTATATATAGTTCGTAAGTGGTTTACCTCAGTAGGTGCAAGTAAGTACTTGTTGTTGTGAAGATCTCTAGACCCGGGACATGGCCCGGGTTTCAGGATATCTTCCCTCCTCAGTAGAGAACGTAGTTGGGGTGGAAAAGAAGGCCACCAAGCAACAGTCACAGGCCTCGATGCCTAACCGGCACGCAGGTGCGTCATCCAGAAGCTCGTCAGCTTGAAGGCTCAAGGGAGCCCATATGTAGAATCAACCGCAATGGATCGCACACCGCTAGCCCCTCCTCCGGATCGCCCCTAAGGATTCTGGTACATATAGTTCGTAAGTGGTTTACCTCAGTAGGTGCAAGTAAGTACTTGTTGTTGTGAAGATCTCTAGACCCGGGACATGGTCCGGGTTTCAGGATATCTTCCCTCCTCAGTAGAGAACATAGTTGGGGTGGAAAAGAAGGCCGCCAAGCAACCATCACAGGCCTCGATGCCTAACCGGCACGCAGGTGCGTCATCCAGAAGCTCGTCAGCTTAAAGGCTCAAGGGAGCCCATTTGTAGAATCAACCGCAATGGATCGCACACCGCTAGCCCCTCCTCCGGATCGGCCCTAAGGATTCTGGTACATATAGTTCGTAAGTGGTTCACCTCAGTAGGTGCAAGTAAGTACTTGTTGTTGTGAAGATCTCTAGACCCGAGACATGGCCCAGGTTTCGGGATATCTTCCCTCATCTGTAGAGAACGTAGTTGGGGTGGAAAAGAAGGCTGCCAAGCAACCGTCACAGGCCTCGATGCCTAACCGGCATGCAGGTGCGTCATCCAGAAGCTCGTCAGCTTAAAGGCTCAAGGGAGCCCATTTGTAGAATCAACCGCAATGGATCGCACACCGCTAGCCCCTCCTCCGGGTCGCCCCTAAGGATTCTGGTACATATAGTTCGTAAGTGGTTCACCTCAGTAGGTGCAAGTAAGTACTTGTTGTTGTGAAGATCTCTAGACCCGAGACATGGCCTGGGTTTCGGGATATCTTCCCTCTTCAGTAGAGAACGTAGTTGGGGTGGAAAAGAAGGCCGCCAAGCAACCGTCACTGGCCTCGATGCCTAACCGGCACACAGGTGCGTCATCCAGAAGCTCGTCAGCTTAAAGGCTCAAGGGAGCCCATTTGTAGAATCTACCGCAATGGATCGCACACCGCTAGCCCCTCCTCCAGGTCGCCCCTAAGAATTCTGGTACATTTAGTTCGTAAGTGGTTCACCTCAGTAGGTGCAAGTAAGTACTTGTTGTTGTGAAGATCTCTAGACCCGAGACATGGCCCGGGTTTCGGGATATCTTCCCTCATCAGTGAGAACGTAGTTGGGGTGGAAAAGAAGGCCGCCAAGCAACCGTCACAGGCCTCGATGCCTAACCGGCACGCAGGTGCGTCATCCAGAAGCTAATCAGCTTAAAGGCTCAAGGGAGCCCATTTGTAGAATCAACCGCAAAGGATTGCACACCGCTAGCCACTCCTCCGGATCGCCCCTAAGGATTCTGGTACATATAGTTCGTAAGTGGTTCACCTCAGTAGGTGCAAGTAAGTTTTTGTTGTTGTGAAGATCTCTAGACCCGAGACATGGCCCGGGTTTCGGGATATCTTCCCTCATCAGTAGAGAACGTAGTTGGGGTGGAAAAGAAGGCCGCCAAGCAACCGTCACAGGCCTCGATGCCTAACCGGCACGCAGGTGCGTCATCCAGAAGCTCGTCAGCTTAAAGGCTCAAGGGAGCCCATTTGTAGAATCAACCGCAATGGATCGCACACCGCTAGCCCCTCCTCCGGGTCGCCCCTAAGGATTCTGGTACATATAGTTCGTAAGTTGTTCAACTCAGTAGGTGCAAGTAAGTACTTGTTGTTGTGAAGATCTCTAGAGCCGAGACATGGCCCGGGTTTCGGGATATCTTCCCTCATCAGTAGAGAACGTAGTTGGGCTGGAAAAGAAGGCCGCCAACCAACCGTCACAGGCCTTGATGCCTAACCGGCACGCAGGTGCGTCATCCAGAAGCTCGTCAGCTTAAAGGCTCAAGGGAGCCCATTTGTAGAATCAACCGCAATGGATCGCACACCGCTAGCCCCTCCTCCGGATCGCCCCTAAGGATTCTGGTACATATAGTTCGTAAGTTGTTCAACTCAGTAGGTGCAAGTAAGTACTTGTTGTTGTGAAGATCTCTAGACCCGAGACATGGCCGCTAGCGGAAAAGGGGCCAGCGGTGTGCGCTCCATTTCGATTGCTTATACAAATTGGCTCCCTTGAGCTTTGAGCCGACGGGCTCCTGGACGACGCACCTGCATGCCAGTTCGGGCATCGAGGCCATTGACGGTTGTTTGGCGGCCTTCTTTTCCACCCCTAACTATTTTCTCTACTGATGAGGGAAGTTATCCCGAAACCCGAGCCATGTCTCGGGCGATATCCAAAAACCCAGGACATGTATCAGGTCTAGCGATCATCAGTTTTACAAGTACCTACTTGCACCCACATGGGTGAACCACTCAAGAACTCCATGTACCAGATTCCCGAGGGGCGATCCGGAGGAGGGGCTAGCGGTGTGCGCTCCATTGCGATTGCTTATACAAATTGGCTCCCTTGAGCATTGAGCCGACGGGCGCCTGGACGACGCACCTGAGTGCCGGTTCGGGCATCGAGGGCATTAACGGTTGTTTGGCGGCCTTCTTTTCCACCCCTAACTATTTTCGCTACTGATGAGGGAAGTTATCCCGAAACCCGAGCCATGTCTCGGGCGATATCCAAAAACCCGGGACATGTATCGGGTCTAGAGATCATCAGTTTCACAAGTACCTACTTGCACCCACATGGGTGAACCACTCAAGAACTCCATGTACCAGATTCCCGAGGAGCGATCCGGAGGAAGGGCTAGCGGTGTGCGCCCCATTGCGATTGCTTATACAAATTGGCTGCTTTGAGCCGACGGGCTCCTGGACGACGCACCTGCGTGCCGGTTCAGGCATCGAGGCCATTGACGGTTGTTTAGTGGCCTTCTTTTCCACCCCTAACTGTTTTCTCTACTGATGAGGGAAGTTATCCCGAAACCCGAGCCATATCTCGGGCGATATCCAAAAACCCGGGACATGTATCGGGTCTAGAGATCATCAGTTTTACAAGTACCTACTTGCACCCACATGGGTGAACCACTCAAGAACTCCATGTACCAGATTCCCTAGGGGCGATCCGGAGGAGGGGATAGCGGTGTGCGCTCCATTGCGATTGCTTATACAAATTGGCTCCCTTGAGCTTTGAGCCGACGGGCTCCTCGACGACGCACCTGCGTGCCGGTTCGGGCATCGAGGCCATTGACGGTTGTTTGGCGGCCTTCTTTTCCACCCCTAACTATTTTCTCTACTGATGAGGGAAGTTATCCCGAAACCCGAGCCATGTCTCGGGCGATATCCAAAAACCCGGGACATGTATCGGGTCTAGAGATCATCAGTTTTACAAGTACCTACTTTTTCCCACATGGGTGAACCACTCAAGAACTCCATGTACCAGATTCCCGAGGGGCAATCCGGAGGAGGGGCTAGCGGTGTGCGCTCTATTGCGATTGCTTATACAAATTGGCTCCCTTGAGCTTTGAGCCGACGGGCTCCTGGACGACGCACCTGCGTGCCGGTTCGGGCATCGAGGCCATTGACGGTTGTTTGGCGGCCTTCTTTTCCACCCCTAACTATTTTCTCTACTGATGAGGGAAGTTATCCCGAAACCCGAGCCATGTCTCAGGCGATATCCAAAAACCCGGGACATGTATCGGGTCTAGAGATCATCAGTTTTACAAGTACCTACTTGCACCCACATGGGTGAACCACACAAGAACTCCATGTACCAGATTCCCGAGGGGCGATCTGGAGGAGGGGCTAGCGGTGTGCGCTCCATTGCGATTGCTTATACAAATTGGCTCCCTTGAGCTTTGAGCCGACGGGCTCCTGGACGGCGCACCTGCGTGTCGGTTCGGGTATCGAGGCCATTGACGGTTGTTTGGCGGCCTTCTTTTCCACCCCTAACTATTTTCTCTACTGATGAGGGAAGTTATCCCGAAACCCGAGCCATGTCGCGGGCGATATCCAAAAACCCGGGACATGTTTCGGGTCTAGAGATCATCAGTTTTACAAGTACCTACTTTTTCCCACATGGGTGAACCACTCAAGAACTCCATGTACCAGATTCCCGAGGGGCGATCCAGAGGAGGGGCTAGCGATGTGCACTCCATTGCGATTGCTTATACAAATTGGCTCCCTTGAGCTTTGAGCCGACGGGCTCCTGGACGACGCACCTGCGTGCCGGTTCGGGCGTCGAGGCCATTGACGGTTGTTTGGCGGCCTTCTTTTCCACCCCTAACTATTTTCTCTACTGATGAGGGAAGTTATCCCGAAACCCGAGCCATGTCTCAGGCGATATCCAAAAACCCGGGACATGTATCGGGTCTAGAGATCATCAGTTTTACAAGTACCTACTTGCACCCACATGGGTGAACCACACAAGAACTCCATGTACCAGATTCCCGAGGGGCGATCTGGAGGAGGGGCTAGCGGTGTGCGCTCCATTGCGATTGCTTATACAAATTGGCTCCCTTGAGCTTTGAGCCGACGGGCTCCTGGACGGCGCACCTGCGTGTCGGTTCGGGTATCGAGGCCATTGACGGTTGTTTGGCGGCCTTCTTTTCCACCCCTAACTATTTTCTCTACTGATGAGGGAAGTTATCCCGAAACCCGAGCCATGTCTCGGGCGATATCCAAAAACCCGGGACATGTATCGGGTCTAGAGATCATCAGTTTCACAAGTACCTACTTGCACCCACATGGGTGAACCACTCAAGAACTCCATGTACCAGATTCCCGAGGAGCGATCCGGAGGAAGGGCTAGCGGTGTGCGCCCCATTGCGATTGCTTATACAAATTGGCTGCTTTGAGCCGACGGGCTCCTGGACGACGCACCTGCGTGCCGGTTCAGGCATCGAGGCCATTGACGGTTGTTTAGTGGCCTTCTTTTCCACCCCTAACTGTTTTCTCTACTGATGAGGGAAGTTATCCCGAAACCCGAGCCATATCTCGGGCGATATCCAAAAACCCGGGACATGTATCGGGTCTAGAGATCATCAGTTTTACAAGTACCTACTTGCACCCACATGGGTGAACCACTCAAGAACTCCATGTACCAGATTCCCTAGGGGCGATCCGGAGGAGGGGATAGCGGTGTGCGCTCCATTGCGATTGCTTATACAAATTGGCTCCCTTGAGCTTTGAGCCGACGGGCTCCTCGACGACGCACCTGCGTGCCGGTTCGGGCATCGAGGCCATTGACGGTTGTTTGGCGGCCTTCTTTTCCACCCCTAACTATTTTCTCTACTGATGAGGGAAGTTATCCCGAAACCCGAGCCATGTCTCGGGCGATATCCAAAAACCCGGGACATGTATCGGGTCTAGAGATCATCAGTTTTACAAGTACCTACTTTTTCCCACATGGGTGAACCACTCAAGAACTCCATGTACCAGATTCCCGAGGGGCAATCCGGAGGAGGGGCTAGCGGTGTGCGCTCTATTGCGATTGCTTATACAAATTGGCTCCCTTGAGCTTTGAGCCGACGGGCTCCTGGACGACGCACCTGCGTGCCGGTTCGGGCATCGAGGCCATTGACGGTTGTTTGGCGGCCTTCTTTTCCACCCCTAACTATTTTCTCTACTGATGAGGGAAGTTATCCCGAAACCCGAGCCATGTCTCAGGCGATATCCAAAAACCCGGGACATGTATCGGGTCTAGAGATCATCAGTTTTACAAGTACCTACTTGCACCCACATGGGTGAACCACACAAGAACTCCATGTACCAGATTCCCGAGGGGCGATCTGGAGGAGGGGCTAGCGGTGTGCGCTCCATTGCGATTGCTTATACAAATTGGCTCCCTTGAGCTTTGAGCCGACGGGCTCCTGGACGGCGCACCTGCGTGTCGGTTCGGGTATCGAGGCCATTGACGGTTGTTTGGCGGCCTTCTTTTCCACCCCTAACTATTTTCTCTACTGATGAGGGAAGTTATCCCGAAACCCGAGCCATGTCGCGGGCGATATCCAAAAACCCGGGACATGTTTCGGGTCTAGAGATCATCAGTTTTACAAGTACCTACTTTTTCCCACATGGGTGAACCACTCAAGAACTCCATGTACCAGATTCCCGAGGGGCGATCCAGAGGAGGGGCTAGCGATGTGCACTCCATTGCGATTGCTTATACAAATTGGCTCCCTTGAGCTTTGAGCCGACGGGCTCCTGGACGACGCACCTGCGTGCCGGTTCGGGCGTCGAGGCCATTGACGGTTGTTTGGCGGCCTTCTTTTCCACCCCTAACTATTTTCTCTACTGATGAGGGAAGTTATCCCGAAACCCGAGCCATGTCTCAGGCGATATCCAAAAACCCGGGACATGTATCGGGTCTAGAGATCATCAGTTTTACAAGTACCTACTTGCACCCACATGGGTGAACCACACAAGAACTCCATGTACCAGATTCCCGAGGGGCGATCTGGAGGAGGGGCTAGCGGTGTGCGCTCCATTGCGATTGCTTATACAAATTGGCTCCCTTGAGCTTTGAGCCGACGGGCTCCTGGACGGCGCACCTGCGTGTCGGTTCGGGTATCGAGGCCATTGACGGTTGTTTGGCGGCCTTCTTTTCCACCCCTAACTATTTTCTCTACTGATGAGGGAAGTTATCCCGAAACCCGAGCCATGTCGCGGGCGATATCCAAAAACCCGGGACATGTTTCGGGTCTAGAGATCATCAGTTTTACAAGTACCTACTTTTTCCCACATGGGTGAACCACTCAAGAACTCCATGTACCAGATTCCCGAGGGGCGATCCAGAGGAGGGGCTAGCGATGTGCGCTCCATTGCGATTGCTTATACAAATTGGCTCCCTTGAGCTTTGAGCCGACGGGCTCCTGGACGACGCACCTGCGTGCCGGTTCGGGCGTCGAGGCCATTGACGGTTGTTTGGCGGCCTTCTTTTCCACCCCTAACTATTTTCTCTACTGATGAGGGAAGTTATCCCGAAACCTGAGCCATGTCTCGGGCGAAATCCAAAAACCCGGGACATGTATCGGGTCTAGAGATCATCAGTTTTACAAGTACCTACTTGCACCCACATGGGTGAACCACACAAGAACTCCATGTACCAGATTCCCGAGGGGCGATCTGGAGGAGGGGCTAGCGGTGTGCGCTCCATTGCGATTGCTTATACAAATTGGCTCCCTTGAGCTTTGAGCCGACGGGCTTCTGGACGGCGCACCTGCGTGTCGGTTCGGGTATCGAGGCCATTGACGGTTGTTTGGCGGCCTTCTTTTCCACCCCTAACTATTTTCTCTACTGATGAGGGAAGTTATCCCGAAACCCGAGCCATGTCGCGGGCGATATCCAAAAACCCGGGACATGTTTCGGGTCTAGAGATCATCAGTTTTACAAGTACCTACTTTTTCCCACATGGGTGAACCACTCAAGAACTCCATGTACCAGATTCCCGAGGGGCGATCCAGAGGAGGGGCTAGCGATGTGCGCTCCATTGCGATTGCTTATACAAATTGGCTCCCTTGAGCTTTGAGCCGACGGGCTCCTGGACGACGCACCTGCGTGCCGGTTCGGGCGTCGAGGCCATTGACGGTTGTTTGGCGGCCTTCTTTTCCACCCCTAACTATTTTCTCTACTGATGAGGGAAGTTATCCCGAAACCTGAGCCATGTCTCGGGCGAAATCCAAAAACCCGGGACATGTATCGGGTCTAGAGATCATCAGTTTTACAAGTACCTACTTTTTCCCACATGGTTTAACCACTCAAGAACTCCATGTACCAGATTCCCGGGGGGCGATCCGGAGGAGGGGCTAGCGGTGTGCACTCCATTGTGATTGCTTATACAAATTGGCTCCCTTGAGCTTTGAGCCGACGGGCTCCTGGACGACGCACCTGCGTGCCGGTTCGGGCATCGAGGCCATTGACGGTTGTTTGGCGGCCTTCTTTTCCACCCCTAACTATTTTCTCTACTGATGAGGGAAGTTATCCCGAAACCCGAGCCATGTCTCGGGCGATATCCAAAAACCCGGGACATGTATCGGGTCTAGAGATCATCAGTTTTACAAGTACCTACTTCCCGAGGGGCGATCCGGAGGAGGGACTAGCGGTGTGCGCTCCATTGCGATGGCTTCTAAAAACCAATGAGGTCAAGGCCTTTTTTTTAAATTACTGGCCGTAAAAATAGGAAGGTCCCAAACTTCCATAAACCAGGACAGAAAATAGCCCGTACTGATAATTTTTCCTACCTTGGTGTAACGTTTGATAATGAAATAACACATTAAATGTCTATGGGTCTAAACAAATATTTTTTCTGAAAAGTCTGAGATTGTGTGATCAGTTTACAAGGAGGGAATGGGATCATACCTGTAGATGTTATGAGTATAATAAACATAACGTGATTTCAACAGAGTGTGAAAAGATACCCATCAGTGCTCGTTCTGTACCGCCCTTGTCATGATATGGGTTATCCCTACACCGGGGAGAGCACGTTGGCAATCAATGAAGATATTCAATGTGTAATGCCAATCTTTTGGAATGAAGACAACGTACGATGACTAGCAGTGGCACCATATGGTGGGTAGTTAATGTGCAGTGCGTGAAAAGAAGAATGAAGTGCAAATGTAAAATTGGAGAGTGGGGAGAAATATTTTATTAGGTGTCTCCCAAACTTCCAAATTTAAAATTGTGCAAAATAGAAAAAAGCAGGTTTACCAAATAACTGCTTATTCAAAAATTGGTCAACATGTTTCAGCTAAAGTGGACGTTGCCACAGCTTTCATCAGGACCGTAATGGGTTCACCTCACTAGTGGTAGGAAAAAACAAGGGAAAAGTTGCTCAAACAGACCACCAACAGGCGTGGATCAAATGACTCACACCCTGTGTTCTGTTCAAAAACGAGTGCTGAAATTGCTAACACGCAGGGCTGATAATAATGTAGTACTAACTGCAATTTGCAGAAAAACGGCCAACAGTGTTTGATGAAACAAACAGGGCCGTGCATATAGAAACGTATGTATTTAAAGTCCTAGCGTGTAATTTTGGTGCATTGGCGCACGGGATTGTTAAGATATTTAATTTAAATAAAGTTTCAAAAATAGACAGAGAGCGTGCCCGCTTGTACAGAAACTCTGCACTGCCGTTAGACTGTCGATTAAAACATGGGCACTCGTTGGTTAGTTGTGCTATGTTACAAAAACAAGTGCCTCCAATGTCTATCAGAGGCATCCCTCGGCGCTCCGCTCTCAGAAAAGTTCAAATAATTTCAAAATAAATTTCCAAGCAATATTTTGATTCAATGTTTTCAACTGGTCGTCCCAGACAAGAGACGACACCTGGGCTGCAGACCTCATTTACCTAGACTAGCTTGTCAATAATATATGTTGAACCAAAGATAAAACTTTGCTGTGCGACAAGTCAACCACTTTTAGTTGTGCTATGTTCACATTGTAATAGTTGTAATACGAGGGGCCCGTTATTGACAGTGGCTAAGTCCCGTAAAGTCCGGTAAATATGTCTAACTACTAAGCTCGCAGATATCCCTGTCATATGATATTCCTCTCTTTTAGAAAACTCAGATCCACTCTGCTGACACCTTTGTTCTACGTAACGGTCTCTCATACATTCTACTAACACCATTGACTCAGCAAGAGCGCTTTGTTTGACTTCAAAAACATGAAATTCTAGCCGGGATAACAAGCAATAATTCTGCGCTCACATTCATTTTATTTTTATAGGCTTTTTGAACTGACCTGTCTGTCGGTAAACCAGTCTTTCCTCAGAGCCATCTGGGAAGGTAGCCGGTGGCGTTTTAGGGCATTCTTTATCTGTCTTGTTTCACCAAGAGACGCTAAGTGTGTCACGTGCGTCACACAGAGTTAACTGGGAGATGTAGTTCCCACACTAATTATATAAATATGACACCTCAATTGTTTACATTTGTTTTATTTTGGTTATAAAACCTGTTGGAAATGTACGGATTCTTACAAAGGTGTCCCGTGGACTAAAATACAACCACAAAGGACATGCCGACTAAATAGCAATGTTGTGGTATTTCTTATAACAGGTTGTTTATTTGACAGATTATTTAAGGAGTGTGTATTATTCCTGTTCTGTAACTGATTTGATTAAATCAACTTGTAAAGAAAGGCCCACATTAGGTATATGTGTTCCGCCTAAGATGTTTATATTTATTATTGTAATGTCATCTAATACAAGCGTACAAATGCGCACAGTTGTGGCCCGGTGGGATGGATAGTAACACAAGTGGCACGCCAAATAGGTGGAAAACGAATAACAGTATAAAGGTGTACCTCATCTTAAGTTGTTTTACGGACAGACTTTTTATGGAGTATATATTAATCCTAATGGATATAAGACTGATGTTTTATGCTAAATGAACTTTTAAATAATGGCCACATGTTTGCTAGATGTACTATTATGTTCTACAGACATGAGGGCTAGAATAGTAGTTATTAGGACATCTCAAGGTTATGAGGTATATAGCCATTGGGTAGTGTGCATGAATGTGTCACGACAGTGTGGAAGGTGACAGAAAAGGGTCTATAAGGACATCCACGGGATATCTTCATTTAGCCTGCTTTTGTCCGTGTTCAACTTGTACACCCATTTCTGTTCTTTGGTGAATAGATATTTCTTTGTGTCTGTCACATGTTCCGGAATGAATGGCTGTTCGAGCACTGTCCAGAAGAAATCAGTGGGGCCATGTCCCTTTTCCAGGAAATGTGAGGTGAGGCGTGAGGCTTGTTTGCGGCATCTTATGGTGCTCTTATGTTCTGAGATGCGCACCTTTACTTTCCTCGTCGTCATACCTACGTATCGTAGCTTGCACGGGCAGGTAATGAAGTCTTAGATGGGCCCCTATGGTCCCCAACAATTTCAACCAGACATGAATATGCAGCCTTTTTTAGGGTTTGGCAGGGGGAGACCAAGAGGAAAGAGACGCCCGGGCCACGTACAGTGGTCACTTCCAGCTCCACAACCCATGGAAATGAGGAGCGGACGGAAAGTCCCGCAGGAACAGGCAGGCTCGAGCAACGGGACAGTCTGATTATTAACTTGAGTTCACATACACTTACTCGTGATGAAGAGGCGGTACTAAATAGAGGTCTTGGTTTTGTGACCACTCAGACTGGAGACCCTTTTGTGACCCAGGTGGAAATGGCTACGTTCTTTCGCAAAGTGAGGCTACACTTCTTCTTTGCTAAGCAATCGAAGGAAATATTAGAACAGCCTGATGTTAATACTGGCTTGAAGAAACCATCAACCATCAACCCCCCTGCTAGCAGTGTACCAGCGAAGGTATTGGCCTTTGAGCAAGCAGTGGAAAACAAAATCATGAAACTCTATAAAGAGAGAGAGCACCACTTCGTCAATCTACCTAAAAAGGAACAGGATGCCCTACGAATTCTTACCACGGATGCCCCATTGACTATCAAACCAGCAGATAAAGGTGGTGCAACAGTTTTATTAGACACCACTGTCTACCGCCAGGAGTGTTTGAGACAGCTCCAAGATACTAGATCGTACCGTTTATTGAAGGAGGACCAGACATCCCGTCTGTCTAATACCATCGGCCATATTGTAGAAGAAGCCTTGTCGGAAGGATGGGTCACGCCCCACGAAGCTAACTATCTACGGACCACATATCCCATCATGCCATACTTTTATGTGCTGCCAAAAGTACATAAACAGTAGCGACCGCCGCCAGGACGCCCTATTATATCAGGTATTGGGTCCATTCTGGAACCCCTCTCTACCTTCGTTGACTGCTTTTTACGGCCAATGGTAAAAAAAATGCCAACGTATTTACAAGATACAAAGGACGTCTTGAGGATACTACCAGCGATTGAATTTAACATCGCAACCGATCTCCTAGTATCTTTTGATGGGATGTATGACGTTACAACGCATACTTTTACAACGCATACCATTACAACGAATTTTTTACAACGCAAAAACTATTACAAAGCATGTATTTACAACGCATGTTTTTACAACGCAGGTACCTTTACAACGCATACCATTACAACGTAAGTATTGGTAAGTATATATTATTTTTTTTATTTTAAATTATTTGAAATTAATATAATTTAATTTAATTTAATTTAATTTAATTTAATTTAAGTTAATTTAATTTAATTTAATTAATTTAATTTAAATGTAATTTAAATAATTTAATTTAAATTTAATTTTATTTTATTTTTACCCTGTACCCCTGTACCCCAAAAACCCAAAACTGACCCTTAACCCTAAAAATACCCCTGTACCCCAAAAACCCATTTAAATTAATTTAATATAAATATTAATTTAAATTTAAATTTAATTTTATTTTATTTTTACCCTGTACCCCTGTACCCCAAAAACCCAAAACTGACCCTGAACCCTAAAAATACCCTTTTACCCAAAAACCCAAAACTGACCCTAAACCCTAAAAATACCCCTTTACCCAAAAACCCAAAACTGACCCTAAACCCTAAAAATACCCCTTTACCCAAAAACTGAAAACTGACCCTGAACCCTAAAAATACCCCTTTACCCAAAAACTGAAAACTGACCCTGAACCCTAAAAATACCCTTTTACGCAAAAACTGAAAACTGACCCTGAACCCTAAAAATACCCCTTTACCCAAAAACTGAAAACTGACCCTGAACCCTAAAAATACCCCTTTACCCAAAAACTGAAAACTGACCCTGATACTTACGTTGTAATGGTATGCGTTGTAAAGGTACCTGCATTGTAAAAACATGCGTTGTAAAAACATGCGTTGTAATAGTTTTTGCGTTGTAAAAGTTTCGTTGTAATGGTAATGCGTTGTAAAAGTTGCGTTGTAAAGGTTGTTTCCCCTTTTGATGTGGAATCGCTATACATGTCGATTCCACAAGACGAGACCCTGGAAGAAGTGGGCAACCTTCTGCTTGAAAGCGAACTTGACTCAATCACACCAGTACATTTTATCATGTGTTTAGCCCAACTGGCAATGAAAGAAAATTTCTTCCGATTTGAGGACAATATCTATCATCAGGTATCCGGAACCAGCATGGGGAGTGTTTTCGCTCCCAGTCTAGCGAACCTTTATGTCCACCATTTTGAGCAAGAGCAGGTACTGTGCCCTACAAATCTCTTTTTACAGTCGGTACGTACATGGAGGCGTTACATTGATGACGTTCTGGTGGTCTGGAGAGGAACTGAGAAAGACCTCTGTTTTTTCATGAATGGCTAAATACAAGGAACAATGTTCTCTGTTTCACTGTTGAATATGACAGGCATAAACTGCCCTTTCTGGACCTGTTGATCAGAACCACACCGACTGGTCTGCAGTCAGAACTTTACAAGAAACCAATGGCTCGCAATTCATTGTTGAGCTACGAGAGTTGCCACCCGAGATCTCTGAGGAATAATCTACCTTTCGGGCAATTTCTTAGGATTCAGAGGAATTGCTCAGAGAAGGACTCATATAAGAAACATGCTGAAAACCTGAAGGGTCAACTATTGGATAGAAAGTATCCCAAGAAAATCGTTCGAGACTCTATGAAACGGGCTTCTAATAACAATCGAGAAGCTCTTCTGGAACCATCAGTGATAAAAGAGAAGTCTGAACGAATGACATTCGTCAACACTTTCAATACAAAATCTAATCGAGTACAGAAAATCGTACAGAAACATTGGTCTATCCTTAACACCGGAGGAGATCGATTACCCCAACCTCTCTTTGCCTTCATACGGGGACCTAACATGAGAGACAAGCTGTTGGAAAGGGGAGTCTCTGGTTGGCGCAGTGCAGCACTGGCGACAAGCAGGGACCCTCTCTTCCACGTCAGGGCTAAGGGTTACCTTCAAGAACAACCTCTGCTCACCCTCTAGGTAGCGTGGCGCAAGCAGTCTAGGCTAATCTCTGGGGCACATGGGGTTAAACATTTGCAGTATCACACCCTTCACCACCAACCCACCACACAATGACACCAAACTGTATTATTTAAAAATATATTCTCTTTATATCTTTTCAGCAGCAGGCTTGTAAATACAGTCTTTCAGGTTAATTGCAAAATTCCAGTTACTTGTAAATAGACCATATATACTCTTCCAGCAGTGCCTTGTAAATACAGTCTTTTTACTTTAAAAGTGGTTCCAGTTACTCTTTAAATAGGCCACTGTTCTTGAATTGCAGGGACAGTACTTTAGAATGCTTTCACTCTCTTTAAAATGTGGCCACAGTTCTTAATGTCACACTGGACAGTTTCTTGAAAGAGGTTTGAATACTCCTTAACACAACCTCACAATGTCCAGTCTCTTTTAAAAGGGGAGATTACTTTTCAGGACAACTTCGGGCCCTCCAGGCACTGTGTACTACTTAATTCACTGTTTGTTGAAGGTCTGGGCCCTCTGGGGCGCTCCTGTGCGCTCCGTACGATAACGGCAAAACGGCCCTACCAAGTCTCACGCATCTTGCGTGAGACGGGGTACGACGCGAACACTGAACCCAGCACAGCAGTACGAGGCGTACCAGCCTCTGGAGAGCTTCAGTACAGCGCGCACAGGCTCAGGGTGAAGCAGAAGGCATACCAGCCTCAGGAAACGCAGTCCCTGGCTCACTGGATGCGAAGCGCTCCACGAGGCACTACAGTGAAGTGGGAGGCGTACCGGCCTCCAGCGAACAGGCATAAGCAGCAAACAGTTTTAAAAGCGCACTATGAGGCGTGCCAGCCTCGGGGACACAGCAAAACGTTGCGCATCCATTCACAGTGCACAATACCTTGGCTCTTGATGTTGGTTCGGTGCGGACGGCTCTAGGCTGTCGTCCAGCGGGGCGGTGCTGTCCTGGAGGGCGGGGTGACGCGGGGGCCACGGGGTCGCTTTCCTTCAGGCGGGCGGTGCTCCGGGGGACACAGGCTCACAAGGGCAGAGTCCTGGGGTCCTGGAGAGGGGTGCAGCAGATGGGATGATCGCTTACAGCAGGGCTTCTCATGGAAGGCGAGCCCACGCTTCTGGTCCGTCTTTTCTGTACTTTCCACGGGCGGGGGCCAGCAGATCGTGGCGATTGGACCGGAGGGGTCCTCTGCTTTGCGTTGTGAGCTTCGGCTCAGGGAGACAGTCACGGTGCTGGGGTCAGTCGGCGCTGACCTTTGCGGTGCGAGCTGCGGCTCGGCGGCAGGAGCTCATGGTGCTTGGCAGGACAGGGGCAGCGCAGGCTTGTCAGAGGGCACGATGGGGGCAAAGCGCACTCAGCTTTCCGGGGCAGCGATGCAGGGACACAATCCTCAGCAGCAGTTCCTCTTCCAGGGTGGGGGTAGCGCCCACTGTTCCTGGGGCGCAGTTCAGGGGGCAAGTTCCACAGCAAGCCCTTGGAGATCTTTGTAAAAGTTTGGCACAAGTTGAATAAAAGCAAAGTCTTTCAGTCTTTCTTCTCCTGCTCTCCTTCAGCAGCAAGGCACCCACCACAGGCCAGTCTCTTGGGGTCAGAGTCAGTACTTCTCCATGCAGCTTCCAGGGTCCTTCTCTTCAGGCAGAGCTTCTTCTTTGCGCAAACTGGATCTAATTTACAAGGAGCAGGGCTCCTACTTTTATACCCAGTTTCTTTTGTTCTAGCAGGCCAGGGGGGCCTCTGCATAACTGCTCCAGTCCCTGAGCACTTGTGGTGGGTACTTCTGCTTCTGCATTCAGTGTGAGGGCAGGCACATCAGCCGCTCCCCAGGGGGGCGGAGCCAGCATTGTGAGGACAGGGGTAGCCAGGAGCACTTTGTTGACAAGCTTCGGTCCTTCCTGGGCCAGGTGCAGGCTGAGTCATCAGTCGCTCCCCAGGGGGGCGGAGCCAGCATTGTGGAGGCAGAGCACAGCCTGATGCATCATTCAGGGGAAACTCCCACCTCCCACTAAGGTGTCATCCTGCTATTCACTACCTGTCAACTCCCAGCCCTGTCACTCACACACACCAGACAGTCAGATACACACAAGGGCAGAGGCGGGCTGAAATGGTTAGGCAAGCAAATGCTAACTTTCTAAAAGTAGCATTTGCAAACACAGGATATTAAAATAAACTTTACTAAAAGAAGTATTTTATTATTCTGAGTTCAGGCATACTAAACATTAATTTCTACCATGTTCCCTGAGCGTGCTGGGATTATAGAGTGTAATAATTCCAGCAGCCCATCTGGCCTAAAGGGAACTGGTAGCCTTACAATAGTGAAAAACGAATTTGGCAGTAATTCACTATTAGGACATGCCACACACATCAGAGCATGTCCTACCTTACACTTACAATGCACCCTGCCCTCAGGCCTACCATAGGGGTGACTAATATGAAGTTAGGGAAGGTTTAGGGGCTGGCAAGTGTGCGCACTTGCCCAGCCCGCATGACAGTACCAGACTGCACGCAGGTTCTGCAGTGGCAGACCCTAGACACATTTTTAAGGCTGCTTCTGTGGGTGGTGCAACCAGCGCTGCAGGCCCACTAGCAGTATTGGCATTCACAAGCCCTGGCACTCCTGATGCACTTTACTGGGGACTAACAGTAAATCCAATGAACCAATCATGGACATCAATCACATGTACACTTTGCAACAGGGAGAGCATATGCACTTTGGCACTGGTCAGCAGTGGCAAAGTGCCCAGAGTCATTAAACCAACAAAAACAGGTCAGAGAGAGTATTGGAGGAAGGCAAAAAGTTTAGGGATGACCCTGCCAAGAGGCCAGGTCCAACACAAGCTGGTACATACTCAGCCCAAAAGTATTACATCTCGGATAATAGGTACCCTCTGAGATCTTCCAGCCATAGAAGGACATCATCCCTGTGGCACTTGTGCTGCATGTATGCAAACCAAAAAATCAGTAAGCATCGACATCTGCACCAACTATCCATGGCAGCAAAGAAAGTTCACGAACTGTAACAGCCAGAACTTAATCTACCTCATTACCTGCCCGTGCAAGCTACAATACGTAGGTATGACGACGAGGAAAGTAAAGGTGCGCATCTCAGAACATAAGAGCACCATAGGATGCCGCAAACAAGCTACACACCTCACCTCACATTTCCTGGAAAAGGGACATGGCCCCACTGATTTCTTCTGGACAGTGCTCCAACAGCCATTCATTCCGGAAAATGTGACAGACACAAACAAATATCTATTCACCAAAGAACAGAAATGGGTGTACAAGTTGAACACAGACAAAAGCGGGCTAAATGAAAATATCGAGTGGATGTCCTTATAGACCCTTTTCTGTCACCTTCCACACTGTCGTGACACATTCATGCACATTACCCAATGGCTACATACCTCATATATAGGGCTAGAATAGTAGTTATTAGGACATCTCAAGGTTTTGAGATGTCCTAATTACTACTATTCTAGCCCTCATGTCTGTAGAACATATTAGTACATCTAGCAAACATGTGGCCATTATTTAAAAGTTCATTTAGCATAAAACATCTGTCTTATATCCATTAGGACTAATATATACTCCATAAAAAGTCTGTCCGTAAAACAACTTAAGATGAGGTACACCTTTATACTGTTATTCGTTTTCCACCTATTTGGCGTGCCACTTGTGTTACTATTCATCCCACCGGGCTACAACTGTGCGCATTTGTACGCTTGTATTAGATGACATTACAATAATAATTATAAACATCTTAGGCGGAGCCCAGTGGTTGCCAGAGAGAAACTGCTTTGAGTCAATTAAGTGAAAAACAAACAACTGAGTTTGCTAACGGGCCAGAGGACAGTATCACAGAAGAGTGAATACGGCTTAAGTCAATTCTCACCTCCCGCTTTAAATCAGTCTGCAAACACCCTGGGAGAATATCAAGGAGATATCTGAAAGGTAGATTTTTTAGACTTGCTGATCGCATTACGACATAAATATCTCTGTGGCACAATTAAAACAGCCGGATCACTTTAATAGGCTGACTCAACAGACCCCACAGAGATAAACAAAGCTCTGTTTCCAGTCAACATGCACCACCTTGTAGGGACAGTGGGTCGAAAAGATTGTTTACAGACGGCAATATTGTGAGCAGATGGGCGTCACTTACTCTGTCACAACTCAGTATCATGTAAAATATGTCAAACATGCGTCTGCATGTAGATGAGAACAATATGTTGGAAGTGCTCATTAAGATCAGGCAGGGGAACACGTTTGCAAAACTATTTATGACAAAATCCCTTGAGAAAAATTGGGCAGAAACTTGCAAACTGAGATATTACATGGCATTTCAAAAGCAATACTTTAGCTCAATTAATACATCCCGATCAATTAAAAGTGAGAGAGAAACAGTTCAAGCAAAGAGTGTCTATAAACGGTCAATACGGCTCTTTACATATCTGGAACCTGACAATGGAAGACAGTGGAGAGTATGGCGTGGAATTATACAACAAGGAATGCGCGTGAAAGAGAGGGGGAGCAGGAGGTGAGCCCAGGAGTGGAGCGTGCATGCGCAGTCTGCTCATTTTCAAGCACTGCGCTCGTGCATGTGGCGCGCCCCTGCTCGATCCCGGAAGGTAGATGCCGCCACAAGCAAGAGTATATGCTTGAAAATTACCAGAACGACGGCTAAAGGTCCTCCTAAGCAGTGCATGCGCGCTGCGCTGCATAGGCCAGACCAAAATAACTAGTGGGCCTCCCCATAAGCTGCTGCAGTCTCATTGCTCATGCAAAATTGGATGTCCCTTATGTGACCGACACAATTGCTTTGGCTCCGATAATGTTGTGGCATTCCATATGGAGAATGTAATTTAGCCATATCTCACAAAAGTTAATTGAAGACTTCCTATCCCTGGAAAATTCCCAAAAGATCCCGTGGATTTTCTATATTATATCTACTTTTTCATCTTTAGGATTAGAACGTCTGTTCTCTATCCCTAGCGACTGTGTGAATTTTCCAAAAAGAGAGATAAAATCCCGTTTCTTCAAATTAAGGGCTGAAGCAAGATTGAAGCTAAACTGTACAAAAGTATCGGTCAAAGCATATTTAGAAAGCCCAATGGTACAGGAAGGGCCAGCATCTTATATTTTTACTGTGACAAATTCACGTCACAGATTTTTACTAATTAGATTTTGTTTGAATTTTATTCCATGCATGTTGGGCCATCCAGCTGGATTTACTCCATAAATGAATTGCCATTCTATCCTTACGATGGTGTTTCTGCACAATCAAATCTATATTTTCTTTTTTTGCTAATTTTATGCAGAACCACGTAAAAGATTTATTTTGCCCTTGTTGCATGATTATGATTTTAAACAATGTCGTGTCACAATGTATTTTCTACAATCTTTGCCTAGTCCTATGGTCTGTTTTTCGGTGGCATCCTTTTTAATCCAATCACGAAGAATTAGGAAATTGCACTATACACGAGAATTAATTCTACACTGTTCCCATCAGCTGGCTTTTACTAACTGTTTTCTAATGGTGTTTGTCATGATGTTTTAAACTTTTTTTTATCTTTTTATGCATATGTGTATTATGTATAGATGTTTTTTACTGTACTTTTATGATCTAATATTGTAAGCATCGAATAAAGTAAATTGAGTGACTGACTGAGTGTCACCGGTAACAATAGATATCTGTTATCTGTCAGTAGCTCCAAGATACCCCTAGTAATGGCAACATATGTTTTACAAAACTGACCTATTAGTTTTATGTTATTACATGAATGTCAATTGGATGCTCTCCCATGCACGGAATGTCATTAGGATACCAGAGATGGCCACCATGTGCCCAGTAGGGCAGTGGCGCCTGGTTAACTTTGAAAGAGATGGGGACAAATACCTCCTTCGACTTTGACTGAGCAAACAAGTGATGCAAACACGCTGACTCCATTAGGAATATTCGGAAGAGATCTACAAGAAGACATGTGAAGAAAATATTGCTACAAACCAGTATTAGGCTGTTTTTCTTCCTCCTACTACAGCATACAGCATGTGGCAAGGGGTCAGCCCATTCAGCCACTGGCTAGCTCCGTTGTGAGTGTTGGCATTATGCTCTTGAAAAGGGTGCACATCAGCAAAAAATTAATATATTTCGCTTTGCCAGGAACTACAGTGACAACCTGTGAGTTTGGGAGAAAAAATAGTACATCCGCCAATTTAGCTATTGAGCTTGTGTTTTAGTAGGAATTTTAGATCATGAGGCGGCTAGGATGTGTGTGACCCGGACAGGATTGTTTGACCCCAAAGCAGGTACCATCACACCTGTCCCTTCATTATGGTTGTATTTATGAATAAACTGTCCATGCATGTGCTGGAACCTCACCACTGCTTTTGACCCAACCTCCATATGTGCGGCTGTCATTCAAAGTTCTCCAAACATGTGCAGTGCACATCCTGTAACAGATCTAGGGTCACCGCAGGAAATTAAAGAGGTGCAGACAAATATTTGTATTTTTTTAAAGTGCTCTGACTCTCAGAGCAGAGCAGACACTACAAAGCACCTTTTGTTTTTGCAGTCCGACAGGTGAGAGTGGGGCCCTGCAGAGCAGTAAAGCTTTTAAAACATATGTACATATGTGCTTACGCCTTCTCCCACAGATCTAGAATGGGAAAGCCCTTACATACATCAGACCCACAGTGCTTTTCTTACCTGAAGGGCCGGCCTGCTGTCTTGCTCTACTCTGGTCGGTTTGCACTCCTTCACTGTCTGTCTGTTATATCCATGTTAAATGAAATACGGACGGTCTCTTTAAAAATCAGGCAAGGCACGAGGTGGCAATACCATGATCAAGGATGTGACCCAATGGCTAGAGCGGTCAACCTCAGAGCTGGGGAACTTGCTAGAGACTCTCAACACACCGTGATTCTGGGCAAACCACTTAAGGCCATATGCGAATGCTAATTTGCTAAATGGAATGTATGAAACATTTTCGCAGCAAAATAAGGAATCGCAAAATTTGCCATTCCTTATTTTGCGATCGCATTTAAGGAATCACAAATTTAGCGATTCCTTAAATGCAATGTATCAAATAAAAATTATTGCAAAAATGCCCATAAGGATTCGCAAATTACCACCAACTTCTAGTTGGTGGTAAGTTGCGAATTCTTTTGAAAAAGCAATTTATTTAAAATCCAAAGGTGGCATATGACGCTCATACATGCCCTTAGGGCATGTATGTGCGCCATATGCGACACATGCCATTTTCAGGGGTGCAGCAGGGTGTTCTTGTGACACCCCTGCACCCTTGAAAATATTCCTAAATTGCGATTAGCAAATTGCTAATCGCAAATTTCCCCTTCATTTCTATGGGCCTCCTGGCCCATAGAAATGAAGGGGAAATTTGAGATTAGCAATTTGCTAATCGCAATTTAGGAATGTTAAGGAATCGCTAAAAAGAAGCTATTTCCTACATACATACCTTTTTGCGATTTCTAAATAGCGATTCCTGAAAATTCGCTATTTAGAAATCGCAAATGGTGAGGATGATACATATGGCCCTTAATCTCCTTGTGCCTAACCCAAAAAAAAAAATGTCCATCTGTAACACCACTAGTGCTCGTGTAAAGTGCTCTGAAATATTTGGGTAGAGTTTGCGCTATATAAAACTATAAGCCCAGTGTAGGATCCCGCCCTGCCACAAAATCCAATACACCAACTACCATCACAGTCACCTAGACTCCCATCCATTCCCAGATGGATTCGGGCATACTCAAACATTTCGTGCCACAACTATCACAGAAAACACACACCTTCAGCATCAGACATTCCAGGCCTACACCGCCCCTAATGAGGCAGCAGCATGTGAAGAGACCCCTGAGACTGAATCGTTCATCATTATGACATCCCATGCAGGTAGGATTGGTACCTTCCGCACTCCTCTGGCCTCTTCCATGCAAAGTGCCTCCTTTTCACAATCCTTTTCACAATCCGCCCACCTCGCCAACTTCAACCCCCATCTATAAATATTGTGCCCGAGCTGATTTCCTGCTCATTGTCATCTGTCTATAATCAAGAACCAGACAGAGCTAGTTCCAGAAATCTATTAGTAGCCGTTCGGGCCATGGCACAGTCGTGAAGGTCCAGTAGACACAGCTGGGGGCTAAGCTCAAATTCCTGGTCAGTAGCATCATGAAGATCAGAGAGGACCAACGCCCAGTACGACTTCAATAAGAGGCGAGACCACACCATATGTGAAAATCCGGCGTCCCCAGTAGCACATCGAGGGCACACCAACACCGCTGCAGGGAATATAGCATGTATGCGCCAAGCGGCAAGATAGGCCTATTGCAGATAATAAAATTAGATAAGCTTGAAGTAAACATTCAGAGACACCTTTGTGGTGCACTCAAGCACCAAGCCCGATCCATCAGCGGCAACCCAATATCCAAAGTCTGCAGAGCTCCGTAAGATCTAACCGGGTACTCTGTAGGAGAACCCTATACAGCAGGGTGACTGCCCTCGTATGCCCTGTAATGAGAAAAAGAAGGCAGGACCAATCATGCTCCCGTGGCTCCACTGCCCCCATGCTCCACCACTCATAAATCCTGCACATCAGTGCACCATGCAACAATAAAATGCTCCTCTGGGAGGTCATAAAACTCAGAGAGGGTCAAGAAAGGACACAATTTACCACCCACAAAAAGATCACCCTACACCGTGATCCTGGTTGTGGTCCAGCAGGGGTGATCAGACCAACCCCCTCATCGTTTCCAGCATCGAGTCATTAACAGCGGGAGTTTGCTCATGTAATGCATTGTGGTACGTGTCCTCATAAGGGCCCTGGTCTATACATAATGAGCTGTTCTAAGGAGCATATTCATGATCTGCACACTAAAGGTAGGGGAAGATAATAACAAAGTCCTGGTCAACAACTTCTTAGTCGTTGGCCCACTCCCTGGGGTACCCACGCAACCCACAGACAGGAACACAGGCAAGCCACCCATTGTAACTGCCCTGCTAAATAATACAATTCGATATCGGGGGCAGATAAGCCACCCTTCAGCACTGGTAGACTTACCTTCCAATGCATCACACAACGATGCAATGCGCCCCAGTATAAGGACAACAGGATACCATCAAACTTCCAGGGCAGCTCAAGTGGAAGCGCCTCGAACAAATTGAGGAGGCCTGGCAGGACAGCCATCTTGGAAACAGCAACCCTGCCACTCATCATAAGCGGCAATGTCGTACAAAATGCCACAGACTGCCAAAGACCAGTAAGTGTGCAGCCATAGTTGCCATTGAACAACAAATCCGGTGACTGATAGATGGAAACTCCAAAATAATAGAAAGTGTGCTGTTCCCACTGCAACTCCAGGGCTGCAAGTCAGGGTCCGCATGCCGCCATCTCCCCCGGAGTGGATAAACACAGGCCCTAGTAGTTAACCTTGAGCTTTGAATGACAGCCAAAGTCTGTCAATGCCGTCATTGCCCCCTGTAAGTGATCGTCCTTTCCTCCGCAAATAGAGTAACATATAATTTGTTTTTAAAGAAAGGACCGTACTTTCAACAGTCAGGCGTGGGCCACATTTGTGGTGGCCCAGACGACCAGCTCGATCGAGTGGCTCAATTGCCAGAGAAAACAATAGGGGTGAAAGGGGACAACCCCGTCGGGTGCCCTGTTCCACTGCAAATGCTTCCAATATCAGAGAGCCGGTGGTATATAAGAACTCCCACCGGAGTGAGTAAAAGGCCTCTCTCAAATTCTCCGAAAGGACCAAAGTCCTCTGCAGCAGTCTCTCATGCAGATCCAAAGGGTTAAGCAGCGGGTTAATATTAGGCATTGTGCTACGTATGGGGATAAAGCCCATCTGATCAACATGAACCAGAGAGCACATATGTGGAAGCAAGCTGGCGGCCAATACCATACTGAGGATTTTATAATCCGTGTTGAGCATTGAGAGTGGGCAATAAGAATCCAGGAAGAGCGGGTCCGTATCTCTCTTTGGAAGTGGCACAATTACAGCCTTTTGTATAGAAAAAGGAAGTAGACCATGGTGATGAGAGTAATTAAAGAAGGCCATAAGTTTAGTGACAAGGACCCGAGCAAACACTACATACAATTCTATAGGGAGTCCATCTAGGCCAGGCACCTTCCCCCTCAGCATGTCCTTAATTGTACACCCAGCTTCCTGTTCAGTGATATTCGCCTCCAACTGGTCCGCCACCTCAGAACTGAGCAAAACCGGCAAAGAGACTGTGATATAACTCCGCATGTCCATATCACTGCACCTGGTTTCTGATGAGTACAATTCACTACAATGGCAAAAAAATGCATCACTGATCCCATTCTGAGTGAAGCCTTCCCACCCTGATGAGTGACGCAATTGGAGGATGAAATGCCCCGGCTCTCAGCCTGAACAAGCTGTGTCAACTTCCTCCCTGACGTATCCCTATCAGCGTGAGCCTTGGCTACATGTGCCTTATAAAAAAGCGCCGCAGGCATTTAACCATCTCAAATAATTGCTCCCTTTCCTCCAGTACTCTACTCTTCCCATCTGGTGTTCCCTCCAACTTCTGCGGCAGACCCTCAACCACCTTCTCCTCATGCTGAATATCGGAATGCAGATGGGATTGTACCTCCACCTTATTAGAAATGCAATATCCTGGTGCACTGATTTTTTGCGAATCGCTATTTGAGAATCGCAAAACGCTATGTATGTAGGATTTGCAATACATTTTGTGAATCCTACATATTCCTTAATTGCGAATCGCAAATTGCGATTCGCAATTAAGGAATACCTCCCCATTCATACCTATGGGCCTAGAGGCCCGTAGGAATAAATGGGAAGACATTCTCAATTTGCGATTCCCAATTAGAGAATTTCAAATTCCGAATGCAATTTCAAGGGTGCCTGTGAATTTCGGCGTTTGCGATCGCAAAATTGCCTTCATATATATGGCCCTAGGTTCTTTTCATTATCCATCAGGACTTCCCAACGCTGCTTCAATTTAGGAAAGATTTTAAGACTCACCTCTTTAAAGAACATTACACCACAATGCATTAACCATCCACAATTCAGCTTCCTGTCCTATATCTCGTTGACTTTAAGATTGTCCTTGAGCAAAACTGCTAGATTCACACTATAGAAATACCATAACAGTGCTTAATTTGTAAAACATTAAGTGCCAGGGCACTAGTCCAAATGCCACTGCAGCTTTCACCATCCCTTGCGCCTGCCACAACTGCCAATGACCCTACCAACACAACTACTAACCATTCCACATTTATAAATGTGAATCCACACTATTCCCGGCGCCCAACACTTTTATAAGCATGGCTTGGGCAGCAGGTGTTAGTCATTTTTTATATATACTTTATTAAAATGACTGTTGTGTTGTTCATTTGTCTTGTAGGTGTGTTTTTTTAGAGTGGGGAACTGAATTTGATCGGCTGCATTCCACATTGCTGAGTAGTTGACTGTTGCTGTTATATTTTCGCTACTAACGTGTGTTTTATGTTTTTTTAACTTTCACTTCATTCGACTGAGCTCCGTCCCGATTGGTCATTTTCAGCCAATTGGTGACGAGCCTGGGTGAAACTAGTTGCACCCCCCACGTACTTAATGCACTCTGCAGCGCGGACGCGCTGTCTGGTATGTGTGTTTTTTTAGATCGGCTGCATTCCATATTGCTGAGTAGTTGACTTGCAGGCTGTTATACTTTCGTTGCCAAACGTGTGTTTTAAGTTTTTTTAACTTTCACTTCATTTTTTTTTTTTTTTTTTTTTTTTTTTAGTTCAAAGAAAAGTTTATTAAAATAATTGAATAATGGCAACATAATATACAAAGAGAAAACTATAAGAATAGCATGAATATTAACTGAGAGCATTATAAGAAGTGTGATGAAATAAAATGAGGGGAGGGACAAAAAGGAAAGGGAGGAGAGGGAGGATAAAAATACAGGGAGATAACCATGAGGCTAAAACTTTAAAAAGTACAATCATTGAATCTACATAACATTAGAGGCAATGCACAAATATGCAAATAAATATCATTAATGAATAAGAAGGAACAAAAGGTTATTCAAGGGGGTTCAAGGGGGTTTCGAAACTTCTTGTTGAACTGGGGATATGTGAACGGAGCGCTGGGCACATGCATCTAGGTAAAGGGTAACGGGGAGCCATAATGCAAGTCTTTTCGGAGCCAGGGAGGTGGGGTAAACAAATGCAGTATCTAGTCTGTGGTTGTAACATACATTAAACCACCAAGCTTTAAAAGTAATGCCCTTGGAGTCTTTCCAATTAACAGTAATTTGCTGGAACGCAACAGCCAATAATAAATCAACAATATGAACATTTGCATCAACATCAATCCAAGAAGAGGAAAGTGAACCAAGGAAAATGTCAGTGATAGAAAAGGGGATGGAGGTATGAAAGATAGAGTTAATTTGATTCCAGACTTTAGTCCAGAAAGCATGCGTGGGAGGACATGTGAAAAGCATATGAAAGAGTGAGGCATTGGGGTTAGAGCAAGACCAGCAGAGGTCGGAGGTCAGGGGAAAACGTTTGTGGAGGAGAGATGGCGTGTAAAGAAGGCGGTTGTAGAGGAAAAAAAGGGTTTGCGTGAGAGAGGCTGCCCTGGAAAATTTGCGTAGTTTGGTCCATATTTTGTCCCACAGGGATGTGGGCCACGAGACATCAAGATCAGATTCCCATTGCTTCTCAATGTTGGATTTAGGCCTAGGTGATGGGGGATCGTAAAAGGAATGGTATATGGAGGATGCTGATGGGTGAGAGCGTAGTTGAGTGTGTAGAGAAGAGACGGGAGTGATAGGGGGTGTAGTCGAATTAGAGTTAGAGAGAGAGTCATAGGCAGACATAACTGCATTTTTGAGTAGGGTGTATTTATGAACAAAGGAGGCAGGGAGAGAGAAGAGTTGACGAAGAGTTGGAAAAGGGGTGAAGGCAGATCCAGTGAAAAGTTGGGAAACCCAGATTAAACCACGCTGCCGCCAAGTTTTCCAGTAAAAGGGTTTCAATTTGATAAGAATGCTATTATTATACCAAATTGTGGTGGTGAGAAGTTCTGTAATAGAGGAGGGAGGGGCCGGAGTCTTGGCTAAAAGTAGTTTCGCGGTATGTTTATGAATTGGACTGGACAGGAATTGGGGCTTGCGCGAGAAGGATAAGTACTCAGCAAAGGTAAAAGGAGAAAGAGAAAGGCGTTCAAGTTCAGCCCTTAGAGGAAGGGGGTCAGCAGGGTCTGTAAGCCAAACGGCTGCCTGTTTCAGGAGGAAAGCTTTATGATAAGCAGGAAAATTTGGGAAATTAACCCCACCCTCCGATTTGGGGAGGCGGAGACGCGATAAGGACATACGCGGTTTCTTACCAGACCATAAAAATACAGAGAGTATGGAATTCATTTTAGTGAAAAATTTGGCAGGAATGGAAATCGGTAAATTAGAAATGGTGTAGAGGATAATTGGGGACAGCATCATCTTAATAGTGTCGAGACGTCCCCACCAAGAAAGGTATAGGGGGTGCCATCTAGAAGTAAGGTCAGACAATTTTTGAGAGCATTTAGTAAGGCATAATGAAATAGTATCTGGGACAGAAGGAGTAATGTACAAACCGAGATACTTGATATGAGCCGGACTCCAAGTGAAAGTGGATGCAGCAAAATCGGGTTTAAAAGTGAATTTGGTGAGAGGCAGGATTTCGCACTTGTCACTATTGAGCTTATAACCGGAGAGATGGGAATAAGTGTGGACTTCAGCGAGGAAAGCGGGGATGGAAACCGACGGATTCGAAAGAAAGAGTAAAATGTCATCTGCATAGGCAGCTAGTTTAACTTGCGATTGAGCAAGAGGGAAGCCATGAATGTTCGGATTTTGACGTATTCTGGATAAGAAAGGTTCCAGGGCAAGGTTAAAAAGAAATGGGGAGAGAGGACAGCCTTGTCGAACTCCTCTACCGAGACGGAAAAATGAAGAAATGAGACCATTGGCACATACCGCTGCTCTAGGGTTTGCATAAAGGAGGGAAATAAGGGAAATGAAGTTAGGGCCAAATCCAAACCATTTTAACACGGAGAAAAGAAATGACCATTCTACCCTATCGAACGCCTTCTCGGCGTCCAGGGCAATAGCAGCTAAGGAACCATTGAATCGTGGGGATTTAGATAAGACATTAAAAAGGAGCCTGGTGTTGTCGGAGATAAAACGACCCTTAACAAAACCCGATTGTTCAGGACCAAGGAGATCTGGGAGAAAAGGATCAAGTCTAATGGCCAAAGATTTAGCATATATTTTATAATCAATGTTGACAAGGGAAATCGGTCTATAGTTCTTGCAATGTTGATGATCCTTGCCTTCCTTCGGTATGATGCATATGTAAGCATCCGAAAAAGTACCCGAGGAGGCATCGCTAGTCTTGAAGGAGTTAAGAAGGTGGAATAGTTTGGGTAGAAGAAGGTTTGCAAAGTGTTGGTAAAATTCGACGGTGAAGCCATCTGGGCCGGGAGCTTTATCCTTTTTAAGTGAATGAAGTGCAGTGCGGAGTTCGGGAATGGTAAGGGGAGCTTCAAGGGAGGTCAAATCAACAGGAAAGGTGGAAGGAGGGAGGATGCTGGATAAGAAAGTGGAAATAGAGTGAGCAGAGGGTTGAGTGCCAGAAGAATAAAGTGCAGAGTAGAAGTGAGAAAATACCTCTAGGATGTCAGCATCTTTATGTTGCAGTACTGAATTGATATCAAAAACAGACTCCACATTTAACTTATTTTGTTTGACTTTCAAATAATTGGCGAGAATTTTCCCCGCCTTATTTTTCCCACCATAAAATTTTGAACTGGATTTCAGTAGGTACAGGGAAGCATCATCAGTGGATTGTTTATTATAATTCATTTTTGCAGTGATGAGAGCTGTCAGAGTCTCCTGAGTATGAGAGGTATAGTAGGAATGCTCTAGGAGTTTAATCTGAGACAGCAGATCTTTAGTGCGCTGACGAGCAATTTTATGTTTTGCCGCAACATGTCTGAGGATAAAATCTCTGGCAGCTGCTTTGAAAGCGTCCCAGACAGTGTGAGCAGGCATGGATGGGGTCTCATTAATAACAAAAAATTCATTGGTGAATTCAATAAAGGAGGTGGTAAATTTGGGATCAGTGAGGAGGGTATTGTTGAAGCGCCATCTTTTAGGACCACTGGATTTCGGTAGAAAATCAATGTTGACCAGGACAGGAGCGTGATCAGAAAAAACTATGGGACCAATCTCCGCTTGGGTAAGGGATTGGGAGATATGGTGGGAAAGAAATATATAATCAATACGGGATTGGGAGTGATGAACCGGGGAGTAGAATGTAAACTCTTTGTCGGTTGGATGACAAAGTCGCCACGCATCAATTAATTTGTGCTGGGAAATGGCGTGGGCAAAAAGTTTATGGGATTTATTAGGAACAAATGAAGATTTGGAGCGCCTATCCAAAAAGGGGTCCAATGGTAGATTACAGTCACCTGCTAAAATGAAATTGTCATCTATGCAATCGGTGATACGGGAAGCAAACGCTTTCCAAAAAATAGGATCCCCACCTGTGGGGGCATATACATTAAGCAAGGAGAAAGGGACACCTTTAGAGGATAATTTGACAAATAACCACCTGCCCTCAGGGTCAAAGTCAGATTGTAACACTGAATGAGTAAAAGATTTACGAATTAACAAAACAACACCATTTCTCTTGCCATCACCAGGGGCAGAAAAAACCGTACCCACCCAACCTCTTTGGAGTTTAGCAGCCTCACTGTCAGTTAAGTGGGTTTCCTGTAAAAAGGCAATGTCAACATTGAATTTAGCTAAATGAGAAAGTATCTTTTGCCTCTTAATGGGCGAATGTAAACCTTTAACGTTCCAAGAGACAATACGAACTGACATTAAGAAGATATGAAAGGGGAAAGTGCAGAGCAAAAGTGAAGGTAAGCCTCAAGAAATTCGAAAAGGAAAAAAGTGAAAAAAGGAATGAAGGTAGGAAAGTATACAGAAGAAAACAGGCAGAGAAGTACTAAAAGGGTAGAGCATGAGAGAAAAAACTGCGATAAGAAAAACATGGGGTAGTACTTACAATAAGTGATGGGGGATGGATGTTCAAGAACAGGAAACAGAAGGGAAGGAGTGGAGACGAGAGACGAGAGGAGGGGGGAAAGGCCAACCAACGGAGGACAAGCAAACGGGGTCGCGGGACGTCCCATCGGAGAGACACGACGGCACACAATGAGATGATCTGTGAGAAAAAGAAAACAGTGAGATTAGAACAAGCAAACGACTAAATAACAGAAGAAAAGCGGTAGATTAAACAACTGGAGAACAAAAATAAGCCAGCACAAACTGAGACCGACAAGGTCATGTAATAACTGAGGAACCTGTGGAAGAAATATCATAACGTTAGAGGAACAACAAAATATCATAAACAGCAGGAAAGACCGGAAATGTTAGCAACAGAGTCATGGCGGGAAGGAAGAAGAAGGGCCAGAGAATTCCATATCAGCCGGACCGCAGGAATTGAGGAAGCTGCGTAGTCGGAGAGGATCTTCAAAAGTCATTGTCTTGTTGTTATAAGTAACTTTGAATAAACAAGGATGAAAAAGTCCATATTTGGCACCAATGGACCGCAGTTCTGGTCTCATGTCAAGAAATTCTTTGCGACGAGAGGCAGTAGCTTTGGCGTAATCCTGAGCAATAAACAAGGTGGAATCCGACCATTTCAAGTGAGGTATTGCTTTAGCCGCAAAAAGAACCTTCAGCAGATCAGTATACTCAAGAAAGTACATTATGACGCCTCTTGGCTTTGTCGCAGGAGAAGTATTGGAAGGAGCTCTACCAAGCCTATGTGCGCGTTGAATGTTAAGAGAAGTACCTTCAGGAAGATGGAGGAGCTTGGGCAAGAAGGATTTGAAGAAGGCAATGGCGTCATTCACCTCGCAACCTTCCTTCAGGCCGTAAAGACGCAGGTTATTGCGCCTATTCCTGTTTTCAAGGTCTTCCACCTGCTTCTGGAGAGTGGAGAGCCTCACATCCATATGTACTGATTTGGTAGCGGCTTCCTGGAGAGAGGATACAGTCTTTTCCACATGAGAAACTCTGGTATCCATTAACGACCAATTGTCAGTTAGAACTTGCAGCTTTGAGTTGGTCTCCTCCATAAATGGGCGCAGTGCTCGTATTTCCTCAAGAAGGAGTTCCATGGAAATAGCTGTCGGTGATTTTGGGGGCGACGGAGGATTATGTTTCACCCTCTTAGGAGTGGTTTTCGCTCCAGGCTGGGGGAGGGCGTCCATGTTGAGAGAAGAGTCGCAACTGGAGGAGCCTGCAGAGGCTTCTAATTGAGCCAACGCAGTGAATAGCTTTGAGTTTTTAACGAAGTTGCGTTTAGGGGTTTTGCCTGGACCCTCCGCCATGGAAGCGACAATAAAAAGAAATCTCCAATAATGGGTAGAGCAGATATACAGCGCAAGAATGAGGAAAACCCAGCAAAGTCAGTGACAGGAGGAGGTGGAGTGAAATCCAACACAAGTCAGGAGCAATTGAGAAGAAATGGTTGCATTCCGATCAATATGAAGTGAATAGCAGAGGTGGCGTATGAACAAAGCAGTAGAAAGTGCAAAATGGCCACCAAAGCTGAGGAGAGTGCTGGAATTCGAATAAAAATGAAATAAAATGATTCCAGAAGAAAAAGAAAGTCACCTGGCCATGTATTCATGAAGCGCCGTCATTTCCTGCAATTATGGGATGTTGCCGTGAGCTGTGCACGGTTTTACAGATGACGACGTGTCAGGCGCGCTTCTGAGGCAAGCGCCGGCTGAGGCATCAAGATGGCGGTCGCGGCAGTGGTGGAGCCGCGACCGAAGCAAAACGGAGACCGCCGTGCAGGGATGAGGAGCTGGTGCACAGCGTGCGGTTAATCAGGCGCCGGAAGGGGTCCGCTGTCGTTTGCAGGTGAGCATTGCGGTAGAGAGGGGCTGGAGCCGCCGAATTCCCCCGATGTAGACGGAGCCTCACCCCGCTGCTGCCATCCGTCACGGGCGCTTAGCCACGCCCCCAACTTTCACTTCATACAGCTGTGCTCCATCATGATTGCATAGTTTCAGCCAATTAGTGACAAAGCCTGGGTGGAGCCAGTGGTGCCCCCCAGGTAATTGATGCATGCTGCAGCGGGTGTGCCAAAGTAAAGCACGTCTGTGCCTGTCCATGCCTGGACGTCCCCAGGAGCCAGGTACTCTGCCCCTCTGCCCCCCATAGGTCAGTCTAATCGCTTGAGGCCCTTCTTGCTATTCACCAAGATGTCCCCGCTTGTGGGAGTCACAGTTGGTCTCTAACCATCTGCCTCTCCATTGCAATTTGTGCCAGTTCAAGGCTAACTCCAGAGCTTACTAACGCCGGCCTCCCCACCCAATGGGAGGGAATATAAGATCTGCAGCCTGAACTGCCGCTCCTTGGTTAAGCAACACGCGGATGTGTTTGACCTCCTTTATGAACGATCTCCCAATATCTTATTCCTCACGGAGACCTGGTTTTCTCAGGATTCCGCAGCCATTCCGGTTCTGATCCTGCCCTCTGGTTATGCTACGAACTATCTGACCAAAACAGGAGGGAGAGGTGGAGGTATAGCAATCATTCATAAAAAATCCTACCCATGTAGTTTCATCACAGAAAATATTTCTGACTGTAAGAATGCACTCTTTAAAATTGCGCTGATGGATAACTTTAAATTATTAAGGCTGAGAATCTACCACCCGCGTGGCCCGTCCAAAGCATTCAGAGAAGCTCTGGCTAATGGTGTTACCACTGTGGCACTAAAAACAGCCAATTTTAATATTGTAGGCGACCTTAATCTCCATTTGGAATCTCATTGTGATCCTGATATTAACAACTTTTTAGGTGACATGGCAGCGTGTCAACTCTCCCAACTGATCCCACGGCCCACGCACCAGGCTGGTCATATTCTTGACCCTGTCTTTTCCAACATTCCTTCCTTAGAGGCGCATGCCCCCTCCCTATGATATGCACTGACCACTCTGTTATTTCTCTTATCTATAAGCCTCATAGGCTCTACACACAGCCTCATTCCAATCACCTGAATTAACGCCAGTGGCACAAACTTGACCCGGCTACCTTCCGGGCTGCTCTTAGCAGTCAGAGACTCGACAACCCACCAACATAGAGGCAGCCAATAGCTCCATTTTGGGCTAGATGCACTCAAGCACTGGACAGGTGCATTCCAGCTAAACTGACCTATCCTAAAAGATCGCGGGCCAATGCCTGGTTCGATGAGTCAGTCAGTCAGTTGATCTTCATTCGGTTTCACATTTTAAAACCATTAAAGCACATGTATAAAATACAACAAAAACAGTCTTTTCAACGGCATACCATAGTACAAAGACTTAAACTAATCAAACACAGAAATGCGAAACCACAAATAATTTACAGGCAGTACTGTAAAAATAAGAAATGATTCAGGTATCACAGTGCATCACCGCTCTAAGAGTTTAAAATAGTCTAACATGAAAGCCAGACATTACAAAGTGCATAGTGCCAAGAGGAGTGTATGCAACGCAACCTAGTTAATCTCAACTAGACTTAAGCCTATTGGCAGATTAAAAAAAATTAAGCCCATAAAAAACGGTGCCACCAATGAGCATTTGCAAAAGATAAAAGCGGTTGCACGTGCCTAAAATTGGCCTTTTTAGAACCGGGATTAAAAAGAACTACCTGGGGATATCATAAAAACTACAAAACATCATAAAATGGACCATGTCCTGCAGAGATTTCCCATCGCAATCACAGGACGGTAGGCTATGACCCTTACTCTGTCCCCTTGGGTGAGCAAAAAGGAGATGAAAAAGGTCTAAATCTGGTCAATAAAAATCTGTTGTATAAATTTAGGAACCCCAGTAAATACGGCTACTCCATTTGGGTTGTTCTTAACATAATGAAACGATGACCATGGTTTCAAAAGCTCCTTATCATCCCTGGCTCGATGAGTCCCTGATCTTAGCTAGGAAGAATTGCAAGGTCGTAGAACGAGCCTGGAGACGATCTTGTGAACCCATAGCCAAATCACGGTATCAAGACATGATTAAGGCCTATCACAAACTGGCTCAGAAGGCTAGGGCTACTTACTTCGCAAATTAAATAAATGCTAGTAGCAATCCCACCAAAACTATCTTTTCTTTTTTAAAGGACATGGTAAAATCTCAGGTGGTCCCGGACAGCTCCATCTCCACCAATTCTCAGTATGAAGTACTGGCCAAATTTTTTATTGGAAAGGTTGAGTGTATCTATGGCAGTTTTTGTCCTGAAAGCAAACACCCGGACCCCTAAACGGGGGTTTCTCTCAGCTGTGCTCCCTCCTCTCTCCTTTCCTTTTCTCCTATTACTTCTGAAGGTCTCTTAGCTCTGTTTACTAAGGTAAAGTCAGGGTCTCTGGGCAACTCTCTCAAACACAATTTCTTTATAAAGTTCCTGGACTGTCTTTTACCAGGCTGTTTGGAACTAATCAATTTGTCTTTATCCTGTGCGTCGGTACCGGAGTCATGGAAACAGGTTGAAGTGATCCCCCTGATGAAAAAACTGACACTGGACGCTGCTAGGTCTGAAAACTTTCGTCTTATTTCCCTGCTCCCGTTCCTTGCTAAAACGTTGGAATTGTACGTAAACACTATTTTAACTCAGTTCCCGGACTCTAACTGTTTCCTGGGCCCCTCCCAAAATGGTTTTAGACCTCGGCACAGCACAGAGTCTACTCTGCTTGCGGTCACCAAGCAGCTATGAGCATCTTTGGATGAGGGTGAACCTCAACACTGATCCTGCTCGATCTGAGTGCAGCATTTGATACGGTCTCCCATAAGATCTTGCTGCCCCTGCTACGGTAGATCGGCATCGGTAGCAAGGCCCTCTCCTGGCTCATGTCTTTTTTGGCTGATAGGTCTTTTCAAGTCATCTCTCTGCTCTTTCACTCTCACAACCAACTGTTACATTGTGGGTTTCCCCAAGGCTCTGTCTTGAGCCCTACTTTGTTCAATATTTACATCCGGCTGCTAGCATTAGTAGCAAAAGCTTGAAAAATATCTCGGGGTCATATGCCGAAGACACGCAGTTGGTGTTCTCATTCTCCAATGATCCTAGTCAGGACTCTGTAAAATTTGAGGAGGACCTGATTGCCATCGCCGATTGGATGGATGTCAGCTGCCTTCAACTGAACTCTTCTAAATATGAAACTCTTCTCCTAGGTAGGTATACCCATCTGTGGGCAACCACAGGTCGCCTCCCGCACTCGGTCCTCCTCCGCTGCCAAAACCAGCTGTCAAGAACCTGGGTGTCTGGGTGGATTGTACCTTTACTTTGATGCCCAGGTTAAATCAGGAGAAGGCACCTATTTTGGAATTCTACGGGCCTAAAGCCTATTATGAGACTCTTTGACTCCCACACACGCCAGATCATAGTCCAATCTACCGTTATTACTAGGCTGGACTACTGTAATGCACCGTTCCTCGGTTCTAATAAGTCTGTGATTAAAAGGCTCCAGCGTGACCAAAATGCTTCGGCTCATACTCTCTTTTCACTTCCTAAGCACTGCTCTGTCACTAACGTTCTCCACCGGCTGCACTGGCTGCCAATAGAGAAAGTATCCATTTTAAGGCCCTTTGTATCACTCACAAAATTCTTACTAGCCTCTGCCCTATGATTCTGAGTTATGCGTGTCCTCCGTATGTGCCTACCCATGCCTTGCGCTCAGCTGATCTCCATCTTGCCCATGTGACCCGGGTGCGCAGGGCCAGAGTGGGTGGGGGCTCCTCTAGGGTGATTATTCCCACCCACTGGAATTCCCTCTCTCTCACCACCCAGTGCACTTCGGACCACTGGGCCTTTAGAAGGGCTGTGAAGACTTGGCTATTCTCTGATCCCTAGCTGCCTGCGCTCTGCCCTCTCCACTCTGCTGACATTAGCCCCGTTGCTGGGGCAGCCATGCACTCTACAAGTACATTAACATTAATATTTCTAAATTAGGCAGACTGCACCACCATGTGGCAGACTGTCATAAGTGCCTGTGTTGACAATACAATGGCGGAGCAGAGCAACAGAAACCACCAGCTCAAATTAAGAACTGGCCACATACATGCACACAAATATAAGAATCCTTATCTCAAACATGAAAATGTGATACTTTAATTTCCTGCTCGTATTCTTTTCACTCTCAGGTCAAAAAAGAAAACGTGAATATTTCAACTTACCAGCATGTCTGAGCTTGCCTTGACGTGCACTTTCACCAATGGGATGTCTTGTTATCGCTTGGAGTAGACTTAGAGACTTTTGGGGCCAGAGTAGGGGCGGAGCATGCCAGCCTGACAACCTGACCTGCTGCTGCGACACTATCACTGGCCCTGCTGACCATCCTGCTACCATAGTTCTGCTGTCAAGATAATTAAACCATCACATGCAGACTCCGATACAACATACTGACAATTAAGTAGTCACTGTCCCTCTAAATTGATATTCAAGGTATTAAAAGATCTCATGGCCAAAAGAGGTACTGCAGCAGAAATCTGCTCGGACCTCCATTGTGAAAGTTTGGCATCTTTTTTTATCGAAAAAGTGCAAGCTATTTATCGCACATTCCCGACCGATCCGTTGAATTTAGAGCCAGTCAGCTGCTCTATGGACGGAAGTGTGGGCCTTGACACTCTGCCTCCCCTGTCTATGGAGGCATTTGATGTGCTGAGCCATAAAATTAAATCGGGTTCCCCTGCGGACCCACTCAAACCTGTTCAGCTTAGGAATATGCCTCCGTTGTGTCGTACCCAGTGCTATCTCTTATCAACCTGTCTCTGTCCTCAGGTATTGTGCCTATTAGGTGGAAACAGGCTGTAGTCACACCCATCTTAAAGAAGGCTACCCTGGATCCTCTTAAACCTGAGAACTAACGCCCCATTTCTCTGCTGCCTTGGGCCACTAAAGTTACTGAGGCCCATGTGAATGGTATCCTGGCAGACCATCTCGCCAGAGCTAACATCTTAGATCCCACCCAAAATGGGTTTCGTGCGGGCCACAGCACGGAGACTGCCCTACTTTTCATGGTTCAACACCTGCGCTCCGTGCTGGATACTGGTCGGACTGCGGCTCTCCTGTTATTAGATCTGAGTGCCGCGTTCGACAGGGTCTCACACGGGATTCTACTTCAGCGACTCGAGGAGGCTGGAGTCAGGGGGTCTGGTCTGTGCTGGTTTCGGTCTTTCCTCACGGATAGATCGTTCCAGGTTGCCATTCCACCCGGCAAATCTAAATCATACCCGCTGACACTGGGGGTCCCACAGGGGTCATCACTGAGTCCCACTTTATTTAATCTGTACGTAAGACCGCTGGCTGCGGTCGTCAAGCGTTGGGGCCTGACAATGGTCTCGTATGCGGATGACACGCAGCTGGCGGTCACGTTGAGTGGGGACTCTGATGTGGAGGCCCTCAGGTTTTGCGACGGTGTACGGGCGGTGGCTAATTGGATGAACTTGAACTGTCTCCAATTGAATACTAAGAAGACAGAGGTCATGGTGGTAGGAAAGCAGGTGGGGCTGTGGAACGACAATTGGTGGCCTTCGGAACTGGGGCTGACCCCTTCTCCTGTAATGGAGATAAAAAATCTTGGGGTCTGGCTTGACCCAGCACTCAGTTTCACTTGCCATACCAAGAGGGTGGCAGCTTCTTGCTATGGCATCATCAGAGGTCTTAGGCCTATACTTAAATTTTTTGATGCTCCCACCAGACAGCTGGTGGTCCAGGCTTCAGTGCTATCGCGGCTGGATTATGCCAGTTCGCTTCTGGCTGGGATCAATCAGGCCGAACTCTCCCGACTGCAGCGAGTGCAAAATGCTGCAGCCAGAGTGGTGGTAGGTCTGCCTAGGAGATGCCCGGTTTCGAAAACATTGCACTCGCTTCATTGGCTTCCTGTTAGCCAGAGGATTAAATTCAAGGTGCTCTGTTTGACATTTAAAATCCTCAAAGGTACGTCTCCACCAATTCTGGCGAACCTCCTAACTCCTTATGTCCCTTCGCGATCCTTGAGATCCTTGGGCCAGAACTTGACGGTGGTTCCACGCTTCAGGTTGAGCAGAACTGGCGGCCGATCTTTTTTTGGTAGGGATGTCAAAAACGTTTACTTCGATGCTGTGCTAAAACTATGGAAGCAACAGTGTTAGCTGCTGTTTGTAGGACTAGCATACATTTAATTGGACAATTTCAACACTTCTCTTTCGGAAGCATATTTTTAGTGGCCAATGTATATTTAGAGTTTATTGAATGCAGGACAACTGCCATAAATCATAGTGTGTATACTAGATGTCTCCCAATTTTTGACTGATGTCTAATCTTCCCTACACATATTATATACATGTGGTATACACTGTAAATTGGCCAGACTGTACAACTAACAAATACTGGCACCCAGTATCTTCTTATATTTTAAGAAAAGGTATGAGCATGCATGTCATTTCTTTGTAAACAAAAATAGCTGTAAATAGAATAACAAATTATGACAGCAAAGTTAACAAAATGAATGTGCAAGGATGATTTTTTAGTATTCTTCTGTTTTTATGGATGGGTACAACAACAAAAACAGCAAGCACTTCATAAGCAAAAAGTCATAAATCAGTGTTGGACGTGCCCCTTTCTTCAAGGCCATCCACAGACCGTTTGCTTCACTCCTCCATTTTTTGCTGAATTTGTTTTTGATTAATCACTTCTAAAGTGTTTGTGCTCTCTCCTTAATACCTGTTAAGATTGGCTTACACTCAATTGGCTTATTTAATTTACTTGTAAGACCCTAGTAAAGTGGCACCGCCTTGGCCCAGGGTCTGTAAATTGAATGCTACTAATGGGCCTGAAGCACTGATTGTGCCACCCACTTGAGAAGCATTCTAAACATGTCTCAGGCCTGCCATCGCACCCTGTGTGTGCATTGTAAAACCACCATTTCGACCTAGCAAAAGAAACCTTTTTCCAGGCCCAAAACGTCCTTTTAATACATATGTCACCCCTATGGTAGGCCCTGGACAGCCAAGAGGGTAGGGTACAATGTGTTTAAAAAGCTGGACATGCACTGTTAAGTTTTTACTAGTCCTGGTAGAGAAAAGCTCCTAAATTCGTGTTTCACTTCTGCAAGGCCTACATCTCCTGTCTGATAACATTGGAGTTTTATATGTGTAATTTCCAATGGGAATAGGTGACCAGTTCATGTTTGGTGTCTCTTGAATCCTAATTTAAAATCCTAACTCATGGTGAAGTCAGATTTTAAACGGTAATTCTGAAAATGGCACTTTTAGAAAGATGTCATTTTCTTGCCTTAGCCATTTAGTGCCTGTAGTCTGTACCTGGGTCACATGACTGACTGTAGCTGACAGTTGGGCGTTGTGTATTCCTCCTAGAGAGCCACACACAATGGGGAGTTTGGGTGTGACTGAATGGGCCATCTGTTGCAGGATGGGAGGGAGGAGCTAGGCACAGCCCCACTTGCACTTGAATAGACTGTGTCCCGTCTCCACACAAATGGCTGCATACCCCCTGTAGTTAATCTGGAGCCAGGGTCTGGAAACAGGGCATCTGTGCACTTCAAAGGCATGCCTCCAGAAGCTTCTTCCCACTTCAAAGGCACAACTGTGAATAAATACTGGACCTCAGACCCAAACTCTTCAGTACACTTCTGTACCTGTGGATACTCTGCAAGGAAAAAGGACTGCTCTGCTGCTACAAAGACTGCCACTCTGCTGAAGTGCGGCTCAAAAAGAACTGCTGCCCTGCTGCCCTCTTGCCTGGAGAAGAAGAACTGAACTTGCAACTTCATCTTGAACCCAGGGCCCCTGATTGACTCCAAGGGCTAGTCTGCTGGCCTCTGGCCTCCTGATCTGACCCTCAGGGACACAAAAGGCTCCCCAGCATCCTGTACCAACCCCTGGACCAAGCTGTAGCGAGTTCCTGACTCTTAAGTGGTGAATCTCAGGTCCTGGATCCTTGGTGTGGCTCCAGGGTGCTGAAATCAAGCTTGTGGGCTCTTTGCGACCATAAACAGTACCGTTCGCACTGAGACCTTGTTGCTCATACCACAAATGAAATGAAATGAAAACAAAATTTGTAAAGCACTCTACTACCCATTGGTGTCAAGGCACTAACTACACGAAGAGATCCTAAGGAAGAGAAAGAAACTTTGTCAGAGCCTAATGATTAAAAAGCTATGTTTTAAAGGCTTTTCTGAAAAAACAAATAAGTTGGTTGTTTTCTTTAGATCGAGTGGCATGGACTTTCACTGGTTGGAGGTGTAGGTAACAAAGCTCTTGCCACCCCAGGGTGATTTTTGCATCTTTGGAACTACTATTTTCAATGCCAAAGATGACTGCAACAATCTAATGGAAGAATAGCTCTGAAAGCGCTGTCTAGCATATTCAGGGCCTGAGTCACTCAATGATTTGAAGGTAGTGCAGAGGGCTTTAAAGTCAATGCACTGTTTTGTAGTGTAGTTCCTATTATCCCAATAGGCTCTGCGCATTGGAATAATACCTTCAATAGTATAGGCCTAGACCAGACGTTAACTAGGTCTACTACTGTCGATATTAGACTTAAAGTTTTGGGTTTGCCAGCTAGCTCAGAGTTCACTAGAAACTTTCTCGAATAGGCAAGGAGGAGTTGAACCTCCCTGGATAGACAAGAAGGGATTTAGTTTCTGACAACCATAGAACTTGACAACTTTGCTCTCCCCTAATCAAGAGTGTATCTCGAGAGTCGTGTGAACAAAAGGCAATTAATTTTACTCAGTCAGTACGTGCATTCTTAGTCTCACCAGATTGTAGAGAAAAGGAAGAGACGGGCGTGTTCAATAAAAGATGTTATTTATTGATCAGTCTCTTTTCTCATACAAGAGAAATGGATCGATATTATTGCAATACTTATGGTTAAGTAAAGTGCATACATTAAAAGCAGAAGTATAAAATAATACTGTAAAAACATTGATATGGTTTCTAAGCCATATGAAGGTTTAAAATGAATAAGATATATTACATACACATATACATTTGACTACTCGTACTCAACTGGTGTTTCTAACTACGCCTACCCCAGTGTACCTGACCTAAGCCTAATATGTGGGCGGGAATAGAAAGTTACAGTTTAAGTTAAGTTTGTTTTGCCAAGTGACTGACTAAAGAATTCTCTGCGAGGGGTTATTCAGTTCTGTACCTGGAGTCTAGGATGGATGAGGGATGGTATCTCTCGTCTTTGGCCTCGATATTCCAGGCTGCCTGCGAGGGCTACCCGGAAGCGCCGGAGCTGGATTTCTCGGCAAGAGAAAGCAGCGTCTCGTTCTCAGCGCGTCAGGAAGGCGGGGCTGCGCCAGCGGGGTCTGCTCTGCTCTGCTTTGGGCTTCGGCAAGTCTGGCTGCTCCGATCTCGTCACCACCGCGTGTGTTTGCATAGGGCAATATCGGTAATATTTATACCTTTAAGGTGCCGAGATTGACGTAAGGATGGACATAGATACGTCAATAAGGATGTCATACGACCAGGTCGTTAGCACATTCTTTTGCTGAAGTTCTTGGTGAAATCAAAACAATGGCCGCAGGGTTTTTCCCAGGTTGTCATAGGTTTGATTTGTTTTGAGAACTCCGTATGCCTTATCAGGGGCTGGAGGAATATCGCTTGTCTAATTAGATGGCAAGCGTTATGACCTAATCAGATAACACGTTCCTGTGCCGTAGTGTGGCTTTATCAGATAACGGTTCCTGCATCATGGGGGTTTTCTGCCTCATGGGATGGCTGCTAGTTAACGTGTTAGTTTGTTAACCAGAATAGGGTCAGGAATAGGGGGATCGATACAGAACCTATAGGAATACATCACACCCACTCCACGCTAACTATGGACATATTTACTAATCTATGCATAGTAAAACATACGGTAGAGTATCGTGTATACCTTACCACCCCAAAATACATAAATGCATTTTGAAATTATCAAATATACGGAAAAAAGCATTTACATGTATTGTATGCACTCAAGCTGTGAAATAATGCTAAAGTAATCACGCATTTGTATACATTATTGCTAAATGGTATATGAGAATTTACACATGAAATGGCTCTTAATACAGAAAAAAGTTCGAGACCATTCCATCACAGAATAAAATAATTATGAACATACCAGCGGGCAGCTAATTTCTATAAGCTATCGAAAAAGTAGAAATCTTAGTTCTCTAAGAATAGTTCTTACTTTAAGCAGAAGATAGTGTCCCGAAAAATATGCAAAAATATTTTGGGGCTGCTGTAAAAATTGCTGCCCGTGAACTGGAGGGAAAAATGTCCACAGTATTCTGCTTTTCTAGTTGAAGGCCAAATTCAGGGAACGCCGTGTACGAGCTTGCTCAAAAGTCTCTATTTCTGCTCTGGTGAGAACATCATATCATTTAGACTCTCGAAAAAGTTGTGAACAGCTTCCTGGGAGAGTTCCACTAACTCGGAAATAGGTGTAACCATGCATTCGAGCGCATGATTGTCTCCATTGACATTCTGATTTGGATTGCTGACAGAAGGTCGTACCTGATCGATGCTGCTTTCATTTTGAACTTCACTACCCCCTAATCGTAGTGGTGAAGCTTCCACGAATGCCGTCATCAGGATTGGTAGCCGTTGAGGGCAGCACAAAGCATGAGCCTTTGTTGGACTCAACAATGTTTCTGCATCCATTGGCGCATCCGATTGTAGCGTCAGACAGGTGTCTAACACGCATTCTTCTCCGCATAGCAGGCACCTTAATACAGGTAAAACACATCGATGCCACATTGGTCGAAATGAAAGAAACCAAGTCATGTTCAGGTCTCTAAGCCGGGATAGTCCCAGGATTTTTGATATCCGGTCCCGGTATCCAATGGCTAGGATTGTTTCTTCCCTTGTCGCAGGTGTTTTGTCTGTGACATGCTTTGCCATAACGAAATATAAGGACCAAGAATAGGATTCCTGCAATTAGTCCTAAAATGAGGGGAAGTCCGCCAAAAATCGAATGGACGAAATCTGGAAAAATACCCAGTATGGCTTTGAATGGTGTTAATGCCATCGAAAATACTGTCTTAAATACTTTTGAGACTCCACTGGTATCAGAAATATTTAAGATTTCATTCAGGATTTCTGCGAAATGTATGGGGGAATTAGTCGATAACAATGAATGTATCTCTGCAGTCGTCCTTGCGACTAGGAGATCATACGTTTCTTTTGATGACGTGAGCCTTGTCGGCGTCTGAAGAAGCACTGTTTTCATTCTGCTTAAAGTATCTATTTGAATAGAAGTAATTTTCAAGTTGGGCCATGCCCTTGCCTCCCTGTCTGGAAAGAAGCTGGGGAACAATGAGTGTCCACAGCACTTGACCTTCGCAGTCGTAGTTACGAGATAAGGAGTCCCGGGCATAAGACTACAACATCTGCGGTCCACAATTAGAATGTAACTCCCATTATAGAGTCTTTGAAAGAATGGTTCTATCTCTGTTGCAGGTGCGCCTTGCTGGTGACATGAAAGGTTATTTGAGTTCCCTTCACAGGCTCCATGCAAACTAATTCCATTACACAGAAGTGTACCGCTTAGTGACATTGCACAATTATTGCCACTAAGAAACACTTTCTGTCCTTTATTACTGACACATGCATGTGAATAGGGCAGGTTCCATGTTGTCTTAATGTACCCTTTTCCTAATTTTTCGTACATGCCAGCCTGTATATATTTTTGGCAGTATTGAAACCTGAAGGTTGATATTGGAATATTAATTATCCCATGTATTATCCATTCACTGACAGGTCGTTCTGACATTGTCACTGGTAATCTTTCGAGTTTCTCAATGCTCAGGATTGTATAATCAGCACCTTTCTGGGCCATACTGATTTGTTTATCAGTAAGGTTAAAGATATTGAATATTGACGTTGTGTTGATTAAACGCCAAGGCACATAGCCTGAACGCAGATTTTGTAACGTCCAGCCAAGCTGTACAATAGAACGCAATTGAGACTGACCGTGTTGTAACAACAGTAAGTCTTGCGATATTATGTCGATTGCTGAAGACACAATGCTGTCCAGAGAAAAAATTCTGGAGGACAGAGTCATTAACCCATTGTCCACTACAGAAAGTGATTTTTCCAAATTAATACGGTCAATTTCCCGTATCCTTTCTGCTGTCTCAATTTGAGTAACCTTCCAGGCCTCATTGTATGCTGCATATACAGAGGCTGCTATGAAACGCTTTTGACGCTGTTTGCGTGGTCCCATAGTGAAATCACGCAAGTCAGCACCATCAGTAAGTAAAGTTAGGTGTTGCTTAATTTCTGCCAGTGTGGAAGTTTGTAGCCATTGAAGGCATAATTTGCCCACACTGTAGGTGGTTATTATCCCTGGGTGATGTCTTTGGGGATATCTAGGGTCTGGCCTGGTCATTTTGAACCCCTGTGTTTTGTTCAGGAATCTGTCTTGACAGTTATTAGTATCTGTGGGCCAGATCAACCACTGTTTCTAATCAGGATGTGTTCTGTTTTGGTTTAATACATAGTTTACGTCTATCTCTTCATCTGTAGAGGTATTGCTGTTCATTGTTGGTTTTGGAATAGACGGTTTATTTAAGTCTTTGATTTTGGCTAGGCCAAGACAGGTAGTTTGTTGAACAGTGTCATTTAAAAATATAATTTGTTCTGGGATCATGCAGGCTCTAAACAAAGATTCTATACCTTGTACTTGCCATTCTCTTGTGCCCCAAACACTTTTCAATTCAACATTTTTGTCCCAATAATCAAAACCAAAAGTATTCATTTGTTCAAAGAATGAGTCTGAATATATCAATTTTGTGTTGGTTATCATGGTCTTTGTCCCTGTCTTATTTGACAATTTGAAATAAAATGCTTCAGCATTACTTATGTTAAAACCTGAAAAGTATGAATATTTGTCATAAACGGTTCTTGAGCTTCCTTTTGGAGGGGTTGCACAATGTTCCCATTGATTATAATTTAAAACATTTCTTGGTTGTGCAGATCTATGTAGAAAATGGTTACCATAGTGGTTATAACAGTACATACTATCATAATTTGTAGAACCCTGCAAAATAATCATGTTTGGTAAATTTAGCAGACATCACTAAGTCAGACATCATATTGTTTATACTTTCAAAGTCCCAATCATCAGCAAATGTGCTTGGTTTTACGAAGTCACTCAATGAGATTTTAATTTGGTGTGGATATTTCAGGATTTCAACCGGACCATAGATTTCGTAGTCAGTGTTGTCCCATGCTACCCCACCCGGTATAGGATTAGCTGTGAAGTTGACTGAAGAAAGTTCTCTTTTCTCGACGTGTGAAGAAGTGTGTGGTTTGAGGATCAAGTTGATTTTCTGACTTGCTGTGTCCATTTTAGCATATTTTCCCTCAATGAAGCGTCCCAAAGTTAGTACCATGATGAGCCAAAGTATGAGGATAAATGCGCCAAAACCCACCCAAAATTCAATCCATGGAGAAATCAGATATGTTTCTTTCAGTTGTTTCAAAAGTACTTTAACTTTATCTTTAAAGGTTTTTGTTGATGGCTGTGTTTTTGATTCAGTGAAGCCTTCGGAGGAATCATCGAAGTTTATGAAGTAGCCGGATGCGGTTCTGTCAATTGTTCCAATTGCTTCAGGATTACTGTTTCTTGCATAGTCGTTTGTTACTTCATTATAGGTTGGTGTGTTTCTGCTAAATGTTTTTATTTGGGTGTTCAGAGGTCTAAGTTCCATTGCATTGTTGCATAGTCCTTGTCGTTCTTCTGTAGGCGTTTCAAATGTGATTAGCCTCTTTGTTAGGACCTCTGTACTGGTAGCGAACCTTGGTGTTCTGCTACTTATGGGGAGTCCACTTGGCCTACTATTTGTTATCGGCCACATGATTGTGGTTTTACCAGGTCGATGGATACAACTCGGTTCTCCTTTTTACCAGCAAGCGGCGGTAGTACTACTGATCTTGTCCCGTTGACAGACAAGACAGGAACTGCTTTTCTGTAAGAAGGCCCAAATTCCTTCTTTACCGCGATCTTTTCTCTGACTAGATCCCCGACTTTTGGAATCCAGACAGGTCTTGCTGGGACAGGTGGTGGTTCTTCAGTGGTTGTTGGCTGTTGTTTCAACTTTATGTTGCTCAGGTCTTTTCTTGTTTCGTTTAAGTCCTGTAAAATAGCCAAACGATCTTTGATATCAAAGCTTTTTTCCTTTACCACTGAAGTCTGACTGTCAAGGTCAGAGATTAACATCCTAGTTCCAAATAATAATTCGTACGGACTGAATCCCTTCAGAGAATTTCTTGGCAGGTTATTTAGACTACGTTGGACACTTATTAGATGTTTGACCCACCCAGCTCCCGAACCTAATATCCTTTCCGTTATAGATTGCTTTATGCCTTGGTTTTTTCTTTACACCATCCCGTATCCCTCAGGAAGGAAGTGAGAAGATTCCCGCTCTGCTATGCTCATTTGGCCATGTTTCCCCTCAGGCTGGAGGGCTAGAGTGAAAACAATTGTCAAACGTAGCATGCTCTTAGCGTATATGCCATTTAGACTCGCAAATCTTTGTATAACAGTCCAGACGTCAGCCGAGGGCTGGTGATCTACATTATAAGTGGAAACTAGCCTGTATATGTTAATCGCAAGCCTTGCTTTTTACTGTTGATTTTTTCTGGAGTGAAACGACACGGTATTACACCGTTTCTCTCACCACTGCCATTCCTGTTGCAGTTGGGGCACTTTTTGACAAACACGGTGTGATGCAGGCTCATGCCTGGCCACCAGTACCTTGATTGTAATTCTTCCAGAGAATCTTTTAGTTTGAGGTGTCTGAGACCCTCGCCCATATGTGCGTCTGCGATTAACAAGTTTCTCCTGTCCATGTTTGGAATCACTCTATCCCCCACTCCAGGGATTCGAGCAAAAGGGACGGAGTTTGCATCGATTATGTATGTATAATTGAGTGGATAGTTGATTGGTAGCGCTGAGCAGTCACCTTTTGATGACGTTTTTACTGCCAGCATTGTTTCACCGTCAATATACTTCACTGTATGCTTTTTTCGAACTACGGAAGCCGATTTAGTTGCTACCGCTGTGGCTGTCTCAGCCAATGAATTCCCTGCAACGTGAACGCCATCACGCTGATGACTCAGTGAGTGTGTCACGTGAGTCTTTGGTAGTTCTTTTTGTAAAAGAGCTATTTGTTCCCAAAGCAGTTTTTGCTTTATTGTTGCACCTGTGTCATCTTTGTAACCGTTTTGAATCCATGTCTGCAAATCGTTGTTATATGATTTGACGCAGTAATATGAATCGGACACTATAAGTGTCGGGAATTCGCGATCCGCATTATCTAGCGCCATTTTCAATGCTATTATTTCAGTCTGTTGTTCTGAATTAGTTTCTACTGAGTGTGTTTTTGTTAATAGAGGTCTTAGTTTACCTCCGCGCCACACTTCTTTTGTAATCTCACATGTTGGGTTGTATGCTTGTTCTCCCCAAACGGAGGGTTGAGCATGTCCGTCTGTATAGATTACACAAGCGTATTGTCGTAAGGGCAGAATGTCGATTGGCAGAGGGAATGTTCTTTCATATTCTAGATTTTTTAGTTCCTCTACTTCTGGATCAAAGTAGTAGTATACTTTGTCCGTTGTAATGGAATTCACCCATTGTATCCATTCCGGATCCAATGTTGTTGTTGGTAAATTACACGGTGTTGTTAATGCCTCAAAGGCTGATTCTGCTGTTCTGACTGTGATACGTCTACCGTCAGCTTGATCTTTTTCTCTAGCTATTGCGGTTTGAACTGCATGAACAATTTTTTCTTTAATGCTGAATTTCTGTTCAGCTTCTGTGTACAAGTGTGATTTGAATGCAATTGGTACCTTTTCTCCCTCATTAGAGGTCAGGCATGTGAATCCGCATCTTCCTGGGATGACTCGAATCACAAGATTGCGTGTGTTATCACGTGTTTCTAATTTCGTTTTAATTAGCATGTCTGTTTGTAAGGATCTCAGAATTTCTGTGTGTATTTGAGTCCAATTGGTTCTTTTAAAATCTGGTTTTATTAGATCATAAAGGGGTTTGACCCTTTCTGCGTAATTTGCAATGTATGTTCTTCCAAAATTTAGGAAGCCTAGAATTGACTGTAGGTTTTTTAGTGTTCTAGGTGCTTGGAGTACGGCACATTTCTCTAGAAAATTGTCAGCCAGGCTTTTGCCTTCACTTGATAATTCATATCCTAAGAACAGGACTGTCAGATAGGCAATTCTGGATTTTTAAAAGTTGAATTTGTAACCCTCTGCTGCGAACCCAAGTATTATGGTGTTCACTCTCTTCAAGTGAGTCTCCAAGTCATCATCTGTTAAGTATATGTCGTCGACATATGATAATGCTTCGTCGTCATATGTTTGTAGTAATTCTGTTACTCTCGCTGAGAATACTCCCGGGCTGTTCTTGTACCCCTGGGCTAACCGACAGAATTGTTTTTGAGTGCCATTTATTGAGAATGCAGACAAATATCTGCTCTCTGGGGCTATGTTTTGACAAAAGAATCCATTAGAGATGTCTAATGTTGTTTTGTATTTTTTGCGCACTATGTTATTCATTAGTGCAGCACTATGCGAGTTTTGCACTGCAAAAGTTTTGCAACATGAGTTAAGGTGTCGGTAATCCAAAACTAGACGATATGAATTGTCTGGTTTGGAGACCGGAAACAAAGGGTTGTTCATTTGTGAGGTGCAAGTTTCAATCACCCCCTGGTATTCTAGCTGATCTAGGATTTCTTTTACCTGTTTTTTTGCTTCTTGCTTAATTGGGTACTGTCTCTGTGCAGTAGGTTGTGATTTTAACTGGATTTTGTGAGGAGGAGAGTCCTCATCCCATCCTACGTGATTTTTATATAAAGCAGGAGCTAGGGCTACTGCCCACTTCCTAGCAAGTGTGTATTTTTTATGAATTGGGATGTGATTTGAGAAGGCAGGCATAATTATTTCTTCGCCATGAGGGCAATCCCTGACAAACTCTGGTGGCCAGTCTTTTTCAGCTAGAAGGATGTCATAGCCCTTGGAGAGATTATCCCAAAATAGTCCCCTTATTTTTCTAGTCTTATCCCCTTCTATACGTAAAGTTATTTCATATATTTTGTGAGGTTTGCTAACTCTGGTGTCTGCAGTTTCCACTTGAAGATATTCATTCGTGTCCACTGTCTCCAGATGATTCATAAGGACTTTGCGAGCTATGCTCACTTCTGCTGCGCTGTCTAGCATTGTCTGAGCCCATTCTCCGTTTTTCAGTTGTGTCCTCAGTATTCTCGGCATTGTTAACTACCTTGATACTGGCTACCTTCTTTTTTGGAAATTGTAATTTCTTTTTTAGCTGAGCAGGTTCCTTGTCTTTGGACTTGGCGTGCTCTTCTCTTTGTTCTGATCGTCCTCTTCTTTCCGATTTCTGCGAGGAAGTCTGAAAAGATTGACAGGGATGTGTATCAATGTCTTGATATCTATCAGGCTTCTTTATATTATCCCTATTTCTAAGGTTATATCTTTTCCCAGAGGGGTCACTCTGGGGTGACCTGTGTCTTTGGTTCGGAGATTTTTCTCTTCGCCTAGGAGACCTTCCTCTGGACTGGAATTTCTTTTCTTTAGGATTGGATTGTTTGTTTCCATCCCAGCTCTTTTTTTGTGATGTTGAGTTATTATTAAAAAATATTTTTTCAGGACTTTCAATCAGTTGTGGTTTTACTGGTATTCCACCTAAACTATCTCTACCTAGTTCCTCATAGGATTTTTCTATGATTCTGGCAATTTCAGCTGGTTGGTCTGCTATATCTGTTTCTTTTAACCTCTGGCGGATCGCCACGTTTGCTGCTTCTCCCTTTATGTTGGCTAATAATATAGCCGAGACCTGCTTGAAGTCTTTTAGTAATTTCATACTAAGAGTTAAAGCAGGTTCTGGACCGTATTCGTCTTGAATTTGTTTTAGCACATCTGGTATTACCGAAATGGATGGAACACCGTGCGTTTTTGTGTAGATGGAAGCAAAGACTGTACCCCAAGTGTCACAGTCCTCAATGTGTGGTGCGATTCCCATTGGAAGACAGATAGTCAGAATCCTGTGTTTTTCTAACGGGGTCGTGTCTGGAAACACAGCCTCTATTTGGGTGATTTTTTGTGCTAACCAGAATGGTATTTGTTCCCGTTTGGCTGGTACTTTACCTAGGCAGGATTGTATGTTCTGTGGTGTAATTTTATTTGTGTTCCCCTGGTGAGGGGTCAGCTGTGGAATTTTAATTGCTGGCTGAATTGTTGAAGTCCGCATCACATAATGGACTAATTGTCTATGTATCTTTATTAATTGTTTTAGTTGTACTAAAAAGATCTGCTGCAGGTATTCTTTCGAACTCTGGATGTGGTGTGTATCCGGCTAGGACCAGCCACGTTGCTCCTGGTCTACCTAAAGGACCGAGCCTGGTGATGTGATTATTGTGTTTTAGGGCGCCATTAAATAAGAGCAGGTGCTCTTGAAATTTAAGTGGTACTTCCACCTCCTCGAAAGGAGTATACTCTTCAGGAGGTTCCTCTGTTTTGTAATAGTGGAAGTACTTTGTTACAGCATTTGCTGCTGGAAAATGTATCCATGAATAGTATACCTCTGTCTGCCGATATTCGTGTGCCTCAATTACGAATATGACTGTACCACCTCTAGGTGTCAGTCCATTTTTTATAAGTTTTAAGGTTATAGATTTTCTTTTGATGACCGGGATGAGTATTATATCCTGGTCTGCTTCTTGCAGTGCAGTATCAGCTGCTGCGAGTTCAGTTGCTAATCTAACTGCCTCTCTTTCATCATCACTGTCTACCATTTTACCGACAGGATGGTTACTTTGTTTGTTTGCAGATCAGGTTTCTTATGGAAACAAAGATTAGATGCACAATATTTTGGAACGGTTTATCCTTCAACGTTGACTAAACCAAGTACCATACATAGGAGTTTCCTCCTGCGAGGTTTGGCGGATATTACCTTTCACCCACTCCAGACGTCTTTGGAGTATTATGGGAAAAAGGGGTCTGAGTGAGAAAGCACGACTGAGTTTCTCTAAATGTCTTACGTTAGTTTTATCGCCCTTCCAAACGCGTTGGGCGCCATGTAGTGTAGTTCCTATTATCCCAATAGGCTCTGCGCATTGGAATAATACCTTCAATAGTATAGGCCTAGACCAGACGTTAACTAGGTCTACTACTGTCGATATTAGACTTAAAGTTTTGGGTTTGCCAGCTAGCTCAGAGTTCACTAGAAACTTTCTCGAATAGGCAAGGAGGAGTTGAACCTCCCTGGATAGACAAGAAGGGATTTAGTTTCTGACAACCATAGAACATGACAACTTTGCTCTCCCCTAATCAAGAGTGTATCTCGAGAGTCGTGTGAACAAAAGGCAATTTATTTTACTCAGTCAGTACGTGCATTCTTAGTCTCACCAGATTGTAGAGAAAAGGAAGAGACGGGCGTGTTCAATAAAAGATGTTATTTATTGATCAGTCTCTTTTCTCTTACAAGAGAAATGGATCGATATTATTGCAATACTTATGGTTAAGTAAAGTGCATACATTAAAAGCAGAAGTATAAAATAATACTGTAAAAACATTGATATGGTTTCTAAGCCATATGAAGGTTTAAAATGAATAAGATATATTACATACACATATACATTTGACTACTCGTACTCAACTGGTGTTTCTAACTACGCCTACCCCAGTGTACCTGACCTAAGCCTAATACGTGGGCGGGAATAGAAAGTTACAGTTTAAGTTAAGTTTGTTTTGCCAAGTGACTGACTAAAGAATTCTCTGCGAGGGGTTATTCAGTTCTGTATCTGGAGTCTAGGATGGATGAGGGATGGTATCTCTCGTCTTTGGCCTCGATATTCCAGGCTGCCTGCGAGGGCTACCCGGAAGCGCTGGAGCTGGATTTCTCGGCAGGAGAAAGCAGCGTCTCGTTCTCAGCGCGTCAGGAAGGCGGGGCTGCGCCAGCGGGGTCTGCTCTGCTCTGCTTTGGGCTTCGGCAAGTCTGGCTGCTCCGATCTCGTCACCACCGCGTGTGTTTGCATAGGGCAATATCGGTAATATTTATACCTTTAAGGTGCCGAGATTGACGTAAGGATGGACATAGATACGTCAATAAGGATGTCATACGACCAGGTCGTTAGCACATTCTTTTGCTGAAGTTCTCGGTGAAATCAAAACAATGGCCGCAGGGTTTTTCCCAGGTTGTCATAGGTTTGATTTGTTTTGAGAACTCCGTATGCCTTATCAGGGGCTGGAGGAATATCGCTTGTCTAATTAGATGGCAAGCGTTATGACCTAATCAGATAACACGTTCCTGTGCCGTAGTGTGGCTTTATCAGATAACGGTTCCTGCATCATGGGGGTTTTCTGCCTCATGGGATGGCTGCTAGTTAACTTGTTAGTTTGTTAACCAAAATAGGGTCAGGAATAGGGGGATCGATACAGAACCTATAGGAATACATCACAGTTTGACTGGTAACCAGTGAAACTGGACCAGAGCCTGAGCCATAGACTTGTATTTGGGAATCCCCAAGAGCAAGTGGGCTGCGCATTCTGCAGAACCTGTAGTTTCTTTTTAAATCTTTTTTGAATGTTAGTGAATAAAGCATTGCAGTAAACCATTTTTATGAGCATAAGAGTGGAGATCAACGTTTTTTGTAGTTCTTTTGGAATGAATTGAAGAACTTGCCTCAGTAGTTTCATCATATGAAAAGGAGGCGGTTGTGATTAAATTAACATGGCCGTCGAAAGACGACTTGCTATCAAAGAGAATTTTTTCGTTTTATAACTGGGGGCAGGGGCAGCGTGCTGAGTTCTTGTGGCCACCAATTAGGGGACCACAAAGATGTATTTCTACCACATATATGCACCTCGGTTTTGGAAGAATATATCTTTAGACAGTTGTTGCTCATCCATCTCCCAATAGGAAGTTTGCAGCTGAAGTGGCGGACCTGATACAGCAAATGAAAGTAAAGATAGCTTTCATAACCGAATCATGGACTGATGCAGCATCGGGCCCAGATATGGTCAAAGCCACCCCCCCCAATTATGGGTGCCATGTTCAGAATAGATGTGGGAAGAGAGGCGGCGGATTGGCGATCATCTACCACAATTCAGTGGGAGGGAACTTTCAGCCGGCGACGGCAGATATAGGAGAAGCACTGCCTTTTAATTTTAATTTGTCAGATCATCAAACCCTCAGAGGCTGTCTACTCTATAGGCCCCCTGGGACCAAGGCCCCTTTCCTAGCGGCACTAGGCAGGCTGCTAGAAGAAGCAGTATCTGCTAAGACATTTACTGTTCTAGGGGATTTTAACTTTCATCTGGACAACGTATCCGATACGGATACACGGGAACTCATGGAGCTGATGGACGGGGTGGAGCTAAGGCAAATGGTGATGGGCCCGATGCACAAGGCAGGGCACACCCTGGATGGTGTATTCTCCAACCATCCCAACCTAGCTGTCACGGCAACGTGCCCGGTTTCCTGGTCCGATCATTCCACAGTCTGTTTTAATATCATTTTGGCGCCTCCCCCCAGATTAAGTAAGGTGAGGAATCCAGCTAGGATAGTCAGGAAGTGGAAAAACAGAGATGGTTCGTCTCTTGCCGACTTATTAATATCTACGACGGTGCCCCTCCCAGGAGAAGTAGAGGAGGCGGCAACTGCCTACACCAACTGGATGGACAAAGCATGTACACGACTAGCACCACCCAAATCATGTCACTCCACCCGTTCGTGTCCATCGGCCCCGTGGTTTACGGAGGAGATCAGGGAACATAAAATTATTTGTAAGAGATTTGAGAGAATCTGGCGGAAAAACTACTATGAGGCCGATAAAAAGAGACTCAAATTGGAGTTGGCGGTGTATAAAGAGATAATAGGGAAGGCTACACGTGCCTTCTTCACCAATCGCATTAAGGAGGCGAGCAACTCCCCAAAGGAACTCTTTCAAACAGTTTCATCGCTGGCAACGCCAAGTATGTGAGGACCTGGCCAAATTTTTTCAGAATAAAGTGGAGACGATTTTCAACTCCCTGGATGACCAAATAAAGACCAACCCCTTTAGAGGCCAACCTAGTGAGCACAGAGACTAATAAACAGGAAAATAGGCTAACGAGCTTCTCCCCGATAAGCGAGGAGGAGGTCAGGAAAAGGTTGCTGAGGCTAAAATCAGGTTCTCCTCGCGACCCCTGCCCAGCTACCGTAGCAAAGTTAGCTGCACTTCCGATAGATACTGTGCTCACCCCATTATTTAATAACATGTTGGAAAGTGGGGAGTTTCCCTCCCGCTGGAAACAGGCATCCATCCTTTCCCTCTTAAAAAAATCAAATTTGGATGTGGCCGATCTGAACAACTACCGGCCCATTGCCAGGCTTCCAGTGCCGGCCAAGATCATAGAGGGAATAATGAATACTCAGCTGAGTATTTTCCTGGGTGCTGGGCATCATCTGGATCCATCGCAGCATGGATTCCGGGCGGGACACAGCACAGAATCAGCCCTGATCAAGTCGGCAGAAGACATCAGGACTGTGATGGACGCGGGATGCAGAGCCGCCTTGATCCTGTTGGACCTGTCCGCGGCCTTTGATACGGTCCACTATAGGTTATTGGTGGACCGTCTAAGGGCCTGTGGGATCCAGGGCAAAGCACTTAAGATCTTACAGGCTTTCCTTTCCAACAGGAGCCAGGTGGTGGCGCTGGATGATCTAGAGTCGGATCCATTTGTGCTCCCGTGTGGGGTTCCTGAGGGCTCATCCCTGAGTCCGACTCTTTTTAACGTATATGTTTCCACTTTGGCACCTGTCATTAGATCATTTGGCTTCAACTTAACATCATATGCAGACGACACGCAGATTGTGGTGTCGCTGCTACCAGGGGGAGAAGAAGGCACAGCCGACAGGTTTAAAGATTGCATGCGCGCAGTCAGCAGCTGGATGGCGGGGAACTGCCTAAAGCTGAATTCATCAAAGACCGAAGTTCTCCTGTTTGGGGCTAGAGAGAATTTCTGGCCCCCAGGATGGTGGCCGGAAGAAATAGGTATCCCTCCCTCCCCAGTTGCTAAGGTCAAGAACCTTGGGATGTTGATGGACGATACACTGTCCTTCAGGCCTCAAGTAAATGCGCTGTCTTCAGCTACCCACTATGTCCTGAAAACAGTACGCAAAGTTCTGCCCTTTTCTCCCAGATGAACACAGGAAGACAGTGGTGACGGGACTGATTATGTCCCAGCTGGATTATTGTAACAGCCTGCTGCTCAATGCCCAACAGGGGCTGCTTAATAAACTACAAATTCTGCAAATGCAGCAGCCCTCCTGATCACGGGTACACCTAAATTTGCCTCTGTCGCCCAGGATCTGGTGAAACTACACTGGCTACCGGTACGCAAAAGAATTGCATTCAAAGCTCTCTGTGTAGTCTTTAAGTCGCTCAAACGAGTGGGTCCTTACTGCATGACCCAGCTCTTCCAGGGGTACAACCAGCGAGATCACTTAGGTCAGCCGATCAGGGGCTGATTGTGGTTCCAAGAGTTAAAAGAGCTCGATGGGGAGGAAGAAGTTTTTCCCTGGGAGCAGCAAAGGCCTGGAACGCTTTGCCAGTGGTCCTCAGACAGGCACCGGATTTTATGTCCTTTCGAAGGGCCCTGAAAACTTTTTTTTTTTTACTTTTATTTATCAGTTTCTTAGTTGACAGAAAATAGACATATAGGTTACATTCATACAAGGTACAATCACTTGACAATCATATAGGTACAGTGTGTGAGTCAATGATCCGAGCAGGCAAGAATATGCATATGTCGGTCCCCTCCAAGCCCAGCAAGACATTCACTGCATATTATTAATCAGTATAGTTACAGGGATAGGGGAAGCAGAGTTCTCAGGTTAGGATGAGCAGCATTCCAGAAGAGAAACATCCTGAAGTCTCCAGCAATACTCAACGTTATTCAGAAGAAGGTCTGTCAGGACGCCCCCGCCAGTGTTAGTATGCAGAACAGTGGTAAGCCATTATCTATGGGTCACGCATTTGGCTGCCATCATCTAAATCGTCATGTGACTTTGTAGTGTTCGACAGGTAAGCCTGTAGAGGACCCCAGATATCTTTTGGTCTGTTGCGAACTGGTAACAAATCAGAATAGATATTATGTTGTTCCTGACAATAGACTACATCCTCTAGCCATTCCTTAAACTTAGGGGCTCTCCCCCTACCCCAACGACAAGCAACTCTCCTCTTTGCAAGCAGTAATACAGTGTTGACAAACCTACAAATTGGCTTAGATATGTTCAGTGTATATCCCAATAGCATAATTATAGAGTCTTTATGTATCACCCCATCCGTCATAATCTGCAATGCATCATGTACCTGTGTACAGTATTCGTGCACTCCCGGACAATCCCATGCCAGGTGGAGAAATCCCGCCCCCTCCGCGTGGCATCGATCACATCGATTGTTATCTGTCAGTTGGAGCCGCAGCTTATGAGCTGGCGTATAATAGAATCTATGCAAGAATTTGAAATGAATAATTTTCAGTCTACTACTAGAAGATATATTAGCCGTGATGGTACAACAGTAGCTCCATTGGTCTTCTGTAATTTCTTGACCCATATCTGCACTCCACAAACGACGTGCCTGACTCTCAAATCCCGCACGATGTGATCTGATGTTATTATACAATCTAGAGACAAGATGGCGTCCATCTGACAGCAGCATGGCATGCAATGGTAAAACAACCTCCGGTTCATCCGGGAAGTGTATCAATACATCCCTCAATCCCTGTCTCAGTCTGACATAATAAAATACTTCCAGTGGAGTAGGCTGCACTCCCTGAAACAGCTGTTCCCTGGTACGGAATTGCCCATTAAGGAACAGGTTGCCCCACTTGGCAATCTTAACACGCTTGCACATTAGTTGGAATCCTCTCTCTTGCAAAAGCGACAAACGGGGGTGGTATGTGAGTGGCATTAGGGGGGAATACAGCTGCGAGACCTTCAGGACTTTCGTCAGACGACGCCACGCGTCTATGGTACATGTTACCATGGTGTATGGTGTATCTATGTCTGCTACCGTGCCTTGGATCATGCCACTGAGGGGAAGAGGTTGTTCAATCCAATCCTCCACCGCAATTTGCGGCATAAAAGGTGTAGGATTCATCCAATGGTATGGATACTGCGCCTGGGCACTGATATAATAGACTTCGAAGTCCGGGACATCAAAACCGCCCTTCTCATAGGGCTGAGTTAAAATGGACCATCTTAACCGCGGCTGCTTGCCTCCCCAAAAGAGGCGAAGAAGCTCCGACCTCAATCGTCGAAAAAAGTAAGCGCCAGGGTAATAAGGAATATTCTGAAAGAGATACAGAAACCGCGGCAAAACCACCATCTTTATAAGCGACGCCCTATCTGCCATAGACAACGGCAGTGTCATCCACCGCGTGATATTGTCAGCTAGTTTTGTGATGGCTACACCATAATTAAGTCTAAGTGTCGTTTCCTTGTCCAGGGAGATTACAATACCCAGGTAGCGAAGGTCTGTGTCACACCATTCTAGCGGGTAATCCAGCTGAAATTTCGTCACCGCACTTGTGAGCGGAAAAAAATTTGATTTCTTCCAGTTAATCTGCACCCCCGACATCCGTCCAAAAAACAGGAATTCATGCAAAATAGGATTAAGGGTGATCTGAGGGTCCTTCACATGTAACGTGATGTCATCCGCATATAGTGACACCCCTATCTGGCGCTGAAAACAGCTAAAGGCACTAGCCCTGTGCTTTTGACGAATACGACACACCAGTGGTTCTATTGCTATAGCAAAAAATAAAGGGGAAAGAGGACATCCCTGTCTGGTGCCTCGTGTTATTGGTATCTGAGATGACAGCACACCATTAATTACCACTCTAGCAACTGGCTTGGTATACAGCAGCTCTATCCATGCCACAAACATTTTCGGAAACCCCATTCTGTGTAATATAGTAAAAAGGTATTTCCATTCAACCGAGTCGAACGCTTTAGTCGCGTCAAGGAATATGGCAGCGACTGGGAGCTCCGGGGCAATAGCGAGGATCTTTGCATCGCAATTGATTAGAGACAGCGGCCGATAAGAATCAGTGTCCAACGGATCCTTACCCGGTTTCAACAGGGAAGTTATCACTACTTCCCTCATCAATCCCGGCAATTCCCCAACTTCCAGCGACTCCTCATAGACCTCCCTCAGGACCGGCGCCATAATATCTACATAACATTTATAAAACTCGGCGGGCAAGCCATCTAGACCCGCCGCCTTGCCATTAGCAAGTGCCATAATTGCGTCTCTTATTTCATCAATTTCCATAGGAGCACCCAGAAACAGCCTGTGCACATCACTTAACCAGCAGAGGGCAATATCATCCAAGAAGTTCCCCACATCCACTACGCTCGTCTGTTGCGAAGTATATATCTGCCCATAATGTGCCAAAAACTCCTCTTGGATCCCCTGTGTATCCTGACAGCGCGTTCCCTCTGTTGTCACAATTTCAATTATAGAGGTATTAAATCTCGGTTTCCTCGCGATAGCTGCAAGTACTTTACCCTGTCGCTCCCCTTCACAATATCTCCGTGCAGTCCAGTATTTTCCCCTATACTTTACTTCCCTCGCTGCCTCTTCCTCATACTGTGAGAGTTTGTCTCTGAATTTTTTATGTGCCCCTGGATCATACCCCCTTGCCATCATGGTTTCAAGCTCCTTCAGCTCCTGCTCCAACTTCCCAATTGTCCTTTTAATGTCCCGCAGCACCCCACAGCTTTTTGATATACAGAACCCTCTAATCGTGACTTTAAATGCTTCCCACACCATCTCCCCACTTGCCACTGATCCCTTGTTCCTAGGAAAAAACGCCTCTATTTCTTCTGCCAGTTCCGCCTTGAATACCGTGTCTAGCAATATAGAGGGGAACAATCTCCATGGCGGTCGTGTTTTATCATGTACCGGCACAACCAGTTGTACCACCACTGGGCAATGGTCTGAATATGTCCTTGGCAGATCTACGACTTTTCCCATGCCTATACTAAGTCCTCGGGACACAAAGCAGTAATCAAGGCGAGCCCATGTGTTGGCATAAGTTGTAAAATGCGTCCCCTCCCTATGTGTAGGGTGAGCGAACCTCCAGCTATCCACCATTCCTGCCTCCTCAAGTATGCCCAGTAGGACTTCTGTCTGTCGGTTATATTGGGCACTTCCATCTGACCTGTCTGCCCCAGGGACCAATGCAAACTTAAAATCCCCACCCCAAATGATATGGGTAGCTCCCACTCCCATCACATGCCCCCAAAGTGTCGTGAAGAAGTCTGGAGTGTCCACGTTAGGGGCATAACAATTCACTATCACTACACCATCAGTGCCCAATCTGCCCCACAATATTACATAGCGCCCGTTAGGATCCAGGAGCTCCCCCAATACCTGAAATGCAATCGACTTCTTGATCAGCACTGCAACCCCTCTAGCATACGAGGAATATGATAAAAATTTCCTAATCGTCGCCCATTTACTCGCTATCTTGGGGTCGGAACGTGGATGTATATGTGTCTCCTGTAACAAGGCTATATGCACATTATGCCTATCCAAGTATGCAACTACATTCCTACTCTTTCTGGCACCATTTAGGCCCCGCACATTCCAGGACATTATTGATATCCTACTCACCCCACCATCAGCCATTTGCCCTACCGGTGTCCTTGGCAGTATTTTTGTCTCCCTGCACTGACCATCGTTCGTCTGTACCACAGTAAAACGTCCATTGACTTTGTAACCGCATTCGTAACCATAGTCCAGTGTAACCACACTTCCCGTCCCCACCCCCCACCCACTGACATCCCCCAACCATGTCAGACAATCCCCACACACCCCCCCTCCCCTCTTCCCATCACTGATATGAACACTTAGCCATAACATCCTCCACCCTACAATTATCAAAGCCAACACAACTTGCACGTGGTCTACCCCCACCCAGTATTCCCACCCTGCAGCATCAACAACTTGCCAATTCCGTGGTCATCCCACCCAACCTGCAAAAAAACAAACCATAGTGCAAAACCCAACATAGTCAAAAGTAAGTTATTAGTCCAGTACCAGGGGGAATACCCTTCGAGGGAACCATCTAGTGGGTCACACTGCCACCTCCCCACCCCTAGCCCAATGACCATGTGTCCCTCTGGGCTGTGATAGGGGGGGGGGCGGGGCCTGGGATAATTTACCACCGGAACCATCGGAGAACAGCACTGTCCTGTTTCTAAGTGTTCAGCGTCCACAGCTCGGTGTGCCAGCAGCGCTTCATCCATCAAGCCTCCCTTCTCCAATTAGTCTCTTCGCTCGCTTGCACAGTACATGCTTAGGATTCATCCTCCGGATCTGGTGTCCCTGCCCTACCTGCAGGTCCCTCTTCTCTCGGTTTTCTGTGATCCAGCTTCAACGATTTCAAGTAGTCTTCAGCTTGTTGCGGGTTATTGAAGAATCTCTGCTTTCCTTGATGAGTCACCCTAAGTTTCGCCGGATACAACAAGGCATAGTCTATTTGAGCAGCCCTCAACTTTATTTTTAACCGCGATGAACTTACGCCTTTCCTCTTGGACCATCGGCGTGAAGTCCGGGTAAATTGAAAAGGATATGCCATCATAGTTCAAAGTTTTCTTGGTGCGAGCCGCTTGAAGCGCCACGTCCCGGTCCCTATAATTGAGCAATCTCGCTATTATTGGCCTCGGAGGGGCGCCTGGCTTCGGCACCGGCCCAAGCGATCTGTGAGCCCTCTCGACTATAAACTGAGTAGAGAATGCGTCAGCACCAATCGCAGCTGCGAGCAGTTTCTCAACATACACCTCCATACGTCCCGAATTGGTGGATTCCGGCACATCTGTGATACGTATGTTATTCCATCTACTTCGGGCTTCTAAATCCTCATTTTTGGCTGCTATGACCCGCAAGAGATTTTACATTCTGGCTAGCTGTGTAGTATGCCCTGCAGTAACATCTTCATTTTCCGAAATGCGTCGTTCCGTTTCGACGATCCGTTCTTCGTGTTGGTCCATCTTGTGGACTATAGCATCCATACGAGACGACATCCTATCCACTTTCTCCACTACTGTTGCAAACCCTTATCTAATCTCCTGTAGAAGGCTTTGTGTGTTCATGTCTGCAGTGGACGGCTCCCCAGAAGTCCTATCAGCACCCTGCGATGAGTTCTTGTCTTGACTGTTATTTGAGCCTTTTTTCGAGTTGTCCAACGTGAGTTTTGGCTGTCTGGCATCTGTTTGACCCATTATGCCACACCCGGTCGTAGGAGGATCAACTGTGATGTCTTCCACCTATGCACACTTTGGCCCCTGTTCCTTGCACTAGGCTGCAGCGCGAATGCACGCGTCCACCGCGGCAGGCCCGGTGTCACCAGTCCGCACACTGTGACCGCTTTAGGTCAGCAGTCCTTTGGGGGAGCGCACTTCCTATCAAATGTTAGTTTCGGCTGTCGTGCATCCGGTCGGCCCGTTATGCCACACTCTGTGTTTGTTGGATCAATTCTCCTACCTCGCGTAATCTCGGTCACAGCCACCAGTGCCAGGCCGCACCGCGAGTACACGCATGCACTGTGGCAGCTCACCTCAGCTCTGAAGACCACAATTACGCACCAGCTTCACCAGTTCGTCCCCTGTGCCCAGTCTCCGCCAGCAGTCGTGCAGGTGATTGCCTCTTCTAAAGTATCGTCCTCCAGGAGTTAGCACGCAGCCATGCAGCCCTTGGGACCTTCGCGCACATGCACGTCACGAGTTCTCCGCACTGTACACCTGCGCCGTGTTGATTCCTCAGTCCGCGCCCATTCGAACCCGCAACTGCTCTACATGGGCTCAGCAGGGAGTAGCAGTATCAATGCAGGGCCCCTATAGATATCCACTGCGCCAGCGACATATCAATGTCAGTTTTGCACCACAGAGTATCTTGCAGTGATATCAGAGCGATATGTCTTCAGCTTGTGCACTTGTCACACACCCTGCCCCACGCGTTCGTCGTCCCGCCTGTGAGACTCCAACATGCAATGTCTTTCTGCCTTACAGGGTTCAGGCTTCTCTGGACCGTGCAGTGTTCAATAGCGAGGGATATAACTCATAAGCAGGATTGTCGGCCGTCATGAAGTTCTCCACCTCACCGTCTTCAGCATTCATGCAGCAGTCAAGCTCCTTGTCATGCGTGGCAGCCCTGTAACTCCGCTCACCACTAATCTCCTGCAAACAGGCTTCCCGCTCCTCCGCCGCTTATCGTGCCGCCACCTCAGTGAGTCGCAGCCGTGCGATGCCGTTCTCAGCCCTGGAGCCCAGTCCCATGTATCATCTAGCGGCCGCCGGCTTTCAGCTTGCCCGGCAACAATGCAATGACAATCGTATGCCCCGATACTCGCCTCCACCTCCGAGCAGCATAAAGTAAACTTGGCTTCGCTTGTGTCCTTACGGTTTACGTCGGGCTGCTTTCAGTACTGCCTGAGTCCCTCCGGCGCCAGGGCTCTGCTTCTCGGGCCGCCGCCGATGGGCCCACACTCCTCGTGGTCAGCCGCGGTGTTTCCTAGCCGCCGTGCCCAGTCAAGTGTGACGTGATCTTCCGGGGCATCTCCCGGTGGAGTCTGTCAAGGGCCGTAACTTCTCGCCAACACCAGATAATCGCTCCAAACTTACACCGAGGGCGGTTACAATAATGCTCCACAGTTTCTCTTAGTTTCAGCGCTTTCCGACGGTGGTGTCCAAGGATAAATGAAGGATTATGTCCCAGGCTACAGGAGCCTCACCGTTAGGCGGCCATACTTTAGTGCGCCCTCTAGCGCCCCCTTAGGGCCCTGAAAACTTGGCTTTTTAGACAATAAGTTCAGGCCTAGCCTTGGGAGTGGTCAATCAGCGCCAGGACACCGGTTGGTAACAGCGCGCTTTAGAAATGTAAAAATAAAATAAATAACCTCTGGATTACTAGCTAAGGACACCCCCATTTTGGTGTCATCGGCATAGGATATCAGCGAGAAGCAAAAGCATTTTCTCAGTCTGGCCAGGTGAGTCATGTACAAATTAAAAAGAGTGAGGCTCAGTGAGGAGCTTTGTGGAACACCACAAGGAAGTGAAAAGGAGGGGGAGATAAGGTCTTCTAAAGCAACAAATTGCTCTCGGGCCACCAACAAATATTTAAAAACAGACAGAGCTCCATCCTTGATACCAATGGAGCAAAGACAGCCAATGAATATGGCATGTTTTAACATGTCAAATAGTGGTGAGAGGTCTAATGGAATCAGGGTAGGATTCCCTCCACCATTTCTTCTGAAGCTGTGATCTGAGCCAATTCAGTACTGTGTTGGCTCCAAAAGCCAAACTGTAGAATCTAAAAGATTGTTCTCATTGATAAATGCGTTAATTACACATTTATAGCTTTCTCCACAGTTTTTCTGGGAAAGGTAGGAGCGGAATCAGCGAGTAGTTATTAGGGTCTGCGGCATCCAGATTAGGTCTTTTAAGGAGGGGGAGAACAGAAGCTCTTTTACACTCTTTAGGAAAGTATTGTGAGCTGAATATCCTATTAAAGATGTCCATCAGATGTGTATGTGAAGAAGTACAACATCAGATGTGGAATGAATGAAAGGTTTCTTTATTCATATATCAAGGAGAAAGGATCTCATCCACAGAAGACACAGGCAGGCAGCAACTGACACAGTCCTGGCCTCAAATGGAATCATAACATAACTACATCATGACATTCTAGGAATAACATTCTACCATCAGCAAGTACCACATACATAACACAGTGAGGATACCACACACCTTCCCCTGAAACACAAAAAAAACCTATATTATTTTAAAATATAGTCATTAAGAGCTGCAGGAACACGGGTTAAACGTGTACTTCTCCTGACAGGAACATCAGACTCGACATGAGCTTCCTTATTAATGGAATTGTTATTTGTTAAAGATTTTCCAGCAGAACCTGTAAACAAAGCAACTCGATTCAAATTCCAAATCCTTCCATCATTTAGCTTAACAGCATTACGAAAGAGTTTAGTGACATAAAAGGGAGAAGAAAACTTTGACCCTGAAGATCTAAGTGGAAGTCGAATTCTCACCCGATCCCCAACACACACTTTAGTATGACCAACCGCATGTCTGCGATCAAAGTTCTTCTTCCTCAGTTCAGACTTAACCTCTTGCTTCAATGAACTTAGACCCTTGTTGTGATTCACTGTTTCCACTCCTAAATTTCTCATCCAAGTTTGAAACATTGAAGTGTTCGGTGTTCGACCTCGGAAAAGCACAAAAGGAATCTCCCCTGTGGTGGAATGTGGTGTAACCCTATATACCATTACTCTTTCCAACAGGTTATTTTTCCAATCCGAGCCCTGATCTTTAGAAATTTGAATAGATTCCTTAAGTACTCGGTTGAACCTTTCCACCATTCCGTTACATTCCGGATGGTAAAGTGAACAACGTTTATGTTTAATACCTTTATTCGCCAGAAAATCTTCCATTTCCTTCGATACTAGCTGTACACCATTATCTGTAAGGATTGTTTCAGGGAACCCTTCCCTACTAAAAACATCTCGTAAAAATTTGACCACATCCTTGGTCTCGATGTTCTGAGTGATTTTTACCTCTGGCCATCGTGAGAACATATCAACCATGACTAACACGTACCGTTGACTATTCCCAGAAGAGATGGGACCCAGAATGTCTAAGGCTACATCTTGCCAACAACGTACCGGCATTTCTCAAATAACCATTGGTTGCGTCCTTGTCTTACACACTTTGTCAGAAGAGTTACATTCAACACAATCACGAATCATTCGTTCCACAAGAATATCTATACCTGGCCACCAGAAATGTAATCGTATTCTCTCTTTTGTTTTGGACATGCCTTGGTGCCCTTGGTGAGCTAAGTGAAGAATGTTTTCTCTAACCAGAGAAGGTGGGATAAGTCTAGTGCCTCTCCACAGAAACCCATCCTTTAAGGATAATTCGTCCTTAACATTCCAGTACTTTTTAGCAGTAACACTCAAATTCTTAAGACATGGCCACCCTTTACTCATCAAATCGCAAACTTCCTGTAACTCAGAGTCCTTACACATGGCGTCTCTCCAATCATTCTCTTGAACAATTCCTTCAACAATCTCACACACCTTGAACTCATCTACCTCCCACGAATCTTCAGATGATAAAGAAGCCTGGTCATCCTATTCCACAACTAATCTAGAGAGACAATCAGCAACCTTATTATTTACACCCGGTAAATATCTCACATCAAATTCAAAATCTTGGAGAGCGATAACCCACTTACAAATACGTGAAGAAATGGCATCCAAACCTTTTTTATAAAAGACCTCCTTCAACGGTTTGTGATCAGTGTGAACCACAAACGAATTACCCCACAGAAACTTTTTCAATTTCCTAATTGCCCAATAAATACAAAGAGCCTCCTTTTCAATCACAGAATAAGACAATTCTGGGCCAACTAAAGATCTAGACAGAAACAAGATGGTAATCTCTTTCCCATCCCTCATCTGTTTGAGCACAGCTCCTAAACCTCGGGAACTAGCATCTGTGACCAAAATTGAATCATGACTTACATCAAAACTCTGTAAAGAAGGAGCCTGACTTAAATCTTGTTTAACAAGTTCATACTCCTTCTGACACACATGAGACCAAGAAAACTTTACTCCTTTCTTTAACAAAGCTCTCATGTTAGATGTTTTATTTGCAAAATGAGGCACAAACTTGTTATAATATTCCGCCATACCTAGAAAGGTAATCAACTCTTCTCTCGACTTTGGCATAGGCAAACTGTGTATAGTTTTCACCAACTTATCCTTAGGTCTTACACCATCAGGAGTCAAACAGTGACCTAAATAGTCAATTTCAGTCAAATTAAATCTGCACTTATTTTCCCTCAAAGTCAATCCTCTGTCCTCAAAACGCTCCAGAACGGATCTAACTCTAAGATCATGTTCATTCTGTGATGAACCAAACACAAGTACATCATCTTGATAAATTTTAACGCCAGTAATACCCTTCAATACATCCTCCATTACCCTCTGAAAAACGGAGGCTGCAGAGATTAAGCCAAAAGGTAAGCGAGTAAACTTATATGTGCCAAAGGGTGTGATAAACGTTGTGAAACTCATGGACGTCTCATCAATTTTTACTTGATGGTATGCAGCTCTAAGGTCCAGTGTGGAGAACATGCAAGCATCCCCAAGTTGAGTTAACATGGTATTAATATTGGGAAGAGGGTATCTATCCGCCACAACCTCTCTATTGAGACCCCTAAGGTCAACACAAAAACGAATCTCACCTGAGGGTTTACGTGCTAAAACAACAGGCGAAACCCATTCACTTGCCTCAGATTTCACAATGATTCCATCACTCAAGAGTTTCTCTAACTCTAACCGCATAGGCTCCTGCATCGCTAAAGGAACACTACGCACTTTACATGCCACAGGAACTGCATCTGTCTTCAAGATAATGTTATGTACATAACCAGAAAGACAACCTAGTTTGTCACTAAAGACATTTTTAAATTGACCTCGCCAATCAGGATAAGATATCTCATTTTCACTCAGATTAGGGACCTTTTGTACCCCTACAACATTACAACCAGTAGCACATGAGGACGCATCATTTAAGACAGCATTTTCCACCCCAGAGTGAGATACTATGTCTCTTAGAACAATGCAGGGGTTCTCACCAGGAACTAAGGAGACATGTAAATCTGCCTGATGAAACCAACTTAGAATGCTGTCCCCCCTGCAGGAGATGTAAATTTTCCCCGCAGTAAGTCGTCCCTTGTAGTCAATTTGACCGTTGAAATAACCTACAAGTTTAATAGGTAAGTAATAAGTAATGCTTATCCAGTTTCTTAATGTTGACCTCAAATTCATTTAAATTGTTCGCTTCTTCAGTAGTCAACTCAGGCAAATGCTCGAATACTTCTTGCCCCTCAGAGCCTAAGCAGTGCATTAAAAGTGCAGACTTCCTTTCTGCAGAAAGAGAAGTACCACACACCCTTGCGTCATTTAGAAACACTTTTTTCCATTTGGACCAGCGAATGGGTGGGTCCCCTGGTTTCGAAAGGAAAAAAGGTGCAGCTGTAACGTTCTGCATAACTCACTAGCAAAATATCGGGAAGTGCAAGCACAAAAGGTGAAACAGAAATAAATCAATACATCAAAACCAGCAATAACAGTAAAGTATGTCAAAGAGAGATGAAATGACATCCAATATCAATATATCAATAAGATACTTATCAAAAGAAACAAGGTTATTAGCGCAACCTGTAAATAAATAATGGTTAGACCGGTTAAAGTAAGTATAGTCTATGAACACACACTACTAAAGCTGAGTGCGTCAGCGTGGACAAAGCCTTTAAATCCCACGAAGCAAAATATAACTTAAAAATAGAGTTTGACTGCACACATTAATGAAGCTGAGTGTGTCAGCGTAGAAAAAAAAGAAATCTCAAGGTCTTTAAATCGCACGAAGTACAGTGAGACAGTAAACTGATGATTTCATCTTGAGAAATGAAACGCTGTTACGCTGTTACCTTCTCTCATTCCTTATTTGCAAGTACATGAAGGAAAGGATTAGTGAGGAGGAAGCGCCGCCGCAAACTGGAGCTCCGGTGTTGCGTTGTCAAGGAAAGTGGATGTTGCCAAGGAAGGAGCTCTTTGTGACGTCAGTGGAGCGCAGCGTAGAGAAGATGTAAGTGGAGCGCAGCGTAGAGAGAACCTATGAGCATGCGCGCGTTGAGTAGAAGAAGAGCCTGGAGCGTGACTGAAGTGAAGATCGAGGAACGTGCAGATGAAGGTAATTGTTTACTTTCGAAATCCCACAAACTGTACACTCTCAGTCACGAACTGAAAACATTAAAGTTATTTAAGTAAACACTCCGGCTGTTTAGTTCTTCAGAAATGAGGTAAAAGTTTGGCAGGCAGCCACGCAACCAAACGAATAAAATTGCTCCGTGTAAGCACATCAATCACAAACCTCCGTGACTCGCCTCATTAACGTTTAAAAGTTAGTGTTTAAGAGTTCAGGGATTGAAGAGGCTTGAAAGGAAAAGTGAAATATTTTAAAAGCCAACCGATGACAGTTGAAAGGTAGTTTATAGCTTAAATGTCAAAGGTAGTTTAAAGCTTAAGAGTCAAAGAAGTCTGCCGTTTTTAAAACTCGTGATGAGCAGGCAGATACTTTCAAGCTTCAAAGAGGAAACAAGATAATATCAAAATAGCGTAGAATCTGCCTTTCCTTGATTTTCAAAGCCCAATAAGAATGTGTAAAGTACCTTAAGTTGAGGCTTGGTGTTGAGATCCTTTTTGAGAATTTTCTTTTAAAAGAAAATTTTTCTTCTTCTTTAAAATGAATACTGGAAGTTGTAAGGGAAGTCTTCATCAATCCCATCCTCGTCGCCAATGTGAAGAAGTACAACATCAGATGTGGAATGAATAAAAGGTTTCTTTATTCATATATCAAGGAGAAAGGATCTCATCCACAGAAGACACAGGCAGGCAGCAACTGACACAGTCCTGGCCTCAAATGGAATCATAACATAACTACATCATGACATTCTAGGAATAACATTCTACCATCAGCAAGTACCACATACATAACACAGTGAGGATACCACACAGTTGCTGTAACCTCAGGTACTTTCTGCAAGGTCTTAGGCAGACATGGGATCATAGGGGATCCCGATTTTATTTTACTGAGTTACTTCTGAGTTTGTGCCTGGTTTAATGGAGAAAACCTAGACAAAATAGTGGTAGTGTTCGCCTAAGGTGAGGCAGGGGTGGCAGTAGTGTTGGTATCTACTCCATCAGCTGTAGAGGTATCTTCATCTATTGGGGGTCCTGGTTGAGCCTCTGACTCACGGCTACCTGTCTTCGTGCTTTTGACCAGGGAAAGATGTGGATTTATTTTAGCTGACACCAGGTCATACACAGCTTTACACTTGTCCTGAAAATAAGATAAGATGCTAAGGCATTGCAGAACGATTGGTTGACCATATTATTTTGATGTTCGGGTAGTTTTTGCTTGACAGTAGTGAACACTTCTTTAGAAGAATTTGTCACTGATTCCATTTTCGCTTTAAAATATTGAACTTTTTCATTATGAATCATATATTTATAGAGTTAAATACTGATTTTATAGATGTCTTACCCCAAAGAGTGATTATTAGATCTATAGTTTCTTTCTATCTGTGGCATTGCTGTTTTTGAAGCCTATGATTTTCTGTAAACCAAGGTTTGGATGGATTAGCACTATGATTATGGCTTACCTTGGAGGGGACAAGTTTATTACACGTGGAGTCAACCCATGTATGTAGTTACTGGCAGCTACATCCAGACCATTGGACACATCAGGCAAGGCCTGGCTTAAGAGTGATATTTATCAGGTCGGTATCAAGCATATGCAAAAGGCGCCGAGTCCTAGTGACTTGAGGCCTGCTGATATTCGCGGCTCTAGCCAGTCCTTTAAGCTCAAACATTACCGCCAGATGACCCGAACAAGCCAATGGTATAGAAGGGTTATGTGAGAAAAGTCCATCAAGAAAATGGCCGGATGCATGAGTGGGTCCTTTTGATAGTTGGACTAAGCCCAAACTAGCCATTAGGTCTATAAGATGAGCTGAGTCCTTATCTAGCAGGTTTTCTAAATGGAAATGGAAGTCCCCTAGGACCGTAAAGTCTGGGATATCAGCCTTCATTTCCAGTAGTTGGCAAAAATCATCGGTAAGGGCCACTCTGGGGCCCGGAGGGCGGTAGATCAAAAAGCCATTATAAATATGGTGATTGTTTGCTTCATTTGTAAACATGAGAGCTTCACAATCCAGGATTGTGGGAAATGCAGCTGAAGATATTTAAAACATTTTCATGTTTGCCTCTTTTACCCTCGCAGTCCAGCCTAAGTACTGAGAAGCTTCCTGGAATCGCCAAAATTAGGCTGGGCTTGATGTGGCATCCGCCCACGTTTCCATGACAAATGGTAGATCGAGTGATTGGGTGTAAAAAAAATCTGCAAATTCAATTGCTTTTTTTACTAGAGATCTGGTGTTAATAAGTGCATAGTGACATTTAAATCCCAGCTCACTATTCCTATCTTTAGGGATTCTTTGAGAGAGAGTAGTCTTACTTTTAATGTTAGTTAACTCTAGTTTGCATAGTGGGCAGGCAGTTAGGTCATCGCACTTAAGCGGGTCCATAATGGGGCCAAGGCAGTTCTTTCCTGATTAGTAAAAATCGATACATTTTTCCCTTGAGTAACGAATCAGTGCATTCCTCTGGGGGAAGAACTGGCAGGGGAGCTGGTGCTGAGTGTGGTCCAGGATCGGACAGGCACAGACAACCTTGCCTTAGGCGCACCTTCGCGCAAAGCTCCGCCAGCCCAAGTCTTTGCACTACAGCATCGACTGCTCATGGGGACAACCAACATGAAGCTCCAGCAACACCTGTGACACCGACGGATTCCTTGTGCTTCACTGACAGACTTCCACGATGCTCACCCTGCTCCTCGTGGCCCTCTTCAACGCAAACAGAGACTCTTGGCGCAAATTAGAGTAGGTAAACTTCGGAGGGGCCTAATCTGGTGATTGTTTCCGGCCTGCGCTCCATCGTGGTCGACTTGAAAGTGTGACCTTGACCAGGTCTGGCACGATCATATATCCTGGGTTGTCACTTGGTGATTTTTGGCACTATTTTCAATAAATTGTTTAAAAATTCATATCTCCAATTCTACTGATTGGAGTTTGGTCGTGTTGGTCTTGTTTATTTATTACATTTTGCTCAATTTTCTAAACTTGATGTGGTATCCTTTTTGTGTGGTGTGTTCACTGTTTTACTATTTTAAATATTGCACACATGCTTTACACATTGCCTATCAGTTAAGCCTTTCTGCTCTGTGCCAAGCCACCAGAGGGTTCAGCGCAGGCTAATTTGGGGGTTTCTTGTGCCTTATCCTGACAAGGGTTGTAGTTGCTGTTTGATCAGGGCTCACAGCGCAGTCAATCAGTAACCCAATTTTTCACAATCAGCAATTAAAATGCCATCATGTTATCGAAGAACACACACTAGATTTCGATTACAAGCTCTGTGTGACATCTGCAGTGTAAGAAAAAGGAGTAATTGAAAATCCAGCACCAAAATCTAATCCAAGGTGCTCTTTTTCGGCTGCCGGTCTGAACCCATCTGGCATTCTTGGTGGCCTGTGAATATGTTTCCACCATTGGCTGCCTCCTCCACGGCCAAGAACCTTGGAGTTAAGATCGATATTGACTTGTCTATGAAGCCCCAGATTCTTGGCCTAACAGGGAGATGTTTTGGTCTTCTTAAGATGCTTCGTAAATTCCTTCCGCTGCTTACGCTGGCACATAGGAAAATCACGGTGCAGGCGCTTATTGGGTCGCGCCTTGATTATGCCAACATCCTGTACTTAGGTTTGCCAGAGTACCTTCTCCAACGCCTACAAATAGTTCAGAACTCGGCGGCGCGTGCCATCTTTGGCCTCCATTGGCGCACCAGAGCGTCTGAGCTCTTGCAGACTCTTCACTGGTTGCCCATCCGAAAGCATATCGTTTTCAAGGCACTCACTTTGGCCTTCAAAGCGCTTCATTCTACCGGTGCCAAATACATCCAGAGGCGGCTGGCTTTTTATCAGCCTTCCAGATCACTGAGGTCAGAGTCGTTGGCTCTTGCCACGGTTCCGGTTGTAAGAAGAGTGCGGGTTGGTGGCCGGTCTTTTAGGCGCTTGGCGCCCCAGCTGTGGAACACTCTGCCGGTCACTCTTCGCAGGAACGCTAATCTGTTAGCCTTTAGGAAGGATTTGAAATCTTGGCTGTTTGTTCAGTAGGGTCCCCTCCTCCTCTTTTCTGCTCCCTGTCCGTTTTGGGTTAAAAGCGTCGGGACACTCCTTGGAGTAGCTGAGCGCTATATAAAACACCCCCTAACATAACATAACATAACAATACACATGGTATAATGTTGCCATCCTCAAAATGGCATGACCTTAATAGCTGGCCCTTCCAAGCGATGGAAAACCATGAAAACCCATTTCAATGGCTGAAGGGGACTGGCTAAAAGTCCACACTCTCTCTATGTTTCTACTTATTGTACTTTATTGAAGAATTGATGGCATTAAGTCTCTAGGGAGCTACAACTGTCTATTACCAGACTTAAAAATGCTTAATGAAAGTACTATTTTGCATACTCTCCATTTGTGAAGTGCTCTATAGCACATCTCTCTCTTTTATGAGTATTTAAAACATTGATCATGTGACTCTGGCCTCAATAATAATTTGTGAGCCTGGCTCCTGTGTGTGCAATAAGGGCCAGAGGTTGATAGTTTTGTCACAGTAGGACATCTGCCTTCAGGAGTAATACGTACCTATAGAATAAGGAAATTGGCCCAGTTTGTGAAGGAAACACAAATCTTAAAGTAATTCTAAAAGATCATCAGATGAAACTTCATCACAGCTCTGACTTTGTGGGTACTGAGAAATGCAGCATGTTTCTGTAACATGTTCACACTTTTCCTGCAGTGATCTGAACTGTAATATGTTGAAAACGTTCAGAAACTCTTTGGAAATAGATGTTCGCAGGGAGCAGAGGATGAACAAGATTATGGAATATGGCTCTTCTCTACGGTAAGGTACCTGGATTATTTACATTTTACTTGGCTAGTTTTAACAGTAGTATTTGACACTCCTTGAGTTTCTTGATCTAAAAATGTGTCAACAAATGAACACTGAGATGGGCTGGAGCATGGAGTTTGAATATGAGAATGGAAGTGTATCCCTTACCTTTACGCTAAAAAATCGTCTAGCTATATCAGAACTCTGACCATCACCCACCCAGGCCCACCTGGAGTGTCTGCTATAGTGTTGACCTTTGTTAATCAATAGAAGCATATGGATCTAGGCCACCATAATTTGAGTATCTCTGAAGCAGATATTGCAGCCTATGAGGCCCTCAGAGTAGGTGCTCAGTAGAGTAGAAGAGGTGGTAGAAGTGCACAATACTTGATCCCCTTTGCCTCCTGAATGAGGGCCTCATTCTCTGCGCTCATCTGCTCCAAAGATGCCCAGACGAGGCCACTCTTGGCCATCAGCTGAGTATAGATGCTCGCTGTTGCTAACACTATAACCCTGTAGACAGGCACTGTGGTCATGCTAGCTTTGTGCCACTGTGTACGTTTGTCAGCGGTGCGGCACTCAGCAGGACACTGGTGGCAACATCCAGTTGTGGAGCATGCCAGGGTGCACCAATTGGGTTCATAAAAACTAAAACACTTGCACTGATGTCTTACTGCATTAACTACTGATGGTAGTATCTGACTACTGTTCCTCAAATTCTGACACTATTTGCGAGTACTTAGTGCTTACACAGGCCAGCTGGAGAACCCCCCAAGTGGGTAATATGAATTAAATTTAATTAAAATAGATTTATAGAGCACACAGCTGCCCAAACGTGTCAAGGCGCCATACCACATAGGTCCAAACAGAGGGAGCAAAACAGCATCCTAAAAAAAACCTACATAGGTTAGATGGTAAAGAGCCAGGTTTTGAGACACTTCCTGAACAACCTATGATTTTCAGTCACTACGATGTGACCAGATATGGAGTTCTAAAGTTTAGCCATGCCATAAAAAAAGGATCTGCTACCCCATCTTGTGCGTAAAACTCTGGAAACCACACTCATCCTACTTGCAGCAGAGCAGAAAGGGTATCTTGGTGAGTATCCCTGAAATTGAGATCTAAGAAATTTCAGGCCTACACTGTGTAAGAGCTTGCATGCTAAGTGCAAGGCCTTGAACATAACCCTTTTTGCACTGTAGGCCAGTGCAGTTTCTTCATCTCTTGAGAGACTGACTGAAATGTAGGAATATTTAGCAAGAGTCGAGCTGCCATATTTTATATTGCCTGTCCTTTATTGACAGAACTCTCAGGTACAAAGCATTAAAATAGTCCAGCATGGAAGAAGCAAGGGTAGGACAGCCATTTTGTGCGATCCAAGTGGAATATAAGGAAACATTTTCTCAAAGTTCTAATGATATTGATGCACCTAGAGACAGAGTGACTAACCTTGGTGTCAAAAGTGAGTTTATCATCAAAGATAACATCTAGATTCTTAGCTGATTTAGAAGGTGGTGAGGTGAGCCAAATTCAGTTGGCTTCCAGATATTTGACCAGATGGTGTGCAGCTTACCAAAGATAAGGACCTCCATGTTACCCAGCATTTATCTTAAGACAGTTCTTTTTCATTGAGTTGCTGATTTCCCAGATGCAAAATAATGAAAATAAATAGCTATAGAATGTGCATTGTCCGCAATTGTCACAATGATCTGAATGTTTTTCACATTCAAGAGAAAAAGAAATCGAAAATACTTAATTAGCTAAGCTAGAGATAAGACATATAGGTTAAATAGAGTTGTGCTTTCGGGCGAACTCTGTGAAAAAAGGCTTGGAGGAGAATTGCAAAGCAAGTGCAAAATTAGCGAATGCACTCCTTCCCTTTATTCGTAGATTAAGTTTTGCTTAGTCTGCCAAGTGAAAGCGTGCACACAGCGCTGTGCTTCGTCCAAACACAGCACATCAAAGATACTTAACAAAGGGTGCAACCTTCGTGCACCCAGCTGTAGCACTGCTGAAATGAAGAAAACGATTCTGTGAAGTACGATTTTTCATCCAAGTAAACCAAATGTATCCAAAGTATACCAAATAATGTGCCACTCTTGTATAATCCTTATCTTTACGCTTTATAGAATCACTCCGGAGAGAATATATGATGTTACCACGAATACAAGTTCCACGCATGGCAATACCACGCGAATTTTAGTTCGCAAGTGGCTTTACCACGCTGGAATTTGCAACGAAGGATTATACCACGCATTTTAACCTTCGTTTAAACACAAATAATAAAGAATATTTTCTTACCTGACACCTTCCCGTCTTTCACGAGCAGCCCGTACTTCCATCCACCATCGAAACAAGCGTCAAAACACGTCTGCCAAAATTAAAAAAGGACTACTATTTTGACGTAACGGCACGTCTTTGGGGGAGGCACTTTCCTTTTACCTCGGTGGTACTGAAGTGCGTTTTTTTTAAATTTAATTAACCCGCTCTTTTGTTTATTTTTGGGGGGGAGACCCCCCCAGGCCCCCCCAGCCCCTCCCCCAGCCGACCCCCGCCAACCCCCAATCCCACGCTGAACGACTGGAAGGAATTCCACGCCTCCCCCTAGCCAGAACGTATATGCGCGGTAAAGACTGTCGTTGAAGGCATACGCGTGGAAAAGACGTTTGCGAGGTAAGTGCCTCGTAGTAAACGTCACGCGTAGAAAAACCTTCGTTGAAAATGATGTTTCCCCTCCGGGGACAGCTGTCTTGAACCATCGTATTTTATTCTAACATTTTCATATGCCTTCTGTTGCCCATCCAGGCTTTAACTTTAGCACGTGCGGTCAACTTTACAGCGGACTCTTTAAAATACCCAATGCATTTCGAACCACTCAGGTCTTCGTCACTGTAATAGATTGAAAAAAATGCTAAACCAATCACTCATTCACGGAAATAAAACAGAAAAAAACTGTGCCTTTAAAAACAGAAGACTACCCTAAAACTCTTCCCAGGATAAACTACCCAATGCCACCCTTCTATAATTTATAATCATATTCATGAATTTCAAGAGTATAATATACTCTTTACTTAAACAACGGTGACAGTAATTTGACAAAATTCTAAACAAAAATCAAATCTACATATCACTTAAATCCAATACCCCTTTCAGTTAACTAGTGCATATAAGAAAATCTTTCCTATAAATTTCGCAAAGAATTACAAGCAACGTTCTTTTAGAAGAAAGTGGGTATGTTGGTCGACGTTTCACTCTTCTAACATAATGAATATATAAGAACATCTTCAGGACAACAAAATTCTTTAGGTAGAGAAAGAACCCTAGGGAATGTATCTGGTCCAAGAGAATGCGCAGTCCGAAGAAATGTGTATGGACCATTAATCCAGGTGTTGGAACACTATATTTTTACTTTATATTTTTATTCAGTCACACTCGACTGTTTAAACTCGAGCGCGTTGGAACATGGGTCTTGTATAAACAATACAGCCGTCAAAGTTCGGCGTGTCAGTCGCTGTATTAGAAAACAAACAGATGATAGTTCTGAATGGTGAAAGACGCTGTACTCAATTAGCGTCTTGACAAGCTGCCTTGAAAAGAGGGCATGACCAGCCACGACTCAAACACCTCACCAGAGATACAGGGAGGGAGGAGAATAAAAGCCCAACTTTAACCCAGCAATTCCAACTTGCCCTCAGAGGTTACCCTATGAGGAAAGTTTACTCAGAAATAAAATCAAACTATAACAAACTTGAGAAAAACAAAAACATAAACTGAAAATAATTAAGGTCTGTCCCTTCTAACTGAGACCCAGGCAGGATTTCAGGTTCCTCCTGCTGAAAGCTCTGGAGCTACAGACTTCCAGGATTTCAACGGGGCCTCACAGAAAGTCAAGCCGGCTTACCTTCACCGAATCCAGCCTGCTGTGGCGAGTTGATCGATGTCAGAAGAAAAAACTCCAGAAAAGTTTCTAAGTATAAAACTGAAATTTGACCGAAACCTCCCACTTAGTGTTAATTCTTTAAATATACATATCTCTGGTTTCCTACAATGGATTTTTGTTATTTTGGTGTGTATTTGTTTATAAAAATACTTCCTATTTTTATCAATTGGTGTGGGATTTGTATTGCTTTCTGTGTCTTATTCATTTGATGTATTGGTATTTTTAAATCCTTTAAACTCCTTTGTCCTAAATTAGGCCTGAGTGCTCGCTTCCAGCAATCAAGGGTTGAACAAGAGACAAATTTATTGAGACCTTTACGGAACCCTACCAGGCTGGTGGCATTATTGCTTGTGGTAGGTGCATACTTATGCCTGCCAATAAGCCACTTTCCAACATTCAAGGTGCTCTGAGTCTGTTTTTTCCAGGTGCTTTTTAAAACTTGCTACAACTAGTCTTACTGTTGATCTGATTTTGAAGCCTTCTTTGGTAGTTTCCTTACATTTGATCCGAGACACGCTAATAAAATAGTATTTGAATCAGAATCATCTTCAGATGGGTTCTTATTTTAAGGTTCTCTTGACTGCTTTGTGTTTAGTAGTTCCTTTTATACAATAGAATGTTGTCAAATGGTCCTTGAAACATAAATGCTTTTAGTGGTTTCTAGCTGTCGCACTTCTACTATTTTCCACCTGCAGCACTGCTTAAAGCTGGCTGATTTCACTCAGACCAGACAAAATTGCATTTTAAATCATCCCTATTAAATGACTGCTGCCTCATCCCTATTTATTGACTGTCTTTGATTGCATTTTTTATGTCTTTGACAATGCGTCCATTACTTACTGTTAATGGCATTACTCCTAGTCCTTCTCCCTTGCCTTCCTTCATAAAATATTAGCTCCCTTGCCATCAATACAATAGACCCCTCCTATCCTAAAATAAAAGCGCCTCCCACACCCTCCCCATCCTGTATGTAAACAAGCAGAACCGGATACTCAGTTGTTTCGTACTGGGAGGACGGGATGGAACTTGAAGGAAAGCGAGGGAGAAGGACTAGGAGTAATGCCATTATCGGTAAGTAATGGACGTATTACCTCCCGTCACTCCCTCACCTCCCTACATAACCAATGAGACATAGCAAGTAAATAGAAATGGACAACTGAGTCAAAAACACACCCAACTTTAATAAAGTGCATAGATCATATACAGAAATACCTATATTCCTTCACAAATGACAAAGCTTTGTGACCCAAAAGATTATCATGACGTTGTAACTCAGCAATCCTATAGTGACGAACAAAGATGGATGGAGTTGCTCATGTTGCAGACCTATAAATATCCACAACTGAGGTCACCTGCAACTCAGCCACTGTTGCAGTCATACTGCGTGTAGAACGCCCCTGAATAAGCAGTGGAAGAACCACACTCTTCACCTCAAATTCCAAAATATCCAGAGAATGAATCAATCTACTCAAATTAGCCATTAATGGCTTCTCCCCTTTCTTTACAGGACCAAAATTCACAACTAATGTGTCCCCTTTCCAAAACTACTTCACCACATCCAGGTATCAAAGTAAGGACCTTCTCACGTCCAAACAATGCAATCTGCACTCCTCGTCTGAAGAAGGCTCTGGACACATTCCTGGGAAAATGACTTCCTGACTGGTGTGAAAAGCTGAATTGACAAATGACGGGACCAGGAAAATCATATCCTAGAACACCTTACAAAAAGGATATTTACTAGATAGGGCCCCCAACTTCCAAAGTGCCTAGCAGAAGTAATGACCACCATACAATAAATCTTAATCATCAAAAGCTACATATCTACCTGATCAAGGGGCTCAAATGGAAAACCAGTCAAAGCCTGCAATACTGAGTGCAGATTCCAAGTAGGGAAAGAATGCATCGTTCTGGGAAACAAATTCAACAGCCTTTGGAAAAACCTAGGCATCTGCCCCTTCTCATCCTTCAGATTTTGCCAGGAGCCATTAAATTCTTTAATAGCCTCAGAGTACCTAATGACATAACCATTCCAACTCCAGTCTGCACAAATCAGAAAAGGACTGGTTAAAGTTTTATCCATGTGCTTCCCCAAACACCAGATCGAAAAGAATGCAGAATCGACGACCTTCTAGATGCCTGTAAAGTCACTGCCAACTACTCAGGAACCCCCAATCCAGCTAAATCTCTCAGTTAAACCTCCATGCCATCAAGGGCAAATTCCTCAATGATCACTGGGGAAGAAATAGAAAGAATAGAGAAGACGGGACAACTAGTAGAGTCCATTCCTGACCGCTCCTCAACACCTCCAAGAGAGGGAACCAGTTTGCTTGGGGCCAATGTAGAGCAATCAAAATTAGCTGAGCCCTATCTTTCCTGTCCCTCACCTGAAATAACCGGATCAACTGAAAGGGTGGAAAAGCATATATCAGAACCCGAGGCCAAAGACAAGTCAACTCGTCCATTGTCCAAGCCTGAGGACACCTACACCTTGAACAAAACGTCTGCACCGTGGCATTTTCTTGAGAAGCAAAGAGGTCCAACTCAGGATGACCCCACCTCAGAACAATCTGATTGAACAGATATGGGTGCAGGGAGAAATCCTTGGAAAACGGAATTTCCCTGCTCAAAAGATCTGCCCATACATTCTCCTTCTCTCTAATGCAAAGAGCACTTAGAAACAGTATATAATCCTGAGCCCCGATGAAGGTGTTGTGTGCAATCAAGTTGATGTAAGACTTGGTCACCAGATTTTCGGTCTGAATCAGTACTCTTTCCCCCCTCAGGACTGCCTGAAAATGAATCAAAGCCAGTAGAACAGCCTTGAACTCCCTCCAGTTCAATGACCTCCAAGAGTTTTGTAGAGATCAGAACCCTCTCAACTTGCTCTGACTCCAGCCAAGCCCCCAAACCTGAGAGGCTGACATTCATTGTCACCATGACTGGAGCCGAACGTGAAATGGAGATGCCCTTCTATAGATGATCCTGCTCCAGCCACCACAACAGATCCCCATGGGGCTTTGCTGGCATCTGGATAAGGACATTAAGATTGTGTGGACCTGGAGACTAAAGGGAGAGAGTCCAGCTGACTAGCTTGTACAGGTGAAACTTGGCCCAAGGAACCAGAAATACAGTTGATACCAAGTGACCCTGCACCTGCAACTAATCCACCACCTTTGAAGTTTTCAGAGCCACCGAAGCTAGAACCTGAGCCTGTAAGACGACCAACCTCCTTTCTGAAAGAGTCCCCAGTCACATGTGAGTCTGAAAACGTGCCCTGATGAATATCATGTCCTGGGACGGAACAAAGCAAGATTTTTCTCAATTTATCATAAATCCATGCTAATGGAGGACCTGCAAAACGCTCCCCAAGTGAACCACCAATTGAGACTCTTTTGGGGACTGCAACAACAGATCATCCAAATAGGGGTGAAGGAAAACCCCTTCTGCAAGAAGAATAGCCATCAGAGGAGTCAGAACCTTTGTAAACACTCTGTGTGCTGACTTGAGCCCAAAGGGAAGTATTAAAATGGAAGTGATCTTCCCATATCACAATACGAAGAAACCACTGAGAGGGAACTGAGATAGAAAAGTGTAGATAGGCATCTTAGAGATTCAATGATGTCCAAAAATCTCCTGGACCTACCAGAGGAAGAATCACCAAGATTGTTAACATTTGAAAATTAATGGATCTTATCCAAGAATTGACCCATTTTAGATCCAGGACCTGTTGAAACGACCCTGACACCTTTTGAACAAAAGACAGGATTAAATAAGCCCCCTTGCCTTGCTCTGCATCTGGCACCCTGTAGATGGCCCCATCTGTCATCAATACCCGGATTCCATCTAGAAGAGTCTGCCTCTTCTCCTCAGCAGCCAGAACTGGAGTCAGAAGGATGCCAGTATCTGGGGGAATGTGCTGGAACTTGATAGCATAGCCATTGGCCATAATTTCCAGGACCCATTGATCTTACACATCCTGTCACCACACTGAAAGAAAGTGCTGGATCCTGACTGCCACTGGCAGATGCCAAAGAGGACTGTGTTTGTCAGGAGCCCTTCTAGCCCCCTTCTGAGTCGGGACATTGCGCCTAGGTGAAAAAAAAGGCTGAAACCTTCTCCTCCTAAAAGAGTAGTGACAGGCCTCATGTTTCATGGATGACTCAAAGGATTTATTCCAACTCTTGCCAGCAGAAGAACTACCCCTATAGGACTGGCATGCTTTCTTTCCTTTTAGGTATCATGGTGGGCAACTGTTTCCCAAAGAGGGCCTGACCCTCTAACGGAATCTTCATCATGGCGGACTTCTCCCCAGGATCCGTCTTCCACTGTCTCAGCCATACAGATTTAGCAGCGATTAAAGCCTCTGTGGACATCGCTGAAGAGTGTATGATGTCTGAAGAGATATCTGCAAGCAACCTTGCCTGCTGTTCCCTAGCTTCCAAGAGATCAGAACATTCCAAACCCTCCTGAATGGCTACAGCCAGCTTATCCAAATCCTGAACCAGGGATTGTACAGAATAAGCCAAAAAATACTTGCTTTTATTGCCAAATTCTCCGCTGCAAATGCCCTTTTAATACCAGAGTCCTCTTTTCTGTCCGTGGCATCAATGGAGGTTCAGTCCTCAGGAATGGCAGTCTTACCAAACAAGGTTGCCTGAATAGAGTCCAGGCGAACGGAATAAGAAAAAGTGTCCTCCCCTTCCAATAGATACAACTTCTGCAGTAAACGAGGGACCTAAATCTTATCAACATCCTTATATTCCCTCGTTACCATATACCTAGCATGATCTTGAAAGGGCATGGAAAACCTAGAGGGCTTCAAATATTGGGGAAGAAGGGCACCCTCTTCCTCCACTGCTTGAAAGGATGGAAATCCAAAGTTCTCTTGTACACGTGACCAAATATACCATATCTCTTCTCGTGAGACATATTTCCCCACTGAAGAAGTCAACGGAGCATCCAAATCTGAAGCTGAAGAATCAATGTCAGCCAAAACATCCTTACACTTGGCCACATAAACAGGCTTCCCAGGATGAGCCTGAAGGGCTCTCGCGACTGCTGCTTCAATCATATCCTGAGCCTCCCTGTCATGGCTACCCTAGACATGAGTTGCACACTCCCCACTCCTGGACTCTGAGTGTTGCGAGCCCTCTTGCGATAGAGAGGGACTTCTGCTTCTGAGAAAGACATATTGAATTGAACATGCTTCCGCTTTGTCACTCACTTCCCTTCAAATATAACAATTGAATGAAGCAGACCTAACAGGGGCCAACTAAGAAGGGGAACAGTATCCCAAAATAGACCAATGAGGGTTTGCCAGAAAAACAAAAATTCTTCCACTGATAATAGCCCCAACAATTTCCCCCCCAAAAGTAAAGCAAAACCATCAGAATCGCCCCTGAGTCATACCCTGCATTGCCGAGGTGCTGATCTAGAAGAGCTGACCAGAGCAGGACCACCGGTCTCCATCACAGCATCCACTGATAGCGATCCTTCTCTGCCGCGCTGAGTAAACCAGGATATGCTGTCAAGCTAGGAGATTGCTGCCAGGAGCTTTGCTCTCACCAGGGATCCGACAATGAAGCACCCCCATGCACTGTCATGGAGAAAAAAACTGAAGGTAAGTCTCCTCGGAGACAAAAAAGAACAGGATGGGGAGGGGGTAGGAGGTGTATTTTATTATATGATCGGAGGGGTCTCCAGTGAGCCTCATTTGTTATTTAGGAAGGCAAAGGCGGGACAGAAGTTAATATGAAGTTAGAATTGTGTAAAGAATATTGGGGGCGTGGCCAAGATGGCGGCACGGTAGGACGCAGGACTCTGCTCATCCGGCCCAGCCAAATCATCAGCATTGCAATTGCCCCTTTCCCCATAAAGATTTCCCCCGGCATCAAAGGATACTGACCTCTGCGTATCCTGGGGCTGCAGGGAAGCGCGCTGTCGGTCCTGCGGCCGCGACATATCCTGCGAAATCGGCGCAAGTGGGATCGCCGGTGCTGGCGAGGTGGGCTGGCCCCTGAGAGCGACGGAGTGCCTGCTGAACATTGGCGGCTGCCGGTGTCATCACCAGGAGGCCCCAACAGCCCGTACTCACCCTTCATCTAAGGTAACGGGCCGGGACTGGAACGTGGCCTATCGGACAGCCACCATTTTACCGCTCCTCTTACATCAGCCGGCTTTGTCTCCTCTGTGGCTGCAGACTCCCATTCGGAAGGTCGCATAGCGATCGGCGGTGAGGGACGGGAGCCTCCTCTGTTATGCTTAGCCCCAAGCACACAAAGACCAAAGCTCCCACCTCTCCCCGGCATCTCCCCGGCATCTCCCCGCAGCACTGACGGGCGCCTTGAAGCCTGGGAGACTGGAGGGCCCTAGGGGAAGCGAAGATGCAGTCTAGTCTTCCCCTGGTGTCGTTTGCATGGGGAGGGCCAGGCTGAGGGTGGGGGTGTGGTTTGGGGGGTGGGTATAAGAATGCAGGAGATTAAGGCGACTTCCTCTTCCTGCATTCTGGCATTGTCTGGTGGGATTCGTTTTTGAAGGTGTGTGGGGATATTGGTAGGGATCGTGGGTCCAGGCAGGCCGTCGGAGGAACGAAGGTTGCGGCGGATCACGGCGGGAGCCCACTGGTCGGTGGAGCGGTGCGTGGAGGTGTCCGGTTTCGGCATTTCAGGTGCGGGAGCGGTATGGTTTTGGTCTCGGCTGAGGGGGTGAGGGAGGCGTTGCGAGTCCTTGGGGGGGACAGGCGGGAGGATCTTTTGTGGCTGGGAGTGTTGAGCGAGGCATGGGTGGGGCTCGGGGGTAGAGGAGCGTCACGCGGAGGCCGGCGCAAGAGCCTGCCTCTACACCTGGATGCAGCCGCGTCTGGGCACAGTGAAGGGAGTATGCAGAGGGGAGTGAGGAAGGGTCCCCCCTCGCACACGATGTGTGCTGCCACAGCGGTTTTGTGTGGGGGGCCTGGAACGAGTGGGCAGGCTGTGGTGGAAGGAGAGCCCCAAGTGTTCGGTCCTGTGGGGGGGCGCCCAGGAGGAGGTAGAGAGGGAGGTGGGCAGCGAAGGCGAGGAGGCTGCATGCGTGGAGGGTCGGGCCTTTGGGGAGGGGGCTGGCCCCTTGGATCCTTCGGTGGGCTTGCGTGCCAGTACCCCTGTCGGGCAGGGGGTGGAGGGGAAGTGCCTGGTGGATACCAGGCTGGGAAGTGTGGGGACACCCCCTGGATGCATATGCAGGGTGTAGGTCTTAGGGGCCATTGCCCTCCGTTGTTACATAGGTGGGAGGCAATGGACCTGGAATCCAAGATCAGGGAACAGCAACAACTAGTGCAGGAGTCGGAGGCCAGGTGGGCAGAACTTGAGGCCATCAGGGCATGGGCAGAATGGGAAGAGGAGATGGAGGGGCCACCTACGCCTACCTCGGAGAAGGAGCGTTGGGCAGAGTAGGTGGATAGGGAGAGAGCTGTTAAGGCCCGGAGGGTGCCTGTGGGGGGCAGAGGAGCTATGCAGGGGCAGTCAGGGATGTGCTGGATGGCGGGGAGGCCCGGCAATGCCAGAGCCCGCCCAGGTTGGAGCGACCTGAGGGGTAGGGAGGGGGTTCCCAGCTGGCGGAGGTCAACAGCTGGGTGGCTGGTTCGGCTGGGCGCTAAACGGCCTCAGGACACTGCCTTGAAGCAGCAGGGGAGTCTGCGGCGGCTTTCCATCCAACGCGGGAATGGGCAACGGTGGCGTGTGTGGAGCAGGGGAGTGGAAGTGCTGTGCAGGTGCAGAAAGGAGTCAAGAGAGCGGTCTGTAAGGTGGTGTGGAAGCCTGTGGAGGATGAGTTTGCGTTGGAGTTGGATTATGGTTCGGAGAGTGAGGAGCTGGAGGAAGGGGACATGAGGGGTGACATGGACAAGATGAGGGGGCAGAGCAACTGTGGTCTTGGTGTCTTGCAGGCCCCTCGGAAGAAGACGGGCAAGGCAAAGTTGTCCACCTCCAAAGCCAGCAGCTCAGAAGGACGGCCGGAAGTGACGCAGACGCCTTTGTCAGGTGAGGGAGAGTGGTGGTCTGCGTGGGAGGAGGGCCCAAAGGAGGGCAGGAAGAAGGCGTGCAGGTCAGTTGGAGTGGGGAGGAGTCGGTGAGGGAGGCAGGGGGGGCGGCCGGTGTGTCAAAGGTCGGGGTGCACGCAGCTGCATCAGGTAAGATGGTGGTGATGGCCGGGGTCCAGACTGACAAGCCTGAAGGGAAAGAGGATGTGACGGACAGGAAGGTGGACAAGGACGGGAAAGGGGAGGATAAGCATCAGAAGAAATTGCACTATATGGGTTTGGCCATGCCCCTGGGGTCTCACTTATCCGAGAAGATTAAGAGTAGAATTTGGAAACATGAATACGTAGACGTGTTCAAGTTTCTGCACAGGGAGGTACAGGTGAAGGAAGGATCTAAAGAGGAAGAATGGGAGCTGACTCGGCGTCCCAGGGTGCCAGTGAATATGGAGAATTGGACATCTGCCTTTCTCATCTACGCAAGTAACTATTGCAAGAAGCACCTGGATAGGGCTATTCCCTTGTTGAAGTACATGGACAATATCAGAAAGGCCCAGTTACAGTTTGGAGGCTTTACCTGGCTGAGTTACAATGAGGAGTTCCGGGCACGGGTTAGCGTGAACCCTGAAAAGCCTTGGGGTGAAATTGATCAGGAGCTGTGGATGCAGTGGATGGCATCAACACATTCGTCGGTGTCCACGCACACGGCTAGTCGTTTACCGGTTCCCTATCGGTCCTTTCCGTTGCGGCCCACCCAGTCTGGGGCGGGAGGTGTTGTTACACCTGCAGGACAAACCGCTCCCTCGGCTAAGCCGGGCACCAGCACCACTGGTGTCTGCTGGAGCTACAACAAGGGGTATTGCTAGCGATACCCTTGTAAGTTCAAGCATGACTGCTCCAAATGTGGGGGACAGCATGCGGTCATGCAATCTTTCACATTGGTCACACCTTCGGGGCAGCGGCTAAACGCAAATGCGAAGGGTAGGGGGCACCCTGGACAGAAGGGCGTCTACTCCGGTTAAGGTGGAGGGGATGGCCCCATGGCTCGCGTGTTACCTAGACATGGAGGCAGCGTTGAAATTGCAATGGGGTTTCACGGAGCGCTTTCGAGTGGGCTACCAAGGACAGAGGATGCGGAGATGTGCGGATAACCTTAAATCAGCTAAAGAATTGCCCGGGGTGGTGGCGGCTAAATTGCAGAAGGAGGTTTTGGAAGGTAGGGTGGCAGGGCCATTTGCGGATTGGCCCCTTGAACATCTGTTTGTTTCCCCATTGGGAGTCGTGCCAAAGAAGGAGGAGGGTGAATTTTGCATGATGCATCACCTCTCTTGGCAGGAGGGTCGGTTCGTCAATGACTTTATTGCTGAGGTAGACTCCTGAGTGCTCTATGCGTCGGTGGATGGCGCCATTCACCTGGTGCAGGTGAGCAGGCCGGGGGCAGAATTGGCAAAATATGATATCATATCAGCTTTACGCCATTTGCTGATTCATCCAGCGGATTTTGCTCTGTTGGGCATGCAGTTTGCGGCGGCCATTTACGTGGACAAGGTCTTGCCCATGGGGTGTGCCATTTCCTGCGCGCTTTTTGATATGTTTAGCACATTTTTGCAGTGGGCTGTTACTCCGATTAGCGGGCATCTGGTCGTGAGGCACTACTTGGATGATTTCCTTTTTATCGGACAGATTCAATCAGGAGACTGTGGCAGGGCCCTGGCACAGTTTCAGGAGATGGCATTGCGGTTTGGAGTGCCCTTGGCGCCAGAAAAGACAGTTGGGCCTAGCTGCTGCTTGACTTTCTTTGGGATTGAGCTGGATTCCATTCAATAGATGACTCGCCTCCCGCCGAAAAAGGTGGAGGAGATTCGGGCATGTTTGTTGTGGGCGATTGGAGAGAAGAGGATTGAGCTACGGGCTGTGCAACAACTGCTGGGCTTCTTGAACTTTGCATGCCGGGTACTGAGGGTGGGACGGACGTTCTACAGGCGGCTTGGCATGGTCATGTCGGGGCGATCTTACCACACCACAGGGTCCGGATCTCCATGGGGGTGCGGGCTGACTTGCGGACATGGCTGACGTTCCTCTCTGACTTCAATGGGGTGTCTCTAGACTTTGAGGAAGAGCGGACGGTTTGGCAGATTCAGATTTACTCTGATGCAGCAGGGGCGGCAGGTTTTGGCATCTTTTGGGATGGCAGATGGTGTGCTGAGGAGTGTCCGGCCCATTGGTTGAAGCAAGGGAGGAGCATTGCGTTTTTGGAATTTTTTTCCCTGTTGGTGGCATTGGAGGTGTGGGGGTCGGAATTTCGGATCAGATCAGCGTTGTTTTATGTGGACAATATGACTGTGGTCGAGTTGGTCAACCGACAGAGGGCAAGAGATCTGAGAGTGCTGCGTTTGTTGAGGAGTTTCATGCTGCAATGTTTGAGGTTGAATGTGGTTTTTCGAGCCAAGCATGTCCCTGGAGCGAATAATGACATTGCGGATGCTTTGTCTCGTTCGCAGTGGCAGCGGTTCCGGAGGTTGGCGCCTGGAGTGGACCAGTGCAAGACCGGACTGCCGGCCGGCATCTGGGCCTTGGGGGAGTGAGGGTGTTAGGACTGCTGGAGAAATTTGTGGCGGACTCAATGAGGCAAACCTATAGGCTGGCGTGGGAGGACTTTGGCTCATTTATGGGATGGCGACAGGAGGCGGCATGCGGAGTTCATTCAGTGATTGAGCAAGGGGTTTTACAGTTTGTATTACACTGTATTGACAAGGGGTTGTCGGCCGCGACCATTGCGGGGAAATTGGCGGGGTTGTCCTTCTATAGTACTTTGTTTTTCGGTTTCGACCCTACAAAGGATGTGGTCATTGGTAGGATGCTCGGGGGTTGGGGTAGGGAGCAGAGGCGGGGGTGTTGAGGGAAGCAGTGACTTCTGAACTGTTGGTCCGGTTGGTTGAGGTGTTGCCGTTGTGTTGTTACGATAGTTTTGAGGTTCGCATTTTCAGGTTGTGTATGGTATGGATGCTTTTTTGGGCTTTTAGGGTCTCTGAATTGTTGGGGACAAGGTCCAGAAGCGGCAGGAGGTTTGAGGAGGTCAGGCTGGAGATGGGTCGCCTGGGGATTTGGTTGGGTCAGTCTAAAACGGATCAGTTGGGGAGGGGTAAGTGGGTCTGGCTGTGTGAGAGTGGGTGGGGGGAGTGTGCCCGGTGGCTGAGTGGAGGGCGTTAGTGACTTTTTCGGGGACAGCAGTGGGGGAGATCTTTTGTCATGCGTCTGGGGCTAGGGTCATGGCTGCACAGTTGTTGGCGGTTTTGCGAATGGCAGTGGGTAGGTTGGGTTTGAACCCGGCAGGTTTTGGGACACATTCTTTCCACATTGGGGCAGCGACAGCAGCGGCAAGGTTGTGTTGGGTTGGGTTGGTCTTGGGACAGGATACGGCGGATTGGTAGGTGAAAGTCCCGGTGTTGTGAACGGTGTGTCAGGAACTAGGGTTTTGGGGGTTAGAGTTCTGGGTTGTACGGGGTTGATGTTCGCTGCATACCAGGATGTATACTAATTCCTTTTTCTTTCGTAGGTTGCGTGGGTGGACCGGGGGCCAAGACGGTCACATGGATTGTGGGGCATTCGTTTGTGCACTGGGCCTCCGAATACGCAGAGAAACAGGTGTACAGCCATAACCTGGGACTCAGAGGACAACAACATGAGGTGCTTTGGTGGGGGAAAGGGGGAATGCGATGGGGGCACTATTGCCCTGGCTCGCGAAGATGGTCCCTCAGAAAGGATGCCCGGATCTGTTGATTATTCATTTGGGGGAGAATGACTTGATTCAGCTGTCGGGTTTGGGGCTCTTGCAGCTGATGCAGAGGGACTTGGAAGTGATGAAGCAGAAATTATCTGGGACTTGCATTGCATGGACTGAATTTGCTCCCAGGAGGATTTGGAAGAGGGCGATCAAGCATGGGGCAGTCGAGAAAGCTCGGAGGAAGTTGAACAGGGCTATGAGGGTTTTTTTGTGAGGACAGAGACATTAAGGTGATAGCCCACCCAGGACTACGACTTGAAGAGAGACTGCTTTTTAGGGATGACGGAGTGCATCTTTCGACGCTTGGGAATGCCTATTATATGATGGAAGTGAGGGATGTGGTGAGCAAGCTGTGGAATGAGGCAATATGGTGGCACATGAATGCATGAGGGGACGGGGCGAAAGATGCACAGTAGAACACTGGGGGGGGGCAGGTAACCGCCCTAAAGGGGGTTCCCTGGTTGGCGGTATTTGGGAGGGGTGGGGGAGTCACTAGCGGGTGCACCCACCTCTCGTAGGGGGGAGGAGTGACCGATGGGGGGCGACTGGAGGCATGAGAGTAGTGCCAGGAGGCTAAGAGAGATCGGAAGAAAGGGATGAAGAACGGAATGGGGCAAGGAGTGGAATGGAATGGGAGTCCGGAGTGTATGAAGGTTGAGTTGATGTTGTGGGGGAGATTTGTTGTTGATTGTTGTATTATGGTTGTTTATGTTGGTGCAGTCTGGTTCTTATAAAATGACCTTTTACGCTTCAACATCAGTGTGGCCTGATTATTGCGCGATCCCACGCTCTGAAGGAGAGGGCCCGCCCGGGACACAACGGGGCAGGCATTTCCCATCCACCCATCCTTCCAACATTGCTCTACCTAACTCCTGAAGGCTGAGGCAATTATAAGGCCGCCACGACAGGCCGAGACAGCCTACAGATGCGTTCTGCACCCTGCATTCCAGTGATTCCAGGCCCGACTCGTGGCTTGTTTACTGTGAGGCCTGCGACTGGGCCAGGAGGGCTCCACTTGAATATCCAGGAGGAGAGTGCACAGAGAAAGACTTAAGGGTCTTGAGGCATAAGGCATGAGACTTAAGGGTTCCACATCGTGCCCAGAATGTCAGGCCCCGACAAATTCATCGCCCGGCAGATACTGGCCGACTGCTCTCTAATGATTCGCTCCTGATGCACACAAGCAACATCCCAGCACTGCACAAGGCCCCCCCAAAGGGTTTGTAACCTCCCTCATGCCTGATCTTTGCAGCAGTGGGACCAGAGGGGCTCTTAGCCCAGACCCCCTCCCCCACGTGGCACCATTCCATACCCTGACCGACTGGCAAAGGAGGGTCCTTCGCACGCTACCCCTGGGCCCTACCATCACTCCTTTTCTGTTGGCTGGTGGCCGGCCACTCCTCGTGAGTCATATTGCACTAGGGCACTGTGTGTTGGAACAGTTGGGACACCCGTGCAACGCTTACACATGTAGCCCTGAGACTACAGATCACAACAAGACGTCTTTTGAAGGATTGGTGCTCTCCTACCACACACTCTGAGTTGCTGGGAGACCGCCGCCGCCGTTAGTAATACTCCGGTTTTCTCCTAGGATTACAAGACTCGGCGACCTCACATGCTCTGCACTCTCTCAACTTAAGGCCGTTTCCTGATTGCATGTTGAGTTTTTACGGAGTTATGCCCAAGTAAAAACTACTCGGCCTCGGTCACTAGTACGGTACGTTTATACACGTGGTCGGAGTAGTTGAAAAACATTCAAATATACATAAAAATGTGAGCATAACACAAAAAGACAGATCACCAAAAGTCCAAAAACAATTAAAAAATGAGAAATTAGTTTGCAATCAAGCCGCATTAGATGCAATTGTCATTCAATGCATTAAATGGGTAGTTGTGTCTTTTCTTGAAAAATAGTGCTCATGGGTGTGGGGAGTGACACAGCGAAGAAATAGGGAAGTGGTAGTGAGGGACAGGGTAAAGGTGTTTGTGACATAGATACAATACACACTATATACAAATAAGCCTTTCCAGCCTGTCAAGGTCAATTAGTTCCACAATACATTGCTCATTGGTACATCTTTAATTAGTACATTCTGATCCATGAGCATGTGGAGGTTTAGAAAAGACGGTCTACGTTTCAACCCCCATGGAGAGGAGGGTTATTGATGGCCCCACAGCGGGGTCTTCATCAGGACAGTAGATCACCTATGGGTAATGAATAAAGTTCAGTACCTAATATACTAAGAAGGGTTGGCCTCACAGCGGGGTCTTCATCAGGACAGATTTATCAATATAATTCATGGCGGCACGTGTACATGGCCCTTTTCTTCCCTTCTTTTTCGCGGGACTGCACACCATCCAGCATAGCGCTCCTGGCCTCTTCCTTCCCGCCTGGATCTTAAAATAGTCAGTCTTAATGCCCGGGGTCTCAATAAACCAGTAAAGCGTAGGGCGGTCCTGTCCTTACTAGAGCATTCCAGGGGAGACATATGCCTCAGTCAAGAAACTCATTTATTGCAGTCGGACACCCACCATATGTGCCACAGTCATTTCCCCCACCAGTTCAGGTCCCCTACCAACAGTAAAAAGAAGGGAGGAGTAGCTATTCTGGTGGCCAAACACTGTAGGGGTTCGGTGATAGGACCGATTACAGAAATCAAGGGACGCCTCCAGGTCGGTCCCTCCTCCTGCCCCATTGCTTCCATCTATTCCCCTAATGAGCGTGGGTGGGTGTTTAGGGACGCTTGGCGCTGTCTGCACCCCAACGAGAAAGACTTTTTATATTATTCAGCTGCTCACAAAACGTATGCACATCTAGACCACTTCTTAGTTACGCCAGCTGCTTGGACCCTGGTAACGGAGTCTACCATTGAAGCCCGCGCCCTCTCTCACCATGCACACATTACCCGATCCTTGTGCTTCCCTTCTGCGCACCCTGCCTTCACTCCGCGCTGGCGCCTGCAAGATTCCCTGCTCAGGTCCCCAGATGTGGTCACCGACATTAGGCGATGCATTACTGATTATATAGCGACCAAAGATAGGGCTGACACACCACTCTCCTCGGTATAGGAAGCACTGAAGCTAGAGGTGCGAGGTGCCCTCATTGTTAAAGCTGCCTATGAGGACAAGACTAGATGGGAGAAACGTGCGGAACTAGAGGCAACAGTTAAAGAATTAGAGACCATACATAAACGCACGGGTGCTCCCCGCATATGGCGGCAGCAAGAGAAGGAATGCCTTCAGCTCCCCCGTCTGGACCTCGACCGAGCTGAACATTTGGTGATACACCTGAAATATAAATATTTTGTTGGCTCTAATAAAGGTGGCCGTATGCTAGCGCACTGCTAGCGTAGCCAGCAGGAAGCACACTCGGTTAAAATGCTGCGTGATGGATCCGGTTGACTCCTAACTGATGACGCCTGAATAGTTTCAACCTTCTGTTCCTTTTATCACTCCCTCTATGTGGCGGACCCCTCCCTGCCACCCGACCCTACCGAATACCTGGGATATACAGCGGTAATACCTCTGCCCGAAGGCGAAGCTACCGCTCTGATAGCGCCTATTCGCATTGAGGAAATCATCTCGGCGATAGCCTGACTGAAACTCCAGAAGGCTCCCGGGCCGGATGGCTTCAGTGCTCTTTTTTACAAAACCTTCTGCGCCGACCTCGCTCCTCTACTCCCCCGCCTGTTTAACTAGTTCCCAGACTCTGAATCCCCCACCCCATCTATGCTACAGGCATCTATATCAGTTATCCTCAAGCCGGGCAAGGACCCTGAGCTATGCAGTTCCTATCGGAGAATTTCCGTGTTGAACATAGACGCGAAGCTATTTTCCAGTATCTTAGCACATAGGCTGAACCCCCACATACCGGGCCTAGTTGATCCGGATCAATCCGGCTTTATTCAGGGCGGCAATGTGAAGACAATACTAAATGCGTTTGCCATCTAATCGATAAGGTACATCGGTCCAAATGGGAGGCTCTTGAGCGCTTCGGAATGGGACCTCGATTCCGATGCTGGATCGCGAGCATCTACAGTGTCCCCCAGGCGGCGGTCCAAGTGAATGGCTTGCTCTCTGAGCACTTCGGAGTGGGACTGGTGACGCGGCAGGGGTGCCCCCTCTCCCCCCTACTTTTCGCACTATATATGGAGCCTTTAGCTCAGCAACTTCGGGATAACCCACAGGCACAGGGCATCCCCTTTGGATTAGACCATCATCTCATTAATTTATATGCGGACGATATTATCTATTCAATTGCTCATCCCCTGTCCTCTCTGCTGGCCATTATGCAGGACCTTCAGACCTTCAGTCAGTATTTTGGTTTTAAAAGTAACACGCAGAAACCCCAAGTTCTCAATCTTTCCACTAGTCATCACACAGAGGAGGCTCTCTGGCTTCGGTTCCCCTTTGATTGACTATCTGGGGAACTCACGTACCTTGGCCTGACACTCCAAAAGACTCTAGCGAAAATGGCAGAGGTAAGCTACTCTTTGCTCCTATCATAAATCCGCATGGACCTTTCCCGCTGGCGTCGACTACCACTGACGTAGTTTGGGAGGTTATCCGCAATCAAAATGAACACCCTCCCAGGAGTCCTGTACTTGTTCCAAACCCTGCCGCTGGAACCTCCACCGCATGTCCTGCGACAAATACAGGCAGCAATCGAGGGCTTCGTTTGGGGTCCGATATAGGATAGGATAGGATAAAACTTTATATAGCGCTCGAATGCCAGCGTCTTGGCGCTGGTGTAAGTGGGAATGGTGCGAATTTCGTTATCTGATTATATTAAACCAAACAGCCAAGTCTTCAATTCCTTCCTAAAAAGCCGTCTATTAGGTTGGAACCTAATGGATGTAGGCAGTTTGTTCCATAGCTTTGCAGCACAGTGCAAAAAGGTCCCCCCCACCCATCTTGCTCTTCTAATTCTGCCAATCTGAAGAACGCCTAACTTATTGGATCTTAGGGGACGGGCTGGGAGGTAAGGCCTAAACATTTGTTGAATGTCTTTAGCGCCTCCCCCATAAATAGCTTTGTGGACCAGACACAGCGCCTTAAATTTCACTTGTTGCTGTACGGAAAGCCAATGAAGAGCTCTTATTCCTGCGAATGTTGATTGGCCTCTTGGTTTATTCAGGAGAAACCTGGCAGCAGCGTTTTGCAGCCTACTCATCAATGTTTTGTTTATTCCTAGCAGCAGGCCATTGCAATAATCTACCTTGGACAGTAATAAAGCTACTACCACTGTCTTTTGCAAATCCTGTCCTATAAAAGGAAAGATTTTTCTGAGCATTTTTATGAGAAAAAAACAAGACGAGGATAGGCTATTTACCTGGGCGGTAAAATTTAACTGATTGTCAAAAATTACCCCGAGGTTTCTTACCTTGGGGACTTGGCTGGGACAAATTCCAGCTCTCACTAGCCACCAGGAGTCATTCCACATAGACGGCCCTTGACCAAACTCGATGATCTCCGTCTTGTCAGTGTTTATCTTTAAAAAGCTATGGTTCATCCATGTGATTATTTCATCCAGACAGGTATGGAACTTAATAGCCGTGTCTTCGGGTTGTTTGCTTATTGCAATAATCAGTTGGGAATCATCTGCATATGAAACCAATACAAATCCATGTTTCTTGACTAGTTTCGCCAAGGGCACGACATAGATATTAAACATGGTTGGTGACAGTGCTGAGCCCTGTGGGATCCCACAGGGCAGGTGAAAACTCTCTGACTGCATGCCCTCCCAGTACAAACTCTGTTCTCTGTCGTCCAAAAATGACGAGAGGAGAGACAGAACTGACCCATCAGTGCCAACCTCCCGCAGCCTTTGCACTAACACCGCATGGTTCACGGTGTCGAAGGCTGCCGACAGATCCAATAAAACCAGAACTGCCTTGCCCCCTCTTTCTACCACACCTAGGATCTCTTCCGTTGCTACAATCAGAGCAGATTCCATTGAATGGTGTGATTGAAAGCCGTGCTGAGTAGAATCTAGCAGATTATTAGTGTCCAAATACTCGGTTAATTTCTTATTTACTGATTTTTCCAGAATTTTAGCAGCTATGAGCAGGCCGGCTATTGGGTGATAATTTTTGGGTTCCGAGGGATATCACCGAGATTATACAAAACCCAACTACAACGACCCAAGAAACATGGGGGACTAGACTTTCCTAACCTCACTCGATATTTGCATGCTTCACTTTTATGGTATTTAGTGGAATGGAACCGTCCCATGACAGAAAAATATAGGGTATTCATGGACCAGTCAGTCGCGGGCCACCACATCTGGCGGGTGGCCTGGCTGCCACGGTCGCCCCACGCTTGGGGACTAGCTTGAACAGGGTCTCACAGAGGGCCAACCTGACCTCATTCCCCTCTCCTCTGACCCCGCTCTTTTCTAATCCCGCTTTCCCACCTGGAATGTCCACCAAAACAGTAGGGTGGGTACAAGAGGGTTGTAAATGCTTAGGGTACATATTTAACCTCCAGGGCCTTATCCCCTTTAAGGAACTACAATCGGACTATAAATTACCCACCACTGACATTTATTTACATTCCCAGTTGATACATTGGATTTCGGAACCTAACACACGTTCCCTAGCCTTCCAGGCAATTAAGCCATTTTAGAAGTGGATACTTACCAAAAAAGATGATAAAAGCCTTATTTCCGAAATGTACTCCTTTCGTACCTCGGCCTCCCTACGGCCCCGCACTGCAGGATAGAAACGCTGGAAAATAGAGCTAGGGTGTGCGATGTCAGATAAGAAGTGGGAAGACATATTCTACCGAGCACACCACACTACGTTCTCCGCAAGCCACACTGAGACAGCCTTCAAAATCGCTACCTACTGGTACTACACCCCCGAAAGGATATCCAAATGGCAACCTCAATGTACCATCCTCTGCTGGAAGGGGTGCGGTAACCCAGGGACTCTTCTTCATTTACTTTGGCACTGCCCCAAACTAACCCGCTACTGGGAACGGATTCTAGATTATATTGACTTGGCCTTTAACACTTCCATACCCCGACTTCCTGCTTGCACACTCTTACGTCTCCCCAACGCACTAACCTTTCCATTGCGCTCAAGCAGGGGACGACAGATAGCACTTGCACTAAACGCTGCACATAGGGTTATCAGGACTAGGTGTAAATCAGTCAAAGTACACGATCATACACATTGGCTGCACCAACTATGGAATCTTCTAGCAATGGAGAAACTCTCCATGGTGGCGGGAAGGAAAGGTAAAGATTACGCCAAGACTTGGACTGCCTTTTTAACTATCATCGCCACTGAATTCCGGTACCTGTCCTGCCCGCAATACCACTGGTATCCTGAACCTAGTTCCGGATGACACTGCAACCAACCCATAAGTGCATGACTTATCGGATTTATCTTCCCCCTGACGAGATGGCCCCTGAAGCACCCAAGGCCCACGTAGGGATGCACAAGTCTCTATTTTCTGATATGCTCACTGAGGAGAAAGGGTGGGGGTGGGATGGGTCTTAAGGGTTTTCTTTCTTTCCTTTTTCACTGTTCTTTAGGGTTCCTATGTTAGGTTTATTTTTCACATATGGAACACTTATTAGATCCTGCGATCTTCAGTGGTTCACATTTGCGGTACCATAACTCGTTACTCCACAACAGATCTACCTTGGCACCGACTAATAGTTACTGTTTCTTCTCCTTTGAACGCGGCCGGCCCTGATGGGTTGTAGGCGGCTTGCTGTGTTAGATCTCTAGAAGCTCCGCTATGTTCGATGCCCTGCTGATATACCCGCTTCACAGCTAGCCGGCCCGCTGGGTTGTAGGCGTACTGCGCATGTTTCTCTGATTGTGTTCTGCCAATAAAACAGATTTAATACTAAAGAATATTGGAAGCTGTTGTAGAAATTAATCAAGTCAAACACATGACATAAAAAAGATCTCATTATGAGGTTTTGTACAATGATGGAGAGTGTCTCTCTCACAAAGTAACTAATGGTTCATGGGTCTTTGTAACAGATGATCCAGGATTTTGGGCGCTATAAATCTATGATAATTTTTTGGGGATCCCTAAAAGATGCAGCACATTTCCATAACCTTCCTTTGTAAATTAGTTGAAAAAATAGGTGTTATTGTCAGCCAGGACGAGGTATATTGATAAGGAGGTGAAGGAGAGGAAGGTTTTGAGACTGCAGTGTTGGTCCGCAGGAGAGCAGCGATGTGGAAGTAGAGGATGTCGAGAAGACAGAGAAGCTGTTTCATATCCATATTAGACTGCAGATGTTGGTGGTGGGCTTGAAATGGAAAGTTGGTGAATGGAGGAGATGAAAGGCAGGATAATGGAGAGGGTTTCAGAGTAAAGCATGTGGATTTCGTAGCAGGGGGGCATTCACAGTAGTGAAAAGAGAATTGTGAACCTTCCAATGCTTCTTAAGCACGACTACATGTAGCAAAGGCATTTGTATTCATGGTAGGCCTATAGTTGTCATTTTATTTTCTTTGGTTTCTTTTCTTACTGTATTTTCCATTGGAGAGTGGTTCTTGCTGTATATGAAAGGAATGAGATGTTTTAAGTACGCTGCTAAGGGCCTCTTGTGACATGCAGTGAGATCAAGTAAATATGCATACCGTGTTGGTGATTGATGCTAGCTAATTCATGGATGTAGAGTTTTATGTTTGCATAACAAAGTAACTTAACTCACCTTATGCACTTGAATCCTTAAGTTGTCCCATCTGGACGAGTTGCTTGCAGCTAATAATTTAATGGTTACATTCCGTAGGCAATTTGTGACCTCGACCTGGAGTAAAGGTTAGCATATCTCTGTATGGTTGTCGTGTAGTTATTTGGTGGACATCCTCTAGGTAGAGAGTGTATCTTCCAGATGATGATGTATTCCTTCTGTAGGCCTCACTAGCTGGACCTTTTTGTTAGGAGGCACATTCCTTTAGTGCCTCGGTGTGGAAGTGGTCCTTGCAGTGATGTCTGTTGATCCTCACATCCCACACTACAGATAGGGGGGCACATTTCACAACAACTCAATTCAATGAAAAACTAATCCTTGCCATGGGTACTATCTTATGTTACATTATGTTAAGTTAGGTTAAATTACATAGATTTGTATAGCAGGAGTTCTGCCATTTATGTAGCCTTGCAACGATATTGAAGTTTTGGCAACTTTACGCCCTGTTCTTCAAGATTCCATCTGATTTCTGGTAGTTTGATATGCGTAATCAGTAGTGCGTGAGGGTAATATGATGCTTTTGTGTATGGTTGGTCATATGTGTGATGTTTTGGCTACCCGTGTTTGATATGTGTATCCAGAGACATCAGTCTGTTTTGGTACATACAAGCAACTAAACCTGCCAATGTACTACGTTGGCATCAGGTTTTCCACGTTCATTAAACAAAATGCAGTCATGAGACATTTGTTGGGCTTTTTTACATGAGGAATATAGCTATGCTAAGCTTTCGACCTTTCTTTAATGTCTAATTCCATTATTCAAGATACGTCTCTTTGAATTTAATGATATCATGTCCAATGGAAAAGAGGAAATACGTTATCTGTCCACGATGGAAAGAAGCTTCTAAGTCCGCTAATTATCTGCTTGACTCCCCATCTAACCTTATGTGACACAATCGTATATATTACACATTCAGCGATGTGCTAATTATGAAAGCCACAAAGGGAGCCGCATGTCATCGTTAAAGCTACAATTACTGGCGGTGTCTTACAAGGAGCAGCGATGAGGCTGCGGGTGCTGCCATGGCGCAGACATCAAATCCATTTCCGGTAATGAGTCCATGTATGAAGACGCGGTCCTTGATGAGAGGCAGGCCACGCGCTGCCCTGTCTGCCTCACGTGCTCAGCCATCCACCTGTCTCCATCTCTCTCCCACAACCTCTGTTGGCAGGGCGGGACTGGGAACCCAAATCAGCCTGGCCAAGTTTGACAGACCAGCCACCAGGAGGGGGCGGGGCCTGCAAGTGTGAAGCGCTGCTACTAGTGTTACTGGGGGTCGATATTGTAGCACCGCTGCAAAACCGGCCCCCACAGCTGTAAAACTGGCCCCCATCCTTCCAGCCTCCCGGGGAAAAGCCCTCCTGCTGGGCACACTCTTTCCCTTTCACCCTTTCAATCCATTAGTTGTGCTGTTGTGATTCTTCCATGCAGGCTGTCTTTGATTTTTCTCTGTTTCTCTCCCAGGACTGTTCACTTGCTCTGCTGCTGCCTGTGCTATCCCTGTTTGGGGTGTGAATAGATGTAGTAAAATAATGAAGGTCCAAACCAGGTAGTTTTCCATGTAGGTTTATTAAGGTAAGGAGTTACATAGGGGAGAGCCCCACCAGGAGCAGCCTCACTGCTGCTCACCCCGTCTCCAACTGACACTCACACAAACAAACATTCCATTCACCCACATTCTCTCTCCCAGGACCTCAGGCTGAGCAACAGCAGTATAACACATCCACCTTCTTTGTAATGGAAAAGAAGGGAGACATAAAAGGAATAAAAACAAAGCATGACTTAAATAAGGAGACAACTTTCTAGAAGAATAACATGAAAACTTAAAAATGGAACACAGTGACACATGTAAAAAGGCTCATGCACACCTCCACACCACCTTCCTCCTTTCTTACACAAAAAATAACTCAAACACTCTACACCACAGACTACATACCAATCCAAGGATGAACAGCAGTGAGACTGCTCCTGGTGGGGCTCTCCTGTATGTAACTCCTTACTTCAATAAACCTACATGGAAAACTACCTCGATTGGACCTTCTTCATTTCACTACAAAAGACTTGGGGCCAGATGTAGGAAGCCTAATACCGGTCGGTAACGGACGAAATTACCGAATTTCGGCCATTACCGACCGCTATTAGGCTTTTCAGATGTAGGGACCCAATCTAAGGATTCGGTAATTTACCGAATCGGTAATTTAAGGAATCGGTAAATTACCGAATTCTTAAATACCGATTCGGTAAATTAGTATTAAATGTAGGGAGCACTCAAATGAGCAATTTTTTGCAAATTATTATAGTGCCATGTGGCAGATATTCATGCCCTTAGGGCATGTATGTGTGCCACATGTGCACCCATACACTATTCAGGGGTTCGTAATTCCCATTCATTCCTTTGGGCCTCCAGTACTTACTGAATGAGTACCTACATCCCATTTACCGATTCTAAAATAACGAATCGGTAACATTCTGTATTTTAGAATCGATAAATCTGGATTACCTACATCTGGCCCTTGGAGTCTTATCTTGATGAACGGGATACTTAGTAAAAACGTTATGATATCCCTTTAGTCTTAATGCAAGTTGCCATAGTCTATAGTACACTTGTAATACGACTGATAGGGCAACCAGGGGCATCCAGGAACATCCATCCTCTCTGCCAAAATCCAAAGAGGGCTCTTGTACTGCTGTTAATGTGAGGGCTGCCCCTGATTTGTGTATGGGAGACAGTGGCACTGCTGTTTCTGTGCTGAACCTGTTTTATTTGTAAGGGAAGCTTGGCATTGCTGCTGATTGTGCGCCACATGTCTTGAAAGAGGCTAACTTCTACTGCTGCTATCAGTGTTATATCCAAGCTGTGTTTGAGGGAGAGATGGAGTGTAGATGCCCACGCCTTACCTGATTTGTGTTAGTGAAGGGAAACTGTCCAATGGCCCCACGTACAGTTAGAAAACTTTTGATCCATCGTTCATTGATTTTTTTCCTTCAGTTTTTCATGGATACAGTCTGAGAATTTATTCTAGAAAAACCCAAAACTGTGATGATCAGGCGCAATAAACAATGGCGCCCACTTGGCAGCACTCCTAAAAGCTTCACTGTCCTCAGTGAAGCCGCCATAGTGGCAGAGGCACCACTGAAATCAGAAATACTCCTGATTGCCAGCTGGGCATCTTTCATTATGAAATGAATCCTTCTACTTTCTGCCTTCTACTAACTAGCTGCTTGTCCGACCGCTTAATCTACTGAAAATGACCCCAAGGCCTCTGTCCACTTCAGCTAAATAAGTCACTTATAGGTTTCAGATTACAGTAAAAAATGTATGTGATAAATTGAGTGAGTTTTTTGCTACACAGCTAAAATGCTCAACATTTTGCATATTGCTTTGCCTACATCCAGTGCCTCGCAGTCCTTATGTAGAGCCTTTACTTGTATGGGATACTGATATCCTATCATTACTTAGCATAGCTTTATTGTTTGAGCCTCTAATTCCTAATAGAATAGGCTTCCCATAATTTGTTTTTGGAAAGTCTAAATCACCCCTGTTTGATTGATTGATTGACCAGCCTTTCGGGGTCAACCTAGTGGTTGCATAACATTATTGCAAAAGCTGAACACAATTTTCTTTTTCGGATTACAAGTGCTCCGACTGGCAAGCTGACAAACTGTTATTTTTCCTAGAGTGCTAAAAATATTTGCACCATTTCTGCTGAGCACTGCAAGCAGTCCCTCAGCAGAGATTTCAGTTTAGTTGACAGCAGGGCTAAGGACACACCCTTGGCCCCAGTTCCCCTGCTGCACTATATTAGGAGTTGGAAATGGGCTGGGTTGCATTATCTGTCACAGGAACAGCAGAGAAACTCTTTTGGTTACCAGCAATAATCCTTCATAGCAGAACCTTGAATCAGCAAGAAATGTAAGAATTCTCATAGCAATGGGGATTAGGGCTGCTGACACGTGGGCGGCACACCTGCACATAGACTTCTATTGGTGCTCAATTTAGGGTTTCAATACCTCGTGATACCTATATTTGTATGACCTTGTTACTACCATGAAAAAGCAAGCCATGTAATGCCTGTACTTCATTAAAAAAAATTAAATAAATAAATACCGGTGACTCTCCCGGTCTGCTACTAGTGCTACACCAAGTGACAAAGAACTCTCTGATTATACAATTACTAGTAAAACAACTACTTTTACTACTACTGCTACTGGTAAACATAGATCTACTCTCCCGCAGGTAGATGCCTACAATGTCTCCATCATACCTTATCATATTCTCCTTTTGATAATTGTACATGTTTCATCATGAAACTGACTCTTTAAAGTCTAGTCAATGAGTTTGTAGTCTTTGAGTTGACTCAATGCCTCTTTTAACATCTTGTTTCAGAATTATGGGGAGCTGCTTCGGTTTTCATGTGAGGGGGTAGCAACATTTTGAGATGGTCTACATCTGCATAAGTTCCAGGACAATGGATTTCAAGGTATCCTCATCACCTACCCTTGATAGTAATTACAGAGATCATGAGCACAAAAGTATTTAATTGCCTTGTCCAAACATGACCTTCTCAAATGAGCACTGAGCCAAATTCTAAAGATTTTATGATAATTTTTAATGACAAACTATGTTAAAGCTTTAAGAATAATGGAATGAGCGGGAGTACAGCTGTAAATTAGCGGTGTTCCCCCCATCGCGCTCCTTCTCCCTCAGCGCTACTGGCGGCGCCCGCCATTTTGTCTCGGCGGAGCAGTGCTTTTACTTTCAGCTATTCCTGCGTCGTCGAGCAGCGGGGCGGAGCTCTCTGGCAGCATATTTCCCTCAATGGGAGGAATATAAGATATTCACCCCTTTTTTGTGCCTGCAAGTGTACAATTTAAGTATGAGCCAAACAATACATACTGACTGAGTTTTGTCATGTTCTCACGCATTTTTAAGTGCAGGAGCTTTATTGTATCTATTTTTAACTTCACTTTCTACAACTTTTCATGCCTATGAGGTTTTTGGCGACTACCTATGCAAGACTGCTCTTCTACACATCATATACAATGCTATGTTAGCCTTCCCTCCTACCTGTGGTCATTGTTTATTGCGTGGAAGTTCCTCTTCAGCTCTGATTCTGACCTCTATCTCAATTTTTATAAGTAGGTGAAGCGCACTGTGCTTGTCTCACTCACTGCTGTTCAATATATATTTCTTTCACTCACATGGATCTTGTTTCACCCTTTGGGCAGAAAAGCACTATCAATATATTGTCCATTCGTAAAGACTCTAACTCTACTACTCCTCCTAAGCGCCACAAGGAAGAGCCCAACTCCCCCACCAAATCTCCATTACCTATCACGCTGGAGGATCTCATGGAGGAGATAAAGTTGATTAAAGCCTTTGTTATTGATACCAACGCCACATTTCAAAAACTGGATGAAAACCTTGACTCCAGAATGTTGGTGGCGGAACAGAGGGTCAGCGACGTTCAAGATGTGTTACCTCAGGTTGCAGCAATGTCTAAAGAGATCGCTCTCCTTAAGACGCAAGCAGAAGATTTAGAAAATCGAAATCGTCGCAATAATCTACGCATTTTTGGCATTCCTAAGGGCGAGGAAAGATCAGACATGCTGGCCTTCTGAAAAATTCACATCCCTAAAATGGTTGGTCTTAAAGATGATACTACCCTTAACCTGCAACGCGCTTATCGCATTGGTTCCAAGTCCGATGGTTTGGCAGCTTCATCATCTTCTACTCATCCCGGAGGGATCATTGTACTGTTTTTAGAATACACTGACTAGCTATTGGTACTTTCGGCTGCAAAACAAAGAAAGCAGGTTTTATGGTCTGGTAATAATGTTTTCTTCTCTCAGGATGTTGCCCGCGCTACTGCAGCTCGTCACAGGGAATCTGTGTCTCTTTGACCGGCTCTTCCCTCCATGAATGCTAGATATGGTCTGGTTCATCCTTGTTTCTTCAAAGTTACCTGTAAGGAGAGGTCCTACTCCTTTGTTCGTCCTGAAGATTTACGCCAATTTATCTCTCGTCATAAAGGGGACACGTTGGATTATGGAGGGGCCTGAACTTTTCTCAAGATTTAAATTGCTGGTTTTCTCTAACTAGGTGTATTTTGCTTGTTAATTGGCTGTCTGTTTTGGTTTGTTGCTGTTGTTATATAGCCCAATGTAGGTTCATGTCCTATAGATTGGTGTTTTCTCACCACTGTTTTTCATTTCCCATTTCTTCCCACAGATGTGCTTTTTCTTGTACAAACCCTAATTCCAGATGTTTCTTCCCTCCCTACATTTCCACCTCATTCCTAGTTGTCCACGGTTGCCCTCATGTTGGTAAATGTTTAGTACTTGTTCTCTCATTTTCCATTTCCTTGTATGATTGTTCCACGTTTATTGCTTAAATTTGTTCTTTGGTTGTACATGGTGTCTATAATTTCTTACAGGCTTTTTGTTAGATTTAGCTTTAGCTCTTCTGTTTATACTCATTGCTTCTGACCGTTCTCGTTGTCTGGCTAGTTTGGCCTTCTTTCTCTTTTTCGTGGCTTCCCGCTTCCTCGTGCTTATTTCTCTTTTTTTATTCATACCCTGTTATTCTTGACTAAAGTCTCACAGCTTTTTGTCAACTTTTTCATGTCTATCACTTTTCTCTTCCTCCTCTTTCCTTTCTTCTTTTTCTTTTTAGGATTTTCCATTCTATTTTTTCCTTACTGTCATTCGACACTAGATTTTCCTCAATGTGCAACGCACTATATATCACTACTATCTTCCTTTTTGGAACCCTTTACTATCATTTTTCTATTCACTTTTCTAGTTATACTTCTTTCTGTTTTTCTGGTATTTTTTTTACACTTTACCTTTCCATGCGTTTATTATAATCATATTTATTTTCATCTTTACCTTCTATTATTGTTATTGCTTAAAGTTACCAAATGCCTATTTAGTTGCATAATTATGTTTTTTTCTGAATGTCATGACTGAAAATGTTCGCAATATTTCATGGAACATTAAGGGATTACGTAATCCTGTTAAGAAGTGGAGGGTTATCACTCACTTATCTAGGCTCCACAGTAAAATACATTTGCTTCAGGAGACCCATCTTAATGAATTTGAGATTAATTCCCTTAAAAAACAATGGGTTGGCCATGTCTTTTTCTCCCCGTCTAAGGATATAACAAATTGAGTTATTACTTTGGTTCATAAATCACTTACCCTTGTTGTGGAGAAGGAGGAGAAGGACGCGGAGGATCGATGGCTCTTATGACATCTCCTTATCAATGGTTCCCCCATTTCCTTGCTAAATATATATGGCCTTTCTGGTGTGGATGTACAATTCTGGAAGGATATGTCACACACTCTTCACTCCTGTCCTGATATCAATGTATTGGTGGGTGGGGATTGCAATCAGGTATTAGATCCTTTCACAGATAGGAAATCCAATACTAGATACACACCCAACAAAATGCAAAAAACCTTTTTAACTGCAATTCACTTGAAGGGCTGGTAGATGAATGGAGAATTACACATCCACATACACTGGAGTACACTTTTTATTCCCCTACTCACAAATCCTCCTCTAGAATAGACTAAATTTTTTTGAGCACTCCTCTTTTTACTTATTTGACTCATGCAGATATCGGGTCCATCCTCATTTCCGATCACGCTCCAGTTCTGATTAATCTATATCTCCCCTCTGAATCCTCTCAGTCACGCAGATGGCGCTTTAACATTTATCTACTTAAAGATAATTTATTTTATTCCTAGAGCATTTTAAAGAGTTCTTGCTGGAATTCTTTCTAAGGAATACTTCCCCAGATATCCCTTTTTCCACCATATGGGATGCCTTCAAGGCTATAGCCAGAAGGTTTATTATTGATTATGTGGCGGCAAAAAAGAAGGAATTTTCTAAAGACTGCTTTATTAGCTTCTATCAAATGTATGGAACATGCATATTTTACATCCAATAGTGAAGATAACCTAAAAAGGTTAGTTCAAGCTAAGTTGTCTTTTAATAAAACATCTACTGAGGAAGCTTCTGGTACCTTACTCAAAATTTATTCTATGGAGGTCAAAATAAGGCTGGTAAGCTACTTGCTAATTATTTAAAGGTTAAGTCCCAACGTTCAAGGTCATAAAAATGACGGACTCTAACCGAGTAGATCTTTTTAAAGATGAAATACATTTTTTTTACTGTTTTACAGATTTTTATAAGACACTATACACACCAGAATCCTCACCATCTGAGGCGGAGTTGGACTCTTCCTTTGAAACTCTTCCTCCTCGTTCCTCTGAACTTCCCGACTGCTCAATTTTAAAGGCAGATCTCTCTTTCTCTCTGAACTCAAGTCTGCTCTACTTCTATTACTCCTATTACCAAAGGACAAATCTCCTGGTCCATACGGCTTCACTGCTGAATTTTATTCTTGTTTCTCACAATTTGTACTCACTCATCTTTTGTCGCTATTCCAACACTTCTTGTCATGTAAGGAAGCCCGTGGCTCTTTCCTGGAGGCAATGGTATGTTTAATTCCCAAAAAAGGTAAAGACCCCTCTTCTTGTGCTAACTATCGTCCTATTTCTCTGATCAATCCAGATTGTAAGATTTTTGCTAAAGTTCTTGCTCTTCGCATTAACAAGGTAATTCCCGAGTTAGTGGTATATGAACAAATAGGTTTTGTTAAAGGTATAACTATGGCACACAATTGCAGAACTTTTTTAAACATCATACATCTTGCCTCCAAAAGCTCTACTCCTTATGCAGCTATTATTCTAGATGCGGAGAAAGCTTTCGACCGCGTTCACTGACTTTTTATGATGCGTGCCCTTAAATGGCATGGATTCGGTCCTGCTATTCTATCTCTTATTAGTCTATTGTATTCTTCACCCACCACTTCGGTTTTTGTTAACGGCTCTCAATCTCCATATTTTACTCTTCAATGTGGTACGCGTCAAGGTTGCCCCTTGTCTCCTTTGCTCTTTATTCTGTCCCTGGAACATTTCCTTCATTCTCTTAGGAACTCACCTACTTTCGTGGCTTTACTCATAAATCTATTGAAATAAAGTTTACTGCTTATGCAGATGACATTCTTTTATATGTATCTAATCCCTCTACTTCTTTGCCCGCCTTTGTTGATCTTCTATCCTCTTATGCTGCCATCTCTGGATACAAGTTACATTTTTCTAAATCTTAGATTCTTCCACTTAATAAATATTGTCACAGAAGTATGTTATAGGGGATGGACTTTAAAAGGAATACTAACTGCATCACCTGTTTAGGAATTAAATACTCTGCTTCCATAGCTAAAACTGTTCAATTGAACTTGGATGAGGTCTTATCTAAAATTTCTGCGATGACGGAGAAGTGGTTTCCTTTATTTCTGTCTTGGTGGGGTAGGTTAGATACCTCTAAGATGATGATGTTGCCGTTAATTAACTTTTATCTTTCTATCTTGCCGGTAAGACTCCCCTTAAAATTCTTCAAAAATCTTAACAGTATCATGAGTAAATTCCTTTGGAACAATCGGAAAGCTCCTATCTCTCTTTCTGTTCTCTCCAATCCTAATAATAGAGGTGGAGTTAATTTTCCTAATTTTCGCCAATATCATTCCGCATTTTTACTTCGTCAAGTCATGCCCCATTTCTTATCAATCGACAATCCTCCACTGTCAGTATGGCATAAATTAGAGGAATCCAGTATTTATCCTTTCCCCTTCTCCTCGTTAGATCATTTTGTTCATCCTCCCCATTCCTTTAAATCCTCTACTATTTCATATCTTATATCTATTCCTCACCCGATCCAAAGTAAATCACGTTCTCCATTTCAGTCGTTTTTAGACTCTTCTATCTGGCACAACAAATCTATTAAGCTTACCAATCGTACCATTTTCTGAAAAGAATGGATTACCAAAGGTGTGTTGTGGGTTAAACACTTACTGCATAATGAGCAGTTTTTATCTCTCCAGGAATTTTAGTCTCAATACAACGCACCGGCTGCTTCTCCTTCAAAATTTGAGTCTCTGAGACTGACTGTAACCTAGCAGCTCTCTCTTTTATCAGATACTTCTCTTTTGCTTCTGATTCTTCTTCTCAATCGTTATCCTTTTCCCCTGCCGTTAGGGCTTCTCACATTTATTAATCCTTTTTCTTCCCTCTATCTCCTCGTCCTAAAAGTAAGACTGAACTTTTATGGGAAACAGATCTACAACACACTTTTCCTACACATACTTGGGACTCTATCTGGACTCAGATACATCACACTTCCTGCAACGCCATTACTACTCAAACACTTTTTTTAAAATCCAAGACTCTTTTTAACCTCTTTAGCTATATCCAAATCCAGTCCTGCCCTATCTCCCAACTGCTGGTCGTGCCAAAACACCCCTGGTACTTATTTGCATGCTTTTTTCCTTTGCCCTAACATTTCCACTTTTTGGACAAAGGTTTGCAAATCTATTGCTTCAATTTGTTCCATGATTTTTCCCTTTGATATCACAACAATTTCTTTGGGTAGTTCCTCCATACGCTTGTTAGGTGGCCGAAAAATTGGCACTTTGATAGATTTAGCAATTGCAATTGCCTTTCAGGTTATAACCTCGAAATGGAAGAATGCCTCCAAAGTTTCCTTTGAAGCTTTGTGGAACTTACTTTGTCAGCATTGCAGGCTAGATAGAGCCTTTTGTACCACATCTCAGCAGCTTATACGCAAAGAGACCTTTTGGTCTCACCTCACTAATTGTGTTTCTTTTTCTGCTTTACGTGCCAATGCTAGTAATTTTGTTTTTCAACTACCATAAATTGCTCTGCTTATTCTTATATATGTTTTGCATATTTAAAGATTCTTTATTCATTATTGCGTTTATGTATTCTATATATTACAAGTCACTGGAAAGCTTTATCAAATATATAGTATATGATTGACAGTACCCTTTTTCTATTCTCTTTTTTCTATTTTTCCTCTCTTTTCTATTGCCTCTTTCCTTTTCTTTCTTTCTTCTTTTTCCTTTCTTTTCTTTCTCTGTTTTTACCATCCCAAAAAAGTAAAATCAAAAACGTTATTTTAAGTATGGTACTTTGTGATTATATTTTCCTTTTATATTTATTCTCTTCTAGTAATTTATGCTGTATTAGATTAATCTCCTTTTTCCTTTGTAAGTAGTTGTACATGTCACCAGGTGGATTGGATTTTATTCTTAGTATTATGTCTTTGTACCATGTTTTCTCTCTTTGCTCAATAAAGCTTTCTAAACTAAAAAAAAAAAAAGAAGCACCAGGTTTATACTAGGTTAGCTACTACGGTCTCTCCCAGGGGGATATTCACAAGGACTTATCTACGATTTATCTCCACCTTAAAGCATCAAAAGTGAAGATTGATTTAACACCCCATTCACAAGCTGGTGCAAACTGCGGACATCGCCAGTATTCCTGCAATAACTGCCCAAAATGTATCTCCACGGTGGACACCACCAATTAACCCAAATGAGATGCGGAGTAGGTGTTCCCGTGCAAAAACACCCCAAAAAAACACAACACCACTTTCACAACGAACTGCCAGATCTGCAAAGCACCACAAAAACAGGCGTTAAGCCACGATCGCACCAGGGATTTAACACCTGCCGTTTGCTGGTGCTAAGCAGGACAACTACCCACAGCATGAAAGGGAGCCAAGCCAAGAGCCACACCTGAAGCCCCACCGATGCCATGGAAACAATGATCATGCAGCTCTGATACCCACTCCGAGGGCCACAACATCCCCCGCCACCATCCCCCAGCCCCCCCTGGACATACACATACCATGCACGACACAAGAGCCACAAAAATCGCATGATGACGCACATTGCCAAAATAAATACACACATGTGTGGCCAGAGGAACGAGAAACAGTCACACAGCACTGAAGTAACAACCAAAAACGTTATTGAATCACAACACAAAACAACAATGAGGAAGACTCCTGTGGGTCCATCAGGGACAACCTCGAAGTCACAGCCTGGAAAATAAAGCACAAAATCAGGACGTGTGTCATGCGCATATCAAAGGAGCTAGACACAGAGAAGGAAAGTGAGCCAGAGAGAGAAAGAGAGGGAAGGAAAGGAAGGGAGAGAGAGAGAGAAGGGAGAGAGAGTGAGAGAGAGAGAAGGAAAGGAAGGGAGAGAGAGAGAGACACCATCGCCCCTGCACACACAGGCCCCACTGTTCACCTGCTTCGGCCGGTGTATCCACCAGTAGGCACACCACGTGCCGGTGCAAGCTCCAGGCCCCGGTCCCGCCACCATGGCATAGTCCACATCATTCGGACCCACCCATGGCCCAACAGGTCCCAGACACGACGACGATTCCTGAGTCATCAATGGCGAAGACCACATCAGTGCACACTTCATCATCGCAGGTTGCACACCCGCTCAGCTTGTTCGGTGCCACTAACCCTGTGCAATGCCAGTCAGTGCCACATGGTGTTAGGCCCGTCATGGCCACAAGGATTTTGGTGCCACTAACCCTGTGCAACACAAGTCAGTGCCACGTGGTGGTAGGCTCGTGCCGGCCACAAGGCTTCGGGTGCCACTAACCCTGTGCGCAACAACTCATGGGCTCTTTATGATTTGAGAACGTGGATCGTCCATCATCTAATCACCACCGGCAGAGGGGAATGTGACATTGTGCGGGGTCACATGGCCTGTAACGCTTGTGCCAGATGGGTGTGGTGTGTGTGCAAATTTGCGCTCAGGGAGTGGCAGTGACATGCTGACAACTAGACCAGTGACCTGCACACCACCAGCACGTACACCTGCGACAGGTAGCTATGTGGGCCCCCCCTTAGAGCGTAAGCAGAGTGGTCTGGCCTGGTGTATGCCGGACCAGCACAGAGCTTGCAACTATGACTCGGAGGATCTGGGCGTGGTTCAGTCCATATCCGGACAAGGAAGTGACTAATATGTGTGTCCCTGTTGCAGTGTCTACAGCACCCGGAACACAATAGGCAAAGCAGCACACTGTGACTGGCATCCCACTAGATGAGCATCATTGACGGAATCACTGTCTCTACATTCATCTACACATTCCTACATGAATGATGAAAGACATGACACAGCAATGCGTTACTGGATGTTTATTGCACATCCAGTGGAGTTTTGCAGCTGGAGAGGTAAAGGACCATGCCAAGCACACTACAGAATATGGGCCCGTGGAGGGCCAGCTAGAGTACATCCGGGGATGACAAGTACTGTGGGAGAGGAAGGGTACAGTCCGCAGTCTGGTCGCTGTGTCATTATCCAAGGTGAGTGCAGCAGAGTGTATCGGGGGTCAGTGGAAGGTCATGGGACAATGTGCGGCACCAAGCAGAAACAGGCCAGGTGGCGGAGATGAATGCTACTGACTCCTTCTGACAACAATCCAATCCACGTGCTCGTCCTCGGATGTGTGGTCTGCCCCACCTATGGGTGTTGCAGTACCGGCTGCGGCACTGTGTGCCACTGACACATCAGGGGCTGAAGGAGGATTGTCGGGCTCACTGTGTGGCAGTGACACATCAGGTGCCAGAGTGGATATGCCTGCCGCACTATGAGGCACTGACACACCAGGGGGCAGGGATGTGGACTTGTGGGGGCAGCAGCATTCATCAGCGCCACGCCTTGTGGCAGCAATGTCATGATGAGGATCTGCAGGGCATGGTAGATCCCAGCTACATTTCGGCGATGTGCAGTGGGGGCTGGCATCCTTTCCGCCTCCATTCACACAATATCCTCCATGAGCCTCTGCATGTGTGCCAGCTCACGGCTGGTATAGCTGGAGCCAGTCTGAGTGGACAGGTGTTCTTCTTTCCGCGTCATTACTCCAGCGATGTCAGTCAGGGCTCATTGGAGACCATGGAGTGGGCCGTGGGTGTCTGTTAGGGATTGGAGCTGGTCCTTGATGGGACTGAGACACAAATGGAGGGCATCCAGTGTGGCAGCCAAGAGGTTGAACCACACCCGCACCTGCTCAGCCGTCGCCCCCTTGCCCTCCAGCACATGGCATTGGAAGGCCATGGTTTGTTCCTGGGGGTCTTTGGAGACTGCCTGGGCTGTGGGTGTCTCCTGCTAGGTGGTTTGGGTAGTGGGTGGTGTCTCCTCAATGCAGCTGGGCTGCCCTGATCCTGGAGGTGAGTCGCGGATGATGTCCATGATGTGTTGGAGGACTTGGGTGTCGTTGCTGTGTGTGTCCTCCTCGTCATCAGTGAAGACTGGCTGGGCCTGCTGTCCAGGAGGTGTTGATGGTGTTGACGGTGCCTCTGCAATGTGAAGGGGCGAAGGTGTATTATAATGTGTCCACGTGTATGTAGCCGCATGGTACATGTTGACATTCAGAGAGCATGCCATTGTACATTGTGACAGTCTGTAGATCAGGGCCATGACCCAGAGTCATTGTGGGTGTGCACTTTGCTCTGCTTGATTGCGCATGTGTGCCATTGTGGCCATCTCCACCCGTCCCCCCCAGTACCTGGTGGTCATTGACCCTGTTGCGATTGTGTTGTGTCCTGTCGAGCAGTATCCATTTCCCCGACTCCGGCCACAGTCTCCACACTGATGACTGTCGACACCAGCTCTTCCATGTCATCCAGCACGAGCTGTGGCACTGGGCTCCCACCACAACTACAAAAGGGGGGTACTGGGTCCTAAGTGTGTGTTGGCACCAAAAAACTAAGGTGAAAGAGACCACATACTATACATACTGAGTCATATCTGGCTGAGAAATACCCATCCGACCACCCTTTATTGGCGGAGTATCGTCATGTGGGAGTTGGTACATGATCCTAGTGCCGCCATAACCATCGAACGACGGTGCGGGTCTGGATCTGTAAAGAGACTCTTGCCAAGATAATGCTCAAAAGAGTGGAAAGAGATAAAGATAAAGTGCAGTGCTCTAAGTGAAAAGTGAGACTAAAATTGACTACTTAAACAAAAAATATGTTTAATCGGGATGTTTAGGTGTCAAAATTAAAACCACGCCCTGTAGTGAAAATTAATAACTACAAAGTGGCGCTGTGCAGAACGGTCAACATGTTTCAGCCAGTTGGAAAAATTATCCGGCTTTCTTCAGGACCCAATGATATAACAGCTACTGCAAATATACAAAGTGTAGTGAAAAAGAAAATTTAATACTTTACAAAAACAGCAGTCTCCCTGGACCTTGGAGCCCCAATGTATCCTGGAGAGCTTAGCTTTCCTTTCCATAAAATGAAAACTATCAGCATATATATATATGTATCATGTATATAGCCACCTCACACACATAGAAAATTATAGGAACACACACTGGCATAAGTAGTATTTACTTAGCCGCCACACAAGAGTAGTAAATCTCTGTTTCAGGGAGGTATTAGCCTCCACCGAGATACTCACCCAGCTTTATGTGGGAGAAGACCTCACCTCACCCGGCAACCCGCTCGGGAAAATTGAGGCCCCGCTCTATTTTGCAATAAGAAAAGAGGGGAAAACATAATGTTAATCATACGTTGTCCCCAGCTCACTGGCTTTGCATAAAATACCTAATCTTAAAAACACTGGACTGCACGCTCTAAATCATAGATCACAGACCAATACAGGACTCGTGAATATTGGAATAGGGTTTAATCAAATTGTCAAAATTGGTTCTGTTGGAATGTTTGAAAAAGACCAGAGATGGCCAACAAGGCTCCCAAGAGCAAAAAGGAATTAGCCCCTACTCTAACTCAAACTGTAGAGTCTACCAGAGGAGGGAGACCAATGTTTACTTAAACCAAAAATAGAATTATAAAACTAAAGTCTCTTAGAACTCATACAGAGACTAATTAATATCGCCACAGAACGCGCATGGGCTGGGGAACTCACCTGTCCATCGGTACCTCTCGCAATCATCCGAGGGGAAGTGGAGGTACCGACCGGACAGCCCCTTCCGTTTAAGTAGTCTCGCTAATTGGTCAAAATTGAGAGACCACCTATTACCGGAGGCCAATTAGTTTATATGATTGCCACTGGGTCATGACAGTCATGCGGTTAGTTTCCAGCGCCTGCGCAATCTCTCAGAAATTAAGTCCGCTATCCCTTCTCCACATCCTGAGCGCATGCGCAAAAGTATAGTGACCTGAACGCTGGTCCTGCGCTCGTTATGCGCGTGTTCTCAGAGCAGTGTTGTATCTCATGCTCATGCGCAATGGCCCGCTAGTTATATTTACTAGTAAAGCAGGAAAAAAGGACAAAAGGGAAACATTTATTTCGTATTAGTTCGTGAGGCCCGAAAATAAATCGTAAATCCGGGACACACTTCATTACCTGCAATAATACTGGTGGTAATAGTTACTTGATTTTTGTATATTAGTGCAGAAACACTCTATGTAGGAAATCAACTTTCTTGAGAGACAGTGAACACTGTATTAGTAATGGAGGCATTTTTGCATATTAATTGGTCGAGTCAGAGAATATTTATTTAATTCACGATGTTCCTCCATGATTGTAATAATTTTGATGGCAAAAATTACTTTATTAAATGAGTGCAGAAACAATCAATAAAGGAAAATGTGATATTAACTTTGTTAAAAGGCGGTGAATACTGTATGAAATGGCAGTAAGTCATCGCTATCTCCTTTTGTCAATATACGGGTGTTGTGAGAGATAGACAATCGTACCCAACACAACGAGGTCCCAATGAACATACATCAAGGTGACTGGTCACGGCTACAGAGAAACCCAGGGAATGGCATCATTAAGGCCCTTGGTGTCACATTGAAGTTTATAAATCCATTTCTGTTCTTTCAAAAATAGGAACTTTGAAACGTCACTGATGTGTGGCGGAATGAATGGATGTTCTAATATCACCCACCGCAGGTCCTCTGCTTGGTGTTTAAAAGAGATGAAGTGGTTAGTAAGGCAAGTGGACTGTTTTTGGCGCCTGATGGTGCTCTTATGTTCATTAATTCGTATTTTCATTTTGCGAGTGGTATGACCAACGTATCTTAGTGAACAGGGGCAAGTTATCATATATATGACGCCCTCAGTATTGCAGTTGGTATGCTTTCTGAGCAGCCATGGTCTTCCTGTGCCTATGTCAACTTTATCAATCTTAAAGGTTTGTGGACATGCACTACAAGACCCACAGGGATAGTGACCTCGTACGGGTGGAAGATTCCACAATGTATTGGTCACATCACTAGTCTGTGATCTCGGTCTAGTGTGTACTAAGGTGTCACGTAAGCTAGGGGCTCTTTTGAAGGAGAAAAGTGGTGGTGTTACTGCACTTTGTGCCACATTCAAGATATTCCAGTGTCGCCTGATGTTTTTTTTAATCTGATTTGAGAGGACACTGAAAGTGCTGACAAACGTGAGTCTCTCCAGTGGTTGTTTATCTGTTTTCTTTTCCAACAAAGCTTCTCGATTGTTGTTGGAAGCCCTTTTCCATGCTCGATTCACGAGATGGCGAGGATATTCTTTTTCTTGGAGCTGCTGGGTGCTTGGGTGTTGGTCAGTTTGTGTTTATGTGTTTTTTCTACTTTTATAGTGATTTTTGTTATGTTATGTTATGTTATTTTTATTTGTACCGCGCACAGCTGCGCCAGCAAAGGGGCGTCCTGGCGCATTGCAAAGGTAGACATAACACAGCATTAAAAACAGATAAAAGGAAGAAGAGACACCGCAAGGGACTAAATAAATAAAAAGATCTTAATGGCCCGTCTGAACTGAAGGAGCTCATCAATGGCCCGGATTTGCGGAGGCAGCGAATTCCACCAGCTCGCCGCCAGAACTCGGAAGGAGCGGCCACCAACTCTGCTGAGCTTAAAACGCGGGACCACAGCTAAGTTCTGGCCGAGTGATCTGAGAGTACGGGAGGAAATGTAAGGGAACGTAAGGGAACGTTTTCCCACCTGCAATGCGTGTATTGCAGGCCTGGCGCTGCTTATCGCTGATTTTCTCATCGTGCTTTGGCCCATCGCATGTTTTTTCGCGTAGAGGTTTGTGTTTTTATCTCCGTTGAGGTGGTTGTATTTCGGACATGGGCGCGGTTTCGGCGAACTATCGCATGGTATCGCTGTGTTGTGAATTCCACGTTAATACAGGGTTATTTTCCCACCATAGGCTGCGATGCGTAAAGGTGCGTTAGCATTTTTTGGTGATGTTTAGCACACGTTCTTGTGAATATACCCCCTAGTGTTACCTTCTAATCAGGAGGCCATTCTGTCACAGTGACAGTCATCCTTCCCTGTTGAATGTAAGTCAACCATCACCGAATTACCCTGCCTGGACCCAAACCACAATACATGGCAGGGAAAATGCTGCGGAGAGTCACCATGGGCAGAGAGAAAACAGCCTGGGCATCTTTTATTTTTTTCTTAAGAGATGACACACTCTCACTTTGGGAGGGTTGGAAAAGAGTGCTGAAGCTGTTCCACGGCTCCTTTCACAGAACTTAGATCTCCACCAGGCAGAAAGAGATCTTTAAATAAGGAAGATGGTCCTACTAAATGAGGTCCCTACTGTCCAGACATCCGCTGTACTTAAAAATCGTGTTGCTTTTTGCTGTCAGTTTACTCATGTATGCCAGTAACAACTCCAGTCCTTTCCTAAAATATGCGCATGGCTATGAGAATCAACAGCAGATTTTTTTTCCCACTTGTGATTGGGTATTTCCTAACAAGACTTTACTCTCGCCCATCTAAAATTAGATTTTTTTTTGGTTTAATAATGATCTGCACCTCCTACATTTAACAAGCAATTTAACAAATGCGTTCTCCTTTTATAAGCAGCAATAGCGTCACCTTCAAATTTAGAAAAAAACTTGTAAAGACCACTCTTTTTTTCTGTGAATGTATAAATGTGGGGTATTTTTCACCTGAAGTTCTGAGAACACGACTGCATTCAGCTTCCTTTTCAATCACTTTTTCTTGCAATAGTTTTAATAAACAATGCTCAGCTTTATTCAGAACTTTTACCCAGTATGCACCGCTAACATATTTAGCATACCATTCAGAACACTGCTGTCCAAATTCAGACCTAAATATTGCTATTGGTGAGCCGTTCCATGATTGTGTCACTCCCATTGTGTGCACTTTGTTCTCAGCTCTTGTGATTATTAATCCTGAGTTTGGTCATTTGAAACTATGGCCAAACTTTCCAGTCAAAAGCAGTAATTAGTACGTGCAGAAACCCTCCCTGTAGGTAATAAATGGAATCTTCTAAGACCACTCAAATCATTTGTGGCTTTCCTAATGTGGTTCTTGATATCAAGTTCTCACTGTAAATTACAAACTATGGATTCGAAAAGATGCAAATCCAACTACCATTTACAATTTCGTTTCACTGTCATAAACAATTAGGTTTGCTTTTTGAAAAATTAATCGTGATTTCCTTTAATTTTGCATAAGCAAGATAATAATTCTAAGATGTTTGAAGTTCCACTGGAACATAATTCTGGGGGACATTAGCATCTACCTAAATGGTACGCTGCTACCATATAAGTAATTTGGAGAAAGAGTTCCACTCATTAGGCCGGTTGGTAAAACAGGCAGAAAGAGAGACAATAAGAAGTGGAGTAACCCGCATTGTAGTCTCAGGGACTTATGAGTTTGGCAGAGTGGGACCGCCCTGTTCCCGCACCGTCAAACCCATGTAGGAACCGCCCGCCACATAAGGAGTTTACTCCTGTTCTGGCGGGCAGTTCTTTGGTGTTCCCTAAGCGTTGCCAAGGAAATACTTACCACAATGGGAATGTCAAATGCAGTATCTTCACAGCATGGACTGCTGCAGTCCATGCCGTGCAGGTAGTGGGGTGCATGCACACAGGTGGCACATGTTGTGCCCCCATGGGTGCATCCACATGGCGTGAGGCACTAGAGGCACTGCAGGGCCCGCTTTGTTTCCTTTCCACCACGGCTTTCACGGCGGACTCACCACTATGAAAACTGTGCCAGAGAGGAAACTCATAATATGCTTGGCGGGACCGTGCATGTCCCGCCAGGCATTTCACTGCCTCAGGACCACCGCTCAACTGCTAGGGAATGGAGGTACCCTGGCAGTTGCGGTCGTCCCAGGGAGGCCAGACCATCCTAGTCGTAATAGGGCAGTTGGTAGACCACCACTATGAGTCTGGCGGTCTGTGGACCACCAGACTCATAATAATGTATTTAGGCTCACACTGATATGATATTTGCGTACTCTGTACCTGGACTCTTGTGTTCAAACATAAGCTCATAAGTACTTGTAACAAGCCCCAGTCTATAAGTTACTGTCCACTTTTTACAAAAGAAGAGTCTGATTAACCATGCCCAAACCTGTATTTTAGGTCTAAGAGGTGTGTCGCCCTTGAGCAAAATGTAGTGGTCTACATAAGCCATGAAACAGTTGTAGCAACGGCACCAGTAGTGTTCCTGGTACCAGTGACAATGCTAAAGGGACCTGATGGTACACCCAACACACCTAATTCCCTTGGTGAAGTGTAGGTTAAACATTATTTTTAACTAACACACTTAGGGGCTTATTCGCAGTCCGCATATTGTAGTTTATTTAGCAATACCACTATGGTACTACTTAGGTATTTGGACAACATATTGAATTATAAATATCAAGATACACAAATATTTACTTTTTATGACCGTGACACATACATTTCGTGATGCAGAAATATCATTGACAAGACTATTGATTTGTTAGGTATGTAATATTTAAACCCGGGGAAAGCACTACACTACGCTCGCGTAGTTTATGAAGTTTGCGCTACTTCGCCCTATGCGAATTGCAAGTAGCACAGTACAAACACGCGTAGTGTAGTGCAGCAGTCATTTTTTGCTAGATCGTGGTCCTCCGCGTCAAGTTGGCGACCGCGAGCAAGCAAAATGACATCCCGGTGAGGCTTTTTCCTCGTTCGCGATCCGTAACATTAAGTTGCCGATCGCGAGCGTGGAAAAAAAAACTCCCGGCAAGCTTCTCAACGCGGGGAGATCAAGTTTCGCATTGCGAGTGGTCGCGTATGCCCGCGACCGCTCGCGATGAGAAACTACCAGTCCGTGTTGAGATAGCTGCCGCTCGAGTAAAAGTCTATCCCGTTTTCATTGATCCTACCTTTTTGCTGTGCTACAAGTGTTCTCCAAGGGCTTTATGGCTTTTCCCCTGTTCCTAATAGTCTCAGGGCCATCAAAGACTTTCCATACCAGGGCTGCTGTGGGACTCCGAGTCGTACTAAGCATCCATGCTTTTTTACTCCAAAGATACCCACTCTACCCTGGGAGGCCCAGCGCTGTGCTCGACAAGTCACCAAGCGTTTCACTAACAGGGACAAGTGGTCTGTGCCCACATGTCAGAGCCCTGTAAGCGTACCCTTCAGACAGGCTGTGTGCCGAGCAGATCAGCTGCATTCCCTTTGAATGTGTTGCCTTGCTGATGCGGAGTGCAACGACTACAGCAGCACCGTCCCTGCCGCTATGACTGCAACCCTAAGCTGAGGGGTCCTGAAGGGAGAAAGATCATTACTGGGAGGTTAATTTCCTGGCCATCAACCGTCAAAGATTCGCCTCCTTTTTTCTAGTTCCCGGAGCACGTACTGGTTCACAACAGACCTCGGAGGTCCCCGCAACTCCTCATGATCCCACTGATAGGTGGCAGAGTCTGCCTTTGTAGCCAGGTCTCAAGGGACCATTCGAGGGCTTTCTGCGTTTGTCCTTGCTGGGGATTGATTGCCAATTCGGCAGTGGGCGTGTTGTTCTACATTCATCTCTTGTTTTACATAAGGTAGTGTAAACCTGTCAATGAGACCTTTACTGCCCAATCCAACATGGGCGTGCCCTCAACATTCCATAACTTGCAAACCCTGCACTTCTGATCTAGTTTAAACTAAATGATTTGAACGTGTGTGTTCCTTTGACACTCTAGAACTATTGAGCACTGTGATTTCCTGATATTCTTTAAATGTGCATATCTTGAAGAACATAAATTGATTTTTTTATCGCTTTGGTCTTGTTTTGCTAATAATACAGACAGCTATTTTTCCAAAACCTGTGTAGTGTCTTTACATGCTGTATTCATCCCTACCTGACTGTATTCCACTCTGTACCCACTTATGTACCGGAATCCATTGCTTTGTTGCTAGGTTTACGCCGCAGAAATCTTTATGCATACATAAGTACTTATTTCCATGAGATTATTCTAAGAGAAAAATAGGTCATGACTTCCTGGCATCTTATTGAAGGCTATCATAAATGTAAGTGTTCTCCTGCACTCACTAGTGATCCAGGTACTCTTGTCTATGAAAAACATAATCTGTATGCTGCCTGTGGACAGAGCCTGCACCTCTCCATTACAAACTGCTTTCCACCCTAGTGCACCATCCTGTTCTAAAACCGAGGCACACTACTTTTGTTGGAAAGTGGGTTATTGGTAGGGGTAAATGTAGGTCAGTCACTGGCAATAAGGCCACTAACACATGGTAGGTCTCAGCATAGGTCTTATAAAATTATTCCTATGCTCAACCCTTGGCAACGTGGCTGCGTGCAGACAGGCTTAACTTCAAAGAAAGGTATGTAAAGCATTTAAAAACACCATTTCAGTAAATATTTAAGACACAACACATAATAAAAATCCAACATCAATTCATAAACATAGGAAATATTGTTATCTTTAAAAGGACACCAAAACAACAAATATCCAATGTAGGGAACCGCAGATATGATTTTTCAAAGATTTAATCAAATATAGCACTTAGAAGTTTCTAGCATCATATTGTGATACCTGCTTGTGATAGACCGGACCAAAGTCAAAATTTCAGGCCGGACGCAATGGAGCTCTGAGCGGCTACAGCTCGCGGCAGGTCCCGTTCTCAGTTTCTACCTTCACACTTAGAAACTTTTCTGGAGCTTTTCTCCTCGAGGCCCCTTGGAGCTCCCAGCAAGTCCAGGTTCGGTGAGGGTTTCCAGATTTGACTTGTGATGAGGTCCCAGTTAACTTCTCTGGAGCTGACGTAGAAAATTTCTCGAGATGGCAACCCAGGAATCTACACCGGCACGTGATGGAAGGCAGGCGGCTTGGCTCTCGCTGTTGCTCTCGGTCACCTTTTCGACGAGTGGACTTAGAAACTTTTCTGGAGATTTTCCTGGCAGGGTCTCTCGATGCTCCTCATGTAGCCGAATCGGGTGAGGGTGTGGCACCTTTAGATTTTCTCTAGTCCTGGTCAATCTCTGGAAGTTGGAGCGATGGAGCTTTTAGTGGGCCGTACCTGGTTGGCTTGGCAGGCTCGCGGTTGCCTGGCCAGGTTGAGTCGGTCCCTTTACAGAGCATTTTTTCAAAGTGGGTCCAAAGTTCTCCAAACGTCTTGAACTTCTTCCTGAAGTTCCTCAAGGTGTCCCACATTGTCTCAAATTCACTCCAAGGGTCTGGAAGCTCCAAGATGGTCCTTGAAAGTTGAGGACTTCAGTTCCCACAATCCACTGGTACAAAACCCTTACAAATCCACTGATGGTTCTCCAAGGTGTATATTTATATGAGCTCTTTTATCCTGTAGCTTTCAGGGAGTCCACTCTTTAGTTCTCTTTCAGCAAGATAATCCACAGGGCTGTAGTTTCAGGTGGTGCAGTCTTCAGCGGTCAGGCCTTAGAAATCTTTGCACAGCAAAACTGCTCAACAGGGCACTTCTTGCTTCAGTAAGTTTCAAGCAGCAGATCTGGAGGGCTCTGCCCCTCTCAGATACTTATTTCAAGTTCTCTGGGTCATGCAGGAGGTCACTTCTGACCAATGGGAGCAGGGTAACTCCTCAAAGTTATGACCACATCCTGTTGAGTGTCGCATTATTTTGTCCCAGAGTGCATCAAATCTTCCAAATTCATAATGGCTTATTTTCCAGCAAGGAGGTAAGAGCAGGCTAAACACACCCCTAAGATGGCTAATGTATGTAGACTCTCTCCCCTGCATCTGTTCATACCTCCCTTAATCCTACCATCTGCCTAAGGTGGGAAGTTCAGAGCTGTAAATGACAATGGTCCCTGCTCTCCCCTTTTAAGAGCATAGTTTATGACCCCTCCCTCTGGCCTGGCATTCCTATGGAACAGCACACTGCACTGCCAGCAGAGCTGGTTAACCCCAGGGGCTCTTTATCATCTCATCAAGGCAGCCGGGCTAATCCACTTAACCCTGACCAATCAGGACAGACCACTGGAAGGTTGAATTTGGACCTACAAACAAGAAAGTCTTATAACTTCTGGTATCTGCACTTTAGGAGAAATTCAACAATATTATGTTGTCGGATTTAATAATGCCATTCTGGGAAGTCTTTGAATGGCATTTCTATCCCCCTCGTATCAATAGTTATTAATCAATAACGTTCTACTATGTTAACCTATGTAACAGGGGATTTGCAATGGGAAAATGACTTGTTCCATTTTCCCTGCACCAGGACTTACAAAAACATATTTTATAAGTACTTGCCTTATATCTACAGGAACCCCACCCCATGTGCAACTAGGGAGACTTTAGGGGTTCTGAATCTGTAGAAACATTGCAGATTCTCCCTCTACAGTGCTCCTAGCATCAAAGTCGAATTTGAGCAGCACTTCACCACAATGTGTGAAATTTCACTTCACCCAGGCCTATATAAACTCATTTTATAAGGGTGTACCTTATAAATACCTGACACCCACCCTGGGATACCTAGGGAAGACACTGGGAGTCCCTAATATGCTAAAACATTGTATGTTATCAATGTCTAAGTGCCCCAAACCTAGAATCAACTTTGGGCACAATTTGCTTTTTAAAAGCAGTCCTGGCACCCTGGGCTGTTTTTAAACTGACCTCAGGCGCTTCAGCAGTGCACACATGCAAGTGCAGAAAAAAGGCTGCTGGCCTCTAAACTTCTAGGTAGTTTCAATTATCCTGCCCTATATATACAAGGGGCATATAGGGGAGGTCATGCCAATCACAGGGGTACCCCACCATACCATTGTGTACACACCATACCATTGTGAACCCTAGTGTATGTAGGTGGTTTAACTGTATTCTGATGTGTCTCTTTCAGTATAGCACTGGCCCTGAGCCTGGTTAGGCAGAGCCCAGAGTCAGTCAGAGTCAGTTACCACCAGCATCAGTCAGCAAAAAGTTGGGGGGGTGCCCAGGGCACAGGATGAATCTGCAACAACTTTAAAAGCCAGTAGAGTACATGTTCACCTTAAGTATTTGTTTAATACAAACCATTCAATTCAATTCATACATATGCTTTTTAATAATATTTCATACTTATTTTCTTTTTTTCATTTGATAGATCTACTTGAACCTACATAGACTTTTCACAACATTACAATACATTACTTGTGGTATTTCAAAATATACTGACAAATATATACAAACATTCAAATTTCAGAACTCAAATACACTTCTCAATGCATTTCAGGTGCTGACGCTCTTTTTAAGGGGAAGCTATGAACAAAATAGGGAAACATCCATAACAACGCGGGCATTACCCCGCACTGCTATTACAACGCAAGTCGTTACAACGACTTGCGCTGGAGGGCGCTGTAGGATAGGGAATAGTTTAATTTTCTATCCTACACCTTCCCTACTGTCAACGTGGGCTGGAGTTGGAATAGAAAATTCAACTATGCCAATATCCAGCGCCCCCCAACGCAAGTCGTTGTAACGACTTGCGTTGTAAAAACTGCATTGTAATGGCATTCGGGGTAAAAGTCCACGTTGTAATGCCGTACAACCACAAAATAACTATGGAATTACCAAACGAGTTTTTGGACGAATATTCATTTTTAGACCAGTATGTGGATGAGATAGAGTGTGCCCATTTATCACATTGCTGCAGTGGATTCAATTTAAACATTTGCGCTTTCCTTTATTATTCTCTGAATGTGCAACTGGGGGTGTCTTTAACCTTTCTTTTAGGGTCCTGGAGCATGTATGTGCAAACAGTGGTTTTCTTGAAAGAGATTGCTAAAATAAGGCTTTTGTTAAATCATTTACAAGCGTTTATTGATAACTTGACTAAGCATGGGCGTAAAATCCGTTCCGCTCGCGGATTTTGCGGATTTTCGGTAAATTCGCAATCCGCGAACTCTCGCAAACTTACCGAAAATTCGTAAATCCGTGCGAAGCGGATTTTTTTGCTTGGTCGCACTTGCCAACTAGAATACTATACAATTTCGCGGGAGTAAACACTCGCGAAAACGTAGATGCGGCGGGCAGCGACAATCTCGCAATTGCGAGATTGCAAAATTTGCAATTTCGCACAAGAAATCCACCAGCAGGCAGCATAAACCTTGAAAATTATGATTGTTATTAGAATAACTCCTCAGGTTGACATTTGCCTGCACTTTTTTTTTGCAAGGAGTCCATTTTGGGGGGGGGGGTGGGAGGAAGGAAGTGCCCCACAGTCTCCAACTTCCTGTTCCTGTCCAGCAGGCTCCTCTCGGTGCTTTCTTCATGTGCTGGTCACTTTGATTTGGATCTTGACCTGGAAGCACTCAGCAGGTGCAAAAGTTGAAACTCATCATTAGTAACCATTCCCTGTAGTGCTTCCTGAGGGGCCCCTCCAGAGTTCAGTTGCCTACTTGCAACTATTCTATGACCCTGCTCTGAGCCTCACAGCAGGCTCAGGGAATAGCTACAAGTATACAACAAAGGTCCTGTTAAAAAAATTACACTGCAACAGAAAGCAATTACAGATAAGGAAGCAGGTGCCAGGGATCTTGACCTGGAAGGATTACTTTTTGTGGATACTGCTGGATATTTGGATTTTTGCAAAACTGAAAGCACTCAGCAGGTGCAAAAGTTCAATCTTATCATTAGTAACCATTCCCTGTAGTGCTTCCTGAGGGGCCCCTCCAGAGTTCAGTTGCCTACTTGCAACTATTCTATGACCCTGCTCTGACCCTCACAGCAGGCTCAGAGAAAGCAATTACAGATAAGGAAGCAGGTTCCAGCCAGGAAGTTCAAATTCAGTAACACATGAATCAGCCCCTAATTCATTTATGTCAGTTGAGGCAGGGCAGGTGTGCTTTTCCACCCATAATCTACAGTGATGAACTAGAGGGTGGCATGGGTGAGCCAGAGGGTGGCATGGGTGAGCCAGAGGGTGGGAGTGGTGAAACAGAGGGTGGCAGTGGTGAAACAGAGGGTGCTGTGATGAACCAGATGTAGAAACAACATGTTCGCGACCGTTGCTACCCGAAAAGTAAGTTCGCGTTTGCGAACTGGTACAAAATCCTCGCGAACTGGCAGAAATCCTTGCGAACACACAATAAAAAAATCCGCAAATTCGCGAGAGTTTGCGGATTTTGCGGATTGCGAATCCGTAAATACGCAATTTCGCGGATTGCCAATTCGCAAAATCCGCCCATTCTTAAACTTGACTGCTACTGCCTTGTCGAACATTTCAATACAAACACCTCTCTGGGTTGATTAAGTTTCTGCGATTGATGTAGCATGGTTTTACGCTTCATGGATTGAACTCTTAGTAAAGCTTTCAGCTATCTCCAATACTGTGACTGGGTAATCTCTTCATTGGTATTGCTTTAAAAGTGCTCTATGGAAGAATATTGATAGATTCAGCATGCTCTGCACCATTGATGTTGTATCACTATATACGTCGATTTTGCCAGAAGAAGGATTGGAGGCAGTGGAATGGATGATGTTGAGAAACGAAGGGGTCAAAGCTAATGAGATATTTCTACTTGAATACCTACACTCAGCCTCTTTCACAGCTATTTCTCTTGGCACAACTCATTTTTCCTACAAAAGACAGGATCATCCATGGGTTTTTCCAGAGAACCATCATATGCAAATATATTCAGGGCCAAATTTGAACATGAACACATATATGAAAGTCAGACATGAATAGATAACATGGTAATATGCAAGCGATACATTGATGACATCATGTTGATTTGGAAAGGTACACAGAAACAGCTGAAAGACAACATCATGGAATTGAACCAGAAAAACCCTCTGATTCAGTTCACCTACGGACTGAGCTAACAGAACACACATTGTCTGGATATCCATTTGGAAGGAACAGCAAGGGGTATAATTACCAAAGTGTTCAAGAAACCCACAGATAGAAATAATGCCCTACATGATAATAACTTTCACCCTCCAGCATTGAAGCAACACCTACCATTGTCACAGTTCATCCGGGTTAAAAGGATTACTTCTGATACAGTAGTTTACAATTCTTCCATACAGAACTTTTACAAATAATACCAACAAAAACGTTACCCAGTCAAGGTATTGGATGACGCTTTATTAAGAGTTCAATTTATGGTGCATAAAACCATGCAATCGCAGAAACATACCCAACCCAGAGAGATATTTGTATTGAGATTTTTTACCAAGGCAAAAGCAACACACAATGTATCAATACGTGCTGGGAAATGATTCAAGAATAGCTGGATTTTAAGGATCTCTTTAAAGAAAAAACACTTTGGGAGGGAGAGAGGGAGGCAAGCACGACCGACTACCATTTTGTGTATGTAAAAGGCAGCTTTATTGAAACAGGTGCACATCACATTATTACCACACTGGCAAACCGCCTTACAAAACTAAACCTCTCTAAACATCGAGTTACCTGACCCCCTTTTTGTTTTTCTCCCTCCACCCCTACGATCCCACATGATAATATCCCTCCACCCCGCAACATAACAATATATAACAACATTATGTCCTATGAATATCCAAATTTCTCCCCTACCTCTTAAATCCAAAACCTCATAATACCTACATTCCTATCTGTCCTATTGCAACTGTAACCAAACTACCCTCTAATGTAACCCCCAAACTGTTTACCCTTCCCCCGCTCCCGTTCCCCAAGTCCCCAAACTGAACGCCAAAATACCGAACTCCAGCCAAACTTGGCCAACATCCCAAACAAACTCCGCCTGCACCTGCTTCCAGCGACAACAAACAATATATCCCCACCCTGTGCACCTGTCCCGATCCCGCAACCTTCATAAAATTTTATTTCCCAAAGGGGATACCCGACGGGAAGAAACCACCCCTAAAAACATGACAACCCCCAGGGAGAGTGGCTGGGTCCAAAGAACCTACACACCACTCCCAGCCACCAGGTTTCAATACCTAAAATGGTGGCTGGGTAACGCGGGAAGCCCCTTTTATCTTTGGGCTACAGAAACATGGAATTGGGCTGCTTTTGGGCTATACCCATGCAGCCCAAAACGGCAAAATGGCCGCGCTCATGTCTCGCTCCCTCCCCCTCCCAAAACTGCCCGGGGGGCAGACCTCGCGTCTCGGCTGCCCCCCAAACCCCTCTTTAGCACATACATGCTACCAGAAACTAAGTGAAATGTTGAAGGCACCCCCGGTTGCACATTCAGAGAACCATAAAGGAATGAATAAATGTTTAAACTGCTTCAACTGCAACAATGTGATAATTGGGAACACTCTATCTCATCCACATATTGATCTAAAAATGAATACTGTTCCGAACTCCTTTGGTAATTGCATTGTTACTTTGTTCACAGCTGCCCCTTAAGAAGGGTGAAAGCACCTGAAATACATTGGGAATTGCATTTAAATCATCAAATATGAATGTTTGTATATATTCGTCAGTATATTTGAAATACCACAAGCAATGTGATGTAATGTTGTGAAAAGTCTATGTAGGTTCAAGTAGATCTATCAAATGAAAGTAAGAAAATAAGTATGAAATATTAAAAAGCTTATGTATGAATTTAATTGAATGGTTTGTATAAAACAAATCTTCAGGGTGAACATGTAGCCTACGGGCTGATTGAGTAATGTGTCGTTCTAGAACACCAGATGGTGCACTAGGATGGAAAGCATCTTATTAAAGGCTCCAGGTTTATTTTTAAGGCTTTCGACCAGTTTTTTTGTTATTTTTTTCTAGAGTTTTATATAGCGTGAATTAGGCCCGAAGGAATCAGAGCGCTTTACATGAGCACCAGTTACGTTACAGACTGACTCATTCTTTCCCAGTAGGAAATAAATCAAAGTGGACCACTGACCCTCAAAACTAAATAAGATAAGTATTGGGTCCAGGGTGCCCAAGAGATGACCATTTCTGCTGACACTGCTGTTAATTCAGGAAATGTTCCCTATTGAATGCTGGATAATGCAGTTAACGCAAGTGTTCACCATCAGTTGGTGAAGGCAGAGCTGGCATTTCTGTACATTCCTGGACATGTGTTTATGGGTGGCTGCCTCTTTTCAGCAGGATGTAGCCAGTCTCTTGAGAAACACTTGAAATTCTGCTGGTGTGTCATCAAGTCAGTAGGTCTGCAAAGTGTGCAAGCGAATCCTAGGCTAGTGACCTAATCACTCCTGAAGAAGCTTGTACAGTGCTGGAAGAAAGTCCTCCAGAAGGATTTTGGCCACTTATACTAAACTTGAGGGTGCCCAGAGCTAACATCCTGCATTAGCTGTCAGAACAGGCTTTGGGAGGTATATTTTGCATCTAAAAACACAGTGCATTACTTTACATTTCTTTTCCATTCATTTCCTCGTAGCATACTTGGCGTCTTAGCACTGGGATGCCCCTAGGTAACCACGGGCTTTACAAATGTTTCTTCATCCATTCATTCATTCATTACTGGTTGTGGTAAAGTGGCGGTCACAGCCACTGTGATCAACTCTCTCCTTGTATACATTAGATCCACTTTCACTTCTTTCTTCTTCAGATCAAATGGTGTGTAAGCTCAGTAATGGTGCTATCTGGAGCCCTCGTGACAAATTGAGAAACATACAAAAGAATGCTCAGAAAAAAATTAAAAGATAAAAAACATTATCCAATTAAAAAGTCTTACCAGAAACACAGAAGTACCCAAGACCCACACTCAGCACATAGCAGAAGAAAGTATTTCCTCTTCAGTTTTCCTTCGTAGCTGCCAGCCTTTGGAAATTGAAATTGGCATGGTTTACTGCACCGGATGAGTTTTACTGGCCTTGCACAACGTGGCCTTGTTTCACCCTGGTTGCCAGCGGACATAGAGAGTTCTTTGGCGCACTGTAAGCTTTAACATCTTGAAGCTTGCAGGTTTATGAAATTGTATTTTACTTGGATTGACCGTAAAACAAAATCTTAAAGACAATGTGTAAGAATCGTACCATTCTACGAGCATTCGTTTTAAACCTATAGACAAACATGAGCTAAATTGCATGCTTGTCTGTATTTCTGCATGCTTGCTGGTGTGAATGTTTCCTGTACATTTATTTCAAAACACATTTTTAGAGATGAATTTAAAACTCATGTTTAGTCAATAACATAGCCATTAATCTTAGCTTCTCGGTTATCGCCACATCTCCGTCATTAAAGTCTATGCACCTCAGGCATCCGTCTTCGCCCAGCGACGGTATTTATCTTAAAGAACATCATACAATTACTCGTATCAGATTTCTTATCTCTGTTCCTGAGCTGCACTGCAGACATAATACTCATTTCCCCTGACTATCTGATCGTCACATCCTCTCGCTCCTGTGAGCTCTGGTAGGCTTTCTGAACTCTGCTGCATGACATTTCAATTAAGACAAGATATATCAAGTCCTGTGCCACAGGTGTCTTCTGTGGGACTGGATGCCAATTGCCACCTTACGGCTCCTTAACACTGTGCCACGCACAGGAGATTCTTTGCTGGGGTAGGGCTGCTTACAGATGTGAGTGCCCACTTGGCAGGGGGGCATGTGTCTCATCAGCAGTACATCACTGCCTCTATTTGTGCTGGTCGGATGCTAACGCCCAAGCCGATCTAGATAACTCCTTCGATGGTACCTCCTACTTCATACCAGGGGATGGTAGGTAGGTGATACATTCCAGCACCACAGGCAGGCCCTAAGCATATACCAATCGTCTCATAACATGACTATGTTATATGCAAATTAAAACAGAAACAAACGAATACATAAATAACCAATGGCGAGGATTTGAAGGCCTCCAGCTTAATTGACTTCCATGGTTGCATGTGCTGGTAATGTAACATTTCTTCAATGACATTCCTTCAAGTAATAAAATGTGCACACTACAGTTATAATCAAATACAGTGGTTACATTTGCATTGCAAGCCTGCTACTGGTTGAGTCGCAGGACTATCATATAGATTCATCAAAGTCCCGTTTTGCGAGTCTGTAATAGCGATTATTAAGGAATCGCTATTACAGACTCGCAAAACGGGATTCATGTACGAATCGCAATTTATTTTGCGATTCCTACAGCTTCCTTATTTGCGATTAGCTAATTGCTAATCGCAAATAAGGAATAACTCCCCATTCATTCCTATGGGCCTAAAGGCCCATAGGAATGAATGGGAAGACTTATCAATGTGCGAATCGCTATTAGCGATTCGCATTTTGAGTTTGCGATTTCAAGGGTGCAGGGGTGTCCACAGGACACCCTGTTGCACCCCTGAAATGATATTGGACGCTGGTGTTACTCACACACATGTCCCAAGGACATGTGTGTGTAACATACAACTTAGAAAAATGCACTAAAGTGCATTTTTCTAAGTTTTCGCTATTTACCACGAAGTCAGACTTCGCGGTAAATAGCGGCAAAAAATAGCGATTTCGCAATTTTTCTAAGGTTCATGAATAGCATTTAAGGAATCTCTAATTGAGATTCCTTAAATGCGATCGCAATTTGAGAAATCGCAATTATTTGTGATTTTTCTAATTGCGAGTTCATTACCCATTGATGAATTCCGAATGCCATGTTTGCGGGCGCAAACGGCCGATTTTTGCGATTCGCACCGTTTGCGCTCGCAAAAATGCTTGATGAATCTATCTGTATATCTTTTGGGTGTCAAGTATTCTAACATATTTTTCAAGTGTGATTTATAAAAACATCTCCAGATATATCAGTACTTGAATTTTAGTGGATGCTTGAAGTCAAAAAGAGGGCACTAATTAGGGTTCATTGCATGTTGCAAATGAGGAATCGTGTTTCAAGGTGTAGGTCAGACTAGACGTACAGTGTGAGAACTATGTGAATGTCTTAGGACTGGCATAGCCAACCTGATTCAGGTCAGTAGAGAAGTGCATCATGAAATCACTGTGAATATCAATGAACTGGAGTATCAACGGATGGCCCAGCTCAGTATGGACATGCATAGTTGATTCCCTGTGTATTCAATCAATCAAACAGTTTTTTAGAGTGCTGCTACTCACCTATGAGGGTATGCAGGCGCTAAGCTCTCACATTGTTCAGTTGAAAAGGAAAGTCTTGAGTCCCTTTCTGAATTCTGTGAGAGAGGGGGATGTTGGAAGGGGAAGGTCATTCCAGGACTTGGCAGCGAGGTAGGAGAAGGAATGACATCCAATGTAGCTCAGGCGGATGCAGGGAGCGTGTTTGAGAGTGAGGGAGACAGAGCGCAGGAGTCTGAAAAGTTGATAGAGGTTCAGGCGGTGGTTGATGTATGCTGGTCCTTTGTCATGTAGTGCCTTGTCGGCATGTGTCAGTATCTTGAATTGGCATGTCTTTTGGACACAGAACCAGTGGAGGTTCATGAGGTGGGATGATGTGGGTCTGGTTGGGGAGGTTGAGGATGAGTCTTGCAACTGAGTTCTATATCATCTGGAGTCTCTTCAGGACTTGGGTGGCGATTCCTGCATAGAGAATGTATTCGTAGTCTTGCCTGCTGTTGACAAGGGCTTGAGTGATGGCTTTTCTGGTGCTGACAGGAATTCATCTGAAGATCTTCTGGAGAATGTGGCGGGTGTGGAAGGAGGCGGAAGAGACTGCATTGATCTGGTGTTTCATGGTGAGTTTGCTGTCCAGGCTGAGGCTGAAGTTGCGGGTGTGGTCTGTCAGTGTGGGTTTGTGTCCGAGTTTGGCTGGTCACCAGGTGCCGTCCCACGAGGAGGTGTTGTTCTCAAAAATCAGCACTCTGTCTTGTGCGTGTTTAGATTCTGGCAGTTGGTCTTCATCCATTCAGCAAAACTCGTCATGGCATTGGGGCAGTTGGTTCCAGTGGGTACTTCAGCATAGGATATGATGTTGACGTCATGGGTTCTGACGATGTTGGCCAGGGGTGTCCTGTAGGTGTTGAACAAGGTGGGACAGAGAGATGAACCTTGAGGGATGCCACAGATGGTGCTCTTGGGCTCCAAGATAAAGGGTGGTAGGTGTATTCTCTGGGTGCATCCTGTGAGGAAGAATGCAATCCATTTGAGGGTGTCTCCCTGCATCCCAATGTGGCAGAGTCTCTTGATGAGGGTATGATGGGATACGGTATTGAATGCAGCTGAGAGGTGGAAGAGGATCACGTTCACTGTTTTACCCCGGTCCAAGCGGGTTCCGATGTCATTGGTGGAAGTGATCAGAGTCGTATTGGTGCTGTGATTGGCACAGAAGTTGGAATGGGAGGCATCCAGCAGGTTGTTTCTTGCCAGGTGTTTTGTGAGCTGGTGGTTGATGGCCTTCTCAAGGACTTTGGTGGGGAAAGGGAGCAGCAAAACAGGGCAGTAATGTCTGAGTTTGCTGGGTTGGCTGAGGGTTTCTTGAGGAGGGCTCTGACCGCTGCATGTTTTCATCCGTTGGGGAAGGCAGCCATGGTGTTGGATGGGTTGAGAATGGAGGTGAGTTCACTGCTGATTTCTTTGCTCCAGAATAAATCAAATTCATGATGGTTGTGGTGAGCTGTTCCCATGAGATGAGTGGGTGTTTGTTTGTGGCTTTTGTTGGTGTTAGGCCGTTTAGGGGTTCCACGCTGTAGATGGTGAATATCTTTTTGTGAAAGTAGTTCGCCAGGGTGTCGCAAAGTTCCTGGGAAGGGGCAATCATGATCTCAGTGGCTGATGGGCAGGAGAAGTATCTCACAATGCTGAAGAGTTCCTTGCTGTGGTTGGCGCTTGCCACGATACGGTCTGCCATAGCATCTCTTTTTATGTCCTTGAGACGTTGGTGGCATTTGTTGAGGGCGGACTTGAAGGTGGCTAGGGCTGTGGGGATTCTACTGGTGTGTCATCTTCTTTCCAGCAGTTGTGGGTTTATAGTACTGTGTTCTGATGTATATCAGCTGTTTTTTGGGTGGAGCTGCTGGTTTTGGATGGCTTAAAGGGGGCAACTCTCTCGGTGCAGTTGATGGTCCAGCCGGAAAAATTCTGGACAGCCTGTTACAGGTTAGTTGCAGTATCGGGCTGAGTGGTGTTGAAGGCAGCTGTCAATTGGGTCTCTGTCACTTTGTTCCAACTGCGGTAAGAGGAGACCGTTGGCCTGGTGTTGATCTCTGCAGATCCTGCAATGGGGATTAGACAATGTCGTGGTTGATCCAGGTGAGTTTGGTGATAAGACTGTACTTGACTCTGCTACCGGCAGTGAAGATCAGGCCCAGCATGTGTGGGGTTGGTGGGCAGTTGGGTGAGGCTGATGTTGCTCATGCTTTCAAGGAGGCTGGTAGAGTTTGCGTCTTTTGGGTTGTCGAAGTGGAAATTGAGGTCTCAGAGGAAGATGTAGTGCTTGGAGTAGCTTGCTAGAGGGGCGATGAATTCAGGGATGGTGTCGCAGAAGCTGAAGTGTGGTCCTGGTGGCCTGTAGGCGAGAGTGCCTCTGATGGCAATTCTGATTTGGTGTTGTAATTTGAGGTGTTCCATGATTGGTGTGATATCGTCTTCAGTGGTGGTGCAATAGAGTGTTACTTTGTGGATGATGGCAATGCTCCCTCTGTGTTTGTTGGTTTGATCCCGGTGTATCAACTTGTAGCCGTTGAGCATTTTGGTGGCGGTGTCAGGGGTGGTGGAGGGGTTGAGCCAGGACTCTGTGATGAAGATGATGTCGGGGTGAGGGTCGTGATGGTGTCCCAAATTTTTGTGGCGGGTTTGAAGAGGGATCAGGCATTGAGCAGGATGCAATGGAGCAGTTCCAGGGTGTTCCCAGTCGATGATGTGGATGTGTCGAGGGTTTCTGTGTGGGCTCAATATCCTGAGTTGCATGTGAAGTGATAGCAGCAGCATGTGAAAGGTTCTACCATTTATCGAGGATGTGCGATGCAGCAGTTTTGTTGTGGCTTCTGGGGTCCAAGGATAGAAGTTCTGTGGTGGAGTATCAATGGGTGGCAGGAGAGCCAAGGTTCCTCATGCTGGGTGCAGTCCAGGCACAAATAGGTGCACCTTTGGTAAACTGGTTGCTAGCCTGCTGCGAGCATCTGCTGCTGCGAGGCTGCAGCCTCCATAAAGTCAGTCCTGGGGGGAGAGAAGGGCACTGGGCAACAGGAAGCAGAAGGCGGAAGAGTCAAAAACAGGGGGAAACGAGGTGGTCTGGCTTGTTGAGAAAATGGAGTACAACAAAGATAAACAAAAGTACAAATTACAACAACAAAAACAATGAGAAATATACAATTAGGCCTAAACTAAACAGTTTTCTAAAAAGAATAGACTTGCAAAGAAACAAAACAAAACAAAACAGAGCAATAAATGGGGTTAAGTTGTACAGTAAAAGCAAAAAGGCTAGACTGGCACATATAATAAAATAGAACAGGGCAATGTGGGGAACAACAACAAGGCTGGAGCGCGTGCGATGACAAGTGGGGAAGGCGAGTGGCAGCGTCAGTGGCACATAAGGGACAGCAAGGGAGACATGCTAGAGGGCTGCAAGGCGGAGCTGCCACAAGGACCTTCTTAATTGGGTTGCGCTGCATCCTCCATTAAGTAAGTGCTGAGGGAGGGAGTGATGCTGAGCGGAGGGAAGCAGTAAGTAGGAGGCAGGAGAGGCAAAAATGGTGGAAAGCGAGTGCCGAGGCAAGCCAGTTCGTTGAGAAAATGGAGTACAGAAAAGTTAAACAGAGGTACAAGTTACAGCAGTAAAAACAATGTGAAATACGCACTAAGGGCTAAGCTAAACAGAAATGAAAAAAGAATAGACTGGCACTGTTGGAACCTGCAGTATCTGGTTGTCTGAAGGGATGTCCCGAGCCAGACAGAACTACCAATCCTGTCAATGGCAGATAATTACACTCACTGTATAATAATAATAATAATAAACTGAGTTTATAAAGCACCTGGTTACACTGGGCTAGTGTGTCCCCGAGCTATGGTACAGGCCTATCAAAACCCCACATTGCCAGCATTTCACCCCATCCCCACAACCTTGCCCCGGCCTATCCCCTGGGAAACAAGTACGTTTTCAGCTCTTTGCGGAAAGCCAGCATTGAGGTTTCCAACCGGAGCCTCAAAGGTAGTCTATTCCATTGTTGTGCTGCCAGAAAGCGAGAGGAACGCCCTCCCATTCTCGCTCTTCTGATCTTGGTGACCTTAACCTGTCCCGCCCCGCTAGATCTCAGTTGCCGGGTCGGGATGTTAAGAGTTAGCAGGTTTTGAAGATAACGGGGCCCTTTCCCCTGTGTAATCCGATGAATAACACATACGGCTTTAAACAGCACCTGTTCCTTAACCGGCAGCCAATGTAGCGTCTCCAGAGCCTTCTGAGAAGGAGCTCTCTTAGGCAGCATCAACACCAGGCGAGCCGCCGCATTCTGTATATGCTGTAGCCTCTGGATACACCTAGCATTTGCTCCCAGATAAAGGACGTTATCATAGTCCAGCCTCGATGTAACTAAGGCATGCACCAAGGATTTCCTGACTGTAGTAGGTAATAGGTCCAGAGTCTTCCTGAGACCCTGCAGAATGCCAAAGCATGTGCCTGCAACTCGTCTTGTATGGTACTCGAACGAGATCTTAGAGTCAAGTCATACCCCCAAATTCCAATGGATATCACCCTTATGCGGTGCACGATATAAAAATGATGTACACACAAAAATAGAACACCTTTTAGCAGCACCGCAGGCCGAATCCACGACTGAGAAACTTAATGTCAAAGGTTATTGTGCTTTTAGCACCAATCAATGTATAAGGTGAGACCGCCAGCCAGTGTTGTGACTCACCGCCCATCCACACTGATCACTCCCACTGACATACACTCACTCCGCACCGCTACGCAGTGTGACAGGTATCACCCAGTTCGTACAGCACCCGTTTACACACACATACGCAGCACCTAATGCAATGCCACTGATACCCAGCAGATACATGGTTCACTCTCTGCAGACTCTGTGGCCCAAGCCTTCCTCCACCCTCTAGTTTATCCCGATTGTTCTATACCCCCAGAAACAATGTGATTTGCCCAACAAAGCCCTTACCAGGAAGACCTGACCAGTTTTTTCAAAGAATTCCCAGAGGCTTGTCTAGGACATTAGGATCCAGGCAACCACAATGTAGTTCTAAGATGCTGGACTCAGCTACGGGTCATTGTATAGACAGCGTTAATTTAAGACAAAACACTGGTCATTGGATTTTATTGAAGGATGGAAGGTTACAGGGTGTAGAAGAGAAACGATCATTTTGAAATCTACATCGGAGGATTTCTAAGCACATTTTTGTGTCCCGGGGAAGGAATAGATTAAAAGAAGCTATTCTAGAAATCTGAAGTTGAGATTGAAATTAAGTCAACACATTGCAAAGCCCTGATGATGTCCCTGAAGGGACGAAACGCATAGGCTGTATTTTCCTCATATGAAATTTAAGAAGAACACAAACCTGCATTTGGATATTATTTCATCGCTTGTTTTGGATTATTAATTAATGGCAAAAATTATTGCTTAATTTGTCCTGGCACATTAGATGCTCCTTTGTTTAAATTGTTGTTCAGCTGAGTACCACTCCGCTTAGCAGGGCCTCCAGGAACCATTGATGGTAGGCCAGAAGACCAGAAAGGGAACCGCTCTCCAGCTGATCCTCTAGAATAGTAACCACCTGCATAGGGCATGGCTGGTTTTATAACCAAGCGTCGCCCAAGATGGCTGGCCACAGGGACACTAGGTAATTGTAGTCAAGGCATTGTACTGGTAAGCTAAGAGAGCAGGGTTAGCAGATATCCCAGCCTGCAGTGCAGCCACCAGCGCACAGACCTCCTAGGTAGCCAATGGGTCTTCACACATAGAGCACCCCCAGACCCTGTGTGAGACGACAGCAGGGGCAAAAGCGCCACAGTAGAGGGGGTTGGGCCGAGCCCTATTTAGCCTTGTCCCATGGAGCTGCCCTCCCACCTATCTCTTTACTTCAGCAAGGTAGCTACTCTTCCCAGGATCATTACCAGAACTCGCTGTGAAGATGGCGAGATGCAGAATTGCTTGCTCCTCTCATAGCAAGAGGATTTCCGGACACTTGATGTGCCATGTCATGTGATCATGACGTATGGCACCATCCCTCCGTTGCTAGGAGTCCCACTCGTCTTCTCTAGTTGCGAGGGATGGAAAACTCTATTTTTCTACCAATTGTGTGTACTCTTCGAATTGACCACAACTGGATTGCTCAAAAGCCATTTCCTGTAAAATAGACTGTAGGTAGAGCAGTGGCAATAAAACTATAAAAATCGAACTGACAGCAGGGCATGATGTTTAATTCAAATTGTGAAAACTTTATCAAACAGTATGACGTTTGCCATGTTTGTGAGCTCCAGGGGCTTCTGGCTTAATGCCTGGAAGAAATACTGCATTAAATATGAGACGCTTACAGGGAGGGCAAGCTCCATTCAGGAGGATGCTGTGATAGTTTCACTAGAAGCCAAAATGGCTGTTGATATGCTGGAGTGGCTCTTCCTTTTTGCGGTTTTGGAAAACCAGGGCTTCTGTCCAAATTGTTTATCTTGGGTACGCCTTCTCAAAACAAATCCTCTGGCGCATGTGCTGGTAAATGGAGGCAAATCAACAGTGTTTACCATGCAGAGAGGCACAAGAAAGGGCTGCTCCCTTTCTCCATTGATATTCGCATTGGCCTTGGAATCCCTTGCGGTTTGGATCAGAGGTGATCCCCTGATTGTCCTTAACATATCGGAATATATTGAATAACTCCCCAGGGAAGTTAACAAAACTTAGAGAGAGATGGGGGAAGATCTGGGACAGATAGAAGATAAGAAATGGATGGAGGTGATTGCATCCCCCAGGGAGGTTGCCATACTCTCTTGTTTCCGATAGGTGCAACTAAACATTTTACACAACTTATGCTTGCACTACACTCATTAAAATGAGGAGGAGGACCTTGTTGCAATGTACCAGAGTTTGCAGGTAGGAGGGCACCCTCTTCCATATCTGGTGGGACTGTCCTATAATCCAGGAATACTGGGGGGGGGCAATGGGGTCCTACATGAGGACGCTCTCAGCTGAAAAGGTTGAAATCACCCCAATTGTGCTTGTTGAACATATGGAGAATGACAGATCTCGCGATAGGGGAAAACTATGGGTTACACTTGGCCTCATGGTCGTGAAATGTAATTTAGCAAGAAGGTGTAGGCAGACTCTAGGCCGACCTTGAGAGAATGGGAGAAGATATGGATTGGTGCATGTAAGCGGAACAAGTGATTTATGAGAGTAGGGGATGCCCCCAAAAATGTTCTAAAATTTGGGGAAATTGGAAGACTAGTAGGAAGATGCCCTGCCCACTCATCCAGGGTACCTCCCAACTGGAAGAGGACTGACAGCCTACAGGGGTGGCAAGACCCCACGATCTGATAAAAATTGTATTGCATTTCTAGAAAATGTTTAAAAGGTGATCCTTTCCTATGTGTGCAATGTTACACTTTTCTGGCTGTAAGATTTATGGGGCATATTACCAACCTACAGCGATATTTATCGCTAAGTAGGGTTAGCTGTAATATTTTTATCGCCACCCTTCACCTGTTTTTATCGCTGAGATAACTTGCTATTAGCAAGGTTTATCTCAAAAGCGATAAAAATCAGGCGAAATGCGTGAATATCGCTGTCAATACAGCGATATTCACGCATTAGCGTGACAATGCTCTTAGCAATGTTATCCACCTCCCATTGGATAACATGGCTAAGAACTGGTCAGGGCAGGTGTTAGCTTTTGGAGATATTCACGCTTAGCGCGAATATTTCCAAAACTACGCCTGTGTTGATCATAGGCGATAGCGATGTTAGCGACTGTTTTCAGTTGCTAACATTTTGGCACGCCCACTTTGCATGTCATTAGCGATAAATATCGCAGACATGCAAAGCGGGCCCCAAAATGCTCGCTATCGCCTACAAGCTGTCGCTAACTGCTGTTAGCGACAGCTTGGTAATTGGGCGAGAAAATTATCGCCGCTTTAGCGGGAAAAAGTCCCACTAAAGCGGCGATAATGGCCCTTGGAAATATGCTCCTATGTTAATACTATCATGTTGTCCTGTTTGCAATAAAAAGATATTTAAAAACATTGTAAATAAAGAATCTGAAACTAAAAAGAGCGCCGTATATTGCATTTGATTCTTTTGAGCTTAATGACCTTCTCCTCTTCACCAATGACCATCTGAATTGGCATGAATGGTGATTGACAGTGATGCCCCCACCTTTTTGACTGCCATCCTTCATCCGAATTAGGGGCTGTTGAGGATGAATCTCTACCCTCAGAGATGCATTTTCTCATTTATCCACTACATCAACACCTTTTTGACTTCTGCTGAGATGGAAACTGGAGTCTCCAATAAATTGAAAGAATGACCTTTGAAGGTGCACAGAAATGAATAGAGACTACGTTGGCCCTGCGGAGTGTGAACACACAGGCAGCCATATGCCTCTGGATCTCCATACAGAATCTGACTGGAACTTGTTTTTCTCTCAAGAGAAGCATGATTAATCTCTGCAGGCGAGTGATTTTTTCTTCTGGGTCAAAGACTTTCCCCAAGTTGGTTCAAAATCTTCAAGGGAAGGAGTTGACACTTGGGAATATTCAATATAAAACCTAATCTGTTAATTGTCATGCTTGCTCCTTCCAATATCCAAAGAGTGTCTTGTTCGGTGCGAGCATTGGAGTAACTAGTTGTCCTGATAAGAATACATATTTGATTCCCTGGAGTGGATATAAGACATTACTGCTGCTATCATCTTCATAAAGACTTTCAGTGCAGATTTGATACCAAACGGTAGTACAGTGAATTGCCAATGTTGCCTCCCCATGGCAAATCATAGATATTTCCAATTTTCTTTTGTGATCGAACATGTAGATACTACTAGGAGGAAGGGGTCCCAGTGTGAACGAAAAGTACTAAACACAAATCACGAACTGAAACTCACAAAACAATTAATGTATCCACATTGTTTTAATTCTCAATGGGATAAAGTATATTCAATATACAAGGCAATTTATCATGAAATATATGATGGTTGCAAAGTGCCCAGGGAAGAGCAGGGGGGGAAGTGAAAGTCAAGTGAGGATGTGAGGATGGAAGGAATTAGTGACAATAAATTGGCAGTATTATCTTGACAAATTAAATGCAAAACGAAATGACCAGAGGTTCAGACATTTAAACAAAATGACATACTTCACATAGTACAATTAATGTTACAATGATGGCGTGAAGTTGTCACTAGAAAAGGTGGTTGTCGACGTTTCGACCCTCAAATATACCCAGGGATAAATGGTGCCCTTGCTGTGGGGTCTTCTTCAGGACCAAAGGGGAATGGGAACATGTAGATAGGCATCCATGAAGTCTAGCGTAATCATGAAATGATCCAACAGGATTAAAGTAGTAATATGTGCAAAATCTCCTTCTTGAACTTGATGTCTTGTATTAAAACGTCCAGACCGTTGAAGCCTATCAATAGACGAAAACAATATATTGCTTTCTTGACTATGAAAATGATGGGATAAATAACCATCCAGTCAATGGGATGGAGCAAATTGCACTTTACCGAACTAGGGATGCTATATCTTCAAGAAGAGCATTCTTTCTGAGAGGGTTATTGGACATGGGCCTAGAAATGGTCCTCAAGACCTCGAACAACAAATCCACTTCTTGACCAATTGCCTCTTAATGCTCTGAATAGTCCGAACCCTTCTAAATGATTTTGGAGAGTGACTTAAATTATGAAATTAACAGCTGCGCTGTATATGCTATATACACTTTATCTCTCATGGCCACATGAGAGTGTGAGGGAGGAAACAACCTTTTTGTAAGTTGGGCCATTTTAAATGTTTTCTTCTGCCATCGAAGACCTACTAACTAAACTGGCCACCACTGGATCTACATGAATGCTATTAGGCCAAACAAATCCCTAAACAGATCCTATTTTTTTAAAGGATACAGTTTAGACATAAATCTAGAGCAAGCTTCTCAGGATCCTTCCACTCCTGTTTAATGACTTCTAACACAAAATGATGGATAGGCTGACCTGAATATTGTGCTTTTGAAACTGTTGTAGGGCAGAATCCCGGGAAATGGATGGTTTCTCGGAAGGAACAAACCCCATATTTTTCTTCTAAGGGTTCGAAATATCCTGCAAAATCTCCGTAGATATGTACTTTGCCTTATGCTACGGAGCACGAAAAGAATCGTCGGTATCCAATGAGATATCTGAGTCAGTCTGCACTTTCCCTGCTGATTTTCTTTTCAAATTAGACATTTTATTGTACGTGTGAACACATTCCTTTAAATGTTCTTCTCTTCCTCCTCTCTGCCCTTCGTCTGTGTTTTGGGCAGGGGAGAAGAAACACCAGAAGAGTGGAAGGATACAGGAGATCTGAAGCGAAGAGGGGAAGCATGTTTTCTTTTTAAAGTATATTACCTGCACCGGACCTGGCCACGGAATCTCTGAGAGAAGCGATCCTACGCCAGCCCCTGATTTTTGAATCATTTCAGGCACGTGGGCTTTCACCCTCTTCTTCACCGGCGGTGAGAGGTTCGCTGAGAGTTGAGATTGACCCAGCTCCAGCTCCGGCGCCCATAGCAACGGGGCGCGCTGAGCCGGGATCCGAGACAGGCTTGCCACGGAAGGTTGCGGGGGGTGTACCCGCTGTGGTGGACGGCGCTGGATCAGGCTCACAGACGGAGTTGCTGACGAAACAGGAAATGGCAGAGCTGGTACTTGAGGCAGTGGAGGTTGCAGGGCGTTCGGCGGTGGAGGCTGCAAGATTCGGAGTCGAAGATACTGAGCCATGCGAAGTGACTGGGGCAGCAGGAGTGGAGGCGGGAGCTGCTCTGGCTCAGCATTCACCTCCACCTCTATCGGAGGTTACAGAATGTATGTCACATGGCTCTTTAGTAGGCGGGGGGTCCAATGGAGGCGGAGCCAAGGGCATGGAGGAGGTGGAAGAGAAGCGTCATGGAGATGGAGATGGAGGAGGAGCTGGAGGAGCGGGAGGAGTTGGCCTATCGAAAGATCCTGGTGGAGAGGTGGAACATAATGCCTGCACCGGGCTGGTGGCAGAAATGTGCAATATGGAAGTCAGCGCACTGGATAATAGAGGCAGCGGAGGTAATGTGGAAAACGCAGGCTTACAAGAGGCAATAGGTACGAACAAAAGCTTACATGAGATAGCTGTATTGCCCCAAGTAGTGGATGTGTATACGAATGTGGGTCTGGGAACGCAGCAGAGTGCTCCACAGGGGGAAACGCAAACTTTAAATACAGGGTATGTCGAACATCGGAGCATGCAACAAGAATCCATAGAGGAGGGGGAAATATCCCCTGTGCGAACAGTAGTATTGGCAGATAGCTCATGTAAAAGCGCAAAGGAGCCTGTAACTGACCTTGAAGTTACGAAAGGCGGTGATGAAGGTGCACCTGTTGAGACTACCACTAGTATAGAAGAAGGGCTGAATATCGGCAACACAGATAACCGCAAGTTATAATACCAAATGCTGCAGCAACTGGAGTTAAAAAAGTACCAGTATCAAACCAAGGAGCAGTCCCTAAAGATAAGGGTAAGGGTAAGGGTAAGGATGAAACTAAACCTTTTAACCCGCTTGGCTCTGTTACAGCACCAGACTCTTGTAGGAAAAAACAGGAAACAAACGTAACTATGCTGAATAGCCCAAGACGTTCTTCTCTTAAAAAAATTTCGACTAAAAGGTTACAATATAGCGATGACAGTGATGATAATGGATTGGTGGAGGGGGAGGAGAAGGAGGAAGAGGAGTATGATGAGACGGAATCATCGATCACTTCTTCTGTAGAGTCGGAGTCGGAGAACTTCTCACTGAGTGAATCCCAAGAGTATGAGACTTGCTCCCTGCGTCTAGAGAAGGTGCAGAGCAGCGCGGCGAAAGAAACTAACTCGAAACCCAAAATTAAAACCAAAACTCATAAGACTAGGGGAAGATCCCGCGTAAGAAATAGCAAGATAGGAACTCTGCCACAAAAGGGAATATCTAAAATGCCGGATTGGGATAAGTCAGGTACAGAGCCGCATAAGGATAGATTTGATCTTTTACTCTCCACAATGCAACAGATACAAGGGGAAGCCAGGCAGGAGAGCCAAAGAGCAAAGCGGGCCAATAAGAAAATACAGAGATCTCTCCACAAAGTACAGGAAATGTGTGCTGAAGCTACAGGCAGATTGACGGAGGTTGAACAGAGGACTGGCAAAATGGAAGATGAGATGGTAAAGATGCAAGAATTTAGGCAGATGCAGGAGAAAACAGAGTCTGACATACTTTGGAAGCTGGAAGATTTCGAAAATCGGCAGAGGAGAAATAATATAAGACTGCTTGGAGTGGAGGAAGGCAAGGAAGGAGGAGATATAAGAGCCTTTGTCGTAGATTTGCTGAAAGGCGCGTTTCCAGAGATGGACGCATGGGACTGGGACAAAGAGGTGCAACGTGCGCACCGATTTCCCCTCATACAGAAAAAGGGTAGTGCGGGCGCAAGAGCAAGGGCAATCCTTGTGTATGTGGGAAACTATCTATTAAGAGAGGAAGTGATAATGAAGGCTAAACCCATGAAGAAACGAACTTATAAAGACATAACTTTTTTTGCCCGACCAGATTTTTGCCACACAACAGTGGAAAGAAGATGGCGTATGCGGCAACTCATAGTACCGTTTCAGAATATAGGCTGTGAGGTCTACTTGCTATTCCCTTCCCGCCTCAAAGTAGGCTTTAATGGCCAGTTCAGAGTCTTTTTTTCTGAAATCATTGCGCAAGAGTATTTGACTTTCCTTCGAGAAGAGAGAACACACAGGGATCGGAATATACAAACCGATCGTATAGAAAGCTTAAAACAAGTAGCTTTTATTACAAAGAAATAACTGAGCCTTTTTTCGAATAACATGAATTAATTTTTCAAAATGATGTACTATGGGGAGTGGCTGGGGGAAACTCCCCTGGGGGGGTGCGGCTGTCACATATAGGTCAGGATTGACCTATTTGCCAGTAAGGGAAGGGGGGGGAGGGAGAAGGGGGAGCGGGTGGGTTTTAAGGGGGGAACAGGGCACGGCAGGACACACAAAAGAGAGATGGAGTTCAAAAAGGGCATTTTCAAGACAGGGGGAACAGGTGGAGTGGCGAAAATTTAAAGGAGGCAATATAAGAAAAAACGTCAATGGAGTGTTGATAATATGCTGGATAATTAAATGGATGGTATACAGAAGAGATTGTAGGAGGGAAAAGATATGTGATAATGTGTACGATGGGCGTTAGGGTTGCAACATGGAATGTATGTGGTCTAAATGATCCCCAAAAAAGAGCAAAAATTGTGCTAGCCTTGAAACAAATGAATCTGGATTTTGTATTTATACAGGAAACTCATATTATGATAACACAAGCACACTTCCTGACTCAGTTAGGATTTCATCTTCTAGTACACTCAAGCCAAGGGGTTAAAAAAAGAGGGGTAGCTATTTTAGCTAGGAATAATAATATTTTGACCAGGAAGAAAGCACAGGACAAATGGGGAAGATGGGCCATGGTCGAGTGCTTTATTGATGGAGAGTGGATAACGTTTTTAACTGTTTATCGCTCAACAGAGGATGATCCTGAGATTGTTCAATTTTTAGATGTTGAGCTAGCAACATGGGCACCAAAAATTATATTGGGAGGTGATCTCAATATTAATGGAGCTGATGGATTAGGATTGGTTTCCTTTGGAAAATATAAAGGCAGGAAAAAGAAAGTAAACCAGGCACTACATAGTTTAGCTTTAAATAATGCTCTCTCAGATGTGTGGGGGAAAAAGAGAATGGATAATAAAGGCTTCACATATTATTCTGCTCCGCACCGAACATGTGTAAGATTAGATAATTTTTTCGTTTCAAGTACCACTATTTCAAATTCAAAGATTGAAAGGCTGCCACGGATCTTTAGTGATCATAACCCCTTAGTACTCACTATGGCAACAAAAACAAATACTAGACAATACAAAAATTGGACTTTTGAAAGAGAGCTATTGAAAGACGAACAATATATAGAACGTATGAATAAATGGATTATTGATTTTTTTACTTTCAATAGGGACACAGCAGAAATCGGAGTGGTCTGGGATACCTTTAAAGCTGGAGTACGAGGGGAAACAAAGAGTTATAATTCTTATAAAAGGAAACAAATTCAGCTGAGGAATTTAGAGCTAGCTGAGAAGGTCCTTAAGGCAGAGGAGAACTTAGAAAACAGTGTTTTGACGGGGAGGGATTTGGAAAAGGCTTTGATAGAACTAGTGAAAGTAAAAGGTGAGGCAGAGGGTGAAATTGCTAGTAAGGCAGCGAAAATCTATAATACTAAACGAGAGAAGTGCTATGAGTTAAGTGAGTCAGTAGGCAGAATTTTGGCTACTCGGACAAGGCAACAAGAAGCTGTGGGTATAGTTAGAGAAATTAGGGATTCATCGTGCACGGTTCATTCAGAGTCGAATGAAATAAGGGAAGTATTTAGGACATTTTATGAGAAGTTGTATGACGATGAACTAGAGGGTCGAGATTCTCAAAGAGAGAATGAGGAAATGAAGGAGTATCTCCAAGAGATCCCTATAGACATAATCGAGGAGGAGGAAGCAGATGGATTAGAGGGAGTTTTGCAGACAGAAGAAATCAAGGAGGCAAAATGGAATCTGCCTTCTGGCAAAGCAGCAGGTCCCGATCAAATTCCTATAGAGTTTTACAAAGTATTTTGGGACTTCTTGATAGAAGAAATAATGAAGGTTATGCAACTGGCACAGCTGGGCAAATCAGCACCTAAGTCATGGGGGAGTGCTGAGGTGGTTGTAATATTAAAAAAGGGAAAAACCCGGAAGATCCCGGATCGTATAGGCCTATTACTTTACTCAATGCGGACGTAAAAGTTTTCTCCAAGGCATTGGCATCAAGGCTTGCAAGAGTTATTGATAAAATAGTCAGTAGTTGCCAACACGGCTGTATACCAGGGAGAGGAACTACACACCATATACGAAAAGTAATAACGTTATTCGATGTTACTTCAGTCACAGGAGACCCGATTGCAGTGATGTTACTTGATGCAGAAAAAGCATTTGATCGGGTCTCCTGGGGCTACCTTTGGCATGCTTTAGAAAGAACAGGTATTAAACACGGTTTTATTAAAGCCCTACAAACTCTTTATCTAAAACCGGTAGCAACTTTACGAGTGAATGGTGGAAATACGGGCCAATTCCAAATAAAAAGAGGTACTAGACAAGGGTGCCCTTGCTCACCGCTATTGTTTGCCATATACATGGACCCATTAATACGGAGAATAGAGGCATCTGAGATGATTGCACCCTTAACAACACTCATCGGGCAATGTAAAATCTTAGCTTATGCAGATGACATTGCTGTAATCTCTCCGAATCCCTCTGAATCTATAGAACACCTTGAACTGGAGGCGATGAAATTTGGAAAGATATCGGGGTATAAATTAAATACATCTAAAACGCAGATAATAAAAAATTCATTTACTCCATGTATAGACAATCGAGTGGTGCAGGAAGGCACGTATTTAGGGGTTATCATAATGTCAGATTTGGATATCCTAGTAGAAAGGAATATCAATCCTTTGATTAAGAAAGTAGAGAAAGACTTGGATAGGTGGGACAATTTGCATATGTCAATAGTGGGGCGGACAAATATAGTAAAAATGTTGATACTCCCAAAATTCTTATATTTATTTAGAGCAATACCTTTATTATTTGATGTTAAAATATTTAAAAAACTAGAGTATATAATAAATAGATTCATCTGGGCAAAGGGGAAAACGAGAAGGGCCCTTAAATTCATGACACTGCCAAGAGAAAGGGGAGGCTGGGGAGTTCCAGACTTAAAATCTTATTACTGGGCGGCGGCTCTACAAAATATGATTGGTATGTTGGGAGGGGAAGAATCAGAAGAGTGGAGTAAATTTGGATCATTATCAATCTATGGATTAACCTTGGGAATGGAAGTGAAGGATGTCTTGTTGAAATTTACAGAGGCTAGCTATTATAAGAGGACAAAATTCAAGACGCTCATAGCAGCATATGAAATTTGGAAAAACTTCTCTAAAAAAATAGGTTTGGGGAAATACAATGTGTACACTAGACTCACACATAACCTAAATCTTCCACAAGAGATTTTCTCGGGACCTATATTTGCTGAGTGGGAAAACAGGGGAATTAGGACTATAGGGGATGTAAAGGGGGACCAGGGGATTCTTCAATTCTCAGATTTACAAATTAGATTTAACTTAGAAACTAGGCAATTCTTTAAATACTTACAAGTTAGGAGTTTTCTTTTGAACAAAAAAGGAGGCGTTTTGGGATTCAGGCGTAATTCAATTATGGAGATAATTCAAGGTGGGGAAGATTGCACAATTAAAAGGCTATATGCTGAATTGATAAAATCAAAACGGGATGACTACCAAAAATGGAGCGAAAAATGGAAGGAAAATCTTAATATTAGTCGCGAAAGTTTTGGTATCTCCCTAGAAAAGGGTTACTCTTTGTTATGTTCAGCACCATTGCAGGCGCAACATTATAAAACGATATATCATTTATACTATACACCCGCTAAAATAGCACAATGGGGAGGTACAGTAGGTATTAAGTGCTATAGGTGTGGAAGCTTGGATGCCGATTTACAACATGTATTTGCTACGTGTCCTCATCTAGATTTATTAAAAAAAGATATTGAACGTTTCATAAACAATATTTTAGGAACTGAAATTGTGTTAACTCCCGGAACTATATTATTAGGAGTCAATTTTGAGGACGCACGACCATTTTGTGGGAGGGAATTTCTATTTGTTGCAATATCTGTTATGAGATTATGCATAGCCTCTGCATGGATTGACCCTATACCACCTACTTTCCATAAATGGCTGGCTAAGTTATTAATAACATACAATGTGGAGAAAGAGATCTATGCAAGGAAGGGAAAAAGGGGAAGGAAGTTGGGCAAGATAATATGGGATCCTATAACGCGGTGGAAAGATGATCTATTAGTTTAAAATTGAGTTTTGTTTGAAATATGGTTAAATGAGGTTCATATATGAGATATAAACTGGCATGCTGGTTATAATGGGAGAGATTTATTTGACTGTATGGAAATATTAGGAAAGGGTAACTCTGTTTGATTACACTCAGGCTATACAATCTGGAATAACATTCTGGATCAAATTACTTTACTCCTTTGTTTTAACTGGATGTTGCTTCCTTTATTATGCCTGCCGATGCTTTATTGGTTGTTTTCCTCAATGTCATGCATTTATTTTTCTTTCTGCCATTAATATTGCCGTGCCCTGTACATAATTGTAAAATACCAAAAAAAAGTAAAAAAATAAAATAAAAAAAAATAAAAATAAAGTATATTTCTCCCTGATGGTGGCTGACAAAATGCTCTCTGCCCAACAGAGTAATCCAGCAGCTTCTTCATAATGCTAATTCAAACTCTAATCAGGATAATTAGGAAAACAGCAACAACTTACCTCCATGCAATTCAATAGCTAAAAATTAACTCACATCCACCTCTGAAAATGAAAACTCACGCATGTGACCAATCTACAACGCATGAGCAAGCCTGGCCCCTGTGACTTCCCGTAGATGACCAGAAAGGAGTCACACATCTATATTCTTATGGACTTCAATACTGTCATCCAGTGGGGTAAGTCTATAGAGTGTTCAACGTTGCAGCAGCACTACCCCAGCAGGCAGGAAATCCCTCCCCAGAACCAACACAACACACACCTTCTCTACTGCCAGGATCAGCTGCTTGCCCATGATGCCATTCCTCCTCGTCCCAGGTACAGAATAAAAACAAACAGGAGGATTCTGGGGATTATAGCCCTCTAATACTAATAGCACCTAGGAGTTTGGGCGGGGCATTCATTTACAGAATTTGCCCGTGGTTTCCTGCCTTGGAGGTGGGAACACCTCCAAGGCAGGAAATAAGAGTTGCAGAGGTAATAGGACTCTAGTCGTAAGAGAAATTAAGGGGGATTCTGTTGCAGGGTAAGGGTAGTAAAAAGGGAAGTTAATGCGGGCTGTCTGCTTCAGAAGTGATATGCATATTTTAAAAATTAATGTAATACAATCCTGTGATATGTAAAATAATTGCCTTGTATCTTTACATTATGAAAAGGTAGGGTTTTGAGTGTTGCAGTTGGAGAGTGAATATGTATCAGAAAATCTAAATGAGCAACTGAGTGTAGGCTCTGCATATAGTTTGCATACAATCAAATAGAGATTATGGACAAAGTGCGTGTAGATAATTCTAATGATATTACTAAATGTAATCTTCTGAAAAAGCATTATGGCAAAATTGCTCAGCAAGAGAATGCACTCGGTGGTGACGTTTGGTGTGACCTGCAGGTCATCAGCTGGACGTTGGCCATGGTGACTCAACTTGTCATTGCCTACTGTAGGCTTACCACAGAGAGCCAGCAGTCTCGGATAAGGGCCCCCACAGGGTGCATGTGTGAGTGCAAGGGATGAGCGGTGTACCCTTGTGAGCACTATGCTACTCTAAGTTAAGATGAGTGGTGTGCCTGTGTAACTGCAAGGTGAATGGTTTACCTGTGTGAGGGGTGGCTCTAGTGGTGTGCCATTGTGAGGGCAGGGTTCCTAGTGTGCATGTGTGAGTGCAGAAGGAAGGGCATGTTTGTATGAGCACTCTGTGAGTTGTGCCTGTGTACGTGCATTGAGAGCAATGTCCCCGTGTGAGCAGTGGGCCTGTCTAAGTGATTAATCAGAGCTGTGCCTCGGTGACGTGTGCTCCTGCGTGATCGAAGAGTGAGGTGTGCCCATGTGAGCAGTGTGCCTATATGAGTGCAGAAGAGGTGTGTCTGAATGGATGCAGGGTGAGTTGTGTGATTGAAGGGGGAGAGCTGTTCATGTGTGATAGCAGAAAAGTGCCTGTATTAGTGCAAGGTGACCAGAGTGTTCATGTGAGCAGTGTTTCTGAGTGAAGTGTAAGTGGTGTCTGTGAGTTCAGCGTAAGCATGTACCTGCGTGAGTGGAGAAGGAGGGCTGTTTGCTTGATTACAGAGGAAAGAGTGTGTTTATATGAGTGCAGGATAGGAGTTGTCCCCATGTGAGTGAAGGGTGAGAGATACCTGTTTGTGATGGTGGGTGAGCTGTCTGCCTGTATAAGTGGAGGGGGCGTTGTGTACCTCTTTGAATTCAGTGGTGTGGCCGTGAGAGTGCATATGCAGGCTTGTGTCTGAGTGTAGGGAAAAGGTTGTGTTTGTAGAGTGCAGGGAGAGAGGTGTACTTGTGCGAGTGTCGGGTGAACTGTATGAGTGTGCAAGTGTAGAGTGAGTGGTGTGCCCATGTGAGTTCAGGGTCAGTAGAATGTCCATATGAGTCCAGAGTGAGCGGAATGCCAGAGAGTACGAGGGGAGGGTGTAATTGTATGAATGAAGGGTTAGAGTCATACCTGTCAATACATATGCCTGTATGAGTGCAGTCTGAGGTTTGTGCTTACTTGAGTAGAGTCCATTAAATCCCGACCTTGCTTGCCAATGCTTGTTAGCCAGTTCAGTAAACAAATACAGGAACTCAACCATGCATTGGTCCAGTGAACTAGAAGCAACTACAAGGACATCAACATATTGAACATATGTAGATCCTTCTGGAAGATGAGGATGTACGATCATTCTTGAAAACTTGATAAAAGATGGATGGTGACTTAGTACCCTTTAGGCAAGCACCACCATGTGAGTTCATCCCCAGTCAATGAGAATGCAAAGAGAAACTGGCTGTAAGGGTGGTTAGGTATATAGAAGAAAGCAGAACATAAACTGACAACAGTAAACCTTGTGGCGATTGCGGTTATAAATGATACTTTGGTAATAGGGTTGGGCAAACAGGAACACCGGTTACCACAAGAGCATTATGAGTATGCATCGGGCTTTTGATTGGCAAAATGGGGCTGTTGCACTTACAGTAAGAACTTTGAGTTATTAAAGTAACCATGACTGGTCATAGTCTTACTTCTGCCTCAGACATAATGTATAGTGAGGTATTCTGAACAACGTTTTAATATAGTTTACCTTAATCTTAACAGGTTCAGCAGTTAAAATACACCCTACTTCATTCATATGCTCAAGCCACAAGGTAGAAGAAAGTTGGTTAAGTATATCAGGCATTGGTTGAGGTATGGGCTTTGGAGAAATATTGGTTACAAAGTGACCATCATTTCCGCATAAAAAGGTAAAACAGCATTTCCATCTCATGAGATATATTTAGATGGATACCTGTGCGGAATACAGGACAATTCAATTTGCATAGTAGATCCCTTCAAGGAAGGTTTCCTGCAAGGTAGGGCTTAGTAGAAAAGAATGTTGAGCGTTAAGACCCAAGGAATTAGACACAGTATCAGTAAAAAAACTGGGAACATTTCTTAGAAATGACAAGTGCAGCAATAGGTTTGTCCAAGAGACGTAGCTCTCTGAATGGTTAGCCCACGTATTAATAAGACAGGAGGTGGGCTTTACAATAATAATACATCACATAAATGGCCTATAATGATCTACAAAAATCAAACTGTTCAGTCGGCTTTGTCAGGCTGTCCTCAAAGCAGGATATAGATTTTAGGAAAGCTGGGTAAACCGGTTGTTTCAGATGATCCTGTGAACTGTGGGGCAAGTTAGGGCAATCACATTTCCAGTGCCCCTACTGCTCATAACCAGAGACGTTTTAAGGCATTGGCAAACTGGGTTCTGGCCCAGGGCCCCAGCCTTTCAGAGGGCCCCTGATAGAACCAGCTCTGTTCTGCAGAGTCATGCCCTGATGACCTTGAATAATTTAAAGATTGTTTTAAATACCGTTTTCCTGTAATTTATTTTTTATGTGGGTGAGGTATGGGAGGCTATTATAGATAGTTTGCAGAGAAATGTTCATGTTTTTCAATACAATGCACAACAGGTGTGCAACGGTCATAGGGCTAAAAGAGCTTCAGCCCTCCATTGTCGTGTGTCTCAGCCCGGGCTGCTGCAGATCGAGCTGCTGTGGGCTTGACTGGGCAGTGTATGGAGTCTTATCTCCGGCACACCCTACTTACATTTATATTTTACAATTACTGCAGTAGTGTGAGAGTACATTTCATAAAAAGGAGTATAAAGTAGGGTCGCCCAAAGAAAAATTCCAGCCAGTTGCAATGGCGGCCGCTCCATTAGGGTGTTGGAGCTCCGCCCCACTGCTTTCTCGCAGCGCGAGAAGCATAAAATAAAATGGTATTTTAAATACCATTTTATTTTCTGCTTCTCACGCTGCGAGAAAGCAGACGGTAGGGGTATGCTTGGTTGGGGGCGGGCGGGAGCCTATGCCTGGTTGGGAGCCTTAGGGGAGGAGTGGCTTGCACCAATTTAAGTGCCCCGACTGCTCGGCCAGACCTGGGGCCGAACAAAGCAGTCATTTTCACTCTACATTTTCTCTACGTAGGCTGCATAGAGAAAACGGCCTCCGTACTGGTGCCCGGCTGGGCGCGGTCCAGGACTCCGCACAAATCAAAACACTGCTTTTGCAGCGTTGTGATTGGCCATCCTCTCAAGTACACTTTTTGGCGCCTGGTATTTTCAGTGAGGTTGGCGGCGTCCTAGTCCTGCAGTTTAATTGCCTGGCATAGCCAATAGGTCTCGTATTTTGGACTTTGTGAGTGTGTAGCCATGCAGCACATTATCTTGAGTGCTGTGAAACGTAGTGAAATTTACCTTTCCTTATCAGAAAAGGTGGCTGCTTCCGTCCTCATGTTTTCGCGGGTATAGGCAATTATAAAGACAGGATAACAGTGTAAAAACAGGGGCGTAACAAACATCCACGGAGCCCCCGCGGTGCGGGGGGGGGGGCAGCCTTCATTAGGTGAAGGGGGACCCCTCAGCTCTCCGGTAAAGAGCTGTGAGTGTGAGAAAGCAGGTGCAGTATGCAACCTGCACTGAGCTCCTCCGCGCTGACCCGGGACTGAACTTAAGAGAAACAAAGTAACAAGTTACATTGTTTCTCTTCAGTCAGAGCCCGATCGGAACAAGGACGGGGGCCCTCAGCAGGACGCTGGAGAGCTGTGTCTTTCTATTTTGAACTAGCAGGGATTCAAAATATCCTCCCTTTCAGCCATATGTTTAATCTGACCCAGAGAGCTAAATGCAATCCTTTTTAGAAGATTTACCTCTCAGAGGCGGATTCTTAGTAAGGGCGGGTGGGCTGGGCCCCTACCCCTTTTGCCTCCATTATTTTTGTAATTAAATAAGTGGCTCCTACCTGCTACAGAAACAATCATCCTGCAAATTTTCTGACCCTTTCTGTGCGCGAGGCTATTAAGGATAAGAACAGAGCTAGAAAATAACTGTAAGGAATCTTTGGACATCTGAGGAACACAGGCGAATTTATAGCTAGTCACTGGTTCAAGTGATTTTTTGCTTTTACTTTGAATTTTGGTACTCATATTTTGCATTTAAATTTCAAATAATTGAATGCAAAGGAAAGAGGTCTGGATGAGCTACTTACTGCTCACATCGAGCAATTGAGAGTGAAACGGTTAGAGAGAAAGGGAAGGACTTTGAAGGAAGAGGCAGCAAGAAGAAGAGAGGGCGAGTGATGGAGGTAAAGCAGGAGAAGGAGAGTAGAGAAGGAATAAAGGCAGATATGGAAAAAGAAGGAGAAATTAATGCATTGAGGGAAAGGAGACAGAAAAACAAAATGGGATTTGATAGGGGCAATGTGCAGAAGAATGCAAATGTTACAGGTGACACTGGATAACATGAACTCTTTAGGAAAGATAAAGGGACGGACGAGAGAGGACATGTAAATGGCAAACATGAGGACGGGATGGGAAATTATACACATTAGGCAAAGAGGAGCAATTTCTTTATACAGTGTTCTGTTACCCATGGGTCTGACTTATGTAACTCTAAGTAAAATAAAGGAAAGGTAGTGAAGTGAAGGCTACAGAGAGGATAAAGAATATGGAGGACGAGAAGATGGAATTAGATAGCTATTTGTGGAAGGTTACAGAAAAAAGGACGAGAGTCGCGAAGGGAAGAAAGGAAATAACTGTGGAAATAAGGGTGGCACTACCAACCAGAATATATGATCCTTAAGTATTGCCCGGCGGTGTCGCCTCTTGAACCCACAAAGAAGTTAAACTATTGAAGAGGCAGGCGCTGGAGACTGGAAGGCAGGAAACAAGATTTTTATTCTCTCCGGAGGAGAACACAACGAAACGGACAAAAGGTATCGTTCTGAGGTGCTCTAACTGCATCCCTGAGGCCTGGCCTCTTATACACAAGTTTATCTCTTTATTGCACGTAACACATTCTCGTCGATACTTTGATGTACGGAAAGACATCCTCAGAATCCCCCCTTCCCAGCCCGTTCCCACGCAAGGTTACAGTGGAAGTCCCTGCCCCGTTCACAACAGGTGATGATCATCGCGCAGCTGGATATTCCGCCGATTCACGGAGTGTGTGGGGTTCGATCGGATCTCGTAGGGCGGGGGGCTTTGATCAACCCGGGGATCCCTTGCTGGGGGGAAACTTTCTATTGTACGGGGAGGGGCAAGGAACAGTATCGGCAGAGCTGGGTGTCGGCCTGGGAACGAGGAAGACGAACGGGCACACGGGGAAAAGGGGGTTTGCATCAAAGGGCCGGGGATCATAAATGGGAAGAAGGGAGGTGTCGCGCTGGGAACAGGACGAGGGCCTGGGGCAGAGCAGCGCTGAAGAGGGGTTTTATGATTCGCGGCAGGTGCAGGCAGGGGGGTTGTCAGTATGCGGGGGATGCCGGCGAAGCTAGGAGGGGGAGAGAGGCGCGCTGGCTCTCGGCGGGAGCAGGGAAGCCATGGTGTTCAAAATGGCGGCTGTTTTACGCGCACAAAAAGGTTAAGGAGAGCAAGAGGGCGCCGATAATGTTGACGGTCTCAGCCCAACTTTCAACAGTCCCCCCTTTTCAACATATCTAGCCAACTTGCTTTACTCAATGTCAATTTTCATCAAATTCCTAACTTCGGTATCATACAATGCTCTCATGTGTTCGCTTCCAAAGTCCACAGTTTTGGGAAAAATACGACTCGCACATAAAGAACACATAGGTGGCAGACATTGAATTCCTAAGCACAGGCCACATATTACAACTACGGGAATCAGGATAATGGTGAGCAGTCTCCAGCCCCAGCTTTTGACGGTGTCCCAGAACCAACCACCAAGCGACCATTCTTCTTGCTCTTGGTGAACTTCCGAAGAGAGTCTGTGAAGATGTTCGATGGCTTTGTACACTGAGGGTGAGTTGTCCGGTATGTATGTGCAACAGCTGGACCCAATAATGCGGCATGCTCCTCCACGGTCCGCCAGAACCACATCTAGAACGAGGCGGTTCTGAAGAGCCACCAAACGGACCGCTTGGAGCTCGGCAGTGTTGTTGGCAAAGATGCCCCGCTGTGATGTTCATGGTTGTCTCGACTGCCTGAGTCAAATGTCGGATGGCACGGCTGTTTGCCATCGGGCCCCAGAGGGGGACGAGTCCTTTCATGGCATCGAGGAACTGCGCCCCTGTTGAGTCGGCTTGTTCAATGTCTTTGGCTCGTTTTTGCCTGTGGTGATTCGCTGGGGCTACATAAGTCGGAGGAAGGACGAAGGAGATGTAGCAAGTGCCCCCCCAGCCTTTGGGGAGCCAGGTGTAGGCCTTCGTGCCGCAGATGAAATACATGTTTGGGGATGACACAAAGGAAGGAGGATCCGTGGAATCCAAAGTTCTGGTAAAGCCGCAAGCGCTGCGACCCACCAGCTGTGTCCCAAGTCCTTCTACACACATGTGGCCTGTGACGTTGATGACCGACAGGGCCACAGTCAGAGTGGCAGCCGTTCGTTTCCGCAGATAGGAGAAGGTGGGTCTGGTTGGATTGTTGAACACCTGCATTTCGATTCGTTCTTTAGCCGGGATGTCCATTTGGATCGAGTCGCTGGGGGTCAGCGGGCAGAAGTGTGTCTTTGTCTTGTTTCGCCCGGCCCCGTGAGAAGAATGTGCTGCAGTTCTGCTGGAGGTGGCATTGCCCGTATAGCTCTCTTGCAGGAGGATCAGCCAAGCAAGGCAGGAGCCGTGGACAGAGAAGGGTGAAGGGATGAATGGTATTGAATGTCCAGTGGCATGGGGTAGCAACCCACAGATCCAGCAGTTGGTGGTATTGGTGGCAAGATTGTGCTGGTGAAGTAGCTGCACGAAAGAGTTGTTCCAAAACTCCTTTCGCCTCTCTCTTAGTTGAGGAGAGAGCGGGATTAGATAATGTTCCTTCATGGTGGTAGGCTGAGCAGTGGTTAAGAATGTTTCGTGAGCAGGTGCATGTTCTTCCAAAATCCAGAGCGTGGTCATGAGGAGAAAACAGAAGAGGATTGTGATGAAGAGTACAATTGTCTTTGAGCTATGGAGTCTGTCTGTTCTCGGATTTCTGTAGTGGGTATTTCCTGCTGTCCCCGTCGGCTTCTTGTTTGGCGCTTCCATCATCTTCTTATCTGGCGCTTCCATCATCTTCGTTTTCAAGGTGCTCGGTAGTGGGCAGGACCACAGACTTAGTTTTAGCTTCTCTCCAGGTAACCCTTGGTAGTTTGGGTCACCGTTCTGAGATCCTTTAACCTAGTCCGTGGCCTACTTAGCCGAAGCTCCCTCCTTTCGACGCAGGAAATACCCTTCTCGAGATGGCACAGTGGGGTCAGGATGTTTTGAAAGTTCAAGTGTCTCAGTATCAGGATAGCAGTTCAACGATGGTCGGTCCTGGTTCAGGAGCTCTTCTTGGGTGTTGACGGTGTCTGTCGTGGCCAGGGCTGGAGAGACCTTTTTGCAGTGATGAGCGTGCAGCCAGTGTTTCTTCCCCTCCACTCGAAGTGCGGTCCGAGTGGTGATCAGCACTTGCCAGGGGCCCGTCCACCGGGGTTCCAAACTCTTTGATCGCTGAAAATTTCGGATCAGCACGAAGTCCCCCGGCTGGATGGCGTGACCCGGACCCCTGGAAGCATCGGGGATGGCCTGCTGCACCTGCTGATGAAGGACAGACAAAGTTTCAGTCAATTTGTACAGATAATCAGACATTAGGACGTCCGGAACGTCATGAATGGAAGTTGGTTTCGGGGCAGACCAGACGCTCATGGGTCGACCGAAGACAACTTCATAAGGGGTTAAGTGATGTCGGGTGGGGGTAGAGCGCATCGATAGCAATGCCAATGGGAGGGCGTCTGGCCATTTCAGGCCCGTGGTAGCCACTATTTTGGCCAGTTTAAGCTTTAGTGTGGCATTGTGTCGTTCGACAAGCCCAGCAGATTGAGGGTGGAAGACTGCGTGGAATTTCTGTTTAATACCCAGCCCATTTAGGATGAGCTGGATAACTTTGGCTACAAAGTGGGGGCCATTATCACTCCATAAAACACGACAGAGGCCATAACGGGGGAAAAACTCCTTTAACAGAACCTTTGCAGTGGCCATAGCGGTGTTGTCACGGGTTGGATATGCTTCCACCCACTTGCTAAATGCGCACACCACGACGAGTACATATTTCAGGCCTTGGCATCTGTCTAGCTGGATGTAGTCCATCTGCAGGACTTCAAATGGGTGGTTTGGGACCCCAAATCCCCCCCGGGGTACTACAGTTCCTTTCCCGGGGTTGTGTTGCAGGCATATTAAGCATTGTTGGACCAGGCGTTTGGCGGAATCTGGGATCTTGTCATTGTGCCAAACCCTGGAGACAAGTTCGATCATGGGGGCTGATCCTATGTGGGCAGGGGAGTGTGCCATGGTCAATATGGGAATCAAGTATGAATCAGGTAGCAACCATCTGTTCGTGTCTTTTGTCCGCCAGCAGCCTTCATCGTCTTTCAATCCCACCCGTGTCCATTCAGTCAATTCGTGTTGTGTGCTAGCCGTTTGTATGTCTCTAATTGTGTCCTTGGCGTCAGTCCAGTTTTCTGCTTGTGACCTGGTCACGTACATACGTGTTGTCGTTCTATTTTCAGCTGTCGTTCGGGCGGTGATGTCGGCTAGTGCATTTCCCTGTCCAATAATGTCTGTCACTTTCTTGTGTGCCTGGCATTTGATAACGGCAAGTTTGTTGGGGAGGAGGACAGCTTCGATTAAGGCGGAGACTAGATCCCCGTGCAAAATGGGTGTGCCGTGTGAGGTCAAGAATCCTCTCTCCCTCCAGAGGAGCCCAAAATGGTGAACCACCCCGAAGGCATACTGGCTGTCGGTGTAAATGTTCGTTGTGGTTCCTGTTGCCAGGATGCAGGCTCGTGTCAAAGCAATCAGTTCCGCTGCCTGGGCAGATCGCTGGGCGATGCGGGCTGTTTCTACTACAGTTCGAGCCGTGGTGACTGCATAGGCAGCGGAAGTGGTACCATCGGAGAGTTTGATGCAAGAACCGTCCACCCACAGCTCCCCGTCGGGGTCAGGGAAAGCCGTGTCTCTGAGATCGACCCTACTCCTGGTCTGTTCGTCCGTGAGAGTCACGCAGTCATGTACGGGGTGCACATTGGGATCGTTCTCTGGCAAGGGTAACAGAGTTGCTGGGTTCAGTGTGGTGCATCTTTTCAGGGTGATATGGGGGGCAAGCAAGGTCAGTTCGTATCCAGTCAGTCGTGCACTCGTCAGATGTTGCGTCTTGGTTTGGTTCAGGAGGGTGTCGACTGCATGGGGTACCAGTACCGTGAGGGAATTCGAGAGTACAATCCCCTCACTCTGTCGGATAGAGATTGCAGCAGCAGCTACAGCTCGAAGGCAGGCAGGCAAGGCTCTGGCGACAGGGTCAAGAGTGGCAGAGAAGTAAGCGCACGGTCGTTGCTTAGGACCGATGGCCTGGGTCAGGACAGATAAAGCGCACCCCTCCCTTTCGTGAGTGTAAAGGGAGAAGGGCTTTTTGTAATCAGGGGTACCTAGGACAGGGGCTGAGCAAAGGGCATCTCGCAGTTCTGTGAAGGAAGTTTGACACTCAGGGGTCCAAGGGAGTGGGAAAGGGACGTCTTTGTTTAGCAGAGAAAGCAGTGGTTTTACAACGAGGCTGAAGTTTGGTAACCATTGTCGGCAGAAGGAGGTGAGGCCTAATAGGGAGCGAACCTGCTTCTGGGTCTTAGGGACAGGGGTATCTAGAATGGTTTGGATTCGATCAGGGGTGAGTTTTCTTCCATCTTTGGACAAAAGGTGGCCTAGGTAGGTGACCTGGGGTAGGCAGAATTGCAACTTCTTCTTGGAGACCTTGTGGCCATTTTCCGCAAGGAAGTGCAAGAGTTGAATGGTGGCGGTAACCGCTAGAGGGGTGGTGTCGGCTGCCAAAAGGATGTCATCGACATATTGTACCAACACCACTCCGTCGGGTAACTGGATTTGGTCTAGTTGTCTTTTGAGGGCCTGGCTGTAAATGCTAGGGCTTTCCGTGTAGCCTTGAGGCGCTCGGCAAAACCTATATGAGCGGGCTTTTAGGGTAAAGCCGAAGAGATATCGGCTGTCTGGGTGGATGGGGATGGAGAAGAATGCGTTCTGGAGGTCGATGACGGAAAAGGTGGTGGCAGTGGATGGAATCAAAGTCAGGATGGTGGTGATGTCTGAGACCACAGGGTACTGGGGTACCACCACTTTGTTGATCTCTCGGAGGTCGATGATAAAACGGTATGCTTTCTCATCTCCCTCTCCCTGCTTCTTGATAATGGGCAAGATAGGGCTGTTGCAAATGTTGCTAACCACTTCCTCTACCACTCCTGCGTCTATCAGTGACTGGATAATCATTACCAATGCCTTCTCGCCCTCTGGCGATATCCGATATTGTGGGAGTTTTGGGAGTGTTGCGTCTGGTCGGACAGTAATGTGCACTGGGTCAATTAACATACGCCCTACGTCCGAATCCGCTTTGGCCCACAGATACGGAGGTAGAGTGTCAAGCAGGGATGCGTCAACGTCGGTGATGGAAAACATGTGTCGGGGAGAGCAATGTCTAAGCAGAACGGGGTTGTCGTAAAGAAACACTCGAACTCCATCTTGAGAACACCTGATCGTCGCTCGGAAGTGTTTCAGTAAGTCAAGTCCCATAATGGCGTCAGGGCTATTGGAGGAAAGCAAGAACGTGGTGTCGGTGGTGTTGTTTTCTACGTCAAAGAGAATCGGGGCAGACAAAGGGTTGGTGGAGGGCGTTCCATCGAAACCTGTCGATGTTATGAGTGAGCCAGACAAGGGTGCCCTTGGAATCAGTCGTTTAGATAACGCACTACGTGTTGCGCCAGTGTCTACCAGAAATGGAGACTTGGTACCCAGGACCTTAGCAGTGACATAAGGGCCCTGCTGGTCAACATAGAGCTCGACTGGATCCCTCCCTCGCCCTTGGCTGTCCTATGCGAAGGTGTGAGTGTCGTCATAGTCAGATTGTTGATATTGGTTCTGCCTGGGTCGATCGAACGTATTTGGTCTGCTTGATCTGTCGTTAGTCGCGTCATTTGGGGGCCCTCGTTGTTGTCCCTTAGGTCTCGGTCCGTTTGCTACATCCCTGGGGTCTTTGTTTCTGATCATTTCCAGAAGAACTGGGCACTGGGATTTCCAATGGCCAGTCCCTTTGCAGAAAGCGCACTGGTTTTCTCTAAGGTCTGTGCGTCCACTGTAGGAAGTCAGAGTGCGGTCCTGGGGAAAGGTAGTCTTAGGGACGTTTGTCTGGTAGTTTCCCCGGTATTGGTCTCGTCCTATAGTCACCCCTTGCAGTTTGGCAATCATCACCCTCTCTTTTAAGTCCTTCTTCTTTTTCTCTGTCGCCCTATCGTTTTCATTTTTCTGATGCTCATAATATTGGGCCATTTGGAGAATCGCTGTAGGTTTGGAGGCTGCCCAACTACTCTCGCTGGCCTGTAGTTTCTGGGAGATTTCCGATGATAGGCCCTTAACATAATTCTGGACAAACAGATGGTGTCCGGTTGCAGTGGTCATGTCCTGGCCGCTGTAATCGGAGAACACCGTTTCAAACCGGGAGAAGTATTCCGATACATCCTCCTGGGGTTTTTGGCGACAGGCTGTTACTATCGACCAGTCCACTTTCTTTTCTGGGATTAGGGTTTTTAATTTCTCTACGATTTTATCTGGAAGGTCTAGAATGGATTTCAAAGGCTTTTGTCCTGGTCCCCGTTGTTTATCCAGGTCATTGAGTTGTGACCAGGTATGTCCAAACAGCTCAAGGTGGTCGACTTTCCGGATTTGCTTCCACACATCAGCTGGTAGACATAACCCGAAGAACAAGTCGATGTCAGCCAGGGTCATAATCGTTGAGCCCAGGGCTGTACCCAATTCAGTATAGAAGGCAGTGGGGTTTTTACGTAGGTCGGGTAGAGATTTCCGGAATGTCAGTATCTCTTGCCGGTCCCATGGCTGGTAGACCCAGTTGTACACTACCCTTCCCTTCGCATCTTGGTTGTTTGCATCATCGTGAGTCCCTGTACCCCGAGGAGGAACCCAGTAAGGGGCAGCCTCTCGTATCGGCATCATGGTGTTAGATTGCTCGGTTGGTGGTTCGGTCACTACGGAGGCTGCGGATTTAGCTCCCGGCTTTCGTTCAGTGAGGTGGCGGAAAACCTCAAGCGTACGCGTAAGGAGGTCCGACACATCACACTCGCCCTCATCCCCGATATCGACCTTTCGGTACAGAGTCCTTAGGCTCTCGGGACCTTTGTCTCGATATCGGTCCTCGTATGCATTCAAGACATGATAACACAGTCGTACGGTAAAATGTCGTCTGTGACTCCCTGTATACGAGCTGAACACATCCGTGATGTACTCTTCATCCTCCTTCCTTTCTACCAGTGTCCTTGCTATTTTGTCGATCCCCGCTCGCTCATCTTTGTCTAGTCTGTTTGTTCTTGCAGGGCCAGCCCCTCGAGTCTCATGGTCGTCTAACGTTGTTGTGGATGCGGGTTTTAATACAAGGGGTTCGGCTGGCACAGAGGCCATTGGGGCCGACGCTGTGGCGGTACCTTCGTTTGTACCTGGGGGTGGCGCGTGCTGCGCCAAGGGTTGAGAAGGGGCATATGGAGGGGGCATGTAGATGATAGGAGGACCTAACAGCAGGTCCTCATTGGATCGTTGTTTCGAGGGTAAATCAGGGTAGAGCATGGAGGGAGTTCTAACCGGACACTGGTTTGGTGTTTCCATTTCTAGTTTCTGTTTAGCTTTCTCTCTTTCCTTTATCTCTTTTTCTAGTTTCTGGGCAGCTAGGTGGGCTGCTTTTCGCAGCTCTTTTTCCAACCTACTCTCAGTTTTCTTTTTACGTTGTTCAGTTTCTTTGCGCCACATGCCGAAACTGTCAAGCATAGTGGGTGTTGTCTTGTTTTTACCCAGGGCAGTTTCTAGCGTTTTTATTTTATCATCATCGAAGGATCCTATCAGGGGCCACTGACTTTCTTGACCCTTTTTTGTATATTTATGCCATAGTTTACTATAGGCTATAGTGGTCAATCCATGCTTCATGAACATGTCCTTATTAGGGGTGCCTTCCAGTGGGGCTGGATGGTCCATCTCTAATAAGCGGTCCGGGCTAAACAGGCTACTAATCAGTGGGGAGAAGACAGACATGACGGCTCGTAACGAGGGACTAAAAAGTCAGCACTGCCTATCTTATCACTAGGTGCAAAGACTGGACAGAATATTTCTATTCTACGTTGTTTGCAGGCAGTGAATACCTCATGGATCAAAATAACAAAAGACCAATAAATAACAATGGGGAGAATGAGTAGGTCCGCAAAGATCTGCGTTACCTACCCTTTTCACTGTCTGCAAAAAGGGTGGTCTCTTCCCTGTTTGCAGACAGGGAATCTCCAGGAAACAATAGTTTTGCGAACAACAGTTCAGTTTCAAGTGATTATTGAGTGGGGGAGAAAAAATAAGCACGGCTGCTGCCCTACCTATCCTCCACTGCTTGCAAAGAGAGAGCCCGTTGTTTCTCCGTTTGCAGACAGTGAATCTCCAAATAAATAAAAAGAGCAATACTAGTATTTTTAAACAAACAAGCAATCAAGCAATCATTTCGCAACTTGTCGTGATTACACGACCTTACCCGGACCGCATGGACAGTTTCTTGTCTTCCGAATCCAGCGCCCGATCGTCCTCTCTTCTCCGTTATCCTCGCGGCACTCCTGATGGTTCCCAGTCAGGACCGTAGATCACTCGAGAGAGGTCTGTTCGGAACCAGTGAAGTTCGGATGATCGGCTGTCAGACGAGGGTCTATCGGACAGACGCGTTCCCGATCGTTGCAGTCGTTCACTTTGTCGTCAGGACCTCTCCCACTGGATCCATGGGTCGCTGATGGTCCCCACGCTTGGGACGCCAATTGTGGAAATAAGGGTGGCACTACCAACCAGAATATATGATCCTTAAGTATTGCCCGGCGGTGTCGCCTCTTGAACCCACAAAGAAGTTAAACTATTGAAGAGGCAGGCGCTGGAGACTGGAAGGCAGGAAACAAGATTTTTATTCTCTCCGGAGGAGAACACAACGAAACGGACAAAAGGTATCGTTCTGAGGTGCTCTAACTGCATCCCTGAGGCCTGGCCTCTTATACACAAGTTTATCTCTTTATTGCACGTAACACATTCTCGTCGATACTTTGATGTACGGAAAGACATCCTCAGAATCCCCCCTTCCCAGCCCGTTCCCACGCAAGGTTACAGTGGAAGTCCCTGCCCCGTTCACAACAGGTGATGATCATCGCGCAGCTGGATATTCCGCCGATTCACGGAGTGTGTGGGGTTCGATCGGATCTCGTAGGGCGGGGGGCTTTGATCAACCCGGGGATCCCTTGCTGGGGGGAAACTTTCTATTGTACGGGGAGGGGCAAGGAACAGTATCGGCAGAGCTGGGTGTCGGCCTGGGAACGAGGAAGACGAACGGGCACACGGGGAAAAGGGGGTTTGCATCAAAGGGCCGGGGATCATAAATGGGAAGAAGGGAGGTGTCGCGCTGGGAACAGGACGAGGGCCTGGGGCAGAGCAGCGCTGAAGAGGGGTTTTATGATTCGCGGCAGGTGCAGGCAGGGGGGTTGTCAGTATGCGGGGGATGCCGGCGAAGCTAGGAGGGGGAGAGAGGCGCGCTGGCTCTCGGCGGGAGCAGGGAAGCCATGGTGTTCAAAATGGCGGCTGTTTTACGCGCACAAAAAGGTTAAGGAGAGCAAGAGGGCGCCGATAATGTTGACGGTCTCAGCCCAACTTTCAACATAACAGCGCATAGAGGGCACAAAAGAAAGGATTTTATTACCAAATACCATTCACAAAAATATTGTGCTAAAGAAATATCACTGCCAGGATATTACCTGCCAAAATATACTTCAGGTAAGTATATATACGTAAATATAAATCTACTATCTTTAATTCTAAACCTACATGCTTTGAGACACCAACACAAAGTCCTATGGTGACAATTGCACCTGCATGCTACATTCGCTCACACAGTCTAACTTTGGACTTGCTCTTAGCCTCACCACTTTCAAAATTCACCAGCCGCCCCTGACCATCACCATTTTATTCTACAGTAGAGCAGCAACATTGCTGTGGTGTCACCAGGGCTTTAAGTCAAAGCTTTTTCAATATTATTTACAAGCCATAGTTGGTGCTTATTTATCTTATGCAGCTAACAACCATTGACAAAGCCAATAGTCCTGACTTGTTGTATGTATGATCTTACTTGTTGTGTTATATATCTGGATGCAATGACTGAAACCGCAAAATACAAGTCAGGCGGCACACTATGCTAAGCACAGATTTTTAGCTTGCATGTTTGTAAGCCACACCCTTAAATACATTAGCCATGCCCCTTTGAGAGACCCCTCAGTTTTTTCATCCCACTTAAAGCCCTAATTCTACTTTATCTATCATTCACCCGTCAATGCCCGCGTGTTAGCTTTGCCAACGCTTGTTTACCCCTGACAGAATTCATGGAGGCAGGATCGTCAATAGAGAGAGGCTAAGAGCGGGATAAGGGTCCAACTCTGATGTCATGGAGGCTAAAGGGCGAGCGATGTCACTTCCTCACACCGTGCATTTTGTTGTATTAAAAATGGGAGACGTCTCTTCAGGTAAGACTGGTGTGGCATAGCCTTACCGGATGTGATGTCACTTGTCGTTGCCTGTCAGGAAAAGGGCATTTTAGCAAAGCTTGCGGTTTTCATGGGAAACAAATGTGTGTTTTGTTCCTGTTTATAAGAGTGACGGGGGCTTGACGTGGGGGTCACACCCCGTTATGCCCTAGATGACTGCATTGGAGAGTTGGGGAATAACCGACATAAAGTCCAAGGCCTCTGTTACACTTGGACTGGTAATCCAGGCTTGGGTGTAAAGTAAACGTGTTTGCACAGACAGGATTATTATTTGTGTATAAATTCTGCACACACCTCTGGGCACAAATTTCTTCAGGTGAAACGCCGTGAAATGTGTGCACGAAAAAAGTGTAACACGCCAGATCTGCAGGCTTTGAACGGGAGAAATCGCTCCTTACTGTCTTGTTTCACGGTTCGACAGGCAGAACTATGGATGGGGAAGTCGTGTCTCACCAGGAAAAACCTGAACACCGTGATTTTACCGCACAGCATTGTATTGAATTAGAGGATGAACATCCCCAAATGCGTTCACCATTAATATTGCCAGGCTATCGGTCGGGTTTGTGTACAATGATTAATGCGGCAGCCCTGCACGTGTGGTCAGTGTTCTGTCTCCAGCCGCATCTGTTTCACAGCTGGAATTTGGCTGGGCAGGGTGACTGAAAACTTTAGAACAGATTAATTACTTTTTGTGTAATTTGAAGGGAAACCTGTTTTGAAGCTATTTCTTTAGTTACTTCTGTAAAAACTGAATGTCTAGCGGAATGAATATAAAATATGATAACTTAGTATCCAACTGAGTGCCTCTTTTTTGACTAAGGCGCTTAATAGATGGAACGCTACAGTTTTATTCAGCTATGACCGTAAAGTGCCAACCCAATCAAAAACAAATAATTTAAAAAAACATACAAGACTTCAAAGTCATATTCATGTTCACCCAAAATATTTACAATTCTTAAACCCTCCCTTTCCGCGGCTATCAAAGAGACCCCATGTGTGAAACTTTTAGCCGACCCTCCAATGGGAGATGTGTCCCCTCAGCCCCACCCCCTCAACATCCCTTCCGAGGGAGACAGGAACAAATGGCAGAGTGTAGAAACAGAAGCATTAGCTTTCCTGCTCTATAAGGCACCACTGGTCAAATGTTCACTAGAGGCCAATAACAACAAGGAGGTCAGGGTGGGGAGGTTAGGGGTTGCTGAGGAGTTCTTTCAGGGGATGCATGTTCTGTAGATTTTTTCAAAAAATAAAAACATTAATTCCGTATAGGCAGAACTAAAACCCGACCTCAGGTCAACTCTGCAGGTTTTTTAGTGCCAGGAAAACGAAATTGTTTATCAGCGAAATGACACCACCCCTCCCGGATTTAAAGGGAGAACCTCTGTTTTGGCTAAATTGCTGGAGTCTTTCACCGCTTTACACCCTCCCTTCGTCCATATCACATGGTGAATAACGACCAGGAATAAACAAAGCACCCGACGCTTCTGATATTAAAATGTGCCTCCTAGAGGCTTCCACATATGGTTAGGACATAGAAAGTGGGTTTGAATTGAGAGGACAGGAAAATTTGGTGCTCAAGGCTGTATGATCACTGAATATGTCTGTTGATGTAACAATCATGCGGTGCAAACAGGTCAGGGAAAAACAAACCCAGAAGCAAAAAACCCCTGCACTGGTGTAGGAAGGCCTATACCAAACAGAAGAGAAACAAATCCTGTGCACACGCTTAAACAATAAGTGGTCCTGAAGTCAGGACCTCACAGATAGGAGCAAATTTCCTGATGATGAAATGAAGGTCACACACCAAGTATTCGTATGTGAAGAAGATTTATGAGTAAATTTAAGTCAGTACATATGATAATAGCCAGCCGACACGTGTTTCGTCACACCGTAAAGGAGTTGTGACTCATCAGGGCTGTAAAGCTTGGAGGTAGTCAAAAGCGTGGTGGCGGTTCATAAGTTACTGCCGGCCACGTGGGAGCATTGAAAGGATGAGTCAATGTGTACCCTGCTCGTTGTAGCGAGAACATAGAATCTAGACGGGTGCGTCCCAGATTCAAACAGGGACCGGAGGAAAGGAAAAGGCGCACTGGTAAGTGCGGGCGTAGAGCGTATTGACTCCAGGTAGTGGAACTTGTGAACCGCCACCACGCTTTTGACTACCTCCAAGCTTTACAGCCCTGATGAGTCACATCTCCTTCACGGTGTGACGAAACATGTGTCGGCTGGCTATTATCATATGTACTGACTTAAATTGACTCATAAATCTTATTCACATACGAATACTTGGTGTGCTTCCACATATGGGCTCCCAGGAGTAGTAACAAATTTACAATCGAAATCAGCCTTCAAGCTGCTTAAATGTTTTTGTTCGCGTTTTTATCCAGTAACGTTTTTAGGATAGTACTTTCTACTGTGAGCTTAACTTGTGAGCCCCGAGCTCGACACGTTTGTGTCATGTGGACTCAGTCAATCAGCTTTTTGGGGTTCATTTTCATATGAATGTACCCCTTTGAAATGCAGAGGGACTCCGGTGGTGAGCCCACCTCTACAGCCCTTTGTCCCCTTAATGAAGGGGCCCTTGTTATCATGCGAAGCGTTTGAATGTTTAAGGCACTTTGCCTTGGGAATTGGTTGCATGGAGTTCAACTTGCATCAGAAAAGGGGGCTCTGGGGCAAACAAAACATTCTTAAGCTCCTTTGGTTACACCTAGGGACACAAAGGGACGCTGTGCACGGAGGCTAGAGAACCCCTCGCTTGGCTCCATTTTACCCTCAGTTCACTTCTGCTCCCGCAAAAAGTAAAATGGACGACGGGACGGGGCATCGCAGCTGCTGCCCACATCGCGAGCACGAATTAGCCAATAGCTGCAAATGGTCTTGTGATATCACATGTGACACCCTCAGTTTTTCCTGGTTGTGCAGAGAACAGCAATCTGGGGCTAAGGGTTTGAGTTTACCTTTATAAGAATTATGAGAAAAAAAGACAGAATGAAGAGTACTTTCAGGTATAAATCCAGGGCTTGGTGAAGAATTTACAAATGATTCGGGGCTTCTTGGCAGCCACATTTAACGGTAACCAATGATGTTACTAACACAACTCTACGTTTTCTTTTCTGCTAGCTGTACATCAGTTTATGTCTGTCACAAATCACTGTTTTTTAGCATACTGCTGCCTGGAGTGTTTCCCTTCAAAGTTATGTAATCATATTGCACTGTTGCCATCACCAGGGTCAAAGTTTATGTCTTTATCGATTAGAAGGGATGCATAGGTCCTGGCGCCATATCATGTGTGACACCTTCAGCCAGTCCTGGTGACAGCACTTTGCACTGTGGAAGGTGAAGTTTCAGAATTGCTGAATGCATAGTGCTGTAGGCAAGATGGCGTCGCAGGCGAAACAGAGCAGACTGATTAAATGATTCTGTTTCGCCTGACTGTTTTTGTATTTGGTTTGTTTTGAATGTAAACTGTCACTCTGCCCCTCTTTGTCTATTGCTGTGATTCTCGGATATAGTACTGTATCCCACTGGATATCGCGTCTGTCCTTCGAAAACATCTAATATTTCTGATTAAAATACACTATCCGGTTGGATAGAATATATAGAATCGATTCCGTTCTATATTTATTGCTTGTTTTGATTTTTTCCCCTAACAAGCACCATTGTTTTCCTCAAAACTGATACCATAGGTCCTTGGTTACCTTATAGGGTCCCCTTGTCTTTAATTAAAAATGATTAAATGATGGCATTATGTCCATGAGAATAGCACTGGGGTTTTGGTGAAATACCTGCACTGGCTGAAAGTGGCAGCTGGCATTATTGGGAAGAGGGGGATGCGCACGCTCAGACAAAATAAAACAAATCAAACAAAGTTGGTGCAAGCAAATATATACTTTAACTATATTTAAAGAAACACTTACCTGACAACTGGCCCTCCTGCACCAGACCTCGCGCTGCAGCCTGGCCACCAGGAAACTCCCTTGACAAATCAGGGTGCTCCGCTCACCAGCATGAGAGCAGAGCCCTGATTGGAGGGAATGGCCTGTCTCGGCTCTCCACAATGCTATGGAGGCCTGCAGTTGCTCTAACCCACCTGTCTTAAGACAGCTGGGTTACATATTTCAAAGTGCGCATGTCTGCCTGGCCGTCGCAAGAAGGACGGACAAAAACAACCCACCCTCCTCCCAGTCCCTTTTGCTGTCATTCAGCAGCAGCCTCGCCCTCATCCTGCCACTAGTTCGGTATGGGAGGATGTCAGGATGAAAATAAAATGGTAATGATGAATTACTATTTTATTTTTCATCTCGGCACATTTAAGTGGGTTTACGCTCATCCGCTTCAACAGAGGAGCCGACCCTGCTGGCAGATGTCAATCACCAGGCAAGGATGTGCACCTTGTCTCCAAGAGCAGAGACAGGGGCACGCTGCACCATAAGGATTGCCTGCCTCCCTTTCAAACCCATGAACCACCAAATCCCAGAATATTCAACTAAGAAGCTTTCCTTTTCTGGATGCTCCCGCTCTCTACACTACGAAGGTGAAGACCATTCTCCATCCTACTCCTCTGGAAAAATCCACACTCCGCACCCAGAATAACCAGGTACTCTGACCCGCTGTCAGTGAAGACCAATGGGAGTCCCTGTCATGAAAAGGTTTGTTTTTTCTGTTGCTCCTGTAGTTTGACACATAAAATGCGATCTCCTGTAGCCATCACTCATACTGCTCATCATTGGAACCAATGCACTTAGTGATAGTCTGACTCTTGTTTGTACCACCCCCAAAGATCCATGCCTGGTGGTTCCAAAAGTCCTACCACCAGGGATCTGGGTACAACCAGCCTTACATCCCATTGTGTGCAGGACTTCTCTTGACTGTCTTGAGTGTATTCAGTGTGACTACCAGTGGCGAGCGGCACCGACCTTGAGTGGCGGGGTGGGAGGCAGGGGAGTGGTGGGGGAGTCTGAAATAATAAAGACAAAAACACTTACCTTATGCCACACCTCTCCTTGTGTCTGGAAGGGAACAGGAAGCACCCAGGCTCTCCTGACAAATAACAATGCTGCAATGTAAACCACTCCACCTCCTGCTCCTCGGTCATTGGAGGAGACCTGCCCCGCAAAGCTGCCACACCAGGAACAAATAGAATGATAATAGCGATGAGTTATCATTTTATTTTACTTTATTTCTCTGCTAAAAAGCAGTGAGGCGATGCTACTCCACCTTGCGGAGTAGCCGCCACTTGTGCCTACTTTGTCTGTCGCTCTGGACTGGTCCTCATCGTCAGCATTCCCCTTATGTTTTCCTCCATTGGTTCTCGTGCACTCATGATGGAGGCATATGACACAGTTGCTGCCCGTCCCATTCACTGTGCTTCCACCATTCATGGTCAACGACAAAATTGACCTGAAGATCCATCATCTGAACTGCAAGGATTTCTTGTTCTTTCTGAAGATGGTGGATGGACCAACAGAAGCTGTGTTGTAATCTGGTGGATACATCTGGCATATCATGACTTCCTCTTTCACCATGATGAATCAGAAATGAAGGAGTTGCTTGTTTTGAAAGAGCACATGCAAAATAAGGTCATTGGCCCTTTTCTGGTGTCAGCTACAGCTGTTGATAAGTACTATGCTTCATATCAAAGACTTATAGTACATTCCATATTTTCCTCATGCCCGTCCTGTTTTGTGCCTGGGTCTAGTCTACAAGATATGCGAGGTAGCCTAGAAAAGTCCCTCTGTCCAGTCAGTACCCAAACAGTCTAACTTCCCAAGTTGCCTGGAGCTCTGCCTTCTTGCTCATGTGGTTTTACCATGCCTAGATCCTGATTAACCCGGAACACTCCCTGGCAGTCCTTCATTGCTTTCCTCCTGAGATGGTTTCAGAGGAGAAGAGCTGTCCACAACACGTGGAAGTCCTCCTTGCAGTGCACTCGTGAACATCCTGCCATTGAAGTCACCAAGCAACAACCAAGCGAGTGCACATCCTGCCATTGAAGTCACCAAGCAACAACCAAGATGTCTCGTACCCTCTTTGAATGCACGCCATTGATGAGGTCTTTTGTCTTCCCTTGCAGTAGGGCGACCAGTTAACTCCAGACTGTACGAGACCCTTGGCATTTGAATACCTTCTGCTAGTTGTTGCTTTGGTGCCCTCCAGGTGAACTACCTTGCCAGTGATGCTTTGTTTAAGAAAGTCTCAGGATTGTATTCACTTTGAGTCTATCATTATAGTATGTATTTTTTGTGATTATCTTCATTCTCTTGTAGAGTGACATATAAGACAATCCTTACGTACCACATGATCATTCTCATACACCTGGCACAGCCTGCTCCCTGTGTAGGCCACGCTTGGTGACTGCCCACTGTGCTAACATCATGAAGTGCCATTGTGGCTACAAGAGCAGACCTGCCCATACTTTTGGAAAGAGCTAGAATATCTCTTTATGCTTCTAGAGTGGGCCCAGTCCTTGTGCTGGCTCTGATAAACAGACTGTCGCAGGCACTGCATGCTATTTCGGTTGTTTTTTTTCAATACCATACCTTCAATACCTTAGACCTTTGAGAAGAATGCCCCCTGAAATCTAAGGCTTGTTGATCTTATAATATAACCTAACGTGTATTTTAAAGCACATATTCTCCTGGCGTTTCTTAGGGCAGTGTAGCAGATGTGCACTGCTTCTGAAGTCTCAATGGTACTAATTTTATCAACCTCAAAAGGATGAACTGCTAAGTGGAGCCACTGGGGGCGAACCTGTGACAGTGAGGTCAAGCAGTAGCATAACAATGGCCCCCACAGTCCCCACGGTGCAGATGGCCCTGAGTCCCTGGGGCCCCCTATGTCAATGTGTATGGCCCCGGGCTTGAGAGGCCCTGACTGGGCCCGGAGTGTGCGGGGGCCCCCTCCATGTACTTTGCAGGGGGGCCCCTAAAGTTTTGTTACGCCACTGTGTAAAAACTCCCCTTGCAGAGACAATCAAATGAACATTCACCGACATTTATAGTATGACTCAAAATGTTTAGTGACCACCATAACACCACAGCACATTATAAAGTTCTAGACAAGTACTCGCCAGGCACCTCGGAGGGACATGAAACAACCATTCTTTGAAAGAAACATCAGAAGGGGATGCTTAATCACCAACCTACTAAAACTAACGGGCTCCAAGAAACAATTGGCAGGTCTATGAATACATAGCTGACTGAACGCACAGTGCGCGCTGCAGCTTAGGACATGAAACTACTCATGGAAAGTAAAACTACCTACTGCTGAATGCAGTTATGGCAACCCATTGCCTTTACATCGTATTTATCGCTTAAATAAACACCTACATAGCACTGCAATTATCCGCTGGACCACGACAGTGGACTGAATGTTTTTGATTCGCGGTGTTATAGAGGGGCAAGTAGCATAGTGTTGAACATGCAATCTAGGTGCTGTAGAGACGGGTGTGTATGGTCATGAGCGCTGGAGGGTGCAGTAAGAGTGCAGCTGTTGAAGCATAGCTCAGTCACTGAAAAGATGGGGGCTCATTTATGAGCCCTTGCGTCACTTTTACGCCGCTGGTGCCTCACTTTTAGTGACGCACCAGTGGAGTAAAAAATGTGCCTTGTTGCACCACATTTACAAAGTGACGCATCTAGGTAGATGCGTCACTTTGTAACCCCCTGTGCCACATTATACCTGCGCCAGGTATAATGTATGCAAGGGGGGCGTTTTGTCGCAAGAAAGAGTCATAGAAGTGACGCAATGAAATCTATAAGATTTCACTGCGCCATTTCTTGGACGCTAATGCGTCAAAATCTTACGCCTGCTTCACAGCAGGCGTAAGACTGACGCAGGCCCTTTCACATGGGGCTTGCCCCATGTGAAAGTACACATTGCTGGAGTTGCGTCACTTTTGTGACAAACTCCAGCAATGCGTCACTTTTGTGCCTACAGATACGTCAGAAATACTGACGTATCTGTAACTCCTTGCGACATGATGCGTCATACTGTAAATATGACGCATCATTAGTGTCGCAGGGAGAGCGCAGTGAAAAGTGACGCATCGCTGTTTTCACGCAGCGATGCGTCACTTTTCATAAATGAGGCCCATGGTTTTTATATGTATACTCTATATATTAGAGTCAGCAATGGCAACTGTTTAGTTATCACTGTAAGCATCCATTACAAAGGCATTTAGCGTTTGCTTAAAACTTTGTGGCCGACTGGGAATCATGCATGAAATTTGCCATTTGCTAAGCACATATAGTTACACTGGGTGGTGATGTCTCCGGTTACGTCATATGTGACATGGCAAGTACTATTGTGCATGAGCAATTCAAAGGGGTTTGTTTAGGGAAACATAACTGTCAGATTCTGATAGGGCAGAATGGGGGGGGGGGGCGTTTTGTAACTATTACGTTACTTGATTTCTGTTTTTTTTGTTAGATTCCATACTGTAAACTAATTCTGCAGGGGTAGGCCATTAAATCTCCAAATGCAGCCACGTGAGTAGGCATTAAACAGCCGCAATGCTGGGCCCTGCGCAGTAGTTGGCAAGTTTTGCCGAAGGCGAATGGTAAGCTGGTCTTCAAAGGGGAGGGGCGCATAAAATGAATAAACACAAAAGCTTTATTTTAATTAATTAATACTCGTGCAATTTTGTATACATGGAATATATTGCTATGACGCTCATCTCCTTCTAAATCGCGCGCCCTCTTTGCCAAGCACTACCTTCATTATGTTCGGAGAGTAGTGCCATGCTGACGTGTTACAAAGCCACCGTATCAAAGACATAGCAAACCACAACAACGCTATTTATGTTAACCAAACTTTCTGTGCTGGCTTCAGCGCCACCAGCCTGGCTCAGCGTGATCAACGCTATACAAATCTCAAATGCCAGGATGCACGAAGGCAGCATGAGTGCTAGTATACAAATAGATGCAACATGCCTGGAGCAAAATTAATGATTGGATGAGTGGGTGAATTAATGGGGTTATGTCTTTAGAAAGCTCTGGGGACAGCGTAAGCACTATTTTACTGGGATCACTATGAATGAAAGGATGAGTGAATGGTGGCATCCATAGAGCACATGTACATGCCAGGATTCAGCCATCGGACGTCATATTTGCTAGTATTCAAATCTATTAACTCTACATCACATTTAGGGAACCACCCTGAAGGAATGGATGAATTAATGTGTATGTCTACAGCCAACACTATGCACTGGTGCCCCTCAGGGAGCACAGGTGAAAGTATGCACATCTATGGCACATATTGGGATCCCATAAATTAATGGGTGAATGAATGAATGTTGACATGTCGTATGGGGGCGCTAGAGAGCCCGATATAAAATGGCCACTTATTGTGCTGCTATGACGGCCGGAGCGGCAATTTGGTTAAAATCGGAAGTTATTCCAAACACAGCCGTGCTGAGGCAGAAAATTTGTCAGCCGGAACACAATGATGTAAAGTTGAACAGTGGTTACTTCGCCATTCGGGAGAAGGCCGTTGCGCACTCAAAAAGTGAGGCGGACTGAAAAAAATGGTGCCAAGCATCGACACAGAGCGACGAGAAACCTTGTCTGTAATGTAGCTGCACCGGAGAAACCAAACACGAACGATCTCAGCTCTACATGCAGTGAGTGTGGGTCTCGACGGGGGCTTGCCGTGCAGAGCTTGCGGGTCTATGAGAAGATTTAAAAAATAGTAGAGGAAGCTCTCCCGCCTAGGGAGAGAACAACCCAACGCACTACTTTCAAAAGACCAGAGGTCTGATTCATTAGTTCAATTGGGGAAACATCATTTACCACGAAGCAAATAACACGCATAACGTTTACCACGCGTCACTCACCACGCAAAGGTCTTTCCCACGCGTAAACCTTCAACGACCGTCTTTACCACGCGAGTGGTATTCCTTCCTGTCGTCGTTCTGCAAGTACGATCTGCGTTGGCTTTGGGGGGCTGGGGGGAGGGGGGATTAAGGGGCTGGGGGGAGGCTAGGGGGGGTTGGGGGGGTCTCCCCCCCAAAAAAAAAACCAAGCGGATATTAATAAATAATAAAGAAGAAGAAAATTTCAAAAACGTAAAAAAAAACGCTCTACAATGCCTCAAAACGCTGAAGTAAAAGAGCACGTCATAATAGAAGTCCGTTATCAGTTTTGATAGACGTGTTTTGACGCTTGTTTCCGTGGTCGGTGGAAGAAAGGGCTGATGGTGAAAGACGTACAGGGGTAAGATATGAATCAAAACTTTGTAAATTAGGGTATTAATTAAGCGCATTATGAAAAAAATAAAAATATAATGTAAGGGAATCTGTTTATTATTGTTTAAAACATCGATCTTTTCCTTCGTACTGCATGTAGCCTATCAGTATCATTATGTAAATGGGACGTCAGATGTTTCGTAACGTTATGATTGCGGAGTAAAAACATGCGTTGTCAAATGCTGCGTGCAAAAGACACATGCGAAGTAAAATTCGCGTGGTAAAGGCATGCGTGGAACTTGAAATCGTTGAATAATCATATATTCGTTCAATTGTAAAGTCGCTCGTACTCAAGATAAAAGAATGTTCAAATGTATAATTTATTCATATCCATATCAGGATTTTAATGTAGATGGTACACATCAGTTATCTGTACTCCACACGTATATTCAGGTGTGTTATCACATCACACAACCCAATGCATTTCGGGCATGGCCCGTCGTCAGGGGAATTACTTCGTGTTGTTCTCTCCCTAGGCGGGAGAGCTTCCTCTACTATGTTCATTGACACACTGCAAGGCTATACAGTGTTTTTCACCCTTCTGCACACGAAAACTCGTTACAATTCTTCACCATTAAGGAATACCCTTGCTGTGCGAGTACCACTCTCTTCTAAAGATTTAAAAAATGACAGAGGACAGCGAGGTGACTGGGATGGCGGCTCACACTGCGCTGACGGGGTTTAGGAGGCAGCCGAGCATCGCGAGGTCTGCCCCCCGGGGCAGATTGGGAGGGGGAGGGGCCAGCAGGGCACTGCCATTTTGTGGCCATTGAGCTACATTTGGACATAACCCAATTATAGCCCAAAATATATCAAGCAGACCAATTTATATAAGGAGTTTGCACGCTGTCCCAGCCATCATTTTAGGTTTGGTAACCTGGTGGCTGGGAGCATGGTAGTGTTAGGTTTTTGTCCCCGCCCTCCCTCCCTGGGCGTGAAATTTTTTTGTGGGAGGCAGTTGGAGCAGGTTTTTTCCATGGAGGAGTTTTGTTGGCACAGGTTCATAGGGGATTGATATGCTGTAGACTTGTCGCTTGGAACAGGTGCTGGCGGGGTTGTTTGAAAGTTGGCCAAGTTTGGCTGAAGTTTGGTAGTTTCTTGTTAAGCTTGGGGAGTTTGTGAACAGGAGCAATGAAAGGGTAAACAGGTAGGAAGTTTACATTAGAGCTTCGTTAGTTACAGTTGCATGAAGCCAGGTAGAATTTGAGGTCATGGGAGGTTAGGATTTATAAATGCTTTCTTGTAAGATAGTGTGATATTATTGTTATGGAAGTTGTTTATTGTATGTTGTAGGGTGGGGTTTATGATGTGGGGATCATAGGGGTGAGTGGGGAACAAGGGGTCAGTTATTCTATGTAAAGAGATGTTTTAGTTTTGTAAGGCAAAGTGCCAGGGTTAATAAAATTGTGATGTGCACCTGTTGGGTGTCGGTATGGCTTGCCCCTCCTTTCCCTCCCAATGCCTGATCCGCACCATGGAGTCACACGCATTCATCCCTGAGGTACGATCGCCGCGCTGTCCCTGCCCGGCTTGCATTCCTTAAACCTGCACAGTGCCTCTGCCCGCGGGTGCTAAGCTGAGCGCTGAAAGGCTGTAGCACCTGATATTGAGAGGTGGGCACTTCCAAGGTGCCAGTGCATGATAGGTGCGCTGGGTTGGTGCGCAACGTCGGCAAATAGATAATGAAAACAGTACATCCCTGTTGAAAAGACGGCGCAATACCGAAGACTGCTGCAGGAGATTGCTGGATCTGAAACCAAGCCACAACACTCAACGCCCGGCTGCTGAGGCTCACACCCCGCGTCGGCTTGCCCTCACGGTGACTCACTTGAATACCAACCGGAGCTGGCATTAATGCACACAGAATATCGGCTGGCGTGATGACATGGTGGTAAATCACGTCCTGCTCCATATGAGAACAGCAAGTCCTCTACAGTCCTGCACTGAAGCAGTCATCCGGCGCCTCCTGCTCCTACTCACATTAAACTCACACGGCGTTTAACATCAGCATAGGAACTCAAGTCCAACTGTTCTGGGAGACCGGCACTCATAACTACTAATTGAGAGATTGAGAATGGGAAAAACTGACAAGCAGCAAACTAAACTGCCATTTGAACCTCGACGTACACCCAGACTCCCAGGCACATCGGCGGACGCAGAATTGGAGACTGACCCAGAACCAAACACCGAAATGGAGGCAGCCCTACAGGCCATACAGCTAAGTCTCCAAGCCATAGATGGCAAAATAGACCCCTGTCACGATAAGGATGGACCACGTTTCTGCTGGACTTGATAAACAGGGGGAACGGCTGGAAGAGGCAGAACAGAGGATATTGGCAGTCGAGGATGAATACCATTCAACCACATCTAAATGCGACAATATGGCAAAGCTATTAGAGATCATAAAAACGAAGAATGAGGATTTAGAATCCAGATCCCACCGCAACAACCTGCGCGTCGCGGACATGCCAGAGAGTACCAACACTGGCAAGCTTGAAGACTATATGGAAAAAATGTTGAAAGACATGTTCGGGGCAGAACAGTTCTCATCGATGCTGATTGTAGAATGGGCGCATAGATCTCTCGCCCCAAAACCACCACCGGGCGCCTCGCCGTGACCGATAGTAGCCCGAATTTTAAACTACAGGGATCGGAACACGGCTCTTAGACTTAGCAAGGGAGAAACAACGTTGATGTACAATGGCTGCGAGGTGGCCTTTTATCCTGACTTTACACTAACGGCGTGCAAAGAGTGCGGTCTGGTGAAAAAAAACTGCGAGATTTGAATATCCTCTACGCCATGCTCTTCCCGGCAAGGCTCCGCGTGACTCATGCGGCCAAAACCCGGGTGTTGCCAACACCCCAAGCGCCGCAGGAATTTGTCAAACACCTCCGACAGCAAACTGCAAGGGTTAAAAGCAACGCCACACAACCGGATTCAGATTGAAGCAACACACAGGTGAATCTCGCTGCACGGTTCGCCTCACTGCTGGACGTCTACGCCTGGAAGTTCACTCTAACTACTATGATAGGGTAAGCTGCCACGTTCCTTCCACCATCTACAGTGGAATGAGATAGCCTGTCAGGATATTTGTAATATTATGGACATGGAACCACTGTGCCCACTTAAAATGTGTTGAACTTTGACATTTAGCTAGCGCCTCTAACTCTGAACACCAGTTGATGGTTATAAGGTATATCACTGATGCATACTATTTGTGTGTAACCTTTCTTTAAACATCATACCAATTCTAAGTATTTGAAGCTCCGGCCCCATCTTTACTTGGATGGTACATCGAGCGCCTAGTCCCCCCCTATTGGGTAAACCCCATTGATGTTCAGTTGTCATTTTCGTTGAACTTTGGGAAATGTCTTTGGCATAATTGGGATGCTAAAGTGGGTGGGAGGGATAGCTGGGTTTTATGATGTTTTTTTTACCAGCCCTCTACATTGTTTCCAGCATGTGGCACACTTGTGCACAGGCACACTATGCACTATTTCATGACCATGTTGTTAGCGCTTTATGCAAACACTCCGGATACCGTCCAACATTACATACATGCCCAAACGATTACTGGCTGCTCACTGAAACAGACTGCACATGGACGCAAGGCATAAAACACTTACCAAAAACGTTGTCAGACCACAAGCCAGTAGTCCTTCCGCTCAAAGTGCCAACATATATTCCATCTCCATTCATATGGCAATTCAATGCGGCGTCCCTTCTATATCCACTATATAAGGAAGCCACACATAACGCCATAGAAGACTTCTTCACTCTAAACACAAACTAGCAAGCACTATCTGGGAAGCCTTTAATGCGACTTTGGGCCAGATGTAGGTAATTACAGATTACCGATTCTTAAATACCGAATCCTACCGATTCGGTATTTAAGAACTGGCAATCGGGATGTAGGTAATTTTACCGATTTAATTACCGAATTGGTATGATTCGGTAATTACCGAATCGGTATTTACCGATTCAGTAATTGCCATTCATTCCTATGGGCCTGGAGGCCCATAGGAATGATTGTCAATGACCGAATCGGTAAATACCGATTCGGTAATTGGGGGAAACATTGAAGGGTGGCAAGGTGTCACTTTGACACCCTGTTGCACCCCTCAATTGTGCATGGGTGCACATGTTGCAGACATACATGGCCTTAGGCATGGCACTGTTTCAAAAACAAAAAAAATGCTTTTTAAAAGGTTTTCAGAATTTACCACCAACTTCTAGAATTCTTAAACCCCTGTAGCACTGATTACAGTGCTACCTATGCTACCTACATGTCAAAATACAGATTCGGTAATTATACCGATTCAGTATTTTACCGATTCGGTAAAATTACCGAATCTGTATTTTAACATGCCCCTACATCCCAAACTCCAAATACCGGTCGGTAACGGACGAAATCGGCCGTTACCGACCTGTATTTGCCTTCCTACATCTGGCCCTTTGAGAGGTATTTGTATCAGTACAACAGCCGGTATTTTGCGAGATATACGCACACAATTAAGCAAGCGCGAAGCTCATATAAAACAACTAGAAATGCGAGAATACCCACAATGCCGTATTACTGGGGGAACTCAGAGACGAAGTAACGAATTATAACAAACTGGCTGAGGACGAAATGAAATATATTTCTCGTAGGCACACTGTTTGCAGAATGGGTGAGGGGGGCGGACCAGGTCGCCATCTGTCACAAAAAAATATGTGTTGAGCTCAGGCTACACATTGTAATACAAATGCAGGACTTGTCGCCCACACTACACTATGATAACAAAGGTATATTGAACACCTTTGTAGTAACATATAATGGATTGTACACCACGTGAGACACTGCCAATATGCAAGAAAGTAATGACTATCTAAAATAAATAGCCCGAGTGTGGCTTACTGATTGACAGGGCGAAATACTTGCACAGCCCATTGCGTTGGAAGAGGTGCAGGCTGCCATCAAGTCCCTCCCTAATGGCGAAACCCCGGGCCAGACGACTTCACTGGGGAATTTTATAAAACATATGCGGAATTGCTCATCCCCCATATTGTGGCAATGTACGACGAATCCTATAACAATCATACTCTCCCTCCGACACTGCGAGAGGCGCTGATAGTAGCTTTATTAAAACCAGACAAACAGCCAGATCATGGGGAATCCTATAGACCACTATCTCTAATAAACCATGATACTAGGATATTAGCCAGGATTATTGCTACAATATTACAGCCCCTATTGCAGGTCATGATCCTACCGGACCAGTCAGGTTTTATTCCTAATCGCTCGACCTCACATAATTTATGCACCCTCTTTGCGTTACTACACCAACTGAATCCAGGGATGGAGGCGGCGGCGGTCCTACTGGATGCAGCCAAAGCTTTTGATTCCATTGAGTGGGTGTATCTTTTCACAATTTTACAAAGGATGGGGTTACCGACTATGCTAATGAACTGGATAAAATGATTATATACCAAACCGACTGCACGCATAAAGGTGAATGGCCACATCTCGGAAGTACTTAATATCCATAGAGCTACAAGACAGGGATGCCCATTATCACCTCTATTGTTCTCCATTGCGTTAGAGCCCCTGGCCTGTAAGATACCACAACAATATGCGTACACTACATTGGGATTCCGTTTATGCCCTATTAGCATCTCCATGTATGCGGAAGACATGGTACTTTATGTCTGTGACCCAAACACTAATCTGGACCCTGTTCTAAGAGACTATATTACATTTGGTAGACATTCAGGCCTGCAAATAAATTGGGATACATCTGCTATACTGCCACTAACAGAGGCCACCCATTCTCACCCACTGGAATTTCCATTAGTGTGGCAGACAGACCCCATTAAATATCTGGGCATTTGGATTAACCGTGACCCAGAAACTGTACTAAGAACACTGCTGCTAATGGAGTTGATACTTAAATAAGCAGATGGATCACACTCACTCTCTCACTGGCTGACTGAATATCCCTGATAAAAATGGTAATCCTACCCAAATTATTATATCTGTTTACAAACATTCCAATACCTCCTCCTACCCCAATATTCAGCAGACTGAGGGCACTTTTGACAAAACTAATATGGACAGGCAAACAAGCGCGGATAATCTTGCACACACTGACTTTACTATGTGCATCGGGCGGATTTGTGGTCCTTAACCTATTTTTATATTATTTATGTGCACAAGCCCAATACGCCCCTATTGGTATCATCCAATTAAATATATGCCAAACATAGCGGTAGAAGATGGAGACACCAGCCCTATTAAACTTGCTGCCATTCTGACGCACAATAAACCACACTTAGCCAGGCAGGAGATTAACACAACTTGCACTACAACACACGCATGGCTAAAACTTGGCCAATTGGCAAAGAAACTTCCCCTCTATGCCCCAAATATGCGTTTAGCACATCACCCTTCCCTGTCAGCCACTCAAGGCAGGGGTAGCATGGAGCTACTGGAACAAGTAGGTATTGCCCTGATGGGCGACCTTCATGTTAATGGGTCATTCATAACCCCTGCAGATGGTTACGAGATAACACAAATTGTAAAGGATGCAAACAGGACTTTGCTCACTTGGCCTGGGATGTGCACAGGTACAAACATATTGGGTCCAGGTGGTAGATCTGCTGGGCAAGATTTTGAACTGCGAAACTAATGTGCACTCCTCAGTTGTGCCTGTTGAGCCATGTATTACCCTTGAATTCTGCAAACAAATAATTGGTGGCCATATCACTGCTCCTTGCGAAACGCAGAGTGGTGATGGATTGGGACAGTAAAAAATCACCTGCTCTGAAACAATGGATAATGGACTTTGTATACTATAGAGACAATTTTCTACCATACGCAGAAGAACTGCCCACCTCATCAAAACTGTCTAACTTCTGGGAACCTCTCACAATCTATCTCAATAGTCACCCTGATTTGTTGACAACTGATGTAAAAGCTGCACTCATGGTTTACCCACATAACATGGTTATATGATCTTGGAGAATACGATGTAAAATGTATAGTGCTGCACACTGTACCACTTAATGTGCAAGGATTGACATGCAGGTAATGTTTGTTATTACTGTATTGTAATATTTCATGAAAAATTCAATAACATATATTTTTTTTAAATGTTGACATGTCTTACCTATCGTGGAGATGTGCGATGAGTGGAACTCGTTGTTGGTGAATGTGCACAGTAGGCAGGTATTGCCCAAGTTGGACTCCCTATGAGGAGCAGCTGGAACATGACATCACACTGCCACACTTGAGAATCGCCCTGCACCGCTTCAATCCATGCATCTGCTTCATTGCCTCCTTGTTCTTGCGCTTGAGTTTCTTGAAGCCGTTCGCCTCCTTGACGAGGCTGCCCCACGCCGGGTCCTCCATCACCTGCAGTTCCGCATGCTGCCGGCTCCCCGGAGAGGTGTCGCACGTGCCCCTTCCTCGTCCTGCAGCAGAAGCTGAGCTGGTGCGTCCCAGCCCCCGAGCAGTCAGTCAGCGTACAATTGTAGCAGCTTGGGCGGAGGGGCGCCCAGAAGCCGCTTCCGCGCCTGTGGCAGCTACAACAGACAGAGGTGCAGGTCCCCTAGTCCTTGTCCTGTACTGGAGCAGGGGCACAGTTTTGTAGTCTGCAACTCCTGTGCAGCCTGAAGAATTGTAATACTGCCCGTGAGGAGTATCCAGGACAGGAGCCCTGTCTGTGGAACACTGTGTCTCTGCCCTCTGAACAGCTAGCGTCCCCTTCAGCCCTGGCCGGACTGTGGCAGCCCCTTGGTAGCAGTGTTGAGGAGGAAGCACCCCGTACCCCGTCCTATAGTTCAGTGTGGTTACAGATCTGTGCCACCACAACTCCCTGAGCAGTGAGTGGTTCCAACCGGAATGTGGCAGTATCCAGGAGAGGCAGGACCCCTCCCCCATCCTCTGGTGGAGCGGGACATTGCTCTGTGCCACCATCACACTTTGGGCAGTCAGAGTGTCATCCGCTGGCCCGGCTGCACTGCGGCAGCCTCACCGGTGCTGTCACACTGAGCCCCATCTGTGTCTGTTTAACCTCTGCATACACAGAAGCCCCGGTTAGTGAGATCAGTGACTGGCCACCGGTGACAGGGGAGCCCGCCTCACACACCAGGAGACCGCACGCATGAGGCGCTCCAGAGGAACAGGAAGCACTCTTTACTCCCAAAACAGCTGCTCTGCCAGGCGCCTTTGTTCCATTTTCACTCAAACAATCTGTTTCCTTTAAAGAGACTTATTTATGTGGGTAGCTCTTTTTAAAGGCGTTCAAAGAAGGATGCCTTTCTTGAACACAAACTGTGATGCAACTTCAGGTGCACAGTTTTTATCTCACAGTTTTCTCTCCACTAATCCTCTCCGCTTTCACACTTTTATTTTAGAAAGAGAATGATACTCAATTATGCAAGACTTCCGATGAATGAGTGGGTTGCAAGTTCCCAGGACACACGCCACTTCCTCGTTTTCTTAGAGGGGAAGGCGGAAAGGGGTGGAGGAGGCAAGAACGAGAAGCGGAGGAGGCAGCAGGGGGAGGGGAGAGAGGAGGGGGCCTGCGCCTGTTTCTGTTGCGGGAACGCGCAGGAGCACCATCTGTTTGCAAGTTAATTACAAACAGATGTTTTCAAAGCTCGCTCTCGCAAGGGACCGCCAAACGTGCACGCGTTGCCATTGTAAGCAATGCCATGAGGGCACGTTTTTGGGCAAAAAAACAAATAGATTTCAAGAGGTCTCCTCCTATGCAGCACATGCGCGCTGTGCAGGCGAAACCTAAAAATATAACCCCCAGCCATGGCAGCGGAGGGGGTTTCTGCCAAGTGCCTCGGAACCGAGCTGCAGTCACCAGGGGAACAGGCTGAGAGCTGCACTTTCTGTATTTACGGGAGGGTGCGGCTGTAGTCGGCCACTGCTGCCATACTTTCCCACGCCCTCTGTGGCTCCTGAGTCCACTGGCATGGAGCTGCAAAGCCCAGGTGAGAGGCTCCCCTACTGCCCGAGCAGCACCGGACAGATGGGAAATGTGTGTGAGGGTGGCGTGGGATGCACCAAAGGGCGTTGCCAGTGGGAGCTTGGGTGGTTGTGCGCCTAGGAGCCCCGTAGTCAGGGCAAGCAGCGTTCATAAGCCATACAAAAGACACCCGTGTAATGTCACTATGTAGTTATGCAGCAGGATTGTCCTTGGCTCTCAAACGCCAGCGTTTTTATGTATACCTTGTGGTTTAGGCTAACTCAAAATGCTGCATAAAACTCATAATGCAAAGCAGGTCAGAGAGGAGCTCGCGCTTATTACGACAAGGGAAGTTTTTTCCCCTGTGGGGCTTTTTAAAATGTATGAAGTTCATTTATGACACGCGTGCGTTTTATTGTAGTGACTTTCGGCATGTACTACATACTTCAGTGGTTTCAAATACAAAAAGCTAGCAATACGCGTGTCTTTACGGGGTTTAAATCAGGCTTCAAAACGTTCCTCTAGAAGTACATTATGCAGCAGCATGTCTGTGTGAGTGTAAGGATACCTGGTGTGTCGACCGTCAGTCAGTGCGCCACCCCACCTTTTCAGCTGCCTCGTGATAGCCTGTTGCACACAGCTTGGCGCAGGCATGGAATGACAGAGGTGGGTCATTGATGGATTCCTCCAGGATGCTACAAGTGTCAGCATGTGACAGGAATGCCCCTTCTAGATGGCTGCCACGCATTGTTTCCTCTCACGGACCCACATAGGAAGTTTCTTTATTGGTCATAACTGCACTTTCACAAATTGCATTATTAACGTTCTTGTTTCTCAAATGTACATGAAAATACACCACTTGCCCACCTATTTAAAAAAAATTCAGGGGGAGGACAACACCCCTCACTTCAACACCTCTTAAGACAGTCGGGCTCGCTCGCTACGCTTGTTCGCTACTGGTCACTGATCCCAAACTTTTCCAGCACACCACTTTCAAATGTCACCAGCCGCCACTGGCCATTTGTTGTTTAAAGAGCCTGAAACGGCCTCCTCCCGACACTAAATAGGGTTATAAATAAGGCTCCCTGTTTTCTGTTTTTACTAATTTTTACAGATAAATACAGACAAGAAACCATTTTTGGAAATTGGGTAGTTTTTTAGTGATTCTGAGTGCTATCAATCATGACTGCCAGGCCAAAAGCTGTGCGGATTACCAGGCAAGGGGATTACAAACATAAGGGAATTTTAGTAAAGAGCCTTAACCCCTTTGACGCTCATGACGAGCTCAGCTCGTCATGAGGCACAGTGGAGCTGTGCTCATGATGAGCTGAGCTCGTCATAACAGCCGTGGAATGATTGTCAATGACCGAATCGGTAAATACCGATTCGGTAATTGGGGGAAACATTGAAGGGTGGCAAGGTGTCACTTTGACACCCTGTTGCACCCCTCAATTGTGCATGGGTGCACATGTTGCAGACATACATGGCCTTAGGCATGGCACTGTTTCAAAAACAAAAGAAATGCTTTTTAAAAGGTTTTCAGAATTTACCACCAACTTCTAGAATTCTGTAGCACTGATTACAGTGCTACCTACATCTCAAAATACAGATTCGGTAATTATACCGATTCAGTATTTTACCGATTCGGTAAAATTACCGAATCTGTATTTTAACATGCCCCTACATCCCAAACTCCAAATACCGGTCGGTAACGGACGAAATCGGCCGTTACCGACCGGTATTTGCCTTCCTACATCTGGCCCTTTGAGAGGTATTTGTATCAGTACAACAGCCGGTATTTTGCGAGATATACGCACACAATTAAGCAAGCGCGAAGCTCATATAAAACAACTAGAAATGCGAGAATACCCACAATGCCGTATTACTGGGGGAAATCAGAGATGAAGTAACGAATTATAACAAACTGGCTGAGGACGAAATGAAATATATTTCTCGTAGGCACACTGTTTGCAGAATGGGTGAGGGGGGGCGGACCAGGTCGCCATCTGTCACAAAAAAATATGTGTTGAGCTCAGGCTACACATTGTACTACAAATGCAGGACTTGTCGCCCACACTACACTATGATAACAAAGGTATATTGAACACCTTTGTAGTAACATATAATGGATTGTACACCACGTGAGACACTGCCAATATGCAAGAAAGTAATGACTATCTAAAATAAATAGCCCGAGTGTGGCTTACTGATTGACAGGGCGAAATACTTGCACAGCCCATTGCGTTGGAAGAGGTGCAGGCTGCCATCAAGTCCCTCCCTAATGGCGAAACCCCGGGCCAGACGACTTCACTGGGGAATTTTATAAAACATATGCGGAATTGCTCATCCCCCATATTGTGGCAATGTACGACGAAGCCTATAACAATCATACTCTCCCTCCGACACTGCGAGAGGCGCTGGTAGTAGCTTTATTAAAACCAGACAAACAGCCAGATCATGGGGAATCCTATAGACCACTATCTCTAATAAACCATGATACTAGGATATTAGCCAGGATTATTGCTACAATATTACAGCCCCTATTGCAGGTCACAATCCTACCAGACCAGTCAGGTTTTATTCCTAATCGCTCGACCTCACATAATTTATGCACCCTCTTTGCGTTACTACACCAACTGAATCCAGGGATGGAGGCAGCGGCGGTCCTACTGGATGCAGCCAAAGCTTTTGATTCCATTGAGTGGGTGTATCTTTTCACAATTTTACAAAGGATGGCGTTACCGACTATGCTAATGAACTGGATAAAATTATTATATACCAAACCGACTGCACGCATAAAGGTGAATGGCCACGTCTCGGAAGTACTTAATATCCATAGAGCTACAAGACAGGGATGCCCATTATCACCTCTATTGTTCTCCATTGCGTTAGAGCCCCTGGCCTGTAAGATACCACAACAATATGCGTACACTACATTGGGATTCCGTTTATGCCCTATTAGCATCTCCATGTATGCGGAAGACATGGTACTTTATGTCTGTGACCCAAACACGAATCTGGACCCTGTTCTAAGAGACTATATTACATTTGGTAGACATTCAGGCCTGCAAATAAATTGGGATACATCTGCTATACTGCCACTAACAGAGGCCACCCATTCTCACCCACTGGAATTTCCATTAGTGTGGCAGACAGACCCCATTAAATATCTGGGCATTTGGATTAACCGTGACCCAGAAACTGTACTAAGAACAAAATGATGGCACTGCTGTTAATGGAATTGATACTCAAATAAGCAGATGGATCACACTCACTCTCTCACTGGCCGACTGAATATCCCTGATAAAAACGGTAATCCTACCCAAATTATTATATCTGTTTACAAACATTCCAATACCTCCTCCTACCCCAATATTCAGCAGACTGAGGGCACTTTTGACAAAACTAATATGGACAGGCAAACAAGCGCGGATAATCTTGCACACACTGACTTTACCATATGCATCGGGCGGATTTGTGGTCCTTAACCTATTTTTATATTATTTATGTGCACAAGCCCAATACGCCCCTATTGGTATCATCCAATTAAATATATGCCAAACATAGCGGTAGAAGATGGAGACACCAGCCCTATTAAACTTGCTGCCATTCTGACGCACAATAGACCACACTTAGCCAGGCAGGAGATTAACACAACTTGCACTACATCACACGCATGGCTAAAACTTGGCCAATTGGCAAAGAAACTTCCCCTCTATGCCCCAAATATGCGTTTAGCACATCACCCTTCCCTGTCAGCCACTCAAGGCAGGTTTAGCATGGAGCTACTGGAACAAGTAGGCATTACCCTGATGGGCGACCTTCATGTTAATGGGTCATTCATAACCCCTGCAGATGGTTACGAGATAACACAAATTGTAAAGGATGCAAACAGGACCAGGCTGACTTTGCTCACTTGGCCTGGGGATGTGCACAGGTACAAACATATTGGGTCCAGGTGGTAGATCTGCTGGGCAAGATTTTGAACTGCAAAACTAACGTGCACTCCTCAGTTGTGCCTGTTGCGCCATGTATTACCCTTGAAATCTGCAAAGAAATAATTGGTGGCCATATCACTGCTCCTTGCGAAACGCAGAGTGGTGATGGATTGGGACAGTAAAAAATCACCTGCTCTGAAACAATGGATAATGGACTTTGTATACTATAGAGACAATTTTCTACCATACGCAGAAGAACTGCCCACCTCATCAAAACTGTCTAACTTCTGGGAACCTCTCACAATCTATCTCAATAGTCACCCTGATTTGTTGACAACTGATGTAAAAGCTGCACTCATGGTTTACCCACATAACATGGTTATATGATCTTGGAGAATACGATGTAAAATGTATAGTGCTGCACACTGTACCACTTAATGTGCAAGGATTGACATGCAGGTAATGTTTGTTATTACTGTATTGTAATATTTCATGAAAAATTCAATAACATATTTTTTTTTTAAATGTTGACATGTCTTACCTATCGTGGAGATGTGCGATGAGTGGAACTCGTTGTTGGTGAATGTGCACAGTAGGCAGGTATTGCCCAAGTTGGACTCCCTATGAGGAGCAGCTGGAACATGACATCACACTGCCACACTTGAGAATCGCCCTGCACCGCTTCAATCCATGCATCTGCTTCATTGCCTCCTTGTTCTTGCGCTTGAGTTTCTTGAAGCCGTTCGCTTCCTTGACGAGGCTGCCCCACGCCGGGTCCTCCATCACCTGCAGTTCCGCATGCTGCCGGCTCCCCGGAGAGGTGTCGCACGTGCCCCTTCCTCGTCCTGCAGCAGAAGCTGAGCTGGTGCGTCCCAGCCCCCGAGCAGTCAGTCAGCGTACAATTGTAGCAGCTTGGGCGGAGGGGCGCCCAGAAGCCGCTTCCGCGCCTGTGGCAGCTACAACAGACAGAGGTGCAGGTCCCCTAGTCCTTGTCCTGTACTGGAGCAGGGGCACAGTTTTGTAGTCTGCAACTCCTGTGCAGCCTGAAGAATTGTAATACTGCCCGTGAGGAGTATCCAGGACAGGAGCCCTGTCTGTGGAACACTGTGTCTCTGCCCTCTGAACAACTAGCGTCCCCTGCAGCCCTGGCCGGACTGTGGCAGCCCCTTGGTAGCAGTGTTGAGGAGGAAGCACCCCGTACCCCGTCCTATAGTTCAGTGTGGTTACAGATCTGTGCCACCACAACTTCCTGAGCAGTGAGTGGTCCCAACCGGAATGTGGCAGTATCCAGGAGAGGCAGGACCCCTCCCCCATCCTCTGGTGGAGCGGGACATTGCTCTGTGCCACCACCACACTTTGGGCAGTCAGAGTGTCATACGCTGGCCCGGCTGCACTGCGGCAGCCTCACCGGTGCTGGCACACTGAGCCCCATCTGTGTTTGTTTAACCTCTGCATACACAGAAGCCCCGGTTAGTGAGATCAGTGACTGGCCACCGGTGACAGGGGAGCCCGCCTCACACACCAGGAGACCGCACGCATGAGGCGCTCCAGAGGAACAGGAAGCACTCTTTACTCCCGAAACAGCTGCTCTGCCAGGCGCCTTTGTTCCATTTTCACTCAAACAATCTGTTTCCTTTAAAGAGACTTATTTATGTGGGTAGCTCTTTTTAAAGGCGTTCAAAGAAGGATGCCTTTCTTGAACACAAACTGTGATGCAACTTCAGGTGCACAGTTTTTATCTCACAGTTTTCTCTCCACTAATCCTCTCCGCTTTCACACTTTTATTTTAGAAAGAGAATGATACTCAATTATGCAAGACTTCCGATGAATGAGTGGGCTGCAAGTTCCCAGGACACACGCCACTTCCTCGTTTGCTTAGAGGGGAAGGCGGAAAGGGATGGAGGAGGCAAGAACGAGAAGAGGAGGAGGCAGCAGGGGGAGGGGAGAGAGGAGGGGGCCTGCGCCTGTTTCTCTTGCGGGAACGCGCAGGAGCACCATCTGTTTGCAAGTTAATTACAAACAGATGTTTTCAAAGCTCGCTCTCGCAAGGGACCGCCAAACGTGCACGCGTTGCCATTGTAAGCAATGCCATGCGGGCACGTTTGTGGGGAAAAAACCAAATAGATTTCAAGAGGTCTCCTCCTATGCAGCACATGCGCGCTGAGCAGGCGAAACCTAAAAATATATCCCCCAGCCATGGCAGCGGAGGGGGTTTCTGCCAAGTGCCTCGGAACCGAGCTGCAGTCACCAGGGGAACAGGCTGAGAGCTGCCCTTTCTGTATTTACGGGAGGGTGCGGCTGTAGTCGGCCACTGCTGCCAAACTTTCCCACGCCCTCCGTGGCTCCTGAGTCCACTGGCATGGAGCTGCAAAGCCCAGGTGAGAGGCTCCCCTACTGCCCGAGCAGCACCGGACAGATGGGAAATGTGTGTGAGTGTGGCGTGGGATGCACCAAAGGGCGTTGCCAGTGGGAGCTTGGGTGGTTGTGCGCCTAGGAGCCCCGTAGTCAGGGCAAGCAGCGTTCATAAGCCATACAAAAGACACCCGTGTAATGTCACTATGTAGTTATGCAGCAGGATTGTCCTTGGCTCTCAAACGCCAGCGTTTTTATGTATACCTTGTGGTTTAGGCTAACTCAAAATGCTGCATAAAACTCATAATGCAAAGCAGGTCAGAGAGGAGCCGGCGCTTATTACGACAACGGAAGTTTTTTCCCCTGTGGGGCTTTTTAAAATGTATGAAGTTCATTTATGACACGCGTGCGTTTTATTGTAGTGACTTTCGGCATGTATTACATACTTCAGTGGTTTCAAATACAAAAAGCTAGCAATACGCGTGTCTTTACGGGGTTTAAATCAGGCTTCAAAACGTTCCTCTAGAAGTACATTATGCAGCAGCATGTCTGTGTGAGTGTAAGGAAACCTGGTTTGTCGACCGTCAGTCAATGCGCCACCCCACCTTTTCAGCTGCCTCGTGAAAGCCTGTTGCACACAGCAGGGCGCAGGCATGGAATGACAGAGGTGGGTCATTGATGGATTCCTCCAGGATGCTACAAGTGTCAGCATGTGACAGGAATGCCCCTTCTAGATGGCTGCCACGCATTGTTTCCTCTCACGGACCCACATAGGAAATTTCTTTATTGGTCATAACTGCACTTTCACAAATTGCATTATTAACGTTCTTGTTTCTCAAATGTACATGAAAATACACCACTTGCCCACCTATTTAAAAAAAATTCAGGGGGAGGACAACACCCCTCACTTCAACACCTCTTAAGACAGTCGGGCTCGCTCGCTACGCTTGTTCGCTACTGGTCACTGATCCCAAACTTTTCCAGCACACCACTTTCAAATGTCACCAGCCGCCACTGGCCATTTGTTGTTTAAAGAGCCTGAAACGGCCTCCTCCCGACACTAAATAGGGTTATAAATAAGGCTCCCTGTTTTCTGTTTTTACTCATTTTTACAGATAAATACAGACAAGAAACCATTTTTGGTAATTGGGTAGTTTTTTAGTTATTCTGAGTGCTATCAATCATGACTGCCAGGCCAAAAGCTGTGCGGATTACCAGGCAAGGGGATTACAAACATAAGGGAATATTAGTAAAGAGCCTTAACCCCTTTGACGCTCATGACGAGCTCAGCTCGTCATGAGGCACAGTGGAGCTGTGCTCATGATGAGCTGAGCTCGTCATAACAGCCGTGGAACGCCCATGCGGGGCTAATTCCCCTTCTGTGCTCCATTCCATTGAGTGGGCGGAGTCATGGCGAGCTGAGCTCGTCATGAGCACAGCTCCACTGAGCAGCATGACGATACCGCGCACCTCGCGCAGCCCCCCCCCCCCCACATCACGGGGGAATTAGCCCCACGTGGAAGGGGTTAAAAAGCAGTAGTTTTACACATCCATAGTACTAAAATGTGCATGTTTTCTTATAAATGCAGATTTTATCATCTGAGTGTTTATATATATCATTGAAACCTGTCATGCGTTCAGGCATGAGGGTACCTTAGCCGGTTCAGCTTCATTTCGTCACAAAACCTAAAATAAATATGGATAAATACACGTAAAATTAGCAGAAAATAAATATGGATAAATACAGTCGGAAATGACAAAAATATAAATGCCATAAAACCTGGAGCCCTAGTTAGAAATAAAAAAGAGTGTATTCATTTGTAATGTGACTTTTCTGTCTTTGTTCTCTTCAATTATCAGTCATGGATCAATCAGGCAGCCCTAGAACACAATTTAAAGTGTTTTCTATTTATATTTACTGTTCAACATGTGCACAGATAAGTGCTGAAAATACGGCGTCAGGTCACTGTTTATTTTTGTACCGTCTGGGACATCAAAATAATGAGTTGCCAACCCTAATCATAAGACTGGAAGTTTGTTGTAGGATCAGCACATTATTTATTTCCTCCACCCTCGATCCCCGATTAAAGGCATAATAGCAATAGTTTAACTTATACATGAAACTCTACGCTGCCGTCAATAACATGCAAATGTCTGGGAATGCACCATGCATTCAGACAACTCACTCCTCATTCTTGCCCTTCACTTTCACGCTCACCCTGCACTCACAGCGATCACAATGCACTCACACTGTTCATCATGCACTCACACTATCCACTCACTCAACCTGCATCATAGTGATCACTCTGGACTAACAATGCACTTGCGCTGTTCACCCTGTACCTCACCCTACAGTCACACGAGCACACTACTCACCCTGCACTCATGTGACACTTCCCTCACCTGCCCCACTCACTGCTCAATCGGCAATCTGCAATCTCACTTAAGCGAGCCCATCACTAACCATGCATTCATTCGTCCAACTCTGCACTTACATCCGCACCCAAATTCATATGGTCACTTGGCTCACCCTGCAGTCACTCCTTTTACCCTACTCTCAGACTGTCGCTCACCGTGAACTCACATGGACACTCCTGTCACCTACACAGCGCAGAGGGTTAATGTGCCTGCTGCTACAAAGAAGTGTGCCATGCAGATTACAGACCTGAGTGTGAGTAAACTATAAGAAGCGCTATAAAAAAATGAAATGTTTGTCAGAAAGGTGCTGTAGAGAGATGAGGTGCATTGTTGGTGAGTGGTAGTGAGGGAACTCATGGAGAAGGAGGAATTGGGGGAGGGAGCGCCAAATAAGACTGTTGCACCATGTGCAACCAGTGCTAGGGCCAGCCCTGGCTGGGAGTGTTAGCCCAACCCCTCCTCCCCAGAAGTTCGGGCCTATTTGTTCCCCTGATGTAACATACATAAAAAAAGTTTCTTTTAGATCAAAATAGGACTTCACATATGAGAAACGGGAGGAGGGCACAAAGGTGCTATTAATGAGATGCTTCTGCATTATAATATTGAAAACACATGTCACTATCCTACAATATTAGATGTAAACACATTTAGAATTGGGACCAATGCACCCGACAACTGTCAGTGACATGGCCAAAGAGGGCATAAAACAACTGAAACTGGACCTTAAATTCAAAGCTGTTCTGAACAGAGGCCCTCAACTTACATTTGGCCCTGGGCCCCTGAAATCATTAAAGATGTCGGAACCACCGAGTGAAGAAAAACTCTCATACTCCCGGCTCCGGCTTGGCTTTCCGTATCGTTGCTCATCTCTCTAATGTTTCTACTCCCAGTCCTCCCGGGCCCCTCCTTCTGACCGTTGCTTAGATTTGGGAGTCTCTGTCTTTCTTGAAGATCAACACAATGATTACCAAAGAAAGCAGATCAGAAAGGCCTACTGTTTAACATCTGACACAGATGTTATGCAAGTGATCCTGCACCTTCGCCTATAGCCCTTGCACGAACTGCCACTCAAACAGCTTCTTTAACATTTTCTGTTGCATCAGCAACACCAGAATAAAGATCAAACCTATTGTTTCAATGATCAAGATGATCAGTAGGGAATTATTTTTGCTCTGTTTTCAACAATTCATTGGGTCCAATTAGTCTTTACAGGACAGAAGTCAGTAACATCATTCAATAGTGCAGCAATGAGGCCATTTAAATCAATAGATGCCTGCCATGGCCAATTAGCCCTCTCTCATATTCATCCCTTTACTTCCCTTAGCATATTATTCATTTCTTTTATTATGCATAGTTTATTCCAGGCAACTCTAATTTCTAGGCTTGAGAAGGTGAGGTTGAGCGGGATAGGAGAGCATAAAATAGAGTGAGAGAACATATTTCATTAGAAAAGAGGAAACAGACATAAGTTTAACAATTACTTCAGAGTAGCTGCTGAAAAAATGTACAATTCTGAGGGTTCGGACAGTACATTAGAAGTGGTATTTATATTAATCCGGTGTGATATTATTCATTAGGTCAGACTTCAGCTTGGATTTAAAAATCTTGATTGAAGGTACATCTTTGCGGTTAGAAGGGAGACAGGTAATAATTCAGTGCCTGCTGTGGAATTTGTTTTTACTGACTAACCATTTCCTCTCCATTTGATTGTGATGCCTTTAAAGTTTTTATCTTACAGTAGATTTCTTTAAGATTTTTTGTTTTAGGATATATATCTCAGAGAGGTATTTTGATGAGCTGATGGTGTTTCTTTCCAGAAGGTGCAGAGCGAGTTTAGTTTGAATGGTTTGATTTGTTAATAATGCATTACAAATGATTTCCATTAGCCCAGATAGATTTATGACGTTCAAATAGTTTCCAAAACTTCATGGAACTTTTGAGGGTTCCAGAGAACACAATTAATCACAGATAGACGAAAAAGAAGGCTGCACAGCGGCAGGTCCATCACGTGGGGAAGGAAGATGGTGGATTGAATCCGCCGTAGAGAGCACACAACCTCGGTGCTACTATTGAGCTTCTGCACCCGGTTAATGGGAGATTCCTGAAAAACCATTCTTTATGCTACCGATGCAAGCCTATAACACTCAGTGTTTCTTCCGGCTCCTTAGATCTGCAAGGTAGCACGCGGGGACAACCCACTTAACATCGCATTGTGAACGCTACTCACTCTGAGAACAAAGGAAGTATACTCATGGAGACGTCTGGGTGCCGCGCAGCAAACAATCCGAGAGGATGATCTCAGTTCAGTAAACCTATGAACAAGCTTTTTCAGACAGGAAAAGCAGCAGGCGTTATTTAAAAGTGTGCCGCCCACCTGCTGGAGCATACTATGGCAGCAGCTCTAATGGAGGCAGTTAAACCTGATCAAGATGATGTTGCAGTTTCTGCCTCTTTCGATTGCCAAAGTGAGGATGAGGCGAACGCTACACTGCCACAAGGTAACTCGTCAGCTGTACAGACTGTTTTACTTTCTGAGAGGTCAAATAGTATGATCAACTAGGCTTTTGGAGATACTCATCTGCATAATATCTCTGCAAGTTATGTTTCAACTACGCCCCATTTGGGAACAATCAGCGTTGCCAGTGTTGTCAGTGTTGACTCAAATGCAGCCGCTAGTGCTAGAAGTAATGTGAACTCTGCAACAACGACAATAGACTGTGATCAAACAGGGGATTTGCCGGGACATTGGAACAATGGAGCTAATGGAGTTAGTGGGCAAAGGGAAGATGATTTGGAAAAGGACGGCGGCGGTAGAGACGGAGGTGGTGCAACAGAGAAGCTACCAGATTCATGGGTATCTGATCAAGACATAAACTTAGCAGAGAATGATCCTATAGACAAGGTCCTCCTGCCTGGTTCTCCTCTTCCTCCCACCACGGTAGACACCATGGGAAGCCTGAATAACAATCTTAGGATTTCTATTTTGATAGATGGTGTTCAGAAAGATAAGTAGACAGCTGTATTAAGCACACCCGACAATAACATAAAAATGAAAAAGAAACATAATGTTAAGGAGCATTCTACAACATAGCATAATGCGGTAAAACTATAAGATAGTGGCGGAATCTCTAGCAAGGTGAGCACTCTTCCAAAATGGGTGGAGGCTAAGGGGGAAGTTAAAGCTATAATATCAAGACTGTAATGAGCTTCAAACATCTGCAGCAGCGAACCCGGACTCTGCAGTTCAATCACAGGAAGCCTCTAGTGGTTCCAAACTGGGGGGTAGAGAGGAGGGTATTGTGGCAGACCTCTCCTCTACCGGCCCAGCTACTACTACAAACGGTGTAGGGGCCACAGCAGCTATTGATGAGGAGACCTTATTATCTACTATCCTCCAAGCGCTTCATGAGCAGAGAACAGAGATGCAAAGCTGTTTCAATCAAGCTAGAATAAACAGTGGCTTGATACAACAAGGTCTGGCTGAGGTTTTGGACAGAGTAACTGGCTAAACACAGGAAATAGCAGAATTGCAACAGCATATGGGAGATAGAGGATATTGTAGCAATTACAGCAAAGACAACTAAAATAAATGATAGACATCTTTTGTGTCTTAAAAACAAAATCGAAGATCTTGAGAACCGGCAGCGTAGGGATAACCTAAGACTCTTTGGTATCCCTGAAGAGAAAGAGGGTGAAGATCCTCGTGCTTACATAGTCCAGCTGTTCCAGAAGACAGTCTCAGATCTCTCTGACTGGGACTGGGCCTCTCAGATTCAGCAGGCTCATAGACTCCCTCAACCTATGATCATTTACATTGGCAATTTTTAACAAAGGCAAGCAGTTTTTTTTAGCTCGCCCGGGCATGACCAACTCACTACCATTTTCTGCTAGATCAGACCTCTATAAAGAAACAATGGAGAGGCGCTGGAAGCTCCATCAACTGATTGACCCTATGAAGGCAGCTGGAGCACAAGCATTCCTTCAATAGCCGGCGCGACTGAAAGTTATACCTAGTGATCATACCTGGATCTATCACACAGCAAGCAAGGCTCAACAAATCCTTAATTCTTGGAGGTCACCGGAGAAGAAGGCTTCTTGAGAACTGTATCTATGGTGGACCTTAAATATATGTGATTTCACTTGGCGCAAATAACTGGTCTCACTGAATCCTTTTCCCTATCTCTTTCTTTTCTCCTTTCTTTACTTTTTGCGAAGAAAGCTGACGAGCTAAATATATAGGCAGATACTCACTTATGACTATGCATATAATGTAAGCTTTTGATTTTCTTTACTTTCCTGGGCCTTCTTTGCACTTGATTAAGCTTACGGTGGGGTTAAAAGTTTAGCGGGTAGCACCAGGGGGATGCATAAGCTCTCTATTGGCTGTCAATACCACCGACAACCTGTTTCGGTGATTCCTTCTCTTGGAAACTGGGGTGGGTGGCTGTGTGGGCCATTTGCGAGGGCTGTGAGGGTTTGGGGCTTGGGTCATGGTCATTGGGGTGAAGGGGGTAACTAAAAATATCAAAAGTGGTAAACAGAAGAGTCATTTCTGATATGTGTTATATTATGTTTAGGAGGACATTTAGATTAAGATCTCAAATGCTTTTTACACTGTCATTTTCTTGCTTAGATACTGTTGAAAACAAGGGAACTAGACACTGATATGTTTTTTTGCCTCTGGGCTACTATATATTATATAACTGGGATTGATTAAGTGTTTTTGCTGGAACGTGTCTGGACTAAACTCCGCTGAAAAATGCCAGATGGTACGAGAAGTGCTGCGTATTTATAAACCTCATATTGATGCTCTTTTTTTATTTGGCATATAAAGATAGACAGTTACTTAAACAATTGGATTATATGATAATTGAATGTACATCCCAGACGGTCTCCATCAGGGGGGTTGCTATTTTAATTGATAAACGGTTCGATTACACCTTGCTTGGAGCTTCTCATGATAGTCGAGGAAGATGGATAATTGTACAGATACTGATTAATTGCTATAAATATGTATTATGCACTGTGTATGGCCCAAACTCAGATGAGCCACAAATGTTTGAAATGCTATCATTAGAGCTATTAGAATGGCAGGAAGAGCTAATTGTTATGGGAGATTTTAATTGCATTATTAATTCAAATTTGGACTCAACTAATCGAGGTGCCTCGGCTAGAATGAGGAAAGTAAGAGCTGCAATTATGGAAATGGCTCAATTTCACTGTCAAGAGATGCTTGGTGGTCCTTATTCCCTCTACAACCTGGCTATAATTACTATAGCGCACTGCACAGGCATTATTCAAGGATTGTTATGTTCTTCGTTATTAGCACAATTCTGAGTATAGCCAAGTGTGAAGTATGTCCTAAGATAGTATCTGATCACAATCCCATTCTACTGTCATTTATGTTAGGCCCAGTCAATAAACAAACACTTCGGTTCTCTTTTCTTCGATACCTGCTGACAGATATGGATCATACAGCACTCAAGAATAATATCAGGAATTTCATTCTAGATAATGAAGACTCTGCCCCCCTTTTTACTGTCTGGGATTCACTTAAAGCTTACATAAGACGAGTTACTCAGCAATATGTTCTAAGGCGGAATAGCAGCAACAATCTGGGGACTCAATCTGCTAGGGAAGCCATCCGGCGATTAGAAATTACACACGCTGAAGAAATCAGACAAGGGCTTCCACTACAAGGAACATCATTAGCACACTCACAAACATATCTGCTTCTGATTGAGAAATGTGCTGCACTGGGGAGGTCTTTAAAAGATAAGACGGCGGCTAGCTACAATAAAGACCTGGTTCTGCAATATGAGTGTGGCGAACAAGTAGGGAAAGTACTGGCACATCAACTCTCCAATAAAAAGGCGGATCGAGAACTAAAGAGTATTAAAGTTGATGGGGGCATACTTTATACACAGCCAGAGATGATAATAGTACCATTCTTTTGTTTTGTTATAAAACTCTGTATGGCAGCCCCAGTACGTTTGATGAAAGTAAATTTACTGAACATATAGAAAACTGTAACCACCGTAATACTGTGCAAAGACTTATAGAGAAACAGATACAGTCCCTTATTTTAGACATCACAACTAAAGAAATAGCGGATGCCATAAGGGCCCTTCCCTCTGGAAAAGCAGCAGGGGAGGATACTATACTGGCAGAATTCTATAAAGTATTCTAGGCAAATTTGATTCCCTTCATGAGAAAAATCATGCATCATATAAGTGTGAGCAGGATGGTGCCTGGATGGTGGGATATGACAAACATTGTCTTCTTTAAAAAAAAGAATAAACCAAAGGAAGAGTGTGGGTCATATCGCCAGATCTCGCTCATTAATACAGATGCAAAAATCTTTGCAAAAATATTAGCATTGTGCCTGGTGACCTTTATGACACAACTAGTCCCCGACCTATGACCCTGCTCAAAGGCAGGTTGCTCCCCACGCTGCTGCAAGGCTCTGCCTGCATTTTTTTTGCCTAATCTTGTATTTTTTCCCTGTGCCTAACTTGCTTTCTTGCCCAGACTTGTTTTTATTCCCCTGTGCCTGTACTTGCTTTCTTGCCCAGACTTGTTTTCATTCCCCTGTGCCTGTACTTGCTTTCTTGCCCAGACTTGTTTTTATTCCCCTGTGCCTGTACTTGCTTTCTTGCCCAGACTTGTTTTTATTCCTCTGTGCCTAACTTGCTTTCTTGCCCAGACTTGTTTTTATTCCCCTGTGCCTAACTTGCTTTCTTGCCCAGACTTGTTTTTATTCCTCTGTGCCTGTACTTGTTTTCTTGCCTCAACTTGCTTTTCCTTCCTGTGCCCTGTTCTCCCGCGGCCCCGCCTGTTTTTCCCGCAGCTGCATCCCTGCGGCCCGCCCACCTGCAATCCTATTCGCCTCCCCGCTCCCGCCTCCCAGCTGCTCCTCCCACCCACATCCCCTCATATGGAAGCCGCTATGCCGCACCTAAGGCAAGCCCGTCTGTGCCTGTCTGTGCCTGGACCGCGTCCAGCGCCAGGACCCCTGGACACCACGAATGCCACGACGCCCGACACGGCTATGATGCCAGAACCATCCACGCACTCAACACCGGACGATCACACACCTGCTTCCTGGCCACCCCGAAACGCACCCACGGAGCTTTCACCTGCCGGAACTGCAGCTTCACAAGCATCTGCCCAACCATGCTGCCGACCAGGAAAGAACCCAACCACCTCAGATGCATCCTTCTCAACACCCGCGCCGCCCGAAAACATGCCGTTGAACTCTGGGACCTACTCGACTCAACCTCCCCAGACGTCGCCTTCCTGATGGAGACCTGGCTGAACCCCGCCTCGGTGCCCGACATAGCCATAGCCGTCCCGGAAGGCTACAAGATCACCCGCAAGGACTGCACCAACAAAGCGGGAGGAGGACTCGCCATCGTCCACAGAAACACTCTCAGAGTCTCGACCAATACCGACGACACCCTCAGCACCGCCGAACACTTGCACTTCCAGATGCCCACCGACCCCCAACACCACCCTCAGAGGAACCCTCATCTACGGACCGCCTGGACCCCGAACACACTTCAGCGACTCCATGGGGTCGCTAGGTGGCGCACTTGCAGATGGCCGCAAGTTAGTGGAGCTCCTGCCGCCCGGCGATATTAAGTCTTCATAATATCCTTCATTGGCCCCATCGGCGATCCCTGACACCTCCGTTCGCAAGGCCTACCTACCCTGTACCTGCATGGCGAATAGCATCCCCCGACATCGCCCTCAGCCCTTGTAATCAATGGCGGAAGCTGGCCCCGCCTGCTCGACGAGCTGCTGGAGACTGTGTGCTGGCCCCCGCGGCTACTTTAGTCCGGTGCTGCGGGAGGGCTGCCTAGGCCGCGCAGGCCGCATCACCTCGCGGCTGCCACAGAGACCCCGGAATTTCTACGTGCGGCCTCATCACCGCTAACGGACCCCCCCGGCGGGACCCGTGATGCGGTGGGGTGGCCCTGATAGGTGGTGGTGAGTGCACAGCCCAATTGCGACTGCCCGACTTTTGGGCCACGACTCAGAACGCGGTGCTGTTCTTCCGTGTTGGGGGACCCGAGCTGCTTACGGCTGCCGCTGTGTGCCATTGCCTCGGAGGGGGCAGCTCTCCGACTGCGCTTAGGTCTGGATCAATCTCCCGGAGGCCCGCTGGGACTTGCGTTTCCTGTGGCCCCGACAGCAGATGCGCGGTAGTGGCACAGAAAAACGACATCTGAGTTTGGCGTGCTGCCGGCGCCATTTTACATGCGGAGCTGCTGGTGGAGCTGTGTTGGCGTGGGGCCACAGCCTCACACGTTTGGATCTTTGGGGTGTGGGCTGGAGGCTGCCTTCACTGATTTACCAGGCGGCGGGCCTAAACCGTTGATACACGCAGCAGCGGGACCCAACTTCGTGCATATTGGCTTGGGACATCCTACATTGCCACTCTTTCTGCAGACCCTTCACGACTGGTGGCCCTGCACTAAGCTTTACGCCCTGGAGCGGCATTGATCTGGCAAAGGGACCCTCCTTGCACCACCACAGGGGTGGACACGTGTCCCCCCCCCACTTTTTTTATCCTTTCCTCTATTTTGACCTCCATTGCGCGCCAGTTGATCACCCGGCGTTCCGGTGCGCGAGGCACCTCTCTGGCGGGGCACAACAGTAGCCGCACCTGGGATCCCTTTTGGCGCCATGGGTAAGCCGCATACGCGACAGCCCAAACTTAATTTTATTTTTGACGCCGCCAAAAAAGCTAACCGCACTGGGCAGGATGACCAAGAGCAAGCTGGGAACAGTGGTGCTCGTGATGCCGCGGCTTCCTAAACCACTGACATCCAGGACATCCTCCGGGAGGTGCGACAGGGGTTTGTCACCATTGTGGATAAAGTGGACAGAATGTCATCAATTGCCCACAAGCTCGATGGCCACGATGAGAGGATTAAAGAAGTGGAATGGCGCATCTCAGACTCGGAAGACACCTCCACCCATCACACGTCGCAACTGGCTCGCATGGATAACTTGCTGAGAATCATCGCGGTGAAGAACGAGGATTTAGAAGCGCCCAGTCGGCGCAACAACGTTCGCATACTCGGCATACCGGAATCGACCAATACTGGGCGCATGGAAAAATATGTGGAGAAAATGCTTCTATCTGCGATAGGTTCCGAGGCCTTTTCCACTCAATTCATTGTCGAACGCGCCCAGAGATCACTGGGGCCTCGGCCTAAAACTGGAGTCACCCCGCGCCCCTCAAAATACGAGACGATTAAATTATCGAGACCGGGATGTGGCTTTGAGAGCGGCGCGCAGTAAGCAAGAGTTGTCCTATGATGGTAACTCCTTTTCCATCTATCCCGACTTCACACCGATGGTCCAGGAAGAACAGAGAAAATTTGTGGGTGTCAAGAACAAACTACGCAAAGCACAAATTGACTACGGACTTTTATACCCAGCGAGACTGCGGGTCACACATCAGGGGAAGCAAAGGTTCTTTACGAAGCCTCAGCAGGTGGAGGAATTCCTGAAACACTTGAAAAAGACGACCAGCAGCTGCGCAGCTGCTGGGGATCCCCAGCATGCCCCGATGGACGAGGTGGACACTGACCAGCAGTAAGAGTAACGACCTGTGTTGGTTTGAATTATTTGGATGGGGAGTTTGTTGAGAGGTAGCCCTGCTATGTGGAATATGTCTGTATCGACGCTTTATGCCGTGTTGTGCCACATATCCTTTCGACGGTCACCCCTGCCTGCGTGTGCGGCAGCTCCGGCTGCTGGACTGCATGAACAGGGGGTGGCTGTATTGCCACCTAGAATGGCCCCGATAGGGCAATATCCCACTTTGGTCCACTACATGCGGTTAGTGAGACCTATGATGTTGTTTTTCTGGTTGGCGGGGGCGGGCATATGGTGCGGGCATGTTTGGGATGCTTCAATGGGCGGGAAGAGAGGGTGGGGGTTGGACAGGGAGGGTGTTGTATGGGGAGGCTTGTTGTCCTACACTGCGTACTTATTACATACACGGTTGCTATGCGTGTGTTGGTTGCAACTATTGGCACTACACCTAGGGGTCGATTCCGATCCGGTAAAAAGCGCTCCGTTTTTCCCGTACGAATCGTACCCTGCAACGTCCCCCGTACGTACGATGAAGTACGATCCGTACCGGGAGCTGGACTCCGTACAAATCGTACAGGGACTGTACGAATGAAATCCCCGTACGAATCTCCCTCGGAACCCGCTGTACGCGACATATGTACGGTTCGCGGCTGCTGTTTCCGAACAGGCAAGTACGATTCGTGTTGGGTACGCACCGTACGACCCTTTTTCTACGGGAGCTGAAAACAGCCGTATAAGCTGAGTTCGCCCCGAAACAGGTACGGAACCATCCCTCCCGGGTACGGTGCGTACCCCCCATGATCTCAGGGGTACGGTACGTACCCCTGCGATAACTGGGTGTACGCACTGTGCTCCGCGATCTTGGGGTGTACGCACCGTACCCCATGTACGCTGGGTGTACGGTGCGTGCCCCCCATGATCACAGGGGTACGGTGCGTACCCCTGCGATCATGGAGGGGTACGCACCGTTCGGTGTGTATGTGAATGTGCGCTTTTCCATACGAATTGCCCTTACCTGACGTAGACCGTACGAATCGCGTCCTGATACCCCGGTCCGGATCGTACTTGGCGAGTCGTACGGTGTGTGTACGAGTCATACGGAAACAGCTCCGGATGCGAATCGTACGGACGGGAATTTTACCGGATCGGAATCGGCCCCTGAGTGTGCTTTATACTGGGTCTGCACATTACAACGTTATTTGGCTATGTATTGTCTACTTTTTCACTCACACACGGGATGACTTCTGAAGCAACACCGCTAAATATTATTACATGGAATGTCAGGGGGCTAGGAGATCCTCGGAAGATGAGGCAGATTATAGCTTATTTAGATCGTCATCAGATACATATAGCGATGCTGCAGGAAACCCACCTTACACCCCTGCGACCCTATACTTTCGCATCCCGATGGTCGTTGCACAGGGTTTTTTCATCTTACTCCACCTATGCCAGGGGGACTGCCATATTAATTAAGAATAATGTACCCAATATAGATTCCCCTGAGTTCTTCACTTCCTTATAGGAAACGGTAAAGGCGATTGGCTCGACTTACATCATATGGGGTGGAGACTTCAATGTTACCTATGCTCCTAACGTGGATAGGTCGAACCCTGCACCACATCATCGCACTAGAGCAAGCACGACACTACAAGAAATTATTGTAGATAATGGCTTGTTAGATGCGTGGCGACATGTCCACCCACACCGACGCGAAGGCACACATTTTACTGCACACGCCGCCTCTTGGGCACAACTAGACTATTGGCTCATATCCCGCGGACTAGGTCCAGCAGTTAGTACTGTGCATCATTTAGCCAGAACGTACTCCGACCATGCATCCGTCAAGCTTACGCTCACTTCTGCGAGTTTTGGACCCCCGCGCGGCGCATGGAGGCTTAATACACGCATGCTGCTAGATGAGGCAGAATTGGGGGATGAGATTCAGGAATTTTTTGAAAAGAATAGAGGATCTGTGCAGAGTGTAGAAACCATTTGGGAGGCATTTAAAGTTATGATTAGAGGAGTTTACATATCTAAGGGGGCGGGAGTATTGAAGAGCATCACTACCTCACTTTGTAAGCTAGAACGGGAACTTCGGACACTTGAAGCTACGTTGTCACTTCACTCAGATGGAAACACACAGAGTAAATTTTGAGCGACACTGACTGAGTACATGGCAGAAGCGCGTAGGGAGACGCACTTTTGGGGGAAACATTGGATAGCGCAAAGGTATGGAGAGGGAGAACTTCCGGGCAAAGTGCTCGCGGACACAATCAGGCGGCCACGACACTCCAACTACATCATAGAATTGGAAAAATCGGATGGCACGCGTTGCTGGCACACCGCTAGTATATTAGAAGAATTCTCCAGCCACTATGCCACCCTTTATACAAGTACTGGGCAACGTGATCTTGATCTGGACTCCTACCTAGGAGATGTCGCCTTGGGGTGGCTAAGCGATGTACACGGAGAATTTCTGAGCGCACCATTTGAATTAGACAAGGTCCGTGAGGCCATCATGGGCATGCAATCTGGGAAAGCCACCGGATTGGATGGCATCCCGATAGTATTCTACAAAACATACATAGACCTAATGGCACCCATCCTGTGTGAAGTCTACGAGGTATCTTTGGACATTGGCATCCTCCCTCCATCCATGAGAGAAGCGCTCATTGTTTCCCTTTTGAAACCTGAGAAACCACCTCACCTGTGTGGGTCTTACCGACCCCTTTCCCTCCTCAACTGCGATGCAAAAATGTTGGCAAAACTTATTGCTAACAGGCTGAGTTTGCTACTAGACCACCTAGTTTTACCAGATCAGTCTGGGTTTGTCCCAGGGAGATCTACCTCCCACAACCTGCGAACCCTTTTTACCGTATTGGATACCGCCTCTCCGGAACTACCTTTGGCGGCGGTCTTTCTTGACGCCACCAAGGCCTTCGATTCCGTCGAATGGGACTATATATTTGGGATTATGCTTCGGATGGGCTTCCCCCCACTTTTTTTTATCTTGGATCCGACTTTTGTATTGTCAGCCAGGGGCCAAGGTGCTTGTTAATGGGCACATGTCCTCGAAGTTCCTGATCACTCGCGGCACCCGTCAGGGCTGCCCCCTGTCTCCTCTCCTATTTGCCTTAGTAACAGAACCACTAGCGGCCCGGATGAGACAATATCATAATGACATGGCGTTGTCATCCGATCCCAGTAAAGGGGGTATTGTATGCAAGTCTGCAGACCCGTTAACGCACACAGAATACTGTATATGCCACGATTAATGTGTGGCGGCGCATTGAACAACTTCTAGTGGCCACCTCACTTTTCTCCTCGCTTTTACCGCTGGTGTATCACCGAACCATGCCACTGCTACAGGAAACAGTCTTTCATAGGCTTAGGGACCGGATAGCTGTTGCCACTTGGGGTGACCTATATGAAAATGGTCATTTCCGCACCTTGGAAAGCATGTTTCGGGACTCGGACCACATGCCACTAGACACTTTCCTGTACATACGACTCAGCAGGGGATCCGGGCGTTGCACACGGACTTCCCTGAGGAACCCCAAACACTTGGACCACTACATATGCTTCTACAGCAGGAGACGCCTAAGAAGCTGGTCTCCTTGCTGTACCTCACGATTCACACACAGCGAGAGACGGCACCCCCGCAATCCCGAGCACGGTGGGGAGAAGAGTTAGGATTTGATCTCACAGACGACCAGTGGGAGTTTTGCTGCTTGCAGACTGAGCGCATATCCGCTAGCAGTCTGTTGCGCGTAATTCATTATAAATACCTTGAGAGGCTGTACTATACGCCGGTTAAAATGCACCGATATCAGCTGCGAGATTCTGATAACTGTGACAGGTGCCATGCGCGGAGGGCAGACATGTTGCATTTAGCTTGGAGCTGCCCGGTGGTACATGAGTACTGGGAACATGTTTTTGTTGCCCTGCATCAGATGACTGAAATACAATTAGAGGCCGCACCGCTGGTGGCTCTGTTGAGTTATGTTAAAAATGTGCCGCCGGCATCCCGTAGGTACAAAGCCTTGGCACTACTGATGGTGAAGAGAAGGGTGGCTTGCCGGTGGGGTAGGGGAAGGGTGCCCAAGTTTAAGGAGTGGCTTGACGATATGATTTATTGCCAGGAGCTGCTTACTACCTATGCCGAGCTGCTACCCAGCGCCTCTAGGCCTAGAGACATTTGGTCGCCATTGACATCTTACATCTTAACGAGATCGGATAGAGCGGATGGGGTGAACCGGCGAACCAGGCCCCACAATGCTCGCTAGAGGAATTACGTGCTGTTGAGGGTACCGCTCCTTGTTCGCCTATAAATGCGACACACACAATACATTCCACCCCTAATATGCACACGAACAAGAGGATAACCTTCAAGCTCCTCACCCACGCACACAAGGCACTCCACAACACCGGACCAACGTACCTCAACAGATGACTCAGCTTCTACACCCCCACCCACCAGCTCCGCTCCACTGGCCTCGCCCTCGCTACAGTCCCCCGCTTCTGAAGAGCGACCTCAGGTGGCAGATCGTTCTCCCACCTCTCCGCCAAGACCTGGAACACCCTCCCCATCCACCTATGGTAGACCCAAGACCTGCTGACCTTCAGAAAACGCTTCAAAAACTGGCTTTTCGAGCAGTAGCAGCATTTCCCACCCCAGCGCCTTGAGACTCTCACGGGTGAGTAGTGCGCGTTACAAATGATATGATTGATTGATTGATTGATTGATCAACAACACAGCTTTATGCCTGCAAGGGATACGACGGCACATGGGAATGCTACCTTGGTTGCCTTTGATGCTGCCTCTAAGCTGAATCTAGATATGGGGATGGTCATGCTTGATGCAAAAAAGCATTTTACCTTGTAGCATGGGAATGTCTTTGGGCTATACTTGCGGAGTGTAAAATTCACGGCCACTTTTATGGTTGGGTTAGAGCCTTGTATAAACAGCCAAGGACTAAACTAATCTATTCACAGCGGCAGTCTACTCCTTTCATGATACTGAGGGTTACCCCGCAAGACTGTCCTCTTTCCCCTTTACTTTTCCCTTTGTATATAGAACCCTTTCATAAGATCACTGCTTTCCTTTTTTTAAATTTCTTTATTTGTAAGGCTTTTTTTATTTCATGCAAGGAAAAAAACAGCAAATACAAATCAATTATTTCACAGTAGTGCAACATAATTAATGACATTCATCAAAATGAGTCCTGTGATATTTTTTTGTTTAAATTTGTTTTTGGGTTTTTGTTTGCATTAGACAATCAACATGACAGTAATTATGAAATAAAAACAATGCATGACCATAGGTACATAGTTTCAGATAATATCGCTTAGCGGTCTCCCTACTCCAGGGAACCCATGTCTCACGACCGTATCTAACCGTGTGTTCCAGTAGCGTTCACCTCCAAGCCCCCATGGGGTCCCCAATATGCCCCCAAGGGGGGGTCAGTACCGTCCATGGTGTGCGGCCTACTGTCATCAGCGAGATGATGGACTCGTGATGTGGCAGTTGTTATGTGGGTGTCGCACAGAGCATTGGCTATGTCTGCATGATCCGCAGTTGTGTGTGGTGCCGTATCGCCGTTATCTGTAGGTCTTCCCAATGAACCCTAGGTGGGGGGGGAAGGCCTCCCCCAATCTAAACTTACTAACTCTTCCAAGAACTTCGGGATGAACTGGGTAACAAGAGGGGGGAAAGTCTAGGGGGTGGGCGGAGGGGAGAGGGCCGCTGTCTCGGTGTACAGTGACGGCACCCCTGGATCGCGGAGAGCGGTTGTGTGTGAGGAGCTATTGACACGCGTCAGATCACGAGAGTTGCGGGGGCCCTGCTACTTGTGGTAATCAGGTAGGGTTCGTAGCTGTGTCATGGAGGTGCGGGGGCCGGTGTGGCTAGGTGTGTCTGAGACTGTGAGGCCAAGGGTGATTCATGGGGGCGTGTCGACTGTGCAAATTTGTACATTAATTGAGCCCTCTCTAAGGATATGGGGTGTTTGCGGTGTCCCCGTACTTCCTCCTCCCGGAGTATCTCTTCCTCTGCCTTGCCCCACTTATGGACCGCACCTATCCACACCGCTTCGGGCGGTCCCGTGGGGGACCTCCAGTGCATGGCTATTCCCCGTTTCACCAGAAGGATGGCCAGGGAGAGGAAGCGATACTGTACTTTCTCGGTTTTCCGTCTACGGAAGATCCCGAGCGCGCATGCCTCCCATGTGGTCATAGTCGTTATGGCCGTAACCTCTGCAAGGGTTCGATGGACCGAGTCCCAGAATCCCCGGAGTGTGGGACAATCCCAGAACATATGTCTGAATCCGCTCCTGGGGTATGACAGCGGGGGCACTCGAAGTGAGTGTCGAGGAAGAAACGCTGCAGGCGGTTCAGTGTGAGGTATGCCCTGTGGAGGACGTGGAATTGTATGTTACGGAATCTGGCGTTTCTGGATACTTTTTTGGGGGACTCCAGGGCCGTGCTCCATTCTTTATCATGGACCACCCTGCCGATGTCCGTCTCCCACTTCTGGGGCAGGGGTTGGAGGGATGGGAGGAGTAGTGACCGTACCGCCCTATAGAGCCAGGATACTAAGTGTCGCCCTATTCCCATGTGCAGAATCGTGTGGATCACTGGATGTGGTGTGGGTTCCCCTTCTTCCGTGTTCCAAAACCTACGACTGCTGTCTATTAGTTGCCTATGGAGTAAAAATTGTCTGGGAGGGAGATCGTATTGCTCCATCATTTGTGCAAATGTTTTCAACTGTCCGTCCTCAAATAAAGATTCTACCTCCGTGACCGACAATTCTGACCAGGCTCGAAGTGTTCCTTGAGTGTAATATATGTCTCCACGTGGAAAGCCCACCAACGGCAGCAGGGGTAAATATGCCGGTTGTGTTTTGGACATGCGGTGGATACGCATCATACAGGTGCGGGCTATGGATAGTTGTAGTGGTCGAGTTCATAGGCTTAGTGCCCGGCAGCAGCATTCAATGGATTGCTGGTTGTGGCATTGGGCCATTGGTTATGATGGTCTCTCCTATGTGGCGCCCTGCTGTCCAGTAGGACAGCCATTGGAGTTGGGCCGCCAGAAAGTATGCCTCGAAGGCCGGCGCTCCCAGTCCTCCCTCCGTAGTGGGCAGGTAAAGTGTGGACAGCGCCACACGTCGCCGACCTCCGCCCCACACCAGCTCTGTCAGGAGGCTGTTCAGTGCTGTAAAGAACGATCGTGGCGGGATCACCAGGAGGTTCACGAAATGATATAGGAGCCTGGGGACCATGTTCATTTTCACCAGGGCCACGCGGCCAATAGGTGCCAGCGGGAGCATTTTCCAGAAGCTCACCGCTGACCGTAGTCCGGCCAAGGCCTTACGATGGTTTCCTTCATATATGTCTTCTGGGGTGTGGTACAACCGCACTCCTAAGTAGGGGGCGCTTCAGCATACCATGCTAGCGCCCGAGTGCCTATTTGGGCTTCGAAGGGGGCCATGTGGGGGCTCAGCGGGTATAGAGAGGATTTCTCCCAGTTAACCTTAAGGCCCGAGACTACGGCAAACTCCTCCAATGTCCTCCAGATGCCAGACAGGTCCCCCGTAGCGTCCCTGACATAGATTAAAAGGTCGTTGGCATACAGGGACACACTGTGCCAAGTGTGTGCCAGGAGAATTCCCCAGTCCTCGCCCTCCTAACGCATGCGTATCGCTAAGGGTTCAACCACCAGGGCGAACAGGAGGGGTGACAACGGGCACCCTTGCCTGGTCCCTCTCTCCACCCCGAACTCTGGTGATATGTAGCTGCCCATCCTGACTCTGGACTTGAGCTGTGTGTAGAGGAGCCTAGTGTATGCGGTCAGGCGTGGGCCAAAGTTGTTTTTTCTGAGGACCTCGAACAGGTACGGCCATAGGAGAGTATCAAACGCCTTTTCGAGGTGTAATAGGAGGCAGGCTGCATTGGGGAGCCGTTCGCGCGTCATGTCTTGAACAGGAAACAGTCTGCGGAGGTTGTGGGACGTGTTGCGGTTTGGCACAAACCCATTCTGGTCGGGGTGGACCAGCTGGGGTATGACCTGGGCATATCTTTCCGCCAGCATTTTACCCAAGATTTTGCAGTCCGAGTTGAGCAGCGTAATCGGTCTACAAGATGACGGGAGCTGGGGGTCTCTGTGTGGTTTCAGGAATGAGACTATTACCGACTCTCTGAGGGATCGTGGCAAGGCCCCCGCCATGAGCGCGTCATTGAACACAGTAGCCAATCGTGGGGCAAGGAGGGCCGAGAATGTACTGTAGTATTCAAGGGGGAAGCCATCCAGACCTGGGGCCCTATTCCTGGCTAGTGCTCCTATTGCTACTTTGATCTCGGTAGGTGTTATTTTCTGGTCGAGGTCCTTCTGCATTTCCGGCGAGATTTGGGGGATTGGGAGCGTGAGAAAGAAACTGTCTATCGCGTGGGGGTCTTGCTGACTCGGGGCTTGGTATATATGTGAATAATATGTGTATAAGACTTGCATGATTGCGAGTAGGGAGGTTTGGAGAGGACCGAGCTGGTCTATAAGTTCCCTGATGGGTTGCAAATCGGGCTCTTGTCTAGCTAACCAGACCAGCAGGGTCCCCCCCCCCTATTGCCCTCCCAGTGTACCCTGTCTGCATATTTCCGGAAGTTGTATTTACGCAAATCCCTCAGTGTTTCAGCGTATTTTGTTTTTGCCTCAGCTACGCGCACCTGGGTTGCCTCGCCGCGATTGACCGCCTTTAGCAGGGTAGCCAATGCGCATTCTGCATCCTGTAGTGTGCGTTCTAGGACCTTGCGCACCCCCACCACCTGTTGTATGCAGCGGCCCCTCGCTGGCACTTTGTGTGTGTCCCATTCTATGATGCTAGAGGATGCGGACCCTGCGTTTAAAGTGAAATGTTCCTGCAGATGTTCCCCGTGATCGTGTGTGAATACCTGATCTGAGAGACATTCCCGAGGGAGTTTCCACGTCGGTACTGGGGGGTGGGGTGGTTTCCATCTAAGGGTCAGCACGTGAGCGTCATGATCTGAAAGTACTCTTCCGAGATAGTCTGCGTGTTGTGCTTTAGTATGCAGAACTGCTGAGCAGAGGAATCTATCGAGACGCACTCGGAGGTCGTGTGGGATGGAATGAAATGAATACATTTTTGTGGTGGGGTGTAATGCCCTCCATGTGTCAGTCAATGCCCAGTGTTGCACCCATGTATTGAAAAGTTCCGTTTGTTTGTGAAGTGGTGAGCGCGGTGGCGGGGGTCGGGAACGGTCGAGGGTCGTATCTAAGACACAATTATAATCTCCTCCCAATATCCAGGGGGTGTGAGTGTGGTGTGCCAGCGTTTTCGTAAGGCGATTCCAAAATACGTGTTTCTCTACGTTAGGGGCGTATAAGCTGCCTTCTAGGATTGGCTGCCCATCTTATTGTCCCTCTAACAGTACATAACGCCCCTCCTTATCTACCACCCTGTTCTGCTCTCTAAAAGGTAGAACCCAAATCAATGTCCCCCTGGCAAATGCAGAGTATCCTGTGGCGCATACTATGCCCCTCCATTTTTTCTGAAGCCTTCCAACTTCTGTCGGCGTCAAGTGGGTCTCTTACAAGAGGGCTATGTGGGCCTGCTGTCTTTTCAGATATGTGTATACCGCGTAGCGCTTACTCGTCGTGTGTAGACCTCTAACATTTAAGGTGATGAATGTGATGTCTGTATTAGGGATTTTCGTCATGTGATACTGTTAGTTGTGTAGGTCGGTCTTCCCGCCGCCCGCTGTCCCGCTTTAAAAGGAGTCCTGTGATAAAGGAAAAAAAAAGAGAAAAAAGAGGATACAACTTGTAAACTTTACATTATCCTAAATCCAATCCGTGATGGGTACCCATATCTTTACTCCCATAGCCCTCCTCTTTGCCCCTTTAGTTTTATAAATAGCCATTTCAAATTGTATATTGTCAATAGTCTTTCACGCCAACTGAAAAAAGAAGGGGGCTTGGGATTATTCCAGTCTTTTGTAATAGAAGCTCGAACCACAGCCATACAAATAAAAAGAAAACATGTCATAGCTTTTGATATTGGTTGATAAGCCATTCCTGAGCTATAGCCCACCAATACCATCTCAGCAGTTAAGGTAATTGTGCATCCTAGAATTACAGCCAAAAAATGTTCAATATGCAAAAAGAACTCAGAAAGTATAGGGCATTGAAAAAACATATTGCATTTCGACCCTATTGTCATACTCCATTTAGATACCTTCCTAGGGGTATAGTATAGATCATGTATAGACATAAAATGTTGTGACTTCATCATCCCCGTTATTAGCACTAGATAATAGATTCAAGGATATTGATTTCAGGTATCCCGAGCATGTTTACCCACTTTAATTGACAATTTTCCAAGTCATCCGGGAATTCATGAATCAGACTCGAGTAAAATTGCCCAATAGGTGTCTTTTTTGCCATAAATTCAATTAAGGGGATTTTATTAATTTGATGTTCTATTACTGGTCGAGCATTCTGCAAAAAACTGCTCATTTGTAAGTATTTAAAAAAGTCATTTTTTGATAAAACAAAGTTAGCTTGTAAATCATTGAATGAAACTAATTGACCATCCTTAAACAAATCCCCTAGACAACAAATTCCTTAGGCCCCCCACCTAATAGCAACTTGATCCCGAAAAATATAGGGTAATAAATCAGATGCAGCAAAAGGCATATATACATTTAATTTTGGTATACCCAAGTGCCGCCTAACTACTTTCCACACTGCAAAAGCAGCTTTTAAAATCTTAAATTTAGTCTTTTTAAAGTAACTAGGTTCGATTATCCTTACAAGACATCCTTTCATCTCTTCTCCCAGAGCTAACTCATAGATTGAGGGGGTATTACACAAAGGAATTCGGGCTTTGTCGCCAATTATGAGTGGGCTAATGGGTTGTAAAGATGCGGCAATATAATAAAATAGGAAATACGGAATGTTCCACCCACCATACTCTTTAAGAAGAATCATCTTTTTATAGGCTTTACGTTGCCGTTTTTAGCCCCACAAAAATCTGGAAGTAACCCTCTCTAATTTTTTAAAACAAGCAAGAGAGAATTCGACTGGTATTGTACGAAACATATAAAAATTGAGGTAAGATCAGCGTCTTCAATACGTTAGCTCTGCCATATAACGACAAATGAAGATGGTCTAATCTTTCTAGTGTTGCATTGACTTTTGCCACTACAGGATTTATATTTAGCTCCGGAATATTAGCAACTGGGAGGGCGATCTTAATTCCCAAATATGTAACTTCTGGCACTGTTGATATATTAATGGGCGGGGAACACCGAACATGCAAAATCTGCGTTTTGGATCAATTCAACTTATATCCTGAAAATGACCCGAACTGTGCTGCTAAATCATTAATAGCTGGGAGAGCAGTTTCGACATCGGTTGTGACTACTACAATATCGTCTGCATAAGCTAGGGCTCGATAGTCTATATGAGCTAAATGAATTGGTTTTATATTCGCAGCAGAATTCTCATTGGCAATCAGTGATCTGATCTATGCAGATCACTGCCTGCCAATGGATCTATCGTGCTGGCCTATCTAGGCTCTGGTGAATTGAAAATAATGGCTTATGCGGACGATATAGCTGTTTTTTCCGCGAATCCAGCTAAGGCTGTAGAGGCAATCCAAACAAAGGCCAGAACATTTGGGATTTTTTCTGGTTATAAATTAAATGTAAATAAGACACAGACCCTTCTCAATTATCAAACTAGAAGAAAAGTACTCAGGCTTGCCAGGTAGAGACTTATTTAGGTGTAAGGATTACTCCAGATCTGGGACAGATCATAAGGCTGACCTCCATGGAGTTCATGATGGAGGTTGGGGCTTGAGTCGTGCCAGGGGCCCACTGGGTGAGCAGGTGTTTGGGGTTTGTGCTTGTGGGTTTGAGCAGGCTGGTGCCGTTGGCGGTGGAGAGTTGGGGTTCAAAGTTTTAATTGATGACTGAGATCTTGTTGTTGAAAAAGTACGGTAATGTGTCACACAGTTCTTGGCAAGGATGTGATTTAGTTTCTAGTGGCTGCGGGGTTGGAGAACTCCTTCAAGATGGCGAAGAGCTCTTGCTGCAGTTTATGCTGGCTTCTATGTAGTCTGCTAGGGCATTCTTCTTTGTTTCGTTCAGGAGGCAGTGTTACTGGTTGAGTACAGTCTTGAAGGTGGTGTGGTCTCCTGTCTCTTTACTGGCCTGCCACTTTGTTTAGAGTTGCTGGCAGATGAGTGTGGTGGATTTTAGCTGCGTAATGAGCCAGCTGGTTCTTCTGGCAGATCCTTTGGATTTGGCTGGTTTGGCACAGGCGATTGTGTTGGCGCATTCTGTGATCCACTGGGAGAAGTTCTTTGCAGCCTGTTCTGAGTTGGGAGGTGTACCTGGGAGGTGGGAGTTGAGAGTGTTGTTCGACTGATCTTCTGATATCTTACTCGGAATTCTGCACGTGGAGCTTGAGGGCATGGCACCAGTGTTGGTAGATCCTGAGATGGTGAAGTGAACACTGTAGTGGTTGGTCCAGGTGAGCTGTGAGATGTAGGGGTACTTGACTCCGCTGGTGAACGTGAAAATGGGTCGATGACAAGTTCCTTGAAGCTGATGTTGCTCATGCTTTCTAAGAGGTCGGTTGTTTTGGTGGCGCGGGGGTCATCAAGGTTGAAGTTAAGATATCCTAGGAGGATGTAGTGCTTGAAGTCCAGGGTGACTGGGGCGATGAAGTCGGGGATGGTGTAGCTGAAGCTGGGGCATGGTCCTGGTGGTCTGTAGGCAAGGGTGCCACTAATGGTGCCTTTTCAGTCTGTGTGGAGTGGAAAGTTGAGATGCTCCTTTATCGGGGTCAAGACGTCAGAGGAGTTCATGCAGTGGATGGTGTCCTTGTTAATGATCTCAATTTCACCGCTGTGTTTGTTGGTTTGGTCCCGGTGTGTTATCTTGTAGCCTTCGGGGATTGGCGATGGTGGTGTCCAGCATGGAGGCGGTGTTCAGCCAGGTTTATGTGAAGAAGATGATATCCGGGGTGAGACATGAGATCATGTCGCATATTGCTGTGGCATATTTGCTGAACGATTGTGAGTTGAGTAGGATTCACTGGACTTGTGCCAAGCCGGTCCTGATCACAATAGTGGATGCAGTCATGTTTGCAATGTTTCCGGTATGGGTGGGCTTAGCTTGCTGAATTGCACTACTCGTAATTCCACGGAGTTACATAAAAACTCTGTGGAATTGCACGGAGTTCCACTCAGCCCTAGCTAATGTATATGGGGTGGGGCTTGTAGGCACATTTACATACTTTTTGTTTATTTAAGGGCAGCACAGGATCACTCGTCCAAGCAGCAGATGATGAAATTGTGCGCACTATGATTCCCCCTCGTGGTGTACCTGGAGAGTACGATCCTGCCTAACTATTAACCCTCTGCCACAGAACTTTCAACCCTAACCAGACCTGCGCTTACCTCTCAGCCATCTTCACATGTCCCAAGGTCCCCCCATTTTCTGCATTGCCCAGGCTCTACTCCTCCACTATGACTACTGCTGGGTGCAGCTTCCTCTTCCTTGGTCCGCCTGAAACTTCCAAGCAGCCTGGGAATCGAATAGTTCCTGTTCCGGACTTCCCACTTTGCATGAACTGTACAAGTACACTATTAGCGCTACCTTGCCCTTGTCCCGATCTGCACTCAGTGAAATATGGCTTTCTCTCCCATTCGCACTATTCAGGCTGTCCCTGTCAGGTGACCCTTGGTGTGATGGGCTTTACCCGCACAAGATCTGGACCCGCCCTCCCTTCTATGTAGCTGGAACTCGGAGCTCAGGATTTAAAAAAATGCTCCATACAAGGGGGTGGGGTTGTATTCACAGGCAGAGTGGCAGTCCTTCAGCAGCGCGGCAGTCCTTCTTCCAAGCAGTGTAACCAGAGGTCCAGAAATTTACTGAAGTGGTGTCTGAGGTTCAGTGTTTATACACAGTTGTGCCTCAGAAGTGGGGGAGAAGCTTCTAGAGGTTTTCCTTTGAAGTCCCCAGTCATCCTGACCCCCCTGTCCTTCCTTCAGACTTAATTCATGGGGTATGTAGTCCTTTGTGGGGAGGCAGCACACAGCCAATTCAGGTGTAAGCGACGCTGTGCCAAGCTCCTCCCTCTATCTTGCAAGTGATGTCCCATCAAGGAACACCTAAGCTCCCTATTGTGTGTGGATGTCTAGGAGGTATACACAAAACCCAACTGGCAGCTACACCCAGTCGTGACCAGAGACAGGGTACAGGCACTAAATGGCTAAGGCAGGAAAATTCCAACTTTCTAAAAGTGTCAATTTCAAATTGTAATTTAAAAACTAACTTTACCATAAGTTAGGATTTTAAATTAGGATTCCAGAGAGACATAAACTGGGTTACACTTACAAAATGTAAAACAGCACTCCAATGTGATCCCATGGAAGAGGTAGGCCTTGCAGTAGTAAAAAACAAATGTAAGAGTTTTTCACTACCAGGACATCTAAAACTTAAAAGCACACGTCCTACTTTTTAAATAGACTGCACCCTGCCCGCTGGGCCATCCAGGGCCTTCCAAAGGTGTGATGTGTGTATTAAAAAGGAGGTTTAGACCTGGCAAAAGCTTTATCGTGCCAGGTCGAAATGTCAGTTTAAACTATGCAATGGCAGGGCTGAGATATGTTGAAAGGGCTACTTAAGTGGGTGGCACAATCAGTGCTGCAGGCCCACTATTAGCATTTAATTTACAGATCCTAGGTACATGTAATACCTCTTAACTAGGGACTTATAGGTAAATTAAATAGGCCAGTTTGGAATGAGCTGGTATTACCATGTTTAGAAGCAGGGAGCACATGCACTTTAGCACTAGTTAGCAGCCGTAAAGTGCGCAGAGTGCTAAGGCCAGTAAAAACTAGATCAGCAAAAAATAAAGGAGGAATACAAAACTTTTGGGGGAAGACCACCCTCAGGCAGACAACTCTAACATGTATGCCCCCTTGCTGAAAGTGGGGAGAACTACCCAACTCCTTGGGAGTTCTCATCACGAAGTCAAAATAACCTGGATAGACCATCAGCATTGACATGGTCTGACCCAGGACTGTGGTCCACTGACAGGTCTAAGTACTTTAATGCATGCCGTCTCTTACGTAAATCTTAATTGTTGGGTTTTGTGTATTTTGCGTATTTTTTGATTTTATGTCGCTTGCAAATATTCATGTCATTTTGACTTGTGGGAGACTGGTTCAAACAGAAAATGTCTTACAAAAACTGCGAAGCTGCACCTATGCAGAAGACACCTTGCTAGTGATGTTCACCTCACAATTTAGAAATTCTATGGAAAATACATCTTGCATGACTATCGTACTAGAGGGCAAACCCCTCTTTCAGTTTTTACCCAGATAACAGCCTCTACGTGATATGCACAATTTTCATGAGTTGCACATATTCAGCATGAAAGAAAATGTGCAATTTCCCTTACGCCTAGAACCAAATTAAGGGAAATTAAGCCATAATCTGCTTCCTGTCCTAACTTTTTAGCCCTCTATAGCTGGATAATTCCAGTGTGAAGAAACCGAAATTATTTTTAAGGTGGAAACATAAGAGCCTACTCAAATACATTTACTTCCCCGTAGGTCTATCTTTTTCGTAGGTTTGATCTCTCCTGCTTCTACTTTAACACCAGCCACTCACATTTAGCTTAGCATTTACTTGTTAGAGAGTTGGATCATACAAGTAAAAATAAACCATGTAACAGAGCCCCACATGTAAGACCTCCTCTTTTCAGGAGAAATACTCATCTGTACGAGAAGTGTGGAAGAAGATTTAACTATTTGGCCTGCAAGTGTACATTTTGTTGGCACGGGGAGCATTATAGGCAAACTATTATTAATATCTGTAAGCATAATATGGGCTTTTGTGAATTTCCTCACCCTGTGAATCATCAACAAGTTGATCATTCATAGATGAGTTGAAGCATCGAGTCTGTAGTTATTCTCTCACCACCAAATAATGTAAGCTTACATCACAAACAGACATTTGTATGCCATGTGTATGACATACTATCATATTAACCTGGAATATAAGAGTAAGGGAGACAGGTGGGTGAGGAAAAGGAAAGAGTGATGAGTGTAAACAGAGGTGCTGCGGAGAGTGGAATGACGAGAAGTGATGTAGATGCCGGAGCCCCACTGTAGGAACAGCTGCAGTCTACACCAGCCCTCACCACCCGCGGTGCAGCTCCGCGTCCTGAAAACTGCGATCATAGCAGATCAAAAAAAGAAATCTCATATATTAGTGTCCAGATGTGTCAGGCTCAGGCAAAGAGGAAATTTATCAAGCGAAGGGCCTGCTGCTAGAGAGGAAGGACTACCCTGCAATAGCCCCAGGACAAATAGAGAGAAGAAGATATTCAGTGAAAGGGACAGATGGGAATCAGGAGAGAAATGAAGAGACTGCAGGACTGAGGGAGAAAAATTAGTTAAAGAGAGAGACAAACATATGAAGGTAAGAAGAGAAAGCAAGCTGTCAATGACAGGACAAGACAGAGAAATGGTAAACAGAATTAAACAATATACAGACGTGGCAGATCAGAAAGATATCAATAAAATGGAATTTAAAATTGCAAGATAAGGGAAAGAAAGAGAATAAGAAAGTGGGGAACAGGACAAAAAAAAGGCAAGCAAAATGCACATAAAAGCCAATCTGAAGGCGTAAGTAAAAAGTAGCATAAATAAGGGAAATAATGTGCAATGCAATGCAAAGGTAAAATAAAAATGACTGAATGTTAGGGGGCAATATTTATTGAGCGCGAATGTACAGAGAATGTGAAAAAAGTGTAGTGAGTGAATGAAGAACAGAACAAAGCAAAGGTCAAGCCATGGATGAAAATAACCGGAAAGTAGGACATATAGAAAATAATAGATAATAGGACATAAATAAATATAGAAAGTCAGATAGAAATTAACTGGTGCAGTAAGGGAGTAGCCTAGAAAATAAGGATGGGAGAGGATTGAGATGAAAAAGGAATGAGCAATTAAAAGAAGATGAAAAGAAAAATAGAAAGAAGGACATGCAAGGACGGTGTAGGGTTGGTACAACTGGTAATTTAACCAGGGAATGCGGGCACGGCTCACCACTTGCACCTGAACCTGAAAGTGTAATCCTTTAGCCACTGTTGAAAACCTGTACCCTTCTTCCTTATAATATGGGAACCACTTTGCATTTGTTTTCGCTGGGGCACTCTGAGGTAGTCAATGACTTCCAGGATGGAAAATTGATAAAACGCTCTTTTTAGCAGGGGACTATATTACCCAAAGCATGTGGTTGACACTTCTCAGGTGACCGGATAGGGATTGGAGTTTTTCTGATTGTAGTCTCTCGAGTTGAGAGCCCAGAGTGATTAATATTACCCGAGTATGTGGGTTGTATGTGATTTATTGGTAAAACGATTTCATGGAATACCATTAATGAGAAAGCATTTAAGCAAAACTATTTACTGTAAGTTTTTAGAATAAATGGCATTTAAAATGTCTTAGAAACTAATTCATAAAATGTCTTTTTGTTTAAAATTAGCTTTTGCATACTTATTTTTTATGGTATAAATACAATTCTCCCTAAACCTTAAAAGCCCTTACTACCCCTACACTTTACCTGTCCCTGAACCGTAAAACCCCTCACTACCTCTAACTTCCACCCATTCCTGAAGGTCCAAATCTCCCTTTTTATGCCTAATCCCCAGCCATCTCCGATCATTTAAAACACCTCACCACACCCACGCTCCACCCATCTCTGAACCCTAAAAATTCCTCACCACCCTTAAACACCACCCATCCATGACTCCTAAAACCCCTCAACACCCCTAAACTTTACCCATACCTGTACCCTAAAAACCCATTCATCATCTAACCTGTATGAGTGATTGAGTGAGTCACTGTGTGAGTGCCTCTATACATTAGTGAGTGGGTGCTCGAGTATTTGTATGGGTTTGTGAATGGGTGAGTGATTGTTTGGGGTGTGACTGGGTGTACAAGAGATTGTATGGGGTGTGAGTGGGTGTGTGAGTGCTTCTGTGGATGATGTCATCTGTCATATCATTTGAGATGTCATCAGTGATGTCACTGACCATGGGATGTATGACATAACAACGCATACTTTTACAACGCATGCTTTTACAACGCAAGTATTACAACGCAAACCTTTACAACGCATAGCGCTTAGGGGTGCTGGATAGTGAATAGTTTAATTTACTATTCCAACTCCAGTCCCCGTGGACACTAGGGAAGGTGTTGGATAGTAAATTAAATCTATTCCCTATCCTAGAGCGCCCCCCAGTGCAATTCGTTGTAATGGTTTTTGTTGTAAAACCTGCGTTGTAATAGCACTGCGTGGTAAAAGTTGCGTTGTGAAGGATGTTTCCCCTGACCATGTCATGAGTGATGTAATATGTGAGGTAATAATCAGTGCATTGCGGGGGCGTAAGTTATAGTTGAGCCTGGTCGTAGTTCAGTGAGTTCCGCTACATGGAGCGCTGCAAAGTGCAAAAAAAACTCTGCCACGCTACGCGGAGCTCTGCAAGCAGTGGAGTGCATAAGATAATAGCCATTCACAATGATTTTCTGTGCCAGGTGCTTGCCCACACTGTGACATCATCACAAACGCACCATGTACCGTGCAAGCGGGTACTGCTTGCTTTCAAGGAACAATCTCGCCGGGAGGGGGATTTTCCTTGCTTGCGCTCGCCAACTTGACGTTGACAAAGGCGAGCAAGGGAAAAAACTCCACGAGCGGAGTTCACTGCCCAGACTTAGTTATAGGTAGGTCAGGTAAATACCCAGTGAATTTCTATGGTTTTGAGCAAGTGAAATCTGAGCTCAACTATAAAGTTCCTGTAACCTTTGGCTTTTTAAGTGAATTTCTATGTTTTTTTAACTAGTAGTCAAATTTGCACAGTGCTGGAGAAATGGGGCGGGCCTCCAACATCTCTCAGGTACCCGCTGTGTGGGAGTTACTGGAGGTAACAGACAGACTTCTTAGCCTCCAAGGTAACTCAGAACTCGGGCATCCTTAAGTTTCAGTTTATTATAGTTCAATTTGAGTTTGCACCAGAGTCTACAGGGTCATCCCACCCAGTAAAAAAAAGAGCCCTCTGCCTTTATAACAGGAACAGCTGTTACAGTAACAAGAGGTAACGCACAGTTCTCAAATTAATCTAGTAGGGTTTAAATTCTCTAGATAGGCCTTATATAACTTCGAGCCACCTTTCCTCCAAATCGCTCTTTCTCCCTTTATTTAGCTGCAAAGACAATTTGCTCCTCATTCACTTACTCAACAGGAGAATGTGTCCATATAGGCTCACCAATACTTGTAAATAACAAATTAAAGGTATCTCTATATATCGATCGCTTAGACAGATTTGTATCCCGAATGACTTAAACAAGTATTATGATCCTAGGTTTATATACATATCCTCTCTTAGTCTCTATACTTCTAGGATAGAGACCTATTCAATTTTCCTCACTTGACCTAAGATTGGTTACTACCTTCTTTGACAACCCCTGAATTTACAGGTAAGACATATACTATCATTTGTTACTGATTGACTAGTGTATGAAGGATTCAAGAAGACTAAGGAGAAAATGTGCACTTGGATGCAGTTCACTGTTTATCTCACTTCACTTCTTAACAAACAAAGCACTTTTCTCTCTTGTATATATTTCACGGTGTGTTCATACTAGGAACTGTATGCACAGATAAGTCAGGTATGAAGGCCTTTCTCTCAACATTAAAACGTTCAACAAGAGACATGACCTTGTAAATTTTCAAATTTTTCAATTATCTTCGAGTTACCTGAATTTCTCTAAAGAAATCGTATTATCAAAAGAAAACAGTAGGCAAACATATTTCCATTGCTTAACATTGCTCTACATTTTATTCAGTGATTACTAGGACGGAGTCCTGATGAAGGCTATGCCGCACATAGTGTGCCAGCAATCTGCCAGTTTCTGCACATAAAGTCCTTACGGTCTGAAATGTTAATTAAACCCCCTAAAAAAAGATTTAAACTGGAATAATTGAAATGCATTATCACTGTTAGACCAACATCTACACTGTCCCAAATGTGTATCGAAAAATGTTTACAATCACTGAAATACTGTTATGATGGTTTTAATGTAAAAGATTTATGTATTTATTTACACATGTACCTACATGTATTTCTACCAATCGAGCTCTATATATTGTGAGATATAAACCAAAAATATGTTAAAAAAAATATATATATATATATGAAATAAAAAATACTGATGAAAATCAGCTATATGAAAAAATAGTGTAATCGTTATTATTTTTGCCTTGGAATTGTTTTGCCTACATAAGTTGATATTCACCCTACTCAGGTGTGTCTTTTCAAGTTTTTGCTTATTCCCCGTCAGGGTTTGTGCATCTTGTATACGGGGGCCCCAGTCCTTTTCCAGATAGTGTTCCTGCAGCCTGCCTGCGAGCGTTTTTTGCTTAAGACGTACATGTAAGTTCTAAAACAGGTAACTCTGGGGCATATTACCAAGCTATAGCGATAATTATCTCGAAGCTTGGTTAGCGGGCAAAATTATAACGCAGCGCTCCGACAATTTTTATCACTTAGGAGCCTTGATATTATCAAGGTTTATCTCCTAAGCGATAAAAATCAGCCGAAATGCATGAATATCGCTGAAAAGTCAGCGATATTCATGCATTAGAGAGCAAATGCTCTTAGCCATGTTATCCACCTACCATTGGATAACATGGCTAAGAGCTGCTCTGGGCAGGCGTTAGCTTTTGGAGATAATCGGGCTTAGTGCGAATATTTCCAAAAGTTGGTAATAGGGGATAGCGCTGTTAGCGACTGTTTTCAGTCGCTAACATCTTGGCACGCCCACTTTGCATGTCATTAGCGATAACTATCGCTGACATGCAAAGTGGGCCCCTAAATGCCCGCTATCGCCTATTAGCTGTCGCTAACTGGTGTTAGCGACAGCTAGGTAATAGGGCGTGAAAATTATCGCCGCTTTAGCGGGAAACATTCCCGCTAAAGCGGCGATACAGCCCTTGGTAATATGCCCCTCTATTCTTTATATTTGTTAGGTGGATGTCTTTCGATTCACATATCTGTATGTCCACCTCTTTGGTTTTAAACAGGTAAATAGTCTCTATCATGACAACACCAGTTTACTGATTCATAGTTTATAAATGAACCGGATGTTTTAGGAAATTACTTTTCAGGCTATTTGTGTGTGGCATAAAGTGCTAAACTTGGAACCATTATGGCAAACTTACAAACCTTCGGATTTTCCGATGAGGAATTTGCCAGTATGGTTGGAAGTTCCGCTAGCTTTGGCCAACAAACATACACTAACACAGACAGTAATGGAAACACAAATAAGCTATTACAACTAAGAAAAAAGATAAAACGTATAGAACTTCATGGACCCTATATGTTGGAGTACTTTAAAGCGGGGGTGATCCCCAAAGGACACCGGGTGAGAAACATTCCAGGCCTCTTTGTCCAAATTAAACAGTTTCTAGAACAGTGGTCAATAATAGCTAACCGCTGTTCGCATGACTTTATGATGCTTAAGGTGGAAACCGCTAGGGAGATGATTTAGCAGCTAGCTGCAGAGTTCTTGGAGCTCAAGAGTAAAATCAAAAGAGCATGTACACTAGATAAGGCTCAGAAGAAATTGGAAGATATTGACAGAGGCTTAGGTTCATACACAGAATACCTCACTAAACAAAAAATAGACAAGCTTAAAAAATACATCAAATTTTACAGTAGAGAGTATGCCTATCCCTACCTGACAGATCACTACAATGATCAGACAGAAGATACTAGCAATGTACACTTCTCCAACAGACTACAGAAGCGCAAAGTTACTACATTTTCTGATACATCTGACTCGGATAATGAAGGACCATTCAATCAATATGAACATAGAGGGAACGGTTACAACACGAGGGTGCAACAGAATGCACAGCCTTTTTTAGGGAGTTGCTTCACACGAATGGGGAACTGGAGGACGCAACAGCAACCAAGATTCCGGGGAAATCCTCAGATGAATTACAACCAGTACTTGGTGACCCACAACGCTCAATATTGGAGAGAATAGACAATATTCCCATATTCAATCTGAGCACTTCAACTTTCTCCACATCCACTTACTCATTACTCTCAAAAGGCCTCACCTTTGCCCCACACTCAGGTCTCAATCAATTTGAGCTCTTCAATGACCTGAAGGCCTTTTTCAGAAAGATCCGATTGAGGATGTTTTTCTCAGATCAAACCAAATCGGATGAGCATCAGAACCTCTCGGGCCTCACACCCAAGTCTACATATACACCAACGGTTGACTCACTTCCTCCTCAGGTCGCAGTATTCAAACAAGTAGTTCTAGAAAAAATAACTAAGGCTACTAAATATATCACCAAGACACTGTACAATCTAGACCTACAAGAGTACAAAGCTTTAGAAGATCTGAAACAGACGCCTACTGTTACAATAAAACATTGTGACAAGAGTGGGGGGATCGTCATACTTGACACCTCAACATATGCGACCAATAAGGAGACAATGCTGGGAGAAAGACAGTTTCACCTACTCGTCACGCGATATCCCACAACTAGAATTAAAAACAAAATAAGCAGATTGACTGACCAAGCTCTACAGAATAATTATATCTGTGAGAAAGAGTGGTCATATTGGAATGTACAACATCCAAAAATGGACTACATATTCGGTGTCTCGAACATACAAAAGAGTGAACTGGATCCCCTATATAGGCCCATTGTCAATACTATATGCTCCATTACAGAACCGCTCTCAAATACATTGATGCTATATTGCGTCCTCATGTACACAGCACACCAGCATATGTAAAAGATACCAGGCACATCATTAATTAGATAGAAGACACCAACTACCAAGCCATCTCTCAACTGATGGTCACCATGGATATCGAAGCGCTATATAGCAACATACCTATCCAGGGGATCACTGACAGAATATCAACAGTCAAAATATCGACTTGTCAAAATATCGAGGTAAAAATATAGAATGCCAGAATATCGACTTCCTATCTACAAACAGGTAAGTACAAAAATATCGACTCCAAAATATCAATAGGAAAAAATATAGACAGTCAAAATATTGAATTTTTTAAATATCTTAAAAGTAATTTTAAAGTAATATAATAATAAATATAATTAAACATACTTAAAATACTTAAATAAACGTAAAATTAATAAATAAATATTGTAACTTAAATTTTTTTTAAAACACACACATATATATATATATATATATATTACCTACTGGCGGTCGCCAGTAGGTATATATAGTTAGGATTTTTTCTCTATGGGATTTGTGAAAATTCTATGTCTAATAACTTTGGCGTTTGTGGACGGAATTGGCTGAAATTTTCAAAAAATGGAACATTTTGTTTCTGAGCAGCCCCTGAAAATTTGGGGGGTTTCGTCAAGGGGGGGCCGAGAAAAAAGGGGGGTCCCAAAACGTGTTTTTAACATTGAGTTTTCCATAGGGCGGTTGGCCTCAGTTTTAGCCCGAACGGCTGAATGGATTTGCACGAAACTTGGCAAAATTGTAGGGACTGGTAGCCAGATGTGCCTTTGCTAGGTCTCAATATATGTGCTCCAGTGGATTTTGAGAAATTAACGTTCAAAAAAAGATATATATCTGTAACAGCGGACCGGGCAGCGCTCCAGTTCGCGTACTTTTCGCGTTTCGGAGCTTTGTGAAGCGAAGCTGATTGGTTCTCCGGCGTCTGTACACATTCCAAACAGTCCGTAGCGGCCGCCATCTTGTCTCTCGGTAGGATCGAGAGACAAGAGGAGGCCAAAGCGAAGGGGCAAATGACCATAAGGGGGCATAGTAGATCCTCCCTGACCCCCTAGGTTTGATGTGGAGGCTTTAAAAGGGCCCCGCGGGGCAAAAAAAAATAAAGAAAAATAATAATCGAACGGCTGAATGGATTTGCACGAAACTTGGCAAAATTGTAGGTACTGGTAGCCCGATGTGCCTTTGCTATGTCTCAATATATGTGCTCCAGTGGATTTTGAGAAATTAACGTTCAAAAAAAGATATATATCTGTGACAGCGGACCGGGCAGCGCTCCGCTTCGCGTACTTTTCGCGTTACGGAGCTTTGTGAAGCGAAGCTGATTGGTTCTCCGGCGTCTGTAAACATTCCAAACAGTCCTTAGCGGCCGCCATCTTGTCTCTCGGTAGGATCGAGAGACAAGAGGAGGCCAAAGCGAAGGGGCAAATGACCATAAGGGGGCATAGTAGATCCTCCTTGACCTCTTAGGTTTGATGTACCATTTTGCCAAGTTTGGTGTAATTCCGTTCAGCCATTCAGGCTGTAGACGTATCTAAATGTCCTATGGAAAATTGCATGGGGAAAACACATTTGAAAGAGTTGAAATTTAGAACCAATTAAAATGTTACTTTGGTTTTGTATTTGTGTGTGATGAAAGTTAATTGGTTATGTATATATCTAAAATGAGAGGAAACCACAGCCATTTTGTGATACTACTGTCTGAGGTACATTTGTGAGGAATTTTTGGTGCTCAATTTCTGGTGTTTGATTTACACAGTACTAACACTTCTCCTACTTTCAAAAAGGTGAGTTGTTAATTTGTAAGGGGAACTATGTTGTACACTTTAAGATAATTTGAAAAATGTTTTCTGTTATTTATTTACAGTCCTTCTGTTATACTAAATACTTGATAAAGTTAGTTTTATATTATGTATTACTAAAAACGATAAATGAAAGTGATTATTTTTTTCTGCAATTTACAGCAAGAAATTTCAAAATAAAATGGATCACAATGAAGAGACCGTGGCAATTTCTTTTGAATTATCCACTACATTTATTGAAATTGACAGCACCAATAATGAAATATTCTCACAAGGAGGAGATGACTTGAATGATTTTTTTGATCAATCTCTTGACGGCGAATTTATCGAATGTTTGGAGACCATAGAGTTACAAGAATCATCATTGCAGACTTTTCATGAGGAGATTCCTGATGAGATGATTGAAGAGGAAATTCCTGATGAGGACATGTTACTAGTTCTTTCAAATTATGAAAATTCAGAAGAATAAATTTATATTTAGAAATCAAAAATTGTTTGAGACATTATTCATTTTTATTTTTAATTTATGAGGTTGTAGCGAAGTGATTGTAGTATAAAAAAAGACTTATAGTATAGAGTGCAAAATTTGGTTCTTTTTGGAGGGGCAAAAAACCCAAAAAAAAACGTTTTTTTGGTGGGGTGCGCCCGGTTAGCGTAACGGGAAGCGGACTGGGGAGCGTACTACAAGGAAAGAAGAATGATTGACTTTTAACTTATTGTATGTTTATAGACTTGTTTTTCTGCTGAGTGACGTCTCGGCCTATCTCCACGGGATGCAGTCCCTACCATCTCGGCGTTTAAGCCCAGGGGGACCGGTAGTGTGGGAGAGATAACGGGGCATATTATCAAGGGGGTTTATCTCCGCTTTTTTGGCTTTAAAAGCCAAGAAAGCGAAGATAAAATTATCTCCGTATTACCTAGCTGTCGCTAACACCAGTTAGCGACCGCTAGTAGGAGATAGCGACCATCTTGGGCTCCACTTTGCATGTCAGTGATATTTATCACTAATGACATGCAAATTGGGCATGCCAAGATGTTAGCGACTGGAAACAGTCGCTAACATCGCTATCTCCTATTACCAACTTTTGGAGATATTCGCGCTAAGCGCGAATATCTCCAAAAAGTAACACCTGCCCTGAGCAGTTCTTAGCCATGTTATCCAATGGGAGGTGGATAACATGGCTAAGAGCATTAGCTCGGTAATGCATGAATATCGCTGACTTTTCAGTGATATTAATGCATTGCGGCCGTTTTTTATCGCATTTGCGATAAACCTTGATAATAGCAAGGTTTATCTGCGATAATTTCTGACGATGCTTAGCGGTAAAAAATTCGTTGCTAAGCATCGTTAGGGATAAATATCGCTTAACTTTGGTAATAGGCCCCAACGTCTGTTAACGTTCGAGTCGAAGGAAATCAGGAAGTGTTGAAAAACATTGTCTGCGCCATCTTGCCTTTTTTCAAATGCCACACTTTTGTCGTGCACGGCAGCCATTTTAGATGCCTTGACCAGACCCACTCTCTGCACGCTGTCGATCCTTAGCATGGCTCCCCACCCTCGCAAGCATCTCCCCCAGGCACTGGTCACCCCCGCTCTCTGTCTTATGCATGGGCAATAAACCTCCCCCCATCTGCGCTGCTCTTCCCTGAGAATCACACCCTGTGCCCGCCCGACACCTCCCTTTCGCCCTATTCACTACCGCACCCTCTGACACTCCTCTTCCTCTGTGTCCGATTGTCCAGGCCGGTCCTAGGCTATCAGCTAGCCCTGCAGATGTAGTTTATGGCCCCAGCTGTAAAGAATCACCCCTCTTCAAAGGAGTTATAGTAGATCAAGGCCCACACCCGATGAGATCCGTCACAGCACACGCGTTCCTACTATCTGAAAACCATCCTGTATTGTGATTGGGGAGGGGACCGAGCCTGAAGCGGAAGATTCCAGGGATGACTCTTTGTACATCAAAGTTTTTACAATTATGTGTCACATTAAAAATATATAGCGCTCCAACAAAGTAGTAGGATTATAAAACTTTAATAACTTATAAATATATACAACAAAACAAAAACAGTAAAAACATTTAAACATTTTTAGGGAAAAAGAAGGAACAATGGTCAGTAGCGGTCGGTTGTGCGAATAGTCCCAAGGCAGCACAACGTCCAGATTTCTGGACGGCACCCAGGTGATGTTGCCTGGGTGCCGCACTGATTTGGGTATCCGGCGTGGGGCGTCCCGGGGGGTGGGTCGTCAGTAGCGGTCTGTTGTGCGAATAGTTCCAAGGCAGCAGAACGCGCTGAAATGTGGATGGCACCAAGGTGATGTCCAGTAAGTTGCCGCCCTCCGAATAACGGCGTGGGGCGCCCCGGGGTGGGGGGGAGGCGGCGTGAACGGGCCTCTCCAGGTGGAGTCTCGTCTGCTGTAGTGGGGCGCCCCTTTACCGTTTCAGTTGCCATTCAGTCCGCTTTTGGTCCACTGTGTCAAAAGCCGCAAAAATTTACTGAGTTGCGCCCACTCTTGCGGTGCAGCGATAGGCGGCTGTCACAGGACTCTCAAAATGGTGGCAGGCTCTTTCCTTTTTGGGCCTGGTCCACTGAAATGGCCCTGGGACACCTTGGAAATCGGACGCTTGTCTGCTAGGTCTTGGACCCCATTCTCGAAAGCGTCCCCTCCGCCTTGAGGATTCTACAAAAGTCTTGGGGGCCCCCGACTCCTGCAGGCTTCTGGTGGGGAGCGGCTGCCATGATTGCTCGCGGAATGACCACGACGGAGCCACGAGATGGTGGTGCTTTCATGCTGACGCCAGCTTCAGTCTGAAACATCCAGAAACAAGGTGGGGCTTTCATCATTTGGGAAAAAAAAAAAGTTTTCATCCAATGAAAAGTGTTATTTTTAGGTCATATGATCAAGCCTTCCATCATTAGGAAACCAAAAGTAAAATGAACCAATGAAAAGTTTTATAAACAAGTCACATGACCTGTTATGCGGCATAGGGTATAAAATGCGGAGAAAATACGTTGGCACGTGAGGCGGCGTCAGTAGCGGACCGATGTGCGAATAGGCCGAAGGCAGCACAACGCGCCAAGATCCGGATGGCACCGAGGTGGTGTCCAGCAAGTTGCCGCACTGGTGTGGCCATCCTACAATGCTGAAAGTCGGCGTGGGGCGCCCCGTTGGCCTGTGAGATGGCGGCAGTAGCGGACCGATGTGCGAATGGGGCCAAAGGCAGCGCAACAATATTTTCTGATTAGAAGACACCACAAGGCGCTGAGATGCCAAGATCCGGATGGCACCGAGGTGGTGTCTAGCAAGTTGCCGCACTGGTGTGGCCATCCTACAATGCTGAAAGTCGGCGTGGGGCGCCCCGTTGGCCTGTGAGATGGCGTCAGTAGCGGACCGATGTGCGAATGGGGCCAAAGGCAGCGCAACAATATTTTCTGAATAGAAGACACCACAAGGCGCTGAGATTCGGTTAGCACCGAGGTGGTGTCTAGCAAGTTGCCGCACTGGTGTGGCCATCCTACAATGGTGAAAGTTGGCGTAGGGCGCCCCGTTGGCCTGTGAGATGGCGGCAGTAGCGGACCGATGTGCGAATGGGGCCAAAGGCAGCGCAACAATATTGTCTGAATAGAAGACACCACAAGGCGCTGAGATGCCAAGATCCGGATGGCACCGAGGTGGTGTCTAGCAAGTTGCCGCACTGGTGTGGCCATCCTACAATGCTGAAAGTCGGCGTGGGGCGCCCCGTTGGCCTGTGAGATGGCGTCAGTAGCGGACCGATGTGCGAATGGGGCCAAAGGCAGCGCAACAATATTTTCTGAATAGAAGACACCACAAGGCGCTGAGATGCCAAGATCCGGATGGCACCGAGGTGGTGTCTAGCAAGTTGCCGCACTGGTGTGGCCATCCTACAATGCTGAAAGTCGGCGTGGGGCGCCCCGTTGGCCTGTGAGATGGCGTCAGTAGCGGACCGATGTGCGAATGGGGCCAAAGGCAGCGCAACAATATTTTCTGAATAGAAGACACCACAAGGCGCTGAGATTCGGTTAGCACCGAGGTGGTGTCAAGCAAGTTGCCGCACTGGTGTGGCCATCCTACAATACTGCTCCGAATAACGGCGTGGGGTGCCCGAAGGGGGGGGGGGGAGGCGGCGTGAACGGGCCTTCCTAGGTGGAGGCTCGTCTGCTGTAGTGGGGCGCCCCTTTACCGTTTCAGTTGCCATTTAGCTGAGTTTCGGCCGCTCTTGATGCTACAGCGACAGGCGGCTGCAACAGGACTCTCAAAATGGCGGCCTGTTCTTTGGATTTGGGCCTGGTCCACTAAAATGGCCCTGGGACACCTTAGAACTCGGACGCTCGAATTTTTTTTCCTTTCCTCTACATGCAAAAAAAGGTAAATGCCCGGTACGTTACACGCTTCATCTGCCACGATGTACTCTCCAGAGGAACCGAAAAAATATATAGTTATGGTAACTATACCATGCATCGTCATATGGAGAGGTGGCACCGATTAATTATAGTGCTGCATAAAAGAGAGATTTGGAGGAGAACCCCCGACCTGCCAGTACATTCATCAAAGAAGTGGCACTGACAGCATCAGAGGCAAGGGAAACGGTCCCAAATATTTAGAAGAACTTTGGAAAGATTAAAATGACATGTTTAGATTGTGGCAAATTAATTTCATGTGGACAGATGAGTGTTACTCTAATAAATACAGCATATGAACATCATCATAGTCGATGGTTGGTAGAGACATTTTGACTATATCCTGGACCTGCCCGTCCTCGCCCAAAATGGCGCCGGAATAAATGGGACTCGTAACTCCTTGTTGTGTACTGGTTGCACAACCTTGATATCACGAGATACGTATGCAGTTTTGAAGCACATGGCGGGTGGGGACGAGAATAGATTGAATATTTCGACATCCCTATTGATATTAAGTTCTGATGTGTTATTGATTACTGTGCTATTGAAAGTTCGAATTAACGTCACCCATGGTACTTGCCCGCAAATGTATATCTAGATAATTTTATTGTAACTGGTCCTGTCGTATTTTAATTATAAAATGTACGTCCACCGATTCCGCAACTGTTAGACACCTTAGTTCTTGCAACCTAATGGCCCGCCCGTTACGTTCCTCTACAGTGTAAATGTCTAATCATCATATACGATTACAGTTTGCTCCGTGGCCGGCCCACGTGGTTATAGGCTCGTATTTGTATAATGACATTTTCACAATAAAGGTTTTTAAAAGAAAACATGGTAGTAGTATATACATTGGTAAAGTTTTTAATAATAGTCACTGTTTTAGAATCAGTAAAAGGCAAGTGAAATAAAGCAGACCAATTACATGAAGGGTAAAAGGTATAATACGCAGGAACGCAGTAAAGATAAATGGTCAAGGGCTGTTGTGTTTTCTACTCCTGCAACATAAAGTGATCGATAAGAATCTCATATTCAGGCGTATCGGCGACTAAGACAGCAGGTCGACCCTCTTTTGCTCAACGGCTCCGTCATGGGACGAAGAAACGTCCTTTTTCTCGAAAAAAGAATATATTTTACTTGCAGGACAGTTGTAAATTTTCCGGGAAAGTACATTAGCCGTGAACATTATAACATATATTTAAGAAAAAATAATGTTCGGAAGTAATAAAAAGCGTAATTTTTAGGTCATATGACCAAGCCTTTCATCATTAGAATAAGAAAAGTAAAATGAACCAATGAAAAGTTTTATTAACAAGTCACATGACCTGTTATGCTTACGTTACGCGCTGCACGTCGCGCCCCGGATCACTTCCGGATGCGCTAACGCGGCGCGTCATATGACGCATTACGCGACAACGCAGGTCCAGAATATAGTCAAAATGTCTCCACCAACCAGCGGTCGGAACACAACCCCTTTCAGCAGGCTAAATAGTTCTGTTGAATGACAACAGAAGGGACAGGCAACAAGAACCATCAGTCAAAGAGGGGAGGGCTAGTTCTTCTCTACCGGGTCACGTTGGGGCGCTACCGGAACTGATCGAATTGGTAGTCTACAGTGTTTCTGGATGTTTCAGACTGAAGCTGGCGTTAGCATGAGAGCACCACCATTTCGTAGCTCCGTCGTGGCCATTCCATGAGCAATAATGCTAGCCGCTCCCCACCAGAAGCCTGCGGGAGTCGGGGCCCCCAAGACTTTTGTAGAATCTTCAAGGCTGAGGGGACGCTTTCGAGAATGGAGCCCAATCTCTAGCAGACAAGCGTCCGAGTTCCAAGGTGTCGCAGGGCAATTTTAGTGGACCACGCCCAAATCTGAAGAGCCGGCCGCCATTTTGAGAGTCCTGTGGCAGCCGCCTATCGCTGCACCGCAAGAGCGGGAGTAACTCAACTACGTGGTGAGCGAGACGCTGTAGTCGAAAGAGCGGGCGGTAAACAGCTGAATAGCGAAAGAGGCACAGTGTAGCAAAAGCGGGCGGAATGGCAACTGAAACGGTAAAGGGGCGCCCCACTACAGCGTGTCTTTAGGTGAAACGGATTGTGGGACAAGGTCAAGAATGGAAGAGTTACCAAAAGGCAAAAAGTTCCGCTTGATCCCGGGAGCCGGCCACCTATGTCGGGGGCGATCTCAGGCCACACCAGGAGAACACGACTTGGGGAGGGGGCCGGAGCCAAGCGCCCTCTCCGAGTCCGCGCCATCACACCGTCCCTCGTGGGCCTCCGTCAAGCGGTTCAGGGTGGCACCGCATCACATTGTTCACAAATGCAGTCACGTCCTCAAACAGCCCCCACTTTACTTTGAGAATAGTGAAGCTGAAGCAAGCGCAAATAGGCTTCAGACAGTGTTACAAGCACTCCTCAAAACTTTGAACCATCAGAGTGCATGAGTTTCATGCTCGATCGATTGAGCTAGCCGGATCGGGCAACAAAAAGTATAAAATAGTTATGTAAATAGTTGTTTAATAAAATGTTTTACCCTGTTACTTTGCTGGTGTGTAGTATATATTTGTAATATTTGTATAGAGTTTATCGTTATTTTGGGCGGGGTGGGTGGCGGAGCCGAGCTGTATTGCAGCCATCATGGTGTGGAGTTCAGTTCATCTCACTAGTTTCGTATTTGTCATGAGGGGTTGTTCCTAATGTTTCTATTTTAGCGAGGTCAAAAAGAGATCCCATTAGTGGCCTACTGATTTTGCTCGATTCCTTTTGTTTTTTTACACGATTTTTCGTTATCTGCAAAGACTAAACAGAGTATTGCGACTCTGTGTTTGTTTGTAAATAGAGAATGAACCAAAGAGAACCAATTGTAAAACAGTAAATGCTTGGATAACAATCAATCAAATGGAGAGAGAAGCAGGCACGACGTATTACAACGGGGGCAAAGGCCGGCGTTAACTACCTTTCACTATCTGCAAAGAGAGAGTACTCCTAATAGAAATGAGGGGGGGGCAGCATTCAAAGCAGATCAGTGTGCATAAACACGAAAATGTTTTTTCTTACCACGTACTTGACATTCGACAGCTTATGATATTTGCTATTAAAAAACCATTGAAATTCACTGAAAAAACCATAGGTTATAGACCATATATAGTTAGGAATTAGCATTTACAAAACCTTGAAAATTCACTGAAAAAACCATAGGTTATAGACCATATATAGTTAGGAATTAGCATTTACAAAACCTTGAAAATTCACTGAAAAAACCATAGGTTATAGACCATATATAGTTAGGAATTAGCATTTAAAAAACCTTATTTTACTCACACAAAACCATTGAAATTCCATATATAGTTAGTTGTGTCATTTGAGATGTCATCAGTGATGTCATCAGTGATGTCACTGACCATGTCATGAATGATGTAATATGTGACATGATCAGCAGTGGATTGCGGGTGCGCGATATATAGTTAGTACAACTAACTATATATGGAATTTCAATGGTTTTGTGTGAGTAAAATAAGGTTTTTTAAATGCTAATTCCTAACTATATATGGTCTATAACCTATGGTTTTTTCAGTGAATATATATATATATATATATATATATATATATATATATATATATATTGTATTGTTAACAAAACATACAATATTTTTTCCGTAGGATAGCGAGAGGTTTAAATTTACTATTCACACTCCAGTGAGTGCAACAGTAGGGAAAGCGTTGGATAGCGTGAGGTTAAAAATTACTATTCCCACTCCAGTGAGTGCAACAGTAGGGAAAGCGTTGGATAGCGTAGGGGTAAAAATTACTATTCCCACTCCAGTGAGTGCAACAGTAGGGAAAACGTTGGATAGCGTAGGGGTAAAAATTACTATTCCCACTCCAGTGAGTGCAACAGTAGGGAAAGCGTTGGATATCGTAGGGGTAAAAATTACTATCCCCACTCCAGTGAGTGCAATAGTAGGGAAAGTAAATACTTCATATATAAATATAAATCACATAAATATTAATACCAATTACAAACTAATTAAAATATTTTTAAATTTTATAAAATATATTAATTAATCAATTAAAATTACAAATAAAATTTAACTAATAATACAAATAACCTACTAATACTAAATATTTACCAATTACCAATAAATTAATTTACAATATAAAAATAAATAAAAATTAGACACAAAAAAATATTTAAAAAATATAATTACTTACAATTAAATTACTTCCCAAGCTATTCCCCTATAAACACACAACCCACTACAGAAAATAATGAAATAAAAGTAACATATTTATCAATTAATCAATCACAATAAATTACAAATTATATTTTAATTAATTACCAATTAATAATTAATTAACAATTAATTCTAAATACATAACTATAAATAAAATAACATATTTAATTAATTATAATTAAATTACTTCCCACCCTATTCCCCTATAAACCCACAACCCGCTACAGAAAATAAATTACTAAAATTAACATATTGATCAATTAATCAATTAAAATGTTTTACCAATTATATTTTAATTAATTAGCAATTAATACTATTTAATAATTAATTCTAAATAAATACCAATAAATAAAAAACCATATTTAATTAATTATAATTAAATTACTTCCCACCCTATTCCCCTATAAACCCACAACCCGCTACAGAAAATAAATTAGTAAAATTAACATATTTATCAATTAATCAATTAAAATTAATTACCAATTATATTTTAATTAATTACCAATTAATAATTCTTGCGCTGTTTGGGGGTCGTTGCTGTCCTTACCCGCTTGGGCTTGTCTACTGGGATCAACCGGCTCCCCCTCCCGCTGCCGCCACGCCACCAGAGCGGCCGCCGAGCGGAGGGGTCAAACCACACTCCCCAGAATCCCCAGCGGCTTCACCAGCTGACGCTAATCTCGCGCCAGGAGGCGAGATAAGAACACTGCAGAGCCCCGCAGGAGCGAAGGCTCTCTTGCGCTGTTTGGGGGTCGTTGCTGTCCTTACCCGCTTGGGCCTGTCTACTGGGATCAACCGGCTCCCCCTCCCGCTGCCGCCACGCCACCAGAGCGGCCGCCGAGCGGAGGGGTCGAACCACACTCCCCAGAATCCCCAGCGGCTTCACCAGCTGACGCTAATCTCGCGCCAGGAGGCGAGATAAGAACACTGCAGAGCCCCGCAGGAGCGGAGGCTCTCTTGCGCTGTTTGGGGGTCGTTGCTGTCCTTACCCGCTTGGGCTTGTCTACTGGGATCAACCGGCTCCCCCTCCCGCTGCCGCCACGCCACCAGAGCGGCCGCCGAGCGGAGGGGTCGAACCACACTCCCCAGAATCCCCAGCGGCTTCACCAGCTGACGCTAATCTCGCGCCAGGAGGCGAGATAAGAACACTGCAGAGCCCCCTCGTCGCGGGATGCACGCGGGTGTCGCCGGGCTGAGCCCGGGCAGAGGGCGGGCCGTCTTAGGCCGTTAGAGGCCAGAGGAGGTCGGTCGGGCGCACCCCTCTTACTTCATCTCCATTAAACGTACTTTACTTACCATTGACTGTCTGGTCTTGCAGATGAAACATTGCATAATTTCCCGCTTTGAGAGGACCAACTTACTGACACTTGTTTCCACCAGACTTGCTTCCATCTAACATTATAGAATTTACGGAGTTTGGCCTCTTTTATATTTATTTGCTGGATAAGATAGCCACTGGGACTAATAATATTGTGAATTGAGTAGCACTTTCTACACTGTCTCAATATGTCTCCAAGGGGCAGTCGCAGTAAAACTGCAGCTGGGGGTGCTTCGGTGACTGGCCCTATAGATAATTTTATTACTAGAGCCAATGATGCTATAGACCAGGGTATCATACTCTTGGAACGTAGGGTTTCACGAGACCTAGCCCATGCCAGACGTTCATCCCTCTGCCTTATTGGTCTGGCAACTACACCTACACCGACCCCAGTCATGCCTAGTAACATTAGACCTCTAATTGAGGCACGTCCCGATATTCATACTATACCTAATGAGGTGAATTTATCGGCCTCAATCCCACTGATAGATTCTGATTCTGACACAGATATAAGTACGGATTTGGAGAAAACTCCTAATTTAACTATTAATCCTACCCCAGATGAGATATCTGTTGTCAGCACGAGGCAACTAAGAGGAAGACGGGAGGGTGCTATTCCAAAACAAGCAAAACATGTACAAAAACCCCGCATGCCCAAGGTTAGAAAACATAGTTGGTCTAAAAGTAAGACTAGGGAAGGTGTTAACTGTAGCCCCCATTTAAGTACTAATAGGACAAAGGAGACCATTGAGGTAGATAGTGAGGTGCATCAAGAGGGGAAGATAGGCACAGATGGAAATTCTGAAGCTAATATTGTCAACACTGCAAATGACCACATGTTGGTTAGAATGGGCGAACTACTTAGTATCTATTTGTCACCAATAGAAAGTAGGCTCATACGCATAGAGAAACAACTAGCAGAATTAAGTATTCCCATTAAGAATATATCTAGAGATAGTGTTCCTAATGGAATGGGAGCTACACCAAGGACACCAAGTCCTACAACACTTGCAGGCACTAAACCTAAAAAACCCCAAGCGCCAACTATAACTACAAATATAATACCCAAACCCTTGCAGGCCTCAGATAAAGAGACCATCGCTAATCAGCTAGCAGCTGATTCCAGTGGTACTAATGTGGCCCTGGAGCCAAGGAAGGACAAAAATACCAAACAATTGAAGGGGATTTCTATGAGTCAACCCCACAAACCCCCAAGTGATTCCCTTATGGTTCAGCCCCCCCCAAAAATCACCAGGCAGATTCCACCACGCATTAACCTACCACCTGAGTGTGGGGCATATGTGTTGGTCCTAGTTAACGTTTTAAAATTAAGGAAGGACCAAGAAGAAACTCCCATATCGCTTAAAAACAAAACCTTACACTGGTTAATTGCAAACTGTCATTTTCCTATCGAAGGGGCAAGGGAGATCACCCACACCCAGAGAGTGGGCTGGATAGGTCCACTGAGGAAGAAGTTCGAGGGGGACTGTGTTATAATAAGCTTTAAAAATCCCCAATGGGCGGAAAAAACACTGGGAAGTGCACCATTACCTTCACCGAGGGAATTTAACACTACCCTCCTTCCACTGGGGTATTTTTACAGACACTTGATACCTCCTAAACATACTACGGCGAATAATTTCGCCATTTCACATCATGATTTGAATTTCGGAGTTAGAATTAAATCTCCGCTTTTTTCCCAGAACGTAGACTTCAATTATCAGAATGCCCAGCCTTGGCGTTACCAGCCTCAAACGCAAGCCTTTTCTCTGCACTATCCACAATTTTCAACCATGCCCTATTATGACCATAGAGAGTGGCAATACCCAGCACTCACCTCTAATCAATTTACACCAATGAGCGAATGTAGGCCACTATTTAACATTCCTACTCACAATCGGTTTGATTATTTTTCAAATTTAGATGAGCAGGATTGACTGGATAAAATTGCTGATAGTAGCATTACCAGCAGTCAAGTTATAAATAACAGCCATGAGGGACACTCAGGATAGTCCAGTGACAGATATGAATACTAATAGTGCCCCATCTCCAGTTGATAGTACTACCAAGGATATGCCCAGGAGTGTTGTGAGTAAGTCCACTAAACTTTGTAACAACCACGGGCTATCAATTCTCAGTTGGAATGTGGCAGGCCTGGAATCTAGGCTTTCAGATCCTGCATGGGCGGAGATAATTGATGGCATGAATATTTTAATGTTCCAAGAGACATGGGCTGTTGGGAATCTATATATAGAAGGTTACCACTGCTTTAGTTTAACATCATCCAAACCTAGCTTTGGTAGAGCAGTGGGAGGTTTGTTTATTGGGATTAAGATTTTGATTGGTGGTTCAGTTAGAGATTTATCTAGCGATAATCCTAATCAAATCCTTGAATTTAAGTTAAAGTCAAAGACCAGAATTTATTTAATTAATTTTTATAACAATGATTTTTACCATGTACCGAATAAGAACTTTTTGGCACTGTCAAAGGCTCTAAGTAATTTGGAATGTACTTTACTATCAAACACAGAGTCAGGATTTCTAATTGGGGGTGATTTTAATGCTAAACTAACAACGAGATATGGGGTTGTGGATGGGACTTTTCGGGACCAAGCGGAACGCAGGGGCATTGAATTAGCTAAAATAATAACTGAATTTGCTCTTAATGACGCTATGTGTTCAGGTTATAGCCCAAGTTCCCCCCATGCCCCCACGTTTACCAGTGGGGATAGGAGCTCCACCATTGATTTCATATTCATGTCTCCCCACCTAATAGACTGTATAGTAAAGACCACAGTGACGGTGACACCTTTTAGCGATCACAATCCATTAATAGTTACTTTGAACCTCGCACCTAGTCCTGTTTTTATGAATTTGAATGGTGCAAGGGACATTACACCCTCAATTGACGGCCTACGGCTAAAACGGAGGGGAGTTGACTGTGGGGCAATTTTAGACAGTGTTCAAGCTTTATACTCGCATTTGATTGAGTCCTGCCTGTCCACGAGTGGTAATCATGATACCATAATCGCTGATTTCGAAGCGCTGTGTTCTACCATAAAAAACTCTTTTGTCAGTTCCATTACCTAAGGAAGGTAATGATCCAAGGTGGTTCGACTCAGCCTGCTCTTCTGCGAACAGGGAATTGAGGAAGGCACTCAATGCTAAACCCAGGTGTAAAGTAACCGTCCAGTTAGCCAGGAAATATTGTAAAGCAGATAGAAAGGCAATGCTACTCTCGGAACAGTGGGAATCGCTGGTGATCAGCGCTAATCTGGGTGGCAGCGGTCCTTTTTGGGCCGCTGTTAGGAAAACAAGAGAAATGGGTAAGAAGCTTACTCCCATCAGCTGCACTATAACCAGCAGTGTATGGGAGACCCACTTCTCCAAAATCTATACAGCTCCAATAGAGGAGCCGCCTATCTTAAACTCAGGACAATTGGGCGGTCTACAGATTAAAGCCCACGAAGTTGAGATAGCTATAAAAGAGAGCCTGGGAAATAAGGCGCCTGGCCCCGACGGTCTGCCCATAGACATTATTAAATATAATGTTAATCTGTGGGCGCCAATTCTCCTCAATGTTTTTAATACTTTGCCAACAGCGGCTATACCGGCCACATGGGCAACCAGTATTATCGTCCCAATTTTTAAAAAGGGAGATAGGACAGAACCAGCCAATTATCGCCCAATCTCCCTTTTGGACAACACTTTAAAAATTTTGGGACGTATAAATTACAATAGAGTACTTGAATGGACTATAGACACAGACTTTTTGGATCCATGTCAGATGGGATTTCGGAGTGGGGTGGGAACAGTGGAGCAATGCTTAAATCTGAAATTAATAATTGATAAGTACAGCATTGCTCGATCGTCCCCCACCTATCTTGCTTTTATGGATCTTTCATCCGCTTTTGATCTTGTGAATAGATCCAAACTCTGGACAATCCTATCACAAAATGGCCTAGATGACACCCTTGTTAGATTTCTAGCCTATCTCCATACCGACCTGAAAGCACGGGTCAGAGTTGGGATGGGTGGTGAAGTCTCAGGAGCCATTGACATAGGCAGGGGGGTAAGACAGGGGTGCGTTTTAGCACCCCTGTTGTTCATTATTTACATAAACGGCCTATAAAAACTGCTTGAAAAAAGTCACCACGGATGTCCCATCAATCCTAGGGAAACCTTTACCAGTGCTTCTATACGCAGATGATGCGGTGCTTATGGCCCGCACACCAAATGCCATTCGTCTGCTTGTACATAGCTTCGTCCATTTCATGGAGGGTCTTGATTTGCGGGTTAATTTAAAAAAATCTTTTATTATGTCTTGTGGTCCCGGCAAAAGGAAGCTCAATGCCATACAGATTGGTAGAGATAATCTTGAATCTGTTTCTACATTTCCTTACTTAGGGTTGGTTTTCGCTGCGAACGGCTCGTGGAGTGGGCATTTGGCCCACGCCACGAGCAAGTTCTCGAAAGCCACAAATTCTATCTTGAGCCTCCCTCGCCCAAAGAAAATTGGTGCCACTAAACCCATTTTAAACATTTTTAGATTGCAGTGCTCACCTGTTGCCTCATATGGAGCGGAGGTTTGGGGGTCGGTGAGCAGCCACAGTATCCAGGAGGAAAGCCGCTTCTGTAGGAAAATACTGGGCGCCCCGATCTCATCCTCTGATTACATCTGCCATAGTGAACTAAACCTTTCATATATAAGTGATTTTATTAGAGCCAGACCGGCACTCTTCTGGATTAAAGTCTGGAGGAATAGCGCTGCCGCACTTACCCAAAATATTATGAAAGATTGTTTAAATTGTGATCACGGAATGGCGATCCCTTGGCTCTTAGAAGTTTCTAAAACATTGAGCGCTGTGGACAGAGGTAATCTATTCAATTACCCTACGCTTATTGAACCCAAGGACAAAGCTGAGGTTAAAAACGCACTATATGCACTTTATAATACTGAACGGTTAAGAAGAGAATCACAGAAATCAACTGTCGCCAAATATTTAGGGAATGAACTGTGTAGACAACCTCTCCCGCTCTATCTTTCCCTACCCTTGACTAGTTGGGAGAGATCACTCCTGTTTCGTTTAAGGGCGCGTACTGTAAAATCTTTGTTGTCTTTTCCCCTGGGGTATCGACATAGCATGGATTTTAATCCGTGCCCCTGTGATGGTGTCAGTCCACAGGATGATTTGCACTTCTTATTCTTTTGTAAATTCTACCTCAGGTATATTAAATGGCTTTTAACCCCTTATTTTAAGAAACATAGACCACTCACACTTACTGAGTCACATAGAATGCTGGTTTCCTTGGATTCTGATGAACTGATTTTTCGTACCAGTACTTTTCTAAGATTGACTGTAAGAGTGCATAAAATGATGGAAAATCCTTGAAACTATAAATTAGCCTTACTGGAGCTGAACTGTTAGGAATTTTAAAGTATTGTATTTCTTTTGTATGGATGTATATTGTGATGATTTGCTGTTTTTAACTGCGGTACTTTTATGAATTTTATGAAATTCGAATAAAGGTCTTTTGAACATGAACTAATAATTAATTAACAATTAATTCTAAATAAATAACAATAAATAAAATAACATATTTAATTAATTATAATTAAATTACTTCCCACCCTATTCCCCTATAAACCCACAACCCGCTACAGAAAATAAATTACTAAAATTTAAATATTTATCAATTAATCAATTAAAATTAATTACCAACTATATTTTAATTAATTACCAATTAATAATTAATTAACAATAAATTCTAAATAAATAACAATAAATAAAATAACATATTTAATTAATTATAATTAAATTACTTCCCACCCTATTCCCCTATAAACCCACAACCCGCTACAGAAAATAAATTAATAAAATATTTATCAATTAATCAATTAAAATTCATTACCAATTATATTTTAATTAATTACCAATTAATAATTTATTAACAATTAATTCTAAATAAATAACAATAAATAAAATAACATATTTAATTAATTATAATTAAATTACTTCCCACCCTATTCCCCTATAAACCCACAACCCGCTACAGAATTATATTACACAAAAAATAAAAATTTATATTAACTTACCTTAAATTCGATATTTTTGTTGTCTATATTAAGTCTAGTCGATATTATGTCCAAATTGATATTTTTGATTCAATATTATGTCCATTCTATTCGATATTAACATTTTCTAGTTGATATTTTGGTACTCTATATTATGTCTAGTCGATATTATGTCCATTCTATATTTTTTACTCGATATTATGTCTAGTTGATATTAAAAACTCGATATTTTGACTCTATACCCTATCCAGGGAGCCCTGGAAGCTGTAAGTTGGTTCATTACAGCATATGACATCGCATGTCCAAAAATATTTATATTGAAGTGCCTTAAAATAGTGCTCGAAGACAACGTATTTCAGTTCAACAAGACTCTATGTAAACAAAATAGAGGCGTCAGTATGGGCGCATCTTGCGCCCCTACAATGGCCAATATATACATGTCGCAGTTTGAGAAAAAATTCATTTACACTGAAATAGCACCATTTTATGAGTCAGAGACCAAATGGTCAAGATATATAGAGGAAATTTTTTCATCTGGATAGACACAGAGGAAAATCTAATGCGATTCTTATCCTGTATCAATCTATGTGACACTAACATATGTTTCACATATAAAGTCAGCAACGAACAAGTGAAATTCTTAGTTGTGGTCATCAAGAATGAGGGAGGACTATTGGCCATGTATCTGTTCACCAAACCCACAGCACGCAATACCCTCCTTCACTATGAAAGTTTCCATCCCCCTGCACAAAAAAACGATATACCATTCGGCCCATTTCTACGCCTTTGCCGTAACTGTACAAGCATAAAGGATTTCAATGCTAAATCAATCAAAATGAAAGACACATTTTTGCAGAGAGGCTACCCCAAAAGGCTAATAAGAGACTCAATGAAGAGAGCCCGATATTATGACAGACAACATCTGCTCACCAAGTCTTCACCAAAAACTACTCCCTCTGAAGTGTTTGTTACACGTCATTCTATGATGAATGAAAAAATTCGACAAGCAGTATGCTCCAGCTGGCATATTCTTAACATCCATAAGCCGAAATTGGAGAAAATACCTAAGCACCTGTTTGTGTATAGCCACAATAAAAATCTCAAGGACTATGTAGTTCATTCTAGGATGCAGACTAAAAACACATTCCTATAAAGAACCATAGATGGAACACGATCACTTATTGGTAACTATAAATGTAATACATGTAAAGGATGCTCTTTGGCAATGGAAACCTCTAATTTCCAATTCCAAGGTCACCACTTTAAGTCCACCTGCTTAATGAACTGACAAACGAAAGATGTGGTTTACCTGCTCACATGCCTTTGCAACAAAGGATATGTGGGAGAAACTGCCAGGGCATTTAATACCACACCTTACAGAACACAGCTCTGCTATAAGAACCAAAAAGACAACAGCCCCTATGGTACAACACTACATTGACGAAAAACATTCAGCTGATGACATACGCTGGTACATATTAGAAAACATTCAAAACAAACCAGGTACCTCAAATGAAGCATTGAGAAAACGAAGGGAGGTATTTTGGATTTTTACTCTGGACACAGCTATACCAGGCCTCAATCAGGAGATCCCATGAGATCAGGCCATCTGATATAACTACTGATGGCATTTAATACCAACAGGATTCGGAATCTGACACAATCATTATAGTGATACTTCTGCCTCCTCCCTAACCAAACAAGATCAGGCCATCAGATACAATTGCGGATGGCACCTATTGCCAACAGGATTCTGATCTCTGTGTAATCATTATTGGAATATTTCTGCCCCCCCCCTGTTTTTCCCTTAAACAGGGAAATATAATCAATCGATAACATTCTTTTACCAATACAACTAGGCTAACTTTGACATGAAGTGGGGAGTATATATTAAGTACATCAGTTCCCCTCTTTTAACATGGCGCTCAGTACTACACAGTCTATTATCTACAACACTGCACCGCCCCCGAATCGGGAAGAGGGATCTGGCTAATAAAATATAAATCGGCACATATGTAGAAACCGAGACCCTTCCTTTTCCAATATGGCGCTCTCCAATACATAGCCCGTCATTGACTATGATTATCCATACCCCGGAATCGGAAATAATTATCCGGGCGAGGAGACAAAGGTTGGTGTGTATTTAAAAGCCGAATCGGAACAGACCTAATCTGGTTGTAGTGTTGGCAGCCAATCAGATTTGAGCACCAGGGACTGTCGGTTCCTCTGAAGATCTGCGTCCCTCTAAGTACAAATTTGGATTTCAGTTAATAACTCTGCAACTAATGAACAGCTTTATAATGACAAAAGGCAACGTCTGCCTTCCTGCAAAATTTGGTGTAATTCCGTTCAGCAGTTCGGGTTGCAACCTTGTCTAAGTTTCTCTATGGGAATTAACATGATGAAAAGGCGTTTTGAGACTCCCCTTTTCTCGGCACCCGCATGACCAGTCACCACAAAACTTTTAAGATAGCAACCGGAGTGAATGTATTACTAGTTTTGAAAATTTGGAAGGATTCGTCAAGCGACATCAAAGTTATTGGCAAATAAAAAAACGCTCTTCCTATGGAAACTACATCGTAACTATGAAAACCTATTGGTGACCGCGAGTAGGTTATTTTATATATATATATATATATATATATATATATATATATATATATATATATACTAGCAGCCCGTCCCGACGTTGTCCGTGTATGAATTGCTGCCGGCCAGTAGTATATTGTTTTGTAGGATTTCATTTTGATAGCATTTCTTATCTGTGACAGGCCTGTGAAACGCTCCAATTCACAGTGCACTGCTGATGCACTTAAGAGTGCGCGTTCAGTAGTGTGTGAACTCGAGTTTCCCTACTTTATTTTTCCTTGCAATATTATATAGCGCGAACTCGACAACATGGCATGAGCACAATTTACATTACAGAAGAAAACATTCATTTGTGGTAGGCACGGGGAGAAAAAGCGATTTGCCTGATATCACAGGATGTTGAGCTGATGCCGAGATTCGAACGTAGCTCTCCAGCTCTAAAGTTCACAATTCTAGAACTTGTGGCGGGAGGTGTGTCTAAAAGTGTATGTCGGTGCTGGCCATCAATGAGAGAGACCTGTGCATTTTTCAAATCGGTGGTGAAAAAATATGAGTATGTTGCTGGAGATGTGGGCCGCCGTGCCACCAATGTACTTACCGGGGGAGGGTAAACACCCATTATTCCGCAACTTTCATCCCGCATACCATCACTCCGCATACTTTCATTACGAAAGTACCATGACTCCACAATGCCATCATAACGCATGGCATTATATTTTATATGCTTTTACCACGCATACATTTACAACGAAATTCGTTGTAAATGCATGAATGGTAAAAGAATGTTTTTTTTAAAATGTTTTGATAAGGTAAGTATGGGTATAGGGGTATATGTTTTGGGGTACTGAGGTATATGTTTTGGGGTGTTTGGGTATTTTAAGGGTTCAGATATAGTTTTGGGTATGGGGTACCGGGGTAGTTTTAGGGTTTAGTGATAGGTATGGGTTTTGGGGTACAGGGGTATTTTTAGGGTTCAGGGCTAGGTTTGGGTTTTGGGGTATAGGGGTATTTTTAGGGTTCAGGGGTAGGTTTGGGTTTTGGGGTACAGTGGTATTTTAAGGGTTCAGGGCTAGGTTTGGGTTTTGAAGTACAGGGGTATTTTATGGTTCAGGGGTAGGTTTGGGTTTTGGGGTACATGGTTATTTTTATGGTTCAGGGCTAGGTTTGGGTGTTGGTTTACAGGGGTATTTTTAGGGTTCAGGGGTAGGTTTGGGTTTTGGGGTACAGGGGTATTTTAAGGGTTCAGGGCTAGGTTTGGGGTTTGGGGTACAGGGGTATTTTAGGGTTCAGGGGTAGGTTTGAGTTTTGGTGTACAGGGGTATTTTAGGGTTCAGGGCTAGGTTTGGGCTTTGGGGTACAGGGGTATTTTTAGGGTTCAGGGGTAGGTTTGGGTTTTGAGGTACAGGGGTATTTATAGGGTTCAGGGCTAGGTTTGGGTTTTGGGGTACAGGGGTATTTTTAGGGTTTAGGGATAGGTTTGGGTTTTGGGGTACAGGGTATATTTATAGGGTTAAGATGGGTAAGTGTTTAAGGGTGTTGGGGTATTTTAAGGAGTAAGGGTGGGTTATGATTATGGGGTGCAGGGGTATTTAAAGGGAGCAGGGTGGACACCCGGAGCTGGAATGTTCAGAACCTGGGAAGAAAAAACAATGAAATATTGGGCACAACGCTTGCTTTTTTTCCCGTAATCCCCCGCCCCGCACACGCCTAGGCCCTCAGCACACGCCCACAGCACACGATATGAGACATGGCATGAAGGGCAGAACGTACCACACGCCCGCAGCGTTTGTCACGCCCCCAGCACACGCCCACAGCACAACGCAGACACGCCCACAAGGGACTACTTTGCTGGCACGGTTCTTTTACCTTTTAAATGTATATGGTGGGCGTCTCCATAGCCTATGTCCTTCTGCTGCAACTGCCCTTTCCAACGCTGTATTGGGTGTTGTGATGGGTGCTATGGTTCCTGAGATTACCCGCCTCGAAGGTTTGGGCTCTATATATATATATATATATATATATATATATATATATGCATGCGGCGAGCCACCACCCCATATCTCTAAAGAAGAGTATCCCATATGGGGAATTTCTGAGGGCTCGCCGCAATTGCAGCACCGATGCGGACTTTGAGAGTGAGCAGAAGGCCATGATTTTGCGATTCAGACAGCGAGGGTACAGTGAGGAAACCCTCAAGACAGCACATGAGAAAGTAAAGGCTTTACAACATGAGCAACTCCTATTTAGGACCTCAGGCACTACTTTGAAAAACGATGAGCAGAAGAAACTGAATCAACCTTGCCCACCCCGTATGATTACGAATTTCAGTAGAGGAGCAGACTACGAAACACTGTTGAGAGTCAAAGAATCCAGATACATTATAGATCTGGATTGTAAGACCCCTAAAGGGCTTAATTGTGGGGAGGAACTATCCACCCATATAGGTATCTGAAGCTATCAGGGACTTGACCTAAGCTACCTCGCTGTATGATGAGTTCTATAAGACAGTAAATGTATTTTAATCACTAGCACTTTTTTAATACTTGACTTACACATATACCTTTAGCCCATCAACATAAAGTTTTAGGATTGAAACCCACAATTGTGGTATTAGTATAGGAACGTGAGTCGTTTTGTAGGGCCAGTGTATAATAAGTAGTAAGTCACACGTAAGTCACTTAGGAGTGGAAATATTTATTTCCATTAGTTATTCACGTTTTACTCACATTCAATTGTCACCACTTCCTCACTTCCAATTATAAGCACTTGAACTGAAGGCATACCACCAGATAGAAAACCCTGAATTCTCGATATCTACCTCTTTCCCAAAAGGGATATCCGTCAACCTAGACACAGCTTGCACACAGGGAGCTCCTTTGTAATGTAGATATCCATCAGATATCATTTATGTTATCCCGTACATTTGAAGACGGTAGAAGGAATATTCTATTTCGAGAGCAGTCTCGAACCCCGCGTACATCGGGGCGAAACTACATTACCCAGCTGTATTGCAAGTAGTGACATTGGACATAGATGTCAGGTCTCCGCCCAATAGCAGGGCAGCCCTTAATAGTCGAACTACGTTACCCTGTTGACTTAGGGGCTGCTGATAAAAACAGGCCGATATCATGCGGTTATCCTGCAATTGCGGAGATATTGAATGTCACAATGTAAATTTGTAAATTTGTAAATGTGTAAATCGGAAATGTGTAAATATGATATTGTTTCACATTATCACAGTACATTATGCAAGCACATCGAATGGTGTCGAAAATGGTTTGAGAATATGTTTTCTATGTCTATGAATTGGTCATGAAATACGGACTTAAATATGTTTTAAAACAAAATGGTGGTAACTTGATAAAGGCAAACGCGAAACGCGTCGTCCTTGTTCCATAAGTGCACAATAAAAGGATTTGTGCTGGACTTTCCTGGTGTGCCGTTTTCTGTGTCCTACTACTGGAAGGGGATGAGAAGCAGGTCGTAATATATATATATATATATATAGCACCTACAGGCCGTCGCCAGTAAGTAGTTATAGTTAGGACCTATTTTCCATAGGAAAATGGCAACATTCTATTCCCAATAACTTTGGCGCCGGTTGACAAATCTTCGCAACATTTTCAAAACATATGGCCCGCTCCGGACTGCTCCTATCTTGAAAGTTTTGGGGTGATTCGGCAAGCGGGGGCTGAGAAAAAAGGGGGGTCCCAAAACGTGTTTTCTCCATGTTAATTTTCAAAGGAAAATTTAGACCCGGCTACAGCCCGAACTGCTGAACGGAATTTCACCAAATGTGGCATGTGTGCAAACACGCCCTTTGGCACATTTTATGTTGGGGAATTAATTCCTCTTCAATCCTGAGGGTCCCTGGGGGCCAACTAGCCCACCAGGTACCTCCAATAAGCGCCACAGAGCTGCATGCAGAGTGTTGTAAAAAGAGGCATCGCCTCTGAACACCTCTCTGCAACACAGCTCCCAGGCACATACTGGAGGTACCTGGTGGGCTAGTTGGTCCCCAGGGACCCTCAGGATTGATGAGGAATTAATTCCTCAACTTAAAACTCGCCACAGGGCGTGTTTGCACACATGTCACCTCAGGCCCAGGCCCCTTCCTTCCCCACTGTGCTAATGCGCCCCCTGGCGAGTTTCAAGTTGGGGAATTAATTCCCCTTGAATACTGAGGGTCCTGGGGGTTAACTAGCCCACCAGGTACCTCCAGTATGTGCCAGGGAGCTGTGTTGCAGAGAGGTGTTCAGAGGGCACGCCCCTTTTTACACCTACCTGCAACGCAGGTCTGTGGCACTTACTCAAGGTGCCTAGTGGGCTAGTTGGACCCTAGGGACCCTCAGGATTCAAGGGGACATAATCTCCCAACTTAAAACGCCCACAGGGTGTGTTTACACAGTGGTGAAGGGAGGGGACGGGGCCTGAGGTGACATGGGCAAAGACGCCCTGTGGCGCGTTTTAAGTTGGTGAAATAGTTCCCCTTCAATCCTGAGGGCCCCTGGGGGGCAACTAGCCCACCAGATGTTTCCAATAAGCGCCACTGCGCTGCGTTGCAGAGAGGTGGTCCAGGCCGTTCCCCTTTTTACATCTCTCTGAGTGTTGTGGGTACAGGATGACTTTCTACTCCTCTGTTGGTTCTTTCTGCACATCTCTTCGTCTTCCTGAAAACATAGGTTTCAAGCATGTTATAGTTAGAAATTAGCATTTAAAAAAACTTAGTAATTCACTAAAAAAACATAGGTTTCAGGGGCGTTATAGTTAGTTGGACATTTCACTTGTACAAAACCATAGAAATTCCCCTGTTATAGTTAGTTCAGCTAACTATAACTCGCGCCCCCGCAATGCACTGCTAAGGACGTCACATATTACATCACTCACGACATGGTCAGTGGCATCACTGATTACATCACTGATAACATCTCAAATAACATTACTGATGACATCATCCATGTGATAATTTGATGCATCTTCTCACACCCTAATATAACCTTTGATACACCCACTCTAAATTACAGACTACCATTTTCGAAAAAATAGACACATCAATACCAGTTACTAAATACGCACTGACTGATTCGTAGGTCTACACACATCCACTCATTCACCCATACAGTTACTCATACATGCAGTCACTCATCAATACAACACTATCATATGCACTCATGTACCTATACAGAATGATGTAATATGTGACGTCATCAGCAGTGCTTTGCGGGGGCGTGAGTTATAGTTAGCTGAACTAACTATAAGGGGGGAATTTCTATGGTTTTGTACGAGTTAAATGTCCAACTAACTACAACGTCCCTGAAACCTATGTTTATTTAGTGAATTTCTAAGTTTTTTAATGCTAATTTCTAACTATAACATGCCTGAAACCTATGTTTTTTTCTGTGAATTTGTAAGGTTTTTTAAATGCTAATTTCTAACTATAACGTGCCTGAAACCTATCTATACATATAGATACTATTCTATATTCCTCTAGGGTAAATGGGTTGAAGGTGTGCAAGCTGGTTATGTTGCAGAGTGAGAGATTGTTGCTTGTTTAATTGTAATGTCAAACATTTGTTGAGCATCGCTGATATCAATGAAATATTGGTTCAGGTTAGTTGAGTCTCTTAACTGGTGTGGTTTGATCGATTATGGGAGGGAGCCTAATGGTACAATGGATGCCAGAAGAGATGGGTATCAGCCCCTATGTCATCTCTGCAAACAGACCTTTTGTGTTTTTTATTTTTTCCTGCTTATGTGCCCCTCACAGCATTATTTTTTCATTTTACATTTCATTAATTTGCATCAACATTTAGTGTTTTATTCAGTATTTCAGTGCACACTATCCTCATATAATGTATTGCTTTGGAGCAACAATGGCTCATATATTATGTATTAATAGTGATCTAGGATCTGTCATAGCTTTAGGTAAATGCACAGTAGAATTCACAGAATTATTATGCTAATTCTTACTTTTTACATCACAAATCACGCGGCTGACTTTTTCATAATAATGTTGAAAATCTTATTTAAGTCTGATGAAAAGGCATCTCAGTGGCAAGAAGAACTTCAGATTTTCCAGAGAGCTTCGGGCTCATTACACTCTATGAATATTCTAGCTTAAGGCCATACACTGGCACACCTAGGGTTACCTCCGCTCCTTGTAATCAGTGTCTAAGGGGTATGTATGTCAAAAGGCAATCTCAGAATCTCATAGAGGCACTTTGTTGCTGAAGTAGGTTCACCTTGTGTCTAGGAAGGGAGAAGGTCGTCATACAGATTGATTCTATCAATGATTTGATTCAATGAATATCATCTAATATGTTGCCATCATTTTTAATCTAGTCCAGTAATACTCAAAGTATGGCCTGGGGGTCGCATGCGGCCCTCCTGACCTTCATTTGCGGCCCCCATCAGTACGACTAAACTTGACTGCTGTTTACTTGATCAAGCAGTAACATTTAGAAAGATGTTAACTAAACAGCAAACTTTTATTTACACTAACTGAAGTAAAAGGGAAGCTGCAAATAAGGGTGCACCACTTACCTTAAGGAAAGCATTATTTTTAAAGACATTTAGCAACACATGTGTACAAATTTGATCAACTCTTTAAAATAAAAAAGGGTATTTTCTTAACTTGCACATTCATTTCACATTATCACATCAGATTATATAAGTGCATTGAAAAGTAATTTTAAAACTGATATTTTTCAAAAAGGAAGGTAGAAACATTCATGCCTCTACCCACCCTGACAACAATGCCAATAATAAACTAAGAGACAAGTCATTTGCCACATAGAGCCTTCTGGGTGGTCCGGGTTGCTTTTACACATGGAAAACATTAAAGTTTATTAAACCAAACACGGGAGAGAAGGTTTTGTACAGCGCATATCCTGGACTCATGTATTTCAATGAGCTCTTCTATGTCATATTGAAGAAAAAGGAGTGAGAGTGAAATTAGGCACCGTTTGGTCAAGTAGGGAAGCCAGGATTGATCCCAGGTTTTCTGTTCACATTGTGCACTTCTACTGCATTCCAATTCAACTATCAAGTTATTTCCTTTTTGCACTTGAATCTCCCAAGCTAGTGATAGCCCCCACCTTAACCCCACTCCTCACAAAGCCCTTTACCACCATGCTGGCATCAATGCGGCCCTTGGGCAACCACAGACAACACTTTGCGCCCCATAGAAAAATATGTGCAAGTACCCATAATCTAGTCACGTCCTATTCCTATTTGTAGCCAGTATATTTAGTTTTGTTGCAACATTTATACTCATAATCTGTGTTCAAATTGAACATTAATTATTAATAAAACATTTTATTTTTTAGTTATTTATTTATTTTGAGTTTTTAGTTTTTATGGTCAATAAAGAAGATACAATACATACAATTCAACCAAAAAGTAAACAAAATCACAATTAGTCACAGCGATCTTGAGTATACATCAAAGTACATTACTGGTAGGGTATTGCATGATACATTGTTTAACCAGAGCGATAGCTATACATATTCCAAATCTAGTTTACACATGGGGCTCTTGCTTTTATTCACATTAATTTCTGGCCTTCTAAGTAACTCTAGTATAAGCTCCAAAAGTTCCTAGGGCGGCTTCGAGGGGCGAGCAGTTCACTGTATGATCCAGCTTGCGTATTACAAAACAACATATCTCTAGACCATTGAAATAGAGTGGCGGGTGGACCTCGTTCCCCATGCATCCCCGCCACTCGTTTTGCTAACAGTAGCCCCAAGTCTATTTGGCGCCTCATATCTTTACAAACCCATACGGAGAAGCCCAAAAGAGATAGCAAGGGGTCCAGACTCAAGGGTTCACCGGTGATATCACTTAGTTTTGTGAATATTAAAATCCAAAAGTTAGCTACTGAGGGACACAACCATGCCAAGTGTAAGAAACCGGCTGACTCGTCTCTACATCTTTCACACTTGTCAGTGTCAGGCAGACCGAACCTATATAACCGGACTGGAGTATGGGATATTCTATTAAGATATTTAAACTTGATGAGACGGTGTCGACCGTTCAGGGAAATTGGTTGTGTTGCCTCACAGCAGTACTTCCATGTGTCATCGTCTAGCTGGACCTCTAAGTCCGATTGCCACTCCAGCCTGGACTTAGTATATTGATTCCGGCTGAGTTCCTGCATTTTGATGTAGATATGTGAGACTAACCTTCTCGTGGAGTCTGTGCGTATCAATGTAGTAAGGGGTACCACTTCCGGGGGTTCCAACAACTCCTCACGCAGCAACTCTCAAAGTGCTCGTCCGACTCTTTAGAAGTGGAATATCTTTAATGGGGAAACATCAGGCCTATTAGAGACCAGCTCTTCCCAGTCCCATCCCCTTCCATCTGCAAAGAGATCTCCAATTACCGTTATGTCCAGGGTTTGCATGGCTCGCACTACTTCTGGTTCTGTGATGGTTGGGAGCCAAGCACAACACTTAATGGTTGTTAAGGGAGAGTAAAGGATGGAGACAGCTTGGCAGCTTGTTAAATTATGCCAAGCATGTTTGGTTGCGCTTATGGAATCTAAGGCGCCAGTGGGTTGTATTGCGGCACGGAACATTGCTATAGTCAAGTGGGAAGGAGAACTGCTACCCTTTCTATGTGAAGATGGAGGGTGGGGGTTTTGGTGTAACCAGTAAAAGGTCTGTGAGCATTGAGCCGCCAATAATAGAGATCCATAGCCAGGGCTCCTAACCCCCCCATTGAGTAGGGGAGAGTAAGAACATCCCATCTGGCCCGTGGCTGTTTACTGGCCCATAAAACCTTTTTATTTTATAGTGTTGTTTCCGTGTGTGTGTTCAGCCATGGTGTAAAGGTGTTAATCCCTAACATATATATTCCTGTAGCCACACAAGACTGATTGTTACCCAATATGCACCATCCTCCAGTAGGCTGAAGGAGGTGAGTGGTTTACAGTCCACCTGATCTCTGGCACAGGTTTGTAATTTGGTCCAAACTTGCACTTGCCAAAGCGTTTTGGATGTCTAAAGCTGGACCATATTTACTAGACGGTAAACAACCTTTACAACGCAACTTTTACCACGCAGTGCCTTTACGACGCAACTTTTACAATGCAAACTATTACAATGCATTGCGCTGGGGGGCGCTCTAGAATAGGGAATGTGTTTAATGTACTACCCAACACCTTCCCTACTATCCACGGGGACTGGAGTTGGAATAGTAAATTAAACAATTCACTATCCAGCGCCTAAAAGCACTATGCGTTGTAATGGTATGCGTTGTAAAAACCGCGTTGTAAAAGCATGCGATGTAAAAGCATGCGTTGTAATGTCATACATCCTTACTAGACAACCTACAGTAGCAGACCCGCAGATCATAAAGCCGCATTCAGTGCACCAGACAAAGATCAGGCTAGTGACACATCCTAAGAAGCATAGGACATCGCAACACAGCTCGCGAAGGACATTGGAGAGCCAGGAAATGTATTGCAGGGTCTGTGACACTCCATGCTTACCTAAAGGGAGAGAATGTGCTGCCTGCACGAAGAGTGGTAGAAAGAGTGGCAGTCTGGAGGGGAGACTTAGACCTTACCTTACCTTAATGTTATCCCATTTCAGGATGCAATAAGGCGGACTGCCAGAACCTGCCTGCATGTCTCCCACGCAGGCCTAGTACTGATCACCGGTAGACCAAACCACCCTGATTAACAGTGAAATCTGTAGTTGTTTCAACAGGACTCATTTCAAGCTGTTCTTATCTTTAGAATCAGTGATCAATTAGGAACTTTAGATTTTATTGTGACTTGTCCACATTTGCCTGATGTTTAGGGCATTTAAATAATTTATAATCTTAAAAACCATGGCATTATAAACAGCCCTAACTAGTCACGCAGTGTAAAAACCCACAGCACTGAACACATTGTGCAGTGTAATATTCTGTGATGATATGCACATTTGTAGAGCACATTATTAAGCATGGGCGGATTTTGCGAATTGGCAATCCGCGAAATTGCGTATTTACAGATTCGCAATCCGCAAAATCCGCGAACTCTTGCGAATTTTGCGGATTCCTTTTTTTTTGTGTTCGCAAGTATTTCTGCCATTTCGCAAGGGTTTTTTACCAGTTCGCAAACGCGAACTTACTTGTCGGGTAGCAACGGTCGCAACCATGTTGTTTCTACATCTGGTTCATCACAGCACCCTCTGTTTCACCACTGCCACCCTCTGTTTCACCACTGCCACCTTCTGGCTCACCCATGCCACCCTCTGGCTCACCCATGCCACCCTCTAGTTCATCACTGTAGATTATGGGGGGAAAAGCACACCTGCCCTGCCTCAACTGACATGAATGAATTAGGGGCTGATTAATGTGTCACTGAATTTGAACTTCCAGGCTGGCACCTGCTTCCTTATCTGTAATTGCTTTCTGTTGCAGTGTAATTTTTTTAACAGGACCTTTATTGTATACTTGTAGCTATTCTCTGAGCCTGCTGTGAGGGTCAGAGCAGGGTCATAGAATAGTTGCAAGTAGGCAACTCAACTCTGAAGGGGCCCCTCAGGAAGCACTACAGGGAATGCTTACTAATGATAAGATTTAACTTTTGCACCTGCTGAGTGCTTTCAGTTTTGCAAAAATCCAAATATCCAGCAGCATCCACAAAAAGTAATCCTTCCAGACCTTTGTTGTATACTTGTAGCTATTCTCTGAGCCTGCTGTGAGGGTCAGTGCAGGGTCATAGAATAGTTGCAAGTAGGCAACTGAACTCTGAAGGGGCCCCTCAGGAAGCACTACAGGGAATGGTTACTAATGATAAAATTGAACTTTTGCACCTGCTGAGTGCTTTCACTTTTGCAAAAATCCAAATATCCAGCAGCATCCACAAAAAGTAATCCTTCCAGGTCAAGATCCAAATCAAAGTGACCAGCACATGAAGAAAGCACTGGGAGGAGCCTGCTGGACAGGAACAGGAAGTTGGAGACTGTGGGGCACTTCCTTCCTCCTCCCCCCAATGGACTCCTTGCAAAAAAGAAGTGCAGGCAAATGTCAACCTGAGGAGTTATTCTGATAAAAATCATAATTTTCAAGGTTTATGCTGCCTGCTGGTGGATTTCTTGTGCGAAATTGCAAATTTTGCAATCTCGCAATTGCAAGATTGTCGCTGCCCGCCGCATCTACGTGTTCGCAAGTGTTTACTCCCGCGAAATTGTATAGTATTCTAGTTGGCAAGTGCGACCAAGCAAGAAATCCGCTTCGCACGGATTTACGAATTTTCGGCAAATTCGCAGGAGTTTGCGAATTGGGAATTTGCCGAAAATCCGCAAAATCCGCGGGCGGAACGGATTTTACGCCCATGCTTACACATTATCACCCAGGCAGGTATCCTGGTGCTGAGCAGGTGTGAGTCTAACTAAACCTTGGGCCTAGTGGGACTACTTAAAAACACCAGGTCTTCAGCTTCTTACGGTATTCAAGAACTGAGGAGTAGGCTTCTATGGTCATTTCACACTTAGAATCAGGATTAACCACCAAATCTGGTATTCCATTCGGTGGAATGTGTGCAAGTAGTCAGGGCGAGCATAGGTGTTCTGAAAGGTTTAAAAAAGCAGATGCCATTGCTAAGATATGCTCCGTCAGTGTTATATAGTGCCTTGAAAGTGTGGGTGAGGTGTTTGAATTGTTCTAATTTATGTTCTGCTGGACTTCCTGTAATGTTTGGTTTGTTATGTCTGGGCATCTTCCTTCTGCCTGTCAAAGCGCCGGGACGCCCCTTTGCTGGGGGAGCTGTGCGCTATAAAAATTACTATAACATAACATAACCTAACATAACGTATGGAGAACCAGTGGAGCTGTATCAGGTGTGGTGTGACGTGAGTGTGACTTAGGAGGCTGAAAGTGATTCTGGATGCCGGATTCTGAATGGTCTGCCTCCTTCTGGTGAGTTTTTTTGTTGAGCCTGGCATAGAGGGTGTTTCCATAGTCCAGCATGCTTCTGACACGGGCACGTATGATGGTTTTCCAGGTGCTGATTAGCAGCTGTTTGAAAATCTTTCTCAGTATCTTCAGAGTATGGAAGCATGAGGCGTTGAGGGCATTGACTTAGTTGGTTATGTAGAGTTTGCTGTTGATGACAATCCAAAGGTTCTTGGCATGGGTGGTAGGGGTGGATGTCGGTCCTAGCTCTGTTAGCCAATAGTTAGAGTCCCATGGTGAAGTGTTCTTCCCAAAGATCACAATTTTAGTCTTGCTGGTGTTCAGATTCAGACAGTTGGGTGATTACAGTCATGCAGGTATTGAACTTGATCTAGGTACTGGGCTTCTTGTCCGTGAGGGAGAGAATAAGTTGTGTGTCAATGGCAGAGGAGAGTACCTTGATGTCAAGAGAGCAGATGATGCTGGCTGGAGGGAACATGTATGCTTTGAAGAGGGTCATGCTCAGGATCCTTGGGGAACTCAGCAGACAAGGTTGCAGACTTTAAAGGTGTGTGGCACCAGGCTGATTGACTGGGTCTTTCCAGTCTGGAAAGAGTGTGTGTCCTTGGATTCCGATGTCATGTAGATGTTGGATGAGGATGGTGTGGGAGACCATAATAAAATGCTGCAGAGAGGTACAGGAGGATGTGGGCTGCCTTTTACCTCCATCCAGAGTCAAGTAGATGTCATTCATTTTGGTAATGAGTGCACATTCTGTGCTGTGGTTGTATCTGCAGCCAGTCTGAGTGTTGTTGAAGAGCTGCTGGCCATTGAAGTTTTAGGTGAGGCATCTGTTGATGATTTTCTCTAAGACCTTGGCCAGGAATGGGAGCAGGGAGATGGGTCTGCTGTTGGCAAATGCTGAAGGGTCCACAGGGGTTTCTTTAGCAATGGGAGGACAGTAGCATGTTCCAGGGCCCAGGAATGTTGTGGAAGAGATGGAGGCATTCCGAAGGGGTGTGAACATTTCGCTGTTGGGTGCAGTCCTCTGGAGGAGGTCTGGCACATCTTGTTTTGGGTTGTAGTTGATGGAGATGGTGGTGATTTTATTGCTGAAGAATTGAGAGAGATTGTTGCAGAGGTCCTGTGCGATCATGTCAGAGGTGGGCGTCTGCATTGGAAACAGACACGTAGGTCAGCCTGGGTACCGTCTAGAACAAGTCTTTAATATCCTAAATTATTCTATGTAAGAATTGCCTAGGTATGCTCAATAGAAAATTAATATTGAATCAGTTAACTCTATCAGCACCACTACCTGTCCTTTCTGTTCAATGTCCGTGCATTAGTTTGCCTCATTACTAAGCTCCTGACTCACATAATTGTATTGTAATGTAGTGTAATGTAAACTGAATTTATATAGCGCACTTCACCCAACGGGTATCCTGCCGCTGAGAAAGTAGTTTGTCGTTATATGGCATAGTTAATCATCCACCCTAAGATGAAGCATACAGAAAAAATAAGGGCGGGAAGGAAACAAAGTGAGACAGTTGGGTGAGTTGGTGACACTACAATTATGTATTGTTTCTCTCTTTGGAACAGCCAAGTCTTCAGCTTCTTCCTGAATTTTATTACATTCTCTCTTTGCCTAATGTCATTTGGAAGTTCATTCGACATCTGTGAAGCCACGGAGTTGAAGGCTCTCCCTCCTGTCCTCGTTATTTTACATTTTGTAGTGTTTACCAAATTTGCTGTCGACGAACGGAGGTTTCTTGGGGGGGTATACCAAGTGAATTTTCTCTGCAGTGGTCTAGGACCCATACCATGTACTGCCTTAAAAACGATGCAGAGAGATTTAAAATGTATCCTCAGCTGAATCGACAGCCAATGAAGATCTCTTATCGCCAAAGATGCAAAGGACCTATGCTGCCGGTTTAACATTAGCTTTGCTGCTGTTGTTTGGATTCTTTGTAACATTAGTACCAAGGAATTTGGAGCTCCAAGATACCAGGAGTTACAGAAATCCATCCAGCTCAGAATAACGCACCTTACTACTTATATTTTGACAGAGGCTGGCAATAGCGTGAGAAACTTTCATGGACCTCTAATCAGGGAAAAGCAGGTGCCAGCTGTTTTGTTTATTTGTGAGTCCAGTTGAAGATTATTATCCAACAACACCCCCAGATTGCGTACTGTTTTGGCTGGAGTTAGCGGAGTATCTGTGGGGGTGATCTGGAAGTCAACTGGAAGAGGACGGGCTATCTTGCTGTAGTGCAATAAACAACTTCCCTTTTATCTCCATTGAATTAAAGGAAGTTGTTTCTAAGCCAGTTTGTGGTACTTTCCATGCACTTGTGAAATTTATCCATGGGAATTGTTTGATGCCCTTCCAGCGAAAACACAAGCTGTGTGTCGTCCGCATAGTTGACTAGTTCAACTCCAAAGGACTTGATGATCGGAATAAGTGGATGCAAATATATATTGAATAAGATCGGGCTGATTGCTGATCCTTGCGGGACCCCATGTTAGACAGAAGTCTTCGGAAATGTGAAAGGTTGAATGCTCACTGCCTGGGTCCTGGCTGATTGTTAGGAGTGAAGCCAGTTTAATTCTTGACACTGATGTCTCTAAGTCTTTTTAAAAGAATGCTATGGTTCACTGTATCAAATGCTGCTGACATGTCTAGCTGCACTAATACGACCGATTGCCCATTGTCCGCTTTCATTCTCGGATCATCAAACACAGTCACTAGGGCTGTTTTGGTTCCATGCTCAGGACGAAATCTGAATTGTAGTTCATCCAGTAGATGATTATCCTCCAGATAATTGGAAAGGGATTTACTAACTATTCGTTCAAGAATTTTTACCGGGTAGGGTAGAAAAGAGATTGGTCTACAGCTAGACGGACAGAAAGAGGATCAAGTGTTGGTTTCTTGAGTAGAGGGGTCACTATTGCTTGCTTCCAGCATTCTGTGACCTCACAATTAATCAGTGACTGACCGCAAATTTGATGTAACAGGGGGAAGAGTTCCAACTTGAATTCCTTCCAAGTCCTCTGTGGGAGAGGATCCAGTGGTGACCCAGAAGAGACAGTCAGAGTTATATTAGTAAACATTTCCTCCGGGGTATTTTGAAACCACTCCAGAGTAGGCTGAAGGTCACTATCTATGCTCTTGTCTAGTATATTTAGCACCATTTGTGCTAGTAGATCATTCTCCTCCTTCCTAGGTGGATGATTTTCATCATCCACCTCATACTGGTTATTTAGGTTAAGGCCACCAATGATTTTTTAAATCTTTTCATCAAAATAAATTGCCAGATCATCGCATAGCTTCTGGGTAGCTATGATCTTGTTCTTGCACAGGCTAGCTTAGATAGATCCATTACTATGTTGAAAATAATTCTAGCCTTATTCGGTTCTTCCAGGATAGTTTTTTCATAATATATGGCCTTTGATTTAGCAATTGCTTCCTTGATATTATTAAGTTGCATTTTGTAAGTTCTTTTATCTAATTCAGCATAGATACTCCTCCATTTTCTTTCTGCCTGTTTGCATTCCTTCCGCAGTAGTCTCAGATCCTCACTATACCTGGGGGCAGACAGTTTATCTCTATTTTTTAGCCTCTTTACTGGTATTCTTTTATCTAGGGTCTCATTTATTTTAACGCAAAAGGTGAGATAATTTTCTCCCACTGATTTATTGGAGTTAAATAGATTGTTCTCCATTAATAGTGTTTTTTTTAAAAATTTAGTAGCTACGCCATTCCCGACCCTGTCGAAAATTCCCATGATTGGTGTCTTTATTATTTGCTCTTGCTGGTAGTAGCCTCTATGTTGGACTAAGAAGTGATCAGTCCAACATAGAGGCAGTACTTCGACCACTCTGGCCTCAGTGAAATTGGCAAATATTAAATCTAGGATATGGCCTCTTTGATGTGTGGATTCTGACACTAATTGTTGCATGTTGAGACTCTCACATGCTTGTACTAGTTCTCTCAGCGCAATATTCATGTCCCCACTTTCCCAGAGGTTGAAGTCACCCAATAGAATCAACCTAGAGTGGGTTAGAGACATATTATATACTATGTCAATTAGTGCCTGCCATTGCACGCTCTGTCCTCCGGGGGGCCTGTAGCACATAATCCCTGTGTACACCTGTCCCCTAGCCTCCTTCAGGGAGAACCCTATAAGTTCTGGCCCCTCCACATCATCCATTTGAAGTGGAGTAAAATTCTACTTTTCTTTCAATATTACTCCAACACCCCCTCCTCTCCCATTTATTCGGGGTTTATGAAAAACTTTGTACCCTAAGGGGCAAGTTAGCCCTAGTTCCACTATTTTGTCACTCCGAGTCCATCTTTCTCTCAGAAATAAATCGTCAAAATGGTGACATTCCAACATAATAAAGATCTCTTGGTGATGTTTAACTTAGGATCTGACATTGACTAGGCCTCAGTTAAGGCTGTCTGGAAATGAGCCTGCCAAGGGGGAATTTCCTTTACCCAGCTTAACCGCCATAGAGCCCATAAAATATTGCTTACCTATGTGTAGAGGGTGTTCCTTAGAGTAGCGGATTCTGATGTTACCGGGTGTGAGATGTTCCTGACCGGCAGCGTGGCTGGCGCTGTGCGTGGTCTGTTCGTGGATGGGCGCAGACGGGCTTGCCCCTGGCATGCCTCCGGTGCACCAGCAGCGTGTCTGCTGCTGCGCGCGCACTGCGTGCTTGCATTCCCCTGCCTTAAGTAGAGGGGGAGCTTTCTGGACATGATCAGCTAGAACGCTGACCAAGATGGCGTGCGTTAGGTGACCCGCTCTGACAGGAGGAAGTACACCAGCTCACCTTGGTCGGCGGACATGCAAAATGCGCAATGGGTGAGTAAAGCTAGATTTCAGCAGCATTAAAATGTTAAAAAGCGACATTCCTGGCACTCTAAACACATTGTAAAGATCCATGTGTGATCGGGATATGGTCAACAATCTTTCCGTTGTGTCTGTTTGGGTTGAGCTTTATAGGCTACCATGGGTGAGATTGGCTTAATGTTCGTTTCAGAGAGAGGTACATGGAGGTTATCTAAAAGCGGCAGTCAATGAGGCTGTGCTGATCAACAGAAGAAGTGGTATTACTATGGTATGTTACATTTGTACCTGAACTCATCAGTGTATTCAACAATAAACTGAATAACAGGAAACGTTACACTCGTGGATTTTACACCACCACCATAAATACTAATGAAGTTCCCTTCATTTACAGTGCTTACACCTTGTCTTCTGGTCACCAAAGCAAATACCCAAAGTAAAATCCTTTTGTAAGACAATTGTCGACTAAGGAATGGTAAATACTCTAATAACATTTTCTGTGAGGCGCAAATACTGCATGCATTTGTAAGAACTCATACTGCATGAAAAACTCTGTTTTTAGAGGTTTTTAAATTATGTTTTTACAGCTTTAATGTTAGACTTACAGCAACACTCATCTATCACTAAATGTAGGAATCACTCTAATATTAAGATCAATTTAACCATTTCTTCAGCTATACCCATGGCAAACTTTTCCCGTTAGGGTTTATCATAGTGAAGATGTACTGTTTAGATAAAAGACTAACCTTTAACAAGTTTCGTTAGCTACTTCCATATAGGGCCTTTCTCAGGATTCAGCAAGAACAATAGGCATCACATACCTTTCATTATGCATAGCTTGGGCTTTACGGTCGTTTGGACCATAGCATGCTGATTATGTCCACTCACTCATTGATTGGTTTTCACAAAGTTCTGAAAGAAAATAAGCATAACATGTTCCTCACATGCATCAAACATATCATATCAAAGAACTGCCACAAACACCCAATTTACTTGAGTTACTCTAGTTGGTGCCATAAATGCAGCCAAATACATTGGCATTACTTTAGTAAACATTTTCAGTTTTTCAGTTTATATATCAAGAGATTAAATTTCAAACGATATTTTCTATTTGGGGTGTCTAACAAATGCAGCAGTCAAGGCATGTGTAACACATTGTGGAAGTGCTCAGAAAGAACTGAGGATTATCTGGTTTTCTACACAGTGATGATCAAGAAATAAGAGTGTGGCAAAAGAATGCCTGTTGAAAGAAGTGTCCATAGTGACACAAAGAAAAAGTCACAAAGGGCCTGATTTAGGGTTTGGAAGATGGAGTAGTGTCCATTAGATTAACGGAGGATATTACTTCAGCCATTCCTATGGTACTCTGTCGCAAAATGTGATGCAGTGCGCGCTACGAAATTCGTTTTATTAATTAAATTGTTTACTTACCTTTAATTATCCATATGCCGGTTTTTAGCCCTCTCCACCCTGCCCCTCCCCCTCCCCCTCCCCGCCTCCCTGCCCCACCGTAACTCCCTCCACGGTCCGCGGCTGCCCAGTTTCCAAAAAGTGTTCAACCAACGGGGCACCCATTATTTTGCATCTAATGCAACTACAGTGTTGTAGGATCCTCATTTTTATCTTCTGTTGTGATTAGTTCCAATCGCATGGACAGATGATACAATATATGATGTCAGAGGTGTTACAGTTCGTATGGGATTTGAGTGAAATTTGATGGTGTTTAAAATGGAATTCTTTAGTTTGGATGGTGTATGCGCAGGCTTTGCAGTTGCCACATTTATGGTGACCAAGGACAGGAGGGAGATTCCAAAGTGATGTTATTGTGGTTACTGCTGGTGAGTCCAGAAGGGATTGGACCACGTGGTCACGGATGTTCTTTGCCTTCTTGAAAGAGTGCATAGGTGGGGTATTACTGCCCAAATCGTCCGAAATCAAGTTCCAATGCTTGTTTATAGTTCTTTTGATATCATTACTCTTAGTCGAAAAAGTGGTTACACAAATCAGACGCTGTTCCTCTTTCTCCACACGTTCTTTGGGTTGCAGAAGGGATTCACGTGGATTTAGTAGGTGGGTGGAGTAGAGCAGCAGGCAAGCCCTCATAGCCTACATGAGACTACTGTCTATGTCCTCGATTGATCAAATAAAGCAGTGATAGAAGCTTACAGAGTTTTGTCAATTATTAGTCCTTACCAGATCTTTTTCCTGTGGCAGATAAGGGTGTGGTCTATTTATTTCTTCTTTAGTGTGACCACCAAACCCTTACATTGACATTGTTTGTGCATGTAGTGTGTGTGTCTATGGTGAAAGTGTAGCACATGCTTAGTAACCAGATTCTGTGTATGTTGCGAATAGGAGTGTTGGGATCAGTGGGATCCATTTTTTAAAGCAGCTGGTTTAGCGTGGCACAAGATGAAGGGTGGATGTAGTTTCCCCCGACAGTGGAAGTGTATTGACAGCGTTCCTATAGATGAAAGAAGAGGAACCAGACACTAAAGTTGAGATAGGGTGGAGAAAGGACTACCTTAAGAAATTCAGTGCAGTTTTTTTAGCAGGGGGATGATGATTAGATTTTTCTCAGTACTGCTATTTGGTGGATGGTATGGGAGAGGGGGTGAGTCAGAAGACTCTTGTTTTTAAAGGAGAGGAAGTTTCTAGGCAGAGGCTGCCCTTGTGTTTGTCCGTGAAAAATACTACAGGAAGGCTGATGGCAGCCAAGTGCAGAATCTTTATTTTTCCCTTGAATTGGACATTCTTTTCTTGGAGCTAGCCTCATCAGTACCTGTTGTGAGAGCCATCCCCTTACAGAAAGACTCTCTCTACAATGCAGCCAGAAAATTAAATGTGAAAAGGAACTGCCCCAAAACCAGTTTCAGGACCTTAGGAAGTAGATCTACATTACATGACCTGTTGGAAAATGAAGATAGAAGTGCAACCAAAACTACTCTACATTTAAGTGCCATGTTCTTCGTGACCAATTAAGACAAAGCTCCGCAGAGTACTGGACGAGGTGCTTTGTGACCAAGGCTGGTGTCTTCATGACAGACAGTCTCTCAGAGGTGAGGGGAATCACCTGAAGTCTTTGCAACTTTTTGGAGACACTGAGGCGTGCTTGCCTGCCTGCTCAGTGAGGGAAGGAGGGAACAGGGGGAGCAGCTGACCCAGCAGGAGGGGAGGCGATTGTTCCTGGTGTCATTAGGAGACATGTCAGATCAGACCTATGTCCTGAGGTGTCTACCCATCTTCTGGTGCGTTTCCTGTTGCATGCTGGGTAACGAATTCAATCGCAAAAGCAACAACATCATTTCATCTGGCACCCCTGCAACATGTGTAAATGATTGACGCTTACACTGTCTCTTATTAGTGTAACTGGTGAGAGATCTGTCTTTGCTGCCAAAGTGTATGTCTGTTCTCAGCCTGGAGGAAAAATACCTGCCTGAAATCATCCTGGAGGCTACAATTGCTCAAAAAAGCACCTGTCTGAAATCGGCATTTAGTTCCCAATTAATGAAGACAATCACCCACCTGATCCTGGCCTGTCAGCTGATTCTGCTAAAAACGGTTTTCTGTCGGGTAGGCCTGCTGTGCTTCTCCACTTCCAGTGGTCTGAGTCCAGAGTGAGGCAACCACCATTGTCCTACGTCTCCGGAGTGGTGCTTAAGGTGCCGGTTCAATAAGCAACACAACTACACACAAGTCATAATTGTTTTAACTGATTGTACACGTTATCTCATGGAATAGTCACTCGTGGACAGCGCCTGTCGTGAGAATGCCAACTGTTGCTAATTTAACCTCTTTTAGCAAGAACAGTTGACATTGATCTAAGTAGATCAATGTAAACAGTGGAGGTAAACACTAGTGAAACACTAGTGAACTGAACTTAGAAACCATGAACTGATGGAAGTGCACTGTGAGAAACCTCACCTCAGGCAATTCCCTACCCCACTCCCAGAGAGTCCCTAGTTCATGAACAATGCACACCCCCTTGATAAGTTCCTTTTGTTTGCCCATGTTCTCCCATTCACAATCTGCATAGGGTCACACTACTCCCACTCCCCAGATCCCACCCTTACGCGTCCCAGCCATGCATTCATCTCAGCTGTGCTTATTTTTCAGCCTCCATATTCCGCACCGTGTGAGTGGGACCTCTAGCTGACTGGAAAACAAACCAGCAGTTGCAACGGTCATAAAGAAAATCCAGTTAAATTTTCTTTCATAAACCTTCATCTTTTCAACTTTTCCCAGTAGGTAAGATAGTTCTTCCCAGATTGGGTGAAGATCAAGACAGATGTTTATGGTTAACAAGAAACTTATTGTGGGTGAACATACTGATCAATCAGTCCTCTCCTTAGTTTGCCACAACTGAATGCCACCATAATAACTGCATACTTTAAGCAGTCATGATAGTATACCTAATGTGACATGATATGTGGGATTAGGAGAAGTGTATTGGGGAAGGAGTTATGGTTGCACAGCACATCCCAAAAAAAGGACTTACAGTTTTCTAGGTTCTAAGACAAAATAACCTTACTTCAGCTGAAATATTATAGATTTTTTTCAAACAGATGTTTTTTTCAAACAGATGTTTCAAACAGATGATTTTGATTGTGATCTGAGAAAGGAATCATAACTTCATGAATTATATTGGTTTCACAATGAAGGTTGGCAAATGCCTGAGGTATCTTCTTGTCAAGGACTGTAGGTGTTCCCAGTAGCCACTTGGGTTAAGATGCAGCCTTTGACCATACCCTGTGCCTGGTCTTCTTGCATCCACCCAACACCCACAAGTAATAACCCGATGCTTTGCTGGCTGGGCTACAGCTGCATGGAGTGAACTTCATTTGCACCTTCTTGCTCGTCCCTCTCACCTTCAAGGTCTGCTGGGAATTGCCTTTTGCTAGGCCCAGCTTCTTCGAGATGGAAGGTATTTCCTAATGCTCCACCCCTGCCACTAGAGCCTTATTGGCATGGCTGAACAGGGTTCGCCTATAGTCAAATCATGTAGCAGTGACCTTGCCCCAGAGCTCTTGGTGCACGTTCTTCAGGGGTGTTCCGATGGCCCCCAAACTAGTACAAATCATCCCTTCACGACAACATTTGGGGGAAGCCTGAAATTGATTCAGTTTATAATGTGCATGTTATAAACCTGTGCGTTTATGTTTTATAACTTTAATCTCACTATCACCTATACCAAATATATTTTTTCAATGCATGTTTTGCATAGGATTTTTTTTTTGTCTTTTGCCACATTCATATCAACATTGTTAGGATGGTCTGAGGATGTTGCTTTTACACAGTTTCAAAAATAGTTGAATTAATTGCATTATTTGTAAAGGCAATTCCAGAAACAAAACACGCATTGGCAAAGCCGATAGGCTTCCCCTCTGAGATCTATGAGCTTAGGAAATACATTTTAGCCGTGCTGTACAAAAGCATGGCTGAAAATAATGTACAAAAACAAATGATACTATGCAGTCATCGTATCATTGTGTAGGCGTGCGCCAATACGGGTGTCCTCACAAAATGAGTCAAGCACCTTTTTTTATTTGCCAATCTGAGTTGAATTAGTAAATATAGTTGAGCGGAATGTGCTCTGTGAATATAGCAAAAATGTGCTTTGTTGATATAGAGCTAATGCACAAAAAACAAAAACAAAGAAGCGAGTTAGGACGGGAAAGAAGTATGTGTGGGGAGAGAGAAGGGCAATCAAGAGGCAACAAAAGGGTGAAACACACAGACAGCGGAAGGCGGAGTATAGGGAGGCATATGGATAACAACAGGCAGGTGGGGGTATGGAAGCAAACAGACAGCAGAGGGTGGGCGTAGATGGAGAGGCAAAGAGACAATGAAGGGTAAACTGGGAGTGATGAAGTAGCCCACCGACAACGGCAAGGGTGTAAGGCAGCATGAAAAGCAATGGAAGGTGGACCGGCGGGGAGGAAGCATGCCCGGTTACTCACCGGTAATATCCATTACTCCGAGTCCTGGTCTCCCCGTCCCATTCCTGACAAGTGAGCAGCTAGTCTGCTCTACAGAAACCCCTACCTAGCTGAGCTGTTTGCACTTCCCCCTAGGATGACGTCACCATCACATGACTATAAAGGGGGAAGTGCACCAAAGAAACATCCTGAGAATACCAAAGAACCCAGAACGAAAAACAGACAATCACCCAAAGAAAACCCAAACCAGGGAGGGAGGGAAGGGCTCAGGAATGGGACGGGGAGACCAGGACTCGGAGCAATGGATATTACCGGTGAGTAACCGGGCATTACCTCCTCGTCCTGTCTCCCCGTCCCATTCCTGACAAGTGAGCCCATACCCAAGCACACGGTGATTGTAAGAAAAAAACAGACCAGAAAGTTCGAGAAAAACAGGCCAATTTTAATCAACAGAAAGTAGTACATATTACAAATCATGTACCGCAGACAGGACACTAGCCCCAAAGGCAGCAGAGGCCGCCAACCCCAACTGAAGATGATAATGTGTAACAAAAGTATGGGGAGAAGCCACGTGGCAGCATTGCAAATGTCCCTCAATGAGGCCACCTTGAACATGGCCCAGGAGGACGACACGCTCCGAGTCGACTGACCCTGAACAGGAGAAGGCAGAGGACAGTGGGCAGAATCGTAAGCAGAAACCACAGCGCCCCGGACCCAACGGGACAAGGTGGACAAAGAAGGCCAAAGCCCCAGACCCGAGAGGCCATAGGTGACGAACAAGGAATCAACCTTACGGAAATCAGCCATACGCTCCAAGTAGATGCGGAGAGTCCTCAGCACATCCAACGAATGAAGGAGCACCTCCTCAGGAGAGGCAGGAGCCGGAAAAACACCGGGAGAACAATATCCTCCTGACAGTGAAAAGAAGACACCACCTTAGGAAGAAAGAACTGACTCGGACGGAGAATGACCTTGTCAGCGCAAAAGCGCAAGAAGGGGGGAGAAGCCATCAGCGCCCCAATCTCACCAACCCTCCGCCCAGAAGTAACGGCCACCAGGAAAATAACCTTAGCAGAAAGGAACTTCAGGGCTACGGAGTCCAAAGGCTCGAAAGGAGGACCCGTCAAAGACCGCAGAACCAAGGGAAGATCCCAAGGAGGCACAGGAGAACGAGAGACAGGACGTTGAAGCAAGAAACTCCTCAGAAGGCGAGCCACCAACGGGGAGACAGAGGAAACAGAGGAACCCCGAAAAGCAAGAATGGCAGCCCATTGCGCCCGCAGGGAAGAAACCGCAAGCCCCAAGACAAAACCATCCCGCAAGAAGTCCAACACCCTCACGGCCTCACAGGTGGCAGAAGAGAGACCCCTCCCAAGACACCAGGTGGAGAAACTCTTCCAGTGACGGGCATACGACTTCAAGGTGGAAGGATGCCGGGAAAGCTGGAGACATTGGGCAACCTCCACCGAGCAACCCAGACCCAGCAAACTCAACCTCTCAAGTGCCAAACCCCCAGCCGGAGGCGTCGCAGGGAGGCAAGCTTGAGAAGAGGAGCCCGCAGGGGGGAGGGAGACAGGGGAAACCTCAAATGAGGGCAAACAGAAAAGGCCAGCAGAAGGGGGAACCAAGACTGCCGAGACCACTCCGGAACCACCAGGAGAACCTCCGCCCGATCCAACCATTCCGGAGGACCCGCGGAATTAAGGCAAACGGAGGGAAGGCAAACAGCAGACCCTCCGACCACGGAATCGAGAAAGCATCGGTGGCCCACGCCAACGGAGAGGGAACGATGCTGCAAAACAGAGGAAGAAGGGCGGAATCCTCCGAGGCAAAAAGATCCAGCCAAGGAAGGCGGAACCTGAGGACAATCAGATCGAACAGATCCGGGGCCAGACAGAGAGACACCGAAGGGGGGAACACCCTGCTCAAAGAATACGCAGACCCATTCTCCTTCCCCGGAAGATAGACCGCCGTCAGAGACAAAAGAGTCGACTTGGCCCAAAGGCCGATCATCCAGGACAGGAAAAACAGAGCACGACACATGCCCCCCTGGTGATTCACATAAGAACGAACCACCTGATTGTCGGTCTGCACAGAGACCGCCCGACCCCGAAGGAGAGGAGCGAACCAAAGAAGAGCCAACCAAACCGCCCTCAACTCCTTCCAGTTCGAGGACTGGAGGGATTTGAAACTGGACCACCGACCCTGAGCCTTGGAGGCACCCAGAACGGCACCCCACCCCAAAGCACTGGCATCCATGGACAACACGACCACAGACTGAGGAGGAAGGAGATCGAACCCCTGGGACAGAGACAGAGGGGACAACCACCACTGGAGATCCGCCAGAATCCCCGGAGTGACAGGAATGAGAGTCTCGTAGTCCAAGGAGGCAGGATCCCAGTGCGACAGGACATGATGTAACAGGGGGTACAGATGCAGCCTGGCCCAAGGAAGCAGATGCAAAATGGACGCCATCTCCCCCTGACTCCGCAACCAGAGTCTGGCAGACACCCGGGACTGGGACAGAAGCCAGGAAAGGTGACGATACAAAGTCAACTGGCGCTCCTGGGAGAGGAACACCATGCCCAGGTCCATGTGGAAGAGAGCCACCAGGAATTTCAGGGACTGGGAGGGCACCAGGGGGGACTTCCGGAGGACTTCTGCTGGGTTCCAAAGGAACCCAGCAGAAGACACACCTGTTCCACATCTGACAGAGCCTGCGAAAAAGAAGGAGAGACAATCAACCAGTCATCCAGATATGGAAACACCAGCAGCCCCCTGGAATGAAGAATACCCACCAGAGGGGCCAAGAGCTTGGTGAACACCCTGGGCGCCGATGACAGGCCGAAAGGGAGTACCCGGAACTGATAGTGAAGGGCCCCCACAGCAAAACGGAGAAACCGCTGGTCTTCCGGATGGACAGGAATGTGCAGATACGCATCCATCAGATCCAGGGAAGCCAGGAAGCCTCCCGGAAGGACCAGAGGCAGGATGGACTGGAGAGTCACCATCTTGAATGGACGATGGAGAACGAAGCGATGTTATGTTATGTTATGTTAATTTTTGTCTTTTATAGCGCACGGCTACTCCGTGGAGTGTCCCGGCGCTTTTAATAAAACCATCACAGAGTAACACAACACATTGAAGCAAGGAGAAACAGGGAACAGAAGCAAACTACTGGGCAAAAAGCCAGGTTTTAAGGCCCTTCCTGAAAATCAGCAGATTAGAAGTGCTGCGAAGTGACAAAGGCAGCGTGTTCCACATCTGTGGTGCCAACAGCCCAAAAGAGCGGCCCCAATGTGAGCCTTTTTTACTCGAGGGACCACCGCCAGAAACAGGGATTCAGACCTCAAGGAGCGGGTCGGATGGTGAAAGACCAGCCTCTTCTGGAGATATTTTGCCCCCGAAGCATGGAGAGCCTTATGAGCCAAGGTCAAGGCCTTAAACACTATCCGTTTCCGGACAGGCAGCCAGTGGAGCGACTGCAGGAGTCCCGAAACTCTGGCGCGCCTATAAAGGCCAAAAATGGCCCGCGCAGCCGAGTTCTGGACCACCTGGAGCCGTTGCAGAAGGTAGTCCGGCAGGCCAAGATACAGGACGTTGGAATAGTCCAATCTTGAGCCGATTAAGGCCTGCACTGTCAACTTCCTGTGATCTACTGATAGTAAAGGAAAGAACTTACGCAGCATCCTAAGCAGGCCAAAGCAAGTTCCCGAGAGATTGACCCGCTTCAGATCCAAAACAGGACGAAGATCCGAAGTGTCTTTCTTGGAGACTAGAAAGAGAATTGAATAGCAACCCTGGCCCCTCTCCAGTGGAGGTACCGCCACAATAGCCCTCTTCTCCAACAGGAGCTGCACACCTGCCAACAAAGCATCCCTTCGCAGAGGAAGATGGGACAGGGGAGTCTGAACAAAACCCGGAGGAGGAGGAGAGGAAAACTCGATCCGGCAACCCTCCAAAACAGTCTGAACTGCCCAGGCATCTGGAACCGACAACCACTGGGCGTAGAAGGACTGGAGGTGACCACCAACTGGCAAAGGCAGACAGTCATTGAGAAGAGGAAGAAGCGGGGGTGGCAACACCGGCAGCGGCCCGGGGCTTGGCACTTCCAGGGGCCCCCCGGCCACGACCCCTGCCACGAAAGGGCTGAGAAGCGCCACGAGCAGGAGGCCCAAAAGTGCGACAGTAACCAAACCCACCGACCCCGAGAAGGAGGGCGGACCGGAGCCACCTGCTTGCGGTTCTCAGCAGACTGCTTGACCATACCCACCAGCTGGGGACCGAACACCTTGGAACCTTCAAAGGGCAACTTAAGGAGGACCGACTTCTGTGAAGAGTCCGCCTTCCAGGAACGCATCTAAATATGACGACGGGCAGCAATGGAAGCACCAGAAGCAGCCGCCGCCGCCCCCAAATTGTCGAAGGAAAGATCCGACAGGTAACGCACCTGCAACTCCATCAAAGACAAAAGAGGCGTGGCATCCTCGCCGCCTTTCAGCAGAAGCGACAGGGACTGGAAATCGTTAAGGAGCGACTGAACCATATAGTTAGAATAAGCAGTCGCCCGGACAGAAAAATTAGAAGCAGCATAGGAACGCTTCACCGCCCCCTCAACACGCTTGTCCACAGCGTCCGCAGTTAGGGCGTCCTCAGAAATGACCAAACCCTGAGAGGAAAGGCCAGCCATCAAATTGTCAAACTTCACCGCCTGAGGGAACTCAGCAGCAAAACCCTCAAGAGGGTAACGCCTGGACAGGAAACGAGAAAAAGAAGACTTGTCCACCTCCTTCCATTCGTGAGACAGCACATTGCGCACCGCTCCGTGCAAAGGAAAAGAGTCAGGAGCAGGCAGGACATACTGCGTAAAGAAATCATCCTCCAAAACAGCATTCGCAGGAGGAGAGAAGCCCAAATTGGACCGCACATGGGCGAACAGTTCAGCGAACTCAGCACCCTGAACAAAACGACCACGGACACCCTCATCCTCATCAGGACCAACGTCATCCTCAGCTTGTGGATCCGAAGAAACACGAGGCACCTTGGGAGGAGGCCCAGCCGCGTCCCTAGCCAGGAAAGCAGCAGCCACAGCCTCATTGATAATCAGGCGCAGGGCATCCAGAGGGGCCGCAGAAGAAGAAGCCTCAGAAGCCATGGCAGAAACAAAAGACTGCATCCCAAAAACCACCAAAACGGGCACAAACAAGGACAAAAAAAACAGCCATGAAGGACCCCATATATAGGCCAGAGAACCCTAGCACCCGGAGGCGGAGGGAAATGTGGGCCGGCATAAAAAGCCCAGCCAGCTGCCAAAATTGCCCCCAAAAGCACTAGAACACAAGCGCGCCGCATCACTCACTCCACAAAGCCCCTGCCTGCTAATGCAGGGCGAAGCGGGACTGGAGACCACCCAGGAACGGCCGCTGGAGCAGGCCAACACACCCGGTGAGTGAAAACGAGCGGTGACGGCCGCTAACGCGAACCGCGTATAAAAGCAAGCGCCACAACACAGAGGCAGCGCGGGGGAAATTACAGCGGGAAACAAAGGCGGCCGCTAAAGCAATTGCGGGGTTATCCAATGCACTCATTAACAGTAAAACATATGTTATATAACATGCGAAAGTTTTGTACAGAAAACAAAGCGACAGAAAATTCTTGGAAACTCCAGAGGGAGAGTAGTCCGTTGGAGTCCTTTATTATGTCAAACAGCCAGCGGACACGTGTTTCATCGCTATTGCGAATCCTCAGGGCTATATTGGCTGTATCAAAACCAGAAGGTCGCGCAGCTGGTGATAATTCCGACCCAGCCGGGCCCGTGACCGTCAATGTAGAGAACGCAGGGAACTGATCTCCAAACCAGTGTGAGGATGCTGTAGAAAAAATCGTTGTATGTCAGATGAAACGTCGTTAGATCGAGTGGTCTTCTGATTGAGTAGTGATGAACACGTATTGCATATAGTGGCGTTCTAAAAGGGGCATTATTGTCACAACACACCAGCCTGGAGTCGGGTACGACTTCAGTTGCTATCGAGAGGACGCCAGAATCTTAGTGTCTCCAAGAGCGGCATACAGCGTGTACTCTCCTCGGGCCGTGTTCCTATTTGGACTAAAGCAGGCCGCCGTAGATAACAGCAAAACACAACAGGGCAACTTACCCACATCCAGGCAACCCCGAACAGCACAGCCAGGCAAACCGGAACGTAGGATGCAGAAAAAAAAGAACAGGATGTTTCTTTGGTGCACTTCCCCCTTTATAGTCACGTGATGGTGACGTCATACTAGGGGGAAGTGCAAACAGCTCAGCTAGGTAGGGGTTTCTGTAGAGCAGACTAGCTGCTCACTTGTCAGGAATGGGACTGGGAGACAGGACGAGGAGGTAATGCATTCTCATAGAGTGATTAGGCAAAAGAGAAAAAAAGTAATACCTGAAAAAATAGCAGTAGAAGGACACAAAAAACTGGTCCATGCTCCACGGGAGGAACCCACGCCATTAAGGGAAGGAAGACCCACAGAAGCTAAAGAATAAGAAGCAAACAAATGAGAGTGACGATAAAGCCAACTAATGCTGAGTAATGGGCTGGTTCTAAACCCACTGTAAGCTAACAACATATCTCCTAACAAACAGGGCATGCACAGGCTTAGGCAAGACTTAAAAATAATGGGTACGATAGCACACACTGCTGGTATATGGCTCAATGCCCCTTTGGAGTCAGGAGCACCTCATGCAAGTTCCACCAGGCTCTATTGTACTACATGTTCTATTTTGTGTGTGTGTTTTACTCTGCACGGAGCCCACAGAGGTTTTTTTCTTTTTATGCACAGATATATGGCCCACAATGTATCCCCCCTCCTCTGTTGTTGAAGGGTGGGGCTAACAGCATTGTTTTGCCACATAATGTAGCACATAGCTGTCCTCTGCATGAGGGAGGTCTAAAACAGGGGGGTGGACACATATATTTTGTGACCCGTCCTTTGGGCGAGTCCAGTAGTGTTTTCAGTGGGGCAGAGTGGTACTTCTGCTGAGGTCCGGCTTCCCAGACTAAGACAAAGCTGCAGCGCTTGCAATAGGGCAAGAGGACTCTCAAATATTTCCATTCGCTATTGCTTCGTACTGACTGAGAAGTCTGTCACAATCTTTAAGTGTCTCTTTTTTTCTCGCTCTCTCTTTTTGTCATTCTATCTCTCTTTCGTCCAACTTCCTTTACCCCTCCATCTCTGCTTCCTCCTATTCTGTCTTTCCATTGTCTCCTCCATCCTTTTAACTCCTATTCTCTTTAATCCCCTTTCAATTTATTTGCTCTCTACCTTCTCTCTTTCATATTCCAGGTTCCTTTTCTTCTCTCTCACCCCCCTTACTTACTATTTCTGTCCATCAATCTAGCAAGTTTCCTTCATCTCCTACCCTCCCTTCATCTCCCTCTCTTTCTCTTATGCGGGCTCTCAATCTTCTGCATCTTGCAACTAATCTTCCAGCTCACTTCTATGTTTCTCTCAGTTGAACATTACGTCTTGACAAGCGAAATAGGTATTGGCAAACTAAATGCAGCAATTACATAAAAGAATACACTAATTGCAGTGTTTTCACTCTGTTCTCCCAGCATCCATGTCAGTGATACCGGAGCAGTCTTTGTCAGTCAAGCAGCAATAGCAACAACACAAGAAAAAGCATGACAATCAAAAAGTCATAACTAAGAATGCAGATTGGACAATCATACTTAATTTAAGTCATTCACCTTGAAAAACGAAGGAAGCAGCTCCCAAGGGTACTGCTGGCACTGTCACACCTACAAAGGTGGTGTGCGTGGGATAAATGTAGTCAGCCATTCAGAAACACTCATAGCTAAAGTCAGAATCGTGGTTGAAGTCCCTTTAGGCATGATTTATTGTTTGGGGGTGAAGGTAATGCATCGCAAAGGCAACAGAGTACTCTCTCCACCAAACTGAAGTTCCGTTTGCCTAATTTAAATTAGAGTCAGGTAGAACTGAAGTATGTCAGCGGCGAAGACTATACTGTCTCTGCCTCTGGCATACTTCTCTGACGGCCTGACAGAGTAAGGGCCATCAGAGGTTTGGCCATATCACCACCCACCCCATTTAGAGTGGGCAGCCATATGGCCCTTTTTTACTGTCCGTCATTGCCAGGAAAACCCAGGTGGTAAGATGCAGTGAAAACTGGTAAATGATTCCCATGCCATGGGAGAAATCTCCCATAGTGAGGGGGAGGCGGGTTATTTACTTTTTGTGTGTGTTTTTGTTTAAAAATAAAAGCCCTATTTGGGATTTTGCTTCTTAAAATAGAAATTGAAATGGAATTGTTGCCAATATATTGAGGGAATGACCCATCAGACTTTTAATTCATTGACTAGAACCGCCGTGATGGCTGTTTCATGCCAATGCAAGAGATATCTGCTAATTTTGAGGGCAGGGAACTCCCTCAGGGTGACAGAGTAAATCCTGTCCACCAAACTCTAAATCAGGCCTTAAGACACGGTCCTTGGATGTGTGTTGCATGATGAGGTGCACCTGGCACAACCTTAAATCCTCTGCCCTGGAACAGTGTGCAGATTTTCAACACTCCTGACAACTTCGAATTTTACCAGTTGGAGTGCTCCAAATATACTGAAACAAGACAGTTGCCAGGCATCTATGCTGTAATTTGTCACTGCTGCTTGATGGCTTGCTAAGACCCCTGCTTTTTCTTTTTTTCTGGAGGCATTCTATCTCCCTAGATATTTGATGAATTTCATGTATCTTGAGGGAATATTCCTTTACTTTATTGATAAACGAGATTCAACCTTCAAATTTTGAGGAAAGGTTGAAGAATTTGACTGATCCTGCAAACCGGATTGAATCACCTTAAGGCGCAAATGAGGGGGAGCCATTTTGAAATGACTGGACAGAGGGCTGAACTTGATGCCGGCAGCAGCAGCAGCCACCACTCTGGTGAAGAAGAGAAGAAAATCACTCATGCAACATTAACACATCAACACCTAGTGGGCAAAGGACACTCAACATATAGCACAGGATGAGGTCCTGCCCAGAAAAAAAAAAGACTGCAATCTTCCTTTGTCTAATAAATATAGTAGGATCTTTTTGTGCCTGAGAGAAAAGAGATTTAGCTTAGGAGAAATTCGTTAATTTCCCAGTCGTTCTGTACCCAGAGGCATCCCTGCAGCCTGCCTGGCATGGGGAATCGGTACAATATGAAATGTTTTTAATGTTTATTAGTATCTCTGTTTTGTTAGCATTGTCAGACTACTTAAGTTTTTTAATGCTCATTGTGGTAACTAGAATAGGAACTGGTTTTTAAATTTTTCATAAATAAAAACTCTGCCACTACATTCATGGGCTTGGTGGTGATTCAGTTGAGTGGTTTTGAATATTGTTAGGGGGCTTTAGTGTGCACCTGAAGTTCTGCATGTTTGCTACGTAGTTAATCTTTCTCCGTAAGGGACATACATTTTTTTCATTTTTCACTATTAAGTAGTGCCTTGGGCCCTTACTCAATAGTGATGTCCAACATTCATGTTTGTCAGTGGAAGGAGGACCGGGTGCCTTTATGCTTGCACTCTTACACTTGTGTATCTGAGAGTTTGTTAATGAATCAGAGTGTCATAAATCTTCTGTTTAATGAAATTGAGGCCCATGTGTCAATGATGGCCATTGCAAGCTTCACGCCCACCACCATAAGGCACTTTGGGGGGGATTGTGCTTGGGCCTTGGGCTGCTTTGCAGCATGAGCAATGTGCATTCTTCCACCTCATGGTCCAGGTCAACAATTATTTGGTCAGGAACTACAGGTGTCACCAGCTTTCTACAGGGTGGTTCGAAGCTTTCTGGATGATCGGCAACCTGTGATAAAATGGTTCAGTTTGCTGCATGCTGAATATTTCTTTCCAATGGCAGGGCAGTCACCTGAGTCTGGAAAGGTATTTCAGAACTCCAACAGGGTTTTCACTGCCTTTGCTAACCTTCACTTTTTAACGATTGGGCTGTCTTGGTGACCTGACTAATCGGTTCAGTGTTGGTGGGTTTATGAAGTCCGGCCTTGATATGCGAAGTTCTTGCCTTCACCAGTTCTTTGGATTGTCATAGTGTCAGGATATCTTGCATTGGCTTGCCAGCCCCCCACAGAACCTGTTCTTTCAAGTTCCCTGATGCTCAATCTTGACTAAACTGGGTGTGTATCCCCATACATTTCACAGAGTATGGATACTGGGCAGTACTTTCAATCGTGAATAAAATCTATCCACAGAACCATCAGGGACCTGTTGGGCTTGGCGTAACAGGAATTGCTTGTAATATGGGTTGGTCATAGGTACAAATGCATTGTTTAGGCCAGCCATAATTGTTTCACATGTAATTGGGGACCCTGCTTCAGGCAGGCTGATTGACAGTTTGAAAATGCCTTCGCCTCTAAGGTTTAGTAGGGAAGGGTGCTTTCCACTGCCATCCACAGTGTTGGCTATAAAGTCCATTTCAAGTCATTCCACTCAGAGTTACAATTTTGACGCCTTGGTGGATGGTGTGGCCGTGGTTTAGTGACTATGAATGACTCAATCGCTGGGATGGATGCCATGTTGTACAGAGTTATTTATCACCACTTCTTTTACCCACTATGATACAGGGGACTGCTGGCTGCATGGGAGTTCTCTGCCTCTCAGCGCTTTGGCTGCGACTTCATTGTGTTTCTTTTCACCCACCTTGTGGTGGTCTGTTTCCCCTCTAGAGCTACACCTTCGGATTTTCTTCCTGACTTTGAAACAACTAAGTTCATTTTGTGTCTTGAATCAGTCATATGGGCTGGCTGCACACTAGTTTCTTCTGTGTGCTTCAGAGCTGCACCACCTTGGTGGGCAAAGGCTGTCATATGTCACCACATGTGGATGCAGTGGCCCTGGTGGACCGGCACACACTTGCTGTCCGTGGTGCACACCATCTTTTCTCACGAAAGGGTGCAGGTTGCTGAACTCCCGCCCCCCCCTGCCCCCCTTTCCCCCATGGTGCAGATAGGTTAAGCTGTTCTTGGAGGTTGGAGCATGTCATGCCCATTCCACCTGGTGGGTTCGACCTCCTGCTGACGCTCCACGCTGCATCTCTCCTCAGGAGAAAAGGAAGAGTACAGGAACAGGTCTCAGCTATTTCTACATCTTACAGCAAGGACTTAGCGGTAGTTGGTTTGCATTTTAGAATGGGCGCTGCCACCCTTTCCTCCATCACCATTATGTGGCATCGGGTCTCCACCACATTTACCACACGGACATAGTGATGTAGTCTCACACATCCAACTGCCTGCGTTTCCCATGCAGGCAGCCACCATTATTGGCTGAATGAAGAAAGCCAAGGCTAAACACAAACCCCTTTACAAAAAGAAGGTTCTCAATAAGGTGGGCCAAACCCTTATTGCATAAAAATAGTAAGACAACATATTCATCACTCAGTCAGATTCATGAGAGCCGTGTGTGAGCCACACCTCACCTTGAAAGCCTTCCCTCCTTTTGCCCCCATCTCACCAATCAAAGTGGAGACTCGAGACAGTGATAGGATAAGACGTCAGTCCTGAATGATGCTGCAAATGTTCACAAGGTTTTCAAAAACTTCACAGTGCGCGGTTCATCCTTAGTATGCACCTGCATGTGACATTATTTTATGTGGCAGTCAGTGTGCCAGAAGTCACTCGTCTGCAGTGGTTCTTCTCATTTCACCCAGTTCTCACGACCTGTGGTACTGTCTTCCAGTTGAATCCCAGGGATGAACAAGCCATAACCCTGTCATGGAGTGGAATACTAGTCCCCAAATAAAATGATAATAATGGAACGTTATTACCATTTTAGTTTTCCTGTTCATAGGTGCGGGGAGGGCAGGGCTGGCCAGAGCAGGGGCCAGGGGACGGAGTGGGGAGCGCACTTTTCTTAGGCCCGGCCAAACAGTCCTGTGCACTTACATCTTCCCCACCTGGCTACAATACACAGCCTGGGGGGAACATGCCCAGCTCCCTGTCACCGGCTGAGTGCCGAACCACGGTGCTCAGACCAATCACAATGCTGAATTGCAGCATTGTGATTGGCTTAGTAGAACCAATCACAATGCTGCATTGCAGCGTTTTGATTGGCAGGGAGCCCGGGTGCTTCTATTTTTATTATCTACCCACCTCCTCCCACCACCCCTCATCGCCCCCTCCCCCACTGCACCATTCCTTACCGCCGCCCCCTACTGGATGGATGCAGTGGGAGGGGAGTATCAATGTTTTGATGGTCAATAACAAACACATTTCCACAGGTGCTTTTACTGTTGCCAATGTATGGTATCAGAATGGGATGTGGTGAAGACAGGTATAATTGATTCTGGATTTCCACAGCTGCTTCATCATAGGTAACAGACTATTTGGGAAATATTTTTTTATTTGGATTTGGCTCACTGCCTTGCTTAATTTGAAAGGCCAGTGCTCTGGAAGGATTGCCTACTTAAGGAGCGTGAAGGAGTTGAGGATGGAGGAGGGATGCCAAAGAATATTAATTATACCACTATGTCTCGACTTTACATTAGCCCAGTCAAATTATAGTAAAACATAATTTTTTTATTGTGATATTTGCGTGATTAAATTGAAGTGGCAGGCTAAAGACCGCTTTACTGATCCAGTATGTTTAATTAGTTAGTAAATTATGGGGTTCCCAGTTTCTTGCTCACTCAGTGTGATCCTGAGCCACTCACTTATTTGACCTGCTATTTTTACAAGTTGCTAGTGTCATGAGACTATGTGTGCTAGGTTCCTTGCAGTTTTGAGTGGACTCAGTAGAGGAAGCACATAACTAGTTGGGAGATACTAAGGTGTGGTTATTAACAGGTATGATTTAATCAGAGAGCAGAATGTGACTGTATGCTGAGGGATGAAGACGTACAATCCAGAACTCTTTGTGTGGTGTATTCATTTACCTGCTCCAGGGCTAAGGAGGATGATATAACTCATGACGGGAGTGGGATCTGTGCCCTGAAAAGACGAGGCTGCTCTCCCTAGAAGTTTACAATGCTACGGCAAACTCTTTGTGTGTGGCACGTGCACCTATTTCAAAGAAAAGCAGTTCAAAGTTGGAGTTCACAGATTCAATTTCCACTCCAGCACATATACATCCCTCAAAAAGGGGAAGGCCCTACAGAGGAGAAACTTCAGAAGCCTGTAAGAACACCACTGGTAAAGCCAAGAGAAGAGATACTGTGTCGCATCAAAACACAGAGCTATTTCCATGCAAAGCAAACACTCAAGGCAGTGACTACCAGGTACATAAGTACATTCGTACTTACCAGCAAGAACAAGGAAAGTACCACACAAACTTGAATCATTTGTGACCACCAGGCCCGGTCAAGCCACGGACATATGTGGAAAGTGGCATCCAGTGCACTGAAATGCCTTCGGATTAGTGGCATTTTTCAATGGCTGTCAAAAGAAGCACAAAGTATGGTGCTGCTGTATTTCTGACCATCACCGCTTTTTGACACAACTAAAAAACTGAATGTTGGTGCCAGATGGACTGCATGGATAGAGACAATCGATGATTTCATAGATGCCCTAGAAGAGGTAGATGATAAGAAAATAATTAAGTGCCTAAAGAATCTTGCTGGTAACGCAGTAAAAGAAGTGCTGAAGAAAATATCACAAGCTGACAAAGTATCGTACCGTCAAATCACCGAAGTGTTGAAAGCCAGATTGAATCCTATGCTGAACATCGACTTTGAAGAGCTCATTTTCAATCAAGCATGACAGAAAGCTGATAAAATGGTAGATGAGTTTGTTGAAAGACTTGATGTGCTTATCAAACAGTGCAAGTTTAGTGATTTTAATGATGAAGAAGCTATGCGTCATCGAGTTATCAATAGCTGTCTTTCAGACTCCTTCAGAAAATGTATGTTTGAGAGGCACGCTCAGCTTAGATAAAGTACTAATGGCTACCAGGACCGAAGAAAGAGCGAATCGACAAGCTGCAGAGATTGTGACTGGAACAGCAAAAACTGAGTCAGCGTTGATCATGAAGAGTAAGTACAAACCCTGAGTAGACGCATGCAAGTCGCCATCTTAAAAGAAGATGATGTTGTGCTTCCGATGTGAATTTTCATTTCTGCATGAAGACAGTCCAGCCATAGGACAAACATGCAAAGGCTGCAGTAAAAAGAACCACTTCATAAAAGTTTGTAAAGCGAAAGAGAAACTAACCACATCACAGCGAGAAGATAAAATGGATGCCAGTAGCTTCCAGAAGCTTTCTCACCACACTCCCAAAACAACATAAGTTATGACAAGTAGAAACCAGGCAGTCGATTGTCATCAAGTTCATTCTACAAAAGCTTGTAAACGTCATCATCGAGCACCAGTGAGGAAGATCGATGTGCAATCATGGCATTAACCAATGAGCGATGGGCACATGTAGGTCCAGCTGCCTGCAAGGAAGACTCAATGATGAAAGCACACGCCAGTCGACACAACAAAACTCATTCGGAAATTGCCTCTAGATTACATAATGGGCAACAGTTGGCCCATAACTGCCATTAAAGACAGTGCTGGGTTGATTAACATCATGCTAGTTGAAAAGTTCAACGGCCTATCTCCTGTGTGATGTCTCAAACCAACAAACACAAAGGTTTACACGTGGGTTGCTTCTAAACCGTTGCAGAGTCATGGGTCATACACAGCGACTTTGAGACATAAAGCAATATCAGTGCAAGCACCAATTTATGCTCTACAAGGAGCTTTGTCCAGTCATTGCCAATTCAGTTTTGTCACAGCTGCTGATATGGGACTTATATCTATCAATTACAACCTCCACATTCAATATGAAGTTGTGAGTTAGTTCCAGGCATTATTTCACATCCTGGACAGGCTCAAGACAATGAAAGTGTGACTTCACATCAATGAGGATGTTCTCCCAATTGCCCAATAGCATTGCAGAGTCACTTTCCACCTACAAGAAGCAGTTGAGAAGGAACTAGAAACACTGTTGAAGCATGACATCATCAAGCGCTCCATTGGTCCTACACCATGCGTTGTCGCCCATAGTGGTGGTGTCAAAAAAGTACAGTCAGGGTGTTGCACACATCTGTGTTGATATGCGATTGGCCAACAGAGCAGTAAAGAGAGAAAGACATCCAGGTCCACACATAGAAGACATGATAATGAAACTGAATGGTGCAAAAGTCTTCTCCCATCTTGACCTGAACAAGTGATATCATCAACTTGAGTTGGAAGAGAATTGCAGGTAAATCACTAATTTTTCGACTCATGGGGTTTTGTTCAGCAAGGTTGAATGTTGAAGTGTTGTCAGCTGCAGAAATATTTCAGCATGTCATACACTGAATAATTCAACCTGTCACAAATGCTTTTAATTACAGTGATGACTTACTGGTATTTGGAGCAACGCGAAAGGAGCATGACAAGGCTCTTACACAAGTGTGCCAGTTATTTACTAATGCAAGTTTCACTTTGAATGCAGTAAAGTGTGAGTTAAATTCTTTGGACACATTTTCTGATGGGGGACTGACACCTTACCCTGATAAAGTGAAACCACTGTCAACCACTTTCCCCCGCAAGATGTCACTATGATGTGGCATTTTAGGAATGGGCAGTTATTGCTCAAGGTACATTTGCGACTTTCCTACTGTAAGTGCTACCTTGAAAGAGTTAGGAAAACTAAATGTCCTGTCCACTGGCCTACTGAATGTGATCAAAGTTTTAAAAGAATAAAACATGCAAATGAGAATGGAACAGAAATGTTCTACTTTGACCCCAAACTAAACACTGAGATCACAGTAGATGCAAGTCGAGTGGGGCTGGGATAAATCCTTGTTCAACATAATGGTCATCCGAATGCTCAGAGACACATTGTGGCCTATGCCAGTCAGAATCTGTCTCACTCAGAGGGGCTAATTCTCAGTCAGAAAAGGAGTGTCTGGCTGTAGTGTGTAGCTGTGAACACTTTCATGTGTTTCTGTACAGAAAACATTTCACTATCACAGCACTATCACAACATACCACCAAGCGCTACTCATCATCTTCAGAAATCTGAAATCCAAGATGCCCCCTCGTATTGAGAGGTAGGATTTGAGACTGCAAGACTACAATTATGCAATTGTTCACAAGCTGGGTAAAGACCAGAACCCTGCTGATTATTTTTCATGAGTACCGTTACGTCGCCACAGTTCAACATCCATTACAGCTGAAGAGTACATCAACTTCATTGTGAAGTTCAGTATGCCAGCAGCCATATCGATCATACAGATTGCTGAGGCCGCTAATGCTGACAAGAATATGCAATCCTCAAATACATCATTCTGACTCAATACTGGAAAAGGAGTGTTTGACCTCAGGATGACAATGTCGAATTTCAAAAATTCGAAAATTTACAGGATGAACTGTCTGTGACTAAAGAAAGTGTTGTATTGATAGGTTCAAGAATTGTCATACCTGAGAAGCCAAGACAACAGTTCATTTAACTGGCCCATGAAGGACATAGTGGTATAGTAGCTACCAAAAGAGCCCTAAGACACTGTATCTGCTTCCCATGCGTAGACGAATGAGTTGTGAGGGAACAAAAAGAGTGTCATCCTTGCAACTGCCTTTCTCCCAAGGTGGCACAACATCCTTTGACCATGTCTGACCTTCCTACAAAGGCTTGGGAAAGGATTGCAGATGATTTCTTTGGGCCCCTCAGGAATGGACATCACCTCATGGAAGTCATCGATGAGCATTCACGTTTCTGTTTGGAAGAGGATTTATTTCTTAACCACCCATGACAAGTTAATTGTGCGGCTGGGGGTGAGTGTTTGATTTGTTCAAACGCTCCGTCCATCATCCCCTTTTGTATCGCAATTGTGCGGCTGGACCACATCTTTGTAGCATGGGGCCTCCCCGCCATTCTCAAATTTGACAATGGTGTGCCATTCAACAGCAAAGAATCCAAAGAGTTCCTAATCAGAATGCACATAAAGCATCATACGAGTACACCTCTGTGGCCCCAAGCACATGGTGTTGTGGAATGATGTATGGGTGCACTGAAAAGAGTCATCCAGCAAGTATCAATGAAGGGGATTGAATTAAAGGAAGCCCTGTGTTGTAGTGAGGATATGGGGTCAGCTGCAGACATTGTTAAGTTATCATAAGTGAAATATATGCTTAGACGCCATTTTACCACATTTGCACATGTCACTGCATGGTTCTGTTCTCGTAAATACATGTCTTGCCTTCTTTCACATATCTAGACATACACTGTTCTCCCTGTCTGCACAGCTTGTTCAAGGTTGAATAACAATGTATGCTGTTGATTCACGTTGGTCAGTCCCACGCACATAGACATAAAAGGAGGAACAGCTGTCCAACTGAAACTCGGGTGCTTTTTAATATGGCCTTACATGCATGAAAGGGCACTTGGAGAAAACCTTTCCAACTGAGATGACCTGTAATTGTCCTAGGATGAGATTCATTACATCTGATCTTGGAGGTATGAGGTCCCCCTGACAAAGCCTAGAGGTCTTCTATTATTATAATAAACTAGCTCCCAGCAAGGGGAGGGTGATAAAGGCGCTATAGTCCTGTTTCCACTGTCATTATATTATGATTTCCCCTTTTGTGTTTTGTTGAATTGTAACAATGCTGATTGTATTATTCTTATGCATTTTGCTGCTAGTGTTGGCTAGTGTACTGCATATTAGAGCACATTAGTTAAAATAAACATTTTAAACAATACGTTTTCTCTGATAAGTCACATTGTGGACTAGTATGAGTGTTGGAGCGAAAGAGTGTTCTTGTTTCCCACTATTACTGAGAGTTTACTGAGTCGCATGTTCTAGGTTGTCTAATCATTGGTAGCTTCTCTGTAGTATGGAGAACGAATGAGACACTATTGCTAGTTGGAATGGGGTTTTAGGCACCGAGGTGGCTTTTTGGTATACCACAATACACTGAGGTCCTGGTTTCCTGCGCATAGTTCTTTGCATGAGCAGAATCCCTGCAACAGTGTCAAACGCTCAGTGCTTACCATTCAACTCCTCGCTCCACTACCGGTGAAAGTCACACCACTTTGTTATTTGGGAGAGCCATCAGTACTAAACTGTCACAATGGCCAGTAGAGCGTTCCTTTGCTCACAAAGTTTGGGTCACTGACATGTTGGACCTGGCCCTCTCCCTAGACTTTTTGCCTTCCTCCTATTTTTCGACCTTCTTTTTGTTGGTGTTAGGACTCTAGGCACTTTGCTACTGCTAACCAGTGCTAAAGTGCATATGCTCTCTCCTCTTAAACATGGTATTTTTTGTTTTTCCATGATAGTATAGTGCACTGTGTGTGCCTAAATCAAATACTACAAGTGGACATGCAGCACTGATTGTGCCAACCACATGAGTAGCCCTGCAAACATGTCTCAGGCCTGCCACTGCAATGCCTCTGTGTGCAGTTTTAAACCGCCACGTTGACCTGGCAAGTGTACCCACATGCAAAGCCCTAACCTTCCCTTTTATTACTTATAAGTCACCCCAAATGTAGGCCTTAGGCAGCCCCATAGGTAGGACATATACAGATGAGTTTTACTTGTCCTGGTAGTAAAAAACTGCTAAATTCATGTTTCACTACAGCAAGGTCTATCTCTAAGCATGGGTGGATCTAGCGGATCTCGCGTACGCGAATTTGCGAATTTACGGATTTGCAATCCGCAAAAATATGCGAACTCTCGCGGATGTGCGGATTTTTACGTTTTTTGTGTTGGCGAGCGTTCGCGAGGATTTGTGGACCATTTCGCAATTGCGAACTTACTTTTCGGCTCGCAACGGCCGCGACTATGTTGTTTCTACGTCTGGTTTATCATCACAGGTTCACAGCACCCTCTGTTTCACCACTGCCACCCTCTGGTACACCCATGCCACCCTCTGGTACATCCTCACTGCCACCCATTAGGTTTGTTTATCACGGTAGATTATGGGGGTGAAAAAAAGCAAGCACACCTGCCCTGCTTCAACTGCCATGAATTAATTTGGGGTTGATTAATGTGTCAGTGATTTAGAAACTTCCAGTCTGGCTGGCACCTGCTTCCTTCCTTATCTGTAATTTGCTTTCTGTTGCAGTGAAAGCAAGCACACCTGCCCTTCTTCAACTGCCATGAATTAATTTGGGGGTGATTAATGTGTCAGTAATTTTTAAACTTCCAGGCTGGCTGGCACCTGCTTCCTTCCTTATCTGTAATTTGCTTTCTGTTGCAGTGCAATTTTTTTTCACAGGACCTTTATGGTCTACTTGTAGCTATTCTATGAGCCTGCTGTTTGGGTCATAGCAGGGTCATAGAATAGTTGCAAATAGGCAACTGAACTCTGGAGGGGCCCCTCAGGAAGCACTAGAGTGAATGGTTACTAATGTTAAGTTTGAACTTTTGCACCTGGTGATTGCTTTCAGTTTAGCAAAAATCGTTTTTCTGCAATTTCGCGCGATTTGCGGGGCGCGAATCCGCGCGAGATCGATTTCGGAAGCCGCGAATGCGCGCGAATACACTATTTTTTTTTTTTGCGGCGTGTATGTTCGCGCGATTTTTTGCGTCTTCGCAAGGCGCTTGTAGTGATACGTTTGCGAACTTACCCATGCGGTCGTACACGGGCGCGGCCATCTTGTTTGCGTGACGTAATTCCGTTTCCGGCCGCTATGTGTAATCTCGCAAAGTGTGCTGCTCGCTAGTACAATTTCGCGCGTGATCGCGAGGAAAATCTTGCGCGAACTTACCCACGCGGTCGTGAATGGGCGCGGCCATCTTGTTTCTTATTCATTGCTATGGTTCTGGGCATGCTTTCTGTATCCTCTCTGAATCTCTGCCATCCTTTGCTTGTTTGAAGTTTATTTGATCTATTTTACTTATTATCTATCCCTCTATTTTTCTAGCTCTATATTTTTGTGTTTTCTGCTACTTTTAGTTAATTTTAAACTACTTTTTTAAACTCTTTTCTTTTCTTCTTCCCTATTCTATTTCTTCTTTATCATTTAACTTCATTTCTGCCCAGACCATGGTAAAGGGAGCCGGGAAGCACCCTGAGAAGGGGAAGGGTCCCGCACCCCATGCCCGGCTCCCATGTGGGCGTTTGAGGGGGGAGCAAGTGATGCCACGGGAGATCTTTAGCGCGGAGGAGGTGGCCGCACTCATCTTCTACGTCCAGTGAAGGACTGGACTTTTAAGTACCAGCGGTGCCAGGGGACAACACCTGAAACCTTCGTAGGATACCTGTTCGGCGCACAAGTGACAGAGACACGGGACACTTCCTTCGGCGTCAAAGATCAGCGTTTATTACTGCAGGGATGCAAAAGTCATGGGAAGTACAACAGAGTGTAGGTTCCAAGAGCCTGCTTCAAATTGCAAATGTGCGTCGCTCCTTTTATACACATTTTCAGCATTCAATAACGTAACGAACAAAAGGTTACAACTCAGTTCCCACAATAAACTTAAAAGGCTTCATTCATGGTGTCGGAAACCCGGAACATAATCACAGTAACATTTGTCGGTTCCCAACTGTAAAAGCACATTATCCTGCTGCTATGCACATTCCACTCTAGTTGTAAAAGGACAAGAGTAAGAGACAGGAACAGGTGCAAGGAAGTCAGACAACAGAAGGAGAAGGAGTGTGGAGGTTGTATCGGAAGCGTAATCCCAACATCAAAGGATTCGAGCCGAGCGCATGCAAGGCTGAAACAATAGGCCAACGTGGGAAGATTACCCAGCTGCGGAGACATCTGTCTCTGCCGTGTCATCCCCCAGTCTCGGTAATCACAGGGTCATGAGGCGGACATTTGTCTGTTCGCTGACTACGTGAGGGCAAGAGACAAAATGGATGCCGTATCTAAAATGGAACCCGAGGGTAAAAATGAAGAAACCTGTAAATAAGACGAACCCTTCTAAGTAGCGTAGCGAAAATGCGTACATCTATTAATCTCGTTATTTACGGTTCATAGATACCACCCTCGCTAGCATCGTAACGGTTCTCATTGCTCCTCAGACGCTCCTTTTGCCCTCATGTAGGCAAGCACTAGTCGGAATCATAATCAATTTCGATATTCATCAGATCATTCAAGTGTTGCTGGAACATCATCTTATTCATCAATGTCTCGCCGGTAACAGATGGCCTTCTTATACACGTTGTAGCACAAAGGCCACATAAGGCAGGACCACACTGCACACAAAGACAACACGTAAATGTAAATGTAAATGTAAATGTACAGGAATTTATATAGCGCAAATCACCAAGCGGTTTCTAAGCGCTTGCTTAGGGAACCCGTCCTGGTATTCCCCTGTGAGATAACCCCGGCAGGGTATCCGCAAGGTGAAAGCCAGGCATCCCGCCGCGAGGGGCCGTTGTGGAGATTAAGCAAGCTATTGCCCAGAGTCGCAGAGTGTGAACCCGTGAATTGAGTAGGCACCGGAGTGAGAATTGTCGAGTCCATGGACATTTTAGGACTCAAGACCCCGCCGAGCCGGGAATTGAACCCTGGTCCCGGCTGATCTCTGCTTCCAGGTCTGCCTCCTCTAACCAGTGAGCCACACTTCTCCACCGAACAGAAACGTCACAACAACCCCTATAATCATCAGAATTTTCCAACCCCAAGTTGACATCAGACCCCAAAACCATCCTAGAAGCGTCCAATCTCCCTCGTCCACGTGTATGGACTCTGAGATTTTATGCAACTTCGAGATGGCTTGGTAAACCGTTGGAGCGTTATCAGGTATGAAAATGCAGCAGCTCGAATGGATGACCTTGCACACACCACCTCTGTCTGCTAGTACTATGTATAGAACCATACGGTTCTGCAGCGTCATAAGCCTATCCGCTTGAAGCTCTGCTGTCAGATTGCCAAGGGCGCTTGCAGTTATGTTAGCAGTTGCTTCCACTACACGAGTTAACTGTCTCAGATTCCTGCTATTGACCATAGGGCCCCAAAACGGTAGGAAACCCTTAAAGAAATCTCCTGCTTCTTGACCGGCAGTATCTTCTTTACGAATGACACCTCTCACAACTCTAGTTTTGTGATAATCTGAGGCAACAGTGAAAGTCGGAGTCAAAAGATTCGCGATATAGCAGGTACCCGAGAAGTCATGAGGTAACCACGTATATGGGCGATCATAACATACAAAATAGGTACCCTTGGCAGTCAGAAAGACAGGGGAAGAGAGCATTGGTAAAACGTAAGTATCAACACAAGCACTCTTCCCAAGCTGAGCTCTCGGATTGCGACCAAGACCTTGCAGACAGAAATGACCGAGATGAGGTACGATCCAGATTGGAGATGAGCTTTTAAACTGCCTATCATTCACTGATGCACTATACTCGACCTCACTCAGATCCTTATAAGCTCGCACCTCTTCCTCTGGGATAAGTGTTGCGTCAAAAATATCTCTATTTAAATCTGCAATGGCTATCGCCAAAGACTTGTGGTACGGGCCAGGACCAAGGTCTGCAGAGTGAGGCTCTCGATGGGGGTAGGAATCTAGTGCACTACGGAACATGGTCTGGAATGCTCGAGCTGACCCCTGGGGGCTATAAGGAAGAACAAAATACGGAATACCCTTATCCATGGTATGTGGCATTAACCCACATACCCAACAATTGGTAGTGTTCATCACTAACTGATGCTGATGTAGAAGTTGAACAAAAGAATTGTTCATAAATTCCGCACGTCTGACCTGTTCATGTTGGGGCAGAAGATGGAAGGAATGTGGGGACATAGTGGAAACAGAAGTTAAATCAAGAGAAGGAGGAGTAGGTAAAGTAGAAGGCAGCAATGATTGAAAACCAAAATATACTCCACCCACCAGCAGCATAGAAACAGTTAGGAACAACATAAAAACCTGTAACAAAAAACATTTTTTTCGAAATGTCTTGTGCAGTTTGGATCTTTGCGCCACCATTTTCTCAATTTCCAACAGCTTAGAAGGCTCCATCTTCTAAAAACCGTCCGTGACGTTCTTGACGCACTTCGTTCTGAGTAGCGATTATCAATCCCCAGGAGTTCCCAGAAATCGACAAAAGTAATCGACCTAGTGTCAGATACCTGCTAAACAGGAGGATGTACCCGCACGGCCTTACGGTTAACCGAGATGAAAAGGGTTTTAATCAAGAGTCCGTTGAATTCAATATACGCCTCCTAGCTGTAAGGAAAAAGGTACACAATATATATATATATATATATATATACATATGTAATGTCCACAATTTTTATGGCAACAATAGAGGTGATGTAGATTCAAAAAAATTAAAAAAACAGAATTTATTAGTCTGTTAGCGCGGTCGAAGAAAGTATTGACTTCTTCCGGGGCGAGTCTGCTCTTCAAACAGTGGATCAGACGGCAAAGGAGTGTTCGATTGTTCACGCAATTGTTCAGAACTTGAATTTTCCAATGTTGCTGAAAAAGGGTTAACTCCGGATGGTTCAACAGGGGTGTCGGGTCTTACTGTGTTATCTCCTACGAGCTGCGCGTCACTCAACGGCACGTAATTTAGAGGGACGTAAGTTTCAGACGAGCCGAATCCTTCTCTGATCCAACTATCTGCTGGCAATGGGAGCGGAATTTTCTTGGTGTGGGTGGCATGCACCCAATGCTTTCTCCCTTCCAGCCGAACCGCAGTCCTCGTTGCCAGCAACACCTGGTAAGGTCCCACGAACCTTGGCTCAAGATTTCGTTTTCGTCCAAAGTTGCGGGTAAGAACCCAATCACCTGGTTGGAGCCGATGACCAGGACCCTCTGTTTGTGTCGGTAGAGCCTCCAAGACCTGTTGATGAATCAAACTCAATTTAGCAGTCAGATCATAGAGATAGTCAATTAACATTGGATATTCAAGTCTGTCAAATTCTTTAGGCCTCGGGACTCCCCAAATGTTCGCAGGACGGCCGAACACAATCTCATATGGGCTGAGCCCTACTCGAGAGTGCACAGTCGCTCTGGTCGATAAGAGAGCTAAAGGCAAAGCGTCGGGCCATGATAGACCAGTCGTTGCCTGGATTTTGGCAAGTTTCAGTTTCAGAGTGCCATTATACCTTTCCACTAAACCCGCAGACTGAGGATGATTAGCACTATGAAACTTCTGATTTATGCCAAGACCACGACATACACTCTTCATTACACTTCCCACAAACTCACTTCCGTTATCTGACCATACAATCCGCGGCATTCCATACCTGGGGAAATATTCTTTGAGTAGAACCTTTGCTGTGGACAGGGCAGTATTATCCTTTAGGGGGTAAGCCTCAATCCATCTGGAGAACGCACAAACTACAACCAAGACGAACTTCAAATTATTGCATCTCTCCATGTGGATAAAGTCTAACTGAATAATTTCAAAGGGACATGTGGGAGGAGCAAAATGACCACGTGGAGTGGGGGTGCCCTTGCCGGGATTATACATCAAACATACCATGCAATTTTTAACCACTCTCTCCTCACATTTAGTAATTCCATCATTCTTCCATACGGGCGACAGCAACCTACATATGCCTTTCATATTAATGTGTGATGTACCATGAGCCATAGTAACAACAGCAAGCACGCATGCATCTGGTAACATCCATCTCTGCTTTTCCGACAAATCAACCCAACATCCATTCTCGTCTAACTTTCCCGTACTTTCTTTCCACTGAGTCTTTTCCATCTCAGTAGCTTCATCCTGTATCTTCTTCACACTCTCAACTGTGTCCTCACACATACTAGTCTCCGCTGGCCATCTTACTGAATTCGCAACGTACATTCGATTTGTCAGATCTCTAGCCGTCTCCTTCGCAATCTCATCCGCAAACGCATTACCGCGGCCAACATCATCCGTCACCTTCCGATGCGCACTACATTTGATTATTGCCACCTCTTTAGGCAATGTAAGTGCTTCCAAAAGGTCATTCACAAGCTGTCCGTGTTGAATCTTCGTACCATGCGACGTCAAAAATCCTCTTTCTCTCCACAATCGACCAAAACTATGCGCCACACCAAAAGCATACTGGCTGTCTGTAAACACATTCACCCGCTTCCCTCTGGATAACACACACGCTCTCGTCAAGGCGATCAACTCAGCCGCTTGGGCCGAATTCTGACTCAATCTCGCAGATTCCACAGCCGTACTCAATGTTACTACAGCATACGCAGTCGTCACATCACCATTTGGTAACTTAAAACATGAACCATCCACATACAAGGTACCATCGGGATCTACCAATGGAGTGTTTTTCAGGTCAATACGGCCCTTCGTCTCTTCTTCAGTTCTCAAATAGCAATCATGTGGTGTTACATCACTTAATTCCATGTCGATCGGCAACAACGTTGCTGGATTCAACACATTACACCGTTTTATCCGTATGTGACTTGCCAATAACGTCAACTCATATCCAGACAACCTTGCGCTCGTCAAATGTTGAGTTTTCGTTCGGTTCAAGAGAGTGTCGACTGCATGCGGGACCATCACCGTGAGCATATTATCCATGACCAGACCTGCGGACTGTCGAATGGACGCCGCAGCTGCCGCTGTTGCTCTCAAACAACTCGGCAAGGCTCTAGCTACGGGGTCTAAGGTCGAAGAAAAATATGCGCATGGACGCTGTTTGTCGCCAAATTGTTGTGTCAGAACACTCAACGCACAACCGTCCCTCTCGTGAATATAAAGTGTGAATGGCTTATTGTAATCAGGAGTACCCAACACAGGAGCCGAACACAACGCATCACGCAATTCAGAAAAACTTTTCTGACACTCTTCAGTCCATGGCAAAGGAGATGAAACATCCTTGCACGTAAGGGCTATCAATGGTTTCGCCGACAATGAAAAATTTGGAATCCATTGTCTGCAGTATGACGTAATACCTAGAAAGGCACGTACATCTCTCTGAGTCTTTGGCACAGTCATTCGAGCAATCGCTGCAATTCTCTCTGGGGTCAACCTTCTCCCATCCTTTGACAGTAAGTGACCTAAGTAGGTTACTTCTTGACAACAATATTGTAGCTTAGAAGGTGACACCTTGTGATGTAAGTCACATAGGTGCTGCAACAATGATACTGTAGCGGTTTTGCAAATAGCCTCTGTATCAGCTGCCACTAATAGGTCGTCAACGTATTGAACTAAGGCTGCGCCTGTCGGCAACACAAATGCATCAAGCTGACTTTTAAGTGCTTGGCTATATATCGATGGACTCTCACAGTAGCCCTGTGGTGCGCGTTTAAATCTAAAACTGCGACCACCCAGTGAAAATCCGAATAGGTCTCTGCTTTCCTCAGCGATCGGAATACTAAAGAAAGCATTCTTTAGGTCGATTACCGTGAACCAGGAGGCCGAAGCCGGAATCAGGGTCAACAAAGCCGTGATGTCAGGCACCACAGGAAACTGGGGAATCACGATTTTATTTACTTCTCGTAAATCAATTACAAAGCGGTATACAGGTGGTTTAGTTGGATCGGTGTGTTTCAAAATCGGTAACACAGGACTATTACACATATTGCCTCGAGTTTCTTCAATGACATCTTTTTCGATCAGGTCATAAATGATCGCTAATAGTGCTCGCTCACCATCAAAAGAGATACGATACTGTGGTATACGTGGGAAACGCACGTTCGATTTCAACTGAACCACATAAGGTGGGATGTTCAATAAGCCTACATCATTGGGACCCGTAGCCCATAACGACGCAGGAAGGGAACTCAATTCCGGTGGGAACTTATCAATTGATAAGTACATAGGAGAGATCGTTCTCTGACCTAATGTAAGCTCCACTCCCGCAGGAGAGCAGTACAAAGTCGCATATAACCGTTTTAACAAATCCAAGCCCAAAAGATTCTCACCACAACCAGTAGATAAAATCAATGGGGCCTCTAGCTCATGAGGACCAATCGTAAGGGACAAAGGGCTAGAGACAGGATTGCTAACAGGGGCGCCAGAGAATCCAATGGAAACATTTGTTAAGCCGGACAAAGGTGCGCCAGGGAGTTTCGAATGCATGATGGAACTTTTCGTTGCACCAGTGTCTAACAGAAAAGGCTCAACTACGCCAGATGTAGCAACTGCGACGTAAGGCCCACTCTGATCAACCGGAACTGATGCTACTCCCTCTCTCTGTCGGTGGCTGTCCTAGTAGTGGTTACCTGCATCAATCTCATGTTCGACGTAATAATCGTCCACATGATACTGTGCTGATTTATCGGACCTCGCATTTCGTTGGTCAAAATAATTATTCGCGTCTGATGGGGTATGAGGGCGCTCATGATTTTGATTTTGAGGGGCACCGCGGCCTCTACCTCGGGGTGCTTGTTGAGGACCACCACGACCCCCTCATGCCGACACACCGTTAAGCCGGTCACGCAAAGCTGGGCAATCATATTTTATATGGCCCTCTCTTCTACAATATGCACACTGATTATACCCAAGCGTAGATCTAAAGTCGGAGAAGTCAGATCGTGACTGCATCCTGGAAGATTGTAATTGTGGTCGATATTGCTGTTGAGAATCATTTTGATTTGAACGTGGAGGATACGCTTGCTGTAACAGAACCTTCGTTTTAAGCTCCTTCGTTTTCTTGTCTGAACGATCACTTTCTTCCTTTTCCCTATTCTCATAGTATTGAGCTGTCGCTAATATTTGAGCAGTAGTTGAAACCGCCCAAGCACTTTCTGAATTTTTAAATTTGTTGCATAGCTCAGGCAACAAATTCAATACAAATTTATCAACAAATAACCGTTGGCCTCCCTCGGTGCCCATATCCTGACCACTATGATCGACAAATGCCTCTTCGAATCTGGTAAAGAAATCGGAGACACTCTCGTCCTTCTTTTGCTTACAAGCTGCTAATTTATCCCAATTTACCTTCATCGCTGGCATGAGCGTTTTCATAAGTGTAATGATTTTCTGAGGCAGCTCCGTAATTAACTGCTCAGGCTTAGCCCCACCAACTTGTCGTCCATCTGCCGCTACTAGTGTAGCCCAGTCACCACCTAACTCAACTAAATGATTCTCTTGGCGAATTTTCGCCCAAATCGGTTGTGGTACGACATTGCCAAACAGCATGTCGATGTCCGCAAGATTCATAACACTAGCGTCTACCAGTTGAGACAACTCCTTATAATAACCTGCCGGATTCTTGCGTGGATCAGGTAAAGATTGTTTCACCTGCAAAACTTCTGATCGCTTCCATGGGAGGTGTATCCAAACTCTCTGAAAGTATGGCGGAATCACAGGATTAGCTTGCGGGTCACCTGGCATGTACACTGGCGGAACCTCTCTCATAGGATACTGACCAGAGTTCGTTTTCTGAGTATCGGGATCGTCATCAAACGACACTCGAGAAAACACCGTTCGCCGTAAGGCTAATAATCGCTCTAATGCACGTCGTACATCTCCACCTACAATCATGCCGTTTGAAAATTGACTCTGAAGTTCAGTCATATCGGGCGGTACATTATCTAAATCATCATTATACCATTCTTCTCTCAAAAAGTTACACATTTCTTCAAACACAAATCTCTGAGTGGGCTCATTAAACTGAGAAAACGTATCAAAGACCACGCGCGGCGGGTAGTTAGCAGGGTGTCTTATCCATCTACGCGCCATAGTTACCAACGTGGCACTCTCCCTTCCACCAGGGATTTGACTGCGCCTCTGAGGAGTTTCAGAGACATCGGGTCGAAATAACGATCCAGAAAGTGGGGAGTAAAGAGTAGCGACAGTATTAGGGATACGATTACGAACAGAAGGAGAAAAAAGAACAGGAGCAACAACATTAGAAGTGAACGTAGGGGCAGCAGAGGTAGCCGGGACGGCTGAGGTAACAGGAACAATTGACTGAGGGGGTACAGGCAAAGGAGCAGTAGGAATAGGACCAGGTGGTAGGACAAACGCAGGACCAACAACAGGCTGACCAGCAGCCGCTGGGACTACAGGAGGAACTACGGGAGGAGCTACAGGAGGAACTACAGGGGGAACTACAGGGGCTGTAGCACCCTGTGCATAAGGAGGTGGCGATTTCATCAAATACGCTAACAGAGGATCCTCCTTCGAGTCCTCTTCTGTCTTATCAAGACTAGTTGATAATACCGGATAACATTTGTCTATTCTCATGTGATGTAGTCTAGTAGAAACTTCTATTTCTTTTTCTTCTTTATCTCGCTGACATTGTTGTACAACTTGCATTATCGGGACGATACCTTCTTTACGATTCTTTTTAAGCTGTTTGATTTTTTTCTGTTTGGCCTCTTTATGCCACAAACGAAGGGAATCAAACATAGCTGGCCTAGCTTTCTTCTTAAATAATTTAGTTTCTAGATTATCTAAAATCTCCATTTCAAAACTTCCGTGTGGTGGCCAACTAAGGACACCATCCTTTCTCGTATAACGGACCCAACAGTCACTATATATAATAGGGCCCACACCATGTCGACTATAGAGCTCATATATCGGAGTTCCAGCTGGAGGTATCGGACACGAGTCCTCCAACCGGGAATCCTTGTTGCAACATTTGAAGAAACCAATGAAACCACTATGGCTAGGCATCATGCACACTAACCAAGTATCAAACTTCAAGGGTTACCAAAGTACTATATCTTCGTGAAAGACAAAACCCTCGGTTTTTGGCAATTGCAACTGTCAAATAACAACTAAGGACCAACAACTAAGCACCACAAATGCAATGGAACCATGCAAACAACTAAGCACCAACAACTAAGGACTGGGAGCAACCCACAAATACTTAACTGAGAGCTCGATGGCGTCACCAGGAAGGCCCGTCTATCGTCTCGCCATACAAAGGACTACGCCAGGCACCAAAACAGGTCGACAGTCAGAGCATCGATCCGTTGCAGCCGTCAGGAGGCGGGAATCTTCGCGGGAAAAATCTTTGGACCACTTATTTCGACAACAGGATCGATGAAGCGGGGTGCACCTTTTCCTCGGAGATTTCACACGAAGTTCCTCGCAATCGTCAGGATTTGGACCGGTACCGCTGATGTCGCCCCGCGTTGGGCGCCAACTGAAGGACTGGACTTTTAAGTACCAGCGGTGCCAGGGGACAACACCTGAAACCTTCGTAGGATACCTGTTCGGCGCACAAGTGACAGAGACACGGGACACTTCCTTCGGCGTCAAAGATCAGCGTTTATTACTGCAGGGATGCAAAAGTCATGGGAAGTACAACAGAGTGTAGGTTCCAAGAGCCTGCTTCAAATTGCAAATGTGCGTCGCTCCTTTTATACACATTTTCAGCATTCAATAACGTAACGAACAAAAGGTTACAACTCAGTTCCCACAATAAACTTAAAAGGCTTCATTCATGGTGTCGGAAACCCGGAACATAATCACAGTAACATTTGTCGGTTCCCAACTGTAAAAGCACATTATCCTGCTGCTATGCACATTCCACTCTAGTTGTAAAAGGACGAGAGTAAGAGACAAGAACCGGTGCAAGGAAGTCAGACAACAGAAGGAGAAGGAGTGTGGAGGTTGTATCGGAAGCGTAATCCCAGGATCAAAGGATTCGAGCCGAGGCTGAAACAATAGGCCAACGTGGGAAGATTACCCAGCTGCGGAGACATCTGTCTCTGCTGTGTCATCCCCCAGTCTCGGGAATCACAGGGTCATGAGGCGGACATTTGTCTGTTCGCTGACTACGTGAGGGCAAGAGACAAAATGGATGCCGTATCTAAAATGGAACCCGAGGGTAAAAATGAAGAAACCTGTAAATAAGATGAACCCTTCTAAGTAGCGTAGCGAAAATGCGTACATCTATTAATCTCGTTATTTACGGTTCATAGATACCACCCTCGCTAGCATCGTAACGGTTCTCATTGCTCCTCACCAGCGCCGCCTCCCCAAGACCATCCTGGGAGGCGGCAAGATCGCAACCGGCTATGGCATCCGGGAGCACCGGAAGCGGTGGGAGAAGGTGTGCCGGGCCATGTTTAAGCTCTCTGGGGTCCGGCGCACCTATAACCAGGCCACCCACCGCTGGACGGATGTCATGGACCGGGAACGGGACTTGCTGGACGCGCTCGGCGTAGAGGTCCCCGGGCTTGGTGAGTAGTAGTAGCTATTTCTAGCTATTTCATCACTACTCTGTTTTATCCGGCTCTGTTATTTGCAAATCTTTGTTCTTTACCAAGAGCAATAATGCTGCCGATTACATTGTAGGTAAATTATATTTCAAAATCTTCTATGCATTTCAGGTGCACTGCTCTCCTTCTCAGTAGCCTTGCTTCTACTATGCTTATTTGTTTTGTATTTTGTGTTCATTTCATTGGCCTGAGAAACTATGTATGAGTGTAGTGTAAAGAACTGCGTAATGCTAGACACTAAGGGTCATATTTTCAATTACCGGCGCATCCCTGCAAAGTAGCAGGGATGCGGCAGTAATTGTGCGCCATGCCACCACCACCACCCATGGGCCCAAAACGTCACAGAAGCCTTACACATCTGTGCCGTAAAGGCGGCGCATTGCTGGAGTTGCGTGCCAACGATGGCGCAGCTCCAGCAATGCTCTGGGGTGCCCTATCTCCCCAATGCTGCATCAAGCCGTACGTCGGCTTCAAGCAGGCGCAGGGTTTCAATCACGCATCATTGTCCTAAAAGTGACTGATTGACATCTTGTAGATTTCCCTCAGCCACTTTTAGGATTCGTTCCTGCGCAGGAACACCCTCCCTTGCACCGGAGGAATGGAGGAATGTGAGCCGCAAGGGACTTCTAAATCAGCCCCAACAGACTGAAGTCCAGTACTTCCTTTTAGACACTTGGCTATAAGAAGAAATAGTGGTGGTGGTCGGTGGATTGATAGTTTGAGTATTCACTGATCTGCAAGCACGATGGACTTTGTCTGTCACTTCGCGTGCTGCGGACTGCTGCCTGCCAGGCCTAGGCAAACCTTTTTAGTAGTCTGTTTAGTGAGTTACATAGGAACTTTCAAAGTCAACGGTCCGCAAATCAGGCAATACGAATAACGTAGTATACCACATGAGATTGGTCGATATATCCCATGGAATAGTTGTCTTATCTATTTGCTATTTCTCCAAAATATTTTGTTATTGTTCTTTTGAAATGTTTGATTTGGTTGACAAATCTCATCCATGTTTTCTGGTCTTTCTTTCTTTCATGTTGTACATCAGCTCCCCCCAAGGGCAAGAGGACACAGGAGGAGGAGGAGGGTGCTGTTCAGGAGGATGCAGGCCAGGATCGGGCAGGCGAGGGCTCCTTTGCTGGCCCCAGTAAGTTTTAATTTTAATATAGAGTACCTATTTTTTCCTAGCGTTCCTCATTCGATTTTTTCTAAATCGTCTTTGATGTTCTTGTAGACTGGATCTAAATTCTTATCCTGCCTCGACTATGACTCCCTGTGGTATTACTAGATTATTCTTATTAGTCTGTCTGTGTAGCTAACTAAGATTGCACATTTGGCAATTCCATTGGACTCCCATTCTAGTCAGCAATAGCTCTATGCACTGAGTGCAGTCCTCTGGTATTGTCCATAATGTCTTTTCAAGTCTTCTAAATGTTTATGCTTTGACAATTGCCAACAATAAAAAGGTGAATGACCACCAAGAAAGAATAAGATACTACTTTACTTTTGGTTTGGATAGTAGGACAATCCATTCTACTACTGTTGCAGGGACAAATCTGCACAAACAGAACTATGGACACTAAATAATGCATTGCTTAGCTTATCAATTATAATAGGTGCTGTTAGACTTTCCACATACCTCAGTGATAACAGACTTTGTAGTTGAACCCCCAATCTCCTTACTGACTAGATAGTGTGGCAGAGTCATTTAGCTCCCAAAGTCACCGATGATTGATCCCCAATGATGATTAGATTATCCAACGCAGGACAAGAGTACGGAGTCAGAGTCAAGAAGTGTCAGAGGCACGGACTCATGCTTGCAAAAATTCCAAAACCTTTAGCTCATCCACTCTAGTCTGGAGGACCAAAAACCACAGAGTCTATTTAAGTTTAAAAGCTTTATTAAAAGTAAACACATTTATTAAAATCAACTTTGTCATAAAACTAAACGTTTAACTGAAAATGGAAAAGTGCTTAGTGCTGACGATTAATTGGACACATTTCTTGTGGTCGAGCCGAGCTCTCACCTGGTTTGAACTTGATCCTGCTCGTGTTCTTAGAAGTCAAGCTTCTGTCTGTTAGGAGAAAAAGTGGTGCGTGTTAAAAATAAAAAGCAAGCATTCATCAGTTGTGCCAAAAAGTGCTGCAAGACAACAGCCTTCCCTGGAAAAAGGGACATTTTTACTTTAGAGTATACAGTTACAAATTATTACATTGTATTTCGTTTTTTTAACATTGCTTTATTCCTCCTAGACCAAATATTATATAGTAGTGAGTGGTGTATTTCTAACATTCTTAAATGTACTTTGTAGGTGTAACATCTGGTGGCGGGGCCAGCGCGGAGGTGGTGGTGTTGGACGAGGACTCTGGGGAGGATGCGGTGCAAGTGCCGGACGTTCCTGTGAGGGTTCACACGGTGGTGGCGGGAAGAGGTAAGCTATATATTCCTTACTTATTGAGATTGAAGACTGCATAGTGTGCTTTCTGCACGGGTGTATTATAAATCAACCAGGTAGTATCCTCCTCTAAATGTACTTCGACTTAGCTGTGAAGTTTTTGGTGAGAAGAATCCCAATAAGATCTTAGATGAACTTGATGGATGGGATGATCGAAAAGCGAAAGAAGGGTGTAAGTAAGTGTGGAAGGACGAGAAATTTTATGATGGCTGGCAAAGAAGAATGATATGTGTTTGCTTGGTCCCCGAGGTGGCTGGGAAGGAAAGAATATGGTATGGTGCATGGCTGGGTCAATGATGAAGCAAGGATGGGTGGAAGGAGAACAGCCTGGGTGGGTGAAACAGAAACTGTATGTGTGCATATACTTTGAATGGATGGATGCCTGGAGCATGGTATTATCTGACTCTTAGATAGCATATGTGTATCTAGAGAGAGTAGATGGTCACTGGATGAACTAAGTGTTACCTTGAAGAGCATGTAACACCGCACCCGCACGTCCGTTCCAGTGTAGGGAAGGCAAGGAAAAGAAGTTGTAAATTTGTCCAATACTACCATGAATAGTAGCAGTAGTTTGTATTGCAACTGCAAGCACAGCATATATCCGGTTATTACGGTGGACACTCCGTACCTCTCTTAATAACTTTAGCTTAGTAGTAGTACGTCATTCATGTGTGGGTGTATCACTGTTCACTCAATAATAAGCAAAGCACCTAAAGTCATCCCATATGTCATCAAATACATCCCATGTGAAGTGATAGATAATCAAATTTTTTAGCTTCTTAATTTTCCTTTACTAGTACTTATTTGCACTGTAGGGTGAAAGGTAAATTAATTAAGCAGTAGCCCTTGTAACAGAGTATTCCCAGTGCCACCCGTAATAGAAAAGTAATAGCTTCACCACCTGCATGTACTGGACCGGTACAGTAACGCAAGTCTGTCTCACTCATCATGGTGTGCGTCTGTTTTTCTCGGGTGCAAGTACACTGCGCTGGCATTCTGCCGGCTTGCATAAGATAACGTACCAATTTTCCTAAACAAGAGAGAAGAAGAAGAATAAGACTGGTGTACTGTCATAGTCGACTGTAATGGAAGTCCATAGTGGTCGTAGAATTTGTTCATTAAACTCCCACTAATGATAGAGCAAGGATGCAGAAGTGGGAGGTTAGATAGATACTGTCCTCAATAGTTATGTACTGTGCTTTCAATTTGCTACTTGTACTGTGACACAACTTTCGGCTCAATCACTTTGTGTTATTAATGTTAAGGAGCATTGGTTACAGACTATGTCTTTCTTTCTTCATATAGTTGCACCTTCCAAATCGACATCACGGAGGGAGCAGGCTCGAATGGCCCGGCAACGGAGGATGGATGCCACTGTCGCCGAATATCAGCGGCTGGTGGCCCTGGAGGAGGAGGACACGCAGTCAACCGGTGGAACCACAACATCCTCCACTGGGACAGCTGCATCCTCCTCCGTGTCCCCACGGGCTGCCAGACAGCGCAGTGCTCCAGCAGTACGGAGCCGGGCTACCAAAGCCAACCGCCACCGCCAAGCAGCAAAGACATCAGCTGCCCCCCACAGGAGTTGCAAGGCACGCCAGCGCCGCTTATCCCTACGAATGTCCTACCTGGAGCAGGAGGTCCTTAGCTACAAGAACTTGGTGGAGGGCCTCCGCTTCGACCATGCCACCCTCCGCAAGGAGTAGGATGCCCTGGCCGCAAAATTCAACAGCACCCTCCAGTAGTGTAGTGTCCCTTGCCCTTTTTTTAGAGACTTTGGGGGGGTGGGATTTGGGAGTTGGGTTCTTTTTGGGACTTTTGAAAGACAATCGTTGGGGTTAGGGAGGGTCTTGAGGGAGATTATTTTGTTAGGGCTACATAAATATAATTTTTTTAACTTTATCTGACCATACCTGTTTTTTACTGCTTTTGAGTCTGGTGGGTGGGGGTTTAACAGTAAGTTTGTTTTCCTGAAGAGTCCTAGGACTTTAGTAGTACTACCGTCAATCTCTCGTCTAGTCCTAATAGTCCATTATACTACCTCCCACCAAACGCTTATCTTACCTGTAATTTGTGTTTGAAAGTAGGGCTAGGCCCAGGGCTGGCTCCACGGGAAATGGGGATTAAGGTTGGCAATCCTGGGCAGATGAAATGTCCTCATTGCGGTGGTACTAGTGGTGTGACACAGTGGCAGTTGCATGCCTATGGAAAAAAAGAAAACGAAACCTGGTTTGTCCTTACTGTAGCATTACAACGATTACGGTACGATAGAAAATATAGCAGGTGACAGTACACTAGAACAGTGCCACAATGTAGCCTAACAAATGGTAAAGTATTGCAAGTATAACTAGTACTTGCGTTGAATTTATTTGACATTGGCTCCTACTACTACAAGAAATAGTACTGAAGCTGAGTAAGTCTAGAATATATCCTCGGATTCCTTCACCAGCCTGTTGCTATGACCTTATCCTCCCCGCTCCGTCCACAGACACGGCGTGGAACTCTGGAACCTCCTCGACGCTACATCACCGGACGTCGCCTTCCTCACGGAAACCTGGATGAACGCCTCCTCTGCACCCGACATCGCCATCGCCATCCCGGACGGGTACAAGATCATCAGGAGGGACCGCATCAACCAGACCGGAGGTGGCATCGCCATCGTCCACAGGAACACCATCCGCATCACGACCGACGCCAACGACTCCTTCGCCGCAGCCGAACATCTCCACTTCCAGATTCACACCGACCCTAAGACGACCCTCAGAGGCACCCTCGTCTACAGACCCCGGGACCACGCACACAATTCAGCGAAGACATCACAGACTTCATCAGCCCGCACGCCCTCCCCTCCACTGACTACATCCTCCTCGGGGACCTCAACTTCCACCTGGAGAACAACAAGGACCGCAACACCACCGCCCTGCTGGAAAACCTTGCCAACCTCGGACTCAAGCAACTGGTCAACACCCCCACCCACTACGCCGGCCACACGCTTGATCCCGTCTTCTCTTCCAGCAAGTACATCACCTTCAGCCACGCCACCGGACTCCACTGGACCGACCACAGCTGCGTCCACTTCAGCTTCAAAAGATCCACGACCCACCACCACCCGCAACAGGTACCTCACAGGAATTGGAGCAAGATCACCACAGACCGGCTCACCACCTCCCTCAGCCAGAGCCCACCCGCCAACACAACGGACCCCAACGAAGCAGCCCGCAACTTCACACAGTGGCTGACCGCCTGCGCCGACGACCTCGCGCCACTAAAGAACCCTCCCAGCAGACCTAAAAGCAAGAAGGCATCCTGGTTCACCGACGACCTCAAGGACTCCAAGAAGACCTGCCGCACCCTCGAGAAAGCCTGGCTCCTCGACCGGACCACCGACAACATGACCGCCCTCAAACACGCTACCCGCAAGCACCACCAGCTCATCCGCACCACCAAGAAGAAATCCCTGAAGGAACGACTGGACAACAACGCCCACGACAGCAAAGAGCTCTTCACTATCGTCAAGGAGTTCTCCAACTCCAGCACCGGCACCAACGACATCACTCCGTCACAAGACCTCTGCGACTCCCTCGCCTCGTTCTTCCACCGCAAGATCGCCGACATCCACAACAGCTTCGGCGCCCCACCCACGCACCCAGCCGTCGAACCAACGCCCCCCACCGCCACCCTTCGCACCTGGACCACGGTGACCACCGAAGACACAGCCCGCACGATGAACACCATTCACTCCGGATCACCGACCGACCCCTGCCCACACCACGTCTTCAACAAGGCCGACTCCACCATCGCACCCCAACTCCGGAACATCATAAACGCCTCCTTCAACACCGCCACCTTCCCAGAGAGCTGGAAGCACGCCGAGATCAGCGCCCTCCTGAAGAAACCTACAGCGGACCCCACCGATCTCAAAAACTTCCGCCCCATCTCGCTCCTCCCTTTTCCTGCTAAAGTCATCGAGAAGATCGTCAACAGACAGCTGACCGCCTTCCTCGAGACGAACGGATCCCTCGACCCCTCGCAGTCCGGCTTCAGAGCCAACCACAGCACCGAGACCGTCCTCATCGCAGCCACCGACGACATCCGGACCCTGCTCGACAAGGGGGAAACAGTGGCCCTCATCCTCCTGGACCTCTCCGCTGCGTTCGACACGGTCTGCCACCGCACCCTAGTCCAGCGCCTCAGCAACATCAGTATCCAAGAGAAGGCACTGGAGTGGATCATCTCGTTCCTCGCCGGAAGAACACAAAGAGTCCGCCTCCCCCCGTTTCGCTCCGAGGCCACCGAAGTCATCTGCGGCGTCCCGCAAGGATCTTCACTCAGCCCCACCCTCTTCAACATCTACATGAAACCTCTCGCAGCCATCGCACGCCAGCACAACCTCAACATCATCTCTTACGCCGACGACACCCAGCTGATCCTCTCCCTCACCAGAGACCCCGACACCGCCAGAACCTGCCTACACGAAGGGATGAAAGACGTCACCGAGTGGATGAAGGACAGCCGCCTGAAACTGAACTCGGACAAGACGGAAGTCCTCATCCTGGGATCTTCGCCCTCCGCCTGGGACGACTCCTGGTGGCCCCCAGCCCTGGGCACCGCACCCAAGCCAACCGACCACGCACGCAACCTGGGCTTCATCCTGGACCCCTCCCTCTCGATGACCAGACAAGTCAACGCCGTCTCCTCATCGTGCTTCAACACCCTGCGTATGCTTCGCAAGATCTTCCGCTGGATCCCGACCGAGACCAGGAAGACTGTCACCCAGGCACTCGTCACCAGCCGACTGGACTACGGAAACGCCCTCTACGCCGGAACCACAGCCAAGCTACAGAAAAGACTCCAGCGCATCCAGAACGCCTCCGCCCGACTCATCCTGGATCTCCCCCGACGCAGCCACATCTCCAGCCACCTGAGGAACCTGCACTGGCTCCCCGTCGACAAGAGGATCACGTTCCGACTCCTCACCCACGCACACGTCTCTCCACGACCTGGGCCCCAAGTACCTCAACGACCGCCTGACCTTCTACACGCCCACCCGCCAGCTACGGTCCACCAGCCTCGCCCTCGCAGCCGTACCACGCATCCGAAGAACCACCGCCGGAGGAAGATCATTCTCTTACCTGGCTGCCAAGACTTGGAACTCCCTCCCCATCCACCTTCGGCTGACCCAGGACCATCTCGCCTTCAGGAAACAACTCAAGACCTGGCTGTTCGAGCAGTAGCATACCCCTCCCCCCAAGCGCCTTGAGACCCTCCCGGGTGAGTAGTGCGCTATACAAATGGCATGATTGATGATTGATTGATTGATAGCAAGTGTGTGGAATTATTGATGTCATTTAGTCACACATCAAGTAAAACCACACAGCCCGGGGGAAGAGGGTTAGGGTTTGGAAAATGGATGGGAATGGGGGTTTCTTTTTGGGTAGGTTTTGTTGAGAGAAGAAAAAAAAAGCACAGCATGGTCAAACAATAATTGAAGATAAAGAAATCTGGGATCAATTTAGAAGCAGAGAGAGATCCAAGAAATGCAGTCACACTCATAGAAGAAAACAATGGATACTGTATCTGTATGTTGTTGGAGTTGTCCTGTTGAATTTGGTAAGTAAGTTGCATGCAGCAAACAATTCCTCTTATTAGCGGCACTCCTCCATTCCAGCTGACGCTTCGTCCATCAATGTTGGTGACCACTGACAGAAGACACCCTGTCCACTGCCTGCCTGGCGGATGTTGAATTGCGGCTCGTTAATGTGAAGCCTGACTCCATCTTTTTTCCCCATTGCACAGACTGAAACCCGGCCTGTAATTATTGAACGGAAAACAGGAAGTGCTATTACAATACCACTGATAAACAAATATAAGGTATGTACGCTGTGTGGTGCAAAAAGTCACACTATGATTTTCCTAATAGACAGTACAATATTTTTGAAATTGCGTACTCTGTCTGAGTCACCTTTTGAAGGATAAATAAGTATGGCCAAATTAATTTAGCGGATCTTTCCCCTCAATCAATCAATCAGGTCATTTATAGAGCGCACTACTCACCCGTAGGGTCTCAAGGCGCTGGGTTGGGGGGTGGGGGTGCCGTTACTGCTCGAACAGCCAGGTCTTGAGCTTCTTCCTGAAGGAGAGGTGGTCTTGGGTCAGGCGCAGGTCGGTTGGGAGTGAGTTCCAGGTCTTGGCGGCCAGGTAGGAGAAGGACCTTCCTCCTGTTGTCGCTCTTCGGATGCGGGGGACGGCGGCGAGGGCGTGGCTGGTTGATCTGAGGAGGCGCTTGGGAGTGTAGAAGTTGATCCGGTTGTTGAGGTAGCTCGGGCCTTGGTCGTGTAGGGCTTTGTGCGCGTGGGTGAGGAGACGGAAGGTGATTCTCTTGTTGACCGGGAGCCAATGCAGATTTCTCAGGTGTCCGGAGATGTGGCTGCGTCGGGGGATGTCGAGGATGAGTCTGGCCGAGGCGGTCTGGATCCGCTGGAGTCTCTTCTGGAGCTTGGCGGTGGTTCCGGCGTAGAGGGCGTTGCCGTAGTCCAGTCGGCTGGTGACGAGGGCCTGGGTGACCGTCTTCCTCGTCTCGGTGGGGATCCACCGGAAGATCTTACGTAGCATGGTGTACTGTGAACTGTGTTTTAGAACAAACTTAGACCTTCCCAGCAGTTCTCCCACCCAGACCCTTACTAAAGCCAGTCGCAAAAATGTAGAAGAGCCCCAATCAGATCTCAAAAAATGAGGCCTAGCAGAAAAATGGTGACAAAACGGACTTTGAAAGTAAAAGTAGGCCTAAATACCCCCACCGTGGATTGTATTCAAACCACTTGCAAGCAAGCAAAAGTATCCATAGCCAGCATCGCTCCAAGAGTGCTCTAAGACCCCAGAACTCAGTTGCAAAAATCTAGAACACCCCGAAACACATGCAATCCTGCTGCTAGGGCTAACCCTAACGAACCCTGAGTTACAAAAAGTGCCAAAAGGCTTTTCCTTATGGATTTTGTCCAAACCACTTCTATCCGGTATTAGACCTTCACAGGAATGCCCCAAGAGACCCGCCAACCCACCCGCAAAAAAGCACGCGACAACACCCCCAAACAGCCAAAAAGCAAAATCTCATACTTACAATATCTCTCGGCCATCGGTCCAACGCGCCGTGCAGCTAGGTCATCATCATCATAACTCCTGTTTTCCACCACGGATTTCCGGAAAAGCAAATGCAATCAAGATTAGACTGTCGCAGCAGTGCTCTGACAGAGACACCAAAACCCACCCACAAACACCAGGAAGCCCCCCAAACAGGCCCCCGAAAACGCTACATTGAGCAAGATGTCAAAGGAAATAGCAAAAAAAAATTCTGCATGGATTTTGTCCAAACCACTTCTATCCGTTATTAGACCTTCACAGGAATGCCCCAAGAGACCCGCCAACCCACCCGCAAAAAAGCACGCGACAACACCCCCAAACAGCCAAAAAACAAAATCTCATACTTACAATATCTCTCGGCCTTCGGTCCAAACGCGCTGTGCAGCTAGGTCATCATCATCATAACTCCTGTTTTCCACCACGGATTTCCTGAAAAGCAAATGCAATCAAGATTAGACTGTCGCAGCAGTGCTCCGACAGAGACACCAAAACCCACCCACAAACACCAGGAAGCCCCCCAAACAGGCCCCCGAAAACGCTACATTGAGCAAGATGTCCGAAGAAAAAGCAAAAAAAAATTCTGCATGGATTATGTCCAAACCACTTTTATCCGGTATTAGACCTTCACAGGAATGCCCCAAGAGACCCGCCAACCCACCCGCAAAAAAGCATGCGACAACACCCCCAAACAGCCAAAAAGCAAAATCTCATACTTACAATATCTCTCGGCCTTCGGTCCAAACGCGCTGTGCAGCTAGGTCATCATCATAACTCCTGTTTTCCACCACGGATTTCCTGAAAAGTAAATGCAATCAAGATTAGACTGTCGCAGCAGTGCTCCGACAGAGACACCAAAACCCACCCACAAACACCAGGAAGCCCCCCAAACAGGCCCCCAAAAACGCTACATTGAGCAAGATGTCAGAAGAAATAGCAAAAAAAATTCTGCATGGAGTTTGTCCAAACCACTTCTATCCGGCATTAGACCTTCACAGGAATGCCCCAAGAGACCCGCCAACCCACCCGCAAAAAAGCATGCGACAACACCCCCAAACAGCCAAAAAGCAAAATCTCATACTTACAATATCTCTCGGCCTTCGGTCCAAACGCGCTGTGCAGCTAGGTCATCATCATCATAACTCCTGTTTTCCACCACGGATTTCCTGAAAAGCAAATGCAATCAAGATTAGACTGTCGCAGCAGTGCTCCGACAGAGACACCAAAACCCACCCACAAACACCAGGAAGCCCCCCAAACAGGCCCCCGAAAACGCTACATTGAGCAAGATGTCAGAAGAAAAAGCAAAAATAATTCTGCATGGATTATGTCCAAACCACTTTTATCCGGTATTAGACCTTCACAGGAATGCCCCAAGAGACCCGCCAACCCACCCGCAAAAAAGCATGCGACAACACCCCCAAACAGCCAAAAAGCAAAATCTCATACTTACAATATCTCTCGGCCTTCGGTCCAAACGCGCTGTGCAGCTAGGTCATCATCATAACTCCTGTTTTCCACCACGGATTTCCTGAAAAGCAAATGCAATCAAGATTAGACTGTCGCAGCAGTGCTCCGACAGAGACACCAAAACCCACCCGCAAACACCAGGAAGCCCCCCAAACAGGCCCCCGAAAACGCTACATTGAGCAAGATGTCAGAAGAAATAGCAAAAACAAATTCTGCATGGAGTTTGTCCAAACCACTTCTATCCGGTATTAGACCTTCACAGGAATGCCCCAAGAGACCCGCCAACCCAGCCGCAAAAAGGCACGCGACAACACCCCCAAACAGCCAAAAAGCAAAATCTCATACTTACAATATCTCTCGGCCTTCGGTCCAAACGCGCTGTGCAGCTAGGTCATCATCACAACTCCTGTTTTCCACCACGGATTTCCTGAAAAGCAAATGCAATCAAGATTAGACTGTCGCAGCAGTGCTCCCAGACCCCAAAACTCACCCACAAACACCCGGAACCCCACCAAAGAGCACCTCAAAGGCAAGCAAGTCAGCAAAAACGGCAAGAAATTTCCGCCTCATATTTGGTCCAAAACACTTTTATCCGTTATTAGAGCTTCACAGCAATGGGCCCAGAGCCGTCAACTCACCCGCAAAGAAGTAGAACACCTCCACAAGTGCTGAGTCTTTCTTCATTGGGCGTAATCCAGCCCTCTGCTTTGAGGGAAATAGGAGTCTGGAGGAGGAGGATAGAGGAGCATGTTCTTCTGAACTTGTGAACCTGAGGAATGTAGACTGCGGCACCTTCAAATCAATAAGCAAACAAGTGAAGACAGTTCTGCTGATGGGCTTGTTTTTGTGATTAGGTGATTAAAGTTTCAATTAAATTAACTGTGCAAAACAAAGAAAGACAGACACACAGGAATAAAAGTGAATAAGGACGAAAAAGAAAGTTATTGATTCATTGTCTCATTTTCAGGGCTCGGTGTCAGGGAATAAGAATAAGAGTTCGTCATCATACTCTGCGAATTCAGGCAGGATGAGGTCAGCGTCACCGAACAGAGAACAAATTCCCTCATCTACGTTGCTGTCCTCCTCGTCTTCATGCTGCGTGCTTTCTCGTACTTTGTAATCTGGTGGTATGAGGTGCTGATTCATCTTGATCATTGTTAGCCTCTCCACATTTTTGGGCGAGAGGCGGCTCCGTTTGGGAGTTACAATGCCACCAGCAGCACTGAAAACACGTTCAGAAGACACACTTGCGAGTGGGCAAGACAAGTAGTTTATAGCCAGGTTGGAGAGCTGTGGCCACAATTGTTTTTTCCCGTGCCAATACTGCAATGGCTCATCATTAAGAAAGACCTCTGTTGAGTCATTCAGATAGTCCTGCACCATCGACTCAAGGTCCTCAACGGTTCCTCCACTTTGGTTACTTTTTGCTGTGCTTGTGACCTGTTTTCGAGAACCATACCCAAGCCAAGTTAGCCAATCCTCTTCAGCAGCCAATGTTACTCTTGTGAGTGGTGCAGATGATCCGGTTGCCGGTGTCTTTAACGGCTGAGAGGTCACTTGTGCCAGAGCCACAGGTGCAGAAGTGGATTCTTTTGACTGGGGATGGCCTGCTGATGCTGATGCTGATGTACTGCCTTCTCCTTCAATATCCTGCCGTTCTTTTTCAAACCTCTTGGCTGACCAGGCTAGCCAACGTTTGTACTTTTTAACATCTTCATCAGAAAAAGGAAAGAATGCTTGGCCTGCCAGCACCTTTTTGTAGCGTGGATCCAGAATAGTAGCACAAATGTAATGCTGTTCTGAGTTGATCATTTTAAGACGTTCATCACCATGTAGGGCCTCTAATAATTTCTCCGACAAAACAAAAGGGTCTTTGTTTTTTTCATCTTTTTCTAACTCAGAAGACACCGCCTTCAGTTGGTGCTCCAGCATGCACAACAATGGGATAGCTTTTCCCAAATTACAGTCCTCCTTGCTGACTGCACGCGTGAAGACCTCAAAAGGACGAAGCATGTCTGTCAGGCTTTTAACTATGTCCCATTGTGCCGCTCCCATACTCAGGTCCTTCTGAGCTGTACCCTGTTTTAAGAAATAGTGATCGAGTACCGTATACTGCTCATACAGACGCTCAAGCATGTAGAAGGTTGAGTTCCAACGTGTTGCCACCTCCTGGATGAGTGCTTTCACTGGCATTCGACGTTCATGTAGCAGGCTCCTCAGATGCTTCCGGGCCTTAAAAGAATGGCTGAAATGGTTGCACATTTTTTGGCAGGTGGCCATTACCTCGCACGCTGGACTGTCTTTATCACTCAAGAATTTTTGAACTACCAGGTTGATACAGTGCGCCAAACACGGCACTCTGAAATAGTTACCCAGCGACATGGCCTTAACTACATTGGCGCCATTATCTGTGGAAACATAACCAATCTTGCGTTTTTTGGGGGACAGCCAGTGAAAGACCTTTTTGTTAAACTCGTCCAAAATGTTTCGTGCTGTGTGACTTTGCTCCAAGCCAAACATGGCTAGTGTTGCATGTTTCCGAGCAGCTTTAAAAACTTGGTCCGGGTCAACACCTGCGTTTAGCTTTGCTTTAACCCCTGAAAAAGAGACCCAGTGTGCAGTGCTGCACATGTAATCAGCGCCTGCGCCACTGGTCCACATGTCTGTTGTCAGATGTATAGTGTGAACAGCACTCTTCTGCAAAGCTGCCCCAATCACCTCCAGCACATCTTCATGTAGTGCTGGAACCGCAACTCTGGCAAAATAGAACCGGCTAGGAACCTTCCATTTAGGGCAGACCGCTGCCACTAATTCTAGAAAACCTACCGCTTCTACAAAAGAAAAAGGGAGAAGGTCCACAGCTAGCATTTTAGCTAGCTTAGTGTTATACAGACGTGTCAGTGGGTGGTTGCGTTCATATGGCGCGTCTGAACAAAACATGGTTCTAATGTTGCCCTGGACCAAGCATTTACGGGATGATAATGACTTCGTTGACCCAATTATGCTCGCTGGTGAACTTTTTCGCGTTGGTGTCTCACTCGCTCCAACACTCTTAGTGTGCCTCACATGGGGTGTGCTGCTGACAGGGGTACTGGGTGTAAGTGAACTGTTTGACACGTCTTCTTCCTCCTCGTCATCATCAGATGAAACATCAGCGTTTTCTTGACTTCCAATTCGGGCTTCCTTGATCGCCTTTAGGTGCGCAAACCATAGGACAGCGTGCTGTCTCTCAAGATGACCTCTCTGGCCTCCGGTACCATAGTTGGTACCTAACTTACCACGACTAACTCCAACCTTACAAAGGGTACAAATGGCGAACTTTTCCCTTTTTGGGCAAACAGTAAATAAGTCCCAAACTGGGCACTTGAAGTGTCTGTGGGGCCTGGAGGAGGCGGCGATACTGGTGGTGGTGGTCATGCTGCTAATGCCAGATGAAGTGGAGGATCTGGATTGCCCAACTTTTGTACGTTGTGCACTTTCACCGCCAGTAATTAAGGTCGAGGTGGATGGAGGTCCCTTCTTGTGAGAAAGAAATATGGAAGGGGTACGAGTTGGTGTACTACTTAACTCCAATGATTGTGGTTTTTCCACTGCCTCCTCGTCGACAACATCATCATCATCATCATCACGCTCAGCAGCTTTTCGGGCGAGGGTCAAAATGTCTGTTTGCTGCATGCCCGCTGGGGCTGCAGTGACCTTTATGATGACTGGGTCGTCGTTGTCAGAGTGTTCATCAGCAGCAGTATCCCCCACTTCTTGTTGAGCCCCATCATCACACTCCATAACTCTGAGACTTTGGACGAGCTTCCTTTTACGCTTAACTACCTTTGTCAGATCATGGTGTGCCTCACTCTCAGACGGCAGTGGTGCTGGTTCCCAATTTTGATCCGTATCATCAGAAGGAGGTGTGCTTGAAGAAGATGTAGACACCACCCTTGATCTCTTCCTTGCTAGGCGTGTGGAAGACAATGAATGATCATCAGGAGGAGTGTCTTCCTCAAATGATACCTCGCCTTGTTTGGCGATTTCCTGATGTGCCCCTACTTCGGGAGGAACAACTATTGTGGGCACTTGTGACCCTCCATGCACCTCTGCTTGCGCATCTCCTTGCGCTGCCTCTCCTTCCACATGTACTTGGGCTTGTACTTGCACAAGTGGTTTTTGTTGCGGCTGTGGTTGTTCAACACTCGTCAGATGAGTTACAACAACCTGTGTTGATTGAGGGACATTGCTGCTACTTTCTTGCGATGAGCTAACATCACTGGTCGATGGTGATTGAACAACTAGACTAACTGCCTCTGCAGCAGTCAAGGGCTTGGACTTAAGTTGGCGTGGTGGTGGTGGTGGCACTGAGCCCAATGTAGCGGGGGTGCTTCTCCCAGCTTGGTCCCCAGCAGATCCCGCTGCTGCTGCAGGCGTACTTTTTTTTTTCCTCCCAAAAAAAGGGCGGCCGGCACACCAGTCTCCTTGGTAACTTGCTTCTTCTGCTCCTTACTGGCAACTTTCTTGCTAGAGGAGCTACGGGGAACTTTTTTTGGGGCCATCTTCTTCAGAGCAGGTCAGAACAGCAGGCAGCAGTTGCACGAGTTGCAGAGTTGTCTGTGTCCAGACGTGACGTCGCGTGCCGTTATGCTGCACACACACACCGCTGCAGGACTTCTTCCTGGCACTGGTGGTTCTCTTGAGTCTTGTGCACCTAAAAGCAATGGAAGACAGAGGAACATCAGTTCAGTTATACACCCCAAAAAATGGAAAAACACAGAAAAATCAGCACAATCCCATGCCATCCATGATGTTTACATTCAAGACACCACACCACACAGAAAGACTAGGCCCATGCAACACTCACTACCCCTGGGCATAATGGATGAAAAGTAGGCAAAATAAGTGCAGGCCTCAGACACTGCCTCTCTTCAAAATGGCCCCTTGCACCCCAAGCATATGTTGCCTGTACCAGCCAGCACTCAAGATGGCCACCACCACCACCCACATGGCCAGGCCACCACCACCACCCACATGGCCAGTCCACCCCAAAACAAACGAAAAACACCCAAAAATCACTACAATCTTATGCCATCCAGGATGTTTACATTAAAGAGAGTGAGACCCCACAGGCACACTCAGTCCATGCACCACTACCCCTGGGCAAAAGGCCACACCAGCAGACCCAAAAAACAACAAAAAACACAAAAATCAGCACAATCCCAGCCCATCCATGGCCTCAATGATGTTTAAATTCAAGAAGACACCCCACAGAAAGACTAGGCCCATGCAACACTCACCACCCCTGGGCCCCACCAGCAGCCCCAAAAAAACACAAAAACCACAAAATTCAGCACAATCCCAGACCATCCATGGCCTCAATGGTGTTTAAATTCAAGAGGACACCCCACAGAAAGACTAGGCCCATGCAACACTCACTACCCCATGGCATAATAGATGAAAAGTAGGCAAAATAAGTGCAGGCCTCAGACACTGCCTCTCTTCAAAATGGCTCCTTGCACCCCAAGCACATGTTGCCTGTACCAGCCAGCACTCATGATGGCCACCACCACCACCCACATGGCCAGTCCACATTAACAGTACACCCCAAAAAAACAGAAAAACACCCAAAAATCACCACAATCCAATGCCAATCAGGTTGTTTACATTAAAGAGAGTGAGACCCCACAGGCACACTCAATGCATGCACCACTACCCCTGGGCAAAAGGCCACACCAGCAGCCCCAAAAAACGACAAAAAACACAAAAAACAGCACAATCCCAGCCCATCCATGGTCTCAATTGTGTTTAAATTCAAGAAGACACCCCACCGAAATACTAGGCCCATGCAACACTCACTACCCCTGGGCATAATGGATAAAAAGTAGGCAAAATAAGTGCAGGCCTCAGACACTGCCTCTCTTCAAAATGGCCCCTTGCACCCCAAGCACATGTTGCCTGTACCAGTCAGCACTCAAGATGGCCACCACCACCACCCACATGGCCAGTCCACATCAACAGTACACCCCAAAAAAACAGAAAACCACCCAAAAATCACCACAATCCAATGCCATCCAGGATGTTTACATTAAAGAGAGTGAGACCACACCACAGGCACACTCAGTCCATGCACCACTACCCCTGGGCAAAAGGCCACACCACCAGCCCCAAAAAACAACAAAAAACACAAAAATCAGCACAATCCCAGCCCATCCATGGCCTCAATGATGTTTAAATTCAAGAAGAGACCCCACAGAAAGACTAGGCCCATGCAACACTCACCACCCCTGGGCAAAGGGCCCCACCAGCAGCCCCAAAAAACGACAAAAACCACAAAATTCAGCACAATCCCAGCCCATCCATGGACTCAATGGTGTTTAAACTCAAGAAGACACCCCACAGAAAGACTAGGCCCATGCAACACTCACTACCCCTGGGCATAATGGATGAAAAGTAGGCAAAATAAGTGCAGGCCTCAGACACTGCCTCTCTTCAAAATGGCCCCTTGCACCCCAAGCACATGTTGCCTGTACCAGCCAGCACTCAAGATGGCCACCACCACCACCCACATGGCCAGTCCACATCAACAGTAGACCCCAAAAAAACAGAAACACACCCAAAAATCACCACAATCCAATGCCATCCAGGATGTTTACATTAAAGAGAGTGAGACCACACCACAGGCACACTCAGTCCATGCACCACTACCCCTGGGCAAAAGGCCACACCAGCAGCCCCAAAAAACAACAAAAAACACAAAAATCAGCACAATCCCAGCCCATCCATGGCCTCAATGATGTTTAAATTCAAGAAGACACCCCACAGAAAGACTAGGCCCAAGCAACACTCACCACCCCTGGGCAAAGGGCCCCACCAGCAGCCCCAAAAAACGACAAAAACCACAAAATTCAGCACAATCCCAGCCCATCCATGGCCTCAATGGTGTTTAAATTCAAGAAGACACCCCACAGAAAGACTAGGCCCATGCAACACTCACTACCCCAGGGCATAATGGATGAAAAGTAGGCAAAATAAGTGCAGGCCTCAGACACTGCCTCTCTTCAAAATGGCCCCTTGCACCCCAAGCACATGTTGCCTGTACCAGCCAGCACTCAAGATTGCCACCACCACCACCCACATGGCCAGTCCACATCAACAGTACACCCCAAAAAAACAGAAAAACATCCAAAAATCACCACAATCCAATGCCATCCAGGATGTTTACATTAAAGAGAGTGAGACCCCACAGGCACACTCAGTCCATGCACCACTACCCCTGGGCAAAAGGCCACACCAGCAGCCCCAAAAAACGACAAAAAACACAAAAAACAGCACAATCCCAGCCCATCCATGGCCTCAATGGTGTTTAAATTCAAGAGGACACCCCACAGAAAGACTAGGCCCATGCAACACTCACCACCCATGGGCAAAGGGCCCCACCAGCAGCCCCAAAAAACGACAAAAACCACAAAATTCAGCACAATCCCAGCCCATCCATGGCCTCAATGGTGTTTAAATTCAAGAGGACACCCAACAGAAAGACTAGGCCCATGCAACACTCACTACCCCTGGGCATAATGGATGAAAAGTAGGCAAAATAAGTGCAGGCCTCAGACACTGCCTCTCTTCAAAATGGCCCCTTGCACTCCAAGCACATGTTGCCTGTACCAGCCAGCACTCAAGATGGCCACTACCACCACCCACATGGCCAGTCCACATCAACAGTACACCCCAAAAAACAGAAAAACACCCAAAAATCACCACAATCCAATGCCATCCAGGATGTTTACATTAAAGAGAGTGAGACCACACCACAGGCACACTCAGTCCATGCACCACTACCCCTGGGCAAAAGGCCACACCAGCAGCCCCAAAAAAACAACAAAAAACACAAAAAATCAGCACAATCCCAGCCCATCCATGGCCTCAATGATGTTTAAATTCAAGAAGACACCCCACAGAAAGACTCGGCCCATGCAACACTCACCACCCCTGGGCAAAGGGCCCCACCAGCAGCCCCCAAAAAACGACAAAAACAACAATAATCAGCACAATCCCAGCCCATCCATGGCCTCAATGGTGTTTAAATTCAACAAAACAGTTGTATCATGCACCCATAACCAACCCTGGTCCTACTGGATACTGTGGCTACCCACAATATATTGTATTTAATGTTCTGAAAAAGTTCCAAAATTGTAGTTGCAACAACTGTAATGCCCCAAACAAACTTACTTGTGAAAGTTGATTTCTAATCCAAAAGTGATCCAAAGAAAGTCAAAAAGGCCTCAAATTCAAATATCCAGCAGCACCCACAAAAAGTAATCCTTCCAGGTCAAGGTCCAAATGAAAGTGGCCAGCACATGAAGAAAGCACTGGTAGGAGCCTGCTGGACAGGAACAGGAAGTTGGAGACTGTGGGGCACTTCCTTCCTCCCCCCCCAAAAATGGACTCCTTGCAAAAAAAAAGGCCATGCAAATGTCAACCTGAGGAGTGATTCTGATAAAAATCATCATTTTCTGAAGGTTTATCCTGTTTGCTGGTGAATTTCTTGTGCAGAATTGCAAAATTTCTATTTCGCGAGTGCGAGATTGTTCCTGTCCGCGGCAACTACGTGTTCGCAATTGCGAACTCTCGCGAGGCGTGCTGTGCAGGGTGGCAAACCGCGATTACGTATTCACGGGCGCCAAACTCCCGCGGGATCCCGCAGCAAGATCCAAAATGGCGCAGCACTCGCTAAATATGATCGAGAAAAACAACTCGGCAAACGCTAAATGACGGAAAGTGAACGCCGTGCACCACGCCGCGCGCCGCAATATTGTATCACCAAGCAAAAAATCCGCCGCGAGCGAATTCACGGATTTTCGACAAATTCGCGAGCGTTCGCGGATTGCGAATTTGTCGAAAATCCGAAAAATCCGCGAGCGGAACGGATTTTACGCCCATGCTTACCTATCTCTACCATAGGTTAGCGTTGGAGCTGCCTTGTAACATCTAACAAGTGTATTCTCCAATTGGTAGCAGATGGAAAATTTGAGTTTGGTGCCTCTGAACTCACAATTTAAAAACACATCTTTTAATAAAGATGTTTTTTTAATTGCAGTTCTGAAAAGGGCACTTTTAGAAAGTAAGCATTTTTTTACTTTAGCCATTCTGTGTCTCGGCCTGCCTCTGACTACATGTCTGAGTCAGGGCGACAGTTGTGCTCTTGTGCATTCACTCTATACAGTCACACAAAAGGAGCTAAGATGTGCCCCAAATATCCTGATGGCCCATGACCAGGGTGATAGCCTTCCTGAGCTAGAGAAGTCTCCACCCCCTGTAGTGTGTCGGTAGCCAGGTCAAGGAAGATCTTTCTTTGAAGTCTGCCTACTTCAAAGTCTGAATTGGGTATAAGTACTGAACCTCTGACACCATATACTCAGAACACTTCTGGATGGAGGACATTCTTCCAGGAAGAAGAGGTGTGTTACTGTCAGGAGGAACAGCCACTTTGCTGTTTGCTTTGTTGTGCTGGCCTGCTGCTCGTTGCTGCTATCCTGGGGGTGAAAGGACTAGACTTTGCTTTCTACATCCTGCTTTCCGAGTTTCTACAAAGGCTTGAGTTGAGCTTGCCTTCTGTTGGAAGTCTCAGGACCATCAAAGACGTCATCTGCCAAGCACATGCACTCCTCTGCTGAGAGCCCTACTGCCAAATCCAGTTCCTGGACCCTTGGAAGTGAGTGTTGGTGCAGACAAGAAGAATATTCAATGTATCAACTCCAAGCTTCATTGAAAATCGGCGCATCATCTCAAAACTCAACACATCGAATGGTGGTCCTTCCTCAATGCAACAACCTCAGCTTACAAAGCAGGCCCTACTTTTTGTCGCAGTGCCTCAGAAGAACTGCTTCTTTGTGAGTTTCAATCCCCGTATCACCGAAGTCCGTGACACACCACTCTGACTCCCACGCAGTGCCTGCGCCCACACTGTAGAATCAATGCAGCACACCTTGACTTTCGATGCACTATTGATGCATCATCTCTGGGCTCTGATTTCAACATGGACACCGCAATAGGGAACCGAGGTAAATAACACATCACCTCCCCTGTGCCACTCATCATCCCCAGACGTGGATGGCTCAACAACTCTGCCTCGCCTTAAGGAACCAACGCATCCCTGCCTACAGCGATGCATCACCTCCTCTGGGCAAATAACTATCCTCTATCATCAACGTGCCAAAGAAATGCATAGTCATAAGGAACCAACGCATCACCGGCTTTTCCGACGCCTTACTTCCCCTGTATCATGCATTGTCTTTGATTTTTAATGCATTTCAGGTACTTTGTCCTGTTCAAGTGCAACCATTCGTTTTAAAGAACTATAACTATATTTATTCTTTGCAAATTCATATTTTGGCTTGTGGATGTTTTATTTTTGTAGTTTTAGTCTTGTTTCAATCAGATAAATATTTGCTATTTTTGTAAACTGGTGTGGAGTCCTTTTGTGGCGTTTTCACTGTATTACAGTTTCTAGTGCAAATACTTTGCCCATTGCCTCTGGGGATAAGCCTGACTGCTCTTGCCAAGCTACCAAGGGAGTGAACACAGGTTATTCTGAACATGTAACTTACTTATCCTGAATGGAGTGATGGTCCCTACTTGGTCAGGGTGCAAACCACTGCCAACTAGAGACCCCATTCCTAACATTGGTGTTCAGCAGTGAGTATTGGACTTGTATTTCTATATTACATACAGTTATTGGTATACACTACTTCCATATCTGATACCATTATGTACCAGCATACTGTTTTCTCCTTTTCTCTCAAATGGTTACCATTGGAGCTCCCTCGTGACATCTTACAAGTGTATTCTCCAATTGGTAGCCGATAGAAAATTTGTGTTTGGTACCTCTGAACTCACAATTTTAAAACACATATTTTAATAAAGATGTTTTTTGTAATTGCAGGTCTGAAAATGTACTTCTAATTCATCTTAATCAACCTGGAACTCTGTGGTTGTTACACCTATGAGTCCTTGACAGAATGGAGATCAACTACTGGCACCTATTAATCTACACTATGAAGGAGCTGAAGGTTTTCTGCAAGGAGAGGGGGCTGGCTGTGAACAGAAGATCCATGAGGTGGGATCTTGAAACAGCCCCGTTTATCTATCAGGATACACGCTGGCTAGCAACACTAACAGATGACTCTGGGTTGGATGCCAAACCAGAATCCCAAGAGGGCAGTGACACTAATAAGGAAGCAGAGGAGGGGAAATGATTTTGCAGAAGCTCCAGAGGAGTGAGATGTACCCTAAAAGATCTACTGCGGGGAACAGTGTCTCCGCTCACATTCTGTCCCCCTGAGTAGTTCAAGGACAGACAGGCGGAGGGGGACCTGCAGCTGCAGCTGGCTCAACTGGCTGCAGGGGAGAAAAGAGCTGAGGCTGACAAAGCTCTAGTGGAGTAGAGGAGGGCTGAGACGAAAAGAGCCGTAGCCCAAAAAAACGAACTTATTTTAGAGGTACGCAGAGTCCCTGAGGTGGGTTGGGGAACAGGCAGGGTGAGTCATATTCTGAGTGGTGGGAGGCACACTTTACTGGCTCTATGAGAGAGTGACAGGGAGAGGTGTGCCCCATGGAGGAAGCCCTGGTAAGGAAGTATAGAGTCACCCCAGAAGAGTGTGGGTACGTTTCAGGGACAGTCTGATACTATCTCCCCAGTCTTGGGGGGATGATGTCTGGTACTGTTTCAAGACCCTGGCTAGTTGGATGAAGGATAGTTTTGTGAACACATATGAGGGGCCCTACGATTCGATTGTTGGAGAGCATATGTTCAGTCACAGCTTTCCAGAGCTACGCCAGCACCTGGTGAAGTGTGCGTTCTCTGACCCCAGGGAACTTGCACTGGAGGCAGACCGCTAGGTGATTGCCAGAGGGTCTAGAGAGGACATGGGGAGTGGCTCAGGTTCCCCCAACCGAGGGAGAGGAGGTTCGTAGTAGCCCAGACAGGTCCCAGTATAGTGGGATGGGTATAGGGCCCTATGTCCCTTCTCCTGAGTAGTTGCGTACTTTCTGCTCAGGTTGCCAGCCTTGGTTACTCTTACGCTATCTTTTTCGTTATAGAGGGTATTTGTTCAGCAGTGGGCAGTATACTGGCCTTTAAAATGCATGCTTACTGTTCATGTCATCAATACCAGTTCTTGCTCTTTTGGCATCATTTTACCCATTCAACATTAACTCTGCCTTGCACATACCGTCATATTTATTACCAAGCATTCTCTGATTATGCCCTCTTTTTTCTTGTATACACTCTAAACATCATGCTTTGATTATGGCCATGCTGGTTCTGTGTAGGTGCTTATATCTTTTAGGCCTATCTTAAAGCCAGGCTGAGCATCCCTTAACATAATAACTGCTCCTCAGTGACCATCATGCACCAACATACAAACACGTCTTAAACAGGCTCAAAACAAAAACAACACCTTTTTAAACACACATCTGACACAATGTAGCTTGCTGTCTCTGTGGGTATGTGCTTCATGCTCCTACATTATTATTATTATTTACTTTATTCGGTTTCACTAGGAGAAAACCATAAAAGTGTAAACATCTTAATAAACATTACATCTTCCAATTACATTAAATTATTGTAAAAATCATCACAGTGGATTATTTACATATTAAAATTTACATTCAAGGTTTTTCAGTTAAAAACATATAACAATGGTTTAAAGTGCATCAGAGCTCAAATTACAAATTGGTTCTATGTCGAATACAGAATTTTAGGAACCTCGCTATATTTATGGCTAAAAGATCTGATTCCAAGAATTGGAGAACCATGAAAGCGGGTCGACATTGGCGTAGGCCCAAACTTTTTAAAATTGGTAGGAGCCACTGCTTTCTAGGTTCGGTGTAAAATTTACAAAAAAAGGTTACGTGTAAGAGCAAATTGAGGGGATATTCAGCCACAAGGACAATGGCTTAACAACTTTGACCAATCGTTTGTCGTTGGAAAAGTGACAAAGCGATGAAAGATGTTTAATCTGAATCGGGTCAATAAAAATCTGTCAAAGCTGGATAGCTTCCAAGTTAAATATGGCTGGATCGTCACATTTTTTTGGATTGACAGAGAATGTTGAACAGAGGTTTTATTTACTTCAGCTATCAAACGAAGGCCAGCTAAGTGCATTAGACAATGATTCTTTAACGTCTGCCTTGAAATCTGGTCCATTGTGTGGGGGTTATGATAATAATTCTCCAGACCCAGGTCGGATAAGAACTTCCTAACATATTGTAACCACTGAATCTTTTTAGCATGTTCTAGCTTGATACAATCGCTCACGATTGATTGAGTAAGCATTAACTTATTGGACGTCCAGAGACGATGCCATAACAGAACTGGTTGTATCCCTATGATGTCAGAAATCTAGGACACGTCCAGTTCTAAATTGCAGCTGAATGGGACGTACTTTGTGGAACTGCAAGTAGGAATCTTAAAAAGCTATTTTCTACTTTTTGTATGGAATCAACCTGTACATATCCCCACATCACTGCCCCATAAATGGCTGTGCTAACGCATTTGGCCTGATAAATACGTAACATCTCTTCCGGGGGTCGTTTTCCCAACCTCTGGGTGAAAGCAACTAGAACCATTGTAGATTTTAAAAACTGCAATTTTCTAACCTCAATAGCTCTTTTCCAGGTACCCTTTTCATCTATTACAACTGCTAGGTAAGGATAAGTGGGAGTGTGATCCACCCTAGAGTTGCTTATATAGATGTTATTTCCTTTTCTTAGTTTCCGACCAGAGGTCATGATGAAGGTTTTTTTTAATATTGATTTTTAAATCTAAGTTCGACATGAATACATTGTATCAATTTACGGAGCACTGTAGTTAAAGAGGAGTGCGAGCAATGATCACCGTGTCATCCGCGTATAGGAGAGCGGGGATTGGACGATTCTGGACTAGGGGTAGGCCCTGGCTCCCCTCCAGCATGGCTGATTCCATGCCGTTTGTATAAAGAGTGAAGAGGAAGGGGGCCAGGACACAGCCCTGTCTTACTCCCCGCTCCACCCTTAAGGGCACAGATAATTGACCCCCCAGACCATATCTCACTCTCGCGGTTGCATTTGAATAGATTTTTCACAGATAGTTGACCAACAGAGGCTCTACCCCCATTGCTGTCAATATGTCCCAAAGTTTTGCATGACCCACGCAGTCGAATGCTGCAGTAAGATCTGCGTAGGCCATGTACAATCTTCCACCCTTCACATCCACGTATTTACTCCTCAGTAATGCCAGGTTGAGGACCTGCTCCATGGTACCAAGGCCCTCCCTAAATTCGTACTGGAGGTCAGATATAATGTTATTATCTTCCGTCCAGTACTGTAGGCGTTCTAAAAGAATACGGCCTACCACCTTTCCCAGGGAGTCCAGTAATGAGATAGGGCGATAGCACGTTGGACTATTGCGATCGCCCTTTTTAAAGACCGGGACCAAGATGGATTCTGACCAAGAGTCCAAGAGGCCAACTTTTCCCGTGGCCTATAGTACCCTGAGCAAAAGTGGGGCCCATAGGTCCATTTTGAATTGATATAAATCCACGGGTACCCCGTCGGGGCCTGGGGCCTTTCCTCCTCTGCTGGCTTTTAGGGCATGCTCAACTTCGGCCAGAGTGAAATCTAGGGCCAGTGAACTAGAAGAAGGGCTTAGGCTACTGGTCCTATTCCTGTGAGTACATTGGGTTTGGCTGGGATCCTCTGTTGGTCCAAATATCCGCGAGAAATGAGCTATCCATTCCGATTCATTAATTGTGATTTCTATTTTACTGCTCTCCCTTGGGCCAGAGAGGAATGGGGTATTTATGACTTCCCAGAACGCTATACTGTCATTAATTTTGCAGCTATTATGTAAAGCTACCCATAGTTCCTCTTTTAGTTCCATCTTTCTTTGTCGTAGAGTTTTATTATATGTTTTCCTAAGTTGGATTACCTCTGTCCTATCTCTATTGGTTTTTTTAGAGCGGCTTTAAGGTCAGAGTAGGCTTTTGTGCAAGATGAACTAAACCAGCCACTCCTATTTTTTCTTTTTCCTTTGGGTTTAATATTTGAGGCTTCATTCACAGACAGGGTCGTCGGCTTTGTTCTACCTCGTGCCAATTGCATGGAAAGGCTAATAGAGATCGGGAAATGATCGCTAAATACACAATCATGAGTTATAAAATTTGTTATGAGGTGTGAGGCCCTAGTTGCCATAAGAATAAAATCTATACAGCTAGAGGCTCCTCTAACGTTAAAAGTTGGCCTTAAGGAAACAGTGGGAGATAGCAATTCATTTGCAAAGGTCAATTGGAGGAGTGAAATAGTCTCGTTCATACACGCCCCGGTGGAAGAATGGGGAAAATGAGTGATAATATTTTCTTGCTCGTCTAAAAGGCCACATGTAATATTGTTGTTTCTTTCACAGAGAGGTAAATTAAAATCACCGCCCCACACAATGATGGAATTTTTCCCGTGATGGTTGTTAGTAAAGTCCAGAAGGAAATAACGAATTTCCTTCAGCGTCTCTACCAACTTTATTTGCTGCAAATTATTATAGAAATTGACTAGCACAATGAGGGCTGATTTTTCTATGGCTATTGAGATTATCTGGTGGGAGCCTCTTCTTACAGCTTGGGAGACCTTCGAGGGACGCCGCCACTCACCTTCCTGTTTTCTCTCAACGACTGGCCGCACCCGCTCCGCGGGTGCCGCTGCGCGGTCAGAGACACCGCCTGGACGAACTGCCCTGGGACCTGGAGTGTGCGTGGGACGAGAGGAACATTGACCAGCACAGGAGAGCAGCGCTGCAGGGACTCGCTTCCCCAGGAGTCCCTGCCTGACCTCTGACAACAGGTCAGCGCCCCCTGTTAGCCCCGCCCCCCGGACGGCACACACCTTCATAAACAGACTTTGATCCCTGGCGCAGGTGGGAGCCTCTTCTTACAGCTTGGGAGACCTTCGAGGGACGCCGCCACTCACCTTCCTGTTTTCTCTCAACGACTGGCCGCACCCGCTCCGCGGGTGCCGCTGCGCGGTCAGAGACACCGCCTGGACGAACTGCCCTGGGACCTGGAGTGTGCGTGGGACGAGAGGAACATTGACCAGCACAGGAGAGCAGCGCTGCAGGGACTCGCTTCCCCAGGAGTCCCTGCCTGACCTCTGACAACAGGTCAGCGCCCCCTGTTAGCCCCGCCCCCCGGACGGCACACACCTTCATAAACAGACTTTGATCCCTGGCGCAGGTGGGAGCCTCTTCTTACAGCTTGGGAGACCTTCGAGGGACGCCGCCACTCACCTTCCTGTTTTCTCTCAACGACTGGCCGCACCCGCTCCGCGGGTGCCGCTGCGCGGTCAGAGACACCGCCTGGACGAACTGCCCTGGGACCTGGAGTGTGCGTGGGACGAGAGGAACATTGACCAGCACAGGAGAGCAGCGCTGCAGGGACTCGCTTCCCCAGGAGTCCCTGCCTGACCTCTGACAACAGGTCAGCGCCCCCTGTTAGCCCCGCCCCCCGGACGGCACACACCTTCATAAACAGACTTTGATCCCTGGCGCAGGTGGGAGCCTCTTCTTACAGCTTGGGAGACCTTCGAGGGACGCCGCCACTCACCTTCCTGTTTTCTCTCAACGACTGGCCGCACCCGCTCCGCGGGTGCCGCTGCGCGGTCAGAGACACCGCCTGGACGAACTGCCCTGGGACCTGGAGTGTGCGTGGGACGAGAGGAACATTGACCAGCACAGGAGAGCAGCGCTGCAGGGACTCGCTTCCCCAGGAGTCCCTGCCTGACCTCTGACAACAGGTCAGCGCCCCCTGTTAGCCCCGCCCCCCGGACGGCACACACCTTCATAAACAGACTTTGATCCCTGGCGCAGGTGGGAGCCTCTTCTTACAGCTTGGGAGACCTTCGAGGGACGCCGCCACTCACCTTCCTGTTTTCTCTCAACGACTGGCCGCACCCGCTCCGCGGGTGCCGCTGCGCGGTCAGAGACACCGCCTGGACGAACTGCCCTGGGACCTGGAGTGTGCGTGGGACGAGAGGAACATTGACCAGCACAGGAGAGCAGCGCTGCAGGGACTCGCTTCCCCAGGAGTCCCTGCCTGACCTCTGACAACAGGTCAGCGCCCCCTGTTAGCCCCGCCCCCCGGACGGCACACACCTTCATAAACAGACTTTGATCCCTGGCGCAGGTGGGAGCCTCTTCTTACAGCTTGGGAGACCTTCGAGGGACGCCGCCACTCACCTTCCTGTTTTCTCTCAACGACTGGCCGCACCCGCTCCGCGGGTGCCGCTGCGCGGTCAGAGACACCGCCTAGACGAACTGCCCTGGGACCTGGAGTGTGCGTGGGACGAGAGGAACATTGACCAGCACAGGAGAGCAGCGCTGCAGGGACTCGCTTCCCCAGGAGTCCCTGCCTGACCTCTGACAACAGGTCAGCGCCCCCTGTTAGCCCCGCCCCCCGGACGGCACAATCTCCCATTTAATCAAGACAGGAACTCGCTGCGCGAGAGCGCGCGGGAGCGCCGGGCTAAGCCCGGGCAAAGGGCGGGCCCTCTGTGGCCCTCCGTGGACCGAGGAGCCGGGCCGGGGCCATATCCTTTACGTCCCTTTAATCATCTTACGAGCAGCTTCTTAATGTGAGTGAGAACTTATCTGTCTTCTTATTCTTCTCGTATTAAGCCAGCATTCAACCATCAGCCACTATGATTACTAAAGTGGTTACTATGGACAACTTCCTTATAAAGAAGGTAGCGCAAATTAACAGTAACAGGAGGGCTTCACTGGGTTTGGAACACTCACCTACTATTACTACTGTACCAGAACTCCTAGTAACTGATCCTGATAACCCTGTGGCTATGGAACACTCAGTCCCTGCAGGCAAAGTAACCATTGTAACAGCTATGGTCCATGCAGGCCAGTCTGATAACTTTTGTGCTCCAGTTCCCACAGTATTGGCTATATCATCAGCCACAGGAATACATGATCTCGCAACTAAAAAATCTCCTAGAAAATACAAGAAAGCCCGAGTGAGACGGAGGGGGAAGCAAAGTAAGGCAAATTATAAAATTACACAAGGAGGGGGGAGTGTGCCTGAAACTGCACCTCTTCTTCTTGAGTTGAGATCCTCAAACCTGGGAGGAGTGGGGGATGCTATCTCACAGAGTCGACCCACAGATTCTGTGATGCTTATTGACTGTTTACAATCAGGGATTATAGACAATACTGATAATTTTCCCCTTGACCCCACTACAATGAGTAAGCTTCTTTTGTCTAGTACGCCAACTAGCTTTCCTTTACCAGATTCATATACAGGGAACGATAATGGAAGGCTATCAGGATCTCCAGAAATGCCCATTGAGGCATCTTTTAGGTCTTCCATTTCACCACCCACTATAGGATTAAGTAAAAAAAGGGGGGGTGAACCACTGTGTAATAGACCTCAGAAGATAAGGAAAGGGGTAGCTCAGTCCCCACAGCCACATATTGGTCTAATCCCATTAGGTGAAGAGGCCATGCTGGCCAAAATCTTAGAATTAATTAGGGGTGTGTTGCAACCGATTTTGGATAAGACCGACTTGATGTCCACACATTTGGACATCATAGAGAAAAAGGTTGAACAGAACTCCGTCCTTTTACATGAATTAATAAAAGGCCCGGAAAAAGTTAGGACGAATCCCACAGTTAAGATTAACCCTCCTGCAAAACCTAACGCTGTAATGCCCCTTATAACATCTGCTCCTATTACTCCAGTAACTAAGACATCAGCACCCGTGTTTAAAAAAAGGAAAGTAGTCCAAGAAAAGGGTAAAGTGGGTAGTCCAACGACTGTGCCATCAGCTCCCACATTGCAACCGCCTGCTATTCAGCTGGCGGCCCCATTAACTAAAGAACAAACTCAAAAACCTGGGGGATCCCAAAATCATGGTGGGAGAAAAGACCCTTTAATAACTAATCCGAGAAATAAGAATCCCCCAACTATTGCCTTAGAAAAACCGAGTCATACAATAGACTTACCCCCAGATTGTGCCCCTTTTGTCATTGTAATGGCAGGGGTTCCAGAGCTACCTACAGGTAAATGGGAAGATCACGTTGCCTTACGGAACAAGGTTACATTCTGGCTCCGAGACAACAGACCGTTGCCTGCATCCATCAATGGAGAAATCGTAAGTGTAAGACGTGCCCATTGGGTGGGAGTCAGACCTAAGGACAGAATGGGTGATGTAATAGTCATCAATTTTAAGGATTATAGGGCCGTGAGGCACATTGGAGATTGGTTTGATGCCAGTAGCAGCGATGCCATCTCCACACATCTTTTATCCTATTTCTATCCCTATGCACCATCAAAAGACAATAATAAACAGGGTTGGAATAGGCAGCTATTTCAGAAACCACCATACCGACAGCGGGGTTTTAGAAAAGTGGGACCATGGGATATGCCCGGTTTAATGGGGCCACCACCGTTGAGGGGTTATCCTCTTTACGTAAATGCTCAGGAGCCCCATATTCATATGCAAAGCTCGGAGGAGTTTTATCCCAGACACCAGGTATTAGATTATCAATACCCCCCTATAAATAGCCGATATCCACTACATCCTGAGTCCAACCTCCTGCAGGGGAGGCGATGGTATAATAAAGAGTTCCACCCGCCCATGTACAATTTACCTATTCAAAATCGTTTCCAGATTTTTAATGGGCTGGACGGGGTGGATTGACAACAAGCTCAGATATCCCAAAAAAATTTGGCTGGGAATAAGTTTTATCCTTTAGTCTCTTACCCCTTTATTAAGGATATAGTTCCCCTTAAAAGTACTGAGACTCTGAGTAGGATTCCCCAAGATTTGCCAACTTTACAAAAGACCCCTAATACTAACAGCTTATTGCTATGTAACAGTAATATCCAGGAACAGATACAATCCCCCACAGTTGATATCATTATTAGGGGTGGGGAACAGGCAGGTGAAGGCCTGTCCCAGAAAGAGAATGATTTATGTGCACTGTTGTTTTGGAATATAGCAGGGTTTAGGCAAAAAATCACAAATCCGGCATGGGAGTCAGTAATAAATGGTCAGGATATAGTGGCTCTGCAAGAAACCTGGATACAGGAATCAATTCATGTAAGTGGCTATAGAACTTTCTTTACACCAGCTGTCGGAGGTCATTTTGGAAGAGCTAAGGGTGGGTTGACAACGCTTGTTTCAAATCAACTTAAAATTAAACAAGCTCACTGCCATTTAAGTTCTTGTTATTTCCAAATTATAACTTTACGGAATTATAAAGGAGCTGTGGTGCTAATTATTAATTTTTATAACAATGTCCCGAGAGATGATATTCTGGTTGTAATGAAGCAGCTTAAAGATGAAATTCAGTTAGAGGTAGACAGAAATGAAAGGGACCTGATAATCATATGGGGGGGGGATTTTAATTGTTCATTATGTACTAAAAGGAATCAGGGCCTATGTGGCCTTATGACTGAGAGAGATATGTACTTGACACACTTTGATCATACCTTGATGGGGGACTTACTAAATGAATTATTATTCATGTTTGACTTGGGGTTTGCCAACGAATCTGCCCCAGAACCTACACCCTTTGTTCCGACTTTTGTTGGTAGAGGCTCATCGACAACTATTGATTTTATTATCACTTCCAGTAATCTCAATCATAGACTCCTGGGGGTTACGAATATCCAATTACCCATAAGTGACCACCTCCCACAATCTCTTAAGGTAGTAGATTTGTTCCCAGACCCATCGACGGCCGCGCCTCTAGTAGAGACAGCGGTTGATGTTGTCCTTGGGAGACAAAATGGGTACACACTTAAATGGAGTAAAGTAATCCCCACAACCTTTTTTGAGAAACTGTGGGAGGCGTGCTCAAATAGTTTTAGGATTTGCCTAAGTGATAACTCCACTAAAGATCAAATTATTGAGCACTTTGGAACAATTGCTGCAAATATAAAAAGCAGCCTAAGGGTGGAGGCAAAACGCAGAGGCAGGGGGCCAAAGAGCTGGTTTAATACTGTATGTACAAGGGCTTTGAAAAATTTAAAACAGGCAGTACATAGATGCCCTAAGGATAAAAATGAAATAAGAGAATGTAGGAATACATATACTCAGGCCCTGAAAGCAAGGAAAACCGCATTAAATAAGGAGGCTTTAGATTCCCTCTGTGAGGCCTCGCAATCCAAAGATTCCGCTGCATTTTGGAAAGCAGTTAATACTCCTTTCCCTTATGAAACCCACACGGCGCGAATCGAGATTGCAATAGATGAAGATAAATGGGTAGACCATTTTTCAAATCTTTATAAGGCACAGGAAGACATCCATGTTGGGGGTATTAACTCTAGCCTGGATGTACAACAGAGTTATAACTTGGTTACGACAATTGAGGAAGTGCTCTTAGCCCTGGGATCAACTAAATGCGGTAAGGCTGCCGGACCTGATGGGATTCCGGCAGATTTATTTAAAGCTAATATTGAAATTTGGGGGCCAATGTTAGTACAACTTTTTAATGCAGCTCTCTCATCGGGCCTGAAAGAATCTTGGTTCACCTCAGTCATTGTCCCGATCTACAAGAAGGGGGATAGGAATAGCTGTGCCTGTTACAGACCAATCTCCCTTCTTGATTCCTCAGTAAAAATTTTAGGACGTGTTGTGTTGGCAAGACTCCAAAGCTGGGCAGAGGATAATGATATTATTAGTGATTTGCAATTTGGTTTTCAAAAAGGGATTGGTACAATTGAGCAAGGGTTAAACCTCATGCTCTTGCAGCATAAATATATAAGGATAAAATCCGAGCGCTTGTATTTTACTTTTGTCGATCTCTCTTCAGCGTTCGATTGTGTATCACACTCTAAACTGTGGGATATAATGAAAGGTTTGGGAGTGGATAATAACATTATCTGTTTTTTGAGGGAACTCTACAGTGGAGCTACAGCCTCTGTTCGTTACGGCAGGGGGGGAGAATGCTCCAGACAATTTAGCATAGGTCGCGGAGTGCGGCAAGGTTGCGTACTGGCACCTTTTCTATTTCTTCTCTATATCAATGGGCTCGAGCGTCACCTGCTGCATGAGTGTAGGGATATGCCCAGGGTGGGGAGGAGGGAAATCCCTGCGCTCATGTATGCGGATGACGCAGTACTCATGGCACGCACTCCTCGTGCTCTACAAAAACTAGTAGTTAGCTTTGAGAAATTTATGTTGAACCTGGATCTACTAGTTAACTGTAGTAAGACTTTCTCAATGAATTGCGGCCTAAAACCAGGCAAATCAATGAAGCGTATTGTTTTAAACAATGTCCCGCTGGATAACACCCCAACTTTTTCTTATTTGGGCATTTTATTCCATGAGTCAGGCTCCTGGACAAGCGCTATTAAGGCTAGAACTCTTTTATTTATGAAAACGATCATGGCCTTACAGAATTTTGTTAGGAAATTGGGCAGGAAGCCGATAAAAGAAATGTTAACCATCTACAAAGCTACATGCTTGTCTGTGGCTATGTATGGCTCTGGTCTGTGGGGATATGCAAATGTTGATCAAATCCAGCTGGTAGAGAACAAATTTCTGAGGGGAGTTCTAGCAGTCCCACAGTGTGCAGCCACATTCAATTGTCACGCTGAACTTGGCCAACCTTACATAACGGACATTATCAGAATTCAACCTATCCTATTGTGGCATAGGGTATGGACTACTAATGAGTGCGTTATGAATCGGGCTCTGCTATGTGACACCCTCAGTTTGGACCATGCGGACAGAATGGAATGGTTGAGTTACGTAAATCATTTCTTGACCGAGATTGGACTACATTCATATTTTTCGGACCCAATCTCAATGGATAATATTCCTAGGAAGCTATTAAAAACTATCTGCCTGGACCACCTGATGAGTAAGAGGAAGAGAGTGGAAATTTTGAAATCTACAGTACACTCTCACCTTCCTACCCTCTGTGATACTAATACTGTACAGCCATATTTATCCCTGCCCATGACTAACTATGATCGCTTTCTTTTAACTCGTTTTAGATTTTGTATATTTTTTAGATTAGTGTCTTTTCCATGCATGAACTCATGGACTCATATTCTGCCCACTTGTTTGTGTGATGGTACATCACAACAATCTGATATTCATATCCTTTTTTTCTGCAAATTTTATACTGCTATACGTAGGAAAATTATTGTCCCTTTTTTAAAAAATATGAATTTAACCAGATGTCGCCCAGCTTTTTTAGAAGTACAGAAAATGGACACGATTTTAACTGTTACTGTGATTTTAAATTATTTAAAAAGTGTTTTTAAATTCAGAAAACAAATTCAAATTGAAATATCATAGATTCCTTATTGATCTACCTCACTGTATTATCAATTATGAGAAGAATTTATTGTAATTACTGTACCTTGTTTTATGTTTGCTACTTTTATGGTTAATTGTTTTTTTAACCGAATAAAGTTTATTGAATGAATGAAATGATTATCTGGTAATTCTCCTCATTTTTTAAGGTGATTTTTTTCTCTCACCTGGATTAGGTTTGAGATATACACCACTAGCCCACCTTTCGCACGCCCTGATGCTGATGTAACTGCCGGTGAGTTAATGTTTTGTATCCATTTAAATGGATTGGTAGTACTGCCCACGTCTCCTGTAGACACAGGATATCGTGGGTCCGAACAAACGTTAGCCATCCTTTGAGCTTAGATTGGAGACCAGCCATATTCCAAAATATGACACTAAGAGGGGCCTCTCTGAGATGGTCAGTATCGAGCTCGGAGGCTGTATTTAAGCATCTTCTTTCCTTTAGGGGCCTGCTGTTTATTAAGGGAACCAAGACTAGGTCTGAGTCATTTGTTTTTAAAAGATTTTTTTTTTAAACTGTTTTTATTAAGAACATTAATAGGGCTTCAGATAAATAGGTGGTACACACATTGCATGGTAGAAGTGGCAATATACAAGGCAGTGTCCATAGCTTTTGCACAATAGTCAGATAACATTATTCCAGATCCACCGATACAGTCCCGTAGCCCCCCCGCCCCAACCCACCTAATGCTCAGAATCACTGTCCTCTGTTGGCCTTGGAGGATCGCACAGATGCCCTCTTTATTCATTCCAGGCACCCCAGATTTTATCCCATTTCCGTGGGCAGCCCCGGTGCAAGTATACCATTCTCTCTGCCAACATAGCCTCATCTAAATCTGTACACCAGTCCCTTAACTTGGGTATCTCCGCCGCCCCCCAATATTTAGCAATATTTCTCTTGGCAAACATTATACCCAAAGTCAACCAGTCTTGAGCAGGGTGGGTAAGGTCGTTCGGTCCCATATGTTCAATAAGCAACACCTCGGCTTGGGCAACACAGACGTATTGACCACCTGTGACATCGTCCGCATAACTTTAGCCCAATAGGCAGCGACTAGGGGGTACTGCCACATGGTGTGGAAGAACATTCCTTCTTCCCCGCACCCCCGGAGACAAAAACGATGTGTAGAGTGTCCTATGGTGTGCAGAGTGGTCCTGGTGTAGTATACCCGATGAAGTATTTTCAACTGTACCAAACTCTGGAGGGTATGGCTACTTCTCGTGGGGAAGAGAGCGCAGTTTGCCAATCCGCTTCGTCAAAATCCCCCAAGTCACCAGTCCAACTGCGCCTTAATTTAAGGGTGGGATCAGGTAAATTGTTAACTAGTTTGCGATACGTGAATGATGTCGCTTTTTTAAGCATGTGTTCAGTGAGTAGCCTGTCCTCTAGCGGGGTCGATTCAGGTAGGTCTGTGTCCAGGGGGGTAACTGACCGCAGGTCATGGCTGATTTGTACATATCTAAATCTTTCGGTGGGCGCCAACTCGTACTTAAAAGACTTTTTTGAGATAGCTTGATGCCTTGATTGACTGGAGGAGATTCTTCAACCTGTTCAAGTAGGACCGGGGTAGGATTGGTTGAGAGGATCAGAGGGTTTTCCAAGTGCTCTGCTTCCTGAAATGGATTACACACTATAGTTGCTTGTCCATCGCTACTATCTCCCTCCGCTATAAGAGGAACAGATCCCAGAGCACAAGTTGGTTGTCAGTCCACTTCCCCTAAAAATGATAGGAGCTCAAATCTATTTGAAGTTATAATAGAGCCGTTTGTTTTCAAAGTGGGCTTGAAAACTGGCTTATAGAAAAAGCCGAGAGGAAGGGACAAAATTGCTGTTGGAGTTATGGGTGATTCCTCCTTGTAAGTTAGAAGAAAGCGAACCATTCTGGGTGTCTTAAAGTTTATAACAATGCAGTCACCCTGAATGGATTTTAAGGAGGGACCCACCCACCCAACTCTTCGGGCCATCAGAATTTGATTTGTGTTCTGAGGATTAAAATGTTTATTTTTCACCAGCCAATCCACCACTTTGTTACGGAGGGAAAACCAGGATTCCTCCTGACCCTGTTTTAAAGGTGGAACCCCCGTTAAAACCAAGACATAGGGACAAGATGCAGGATGCAAATTTAGGTTATCGGTATTGGGTTGAGCAGTACAATTGATAGAATTAAAGTTGGTATTTTTCTGCCCTTGATTCTGTGAATTCTCCACCCTAGCAGTAACCTTTAACGTGCGCTCCTCATTTACGAGGTTTGGAGACTCTAGAGGCGGCGCCTTCGATGGGCCAGACTAGAGCTCTTGGCTGGGTTAGTTACAATAATCCCTTTGTGATGAGGGCGAGTTTGTACTAATAGGTGTCAGCTTGGGCATTTCCAGTCGGGCTCTAATTGAGTCAACGTCATCTTTCAATTGTACTAGCTTATTTTCGATACAGACAAATCTTTCATCAAAGAGGGAGGTCAGCTGTGAAGTCATTTCTCTGAGTTTTACTTCAAGAATATTTTTTATAAGGCCTTCCATATGGTCCCCTAGATCTTGTAAAAATTGCTTTAAAATTACTAGTGGGGGAACCTGACAGAGCTTCAGGATAACTTAGGGCTTCGTCTGTTTGAGTTTGTAGTGAGGCTGTTCCCAGTGAGCTAGAACCAGGGCAATCTGTTTCCTTTCCCGCTTTACCTTGCTTGCCTCCCTTCTGTTTCGTTCCCAATACTCGCCCTTTCCTTTGTTTGGTTTGTTCCAGAGTTTGTGGGCCTTTCCCTCTTAGGATAGGGGTATCAATCTCCCTATCCTGAATATTAGGAGATTGAGGTCGGAGATTCACAGAAGGGGAAGAAGGTATTAGGGAAATGATTTTCTTTACTTGTAGGGAAGTTGTGGATTCCTCCTCCCTGGTCAGCGGGAAAAGTGTCGGGTCGAGTGAGAGTCTGCGCTCAGTTAATTGAATCTTGTGGTTTAGAAGAGATTCTGCTCTTATAAGGAAAGCGCCCAAAGTGCCAGCAGTACTCTTTCGTTTCGCCATCAGGGTTATTTCTTTACAAAAAAATCAACAGTAAATGGTCACTATCTAATCAGACTTAGGGACAAGGGAATCAAATAATTACTATTCGCTAGACAACAAATTTAATAGCTAGGTGATATAGCTCTTTCGACAATGGTGCTCATGTATGGATGTATGACGGTACAACGCGTACCGTCACAACGCGTGCTGTTACAACGCGTCCCTTACAACGCAAGTCGTTACCGCGACTTGCGTTGGGGGCGCGGATGTCGAATAGTATAATTTACTATTCTAACACCAGTCCCCGTGGACACTAGGGAAGGTGTTGGAATAGTAAATTTACTATTTTGAATCTTCTAGCGCCCTCCAGCGCAAGTCGTGGTTACGACTTGCGTTGTTACGGACGCGTCGTAACAGCACCGCGGGGAAACATCCGCGTTGTAACGGATGTTTCCCTCATGTATAGGGGAACCACCACCATTAAGTCCGTTTAGCCAAAGTTCTTACCAGTCCGCATGGTATTTCAACTCTTGGCAAACCGCCAAGGTACCGGGCCCTGCCCTGCCCTTGTCTGCCCCTGACGGCCACAGACTGCCCGCCCTTTGCCCGGGCTTAGCCCGGTGCCCGTCCACGCGTGTACGACGTCCCGGGAGACCACAGGCGGTTAAATACCCCCGATGATGAAGGGGAGGGGCTACCGGTCCGCTCACAGCCCCGCTGGTTCCTGGGGCTGTGAGTCCTGGTGCTTGCCCCAACTGGTGGCCACAAACAAGTAAACGCGACGCGTCTCCCGCGAAGCAGGAGGCGCAAGAGGTTGAAGAAGCCCCCGGTGGTGAAGGGGAGGGGCTGCCGGTAAGCTCACGGCCCCGCTGTTTCCTGGGGATGTGAGTCCTGGTGCTTGCCCAAACTGCTGGCCACAAACAAGCAAACGCGACGCATCTCCCGCGAAGCGGAAGGCGCAAAAGGTTGAAGAAGCCCCCGGTGGAGAAGGGGAGGGGTTGCCGGTCCGCTCACGGCCCCGCTGGTTCCTGGGGCTGTGTGTCCTGGTGCTTGCCCCAACTGCTGGCCACAAACAAGCAAACACGATGTGTCTCCCGCGAAGCTGGAGGCGCAAGAGGTTGAAGAAGCCCCCGGTGGTGAAGGGGAGGGGCTGTCGGTCCGCTCACGGCCCCGCTGATTCCAGGGGCTGTGAGTCCTGGTGCTTGCCCCAACTGCTGGCCACAAACAAGCAAACGCGAGGCGTCTCCCGTGACGCGTCTCCCGCAAAGCTGGAGGCGCAAGAGGTTGAAGAAGCCCCCGGTGGTGAAGGGGAGGGGCTGTCGGTCCACTCATGGACCCGCTGGTTCCTGGGGCTGTGAGTCCTGGTGCTTGCCCCAACTGCTGGCCTCAAACAAGCAAACGCGACGCGTCTCCCGCGAAGCGGGAGGCGCAAGAGGTTGAAGAAGCCCCCGGTGGTGAAGGAAAGGGGCTGCCGGTCCGCTCACGGCCTCGCTGGTTCCTGGGGCTGTGAGTCCTGGTGCTTGCCCCAACTGCTGGCCACAAACAAGCAAACGCGATGCGTCTCCCGCGAAGAGGGAGGCGCAAGAGGTTGAAGAAGCCCCCGTGGTGAAGGAGAGGGGCTACCTGTCCGCTCACGGCCCGCTGGTTTCTGGGGCTGTGAGTCCTGGTGCTTGCCCCAACTGCTGACCACAAACAAGCAAATGTGACGCGTCTCCCCCGAAGCGGGAGGCGCAAGAGGTTGAAGAAGCCCCCGGTGGTGAAAAGGAGGGGCTGCCAGTCCGCTCACGGCCCCGCTGGTTCCTGGGGCTGTGAGTCCTGGTGCTTGCCCCAACTGCTGGCCACACACAAGCAAACGCAACGCGTCTCCCCCAAAGCGGGAGGCGCAAGAGGTTGAAGAAGCCCCCGGTAGAGGAGGGGCTGCCGGTCCGCTCAAGGCCCCGCTGGTTCCTGGGGCTGTGAGTCCTGGTGCTTGCCCCAACTGCTGGCCACAAACAAGCAAACGGGACGCGTCTCCCACGAAGCGGGAGGCGCAAGAGGTTGAAGAAGCCCCCGGTGGTGAAGGGGAGGGGCTGCCGGTCCGCTCACGGCCCGCTGGTTCCTGGGGCTGTGAGTCCTGGTGCTTTCCCCAACTGCTGGCCACAAACAAGCAAACGCGACGCATCTCCCCCGAAGCGGGAGGCGCAAGAGGTTGAAGAAGCCCCCGGTGGTGAAGGGGAGGGGCTGCCGGTCCGCTCACGGCCCCGCTGGTTCCTAGGGCTGTGAGTCCTGGTGCTTGCCCCAACTGCTGGCCACAAACAAGCAAACACAACGCGTCTAAGTGGACTCAGAAGGATAGTTTTGTGAACACATGTGAGGGGGCCGTACAATTCGATTGTTGGAGAGCATATGTTCAGTCACAGCTTTCCAGAGCTAGGCCAGCACCTGGTGAAGTGTGCGTTCTCTGACCCCAGGGAACTTGCACTGGAGGCAGACCGCTAGGTGATTGCCAGAGGGTCTAGAGAGGACCTGGGGAGTGGCTCAGGTTCCCTCAACCGAGGGAGAGGAGGTTCGTAGTAGCCCAGACAGGTCCCAGTATAGTGGGATGGGTATAGGGCCCTATGTCCCTTCTCCTGAGTAGTTGCGTACTTTCTGCTCAGGTTGCCAGCCTTGGTTACTCTTACGCTATCTTTTTCGTTATAGAGGGTATTTGTTCAGCAGTGGGCAGTATACTGGCCTTTAAAATGCATGCTTACTGTTCATGTCATCAATACCAGTTCTTGCTCTTTTGGCATCATTTTACCCATTCAACATTAACTCTGCCTTGCACATACCGTCATATTTATTACCAAGCATTCTCTGATTATGCCCTCATTTTTCTTGTATACACACTAAACATCATGCTTTGATTATGGCCATGCTGGTGCTGTGTAGGTGCTTATATCTTTTAGGCCTATCTTAAAGCCACGCTGAGCATCCCTTAACATAATAACTGCTCCTCAGTGACCATCATGCACCAACATAAAAACACTGCTTAAACAGGCTCAAAACAAAAAAAACACCTTTTTAAACACACATCTGACACAATGTAGCTTGCAGTCTCTGTGGGTATGTGCTTCATGCTCCTACATAGTGATATTAACTTTAAACACTATACAAATGCTATAGTACAATGTAAGGCATTACTGTACTGAAACTTATAGTTTATGTGTCCCCCCCAAAAGAATCTATATGCTACTCATTAGGAATAAATCGCAGAATGACTTTAAACTTTTAAATCCAGAAATAATATCTCATCAACTGTATTGGTATGCTAGGAAGGTAAAAGGCCTTGACAAAGACCACTTGATCATCTGAGAACTTGGCCTTTGCTCTCTCGGTCATATGTTTTGGATGACAGTCTGACTGAAGAAATATAATAATAAATCAGTTGAGGTCAGTAGTGGCGGCTACTACTTGCGAGTGCTAGGGCGGGGGCTGGGGGAGTAGGCGGGAGGTTAGCGACACGGACCAAAATAAAGAAAATACACTTACCTGGGCTGGCTGGCATCTGCCTCTTCTCCGTCCTCTTCTTCCTGTCTCACTTGGCTGGCGGAAGGAGCAGGAAGCACCCAGACTCCCTGGCTCACAATAGACAATCATAACACAGCAATGCAGCATTGTGATTGGTCTGAGCACCGAACCACGTCACTCAGACAGGAACTAGGAGGCTTTGCATGTTCCTCACCAGGCTGAGTAATGCAGTCTGGTAGGGAAGATGCAAAGTGTGCATGACTAATTGGCTGGCCCGGTGCAAACCACTCCCTGCTCTGGCTAGCCCCACTCGCCCCGAGAGCCACTCACTTCAACAGGAAATATAAAGATAATAACGATACGTTATTATCATTTTATTTTCCTGTTGAAGTCAGTGGGGCAATGCTCCTCTGCTTTAGTGCAGGAGCCACCACTGGTTAAGGTGCTTCTTTAGTTGTAGGCAAATGTATTTCTTCAAAATTATTTCAGTTTTGTGCTCCCTGCAGTCTTGTGACTTGTAAACCTGTACATTTACATTCATTTAGAGAAATTGTTGCCTATGCACCTTAAGCATGCATGGATCAATCCCCACTCCCACTAGTAAAAAGACACATCCTGCAAGGAATTAAAAAGAATTAAGGAAAAAACTATGTAACCTTCAAAGGCATCCAGAGGATCAGGGTATTTTGTAATATAAAAACCGTTGATGCCTCCTCCGCCTGCCAACAAGTTCACTTTCATAAATGGGCCATGCTTGGCAGAGAAGTCTTCACGCACAAGTAGACCAACAAATAATTTAGTGTTCCGAGGTCCAGCAGCACATTTTGGATGCTTCTGTTGCAATATGAAAAAATTACAGTATGCATATGTACAATGGTTGGATGGAACTGAACCTCCACTAATGAATTTGAATTTCCATAAGCATTTTTCCTGGTCAGCTGTGTTGTGCCCTGAGTAGCACTACAGCACTGAAAGCCTGCAACCAAAATCCTAAATCTTGTGGTACACCTCGCTCAGGTGAATAGGGAAACCTATTGGGTTTTTAAAAGAACCTTACTCACTAACACTAGTTCGTGGCATGCTTCACCATAGGGTTCCCACACGAGACGCCTAATGCATCTGGGTAGTATTTACTTAGAGGGAGACTTAGGTAAGGTTTGCAGCAGGGGGGATGTGGACAGAGATTATTATGATCTCCCTCATCCCAGGTTAAATATTGCCTTTAATGGTGGGAGGTCATAAAATTTTACGCTCCTGATCCTTGTGAAACCAATAGCAACTTACTCTGCTGTAACAGTAGAGTGGTGTGGCTCACTGGTTAGAGGTGGCAGACACGGAAGCAGAGGTCGGCCCGGGACCAGGGTTCGATTCCCGACGCGGCAGGGTCTTGGGCCATGGTCAGCGGACTCGATAATTCTCGCCTCGGTGCCGACTCCAACCATGGGTCCCACTCAGCAATTCTGGGCAAAAGCTTGCTTAATCTCTACTAACGGCCCCATCAGCGCAGGGGATGCTTGTCTTCACCTTGGAGATGCCCAGGAGGGACCATCTCACAGGGAAAGCCAGGATGGGTTCCCCAGCGGTATACAGCGCCGGGACGCCCCTTTGCTGGGGCAGCTGTGCGCTTTACAAGTATACGATATTTAACTCAGGCGTCAAAGCACACCCAGGTGCCTTAGGCGTCTCGGGTGGGAACCCAATGATGAAGAATGCCACTAACTAATGTTAGTGGGTGAGGGTTCTTTTAAAAAGCCAGTCGGTTTCGGTGCTCACCTGAGCACAGAGTATCACTGGATTTAAGATTGTGGTAGCAGGCTCTCTGTTTTTTCAGTGTGCGTTGAATTTGATGGGGAACTGGAGCAAGCCTTCACCCTTCGCATTCTCTCTTTGATACTTACTGATAAAGCACTGCCTGGAAGCATTCAGCTTACTACCAGTTTTCCTTAAAAGAGCAATCTGCCTAAAGGTGACTCCTGCAGGAATGTGCACTAAACAGGGCATGCAAAGATAATGCACTACACATTTAGGTTCACCCTATAATTTGGGGAATCAGCTGCACCAAAGGGGCTGCAACCACGACCTGTAACTATGCAAGGTGGCGCAGTCGACTTCACATTGAAATCAACTGCGGCTGTCAAGGATCAGCCTGTACCACAGAACATTTACAGTGACATGGAGGGGCAGAGAGGGTGGAGCAGACCTTGCAAGCTGCTGCACTGTGAAAATACTGTGGTGACATTGTTCTTAGAATAATCATAATAATAATTCCTGTAATTTACTTTTGCAGGATGACAACCAAAGTGAAGTGTGCTGATTATTCCAGTAACCATAGTAGCTATTTTCCAAAGGTAAAGTGGTAGTTAGAGGAAAGATGCTGCTGAATGTATCTCCACCTCCATTCTTTTGGTACAGTCCAGAACACCTCCCATTGAAAGGGGAACGGAGCAGTATCAAGTAATGACTGAAGCTGGGATTGATGATAATTACATCTCGGATGAAAGGAATCTTCTTGCACCATTGTCTGGACTTCAAGGAGCGAGGGTTGTATGAACACCTACCCGCCCTACAGGTGGGAGAGCCCTTAGTGCTTTTCATGAATATTGCATTTCCTGTAAGAATGTATTTTTAGAAAAGAATTGAGGTTGCTCAAGAATACAGTTACTTTGACGATAACGTTTTCATTTATTCTTTTTGTAAAGCACTAGCAAAGCCAATAGATGATTCAGAATACTGATCAAGTGGAAGGAAAAGGGGCGTAGAAGTGGAGACAGCAGAAACAATTGACAAAGTAGTTAACTTCTATACTTTTGATATATAGTTCTTAAGCTATAAAGGCCAGCTTTACAGTATTTGCAGATGGGATGCTAATAGTCACTTAATTCTGAAGAGAAGAGAAAAGTATTGTTGTTTCAATTGTGAACAATATAACATGGCGGGTGAGGCACATGCCAAAATGTACAAGAATTTTAACTGCATGCAGGGGAAAGTGTTATTAAGAGGGTAGCCAAAAAACACAAAGTAGCTCCCACTTGTACCATATGGCAATGAGTGATCCAGCAAAGTGGGTGCTCCCGACACTTCTTTATAAAGGCCTTTGGAAATTGTTCCCCCTTTTATTCATTCCCTCCTTCTTTCACTCTTTTCTTTTATTCTTTGTTCATTCTTTCTTTTGAATGTTATATTATTCTTTTATTCCTTCATTTCTCATTTCTTTCCACCTATCATTCTTTCCATCCTTCTTGACTTATGTCTGTCCTTCTTTCATTCCACCCCTCCACCTTGATATCTTGCTATCCTTTCTATTCCTTTCATTTTCTTCCCTTACTTCCTCTATTCCTCTTGCATTATTGTTTCTTCTTTCGTTAGCCTCTTCTTCTTTCTTCACTCATTCTTTCCTCCTTATTTCTTCTCTTTAAGTGTTTCAATCTTTCTCTTCTGCTTTCTTTCATTTTAATATACTTCCATTATTCGTCAATTCCTTAGTTGCCTCCCTTCGTTCCCTCTCATTCCTTCTTTAAATATTTCTTTTTTACATTACTTCATTCTATATTCCTGTATTCCTTGTTTCTTTTTCTCCTTCCCTGTATTTTATTTCTTTATACCTTCCTTTTTATTCTTGCTGCCCCTTTTTTCCATACTTCCGTCTTACTATCCTTCATTCTTTCTATGCTCCCTTCTGTTTTTTCCTTCTCTGTCATCCTTTCAATCGTCTATACATTCTTCTTTTTCCAATTATCCTTCCTTTAATCCTGTTTTCTTTCTTGCCATTATTTTCCCCCTTCATTACATTCCTCTTCCTTTACCTCTTTCGTATTTTCTCAGCCCATTTGCCTTTTACTTCTTTTTGTCTTTTGCCATTTTCACAATTTCTCTTTTTCTCACGTGTTTGTCACCCCCGGGCTCATACTGCACAGCAGTCACATGGTATTTTCTTTCCTGCCGTATATATTTGCTTCTTCTTTTGTCTTGCGACCTAAGAGTCAAAGATCAAATATGAAGAATAAGTAGGAATATAAAGAACAATTTAATCTGAGATAGTGGCAACACAGCTGAAGTTAGAAAAGCTGGTGCTTCTCTAGGCCCTTGCGTGCTCTGATTGAAGAGTAAAATCTAGCTGTGACTATTTAAATAGTAAGAAAATAGTTAGGGATACAAAGTTCGGATTTACGAGTCAGGAATGCTGCCCCACCTGATTTGATTTTATTGTGCTGTAGATGGTAGACCCGCAGGAGGGTTTGTGTACAAACAGCCAAAGCCTCATTCCCCACACAGTTCTCCCCCCCGCTCTCCAACAATTGTTTCCCACACACATTTAGTACTTGCTCAGAGCAGGAGACACATATATGTGTTAAACCCCACAGAATTGGGAATTCCATGTGGTTGTACTACCAAAACAATCGGTCCCACACGGTAATTCCCCATTTCACGAGGTTTCACTTGTAATTGCACTGTAGTGGGGCAAATTTACTGCATGGCAACAGTAAAGTCGAATGTGATTTTGCCATGCTCTCCAGCACTATGCAGCTCGGAACGAGGGTATCGGAGGTAATGGAAATGTTGTGTTAGAGATAACAAGACGTGTGTCACCATGTCTCTAGGCTGGTGTACACGCAGGCACACATGCTGCAGGTGTGGCAAAAGTGTAACGTTTTGAAGGTGTATTAGGCTACAAAGGTTTTCAGAAAGATATTAAAAGGATTAGCATGTGAGTACCCTGTCTCCTGAATTGCAGGTCGACTTGTATCATAGTGTATATATCGAATCCCCTCACTGTATAGCACTCCTAGGAGCACTGTATATACGCGCACTTCCCGAGACACTGTAGATAGTGAATACCGCCACCGGACTCCTCACTGCTTGCACCCTTTCCCTTCCTGCTTGAGTTCCCTTCCATCTTCGACCCTTCCGACCCCTCCTCACTCTCTCTTCTACCCCATCACAACCAGGGTGTTGGTGTCACTGGTTAGTACTCGTGGTCAAGGACTAACTGCCCTGTCATTGTCTCTCTTTAACTCCGAGGGCCACCGGACTACCCAAGACGGAGAAGAGGAAGACCCCCACACCTGCTCACCGCGGATCCCTGCTCCTTGACGACTACCCTCCGGACTCTCTCTCCAATCTTGTGTTTCCTCTGCCCCTACGTACTCTATAACTGTCAGTGTTAATAAATAGAGCTACAGATATAGCTCACTACATACGGCCTCCAAGCCTGTTATTCCGGTCCGCCCATACACAAAGCCCACAGAGTGCCTATTCAGATGCTGGGGTCTTTAAAGGGAGTTTAATATGACAGTAGACTCCACTTAGCAGATTTTATGGGCGATTCCAAGATCGCTAAAAAGTTTTGGGAAAAGGATTTTTACTAGATTGGTCTGCCACATTGCATAGTATTTCACACAGAATGGAGGCTGCTTGCTTGACACACTCATATCTTGCACAAATGCTTGGGCTTTTGGCACGTGCAGCAATAATGGGCACGTTTAAAAATAATGTAAACAGTCACTGGTCCTCACACTTAGAGTGATTGAGAAGTTATGATTTATGATGATGACTCCATCACTGTGCATCTAAAATGATTACATTGTTATATATATTCTTGCAGATTCGCCCCTGGCGAAGGGACAGGTTGTCCCAAAATGCATTGGGCTGGATTTTCTTTGTGATTTCTTATTGTTTTCAACCATGTCATGTATATTTCATAATGCTCCGCCAAAGTAATCAATTAAGTCGTGTGAATTTTAAAATGTATTGAGAAACCATGCAATCAGTAGTACATTGTATGTTGAAAACAGTAGAAAATATCTGATTTATTGTGTCATTTTTGCTAAAAACTTGTATATAGTTTGAATTTAACCCCCTTGCTGTGCACGTTTGAGTCCAGGTTGACCTCGAGGGACCTGGCCGATCTCGATTCCAAAATATGTCATAACTCATCCATCACATAACACACTCACACATTGTGACATCATTACTGACAATTAGGGGCATATTACGAAGCCCCTATCGCCACCACAACGTGATGTTGTGGTGGCGATAGGGTCAGCGCCCTATTATCAAGGCAGCGTTAAACCACATAACGTGGCTAAAAGCCATGTTAAGTGGCTTAACGCTGACTTGGTAATAGGGCCCCTTTCACGTTAAAATTAGCGTAAAAGGGGCGTGCGGTGGGCGTTCCACCGCAACACCTATTCACTTCGACGCTGCCACCTATTATCAAGAGAGGCAATAATAGATGGCAGCGCTGAACTTAAGACCAAGAAATCCTGGTCTTAAGGTGGTAAAACGAGGAAAAATGCTTCATTGCCAAGGTTTGCTTGTGTTCAGGGACACCTTCCTGTACACAAACAAACCTCACTGCTCGCAGACGCCCTTGTACTCTGGTGCAAGGGTGCCTGTGTTGGCGTTAAGTCGTGAGACTTAGCGCCATCGCAGGGGGAAACGCCAGACTGCACCATATCCTTGGTAATATGGTGCAGCCTGGCCCTTTCGTAGTGGTGATGAGAGATGTTAAGACAAGTAGGCTAATGCCCCTCACCGCCACTTCCAAGATAATATGCCCCTTAGTTTTTATAATATAACATCTTCCACCTCATACAGGAAATGCCTCTATAGTGCAATAATACTCTCTCAGCATCTCTGTCCCCTCCCTTATCCTATTTCTTTACCCTTGCTAAATCACTGCCCAAATACTTTTAACATCTTCAACCCACCATTGCTCAAGTTGGCACCCATTAATTAACCTAGATAAATAAAACAACTTGTCAAATCAAGGCAAACTATTTTAAATTATGTGCAAGGGCAACCTGAGAATAAAGTTGCATCTCCTCCGGGTCACCTTCTGTACCAAGGTCCCCATCTCACTTCACCTAGTCTAAACTTGCAAACCTACCGTTTATAATGGGCCATCTAATCATCCCTTTCAGACCCAACTTGTTTGCTACGCACCTAAAGCCATCAGGCAAAACTGTTCTTCTCTGGTAACCCATTGATGTTGGTCGGAAGCCCTTTCAGATATCACGACTCACACAGGGCCGGCTCGAGAGCGTTGCAATTTGTGCCATCGCACCGGGTGCTGACTTCTGGGGGCGCTGTGTTGTCAAATATATAATTCTTATTATTAAAGACATCCCCCAACCACAGTGGTACTTTTAAATCCTGAGTTTGTGTTTCTCCAGGTCAAGCACACTTAATCTATACTGCCTAACAGTATTTATAGCATCTGCCTCTTATACCTTATACTCTGTCTCATGTAACATTTCCTATACACTGATTTACACATGTGTGATTCATTGTTTTTGTGCAACGTGTGTGTGATGTAAAGTGTTCTGACACCCTCCACTAATATGAGTAGTGCTACAAAACAAAAGAAAAGCTTGTGTTAGAGAGTGAGTCTATGAAGACTTGAGGGTCAGTGTTAAAGGGTGGTAGTGAAGGAATTCATGGAGGAGGAGGCCAACGGGGGGCACCAACAAACAAAGTGGCACTGCTCTCACAAACACATTCTGACTACTTAAAAGAGGAAACTAATCATCATCAAGAAGCAGTTGTTTTTCCTCCACAATAACCAATGCCATCAGAATGCTCTTTTAACTGTTCTGTAGTTCAATCCGTTTTCTTGTATACCTAACTAAAACCATTACAAAAAATGAAAACTTTCCTATCTAAAAACATATTATTAAAATTTCAATAAATTTGTTTTCACTGTTTTAAATCAGCTCCTGAAGCACCACTTATAAGGTTATAAGTTATAGTGCCTAAACAATTTTTTTTACATCTAATCTGAAATAACTTATTTTTCTGTCCCTAAACCAAAATTCTGATCCCAAAACCATGCATCCCCTCCCTATTCTCAATCTTAACTCTAATGTCAGGAGACATACCAAGTAATTTCAGGTAAATATTTGCCCCTCAAAGGTACCTGGTAACGCCATTATGCATCCTTGATTGAACTATGGGGTCTATTTATGAGACAGTTGGCATTGCTTTTGCAACACACAATGTGGCGGAAGAACAACGCAAACCCTACATGTGAATTATGAAGCCATGCAAGGCCACTTTGCGTGGCCCTGAGTGGCTCCAATATTCTGGAGTAAGGCAATGCAGCGCAAAGCACTGCTTTGCCTTGCTCTGCCCTGGGATGCCCTTCCATGGGCGTTGCATGGGTGTTTCCAAGCAACTTCCATGGTTTTTTTAGTATTCCCAGACTTACCAGAACTGATGGACATAGAAATGCCCCAAAATTATACACCTTCTCGGGTGAGGCATAACGAGGAGAAACGTCTTTTTTTCTTCTCGACACTTCCTCTTTAAATGTGTGTTGCTGCAGGACACACAGAAAGAGGAGTATATCTCTCAGGATTGTTTTTTGTGCAGCAAGGTGTCCCTTCCTGCACAAAAAGGTGCATGGGTGCCTGCGTTGGCGCCAGCGCAGGGGAAAAAGCAGGAATGCACTGCACTGCCTTAAATAGGGCGAGTTCCTGTCCTTTCCTTGTCACCCAGTGCAACGCAGCAAGGTGACTTGCTGCACTGCGTAATATTCTCGTACATAGGCCCTTATGTGTATAACGCTGCTCTCCCCGACTACTCAGATCACCAATATATCCTGTCTATCTAATGTAGAACCAAACTCCTAACCCCTTCGACGCTTATGACGAGCTCAGCTCGTCATGAGGCACAGTGGAGCTGTGCTCATGACGAGCTGAGCTCGTCATAACTGCGGCGGAACGCCCACGCGGGGCTAATTCCCCTCCTGTGCGGGCGTTCCATGGGAGTGGGTGGAGTAGTGATGAGCTCAGCTCCCCCCCACTCCCCCACGCCACAGGGTAATTAGCCCTGCGTGGAAGGTGTTAAATGATTGATTCTTACCCTTCTTATTTAAAAGATATGGCTTAATTCATTTGTCCTCAAACGAAACAATAACAAATGTCACTTGGGTCTTGAAAAAGCTGTGGCCTTTCAAGTTTGTTAAGTTCCTATGTGAAAGTAGAAAACATTATTATGTGGTACTCTGTAACTATATGCATTGGATCTTTGGGTAACCGAGCACAAGAACGTTTGGATTAGGGCAAACCAAGCAGTTTGTGCTAGGAGTCAGGACTTATAGTCAAGAGCCAGAATCTGGAGAAAAAAAAGTAAGCAAATAATAGCAGCAGGCAATCAAATATTAAATGAGTCATAGAAAAAAGCACAATCCAATGGACAGATACATGCCCCATTGTTTGCTCTCACTGCTGTCATTAATTCCTTCCTCCTTCGCCACCACGATTTGTTCCTGATCTTATTCTAAGTAGTTGCATCTCATTTGAGATGGTTTGGAAGTAGCCTAAAATATTGACTGCAACTCCATGAGCCCAAATACTACCATATCAGGAAAGCAAAGATTTTGGTAGTAATTAATCATAATTTACCCTATGACTAACAGCTATTAAGAGTGACATTTATGCTGCAACATTCTGCTATTGGGTCACAAGAGCTAAGTTGTAGTTTAAGATGAGTAGCCTAACTCTCTTCAGAGTTAGAGAGACACAAAACAATACTAAACAACTTTTGTCTCAACTTCCATGAAAGGTTTCCCTCCATCTAGGACCTGAGGATTAGGGCTTTAACGCTGGTGGTGCATGGTGCGACAATGTTTGTTGGCACCCCCCATCCACTGATTCCCTCACCACCACCTTTTAATAGTGCCCCTCAGGTCTCAAAACCACTCTCTTTCAGATACATTTAATTAGTTATTTAGCATTACTCATACCACTGTAGGTTGTCAGAGCACTTTGCATCACACACATTACACAGAGACAATCAATCATAAGTGTGTATATCAGTGTATAGAAAGTGTCACATAAGCCAGAGGACTACACAGTATAGGAGTGACATGTCATCCATTCTGGTAGACAGTATGGTTGAAGAGTGCTTGGTCTGGAGAAAATTGCAAAAAACACAGTTGATGGACAGAATGTGGAACAATGTCATACATTCACCCCAGTACAAGGATCTGGGCCTAAATCCATCGTTGTTTTGCACTCCACACCACCCTGGGTTAGACACTGGCTATATGCAAATCAGCTCTGACACTGTGCCTCATGGGAACAGTCCAGTCCGAACTACCAAGCCATGTCTTTCCCAGACCGGAATCAAGCATCCAAGGACCGGTTTCTGGCTATCAGCCTTCATCAGCCTGGATAGCTTGCCTCCAGTGGTGTGGAGAGCCTGGGACTCACGTCTGAGCATCCCCAGCACACTCGGGGTGAAAATTGCAAAAAACACAGTTGATGGACAGAATGTACAGAATGTAGAACAATGTCATACATTCACCCCAGTACAAGGACTGGAGAAGCACAAACTCTGAATTGAAAATGGAACACCAGAGTTGGTGGTTCTCTTTAATAATAAGAATCGATTTCTACCCAAATGAACTCTTTTTACAACATTAATCTATGCTGTAATCTATACTTTGCAGTGTGCATGCAGTTCTTTGATGACAGTTAACCACTTCAGTGCTAATGACAAGGTGAACTCGTCATGTAAAATGGGATTAATACTTCACTGTTCTATATTAGGATTTTAACTTATACATTGTAAGTAACAAAAGAATATCTCTTAGAAAACCAGTTACCCACTGTCCTATTTCCATTATATGCACATTGTGATCTGCATGGTACGGTACACAGACAAAATATCGATTTTTAAATATCGATATACAAAAATATCGAAGGTAAGTAATATCGACAGTCTAAATATCGATATTGGCATGATATCAGTAATATCGAAGTTGTAAATATCGATGTTAATAATATCGAAATTAATAACTTTGATGTTACTAATATCAATTTTTAAATAAATTTAGTGTATATTATATTGTATTTATTATGTTTTATTATTTATTTTTAATGTTATTTTATTAAATATTGTCTTTTACTACTGTAGCGGGTTGTGGGTTTATAGGGGAATAGGGTGGGAAGTAATTTAATTATGTTAAATTAATTATTAATTAGTAGGAATTATTAATTAATTAATTGAGAATTAATTTTTAATTATTTTTAATTAATTTATTAATAGATAAATATGTTCTGTAGCGGGTTATGGGTTTATAGGGGAATAGGGTGGGAAGTAATTTAATAATAATTAATTAATTGATATATGTTTGTACATATTTTAATTAATAATTAATTGGTAATTAATTTCTATTCATTAGTTAATTAATTATTATAATGTTTTACATATTTATAATTATTAATTAGTTGGTAATTAATTATTATTAATTATTTAATTACATTAATTATAGTAATTTTGTTATATATAATTTATTGTTATTCTTAATTAATTAATTGTGCAAAATAATATTAATTATTAAATTAAATTAATTACAGCAAATGTGCTAATATATTTACTTTATTGTTATTGTTAATTAATAATTAATTGGTAATTAAATAATATTAATTAATTTTGGGTACAGGGGTATTTTTAGGGTTCAGGGTCAGTTTTCAGTTCATGGGTACAGGGGTATTTTTAGGGTTCAGGGTCAGTTTTCAGTTCATGGGTAAAGGGGTATTTTTAGGGTTCAGGGTCAGTTTTCAGTTTTTGGGTAAAGGGGTATTTTTAGGGTTCAGGGTCAGTTTTCAGTTTTTGGGTAAAGGGGTATTTTTAGGGTTCTGGGTCAGTTTTCAGTTCATGGGTAAAGGGGTATTTTTAGGGGTCAGGGTCAGTTTTCAGTTTTTGGGTAAAGGTGTATTTTTAGGGTTTAGGGTCAGTTTTCAGTTTTTGGGTAAAGGGGTATTTTTAGGGTTCAGGGTCAGTTTTCAGTTTTTGGGTAAAGGGGTATTTTTAGGGTTATGGGTCAGTTTTCAGTTCATGGGTAAAGGGGTATTTTTAGGGTTCAGGGTCAGTTTTCAGTTTTTGGGTAAAGGGGTATTTTTAGGGTTCAGGGTCAGTTTTCAGTTCATGGGTGAAGGGGTATTTTTAGGGTTCAGGGTCAGTTTTGGGTTTTTGGGTAAAGGGGTATTTTTAGGGTTCAGGGTCAGTTTTGGGGTTTTGGGGTACAGTCGTACAGGGTAAAAATAAAATAAATTTAAATTAAATCAATTAAATGAAATAAAAAAATATAAAATTACATTAAATTATTAAGTTTTTAATTTATTTTAAATGTATATGTATTAGTTTTAATTTTTTAATTATGTTTTAATATTTTTATTTAATATTTGTAACATTATATGTATTTTATAATTATTTTTACATTATTATTAATACATTTTAAAAAACGATATTTTTAATTTCGATATTTTTGTACTACGATATTATTTTTTCGATATTTTTGTACTTACCTTGTTAGGGATAGGATTCCTATATTTTTGACTTCGATATTTTTGTTCCGATATTTTTGTATTTCGATATTTTTGATTTCGATATTTTGTCAGACATTCGCATGGTACACGTTTATTGCAGCAGGCATATTAATCCTCAGTGCCCTTTTATGATCAGTCAAAACCTCAACTAGACAAACCTCTGATCTCGGTCCAGGAAGAACATTAATCACAAAGGAATCTTGACATTTCTATTGTTGGCTGTCAATTGCTGGAGGCCAGGAACGTGGCAGCAGGTGCTTTTCAAATCATAATAAGCTTGCAATCTCCGAGCCCCCTGAAGTCAGCACCCGGTGCAGTGGCCCCGGTTGCACCTCCCTGAAGATCACACCAGCTGGCGCCAGGAAACCTCCGGGTAGCTGTGCGCCCTACAAATTTAATTTAATAATAATAATAATATAACACAGGGGGGCAATTTTCCCAGCTTCTTTAAACGGTTTGGTAAGTTGTAGAGAATCTACTAATAGCATACTTAAATCAAATCAAGGCTGTTGCGATATAAAGTACTACACGTTATAGTTCGAACCAGTGGCTGTCTAATGAAAGGCTGGAGTTGAATTTAATTCCTAAATATGGATATTTGTTTACAATCTCGAAAGTAACATTAGAAAGCCACCAGGAAAAAGGAAGTATTGTGCTGCATCAACAAAAGCAGTATACCGTTGACATATCTACAATACATATATTGAAGGATACAGTACCACATATACACATGCCAATCAATGAGTATACACCATGTCCTTATGCCGTGAAGCCTTTTGGGAAGTTTTATAACTATGCTCATGCTAAAGGTTAAAACCTGAACAAACTAATAATCCAAGTACAGTCACAAGTGTATACGGTTCAGTAGGAAACCTGGTTACTGGTTGAGGGGGTGAAACCTTACTCAAGCAGCAACAAAATTCTTGTTAAAGTGAAACACAAGCAAACACCAAATTAACTTGTGTTTAACCCTCTGGTAGCTTGGCACAAAGCAGGCAGGCTTAAATTACAGGCAAAATGTAAAGTATATTGCAGCACAGTAATGTAGTCAAAACACAACACAGGAACAATCTCACACCGATTTAGAAAACAAAAGTAAAGTTTTATAAATTATTAGCGACCAAAACAACAAAACTCCAATCCGTAGAACCGGAGATATGCAATTTCAAATTTTTAAATAAAGCTGGTGTCTAGAATCAGAAAGCACCAACTCTGGTTATGTGTTCGTGCTGGACAGGAATAAGGTAACGCATCTAAGCTGACCACGAAGGAGCAAGGGCTGTATACAGAGACCTAGTGAAGCCCACTGAACAAAGTACCTTAATTCCTGGTTGTTGAGCATTGCGTGATCCTGGGTGGAGAATGCGTCACGCAGCAGCAGTTCCAAAGAAGCTGCGGGACTGAGATGCAGAGCCATGTGTCATCGTCGCAGATGCCGAGGATGAGGGCCTTCCAATGTGAAGGCCTGCGTTGAGGAGGTGTTGAGCAGCAGCAGCAATTCCAAGGAAGCGCGGGCTGTGAAGCGATTTACTGTGTCGGGAATGCATTGTACAGCAACGTTTCTAATGCTGCTGCGAGGAGATGCATTGTGCTTCATTGGATCTGCTCACAGGGACACAACTGGGCTGGCAGAGCACCTTTAGGCCCACTTCCAAAAGTCTAGGCCTGGGTGTTGTGGGGTTCAGCAGGGCCCGTGCGCAAAAGCATCCATCTTTACTTACACGTTTAAATTGACATCTTTTTAGACAGGGCCTATTTGCATGCTTTGCACGTACATGATAGCATGCTCAGAAAGTGTTCTGTTTGCATGATCATTTCTTCGTAAGCATTTTAACATGACACTTGTACTCTCTGTTCAAGAATGAAGGACACTAAACACACTGGCCTTTTGTTTTGTTGTCCGTTTGGAGACAGCTCTGAATGGGAAAGACAAACACACCTCAGCATTGCATCTCTGACACAGTGCGAATGGTTCCAGGCTTTTAATATATAAAGTGTCTCTGAGACAAGTTCCTCATAAGAACACTTCGATGATTATCCTAAACATTCACCTGTGAGTGAGATCCAGCCCTGCTGACTTCAATCCCTATCCTGCAAAGGATGGCGGCCTGTTCTATACCAGACTGGCTGCCTTATACATCATGCACAGGTAACAGAGAGTTTAGGTTGCTCCAAGCGATCTTGCCAGTGCATTCTCACTATGCTCTCTATAGCATAGGTAGAGTAAGGTGATTAGGCTTTCCTGTTTTCAGTTTTTATTTTTGGTTAATTCTGGTAGAATGTTTTCAGTGTTTTCAAGTGATTTCAATAGCTTAAAAACACTGGTTATCAGTGGTTACACATTTTGCGCCTTTTTCCGGAGTTTATGGAATGTTTTACTTTTATTATTGCTTGCTTTCTGCACTGATAGTGCATACTATATAGACAGTGTACATACAGTGTATATGAGGTCCAAATACATTTTTAGAAATCAAATTTATTGTAGTATACCATTACAATAATTCTTCAGTAAGTCTTTGGTCATGTGCGCTCCCTCTTTCCTTCCCATGTAAACTTTTATCTGTGAAAAGGCCCTCTCAACATTGGCACTTGAGACAGGCTACGCCAAAACACCCAGTACACAATTTGCTAATTCTGCACACTGACATAGCTTTCCATGCCAATTCAGGTGCACCTCAAGATTGCGATTCTTTGAGAAAAGTTCTGCAACATATGCGTTGAACTGGGCGCATCTGCCCTCAGAGTTATTGAAATAGTAAAAAATGAAGCAGCAATTTTGACTTTACATATTCTTAGCTAATTAGCCACACCTAAACAAAGGAATATCATGCACCCTATTCATATTGAAACAATATTGTACACTAGAAGTCACTCACTCAGGTCGGGCTTACATTCAACCTAGCCTCTAGTTTTTCCAGATACGTGTTCTCTAACTCATAACTTATATCCCCAATATATGTTGGCAGAAATTTGGACAACACATCAATTTCCACATGTCTACATTTTTTCAAATCCTTCAACCAGTCCCTAACCAATGGTGCCACCAGAGCTTTCCATGTCATAGTGATACGCCAATTAGCCAGGTCTATAAAACTGCATACTTGCTTCGTTTTTGTGGTTTGGATCGATAGACCAAAAAGGCAATGGATCGCCTCCTTCAGAGTCTTTCTACCAGACAACTTAGTTATGCATGTCAGAACCTTATACCAAAATCGGAATATCATAGGACAGCAAATTATCATATGGCAAATATTGGATTTGTTCTCCGAGGATCTAGGGCATGCACTCAAAAACCCAAGATGCACATGATCTGTAGGTTGGGCTGTTAAGTAAGTGTGGTGGAGATAATTGAACTGAGTATATTCCAGCCTAGCATTTTTCGAGATCGATTTTACACTACCCAGGTATCTCAGTCATTAATCATCGAGCAACTCTTGATTTAAATTATTCTCCCACCATTCTTTAAGTGATTTCATAAGCATATCTCACTGTGCGAATCAGTGTGATATAGAGATTTGTAATTGTTCTCCTTTCGTATCCATGAGATAATAGCACCTGAAACACTTGTGATGTGTGGGTCACCTCATGGTGCTGTCCTGCAGCGTAATAGAGTTAGAAATTAGGGAGCCTCTACTCTCCCTTTGCTAGGGGAGCATATGTTTTTGTTATAGCCACTCTGTCTATACTGAAGCCCAATACTATCAAAATAAGCAACACTTGTAAGTCCTCAAACAATACCTTCTTGAGCACCACCAGGAAAGCTGCATAAAGATTTAACAATGTAGGTGAAACCAACATTTTGGGTATTGTGACCCAACTCATTGGTGATGGGTGAAGTGCACAGCAAAAGCGATTCAACCATCTCATTGGTGTTGTAGCCCATCACCAAATCCCATCTAATAAGTCATGCTCCTCCTGGTAAATAGTCCCACCGATATATTTAATAGTATCACACCGCCATTGCAACCTTGTTTCAGGTAGCAATCGGCATTGATTATCGTGGAGTTGAATCTGAGGGAAACAGGAATGGCTTGTCCCTGTCATTTTTAAGTGGGAGACCCTCCCAAACTTGTCTAATGATTCCAATAACAATTTCAAAATATGTTCATCATTTCAAAGACATACCAGGGCGTTTTCTGCAAAAAAGGTTCTAAAATGCCATCTATCTGCGACAACCTTGCCTGGTGCCTCTCCCTATTGGAATAATCTCAGCTATCACCTTGCCCGTACGAACTCTCATCAATGGCTCTTCATACTGTACTTGTACCCAGCTTAGCTTAGGAAGTCAAGGTCAACTCCCAGTCTGTGCAACACTTCCAGCAGATAAGGCCAACTTAGGGTGTCAAAGGTTTTTTTAAGTATCTGGAGAGGCTACCTATGCTCTATCCTGTTATGTATGGCCCAATCCATAATCATAAATAGCATTCTCGGGGCATATATACAAGCCCCTATCGCCACAGGAACGTCACTTTTTGTGATGTTCCTGTGGTGATAGGGACCTTGTCTTATGTACAAGGCAGCGTTAAGCCACTTAATGTGGCTTAACGGTGCCTTGTACATAAGGCCCTCTTTTACGCTATGATTAGCTTGAAAGGGGCGTGCAGTGAGGTTGCAGTAGGCGTTCCACCGCAATACCCATTCAGTTTGACGCTGCCCCCTATGTACAAGGGTGGCATACCTAGGAGGCAGTGCCAAAATTAAGACCAGGAAAACCCTGGTCTTAAGTTAGCGAAACGAGGAGAAATGCATTATTTCTCCCTATTTATTTTATTTTATGTATTTAAAGAGTTTTATATAGCACTGGCTAGACCCGAAGGTATCAGAGCGCTTTACATTAGGTTCCACAATGTAACAGAAAATGATAACAATTACACATTATTTCAGACAATAAGCAACACATTGAGAGAGGAGAGAAGGAGAGACATGAATAGAGGGAGGATGCGGGAAGAGAGGACAGATGAGACAAAAGGAAGTCTGTCTAAGGACCAGCTGGGTAGGTGACGTCCAAGGAGGGAATCCCCGGCCTGTCTCCTCTATAGCTAAACCAGGTAGCTCCATCGGGCATCAGACAAAACAGCTAGATCTCAATTGACGAGGGAAAATTCACAGATAAATGGTGGGGACTAAGGGCCAGGACAGGTGGGGAAAAGATCAGTAGCAGGAAAGTGGAGAAGAGTAGAGCAGATGGGGTAGGGGGAGGAGGGAGATACGGTCAGGAGAGACGCAGGAGGGTTTGCCCAAAGACCGGCTGGGTAGGTGATGGTCAAGAAGGGAATCCATAACCCATCTCCCCTTTAGCTCATGAGGTAGCTCCACTGGGCATCAGTCAAAATGGCTAGGTCTCAGCTGTCAATGGAAAGTTCTCAGAGTAAAGGTCCTGGTGGGTGAGCGAGAGTAGGGTCGAGTGAGGGCTAGTCGAGGTCCAAACAAAGGCCAATGATTTTAGACATGGGAAGGAAAGAGTATCACAGAAGGTCTCACTGAGGTGGCCAACTTGAAGTCCGGCAAGGGGGATGAGTCCTTGAGAGTTAAATAATTCAGTCTTCCCCCATGATTCTCTATAGCCCAGAGGAAGTGGGAGGGCGACCATCGTGAGAGCAGGTCTAAACTTTGGGACAGAGATTATTGAGCCAGGTTGACTTTCTTCAGATGAGTAAAGCCCCTTGGTGCAAGTGAGGGGGTGTCCGTGGTTTGGGTGGAGGCCCGCTTCATGGATGGACTGGGTCACTCACGTAACTTCGAGTGGTCATGCATTACCGAGTTGCGGCCATCACTGGGCCAGACCAAACAAGTAATAAAGGGGTGAACTTTGCTAGATGCGTATCGACTGGCGGTGAGACGAGGGTGATTTGTTCATTCCAGAAGACATTGAGAGAAAGCAGCAATCCGCGCCATCTTAGGGTCAGGCAGTCTCAACTCGTAGCTCCAATAGCCCATGCCTTCAATCAATGGACTCCTACGGTCTTGGCATAGTGGGAGGAAGTCAGGATTTGTTCCGCTAGGTGATGCGGTGCTTGGCGGGGCATATTAGGAGCTGTGGGGAGAAACTGCGAGTGGAGCGGGAGCGGCCATTTTGGGGTCAGTCAATCTGGCTCTCTATCGGGGCGGCATTCTAGGCAGAACCGGCGGAGAAATGCACTCCGATCCAGGCTCCCAGCAGCCTGTGCCCAGGTGTAGTCCACCGTCGGCCTAACAACTCACGCGGGTGCAGATCAGGGCTGTCCAGGGGCCGTTTGGCGGGCATCGTCACAACAATCACTGCAGATAGGAGCGAGAGCCATCCTAGAGGCATCGAGCGCGGGACGCTGAACTCACTCCGAATACATGCTTGCCGTCACCCAGGTTCTTCTCCTGATCAGTTCGGTGAGTCCCGATTCTTTTGGTAGTGTGGATGTCACTTTCATGTGTAATGCATGAAGCAGCATACATGAAAGTGACAGAATTGCATTTTAGGATTGTTTATGTGCAGGAAGGGACACCTCGCTAGACATAAACAATCCTCCCCTGCACGCAGACACCATTGCACTCTGGTACAAGAGTGCCTGCATTGGTTGCTAAACTTAGTGCCATCGCAGGGGTATATGCAAGGATGCACCACATTCTTGTAGATATGGTGCAACCTTGCGTTTCAGAAGTGGTGGAGCGTGCCGTTCAGCCAAAGATGCTAAAGACACTCTCCACCACGTCCATGTACATATCCCCTTTAGATTAAGAAAAGCATTCCTGCCCACAGTAAAGTCATTTGTAATACTGATTGTGCTGTGGGTACTAGCCTGTTTACCCAATATCTTTCCCAACACCTTACAGTCTATGTTAAGCAAGGGCAAGTGAAGGTAGGAGACGACTTCCTTAGGATCCCTTCCTTGTTTTTGCAGGACCACCAGTAGTTCCTCTCGCATTAATGACAGCAATCTGCCCTTGTGTTTGGTCACCTCAAAAACCTTTAAGAGTAGAGTCACCAAGCATGCACTATATGTAGTATGAAACTCGACGGGTAAGCTGTCCTTACCAGGGGCTTTACCTCTCGCCAACTGTTGTCAGCAGTAATTGTATCTCATTCAACGGTTTTGGGGCCTCCAACTCTGACCTTTTAAGATCACTAGGTAACTGTATCGTGTCAAAATATTATCCAATAACGTCCTCATTTCCCCATGAGGGTACCACCTCCAGCAGGCTGTAGTGTTCCCTAAACGTACGATTAATTCTCTCCTTGGTATTTCCAATTTTCCCCTGGGTGCAGATTGCACAAATGGGTACCCTCCGAAGCAAGACCTGGGTAGCAAGAACAATCCCTGAGTTGTCCCACTGTGCATGTTGTAGGGCTATGTTTTCCCTGTAATCATGCATTCCCACTTATCAAATAACACCTTGTACTCTTTTTGGCTGGACACAAAGTATAACAAACTTTAGTACCTTCACCTTTAAAGGTTAGGTAACATAGGATAACTACTAGGAGTGTGTGATTCTTATCTAAAACCTCCCACTTCTATTTAGTGACTGGAACCCAATGTATGCTGTGTAATTCTAAGAGAAAGGAGTAGTACAGGATACTAAATTATTATTAACATCATATATCTATACTCTTTCAACCCCTTGTATTACCCTGTAATAAGTAGATGCTTAAATGATGGGACCTTTTAAGGGAGTGACGCAAACCAGAATTAGTTCATCCCTTCAGAGTCTCTCAAAAAACAATCCAATAAAACTTCAAAGATTGAAAATATTCCCAAAAGTTACTTAAACAAAACATCTTAGAAAAACAACTTATTGACTCTCATTCTAAATTATGTAATTCAGAGTAAAATAATTCAATAAACAGTCTTTTCCTACTCGGTGTATTACATATATCTATTAACAGTTGTTTCTTTGCAGAATTCACATGTATACTCAGTAGCCGCTGCTATTGGATGGGGTGGTGGGGTGGTGAGGCGGGGGTGAGGGGGCGGGAAGGGTTGAATTAGGAAACAAAAAAAAGAAAACAAACACTTACCTTAGAACGGCTGGCCACCACCTCTCTCCGTCCTCTTCATCTTCCTGTCTTCAGTCCCGGCAGCAGTAAGCACCTGGGCTCACAGGCTCCCCTAAGCCAATCACAATGCTGCAATGCAGCCTTGTGATTGGTGTGAGAACCTGGTGGGGAACATACAAAGTGCGCATGAACTGTTTTGTCGGCCCATGAGGGCCGACCAAACAGTTATGCACACTTAGGGAGTGCAAACCACTCCTCCCCTGCTCTGGCCAGCCCCTCCCCACATTAAACAAGGACATGAAATTGCAATAGGAAAAATAAAATTATAATAACAATATGTTATTGTCATTTTACTTTTCACAATGAGCTTTGGAGTGACGCTCCTCCGCACTGGCTCCCAAGTGCGGCTTATATGCGCTGCATTCGGAAACGTGACCGTGGCTTAATGAGGCTTCTGGGGAGGCTGGACCGACACAGAGGAGCCGGTAACAACTAGACTGCATCCCCTCCTCAGTTCCCTCCTCATTACCCGGTTTTGGTTGTGCCACGCACCCTAAACTGGGATGTACGGAGCAACCATGACATTGAGCCATGCTGGTGCCAGATGTCTGGCTCAGGCTCTAGCATAGCTCGAGGTCCTCTTGGACATTTGCGCCCAAAACAAGCCAATCTACATTCTGCCTGCCAGTACCATCCATGCTCAAATCTCATGCATCAAGAAATAAAAACAAAGCAGTAACTGTGGAAGTAAAATGGGTGAGAAAAAAGTTTACCAATTTAGTGACTGAAATGCACAATGTGGAACCAGAAATCCTTGATTCAATCCCGTCTTATCTGCTTCAACAAATTGTGTGTTTCTTTTTTTTTTTTTTTTTTTTTTTTTTTTTAAACCTTTATTGTACAAAGAAAGCTCACAAATACGGGCCTACAACCCCACGGGCTGGCCACCACACGGTAAAAAACGTAGCAAAGGAGAATAGGTTCTTCACAGGATATGGCACCAGGAGCACAGGAGAAACCACAAAGGCCATCGAGCAATCAGCACAAACAGGATAACAAAAGGTTAATTTTCTAATACGGGGCGGGGGAACAGAAGAATAACGGGCCGTGGAAGAAACAACAAGGGAGGGGCCGCGGCAAGCCGCCATTTTATGAACACAGGATGAAACAATAAGCCATACAAACATAGCTACCAAAGAATATACACATAATCGGAGTACAAAGAAGCTACAATGGCATCAGTCAAACCGCGCTCACCCTTCACCGCCCCCACCCAAAATGAGGAGACAGAACCAAAAAGGCCCCCATTGCAAAATACAATACGATACGCACCCCAACGGAAATAAAGAGACCCCCATAAAGGAGGAAGGGGAAGAGGGAAAAAGGGGACAAAAGAAGGGACTCCCACCAAATCACGCACCCCCAGGAGACAAGACAGAACAACATGACCCGGCAAGTGATTTACCAAAAAGTCGATACCAAAATAACCAGCGGGCCACAATCAGACACACACCGGAATACGAACGCCACAGAAACTCCCCAGGGGGACACATGAGGAGACAGAGTCCCGAAAAGGTGAATACACAAGAGCCATAGAACAAAAAAAGGAAGAAATAAGGGGGGAAAAGACCCCCCAATAGAGACAGACCCCCCCCACCCACCCCTAAGCCCACCCTGCACCCCTGCAGAAGGCTACGGCCTACCCCCCCCCCGCAGCGTGCCTGTCGCCCTAATTAGAACCTGAAATATAGCGGAGCAAAGTGAAGTCGGAAACAGAAGACAAAAACGGGAAGGGCAAGGGAAGGGAACACAGGATGGGAGACACATACATACACATACACGGGGGAGGGCCGGGAAACAGGAGGAAACGCACCCGGCCACCCGCCTGAGTCGAAGGTCCAAGACCCCGGGAAGCCAAAGATTATCAGGTTACAGTCCAAGAGCACCAAACAGTCACACAGAACCATACCAGGACACGTTGACCATCCAAACCAGTACAAGACTACCGCACGCAGATGCCAGTGCACATCAGCCCTGTCCCTGTTTGTCCAAAGTGGGAACAGTCCGAACCAGCGAGGTCCAGGCCACGAAGAACAGAAGGCAGACAGCAGGAAAATCCAACGGCAGTCCAGAAAATACACGTGAAGGACAACACGGAAGATCCAGGAAAGTCACGAAGTGTAGCAAACGATGCAGGCACAGGTCCAAGGATATGTCCAAAGAAACCGACCCATCTGGGCCAGCACAGGAGAGATCGCCGGGCAGCGGCGGCAAAAAGGAACCGGGAGAGACATGAAGGTCAGGCCGAGCAAAATCCAGCTCCCGGGCCAGAGGCAAAGGAGGCAGAGCCGGAGGAGGAGGCACCATCAAGTTCCGCACACCCACGGACGCGGTCGTAGCCGGGGCCAATTCTGCCAGGATAATTCCAGCCGCACCCCGCAACGGCAAAGCCACATCCGGCCGTGGGGGCCCGGGAGGCCCGTAGTGAGGAACCATCTCCGAAGTAATGACAGGCGCGGCCACCAAGAGTCGCCAGGAGAGCAGGGCATCCAGGACCTCTTTAAGTGTAGGAAAACCTTTACAGTATTCGTCACCCGGGCCATGCGGCGGGCCTCCAGCGCTCGTCCAGGCCCGGCCAAGACAATTGGGGTCGGTCGCCATTTGAGAGCCCAACAAGGCCGCGCGGCCGCCAACCTCCGCCGGGGCGACGGCAAGGCAAGTGTAGTCGCGCCGACCAGCGGCAGAGCACCCCCGGCAGGAAGGGGAGCCACCAGAAGAAAGGGACCTCACCGGCCACCCAACGCCGCCGGTCCCGTTCTCCGAGTCCGGACGGCAAAATCAAAATGGCCGGGCCGGAGAACAAAGGGGGAGCAAGCCGGATACACGAGGAGCTCCGGCAATGGAAGGCAGCGCCTCCACCAAAGGCCTCCTCCCCACGGGAATCAGCCAGGAAGGACCTCCGGCCCACACGAACAACGGCCTTCCGACCACCTCCACCGCGCCCCGAAGGGCAGCACCGCAGGCTCCGTCCGGCCCGGGAGCCGGCAAGAAGATCCAGGCCAGTCCGCCTCCGACACCCCAATACAATCGGGGGCACTGCACCGGATCCACAGCAGCCAGGATAACCGAAACAAGAGGTAAGTGCCTGCAGGGCGTCGTAGCACTACCACACAGCAAAGAGGGCTTCCCGGGGCAGGATAACAGCAGGATCAATTGTGTGTTTCTTGAAAAATATTTTATGGCATTGCGCCTCCCTTTTCTTTATTATCATATGAGAGCATATTCAAATGTGTGAGTTCAGGATGCCCCCTGTACAGGCACTTCTTGTGTTTGAGTTAGTAGACTACAATGCTGCTCCCTGTATAATTAACCGCTTCGCTGCGGTGGACATTCCACTGTGGTGTGGAAAAAACTGACACGTGTGCAGTTTGGACAGCCGGCGGCCGTCCTTCGCACACGTCAACCGTGACGTCGGCATGGAAAAGGTTAAAATCTAGACAACATATTGGATGCACATCACAACTGACTTTGCCTCTTAATGCACTAATGGCATTGTTATTAGGGCATTTGCATGAATGTTTATAAGTTCATGTTTAAAAACTATCACTTTTCATAAATGCTTCTCAATATAGTAATATAATATATATAACACTTGTGCATATTAACGAAATAAACTTGCTCGAATTTTGAGGAGATTTTATCATATATTTTACATGCTGTTTCTTGTTTGATGTACATGACAAACATTTTCATGGTTCGTGCACAGGCTCTTAGAGCCAAGTCAGCCTCTTAGCTTGGCTATCCCTGTTAATTTCTTGACTCACCCACCTCTGTGTACTACGGACAGTAGGGGCGATCCTCAATCCAGTCATTTCAGATGGACCTCCAGCACCGTCAATTAGCCTGTATACAATAAATGAAGTAATTGGTAAAACAGCCATAAAGGGAGATAAAGTGCCATTTTGAATCGCTCACAATACTAATCAGGTTGAAATGGTGTATCTTCAGATAATTCCACCAGAAAAACATAAGCCCTCATTATGATGTTGGTTGGATCGCAACCGACAGCCCTCGGATGCAGTCCGACCGACATCTGGTGTCATGGTCCAACCGCCACTTTATGAAGTGTGGCGGTCAGATGCAGTGGGCAAAGGGACTGACCAACACTTCCGACGGGGCTCTCGTCCAACCTTCAGTCGAAATATAATACCCTACAATGAAGCAGGGCCTGCTCAGGCACCACTGTAGGGATTATGATGTACCTTATTGTCCAATTGATTTAGAAAGGCTGTCAGAAACTGAGTGTGGGGGCCCTCAGTAAGGCCCCGTCCCCCGCAGCCTCTGCTATGAGGTCTGGGGGCACCTCCAAACCCCATGTGCCAGGCATGGTGCCTGGCACATGGCGCATAGATGTCTGAATTCATAAATGTTTCCAATGGGGCTTGTACTGATGCCCTTTTCTGGCCGCAACACAAGCCGCAATGGAGAAATTAATTTTTCCGACTGCCTCATGGGCAGTCGCGTCCTAATTTGTTGGATGGATCCACCGGCTACTAGTCAGGTGGTTTCCATTCCGAAATGATGTTGGTCGAAAGCGCGTCCAACCAGCATTGTAATAAGGCCCATAGAATCCTATCTATGTATCTTTCCATGTAAATGGTACCAACTTTTGAGTAGTGGTATTACCCAAGGGGCATAATAATATTCCTGGTTTGTTCTCCGTAAGAAGCATGTCACTGTTACATTATGATATGGTGTATTGTCCTACATGAATATCTATAAAACTGACAAGTACTAAAATTAATATTTTGGGAGGGTTTACCAGAGAGTGATTATTCTATCCCAGAATGAAAACAAAAGGAATTTGAGGAGACAATCAAACATTTCCTTACTTAATGTGATAATTCTAGAGTATGAATTATCCAGTGAATGTTGGTCTTGGCCCTTTTTTCAGGGTCAACCCAGAACGTTTTGCCTTCCTCCTGTATTTTTTCTGACTTGTTGTTGGAGGGTTCATGACTCTGGGCACTTTACCACTGCTGGTCAGTGCTTAAGTGCATGTGCTCTCTTTGTAAATTGATGTTATGGATTAGTGATTCCATGATTGGCATATTTAATTTACTTGTCATACCCTAGTACAGTGCACTATGTGTGCCCAGGACCTGTAACTCAAATGCTGTTGGTGGGCTTGCACCACTGATTGTGCCACCCACAGAAGCTGCTTGTAAAATGTGACTCAGGTCTGCCATTGCAGAGCCTGTGTGCAGTCTGGGACTGCCATGTCGACTTGGCAAGTGCACACACTTGCCAGTCCCTAAACCTTCCTTTTTCTACATATTAGTCACCCCTAAGGCAGGCCCAAGGTACACCTGCGAGCAGGGTGCATTGTATGTGAAAGGTAGGACATGCCCTGATGTGTGTGGCATGTCCCTAAAGTGAGATACAGCCAATTTCGTTTTTCACTATTGCAAGGCTACCTGTTCCCATAGGACAGAATAGGGAGTTTGTTCATAACATCTTATACACATAACTGGCCCCGGGAACAAGGTTGAAAAATAAAGTTTAGAATGCCTGAACTCAGAATGTTAAAATGCATCTTTTAGTGAGAGTGATTTTTGCATTCTGGTTAAAAAAATACTATTTTTTAAAAAATAGGTATTTTCTTACATAACCATCCAGTGTGCCTCTTCTAGGTTTGTGTATTGCATGTCTGGCTTTTGAAAGACAGGGGCTGGAGAGGGCAGCGGCTCCAGAAGTATGATGAGTCAGGGCTGGGCTGAATAGGTCTGGTCTGCATTTGGAGTGGTGGGAGGAATAGCACCGTCACCTGAATAGGGCTGTGCCTACCTTCCACAATGGCGGCTCTGCCCCCCTATGGTGTGTCAGGAACCAGCGCTCACACTGACAATGGAGGTTGTTGTGCACTTGCAAAGTGTCCCACAGAACTGGTTTTGGCTGGGTACAGTCACTCTTTGCCTTCAAAGAACAAATGATTTTTGGGTATAAAAAGAGGGGCCCAGACACCAGACTTTTAGATCACTTCTGGGAAATCAAGAGGAACCTTTGCTAAGGAGAACAGCCGGATAAGCTGAGGAGGAATACTGCCCCTGTGCTGTTTGCTGTCTGGTGTTGGCCTGCAGTGGCTGTGTGCTGCCAAGGAAAGGAGAAAAGGACTTTGCTTTGTCACCTGCTTGAAGAAAAGAGCTCCAAGGGCTTGAAACAGACCTTGCCTCCTGTTATGAAGTCTCAGGGACACAAATACTTCACCACTAGCTCCCCTGCAGTGGCGTTACGAAACTTGAGGGGGCCCCCCTGCAAGGCACATGGAGGGGGGCCCTCTGAGCTCAATCAGGGGCTCTACGGCCAGTACTCTGCTGAGGGGAGTCCCAGAGCTTGGATGCCCCCTGCACTGGGCTAACATGGCCTAACATATGATCAGCATATTGGGTAGAATGAACTGTTCTATCTCAATAGATCACATTCATATGTCTGTTCTTTAGGACCCTTTTCTCAAAAAGATTTGGACAATCTTAGGCACGTATACCACCCCATTAAGACCCACAAAGCTTGGTCTAAATTCTAATCATTTGTTTATCAACAGAATTAATGGAATTGGGTTATTTTACAGTGTCTGCAGAAGCAACAGAGTTCAAAGAATTGGAAATAAACTCCTTAGATGTGTTAGCTCTTTAGCATGAGTGCAGTGGTGCTCAACGTGGGAGATCTATTAATTTATTGTTCTGACCCCCCTTTCCTTTACTAGGTACATAAAACACAAGTGAGGTACTTGACTACTAATTCTCATAAACCGATGTACTCACAGATGTACTATTTTATTCCAAAACTAGGCAAAAACTGGTAGATGGGCTAATGCCTTCTGGCCTGCAAATGTAACAACTGCATTTCACCCCTGCTGCACCGCCACCAAGCTGTGCCTGAACATCAATTTAATGCACCTCTGATCAGCCAATCACGCTTCAGTTCAGGCTCCTGCCTCTCCTTTCCTTACTTGTCATCTGGTAGAAAGTAATGAAAGTTAGTTAAAAGCTACGGTGAGCCCGAAGTCAGGGAGGGACAAGAAGGGGGGAATGGAAGAGCGGCACCCTACAACCCTCCTTGAATGCAAACAGTCACAGAAGTGAAAATATATCCAGCCAGTTGAGTATATTTTATGTACTGTTGAATAGCAGCTAAATCTCAGAATAATCCTGGCTATTCCTCACAGACAATTTATCGGTCCATGCCGCGTGGTGGACAATGCACAGAACTTAATAGCAACGTGCTATCAGCGCACATGAGGTAGAAGAAGAGGAGAGTGTAAGAGCAGCACCCCACAAACAGACGAATGGCATCTGTCACATAAATTAAAGTGTTCAGTAAATTAGAAGTCTTTATGGGAAAACCCCTTATGACGCCTTGATAAGATAGGCAAGGCTCAGTACATCACATGCTCTTCTCTCCCCCCTGCACTAACCTTTTGATGAACACTGTAATGCTGTGAACAGCAACCTGTAGATATCCCATAGTCAAACATAGGATGATGATAAAAGGAATAACAGTGACCCACAAACACATGTAAATGCAAACAGTTATAAAATGAAAAATGTATAGTGCGTCCGTAAGTAAAACTACAAAGGCTATGTGGTGTGTGCATGCCCATAAAACACACTTGTCCACTCCTGAAAAGCCCACATTTGTGCAAGTCCAGTGACTCCCAAAAGATGGTCGCACAATTAGGAATGCTGCCGGGTTCCTTCCCAGAAATGTAAAGACCCTCTGATGGCAAACATTGACCTGCTGTCTAAACTCTTTTCTGCAGCGCTGTCTAGATGTGCACAGACGCAGTGTGTGCGTGTCCAGCTCTACATGTGCACATGCCCATCTACATTCTGCATTACATAATGTTTACTCATTTGCACACAGTTGTGCATGGAATATAGGCTCTATGGTCCTTTCTGAATTTGCAAAAGGTCGGGAGTGCGGTGCATAATCTTGGGATGCACCAGGGATGAGGCGCAGGTAAAATCTGCGGGTAGAGGAAAGCCTTGAACACCAACACTCGAGAGTGCGAGGGCTCAGGGGAAGGCCTCACTGAATGGTGGGGCTATGAGGGAGGGAGAGCAATTTCACTGACGATGAATCAGTGGTCTTGCTCCTGGAGTAGGGAAGAGACAAATAAAATAGACTGGACAGTGGGTGCAAGCATGGGCCCAGCGGGTGCAGAGCTTAAAAGGAATAAAAAGAATAAAACTGGCTGTATGTGGGCAATACTAAAAGGGGGATTCTAAAAGCCGAATAACTGGTGTAACACCAGGCCATACCGAGTGAGAGAAACAGACATGCTGTGCGCCTGTGTCCCTCATGTAGCAGTACTGAATGAGGGATTCTGAAGGCAGAGTATGTAATGTGACGATAGGCCAAACCTAGTGAGAGAGAAACGGTCGTGCTGTGCAGCCCGTGTCCCACCTGGAGTCAAGAGAGGGGTACAAAGTCAAACGATACGGTAGTAACTAGAAAGTGCGCTGTCGGCGCTGCAAGTGGCCCTCTCCGGGTGTCAATGAATTGCCAAAAACAGAATAAAATGAAAATCAGAGCGTGGTATCAAGTGTATGGCCAAATAACGAGAATCAGGAGGATGTGCTCAAACGCAGCGTGCGTCCCTCCCCGGTGACCGAGAAAGAGTCAGCAGAGAGGTCACTCGGTCACGGAGAGATCAACAGATGAGTTATAGTGGTTAGAAAAAGAAAAGTAAAAACGGAAGGCTAAACATGATTCATCCCTAATTAAAAGTTACCTTGTGCTTTGCTTGGCGCTCCTGTTATGACGGAGGACCTGGCTGGGCGCTCTGGGCACCTGGTAAATAGCTCCGAAGTTGCAGGATAGATTGGGAAGGGAGACGGGCGGCAGGCGGAAATCGGGATGAATCCATTACTCTACCAAGGCAGGTTTTCCGGTTGGAAGTGTCCCTCTAGGAATCGTGCATGCATGGATGGCCGCTTTTCTCACCTGCTGCTGCGGTGGGCGGTGCTGCCTTCCTCGGAACTGCTGCTGCAGAGACAGCGCCTCCTCGCTCTCAGCACTGTACTGCCACCCCCCCACCCTGAAGACACGCACTCGGGGCTCCCGGAGACATCTGCGCGCGCCATAATTAATAAAGAGCCAGCCTTAGAGGCCCGCCCGGGTTGGCGGGCGGACCATTTGGTTATGGAGAGGCCAGGCTTGCGCACAGGCCCTCGCAACGCGGCCCGGGGCTGCAGGGGCCTCCTGTGTTAAGCCCTTGGCCGTGCGCGCAGAATGGCCTTTTGCACCATTAAATTCCTCAGGCTGAGTGAAGGGACTCTGGAGCAAGGGGGCCCCAGGGGGCCCGTGGAGCACGGCCCCCCCCATAGTTGCCAAGGTTTGAGATTGCTATGTGTGACATTTTCATAATTTTATTGTGATTAGGAGTGACATTTCAGTTACTATGAGTGACACTTTCTCGCGAGCAAAATCATGAAATGAAGACGAGGGAAACATATAAATATTAGAAATTAGACCCATCTGAGCAACAAGAAACTCTATAAAGATCTTAAAACTGCTGCTAGACACCAGAAACGGAACGACACTAACCAACATGACACATAGAGAGCCCTGTCCACAACAGGCCACTTGTTACTGGTTGGAAGTCTCAGCTTCCATGCTAACAACAATACCAGAGTGCACATTAGAGTTATTGAAAACGTTAACTGAAAGTACAAAGAAACGCCAGTAAGAACAGGACAGCTCTGCAGCCAGCGAGCACTTGACTGAAGCTCATGTAACACTACACAACATTCGGAATGACATAATATTGCAGTCAGATGGAAAACAAAATAGAAAACAAAATAAAATGCTACGTTTCTTCTTAGTCTTTCATGTATTATGATGGATGTGATGAAAACATTTCATAATGGAAAAGGTTAAAGCGTTCCTAATGTAAATAAATATATTGCCTTCTGAATATTTAAGTTTCACTTGTCTTTCATTTTGAAGTGTGTGCTCTGTATTTTTTATGCAGTTTAAAGTGAACACTGCCTGTACATTACACTTGGACACTGTGCACACTGATGCTGACCGGGCATGACAGTCACGACGGGTTGAGCCAGGCGATAGCTGTAATAATCTTTTAACTGGGGCCATACTAAGGGATCACAGGGGTGCAGAGTGAGGAAGGTCTGCTCTTGGGCTTGGACAGTGTTCAAACACATGGCTTTGCCCAGGAGCATGATCACCTACAGGCCCCTGCCCATCGTCAGTGATGATAATATCCCGGGCCCGGTCTCGGGCCGCACTGCTACGGTGTGAAGGATGACGAGACAGAACAGCCCCACAGATTAGATCACACATGAGATCTGCAGTGCCAAGTGTGCGCGCCTTGCTGCTGACATTATAACGAGGTTAGGTAACAAAGACAACACTGACACAAACACAGTAATATCAGGGTGCTTATGCTGAGCAAAGAAAGTACTTAATTGTTCAAGTTCACAGTCCTGTGTCCAGTGCAGGCACTGTCTCTCTACGCCGGGGATCCGGCGATGATCCTCCTCAGCCCTCTGATGATGCCGTGTCGGAAGCCCGGCCTTGATGAGACTGACCAGACAGACCAGTCTGAGAGACTAGTGCCGAGTCAGTGTGCTGCCACTCGCAAGGGATCGGAGAACAAAGAGCCCACACGTGACTGGAGGCAGCAGGGCAGATGAGGCCTAACAGATTCCCTGTCCTCCACACACGGGGGTGGTGGTGCTGTGGGCTGGTAGGGCGGGATGTGGCTACAGCAGCCTGGACTGGCGCAAGGCAATTAACGAGCCCATTACTGGCTGCAATCATGTGCGTGCGGACATTTGTTAAGTTGCGGCCGCCGTCTGCACATGCGAGCTCTGCCTAATTATAAATAATTTTGCCATAACTGACTGTACCTGAAATGCTGCAAGTTCACAAGAGGACCGGTGGGGTCGGGTCTATCCCGACACGTCTGGATCACACAATGCGCGGCAGTCTATTTTGCGAGCGCCAGCTGCCATATACGCCCATTGCACAAGTTCATTCATGCCCCCTCTTACGGCCCCGCAATTGTATGAGAGAGACTCGATTCTCGCCTGTACTCTTTCCGATTCCCCCGCCGCTTCTGCCTAGTTACTCCGGACGTGACTGCAGTCTACGGCGGAACATTCGGCCCCCATGGTGCCACGCCGGTGATTGACCGCGCGTCGCCTCGCTGGCGCCGCATTCATGGTTTCCAGAGCAATACAGCTGCCTGGAGTGCAGAGACACATTGTAGCGCTGCTCTCAGCCACTTCACAGAGCTGAGAGCAGTCTGGTTAATTATTCGGGAACTCGGCTCAGCAACCAGCACCTCTCTCTGAGCAGCAGAGAGCCGGGGCACAGTCGCCGCTGGTGGCGCGGCTGGCAGGTGCCAAAATGCGTGACAATTCATTTCAGTGCGGTGATGCTGATCACCGCACTGAGATGCGTGAGCGTCACGCCTGTTGCGTGACGCTTGGCAGGACTGCCCCCCGCACTGCGTGGGCTGCGGGGGCCTGTGTTATGCCCCTGCTCCCCTGAATTTCCTTGCTGGGAATTCCAAGCTGTGAAGAGGTGCCTGCTGCTGTCTAGGACCCCTAGAGACTGTTTGTCACTGGGAGCTGGAAAATCAACACAACATGGAAGAGGCGTGATGCATCCGCACCTGTTTACAATGCATCGCCGATGAAACCGTTGCAGCACCTGCCCCGGCTTGAGAAATTGCCACACGACACATCGGGTGCAACGATCTCCGAAGTCCAAGATCACTGCACCGATCCCGAAGCAAGCCTGCTGTGCGGCTGCACAGAGCTACGCAGCGTACCGGATCGATGCATCTCATTGAGGCGCCAAGACTGTCGCATCGTTGGGGAACGTAGTAAGAAACAAATGCATCAACTCCTCACGCAGTAAGAAAACAACGTATCACCTCCTCTCCAGTAAGGAACTGACGTATCACCTCCCCTGCGCTGCAGTAAGAAACCGATGTATCACCAACCCCAATGCAAGGAACCGACGCATCACCTTCCCTGCATGTAAGAAACTGAGGCATCACCTTCCCTGCTGCCATTTTGTTTGTTATGTGTGATGCATCTAAGGTACTTGTGAGAAAAGTGTCGCATTTACAACTTGCATCGAACTGAACTATTTCTACCATTTGAAAGCTTTAAACTTAATACTGTATTGTGGATTTTTCTTGTTTGGTATCACCCTTTCTCTCCTCATCTGACTCTGAAGTCTTCCTCTCTACTGTACCGATTTGCAGTACATGCCTGACGCTCTCTGTATAATTGCATATACATGCCTTCTTAAATGTATATGCCTCTTGTCTCCGAAGTCATCTACTCAATTGTACTGACACATCGTACATGCCTGACGCGTGCCTTATAATTGTATGTACATACCTCCTGTTCCTCAACTGATCGTGATTCACTTAGACTGCATTAACTACACTTGTACGTGGTTTTCCTCATCCACCTCCTTAAGTAACTGACAACTCTATACTGCGTCCATACAATCCACAAGTGTACGGCCAGCCATTCATCTAACACCCCTCATGCATGCACATACGAGCTATGTTTTATCCGTTTTCGCAACTATGAGAGGCCAATTGTTCACCAACATTGACTTTTGCCCTCACTGAGTTTATATATTCATAATGTTTTGTATACCCCGAACACATTGCGGTCCTTCTTTCTATACTCGGTAGATATCAATGCTTTATTGACTTGCCTTGTGACGCACACTGCTCCCCCTTGGCCCACCCCTCCCTATGTCCCAACCAATACGGCACTCCCTCCCTGCTAGGTCAGCCCCTCTGACACACACGTGACCTTGACTCTCCCCTTTCCGGAAGTGTTTTACTTCCTGACACTACCTGGTTTCCCTGACTACGCCCGGACTCAGTCGTACCCGTCCCTCGCTACTTCATTCAGCGTAAGGTAAGCATTTGTCCCCTGGCCCCCCACGCTGCTCTCATGCCGCTTTTCCTTCCCCGAGTGATTCTTTGTTTAAATTCTGTCTAGATTCACTCTCTCGACACCGATCATTCACCAGATCGGGTTTCCCGCCGTTGCCTTCGGATCTCCGCCCGCTGCCCTGACGGCTCCGCGTCCTGGACAGGTAACCGCCGATCCGTGCCCCTGTCTTGCTCCCATCCCGTACCTTCCCCTCACTGACCACGGCCTCTTGTTCTTCTCGTCCCCATACAGGCCAGTACTGATCGCTCTTACGGTGTTCTCCGCCTCATATATCACGGACCCCGTCCTGAATTCTACAGGTACTCCTACACACCGTACTCATCAGGTTGCCCGCGTTCCCTACCCTCAAACCCCCTTAACCTCCCCCTCCCCCCCTGGTCCTACGCACGTGGTCTATTTTTTTTTCACCCGGCCACACCCGTGCTGACGTCCAATGCAATAGCACATCTACCCGGACCAGCCTCTATCGGGCAGATGTAACATCCCAAGCGCTCCCCAATTCCCACAGCGCGTGTCTCCTGTTTGTAACCCAGCGACACCCGTGCTGACATCCAATACAATAGCACACCTACCCGGACCAGTCCCTATCGGGCAGATGTGCTAACTTAACCGCTCCCCCTCTCTCTGTAGTTGCCCTCCTTTTGCAACCACTTCACATTGGCTGCACGGACGCCTGCTCCCCAGCCCAGGTTGCAATTGAATACATGATAGATCCTCTGGCTGTTTCCACACAGACAACCTGACCTGCACATGGTAGAGCCCCTCCTGCCTCACTTTCCCCAGCCTACCACCCGGCCTTGCACGCCCCCCATCCCAATACCTGAGTGCTAGCGTCTTCCCTCCTCCCTTTTTTCCCCTTACCCTTTTTCTCCTTCCTTGTACAGCATCGTTGCCCTTTACAACCCAGTCCTGAAGATGATCCCAAATAAAGAGGATCGAAACGTCGTCGACCGCTCAGCGCAATAAAAGGCGCAGCCCCCAATGTGGTTCATCCTAATTACAGTCAACTCAACTGAGAACTCATGCTTAACGATTCATTTGGAGGCACATTGTTTTCCATTATTCACTGTATATATTCAAGCACCATTCACTATGCGCCATTTATGCTGACCACAATTGTCACTTGCGTGGGCTCCCTGTACGTCACTTGCACACTTTGAGCACCAAGTACAATTTGGGTTGTGTTGTTATTTGTCTACCTATAGTGCTGTTACAACTGTAAATTGCCTAACTACTTCTATCTATTACATGATGCCATGAGCACATTATAAAAAACTCATTGAGTCTCCTTAATTCTGTTCTCATAATGCTTTATGCATATGTTTTTATTTGTCTTATCATTAATACCAGTTGGGATATTGCTTGTTTACTCTGTTTACTGTGATTCAGCTGTTGAAAGCGTCCTTTGAAACTGGGCTACATTTCCGTTCCAGCTACAGCCCGCGAGCGCACATTCAATCCACACCGTTCAGACAGCGTTGTTTTCACATGTCAGAGGAACAAACGTCACCTCAACACGCACAGTCTATGCGTGCCTACATCAATGCGCACTACGTCGGCGGCCGTTTTGGGTTACCATAGTCACCATTTCATTTTTTTTTTTTCAAATCAAACTTTATCCTGCAACGGAGCCCACACACCTACAACAACTTGTCTACTCTGCTCAACTCATACAATACAACTTTATAGTAAGTGAGGTTTTTTTTATATTCATAACATATATTATTTATTTAAATATCACAACTTTATTTTATATTCAAACTGTGTATTTATTAATAATACAGTACATCACAATTTTACCAGAACATAATCGTCCACGATGCAATTTGATCCTCCAGCCAAATTTGTTCAACTTAATGGGGATCCACCTATGCCGGTGACAAGGTGGAAAGAAGAGTTTATTGCATACATGAAAGCTATAGATGGGGAACGTATGGGGTCTGAGAGAAAAAAAAGCATATTTCTGCACTGTTTAGGATTTGAGGGCCAAGTTGTTTTCAGAACTTTACCTCAAATTGTTGCACCTATTGATGGAGGCGGAGACAACATGAATGTTTATACTGAAGCATTAATGAGAATGGAAAAAAGGTTCAAACCAGTAGTGAGTATAGCATTGAACAGGTTTAAATTTTATACTAGATCACAAAAAGAGGAAGAATCATTTGATGACTTTTTAACCGCTTTGAGGGCATTATCGTTACACTGCAATTTTGGCGCTATCTCATATGAAATGATACGAGATCAAACAATTGTTCACGTCAATAATAAGAAGATACAAGAGACGCTATGGGTTATGGGAGATCCAAGTTTGTCTGAAACAATTTCTGAAGCTAAAGCGATAGAACAATCCGAGAAATGGATGGAATTTGTCAAACAAAATTCTACCAAAACTGTTAAAGAGGAAGAAATTAGTGTTGTTAAATCTAAAAATGAGGTTAAGAATGAACATCACCAATCATTACCTCACGATAACACAAAATTTCAATTTACCAAGTTCAATTCATCTCAGCATTATAAAAGAAATGACAAGGCTTCTACTCACGATCACAGTATGTGTTATAGATGTAGTAATAAGTCTCATATTGCTTCTTTTCCAGGATGACTGGCTATAAGTATAGATTGTAAGAATTGTGGTAAAATTGGAGTCTAATGTTGCTTCTTTTCCAGGATGTCTGGCTATTAATAGAGATTGTAAGAATTGTGGTAGAATTGGACACTTTAGCAATCTGTGCTGAGATAGTAGATGCCAGTTTTTGCAAACACACAGTTCAGTGTCTTACATATCCAATAGGGATAATACCTCTGAGGTGGACAACACTTTATATACCAACAAAGGTGTTGTTGTGTCTATAATTGACAGCGTACCTGAGAATCAAACTACATTTCCTAAGTGCGAGTTTCAAATATTAGCTATATAATTGATGCTTATGGTTCATTCTGGTTCACCATGGACAATCATTGCGCACCAATACTATGAAGAAAAGTTGAGTAAAGGAATTATTTATAACAAACTCTTACCCCCTGATATAATTGCAGAACGTTTTGACGGTACAATAATTGAATTTGATGGTTTCTTCCATGTTGAATTACACTTCAAGAGTAGATGCGCATGTGTGAAATTATATATAACACAAAAAGGTGTAAATATTTTAGGCTGGCGTGACCAATGGATTCTAGGTACAGTATTGAATCCTCGTGCTTCTGAACCTTTTTCCTTATGTGAAGAATACTTATTTGGTAAAGTGGCAATGATCAATAATGGAGATAACAGTATATGTGGAAAAGAAACCAAATTAATTAATTTCTTTAACAAAGTGCTTTGTGACAAATTGGGAAAGTTAAAGAATTCTCACACAAAATTGTATTAAAAGAGAATGTAACCCTCAGTTAAACAAAAAATCAGAAGAGTCACAATCAACATTAGGGAAGAACTGAAAGAAATGTTAAAAGAGTTGTCTGATGAAGGAGTTATTGAAGCTATAGAATTCTCAGAATGGGTTTCTCCCATTGTACTTGTTCGAAAACCTGACAAAAAACTTAGAGTCTGTGCGGACTTGAGAGCACTTAACTCAAATATTGTGATTGATTGTCACTCTTTGCCCAATATTTATGAGGCAGTCAACATGTTGGAGGGTGCACAGATTTTCTCAACACTAAACTTGCGATCGGCATACCACCAAATTGTATTGATGGAAGAATCAAAAAAATATACAGCATTCATTACACCATTTGGTCTGTATCAATATACTATGATGCCTTTTGGGTTGGCGTCTGAGGCGTCAGTGTTTCAGAGAGTCATATTTCACATTTTCAGGGACTTGGACAATTTTGTCAAATGTTTCCAAGATGAAATTTACATTTTTTCAAAAAAATAATCAGAACATCTTACACATTTAGATGAGGTTTGTAAAAGGTTAGAAAGTCATGGTCTTACTCTCAAGGCACACAAGTGTAAATTATTTAAACGATCAGTTGAATATTTAGGACACACTTTATCTGTAGATGGAGTCATACCTAAAAAGTCTAATATTGATGCTATTGTCAAAGCTCCATCACCAGTAAACAAGGAACAACTGCTATCTTTTTCTGGGATGTGCGGATATTATAGCAAATTTGTAGAAAACTTTGCTACCAAAATGGAACCATTGAGAAAACTATTAAGACAGAATGTGAAATATGAATAGGGTGATATACAACAAAAAGCTTTTGAGTGCATTAAAGAAGAAATTGTAAATGCTCCCACACTAAAACCGTTCCGTATAAAGAAAGAATCTATTATCACGGTAGATGCAAGCTTGTATGGTCTGGAAGGAGTTCTTTCACAGAGAGAGGGTAAAGAAGAGTGGAATGTTGCATGTGCATCTCACACGTTAAATGAGTGTGAGCGCAAATATGCAGTAATGGGGAAAGAACCTCTTGCTTGTGTATGGGCTGTTCAGCATTATAGACTTTACGGTAGGGTAGTAAGTTCACACTTAGAACAAGCCATTAGTCAATAATTTATCGACAGGAGGAGGTTGGAATGCTCCAGCTAGGATTGCAAGACTCACATCGAAATTGCAGGAATACAACTTCAAAACAGAGTACGTACAAGGAAAAAAAAAGTCACAGCTGATTTTCTTTCTCGTTTGTCATGCGAACTGGGTGTTGTGGCTGCAATCAAAGAATTTGATTTTACAGTCACTATTAATGAAGTGGTTCCTGAACAATTTCAATGTATAACCGAAGAATGTTGGTGTAAGTATGAACAATTGGGTGACAGGTGGATTGAATTGAAGAGATGCATCATTGAAGGTTGGCCTAAGAAAAGTTTGGTAAGTCTGGATTTGTTACCATTTTTTAATATTTCAGAAGAACTTGAATTAGAAGGAAATGTTGTATTTAAATCTGGCAAATGCATTCCTCCTAAATGTATGCAAGATATTATACTCAACATTGCTCTTAAAACCCATCCAGGAATATCATCTATGAAAAGCATGGTCAGAAGTTTCGTTTGGTGGCCGGACATGGATAAATTTATTGATCGTGTTCTTAGAGAATGCAAAGAATGTGTGTCAAGTGATAAAATGTTAAGAGTACAGGTTCCCCTTTTGAAACCTGTTGTGTGGCCTCAAGAACTGTGGCAAAAAGTTGTATTTAACATTTCTGGTCCTTTCAATTTTTTAACTGAAAGTTCACGTTTTTCTCTTGTCATAATAGATTATCATTCTAAATGGCCGGAGGTTAAATTTGTTCCCAAAGCCACTACCAATACTGTTATTAGTTTTTTTTAAAGAAGTGTTTGCTCGTGAGGGCTGTCCGTCTACTTCAGTCACTGATAATGGTGTACAGCTTACATCAATAGAAATGGAAACATATTTTAAAGATTGTGGTATAAAGCATAAACTTAAATCTCCATATGACCACATGAAAATGGACAGGTAGAACACTTTAAAAGGGTGCTCAAGACATTTGTTAATGAATCCATAAAATGTGGCGGTAGCTAGATGAATGCGTTAAGAGAACGTTTGTGGAGTTATTGCATTACACCTCATACCACTACTGAAATCAGTCCTTCTAAACTACTTAAAGGAAGTGATCCTGCGTCTAGTGTGTGTCCGTGGTCGTTCAGGAACAAATGTCAGAGTAAATTTACCGATAGTGAATGTGTACACAACACTGCAAAAAGAATTGGTATAAAACAGCTGAAAACGGCCAGATGGTATAATGACAAGTGGAAAACTAAAGCACACTCTTTTCAAGTTGGTGATTGGGTTAAAATTCTCAAACCAGGTTTAGTAATAAAAGGTTCAAACAAGTTTGTAAAAGCCATTCAAATCAAAAAGGTGTTTAGTAATAGTGTCATCACTCAAGATGGTAAAGTGTGGAATGTGAAGAGGTTGGCTAAATGTCCACGTATGAGTTCCAATCATTTAGACAATGATGATAACATGTATCATTCCACCACTAAGCCTGATGTTGAATCAAATAACGGGACCGTTGCTTCTAGGGTTAAACTATCAGAATGTGTGAGACAATTACCAAAGAAATTTAAGGATTTTGTAAATTGATATATCTATTGCTTTTGTTTTGTTATTAATAAAGGGGGATATGTTACATTCTTCACATTGAACTGATATGTTATTACATATTTCTTCTATATCAATCCTTATGTCATACTATGCTTGTCAACCTTGGCATGCGCCTTGTTTATCTTTGTATTAGATTCCAAGTTCTTTATTACTGCATGAACCTGTAAAATCTGTTATGTAGCCAGTTGCACCTGGACATTCACCTGAATGGACCTTATAGCCGTGCTGGAATAAATCATCATTTAAATCTTGATATTTGGATTGAATTACTTTTTAATAAAGGCTCTGGATTGTTGTCTGCCTATAAGACTGTGTGTCAGAAGTTTTCAGGAGTCCAGGGCCAATCAGGCCATACTGGGCCCATATTTTGAGTGGGGCTGGGCATAGTTTGTGAAGTAGCTCTACGCAAAGCTACGCAAAGTGCACTTCGCGAGCTACGTGTAGCACTACGCGAACTGCATAGTACCCTGTTGGCACTGCGCAAGATGCCGTTTTCAATGATTGCACAGTGCGGACAAGCATCCGGCACTGTGCAATCATTGAAAACGGCATCTTGCACAGTGCGAGCTGTAGTTTACTGCCACTCAAGTAGATTTTTACTCGAGCGGCCGCTTTCTCAACGCGGACTGGTAGTTTCTCATTGCGAGCGCTCGCGAGCATACGCGACCACTGGCAATGAGAAACCTGACCCCCCGCCCGCGTTGAGAATCTAGCTGGGAGGTTTATTTTCCACACTCGCGATCGGCAACTTGATGTTGCTGATCGCGAATGAGGAAAAAGTCTCGCTGGGATGTAATTTTGCTTGCTCGCTGTCGCCAACTTGACGTTGAGGACCACGAGCAAGCAAAAAATGACCGCTGCACTACGCTGTGCTACGCGTGTTTGCACCGCGCTACGTGCAGTTCGCGTAGTGCAAAGTAGCGCAAATTTCGCAAACTACGCGAGCGTAGCATAGTGCTTTGCCCAGGGTTAATTTTGAGATACAGGGATTGTTGGTTATCACTGGTGTCCAGAGGTTTAATTATACAAGTATATCCAATATTGAGCACTGAGTTCACCTCTTTAGGACTTGGCTTGCGATGGAGTCTGTGCAAGCAATCCAAGTCTTATACAGGGAGGTGGCATGGTGTTAAAGACTCAGAACTCAACAAACTTCAAATAGATTATCCAGCCAGTACTTTGGTGTATCAAAAGTAAAGTACTTTTTTTGCACTATCTTACACACAACTGCAATTACTTCACATATTAGACAAAGGGCATATTTTAGTATTAGTGAGAAAAGTGCACACAGAGATTACAGGGACTGTCTCTGCAGGTAGAGTGTCTTGGCCTATAGCCCTTTGTGATAATTGGTGGGGGACCCAATCCTGTAGCGTAGCTTACCTACAGTCACTGGTTCTTCCCTTCCAAGCAGTACTCACTCATTCAGTGATCAAGTTCACAGTGCCTGTTGTCCGAGTATGTATGTGCAGTCTCTTCAGCAGGTAATGCCACTTGTGTCACTGTCTGTGGGAGCAAGCCTCATCCAGGTAGTGTGCGCCTCACCCTACTGAGAAGTGAGCCGCAAACTCCAGCCCAGCCAATGAAACATGAAGCAATGCCAGTAGCAGTCTGAGTGTGAGATGGAGAAGTGGAGTTCATACCTGAATGGATATTGCTTTGGACTTTTTCCTCGGGCCCAGTTGCAGAAAAATCTTACCCAAACAAACAGGTGTCTATTAGGTCACGGGGGTGGCCCTCCTCGCCCTTGATTTTACTTTTCCATGTCACTTGTAGATTCTTATGAATCTGACTGCGCTGAGCAGTCACAGCTTGTAATAGCACTTCAGCACTGGGTGCTACCTTCCAATAGAACTCACCTCCAGTTGAGTTCCAGATCACAATCGATCATAGGTGGTGCTATGGATACGTTTGTGGAAAAAATTATGGGCCCCAGACTTCATGCTACGCATGTTGGTGTGGGCCACGCCCTGTGTAGCAGTAGTATTTCTTTTTTAATTATAATATTTTATCAAAAACAAACAATATGTAAAATCATACAGAGATCAATCAAACCTCCAGGTTGCTGCAGCAGTGATACACAGGTAACTTCAAGTGACAGTGTCAGCCTAACATCAGACTAAATTCATTAAATACTCAGATTGAAAAAGTAATGGATCCTTCCAGAGACCCACATAGATCACAGTCAGTCCCGTGGCTCACCTCATCCTTACTCTCCATCAACCTCAAACCATTGGTCCCAAATCTTTGCAAACTTCCGGGGGCAACCCCGGGCCAACTATATCAGCTCCTCTGCCTGCCTGCACTATTCTCAGTCTCTCAGGGTCAGAAACTATGCACAGCCCTAATATCTTATGTCCTTCCTGGTAACCGCTAGTTTAACATTGCAGAGCAAAAGTGTGCTCCTATCTAGAATCAAGACCCCCCCAGATACCCAGGCATCTCAACCAAAGAGTGAGCTCCAGGACTTCCCCCAGAACCCTCGAGAGTCTACATTGAACCCCTTCCCAGAAGGCCCTCACCCTCTGACATTCCCAGAGTGTATGGAGTGGTGGTCTCCACTTTCCACAACTCCTCAGAGTCACTTCTCCCTGTAGTGCAGAGACATGTAAGCGTAAAGTATGCCCAGTGTAGCAGCCTTAACTGGATAAGCCAGACTCTTGTCTGAATGGCTACTTCCCCAAGGTATTTGCAGGCCAGCCCCCACTCATCATCCTACGTTCTCCCCAGATCACCCTCCCAGTTTTCTCGCAGCCACTATAACGGGGCCTGGCTATTGCTAAGGAGTGTGGAGTATAGCTGTGAGATAGCCTGTTTACAAAGCAGTGCAGCCAGTGCCCGATACTCCAATGGGTTCTCATACCACCAGGTACTGAGGGCAGATCAGTCATGTTAAGGAGAGACCTAATCTGTCGGAAGTGTAAAAAGTGCCCCCTGCCCCCAGCATATCGTACTGGCTTTGCAAGTCCGCAAACTTCAGCCACCCCTTGTCACCCCAGAGATCACCCACTTTGGAGATGCCAATGATGTTCCAGCGTCGGTGTCCTGACACTCTTCAAATCACCGCCAATGCAAGGAGTCCCACAGCCGCATATCCAGCATCACTCAACCCTCCCATTCCAGGCTCGGAGTCGCTCGCCTTATCGTCTGAACCACCTAGGTATTTGGTTCCCGTAGGATCGCCACTTGTCCTGCACCATAGAGCCATTGTGTGAAGCCATGGGTCTCTAGCTCCCATCTGTTTACCATTAGGCCTCCACCCTCTTATCTGAGTTGGCGACACTAGGACTTACTAAAACCAATGATGCACCCAAGCATATCAAAGGCCACACTCTGGACCTAGTTCTCTCCAACTCACCACATACATTATATAAATCCACTAGACCTCTGATGTGGTCAGACCACTCCATAATCGAATTTGGCCTAGTGGTTCCCCCTAAGCACATAGCCAAAAATACATCAACAACACGAACATGCAGACAGTGGCACAAATTAACACCTACACTTTTCTGCGACACCTTCATCCCCCCTCACCTGTCAACATCAGACACGGTAGAAAAATGCATGACTGTATTCCAGAACGCAGTCAAATCCACCTTAGACGCTCTGATCCCATTGAAAAGATCATCTGCGGCTCCTAAGCGTGCCCAGACCCCCTGGTACTCATCAGCCCTTCGGACAGAAAAAAGTAAATGCAAAAAGACTGAGTATCAATGGCGCCGAACTCAGGCACCCTTTGGCAAAGAAAAGTATAAAACTGTCTTAGACTCCTACCATAAAAACATAAAAATTGCCCGGAAAACTACATAGCCAACCAACTTGTACAAACACATAACACCCCTAAAGTCCTCTTTCAAGTACTCAACACCCTCATAAATCCCAAAGCTTGCATCCCGGAAGAGGCGCCAACCCAGTCACACTGCGATAATATTGCCAACCACTTCTCACAAAAAATGGACAATATCTACAATAAGATAAACTCCTTCACCACCAGCACATGCCAAAATCCGATTGCTGAACCCATGCCAGCCCCACCTAGCTCTCTTACTTTAAAAGAATTCCCCTTGCTCTCCATCCAATACACAGAATCCATATTAAAATCTTCCAAATCCGGATCCCCCAAAGACCTAATACCAGCTAAAATCTCCAGAAGTCTCGCAGCAAAGCTGGGTGCACCTCTTTGCTCTAACTTTAACAGCTCAATCAAAGTAGGTAAGCTTCCCACGGAATGGAAAGCCACCCAGATTATACCCATTAGGAAAAACACCAAACTGCCCCCTGATGTGATATTCAACTGCCGACCCATTTCACTACTCCCTCTCCATAGTAAATTGTTGGAAAAACACATTAATACACACATATTCACATTCATTGAATCCTCTGACTGCCTTGGCCAATCACAGTCAGGATTCCATCCTAGGTATAGCACGGAATCAGCCCTGGTCAATGCCATAGATGACATCCGAATGCATGTGGATGCTGGCCAAGCAGTAATTCTCATACTGCTCGACCTGTCCGCAGCATTCGACACCATCTCACACCATATTCTGCTGGAAAGATTACGAATTATAGGCATTCAAGACACTGCACTAAACTGGCTGACGGACTTTCTTAAGGAAAGAACCCACACGGTAAACCTTGGTCCCTTTAAATCTAAGACCACCATGGTATCCAAGGGCGTACCACAGGACTCCTGCCTCAGCCCCTTACTATTCAACACATATGTCGCCTCACTTGCAGCACTCCTAAGAAACATCAGGTTTACCCCCATTTCTCACGCGGACGACACTCAACTCCTCCTTTCCTTCAATAAATACACCCCTAACATCAAAATTATCTTTGCAGAGGGCATGAAAACCATAACATCTTGGATGAGGAACAATTTCCTGCAGTTAATCGCAGGAAAAACAGAAATAATGCTATTCAAAGACGCTGTTAATAGCTGGTCACCTAGCTGGTGGTCAGAGGAACTGGGCCAAGCACCATCCCCAAAGTCAGTGGTTAAGAACCTGGGGGTCCTAATAGATAACAAACTCAACCTGGTCGAGCATATAAACGAAATGAAACGGGCTTGCTTCCATGCACTCGGCCTGCTCCGTAAGGTCTTTCACTCCCCCCCCCCCTTCCACACCTAAAACCCTGGTACACGCTCTGGTACTCTGCCGACTAGATTTCAGCATTGCCCTTGTTAACGCGGGATTTGTGGTCTATAGTTATAGATCTAGATCCCAACTCAGGTCGACTGAACCGTTGATACCTGTCATTGAGTAAAAGACAATCCACTACTAGGTCAATCAGTTAATGACTTACACCACTCTAAAGAACCGCTTACTCAGAATAAGTTTTAAAAGTTTATTTCAAAGCCAAAGTTAACTGGAGATACAAACATCTCAAAATAAGGTTCAAAAGATATACGGGTATCAATACAAACATGAATTTTCTAAATGTTCTTAGTCGGCAGAAGAATATCACCAAAACCAATTCAAGAATCACCAAAGTTGCAAGAATAGACACAAGCTGTAGCTTGTGAGTCATTTACAGAAAGGAAAAATTAAGGTTAGACTGTCCCTACACTAGACTAAGTGACATCCCTACTTAACAGAATCTTAACCTAAAAAGGTGTCAGCCGTGGTGACTTCCAAAGAAGATCACACACTTCCCTTAGTCTTCGTTGAGAATCGATGTCTCGCAGTTAACCTATCTGCCTACCCATCCGCTCTCTTAGGTTCCTCAGATCATCTGCTCTAACTCCACCCAGGGGTGCTGTCCCTAATACAAAATCACATTTACAATAGAAACGCCCCTTAGAGACGCCCCTCACGTGGTGTCTTCTCTGGTATTTTCCATGCTGATACTCCTCTGGGTCCATCGTTAGCGTGGTGACCTTGCTTCTCAGACTCTTCTCCGGCAGGACGGTACCCCCCAGGAAATTCCTGAAACCTCCTCCAAGCCTGTGCCTGGCTCTTGAAACAAAAGTCTATTCATCACTCTCTTGATTAAAACCCCCTCGCACCTGCAAACAGACACTTGTACTGTGGGCCCCAAATTCCGGCCTCCACCGTATCTTCTAAGTCGTAAACCATCGAGCAGGCTCCACAGTTTGTGCCTAACACGACCTTTCTCTAACGAGCACATGCAGATCAAAAGGAAACGATTTTTGTCTATTCAGGCCTATTAGAATTACATGAAACAGGCCTGTGCACTCTGTCTAAACAGTATTCTAACTTATTACACACAATGGTTATATGAAACACTTCTATAAAATCTATATTTCAGTTCTATAATCAAAATACTTTGAACTACAATAACATTAAAATCCATATTATGTGGAAATGCATCAGCTTCTTGTATTCTCTGTGAACTGCCATGTGGCCTACACATCTCTACGTTTAGCAGAATTACATTTTCCCCTCCAACAGCCACATAACATAGGATTCCAACACCATTCTAACATTTCTACACAATTCTACATTAGCTTCTCACACAGATATATGCATTCTAATTTAATTAAACACTCTTATACATTTGCACTCTATAAATTCGACACTCCTACATAATGTTTACTAGACTAATAAAACGTGCTTGTAAATATGGTGCACTTCTAGATTTTTCTTTGATTTGCGCTCTCTCAATCCCCCCTTTGATGACTTTTAGTAGTCATCACCATCACAACACCATCCCTGAGGTAAGAATTGAGTCAAACTGAAGTCGTTGCAGTACCCCCTCGTTTCATTCCCTCTAGAGGCTTCAGACTCCTGTACTGATTGTCCTGCATCGCAGCTAATCTCCTCTCCTGCTCTCTCATGGATCTCTGCAACCTATTTGATCTATACCATTGGTACAGCCGCACCAATCCCCACAAGGTGATTATACAAATCACTATTATGATGATAGGTTTCAGTATGTACCAAATGAAACTCTTTCCTAGGTTGGCAAACCAACCTCCAACTTTACCCATTCCTTTACCTACTTTTTCCTACACGTTTACCTGCGTCAAATCCTCAATCTCATGATGAATTTCAGTAATGTTCCGTATGTACTTCTCTAGAGGTTTCGAATTGTCTGGAATGTAAGTGCAACATTCCTGGACCTTCAAAGCCTTACAGACTCCTCCCTCTTTGGCTAACAGAACGTCTAGAGCAAGTCGGTTCTGAAAAACCATTGCCCTTATCGATTGCATCTCTCCCTCCACCAGCATTAATGATCTAGCAGTACTGGCGGACAACCTATCTACAACTGTAGCCAATCTTCTAATCTTGATGTCATTCAGTATTATCCCCAAAAGAGGAAATGCAGCACCAAATACATCTCCAACTACCTCCTCAGTGCTGACATCTCTTCTTCCTCTAGCTTGTGTTCCTCCCTCTATGATTTCTAAATCCTTAGCATGGTATATTTTGGGGAAGACAATTGCCAAATAACATGATCCATACCAATTATCCGGCAGTTTCACGTATGCATTTCTTCCACATACAAAATATACATTTGGGATTACCTGCATTTCCTTCAGGAAATCCTTTGAATAATATTCTAATTGAAAAGCATGTTCACAACTTACTTCTCCCACAAACACATTCTCGTAATAGGTTTCACCCCTATGTATACACAGTTTCCCCCTTTTCTCTCGGTCTAGAGCTATTGGACCATTGCTACCCTTTCGTTGATGTGACCTTTCTTCCTCGGTCCAATCTGTTTTACATTGACCTGAGGATTTTAAAATCTTCTGTCTCCTATACCGATCAGCCACCTGTCCTACAAACTTTTTCTCAATTTCTGACACTTTACAAGTCAAATTATTTCTTCGGGCATGTGAAGTATCTAATGTTTTCCAGGGAAGGAAAAATTTCTGTAATCTGTCTTCACTCTTATAATAATCCCACTTATTTAAATGCTTGTAGTTCGGAACTTCTGGTAACACAGCATCAAAGTTCAAAAAATAGTACTCAAAACCATCACATTCATAAAATATGCTCAGCAACAAACTACATGTGATTCCATAAGTCAATGGAAGATGATGATATCTAATACCTTCGTCTACAGAGGCTGGCAATTTCATGCACACATAACAATTTTTAGCCTCCATAGCATCAATATATTCATAAAGCAATTTAGCATATGCATTTGATTTAAAGTTCCCCTGTGATGCATCTACATGTAACCTACGAGTCTCAGCTGCTAGTAAAGCTTTATCTTTCTCTGTATTGTTCCCCCTTTGACCAGCAGTTGTAGGTTTCTGTATCGATATGATTTTTGCTTCTTTTGTTGCTTTCTCTTAATTTTCATGTCCCACTACATAGGATATAGTAACTACTAAAACTATAAGAAAAATCACTCCCACTAAAAGTGTGCCTACTATGCATTTTGTCCTGCGGTTCGGGTTGCCAACCTCCATGATCTCAAACAATGTAGTTCCAGTTTTTTTTCACAGCACAATGTCTCTTTTCTTTGCACAATGTCTCTTTTCGAACCACACCTGGAAGCTGATAATCCCTTCTGCAAGATCAGTCTTTGAGTTCCATAGCAACAGACAACCCTAGCCCTTCTCTATATGGAGGTCCCTAAATCTCTTCTTCCACTCGGCGCTAGGTTATCTCTCAATCTGTTTATTTACAAAGCCCTTTAACAATCCAGAATTACACGTGATCCAGCGACTCTAGTCACGCACTCTAATATTTCCAAACGAAGAAGGATCTCCCCAAGTATTGACCTCCTTGGAAATCTATTCTGTTAAAAATCATGTCTCTTATTCTGCTCAGATAAGGAGGATAGGGGATATTGAGTGTCAGCAACCCTTCGACCTCCACTCCCGGTATCAGCAACACAATTTCCACTGTTATGATGGGGTCAGTACTGGTCAGGGTCACTTCCCTCACCCTCCCAGATCCCTGTACACTGGACATTTGCAGCGAGGTAGGTCCACTCAGGAGTAGCGTATCTCCTGCAAGGCACTCGCACTCTCCTCGATCTTCTCGGACCTTCCTGTTCCTGTCCTTGTGCACTTTCGTCCAGAACCGAGTCTTCAGATATAGGAGCAAGAGTTCTCTCTGGAGTTGACTTTAAGCTCGGCCTCTTTCTTCTCTCAGGCCAACTAGTTTCTCCACGCCTTGTTCTCCTGTATCTTGTCCTCTCGCTCAGTTCTTGATCACTCTGGACTTGTTCTGAGTCTGAGCCGTATTCACAGCAACTTTCTCCTTCTGTGGCAACTTCAGTTTCACTGTCGTCCTGTCTTCCTTCTTCTGGATCTGTAGCGCTCCCAACTTCTTCCGACACCCCCACAGCTTGACTGATCCCCTCTAGTGGTTCGCCGTCCACAGCTGGATTTTCATCTGCGAGAGGAGCTGTTTCTTCCAGGGGTGCTGGAACTCTTCGAGTATGGGAAGCGTGGATCCAGTTTGGCAGCCCTCCACACTTCACGGCAGTATTCGTTGTGAATATGACCTGGTAGGGCCCCTTCCAACGCACGTCTAGGCAGTTCTTCCGGACGTGCTTCTTCAATAGGATCCAGTCACCTGGGCACAAGTCGTGACATAGGTCTCTTGAAGATGGAACTTCAGCGGCCTGCACCTGAAGAGACACAGAATGAATGGCGTCAGACAGTCCCTTGCAGTAATCCAGGATCAGGTCATCTGTAATATTCAACAAAGCTGTAGTCGGTGCAGACGGAAGTCTCATTGCCCTCCCCATTAAAACTTCGTGTGGAGAGAGACCTGTCCTCCTGTCTGGTGTGCTACGCATACTCATGAGTACCAAGGGCAGAGCATCAGGCCAACTTAAGGAAGTCGATGAACATACTTTGGCTATTCGGGACTTCAAAGTGCCATTGATCTGCTCCACGATCCCTGAAGCCTCTGGTCAATAGCTACAGTGCAACTTCTGATCAATGTTCAACGCAGAGCAAAGCATCTTCACAACTTCACTGTTGAAATGAGTTCCTCGATCTGATTCCAGGGAGGTCGGCATCCCGAAGCGCGGGATCAACTCTCTAAGCAACAACTTTGCTACTGTGCGTGTATCGCACCTGCGTGTAGGGTATGCTTCGACCCATCTGGAAAATATGCATACAACCACCAGAACATACCTAAGGCGGTTGACTTTTGGCATCTCAATAAAATCTAATTGCATTCGGTTGAAAGGCCCCCCAGACCTCCCAATGTGACTCATTGTAACTGGGGTTCTTTTCCCTACGTTCAATTGCTGACAAGTAACGCATCTCCTACAGACTGCTTCTGCTGCAATCCTAAACTTAGGGCAATACCACGTCTGCCTAAATACCCTCAGCATGGCATCTCTTCCTAAGTGTACTGGACCATGTATCTGTCTTGCCATTGGACTCACTAATTCCTCAGGTAATACTGCCCTACCATCTGCTGAAACCCAGAAGTCCATTTCACTTTTCACACAACCTGCTGTTTCCCATGCCTTTTTCTCAGAATCAGGTGCATTCTCTTGCATGTTTTTTAAATCCTCCCAACTATCAACTGTTTCTAGCATCATGTTTAACTCGGTCCTTTCCTGAGCCCCCCCTACTTTCACCTCCGTGAAAGAATATCCTTGCTCCGCACAGTAGCGGGCAACTTCATCCGCATATCTATTACCTTGTGACACAAAATCTGTATTTTTGGTGTGGGCTACAAATTTGACAATTGCAATTTCAGCTGGACCTTGTAATGCTTCTAACAGCAGTCGCACGAATTCTCCATTTCGAATAGGCGAACCAGAGGAGGTCATGTAACCTCTCTGAGACCACAATTGCCCAAAATCATGAACTACACCGAAACCATATTGGCTATCGGTATAAATGGTGACTCTAATTTTGCTACCTGCTATAGAGGCACGTGTCAATGCAATGATTTCTGCTACCTGAGCGGAGTGTACTCCTTCCAGGCAAGCGGCTTCCACAACTCCAGTAATGGTGCAAACAGCATAAGCTGCTCTCAACCGACCAGTATCATCTCTTAAACATGAGCCATCGACAAAGAAAATTTCATCAGGGTCAGTCAACGGCTCATCCACAATATCTGGTCTTGGCTTCGTGCATAGTTCAGTCACATCAAGGCAATCGTGATCTTCACATTCTTCACATTCTTCGCCTTCTATATCATTAGGAAGTGGCATCAACGTAGCAGGATTCAAAACAGAGCACCTCTTAAGGGTCACGTTCTCCGCAGCAAGAATAACTTGCTCGTAGCGCGTGAGCCTACTATTGGTCAAGTGCTGTGTCTTGGTCCTGGTCATTAACAGTTCTACAGAATGAGGTACATACACCACTAACTGATGTCCCATTACAATGTTTTCGCACCTCTCAATGCTGACACCTGTTGCAGCAACGGATTTGAGACATCCGGGCAACGCTGCGGCTACCGGATCTAAAGTACCCGAGAAGTATGCAACTGGTCTACGGCCATTCCCATGGGTCTGTACTAACACTGACAAAGCACAACCTTCTCTTTCGCTGCAGTAAAGTGAAAATGGTTTCTCATAATCTGGCATTCCCAAGGCTGGAGCACGGCACAAATCCTCTCTCAGCTGTAGGAACGCCATCAAACAATCTTTGTCCCATGGTACCGGATCACTCACCTCCTTGTGCGTCAGTTTTTGTAAGGGTTTTGCTTTCAGTGAAAAGTTAGCTATCCACTGTCGGCAATAACCAACCATTCCTAGGAACATCCTGACTTCTCTCTGTGTCGTAGGCGCGTTCATCTTCATTATCGCCTCTATCCTATCTGGTGACACCTTGCGCTTTCCTTTTTCTATTCGGTGACCCAAGTACTGTACCTCTGTCAGACAGTACTGCAATTTGCTCGGAGATACCTTGTGTCCATTTTCAGCTAAATGGTTCAGCAAGGCAATGGTATCTGTCTTACAAGCTTCTTCTGTTCCTGACGCAACAAGTAGGTCGTCTATGTACTGGACCAGAACCGAGTTCTGTGGCAGTACCAGACTTTTGAAAATTGATGGGCTTTCTGTGTACCCTTGTGGGATACGACACCATGTTAGAACACGATTTTCCAGTTTAAAAGCGAAAAGATACTGGCTCTCCTCATCTAATGGAATTGAAAAGAAAGCCTGACAAAGGTCTATCACTGTGAACCACTCAGCTTGGAATGGTATCTGAAACAATATCACTGATGGATTCGGTACCACTGGACAACATGAAACAACTATGTTATTAATTTTTCGAAGATCCTGTACTATCCTGAATTTCCCACTAGGTTTTTGCAAACCCATAATCGGGGAGTTGCATGGACTACCCACGATCTCCTTCAGTATTCCCTGTTGAATCATAGAGTCAATTACAGGTTTTATTCCTGCAATCGTCTCCGGGGTCAGTTTGTACTGAGGCGTTCTAGGATATTCAACATTTGGTTTTACCTTAATCTTCACTGGTTCTACTCCTTTGATCAATCCTATCTCTTATCCAGTAAAATCCCATACCTCTGATGCCACTGCATCTCGTAAGTCCCCAGGAAGGTCCTCCACAGTCAGGGTAGGATACAGTTCTATGCATGTTCTCGAATTTGTAACTTTAAAGGTAGCATCATCGTCAGTAGTCTGTACCTCCACTCCCTGAGGTGTGCAGTATATTGTGCAATTCAGTTTGCACAATAAGTCCCTTCCTAACAGACACACAGGACTTGAATCACATACTACAAACTGGTGTTCATTGGTGTAGTTTCCTATTTTCACTGACACTGGTTCCGTCAAAGGGCTAGTCATTCTCCTATTTGCTACTCCTACCACTTGAATCGTTTCCCCCGACATTGGTAAATCTGGAACCACTGCCGATCTCAAAGTTGACCGAGTAGCTCCGGTATCCACTAAGAATGTTGTAGGACACCCCGCCACTTCAGCCTCAACAAACGGTCCTCTTTGATCCACCTCTAGAACTGCCCCGAGGGTACAGTCCTCTTCTCTACTTGCACGTCGTCCTTTCAATGGATCGACGTAGTAACACTCTTCTTCGTCTACAAAAAGAGGCATTTGTCTATGGATCTTTCCCCCAGTCGTAATCCTTGGTGGCTGCGGGAACTGAGCTCATGGAGCTGAAGTCCCCCCTTTGGCCACATTACCTCTTGACACTGTCACCCCTTGAACTGGAACTTCTTGGACTTCCTCCTCTACTTCTAGTTCTCCGTTTTCAGGGTTATAGGGACACTCGCGTCTCCAATGTCCCACCTGGTGACACTGGTGGCACTTTGTCGTTTTTTTCAATGTAGCAAAATCTATTCTAGGTCTCAGACTTTCCTCGTTGTTCTTATTCTGACTATTTGATTTCCGTCCCATTGTCCCTGTTCCCTGTTGCTGCTGTCCACCCCTTCCAGCTGACTGCATTTGTACCATCATCTGTTTCTCTTTCAGTTTCTTTGCTTTGCAATCTATTTCATCACTGCAATACCTTGCGTACCTCAAAATCTCATCCAATGGTTTGTTTTGCCAACAAATTAAATGTTGCTGAATCATTAAACAAATATCAGGTCTCAACCCCAAAACGAACTTTGATACAAACTGTCCTATATCCTTGGGATCCATTACATCTAGTCCACTGTATTGTTTGAATGCTTTCAGCAATCGCTCATAGTACTCATGAACTGTCTCCTTGGGTTCCTGTCTTGTTCGGTCTATTTTTACCCAGTCTATATCTTGTGGTGGCACCTTCTCTTTAAGCCAAGTCATCACCCTTTCATATTTTAACATTACACTTTCTGACGGTCCATTAGTAAGAGCATTCCTTTCTGGTTCTGCAGTTGGCCATTCAACACTAGTCTTGCATGCTATCCACAAGTCTCCTGGGACTACAATGTCAAATAGGGTGTTCAAATCAATCCACAATACTTTTGAAATCTTGACAAACCTCTCTACCTGCTTGTATCACTCTACAGGATTTTCCCTTAACTTCGGAAATGAGTTGGTAAATGCAGCTAAGTCTCCTCTACTCCAGGGCACGTGTACATAACTCCCATTCACTATTTCTCGCAAAGGGAATGCTTCCATCTGCATTAGCCTTCCCTCCGGAGACATCACATTTGTACTCCGCCTTACAGTTCCCTTTTTGGACCACCTCTCTTCCCATTTGTCAAGATCTCTCCATGCTCTTATTCCTGTGATCAGTTCCCTTATGTGTGTTTTTAATCCAGTTGTCCTTCTCTCATCTAGGTCCTGATCTGAATAATGTAACCTGTGGTTACCCTGCAATGCCCTGGTTCTGGACAAATCTACCATATACTTGTCTGCCAGTTCAGACAGTTTCTCATGAGTTGCTCTTGCCTTTCGAGTAATATCCTTTGCTATAAATAGCAGCTCATCTTGTTCGTACATGTCAATCCTTTCTAAGGGCAACGTACCATCTATCATCTCGTCCAAGTCAGATTTTAAGCTGGTCACATCGAGTCTTTTGGCCTTTATCACAGCTTTCAGTACGCTATCTCTAGAGAGTCCATTTACATCTCTCCCATCACAGCTCTGAGTCCTACGTCTGGGCTCAGGCATGTTATGGGGAGTCCTCCCATGCTCCCATCTTTCCAGGTCCCATGCAGTTCCATCCTCTCTGGGTGTATGGTGAAAAACTTTCCTATTTCCCATATTCCCACAATTCCCATCCTGCCTGGTTTCTCTAGGTGCATGGTAAGGCATTCCATTGTTCCCCATGTCTTCGCAATTTGCCTGTGATCTCTGATCACTCGACACATGGCAAGATCCTTCACTGTTCCCTATGCTCACACAACTCCAGTGCTGTACATTATCACCAGGTGTGTAGTGCGTGCACTTAAATCTATCCCTGTATTCTTGTGTCCTTTGGTCTCCCTCACTTTGAATGAGACGAGACATCTCTCCACACCCTGTACTTCTCTCTCTACGCTCCTGCCCATTTCCACCGTCAATATGACGTGTAATTCCTCTACTCTCCTGATTTTTATCGTCCCTCTCCTGACTGTTTTCGCTAGCCCCGCAGTGAGATAATGTCCCGTTGCCTCGATTTCCCCATTCAACTTCTACTCTTGACCTGTTGCTCTGTGCTTCTGTGGACCTATCCCATTCTCTCAAGTCAGCCCTCAGCTCTTTATAGGATTTCGGCCGTGGTCCCCTCAGGTCCATCGGTCCTCTCTGACCCCCCTGCTCTGTTACGGAGTCCACTGCTGAATCCAATGGGGTGCTCCACGTTATCGGTCCCGGCAATTGCCTCCAGGCATTTGTCGTGTTATTCCTTCTTTCCATCTCTACTCTTTCTCTGTCTAGCTGTACCTGTTCTCCCTCTTTCCCTTTCTCTGGGTGATAAATCGACCGTATAGGACCTATGGTAACGGGTACTTGAAGAGCATCTGGCAATTCATAAGACTCAACCCTCTCGGTTGCTGGCATCTTCTGCACTGCAACCCTTCCGACTACCTTCTGTACAGTACCATGTTGAGGTGACCCTTCATCTTTGGTAGGTACCCAATTCGCTATAGGGAGTGGCCTATACCCTTCTAAGTCTACCCTGTCTTCCCTTGGGAGCTCCGTACCTTCCGTCTCCCTATTGTCTGGAGGCGGTCTATCTATCAACAACCTATTTATTAGGCCGTCCTCCGACTCGCTCTCATCATCCTCTTCTATGGGTTTCCTTCCTCCTGTAACCTCTCTTACTGTGTACAACTTATCCACTTCAATCGCCGGTCCTCTCCACTTCTTGGCTTCCGCATCCCATTTAGCATCTTGCACTGCCCTTACTGATCGCCGTACCCTTTCTTGGCATCTGTTCTGATTCCTGTCGTGCGCCGCCCTGATCCATGCATTAAGGGCCTCAAACTGTGTTGGTCTAGGCAAAGGTCTCAATGAGGACATAACTGCTTTCAGCTGATGCAACACTTCTAGTCTAAAAGTTCCGTATTTCGGAAAAGTCAGTTCCTCATTCCCTTCTGTAATCTTACTCCAAGTACCAAGCCACAGTATAGTATGCAACCCAACATTCGTTGCCATATAGTAAGCTGGTGTACCCTCTGGCGGTGCCTCTTCCCCGTAATAAGATCCTCTTCTTTTTCTCTTAAAGATCGCTCTCAAACATTTAAAACACTTCGTTTACTTCTTGATGACAATCCACCAATCTAAGCGCGTTTCTCGCTAACTGGCCTATCACAGCGCGGCTTCTCGCTGACGTCACACCAACCGCCCTATCACAGCGCGGCTCTAGCTGACGTCTCACCAACCGCCCTATCACAGCGCGGCTCTAGCTGACGTCTCTCTCCAACCGCCCTATCACAGCGCGGCTCTAGCTGACGTCACTCTCCCCCTTCGCAGCAGTTCCCCTCCTTTCTCAGCTCGTCTCCGCGGTCATGCATGCGTCGCATTCATACTCTGAAAAATGATTACTTCCGACCAAGCGATCACTTTCCTTGACTGTACGCCCACAGTCTAATTGTAATTGTCGCCTTAACTGACAAAATGTCTTTCCGTGTACGTCTAGACAATCGCCTTCTCTGATAGGTTACTTGCACACGGTAACTTTCGACCTGCGTCCGTTACCCACACACTCACTCTTGCATTCCCCCTATCTCGGTCCTGCGGGCGATCAATGGTACCTCATGACCCCCTTACTCTGGTCGACAACTACTCTGGATGTTCGATACACCCGAACCACTTAAGCTCTACCCCGAACTTAAGATTTTCACCAGTTCACCGGTTCACCCGTTCCCCAGGTTGCCAGTTTACCAGTCTACCAGGTTGCGCGCGCTCACAACCCTCTCTCAATCACACTACAGGCATTCAACTCCGCATGACATTACAATACAGATACAACACAAAACACCGCAATCTGTCAACGCATGACCCTTGTTATACTCACTCTCGTCCGACTCTGCTGATTTTCTCTCGCACCGTCAGCACCTTCTTCGGCAGGCCATCTCTCGATCTCTAGGGACCTTGGGGTAATCTTAACCTAGTCTAGATCACCTTCCTCAAGAAGGTAACCATCCTCACTCTGCTACCAACTGTTAACGCGGGATTTGTGGTCTATAGTTATAGATCTAGATCCCAACTCAGGTCGTCTGAACCGTTGGTACCTGTCATTGAGTAAAAGACAATCCACTACTAGGTCAATCAGTTAATGACTTACACCACTCTAAAGAACCGCTTACTCAGAATAAGTTTTAAAAGTTTATTTCAAAGCCAAAGTTAACTGGAGATATAAACATCTCAAAATAAGGTTCAAAAGATATACGGGTATCAATACAAACATGAATTTTCTAAATGTTCTTAGTCGGCAGAAGAATATCACCAAAACCAATTCAAGAATCACCAAAGTTGCAAGAATAGACACAAGCTGTAGCTTGTGAGTCATTTACAGAAAGGAAAAATTAAGGTTAGACTGTCCCTACACTAGACTAAGTGACATCCCTACTTAACAGAATCTTAACCTAAAAAGGTGTCAGCCGTGGTGACTTCCAAAGAAGATCACACACTTCCCTTAGTCTTCGTTGAGAATCGATGTCTCGCAGTTAACCTATCTGCCTACCCATCCGCTCTCTTAGGTTCCTCAGATCATCTGCTCTAACTCCACCCAGGGGTGCTGTCCCTAATACAAAATCACATTTACAATAGAAACGCCCCTTAGAGACGCCCCTCACGTGGTGTCTTCTCTGGTATTTTCCATGCTGATACTCCTCTGGGTCCATCGTTAGCGTGGTGACCTTGCTTCTCAGACTCTTCTCCGGCAGGACGGTACCCCCCAGGAAATTCCTGAAACCTCCTCCAAGCCTGTGCCTGGCTCTTGAAACAAAAGTCTATTCATCACTCTCTTGATTAAAACCCCCTCGCACCTGCAAACAGACACTTGTACTGTGGGCCCCAAATTCCGGCCTCCACCGTATCTTCTAAGTCGTAAACCATCGAGCAGGCTCCACAGTTTGTGCCTAACACGACCTTTCTCTAACGAGCACATGCAGATCAAAAGGAAACGATTTTTGTCTATTCAGGCCTATTAGAATTACATGCAACGGGCCTGTGCACTCTGTCTAAACAGTATTCTAACTTATTACACACAATGGTTATATGAAACACTTCTATAAAATCTATATTTCAGTTCTATAATCAAAATACTTTGAACTACAATAACATTAAAATCCATATTATGTGGAAATGCATCAGCTTCTTGTATTCTCTGTGAACTGCCATGTGGCCTACACATCTCTACGTTTAGCAGAATTACATTTTCCCCTCCAACAGCCACATAACATAGGATTCCAACACCATTCTAACATTTCTACACAATTCTACATTAGCTTCTCACACAGATATATGCATTCTAATTTAATTAAACACTCTTATACATTTGCACTCTATAAATTCGACACTCCTACATAATGTTTACTAGACTAATACAACGTGCTTGTAAATATGGTGCACTTCTAGATTTTTCTTTGATTTGCGCTCTCTCACCCTGCTGATCTCTGCCAAGGACACCTCCCTGAGCAGTCTACAAGTGGCCCAGAACACAGCAGCCCGCCTAATAACCAATGCTCCCTACCAAACTCCTGTCACTCCCCCATCTCTGCAAACTACACTGGTTACCCATATGCAAAAGAATTCAATTCAACATCTGCTGTATGTTGTTCAAAGGCCTAAACCAGATGGGACCAAAATATCTGGCAGACAAACTGGTCAGACACACAACTTTGCATAGCCTCCGCTCAAAAGGTAAGGGTCTTCTCACCGTCCCACTCATAAACAAACCAGACCAGGAGGCAAAGCGTTCTCCTACCTAGCCCCACAACTCTGGAACCAACTACCTTTGGACATTTGTCAATGCACTAACTACTTGACCTTCAGGAAAAAACTCAAAACCTCATTTTTTTAATGTCTAAATCAATACCCCTACGCGTGGAGATACCCCAACCGGGTTGATTCAAGTGCTCTACAAATGACATAAGTAAATAAATAAAATTAGGGCAGCCTCCCTCTGATCTTCAAAAGTCCAATCATTGACCAGCAGTAGGTGAGCCACCCAGTAGTACAGTTGAAGATCCAGCAGTGCTATACCCCCCTCTGCCAGATGCCTCATTAGCATGCCAAGAGGAATACTCGGGGTGTCCCCATCCGAGAGAAGGATCTCACCTCTACTTTCACCACCTAGAAAAAATGGTCAGGGACCTCAAACATAGAATTTCGCACCCCCTAAAGGAACTTAGAAAGATAGATCATTTTATACAGGGCCGCCCTGCCCAGTAGAGACAAGAGAGCCGATGTCAGTGTTCAACAACCCTACAGAGGTTATGCAATATCTTCCCCGCATTCTAATCATAAAACAATTTACAGTCTGCAGTCCCATAGATTCCCAAGTAAGTGAACCTGAGGTCAGACTACACCAACTGCTGGGGCCAGTCACTCCGAGGCAGCCAATGGAACAATGGGTACGCATGGATTTATCCCAGTTAATATTTATGCCAGAGAAGAAACCGAAGATTTGTAGAATCTTCATGACCCTCAGAAGGGAGTGGTCTGAATCTGCATGGTAGAGCAAGACATTATCCGCATAACGGTAGATCAAATCCTCCCAACCACCATCCCATTGAAGGCCCCACAACAGTGCATGCTGATGAACCCAATTCACTAGAGGCTCCATCGTGATCACAAAGAGCAGTAGAGAAAATGGAAACCCTGCTGGTTGTCCCTGCCTAAGTTAACTTCTTCAGAAAGTTTCCATTCAGCCGCACCATCGCTGCCTGTCTATAGTAGAGGAGGCTCACCCACCCCTGGTATAAGGGCCGGGGATTCATAGGGTCGGGGAGGGCCAGCAGATATGGCCACTAGCTGTAATAAGTTTGGCTAACAATGCCTGAGCACCTCACAATCCTTTCTTCTTCTGAGCAGCATCTTCCTCATGCAGAAACATCTGCAATGCTCCTCCTTAACAGTCCTTAACAGGTGATCAGCTCTCTAGAGTGGAGCCCTATGGTTCTAATAAGGATACGAAAATCTGGAAGTTTCTATCCCATCTTTATACCCATGTTGCACACAGACTTTGAGTCTGCTTTAGAGCTTGGAGGGCAGGACCACACCCATCACAAGTTTTGTTTAGCATGAAGATAACTTGTAATAAAGTGGAAGGGCTAGATGTCCTTTTTGTGATGCAATAACCCAACCAACAAGCTCTATAATGTAAATGTAAATGTATTTGAGCTTGTAAAGCGCACTGCTCCCCGGAGGTCTCCTGGCGCTGTATAACGCTGGGGAACCTGTCCTGGCTTTCCTTGTGGGATGGTCCCTGCTGGGAGTCCCCAAGGTGGAGCCAGGCATCCCGGGCGTTGATGGGGCCATTGGGGAGATTAGGCAACCTAATGCCCAGAGTTGCCGAGTGGGACCCCTGATTAGAGTAGGCACCGAAGCGAGAATTATCAAGTCCGCTGACCCAGGTCCATTACCTCTAACTTTGGCCTGTTGTATATATTGCAGTAGTTTAGGTCTGTGACCAGTTCTCGGCGTTTCTGTTTCTTTGCGATTTGTATGTAGACAGACCCAGACATGGTCTAACACAAAAGTGAGCAGGAAGGTTAAATTGATCTGGGAATTTCCTCTCAGGAGAAACCCACAAATGGGCACTAAAGATATGTGGGCAACCCCACTAAGCTACATGTTAATTAGTCAGGGGGAGGGGTCACTCTTCCAGAGAACAGAGAGCCAGTAAAGGGCAGAGGAACACTCCCCAACATCAGAGGGAGCCACTGTCCCCTCTCCTAAACCTTTCCCGATCTGACCCATTGCAAAGATCCCTGGAATATCTGAATTCAGGTGGCTTTCTGTGGCTCTTGCTCTCTCTGTCTCTTTCCATCTAAGTACCACTGGATTTGATAACATCAAAAATGGAAACCAGTGTGCCCATGGTCAAACCCTCTACACATACTTCACACACCTATAACTCATATGTACTTGTTCACATGTGCTACTCATCTTGCACATGGATGGGCAAAGAGCCTGGTTGTAGGATCCAGCAGACAATTGAAAAAAGGTGTGAGATGCTGGTAGGTGCTCTTCCTAGCAGGCAACTGGAAATAAGGTCTGCCCTGCTCAATAAAATCGATAATGTTGGCACCTACACTAGATCTCTTTAGGCCAGAGTGGTGACAGTAACACACTGGTGCAAGGGGCATATAAAAAACGTTTTACATTGTGCTCTACGTGTATTTGTTCCAATAAGTGTGAAAGTTGGGTAATAGTTCACATAAGATCTCATCAGATGGTTTGATTTGCAGTACAGCTTTACAGCCTGCAGATGTTACCCAATCCAGCCTTTTACCAAATGCTCAGACCACTCACTACACCTCTTCAGCTGTGAACAAGAGGCTCTGGCTCCCAACAAATCCAGTCTGGATTTCCTGGCTTCTTCCCTACTCCCTCTTATCCCCTCTAGATATATGCTTTGGAATGGGTTATGCACATTTCTGGGCTTTAATAGAGAGAATGTTAATGGCTGGAATTGCCAACCAGCTGTGCAACTCTAGTTCCTGAAAGTGAGAGTGTGCATGTGCGTACAGGTCTACATATCCCAGAATAGCATCATGTTATTCTGTAGTTGCCACCACTTAAAAGCTTCAATCCATGCTAAATGCGGCAGCCCGTTTGCTGCTGGGCATTCCTAAACACAAACCTGTGTCCCAATCCTTGGCTCGGCTACACTGGCTTCCTATTAAGACACGCTTCGACTTCAAGGCTTTGTGTATCGCCTTCCAGTCTCTGCAAAACATAGGCCCAGAATATCTTCCAAAAATGTTTTGCCCTACACTCCAGCAAGGCCTTTCCGACCTGCAACAGTGGATAACCAATTCATTGCTAGATTTAGGAGTTCTTTGTGAGGTGGCAGAAGTTTTGAGATCCTCACTACCCGACTGTGGAATTCCTTGCCCCTCAGCATTAAAATAAACACTGAATTATTGATCTTCAGAAAGCCACTAAAACATGGCTCCTTAATCAGTAATTTCCCCCACTTCACAATGAGACGTCCAAAGTTTCATTCTGGTTCAGCGCCTAGACACCTCCGGTATTAGAGCGCTTTATGAATCATCATTTAGTTTATTTTAATTTCAAATCAGGCGACGAAATGTCAAGAACATAACCATGCCACTGAAACTGAGGGTGAGGATGGAAAACAGAAAAGAAGGAAGGCATATCACACATTGTTTTTCTCGGGGTATGTTGAATGGCGTGATCAATCATGGTCAGATAATAACAGATGAAAGTCCACCTCAGCGTGAATATCTGTTTAGGAGGCATTTCTGTTGCTTCAGTATGTATGCTGCTGTTCCTTCCAAGGCACCAGAGAAGGCACCAAGATGTGTGAAAAAAGTCCACAGAAAAAACAAGCTGCTAGCATGTGTTTTCTTATCTATCTAAGAGCACCACAAATCTATACTACTATTATAAAGAGAGAACTGTGTCCTTTGAGCCAGGTAAACTCGAAAAGTACACCACCAATCGCAACACCCAATACAGCGTTGGAAAGGGGGGGTCCAGTAGATGGACATAGGCTATAAAATAAATAAAAATAAACGTTATTTAAAAAATAAACAATAAAAAAAAGTAGTCCCTAAGAAGTAGCGCTGGCCGTGTGTGCTAACAACGTGCACGCTGACATCATCGGAGGACAGGAACGCGAGGAGGAGCGGACAACAGCGCGGGGAGGAGTGGAAAACTTAGCCAAGCCAGACTGGAGGGAATGAGGTACGTGAACCGCGGGGAAGAGCGGTGAAGTAAGGCGGACTGGAGCGGAATGGAGGACAACAGCGCATGGAGGAGCGGAGAACGTAGCAAGACTGCAGCGCCATGAGGTATGTGAAATGCGGGGAGGAGCAGTGAAGTACGAGGGGCGGAGCGGTAAGTGAGGCGGAGTAGGCCGGGGCGTGTAGACTGGCTTGGTGTAGTGGGGGGCGCTGAAGTGAGGCGGACTGGAGCGGGATAGCAAAATAAATGATAGGTTTTAAAACGGCTTTCACATTTGGTGCAGACATTTAAGTGAGAGTAGTGGGGGGCGGTGAAGTGAGGCGGACTGAAGAAGGGGGCCTGGGTTTTTGCGACTGGGAGCAAGCGCTGAGGTAAGGTGCACGCAAGCCTGAAATGCTGCCCCCAGCCCCCTTCTGCCCCGGGCAACGCTTGGGCGGGCTGCTAGTACATTAATAAAAATGCATATGAAGGGACCATTTTGGGATGAATTTGAATCAATGAAGAACTTAATTGTTTCTATTGTCTGTGCACCGAAGGGTGCCACAAGGGGATTGTGAGTAAGCGGGGCATCTGCTCCCCCTTGATCTGAAGACTTCCCCTTAGCCCTGGAACTGGGGGTACTCTTTGTAGATTGCAGCTAGGCCTGCTTCTCCGCCTGATATGCAATATTTTTGATTCCCATATGGACACCCGAGACCTCATTGGTCCCCAGCTCTTAGTGGAATGTATGGTGAGGGGGGTAGACATGGATTTAAGTGCACCTGTGTCTGTCTTCGGAAGGCTTTCCCCAACTCAGGCATCAACTGAAGTAATACGGCATTTGACCAGGCCATCGTAAAATAAGTATTGGCTCTGGTGTATTGGCTTTGGTGTCACATGTGATGTATGTTTTCTGGTAACACGTCATTACAAGCCAAGCGACATAGCACGGCTACGTCTATGTCTGAGTACATAAATATGATTCCCCTCCCACACCCCTCTCTTCAACCATACATGTTGTATGAGGCCAGTTTGCAGTGTGTTTCGTGCTAAACGATAGCTATTAACTCGCTTAAAGCAATGACAGATGTGTAAATATCTCTGTGTGAGGGTAGGTGCAATCTTGTGGCTAAGTACCTAACTGTGAATCTCACAGTAATGAGTTTTGTTCACAGCTTCAAATCTTTACCAAAATATTGTGTTATTTTCTGTGAGAACTCTTGATATCTCTTTCCATCAAATTGTAAACACATAAAAAATACATTTTCTGCATGGTGTACTGTACCAGTAACATTATACGTATCCTCTCACCTATTCTCTTCGCCTTCCTGGATCTAAATTTGGTCTCTACTGGACCCTGAACACCATTTGTTTCCACGTAGAGAACCTTATGTTTGAGGTGCTCCTGGCACTATAGATAATGTTCCTATAATGTGATTTGGCGCTTTAAAAAAAAAAAAATACCTAATAAAATTCCTGACACCTCCACTGAGTCCATCATAAATTCGTTCTGAGGTCTTTCTGTTTTTAGTCTGTTCGTAGAGTGTGTCGGAATGATCACATCTGTAGAGTCCAGATACAGCACTTTCCAGTTCATGTGAGACTTTTGTGAGTGGGCACTTAATGAAATGTCACTAAATTGGGTGATTTGAGAAGAAAACTAAATGATTCTCTGAATCTGAAGTTCCAAGAAGCCTGTAACATGACCCACAGAGCAGAAATGCACTTCTTTATCAGCTTCATGTACTGTAGGAAGATCAGAGACAGGATGCACACAGGGTGCTTCGTAGTAAAGCACTCAAAACGGTCCTGCCCTTTAGAAGACACGCAAACAATGACAGTTTCAAAGCACTCATGGTCAGTAACTATCATACTCTCATTCAACTATTCATTTTCACAAGTTGAATGGTGAGCGAGTCGACTCATCATGCCGGACACACTCTAGATGGGATATGTTCTAACTTTATTTTTATTTATTTATGCGATTTTCTATAGCGCAAACTTTACCCGAAGGTGTCAGAGCACTTTACATAAGAACCAGTTGAAAAACATAAGGACTTAGGATTATATGCGTTACATAAAGGATACAAACAGAAAAAATTGCAAATGTACAAGATGTAAAGTCACACAAGGAGGAGATACAAATGGATATACTCTAAGAGTCACATAGGAATGGTAGATAGTACAAAGGTGTACTGCATATACTAGTGATTAGAGGTATCTCTATATACATAGGGAAGGGGTACTAATGGATATACTCTAAGAGTCACATAGGAATGGTAGAGAGCACAGCGGTCTACTGCATATACTAGTGATTAGAGTTATCTCTATATACATAGGGAAGGGATATGGCTGGATATACTCTAAGAGTCACGTAGGAATGGTAGGTATACAAAGGTCTACTGCATATACTAGTGGTTAGAGTTATCTCTATATACATAGGGAAGGGATATGACTGGATATACTCTAAGAGTCACGTAGGAATGGTAGATATACAAAGGTCTACTGCATATACTAGTGATTAGAGTTATCTCTATATACATAGGGAAGGGATATGACTGGATATACTCTAAGAGTCACGTAGGAATGGTAGATATACAAAGGTCTACTGCATATACTAGTGATTAGAGTTATCTCTATATACACAGGGAAGGGATACAAATGGATATACTCTAAGAGTCACATAGGAATGGTAGAGAGTACAAAGGTCTACTGCATATACTAGTGATTAGAGTTATCTCTATATACATAGGGAAGGAATACGAATGGATATACTCTAAGAGTCACGTAGGAATGGTAGATATACAAAGTTCTACTGCATATACTAGTGATTAGAGTTATCTCTATATACAGAAAAGCACAGTTCCATGAAGTGGGGTCGGAAGGGGGATGCAGTCACAGCACCCGGGGGGGGGGGGGGGGGAGGGACAGAGAAAGGCAGGAAAGTGAGACAAACGAGAGAGGGAAGCAGATAGTAATCAGTGAGGAGTGTGTCAGAGGCAACAGGAGAGACAATAGAAAGGTCGCAAGGACAGAGGGGGGAGGTCAGAGATCACTAAAATGGCAGAGGAGAAAGGTAGAAGAAGCGAGTCATAAAAGAAAATGGCGAGGAGCACAAAGGTCCAAGTCCAAAAGTCCAGGAAGAGGGCTGCCATAGCTAGCAAGCCCGGGGGTGGGGGAGAAAGGCAGTCCGCAGTAAAGTCACCGCCTCATCATCCATGAGGAGCTGGGGCAGAGGAGATCAATCCGGAGACCAGGGGTCAGGGAAGAAAGACCTGAGCTCCGATGTCTGGGAGAGCTGGGGGGTCATGCCTCGGGCCTCCGATCCTGAGCTCCGATGTCTGGGATGGCTGGGGGTCCTGGGCTAGGGCAGGGCACAGGGGAGCATGGTGTGCAAGATGTCTGTCCCCTCCAGGATTAGCCCGCAGCACAAGACCTCCCAGTCGAAGCAACAGTCGTAACAGCACACTTGATGAGCAGGGAGGGACAGCGGTAGCTGTGTATTGTAGGTGCCATCTTAGAATCAGGCATGGGTTCCGTGTGACAGAGCCATATGACGAGCTCACAGCAGCAAGCAGGGGCGCGTGGTGGAAGTCGCGCTGCCACCCCCAGGGCCCTCCACACATCACCAGGTCCTAGGAGTCCACACAGTGAGCAGCGACAATTATCAGCGCTGCTGGGTCACAGGCGCCACCATTGCAGAGTCAGGCAACCACATGGCACCCCCGTCGGACGAGCCCCTCGCAGCAAAACAGGTAGCGCCTCTCGATGTCCCCTCTGGAGATCGGCTCACCTCGGGTGCGGGAGTCGATGATGGGGAACCCAGGGCCTGGAAGCGTCGCCCTCCACGGAGCCGATGTTCAAAGGCGATCATCAGCCGCTATTTTCAATCGCGGGCCGAGAGCGTCGGACGAGGAAGTTCCCGCAGGTGCCAGGGCAGGTAAGTGCTCCCAAGTTACACCCTACATACTGCGCTGAGCCTTGCGACCAATTTCAGCCCCCGGTGCTCCGGGGAACCGCCGCTAGATGCTCCAGAAGTGCGCGCGGACCGGGAGCCGAGCCGGAGCACAACCGCCCGGCTCCCGGCTTCTCCCAACTTTCCCTCTTTGGTGACCCTGGCACCCACTCCACAAATTTGGACATACCGCAGTCTGATTCCTTTTAAGATCTGTATTCCTCAATCCCCTAAATTAGCCAAGGCTAGCCAACATCCCCAACTAATGTAAATTGGAGGATGGTGGAGGAGAACATTAAGTGTAATCCTATTCACCAGTCACAGATCCCCAGCATGACTGGAAAAGTGGCCCATGATTCCAAACTCTTCCATACATGGATGCACCAAGTGATTAAAGAACGGGCCCCACCTAAACGCTCTCCTGGAAAAGAAAAAAGAGGAAAACTAAATGCCCCCTGGTTTACACAAGCTCTGGCTGAAAAACACTTACTGTGCAAGCAAAGTGAGCGCAAATGGCGAAAAACGTATGATCATATAGCTAAAACTTTTTACATCCTTCCTACAAAGAATATCATACCTCTCTAGCATTAAAACAGCTAAAAAGGATTATTACATAAAAGCCATTAAAGAAGCCCAACAAAAGCAGAAAATGTTTTTTTCCATCGTTAAAGCCTTCACTCACCCCAAAGCTCTTCAGCCTGAAATTCCGCCTTCTTTAGGATTCTGCAACCAAATTGCGGACTATTTTGAGAAGAAAATCGAATTGATACAGAAAGACTTTTTTACCCTCCCTCGGCCTCCCTTGTCTAGCCGCCCTGACAGAGTGGAGACTAGGGTCATACTCTTAGTGCATTCAAGCCGGTTTCTTTGCTTCAAACGCGTGAAGTCATCTTGGCCTGTAAATCGGGGGCTCCATCTGACTCATGCCCACCACGGATACTTCATCAGATAATCAACGTGGTTAACCCTACTATCAATGAGATCATCAATGCTTCACTCAGTTCAGGTACGGTCCCCCCTGACTGGATAAAAGCAATAGTCAAGCCCTTGATGAAAAAACCTAATAAATCCACCACGGACCTCCCTAACTTGCGTCCAATATCTCTTCTCCCAGTTCTGGGCAAGATAACCGAACAGATGGTTTATCAGGAGTTAAAAAACTTTGTGGAAATACATAATATCCTTCATCCCCAACAATCGGGCTTTCGCCCAGGGCATTCGACGGAAACGGCCCTTATTAAGCTTGCTGACTCAATTAAATTCCTGCAGGATGAAGGGAAAAGCGCAGTTTTGATTTTATTGGACCTCACAGCGGCGTATGATACCATCTCCCACACAATACTGATTAGTAGGCTGAGAGATATCGGTATTACAGATATGGCCCTCGCATGGATAATTTCTTTCCTGACTGATAGATCTCAAATTACCTCCTTGGGCCCTTTTCTCTCTCAGGAAAAGAAGGTTTCATCAGGAGTTCCGCAAGGCTCTATTTTGAGTCCTTTATTATTTAATATCTATATGTTCCCCACATTTCTTTAATTGAGTCATATAGCATATTTGTCACTTCATACGCCGATGATACTCAATTAATTGTACCCTTAGACAGGAACTCCAATGAGGCAGAACAGAACTTAAAGAACTGCCTGACGGAAGTTTTCCAATGGATGGAGAATAATCATTTAAAATGCAACGCCAATAAGACCGAGATTCTACCCTTGGGGAAAAAAGCCAATTTTTGCCTAAGCAAATGGTGGCCAGATGATTCTCCTGCCCCGCCCCATGCAGTGGAATCAGCCAGAAATCTGGGAGTCTTATTCGACTCCACACTTTCCTTTGACCAGCATGTGAGGAATGTGGCTGGGAGCTGCTTCGGCATTATTAAATCTTTGAAGAAGTTTTTTGACTTCCTCCCTACTGATTCAAGAAAGGCTGTGGCTGTAGCCCTAATACTCTCTCGGTTAGACTATTGTAATAGCTCGATGGCCGGGGCAAAAAAGGCGACATTACAGAAACTCCAGAGCGTGCAACACGCCGCGGCCAGATTGGTATTGAAATTACCTAGAAGCTCCTCGGCATCGGCGGCCCTTAAGAGCTTGCACTGGTTACCTCTGCATAAGAGGATTTTGTTTAAAATCCTGGTGACGACATTTAGAGCTCTAAACCACACAGGCCCGAGGTACCTTGCTAGAAGATACGCTCGCTATAATGCGTTTAGAAAATCGAGGTCATCAGGGGGAAACTTGGTCGACATCCCCAGATTTCAGTATAAAACCAAGGGAGAGAAGACCTTGACTGTCCTGGCTTCCAGGGCCTGGAACGCGATGCCCAAAGATCTTAGACTTCTGGACAAAGAGGCCACCTTTAGGAAGCAATTAAAAACCTGGATCTTCAATCTACCTGATGCCTCTGTATTGGCTGCTATCTAACCTCCTGTGATTGTATTGTACTTTTTTTTTTCAGCGCCAGGATGCTCCTTTCGGAGCGACAGTAGCACTTTATAAATATCAAATACAAAATACAAATACAAACACAAAAGCAGGAGAGATTCGAGAAGCATCCTAGTATTCTAATGGTGACAAGCGCTTGGCCTGTAAATCTTTGAGCTTGTATAGTTGACGGCTTTGTCTGCCAATAAACTTAGATTGGAGCTTAACCAATACCAAATATAAAGCTGGAACACATTATATATGATGTCACCCAGATATTGACAGAATTTGACTACACACAAAAAAGAGTGCCTGTCTGCAGTGTGAAGGTTGGTTACTTGTAGAGCGCAATCCTAAAGTGTTATTTATGTTAAACAAATGCATTGGTGTCCTTTACCTGCTGATGCATATTGCGTGCTCTAGCCAGCAATAGCACTGGCATCCAAGGCGTTATTGTTGATTGGTAGAACAAAATCCTGTGTCATACGTGCACCTGCTATCCAATCAAGATTTTCTACATCCATGATATCACCATTGGTGGTTGGTGACAGTGACACTCTGAAAGCGAAATTGCAGATTGTGAGAAATGTGGTTTGTTGGTTGAGGGGGATATGAGCCCTTCTCAAGCAGCAGGCATAATCTTTGGTGGGGGAACCACAAAGGTTACTAAACTAACATGTGCTTAGCCCTCTGGTTGCTTGGCACAAACGCAGTCAGAACTTTGAGGCAATGTGTAAAGTATTTAGGCAGCACACAAACAGTAATAAAGGAAAAACACAACACAAAAAAACAACCCACACCAAATTAGAAAAATAGAGTTAAATTAAACAAATTATATGACACTAAAACAACAAAAATCAAATCAGTTGAACTGGAGAAATGCAATTTCATAGATATAGGTCAGTATAGTGCCTAAAAGCACAATGGGTAGAAAACACCCAAGGGCCTTGACTCTCCTCAGTAAGGCTGAGTCCATATAACGTAAAAACTAACAATTGCCAATACTGATCAATGATCATGAAGATACATTTTTCATCTGCATATATGAACAAAACATATAAATGCACTTGGAGATTAATCCATCAGTCATAGTTTTTTTATTTCAAAACTATTTAAGCCATGTTTTATCCAAAGCACTTTATATACATGTGTAGAAATACAATAAATCCTACAGCAAAGACAAAATCCTCTATACAACTTACTAAACTTAAAAGTGACACCCCCAATCAATCCGAACTTTCACTCACAAAAACATTCCAACAATCTTCCACAACCACAACACAATCTCACTCTTGTCATCCATATAACAACCCAGTGCTATTTAAACTGGGGAACACATAATCTAATCCCCATGTCAAATGATAAATCTGAATAACTTATAACAAATGTAGGAATAGTTCTAAATAACAGTCTTCCAAACATAAACGTCTTAATACGTATACTTGAAAAAATTGATTAATGACAACAATTCATTTGACAGGGACACATAAACGGGGTCGACGCGTTTCGAACCAGACCCTTTGTCCGGTTCTCATCAGGACCACAAGTATTCTGAAAATGAAAAAAACCTTCATAAATACACAACTTCTGACTAAATAATGCACAGACAACCACCACCGGAGTCAACCGCCTACCTTGTTGATGAAGCAGGAACTTGGTGAGTTGTATAATGAGGTTTTTTAAGTACATCTAAAGAAGACAGCACAATGGAGCAGTCGTGTTAGATCGGGGAACAGTCATAAGTTCACGCCAACCATGATGGACCGCTGGCCAAGTTAATCCCGCTGATAAAGTTACCTCCTCAAAATCTGGCGCGGAGCCCAGTTCGCGGAGGAGTAGGCCGCAAGGAGCAGGATGGGTGTAGCAGACTGTTGTGTCTGTAGGGTGAAGATTGTGTCGGGCCTCGTAGATGGTCATTGCTGGAGCTTCGTATTGGCGGTCACTGCGGGCTGTCATCGCTGTGGAATGAAGTGCTGATCTTGCATTGCCAGTCATTGTTGGCAGTCACTGTAGAGTGAAAAGTTGGGTGCTGTGGAGCTTGGCCTTGACGGTCAGCACAGGCATCGCGATCTTGGCATGAACGCACCCGTTCGTTGTCAGGAAGGGCCCAAAACTTCAGCATTTCCACTTTTCCTCTTTAAGGAACTCTCCTGATGCAACACCAAGGGTTAGGGTCCTGGGAGGCACCTCTTGGGGATCAGGAATTCACTCCAGCAGAGGCCAGCAGGGCTCTGGCAGGTCCAGTGGAGGCAGTTGGAGGGAGGCATCCGTGGCTTGTTATGTCACAGTAGATCTTAATGGAGGTCAGTCAGCTGACACTTGGTGTCACTTCAGGTCCCCCTCCCATGCTGTCCGGATGGCCCATTCTACCAGCCTCTAGTCCCCCTTTGGGTTTCTGTCTGGGAGGAATACACAGAGGCCAACTGGCAACTGAATTGAGTCATGTGACCTAGGATACAGGTTGCATGCACCAAAAAGTTTATAAAAATGGCATTATAAGAGTTGTGCCTTTAAATATGACTTTGCTGTTGAAGAGGATTTTTTTATTACAATTTTTTAGAAATCAAACTGGACATTTCTACCTGTTCCCAAATACAAGTTATCACTTATTAAATGTAATAAGGTAGCCCAATGTTATCCTATCAGAGAGTTAAGCCTCACAATAGTGAAAAATAACTTTGGAAGTTTTTCACTAGCAGGACATGCAACATTTAAAAGTCCAACTTTTTAAATACAATGCACCCCAGCGGTGTATGTCCTAGCTTAGAAATTACTTATGTGTTGAATAGAGAGTCTAAAGCCTGGCAAAGGGTTCATTTTGCCAAGTCAAACTTGCAGTTTAAAACTGCACACAGGCTGCAATGGCAGGCAAAATACATATTTTGAAGGGCTATTTCCGTGGGTGGCACTATGATTTACAATAATTTGCAGGCCCTGGGTTCAAGTAATACCACTTTATCTTTATTAGGGCCTTATAAGTACATTAAATGCGCTAATTGGGTGTTAGCCAATGCTGCCATGTTTGAAGAAAAGAGCACCATCAGTTTAGCACTTGTTAGCAGTAGTAAACTCCAGAGAGTCCTAAAAGCCATCAGAAACAGGTTCAGAAAGCAGATGGGGTGAAGGCATTAGGGTTGGGGGTGACTCTGCAGAGAGGGCGAAGTCCAACACATATTGTTCTTCTGAACTGCAACAAGATGAGACCTTTTGTTTGTCTTGTTTTGCTTTCAACGCCATGGGCGGCTCCTTCCACATCTGAAGATACTGCTGCTTTATTGATGGCCGGCCTGTTAGCCATAAAGGACAATTAATGACTAGTTGTGCTTCTCTGGAAAGAATACAAACCATTGCTGAAGATGCAGACCTACTGCTCTGCCATATAAATACTCTCTCCCTAGTGTTACAGCTTATTAGCTCTACCCCTCCTACACCTGCTCCTTAGTGGATGTGCAGGATGGGCCTGGCAGAAAACTATGTTCGAATAAGGGGGCAGATTGACAAGCCCCTTGGTTCACTTTTACGCTGCTGTTGCGTCACTTTTGTGATGCAACGGCGGCGTAAAAAATGCTGCAAATTTACTACGTGACGCATCTAGGGAGATGCATCACGTTGTAAAGCCCTGCGTGACATTTTACCTGCGTCAGGTATAATGTATGCAGGGTAGACATTCCCACGCAGGAAAGCCTCGTAAAAGTGACGCAGTGAAATCTACAAGATTTCACAGATGCGTCACTTTCTTGTAAATCTGCCCAAAGGTGTTTAATGTTTATCTCCGAGACCCTATCTGCACTAACTTTGAAATAGTGGTTTGTTACACCAGAGTGACTGTACTATAATGTTGCACTAAGAGTGAGAAATGGTGGGATTGTTAAATCTGTAGTTAGCCAAGATGTATTAATTTTACTAAAATTATATGTATTATATTTTTACTTATAGGGACTTCCAGCCCTCTTCATCCATTGATCTGTTGTTGTGTCAGTCACACATTTTATGCACTAACAATAACATACAGCATGTTGCAATGGTACAACCAACTTCATCCATTGGTTAAAGTGAATGTGAGAGATGGCATCCTGACCTTTCACAAGGATCACATCCTCATACAACGTTCCCTAAAGTGCCGGTAACTACTACGACAATGTGTACTTTTTGAAACCGAAAAATATTTTTGCTGTTAGCCAATGTTTTTAGTTTTAGGAGGGCCCGGCAGCTTCCCGAAGAATAATGTTTTGCAAAAACCCTGACTATACAAAACAAGCATTGACAAAGGTCAAAGCCGGACCAACTTGCTTTATCAGTGCTTGTTGTCTACTTGTGGAGAAATAAAGAAAGAGGGAGAGTTCTGCATAGTGGCTAAAGGGAGTCATTATATGTTTTGAATGCCAGTGACAAGGAGTACTATTATAAGATATTTAGCTGCTAAAGCACTTTAAATGTGACGAGCAGCATGAAAGACATGAAAATGTAGCATACCAGACAACCAGAAGGAGCAGGTGAAACTGAAAGATACGGCTGACTTAAGCTGTTCCCTTTACGGATATCACAGAGTGACTCATGTGTGCTTTTTGCAGCCTACGCCGAGCTAGCGTCACCTTTGTCATCGCTTTTACACCATTAATTCAAGCTTTAAATGGTGTTCTAGAAGTGACACCCTAACAGAAATGACATCCTTTCCTCTTGGAGCCACATATAAATGTTTTATACAGTTCATCGTCAAACAAAGTACATTCGACCTATTTACTTCAGCGAGAGCTTAAAGCCTCTCCCCTAGCTGCATTTATTTAAAAGAAAAAACGCATATTTTGGAAGAACTTTGTTGAATATGTTTTGATGTTAGACCGTTCATTGCCGGAGGAAAGGAAGGCAGGAGAGGGGTGACATCTGAATTGCGGGAACTGGGAAACTAAATTCACAGTGGTCACAGCTTGGCGCTTGAGTAGCAAGGTGTGATACACTGCAGGATGAAATAACACTTCTTAAACTGAAGCGTGCTGTTTACAGCATGCATCATTTATATATTTGATTGTTTACAAATAAAGTTATATGGGCGTATTTATCAAGTAGTTGCGTCGCTCTTGCACCACACAGTGGGGTGCAAGGGCGATGCAACTTCTAAGTAATATTTTTCAAGCCCTAGCCTTGCGCGGCTTGATAAATCTAAAATAACGCAACGCAGTGCAAATTGATTCATTGCATTACTCTGCCCCATGAAGGCGTTCCAGGGTGAAGCACGGGTTTTCCAAAGCATCCACCCATCAATTTTAGTGCATTCCCAGACATTACTATTACTGCTAAACCTGAGAATGAGCCAAAATGCTACGCCTCCGCCAGGTGAGGCATAGGGAGGAGAAATATCTATATTTCTCCTTGTTACTCCCTCTTTCTATGTATGCAGCATTCTGCAGCTCACATAGGAAGAGGAAAATGTCTTGTCGGACTGTTTTTTTGCAGGAAGGAGTCCCTTCCTGCACAAAAGAAATCCAACCTGCTACACAGACTCCCTTGCACAATGGTGTAAGGGTGCCCACGTTGGCGCCAGGCAGCACATTGTCCGCCAGCACTGGGAAATGAGAGGAATGCAAGGCGCCACCCCCCTTAGGGGCGTGGCGCCGTTAGTGGCAGCCAAAGGGCCGCCTAGTCAGGGAATCACTTCCGGATCACTCGACCCGGAAGTGAAAGTGAAGGGCCAAGCAGGAAATACGTCATGGGTGCCCCGGATGCAGTTAGGAGGGCGCGAGGCTTGAAAAGCCAGCGACCAGCTTTATGACCCCCTCTTTGTCTGCTGACCGCCCAGGAGTCGGACGTCGCAGAAGGAAGTCACAGCAGGAACGTTGCATTGGTTGTTGGTTCGCGAGGGTCAGTCCGACTCTTTGGAGCAGGTGAGTGGGCCTCGCAGTGTGACTGTGAGTGTGCTTGTGGTGTGAGTTATTTCGGCGTGAGCGCCTACACGGAGCGCGAGTTGTCGATCGCGTGAGTGTGGGGGGCAGGGAATGCCTGTCGCGTGAGTGAGCCTTCTGGTAAAGGGTCCGGTATGCTGGGAATGCACATGGCACGAACGAGCATGCCGGTAGTGAGCCCGTGAGGCCGGGAAGCCGATCCGAAGATAGAGGGGGTCGGCGGCATGCATCAGGATCTAGCGCGGCACGGTGTCAGGAGTTCGCGTTGCCATGCGATCGGGGGAGACGCGCCCCTCTTCCTTACTTTAAAAAAGTTTAGCGCTTAACGTGATGGCAAGGGGGCAGGGCTCGCTGCGGAATAAGGGCGGAAGGATCGGCAGGATTGTGAGCTGCCGTGCGATCGGATGCAGCGCCTCCCCTCACCCCCCCCTTTTTTCTTTAAAAGTGTAGCGTTCACCATGAGGGAGATGGCCAGGGCACGCAGTGGGATTAGGGCGGTATGCGTGGCAGGCTGAGGAGCTGTCGTGCTATCGGAAGAGACGCGCCCCCCCCTTCTATTTAAATTTATCTCTCACCATGACAAAGAGAGACCGGCGCCCGCTTTAGAATTAGGGCGCCCCATCGGAAGAGACACGCCAACATTTTATTAATTCTAAAACAGCATAGCGCTCACCATTGGAGAAGCCCTAGGCACGCAACTTCTTTACAAATGTAGCGGTAACCTTTAGTCGTGTCTTTATATAAGGCATTGAGCTCAATCCTGGTCGTGTTGGTAACAGCGCCCCCTCATGGCCAGCGGGGCAGTCAAGCTTAAATATTTAAGTTTCTCTAACAGTCGTACTAAACATGATGCACGTTATCTCGTGGGAATTGAACATTGCTGAAAATATTTGATGGTGATAAGCTCATATGCCCGTGCCTCCTGAGGACCTGGTTGGACCACGGGGAAGTATATCGAATGTCTTGGCATTACCAGTCAAAATGTTTTAATCACTTTAAAAAAAACACAAAAAAAAAAACCTACAAAATCCATCTTTTCCACAATTTATATCGAGGTTTGCAAAAAGTATCGTATAGTTTTGGAGGCCATACATCCTCGGTCATCTGGGAAAAATAACAGCGATAGCGCGATAGCCGAGTCTTGGGGTGCTAAAGTCTGTGTAAGGAGAGATGGGTACAGGTTTTTCAAGTTGGTGGCTAATCCGGATGCACGTATGTCAATTAAGTGGTAAAAACACATTTTCTCTTTTAAGTGCAGAATGCCGCCAAAACGGCCAGCGAAGGGCAAAGGGGCCCCAGCCAAAAGAGATGACTACCTCGCGCTTACGGAGCTGCTGGAGTTTACGAAAGAAAAAGGCGTGGATTGGGCATTAAAGGCAATGAGAGAAGGGGCTAGAGCGGACGCGAACGCACAAGAGGAAAGAGGGTGAGGCAAGCAAACGCGGCGTACACCGGAAAGATTTAAAGAGGCGTTGAAAGAGAAGCGGCCCAGGGCAACTGAGCCCCAACCAGCATCCCCAGGTGAGAAGGAGGTGCTAGAGACAATAGACTTGAGCTCGAGCACGAATAAGGACAATGGCGCTCTTGAGGGAAACCATGATATTTCTAATGCGGCGCAATCAGGAGTGGCGCCCTTCGCTAATGCGGAGGCGCCCTGCTCTCAGGCTCCCTTGCAGCCAGTGGTTGCGCAACCGGGTAGCGGAGTGGCACAAGTTTGGGTGCAATCTGGAGGAGTGGCGCAATTACCAGGGATGCTGTTAACTAATTCACATGGTCAGGCAATCAGTAATGGTCCTGTTAGCACGATGATACCCACCACAGCATACCCGGGAAGTAGGGGGCCTATACTGATGGGCGCCTCGCCGAATGTGGGGAGTGTACCCCAGGCTCCAACAGCTAACACCGCCGTAAATTTGGCAGGGCCATCCAGTAATCATATGCAAGGGGGGGCCGGGGTGCAGATGGCGGGTCAGCCGACTTTAGCGTGCAGCCCATTAATGTATGGTTCCGCATCCTTGACCTTATCGCCATCCACGGGGATCACTTGGCATGTACCCGCAGACATCAAGGAAAAGATACTAAGAGGCGAATATGTTGATGTGTTCAATCTTATTAATGCAGGGGTTGTTCCAGGTAAAGCCAGAAGAGGTAAGGAGGGCGAGTACAAGCAGAAAAAGGTATGGGTTGACTGGTCCTTAAAGAATTGGATCACAGGATTTGCCATTTATGCCGCAATTATGTTGGAGAAATACCCCGGGTTGGGCCCTCAGATGATCAGTTACATATCCTTGATACATGGGGCGGCGTCCGAGTTCCCAGGCGTGGGATGGTTAAAATACGATAACAAGTTCAGACAAATGAAAGCAGTACACCCAGGGATAGCATGGGATCAACGTGAGATCAATCTATGGCACACAGTTTTTTATTCTTCCCCATCGATGCCCAAGACCAGTTCCCCTGCGCAGAGTCAGTCCTTTCGGAGCGACAGGGGAGCTGGAGATAAAAAACAGGCCTGCTGGCTGTTTAACAAAAATGAATGCACCAGGGGGGCCTCATGCAAGTTTAAACATTGCTGTTCCTACTGTGGGGGCCCGTCTCATCCAGAAATCAGATGCTTTAAGAAATCAGGAAATCCAAAAGAGCAGCCGGCCCACACCACTCCAAAAGGGAGGCCACCTAAAGCATCCAACAGGCCTGCCAACTCCCATTAAAAGACATGTTTTGACACACCTCCTTAGCAAATATGACAAACTAGAGGAGGCTCAGTTTCTACATAATGGTTTTACGATCGGTTTCCGTATCCCGTCTTCAGCTGCCCCCACTAGTGTTCCGCCACGCAACCAGAATTCAATGCTCCAGAACATGGAAGCAGCGCAAAATAAGATAATGAAGGAAGTTGCCTTGGGGCGGGTAGTGGGTCCATTCAAACACCTTCCAAACCCTGATCTGGTATGCTCACCCCTGGGGTTAGTTCCTAAAAAAGAGAAAGGGAAATTTCGCCTGATACATAATCTATCAAGCCCCCCCAGGGTTATCCGTCAATGACAAGCTGGATCCAGATCTCTGCACAGTGCGTTATACAACGTCTGACACAGCAATTGAAAAACTGCAGGCCTTGGGTGAAGGGGCCTTAATGGCCAAATCGGATATTGAGGCCGCGTTTAGGCTCCTCCCGGTTCACCCGGAGGATACCAAGTTCTTGGGCTTCACCTTCAAAGAGAACTATTTCATTGATTTGTGCATGCCCATGGGATGCTCTATCGCTTGTGCAGTATTTGAGACGTTTCCCAGGTTTTTAGAATGGGCGGTGGAACAATTCCTGACCTCAGACAAATCCCACGCAGTTGTACACTACTTAGACGATTTTCTATTTCTTGGTCCTAAGGGTTCACAGTCATGCAGGAAGGCCCTGCTGGGCTTCCAGCACTTGGCTGAAGCCCTGGGGGTACCATTAGCAGCAGAAAAAACAGAAGGCCCGAGAACCTGCTTTGTCTCCTTTTCCCGCAAACATAATTTCATCAGACGGCTGAACCCCCTCGGAGAACAGGTCAGCGCTGGGATGCTCCTTGAGTTACTACGCGCTTTACAAAACCATTAAATAAATAAAATAAATAAATAAATACATGCCTGACTTTCCTGGGCATCGAAATCGATACCAGAGAAGGCGTTTGCAGGTTACCCACGTCAAAAGTGGCTGCCTTCACGGCTGCTGTTGATGACTGCCTAAAGTCAAAGAAAGTTACATTACACCAGTTACAAGTCTTGGTAGGGCAACTGAACTTCGCCTTGAGGGTCATACCAATGGGCAGGCCCTTCTCCAGGAGCATAGCAAGGTCAATGTCGGGGCTTCACGCAAAACACCATAGAGTTAGACTGTCAGCTGATGTGAGGAGGGACTTGATTACTTGGAAGTGTTTCTTAGAAAACTTCAATGGCTCGGTGTTATGGCGGACACCGTGCACTTCAAATGCTGAGCTTGAATTGTTCACAGATGCGACAGGGAGTGTTGGCTTTGGGGCAATCTTGGGCCCCAGGTGGTGCATGCAGTATTGGCCAGAAGACTGGGCACAGCAGGGTCTGACACACAATGTTACTTTCCTGGAACTGTTTACCATAGTTGTGGCGTTACACTTGTGGGGAGATACGCTCGCAAACAGACACATTGTATTCTGGTCAGACAGCATGTCAGTGGTGATGGTGATCAATAACCAGAGAGCAACTTGCACATGGGTACTGCGCCTACTGAAAGAATTAGTTCTGCAATGTCTGAGCCACAATGTACATTTCACTGCAAGACATGTGCCTGGGATTGAGAATCAAGCTGCTGACGCCTTGTCTCGTTTTAAGTTGACAGAATTCCGCACACATTGGCCACAAGCAGAGAGGAGAATGACAGCCTTCCCAGCGGGGCTATGGAAGTTTGGTGCCCCACAGCCTCCGAGTTGATAACAGCATCCCTGGCCCCCAAGACTAAGAGTATGTATCAGAGGTCGTGGGAATGTTATCAGATATACTTAAGGGGGGCGGGTCTAGTGGATGCATTTGTACCCCTGAGCGTATTAGGCATTATAGTACACCAGAGAGGAATTGGAAAATCAGTGGCATTGATGAAGAGACAGCTGTCAGCGTTGGCATTCTATGCGGGCTTAAAGGGGGTGGCAGACCCAACGAAGGATCAGAGAGTGAGGAGAGCCGTGAAGGGTTGGGAACGGTTAACACCAGGGCTGAAGGATTCGAGAAGGCCCATAGACGTGAGTAGGTTGGTGAAGATCCTGGAGACCCTGCCTTTGATTTGCTTTTCCCCTTACGAAACTCAAGTATTTAGGGAAGCGTACGTGTTAGCTTTTTGTGGAGCATTCAGGATCTCTGAGTTGCTCCCGGCCTCTAAGGCGGATAGGGAGGGGGCATAAGGTGTGTAGACCTAATCGTGTCAGAAGGGTACGAAGGTCAAAAACAGATCCCTTAGGCAAGGGGGCTTGGCTACAATTAGGCAGAGTGGCGGGGGAGTCTTACTGCCCAGTTAGGCTGACGAGGGAGTTCATACAAATTAGGCCTCAAGGGAGTGATGACAGAGTGTTGCTCCATAGGAACGGCCTACCCCTCACCAGATTTCAGTTCACAAGGGTAGTTAAACTGACCTTGTCAAGGATGGATGTTGACCCGGCCGACTTCACATCCCATTCCTTCCGTATCGGAGCAGCAACTACAGCCGCAGGCCTGGGGTTGCCGGAACAGACGATTATGAGATTAGGAACGTTGGAAGTCAGCATGCTATGAACGTTATGTGCGCCCGCAATTAGTATGAAAAGTCACCCTTCATAACCCCCCCTCCCCAACGCGGTTCTGATCATTTCTTTCGATATTTACCCTAGGTACTACTTCCCAAAGAACCCAAATATGTTGGTGCGGCCACTCCTTTATTCGCAGGGCGGGGTTGATCTTCAAGAAAGCGCTCGAGAGAAAGGCGCACGAGGCGCAAGGGTGGGACCACCATTGGGTAGGAGTAGGTGGTCAACACTTAGCTGACGTCCCGAATGATTTGAGGACGGCCTTGGACAGAGGTATGCCCCCGCCCGATGTATTCGTGTTGCATTGTGGGGGCAACGACATGATCCCGGCGGGAAGGAGGGGGGGTGAAAGAGTTTTTGTTTACTACGCTAGCAGCAGTCAGGAATATTTTACCAAAGGCCATATTACTATGGTCTGAAGTCATTCCGAGGCAGACATGGTCGCGGGGCGCGCCAACGAAGGCAGTGAATAAGTCAGTCAAAAGATTGAACCAGTCAGTGGCCGAAATACTTCAGAAGTCTAGCATTCGAACCATTCGTCACAAGCTAATACAAACGTCCAGGCTGGAGCTGTATGCGGCGGACGGAGTGCACCTATCAGAGGCGGGCACTGAAATTTTTATACAAACAGTTTTAGGGGCCATTTCCGAAGCTCTTGGGTGCAGGGGGGGAGGTTGAGTCCGCCAGTAAGCGCCTCGCCCTGTGGCGGGGTCCTGGACAAGAGTATCACAGGAACTTCTTTGGTCAGTGCTAGTTTTTTACCCCAGAACAGGTTTTAAAATCATCATGGGCTCCGGGCTGGTGGGAGAGTTGGGGCTGACCTGCTGGTGGCCCTGGTTTCTCTAGCCCTACCCTGGAAGCAGCTGGTTGCCACAAGTGGTGGCAGATTATTTACCTGCGGCTCTGTTGACCGGAAGGTGGTTAACTTAAGGAGAGCAGGCCAACTTGGTTGTGGCCTGCTGGCACAACCCGAAGGTCAACCAAAAGCCCATTGGAGAACGGGCTGTAAAGAGTAAATATGTATATAAGTGTGAGTATCTGAATACTGTGATGTAAAAATAATTTTGAGAATTTTTAAATAAAGAAATGGAGGCCAATGTAGTAATTGGCAGGTGAACTTATCTTAATAAAAATATGCACACTGCGGAAAATCAAACAAGGCTCAGGTGTTTAATTTGAGAGGGGGCCTAAATGTGTTGGGGGGGAGTGTGCACTTTGTATGCCATCTATGTACCGGGCTGCGGGGGGCCTGTGTTACGCCACTGAATGCACCTCATATTGTTACATATGGCTTTTTCCTGCTCTTTCCCGACCACACAGTGCAACAAGGTGACTTGCTGTGCTCCGTGATTTTTCACAAATATGCCCCACAGTGCATTAGGTGCATGGGAAGAACACATTCTAAGGCATGGTTTCTAAGTCACGATCTGTATCAGTGGTGCTCAGCTTCTTGTCTAATTGGCAACAGCACTGTAGTTGCAGACGTCTGCTCGCAGGGTGCAGAGAGGCAGAAAAGGCCCGGTTGTCTTATGCTGGCATAATTAGCGCAATATCGGTAAATTTGCATTTCTCTTGTTACTTACAAATACCACAATATGATATAATGCCATTCTTGTAATCATGCACTATTTGCATGAAAACGTTACCACGACCGTATGGAAACAGCATTAATGAAAGAGAGTGAGTAGTTATTGTTAGCAGTGCTTGCATTTTTTAGCTCGAAATACATCCTCACATCCAAAGTGGACGCAATGATGCATTTTGTGCTCCAGTTCAGATCGAATGCAGGTTTTGTATTTTGTGAAATTACGCTTAGTTTTGCTAAAATTTCGACTAATTGCTAAAGAAAATGACGGAAATTTCATATATACCTGCAGGGGCGGCTGCTGACATTTGAAAGTGGTGCGGCGTAAACTAATTTGCATATTGCACCGCCGCGAGCGAGCGCTGCGAGCGAGCCCGAACCACCTTGCATCCATCCATACATCATTCATGCATCCACCCACCCATCCTGCATCCATACATCATTCATTCATGCATCCACCCATCCATCCATCATGCATCCACCCATCATGCATGCATCCATGCATCCGTCCATACGTCATTCATGCATCCACCCATCCATCCACCCACCCATCCTGCATCCATACATCATTCATTCATGCATCCACCCATCCATCCATCATGCATCCACCCATCATGCATGCATCCATCCATACATCATTCATGCATCCACCCATCCATCCATCCACCCACCCATCCTGCATCCATACATCATTCATTCATGCATCCACCCATCATGCATGCATCCATGCATCCATCCATACATCATTCATGCATCCACCCATCCATCCACCCACCCATCCTGCATCCATACATCATTCATTCATGCATCCACCCATCCATCCACCCACCCATCCTGCATCCATACATCATTCATTCATGCATCCATCCATCCATCCATCATGCATCCACCCATCATACATGCATCCATGCATCCATCCATACATCATCCATGCATCCACCCATCCATCCACCCACCCATCCTGCATCCATCCATCATTCATTCATGCATCCACCCATCATGCATCCACCCATCATACATGCATCCATGCATCCATCCATACATCATTCATGCATCCACCCATCCATCCACCCACCCATCCTGCATCCATACATCATTCATTCATGCATCCACCCATCCATCCATCATGCATCCACCCATCATACATGCATCCATGCATCCATCCATACATCATTCATGCATCCACCCATCCATCCACCCACCCATCCTGCATCCATACATCATTCATTCGTGCATCCACCCATCCATCCATCATGCATCCACCCATCATACATGCATCCATGCATCCATCCATACATCATTCATGCATCCACCCATCCATCCACCCACCCATCCTGCATCCATACATCATTCATTCATGCATCCACCCATCCATCCATCATGCATCCACCCATCATACATGCATCCATGCATCCATCTATACATCATTCATGCATCCACCCATCCATCCACCCACCCATCCTGCATCCATACATCATTCATTCATGCATCCGCCCATCCATCCATCATGCATCCACCCATCATACATGCATCCATGCATCCATCCATACATCATTCATGCATCCACCCATCCATCCACCCACCCATCCTGCATCCATACATCATTCATTCATGCATCCACCCATCCATCCATCATGCATCCACCCATCATACATGCATCCATGCATCCATCCATACATCATTCATGCATCCACCCATCCATCCACCCACCCATCCTGCATCCATACATCATTCATTCATGCATCCACCCATCCATCCATCATGCATCCACCCATCATACATGCATCCATGCATCCACCCATACATGCATCCATGCATCCATCCATACATCATTCATGCATCCACCCATCCATCCACCCACCCATCCTGCATCCATACACACACACAAAGCACCCCCCCACACACACACACAGAGCCCCCCCATACCCCCACACACGGAACAGAGGGCAAGGAAATCGGGAGAAACTCAGAGGGCAAGGCAAACGAATACAAAGAGGGCAAGAAAAACGGATTAAAAGCGGGCAAGAAAAACGTGAAACATAACATTGCAAAATAACCACCGAGCCGAGCCACCCCACCCCCCCACACACAAAGCAAGAAGCAAAGGGCAGTTCCACTGGGACTTAACTTGGAAAAACAAAGCGCTTTAATGCCTCACACACACAAAGCACGAAGCACCCCAACCCCCCACACACACACGGAACAGAGGGCAAGGAGATCGGGAGAAACTCAGAGGGCAAGGCAAACGAATGCAAAGAGGGCAAAAAAAAAACGGATTAAAAGCGGGCAAGAAAAATGGGAAACATAACATTGCAAAACATAACGCATAATGCTCTTTGGCCTTACCTGGCTGTACCGTGACGGTGAGGCGGGACTCAAGAGTCACACACGATCTGCAGCCTGGCACGAAGCGAGCTCCAGGCTAGATGAATTTAAGAGTGGAAGTTACAACGTTACAGCGGCGGCCATCCCGAAGTCACAGAGTGATTGGCCTGCACATGGACCACTGGACCAGCCAATCCTGGCGCTGCATACAGCGCCAGGATTGGCTAGGGGGGCACCATGTCTGCTCGCCCAGACCCCTTTGCAACCCCGGGGGCTGCGGCCCGCCCCCTGCTCCTCTCTCTAAGGGGAACTTGAGCTGGAAACCCATCTGCGCATGCGCGGGCTAGTTTCTGCCCAAACATTCACGTGCGCAGTACTGCTGGCCGGCAGGTAGCGCAATCATTAAATATTTGCATTTTTATTTTAGCGACGACGCGGTGGGTCCATGGGACTTAGGGGGGTTATGCCCCCACGCCCCAATGGACGCACCGCGCCTGTATACCTGAGAAGAACCTACCTCCAGTATTAAGTTTTATTTTTGATATTACTGAAATTACTTTAAATGATATTCATTCAACATATGCATCACATGACACTGTTTATTGAAGTTGTTGCTGTCAAGTGGAAGTCAACGCAGATAATCCCTTTAAGTAGGCAAATGTACTCATTGTTCCACCTCCTAGTGATCTGACATGGCACAGGAAGGATGTCATGGGCCCTAATGCAAGTAAGGTGTAGCACCCTCTACTGTGGAAACCATTGATGTCAGGTTTTCAGAAAACTTCGGGTTAAATGGCAAGGCTATGGGTTCAATCTGCTATCTCACCAGAGACAGCTGGAAGTGAGCTTAAACTTTCTGACAGTCAATCAGTAGTACAGTGTGCAACAAACAATACTGTTCCGCAAGATTCTCAACTTCCTGCTCCTCTATGCATGTGCAGGCAGTAAGCTTATAGGGTTTTATTTTAAATCCCTACCTCCATTATTTTTTTTGGGAGGGTGTTGCAGTGCCAGTCGCTGGCCATGTGTGGTGGTGGACTTACTACAGCTCTAACCTGGAGTAATTGAAAACTGTTTTAGGTACTGGCTAACCTTCATGTGGAAGTAGAGGCTGGGAACAGAGCAAGGTACCGCTGTGTGCATGGAGTCACCTGGTAACTTTGCTGTAAGGCCAATTCCTGCTGTGCTGAGGAAAGTGCGCGAAGCAGGGAAGGGGGCATTAGAATTTGGAACTGTCTCTGTAGAAAAAAATATAAGTAGTGACAGGAAGCTGAGTTAATGCTATGATTACGTTTGGTAATCCCCATTACTCTTAGTCCTACTCGTCCTCGACCTAGTCATCACTCATGAGGTATTCCACAGACCGGAAACAAAACAGGAAACGCTTTTAGGCTCTACCCCTCCTCCTGCCTGGTGCTATATCAGACCCAACCACCAGAAGCACATCCTGACACACCAAGCATTAAATAGCTGGACAGGGATGGAGGGTGGGAAGTATGTCTGGGTCGAGGACGAGTAGGACTAAGAGTAATGGGGATTACCAAACGTAATCATAGCATTACCTCTACGTCCCTCGTCCTTGACCCAGTCATCACTCATGAGGCATACCAAAGCAACTCCCAAACAGGCCTTTGGCAACCCAAACACAGAAAAACACAGTCCAGACACAAAGGAGTGCAGCAAGTGAAAAAGTTTAATAAGCAAAACAGAACTCAGAGTGGAGGGGGAACCCCCACAGCTTGCAACACCCCACGACCAAAATTGGTCTGGTCAGACAGGGCACAACTCAACCTGTAGTGCCTCACAAACGTGGACTCGGAGGCCCAGGTCGAAGCCCGACAAATCTCATCAAGAGACACACCATGGTAAGCAGCCCAGGAGGCAGACACGCCCGAGTGGAACGAGCCTGAACATCCACCGGACAAGCCAAACCAGCACCAAGATAGGCAAGAGTGATGACAGCCTTAATCCAGCGACCCACGGTGAGCCTGGAAGCAGCCTTAGCCTTACCAGCCAAACCAAAGGTGACAAAGAGAGAGACTGAAGAGCGAAACTCCCCAGAACGAGCCACATAAATGGACAAGGCACGCCTCAGGTCCAAAGAATGAAGCAACAGCTCAGAAGGAGAAGAAGGAGAAGGACACAAAGAAGGAAGAACCAGCTCCTGAGAGGAATGGAAATGGGAGCGGACCTTGGGGACAAAACCAGGATCCAAAGAGAGCACCACAGCGTCATCCAGAAAACGCAAAAACAGGGGGGAACAACGCAAGGCCGTAAGCTCCCCCAACCGCCTCGCAGAAGTTATGGCAACCAGAAAAGCCACCATGTAGGACAGAAACTTAAGGTCCACAGTCTCCAAAGGTTCAAAGGGGAAGACTGTAAAACACCCAACACCAAGGAGAGATCCCAAGGGGGCACCAGAGAACGAACAGAAGGGGAAGAAAGAGAAAAACTACGAAACAGACGAGAAACCAACAGGCCATCTGAAGGAAGAAAAGAATCCGGGTCCCGGAAGGCCCGGATAGCAGCCCACTGGCCCCTCAAGGTAGACACAGCAAAGCGCTTCAGAAAGCCATCCAGAAAAAAATTGAAGGACCGAAGACACAGGGCAAGAGGTAGGAGACAAACCAGATGAGGAACACCACCCCGAGAAAGAAGACTAGTGCTTCGAGTAGGAAGACAAAGTAGATGGCCTACGAGAGGCCTGCATCACAGAAATAATGTGGTCGGGCAGACCACGAACCCCAAGAGACAACGGTTCAACCTCCAGACTGCCAAGGAGAGGGGAACCGAAGAGGGGAACTCGAAGAGGGGACAGGGACCTCAGAGGAGAGGGGTAGCGGGGCAGAAGCCAAGGAGGGCCCACCGCTAGGCCCAGCAGCAGAGGAAACCAGGACCTCCTCGGCCAGTGCGGAAGAACAGCCACCACCTGAGCCCCTTCCCGCTGAACCTTCAGCAAGAAGGCAGGAATCAGAGGAAAGGGAGGAAAGGCATAAAGAAGCCAAGGAGGCCACCAGAGAGACAAGGCATCCACTCCCCAGGCACCCACCTCCGGAGACCTGGAGCAGAACAGGGGAACCAGGGCATCGGACCGGGAGGTGAACAGGTCCAGACCCGGAGTCCCGAACCTCAGGCAAATCAATCGAAAAGTCCGGGGAGCCAGACACAGGGACAGGGACAAAGGAAACCTCCGGCCCAGCGAATCCGCCACCACGTTGTCCACACCACGAATGTGCTGAGCAGACAGGGCCAGAAGATTCTTCTGTGCCCAGTCCGAAATGGAGCAGGCCACCAGATTCAGGGAAGAACTGCGGGTCCCCCCCTGGTGATTGATATAGGCCACAGACACGGTGTTGTCCGATCTCACCAGGACATGGCAACCCCTCAGATGAAGATGGAAAAAGCGGAGCGCCCTCTCCACCGCATACAACACCCTCCAGTTGGACGACCTGCGAGACTCCAACGGGAGCCAACGAGCCTGCACAGCCCAATGGTCCAGAGTCGCCCCCCAGCCTGAAGCATGGCATCCGTGGCCACAACCAGAGGAGGAGGCAGATGGAACCACATCCCCACGGAAAGGTGGAAAGGATCCAGCCACCACTGAAGAGCAGATACAATGTCCAGAGACACAGGCACAGGAACCGCATAATCCAGGACAGGAAAGGGGACCCACCGCTGCACATGCCACAGCAGAGGGCGCAGATGAACCCTGGCCCAGGGCACGGTGAAGACAGAAGCAGCCATATGGCCCTGAACCTCCAGCCACTGAAGGAGGGGAGCCGAGGCCTGTGACAACAACTTCCTCAGCAAAGACTGAAGGCGACGAATCCGGGCCTCCGGCAGGAACATTTTGCCCAACACAGAATCGAACACAGCTCCGATGAAGGTCCTCCGGGTGGCAGGCTCCAGGTGGCACTTTGGCAAGTTGATCAAGAACCCGTGTTCCCTGAGCATAGTCATGGTGAGACATGACCTGCAGGGATGGAGCCTGAACCATCCAGTCGTCTAGATACGGGAACACCGACACCCCCAGGAGATGGAGATGGGCCACCAAGGGAGCCACCACCTTGGTGAACACCCTGGGGCGGACCGAAGACCAAAGGGAAGGACGCAGAACTGCAAGTGCTGACCCTCCAGGCAGAAGCGCAGGAAGTGCTGATCCCTCACAGCCACCGGGACGTGCAGATACGCATCTTCGAGGTCCAGAGTGGAGAACACCCAACCAGACTGGATCAGCGGAATAACCTTCTGGAGCGTCTCCATCTTGAACGGGATCTTCTTCACGAACAAGTTCAGACCCCGAAGGTTGATGACCACCCGGAAGCCCCCGTGATCTTTGGCACCACAAAGACGATGGAGTAGACACCCAACCCCCGCTCCGTCACCGGAACAGGGACAACCGCAAGCTTGCAGACCAAAGAACGGACCCCGTCCAACAAGGCCAGACGGCGGGAGGCATCCCGAGGAGAAGGGGTCACCACCACCCCGGAGGGGGAAGAGGGGGACAAAAACTCGATCCGGTAGCCCCTGGACAAGACATCCAGCACCCACTTGTCGGAAGTCGTCAGGCGCCAAGCAGGAAGGAACTGGCGAAGCCTCCCAACAACCAGAGGCTGGTGGGAGAACATTTCCTCGGACGGCATAGTCAGGAACACTGCGGACCAGACCCGGCACCCCTCTGGGACTTCTTCTGAAACTTCCGGGGAAAAGACCAGCCAGTGCCACGCTGATTCCAAAAGGAGGACTGCTGAAACCTGGAAGGCTGGCGAAAAGTCCTGGCACCAGAGAAGTAGGACCCCCCTCGGGGCGGAAGATAACGAAAAGACAAAGAATGCTTGCGTTCCTTGAAGACCTTGTGTAGCTTCTCCTCCAGCGAGCCACCAAACAGGCGGGCACCAGTGAAAGGCAGCCTGGAAAGCCATGGAACGCTGGGCCGCGTCCGTCTTCCAATCCCGCAGCAATAGGTTACGACGGGCAGTAATGGAGGAACCACAGAACATAGCAGAAGCCCTCACAGAATCAAAGGCAATGTCCGATAGGAATTCCGCCTGGCGCTCCATAGACTCAAGCAACTCCGGACAACTGGCACCCTCCTGCATTGATGAAAACAGGGACTTGAAATCGGTCAGCAAAGACTGGGCAACGTATGCCCCATAAATGCCAGAACAAATAGCCAGATGAGAAGCGGCATAAGATTTCTTCAGGGCAGAATCCACCTTTTTGTCCACACCGTCCTTCAGAATGTTATCATCAGCCATGGAAGGACGACCCACAAGACTGGCCACAACAGAGTCCACAGGAACGGAATCAGGCAAAGTGTCCGCCATATATACAAGTAGGGCACACCCCAATTAACCCCCCATAGGGAGGACAGGTATAGGCCAGATATGGCCAAAAATAACCAGTACTGGCAACAAAAACAACCAGGGAGGCAAGGCCCCCGACCCCCCAGCCAACCACAAACAGGCCCGAGGAAAAAGGGGAAGGGCGGGCAAAACGAAACCGCGGCCAAACAGCCGGCGTGGTAATCAGAAGGCAAAATCCGACGTCGGGAAGAGAGAGAAACACTCACCCTGCCCGCCGGCAACCGCCCCAAAGTCCGATCATCCCGGATGAACAGAAATGTCCTCCAAGGACCGGAGCGCCCGGAGCCCACCCGGGCGTCCGGCCCGACAAGCGCCCGGCAAGGAAGTGAACACCCGCGCATGCGCGAACACCCTTGCGCATGCGTGGACACAGAGAGCAGTCGGACGTCCTCACGGAGCAGCAGAGGAAGTGCGGCGCGAGGACCAGAACCAACCCGGGTCCCCCGTAGAGGGGGCAGGAGTACATCAACCCCCTCGCCCCTCCCCACACTGGGAGAGAAACACCGGGCCCCCACTCACAGAGAGGGCCAGGCGCGAGTCGAGAGACCAAACGGGGAGTAGCGCGCCACTGCAACAAGCGCTCACAGCCCCTACCTGCACGCCGACAGCAAGAAAGCAGGTCAACACCATCAAGGAACCCCTCGCACAGCAGGAGAACCTCAGGGCAACAGCAGCAGGAACATCAGGGCAGCAGCATACCAGGAAGACCCGAGAAGCCAAGCAGCCCAGGTCACCTGAGCCCAGGAGGAGGCAAGGAAGCCCAGCAGCCCCACTCCAAGCGATCCCACGATGGTCCATGGGAGCCCCCCAGAGCCCAGCAGAGGAGGATCCACAGGACAAAGATGCAGGTAAGTGCCCGGAACTCACCCAAGCGTCTCCCATTAAGTAATCCACCGACAGGAAACAAAACAGGATGTGCTTCTGGTGGTTGGGTCTGATATAGCACCTGGCAGGAGGGGGGGTAGAGCCTAAAAGCGTTTCCTGTCTGTTGAATACCTCATGAGTGATGACTGGGTCAAGGACGAGGGAGGTAGAGGTAATGATTTACTCTAAGTCATGGAAACCCCTTCACAGTCTGCAGACTAGGTGCTACAGCCCACTGAGCCATTAAGAGCGAACTACGAGACGACCTATTGAATGACCCTGGGTACCAGGCTAGGGGACTGCAGAAGTGAATCATTGATACTCAGTGTCCCTTTCTCAGCCAGGAATTAAGTAGTGAGAAACAATAACAAGAAAAATCTCCTTATCGGGTTTGGTACCTGAATCATGGGCTATATATCGTCTGTCAAGATTTTTGTGACCTAAATATTGTTTACAAATATATTGCCAAACTTGAATTAATAATAAAAAAATCTGCATCTACTGGGATGATATTTTTGTAAACAATATTTAGGACTCAATATGTAAGTCAGATATTTTCATCAACAGTATTCTAACCTGCACCCCTAATAGAGGAAAAATAGTAAGCCACAAACTGGAACAAGGTCAGTGAAAAATGTAACACCTATCAATCAGGGAACTGTAAGCACACTACTCACCCGTGAGGTTCTCAAGTGCTGGGGGGGATGGGGGTGCTTAACACCTAGGCAGTGAAGGCAGTAAAGCAGAGCAGGCCAGGCCAACAGGAGCAGCATTACTAGGTTGTAACTGCCTTTCTGTGGCTGTGCTTTTTTTATATCTTCAAACTGATTGCAATTTATTGGTTTCAGGTGCACTGGCAGGTGGGTGAGAGACGGATTGGCCCTACCTGAATGGCCTGCACTTTAAAAGATGGACTTGTTTGCCAGCAGCTGCCATGTCCTTGTATGATGCTGGTGTTTGCTAAATTAGTAAAATAACTATTGGGGCTCAATGTTTTGCATAGGGACCAGAGGCCATTTATATTGAATGTTGTTATGCTGCAAACCTCATGCCTCTGTAATCCACCACTATGTGCTCCCTGCCCCTTTTTCTTTGCAGCTTCTTATTAATCTTTATTTTATCCCTTTATCATAGTTTCTCCCGTCTTTCCTTACCTCTTTCTCCCCCCTTTGCATTTATTTTTCTCTACCTTGCTCCAGATCAAGGCCTTGTGGATGTTGGGAACCATTAAATTCTTACACCCCAAAAGTTACCTTAAAAACACGCCTACAGATGAATAAATTGGGGATGATATTAAACCTTAATTTCATGAGACAATGTGTACCAAGATAAGGCACCACTCAGTATATCAAAAATACAGTTAATTAAGTAAGTACAAACTGAATAAGTGAGTTCTAGGGCAAGATATTTATTACATTAAAAAGATACAATCCAGAAATCATAATGTGCTAATGCATAATTAATTGTTATGAGGACACTGAGAACCTCATTCACAAAGGGTATCCGCACTGTGTGGTGGAGTACCCGTAGTCATGGGAGAGTCCCCGCACTCAGGATGAAACGTCAGTAATTAAAATTGTCATTGCGGACAATGGTAAGCAAAATCGAGAAATATTCCAAGTCCTAATGAACAGTAAAATCAGTAATAAATCCGACAGCATCCCTGGTAGCATTGGAAAGTCTACTGGTTCATGCCCAAATTTGAGGGTTTACATAGGAGATCTTCTCATAGGAACACATTGAAAGTGCAAATTCGTCATGGTGTGAGAAAACATTTAAAACATTTTTTTTTAGAGAATCAGAGCACAACATTATTAACGTTATATTGCCTTACCATCGAAACAGTATCCCACTACATGAATATGTATTCAGTCGCTCTATGCTACTGTCAACTGGAGATGCCTGAACAAACTAGTAACATAAAAAGTGAACTATTGTGAATGAATGCAGTATAGTGAGCTAGTGGAAGAGACCTTGCGCAGCAGAAACATTAATGAGCCCTTGTTAGGAAAGTATCCTTTGAGAACTGCATCATTAGAAATAAACAAACGTAAATTTTCCCGACTGTGTGCAGCAGAAGTACTAAAGCGTGAACGTGTAGGGTGAGACATTCATTGTAAACGGTGTTGAGGCCTGGCTGAGGCCTTGTTATTGATAGAGCGCGCGAGGTCACCCAACCAATAATTTCGCCGTTTCCGGCTTCGGGCCCATATATTTCAATTCACAATATACATTGACCGGGTGACTTCACGGGCTGCTACCAATTTGTGTGAATTCCCTACTGTTATTTCTCAGCGTACCCGACTTACCATCCACCGACACGGGTACCTATGACCACAACGGATCAGGGAGCTAGCTGTAAAAGGAAAGGCAGCAAAATACAAACTCAAAATGACATTCAATACTATTGTAAATGACCACGGACAACTGGAAGTTTTAAAATCTTTATCTAAAGTTCGTTTTCTTCTAGCATGAGATTTACAAGAATAAGGCAATCAATAATCAAGATAACGAAAAGTACATAACTATAGAGAAATAAAGTCAGGGTAATCATGGAAATGCTAATATGAGATGCAACAGAAAACGCTCTGCATTCAGGGTAAAAGTTCTTTGGACAGTTTAAGTAAGGCCGTTCTAGACCATATCAGGAAATGACAAACTGCAATGCAAAATATGATTTCTAACAGGTAGGGTAGCATGGGAACACGTTATGAAATTATGCAAATGACTTTACGTTTCAATAGTTGCGGCAAAAAGCATGGAAAAATCAACATATGCAAAGGTGTCTCTTTATTAAAGCAAAAGACAGAAAAATAGAAAGGTGCAAGTTTAAAGATTTTAGAGCAATATTTACCTAGACTGGTGTGGAAACCAAACCCTGGCCACGGGTCAGTTAAGAACAGGAAACCCTCAAGGAAGGATACCCCTCAATGGACAGCAGGTGCAGAATGGACACCCAGGACAGGACAGGAAACCCTCAGATTAGGAATCAGGACAGGACCTCAGGACAGGACAGGAAACCCTCAGGACAGGACCAGCACCCGCAGTTCGGAAGCAACGCCTGCGCTCCACCCTCTCTGCAGCTATCGATCAAGACCCCGATTGGGTCAGGGAACTCCCAGCAAAGTGCTTCGCCAGCACTTTAAGGTTCAGTAGAACCTTAGTCTATGGTCAATTTCGGACAGAGTGCTCCGCAGCTCTCTGTATCTTCAGTCACCTATTGAGTGCGATGGGTCAGTGACAGGTCAGCTAAACCAGACAAGTCGGACGATTTCCCTAGGCGAACCCAGGGTAGATATACAGTTTGGGGACGGTGTACCACCCCCCAATGTTGCAAAGTGTCAGAATCCCTCAATTTGGATTGGTCCTAAGATAGGATTTGGGTAACACACCAATCAGAACACACTATTTGGAGGCCTTATTTACATCTCTGGGCACCGCCTAGCAAGATTGGGGTTCCCATGAGAAAATTGCGCAGAATACAGGGAAAGAATACATTTTAGCAACATAATAGAACAATATCGTGATGCTCCGGGGCGAAGGTACTGCTTCCCAGGGTGGCTTCTGGTATCAACCTTCTTTGGCAGCAATTCAATGCCATGATGGCTCCTGGCGAGTCTGCGCACAAGTACCCTCCAAGATGTACTCCCCAGCCCAGCACCCCTCCGAGTTGAGGATACATGAAAAGTAAGCGAAAACAAATTAATACATAGAAATAACGATATGAAAACACATCATTGGGTTTGTACTTTCAACTTATCACTAAAAATATACTTATGCAGTCTAAATGTTAGCTACATATATACGGGCACAAGAGCAGTGGCACGAGCAGTACCACGTTACTGGCAAAGCTACGTATTACGCATGCGCAACTATTTCCCTCCAAACCTGCAAACACATCAGGACACGTGAGTGTGACTGACGCATGCGCAGACACTTATTTCAAAGCAGCGGCCATTTTATTGACTCAAATTAATCATATTAAAAATACACATAGGCAAGCTTCATGGACTTCGTTTAAACATGAAATAAACGTTAGTAAGACGTACAAATCATTACTTTGTTACACATGAACGAGGTTCATGAATTCGGCAAGTCGCAAATGCGAAGCTTTGCTTCATCAATCCCCTCTTTGATGATATTTACTATCATCACAAAATAAATGGAACCAGATGCCAACTTCTCACACTTTATACAGCTCTATTTCTTCCAGCAAACGATTCAGCTTCTCTTTCTCATTTTTAGTAGGGTGAGAATTCTTCACCCTTTTGTAGATCTGATTATTTATCTCCTCCAATTCAAGCTCATCCACACTTCGTTTCACCCCTCTCGCATTCACTTGATGCTTTCTGGTGTGCTTACGGCATTTGCAACAGACAAATATGAAGAATAGGATGAGACCTATAATTCCAATTGGCATCAGTACCTTAAACAATAAGCTTTTACCTACGCTAGCAAGCCAATGACCTACATTTGAGAGACCATCTACCAGTCTCTTCCAGGCACTGTCAACCTCGAGTGGTTTGAGTTCCCTTTCCAAATTAGTAATGTTTTTCACGTATCTTTTGAGCTGTACACTTTTGTCCGGAATATAAGTGCAACAATGTTGCGCCTTCAACATCCGGCAGACTCCGCCCTCTTTTGCTAATAAGGTGTCAAGAGCAAGCCTGTTCTGCAAAACCATTGATCGGATCGCAACCATTTCGGCACTGACCAGCAGAAATCCATGAGCTGTGTCAGTAGACAACACATCCACTATAGTGGACAATTTGCAAATTCTGTGAGTGTTCAGAACCACTCCCACTCCAGGTATCAGGGCACTGAAAATACTACCCATTATTTCACCTACACTTTCTCTTTTACTACGCACTAAGCCATTAGTATTTTCACTGCTTCCAGCAACTCCATTCACATGGTATATTTTCGGGAAGACAATGCCAAAGTAGCAGCTTCCATACCAGTGATCCGGCAATTTGAAATAAGCCTTGTCCCCGCAAATATAATAAATTCCAGGAAACACAGGCTCTGACCCATTTTTGAAACCCCAACCTCCAATTACCTTGTAATTATGTTCGCATTCACTGGAACCAATGAAAATGTTATTATAATAGCTAGTCTTCTCGCGGTGAAGACATAGCTTGCCTTTCTTTTCAAAATCCAGCAACAGAGCAGGACCCGCCCCACCAGTTGAGGTGCCTTCCATGTTCTCTGCCCATCTTGGTCTTTTCTGTCTTTCGTCATCTGCCTTTCTTTGTATTTTAATTCTCCTTTTCTCTGCCATGCTCAGGAACATCTTTTCCTGCTCACGCAAAGAACAAGTCAAGTTATCTCTGTGTGCGTCACCTATGTCGATATTACCTATAGTCAGAAAGTATTCGCCCATATAGTGAGTAACGTCACTTTTGGTATGTACAGGATTCAAGTTCCCACGTATAGGAAGTTCAGAAAAGATCACGTCATTGTTAGAGTAATAGTACTGTAACGGTCCTCTTTTGTAAAATAAACTAGCTAAAATGCTACAGGAGATTCCATATGTCAAGGGCAGGTGATGGTATGTCACGCCTTGAGCTATAGCTTCATGCAGACATAGCAATCTTCAATTTCCATAGTCTCTACATAGTGTATTAACAAGTTTGCGAAAACATTTAAATGTGTCTTGTTCTTAACTCCGTGATAATGTAGTCCTCCCTCATCTGATGCTTCTAAGTCTTGTTTTGTTTGTCTCAGTTGAAGGACTGGACTTTTAACAGTACCAGCGGTGCCAGGGAACAACACCTATAACCTTCATGGGATACCTGTTTCGGCGCACAAATTACAGAGACACTGGATACTTCCTTCGGCGTCAAAGATCAGCGTTTATTACTGCAGGGAGGCAAAGTCACAAGAAGTACAACAGTGTGTAGGTTCTGAGAGTCTGCTTCGAATTGTGTATGTAGATCGCTCTCTTTTATACAGAATGTTGCCATTGCATAACATGTGGACAAAAGATTACAATCCAGTTCCCACAGTAGACTTCAAAAGGGTCGCTTTCATGTGTTCAGAATCCCGGAACATAATTACAATAGCCATGCCGGTTCCCAACTGTAAAAGTACATCTTCCCACCATTAGGCACACCCATTAGAGTTGTAAATGACAAAGAAGAAGAGACAAGAGCAGCTGCAAGGAAGTCAGACACGTGTAGAGAAAAGAGTGTGGGGGTAATATCGGAAGCATGATCGTAGGACCAAAGAGTTGGATCCCGTCGCCTGCACGGCTGTCACAATAGGCCGGCACGGCCAGATTACCCTCAAGCTGAGCCATCTGCCTTTGCTGTGTCATTCCTCCGGCCATAAAGACGCATGAAAGGAACATGCGTCTTCCGCAAGGCTTGGGAACTAGAGGGTCAAGGGGCGAACAGTTACCTGCTCGCTGACTACGTGAGGGCAAGAAACAAAATGGATGCCGTATCTAAAATGGAACCCGAGGGTTCAGATGAAGAACACGTAATATTAGACGAACCCTGGCAGGTAGTGTAGCGAAATTTCGCACACTTGCCGAACTCGCCATTTACGGTTCGTAGATACCAAACTCGTCCATATTCGGCAATGCCCAGAACATCGTAATAATTTTTGCGGAACCTCAGACGGTCCTTTTGCCCTCATGTAGGCAAGCACTAGTCGGAATCATAATCGATTTCGATACTCATCAGATCATTTAGATGTTGCTGATACATTATTCTATCCTTCAATGCCTCTTTGGTGACAACGGGCTGTCTTATACACGTCGTAGCACAAAGGCCACATAAGGCAGGACCACATTGCACACAAAGACAACACGAAAACAGAAATGTTACAACAACCCCTATGATCATCAGAATCTTCCAACCCCAAGTCGACATCAGACCCCAAAACCATCCTAGAAGCGTCCAATTTCCTTCGTCCACGTGTATGGACTCCGAAATTTTGTGCAACTTAGAGATGGCTTGATAAACTGTTGGAGCGTTATCAGGTATGAATATGCAGCAGCTCGAATGGATGACTGTACAAACCCCACCTCTATCTGCTAGAATGATATCTAGAACCATACGGTTCTGCAACGTCATTAGTCTATCCGCCTGGAGTTCGGCTGTCAAGTTACCAAGGGCATTTGCAGTTATGTTGGCAGTTGATTCTACTACACGAGTTAACTGTCTCAGGTTCCTGCTATTAACCATTGGTCCCCAGAACGGTAGAAAACCCTTAAAGAAGTCTCCAGCTTCTTGTCCGGAAGTATCTTCTTTGCTAATCACACCTCTTACAATTCTATTTCTGTGGTAATCAGAGGCCACAGTGAAAGTCGGAGGCAAAAGATTCGCAATCTAACAGGTTCCCGAGAAGTCATGAGGTAACCACATATAGGCTCGATCATAACATACAAAGTAAGTACCCTTGGCAGGCAGGAAGACAGGGGAAGAGAGTGTCGGTAAGACATACGTCTCAGTACAAGCACTCTCCCCAAACTGAGCTCTCGGATTTCGACCAAGACCTTTCAAGCAGAAATTACCAAGGTGAGGTACAATCCATATCGGTGGCGAGCTTTTAAGCTGCCTCTCACCTACTGATAAGCTGTACTCAGCTTCACTTAGTTCCCTATATGCTCGCACCTCTTCCTCTGGGATGAGCGATGCGTCAAAAATATCTCTATCTAAGTCTGCAATAGCTCTCGCCAGAGTCTTGTGGTACGGGCCAGGACCAGAGTTTGCTGAGCGTGGTTCTCGATGGGGGTAGGAATCTAGTGCGCTACGAAACATAGTTTGTAATGCTCGAGCTGACCCTTGTGCACTATAAGGCAGAACTAAGTACGGAATACCTTTATCCATGGTATGTGGCATTAACCCACACACCCAACAATTGGTAGTGTTTACCACTAACTGATGCTGATGCAGGAGTTGGATGAAAGAGTTGTTTCTGAATTCCGCACGTCTGATTTGTTCGTGTTGAGGCAGAGAATAAAAGGAATGTGGAGAAACAGTAGAAACGAAATATTGATCATGAGATGGAAGAGTAGGTGTAGCAGAAGACAATAAGAACTGAGACCCATAATATATTCCTCCTACCAATAGCATAGATATGGTGAGAAACAGTATGATTACTTGTGAGAAAAACCATTTTGTATGACATATTTTTTGTAATGTAGATCTTTGCGCCAACATTTTTTTTCTTTTCGACAGCTCACTCAATGATGATTCCATCCCCTAACGACCGTCCGCGACGTTCTTGACGCACTTCGTTCTGAGTAGCGGTTATCAATTCCCAGGAGTTCCCAGAAATTGATAATAGAAACCAACCTTGTGTCGATAGCTGCTAAACAGAAGGAAGTACCCGCACGGCCTTACGGTCAACCTGGATGGTAGGTTCTAACTAAATAATGTTCTTGGCTGTACGAAAAAAGAAAAAGATACACAATATATAATGTCCACTGTTTTCAGAGCAATGTAGAACCTATAAACAAAAAATCTTTTTATTTATGGCTTGTTCGTGGACGAAGAAAATATCGGCTACTTCCAGGGCGAGTCTGATCTTCAAACAATGGATTGGACGGCAAAGGAGTGTTCAATTGTTCAGGCAATTGTTCAACAGTCAAATTTTCCAAAGTTGACGTGGAGGAAATTGTTTGAGAGGAGTCAGCAACAGTGTCAGATACAAGCCGAGCTTCGCTGAATGGAACGAAATGTGGTGGAGTGTCGGTCTCAGAAGAAGAGAGACCTTTTCTCATCCAGATGTCCGACGGCAGAGGAAGTGGGACTCGCTTCGTGTGGGTAGCATGTACCCAGTTCCGACGTCCGTGTAATCGAACCGCCGTCCTCGTAGCCAGCTGTACTTGAAACGGCCCCACAAATCTTGGTTCTAGGTTTCGTTTTCGCCCGTAGTTTCTCACAAGGACCCAGTCCCCTGGTTGAAGTCGATGACCAGGACCCTCTGTTTGTGATGGCAGAGACTCAAAGACCTGTTGATGAATCAAACTCAATTTAGCAGTCAGATCATAGAGATAATCAATCAACATAGGGTATTCAATTCTGTCAAATTCCTTTGGTCTTGGGACTCCCCATACATTAGCAGGACGGCCGAACACAATCTCATATGGGCTGAGCCCTACTCGAGAGTGTACAGTTGCCCTGGTCGACAGGAGAGCCAGAGGCAAAGCGTCGGGCCATGATAAACCAGTTGTTGCCTGAATTTTAGCCAATTTTAGTTTTAGGGTGCCATTATATCCTTCCACCAATCCTGCTGATTGTGGATGATTTGCACTATGAAATTTTTGTACAATCCCTAACCCGCGACACACACTCTTCATCACACTCCCAACAAACTCACTTCCGTTGTCCGACCATACGACCCGAGGCATTCCGTAGCGGGGAAAATATTCTTTGAGCAAAATTTTTGCCGTGGATAAAGCCGTATTATCCTTAAGGGGGTAGGCCTCAATCCACCTAGAAAATGCACACACCACAACCAACACATACTTCAAATTATTACATCTCTCCATGTGGATAAAGTCCAACTGGATAACTTCGAAAGGGTACGTAGGAGGGGCAAAATGGCCAGGTGGAGTGGGGGTGCCCTTACCGGGATTGTGCATCAAACACACCATACAATTCTTAACCACTCTCTCGGCGCACTTAGTAATCCCATCATTCTTCCATACATGAGACAACAACTTGCATATGCCTTTCGTGTTGATGTGCGCCATACCATGAGCCATTGTAACAACAGCGAGCACATATGCATCCGGCAACATCCATCTCTGCTTCTCTGATAAATCAACCCAACATCCATTCTCATCCAATCTTCCCATGCTCTCTCTCCATTTTGTCCTTTCCATCTCAGTGGCTTCATTCTGTATTGCTTTCACACTTTCAAATGTGTCTTCACACATACCAGTCTCTGTTGGCCATCTTACTGAGCTCGTAACATACATTCTGTTCGTTAAATCTTTAGCCGTCTCTTTAGCCGTTTCATCCGCAAACGCATTTCCATGACCCACATCATCCGTTACTTTCTGATGTGCGCTACATTTGACTATGGCCACCTGTTTAGGCAATGTGAGTGCATCTAAAAGATCATTTACAAGCTGACCATGTTGAATTTTCGTACCATGTGACGTAAGGAATCCTCTCTCTCTCCACAGTCGTCCAAAACTATGTGCCACACCAAACGCATACTGACTATCTGTAAACACATTCACCCGTTTATCTTTAGACAACACACACGCTCTTGTCAAGGCGACTAACTCGGCAGCCTGAGCTGATTTCTGACTTAATCTTGCACTTTCTACAATCGTTTTCAATGTTACTACAGCATACGCAGTTGTCACATCACCGTTCGGCAATTTAAAACAGGAACCATCCACATACAAAGTACCATCGGGATCTGTCAATGGAGTATCTTTTAGGTCAATACGACCCTTAGTTTCCTCTTCAGTTCTGAGATAGCAGTCATGTACTGCTTCACCACTTGATTCTGTGTCGATCGGCAGCAATGTTGCTGGATTCAACACATTACATCGTTTTATCCGTATGTGACTGGCCAGCAACGTCAACTCATATCCAGACAATCTTGCACTTGTCAGATGTTGAGTTTTCGTTCTATTTAATAGAGTGTCAACTGCATGCGGAACCATTACCGTGAGCATATTATCCAGAACTAAACCTGCGGACTGTCGAATGGACGCCGCAGCTGCCGCTGTTGCCCTTAAACAACTTGGCAAGGCTCTTGCTACTGGGTCTAAAGTCGAAGAAAAATAGGCACATGGGCGTTGCTTACCACCAAAAGGTTGTGCCAGAACACTCAACGCACAACCATCCCTCTCGTGAACGTATAGTGTAAACGGCTTACTGTAGTCAGGAGTGCCCAACACAGGAGCCGAACACAACGCATTACGCAATTCCGAAAAACTTTTCTGACATTCTTCAGACCAAGGTACTGGGGATGGGACATCCTTGCACGTAAGGGCTATCAATGGTTTCGCCAACAATGAAAAATTTGGAATCCATTGTCTGCAGTAGGACGTAATACCTAAAAAGGCGCGAACATCTCTCTGGGTTTTTGGCACAGTCATTCGGGAAATTGCTGCAATTCTCTCTGGGGTCAACCTTCTCCCTTCTCTTGACAATAAGTGACCTAAATAGGTAACTTCTTGACAACAATACTGTAGCTTTGAAGGCGATACCTTGTGGTGTAAGTCATGTAGATAGTGTAACAATGATACTGTAGCCGTTTTGCAAATAGCTTCCGTATCAGCTGCCACTAAAAGATCATCAACGTATTGAATCAAAGCTGCACCTCTAGGTAATAAAAAGGCATCAAGCTGACCTTTAAGTGCTTGGCTGTAGATTGACGGACTCTCACAGTAGCCCTGTGGAGCGCGTTTTAGCCTAAAACTGCGACCACCTAATGAGAATCCGAATAGGTCTCTGCTTTCCTCGGCAATCGAATGCTAAAGAAAGCATTCTTTAGATCGATCACTGTGAACCAGGAGGCAGATGCCGGAATCATTGTTAGTAAGGCCGTAATGTCAGGAACCACAGGAAATTGTGGAACCACTATTTTGTTCACCTCTCTTAAGTCTATTACAAAACGATACACAGGAGGTTTAGTTGGGTCAGTTCGTTTCAGAATTGGTAATACAGGGCTATTACACACATTTCCACGAGTTTCTTCAACAACACCTTTTCCAATGAGATCATGAACGATTGCTAACAGCGCTCGTTCGCCCTCAAGAGAAATACGATATTGAGGTAAACGCGGTAATCGCGCATTTGGTTTCAATTGAATTACATAGGGTGGAATGTCTAACAGGCCCACATCATTGGGACCTGTGGCCCATAAGGACGCAGGGAGGGAACTCAATTCCGGTGGGAATTTATCGACCGATAAATACATGGGAGAGATCACTCTCCGTCCCAATGTAAGCTCCACTCCTTCGGGGGAACAATACAATGTTGCATATAATCGTTTCAACAAATCCAGGCCCAAAAGATTCTCACCACAACCTGTAGATAGAATCAATGGAGCCGTTAGCTCATGAGTTCCAATCATAAGGGGTAAAGGACTAGAGACTGGGTTACTAACAGGGGCGCCAGAGAATCCAACGGAAACGTTTGTTAAGCCAGACAAAGGTGCGCCAGGGAGTTTCGAATGCATGATGGAACTTTTCGTCGCACCAGTGTCTAACAGAAAAGGCTCAACTACACCCGATGTAGCTACTGCAACGTAAGGCCCACTCTGATCGACCGGAACTGACACTACTCCCTCTCTTTGTCGTTGGCTGTCCTAATAATGGTCATTTACAACAGTCTCGTGCTCTACGTAATAATCATCAACATTATACTGTGCAGATCGGACTGACCCTGCATTTCGCTGGTCAAAATAATTATTTGCATCCGATTGATTTTGATGACGATCAATCTGATTGTGGGATAAACCACGACCTCTACCACGTGGTGCCTGTTGAGGACCACCACCACGGTTTCCACGTGTCGACACACTATTCAGGCGGTCCCGTAAGGCAAGACAATCATATTTTAGGTGTCCCTCTTTCCTACAATATGCGCACTGATTATACCCAAGTGAAGATCTATAATCAAAATTGTCAGAACGCGGCTGTGTCCTATCGGGCTGTGCTCGTGGTCGATACTGCTGTTGTGAATCATTTTGGTTTGATCGTGGAGGGTATGCTTGCTGCAACAAAACCTTCGTTTTGAGTTCCTTCGTTTTCTTCTCTACACGATCACTTTCTTCCTTTTCCCTATTCTCATAATACTGAGCCGTTGCTAGTATTTGCGCAGGGGTTGAAACTGCCCACGCACTCTCTGAATTCTTCAGTTTGTTGCTTAGTTCAGGCAGCAAATTTGATACGAACTTGTCAACGAATAAACGCTGGCCTCCCTCAGCGCCCATGTCCTGGCCGCTGTGGTCGACAAACGCTTCCTCAAACCTTGTAAAGAAATCTGAGACACTCTCGTCTTTCTTCTGCTTACAAGCTGATAACTTATCCCAGTTTACCTTCATCGCTGGCATGAGAGTTTTCATGAGCGTAATTATTTTCTGAGGCAAATCTAAGATTAGCTGGTCAGGCTTAGCCCCACCAACTTGTAGTCCATCAGCCGCTATCAATGCAGCCCAATCACCCCCTAATTCAACTGCGTGATTGGCTTGACGAATTTTGGCCCAAACTGGTTGCGGTACAACATTGCCAAACAACATGTCGATGTCGGCAAGGTTCATAATAGAAGCTTCCACCAGTTGTGATAACTCCTTATAATAACCAGCCGGATTTTTACGCGGATCGGGTAAGGATTGCTTTACTTGCAAAACTTCCGATCGTTTCCATGGAAGATGTATCCATACCCTTCGAAAATGCGGTAGAACCACAGGGTTTGCATTAGGATCACCAGGCACCCACAGTGGCGGAACCTCTCTCATGGGATACTGACCAGGAGCCGCTTTCCAATTCTCGGTGGTATCATCTGCTGACGTTCGAGAATGTGCTGTGGATCTGAACGCTAATAAGCGTTCCACGGCACGTCGTACATCGTCTCCTATAATCATACCGTTCGAAAAGTGGCTCTGAAGTTCAATTATGTCGGACGGTACATTATCTACATCATCATTATACCATTCTTCCCTCAAAAAGTTACACATCTCTTCAAATACGAATCTCTGCGTAGGCTCATTAAACTGAGAAAACGTGTCAAAGACCACACGAGGAGTGTAGTTGGCAGGATGTCTTATCCACCTATGTGCCATGGTTACTAACGTCTCTTTCTCCCTACCACTAGGGATCTGACTCCGTCTTTGAGGAGTTTCAGATGAATCAGACGAAAATAATGGACCAGAAAGAGGTGAATAAAGGGTAGCAACAGAGTTAGGAACACGCTTACGAACAGAAGGAGAAAGAAAAACAGGGGCAACAACACTGGAGGTGAAGGAAGGCATAGTAGGAACGGACAAGGTAGTCGGAGTAGCAGAAACAACAGTCTGCGAAGGTACAGATACAGGAGCAGTAGGAACAAGGACAGGTGGTGGAACAAACGTAGGGTTAACAACGGGCTGGCCCGTAGCCGCTGGAGCAACAAGGGGTACAACAGGGGGAGCTACAGGAGGAGCTACAGGAGCAGTAGCACCCTGTACGTAAGGAGGTGGTGATTTCATCAAGTATGACAGCAAGGAATCCTCCTTTAAATCTTCTTCTTTCTTTTCTAGATTATTCGGTAAAACCGGGTAACATTTATCTATTTTCATATGATGCAATCTAGTAGAGATTTCCATTTCCTTTTCTTCTTTGTCCTGTTTACATTCTTTTATAGCTTGCATTATCGGAACAAACTCTTGCTTTTGATCCTTTTTAAGTTGTTTGATTTCTTTCTGCTTGGCCTCTTTACGCCATATCCGAAAGGAATCAAACATAGCTGGCCTAGCTTTCTTTAAAAATAATTTAGCCTCAAGATTATCTAAAATCGAAAGTTCAAAAGTTCCATGTGGTGGCCATCTAAGGTCACCGTCTTTCTTCGTATAGCGGACCCAGTAATCATTATATATTATAGGACCCACCCCATGTCGACTATAAAGATCATGTATCGGAGTTCCAACTGGAGGTATCGGACACGAGTCCTCCAACCGGGAATCCATTGCGCAACATTTGAAAATACGAAACAAACCACTATGGCTAGGCATCGTGCACACTAACCTAGTATCAAACTTCAAGGATTACCGAAGTAATTAAACCTCGTGTAAGTCAAAACCCTCGGTTTTTGGCAATTGCAACTGTCAAATAATACTAAGAACCAATACTAAGAACCACAAATGCAATGGAACCATGCAATACAACAAAGCCTTAAGGCTATTACAAAGCTCGAAGAGCTAACCACAAAGCCTGAGGAGGCTATTACAAAGCTCAGTGAGCTATTACAACAAAGCCTTAAAGGCTAACAACAAAGCTTTCAAAAAGCTAGAACAACCACTAAGGACTGGGAGCGACCCACAAATACTTAACTCAGAACTTCAATGGCGTCACCAGGAAGGCCCGTCTGTCGTCTCGCTTGTACGTAAGGTCTGCACCGGGCGTCGAAGACAGGTCGACAGTCAGGGCATCGGTCCGTCGCAGCCGTCAGGAGGCGGGAATCTTCGCAGGGAAAAACTTCGGGCCACTTATTTCGACAACAGGATCGATGAAGCGGGGTGCACCTTCCCTCGGAGATTTCACACGAAGTTCCTCACGATCATCAGGCTTTGGACCGGTACCGCTGAAGTCGCCCCACGTTGGGCGCCAACTGAAGGACTGGACTTTTAACAGTACCAGCGGTGCCAGGGAACAACACCTATAACCTTCATGGGATACCTGTTTCGGCGCACAAATTACAGAGACACGGGATACTTCCTTCGGCGTCAAAGATCAGCGTTTATTACTGCAGGGAGGCAAAAGTCACAAGAAGTACAACAGTGTGTAGGTTCTGAGAGTCTGCTTCGAATTGTGTATGTAGATCGCTCTCTTTTATACAGAATGTTGCCATTGCATAACATGTGGACAAAAGATTACAATCCAGTTCCCACAGTAGACTTCAAAAGGGTCGCTTTCATGTGTTCAGAATCCCGGAACATAATTACAATAGCCATGCCGGTTCCCAACTGTAAAAGTACATCTTCCCACCATTAGGCACACCCATTAGAGTTGTAAATGACAAAGAAGAAGAGACAAGAGCAGCTGCAAGGAAGTCAGACACGTGTAGAGAAAAGAGTGTGGGGGTAATATCGGAAGCATGATCGTAGGATCAAAGAGTTGGATCCCGTCGCCTGCACGGCTGTCACAATAGGCCGGCACGGCCAGATTACCCTCAAGCTGAGCCATCTGCCTTTGCTGTGTCATTCCTCCGGCCATAAAGACGCATGAAAGGAACATGCGTCTTCCGCAAGGCTTGGGAACTAGAGGGTCAAGGGGCGAACAGTTACCTGCTCGCTGACTACGTGAGGGCAAGAAACAAAATGGATGCCGTATCTAAAATGGAACCCGAGGGTTCAGATGAAGAACACGTAATATTAGACGAACCCTGGCAGGTAGTGTAGCGAAATTTCGCACACTTGCCGAACTCGCCATTTACGGTTCGTAGATACCAAACTCGTCCATATTCGGCAATGCCCAGAACATCGTAATAATTTTTGCGGAACCTCACAGTGCTCTCTCATGTCTTGCTACACTCTGTGTTGTCAGCTCCTCACTGTCAGTATTTACAATTTCAGTAGGGTAAATATTAGTATTTTTGCTCACTGCAAAGGGAATGAACACTGTTAGTCCTATCCAAACTAATATCAGTATAACTATACTACATACACATACCTTGCAGCATGTTTTGCAACAGCTGCGACTAGGTCTACCATTCACGCTTGAATCAGACATTTTGGCTCAGAAGAAGTTTCTCAACCCCTCTTTGTGACTTTACACGAGTAGCTTACTTTGTGCAAATTCACGGTGGCTCGTCTTCTTCTTCGGCAGAGTACTCAGGGACGGGTTCTCCGTCGCTCTCGTCAGTTAGATCAAGATCTTCAAATTCTTCCAAAACGAGCGTCCATTCAGGTGACTTGTATTTTTTGTTTTGTCTCTTTATTCGATCACTTCTTCTTTTGGAGGTACCTTCTTGTTGTTCAGCTATGCGAGCACTTCTCCTTTCTTCTGCACGTTTTTCTTCCACCGTTTTTATCCTTAGCCTCAATTTCTTTACAAAGCCAGGCTCAATGTGCTTTCTTTTCTTAAGTCTTTTAGTTGGCACTTGGACTTCGTTTTCTTCTCTTGCCCTCTTGTTCTCCTTAGTCGGTGGCAATTCTGCTTCAGTTTCTCCCTCTTCTATCTGACTAGTTCCAGGGCTAGCATCTATTTCTTCTGCCTGGTTACTAATCTGGCCTTGTTCAGGACAGTTTTGTGTTTGTTTTTCAAATGTCTCTGTTTCTGTTTCCTGAACACGTTCTTCTAATCCTATCTGATCCTGTTCAAGCACTTCGATCTTTGGACTTTCTTCTGCTCGAACTATTACGCTATGTCTAGTCTGTCCCTTTCCGACATCAGGAGTCAGTGGAGGAGTATCAATCACTTGCTCTGTATCAATCACTTGTTCTGTATCAATCACTTGTTCTGTCCCTGTCTGACCTTCTCCTTCCTCAGTTTTGATGTGAATCTCAAGATCCTGAGGTTCTTCGCCTGTGCCTTGCTTTTCCTCTCTAGTCCACTCTCTACCTTCCCAAAGTCGCTCACTTGTTCGAAAGGGGTCTTCAGTGAGATCAATCAATGGTATTCACTCCTCTGGCCATATGCTCGGCAGCTCGTCTTCAGCTACTTCTGGCTCAGCTTCTTGGACCCCTTCAGCAGGCTGGGCTCTTGGTAGTTCGTTATCAACTATTCTTGGGAAAACGTCTGCTGATTCTGCAGCTCGACTGGTACTGGGCTGTACGTCGTCAGCTACTTCTGGTCTGGCTCCTGCAGAGTTCTCTGCTGGACGCCCTTCTTCTTCAGGCTCTCCGTCTGGTAATACCTTCTGGGTGTGGATGGCGTGTACCCAATGTGGAACCCCTGCACACTTTACTGCTGTGGTTGTTACCAGGATCACCTGACGCTTCTCTCCCCACCTGGGCTCCAGGCAGCTCTTCCGAGTATGCTTCTTTATCTTGACCCAGTCCCCCGGGACCAGTTTGTGGAGAGGAGTCGTTGGATTGAGGATGGCGTCTTCTCCGATCTGGCGAGAGATAGAACGCACTTGGTCACCTAATCTCTTGCAGTATTCAAGCACCAAATCATCAGTAATACTCAACAGTTTGCTTCCTGGTACCCATGCTTGTCTCATCACTCTTCCCATCAGGATTTCATGGGGACTTAGGCCTGTCTTGCGGTCAGGAACACTTCGGAGTCCCATCAGGACCAAGGGCAGGGCCTTCACCCAGGTCATGCCAGATGCATCACACAGTTTTGCTAGTCTGTTTTTGATAGTTCCATTTACTTGTTCCACTATTCCAGAAGCCTCTGGACGGTATGCACAATGAAGCTTTTGTGAGATTCCAAAGGCCTTACAGAGTTCGTCGATCACCTCATTCTGAAAATGTCGGCCTCTATCTGATTCAATAGTGACTGGAACCCCGAACCTAGGTATCAGTTCTTTCAGTAAACACTTAGCTACTGTCATTGCGTCATTTTGGGGAGTAGGGAAGGCTTCCACCCACTTCGAAAATAAACAGACCATGACAAGGACATATCGCTTCCCTTCACAACGGGGCATGGTGATGAAATCAACCTTATTCTCACAAAGGGACCCCCTGACCTCCCAAGTTTTCCCAGTTCCACCGCAGTTTTCTTGCCTGCGTTCATCCTTTGACATGGCAGGCACCTCTGGCAGAGGGACTCTGCTACTTTCCTGAACTTTTTACTGTACCAAGTCTGTTGGAACACTAGAATCATGGCGTCCCTACCAATGTGTGATCCTTCATGTATCAATCTCGCCATCGTGCTAAGTAAGTGTCTAGGTAACACAGGCATACCAGTTGGGCCTAAGATGACACCATCCACACGTCTTGGTCTACACCCATCTTCCTTCCACTTCTCTCTCTCTTGCCAAGGTGCCGCCTGCTGCCACTCTTTCACTTCATCCCATGTAGGCACTTCTTCAAACACTTGGAGTTGGCAGCTGGTTCCTGGCCCCCCTCGTTTTGGATTTATGATATACCGATCTCTGGCGCACCATTGGGCCACTCGATCAGCAAAATCATTTCCCAGTGATACAGTGTCCATGCCCTTCTTATGAGCAACACATTTTACCACTGCCAGTTCCTTTGGTAACTGGATTGCCTCTAAAAGGTCTTGAACAACTTTTCCATTTCGAATAGGGGTACCTGATGAAGTCAGGAACTCCCTCTGTAGCCATAACTGGCCAAAGTCATGCACAACCCCATAACAGTACTGACTGTCAGTATACACTGTTATGCGTAGGTTTTTCCCAATTTTGCAAGCTTTTATCATAGCGATCAATTCGGCTACTTGTGCAGACTTTACGTCAAATAGATAACCTGCTTCTTCAATTTTGGTTAAGGAGACTACCGCATAGGCAGCACTCAGGCCTCCTTGTTCATGTCTTAGACATGAACCATCTACAAATAATTCCTTGTCATGCACAGGCAATGGTGTTTCTTTAATGTCTGGGCGTGGCTTGGTGTTGAACTCTGTTAAATCAATGCAATCATGCTCATCATCCACCCCACCTTCCATATCCATTGGGTCGGGGAGCAAAGTGGCGGGGTTCAGAATACTGCACCTAACAATGTTTACATTTGCAGCACCCACAAGAATCCTCTCGTATTTAGTCAGCCGACTAGGGGTGAGATACTGAGTCTTCGTCCTGGTAAGTAAAATTACCACTCCATGTGGAACATACACAGTTACAGGATGTCCCATGACAATGGACTCACTCTGCTCTAAACTTGCGCAGGTAGCAGCTACGGCTTTCAGACAACCTGGTAATCCAGCAGCCACTGGATCCAGGGTGGCAGAGAAATATGCCACAGGCCTTCTGGTTGTGCCATGTTCTTGAGTTAGGACTGACAACGCGCAATTATTGCGAGTGTCACAGAATAGGGCAAATTCCTTGGAATAGTCTGGCATTCCCAACGCAGGGGCTGCACACAGACAATCTCGCAGTTTGGTGAAGGCTGTTAAGCTTTCATCATCCCATTCTACAATATCTGGTGTTCCTCTCTTGGTCATTTTTATCAAGTGCCTAGCTAGGACTGCAAATCCCAGAATCCATTGCCTGCAGTATCCTATCACTCCCAGGAACATTCTGATCTCTTTCTGAGTACGGGGTAACTGCATCTTTTGAATTATTCTCACTCTTTCTGATGTCACTTTCCTGACCCCTTTCTCTATCTGGTGCCCCAGATATTTCACTGATTTTGCACAGAACTGTAATTTGTCAGGGGCCACTTTATGTCCCTTCTCACTCAGGTGATTCAGTAGGGCAATGGTGTCAATCACACAATCCCTATGACTTTTAGACGCCACCAAGAGGTCGTCTATGTATTGCACTAGGACAGAGTTCCCAGGTAAGACCAAAGTTTCCAAACATTTTTTCAAGATCTGATTAAAGATAGAGGGGCTCTCTGTGTACCCTTGAGGGACCCGGTTCCAGACATACACGTGACCATTGAAGGCAAATGAGAAAAGAAATTTGCAAGGGAATGGAAAAGAATGCATGACATAGGTCTATCACAGTGAACCACTCAGCATCCCAGGGAATCTGATACAGAATCACTGCTGAGTTCGGGACAATAGGGCAGCAGGGGACCACTATCTTGTTGACTTTTCGTAGGTCCTGCACTACTCTGTACTTGCCACTAGGCTTCTTGATGCCCATAATCGGGGAGTTGCATGGGCTACTCATTACTTCCTGTATGATGTTTCCTTCTACAATTTCTGTATTTCCAGAGTGACACCTGCTCTCACTTCTGCATTCATCCTGTAGGGTTTAGTATTGGGGTATACTGCATTGTCCTTTATTGCTATCTGTATGGGGTCCACGTTTTTCATTAACCCTACATCTTTCCCAGTAAAGTCCCATACTTCTGGCTTCACTGCTTCTTGGAGTTCTTTGGGCAAATCCTGCATAGTCATTCGTTTAATCTCTGAGTCAGGTCTGATTAACATTAATTTATAAATGCCGTCTTCATCTGGAGTCTGAATTTCAACACCCTTTGGTGTGCAAAAGATGGTACAGTTCATTTTGCACAGCAAATCACGTCCCAGTAAGTTCACTGGACTGGTGTCGCAAACGACAAATCTATGCATTTCCTTAAAGTTTCCAATTGAGATCTCCATGGGCTTGGTAACAGGAGTACCAATCAATTGATTAGATACACCCACTACTTGGATGGCTTCTCCCGAGAGGGGTAGGTTTGGAACGTCCACTGTTCTCACAGTAGAACGGGTAGCACCAGTATCCAACAGAAAAGTGACATCATTTCCGTCAACCTTCCCTTCAATGTATGGTCCGGACTGGTCTACCGGCAAGGAGGCGCCAAGTACGCACTCCTCGTCCTCCCCTCTCAGGCCCCGTCAGTACTGGTCATCACAAAGGAAGGTATCATTTAACAAATACTGCAAAGTTGCTGCATTTCTGTTCTCATTGCTTTCCCAGACTTCTATCTCATCACCCCCTGTGCCTTTTCCCTTATGTACTTGCTTTGGAGCTCGGGGCACCTGAACCGTTTTTACCTGTGGTTGAGTCTTTCTTGGTCTTTCTTTCTGCGTCTGTGGAGTTAAATCAGGTGTTTTGGGGTTATCGTCAGGCAAATAAGGACACTCGTTACGCCAGTGTCCAATTTCTCCGCACTGGTGACAGGGAAATTTCTTCATAGCCTCTTCCCTGCTCATTTTGGGCCGGGGCTTACCTCCTCCCCCACCCCCAGGACCTTGGTTCTGAGTGTTTTTGACCATATTACTCAACTGTTTTTCCTGCTGTTCTGCGAGCTTCACTTGAGCCCACATGACCTTCTCTTTGAGAGCCTTTTTCTTTTCTGCCATCTCGTCCTCGCAGTACTTTGCGTACCGCAGGACCTCGTCTATCTTTTTGGACTGCCAACAAATTTTGTTATCTTTTATCCACTGACAAATTTCAGGCCTTAACCCATTTACAAACCTGTAAATAAAATGCGTCATATCCTTCATCTCGATGTTATCTATACCACTGTATGTTTTAAACACCTGCAACAGCCTTTCATAATAGGAGTGCACTGTCTCGTCTCTCTCCTGCGTGGTTCTATCTATCCTGGTCCAATCAGTTTCCTTTGCGGGCACCTTATTTTTCAAATGCAGAATTACTTGTTCGTATTTTTTCATCACTTCAATCGACGGCTCCCCTGTGTTAGAGTCCCTCGGGTACTCCTCACTAGGCCAGGCTATGGCTATTTTACACTCAGTCCATAGATCTACCGGGACCACAATATCGAAAAATCCATCCAGGTCTTTCCACAGGCATTTTTGCACCTTTACGAACCTTTCCACCTGCCGGTACCAGTCAACTGGCTTTTCGCGCAATTTTGGGAAATCGTTAGTAAAGGACACAATATCCTGTCTGGACCATGGAACGTGCACATACCTCCCACCTGGTACTTCACGCATGGGGCATAACGTTTCGGGCTTGTCTACTTCTCTCAAAGGGAACTCAGGGGTCGCTTGTCTGGATCAAGCCTCATCTTTCTTTCGTGCCCACCTGCTTTTCCATTTTTCCACGTCTCCCCATTTTTGCAAAATTGCAAGCAACTCTTTAATCTGCAACTTTTTCCCTGACACGTTCAAGTTCTCTATATCTTTGTCTGAAAATTCAGCTCTGTAAGGCTTTTGCAAGGGCTTGGATCTTGAAATATCTACCCCCATACTAGCTGCAGTGTCTGTCAGTTTTTCGTGGAGCACTCTGGTACTTCTGGTAAGGCTTTTACACATAAACAACAACTCTTCTTCAGAGTAGGTATTTAACCTGTCTAATCCCACATTTCCTGCCATTAATTCCTCTATTTCTACCCTCAGTTTGTAGAGGTCTAAAGGTTTCGTTTGCGGAGTCTGTTTTTCTAATTCACGACTCCAATTTTCAATTTTCTCCGGAGTTACCAAAGAAACACTCCTAGTACCTGACGTTGATTCTAATTTAATTTCTTTCGCATTAAAAGGATTATGCCTCTTCTGCACTCCCTTCCCGGTCTGTTTGTTTGGCAGGTCCAAGAACACCACTTCGGATTCGCACTCACTGGACTGATCGTCTATCAGTAGGGGCTCCTGCCTCGGCGGGGCCATGATTGGGTTCATAACTGGAGGGTTTGGACTTCCCTGATTATTCCCATACAACGGAACCACTGGTCCGATTGTTACCGGAATAGTCAAAGCCTCAGGACTGGTATTTAACTGGGATATTTTCTGAATTATTTCTGTCCTCTGCCTAGCTATGGCCTCTTGCTCCCTTTCATCCAGTACTCTTCCTAAGGTTCGGTCAGGTATTATCTGTGGGGTCAGGTGAGGGGTAAAACTCGGGGCAGTAGGATGCGTCTCACTTAGTCCTCCACCATAATTTGGTTTTGGGAACAAAGTTCCTGTGCCAAATGGTCTGCGCTCTTCCCCATATGGAGGCTGCAAAAAGGGCATTCCTGAACTTAATGGCTTTTCTTTGTTTTCATAAAGAGGTCTGGGGAAAAAGGCTCTTTCACGGGAATATTTCTCCTCCGGGCTCACGGGCACTCTAGGATATATATCTCGTACCTCCACGGGTCCGGGATTCTCAAAATAGGGCAGTACCTGACCTCCTCCCCCTCTACCTAGGGATCTGTCCTCCTCCTTAATAGATGGACGCTGGGGATTCTCTCCTGTACTGGAAGGTCGGGCTCCCTCATTATAAGGGGGCGGGCTTCGCGTAAAAATGTCATCTAATAATTCATCGTCTGACTCCCCAAGCGCTCCCCAATGCTTACTCTTTTCTGTCTTTTTCTCTCCCGCAGAAGGGGTACCCGCTGGCATCATGGGAAACAGACCCTCAACAATCATGCTCTGTCTCCACTGTTTCATCCTTTTATCCCTGGTCTCTTGTTTCAGCCTTGGGTACCACTTGGTCAGACCTTTGTCCATCCGAGGTTTCTCTCTTTCAAAAGCCTCAATCTCCCATTCCTCTAATGCCTCATACTGTGTTAGTCTCGGTCTGGGATGTAATTCATTCATTCGGGTCCTCAAATTAAATAAAATCCTACCATTGAAAGTACCGTCTAACGGAAAAGCCAATATCCCGTCATCTTTTGTGTACTTTACCCAATTTTCCAACCACACACAGGTATTGTACCCTCGGTCAAACATCATGAACGAGGCGGGAGTATTCGGTGGTGGGACAATAACGCCCTCTCTGGATTTAATCGATTTGTCCGTTTTGAAATAATTCTTTACCCTATTTACAAGGGACATTTTTCTCTTAGTTCCGTACATAATATCGTATCTCTTAGCTTTCCACTGATCCCTTTCAAACCCTTGGTTTCTTGGATCGGGTCTAGTCTCTGGACAATACGAGTGCCACATACGATTTCTACGCTTAATTTTGTTTACAAAGCTACCTCCAATCAGAATGCGCCTTGCAATTGCGTGCGACCAATGGGGTGCACACGTTCAAATAATTTCGGCCAATGGGTGCGCGGCCCCTTCGTGAGACTGTCCTCAGACTCCGGCGCTTCACCCCTCCTTTACAATTCCAGCCCCGCTACCCACCCGCTGCTTCTACCAATCCCAGCGCGGCACGGAGTGACGTCAGAGACACTTCGCGACTGACTCCCTCCCTTCACAAGGTAACGGAAACTTTCTTTCTTTTTAAAGTGCTAGTGCTTGGTTATTTTACAACAAATACACATTCGCCACAGTGCTCAAGTGTCTAGACAGAGAAAGAGTTATTTTACTGCAAGTAAACTACTTCCATTTACTTTTCACGCGCTGCGGGTAGATCTCTTCCGCCTACCCTTCACTCTAGCATCGGTGAACCTGTTATTCCCCTAAACTCATCCACTTCTCCGGGATATATCCGAGTCTAAGGTTTCCCAGCGGACCCCTCTGCTTTCACCCAAGCTCCGAGGAACCTGCTACTCTTCCGATGTGACCCTTACTAGGTTACGCCACTATGGGAATTTTGCCAATGAACCTCGTTACTGACATTTATTCACACATGTATTCAGAAAAACCCTAGTTAGTGCTTCCCGGTTATCCTAACCTGCACCTAACTTTCCTTAAGCCTGCAAACTCAAGGCAATGGATTCTATTCACCACTTGCCTTTTCAATTCCCCGGGGAGTTCGGACAACAATGAACGAGACGGTTTACAAATGCATGGATTAATACATATAACAATATAAGAACAAGAATAACAATGATAAAACAATTCATGAATTTCAAAAAGCAACCCCTTTCAAGAGAGTGATCAGTTCCCTCGGAATGGCCGCTCTTGTAGCAGCATTAATATACTAGCAGCTACCGACTTAACTAGCCTAACTAATCCTGCCTAACCTTTAACTAGTCCCTAACCATCCTCTGCTAGCCAGAAAAACTGATAGAGCGCGCGAGGTCACCCAACCAATAATTTCGCAGTTTCCGGCTTCGGGCCCATATATTTCAATTCACAATATACATTGACCGGGTGACTTCACGGGCTGCTACCAATTTGTGTGAATTCCCTACTGTTATTTCTCAGCGTACCCGACTTACCATCCACCGACACGGGTACCTATGACCACAACGGATCAGGGAGCTTGCTGTAAAAGGAAAGGCAGCAAAATACAAACTCAAAATGACATTCAATACTGTTGTAAATGACCACGGACAACTGGAAGTTTTAAAATCTTTATCTAAAGTTCGTTTTCTTCTAGCATGAGATTTACAAGAATAAGGCAATCAATAATCAAGATAACGAAAAGTACATAACTATAGAGAAATAAAGTCAGGGTAATCATGGAAATGCTAATATGAGATGCAACAGAAAACGCTCTGCATTCAGGGTAAAAGTTCTTTGGACAGTTTAAGTAAGGCCGTTCTAGACCATATCAGGAAATGACAAACTGCAATGCAAAATATGATTTCTAACAGGTAGGGTAGCATGGGAACACGTTATGAAATTATGCAAATGACTTTACGTTTCAATAGTTGCGGCAAAAAGCATGGAAAAATCAACATATGCAAAGGTGTCTCTTTATTAAAGCAAAGACAGAAAAATAGAAAGGTGCAAGTTTAAAGATTTTAGAGCAATATTTACCTAGACTGGTGTGGAAACCAAACCCTGGCCACGGGTCAGTTAAGAACAGGAAACCCTCAAGGAAGGATACCCCTCAATGGACAGCAGGTGCAGAATGGACACCCAGGACAGGACAGGAAACCCTCAGATTAGGAATCAGGACAGGACCTCAGGACAGGACAGGAAACCCTCAGGACAGGACCAGCACCCACAGTTCGGAAGCAACGCCTGCGCTCCACCCTCTCTGCAGCTATCGATCAAGACCCCGATTGGGTCAGCGAACTCCCAGCAAAGTGCTTCGCCAGCACTTTAAGGTTCAGTAGAACCTTAGTCTATGGTCAATTTCGGACATAGTGCTCCGCAGATCTCTGTATCTTCAGTCACCTATTGAGTGCGATGGGTCAGTGACAGGTCAGCTAAACCAGACAAGTCGGACGATTTCCCTAGGCGAACCCAGGGTAGATATACAGTTTGGGGACGGTGTACCACCCCCCAATGTTGCAAAGTGTCAGAATCCCTCAATTTGGATTGGTCCTAAGATAGGATTTGGGTAACACACCAATCAGAACACACTATTTGGAGGCCTTATTTACATCTCTGGGCACCGCCTAGCAAGATTGGGGTTCCCATGAGAAAATTGCGCAGAATACAGGGAAAGAATACATTTTAGCAACATAATAGAACAATATCGTGATGCTGCGGGGCGAAGGTACTGCTTCCCAGGGTGGCTTCTGGTATCAACCTTCTTTGGCAGCAATTCAATGCCATGATGGCTCCTGGCGAGTCTGCGCACAAGTACCCTCCAAGATGGACTCCCCAGCCCAGCACCCCTCAGAGTTGAGGATACATGAAAAGTAAGCGAAAACAAATTAATTCATAGAAATAACGATATGAAAACACATCATTGGGTTTGTACTTTCAACTTATCACTAAAAATATACTTATGCAGTCTAAATGTTAGCTACATATATACGGGCACAAGAGCAGTGGCACGAGCAGTACCACGGTACTGGCAAAGCTACGTATTACGCATGCGCAACTATTTCCCTCCAAACCTGCAAACACATCAGGACACGTGAGTGTGACTGACGCATGCGCAGACACTTATTTCAAAGCAGCGGCCATTTTATTGACTCAAATTAATCATATTAATAATACACATAGGCAAGCTTCATGGACTTTGTTTAAACATGAAATAAACGTTAGTAAGATGTACAAATTATTACTTTGTTACACATGAACGAGGTTCATGAATTCGGCAAGTCGCAAATGCGAAGCTTTGCTTCATCAATCCCCTCTTTGATGATATTTACTATCATCACAAAATAAATGGAACCAGATGCCAACTTCTCACACTTTATACAGCTCTATTTCTTCCAGCAAACGATTCAGCTTCTCTTTCTAATTTTTAGTAGGGTGAGAATTCTTCACCCTTTTGTAGATCTGATTATTTATCTCCTCCAATTCAAGCTCATCCACACTTCGTTTCACCCCTCTCGCATTCACTTGATGCTTTCTGGTGTGCTTACGGCATTTGCAACAGACAAATATGAAGAATAGGATGAGACCTATAATTCCAATTGGCATCAGTACCTTAAACAATAAGCTTTTACCTACGCTAGCAAGCCAATGACCTACATTTGAGAGACCATCTACCAGTCTCTTCCAGGCACTGTCAACCTCGAGTGGTTTGAGTTCCCTTTCCAAATTAGTAATGTTTTTCACGTATCTTTTGAGCTGTACACTTTTGTCCGGAATATAAGTGCAACAATGTTGCACCTTCAACATCCGGCAGACTCTGCCCTCTTTTGCTAATAAGGTGTCAAGAGCAAGCCTGTTCTGCAAAACCAGTGATCGGATCGCAACCATTTCGGTATTGACCAGCAGAAATCCATGAGCTGTGTCAGTAGACAACACATCCACTATAGTGGACAATTTGCAAATTCTGTGAGTGTTCAGAACCACTCCCACTCCAGGTATCAGTGCACTGAAAATACTACCCATTATTTCACCTACACTTTCTCTTTTACTACGCACTAAGCCATTAGTATTTTCACTGCTTCCAGCAACTCCATTCACATGGTATATTTTCGGGAAGACAATGCCAAAGTAGCAGCTTCCATACCAGTGATCCGGCAATTTGAAATAAGCCTTGTCCCCGCAAATATAATAAATTCCAGGAAACACAGGCTCTGACCCATTTTTGAAACCCCAACCTCCAATTACCTTGTAATTATGTTCGCATTCACTGGAACCAATGAAAATGTTATTATAATAGCTAGTCTTCTCGCGGTGAAGACATAGCTTGCCTTTCTTTTCAAAATCCAGCAACAGAGCAGGACCCGCCCCACCAGTTGAGGTGCCTTCCATGTTCTCTGCCCATCTTGGTCTTTTCTGTCTTTCGTCATCTGCCTTTCTTTGTATTTTAATTCTCCTTTTCTCTGCCATGCTCAGGAACATCTTTTCCTGCTCACGCAAAGAACAAGTCAAGTTATCTCTGTGTGCGTCACCTATGTCGATATTACCTATAGTCAGAAAGTATTCGCCCATATAGCGAGTAACGTCACTTTTGGTATGTACAGGATTCAAGTTCCCACGTATAGGAAGTTCAGAAAAGATCACGTCATTGTTAGAGTAATAGTACTGTAACGGTCCTCTTTTGTAAAATAAACTAGCTAAAATGCTACAGGAGATTCCATATGTCAAGGGCAGGTGATGGTATGTCACGCCTTCAGCTATAGCTTCATGCAGACATAGCAATCTTCAATTTCCATAGTCTCTACATAGTGTATTAACAAGTTTGCGAAAACATTTAAATGTGTCTTGTTCTTAACTCCGTGATAATGTAGTCCTCCCTCATCTGATGCTTCTAAGTCTTGTTTTGTTTGTCTCAGTGCTCTCTCATGTCTTGCTACACTCTGTGTTGTCAGCTCCTCACTGTCAGTATTTACAATTTCAGTAGGGTAAATATTAGTATTTTTGCTCACTGCAAAGGGAATGAACACTGTTAGTCCTATCCAAACTAATATCAGTATAACTATACTACATACACATACCTTGCAGCATGTTTTGCAACAGCTGTGACTAGGTCTACCATTCACGCTTGAATCAGACATTTTGGCTCAGAAGAAGTTTCTCAACCCCTCTTTGTGACTTTACACGAGTAGCTTACTTTGTGCAAATTCACGGTGGCTCGTCTTCTTCTTCGGCAGAGTACTCAGGGACGGGTTCTCCGTCGCTCTCGTCAGTTAGATCAAGATCTTCAAATTCTTCCAAAACGAGCGTCCATTCAGGTGACTTGTATTTTTTGTTTTGTCTCTTTATTCGATCACTTCTTCTTTTGGAGGTACCTTCTTGTTGTTCAGCTATGCGAGCACTTCTCCTTTCTTCTGCACGTTTTTCTTCCACCGTTTTTATCCTTAGCCTCAATTTCTTTACAAAGCCAGGCTCAATGTGCTTTCTTTTCTTAAGTCTTTTAGTTGGCACTTGGACTTCGTTTTCTTCTCTTGCCCTCTTGTTCTCCTTAGTCGGTGGCAATTCTGCTTCAGTTTCTCCCTCTTCTATCTGACTAGTTCCAGGGCTAGCATCTATTTCTTCTGCCTGGTTACTAATCTGGCCTTGTTCAGGACAGTTTTGTGTTTGTTTTTCAAATGTCTCTGTTTCTGTTTCCTGAACACGTTCTTCTAATCCTATCTGATCCTGTTCAAGCACTTCGATCTCTGGACTTTCTTCTGCTCGAACTATTACGCTATGTCTAGTCTGTCCCTTCCCGACATCAGGAGTCAGTGGAGGAGTATCAATCACTTGCTCTGTATCAATCACTTGTTCTGTATCAATCACTTGTTCTGTCCCTGTCTGACCTTCTCCTTCCTCAGTTTTGATGTGAATCTCAAGATCCTGAGGTTCTTCGCCTGTGCCTTGCTTTTCCTCTCTAGTCCACTCTCTACCTTCCCAAAGTCGCTCACTTGTTCGAATGGGGTCTTCAGTGAGATCAATCAATGGTATCCACTCCTCTGGCCATATGCTCGGCAGCTCGTCTTCAGCTACTTCTGGCTCAGCTTCTTGGACCCCTTCAGCAGGCTGGGCTCTTGGTAGTTCGTTATCAACTATTCTTGGGCCAACGTCTGCTGATTCTGCAGCTTGACTGGTACTGGGCTGTACGTCGTCAGCTACTTCTGGTCTGGCTCCTGCAGAGTTCTCTGCTGGACGCCCTTCTTCTTCAGGCTCTCCGTCTGGTAATACCTTCTGGGTGTGGCTGGCGTGTACCCAATGTGGAACCCCTGCACACTTTACTGCTGTGGTTGTTACCAGGATCACCTGACGCTTCTCTCCCCACCTGGGCTCCAGGCAGCTCTTCCGAGTATGCTTCTTTATCTTGACCCAGTCCCCCGGGACCAGTTTGTGGAGAGGAGTCGTTGGATTGAGGATGGCGTCTTCTCCGATCTGGCGAGAGATAGAACGCACTTGGTCACCTAATCTCTTGCAGTATTCAAGCACCAAATCATCAGTAATACTCAACAGTTTGCTTCCTGGTACCCATGCTTGTCTCATCACTCTTCCCATCAGGATTTCATGGGGACTTAGGCCTGTCTTGCGGTCAGGAACACTTCGGAGTCCCATCAGGACCAAGGGCAGGGCCTTCACCCAGGTCATGCCAGATGCATCACACAGTTTTGCTAGTCTGTTTTTGATAGTTCCATTTACTTGTTCCACTATTCCAGAAGCCTCTGGACGGTATGCACAGTGAAGCTTTTGTGAGATTCCAAAGGCCTTACAGAGTTCGTCGATCACCTCATTCTGAAAATGTCGGCCTCTATCTGATTCAATAGTGACTGGAACCCCGAACCTAGGTATCAGTTCTTTCAGTAAACACTTAGCTACTGTCATTGCATCATTTTGGGGAGTAGGGAAGGCTTCCACCCACTTCGAAAATAAACAGACCATGACAAGGACATATCGCTTCCCTTCACAACGGGGCATGGTGATGAAATCAACCTTACTCTCACAAAGGGACCCCCTGACCTCCCAATTTTTCCCAGTTCCACCGCAGTTTTCTTGCCTGCGTTCATCCTTTGACATGGCAGGCACCTCTGGCAGAGGGACTCTGCTACTTTCCTGAACTTTTTACTGTACCAAGTCTGTTGGAACACTAGAATCATGGCGTCCCTACCAATGTGTGATCCTTCATGTATCAATCTCGCCATCGTGCTAAGTAAGTGTCTAGGTAACACAGGCATACCAGTTGGGCCTAAGATGACACCATCCACACGTCTTGGTCTACACCCATCTTCCTTCCACTTCTCTCTCTCTTGCCAAGGTGCCGCCTGCTGCCACTCTTTCACTTCATCCCATGTAGGCACTTCTTCAAACACTTGGAGTTGGCAGCTGGTTCCTGGCCCCCCTCGTTTTGGATTTATGATATACCGATCTCTGGCGCACCATTGGGCCACTCGATCAGCAAAATCATTTCCCAGTGATACAGTGTCCATGCCCTTCTTATGAGCAACACATTTTACCACTGCCAGTTCCTTTGGTAACTGGATTGCCTCTAAAAGGTCTTGAACAACTTTTCCATTTCGAATAGGGGTACCTGATGAAGTCAGGAACTCCCTCTGTAGCCATAACTGGCCAAAGTCATGCACAACCCCATAACAGTACTGACTGTCAGTATACACTGTTATGCGTAGGTTTTTCCCAATTTTGCAAGCTTTTATCATAGCGATCAATTCGGCTACTTGTGCAGACTTTACGTCAAATAGATAACCTGCTTCTTCAATTTTGGTTAAGGAGACTACCGCATAGGCAGCACTCAGGCCTCCTTGTTCATGTCTTAGACATGAACCATCTACAAATAATTCCTTGTCATGCACAGGCAATGGTGTTTCTTTAATGTCTGGGCGTGGCTTGGTGTTGAACTCTGTTAAATCAATGCAATCATGCTCATCATCCACCCCACCTTCCATATCCATTGGGTCGGGGAGCAAAGTGGCGGGGTTCAGAATACTGCACCTAACAATGTTTACATTTGCAGCACCCACAAGAATCCTCTCGTATTTAGTCAGCCGACTAGGGGTGAGATACTGAGTCTTCGTCCTGGTCAGTAAAATTACCACTCCATGTGGAACATACACAGTTACAGGATGTCCAATGACAATGGACTCACTCTGCTCTAAACTTGCGCAGGTAGCAGCTACTGCTTTCAGACAACCTGGTAATCCAGCAGCCACTGGATCCAGGGTGGCAGAGAAATATGCCACAGGCCTTCTGGCTGTGCCATGTTCTTGAGTTAGGACTGCCAACGCGCAATTATCACGAGTGTCACAGAATAGGGCAAATTCCTTGGAATAGTCTGGCATTCCCAACGCAGGGGCTGCACACAGACAATCTCGCAGTTTGGTGAAGGCTGTTAAGCTTTCATCATCCCATTCTACAATATCTGGTGTTCCTCTCTTGGTCATTTTTATCAAGGGCCTAGCTAGGACTGCAAATCCCAGAATCCATTGCCTGCAGTATCCTATCACTCCCAGGAACATTCTGATCTCTTTCTGAGTACGGGGTAACTGCATCTTTTGAATTATTCTCACTCTTTCTGATGTCACTTTCCTGACCCCTTTCTCTATCTGGTGCCCCAGATATTTCACTGATTTTGCACAGAACTGTAATTTGTCAGGGGCCACTTTATGTCCCTTCTCACTCAGGTGATTCAGTAGGGCAATGGTGTCAATCACACAATCCCTATGACTTTTAGACGCCACCAAGAGGTCGTCTATGTATTGCACTAGGACAGAGTTCCCAGGTAAGACCAAAGTTTCCAAACATTTTTTCAAGATCTGATTAAAGATAGAGGGGCTCTCTGTGTACCCTTGAGGGACCCGGTTCCAGACATACACGTGACCATTGAAGGCAAATGAGAAAAGAAATTTGCTATCTGGATGCAAGGGAATGGAAAAGAATGCATGACATAGGTCTATCACAGTGAACCACTCAGCATCCCAGGGAATCTGATACAGAATCACTGCTGGGTTCAGGACAATAGGGCAGGAGGGGACCACTATCTTGTTGACTTTTCGTAGGTCCTGCACTACTCTGTACTTGCCACTAGGCTTCTTGATGCCCATAATCGGGGAGTTGCATGGGCTACTCATTACTTCCTGTATGATGTTTCCTTCTAGCAAGTTCTGTATTTCCAGAGTGACACCTGCTCTCACTTCTGCATTCATCCTGTAGGGTTTAGTATTGGGGTATACTGCATTGTCCTTTATTGCTATCTGTATGGGGTCCACGTTTTTCATTAACCCTACATCTTTCCCAGTAAAGTCCCATACTTCTGGCTTCACTGCTTCTTGGAGTTCTTTGGGCAAATCCTGCATAGTCATTCGTTTAATCTCTGAGTCAGGTCTGATTAACATTAATTTATAAATGCCGTCTTCATCTGGAGTCTGAATTTCAACACCCTTTGGTGTGCAAAAGATGGTACAGTACATTTTGCACAGCAAATCACGTCCCAGTAAGTTCACTGGACTGGTGTCGCAAACGACAAATCTATGCATTTCCTTAAAGTTTCCAATTGAGATCTCCATGGGCTTGGTAACAGGAGTACTAATCAATTGATTAGATACACCCACTACTTGGATGGTTTCTCCCGAGAGGGGTAGGTTTGGAACGTCCACTGTTCTCACAGTAGAACGGGTAGCACCAGTATCCAACAGAAAAGTGACATCATTTCCGTCAACCTTCCCTTCAATGTATGGTCCGGACTGGTCTACCGGCAAGGAGGCGCCAAGTACGCACTCCTCGTCCTCCCCTCTCAGGCCCCGTCAGTACTGGTCATCACAAAGGAAGGTATCATTTAACAAATACTGCGAAGTTGCTGCATTTCTGTTCTCATTGCTTTCCCAGACTTCTATCTCATCACCCCCTGTGCCTTTTCCCTTATGTACTTGCTTTGGAGCTCGGGGCACCTGAACCGTTTTTACCTGTGGTTGAGTCTTTCTTGGTCTTTCTTTCTGCGTCTGTGGAGTTAAATCAGGATGTTTTGGGGTTATCGTCAGGCAAATAAGGACACTCGTTACGCCAGTGTCCAATTTCTCCGCACTGGTGACAGGAAAATTTCTTCATAGCCTCTTCCCTGCTCATTTTGGGCCGGGGCTTACCTCCTCCCCCACCCCCAGGACCTTGGTTCTGAGTGTTTTTGACCATATTACTCAACTGTTTTTCCTGCTGTTCTGCGAGCTTCACTTGAGCCCACATGACCTTCTCTTTGAGAGCCTTTTTCTTTTCTGCCATCTCGTCTATCTTTTTGGACTGCCAACAAATTTTGTTATCTTTTATCCACTGACAAATTTCAGGCCTTAACCCATTTACAAACCTGTAAATAAAATGCGTCATATCCTTCATCTCGATGTTATCTATACCACTGTATGTTTTAAACACCTGCAACAGCCTTTCATAATAGGAGTGCACTGTCTCGTCTCTCTCCTGCGTGGTTCTATCTATCCTGGTCCAATCAGTTTCCTTTGCGGGCACCTTATTTTTCAAATGCAGAATTACTTGTTCGTATTTTTTCATCACTTCAATCGACGGCTCCCCTGTGTTAGAGTCCCTCGGGTACTCCTCACTAGGCCAGGCTATGGCTATTTTACACTCAGTCCATAGATCTACCGGGACCACAATATCGAAAAATCCATCCAGGTCTTTCCACAGGCATTTTTGCACCTTTACGAACCTTTCCACCTGCCGGTACCAGTCAACTGGCTTTTCGCGCAATTTCGGGAAATCGTTAGTAAAGGACACAATATCCTGTCTGGACCATGGAACGTGCACATACCTCCCACCAGGTACTTCACGCATGGGGCATAACGTTTCGGGCTTGTCTACTTCTCTCAAAGGGAACTCAGGGGTCGCTTGTCTGGATCGAGCCTCATCTTTCTTTCGTGCCCACCTGCTTTTCCATTTTTCCACGTCTCCCCATTTTTGCAAAATTGCAAGCAACTCTTTAATCTGCAACTTTTTCCCTGACACGTTCAAGTTCTCTATATCTTTGTCTGAAAATTCAGCTCTGTAAGGCTTTTGCAAGGGCTTGGATCTTGAAATATCTACCCCCATACTAGCTGCAGTGTCTGTCAGTTTTTCGTGGAGCACTCTGGTACTTCTGGTAAGGCTTTTACACATAAACAACAACTCTTCTTCAGAGTAAGTATTTAACCTGTCTAATCCCACATTTCCTGCCATTAATTCCTCTATTTCTACCCTCAGTTTGTAGAGGTCTAAAGGTTTCGTTTGCGGAGTCTGTTTTTCTAATTCACGACTCCAATTTTCAATTTCCTCCGGAGTTACCAAAGAAACACTCCTAGTACCTGACGTTGATTCTAATTTAATTTCTTTCGCATTAAAAGGATTATGCCTCTTCTGCACTCCCTTCCCGGTCTGTTTGTTTGGCAGGTCCAAGAACACCACTTCGGATTCGCACTCACTGGACTGATCGTCTATCAGTAGGGGCTCCTGCCTCGGCGGGGCCATGATTGGGTTCATAACTGGAGGGTTTGGACTTCCCTGATTATTCCCATACAACGGAACCACTGGTCCGATTGTTACCGGAATAGTCAAAGCCTCAGGACTGGTATTTAACTGGGATATTTTCTGAATTATTTCTGTCCTCTGCCTAGCTATGGCCTCTTGCTCCCTTTCATCCAGTACTCTTCCTAAGGTTCGGTCAGGTATTATCTGTGGGGTCAGGTGAGGGGTAAAACTCGGGGCAGTAGGATGCGTCTCACTTGGTCCTCCACCATAATTTGGTTTTGGGAACAAAGTTCCTGTGCCAAATGGTCTGCGCTCTTCCCCATATGGAGGCTGCAAAAAGGGCATTCCTGAACTTAATGGCTTTTCTTCGTTTTCATAAAGAGGTCTGGGGAAAAAGGCTCTTTCACGGGAATATTTCTCCTCTGGGCTCACGGGCACTCTAGGATATATATCTCGTACCTCCGCGGGTCCGGGATTCTCAAAATAGGGCAGTACCTGACCTCCTCCCCCTCTACCTAGGGATCTGTCCTCCTCCTTAATAGATGGACGCTGGGGATTCTCTCCTGTACTGGAAGGTCGGGCTCCCTCATTATAAGGGGGCGGGCTTCGCGTAAAAATGTCATCTAATAATTCATCGTCTGACTCCCCAAGCGCTCCCCAATGCTTACTCTTTTCTGTCTTTTTCTCTCCCGCAGAAGGGGTACCCGCTGGCATCATGGGAAACAGACCCTCAACAATCATGCTCTGTCTCCACTGTTTCATCCTTTTATCCCTGGTCTCTTGTTTCAGCCTTGGGTACCACTTGGTCAGACCTTTGTCCATCCGAGGTTTCTCTCTTTCAAAAGCCTCAATCTTCCATTCCTCTAATGCCTCATACTGTGTTAGTCTCGGTCTGGGATGTAATTCATTCATTCGGGTCCTCAAATTAAATAAAATCCTACCATTGAAAGTACCGTCTAACGGAAAAGCCAATATCCCGTCATCTTTTGTGTACTTTACCCAATTTTCCAACCACACACAGGTATTGTACCCTCAAACATCATGAATGAGGCGGGAGTATTCGGTGGTGGGACAATAACGCCCTCTCTGGATTTAATCGGTTTGTCCGTTTTGAAATAATTCTTTACCCTATTTACAAGGGACATTTTTCTCTTAGTTCCGTACATAATATCGTATCTCTTAGCTTTCCACTGATCCCTTTCAAACCCTTGGTTTCTTGGATCGGGTCTAGTCTCTGGACAATACGAGTGCCACATACGATTTCTACGCTTAACTTTGTTTACAAAGCTACCTCCAATCAGAATGCGCCTTGCAATTCCGTGCGACCAATGGGGTGCACACGTTCAAATAATTGCGGCCAATGGGTGCGCGGCCGCTTCGTGAGACTGTCCTCACGCTCCGGCGCTTCACCCCTCCTTTACAATTCCAGCCCCGCTACCCGCCCGCTGCTTCTACCAATCCCAGCGCGGCACGGAGTGACGTCAGAGACGCTTCGCGACTGACTCCCTCCCTTCACAAGGTAACGGAAACTTTCTTTCTTTCTAAAGTGCTAGTGCTTGGTTATTTTACAACAAATAAACATTCGCCACAGTGCTCAAGTGTCTAGACAGAGAAAGAGTTATTTTACTGCAAGTAAACTACTTCCATTTACTTTTCACGCGCTGCGGGTAGATCTCTCCCGCCTACCCTTCACTCTAGCATCGGTGAACCTGTTTTTCCCCTAAACTCATCCACTTCTCCGGGATATATCCGAGTCTAAGGTTTCCCAGCGGACCCCTCTGCTTTCACCCAAGCTCCGAGGAACCTGCTACTCTTCCGATGTGACCCTTACTAGGTTACGCCACTATGGGAATTTTGCCAATGAACCTCGTTACTGACATTTATTCACACATGTATTCAGAAAAACCCTAGTTAGTGCTTCCTGGTTATCCTAACCTGCACCTAACTTTCCTTAAGCCTGCAAACTCAAGGCAATGGATTCTATTCACCACTTGCCTTTTCAATTCCCCGGGGAGTTCGGACAACAATGAACGAGACGGTTTACAAATGCATGGATTAATACATATAACAATATAAGAACAAGAATAACAATGATAAAACAATTCATGAATTTCAAAAAGCAACCCCTTTCAAGAGAGTGATCAGTTCCCTCGGAATGGCCGCTCTTGTAGCAGCATTAATATACTAGCAGCTACCGACTTAACTAGCCTAACTAATCCTGCCTAACCTTTAACTAGTCCCTAACCATCCTCTGCTAGCCAGAAAAACTGATAGAGCGCGCGAGGTCACCCAACCAATAATTTCGCCGTTTCCGGCTTCGGGCCCATATATTTCAATTCACAATATACATTGACCAGGTGACTTCACGGGCTGCTACCAATTTGTGTGAATTCCCTACTGTTATTTCTCAGCGTACCCGACTTACCATCCACCGACACGGGTACCTATGACCACAACGGATCAGGGAGCTAGCTGTAAAAGGAAAGGCAGCAAAATACAAACTCAAAATGACATTCAATACTGTTGTAAATGACCACGGACAACTGGAAGTTTTAAAATCTTTATCTAAAGTTCGTTTTCTTCTAGCATGAGATTTACAAGAATAAGGCAATCAATAATCAAGATAACGAAAAGTACATAACTATAGAGAAATAAAGTCAGGGTAATCATGGAAATGCTAATATGAGATGCAACAGAAAACGCTATGCATTCAGGGTAAAAGTTCTTTGGACAGTTTAAGTAAGGCCGTTCTAGACCATATCAGGAAATGACAAACTGCAATGCAAAATATGATTTCTAACAGGTAGGGTAGCATGGGAACACGTTATGAAATTATGCAAATGACTTTACGTTTCAATAGTTGCGGCAAAAAGCATGGAAAAATCAACATATGCAAAGGTGTCTCTTTATTAAAGCAAAGACAGAAAAATAGAAAGGTGCAAGTTTAAAGATTTTAGAGCAATATTTACCTAGACTGGTGTGGAAACCAAACCCTGGCCACGGGTCAGTTAAGAACAGGAAACCCTCAAGGAAGGATATCCCTCAATGGACAGCAGGTGCAGAATGGACACCCAGGACAGGACAGGAAACCCTCAGATTAGGAATCAGGACAGGACCTCAGGACAGGACAGGAAACCCTCAGGACAGGACCAGCACCCGCAGTTCGGAAGCAACGCCTGCGCTCCACCCTCTCTGCAGCTATCGATCAAGACCCCGATTGGGTCAGCGAACTCCCAGCAAAGTGCTTCGCCAGCACTTTAAGGTTCAGTAGAACCTTAGTCTATGGTCAATTTCGGACAGAGTGCTCCGCAGCTCTCTGTATCTTCAGTCACCTATTGAGTGCGATGGGTCAGTGACAGGTCAGCTAAACCAGACAAGTCGGACGATTTCCCTAGGCGAACCCAGGGTAGATATACAATTTGGGGATGGTGTACCACCCCCCAATGTTGCAAAGTGTCAGAATCCCTCAATTTGGATTGGTCCTAAGATAGGATTTGGGTAACACACCAATCAGAACACACTATTTGGAGGCCTTATTTACATCTCTGGGCACCGCCTAGCAAGATTGGGGTTCCCATGAGAAAATTGCGCAGAATACAGGGAAAGAATACATTTTAGCAACATAATAGAACAATATCGTGATGCTGCGGGGAGAAGGTACTGCTTCCCAGGGTGGCTTCTGGTATCAACTTTCTTTGGCAGCAATTCAATGCCATGATGGCTCCTGGCGAGTCTGCGCACAAGTACCCTCCAAGATGGACTCCCCAGCCCAGCACCCCTCCGAGTTGAGGATACATGAAAAGTAAGCGAAAACAAATTAATACATAGAAATAACGATATGAAAACACATCATTGGGTTTGTACTTTCAACTTATCACTAAAAATATACTTATGCAGTCTAAATGTTAGCTACATATATACGGGCACAAGAGCAGTGGCACGAGCAGTACCACGTTACTGGCAAACACCAAGAACTCACCACTTGTGTCCAGGAGCCGTGAGGGGAACGGCGGCGCTGCAGTAAAGCGCACCAGCGCACCAGTACACCGGGAGCCAGCGCGAGGCAGCGGACCACAATCCCCAGCAGCCCCTGGGGCGGGAGCACGACGGTGACAGCCGAGGAGCGCCCGGAGGCGCCTGTAAAAGGCTGACCCCCGGGAGCCCAGCGGGGGAACACCAAGAACTCACCACTTGTGTCCAGGAGCCGTGAGGGGAACGGCTGCGCTGCAGTAAAGCGCACCAGCGCACCAGTACACCGGGAGCCAGCGCGAGGCAGCGTACCACAATCCCCAGCAGCTCCTGGGGCGGGACCACGACGGTGACGGCCGAGGAGCGCCCGGAGGCGCCTGTAAAAGGCTGACACCCCTCTCGCCACGCGAATCGCGCGCGGGAGAAGCCCGGGCAAAGGGCGGGCCCTCTACGGCCCTCTGAGGCCGGAGGAGGACGGGACGGGGCCAGCCCTCTAACGTTACCAACATAAGGTATTTGGTAGTTCTCTTTTGATTGACTCTGTGTCTGGCCCACTATTCAAAAGACTATCGGATTGGGAGAAAACCAGACTGTTCTTACCACTTACCTGTTGCAATTGATTTATAGACTGTGAGACTTTGCATATCTTGCTTTAGGCATCTGGTATTTGCTAACTTGTCTACTGATTTTCGCAGTGTTTGACTAGGTCCCTACACTTCGATTTTAATACCTTAGTTACTCCTACCTACCGCCTAATATGTCTCCAAGGGGAAGTCGCAGTAGAACTGCAGCTGCCGGGGGTAGTAGTAAAGTTAGCAAAACGGGCCCCATTGACAACTTTATAATTAAGGCCAATGATGCCATAAATCAGGGTATATCTCTCTTGGAACGCAGGGTCTCACAAGATCTTGCTTATGCAAGACGCTCTTCTTTGGGACTTATTGCTTCCGCAACTACTCCTATCCAGGTTTTGCCCACCAATAATAGACCTTTACTAAATACATGTGCGGATATCCATACCATCCCCAATGAAGTAAATCTATCTGCCTCCATTCCCCTGATAGATTCCGACACAGACATTAGCTTAGATTTGGAGAAGACTCCTGACCTACACATGATTCCCTCACCTGAAATTATATCAGTAGTAAATAATAGGGAATTAAGGGGAAGACGTGAGGGTGCTATTCAAAAATTACAACAGAACCAAAACGCATCTACGTCTAAAGCCCCTAGGGTCAGTAATTATCAAGTGGAAGAAACTAGTATCAACCCCAACCCAAATATAAGTAGGACTGTGGAAACAGCTAATGATCGAGATGAGTATGAGGCTGGAAAAAGGAAAGAAACGGAACATCATGAAGGGCCAATAGTAAAGGATGGTAAAACGATTGACCCCACTGAATTAGTGAACGACTATATATTGGCAAAACTGGGTGAACTTCTCGGTATTTATTTATCCCCCATTGAAAGTAGGCTCACCCGGATAGAAAAGCATCTAGCAGAACTAATTATGCCCATTAAGAGCTTAGCTAAAGTAACTGTTGCAAATGATGATATTCAACCTACTCCTAATAAAGTAGTAGGTCCCGATTGTAATGTCTCCCAAGCACCATCCACAAATATAGTTAATTCATCCAAACCCGCCTTGGCGAAGGGGATAAGTGTCAGCCAACCAATAGTCAATTGTAACAAGGCAGCCCCAGTAATAAGGAAGGATAATATTACTAAACATGTAAATGTGCCTACGGTGGGCCAGCCCCCGAATTCCGGAGGTGGTTCCATCCTGGCCCAACCACCACAAAAACCATCTAGACAGGCTCCTTCTCGCATTAATTTACCACCAGAATGCGGGGCCTATGTCCTTGTCTTAGTAAACGTATCTAAATTAAGGAAGGACCAAGAAGAAACTCCCACATCTCTCAAAAATAAAACCTTACATTGGTTAATTGCAAATTGCAATTTCCCAATAGAAGGTGCAAGAGAAATTATTAATACTCAGCGGGTGGGTTGGATAGGCCCACTCAGAAAAAAGTTTGAGGGTGACTGTGTTACTATTAATTTTAAAAATCCACAGTGGGCAGAGAAAACATTAGCAAGTGCCCCGTCACCCTCAACCCGGGAATTCAACACTACACTCCTTCCATTAGGCTATTTTTACAGACATTTGATACCCCAGAACCAAGTTATGGAGAGCAATCCCACTACTACTTATCAAGATTTGAATTTCGGTGCAAGATTCAAATCACCGCTCTTCCTACATAATCAGGACCTTGGACATTTGAACGGCCATAACAATTGGCGGAACCGGATGCCAAACCAGATGTCAATGTTAGTACCCCCCAGTTACCCTCCGCATCACTTTCAATTCCCAAACATGCACCAATCTAACTATAGCGAAAGATCCTATCCTGCCCCTGACCTTCATTCGTTTCAACCATTAATTGAAGCAAGGTCAACATTTAACATCCCTACTTATAATCGTTTTGATTATTTTTCCAACCTAGATGATCAGGATTGACTGAAGATAACGCCAGCAAAAGATATCGATGGCCTAATTACAGTTAGTACACTAGAGGGATATTTAGCTCCGGTTGTACATTGTCAGGATCCAGCTGGCACCGTAGAAATCCTGGAACCAATGCCTGTTGTCGGCAATCAACCTGCAGTTGTTAATACTACTTCTGAAAAAGCAGGGAGTATTTGTAATAGGGTTAGGCTAGGTAACCCTTGCAATACTCATGGGTTATCAATCTTAAGTTGGAATGTTGCAGGACTAGAATCTAAACTATCGGACCCTGCATGGATTAAGATAATTAATGATGCGGATATTCTTATGTTTCAGGAAACATGGGCTGTTGGTAATCTGTATATCGAGGGCTATCACTGCTTCAGCCTAACATCGTCTAAACCATGTTTTGGCCGAGCGGTGGGTGGTCTTTTTGTTGGGATCAAGATTCTTGCAGGTGGTACAATCAAAAACCTGCAGAACGATGGTCCGGTAAATTCCAACATCCAGATTCTTGAGTATAAGTTGAAGTCAAAGACCACAATTTATTTAATAAATTTTTATAACAATGACTTTTATCATGTACCGAACAAGAATTTTTTGGCATTATCTAAAGTTTTAAGAAATTTGGAATGTTCCCTTGCAGTAGATAAAAAGTCATGCATTTTAATAGGGGGTGATTTCAATGCAAAACTAGCAGTGAGCGCTGGATCTGTTAATCAAACTTACTCTGATCCAGCAGAGCGCAGGGGTTCTGAACTGTCCAAACTACTCATAGAATTTGATTTAGATGATGCTTTGAGTGCAGGACATAAATATGATTCCCATTACGCTCCTACATATACTGGTGGGAACAGTAGTTCCACTATCGATTATGTTTTTACGTCATCACTGCTAACAGATTGTATAGTAAAAACTTCTGTGGTACAAACACCCCTTAGCGATCACAATCCATTTGTTGTAATTTTGGATCTTGCCCCTAGTCCGATTTTTGAAAATTTAAATGGTGCAAGGGACATTACCCCATCAATCGATGGCCTTCGGTTAAAATGGAGGGGAGTGAATTGTGAGGCTATTTTAACAAATGTACAATTGCTATACCCGCATCTGATTGATTCTTGCAAATCCTTAAGTAATAACTATGAGCAATTAATTTCTGATTTTGAAATCTTGTGTTCAGCCATCAAAACTCTTTTGTCTGTTCCACTACCTACAGAAGGTAAAGAGCCAAGGTGGTTCGACTCGGCATGTTCCTTGGCAAACAGAGAATTAAGAAAGGCTCTCTCTATGAAACCAAGGTGTAAAGCCACCGTTCAATTAGCAAGGAAATACTACAAAGCTAAAATATCTGAACGGAAGGCCAATTTACTCTCCGACCAATGGGATTCTTTGGTAATTAGTGCAAACTTGGGTGGTAGCGGCCCATTTTGGTCAGCTGTTAGAAAAACACGGGAAATGGGAAAGAAACTTACCCAAATTAGCTGTAACATTACAAGTGCAGCATGGGAGACCCATTTTTCTAGCATCTATGCAGCCCCTACAGAGGAGTATTTTCCACCTACTCCTGACCAACCAGGTGGTCTATTAATCTTAGAGCATGAAGTCAGAACAGCTATAAAAGAGAGTCTGGGAAATAAGGCACCCGGACCAGATGGTCTCCCCATTGACATCATTAAATATGATGTTGATTTGTGGACACCGATACTTCTCAATATCTTTAATAGTTTACCAAAAACAGCCATGCCGACTACTTGGACCACCAGCATTATTGTCCCTATTTATAAAAAGGGAGATAGGTCTGATCCCGCGAATTATCGCCCTATCTCCCTTTTGGACAATACCTTAAAAGTATTGGGTCGTATAATCTTTCATAGAATATTGGACTGGGCAAATGACACTGATCTTTTAGACCCGTGTCAGATGGGGTTCCGTAGTGGGGTAGGAACAGTGGAGCAATGCCTAAACTTAAAACTAATAATTGACAAATACAGTGTTGCCCGCTCCTCCCCCACTTACCTTGCATTTATGGATCTCTCGTCCGCTTTTGATCTTGTCAATAGATCAAAGCTCTGGTCAATTCTTTCAAGTAATGGTCTTGACAACACTCTGGTAAATTTCTTAGCCTATCTCCATACTGACCTGAAAGCACGGGTACGTATCAGGATGGGCGGAGAGGTATCAGGAGCCATTGAGATAGGGAGGGGGGTGAGACAGGGGTGCGTTTTAGCACCCCTGTTGTTCATCATTTATATTAACGGTTTATCCACCTGTCTGAAAAAAGTTACCACAGATGTCCCATTTATTTTAGGGAAACCACTTCCAGTGCTCTTATATGCAGACGATGCGGTGCTTATGGCCCGCACTCCTAATGCCCTTCGTCTGCTTGTACATAGTTTTGTTAAATTCATGGAGGATCTGGATCTAAAGGTAAATTTTAAAAAATCTTTTATCATGTCCTGTGTCCCTGGCAAAAGGAAACTTAACACTATACAGTTAGGTACAGACAAATTGGGATCTGTCCCTAAATTTCCATACCTAGGGTTGGTTTTCGCTGCGAACGGCTCGTGGAGTGGGCATATGGCCCACGCCACGAGCAAGTTCTCGAAAGCCAACAACTCTGTTTTAAGTCTCCCTCGCCCAAAGAAAATAGGTGCCACTAGGGCTATTTTAAAGATTTTTAAATTACAGTGCGCACCTGTTGCCACGTATGGAGCAGAGGTCTGGGGATTAAGAAACAGCCCCTGCATCCAAAGTGAGGAGAATCGCTTCTGCAGGAAAGTGCTGGGTGCACCAATCTCCTCATCCACCTTCATTTGCCATAGCGAATTAAACCTCCCATATATCAGTGATTTTATCAGAGCAAGACCGGCACTCTTCTGGATTAGAATCTGGAGGAATGAAGCTGCTGCTCTTACTCAGAATATTATAAAGGACTGTTTAGGCAGCGACCACGGAATGAGAATTCCATGGCTGTCTGAAGTTTCAAAATCTCTGAATGAAGTTGGTAGAGGTACTCTGTTTACTGATCCCACAACTATAGAATTACAGGATAAAGTTCAGGTCAAGAATGCGCTATATGCACTTTACAACAATGAAAGGCTTAGAAGCGAATCACAAAAATCAACTGTAACGAAATACATAGGCAATGGATTGTGTGGATCGATTCTACCGCCCTATCTCTCGCTGCCTATGACTAGCTGGGAGAGATCATTGTTGTTTCGTTTAAGGGCAGGAACAGTAAAATTCATGTTGTCATTCCCACTAGGGCATTGCCACAGTATTGATTCTATTTTATGTCCGTGTGACGGCGTGAGTATCCAGGATGATTTGCACTTTTTATTTTTCTGTAAATTTTATCTTGTGTACATTAAATGGTTTTTAACTCCGTATTTTAAAAAATCCAGACCACGGACACTTCAAGATTCTTATAATATGTTGATTGCTCTGGACAGTGATGAATTGACTTTTCGTGTTAGCTCCTTTTTAAGATTGGCTATACGAGCACGTAAAATGATGGAAAACCCTTGAGTATAGTAAATCAGTCTTGCTAGTATTATTATGGAAATTTAGCATATTGATTTAAAACATATTGTATTGTCGCTGTATGAAATGGAATGTTACATGTATGCTTATTTTATTTATTATTTGCATGTATATATATTATTCATGGTTTGTTGATGAATTATGTTCGGTACTTTTATGAATTTTAAGGAATTCGAATAAAGGTCTTTTGAACTTGAACTTGAACTACTGGCAAAGCTACGTATTACGCATGCGCAACTATTTCCCTCCAAACCTGCAAACACATCAGGACACGTGAGTGTGACTGACGCATGCGCAGACACTTATTTCAAAGCAGCGGCCATTTTATTGACTCAAATTAATATATTAAAAATACACATAGGCAAGCTTCATGGACTTCGTTTAAACATGAAATAAACGTTAGTAAGACGTACAAATTATTACTTTGTTACACATGAACGAGGTTCATGAATTCGGCAAGTCGCAAATGCGAAGCTTTGCTTCATCATTATCATAAGACAAGAAAAGGCATCTTAACAAGTCATAGCAGAACCGTTTGAAAGGCAATAAAATCAAATAAGTGTACACATTTGAATTCATGTGCAGATCCAGATTTCACGCATTGGTGATGATGCATAGTTACACAAAACACAGGAGAAATAAGCACCGGTACCCAAAAATAAATGCCGCTGGGCCCCACCTGCACCCACTGGCTCAATTTAAGCACTGGTGCTTGCTGTGTGGGCTGCCACCCCCACAATGGTCAGTGCTCCACTTTTCACTTCTAATACAGTCTCGTGCGGCCACCACTTCTGTGACAGAGCTCTCAGGATGAGTGAGCAGGGCTGGCTGAAATGAGGTGGGAACAGTGCAATAGACCTCAGTCCTACCTGCTTAGAACTTAGAAGCATTATGGCTGTGTAATTAGCCAAAAATATTAAATTTCAAGTTTTTTGATTGAAAATAGTTTCATGGAGGTTTTTGTGGCTTGTCTGGGGTGAGGGTTATAATTGAGATTAGTACGTGAAGATAGCAGAGTAACACAGATCCATTTAACTACGTTTTTCTTTTACACTCGTTTTCTATTATTAAGTTATCTTGTTTATGAGTTCAGATAATGCCTTTTGCTCTTTTCAAATATTATCCCGCTGCTGATGCCCTGAATTTCTAATGTGCTGCGTTGGCAAAGCCCCTGCGTTTATTTCCTTTCTTTTGTAATTTTTTCATATAAATGCTTCCCAGCTGGTAGTCGGAGAGAATCTAACCCACCGGTTGGCTGGGTTTATTTATAACAGCCATGCTTTGTTTTACCTCTCTAACATTATGCTCTTTCAAGCAAGCTGCCTGTCCCGAGAAAGTGCTGGCGGCAACACTAATCGAAGTTGTTCATGCGGACTGCTGCTTTGTTTACTTTACGCTTTTACCAGCATGCATTTTATAAAGAACTGACTGCATACATAATGGACAGCGGTGGGCGGTCCACCGGCTGAAAACGGTGTTACAGTGTGATGTGGAAACTTGCGTTCTTAACCTTGTTTGTTAAACAATTTGTTTTTTGGCCTCGCTGCTTTCATTCATGGGATTTAAACCAGAAAGGTGTATGATGAGTGTAAGGCTAACTACATAAGTATCATATATTTGCATAACTTGGTATTTACTGTGAACTTTGCCTCTGGAAAGACCCTGGCAGAATATTCACTTTTTAATTGGCAAGACCAATTATAACTTCTCTATTTATATGTTGCATGCCGAGTAAATAGAAAGATTTTATAATTCCATTATCTGATTACAAACGGGTTCCGTCACAATGCGGCCCCCGGGGGAAGTGAAGGTCGCAGACCAGTCTTCCCCTGGGGTTTTCGCACGATAAAACGGAAGGACAAGGTGGAGGGCGGGACTACAGGGGTTAAAGGAAGGGGTGGGATTTGGGAGGGCATATAAGGTGTCAGGAGAGGAAGATCCGGCCTCTTCCTGACACCTGAGCACCACCGGGAGGACGTTTAAGTCTGTCCACCCGCCCACCCTACAGGTTTCAGGGAAGGACCGGGGGTGGTTTTGAGGTCTGGGGTGCCAGTTTAGGGCAGGTTGCAGAGAAGAGGCGTTACGGTACTTTGGAGGGGTGGGGAGTCACATACAGGCGGATCCACCCCTCGGGTGGGGGAGAACGGTACACAGGTGACTGACAGTGGGGCACGGGAGGCAATGAGCAATAAAGGCAAAGTCAACAGAGGATGCTTGGAGGGCAAGTGAAGGTGAGAATGGGGAAAGGGAGGAGGTTATCGAGTGAATGGGTGAAGAGTCAAACAGGTGAGAGGGTTTTGGAAAGGCAGAATGGAAAATGCGTAGGTATGGGATGGAAACATATATTTTATGCATTGATGTACTGTTAATAAGTCTAAATGATTATGGAAACGTATATTTCATGCATTGATGTACTGTTAATAAGTCTAAATGATTGCAACCTTGTCCTAATAAATGGCCTTTTACGCTTCAAGTAACAGCGTGGAGTGTAGTTATTGCGCGATTCCCATCATTGTGACATTTTGTTCTTCAATAAATGAGAAATCTCGCCTGCATGGATGACCGGTGTTTCTTTCTGCCCAGTGAGAATGCTCAGAGTAAGAAGGGTGAATGGCCGTTTATCACACAACCATCTGCGGGCATGTTGTATTTCCCCTGGTAATGTTGTCTCTGTTGGAGGGGTGATCGGGTCCCCAGGGCTCCCACCAGCATCACTGCCACCGTGCACCTGAATTCCCGATATCCGGCTACCCACGCCCGTTTAACTGGACTGCATTGTCGCCCAGCGTATTTTTCTCCGTAATGGTACTCCGGTGAGCCCTTCACAGGACCGGCCTGTCGCCCTGCGTGTAATTTCCCATTACGGCTCTCTTGTGAGTTCATCAGCACAGTACACTTGCCCGTGCTTAGCGGGCTTTTATTTCCTAAACGGACCCCAAGCCTGCCAGGCTCTGTCCTTAACTTAAGTCAGTTTGTCACACTCAGGCATGTAATCATACCGTCCTGATGATGATCCCATTATCCTTCTAAAAGGGATCAAAACGTTGTCGACCTATAAAACATATTCACAAGTTAAACCATTGCGTTAAAACCAGTGTGAATATTCTTAATGGAAAGCATGTCATTTATTATCACTGACTGTAAGCCTCCTTCGTCTTTTGCCTGAAATGCTAAATGTTCAAATGTAATTGTCTTTTGTTTTATGTGTAGGATGCAGGACTGTGTCCCACTCTATTGTTGCTTGCTCTTGAATATGTTTAAAATTCCTTTGATTTATTAAATTGTGTGTCAGGCTGGACATCCTGAAATATAGCACTAATCTTAGTCTATAGGTATTATTGTGCTATAATTGTTTTTTAAGGACCATTGTTTCTAATATAAAACCCCACCACACACACAGCAGGTTTGTGGAGGAACCTTAGTGGTGGACTCCTAGAACATATAGTACTCTGTGTATGGGTACCAGTACTCTAAGCTGCCCCTATTGCGTTTGGAGTTGGGCCCCCCATACAATGCCTGTACAATGACCACTCTGAATGATGGCTCTCTGTCACCCCTCCCACCATTCCCTCGAGTTGGCTGTACAAAACCCACTTTAATTGGTTGCTTCCTAGGACTAGCAGATTGCTGCTTGACCGCCTTGGGACGGGAAAAAGGGGGGTTGCGAGTAAAAAAGCACTGCTCCGCTCTTGCTATAGGAGGCTGATATTGCAGCACTATGTTTTCTTTTTCTCTTTGTGGGTTAGTTGTGTTAAGTTTATGCTCTTGAAGTTTTTGTGTGTTTAGTAGAGTTTATAGTGTTGTTTCTGTAAATAGTGGTAATGGTGCACCTGTTAGATGGATGAATTTGCTAAACAGGAGGAGGAATTTTGAGAAGGATGTTTGGTAACTCATAGTCATTAGAAAGGTGTGGGATGAATCCGCGAGAGTGGAGGTATGGACCAATGATTGAAGGGAGTATTTTTTTAAACAATACTGAAATTAAGTTATACATAGACACATCTGGTGGAAATAACTGACCAAATCCACACACATTTTCTACTTGCTTGGATCTTGCAGTCAACAGTTGATAATCCAACCACCCTCTCTCTACTCTTGGGTGACTCCACTGAATACAAACGAGAGGCTCCAAAGGAGTGCAAAGTATTCCGAGCTCTTATCCTCCCTTAAGAGTGGTTTCTTGACCACTGTGCCAAAGTGTTCCCATCCCAACAGTGCTAGTCCCATTTCCTTTACGGTAGGCTCCTTACCCCTTTGAAAGTGTGATTCTGTACAAGTGTTAAAGCACTATATCCCTCAGTGTTTATTTACTGTCTGACCATGTGAACTGTTGCTAATGGGTTAGTAATCACCAGCAGGAGTGGGGCAGTGGGGCCTCCTACAGGGAGTTCTGTGCCAATTACTTACTAGTAATCCCATAACTCAGATCCTACTTCCTTGTCTCAGTCCTTAATTCTTGATGTGTGTCTACATACTGGTGACAGACACTCTGCTCTTGGCATAAAGGAAAAAAAATTAAAGTCATCTCCCTCGAAGTGTGCCCTCCAGAATTGTGGGGCAGAGGTTAATTGTGAGTGGTGAAGGGACAGCTGAGAATAAAGGAGTTTATGGTCATCTTTCCTATAAGGCTTGAATAGGAGGATAGAGAGGGCTTCAGAATGATGAAGATGGAAATATGTGTATTTATGTATGTGTTACTTCTTTAACACAACCCATAACAAAAGTGAGTAGAGTGCTGAACAGACAAGCATAATGTCAACAAAGGATAGGAGTAATCGAAGAGGTAGATGGCCGCTTCATAGGAGCTCCTGTGAGAGCTCCTGGGTTAGGGATAACTATATTTTAGTTTAAATCCTTGTTAAACCCAACCAAAAAGACATCTTCGCCCTCACCCAACGCCCCCACAACACAAGGAATAAGGAATAAGCAACAACATACCTCGAGTTAACTGGTGAGGAGAGACGAGAGCCCACCACGATTGACCCCTGCTGGACCGGACCGCCAGGGCTGAGAATCGACTGCCTGGACGATCGACCGGACTGCCTGGACGGAGGATCGACGGCCTGGAGGACCTACTGCGGCGCTTTCGTGCCCGGTGACACGTGAGGGAAGTGGACAGAGGGGCACCGACTGACCCCCACGCGGGAACGGTAGTCACGAAGGAGGCAGAGTCCATGGCGCCCTAGCTGCTGGATGTCCTTGGAGGTGTTCGGGAGATGAGAATCCCTGACGCTGACGCTGACTGCAGAGCACCATTGGGATCGGAGGCCCGGGACCGGGGGCTGGCCGAGGAGCGATGCGGTGAGCAGCGGTGACGAGAGAACACTACCGGCGCGGCTGGAGGCTTGGGAGAGGAGCGGGAGCCGGGAGCGGAAGAGGAGGAAGAACGAGGACAGGAAGCAGAGAGAGCCAGCGGGTGAGAGGCACAACGGGAGGAGAAAAGGAAAGAACTGTACTTAATAAAACAAACACGGGAGCATATAAAACGGCGCGCCCGACCTTAAAATGGCGGCCGCTTGAGACATCTAACCCCTCCCATAGAGAAGGAAGTAAACAATCAGAAAGCAAGAAACTGAAAAAGGACAAAGAAACACCAAACACAGAGAAAGCAACCTGCAACAGACAGAATTTGAGACGAGAAAGAGAAAATGGACTAAATAAATAAGCAGAAAGAGAAAAAGTCCTCTGATTATAACAAATACCAAAACGGCGGACATCTTGGAATATCTAGTTTCTTGACCACTACACCTCAATAAGGACTAGATATAATCAGTGTTACCAGAAACTACAACATACAAGGCTCAAGAAATCTATTGGAAGTGAAAGTATCATCATTGCACAGTAAGACCATCAGTGACATACTGAAATAACTAAAGTTAATATATTGACATATTGAAATAACCAAAGTCAATATACAGTGCGGAGTGAGTCCCAGCAGGGAACTACACAACCCAAAATAGTCAAAGGGTTGCTGGAGACCCACAACGTGAAGGAGAAGCGGAAATGGAGGGTAGATACCGAGGGTCGCCCAGGTCTCATGCAAAAAATATAGAATATCCTTCCACTCTATCTAAAAATGCTGCCAAAAAATTCAAACATGCTACACTGAGAAAAAATCCGGACACTCTGTTCGTGGACCCATATTTTGATAGAGTTAAAGGTATCATGATGAATGACCTGATATTCTACACAGACAAAACAGCTAAATGGCGTAATATCATTACAAAAAGACTGTTCATAAAAACGGTAAAAAATATACCACATGGCACAAAAATAACGACCTCAATAACTAAAAGAGGTAATACAGAAGTATGCATTACTATATACAAAACCGGAATAGTGCTGATACAAGCAACTAACAAAGAACTCGAAAAATTTGAGATAACTTTCCAAGCCTTAAAGGAATCTATAGTAGGACCTAATCACCAGCAAAATACAGTAAGACCAAATCACCAACAAAACTTGACCCCACCTGAGACCACACCCGACAACAACTACCCTGTCACTAGAGATGTCAATTTAACCGACAATCAAACACCTAACTCCGGAGATCTACCTGTAATTGCGATGGCAATACCGGAGAATGAGAATGAAAGGATAGCGGTAGATAATATCATTGAAAACGAGGAGAAGAACCTGACAGTACTAGAAGAACCTTTGCCGCCACCACACGTGGCCACTCCAACGGAAGAGGACAGCTCAGATCAGAGCGAGCCCCCCTATGATGAGAACTACGAAAGGAACATAGTAGAGACTATACACCTTCTCCAACATCCTTTGAATACTAGACTAGAGGTCCACGGATCTGTTCCAACAAAAACACCCCCCACACCTAACAACATAGGAAACAATGATAACATCCTTAATAGAATCAGGAATCACAACCAAATTATGGAAGAACCACTGCCGCCATCACACGCGGCTAATCCAACTGAAGAGGGTAGCTCAGATCAGAGTGAGCCCCCCTATGATGAGAACTACGAAATGAACATGGTAGAGGCTATACACCTTCCCCTACATCCTTCGAATACGAGACTAGAGGCCCACGGATCCTCACCCACAAAAACACCCCCCAAACTTAACAATATAGGAAACAATGATGACACCCTTAATAGAATCCGGAATCACAACCAAATTAAGGATACAACGATAAGTTATGTGGCATTGAGAACAGACCACTCACGGAGGAGAGCTAAATACAGAACGCAAACTGCCAGATCTATCTCACTTAAGAAATTACCCCGAACACAGAAAGAAATGAAGGAGTTAAGGAAACTAATAAGCAACATGGCACAAGACTCGATAAAAGTCTCACAGACAATTGAGAAAATCTGGGAGATGACGATAAACACGAACTCCAAGATCACACACATCCAGAATCTAATACTCCGACCCAACCGACCAAACAGGACCAACCCCATTCCAAACGAAGAAGCTCATGCCCTACTTCGATCTTATGAACAACAGGCCTCGAAAAAGGGAGAGATTATCGAAGTTGTACCTATTGACCCTAATAGAACGGCCCGAACGAATGATAGGAAAGCAATCCACCACAACCTACAACCTATCCAGGTAAATACAACCGAAATTGAAAACGGAAACAACGCCAACTCACAGAAAACATTGAATTGCCTACTACTTAACTGTCGTTCGGCAAATAAACATGCATCAGACATAGCCGCCCTAATCCTCAACAAAGAAATCGACCTGGCCATCCTCACGGAAACATGGCTCAATGAATCATCCTCCCCAACCATGGATCTTCTAGTACCACCACAATATAACATTGTCAGGTTTGACAGACCAAGGACAGTGGGAGGCGTTATAGCGTGCATTCACCGCTCAGAGATAAAGGTTAACCAATTCCAATCCGACCCTATAGAATCTTGTGAATACCTTGGCCTTAACATAAGATCGCCAAATAATCAAAACTACAACCTACATGCGTTCTACCACCCACCTGGAGATAATGCAAAGTTCACAGAGCATCTCATGGAGATCATAACTGCTAACTCTAACCCAGACGCCAACAACATATTCCTAGGTGACTTTAACCTCCACTGGGACGACGGCAATGACAAAATGGTTAAATCGATCAAAGACTTCCTCAAGGAGCTAAACCTCACTCAAATATGCACCCAGCCCACTCACTCACAAGGAGCGACTTTAGACTGGATAATTTCTAGAAACAAAGAAATCTCAATTACCGCAAAGACCCGTGTGACTGGTCTGATCATCACGCTATAACTTTCATGATACCTACAATGAAAAAGGGCAGGAACATGCAACCGCGCAAGGTCAAAAAACTGATATGAGATACAAAAGAAGCTAATATTGAAATATTGGTTGAAAGATGTGAGAAAGACCTCAAGCCTCCTAACAACTGGCAGAATGTAAATGAGCTGACTGATCACTACATAACCTCAATCGGTAATATAGTCAATGACACCTTGCCTCAAAAACTGAAAAGAATCTCGGAAAAACCCCAAAATCCTTGGTTTAATGAGGCTTTGAACGAGGACAGGCGAAAACTGAGAATGGCTGAAAGGAAATGGAGACAACATCCCTCCTCCCCCGAACTGAAGGACCTCAGAAAAACAAGAAAACAATATAACTTAAAGATAACCAACGCCAAAAAAGAATTTATAAGGGCTGAACTGGACAATGCCACAAACAGACCGCGAAAACTCTTCGAGATCCTAAAACAACAGTCAAATAAACTAACTAAAACGGCCCAAGAGAACCCAAAAAATCCCATAAGCTGTGAGAAATTCTCCTCATTTTTCACGGACAAAACTAAACTGCTAGAAGCGGAGCTCACAAAATCAGCGGCTAACCTCACGACCCTTCCCCCATCTAAAAAGGAGGCGAATGCGACAACGGTGGATCTTCTCACAAAAAATAAGGCAAGTTGGGACACATTTGAACTATACAACCAGGAAAAGATCGCCAAAACGCTAGCGAAACTTAGACCAAACAACCACTACCAAGACCCGCTACCGGCAAAATGTGTAAGAGAAATCAGCCACACTCTAGTTCCAATCTGGACTGAGATAATAAATGCCTCACTAGCACAAGGGACCCTCCCTGACTGCCTAAAAACGGGGCAGGTAGCTCCCATTATCAAAAAACCGACAGCTGATGCGACAGACCCGAATAACTATCGACCAGTGACCAACATCCCTCTACTGGCCAAACTTATTGAGAAATGTGTACAAGGCCAACTGAGTCAACATATCGCTACGTTCTCACTACTAGATGACTGCCAATCAGGTTTCAGAACAGGACACAGCACTGAAACTGCGATATTACATATTGTTGATGACGCTTTACAAGCCCTTGACCAAAATCATGCGTGCCTACTGATTCTACTGGACTTGTCATCAGCATTTGACACGGTAAATCATGCGATACTGATGACCAGACTACAAGACAGGATGGGTTTATCTGGAAACGTACTGAAGTGGTTTAAATCCTTCCTACAGAACAGGACTCAGCTATTCCTGGTCAACGAAGCAATCTCCTCTCCGTGCCCTAACACAATAGGGGTCCCTCAAGGTTCAACGCTATCCCGAGATCTATTCAACTTGTATGTAGAACCTCTCACAGAGATTCTTCGGAATTCACAGATATCCTACCACATGTACGCAGACGACACGCAAATATATATGAAGATTGCCTGCAGTGAAGACATTGACATTATGAATGAAACTCTAAAGAGAGCATTGCAGTGGCTAACAGCCAATCACCTGAAACTGAATGCCAATAAAACTGAATTCCTGTTAATCTCACCGACAAGGAGTCACACAGAGGCAAAGGAATGGGCGAAATTGGTGACTGCGCTTAACTGCACCCCGACCCTAGTTAATTCAGCCAAATCACTAGGAATTACACTAGACAAGAACCTAGACATGAAAGAACACATCAACTCGATGGCCAAGGGCGCCCGCTTCCACTTGAACTATCTAAGGAAACTGAAGCCCTTTATCTCTGAAGCAGACCTAAAACTTGCTATCCAATTGCTGGTTATCTCGAGGATCGAATATGGCTGCACCACCTTAGCTGGCCTACCGAAAACTTCCACTGCACCACTAAAAGCCTGTCTCAACGCAGCGGCAAGACTCATCACAGGAACAAGGAAATTCGACCACATATCTCCTCACCTGAAGGCACTAAACTGGTTACCTTACGATGCTAGAATTAAAATGAAGATGGCCTGCATCACACATAAAGCGGTCCACTACAACATGCCGAGATATCTAGCCAAGAAAATTAAGATATCGGGAGGTAACAGATCAACAAGAAGCTCTAAAGAGCTGCTATTGCGGCCGGCCTTCTTCCAGAAAAAAAGACCTATGACCGAGCTTTTTCGGGAGCCGCCCCCAGAGTCTGGAATTCACTCCCTCCTTACATCAGGAGGATTCAAAATATCGCAGCATTTAAAAGGGAACTGAAAAGCCACATGATGAGTAAATACCCTACATAGAGATGCCCACAGACTAGTGGTATGAACATTTCTGCCAAAGGGGACTGGAGTCACCACGAACTATTGGAAGACCAATAAGACAAACGACTGATGCCACTCAAGCCTCGGCTTTACAATCTATTGCTACCTCACTATTAGGTGATATCTGCACTATGTCTTTCACCTGAAGATATTACCCATACCTTAACCTGTTAATATTTATGATCGATGCATCTAGCTATACCCATTCTACTCTTATTGCTAATTACGCTGATATTGACCTGTTAATAATATACAATCCTACCTCATAGAACTTGACTGTATGACTATGACACAACCTAAAACATATGCACCCCCTAACGCTAACTACTCAGGCGTTAGGAATATATTTTACCTAATCACCTTAGATAGCACATTACCTCCCACCTTCACATTTGTTTTTTGCTGCTATAACTGCTACTATAATGTCAACTGTTTAATCTTCTATGTCATTATGTAATCCCCTTTCTAATCTCCCTAGATAGCATACTGCCTCTACCTCTATATATGTTTTGCTGCTATAAATGTTACTATAATGTCAACCTGTAATCCCATATGTTAAGCGCTCTGATACCCACGGGTCTTGTCCGCGCTATATAAAACACTATAAATAAATAAATAAATAAATAGATGGTTTGCAAATAGTTAATGTAATGTGATGTAGTGTTCTTTAAAAAGTGCCTCAACAACTCTTTCTTAAATTGGGGCAGCTTAGGGGCAGTCCTGATGGATACGGGGATTTTGTTGTTCCAGATCTTGGGAAATGTGGAAAGAGAAGGGACATATAAAAAAAGCTAAGGGGGACAGACAGTGAAGCAAAGGGCTGTTTGATGGTCTTACCTTGAGTACGCAAAGTAAAGAGTGGGTCTTGGAGGAGGGAGCAGGGACAGCAGGGCGAGTATCACAGAGGAAAAGTGGTAAAGGAGGTGATAGAGAGAAGAGAAGTGTCATAGACCAAGCATCAGCGAAGAAGAGAGAATAAAGAAGTGGGAGTTCAGGGGCTCTACCTAAACAGCCATAAAAACAAAAAAGCAGATTCAGGGGATAAGGTGTAGGGAGATGAATTCAAATTATAAGTGTACATACAGGTGTAGAGGGATGGGTTGAAAATATGCTGAATGCAGTTCGATTGTAGTAGTTATTGGTTACGTGGTGGTACACCATAGAGCACCAAGTCTGTTTGCACTATGCTAGAAACACTGCCTGGGAAACATACTATATACATTTCAGTGATTTGCTGGATTTGGTTTGCGCTATGACTGCTATATTTGCTTCTCCTCGCTTTACACTCCAATTGTTCGAAATCTCTGGCCCATTTTAGTTTTGAGGTCCATCGGATCAGCACTGATGTCAGTGACATTTCATGTTGTTTTAATAAAAGGTAAAAGGATAAATTAAATTAAAATGACAAGACACATCTTTGGCACTTGCAGTCATTCTGAATCCACTGGAAAGGCAAATTAAAGCATCACTACCTATGCAACATCCTATTTAAGTACTACTCATTCAAGGAGGTAACAACTTCAGTTATGACAGCCTGTTGGTAGTCTTTTTATACCAAGCCCCAAAAACACTGTTTTCTAAAGACTCCTCATATGTTAATTGTTGGCCTCTCCCTGATAAGACTCATTTATTAACTTTAACAGCCATATTGGAACTATTCAAATGTCATAGGAAGATATCATTTTGAAAAGAAGCCGATGAATCACAGCAACCTCCCTCACACCCTGTCACTAAGCATTTAACTGAAGACTTCTGTGAACTGAATGATTATGGTGAGTAGACTTATCCACTAAGGCTGGTCCAATCTCCTTCAGCTAGAACTCCCCTACCCGTAAAAGAAGCTTCTATGTTATTTGTAGTCAGCATCACATTAATTAAATAACTACTCAGTCAGGACTCTGCCAGAGGGAATGTTTTGGCTTTTTTTTACCATGCACATTGGTGAAGTCTGACTAGTCAGAATCTCGAATTACAGTACAATTGTACTGATCAAGAACACCATTTGCAAACACATTAAATTAAAGGTATTAATCACATCACTGAATAACTGGTGTCAAACATTTATCATGACAACAATATGTGAATTTCAACAACGTGAATCAAATTAATGTCATATTGCCCTTTAATATATTAACAGTGAGTTGGAAATGACAATCCTTTAGAAAATCTGACTTTACCATTAAAGATGATTTTAAATTACAATTCATTTGAGTCTAAACATGGCGGGCCTGATACACAAAGGTAAAGTGAGATGAAAGTCTAACTTTATGACTTGCGGTATTCACAAAGGGCATTTACTACTCATAAATGCCCTCAGTGAATACTGAAACTTGTAAAGTTAGACTTTCAGTATTCACAAAGGGCATTTGCAAATAATAAATTTCCTTTGTGAATACCGAAAGTTGTAAAGTAAGACTTTCTTCTAACTTTACTTTTGTGAAACGGGTCCAACATCTCTATCTGCTCCCAATCCCAAGTTAGCACATATTAAATGTAATAAGGTAACTCAGTGTTATCCAATGGGAGAGATAGACCTTACAGTAAAAAAACTGATATATGAGGTATTTCAACAATGTTCTGTGGTAAAGTATAATGGTCAATGAGGGAAAATCATATAGTGTTACTAGACATTGGTTACTCCAGACCTCTTGGAGCCTTGGCAGGGGACGGGAAGAACTTATCAGAACCAAATGTGGGGGGAGAATAGGAATCCCCACTTGAAAGGCTGGCACCAAGTATAAATATTGAATCTTCAGAACAACACTTCAGTGAACTCAGGAGCATGTGGAAGATGTCAGAAGGAGTATCTGGACCCCCAGAGGACTGGTCCGGCTACTACCACAGGACTGCCCTGATGTTTGAAGGCCTGCCTTGTTGTTTGAAATAGAATTGCCTATCTTCTTCAGCTCAAGACCACAAGACGTGACTCCAAGGGCTACTTGGTTGGCCTCCTGTGTGAGCTACAGGGACATCAGAGGCCCCTGAGACCTTGAACTCGGTACCTGACCTCTGTTAGAGTGAATCGTAAACCTCCTCCCCTTAAATGGTGCAACCCCCCAACCCCTGGTCCTGAATGCTTGGAAGTGGTGTCAGTGGTGCTGCTCTTTCCTAATCCTAAAGCTAGGGACTTAAAATAATTTTCATCAACAGTGCCTGGAGAACCTATGGAAGAACAGGACCAACCTGCTAGCCTGTCAGACCTAGGTGTATTGCTGGTCAGCCTGACATCGCTGTAGTTCCCACTACATTCTTCTCTACAGCAGCAAATCCTGTTTGAGGAGCCTCTCAGTGATGATATTGGCCTTGTGGAGCCCTCTTCGGCCACAGCCTGCAGCTTTGTCCCACTGGAGGTATTTGACTTCCAAAAAGTAGTCTAAGGCCAAAGGTAAAAATCTTTACCATGCTCGATTGACTGGCTCCCTATAGACCATGACCTCCTTGGCCAGGAAATCTGGGTTTCCCTCTTGGAGTGCTTTCCCACCATCATCAACGGCTTCACTGGAACTTCATCCAGTGGCTCCCCAATGACGAAGACTCCTCATCAGACATAGGCTGCAGTCTTGGCCCACTGAACTCAACCTTCTCCTGTACTTTTCTAATACATTTTTTGAACTTTGAAGTCCGAAGGTAGGCCGAGACTGGGACAATCCATTGGGTGTATCTGATCCATGCTTCATCGTGGTTGGCCATTACTTTGATCTTTTTCCCAGTAATGAGTGACCAATGTGGCATTTTGATCTTTTAAGGATTATTTTACATAAAAAGTTTTCAAAATGAATGAGACTCATAACATATATTTCTCAAATGGTTTCGGAATTTTCTAGTGTTGCTTCCTTACTTTACCACTTTTTGTATGCTGCAACAATACTTTACACATTGTCCCTAAGGTAAACCTACCTGCTTTTGTTCCAGGCTACCAGAGAGTTAGACAAGTTCATTTAGTGATTTTTGTGGTTCACCTTGAGAAGGATTGTGCTTGTGACCTGAGTGTGGCTTTCACACTCTCAACCAATTACCCAATTTCTTAAAATAATAATGTTTTGATTAATTACCATGAGATAATAAATATACATTTAAGTATGGTACGAGCCATACATATTGGAGATTGTTAATAAACAGTTTGTGAACATTTAGAAACATACAGATTCAGCATTTGTATATGACAATTCTGTAAATTCATACATAGACCCTCACTACGAGTAATGGCATTACATCCACAGTCCCCATCTCACAATTCCAAGTGTCTCATGGCTTGTCATTATTGAGTCTACCAAACTCCAAACCAGATTTTTTGGGGCCGGGATACACAGGGGCTTTTACGATGCTGCAGGAACTGTGGTCAGCAACATTGCCAGGCTCCATCCCATACTACAGCAATCAGTCCTAAGGCTGGGGGAGCAATAGACAATGCTCTCCCCAAACAGGAATAAACATGCGATGCAGCCCACCTCTACCAACCCATCACACTATCCTCACCACTGACACTTTCCACAACATGTTAAAGAACCTATTCTGCACCTCCAACTCCCATCACTGACACTTTCCACCACACTGTAAAGAACTCATTATGTCTCACATCCCCTTTTCCCAACCATAATATCAGACTAAATGATTGTAGTTGGGATTGAATGATAATTAGTGTTTAGTCACCTAGGTTACCGATTTATCAATATGGTGCTTAGAACAGCATGATATAAACTGAGTTGATTCAGTTCTGAATGATTCAAATGCTTTGAGTGTCATAGCATTACTTGTCAAATGAACACAATGTAGTGCTCAGAATAGTGTGAGTATGTAAAATAGGTTTATTTCAATGTAAGGTGTGTATTTAATGTAGTCTATTTCTTTATAATAGTCTAAATGTATTTGTGCCTTGTAATATCGAGTAGCGTGAAGTGGTTTTCTCAGGGAACTTTTTGACAAGTTTAACATCTTGGTGCAATTCGGGTTTGGTAGTTTTTGTGACCAGTAGCAACTGGTAAATTGACAAATCGGATTTTGATTTGTTCCAGCTTGCCGATATGTTACTGGTGTCGGGGAACCGACGTTAGGCTTTGGATAGATTTACAGGCCAGTAGCAATTGGTGACTGGGAAGAACACATTTAGAGTTTAATCTTCCAAATCCATGTCTGTAGCTGGAAACATAGTAATGGCATTTATCATGTAATTGACACGTCGATTGATATGCCAGGGAGGAAGGAATCAGTACATGCCACAAATCTCACCAGGGATTTAAATTAGGGTTTAAAAGATTAGCATAGAAGGCAGCTTGCATGGAGTCTGGGGCTTTCTTATGTACGGCTGCCCGGTTTGAAGTGTTAACTCCAATGGTTATCTTTTGCTACATCCTGCAATGATCGTCCGGGTTTGAAAATCCCAGTTGTACTTATGACTATTCGAAAAAATCAAGTAAAAGTAAGCTTCTTAATTTAAGAACATGAGAGACATACCAGCTCGGTTGGTGCTTTTTCTGGAGACTTGGGATCAAGTAACAGCATTTCACTGATTGATTCATATAAGGACTACATATATACTGTATTTAGAATATTATATTATCAAGAAGTCCTCAATTCAAATCTTATCCAAGCTTTTCTTCTGCTCTCAAGTAATAGGTAATTCCTAAACCTTCATTGGTTCCAAATATCCATTTTGATTCCATTCGCAACGCACATAGAGAAATAAAGAATTCGTCCACCATTAAACCAGTACGTTTTAACATAAAACCATTCATGTTTGTTTTTTTGTATTAACGTTTGAAACAACTTTATTGAATTGTTTTATATCTGTTTGTACAGTATATATATATGTTTATGTTATTTTGTTGAATATAGTATGTCTCATTGGTTTTATAGTTTTCAGACATTCTATGTCTGATATCAATAACTTTGTATCATGAGTTTGTATTAATAACATGATGTTTTAATGTAAATGTCGAGTACACTGAGTCTATGTTTATATCAGTCAGTCAGTCAGTCAAGTATGCTTTATTCGAGGTAAAAAACTCATAAAAGCAGAACATCTTTAAAACCTTACATTCATAACAATGGTATTAAAAACATGTTTACAATCACAAAGAAATTAAAAAATAAAGCTGCAAGACTTCCATTTAAAATTCGGTTTAAAACCACAGTATTCATGCAAAGATACGACACCAGTAAATAATCAGATTCTCAGTAGTTAATTGGGAGGGCAGGAGAAGGGCTACATTTCTCAGTACATCCTATTATTGTGCCAAAAAAGTTCTTCTGATTGCCTATGCCCAGCCTATATATTTCGCAACAGCCACAGCAATAGGGGGGGAAGAACTAGTACGTATTATTCTAAGGGCCACAACACTATCCCTTGTACCAAGCTGCTTACACATCGCCCTCAACCAGACACGTCGGGGTAAACAGTAGGCCGTGCATACAAACAGTAGATGGGCAATGGTCTCTATGCAACCTTTGCAAGATGGACAAAAGTGAGAGTTACCCTCAACCCATCGCCCAGTTAACGATCTAATAGGGATGGACCACACCCTGAGCTGGAAGTATAACTTCCTTTCCTGGGGCTTGGTTATAATATCCCAGTAAAGCTCAAGGGAAGGGCAAGATTTCCATTCGAGGTACTGGCCTTCCAACGTAGAAGAGTCAGTATCATTCCAATTCCTATGATTTACTGTTTCCCAATACTTTGCTTTTACAATTTCCTTAGCCGGAAACTGCACCTCCTGTGGTTTCTCCCAAAGCTCGCTCAAACCCAAAGACCCCAAAGATCTGCGCAGACCCCTAACCAGCCTATCCTATGAAATTTGTCCCGGTTGATTACATCCCGGAAGCCTCTAGCGTAATGAGCGAGTTCAGGAGTAACCCAGATGCGACGCCAGTATAAAATGGGTCGCAATCTGGCCATATCAGATATGGATTTTCTGCCCAACTCACAATGCAGCGGCTTCAAGGGTGTGCTTTTAGGCAGTGCAGTGAGGTTTCGGAGGAACTTATTTTCAGTGAGTGTTAGTGGTGTCAGGTTGTCATAGCCCCATAGCTCAGCGCCGTATAGCGCAGAGCCAACAGCTTTGGCTTCATATACCTGGAGTGCTGGCTTGATAGCTCTAGTCAATGATTTCTTATGCTCAGCACTTATGACACCTGTGTTTTGGCGGAATTTGAGAGCCGCCATTTCCATATGTTTCTTCCACTTGGCACCCTTATCAATATGGACACCCAGGTAGACGAAGTCTGATACTGTTTCCACCTTCTGACCATCCAAGAAAAAGTTCCCTCTGAAACTAAGGTGAGCATTAAAAGTCATGAGCTTTGTTTTAGCCACATTAACTTCGAGGCCACGATCCCTGCAAAAGTCCTCAAAAATGTTAAGGGCACGCTGAAGGCCACTAGGGGTTTTGGATACTATCAGTGTGTCGTCTGCAAAAAGTAGTACTGGGGTTTTCAAACCATCCAAAACTGGAGCATCAACAGATGCAGACAACATGCGCTCCACTACACCATTGATATATAAGGAAAAAAGTGTTGGCGCCATGGCGCAGCCTTGACGTACCCCTCTTTCCACTGGGAACTCATCAGTTACCTGGCCATGCCTACCCCACTGAATCTTTGCGTGGTTGGCCTCATGTAATCTCATGACCAGGGATAGATTCTCAGATGGCATACCCATCTCGCTTAGGACTTTCCATAACAAGGAGCGGGGGACTAAATCGAAAGCTGCACGAAGATCGATAAAAGCTGCGTACAGACTTCCCTTCTCCAGCTGCACTGTTTTCCAATGTCAAAAAATCAAGTAAAAGTAAGCTTCTTAATTTAAGTCTATGTTTATATCAATGTGCTTAGTATAGGTCTATACATGACCTGTAGATTTTCTTTTTCTCAAATGTCTGGAGATACAGCCCCAGGCCCTGGCAGACCCAGAACCAGTTAGTAATGATCTGATAATTCCTGGCTTTTCACTTGTATGGTGTTGTATGTCTTTGTGTTCACTCTGCATTGAGTATGCGAGTATCTGGTCGCGTGAGACTGGGGCAAAGGTAAAAGTGATAGCCAACAGCGATGGAGCACAGATCAGATACACCCAACGGATTGTCCCAGTCTCGACTTACCTTTGGACTTCATTAAAATTGTTAAAGAAAGGTCTGGATTTCTATACTTTGTTCTTGGAAATGAGTCTTACTTCTTGATACTTGGTGAAAAGAACTTAGGGATAGGAGAAAGGGTTAGCGACATGTTTTTCTTTCAATCTCCCAATAAATTAGAGGTAAACGCCAAACAATCCTTCTATTTGGGCCCTGCGAATAGGAAATGGTTATTGCTTATCAATTCTGGGAGCCTTCCATCAAATGTCAGACAACCATGACCTGTTGTTTATCACATTTATTTATCTGGGTTCCTGATTTTCACGAATGGGGAAGACATGTTGTAAGCGACTAGTCTTTTCATAAGTCAGTGATTGTGCTTGGTTTCTTTATCTGTAACCAGAACCTGAAATAATATGAGGGCATAGCAGGGGCCTGGTGACTCTGTTCTTATTTCTCAACATTGCATGTTAATCAGGGTACTCACTCTACAAGACCAGGAATAGACTAGTATTTAGCCAATGTTTAACTAGTATCTCTGCAGCATCAGTGTATTGGCATGACCTTCTTAAAGTGAAATTATATATTCACACTTTCACTCTGAAAAATAGGATTCACCATGTATTCTAAAGAGTATTTGATTTAATTCTGTGACAAGTTGGTGATCCTACTCATAAAATACTAACTATTAATAAGTCCATCACTGTGAAAGAGCTACTGTAATGTTGCAAAAGAGGGTTTACTTTCCATTTTCTTGTTGCAAGTCTAAACCATTATTTGATCAACCTTTGTGCTATTTCTCATTTCATATGTGGAATATGAGTCAATATGTGGCAGGTGTTCCACTGTCCCCTAGAGTAGTTGACATTCAATTTCAAGTTGAACATTGAGTGATGAGAGAACTCATATACATTACATTGGCAGACACATTTCAATTTATTGCACCTGCTGTTTTGATCTTAACACTGTACCAGAGCCCTTATTTTTGTTTCTGTGCCCCGAGCTTCTTTGGACTTTCCCCATATAGGCTTTCATTGTGCTTTTCACCTTTGATGCAAGTACAAACAGCTCAAGTGTGCTGTGCCGCTTTGTCTTTGCTAGTTGGGAGAGGTAAACTTCCCTCTCTGCAAGCTCTCCTCCTCTTCACTACTGCTCTGCGTTGAATTGGCAGCTGGGTATGTCTGTGTGCTTTGTACTGCTTCACCTGCACTTAGGTGGCAGATCAAGGCAGAGTGAGAACACATTTGATTCTGCAAAGTAAGTGGTGGGGGTTCTGGTCGGGGATGAGTGCTTGCTGCAGGCAGCCTGCACAGCCTCTCACATCTTATTTACCGCCATACTGACAGCGATACATAGTGTTTGAGGCTGCGTGAATGGAATTTAGGAGCTATAACGTTGTTACAAACTTACCCTGATATATGAAAATCAAGTATTCCATCATACTTCATGGATGTGCAAAAAAATATAATCATAAAATACACCACAAGCTGTCAGAATTGTTCAACACTCTCCTCAGCCGCAAATAGTCACAGCAGAATAATTTGACTGTATAATGTCACCACCGAATCTTTCCTATGGCAACTTATGTTGCTCCAAAATGTTTGCATCAAATATTATTGAAGAATTTTGAATGAGACCATCTTTTCTTTCATATATATTTCCACAGTAGCTTACTCTTTTCACGACCATGCAAGTGCTGCTTAAACAAACATATTGCCAAGGTGAGGATTAAAGGTCTGATTTAGAATTTGGCTGACATGGTACTCAATCACAAACATGATGGAGTACCCTGCGCGCCACACCTTCAGTCCACCTGCCTCATTTAGAGATGGGCGTACCTTAAGTATTCTGTACATTGGCAGAACACGCTGTGTATCAGAGTAGAGGAAGCCCACGTGAGTGGGAAAAGATGTGAGAGGCATGTATGACATACCGGGGGGCCTTACTGACCGATTGAGGGGTATTACCCACTACGGTGGGCAGGGGGGTGGGGCTCTGGGGTAAACCAGGACTGCCATGGGCTATTAGAGAACTAAGGGACCTGTATAGTATGAATAATGCTATATAACTGTTTTGACTGACCCATTGCTTAGTATATTGTTTCATTGAATGGAAAGCATTTAGTTTTTGTTAATAAAAAGATGTTTAAAAAAATAAAAGTATTCTGTACATTGAGCCACCGTTGGTACAGTTGACAGAGCCATCTTTGATTAGTTTACGGCAGGGGTGTAACAAAGGCCCCCGCATCCCTTCGGTGTAGTGGGGGTGTTGTGTTTATTGTACTTGTGTCCCTCACGGGAACAACATACCCGGTGTGCTCGCCAGTGTCCCTGCGAGGACACCGTTCTAGCAGTGAGGTCACCAGCTGGTAACTGTCAGGTTTGACAGTTACCAGCTGATCGCCGAGCAGACTGCAGCTACGCTCCGCGTTGTAGGAGCATGCGTGTTGGCTTACTAATAAAGAAGTTAAGAACGCATAGTCGAGTATTCTTAACAATACTGGCGACGATGGGCCAACACGCACGAACCCACGAAGAAAAAAAAAAAGCAGTTGAGAAGAAGAAGTTAACTCCGTTGACAACCGAAGAATAAGTTAATAGAAATTATAAAAATCATCTCGCAAAGGAGTCTGAGCGACCAGCTGGAATTTAATATATAAAAAAAGGAAACAAACGAAGGAGACCCGTGAAGTACAGTGAGTGAACTGTCATTTATGCAGATGCGTGTCAGACCGATGTGAGGAAGTAAAGTACAACTACGGCAATCGGCTAAGTGACTGGTATAATAGCAAAATAGCGTGTGATGAATTGTTGAGGAATAAATGAGCGTTATGACCCAGCGCATGAGGAGGAATAAAATAACTGCCATGCCAACGGAAGAAAACACACTGCCTTAGGCAAGAACTGTCAAACTGGGGGAGGAGCCTAGCTCGCGACCGAGATGGCCGCGCTTTAGCTCGGCTCCGTTCGCCCGCCTGTGTTTTTCACATTTATCCTGCATTTATCCTGCCCCGGGAAGCCCTCCTTGCTGTGTGGTACTATTACGACGCACTGCAGGCACTTACCACTTGTTCCGGTTGTCCTGGCTGCTGTGGGTCCGGTGCAGTGTCCCCGACCGTTCACGGGATTCGAGAGCGGACTGGCCTGGTTCTTCGTCCCGGCTCCTGGGCCGGATGCAGCCTGCGGGCTTGCCCTTCGGGGCGCGCTGGAGGTGATTGGAGGGCCGCTGTTCGTGTGAGCCGGAGGTTCCTGGCTGAGAGACTCCTGTGTGGCAGCAGCCTTGGATGGTGACGCTGCCCTTCATTATTGGGGTTCCTCGTGTGTTCGGCTTCCTCCCCCTTTGTTCTCCGGTCCGGCCATTTTGTTCTTTGCCGCCCGGACGCGGAGAACGGGACTGGCGACATTGGGGGGCCGGCGAATCTCCTTCTTCTGGTGGCCCCCCTTCCTGTCCGGGGTGTTCTTCGGCCTGTCGGCGGGACTTCATCTGCTTTACTGCCGCCCCGGCGGAGGTTGTTGGCCGCGCGGCCTGTTCGGGCTCTCAAGATGGCGACCAGCCCCATTTGTTTGGGCCGGGCCCAGACGAGCACTGGGGGCCCGCCACAAGGCCCGGGTGTCGGATACTGTGAATGTTTTCCTGCACTTAAGGGGATCCTGAACATCCTGCTATCCTGGCGGCTATCGGTGGCCGCGCCACTCCTGGCTCTCGAGACGGTTCCTCACTGCGGGCCTCCCGGGCCCCCGCGACCGGATGAGGCATTGATATCGCGGGGTGTGGCTGGTACTCTCCTGGCGGACTCGGCCCCGGCTGCCGCCCCGGAGGCGCGCAACCTGACGGCGCCTTCTCCTCCTGTGCTGCCTCCTCTGCCCTTGGCCCGGGAGCCGGATTTTGTTTTGCCGGACTTTCATGATTCTCCTGGTCCCTCTCAATCACCACTGCCCGATGACGTCTCCTGTGCCGGCCCGGACGGGTCGGCGTTCATGGATATATCCTTGGAACTGTGCCTGCTTCGTTTGCTACATTCTGTGTATTTCCTGGATCTTCCGTGCCTTTCTTCCTGTGACTTTTTTGGACTGCCGTTGGACTCTCCTGCTGCCTGCCTTCTGTTCTCTCTGGCAGGGTCCTCGTTGGATCGGACCCTTACTGCTTTGGATAAAAAGGGTCAGGGCTGATGAAAACTGGCTCCTATATGCGGTGGTTCATGAACGGTTTGGATGATCTCTGTGTCCTGATATGGTTCTGTGTAACTGGTTAGTGCTCCTGGACTTTGGCCTGATACTCTTTGGCTTCCCGAGGACTTGGACCCTTAACCCGGGCGGGTGGATGGGTGCATTTACTCCTGTCTTTGGCCCTCCCCCATGTGTATGTTTGTATGTCTTTACTCCCCTTTTTCCTTCCCTCCCTTTCCCTCCCCCCCTTTTTTGTCTTTTAATTCCAACTTTTCTTGCTCCACTAAATTTCGGGTTCAACTTAGGGCGACAGGCACGCTGCGGGGGGTAGGCCGTAGCCTTCTGCAGGGGTGCAGGGTGGGCTTAGGGGTGGGTGGGGGGGGTCTGTTTGTGTTGGGGGATCTTTTCCCCCCTTATTTTCCCTTTTTGTTCTATGGCTCTTGTGTATTCACTTTTTCGGGACTCTGTCACCTTGTATCTCCCCCGGGGGTTTTCTGTCCTTCTTCCGGTGTGTGGCTGATTGGGGTTTGCTGCCTATTCTGGTATTATGTTTCTGTTACATCGCATGCCGGTTTTATTGTCCTGTTTTTCCCCCTGAGGATGCATGGCCTGGCGGGTGTTCCTTCTGTTGTCTTTCTTCCCTCTTTCCATTCCTCCTTTATGGAGGTGCCCTTTTCCGTTGGGGTGCGTATTGCATAGTCTTTGTGATGGGGCTTTTTGACCACGTCTTCTTTGTTCGGGTGGGGGCGGAGGTGAGTGAGCGCGATTGATTGTTGCCACTGTCGCTATTTGATGGTCTGATTCTGTTTTGTCCTTTGCTCGATTTGATTGTATGGCTTCATTTTCTTACGTTGTGATTCTAAAATGGCGGCTTGCCGCGGTCCCTCCCTTGTATTCTCATATACGGCCCGCTATTCTTTTGGTCCCCTCCCCGTGCTAGAAAACTTAACCTTTATTATCCTGCTCTTGCTGAACGCTCGATGGTTTTTCTTGTTTCACCAGTGCTCCTGATGTTATATCCTGTGCAGATCTTCTTTTTGTATGCTGGTTCTTTGACCATTCTGTTTCTGGCCAGCCCGTGGGGTTGTAGGCCAGTATTTGTGAGCTTTCATTGTCAATAAAGGTTTTCAAAAAAAAAAAAAAAAAAAAAAAAAAGAACTGTCAAACTAGCAGCTGAGGAGAATCTGGGCTGGCAGTTACGTCATCGCGTCCACCGATATTGACGTGGGCGGCCATTTGAGGAAGAAAAACGAACAGTGATGTATAAAGCAGTCTAGACCATTAAAACCTAAACAGGAAGCGCAGGTAAATCACTACGCGACCAGCGAGTATATCTACAAAAACGGGAGGAGTACCAGCGCATCGGTGTAGGTCACGGTTACCTAAAAAAAAAACGGTAAATTTTAAAAATAAAAACATAACTCATTTAAGCAGCTCACTAGTGACTTCATGTGGGTAATATGATAAAACGCTAAATGAGCTGCACTTACAACGAAACCTGGAACGGAAAGAAGGGTCAAACCAGTGCAGTTTGGGGTATTAAAAAAATGAAGACATTATCCTTAATAAAGTGTAACACATAAAAAAATACAGTAACATCGCGTCGACACGAAATTAACGTCGGCGGCCATTGTTGATGTTGTTGAAACATAAAATGAACTCAGTGGTCTAGTTCTTCAGGAAAAAAACGAGGAAGTGAACGCAGAGTGGATATATTACGTGACCAAGGCACATCTCTACATAAACCGGAGGAGTACCTGTGCAGCAGAATAACAACAGGAACCAGAAGAAAAACGGTAAATTCTAGTAAATCAAATAACATTGATCATTTCAGCAGCATACAGGACTTGAAAATTAAAGATTAGAAAACGCTTATGGAACTTTAATAAAACCAATTTAGCTTCGGTAAAATAAAGTCACATTGGTGCAGTAGTGGCATTATATAGAGAAGTCACATACAAAGAAGGCTTTACCCATAACAATCAGAATGAGTGACTTAGCAACAGGTTGCATATGGAATCTATCAGCCCCAGACTCATTCCTACGTGCTGGCAGTGTACCAATTTTAAAGTGGGAAGAGTGGAGGGACTATTTCCTCAATTACATTTCCACAATTGAAGTAGATGCAGAATTAAAACCTGAAAAGAAATATAAGATGTTAATGCACAACTTAGGTGCAGGAGGAATAAAAGTTTACAATTCCATAAACAAGAAAACAAGGGGTGTAAATGATGGTGATGTATTCTCCAACGCCATTGATGACCTAAACGCATACTATAAACCTACAGTTTGTGTTGGGGTAGACAGATACAAATTTTTCCATAGGAAACAAGGGAAGGAGGAGACAATAGACGACTATGTTGCTGCTATAAAAGACCTAGCAATTAACTGTCATTTCGGAGGACTACACGATGAACTAATAAGGGATCAAATAGTAATGCAAGGTTCAAATGAAAATATTCAAGATAATCTTTGGGCAAAGGGGGAGTACCCACTGCAGAACATAATTGATATAGCTAGGAAAGCAGAACTCACTGGACGATGTGCGAAAGCTGTGTTAAGGGACGATAAAATAAAGGAAGAATGTGACCATGTCAGCAAGGTGTCTGATCAAAAGAGTTGGAAAGTTAACAAGCACACTGTAAGAAAGGAAGACACTAACCAACTAGACAGAAGACAAGAGAAACGGTGGAAAAGATATCGTTACCGATGCCTAAGCACTGCACACATGGCATATGATTTTAGATGCCCCGCCCGTGAAGCAAAGTGCACATTCTGTGGCCTTATTGGACATTTCAACAAGGCATGTAATGGGAAAAAACCACAACATGTAAAAGCAGTGGTAGACAATGAAGATGTGTTGGATGATGACACAGATGAAGACATCAACATGTACATCCTCAACATAGACGATGAACAAGTAGAGGTAAAAGAAACAGTTAAAGGAGCTAAGACAAGAAAACCGATGTGTACAATGACTATTGGTGGGGTGGAAATAAGCGTAGCAGCAGATTCAGGCTCGCCTTACACCATCGTGAACGAAAAGGTATGGGAAGCAAAATTCAAGGAGGTGATCTGTGAGAAACTCTATGAACCAGACATAATTATAAAATCATTTAATGAGAAACCTATTGAAATATTAGGGTACAGAAGTCTCAGGTTCATATTCAAGAGTAGAGAGGCTCATTGTAAACTCTATGTATCAAAAGTTGGACCATCCGTACTTGGATGGATGGACCAAGGAAGTCTGGGAATCAAGCTGGATCCTAACAGCCGTGAGCCTGTGCTTAGCATGTCAGACACTGACAACTACGCAGAATTACTTAGTAGAATACCTATCTTGACCGACAATGACACTGAAACTAATGAAGTGGATGAGTTATGCACAGCAAATGTATGGGAATGTTCCAGCAGAATAACAAGGGAGGAATGCATGGAGGAACAAATGAAGGACAAGGACATAGGAATGGTAATCCAAATGGTCAAGGAAGGTTGGTCAAGCGAGAATAAACTAATTGATGGAACAAAACCTTTCTGGGAAGTGAAGGATGAATTAACCATAGAAGATGGACTACTTATGAGAAGCGGAAGATATGTAACGCCGATGGATATACGAAAGATAATACTGGAAGAATGCCATGAAGGACATCTGGGCATCGCCAAGAGTAAAAACAAGTTGGGAAACACGTATTGGTGGCCAGGCATCGGCCGAGACGTTGGAAGTAAGGTGAGAAACTGTAAGTTATGTGTGGAAGCAAACAAAACTCAAGTGACTGACAGACCACCCCCGCAGCCAATACAGTGCCCATCCATGCCTTGGGAAATGATTGTCATAGACATGATTGGACCGGTGTCCGATGAGAATGAACTACAATACATAATTGTTATAATTGACCACTACACGAAATGGCCAGAAGTAAGAGTCACCAGAAAAGCTGACTCTCAACATGTAGTCCAATTCTTGGAAGACACATTTACGCGTGAGGGATTACCAAAAAAAGTTGTGAGTGACAATAGTGTACAATTTACCTCAGACCTATTCGAAGAATACATGAAGAAACACCACATTGAACACTTAACAACGTCAAGACACCACCAAGCAGCCAACGGAGCCGTAGAGAGATTTAAAAATGTACTTGAGGGTGTCATTCAGATAGCCATCTCAAACCAACTGGACTGGAAGAAAGAAATGCTGAGGACAGTGTGGGCTTACAGAATAACGCCGTGTGAGTCTATTGGCCACAGCCCATTCGAGCTCATGCGTGGACGGAATCCACTTACAAAGGACAATGTGGGCTGGGTCAAGGCTGCCCAAAGAGTACACTGGGCTTCAGAGGTGGTGAAAGAAAGACTGGCTCATGCACAATCTAGGATCAAGAGTAACTACGACAAAAAACATGGGTGCAAGGAGGTGGTAATCAAGGCAGGATATGTGGTGAAGGCAAGAAGAAGCGGACACGTCGGCAAGGGTCAAGAGAGATACACCGAACCTGTAACCGTTCGTGTAGGGTACTGCAATTCTGCACGCCTGAGGGACGGGAAGGCCTGGCATGCCACAGCTTTGTCAGCTCGCAAACATCCAGAGAACGATACGGTGGAAAACACACGTTTTGATGCTACTGCAGAGCAATCTAGTATGCGGAAGGGAAGTACGGCAAGACAATATTTTTCTGACACTGAATCTGACATTGAATTTTCTGCAACCCCAGGACGGAGATGTGATGATGGTGTGCGCCATGACACCCAATCAAGGGACCGTTCGGCCTCTTCATCCAGACCTGTAGGCGCAAGGCGCAGGCTACCTGTCATTCCAGTCTGCGACTTGGCGCGACCTGTGGACAGAAGCAGGGCTGGTAGGCTGTTGGGACCGCCAGCTAAACTTAAGGACTATATATGTAGATAGTGGAGCCTTACGCTTCCTTCCTGTTCTTATTCATTTCTGTACTCCCCAAAGGAGGGGGATGTGTTGTGTTTATTGTACTTGTGTCCCTCACGGGACACCATACCCGGTGTGCTCGCCAGTGTCCCTGCGAGGACACCGTTCTAGCAGTGAGGTCACCAGCTGGTAACTGTCAGGTTTGACAGTTGCCAGCTGATCGCCGAGCAGACTGCAGCTATGCTCCGCGTTGTAGGAGCATGCGTGTTGGCTTACTAATAAAGAAGTTAAGAACGCATAATTGTCGAGTATTCTTAACAGGGGGCCCCAGGCTTACTCATACTGGAGGGGGCCCCTTAGCCATATTTGATTTGAGGGGGACCCCTCAGCATATCAAACAGGTGGGGCCCTCTCACGTTTTGTTATGTAACTGGTTTACAGAATACTTGCTCTGAGGGCTGAATAAAAGTTACTGGAAGTTACACGTCCGCCATATCTAGGTATAATGTCTATTTTGTAAAACCTATTTTTCTGTCCATCACTGCTAGGAAAAACCTTTTGGAGGGAACAAGAAAAAAAAATAGGGGCATATTACCAAGCGGCAGCGATAATTATCGTTGGCCGCCCTCAGCGTCAAAATGTTTATCGCCAGCTATCGCAGATAATTATCGCCATGCTAGCACTGTATTAACAACGCTTAGCGCAATGGCGATAATTATCCCAGGGATAGCGATGTTTTCCATGAAACATCGCTGGTTTTCCATGGAAAACTGCAATATCATTATTGATAGCGCCTGTGGTCTCAGCCACACAATCCACCCCCCATGTTAGGTAGGCCTTAGTCAGGTATTTCACAGACGTTAAATTCCTGCGTTAAGGCATACCTAACGCGCTACCCCTCGTTGAAAATATTGTGAAGCTGGATTCGCGAAATATTCCCATGACATTTTGTCAGGCACGCCTCCTTTGCATCTAATTAACAATGCAATTCAGACGTGCTGTCAACAGGAACTAAAGCAAGGAAACACGCGCTAGCGTGTCCTTGCTGATAATGCGATAATATTATCGCCGCTTTTTGCCCGAAAACAGGCTCTAAAACTGCAATAATATTATCGATGCCCCTTGATAATATGCCCCAAAATGACACCCACACCCTGGGAGAAAACTCTCAGGGTGTGTAGGTCATTAGTTCTATTGTTGTTTCAAAAAAAATTCCCGCTTTGGAAGTTTGGTTGTCACGTCTGTTGGTATCGTCTGCCTAACATTTCCTACACTGACATGAAGTGACATAACGGTGGTTCCTGTCAATGTAGAGAGATGCCAGACTGGCGGACATCTCTAAATTTGGCATGTGAAGGTAATGTCCACTGAATAAAGACGAAGGTATGGTAATGTCCACTGAATAAAGACGGTCTGCCAACCAATCAGGCCGTAACTGCCATGGTGGGACTGGAGACAGCTTGTGGGCAATGCTTAATTTGTGACGGTGGTTGCAGATCGTGGGCATAAACACTAATCTTTGGGGACTGCAACTTATTTCTATCCTAAGACTTTGATCTACAGCAAGCGAGAGAAAGGCACAAATAACAATAAAAAGGAGGAAGAGAACAAAAAGGAATAGTGAAAAAATATAGAAAGCGAGTATGAAATAGGACCTACAAAAGTAAAATAAAGAAAGAGGTGGAGTAGCTTGGTGGAAAAAGAGGCATTTAATGGTATCATAACTAAGCTACCTTCATATACATTAACCTCTGCATTTGGTTGTACCTGTGTGAGCTGCTAAGAAAAGCTTCGGGTCCCTGCACAGTTCCTTTTTTTTTTTTACACATCAAGTTCTGTTTATAGGCACTTGGATGCAATGTACAATCTAACACTGAACTGCTTATCCTCATATATATGAGGTTCGGGTGTATATAGGCTGTAAAAGTCATCAGATCAGTGTATTAAATAAACTACAAGTCTCAGAAGGTCACTGGCATCATTTAGTATTCAATTACAGACCATGGCAGGGACATCACATTATCTGTGGCACTTTGACCCAGTCCCTGCGCTTATTTTATAAAATGTTTTAATAATAAAACACAGGCCTGACCTGAGATTTTAATGCAGTTCATGCGGCCAAGTCCTAACATATCTGTGTTTTCGATGCCAGCAAACACTGTGCTAGAATTACTAGGTGGGATTACAAGCCAGAGTGGTCCCGCGGAGCAGAACGTTTCCCCAGACTTTGACTCATCTTTCTAACAAGCCTGCACCACGGTTCTTTAAAGAATGCCTTTATGTTTTGATAAACTGCTCTTCTAAACACATTTTCACTGTGCTTGTCTGGGTGCTGTATTTCTACCTGCAGCTGTTCTAAATGTTGATGAATTTGTCTTTTTCCTATTTCTCCTCCTATGTAGGCAAAGTGGGGCAAACTTCTCCTTGGTGGAAGAAAACAAAGTTTCCCAACGTTGCTCAAAGTTACGAAATGAATTAAATCAAGTCTAAAACCCTCCCTGCACCCACCCTCCCCACACATACACAGGTATGAGGGAAGAGAGGGAGGAAGCAGTACGGTGAACTGGGGGCAGGGAGGGATGCGACAGGTGAGAGTATGGATTTAGAGGGGGAGCAGACTTGGAACAGGCAGAGGACTGTGGGGAGGGGCAGGGGTCAGGGGAGAATGAGCGACTGCTACCTAGAAGCAATAGTTAACAAGCGACCGTGATTGTCAGCACGAAGGGTTTGTGGCAGCAAAGAGAAGCTGCTGCAGCTGCCCCCTTTTGCGTAAACTGCACGGTCCTGACCTAGTCAACTTTTCAAATGTTACCAACAGTTTGCAAAGCAATATCTCAGCTCACATTGCAAGTTTTCACACCCCTGTGCTTCCAGCCTCTTACATTGGAAGTGGAGATCCTGGTGCTAGAAAGTTAGTACGTGGGCTGTGCCCCCATTGCAGCCGATGAGCTCTGACAACATTGCCCCAAAACACCAGTATTAAAAATAACTTGAATTTCCTCCAAAATCTTGAGAATCTTGTCCAAGTGACCAGCCCACGCAACATGACATCTTGAATTATTATTACATTATTATAATTGAAATGTATGAAGTGCAACGGATACCTGGGAAAGTATTCTGGCGCTTTGTCAATAACGTATCATACTGAACTGAATTACAGCTAATTAGGGGGTGTAAAGCCAGGTCTTGAGAGCTTTCCTAAAGTGTATTAAATCTGTGGTAGAACAAAGAAAAGGAGGAAGGTTGATCCAGAGTCAGGATGCTTGAACTGAAAAAGCTTTCTCTGCAATATGTAGATGGCTGTGTCAGTAGATTGACATTAGAGGACCTCTGTTGATGTGTATGGAGGTAAAGCCCGGATTTGTTCAGCAGATAAGAAGATCCAACTTGATCTAATACTCTGTGTGAAGAACAGAGATACCTAATAATGGTCCTCTTGAGCAGAGGAAGCCAATGTTGTTTGTCTAATGAAGCTGCAGAAGGGTAAGAGCCACTCAAGCTGCTGCAGTCTGAATTATATTCAGATGTTTGATCAAATTATGCAATACGCCTAGAGCAAGAAATTCCCATAGCCCTATCTAGTTAAGATTCTCATCTGCCGCACCAATGGGTGATAATAAGAGGGTGCTAAAGGCAAGATCTTTCATAATTTTTCCAGTTGGGTAAAACAGGTTGAAGCATGTTTATTGACTTGCAAGGTCAATGAAAGAGCATTGTCACATTGAAACAATATATTCTCATGGCTTTTGAGGAGGGTGCAGAAAACTCCCAAGGCCAAGACCAGAAGACACCAAGAAGTGGCCGAGGTATCTTACTCAAAGAATAACAGAGTACCTCTGCCTTAGCAATGTTAAACTTGAGGGCATTGTGTGTGAATCAGGTGGTTATTCTATGCATACAACTATAGACATGTTCAAACGATGAAGGGGCAGAAGGATTGACCGAGACCATAAGCCAGGTGTCATATGCTAAGTTCATAAATGTGACACCTTGATTGCATACCAGTTGGGCCAGTGGTCTAAGGTATATGGTATAGAGGGAGAGGCTCAAAGATGAGCCCTGGAGAACCCCTTGACCGCTAGCCCCGAACTCAGACTAGAAAGGAGCAAGATGCATCGTTTGGGATCTGTTATTAAGATACTACCTGCACTAGCTCAGGACAGACCCACTGATGGTAATTCCTTTCAGGATGGCAATCTAATTCTCATGAGATGGTGTTAAATGTGGCTGATAGATCCAAAATCACCAGTGAAAGGAAGTTTCCCTTATCATTCACTTTTCAGAGGTCATCTAAGACTGAAATGAGAGCAGCTTTGATCTTATGTAAAGGTTAAAACCCAGACTGAGCTGGATAAAGCAGCTTGTTGTTCTAAAGTAGCTATTAAAACTTTGTTAAATACTCATTTCTTTCCCTCTTTTAGGCAGGCTGATTCTACATATTGGCCAATGCGGGCAGTTGCATTAGGACAGCACCAACAATGGTCACATGTGGATACCTGCTTACAAAAACTGGTCATAGAAATTGCATTGTTGCAGAGGAGGCAGCAAACCCAAATAGCTAAATGTCACATGGCCTTCGCCTCCAAAAATCCTTGAACAGGTGCCATTTCTATCAGTCTCAACTGTGTTAGACTTTGAGGAGACTCAGGATTCGGCAAGCAGAAGAACCACAGAGGGAGACTGAAAAATTCACTTGTTCTCCTAATATTTAAAAGCGCACAATCACAGATACAGTGGAGGTAAAACATGGAAACCACCAGAAGTACACATAGCAAGACGGATCCAGTGGTCAGAAGACAAAATAAGAACTATCCAGCAACATTTATAAGAACACTGTTTCTTTTCTGATCATGCCACTGCCTTCTTGCTGTGCGAGACCAGAGGTAGCAAGGTCTTCTTTACCCATTTTCCAAAGATCTCTCCCTGAACAATAGTTAATCCTGTATCTACAGTTCCAGCACATCTGCATGTGCTACTTAAGGTATCTTCTGACCTGAGCACCCACTTCTAGGCCACCATTTCTAAGCGGCTTTCCACTGCAATTGACCCTGCAGCTCTTCTCCAAGCAAGTATAAAATACATTCTACCAAGTCTCCCCCAACTATTTTCCACCCTCTAACTGGTTTTCACCCTCCCTTGCAGCTTTGAAATCTACTGATAGGATTGCAAAACATAACTAGGGCAAAAAATTGCTTTCTACGACAGGATAAATGCACAGACAGCAGCTGAGGACCTTTATATTAGCACTTCATACTGCTCATCGTTGTCAGGATGCAATAACCTTGTGCTTTGAATCCAGTGGCAGCGGTGCACTTGTCTGTCATCCCACATATCCACTAATGACCACATGGGCGAAATATGTGAGCTACTGGTGGATACAGTGAAAGAGGTATATAATAACATGGTAACAGAGACACTGGACTCCACAAATCTAATCTTGTCACTTCTCCCGGCCAACGATGTATGGAATATGTGGTGGATATCTACAAAGCAAAGATGGATCTCAGGTAAATTTCCATAAAGTATTCTGCAATTAACTGTAAGAGTGAATAGATCTACATGTAGAAGTCTTAATGCTTCTTCAAAATCCGGTCCAGGTCTTCCATTGTATGTTTGACTGTTTCCAGAAGCTACAATGTCACCACACACTGAAATTTGTGATAGGCAGTGCCCTTAAAAAGCTGCCACCTTCTTGGAGGAAAAAGCCAAAAGCGTACAAAACACTGCAGAGGATTGAAGAAAAAACAGGAATCCGGAATCTTATAGAGAATATCAGAATAATAACAATGTTGGGCCCGATTCACAAAATTCCTCTGAGACAAAATCCTAAACTTACTACTTTTGGTATTCACAAAAGGCATTTAGTATTAGTAAAGTTAGGAATCCTAACTTTACTACTACTAAACTGAGACAAAATCCCAACTTTCAGACTTTTGCTATTCACAAAAAGACTTTAGTAGTAGTAAAGTGAGAAATCCTAATTTACAACTACTAAATCCCCTTTATGAATTAGAAATCCTAACTTTACTACTACTAAATGCCTTCTGTGAATACCAAAAGTAATACGTTTAGGATTTTGTCTCAGATTAGTTACGTGAATCGGCCCAGTTGATTGCTAATTCTGACTCCTCGCTCCTGAAGAATTTCACTAATTCAACAAATTCATATAAACATACAAGAGCTCTAATAACTTGTGCTTTCACATTAGTACATAGCATATGCAACATTGTTCAATCTAGGAACCCTTTCTGTTCCGTAACAAGATAACCCTTAGTAAATGTATCAACCCCCATTCTTAGAAACATAATATATGTTCTCAACATAGTTCAAAGTTCATCGCCAGCACGGTTTGCAAAAATACTTCTCTGCATTCTCCAAGTCCTTCAGTACATATACACAGGGCTTTAGGTAACTCTTGACAAGGAAATTCATTATCAGTGTAGCAGGGTCCTGGCTGCATCAGCATTGTATCACTGTTGCCTAGCAAAGGCACTGTGGACCACTTCGGAAATGATACCCAGCTATCCAAAATGCCCACTGACTCTCCAGTCTATGCAAGAGTTAATGGGCTGCTAAAAACTCCAGTTCATTGTTTGCAGGCTGTCACATAAGACAATCTCCATGCCCACAAAGCATCATTCCAGACTGTGTTGACACTCTGCGATGACTGTGAGCATTGAAAGAACCTCAGAATGATCTGATTTGAAATATCATTCCCACACATTTGTCCAGTTAACAACTGTAAGCTGTGGCTCCAGCCCCACTTTCTTGCAGCCAGACATACTGCTCTTTAAGGATCTTGTTAACTGTCTATCAACAGAAGTACTTCTTTGCCGAGATCTAAGAACTCTTTTACGCTAATGCTTCAAAGACAAGCAACACTGCATCCCAGGAGCTGCATAATAAAAAAACTTCTTTTTTTGGGATAATAGTAAATAACATTAGAAATTATCTAAAAATCCTTATTTTACTATCCCATATAGCATTGACTTCTAGCCTCACCATCTTTTCATTTTTTAAGGACAATTTAAAGTCTCCATTGCCAAATCTAAATTAAACCTTTACTAAGGAAATCATCACTGGGCCCTTCTGATCTAGCTGCCTACTCATACATTTTGCTACCAGCCTACTGATATTGAAGTGCTAAATTCAAGCAAATCACCAACATCTAAGATATTTTAGAGATTAGTTACCTACTTGAAGCTCGCTTGCGGCCTAATGGTAGGACCAAATTTGTACCGAAGGCAGTCCTAAATGAGCTGTTAGATACCAGTGGTGTTGCAGGGATTCTGTGTAGGCACAAAACTGTGCGCAGGAAACCAGGACCTCAGTGATTTGTGGTATACCAGAAACTCACCTCAGTACCCAGAACCTCTATCCGACTAGCATCAGTGTCTCATTCTTTCTCTGTCCTAACGCAAAGCTACCAATGATTAGACAAACCAGAACATGCAACTTAGAATACTCTCAGGAATGGTGTGAATCAAGAACACTCTTTCGTTTATATTCTCATACAAGTCCACAACGTGAGTAATCAGAGACACAGTAAAGTTTAAAATGTTTATTTTTAACTACGTGCTCTACGATGCAGTATTTTGGCCAACATTAGCAGGCATACGATTAGAAATAACACAATCAGCATTGTTACAATTCCATAAAACACAAAGGGATAAATCATATTATACTGATAGTGAAAACAGGTCAAATAGCGCCTTGCGTACCACCCTCCCCTTGCTCAAAGCTAGGTTTCATGATATTAGAAGGTCTCTAGGCTTAAACGGGGAACACCATACCTCAAAGATCAGCTTAGGTGAATCACATCAAAAGATCAGCAAGCTCTCTCATAGATGGAAAGGTTTTTCTCCAAGTGCCTGCAAACATGCATGCAGTGTAATATTAAAGGCACTCGAACAGGGGCGTAACACAGGCCCCTGCAGCCCACGCGGTGCGGGGGGGCCCCTTGCTCCAAGGGGCCCCATCGGCCCTACAGTCTGGCCGGAGAGCTCCTGATTGAGCCTGGAGGGGGCACCCCTAAGTGCTGTCCAGGGAGCCCCCCTCACTTTTCATTACGCCAGTGCACTCGAATTTCAGCTTCTTGTAGCTGGGCGCGTTTTATGTCTAGAGCGTGGGCCGATCACACTGAATCAACAGCATAAATTGTTATTTGACCCTGACTCTGGGAGCACAAACTGTACAGACTGAGGCTGCCTTATAAGTCTAGGGATGTAGAAAGCAGACCGTTCTCATGTGAAGAAAATCAAGCTGGCTAACTTACAATAACATTTACATATAGTGTTGTGTGCAAAAGCGGCAAAGTTGCAAAATGGCGTTTATACTTCTAATGCGCTTATGCTAACATAGCAATGTGTGCAGGCAGATATCGGTATTCACTACAGTGGCAGTGATGTCAGAAATGCAATACTACACCATCTGTACACCAATTTAACACCACTGTAAAAGAGATTTTAAAATTAACAAGAAAATAACGCTGACTTTAATTAAATGTACAGCATTAATTTGGAAGCGCCGATAAAAATACTATACTCAGAATGCATAAAACTGTAAGCTGTTCTATTTACTCATTCTAGGCCTCAAAACGACAAAAGGAATGCTGCTTGAAAAACACATTTGAATACAAAATGCTGAATGTACATAAAAAGTTTGATTCTTGGTATCTCCATGAACCTGGTTAAATAACAAATAATAAGTTGTTTATATCGTTTCAAGTATTCTCGCAGAAAATTTCTACTTATGCATGGACCACTGTTTCACATAACTAATTTTTGTTGTTTAATGAGGGAATGAATAGTTCATGAAAATGAGAAAAAAAAACGCCCACCCAGCCAATTTAAAGAATGCAAAAGTCAAAAACTCAATATTTTGCAATACATATATGTTGAGCATAAACATTCATTATGCATACACATAATCCAATTAATTTATTTAATATTTTTTCAAAACATATTGTCATTTTGTTCAAAACCTTTGTCTTTTTTTATATATAGACACGATTGACCAAAAATGCTTTTAGAAACATTGTCAATATTTCACAATATGTTCCATATATGCCAATTCTGTCCCAGACATTCTCTGGCTGGATGGGGACCTGGGCGTGAAATTAGTGAAATCCCAATAGTGAAAGGTGGAAGTAAAAAAATGAATGGGAAGAAAATTACCCCACATCTGTGCTTTCACATTCATCTTTTTCCTAACTGAAGCTTCTGTGTGGGATAGATAGTTCCTTGTCGTTCCTTATCTGATATCTATGGTCACCATCATTGTGAGAGTCAAGCTAGATTACTGTTATAAGCTGTTTTGTAACGCGCTCAATTACTACCGGAGTATACTGGCGCGGTATACCGCTGGGGAACCCGTCCTGGCTTTCCCCGTGGGATGGTCCCTACTGGGAGTCCCCAATGTGAAGCCAGGCATCCCCCTTGTTGATGGGGCCGTTGTGGAGATTAGGCAAGCTAATGCCCAGAGTTGCCGAGTGGGACCCCTGGGAGTCCCCAAGGTGAAGCCAGGCATCCCCGGTGTTGATGGGGCCGTTGTGGAGAAGCTAATGCCCAGTGTTGCTGAGTGGGACCCCTGGTTAGAGTAGGCACCGAGGCGAGAATTATCGAGTCCGCTGACCCTTTTCCACGACCCTGCCACGTCGGGAATTGAACCCTGGTCCCAGGCCGACTCCTGCTTCCGGGTCTGCCGCCTCTAACCAGTGAGCCACACCACTCCACCGTAGTGGTCTCAACCCGAAAATACACCAGCATCTGCTTAATTATCTGCAATTGTTTCAAAATATGACTGGTTGCCTTAGTCTTAGTCGTGTTTGTGATCCACCCTTTCTCAGTTTATGTAACTGGCTCCCTCCCAGTAGCTCTCTCCTGGTGGAACAGCCCGGCCCTTTGTCTCGGGCACTTTTCCAGTCACAAAGGCTTTTTAAAACATGTCTGTTCTGTGCCACCTATACATCATAAACTAAGCCAGCTCGTGAGCTGTATTAGCTAGCACTAAGAAAGACTTCAATTGCATATGGCACTGTGCAAATAACATGTGTGATTTTTCCCCACAAATTATTACTAATTTAAATACTTTGTGAATTAGAAAGCAACTATTTTAAGGCAAATACACAAACCGCAGTAACACAAAATACCTATGCTTATAACTATATCTGCGGACCACTTACGTAGGATGATTACAGTGTTTTTCACGGAATCATATGATCTGCCTGTAGATTAAGTTGAATGATTCTGAGTTGTTGTATTATTGATTGCCCATTGTATTGCTGATTGTTTTACTGTTAATTATATGACAATTGTCCTTCGTGGTCACTTCTGGGATGTATGGGATTCCAACTTTTTCTGTCTGTAATGAGAGACAGATAGGCTGAATATTTCTTTGTTGTGCTGGCCATGTTGAAGGCAGAGGGAGTCACTGTTACTGGACCTATAGGCCCCAGGAGCCACAAGGCAGGACAGCCATTCTACTGCATGTCAACCGTAGGTGACTCACTCATTATCTTTCTTTTTTTTGTTATCTGGCACCTGATAATTTATAAGTTTTGCAGTATTTTGAAAATGTGCCCTTCCTGCAGGGTCACCTGGGATTTTTCGGCTTTTTACTGAACCCTTTTCTGTTGGCTGTATAACTCTGTGTAGTTTAGCCCTGCTAACCAGCGGTGTTGAATGTGTTCTCCCCTTTAAACAAATTAAAATTGGCATAGCCCTGAATAGCACATTTAATTCACTTGTAGGTCCCTAGTATATCTTACTACCTATACCCAGGGCCTTTAAATTATAAGCTACCTGTGGGATGCAGCACTCATTGTCGCACCCACAAAAGTAGCACTACAAAACATGTGTCCAGGCCTGCCACAGCAGACTGGCTGGGCAGCTTTAAAATTACCATTTCAATTTGGCAAAATAACCCTTTTGCCAAGCCTTATCCATCTTTTATAATACTTATAAGTCATCCCTAAGGTAGTTCCTAAAAGTCCAAAGGGCAGGAGCATGGTATGTAAAAGTAGAAAATGTCTATTTAACAGTTTACATGCCGTGGCAGTGAAAAACATTGTTAGTTATTTTTCACAGTTACAGGACTGGCTCTCATATAGGCTAACACATGTTTACACTATTGCATTAAGTGCTCTGTTCAGTCTAGGAATAGCTAGTAAAATATTTCAAGGGCCCACTTTAATAGTAATTTAAATTCTAACGTAATTCTCTAGTCAGATTTTATATTCCTTCTTTAGAAATGACACTTTTAGAAAGTTGTCATTTTCCTGCCTAAGTCAAATGGGCTTTTCTGCAATTATCCAGTGTCACCTCACTGCTGATGGCTCCCCTCTGGTGAGATATGGATTCCTCTGAAGCAGTGTAAACTAGATTTGGGTGTGTTTGGGTGTTATTATTCCTTGAGCAGTAGGACCCGAGGCACTGTGACCAGACCCTTCCTGAGCTTGAAAGAAGGTCTACCCTGTCCATGGTAGATGTTGCTCACACCTAGGCCTGTCTCCCTTTTGTCTTGTTAGGCAGCTTGGCTCCATGCCCAGTAGGAGAGGAGTCTGGCCCAGACCTGGTTTAGAGTGGCCACAAGCGAGGGCTTGCCCATTTCCAGAGCCACACCTCTGGGTTGACACAGGGAACTATGGCCAAGGGAGGAAGGGTTCTACTATGTTGGTGTTGGGAAAGAAGGGTACTGTGGGATAGCATACAGTAAAACACACAAGAAGTGCTGCAATAGTGGGGATAGAACAAGCTTTCAGAGGACTCTCTAACTGCAACTGTCTAGCTGATCAGTCCCAATTGGACCTGCCAGGAATCCTGATGCGCCACTGCTGGAGTGAGTCCTGACCCCCAACTGGTGTACCCAGGTCCTTAACCCTTGGTCAGTGGTAAAGTGTACTCCTCCCTTCCAAACTGCAAGGTCTAGTACTGAGAAACCTTTTGCCAACTTTCAGTTTGAAGAACTGTCGGAGACCAGGAACGACTTAGAATCTACAGAAATCAACTTTGAATCACCAGTCGGCATCAGATTGCTGGTTTTCGCCGCCGAAGGATATATGCTTTTCAGAAAAAGTTCTTAAGTCAGAACGTTGAGTGCTTCATCAGGACCAATGCCAGGCAGCAACCTGTCAACTTCGTGGCCTTCCTGGGCACAGACTTTGCCCACTCAAGCTTCCCTCCTTCGTCGACAACTGCACCGGGACATCACTCCTCAGCAACCTATTGTTATTGAGCACCGCATGGGATCCAGCTTGCTGCTTGCCCCATCAATGACATCTTGACAGCCACTTTTTCCTCAGAAAAACTTCTCAGTCTAGAGGTCAACTTTCCACCATGACAAACATGGTTCCTGTATCCGACTGTCGATCCATCGTGGTCGGCCTTAACTTTCGACTTTGACCCTGTCTAAGGCAACCAGGTAACCATGGTTGGCCTTTTGTGCTTTTTAGCACTATTTTTAATACAAACTTTAAAAATTCATATCCCCGGTCCTACTATTTGGATGTTTGTCAATTTTGGTGTAATTTTATTAATTAAAATAGGCTCTATTTTTCTAAATTGGTGTGCAATTTTATTTGTATGGTGTTTTCACTTTATTACTGTTGGAATAGTACATAAATAATTGACACATTGCCTCTAAGTTTAGTCTGACTGCTTTGTGTAAACCTACTAAAGAATTAAACACAATTTAATTAGTGACTTTAGTGTTCACCCTGACAAGGCCTGTGATTATTATTTGAGGTGGGTTGTCACCCTCTCAACTGGTACTCCAGTTTTGTACGCTGTACATCAAATGGAATTTAAAACAGAACTGGAAAAGATGTTTACATCAATTCAGATCAATAAAAATATTTTCAAGATTCCTGAATCCAGAAAATCGCATTGGTTGAATGCTTAATCCATTCTAATGGAAATCAAAGCAAATCTGAAACTGACTGATAGCAAAGTAGCTTTTCTTTTTGTTTGAAGTCACAAGCATCCACCCTAAATTGGCAAACTGTGTGAGCACATGCAACAGAAATAACAATTTGATGCCAAGCTTTAAATGCATATTATATCAAATTAATTATTCCCTTGTGCAAAAGGTGTGAATGTTAATGCACAGCATTTGTTGGATTTGCAGCAACTTTCTATTATCCACCAGACCTGTTGCACAATATACAAATATCCTTGTCCTTCTCAAATGATCACAAACGTCCTAGCAAAATAACATATTGTATTCTACAGGGAGTATTTATACAGATTATCACTCAGCTACCTGTCATGTACAGTGCTGTAGTCAATGATTTAATTTCAAATATTGCAGTGATGCTATAAATAATTTTATAGAACATGTCATGAGTGATGTAAAACATAGGATAATTAGCTGTGCATAGCTAGGGTATGAGTTATAATTACCAGAGGGCACACGTTATACTTACTAGAGATAACTATGACTGGTGAATTTCAGTGTTTGTTTGAGTTTAAAATGTTATGTTGTCACTGAAATTTTCACCAAACTATAACTGTTTTTCTCAGTGAATTCCTCTTTTTTTTAACGTAAGGTAATATTTTAATACCATAACTAAAGCCAACCCACCGCTGAGCACAATCAACAGCTTTGCTCAGCAGAGGGTTGGCCGTAGGGCCTGTCCTGCAGCCACATGCTGCAGCTTATCCCCTACAGGGAGTACTCTCTCCACCGCACAGCCTTTGGCTGTGTGCAACAAGGGGTTGGCTGAAGGAATGGCTGAAGGGCCTGACTTGCAACCAGGCTCTTCAGCCAACCCCAACGTGCAGCGAAGCCCCAGCCATACACTCCGCAGGACTTGGCTGTAGGCAGCTAACCCCATGTGTCTTGCATGTGGTTGGCCGTAGGATCTCGCAGCACTGAAGGAGTCCTCTCCTGCTGTCAAAGAGTCGCAACACCCAAAAATAAAAAGTAGGCCTATTGAGTTTACCAACATTTATACAGCAGATCTATCAAGTTTCCCCAAAAATCATCAGTATTTCTAATAAAATGTATATTTCAATAATTCACATAATGCAATATTAATTAATATTTATTACTATAAAAATGTCTATTAAAATTGTAATAAAATTTTTTAACTTTTTTTACATAGTGTTATTATTACATTTTGGGGGGGAATGCTAAAAGAGATAAAGTCATATTGTTTTTTTCTTCATCTAAAAAATCAAATAAAACCAACATGTCTCTAACAGGTACATCAGTTAGGGGATCTGCAACCCTTGGCTTGCCCCTGGTGACTCCTGTCACTGCTTTTATTACCCCTGGCCCATTCAGAGATGGCAAAATCAGTGACAAGAACACAGCACTGGTTCCGCTTTCCATATTTTCTGCCTGTTTCACTATTATAACTAAAAGTGAATAATATTCTAATATTCACTATTAGTGTAATTCAAAATGGAGGGGAGGTGCATGCAGCGCCTTCTCTGAGCCACAAATGGACCCCAGAACCCCATCCCCAGGGGCGAATATTCATTAAAGATGAGGAGGCATACGACTCCCCTCCCAAAACCACTATTGGGACCAGGGGAACCCATCCCCTTAGGCCTCTGGTGCGCACACCAATGCCCACCCAGGGGCACCCATAAGCCACTATGTTGGTGGATGTCGGAGGAGCTACAGGGTACCCACGGCTCCAGCTCGGAGTATCTCACAGGACTTAGGGGGGCAGGGTATCCTTACCCAAAGCTCTTATATTTTTTATATTAAAATAAAAATAAAACTTAGGACAGGGGACTAAGTTCCTGAGTCCTGTAATAACTGTTTGCAACATTTTTCTTCATGTTGTAGACAACCAGTCAGAGAACTCGCTCTTGCAGGAGCATGTCTCCCATAGGAGTAAATTGGCCCAAGGGAAAAAAGGTCCCTGGGCCATTCAGAATGCTCTCCATTAAAAAATAATTGGGTTCAAGGGACGCTGTCGAGAGTCCCTTAAACTCAAGCGTCCAAATATACAAATATTTTTTGTTCCCCAATATTTCAAAAACTACTGAACAGATTTACACCAAAATATAAAAGTAATGCTTTCTGGGCAAAGATCTAGCTCACTGCCAAATATGGTGTAATTCCGTTGGCCAGTTTTTGAGGTAGTGTTTCTTAAAAAAAATCTTTGGAAAATGAATGGCAATTTCATGTTTTTGCCAACCCTCTCTTATTTCTCAGCCCTGCTTGGTGGATCATCCCAAACCATTCCATGTACAAACTAGGCAGAAAAAGAGCACTTTTTCAAAGGTTTCGGGAAGAGTCATCAATTAAATCCAAAGATATTAATAAACTAAAAAAGCATTACCTTAGTGGCGTAACACAGGCCCCCGCAGCCCCCGCAGTGCGGGGGGGCCCAGGCTCCAGAGGGCCCCCTCGGCACTGCACTCTGCCCAGAGAGCTCCTGATTGAGCCTGGAGGGGCCCCTTCTGCATGCCGTGCAGGGAGGCCCCCTCAAATTGCGTTACGCCTAAACACTAACCTAACTTTAACTACCCATTGGTGACCGTAACTGGTTAATATGTTATGTATGACTCTCATAGAAAGTCTCTTTCGTTTACAGCTGACTAGGCCCGGTAACTCACTGCTAGGACTAACAACAGTTGATAACAACACACTGTTGCTACATCATAAAAGCCTTGGAGGTCAGACTGACTGGGCTCTCTGAGAGCCACTCAGTGCTGCGCTGCTTATCTCCTTTGACCGAAAAGTGCAGCTGCAGGAGGTGGAAGGAAGAAAGGGAAGGTGGTCAGGGTTGGTTATGAATTGCAGGACAGATATTTATTTTTCACATTTGGATCAGGGAGAAGAGGTCATGTTATGTATGGCTCTCCCTTTACTCCTCTACACCTGCGTAGCATTTCAAAGCAGGGGTAGGTGATTTTCATCTAATATAAATTTATAGCTGGGTAAAATTGGACTGCATGGATGTTTTTCACCCCGGGGTTCAGAGTGACATCCTAGACAACTCAAGATTTGCTCCCCTTGTTGAAAAACATCCCCTTAAGACACTGTTACCCATCTGTAATTATATATATTTAATTTGGTTTAAATAGCACAACAAATGGCCAGATGGCAGCTTCAGTGCGCTAGTAAGATCATAAGATAGGGAATTGGTGCGAGGAAAGGCAAACACAGCTAGCAATGACAAAGCTGTTTGGGGACAGGGCCTGTGGCAGCTAATGCAGTCTGATATATTTTATTACACTTATAAAATGAATGAATGAAGGGAAATGAGTGAATAAATAAAAATGTTATAGTATTTAATTATTTTGCTTACAGTCCTATTGCAGGTACCAGTGACATGATATTGCTAGCTTTGTACGCCATGGGAAAGCTTTACTTTCATGCACTGGCATACGTCTCCTTCCTTTTGTGGATAGCCTTGACTAATGACTACTTGAGCATAATGTGCAGGGGTAATAAGGTCTACGCTGTAGTACCACTCCATCACCGCTTGATTGTGTTTATTGAAAATTTGTATGCAGCGACTCATGTCCCTGATCACTGGGTATTATCTGCTCATTTTCTTTTGCACATCCCGCTGCCTGCTGACGTACGGTTCTAGCATTGTTTTACTGCAGCCTCCAGCAAGCATGGCTGTGCATCTTCTGCAAAATAATACAACGTTGGCTTTCCACCCTATATTCTCGCGGCATGTTGGGATTACAGCAGCTGATGCGCCCATTCATCAAGTAGTTAACAAAATGTGGTAAGCAGAGATCTTGACTTTAGGATTGGGATAAAGCAGGGTTCATACTTTGATCAAATGTAAGTATTTCATCATTGAGATGAATCATCAATAGCCAATGAAGGACGCTGGAATCTTTCAGCCTGACATCTAATATGAGAGGTCAGGGAAAGGCTGTATGGTGTGAATGGACCCTTTGTGGGTTCTGTCATCGAGAGATTTATGGTGGTCTAGATTCTACGAGTCCTCTGTCCCTTCTCTGTCCCCACCACCACCAGGCAGGACTGAACCAAAGCTACCTCTTTCTACTCTTAAGATTCCAGGGGAGGCTCTTCCAATAGGGCGGAGGAGCTTCGCCTCACTGCTTTCTCGCAGTGCGAGAAGCAGAAACATAAAATGGTAATAACTACTATTTTATGTGTCTGCTTCTCGCACTGCGTGAAAGCATAATGGTTTGGTTGGGGGCGGGCGAGTCTACTCATAGGCAGTGGTGAAGTGGATTGCCCTGAGCTGAGGGCACTGAATGTTTGGTTGGGCCTCTGGGACTGTCCAACCCAGTCATGCACATTCTGTCTTTCTCCATGAGGGCTACAATGCAGCCTACATGGAGAAAATGGCCTCCCCATAGGCGCCTGGCTAAGCACCGTCCAGACCAATCACAACGCTGCCATTGCAGCATTGAGATTGGCTTAGGGGAGGGGAGAGAGGCTACCTGCTTACTGTGTGCAGGTCAGGAGCCTAGACAACGCGGGGGCCGGGAAGATAAGTTTATTTTATTTTTTTATGTATGTTATGTGAATTGTTTAGAAATATAATAGCTAACTCAAAGGCCAGATCTAATGAAAACTGACATAACGCACAGGGTACCGAGGGAACTCGTGGCTGGCCCTTGGACTGCTGCTGGCCCCTAATGCCCTCAGTCCACATTGCAGTTGTAAACCATGTAAAGCGCTCTGATATCCTTCGGGATCAAGTTTGCGCTATATAAAACTTTATAAATAAATAAAATAAATAAAATTGCTACATCTGATTGTGAATGCCTGGGTATGGGAAATCCTATATAACACCCCTTTTCCCCCCAACATTTCCTATTTAGTTGTAAAATGCTTATTGTGAGCGGCAAAGTCGTTTGCAAGTCATAATGTATTTTTAGCACATCGTGAATCGGCTTTTGCAGTTGCAAATCCTGCAGTTTTGTGAATTATAGGCTCCACAATGACAAAAACCTATGCCACATCATGCTCGGGTGACCAGGTGCTGCAAATTCGTAGCTGAACTGCAAACTAGAAAACATGTGCCAGAGGTGGACATTTTATGAAACGTGTTGGGACTGTCACCCTTACTTGACTAGGAAAGCAGCCAGAAGCCGCAGTATGTTTGATTTGTATATCAAACAAGCATTTGCAATGCAATAGGTCTCGCATTAGGAAAGTTTAAGCTATTGGTATTATTAATGACACATTTTTTATTTATGTGTTGGTTTTGAAAATAGCTAAATTAATAGCTTTGTCATTTACAATGTCAATAGTTTTAACTTTCGCAAATGTGACACCTATAGCATTTTTAATGCAATATGTGTTGTATTTATGTGACTTAGATGTGTCTCCCTGGAGGGAGATGAGTCAACCTTCTTGGAAGTATTCCACAACTGCCTGAAAGATACAGCAGGCTGGTTGAAGGCCAATTCCCTGCAATTCAACACAGGAAAGACGGAGGTGGTATACTGCCCAAGGCCTAGAGTACAATCTCTTTTACCCAGCAACATCTGGTCTCCGGATTTCTCTCCTCTGGTGCAGCCTCTGGTGCAGCCTGTGAAGGTAGTGCAGAACCTGGGTGTGATGTTTGACAGCGACCTTACCCTGGAGGCGCAGGTCTCAAAGATAGTAGCTGGCTGTGAGGAAGATAGATAGATAGATAGATAGATAGATAGATAGATAGATAGATAGATAGATAGATAGATAGATAGATAGATAGATAGATACATAGATACATAGATACATAGATAGATAGAGTGAGGGCGATAGATAGATAGATAGATAGATATATAGATAGATAGATAGATAGATAGATAGATAGATAGATAGATAGATAGATAGATAGATAGATAGATAGATAGATAGATAGATAGATAGATAGATAGACAGACTGACTGAGGTAGATAGATAGATAGATAGATAGATAGATAGATAGATAGATAGATAGATAGATAGATAGATAGATAGATAGATAGATAGATAGATAGATAGATAGATAGATAGATAGAGTGAGGGCGATAGATAGATAGAGTGAGGGCGATGGATAGATAGAGTGAGGGCGATAGATAGATGGATAGATTGATAGATAGAGTGAGGGCGATAGACAGAGTGAGGGCGATAGATAGATAGAGAGATAGATAGAGGGCGATAGATAGATAGATAGATAGATAGATAGATAGATATATAGAGTGAGGGTGATAGATAGATAGATAGAGTGAGGGCAAAAGATAGATAGATAGAGTGAGGGTGATAGATAGATATTGTGAGGGCGATAGATAGAGTGAAGGCTGGAATGATTTTTTTTTCAACCCCAGTATGCCAGATGCCCGAGATATGCATCCATATCTCCCCCCCAAACTGTCTTTTTTAATGATCAAATATTTACTGAAAAGGAAGTTAGCCTGGCACTGGACTGCGTGTCAGGAGGAAAAGCGCCGGGCATGGATGGCATCCCAGCAGATGTTTTTCTATCTGACCGGTCTTCTTGGTGCACATATTTCACTTGGTTGGCAAATGCAATAGCTATGGGTGGAGAAGTCCCAGCCTCGTGGAAAGTGGCTGAAATCATCCCTATATTTAAAAAGGGGGATATAACCCAGGCAAAAAACTATAGACCCATTAGCTTAATTGACACTGCGCAGAAAATAATAGGTCGACTGGTCCAGAATAAATTACAGCAGTGGATTGAAGACCAAAATATATTGTCGCCATACCAAGCGGGATTTCGCCCTTTGACTAGCAGTGTTGATCAAGTTTTTTATTTCCTAGCCATCTATTGGAGAAATGTCACACTGCGAAATGGCACATTGTACGCAGTTTTTGTGGACCTAAAAGCCGCATTTGATCTGGTCCCGAGAGAAAAACTGTGGGAAACACTGGCCGATGTGGGAATAAGCAGAGAGCTCCTTACCTTGCTGGTCCGCCTCCACGAAAACAATTTTGCAAAAATAAGGTGGGGCAAACAGGGGGAAGTGACGGCCCCTTTTCCAGTTGAACGGGGGGTGAGGCAAGGATGTGTCCTGTCCCCAACGCTTTTTTCAATCTATATAAACGGAATTGTGGAGCACTTAAATAAATCCCCAAATGACGCTCCACTCGTAGCAGGTGTACACGTCCCCGTACTAATGTTCGCGGACGATACGCTTTTACTATCACGTACGCCTAGTGGATTACAGAAAGCGGTTGACGCTTTTGGGGATTTCTGTGATAGTCGTGTTCTGGAATTAAACACTAGTAAAACTAAATTTATGTGTCTAAGTTCCCAATCGGCTTTCAAGGGGGTGATAAAATTTAAGGGTGAACCACTGGAAAAGGTAGATGCCTTTGCCTACCTAGGAATTATTCTCCAACATGACATGAAATGGAAATCACACATTAATATGGCATCTTTAAAATTTTGCCAGCTAGCAGGTGCAGTTAACATCAAACATAATACATCCATGACAAGACCCATAAATTGTGCACTCGAAATTTATAGTATGAAGGTACTGAGTGCATGCTTATATGGGTCTGAGCTCTGGGGATTTTCAAACCTAGGTGATCTGGGGCGGGCGGAAAATAGATTTCTGCGAGGGCTTGTTGGGGCCCCACAAAGTACCCCCATAATCCCACTAAAGTTGGACCTAGGTAGGAAAAATATTGAAGACATTGCCCGCCTACGTCCCTTGTTGTATTGGAGGCGCCTAATGGTAACCCCAGAGTTAAGTCATTATGCATCAGCTTTTTATGATGTTGTGAATTTTGACCGTTTTTACTGCATTGCCTGGTTAAAGGAGCTCCGGGGTACATTGGGGAAGTTGGGCCTTGACTATTTGTGGGGCAATAAGGATGTTGCCTCATTTCCAACGAAAAAGCAACTGAAGGACATTTATTGGGACTCGGTATATGTTTCATCGTATCGCAAAGGCCTGCAATCTACCCTGTCATCACGCTTTTTGGACACTACACAACTTCCATTATATGAAAAATACTGGGACGTAATCGAACGTCCATTTGACAGGAAATTATATTTCCAATTTCGTGTGGGAACACTCCCAGTGAACGCTTTTAGACAATACTGGTCCCCATTGCAGGACGCTTACTGTGAACATTGTAAAAACCAAATAGAGGACATTGCGCATCTGCTTTTTTCTTGCCCTTTGTATGTTACCCCCCGTCGAAAGTGGCTAAAACCAGTTTGTAAAAATATGGGCACTCGCTGTTGTTCACAAGCCCTCAGAATTTTAACATCTGATTCCTCTACACCACTGGTAATAGGCGTAGCAAAATTCTTGGCCTGGGCGTGGGTAATAAGATCACGTACTTTAAAGCCTACTAGTTAATATGGATTATCAACTGCCCCTTTAATCTTGCTTGTTTTCTTTTAACTTTTTCTAATGAATTTAAAAAAATGTATGCATACATATTTTAGAACTTATCAGCATTCGACTTTCGTTGTTTAATATATTTTTTAACTAACTGTTTTTATGTTTAGTATTTATTGTATCATGGTTAGGAGGTTTGCTTTTATGACTAAAAGTCGAATAAAGCTTTGAAATGAATGAAATAGAGTGAGGGCGAGTCTTGGTGCTGCTCTTACATAGAAGCAGTTCTTACAGAGGACAGGGGTGGTCTGTGGAGCGTGACAGCCGTGCAATAAAACCGAGGTCCTTAGGCTGCTGGCGAGTGCATGGCTGCCGTGCACCGAGGAGCATATGGGGGGGGGGGTCTATGTGCTGCTCAGTGCATAGAAGCAGTGCTCACAGAGGTTCAGGGGGGGTGTCAGAACTACAAGCTTACTCAACTGTAGTGGCTTACCAGTTCTTGCACAGGAACAGAGATGCTAGGTCCCAAATCCCTCTCAGCAATGTTAGCAGGTCTTTACACAGAACCTCCAAACCATTACTTCGGGGGACGGGGGAATTGGATAAAATAATAAACAAAGAAGAGACTGGTCCCGAATTCGGCTCCCTCAGTCAGCTACTGGCAGACGTCATCTGTTCTTTCAATGGAACCTAGAAATCAATACACTATTACAATCCTGAACACCTCTACTCTGAGTTCTAAAACTTACTCTTCAGTCTTTTCTCACCCACCCTGTGCTTCTGGACTTTTAGCTTCTCTTCTGTCTTATCTGTTGAGTTTCTATCTTCCACGCCAGCTAGTTGTTACTATAGAAAAATAAAATATCAACTCCTCTTATTAATTTGCCTCAACTAATCTCTACAGTATTTCTTTTTAAGAGGTAAGTGCACTTACTTCACTAGCTAGGTGTGCCTTCTTATAAATGGTTGTCTGTTATTCTTTTTTCTTTTTAAATTGCTGCTTTTATCTCATCTGAACTTCTTCATTAAATGCTGCCTATATTTGTATCTTACTTCTGTACTCTGTTTTGTCTCTCACAGGGTCTGAAGAATCTGCAACACCTTTTTAGCAGTCCAGGTCAGTATATACATATTTACAAGAAATACATTTCATCATACTGTGGTCTAGTTGATTAGAAAACTAACTTCCTTTTTCTCTTGTTCGTTTATTTTCAGAGTTCTCAGAGGTCCGACTAAGATGTCATATCAGGTAAGAATTCTCTATTATACTTTGAAATATCTATCTATTGTCACTTAGCTTGCTTCTTTCTCGTATCGCTGAAACTTCTGCTCCTCTCTCTCTCGCTCTCTCCTGTACTCTGAACACGTAGCTCTCTCTCACTCCGACCGCTTGACACTTCTCAGATAACACGCTCGGCTGATAACTCGCGTCTTGCTCGGAACGCCGAATTTCCACAAACAGCTTGACTGAGGCACGCCGGACTCTTGAAGGAATTTCTTTTTGTTAACTTTCGTGACTGGAATTTAACTGAGGGACTGAACGCAGATTCAATGCGTCTTTCCCCGCTAGATACCTCGGTGAAGTGCGCAGATTCAGGTGCGCTCGCGCTGCACCTTAATCTCCCTGCTGTTGCTGCAGAGAGACTAGACCGCTAACCATGATTCCGGCTTCGGTGGCTATCTTCTGCCTCCATTGCCGGACCCACTCTGTCCATCTGTTACCACCAAGGGATTCCTGACTTTTGTGGGGCAGATCAATACCGCAAATGACGGAACCCGGTGTAGGGGTCCTGACAGTACCCCCCAACAAGGTAGCTTCTCTCTCCCTGGGTTTTGTGGGGAACCGTTGATGAAATGACTCAATTAACCTAGGGGCATGAACATCCTCATTCAGTTCCCAAGACCGCTCCTCAGGACCATAGCCCTTCCAGTCTATTAAATAGTACAATCTTCCTCTGTACCTTTTGGAATCCAAAATTTCTTTTACTTCGAACTTAGATCCTGTTTCTAGCTGAATAGGTTTTGGGGGCAATTGAGTTCTCAAATCGGTGGAGGCCTTTTTTAATAAAGAAACGTGAAACACTGAGTGAATTTTTAACCTTGGTTGTAGCTTCAATGGATAAGTAACCTGATTGATTCTTTCTTCCACTGGGTAAGGCCCAATAAATCGGGGTTGAAATTTCCGATTTCCCTTTCATCTTAAGTTTTTTGTGCTCAACCAGACTCGACCTCCAGGAATCAAAGGAGGGCCCTCACGTCTCTTTCGATCAGAGTAACCCTTATACTTTTCTTTGGCCTTTCTCAAATTGTCTACTGCCCTTAGCTGTATTTGGTGTAAATGTGAAACTACCTCTTTTACTGCCGGGACTGTTATATCAGTTTGTCTAATAGTAGCATTTGGGTGCCTGCCATAAATTTTAAAAAAAAGGGGGAGAACCCTGTCGAACTATTCTTTGCATTATTATCGGCAAACTCTGCTGTCCACAGATAATCCGACCACTCTCCTTCCTCCTTTAACAGAAATAGTCGCAGATATTGTTCTAGTTCCTGGTTCACTCTCTCTGTCTGCCCATCAGTCTCAGGGTGGTAACTAGTGGAGAATCTAACTTCCATTCCTAACCCTTCCATAAAGGCCCTCCAGAAATGCGATACAAACTGGGAACCTCTGGCTGAAATCACTATTTTTGGTATTCCATGAATCTTAACTATCTGGGAACTAAAATGAGCAGCTAACTGTTTGGCAGAAGGAACCCCCTTTAGCGCTGTAAAATGGGCCATCTTGGAAAAGGCATCCACTACTACTAGGATTGTATCGTACCCCTGACTATTGGGTAAGTCTGTGATGGGATCTAATGTGACTGTATGCCATGGTTAAGGGGGCGTGGGTAAGGGCTGCAATAGACCCTTCGGAGCCTGCCGTTCCGACTTTCCCTGAGCGCAAGTCTCACAGGACTTAACATATCTCTCAATATCAGAAGTCATCTTCGGCCAATAATAGTGTCTCTTAATTAATTCTTCTGTCTTGGCTTCTCCCTTATGCCCAGCTAGTCTATCATCGTGGCATTCACGCATTACTTGTTGTTGTAATTCCGTAGTGGGGATATACAAGGCGTCTTGGTGATAGGGCAATTGCCGAATGATTTGTCTGTTCGAGTCTTCTCTTGCCCAAACCAGCATAGCTTCAGTACTCATAACTTCTGTGATATTTTTTTCCAAACTGACTGAGGTCGTAGCTCCAATAATCCTTGCACTTGGAATGATTGGTTGATTCTCTGTAACAGTTTTTTGAGCCTCCGTGCCAATTCTGGATAACGCATCTGCCTTCCCATTTTGATCCCCAGGACGATATGTGATCACAAAATCGTAGTCTGCAAAATACAAAGACCATCTTAATTGTCTGGGTGTAAGAGTTCTGGCAGTTTTTAGGAATTTTATATTGCGATGATCTGTAAACACTGTTACTTGATGTTGGGCTCCCATCAAGTAATGTCGCCACTCCTTAAAGGCGTCCTTAATAGCTAGCAGCTCCTTCTCTGTGATGGTGCAATTGATCTCTGCCTGAGTCAGTTTTCGGGATCGGTAAGCGACTGGGTGCAATTGTCCCGTGGTCTTGTGTCGTTGGGACAATACTCCACCCACCGCTTGGTCTGACGCATCTGTCTCAACATGTAAGGGTTCAGTCGGATCCGCATGTAACAGGACTGGCGCGGTGGTAAAATCCTTCTTCAAAGATTCAAAGGCTTCCTCCGACTCTTTTGACCATTCAAACTTGATTCCTTTTCTCAGCAATTTAGTAAGAGGGAGAATCTTCCTGGAGAATTCACTAATAAACCTCCGGTAAAAATTGGCAAATCCAATGAAGCTTTGGACTTCCTTCACACTCGCAGGAGTTTCCCAATTCGTTACCGCTTCAACCTTTCTCTGATCCATCAGTATTCCAGAAGGTGAAAGAACGAAACCTAAAAATTCTACTTGTGAAACATTTAATGCACATTTTTCCAATTTTACAAACAATTTATTCTCTCGCAGCTTCCTCAACACTCCTATCACTTGCTCATGATGTTTTGTTACATCAGATGAGTATATTAAAATATCATCAATGTACACAATCGCGCACTGGTCAATAAATTCTTTCAAAATGTCATTGATGAAATGCTGAAAGGCAGCTGGGGCATTGCACAATCCATAAGGCATCACCTGATATTCGAAAAGTCCAAACCTAGTCCGAAAAGCCGTCTTCCACTTGTCTCCTTCGCGCTTTCGGACTAAGTGGTATGCGCCTCTCAGATCTAATTTTGTGTAGATTTGAGCTCCCTTCCCTTGGTCCAGGAGCACTGAGATCAATGGCAGGGGATATTGATTTTTCTTGGTTATCTTGTTGATCGCTCTGTAGTCGATGCACACCCGTAAATCTCCCTCCTTCTTTGGCACGAAAAACAATGGAGACAAAACTGGGGACTGAGAGGGCCGTATAAATCCATTGGCTAAGTATTTATCCAAATACTCTTTCAAATGATGATGTTCTTTTTCTGTCAGCGCATAGACACGGCTACATGGTAAGTTTGAAACTGGTTCCAATTCTATTTTACAGTCATAAACGCGATGTGGAAGTAGTTGTTCTGCTTCCACTTCATTAAATACGTCCTTAAACTCTGCATATTCTTCAGGAATTTCCTGGAGATTGATTACACACATGGAATGCTCAGTTGAACACAGAGACAAAGCCGGATTGCTCTTCAAGGATTTCTCCACAGTACCAAAACAATTCTCGTGGCAATAACTCGAGTCCATCACGATGGTTCTGGAACTCCAGTTGATCGTAGGATTATGTTCAGTAAGCCACGGAAGCCATAGAATTAGTTGAAATTGCGGAGCGTCAATTAGGTTAAACTGAATCCTTTCTTGATGCCCATCACTCGAAATCAGTTGAATTGGTTCTGTGTGACTCACGATTGGGCCTGACGATAGGTTGGTTCCGTCCACCGCCCGGACTGGCTCGCTCCTAATCTTCTTGATTGCTTGGATGCCCACCTTTGCCGCAAACCTTAAATCACAGAAGTTCCCTGTGGCTCCTGAATCTATCATGACTGATACTTCCGTCAGGATCGTCTGCCCGAATCTCACTTCCATGGACAGATTCAAATGTGGAGCCGCAGATTGCAGTGTGTTTGCTACTCGATGTTCATTTGGAGTTATTTCTTGGATCGCACCCACCCGCTCAACTCCTCCCACAGGTGGTGCCGTTAGTTTTCCTTGGCCTTGAAGGTGCTTTTGGGTTTCTTCGGGCAATTTCTAACAAAATGCCCCCCGGATCCACAGTACATACACAAATTACTAATTCTTCTTTTGTCCTTCTCTTCCTTAGACAAAGGCCCTCTGATTGTTCCAATTTGCATTGGTTCTGTTCCTGACTGAGTCTTTGAACCTCTAGTGCTGTCAGACCTAGCTCTGTCAAATCTTGGAGCTATTGCTCTAAGGTCTTTTTTCTTCTCTTCTCTCCTCTTCTTTCTCCCTGGCGGAAGTCTATCTCTAAGACCAAGTCTATTAGTGCTGAAATCTCAGTTGGACGGTTTGGAATTTGAGCCAAGGTATCCTTTAACTCATCTCTCAAACCACGATAAAATACCACCGCTCTCTTGCTTTCTGGCCAGTCGGTCTCAACCACCAGCTTGTTGAACTGAGCCAGATATGCAATCAAATCTCGATTCCCTTGCCGCAAATCCAGTAGTTCGTTATCCACCACTTGCGATATCCTCCGCCTGTCGAATATCCGAAGAAATTCTTGCTTAAATTCCTCAACATTTCTTAATAGAGGATCATCCCGGGAGACTAGAGGCATAGACCATGAAGCTGCATCCCCGCTTAGATATGAGAGTATGAAAGCCACTTTAGATTGCGCGTCAGGGAATATCGAAGAGCGACACATAAAGTGTAAAGAGCATTGGGAAAGAAATATTTGCGCTTTCTGCGGATCCCCGTTAAATCTTTCTGGAGCGGCTAATGGTATGACAGGGGATAGGGAATGAATTACTTGCGTGGTTGATCTATTAGTAGCTTCTAATACAGGATTCATAGCTTCCCTCTCCAAACTACTAGATCGTCTTAGTCTTTGCGCTAATTCTGCAGTTTCTTTCCTAGCACTAACTACCTCCTGCCTAAGGTTACGATTTTCTTCCCTGACTGCTTCCAATTCCTTTTGTATTGCGTCTAGAATTGTTCCTAAGGATTGCACATCAATTCCTTCCGCCATCTCTGTTGAGGTGCAAAGGCAACTTGGGCACTTCACTCTGTCAGAACTACAAGCTTACTCAACTGTAGTGGCTTACCAGTTCTTTCACAGGAACAGAGATGCTAGGTCCCAAATCCCTCTTAGCAATGTTAGCAGGTCTTTTCACAGAACCTCCAAACCATTACTTCGGGGGACGGGGGAATTGGATAAAATAATAAACAAAGAAAAGACTGGTCCTGAATTCGGCTCCCTCAGTCAGCTACTGGCAGACGTCGTCTGTTCTTTCAATGGAACCTAGAAATCAACACACTATTACAATCCTGAACACCTCTACTCTGAGATCTAAAACTTACTCTTCAGTCTTTTCTCACCCACCCTGTGCTTCTGGACTTTTAGCTTCTCTTCTGTTTTATCTGTTGAGTTTCTATCTTCCACGCCAGCTAGTTGTTACTATAGAAAAATAAAATATCAACTCCTCTTATTAATTTTCCTGAACTAATCTCTACAGTATTTCTTTTTAAGAGGTAAGTGCACTTACTTCACTAGCTAGGTGTGCCTTCTTATAAACGGTTGTCTGTTATTTTTTTTCTTTTTAAGTTGCTGCTTTTATCTCATCTGAACTTCTTCATTAAATGCTGCCTATATTTGCATCTTACTTCTGTACTCTGTTTTGTCTCTCACAGGGTCTGAAGAATCTGCAACACCTTTTTAGCAGTCCAGGTCAGTATATACATATTTACAAGAAATAAATGTCATCATACTGTGGTCTAGTTGATTAGAAAACTAACTTCCTTTTTCTCTTGTTCGTTTATTTTCAGAGTTCTTAGAGGTCCGACTAAGAAGTCATATCAGGTTGTTGTATAGCTCCTATATATCCTTATATCGTGTTAAGTTAGCATAGGTACATTTGAGATTTAAACGCCATTTTTCCTTTCTTGCAACTTCTGCACACGACCCTTAATTGTTGACTTAGCTTTCAACCTAGTGGTTTGCCGTGGTGTATGTGAGAATAATATGTTATTGCTCTGATATCAGTTTTGTTTAATAAACCATGTCTGCACGGAGAGTGCTGAAGTTTCAGGAGCAACACGATATGGAATTGTTATGAGGTCTGATCTCCACGCCTTCATAGTCATAACACAAGTGCAGCCTTTGCCAACTTGGGCTTGAGGCGGGATTGATATTGCTTTGCACGAGAATTGTTAACACACTTGATGCGGTGCACATGCAGAGAGAGCTGGTGTATGCTGATGTGATTCCTTCATGCTAGGACACTAAGGTATGGGCCCGCCCTAAAACAACCCAAAGAGACCTTCTTAGCTAATAATATAATATATGTGTTAGGGAGGGTGAGATATAAGTGTTGTTAACTCTTATTCATTACAGCATGTTAACATGCTGTCACCATTCGCTTTTTATGTCTTAGTAACTATGCTGGTAATTTTGATACTGATAATAAGTATACTTGTATTATCTAAGATACTGCGCCTGAGAAGACGGCATTAGTAAATAAACATTTCAAATGCACATGTGTCTTCTTTACTCCATGTTCTGGTTTGTAATGATAATATAACGAAAGAGTGTTCATGAGTCCCACGTACCCTGAGGTACTGTAAGTTCATGTTCTGGTTGGTCTAAACATTGGGAGTTTGATATGTCCAATGAGACACTGTAGCTAGCTCGGTAAGGGGTGAGTTGGTTGCTAAGGTAAGTTTTGGGACACCCTAATTTGCCGAGGTTCCACTCCTCTGTGCACAGTTCTGTGTGAGTACAGAAACCCTGCAACATGGCGCCCAACGGTTTCGGTGGTCTTCTATCATGACACTCGAGTAGTTTATCGTTCATGCCTTAGCCCCTTCACGTCCGTTTCCGGAAAACGGGGTGTCGGTGAAACCTACCTATTTTTTGAAATAGGTCTTTATTCAAGCTTGATTCTTTCTCAAACGGTTTCTTTGAATTACTACCCAGTTGTGCTACAAAGTATTCTTTGTGTGTTCTTGTTTCCAGTGTTGACATGGCGGCGGTGGCTATTGCGCAGCATAGTCGCGTAGCGGTACGCAATCATCTTCAGACGTACCAAGTCCCAGTAGATGGGATGGCTGTGATTTTCGTGGTATGTGCAGATCCGGCGTTTCCTTACGAGTTGTTTTACTCTTGGGTTACGTTTCCGGCTGTGGACGCTAATTCTGGTTTGTTCCACTCCTACACCGCCTCGGATGTCCCGGCTGAATATACGCCGTACAGGGCATTGGAAATACCTATTGATCATTGGCAGCATCGAGTTTGGTTTGATGGCGCCCTCCCCCACTCTTTGTCAGCTGCGAGGTTAGGTCCACTCTCAATTCCAGGTACAAATTGGCCTGCGTTGGGTGGCTTTACCCCGCACCCGAATCACGGGGCTTGTACCCTAGCAGAAATTCGCAGGCTACATGTTGTTTCCATTTCCGTGATTCGTGCTTTAGTGCAATACATCGGTCGACATCTTCCTGGTGGTCCCCAGGGGGGTGCGGCCGCTCCCATGGAACGAGGCGGAATGCGTCTCAATCCAGTGATGGTTAATTCGGTTTTTGGTGCGCGTCCAGTTGACAACGATGACTTCCCATTCTGGCTAGCAGAGAAGTTTGATCAACTGGAGGCGTTTTTTCCGAATTCTACTCCTGCTGATAAACATCGAATGTTAACGATTACTCTACCGAAGGATATAACTCCTGAACTTGTTGACTGTGAAAGCTGGGGAAAAACTTTTGCTGCAGTTTATACGAGGTGCTTCGGCACCCCGTCTATGAATGCCCTGCCTGAAATCATTAGACGTGTTCGGAATGATCACGGTCCGGAGGCAGCGGTTGAATTGGGTATGCGCCTGTGTGGTTCATTTGAGATTGTAAGTGATCTCATTCTCTCCAATGTTGAAGGAGATGCAGTTAACTTTCAGGTGTCGAATGCTTTGGCTGCTCTGCCCGATGCCGACAAACCCCGCCAGTTAGCAAATATTGTGGTGGCCGCATATAAGACAATTGGCCGCACAAGTAGAGGTCTGAAATATTTTCCAGTGTAGGATAAAAAACAACCTCAGGGACAATCTGCAGTGACAGATGTCCAGCCCAAGTCTAAAAAACAGACACAGGGGAAGCAGACTAGGCAAACTCAGGATTCTGTTCCTGCTATACAAGCTCCTGCGCCGGCAGACAGAGTTTATGATTTGCGCGATCGCGCGATGATTAAATCACCTGATCGTTTTCAGGGTTCTGATCAACGCTCTCCTCGTTCCTTTCAGGAAACATCGGCCCAGAAGACCGGTGGTGGAGGAGGGGGTGGACGTGGACGTGGTGGCCAGCAAGGACGTGGTCAGTCCCGCCAGACGGACGGCGCAGTGAAGCAGGAGGATTCTACGCCTAAGCGTCCGCAGTTTGCGAAGAAGAAAGTCGCGGCCTTAACAGCGCATAGATATGCCACGGATAGTGAGAACGCGGCTTCGGAATCTGACGTGGGCTCTGACCTTGCTGGACAGCGCGGCGGAGATTACCATAGTCAGAGAGGCGCTCCGTCCACTACTGAGGGTGACAGCGACTGAAGTGTTTGTTGTAATAGAAACAGCTGATACGAGATTAGCTCCCCCTGAAAGACTTTTTGAAATTGTCCTGTTAATTGAAGGTGACATACAGCGTACTGTCAGAGGGGTGTTTTGGGAGAACCTTTCGTCTACGTACGACATTTTGCTTTCCGAGGCTGACTGGCCCCCACCTTTTGTGCTCGCAGCGCCGCGAGGGGAGGAGGTAATCCTTCCCAGTTTCGCGCACACTGTCTCGACTGAGCATGCGCAGCATTTTGCAGAAGAGTGGGCTCGGGCTCTTGCACCGGCTCTCTACCGCAACCAATGTGGTTGGGACAAATTGTCCCCATGCCACGAAATTCCTTTGCGGTCTGAGCCGCAGCCTCAGCCTCAATATCCCATACGGCGTGAAGCTAAAGCGGCCGTCGCAGAAATCCTTGAACAATTGGAATATCAGGGAGTTATTGAAACGTGTGTGTCACCAATGAATAATCCCCTTTTTACTGTGACCAAACCTGACGGATCATATCGTTTGGTATTGGATTACCGGCATTTGAACTCGCATTGCCGTAACTGTGCAGTACAGAATACTCACGGCTCTGCCCTAGTGGATAGTCTAGTGCGTAAGCGTTTCAAGACAACGCTTGACATTTCCAATGGTTTTTATGCCCACAGACTGGATGGCTTTAGCTCCCAATGGACAAGTTTTACGTCCGCTGGGGTGCAAAAATGCTTCCGGCGACTCCCAATGGGCTACAAAAATAGTCCTGGGGTCTTCACCTCCAGAATAGTTACACTATTGGAGGGAATCGATCCGGATGCATGTTCTTATGTGGATGATATTTATCTCACAGACGACGAAATTTGGATGCATCTGTGTCGAGTGAATTCCATAATTTGTACCTTTGCAGACATGGGTTACAAATTTAATTTTGCAAAATCGCACATTGCAGAACACACAGTGTTGTTTTTGGGCTATGAGCTCAACAATGAAGGTAGAGGTTTGGCTCCTCACTTCTTAGAGAAGTGCGCACAATTGCGCGCTCCAACAACTCTTAAAAAATTACAGTCTTTACTGGGCTTTTTGAATTTCGGCAGAACTTACATTCCGGATTATGCCCAGCGTATCAAGCCTCTGTATGCTTTGATACAACCAACTTTCTCAAAATCATGCTGGCTGCCTGAGCATTCCGCCATTTTGCAATCCTTGCAGGCTGATCTGCTCGCTTCTAAATATTTACTGACTCGTGATAACCACACCAACCTGGTAATAAGAATAATTCCTGGGACGGTGGGTTTCACATACCTCACTTTTAATGAAGGTGACACAGTACCTATTGCTTACAAGTCACACTTGTACACTTCGGCTGAGATGCGGTTTCCCACAGTAGAAAAGGTTTTAACTGCTGTACAGATGGCTATTCTAAAGGAACGAGCACTGTCTCAGGGGAAACGCATGCTAGTGGTAACACCCTGTCCTCACTTGGAGGCAGTCACGAAAGCCAGTGTACCGAATTCAAAGGCTTTGCACCCTCGGTGGATTCAGTGGGCAGCGTCATTGTCATCCACGGATGTCATGTTTATTTTTGACGCTTCCTTACGGTCGCAGGAGTACTTGCAGTATGAATTCGTTCATCCTGCTCCTCTGGCTATGCGACCTTTGGAGGACTTCCATTGCATCATTTACACTGATGGGTCGGCGCAGGTTGCGCATGGCTCTAAACATGCCTACGTTTCCGCATGCGCCATTGTGGTCGGTGCTATGTTGAATGATGAGTTCGTTTCCAGGGAAGTGCACACGTTGCCCCTGGGCGATTGCACCGCACAATTGGCAGAGCTTCGTGCTCTCTTACTAGCTTTGGAGTACGCAGATCCAAGTGTTACTACTCTAATTGTAAGTGATTCTTACTACTGTGTCCAGTCTTACAATGAAAACTTGTTCTTTTGGATTCAAAATGATTTTCATGATTCCAAGGGTAGCACAATAAAACATAAAATGATCTGGGTTCGAGTGGCAGAGCTTAAGGCTATGTTGCCACTCGTTTATGTGATTCATACTCTCGGTCATCAGCGCGTAGGAGTTCACGCTGTTGGCAACTCGCTTGCTGATGAAGCAGCGAAATCAGCAGTATCTACATACTTAGTTGCAGCAGTTACTAGGTCTAAAACCAAGATTGATAGCGACATCTTGGCAGCGATTGCTGCCTCTGAGAAGGGAAGTAAACATCCTGCGGGATTCCCTTCGAAGTATAAATACCACTTAAGTCCCGAAAAGGTTCCTTTTGTGACAATTCCTGATGTTGGGGAACGGCTGATTCCCAACTCGGATCGCAGGACAGACTTGATTACAGCGGCTCATGAAGGTGTGGCGTCTGCGCATGCGGGCGTCTCAGCCACTGTAACGCAACTACAACAACGTTTCTGGTGGCGGGGACTGTACAAACAGACGCGTGATTATGTCCTTCTTTGTGACATATGCCAGCAGATTAAACCTTCAACTGCTACGCGTCCGCCACAGACTCAGTTGTACATTTCTAATAAACCACTAGGCTGTGTTTATTTAGATCACTGCGGTCCTTTTTCATCTGATACTGCGTATAAGTACATCTTAGTAGCAGTTGACTCATGCACACGCTTTGTGTGGGTATGGCCACATCGCAGCGCTGATTCACGGACTGTCATTAGAGGTTTGCGTATCTTTATAGGGATTTTTGCCTGTGGTACCTTCCATTCGGATCAGGGTCCGGCATTCGCCTCTAAGGCGTATAAGGATGCCATGACTTCGATGGGGGTCCAAGTCAAGTTTTCGTCACCCTACAGACCTGAGGGTAATAGTGTAGTTGAACGAATGAACCGTGATTTAAAGCAATCTTTGACAGCCCGAGTTATAGGCACTGGCAGAAACTGGCTGGCTCACCTCTATGGCGTGCAGCGTGCTCTTAATTATCTCCCTAGAAGTTCTCTGGGTGGGCGGACCCCATACGAAATGCTCTTTGGCATCAAGATGTACGTCCCTGACCTTGACGGTCTAGACTCTGTGGTTCGCGCCACTTCCTTTGACGCAGATGAACATTGCAATGTTTTACAGAATCTACAAAAGACCAGAGACACTCTTGCAAAGGAACATTTGCCCTCCACATCGGATGATGCGTTGCAGATCCCGGTAGTTGGCTGGCTACCCCAAGTTGGAGAACTGGTTCGGGAGAAGATCGACAACAAGAAAGAGTTTGGTCCCTCCTATCGAGCTCCAGTCCCAGTGCTTGGAGTGAAGGGCACAAGAACAGTCATTTTACCACCACTTCCAGGTCGTAAGGAAAACAGGTTTATTTCTATTGACAATGTCAAGATACACAGAGTGGCCGATTCTTCTTAGCATGACACCGGCTGTTTCCTGTCCTTCCATTGTGAGAAATTCAATTATGCCCACTGCATCTAATAATGAACCTGAGGTGGCCATCGAATTACCTGCTGTTTCCAGTCCATTATTGAATAATTTACCAGGAACTAACCTTGATGAGACAGACTATACATACCCCACTGATTTGTCCATGCCTGACCTGCAAGCTCGTTTAGCCACGGAATCCAGATTTTCATTTGACTCTGCTTCCCTTGCCTCGAAAAAACCCTCTCAAATTGCGGTATATGCTAGCCTGTTTAAAAAACATTTTTTGATTCCTCCTTAGATATACATTTGGCTGGTCCTTTTTTCGGTTTACCTTTTTATGTCAATTGGTTTTGTGTTTTATTTTTTTCGGATTATGAATGGACACTATGTCGAGGAGAGAACTTGCATTACTCATTTAAATGGAACATTGGCCCCACTTTCCTCTTCACATTCTACACACAGATTAAAAAGAGACTTGACTTTGGTTAACATCACAGCATGGCCTGTTCTGGATGGAATCGCGTGGGATGCAGTTCGTTTTCAGATTCATGGCCCAACGGAAGTCGTTAATGTTCCTAATGTACTAAGAGTTAATATGGGGGATGTGGTGAAACAAAACATTCGTTCTGATGATTGGGATGTTAATGCTGTGGAAAGTTTGTTTTCTGATTTGAAATACTATGCTGCTTTTGATGCTGAGGATTTATATTTAGAATCTGCTAATTATGGTGAATTGTTCTGTTACCAACATTATGGCAATCACTTCTTACACAAAACATCTTCCCGAAGGGATGCTGTTAATTTTACTCAGTGGGAACATTGCCCAGCTCCTACACAAGGGAGTTCAGAAACGTTTCTTAAAAAGTATACTTATTTCACTGACTTTAACCAGTCCAATCCCGAATCCTTTTATTTTAAATTTCACAAACAGCCACTGTCCAAGGTTAGACTTACCGATACAAAATTGTTGTATTCGAAGGCCTTCCTAGGTCAATTAGTTACTGGGGGCTATGAGTTATGGAAGGAAACAATAGACCTTAAATCGGTTTGGGGTTCAAGGGCCTGGCAGGTACGAGGCACTGAGGCTTTGCACCGTGCATGTCTCATCCCGAATCATATGTTGTTTTTAAATGAAACCATTTCCCAGACCACATGCTTTGGATTGGCTACATCTAAAAGGTTGAACACCCCGTCTTTCCCGGAGTTGGAGGAATATGAGGATTGGAGTAATTTTACTCGATTGTCCATTAAAGATATACAGGCTCTGCTTCTTAATTCCTCCTTTAACATTTCCAGTATGAATCCCAAGGGTTGGCTGCTTTGGCACCGTAGTGCTGATTCTTGCCAAAAAAGATTTTTAAATATAACTGACGGTTTTAAGACTGTTAGATCTGATCCCCGGTTTGATTTGAGTCATACTGTCACCTCTTACTCTGTGGGCAAGTTGTGTCAGGCTTGGCTGAAACATTCAACTTTACCTGCGGTTAAGTATCACCTTTCCAAACTGAATGCAGACGTGGATTTGAATGATTTCATTAAAGGCCCAGCTAGTGGCAGGTCGAAAAGGTGGTTATATGGGGTTTACAATGAAATTTGGAAACTCTCACAGATTGAGGCTGCTTCACGCCTTAGGGCTATTGATCAGGCGACTCTTGAGAAAGTGCTTGCAGTTGTTGACAATAGCATTAACGTGCTTTCCTCTAGAATTTACACATTAGATAATATTGTGTCGTCTGTTGTTGATATTGTACATGATGAAGTGTCAGTATTATACCATGGTCAAAATCAATTACGGTCAATCATGCAGTTTGCATGGACACTTCAGACTCTGAAAATGGGTAAAGTTCCCTGGGGATACATGAACGTTTCCTCTTTATTTGCACCGTTTAATTTGACAGACAAACAACGCTTGCTTTCAATGCGTGATGCTTCCTTTTCTATGCTACATATTGAAAGGTTGGAATCTTTACCTTTTTCTGTGGCAGAAGCCACTGCTGCTACGTGGCTTATCCACGGTTTAATAACACTACCTTTTGCTTTATATAAGTTTTCTAATTGTATGAAATATGTGCCAATAGGTCGTTTTGAACCCTTAGGTAGCGGTTTTCTTCATGAGGTCTGGTCACTCCCATACACATACAGATGTTTCAAGGATGAACAAGAAGTTTATCTAACAGGGGATGAGTGTACTGAGACGCCAGATCATTCTTTAATGTGCAGACACATACAGTTACACGGTTCATGTAACAAGGACCGACCGAATATGGCTTGCGTTTTACAGGGCACGCCAGTTCCTGCTATCATCCCCACGTTTAAATTGTTAGAGAATGGTAGTTATTTAATGCTCAATAATGAAAACTGTTGTGGGTTAATTAAAGGTATAGCTTTCATAGTAACAGTAAGTGAGCGAGTTATTTGCTGCAGAAATGTTCTTTATCCTCCCACACGTGAACATAAGGAGTCTTCCATTTGGCCACAGATACCGACCTTGGGAGCAGAATTTAGCGGCATGGCTAGAATAAGAGCTCTATTGTCCCAGAAAGAGGTGGCCTTGAGCTCGGCCCGTGAAACTTTCGTGCTTCACATTGCTAACACCCGTACGGAGGTTCAGGCTCTTTTAAACACTGATTTGCCTTTGCATTTCGGAGCCATGGTCCGTTCTATCTTTAACGCATCCTCCACAACGGGCCTAGCGCATTTTTTTAAAGTTGTTAGCGGTGGTCTCGTGACTTCCTTTGAGAAGATTTTTGGAGTCATCCCTGCCTTCTTCCATTCTATTTTTTCATCCTTATTCGGAGGGTTCCCGTTTTTGCTTGCATTAGCGGCTGGCGCATTGGTGGTTTTCTGCCTTTTTAAATATGGATGCCCTTCCTGTGCAAGACCACGCTCAGCTGCTACTGACGCGGTTTCGCAGCCGCATGCTTGATTATTATGGCACACTGCCGTTGGCGACTCTAAGCACGGCGTTTGGATTATCTTTTCGGTTCTCCTATTTCACCTGTGTCCAGCCTGTATTTCGCTGCCTGACCTGTGATTTCCTTTGGGCCATTGATTTGTGTCTCTGCGGACCGATATCTTCTGACGTCGATTTTGATCAACTGATGAGTCCTATCATTGCTCACGAGTTGGTTTGTTCTGACGAAAGGATTATGGCCTTGGCGGTGGCACATGGACTAATGGGTCCCTGGGATGTGTTGTCGGCAGCGCAAAATTTCTTGGAACAAAGTTTTCTTGAAAACCCACCGAGCTGTCCTCTGATGGTTATAGAGGATCCGGTGCTGGAAGATCACGTATGTTCCTTTCATCTTTTAAATTGGATGGCTGAGCTGTTTTCGGATGAGGACAGTGACTTCCTCCTGGAGGCTGTTGCAGCTTACTTTTCATATACAGTCTTATCATAGACACTGCCTCAAATGGACATGCTGATTGATAGCATTTCCTTGATTTTATTGACTTTTGGTCAAGACATTTTATTTCTGCTTGCCTATTGGCTTGAGCCACATTATACTTGTGGGCTATTTTTTAGCATTAGTTTTTATAATTGAATTTTTATTCATGCTCGTTTATAATTGGATTCTGCTCTCATGTGATGGCACTTCTGTTATCTTATTTAGTCCGTTCTCGGATCATGGGGGGGTGTTGTATAGCTCCTATATATCCTTATATCGTGTTAAGTTAGCATAGGTACATTTGAGATTTAAACGCCATTTTTCCTTTCTTGCAACTTCTGCACACGACCCTTAATTGTTGACTTAGCTTTCAACCTAGTGGTTTGCCGTGGTGTATGTGAGAATAATATGTTATTGCTCTGATATCAGTTTTGTTTAATAAACCATGTCTGCACGGAGAGTGCTGAAGTTTCAGGAGCAACACGATATGGAATTGTTATGAGGTCTGATCTCCACGCCTTCATAGTCATAACACAAGTGCAGCCTTTGCCAACTTGGGCTTGAGGCGGGATTGATATTGCTTTGCACGAGAATTGTTAACACACTTGATGCGGTGCACATGCAGAGAGAGCTGGTGTATGCTGATGTGATTCCTTCATGCTAGGACACTAAGGTATGGGCCCGCCCTAAAACAACCCAAAGAGACCTTCTTAGCTAATAATATAATATATGTGTTAGGGAGGGTGAGATATAAGTGTTGTTAACTCTTATTCATTACAGCATGTTAACATGCTGTCACCATTCGCTTTTTATGTCTTAGTAACTATGCTGGTAATTTTGATACTGATAATAAGTATACTTGTATTATCTAAGATACTGCGCCTGAGAAGACGGCATTAGTAAATAAACATTTCAAATGCACATGTGTCTTCTTTACTCCATGTTCTGGTTTGTAATGATAATATAACGAAAGAGTGTTCATGAGTCCCACGTACCCTGAGGTACTGTAAGTTCATGTTCTGGTTGGTCTAAACATTGGGAGTTTGATATGTCCAATCAGACACTGTAGCTAGCTCGGTAAGGGGTGAGTTGGTTGCTAAGGTAAGTTTTGGGACACCCTAATTTGCCGAGGTTCCACTCCTCTGTGCACAGTTCTGTGTGAGTACAGAAACCCTGCAACAGGTAAGAATTCTCTATTGTACTTCTATCTATTGTCACTTAGCTTGCTTCTTTCTCGTATCGCTGAAACTTCTGCTCCTCTCTCTCTCGCTCTCTCCTGTACTCTGAACACGTAGCTCTCTCTCACTCCGACCGCTTGACACTTCTCAGATAACACGCTCGGCTGATAACTCGCGTCTTGCTCGGAACGCCGAATCTCCACAAACAGCTTGACTAAGGCACGCTGGACTCTTGAAGGAATTTCTTTTTGTTAACTTTCGTGACTGGAATTTAACTGAGGGACTGAACACAGATTCAATGCGTCTTTCCCCGCTAGATACCTCGGTGAAGTGCGCAGATTCAGGTGCGCTCGCGCTGCACCTTAATCTCCCTGCTGTTGCTGCAGAGAGACTAGACCGCTAACCAGGATTCCGGCGTCGGTGGCCATCTTCTGCTTCCATTGCCGGACCCACTCTGTCCATCTGTTACCACCAAGGGATTCCTGACTTTTGTGGGGCAGATCAATACCGCAAATGACGGAACCCGGTGTAGGGGTCCTGACAGGGGGAGGGGCTGTCTGTGGAACGTGACAGCCGTGCAATAAAACCGAGACAGGGCGCGGGTGTCTCTGCTGCTCTGTCTGTCTAAGCCATGCCTACATAGTTTGGGGGGTGGGGGTTGTAAGATGATGCCTCAGAGGGCTTTAAGATGCCAGTGGAAGCACATATGCCATCCATAGAGGGCAGGGGGTGGCATGTGTGCGATAGAGACCATCACGCAGCAGCGGAACCCAGGTGGTCTGTACAAGGTGGCAGCCATGCACAAAAGACGAATACCCTGGTATTGTGGTCACGGGGCAATGGGTACCCTGGAGATGGTGTTGGACATAGAGCAGAGTGCAGGGGATGAGCGGTTGGTGCGTGGTGGCATCGTGCAGAAACTCTGAGGGCCTTGGGTGAGGGCAGGGATGCCACGGATCGATTGCTGGAATTGCCATGCGTACGGATGCTGGCTTGCCCAGTGGTAGGGCAGGAAGATATGTGGGTGGTGCCAGCCATGCAGAAGATGTAAGTGGAGGCAAAGGCACCCAGCGCAGAGCACCGAGGGCAAGGCCAATGCCATGGACAGGGTGCAGGTGTGCCTGGAAAGGCAGGCGGAGGTAAAGGGAGGCAGTGTCTGTGGACTCCCTCCTGGCTGCCGTGAGCATACCTGCTTTAATAGACGGAAATTATTGCTTTAGGTGAGTGGACCGAATAACAATGATAACTTTTATCAGATGAATCTGTAGATTGCTTACTATGGCTGGAAATAAGAGCTAACCTTCTTTGCAAGTTTTTAATTTCAATTTCACTTTAACTTTATTACTCGGGCTAAACTGTATTGAGGTTATATCACACGTATGGGTGAATATCATTTCCTCCTTTTTTACTAACTTTTTTTACTCATTTTATTTTCCTTTCTCAATTATTCACTTCCTTTTTACTTATGCACTTTTTTGTTGCCAAGTTTCTGTGCTGTAAGAAAAGAGATAAAATATCCAATATCCAAATATTTTTGCTATTGTCGCCTTGGGATATAAGGCTCACACATGGTTACCGCCTGGTGGAGGTTAGGCTTGGTTTCCACCAAGAATGGGGAGGTAACTTATTTTGGCACTGTTTGTATTTTGTATCCACAGCCCTGAGGAAGTCTTTTTGGGGATGTACCAAAGATGAAACATGCATGTTGGCTGTAGTGTTGTGACCTAAATACAAGATATACACTTTTGAAGCAATCTGTCTCACAAGTCCATGTGGAGAAAAGGATCAAAGAAGAATAAAGTAGACCACGGACATTCTATTCGGATAATTGTCATTGTTTGAACTGATTGACTTATGAGCATTGTGAACTTATATGAGAGAAATTATACATTTTTTCTTGCTCAGGGAGACCAACCAAAAAGACTGCTTGAATAGACGGCCGTCCTCATGGTGCTGGGGGAGAGACACAGCAAAACCCAGAGATCTGCGAGGGCAACCCTGCCAGGCACACACATGGCAAGAGGCACCCCGTGAAAGATGGCCACCGGGCAAAGAGCGCAGCCCTGTCGTAGCATCATGCACTTGGAGGGGGGAGGTAGTTGGTTCTAGTCCGAGGGCACGGGAGGACAGGGCAACGAGTGCACGGAACATTTCATCATAAGCAGCTCCTAACCTGAGGTCAGGCCGGGCACATTCGCAGAGAGTGGATCGGCAGCAGTTTCACACAAAGTAGATCTAGAGGGCTGCTGGCAGGCATATGTGCTTGGACAGGGAGGGCTGAAGGAACAGGCAGGCCTGGGTAAACAGGCAGGCGGGCAGCGATGGGGCAGGCAGGGATGAAGACATAGGCACAGCTGAAGGCAGAGGCAGGCATAGCTGGGGACAATCAGGTCTATATGGACAGGCAGATATGAACTATTAACACCCAAAACCAAAACCAAAACAACTAGTGATAGAATGGTTTTTGTCACTAAATATACAACACAATCTAAGGCGATTCGAAATATAATCGACAATAGATGGGAACTATTGTCTTCAGAAAGCGAGTTCAACAACATATTTAGAGACCGACCAATGCATGCTTATACAAGAGGACAAACTCTCAGGCAAATATTGAACAAACCACGGAAACAGGCAACCCAACAGATATTAACGTATAAAGGCACAGTACGATGTCAAAACTGCACGCATTGTACCAATGTAATAACAGGAAATGCATTTACACACCCCACCACAGGAAAACAGATTAAACTCAAACTTTCGAGCGATTGTAACTCATTGAACGTGGTTTACGCAATTAAATGTCCGTGTGGAAAGATGTACGTCGGTAAGACCAAACGCAAATTGAAAATTAGGCTCACAGAAAACAAGAGTAGAATCCGCAATCTAAACTTGTCCTCCCCACTGGTCACGCATTGGAGAGACGCAAAACACACCTTCTCACAAATCAGGTTTTTAATCATTGAAAAGGTGGACATTCGACCTGGCACAGACAATGAACAAAGATTACTACAACGAGAACTATACTGGATTAAAAGACTGAACACCATGATGCCGATTGGATTAAATGATAGGTATGACATGTCGTGTTACATGTAAATTCATTGAGATACCACCACAAAAATACTAGGTTTTCTACATTAAAACCACCTAGAACGCAGTAATATTCACAAAAATTGAATTAACAAGCAAAATTAGCTATCAACCACATATGACATTCCATGAGGAGTTGCTAAGAAATTCAAAATTGACAGCAGTTTAATCACACATCAGAGCAGCATGCATCCTAAATTGGTTCTAAAATAATAAAATCAGTAATTGAGAAGGATGATCACATGTTCCTGAAAGACTATAGAGTGTAAAATGTTTATTTAACAGGAATCGTATAGCAGATGTTGTAAATTGTTCTTAACAGTATGATGACAATTGTTATATGATGACAAGCATTCAAATTCACTAAGCAATGGGGTTATGAATGTTTGAATAAGATTTTTTTAATGCCAAGGTGCAGATCATATGTTACAGCTAAGACACAGAATTGGTTGAACATGACAAGCAAAATCATCAGAGTACATTCAAGATGGTTCACAACACTCACATACCCAGGTCTGACAGCAAGTGAATATACGGGGGACTTGATCATTAACTCATACATATCACAACATTCTGAACAGACAACTAACAATCGCACCCCTTCACAGTAGATGGACACACAGACGCATTCTATATAATCGCTATATTTATGGAAGAATGGTGATAGGCAGACATTCTTTATTGATCTGGTTGTTTATTTACCGGATAACGGGCACAAGATTCGGGAAGTAGTATACCTTTTATCTCCCTTCAAAGTTCTTATTTATTGTGAGATTACTAGCATACATATGTGCTTTCAACAACGTTCACTACTATACTATTTTCAGTTCCATCATGGCACTGATAGTAACCATTTGTTCCAGTCGTATAGAGTTGCAAGTCCGCTTTCTATATGCATTACGGGGCATAGTCGGGAACGCTTTAGTAATATCGGCTTTAGAATGGCGGCGAAACCGAACGCGATTCAGCACGTTTAGGATTTATGAGGCTGGACAGAGAAAAGTAATCAGGTAACAACCGTATTTATAGGTAATTATAGGCAGCACGTAGTATCTTAATTTGATATCAATGGCCTAAATCACGAAGCGTTTTCGTTCTTCTCGTTTACTTTACAGAGTATCCATTAACAAATAGAGGTACGTGTAGACGGTTTCATACGTTTTAGACAACACCGAGTCAACTCTTTTATGAGTTATACTAACATCGACCCCTTATTTACACAGGATTATTTTTGCACTGAACACACTTCAGGTATGTTCAATGTATTGTATACATAATTTTAAGAATATTCTTCGCTAGTGGCATATGTTGTACCAATGAAGTCTATACAGAGAATATTATCATTATCATTCAACTTTTCAGAAACACAAAAGGTTACAAACACGGTAAGGTTCCATTTCTTACTTTTACCAGTAGCTAGTTTATCATCAATTGAAGGTACTAGACAGATGTTATCATCTATCAAGCATTTTGATTCGTTTCCCATTCAATTCCAGTTTGCAAGTCTACCAACCCACAAACAGAGGTATGCATTAACATATTTATTAGATCTTCCCTATGGGCGTTTGAGCAAGTAGCAACACTTACATCTCCTTATCCTTTTGGTTTTTTCAGAGACTGGCCCCTGACGAAGGTACCCAGAGTACCGAAATGCATAGGGCAGCACAAGAGAATTCTAAAGAATGAAACAATAACGAATTGTAAAACATGTATATGAAAATGGATGATATAATGTGCATTGAGTTTGTATTACACATGGAGTTATGATGTAATAACCAGTATCATGCAAAATATGTACAGAGAATGAATTATATGCAATATATGCAATTGACTAAAGAATTTTTGGTTTAATTTTATTGAAATTGTTTTTTGAAATTGGTGAAGGTGCAGACACACCAAGTGAATAGTGCGCGCCTAGGGGGGTTCACCAACCCGCCATAACTCACAGGCAGATATGAAGGCACGGACAGGGTTGAAGGCAGAGGCAGGACTGGGAGGCACGCGGGTAGGCAGGGCTGGGGGCAAGCAGGTCGACTTGGACAGGCAGGTCTGTTTGGACGGGCAGGGCTGTAGTCAGACGATGAAGGACTGGCTCTGAAATGATTTCGCAGTGAGGGGTCTCTCCGGGTTAATGAGCTGACATCATGATTAAAGCTGACCATTTGTAATGTGTCTGGACGCCTGTGCACAGCCCGGAAAAGGTTAATGTGCTAAAGACTCCTGCCCCTGACTCCCACCCCTGCACCTGCCCTCTCACGGGAGGGAGGGAGCAAAGAGCGAGGCAAGAGGGTGGAGAGGGAGAGTGAGGGAAGAATAAATGAGCGAGACATGATTGGGAAGTGGCGAAGAGCAGGAGGAAAGAAAGAAAGTGGAGCGGCGACGGGAGAAGAGTGTAGGAGGGTAAAGTCGAGTAGCGTGGGGCGGGGAAGGAAAGAAAATGACAAATGGAAAACAGATGACAAACCGAGCTAGGGAGGATAGGAGGGGAGACGACGGCGTGGCAGTCTCCGAGACCACAACGGGGAGAAAGATCGAGACAGGGAGAGTAAGAGGCAGAAGGTGTACAGGAAGGAAGAGTAAAGAGACTGGATGACAGAGAGAAGGGGAAAGAGTGGAGGAGAGGCGGTTAGACAGAGAGGTGCGAAAGGAAGGTTTGAAGGGGCAAAGAGGGAGACAGAAAACAGAAATTTACGAGAGCGCGTGGTAAAACAAGAGGGAGGCAGATACAACAAGCGAAGAGGAAGGGAGAGGAGCCTGTGAGAACTCACGGCGGAGATCAAAGGAAGGCAATGCGCTTGGTTGTGCTCACATGCACTGTCCCCAATCTGCCTGCTTTGGGAGCATTTTTGATAGCCCCACTAAATATCTCACCAACAAGCATTGCCAAAGCAATGCTTAGACTCGACCTAAAAAGAAATGGGTCGCAGACGCAGTGCTTAAAGCCTGGGCTCCATTGAAAATAAACAGTAGCGGCCTCCAATAGTGTCCAATAAAATGTTCTCAACACATCTGGTTCCATAAACCATTCTCAACAAGATCACACACATCATAGCATTCTTTGTACAACACCTCTTATTGAGATAGTCCTGCTACCAAAAATGCTTTTGAAGACCTAAATTCAAAAGAATAAATGGGTATTCTGTTTCTTGGTGCTAGAAATGCGCTATATTACATTTTTTCAATGCTTCATTAAATATACTGGTGTCCTGTGGAACTGTGGACAAACATAATCCTGGTTCACCAGAAACACATGTCTAGAGATCAGCACTATCTGTGCCAACTGTGGTGAAACACTCGAACACTCTCAAAGCAAACAAGTAACTGCAACTGCATTTACCATAATGCCAGGGGCGACCCTTGCTGTGAGGTGAAGGAGTGTGCTCCCACCCCTGTTCCTGTTTAATAGTACTCCTGTGAGTCATTGAGCGGACAAGCTCGTGGATGAAGCACCCGTATGCCTATGAGAGGTACCTGACCTGAGAAAGATGTTGGCAGCCTACTCCGCAAACCACACATTTGAAAGACTGTAATCTCTACTGATTACGGTTAAAGAACCAGAAACACGTGTCTAGAGATCAGCACTATCTGCGCCAACTGTGGCAAAACACTCGAACACTCTTAAAGCAAACATGTAACTGTAACTGCATTTACCATATTGCCAGGGGTGACCCTTGCTGGGAGGTGAAGCGGTGCGCTCCCACCCCTGTTCCTGTTTAATAGTACTCCCAAGAGTCATTGAGCTGACGAGCTCGTGGATGAAGCACCCCGTGCCTATGAAAGGTACCTGACCTGAGAAAGATGTTGGCAGCCTACTCCACAAACCCCAAATTTGAAAGACTGTAATCTCTACTGATGACGGTTAAAGAACCAGAAACACGTGTCTAGAGATCAGCACTATCTGCGCCAGCTGTGGCGAAACACTCGAACACTCTTGAAGCAAACAAGTAACTGTAACTGCATTTACCATAATGCCTGGGGCGACCCTTGCCGAGAGGTGAAGGGGTGTGCTCCCCCCCCTGTTCCTGTTTATTAGTACTCCCGTGAGTCATTGAGCTGATGAGCTCATGGATGAAGCACCCGCATGCCTATGAGAGGTACCTGACCTGAGAAAGATGTTGGCAGCCTACTCCGCAAACCCCAAATTTGAAAGACTGTAATCTCTACTGATGACGGTTAAAGAACCAGAAACACGTGTCTAGAGATGAGCACTATCTGCGCCAACTGTGGCAAAACACTTGAACACTCTTGAAGCAAACAAGTAACTGTAACTGCATTTACCATAATGCCAGGGCCGACCCTTGCTGGGAGGTAAAGCGATGTGCTCCCACTTCTGTTCCTAAGGAATGCCTTTATATACTGGCTGTGATATTTAAAGATCTAGGGGCATATTCTCAAGGAGCTATTGCCAATTTAACGGCACTTTACCGCAGCCAAAGTTGCGATAAATTAATCACCCCATTCACAAGCTGGTGCTAACAGCCCATAACACCAGTTTACCTGCGATAACAGCCGGAAAAAAAAATCGCTACAGGTGACCCACGCAACTATCGCTAATGAGATGAAGAGTAGGCGTTCCTGAGCAAAAAGCCGCGACAACACCACTCCGTAACATTCTCAACAACCAGCCACATCGGCGATAAGATCACAAAACATGCGATAAGGCGCATTAGCAGCAGGAAACTAACACCTGCTCTGACCTGGTGTAAAGTCATACCACAGCCTGCACCACAAAAGGGAGGCCAGCCCAGTGCCACACATGAAGAACAAAAGATGCCATGGAGCCACTCATCATGCAGCCCGGACACCCAAGAGGGCCAGAACACCCACCACCCCTGGGATCCCCCACCCCAGGCCCCCTCCACCACCCGGACAAAGACATGCCACATCGACTACACAGAATCATGTACCAAACATTCCGCCTGATGACGCACAATCACGTCTGGTTACATGCATGTGTCGACACAAAAATGAGCATCACACATTCACCTTTGAAACAATAAATGAAAATGTATTAAAACACAAACATAACAGAAAGTAAGACACATGGCGACACCCCTCTGGACACTCCGTAGGTCACAGCATGCAAGACAAAAACCATGATGAGAAGGTGTGTCCTGCACACATCAAGGGACAGAGAGAGAGCGAAGGAGAGAGAGAGGCGGAGAGAGAGATAGACAGACAGAGAGGGGGATAGAGACACAGAGAAAATAACAGCGGGACAGGGTGAGAGAGTGCCGACACTGCACACCCAGGACACACTGCTCACCTACCTGCTGCCACCGGTGTGTCTCCAACCATGTGCTAGTATGTAGTGCAGTTCACCAGGTCCCACATCTGAGACAGACCCGCCATCTGTTATGTTATGTTATGTTATGTTAAATATATTTGTATCGCGCTCAGCTACTCAACAGAGTGTCCCGGCACGTGCAGAGGTAAAGGCAGACAGTACCACGGAAACATCTAAAACAGGAATGTTTTAAAAAAAAATTTAACATCACATGGTCCTGAATGCTACAGAGTGCCAAAGGAAGAGCATTCCAGGCTGCACTAGCTTTCCTGACAAGCGAACAGCCGCCCAACCTGTGGCGCTTCAATCTGGGGGTCTGCAACAAGAGTTGCAAGGAGGATCTCAGCTGTCTAGCAGGGGAGTAGAAGACCAATCTATCCTGGATATACCTTGGGCCTTTGCCATAAAGAGCCCTGTGGGCAATGGAAAGCAATTTGAGTTGAATTCAAGCCTCCACGGGGAGCTAGTGCAGGGAGCGCAAATGCAGACGCACACTGCACCTTTTTTTTTTTTCTTCATTTTTTGAAGACCTTTATTTATAACGGTGGTACACAAAGCCCAACATAAGGCCCGAAGGCTTAGTACTACAGTACACAGCAATACGTCAGTGTATAGAGGATTAGTTACAGATTTACAGAGGTCAAATTTCAAATTTCAGTTCGGAAGGAGAAGTAGTATCAGGACAATTTAAATCAGAACATTGATTTCAGCCTCTAAGATCAGGAGAAATAAGTACACGTTTCGTTTGTTATACAAATACTGCAACTATCCTCATAGGAGGAAGCATATGAATGATCAGTAGTACACACCAATTAAACTTCAATAATCGGGAAGGCAGTCCACTATATAGCTCATAAGAAAAAGGAAAAAAGAATAGAAGGCCCATAGAACAAAAAGAAATAAACGAAAAACCTTCCGTCCCACCCCCCACCCCGCACCCCTGCAGTTGGCTACGGCCTACCCCCCCTAGCAGTGTGCGTGTCGCCCCAAAAAAGGAGTCCTGAAGTATAGAAAGTAAGAAAAAGGTCCTAAACTATAACTACAATAAGAGTAGTGGGAAGCGGGGAGGAGCCTTCCACCAGTCCCTCGGCATCTCCCTCCCGTAAGTCAATAACAGCACAGAGTGTAAAGTCCGGTAACAAGAACCATCACTAGCAAACAGTTTCATAGCACAAGTTCGGCATATGGCGCAATCAGGGAAATCAGCACGTCGTACATCTATCACGGTCAGCAACGAAGAAACTGTAGGATTGTAGTGGGCAGTGTTCATCCCTGTTCCGTCTTATCTTTTCTGCCACTGCGTACCAAAGTGTCCCAAGCGAGCGTGAACAGCAGCCCAAAAGCGTCAATTTGATTCAACCACACCACGGCCATACCCTTCTCACGCTGATCCAGTGATCCCGGCCAGGGCCAAAAGTACACCTTCCACATGATACGCAGCGGAGCTGCGCCAGGGAGGAAAGTCTCAGTGTCAAACAAAAGCTGGAGTGGCCCCCGGGTGACCGGGAGCACGACTTGGGGCGAGCACTCACGTCGCGATTCCAATCCGAAGACCACATGTCGTCCCGGGCAAGCAATATTTTCAGCAAGGGACGTTTCGGGGCTAGGGGTCTCAAATCTGTCAGTGCCGCATAGTGCCGCCATCTTGTTGTAGACGGCATAGAGGAAGGCATGTCACTATGTACCCGTTGAGCACCCATTCTCGATCGCCCCAGTGCATACACGATATCATCCACCTTGCTGGTCAGGGTTCGGACATAATACATCAGGTCGTGGCGAAGGGCGACAATAGCTGCCATAAGACCGCCATAGTACCCGTCTCTTCCGTGCCCCCTCTCCATCATGTCTCTCTGCTCCATACGTCCACGTCCCCCTCGTGACTCAGTCTCCTCGAGGCTGCACTCCATAGTACACGTTGCGTTCATTGGCAGAGACCCACTGATTCGGGTCAGGCAACACACAAAGGGGCACCAGATATCTGCGTAGCGCAATAGTGACCGACAAAACCAATATGGTGCGATAAGCCACTATCTATATAAGGGGGGGGGCAGCCCCGCTCGATGTTAAGTAAGCAGAAATTCGGGAGCCTCCCACCGACAGCGGGACAATGCACCAGCAGTTTTCTCGGCAGCAGATGATCAAAGTACCTGCGATCGTGCGATTCACCCCAAACAAATCGTCAGGCACGCCTAGGAGTCGTGCCTGCAGTCCAGCAGGATATGTGTTTCGAAAGTCGGCCGTTTCTCGCCAGAAATGATCCGACCGGCACCTCTCAGTCGCAGACGCCCGTTGTTGTTCACTCGGTGGCCAACCCCGATATCTACTCGAGGCCCCGGTCACAGGGCTGCTACGGGCCGCAAACTCTAGCTGAGTGTTTCTCCCGTTTGCGAGTGGGCTCGAGCCTCAGGATTTCTCCGCGGGTCGTCGGAAGTTGGCATTTTCCTCAATATGCCGTTTCAGTGCAGGATCGCCGGCAGGATATGCGCACAGGAGGAGACGGTCTTCGGAGCCGAGGGACTAGGCGCCCGTCCCGGACGCCATCTTGGCTCCTCCCTCCACTGCACCTTTTTAACAGGCCAAGCAGGAGTCTGGCGGCAGAGTTTTAAACAACCTGCAATTTACGTAAAAGGTACCCAGGAATGCCCACATACAGGCCATTCGCGTAGTCCAGGCGAGATAGAATTAAAGCGCGAACCACTGTTTCCTTAGCAGGTCCTGGGAGAAAGGGAAGGAATTTTCTCAGGGCCTTCAAGGTGCCGAAGCATGTCCCGACAGGTTTGTTAACTTGTGACACGAAATTCAGATTTTACGAGAACCAAATCCCTAGATTTTTTGCAGTATTAATCCCTGCACTTGGCAGGGGGAAACCTGGAGGCCAGAGCTTAGCTCTGAAGTCGACCAGAAAAGTTCCATACAAGATAACCTCGGACTACCCTTCATTGCACTTCAGCTGGGCCTGGGCCAGCCAATGGAAGATAGAGGCAAGACAGTGTTGTGCCGACTGGACCAATTCATTGTCTCTTCCCCAAGAGAAGAGAAGTTGTGTATCGTCGGCATAGGCCATCACCTTAACCCTCAGTGATTACGCTAGAAAAAACTGCGGGGTAACATAGATGTTGAACAAAAGGGGGCTAAGGGTTGATCCCTGCGGGATACCAGTGGCCAGCTGCTGAGGCTCCAAAGCACAAGGAGGGAGCCAGACCTGCTGCGTGCGGGCTTTGAGAAAAGATCTGATCCAACCCAGACGGAACCAGAGACGCCAATTTCCAAAAGGCGATTGAGGAGCAGAGCATGCGGCACAGTGTCAAATGCCACAGAGGGATGTATGATGTTACAACGCACACTTTTACAATGCATACCTTTATAACCCATTTTTTACAACGCAACATCCATTACAACGCATTCCATTACAACGCATGCCATTACAACGAAATTTTAAACACTACATTTACAACGCATTCCATTACAACGCATAATACCTTTACAACGCATACCATTACAACACATAACATTATATTGCATGTTTGGTAAGTATTGGATAGTGTAGGGGTAAAAATTACTATTCTAACTCTAGGGGGTGCAACAGTAGGGTAAGTGTTGGATAGTGTAGGGGTAAAAATTACCATTCTAACTCCAGGGGGTGCAACAGTAGGGTAAGTGTTGGGTAGTGTAAGGGTAAAAATTACTATTCTAACTCCAGGGGGTGCAACAGTAGGGTATGGTAATGTTATGCGTTGTAATGGTATGCGTTGTAATGACTGAGTTGTAATGACATGCGTTGTAGTGGTGTGCGTTGTAGTGTAATGCGTTTTAATGGTTGCGTTGTATTTGCATGCGTTGTAATGGATGTTGCGTTGTAAAAGTTTCGTTGTAATGGTAGTGCGTTGTAAAAGTTGCGTTGTAAAGGTTGTTTCCCGCCGCAGAGAGGCCAAGCATATCCAAGGCAGCCCTCCCGCTGGCATCAAAACACTCTCTAATTGCCTCCGCCACCTCTACCAAGGCTGATACTGTACTGTAGGTAGCCTGGAAGCCAGATTGTGCTGGATGCAGCAGGCCGAATGCCCCAACATAGTTAGTAAGCTGATTGGTGACTACTTTCTCGCAAACCTTGGCTAAACTAGGCAGAAGTGAGATTGGCCTATAATTCCCGGGCATTGCAGGATCGAGCGATGGCTTCTTGGGGAGAGGGAGAATCAGTGCCTGCTTCCATGGCGTTGGAACCATAGCACCACTGAGGGACATATTAATAATTTGATTACCTTTCGGATTAATAATGTCCGCAGCGGCGGCAAGGAGTCTGGCTGCACAAGGGTCCTTAGGGGATCCGGACTTCAAAGCTTTAAGAATTTTTAAAGTGTCCGATGGATCAACCGGTACAAAAGTTGACAGCCTATTAGCCAAGCCAGACATCGGATGACCAGATGTGGAGACTGTAAGGCCTCCCACCTGAGCAGAAAAAGAAGCTTGAATGCTACTTATTTTGTCCACAAAAAACTGGGAAAGTGTGTTACACCAGGTTATTGAGACAGGCATTGCTCGAACTAAAGCGCAGGAGGCCATGAAATGTTGGACTATAGCAAATATCTTGTTCAAATTAATATTAGCCAAATCAATCCATGAAGCATAGTAGAGACTTTTTGCAGTGACAATCGAAGAGTAATAACTTTTTAGTTTTTTTGTTATGTAGCCCCCAGACGCCAAGTCCGCTCCAAAACTTTGCATTCATGTTTGAGGTCCCTCAGCTCCTGGGAAAACCATGGTTTGGAGGGTGAGTCTCTAGCCAACTTGGATCGGCAAGGAGCAGCCAAAGCTGACACTGAGTCTGAGATCCAAGAGTTAAATCCATTAACATATCCTTCTAGGTTAACTTGGGGGGAGGTCTGGAGGCAGCCAAGGAGCTGATAAACTGAAGGGGGTCAATTTTGCTATAGGCAATAGGCTGAAACAGAGTCCAGATACATGAATGGCAAAGTACATACAATTGCACCCCACATCATTGCCTCTCCGCTCCTGTGTACCCAGACAGCTGCACCCTAGCCCCTCCCACCGCCGAGTGGTGCATGCCTGCCCCTGCGCACCTAGGCAGCTGCAACCCAGCCCTCCGGCCGCCCAGCCGTGCATGCCGCCCCTGCACACCCAGGCCCCACTGCTCACCTGCCACTACCAGCATGTAGAAATGAGGGCCCACCACGAGCCGGTGCAAGCCCCAAGCCATGGCATGCTCCACATCATGCAGCTCAACTCAGCGGATCCCTAGGTCTCACATTTGGTGCTGGATCTTTATTTCTCCAGGGCAGAGAACATACCAGTGCACCCCGCATCATCGCAGGCTGCACACCCGCTCAGCCTCATAGGTGCCACTAACTCTGTGATCCAGGAAGCGAAGCCACATGGCGGTAGGCCCGCGCCGCCCGCTGGCTCTGACCTACACTGTGGTCCAGCAGGGTACGCAAAACCTGAGCCATCCGGACCGCCGGGACGGGGCATCATCACAGGCTGCACACCCGCTCAGCACTTAAGGTGCCTCTACCTCAGTGCAACGAAAGTCACCATCCCGTGGTGGTAGGCCTGTGCCGGACGCAGTGTATCCGGTGCCACCAAGTCTGTGCCCCTCTAGTCATGGACCCTATATGATTGGGTATCATGGTGTGGATGCCATCATGTCACCTCCAGGCCTGCGGAATGTGATGTTGCAGGCTCATGGGTCCCCATACCTACATGCACACCACACGGATACACCCCGAGAGAGGTTGGAAATGGCATTGTGCATGTGCGCCCGGCCCTTTTTATTGGCAAGGTCACATGTCCTGTGACGCGTGTGATGGATGGAAGTGGTGTGTGTGTAAACCAGCCTTGATGGAGTGGCCGTGGCATGCTGACAACTAGACCTGTGAGCAGCGATCACTACAGGGAAGTCCTAGCACATGTAGTGTTGTTGTCCACCCAGAGAGTAAGCGTAGTGGGCTGGCCTGGCATATGCCAGTCCAGCGTAAGGGTTGAACAATGACCCCGGGGCTCTGGGCGTGGTTCCGTACGGGGCTGAACAAGAAACTAATGCGTGTGTCCCCGTTGTTGTATCGACATCACCCTGTGACCCAAGTCCAACGACATGAGCCACATGGACGTAGGGGGAATTCACTGACCCTACATTCATCAATACTACCACACATGAAAGACCATAGACACAACACATCTGTGTGATTCGGAATGTTTAATGCACATTCAGTGGAGTGTTGCATCTTGAGCAGTACAGGGCCATGCAAACCCCACTTTACAATGTTGGCCCATGGAGGGCCAGCCAGAGTCCTTCAGGGAATGACAAGTACAAAGAAAGAGGAAGACTTCAGTCGGCAGTCTGTTTGCTGTGTCATTGGCGATCAAACAGAATATAGCAGTCCATGTCGAGGTCCAAGGTGAGTGTCGCAGAATGTATTGGGGGACAGTGGAACGTGATGATGCAGAGGGCAGAACCAAGCTGAAACCGGCCATATGACGTCGATAAATGCTACTGCGTCCTTCTTACCATGATGGTGCTTTCATCCACCTCTTCGTCCTCTGCTGTACCAGGTGCCTCACGTGTGGGTGGTGGTGTTCTGTGTCCAGCACTGTGTGGCAGTGACACCTCAGGGGCCGGAGGTGGAATGTCTGCTGCACTGTGTGGCACTGACACTACAGGGGGTGGAGATGTGAATGTAGTGGTAGCAGCAGCATGCTTCAGCACCAGGAACCCAGCTACCACTTGCTGGTGTGCAACCTTGGCAGCTGCTCTTTCCGCATTGGCCCGCTCCATGGTCTCCATGAGCCTCGCATGTTTCCCACCTCCCAAGGGAGCTCGATGGAGCCACTCTGACTAGTCAGTCGTTCTTGTCTCTGAATCAGGACTCTGGTGATGTCAGCCATGGTTCATTGGAGAGCATGGAGCGGACTGGGGGGCCGTTAGAGACTGTGATTGGTCCCTGATGGGACTTAGACTCCCACGTTTGGCATATAGTTTGTTTACCATGTGGTCAAAGTCCACCCGTACCTGTGCAGCCAGCTGCTCCTGGCATCCCAACACATGGCGATGGAATGCCATGTGTTCATCGTGGGGGTCCTGGGAGGCAGCCGTGGTGGTGGGTACTGCCTGCTGTGTGGTCTGTGCAGGGGGAGGGGTCTCCTTATAGCAGCTGGGCTTCCAGGCTCCTGGAAGTAGGCTGCTGAGGCTCTCCACGAGCTGTTGGAGGGTGTCGGAGTCGAAGCTGTGGTGGTCCTCTTCGTCATCAGAGAAGAGAGGGTTGGGCTGCTCTGCAGGAGGTGTTGATTGTCCCTCTGCAATGTGAAGGGGAAAACGCAGTTTAACAATGTGTTCACATGTGTGTTATCGCATTGTACATGTTTACATACAGACTGCATGACTATATGCATCGTGGCTGTTTTGGAGGAGCTGCCTATTTGATGGGGGACAGTGGACATTGCAACAACAGACGTGTGTGTGTTTGTACTTGTACGTAGTCGTCTCACATTTCCCTGCCATGTCACTTGTGATTGGCCAGTGTCTACCTCCAGTCGGCACCAGTTGTGTCCTGTGTTCTGTTGTGGAAGTGTTGCAGTTTGTGCCACATTGTTGTCAGTATTGCTGTGCTCTGCATGTTATGTGTGTATTCTGCATTTCGGGGGGCTGGCCCCTGCTGCTCTGTTTTGCTGCCCCTTAGCCCTTTCCTGCGATGTGCCTTTGCTTTCTGTGCTTATACAGTGCTGAGATGTTGCATACTTGGGTACATTGGTCTCTTGGTGAGAGTTGGGGCCTGGGTCATGGTTTGTCCACAGATGTGCTCAGCTCAATTGTTTGCCATTGTGGCCATCTCCCCCCGTCACCCCAGTCCCTGGTCGTTACTCACCCTGTTGCTGTTGTGTCTGGTCATGTTGAGCAGTGTCAGGTCCCCCGACTCCAGTCACCGTCTCCTCACTGATGACTCTGGAAACTATTTCAACCATTTCCTCCATCTCGTCCAGCCCCAGCTATGGCACATGACTCCCACCTCCAGTCTTCATTGCTGCCTTCTGGTTGTTGGTGAGTTTCAGCTTAGTTTTGCGCTTGACGTCATTCCAGCGCCTCTTGACCGCTTCCATTGTCCTCTTCATCACTCCCACTGAATTCACCTTGTCCGTGATGGACTGCCATAGGCCATTTTTTGTTGCCAATGACACAGTGGAGGTGACGAACAGTTGCTGATGGTGTTCGACCACCTCCATTATCATGATCCTGTTTTCCTGCAGACTGAAGTGCTTCTTCCTACTCTTCTACTCCTTGGCCTTCCCTGACCAGAGGACTCCCAGGCAGGTCCTCCAGGGGGCTTGTGGGGTTTTGGCTCTCCTCCGTACTTGCTCTGGCAACATCCATTGTGCTTTGCTGTTGTTCGGCATTTGTTTGTCTGTTTTTTTCTACTTTTATGGTGATTTTTCCCACCTGACGCGTGTGAATTGCCTGCCTGTTGCTGGTTTTTGCTGATTTAAGTATCGCAATTGGCCTCATCCCAGCTTTTTTTGCATCCACGTTTCGCATTTTTGCCCGTGGCGTTCATTTTAACACGATCAGTTGACGCGTTATCTCGAGACTATTGCATAGTACAGCCGTGTTAAGAATGCTTGGTTAACCCAGCGTAATTCCCGCGATACACTGCGATGTTGGAAGTTGCATTAAGTACATTTTGCGAATATGCCCCCTAATTTCATTAACTGGCTATGGAGAATAGAAGTAGGGATGTAGTCAGAACTCATAGGGAGAGCTGGCATGGGGTAGAAGAGTGTGGACAAAGGAATAAGTAATGAATGAGAATCAAAGGGAGATAGAGGCTCTGGGGCTGAGTTTGTGGCTGTGTGAGAGCTGGCACAATGGTAGGGGTGAGGCGTTAAGTGTATGGGCAAGGAGAGCAGTAATTGAGGAGAGTCACATGGGACCTAGAAGCTGAGTTTGTGTCTGGAGAGAAGAGACAATGACTATTTTTGAAAGACAGTGAGGGTGTTGGATCGTGGTCTAAAACGAATGAGGAGGAGGAGTATGTTATGGTGAGAACAAGCATATTGAGAGCAATTAGAGGAAGTATGTAACAAGACAAAGGCAGTTTTTGTGGGAGGTAAGCAGTTTAAGAAAGGATGGTAAGCACCATTGTGGATGAGGGTCTGAAGTTGCAGTAGAAGTTGGTAGAGAAAGGAGCCAGAGGGGTACAGTTGGCCGATGACCACTGAGGAGGTTGAGGGCTATTGGGATTATAATCAGGCTAAAAGTATTTGGTGGAGGAGGATCAAAGGAAGAAGAAAGAGGGACAACCGAGTATGGATAGAGACATTCAAAGAGACAATTGGGAAGTGCCAGATTCACAATATTTGGAACATAATATTACCATTGTCAAAAATAGAGATAAGTTGCCATTGAAGTGTGAAAAGAGTGAGACCTTAAGCTTTAGACTTTAAGCGGTGTTGGTAACTGAGGATATATACATTCTTTGTAGAGTATTTACTCATAGGTCAGTGGTGAAAGTGAAAAGTGAAAGGTTGGTTTTGAGTGTCTCCTACCAGGTGTGGTGATATTGGTTGGTCCATCCAAAGTGAGGTGAACAAAGAGAGGTAGGGGAGGACAGACATGCACCTAGTCTGTCATGTGTAGGCCACAGCATCAGGGGATGACTGTGGTGGGCTTAATCAATTTGTAACAATGGCCTATGAAGAGTGCCACTTCATGATGCACCCTCAAGAGTCCTGCCAAATAAATCTCAAAATGTCAGTACAATGGTTTCCTTTTGAAAGCTGAGGCAAGGCAGTCACCAACTACAGATGCATGCCAACTCCCCTTTGTCCCAGAAAGCATCGACTCCAGTACTTATATCTACCAGTGCCGAGACCAAGTGATGACTGACACCAGCTCCATTCAGCAAGCATCCAAAACGGGAAACATCCTTTACAACGCAACTCTTACCACGCAGTGCCTTTACGACGCAACTTTTACAACGCAAACCATTACAACGCATTGCGCTGGGCGGCGCTCTAGGATAGGGAATAGGTTTAATTTACTATCCAACACCTTCCCTACTCTCCACAGGGACTGGAGTTGGAATAGTAAATTAAACTATTCACTATCCAGCGCCCCAAAGCACTATGTGTTGTAAAGGCATGCGTTGTAAAAACAGCGTTGTAAAGGCATGCGATGTAAAAGCATGCGTTGTAATGTCATACATCCCTTCCTAGCAGTATGGAGTAAGAGCTGTATAAATATTGGGTGGATGTTTAGAGCAGTGCAAATAATTAGGCCAGTTATGACCCTGGGCCGCAGGAGACTAATGGAGAAGAATCCTTGCTGGTGGCCATTTTTTTCACATGCAATCAATACACTACTGGCGTTCCCTCAACAACTTTAGTACCTTGAGCTATTGGATATGCGACAGATGAGGATCCACTGCAACTTCATGGCACACATAGCAAAAGCATAAAGCAAAGGCTTTACCAGAGCCAAATTCTTGTTCCGTCTGTGTTCACCTTTCCTTCCCTTAGCGATGGTTGAAGACAGTGTACTGAGACAATCAAACCACCCGTCATATTCTGATCCAGTTCCTTAGTAACTCTCTCTTTTGCTGTCCTCTGAAGTCAGTGGTACAAAAGGCACAAAGGTACAAAGGTAGTTTATTATGATGATTATTTAAAATCTTACAACATTTTGAACTAAAAAAAAAAAAAGAATTTAAGCGTTAAGGTCCAGTTTAAAATCATATAAAATAACATTACATAGTCTTTACAACCCATTAAGTATTTGTAATAGCTACATCTCTGAGTTTCTTTTTGGCTAACAGTAGGAACTTTACAAAGGCGGAGTTTAAAATGATATCATTTGAGATCATACATTTCATCACGGCCTGCCTACATGACCGTATACCGCGTGACTTGAAATGAGCTTTTAGCAATGATTTTCTCTCTTGGAGGAGTTCGGGGCAAATACACAAAAGATGATGAATGTCTTCCTCACCCCTATTGCACAGTCTGCATTTCGTTTGGGTTACTTGAAATTCCCATGGGGGAAGATGGCAAAGCCCTGGCATGGATCCGAATCTCGCATTGAGGAGGATCTGCTTGTTTTTTTGCGTCCACGGAGTTATTAGATATTGTTGTATCTCCTGCTTATTGTAACCATTTAGCACCATCCAAGCGTGTTTCCTCTTTGTAAGGGTAGCTTTATCCTTTACTATGGATAAGTGTGCTGTGGTTTTGTTAATGATTTTCTTGAATGATGTCTTGGTTATATTCGTTTCCCATATAGTCGTAGCCCCAAACTCGTTAATTGAATCTCTAATATATAGAGCTGCAGAGGAGGTAGTATCCTTCTTTATTTCTCTCCATAAGAGCAGCGATATCTCATTTTGTTGGTCGCTTTTTATTTGATTCCAAACTTTTATAAAATGACCTTGCCTTGCATATTGTTGATTGGTTAAACCAAACTCCAACCTTACTTGCACCGGGGAAGCGTTCACTGGGAGGTGAAATAACACTCGGTATGTTTAGGTTATAATTTTGTTCAAAATATCACTGTCTTTACCCATTAAGGCTTCGCTACCATAAGCGATGGTGGGTAGGAGTTTTGCACCGACAATGCTCAAGAGAGGTCCATACGACAAAGAGGGAAGCGATTTCTGCACAGTTCTGAAGTCAGTGACTAATCCTCAAAGAGTAACAAAAAGGTGCAGCAATCGGTAACCATGCTCCAGGAATTATCAAACAGAAACACAGTGTGCTTCCTGCTTAGCTTTACCTTTCAAATCTTTATGTGCACCATCAGGCAGGGCCTATGGTGTTTGGTTCATAAAAGGTTTATGTGCCCCTCAGCTGCAAAGCAAAGGTCAGCTTGACAGACAATCTTCTTGTTCAGGTCAGGCAGGCGGGGACTGTATATGTGCTAAATACAAAGGAGCCTGGCAGCCTGAGCTGAATTTTGCCAGGCTCAAGATTTCACAGCCCTTGGGGCGTGACATTCTCAGCCTGGCAAAAGTGCCTTGAGGCCCTCCCTTTATGGTAAGAGGGAGCATCACGGATTGCATCAAACCTGGGCACTTCAGTTTTAATCCATGAAGTGCTGAGGGCAGAGTGTCAATCAGAGACCCCTTATCACAGAGTGGGGTGCGGTCAACGTCTAACTGACCCCATCCCACTTTGTGACAAGGTTGGGACTGCTGCCTCTTTTCATTGACTGACTTAAGGTCAGCCTTTGAGAGGAGGCATCAGTCCCAACACTCCTGGGATCTCTGTGGCTTCTCTCCTAAACTGCAGTGCCGGTAAGTTTTATGTTTTTGAATGTTTGGTGCATGTGTATATGTATGAATTTGTTAGTGAGCGTTGTGAATGGGTGCATATGTGTGTGAATGCATGGGTGTGAATGTGTATGTGTGTGCATGTGACCCGCTCATCCCTGCTAAAAATACCGGCTGCCACTGGTGCCCCTTGAGGTGCACATGTATTTCCCAGGCTGTGGACAATTCCCCCCACCTCGTTTATATCTCCACGCAAGTCTGCTCCAGGTGCAACGGTTCACTGACCCGGCTGCCAATAGCACAGTCTGATGGTCAGGTTCCTTCAAGCGCATACACAGATCTGTCTCACAAACCCACAAAAACTGCTCATGCGTATTTGGATTTGTTGTCATCGCCACCGGCTTTGACATTTTCCTCACCTACCACAGTGACAGCAAATGATTTAGCAGGTTAACAATATCCCAACAAACTGTGCCTCAATGCTTTTCCAGTATCTTAAACTTCAAGTGTCACATTATAGGGGTCAGATGACAGATTGATTTTAACAAGGCAGCTTTAAACTCTGCATTTCCACTGCAATCCTAAATGTCTAATTTGATTGGCATATTAGGCCATCAGCAGTGGCTCCTCTGCTAAGGCGAGGTGCATCGCCCCACTGCTCTTTGAGCAGTTCAAAGAGTAAAAATAAAATGATAATAATGCAATGTTAATATAATTTTATTTTTCCATACTAGCTTATGTGTGGAGCAGGGCTGGGCTGGCCGGAGCAGGGGGAGGACTGGTGGGCACTCTCTAAGTACTCATGATGGTTTGGCTGGCTGTCTTGGGTCAACCAAATAGGCATGGGCACTTAGCATGTTCTGCATCTGGCTGTTTTGCACAGCCTCAATGGAGAACATGCACAGAGTCCCAGTCTGAGTGCCGTACCACAGCGCTCAGACCAGCCACGAAGCTGCTGTCATGCTGGTGACAGCAACATTGTGATTGGCTTGGGGAGCCTGGGAGCCTGTGTGCTTCCGGTTTCAGCCTTCTATGAGTCAATCAAAGAATACTGACAGGCAGCGGCCAGCCTGCAGGTGTTGTAAAGAGGATTATTAGTAGTGGTAAATGTGCATTTACCACTGACAATAAGGCCACTAACAAAGTTTAGGCTTCAGTACCGGTCTCAATAAATGATTCCCATGCTCAACCTTGGGTAGCTAGTCTGTGAGCAGGCAGGCTTAAGTTAGGAGATAGGTATGTAAAGCATTTAAATACACTAATTCAGTACATTAGTAAGACGCAACACATAATAAAAATCACACACCAATTTATAAAAATAGGAAATATTTGTATCTTTAAAATTACACCAGAATGACAAAAATCCAATATAGGGAACCAGAAATCTGAATTTGTAAAACTTTAGTACTGTAGTAGCACTTAGAAACCTTTTGCGCCAATTTGGGACATATGGTCGCGCTTGACCGGGACAGAGTCAAAGTTTCAGTCTGACCGCGATAAAGCTCTGCTCAGATACCCTTTGTGGTAGGCCTCGGTCAAGATTATACCTTCAGACTTAGAAACGTTTCAGGAGTTTTTTTATGCTGGGGCCTCTCAATGCTCTTCACCAGTCTGGATTCAGTGAGTATTTGCTGGATTGCATTCACAATCAAGGGACTGGTGGCTCAGTGGCTAATGTGCCCACTGCAGGGTCCTGTGCTTGACCTCATTGCCACAGGTTAATATACCAGCACCTTTCATCCATCTGAGGTCAATAAAATGAGTTGGGTAACAATAAACATCTGTTATTCACGGCCAAGATGCCTATGGGTAAACAAATACACATGTTCTGTTAAGATGGTACTTGAGAGGTTGGAACCACAGTTCCCACAATGCACCTGGACAAAATCTACTGGATGCACTCCAGGCATGGGATTCTTGGTGGTGATGATCCAGGTAAGCTCTGTTAACCTGCAACTTGCAGGAAGCCCACTCTGTGTTCCTCTTGAAGCAAGGTACATTAAAAGGGCTGTAGTCCCAGATAATGCAACAGGTGCAGTCTGTCAGATTGGAGGGCCTGATGGTGCAAATCAAGTTTCGAGCTTGGCAAGCCTTCTTCTTCTTTTAGGTTCAAGCAGCAGATCTGAGAGGCTCTGCTCCTCTCACATATTTATTCAGTGTGCTTTGGGGCCAAGCAGGAGATCACTCCTGTCCATAAAATGCAGGGCAACACCCCAGAGCATGAGCACTTCCTCAAAAGGGTTGCATTATCTTCTCCCAGAAAGCACTATTCCTCCAAAATTCAGTATGGCTGAAATCTCAGCAGAGGAGCAAGAACTACATCAATCTCCACTATGCATCATTTTCACAGCTTTCCTTCCCCTACCATCTGCAAATTACTACCTTAATCCTGCCATATGGATGGGTCAGAGGGGTTGGGGGATAGATGGACCTGGCATTCTCTGCCTGCCCTGCTCCTCCTTTGAAGCTCATGCTTTACGAACCCCCCCCCCTACTCTGGCATTCCTGTGTAGCAGACCTCTCTCCAACTGGTAACCTTTCTCTGGGGGTGCCACTTATCACTTACAGCCAGGCTAATGCTGGTAACTCTGACCAATCAGTGAAGACTACAGGAAGGCTGAATTTTGGCTTACAGACAAGAAAGTCTTATAACTTCGTTTCTGTATACTTTAGGATAAATTAAACAATAACATATTGTTGAATTTATCAATCCCATTCTCCGAAGTCCTTTAATGATATTTTGTTTGATTCCAAGCGAAAGTTATGCATTCATAAACCATGTCCATATTATCGTATGGGGCTAGGCATCTACAATGGGGAAACTGCAATGTGCAAATTTGGGCACAATTTACATTTAAAAAGAATAACAATAAAAAATGTCTGATATATATGTTACATGTTACCTGTAAATACCAATAAAAACATTTTTTTTTAAAACAAAAAAAAACAGTGCTACTTTTAAAATGACGTCAAGCTCTCAGCAGTGCACACATACAATTGCTGAAACGGATGCTGGCCTCTAAACTGCCTTGCCCTTTTATTTGCTACGGACTTAAAGGTACTTTTAATCCCCCATCCAATATGTAGGAGAGACTTACAGGGTAGGTCATGCCAATTATAAGTCTACCCTAATATGTAGTGTACCCTCATGTATGTGTGTGTTTTTACTGTTTCACTTTTCAACATAGCACTGGTCCTGGGCCTTGTTAGGCGGAGCCCAGGGACAGTCAGAGTCGGTTACCACCAGTACCAGTCAGCAACAAATGGGGGTGCACAGGGCACAGAGGATGGCTATGCAGCGGCAGGTAAGTGATTTTTTTTTTTTTTTTTCATTCCACCCCCACCGCGCTTAAGTAACAGCCATCACTGTCGGACATGCCTCAACATTAGCCAACAATGCATAATAAAAAGAGTATCTACTCATTTGACCATATTCAAAGTGTTTTGGGGCCTCATCTAGAGCAGACATGCTTATCCTAAGCAGATGCTGGGTGTATTTTCCATAAAACCCACTTCTCCTGTAGAACATGACTAAGATCACAGGAGAAGAATCAGTGGTCATTCTAGTGGCTTAATTGTGGCCCATGAGGTTATGGTTTTCTTTGTTCCAGCAAATGATTACAACACTAGTGAGGCCGGACAGCCCAGATACTGTTTCTCGAAAAAAAGGTGAGCAGTTTGGAGGCTTCACTGCTTGTGGATTCTTCGGGAAGTGGCCAGGGCCGGAGTGACTACCGGGCAGTTTGGAATGCTGCTGAGCTGGGGGCTGATTTCACTGCGGTGGGGGCTGATTTCGTTCATGGAGACCTGCGTGTGCTTTGAAATAATTAAAGCAAAACGAATTCCGTTTATCACACGTAGGTCTCTATGAACAAAATCAGCCCCCAGCTCAGCAGCATTCCAAACTGCCCGGTAGCCAGTCCGGCCCTGGTAGTGGCACAAGCACTAGAAACGTTATTGAGCCCTTCAACATGTTAGACATACACAAATCATTCAGTCACTTTGGTACATGTGGAGTGTCCTGCAACCTTTAACATGCCCTCCCCCAAATATCCTCAGTTTCTTGTTGAATGGATTTCAGTGATGCGAATAAAAGTCACTCACATTGTTCCCGCACTAAAATTGTCCTGCTAATGAGGCATAATTACGCAGAGTGGCATCATTTCTGGAATTTCATTTAACAAATGAACCTGAAATTCATATAATTTCATGTACTGCGCCAGATTAATTTTTACCTAGGCTTAGATGCCTCCCACCTTAGGTCCCTATACAGATGTACGTAGTCCTGGGCAAGAGACTGGGGGATCTGTACAAATACCAGCACCAATACTGTTGAAAATGCAAGAAGAGGGATAGGTTTTGATCTGCAATGCTGGCAAAATTATTTCCGAACCTTGCATGACAGCAATACTTTATTTTCCCGTGGCAATGGTTGGATCATTTGTTCATCTTACCAGAAGTCGTTTCAGAAAAAAACAAACCAATTTGCAATAAACTGCGATACACACTGAGTTAATGTTAAAGTCAAGCATTGGCAATGCATACAGGTCGGGCTTATAAATGAAAGTTTCGTTTCAGTCATTGTTGGGTTTAGGCACTCAATAAGTCATCACTTGCACTCGACCACTCATCTTTGCACTTATACAAGATATATTAATAGAATATTAGTAGAAAAAAAGAAAGCATGTTGCCACCTAAACATGGTAGGCATATGCTTTCAATAACAAATAAATTTAAACATAGCAGCAAGTGGCATTTTGCAATGACATTGTACATATTGTATACTTTTTAAAAACAATTACATCATGGCAATTTTAGAGCAAACAAATTGGCCATCATGAAATGGTAGAACACTGAAACACTATAACTAACGTCAAGGGCATAAACAACCCTCCACTTAAACAGTTTGAGCGAGAGGGAGGTGCGATTAGCAGTGTGTGTAACATGAAACCATTATAATGTGTTTTTGATCTCTTTTGACCTTGTTGATGCTGCTCTCCGAACACAATTCTATGAATACCATTGCAAGAGAATACTACAATAGACCTGTGAGGATAAGTAACAAATGAAACAAGTGGGCATGAACAGAAAAAAGAGGGGAGGCATGGAGTATGAAGAGGTGGCAGTGGGTCGTTTGCATGGATTGACAGGTCATAGCAGAGCCTTCTCTGAAATGTTCTGTCCATCCATGCAAACGACGTATGGATGGATGGATGCAGAAAGGGTGAATTTGTTGAAAATGACAATGTGTATGTACATAAGCGGCGTTCATTTGTTTTCACAATACCCCTTGTTGTAAGCAGAACGGATATCGCTAAAACACTGACTGTGTTATCCCGCTAGCATAGACCCATGCACACACGTACACGACAGCCATTTTAGGTATCATGGTCTCCCTGTTCACGATCGATCGTCGGCGCACTTCCCTGACCCTGCAAGCATCCCCCACGCACCCTGGCTGCCCCCCCCCCCGCTCTCACATGCACAAGTCATGAGCCCTCCCCTCCCGCATGACTCTGTCTCTGAGAATCACACCCCGCGCCTGACCAACACCTCCTTTCCTTCCATGAATACCCCTCTTCTGATAAACCCTTTTCTCTACGCTCGATTTTCCACACTGATCCTTCCTTTCATGAATATCTCTCCTTTGATGACCTCTTCCTCTGAACCTAATTGTCTACATGGACCACTGGTCATCCCTTAGCCTGAGGATATAGTTTATTGCCCACTACTGTATGCACTCGCCTCTCTTGAAAGGGGCTACTATTGATCATGACCTCCCCACCCCCTGAGATTCGATCAGGCGCACACATTCCAAAGGAATCAGCAGAACACTCAGCTGCGTGACAGCCCCCTCCTATTGTATGGAGGATAAGGGCCCCTACTGTAGCCACGTGTTGGAATATCTTCATACTTCACAATGTCTTGATTGTAATGAAGGATGTCTGTGTGCCATAAACCTGTTTATAAAAGACGAAGCCTCAGAGAAACTTGTTAGAGCACCTCCTGAAGACACTATGCGAGTGTCCGAAATGACAGGCTCTCCTCATGAGAAATAAAACTCTGTTCTTGTTTTCCTGCTTCCAGTGCCCGTCTCTTTATTTGGTAATTATTTACGATGGGAACTAAGAGGCGCCTTGCGCCAGCAGTCTGGGCATCCAGTGCGTTATGGGCTGACTGTTCCACAATTGGCGTCCCAACGCGGGGTCCATCAGCGACATAAGGTCCAGTAAGAGAGGTCCAGACGATGGGGTGAACATCTAAATGATTGGAGTATACCTGCCTTGAGAGGGCCCTCGTCCGGCTGCCGATTGAATGAACTTCACCGATTCTGAACGGACCTCTCTCAAATGACCTACTGTCCTGACTGGAATCCCACAGGAATGCTGCAGTAAAAACATGGAGAAAAGAGAACGATCGGGCGCTGGAAAAAGGAAGGCGAAGAACTGTCCACACGGTCCGGTCCGGGTAAGGTTAAGTAGGACGTCTTTACGTCTAATTGGTAGGATGGCTTTATCCATCTGATTGATTGATTGATTATTGATATTGGAAACGGTATTTAGATACTGGTATTGTTCATTGATTGGTTCATTTAGCCTTGGGTGCTACTTGAAGTATTGGTTCTCTTGGAGACATTCTCTGTTTGCAAACAGCGACGAATAGGAACGTTCCTCTCTCTTTGCAAATAGTGAAGGATAGGTAATGCGGACTTTTGTCCCCCGTTGTAATCCGTCATGCCTATTTTTCTCCCCACTGATTGATTGGTTGCTCTGTTGCTCTTTGAGACATTCGCTGTCTACAAACGGGGAAGAATAGGAATATTCTGTCTCCCTTTGCAGATAGTGAAGGGTAGGTAATGCAGACTTTTGTCCCCATTGTAATCCATCATACCTATTTTTCTCCCCCATTGATTGATTGTTTGATCGAACAGTGAATTGTTCGAAGTTGGTTCTCTTAAGGATCTTCTCTGCCTACAAACGGGGAAGAATAGGAATATTCTCTCTCCCTTTGCAGATAGTGAAGGGTAGGTAACGCAGGCTTTTGCCCCCATTGTAACCCGTCGTGCCTATTTCGTTCCTCATTGATTTGATTGGTTGTCAGAACATTGACTGTTTGGAATTTGTTCTTTTTGGAGGTATTCTCTGTTTGCAAATAACATAGAAAAGAAATACTCTGTCTAGTCTTTGCAAGTAGTGAAGGGTAGGTAATGCGGACCTTTGTCCCCCGTTGTAATCTGTCATGCCTATCTACTCCCCACTGATTGATAAACCAGTTCCACCCGAACCATTTACTAGAGGTAGGTCATCTGGCCCGACCAGAGAGCACCCCTAGTGAAAAGGACATATGCAATAATAACGAAGTGATCACTGTATCCTGTTAACAGAAACTTTAACACGAAACAAACTAGAAAGAAAGGAATAGGAAAACAAAATCAGTAGGCCACTGATGAAATTTTTATTAAATAACGAATAAGGAAACGATAACAATACTTAATGATAAAACATATGTTTGTCCTAGAAACAAGAAACGTTAGAAATAAGCCCTTAATAAGAAACATGAAAATGATAAGAGAAGCCAGGCTTGACATTGCGACGGCCACGAGGCAACGAGGCTTCATCGCCCCTCACTGCTCCAAACATGTCTGTCCCACCGCCTGCCACGCCCCAATAACGGCAACCTGGGAAAGATACAAGTCAGCAGACATCCGCCCCCATTCTGGAAACTCCCAAAGTGCAACAGGTTTGCGGCTACGCCCAGCCGGAAGACGAGATCTTCAACACATGTAGGGCGGGTCCTGCTGCCAGCCGTCGGCCGGAGGTCATCGCATGAGGTGGGCCTGAGGAGAGGCCGGGGCCGACGGGATCCGGCCGCGGTGGCGGCTGCGACAACACTGGAGAGTCGTAGGGGGGAATGTCCATGCCCCCGACCCCCCCTCTCTCAGACAGTCTGGAACGGCTTCCATAAGAGGCCTGGGGGTGGAGAGGCCACTACGCGAATAGCCCGAAGACGGCACCACGCGCCAAGGTCTGTCCCCAGGATGAACCAAGGAACCCGTTCCTGGGGCCGTGGCGAAGAGCGTCCGGCCGCCATCAACCGGAGGCCCGGCCCGAAACATACTAGGCGCCACTTCTTCTATAAAGGCTGCGACAACACTGGGGGGGGATGTCTTGCCTATGCCTCCGACCCCCCCCCTCTCTCATCGCCTGGTCTGGCCATCATGTATATTAGCGCCGAGGAAAACGGCGTGGGGTGCGCTGGGAGGGAGAGACGGCGCGAACGAGTCTCTCCCACCTCCCCAGGTGGAGGTCCCCAGGGGCACCCCCAACGCTCCACTCACCCGACATGGGTTCGCCCACTCGTAAAATGGCGGACGATCCTGCTGGAGCGGGCCCGGGGTGAAGAGATGGCCCGGCTGCTTGTTGATTAAGAAACGAGTCCCACCATCATAAAAGTTCTCCTCGACCTTGAAGATTCTATAGGAGCCGCGGGAGTCCCCGACCCCTGCAGACACCCCCGATGGGGAATGACTGCCATGATTGCCCACGGAACGATGAAAATGTAGCCGCAAGACGTCGGCGCTCCCATGCCGGCGCCAGCTTCAGTTTGAATGACTAGAATCCTGCAGACTACAGTTTGGATCAGTTCCGGTGAAAACCCAGTATGACCCGGTAGGAAAATTGTTGCCTCCCTCCCCCTTTGACTGATGGTTCAGACCACCGATCCTTTCTTTTGCCCTTTAACGGAACTTTTAGGACTGCCAAAAGAAGCTCTGGGCCAACCACGAGTTAGTGGAGATTTAGACTATGCCTGGATCTGCCTGACTGCACCCAAAATGGCGCCGATGCAAATGAAACTTTTAACTCCTTGTTGTACCCCGATTGTTCAGCCCTGGTGTCATGAGATATGTATGCAGTTTTTAAAAAAAACACATGGATTGATATAGGACGTGTACTGATTATATGTTCGGACAGTAAATTGATATGGGATGTGTACTGTCAATTCGGACAATGAATTGATATGGGATGGGTACTGGTTATATGTTCGGACAATGAATTGATATAGGATGGGTACTGATTATGTGTTCAGACAGTGAATTGACATCAGATGGGTACGATTGAGCATTCGGACAATGAGTTGTTGTTAAGTTTTGGCGCCTCATGATTATTGCAAATTCAAATTTCAACACTTATGATACTCGCTCACACTGAATTCTCAACATGATTTTATTGCACTTGTCGCACTTTTTATAGTAAAATAAACAATCCCCGACTCCATTAGGTTTTCCACTAATAAGTATTCCCACATGTACGGTTCTGGCCAGCCCCCCTGGGTTGTAGGCCCGTATTTATGCACTGACCTTTTTTATTAAAGATTTTTGAAAAGTTCGTTTAGAGTGCGGACGACTCTCTCTCTCTCTGAGGGTCCCCCTGTTCCCTCCTCCCTTGTGGTAACGGTGTGCCCCACCGGCACGAACCTAATTGGGTCTCTTCGAACACAAAGGTGTTCGGCAAAATTGACTGGAACTAAAACGATTGTAACTTGCCATATTACTACCTCTCCTTTCTGCAAAATGATAGAACCCGAGTTGGTAATAAAAGAAAGGACAGGTGAGACGACTGATGTCCCCTAATATGGCCTTCTACAGGGGGACTTTAACGTCAATGGTCTTCTGTTTTTCAGTTCGTTAGAAATGCGATCCCCAATGCCCAGATTGTCCCACCCCTCTGCACTTAAGTGCGGATGTCCAAAGTGTCCCCGCTTCTCCCGATTGACCCCAGCTCCCTGTCCAAAGCGTCCCCGCTTCCCCCGATTAACCCCAGCTTCATGTCAGCTACCCTCGAAGCATAATTGATGACCTTGAATAACGGTCATTCCCCAAGAAACGCATGTTTTACATCTGCCCCCCCTCCCCCTTCTTCATGACGATAACGCCCCTGCTTGCAAGAGTTGGCCGACTCCGAAGGGAAATGTAAGATTGTCAGTACTTGGGTTAAAAAAGAAAAAGGGCGAGTCTCTACATAAGGACTCGATTTTGAGTTTGATATAATACACCATGTATAAAAGTCCAATTTCTCTCACCATACGTCGCGAATGAACGCCACACAGGTTTATGACTTCAATAGCAATGCACTCCTACAGACTCCATAAGTGACGACTTCTGACTGTGACCGATGAACTTATCCCCCACCTACATAGGATTGGGGACGGAATTGAGATGTATAAATGTCTTCTCCTGCCAGTTTTTCTAAAACTTGTTTTGTACTCATTCAAAGATACAATCACTGGAGGAGAGGAGCTGGACGTGACGCACAGCCTGGCCACAGATCATGAAGCACGTGTGACCTCGACCAAAGATGGAGCCGCAGAGCAACGAGACGCGGGACGAGGCACCACTCTCAAACTCGGCAGATGAAGGAATGAAGGGCTGCCTTGAAGCCCTCGATTTGCTGACCCACTCGTGCCTGAAGTCCCTGTCCTTTTTGAGCCCGACTGATGGGCCTGCCTGCTCGTCATCCTTTGCTCCTTTGGTCCCCTGGTGTGTTCAAAGATCTGATCCCACTCCGCCCTCTCTTCCCTTGATTATTCAACAACATCACCCTTTTCGCATAAACTTTTGACTATAGAATGAGGTTTTGCCACGGAAAAAGAAAGACACGCAGGTGCCCAGCTTGAGGCACCCCTAAGAAAATAAGTTAGGAAACAGGACTGTGATCTAACAGCAGAGGACTGATCGCACCCTGCAACGTGTAAGGATGAATCCGAGCTGGACCTATAGCTCCACCGCCGGTGCTCAGCAGCGCCAACAAAAGAAGACGGACTCTGTTAAAAGACATTGAAGGACTGGACTTTTAACAGTACCAGCGGTGCCAGGGAACAACACCTATAACCTTCATAGGATACCTGTTTCGGCGCACAAATTACAGAGACACGGGACACTTCCTTCGGCGTCAAAGATCAGCTTTTATTACTGCAGGGAAACAGGAGTCATAAGAAGTACATGAACATGTAGGTTCTGCGAGTCTGCTTCGAATTGTGTATGTAGATCGCTCTCTTTTATACAGAATGTTGCCATTGCATAACATGTGGACAAAAGATTACAATCCAGTTCCCACAGTAGACTTCAAAAGGGTCGCTTTCATGTGTTCAGAATCCCGGAACATAATTACAATAGCCATGCCGGTTCCCAACTGTAAAAGTACATCTTCCCACCATTAGGCACACCCATTAGAGTTGTAAATGACAAAGAAGAAGAGACAAGAGCAGCTGCAAGGAAGTCAGACACGTGTAGAGAAAAGAGTGTGGGGGTAATATCGGAAGCATGATCGTAGGATCAAAGAGTTGGATCCCATCGCCTGCACGGCTGTCACAATAGGCCGGCACGGCCAGATTACCCTCAAGCTGAGCCATCTGCCTTTGCTGTGTCATTCCTCCGGCCATAAAGATGCATGAAAGGAATATGCGTCTTCCGCAAGGCTTGGGAACTAGAGGGTCAAGGGGCGAACAGTTACCTGCTCGCTGACTACGTGAGGGCAAGAAACAAAATGGATGCCGTATCTAAAATGGAACCCGAGGGTTCAGATGAAGAACACGTAATATTAGACGAACCCTGGCAGGTAGTGTAGCGAAAATACACACACTTGCCGAACTCGTCATTTGCGGTTCATAGATACCAAACTCGTCTATATTCGGCAATGCCCAGAACATCGTAATAATTTTTACGGAACCTCAGACGGTCCTTTTGCCCTCATGTAGGCAAGCACTAGTCGGAATCATAATCGATTTCGATACTCATCAGATCACTCAGATGTTGTTGATACATTATTCTATCCTTCAATGCCTCTTTGGTGACAACAGGCTGTCTTATACACGTCGTAGCACAAAGGCCACATAAGGCAGGACCACATTGCACACAAAGACAACATGAGAACAGAAATGTCACAACAACCCCTATGATCATCAGAATCTTCCAACCCCAAGTCGATATCAGACCCCAAAACCATCCCAGAAGTGTCCAATTTCCTTCGTCCACGTGTATGGACTCCGAAATTTTGTGCAACTTAGAGATGGCTTGATAAACCGTTGGAGCGTTATCAGGTATGAATATGCAGCAGCTCGAATGGATGACTGTACAAACCCCACCTCTATCTGCTAGAATGATATCTAGAACCATTCGGTTCTGCAACGTCATCAATCTATCCGCTTGGAGCTCGGTTGTCAAATTACCAAGGGCATTTGCAGTTATGTTGGCAGTTGATTCTACTACACGAGTTAACTGCCTCAGGTTCCTGCTATTAACCATCGGTCCCCAAAACGGTAGGAAACCCTTAAAGAAGTCTCCCGCTTCTTGTCCGGAAGTATCTTCTTTGCTAATCACACCTCTTACAATTCTAGTTCTGTGGTAATCAGAGGCCACAGTGAAAGTCGGAGGCAAAAGATTCGCAATATAACAGGTTCCCGAGAAGTCATGAGGTAACCACGTATAGGCTCGATCATAACATACAAAGTAAGTACCCTTGGCAGGCAGGAAGACAGGGGAAGAGAGCGTCGGTAAGACATACGTCTCGGTACAAGCACTCTCCCCAAACTGAGCTCTCGGATTTCGACCAAGACCTTTCAAGCAGAAATTACCAAGGTGAGGTACAATCCATATCGGTGGCGAGCTTTTAAGCTGCCTCTCACCCACTGATAAGCTGTACTCAGCTTCACTTAGTTCCTTATATGCTCGCACCTCTTCCTCTGGGATGAGCGATGCGTCAAAAATATCTCTATCTAAGTCTGCAATAGCTCTCGCCAGAGTCTTGTGGTACGGGCCAGGACCAGAGTTTGCTGAGCGTGGTTCTCGATGGGGGTAGGAATCTAGTGCGCTACGGAACATAGTTTGTAATGCTCGAGCTGACCCTTGTGCACTATAAGGCAGAACTAAGTACGGAATACCCCTATCCATGGTATGTGGCATTAACCCACACACCCAACAGTTGGTAGTGTTTACCACTAACTGATGCTGGTGCAAGAGTTGGATAAAAGAGTTGTTTCTGAATTCCGCACGTCTGACTTGTTCGTGTTGAGGCAAAGGATAAAAGAAATGTGGAGAAACAGTAGAAACGAAATATTGATCATGAGATGGAAGAGTAGGTGTAGCAGAAGACAATAAGAACTGAGACCCATAATATATTCCTCCTACCAATAGCATAGATATGGTGAGAAACAGTATGATTATTTGTGAGAGAAACCATTTTGTATGACATATTTTCTGTAATGTAGATCTTTGCGCCAACATTTCTTCTCTTTTCGGCAACTCAAATGATGATTCCATCCCCTAACGACCGTCCGCGACGTTCTTGACGCACTTCGTTCTGAGTAGCGGTTTATCAATTCCCAGGAGTTCCCAGAAATCGATAATAGAAACCAACCTTGTGTCGATAGCTGCTAAACAGAAGGAAGTACCCGCACGGCCTTACGGTCAACCTGGATGGTAGGTTCTAACTAAATAATGTTCTTGGCTGTACGGAAAAGAAAAAGATACACAATATATAATGTCCACTATTTTCAGAGCAATGTAGAACCTAGAAACAAAAAATCTTTTTATTTATGACTTGTTCGTGGACGAAGAAAATATCGGCTACTTCCAGGGCGAGTCTGATCTTCGAATAACGGATTGGACGGCAAAGGAGTGTTCGATTGTTCAGGCGATGGTTCAACAGTCAAGTTTTCCAAAGTTGACGTTGAGGAAATTGTTTGGGAGGAGTCAGCAACAGTGTCAGATACAAGCCGAGCTTCGCTGAACGGAACAAAATGTGGTGGAGTGTCGGTCTCAGAAGAAGAAAGACCTCTTCTCATCCAGATGTCCGACGGCAGAGGAAGTGGGACTCGCTTCGTGTGGGTAGCATGTACCCAGTTCCGACGTCCGTGTAATCGAACCGCCGTCCTTGTAGCCAGCTGTACTTGAAACTGGCCCACAAATCTTGGTTCTAGGTTTCGTTTTCGCCCGTAGTTTCTAACAAGGACCCAGTCCCCTGGTTGAAGTCGATGACCAGGACCCTCTGTTTGTGACGGCAGAGACTCAAAGACCTGTTGATGAATCAAACTCAATTTAGCAGTCAGATCATAGAGATAATCAATCAACATAGGGTATTCAATTCTGTCAAATTCCTTCGGTCTTGGAACTCCCCATACATTAGCAGGACGACCGAACACAATCTCATATGGGCTGAGCCCTACTCGAGAGTGTACAGTTGCCCTGGTCGACAGGAGAGCCAGAGGCAAAGCGTCGGGCCATGATAAACCAGTTGTTGCCTGAATTTTAGCCAATTTCAGTTTTAAAGTGCCATTATATCCTTCCACCAATCCTGCTGATTGTGGATGATTTGCACTATGAAATTTTTGTACAATCCCTAACCCGCGACACACACTCTTCATCACACTCCCAACAAACTCACTTCCGTTGTCCGACCATACGACCCGAGGCATTCCGTAGCGGGGAAAATATTCTTTGAGCAAAATTTTTGCCGTGGATAAAGCCGTATTGTCCTTAAGGGGGTAGGCCTCAATCCACCTAGAAAATGCACACACCACAACCAACACATACTTCAAATTATTACATCTCTCCATGTGGATAAAGTCCAACTGGATAACTTCGAAAGGGTACGTAGGAGGGGCAAAATGGCCAGGTGGAGTGGGGGTGCCCTTACCAGGATTGTGCATCAAACACACCATACAATTCTTGACCACTCTCTCGGCACACTTAGTAATCCCATCATTCTTCCATACATGAGACAACAACTTGCATATGCCTTTTGTGTTGATGTGTGCCATACCATGAGCCATTGTAACAACAGCGAGCACATACACATCCGGTAACATCCATCTCTGTTTCTCTGATAGATCAACCCAACATCCATTCTCATCCAATCTTCCCGTGCTCTCTCTCCATTTTGTCCTCTCCGTCTCAGTGGCTTCATTCTGTATTGCTTTCACACTTTCAAATGTGTCTTCACACATACCAGTCTCTGTTGGCCATCTTACTGAGCTCGTAACATACATTCTGTTCGTCAAATCTTTAGCCGTCTCTTTAGCCGTTTCATCCGCAAACGCATTTCCATGACCCACATCATCCGTTACTTTCTGATGTGCGCTACATTTGACTATGGCCACCTGTTTAGGCAATGTGAGTGCATCTAAAAGATCATTTACAAGCTGACCATGTTGAATCTTCGTACCATGTGACGTAAGGAATCCTCTCTCTCTCCACAGTCGTCCAAAACTATGTGCCACACCAAACGCATACTGACTATCTGTAAACACATTCACCCGTTTATCTTTAGATAACACACACGCTCTCGTCAAAGCAATCAACTCGGCAGCCTGAGCCGATTTCTGACTTAATCTTGCGCTTTCTACAATCGTTTTCAATGTTACTACAGCATAAGCAGTTGTCACATCACCGTTCGGCAACTTGAAACAAGAACCATCCACATACAAAGTACCATCGGGATCTGTCAATGGAGTATCTTTTAGGTCAATACGACCCTTAGTTTCCTCTTCAGTTCTGAGATAGCAGTCATGTACTGCTTCACCACTTGATTCTGTGTCGATCGGCAGCAATGTTGCTGGATTCAACACATTACATCGTTTTATCCGTATGTGACTGGCCAGCAACGTCAACTCATATCCAGATAATCTTGCGCTTGTCAGATGTTGAGTTTTCGTTCTATTTAATAGAGTGTCAACTGCATGCGGAACCATTACCGTGAGCATATTATCCATAACTAAACCTGCGGACTGTCGAATGGACGCTGCAGCTGCCGCTGTTGCCCTTAAACAACTTGGCAAGGCTCTTGCTACTGGGTCTAAAGTTGAAGAAAAATAGGCACATGGGCGTTGCTTACCACCAAAAGGTTGTGTCAGAACACTCAACGCGCAACCATCCCTCTCGTGAACGTATAGTGTAAACGGTTTACTGTAGTGAGGAGTGCCCAACACAGGAGCCGAACACAACGCATCACGTAATTCCGAAAAACTTTTCTGACATTCTTCAGACCAAGGTACTGGGGATGAAACATCCTTGCACGTAAGGGCTATCAATGGTTTTGCCAACAATGAAAAATTTGGAATCCATTGTCTGCAATAGGACGTAATACCTAAAAAGGCGCGAACATCTCTCTGAGTTCTTGGCACAGTCATTTGGGAAATTGCTGCAATTCTTTCTGGGGTCAACCTTCTCCCTTCTCTTGACAATAAGTGACCTAGATAGGTAACTTCTTGACAACAATACTGTAGCTTTGAAGGCGATACCTTGTGGTGTAAGTCATGTAGATAGTGTAACAATGATACTGTAGCCGTTTTGCAAATAGCTTCTGTATCAGCTGCCACTAAAAGATCGTCAACGTATTGAATCAAAGCTGCACCTCTAGGTAATACAAAGGCATCAAGCTGACCTTTAAGTGCTTGGCTGTAGATTGACGGACTCTCACAGTAGCCCTGTGGAGCGCGTTTTAGCCTAAAACTGCGACCACCTAATGAGAATCCGAATAGGTCTCTGCTTTCCTCGGCAATCGGGATGCTAAAGAAAGCATTCTTTAGATCGATCACTGTGAACCAGGAGGCAGATGCCGGAATCATTGTTAGTAAAGCCGTAATGTCAGGGACCACAGGAAATTGTGGAACTACTATTTTACTTACCTCTCTCAAATCTATAACGAAACGATACACAGGAGGTTTAGTTGGGTCAGTTCGTTTCAGAATTGGCAATACAGGGCTATTACATACATTTCCACGAGTTTCTTCAACAACACCTTTTCCAATGAGATCATGAACTATTGCTAACAACGCTCGTTCGCCCTCAAGAGAAATACGATATTGAGGTAAACGCGGTAATCGCGCATTTGGTTTCAATTGAATCACATAAGGCGGAATGTTTAACAGGCCCACATCATTAGGACCTGTGGCCCATAAGGACGCAGGGAGGGAACTCAATTCCGGTGGGAATTTATCGACCGATAAATACATGGGAGAGATCACTCTTCGTCCCAATGTAAGCTCCACTCCTTCGGGGGAACAGTACAATGTTGCATATAATCGTTTCAACAAATCCAGGCCCAAAAGATTTTCACCACAACCAGTAGATAGAATCAGTGGAGCTGTTAGCTCACGAGGTCCAATCATAAGAGGCAAAGGATTAGAGACTGGGTTACTAACAGGGGCGCCAGAGAATCCAACGGAAACGTTCGTTAAGCCAGACAAAGGTGCGCCAGGGAGTTTTGAATGCATGATGGAACTTTTCGTCGCACCAGTGTCTAACAGAAAAGGCTCAACTACACCTGATGTAGCCACTGCAACGTAAGGCCCACTCTGATCGACCGGAACTGACACTACTCCCTCTCTTTGTCGTTGGCTGTCCTAGTAATGGTCATTTACAACAGTCTCATGCTCTACGTAATAATCATCCACATTATACTGTGCAGATCGAACTGACCCCGTATTTCGCTGGTCAAAATAATTATTCGCATCCGATTGATTTTGATGACGATCAATCTGATTGTGGGAAGAACCACGACCTCTACCACGTGGTGTCTGTTGAGGACCACCACCACGGTTTCCACGTGTCGACACACCATTCAGACGGTCCCGTAAGGCAAGACAATCATATTTTAGGTGTCCCTCTTTCCTACAATATGCGCACTGATTATACCCAAGTGAAGATCTATAATCAAAGTTGTCAGAGCGCGGCTGTGTCCTATCGGGCTGTGCTCGTGGTCGATACTGCTGTTGCGAATCATTTTGGTTTGATCGTGGAGGATATGCTTGCTGCAACAAAACCTTCGTTTTGAGCTCCTTCGTTTTCTTTTCTACACGATCACTTTCTTCTTTTTCCCTATTCTCATAATACTGAGCCGTTGCTAGTATTTGCGCAGGGGTTGAAACTGCCCACGCACTCTCTGAATTCTTTAGTTTGTTGCTTAGTTCAGGCAACAAATTCGACACGAATTTGTCAATGAATAACCGCTGGCCTCCCTCAGCGCCCATGTCCTGACCGCTGTGGTCGACAAACGCTTCCTCAAACCTTGTAAAGAAATCTGAGACACTCTCGTCTTTCTTTTGCTTACAAGCTGATAACTTATCCCAGTTCACCTTCATCGCTGGCATGAGAGTTTTCATGAGCGTAATGATTTTCTGAGGCAAATCCAAAATCAGCTGTTCAGGCTTGGCCCCACCAACTTGTAATGCATCAGCTGCTAGCAGTGCAGCCCAATCACCCCCTAATTCAACTGCGTGATTGGCTTGACGAATTTTAGCCCAAACTGGTTGCGGTACAACATTGCCAAACAACATGTCGATGTCGGCAAGGTTCATAATAGAAGCTTCCACCAGTTGTGATAACTCCTTATAATAACCAGCCGGATTTTTACGCGGATCGGGCAAGGATTGCTTCACTTGCAAAACTTCTGATCGTTTCCATGGAAGATGTATCCACACTCTTCGAAAATGCGGTAGCACCACAGGGTTACCCTGCGGATCTCCAGGCACCCAAAGTGGCGGAACCTCTCTCATGGGATACTGACCGGGAACCGCTTTCCAGTTCTCAGTGGTATCATCTGATGACACCCGAGAATGTGCTGTGGGTCTGAACGCTAATAAGCGTTCCACGGCACGTCGTACATCTTCACCTATAATCATACCATTCAAAAAGTGACTCTGAAGTTCAATTATGTCGGACGGTACATTATCTACATCATTATTATACCATTCTTCCCTCAAAAAGTTACACATCTCCTCAAATACGAATCTCTGCGTAGGCTCATTAAGATGAGAAAACGTATCGAAGACTACACGTGAAGTGTAATTAGCAGGATGTTTCATCCACCTATGTGCCATGGTTATTAACGTCTCTTTCTCCCTACCACTAGGGATCTGACTCCGTCTCTGAGGAGTTTCAGATGAATCAGACGAAAATAATGGACCAGAAAGAGGTGAATAAAGGGTAGCAACAGAGTTAGGAACACGCTTACGAACAGAAGGAGAAAGAAAAACAGGGGCAACAACACTGGAGGTGAAGGAAGGCATAGTAGGAACGGACAAGATAGTTGGAGTAGCAGAAACAACAGTCTGTGAAGGTACAGGTACAGGAGCAGTAGGAACAAGGACAGGTGGTGGAACAAACGTAGGGTTAACAACGGGCTGGCCCGCAGCCGCTGGAGCAACAAGGGGTACAACAGGAGGAACTACAGGAGGAACTACAGGAGCAGTAGCACCCTGTACATAAGGAGGTGGTGATTTCATCAAGTATGACAGCAAGGAATCCTCCTTTAAATCTTCTTCTTTCGTTTCTAGTTTATTCGGTAAAACTGGGTAACATTTATCTATTTTCATGTGATGCAATCTAGTAGCGATTTCCATGTCCTTTTCTTCTTTGTCCTGTCTACATTCTTTTATAGCTTGCATTACAGGAACAAACCCTTGCTTTTGGTCCTTTTTAAGTTGTTTGATTTCTTTCTGCTTGGCCTCTTTACGCCATATCCGAAAGGAATCAAACATAGCTGGCCTAGCTTTCTTTAAAAATAATTTAGCCTCAAGATTATCTAAAATCGAAAGTTCAAAAGTTCCATGTGGTGGCCATCTAAGGTCACCGTCTTTCTTTGTATAGCGGACCCAGTAATCATTATATATTATAGGACCCACCCCATGTCGACTATAAAGATCATGTATCGGAGTTCCAACTGGAGGTATCGGACATGAGTCCTCCAACCGGGAATCCATTGCGCAACATTTGAAAATACGAAACAAACCACTATGGCTAGGCATCGTGCACACTAACCTAGTATCAAACTTCAAGGATTACCGAAGCAATAAAACCTCGTGAAAATCAAAACCCTCGGTTTTTGGCAATTGCAACTGTCAAATAATACTAAGAACCAATACTAAGAACCACAAATGCAATGGAACCATGCAATACAACAAAGCCTTAAGGCTATTACAAAGCTCGAAGAGCTAACCACAATGCCTGAGGAGGCTATTACAAAGCTCAGTGAGCTATTACAACAAAGCCTTAAAGGCTAACAACAAAGCTTTCAAAAAGCTAGAACAACCACTAAGAACTGGGAGCGACCCACAAATACTTAACTCGGAACTTCAATGGCGTCACCAGGAAGGCCCGTCTGTCGTCTCGCTTGTACGTAAGGTCTGCACCGGGCGTCGAAGACAGGTCGACAGTCAGGGCATCGGTCCGTCGCAGCCGTCAGGAGGCGGGAATCTTCGCAGGGAAAATCGTCGGGCCACTTATTTCGACAACAGGATCGATGAAGCGGGGTGCACCTTCCCTCGGAGATTTCACACGAAGTTCCTCACGATCATCAGGCTTTGGACTGGTACCGCTGAAGTCGCCCCACGTTGGGCGCCAACTGAAGGACTGGACTTTTAACAGTACCAGCGGTGCCAGGGAACAACACCTATATCCTTCATAGGATACCTGTTTCGGCGCACAAATTACAGAGACACGGGACACTTCCTTCGGCGACAAAGATCAGCTTTTATTACTGCAGGGAAACAGGAGTCATAAGAAGTACATGAACATGTAGGTTCTGCGAGTCTGCTTCGAATTGTGTATGTAGATCGCTCTCTTTTATACAGAATGTTGCCATTGCATAACATGTGGACAAAAGATTACAATCCAGTTCCCACAGTAGACTTCAAAAGGGTCGCTTTCATGTGTTCAGAATCCCGGAACATAATTACAATAGCCATGCCGGTTCCCAACTGTAAAAGTACATCTTCCCACCATTAGGCACACCCATTAGAGTTGTAAATGACAAAGAAGAAGAGACAAGAGCAGCTGCAAGGAAGTCAGACACGTGTAGAGAAAAGAGTGTGGGGGTAATATCGGAAGCATGATCGTAGGATCAAAGAGTTGGATCCCATCGCCTGCACGGCTGTCACAATAGGCCGGCACGGCCAGATTACCCTCAAGCTGAGCCATCTGCCTTTGCTGTGTCATTCCTCCGGCCATAAAGATGCATGAAAGGAATATGCGTCTTCCGCAAGGCTTGGGAACTAGAGGGTCAAGGGGCGAACAGTTACCTGCTCGCTGACTACGTGAGGGCAAGAAACAAAATGGATGCCGTATCTAAAATGGAACCCGAGGGTTCAGATGAAGAACACGTAATATTAGACGAACCCTGGCAGGTAGTGTAGCGAAAATACACACACTTGCCGAACTCGTCATTTGCGGTTCATAGATACCAAACTCGTCTATATTCGGCAATGCCCAGAACATCGTAATAATTTTTACGGAACCTCAACATTGCAACAAAGACCCCCCCCTTTCCAGAACTTTCTACTCACCCCTTGACTAATTGCTTGTATCGAATTGAATCCCTCTCTCAACCATTTTGTATTGCCTTTTAAAATGTTTCATCGGTCACTCATGTATTTAGTTTTTCAAAAGTCTCTTATAGTACTGACAAGACCCGAAGGTATCAGAGCACTTTCTACTGTATGTTGATGCCACCGGAGAGAAAGTCGGAACATGATTTCCTTTATTAACCCCGACTAAGTATTATACCAATCTCTAGACTTGTATGAAGAACACAACAAATATAAATTCACATGTACCGCATTCTATTTATCGTATCGACCGTATACAACTGAACTAGCTTATGAAAAAAAGCGGCGACTGTTGAAAATGACAATGTGTATGTACATAAGCGGCGTTCATTTGTGTTCACAGTACCCCTTGTTGTAAGCAGAACGGATATCGCTAAAACACTGACTGTGTTATCCCGTTAGCATAGACCCATGCACACACGTACACGACAGCCATTTTAGGTATCATGGTCTCCCTGTTCACGATCGATCGTCGGCGCACTTCCCTGACCCTGCAAGCATCCCCCACGCACCCTGGCTGCCCCCCCCCCGCTCTCACATGCACAAGTCATGAGCCCTCCCCTCCCGCATGACTCTGTCTCTGAGAATCACACCCCGCGCCTGACCAACACCTCCTTTCCTTCCATGAATACCCCTCTTCTGATAAACCCTTTTCTCTACGCTCGATTTTCCACACTGATCCTTCCTTTCATGAATATCTCTCCTTTGATGACCTCTTCCTCTGAACCTAATTGTCTACATGGACCACTGGTCATCCCTTAGCCTGAGGATACAGTTTATTGCCCACTACTGTATGCACTAGCCTCTCTTGAAAGGGGCTACTATTGATCATGACCTCCCCACCCCCTGAGATTCGATCAGGCGCACACATTCCAAAGGAATCAGCAGAACACTCAGCTGCGTGACAGCCCCCTCCTATTGTATGGAGGATAAGGGCCCCTACTGTAGCCACGTGTTGGAATATCTTCATACTTCACAATGTCTTGATTGTAATGAAGGATGTCTGTGTGCCATAAACCTGTGTATAAAAGACGAAGCCTCAGAGAAACTTGTTAGAGCACCTCCTGAAGACACTATGCGAGTGTCCGAAATGACAGGCTCTCCTCATGAGAAATAAAACTCTGTTCTTGTTTTCCTGCTTCCAGTGCCCGTCTCTTTATTTGGTAATTATTTACGATGGGAACTAAGAGGCACCTTGCGCCAGCAGCCTGGGCATCCGGTGCGTTATGGGCTGACTTTCCTCAAATTGGTGGCGAGATGGATGGAGGGGATGGATGGGTGGGGAGGATGGATGGCGAGGAAGACGGATGGAACTAGTGCAAAGATGGATGGAAATGATAGATAGGTAGAAGAATAGAGAGGAAGGAAGAATGAGGGTGAGAAGGAAAAGGGTGCAGAGAAGGAAGGACGGATGACCAAATTCAATGAGAATTCAAGTGTGGAGGGCAACCTGTTGCCAAACTGTTTTCAGGATTATCTTGCAGAAGCAACCAAACAAGTGCTGAGATCGGGCACTTCACGCGCTGACTCAGTGCCATTAGGAATATGGGAAAATGTGTGTGTGTGTGGGGGGGGGGCATTTCTTTTTTCTTGCTTCTTCCTTAGCAAATACTGCACCATGACAGTCAACTGATTTAGGGGCAGTGGCTGCACAGGATGCAGCATACTGCAGTGGGAACGAACTAGAAGCAAAAGTCCGTTGGAACTATCCGGGAAGCTGTAGTATGCTCTAAAAAGAGAAGTTATAAGTCAATAAAAGGAGAAGAGGGAAGAGTAAATGACTGACTCACTGGCTCAGGCACTGAAAACCCATTATTTTCCAGAAGACGTGCACATGTGATCAGACAAATGTTGTCACTCACAGAGCAAGAGACCCAATTGTTGAAATAGGCTCACACATTGACCTATGCTGTAGGATGTCATGAATGGAAGCAAATGACTTTCATACAGGCCAATGGCAGAAGCGGAGTGGCCCAAAGTCCCTATTGGTATGAATGAATTTAATGTTTGGCCTGCTACCTGGATACGAGAATTGATTCATTGTCCTTCTTAGCAATCATTATACAATGTTCACTTATATATCATTAAATACTATTATATCTGAAGGAATACTGGTGAGCAATATCATCATGTGATTTCTATAACAGCAGCACTGTTTAACCCTACTCCTGTTATGTTACAAGCAAGGGGTTTCTATTGCAAAGCCTGAACTTATCTGTTGAACACAAGTTCCCATCGAAGACCAGAAGAACCTCTCGAGCAGTTCTCTTTGTTTTCTCTTCTCATTTATCCATTACTATCCAATAGCGCATAACTGTACAGTGGTCTCACGTCCGACTGTGAAGGGTGGGTTGGGTTTGTTGGATTCAGCCTACGGTCATACCCTGACAAGAGTAGGATAACAAGCATATGAAGTTATTTTATTTAAGTGCCAACTTTCTTACATAGATATAACGTAACAAGTGAAAAGTGACAACAATGAATGAAATCTCATGTGAGTAGCAATGGTTATACCAAAAACAGATTAAAATACATGGGGCCTCATTTATGAAAAGTGACGCATCGCTGCGTGAAAACAGCGATGCGTCACTTTTCACTGCGCTCTCCCTGCGACATGATTGATGCGTCATATTTATAATATGACGCATCATGTCGCAAAGAGTTACAGGTACGTCAGTATTTCTGACGTATCTGTAAGCGCAAAAGTGACGCATTGCTGGGGTGTGTCACAAAAGTGACGCAACTCCAGCAATGCGTCCTTTCACATGGGGAAAGCCCCATGTGAAAGGGCTTGCATCAGTCTTACGCCTGCTGTGAGGCAGGCGCAAGATTTTGACGCAACAGCGTCCTACAAGTGACGCAGTGAAATCTCATAGATTTCACTGCGTCACTATTACGAGGCTTTTTGCGTGTGAACGCCCCCTCTGCATACATTATACCTGACGCAGGTATAATGTAGCGCAGGGGTTGACAAAGTGACGCATCTGCTTAGATGCGTCACTTTGTAAATAGTGCACATCAGGAGGCAAGTTTTACGCTGCCGATGCATCACAAAAAGTGACGCATCGGAAGCGCAAAACTGACGCAAGGCCTCATAAATTAGGCCTATGGTATCCAAGGTGCAGGGGAGGTTCCCAACAACTTCAGTTCAGGTCCGCAGGAACATATCGAGTGACAACTGCTTCCTGGGTTTTCTCAGCAGGAGAGCCATGTCCTATGGAGGTCTGATTTATGTATGTGTCTGTATTTGATGTGTGTCAGTGATTATGGGCTTATGTGAAATCTATAACTTTAACCACAGCATCTATTCAGCTTCCTATTCCAAACTTATGCAACCCCAGCATCCTCCTCTTGAGAATGTGCTTTGACAATGAAGTATACAAACAGTTCCAAGAAATCTGTTCTACTTTCTTGGTCGTGGGCGTGTTTTGTGTTGCAGAAAGATCCCTAGGCCTCCGGAGATATCACTTAGGATTCTGGCAGGTGATGCTGCTGTGAGCTGCTATCTCTGCGACAGTGCTTCTTTTGAAAGGTTGACTGTTCGGCCCTTTATCGTGGGTCACAAATGTGGGGTTTTCTGGATGCCTTAGTGTGTCAGAATGATTTTCTGACACTGAATAGCAAAGGAAATCAGTTCTGCTCTGCACCTATGATTTGCCCAGCATCGCTCTACATGCAATAGCTGTTTGTAAAATTCTGCATATTTCCTATATGAGTTGTTTGCCATTGTTTCCCATTTTGTGTACCCTTGCTTACTGGTAGGCCCCAGACCTCCTCTCCATACACTAAGATAAGTAAAATTATGCTGTCAGAGAGCTTTAACATTAGTTTTACTGCATGTTAAAATATGCTAATTGTTTCTTGACGGCTGTGAAGCACGCAGAGCTTTTTCTTGTAGTGTTTTTATCACCAGTTTAAAACTCCCAGATGCACTCATTCTGAGCCCCAGGTAGGCATAGTCTGCAGCGTTCTCAGCATCTCATTAAGAAATAATCTGCATTTATTTTTGGTGTTTTCGATTTGTTTTGTTGGAGTGCTTTTGATCTACCTCCAGGGCTGATGCAATGTTCAACTAGCAACTTTAAGTTGTGCTGATAGCTTTGTTCGGTATTTGCTGTGATGGGCATAACATAGGCAGAGTTTGTTTTGATATCCGTGCCAATGAGTTGCACACCTGGGGCTCAACACTTTACTACCAGTTTTAGGAGTACATTTCTGTGGAAAAGGAATAGGGCTCAACCGAGTTTGCATTTTGTCTCTAAAGTTTCTTTTTCTCTTTGAAAACTCATATTTGTATTGCTGTTCTTTGGTGTGTGTATCGACAATGCATACAGGTATGGAAGGAGGTGAGTATGGAGTCTGTGCATACCCTGTTCACATTTTGGGGGTGCATGCTGGGTGGTCAGAAAGGGTATTTGGTATTTTCCTTGTACTGGTTGATATTTTAATTACACCAGCAAGATTTACAAAATTCATCAATTGGGATTACATACAATTAATAGAATTTCCCCAAATTATGCATGACTTGCTTTTGCCTAATTTGTCTTCCTATTCATGCATCTTGTGTTAAAAAGTCTCTCAAAATATCAGCATACAGCTGTTTGGCACAGAAAATGTCTCCTTTTACCAGTCTCCTGTCTATTTCTATAGTTTAGGTGAGGCATTTACTCAGGTTAAAAAAAAAATGCTAGTTATTGACAAATCACATTTTGCTGCCAAGTATAAATTTGCGAAATTTTCATAGACTTACACTAAATTTTGTGACAAAGGTGTATCCGGAGAGTGTGTGAAATGAAAGGCTGTACAATTTCATTTTTTATCTAACTCGCAACAATATATATATATAAATACCTATAAACGAGCTGTACAAATATCTCAAAATAAATCAGCAGTTATGAAAGCATAAATGAAGTTCATGTTTAACTCTGAAGTGTGAAGGAAACAAACATTTTAATAGGATCTAAACACTTGGTAATGCGCAAATGATCAAAATTCGCCGAAACTTGTTTCCCACACATTATAATTTGTGCGTTATACAGTTTTAGCAGTAAAACGATACATCTGTGCTAAGTAAGTAACCATTTCAATGGAAAATGTGCTGCCTGCAATAAGCAGAGCTCAATCACACCATGTTTCAGTAATGTATTTGTGACAGTGTGCTCCAAAATGCAACTTCAAGTACAAACTACAACCTTACCCACCTCCTGCTGAATACACGTAGTTCATTTACTATACTTGTTCTTTGTGTGATGCTTGGCGTTTTCACTTTTCTTGTGATTTCAGTGATCTAGCCTTTATGACAGCACCCCACTCTGAAAATTGTTCCAGTAGCATTGCTAGCCGCAAGCAACATTATACCATGTCACTGAAAGGCATATAGTAAGCTGATGTTCCAAGAAAATTCTGGATGACATGCAAGGCACCATCGCTTTTCCCTTTCACAGCTTCACACTTTGCATACCTTGTGTACATTGTAAGAAAACATGCAGATCTGGTTCACCTCCATGTACACCAGCAAGCTCATCCATGATGGCCATAACATAAATAGCAATGTCAACTCGAAAGAAATTGTGTTGGGCTTACCATCTTTCACAAATCTTCCCTGTAGGAAATTAGGTTACTGGTTCAGGGAGTGAAATCCAACTCAAGCAGCCCGTGCCCAACCGTCTGGTAGCTTGGCGCAAAAGCAGTCAGGCTTAACTAAGATACAATGCATTACATATTTATTCAGCACAGTTATAAAGTGAAAACAAAAGACAATCCCACAGCAATATAGAAAAGTAGAATAACATTTAATAAATTATTTGACAACAAAACAACAAAAATCTGAATCAATGCTATGCAATTTGAAATGTTTAGTAAAAAGTAGTGCTTTAAAGCACAAAGCACAAAGCGCCAACTGTGGTTATCTGGTCATGCTGGAACAGGACAAAGTCACAAGTTTAGACCAACTGCAATGGAGCATGGGCCAGATACAGGGGTAAAGTTGGTCCTGCTGAGAAATGTATCTTAAATCTTGGTTGTAGAACAATGCAAGGTTCACGTGGAAGATGCATCATGAAGCAGCAGTTCTGATAAGCGGCAAGGGCTACAATGCGGACTTGCGTCAAGGATATGTTGCTCTGCGCCATTTCAAATAAGAAGCTACTATATCTGCATCCTGCAGCAGCGGTTCTGAAGATCTGCAACATCTGGGATGTGGGCTTGCATGGTGGCTGTGTCGTGCTACATCTGTTCTGATGAGACACTGTGAAGAGCTTCATTGGGTTTGAGTTGCACTGCATTGGTTCTGGTAGACACCAAAGCTGAGCTGGCAACCCACCTTTAGCCTCACTCCCAAGGGTCCAGGAGTGGAGGTTAGCCATTTGGGGGTTAGAAATCACAGTAGGCTGAGTTCAGTTGAAGGAGTCACGATGGTTAGAGCATTTTCTGACCCAAAGCCTCTGATCACGATGCCAGCCAACTAGCCCTTAGAGTCACTCTGTTGGTCCTGGGTTCAGGATGCAGGTCCTGTTCTCTCAGGCAGCAGGGCAGTGCTACTTCTGAGTCTTCTAGAAGTGTGCTTAGGAGTTAGGGTCCTAGGGTCCAATATTTATACCTGATGACAACTTTGAAGTGAGAGAAGCTTTGAAGTTTCACTCCGTAGAGAGTTGTCTGGAATTTGCTGCCCCCTTGACAGACTAGTGTGAAAACCTTTGAGAATGTGCAGAGGCAGGATTTTTGTGATGGGCAAGTGTAGTAGAGGACAGCTCGTCTCCCACATGACAGATATGGCCAATCCTGATACCAGCTATTTCCCCCTTGTCTCACTGTCTGTGAGTAATACACAAAGACCAGCTACACCTAGTCATGTAAACCAGGATCCAGGCTGCAGGCACCAAATTGTTAGGACAGGAACATGCCAACATTCTAAAAGTGCTACGCAAACAAATGATGGAGGGAATGCTGAATAAATCATACATTCATCCCTCAGTCAAGAGATCTGGGTTAAATCCATCGTACTTTTGCTTACCATGCCACCCCAGTTTAGACCCAGCCATATGCAAATCAGTCTTGACCCTGTGCCTCATGGGAACAGTCCAGACCAAACTGCCAAGCCAGGTCCTCCTTGACCAGAAACACGCATCCTGGGACTGGTTTCTGGGTTTTTCCCTTCATCAGCCAGGCTAGCTGGAATCCAGTGGCACAGTGAGCAAGGGACCCACCTCTGGGCATACCCATCCCACTCATACATGCACCCCCAGTCAAGATATCTGGGTTAATTCCATCTTATTTGCATACGTCCATCATTTGTTTGTGTAGCACCTATCACCCTAAGTGGGATGGGTATGCCCAGACGTGGGTCCCTTGCTCACTGTGCCACTGGATTCAAGCTAGCCTGGCTGATGAAGGGTAATACCCAGAAACCGGTCCTAGGATGCTTGTTTCCAGTCCAGGGAGGACCTGGCTTGGTCGTTCGGGCTGGACTGTTCCCAATAGGCGCATGGTCAAGACTGATTTGTAAATCGGTGGGTCCAAACTGGAATGGCATGGTGAGCAAAAAAACAATGGATTTAGGCCCAGATCTCTGTACTGGGGTGTATGTTTGACATTGTTCTGCATTCTGTTAATCAATGGTTCTTTTTGTATTTGTCACCCCGAGTGGGCCGGGTATGCTCAGACGTGGGTCCCATGCTATCCATGCCACTGGAGTCAAGTTATCCTGGCTGAGGAGGGCTGAAAGCCCGAAACTTGTCCTAGGATGCTTGTTTTCAGTCCAGGGAGGACCTGGCCTGGCAGTTCGGGCTGGACTGTTGCGATTGGGTGCAGGGTCAAGACTGATTTTTACATGGCTGGGTCCAAACTGGAATGGCATGGTGAGCAAAAACACAATGGATTTAGGCCCAGATCTCTGTATTGGGGTGAATGTATGACATTGTTCTGCATTCTGTACCATAGGGGTGATTTATATGTATTAAAAAGATGGATTAGGCAGCGCACGGGGCCCAGGTGGAGAGGCGTAGGGGCCCCTGTGGAGAGCGGAGGGGGCCCGACCCAGTGGTCACCGGCGGGAGTGCCCCGGGGGCACCTCGCCGCAACGTCGCAGAGGCCTACAGCAGACACCCCCTAATCAGACGCAGTCTGGTGGCGCAGTGGTGCAGGGACCTTTGGAGGAGTCTTTTTGCATTTTTCACCCAGAGTGGGACGGGTATGCCCAGACGTGGGTCCTGTGCTCTCCATGCCACTGGAGTAAAGCTATCCTGGCTGATGAGGGCTGAAATCCCGAAACCGGTCCTAGGATTCTTGTTTCCACTCCAGGGAGCACCTGGCATGGGAGTTCGGGCTGAACTGTTCCCATTGGGTGCAGGGTCAAGACTGATTTGCATATGGCTGGGTCCAAACTGGAATGGCAAGGTGAGCAAAAAAATGATGGATTTAGGCCCAGATCTCTGTACTGGGGTTAATGTATGACATTATTCTGCATTCTGTCCATCAATTGTTCTTAAAACCTGACTTTACTGTTAAAGCAGATTCAAAATTACAATTCCTTAGACACCAAACTCGACATTTCAACCTACTTCTAATTGAAAGTTAATACTTATTTAATGTAAGAAAGGTAACTTCAATGTTTTCCAATGGGGGAGGTAGGCCTTGCATGAGTGAAAAATAAATTTTTGAGTGTTTCACTACCATAACATGTAAAACTAAAAAGAGCATGTTCAGCTTTTTAAATACACTGCATTCTATGGGTTGTTTAGGGCCTACCATAGGGGTGATTTATATGTATTAAAAAGATGGATTAGGCAGTGCACGGGGCCCCGGTGGAGAGGCGTAGGGGCCCCTGTGGAGAGCGGAGGGGGCCCGACCCAGTGGTCACCGGCGGGAGTGCCCCGGGGGCACCTCGCCGCAACGTCGCAGAGGCCTACAGCAGACACCACCTAATCAGACGCAGTCTGGTGGCACAGTGGTGCAGGGACCTTTGGAGGTCCCCTCAGTGTGGAAGCAGGTACCCGGACCCAGGGAGATAAAAGAGGCCCCAGAGGTGGAGCTGTCGGCGGGGCCTCGCTGGTGGTTGGGTTGCTGGCAGACTGTGTGCACCTGACTCATTGGCAGTGCATCTGTGGGACCTGGGAACCCGGTGTGTGCCGCGGGGCCCGGCGTTGGGCCGGGAGATGACGTCTGCGCACGGCGCACCTCGCAGGGACCCGTGGATTGGTGCTGGAAGTGAGGAACCTACCGGCAGGTGGCGGGCCTGGTGGCGGACAGCTCAGAGATCCCTGGTTGGCGACGTTCGCACACTTTGTGGGCCAGTGGCTCAAGAGCCCGCGGACTTACGGAAGCTACTAGTGGTACTCTACCTCAGTGCACATCCCCTGAGGTGACCCGACAGTGTGGACGGGCCGTCACGTGGTCAGAAACCGCATCACCATGAGGCCTAAAGGGGGGGATGGCACCCAAACCAACAAACTGGACAAGTACGCAATCCAGGTGGGACAGGGACAGGCAGGCAGCTCGACAGACGACCAGGCGATCCAGAAGGAGCCGTCCCTGACCTCCATAATGGGACAGGGGTTGGGTGCAAATCTTGGGACGAAAATCGATAAGATCTCCATAGAAATGAACCTCATCCAAACAGACCTGGGCAACACATCGGAAAGAGCCAAAGCGAGCGAATCTGAGATTAAGACCCTGCACGCTTCTTCCAAGGCACTTGAACGCCGGGTGAACGACCTGGTACACCAGCACCGCCAGTTGGCCCTCAAGCTCGAGGATCAGGAAGGACGGGCCCGAAGGTGTAACATCCGAGTAGTGGGAGTTCCGGAAGGGATGGAGGGGCCCAGCGTAGAGCTGTTCCTGGAAGATCTAATCCTCGCCCACCTCAAGCCCAAGAGACTGTCCAAGATCTTCACGGTGGAGCGTGCACACCGTGCACCGGTCCCCAAACCCAAGCCGGGGGCGCAGCCAAGAACCATCATAGCTAAAATCCTCAAGCATAGGGACCGCGACGCCATCCTCCAAGCGGCAAGGCAGAGAGGCGACCTACAGCACGAAGGAGCCGTGATCCGTTTCTTCCCCGATTTTACTCTGCAGCTCCAGCAGGAACGAAGATCCTTTGTGGGAGTCAAAGCGGCGCTCCGCGAGCAGGGCCTCAGGTACATGATGTTCTTCCCGGCAAAACTTAAAGTCATCGCGGGGGGCAAGTCCCTGTTTTTCACATCACCGGCGGAGGTCCAGAGCTGGTTGGACAGTACACCCCCGCCCGAGCAGCCGCAGCAAAACCGTAGCTCGTGGAGGGAGAACCCCGTCGCCTCGCCTGGGTCGGTGGAGTACAGACTGGAGGAGGATGCCCAGAGTCAGCGATCGTGGAGATCTAGATCGGCCAGCCCCAGGTGGGGGTCTGGCCGAGACACAAAAGGCAGTTGAAGGTGGTGAGCACAGGATGGGAACCCAGCTGAACTGTAATATATGACACTGTGTTTAGGGACTGCTGACACTTGATTCTCTTCTTGAACTAGCGCCTTCCTGCCTCAGGAACCCAGCTGAACTGTAATGTATGACACTGTGTTTGGGGACTGCTGACATTTGATTCTCTTCTTGAACTAGCGCGTCCCTGCTTTAGGGCCCCTTGATGGCTTAAGATTGTATTGAGCGCTTCACTGTTCAGGGTATTTACAAGGAGTGGGGGACGGGGTCGGGCGGTTGCTGGAGTTGGGGCCGGTGCGCACTTCCCCGACAGGAGATCTTCACGGGAGGGGGCGGTTTTCCCTCTCTCCTGGGTTGGGATTTGGGCAAAAGGCGCTCTGCTAATTGGGGCAGTGGGTAGTTTGAAACCTACGCAGCAGGGAGCAGGGTGGGGGGTGAAATGTTCAGGTGGGGTTGAGTCCCGTTGGACTTGAAAGGTATTGCGGGGGTGTTTGATGCTGAAGTTGGGAGGGGAGTGGGGGGAGGGAGTTGGGGGGAGGAGGCGAGGGTGGCAGGGGACGATGCTTGGAAGGGTCACACTAAAAATGTTTGGCTATATGTTTACAGAATGCCTGGAGGTGGGGGTGGGGGGGCGGAGGGTGGGGGAGTTTGATGGAAGCGGTCACACGGGAATCACACATCACTAGTCCACGTAGGGCGTCACGTCAGAAATGTATGTATACACATGTGCATGAGGTTGGGAAACTTGGGGAGGGTGTTTCAGGAGGACGCATGCACTACTATGAAGTGGGATAAAAGTTTGAAGATAATGAGCTGGAACGTCAACGGGCTGGGGGACAAGCTTAAAAGAACCATTGTGCTACAATTTGTCAAGAGGCACCTCCCTGATGTGGTACCCCTGCAGGAGACGCATCTATTAGGCAACAGATGTCACGCGCTGAATAGATGGGGCTATACTTTGGTGGCGCATGCCGGCTTCACCTCTGGATACCGAGGGGTGGGCATTCTGCTTCGTCGCAATCTTTCCCTACTTATCGACCACACAGATACTGACCCCTTAGGGTGTTTTGTGGCTATTTCGGGCAGATGGGAGGGTCGCAGGATTAATCTGGTTGCGGCCTACATGCCGCCTGGTCTTCAAACCCAATCATATCAGGACCGGGGAAAGTTACTCCTTTCCCTCCCAGAGGGCCGCCTTCTAGTGGGCAGGCGATTTTAACGCAGTAGTCTCAGGGACTCTTACAAAAAACCCACCCAAGGACATACCAGCGGGGCACAGGTGGTTGTCAGATTTTCTTGAGGCATTCGGTCTCACTGACCTATGGCGCCTCCGCCACCCAAGAGACACTCAGTACACTTTCTTATCTAGCCCACACAGATCGTTTTCCCGTATAGATTACATACTAACGCCCATGCAGCCCAACACAACGATTCACGAAATTACACATCTCGCAAGGGGCATTTCAGACCACTCACCGGTGGTTGCCCTCCTCACATTCGGGGATCGGCAGGGGGGCTGCATCGCGCCAATAAGCGCCTGGTACCTGCGCAGCGAAGAAATAAGGAAAAAGCTCACTCTCTCTATTGACCGATACTTTGAGGACAACAATGGCACGGTGACCTCATCAATGGTGTTGTGGGAGGCCTTTAAAACCGTGCTAAGAGGGGAAGCCCTGTCTGCTAATGCCGGGCGCCGCAGGGAGCGGGAGGAACAAATGGCCACCATGGAGGAAGACCTCCTCGCGCTGGAAACGGCGGCCCAAGCGGGGGGTGAACCAAGAACAACACACTTGATGGAACTCAAAGCGGCAGAGTACAGGGCCTTGGCCACTGACGCGGCCAGGACCATGGCTAGAGATAAGGAGGGTAGTATATATGACCAAGGGGACAAAGCTGGCAAACTAATCGCCTGGCTAGATAAAAAGCAACAGGCCCAGAGGGTCGTGGTAGAACTCAAGACTTAGGGGCCGATTAGGATGGAGGATTTTCCGCCTCCTCCGGGCCGGCGGAAGCCACCTCCGGCCCGGAGGAGGCGGAAAATCCACTGCGGAGTCACCAAAGACCCACCGCCGCATTACGATGGCTGGTGGGTCTTGGTTTCTGTCCGCTGCTTTTCCGCCGCGGTCGGAGTACAACCGCGGCGGAAAAGCTCTCATTTGGCTGGCAGTGTCTATCGGACACCGCCAGCCAAATTAGGAAACATTTGTAAACATGCTTTTCCGCGGCGGTTTTTCCGCCGTGGAAAAGCATGTGTACTTTTGATTTTGGGGGCCCGTTGCGGGCCCCCAGGGTGTAGGCGGGTGGGGGGTGCACATGGGGGGTACCTATGGTACCCCCCAGCATTTACATGCACAAAGCGGCAGGCACTGCGCGGTGCCTGCCGCTTTGTGCATGTAAATGTTAAACATGCACTTTTTAACATTGCGGCGGGTGCTGCTTGAAGCAGCACCCGCCGCAATGTTAAATATCCAGGATGTGACCGCCAGGGTGGCGGTCACATCCTAATTTGCACGGAGGGACCGCCGCAGCCCATGCGGACGGTCCCTCCACCTCTGGGATGGCGGACGGACGCAAGTCCGTCCGCCATCCTAATCGGCCCCTAAGTCTGGAGAAATCATTGTGGAGCCCCGTGAGATAGTCAAGGAATTTGCGTCGCACTACTGGAAAGTTTACAGTAGGGGTTCTGACAGGTCAGAGGAAGACTCGACCTCCTTGCTCACTGACATCCGTGTGCCAGTCCTCTCAGATATGGAAAGGGACGTCCTGGAAGCGGCGCTTACCGTAGAAGAACTGAGCAGGGCAATCATGGACCTCAAGTCGGGAAAGGCCCTCGGGCCCAAAGGCTTGCCGATAGAGCTCTGCAAGCTGACGCCTGACGGCCTGAGTCCATACTTAAAACGAATGTCCGAGGAGAGTAGGGAAAATGGCACTCTGCCACCAACCAGCGCATTGCCACGATAGTGACTATCCCAAAAGAAGGGAAACCAAGGGATTCCTTCGCCTCTTACAGGCCCATATCTTTGCTAAACGCAGAGCCTAAAATCCTGGCAAAGGTGCTCGCGAATAGGCTCAAACCTGTACTCCCCGCTCTGGTCCACCCAGACCAATCTGGCTTCATGCCCCACCATAACACAGCGCTCAATCTCCGATGGTTACACGGAGTGCTGGGGCATTGCCATACCCTTCAGGAAGATGCAGTGGTAGTGTCTCTAGACGCCGCAATGGCATTCAACACGCTCGAATGGCCATACATGATGGCGGTCCTCCGAAAACTGGGCTTTGGACCTAGCTTCATAGGATGGGTGCGTCTCCTTTATTCTGAACCCCTGGCTCAGGTCTCTGTCAACAACAAAACCTCTGAAGTGTTTGCGCTTGAGAGAGGGACACGACAGGGGTGTCCCCTCTCGCCCCTACTTTTTGCGCTATCGTTAGAACCACTAGCTGCCTGGATTAGACAGGACCTCTCCCTGAAAGGGATACGCTGGGCTGACGGATGGGAGGACAGGATTTCGCTCTACGCGGATTACATCCTCCTATACCTAACGAGACCTCGTAAGTCCCTTATAGTGGCCATGGACATCTTCGCCAGTTTTGGAAGGAACTCTGGATACAGCATCAACTGGGGCAAATCCATACTATATGCCCTGCAGGGAAGCCCTCCGGTCGCCCCACGAAGCTGCCCGATCACAGTAGCCACTGAGGGGTTCCGTTACCTGGGGATTTTTATCTCCAAGGACAAGACCACCAGATATGAGAGGAATCTCCTGCCGCCCTGCAACAATTTAAGAGGGACGCGGCCTCCTGGCAGAAGCTCCCACTGTCCCTCCTCGGAAGAGCGGCACTCTTCAAAATGATGGCGTTGCCAAGATTCTTATATGCCCTACAGAACTATCCAGACTTGGTCCAACACTCATATTACACGGCCATTGAGGCCACACAGAGGGAGCTGCTGTGGCCTGGAACACCCTGTAAATCCCTCCAAAAACTGACCCTGGGGTGGTTTGACGGAGGCATAGCACTCCCAGACATACGTAAATACTACTGGGCTGCCCACCTCGCAGCCATCAATCAAGGCACATACTGTGACGGTAACGACCCAGGGAGGCGGCGCTCTATTCTAGGCCTGGTCGGTATCAACTCACTGGACCCACACATCATTCGGTACAGCTGTGGCACATAGTGCAGCGAAAGTTGGGATGGGCTGACACCCTCACGATGGCTACCCCCCTGTGGGTCTCGGAAAAGTTAGGAACGCTGGGCCGCACCAAGGGGTTCCGAAATTGGGACCTCATCGGCATCTCCCGCATCCAGGACCTGTGGGGCCCGGAGGGTGTGGTATCCTTCACTTCACTCCAACACACCTACGAACTGGTCCACACAGAGTACTTTAGATACCTACAGGTTAGGCACTCCCTCCAGGTGAACATCCCCGCGAGAAGTGTGGTCCAATTGGAATGAATACAGAGGTAACATTTGCGAACCCCCCCGAACTGTTAAAACTGACGAACCGCTCACATTGTAAAGATATAATGATGCACTGTTCTGAAAATCTTCTGCACTAAATGTATTATGTATGTACTGTGATTCCCTGAAATGCACATGTGAAAGTTGCTCACCTGATTGTGATGACCACCACCTAATGTATGTTCGTTAACAAAATAAAATAAAAAGATTTAAAAAAATTAAAAAAAGATGGATTAGGTCTTGAAACAGGTTTATTTTGCCATGTCAAAAAGACAGTTTACAACTTCACACACAGGCTCCATTGCAGGCCTGAGATGTGTTTAAAAGGCTACTTAAGTGGTAGTCACGATGAGTGCTGCAAGCCCATTAGTCACATTTAATTTACAGGCCTTGGGCACATTTAGTACAACTTTACTAGGGACTTTCAAGCAAATTAAATGTGCCAATTGGGTGTAAGCCAACTTTACCATGTTTGAAGGAGAGGGCATAAGAACTTTAGCATTGGTCAGCAGTGGTAAAGTGATAAGAGTCATAAGGCAAAAAAAACAAATTTTGCAAAAACAGGAGGAGTAACACAAAATGTTTGGGGAAGACCACCCTGATGCTGACAGGTCTGACACTCTCTTATACTCATCACTTTACCCTCTACCACCACACCCTCACATTGGAACTCCAACATCCCCACACATATCCTGCAATTTTCCACTTCATCTGTTGGCCATTCAGATACAATTGAAATGTAATAACAGCTTCTCCATTCTCATCTCTCTCTTCAATTTTCCACCAGCATATTGAGAAATAAAATATTGTGGGACCAAAATGAAGAGAACAAAAATATCATAAAGTTAGGTTTAGGCTTACTATACTTAATTTCACATATATGTACCTTGATTGTATATATGTGTAAGGCATGTAGATGTAGATTTAAGCTTAGTAAATCTATACTTAGCATGTATGCATTTAACTTTATGATGTTTTTGGTTTTCAATATTTCTGCTCCACAATTTTGACATGCCATCCCCTCCTCAGCTTCCATCAATAACACAACCAACTATAGCAACTTCAATCTTTACTCACCCAAAGCCAAAATTACTTGGCACTCTCCTATAATTTTCCTCCTCCTGTAGCCTCAACTATGATATCTCCATACTCACTTGCAACTTTGAAAACAATCCACACACCATTTTTGAGGAATTTCAGATTTTCTTGCTTCTCCCCAGCCACTTACCTTCCTTAACTGTAGAGACTTATTTTCACTAATGCTCAAAATAATATTGACAAAACCATATCATATAGAGTAACACATGATTTTGCAGAAAAACAGATCCATAGATTATACGTTCTGGGAAGCCAGTTTATCTAAACTGATTAATCAAAATGTTCGCTACAAAGACGTTTTACCATTGAGTAATAAACGAATCAGAAAATTTATTTTTTGGTCTGGCTACTCAGTGCTGGCAGCATGGCCTATTGTTACAAATTTTTTAATATATACTGTTATGTTCCACGTAGGTACCCTAATGTAGGTTCAGGTACTCACCTAACTCTTCACCTATATTCTCCCTACCATTACACTGCATAACGATTCTTTTACTGACCTTTTGCCTAGTTACGGTAATGTCCAGAGATAACATGGGGTTTCCTCCGAATAGCTTAAGCCTCATCATTATGCATGAGGATTCTTGGAATCACAGCAGGAGAGCAGGCCTACCATCTCCTGCATAATAACTATGTATAAGGGTCATTCCTTCCGTTATTCCAGTCCGACATGGCGCAGCAAGGTATATCCCCAGTGGGTACCACTTTGGGTATATATACACCATCTCTTGCTGATATAGTAAGAGGAGAAAAGAGCTTCCATGCTAATGCATTGACGCGAGATGCTGAGGCTCCTGCACGCAGACACTCCAGCTTGCAGTGGCCTGACATCTCTTGCGGGGTGTCCATCTCGAGACCAGGTTGGGGTCCCACAGTCTCTCACTTCATGTAATGGGGTTGACTTTATCCTAGAGTGTTTCTTGGCTTTACACCCACATACATGGTAGGTACATTCAGATACATCTAGTTAGGGACGCATAGTAGGAGTATGCATTTTACTGTCATGTATTTTATATACTTACCTGTATTTATTGTTTTAGCATGATGGTAGAAATCTACCATCCTTTTACCCTGTTAGTGCTTATAATCATTTATATCTACTACTGTCTAATGGTTGTTTCAGCACACCTATTTTACACTAGAATGACGCTGGTTCAATAAATACTTATTGAGAAACGTCCCCACCGTTTATTCTGTGTATCTCTCAGAGACAGAGTGAGCACGAGTGACTGAACGACTAGTAGCACTGTTTCCACGATTCTGAGGGATCAGGGTTGTCATGTTCGATGGTTGCCAAGAACTATTCTCTACGTGGTAAGAGGAGTTTCTAATGGCACTGTGAGCTAGCCGGTATACAGCCCAACATATTCGGTAGGGTTGTCTAGAATCAGTCTGACTCCAATCCTACAGTATAAGTTGTCTAAACGCGCAGATCCTTTATAGGTTTGTAGGAACTTGTCAGGAAATCACCCGCTTGCACATGGATAAAATCCCAAGGTCAGAAAAGACGCAAAATAGCCCTGTACCCTCGTTGGCTACAGCACCGTCCACATGCTTAGCTTCTGCTACAAAGACTTATGCACCATATGGTTTCAGTGAAGCCACCACTCACCCAGCATGGCGGCTGCCGTGCATTCTGCGGTCAGCATTCTAGTTGTTTTGAGCCTTCCAGCTTGACAGCAGTTTTGAAAGGCATGAGCTATAGAATCTTCACACTTCAACTGAACTCCTGTGAGGAGAACAGAGTTTTTGTTTGGTGCCTGCTCTGTGGAGAATTTCTTGTATCTTTTCGGCGCTTGCTCAGTCAAAGAAGAACAATATTTTTGCGCTCCCCCTTATGAGGAGCAGTGTGCACACCCAGAGTTTTCTGTTACTGGCTGTGAGAAGTTGGCCTGGTATATGATGTTCACTATTCTAGTGATCACCTTGCACCAGTCCAAACAACCCTTATGGTGATGGTTGTGAGTCAACCTTATAGACCAGCTATCCTAGTGGTAGCGTGGACTGAACAGTCTTAGGCTAAAAGACTCTTGAGGGCATGAAAAGCCAGCTGTTTTACCATATGTAACCCCTTGAATATCAAATGAAAGGACACAACACAGGATATATATAAAATATATATGTATTTATTTACTAACACACTCCTCTGAACTCTTTATGAGATCAGAGGCCAAAGCACATCACAAGGTACTTAGTCAGAATACGTTAAGTTGCACAATTTACAGTTAGGCCCTAGGGGCGAAGCAAACCATAGATTAAGAAAGTGGTATAAGTACCACGTCACGGGAAAAGGAAAGGCCTATGGCCTAGGGAATCGCTGGGGCTACACTATCTGAACCTTAGTTTAGGAGTAGGAGGACCACAGGCGGCGCATGCAGTGTCTTTACACACACGCGAGAGTCAATACAAAGTCAATGGGAACTTAGAAGTTAGAAAAAGAAGGATTCAGGACACTTCCGGTTTAGCTAGGAGGAAACAACTAAAAACCTAGACACTTGGATAGTCGATACCCTTGGGAGCAAAGACGTACTCGTACCCACGGACGGCGGGTGCATAGGTGTGAAGATGTGTCGGGTTTTGTCGTTGAAGCCTATGGAGACCTGGAGAAAGATGCTGCAGGCGACCAGGAGGAAGATGTCCGGGTGGATCCAAGGGTGGATCGAGGATGGAGAGGACCTGAAAGCAGAGGGGACAGAGTCTGGGTCACTAGCCAGTGACCGGGTGGAACCAGGAAGGAACCAGACGACGTCGAGGAGCAATCAGGTGCTGTTGTGAAGCGTGTCTCTTCAGCCACGCGGACCACGAGGCGTTAAGGATGACCAGGTGCTGGAGGCAATCTGTCCCACGAAGGTTCTCGTAGATGGAGGGGTTGACTGCCGGATTGGAGTCAACAAGTCTTGGCAAAGGCAACCCACGCAGGATTCAAAGAAGGCTTCTGGTGCAGACCAGCAAGGTCTGAGGTGCCTCACCTTTGCAGGGAGGCAAGGGCCAGTCTGGAGCAACCAGACCAGCAAGTTGGTTCAAAAGGATTGTCGTCACAGAGGCTACTAGCCAATGGGCCAGCAACCGGACAACGCGTGGAGCAGAACACAAGCAGAAGGGCCCCACGCAGTACTCGTGGAGTTTGGAGGGCTGATCTTCGGTGCAGGTGGAGCTCGGATTCGGGGCTTCTCAATCCCCAGTGCACAGCTTTGAGGATACCTCAGTAGCTGCACAGTTCGCAAGTTGCAGGCTTTCCAAGAATTCCGGTCCCACGTGTTTCGTCGCCTCCATGGATCTCAGCTATGCTGCAGTCATGAAGAGAGGGTCAGAGTGGTCTGGAAGTCATGGTCTTGTCAGGCTCTGTGCTCGGGTTTCGGCGAGAACATCGACAAAGCAAGCCGTTGATTTGCTGGATGGTGCTTGGTTGCCCAGGGTGGTCATTCCTTGGCCACAAGGGAGATTCTTCAGTCTTCAGCTTCAGCAGAACGTCGAAGGTCCAGAGTTTCGTGTCAAGTTTCGATTCAGGATTAATCTGATTTCTCAGGACTCAGCTCCTACCTTTATACAACTCAAAGGGGCTGGATTACTTTCTAGGTCCCTCCTATGGGTGGGACTAGGAAGGGGGGTGGTTACACTCCTCTCCTTTGTCCAGTTTCGTGCCAGAGCTGGGGCTGGAGTGCCCCAGCAACCGGTTTGAACTGGGTTATGCATGGAGCACCTAGTGTGCCCCAGGTAGTGTCTCAATCTATTCAGCCCTCCCTGTCCCAATACACAAAGTCCTGTCCGGGGTGGTGCTCGCACCTCCCCAGGCAGGAAACCTGTTGTCCAAACCTCCGAGACTGGAAGGACTCCCAGTAGCAGGAGGTCAGACTTGTGACAGTGGCAGCAGCGTCCATTTCGTGACGCTGGGGCTCTGGTTAACTTTAACCGGGATAGTCAGCAATAACATGTCTTCTCCCTCTAGAAGGGTGGAAGGGTGGCATGCTACCCACGTCGCCAGAATTGGCAAGGGGGTAGTATTCCAAAGCGTATGACACCTTACACGACATGTTTGGATAAAGCCAAACCAAAGTTAGCATTTAACCGCGAGGTTCATAATGCACTTAAGAGTATATGGTATGGCGATATCATATAACAGCTATAAGTACATGGTTCCGAAAGCTGCAGACAGGCTCAGCTCATGCTAGAGCACCATCTCACATATAACCAAGCACTCTGCCTCCAGGATTGTTAAGGCCTGCCATAGGAGTGACTTATAGGTTACTATGTGTCTATATATAGGTAGGTATAGGAATACTATACCTAAGCAAGGGGTGATTACACGACCTTGCCCCAGCTGAGTGATCAGCCAGTTGTGTGAAGTTGAGTGGCCAGCTAGGGGTGGCATAATACATGCTGCAGCCCCTGGTAGGCCTTGGTTACATCTATGCCCTGAGTACTTAGGGTACACTTCTACAGGGGCTGACAAGGTGAACCAATTCCCAATTGTGGATGTACCTAGAGTACATGGTGTAAATTTAGAGAGTGCATCTGTGCTGTGGGTCTGAATAGCAGGCCCAAAGCCATATCTAAGTCGAAAACCAGTAAAGCAAAGCAAAAAGTGGGGGTGACCATAAGAAGCAGACCCTACTCTCCTACACTGGCAACTTCTGTCTCCTGTATCTCCTGAAGATAGAGGGCTGGTTTTGTTGGTTCCAGACGTCTGAAGTCTACCCTTCATCGCTTGAAAAAGGACAGTAAGATCTTGAGACTTAAAGACACAGTTCATAAAAAGTATTTGAGAACCACTAACGAAATTCATTTTCTTGGATTTAAAAAAAAACTTTTCGTATGGAGGTTCACTTCTACTTCTACCAAGTTCTAAGGCTGTTTAGAAGGAGCTTCCTGAGTCTACCTATTGACATTGGAATACATACAGAGAGAGGCAAGCCTGGTAAATGTCCAAGTAGAGGAGAGTATGATGTGAATGACATTGATCAATAGATGAGGAAGTTAGGCAGGATGTTTTAACCTTAAAATTTTGTCTTCCAACTGCAGGTTCCGACACAGTGTTTTCCCAGGATGCGAGTGATTAACATAGTGAAGAGTAAAGACCAATCCAATTGTTAAGGGAGGATTCCGACAGAATCACTGGACCTGGAGGCAGTCTCTCTTTCTATCCCATCCTGTTCTCCCCCTGGTGGCTGCTGGAGTACAGGTTTTCTACAGGGACTGTGCTTGTAGTTGCGAGGGAGATTTGGGAACCTGGCATCTGCTCCTGTGGAAGTACTGGCACTAGTAAGTTGTTCTGACAGATTGAAGTGCCATTTTAAAATTCCACCTGAGCAGAATGGCAGAAGGTCTGGATGTAAACGCCCTGGCCACACTTGTAGATAATATGCAACAACAACTAACCTTGACGATTGAGGAGAATACAAACTTAAGAGAAGAGATAAAAAGGCCCCAAGTTGAATTCCAACAGTTACTGCAAAGATCAAATGCATTCACCTCAGGAATGCCTTCCAGCTCTAGGGAAACTACAGTCTAAACTTGCCCTAATTCGTCTTCAGGGGTCACCATCCAAGTAGTTCATTCCCCCGTCATTCCTTTAGCCACTCCAGAGCCCTTTAATGGTGATCCTCACAAGGCCCAAATTTTCCTCACACAATGTTCACTCCACTTTCTTTACAAACCAGTTGTTTTTACTGATGATCAGTCTAGGTTTGTCTTCGTATTGTCTTATTTGAGTGGCAATGCAGCGTCCTGCTCCATGCCATTGGCTTCACAAAATGACGCAATGTTAGATGATTTCAAAAGATTTAAAACCGAATTTCATTGAATTTCTTCATTACATAACTGTCTCCCAAGCTACTGATAATAAGCTGCTTGACCTCAAAGCTAGGCAACAGAGACTTAATTTCGTACCTGGCCCAGTTTAACAAGTTAATTGCGGAAATGGAGTGGCCCGAAGATGAATGGCATGTTTATATTGTGGGCTGCTTTACGAACGGCAAGATGCTCTAGCTTAAATTCCAGATGAACCCACCGATGTGTCAAAATTAATTGATCTCGTTCAACAGATTGATCAGCGCTTGTTTGAGAGAAGAGCAGAACGTAAACGAGATTTTAGCCCTATGCGTCACGATTCGATAGAAGTAAGTCTGAAGGCTCCAAGACTTTAGAAGGTCACCCCATGGAGGAACTTATGGAAATAGGCAGCATCAGAGGTCCTTTAATTAAAGAAGAAAAAGAAAAGAGAAGAACCGGAAACCTTTGTTTGTATTGTGGAAAGTCAGGACACTTCGGAAGAGAATGCCCTAACAAGCCTAAGAATTATAGTGCAGGAAAAGAGACACCCCATCAGTGAAGAGGGATGCCCCGATGGATGTTCGTGAAGAGCCAACCTAGACACATCAACAAGTGGCAAATACTTTGCAATCGGCTTCCCCATCTAACCAAGTTCTTCAATCTCAACTTTCAAGGGTAAACTATGAGAGAAATGTCAGTTATGATTGATTCCGCTGCTACTGGAAATTTCTGTAATACGCCAAGGGGACTGGAATAAACTTTGTGGAGAAAAAGATCGCCGAGTCAGTGAGAGCCGTAGATGGTACTAATTTGTCTTCAGGTCCTATCACTGATGGAACAGAGATCCTAATGGACATCAAGAGGAAATTTTGCTCAATCTTATAGACACTCCTCAATTCCAGTTAATTCTGGGATTGCCGTGGTTAACAGAGCACAACCCGCAAATAAATTGGGAGAAAAGAACAGTGCAGTAAAATTCAAGTTATTGCCAAAAACATTGTTATTGTCCTGTGGAAGGAGATTCCAGTGTTTCCACCGCTAAGGCGTTGGCATCTAAATCAAAAATGACCTGTGCCTCAGAGAAAGAAGTAGTTCCTGCGGAATACGAATACATAGCAGCAGTCTTTGATAAGACCGAAGCGGAAACGCTACCTCTTCACAGACCCTATGATTGCAAGATTGAGTTGGAACCAGGAGCGAATTTGCCTTGCAGTAGGATCTATGCCCTAACTAAAAAGGAAAATTAATATCTCAAGGAATATTTAGAAACCTACTTGGCTAATTGCTTCATCTGTCACTCTCAATCCCCAGTCTCCTCTCCCCTTTTCTTCGTCCCAAAAAAGTACCAAGAGTTAAGAACCTGCATCGACTGTCGAGTCCTAAATCAGGTGATGATTAAAAATCAATATCCCTTGCCCTTGATTTCAGTCCTATTGGATCAGGTCAAGGAAGCAAAGGTATACACTAAACTAGATCTTCGTGGTGCCTACCCCTAGATCCGTGTGGCAAAACGAGATGAGTGGAAAACAGCATTCCATACCCGATTTGGATTGTATGACTATCAAGTCATGCCCTATGGGCTATGTAACGCCCCAGCAGCCTTCCAGCATTTCGTGAATGATGTTTTGGAAGAATTTTTGGATCGATTTGCGGTGGTGTATATCGACGATATTTTAATCTTTAAAAAAACTAGCAAGACAACGTGAAGCATGAAAGAGCGGTCCTGAAGAAGCTCTTAGAGAAAAACTTATAAGTGAAGTTGGAGAAATGCGCATTTCATGTTCAGGAAGTGGAATTCTTGGGATTCGTCCTGTCTGAGAGAGGAATTTCCATGGACCCGACCAAGGTCCAAGCCATCCTGGAATGGACGTCAACCAAAAGTGTGAAGGATGTGCAAAGTTTCATTGGATTTGCTAATTTCTATCATTGTTTCATCAAGGAATTTTCCAAGAAGATAGTGCCTATTACCCGACTTATGAAGAAAGGAATGCCGTTTCACTGGCCCAGTGATCCTGAGGAGGCATTTACATTCCTGAAGAAGTCATTTACTTCAGCACCTATTCTTCTTCATCCTGATCCAAATGAACGATTTTATGTGGAAGCAGATGCTTCAGACCTTGCCATTGGAGGAATCCTGTCCCAATGACACAAGGAAACTGGTCAGTTGAATCCAGTCACTTACAGATCAAGAAAATTGACTCCACCTGCAATCAAATACACCATCGCAGACAAGGAGCTTTTGGTCGTGAAAGACACTTTTCAAGATTGGAGACATTACTTGCTGGGAGCATGCCACTTAGTCACAGTGTTCACTGACCATAAAAATCTTCAGTTCCTGAAATCTGCCAAAACTCTAACTCCAAGACAACTGAGATGGTCTTTTGTTCTTTGCAGACTATAATTTTATCATCACTTACCGAGCAGGCTCTACTAATGGCAAGGCGGGTGCCTTATGAAGGTTGGATACTGAATCTGAGTCGAGAAATTCGCATATAACTCCAATTATTCCTATGGAGAAGTTTGCTTGCATTCACAGGTTTCTGAGATCAAAAGGAAAATCCGATAGAAGATGTCAGATCAAGAAAATCTTGGATTGGGCGAAAAAAGATGTGAACTGAAAAATCATAAAGACTCTGTCCTTTATTCAAGAGTCCTTGTATCTGCCCACTCAGGAATTGCAACACGAAGCCCTGAAGGCCTGTCATGATGACTTGTTGGCAGGACACAAAGGAATTTCTAAGACCACAGAATTGGTAAAAAATACATTTTTGGTGGCCGGCTATGTCTGCCCTAATAAGACAATACGTTCAAACTTGCGAAAAATGCACTTGAGTAAAGACAAATACCCATACCCCTGAAGGAGAGCTCCAATTGCTTCCTCCCCACTGCTCCTTATCCTTGGCACACCATAACTATGGATCTAATTGTAGATTTGCCCTTGAGCCAGGGATTCAACACAATTTTGGTATTTGTCTGAACCTTCTCCAAGATGAGTCACTTCATTCCCGTAAAAAAGGTTCCTAGTGCTTCTCAATTGGTGCAACTGTTTTCACAACATATAGTCAGAGCACATGGTATTCCAGTGGTGGTAGTTTCAAATTGTGGGTCTCAATTTGTCTCCCAATTCTGGAGAGCCTTCATGGATCAGTTAGGGGGTTGATTCCTGATATTCTACCAGCTATCATCCTGAAACAGACGGCAGACTGAGAGGGTCAATCAGGAGTTTGAACAATACTAAAAATTGTACCTCTTAGATCAGGAAGGTGAATGGCCACACATCCTCTGGACAGCAGAATTTGCATATAATAATGTGGTTAATGCTTCCACCAGTTTCTCTCCATTCTATCTGACCTCTGGTAGACATCTAAATGTCGTCTTAGGAAAATCTGATAGCTTAGTTCCAGCAGTGGTTGATCTAAGTAAAAGAATTAAAAAGGCTTACAATTCAGATAGGGAACACATGACTAAGGCTAAGGTTTCTTACAAGAAATACGCAGACCAAAAGAGGAGAAGAAATCCCGATTATTCAAAAGGAGATAAGGTTTGGCTGTCTACTCGACATTTACATCTTAAGGGGAACAAAAAATTCCAACCCAGATATTTTGGACCCTTTAGGGTTAACAAGATAGTGAATCCTGTGACAGTCAAACTTACCTTGCCTTCCCAGGTGAAGGTTCATCCAGTTTTCCATGTATCCCTATTAAAAAGGGGTCACCCAAATGACAGAATTACGACCCCTCCAGGTCCAGTTGAAATTGACTCACATTTAGAATATTAATTTAATAGAATCATAGATTCAAAACTAAAAAGAGGGAGACTACTTTATCATCATTTTCGCACTACAGCTGAACTCCTGTGAGGAGAACAGTCTTTCTGTTTGGCGCCTGCTCTGTGGAGAATTTCTTGTATTTTTTCGGCGCTTGCTCAGTCAAAGAAGAACAATCATTTTTGGCTCCCCCTTGCGATCAGCGGTGTGCACACCCAAAGTTTTCTGTTACTCGCAACTTCTGTCTCCGGAATCGGGTCTGGTGGCTCAGTGGACTAATGCATACACAGCAGAGGCCTGTGTTCGACCTCATGGACACAGGTTCAAATCCGGGAGATTCCACTCAGCCTTTCATGTATCTGAGGTCGATAAAATGAGTATCATTGAGTTGGGTAACAATAAACATTTGTTATTCAGTGCCAAGATGCCTAAGGGTAAACGTGTGTTATGTTATGTTATGATGTCTCCGGTATCTCCTGAAGATAGAGGACGTGTTTTGTCTGCTCCAGACTTCTGAAGTCAACCCTTCATTGCTTGAAAAAGGACAGTAAGATTTTGAGACTTAAAGACACTGTTCATGAAAAGTGAAAATAAAAGTGTGAGCGTGTATCTCTCTTTCCCTTGCAGTCAAGTTCAGTCAGAAGGGTTAATTCCTACTTTGCAACACAAAGAATGATCATTAAAGATTTGAATTGAAGAAGGAGTTTTTTATTGTCAAAAGCCACTTTATCATTTCATTTGTACAAAACAATCCATTTTTGTAGGAGAAATGGAACAGCCGACACCTGTTTCGCCCTCCGTGGCGATTTTAGCCAGGGCGTTCTCAAGGCTGCAAGAGAGAAATTACAATAGGTTCCTGATGTAGCAGCTAGGTGGAAAGACAAAGAAAGATTCCACTGAAAACATGCTCCCAGTGAAAAAGCGTGATTACAAAAATAGTTTTAATACATTTTATTATTGTTTTCAAAAGTTAAAAGATAGCTGTGATGCAACCGTTGTAAGTGATGAGCAGAATAGTCCAAACAACAAGAGAAAGTTCTGTTAGTAGGAGAGGAAAGAAATGAAATAGAGGCCAGATCTGCAAAAAAGAGAGGTAGAGCAGATAAAGAAATTGATCAGAACAGTTATTAATTCATTAAAGAATACTAATATAGGGGGCCCATAGTCCTGCTGTTAGTCTAAAAACTATTTTTTATCACACTTTTTGTGGCATTGTGGTCCAGCTGCTAGGCTTATGAGAGGGTAGTGTTATGCATTTGTTGTACTCACAGAGGCAATAAATGAGACAACAATTGGAAAAGATTAAGTTGGCTTTTATGATTTTTTTTAAGACCAATAACACAGTTCTAAGGTAAGTACTTTCAGAGTTACGTATTTTCAAAGTTCAGAAAATATATAACTTTTTTTCACAATTATGCACCATAGGAAAAAGAGAAAAAATGCATATAAAATCAGGCAATGCTTTCACAAAGTTCACTTTCTTGTGTTAGGTCGATGTCGGGACAGGGACAAAGTTTCAGCAGGTGAAATTCGGGAGCTTCCTAGGGTCGGAGCAGAGTGCTGGGAGTCTTAGAAACTGGTGCACAAAGATGAAAAGGGCCACTTGAAAATGCATTGCACAGATGGAATCATAGGTAAGTCTGGTGGGTCTTGTTGGAGGGAGAAGGTTGCAAGGGCCTGGGGACCATGGGAGCAGAGCAGGTTAGTTGGTGCTGGGGCCGGGTGCAGAGTGAAGAGGTCAGCCAGGCATTGTGTGTCTTTAGGGACCTTGCAGCCAGGAGAAGGTAACTTGGAGAGCTGTTCTTGGGACAGCGGGCCACTCAGGAAGTGGGGCTTGGGTGTCTCGATGTCCCTATATGGGTGCTTGCTTCTGGTGCTTTGGGAGTCCGGTGTGGAGTCTTCTTCTTGATATTTACAGTTTGGGGTCCGGTGTATTGGTACTCCGTGGCTCCGGTAGATCCTGGTGCCTCCAAACTTACTGGGGAGGCAGATCTGACCCTCTGGAGCTGTTGTACCTCTTCTTGCTTTGATGCTACATTCAGGTTGTCGAGGAGCAGCAAGTCAACAAACCGGACTTCACTGGATCGGTGCCTATGGTGTGCAGGGGAGTGATACCTTGACTTCAAGGGAGCTTCTGGGTGATTTCTCGAAGGTTGTAGGTACTCCGGGGTTCTTGGAGTCCTTGCAGGTTCAGGACAACCAAGCAGGCAGCAATTGTTGACTCCTTGGAACAGCTGGCAGGGTTTGGTGCCTTTTTCTTCTGAAGCAGGGCTTCAGTTCTCGTGCAGCGGGTATTCTTTGTCCTGGGATTCATTGGTCCAATGAATTTGAGGTTCAGGACTTGGGGTGCCACCTAAATGCAGTATTTTGGGCTGTTACAAGAGAAGATAGGTAGTAGCCAATGAGCTACTTACCTTTATGGTGTCTGCACACTCTAGTGGCCCCTTCCTGTGGGAAGAGGCACTACCCTATGCCTGATTGGAGGTTTTCTCCCATCTCAAGATGGTGAAATTTCATGAGAGGGTTTAACCTCACCTGCCCACCCTAGGGGTGGTGCAGGGCTGAGGGGGGGCTCCTCCTCATCTAACACATTTTCCTGTCTTTCCTTCCTTCAAAAGTAGAGCAGGAAAGGAGACTTGGCCTCCTCCACTACATGGAGGTTCCTGGGTTGGATTTCAAGGGTGGCATTGCCTTTGAAGCTTCCCGCCTAGGAAGGCCATCCTGCCCTGGAGGAGGTGTGAAACAACCCCGCCCACTGCATGCATTGTTTCTGTCCCCTGAGAGTGCTGGCTCTCACCCCATGAGGTCAGAAACATATCTGGTGGTGGCAGGCTGGTGAAAACCAGCCAAAGACGCCACTAGTGTTTGGTTACATATCAGGGGATCTTCTAAAAGAGTCTCCTGTATGAAGTTAATAATAAATCCAACACTGGCATTAGTGAGAATGTATTAAGTCAAGATGTTTGGTACCAAGCATCTTAAAAATCAGTGAAGCCCTCATGGAGCTAGGAAACTCGTGTTGACAAGTATCTACCCTGTTAGATCTGGGGGTCTCTAGTTGGCAATGGTATTCACCTTTGTCCAAATAGGGACCCTTACTTGTAGGTCAGGATAAGGGTATTACCGTCCTTAATAACCCCTGCTCACCCCCTTGGTAGCTTGGCACGAGCAGACAGGCTTATCTCATAGGCAGTGTGTTAAACATTTGTGAATATACACAGTAATACAGTGAAAACACAACAGATGGACACAACACAGGTTTTATAAAAATAAGTATTCTTTATATAGACTTAAACACAAGACCACAAACGACAAAAATCCACAATACTACTCTTAAGATTTCTTTAAAGATGATAAAAGTTACTTAGTTCAAGTTGATGATAGATGCGACAAAGTACTCAACAAAGTACCTGGATGCGTAATGCAAAGTAAACAAAAGGCTTGCAAAAGGGGAGATGCGTTGGTTCCGTGATCCGGGGGAGATGATGCGTCGTGCCTCAATGCTTGCGCAGAGTAGGGGTAGTTTCGTTATCCTTACCGGTGCGGAGGTGATGCGTAGATTCTCAGCCTGTGGGCCCTTTGTAGTACACAAGATGGCCCCTTGATGCGATGCCATGATCCGGTTGCGATGCGAGAAGATGGCACCCTTGATGCGACGATGCGATGACACTGCGATGATGATGCATAAGCACCCTGGCAGCCTTGCGACGACTCTGTACTTTTGAGCCGCGACAGGCCCTGCCACACGCTTCTCCGGTGACGCGATGGTGACTCTCTCGATAGCGTCACGCTTCTCCGGTGATGCGACATCAGGCAGCTTCGATGAACACACACTTCCAGGGAGATGTGGCAAAGGCTCGCTTCTCCGACAATGCGACGATATCAGCTGCGGCGGCGACACGCTTCTTTTCGATGCATTGCGCTTCCAGCTCCCAGCAATACGCAAATGTCTGTAGATTGAATTCCCAGCAAGGAAATTCACAGGGGAAGCTGGAGATGAAGTCTTTTGTCCCTGAGACTTCAACAGGAGGCAAGCACAGTTCAAGCCCTTGGAGAATATTCTGTAGATGATGAAAGTCCTTAAAAAGTTCCTTCTCCTTTCCTTGACAATTAGGCAACTACTGCCGGCCAACCCAGCAAACAGCACACTGGAAGAGGGGCAGTAAAACTCCTGCAGCTTCCTTTGTACTTCTTCTTGGCAAAAGGTTTCTTGTTCCAGAAGTGATCGAAGATTCTTGGGACTGGGTCCCAATATTGATACCCCAAAATCATTTGTTCTCTGAAGGCAGAGAGGCCTCGGTCTAGTCTACACCAGTTCCTGAGCACTTTGTTTACATGACTCTCTCCTTCCTTTCACTGTGCAGGGCAGAGACATCAGTTGCCCCATACTAGGTGGAGCCAGAACAGGGGAAGGAAGGCACAGCTCTGGAGCACTTTGTTGACAAGATTCCTTCTCTCCTTTCACAGTGCAGGGTAGAGACATCGAACAAGCCACAGGAGGTGGAGCCAGTATTGTAGAGGGAAGGCCCAGTCCTATTAAGGTCCCAGGTGCAATTCCTCCCTCCCATCTAGATGCAGATCTCTCTATTCACCACTGGGCTGCCCCAGCCTGTCTCCTGGAATCCCACAGCCCTGTCACTCACAAACCCAGACAAGGCATACACAACCTAGCAGAGGCAGGCCTGGATATTTAGGCAAGAAAATACCTACTTTCTAAAAGTGGTATTTTCAAACACAGAATATTAAAACCAACTTTACTAAAAGATGTATTTTATTATTCTGAGTTCAGGCATACTAAATTCGAATTTCTACAATGTTCCGTGAGTCAGTTAGGATTATAAGTAAGTAATAATCTAACTGCCCATTCTAGCCTATGGAGAACAGGTAGCCTTGCAATAGTGAAAAACGAAAATGGCTGTAATTCACAATTAGGACATGCTACACACACACCAGAGCATGTCCTACCTTATACTTACAATCCACCCTCCCCATGGGTCTACTATAGGGGTGTCTAATATGAAGCAAAGGGAAAATTTAGGGACTGGCCAGTGGGTGCACTTGCCAAGTCGACATGGCAGTACTAGACTGCACACAGGCCTTGCAATGGCAGGCCTGAGACACAGTTTACAAGCTGCTTCAGTGGGTGGCACAACCAGTGCTGCAAGCCCACCAGCAGCATGTGATTTACAAGCACTGGGCACACATGGTGCACTGTACTATGGGCTGACAGGTAAATCAAATAACCCAAACATGGAATCATCAATTAGTACATCAATTAGGGAGCACTTGCACTGTGGCACCCAATAGCAGTGGCACAGTGCCCAAAGCATATAACCAGAAAAAACATATCAAAACACAGGAGACAATCCATACAAAATGGAAGGAGGGCTCACACCAATGATGCCAGGTCTCATATACCCCATGTAATGTTTATGGATTTCCTGTTCACTAACATCATCACAGAATGTACTGGACATTGTAAGGGCATATGCTCACACATAAGATATAGTGCACCCTGCCTTATGGCTAGATGCCTGCAGTTGGAGTGACTTACCTATATCTTATGGAGTGTATAGGTGTAATTGCACTAGGGGTGTGTGCCATGTCTACTCTTCAGATTTTCCTGCACCAAGACACACAGAATGCAATGGCAAAGTGCATAGTCTTTGCGAAAGGGCCCTGGGGTGGCAAAACCAGTGCTCCTGCCCCACAGTACCCTCTTTAGTACCCATACCCAAGGTACCATGGGTACCACTTACTAGGGACTTACTGCGGTAGCTAAAGGTGTGCCAAACGTGGTACCGTATTTTGGGAAAGAGATCTGGCAATGGGAACCTGGTTAGCAGGGACCTATGCACATACAGTTTAAAATTGCATCAGGCAAAATGTGGATGCTAACCATAAAAAAGAGACACTTTCCTACACCTAGATTCAGATCACCTCATGTCACCCTTCTCTTATCTCATGAAAATAGCTTCAAAATTGTTGTGGGGCTCCCATTTCAAAATATTGAATACTTCTGCATCCTCTTACAGGGCAAAGAACTCACTACTAAGACAGAAACATTCCATTCTAACATTTAAGTTTTACAAATCGCAGGTAATGGCAGTCCTCATTTCTGTGGGCCAGCCATTCACTCTCTCACCCTTTGGGGGATGTTTCAATGCTATTTCTTTGTGGGTCACATGTTTTGTGACAGACAATACATTCAAATGGACTCCATCCCATCCATGTAAAAGCTCTCTGAGCCCACGCCACAAACAAGAATCTATACTCCTACATGATTGAGGCCATCTAGTCAACATATTCCTTATAGCTCGGCAGCATTTGCTCTGAAGGGATTTTTTTTATTTGTACTCACTTTAAGTTTTCTACACTTTTTCGGAGCTGCCAATTTTATTAAGATCGTTGCACACTAGGCACTTCAAAATTTTTTGCATGGAACGCCTAGATTGGGATTTCCAGAACATGGCTTTATTTCTGAATTCCTCTTTGCAATATTGAAAATAAAGATTGCCGAGGCAAGTTGCAGATAAGTATATCTTTTAACTGCCTGTTCGCTGCAGGTATTTAGTTTCAGCGCTGCAAACTAGCTTTTCACCACCTGAGTGATTTGTTAATTGCACAGTAGCTTTGGTTGTTAAGGTTTTCAGCCAATGTACTTGAATTTCAAAGAGATTTGTAACACAGGTTATTTAGCATGTCTTGTGGTGGTTTCTCAATGTGTTCCTTAAGTACAATGGGCTCTTCATACTGCCATTGATTAACAGGGAATTAAAGTATAATACACAAGGAGAAAATTAAAGAGAACCAGGCTACACAGAATGTTATCCATGGAAAGAATCCAGAACGGGCTCTAGCTTTGGAGCCAATTCTTCATTGGATTGCAGCCATTGGTTAGCAGTGAAAAAATTAAATAAAAAAGGTAGAGTAAAAAAATAAGAACTAGAATAAATGGAAGAATGCAAGAAAGTAGAACACACAATTCATTAACAAATGTAGAAAAAAATATTGGTTATTATTTGGTTAAGGGCTAGATTTATAGGGGCATTTTGAGACGTTTAGGATTGTGCCACAGCAACAAATGATGGACAGAATGCTGAATGAGTCAAACATTCAACCCAGTAAAAAGATCTGAGTTAAATCCATCATTCGTTTGCTCGCTACACCACCCTAGTTTGGACACAGCAATATGCAAATCAGTCTTACCCTGTTCCTCATGGGAACAGTCCAACCCGAACTGCCAAGGTAATTTCTCACAGGACCGGAAACGAGCATTGTGGGACCAGTTTTGGGGTAACACCTCTCATCAGCCAGGCTACCTTAAATCCTGTGGAACAGCGAGCAAGGGACCCACGTCTGGGCACACCCATCCCACTTAGGGCGAAAAGTGGTGTGGCAACAAATAATGGACAGAATGCTGAATGAAACAAACATTCACACCCAGTCAAAAGATCTGAGTTAAATCCATCATTCTTTTGCTACGTACACCACCCCAGTTTGTGTCCAGCTATATGCGAATCCGTTTTGACTCTGCTCCTCATGGGAACAGTCCAACCTTGACTGCCAAGCCGAGTCCTCCCTGGATTGGAAACAAACATCCTGGGACTGGTTTCAGGGTAACACCCCTCATCAGCTAGGCTAGCTTGCAACCAGTGGCACAGCGGGCAAGAGACCTACATCTGGGAATACCCATACAACTTAGGTTAAAAAGTGCTTCAGCAACAAATGATGGATGGAATGCTGAATGAATCAAACATTCACCCCCATTCAAAAGATCTGAGTTAAATTCATCATTCTTTTACTTACTATGCCACCCCAGTTGGACTCCTCCTCATGGGAACAGTACAGACCGAACTGCCTAGCTGAGTCCTCCCCGGATGGGAAACAAGCATTCTGGGAAAGGTTTCAGGGTAACACCCCTCATCAGCCAATCTGGCTTGAATCTAGTGGCACAGCGAGCAAGGAAGTCACATCTGGTCATACCCATCCCACTTAGGACAAGAAAGTACTTTGGCAATAAATGATAGATGAAATACTGAAGAATCAAACATTTGTCCCCAATCAAAAGATCTGTGTTAAATCCATACTTCTTTTGCTTACTATGCCACCCCAGTTTGGACCCAGCCATATGCAAATCAGTCTTGACCCTACTCCTCATGGAAACAGTCCATCTTGAACTGCTAAGCCGAGTCCTCCCTGGACTGGTAGGAGCTAGGAGCGCTGCAGAAGGAGTCACCTGGAAGGGGTGTAGGCCGGCCTTATTTTCCAAGGTGGAGGTTGCTGCACTAATTTATTTTGTGCAGCGCGACCTCCCCTTCACCCTGGCAGCAGGCAGCAGGCCTGGGTCTGGGTACAGGCTCCGGGAACGTCACCGGCAGTGGGAGTGTGTGCGCCGGGCAGTATTTCGCTGCTCTGGGGTCCGGCGCACCCATAACCTGCTGACACACCGGTGGTCCGACATCCTGGACCCGGAGCAGGACCTGCTGGATCTGCTAGCTGTTGCAGTGAGTAGCTAATTATATTACTATTGTGTTCTGTTCTGTATAATTGCAAATATTATTTTTTCCCAAATAGCAAGAATGCTGCTGCTGCTTACATGCAGGTAAGTTACGTTTAAAAATCTTATATTATGTGATTGTTATTCTTCTAGACAGGTGCTCCACTCTACTAATTGTAATTGTTTGTAACTTTGCGCTTGCTTGGGCTGGTTATGAAAAAAAGGTTAGAGAATTTAAGTTAGGTAATGCAGATAGGAAAGACTCCAGTCCTTTCCTTTATCCTGTCAGGCTGCCCTGTCACTAAGATAGTGGTAGTAGTAAGTTATTACTTAGTATTAATTAGTAATTTAGCAGCCTGTGTGACGCATCCTCTCACAATATTTAAGACCTGGTAGAACCTTTTGTAGTTTGTATAGTGAGTGAAACGCAACCAACCAATTTGGTGTATGCAATATGCATGCATCCATCTATGCATTTAAGAAGACTAAATAAATGCAGACTTAGTGAATTGGCCCCTCAAAGGGGGTTGAGACTGAGAGATGATTGCGAATGAGATCGGAACTTAGAAGCAAATGTGATTTTTTTGCAAATTCATTCTAAAGTCTTTGAAATAGGTTGGCTAGGTAGGTTTAGGATTCAGGAATCGGAATGGAATGGTGGAATAATAAAGATAGGACCGTCCGAGACCACGATTCTAGTCTACTACTAGTTGATCTGATTTAGTATAGCTCAATGTTATTGCAATTTCTTACTAATTGAGAATTATGAATACACTCACTGCAAGGGTGTACACTCACTACACTGTACTGCTGCTGAGACTAAGTTGTTATAAACGGTTGAAGAAGACACCCTTTGCTTAACATTTGCATTAGCTTGCGTTGAGTAACTAATGGCCTCTTCTATTCTATCTTCAACTCAGCAGAGAAAGTTTTATGATGAAGACAAAGAGTCAGAGGAAATGTAATATATGACTGGCAGAGAAGGATGCGTGGGTGAAGGAAGGGCCATGGGATGCATATAAGTGACTGATAGGTTGCATGGGTGGTTGAAGAATGGGTAAAAGGTGAAAGAAAGGATGTCTGCCTAGATGGGTGAAACTGTATGGGTGAAAGGAATCCTCTGGGGAAGGTTGATGGGCCAAACTCGAAGGCAAACAAGGTTGCATGAGTGGTGGTTAAATGACAAATGTATGTTGTTGGTGAAAAGTTTGTTGAGATTGAGATTGATAGCCATGTTTGGATGGATGCATGTCTTTATTGGCATCATAATAGGTGAAGAGTCAGACTGGATGAAGAGAATGTAAAAGAAAATTAAACCATGCCAGACTAGTAAAGCCAAGGGTGAAGAATAAAATAATGTTAGAAAAACAATGCAATGATAAATAAAAAAACCCTGGGAAGAATAAACAAGGACTGGTTTTTTTTCAAGGTTTTTCGATTCAAAGGTGGGAGGTTGTATTTCAGAATACTTCCTTGACTCACAGTAGTTTGCAAGCACAACATATATATTGTGTATGACTATGTACCGACCCATCATCAGTCGCCCCCTCCGACTTCGAGGCCCACTTCCTGCTTCCTACCCATGTCCTTTCGACCATGTGAGCCATTGGTGGCCTATCGGCTGCATGGTTAACTTACATTCAAACAATAGTAGTATGTTGTGTTATCATCATGTGATGTGATGTTGTGCCGTATATCATCATCCTTCATATTAAGCAGATCATGTTCCTTGTTTTAGTAGTTAGGGTGAAAGTGAAATTGAGCATTTGCCATTGATTTAACAGCAAAAGGGCCATAATGGAAAAATAGATAATTGTGTAGTACAGCTGCCCCACCTGCAGACATTAATTGTAATTCATTTTTGTTTTTATTTCTGTAGCGGGTTGTGGGTTTATAGGGGAATTGGGTGAGAAGTAATTTAATTGTAATTAATTAATGATTTATATTCATTTATTGGTATGGATAATTATTTTATTTATAATTAATTATTAATTGGCAATTCATTATTTTAATTGATAATTAATTTTTTATTGGTAATTAATGTTTTTAATTGGTAACTATTTATTTTAATTGATAATTAATTTGTTAATTGGTAAATATTTTTTTTAATTGGCAATATTATTTTTAATTGGTACTTAATTTTTATTAATTGAAAATTATTTTTAATTAATTGGTAATCAATGTTTCATGAAAAGTATTATTTGGTATGAAAAATAATTTTATTGTTTAATCATTTTTAATTGTGAATTAATTTTAAATAATTAATATTTTTTTGTAATGAAAAATATTGTATTGTTTAATATTTGTTATTTGGTGACTAATATTTATTAATTCATATTTATTAATATTTATTAATTTATTGTTAATTTATTTTTTATTGTAATTGCTTTTAATAATTATTATTTGTTTGTAAATGATGTAGATTTATCTAAAAATGTAATTATTCATTATTTTAAATACAAAAATTATTTATAAGTATATTATATTTAAATTCTACGCTATCCAACGTTTTCCTTACTGTTTCACTCCCTGGAGTTGGAATAGTAATTTTTACTCGTACGCTATCCAACGCTTTCCCTACTGTAGCTCTTTCTGGAGTTGGAATAGTAATTGTTACCTCTACGCTATCTAACGCTTTCCCTACTGTTGCACCCTCTGGAGTTGGAATAGTAATTTGTACCGCCACGCTATCCAATGCTTTCCCTACTGTTGCACCCTCTGGAGTTGGAATAGTAATTTTTACCCCTACGCTATCCAACGCTTTCCCTACTGTTACACCCTCTGGAGTTGGAATAGTAATTTTTACCTCTAAGCTATCCAACGCTTACCCTACTGTTGCCCCGTCTCGAGTTGGAATAGTAATTTTTACCTCTACACTATCCAATGCTTTACCTACTGTAGCACTCTTTGGAGTTGGAATAGTAATTTTTCTCCCTACCCTACCCAAAGCTTTCTCTACTATTACACCCTCTGGAGTTGGAATAGTAATTTTTACCCCTACGCTATCCAAAGCTTTCCCTACTGTTACTCCCTCTGGAGTTGGAATAATAATTTTTACCCCAACGCTATCCAACGCTTTCCCTACTGTAACACCCTCTGGAGTTGGAATAGTAATTTTTACCCCTACACCATCCAACGGTTTCCCTACTGTTACACTCTCTGGAGTTCGAATAGTAATTTTACCCCTACGCTAATTTTACCCCTACGCTATCCAACGCTTTCCCTTCTGTTGCCCCCTCTAGAGTTGGAATAGTAATTGTTACCTGTACACTATCCAATGCTTTCCCTACTGTAGCACTCTTTAGACTTGGAATAGTAATATTTACCCCTACGCTATGCAACGCTTTCCCTACTGTAGCACCATCTGGAGTTGTAATAGTAATTTTTACCCCTATGCTATCCAATGTTTTCCCTACTGTTGTCTCCACTGGAGTTCGAATAGTAATTTTTACCTCTACGCTATCCGTTTTCCCTACTGTAGCACCCTTTGAAGGTGGAATAGTAATTTTTACCCCTACGCTATCAAACGCTTTCTCTACTGTAGAACCCAATGTTATCATAACTGTAGTTTTTTTTGGACTTTGAATGGTACTTTTATTTATTTAGCTATTTAATATTTGTATTATTATTTTTGATAACATAGTTTAATAATAATTTTATATTGAACATATATTTACATTTTTTAATGTATTAAATATAATTATTTACTCTTTATTTATGTTATTGTTTTATGTTTAGATACATTTGTAATTTATAATACTTTTAATCATTTATGAGTTATTAAAATAATTATTAAAACTTATTATTAAGTAAGTATATATTATATATTTTATGTATATGTTTAATTAATGTTTTATTATTGTATACGTATTATTTATTAATTTTAAACATTATTAAATATTTTTAACTATGTTTATTTGATTTATAAGTATTATTTACCGTTCCACAAAACTTTATTTGACAGTTGCGTCATAAAAGCACATATTACAATACGATTAAAACAATTTTTAAACTAGCTAAAAAATGTTAAAATACAATTAAACCATTCTTTAACCATCGAATAAGTAATCACACAATCATGTTAAGACTATATGTTAAAAATGTGACCAATTATTTCATTCATTAGCACATAAGACATTACTCAATTTATAGACCTAAGGTGACAAATAACGCAGTTGGGTGAACAGAGCGTCATGCAGACATAAGCCCAGAGAGATTAGGGGCAAAAAAGGAAAGAAAGCAAAAAGTAGTATTCACTCATTGGGACCTGAGTGCAATGTGCTCAACCTAATTCGCCAGGCCCACCACAAGAACTTTGCAACAGCTAGGGAAATTGGAGGTTCCGGACCAGAGCACAGTATTCTCAAAGCTATTGCGTACCTTCTGATTCCCATCACTCTACAAATAGGCTTTAACCAAATTTTACGTGGCTCAATGTACAGGGGGCAAAAGAAAAATATGTGCCCCACAGTTTCAGATTGATTAGTGCACTTATGGCATTTATCATTGCTTGCACCTCCCCATCTACAGGTGAATACACGAGTTGGCAATGTGCCTACTCTTAGTTGAAAATATAATTTACGATCATGTGCTTTCTCGATCGTATCCCAATATCTTTCGAAAGTTGGGCGAGACTTTAGCCCGAGAAAACGGCCTGTACGGTGGGTCGAGAGGCCTCTAGAGGTTTCTACTGTAAATACCATTTCCCAATAGCATTCTTTCAACGTATCCTTCGAGGGGAATATCACATTGGATGGATCAGTCCAAAGTTCTGGTAAACCAAGGTTCCCCAGGAGGAGTCTAATTTCATTTAACCATGTTATTTTGTGGGACGAGTCAGCTCTTATAACGTCCATAAGACCGCTAGAGTAGTGAGTAAGTTCCTCTGTACACCAGGGCCTCCGCCAATATAGTAGGGGGCGAAGCTTTGCAAGATGTTCCAAGGGCTTCTTACAAAGATCAATTAATAGTGGTCTTAGAGGAGTGCTTTGGGGGAGGCGTGTTACTTTGCGTAAAAACGCATTCTCCAATGTGGTCAAACACTTTAGGTTTTCGAACCCCCAGAGCTCTGCTCCATAAAGGCAAGAGCTCAAGACTTTCATCCCATGAATGTCCAAGACTGGGCTAATGGGTTTTGTGAGGGAAGTTTTAAACTTAGTTAAAAGAATTCCTGCTTGCTGTTTATGCGACAAGACTGCCCGATCAAGTTGGCAGTTCCATCGCATGTCACTCTGTAACGTGACGCCCAGGTATGTAAAGGAAGCGACCTGTTCCAGGGGCAAATTATCCATAAGTACATTGCCCTTGAACAACTTATGCACGTTAAATGACATAAACTTCGTTTTTGCGGTGTTCACCTCCAGACCGCATAGTTTGCAGAATTCTTCGAAGAGCCGGAGGGCTTTTTGTAAGCCACTAGGCTTCTTGGAAATTATTAGGGTATCATCCGCAAACATGAGGATTGGGATGAGTGACCCTGCCAGCCTTCGGGGCATCCGTGGGGGACAGAGCGAGGAAGTCGGCCACCCTGTTGACAAAGAGCGAAAACAGGGTGGGCGCCAAGACGCAACCCTGTCTTACACCCCTGCCAACAGGGAAGTCTTCTGTCACTTCGCCCATGCCCCCCCACCGGACCCGAGCATAATTCCCCTCATGCAAATGGATGATTAGGGAGAGTAGTTCTGGGGCCATCCCCATATCCCTCAAGATCTGCCATAGTTTCCCTCGCGGTAATAGATCGAAAGCTGCCCTTAAATCGACAAATACCGCGTAAAGGGCTCCTCTGCCTACAACCACCGTCCTCTAGTACAGATTGATAAAACGGAATACTTGGTGTATTGTGCTGGTTCGGGGCCGAAACCCAGCCTGCACAGGGCTTAAGATGTCATGGATCTCAATCCAAGTCTGAATCTTTTCTAAAACCAATCTGCCCATCACCTTCTGCACAGAATCTATAAGACTAATTGGTCTATAATTAGCTGCTAGGGACATGTCGCCCTTTTTACATACTGGGACGATCTCCGCTCCCTTCCACGAGGGTGGAATGTCCGCTCCTTGGGCAATTGCGTTAGCAATGCGTGCAATATAAAGGCGCCACGTTTGGATGTCACTTTTAAAAACATCTGCCGGAATGCCATCCATACCCAGCGCTCTACCCTCGGTCACTGCGTCTAATGCCCTATCTACATCTGCTGGGGTAAAAATCTCCGCTTCATAGTATATGTCAGATAGCAGGTCAGTAGACGCTGCGTCATCACTTCTAGCGTACTGTGGTATTATTTACTTTATTTTACACTTTTTTTAATTACAAAAAACCCCGATATTTTTAATTACGATATTTTTAACATCAATATTTTTTTCCGATATTTTTGTACTTACCATGTTGTAGATAGGATGTCCATATTCTTGCCTTTGATATTCGGTGTCGATTTTTCTGTAGGTCGATATTTTGTCCGTCGATATTCTGTCAGTGATTCATATAAAAGCTACACTTACTGTGGGAGTAATTGTAGTGTTAGCATTAGTCATCATTATGTCCACTATAAGTTCACACGAAGCTGAGGTTGAGGGAGTGGGAGTACATTGGACATCCAAACCCACAACCTCTAGCACAAAAGAAGGTACATTAAGATCGGATAGTTCTTTAATAGAGCAAAAAAGTCACTTACTGCATCTAGACTTGTCTAAAGGTGATTATACGCTGAATGCTTATGTGAAATTGATGTACGAGTATGTGGAAACCATGGATGTGAGAGACTGTTATGACAATTGCCTGCCTCGGTTGAGGCAGGTATCAGGTAACTTCACTTGACCTTCATGTATGGCATTAGTTGCAGTTTGCTTCTTAGTATGATTTATGGAAAGGGTCATTACGAGTACTATTTCTCGAATTATGACTTGGTGCTTTCAGAGGTTCCAGTTTACAAACATCTGAACAAATACCACTACTATAAACAGGAGAAGAGAATGGGAATGTATTTTTTACCTACTATTACGCTAGACACAACTTATGCACATAGACACAATTTAACCTGTACACACTGAGATAGAGAAAAAGTTTGAAGATCAAGTAGAAGATAGGCGTAGGGGATTAACAGTTAAACTTGATAGTAGGGAGGAAGTTTTCGAATGGATCAAGGAAGAATTCGCTCACAAGGCTATGGGAAGTTACGGTCCACTAGCTCTAGATTTTGGAACAACGAGGACAGCTTTGCATTCAACAAGTACAGAAGTGTTATGACTCCGTTTTTTGTGGGAAGGAGTGCATGTAAACACACATTTCTGATTGATGCTTCCTCAAAGAATTTCTTGCAAGAAGCAGTACAAGTTGTGCCAAATGTATATTTTATATGTGAGAAAAATCCATATGTCCAACTGCTGAGCAATTGGCATGGTACTTATTATGTGGCTGTTGCATTTTCCGAGATATACCACGTAGAAGATTTGAAGAGTTTGAAAGGGAAGCTATCACATAGAGACAAACATGGCACGAGCGCAGGGGAGATTGTAGGAGATGTATTCGGAGCAATGATACCTAGTTTGGGGAGGTGTTAAATTTTATATCAAGATTAGAAGGTTGTCAACTATAGCAGATAAGTTGTCAGTCAATACAGCTTATTCGTTGTTGCTCATAGATTGAAATATGGTTTAGATCACAGCCATGGTGATGCAACACCGTCATGCTTTAGATGTGCTGTTAGCAAATGAATGCAGAGTCTGTAAAATGTTGAAGGTCCAACAGTCGCACTTATGTCCCAGACCACAGTAAGGACCTGAGGAAGTATATAAGTAATAGATACATCAACTGAGGGAATCTGGGATAAGGTTGGGAAAGGTTTTGGAAAGGTTGGCAATTCGTTTGCGAGTCTTTGGAAAGGAACCCTTGGTTATATCTTGAAACCAATAGTGATAATTTTGGTCCGTGTCATCTTGTTGTTGGGAATAGTGAGGGCCTACAAGTGGCATCAATAAAGGCAAAGAGAGAATTTCATCCGAGAAAGAAATAAGAGAATGGAAAGACTGCAGGACAGTTATTATGAGAATCTTAATGCTTGGATAAATTTGAACAGGAAAGACTGGCTATGACATCTGTTTAGATCGGTCCTCTCTAGAGGTAGTTGTGATGGGTGCATGAGATATTAGAACTGTGAACTGTAATAATATGAATCGTGGTGTCTTTGGGATATTTCAATGTAAACGTGAAGAAATCAACTTTGAAACTAGATGTAACTAGTGATGAAGCAAAGCTTCGCATATTTTGCGACTTGCTGTATTCATGAACCTCGTTTATGTGTAACAAGGTAATAAGTGTACGTCTTACTAACGTTTATATTAAGTTTGAATAAGGATTAGGAAGCTTGCCTATGTGTATTCCTAATGCATTTAATCCGTGTCCGTAAAATATGGCCGCCGCTTGTATTTAGTTACTGCGCATGCGTCAGCCACACTCACGTGTCCTGACGGGTCTGCAGAAGTGGAGGGAAATTTATGCGCATGCGTAATACATAGCTTTGCCAATCATGTGGTACTGCTCGTGCCACTGCTCTTGTGACTGTTGATATGTAGCTAACATTTAAACTGCATAAGTATATTTCTTAGTGATAAGTTGAAAGTATAAACCCTGTGATGTGTTTTCATACTGTTATTTCGATGTATTAATTTGTTTTCGCTTGCTTTTCATGTACCGCGGGGAATGGGGGTCTGTTGGTACCGAAAGCCATCTTGGAGGTCCCTTCTGCGCATATGCGACTTTCCGGGGACCTGACAACCTTGGCTGATGGAACTTAGCCAGCTGGCAGTGATGGGCAAGATGCTCCTGAGAACTGACCTGCAAACTCGGCTGAACGGAGTCACATGTCCCTGCTATGCTACATTGTTAAATTGTCATTGTATTTCCTTGCAGTTTCTCATGGGAACCCCAATCTCGCTAGGCGGTACCCAGATATGTAAATGAAGCATCCAAATAGTGTGTTATGATTGGTGTGCTACCCAAATCCTACCTTAGGACCAATCGAAATTGGGGATTCTGACACTTTACAACATTTGGGGGGTGGTACCCTGTCCCAAAACAGTATATCTATCCTGGGTTTGCCTAGGGAATTTGTCCGACTTGTCTGGTTTAGCTGACCTGTCACTGACCCATCGTACTCAATAGGTGACTGAAGATACAGAGCGCTGCGGAGCACTCTGTTCGAAATTGACCATAGACTAAGGTTCTACTGAACCTTAAAGTGCTGGCGAAGCACTTTGCTGGGAGTTCGCTGACCCAATCGGGGTCTTGATCGATAGCTGCAGAGAGGGTGGAGCGCAGGCGTTGCTTCCAAACTGCGGGTGCGGTCCTGTCCTGAGGGTTTGCTGTCCTGTCCTGAGGGTCCTGTCCTGATTCCTAATCTGAGGGTATCCTGTCCTGTCCGGGGTGTCCATTCTGCACCTGCTGTCCTTTGAGGGGTATCCTTCCTTGAGGGTTTCCTGTCTTTAACTGACCCGTGGCCAGGGTTTGGTTTCCACACCAGTCTAGGTAAATACTGCTCTAAGTTCTTTTAAACTTGCTCCTTTCTATTTTCTGTCTTTTGCTTTAATAAAGACACATCTTGCATATGTTAATTTTTCCATGCTTTTGCCGCAAACTATTGAAACGTAAAACCATTTGCATATTTCTTGATATGTTCCCATGTTACCCTACCTTTTAGAAATCATATTTTGCATTGCAATTTGTCATTTTCTGATATGGTCTAGAACGGCCTTACTTAAATTTTCTAAAGATTTCTTGCCTTGAATGCATAGCATATTTCCTTTGCATCTCATAAATTGCATTTAAATGATTACCCTGACTTTATTTCTCTATAGTTATGTACTTTTCATTATCTTAGTTATTGATTGCCTTATTCTTGTAAGTTTAATGCTTGATGAAAACGAACTTTAGATAAACGTTTTAAAACTTCCAGTTGTCCGTGGTCATTTTACAACAGTATTGAATGTCATTTGAAATTGCATTGGCTGCCTTTCCTTTTACAGCTAGGCCCCTGATCCATTGAGGTCATAGGTACCCGTGTCGGTGGATGGTAAGTCGGGTACACTGAGTAATAACAGTAGGGAACACACACAAATTGGTAGCATCCCGTGAAGTCGCCCTGTCAATGAATATAGTGAATTGAAAGTATATGGGCCCTGAAGCCGGTAACGACGAAATCATTGGCTGGGTGACCTCGCGCGCTCTATCAGTTTTCTGGTAGATCAGAGGATGGTTAGGGACTAGCTAAAGGTTAGGCAGGATTAGTTAGACTAGTTAAGTCGGTAGCTGCTAGTATATTGATGCTGCTATAAGAGCGGCTGTTCCGAGGGACCTGATCAATCTCTTGTGAATACGCTGTTTTGAAAATTCATGAACTGTTTTATTATTGTCATTCTCGTTCTTATATTGTTATATGTATTAATCCATGCATTTGTAAACCGTCTCGTTTTGTGTTGTCCGAACTCCCCGGGGAATTGAAAGGGCAAGTGGTGAATAGAATCCATTGTCCTGAGGTCACAGGCTTAAGGAAAGTTAGGTGCAGGTTAGGATAACCGGGAAGCACTAACTAGGGTTTCTGAATACATGTGTGAATAAATGTTAGTAACGAGGTTCATTGGCAAAATTCCCATAGTGGCGTAACCTAGTAAGGGTCACATCGGAAGAGTAGCAGGTTCCTCGGAGCTAGGGTGAAAGCAGAGGGGTCCGCTGGGAAACCTTAGACTCGGATATATCCCGGAAAGAAGTGGATGAGTTTAGGGGAATAACAGGTGCACCGATGCTAGAGTGAAGGGTAGGCGGAAGAGATCTACCCGCAGCGCGTGAAAAGTAAATGGAAGTAGTTTACTTGCAGTAAAACAAAGCTATCCTGTCTAGACACTTGAGCACTGTGGCGAATGTGTATTTGTTGTAAAATAACCAAGCACTGAGCACTTTAGAAAGAAAGAAAGTTTCCGTTACCTTGTGAAGGGAGGGAGTCAGCCGCGAAGCGTCTCTGACGTCACTCCGTGCCGCGCTGGGATTGGTAGAAACAGCGGGCGGGTAGCGGGGCTGGAATTGTAAAGGAGGGGTGAAGCGCCGGAGCGTGAGGACAGTCTCACGAAGGGGCCGCGCACCCATTGGCCGAAATTATTTGAACACGCGCACCTCATTGGTTGCACGGAATTGCAAGACGCGTTCTGATTGGAGGTGACTTTGTAAACAAGGTTAAGCGTAGAAATCGTATGTGGCACTCGTATAGTCCAGAGACTAGACCCGATCCAAGAAACCAAGGGTTTGAAAGGGATCAGTGGAAAGCTAATAGATACGATATCATGTACGGAGCTAAGAGAAAGATGTCCCTTGTAAGTAGGGTAAAGAATTATTTCAAAACGGACAAACCGATTAAGTCTAGAGAGGGCGTTACTATCCCGCCACCGAATACTCCCGCCTCATTCATGATGTTTGACTTAGGGTACAACACCTGTGTGTGGTTGGAGAATTGGGTAAAGTACACAAAAGATGACGGAGTATTGGCTTTTCCGTTAGATGGTACTTTCAATGGTAGGATTTTATTTAATTTAAGAACGCGAATGAATGAATTACATCCCAGACCGAGACTAATGCAGTATGAGGCATTAGAGGAATGGGAGATTGAGGCTTTTGATAGAGAGAAACCCCGGTTGGACAAAGGTCTGACCAAGTGGTACCCCAGGCTGAAACAAGAGACCAGGGATAAGAGGATGAAACAGTGGAGGCAGAGCATGATTGTTGAGGGTCTGTTTCCCATGATGCCAGCAGGTAACCCTTCTGGGGGAGAGAAAAGGACAGAAAAGAGTAAGCATTGGGGGGCCATGGGGGAGTCAGACGATGAATTGTTAGATGACATCTCTACGAGAAGTCCGCACCCTTATAATGAGGGAGCCCGACCTTCCAGTGCAGGAGAGAATCACCAGCGTCCATCTATTAAGGAGGAGGACAGATCCCTATGTAGGGGGGGAGGTGGCCAGGTGTTGCCCTATTTTGAGAATCCCGGACCCGCGGAGGTACGAAATATATATCCCAGTATGCCCGTGAGCCCGGAGGAAAAATATTCCCGTGAAAAGCTCTTTTTCCCCAGACCACTTTATGAGAACGAAGAAAAGCCAGTAGGTTCAGGAGTACCCTTTTTGCAGCCTCCATATGGGGAAGAGCGCAGGTCATTTGGCATAGGAACTTTGTTCCCAAAACCAAATTATGGTGGGGGACCAAGTGAAACGCATCCTACTGCCCCGAGTTTTACGCCTCACCTGACCCCACAGATGATACCTGACCGAACCTTAGGAAGAGTATTAGATGAAAGGGAGCAAGAGGCCATAGCTAGACAGAGGTCAGAAATAATTCAGAAAATCTCCCAGTTAAATACCAGTCCTGAAGCTTTGACTATTCCGGTAACAATCGGACCCGTAGTTCCATTGAACGGGAATAATCAAGGAGGTCCGAACCCTCCAGTTATGAACCCGATAATGGCCCCGCCGAAGCAAGAGCCCCTACTGATAGACGATCAGTCCAGTGAGTGCGAGTCCGAAGTTGTGTTCTTGGACCTGCCAAACAAACAAACAGGGAAGGGAGTGCAGAAGAGGCATAATCCTTTTGATACGAAAGAAATTAAATTAGAATCAGCAACGGGTACCAGGAGTGTCTCTTTGGTAACGCCGGAAGAAATTGAAAATTGGAGTCGTGAATTAGAAAAACAGGCTCCGCAAACGAAACCTTTAGACCTCTACAAACTGAGAGTAGAAATAGAAGAATTAATGGCAGGAAATGTGGGATTAGACAGATTAAACACCTATTCTGAAGAAGAGTTGTTGTTTATGTGTAAAAGCCTTACCAGAAATACCAGAGTGCTCCACGAAAAACTGACCGACACCGCAGCTAGTATGGGGATAGATATATCCAGATCGAAGCCCTTGCAGAAACCATACCGAGCTGAGTTCTCAGACAAGGATTTAGAGAACTTGAATGTGTCAGGGAGGAAGTTGCAGATTAAAGAGTTGCTCGCAGTTTTGCAAAAATGGGGAGACGTGGAAAGGTGGAAAACGAGGTGGGCACGAAAGAAAGATGAGGCCCGATCCCGACAAGCAACCCCTGAGTTCCCTTTGAGAGAAGCAGAAAAGCCCGAAACGTTATGCCCCATGCGTGAAGTACCAGGTGGGAGGTATGTGCACGTCCCGTGGTCCAGGCAGGATATTGTGTCCTTTACTAACGATTTTCCGAAACTGCGCGAGAAGCCGGTTGAATGGTACCGGCAAGTGGAAAGGTTCGTAAAGGTGCAAAAATGCCTGTGGAAAGACCTGGATGGGTTTTTCGACATTGTGGTCCCGGTCGATCTATGGACCGAGTGTAAAATAGCCATAGCCTGGCCTAGTGAGGAGTACACAAGAGATAAAGAAACAGGGGAACCTTCGAAGGAAGTCATGAGAAAGTATGAGCAGGTAATTCAGCACTTGAAAGAAAAGGTGCCCGCAAAGGAAACTGATTGGACCAGGATAGATAGAACAACGCAGGAAAGAGATGAGACAGTGCACTCCTATTATGAAAGGCTGTTGCAGGTGTTTAAAACCTACAGTGGTATAGATAACATCGAGATGAAGGATATGACGCACTTTATTTACAGGTTTGTAAACGGTTTAAGACCTGAAATTTGTCAGTGGATAAAAGATAACAAAATCTGTTGGCACTCCAAAAAGGTAGACGAGGTCCTGCGGTACGCAAAGTACTGCGAGGACGAGATGGCAGAAAAGAAAAAAGCCCTCAAGGAGAAAGTGATGTGGGCTCAGGTGAACCTCGCAGAACAGCAGGAAAAGCATTTGAATAACATGGTCAAAAATGCTAAGAACGAAGGTCCTGGGGGAGGGGGAGGAGGCAAGCCCCGGCCCAAAATGAGCAGGGAAGAGGCTATGAAGAAATTTCCCTGCCATCAGTGCGGTGAAATTAGACACTGGCGTAACGAGTGTCCTTACTTGCCGGATGATAACCCCAAAACACCTGATTTAACTCCACAGACGCAGAAAGAAAGACCAAGAAAGACTCAACCACAGGTAAAAACAGTTCAGGTGTCCCGAGCACCAAAGCAGGTATACAAGGGAAAACAAGCAGAGGGAGATGAGATAGAAGTCTGGGAAAGCAATGAGAACAGAAATGCAGCAACTTCGCAGTATCTTTTAAATGATACCTTCCTTTGTGATGACCAGTACTGACGGGGCCTGAGAGGGGAGGACGAGGAGTGCGTACTTGGCGCCTCCTTGCCGGTAGACCAGTCCGGACCATACATTGAAGGAAAAGTTGACGGAAATGATGTCACCTTTCTGTTGGACACTGGCGCTACCCGTTCTACTGTGAGAACAGTGGACGTTCCAAACCTACCCCTCTCGGGAGAAGCCATCCAAGTAGTGGGTGTATCTAATCAATTGATTAGTACTCCTGTTACCAAGCCCATGGAAATATCAATTGGAAACTTTAAGGAAATGCATAGATTTGTCGTTTGTGACACCAGTCCAGTAAACTTGCTGGGACGTGATTTGCTGTGCAAAATGAACTGTACCATCTTTTGCACACCAAAGGGTGTGGAAATTCAGACCCCAGATGAAGACGGCATTTATAAATTAATGTTAGTCCGCCCTGACTCGGAAATTAAACGAATGACCATGCAGGATTTACCCAAAGAACTCCAAGAAGCAGTGAAGCCAGAGGTGTGGGACTTTACTGGGAAAGATGTAGGGTTAATGAAAAATGTGGACCCCATACAGATAGCAATAAAGGACAATGCAGTATACCCCAATACTAAACCCTACAGAATGAATGCAGAAGTGAAAGCTGGTGTTACTCTGGAAATACAGAAATTGCTAGAAGGAAACATCATACAGGAGGTGATGAGTAGCCCATGTAACTCCCCGATTATGGGCATCAAGAAGCCTAGTGGCAAGTATAGAGTAGTGCAGGATCTACGGAAAGTCAACAAGATAGTAGTTCCCTGTTGCCCTATTGTCCCGAACCCAGCAGTGATTCTGTATCAGATTCCCTGGGATGCAGAGTGGTTCACTGTGATAGACCTGTGTCATGCATTCTTTTCCATTCCCTTGCATCCAGATAGCAAATTTCTTTTCTCATTTGCCTTCAATGGTCACGTGTATTGCTGGAACCGGGTCCCTCAAGGGTATACAGAGAGCCCCTCTATCTTTAACCAGATCTTGAAAAAATGTTTGGAAACTTTAGTCTTACCTGGGAACTCTGTTTTAGTGCAATACATAGACGACCTCTTGGTGGCGTCTAAAAGTCATAAGGATTGTGTGATTGACACCATTGCCCTACTGAATCACCTGTGTGAGAAGGGACATAAAGTGGCCCCTGACAAGTTACAGTTCTGTGCGAAATCGGTGAAATATCTGGGGCACCAGATAGAAAAAGGTGTCAGAAAAGTGACATCGGAAAGAGTAAGAATAATTCAAAAGATGCAGTTACCCCGTACTCAGAAAGAGATCAGAATGTTCCTGGGTGTGATAGGATACTGCAGGCAGTGGATTCTGGGATTTGCAGTCCTAGCAAGGCCCTTGATAAAAATGACCAAGAGAGGAGCACCCGATATTGTAGAATGGAATGATGAAAGCTTAACAGCCTTCACCAAACTGCGAGATTGTCTGTGTACAGCCCCTGCATTGGGAATGCCAGACTATTCCAAAGAATTTGCCCTATTCTGCGACACTCGCGATAATTGCGCGTTATCTGTCCTAACTCAAGAACATGGCACAACCAGAAGGCCTGTGGCATATTTCTCTGCCACCCTGGATCCAGTGGCTGCTGGATTACCAGGTTGTCTGAAAGCAGTAGCTGCTACCTGTGCCAGTTTAGAACAGAGTGAGTCAATTGTCATGGGACATCCGGTAACTGTGTATGTCCCACATGGAGTGGTAATTTTATTGACCAGAACAAAAACTCAGTATCTCACCCCTAGTCGGCTGACTAAATATGAGAGGATTCTTGTGGGTGCTGCAAATGTAAACATTGTTAGGTGCAGTATTCTGAACCCAGCCACCTTACTCCCCGACCCAAAGGATATGGAAGGGGGGGTGGATGATGAACATGATTGTATTGATCTAACCGAATTCAACACCAAGCCACGCCCAGACATAAAAGAAACGCCATTGCCTGTGCATGATAAGGAACTATTTGTGGATGGTTCGTGTCTAAGGCATGAACAAGGAGGCCTGAGTGCTGCCTATGCAGTAGTGTCCTTAGAGAAAATTGAGGAAGCAGGTTATCTATATCACATCAAGTCTGCACAAGTAGCCGAATTAATTGCTATGATAAAAGCTTGCCAAATTGGGAAGAACCTACGCATAACGGTGTATACTAACAGTCAGTACTGTTATGGGGTTGTGCATGACTTTGGCCAGTTGTGGCTACAGAGGGAGTTCCTGACTTCATCAGGTACCCCTATTCGAAATGGAAAAGTTGTTCAGGACCTTTTAGAGGCAATCCAGTTACCAAAGGAACTGGCAGTGGTAAAATGTGCTGCTCATAAGAAGAGCATGGACAAGGTATCACTGGGAAACGATTATGCTGATCGAGTGGCCCAATGGTGCGCAAGAGATCGGTATATCGTAAATCCAAAACGAGGGGGGCCAGGAACCAGCTGCCAACTTCAGGTGTTTGAAGAAGTGCCTACATGGGATGAAGTGAAAGAGTGGCAGCAGGCGGCACCTTGGCAAGAAAGAGAGAAGTGGAAGGACGATGGGTGTAGACCAAGACGTGTGGATGGTGTCATCATAGGTCCAACTGGTATGCCTGTGTTACCTAGACACTTACTCAGCACGATGGCGAGATTAATACATGAAGGATCACACATTGATAGGGACGCCATGATTCTAGTGTTCCAACAGACTTGGTACAGTAAAAAGTTCAGGAAAGTAGCAGAGTCCCTCTGCCAGAGGTGCCTGTCATGTCAAAAGATGAACCCAGGGAAGAGGACTGTGGTGGAACTGGGAAAAATTGGGAGGTCCGGGGGTCCCTTTGTAAGGATACAGGTTGATTTCATCACCATGCCCCGTTGTGAAGGGAAACGATATGTCCTTGTCATGGTCTGTTTATTTTCAAAGTGGGTGGAAGCTTTCCCTACTCCCCAAAATGACGCAAAAACAGTAGCTAAGTGTTTATTAAAAGAACTGATACCTAGGTTCGGGGTTCCAGTCACTATTGAATCAGATCAAGGCTCACATTTTCAGAATGCAGTGATCGACGAACTCTGTAAGGCATTTGGAATTTCACAAAAGCTTCACTGTGCCTACCGTCCAGAGGCTTCTGGAGTAGTGGAACAAATAAATGGAACTATCAAGAACAGACTAGCAAAACTGTGTGATGCAACTAAATTGACCTGGGTGAAGGCCCTGCCCCTGGTCCTGATGGGACTCAGAAGTATTCCTGATCGCAAGACAGGCCTAAGTCCCCATGAAATCATTATGGGAAGAGTGATGAGACAAGCATGGGTGCCAGGAAGCAAACTGTTGAGTATTACTGATGATTTTGTGCTTGAATACTGCAAGAGATTGGGTGACCAAGTGCGTTCTATCTCTCGCCAGATCGGAGAAGACGCCATCCTCAATCCAACGACTCCTCTCCACAAACTGGTCCCGGGAGATTGGGTGAAGATAAAGAAGCATACTCGGAAAAGCTGCCTGGAGCCAAGGTGGGGAGAAAAAGTCAGGTGATCCTGGTAACTACCACAGCAGTAAAGTGTGCAGGAGTTCCACGCTGGGTACACGCCAGCCACACCCAGAAGGTACCACCAGACGAGGTGCCTGAAGCAGAAGGACGTCCAGCAGAGGACTCTGCAGGAGCCAGACCGGAAGTAGCTGATGACGTACAGCGCAGTACCAGTCGAGCTGCAGAATCAGCAGACGTTGGCCCAAGAATAGTTGATGACGAACTACCAAGAGTCCAGCCTGCTGAAGGGGTCCCAGAAGCTGAGCCAGAAGTAGCTGAAGACGAGCTGCCAAGCATATGGCCAGAAGAGTGGATTCCATTAATTGATCTCACTGAAGACCCCATTCGAACCAGTGAGCGACTACAAGAAGGTAGAGAGTGGACTAGTGAGGAAAAGCAAGGCACAGGCGAAGAACCTCAGAATCTTGAGATTCACATCAAAACTGAGGAAGGAGAAGGTCAGACAGGGACAGAGCACGTGATTGATACAGAACAAGTGAATAATACTGAACAAGTGCCCGATACTGAACAAGTGAAGGATACAGAGCAAGTGTTTGATACTCCTCCACTGACTCCTGATATCGGGAAGGGACAGACTAGACATAGTGTAATAGTTCGAGCAGAAGAAAGTCCAGAGATCGAAGTGCTTGAACAGGATCAGATAGAATTAGAAGAACGTGTTCAGGAAACAGAGTCAGAGACACTTGAAGAGCAAACACACAATTTACCTGAACAAGGCCAGATTAGTAACCAGGCAGAAGAAATAGATGCGAGCCCTGGACTTAGTCAGATAGAAGAAGAAGAAACTGAGACAGAATTGCCAACAGTCAATGAGAACAAAAGGACAAGATAAGGAAACGAAGTCCAAGTACCAACTAAAAGACTTAAGAAAAGAAAGCATCTTGAGCCTAGATTCGTAAAGAAATTAAGACTAAGGATAAAGACAGTAGAAGAAAAACGTGCAGAAGAAAGGAGAAGTGCACGTATAGCTAAACAACAAGAGGATACTTCCAACAGAAGGAGTGATCGAATAAAAAGACAAAACAAAAAGTACAAGTCACCTGAATGGACACTTGTGCTGGAAGAACTTGAAGATCTTGATATAACTGACGTAAGCGACGGAGAGCCCGTCCCTGAGTACTCTGACGAGGAAGAAGACGAGCCACCGTGAATTTGCACAAAGTAAGATACTCGTTGAAAGACACAAAGAGGGGTCGAGAAACTTCTTCTGAGCCGAAATGTCTGATTCAAACGTGAATGGTAGACCTAGTCGCAGCTGTTGCAAAACATGCTGCAAGGTATGTGTCTGTAGTGTAGTTGTCCTGATATTAGTTTGGATAGGACTAACAATCTTTATACCCTTTGCTGTAAGTAAAAATACTAATATTGTCCCTACTGAAATTATAAATACTGACAGTGAGGAGCTGACAACACAGAGTGTAGCAAGACATGAGAGAGCACTGAGACAAACAAAACAAGACTTAGAAGCATCAGATGAGGGAGGACTACATTTTCATGGAGTTAAGAACAGGACACACTTAAATGTTTTTGCAAACTTGTTAATACACTATGTAGAGACTATGGAAATTGAAGATTGCTATGTCTGCATGAAGCTACCTACCTCTGTAGCTGAAGGCGTGACATACCATCACTTGCCGTTGACATATGGAATCTCCTGTAGCATTTTAGCTAGTTTATTTTACAAAAGAGGACCGTTACAGTACTATTACTCTAACAATGACGTGATCTTTTCTGAACTTCCTATACGTGGGAACTTGAATCCTGTACATACCAAAAGTGACGTAATACGATATATGGGAGACTACTTTCTGACTATAGGTAACATTGACATAGCGGACGCACACAGAGATAACTTGACTTGTTCTTTGCGTGAGCAGGAAAAGATGTTCCTGAACATGGCAGAGAAAAGGAGAATTAAAATACAAAAGAAGGCTAATGACGAAAGTCAGAAAAAGCCAAAATGGGCAGAGAACATGGAAGGCACCTCAACTGGTGGGGCGGGTCCTGCTCTGTTGCTGGATTTTGAAAAGAAAGGCAAGCTATGTCTTCACCGCGAGAAGACTAGTTATTATAATAACATTTTCATTGGTTCCAGTGAATGCGAACATAATTACAAGGTAATTGGAGGTTGGGGTTTCAAAAATGGGTCAGAGCCCGTGTTTCCTGGCATTTATTATATTTGTGGGGACAAGGCTTATTTCAAATTGCCGGATCACTGGTATGGAAGCTGCTATTTTGGCATTGTCTTCCCGAAAATATACCATGTGAATGGAGTTGCTGGCAGCAGTGAAAATACTAATGGCTTAGTGCGTAGTAAAAGAGAAAGTATAGGTGAAATTATGGGTAGTATTTTCAGTGCACTGATACCTGGAGTGGGAGTGGTTCTGAACACTCACAGAATTTGCAAATTGTCAACTATAGTGGATGTATTGTCTACTGAGACAGCTCATGGATTTCTGCTGGTCAATACCGAAATGGTTGCGATCAGATCAATGATTTTGCAGAATCGACTTGCTCTTGATACCTTATTGGCGAAAGAGGGCGGAGTCTGCCGGATGTTGAAGGCGCAACATTGTTGCACTTATATTCCGGATAAAAGTGTACAGCTCAAAAGATACGTGAAAAACATTACTAATTTGGCAAAACAACTCAAACCACTCGAGGTTGATAGTGCCTGGAAGAGACTGGTAGATGGTCTCTCAAATGTAGGTCATTGGCTTGCTAGCGTAGGTAAAGGCTTATTGCTCAAAGTACTGATGCCAATTGGAATTATAGGTCTCATCCTATTTTTCATATTTGTCTGTTGCAAATGTCGTAAGCACACCAGAAAGCATGAAGTGAATGCAAGAGGGGTGAAACGAAGTGTGGATGAGCTCGAATTGGAAGAGATGAATAATCAGATCTATAAAAAGGTGAAGAGTTCTCACCCTACCAAAACTGATAGAGTTGTATAAAGTGTGAAAGAAAGTTGGCATCTGGTTCCATTTATTTTGTGATGATAGTAAATATCATCAAAGAGGGGATTGATGAAGCAAAGCTTCGCATATTTTGCGACTTGCTGTATTCATGAACCTCGTTTATGTGCAACAAGGTAATAAGTGTACGTCTTACTAACGTTTATATTAAGTTTGAATAAGGATTAAGAAGCTTGCCTATGTGTATTCCTAATGCATTTAATCCGTGTCCGTAAAATATGGCCGCCGCTTGTATTTAGTTACTGCGCATGCGTCAGCCACACTCACGTGTCCTGACGGGTCTGCAGAAGTGGAGGGAAATTTATGCGCATGCGTAATACATAGCTTTGCCAATCATGTGGTACTGCTCGTGCCACTGCTCTTGTGACTGTTGATATGTAGCTAACATTTAAACTGCATAAGTATATTTCTTAGTGATAAGTTGAAAGTATAAACCCTGTGATGTGTTTTCATACTGTTATTTCGATGTATTAATTTGTTTTTGCTTGCTTTTCATGTACCACGGGGAATGGGGGTCTGTTGGTACCGAAAGCCATCTTGGAGGTCCCTTCTGCGCATATGCTACTTTCCGGGGACCTGACAACCTTGGCTGATGGAACTTAGCCAGCTGGCAGTGATGGGCAAGATGCTCCTGAGAACTGACCTGCAAACTCGGCTGAACGGAGTCACATGTCCCTGCTATGCTACATTGTTAAATTGTCATTGTATTTCCTTGCAGTTTCTCATGGGAACCCCAATCTCGCTAGGCGGTACCCAGATATGTAAATGAAGCATCCAAATAGTGTGTTATGATTGGTGTGCTACCCAAATCCTACCTTAGGACCAATCGAAATTGGGGATTCTGACACTTTGCAACATTTGGGGGGTGGTACCCTGTCCCAAAACAGTATATCTATCCTGGGTGTGCCTAGGGAATTTGTCCGACTTGTCTGGTTTAGCTGACCTGTCACTGACCCATCGTACTCAATAGGTGACTGAAGATACAGAGCGCTGCGGAGCACTCTGTCCGAAATCGACTATAGACTAAGGTTCTACTGAACCTTAAAGTGCTGGCGAAGCACTTTGCTGGGAGTTCGCTGACCCAATCGGGGTCTTGATCGATAGCTGCAGAGAGGGTGGAGCGCAGGCGTTGCTTCCAAACTGCGGGTGCGGTCCTGTCCTGAGGGTTTGCTGTCCTGTCCTGAGGGTCCTGTCCTGATTCCTAATCTGAGGGTATCCTGTCCTGTCCGGGGTGTCCATTCTGCACCTGCTGTCCTTTGAGGGGTATCCTTCCTTGAGGGTTTCCTGTCTTTAACTGACCCGTGGCCAGGGTTTGGTTTCCACACCAGTCTAGGTAAATACTGCTCTAAGTTCTTTTAAACTTGCTCCTTTCTATTTTCTGTCTTTTGCTTTAATAAAGACACATCTTGCATATGTTAATTTTTCCATGCTTTTGCCGCAAACTATTGAAACGTAAAATCATTTGCATATTTCTTGATATGTTCCCATGTTACCCTACCTTTTAGAAATCATATTTTGCATTGCAATTTGTCATTTTCTGATATGGTCTAGAACGGCCTTACTTAAATTTTCTAAAGATTTCTTGCCTTGAATGCATAGCATATTTCCTTTGCATCTCATAAATTGCATTTAAATGATTACCCTGACTTTATTTCTCTATAGTTATGTACTTTTCATTATCTTAGTTATTGATTGCCTTATTCTTGTAAGTTTAATGCTTGATGAAAACGAACTTTAGATAAACATTTTAAAACTTCCAGTTGTCCGTGGTCATTTTACAACAGTATTGAATGTCATTTGAAATTGCATTGGCTGCCTTTCCTTTTTCAGCTAGGCCCCTGATCCATTGAGGTCATAGGTACCCTTGTCGGTGGATGGTAAGTCGGGTACACTGAGTAATAACAGTAGGGAACACACACAAATTGATAACAGCCCGTGAAGTCGCCCTGTCAATGAATATAGTGAATTGAAAGTATATGGGCCCTGAAGCCGGTAACGGCGAAATCATTGGCTGGGTGACCTCGCGCGCTCTATCACTAGCATAAAACATTAATGTGCAAAATTTGTGCATACCGCTGACAATTATTTGTGTATTTGATGTGCTTATGCAAAGTGCTAATTTAGAAGTGCTCATTAAAGCATGTTCATTTTATATGTAATTCCGTAAGGCCTGTCTTCCATTTTCTCATGCTGGCCGAAGACTGTAACAAGAACTATTGATGGACAGAATGCAGAACAATGTCATACATTCACCCCAGTACAGAGATCTGGGCCTAAATCCATTGTTTTTTTCCTCACCATTCTATTCCAGTTTGGACCTAGCCATATGCAAATCAGTCTTGACCCTGCGCCCTAATGGGAACAGTCCAGCCCGAACTGCCAGGCCAAGTTCTCCCTGGACTGGAAACAAGCATCCTAGGACCGGTTTTAGGGTTTCACCCCTCTTCAGCTAGGATAGCTTGATTCCAGTGGCATGGAAAACGGTCCTAGGATGCTTGTTTCCGGTCCAGGGAGGACCTGGCTTGGCAGTACGGGCTGGACTGTTCCCATGAGGCACAGGGTCAAGACTGATTTGCATATGGCCAGGTCTAAACTGGGTGGCAGGGTGAGCAAAAGAATGATGGATTTAACCCAGATCTCTTGACTGGGGGTGAATGTTTTGATTCTTTCTGCATTCCGTCCATCAATTGCGTGTCTTTTGTTTTCTCGGCCGAATACTGTAGGCCTGAAATGCATTTTCCCAGGAAGCTCTCTCATTAGATTTAATAATTGAATTTCATGTGCGTGTTGGATTTGTTCTTTCTCACATTTCTGTTGCAGGTGGAAGAAGCCTTCTTGTTAGTTAGAATAACGCCTTAGTTTTAGGAGTTAGGCCTGGAGGGTAGGGGATACATTGAGCATTGATACTGATAGTGGAGAACTGTTGTACTTTCTCATCGAAGGGAGTCTGGCAAGCAAGGTCATCTCACCAAGCTGCCTACTGTAAAATTACTTATGAGGGGGTGACCTGACCGGATGGCGAGATCCGCAAAGGACCCTGGGATACTACTTGCACTATTAATGTATTAGGGAAAGTGTCCGGGGACTTCTGCCTTGCCTTGAGTGAGAGAGCTTCTTGGAACGAGCTCTATAGCTTTATGCTGCTTGACAACTAATTGGGGAGACTTCTTAGGAAGGCTTTACACAATGACACTTTAACTGATCTTGCCTGGGAAATGCTAAGTAGGGATGTCACGTTAGTGGGAGTGTAAGGACAGATTCATTTTTTATACCCACAAACTTTTGATGAAGGGGACCCTGGACACCTTTTCCATAATCTTTTGTATTTTAACTCAAACTAATCATCTTGTGCATGTTGCACCACCTTAACTTCATTCTTAGATTTGGTTTTGTATTAGTTCCAATGTATTTATACACCCTCACTTTGAGGTGCCTGTATGTCCAGTTATTCTTGGCTTTGTAATGAATCAACTAATCTTGTCTGGTAGTCTGTGATCCTGAAAGAGTCATAGTAAATTGGAACTGAAATGATTGATCTGCTAACGATTCCCCCCCATGCTTTCATGCTTAGAAAAAGGGCCATCGATTTGAGGTTCTAGAGCGAATCTAGTACAGGGAACTTGCCTCCTTTGCCTCCAATTTACTCATGCTCTCTCTTCTAAGCTCATCTTCGCAACTCGTGATGTGCACAACTCTTTTGGCTGAATGAATGAGAAGCTTCATGGAAGGTTCATCCTTGATATGTGATGTTGTCAGGATCATCCTGTCACAAAATCACCCACCAAACAAATGTTTCTCCAGACGACTGACCTTTTTATTCAGCAGTCTTTCCACATCGCATTGAGCTCACACGTCCATGTATGCTGGACCGCATACACATTGCCCCCTCATAGGATAATAGAAATAATGAAAGGTTGAACTGGTAATTGCAGGCTGATTCCCCCAGTAGGTCCTTATCTTTTCAAGGCAGACACAAGGTGAGTTAGGATGTTTTCAGCAGCCAAAACCATTGTGCAAAGGTCAAACACGTATAATTCTGATGGAGCCACTAATTGCTGTTATGGGCCCCTAGGAAATTAAAAGGGCACTGATAAGGGGTTGGCCTGAGTGTGCTCCTCAATCCATTTTTAATGACTGAGCCCGTTTTACTATGCAGTCATTTTACCCTAAGGAAGAACGTTTACCCACCTCGATGTTTTTCCTGACTGCAGGATTCTGAGTACATGATGCTGGAATGAGGTCTAGCATATGGAATTGCAGTTCCATTCGCTTTCTGTACATTTCCCTTGCTACTGAGTGTGCACCTGGTGGCATCTTTATCGGATACGGAAATCCCTCCAGGTGCTGTAATCTTCCGAAATCCAACTTTATCCCTTTGGAATGGAGGATCCCTCGCCATATCAATCTTGCGACACCACTACTGAAAAATTCCCACTAGTAGAGCACGTTACCATCTTCTTGGTGAAATTTAAAATGGAACCATCTTGACTATGACTTAAATTCTGCAAAACTAACACTGACATTTTGGATGCAAACTCCTGTTTGCACTTGAATCAGGAGTACAACAGGACCCATAGAGCGACCCACTGCGCACGCCCACAGGCTCCTTGACCAGGTATTACATGCCCATATATGCATAGTAAAAAAATCCCTGATGTGCACTATTGCTGCAAAACTCACAATGCAGTCGTGCTAAAACACTGCATCTGATCACTGTATTCCCGGTGTACTTGAATTTAGGCCTTTAGTGTTTGGAGTTTTGCTAGAACAGCCTTATTGCTACAAAACCCTTATCAGCGTATTTTGCAGCACACACAAACAGTCGGTATTTTTTTTTATCTTTATCTTTCGCTTGCATCCCTCTCAGCATCCATATAATTAATCCTCCTCGCTTTATGTAGTTATCCACGCATGGCTGCATGAAAGCCAGGTTAATGTTTTCGTCCTATTTTTCCCTTCAGGTGCAACTTTAATAGATTCTTTCTTCTTTTTAATGTATTCCTAGTACAGTTTCCATCAATTTATTTCGTTAACTCTGTTTTCTAGTACTGTTTTTGTATTCTGAACTCGCCACCCTTCCAAAGAATATTGGGCTCGAAGGAAGACAGCAGCCTGGCGACTTGATGCCCTGCATATTCCATCCGTAGGAAGCCCCCTTTGAACCGATGAATTTCATCAGGGGCTTGAAAGAATAGCTCATACCACCCACACCTCCTGCAAAAGCAGGTGAGAAGGTTTCCCGCTACTGGATTCAGCAATAAAGGCATACTTTTGAATTTAGAAGACATGCCCTGTGTAGACCAGTCGTACCAAGTCCTTTCCATTTTTCTAAAGGCAGCTTTTGGACTGGAACATTGGACGAATGCACTTTTTCAGAGATGACCCACTAAACACGTGTAGCTAGCAGTTTGAAAACTTGGTGAAACTGCTGTCGGTACAACTCCCGGGTGAACCTGGAAGCTGCGAGTTCCAGGGCCAAATAAGAAGGAGAGGGTTCTTAAGGGCCAGCCAGGAGGGATGCTCTCAAATAAATGGAGCCTTTCCAGAGGCTTGCCAGTGAGGGAGCTGATTTTGATTTAAGATTGTGTGCCTAATATTATGAACATTTTTGAACTGAAATGAAACCTTTCCCCTTGCAAAACTCTATTTTCCTGTGCTTAACACAAGTAGGCTGGAACTAGGCATAAAGCTTATTTAATCTATCCTTAGGCAGCCATGATGTGTGTTTTCACTTCGCCTCTCATTTCATTGCTGTTCTACAAGAACTCTGGTGGAAACCTTTTGCAACATTCAAAGGTCTTCCTGCCTGTGTTACTATATGTCTATTCTTTTAGGAAAATGTCATTGTTTTTAGTGTAACCAGGTTTGTACTGACATATCTGATGACATTAGGTCATCGAGGTGGATTTAATAGTCATTTTAAGGGATGGAATTGGGATAGTGCTAGATGACATTTTGGGGCATATTATCAATCCCTCTATTGCTGCGTTATCGGCTCTTTTCTGACGCGGCGATATCATTATCACAGAATTAGCAATCACAGTATTAGCAAGCTGCAGCGAATGGGCCTTAGTGTGAGTTTTTGGGCAATAGCGGCTCGTTTTTTTAACGCCAAGCATGTCAGCGATATTTATTGCTAATGACACGCAAAGTAGGCGTTCTCGTGCAAAAATGCATGAAAACACCACTACACCATATATCCAAGGGGCTCCTTGAAATTCGGAAGAGCCAAAAAACTGTCTCTAACTGCAGTTAAAGTCAGTTACTTGAAACCAGAAAATAGCTGGTCTTAAAAATGGTGATAAAACTTGGGCCCATATCTCTGCAGGATTTGGCAACGGACAGCGCGGCAAACAATGTTGCAGCACTGCCTTGTGACAAAAATACAGTGCAGGAATGCGCACACTCAATAAGATAGTGCACATTCATTTTGACACAGCCATGAAAAGTGATGCTGCGCTGCGACAAGACAGTACAGCAACACTTCTCACTACGCCCTTGTTGCGACAACATGGATGCGCTGTAATCACTGAACAGCTCTCCATGATGCAAGTAATTACAGATACGTCAGGAATCCTGACGTATCTGCCTGTGCTAAAGTCACCCATTGCTGCAGTTGTGTCACAACCATGATGCAACTCCAGCAATGCATGGGGCCAGCCCATCCCTTTGGCACTGCCTCACCCTCATGCCTGCCATGAGGCATGCGGAAGGTACTGACGCAGTGCTGTCCATGAGTGGTGCCCGAATGTTGGCGCTGTTGGGGTTGTATGATATTATTTATTTATTTATTTATTTTATTTATCGGATTTATAATGCGCATAGCTGCCCCAGCGACGGGGCGTCCCAGCTCAGACCGCAGACTCCAGGACAAGAACCAGAGATCAGAAAGGCTTAAGCCAAAAAAGCCAGGTCTTTATGGCCTTCCAGCCACAGCATGGGCACAAGAGAACTGTTTGTATCATACAGACATCAGGACATGTCATGATGCGATCGGACAGGGAGAACTGTAATGCACACACCCGAACAGAGTGAAGTCTGTTCATAACAGAGGACCGAGAACAATAAGCACAACAAAGCAAACAGGACGGTGTGAACAGGACAGAATCTAGGATCTATCACGACTCGTCGCGACAAGGCGGTCTCGGCTGCACGCATCCCTCGGCCTCGGATCTCAAATGCTGCAGGCGGCGGCAGTGAGAGGTGGACTGTGCACGTCAGCGAGGAGCGCTCTACACAGGGCCCAGAGGGGCGCACAAACCGACACATACCTTCACTGCCCCACGCAGGTATATTCCGGGCTTCAAAGCGCTTGACCTCACTGGACACCACGAAGAGGGTGTTCATGGACACCAGACACTGTGCCATTCCATGTCGCCTCTATGGACGTTCCTGCGAGAAGTCTGCATCCGGGGGGTTTAGTACCAGGGGCAACTTAAACACAGCGCTCGTCTGCAGGATCAAGGGCCCTACTGGCAGCAGGATGGAAGGCCAGGGGGGCCACAGGTATGGCATGGCGAGGACCCCAGCACCTGCGGACGGGGAGAGGACCTCCGTGTGGATGACAAGTATACATGGCTAGCGGGCACGTGGTGCTTAGTATGTACGGCTGAAGGGCATCGCCGACCCAGGTTACCAGGACCCCAGTATGTATGTATGGGGTCTCAGCATGTCTGGTGAAGCGAGGAACCCAGCATGGCCGTCTATGGGAGCGGACAGCGGACAGCAGCATGACTGCCGGGGGGGGGGGATCGGGGGAGTGTAAAGTCTGGGAGGCAGTCTCGGAGGTAGGGAAATCTCGGAGGGCAGGAGTATGCGGGGATTAGGTGTGAACTGTGGGAAGGGCTTTGATGAAGAGAGGGGGCGGGAGAATGTCTAAGATGGGAAGTCGGTAGTAGTCGGTAAAAGGGACAGCGCCGCCATTTTCGCATTCGGGGGTGTGTTTTTTGTTGAGTGACGGATGACGTCATGGTGAGAAAGAACGCAAAAAACACGCCCCCGAATCTGGAAAATACGGGGCTTAAAGGGAGTGACGCCCCTCTCCTCCAATGGCTGGCCAGCATTTACGAGGCCAGCCAATGGAGAAGAGGGGCTGGTTCAAGACCCTAACTAAAAAACATTAAATCTTCGGACCAAACTGCGCAAGCGCAGCCTACGGTCCTCGACCTAAAAATGGTACCTCACTTGTGTAGGTCGGCCAAGTGCCTGCGACAGGAAACGGCAAAAAAGCAATGTGGTCACACCTCAATTTCACAGTGAAAAATTACACTTTTTTGGCAAAGTGCCTAGCTGTAGTTTTTTAACCCTAGCTCTGCCGGCACCTAGGGAAACCTAGCAAACCTATACACTTTTTAAAACTAGACACCCAGGGTAATCCAGGATCGGGTGACCTGACTGTCTCCCACCAGGTTCTGTTACCCAGAAACCCTTGCAAACCTAAAAAATTGAGAAAAAACACAAATTTCCCCAAATTTCTGTGGTGGAAAGTTCTGGAATCTGCGTGGATCCATACATTTCCTTCCACCCTGTGTTCCCCAAAGTCTTCAGAGAAAAATGGTACCTTACTTGTGTGGGTCGGCCTAGTGCCTGCGACAGGAAACGGCGCAAAACGCAACGTGGTCGCACCTCAATTTCACTGTAAAAATTACCCTTTTTTGGCAAAGTGCCTAACTGTCGTTTTTGAACCCTAGCTCTGCTGGCACCTAGGGAAACCTAGCAAACCTATACATTTTTTAAAACTAGACACGCAGGGAATGCAGGATGGGGTGACTTGTCTGCCTCCCACCAGGTTCTGTTACCCAGAAACCCTTGCAAACCTAAAAAAGTGTAAAAAAAAAAAAACAAATTTTCTCCACATTTCTGTGGTGGAAAGTTCTGGAATCTGCGTGGATCCACAAATTTCCTTCCACCCCACGTTCCCCAAAGTGTTCCAAGAAAAATGGTACCTCACTTGTGTAAGTCGGCCAAGTGCCCGCGACAGGAAACGGCACAAAACGCAACGTGGTAACACCTCAATTTTGCAGTGAAAAATTACCCTTTTTTGGCAAAGTACCGACCTGTAGTTTTTGAACCGTAGCTCGGCCGGCACCTAGGGAAACCTAGCAAACCTATACATTTTTAAAAACTAGACACCCTGGGAATCCAGAATGGGGTGACTTGACTGCCTCCCACCACGTTCTGTTACCCAGAATCCCTTGCAAACCTAAAAAATTGTTTAAAAAAACACATTTTCCCCACATTTCTGTGGTGGAAAGTTCTGGAATCTGCGTGGATCCACACATTTCCACACACCCCACGTTCCCCAAAGTCTTCCAAGAAAAATGGTACCTCACTTGTGTGGGTCGGCCTAGTGCCCGCGACAAGAAACGGTGCAAAACGCAATGTGGTCACACCTCAATTTCGCAGTGAAAAATTATTTAAAAAAAACACATTTTCCCCACATTTCACATCGGAAGGAAGGAACGAGCACGGAGGAGCAGGGAGGCCAATTTTAAATCATAAGAAATCGAATTTTCTGGCCAAGAGAAACTACTGGTTGATGGATATATACAGATTGACTCAACCGCATCTATAGATATTGGCCTCAAGAAGAATTTATCTTTCAAAAAAAAGAATACTTTATCGACAAAAGAAACCACTTCTATTGACAACGTTGGCCCCTCCGTGCAAATATAAAAACGTGATGTTCTATCCACAAGAACTTTTAAACAACGGTGATCATTACTCATGAAACTGACATCGAATTGAATCGCAATCTATAAGCTATTTCAATACAAAATACAGATACGGAGTCAAATGTCCTTAATGTCCTGAAGAAGGTGTCAAGACTTACAAGCACCGAAATGCCGCGTCGACTTTTTATACTTTGACTATTTTTATATACTGTATTACCGCTTTAGGTGGTTTTTTAATCATTTTGCATTATGTTTTAGAATGTAACCCATTTTGGGAGGCTTAAAATAAATTCTGCATATCTTTTTTATAACTCTTGTGTACGTCAGTTACTTCCCTTTATTTAATTGTGTTGTTGGCTTTGTAATATCCTGTCCAGACTACATAGAGCAGAGTTTAAGTCCAATAAACTCCTCCCCAGTTCACTCCAGCGATCCCAGTCTGCTACAAGTACAACAGGGACCCCCACAATTACGACACCGAAATTCCCCCTCCCTGATATAAATAACAGGGGATCCTCCAACTTTTTGAAGTCCACACATTTTCACACACCCCGCATTCCCCAAAGTCTTCTGAGAAAAATTAGTAAAGTAAAGTCCACATTTGTAAAGCGCACAATCACCCGTAAGGGTCTCTAGGCGCTGGGGGCCGTCGGGAAGATTAAGCGAGCTATTGCCCAGAGTCACATGGTGCTGGGCTAACCTGCCGCCGGAGCCGGGGATCGAACCGTGGTCCCCAGATTCCAACGTCAGTCGCCCTGGCCGCGGCGCCACACCTCTCCCATGGTACCTCACTTGTGTGGGTCGGCCTAGTGCCCGCGACAGGAAACGGTGCAAAACGCAATGTGGTCACACCTTAATTTCGCAGTGAAAAATTACCCTTTTTTGGCAAAGTGCCTAGCTGTAGTTTTTGAGCCGTAGCTCGCCCAGCACCTAGGGAAACCTAGCAAACCTATACATTTCTGAAAACTAGGCACTCAGAGGAATCCAGGATGGGGTGACTTGACTGCCTCCCACCAGGTTCTGTTACCCAGAATCCCTTGCAAACCTAAACAATTGTTTTAAAAAAACACATTTTCCCCACATTTCTGTCGTGGAAAGTTCTGGAATCTGCGTGGATCCACAAATGTCCACCCGCACCACGAGAACAATGGAACCTCACTTGTCTCGGTCAGGCTAGTTCCCGCGAAAGAATACGGCACAAAATGCAACATGGACACATCTCAATTACGCAGTGTAAAATGACCCTTTTTTGGCAAAGTGCCTAGCTATAGTTTTTGAACCATAGCTCTGCCAGCACCTAGAGAAACTTAGCAAACCTATACAGTTCTGAAAACTAGACATCCAGGGGAATCCAGGAAGGGGTGACATGACTGCCTCTCAGCACGTTCTGTTACCAGTAATCCCTTGCAAACCTAAAATGTTTTTAAAAAAGTCAAATTTTCCCCACATTTCTGTGGTGGAAAGTTCTGGAATCTGCATGGATTCACACATTTCCACACACCCCGCGTTCCCCAAAGTCTTCCAAGAAAAATGGTACCTCACTTGTGTGGGTCGGCCTAGTGCCCGCGACAGGAAACAGTGCAAAACGCAATGTGGTCACACCTCAATTTCGCAGTGAAAAATGCCCCTTTTTGGGCAAAGTGCCTAGCTGTAGTTTTTGAACCGTAGCTCGGCCGGCACCTAGGGAAGCCTAGCAAACCTATACATTTCTGAAACCTAGGCATTCAGGGGAATCCACGATGGGGTGACTTGACTGCCTCCCACCACGTTCTGTTACCCAGAATCCCTTGCAAACCTAAAAAATTGTAAAAAAAACACATTTTCCCCACATTTCTGTGGTGGAAAGTTCTGGAATCTGCATGGATTCACACATTTCCACACACCCCGCGTTCCCCAAAGTCTTCCAAGAAAAATGGTACCTCACTTGTGTGGGTCGGCCTAGTGCCCGCGACAGGAAACGGTGCAAAACGCAATGTGGTCACACCTCAATTTCGCAGTGAAAAATGCCCCTTTTTGGGCAAAGTGCCTAGCTGTAGTTTTTGAACCGTAGCTCGGCTGGCACCTAGGGAAACCTAGCAAACCTATACATTTCTGAAAACTAGGCATTCAGGGGAATCCACGATGGGGTGACTTTACTGACTCCCACCAGGTTCTGTTACCCAGAATCCCTTGCAAACCTAAAAAATTATTTTAAAAAACACATTTTCCCCACATTTCTGTGGTGGAAAGTTCTGGAATATGCGTGGATCTACAAATGTCCACCCACATCCTGAGAAAAATGGTACCTCACTTGTCTCTGTCGGCCTAGTGCCCACGAAAGGATACGGTGCAAAACGCAACATGGTCAGACCTCAATTTCTCAGTGAAAAATTACCCTTTTTTGGCAAAGTGGAGCCTAGCTGTAGTTTTTGAACCGTAGCTCGGCCGGCACCTAGGGAAACCTAGCAAACCTATACATTTTTGAAAACTAGACACCCAGGAAAATCCAGGATGGGTTGACCTGACTGCCTCCCACCAGGTTCTGTTACCCAGAAACCCTTGCAAACCTACAAAATTGTCAAAAAAATCACATTTTCTCCACATTTCTGTGGTGGAAAGTTCTGGAATCTGCATGGATCCACAAATTTCCACCCACCCCGCGTTCCCCAAAGTCTTCTGAGAAAAATGGCACCTCACTTGTGTGAGTCAGCCTAGTGCCCGCGACAGGAAACGGCACAAAACGCAACGTGGTAACATCTCAATTTTGCAGTGAAAAATGACCCTTTTTTGGCAAAGTGGCTAGCTGTAGTTTTTAAACCATAGCTCTGCCGGCACCTATAGAAAACTAGCAAACCTATACATTTTTGAAAACTAGACACCTAGGAAAATCCAGGATGGGTTGACCTGACTGCCTCCCACCAGGTTCTGTTACCCAGAAACCCTTGCAAACCTACAAAATTGTCAAAAAAAACACATTTTCTCCACATTTCTGTGGTGGAAAGTTCTGGAATCTGCATGGATCCACAAATTTCCACCCACCCCGCGTTCCCCAAAGTGTTCTGAGAAAAATGGCACCTCACTTGTGTGAGTCGGCCTAGTGCCCGCGACAGGAAACGGCACAAAACGCAACGTGGTAACATCTCAATTTTGCAGTGAAAAATGACCCTTTTTTGGCAAAGTGGCTAGCTGTAGTTTTTGAACCATAGCTCTGCCGGCACCTATAGAAAACTAGCAAACCTATACATTTTTTAAAACTAGACACCGTGAAGAATCCAGGATGGGGCGACTTGACTGCCTCCCACCACGTTCTGTTACCCAGAATCCCTTGCAAACCTAAACAATTGTCAAAAAACATCACATTTTCCCCATATTTCTGTGGTGGAAAGTACTGGAATCTGCATGGATCCACAAATTTCCACCCACCCTGCGTTCCCCAAAGTCTTCTGAGAAAAATGGTACCTCACTTGTGTGGGTCGGCCTAGTGCCCGCGACAGGAAACGGTGCAAAACGCAATGTGGTCACACCTCAATTTCGCAGTGAAAAATGCCCCTTTTTGGGCAAAGTGCCTAGCTGTAGTTTTTGAACCGTAGCTCGGCTGGCACCTAGGGAAACCTAGCAAACCTATACATTTCTGAAAACTAGGCATTCAGGGGAATCCACGATGGGGTGACTTTACTGACTCCCACCAGGTTCTGTTACCCAGAATCCCTTGCAAACCTAAAAAATTATTTTAAAAAACACATTTTCCCCACATTTCTGTGGTGGAAAGTTCTGGAATATGCGTGGATCTACAAATGTCCACCCACATTCTGAGAAAAATGGTACCTCACTTGTCTCTGTCGGCCTAGTGCCCACGAAAGGATACGGTGCAAAAGGCAACATGGTCAGACCTCAATTTCTCAGTGAAAAATTACCCTTTTTTGGCAAAGTGGAGCCTAGCTGTAGTTTTTGAACCGTAGCTCGGCCGGCACCTAGGGAAACCTAGCAAACCTATACATTTTTGAAAACTAGACACCCAGGAAAATCCAGGATGGGTTGACCTGACTGCCTCCCACCAGGGTCTGTTACCCAGAAACCCTTGCAAACCTACAAAATTGTCAAAAAAATCACATTTTCTCCACATTTCTGTGGTGGAAAGTTCTGGAATCTGCATGGATCCACAAATTTCCACCCACCCCGCGTTCCCCAAAGTCTTCTGAGAAAAATGGCACCTCACTTGTGTGAGTCAGCCTAGTGCCCGCGACAGGAAACGGCACAAAACGCAACGTGGTAACATCTCAATTTTGCAGTGAAAAATGACCCTTTTTTGGCAAAGTGGCTAGCTGTAGTTTTTGAACCATAGCTCTGCCGGCACCTATAGAAAACTAGCAAACCTATACATTTTTTAAAACTAGACACCGTGAAGAATCCAGGATGGGGTGACTTGACTGCCTCCCACCACGTTCTGTTACCCAGAATCCCTTGCAAACCTAAACAATTGTCAAAAAACATCACATTTTCCCCATATTTCTGTGGTGGAAAGTACTGGAATCTGCATGGATCCACAAATTTCCAATCACCCTGCGTTCCCCAAAGTCTTCTGAGAAAAATGGTACCTCACTTGTGTGGGTCGGCCTAGTGCCCGCGACAGGAAACGGTGCAAAACGCAATGTGGTCACACCTCAATTTCGCAGTGAAAAATGCCCCTTTTTGGGCAAAGTGCCTAGCTGTAGTTTTTGAACCGTAGCTCGGCTGGCACCTAGGGAAACCTAGCAAACCTATACATTTCTGAAAACTAGGCATTCAGAGGAATCCACGATGGGGTGACTTTACTGACTCCCACCAGGTTCTGTTACCCAGAATCCCTTGCAAACCTAAAAAATTATTTTAAAAAACACATTTTCCCCACATTTCTGTGGTGGAAAGTTCTGGAATATGCGTGGATCTACAAATGTCCACCCACATCCTGAGAAAAATGGTACCTCACTTGTCTCTGTCGGCCTAGTGCCCACGAAAGGATACGGTGCAAAACGCAACATGGTCAGACCTCAATTTCTCAGTGAAAAATTACCCTTTTTTGGCAAAGTGGAGCCTAGCTGTAGTTTTTGAACCGTAGCTCGGCCGGCACCTAGGGAAACCTAGCAAACCTATACATTTTTGAAAACTAGACACCCAGGAAAATCCAGGATGGGTTGACCTGACTGCCTCCCACCTGTTTCTGTTACCCAGAAACCCTTGCAAACCTACAAAATTGTCAAAAAAATCACATTTTCTCCACATTTCTGTGGTGGAAAGTTCTGGAATCTGCATGGATCCACAAATTTCCACCCACCCCGCGTTCCCCAAAGTCTTCTGAGAAAAATGGCACCTCACTTGTGTGAGTCAGCCTAATGCCCGCGACAGGAAACGGCACAAAACGCAACGTGGTAACATCTCAATTTTGCAGTGAAAAATGACCCTTTTTTGGCAAAGTGGCTAGCTGTAGTTTTTAAACCATAGCTCTGCCGGCACCTATAGAAAACTAGCAAACCTATACATTTTTGAAAACTAGACACCTAGGAAAATCCAGGATGGGTTGACCTGACTGCCTCCCACCAGGTTCTGTTACCCAGAAACCCTTGCACACCTACAAAATTGTCAAAAAAAACAAATTTTCTCCACATTTCTGTGGTGGAAAGTTCTGGAATCTGCATGGATCCACAAATTTCCACCCACCCCGCGTTCCCCAAAGTCTTCTGAGAAAAATGGCACCTCACTTGTGTGAGTCGGCCTAGTGCCCGCGACAGGAAACGGCACAAAACGCAACGTGGTAACATCTCAATTTTGCAGTGAAAAATGACCCTTTTTTGGCAAAGTGGCTAGCTGTAGTTTTTGAACCATAGCTCTGCCGGCACCTATAGAAAACTAGCAAACCTATACATTTTTTAAAACTAGACACCGTGAAGAATCCAGGATGGGGTGACTTGACTGCCTCCCACCACGTTCTGTTACCCAGAATCCCTTGCAAACCTAAACAATTGTCAAAAAACATCACATTTTCCCCATATTTCTGTGGTGGAAAGTACTGGAATCTGCATGGATCCACAAATTTCCACCCACCCTGCGTTCCCCAAAGTCTTCTGAGAAAAATGGTACCTCACTTGTGTGAGTCGGCCTAGTGCCCGCGACAGGAAACGGTGCAAAACGCAATGTGGTCACACCTTAATTTCTCAGTGAAAAATTACCCTTTTTTGGCAAAGTGCCTAGCTGTAGTTTTTGAACCGTAGCTCGCCCACCACCTAGGGAAACCTAGCAAACCTATACATTTCTGAAAACTAGGCACCCAGGGGAATCCAGGATGGGGTGACATGACTGCCTCCCTCTACGTTCTGTTACCCAGAATCCCTTGTAAACCTAAAGCATTGTCAATGAAATCACATTTTCCCAACATTTCTGCGGTGGAAAGTTCTGGAATCTGCGTGGATCCACAAATTTCCTCCCACCCAGTGTTCCTCCAGGTCTCCGATTAAAATGATACCTCACTTGCGTGGGTGGCTCAAGGACCCGTGACAGGCAAGGGCCCAAAACCTATTGAGGCGACATCAAAATAACCTATCACAAACCAACCTGGTTTTGCAAGGGGGTCCCATGAGTTTTTGGCCCCAGGCTTGGCAGCCATCTAGGGAAACCTACCTAACCCACACATTTTTGGAAACTAGACACCCAGGGAAGTCCAGCGTGGTATGGCTTGCATGGGTCCCCCATCATTCTCCTGCCCAGAATCCACTGCAAACCTCAAATTTTGATGACAAATTCCCTTTTTTCTCACATTTCTTTGTGGTAAAGTTCTGGAATCTGCGTGGATCCACAAATTTCCTCCCCCCCAGCATGCTCCCAGGTCTCCCGATAAAAATAATACCTCACTTGTGTGGGCAGGCATAGTGGCTGCAACAGAAAATGGCCCAAATCGTACCATGGAGACTTCAAAATTACCTATAGCAAGACTACCTGGTTTTGGGGGGGCACCTGAGATTTTGGCCTCAGGCTCGGCGGCCATCTTGGAAAATGTACCAAACAGAAACATTTTTAAAAACTAGACACCCGGGGGAGTCCAATGAGGTGTGCTTGCATGGATCCCCCAAAGTTTTCCTACCTAGAATACCATGCAAACCTCAAATTTAGCTGAAAAAAACACATTTTCCACATATTTGTGTGTGGAATCACTGTGCCGGCACAAATTTCCAACCCCACAGTGTTCCCCTTAGTGTCCGGAGTAAAATGATACCTTACTTTTGTGGGTGTCCAAAGCAGAACTGGCCAAAAACTTATTTTTTTTAAATGTAGCGCTTATAATTCTCGGTGCTATATTCTAAATCCCTATGTTTTGGGCTGTTGCTATTCACAGGCCTTTGGCTCACCCACACAAATGAGATATCATTTTACTCGGCAGAACAAGGGGAACGCTGGGTGGTAGGACATTTTTGCCGGCATGGTGATCCCATGGAAAAATGTATGGAAAAAGTGTTTTTTTTAGCTAAATATGAGGTTTGCAGGGATTTCTGGGTAGGAAAACGTTAGGGGACCCCCCGGGTGTCTAGTTTTCAGAAATGTTTGGTAGTTTCCCAAGATGGCCACGGTGCCCGGGGACAAAAACCCAGGTGACCCCCCTTGCAAAACCAGGTTGTTTTGTGATAGGTCATTTTGATGTTGCCTCAATAGGTTTTGGGCCCCTGCATGTCGCGGGTACTTGACCCACCCACGCAAGTGGGGTATCATTTTTATCGGGAGACCTGGGGGAACTCTGGGTGGGAGGAAATTGGTGGATCCATGTATATTCCAGAACTTTCCCACACAGAAATTTGAGAAAAAAAGTGATTTTTTTCAGCTAAAATTGAGTTTGCAGGGGATTCTGGGTAGGAAAACTTTAGGGGACCCTTGCAAGCCATACCTCGCTAGACTCCCCCGGGTGTCTAGTTTTCAGAAATGTGTGGGTTTGGTAGGTTTCCCTAGATGGCCGCCAAGCCCGGGGCCAAAATCTATTTTTTGGGGGCGGTGGGGGCATTGGTATGTCCATTCTAGGCAGTCCCCACCCCCACACATAAAAAAGCCAGCGTAATCGTTGGTGTAAAGGGGGATTTTTGCCCTCCTGGGGGGGGGGCAGAATGGGGATAATGCCCCCATCTGCCCCCCAGGTGGGGTAGAAAGTCCCCTAGACGCCAGGGAGTTTTTTGTGCAAATTTTAATTAGGGTGGGGTCTGCCCAAAACGGGCATGCCAATGCCACACCCTAATAAAAATTTGGCCAAACAAAATCCCTGGTGTCTAGTGGGATTTTTGCTCCTCCCCAGTGGGGGCAGATTGGGGGCTACTGCCCCATCTGCCCTCAGGGGGGCAGGAAGGCTGTTTTTGTTACCGGGGAGGGGGAGGGGACATGGGCATGCCCGTTTTGGGCAGCCCCACCCTATTTCAAAATTGCCCCCAAAAAATCCCTGGCGTCTAGTGGTTTTTTTGCCCCCCCGCAAGGGGCAGATTGGGGGGTAATGCCCCCATCTGCCCCCTAGGGGGTTCAGAAAGTCCACTAGACACCAGGGAGTTTTTTGGGCAAATTTTAATTAGGGTGGGAACATAAAAATTTGCCCAAAAAAATCCCTGGTGTCTAGTGGGCTTTTTGCCCCCCCGGGGGGCAGATTGGGGGCTACTGCCCCATCTGCCCCCCAGGGGGGGCAGGAAGGCTGTAATTGTTGCGGGGGAGGGGGTGGGGGCATGGGCATGCCCGTTTTTGGGCAGCCCCGTCCTATTTCAAATTTGCCCCCCAAAAATCCCTGGTGTCTAGTGGGCTTTTTGCCCCCCCCGGCTGGGCAGATTAGGGGGTAATGCCCCCATCTGCCCCCCAGGTGGGTCACAAAGTCAACTAGACTCCAGGGAGTTTTTTGGGCAAATTTTAATTAGGGTGGGGTCTCCAAAACGGGCATACCAATGCCCCCACCCTAATAAAAATTTGCCAAAAAAATGCTCTGGTGTCTATTGGGATTTTTGCCCCCAGGGGGAGGGGGCAGATTGGGGGCTACTGCCAGAAATGCTGTAATGGTGGTGGGTGAGTGGGGGCATTGGCGTGCCCGTTTCAGGCAGCCCCCACCCTAAAAAAAACATCAAAAAACAAAACCCTGGTGTTAAGTGGGCTTTCCGCCCCCCCAAAGGGGCAGATTAGGGGCCAATGTCCCATCTGCCCCCCGGGGTGGCAGAAAGACTGTAATGATTCTGGGGAGGTGGGGGCATGGGCATGCCCATTTTGGGCAGCCCCCACCCTTATTTTTACTCTCTAAAAAAAAAACTGATGTCTAGTGGGTTTTCCGCCCCCCCCCCCGAAGGGGCAAATTAGGGGCCAATACCCCATCTGCCCCCCAGGGGCAGAAAGACTGTAATGATTGTGAGTGGGGTTGGGGTATGGGCATGCCCATTTTGGGCAGCCCCCACCCTTATTTTAAATTTATTTGAAAATCCCTGGTGTCTAGTGGGCTTTTTGCCCCCCGGGGGCAGATTAGGGGCTACTACCCCCATCTGCCCCCCCAGGGTGGGCCAAAAAGAATAAATTGTGCCAAATAAAATTGGGGGGAGCAAAGGCCCTTGCCCAGGGGGCCGCTCCCCACTGGTGTCTAGTGGGTGTATCCCTGCTTGGGGATCACCCTCCTGTGGTAATCCCCAAGCAGGGATCCACTGGGAATATTCTCCCCTTTCCAACAATACCTCTCCCGTCTTTCTACGTGCTCAGGGGGCTGAGATAGCCCCCTGAGCGCGTAGAAAGGGAAACTGAAATGGTTCATTTCCGTTTCGGTTTCACTGAGATGATGTCAGCGCGACCTGCGCGCTGATCGTCACTTCAGGGAACCCAGGGGGGCGGGGCCTCGGGATCTGGGGGAGCTCTTCCCCAGCTCTTGAGGCTTTGGGGGAGAAAAGGGAATCCCTCTGGTGCCCGCACCAGAGGGATTTCCTGGGGTGGGTGTCATGACAAGCTGAGCTCGTCATGAGCACACGAGCACTGTGTGCCATGACGAGCTCAGCTCGTCATGAGCACCCAAGGGGTTAAGTAATATTTGGATGTCTTGAAAATCGAAACTTGGAAGAATTTCTGGCAAAAACCAGGCAATGTATTCCTATGGGAGGAAATTGGGTTAACAGTAAATCACGGTTATAATTACTTTTCAGGTTCAGTGCTGGGCTCAAAGATGCAGCACTGTGATCTCTCCTGGTAGCAGGTGAGTAATTTCGATTCTGATGTTCGGATGATTTTTAAGCAATATTTCAAAGTTGCAAAGTCGACACAGAAGAATTTTCAGATAAAACCAGCCAATGTTACCCTATGGAGAAAATCAAGTTATCGGTCTTTGGGGAAGTACTCGGCTAGCAGAGTTAAGGTTCTGTGGGTGGACTCAGGGGTCCCCCAGGGTCAGGTAAGTACAGTTGTTACGCCCACAGTGGCACCGGGGCAGCCGGGTGCAGAGTGAGTAGGCCTAATGTTATCCTATGGAGGATAGGGGGCCTTCGGTTGGTGGCTGCTAGCAGGCAGGCCACGCGGCTGTGGAAACTGAGCTCCTGGTCACTTACACAGGACAAGTGGGGTAGTAGCATAGGGTAGATGCTCTACTTCCAGTGGCACTCAGGCGGCTGGGTGCAGGTTGCTTTTGGGCCTTCGGCACCCAATGTTATTCAATGGGAAAGGTGGAAGTTGAACAAAGGTGGCAGGCACGGGGACAGAGATTCTTCAGGTGCAAACACCACTTCGAGAGGTAAGTTGGGATCTTGGAGGATAGGTAGACACCCAGGAGTTGGGCACAGGGTGCCGTGGGGCGCCGGGTGCTGGGGTGTTATATGGCGCCGGGAAATCTTACCCTCAGCTGGCCGAGGTTGGGAGGGTCCCTTGTTGTGAGGCTGCCGGCATCGTCAGGAGCGTTGAGGAAGGTCCTTGGGCGCTGAATTCGTGTTCACAATCTCCACGGGACATCCTCGTGGTCATTGTCAACTCAGGCACAGGCCGGGCTCGGCGGGTGCCGAGTGTGCTGGATTCGTGGTTCCTGGCTGGCACCAGGGGTGTTGCTCGTGGGAGTCCCAGTCTTTAAATGAGCAAGGCAGGCAGGTCCTCCCGGGTTTTCGAGGGTGCTGTTCGCAGGAGACGCCAGGGTTTAGCAAGAGCAGGTTCAAGGATCAACAGGCCTGTGGGGCTGGGGCCAAGTCAGTTGGTGTCGTCCTTTTGTTAGCAGCTGCACAGCTAGTCTTCTTTCTTCTTGTTCTTCTTGTTCTTCTTCTTGTTTCAAAATCGGGATCTGAGGAAGGAAGGTTCAGGGTGCCCCTAAATACAAAATGCAGGGGTGTTACAGGTAGGGCAAGGGCAGGGACCAATGGGTTCCTGTCCTGGGTTAAGTACACCCCCGATCCTGCTCCTCTCTTGTGGGAGGGGGGCAGGGGCCTATCTCTGATTGGGTTGGGCTCCCCATCCTCAAGATACCGGGAGCCCGGAGTTGTGCTTCACCTCGCCTCTCCCACCTGAGGGGTGGAGTTGGCAGAGGCTGGCACACCCACTTTCCTCACTTAGGGTTTCCAACCTGTCTTCCCACGAGACTGGGGGTCAGAACCGGTGGGGGCCAGATGCTGAGTACAGCAATTGGCCTGGGGAAGCTCACAAAAGGCGGCTTGCCTTTGAAGCTTCCCCTGCCCATCCTGGGAGGGGAGGCTTGACACCTCGTCCCAGGGTGTGCAAGCTCTCAACCCAGGGGTCCAGAAACATGTCTGGTGGTGGCAGCCTTGGTAGCCACGCAGTCAGGACACTGGTAGTTGGTTAGGTATCAGGGGGCATCTCTAAGATGCCCTCTGTAGTGCATTTTACATTAAATCCTACACTGGCATCAGTGTTGGTTTAATGTGCTGAGAAGTTTGATACCAAACTTCTCAGTCTTCAGTGTAGCCATTATGGTGCTGTGTAGTTCGTAATGACAACCTCCCAGCACCATATACTCTTAATGGCATACTGCACTTACAGTGCCCAGGAATGGCCCTTGGTACTGTAGGGGCACAGGGCTCATGCACCTGTGCCCACACCACTGGCATAGGGCACCTAGCTAGTGGGGTGACTGAAGTATGCCAGGGCAGTGTGTTTGTGGGCATGGCACACAGGGATGTGTGCCATGTCGACTCTCTGTTTAGTTCTGCGCCAAGACACTCAGCCTGCAAAGGCAGTGTGAGTGTGTCAGGGTACAGGGGTCCTAAGGGTGGCACAATAAGTGCTGCACCCCTTAGGGGCCTTCTCTGGTCACAGTGCCCTGGGTACCTAGGGTACCATTTACGAGGGGCTTACCTGTGGCCAGAGATGCCAATTGGGTTTATGTTTCAACACAGTTTTAGGGAAGGAACACAGGCCCTGGGCACCTGATTGGCAGGACCCCAGGGCACACTCAGTCAAAGTACATCAGCAATTCAGCGAAATGCGGAGGCATACCTTGCAAGAAAGATGGCACTTTTTCACACAACCACCCCCCCAAATGAAAGGTGATCAGACTAACCTTGCCCTAGGTAGTCTTCATTGTCTAAGTGGAAGAACCTGGAAAGTCCATCTGCATTGGCATGGGCAGTCCCAGGTCTGTGTTCCACTTCAAAGTCCATTCCCTGTAGGGAGATAGACCATTTTAGTAGTTTTGGATTCTCTCCTTTCATCTCCATAAGCCATCTGTGAGGTCTGTGGTCAGTTTGAACCAGGAAGTGAGTTCCAAACAAGTAAGGCCTCAACTGCTTCAGGGACCAAACCACAGCAAAGGCCTCCCTCTCAATAGCACTCCAACGCTGCTCTCTAGGGAGAAGCCTTCTGCTTATAAAAGCAACAGGTTGGTCTTGGCCTTCATCATTGGTCTAGGATAGGACCGCTCCTATCCCTAGCTCAGAGGCATCAGTCTGCACTATGAACTGCTTGGTGTAATCTGGTGGTTTTAGAATTGGTGCTGAGCTCATTGCTTCTTTCAGGGTGTCAAAAGCCTTTTGGCAACCAACAGTCCAGTGGATTTTCTTGGGCATCTTCTTGGAGGCAAATTCTGTGAGGGAAGTCGCAATGTACCCATATCCCTTTACAAACCTCCTGTAGTACCCAGTCAAGCCAAGGAATGCACTGACTTGGGTATGGGTTGTTGGAGCGGCAAGTCCAGGATGGCCTGGATCTTGGGCTGTAATGGCTGTAACTGGCCTCCACCAACAAGGTGGCCCAAGTACACCACAGTGCGCTGCCCTATCTGGCATTTTGGATGCCTTGATAGTTAGGCCTGCAGTTTGCAAGGTGAATCAGGTGATGCTGCCAGGTGGAGCTAAAGACAGCAATATCATCAAGATAAGCTGCCCTAAAGGATTCCAACCCAGTCAGGACTTGATTCACCAACCTCTGGAAGGTGGCAGGGGCATTCTTTAACTCAAAAGGCATTACAGTAAACTGATAGTGCCCATCAGGTGTGGAGAATGCTGTTTTCTCTTTTGCTCCTGCGGCCATGCTTATCTGCCAGTACCCTGCAGTTAAGTCAAAGGTACTGAGAAATGTGGATGCCCCCAATTTGTCTATCAGTTCATCGGCTCTTGGGATAGGGGGAGCATCTGTCTTGGTGACAGAGTTGAGCCCTCTATAGTCCACACAGAACCTCATTTCTCTCTTTCCACCCTGTGGATGAGTCTTGGGGACCAGAACCACTGGGCTAGCCCAGGGGCTCTAAGAGGGTTCACTAACCCCTAACTCCAGCATCTTGCTGGCTTCAGCTTTGATGCTTTCCTTGACTTGATCTGACTATCGTTAGATCTTGTTTTTGACAGGTGCACTGTCACCAGTGTCCACATCATGGATACACCAGTTTGTCAGAGCAGGGGTCAGGGAAAAGAGACTAGCATACTGTTGCAAGACTTGCTTGACGTCAGTCTGCTGTTGGGCAGAAAGGGTGTCTGAAAAGCAACTTCGTCCACTGACCCATCTTTTGGGATGTAGGAGAGAAGATCAGGGAGAGGTTCACTCTCTGCTTCCTGTTCCTCATCTGTCACCATCAGCATGGTGATGTCAGCCCTGTCATTGTAGAGCTTAAGGCAGTTCACATTGATAACCCTTTTGGGTGTCCTGCTTGTACCCAGGTCTAATAAGTAAGTGACCTCACTCTTCTTTTCTAGGATAGGGTAAGGGCCACTCCATCTATCCTGAAGTGCCCTTGGTGCCATTGGCTCCAAAGCCCACACCTGTTGCCCAGGTTGAAATTCAACCAGTGCAGCTTTTTGGTTATACCAGTGCTTCTGAAGCTCGTGGCTGGCCTCAAGATTCTTGGATGCCTTTTCCATGTACTCAGCCATTCTGGACCTTAGGCCAAGCACCTAGTCCACAATGTCTTGCTTGGGTTCTTGGAGATGCTTCTCCAAGCCCTCTTTTATAATACAGAGTGGTCCCCTCACAGGATGACCAAACAGAAGTTCAAAGGGGAAAAACCCTACTCCCTTCTGTGGCACTTCCCTGTAAGCGAAAAGCAGGTATGGCAACAGGACATCCCATCTCCTCTTGAGTTTTTCAGGGAGTCTCATGAACATACCTTTTAATGTCTTGTTGATCCTCTAAACAATGCATTCCATCTCCTCTTGAGGTTTTCAGGGAGTCCCATGATCCTACCTTTCAATGTCTTGTTGAACCTCTCAACAAGAACATTGGTTTGTGGATGGCATGGGGTAGTGAACTTATACTGCACTCCACACTCCTTCCATAGGTAAGCAGACATGAAGTTGGAACATCTGTCTGAAACCACCTCCTTAGGAAACCCTACCCTGGTGAAGACTCCCAGGAGGGCCTTGGCTACTGCAGGTGCAGTAGTAGTCCTAAGTGGAATTGCTTCAGGGTACGTAATAGCATGATCTACTACTATTAGAATGAATTTGTTCCCCGAGGCTGTGGGAGGTTCAAGTAGACCCGCAATGTCCATACCTATCCTTTCAAAGGGAACCCCCACCACAGGCAGTGGTATAAGGGGGCCTTTGGGTGGCTACCTGTCTTGCCAAAGGTCTGACAGGTAGGACAGGAGCTAACAAACTCCTTCAACTTTTGGTGCATCTGGGGCCGATAGAAGTGACTAACTAGTGTTACCACTAATCATCCAATGGCTATGGTAACCTCCCCCTCCAGCCTAATGTCACCATAGCCATTGGATGATTAGTGGTAATGGTAACTTCCCTTGTGGGTCCCCTTGGACCCAAGAGTTCAACCTGGTAAGGCTCAAGCTCCATGGGCTCAGTTCCCTCTAGGGTTTCCAAGTCCTCTCCCTGAGGAGAGGGGTCCTGAGTTATTTGCTGTACAGAAGCTGGTCCCCCAGTCTTCTTACCTTTTCTCTTGGTTGGTTGGGCATACTTTCAGGCTCCATAACTACTTTTTCACCCTTCCTCTTGCTCTGTGCTCTGGTTTGCACACACACCAATTCAGGGACACCCAGCTTGGCTGCATGGGTTTTTAACTCAACCTCAGCCCAGGCTGTGGTTTTCAGATCATTTCCAAGCAGACATGCAGCTGGTAACTTTTGAGAGACCACTGCCTGTTTCAGGCCAGTAACCCCCCCCCCTCCCCAGCCTAATGTCACCATAGCCATTGGATGATTAGTGGTAACACTGTCAGCATTGGTGACTGGGTAGGGTTTCCCAATCAAGTATTGCTCAGGTGAAACCAGTGTGTCTTTCACCATAGTGACACTGGTACCTGTATCCCACAGAGCTTCTATCCTAGTTCCATTAACCCAGGGGTATTGCAAATACGTCTTTAAGTTGGGTAGCCACACAGCTACAGTGGCAAACTCAACTTCCCCTTCTAAAACTATAACTGCTTCAGTGTGCATCCTGATTTGCTCTTGGCACATGGTGATTCCATCTGTAGACTTGCCACTCCAGGTGTAGCTGGACTGGGTGCCTTAGGGGCTTTGTTGTGGGGGCAAGATGTATCTACAGTTAAGTGTCCCAACTTCTTACAGTTGTTACACCAAGCCTTTAATGGATCAAAGTTCTTCCCCCTAGAGGGCTGAGGCACTTAGGGATTCGTTTGGGACCCACCCCCCTGTACAGGTTTTTAGGGCCCTTTAGAAGACTCAGACTTTTTATCTTGGGGATTCTCACCACATTTCCCCTGGGGAGGTTTTGTAGCCACCTTCTTCTGGTCACCCCCAGTGACTGTCCTTGTCACCCTTGTCTTGACCCAGTGGTCTGCCTTCTTTCCCAATTCTTAGGGAGAAATTAGACCTAGGTCTACCAAATGCTGAAGCAACTTTTCATTTGTGCAATACTTAATATGTGTTCCTTCATAAACAAATTGTAAAGTCCAGTTAAATAATGCACATTGTTTCCAGTTAACCAACCATTCAGTGTCTTTACTGAGTAATCTACAAAATCAATCCAGGACTGGGTCTGGGTTTTCTGAGCCCCCCTGAATCTGATTCTATACTCCTCAGTGGTGAGCCCAAATCCCTCAATCAGAGTCTTCTTCTTGAGTTCATAGGACCGTGAGAGGGTCAGAAGCCTGTCTTTGCAGTTACCAGAGAACAGTTCCCACAGGAGTGCCCCCCAGAGAGGTTTCTTTAACTTTCTCATATCACAACCTCTCTCAAAGGCTGTGAACCACTTGGTGATGTCATCACCTTCCTCAAATTTAGGGACAATCCCTTTGGGGATTTTAGGATCATAAGACTCTTCTTTATCGTTATTATTAGTATTGCTGCCACCATTGATGGGTGCTAAATCCATCTCTTTCTTTTCCTTTTATAGAGCGAGGAGTCTGGACTCTAGGTCTAATCTCTTGGCCAGCTTTAAAAAACTGTCCTCTTCATTGGGGCTATTCCCAATGTTTTCCCTTGGGCGTGGTCCACATGTACGGTTCTTAGGGTCCCAGAGATTGATTCTTGGAGTTAAGGGTATGGGGGGCCCTTTCCTCCCTAGGGATGACTGGGCAGAGGGATTTGTCCTCCTCCTCCACCTCCATTTCCCCATCTGACTTGTCATCACCATTCTCAGAGGGGTGGTCTTGAGCATACTCAGCGAGCAGCTCCTGAAGCCCTTGTTTGGTTGGATGCAGGCCCATTTGTATAGTTTTAAGTTTGCATAAAGACCTGCATTCCTTGAAAGACAAGTGTAAGTAAGGTGTGAGGTCGAGCTCCTCAACCAGGCCCTGCATGTTATTACCTTCAAAAGTAGCTGGGTTCATTTGAGACATTCTAACCTGACAGTTCTAACCCTCTAACCTGACTACAGTGACTTTTATTTCTTTAAAATTCTATTGTGACTTAAGCAAAGCCCTGACAAGACTTTTAGTATTTTAGAGAAACCAATTTCAGAATTCTAAAGGCAATTTATGAGTTCTGTCATGTGATCAGATGGTAACCAAGTAGTCCAACAAATGCAAGTTTGCATCCCACCGCTGATCCACAAATGTAAGAAAGTGGCTCTGTATATTCTGAACCAAAGTAAGGTCCAGTGTGCACAGAGTCCACAGTCCCCAGAGGTATGGCAGAGGCTACATATAACCCTACTCTCAAAAGTGGTAGCTTGGTCGAGCAGTAAGGCAGTATCAGAGGACAGTGTAAAGCATTTGTTGTACACACTCAGTCAACAAATGGTCTCACACACTCATGACATGAACACTAGGCAAATTGTTTTGTATATAAAAATATATAGTTACTTTGTTTTAGAATCACAGTAGGTATCATAAATACTTTCTCAGAATGAGGTGTTACAATTGAATACTTTCAAATAGCAGTTGACTTTTAAATGCAATAGATACAGTTGTTGCAATGTGCAACACAAGTTAAACACAAAATAACATTGAGCTCAATGGGAAGGTTTAAGTAAATGCAATAAAATAACTTTACGGATGTTTTTCTTACTCAAGGCTGGATCCTGGATTCACCCCTGGTGCATTTCCTGTAAACAGTTGAAATAAATCGTTTTTGTGCACAGGCAATTTTTAAGGAATATTTGTATGTTTTGAAAATCAACACAGAAGAATTTCTGGCAAAAACCAGGCAATGTATTCCTATGGGAGGAAATTGGGTTAACAGTATATCACGGTTATAATTACTTTTCAGGTTCAGTGCTGGGCTCAAAGATGCAGCACTGTGATCTCTCCTGGTAGCCGGTGAGTAATTTCGATTCTGATGTTCGGATGATTTTTAAGGAATATTTCAAAGTTGCAAAATTCAACACTTCGAAGAATTTTCAGAGAAAACCAGCCAATGTTACCCTATGGAGCAAATCAAGTTATCGGTCTTTGGGTAAATACTCGGCTGGCAGAGTTAAGGTTCTGTGGGTGGACTCAGGGGTGCACTTTATCACACCCCCTCGCACTGCTTTTCAGTAGCCCCCTGTGACCCAGTCATACCATCACTGGTCCTTATGCTGTCAATATTGACCATACTAAAATACCATCCTTCATGGTTAGAAGGAACCCACATGATGAAAAGGGCGCCAAGGAAGAGCTACTGATGGGTATTTTTCAACAACCACGAATGATGTACCCTGATTAGTGGACTATTGCCACTGGTTCTCTCACATAGTCGTTTTCTTTGAAATTCGCTTTTTTGACCCTCCACTATTATTTGTATTTTGGACTCAGGGGTCCCCAAGGGTCAGGTAAGTACAGTTGTTACACCCTCAGCAGCACCGGGGCAGCCGGGTGCAAAGTGAGTAGGCCCAATGTTATCCTATGGAGAATAGGGGCCCTTCGGTTGGTGGCTGCTAGCAGGCAGGCCACCTGGTTGTGGGAGCTGAGCTCTTGGTCAATTACACAGGGCAAGTGGGGAAGTAGGGTAGATGCTGCACTTCCAGTGGCACTCAGGTGGCTGGGTGCAGGGTGCTTTTGGGCCTTCGGGCGCCCAATGTTATTCAGTGGGAAAGCTGGAAGTTGAACAAAGGTGGCAGGCACGGGGACGGAGATTCTTCAGGTGCAAACACCACTTCGAGAGGTAAGTTGGGATCTTGGAGGATAGGTAGACACCCAGGAATTGGGCAAAGGAGCCGTGGGGCGCCGGGTGCAGGGGTATTTTATGGTGTCAGGAAATCTTACCCTCAGCTGGTCGCAGTTGGGGGAGTCCCTTGTTGTGTGACTGCAGGCATCATCAGGAGCATCAAGGAGGGTCCTTGGGCACTGGATTCGTGGTCACAATCGCCGCGGGGATGTCCTTGTGGTATTTGTCCACTCAGGCACAGGCCGGGCTCGGCGGGTGCAAAGTGTGCTGGATTCGCGGTTCCTGGCTGTCACCATGGGTTTTGCTTATTTGAGCAGAATCACTGTTCGTGGGAGTCCCAGTCTTTGGATGAGCAAGGCAGGCAGGTCCTCCGGGGTTTTTGAGGTTGCTGTCCGCAGGAGATGCCGGGGTTTAGCAGGAGCAAGTACAAGGATCAAAAGGCCTGCAGGGCAGGAGCTAAGTCAGTTGGTGTCCTCCTTTTGTTAGAAGCTGCACGGCAGGTCTTCTTTCTTCTTGTTCTTTTTCTTGTTCAAAATCGGGATCTGAGGAAGGAAGGTTCAGGGTGCCCCTAAATAGGGCAGGGAACAATGGGTACCTGTCCTGGGGTGAATACACCCCCTATCCTGCTCCTCTCCTGTGGGAGGGGGCATGGGCCTATCTCTGTTTGGGCAGGGCTCCCCATTCTCAAGATGGCAGGAGCCCGGAGTTGTGCTCCACCTCGCCTCTCCCACCCTGGTGGATGGTGTTGGCAGAGGCTGGCACACCCCCTTTCCTCACTAAGGGTTACCCGCCTGTCTTCCCTCCAGGGTCAGAACCATTGGGGGCCAGTTGCTGAGTACAGCAATTGGCCTGGAGAAGCTCACAAAAGGCGGCATGCCTTTGAAGCTTTCCCTGCCCATCCTGGAGGAGGAGGCTTGGCACCTCGTCCCAGGATGTGCATTGTTTCAGGTCCCCGAGAGCAGCAAGCTCTCGACCCAGGGGTCCATAAATATGTCTGGTGGTGGCAGCCTCGGTATCCATGCAGTCAGGACACTGGTAGTTAGGTAGGTTTCAGGGGGCATCCCTAAGATGCCCTCTGTAGTGCATTTTACATTAAATCCCACACTGGCAGCAGTGTGGGTTTAATGTGCTGAGAAGTTTGATACCAAACTTCTCAGTCTTCAGTGTAGCCATTATGGTTCTGTGTAGTTCGTAATGACAACCTCCCAGCACCATATACTCTTAATGGCATCACTGCACTTACAGTGCCCAGGAATTGCCCTGGGTACTGTAGGGGCACAGGGCTCATGCACCTATGCCCACACCACTGGCATAGTGCACCCAGCTAGAGGGGTGACTGAGTTATGCCAGGGCAGTGTGTTTGTGGGCATGGCACACAGGGATGTGTGCCACGTCGACTCTCTGTTTAGTTCTGCACCAAGATACTCAGCCTGCAAAGGCAGTGTGTGTATGTCAGGGTACAGGGCTCCTAAGGGTGGCACAATAAGTGCTGCAGCCCTTAGGGGCCTTCTCTGGTCACAGTGCCCTGAGTACCTAGCGTACCATTTACCAGGGGCTTACCTGTGGCCAGAGATGCCAATTGAGTTTAGGTTTCAACACAGTTTTAGGGAAGGAACACAGGCCCTGGGCATCTGATGGCAGGAGCCCAGGGCACACTCAGTCAAAGTACATCAGCAATTCAGCAAAAAGTGGGGGCATACCAGGCAAGAAAGAGAGAACTTTCTCAACACTCGTGAGGTAGCCCCACCGGGCATCAGTCAAAAAGGCTAGGTCTCAACTGTCTGGGGAAAGTTCTCAGAGTAAATGCCTGGTGGGTGAGCAAGAACAGGGTCGGTGAGGGCAGGTCAAGATCAGGACGATAACCAATGATTTTAGACCAGGAGAGATAGAGCATTGAGAAGGGTCCCACTGAGGCGACCATCTTGAGGTCAGGAAAGGGGGATGAACCCTTGAAGTTTGAATTCAGATGGTCCCCATGATTCTCAGTTAGAGGCAGAGCAGGGGGGGATGAGGAACCACCAGTTTTGTGGAGCCACGGGCAGAATATCGTCGACAGGGGCTGAAATTCTGAACATCATGAAGTTTACAACTGGTACTGGCTCATTGCAAGATAAGCTGGTCTCAGGCTGAGAGTATTGGCAGATAGCCCACCCCCAGCTTGTTATAAAGTGAATGGATGAATTGAGCTTAACGTTGCAGCAATTTCAGATGGCTGTATTGCTGATTTAATTTTGCCGAGGTCTAAGTCTGGGGCACCTTCTTAGAGTCAGGCAACGCACTGAGGGAGATCGGCCAGCTTAAAAGATCAATTTTCTAGCAGAAATGTTCCCCATAAACAGCATACCAAGCCTTATCACAGTAAATGCTCAAAATTGGCAGTAGACTGCAGCGCAGCTCCGCAGGAGAAGATTACGCACATCCTGTACCTTTCAAAAAGCCGCCATCTTAGGGTCAGGCCGCTCAAGTTAAAAGTCACTCATAGTGCAAACTTTCTTTAGCGTAGTAACAAAGGTTGCTATACCTTGTCGAGAGGTTAGGTCGTTCACATCACCTGAAACGAGTACTCAGGAGGGCAATCCGGTTCTTTCCCGTGCCTTCTGTAATGATTTTAACAATGTTCCCCGTCATCCGCCATTTTGTTCCTGCATGTTGCTTCGGATGGCGGTGTAGCAGTGGTAATAGTACTTCAACCGGCACCTTTCCTAAAATCTCGATGTTACCCGCAGGAGCAGCGCTTCATCATAGACCTAAGCCTGGTGCTTAGGTTTAAAAGCGGTCTTGGGAGCTCCGGAATCCAAGCATGACGTCCTGGGGGCATCAACAGCATGTGCATTCGTCCGCCTGCGGCCTAAACTGAAGCAATTAGGTGGTGTAAAGTGCGTGGTTAGTCTAATCAAATTAGGGGAATCAATGTGGACATATGGAAGTGACAATCGGGTCGAGAAATGGCACTTCAGTCACTGAATGTTGATAGCTAAGGAGAGCAATTGGCAGGGCCGTAAAGGAGGCGACTGATGGTGTCCAGCTAACTATTGTTTAATTTTGGGGACTGTGGTTGTGCTTCAAGCAAGCCTCGAGTTTTGCGTACATTTAATTATGTCTTTCAGAGAGAAATGATCATATGAAGATTTCCTTGACCAGCCACTAGTAAGGCACTGATATGATCTCAATGGTACTCCAGCTGAGGGCACTTTAGCTCAAGTAGTCAGCATAATCACTCCTCGAGAATTATTAGACAATCCTATACATTAATCATGAAGGATGATGATGTAAATTACTTGGTAAACCTGAAGACATCCGTATTATTTATGTAAAGCAGTTAACTTGTTAGTGTAATGATAGTCCCTACGAGGTGGAAAACTATTTAATACCTTTCACTTGTTATCTGTTTCAAAGTGAACACTATTTTCCAAAAAATGAAAAGCCTTGAATCTGACAGCAGGCCAAATGTAGCTGGTAGTTACTACCAAACATCAAAAATCAGGTAATAGTACAGTGGTCAACAATCTGGTATTCAGTCAAAATATTGAGTTGAAAATATCGACTTACACTAACATTGAGTTTTAAATATCTTGATACAGAAATATCGACAGCAAGAATATTGTGGTCAAGAATATCGACTTTACGAGTGCTACTGGGTAGGAGTCACGGGGGAGATGTCAACAGTGCTGGGCATCCAAATACAACCAGACGCATGCTGGCACCTGCTGGGGGTGACAGGGGAAGATAGGTAGCCCACACACATTAACACTTGGCTCATGATGGCCTCAGTGATAGCAAAACAAAATGTAGTACGGCTGTGGGGGGCACGGGACACACCAAAACTCTCTGATTGGAAGGTGGATATGGATTGGTGACGATTGGCAGAAAAAGGTGGTATATGAGAGCAGAGGATGCCCAAAGAAGTGGGGGAAAATCTGGAGTGCGTGGGAGATATACAGGTCCTAATAGGGGGAGGGGGAGGGGGAAGGACACTAACCTGCATCAGCAGGAAGCAGGAGGCCCAATAGTATGATGTATCATGTCTAATATTGTCGAACCCTCTTTCATGTTTGTATACCAAATGCACTCCATATATATCGAAAGCTGTACAGAATATCTCTGGCTGACCACTATGGGCTCCATTAGGATGAAGGGCATATCGCCCCCCTGGGCCAGCGGTAGCCACCGCCGGCCCGGCGGGGGCGATCCGCCCGCCATCGACTAGCGACCGGGCGGAAAAGGCTGCAATATGGTGGCGGTGTCTGTTTGACACCGCCAGCCATATTACAATGTGCTTTTGGGAATGCCTTTCCGTGGCAGCATTGCGGCCACGGAAAGGCATGTGGAGTCTGCTTGGGGGCCCGTTGCAAGCCCCCAGGGACTCTGGGGGGGAATGGGGGGTGCATATGGGGGTACCTATAGTACCCCCCGCAGTTCCATGCACAACATTGCAGGCTCCGTGCGGTATCTGCCATGTTGTGCATGAAAGTGCACAACATGCCTTCCTGGCATTGTGGTGGGCGGTGCTGAGTGCACCGCCTGCCACAATGTCAGGAATGCTTGATGCGCCCGCCACTGTGGCGGGCGCATTCTAATAGAAGGCACGAGACCCCCACCCTTATGACGGGCGGTCCCTCTGTACGACGGGATGGCGAGCGGACAAAGTCCGCCCGCATCCTAATGTGCCCCTATAACTTGTAAGAATGGATTGAATCTTGTTCAATAAAAATAATTAAAAAATAAAAGAATATCGACTTTAAGGTGATAAATATTGATTTTAAAAATATAGAAGTCATTAATATGGCTCGCAAAAATAAAGTTGTTTACAATATCGATTTTTTAATTAGTGTTATGTATTTTAGTATATATTTTAAATGTATGTCATTTTTTTGTATAAGTATTGTTTATGTTTTTTAATATATGTGTTGCATTTTTTGTAGTTATTAATTTTATTTTAATTAAATGTTGCATTTTTTACTACCGTAGCGGGTTGTGGGTTTATAGGGGAATAGGGTAGGAAGTAATTTAATTATAATAAATTAAAGAATATTTTGTATTCATTATTATTTATTTAACAGAGTTTCTATAATATTAATTATGTTTTTAATTTTATGGGGTAAATTTTACGTGCGAGTTGTGAGGTTTATAGGGGTATAGTGTGGGACGTAATTTATTTGTAGTTAATTAATAATTAGTTGTTAATAAATATTAATTTATTAATTGACAATTAATTATGGTAATTGTGTAAAGCGTTTTAGATGTTGGTTGTGGGGTTTATCGGGGTAAAGGGTGGGAGGTAATTTATTTTTTAATAATTCATAATTAGTTGTTAAATATTAGGTAATTGATTATTAAATATGGAAATTATGTAATTAATTTATAGTTGGGTTGTGGAGTTTTTAGGGGTATAGGGTGGGAAGTAATTTATTTTTAATTCATTCATAATTAGTTGATAATTAATATTAATTAATTAATTGGTAATTTATTAGGGTAATTGTTTAATTATTTTATTGTGTTTGGGTTTTGGATTTATGGGGATGAAGGGTGGGGAGTATATTAATTTTACTTACTTTATAATTATTTGTTAAATACTCTTAGTTATTTAACTGAAAAAAATAATAATTATGTAATTCATTTTTTTGCAGTTTAATTTTAGGTGTGCGTTGTGGGGATTTTAGGTGTAAAGGGTGGGAAGTTAATTAAATATGTGTTTTAATTTCTTTTTTAAATAATAATATTTGTTTTGTTGATAATTAATTATGTTAATTAGCCAAATATATATATTTTGTTGTGAGTTGTGTGGTGCTATGGGCCAGGAAAAAAGAGACTACATTTATGTAATTATTAATGTATTTGTTAATAAATAATTTCTAAATAAAAATATTTGTTTAAAAAAATTCATTTTATTTTATTTAATATAATATTTGTAGATATTTGTGATACGTATTTAACATTGTAATATGTTTTAATTTTTTTATTTTTAATATAAAATATATTTTTATTTACATTTTTAACATATTTATATATTTTTTAAATACTTTAAAAAGATATATTTTTATTCTGTTGTTGATATTGTGTTTATTTTCAATGTTGAAATGACTGGAGTCCAACACTTTCCCTACTGTCTGTTTCACTCATTGGAGTAGGAATAGTAATGTTTACTCCTTCGCTAGCCAACACTTTCCCTCCTGTTGCAATCATTGGATTGGGAATAGTCATGTTTACCCCTCTGCTATCCAACACTTGACCTACTGTTGCACTGACTGTAGTGGGAATAGTACATTTTACCTCTCCGCTATCCAACACTTTCCCTGTTGTTGCACTGACTGGAGTGGGAATAGTAAATGTTATCCCTCCGCTATCCAACACTTTCGATATTGTTGCACTGACTGGAGTAGGAAATTTAAGTTTAAAGATTTTTAAATACTTTAATGTTTTAATTTATTATAGAATGTTTTTTTAAATAGATGTTATGTTATTCGAATATATATATTCACTGAAAAAACCATAGGTTATAGACCATATATAGTTAGGAATTAGCATTTAGAAAACCTTATTTTACTCACACAAAACCATTGAAATTCCATATATAGTTAGTTGCACTAACTATATATCGCGCACCCGCAATCCACTGCTGATGATGTCACATATTACATCATTCATGACATGGTCAGTGACATCACTGATGACATCACTGATGACATCTCAAATGACATCACTGATGACATCACTGATGACATCTCAAATGACATCACTGATGACATCATGACACACCAATACCAGTTACTACATACGCACTCACTGATTCCTACGTCTACACACACATTCACTCATTCACCCATACAATCACTCATACATACAGTCACTCATTATTACAACACTATCATATGCACTCATACACCTATGCAGACAGTCACACACTGCCACTCATCCATGGAGTTACTCACACACCAAGTCAGTCCTGTAAAGAATCAATCACACTTCCATTTCTTCATCTATACAGTTAAACACAGAACACCATACTTCAGTGACATCACTGATGACATCACTAATGACATCTGAAATGACATCACTGATGACATCTCAAATGACATCACTGATGACATCATGACACACCAATACCAGTTACTACATACGCACTCACTGATTCGTACGTCTACACACACATTCACTCATTCACCCATACAATTACTCATACATACAGTCAGTTATTATTAGAACACTATCATATGCACTCATACACCTAGTCAGTCCTGTAAAGAATCAATCACACTTCGATTTCCTCATCTATAGTTAAACACAGAACACCATACTTTTCACACATATACTAACACATACTTACTCTCTTATACAATCACTGATACAAGTACACATTGATATGCACAGAGTCACACACCTCCCAGCCAGCCACACACACACTCAGTCTTCCATACATCCACTCATTCTTCAATATGTAAAACGTATTTAAACTTTACAAAAACACACAGACACTAGATGATGTCATCAGTGATGTCATTTGAGATGTCATCAGTGATGTCATCAGTGATGTCACTGACCATGTCATGAATGATGTAATATGTGACATCATCAGCAGTGGATTGCGGGTGCGCGATATATAGTTAGTGCAACTAACTATATATGGAATTTCAATGGTTTTGTGTGAGTAAAATAAGGTTTTCTAAATGCTAATTCCTAACTATATATGGTCTATAACCTATGGTTTTTTCAGTGAATTTTCAAGGTTTTGTAAATGCTAATTCCTAACTATATATGGTCTATAACCTATGGTTTTTTCTGTGAATTTAATTGGTTTTTTAACAGCTAATATCTGTAGCTGTAAAATGTATTCTTCTTTAAATCCCAAAATATATTTTATATGTTTATGAATAAAAAATTTTTTAAATATTTTTTTTTCTTCGTTCCCGCTTCGCGAATCGGGAAGCTTCCCGTTAGCTGACCTTGATGCCGCGAAATAGACCGCGAGCCGGTAAACGTTTCTTTACCGCAAGTGCCGCGTTAGAAAACAACATCGTGACGCCTCCCGTCCGCATGACGTTTCACGTTGTCGCGTGATACGTCATATGACGTGCTACGTTAGCGAACTGGTACGCGAAGCGAGTCGCAAAGCGCAGGTTTCTGGAAGCAAACCGGGAGGCCCTGCAAAGCGCTTAACGTAAACACAGCAAGTCATGTGACTTGGTAATAACACTTTTCATTGGTTCATTTCACTTTTGGTTTCCTAATGATGTAAGACTAGGTCATATAATCTAAAATGAACACTTTTGATTGGTTGAGAACTCTTGTTTTTCCCAAATGATGAAAATCCCTCCTTCTTTCCTCACTCTGACTTTCATCATTGTGAGAGAAAGACCCTTTGTGATCACTGAGCAATGGCTTCTTTAGTAGCTTCAGCTGGTGCTTCCCCACCACCTCCACCACATCCAAGGAAGAGTGGACCACCTGCTCAAGTTATAATTCAACAAGAAGAGGAAGAAGAGGAACAGGACGACGAGCACGAAGAGAGGCAGTTTTTGCCTGAGCAGCCCAGGACGTCTCACCGGAAAGAAAACTTCATTTGGCAATTTTTTAAAATTCCCAAAGGTCAGAAAAAAGTAAATGCAAGATACGTAACTTGCCTTATATGTCAAGATAGACTGTCCAGAGGAACCGAGAAAAAATACAGTTTCGGAAACTACACAATGCATCGCCATATGACTAGGTGGCATCCTAACAACTACAGTGCTGCACAGTTTCGGAACGACCTAGATAATCTCCCTATTATGGCCAGAAGATCTGTTGTACCGGAAGTAACGGGACCAGAGGGCAGGGAGATGGTGCCAAATATACAAATGAAATTTGGTGAAGTAAAACACATCTGCGTATTTTGCGATGGATTCATTTCCTACGGAGAAAGAAGCATCACTCTGATCAACAGAGCTATTGACTATCATATGCAAGTTTGTACGAAACGCCCAAAATAATAAATACTTCTTTTTTTGTTTTGTTGCTCCTGTTGAGCCCTTTACAATGAATCGTTTTCATTGCCCCCTCCAAGAAAAACCCAAAAAAATATAAAACTGTTCAGAAAAATTCAAAAAAAGTAAAAAAATGTTCCGAAAAATAATAAAAAAAATATAAAACAACAAAAACAATAAAAAAAAAGTTCTTTTCAGAACTACCTCCCCGTTATTAAAAAATTGGTACAATATTTGGAACTGTGCCAACCTCTATTTCTCTTAGTTCGCTTCCCAGTTCGCTCGCCGGTACGCGAACCGGAAGCGAACCAAAAACAGTAAGTATAAGGGAAGGAAACAGACACTTATGTTAAAAGAAAGACAGCTATAGGGGAGTAAACTAGAGATACTATTACCCGTAATCCACTGCTGATGATGTCACATATTACATCATTCATGACATGCTCAGTGACATCATCAGCAGAGGATTGCGGGTTTTTTGGCAACGTGCCTTATCCACGGTTTAATAACGCTGCCTTTTGCTTTATATAAGTTTTCAAATTGTATGAAATATATACCAATAGGTCGTTATGAACCTTTAGGTAGTGCTTTTCTTCATGAGGTCTGGTCGCTTCCATACACATACAGATGTTTCAAAGATGATCAAGAAGTTTATCTGAATGGAGAGGAATGCACTGAGACGCCAGATCATTCACTAATGTGTAGGCACATACAGTTACACGGTTCATGCAACAAACACCGACCAAATATGGCTTGCGTGTTGCAAGGCACGCCAGTTCCTGCTATCATCCCCACGTTCAAGTTGTTGGAAAATGGTAGTTATTTGATGCTCAATAATGAAGATTGTTCTGAGTTAATTAAAAGTATTCCTTTTATCGTAACAGTAAGTGAACGGGTTATTTGCTGCAGAAATGTTCTATTTCCTCCCACACATGAACATAGGGAGTTTTCAATCTGGCCACAAATACCAACCTTGGGACAGATTTCAACGGCATGGCAAGAATAAGAGCTCTTTTGTCTCAGAGAGAGGTGGCCTTGAGTTCGGCCCGTGAAACTTTCGTGCTTCACATAGCGAACACCCGTACAGAGGTGCAGACCCTTTTCAATTCAGTATTGCCTTTCAATTTCAGCAAGATGGTTCCGACTATCTTTAACGCATCCTCCACAAAGGCCCTGGCGCACTTTTTTAAAGTTGTTACCAGTGGTCTCGTGACTTCATTTGAGAAAATCTTTGGAGTCATCCCTGCTTCCTTTCATTCTATTTTCTCCACTCTGGTTCGTGGATTGGCATTTTTACTTGCATTACCAGCGGACGCTCTTGTGCTTTTTTACATTTTTAAATATGGATGTCCCTCCTATGCAACCTCCCACCCTGCAGCTGCTGACACTGTTCCGCAATCGCATGCTAGAATATTATGGCACAATGCCGTTGGCGATATTAAGCACGGCATATGGATTATCTTTTCGATTCTCCTACTTCACCTGTGTCCAGCCTGTATTTCACTGCCTGACCTGTGATTTCGATTGGGCCATTGATTTGTGTCTCTGCGGACCGGTTTCTCCTGACGTCGACTTTAATCAGCTGATGACTCCTATCATTACTCACGAGTTGGTTTGTCCTGGCGAAAGGATTATGGCTGTGGCATTGATGCATGGACTACTTGGTCCCTGGAATTTACTGGCGGCAGCACAGTCTTTCTTGGAACAGAGCTTTCTTGAAAACCCACCGAGCTGTCCTCTGATGGTGATAGAGGATCTGGTGCTGGGAGAGCACGTATGTTCTTTTCCGCTTTTAAATTGGATGGCTGAACTGTTTTCGGATGAAGACGGTGACTTCCTATTGGAGGCTGTTGCAGCTTATTTTGCATACACAGTTATGTCATAGACCTTTTTCATGTTTGATATGCTGAGTACTAGCATTTCATTGACAATTCATTGACTTATTTGTCAAGTTTTTATTATTTACCTTGCCTATTGGCTTAAGACTCGATAAAGTACTTGGCTGTTTTATTTTTCTTTAGCATTAAATTTTCCTAGTTTTTAATGCTTTACCTTGCGGACCGTCCACATATAAACTTGCAATCTGCTCTCATGAGATGGCACTTCTATTATCTTATTCAGTTCGTTTCCGGATCATGGGGAGGTGTCATCTAGGTCCTGGATATCTTTACACCGTGTTAAGTTAGCATGGGCTCATTACCGGTTTAAACGCCATTTTTCCTTTTTTGCAACTTCTGCACACGACACTTAGTTGTTGCTTTAGCTTTCCACCTAGTAGTTCATCGTGGTTTACATGAGAATAATATGTTATTGCTCTACTATCTGCTTTGCTTGTTAAACTATATCTGTACAGCGAGTGCTAAAGTTTCAAGAACAACACGATACAGAATTGTTATGAGGTCTGATCTCCACGACTTCATACTCATAACATAAGTGCAACTTCTGCCAATTCTGGGCATGAGGCGGGTTTTATATTGCTTTGCCGAACACACATACACAACAGTTGATGCGGTTCACATGAAGAGAGAGCTGGTGTATGCTGATGTGATTCCTTCAAATCTAAGACACTAAAGTATGGGCACGCCCTAAACCAACACAAAGAGACCTTCTTAGCAAATAATATAATATGTGTATTAGGGAGGGTGAGATATAAGCAGCCGCGGGCCGTGGAGGGAGTTACGGTGAGGCAGGGAGGCGGGGAGGGGGAGAAGCAGGGTGGAGCCCTCTCTACCTTGCCCCTGCCCCTCCCCCTCCTCGCCTCCCTGCCCCACCGTAACTCCCTCCACGGCCCGCGGCTGCTTATAAGTGTTGCTAACTCTTATTCATTTACAGCATGTTAACATACTGTCACCATTCGCTTTTTATGTACTAGTAACTATGCTGGTAATTTTGCTACTGATAATATGTGTACTTGTATTCTCCACCCTGCTTCTCCCCCTCCCCGCCTCCCTGCCTCACCGTAACTCCCTCCACGGCCCGCGGCTGCTTATAAGTGTTGCTAACTCTTATTCATTTACAGCATGTTAACATACTATCACCATTCGCTTTTTATGTACTAGTAACTATGCTGGTAATTTTGCTACTGATAATATGTGTACTTGTATTATCTAAGATACTACGCCTGAGAAGACGGCATTAGTAAATAAACATTTCAAATACACATGTGTTCTTCTTAACTCCATGTTCTGGTTTCTAAGAAATATATAACGACCGACTGTTCATGAGTTCCACGTATCCTGAGGTACTATAAGTTCATATTCTGGATTGTCTAAACATTGAGAGTTTGTTATATCCAATTTGACACTGTACCTAGCTTACTAAGGAGTTTTTGATTACTAAAGTGAGTTTTGGGACACCCTAATTCGCCGAGGTTCCAATCCTCTGTCCACAGTTCTGTGTGAGAACAGAAACCCTGCGACAGGGGCACCCCCGACCCTTGCTGGAGCTTCATCACACTTGCGATACAACTCCAGCAATGCGCCACCTTTACGGCACAGATACATCACGCATCTGTGCTGTTTTTGCCCCATGATGCGCCGCATTGTAAATGCAGCACACCATAGGTGACGGAACAGCGGCACAGAATGACTAACACATCCCTGGTGATGCGCCAGTCATCATAAATGTATCCCTATGCTTCTTATCTTGTTAGAGATGAACCGCCATATGTATCATCAAGGTTTTTTGCATTTCCTAAATAGTGAACTTTAAGGAATAAATAGCGATTCTTTACCATTCCTAGTTTGCGATTAGCTATTTGCTAATTACAAATTACCCATTCATTTCCTTCATTTCCATAGGGCGGTTGGACTCACTTTTAGCTCGAACGGCTGAATGGATTTCCACGAAACTTGGCAAAATTGTAGGGACTGGTAGCCCGATGTGCCTTTGCTATGTCTCAAGATATATGCTCCAGTGGTACGAAAATTAACTTTGAAAAATATATATTGGGCTACATTGGCCTATATATATGTTGGAGCCCAAATGTAGCCCAATGTAGCCCAATGAAGCCCAATGTAGCCCAATGTAGCCCAAAGATGGCCGCCAGACACACAAAAAAACAAATGTAGCCCAAATATCAGCCAGATGTAGCCCAACTATAGCCCAGTGACAGAATGACCAATCAGCTTCGCAAACCTCCGTTACGCGAAGCGGAGCGCTGTTACAGATATATATCTTTTTTTGAACGTTAATTTCTCAAAATCCACTGGAGCACATATATTGAGACCTAGCAAAGGCACATCGGGCTACCAGTCCCTAATATTTTGCCAAGTTTCGTGCAAATCCATTCAGCCGTTCGATTATTATTATTATTATTTTTTTTTGCCCCGCGGGGCCCTTTTAAAACCTCCACATCAAACCTAGGGGGTCAGCGAGGATCTACTATGCCCCCTTATAGTTATTTCCCCCTTTGTTTTGACCTCCTCTTGTCTCTCGATCCTACCGAGAGACAAGATGGCGGCCGCTACGGACTTTTTGGAATGTTGACAGACGCCGGAGAACCAATCAGCTTCGCTTCACAAAGCTCCGTTGCGCGAAAAGTACGCGTCCTGGGACGCTGCCAGGTCCGCTGTTACAGATATATATCTTTTTTTAAACGTTAATTTCTCAAAATCTACTGGAGCACATATATTGAGACCTACAAAAGGCACATCGGGCTACCAGTCCCTACAATTTTGCCAAGTTTCGTGCAAATCCATTCAGCCGTTCGGGCTAAAAGTGAGGCCAACCGCCCTATGGAAAACTCAATGTTAAAAACACGTTTTGGGACCCCCCTTTTTTCTCGGCCCCCCCTTGACGAACCCCCCCCAAATTTTCAAGGGCTGCTCAGAAACAAAATGTGCCATTTTCCAGAAAATTTCAGCCAATTCCGTCCACAAACGCCAAAGTTATTAGACATAGAATTTTCAAAAATCCCATAGAGAAAAAATCCTAACTATATATACCTACTGGCGACCGCCAGTAGGTAATATATATATATATATATATACATATATATATATGTATATATATAATTTTTTTATATAATTTTAAAATTATAAAATACATTAACATTATTAGTTTAATAATTGTTTCAAAGTAAATCTCTCTCTCTCTATATATATATATATATATATATAGAGAGAGAGAAATTATTATATATGTTTGGTTAACTTTTTTTAATTCATTTTATTTGTTGTGTTTGTTAAAATGTATATTAAATCTATTTTTTTAATATATATATATATATATACATATATATTACGCTCCATGGGGTTGTCCAAGTAGCGGGTAGCACCCGAGCCTGCGTGCGCTTTCCCCAAAGCGTTAGTTGGTATGGGCAGTTGCGTGTTTGAAATAGGCCCGACGCGTTATATATATATATTTTTTTTTTACTGAAAAAAAATAGGTTTCAGGGGCGTTATAGTTAGCTGGACATTTCACTCATAAAAAACCATTGAAATTCCCCCGTTATAGTTAGTATATATGAGTTATTAGTTGTTTTTTTGAGTATCAGTATGAGTGTCTGAGTGTCTGTATGGTTCGTGGAGGTATTATTTAGTGCATAGATGCATGAATGAGTGACTCACTGTTTGTATGTGTTGAAGACAGCATGTATTCAGGACTGTATGCGTGGAGGAGTATGTGTATGGGTGTGTTAGTGACTGAATGACTGTCTCAATAGTGTCTTTTTGAGTGACTACATATGTTTTAAACTAGAATATGTGAGAGTGAGAAATTGGAAGAGTTCCTGGATAAATAAGTATGTGTTTCTATAAGTGATTGTTTAAGAGAGTAAGCATGTGTACGTTTCTGTAGAAGTAAGTGTAGTGGGCACATTAGAATGGCGGGCGGACTTTGTGGGAAATGGGACCGCCCGCCATCGGTGCGGGGGTCCCGTTGGTGGTATTAGGATGCCGCCGCCACACTGGCATGTTGCGTAGTTTCATGCATAATGTGGCAGGCACCCCCGGTGCCTGCCATGTTGTGCATGGAAGTACACCCCCTGTGCACCCCACCCCCTAGAAACCCGCCCCCAATGGCAAAAAACACCCGCCATAATGCTAAAATGGATGGCGGTGTCTCCCATAGTTTCTAACTATGCTTACAGAGGTAGGACATGTGAAGAAAGAAGGAAAAACACACAGGAAGAAGAAAAAGAAACGCAGAAAGAAGCAACTGAAGTCCTCAAAGACGTAGAAAAGTGCAGGAAGAAGGAAGACAAGCAGAAAGAACAAACAGAAGAGCAGAAAGAGGCCTTGTTGTAAAATCATCCTGTACCTTCAACTTTTTCAGATGGGCTGGTGGTAACTGACTCTGACTAACCATTCCTAGAGCCAGAGCTATGCTAAAAGAGACTTAGAATACAGTTAAAACACCTACATACACTAGGGAACACTATGTTATTAGCATGACCTCCTCTGTAAGCCCCTAGTATATAATAGGGCAAGGGTATTAAAACTACCTAATAAAACGCACCACAGGGCATTTTTACACACTGGTGAAGGGAGGGGTGCTGAGCTGACGTGTGCAAACACGCCCTGTGGCTGTTTAATTTGGTGGATAAAGTCCCCTTGAATCCTGAGTGTCCCTTGGTAACAACTAGCCCGCCAGGTATCTCCAGTTAGCGCCACAGAGCTGCGTTGCAGTGAGGTGTAAAGATGGGCATGGCCTGGACCACCTCTCTGCAACGCAGCACAGTGGCGCTTACTGGAAGCAACTGGTGGACTAGTTGGCCCCCATGGGCCCTCAGGATTGAAGGGGAATTATTTTGCCAACTTAAAATGCGCCATAGGGCGTGTTTTCACACATCACCTCAGGCCCCTTCCCCTCCCTTCCCCATTGTGTAAACATGCCCTGTGGTCGTTTTAAGTTGGGAGATTAATTTCCTTGAATCCTGAGGGTCCCTAGGGGCAAATTAACATGAAGAAAACCAAATACAACTTGATGAGCCACTTGATTTTGAAACCCATGACACGACACTCCAAGCTGAACCAAAGACTCCTATAGTCCTAGAACAGACACAGTCAGCAAATGAAGTCTGTAGAAGAAGCACAAGGAGTCTCACTCAAGAACCTGTAGTCAGGCCAAGACAGCTGTAGGGAAGATGTAGACATCACACTCACCTTGTTGGCAATACTCAAACCCAAACTAATAATGGAAGTGGGGATATTTCTCAAAATAAGCGCGTTTTTGGTGAATTTCATGCATATATGCTCAGGGTTCAGCACCTGCAGCAGAAAGAAGTAAAACTTATAAATTTAAAACATGCAAATATGGAGAAGAGTATTTCCACTAGATTAGGAAAAATTGAAAAAACCCTCACAGAAAATCAAAGTGCCATGAATGCTAAGCTTGGCAACTTAACAGATGCTATAAAGACTCAATGCATGGATTTAAATACACATCATGCACATCAGAGATATAGGGAACATGAACAGACTGCCCGCGTTGATAGATTAATCAGATATATTAATAGACCTGCACATGCTCCATCTGCATTGTCAAGGCATATTATCAACCTACAAGTGGAAATGGGCCACTACAGGATGTGATGTAATTCATGGACTAATACAAATAAAAACTGCTGTTGAAACATTACAAACTACTCATATAGCAATTGTCAGTCAGGTAGTACGAACAGAAAGCGAAGACCAAGCTAGTGTTTGTAGCATTTCTGTCAGTGACACTATGAATTTGCATGAAACCAGTTGTTGCAGTTCTGTAGGTGGAAATGTTGGGTCTACCTCTTCTGTTTGCACCAAACACAAGTCATAGGCATTTATTTTACTGTATTTTCTTTGTGTATGTACACATATGTTACACACTTTTGTTAAAATATTGTGACATGAGATAATGTTACAATACTATGGTTACATGCCTCGAGAAACCTAAGAATAAAGGTTGTTTAGGGTTCACCAGCAAACATGCATTTCTTTTTTATTTGCTATTATTTGTAGATTAGTAGCTTACCTTCAGAAATAATTATTAGTTATGGTAGCACGTCAAAAGTGGCCCTCTGATGCTCTTGATTCATCACTTTGTCTACACGGTGGTAACTGTCCTTCTTCCTCGTCAAGTTGAGACTCAGATACAGTAACTTCTATACCTCTGTGAGTTGCAGAATATCATATATTGCTACAATCTTGCAAATGATTTCAGGAGAGTATTTGTCACAATCTCACCTGGTTTTTGACACGGCAGTGAGACGAGGTCAGGATACGAGGTCCTAACCTCCCCCTCAACCAAGACGGCCAGACGAAGTCAAAGCCAATACCGACCCATGGGGAAAAGGGAAGGGAAATAATATGAGCATCCACTGCAGACTGTGTTTGTAACAGGTGCATCCATCAGCACCCGCCTATAGTTCTCTCTGTATAAAACAAATAATGTAGGAGATAAACACCTCAAAGCTATATCTAAACTTTATCTGTGAGGCATGTACTTTTTGCATACAGCGTACCTGTTAGAACCCACTCTTCCGTTTAAGTGATGATTATATGGTCAACGGGGTATGCCACATATCTAGGGTAATAAGAGCGAGTGATATGCAAGACTACATGTAACTACAATGCTTCCTAAATTATAAAGCATGCATTCATGGTGGCCTAAAACTTGTAATCTTTATTTCTACCAAAACAATAGGCGTAACATTAGATGGCTGAATAAAAATAGAATATAATAGAGAAAACAATCTCTATGTAGATATCATATGCCTGAGAGCATTTATGTCATGTGCCTAGTTTTTTAAGGCATCAATGATGAGTCAATATACATCAAAAGAAACAAAATACATAAGCTTTGAATCAGTTAGGTATGCAGAGAGTCCAGCAGATATTATACATTTGCCCATGATTAAATAAGTAAATTGTGCGTTTTGTATTTCTCACAGATAACATCAATATTAAGACAACACTAAAGCAGAGAAACAGAAAAAGCCCAGCATGAGTCAGATAAGAATCGTATTTTATTGACTTATGAATGTGAATACAAAATACACGCTTCGCGCGTTAACCAAACGCAGCCTGTTGAAGCAAATATCCTTTGTTGTATCTTTTGTCATTACATGTATCAATGCGGGGAAATCCGGGATCGTGGAGCAGAGCAGGGCAGAGCAGAGGACTGCAAGAGGGGAGGCGTGAAATGTTTCCTTGATGAGTGACCGTGAGAAAGGTGAACCTCCGAGGAAGGGTGAGAACCACGGGGGAGAAAACGGTAAGGGGATCAGGAGAAACACATGATGGCAGGCCGACAAAAACTAGAATGGCAAGCTGCTTCCTGCCAAAGAGTGCCACATTTATCCTGTGAGGGCTCTGTCCCGCCACACATAGAAGCCAGCTCGGGAGGCCAGCAAACCCGACAGTATTGTAGTACGCCAATGAGATACTTTATCAAAGAGATGCTCCCCTGTTTCCCCGTGATTCCTCCTAATGGTTGGAATGCTAGGCAATCTTAAAATATATGGGCAGGCAGAAGAAGGGAGATTAATGCTGACCTTGCAAGGTGCTAGCTGATAAGCCAGCCGTTTCTCATTGGGCTGCCTACCCGCTGCTGATGACACTTCCGGAGACCTTGGTAAAGGAGAGTGCACATGGGACTGCACTCATTTAGCAGGGATCACCCTGTGATGCCCCACTGTGCCACGTGTAACACTATTGCATATTTAGTCCCAGTGCCTTCTGTCTGCAAACCTCAACAGATCGGGCAACATATGAGCCTAATTGTAACAAAACAGAAGATGCAAAAGATAAAGCTGCATTGGAAGCAGGCTGAGCAACCAGGCTGGATAAAGTAGACAAAGCAACAGATGTGCCCAAACAGGTCTTATTCTGGGTCAAACTGTCACAAATTATTTTTTTTAAGTTCAAGAAAAATTTTATTGGATATTGAGAAGAGAGAAAACCAGGTGTCAAAACAAAGCACAATGTGGTATCAAGGTAAAGACTCTAAGCAGAATAATACAATCATACAAATGCAAGCATTGTAATAAAAGAAAGTAATCTAGGTACAAGATGAGAGAGAGGGAGAAGGCAAAGAGAAAGCATGTTAAACATAAAATATGAAAAGCATGAGAACATCGGAAAGCATTAAAACAAAATGGTACAATGGAGGATAAGTGGAATGTATCGAGCGATTAAGGAGGTTTAGGAACTTCCTGTTGTGGAGGTGGAGGGTGAAACAAACGTTTACTACATGAGTCCAAATAGAGTGTAACGGGAGTCCATAAGTCCATGCGTTTAGTAGCCATACATGCCGGGAAAACATAAGCAGTATCGAGTCTATGGTTATGGCAGACATTAAACCACCACGCCTTAAAGGAAATTTTTGAGAAGTCTTTCCAGTTAGCCGTTATTTGTTGGAAGGCAGCGGCAAGTAATAGGTCAACGATCTGAGGTTTTAGATCAACGTCATCCCAACAAGGGGAGAGGCTACCCATAAAAACATGTGTGTGGGAAAAAGGGATAGAAGTGTGGAAAATTAAATTAATTTGAGCCCAGACCTGTAGCCAAAAATTACAAACATGAGTGCATAAAAATAACATATGAAATATATTAGCTTGTGGTGACGAACAGGACCAGCATGTGTGGGGAGTATTAGGAAAGCGTTTGTGAAGGTCAGAGGGTGTAAAGAGGAGTCTATTATAAATAAAAAACAAAGTTTGGGTGAGGGTTGCTGCTCTGGAAGATTTGCGGAGTTTGATCCAGATTTTGTCCCAAAAGGAAACCGACCAAGAGATAGACAAATCATGCTCCCAGGACTCTTCCACTTTAGATTTAGGTCTAGGAGTCTCACCAGCGTGAAGGTATTTGTAAATAGCAGCAGCTTTTGGTGTAGTGCGTAAGAAGGAATGAAGTGTGGAAGTGGGAGTGGATGAAGCAGGAGGAGGACCAGGCTGGGAGAGGTCGTTGTATTTCGTTAGGACTGTGTCTTTAAGTAATTGGTATTTGCGTGCGAAGGAAGTGGGTAGGTCATAGAGGGAGCGAAGGGTGTCAAAAGATAAGAAAGAGGATTGAGAAAAAAGTTGGGAGATCCACTGAAGACCTCGGGAATGCCAAGTTTTCCAAAAAAAGGGTCTATCACGTATAAGTAAGGACGTGTTATGCCATATGGGGGAAGAGAGGAAATCAGCAATGGTGGTAGGAGGTGAGTAAGTGAAGGAGAGGAGTAATTTAGTGGTGAACTTGTGAATCGGAGTAGAGATAGAAGTGGGTTTGCGAGAGAAGGAGAGGTATTCAGCGAAGGAGAAGGGAGAAAGAAGGAGGCGTTCAAATTTGGCCCATAGAGGACATGGGGTGTCAGGGTCTTGTAACCAAAAAGAGGCTTGCCTCAACTGGAACGCCTTGTGGTAGGCGGGGAAGTCAGGAAAGTTAACCCCACCTTCTGACTTAGGGCGAATCAGACGTTGTAGAGACATTCGTGGCTTCTTTTTATTCCAAAGAAAGGACACCAGAATAGAGTTGATCTTTTTGAAAAATTTGGAGGGGACAGGGACCGGAATATTGGAGAGAGTATAGAGAACAATGGGAGACAACATCATTTTAATAGTATCAAGGCGACCCCACCAGGATAGGTAAAGGGGGTGCCATTTGGATGTGAGATCCGTTAATTTTTTAATGCATTTGGACATGCATAGGGAAACAGTGTCTGGGATGGTAGGGGTAATATGCATTCCAAGGTACTTGATATTAGAAGGTTTCCATGTGAAATTAGATGCGGCAAAATCAGGTTTGAATGTGAATTTAGTCAAGGGGAGGATCTCGCACTTGTCGTTATTGAGTTTATAGCCAGATATTTGGGAGTACGCACGGACTTCGCTGAGAAAGGCAGGGATGGAAACGGAGGGGTTGGAGACAAATAGCAAAATGTCATCTGCATAGGCAGCTAATTTGATGTGGGAATCTAACAATTGGAAACCATGGATGGAGGGATTTTGACGGAGTTTGGAGAGGAAGGGTTCTAAGGCCAGATTAAAGAGAAAGGGAGATAAGGGACATCCTTGGCGAACACCTCTTTTTAAATCAAAAAAGGAAGAGATTTGGCCGTTGGCGCAAACCGCTGCACGTGGGTTAGAGTACAGTAGTGAAATTAATGATATAAAAACAGGACCGAAACCAAACCAACGGAGGGTGTGAAAAAGATAAGTCCATTCGACCCTATCAAACGCCTTTTCAGCATCCAGGGCAATGGCTGCAAGGGGATGGGGTAAAAGGCGAGATTTAGAAAGAATATTGAAGAGGAGTCTGGTGTTATCAGTAATAAAACGACCTTTGACAAAGCCCGACTGTTCCTCACCCAAGAGGTCTGGAAGAAGAAGGTCGAGACGTGCCGCAAGGGACTTTGCAAAAATGTTATAGTCAATATTGACCAAGGAGATTGGTCTGTAGTTTTTGCAGTGTTGAGGATCCTTCCCCTCCTTGGGTATGAGGCAGATATGGGCGTCTGAAAAAGAGCCGGAGGAGGAACCCAGGGAAAGGAAGGTGTCAATAAGGGAATGGAGTCTAGGTATGAGGAGTTTTGAAAAGTGGAGAAAAAATTCTACTGTAAAGCCATCCGGCCCAGGGGCCTTGTCTTTCTGAAGGGCGTGAAGCGCTTTGAGTAGCTCTTGTTGAGATATATCAAGTTCTAAGTGAGAGAGGTCAAGTGGAAAGTGAGATGGCTTTTGAATGGAGGAGAAAAATGTGTCTAGAGAGTGAGAAGAAGGCTGAGTTTCAGAAGAGTACAAGGTCTTGTAGAAGGTAGAGAATTCAGTGAGGATGTCAGCGTCTGTGTGTTTGAGATTTGAGTTGGCGTCGTAGATTGATTCAATATTCTATTCATTTTGTTTGACCTTGAGATAATTGGCTAAGATCTTGCCTGCCTTATTTTTGCCTCCATAGAACTTGGCACTAGATTTTAATAAGTACAAAGATGCATCATCCGTAGATTTTTTGTTAAATTTCATCTTAGCGTTGACCAGGGCGGTTAGAGTTTGCTGTGAGCGGGAAGTAAAATAAGAATGCTCCAATTTCTTAATATCCAAAAGAATAGCTTTGGTAAAGTCGCGGGCAGCTTTACGTTTTTTAGCAACAAAGCAAATGATGAAATCTCTTGCCGCCGCTTTAAAGGCATCCCAAATGGTGTGTTTAGGGACAGGGGAATTATCGTTTAGGGAGAAAAATTCATTGGAGAAGGAAGTGAAGGAGGTGGTGAATGTAGGGTCCAGCAGGAGAGAATTGTTGAAACGCCATCGTTTAGGGCCTGTTGATTTGGGTAAGATGTCCAATTGAACTAATGTGGGGGCATGGTCAGAAAGTAAAATTGGACCAATTTCCGCATGAGTGAGAGTTTGGGCGATGTTGTGGGTAACAAAAACGTAATCAATTCGGGATTGGGAGTGGTGGCAAGGAGAGTAAAAAGTAAATTCCTGGAGTTCTGGATTACAAAGGCGCCAAGCGTCTGTGAGTTTATGTTGGGAGATGGCATGGGAGAAGGATTTATGAGATTTGTTAGGAATGAAGTGTGCTCTGGAGTTCCTATCTAGGAAGGGGTCCAGGGGCTGATTGCAATCTCCTGCCAGTATAAAATTGTCATCAATGAATCTGGTGATGTGCTGGGAAAATGAGTGCCAAAAAGTGGGATCACCAGTGGTAGGGGAATAAACATTCAGGAGAGAAATTGGAACATTCTTGATAGAGAGTTTGGCATATACCCATCGGCACCCGGCATCTGATTCGTGAACAAGCAGGGAATGAGAAAGAGCTTTGTGACATAAAATAGCAACACCATTGCGTTTACCGTCCCCAGGCGAGTAGTAAACATCGCCTACCCAACTTCTTTTCAGTTTAACAGATTCCTCAGCAGATAAATGAGTTTCTTGTAAAAAAGCAATATCCACATTCAAACGTGCAAGGTGAGATAGGATTCTTTGCCGTTTGATGGGGGAATTAACGCCCTTAACATTCCATGTAATTACTTTCAGAGACATATCAAATAAGAAAGGAGGAAAATGTCATGAGATAGAAAAAAGATGCAAGAGGAACCCAAAGGAAGAAGAAAATCAAAGAAAGTAGGAAAGGCAGTAAAAGGCAATGCATTGGAATGAGAAAAAGAAGGGTGATGAAATAGAAAATAGAGCGGAGAAGAGAAAGATAGAATCAATTGATATAAGAAATATGAGAAGGTAGACCGTGAAGTAGCAAGAATGATAGGAAGGAATTGATAGTAGGAGAGTTGTCGAGAAATAAGAAAGGAAGACACCTGTGGAATAAAGGAAACTAGTGAACTTGAAAGGGAGAAAATCAGAAGAATAAAAGAGTCGGTGAAAATCAGCGTAGTACAATAAAGAGTAAAAGGATGGGTAAAGAAGAAATAAGATGAGGAAAAGGAAAGTAGAAGCGAGTTGCGTAGAGAAGAGGATAAAGTAGTCCAAGAAGTAGTCAGAGTGATAGGTAGAAGAAAGAGATAGAAGAGTATTCGAAAACCAAAAAAGAGAGACACCTGTGAAACAGATAAAATTGGGGAACTTAAAAATGAAAAAGATACAAGGAGGAAAGTGAACATCCGGGAGGAAAGGAAAAACATACTTACGAAGGGTAGAGATGGGGAGGGTTGATCATCAGGGGAAGGATACGCGAGGAGATGGATGAGGGGGGAGCACCAGGCAAAGGAAGCAATCGTCCAATGCAAACGAACCAACAGGTCGGGGGAAGGACGCCATACATAGTGTAAAACCTGCAAGGAAAAGGGAGGGAAAACAGTAATGAATGAGACGAATGAGAGAAGGTGAGAACAAGACAATATTGAGTAGCAAAAGGGTATGTAAATAGGCGGCAGTGAACAATACTAATTAACGAACAAAGATAGAAGAAAAACGATGGGGAGGGAGGGGAAGGGCAGGAGAACAGGAGAACAGAAGCCGCCGGAAAACGTGGGAAAAAACAGACAAAAATACATTCAACAATGCACGACAAGCATGCAGATTGATTGAAACTTCAATGCTTTATCCCGCAAAAATCATGGCGGGAAAGGTGACGAGGAGCTGGAAAAGTCCATATCAGAGGCCTGAGTTGCATTCAAAAAGCTTCGAAGGCGAACAGGATCTTCATATGTCGTAGTTTTGTTGTTGTAGGTCACTCTGAATAGACAAGGGTGGAAAAGACCGTATCTGGCTCCAATGGCACGAAGTTCTGGTCGCATGTCCAAAAAGCCCTTGCGGCGAGTAGCTGTGGCTCTTGCATAATCCTGTGCAAAGAAAAGATTGGAACCTGACCATTGCAAACGAGGTGAGGCACGAGCCGCTGAGATAACTTTGAGGAGGTCAGTATATTCTAAGAAGTACATGATGACACCTCTTGGTCGCGAAGAAGGAGATGAAGTAGAAGGGAGGCGGCCCAACCGGTGTGCACGCTGGATGTTAAGCGTAGTATCCTCAGGTAGATGAAGAAGCTTGGGCAGAAATGATTTGAAGAAGGCAATAGGATCGGTCCCCTCACAATTCTCCGCCAGGCCGTAGAGACGAAGATTGTTGCGCCTGTTACGGTTCTCCAATTCTTCAACCTGCTTTTGAAGAGAAGAAATTTGAGACTGCATGTATGGTACCTTGGAGGATGATTCCTGTAGAGCAGTTAGGGAATGTTCTACTGTAGTCACTCTGGCCTCCATCTGAGACCAGTTGTCAGTAAGAACCTGCAATTTAGAATTAGTTTCTTCCATGAAGGGTCTGAGAGCGCGTATTTCTTCCAATAATAGCTCCATGGAAACAGCCGATGTGGACCCCGTTGGCGATGGAGGATCGTTTTTGAGGCGTTTCGTCGTGACCTTCCCTGGAGGCTGGATGGGCCGCTCCGTATTAGACTGCGACATTTGAGTGATAAGTCCTTGAGAGGCCTCGAGGTGCGCCAGTGCAGAAAAGACTTTGGAATTTTTAATGAAGACACGACGTGGAGGTTTGGAGGTGCGCGAGAATGCCTTCTTTTCCATAAAGATGAAGAACAATATTATCTACTACTAGTCCAGAGGCAGTAAAGAGTATACTTTGGAGCTTCTAACTGAAGAACTGCGTAGGATGCAAGTATGCCATGGAGAGAGGAAAAATGGGTGAAACAGCACCAAGTCCCTAATTGGAGGAGTTAAGACATTGATGACGAAAGCAGAGAGGTATCCTGGTGATGAAATATAGAGAAATGGTACCTTATGGAGCAAAGGAGGACCATCAAGAGGAAGACATCATGAATGCAGTAGGAGCAAGTAAAGGAGAACGTATAAAAAACCGTGCTCAAAACTGCCCCAAATTGTAAATAGCGCTAAACATGTGAACATGAGAAAAAGCAGCGCATTTGGCATAGAATGAAATCAGTCTGAATGCAGCTGCAGGGTACCTGAGGAGATAGAAGTCCATTTGCTGAAAATGGCCGCCAAATAGAAAAAAAATTGCCAAAATCCGTTGAGAGGCAGCTTATGGCACACGCAGGCAGCAGTGAAGCATATATGTGAAAAACAGCTCACCATGAAGAGTTGGCATTGCGTAGGGCTTCGTGGCAAAGTCGCATTATTGTAGAGCGGGAGCGCCGCAGTCCGCGCTGAGGTAACACAAGATGGCGGGCGCGACTTTCACTCAGCCGCGTCCGCTAGGAAATCAGCAAAAACGGCCATTCCGTCGCTCGAAAGGGACCGTAGCTAAGAGCCCTTTGTCCGCTGCAGTCTCCGGTCGCGGAAAGTCGGCCTTGCAAGTGCAGATTTGATGGTGGAAGCGGCGAAAACCCCTATCGACCGGGAGCGCTTACATCTGCGCTGCCGTCCTCGCCGGGCGCCAAGCCACGCCCCCCCAAACTGTCACAAATTATTGCAACTGAGACTTGAGTATTGAACTAAATCTACCACAGCACTCCTCAAGCAGTAACAGTTCGACACTGATAAATCTAGGCATTGCCTCCCAAGTTATAACACACTCTTCAGACATGACTGCCTGCACACCCCGTTTCTTCCTTCTTGCTGCCAGCACAACATGGGCGGATAAAACATGAGCAGCCCGCAATTCCACTAAATTACATAAATCATCATCGGCGACTTGTATAACAGACGCTAATGAAGTTTCATTCCCATTTAAAATATCCAACCTGCTTGCTCGTATCCGATGTTCATTAGAGTCTCTGCTCTGTGAGGGCAATTTCCTTTGAAATGACCCATACTTCTCTCTCCAACATGCTTTATACAGTAGTACCTTCATACAGTGGGTTTGAACTTCCTGCCTTCGTCATCTTCCCCATTTCTGAAGAAGCTGATATACTATAAGACTGCGAGGAGCACAATAAAGGGAGTGAGAGAGGGGTGGCCGACCCCAGCCTCCTCCGGGCTCTGACAGGCGCATATGTGCCCATTTTTGACCCACGGTCTGTGTCTATGCGCTGAGGGAATCTGAGGCGTGCTTTGAGTGTGACACCCAACTGCCCCGCTTTCTCCTCTACCGGTGGGCAGTACAGAACTACGGATGGACTGTGGATAAAGCAGTGCTGCCTCTACTGACGCGTCTCATTGTGCTTTGTGGATGTGATCCAGCTGCCCCGCCTTCTCCTTTTCCGGCAGGCAGCACAAAACAGCCGATGGATTGTGTATAAAGCAGTCCTGACCCAGTCTACTGAAGTGCCCACCCATGCCTTTAGCTCTTTTGATTGCCTTTCCATATCTCATGTTGATGTGTGTGAGTCTCCTAACAGCACTTAGGAAGGCAAGAATAATGTATTTAGATATTGTCATTTTTGTTCCATACGGGTGAATTGGGCATTTTAACTATCATGCTCCCTTGTATTTAAAGTCCTTGCAAAGTGCATAATTTCAACTGCAGCACCCAATCTATTTACTGACAACATGAGACGCCAACCATTTTAGGTGTATGGATAAAAGTCATAGGTTAAGATTTAAGAGGCATCTGCCAGTTTGGGATTACTGGCACTCCCACACACTGAGCGGTGGGCGACGACCATACTATGGGGCCCATTAGGATGGCGGGCGGGTCGCCCCCGCCAGGCCGGCGGTAGCCAACGCCGGCCTGGCGGGGGCGATCCGCCCGCCATCCGTCCCGGAATGACCGCCCGCCATATTAGTATGGATGGGGGGGTCCGCGGCAGACAGAAAGACCGTTCGCAGCTTTTCCACTCCAGTCGCCTTGCGACCAGGGCGGAAAAGGGTTTCTATGGTGGTGGTGTCTGTTTTTTTTTAAATGCCTTTCCGTGGCGGCATGCGGAGTCTGCATTGGGGGCCTGATGCGGGCCCCATTGGACTCCGAGGGGGTGGGGGTGCACCGCCCCAGCAGTTCCATGCACAACATGGCAGGCACAGCGCGGTGCCTGCCATGCTGTGCCTGCGATCGTGGCGGACGGTCCTGAGTGCACCGCCCGCCACAATGGTAGGAATGCTGGATGCGCCCGCCACAGTGGCGGGCGAATCCTAATGTCATGCACGGGACTCCCGCCCTTATGGCGGGCGGTTCCTGGTACTGTGAGGATGGCGGGCGGGTAAAGTCCGCCCGCCATCCTAATGGAGGCCTATATGTACGGTGTCATTCATTGAGTGTAACCTTTTTTACATGTGCACTGAGGAGATTTACACCACCTAGCTTCAGGGATGCAGGTATAATTATCCCAGACACCCTAAAGTACTTTCTTTTAAAGACATTAGTTAAGTACTAAATATTTTGAGAATCACATGAATAAGTACATTTTCTTGCTACGTAGTTTCCAAGATAGAATAGGTCTTGTGTTCTCTTGACTCAGGAGTCCAACTACCTTTCAGTGTTCATTTTTAATAGGGAATCTCTTTGTAATATGTCACTGTTACAGACAAATGGCCATTCTACATTAGTTTTCTTAATTACTAGCAGTTCTTATCTGAAGCAATAACGTTCCTTTTTTCTTTTCTGCTTTTAAGCTCTCCCTTTTTAGCGCCTTCATGCCATGTGGTAGATTTTGCGCTCTTATACATCTATGTCATTTCATTTCATAGGTTGAACATTACGATTATTCACAGAACGATGCTCGGTCTAGGAATGCCAAACGTATACAACAGCAGCAATTTGGGGAAATATTTAATTAAATCTGTGTGAGACTTCACATAGCCATGTACCATACCTGATGGCTAGAGAGTTACCATGCAACTCTTATATGGATCCTAACATATGTCTGAATTACGATATATGTCTTGGAGGTACAAACTTAGGCCTGATTTAGATCTTGGTGGAGGGCAATACTCCATCACAAACATGATAGATACCCCGTCTGCTGTATTACGATCCCATTATATTCGGTGGAGATCGTAATACGGCGGACGGAATATCTGTCATGTTTGTGATGGAGTATTGCATCCGCCAAGATCTAAATTAGGCCCAGAGACTAATGTCAAGGATTGGTCTTGAGGAAAGCTTCTAAGTCTTTTTCAGACGAAGACATGACATTCTGTTTTTGTCTGCTATCTTGAAGGCCTGAACTAGATACAGGTTTTTCAAAGCTGGAACTGGAAAACCAAAGAGTATAGGGAAAAAAATTAAACAGGTTAAAAGAACTCTCTGGACAAGTGTTCAGTCTTAAGGTAGATTAAACCATATTATGTGAGTACTAAAAATCCACAAGGTAAATACTGTAAACATCCATAAGCAAAAGCAAATGCTCACGATGTGCATATCAGATGGGCTTGAATCAGGAAGGTACCACAACATTCAAAGCGAACAACTGAATGGAAAGCAGGATGGGTTGTGCTTGTGATGCACTAAGCGCCTGAGCACAGCTCTTCATATAGTCAGTAAGGATGGGTAACCAGGAAGTGAGAGATTATAAAAAGAAAGTGCAAAACCACCATAGTGTATTTGGGAAAAAACGAAAAAAATGACCTTTGGTAAACTCAAGAAACCCAAAGTATGTTTCAGAATGGATTCTTCGCTACTTCTAATTCTGAGAGATAATTCCAGATTGAAAACTAGAGCAGTTGAGATATTAACAACATTTTTGCTCTTTAAGGTAAAACTCTTAGGGGCATATTCACAAGGAGCTATCGCTGAATTAACGGCACTTTATCGCAGCCAAAGTCATGATAAATGTACCCCCCCAATCACAATCTGGTGCTAACAGCCCACAGCACCAGTTTTCCCTCGATAGCAGACACAAAATCATCACCACAGAGTATCCCCGCAAATATTGCTAATGAGATGCAGAGTAGGCGTTTCCGTGCTAAAAGCTGCAACAACACCACACCATAACCTTCAAAACGACCAGACAGAACCGCGACAAGAACACAAAACAGGCAATAAGGTGCGTTAGCAGCAGGAAATTAACACCTGCTCTCACCTGGTGTAAAGGCGGACCACTGTCTGCACCAAAGAAGGAAGCACAGCCCAGAGCCACACATGAAGTACAACTGCAACTGAACATGCAGCACGGACACCTCACCCAGGCCCGCAACACCCTCCCCCCGGCCCAACCCCAACCTCGGACCAAGAAACTGCACACCAACACCACGAATCCCCAAACAAATATTTTGCCTGATGTTGCACAAGCAGGAAAATCAACATACATGCGTGGCCAGAAAAAGGAGAATCAGTCATACAGCAGTGCAATCACCAACACAAAAAACATACAAACAAAAGCCAAAACAACCATTCGGATGACACAGCCTGGTAGACTAAATCCAAGAGAAGAAGGTGTGCCATGCGCCCAACACAGGAAAGAGAGGGAGAGAGCGAGGGAGAGAGATGGAGTGAGATTGCCCAAGCAGCGCAAGGCCTTGCAGGGCACCTGGCTCCACATGCCAACATGTGTGTGTGTGTCACCATATGTACCCAATGAGCCCAAGGCTGTGTCCCAATCTCAGCGCCAAAGCCACATCACATTCTGAATACGCAAGTAGTAGTCAGACAAACAACAGGGATGAAAGCTCCATTGTTCCAATGCAGAAGGTGGGAGAACACCTGCACCTCTGACCATGGTCCAGAACGCGCCTCAAACACCCTGAGAAAGATGCCATGGCAGATGTGGACGACTCCCACACCACGCACTGCACAAATGAACTATCTGACTCATCCACACCCCACACACACACAAGCCACTGCTTGAGGGACCCCCGCATGGGATGCCCCTGACACTCATGGAAACAACAACCCATTCCGCCCACCGTTGCACACATTCGAATCATTGCCCAGAGCTGTGGCATATCCTCCACACAACTGCCGCAGTTCAGAAGAGTGCTGGTTCCAAGAGACGCACTAAGACAATGGCAGGCCGTACCGGGCACATGAACAAACCCCATCATTTGGAACACTACCGTGCTCGAATGCTGCATTTACTGGGCACAGTGCCACTGGCAGTGCTGCGGATCAGTTACCGCCTCTGCTTCTGCATTGCCTACGTCACCTGTGTCCAGCCCTGGTTCCACTGCCGAACATGCACATTCGAGTGTTCCATGGAAGTCTGCCTATCCAACACAACCGTAGATGAATTGGACTATGACTTGTGTCTGCACCCCTTGTTGGAAAACAAACAGGAGTGTAACTGAAACAGCTGTGCATGGGATGACTTGACATACTGCGTATGTATTGGCAGTTGTGCATGGGAGATTGCACAATTCCTCGTGTGCAGTGACCACATTGAGGCACTCCCCTATTGGGCTGTGTTGCGTATTGGTGAAACGGCGTGGGCTGAGCACACCTGCCCGGACCAGTTAATGGATTGGCTCACCCTGGTGTTCCTTGAACATGACAATGACGTACTATTGGAACACATGGCACATGGAGCAGCGCGGGCATTCATGGATGAGGAACTATGTTCCTGCAGTCACATCTGCTTGTTACCCACAGCACAGGTGACAACAACTTGTTGCATTGTGGGGATTGCTCACATATCCCACCACAACAGTGGACACGTCTGCCATCGGCAGGACTCTGGATTAATGTGCATGGAACAACACGTGTGCACACACACCTGTGCAAGGTGATGCAGGTCCATGGTAGGAGCAACACGGCATTGTTTTGCAACTTTGCCAATTCGGACACACTGCTGGGGGAGAGCACACACATGGCAACCCAGCATGACATGTGTACCTGTCGGTCCCTTTCACCTGATCACTGTCAGCAGAGCAGACAATCAGCGCACTCTGGTGGCAGAGCACTATGCAGATACCATGGGCAGTGAGTCGTTCCCCTCACGCGGGGCAATGGGCAGACTCCAAACAACACATAACTCATCCAGCAAGGCAAGGTGGTGTGGGGCGTTGCCATCCATGATGATTGTTTGCCATTTTCGCGCCAACATTTTCAAAACCTCGACATGTACCCATGCTGCATGTAAGTGTCTTAAGCATGTCCCTGCCTGTTGTGTCCATTGCCTCATCCGTACTGACACGCACATGTCAATAAAGTCTATGCCACCCCACTGGTGTCTAACTGTGAGGTGTGTTCATTAGATTTTCCACTCGTGTGCCACAATGAGCATCGTCCCTACACTGGGAGGAACTGACTGACGCATGTGCAATGGGGGTGTGTCCCTTTTGCAAGCTCAACCTCTGTGAGCCAGACATTGTTATGGGATAGATGCTGGCGGACATGTGCACCTACGTGACTTCACACAGATGTGAGTAAGTAGGATGCATTGTGAAGTTCTGTTGTCACATGTGAAGTAGGACACCTCTCCTGGCCTGCTACCAATTTGGTCATTCCTGCACACAGTCCTATTCAACACATGGATGTGGCCCTACATTGGGGGAGTCGTGAGATTGTTGTTGATGTGCAATGGGGACACAGCTAGTACTCGCCTTCACAGTCATCCAATTTGCCATGTATCTCAGGGATACACATGCGCATAGATGTCAGTTACCATGGTGTACCTTCATGTGCAATCATTTTCCCTACATCCCACCCTACTACCATACATGAGTGAACATAGTAATGACACATTTGTGTGATTTGGAATGTTTTATTCACATTCAGGTGATTGACGGAGCTGGAGCTGTACATGGCCATCCAAGCCCACATCACATGGAAGCCTAGTGGTGGGCCAACCAGAGTCCTTTGGGGATTTTGAAGTGACTAGGAAGTGGGAGAGTGCAGTCTGCAGCAGGAATGCGGTGTAATTGGCCAGCAGCGATGAAATGGAAGTCCGTGTCGGGGCCCGGGTGTATGTCGCAGAGTGTTCTGGGGGGCAGTTGGAGGTATTTCCCAGGGCATGATGCAGAGGTCATAACCAGGCAGGGACAGGGCATATGGCGGTGATGGATGCTACTGCCTCCTTCCTCACACAGTAACTCTCATCCCCTTTACCCCCTGATACAGGTTCTGTGTCCGGTGTGTCTGATGTCTGTGTGGCGGGATGATGGCTGCATCTCTGTGTGCCGCTGACACAACAGACTGCGAGGGTGATGGGGCACATCAGGGGTCGGAACTGTGTGTGTCGATGTTCCCTCTGCAGTCATCTGGGAACGGCTCAGTGGCAGCAATGACAAGATGAAGTACAGCAGTGCATTGAAGTTCCCAGATACTACTCAGTGGTGTGCAGCCGTAGCAGACATACTTTCAGCCTGCATCTGCTCCATGGTCTTCATTGAACTCCGCATCTGTGCCAACTCTGTACTGTAATCGCTGGTCCCTTTCTGACCAGACTATTCATTTCATGGCCCCAGCGAGGTCAGCCAAGGTCTGTGGCGGAGCATGGTGCGTACAGGGGGTGTCCAAAAGGGATTGTACATGGTCCCTGATGGGACTCAGACACACACGTATGTCATTGAGTTTGGCTGCTACGAGTTCGAAACCCACCCGCAGCTGTACAGCCAACTCCACCTGGCAATCCCACACACATTGTTGGAACTCCATGTATTGGTCAGGGGGTGCTGGGAGACGGCCGTGGTGGGGTGTGTTTCCTGCTGTGTGGTCTGTGCAGGTGGTGGGCTCACCATGGGGCAGCTGGCCTGCCCTGCTCCTGGGGATGGGGTGTGGAGGCTGTCCATTATCCGTTGGAGGGTGTCTTGACATATGTGCAGGTTCTCCTCTGTAACATCAATGATGTGAAGTGTGGTGTACCCTGCAGGTGGTGTTGTTTGTCCCTCTGCAATGAGAAAGGGGAGAAGCAGGTTAACAGAGTTACACATGTATGTTGAGGATTTGCAGATGTTTCCATTCAGACTGCATGCCAATGTACATTGTCACTGTTTTGGTGGAGCTGGCTATTTGATGGCAGTCAGTGTGTTTTTTGACTACATGACGGATGTGTGGTAGTACCCGTGCATTATCATCACACAGTGTCAGGCAATGCCAGATGTCAGTACACAGTTACTACGCACATGCGGGACCTGTTTTGAGCCGTGTCTTATGGTGTTGGTGTTGCACTTTGTACCTCATTGCCATCATTGCTGATGTTCTTTGATTGCTATGTGCGTGTGCTGCATTGTGGGGGAGTTGCCCCTGCAGTTCTGATTTCATGTAGCCTTCTCTCTTTGAGGCGGGGTGCCTTTGAAATGTGTGCTTTTCGGGGCATGATTTGTTTTTGACTTGGGTCATATGTGCTTGCAGACAGTTTTTGTGACCTGGGGCATTGTTCGCCTGCTTCGTGTATTGTACGGCATGGGTTGTGTGTGCACGTGGACATGTCAGGATGTAACCTGCTCCTTTACGGATGTGATCCGCACTGGGCACCTCCATGTCAATTTGGTGGCATCTCATGTTTTTGGGCTGCTGCCATGCTATCGGGCATGCAGTGTTACTTGCATAGTTAGTGTGGGTCACAGAGCCGCTGCATTACAGGATTTAACACATGTGCATGGTTCGGTTGTGATATTGGTGATATGGAGGGGGGCCCCTTTGTGCACATTGTGGATGGGGGCATACTTGGCTTTTCTATGTGTGCTGCAGGGATGTATGACGTTACAACGCATGCTTTTACATCGCATGCCTTTACAACGCGGTTTTTACATCGCATACCATTACAACTCATAGCGCTTTTGGGTGTTGGATAGTGAATAGTTTAATTTACTATTCCAACTCCAGTCCCCGTGGAAATTAGGGACGGTTATTGGATAGTAAATTAACCTATTCCCTATCCTAGAGCGCCCCCCAGCACAATGCGTTGTAATAGTTTGCGTTGTAATGACCGCGTTGTAATGGTAGTGCGTTGTAAAAGTTTCGTTGTAAGTGATGTTTACCGTGCTGCAGTGCGCCAAGGCAATCAGTAACATGTTCGACGATCATTGTGGGTGTGCAGTGTGCTACACATAATTGTGCATGTGAGCCATTATGCCCATCTCCCCCAGTCTCCCCCATCCCTGGTCGTACTCACCATGTTGCTGTTGGGTCTGGTCGTATCGTGCTGTGTCCAGGCCCACAATTCCTGCCACTGTCTCCACACTGCTGACTGTGGCCACCATTTCCTCCAGCTCATCAAACTCCTCCTGTGTTGCAGGACTCCAACCTCCATAACCCTTGCTGCCTTCCTGTTGGCAGAGAGCTTCTCCTTGGTTTAGCTGTGCACGTCATGCCAGCGCCTCTTAACCTCCTCCAGTGACCTCCTTGCCACTCCGACTGCATTGACATTGGTGACGATGGCCTGCCATATATCCGTTTGGGTTGCCAGTGCCGCAGTGGAGGGGCCGAACAGTTGTGGATGGTGTTCTATCACCTCTGCGACGATGATCTGGTCTTCCTGCGGATTTAACCCTGTCTTCTACTTCCTCTTATCCTTGCCCTTTCCCGAACATGGGGTTCCTGGCAGTACCTCCGTGGGGTTTGTGGAGTTCGGCTTGTCTTCTGCATTTGGTCCGGGTGCATCCATGTTGCAGCACAGATTGATTTTTTTTTTCTTTTATACTGTATTTTCACGCCAGACGCGTGGGGTTTGCAGGTCTGTGGCTGGTTTTCTCTGATTTTTGTACCGCAATTGGCCTCATCGCATGTTTTTTGTGTTCACGTTTTGCATTTTTTCAGCGTGGTGTTGATTTTCACGCTGACTTTTGACGCGTTATATGGTGGCTATTGCATGCTTCCACCTTGTTGTGAATTCCACGTTGATACAGGGTTATTTTCCAGCGATAGGCTGCGATGTTGAATGTTGCGTTACGCTACTCTTGCACTATTTATCACACGTTCTTGTGAATATACCCCTCATACTCTACTATTGCTCTTATATCCAGACATTTATGCCTGTATTATATTGAGAATCACTTGCAATACTCAACTGTTCAACCAAATGTAGGAACATGTATAGTTATTCCACATAAATGAAATATGTTCGGGATGTTACATGTAGTATAAAGTTTCAATAAGTTTATCTTAAACAACAGTAGAGATTGGTGTGGAAAATATCCCCAATGCACAGGAGTCAAACTTGGGAATACGCACATTAGGGAACCTATTCACAGAAAAAGTTTACTCTTACACTTTAGAGTAACTTTGATACTTTTATCTGTTCACTATGTCCAAGTGTAAAGGTATTCAAAAGTGAAGACTTACATGTCCTCAATGATTAAAATAGGTTGTGTAGTCACTAACAATGGCATATAAGACAGTAAGGTTACTGCTAGTAGTGACTTTACAACTGTATTTGACATTCTGCACAATTGACAAAGATCTCCCTATTGTAAAGTATAGGGAAAATAGTAAAAGTGTATTCAACTTGTAAAAATAAATTAGAACAAATATTTACTGATAGATATTAATGTCAAATGTATGTACTTATTTTAGATGTATAACAATATAAAATGTTACAGCATTATTACCTTAATTTTGAAAATAATAATACAATTATTTAGAATATATTAAACCAACATTATTTTTCTAAATTTACATTTAAAAAAATAGGTCTTAATGTAAACAATATATTTTTTATTATATATTTAAATAATTTAACGTGATGTATAAATCAAGAAACATTTATTTAAGTATGTTTTATAACAATTATTGTCACATTTTTTAAATTAAAAAAAGTTATTAAAATAATTAAATATTAAATTACATTTTGTTTGTAGATTTTTTTAACATTAAATCAAATGTATTTACATTTTTGAATAGTTTATATAATTTGATTAATTTAACAGTAGTTTCCATGGGGATTAAATTTAAACTTCTAACTTCATTATTTTCATTGCAAGAGTATGGCAGTACCAGTGAGTCGCCATATGTGGCATTGCATTTACTCCAGCTCTGAGTACATTTACTACAGTTTGGGATCCTTTTTGGCTGGAGTAACTATAGACGGGCAGTTTATGAATAGTAATGGGCTTAATCTAGGTGGGTGCATGTCCCTTCCAGAACCCATCCTTGCTCATCCCTTAACCCTTTCTTACTCCTCCGTTTAGCTTCTCCTTTTTAGTCGCCAATATTCTCTATTTTCCATTCACTCCCTTCTGTCATTCCCACATTTACTACTAAAAGGTATACCGAGGTGAGAGGTGATATCCCCACATAGAAGATAGGGGTGGCGGAGGCAAAGACCTCAGCGTATTGGTATGTTAATAGAATTTTGTAGTACTTTAGCCGTACTGCTGTAGTAGTACTACTAACGGACTACAAAATGTAGCTTGTGCACAGGTTCCGAAATGGCCTGTTTGTTATGGTTTCATACTTAGGACTGATTAAAAAAGAACTTTGAACGTGTAATTTGAGACACTGAATTAACTAATTAATTGAGTCTAGTACTTTTAACAGGTTTTATTATTCATACATTTCTCTATAAACATCAAGGGGCATATTACCAAGGAATAGCGATATTTATCACAAAATGCGCTCATCGCATGTTTTTTTAATCGCTGCCTATCGCTGGATATTGTCGCAGGGATTCCGTTCTCATACAGAACTGTGCATAGAGACTTGGAACCTCAGTGAATTAGGGTGTGCCAAAACTCACCTTAGTACCCAAAATCCTCTACCAGACTAGCTACAGTGTCTCATTGGTTATTACAAACTCCCAATGTTTAGACAAACCAGAACATGGACTTAGAACACCTCAGGTAACATGGAACACATGAACACTCTTTCGTTATACAATCATTTCAATGCAGAACAAGGAGTAAATGAGGGCGCGTGCACATTTGAAATGTTTATTTTCTAATGCAGTGTTCTCAAACGCAGTATCTTAGCTAATACAAGCAAACATATTATAAGAAATAAAGTAATCAGCATAGTTACTAGTCCATAGAATACAAAAGGTGAAAGCATGTTAAAATGCTAAAGCGAAGAAGGTTAACAAACACCTAATTCTCACCCTCCCTAGCTAGTATATTATATTATATCTAAGAAGGTCTCTTTGGGTTTTAGCAGGGCAGCCCCATACCTCAGATCCTATTGGTAAGGGATCACATCATCTTCCACCAGCTCTCTGCATGCGAAGCACCATCAAGTGTATGTGTATGCTCTGTGCAATGCAATATAAAAACGCGCCCAAAGCCAGAATTTGGCCGCAGCTGCATGTATGTTATGTCTAGGAACGTGCGAAGATCAGACCTCACAACAACCACTGTGTCAAGTTATCCTTGAAGGCTTCAGCACTCACTGTACAGACACAGCTCACCAAGCAAAGCTGATATCAGAGCAATAACATATTATTCTCGTGTAAAGCAAAACCTTATACTAGGCTCAAAGCTAAAGTAACAATTATGTGTCGTGTGCAGAAGCAGCAGAAAGGTAAAATGGCGTTTAAACTCCTAATAAGCTCATGCTAACTTAAAACAGTGTGAAGGCAAAGCACATCTATATGACACCCTCCCTTGATCAGAGCACTGATAAGATAAGATAAGTTAAGATAAGATAAGGTGCACATATTTGAAATGCAGAGTTCAATAACGATGGTCAGTTCAAATTTGAGCAAGTGAGAAAAAAAATAATCTTTCGTCATATAAAAAAAAAAAAAATCTCAACATCATGACAATTTAGTTTCCATTTTAATCAAAGTCAATAGGTCCGGGGCTCAAAAAGTTTTTCATAGCTTCCAAAAAAAAAATATGAAAAATGTTCAATGTCAACCATGGCATCGACAGACCTTATGCTAGCACTGAATATGCGAAATAAGCAGCAACAGCTTCCAAAAGGAAGTCACTGTTCTCATCTGAAAATAATTCAGCCATCCAATTTAATAGTGGGAAAGAATATACATGCTCTTCAATTACCGGAGCCTCTAGCACCATCAGAGGACAACTCGGTGGGTTGTCGATGAAGCTGTGTGCCAAGAAATCTTGCGCCGCTGCGAATATATTCCAACGACCCAGTATTCCATGCATCACTGCAAAGGCCATAATCCCTCCGTCAGAACAAAGCAATTCATGAGCAACTAAGGGGCTCATTAGCTGGTTATAATCCACCTCGGGAGACACTGTATTGCAGAGACACAAATCCAGGGCCCAGTCGATATCGCAGCTCAGGCAATGTAAGACATGCTGGACACATGTAAAATAGGAAAATCGAAATGATAACCCATAAGCTGCACTTAAGGTGGCGAGCAGCAGCATTCCATAGTATTCAAGCATCCTGTTGCGAAACAGTGCCAGCCGCGACAGCTCGTCTTGGAACACAGGATGTGCATCCATTTCGAATGAAACAAAACATCAAAAGTACGCCTGCAGCCAGCGCTAATAAAACGGGAAATCCACCAAATAGGCTGGAAAAGATTGAATGGAAGAAAGGAGGAATGACCTCACATATCTGTTGAAATGAAGTCACTAGACCACTGCTAACTACTTTAAAAAAGTGCGCCAGCCCCGTTGTGGAGGATGCGTTAAAGATTGTGTGAATCAGTCCACCGAAATGCAATGGAAGGTCAGTATTTAATAAAGCATGCACCTCTGTGCGGGTGTTAGCTACGTGAAGGACAAATGTTTCACGAGCTGATGTCAGGGAAACTTCTTTTAGGGACAATAGAGCTCTTATTCGACTCATCTTATTGAACTCTGCTTTCAAGGTCGGAATCCTCGGCCAGATGGAAACATCCAAGTTCCCATGCGTGGGTGGATACAACATATTTTTACAGCAAACCACACGTTCACTGACTGTAACGACATAAGCAATGCCTATTATTAACCCACAGAAATCCTCATTATTTAAAAGTAAATAACTGCCGTTTGCCAGTAATGTGAATGTGGGGACGATAGCGGGCACGGGGGTACTCTTCAAAACACAGGCTAAATTAGGCTGTTCTTGATTACAAGAACCGTGCAATTGAATATGTCTACACATTAATGAGTGATCTGGCGTTTCGGTGCACTCTTCACCTTTCAGATAGACTTCCTTGCCCTCCCTAAGGCATCAGTATGTAAAAGGAAGCGACCAGGCTTCATGGAGATAGGAGCTACCAAGTGGCTTGTATCTACCAATGGCAAAATACTTCATACAATTTTTAATTTCGAAAAGAGCAAACGGTAAAGTTATCAAACCGTGTATAAGCCACGTTGCAGTAGTGGCCTCCGCCACAGAGAATGACAAAGACTCCAACCGTCCAATGTGTAACATGGAAAAAGATGCATCTCTCATTGAAAGCAAACGTTGCTTATCAGTCAAATTAAACGGGGCAAAAAGAGAAGAGGTATTCATGTAATCCCAAGGAACTTTCCCGGCCTTAAGCGTCTGCAGGGTCCACGCAAACTGCATAATATAGCGCAATTGATTTTGACCATGGTATAATACAGACACATCATCTTGCACAATATCAACAATTGATGACACAATATTATCTAATGTGTAAATGCGGGAAGAAAGCGTGTTAATGCTATTATCCACAACTGCAAGCACTTTTTCTAAATTAGCTTGATCAATAGCCCTAAGGCGGGTAGCCGCCTCAATCTGTGATGTTCTCCAGATTTCATTATAAACTGCATATATCCATCTTCTAGATCTACCTCTAGCCGGGCCTTTTATGAAATCATTCAAATCCATATCGTCAGTCAGTTTAGATAAAGGCAATTTAACTGATGCCAAGGTAGAATGTTCGAGCCAATTCTGACATAATTTGCCTACTGAATAAGTGGTTACAGAATGGTCACTCTCAAAACGGGGATCCACCCTGACCTGTGTAAAGCCATCAGCTAAACCCAGAAAACGATGTTGGCAAGAGTCAGAACTCCTGTGCCACAGCAGCCAACCCTTGGGATCCAAACTGGATATGTTAAAGGACGAATTTAGCAATAGAGTTTGCAACTCCCTGATCGAAAACTTTGTAGTATTACCCCAACCTGAATATTCTTCCAAATCAGGGAATGAAGGAGTATTTAATTATTTAGAAGTAGCCAATCCAAAGCATGTTGTCTGTAAAATAGTAGAATTCAAAAACAACATATGATTCGGGATGAGACATGCACGGTGCAAAGCCTCAGTGCCTTGTATCTGCCAACTTTTAGAACCCCAAACAGATTTAAGGTCAACTGTTTCCTTCCATAATTCGTAGCCTCCAACAGCTAACTGGTCCAGAAAGAACTTCGAGTACAATAACTTAGTATCGGTAAGTCTAACCTTGGACATGGACTTTTCTGCCATTTTAAAATAAAATGAAGCAGGATTGGACGGAGTAAAGTCAGTAAAATAGGTGTACCTTTTCAAAAAGGTACTCGAACTGCCTCGCAAAGGAGCTGGGCAATGCTCCCACTGTGTATAATTTACAGTATTCCTCCTGGAATTAGTTTTATGTAGGTAGTGGTTGCCAAAATGTTGGAAACAAAAGAAATCACCATAGTTAGCAGATTCTAAATACAAATCTTCAGCATCAAAGGCAGCATAATATTTCAAATCAGATAACAATGCTTCCACGGCCTGAACATCCCAATCATCAGAACGTATGTTTTGTTTAACTACATCCCCCATGTTAACTCTAAGCACATTAGGGACATTTATAACCTCAGTGGGGCCATGGATTTGAAATTTAACAGCATCCCATAAAATCCCATCCAGGACAGGCCAAGCAGTGATGTTAACAAAAGCCAAGTCTCTCTTTAATCTGTGTGCAGTATGCGATGAGGAATGGGGCGCCAATGTTCCATTTAGATGTCGAATGCATGTTCTCTCTTCGACATAGTGTCCGTTGATGTTTTGGAAAAAATAAAACACAAAACCAATTGACATACAAAGGTAAATCGAAAAAAGTACCAGCCAAATATATGTCCAAGGGGGAATCAAAAAATGTTTTTTTTTTGTTGTTATATATTTTTTTATTTTAACAGTAAGACAAGAGCAGGCAATACAGACATCAGGTGTTTCGCAGTAAAATACAGAACTGGGCCAGGTGGGGGAAATATACAAACAATAATCACTGTAAGAAGTAAAAGGCCCATCACGGGTACACATAACGGAAATAGGAAATAAGCAATCTATTAAGCAATCAAAGCAATCCCACCCGCGTGACCTCGTCCACAATGTTACAGGATAATTAAGCCAGCGAAGACACCCGGACAATAAAGGATTCGTGAAAAATAAACAGCCCATCTCTCGTAGAAGGAAAAAGAAAAGACAAAAGGGGCCATAGAACAAAAGAAGGCAAAATAAAAAAAAACACCCCTAACCCCCCACCCTGCACCCCTGCAATGGCTACGGCCTAACCCCACTAGCAGCGTGCCTGTCGCCCAAGTACTACCCTAAAGGAAGGGAAAAGAGAAAGCGGAGGAGGAGAAAGCAAACACACTCCCGGTCTCCCGTACCCCCCGCCAACAGCGACCACCCCGAGACATGGTAAAATCAATATATAGCAATTATACAAACCAGTCAGGGGAGGATAAACAACAACCACCCAATTCTCATCACAATATAGGCACAACCCCGGCATCGCTAAAAGCTATTTTATCGGAACCCAGCGATAAAGTTCAGCCCTGGCCAGTACGGTCCGTCATAAGAGTCTTTGCCACTCGAGGCGCCATTTTGAAGGAAAAGGCAAAGCGTCCACAAAAGTTCTTGTCAGCACAGGAGGATCGAATACAGGATAAAAGTTCACGGCTCGAACGAGGAAAGGTGTCCAAAAACAGCGAGCATCCCAAACCATCACCAAGGAACTCGTAGCCACATGGAAGACCGTCTATAGATGCGTTAGGCGGCAGCAGGATCAGGCAAGAGACGCTAGCGAGAAGCACGGGCTGGCTTGTCGGTAATAGGGGACCGTCAAGGTTCATGAACTCCGGGTTATGCACGGGGACCTCGACCTCTGATGTGCAATGCACCGCTGGTACCATCTCTAGCTGGAAACCAATCGAGGTGTCGTCCTCAGGTTCCAGGATACCGTCCACTTTCACCATCAGTGTCCGGAACACAGTGACTGTGTGCGAATGGAGCGCCCCAATGGCGGCCACAACGGCCTGCAGCGATGGCGCGCCTTCCGTCCGCTCCATCCCCTCTCAATAGGCGACAGAGCCGGACTTGAACCCCGGAGGCCGGCTGCTCCGGAGTCCCAGGCCACGCAAATCTGATATCAAGTAATGGGCGCTCCTCGTCTTACAGAACACACCTTCGCCGTCAGAGAGGGCCCCAGCCCGTCGACCCCGGGAGGGCAGCAAGGTCTCCGGGCACCGGACCCCCACCACAGCAGCCGGCGTGGCACGCTGGTGTGTCCTCGGTGTAGATCGTTCAAAGGATCGTTACAAAAAGTCAACAATTCAGGCACTCTTCGGGAGACCGGGCTCAGTCCAGGTCTCACGGCCGATGTTGTCCAACTCTGACCCAGATAGTCTAGAAATCGAGGCCCCGGCTTCCACACGTTGTTAGGCCGAGAATGGAAACACGGCGTATCTTCGTCAGCCGATGAGGTAGAAATCTCGGGATTGCACCTTTAGAAGCAGTAGACCTTCATAAACAAGGAAATCAGGTGTAAGGTCAGGATTGAAGACAGGATAATCGAGCTCCTGGCGGAGGTCAGCAGAGCCGGGAGCTTACGCGGCCATCTTGATTCGTAGGGTAGCTCCTCCTCCCCAAAAAATGTTTTTTAAATAATCTTGCATAGACTGTAATCCATGAGAGCTTTCCTGATGTGTGTGAAACAGTGTCAAAAGAAAATCTGGATTCTGTGGCTAAATGAGTTTGTAAATCAGGCATCGATAAGTCAGTTGGGTAAGTGTAGTAAGTTTCATCAAGCTGAGTACCAGGTAATGTACTCAATAAAGGACTAGAAATTGCAGGCATCTCGAGGGCCACCTCCTGCTCAGGATTCGAAGCAGTGGCCAATACAGAATTCCTCACAATCGAAGGACAGGAGACTGCCGGTGTCATACTAAGAAGAATCGGCCACTCTGTGTATCTCGACATTGTCAATGGAGATATACCTGTTTTCTTTACGGCCTGGAAGTGGAGGTAAAATTACTGTCCTTGTGCCCTTCACACCAAGCACAGGAACTGGAACTCGGTAAGAGGGACCAAATTCTTTCTTGTTATCGATCTTCTTTATTTATTTTAATGTTTTATAGAGCGCGAACTAGACCCGTGAGGGTATCAGATCGCTTTACAGGTTCATAGAGTAATACAGAAAAGACGGTTATCACATGGGAGCCATACATTGGAGGGCTATACAGAACCAAGGGTCATATGGTAGGCAGGGTGTCAAAGGGGAATGTGCAAAGGAGGGAGGGTAGGAAAGCTGTACATAGGAACATTTTACAGAATAGATGGTCATACAATAGGGAGGATATTGCAGGGGTGCTTTACATTAAGAGACTGAAAAAGAAAAGAAAACTATACCACAGTGTAATTTACAGAGTCAAGGATCATACAATAGACAGGATATCACACGGGTACTAAGTCTCTCGGTGGCTGTGGAACGGGTTTAGCCAAGGAATTTACCCATGAGGAAGGATTTAGCCTCTTTTTTGAAGTGTCTCGAACCAATTCTCCAACTTGGGGTAGCCAGCCAACTACCGGGATCTGCAACGCATCATGCGAAGTGGAGGGCAAATGTTCCCTTGCAAGACTGTCTCTTGTCTTTTGTAGAGCCTGTAAAACATTGCAATGTTCATCTACGTCAAAGGAGGCAGCAACAGCCACCGCGTCTAGACCGTCAAGGTCCGGTACATACATCTTGATACCAAAGAGCATTTCGTATGGGGTCCGCCCACCCAGAGACCTTCTAGGGAGATTATTAGGAGCACGCTGCACGCCATTGAGATGGGCCAGCCAGTTCCTGCCAGTGCCTATAACTCGAGCTGTCAATGATTGCTTTAAGTCACGGTTCATTCGTTCCACTACACTATTACCCTCAGGTCTGTATGGAGACAAAAACTTGACTTGGACCCCCAACGAAGCCATGGCATCCTTATACGCCTTACAGGCGAAAGCAGGACCCTGATCCGAATGGAAGGTACCACAGGCAAAAATCCCTACAAAGACACACAAATCCCTTACGACAGACCGTGAATCAGCGCTGCGGTGAGGCCAGACCCATATAAAGCGTGTGCATAAATCAACTGCGACTACGACGTACTTATATGCAGTATCAGAAGAAAAAGGACCGCAGTGATCTAAATAAATACAACCTAGTGGTTTATTAGAAATGAACAACTGTGTTTGGGGCGGACGCGCAGCAGTTGAAGGCTTAATCTGCTGCCAGATGTCACATTGAAGGACATAATCGCGCGTCTGTTTGTACAGTCCCCACCACCAAAAACGCTGTTGCAATTGAGACACAGCAGCAGAAACGCCCGCATGCGCAGACGCAACACCTTCATGGGCCGCTGTGATCAATGTATTTCTGCGATCCGAGTCGGGAATCAATCTCTCCCCAATGTCAGGTATTTTCACATAAGGAACCTTATCGGGACTTAAGTGGTATGAGTACTACAAAGGGAACCCCTTAGGATATTTACCTCCCTTCTCAGTGGCAGCAACAGCTGCCAAGATATCATCATCAATCTTACTTTTGGACCGTGTAACTGCCGCAACTAAATATGACGATACTGCTGATTTCGCTGCCTCATCAGCAAGCGAGTTGCCAACAGCGTGGACTCCAACGCGCTGATGACCAAGAGTATGAATTACAAATACGAGTGGCAACTGCTCTTTAAGCTCAGCCACTCGGACCCAGATCATTGTATGTTTTATTGTGCTACCTTTGAAATCACGAAAATCATTCTGAATCCAAAAGAACAAGTTTTCATTGTAAGACTGGACACAGTAGTAAGAATCACTTACAATAAGAGTCGTCACACTAGGATCAGCATACTCCAATGCAAGCATCAGATCACGAACCTCTGCCAATTGTGCGGTGCAGTCCCCTAGAGTCTGCGTGTGCACGACCCTGGACTTGAACTCATCGTTCACCATGGCACCTACCACAATGGCGCAAGAGGAAATGTATGCGTGTTCAGAACCATGAGCAACTTGCGACGAACCATTAGTGTATATGATGCAATGGAAATCCTCCAAAGGCCGCTTAGCCAAAGGTGCAGGATGAACGAATTCATATTGCAAAAACTCCTGCGACTGTAAGGAGGCATCAAAAATTAATGTGACATCCGGAGATGTCAATGAAGCAGCCCATTGTATCCACCGAGGGTGCAAAGTTTTAGAATTAGGTACACTGGCTTGCGTAACTGCCACCAAAGCAGGACACGTGGTAACAACCAACATGCGTTTTCCCCTTGACAGAGCACGTTCCTTAAGAATCGCCATCTGTACAGCCGTCAAAACTTTCTCCACAGTGGAAAATCGCATTTCAGCCGAAGTGTACAAGTGTGACTTGTAGGCAATAGGTACTGTGTCTCCTTCGTTAAAAGTAAGGTAAGTGAAACCCACCGCCCCAGGGAAGATTCTTATCACCAGGTTGGTGTGGTTATCACGAGTCAGTAAGTATTTAGAAGCGAGCTGACCAGCATGCAAAGATTGCTGAATAGCTGAGTGTTCCGGCAGCCAGCAAGAGTTGGTAAAAGTAGGTTGTATCAAAGCATACAAAGGCTTGATACGCTGGGCATATTCAGGAATGTATGTCCTCCCGAAATTCAAAAATCCCAGCAAAGACTGTAATTTTTTCAGAGTTGTCGGAGCGCGCAGCTGTGCGCATTTCTCCAAGAAGTGAGGAGCCAATCCTCGACCTTCATTGTTGAGCTCGTAGCCCAGGAACAACACTGTGTACTCTGCAATGTGCGACTTTGCAAAGTTGAATTTGTAACCGAAGTCTGCAAAGCTACAAATTATGCGGTCAACGCGACACAGATGCTCCCAAAGTTCGTCGACTGTGAGATAAATGTCATCCACATACAAGCATGCATCAGGGTCGATTCTCTCCAAGAGAGAGACTATGCGGGCAGCAAATACTCCAGGACTATACTTATAGCCCATCGGTAAACGCCTGAACTGTTTTAGTTTGCCACCGCATGGAAAACTGGTCCATTGGGAACTTAGACCATCTAAATGGTGGGCATAAAAACCGTTGGATATGTCAAGCATGGTTTTAAACCGCATACGCACAAGACTATCCACCAAGGCAGAGCCGTGAGTATTCTGTACTGCACAGGTACGGCAATGCGAGTTTAAATGCCGGTAATTCAACACCAAACGATATGAACCGTCAGGCTTGGTCACAGTAAGAAGAGGGTCATTCATTGGTGACACACATGTTTCAATCACTCCTTGATATTCCAATTATTCAAGGATTTCCGCAACGGAAGCCTTAGCTTCACATCTAATGGGATATTGAGGTTGAGGCTGTGTCTGAGACCGCAAAGGTATTTCGTGGTGTGGGGAAAATTTGTTGCAACCGCAGTGTGTACGGTACAGAGCCGGCGCAAGGGCTTTAGCCCACTCTTCTGTGAAATTCAGCGCATGCTCCTTCGAGACAGCGTGCGCGAAACTTGGGAGGATTACCTCCTCCCCTCCTGGAGCCGCGAGCACAAAAGGTGGGGGCCAGTCAGCCTCCGCTAACAAAATGTCACAGGTAGTTGTAAGATTTTCCCAAAATACCCCTTTTATGGTACGTTGTATGTCACCTTCAATAAACATGACTATTTCATAAAGTCTATCAGGGGGAGCTACTCTAGTGTCAGCTGTCTCCACAACAACATACTGGTCAGTCGCTGTCACCTTCAGTAGTGGACGCAGGGCCTCTCGCACTATGGTAATCTCCGCCGCGCTGTCCAGCAAGGTCAGAGCCCATATCTGACTCCGAAGCTGCGTTCTCACTATCTGTGGCATATCACGCTGTTAATGCGGCGACTTTCTTCTTTTGAAACTGGGGTCTCTTCGATGTAGAATCGTCCTGCTTGCCTTTACCGTCCTTCGGGCGGAGCTGGTTGCGTCCTTGCTGGCCACCCCGACCCCTGCCGCCTCCTCCACCACCGGTTGATGAGTCCGATTTGTCCTGAAAAGGACGAGGAGAGCGTTGATCAGAAACCTGAAACCGATCAGGTGATTTTATCGTCGCGCGATCGCGCAAGTCATAAATACGTTCTGGGGGCGCAGGCAATGGAGACGCAGGACGAGACTCCTGTCTCTGTTGTTGTTGTTGTTGTTTTCCCTGCTTTTGTTTTTTCGGCCAAATTTGTTTCTTGGTCTTGGGCTGTTCGTCAGTTTCTGAGTTCTGCCCCTGGAGTTGTTTTTTTGCTCTTTAGTAGAAAAAGGCTTGAGACCCACACTATTGCGGCCCACGGTTTTAAAAGCCGCCACAATAATCCTTGCTAACTGTCGGGGTTTTTCGACATTGGGAATCGCCTGCAAAGCATTGGACACCTGAAAGTTAACCACATCCCCCTTGACATTCGCAAGTATGAGATCGGAAACTACATCAAAGGAGCCACATAGGCGCATACCCAATTCAACTGCAGCCTCAGGTCCGTGCTCATCCTGAACACGCTTAAGGCCCGTTGGCAGGACAGTCATAGACGGAGTGCCGTAACACCTCGCATAGACTGCTGCAAATGTTTTACCCCATGTCTCACAGTCACCAATTTCTGGGGTCAAGTCTTTAGGCATGCTAATAGTCAGAATCCTGTGCTTTTCACCAGGAGTCGTGTTAGGAAAACCGCATCCAGCTGGTCAAACTTTTGGGCAAGCCAGATAGGAAAATCATCCTTATTCTGGGGGCGCTTGTCCATCACAGCGTTGACCATTACAGGACTAAGCTTCATTCCGCCCTGTCCGACAGGAAGTGCCGCACCACCTGGGGCCCAGCCCGGGAGATTACGGATTATGTATTGCACTAACGACCTAATCACGCCAATTGCGACTACATGTAGTCGTCTTAAGTCAGCAATGTTACAAACTCCGTGCTGGGTATGAGGTGTAAATCCAGCCAAAACAGGCCAATTTGCACCAGGAATGGACAAAGGACCTTACCTCGGAGCTGTCAAAGAGTGGGGTAGGGCGCCATCAAACCATACGCGGTGCTGCCAAGCATCAATAGGAACTTCCTGTGCCCTATATGGAGTATATTCCTGTGGCACAGCTGTGGCAGTGTATGTTTCGAACACATTAGAATTTGCGTCCACAGCGGGGAAGGTCACCCACGAGTACAACATTTCGTAAGCTTAAGCCACCTCTGCACTCCCCACCATTATCACGGCCATGCCATCCACGGGAACATTATAAGTCTGCAAATGATTGCGCACCGCAATGCGACTATGTTGCGGAATGTTCACCGCGGCCATAGCGACACAGAAAGAAAGAGGTACAAAGTAAACTTTGTAGCACAACTGGGTAGTAATTCAAGGAAACCGTTTAGAAAGATTCAAGCTTGAAAAGACCTATGTAAATATAGGTTGATTTGTCCGACACCACCGTTAACCGGAAACAATAGTGAAGGGGTTAAGGATTGAATGTTGCACTACTCAAGTGTCATGTAATAAGATCACCAACGATTGGGCGCCATGTCGCAGGGATTCCGTTCTCATACAGAACTGTGCATAGAGACTTGGAACCTCAGTGAATTAGGGTGTGCCAAAACTCACCTTAGTACCCAAAATCCCCTACCAGACTAGCTACAGTGTCTCATTGGTTATTACAAACTCCCAATGTTTAGACAAACCAGAACATGGACTTAGAACAACTCAGATAACGTGGAACACATGAACACTCTTTCGTTATACAATCATTTCAATCCAGAACAAGGAGTAAATGAGGACGCATGGATATTTAAAATGTTTATTTTCTAATGCAGTGTTCTCAAACGCAGTATCTTAGCTAATACAAGCAAACATATTATAAGAAATAAAGTAATCAGCATAGTTACTAGTCCACAGAATACAAAAGGTGAAAGCATGTTAAAATGCTAAAGCGAAGAAGGTTAAAAACACCTAATTCTCACCCTCCCTAGCTAGTATATTATATTATATCTAAGAAGGTCTCTTTGGGTTTTAGCAGGGCGGCCCCATACCTCAGATCCTAGTGGTAAGGGATCACATCATCTTCCATCAGCTCTCTGCATGCGAAGCACCATCAAGTGTGTGTGTATGCTCTGTGCAATGCAATATAAATACGCGCCCAAATCCAGAATTTGGCCGCAGCTGCATGTATGTTAAGTCTAGGAACGTGCGAAGATCAGACCTCACAACAACCACTGTGTCGAGTTATCCTTGAAGGCTTCAGCACTCACTGTACAGACACAGCTCAACAAGCAATGCTGATATCAGAGCAATACCATATTATCCTCATGTGAAGCAAAACATTATACTAGGTTCAAAGCTAAAGTAACAAATATGTGTCGTGTGCGGAAGCAGCAGAAAGGTAAAATGGCGTTTAAACTCCTAATAAGCTCATGCTAACTTAACACAGTGTGAAGGCAAAGCATATCTATATCACAATATGTTAGCGGAGAAAACATGCTATTAGCAACGTTTTTCTCCATTGTGCTAAAATATCCAGCGATAGCGGCGAAATGCGTGAATATCGCTGAGAATACAGCGATATTCACGCATTAGCGACAAAATGCTCTTAGCCATGTTATCCACCTCCCATTGGATAACATGGCTAAGAACTGGTCTGGGCAGGTGTTAGTATTTGGAGATATTTGCGCTTAGCGTGAATATTTCCATCGCTACGCCTGCCTTGCTAATAGGCGATAGCGATGTAAGCGACTGCTTTCTGTCGCTAACTGGTTGGGTACACCCACTTTGCATGTCATCCGCGATAAACATCGCTGACATGCAAAGCTGGCCCCAAACCGCTCGCTATTGCCTAAAAGCTGTCGTTAACATCAGTTAGCGACAGCTTGCTAATAGGGCGATAGAATTATCGCCGCTTAGCGGCCGAAAACGGCCGCTAAAGCGGCGATAATTGCCTATCACCCTGCTTAAAAATATGCCTCTAAATTTGTTGGATACATGTTGTAATGCAAACCAGGTGGCGTTATTCTTTCAAATATAAACAACTATATGGTAGCTGATTATTCTCTGCTCAGCTATACTGGTGTTTACTATAATGTATAGTGTTAGTAGTTAGCCCCTTCAGTGTTATATACTCTTTTATAATATATTGTGTTGTCATCTGATACAGTGAAATTAAAGATCTGAATCACCATTGAAACTAAGTACACAAAGATTGATGAGATAAAAATATTTCATGTAATTTTGATACAATGTAGTGGAGTTCTCTAAATCATATTTGAAACAGTGCACAAAAACTGATGAACTACAAAATCGTTATCCATTTAAATTGATTCATGGATAATTGATGGAATGGAATAGTGTTTTCAGAATAGATTTTTGATTTTGGTCTTCTCTGTTTCAAATCTCTGAACCAGAATATGCATAAGGCATTTGAATTGTGAAAAGGAAAAGCACAAAACCTGCTGAGTAAAGAAATAATAATATTGAAATCTATAGCTGGGTCGGTACTGGTGTCAGTCGCTGATGACATCTGATGCATTCTAGATGAAGATGGATTCTCTGCTTTGATCCAATTAGACCTATCAGCGGTTTTAGACACCGTATCGCACTCTGAACTAGTGGCCTGCCTATCCTACCTGGGTTTTAAAAATAAGGCCCTCAAGCTTCTCTCCTCATTCCTGACAGAAAGAACGCAAAACGTTGAATGTAACTTATCCAGGTCATAGTCCTTCACCCTCCCCTGTTCTGTTCCACAGGGCATATCCCTCAACCCAAAGCTTTTATATATCCCCATTAGCCTAGCTGGTGCGGTCCTATAGTTTCATAGCATCTTATGCTAAGGGTACCCTGGTCATTATTAACATCTTGAAGGACCCTAAGGCTGTTGCGGAAAAAATTCAGGAAAGTATGAGAGAGATAGGGACCTTGATGAGGGCAAAGTGTTTGAAACTAAATGGTGCAAAGACTGACATCTTGATACTTGTGGAGAAGTGTGGCTCACTGGTTAGAGCAGGCAGACCCTGAAGCAGAGGTCAGACCCGGGACCTGGGTTCAATTCCCAACGCGGCAGGGTCTTGAGCTCAAATGTCCATGGACTCGATAATTCTCGCTTCGGTGCCTGACCTAATCATGGGTTCACACTCTGCAACTCTGGGCATTAAGCTTGCTTAATCTCCACAACGGCCCCCCTGCGGCGGGATGCCTGGCTTTCACCTTGGGGATGCCCTGTAGGGGCTATCTCACAGGGAAAAGCCAGGACGGGTTCCCAAGGCAAGCGCGGAGATACCCCTTCGGGGGTCGATTCAGGCGCTATATAAGAAACATAATAATAATAATAATAATAATAATACTTAGCAAAAAACCTAATGTATGGTCCAACTGGTTGCCATCTGAACTGTGAGCTCTTCCCTTCCCTGTGGATTCTTCAAGAATCTTGGGAGCGATTTTTAATGAAAATGTTTCTTTTACTGCCCACATCAATCAAGTGTCAGCAACGTGCTTTTACATCTTGAAGCTGGCGAGGAAAATAGTTCCACTGATCCCAGTTTTGTCTTGCAGAACTGTCCATTCTGGCACTTATAGCAATACTTATTGATTGCTACAATGCCCAATATTTTGCCATTATTAATCACTGTGCTCAAGATTGCATGTAGCGCAAAATGTGTGGCCCGTTCGATTCTGGGATACTTAGACAACACTCGGAGGCTATGAGAGATATGCATTGGTTGAAAGTCCAAAAACGGTCTATGTTTTAGGCTCTGTGCATGGCGCACAGGGCTCTACATGAGGCTGGGTCAAGTTTCAACAAGCTGTGTTTGTCTGATTCCTTCCAAGGAGGTCTCCTATTATGTCCGTCAACATGAGGATGTTTGTGGTTCACAGAATAGGACGGAGCATATGGGGAGGGAAATATTTTGCCTTCCTCACAACCGAACTTTGGAATTCACTGCCTGGTAAAACTAAAGTCGCTGAATTTATTTGCTTTAGGAAGCTTATTTAAACCTGGCTTTTTTCGCTAGAGATGGGAGAGCGTTTTCTTTCTCACAGAACTAGCTTTTCCAGCACCAAGATGCCCCAGGGTAGAAGTGCTCTTTAGAAGTGCTTGTCATCCATTCATTCAATCATCAACAGGTCTCGGTTTACTGTACATATCAAATGTCCTAGGTTTATTTAGGGCGGTCTATCATCTGAACCGGTATCCAGTTTTACTAGATCCGCATCCGCAACTGCGACTTTAAGTCCCCACCCCCTTGTTTACAAAGCCAATGAAGAGCGTCCACTTCCGCACTTGCGCAGTTTTCATATCTCAGAGCCAATGCTTGACATCTGGGACCATTAGAGATTGCCACACAATGCGTCGCTTGAATAAAACAAGTGCCAAATCCACAAATGTATCCTCATGCTTGTATTTTAATGCATCAGTCCCAATAAACACAATTGGGATTCTGAAACTACATTTCATCCCACTATTACTGAAATCAGTTCGACCACTCTTGACCAGTTCCTGCATGACCCTGGACAATCCTACACCAAATGATAAAAATGTGCAACCGTGCACTTGCTTCCTGGGCACTCCGATGAGACTCCCCTAAACATACGAGTGGTACAGTGTGGCATCAGGTAGGTCTTATGCATAAAGTTAAATTGGGTGTGCTTCAGTGAGGGCTTCCTTGATACTCGTTTAACCAGTTCCAGCGCAGCTCTCCATTACTTATTGGTCAAGTCCTTTCCCAATCTCTAGTGATGCAATGGAAATGTGATGCATAAATGAAGCAAAACCTCTGATCACTTGGGGTCAGCCCTATCCTAACCTCACACTTCATTAACTTTAAGTGCCAACTCATCATGTAAAGGACTATCCAGGGCCAAGAACATATATGACCATGAGATCCTGGATTGAGCCTAAAATGCCATGTACAAACATATCACTCAACCACATCAACCCTGCATTATTTATTGATTTAAACTCTAATAGAGTTCAAATTGGCATCCGTGGTGGGTATCAGGAGATGCTCCCTTCACACTAAGAGGCAGATTTACAAGCCCCATGTGCCAACAGTACGTCACTTTTTCTGACGTACTGGTGCCGTATTTCACTGCTTGATATTTACAAGGACATGAAAAGCCACCCTGCGTGGCTTTTCCTGTCCTTGTAAATATGGTCCCTTTACATGCAGCACTTTGCGTGAAAGGGGCATTCCATGGATGTTGCCGTGGGTGTTCACATGCAACAACAATGGAACCAGACACATTTACAGATTTACGAGGAATTTTAAATCTGGAAATGTGTGTGAATGCTACTTCTCCCCAGGGGAAGCGTAGGGAGGCACAACGAGGAGAAATGTTTTCATTTCTCCTAATTTTTTTCCTCTTTCAATGCGTGCTGCAATCTACAGCACACATTGAAAGAGGAAAATGCCTGTAGTGATTGTTTTTGTGCAGGAAGGTGGCCCTTCCTGCACAAAAACAATCTCCCCAGGAGGCAGGCATCCTTGCACCATGGTGCAGGGGTGCCTGCGCCGGCACATGTCAGCTGTTTCTGTGCCAGCGCTGGGGAGGGCACATGAATACGACATATCATTGTAAATATATCTCATTCCTGTGTCTGAAAGTGACTCATTTACAATGATGTGACGTATTTCTCAACCATGCCATTACCCAGTGCAATTGGGCTGCAGCCATACACATTTCATAATTCAGAGCTCTCAAACCCCATTCTTCCAAAGAGAGTTGTACCCCAGAAATAAATTCTTACTTCCTACCTACTCCCGAGATCAGATCTGACAAAACTCTCAGTAGCTCCTTTAAACTGGTTGCTTTATGGCCACCAGTATATAATAATCTAGGTAATACCAGCATCTTCAAAATTGTCACCGTGCCAAGAGGGGAGAACGGTATAAGCTTCCAAAACAAAGCGGAATGTCTAGTAATTGTGACTACCCATCCCAAGTTACCCATAATAAGATCATTGTCCCTGTGATAAACTTGTACCCCTCAAGTATTTCATAGTATCTCGCTGCCACATAAGTGTAGGAGGTTCGAGTTCATCTGTTAACGCATGAAAATCCTGCCTCAAGGGAAACAAGTAGAATTTGCTCTAGTTTATTTTTAATCCAGACGTCCCTAAATTCATCAAGCAGGTTCATAAAGGCCAATAAGGTTTCACCACGGTAGTGGAGGTAAACAAGAGTATCATGCTATCTAACTACTAATCTTATCCCACAATCAGGTCTCTTCTGTCGCAGTATGTCCAAAGCAAATAATATGGATGATCATGGACACTGCTGCATAGTGCCTCTGCAGATCTCAAACTGTTCAAATATGATTGGCCCACTTTTAACTCCAGGAATTCCAAGCCTAAAGGCATTCTCTGAACAGACCAACATGAGATAGGCCAATTTAACGTGTTGAACACTTTCTGTATATCAAGAGAAGCTGCCACCAGTCATCATCCTCTACTAAGGCCCTATCTATCAGATGAAACGGGTGTCTGAGGTTCAGAAAAGTATTTCTACCAGAACTGAATCCAATTTGGTCTGGGTGCACTAATGTTTGAACCACTTGCAGTAACCTGTTAATCTATACCCGACCCGCATTTTATAATCTAGCTGCAGCAGCGACAATAAGCTATAAGAATAAAGAACCAATGAATCTTACCCCTTTTTCGGATGGACCACAAAGTTGCATCTCTCTCATAGATTTAGTAATGTTCTTACTTGTTTAGGCTGCTAGGTAGTTGCTAATAATTGGGAGAAAGTAGTGCCCTATAAGTCATGTAGAACTCCACCGAGAGTCCATCTATACCCAGAATTTTCATTTTATACTGCTGCTCTGATTTCCTCTGCTTGGATTGGTTCCTCCAATATCTTGTATTGTAACACGTCAATGTAATGCATCGGAACACATTTCACATGTATACACAGCGCATATTGTTCCACTGCCTCTGACGAATCATACAAAGAGCCTGAATACTCCCAAAAGACAACATGAACTATTCGGCAAGTTAATAACCTCCCTTGTGTATTCCTAATAGCATCAAGTGCAGTCCGGTGCACCCTTGTTCTCAGTTACCAATCCAAGACTCTCCTGGCCCTATCTCCCTCCGTATGAGCTTTGCAACATATTGCATATTAAATAACCCGTTCAACCTGTCTTGCATATCTCAAAACATTTGCCTCAACTGTGTAATCTGTGGTGTTCTTCCTAGTTAAGTAAACATTTAGGGCCAGATGTAGGTAGCCAAATACAGGTCGGTAACGGCCAAAAATCGCTAATTTCGGCAGTTAACGACCGGTATTTGGACATTGAGATGTAGGGCGCCCAAAATTTCCCGATTCGGTAAAAATTCCGAATCGGTAGATTTACCATATCGGAAAATTTTCCGAATCGTTAGAACTACCGAATCGGAAAATGTACCGAATCGGAAAATATACCGAGTCGGTAAATGTTCCGAATCGGTAAAAATACCGATTCGGAAAATATACCGAGTCGGTAAATGTTCCGATTCGGTAAAATTACCGAATCGGAAATTAAGAAATGGAAAAAATAACACCCTTGAGATGTAGGTGACCCAAAAAATACCGATTTTGTTGCAAAATCGATATTTAAGAGTCGTTATTTAACATGGATTGAAAGCAGGTGGTAACCAGGTGCAGCCTATAAAATAGGGCCCCAAAATGCAACACTGTAACCAGAATGGCGGCATTCTATGTCATAGCAAGGCGGCTACGGCTACAGGCAGCAGGAGAGAGGGAATGGAGAAGGGAGGAGCAGGTCTACAGGCAGAGGATTACACTCTTCCAATTGACAGTGCCAGAGATACTGCAAAGATACAGACTGCACCCCCAAACCATCATGGACCTGATCAGGGACCTGCACCCACTCCTGGAGCACCCAAAACCAAGGGCCCACGCCATCCCACCCCATGTGCAGGTGCTCTGTAGCATACACCTGCTTGCATCTGGGAGTTACCAGAGTGTTGTTGCTGCGGTAGGTGGGGTGTCCCAGAGCTGCCTGTCCCGTTTTTTCAGGAAGTTCCTGGATGCCATGATGCAAAGAATGGAGCATTACATCCACTTCCCAGACACTGATGCGGACTTGCTCAGGATCAAGACTGACTTTTACCTCATGGCAAATTTCCCACACGTGATTGGCTGCATTGATGGCACCCACATCCCAATATGCCCACCAGCTGCCACTGAGCACATATACAGGAACAGGAAGTCATCACACACAATTAATGTACAAGTAATCTGTGATGCCAAGTACATGATCACAGATATAGTGGCCAGGTACCCAGGAAGCACCCACGACTCCTACATCTTCCAAAACAGTGGGATCTACACCCGCCTGACAGCGGGTGAATTTGGGGAAGGATACTTGCTAGGTAAATTACTGTGTGACACTCCCTTGATAGATGATGCAGACGTATGTTAAAATGTGCCTGTGAGTAATGTTTTTCTCCTTTCACATTAGGGGATAGTGCATATGCACTCCGTTCCTTCGTCCTGACACCCTACCTCAACCCCACGACCCCCCGCCAGAGACAATACAATGTGGCACATAAATCCACCTGGAACATCGTGGAGCGCACCTTTGGGCTCCTGAAGAGCCGGTTCCGCTGCCTCCACAAAAGTGGGGGGGCACAGCAGTACTCACCAGTAATATGCTGTAAGATCATTGCAACCTGTGCAATGTTGCACAACCTCGCAACTAAGAAGGGCACAGAGGTGGAATTGGAGGACTATGAAGACCATGACGATGAGCAGGCACTACCAGCAGCCAACACAATAGGAGTACCAACACCCACAGACGGAAGACAGAGACGGGCAGAGATCACACACAACTACTTTTGAGTAAGTACAGAGACAAAGCACGTGTTGTACTGCAATGCACGTAGTTTATTTGGCACTACGTCAAATGTCTGAAGACACAATTGTAACATACTAGTGTGCCTAGCACAACTGGGTGGACGGGGGTTATCTCACCTTCACATGTCCGACCGAATTTGGCAGACTCACTGCTTGCGCCCATGCACCGCACTGCGTGATGCGTGAGGTTGGCTTAGTTCTATGTCTGCTGGGCCTGTGCCGGTACTCTGGCATCTGCTGCTCCTCCGTATTTCAGGGATAGGGGTGCTGCTCCTGCTACTGGTGTTGTCTGTGTCCCCTAAACCTTCAGCTCCTGTGGTGGCTGACTGGTTTGTCAGCAGCACTTCCATTGCTGTAGTGACTCTCCCCATCCCCCTTGTGAGATCAGTACAGCAGTGCACCAGCCCCTCCTGCATCGCAACTGAACAGCGACACAGCAGTGAAGTTGTAGTTGCAAGACGGTGCATGCCCCTTGTCTGCTGTGGCATGCAATGCCTCTCCCTGCGCCTTTGGGCGCGGTCCTCATGTAGTTCCTCACAAAGTGACATCACACACTGTGACATGTCCCTGACTCCATCGGCCATGTCCCTCATGCTGTCCGCCATTGATGTTATTCCCTTGTTCATGTTATCGAAGTTTTTGTTCATATGGCGCATTTGTCTGTGCACTGCACTAATAGCTTTTGCCTGCAGGCGCTGCACCTTGACCATTGTGGTCTCAAGGCCATGGAAGACACCCTCATCACGGCCACTCACGCTTGCCTCCCGGACCCTACGACGTCTTGTTCCTCCGGATTGAGTGACAGGATTGGATGGAAGACCTGCTGCATTTCCTGCCATTGACTCAATTGGCTCCTCACCCTCCCTTTCCTCATCGAAGGATGTTTGTAGGATCCTTAGCGGGGGAACATCATGTCTCCTGGGCCTGCAGATGTCTGACACCTCTGTGTCTGCTGGTGTGTCAAGTTGTTGTGACTCATGTTGTGGTGAGTCAAGGAGCAGAGGAGATGCTTCAAGTTGCATGGTGGCTGCCTCTGGTGTGGGAGCTGCTTGTGTGCAGGGTGCTGTAGGTGTTGCAGTGCTGGGCTGCCTTCTTCCTCACTCCTCTCCCTTTGGGGATGTGTCTTCCCCCTCTCCTGCATTGATTTGCGCGAAGTCTCTCCTGTGGACAGATATGGACAATGTCTTAGTGGTGCTTTCTCCGTGTAATTCACTATTAAATCACATTATATTAGCACTATTTCCTGCTCTTCCCCTGTCTCTAATTGTATTGTGTGGCATGCCTGACATTATTTCATGTTGACTGCTCTGATGTGTATTCTTATGACTACCACTCCCATAATGCATTGCAGGTGCATACTGAAGCCTGTACTGGATTTCCTCAACACACAGCCATATTGGGGGAGGGAGACAGGCAAGGGGTGGGGAATGATAGACATGTCCCTTACCTTTCTTTGATGCAGCTCGGGCTGAGCTACCTGCATCACCAATCCCCACAACGCACTCTGGCTCCAGTGTGGACTCCACATGATCTTCCAGATCCGTGAGAGCAGGTGCCCTGTTCTTTCCTCCACCTGTAGCATTGGCCTCTTTACTTCTTGCTGCCAATTTCTTCTTGGTTATGATCCTTAGATCATACCATCTCTTCTTGAGATCGTCCACTTCCCTGGTTGTCACTCCTATTGCGTTCACTTTGGTTTGGATCCCCAGCCAGGTGTTCCTCTTCACAGCCTCTGCTACCTGCAGAGACTGCTTTCCAAATATCTTGGAGTAGTGCTTTACCACCTCCTCCACCAGCACCTGAAGTTCACCTGTGCTGAACTTCATCTTCCTCTTCCTCTCTGCACCTTCCCTCTGGGAGTCTTGGGAATCCATTTGTTAGTCCTGCAGAGCTCAGCTTCACAACAGCCTGTCACTGTGTAACTGCTTTCCTGTGTGATCAGGTACTCTGCACCTGCATGGGTGTGGCCACTTCCTGGTTGTGGGGTAGGGTGGATGCACAGGATTGGTAGATTGCTCTGTTGGTTGGCTGAGGGGCGGGGTGGAGGCACGTGATTGGATGATACATCAACTGCCTGATATTTTGTATCCCCAACTCGGTATTTACTGATTCGGTATTTACCGAATCGGTAAATACCGATTCGGTAAATCCAATTCATTCCTATGGGCATCCAGGCCCATATACCCATATATATATATATATACATATATATATCCCATATACCAACCTTAAAGGCATCCAATTCTATGTCTGTTTCTGTGGCCGACTTTCATTCTTAGTAAATTAATGTCCACTAGGAGCTCCAATTACCTCTTTATTTGAGTGTCATCTAATGCTTCCAAATGAAGCTTCCATGTTGGGATCCTAGCTCAACTCATCCCCAATTTGAGAGGGTGGTGATCCAATAGCATATGGGCCAAACATCCTGTCTCGACCCCCTTTTTACATATCACCTCATACCCAAACAGCAGCTTCTAGTATGTACTTTATGAAAAAGGGAGTAAAAATAATGCTACCTGTGAACAGGTTGGACAATACTTCATAGCTCATAAAAACATTAGCTTTACAACCATTTCTGGAACTGCTGCAACGTTCTTGTACCAGTTATTTCTTTGGGCTGAATCTATCCTTCTCTGTATCATGTATACAATTGAGGTCCCTTCCTGAAATGCACAGAGTTTGTAAGTTAGTCAACAGCGTCTGTTGGAGCTTATTTAGAAAGGCAGCCTGACTGTGATGTGGGGTATATACTGCCACCACTTCTATGGACTCTCCATCAAGTGTCCTCTTGACCACCAACCTACCTCATATATTCACTACAATTCGCTGCAACACAAACAGAATCCCAGATGCAACCAATATCAGCACACCCCTCGTGCCCCATATCTGCCCTCTCTGCATTTTAGCTACTATATGTAACTCAGACCCAGTAAGGTGTATTTCCTAAAGACAAGCTACATGCCTACTCCTGATTTTGGAGTATTTTAAAACATTAAGGGGTCACCATCCCCCTAATGTTCCTGTTGCCTGTGACCTGTTCTACACCGAGATACCCCTCCCAGGGTGATTGGGGCGAATTATAAACTAAATGAATAATAAGATAATAATAATATTGTGTAAGTTGTAGGCAGGCAATTCCTACTGTCAGCCATTTCAAGACCTGGGAATCCTCACCAACCCCCCACGCCCCGACCTACATACATTAAACATGTCATTCAAGCCCAGACCTATGTGTGCCCAAACTGTGGAGTCATTCCTGGTGGACTTCCACTTCCTGCACAAACAAAACAAAAAGCCCCAACACCTTTACCTGGCTCAGAACCAAATGTGCTCTAAGCCATTCTATTTCAAGGACTGTAATTTGAACCTCACGGTTCCTCTTAAAAATAATGTACGCAATAATTTCCCTCCCCAGAGCTCGCCGCTATTGCCTGAGCCCTTTCCTTGGATGCCTGTACATTAGCCACCAAAGTCGTCTGGCACCTCGTCCATCGCCCAAACTCCCATCACCTCTCACTCTCAAATGTGGTCTCTGTGACACAGATCCTTTTCGTTTGCAAACATTCCCATGACTCTGTCGGGCAGTGTCATCTAAGGATTTATGGGGCCCTGGGCAAGACATATTTTGGGCCCTCTGACATATTTTAGGGCCTCTAATTTTACTACCAATTTTCTGCTAATTAAAGCACTCATAATGCCAAACAAACAGGGTCTGACAAAAAACATTTGAAATATATCTTTCCAGGTGACCTAAAAATTCTTAAGATGCCACTGGGCAAAAGACAGACTCAGAGGAAGAGGTAGGCAGAGAGTATAGAGGTTAAGATATCGAAATAGACAGAGGCCAGCTCGATAGGAAGTTTACTTTCCCATAGTGCCCCTTGGAAGTTGGGGTCCTGGGAATTGACCACTATCACACGCTTTAAATCGTCTCTGCTCTCTGAGTCGAACATAAAAATGTTTTTTCATTATCCGCAATACAAAGCTTGCCAGGATACAGTAAGGCATAGTGTTGATTCAACAACTATAGATGCCTTTTTACAATGTTGGGTTGATTCTTGTGCGGTAAACTCCCCATAATAGCCTATACCTTAGCTCGAAAACTGAAGATACCTGACATGCATTTTTACATTGAAACCAGAGGCTGCTGCAACTCTATCAATAAAACAGAGCGACAAAGGGAGAAAGCAGTGATACAAAAGAACCTGCACACGTGAGGGGCAGCAAAGGTGGGTGACTGGAGAAAGAGGCGTGCGATGGCATCAAAAGTAGAGAGCGTAGGTATTCAGCAAACCCAGCATTCAGCAACACTGGTGTCAGGCTTCTACAGGAACTATTGGACTCTCTGCACATTTGGTCATATCTTCTGGGTTGCTGTTTCTATAGCAAAGATGTCTCCTCAGCACGTGCTTCTTCACGAGCAGCTTGTCTGCCCCCCTTGTCCTCTCTGGGGGCTAGCTGCTGGTGTTATTAGTCTTCTTTTTTCTGCGTTGATTGACAGCACAATGAAAGAGCCTGCCTTTCCTCTGCCCAGGCCCTGTATTGAGCTGCTTTCTTTCTCCGTCAATCGACTCTTATAGTTGACACCTCAGACCTTGGTGCACGCAGGCGATCGGGTGATGGGTTTGATTTTTCATGCCTCAGCAATTTTTTTTCTTCTTTTGCACGTAACTGCCATTTCCTTTCTGACTGCAGTAAGAAGCTCATATTTGCAAAGCACATACGTCTCGCCAGTGTTTTCTATCGATGCTATTTAAGCATTGATTTAAAAAAATGGTTATTGCTGAATATGAATAGCATTGGGCAAAAAAAAACAAGCAATGGCAAAGCCAATAGCTCTCAGTTTAAAATCCGGAGAGCTAAGGCCTTTGTCAGCACCAGCATGTGCCCGCATGAATCAAGATGCATACACATGCATGTCCGGCAGTCTTGGAACTCATTTCAAGATGGCTGCCATACATCATGTTGCATGTTCACTTGAACGTGTTCGTGCATTCATATTGATCCATGAGCATTTGTTATAATGTAGCTGACATTTTTTTTTATTTCTATACATTTTTCTTCCCAAGATAGCGGGTGCCCATCTTGTAGTGGCACATTTTGATAAAAAATGATCAGTGCATAAAAGCAAATGTTTTAGATAAGAGCAGTCTAGAGGCAAATTGCAGCTGCTGTACTCACCAAATATAAATAAATAAATATATCAAAGAATACTCCAGCATATCAGAGCAATCGTGAACAGTGATAGTAATTACCCCGTGGCAAGGCATTTTGAAGCAGTCCATGATAAAAAGCTGAAGGACTTGCAATACACGGTCCTTTGCTCAGTACCTCAACCTAGTCGCGGTGGGGACCGTGAGAAACTACTAAGGCAGCGTGAATCTCAACTCATTATGTCCCTTGATACTAAGGCCCCGAATGGGCTCAATCTGAGTGAAGATTTGAAAAGTTTCCTCTAACTATCTGTACTGTGGATCAATGAAAGGATCATTTCGTTCTTGGTCTCTGTCGATCTCTTTCTATAACTGCAATTACCTTGTTTCTTTCATTTTCTCTTGTTCGGTCAATGCGTCACTTATTGGTTAAAAGCCTATTGCTACTCACTTGCTTGATGCCGTTTTTTAGTCACTTTATGTAATTGTGTTGACTAGGCATCAATGTCACTTCATAACTTACTATTCTTCTTTTTTTCTCGCCTCATATGCTATTACTTTTCCTTTTGCTTCTGTCTGGATTTCTTTTTATTACACATTTCCGGTTGGGCTTCTGTGTCTTCTCATTTTTTCACTCTCAAATCTATTATTTTTTCTCTATACACAGTTAATTTATGCTTTGCACTGTTCATGCAGTACATGACCTGTACAATTCCGTTTTTTTTCTGTTAATATGGCAGTTTTTTGTTTAGCAACAGTGGCGTTGTTGCGGTATTCAGACACTATGTCTTGATCTGTTGGCGTTTTAGATTTCTTACCAGGCTTCTGGCTTGTACAAAATTCTTTTTTGGTGTTGGAAAGCACACTACATAGACTTTGGCACTATGCCATTATACTTGCAATTTTGCTTGTTCCTGTGCTTCCTTGATTACAATTTATTATTTTCCAGCCAGTCCCTTTTGAAATCTATTTGCCAATGGCCTATGCTTATATTTTTAGCAGCCTCCATTTTGAAATATATTTTTTTGTATGTTTACCCAACACACTGTTTATAAATTTGTTCACAATTGCCATGATTAATTTGTAACTTGAAAACCTAATATAAGGTGCTTGTTCTGCATTTGTGAAAAAACATTCTTATATTTGTTTGCACTGTTTCTTTATTTTTATTTTTCTTCTTTTGGGCGTGTTCCCCCAATTAAGCCCCTCCCAGTGTTATGTATATATATTCCCACTTTTTTGTTGAGTGCTTATATGTGAACAAGCTCCCCAGTGGAGCGAAACGCGTCATTTTCTAATAAACGTTTATTCCTGCTACTCACTCGAGTTGGATCCTTTGTGAGCTTTGTTTTGACTGTTTGCTGAGGCGTAATGAGGTCTGCACCCTGATGTTGCCTGTCATCCACTGACGGGTTGGGATTGCTTTTTCATATATATATATATATATATATATATATATATATATATATATATATATATATACTTTAACATACGTGGGGTAGTGGGAGGCAAACACCGATGAGCAGCAGGAGGGAGACAAAACAGTGTAGCAAAAAATAAAAGTGGAATGGGTGCAGGAAGCAATATACCAATTCTGAGTGAAGCAGTGGGGATTTGAGTTAAAGAGAAGCAGCACACAGAGAAGAGAACATGGAAGAAAGCAGCACACAGGGAGAGAGCAATATAATACATTCACTCCCATGGAGAGCTGGAAAACAAAATGAGTGTACTAAATGCAAGTAGTGGGAAGATACATGTCAACCAATCAGAAAAATCTGAGACCTGGGTGGCACAAACACAAGCATAGAGAGGAGGAACGCAATACAATTAAGAGCTCGCAGAACACAAGCAATATCAGCAGTCAGAGAATACATGTCAAACAATCAGAACAATCTGAGACCGCTGCTGGGTGGGACAAACACAAGAAAAGAGAGGAACTCCATGAAGTTAAGAGACGTTTAGTGTGATAAACAACAAAGCCCTCTGTTAGACCTGTCAGCCCTTTGGGTGGTCCCTCCTATTTTTCCTTCTTTTTCTCCCTTGTGCCTCCTAATTTTTCTTTTATTTTTGCGTCCACTACAATTTTTTTGGTGTTGTCCCTAGAGTTTTGAGTGCCTCCTTTCCTATAACCTTTTTGAGGCCTAGGTGCTCTATTAACATGGTGAATACATAGACACACAAAATGGTGGCTTGTAACTGCCACATTTTTTTACCTCAGGGACCTGAGCCATAGGACTACACTGGGAAGGTTATAGAACCTTCCAGCTGATTCCAGTAGCCAGGGCCCAGTCTATAAAAGGGCCAGAACCAGGGCGGCCATTTTAGAGTGACCAGAGAGCTGAGGTAGAACCTGGTCTGTTGAGGAGTGAAGCGGTAACGTGGGGAGGAAGGCACTGAGAGAAGTTAGATTGACCTGTGGGCCGGCTGCTTTTCTTGAAGGATGTGACCCCCTGCCTATCGACTAAGCCCTACCTTGGATATTTCTCCTAGCTCCCTGCATCCCTTGAGCGCTACAGGAAATCTTCTCCTGAGCAAACTCTGAAGTGCTGTATGAGGCTGGCTTAGGAGAAACCAGATGCGGGAGGGTCTGCATCCAAAAAGACACTGAGGAAATAAGTAATATCGGAGGTCCCTCCAGCCCCGCCTGCGGAACTCTGACCAGCGGAGCTGTGACCCTACTACGCCAGCTTGAGGCCAAGATAAGGAAGGCCGCTGAGGAAGGAAGCGGAGAATCAGCCCTGTAAGCGGGAAACATCACTCACCGTGGGGAGTCCCCGGCACGCTGAGCGAAAGACCCTTCTGTATCGGAGTGTGCCTGCTGTGAATTCCTTTTGCGGAGCTGGTGAGAGGAAGGCCAGCGAGTGCGGCTGAGGAGCGGAGAGGAAGCTGTGGTACTCCGACGGCAAGATCGTGGTGACGACGGAGGAGGAGCTGAAGGAGGCCAGCCGTGGGCGGAGTCCTTCGTGCATGAGGAGAGCACTCCGGAAGAGCTGACTGACGACCCGACGCCCAGCGAAGTGGAAGCGGCAGCTGAACAGTAAGGGGAGAGAATACAGCAGATAGCGGAGGCCTGCCCGGGTCCCCCAAATAGCAGACTGGTTCAAAATTGAAAGCGGATTGACAGAATTACCCCAATAAAGTAAGCAGGGAAATAGTTGGGTGGGTGGAGAAGCTCGCACACAGACCTGATCATCTCAAGCCGGATGAACTGCACTAGGGACAGTGCTCGCTGAATACCTGACTAACTCATTCCAACCACTACTATATTTGAGTAGACTGCCTTGCAGGGAAAGCCACTGATCGTAGATGTTTATCAGCTAAAAAGCGTACAGGGTCGCAAGGTAGACTCAGAGAAGGGAGGAGTGGGGGTGAGAAGGGATTGTAGAAAGAGAACCTTTTCAGGCAGTTCACTCAGGGCTCATAAGTGCTGCTGAAGTATATCTTGCCAAACAAATGAGGTCATAGAGCAAACGAGCTGTCTGGGAAGCCTGACTAAGTATTCCGCTTGCTTTCGTTTAGATTACCAGCTGATTGAAATCATTTGCAAGTATACCAGTGGGGGGGGGGGAGAAAGATTTGCTGAGCAACCGCATCCTCTAGTTAATGCTGGCACCGTGTCCCAACGGGTAAGGTAACTTTTGGTTACAACATCAGAGAGCCTTATTCTTGCTGGTTACCCTATTTTAACTGTGAACATATTGGGGAAGAGATAAGGTGCAAATGTTATTGTTGAGATTCTTTCAACTTGGGAATACGATGTGATATTTAATGCATTGTAAAGTTATGAATGCCAATCATTTTTCTAAACTGGTGTAGAGTCATTCTTTTTTGTGGATGGGCGCTGAGTCGCTGTAAGTGAGTGATGTAAGCACAACACAATTGCCTTTGAGATTAGCTGTTCCTACTCTGTGCCAGGCTCCCTTATGTGGACTGGTAACCCCAGGTCCAACACCCTCCAATCATGATGAAGGGGCTGGCCTAAAGCGTTAGGTCTTGCCAATACCTAAAAAAGAAAGATCTAAAAAGAACAAAAAAAAAAGGCAGAATGGGAAAATGTATACATGCACCTACATCACCATGCATGCACTCATGTGTGCAATATTGCTATAGCTGCCACAGCATGATGACGTATGTGGGTGAACATAATATAATGTGTTGATTGTTTTTATTTTTATTTTAGTTCACTGTTCCAAGATGGTAGACGCCCATTGTGAAACATTACAATGACTAAAAAATAAATGGTGCCCAAATAAGAAACTGTCTGCATGCCTCATGGCCGTTGAAAGTAATTAGAACTTGTTTTGCCAATTAATTATCTCTCTGTACTGAAAAGTTTTATACATAGGATGCACTTGATAGTGAGTGATTAAGAGGTTTCAATATAATGAATACAAGTTAGAAACTAAGGGCCAGATTTATATCATGGCATGTTGCCCGCCGTTCCTCTATGGGGATGGAGTAAATTACTTTATCCCACTGGTGGAAAGGCCGCCCTTCTCATTTATAAATGACCGCCAACCAGGCAGTCATTTATAAAAGCATTACCAGGAACCGTCATTAGGGTTTTTCCTGGCAATGCATATTACTCTGTGCTAGGGGGATGCATAAACTAGCCAGCCAGCCAACTATGCTCCTGACTAGAGGAGGAGGGTTAGCGCACACTGCCTCACATCCCAGCACTCAGTTAGCCCCGATGCATCGTAGTAAATGCAATGCATGATAACACTTATTTCGGTGACTGGCTTTAGTTGTTCACCCTTCTTGGTGTAGCCAGTGCTATGTATCTCTACATAGAAGACGTTGGGAAGCATTTTCAGCACCCCGAAAAAAGATTGTGTTGATCTCTACTGAAGAAGGACAACTATCCTGACTAATAGGCCTAACTAGGTGCCTGGCTTCATCACGGTCAGCCTAAACTTGTGACTTTGTCTCAGTCCGGCAAGACCAGATATCCACTGGTTCAATTGATTGGATATTTGTTGTTTTGGTCTTATTTTATTTATAAAAAAATACTCTATTTTTCTAATCTGGTAAAGGATCTTTTGTGGTGTAGTTTCGCTTTGTTACTCTTTGAAGTGTTGTGCAAATACTTTACAAATTGCCTCTGAGTTAAGCCTGTATGCTCTGTAACAAGCTGCTCGAGGCTTGAACAAAGTTTAATATAGGGATTGCTTGTGACTGCAGCCTGACAAGGTTTGTGGTTCCTGCTTGAGTAGGGTTTTACCCCCCTCAATCAGTAACCCAATTTCTTACAGGCGCCTTCATATTTGCGAATGGTTACCACCTCTTTTGGGTTTTAGTAAAAAATGAATATTTTACAACTAAAATTCTGTCCCAAAACATTAATGCATACCATTGCGGTTCGGTTATCTGGACAGTACACCTTAAACATGCGCCTTTTGAATTACAAAACCAAACTGTAATTTGGAAACAAGTTACCAAATCCCAAATTGGCTTTTGTGCTGTTAAAAATGCTTTTTTGCGGTCACAAATGCCTCAATTCTGCGCATCAGGCCATTTACGATCTCCAAAAATGAGGCCCTTAGCTTCCAGGGAATTCAGACACGGCAAAGATGACTTTTTATTATCACAAATCTGACTTCACCAGTGCATTGGGCTTGTAATAAATATTTCAAAAAAGTTCAAAACTTACATTTATAGTTGTCTTCTAGGTGGAGATAACATTTATTTAACTTAGTAGTGTATCTCAATGCTTTCCGACTGAAAAGCCAACTCTACTGTAGTGAAAATAGCTTTTAGGTGCTAGTCAGGGTAAAGACATGTTTAATACTATGCTTTACATGTCCTAATTTCGAATACCATACAACCTGCCTTAATGGGAAGTGAGGCTTACATGGGGTGACTTATAAATATTTAAAAGGACGCTTTTAGGCCCATCAAAGGGGTTTATTTTGAGTGAATTTGCAGTTGAAACCTACACGCGGGAGGCCTGCAGACATGTTGGCATTGTCATGGCAGTGGGCGGAACAATGAGTACTGTAGCTCTGGTGATATTTAAATCTTTGGTCCTGAGTACAATGTGGGTACCATATACTTATAGGTAAGCTAAATATGCCAATCAGGAGTATGCCAATTTGAACATGTTGAAAGGAGGAACAGAACCACTTTACTACTGGTTAGCAGGGGTAAAATGTAGGCTTGGGTGTAAAATTATGCTCCGCTCACGGAGTTTGTGGAATTTGGAAACTCTGCGTTATGTGGAGAATGCAGATTGTCTGATGAATGTGCTTTCAAATTGTTTTTACATTGGCATACTCAAGTCTTGTTTTTGCGTGTGCTGGTAAGCGCAATGAGACTTGCAGTGTGCTTGCAACTGCCAGCTAGATTGTCGTCCGCTTATGAGCACTCACAAAGTTTGCCGGCTGCTAGCAAAGCTTCTAGCAACACTGGTGACATTAGCAAAGCACAACACAGCGCGAGCTAACACGGCTGCACCTTGAGCAAATTCTCTCCTCGAGAAGCAGCTAAATCTACTCAAAAATACATTTTAAAGTTAAGATTCTTCCCCAATGAATCGTTCAAGTTGTTTTTTAGTGATAGAAGCCTTTGTTAATTTTACTTTGGAGGAAGTGCTACAGAAACTCCAACTTCATGTCCCTGTTCAGCAGGCTTCTCCCAGTGCTTTGTCCATCTCCTGATCACTTTTCATTTGGATTTGGAATGCTCACTGTCTTTGTCTGCTGCATCCATCCAATTGGACTTAAGGACATTGTTTTTGTGGTATCACATGTAAGTTGAAAAACTGCTGTTTAGGGGTGTTGTTTGTTTGATAGAGGGCATGCGCCAGGATTTATTTGTACTCTTATTTGATTTTTAAAATATATTGTGGTGGGTGGCTTGCAGTTTCAGTAGGGGCCTAGGTTTTTTTTTGTATTTATTTTTCTCCTTTTGTAAAGAAAAATGTGGCACCGTTCATTACATTTTCTCCATGCTTTTTTACTAAATTTGCAATATTCTTTTATTTTACTATGTGATCTAGTCTGACAATAGGCTACCCATCCACTATACCCAGTACTAGTCATAGTTTCACAAAGCAACTGTTTTCTGTGGTGTCTGTTGAATTGAAACATCATTTAGTCCAGGGATGGCATTGGATTAAAATTAAAAATGTGTTTTTGGGGGCATTTCATGTTTTTTTCCAGCAAAAAGTAAATAGGTGGGAAAATATATATTTGATGCCTTTAGAGGTTGTGTGTTGTTGTAAAATTTTACAGCTCAGTTAATTTTTGTTTTTGGCATTGCTGAATGAATGCTGTTTCCTTCAGTGTTACCATGTCTCCTTTGTCTGGCCAGTCTGTGAATGTGTTTGCCATAGGCCACCACTTGTCTTTTTTCCCAATGCCATGTGGCCAGTGGTCGTTTTGTATAGTCAGTGTTCATAGTTCTGCATATGTCCTTTGTTTTCCATGCTTTCTTTCATGTTTTTTGACCATGTGGCCGGTAGCTTTTTTGTGTGGCCAGTCAGTGGGCTTTTTGCCATAGGCCTGCTTGTGTTCTTTGTTGTCCATGCCTCCTTGCTTGGTGTTCTTGTTTGACCATGTGGCCGGAGGTCTTTTTGTGTAGCCAGCAAGTGTGCTTTTTGCCATAGGCCTGCTTGTGTTCTTTGTTGTCCATGCCTCCTTGCTCGGTGTTCTTATATGACCATGTGCCCGGAGGTCTTTTTGTGTAGCAAGGCGCGGTGCTTATGCCATAGTCCTGCATGCGTTCTTTGTGGTTGCCATGCCACCTTCCTGGTTGTTGTTGTTTGACCATGTGGCCAGTGGCCATTTTGTTTATCCAGCTAGTGTGATTTTTGCCGTAGGCTTGCGTGCCTTCCTTGTTGTGGCCATGCCTCCTTGCTTGATGTTGTTAGTTGACCATGTGGCCAGTGGCCATTTTGTGTCGCCAGCCAGTGTGCTTTTGTCATAGGCCTGAATGTGTTCTTTGTTGTAGCCATGCTTCCTTGTTTGGTGTTGTTGTTTGACCATGTGGTCGGTGTCCATTTTGTGTAGCAAACCAGTGTGCTTTTGCCATAGGCCTGCATGTGTTCTTTGTTGTGGCCATACCTCCTTGCTGGCAGTTGTTGTTTGACCATGTGCCCAGTGGCCATTTTGTGTAGCCAGCTAGTGTGCTTTTTGCCATAGGCCTGCATGCCTTCTTTGCTGTGGCTGTGCCTCCTTGCTTCCTTTTGTTTGACTATGTGGCTGGTGGGAATTTTTGTGTAGCAAGCCAGTGTACTTTTTCCATAGACATGCATTTGCTCTTTGGGGTGGCATTTCCTCCATGCTGGTTTTTGCTGCTTTGCCATGTGGCCGGTGTCCATTTTGCGTAGCAAGCCCATTTGCTTTTGCCATAGACCTGCATGTGTTCATTTGCCTGGCCCGGCCTCCTTGCAGGTTGTACTTGGTTTGACCATGGGGCCAGTGGCCGTTTTGTGTAGCCAGCCAGTGTGTTTTTGGCCATAGTCCTGCATGTGTACTTTGTTGTCGATGCCTCCTTGCTGGTTGTTGTTTGCCCATGTGGCTGGTGACCACTTTGTGTAGCAAGTCAGTGTATTTTTTCCATAGGATTGCATGTGTTCTTTGGGGTGGCTATGTCTCTTTGCAGGTTGTTGTTGGTTGACCAGGTGGCCTGTGGCCATTTTGTGTAGCTGGCCAATGTGCGTTTTGCTATAGGCCTGCATGCATTCTTTGTTGGTTGACCATGTAGCTGGAGACCATTTTTGTGCAGCCACCCTTTTTTCCAGTTTTCAAATCCATTTTCTATGGAGATTGATAGGAGAGGCCTGAGCCTTTTTGTTTGTGTTAATTTTGTTTCTTTTCCCTGATATCATAACAATATGCTTAAGGCTCACAACAAACATGCATGGTTAATAATACTAATTTACTGCAGTCTTCACAGTAGAGTACCAAAAATCTATTCTCAGTCTTAGAGTACCACAAGAAATATTGGTGGGAGGGAAAGCTTACTAAAAAAACTGAAGAAAACTAGAGACTAGCACATACAGGGGAAAGTCGGCTTCAAAGAAAACCCATGAAATATGGAAAAAAAGATAATGCAGGGTTAACAAGAACTAACCAAAAATTGGAAAGGGGAATTGCCAAAAAGGAGACAGTATAAAAAAAAAACTAGGCAAAATCTAAAGTAGTATAATAGTGGGCAGAGGTAAAAGATAGGGAAATAATCATAATAAATAATAGGATTTTGTGGCATGAGCAGAATCTTCAGCACTGGTGATCAGCGCCTCCTTGCCGGCTCCTGGCCTGACTCCGAGCTGTCCCTCTTCTTGCACTTGAGTGCTTAGGTAAGAAATAAAAAAGATGTCTCGTGTTTGACTTCTTCAGGGCTCCTAATTATGTATGAGTTGTATGAGTTGTTTATAGGTTTCACAAGCTTCGAGCACGGGCGCTGATTGTACTTTAGCGGTAACATTGCCACACAGCGTTTTCGACTGCACCGTTTTCATCATATTGAGATGATTACTTTGACAATATATTCATTTGTGTTGTAGTTCTTTCTTTACTAAAGGGAAACCTATAAACAACTCAGACATAATTTCAAGCCCTGAAGACGTCTTGCCCTAGACGATACGCGTTGGCTAAATGAATTGTATCATTACTGGATTTTTAACAACTGAACATTTCTATCAGTAAAGTACAAGTTTTTCAACCATAAAGAAAACTCTGGACCTGCTTTATCCATTGACTATTATGGTAACTTTATGACACAATGAACTAAAATGAGCTTGATAATTGATGTGTGCTAACTCCACATTTTTTCTTGTGAGTGTGTTTGGGCTTTTCCCAATAGGAAGTGTAAAGGGGTGCACTTCCTGGTGTTGTAGCACCATTGCCATAAATTAAGCCACTATCAGCAATAGGTGCAGGATTCTTTGCCTCAACCCTTTTGTGTTTTGCTCTTTGTTATTTCTCAACCACTTTGACAGAGCAACTCAGTCTCCCTTTTTTTAAATGCATAGATGCATGCTACTTCACTGTGAAATTGCTTAGGACTGTACAACCTAAATGAAGAAAGTCACAGAGCACGCAAACTTACTGTAATCACCAACTTATTGTCTTGGTGGCAGGAGGACAGAGAAGTCTACAATGGCTTCTTAAATAATCAGCCAAGGCGAGCGCCGACGAGTACGATAAGGTAGCACCGAGCACTTAATATTCTCAACGTAAGCTTAACTTACCTCTCAGTGTGAGCAGCATTCTATTTGGGATTTTTTTTAGCACTGTAGAATCTTAACACAAATAATTACTCACCGAGCCCCCTGATCTCCATGCCTAGCAGGTCGAAAAGATCCTGCTCATGCTCGATGATATCCGCATAGCGGGGCTGGGTGCACTCGACATTGGCACACCCTTCCCCAATGCAGTCAACGCTCCAGCAGGGGGTATCCACTTCAAAGCCTGTCACCTGCTGCTAGCATAGATGAGAGGGGGCGCTGCACAAACAATCAGTGAAGCAGGTGATGGCTTCAGTTAAGAGTCTGCTTCTTGAAGTAGTTTCCGCTCTTGAAGAGTTGTATGAGTTCTGTGTGTGAGGGGCTCTGAAAGAAGAGTTGTTCTTGTGAAGGCTGTAATTAACAGCTGGGGAGCGCTGGTCTGACATCTTTTACAATAGTTAGGAAACCAGCACTCAAACAGCACTTCAGGCAAAGCAGCTTGCTTTGCTTGCTTTTGTTCTGCCTTGGGTGCGGTTTAAATAGGCAAACTGCTGCCATTCCTAAGGTTTCAGCAGGAGTTCTTCCATGTATACTTTGCACAAGGCTTGAGTGATGACTCATGCGGCTCAGAGCAGGAGAGTTCTAAGTGCTTTGCTTGAGTGATGACTCCTGCAGCTCACAGCAAGAGAGTTCTAAGTGCTTTTTGCAGGAGACTCGCACTGCCATCTAGGGCAGCACACATCTGAGTCAGAGTGCTCTGTTCTTGAAACATGGACACCTTTGGTAAAAGGAAACAGTGAAACATATAAACAAAACAAAACAAATACATATGGGCATTTTAGACGTTAAATAGGTTGGGAAATACTGGGTGAGTATTGATTATATATGTATTTTACATGAACCAAATATAGTGAATGTTGCTCATCGTTTTGTGCCGTGAAAATCGGCGTGTGTCCGGGCCTCGATCGAATCCCGGACACATGCCGCCTTTCACGGCACAAAACGATTGTCCATTCTCCGAACAGAACTACAAAGCGTACGGAGACTACGTATAGCGTAGGACTCATGAGTCCCCTGATGAAGGGCACATGCCCGAAATGCATTGGGCATAATTGGAATGAAATTCTTGAATCGTTTCATGAATGAATAACACGTATCTAAGAACATAAGAAATAAATAGAACAGAAGCATTACCCTTGTTGAAAGAATTTTATTGAACAAATGAGATGAACATTAAACACATGAGTGCTTCGAAGGGACGTCACTCCTGAGGGAGGTGCCGCATCTTGGGGCATAAATACTTTACACATTGCCTCTAAGTTAAGTCTGACTGCTCAGTCCCAAGCAACCAGAGGGTGAGCACAGGTTAATTTAGGTTTTGCCTGCTTCTTAATCTGACTAGGACTTTGGTTGTTACTTGACTGGGGCTCATACCACAGTCAACCTACAATCCAATTTCTAACTGATGGTGCATCTCCTGACTTCAGGAGCCTGTGTATGCCTTTGTACTTTATTGATTTGTGGGCGTTATCACCAAAATTGAAGAAGAGCCTCTGACTGAGTCCAAGGGTTGCCCGCCTTTATGCATTCAATCATGAACTCTCTGTGCCATGGATTTCAAGGAGCACCTCATTTATTGTCCAAGCAAGGCTGAAACATGCCTTGGGTTGCTTGAGTTCACATTTAGAGGGTTGCTGCCTAGAACTGTTCGGCCAAGTTATCCCCTTTTGAGGTGGTGTCTGTGATAGCATAGCTAATCTAACAAGCATTTGCAATGCAATAGGTCTCGCATTAGGAAAGTTTGAGCTATTGATATTGTAAATGACAAATTTGTTATTTATGTGTTGGTTTTGAAAATAGCGAAATTAATAGCTTTGTTATTTAAAATGCCAATGGTTCTAACTTTCGCAAATGTGACACTTTGTAATGCAATATGTGTTGTATTTATGTGACTTAGATGTATTGATATTACAAATAACAATGGCTTTAAATTTTTTTAAATAATTAATACTTTAATAAAAGTTATTGTAATTTATAATGGCAATAGCTTAAACTTTTGTAAATAACTTTTGTGAAGATTATGTTCAGTGTATTTTATTGTGACGAAAATCGAATAACATAAGTGAAATATTAACATCTTTTTGTGACATTTGTAATAAAGCTTGAAACATTGAGAGAACATATTTGAACCAGTTGTTTTTGAATGGTTGCACGTTGCGGGCGTTCTAAAGGGTGGGCGGGGCTGCGTGGCCGTTGGCCGTCGGCAGCACTGGGGAGGGAGTGCTCGCGAGCACGGAAGGGGTTAAACAAAAAATACCCCATGCACACTCAGAGGGAGTTATTTCCCGCTCCGCTATATGTAGAGATGTGATCAGTTTGTGTACAACCAAATCACGAATTGGTGTGTCTGCCTGCCCAGTGGAGGGAATTCCCAAGCACTAAAACCTTTTGTGATCACAGTGAGATGATTGTCAAGTAATGTATCATGAAGTTTACAAAGTCTGTGCTGTATGTAGGACACACATCGTCCAGTTTGGAAGGCCCTCCAGAACTATAGCATCACATTTAACAAATATGCCAGCAGTAGTCCACAGAAAACGGTGAAATTTTATGTTGCACAATTTAGGAGAGGGATGTCTGTCTTAACAAGATCGCGGCCAAATTCCTTTCAAATGGGTTCAGACTGAGGCTGACGGAAAACAATTGGATCATGACCGCATGATCCAATTCTTTTCCGTCAGCCTCAGTCTGAACCCATTTAAAAGGAATTTGGCCGCGATCTTGTTAAAAGACAGACATCCCTCTCCTAAATTGTGCAACATAAAATTTCACCGTTTTCTGTGGACTACTGCTGGCATATTTGTTAAATCTGATGCTATTGCTATCTAAGCACATCTTTTTTTAAAGAGTTAAATACAAAATGAAGTGTGTTTTTTTGATGTGGTTCACAGCGATCTCATCCGACTCATTGAACACCTGTGGAAGCTGAATGAGATGTGTTTAGTCATATAACAGACTCGCATTCAGAAGCTTATTATGAGTTTTAGGGAGGGAGAAACACCATGGCCCAGCTAGTGCGCTTTTAAGAGCTGTATATAATTGGAAGGTATAGCTTGATGTGCCCTACTAGTCTCTTTCGCTCCTGGAATGTATCCTACCATTGCCCTCCGGGTAACAAATGGAGTTGCTACTGTGTATTGTATTGCCACTTTGAATTAGGGTAATGCAGTAACAGAGAAATGTGTGTTAATCTGGGGTTCGCACATTTTAGTTTTTTCATTCACATTTTGAATAATGGAGCATTACTGCGCCGTCTACCCTTCCTGCAGTTTCTCTTGCACTTTCTCCGCCGCACCAGTCCCTTTTCTATGTCGGCGCTGCACTGAAGGACACAGTCAGCGGCTGGATCTGACGTCACCTCCCCGGGCGCCGCAGCTTGCAGCGTTAGTGTGAGCACCGGGGCAGGGCCACGAACTTGGTGCCACGTCAGGACTAAAGCTGGGGCGGCGGAACACCGACATGAACCCGGCACACCACGAGCATCCGTGAGAGCAGCAGCCTCAGCCGCAGCCATGGAAGCCGGCTACAATCTGAAGAGCCCCGGTAAGGATAAGCAAAGCCCCTCCCTCTCGCTCATTGTGAGCCTGGCAGAGGGCAGCTGCCCGTGTCACCCAACCACCGTGTGTGTGTGTGGGGGGGGGGTAGAGGGCGGCGGCGGCGTGTGTATGCGTGCGTGTCTGTGTGTGTGCAGGTGGGTGGGGGGCGGCAGCATGTGTATGTGTGCGCATGCCTGTGTGTGTGTGTGTGTGCGTGCATGCAGAGGGGTGGGGGCTGGCTGTGTCTGTGTGTGTGCGCCCTTAATGCATGCGAGTGAAGCGAAAGCAGGGGCTGTGAGTTCGTCTGCGCAAGCGCGGCTCAGAAGCGCGCTCCCGCGGTCAAAACTGAGACTGCAAAAGCGCGCATCTGACTCGTGTCTACATTCCCAAAAACGGCTCACAATAGTTGTCGAAGCAGACAGCAATCAATGCTTCGCATTGAATGCAGGTCTGCCCGACCTAAAAAGCACATTTGGTAAGCGACCACTAAAATATCACGTCGGGAGGTTCCCTAGGAGACGGCACAGTTTACATTACGCCCCCTAAACTAACCTCACACCCCTTCCCTGTCGCAATTCAGCACACTCAAGCAATCTCTAAATAAATTCACCTTTTAGAATGAGGTTCGGAAAAAACGAATTTATCTTCTTTAGGTACACACCAAAATTGCACTTACCGAGGGGAGAGTAAGAATATTTAAGAGACTCATATCCCCTCGTACAGCGAAATTCTCTACCGCAAAAAAGAAAACTACATTTAAAGTGCCCGCTCTGTGGTACTTACTGAGCCCGGCTGCCAGCGCCTGCTCGTTGGCCCACATGGCCCACTCGATCTGCCCCATGGCTGCCTGCGGATCTCGTCCTCCCCCCTGGGTCGGGTGTTTGTCCGGCTGCTCAGCTGTGGACCTCGGTGCAGTGGCCGCTGCCTTCCCCAGATGTGTCTGCAGCTCACCGGGTTGGACGGTGACTTTGTTAGCTCCACGTGGCCCCGCCCCCTCTGGGGAGTTGCCAGTTCCTGCCCCTCCCCCCGCAGGCCGAGCCCCGCATCCGAGTCGTGTTACTTAGGGCAGCACCTGCTGCAATTTGGGATTTCCCTGACCTACTTCCTCCTCTGCGGAGCTGACAGGCGGGGGGGGCGTGGCGACAAGTTCATTTATTCATGCAGGTATCCCGCGTCGAGCCGAGGTGACAATTGTCGGCCTCCTCGCGGGGATTCCGCTGATAAACTTACCATCACAGCAAACAATAGGCTGTAGCGCAATGACGCGCACAGTTGAATTGCTTTGGAAAAACCAAGTGCTGAGTAGTAGTAGCGGATTTTCTGAAAATGTAGTCCCCAGTTCCTCAACACTCGTAGGAATGAAGAATGAATTAATATTGAACATCCCGGACGTCTAAGCACTTTGCCGGCTACAAAGTTTTCTTTCCTACCCCTAACTACTCTAACTTTTCCCGAGCTCTCTCTGACCCTTGCTCCCTACGACCCACAACGTTAAATTCCATGCGTTTCTTGCTCCGTAATACACACACGTATTCACACCTGTAAACAAGCAGAGCGGGCGGATTAATTTTCTAGCTGCGTGGCTCCATTTAGACAATTAAAAAAGCTGTGCTGGCTCGAGCCCTTGCTCCTCGCCAAAGACAATCGCTGGCAGTAGCTCATTCCTCTCCCCTGAACTGATTCCAGCTCCTTCCTAAGCCGGGCAAAAGTTCAGAAATAAGTGTCCTCGTCAAGATGCGGTCACTTGTTCCGACTGATCTCGAGAGCTGCGCGCGGCCCCGAGGCGCGCTCCACGTAGTCTGGAACAATCAACGATGACCTGTCACCGGTGTTTAACTTAAAACAAAACAAAACAAGCCAGCAACAAAACAAAAACAAGCCATGAGCGTGCGCATCCCGAAACCGGAAGTTCGGGAGCGTCATGCCTGTCGTGGGGCGGGACTTCCGTCTTCCGCGAAGCCCGCGCCCACGGAGTGGATGGCCCAGGAGCAGTTGTGACGCACAGCAGAAGTGGTAAGTGACGCGGTAAGTGGGCGGGGTGGGGGGCGGCGGCGGTATGTGTGTCTGTGTGCTTGTGTGTGTATGCCTGCGTGTGTGTGTGTGCCTGCGTGTGTGTGTGTTTGCCTGCATGTGTGCCTGCACGTGTGTGTGTGCTTGTTTGTATGTGTGTGCGCATGCGTGAGTGTGGCTGTGTGAGTGTGTTTGCGCATGGGAATATGAGGCACGAGAGGGGCACGGCGCCGTACGCGCCCACGAGGTGAAATCTGCGCTCGTGCCCCTCTCGTGTCCACATTCCCAAATACGGCTGACAATAGGTCTAGAAGCAGACAACAGCAATCAATGCTTTGCATTGAATGCAGGTCTGCTCGACCTAAAAATGATGGATTGGAAAGTGGCCTAGAGTAATTACCAATGGCGAAGCTGATTTCTAGCATTCTATCCATCACATTTGATGCTGCCTTTCTGGCCCTGTTTGCCCAACCAATATGGTCCAGTTCCTCATGAAGAGCAAGCAATTGAAAACAGTCTGCATACAGAGACCAAAGCAAAATGATATACCGAAATTATGGCATGCTGCACACCTTTCATGAGCTACGCCGACCAGCACTGGAATCTGGATGCAGACCTAATTGCTTGAACTGACTATCATTTAAGAACCAAGAGTGCTATAGAGTTCGAATTTTTGTTTAACCCATGCATTTTGTACCCACGTTCCAGAGCTGGCCCTTAAATCTAATACACGTAGATATGTGACTGTGGCTTTGTGGGAATCGAAGCAGAAAAGTCCTTTCCTTTCACTGATAGCATGTCATCCCAGCTTGATCGCTTCATTGTCGTGGTGTCTGTTTCTTAGAGAGCACACGACAGTCATCAGTAAGCAGAAGGCTGCTACTGAGACGTTTATATATGCATCTCGATTGCATTACAAAAGCTGGACCCATTTTGCTGTCACTGAGTAAATAATATGCTCCACTTCTACTTTCTAAAAAAACAACTTGTACTTTCAGCATCAGTGTAAGAAATGCACATTTGAAATGTGCTCACCAAGGTAACATGCCTTTGGATTTAAAATGGTTTAACTTTGATTTTAAGTGTGAAAGACGTACGTGATGTACAATATATGAAAACGACAGTGTACGTGTTCATGGTACTTGTGTGTACGGGCAGCTGTTGGGAATGGGGAGGTGTGATAAGGCGTATTTGGGCCTTTTCGTCTAAGACAGTTAACATGGTAGGTCGGGTCATGTCAGGATCTAAGGTGGTAGGCACTCTGGTCTGGGCAGTGATCTGACAGAGCTAAATGATAAAAGTCAACATTTATGAGTGAGATTGATAAAACCAAGAGGCAACCTTCAGGGGTGATTCAGAGGAAATCAGGCGGAAGAGTGGTCTGGGGAGTGAGTTGTGAAGTGTCATTGTGATGTGAGGAGGTGTAAGGGTACACCAAGCCTGAGTGTGCCAGTATGCAGTGGAGAGAGGATCACACTGAGAGGTTGATTCAAAGAATATAGGAGAGGGTCTGAGCAACAAGAGTACATCCAGTGGTTATCCCACACAAAGAAGGAGCATGTTCTCTTACGTTAGTATTTGCACTGTTTAACTCAGCACCATGGTTCGATCGTGGTGGATGTGCCCAGTAACAGTAAAGAGGATCTAGAGGGCTTGAATATCAGCTCGTTAATGTTAGTTCAAGACAAGAGGCATGCATGCAATGCTGAGTACGGAGAGGCAGTGTTATCTCGCCTTGCTTTGGCCTTCTTCCTGTTTCCTTTTGCATTTCTGCCCTTTTTCTTTTTCTTTATTGTTGCCTTTTCTGTGCTTTGCCTTACTTATTGTGCTGTTTTATTGTGCCTTGCCTTATTTTTCTTTATTTAATTTCTGCACTTATCGCCATTGTTTTTCTCGTTTCCCGCTGCTGCTGCCCCTTCTGCCCCTCCCGTTCCTGCCTCCCTGCTGCCCAAGCCCTCCTCCTACCCCTACTTAATGGCAGCCACTGTGTGGCAGAGCCAAAGGCAAGTCCCTCTGCACCTGTCCGCGACCCGACCGCGACCAGAGCCAGGAACCCTTGTCCTATGACTAGCCAGTGCTATGACTCAGAAAAACTCCACACACTCAACCCCAGAAGAAACAACAACTGCTAGCTCTCAACACCAAACACCACCCAAGGCCAGTTCTCCTGCCAGCACTGCCTCAGCACCTTCACCCACCTCCAGACCCTGACAGCTACCGCCAACCCACCGGACACCATGCGCATCCAAAGGCCCTGAGCTGCTGCCTCCTCAACGTTAGCTCCCTGCACATCCGTGCAGTAAATGTCTGGGATCTCCTCAGCACCCTCTTGCCCGACATCGCTTTCCTCACAGAAACCTGGACCAATGCCAGCTCCGCACCCAAGATGGCAACCGTCATCCCCGATGGGTACAAGATCCAGAGGAAAGACTGCTCCAACCACATCCGAGGCTGACTCACCATCGTACACAAAAGCTCCCTCCGACTCACCACATCCAGCACGAATGAATCCACGTCCCCCATGGAAAACCTGCATTTCCAGATCCCGAATAACCCCAGAACGACTCTACGTGGCACCCTCGCCAACAGACCTCAGGGACCGTGCCCACATTCACCACTACCATCGCAGACCTCAACACACCCCACTCCAACACATCCCCACTAAAGTGCACCCTACATGCTACAGCACCCCTCACTGAGGGCCTAGAAAACGATAAGTAAATCACCCCCATTCAAATGGATCTCCAAAGGCAACCTCAACCAGCATTCACCAACGGCAAAATTAGCTGCATTATTTACAAAGCGATCACAGCCAATACCCGTCTATTGGCCTGACAACTACAACATTTCCAGTGGCTCTCAGCACATCGGCAGCGAGAACACAATTAAGGTGGAGAATAAAACATTCAAAATAGGTAAAAATGAGACATCCAGCCTTCTCCAGTTGTGGACCCAGAATCTTGAACAACAGCCCTGCATCTATCAGAACCAACTCAACTATGCTATAATTTAGGAAAGAGTTTAAAACACAACTCTTTAAAGAACCCTACATCACAATGAAGTAACAATTCACCCCCACTTTCCGAACTCTGCTTCCCTCAATCACTCATTGACTGTATTTTTCCGGTTGACCCTGCACAGCACTCTTCTGAAAATGTAGGGATTGTTTTGCAGAATACAAATACCACATGCATATTCATGCATGCAGACTGCTATGATTCAAAAAGTAACAGAGGGCATGAGTGTTCATGTGAACAATATACCATACTACCACCTTGCCCTCAAATGCATCTAAATAGCTGATGCCCTTTTAAATCTCATCAACAGTTCATAGATATTAGTAAAGAAGTTCTGATTAGCCCATTTAAGATGCACAGATCAATGCAAAGATGGAGCTTTCCATTAGCCTTAAGCAATATCACTAGTCGAGAAACCCATGGAGACGACTCTACATGATTTATGACCCCTTTACTACAGATGTCCTGCCTCATTTCTTTGAATATCTTTCTGTAGTTGACGAACACATTGCTGACCCTATGCCTTATGGGAATGACATGATCTTTCAGTATGAGTCGGTGTTGAATGCCTTATATTCACTCTAGGAAATATTTCCTTCTGTTGGATTGAATAATTATTCTCCTTCTGTTCTGCCTTGTTTCCTAATTACGAATTCCTCTTTCTTTCCCACTGCGCAAACCTCATTGCTTTTATTCTTCTTTCTTGTTCAAATTGTTTCCGCATTCTTATCTCCCTTTGCTGCATTCAGTGTTTGATCAGAACAAACCCATGGGCTTTCTTGCACTTTTTCGTTCGTGGTCTTGATAAACACCTGGTCTGTGACCATCTTTTCATATGTTATATGTTCGAAATCGCATCTATCAGAACCAACTCAACTATGCTATAATTTAGGAAAGAGTTTAAAACACAACTCTTTAAAGAACCCTACATCACAATGAAGTAACAATTCACCCCCACTTTCCGAACTCTGCTTCCCTCAATCACTCATTGACTGTATTTTTCCGGTTGACCCTGCACAGCACTCTTCTGAAAATGTAGGGATTGTTTTGCAGAATACAAATACCACATGCATATTCATGCATGCAGACTGCTATGATTCAAAAAGTAACAGAGGGCATGAGTGTTCATGTGAACAATATACCATACTACCACCTTACCCTCAAATGCATCTAAATAGCTGATGCCCTTTTAAATCTCATCAACAGTTCATAGATATTAGTAAAGAAGTTCTGATTAGCCCATTTAAGATGCACAGATCAATGCAAAGATGGAGCTTTCCATTAGCCTTAAGCAATATCACTAGTCGAGAAACCCATGGAGACGACTCTACATGATTTATGACCCCTTTACTACAGATGTCCTGCCTCATTTCTTTGAATATCTTTCTGTAGTTGACGAACACATTGCTGACCCTATGCCTTATGGGAATGACATGATCTTTCAGTATGAGTCGGTGTTGAATGCCTTATATTCACTCTAGGAAATATTTCCTTCTGTTGGATTGAATAATTATTCTCCTTCTGTTCTGCCTTGTTTCCTAATTACGAATTCCTCTTTCTTTCCCACTGCGCAAACCTCATTGCTTTTATTCTTCTTTCTTGTTCAAATTGTTTCCGCATTCTTATCTCCCTTTGCTGCATTCAGTGTTTGATCAGAACAAACCCATGGGCTTTCTTGCACTTTTTCGTTCGTGGTCTTGATAAACACCTGGTCTGTGACCATCTTTTCATATGTTATATGTTCGAAATCGCAAGAAGTTGCCAGCAAACTCTAAGTACTAGCATACTCTTCAATAGACTCATTTTCTAGTGGTCCCCTGTAATGACATTTCTACCGCTCCATTAATGCATTCATGCTCTTGCCATATCTTACAACCATTTGTCCGACAGCATACTTAAATGTATCCAGCACTACTGCTAAATTGTGTTCCAAAACTGGTAAGTTCTCGAACTCTTTGATCCCAGCTTCCCTCAGACAATGCTTAAAAGAGCCAACTTCCTGTATTGAGAACAGTCTTCTTTCTCTTTTAAGAACCCCTGTGTGCCCCATGAATACTTTCAACTAACCTTCCCATGGCGTAAATATGTTTTCCGCATGCTGACGGAAAGCAGGTGGTTACATGATGGAATCCAAAACTAATTAGTCCCAGCACCAATCAAAGCAAAAGCAGTCAATGAAGCCTGAGACAAAATAAAAAACTAAAACAAATAAAGTAGACACAGTTGTACTGTGAATCAGCTGATATTTTCTTTCCTCTTGATCATTGTAAAAAACTGGTTTGTTGGTTGACTGGGGTGTGAGCCCTGGTCAAGCAGCAACCACAATCCTTGTGTGGAAAAAGCCAGTCCTAAATTAACCTGTGCTCAACCCTCTGGCAGCTTGGCACAGAGCAGTCAGGTTTAAATTTGAAGCAATGTGTTATGTATTTGTGCAGCACTTCAAACAGTGGTAAGATAGAAACACCACACTAAAAGGACCCCACACTAAGTTAGACAAATAGAACACTCTTTAAAAAACAAAGCAAGATCAAAATGACAGCAATCCAATCAGAAGAACCAGAGCAATGCAGTTTAGAGAATTCAGTGAAAATAGTGCCAAAAGCACAAAGCGGCAACTATGGATATCCGGTTCCGCCAAACTGGGACAAAGTCAATATTTTAGGCCGAGTGCAATGGAGTGCAGTTTAGCAACATGGACCCAGTGAGGCCTGCTGAGCAAAGTTGCTTAAATCCTGGTTTGCGGATTGGTGTGAGGAACCACGTTGAAGTTGTGTCACGCAGCGGAAGCGATGCACCGTTTCTGAGATGTGGCAAGGGGGTGGTGATAGGTCTAATGTCATTGTTGAAGATCCCATCGACAATGGCTGGTGATGCAAGTCTGGCATTGAGCATGCATTACTCATTCGAGGCAATGCCCCGGTTCTGAGGAGCTGTGAGGCTGCGATGCAGAGTCCGTCATCGTTGCTAAGGCTGCCTTTGACAAGGGATGTGTGGGCATGCGCCGAGGATGCGTTGGGCAGCAGCAGTTCTGATGGGCAGCGCTCCAGGTCTTTGCGACTGGTCCAATCCATGCAGTAGTTGCAAATCATAAATTCTGCTCTTGTTTGCGCAGCAGAGGAGATTCACTGGAGTGCCTTATTAAGCCCATTTCCAAGGGTCTTGGACTGGGGTCACACCTCTTGGCGGGGTAAACTCACAGACGCAGAGTCCTGGTGCAGGTGCATGATTGTTAGAAGCTTGTTGTGTCCTTGAGGCTTTATTTAGATAAGGAGGTCAGCTACCCAGTCTTTGGAGTCACTCTGGGTTCTGGTTTCAAGATGTGCAAGTCCAGTCTTTCCCACCCAGGTAAGAGTGCAGCAGGTCAGCAGTCCTTTAGAGTTGCAGTCCAGCAGAGTGCTTGTCCTTTCAGCAGCACAGCAGTCCTTCCTGGCAGAGTATCCACAAGTCGGGGATTTCACTGAAGAGTTGGCGTCTGAGGACCAGAATGTATAACCAGTTTTGCTTTTGAAGAGGGGAGAAGCTTCTAGAGGCAGGCCTTTAAGGCCCACAGGTGCCCTGCCTTCACGACCCTGGATCCAAACTTGCAACAGGGGGTACATAGCCCTTTCTGTAGGGTCAGGACACAGCCTATTCAAGTGTAGGGGGGGGGCTGGGCCCAGCTCCTCCCTCTCATGCTGCTAGTGCAGCCCATCTAGTCACACCCAAGATTCCCATTGTGTGTGGAATGCAGCTCTCTAGGACGAATACACAAAGCCTAACTGTCAACTACACCCAGTCATATGCCCCAGAGATAAGCTGCAGGCACCAAATGTCTAAGGCAGGAAAAAAACACAACTTTAAAAATAAGTGCCATTTTCAAAACTGTAATTCAAAATCCAACTTCACCATAAGTTAGATTCTAAAGACACCCAACACAAACTAGATACCTGTTCCAATTTAAAAAAAAATACACATATTAATTGTAATAAGGTAACTCCAAATGTATCCTATGGGAGAGGCAGGCCTTGCAGTAGTGAAAAACAAATGTACAGTTTTTCACTACCAGGACATGTAAAACCTAAAAGTGCATGGCCTACTTTCTAAATAGATTGTAACCTGCCCTCTAGGTTGTCCAGGGCCTACTCTAAGTATTAAAAGGGAAGGTTTGGGTCTGGCAAAAAGTTTACTTTGCCAGGTTGAAATGGAAGTCTAAAACTGCACACACAGGCTGCAATGGCAGGCCTGAGACATGTTTAAAGTGCAACTTAGGAATGTGGCACAATCAGTGCTGAAGGCCCCTAGCAGCATTTAATTTACATGCCCTGGGCACAGGTACTACAATTTTACAAGGGGCTTACAAGTAAATGAAATATGCCAATTGGGTGTGAGCCAATGTAACATGTTTTAAAGAGAAAGCACAAGCACTAAAGCACAGGTTATCAGTGGTAAAATGTGCAGAGACTAAAGACCAGCACAAACTAATTCAGCAAACATAGGGGGAGTGAAGGCAAAATGTTTGAAGATGATCCCGCAGAAAGGGACACATCCAGCAAGCATTTGTTCACTTAATAAGATTGCCAAATCATATATCCTCCATATCGGAATATGTGTTGCTCCTGGGTCTAATAATAGTACTTTTCTTCAGCACAAAATTCTGATTCCTGTTCTGTACGCCCACTCCACTCTAAATGTAATGTGCCTATAATTGTCCACTTCGCCATTATTGCACTGCCTCTTCAACAAGGCATTGGCGCTCTTTGTTAACCTACTACCACTGCGGCTGTATCTATGCACACTTAAACAGTGCCTTTCCTCTTGGAGCTCACACATACTCAATCCCTCACTGCCATTGTACATGCCTTAGTGCTGTAACTCACAAATACTGATTTCCCTACTTGGAGCACACAAGTACTCGATTCCTTACTACTGTTGTTTGCATCCACAACTCAGTTGTCACCGATGCAATACCCAGAGCTGCCTGGATCAAAAATGGCCACCTCACAAGGTCAAACTGGGTTAATGATTGAGAGGGGTGGTAGCTCCACTCAAGCAACAAATAAAATCCTTTCCAGGGTGAACCCCAAAAGTCACTAAATTAACCTGTGCTTAACCCTGTGGTAGTGTGGCACAAAAGCAGTAAAGCTTAACTTAAAGACAATGTTTAAAGTATGTATGCAGCACACAAACAGTAATAAAGTGAAAACACAAAACAATCCCAAACCATATTAGAATGTTGGAGTACATTTTAATAAATAAAATTATATTCGAACAACAAAAACTAGAGGTACTGAATTTTAACGTTTAACAGTGGAAAACAACCAGATACAAGAACTAGGTTAGTACTGCTGAAGAGTTACCTTCTCAAGTTTGGTGTGAATAGTTCAGATCGCGATAGAGGAGGCCACAAGGAGGAGGGATTTGGTGTAAAGAGCAGGTCGAGTATCGCAGATGGTCATTGCTGTAGCGCAAAGATCCAGTCGTCGATGGAGCTTAGCGTTGGTGGATCGTCGTGGATGGTCACTGTTGGCTTTGTTTGGGGTGGGCAACCCCTAAGCAGCTCCCGAACTAGTTCTGATCTGTTCTCTGTTCTTCCTGGGTTTGACTCCCAACTGCCTATGGTGATAAAAGTAAGAGCAGGCCTGGTGTCATATTCCTTTGTGTGTGCTGTAGGCAAAGCCCTTTGAATTGTAAGTGGGGCTGGGCACAGTGCCTTACCAGCCATACTCTCAGAACGGCCCAACCTGTCCACACCTAAGCCCCATTTGTCCCCATGTCTAGAAGGAATCAACAATCTACTGCAGGAGAGACCGTCACAGTCATGTGACCCTATTTACTGGCAGAAAGGCACAGAGGTATTGGTCAAAAAAATCCTAACTTTCTAAAAGTGCAATTTTCAGAATTGTGACTTAAAATCTGACCTTACTATTAAAGAGGATTTTATATTACAATTCATTTGAGTGCAAACATTATTGCTCTATCTGGTCCCAATCAGAATGTAGTACACATTAAAACATAATACGATAACTCAGTGTTAGCTCAGGGGAAAGACAGCCTTACAACAGTAAAAAATGACATAATGAGTTTTTCACTTCCAGCACATGTAAATCTTAAACACACATGTCCAACTTTTTAAATGCCATGCACCTTGCCATAGGAGCATTTAGGACCTATGTTAGGGGTGACATATAAGAATTAAAAAGGAAGGTTTATGTCTGCAAAAGGTGTATTCTGCCAGGCCAAAATAGCTACATGGTGCAGTGGCAGGCCTGAGACATGTTTTAAAGTGCTCCGGCAGTCCACTACTAGCTTTTAATTTACAGGCCCTGGGTACATGTAGTACCATTTAGCAGAAACCTATAAGTAAATTAAATGTACCAATCAGGTGTAGGCCAATTTTACCAAGATTTAGGAAGAGAGTACGAGCACTTAATCACTGGTTAACAGAGGTAAAGTCCACAGAGTCATTAAGCCAACAAAATCTAATTCAGCAAACAAGAGGGATAAAGGCAAAACAATTGGGGGACTACCACCCAAGAGTGTCAGGTCTAACTGTCACATTGCATAACCTTACACAGCAGTGAGTCCTGTACTCCAGCAGCTCTCTTGAACAAATTCTGCAGCTGCATCCATGCTTCTCTGCTGACCTTGTACTTGCTCGCCTTGTGCTCATGGCGGCACATTCACATCAGCTGTCCCCCCAAATCAGCATTGGTGGCTGTAGCCGAGCCGGGTCTGGAGGCTCAGTGAACTAATGTGTCTACTGCAGGGGCCTGTGTTCAACCTCATGGTCACAGGTTCAGATCCCGGCGGGTCTCCTTTCATGCACCTGAGGTCGATAAAATGAGAACCATTGAGTTGTGTAACAATAGACATTTGTTATTCAGTGCCAAGATGCCTATGGGTGAACATGAGCTTGACAAATATAAATCTTATGTTATGTTGTCTACTCCAAGGACTTCATGACCTGCTTCATAATAACACCAGACAAAAACTCTGGCTCCAGTGACAGCGGCCATCAGGAGATCCTTCATGACTCCATTTTGGAAATTCTTTAGAACTCTACTCTGGAGAATCTTTGAGAATCCACTCTTGTCATTCTGATCTCCGTTGTCCGTTATTCTCCCTCCATGCTCCGTCCTTGTCACCAGTGATGAAAATTCACTCCAAAAACCTAGAAATGTGAGCATTTAGTTTTATTTTTGATGGGAACAAAAAGTTACACGTAAGAAAAAGGTAGATGCCAACTTTCAGAACAACCACCCCAGTTCGAATCCTTCTTCCCTACATTCTACCACCCATGTGTTCTAGCACATTAATCAATCAATCATGCAATTTGTATAGCGCACTACTCACCCGGGAGGTTCTCAAGGCGCTTGGGGGGAGGGGTATGCTACTGCTCGAACAGCCAGGTCTTGAGTTGTTTCCTGAAGGCGAGATGGTCCTGGGTCAGCCGAAGGTGGATGGGGAGGGAGTTCCAAGTCTTGGCAGCCAGGTAAGAGAAGGATCTTCCTCCGGCGGTGGCTCTACGGATGCGTGGTACGGCTGCGAGGGCGAGGCTGGTGGACCGTAGCTGGCGGGTGGGCGTGTAGAAGGTCAGGCGGTCGTTGAGGTACTTGGGGCCCAGGTCGTGGAGAGACTTGTGTGCGTGGGTGAGGAGCCGGAACGTGATCCTCTTGTCGACGGGGAGCCAGTGCAGGTTCCTCAGGTGGCTGGAGATGTGGCTGCGTCGGGGGACATCCAGGATGAGTCGGGTGGAGGCGTTCTGGATGCTCTGGAGTCTTTTCTGTAGCTTGGCTGTGGTTCCGGCGTAGAGGGCGTTTCCGTAGTCCAGTCGGCTGGTGACGAGTGCCTGGGTGACAGTCTTCCTGGTCTCGGTCGGGATCCAGCGGAAGATCTTGCGAAGCATACGCAGGGTGTTGAAGCACAATGAGGAGACGGCGTTGACTTGTCTGGTCATCGAGAGGGAGGGGTCCAGGATGAAGCCCAGGTTGCGTGCGTGCGTGGTCGGTTGGCTTGGGTGCGGTGCCCAGGGCTGGGGGCCACCAGGAGTCGTCCCAGGCGGAGGGCGAAGATCCCAGGATGAGGACTTCCGTCTTGTCCGAGTTCAGTTTCAGGCGGCTGTCCTTCATCCAATCGGCGACGTCATTCATCCCTTCGTGTAGGCAGGTTCTGGTGGTGTCGGGGTCTCTGGTGAGGGAGAGGATCAGCTGGGTGTCGTCGGCGTAAGAGATGATGTTGAGGTTGTGCTGGCGTGCGATGGCTGCGAGAGGTTTCATGTAGATGTTGAAGAGGGTGGGGCTGAGTGAAGATCCTTGCGGGACGCCGCAGATGACTTCGGTGGCCTCGGAGCGAAACGGGGGAGGCGGACTCTTTGTGTTCTTCCGGCGAGGAACGAGATGATCCACTCCAGTGCCTTCTCTTGGATACCGATGTTGCTGAGGCGCTGGACTAGAGTGCGGTGGCAGACCGTGTCGAACGCAGCGGAGAGGTCCAGGAGGATGAGGGCCACTGTTTCCCCCTTGTCGAGCAGGGTCCGGATGTCGTCGGTGGCTGCGATGAGGGCGGTCTCGGTGCTGTGGTTGGCTCTGAAGCCGGACTGCGAGGGGTCGAGGGATCCGTTTGTCTCGAGGAAGGCGATCAGCTGTCTGTTGACGATCTTCTCGATGACTTTAGCAGGAAAAGGGAGGAGCGAGATGGGGCGGAAGTTTTTGAGATCGGTGGGGTCCGCTGTAGGTTTCTTCAGGAGGGCGCTGATCTCTGCGTGCTTCCAGCTCTCCGGGAAGGTGGCGGTGTTGAAGGAGGCGTTGATGATGTTCCGGAGTTGGGGTGCGATGGTGGAGTCGGCCTTGTTGAAGACGTGGTGTGGGCAGGGGTCGGTCGGTGATCCGGAGTGGATGGTGTTCATTGTGCGGGCTGTGTCTTCGGTGGTCACCGTGGTCCAGGTGCGAAGGGTGGCGGTGGGGGGCGTTGGTTCGACGGTTGGGTGCGTGGGTGGGGCGCCGAAGCTGTTGTGGATGTCGGCGATCTTGCGGTGGAAGAATGAGGCAAGGGAGTCGCAAAGGTCTTGTGACGGAGTGATGTCGTTGGTGCCGGTGCTGGGGTTGGAGAACTCCTTGACGATAGTGAAGAGCTCTTTGCTGTCGTGGGCGTTGTTGTCCAGTCGTTCCTTCAGGGATTTCTTCTTGGTGGTGCGGATGAGCTGGTGGTGCTTGCGGGTAGCGTGTTTGAGGGCGGTCATGTTGTTGGTGGTCCGGTCGAGGAGCCAGGCTTTCTCGAGGGGGCGGCAGGTCTTCTTGGAGTCCTTGAGGTCGTCGGTGAACCAGGATGCCTTCTTGCTTCTGGGTCTGCTGGGAGGGTTCTTTAGTGGCGCGAGGTCGTCGGCGCAGGCGGTCAGCCACTGTGTGAAGTTGCGGGCTGCTTCGTTGGGGTCCGTTGTGTTGGCGGGTGGGCTCTGGCTGAGGGAGGTGGTGAGCTGGTCTGCGGTGATCTTGGTCCAATTCCTGTGAGGTACCTGTTGCGGGTGGTCGTGAGTCGTGGATTTTTTGAAGCTGAAGTGGACGCAGCTGTGGTCGGTCCAGTGGAGTCCAGTGGCGTGGCTGAAGGTGATGTACTTGCTGGAAGAGAAGACGGGATCAAGCGTGTGGCCGGCGTAGTGGGTGGGGGTGTTGACCAGTTGCTTGAGTCCGAGGTTGGCGAGGTTTTCCAGCAGGGCGGTGGTGTTGCGGTCCTTGTTGTTCTCCAGGTGGAAGTTGAGGTCCCCGAGGAGGATGTAGTCAGTGGAGGGGAGGGCGTGCGGGCTGATGAAGTCTGTGATGTCTTCGCTGAATTGTGTACGTGGTCCCGGGGGTCTGTAGACGAGGGTGCCTCTGAGGGTCGTCTTAGGGTCGGTGTGAATCTGAAAGTGGAGATGTTCGGCTGCGGCGAAGGAGTCGTTGGCGTCGGTCGTGATGCGGATGGTGTTCCTGTGGATGATGGCGATGCCACCTCCGGTCTGGTTGATGCGGTCCCTCCTGATGATCTTGTACCCCTCCGGGATGGCGATGGCGATGTCGGGTGCAGAGGAGGCGTTCATCCAGGTTTCCGTGAGGAAGGCGACGTCCGGTGATGTAGCGTCGAGGAGGTTCCAGAGTTCCACGGCGTGTCTGTGGACGGAGCGGGTGTTGATCAGGATGCACTTGAGGTGGTTGCAGCTGGTGTTTGTCTTGGCGGGTGCGGGGCAGGTTCAGAGGCAGGTGAACTTGCAGGTGCAGCAGGTGAAGGGTCCGTGGGTGCGTCTCGGGGTGGCTCGGCAGCAGTCGTGGGTCCGGCCGGCATTGAGTGCGTTGAGAGTGGCGGCGTCGTAGGTCAGTCGGGTCGTCTTGCCTCGGCGGAGAGGGCCAGGGGTCCTGGCGCTGGGCGCGGGCCAGGCGCGGACGGGCGCAGACAGGCTTACCTTTGGTGCACCTTCGGCGCTCAATCGGCGCTCCCGCTGCGCGCGTCCGCTGCGTGGTCGCTCTGGGGGCCTCATAAGTAAGGAGCCGGGAGGGAGGAGCAGCTGGGTGGCGGGAGCGGGGCGGCGAATGGAATCACAGGGGGGCGGGGCCGCAGGGAGGCAGCGGCGGGAAATTCCAAGAAGCAGCGGGCAATTCCCAGGAGCAGCGGGAAATTCCTAGGAGCAGCGGGAAATTCCCAGGAGCAGCGGGCAGCGAGCGAAGGAATCTGCAGGCAGGAGGCGGCAAAGGCAGGCAGGAGCGGCAGCAGAGAGTGGGGCGACCAAGCCCTGTTTATCAGTCATAAACAGTGCTGTGTTCTGATCCTGACTTTATTCACTTGTATCTAGCAGATCTGCCACAACTTTTGAGATACAATGGGTCTTTTTCTACCAAAAATAAATGGGGCTCAGGTCTTCTTTAAGATGATGGTTTCGTACTAATGGATTATTCTCCTTAGTTCTGCAAAGAAAATGTGTGGCCTTACCTTTTCACAGCAAAAACTGATACAACTAAGATTTTGACATTTCGGAGAAACGTAAATTCTCTTAGTTTTACTCTGGTAATATCGTGGAAACACTTTATTCCTTTAAATATCTATCCCTGCTTTTTACCAGTTCCTTGAAATGTAGGGGGCGTTTACAGTTAGTATCAATGAAGGTGAATGCAATCTGTAGTGTGTTGATTAGATTAAGTTCTGAATGTAGAGAACTTTCTATGTCACATTTAATCACCGGTTTTAAAAGTTAAGTTCCATCAATGGTCTTGTATAGCTCTGAAGTTCTTTGTATATAGCCTTTCCTATGGGGACCAAGCAAACATTCAAACAATCCAAAAGACTTAAAATGTTTGCCTTCTGCTATATTATGTCAGAGTGTAACAGAGAAATGAAACTCTTTTACATCACACAAGCTTTAACAAATTGAGGCTTGTTAATGTCAATTTAAAGAGATATTCAGTAGTTGAAGCCTAACTCTTCAATCTCCATTTTAAGAGAAGGTATGGGTAACTCTGTCACTCATCCTTCTATAAAGACACTACCTGATTATTAAATTACGCTTGCTATAATCAAAACGAAGTTTGGCCTGAACCTCTTATTTATATGTTCTCCCTTGGCCTCACCAATAATCACTAAAAGATGCTTATGGTCTTTTGAATGCATTTTGAATGTAAAATCAAAATTACCCACATCAGGGTGGATTTTCTAATATCTTTGAGTTACTCCATACGATTCTAAAATCGTTTTTAAAATATGAATCAACATCTCTACAAGCAGCAAAGGTTATATTAATGGAAATTTACAACGCAGACGGGGCTTTGGGCTTAGTTAAATATATGCTAGCTGTAAAAATGGAATAGGCCTCTTTTTTCCACATTCCCTCACCCTGCATGTTGTTACAACGCATACCATTACCCTGCCATTCGTAACAATGACTTGCGGAGGGGGGCGCTGGATGTTGGAATAGTATTCCAACTCCAGTCTGTGCGGACAGCAGGGAAGGTGTTGGATTTTAAACCCAACACCTTCTCCCCTCTCCGCAAGTTGTTGTAACGGCTTACAGGGTAATGGTATGCGTTGTTACAATGCAGTAGTTGTAACAACCTCGTTGTAACAACATGCGGGGTGACAGATGCGTAGTAAGGGGTGTTTACCGTAAAAATGTCTAAAGGAAGTTTTTAAAGGTGTTAAAGTTACATATATTTGTGTATTGTGTATTAAGTCCTGTTTTACTCTCAATTTGTCTTAATAGAACTGAATTTAAACTTGAACTTGAAATATACTGAACTATTTACACGTCTGATAAAACTATAATAGTAAATTATAAAGGAGGGCTGTTAAATCGGTCTTGTTCCTATGCACTGTGCTGAAATGTTATGCCTATGTCTTCTCAGTGCAGCTGCTACTGCTGTAGGCCTTGCCAGATCCATATAGGAGCAGTAGACTGTTAGTGAAAACTTTCATATTAATATAAACTAGCAACTTGCTTGACAATGATAAAAGTTCATGATAGCCTGTCATGTTGCTTAAGGGAAAGTTCAGACAACTGTGGTACAGGAGACATCAAACCACTTACCTTGCGCTCGCCACATCGCCAGCTCGCGTATGCAGCGAGCACAAGGTAAGTGGTTATATTTATTATTTTATATTATTTTCCCTATTCCTTCATCTTTCGAATCCCCCCTCCCTGCCCCAACCCTCTTACTTGTACTGGCTGTGCCAGGGGAAATCATCCCCACTGTTTAAACAGCCATATGAGGGGTGGGTGGATATGACTCCCAGCAGTGGCCAGCCATATGAGGGGTGGGGGAGATATGACTACCAGCCGTGGCCAGCCATATGAGGGGTGGGTGGATATGACTACCAGCAGTCCTCAGATATAGGGGTGGGTACATCATCATCAGCATACCACAACTACATGGGGGTATGTGCACATCCCTAACTTGTGACTATAATGATAGTGCCATAGCAACAACATCACTTACAGCAGTGTCCCACTCCCTGGAGGATGGATTACTTTCACCCACTGCGTGACACACCACAAGTGGGTGTAATGTCAAATTCCACATGCATACCCACCCATGGCGGCTGCAGGCTAAATACACACTCTACCATCATGACACATTAGTGTATAGTGATGTAACAGCCTACCAAACAAAGAGAGCGAAAGGGAAAACACACTGTCACGCACATCCCAGGACTGATATGAATGTCCAGGTGGTGTTCAGACCACCAAGATGTAGTCTCTCATGGAAGGACAACTGTGCAACTGTTTGCAGTGAAGATGTCAGGTGCCACAGAGGAAGGAACACTCTTTGGACAATGTCTCAAACCAAAATGAACACACACAATAAATGAGGAATTGCAGAGACACTGTTATGGCACACAGATACCAGGGCCTACATCAGGACCATCAACAACAAACATCATTCATTACCCACACATAATACCATGACACCAACTCCAGGACCCTCATCTGCAACATCAAGTACCTGCAATGCAAAAGTGTTCAAAGTTAAAAAAAAGGGCTTTAATTCAGCACAGAAATCATAAGTGGGTGAAAAAGAGTCCATTCCAAAACAATAGAGGAAGTGAAGAGGTATTTGACAGAATCACCCTCCAATTCGATATGCATAAACAAAGAGATTCTATCAATGTGTAGTGATTTAAAATTTTTTATATTTATTTTTGTGGGTGGTGAAAAAATTAACTCTCTCTTAGGGTGGTAAAGATGAGAGCACAATGTGCTTGTTAAAATACCCCTCACACACAAAAAAAATCCATTAGTGTCATGCTTCATCATTGGGGTCTTCCCGTCCCTCTACGGGGCGGGGCGTGCTACGACCTGACGAACTACGCGGGAGCACTAGTATGGTGACAAGGCTATGTGACAGTGCAAGGTGAGTGGTGTCAGTGAAGTGTAGGGACCTAGTAATGTGTGGGAATTAAAAAAAGCTAAAAATCCTCTGGGTAGTGGAAAAAAAACAATTTATTCACTTCCCTAGCTGGGGACGTTAAGAAGGGGGTTTTGAGGTAGAGCAATTAGCTACTACCTGGTCTACATGTTTCGTAAGCAGTCCCCTACTGCTTACTCATCAGGACCTTCTAATGGCCCCTACTAGAATAAAGCTCAGTTGCTAAGTATGATAAGCCTATAGTCCTAAAAACTATCAGTAAAAATCCACTGTTAGTTTTAGCTTCAGGGCATGAGCTGGCCCCAGGGAAGCAAAAATATCAAAAAAGATGACCTGAATATGGTCTCTGTAAAGAAAATGGGAAAAAAAGGGAGAGAAAAGCACAATTTTTTACAATTGTAACTATAATTTGTCTTTAGGCACACCTTATTATTAGCGCCACAAGTCCCACTAGTCATTTTTATTTGCCCGTTTAATAAAGAATATACTTAAGACTTTATGGACAGAGTGATGATTCAATCTGCCATCCCCTGAATGTTCGTTTTTTGCCCGAACATTGTGTTGCCCCACGTAATTAGGGCAGGTTTCATCTCAACACACGCACACTCATAACTCGATGCACACATCGGCACCACACAGGGATTAAAACGAGGGACCCGACTCTTTCGTATTTCAATACCAGTAATGGTGTTAGAATCAATCATTAAAATCCCCAATAGGCACACCCAAGTTGTTGGATAGATAGCGATACATACTGCTGTGGCGCATGTGGTATGCCCCATGAGCTGGCAATCGGTAGGTAATCACCGCGGCGCTCTGAAAAAGAGAAACCACGCCCTTAGAGTCACAAAAACACACACAGCATACATCTTAGCCCCTGTCTCGTAGGCCAAGTGTTTAGAGACCTTTGGCAAAGTCTATTACTCACAATGTCCGCATAAGCATATTGCCTTACTTCTACCCGTACTGCCGCTCTGAAGAGTAATCGCGTCTGGAGTAGAGTGATCATATAAGCTCCACTGAGCGCCTGTGTCGCGTTAGAAGTCTACTTGCAAGACTAGCGCGCTAACCTAAGATGGCCGCCGTCGATGGAACAAGGATGTGCTTTTACGGAAGTCTTTCTTCCGTATCTACTACATTGTCAAAAACTATCGGCCCAAACATTTTTTAAAAAGACGTAATCTTATCATATATGCTTGTTAGTCCTTCTTGTTAATTATCTTTACCGGACCTTGGTGCTGATTCTGTTTAATGACTCACACTAGAACCAGTGAAAGAATAAAACGGGCTGTTATGAAGTCTGGGTTGCCCCTGTTGATGGTTCGAGAGGCTTGTGCCCAGACTATGTTACAGGATCGCTAAGGAATTCTGCCAGTGTCTAAAGTATGAAGACTGTCAGTGGCGGATATTCTCAAGGGGCTGAGTAATTCTACAAATATGTTAAAGGGATATATATTTATAAGTATATCAGGTATTGCGGACTTAACTCTTTAGGTTAGGTGGGCCTAGCAGCAGTGTTACAAATATGCAAAATGCTCATTTAACTTTATAGTTTCATTGACGATGGTGTGATCAAATAGCAGACTTTTTTTCATCGCTGGGCTCTTGAGGGTGAACAGAGTTTGTGTGAATAGCCCATGGGGGAAGGGGTGCCTATCAATGGGGAGTGGGTATATATGATCTACAGCTGTCCCCACGGAATTTCATCATTCAACCCATGTTTATTAGACTGGACACGAAAAACCCATCTTTGTTCTTTCTCCAGTAGATATTTCTCGTTGTCAATCTGTTCAATTACTGTCCAGGCTATGTCCTCAGGTTTATGCCCACTTTCGAGGAAGTGGTTGGTTAATTTTGTACTCGACTTCTTACATTTGATTGTACTTTTGTGCTCGCCTATTCTTATCTTTACAGCCCTGCTTGTCATGCCAATGTACTCGAGATTACAGGGACAGGTAATTAGATAGACGACATTGGAACTGTTGCAGTTGCTGAATCCTCTCTGCTCCCATGTAGTCCCATTGTTGAAGGTTAGTGTTTTGATCTTTTTGGTGAGGCAGCATACCTTACATCCACCGCACGGGTAGTGTCCTTGTACAAAGCTGGAGTCACCTTGGGTATTGGCCTTGTTTTCCTTGGGTCTGGTGTGTACCAGTATATCTCTCACACTCTGTGCTCTTTTGTGTGAAAACATGGGTTTTGGAATTTCGAGACCTCCGCTATTAAGAATCTTCCAATTCTTATTAATGATCTTGGTTACTTGATCTGAGTTAGTATTATATGTGGTGACACATATAGGTCTCTGCACTTCCACTTTTTTCACTTTCTCTTCCAGGAGGCTCTCTCTGCAGTTGTTCCTGGCTCTTTTGTACGCTTGATCGATGATCCTTAGAGGGTAGTTCCTCGTTTGTAGCTTCTTCCGTAGATCATTGGACTGTGATTTGAAATTGGCAATTTCGGTACAATTCCTACGAAGTCGCAGAAACTGGCCGTAGGGTAAATTGTCCCTCAGATGTCTCGGATGGAAGCTTTGGTACATCAAAAGACAGTTCTTTGAGGTGCTTTTAAAGTGTGTTGTTGTCATCAGTCTGCCATTTTTGGGAAAAATGTTCAGGTCAAGAAATACCAGATTGGTTTTCGTGGTGACACTGGTAAATTTTAGGAACTCGTCTTGGTAGTTGAGCCACGTAAGGAACTGCTGAGCGGTCTTATCATCTCCATCCCAGATGATAAGGATATCATCGATGTACCTCTTCCAGGTCAAGATCTTTTGCCGGAATGGGTTGCTGGTACTCAGTATCCTTGTTTCCTCAAGATGGTGAACATAGAGACCAGCTATGCTTGGAGCAAATGTGCTTCCCATGCTGGTCCCATGTTTTTGAAGGTATAGGGTACCGTTGTGTTCAAAAAAGTTCTCCTTTAGTGCCAAGGAGCAGCACTCCATCACCACATTTCGTGGGGTTTGGTACTCCCAGTCGTCTGCGAAGAGGACGTCTTCGATTATTGCCAGAGTTTCATTGTGGGGCAAACTGGTATACAGACTTTCCACATCACAGCTGATTAACAGCTGTGTGTTTGGATCGAATGACACCTCCTCGAGTAGATTAAGCACATCCTTAGTGTCTCTAAGGTAAGTTGATGTCCTTTGTATCATGGGTCTTAGAAATGCATCTGCAAATCTAGAGACTGGTTCGAGGACCGACCCGATCCCCGATACGATGGGTCTACCCGGAGGGTTCTCAAGGTCCTTATGAATCTTTGGTAAGATGTATAAGTAAGGGGTTCTAGGGTTCTTCTGACATAGGAACTCCCCTTCTTTGTTAGAGATCCAATTATGGGACAGTGCCTCTTCTACCATTGTTTTGATTTTGATTGTTATTCTCTCAGTTGGGTTTGTCAATAGGATCTCATAGTTTCTTTTATCTTGTAGTAACCTCGTGCACTCCTTGTCATATTGTTCTCTGTTCAGTAGCACAGTTGCACCCCCCTTATCCGCTGGTTTTATGACCACTTCTCTGTTGTTACTCAATTCACGAAGCGCTTGTCGTTCTTCGTTGGAAACATTTTGGAAGACTCGTTTCTGCATTGGATCGAGGGCTTCGAGATCCTTCATGACCGCCTTTTCGAAGGTCAGGAGTTCAATGGGGAGTGTGTTGTTCATGGGAGTGAAGGTAGATCGTGGCTTGAGTCCTGTGTCTCCTTGTTCGTAGTTATCCTTCTTATCTTTAAAGAAGACCTGCAGCTTCAGTCTCCTTATAAATTCCTGGATTTCTTTACAGAGGTGGAATTTGTCCATGTTGGCAGTAGGGACATATCCTAAGCCTTTTTCTAGAACTCTTTTCTGCGACTCAGATAGCTCACTGCCCGTGAGGTTTACAACTAGGCTCATTTCTGGTTCTTCGATGCCCCTGTCATGCTCCTGGTTGACATTCTCGGTGTTCCTTCTTCTTCGGTGTTCCAGTGTACAGAGTTGCCTCTCCGGTTCCTCCCCTTGTTCTGTCCTCGGCGTGCCCCTAAAAAAGGAGCCGAATTGTCAAAATATCCATAGTCTTGTTGGAATCCCCATGGTGGAAAAGGGCCATTAGGATGTTGAAAGGGCGGTGGGCCATACTGTTGTGGGGGATACATCATCGGCTGGGGGTAGCTGTTCCATCCCCGCATGCCACGATGATTGGGTCGTCGAAAATTTCTTCGTGTGCCCTGGTATCTGGGGCTTTTGTTACCACTTGAATTGGAGCTGTTAGATCCAGCATCTAATGAATCATCATTGGAAACATTGTCACTCGATGGTTTGTAATTGTCTTTTATGTAGGGGTAGATCTTCTCTTTACTCCACCTACTGGTGTCTTTTTTGAGTTTTTCATATTTACTTTCTTTGAGAGTTATTTCAAAGTCATTCAATGTTTTGTTTAGTTCATCAAGATATTTCTTTAGATTTGCTGGAGATTCATAGCTCTTGAGACGTATCTCTATTGCTTGTATCTCCACCTTTAAATCACTTGCTAGTCTGCTTGCCGTCTTAATGATCAAAACGATCCAATCTCGTGTACATCTCCACGAAATTTGGGACCAATCAATTTTGAAAGTTTTGTCCTCAAGAAATATAAATGGTTCGTTCCGAACTACAAGACCCGCTGGAGCTGTATTGACCTTCAAGTACTCGGACATTAGTAGCCAATGGATGGCAGTTTTTATTTGGGTTCTCCTCAGTTCCTCCAGTTCATCCCAGTCACTATTTTTTGTGGAGGGGCACCCAGAGTTCAGTCCTTCAAAAGTCCCTAGAGTGGCCATTAGATTAGAAATCTCATCCTCGGTGAATGCGAGGCCCAGGTCGGCCATTCTTATGCCAGAAAAAACGGGAACCCTCTATCTTCCCTGCTTTAGATACCGTGGAGTGCAGAATCACAAAGTGGTGTGGAGAAATGAATCTTTTTGTTGACTTCCGCAGCTGCACGCTGCCAGTAATTCCAAAACAATAGAGGAAGTGAAGAGGTATTTGACAGAATCACCCTCCAATTCGATATGCATAAACAAAGAGATTCTATCAATGTGTAGTGATTTTAAATTTTTTATATTTATTTTTGTGGGTGGTGAAAAAATTAACTCTCTCTTAGGGTGGTAAAGATGAGAGCACAATGTGCTTGTTAAAATACCCCTCACACACTAAAAAAATCCATTAGTGTCATGCTTCATCATTGGGGTCTTCCCGTCCCTCTACGGGGCGGGGCGTGCTACGACCTGACGAACTACGCGGGAGCACTAGTATGGTGACAAGGCTATGTGACAGTGCAAGGTGAGTGGTGTCAGTGAAGTGTAGGGACCTAGTAATGTGTGGGAATTAAAAAAAGCTAAAAATCCTCTGGCTAGTGGAAAAAAAACAATTTATTCACTTCCCTAGCTGGGGACGTTAAGAAGGGGGTTTTGAGGTAGAGCAATTAGCTACTACCTGGTCTACATGTTTCGTAAGCAGTCCCCTACTGCTTACTCATCAGGACCTTCTAATGGCCCCTACTAGAATAAAGCTCAGTTGCTAAGTATGATAAGCCTATAGTCCTAAAAACTATCAGTAAAAATCCACTGTTAGTTTTAGCTTCAGGGCATGAGCTGGCCCCAGGGAAGCAAAAATATCAAAAAAGATGACCTGAATATGGTCTCTGTAAAGAAAATGGGAAAAAAAGGGAGAGAAAAGCACAATTTTTTACAATTGTAACTATAATTTGTCTTTAGGCACACCTTATTATTAGCGCCACAAGTCCCACTTGTCATTTTTATTTGCCCGTTTAATAAAGAATATACTTAAGACTTTATGGACAGAGTGATGATTCAATCTGCCATCCCCTGAATGTTCGTTTTTTGCCCGAACATTGTGTTGCCCCACGTAATTAGGGCAGGTTTCATCTCAACACACGCACACTCATAACTCGATGCACACATCGGCACCACACAGGGATTAAAACGAGGGACCCGACTCTTTCGTATTTCAATACCAGTAATGGTGTTAGAATCAATCATTAAAATCCCCAATAGGCACACCCAAGTTGTTGGATAGATAGCGATACATACTGCTGTGGCGCATGTGGTATGCCCCATGAGCTGGCAATCGGTAGGTAATCACCGCGGCGCTCTGAAAAAGAGAAACCACGCCCTTAGCGTCACAAAAACACACACAGCATACATCTTAGCCCCTGTCTCGTAGGCCAAGTGTTTAGAGACCTTTGGCAAAGTCTATTACTCACAATGTCCGCATAAGCATATTGCCTTACTTCTACCCGTACTGCCGCTCTGAAGAGTAATCGCGTCTGGAGTAGAGTGATCATATAAGCTCCACTGAGCGCCGGTGTCGCGTTAGAAGTCTACTTGCAAGACTAGCGCGCTAACCTAAGATGGCCGCCGTCGATGGAACAAGGATGTGCTTTTACGGAAGTCTTTCTTCCGTATCTACTACATTGTCAAAAACTATCGGCCCAAACATTTTTTAAAAAGACGTAATCTTATCATATATGCTTGTTAGTCCTTCTTGTTAATTATCTTTACCGGACCTTGGTGCTGATTCTGTTTAATGACTCACACTAGAACCAGTGAAAGAATAAAACGGGCTGTTATGAAGTCTGGGTTGCCCCTGTTGATGGTTCGAGAGGCTTGTGCCCAGACTATGTTACAGGATCGCTAAGGAATTCTGCCAGTGTCTAAAGTATGAAGACTGTCAGTGGCGGATATTCTCAAGGGGCTGAGTAATTCTACAAATATGTTAAAGGGATATATATTTATAAGTATATCAGGTATTGCGGACTTAACTCTTTAGGTTAGGTGGGCCTAGCAGCAGTTTTACAAATATGCAAAATGCTCATTTAACTTTATAGTTTCATTGATGATGGTGTCCCTACACTTCACTGACACCACTCACCTTGCACTGTCACATAGCCTTGTCACCATACTAGTGCTCCCGCGTAGTTCGTCAGGTCGTAGCACGCCCCGCCCCGTAGAGGGACGGGAAGACCCCAATGATGAAGCATGACACTAATGGATTTTTTTTGTGTGTGAGGGTTATTTTAACAAGCACATTGTGCTCTCATCTTTACCACCCTAAGAGAGAGTTAATTTTTTCACCACCCACAAAAATAAATATAAAAAATTTAAAATCACTACACATTGATAGAATCTCTTTGTTTACGAAAAAGAGTCCATGCCTCAAAATAGGCCAATGGCCAGTCAGTCTCAGATGTCCATGACGGGGACGTTGGGTAGCCCGTCTACCCCTACCTTGACTACACATGGAGTACCTCATGGGATGTTGACCCTTAGGGGGCATCATAGGGGGCAGGACCAGGCACCGCAGGGACAGGAGTGGGAAGGGTAGGTGTTGTGGGTGCAGGTTTGGACGTATCCACCTCAATGGGTGGGGCAGCGCCGAAGGTGGACATATACTCTGTGCTGCACACTGCAACCAGTTCGTCCAGCCCAACCCCTGCACCTGAGGACACTATTGTAGTGGAGGGAGAGGGCTGTGAGGAGTGCGGACTGTGACTCTGGCTGTGTGTATGAGGTCTAGCCCCTGTGGGTGTGCCTGCAGCCCCCTGAGTGTGCGTGCCAGGAGGTGTGCGCTTCCCCATATGTGGGGTGTGCTGCCTGTGTCTTTTGGGGTGCGTGATCGTGTCTTCCTGTGTGTGCGTGGGACAGGTATGGGAGAGGGGAGTTAGGATGGGTCTGAAGGAGGGGGGGAACGGACTGCTGCAGGAGGGAAACTGCTGCCATCACTGATGAGTCCATGGACTACATAATCCGACGTTGGTCAGACATCGTTGTTGACATGCCCTCCATGAAAGACAACAACTGTGTCAGGATTTGAGTGTGGACATGGAGGACATTCAGCATCGAAGTCTGACCAACCTGTAACTGGTGGAGTAAGTCCACAGACTCCGCACTGAGGGCAGCAGGGGTGACAGGGGCAGGGGCTGCGGTGCCGAGGCTGAAGGAGACATGGGGGGCTGCACGGACAGAAGGGACGGGAGCAGCTGGGAGGGTGGAGATGGTGATGGAGGAGGTGGTGACAAACTCGGTGCTGCTGCAGGTGTTGCTGCAAATTCCCCCTCCTCATGGGAATCGGAATCGGATCCATTGGTGTGGGAATAAGCGTCGCCTCCCAACAGGTCTGCAGACTGACTCCCCTCACCCTCCGTGCCACTGGCTCCCTCGGACTCCTCCACGCTGGTGGCACTGTGGCTGGGTCCCTCCTCCTGGTCCGTGCTGCTGTCTCCTCCAGTTTCGGGTGATGATGCTGTGGGCAAGGAGAAGAAACAGAAATACATCAGTCACCTGTACACATCTGATATATGAGCACAAAATCAAAAGGTCACACTGCAAATCATGCCATGCATCATGAGTAACAGCCAGATAACTCTGCACATATTTGAGCCTTGTACTGCCCAGTTGGTATAGACACGATCCTACTTGGACACAAGGATCCAAAGAACACACCAGGCCACAACCTGAATGAGAAAAACACAGCGAAGCTAGTGTTTGTTTACAGGAGAGCAGATCAATACAATTAAGTGATTCCACCTCTTGTTCACCAAGAAAGAAACAGTAGTGGTGCCCCTCAGGGCAAACTAACCCACCTCACTCCCCAAGGTGTCACCACACTCAGAGCCCTATAAGTACATTTGGCAAAAAATAAATTAAAAAAAGGTTGGTACCTTGGGACTCACGATACTTTACACAATCGACATGTATTGAATGTGGTAAATCGCCATTTTGTGAAAAGAACACTTATGTGCCTGCATGAAAGGTGTCTCACAAGGAAGTGCACACTAACAAACATATCCACCTTCATTGAAAAAGCTGGCACTATTTAAAATAAAACACTGTTAGAAACAAATGGTATTGCAGATTGTCCATATACATGGGACAACGGAGGTCTTGATGTCTTGACACTCCTTAGTTTGTTACATCGACAACAAAGGACTTTCAAGACCTCAAGACCACTATAGGAACATGTATATGGAGATCAAGCCACACAGTTTATCGCTAACAGTAGGCCTCTTTGAAAAGGTGCCAGCGTCTTCCATGAAAGTGGAAATGTCGTTTTGTGTGCACTACCTTGTGAGACATCTATAATGCAGGCACATAAGTGTTATTTCCACAAATCATAAAATTAACACATTCTAAACATGAAGAACTTTTAACAAGTGTTGTGAGTGCCAAGGTACAATCATTTATGTGACAGAACTTGAATTATGTCAGTCCTCACATGGGCATCCATTCCATGATGACACAGTTGCCTGCACATAAAACCTACTGGCTGTCATGTGGAGTGGCACACATGTCCCAACTCAGGACAATGCTTAAGCTAATGGGCCTGCAATTGTGATGGACATAATCATTACTGCATTGTGGACACACCCTTATCACCAGGCAAAATGTCTACACACAAAGACAAAACAGCATTGCATCTGAACTACATACATGTGGCAAAAATATATACGCATGAATCAAGTATGGAACAAAATGACATAGGCTGCAAAGCCCAAACAGAAATCACTGGCCACCATCACAGGGGCAGTGCCTGATGAATCATTGTTCAGCCAATTCTCACCCACAGGTCAGACCTGGCAATGCTAAATCATGCGTGCCCATGTAGATCTCTCCCGCACAACACCCCCATACCTCAGTCAATGTGATTGATACAGCTCAAGAAGTGAGACCTCTGAATCGGGGTAACAAAAACTGTGCAGCAACAATTCCAAAAGTAACCCAATCTCACCTCGTGGGGTTGGCAATACATATTTGTGACAAACAGCCATCAACAGATCATTGTGAATAGGCACACAGGCACTGCCCAGTGTGAGTACGCACAAACCAAATGTTGTATCCCTGTCCAGTGGACACATGTAGCAGACACAGGAAAAATACAAATTATGCCAGGGACCAATGCCACAGAGGCAGACCTATGCTGAACCCACATAGAATGGGCACAGTGTTGGATGACACACATGATTAGGAGGCCAGGGTGTCTCAGGGGACTGTAGTGGGCACACTGCTCCGTGGGCCTGGAATGAGCTGACTGTACCATGAGCAACCGTCATGGCACAATGCATATCTCCTACTCATGTAAATCATGTCTGAGGCCACAACATTGGTCATGCATGCTGCAAGGGTGTGCAGTTGAAACCTCACGCTCCTATGTTGAGACTCATCATCAGTGCCACCAAATATGGAGCCCCAACACAGTGCACAGGTCATGGCATAGGCAAGGTCCTAACACATGTCACAGACCACCCTCCCACATGATGCAGAAATCAATGTGCAGTCTGAATTTCTAGCACCCTAGATGAACATGTGCAAATGTGATTACACACAGACCAGGGGACACATGTTAAGGAGGGGAAGGGATGAAAATGAGCACCAGGTGACTATGGGGAACGAAAAATGCATTGCACATATAACCTGTCTCAGCAGACACCCCAACTGTGGGAGTGTAGCCAGGCTTCAGAGCACTTTAAAAATCAGGCAACACACAACACAACAAACAGCCATGTACCTACCCCCTCCTTGCTGCTGTCTCTCCTGCAACTGCCCATCGAGGTCCGGGAACACCACCACCAGGACACGGAGCAGGTGGGGGATCAGGTGACGGCGTCCACCATGCCAGCGTGGAAGTGACAACTTCAGCTGGACCCGGGCGATACGCCGGGTCCAGCACCGGATGTCCTGCCACCTCTTTTGCACGTTCCTTAGGCGCCGGCGAGGGCCCCCCACAGACCTGACGGCCCTGACGATGTCCCGCCAGATTTCCCCCTTCTACTAAGGTGTTTCCTGTCAGGAAGATACAGTGAGACAACATCACTACACCTGCTCCATGTCCCAGAGACACACATTTGCACATCTTTGATAATGTGAATAGGGCATAGGATGCTGACAGGAATTGCATCATTGTCCATGTGAATTTGGCCTGTGCGCAAGCCCCAATGCTCTGCATGGCATTGAAAGCCAACAGATGGCATAACGGGTGCAACACACTCACTGATCATGGCACACTGGGCAGCACATGCAACTGCAGGGTGTCGGACAGCACGTGGCAAGCAGTCACATGTCCCACTCCACTGACGAACCCTCAGCAGACCAGACAGACACACCCTGGCACAGATCACTCACCTGTCACTGACAACACATGTGCCACTTGCCTGTGGGGTGTCAAAGGTGTCGTGGTAGCTTTGCAAGTCTGGCACACAGCACTGCTTACTTGTCACATCAGATGGGGAGAGCTGCTGCATACGTCTTGCAGCTGTGGTGCAACACATCACATAGACACTCACCCTCATGACAAGGCACATTCACACACATCATTGTCCATGAGGTTGTACACATCATTTGGACAATCTCACCACAGGTCCCCTCAAGTCATAAACATCTCTGAGTACAGTCACCTCTCACTCAGGGAGGACCACTGTTCCACCTCAGGACATTCGGAAATAAAGCCACCAAGGTTTGGCACGGCTGAATGTGTCATTCACTATGCAGTGAATGTCACAGTAAGCACAATGCAAGTGAGGAGTGAACACACATGAAATACATCATGCTCTGCATGAGAGACATCAGCATGTACACCCCCTGGGACTCACTCCAAGCCACATTGCATGTCTGTCCTACCTGGACACAATGCCTGTAGTGACACTCACCCAACAGGTGCACAGTCAAAGGTAGTGGAGTCAGCACTCACCTGCTCACCTGGTCTCCCATACAGCTTCGGGTACTGTGGGAGGAGGCTGTCCAGCAGGGCCTGGTTCTCATCCTCTGAGAATGCCTGGGCCCTCTCCACAGTACGTGCCATGGTAGCCAGAGGATGCAGAGACAGCAGCAGTGTGGTCCACTCCAATGTTGTGCAGGCAAGTGCCCTCTCAGGTGTTCATGCTGCCTTAAATCAGTGCTGCTGAGGGGCATTCAGTTCAAGGAGTACAGAGTGATAGCTCAAATTTATTCACATTGTACGTTTCCTCCAATCCCTTTAAACATACGGCTCTGACACGCATTCTCATCGTTTAAAATTTGAGCTTCAGCTCAACAAACATTTTGCTAAATTTTATTTTTTAGGCCAACTGACTTTTGCAGGACACCTGTTGGACACATAGTAACTCAAAACTCAGTATCCATGACACCCAGGATGCATTCAGGGCCTACTACTCGTCCCCTATGAGTCCCCTAAGTAAATTTGAGATCCACACACCTGTACGGTGTGTTTCACGCGCTCACGTATGGCACCATTACAGTAGTGATACGAGGCACACACACGCCCGGAATGTAGGGGTACGGTGCGTTTCACGCGCTCGTGTATGGCACCATCACAATAGTGATACGAGGCACACACATGCCCGGAATGTAGGGGTACAGTGAGTTTCACGTGCTCGTGTATGGCACCATCACAATAGTGATACGAGGCACACACATGCCCGGAATGTAGTGGTACGGTGCGTTTCACACGCTGATGCTAATGCAGGGGTACGGTGCGTTTTACATAAGCATGGGCGGATCTAGCGGATCTCGCGTACGCGAACTTGCGGATTTACGGATTCGCAATCCGCGAAGATCCGCGAACTCTAGCGGATTTGCGGATTTTCCCGTTTTTTGTGTTGGCGCGCGTTCGCGCCGATTTTGGGACAAGTTCGCAATTGCGAACTTACTTTTCGGCTCGCAACGGCCGCGACTATGTTGTTTCTACGTCTGGTTTATCATCACAGGTTCACAGCACCCTCTGTTTCACCACTGCCACCCTCTGGGACACCCATGCCACCCTCTGGTACATCCTCACTGCCACCCATTAGGTTTATTTATCACTGTAGATTATGGTGGTTGAAAAAAGCAAGCACACCTGCCCTTCTTCAACTGCCATCAATTAATTTGTGGGTCATTAATGTGTCAGTAATTTTGAAACTTCCAGTCTGGCTGGCACCTGCTTCCTTCCTTATCTGTAATTTGCTTTTTGTTGCAGTGAAATTTTTTTTCACAGGACCTTTATGGTCTACTTGTAGCTATTCTATGAGCCTGCTGTTTGGGTCATAGCAGGGTCATAGAATAGTTGCAAACTCTGGAGGGGCCCCTCAGGAAGCACTACCTTGAATGTTACTAATGTTAAGTTTGAACTTTTGCACCGGCTCATTGCTTTCAGTTTAGCTAAAATCGTTTTTTTCTGCAATTTCGCACGTTTTTTGGGGCTCGAATCCGTGCGAGATCGATTTCGGAAGCCGCGAATACGTGCGAATACAAAATTGTTTTTTGTGCGACGTGTATGTTCGCGTGATCTTGCGCGTGTTCGCGAGGCGCTTCTAGCTATACGTTTACCAAGTTACCCTATCGGTCGTACACGGGCGCGGCCATCTTGTTGGCGTGACGTAATTCCGTTTCCGGCCGCTATGTGTAATCTCGCAAAGTGAGCTGCTCGCTAGTACAATTTCGCGCGTACTCGCAAGGAAAATCTCGCGCGAACTTACCCACGCGGTCGTGAACGGGCGCGGCCATCTTGTTTCTCATTCATTGCTATGGTTCTGGGCATGCTTTCTCTATCCTCTCTCAATCTCTGCCATCCTTTGCTTGTTTGAAGTTTTTTTGATCTAATTTTACTTATTATCTATCCCTCTATTTTTCTAGCTCTATATTTTTGTGTTTTCTGCAGCTTTTAGTTACTTTTAAACTACTTTTTTAAACTCTTTTCTTTTCTTCTTCACTATTCTATTTCTTGTTTATCATTTAACTCTATTTCTGCCCAGACCATGGTAAAGGGAGCCGGGAAGCACCCTGAGAAGGGGAAGGGTCCCGCACCCCGTGCCCGGCTCCCGTGCGGGCGTTTAAGGGGGGAGCAAGTGGTCCCGAGGGAGATCTTCAGCGCGGAGGAAGTGGCGGCACTGATCTTCCACGTCCAGCGCCGCCTCCCCAAGACGATCCTGGGAGGCGGCAAGATCGCGACTGGCTATGGCATCCGGGAGCGTCGCAAGCGGTGGGAGAAGGTGTGCCGGGCCATGTACAAGATCTCTGGGGTCCGGCGCACATGTAACCAGGCCACCCACCGCTGCACCGATGTCATGGACCGGGAGCGGGACTTGCTGGACGCGCTCGGCGTAGAGGTCCCCGGGCTTGGTGAGTAGTAGTAGTAGTACATTTACTACTCTGTTTTATCCTGCTCTGTTATTTGCAAATCTTTGTTCTTTACCAAGAGCAATAATGCTGCCGATTACATTGAGGTAAATTATATTTCAAAATCTTCTATGCATTTCAGGTGCACTGCTCTCCTTCTCAGTAGCCTTGCTTGCTACTATGCTTCTTTGTTTTGTATGTTGTGTTCAGAAGCATTTCATTGGCCTGAGAAATTATGTATGAGTGTATTGTAAAGATAGGAACTGCGTAATGCTAGACAGTAAGGGTCATATTTTCAATTACCGGCGCATCCCTGCAAAGTAGCAGGGATGCGGCAGTAATTGTGTGCCATGCCACCACCACCCATTGGCCCAAAACGTCACAGAAGCCTTACGCATCTGTGCCGTAAAGGCAGCGCATTGCTGGAGTTGCGTGCCAACGATGGCGCAGCTCCAGCAATGCTCTGGGGCACCCTATCTCCCCAATGCTGCATCAAGCCGTACGTCGGCTTCAAGCGCGCAGGGTTTGAGTCATGCATCATTGTCCTAAAAGTGACTGATTGACATCTTGTCGATTTCCCTCAGCCACTTTTAGGATTCGTTCCTGCGCAGGTACGCCCTCCCTTGCGCCGGAACGCCCCCTGATGGCGCAGGGCTTTACAACGTGATGCATCGCCCATATGCCCATATGTGTTTTTTTTTAATATATACGCCGCACCAACACCATGGCGAGTCTTTTGTTCTGCCGCTGCGTCACAAAAGGCACGCAACAATGGAGGAAAATGAGCCGCAACTTCCGCAAGGGACTTCTAAATCAGCCCCAACAGACTGAAGTCCAGTCCTTCCTTTAGACACATGGCTATAAGAAGAAATAGTGGCGGTGGTGGCGGGTGGATTGATAGTTTGAGTATTCACTGATCTGCAAGCAGGATGGACTTTGTCTGTCACTTCGCGTGCTGCGCACTGCTGCCTGCAGTGCCAGGCCTAGGCAAACCTCTTTAGTAGTCTGTTTATTGAGTTACATAGGAACTTTCTAAGTCAACGTTCCGCAAATCAGGCAATACGAATAACGTAGTATACCACATGAGATAGATCCCGTGGAATAGTTGTCTATCTATTTGCTATTTTTCCAAAATATTTTGTTATTGTTCTTTTGAAATGTTTGATTTGGTTGAAAAATCTCATTCATGTTTTCTGGTTTTTCTTTCTTTCATGTTGTACATCAGCTCCCCCCAAGGGCAAGAGGACACAGGAGGAGGGTGCTGAGGATGCAGGCCAGGATCGGGCAGGCGAGGGCTCCTTTGCTGGCCCCAGTAAGTTTACATTTTAATAAACAGTACCTATTTTTCTAAATCGTCTTTGATCTTCTTGTAGACTGGATATAAATTCTTATCCTGCCTCGAATATGACTCCCTGTGGTATTACTAGACTATTCTTATTAGTCTGTCTGTGTAGCTAACTAAGATTGGACATTTGGCAATTCCATTGGACTCCCATTATATTCAGCAATACCTCTATGCACTGTCTCCTTACTGACTAGATAGTGTGGCAGAGTCATTCAGCTCCCGAAGTCACCGATTATAGATCCCCAATGATCTCTAGATTATCGTACGCAGGACAAGAGAGTAGTACGGAGTCACAGCACAGTCAAGAAGTGTCAGAGGCACTCATGCTTGCAAAAATTCCAAAACCTTTAGCTCATCCACTCTAGTCTGGAGGAACAAAAACCACAGAGTCTATTTAAGTTTAAAAGCTTTATTAAAAGTAAACACATTTATTAAAATCTACTTTGTCATAAAACTATTTAACTGAAAATGGAAAAGTGGTTAGTGCTTACGATAAATTGGACACATTTCTTGTGGTCGAGCCGCGCTCTCACCTGGTTTGAACTTGATCCTGGTCGTGTTCTTAGGAGTCAAGCTTCTGTCTGTTAGGAGAAAAAGTGGTGCGTGTTAAAAATCAAAAGCAAGCATTCATCAGTTGTGCATAAAAGTGCAGCAAGACAACAGCCTTCCCTGGAAAATGGGACATTTTTACTATGGAGTAGACAGTCACACATTATTACATTGTATTCTGTTTTTTTAACATTTCTCCTAGACCAAATATTATATAGTAGTGAGTGGTGTATTCTAACATTCTTAAATGTACTTCGTAGGTGTAACATCTGGTGACGGGGCCAGCGCGGAGGTGGCTGTGTTGGGCGAGGACTCGGAGGACTCTGGGGAGGAGGCGGTGCAAGAGCCGGCGGACGGTCCTGTGGGGGTTCAAACGGTGGTGGCGGAAACAGGTAAGCTATATATTCCTTACTTATTGAGATTGAAGACTGCATAGTGTGCTTTCTGCACGGGTGTATTACAATTACAAATCAACCAGGTAGTAGCCTCCTCGAAATGTACTTCGACTTAGCTGTGAAGTTTTTGGTGAGAAGAATCCCAATAAGTTCTTAGACGAACGTGATGGATGGGATGAACGAAAAGCGAAAGAAGGGTGTAAGTAAGTGGGACGCGAACTTGTATGATGGCTGGCAAAGAAGAACGATATGTGTGTGCTTGGCCCCCGAGGTGGCTGGGAAGGAAAGAATATGGTATGGTGCATGGCTGGGTCAATGATGAAGCAAGGATGGGTGGAAGGACAGCAGCCTGGGTGGGTGAAACAGAAACTGTATGTGTGCGTATACTTTGACTGAATGGATGCCCGGAGCATGGTATTCTCTGAGTCTTAGATAGCACATGTGTATCTAGAGAGAGTAGATGGTCGCCAGGTGAAGTAAGTGTTACCTTGAAGAGCATGTACAACCGCACCCGCACGTCCGTTCCAGTGCAGGGAAGGCAAGGAAAAGAAATTGTAAATGTGTCCAATACTACCATGAATAGTAGCAGTACTTTGTATTGCGTTTGCAATCACAGCATATATCTGGTTATTACGGTGGACACTCCGTACCTCTCTTAATAACTTTAGTTTACTTGTAGTACGTCATTCATGTGTGGGTGTATCACTGTTCACTCAATATTAAGCAAAGCACCTAAAGTCATCTCATATGTCATCAAATACGTCCCATGTGAAGTGATAGATAATCAAATTAGTTAGCTTCTTCATTTTCCTTTTCTAGTACTCATTTGCACTGTAGGGTGAAAGGTAAATTAATTAAGCAGTAGCCCTTGTAACAGAGTATTCTCAGTGCCACCCGTAATAGAAAAGTAATAGCTTCACCACCTGCATGTACTGGACCGGTACAGTAACGCAAGTCTGTCTCACTCATCATGGTGTGCAACTTTTTTTCTCGGGTGCAAGTTCACTGTGCTGTCCATGTCATTCTGCCGGCTTGCATAAGATAACGTAACAATTTCCCTAAACAAGAGAGAAGAAGAAGAATAAGACTGGTGTACTGTCATAGTCGACTGTAATGGAAGTCCATAGTGGTCGTAGAATTTGTTCATTAAACTACCACTAATGTTAGAGCAAGGATGCAGAAGTGGGAGGTTACATAGATACTGTCCTCAATAGTTATGTACTGTGCTTTCAATTTGCTACTTGTACTCTGTGACCCAACTTTCGGCTCAATCACTTTGTGTTATTAATAAGGAGCATTGGTTACAGACTATGTCTTTCTTTCTTCATATAGTTGCTCCTTCCAAATCAACAACAAGGAGGGAGCAGGCTAGATTGGCCCGGCAACGGAGGCTGGAGGCCACTGTCGCCGAATATCGGCGGCTGGTGGCCCTGGAGGAGGAGGAGGACACGCAGTCGAGCGGGGCAACAACGACATCCTCGACTGTGACCACTGCATCCTCCTCCGTGACTAAGCCAGCAGGACCGAGCCGGGCTAAGAAAGATGACCGCCACCGCCAAGCAACCGAAATACCAGCTGCCCCCCACAGGAGCTGCAAGGACTGCCAACGCCGCCTACGAGTCCGCATGTCCAACCTGGAGCAGGAGGTCCTGAAGTATAAGAACTTGGTTAAGGGCCTCCGCTCCAAGCTTGCCACCCTCCGCAAGGTGTATGATGCCCATGCCGCATCATGCACCAGCACCAGCACCCTCCAGTAGTGGAGTGTCCCTTGCCCTTTTTTTATAGACTTTTGGGGGGTGGGATTTGGGAGTTGGGATCGTTTTGGGACGTTTCAGAGACAATCGTTGGGGTTAGGGTGGGTGAGGGAGATTATTTTGTTAGGGCTAAATAAATATATTTTTAAACTTTATCTGACCATACCTGTTTTTTACTGCTTTTCAGTCTGGTGGGTGGGGGGCGGGGGTGTAACAGTAACTTTGTTTTCCTGAACAGTCGTAGGACTTTAGTAGTACAACCGTCAATCTCTTGTCTACTCCGAAATAATACTCCATTATACTACCTCCCACCAAACGCTTATCTTACCTGTAATTTGTGTTAGAAATTAGGGCTAGGCCCAGGGCTGGCTCCAGGTGAAATGGGGATTAACGTTGTCAATCCTGGGCGGGTGACATTTCCTCATTGCGGTGGTACTAGTGGTGTGACACAGTGGCAGTTGCATGCCTATGGAAAAAAAGAAAACGAAACCTTGTTTGTCCTCCTTACTGTAGCATTACAACGGTTACGGTACGATCAAGAAAATAGCAGGTGACAGTACACTAGAACAGTGCCATAATGTAGCCTAACAAATGGTAAAGTATTTGCTTGCAAGTATAACTAGTACTTGCGTTGAATTTATTCGACATTGGCTACTACTACTAGAAGATATAGTACTGAAGCTGAGTAAGTCTAGAAGATATCCTCGTATTCCTTCACCAGCCTGTTGCTATGACCTTATCCTCCCCAGCAAGTGTGTGGAATTATTGATGTCATTTTAGTCAGACATCAAGCAAAACAACACAGCCCGGGGGAAGAGGGTTAGGGTTTGTAAAATGGATGGGAATGGGGGTTTCTTTTTGGGTAGGTTTTGTTGAGAGAAGAAAAAAAAAGCAGAGCATGGACAAACAATAATTGAAGATACAGACAATCTTTGGTTACAAACTAAAGGTAAGCACATGCAGTCACACTCATAGAATAAAAGACAACAATGGATACTGTATCTGTATTGCGTATGTTGTTGGAGTTGTCCTGTTGAATTTGGTAAGTAAGTTGCATGCAGCAAACAATTCCTCTTATTGGCGGCACTCCTCCATTCCAGCTGACGCTTCGTCCATCAATGTGGTGACCACTGACAGAAGACACCCTGTCCACTGCCTGCCTGGCGGATGTTGACTGAAACCTGGCCTGTAATTATTGAACGGAAAACAGGAAGTGCTATTACAATACCACTGATAAATAAATAAAAGGTATGTACGCTGTGTGGTTCAAAAAGTGACACTTTGATTTCCCTAATAGACAGTACAATATTTTTGAAATTGCGTGCTCTGTCTGTGTCACCTTTTTAAGGATCAATAAGTATGGCCAAAATATTATAGCGGATCTTTCCCCTCAAGGTAGGTGTACTACTGTGTTTTAGAACAAAATTTGACCTTCCCAGCAATGCTCCCACCAAGACCCTTACTAAAGCCAGTCGCAAAAATGTAGAAGAACCCCAATCAGATCTCCAAAAACGATGCCTAGCAGAAAAATGGTTACAAAACGTACTTTGAAAGTAACAGTAGGCCCAAATACAGACCGTGGATTGTATTCAAACCACTTGCAAGCAAGCAAAAGTATCCATAGCCAGCATCGCTCCAACAGTGCTCTACAACAACAGAACTGCGTTGCAATAGAACCCCCCGAAACACATGCAATCCTGCTGCTAGGGCTAACCCTAACGAACCCTAACTTACAAAAAGTGCCAAAACTGGTGTTTCCTTATGGATTTTGTCCAACAAACTTCTATCCGGTATTAGACCTTCCCAGGAATGCCCCAGGCAAGACCCGCCAACCCACCCGCAAAAAAACACCCGACAACACCCCCAAACAGCGAAAAAGCTAAATCTCATACTTACAATGTCTCTCGGCCTTCGGTCCAAACGCGGCGCTGTGCAGCTAGGTCATCATCATCATCATCAATCATCATAACTCCTGTTTTCCACCACGGATTTCCTGAAAAGCAAATGCAATCAAGATTAGACTGTCGCAGCAGTGCTTCGACAGAGACCCCGGCCGCAACCCACCCACGAACAGCAGGAAGCCCCCCAAAACGCTACATTGAGCAAGATGTCAGAAGAAATAGCAAAAAAAAGGCTGTTCCTTATGGATTTTGTCCAAAACACTTCTATCCGGTATTAGACCTTCCCAGGAATGCCCCAGGCAAGACCCGACAACACCCCCAAACAGCGAAAAAGCTAAATCTCATACTTACAATGTCTCTCGGCCTTCGGTCCAAACGCGGCGCTGTGCAGCTAGGTCATCATCATCATCATCAATCATCATAACTCCTGTTTTCCAGCACGGATTTCCTGAAAAGCAAATGCAATCAAGATTAGACTGTCGCAGGCTCGCAGCAGTGCTTCGACAGACAACAAAAATTACCCACAAACACCCGGAACCCCGCCAAAGAGCACCTCAAAGTCAAGCAAGTCAGCAAAAACGGCAAGAAATTTCCACCTCATATTTGGTCCAAAACACTTTTGTCCATTATTAGAGCTTCACAGCAATGGGCCCAAATCCGTCAACTCACCCGCAAAGAAGTACAACACCCCCACAAGTGCTGAGTCTTTCTTCATTGGGCGTAATCCAGCACTCTGCTTGGAGGGAAATCGCAGTCTGGAGGAGGAGGATAGAGGAGCATGTTCTTCAGAACTTGTGAACCTGAGGAATGTAGACTGCGGCACCTTCAAATCAATAAGCAAACAAGTGAAGACAGTTCTGATGATGGTCTTGTTTTTGGGATTAGGTGATTAAAGTTTGAATTAAATTAACTGTGCAAAACAAAGAAAGAGAGACACAAAGCACACAGGAATAAAAGTGAATAAGGACGAAAAAGAAAGTTCTTGATTGATTGTCTCATTTTCAGGGCTCGGTGTCAGGGAATAAGAACAAGATTTCGTCATCATACTCTGCGAATTCAGGCTGGATGAGGTCAGTGCCACCGAACAGAGAAAAAATCCCCTCATCTACGTTGCCGTCCTCCTCGTCTTCAAGCGGCGTGCTTTCTCGTACTTTGTAATCTGGTGGTATGAGGTGCTGATTCATCTTGATCATTGTCAGCCGCTCCACATTTTTGGGCGAGAGGCGGCTCCGTTTGGGAGTTACAATGCCACCAGCAGCACTGAAAACACGTTCAGAAGACACACTTGCGAGTGGGCAAGACAAATAGTTTATAGCCAGGTTGAAGAGCTGTGGCCACAATTGTTTTTTGCCATGCCAATACTGCAATGGCTCATCATTAAGGAAGACCTCTGTTGAGTCATTCAGATAGTCCTGCACCATCGACTCAAGGTCATCAACTGTTCCTCCACTTTGCTTACTTTTTGCTGTGCCTGTGACATTTTTTCGAGAACCATACCCCATCAAACTTAGCCAATCCTCCTCCGCAGCCACTGTTAGTGTTGTCATTGTGTGTGGTGCAGATGATCCAGTTGCCGGTGTCTTTAACGGCTGAGAGGTCACTTGTGCCCCAGCCACAGGTGCAGAAGTGGATTCTTGTGACTGGGGATGGCCTGCTGATGCTGATGTACTGGCTTCTCCTTCAATAACCTGCCGTTCTTTTTCAAACCTCTTGGCTGACCAGGCTAACCAATGTTTGTATTTTTGAACATCTGCATCAGCAAAAGGAAAGAATGCTTCGCCTGCCAGCGCCTTTTTGTAGCGTGGATCCAGAATAGTAGCACAAATGTAATGCTGATCTGACTTGATCTTTTGAAGACGTTCATCACCACGTAGGCGCTCTAATAATTTCTCAGACAAAATAAAATGGTCTTTTTTTTTTTCATCTTTTTCAAACTCAGAAGACACCGCCATCAGTTGGTGCTCCAGCATGCACAACAATGGGATAGCTTTTCCCAAATTACAGTCCTCCTGGCTGACTGCACGCGTGAAGAACTCAAAAGGACGAAGCATGTCTGTCAGGCTTTTAACTATGTCCCATTGCGCCGCACTCATCCGCAGGTCCTCCTTCTGAGATGTACCCTCTGTGAAGAAATAGTGATCGAGTACCGTATACTGCTCATACAGACGCTCAAGCATGTAGAAGGTTGAGTTCCAACGTGTTGCCACCTCCTGGATGAGTGCTTTCACTGGCATTCCACGTTGAAGTAGCAGTCTCCGCAGATGCTTCCGGGCCTTAAAAGAATGGCTGAAATGGTTGCACATTTTGCGGCAGGTGGCCATTACCTCGAACGCTGGACTCTGTTTATCGCTCAAGAATTTTTGAACTACCAGGTTGATACAGTGCGCCAAACACGGCACTCTAACATGGTCACCCATGAACATGGCCTTAACTACATTGGCGCCATTATCCGTGGAAACATAACCAATCTTGCGTTTTAGGGGGGATAGCATTGTCAAGACCTTTTTGTTAAACTCTTCCAAAAGGTTTTCTGCTGTGTGACTTTTCTCCAAGCCAAACATGGCTAGTGTTGCATGTTTCCGAGCAGCTTTGAAAACTTTGTCCGGGTCAACACCTGCGTTTAGCTTTGCTTTAACACCTGAAAAAGAGACCCAGTGTGCAGTGATGCACATGTAATCAGTGCCTGGGCCACTGGTCCACATGTCTGTTGTCAGATGTATTGTGTGAACAGCACTCTTCTGCAAAGCTGCCACAATCGCCTGCAGCACATCTTCATGTAGTGCTGGAACCGCAACTCTGGCAAAATAGAACCGGCTCGGAACCTTCCATTTAGGGCAGAGCGTTGCCACTAATTCAAGAAAACCTACCGCTTCTACAAAAGAAAAAGGTAGAAGGTCCACAGCTAGCATTTTAGCCAGCTTAGTGTTATACAGACGCGTCAGTGGGTGGTTGTGTTCATATGGCACGTCTGAAGTAAGCATTGTTCTAATGTTGCCCTGGACCAAGCATTTACGGGCTGATAATGACTTCGTTGACCCAATTTTGCTCGCTGGTGAACTTTTGTGCGTTGGTGTCTCACTCGCTCCAACACTCTTAGTGTGCCTCACATTGGGTGTGCTGCTGACAGGGGTACTGGGTGTAAGGGAAGTGTTTGACACGTCTTCTTCCTCCTCGTCATCATCAGATGAAACATCAACGTTTCCTTGAATTTGCCCTTTCTTGATCGCATCTAGGTGCGCAAACCATCTGACAGTGTGCTTTCTCTCAAGATGACCTCTCTGGCCGCCGGTACCATAGTTGGTACCTGACTTACCACGACTAACTGCAAGCTTACAAAGGGTACAAATGGCAAACTTTGGATTTTTTGGACAAACAGTAAAGAAGTCCCAAACTGGGGACTTGAAGTGTCTGTGGGACCTGGAGGAGGCGGCGATACTGGTGGTGGTGGTCATGAAGCTAATGCCAGATGAAGTGGAGGATCTGGATTGCCCAACTTTTGTACGTTTTGCACTTTCACCGCCACTAATTAAGGTCGAGGTTGACGGAGGTCTCTTCTTGCCAGAAAGAAATATGGAAGCGGGACGAGTTGGTGTACTACTTAACTCCAATGATTGTGGTGTTTCCACTGCCTCCTCATCGACAACATCATCATCATCATCACGCTCAGCAGCTCTTCGGGCTAGGGTCAAAATGTCTGTTTGCTGCATGCCCGCTGGGGCTGCAGTGACCTTTATGATGACTGGGTCGTCGTTGGCAGAGTCTTCATCAGCAGCAGTATCCGCCACTTCTTGTTGAGCCTCATCACACTCCATAACTCTGAGACTTTGGACGAGCTTCCTTTTACGCTTAACTACCTTTGTTGGATCATGGTGTGCCTCACTCTCAGACGGCTGTGGTGCTGGTTCCCAAGTTTGATCCGTATCATCAGAAGGAGGTGTGCTTGAAGAGGATGTAGACACCACCCTTGATCTCTTCCTTGCTAGGGGTGTGGAAGACAATGAAGGATCATCAGGAGGAGTGGCTTCCTCAAATGATACCTCGCCTTGATTGTCGATTTCCTGATGTGCCCCTACTTCGGGAGGAACAACTATTGTGGGCACTTGTGACCCTCCATGCACCTCTGCTTGCGCATCTCCTTGCGCTGCCTCTCCTTCCACATGTACTTGGGCTTGTACTTGCACATGTGATTGTTGTTGCGGCTGTGGTTGTTCAACACTCGTCAGATGAGCTACAACAACCTGTGTTGATTGAGGGACATTGCTGCTGCTTTCTTGCGATGAGCCAACATCACTGGTCGATGGTGATTGAAGAACTATACTGGCTGCCTCTGCAGCACTCAAGGGCTTGGACTTAAGTTGGCGTGGTGGTGGTGGTGGCACTGAGCCCAATGGAGCGGGGGTGCTGCTGCCAGCTTGGTCCCCAGCAGATCCCGCTGCTGCTGCTGCAGGCATACTTTTTTTTTTACTCCCAAAAAAAGCGGCGGGCGGCACACCAGTGTCCTTGGTAACTTGCTTCTTCTGCTCCTTACTGGCACCTTTCTTGCTAGAGGAGCTACGGGTTACTTTTTTTGGGGCCATCTTCTTCAGAGCAGGTCAGCAGGCAGCAGTTGCACGAGTTGCAGAGGGTTCTGTGTCCAGACGTGACGTGGCGTGACGTTATGCTGCACACACCGCTGCAGGACTTCTTCCTGGCACTGGTGGTTCTCTTGAGTCTTCTTGTGCACCTAAAAGCAATGGAAGACAGAGGAACATCAGTTCAGTTATACACCCCAAAAAATCGACAAAACACAGAAAAATGAGCACAATCCCATGCCATCCATGATGTTTACATTGAAGACACCCCATAGAAAGACTAGGGACATGCAAGTATGCAACACTCACTACCCCTGGGCATAATGGATGAAAAGTAGGCAAAATAGGTGCAGGCCTCAGACACTGCCTCTCCTCAAAATGGCCCCTTACACCCCAAGCACATGTTGCCTGTACCAGCCAGCACTCAAGATGGCCACCACCACCACCCACATGGCCAGTCCACATCAACAGTACACCCCCAAAAAACAGAAAAACAGCCAGAAATCACCACAATCCAATGCCATCCATGATGTTTACATTAAAGAGAGTGAGACCACACCACAGGCACACTCAGTCCATGCACCACCACCCCTGGGCAAAAGGCCACACCAGCACCCCCCCAAAAACGACAAAAAACAATAAAATCAGCACAATCCCAGCCCATCCATGGCCTCAATTATGTTTAAATTCAAGAAGACACCCCACAGAAAGACTAGGCCCATGCAACACTCACCACCCCTGGGCATAATGGATGAAAAGTAGGCAAAATAAGTGCAGGCCTCAGACACTGCCTCTCCTCAAAATGGCCCCTCCCTTACACCCCAAGCACATGTTGCCTGTACCAGCCAGCACTCAAGATGGCCACCACCCACATGGCCAGTCCACATCAACAGTACACCCCAAAAAAACAGAAAAACAGCCAGAAATCACCACAATCCAATGCCATCCATGATGTTTACATTAAAGAGAGTGAGACCACACCACAGGCACACTCAGTCCATGCACCACCACCCCTGGGCAAAAGGCCACACCAGCACCCCCCCAAAAACGACAAAAAACAATAAAATCAGCACAATCCCAGCCCATCCATGGCCTCAATTATGTTTAAATTCAAGAAGACACCCCACAGAAAGACTAGGCCCATGCAACACTCACCACCCCTGGCCAAAGGGCCCCACCAGCAGGCCCAAAAAAACGACAAAAAACAATAAAATCAGCACAATCCCAGCCCATCCATGGCCTCAATGGTGTTTAAATTCAAGAAGACACCCCTCAGAAACACTAGGCCCATGCACACTCACTACCCCTGGGCATAATGGATGAAAAGTAGGCAAAATAAGTGCAGGCCTCAGACACTGCCTCTCCTCAAAATGGCCCCTCCCTTACACCCCAAGCACATGTTGCCTGTACCAGCCAGCACTCAAGATGGCCACCACCACCACCCACATGGCCAGTCCACATCAACAGTACACCCCCAAAAAACAGAAAAACAGCCAGAAATCACCACAATCCAATGCCATCCATGATGTTTACATTAAAGAGAGTGAGACCACACCACAGGCACACTCAGTCCATGCACCACCACCCCTGGGCAAAAGGCCACACCAGCACCCCCCCAAAAACGACAAAAAACAATAAAATCAGCACAATCCCAGCCCATCCATGGCCTCAATTATGTTTAAATTCAAGAAGACACCCCACAGAAAGACTAGGCCCATGCAACACTCACCACCCCTGGGCATAATGGATGAAAAGTAGGCAAAATAAGTGCAGGCCTCAGACACTGCCTCTCCTCAAAATGGCCCCTCCCTTACACCCCAAGCACATGTTGCCTGTACCAGCCAGCACTCAAGATGGCCACCACCACCACCCACATGGCCAGTCCACATCAACAGTACACCCCCAAAAAACAGAAAAACAGCCAGAAATCACCACAATCCAATGCCATCCATGATGTTTACATTAAAGAGAGTGAGACCACACCACAGGCACACTCAGTCCATGCACCACCACCCCTGGGCAAAAGGCCACACCAGCACCCCCCCAAAAACGACAAAAAACAATAAAATCAGCACAATCCCAGCCCATCCATGGCCTCAATTATGTTTAAATTCAAGAAGACACCCCATAGAAAGACTAGGCCCATGCAACACTCACCACCCCTGGCCAAAGGGCCCCACCAGCAGGCCCAAAAAAACGACAAAAAACAATAAAATCAGCACAATCCCAGCCCATCCATGGCCTCAATGGTGTTTAAATTCAAGAAGACACCCCTCAGAAACACTAGGCCCATGCACACTCACTACCCCTGGGCATAATGGATGAAAAGTAGGCAAAATAAGTGCAGGCCTCAGACACTGCCTCTCCTCAAAATGGCCCCTCCCTTACACCCCAAGCACATGTTGCCTGTACCAGCCAGCACTCAAGATGGCCACCACCACCACCCACATGGCCAGTCCACATCAACAGTACACCCCCAAAAAACAGAAAAACAGCCAGAAATCACCACAATCCAATGCCATCCATGATGTTTACATTAAAGAGAGTGAGACCACACCACAGGCACACTCAGTCCATGCACCACCACCCCTGGGCAAAAGGCCACACCAGCACCCCCCCAAAAACGACAAAAAACAATAAAATCAGCACAATCCCAGCCCATCCATGGCCTCAATTATGTTTAAATTCAAGAAGACACCCCACAGAAAGACTAGGCCCATGCAACACTCACCACCCCTGGGCATAATGGATGAAAAGTAGGCAAAATAAGTGCAGGCCTCAGACACTGCCTCTCCTCAAAATGGCCCCTCCCTTACACCCCAAGCACATGTTGCCTGTACCAGCCAGCACTCAAGATGGCCACCACCACCACCCACATGGCCAGTCCACATCAACAGTACACCCCAAAAAACAGAAAAACAGCCAGAAATCACCACAATCCAATGCCATCCATGATGTTTACATTAAAGAGAGTGAGACCACACCACAGGCACACTCAGTCCATGCACCACCACCCCTGGGCAAAAGGCCACACCAGCACCCCCCCAAAAACGACAAAAAACAATAAAATCAGCACAATCCCAGCCCATCCATGGCCTCAATTATGTTTAAATTCAAGAAGACACCCCACAGAAAGACTAGGCCCATGCAACACTCACCACCCCTGGGCAAAGGGCCCCACCAGCAGGCCCAAAAAAACGACAAAAATCAGCACAATCCCAGCCCATCCATGGCCTCAATGGTGTTTAAATTCAACAAAACATTTGTATCATGCACCCCTAACCAACCCTGGTCCTACTGGATACTGTGGCTACCCACAATATAATTTATTTAATGTTCTGAAAAAGTTCCAAAATTTTACTTGCAGCAACTGTAATGCCCCAAACAAACTTACTTGTGAAAGTTGATTTCTAATCCAAAAGTGATCCAAAGACAGTAAAAAAGGCCTCAAATCCAAATATCCAGCAGCACCCACAAAAAGTAATCCTTCCAGCTCCAGATCCAAATGAAAGTGACCAGGAGATGGACAAAGCACTGGGAGGAGCCTGCTGGACAGGAACAGGAAGTTGGAGACTGTGGGGCACTTCCTTCCTCCCCCCCCCCAAAATGGACTCCTTGCAAAAAAAAAGGCCATGCAAATGTCAACCTGAGGAGTGATTCTGATAAAAATCATAATTTTCTGAAGGTTTATCCTGTTTGCTGGTGATTTTCTTGTGCGAAATTGCAAAATCTCTATTTCGCAAGTGCGAGATTGTTCCTTTCCGCCGCAACTACGTGTTCGCAATTGCGAACTCTCGCGAGGTGTGGTGTGCAAGGTGGCAAGCCGCGAGTACGTATTCGCGGGCGCTAAACTCCCGCGGGAACACGCAGCAAGATCTAAAATGGCGCGTCACTCGCAAAGAAAAACAACTCGGCAAACGCTAAATGACGGAAAGTGAACGCCGTGCACCACGCCGCGCGCCGCAACCAAGCAAAAAATCCGCCGCGAGCGGATTCACGGATTTTCGACAAATTCGCGAGAGTTCGCGGATTGCGAATTTGCCGAAAATCCGAAAAATCCGCGAGCGGAGCGGATTTTACGCCCATGCTTATGCTGATGCGAATGCAGGGGTACGGTGCATTTCACACGCTGATGCGAATGCGGGGGTACTGTGCGTTTCACACGCTGATGCGAATGCGGGATACGGTGCGTTTCACACGCTGATGTGAATGCAGGGGTACGGTGCATTTCACGTGCTGATGTGAATGCATGGGTACGGTGCCTTTCACATGCTGATGAGAATGCAGGGGTACGGTGCGTTTCACATGCTGATGCAAATGCGGGGTACGGTGCGTTTCACACGCTGATGCGGATGCAGGGGTACGGTGCATTTCACATGCCGATACGAATGCAGGGATATGGTGCGTTTCACACACTGATGGGAATGCGGGGGTACAGTGCGTTTCACACGCTGATGCGAATGCGGGGTAAGGTGCGTTTTACACGCTGATGCAGTTGCAGGGGTACGTTGCGTTTCACACGCTCATGCGAATGCAGGGGTACGGTGCATTTCACACACTGATGCAAATGCGGGGCTACGGTGCGTTTCACATGCTGATGCAAATACATGGGTATGGTGCGTTTCACAGGCTGATGCGAATGTGGGGGTATGGTGCGTTTCACACGCTGAGGCGAATGCAGGGGTACGGTGAGTTTCACACACTGATGCGAATGCGGGGTACGATGCGTTTCACACGCTGATGCGAATGCAGGGGTACAGTGCGTTTCACACGCTAATGCGAATGCCGGGGTGTGATGCGTTTCACACGCTGATGCGAATGCGGGGGTATGGTGCGTTCCACACGCTGATGCGAATGCAGGGATACGGTGTATTCCACATGCTGATGTGAATGCGGGGTACGGTGCGTTTCACACGTTGATGGGAATGCAGATGTACGGTGCATTTCACATGCTGATGCGAATGCAGGGGTACGGTGCATTGCACACGCTGATGAGAATGTGGGGTATGGTGCGTTTCGCACGCTGATGCAAATGCAGGGGTACGGTGCGTTTCGCATGCTGATGCGAATGCGGGGGTACGGTGCATTCCACACGCTGATGCGAATGCGGGGTACGGTGCATTTCACACGCTGATGCGAATGCAGGAGTACTGTGCGTTTCACATGCTGATGCAAATACGGGGTACGGTGCGTTTCACACACTCGCGTATGGCACCATTACAATAGTGATACGAGGCGCACACACGCCATGAATGCAGGGGTACGAGTCGCACAAGGATGTCTATCAAGTACTTGTCATTGCATACTTTCATGTGCAGGCCCTAGGTGTGGCAGCCAGTGATATAGCACAGGTCATCTAATCTTATTGCACAATCGATGTGTGATGACCTGTGGACACATGTCATGTATGATGGGGTACTATGTGGCACACATCACCTTGACACTTGTCACATGTGTATCAGTAGTCCGAATTTGTCATGCACAGCAACACTGGGATGGCACAGTCATCACCACCAGCACCTGTCGCCTGATGCCGGGGACAGGGGCACTTTGCCAACTGACATGTCACGCTCAGCATGACCCTAAGTGACTATGCCAGTTGTGTGTCATGTGTTCTATTGAGCTTGCTGTATGTGTTTTGTAAACTGCATCTGCTGTTGGTGCATCTAACATGGGTCTGTGTTGAGATGGGAATGGTTTCACATCTGCGCATACCATGCCACATGTGTTTTCCCACGGCTGTTGAGTCTGTGTGCATCAGACATCATATTTCCCCAGGCATACATGTCTGCGTTGTGTCAATGGATGTTTTGTATTGTTGTCAGGTGTACCCCTTAATTGCAATGTGTTTGATATCTACATTTGACATTCCATTTGACCTGTGCGTGTGTCTTGCAGCCAGCTGTCTGGATGGGATGACTTCCTTCCACTGCAGGTATAGGGACGTATGTCATTCCGGTGATATTTCTGGCTGTTCACCCCGATTCGCCCACCAGCTCATTTCAGGACATGTCATGTTGATTTGTCAATCAACAGGTGTATCTGGCTTTTTGTAGGAGTGCCAGCAAGCTGGCATATGTGTCCTGGATGTATTGCACATGCCAGACGCCATAGTGACCTGATGTCTTGTAGCAGTTTTGCATGTGCTATGTTCATTGCCATTGATGTTGGCTGACTGTCAATCTTCATTATTCCAAAATATGTCCTTCAGGGCACCGCCTGTACCAAGGCCATTCCCGGACTTGGCTACCATGAGGGAACCTGCCTGCATCCGACGTTACAGATTCACTCAACAGATGATTGAGGACTTGACGAACAAGCTGGCACCACATCTCCAACCGCAACACAGGCATCCTACTACGCTGACCCCCAAGATAAAGGTGATGGCAGCCATACATTTTTTTGCTACAGGTACGTTTCAATTAACCATAGCTGATGTTGGTGGGATGTCACAGACGATGTTCAGCCATGTCCTGCTTGATGTTTTGGCAGCCATGTTGGAGCACATTGATGAATTCCTCAAATGTCCTACTCCTGAAGAGTTGACAGATGTCAAGGGTGATTTCTATGGCCTGGGAGGGATGGGAGGGATGCCACATGTCTTTGGGTCCGTTGATGGGACACATGTGGCTTTGGTGCTACCACAGGCACAGGAGCAGGCTTACCGCAACCGTAAACATTATCATTCTATAAATGCCCTTGTGGTGTGTCTTACTAACATGAGGATTTCCCAGGTTTGTGCTCGTTTTCCAGGAGGCACACGATGAATTCATCATGAGGCATAGCAGGGTGCCACAAATGATGCTGCAGTTGCGCAACGAACGGGCATGTCTTGTTGGTGGTGTGTGTTTCAGTATATTTTGCTCTTACGGCATCTCCTGACCCACTTATTTACATGATGTTTCCATGTAGGGGACTCAGGATATTCCAACATGCCATGGCTAATGACACCTCTCCGCAACCCAAGAACAGCTGCAGATCAGCGGTACAATAATGCACACAGGCAGACCAGGTGAGTGATTGAGAGGACGTTTGGCCTCCTGTCCTGAAGAGCCGATTCCGGTGCCTCGATAAGACCGGCGGATCCCTCCCATATGCACCGGACAAGGTCTGTAAGATATTCATTGTGTGCTGCATGCTGCACAACATGGCAGTTGAGAAGGCAGTGCCACTCATCCTGGATCCTGAGGAGCAGGAACATCCACCCATTGAGGATCAAGGGCTTGGTCACGATGCAAGTGATGAGGAGGGGGGGATGATATCCGGAGTCAGCTCATACGCAACTTCTTCTCATAATTGTGATTCACTGGGTATGAGTGAGCAAGCTTGTAGCATTGAGTGCCATGTGTTGAAATGTATGTGTCCAGCTGACTGTATGCAAAGTGACTTTGATGTGTGTTCTGATGTGTCACTTGAGTGCTGATGTAATGCCACACAGTAATGTGCAATGTCTTTCTTTGAAATTTGCTAGTGTCCTACATTGTTCATGTTTTATAACCGCCCATGTCTGCTGCAAAAACATTTTCTGGTGACCTCTTGTGTGTCATTCCCAGGTTGCCGTGCCTGTTGTCTGCTCGTGTCATCTTTGTCCTCCTGCTTTTTCTCATGATTGCAACATGGGCTGAATCAGCGTTCCATACACGGACATGTGCAAATGTCAGTTCGGGTAAGAAATCCAAACAGGCTTTTTGGTGTTGGTATGGTTTGGGAATTTGTGTGAACTGTTTCTGTGCATGTTGTAGTACCATGCATACATGTCTCATTACCATGGATCAAATGACAAGTAGCATCACTCCCATGACATGACAGTCACCCTTCTTGACAGTCATCTGTAGTGGAGAGTGGACTCTGGTGAAGGCATCAATGTGTGTAAACCTTGCCCCTGACACATTGCGGATGCCTCGGGTTGACATTGTGTGGGAAATCACAACAACAGCCTCTATGGGGAATTGCAGCCTCTCTGTGTGTAGCAGGATGTGTTTTCCTCATCCCCTTATTCTTGTGTGCCAGTACATTTGGATTTACAATATCCATGTTGTGAATGTGGGGGCCAGCGTATGTCCTACATGTTCTGTCAACTGTCCTGTGAGTCTGTTCGTATGGATGCATTGCCCTTTGTGCCAGTATGTCATGTCACTGTCAAGTCGCTTCCTCAGGGCCGGTGGAGAACGCTGCCGTGCAAGACTTCTCGGTAAGTGGATGTGAAATTACATTTCACATGAAACCAAGAACGTGACGCTGATGAAGTCACGACGTTGCGCGGAAGCGAATGTAAATACTTCCGTGGCACCTGTTGGATGCCTTTAATTCCAGGATTCTCTTGTGGTGTGCTGCATATCCTGGTCACAGAAGGGGTGCTTTTGCACCATCGCTCCTCGTTACTCTCTGTTGAGTTCCGGCCCAGCAGCTTGTTCTGTTTTGCATTTCGAAGCCCAGTTGGATGAGCCGATGACTGGCTCTTGCGGGGCTTCCTTGTGTTTACCTAATTCCCTCCCTCGTTGGACGAGCTTCTTAAGGCTCTTGCAGGGGCTGTGTAATTTCCCTTCTTGACCCTCACTGATTCCCTGGGGGAACTACGGATTGTTGGCTTTGTGTGAGACGCGCAGCAGCGCATTTGAATTACTGTTTATTGGACTTTATTCATACACTGTGAATTTCTGGATTACCGCAAGGCTTTAATTGCGTTGAAGCAGCCTGCAGAGCGTTATGCCCCCTTCATATCGCTGCAATACTCTGCTACCTTTTATGTTTCTTCTGTGATCCCTGTGCTAGTTGCACATTCCTTGGAACAGGATCATAATATTGGCCATTTCTTTTGCAACTCGTACAATATTATCTTAGGTGTGTTATGGTGTTTCATCACCTTTCCATGTGCTATGAATTCATGTGGATTATTCATCTCTGTTTTAACAGCAGGGACTTGTAGAGCTGAATAAAGCTCCAATTCCCCTGTTACGTGGCTCTTAAAACTTTTTTGGGTATGTTGCTAACTGCTGGATAAATACATGGAAACGTATAGAACAGCCTTCTTTCCAAGTGTGTAGTAAGTCCTTGTTCTATCCTCAGATCCAGTTGCACTTTCATTACTGTCATCCTAACTAGGATATAGTGGCTGTTGTTTTCCTTTACAGGTATTACTGTTACAGTATAGGTCCTGAGGTATTCTGTGATTCAGTGACAAGAAGTGTTGAATCCTTATGCTTGTTTACCTTTGTTTCAGATCTCCCTCCCTGCTGTTCCCTTCCATTCCTTCCCTCGCCTGATCACCCTTTTGAGTGTGTTATTTCTACTCAGACCAAGGGGCTATCGGGAGATGGACCCCTTTGAGCATCACACTTTTCCGAGGATTCAAGGCCCTGACAGTCACAGGCTGTCATGTGCACATTGGTTCACCAGCAGTACAGGTAGACTCATTACATGACTGTTATTTTCTGCAGAGCAATGGCACTGGCCATGGACATTGGCTCATGCAGCATGGCCTCAACACATACTTGATCCGTTTGTGTAGTAAATGTGTTCACCACAATACAATGTGCCTCATCTCTGTCACCGCAGATCTCTTGCCACTTTGCATGCGTCATCTATGGCATAATTGTCTAAGATTGTGGATATGGGTGTATGTGTACTTTGGCAACATGCATGCAGTTCTTCATGCTAATGATCTCTATTGTGCATGAAGAACTTGGTTGTTTATGTATTTGTGCAGGTTGCTACCCACAACGGGGCAGGCAACACCTGGTGACGCTGTGTGTCCTGGGCGCAGCTTGGCCTTTTGGAGCCTGATCCTGTGCCCGTAATTTTTGGTGATTGTTCATCCATTTCTTTGAGTATCCCATGAGTAACCTGACACTCCTTCCTTTCCATACACCTCCCTCCTTTCCATACACCTGTTACACTGTGCCTTTCGGACCTCCTTGTCTTTGTGTGCTAGTTTTTGCCTAGTTTCTCACCCCTTCCGCTGTCAGGTGTTCACGCATTCCTGCTGCTGCCTCCCCTGCGGCACCCCCCCACCGAGTGCCCTGATTCTGCAACCCACATGCCTCCCAGATGCTCCTCCCTCCCCCCATTCTTAATGCAGGCAGCAGCTTATCTGTGCCACTGTTGCGCCAAGGCTGTGCCAAAGGCAGGCTCGTCAGCGCCCTTCAGCGCCTCCAACGTGCACAGTGCAAGACCCTCTGGTCCTTGCATGACCCACGTAACACAACAGACTCATGCTCCAGCCACCCTCCAAGCAATGCACACCGGACAATCAACCACCTGCTATCAGGCAACCCCTAAGCGCACACACGACAGCTTTGCATGCTGGGTGTGCAACTCCAACTGCCTACACCACGCTGCCTCGCCTACCAGACCATGTCCGTACAACCAGGTCATGTGCCTCCTACTCCACACCCGCTCCGTCCACCAGCACGCCATTGAACTCTGTTACCTCCTCAACACAACAGCCCCACACATCGCCTTCATTACAGTAACCTGGTTGAACGCATCCTCAGCACACAACTTCAACATTGCCATCACAGACGGATACAGGATCACCTGCAGGGACCGCACCAACAATCCAGGAGGATGAATTGCAATTCATTCAGAAGTACACCCTCAGAGTTACATACGACACCAAGGACACACTCAGCAGTGTCAAGCATCTGCACTTCAGGTTTCACACCAACCCCCTGATCACCTTCAGACTAACACTCATCTACATATCTCCAGGCCTACAACCACAATTCCGCTAAGCCATCAACAACTACATCAGCATGCACGCCCTCATCTCCACAGACTAGATGTGGCTGGGGGACAGCAACTTCTGGCTGCAGGACAACCACACCACCATCCTTCATTGGTACATCAACATTTGCCTCCAGTTCTCTGACAAGCAACACACTGCCCCACACCCCGCTACAGATCCCCCAAAGATGCTTGATCTAAGTCACCACAGATGAGCTGTGTGGCACCCGCGCCCAGGACACTCCAACCAACACCACCGCCATACCCTGCAACCTCACACACTGGATCAGCGACTGATCCAACACTCTTACCACATTGACGGACTTTCCTGTGAAGCACAACAACAGTTAAGCGACTTACTGGACTCATACAGATCTAGCCGGACTCTTATGCAAATCTTGCGACAGAAACAACCATCAGTTATCTTTCAGCCCTGAAAACTGCCACACACAGACATCACCATATCATCAGCACGGACAAGAGGACATCCTTCAGATAGGGCCGAGGCACCAACAAACACGACATCAAGGAGCTCATCGGCATTGTGAGTGAACTATCTAACCCCAGCTCTCCATCCAAAAGACATCACACCCATGCAAGGCCAAGCGAATCCCTCGCAACATTCTACCACTACAAGCTCGTGGACATACACAACAGCCTCGGCACACAGAGGCAGAAAGTGCTATTATCCACGGGACATACCCCCCTCAGGTTCTGAACTCCCGTCAGTAGCAAAGACACTACCCGGCTCATGTACACCATCCACTCCGGCTCTCCATCAGGACCCTTCCCACACAACATCTCAATCACAGCATACCCCATCCTTGAAGCCCACCTATGGCACGTCATGAATGTCTCCTCTGAGTACGCCACATTCCATGGGAGCTGGAGGCATACAGAGACCCAGGCCCTTCTTAAACAACGGAAGGCAGTACCGCAGGATCTCCTGGAACATCACCCTGCTTCCCTACCCAGCAAATGTCATCAAGAAGACAGTCAACGAGCAACTGACCAACTCCCTCCAAGCAAACACCTCCAGGCAACCCGCCACAGTCCATCTTCCACAGTAATCACACCACTGCAACCCCCCTCATTGCCACCACAAACGACATCTTGGACCCTGCTCAACAATGGTGAGACCACCACCATCACCCTCCTCGACCTCTCAACGGCATACTACACCATGTGCTGCCACATTGTCAGATCACACATCTCCAACACTGGGATCCAGAGGAGGGCTCATTATTAATTCGCCAAGTACCTCACCAGCAAGACCCAGGGAGTCGGCCTGCCCCCTTCCGCACGTAGTACACTTGGGTCATCTGGCCCATGCCCCGGGGCTCATCTCTTAATGTCTCCATGACCCCCCTCTCCACCATCACAGGCGCACACGACCTCATCATCATGTCCTAAGCCATTGACACCCATCTGCTCTCACCCTCACCAAAGACCCAGCCACTGCCAGATCCAACCTTCAAGAAGGCATGAGGTCCGTTGACGAATTAATGAACATCAGCCACCTGAGGCTGGACTTGGACAATTCTGAGGTCATCATCTGAGGATTGTCCCCTTATGGCTGGGACAACTCCTTGTGTCCCACCGGCCTGGGCAGCGCACCAGCACCCAGTGGCCATGCACGCAAGCTGGTGTTCATCGTAAACTCCTCGCTCACAATAACCATACAACTCAACACCATCTCTATCTCATGCTGCAACACCCTCCGGATGCTGCAAATGATCCTCAGATAGATCCACTCCAAGGCAAGACAGATAGTCACCCAGGTCCACAACACCAGCTCGGTCAACTACGGCAACGCCCTCTACAAAGGAACAACAGCCAAACTCCAGGAGGACTTGTACGCATCGAGGGTGCGTCCGCACACCTCATCCTCAACATCCCCTGCCACAGCCACATCACCGTCTGCCTGAGATACCTACAATGGCTCACTGTCAACTGCAGGATCACCTTCAGCCTCCTCACCCACACTCAGGAGGCACTCCACAACCCCAGACCCAAAAACGACCTTGGACGTCTCTCATCGAACACCCCTTTGCCCCAACTCCGTCCAGCCAACCTTGCCCTGGCCACCATTCATCACATCCACAGAACAACTGCATGCGGGAGATCATTCTCCAACCTCGCCAAACAGACCTAGGACTCCCTCCCCGGGCACCTCCACATGACCCATGACCTCTACGCCTTCATGATACTCTTCCAAACCTGTCTGTCCATGCAGTATTGCAACTTCCCCCCCTCTGCAGCTTGAAACCATCACAGGTGATTATTACGCTCCATGTATGTATTTGATGATACATGTGTGTCCTCGACCGGACTCAGATCCCAGTGTATGGATGGCTTGAGTTTGTTCCACACTCAGGCATACTTTGACATATCCCCACACGTATGTTGTTGACTCATGCTAAATGACTGCAACAACAATTTTCCTTGTGATTGTTTTGTTTATTTATCTGTCAGGTGCGTGATTCGTGAGTAAGTGATAATTGCTGTACAATAATCCAGAGAATCCAAAGTTTACAGAGGGAGATGTGATGCTTTGCAGTTGGAGTCACCAGAGTCCAGACCACATTGCTTGGCATCATTGTTCAGACTGCAACCAGCAAGTCCATGTGGCAGAGTAGGACAGTCAATGAGGTGATACTGTTGCACACAATGTCCAGGTGCCAGACCAGGTGACCTGGGAGATGTGCATGGCCCGCTTCCTCTCACAGTCTTTTCCGTGGACGACCCACCTTCCTTGGGGGACCCTCATATGCAGGCCTTGACAATGCATGGGATGCTCCATCAGATGATTCCTCCTCCTCCTCCCCCCCTGTGCCTGGTGGCGGTCTTCGCCTAGAAGTGTCTTGCCTAGTGACACAGGGGACACAGCTCCATGTTGTCTGCAATCCGACGGAGTAAATGGCTTATGTCCCTTTGCACCGCCAGGAGCTCAGCCAGTCTTGCCTCCATCCGTCCTTGGTGTTCTTGTTGACTGGCGTGTTGCTTGGCCTGCAGGTTTTTGATGTCTGTGAGGGTCCCCACTACCTGGCTGATCTCCCTGGTGTCCTGCCGGTATGCCTCCATGATGTTGCGTAGTTCTGACATACCGGGCCCTACAGCTGGCTGGTCAGGTTCTCGCCTCCGCCTGCCGCCACTCCCATCACCCCTGCCCACACGAGCCTGGCCTGCCGTTGTGGGCACATCGGGTCGATGGGTCCCCTGAGGGATGGCAGTGGTGGTGTTGTCTGCCACCTCCTGGGTGCCCGGCGACCCTTGTCCCTCATTGTCAGACTGGCTCAGTTGTTCACTGGGCTCCTAGATGTCTGCTGGGATGTGGCAGGAATGGTGGCGGTGGTTGGCACAGATGTGACTGATCCAGGTGCTGCACGGGTTTGGCCACCAGAGGTGCTAGGTTGGTCAGGGTCATCTGTGGAGTGGGGAGAGGCGTCGCTGTGGGTAGGATCAGGGTCCTGCGGAGCCTGGGACTGTGAATCCTCTCCCCCATTGTTGGGAGTAGATTCCGCACGTTGCCCTGTGGGTGTGAGAGACAAACAATGTTAATGCCATTTAATGTAACATCCATTTTTCATACACATTGTAGTTGGCACTGTTCCACCTGGTAGTTGTCTATAGTTTGGATTGTCATCAATGTTCCCTTGTGGATGGGAATGTTGTGGCGTCAGATTGATATGTGCTCCAGAATCATTGGCATGTGGGGGCATATTTACAATAAGTGGCACATCCCTGCATATCAGCAGTGAATCGCCAGTCATTGTGCACCACAGCTCCGCCAGCATGGATGCGACACATTTACAATGCGGCGCACCATGGGGGAAAAATGGCACAGCTGCGTCACGCATCTGTGCCGTAGAAGTGGCGCATTGCTGGAGGTGCGCGCAGGCGCAACGCGGTTCCAGCAATGCTCTGTGGGGCCCTATCTGCACAATACTGCGTCAATCCTTACGCCTGCAGGCGCAGGGTTTTGACGCAGTATGGGCTTAAAAGTGACTGAGTGAAATCTTGTAGATTTCACTCAGCCACTTTTGGGAGGTGTTCCTGCACCGGAACTCCCACCCCGCCCCTCCCCCCCCCCCTGCGCCAGAACACCTACTTCTGGAACAGGGCTTTACAACGTGACGCATCCCCCAGATGTGTCACCTTGTAAATACCCAGCACCATAGCGCCACTTTTGTGCCGCCGCTGCGTAACAAAGGTGACGCAATGGTGGCGTGAAAGAGGCGCAAGGGGCTTGTAAATCTGTGCCGTGCATTTTTTCCTTGGATGCTTCAGCAGATCTGTACAGGTTTCGTTGTGTTACATGGCCATTGTGACAGTGGGGCACTCCATTGCCTGTCTCAGGAGGGTATGTTTGTGTAAGGGGTGTGTGTGACAGGCCGTGCTGGTAGTTGGAGTCTGAGTTGGCACTGGGCCTCCCTCGTGATGCAGCTGTCCCCCCATGGAGCATGCTCCCATGACAGTGGTTGTGAGTTCCTGTCCAAGATATCTGACCTTGTTGTTCTGGTGTTTGTGTTTGCACTGGTCACAGGAGGGCCTTGTGCTGCCTACACCAGGGCCGAGTGTCAGCTATCTTGTCAGTACTTTCCCACTCCCTGTGCATTGAGCATGGTGCATGGGTGTGTACCTGGGCCATATGGGATGTGGGCAATTGGGTCTGATTTGGAGTCCCACAATGCATTTTGTGACACCCACCCTCCCAGCATACCGGACGTCCATTTTTGGGTCTGTGCTTCCTGTAGCATGGGACATAGCATGGCCTTGCTTTCTCAATGGGGCATACACATGTTAGTGGCATTAGCGTTGTTTTTGGCTGTAGTTCTGGGCGGTGGACGCTTGGGGGTTGGTGCGGGCATTTTTTGTACTTGGGGTATGAATGCCATTACCCCCATGTTACATGAGTTGTTTGTGTACTCACCAGGCTCTACTACTCCTTCAATTCCATATACTCCCACCGGTGGAAGCCTGGCCATCACCTTCTCCTCCCAGGGCTGGTACTCTACTGGTCTGCGGGGAACGCCACCTCCAGTGTGCTGGCTCTGTGCGTACTCTTCGTCCATTTTGCGCTTCATCATCCTCCGCAGTTCATACCACCTGGCCTGGCACTCCTACCTTGTGTGTCTGATGGGTGCAACAGCATTCACCCCATTGACTATCCTCTCCCACAGACGGGTTTTCTCAGATATGCTGGTCCGTCTGACCAATGTGCCAAACAGCTGTGGCTCGAGTCTGATGACTTCATTGACAAGGGTCTCCATCTCCTCCTTTGTGAACTTGGATTCTTCTGTGTGGACATGGTGTGGGGTGACGGTGTGTATGGATGTGGGTGTGTGGGTCTGAATGTGAATGGGGGTATGTGTGAAGGTGGATGTGTGCAGTAGGTGGTGTGTTGGCAGTGTCTGTTGCAAATTGAGTCTGTTGCAAAGGATCATGGTTTGTGTGTGTGGGCCCTTTCTATTGGTCCATTTGTGGGTGGGGCTTAGTTTGAATTTTTGGTGGGTGTGTTATAAGGGGTGGTTCTGAGTTAGCCCCTCTGTTTGCCTGTTTGGATCTGCCCAGGACATTCATTTCATGGTTTGTACACTGGAAACGTGTTTTGTGGTGTTGTGCAAGTTGTTTTCACCCTCCTTGTGCTGTTTTACAGTGTCCACGTGGTTCAGTACGGCTCGTTTAGTTGTATTTGCTTCTGTTTATTTGTGTGTCCAACGCGACGTTCTCGCAGTACGAGTCATTTTCAACCTCCTTGTGCTGTTTTACGGGGTTCGCGTGCGCTTCGTTCAGTGTGGGTTCGTCTCGTATTTGATTGTATGGCTCGCTCATACGCGACGTTTTTACAGGGTTCGCGTGCGCTTAGTTCAGTGTGGGGTCATCTCAAATTTGATTGTGTGGCACACTCATACGCGATGTTTTACGTACAAATCGCATTCTGATTCCCCTGTCTGGATCGTACTTGTCGCGTCGTACAGCATGTTTACAATTCGTACGGTTCACTTTGAGGGTCCGTATCATACGGATTTTCCCTTGCTTTTCGTACGGTTCGCAATGATTCGGTCGTATATTTTTCCTAAGAATCGTACTACGTGATTCGGACGGAATTCTACGATTCGTATGGAAAGGGCTACGGATTCGATTTGTCGTACGGATTAATTTACCAAATCGGAATCGGCCCCTAAATTTTTAAGTTAAAAAATAAAAATTGTATCATTAGTTTCATAGTTATAAATGGTGAACAGACAGAATATCAAGGTTTTTTTTCCGAAGTACCATAATATTGAGTTGTAAATATCGAGGTACAAGAATATCGACTGCAAGAATACCATGAACCAGAATATCAACAGTAAGGTGGAAAATATAATTTTAATAATATCGAAGACAGTAATATCGTTTGTAAAAAATATTGTTGTTAATAATATACACTTTTATACTAGTGTTATGTATTTTAGTATGTATTTTAAATGAATGTGTTCTATATATTTTTGTTTAAGTATTGTATGATTTTTTTACTATGTGTATTACATTTTTAGAAGTTCGTTTATTAAAGTAAATTTTGCGTTTTAGGTCTGTAGTGGGTTGTGGGTTTATAAGGGAATAGGGTGGGAAGTAATTTAATTTTAATAAATGTAATAATAATTTGTAGAAGTTATTAATTATTTTAATTAGATTTTGGGTTTTTATACCCTAGCGGGTTGTGGGTTTATAGGGGAATAGTGTGGAAGTAATTTAATTATAATTAATTAATTAACATTATTTAATAATTTACATTTATATATGTTATATTTTACATTGCTAATTGTGGCAATTAATGTTGTTATCAATTAGTTATTAATTGGTTGTTAATTATTTAGAAAATACATGAATTATGTTATTTTTTTAGGAGCGGGTTGTGGGTTTATGGGGGAATAGGGTGGGAAGTAATGTAATTAAAAATGAATTAATTAATCATTTTTAATAACACTTTCCCTTTGGTTGCACTTGCTGGACTGGGAATAGCACTTTCTCTACCGTTGCACTCCCTGGAGTAAGAATAGTAAATTATTCCCCTCCGATATCTAGCACTTTCCCTAATGTTGCACTCGCTGGAGTGGGAATAGTAATTTTTACCCTTACGCTATCCAACACTTTCCCTACTGTTGTACTCACTGGAGTGGGAATAGAAGAGTATTCCCCTCCGCTATCCAACACTTTCTCTACTGTTGTACTTTGTGGACTGGGAATAGTAATTGTTCTCTCTCTGGCTATCCAACACTTTCCCTACTGTTGCAGTCACTGGAGTGGGAAGAGTAAATTGTTCCCCTCTGCTTACCAACACTTTCCCTACTGTTGTACTTTGTTGAGTGGGAATAGTATTTGTTACCCCTCCGCTATCCAACACTTTCCCTACTGTTGTATTTGCTGGAGTGGGAATAGTAAATTATTCCCCTCCGCTATCGAACACTTTCCCTACTGTTGTACTTGCTGGAGTGGGAATAATAAATTATTCCCCTCCGCTATCTCAAACTTTTCTAACTGTTGCACTCGCTGGAGTGGGAATAGTAATTTTTAACACTCCGCTATCCAACACATACCCTACTGTTGCACTCCCTGGAGTGGGAAAAGTAATTTTATCCTCTCCACTATCCAATATTTTCCCTATTATTGCTCTTAAATGTAGTGTAAAATGTAATTGTAAAAGAAAAAACATATTTTAATATTTTAATTAATTATATAAATATATATGTTTTTTTCTTTTTTTACTGGTATATGTATATGTATTTATAATTTTGTATATGTTTCTAACATGTTATAATTTATTATAATAATTTGTTTATTAATATTATTAAGTAAATATATATTATATTTTATAAACATTTGTTTAATTTTTTTACATTGTATTTATTATTTCTAATTTTAAACACTTTATCATAATTATAACTATTTTTTTATTATATATATATATTATTTACTTTATTTTATATTATTTTTTACACAATAAAAAAACAATATTTTTTACAACTATATATTTTTTTCGATATTGTTGTACTTACCGTGATGTAGATAGGATGTCGATATTCTTGACTTTGATATTTAGGCATCGATATTTTGGGACATCGATATTGTGGTCCTCGATATTCTGTAAGTGATTAGTTATAAATATCATTAAAAAGTAGTATATGAAATTGTTTGTGTGGATAAAATTCTTTAAATCCTTATAAAACAGCTAAAAAACATTTAAAATACACCAGCAAATCACCAAGATAGTTCATAAACATCACTATTTACAAGAATCCCCTTGTGTAAGCATTAGATCCTAACTTTCCTACATATTTCAAACAAATACCCAATATTGTCGGCTTCACATCTTAGACCTCTGCTACCAAGCATAAAGCAGGTATCTAGATAATGTAAACACAAGCCACCTTGATGTATCAGATCTGAACACACGTAGTACTTTTACAGGTCGTGTGAACAACAACAATCAGCAAGCAGGAATAATCCAAGTTTTTCTTATATGAGCATAGTGGGGACAAAAAAATATAAAATGTTCTATGGTTTCAGGGCTATAGCCTCACAAAAAGATAACATTGAACTTAATTGCTTCAATCCTCTTACAGAAGTGGACACCTATAATATCCTCTCTAAAGTAAAGTCAGGATCCCCGCACAAACCCTGTCCGATAGAAACTTTAAAGTTAGCTGCTAAGACAGTGGTGGGCAAACTCACATCCATCTTTAACTTTATGTACAAAGAATGATACTTCCTAAGAGACTGGAAACAGGGTTCCATTTTGCCATTATTGAAGAAACCTAACTTAGATGCCAATGGCCAACAATTTCAGACCCATTTCCAGACTACCCTTCCCAGCAAAAATAATAGAAACATGAACTCCCAACTTAATCAGTTTCTAAAATTATCTCAGATACTAGACCCCACTCAATATGGGTTTAGAGAGGGTCACAGCACGGAAACTGCACATATCAAATCCACGGAAGAGATCAGGGCCACTCTTGATCAGGGAGGTAAGGCCACCCTGATCATGCTAGACCTCTTAGCGGCATTTAATACGTTCCACCACACCTTGTTGGTGGCCCGTTTAGAAGAGATAGGAGTCATAGGAACGGCCCAAAAACTTCTTAAATCCTTTCTCCCAGAAAGAACTCAAATGGTCAAACTGGACAAATTTGAGGCAGAAGCATTCTCCCTACCCTGTGGAGTTCCGCAAGGATCCTCATTAAGTCCCACGCTTTTTAACGTTTATGTGTCCTCTGTAGCCCCCCTTATTGACTCTTTTGGTTTTAATTTGACATCCTACACTGATGACACTCAAATCGTAGTAGCAAAACGACCCGAGATGCTACACGACACCACATCCAGACTACAGGACTGTATGTACGCGATGGGTAATTGGATGGCACAGAACTGTAAAGGTAAACTCTACTACAATGGAGGTTGTGCTCTTTGGCAACAATCCCATTTTCGGGACCCCAGACTGTTGGCCGAACTCCCTTGGTCCACTGCCAACCCCGACCAGGAAGGTGAAAAAGCTGGGAGTTTGGATTGATGATAATCTCAGCTTCAAGGACCAGGTTAATTCAGTGGCATCTACCACTTCGTTCATTCTCAGATCATGTAAAAAAAATAATGTCCCTATTTCCTAAAGATGCTCAACAAATGGTGGTCACAGCATTAGTAATGTCTCGACTGGACTACTGCAATGGTCTTTACCTTAAGCTTCAAGAAGGATCTATAAACAAATTACAAATACTGCAGTACGCTGCTGTCAGACTCCTTACAGGAACTCCTAAGTATGCATCGATTACAGAATCTATTAAAAAACTCCACTGGCTACCAGTCAGAAAGTGCACCTAATTCAAGGCCCTGTGTCTGGTTTTCAAGGCTCTGCATGGATCATGGCCTGACTTCCTAAAGCAACAACTCCGCTGGTACTCACCAAAAAGAATACTCCAGTCATCGGATGCTAAATTTGTTACAATGCCCCTAGTGAAAAAAGCTAAATGGGGTGTCAGAAGTTTCACTGCTAACGCAGCCAAGGCGTGGAATACACTTCCATTACATCTGAGACGCATGACCAACTTGATGGCCTATGGGAAGGGGTTCAAAACTTGGCTCTTCACAAAGTAGCTCGCAATACACACAATTTCTTAAATCTCCGGTAGGTCTTCACCTCAGCGCCGGGACACCTTTGGGTAGCAGCAGCACTTTGCAAATGCAATAAACATTAACATTAACAATGGGCACAATGATGTTAAAGTGACATTTGCCCAGCTACATTTCATAGCATTCAGGGGAAGAACCCAAGTCCGGAATTGTATATAAAGTTCTTGTGCCTGAGGGGGTTCAACATCATCCATATAGTTATCAAACATAAAACAACTTTTACATTATAAAAACTAATGGTTAAAGTGCCTTGTGCCCTGGTATTAGTACATAATGACTCGGTATAATTCCTGTACCATTTTCTGAACTGGTGGAAAAAGTTTTCAGTAATGGAATTTGGATCGTCCCACATAATTCTTAGCACCAGTGGTAAGAAACCACTGTCTAACCTTTCCAACCCAACCCAGTCGCCCTGCCTGTCTTTCGAGGGTTAATAGTTCTTCCACTGCGTCCTTAACCCGAATCTGGGTGTTACTGGTCCAGAGTCTCACCCAGAAAACAAGGACCTTTACAACAGCAGTATGATTAATTGACTTTAGACCAAGATCAAGGTGTACTGGTAAAAATGGAGTGTATGTTAGTAAGTTTAAAACTGATCTTAAAAATGTTTTTCGCAACCTTTAACTGATTCAATTGCTCCAGCCCCCATTATTCGGCACCATAAATAGCAGCAGCCAACCCTCGAGCCTGGTGTATTTCTATTGCAGGCAAAATTGGGCAGAAGGTTGAACGTTTGATTCTCCTAACTATTGCACAGTCCACATGCTGGAGTGTGAGGGTGTACTTCTGAATCTGAGGTGACCATGCCGTGTTATCAGTGAATCTAACTTCCAGGTAATCAAAAACTTAAACCTAGTCTAGAAGTTTTGAGCCCAAACTCAATTTCCCCCTTGAGGATTTATAGGGATTACAAAGTAATAACTTCATTGTGGAGCAATTTAATTCATGGCCCTGGTCCTCACATGCTGATGCAAACTAGTTTAAAACTTTCTGAATGGCCATTGGGGTTTTAGAGATGAGCAACGTGTCATCAGCGAATAAAAGAGAGGGAATTAGTTTAACAGGCAGGTCATCTCCACAGTTAAATAAATCATTGATGATGCCGTTCATATACAGAATAAACAGAGTCGGGGCCAAGACACAGCCCTGCCACACGCCCTTTGAGACAGACATATTATTAGTTAAACCACCAACGGCGTTCCATCTAACTTTGGTGTAAGCGGACCAGAAGTTGATGCAAGCCGCTAGTAAGCCCAAGATCCCTAAGGGTGGCCCATAGCTTAATGCGATCTAAAGAGTCAAATGCTGTTTTAAGATCAACAAACACAACATATAGGTGTCCCCTCTTGATCGTTACATCCTTCCATATTAGCATGAAGAAGCGGAACACCTGATCTGAGGCACTAGTTGAAGTCCAAAAGCCAGCCTACAGATGGGAGAGTGTGCTATTTTCCTCTATCCAACAGTGAAGGTGTGACAAAATTAAATGTGGCCCGAAAATCCGTTCCGCTCGCGGAATTTGCAGATTTTCGGCAATTTCGCGATCCGTGAATCTGTGAAATTGCCGAAAAAAACGCAAATCCGCTCGCGGGCGGATTTTTTTTTGGCCTACAAGAAGCACTTACAGTTAAGGCAGGTGCTCGAGTTGAAGCTAACTTTGTAACCATTTTAGAATGGCGCCGGCAAGCTGCCAGAGTTGAAGTTGCTTACTTGCAAGTTGCAACATCAACTCTGGCAGCTTGCCGGTGCCATCCTAAAATGGTTACAAAGTTAGCTTCAACTCAGGGACCTGCCTTAACTCTGTCAGTGCTTCCTGTGGACAAAAAATTAAACCTCAACAGGAAGCACTTACAGATATAAATAAAGAAGGTGCCCGAGTTGAAGCTCAAATTCAGTAACGTTTTAATCAGCCCAAAACATTAGTGAGCACGGTCGAGGCTGGGCAAGTGTGCTTTAACTCCATATCTGCGTCGAAAATTAGCTGTAATACTCGAGGGAGGTCTTTGAATCCCTGAGTTTCTCAAGTGCAATCCCCGTGTAGTTCCTGTGACCAGGAGGCTGCTTTCTCCTCACCTGCTGCCCTGCTCTCTCTCTGACCCTTTATACACAAGAGGCATGTTTACACGCATAGAAGCCTCTCCAGTTTGGCCCCGCACCACACACTAGTGGTATCAAACGTCTTCCCTCCCTTTCCCAACTATGATGGACAGCTCACTCAAGGGACCTCGGTGCCTTTTGGCGTGGTGGCAAAGTTACAGGCACACATGGTCAGTGGAGACACATCTTCTGGCCCTTTACGCAGCTGCAGTGTAGGAAAAGCACTTTACATTTACCCAACGAGGTAGCACTTACAGGATTAGCCAGTAGAAAGTACTCCAGTTGAGTAGAGGTATTGCACAAAACGGTGGCATCTTCGTGGATAAGTATGCAGGGCAGGATTCATTCTGGCACAAGGCTCCTGTCACAAAAATTAAACCTCAACAGGAAGCACTTACAGATATAGCAGGTGCCCGAGTTGAAGCTCAAATTCAGTAACATTTTAATCACCCCAAAACATTAGTGATCACGGTCGAGGCTGGCAAGTGTGCTTTAACCCCATATCTGCCGTTGAAAATTAGCTGTAATACTCGAGAGAGGTCTTTGAATCCCTGAGTTTCTTGAGCGCAATCACTGTGTAATTCCTGTGACCAGGAGGCTGCTTTCTCCTCACCTGCTGCCTTGCTCGCTATCTGACCCTTTATACACAAGAGGCATGTTGACAGTGACACACATAGAAGCCCCGCCCGTTTGGCCCCGCACCACACACTAGCAGTATCAAACGTCTTCCCGCCCTTTCCCAACTATGATGGACAGCTCACTCAAGGGACCTAGGCGGCTTTTGGCGCGGTGGCAAAGTTACAGGCACACATGGTCAATGGAGACAAATCTTCTGGCCCTTTACGCAGCTGCAGTGTAGGAAAAGCACTATACATTTACCCAACGAGGTAGCACTTACTGATTAGCCAGTAGAAAGTACTACAGTTGAGTAGAGTGCAAATCGTAAAAAAAATCCGCGAGTTCGCAGGAAAATCTGCGAATTCGCAGATTTTTTTGCGATTTCGAGTGAATTGGCAGACCGCAGATCTGCAAAATTCACCCATACTTAGACACAATCATTTTACTAAAAACTTTCTGAGAAACATCTATGAGTCTAATAGGCCTATAATTTGAGTGGTCCCCTTTATCCCCTTTCTTGAATACAGGGATTATTTCTGCACTCTCCCAACTCTTGGGGATGTCCCCCCGCCCCCTTGTGTGATAACATTAAATACTAGGTGGAACACAGAGCCGCACATATTGGGCTCAGAGCGATAAAGATCCCCTGGTATCCTATCCAGCCCTGGTGCTTTCCCAGTCTGAAGTGAACAAATTGCAGTCACAGTTTCCTCTAGACTGAAGCTGACTGTATCTCCCTCTACTGGCTCTATAGTGCAATCCCTCCCTATCAGTGCTGCTTCACATTCAAACTCACTGTCTTCTCCAGAATATAATTTCTGAAACTAGTCTTCCCAGACACGCGACTGTATATGAAAGTTGTATTCTTTAAACAGCTGAGTGACTCCTTTCGAGAGTAAATGCCAGAATAACTGGCAATCCTTCAGCCTCTACTAGGATATTCCAGTTCTCTATCTCCTAATTCCTTTTTGCCTCATCCTGTATCTTCTTGTAACTTTTTCTTATTTTTATTACGTCAGTCCTAGTTTTCTTCTTTACAGCCACAGTTAGCTCTATCAGGCTTGCCTACATTTCTCATTGTACCATGGTGCATCATTTTGGCTAATTATATTTAATTTGTACTGTCTGCTAAAATGGAGCTTTAATCTATACAATACGTGAGTGAAGTTAAATATAATTATAATGTCATCATTTAAGTTAAAATGTTCCAATACTGTGAGAGTCTGGAACACATCTGCATTATTACTAGGGGGCAGCTTCTTATCAGCAGAAACTTGGGGACAAATTCTATTAACCCCTTGCATGTGGGGGTAATTCCCCCGCTGTGCTGGGGGCAGGGGGCGCGCACAGCGCCCCCATGCTCATGACGAGCTAAGCTCATTATGAGGCACAGTGCTCAGGTGCTCATGACGAGCTGAGCTTGTCACGGCCACAACCGTTCCCGCCTATTAAAAGATGTACAAAGGTTGGTCAACAAGCCCTGTCCTTCACACTCACTAATGGGGTATGCACTTGTAACGGGCGGACACCCTCAGATGTACAAGCAAAAACTACATTAAAGGGGGAATGTCAAGAGTAGGATCGACTTTATTATGGTAGATCTTGATCTATGCCGGAAAGACAATAATATGGTTGTCTTAATTCGTCAGGATAGTGATCGTAATTCTCACTGATCCTGATGCTGGCTGGTATTCCAATTCTGCACTCCTAGGCTAACTCAGTGACGGCTACTGTTGTCACCGCGAATATTAACCCGTTCTGTGCTCATGACGAGCTCAGCTCGTCATGAGACATAGTGCTCAGGTGCTAATGACGAGCTGAGCTCATCATGGCCCGTGGAACGCTCACACGCGGGGATAATTTCCCTGCTGTGCTGAACGTTCCGTAACTGTAGCCTTTTGATTCCTCTTTCTAGCGCTTCCACCTGCACTGCTTTCTGAACAAAATCTATGCCTACGTATATTGCGTTAAAATCTCCAGCCACTATAAGATAGAACTCATTTCTTGTGCTGTCAAGAAAATCTGTGAGCGTTGTTATAGTGTCAGTGGCCTTGCGTTGACTGCTAAAATGATTATATAAGTTTATTAATCTTATATTAAAATTCCCTTTAAGGTATGCCAAATCCAATCATATAATCTCCCGTGAACCTATTTCAAGCCCCTCAGTGTTACATACCAAGGTGTTCTTAATCCCATTTAACAAACCTCCAGCGGGTCTACCTGCAGATGATGGTCTGGCTTTAATACTAAATGTAGTATACCACCCTATGTAGTTACTCAGTTGCCTAGGTTTCTTGGAACAAACATATATGACTACTATCGACCAACTTTCCCCACTCCGGCTCATTTAATTTAAACATTAACCCTGCAATATTCCACAAAATAATTTTCAATTGCAGCTCATCATTTATACATCCCTGGAGCAGATATCCTTCCATTAGGTTTTCTATCCTTGAGGTCAGGACAGGTATGTGATGGCCATGCAGGGAAACTGAGCTTTGATTCTTATTTTCTAGTATGATCTTATTAAGTGTGGCGCCCCCCCCAAAGTTGACAAGTTAGGTCCATGGCTGGAGCTATCATAGGTTTGGCGTTACCCAACTTTATTCAGTCAGGGTTATCGAGCTCAGTAAGTGCTTGGTATCTGTTGCTAGTTCCTATTCCAAATTGCTCCTTATTCCCTTGAAAATTCTGGGCTACACAGGCATTGGATATAATTGGTGGACCTGGGAGCTTATGGTGTCTAATAAAAAAAGCTGTGGCATAATGTCCATCCCCTGATCATGACCCCACCCACATGATTTCCCCTCACTTTTGATCTGCTAAAGCTGGAGATTTACAGTTGTTCACTTTGCAGTCCCTGCAAATAGATTTACATACGGGGCCAACCTAGCTCACTCTTCTGACAAATAGGATATCATGAAAGCTGGAATTTGTCAAATCAGAATTAAGAGATAGTCAGTGGCACACTTTGTTTTTCAGTTGGCTTGTGGTGTCTTTGTTATTACCCAATAGTAGAGGGACATTTGTTAAAATTGCCACATATGGGCAAACACCCAGGTGGAAGATCCACATTCACCTAGTTTAAAAATGTGTGTATGTCATGTGTTTCAGCAGTTAGTGTCTTTAATTGCGCGGTTTGTAGAATACCATTTGCACTCTGCGAGTGCACTCTGGTCCACGATCTGCTGCTAATGCACCCACCTACCTTTGGATAGCCAACTTGCTGCGGAACTCTATCTTTGGCCAGACCCTTCCCACAACCATGATCCTCTTTTTGGCAGATAGCAGTCCCTGTTGTGTAGCAGTACTGCATTGTCTCCCCACCCACATATTAGGCCTGTCAAGATCCCCACATAAGCACCATACGCACACAGAAATATACAGCATACCCCTCTGCATACAAGCATTTATTTGTACTATAGATATGTACCTATCTTTTTTGTATTGCTTTGTCTAAAGATGTAGAATAATTATGTGGTTAACAAATAAATCAAATACATTTTTAAGTACAACAACACTTGAAAACCAGAGTTTATCTAATGCATCTTTAATCTACATATACTACTTACTTCCTTTATGCATCTATACACCTTCCATGTACTTGGATCTATATATTTATTAGGCCTTGGCAGTGAACTTTGCTCAGTTCGCGGAGTTTGCAGAGGTATCTGCACTCCGCACTCCACGGAGCTCGCGGAGTGCAGAAAACTCCGCTTCGCAATGTGTAGCAGTGTTTATTCCCCGCTCGCGATCGCGAACGTTAAGTGCGAGTTGCTGCTGGGGTAGAATTTCTACCTGAGTGGCAGAAATACCAGCACAAATTGCAGTTCTCTCTGCACTCCGCCACTCACAGAACTACGCTTAGTTTTTTTGTAGCTTTGCGGAGTTCGCGTAGCAAAACTCTGTGAACTACGCCCAGGCCAGATATTTATTACTCTTCTCCTAAAAAAGCATATAGACTGCACTACCCTATTTCTCATCCAATACTTCCATCAATATCTTTAATCTACATATACTTACCTCATTTATGCATCTATATACTTTCCATGTACTTATGGATCTATATATTTATTACTTTCCTCTAATTCAGCATATCCAATGCACTACTCTATTTCTTACCCTATACATCTGTCAATATATCTTCTTCCCCAACTTGTTGATTCATCTCAAACATCTTTCTACTACTCTTTGCAATTCACTACCCTATTTCTCACCTTAGACCTCTATCAATATATCCTCTACATCCACTCTCATTTATATCAAACCCCATACCACTACTATGATCCCCATAATAACCCTTTCTAGACTCTCCCCTACTCTACCCCTGATAGAGCGTGGGCTCACCTACTCAGGATTTTACCATACTCACCTGGCCCCATGAAACCATACACACTTCGAACAGGTAAACCTACGCTAAATCAGAATTTTTATTAACCATTTAGGGCCTATACCATTTGACTTACCAGTCCTTGTCACAGGTACCTAGAGTCCTAAGGGATCATGGGTGTTAGCATATAGGCAGTAAATAATCACTGGCAATCATAAAATAACCACAGACTCTGGAAAGTTTAAACACTTTATCTAATGTAAATTCTTAAATGTCAGAGTCCATACCAATTCAATTAAAGCACATTCAATTAGAAAGCATATAATCAAAGCAAGATGATGTGAAAATATTACGAGACTTTCTTTAAGTATTGAAACATAGGAAGGGTAAGAAACGGGAAACAGTACAATGACATACCCACATGAATTTATAATTACCTAGAATGGTGTGAAGACCAACCCTGGCCACAAGCTGGGTAAAGGACAGGACCCCCGATAGTTCCGGTGCCAACAGGATAGAACAGGTGCAGACCAGAATCAGGCAGGTACGGACCAAATGGGATTAGGACAGGACCACCGCAGGTCAGGACCGGCACCCACAGCTAAAGTGCAGCGCCAGCGTCGCAACCCTCTCTGCAGCTAATAGTCAGACCCCTATTGGGTTATCAAATCTCCTTCCCAGAACCCCGATTGGGTTATCAAATCTCCTTCCCAGAACCACGACAGGGTTATTGAATTCTTCTGACAGAGTGCTCCGCCAGCACCTCTGCTCTTGATCGCCTATTGAGTGCATTGGGTCAGTGACAGGTCAGCTATTCGGACAAGTTGGACAATCAAACTAGCTAAGCCTCCCTAAGATATACCATATTCCAGGGCAGTGTACCACCCCCCAATGTTGCAAGTTGTGTATTCCCTCAATTTGATTGGTCAAAATGCGAGGAGAGGCAATCACACCATACCAGTTATGAGGTCACTTGATGCAAATTAATGGTCCCTCCCATAATTTTATTTCCCATGCACTTTTATTCCACCCGACAATGGATGTTCTAATAGTAAATACAATGTTAAACAACTTAACACGTTGTCTTCCTCTCGAGAGGTCATAGGGTGAATTTTGCAGGCGCATCTTCAGGCAAGACAGTCATTTGCATGAATTAAATGTCATGGCTTGTGGACTCTTGAGGTCTTCTGCGCAGTCGCAGGAATTGCAAGATGGAATGCAGCAAGATTGTATCAGGCCCAAATACGAGCTAATAGCAAACTTAAAGAAGAATAGTTTTAGAACAAAGAATAAATGAATGCACTGTATACCACTTATCCCTACTCTTTTCCCCTTACTTTATTTTAACTACAGTGTTAGGAATTAGTCAGAACGAACAATTTGGTAAAAGCAGCAATGCAAGCGTTATCATGTGAAAACATAGAGCAGCCTTCTTTAGTTCTACTGCGCAGAAGCAAAGTTTTCCCACCAAGCAAAGAATACGTCACGTCACGTGAGTGTGACAGACACATGCGCAGAAAAGTTCCCGCGTTACGGTGGCCATATTAAGATACTCAAGTTACAGTTAGTAGAAAGCACATTGAAAAGCTTCCCCTAGATACTAGAAATGTTGTGTAGTGCATTATTAGTAATACAAAACATGTTTATTAGTGCATTACGGTTTATTTCGAGAGGGTTGAATACAAGCAAGTCTCTTTACGTGCGAAACCTTGCTTCATCAATCCCCTCTTTGATGATATTTTATATCATCACATATTAGGCTTTGGCATGGTTGGAGAGTTTTCTGTCCGGGCGTTCCCAAGAGGTTAGGCTGGGCTCCCACAAGTCCACCTATCGGGAGCTCAATAAGGGGGTGCCACAGGGCTCCTGTTTGAGCCCGACACTCTTCAACATATATGTGGCCCCCCTTGCCAACCTAGCAAGATCTTTCGGTTTCACCCCTGTATCCTACGCTGACGATACCCAACTTCTTTTTCCCTTCAAAACTCTCACACCTGCAATAAAAAAATCTTTTGCAGAGGGAATGAGAGCCATTGCAGACTGGATGTCATCGAATTGTCTGCAGTGCAATGTCGGGAAAACAGAGGTTGTGTTGTTCGGCCAAGGAACAACACACTGGTCCTCTGACTGGTGGCCTCTGGAACTTGGGCCTGTTCCTACCCCCAAGGTTAAGGTCAAGAACCTGGGAGTTATGTTTGACCAACAACTCATTTTTAAGGACCATGTCAATCAAGTAGCCGGCACCTGCTTCCGGGCTATAGGGATGCTCAGACGTGTCTTTCCCTATCTCCCGGATCACCACAGGAAAACCCTGGTGCAGGCTCTTGTTATTAGTAGGATCGACTACTGCAACGGATTGCTCCAAGGAGCTAATGAAGAGCAAATCAAGAAATTGCAGGTCATTCAAAATACGGCTGCAAGGATTATCATGAATGCTCCTCCTAGGACTCCATCCTGTCCCCTATTGTCTCAGCTTCACTGGCTCCCTGTGAAGAAGCGTGTTCATTTTAAGACCCTGTGTATCATACACAAGAGTCTAATGGGGATGGGCCCTAAGTACTTTATAGATATTTTCAAGCCTTACACCCCAGGACGCTCTTTGCGCTCTAGCGACCAACTTTTACTTAAAGTACCCAGAATTAAGAAGGCCAGGCAAGGTGGACGTGCACTGGCCCACACTGGACCTGTCTTATGGAACTCACTGCCGCTCGAACTAAGGTCAATTACCAACCACATGATGTTTAGGAAAAACCTCAAGACCCTTCTGTTCCCCAGCTACTAACTGCCCTCCCATCTTTGGACACAGTTTCTTACTCTCTCAATACTCGCAGTTATAGCGCGGAGATACCCCTTCGGGGGTCTAGTCTGGCGCTTTATAAGCATATAAAATAAAATAAAAATAAATTACAGAAACAGATGCCAACTTTTCGACATTTACTCATCTTAATTTCTTCAAACATTTTATTTGGGATTTTCTCATTATTCATTTGGAGATTTTTCATCTTTTTATAGAGATTCCCATTCAACTCTTCTAACTCAATTTCATCAATATTTCTCTTCTTTCCTTTCTTATTTACTGTATATGTCTCTTTATGCTTACAGCACTTACAACAAAGTGTTATTCCTAAAACTAGTAGGGCTACTCCCATCATTGACATCAGTATTCTACCTACAAATCTTTTCCCTACGTTAGAAAACCAACTACCTATTGAAGAGAGGTCATTTTTTAGTCCCTTCCATGCACTGTCAACCTCCAGTGGTTTCAATTCTTCTCTCAAATGTGTAATGTTTCTCGCGTATTTCTTAATTTCTACGCTTTTGCAAGTCAATTTTGTAAAACCACTGATCTAATTCGGTATTGATCATCAAAAATCCACTAGCAGTGTCAGTCGATAAGCGATCCACCACTGTTGATAATTTGTAAATTCTTTGAGTGTTCACAACCACTCCCACTGAAGGTATTATTGCACTAAATATGTCACCTACAATTTCAGCAAACGTTGCTCTTTTACTACGTGTTTGTCCATTAGTTTCTTCATTGCTTCCAGTGATTTGTTTTACATGGTATACTTTTGGGAATACTATTTCAAAATAGCAACTCCCATACCAATGATTAGGCAATTTATAAAAGGCCTTGTTCCCACAAATGTAATAAATTCCAGGATAAACTGGTTCAGTTCCACCTTTGAAACCCCAACCTCCAATGACTTTGAAATTATGTTCACATTCACTGGAACCAATGAATATATTGTTATAATAATCTGTTTTCTCTCTATGGATACAGAGTTTCCCTTTGTTTTCGAAATCCAGCAACATAGCAGCTTGAGTCCTGCCATTAGTGGTACACTCTTTATTTTCAGCCCATTTAGGAATCTTTCGTTTATGATCAGTGGCTTTTCTATGGAAATCCTGTCTCCTTTTCTCTACTAAATCTAGAAAAATCTTTTCTTTTTCCTGCAATATACATGTTAAATTAGTTTTGGGTGCTTCAGCTATGTCTATTGATCCTACTGTTAGAAAATAATCACCCATGAAGTGTGTAGAGTCTCTAGGACTAGAAATACAATTCAAATTTCTACGTAAAGGAACTTCGGAAAATACTACATCAAAATTGGAATAATAATACTGTAACTTTCCAGTTCTATAAAACAAACTAGCTAAAATGCTACATGAAATACCATAGGTCAAGGGTAAGTGGTGGTATATAACCCTTTCAGCTACTGATGTCGGCAACTTCATGCACAAATAATAATCACTAATATCCATGGCTTCTACATAATGTACTAACAAATTTGCAAATACATTTAAATTAGTTCTATTTTTAGCTCTTCTATAGTGTACATCTCCCTCATCTGGTGCTTCTAAATCTACTTCAGGTTGCTTAAGACTAAGGGCCAGATGTAGGTAATTTTCATTTTCCGATTCTTAAATACCGACTCATACCGAATCGGTATTTCAGAATCGGAAAATGGTATGTAGATAAAAAATCGGTAAAATTTACCGATTCGGAATGACTCGGTATCTGAGTTCGGTATTTACCGAATCGGTAAATTCCGAATCGGTAAATATCGAGTCGGTAAAACCCATTCATTCCTATGGGCCTCCTGGCCCATAGGAATGAATGGGTTTTACCGATTCGGAATTTACCGATTCGGTAAATACCGTTTCGGTAAATACCGAGACGGAAGTATGAAAATCGACATGTGAGCCTGCCAACCAATCAGGGACACCCTACACACCCCACAACCAAGGCCCAGAGAATCCAACCAATCAAAATGAAGCACCCCTCCCCAGTACCTGGGAGTGGCCACACCCATGCAGGTGCACACCAACTGAACAAACAATTAAGCTGAGGTTAGAGGAGCTGAGCATCCAGAGCCAAGCACTGCAACAGAATGGAGTCTCAGGAAGGGCAAAAGGAAGGTGGGGAGCGCAAAAGAAAGATAAAGTTCAGTCCAGAAGAACTACAGGTGGCTGTTGAAGAAATAGTAAGTCACTACCACCAAATATTCGGGAAACAGTCTCTGCATGTTGCAGAGTGTGTGAAGAGGAACATATGGCTTGGCATACAGGGTAAAGTCAATGCCATTGGTGTGACCCACCGGGAGATCGAGGACATTAAAAAGCGATTGTATGACCTGCGCATCATAACCAAAAAGAAGATTGCTGCGCAAAAAAAGGATGCTGGTGTGACAGGAGGTGGCAGGAGCAAAGCACCAAAACTTACAGAGATGGAGGAGCTTGTTGAAACCACCATGGAGCCAGAATGCATCCATGGGATTGGAGACCTGGACAATACAGCAAGAGCAACAAAGAAACAAGGTAAGATGCATGTACTCCATTCCACAACCAATTACCTGAACCCGTACACCACTGTGTAGAATCATTACACTGCAGAACAGATCATACTTGGGGCCAGCAATGCATCATGATAGACGTAGTCCTGAGTACATACATGTAATGCATACACCACAAGACTCAGCAAGGCATGCCACACACATCACCAAACACACAATGTACACTGTGCAAAGGTGTGTAAACAATTTACTTAAGAACTACACACAGGTGAACAACAACATTGACCCTTGTCAATTTGATTCCACAGGAGAGTCCTCACGCACTCCAGCACCAGCAAGGGAGGAGAGGGCACCAGCAACTAAGAGAAGGGAAAAAGAGAAAGAAGGCACAGGTCACAGCGCTGTGGAAGGAGGCAACACCACCACCCAGGAAGCCTCATCAACAGAGCGAGCCTCAACACCTGTCCCGCTATCACCTCTGTTATTTGGATCTCCTGAATTGTTAAGCACACCGCTTACACTCAAAGCTAAGTCCAGGTCGTCCATGCAGGGAAGGGCAAGTAGGCCTGATGTGCCCCCTCAGAGGATCCTGCAAACCTCTGATTCGGAGGATGAGGATGTTGTACAGCAAACAATAGCACCTGTGGCTGACAAGTCTACACCACAGATTCCAGCAGGCTCTGCGTGCACCAGTGTCCTAGGCAAGAGGGCACGTGAGGGTAGCGATGGGCAGGAAGGTGGGAGCGTATTCTGTGGCCTAGAGGCCACAATGGTCAAGGTCCAGCGCATGCAGGCCAAGGCACTGTTGGTCGTGCATAGGCAGGTGCGCTGCATGAACAATAAAATGACCAACATGGACAAGGGAATAGGCCACATAGCATGCAGTTTGGAGGCAATTTCAAAGGGGATAACAGACATCTCCACCTACATGGGTGTACTGTCTGATAAGTTGGACAGGGATCACATACAGCGGCGCAGGGAGCGGCAATATATGCGGCAGCAGTCAAAGTCAATTAACAGATTTGCTACAGCTACTTCACTACTTTGCCGACGCTCAATATCCATGCAGGATGCAATTGTGCACTGCTGCACAGACTTGACACGGGGCATGGGAAGAGTGACCTATGCGATGGAGCAGATGCTAACCACTAACATAGGCAATGCAGGTGACACGGGTATGGAGGAGACAGAGGGGTCAACCAGCAGGAGTGGCTCCAGCACACCTGTACCAGAGGTGCGCAGGAGCGTCAGGCACAGCCATGCTGAGTCAGGCCCCAGCCGAGATATTGAAACCCAGGCACATCAATCCCGCAATGTAGTGCGTGGGCGTAAGCACTGAACAATGCCAAAGAGCCACAGGACTGCACACAGTGACGGCAACTGAGCACAAGCAGTCATGGACATGGACATTGATGGGCAATGGCTTTTCCTATGTAATGATGATGTAGTGAATATTAAACTACACTTGTCAAACACTATACCTGTCTATGTGTCATACATTCCCTAGAAATATCGACGTGTAATTTCTGTCCGTCTCAATCTTCCATCTGTTGCTGCTGGTCCTGTTGCTTGGGGGTCTGCATGTTCTTGGTCATCATCAATGTCCTCGTGATGTGTCACCTCCACCTCTGTGCCTCCTTTGGTGGCAAGATTGTGCAACATGGCACAGGTTACTATTATCTTGCAACACAGGATGGGGGATGTACTGTCGTGCACCTCCACTCTTGTGGAGGCAACGGAACCTGCTCTTGAGGAGTCCAAATGTTCGCTCCACTACGTTGCGAGTTGACCTGTGTGCCACATTGTAACGCCTTTCGCCTCTGTTAGTTGGGTTGAGGTACGGTGTGAGCACAACGGAACGCAGGGCATATGCACTATCGCCTAGGCGGGAATGAGAGGTCCATGAGTTACATACACATGACACATACATCTGCCATTCATTTCAGGGTGTGTTACACTTTTTTACCTAGCAGATATCCATCTCCAAAATCTCCAGCAACAAGCCGTGTGTATATTCCGCTGTTCTGGAATATGTAGGAGTCGCGCGTGCTCCCAGGAAATTTGGCCACTATGTCTGTGATGATGTTGCTAGCATTGCATATCACCTGCACATTGATGGAGTTCATTGACTTACGATTTCTGTAGATGTGTTCAGTGGCTGCAGGTGGGCATAGTGGAATGTGTGTGCCATCTATGCAGCCTATCACATGCGGGAAGTGTGCCAGTCCATAGAAGTCAGTTTTTGTTTTAGCAAGTTCCGCAGGTGTGTCAGGGAACCGGATGTAATGTTCCATTCTCTGCGTCATGGCATCCAGGAACTCCCTGAAAAAACGGAACAGACAGCTCTGGGACACACCACCAACTGCAGCAATCACACTCTGGTAGCTCCCAGAGGCAAGCAGGTGTATGCTACAGAGCACCTGCACATGGGGTGGGATGGCGTGGGCCCTGGGTGTTGGGTGATCCAGGTATGGGTGGAGGTCCCTAATTAAGTCCATGATGGTTCAGGGGTGTAGCCTGTACCTCTGAAGTATCTCAGGCTCAGTCAATTGGAACAGAGTGATCCTCTGCCTGTACACCTGCTCCTCCCTTCTCCATACCCTCTCACCTGCAGTCTGTAGCCTTTGCCGCCTCGCAATCACATTGAATGCTGCCATTATTGCAACACTGTTGCATTTTGGGCCCTTTTATATAGCCTGCACCTGGTTACCACCTGCTTTCAGTCCATGGTAAATACCGACTCTTAAATACCGAATTTCATTGAATTCGGTATTTTTGGCCTTTCCTACATCTCGATGGGCATTATTTACGAATTCTTATTTACCAATTCGGTAAATAAGAACTCGGTAAATAAGGAATCGGTTAATACCGATTCAGAAAATATGGACTCGGTAAATACCGATTCGGTATTTTACCGATTCATATTTGCCGAATCGGTATTTTACCGATTCATATTTGCCGATTCGGTACATTTTTGACACCTACATCTCCTTTTCCAAATACCGCTCAGTAACGGCCGATTTTACCGATTTTCGGCCGTTACCGACCAGTTTTTGCCTACTTACATCTGGCCCTAAGTGCTTTATCATGTGCATGTGTATCTATTTTCTCAGGTGAATCTACTTATTCAGGTATATTAGTGTTATTTTGCATTTCTTTGCTCATTAAGTAAGGTATAGCTAATGTCAGTCCAAACCATACTATGACTACTATCACTATACTACATGTGCATATTCTACAACATGTCTTTAGGCAATTTATTTTCGGTCTTCCGTTAACATTATAATCAGCCATTTCTGGCTAAGGAATCTTATCCCCACTTTGTACCTTTTCCACAGAATTTAACCTGTGAATCTTTCTCAAGTTGGTATCACTTCTTCGTCAGTCTGATCAACAATCAGTTTGTCATCACCTAGTTCTAGATTTTTGAAATCTTCAAGTATGACGTAGGTCCACTCAGGTCCCTTAAACTTGTTATTCAGTCTTTTCAAATGTGGATTTCTCCTTCTCGGATGGTCCAGCATGACTTGTTATTTAATTTACTTGCTATGGTTCTTTATTTATTTTTTTAAGGCAAAATTTTAATCTTTTGACAAACCTAGGCCACTTATCTCCCTTTCTGAGTCTTTTAGCTGGCACCGTTCTATGACTTTCTTCAGATGCTCTTTTATTTTCATTCAGTTGTGGCACATCTTGTTCAATGACATTCTCTGTATTCCTCTCTATCTGACTTAGTCCAGGTCTTACTTTTATTTCTTCTGCTTGGATACTAATTTGGCCTTGTTCAGGAGTTGACTGTGCTTGACTTTGACTTTGAGTCTTACTTTGTGCGCCTTCTTCCTGAACACTTTTTTCTACACCTATCTGGTCCTGCTCAGGTCTTTGGATTTCTTGATTATCTTCTGCCTGTGTTTATGCCCTAATACCTATTTGTCCCTCCTCAGACTCAGGTACTTTGACTGGAGTTTCAAATGTCTGAGTACATTGATCTCTCCTTATCTGATCCTCCTCAGAATTACTATTGGCTTGGATTTCTGTAATCTGAGTACCTTCTTCTATTCCTGACTCATCCTCGCTATCACTCTGTCTATCTAGATAGGTTTGACTTCTGGTTTTCACAAACTCTGCAGGAATGTCGATCACTGGAATCCATTCATCCTGACGGGTGCTCGGTAGTTCATCATCAACTACTTCGGAATCAACTTCTTGAGACCCCTCAGCTGCACAACCTTCAGCTCCTACTTCCTCAGGTTCTGTCACCTTCTTGGTGTGACTGGCATGGATCCAATTCGGAATTCCCCTGCACTTCACAGCTGTTGTGGTAACCAATATCACTTGATGTGGCTCTCCCCACCTTGGTGCTAGGCAAGATTCTCGAGTATGTTCTTTTATCACTACCCAGTCACCTGGATTCAGGTCATGTGCTGGAGTTGATTGTCTGGCGACAGTGTCTTCCCCAACCTGGTGAGCGATAGAACGCACTTGGTCAGCCAGTTCTTTGCAGTACTCGAGCACTAAATCATCAGATATATTTATCAGCTTGTGTCCGGGTACCCATGCTTGCCTCATTGCTCTTCCCATGAGTATTTCATGGGGACTCAAGCCTGTGTTTGTGTATGGCATGCTTCTGAGTCCCAGCAGAACAAGAGGTAAAGCATCAGGCCACTCCAATCGGGTGGATTCACACATCTTTCCCAATCGTGACTTGATTGTGCCATTCAGTTGTTCTACCACTACAGAGGCATCTGGGTGGGAGGCACAGTGCAGCCTTTGCTCAATTTGGAATGCTTTACAGATCAGACAAATTATTTCATTATTAAAATGAGACCCTCGGTCTGATTCAATTGTTACTGGAAAACCAAAACGTGGTATGAGTTCCCTCATTAGTAGTTTAGCTACAGTGATGCTATAATTTCTACGGGTAGGGTAGGCTTCCACCCATTTTGAAAACAAGCAGACAATGACAAGGATGTACATCAGTCCTCGACAAGGGGATAACTGGATGAAATCAATTTGGAGTTGTATGAAGGGACCTTCTGCCTTACCAATCTTTCATGGCAGCACTACAGTTCTCTTACCAGGATTCATTCGTTGGCAGGTTATGCACCTCTGGCAAAGACTCTCTGCTAAATTCCTGAACCTCGCATTGAACCAACTATGTCTAAACAGTCGGACCATGGTGTCCCTATCTATGTGTGAATTTCCATGGTACATCCTAGCCATAGGAGCAAGCATGCAATCTGGTAACACAGGTCTCCCATCAGGTAAACAATAACACCATCCTTAACCCTTCTACGACATCCTATGTTCTCCCACTCTTCTTTTTCCTTTATTTCTGCCTCATTGTACAAATCTCTCACTTCTTCCCATGTTTTCACTCTTTCAAGCAGCATAAGTTGGCAGCTGTTTCCACATGCATCAATTTTCTTATTTATTGCCTTTTTATGTTTGGCACAATGCTGGGCTAGTTGGTCAGCATATCGGTTACCTGCTGTCACTTTGTCATTTCCAGATTTGTGAGCAGCACACTTGACCACAGCCACTTCTTTTGGCAATTGAATTGCTTCAAACAAGTCTTTTACAAAATGTCCATTTTTAATAGGAGTACCTGAAGAAGTCAGAAACTCCTTTTGCATCCAAAGTTGGCCAAAGTCATGCACAACTCCATAACCATACTGACTATCAGTGTATATGGTTACTCTCAAAGTGTTCCCAAATTTACAGGCTCTTTTCAATGCAACTAATTCGGCTACTTGTGCAGACTTGACTCCAGGTAAATAGGATGCTTCAACTGGACCCCACAAAGTACAAACATCATGAGCAGCACTTAATCCTCCTTCCTCGTGTCTCATGCATGAGCCATCCACAAATAGTTCGTATTCTGGATTTAACAATGGCTCTTCTTATACGTCTGGTTGGGGCTAAGTACTGTGTTCTGTGAGGTCGATGCAGTCATGCTCGACTTCCCCTTTCACCTCTTCAAAGTGTTAATCAGGTAACAGTGTAGCTGGATTTAAAATAGTGCGTCTGGCAATGGTCACATTCCCTGCACCTAGAAGAATTTGCTCATATTTAGTCAGACAACTAGGAGTCAAATACTGAGTACCTATTCTGGTTAACAGAATCACCACTGAGTGTGGGACATACGCAGTTACAGGGTGTCCCATAATGATGGATTCACTTTGCTCAAGACTCGTGCAGGTTGCAGCTACTGCTTTCAGACATCCTTGCAATGCAGATGCCACTGGATCTAATGTGGATAAAAAGTATGCCACAGGAGTCTCATCAAACCATGAGTTTGGACGACAATGCACAATTGTCACGTGCATCACATAACAATGCAAATTCCTTTGAATAATCAGGCATCCCTAAAGCTGGAGCTGAGCAAAGACAGTCTCGTAGCTTCAAGAAAGCAGTCATGCTTTCGCCATCCCACTCTACAGGGTCTTTTGCTCTCTTCGTCATCATTTGTATCAGTGGTTTAGCTAGGACTACAAATCCAACAATCCACTGCCTGCAGTAACCTACGACTCCAAGAAACATTCTGATTTCTTTCTGTGTTTGAGGTAGATTCATGTTTCTGATTACTTTGATTCTTTCAGAGGTAACTCTTCTGACCCCTCTCTCTATCTGGTGCCCCAGATACTTTAATGATGTAGTACAGAATTGTTACTTTTCAGGTGACACTTTATGCCCTCCTTCAGCCAAATGATTCAGCAATGCAATGGTATCAACAACACAGTCATTTTCGAGTTTTAGATGCCACCAATAGGTTGTCTATATACTGCACAAGAACAGACTGTCTGGGCAAGACCAGTGATTCAAGACATTTTTTCAATATCTGATTAAAGATCGTTTTACCCCTGAGGGACACGATTCCAGATGTAAACATGGTCGTCGAATTTGAACGAGAAAATAAATTTGCTATCTGGATGTAATGCTATGGAGAAAAATGCATGGCACAAATCTTTTACCGTGAACCATCCGGCTCCCCACGGTATCTGATACAGAATCACTGCAGGATTTGGTACAACTGGACAACATGGGACGACAATTTTATTGATTTTGTGGAGGTCTTGTACGACCCTATATTTCCCGCTTGGTTTCTTTATGCCAATTATAGGTGAATTACATGGACTGCTCATTATTTCTTGTAAAATTCCTTGCTCAACCAAACGCTATAGTTCTGCTGCAACACCTGCTTTTATTTCTGGGCTCATTTTGTATTGTCGAATGTTTGGGTAAACTGCACCTTCTTTCACTGTCACTTTTATCAGGTCAACATTTGCCATTGATCCTACTTCAATTCTTTTGGGAGATCTTCTGCTATCATCTTTTTATTTTCAGTTTCTTGTTTGGCATTAATTTATAAACTCCATCTTCTTCTGGGGTTTCAATTTCAACACCACCTAGGGTGCAAAAGATTGTGCAATTCATTTTACACAGTAAGTCCCTACCTAATAGGTTTACTGGACTGGAGTCGCACACTACAAATTTGTGCATATTTATAAAATTCCCTATTCTGACTTCCATTGGTTCTGTAACAGGGGTACCGATTTGTTTATTAGAAACGCCCACTTCTTAGATCGCTTCTCCCGAGAGGGGTAGGTTTGGAACGTCTGCTGTTCTCACAGTAGAAAGGGTAGCGCCAGTATCCAACAAAAAGTTAACATCATTTCCCTCAACTTTTGCCTCCATTTATGGACCTGACTGATCTACAGGCAAGGATGCGCTCCTCGTCCTCACCTCTCAGGCACCGTCAGTAACTATCTTCCTTGAAAAATGCGTCACTTAAAAGAAATTGTGATGTCACTGAGTCTCTTTTTCCACTTCCCTCCCAATTTGTGGTAATTTGCTTGGCTCCCAGAATCTGGCATAGGTGCAAGTGGTAACTGGTTCTGTATTATCTGTTGCTGTGGCTTCTTTGACACCCCATTCTGCGTCTGTGGATTCAAATTGTCATTTTGCACGTTATTACTCAACACAGCCTTACATTCGTTCCTCCAATGCCCCATTTTTCCACACCCATGACAAGGAAACTTTTTCTTAGCCTCCTCCCTGTTCATTCTTTCTCTCATTTTACTCCCATTTCCATCTCCTTGTTCCGGATTCTTTTTCAACTAATTGAGCTGGAGTTCCTGTTGCTCTGCTAACTTCACTTGTGCCTACATTACTTTTTCTTCTAAATTCTTTCGTTTAGTGTCAATTTCATCCCCACAGTATTTTGCATATTTCAATATCTCATCAACAGGCTTGACCTGCCGCAGATTTTGTGATCTTTAATCATTTGCAAAATGTCTGGCTTTAACCCTGACACAACCGATAAATAAAATGTGTCATGTCTTTCGTGTCAATATTTTCCATCCCACTGTACTGCTTGAATACCTGTAAAAGGCGCTCATAGTATGCATGTGCAGATTCATCTTTATTTTGGGTAGTTCTGTCTACTCTTGTCCAATCTGTTTCTTTTGGGGGTACTTTCCCTTTTAGGAATGTTATAACTTGATGGTATTTTTTCATCACATCATCGGATGGTGCTCCTGTCTTTGGATCTCTGGGGTATTCATCACTGGGCCAATCAATCGTAATTTTACACTCTGTCCATAAATCTTCGGGGATTGCAATATCAAACAACCCATCTAAATCTTGCAACAATACTTTGGAGACCTTTACAAATCTTTCGACTTGCCTGTACCATTCTACAGGTTTCTCTCTAAGTTTCAGGAAATCATTTGTAAATGATAAAATATCTTGTCGGGACCATGGGACATGTTCCTTATCTCCTCCAGGCACTTCTCTCATTGGGCACAACCTTTCCACTTTTTCTGGTCCTTTTAATAAAATTGTACAAAATTCTACCGTTACAAGTACAATTTTCTGGAAATGCCAAAACTCTGTCTTCTTTTGTGTACTCTGTCCAGTTCTCTAACCACACACAAGTGTGATAGCCCCTTTCTACCATCATGTATGATGCAGGCGTATTTGGTGGTGGAATAATAATCCCTTCTCTAGTTTTAATTTTTTTATCTTGCTTAAAGAAATTCTTAACTTTTTTAAAAAACGAAATTTTTCTCTTTTCACCGTACATGATATGAGGTCTTCCTCTTATGTATTGCTTTTGCGCAAACCCTAAGTATTTCCTATCAGGTCTGTTTCCTACAATTGCTGGATCTATATGCCACATATGATTTGAACCGATAAAATGTAATATGCAGCTATACTCAATTGTTTACTTAAATGCTTTACCACTACCAGTACGTTTCTTATTTTCACGAACCAATCAATGTTTAGAATTCAAATTAATTTCGACCAATAATTGCGCTGCTTTTTTCGTGAGACAAGTTCTCACGCCTCCTTTACAATTATTAACTCAGCTACACACCCACTGTCTCAACCAATACCAGCGAGGCTCTTGGTGACGTCAGTGCAGCCCCGCAACTGACTCCCTCCTTTGCAAGCTAATACGAAAACTTATTTCTTTTCCCTTTTAAATGCAATTTTCATTAATTAACAACATAAAAACATTCACCACTGTGCCTAAGTGACTAATTCAAAGAGATAGCTTTCATTTACTGCGAGTAAATCCCTTAAGCTTACTCTTCATATACTGCGAGTAGATCCCTTCCGCCTACTCTTCATACAAACATTAGAGAACCTGTTACTCCTTCGGGCTTTCCCTTTCTAGGTGATATAAGGCCAAAGTTTCACTAGCGAACTCCTTTGCTATCATTTATTCACACATTTATACAGAAAACCCTAAGCAGTGCTCCCAGTTATACCTAACCATGCACTTACTTCCTCAGGCAAGTGACCTCACTGCAGTGTGGCTTCCATTTACCACCCGCTATTCTGCCCCCAGGGATTCCAAAACAATCATAGAACAATACAAATGGGTTTTGGCTAATACATAAAATCAATATAAAAATTCAATAGTCAGAACACGACTAACTACCTATCTTAACTAAACCCTAACCATTGCTCTGCTACCAAAAGAATACTGATAGAGCGCGGGCTCACCTACTCGAGATTTTACCATACTCACATGGGCCCATGAAACCATACACACTTCGAACAGGTAATCCTACGCTAAATCAGAATTTTCATTAACCATTTAGGACCTATACCATTTGACTTAACAATCCTCGTTACGGGTACCTAGAGTCCTAAGGGATCAGGGGGGTTAGCATAATAGGCAGTAAATAATCCCTGGCAATCATAAAATACCCACACACTCGGGAAAGTTTAAATACTTTATCTAATGTAAATTCTTAAATGTCAGACTCCATACCAATTCAATTAAAGCACATTCAATTAGAAAGAACATAATCAAAGCAAGATGATGTGAAAATATTATGAGACTTTCTTTAAGTATTGAAACATAGGAAGGGTAAGAAAAGGGAAACAGTACAATGACATACCCACATGAATTTATAATTATCTAGAATGGTGTTAAGACCAACCCTGGCCACAAGCTGGGTAAAGGACAGGACCCCCGATAGTTCAGGTGCCAACAGGATACAACAGGTGCAGACCAGATTCAGGACAGGTATGGATAAAATTGGATTAGGACAGGACCACCGCAGGTCAGGACCGGCACCCACAGCTAAAGTGCAACGTCAGCGTAGCAACCCTCTCTGCAGCTAACAGTCGGACCCCTTTTATTTTTTTTATTTTTTTTATTTTTTAAAAAAAAAATTATTGAGAATTTTCCCCCATTTTCTTTATAACATGAGCCGGGCACAATAATTACAATACAGTAGAACACAAAATCATATATTCACATTCAGTTATTCATCTAGACAGGTTCATAATCTTTTAACAATCAGTACCTAACTTCCATCGAATGAAAGGACCCCAAATTTGCATACCCAGTTTCTTACCCTTTCTTCCCTTCCTAGCATATATGGCTGTTTCCAGTTTTTGTATTGAGAATAATTTGCCTAACCATTGATGATATCATGGAGGGTTAGGATCAAGCCAAGCAGAAGCCACTAACAATCTCAGGATCGCCATTGCTACAAATATAAAATTTCTACAACTCGACTGTCCATCAGCGCTTATCCCCAATAACATAATAGCTGGTGTTAACTCTATTGTTGTTGACATTGCATTCTGAAAAAAGTTCACAATATCCTGTTTCATCTTATCCAGATGGGGACAAACTGAAAAGATATGTAGCAGATCAGCATCTGTACTGCCACATCTAAAACAGGTAATACCAGATGAACCTCCCCACTGAGCAATCTTCGCGGGTGTATAATATAAGTGGTATAATATCTTATAATGTTGGGCCTGAAGAGACGAAGAACACCGCATTTTACTCCCCATTTCTAAAGACTCAGTGAAGATATCCCTGCCTATATCTAAATCGATAGACCACTTTTCTATCCATTTCTCTAAATCATCTTTCTTTAAATTTGTCATTTCTAAATAGAACCTCTTAATAGTGCAGTCACGACCACCTTCTATAAGGTCCATCACCATATTTCTTTCGAAACCCAATGTACCCCCTTGTTTCTTTAATATGCAGCTTCTTATTTGAAGGTATTTAAAAAATGTTTTGTATCCAGGGCATAACTATTTTGCAATTCCTTAAATTGTAATATACCATGAAGGCCCAACATATCTCCAAATTTTCTTATCCCCCGCCTTTCCCATTCTTGAAATACAACTCCCGAAAAAACCTCAATGGGTAGGGAAGGATTGTCTTTTAGTCTGGTATATGCATTATACTTCCCAATTCCCATCTTTTTAGCAAACCCTTTCCATATATTATATGCAGCCATTACTGTCTTAAATCGTGTTCTTTTGAAGTAGCTTCCCTCGGTGAATCTCAAAAATACATTTTCAGCATTTGTGCCCAAAACCAGACCATAAATAGTAAGCGAACCAAACTTATCCCACCCCTCCACTTCAGCCACTCCAATCAAACCCACCATACATTGCAATGCTGCTGCCCAATAATAAAGCTTTAGATCCGGTAATGACCATCCTCCTCTTTCCCGCGGGAGCAACATATATCTCAGTGCCCTCCGCGTCTTACCTTTTGCCCAAATATAACGGTTAACCATTTGTTCACAAATTTTAAACCACTTATTGTCAACTGAGAGTGGAATTGCTCTAAAAACATACAAAAGTTTCGGCAAAACCAACATTTTGATAATATTGACTCGTCCAACTAGTGACAAGTGGAGATTCTCATATCGATCCAGATCTTTATTTACTTTATCTATTATTGGGACAATGTTTTTTTCCACCAAGGCGTCGAGATCAGCTGAAATATTGATACCTAAATAAATCCCATCCTGAACCACTCGGTTATCATCACACAGAGTCGTAGAGTTTTTAATGATCTGACAGTCGGACCCCAATTGGGTTATCGAAAGTCCTTCCCAGAACCCCGATTGGGTTATCGAATCTTCTTCCCAGATCTCTGATTGGGTTATCTAATTCTTCTGACAGAGTGCTCCACCAGCACCTCTGCTCTCGATCGCCTATTGAGGGCATTGGGTCAGTGACAGGTCAGCTATTCAGACAATCTAACTAGCTAAGCCTACCTTAGATATACCATTTTCCAGGGCAGTGTACCACCCCCCAATGTTGCAAGTTATGTATTCCCTCAATTTGATTGGTCAAAATGCGAGGAGAGGTCATCACACCATACCAGTTATGAGGTCACTTGATGCAAATTAATGTTCTCTCCCATAATTTTATATCCCATTCACTTTTATTCCACCCGACAACGGATGTTCTAATAGTAAATACAATGTTAAACAATTTAACAAGTTGTCTTCCTCTCGAGAGGTCATAGGCGCATCCTCAGGCAAGACAGTCATTGGCATGAATTCAATGTCATGGCTTGTGGACTCTTGAGCTCTTCTGCGCAGTCACAGGAATTGCAAGATGGAGTGCAGCAAAATTGTATCAGGCCCAAATACGAGCTAATAGCAATGTCAAAGAAGAATAGTTTTAGAACAAAGAATAAATGGATGCACTGTATACCACTTATCTCTACTCTATTCCCTTACTTTATTTTAACTACAGCGTTAGGAATTAGGGAGAACGAACAATTTAGTAAAAGCAGCAATGCAAGCGTTATCATGTGAAAACATAGAGCAGCCATCTTTAGTTCTAGTGCACAGAAGCAAAGTTTTCCCATCAAGCAAAGAATAAGTCACGTCACGTGAGTGTGACAGACGCATGCAAAGAAAAATTCCCGCGTTGCGGCGGCCATTATTTAGATACTCAAGTTACGGTTAGTAGAAAGCACATTGAAAAGCTTCCCCTAGATACTAGAAATGTCGTGTGGTGCATTATTAGTAGTACAAAACATGTTTATTAGTGCATTACGGTTTATTTCGAGAGGGTTGAATACAAGCATGTCTCTTTACGTGCAAAACCTTACTCCATCACCCTTCCTTGCATCATCTTACACCTCTTTTACTATACCAAGCGCCCAAAACAAGCCTTTCCAAACTCTTCCCTCTGACTCTTCCCCTCCACATCCCTGTTTACTCATCCCAAGCCTCCTCCTACTATGACCTCCAAAACAAACAAAAAAGAGTCTAAATCCTTCACTCTTCTATCCCTCCACTAATCAAAATAACAGACTAACATGTCTAGTTCTCAGATTTCATATTTCACTATACTAATTCACCACTAATCCTTTATGGGTTCCAGTGTGGCGTGCTACTCATCTGAAAAGCGCTTCAACAACTCATCAAGGGTAGCAAGCACTATACAAATGCAAACCTTTTTCCCTCTTCTATCCCTCCCCTACCCTTCTCGAGCCAAATAACTGACTAAGATATCTACCACTCAAATTACTTTCATATTTCACTATACTAATTCACTACTAATCCTTTATAGGTTCCGGAGTAGTGTGCTACTCGCCGAAAAAGAACTTTGACGCCTCGTCATGGGTAATAAGCACTATATAAATGCAATTACAATACAATACAATCTTACACCCCTCCGCCCCCGAGGTCGGGACTTTCAGACACTAGTAGCCCTTCCTTTCCTTCCCATGCCCTTGAACTGGTAATAGACCTTTGGATGGTTCCCACAGGAGCCTCAAGCTTATCAAGGCTGTCCAATATTAATGAGAGATTTTTAGATAACACACTATCAAAGTGACTTAATAATAGCTCTAAATCTAGGTTAGATAATACTGTAAGGTCAGATGATATAGTCGTGGTCTTAGAAGCACTGGTCTTAGATACATTAGTAGGAATTGGAGTGCTACAGTTAAACCCCCCTTGATGTATATCCTGAGATTTTTATTTTATCTAATGCTTGCACCAAGGGATGACACCACATATTTCTTCTTTTTCTTCCTTTTGACCGGTGGTCCAATCGATGGTGACACTGGGTGGTGGGGTGGGGACTGCATGGCAGGTGGAAATTCCACTACTGTTTCTGCCCTAAGAAAACTATCTAGCTGAATGTCCCCAGACACCCTACAGAGGGTTGAGTTTGAATTCAAGACTATAGATGCTTTCCCCTCCAAGGACAGATGTTGTTCTACTACAGAAATGTCCTTGTCTGTTATTCTAGCTACCCATATTAAGATGCAGTCGAAGGAGGAGTTCTGATGACTCATAGGTTTACCCTCCTTGTCTCCCATTAGCTTCTGTTTTGCCATTTCAAAAGTCACAGTCTCAAAAGTCACAGTCTTAAAGGGATGGAAGCCTTGTAAAAACTACTTGTAATGAGGGCAGACTTACGGAGTTGTGTAAACAAGGAACAGGAAAGCCATGGGGGTGGCCCAGCCCAGCCTCGTTCAGCCGCAGACGGGCACAGATGGGCCCGCCCTCGGCCTGGGCTTCCCCCAGGAGCTTCCCGGTTGCTTCCGTGCTTGTCCTGTGCTGCGGAGGTGCCCAGCCGCCACATACTCAGCAGGGCCTCCAGACCGACTCCTCTGCTGGCCTACGATTCATTCAGGACCGGCCAATTTTGAACCAATACGGAATTCTTGATCCACCGCGGATACCTGTTTTCTTTCAGGATCTTCGATCCCAAGCTGGACGTCTAGAGACCGGGACCTGTCATCCCGCCATGCTTTCTGCCTAACCGCTGACTGTTTAATTAGATTCCCGAGATTATACACGCTTGGTCCACCCTTGTTTACAACCATAAAGAAAAGCACCATCCTTGTGTGCATACCACCGACACATAACACAGCACCCGCTAAATTGAACAGCCCTGTCCTGAAGACGATCCCAAACTCAAGAGGATCTAAATGTTGTCGACTACACAGCACAAAATATGGTGCCACTTTCTTATGACTCATTGCAAAATTAATACTAATCACTTGTACAATTTAGATCATTCTTGAGTCATATGTTCCCATTCACTGTATATAATCTACACTATTGTTCACTTTGCGCCGTTCACGCTGTCCACCTTATCACTTGCATCGCCACTTATGTCACTTGCACATTTTTAGCACCAAGTGGAAATTTGGGTTGTTTGATACATCCTATAACAGTGCTGCTTTAACTGTATTCTTCCCTACCTACTATTGGTTGTTTAAATAATTGATGAATAACAATCCTAATATCTAAAAATGAAATCAAGTCTCCTTATTTCGTTTGCGGTAATGTTTTCAACATACATGCATAATTGTCTTTACAACAATACCTGTTGGGATACTGTTTGTTTTTTCAACCAGCTTGTTTTAAGACATCCGGAGGACTAGCCCCGCCCCCCACGCCACAGAGAGTGCTGGGGGACCAAGTCCCACACCAACAACCTCGAGCCAAAAAAGTGCAGCGGACCCCTACCGGCCCAAAAGGTACACCGTCCTGCACTGTGGGTGCGCCCAGCTGGTTTTAAGATGTCAGGAGGACTAGCACCGCCTCCCGCACCGCCGGCGCCACAGAGAGTGCTGGGGGACAGAGTCCGACCCCAGCAACCAGGAGCCAAGAAAGTGCAGCGGCCCTCCACCTGCCCGAAAGGTAAAGCATCCCCAATGATACTGAATTTGTTTACACCACCTCCTCAGAAGAATTCTTGCAAGGAAGACAGTAGTGATAAGTGAATGAAATATGTACTTAAACATGAAACTCGAATTTTGTAATTTTAATATGGTTTTACTCTTATTGATAAATCTTGGCATGCTAAAGTATAAAAAGGAATACCCCCCCCTCTCCTTAACCCTGCACATAGCACAACCTCAGACCCTAGTTAGTTAACTTTAATCGGATATCTAGCACCGCCTAAGACTTCGGTAAGGAGTTTTACAGATTTTGGGAAGTTGTTATAGCTTGCCTGTACTATTTAATTCTTTCTGTTGTTTAGTCATGTTGTTTCACATAATACCTCACCTGTTGTCTCTGGGGAACGCCTTACTTATTAGCCCAAAAATAGGGCAAGATACCCTTAGCGAAGCCTGCTTGTCTCCATGGAATACTCATTCCGAGGAATGCAGCAAAGTCTCACATGTCACATCACAGCTCCGACAAAATATTTTTATACAGCATTGTGTTTTGAGGTTGGAATTTTCCTGAGCTTTGAGATGTTGACATAGATGAGCACAAGTAGAAAAAATTTGGCAATGCTAATAGCATTTGTATACCAGATGCAAAATCATGTGCATGTGTAAATACACATTTAGACAATTTGCTAAAAAGGATGCAAAAACTCAGGAAACATCCATAACGAAATAAAAATAAATATTTATAGATTTGAGACTTTTGTATCAAAACATGTATTTGGTTAATTTGCTGTGATTTTTAAACCCCTTCGCTGCTAGGCCTTTTCCCCTCCTGTGCTAAGCCTTTTTTTTGGCGATTTGGGGTAGTGCGCGCTTAGGCCCCTGTAACTTTTTGACCACATAAGGTATCCACGCCAAATTTGCGTCCTTTTCTTCCAACATAATGTGGATTCTAAAGGTGCCCAGGGTTTGTGGATTCCCGCACACAAGTGAGGTATCATTTTACTCGGGAGAACAAGGGGAACGCTGGGTGGTAGGACATTTGTGCCGGCACGGAGATCCCACGCAAATAAGTTTGGAAAAGTGATTTTCTTACCTAATTTTAAAGTTTGCAAGGATTTCTGGGTAGGAAAACATTGGGGGAACCATGCATGCCATACCTCCCTGGACTCCCCCGGCTGTCTACTTTTCAGAAGTGTTTGGGTTTGGTAGTTTCACAAGTTTGCCGCCGAGCCCCGGGCCAAAAACTCAGCGGCCCTCACCCCCCCAAAAAGAAGGTAGTTTTGCTATAGGTTATTTTTAAGTCTCCACCGTACGATTTGGGCCTTTTCCTGTTGCAGCCACTATGCCTACCCACGAAAGTGAGGTACCATTTTTTTTGGAAGACCTAGGGGAAAGCGGGGTGGGTGGAAATTTGTTGATCCACGCAGATTCCAGACCTTTCCACCAAGGAAATGTGAGGAAAATGCGGGGTTTTTTTTACAATTTTTTAGCTTTGCAAGGGATTCTGGGTAACAGAACCTAGTGGGAGCCAGTTGAGTCACCCCATCTTGAAGTCCCCTGGGTGTTTAGTTTTCAGAAATGTATAGGTTTGCTAGGTTTCCCTAGGTGCCGGCAGAGCTAGGGTTCAAAAACAAAAGGTAGGCACTTTGCCAAAAAAGGGCCCGTTTTCAATGCGAAATTGCGGTGCGAACACGTTGCGTTTTGCGCTGTTTCCTGTCGCAGGCACTAGGCAGACCCAGGCAAGTGAGGTACCATTTTTTTCGGGAGACCTGGGGGAACGCGGGGTGGGTGGAAATTTGTGTGAGCCCAGTGATGCCACACTTTTAAACACAAAAATGTTTGGAAAAAAAAATCAGCTACATTTAAAGTTTGCTAGGGATTCTGAGAAAAGGAACATTGGAGGATCCATGCAAGCCATACTCCCTTGAAATCCCCCGGATGTCTACTTTCCAAAAAGTATGGGTATGCTAGGTTTCCCTAGATGGCAACCGAGGAAGGAGTGAAAAACCCATGTGACCCACCTAGCTAAACCAATTAGCTTTGACAAAATTTGTTGTTTACTTGTGCAGCGTTTGGGCGCAATATTGAAAGGAAAATATGACGGACATTGTGAGTTTTGCAGGATATTGTGGATACAATTAATTGTTAGATTTCACCAGAGAGACATGACCATGTAGTCTCATGGGTTTTCAACAATATCTACAATTGGCAGGTTATTCGTAAGCGGAATGTACCCCTTGGCACAGAGACTAAGAAAAACAAGATCCCTACACAGCCATCTATTCCTCAAACACACACACATACTGGTTGGATTTGGCACGAGGGCGAGTGATGGTTCAGTATATATAATTTTATTAACAAGAGATTTCACAAAAATGAAATGCACTGTCAATTACATGGACAAAAAAACTAAACCAATGACTCGCAGCTTGTGAGCTGTAAAGCCACCTCAAGGCATCAACCGCTTTACAGGCCATTCACACATCTTTCATACCTGACACACAGAAGACCATTCACACCACCAGGCACAAAAGCAACACATCACAACATTTACAAAAAAAGTGACAAGGTGCGTCCTGCAAAAAAAAAAAACTACACAGACATCAAGTTTTCAAACACACACACATACTGCTTGGATTTGGCACGAGGGTGAGTGATGGTTCAGTATATATCATTGTGTTAGCACGTGATTTCACAAATAATGAAATACACTGTTAATAATGGAAAGGACAAGAAACTGAACCATTGACTCACAGCTCGTGAGCTGTAAAGCCACGACAAGGCACCAAGCGCTTTACAGGCCATTCATACACCTTTCATACATGTGACACATACAAAACATTCACACCGCCAGCCGCGGACCCATCACATTACTACACTTCCACCAGCAGACAACGCCAAATAAGGGCCCATCACTTTCACATGCCCACATTCCTGACACAGCAACTACACAAACTCATGGATTTCATGGAGTGGCACTCAACTAGCACTGTGTGTAGTAACCAGCATTAAGTCACTTCCCACACACCGCCAGCCAAGCACCAGTCCACGCACACCACCTGCCAAGCACCAGACCACACACACCGCCAGTCAAGCACCAGACCACGCACACCGCCAGCCAAGTACCAGTCCACATACACACCGACAGAAAAGCACCAGTCCACAGACACCGCCAGCCAAGCACCAGTCCAGGCACACCACCAGCCAAGCACCAATCCAAACACAACACCAGGCAAGCGCAAGACCACACACACCGGCAACCAAACACCAGACCACGCACACCACCAGCCAAACACCAGTCCACACACACCACCAGGCAAGCACCACTCCACACACACCGCCAGCCAAGCTCCAGCCCAGGCACACCACCAGCCAAGCACCAATCCCAACACACCACCAGGCAAGCGCAATACCACGCACACCGCCAACCAAGCACCAGACCACGCACACCGCCAGCCAAGCGCCAGTTTACAGACACCGCCAGCCAAGCACCAGTCCACAGACACCACCAGCCAAGCGCCAAACCATGCACACCGTCAGACAATGGACACTACACGCAAACCAACATCATACTTCAGTTTTTTTTCAATACAAATAAAAAACAAAAACAAAGTGCAAATTGATACAAATCTACTAACATAACAACAATACAATACACTACACAAATGCCAACTTTGAAACTGAACAATACGTTTTAAAGAATAGAGACCAGCCTGTTCACTTTACCACTCATGGATACTCCCCAAATTTTTTTTGTGTGTGGTACATTCTAAAACAAGCATGTACACACAGCCTAGGGTTATAAGGACAGTCGGGGCAGTACATACGAACCTCCTTCCGCAAACCTCTTCACCAACAGACTCTACATCTCTGACTGGGAAAGTCTTTTGAGGTTGTAGGAGGAATTTGATCAGGAAAGTGGTGATCTTTCAATCTGGCAACATCCTCCACCACTCCAACTCTGGGACCACTTGCCTGTTCCACTAAAACAAGGCTGCCTATGACAGACTCCTGAAACTTTACAAAAGTCATCTTTGACCGAGGACAAGATTGCTGGAACACAACAAAAGCATTAAAGGTTGCCAAGTGAAAAAGATGGATAGTCAACTTCTTGTACCAAATGTAAGACTTATGAAGAGCAGCATACGGTTCCAACCTCTGATCTACTCTGTCAACACCACCCATGTGCCTATTATAGCCCATAATGCACACAGGTTTGCGGGCTTCTGCAACCTGACCCCAAACAGTCACCGCTTCAGTGCTTTCATCATGTATGGAAGTCAACATGTAGACATTTGTCCTGTCTGAAAACTTCACAGCTAAAAGCTACTCACAACGCAATGCACTGCACTGTCCCCGAGCAAGCTTTTGACAAACAAGTTCTTTTGGGAAACCTTTATGGTTAGAGCGGATTGTGCCACATGCAACAGTGTCCACTTTGGCCAATTCCCTGAACAACCGCACACCAGTGTAAAAGTTATCTACATATAAATTATGGCCTTTGTTAAAAAATCCTCTACCAAGTTCCCACACAATTTTCTCAGTCACTCCAAAAGTGGACGGACAACCAGGGGGGTTAATCTGGGATTCCTTACCGGTGTACACCCTAAAATTAGAGACATATCCAGTCCGACAGTCACGCAGCATATAAAGCTTAATTCCATAGCGTGCCCTCTTACTAGGAATGTATTGCCTAAATACCAAGCGGCCCTTGAACAACACCAAAGACTCCACTGCAATTTCTTTCCCAGGAGCAAAGATCTCAGGAAATCGATCAACAAAATGATCAATGACAGGTCGAATCTTGAAAAGACTGTCACAATCAGGGTGATCTTGTGACAAGGCTAAACCATTGTCAACAAAATGCATCATCCGAAGCAGAAGCAAATACCTATCATGACTCATGACTGCCGGAAATATAGCTGTTGCCATCAAGGGACTAGTAGACCAATATGAAGCCATTGATGGTTTCCTAAGCAAGCCCATCAAAAAAGTTAAACCCAAAAACTTTTTCATCTCCTCCAAATTTGTGAGAGTCCACCGGGTAGCTCTAGCGTGGGGCTTAAGGCTGGCACTGTTCTCCCTCAAAAACTGTTCTGCATACAAATTAGTCTGCTCTACAATCTCTGCCAAAAACACATCATCCATAAACAACTTGAAGAAATCAATTGGCAAAAAGTTTTCAGTGTTCACCCTACACCCTGGAACACCAGTACATTCAGGCAATGCTGGCTGCACCATGCCTGGGGCAACCCAGAGGTCAGAACTTTCAACGACAAGTCTTGCAGCCTCAGGCTGCCGCCTAACAGCCTCTTGCCTCACTACACCAACTGGAACACCCCAGATGCCTCTTGCCGCACTATCGGCACAGCAATATCCTCCTCTAACACAGGCACTTCATCCACACCAAAAGTAGCTTCATCAGCACTCAGGGTATCTTCATCATCAGACGATGCCATGTGGAGAGAAAACTCATCACCAGAATCTTCACCTCCCACCTCTGCCTCAGAATCAGAGTCACTCTCAGCACCATGGTCAGAGGAAGAATTAAAAAGCATTCCAACAACTTGCTGAGCGGTAATCCGGCGACTAGCCATTATGCTCACTAAAAAAGGAGACTGCACAAACAACTCAACAACCAACACTGTGCAAAGTAGGTAAAGAAATGTAAGCCTTTATCACAAAGATCTATAAACTGAATAACTACACAATTCACTTACAAAATACAGCCACACTCACCAGCACCAACTCTGCAAAGACACAGCAAATAGTCAACGATATCCCACTAGAAAAAAGAAAAAAGCACTAATGCAAAACATGTTTACAATCAGAAAAAACAGAAACAGAACATACTGGTAGTATTACACACTTTGCATAAAACACATTTACATTGAAATAGTACAAAAAAGGTCTCTTACCAAACACATGCAACTACGCAAACAGCAGAACCACTAGTAACAAAACCGCACACTCCAACAGCCTAAAGAGCAAAAGCCTAGAACAAGAACAAAAAAGGGGAAATTAAAACATTACACTTTACAAGAAAAACAATACACATTATAACAAGCTATGTCACAGGCTATGTCACTACACAAAAAGGGACAGAAAGGCTGATTACACATAAACAAATATATGTCCCCTGGAAGCAAGCACAATATTTATTTTCAAATGGTGCCCCCAGGAGGCGACCCTTGCCCAAGGGGTCGCTTCCATTTAAAAATAAAAGAATTCCCTGATGTCTAGTGGGGTTTTCAGCCCCTCCTGGGGGCAGAAAGGCCAAATTTAAAAACCAATCTGAACCCAGAGGGGGCAGAATATACTTTAAAAAAAATGTAGGCCCAAGGAAGCAACCCTTGCCCAAGGGGTCGCCTCCAATTTTACTAATAAAAAATTCCCTGGCTCTAGTGTGCTTTTCTACCCCCAGGTTTCAGAATTGTCCAACAAAAACGGGCCGATCTGTCCCTAGGGAGGGCAGAAAAGTCTGAAAAAAAATGTGCCCCCTTAGGAAGGGACCCTTGCCCAAGGGGTCGCTTCCAGTTTTGAATAAACTGAAAATCCCTGGCTCCAGTAGGCTTTTCTGCCCCCCCCCCGGGTGCAGATCGGCCAAAAAACGGCTGATCTGACCAAGGGGGGGCAGAAAAGTCTGAAAATAAATTTCCCCCTCGAAGGAAGCGACCCTTGCCCAAGGGGTCGCTTCCGATTTTGAAATGTTTGCAAATCCCTGGCTCTAGTGTGCTTTTCTGCCCCCTCTGGGTGCAGATCGGCCAAACAAACGGCCGATCTGACCCAGGGGGGGCAGAAAAGTCTGAAAATAATTTTCCCCCTCGAAGGAAGCGACTCTTTTTGATAATATTGCCAATCCCTGGCTCCAGTGGGCTTCTCTGCCCCCCCCCCGGTGCAGATCGGGCATAAAAACGGCCGATCTGCCCCAGGGGTGGCAGAAAAGCCTGCAAATAAATTTGACCCCCTACGGAAGCGACTCTTGCCCAAGGGGTTGCTTCCTGCACACATTGATGCACACACAAACAATCCCTGGTTTCTAGTGGGGCATTCCTGGTGCACGATCGCGACGCTGTGCGCGATCGTGCACCAGGAATGCCCTGCATTGGGATATCAGGAGAGAGGAAACAATGTTTCCTCCCCCCGATGCCTCAAGGCACTAAAAAACAGCCCCCCCGCCCCACCGGAGGACAAAACTTACCTTCACTTGCTGGATGCGCTGGAAAGAAATGGCTCCCAGCGTGTCCAGCACTTCCTGATGACGTCGGCGCGCGCGGTACGCGCTGACGTCATCAGGAAGCGGGGGGGGGCGGGGGTGGCAGCGGAAACTCTTCCACTGCCACCCCCGCTTGATGCATGAAGATCGGTGCCCCAGGGGGGGAGCACCAGCGCTCCCCCCGGGGGCTGTGCTGATGACGGAGCGGTTCCGTCATCAGCACAGCCCAACCGATGCTGATGACGGAACCGCTCCGTCATCAGCATCAAAGGGGTTAAATAATATTTTTTAAATGGTTTTACAGATTTTACAGCCAATACCATTGTGAAGGTCATGCAAACAAATGAACATGTATTTAGAAATTACAAATCCGCAGAAGGAATAAGGAAAACAAATGAAAAGGGCAGACATAATGAGCCATCTTGACCCGCACCGTATCCCTCACACATCCCAGGCCTCAGTATAACCCACCTTTCTGATGCTAGGATTATAACAAAGAAACAGTGTGACCACAGATATGAGGTAAGGTGAGGTAAGGTGAACTGTAACCATTGTCAACTGGATCAAAGTCAAACCTGGTGGTCATACCACGGTGGTCATGTCTTCACAATCCCTCAACCGTAGTTGTTGTCGTCTCCTACAGAGATTAGAAGGAGAGAAGATAGATAAGGGATACAAATATTCCATGACCTATGGGTTCAGCATTGCTATATAGGAGTCCCAGATATGATCGAACAAGTGCATGTGGTTTTTCACTTATACATACGTCTTTAATAAGTGGCAAATCTATAAAGATCGGTTAACCATTTTTAGAACGTCGGTGATGCTGGAGATCACCAGTGTGGCAGTATACATACCTTAGCTACGCTGAAAACCGTCGGCATTCATCTCCACCAATGGGAGGTGGTGTGCTCTATATTGGATATATCATGCAAGATGGCAAGTCTAGCCGAGTCCACGAAATGAAAGAGACTAATGCCGTGCATTGATCACCATTCCGCATTACAGGAACGGGTCATGTGTGTGCAGGACCCAAATAAACGATAAAGGTCACATTCCTGTGTTGCACATCTGCAACACATCATTGGGCACTTATCAGGCTTTTTTCTGCTGGATGGAGAGCAGAGCCAATTATTTAGAACCTTAAAGTATAAGCACTTTGGTTCGGCTTCCGTTAGGGCAGGTCATGGTGATTCATGAACTCCACTCAATTCTCATTGGTGTAGTTAACATTCAATGTCATTTGCCAGTATGTTTTAATCTCTAGTTGTGTACGATTTATCTATGAGACTGATACAAAATTGGAGACTGTGTCCTCAGATGTTCCCCATGTCCTCAATTACTTCAAAATAGGCTCCCTGGGAGGGCTGATGGGAACCCTTTTAGCCAATGCCACAGTTGGCAATACTTCCAATATTGTGACCTCAGTAATGAGTACCTGCTTGAGTATGCACGTATTGTCATTTATAAAGCACAAAGAGGGAGCAAGGGAGTATCATTGCTTTGATTGGTGTAGGTACAGACTATTGTGTACTGTATAATAAGAGACAAGACTACTGGGCCCTAAATCTTGAGGGCAAGGAAACCAACAGATAAGTGCTTATAGGTAAGATTTTCTGTTCTTAATACCACACCTTCGTACCTTGAAGATATGTATATCACCAAGATACATATACGTGAAGATAAGGATATAAAATCTAGTTTTACCTATAAGCAATTATCTGTTGGTATCCTTGCCCTCAAGATTAGGGGCTCAGTATTCTTGTCTCTTCATATTCAGTACACAGTAGTCTGTACCACTTCCTACACCGATCAAAGCAATTATACTCCATTGCTCCCTCTTTGCGCTTTATAAATGTACGAAGGTGTGGAATTAAGAACAGAAAATCTATGTTTATCTACATTGTTCGACCCGGGATCCCTGGTTGGCTGAGGTAGGTACCTTAGGCCAAATAGGGACACGCATTTCCACGTCAGGGAAAGGAAGGTCACCTTCTGAGATAGCCCTCGCTTACCCCCTCAGTAGCTTGGCATGAGCAGCCAGGCTTATCTACAAGGCAAATGTGTAAAGTATTTGTAACCACGCTCACAGCAACCCAATTATGACACCACAAATAAACTCCACACAAGTTTTATCAAAACGAGTATACATTTTATATGAAAAGATATACGATAAGACCACACGATATAAATCCAACATATGAATATGTGTACTATTTCTCTTGGCCGGTTGTTAGGCCAGCCAGCCCTTGTAAGTTCTGGCAATATTAATGAGCACTTCAAAATATTTAACTTTAATCCTAAAATCATGCTATGCAGTTCGTAATGTTAGAATCAGGCACTTTGCAATGTAAAAATAATGCAATGCGTTACACAATACTCAGGCACTTTGCAATGTAAAACCAAGGCAATGCGTAACGCAACAATCAAGCACTCTGCACTGTAAGAATAATGCAATGCGTAATACAACCACCAGGTACGTCGTTATGCAGAAATAAGGAAATGCGTAATACACTACTCAGGTAGTTTGTCATGCAGAAACAATGCAATGCATCATACGACAATCAGATAGTTTGTTATGCAGAAATAATGACATGCGTCATACACTAATCAGGTAGTTCGTTATGCAGGAATTTGCGTAGTACACTTATCCGGTACTCCATTATGCAGAAATGATGTAATGTGTAATACGACAATCAGGTACTCCATCATGCAGAAATCAGATAATGCGTAATACACTCCGGCACCAATCACGGTGCCTCAGGTGGTCTCTCCGCCCCTTCTTCTAACTCGCAGTCAGCCTCTATCAACAGTTGCCCCCAGCACAGGTATGGTGTAACAAAAAGTGCAGCTTTGCACTCCAGTTCTGCCACTGCCTTGGCAATACGGGCCACGATACGAGCCAAAGCAGAGGCTCGCGCTGGCAGAACAAAAGAGAGGCTGAGAGGGGCGCAAACTCACTTTCCTCTCCTCGACCAACGGTTTGGGCCTCCGAACAATCTTTGGGTATTAGCAATGGCGGGCTTGGGCCGGCAGCTCTGTTCCCCTGGGGCTGCAGGTCCGGGACGCTACTGCTACAAAGATCTCAGGCTCCCACAGGGTACACGCACACATTGTTGTTGAGACTCCCTTGAGCTTCGGGTGCACGATCACCGGGCACTCCCCATGAAGGTCTTAGGTCGCACGAAGAACACACGCACAGCGTCACTGAGACTCACTTTAACTCTAGGTGCATGTTAACAAGGCAATCCTCACGAAGGTCTCACGCTGCACAAAGCACACACCCACAGTGTCGATAAGGCTCACTTGGACTCCGGGTGCATGATAAAAAGGCAATCCTCACGAAGGTCTCACACTGCACAAGCACACACATACAGCATCAATGAGACTCACTTGGATTGCGGTGCACACGATAACTGGACAATCCTCACAAAAGGTTCAAGCTGCATAAAGCACACACACAGACAGCATCGCTGATCCTTGCTTAGACTCCAGGTGCCCAACTTACGAGGGTCTCAGACTGCAACAAGCACACGCACACAGAGTCACTGAGACTCTCCTAGAAACTGTTGTGTTCCTGTGTTTCTGCAACAGGGAGCCAGCTCACCTCGGGCCCATAGGGATAAGTTACTTAAGGCAGTGGGACACAGCACACAACAAAGTCCCTTTAGCCTTCCCTTGGTGAAAACAGCAAACTGCAGGCCAGCCGCAGAAAACACAGCAAGGGTCATTCCCTTCCTTCAGTCTCTTCAGTTGTTTCTTCCTTGGCAAATGTTTCTCTTGACCACGAAGTAGCTCCAGTCTTGTTCAATCTTGATCAAGCCATTCTCCAAAGTTCAGGGACTTCAGCTCTCATAGTTATACCCCTCAATGACTTTGAAGTCTTTGTGCTCAGGGGGCACTGACCCCTGTTCAAAAAACGAATTTCGTTGTGTGCACTGCATCACTAAATGCGATGCAGTGCGCGCAACGAAATTTGATTTATTAATGTATATGTTTACTTACCTGTTAAAGTCCGTAATCCATACATTACAACCCCCCACCCTGCCCCTCCCCCTCCCTACGTCACCGCCCTGCAGTTACACCAACCACCGGCCGTGGCTGTCTAGGGGAAAAGCTAAAAGTTTAGGGAACTTTAGCCAAAAAGGGCCAAGTCCTACATACATGCACTTAACTCTTCGATATTTTGGGCACAATATTTTTGTAATTTGATATTCACTACACGATATTCCAGACTACAACTGGTCAGATCATTATACAAGATAATGATCAATATATTGCAGGGAAAGAGGATCACAAATACAGGGCCTGAGTGTGCGTGAAGGATAAGATGTTCCCAGTGGCCTGGCTCTGCCCTGAAGTGCTGGCCTTCTGGGAGGCCTTTTTTCGAGAACCGGAGCACAAAACAGGTATTACATTAGATGCAGATCTGTTTATAGCCCTACTGGGATACACCAAAGACATTGGGAAACCACACCACAACCGCTAACGGTGGGGCTGTTGTTGGCCAAGCGCTGCATAGCGATACGTGTGAGAGCAGGCAAGGCCCTTTGTACCAGCATCCTGTGGTAGCCCTTACTCTATGAATGATTAAAAAAACAGCCTCTTATATAGGGGGAGGCCTATTTTCCTCTACTGCCTAAAATTCCTTCACCCAGACCTGTCCACAGAAGAGCCAACTGAGGAGGTCAGAGAGGTCAGGATGCTGAAACTGGAAGAGAATGAGATAGGTGTCATTGGGCGTTTGAGAGAATTGAGTTTGCCCCTATGTGCTATTCCTGCAACACCAATGTCTTCACTCATCTGCTTTCTGTGGGGGTGAGCTGCAGGAGAGGAAGCAGTTGGAGCTACCAGGAGCTTTGAGGAGGAATGAGAGGTACAGCACCAATGGTATAGGGGGCACAGTGGTTAGTCGTGGCCTCCTGAGGTGGAGATCTGGATCAGTGTCATTCTGAAGCCCTAAATAGGCGCAAGCGGCTGTGCACCAGCCATTCAGCTGCCCTGGCCCACCTCGCAGTCTTCTTAAGTGCTTTAGAGGTTGTGTGGGCCCATGAAATGCCCATTTATCATTATTTACCATGTGCTGGTCAGAGCCATGTGTATAGAGTTTTAGTGCTCTGTGCATCCTTCTGCATTGCTCGCTATGGCAACAGCATAGTGAAGCAACAATGCATTTGAACACAAATAGCATCTTCGGGAGGAGAGAGAGGTACTTAGGCCTTGGAGAAGGGAATAGATGTCTGTTATCAATGCAGTAGGTGCAGTGACATCAGGTGAAAGGAGTGAGGGGTCTAATGCCTAAACAATTATGGCTATTTTTAACCTCTCAACGCGGACAGGGTGTTGGCACACTGCTTCCTAATTATGGCTGGCTCTATCTATCCAACTGGGCAGAGGGGGTTGTGGGTCTATTTACCCAGCCTCCATTAGGGCCTATGTCACCCTTGCTATGCCACTGGCCCTGGAAGCCGCTAGCTGGATTAGATTGTTTTTTTCAGATGGTGTGTCAGGAAGGTGGTAACTCAGATTTCCTGCTGCACTCTCGAAACTTGACTTTTACATACATATCAACATGTCTCTTTCTTATTTGCAAATACTCACTTCCAGTGAGCCCTTTGGTATCGAACTTCGGAGACCCTGCTCTCATTTCAATGGCTCCCAGAGTCAGTGTGGGCAAATTATTTTGCCCACACGTTAAGGGTAAGAGGAGAGAACACTTATTGTGTGAATACTCTCAAAACGTTCTAATAAGCTCCAGTAAGGAACGCCCCAGTCTGCATGGTGTCTAACGTTCACAGGCCTACCAAACCAGTCGGTTATCACACAGTGTAATAACTAAAAACAAGACTAAGTCCCAAGCTATTGGTGAACACCTATAGACAGCTCAAAAAATGCACTTCTTCGATCAAGTGCCCTACTGATTAGATTTCATTCTCCCTGCTCTCCCCCTCCCACCAATGTTTATAAAAACCCTTGGAACTTTTTCAAGTAATTTCTGATGTCATGATCTGCTAATTCACTTAACGAGTGAAGTTCTCTAATTCATCATCTCTATGAGCTTATTCTGCCCCCGCCCTGCTACTGGACTTTGCATTTACTTTTGCCAAATCCTGTGCAGCTGTTCCAGAGTCACCTTTCAGCTTAGTTACCTACCTTGGATGTCACCAAACACAAAGGAGGCGTGAGGAACTCAGGTGAGTTGCGGCAGTGTCACTGCACACATGGGTCAGATTCACAAAGCTTTTTCGGTGGACGACTTTTGGCTAACTACGAAAGCGTGAGTGTTTTAGAAGGATTACTCTATTGTCAGTAAAGCATGGACGCCCTGTGCCCAGGCTCAGCTTTCTGCATCTTGCTGTCTGTTGACCGCTTCTCTGTAATATTTACTGCCCTAGCGTGAACACGAGCTCTCTCGGTGCTTAACTTGTATAATTAATAAATAAATAAATAAATAAGTAAATAAATACGTTTTTGTTTCCTAGTTTTTTTTTGTGACACTGAATACTAAGCCTGTTTAGTCTAGAATCCACATCATGTCTCTTTCTTCCAATATCCTACACTTCCTGTACCCAGATCTAAATTCGGCGGGTGCTTTTTCATCCCTCACTTCCTCTTTCTCACTAATTTCATATCATCCACTTCCGCCCTCATTCTCCATTGTCTGCCCTTTTCTCTTTCATTCTGGTCATAGTCTGATATTGCCACATAAGTACCAATTGTCCACACCTGGATCCACCGGTCTAAATCAATCACCGGTTAGGATCCCTTGAACTTGTTCAGGTCAGTGCACTTTAAAGTTTTGTGCACAAATCAATCCAAACTACATTCTGCGCTGCATTTAATATCCCTACCCCCTCTACTACCTGGTGCAGTGTTTCCATGCGTTACCAATGTTCAGTTGTCGATAAATCATGAAGCAACTGAATGCAAGTAAAAGCCCTAGAAACCTTGAGCCTTTTATTACAAAAACATCAATTTGCGAACAACAACAATTGACTTGTGATAAAGAAAATACACTTATGAAGAATCAACTCTATGCATGGCAGAAACACATCAATTAACGACAAATACGCATCTCTACCTTACAAAAACGTATAGACTTGTGACGATAATGGCATTATTAATGAAAAAAACATTTAATTTGTGACTCATATGTGACAAAAATAAATAGCTACAGGGACGTATTTGAATGCACTTACTAAGAGTCTGCCTCTCTTCAACCAACAACTGATCTTTCATAGGTTAAGTCAAGCATCCCAACATGAATAGACATTACCTCAAAAGGACACTTCACATTCTTCTAATCTATAGGCGTTCCCTAGAGTTGACTCAGGGATAGGTGTTGAACTTCGCCCTTTTTGGCTAAAGTTCCTTAAACTTTTTGCCTTCCTCCTAGACTTTTTTCTGACATAATGTTGCCGACTTAGATGCTTTGGGCAATTTGCCACTGCTGTTCAGTGTCAAAGTGCAAGTGTTCCCTGTATAAAGTGTTATGGTAAATGGTTGTCCATAATTGGTATGTTTGTCTTACTAATAAAGTGCACTATGTGTGCCAGGGCTGGCTATGCAAATGCTACTAGTGGGCCTGCAGCACTAATTGTGCCACACACACAAGGCACGAGGCGCAAAGTACTACAGGATTTCTGGAAGACTGCCGTGTTGTCCGAGGTACTGTTTACGAGGTGCACTGTGATCGCAATGCCCGCAGCGTGAAACATCGTCCACGCTGCTTCATTGGTGTTTGTGGCCCGAGCTGTCATCATAACTGAGGCTGTGAGTGAGGATCACCGGCGCCGGCCCGAGCTGCAACGTGCTAAAGGATTTCTTGAAGCTAAGAAAGCGGCAAGGTGAAAGGGATCGTGATCGTTGTTCACCAAGAGGTATTTTTTTTGTTTGTTTTTTTTGTTAAAGTTTCACAAACCTTTATTGGCATAAAAAAAAAGGAAGACACAGCCAGAGCGCCTACAACCCTGGGGCCGGCGGCAGGCAGTCATCATGTTGCATAGTGTTTCAGTGATTACACAGCCCATCAGCCGACAACCCAGAGGTCCGACGGCAATGCAAATGCTGATATACATGGTACCAGCTGCATCGTGGAGAATCTGCAAATACTTCTGTTTGAGCCTCGTCTGAGAGTACATAAGTACCCGGCATCTCGGTAATCTGCCCAATGAAGGTAACATAACTTGACAATAAATACTGAGTAGACCATGCCAAAATTAAGCGCGGCATAGTCTAAGCCCCCCTCCCCCCAGTTCACGCACACAACACCACGCTCAGGAAAAAATCAAGTGTATCTGTATACAAACATACCCCATACTTCGTAGTGTCATGCACCGCGCTTTTATATCCATCACTTGAAACTGGGTCCCTTCCCAAGGCTCAACCACCTGCCTCAGTGAGACATGTCAGGAAGGCCGCGCCAACCGCGCAGTCCCTCACACAATCACTCCTGTTCATCACCTCCAGATTCACTTCTAGTATGTGGTAGCCCCCTAATCATCTATTCCTCCATTTCCCCAGCAGGATTCGTCTGGGTTGCATCGGCGCCATCTTCCGAAGCAGTATCCCCTCCTCGAGTGGCGTTAGTTAAGTAAGATTGATACAATCCCCAGAAGTTTTTCGGGCGACTCATGGGGGGTAACAGCTCACTATAGTGTTCAGTTTGTGTGCAACAATAAAGCATGTCTCGGGCCCAACGGGAGACAGCAGGGAGCGGTCCTCTCATCCAGCAGAGAGCCACCACCCTTTTTGCCATTAACATGCCCATATCCGTTAATCGCCGGACTGCTACCGGAAGTCCCCTAGAGTGACCAATGAGTGCCAGCGCAGGGTCCATAGGTAGCTCCACTTCCAGGATCCTACTTATTTCAGTAAAGATCTCCACCCAATAAGTCTGCACTCTCGGGCAACTCCAGGCCAAGTGCAAGAAATCCGCGATTGGAGCGCGGCACCTCTCGCAAGCTGGGGTAGGCCGGAGACCATATCTATGCAGCCTTTCAGGGGTGTAATATACCCTCTGGAGGAATTTGAAGTGGATCTGTCTGTGCTTTCCATTTAAGGAGATCTGTTTAGTGTTGACGCAACAGTATTGCCACATAGCATTGTCTATAGTCAATTCCAAATCTCTCTGCCATGCCATCCTAGCCTTGACTAACTGATGCTCCTCCTGTATTAATGCCTTCTTATATAAATTCGTCACTAACTTACACGGAGACCCCGTTTTGATAATGCATGTCAGCTCCGGAATCTCCGGGGGTTCCAGCAAGTTTGAAAAAGCACTACGCACTCTGTGATACTGGAATCGATGTAAGAGCGTGCAGCCTCTCCCTCACAAGTCAGCTGCTCCCAGGCTTTAACCTTGCCATCGCTAAAGAAGTCCCCAGCAAGGTGGACGCCAAGTTGTTTCATTGCATGGACCACTCCCTCCTCACGAATGGGGGGCAGCCACACCACCCAGTCCACAGGCATAAACGGCGAGTACAGCAGAACCATCCCTCGTCGGGCGAGCAACGCGTGCCACACGTGATTTGGGGATGTGAGGGAGTCGAGAATCCCAGTTCTGCGGTCTAACGGTAGGAAGACCGTGACCGGGAGGGCCAATGGTTTTGCGAATAGTCTCTCCAAGGTTGCATGTGGAATGCGCTGATCGCCATGCACCCACGTGTGCAGATGCGACGCCTGCGCCACCCGATAGTAAAGTTCCAAGTCAGGGGCACCGAGGCCCCCCTTGGCGTATGGGAGTGTGAGGGTCGTCCACTTCACCCTGGGCTGTTTGCCTGCCCAGGCAAGATGAACCATCAGCTGTGTCAAGCGGTGGAAGAATGCCTTGGACAGAACAATCGGGATGGTGTTAAAAAGGAACAGAAGTCTAGGCAAGACCACCATCTTCATTATGGCGATGCGCCCCATCAAGGAAAGAGGAAGCTTGCTCCAGGTTGCGACATCATCTTCTAGTCTGCTCATTACCACTCCGTAATTCTCCCTAAGGAGAAGCTCTTGGTCGGTGTGCAGGCGGACCCCCAAATATCTGACTGGTTCCTCCGTCCATTGAAGAGGGTAGTCCATGTCAAATTTATGAGTGACTGGCGTTACGGGGAAGGCCAACGACTTAGACCAGTTTAACCCCAGGCCCGAAAGGGGCCATAGTGGACAACTTCTCTAAGCACCGGTGAAAGATTATTTTCTGGGTCATGTACATATAACAGAGTTTCGTCTGCATACATGGAGATGATTATCTTGTATGTAGGGAAGCGTACTCCTCTGTCGCCATGATATTCTCTCAGAGCGCACGCCAATGGTTCCGCCGCCAGTGCGTATAACAATGGAGAGAGAAGGCAGCCCTGTCTGGTACCTCTAGAGATAGCAAAGGAGTCTGTCACCAGGTCACCGATTCGCACCCTGGCCGGGGGCTTGTGGTAAAGAGCACCTACCATTTGGAGAAACGATTCGCCCAGTCCCATCCGCCACAGGACCCGACTCAGGAAGGGCCACTCTATGGAGTCGAACGCCTTCTCCATGTCCAGAAACACGGCGACGGCCTTCGTATCCTGCTTGACATGCTGCATTGTGCCCAGCATCGTGCGTATATTGTAAGTTAGGTTCCGGTTGGGTATAAAACCCGCCTGCTCCTGTGCGACAAGGTCAGGGGCCAGTAGTGCCAGGCGAGTTGCCAACACCTTAGCATAGAGCTTAGAGTCTACATTTAACAAAGACAGTGGTCTATAGGAACCACATTCGTCACGCGCCTTACCCGGTTTCGGGATCGCTACAAGCTGTGCCTCCCTCATGGATCAAGGCATACTGCAGCCCACACAGATATCATCTAAAAGTGCAGACAGGTGGGGAAGGAGCTGCTCCCAAAAGGCTTTGTAAAATTCCACCGTGAGGCCGTCCATTCCCGGGGCACTACCAGAGCGCATGGATGCTAGGGCCTCTAAAATTTCCTCCTTCTCAATGGGGAGCATAAGAAATTCTCTGTGTGTGTTATTGAGCACAGGCAGGTCTATATGCTCCAAGTAGTCATTAATCTCATCCTCATGGCCCCCACTCTTTGAAGTGTAGAGGTCCGAGTAATATGTCCGGAAGATATTAGCTATCTCTTGTTCGTCGGTGGTGATACCACCGTCAGGAGTTTTCAGCTCGGTTACCTGCGATCTCCCGCGTCTGCCCTTCAGTAGTCTAGCTAGGACAGATCCAGGCCTCTCACCCTCACCATAGGAGCGTGCGGTTGCATATTTACCCATATGCTTAACCTCCCTGTCTGCCTCCTCGTGATATTCCGCTAAAAGGGACTTTATATCGTCAGTGATAGCTATACTGGGGTCTCTCAGCTGTCGTTCCTCTAGTGACTGCAGTTGCCTTTCTAACTCTGAGAGCCTCTGTCTGATGGACTTCAGCACACTAGAGTGCTTGGACATGGCAACTCCTCGGATATACACCTTGAAGGCTTCCCAGATCGTTTGAAAAATATCCACCGATCCCATGTTGGTCTCAAAGAAGACCTCTATAGCCTCCGCTAGTTCTCCTCTAAACACTGGGTTGAGGAGCGAGAATGGAGGAAAGCGCCACGTAGAGGGGGGAATCACTGTCTTGGGGTGTCCAGTACCAGTAACAGTGGTGAGTGATCCGAAAGTGTGCGCGGCAGGACCTTGCAGTCCCTAATGTGGCCCGTCACCACAGAAGAGGTTATCCAATAGTCAATCTGCGTGTGTATGTCGTGATAGGCCGAGTAGTGGGTGTACCCCCCCCCCGCTCTGGGTCTCTGGACCTCCACACATCCTCCATGCCCAAGCTTATGAGCAGTGTGATTAGCAGTTGTGCTGCAGCAGAAGGATTACGATGTGGATCTGCAGATCTGTCCAGATCTGGGTTCAGTACTAAGTTAAGGTCACCACCCCAGATGATTTGTGCTGAGCTGTGAGTGCGGATAGTGGCAGCAACAGATTGGAAAAAGCCTGGGGAGTCATAGTTCGGACCATAGACGTTGACCACTATAATGTCTACTCCAGGGCCGCTGCAGCGCGCAACCACATAGTGACCCTCCGTGTCCACCCCCAGGGAGGTCAATGTGAGCTTGGATTTCGGGTTCACCCAGACAAGGACCCCTCTTGCACGAGTCATAAAACCTGCAGCAATGGAATTACCCTCCAGGCATCTGCTGCGTAACATCCCGCTTGTGAGGAGTAAGTGCGTCTCCTGTAGAAGGGCTATGTCCAATTGGTGGTGATGTAGGTAGTTCATTACTTTCCGCAGCTTGCGGAAGTCATTCAGCCCCCTTACATTCCACGTCAGCGCTTTAAGCGTCATAGGGGAGGAATCCCCACGTGTTTTAGGTGTATTCAGTGGTGTCATGAATAATGCTGTGTATGGATGCGTATCGTTCGTGTGAGTCCAGCCGGACCGGTGTGCGGAACCTGTGTGCAAGAACTAACCCTCCCCCGTACCTCTTTAATAAAACAAACAAGTCCCCCCCTGCCCACAAACGACCCTCCCCAACTGGGCCGTGCAGATCCCCCTACCCTCCCTCCCCTCCCAACCCGAAACACAAACATGGTAGTCTCAAGGGAGACAGTTCAGGTGATATGCACGCAGGGGCCGAGGTTGCCAGGCACCAACCAGGAGTGCGAACGCACACTACTCCGGGACCTCCCTAGCCCCCGCCCGCAACAGACTATATTGTGCATCAATGAGGTGACCCCGACCCCCAGTAGGACAGTACAGTTCCTCAGGACTTAAGAATGAACTCCGTAGGGGTCATGCGCTATCGTTACTAAAGAGCAACGAATCCTTCCCCCTCCGGGCATCAGCAATGTTAGTACAAAGGCATATTGGGGCGGCCGATGGGGGATCGCCAAAGCTGCAAAAAAGTCCCAATCCCAGCATAGGGTACAGTGAATAAGACAATTGGAAAGCAAAAACAGCCGCCATGCGGGCGGAAACACCTGCCCCGGTCCCCAGTGTCCAAACCCCACTTAGTCAATCAGGCATCCAGCACCTTGCGACTACTCACGCTCCTCCGACAAGTCGCCACCCTCCGCCTCTTCAGCAGCCACATTTGCCTCCTTGCTTTTATCCTGTGACCAGGCCTTCAGGGCTTGCTACAGTGCTCTTGGGTCAGTTAACATATGTGAGTTCCCTTGGCGATTAACACGTAGTTTTGGCATGTCGAGCCCGAGTTCTCGCAGCTGATGCTTTAGTGAAGCAAAATGTTTGCGGGCTTCCTGCAGTTTGGCAGGAAAATCAGGGTAGCGTGATATCTCTGAACCTTCATATTGTAGAGTTTTTCTTTCCCTTGCCTGTCTCAGGGCTGAGTCCCTGTCTCTGTAACTAAGAAACTTAGCTATGATGGGGCGCGGTGGGGCGCCCGGGCACGGGCGTGGGCGTGGGCGCGGGTCTAGGGATCGATGGGCGTGCTCCACCACAAACATCGAGGAAAAAGTGTCAGCTACAAGCAGGGTGATCAGCAACTTCTCAATGAAGAGTTCCATATTGCCAGTTTGTGTCGTTTCCGGCAGGCCCGTTATGCGGAGATTACAGTGACGGGAGCGTGCTTCTAAATCCCCCGTTTTATCTTGCAACGCCTGCATCACCTTGTCTAATCTCTTCTGGTCAGTGCCTAGGTCCGCCTGCGCCACTTCTGCTTCAGTTAGCCTCCTCTCCGACATGTCCAGGCGTTCCGCATGCTTATCAATGCGCTCTGCCATCCTGTCCATTCTATAGGGGAGGGCGTCCAGCTTAGACCCCAGCGACATCATACTACTCTGTAGGCCCTTTTCCATCGCTAAGAGCATGTTCTTGATCTCTGCACTCCCCGTCGCGTCCTCCTGTTCCTGCTCAGCGTTCTTGTCCGCACCTGTTGCACTCTGAGATCTGGAGCGCCTGTGCTCAAAGGTGAGCTTGCTCTGCGTCTTGTTGCCCTTGCCCATTATGGCCAGTACCTATCCACACACCAGGCGCTTCGGCGTGGGTAGCTCCACTTCAATTCCTGATCAGTATCTTTAGCGGGGGTCAGGCAGGGCCAACAGCTCCGTCCAATTGTATATATGGTGAAGAGCAGGAGTTCTGTCACAGTGCCAAGCTCTCGTAGACCGTCGCAGCTGGGCCGACAATCAGGGACAAGTAATTGAAAGCAGCCTGAGTCTCGCCAGCTGTCCAGATCGCCGTCGAAGCCAGTCTCCCGCAGTGGCAATCCCCCCCTTAGGGTCTTCCAGGAGACTTCAATGAAGACGGGCGCCTCGGAAATGCAACCAGAGGCACTCAGGTCGCCACGTGCCTTCTCTGCCTCAGTGAGAGAAGCCCCCCCACCCCGCGGGCCTACACACCAGTGATCGGCAAAGTCACAAGGAGGATGGGAACAGCTACACGCCCGGCCACGGCAATGATGCAAGGCGATGGCCAAGGACCGTGAGGTCAAATGGTCTCGTGGGGGCAGCTGTCGCTGTATCCAACAAGGCCCAGGTAGGCACTCCGGGGCAGTCCAGCTCCCGCAATCACGGCAAATAGCGTCGCCTTGGTATAGGGTGACCAGGCTTCCCTGCTTTTCCAGGACAGTCCCTGTCTTCAAATAGCTGTCCCAGCAAATTCAAAGAAACCTAGCTCATGTCCCCGCTTTTGGAGAGGGTCGACCGAATTCAGTGGGAGGCGTTTCCTATGCTCTACAAAGCAGGGATAGTCAGCAGTTGTTTCAAGAAAGCAATTCAATTAACAGACAAGCTACTGGGCTTCAAAATTGCATTTCATGTATATTCTTACTGCCCGTCCCGTAATTCTCTGCTGAGGAGCGCCGTCATCGCTTGAAGCAAAATTGAAGTCCCTCTTCTATTCTTGTGAAATGTCCCGGTCCCTGGCTCCAAAACTCTGGTCACCCTACCTTGGTAGGCAGGGGGGGGCGCCGCAACGCATCTCAGCAAGCTTGGGGGGGGAGGGGAGGTTGCCTCCTCTCCCCGTCACCGGTGGAAATCAGTGCCCCGCGGGACCCCGCGGCAACAGGTGCGCTGTGTCCGACTCACTTCGAGGCTCCAGCTGCCTCTCCAAGGCAGGTGGGGGGGCAGTCAGGGCGATCGCTGCTCCTCCGGTAATGTGTGTGCCAAGCGCCGGTGAGCCCTCGCCCTCCAGCGGTCGTCGGCGCAAAGCAGATCAGGGCCCCTGTCAGACCTCCGGACAGCGCCGTACGTACAGTGATGTCGCCCGGGCAGTGCCAATACTCCAGGCCGCTGCTTCTGGGCCCTGTGTCTCTCAGCTACGCAGTGTCCAGGAGACGCCCGTGTACGGCACCAAACAGCTGCGGGGACCGCCTGGCAGAAACTGTCTGCCTTAACTGTGGTCCGCTTGGAGCGCCGTATACACCTCAAAAAATGCAGGATAAATTCAGGATTGTTACGTTGTGGGCAGGAGCCACGGGACTATGCAGCCATCTTCGCTGCCTGCAAGCTCCGCCTCCCACCGAGAGGTATCTGCCCAAGATAGTCAATGAAGGAGAAGGCAGCGCCTTAACCAGTCCTGCTACAGGGTCACCTAACAACCGAGCTGTAACTTCATCGGCGCCGCCCAGCAGGATGTCCGGCGAGCGGATAGAGAGAGAGAGCAAGGCAGTGCGCTCCCCCAGGTAAGGCTTGGGCTCCAGTCAGGAGCCACATGCCTGTGTAGCCTGGGGAGGCGTGCAGGAGGAATACAGGAGTGCTCCAAGCTCTCTCATGCTGCACCGCGTTAGTCCTCGTGCGGCCCGTACCTGCCCAGAAGTACCGGAGCTGCCCTTTTAAGCTTATGACCGTTGTCTCGGGTATTGGAGTCAAGTTGACCACGCAGATTATGAATCACATTATTCCTTGCATTACGAACTGCCTGAATCTTGCATTACGAATCGCATTATTCTTGCATTACGAACTGCCTGATTCTTGCATTACGAACTGCCTTATTCTTGCACTACGAACTGCATTATTCTAGCATTACAAATCTTATTATTCTTGTTTTATGACCTGCATTATTCCTGCGTTACAAACAGCATTAGTACGTGCATTAGGAACTGCATTACGAACTGCATAGTATTGCTTTAGGACTGCATTAGATCATTGTGAACTGCTCATTAATACCGCAAGAACCTATAAGCGATTGCTGGCCTAATAACCGGCAAAGTGAAAGATTACGAATACGCTTATTTTGGATTTCTATCGTTTGGTCTCATCATATTCGTTTTGATAAAGATACCGCTATTATTATAGAAACCAGTGTGGTGTCCATATGTGGTGTTATCAGTGTGTTACTCGGAGTGTGGTAGCAAATACTTTAACATTGCCTTAGAGATAAGACTGGCTGCTCGTGCCAAGCTACCGGGGGATGAGCTGGGGTTATCTAAGAGGGTATCCCTCCTTTCCCTGACTAGAAGCAAGGGTCCTTATATGGACTAAGGTACCTACCTCAGCCAACTAGAGACCCCCAGTTCTAACAATAGCTATATGAACATCCTCAGAGGGATGATGTCCGGCTTCAAGACAAAATAAAAGCCTTTTTTAATTTCCAAAGCTGCAGCTTCCTATTCCACTCAGGTAGATGCATTGCCAGTCACCATGTGCCCACTTCTTATGTTTTTCTGACTGTGGGGGTATCGGTGGCTGAAGGCATTTCATCATCAGTCTATGCGAAGGGGTAACTGAAGCATTTCACTTGAAGGTGAAGTTAGAGGTAACCCATGGAGTTCCACTCGGCCCCCTTGAAATTGATGGTGGTTCCCTCCTTTACATTTTCAATGCCTATGTTACACAGTGCAGTGCATCTGTAGCCCATTTGGAGACAATCTGATTGGCTGAAATACCAGGTAATCACAAAAGCCGGAACAAAGGAATACCTTTTGCAGGCTCAATATGATTAGTAGCAGTAAAGCTTAATCAGATGAGTCAAAATTATTTGTATGTGAAATTGCATGGTCAATGATTTTCAACTTCACAAATTTGATTTTAAACTTTGCCAGCTTCAGAAACTGTGAAGCTTGCAACGTTTTCACTGAAAAGGGCAACGTTTAGCAACAAATCTTTGCATGAGGGCTGCGCAAGGCAGCAGGGAGACTGCTATCATTCGCAGCCGGTTCCACTTCCGTCGTGCCCAATTCCAAGTCCACACTTTCTGTCAAAGTCCTGAGTAGCATCACCTAAGAGCACCCAGAATGTGGCCCTGATCGACACCCCCTACAAGCACACTCTCTGCTCCCAACTCCGCGCACCTTGTACCTGTGTGGCGCGTGTTGTGGGGCACTACACAATTCCCTACCACACAATATCCTGGCATCACAATATTATGTGTGAGAATATCCTGAGCTGCAGAGGTTTAGACAGGTTTCACTTAACTAGCGGTGTATCGAAAGATGAAGCTAAGGTGAGGAGGCCCCCTCTTCCCACTCCTACTGTCCCATAATGCAATCTCCAAGCCCCGGAACTCCACAACCTACTAAATGCAATGTGTCACCTTTCAAACTCAAGTTTCCATTTGGGATTCAAACTCTTGACCTGCACAATTTTCTGCTTCAGGAGCATTGCGTTTTGGAGATACCTTATCAACATTTAAACCTGCGGCTGATTACACTCACAGATCTGCACAGCAAACTTATTATCTCCTGATGTTTACAGTCTGAAACCTGCTCTCTGCACACTATACCTTGAACACACTGTGCTACAGTACTAGTGGATTCTTTGGGTCAACAGCTATTGCCAGGGGTCTAGTTCAGTGGATCACTGCCAGAAAAGGGAAACTCACAGATTGATTCAGGTAGAGGGTGACATGGATTGGGTGAAATCCAGAGGGTTGGAGACACGACAGGATAGTGTCAGGAAGAGCAGAGTCAGTGATAGTCTACGGTCCTAAAGTACACCTTCATTATTTGTACAAGATCCGCCCCTGATTAAATTAACAAGAAGGACATATGTGATAGTAAAGCAGTGTTTGGATAAAAAGTAGAGTTAAACATATCATGTGGACAAAATATTATGTCAAGAATATCGAAGACTAAGATATCATGAAGATACATTTCTATGGGGTGAGCAAATTTTACTATACCTAACTCCACATACATGTACCTTGACTATATATATTTCTTCAAGGTACGCAGATGTGGAGTTAAGAAGAGTAAATATATACTTACCTATTTGCACTTACCTTCTTGATATTGTGGTCCTCTATATTTGTGACGGGGTGTTTTGTCCACAAGATATTTTTAGCTTAGAGGATTAATGTGTTTAGATGACAACATTGCCCGTTATACATAGATGACACATTTGTAGTTTATGTGGGTTAATGCGGTGGTTGCAGAGAACCTTTTCGAACCCACAGTGCACAAGTTACAATTCTGGTAAGTCAGTGAGCTATGTGTCTCCTTTAAACAACTGCCTTTAATTTGCCAGGCAACCTTAATCTTTCATAATTCTAAAGTTGGTGAAATGAGTTATGTTTGTTAATATTAACTCCTGCTATTAAGTGTCAAACAAGTTCAGTTTGCAAGCTGACACAATGGCTCAGTGGTGGAACTTGCAGTGATCTGCTGGTCACAAGTTCCGAACTGAGCTCCATCGTCTGAGGTAAGTACAACACATTTTATTATCAGGTAACAGACATTGCTATTACTCAATCTAAAGAGACTATGATTTCCCCATTAAATGTGGGTTGAAAATGCTATCTGTATTTTTATCGCTTAGAAACAGAAGAGGTGTGATCTGAAGACCTATATAAGAAAGGTATTGTATATTATTTGGATAGCTATTACTAATGCAATTATACATATTAAATGCCCTACCTGAGATTCATGCATAATACATATCGATATACATATCTATCATATATAAAATGTCCAAGAAAGTCAGAAAACACCTTCAGATCTCAGTTTATCTCTTATCAATTAATGCAGTGACAAGCTCTGTCTGTCCCCCTAGCCTGAAGGGCTGTTCCATCTAGAGATGACGTGCGAGGATCCAGAGATGCTGTTTTTCCTCCATTACCTACTATCAGCCTAGAAAATACAAAGACAAAAAAGAATCAGACCAGCTGTTTCTGTGTACTCTGACATCCTAGAACAGGCCTGGAGATTTAAAACGAGTAGAGGAGACTGATTCAGAGATTGAGAGACACTTTATGACTGCTGGAACCAAACCGTGCTGTGTGATATAAAAGGCCGCTATTCACAGAGTTGCAGTTAAATACTAGTGCAAGTGCCTTCCTAGGATTAGGCGGCACTTAAAAAACCCACCCACGAGGTAAAGATCAGAAGTTAAAAGAAAATAGAAAATATCAATGACACTTCGAAGTTCTGACTGTAATCTTGAGAAAATATTTCAGATTGAGCAATAACTGCATGCAGATGTGTTCTGTAGCACTTTTACAAAAGTAAACTGTCGAGGGATTCAAGGCTCTACCAATGCACCTCCTTCCTGACTTGTGCAGCATCGCCTTCGTCCTCTTCCTATAACGTAGCCCTGGCAATGTACATCGTTTTTTAACCGCAGAACAATGCAAAACCTACTGCTTTTGAATCACTGTGCCAATGAGCAAATCTGCCACCTCCACTTCACTCTCAATCTCAGTCTGATCCAGGGTGTGAGGATGCAAATAAGCTCTTTTTTTACAACCTGGTGCTAGGATTAGAGACAGAGAAAAGAAAGAGAAAGACTAGCAGAGATATAAAAGACAGCCTGAGATACACTGGGGCATATTTACAAGCCCCATTTGCTACCGGAGCGTAACTTTTTTTAAGCTCCGTAGATGTAGCGCCATTTCCCATATTTACAAGGTGGTGCTAAACCACATAATACGACTTAACGCCACCTTGTAAATATGCCCCTTTCTGCCGCGGTCCTCTGCGACAAAGGAGCGTGCAATGGGTGTTGTAGTGGGCGTTCCATCTCAACCCCCATTGCTTTTTGACGCTGCCCGATTTATAAGGCTGATGTAGTGCCAAAAACTAACAGCAAATTATTAATTTCTCCTTGTTTTTGCTCTTACTATGTGTGCTTTCCGTAGCACACAGTCGAAAGAGAAAATTGCCATTATTAATTGTTTATGTGCAGGAAGATGTCCCTTCTGCATATAAGCAATCACCCCTGCAGGGCAGGCACCATTGTGACATGGCCACAGGGGGCCCGCACTGGCTTTACAGAGCTTTTTTTGCACCAGTGCTGGGCAAAACACAGTGATGCGCAGTAGTCTTGTGATTACGGTGCACCCTTGCGTTTAAAAAATATCAGAGTGCTGTGTCAAATTCGGCGGAGCACAGTGCTTCAACATTTTTTGGTAAATATGCTCCATTGTGCATAAACACGTTGGCCCCTATTTGAGATCTTTAGGACATTTGTGATAAGACCACATATTTGGTAATCACATTACCCCAATCAGTAATTGAGATACTACAGCAAGATTAGAATTTATGAGGGAATAATATGTGGAAACTGTTTCTCCTGATTTATTTCAACATTTAAATGTATAGGGCATATGTATCAAAGGGTTTTACCCATTCTGTGTCTATGGGAAAATGTGCTCATACAAATGCCCATAGTATTTACACCAGACTTAAGCTAGTGCGAGCTGGCAATTTTTTCTTGTCCATGAAACATGTATTGCTAGCTTTAATGATGCACTTTTCTCTAATGATCAAATCCACAATATCTTTACTCCTCTCAGCATTTTTTGAATGAGGACCTTAGCATTACAGCGCTGTACAAGGACCATATTTGTTGCCAAACTGAAATGAGTATGAGTATACATCTAAGTTGCTCTCTCAGCCCTAAAAATTCATGTTGCAATATCCATCAGAGAACTGACAAAGTGGATCATGGGCAGGAAACTCACACTCCAGCTTCAACTGAGGTGTCTCCAACGGTCTGCATAGTCTTTCTGTGATCTTGGGCACATCATTTGATAGGGCACTGGTAAATCAGTCATGCAATGCAGCAGTGTAGTGTGGAAATTTCATTGGAATCTGTGCCCTGAGCTTTTAAAGTATTTTAGAATTGATCAATTGAGGGGTAGTTAAATTGTTATTGTGCACAATCAGAAGTATTGCATGTTTATTTATCACATTCAATTTTATGGTTGTTTTAATATAATTGAAACAAACAATACCACCCCCTTTGCTCTCTGTGACTGTTGTACTTTTTCTGAGCACAACATACTTTCTATGACTACATCCAGACAGCCAAATCAATGTCACATATTCTTATGTTTCTTGCCACAATAGAGTAACTAAGTTCAGGCTTCCACTTTGTGTGAATAAATCATCCCCTGCGAGAGCACTGTTGCCCCACTCCTAATTAATCTTTTGCTGCTGTTTCATCAAAGAGGTTTGGGACTGGTGGAAAATAATTGTCCATAAATTAAGTTGCTCCTTGGTGCCATCTTGTCCAAGATGAGCAGATGGCACTGAGGAGCGGCATAATGTTTTATTTACAAACAGCACAACAGCCCTGCAAACACAAGGTGGTGATTGTTGCACTAATTAATACAAATGTGACCATAATGTTCAGTGTAATATACGAGCATGCAACAAGTTTGACCATTTGCAATAACAAATAATTGAAGATAGATGTACCTAAGACCTAAGCCAGTAAAAAAGCCTATTCGCCTTCACTGTTTATCTTTAATTAGTAATAGGAGATTAAGAGTTGAATTGAGTTCTCTCTCCTAAGTATATTCATTTGTTTTGCAGCAGCCAACAGACCGTCCTGTGCTCACCTGCTGAAATTGTGGAGTAAGCACACTCTTTTTCACGGCCATATACATTCCAGAAAGATAGAAAGCTGCTGCAAGCATTGATTTACTAATATGGAAATCATAAAAAAATATCTATTTCTCTCGGAGCCTGCCTACATTCAACCAGCCAACTCACCATAGGGCCCCACCCAGTCCTGAAATTAGACCAGATCCCCTTCTTGACCCTGGCAAGGCTTACTATGAAGAAAACAATTAATAAATGTGTATTAAAAACGTGTTAATTTTATTTATTCAAAGCAGCAACAGTCTTGATGTATCTATCTCTCTGGCAAGCTCCAATCAGAGTGAAACACGTGTCAGGGTTTGCTTTCATTCATTACAGGCTGGCTTGCATGATGTTTTACTAATCCAAAGATGTAATACTGTGCCTGGAATGGTAAAAGACCTTTCTCATTTTTCAGTTTGGAGGGAGGCAGTTGCAAATCCCATGTTTAAGCTTTTGCTGTTAAAACGGCTATAGGGTTTGTCATTTTCTAGCTCAGTGTGGATGGCACTGTGCTAATCCTATGCCTAAAAACTTTGGTAGAAAACAGGCATTTGAGGTGAGCAAATGTGGAGTGTTGGTGATGATCTAGAGCATTCCATATAAAGGAATTGCTCTCTACCTAAGACTTGGGAACCAGCCGCGGTCGGTAGGGGAGTACCTGCCGGGGCGGGGACGTGGGGAAAGGGAGGGGCAGGGTGGGGGTTAGTAATGTTTGGATAATGGAGCTTTGCAGGTAAGTAAACATTTAAATAAATCAAACGAATTTCGTTGGGCGCACTGCATCCCCAAATGCAATGCAGTGCGCGCAACGAAATTCGTTTAATTTATTTAAATGTTTACTTACCTGCAAACCTCCATTATCCATACATTACCAGCCCCCACCCTGCCCCTCCCCCTCCCCACATCACCGCCCCGGCAGGTACTCCCCTACCGACCGCGGCTGTTGGGAACTAACCAGGGCAGCAGTCTAAGCCTGAAAGGGCAGTGTTATGACTTATACTGTTTGCTCCCTTGTGTCTGGATACAGCTGTACCTCTCTAGTGCTAATAAGAGTGGAACACATGTAGCAGGATTGGTTTTATTTCTTCCAGGTGTGCTTGGATGTTATTTTACCAATCCAAAGCAATTTTACTATGCCTGGAAAGTTAAAAGGCTCTTGGTATTTTTCTGTTCGATGTGGATAGCACTTAATAATGCTATGCTTAAAGACTTTTCTGTAAAAATGATGAAAGGCAATGTCAGTTTCCGGCTCTGCTTGGATGACAACAAGCTGATCCTATGCTTAAACTCTTCTAGCAAAAAAGACATTTGGCGGGAAGCCGATCTGAAATTTTGATGGTGCTTTAGAGTGTTCCATGTAAAGGACCTGCTCACCACCAAATACCTAGGAACTACTGAGGGTTCTCTGTACATGTTCTACATGAGCAACAGCTTCCTCAACATGGGTCTCAGGTTTCTCAACATGAGCTGTAGCGACCTGCCACAACCGCCGGTGTTTGAGAAATCTTGCCTGAAGGTGATCTAGCATATGATTTTTCTTGCTTGCGCTTTGCAACTTAACATTGGTGAGCCATGCAAGAGGAAAACCTCTGCTCCAATCCACTTTGTGGAATTTTTCGGAACACCATGTGTAGTGATCATGACTACGCAAACAACGCCGATGGAGTATAATTCGTCGCCCACCCATATTCCATGCAATATATCTAGGGCCATAAACAGCTTTGGGCGCCCCTCCACCCCAATTTTATTTGGCCTGCCCAGGGAGGTGGCGCTCCCTGGAAACTAGATTAGCCATTGGTAGGAGGGTATCGTGCGCCAGCCTCTCCAAAATGAATAGTAGTTTTTGACCCCCACGACATTTTGTGGCAAAACTGAAAAATAAAGATATTTGGCCTCCTGCTTGGTCCCTGTGGGACCCATCTGCTAGACTAGGAGATCAGGGTAATCCAACTTTCCTCTTTTCTTTTTTAAAAACGTTTGTTTGGGGATTTGTTCGAGTTTCAAAATGGCTGCCAACACTTCCTTGTTGAAGTGTTGGCAGCCAATTTGAGATCTGTTGAATCTACATCCCTAGATATACAAATGTGTTTTTTCATTAATAACTCCATAACTACTAAACTGATTTTCACAAGATCATAAAAGTGCTCTTTCTGGAGCAAGAACTAGCCTTCTGCCAAGTTTGGTGTAATTCTGTTCAGGGGTTCAGGCTGTAGTCGTGTTCCAAATCCCTATGGGAAATTGTACTAGGAAAATGCACTGCGAGACACCCGTTTTTCTCCGCCCCCACTTGATGAATCACCCTGAAATTTTAAACACGTCAACTGAACTCATGTGTGTACTATTTTTGAATATTTAGCTAAGATACATCAAACATTGCCAAAGTTATTTGCAAAACAAAAAACTCTTTCCGTGTGGAAACTTGGTCCTAAATATAACTACCTACTGGTGAACGCCAGTAGGTAATATAATATATATAAGTATTTTTTTCACTGAAAAAAACAAAGGTTACAGGGATGTTATAGTTAGGCTGATATTTCACTCGTACAAAACCAGAGAAATTCAGCAGTTATAGTTAGCTGAGCTAACTATAACTCGTGCCCCCGCAATTCACTGCTTATGACCTCACATATTACATCACTCATGACATGGTCAGTGACATCACTCATGACATCATCCGGTGACTCTGAGTGTTTCTAAAAAGGTTATGAGTGTTAAATATATATACACCAAGGTGTACTGATGAATCAGTAGGAGTATGAGGGCCTGTATGGAAGATTTAGTGGGTGCGTGACTGACTATATAAGTGAGTGATTATTTATGTCTTAGTGAATGTATGAGTGAGTGACTAATTTGTGTGACTGTCTGTATCAGTCTGTCAGTTGGTGTGTATGTGGCTGCATGGGCTAGTTAGTAGGTACATGAGTGCCTCTATGGGTTATTGATTGGTTTTCTAAGTACCTGCAGGGATGTATGAGTATCTGTGTGGGTGGTTGAGGACATGTATCCCTCCTTTCATGGATGAGTGAGTGGGTGAATCCGTGGCTATATAGTGTGCAGTTCGCGAAGTAGCGCTACGCGTAGCTACGCAAAGTGCACTTCACACTACGCAAGCTACTGCTGTTCGCGATGATTGCACAGTGCCGGATGCTAGTCTGCACTGTGCAATCATCGAAAACGGCATCTTGCACAGTGCAAGCTGTCTTTTACTGCCGCTTGAGTAGATTTTTATTCGAGCGGCAGCTTTCTCAACGCGGACTGGTAGTTTCTCATCAAGAGGGATCGCGAGAATACGCGACCACTCGCAATGAGAAACCTGACCTCCACGCTTTGGGAAGCTCGCCAGGAGGTTTATTTTCCAGGCTTGTGATCGGCAACTTGATGTTGGTGATCACAAACGAGGAAAAAGTCTCGCCGCCATTTTGCTTGCTTGCGGTTGCCAACTTGACGTTGAGCTCCACGAGCAAGCAAAAAATGACCGCTGCACTGCCCTACGCGTGTTTGCACTGTGCTACGTGCAATTCGCGTAGTGCGAAGTAACGCAAACTACGCAAGCGTTGCATACTGCTTTAGCCAGGCTTATTCGCGAGTGCTTCTGAGAGGTGCTGTATGGGTGAGAGAGTATGTGTATGGCTGTGTCAGTGAGTGAATGGATGTGTCAATACTATATGGGTGAGTAACTACACATGTGAAAGGCAGTATAGGTGAGTGTTGGAGTATCTAAGTGACTGTATGTGCGAGTGAGTGATTAGGTTACGAGTGGCTGTATGGGTGACTAAGTGGATTTGTGTGTAGACCTATGAATCAGTGAGTGGGTATGTAAGTACTGGTATGGGTGTGTCAATAGTTTCGAGAATGCTATGGTGAAAGTTGGAGTGGGTGTATGAAAGGTTACATGGGGAGTGAGTGGCCGCATCAGAGATTTTGTGGCTGATGTCGTCAGTGATGTCATTTGAGATGTCATCAGTGATGTCATCAGTGATGTCACTAACCATGTCATTAGTCATGTAATATGTGAGGTCATAAGCAGTGCATTGCTGGGGCACTAGGTATAGTTAGCAAAGCTAACTATTGCTGCTGAATTTCTCTGGCTTTGTGCGAGTAAAATATCAGCCTAACTATAACATCCCCATAACCTTTGTTTTTTTGTGTGAATATCTAAGGGTTTTTTAATCCAATTTCCTAACTATAACGTCCCCATAACGTTTTTTTTTTCAGTGAATATCTAAGGGTTTTTTAATCCTATTTCCTAACTAGAACAACCCTGTAAGCTTTGGTTTTTTTCAGTGAATTTCAAAGATTTTTAAATGCCAATTCCTAACTGTAACTTACCTGTAAGCTTTGATTGTCTCAGTGAATTTCCATGTTTTTTAATTAGCAATGCTCTAAAAAATCCAGCTGAGTAGGACTTATATAAATTACAAGGAGGGCTTCTTGGTCCCTAAAGTCCTTCAGCATCCAAGACAACTTTATTCCCCAACCGGTAATGTGCCAGGAGACATGTTTTCAGAGTGGTGCAGAAAGGGGGTGTGGCCTCAGTACACCTCTGAGCAAACTGACTGTGTACAACTTGCTGGAGGTAACAAGAGGGATACTTTTCCCCCCAAATACATTTAATAGCCAAGGGGACTGCATTTCCCAATTAGTACTATACCAGGAGGCAAGTTTGCAGAGTGATGCAGAAAGGACGTCCTTGATGATTGCACAGGTAGTACCTGTATGATTCAATGAGTGCCATTGTCGAGGACAGACATACACATATAGATATATTTTACATAAGGTTTCAGTGTAGCTATTTAGTAAGATACTAATTTAACTTTTCACTTTGTATTAATTTGTCAAAGTAACTAATCCAAGAATGCATTTTCCTTCTTCACAGCAACCATAGGTAGCAATGACATCAGTAGTCACAAATACAAATAAAGTGAAAAACAGATATAGAGACATATTTTACACAAAATTTGAGTCTAGCTGTTTAGTGACATAATTGTTTAACTTTATTTTAACACATTTAACAAAAACAACAATAACAAAAATAACTCATCATCTGAACTCACAAATACAACATAACTACCAAACACCCATCAAATTACCCATTGTTACCCAAACTCATGAGGAATTAAAAACTGTTGCCATACTAGTTCAATGCACAATCTGAAAACATCACATGTCCGGGAAGGTAAGGAATATCATTGGATAATATACTGATCAGTAAAAGGAATAGGATGTATACACCCACTCCTACTTCTTGAATCTTCTTTTCCAGAAGCTTATTGTGAGCAGGTGGTAGATTTTGGCTGGAGACCTTTTGTAGACTCATATGGGATGTCATGTTCTATCATCTTAAAACCTATCATAGAAAATGTCTTCAAATGCCAATCAAACAGAAGGGAGATGGAGGACCATTTAAATCAGTGGCAGCAGCAACAATTCCTGGCCAGAAAGTTCCTTTAGAGGTACAAACTTCTACAACAAATATGGTTCCAGAGTTTTCAAGAATGGGCACGTATTGCATGGGCTGTGTTGTTGTCATAACAGCTCGTGAGCAATGTGTTACAGCCATTTGCAATGCTACCAAAAATCACACATTGTACATTTTTTTTCCCTTTTATATTTTTTGCACATGTCCTAGGAAGAGTTCCATAGTGAGCAGCAAGAAGGAAATGCAATGCTGAAGGACCCTTGGCTTCAATCGCAGCACAACAACACCTAAGCAGAGAGTCCATTCAAAAGTCAAATCTCAACTTGAAGATTTGGATCCACAGTTTTTCCCAATGGCATCATACTGCACGGATTGTGGAGTTGTGGTGAGTGCTGGAGAGCAGTCCATAACGTCCCTTCTCAATGCTGCAAAGAATAATAAATGTTGATTTTGTTTTTGGGCCCTTCATAGTTTTCCTACATTAACAGGCATTTAATAATCTTACAAAATAGGTATCTAATATCTATGTGTTGTTCATTTTATTACCTTCAAATTTATTGTAACACTACTTACATATAACTTGCCATATAGACAAGTCAAACAGTCCCTTTACAAATAAATAAAAAGATAACATTTGCCAGTTATCATTAGTTACTTTTTCACTTTTAATATATAAGTGAACAGTCTGTGTTGAAATCTTCTAGTAAGTGCATCAATAACATATACAAACATACTCTGTTTTTTTGCCCAACACTGGTGTCGATTCCGATCCGGTAAAATGCGCTCCGAATGGTCGTACGGAGAGTTTTTTCCCCGTACGAATCGTATCCGTAGACGTCCCGTACGTACGATGAAGTACGATCCGTACTAGGTGCCGAACTCCGTACGAGTCGTACAGGACTCCGTACGACTCAAATCTCCATACGAATCTCACTCGGAACCCGCTGTACGCGACATCGCGGCACGTTTTTACGACCCAGCAAGTACGATTCGTGTCGGGTACGCGCCGTACGACCCTTTTCCTATGGGAGCCGAAAACAGTCGTAAACGCAGAGTTTGCGCCGAAACAGGTACGGAATGCCCCCCCCCGGGTACGGCACGTACCCCCCATGATCGCAGGGGTACGCGGCGTACCCCTTTGGTCATGCGGGGTACGTGCCGTACACCCAGCGTACATGGGGTACGCACCGTACCCCATGTACAGTGGGTGTACGGCACGTACCCCATGTACGCTGGGTGTACGGCACGTACCCCGCATGACCAGAGGGGTACGCCGCGTACCCCTGCGATCATGGGGGGTACGCGCCGTACGGTGTGTAGGTGATCGTGCGCTTTTCCGTACGAATCGACGTGTACCGTACGATTCGCGTACGGGTCGGCCGATCGGGAGCGGAATCGTCCGGTCGTACGGCGTCTGTACGAGTCGTACGGAAACGGCTCCGGATACGATTCGTACGCCGGATTATTTTACCGGATCGGAATCGACCCCACTGTCTTAAAATTTGTAAGCTCTTCTTTAAAACTTTCAACTGTAATATATGTGTCTTGTTCTGCAACTCCTCCTCTTAACAACTCTTCATTTTCCTTAGAATCCTGCTCAGAACCAAAGAAACATAACTGAACATCACCATAAACCTTTTCTATGTCTGCCATGCTACCATGAAAAAGTGCTCTCTTCATTTCTCCTCAACATAAAGCAGGAATCTTCACATAATACAGCCTTCTACCTAATGTTTGCATTGATGAGTGGTATAACTTATTTTGTGTTCTAAACTTCGCCTTGGAAAGATATGCAGGAATTTTCTTAATATATCAATGTATTGCTATCTAGTACTGGAAACACTACTACAATTCCATTTGTATACAGTACCCTGACCATGCCTTCCTTGTACCTCTTCTGCAATAACTTATTCTACAGTTCTACATCACCTCTTTTGTTATAGGACTACCGTTCTTCATTTCATAACATCCTCCTCTTAAATAAATAGCATGTACTAATTTGTTATCCTGGAGATAGCTTTTTTCATTAAAGAAAGACTCTGTACAAGTAGTATGTATCTATTCTCCACTAAAAACTGTACAACAGTTACTTCTATGCACTAATCTTTTCTTCTGGTTTTGTCTCCTCATGCACAACACTAATCTGTCAAGAGTCTTCAATCTATTTGGAATCAAAATGAAAAACTTCTTCTTAAAGCAGAGGCCTTATCAACTACTCTCTCAACTTGTTATTTCTGTTTCACTCCCATCTCTCCTCCTTCTACACTTTTTTAAATGTAACAAAAAATGTACAAGGCTGTAATACTGCAATCATTATAACATTTGTGCAGAACCTATGCAGCCATCTAAACTCCCACTTACAACCAATGCAGTCATTGAAATACTGAGGCACACATGTGCACTAATGAAACACTCAGGCTTAACTCATGCACTCATGTAATTATGTAGAGAGTACCATTGTAGTAAACCTATCATGCATATTATCTAAAGACTACATATTCCTCAGTAAAACTTGTAAATACATGGGTTTGTGGTTGAATATAACAATACTCCCTGGATGATAGAATGAGTGCATAGGTAGGGCCTAGGTCATTCCCTGACTATGTCATAACCCCATGGGTCAGTCCATATCTGCATATGTACTGCCTGGGTGTTTGCATGAATATACCGCTAGCATCTCGGTGTTTTGGATGAGTGCATGAGTAGAGCCTGAATGATTCAACAAGTGTCGGACTAATGCTTCAATAATCAATTCATGGATAGATACTGGTAGGATGATTAAATGAGTGCAACTTTAGTACCGGGATGATTGCAAGAGTTTAGACACAATATATAACTGATTTATGCAGTGCATGGATAGTGCATACATGATTGTTCAAGCCCATGCATAGCACCTAGCCTATTGGATGAGTGGATGAATAGTGTTTCAGCAATTGGATACTGGCCCTTTATTTTTGTTTGTCTGAACAGCTAGTGCCTGGATGCTTACATAACTACATGGGTAGTGCCTGGAGAATTGAATAAATGCAAAAGCATTTGACTTGAGGGACACCTAGCAACGACTAGTTGAATTGCAGATTCATGTAATAATGTAAAGCTTTTGTATTGGTAAACATCCTTTACAACAAAACTTTTTCCACGCAGTACCTTTACAATGCGGGAATTACAACGCAAGTCGTTACAACTTACAACAATTTACTATCCAAAACCTTCCCTACTATCCACGGGGACTGGAGTTGGAATAGTAAATTAAACTATTCACTATCCAGCGCCCCCCAGCGCAAGTCGTTGTAACGACTTGTGTTGTAAAACCTGCGTTGCAAAGGCATGCATGGAAAAAGCATGCGTTGTAACGACATACATCCTTTTGTATTTAACTTGTGAAGGACACCTAGTAACGACTAGTTGAACTGTAGCTCTTTGTAGAATTATTTTGATATTGGATACTATAATGTCATCACCTCTCTCATTGCCTGATATTTTTCATTTTCAAAGTTCACTTTTGTGAATTGGTTATATGCTTTTTAGCATGCAAAGTTGCTTCATCAAAGCATTTGTGTGTGCAGTTTAGTAGCTGACTCCGCTACGTGAAGGAACGGAGTTTATGTCTGAATGTGTAGTTAACAAATCTCCACAAACTCCGTTAGCGGAGCGGAGTTCATTGTCCAGGGTTACTAAGTGGGTGTTTAGATGGCTGCATAGTTTCTGTGCAAATGTTATAAGAAAGTATTGATGTTAGATACATAACAGTTGTCACTATACCTCTGAATCATTAGTTATCTCTTTCTGTCAGTATCAAACTACCTGATTTCCTGTATACATGTTTTTTTTCTGAGCTGTGTGTGAGTAAAATCTAGGTATCACAATTGATATGTAATTGCATACATGGCCCTCTAAATGAAGCTAGCAGAAGAACTCTGAAGGCAATCTGTACTATTAATCCTTCTCAATTTTAAACAAATCATTTGTAAAGAAAAACACTACCCTCATTATCTGCATGAAATTTTCACCAGCCTTACTGAACATAGATCACCATGTAAACATACATGCAATTTCTTAATAGATGTACACCTTCAAGCCACCTTTCCCAAAATATATACTTCTCTGCATCTTTAAGCAAACTCGAAAGTCCCGCCATGTTTTTAGCTATGTGCAAGCATAAAAACCATATCTCACCATCTAAGTATATGCAAAGTGGTCGTGTAAGTTAAAAACCACATTGACAACCATTTCCCAATACATACCTAACAAGTATTACTTCTTTCTAATTAACATACAGGCAGACAACTTTTTATTTCTCACTAGACTATTCCTGTTTAATAATTTTGCTAAAAGTTCTACAACTCCCAGAATGCAAATGACAGATGTTTCTAGTCTGCACATGATGTTTAGATATTTAAAACATTCTTAGTTCCTTTATTGCAACTTTTCACACGACTTTACTGTTATTTTTCAATAAAATACACAATGTAATAAACAGGCACTAATTTATTTTTCTCTTACTTCCCAAAACATTCACCATTAGCCTCTCAAACACATACCGTCTAATAGATACAGTTCATCTCATATGTTTTCTCATCACTGTGATATTCCTATTAATCAAACTCCCATATACATCTTAATTTCTAATGTACATTTTTAAAACAGTTACAAAGTTATATGCATACCAGTGAATTCAGTATGTAGATTGTATTATTGTTTTAGTTTTTTCTGCATAATTGTGACACTGTTAAGATGTGTAAAAACTAAGCACAAGAATTGTACACCACTCTCATACAAAGAAAGTCTAAAATGGCAACCTCTTCAACTTTCCACTCTCTCATCATGAGAAAGGCAGCAACTGAAATCATGTCTTTCATTTTAGACTACTGCATCTCCACTACTGAACGGTTAGCATCTGTTAACCAATTCCCACTCTTTCAAAACAAGGTTTGTGTTGCCACATTTTCGCGATGTTTTCACTATCATCGCGGAGAAACCGATATCTTGCTTTATTTTTCTGAAATTTAAATTCTACACAACAGTTTATTACATAGTCTTGAGTTGGAAATGAAAACTTGCCATTACTTACACTGTGTCATAATTCCTCAACATTTAAAAAAATTGTCTTTTTAACACCCGTCCCCCACAATTAAGTCTTATCTCAGTGTAGCTAGCAACCCAGTGGAACCAGTACGTCAAAAGTACAAAGCACATTCTAGAAGGAGCATGCTGCTTCAATATGAGATACAGCAGGTGTACTTCACTCAATAGATTCAAAAACATATCCATGTCTGTATGCAATTTATTTTCCTAAACCACAGCCAATAATAAGACTTCTTGCTAAGGCATCCAACACACTACCTAATTTTATTCACTTTCATTCCGACAGCATCCAATAATATATACATATATTGGATTTTTTTTAACACCTCAAAAGTAGTCCTTTCTATAGGAATTTCATATTCCATTTAATTTTAGTAGTATTGGTTACAAAAGTCATCATATTGCACAAATGCATTCTGCTAACATCAGCCAATCCCATGTACCTCAACTGTATAATAGACATATTTTAGCACCTATATGTCTATGCATCTCAATAGCAGTCACACCAACTTACAACTAGGGGTGGGCGGAACTCATGGATTTTTACTCCACGGAATTCTGCATAATCACATAAAAACTTTGCGAGATTCCGCGGAGTTCGACCTAACCCTAGCTAGGAGCTGGTCAGGGCACAGTTGCCGGGGATGTTTCCCGATTCAAGTCGCCAGAGGCAGCAAGAGGACATAGAGGCTCTGCCACCTCCCACACTCTCCAGTTTGGGTACATTTTGCATGATGTTTGCCTCATGATGCTGCCTAGAGAAGCAGTTTATTTTTGCAGGATGCAGCAATTCTCTAAATTTTAGTTCTGTACAGAAAACCTAGACACACCAAGTCTGGGAGATACCCACTGGCGTTGTGAACCCCCGTGTCTACCAGCTTGAGCCAGGTAAAGACTTCAACGAGGCCTCCAAGACATCAAGAAAAGCAACTGTGTGGAGCTTGTCAGTGTGATATACAGCCCCAACTCAGTTGCTCTCCATCACAATGTCTTCATTCTCTTTGGATACAAACTATGGCTAATAGGAGAGCAAGCATACAGCTGCCTTTCCTTCCATACCATTCTTTAATGAGATGCTTCTCCTGGAGTGTTTCGCCTGTGTTTCCTGTAAACTCACATCTCTATTCAACATAAAAGGTTCCTTGCTGTAATTCAAAAATAAAACCTAACGGGTGGCGTGGCTTAGCCGGCGATCATGGCGGTCGTCTAGAGTGCGAGCTCCGGCCAGCCTGAACTAATCCTGTCTACATATCCTTGCCCTGGGCATCCAAGGGGGCTCCCTGCTGTTGCATGGCGCTGCAGACCTGATGGGCTACGATCGGTAGCGATTTTGACCTGGTGGCGGCCCTGGTGGCGGTGCTGGGACCCGGCGACGGAGCAGGTCCGGAAGGGTCTGACGCGGCCTAGCCCCTCGGGACCTCGTTTTTGGGGCTGTCCTGACCGGGCGTGCCTGCCGGCGCTCGCGGAGAGTGAGACGCGGCGCCCATATTTTCTGCTGGGCTACAAGTAGTGGCGATTGTGACCGGGTGGCGGCCCAGGCGATGGCGCTACGAGCCGGCGACGCAGCTGATCCTGACGGGTCCGATGAGGCCTAGAACGCCGAGACCTCGATTTTGGTGCGGCCTGGACCGGGTGAGCCTGCCGGCACCGGCTGTGAGAGGGACGCGGCGCCCATACCTCCCGGGGGGTCTGAGTGGTTGGTGACCCCCCGCACGTCATCACTCTCTTGCCCTTGGCCTCAGCAGCAGTGCCCTGCTGGGAGATCGGCGGGCGAGGACCGGAGGCAGCCGCTGTGGACGGAGGCCTCCATCTTGCGTCCCCTTAGCCTACTGGAGTGGCGCCCCGCCGGGTGGTAGCTGCGGGCCGCGGGGGACAATCAGCGGCCGTGGAGAGAGCAGCTGCCCGCTTTGGTCAGCGGAGACTGGTGACTCCGGCCGCAGCCGGGCGGTGGAGGTCCCCAATACAGCCTGCTGGGCCCCCTGCGGAGTGCGAGGTGTGCTGCACAAACCGCTGCGGAGGTGGTGAGTACTCGGGGGCTAAATCGGGCCCGGTGGGGAGAACTGGTGGTGCCCGGAGCGGACTGCGGCTGCCGGCGGTGGGGTCCTCGAAGTGATACTGGTTGCTGAGCCCCCGGAGGGTGTGTTGTGGCCCGGCGTTTTGCTGCTTTGGCGCGACGAAGGGAGAGAGCTGGCAACTTTATGTGTGGCCCCTTCCTCCGGTGATCCACCGTGCTCACTTGACTGTTGTATTCTGGGCCTCTCTACCTAGCCTATATTGTCAGGATATAACCATCGCGCGCCTGCCCCACTGACTACATTTCCCTTCAGTAATGGGGTTTGAACTACAACCCCCAGAATTCCCGGTACCAGGATATCCGAGGGCGAGGATCGGTGAGCGGTGCTCGTGATTCTGGTTGTGGAGCGGAGCGGCTGCTTCTCTTCTCATCGGGTGATTTCCTGGCCAGTTCCTGTGATATCTCGCCGTTGAGGTTTGGTCCTGCAATCTTGCTCTTCGTTAACGCGCTGGCTAGCGCGTATGTTTTAGATGACTGTGTTATTCCTGAGTAGTGGAGCGGAGCAGCTCCAAAGTACTTGTTGAGCCTCGCGTTGGTGAGGAAAGGCTGTTTGGAGTTCTTTTGGTTCTCCTGTGAAGCATGCACTGTGAGGCAACAGTAGCGTGTTTGTACTGAGCCTTTATTTTCGAACCTTCAAGTGGCGGAGTGCAGGGGGGGATTAGGACCTCCGCACTGCCGACATGAATCCTACAGCTGTTGGTTGTTTCTTTCTTTTGGAAGGGATTATAAGTACCTTGGCGGAGGGTAGTAGTCTCGGCTACACCCCACCGTATTTGGGAGTACTCTTTTGGACTTAACTTTTCACGGAGTAAAGGAGCCATTTACTTCAGTGCTTTGAGGAGTTCTTTATTTTCTCCATAAGGAAAGACTATTGTTTGTGCTGCTATTCTCAATTTCCATGAGCCTCAGTTCCTTTCAGTTCCCTTATGGTTCTATTAGAAGACACGCTCCCGAGGCCTGTGGATAATACTATGGGGTATGTGATTAGCGAGAATAACGTATATAGGTAGAAGGTGTTTATAATCACATATGTTAATGAGACTTTCTTGTGCTTAATAGGGGGCGAACGGAAGGCTGAAGCACTTGCAGTATGGGGTCTTTTCACGTTTCCTTCAGGTGACTTTAAGTGTAGTGTGTTAGCGAGACTTTACTGAGTGTAGTATATACCTGTTGTTAACCATTGTATTTTTGTCTTCCAGTTTCTTTTCCCCTGCTGCCCTTCCCTTCTTTTTTCTTTTCTATCGGGTTTTTCCCCTTTTTGGGTTTTTTTCCCTCGCCGTATCGTCTGAACACCCTGTGTACTACTTCGGGGTGTTCGGAGGGTCCGGAGGTGGAGCATTGTTGCTGCATGCGGATCCTGCGGAGTGCAAACCTGACAGGATCACGAGCCCACGAATTTCGCTCTGCCTGGTCCGCTTGTAGCAACGATGGCGTCCATGGAGGATGTGTTGCATGCGTTGGTATTGGTACAGCAGGAACTGGCCGCGTCTAAGGCTGAGACTGCTGCGTTACGTGATAAGGTGGAGCGCCTGAGCAGTAACCCTTTTAATGCCACGGCTTCCTCTTCTAATGTTCCGGTTAATGTACCACCCCCTATTCCACTGGCTACACCGGAAAGATTCTCGGGGGACCCACGTAAAGTGCATGTGTACATGACGCAAATTCTAATGCATTTTTCTTGTAAACCTTCTTCATTCCCCAACAATCATTCTAGAGTAGCATTTTTGATCTCTTATTTGGTGGGTGATGCTGCAGATTGGGCGGTGCCTTTGGTAAAAAGGGATGACGCCATACTTTCAGATTGGTCCGCTTTCAAAACGGAATTCGAGAGAGTATTTGACCGCAGGGCAACTACTTTCAGTGCAGACCGAGAATTGTTAACCCTGAGACAGGGTAGGGGAGAGTTGATTACTTATCTGACAGCTTTCAACCGATTAGTGGCCGAGACACAATGGCCCGAGGAAAAAAGAATGTCTCTCTTTTATCAGGGTTTACATGACGATTTAAAGGACGTTGTGGCCCAGATCGATCCTCAACCTTCTACATACGTTGATATGGTGAATCTGGTGTTGAGGCTGGATAGCCGTCTATCAGACAGGGGAGGTAACCGCAGAAGGTGGGAAAAAGGGGCTTATAGTGGAGAGAGGAACCCGCGAAGAGTGCAGGGGGGAGCCGAAAGCTCTCCTGAACCCATGGAAATTGGAGCACTCAGAGCCCCTTTGTCTAAAGAAGAAAGAGAGTCCAGAAGAGTACAGGGCTTATGCATGTACTGCGGAAGAAAGGGACATTACGTCAGGGAATGCCCTTCCAAACCCAAAACATCGGGTAATGTTAGCAGATTCAAGAAGGTAGCGGTGTCAAAAACAGTGCAGGAAGGTGAGATCATGGGAGACAGCGTGTCTAGTGCAGATCAAGGCCCTGCATGGAAGCTTACGTCTTTGTCTTCGTCAGGGGACGAGGAAACAGAACCTCACTTGGTTATTGTCATGACCCTGGAAAGTGATCTTGAAAGATATAAGGTGATGGTGATGATCGATTCCGGGGCCACGGGTAATTTTGTGGACGAAGGCCTGGTGAGACGCTTGGCATTACCTCGTGTCTCTAGGGAAACTCCAGAAGAGGTTTTGGCAGTTGATGGGCAACCTTTGACATCAGGCAGGATTACAGAAAGAACCAGTGAGCTGGGGTTGTCGGTGACAGTACCGGGTTATGTGCATACCGAGGTTTTGTCTTTGAACATAATAGCTGCACCACAGTATGAAATTATTCTGGGTATGCCTTGGTTGAGAAAACACAATCCTGTGGTAGATTGGCATGCCAAATCTTTTCACTTTCTTCCAGAACATTGTCATGAACATCTAGTGCCTAGCGTCTCGGCCAACGTCACTACATTGGCCAGTCCTTTTTTGGCAGCTACTGCTGCTGAAAAACAGGTTCGCATATCTATCGAATACTCTGGTTATAGTGATGTGTTCAGCGAAACAAAGGCAGAGGTCCTGCCACCCCATAGAGAGTATGACTGCCGCATAGACCTGGTGGAGGGGGCCACAATACCTTCTTGCAGGGTTTATGCTTTGTCGGTACCAGAAACAGCCCATTTGAAGGAATACATAGAGCATTACTCTCGTTTGGGGTTCATCAGGCCTTCACGTTCTCCGGCTGCTTCTCCTCTTTTCTTTATAGCTAAAGCCAATGGAGATTTGAGAGCGCGTGTGGACTATCGCGTCTTGAACAAGAATACCATCTGCAACCGTTACCCTCTTCCCCTCATCTCTGTTTTGCTTGACCAGGTGAGAGAGGCCAAGATCTACACTCGGTTGGACCTCCGTGGAGCGTATCACTTGGTCAGAGTGAGAGAGGGGGACGAGTGGAAGACGGCGTTCAAGACGCGATATGGCTTGTATGAGTACCTGGTGATGCCTTTTGGGCTGTGTAACGCTCCGGCTGCATTTCAGTTTTTTATTAACGATGTCCTGAAGGAATATGTGGACCGATTCGTTGTAATGTACATAGATGATATTCTCATTTATTCTCAGGACGTGTCTTGTCATACCAATCATGTGTGCATGGTGTTGGACAAACTAAGGGAACATCTGTTGTACGTAAAACTGAGTAAATGTGAGTTTGGGGTAACTGAAGTAGAATTCCTGGGAGTAAATCTCAGTCCAAATGGTTTGCAGATGTCGGAAAGAAAGGTACAGGCGGTGAGGGATTGGCCAGCCCCAAGAAATGTGAAGGAGGTGCAGAGTTTCCTGGGGTTCGCAAATTACTACCGCAGATTCATATTGCAGTTTTCGCAGGTCGCCATCCCCATAACTAGGCTGCTGAGGAAAGGTAGGGATTTTGAATGGACAGGGGAGGCTGAAGAAGCGTTTAGGGCCCTAAAAAGAGCTTTTACTACGGCACCTGTGTTGGCCCATCCGATATTGGAACATCCTTTTGTTGTTGAGGCGGACGCGTTGGATGAAGCCATAGGCGCTGTACTGTCCCAGAGAGATGCTCACACGGGTCAGCTTCATCCAGTCGCCTATCTGTCTCGGAAGTTGAGTTTGGCTGAAGTCAACTATTCCATAGCGGAGAAAGAGCTTTTGGCCATAAAAAGGGCTTTTCAGGAGTGGAGACCTTATCTATGGGGGGCTTGTCAGGCGGTGACTGTGTATACAGATCACAGGAACTTGCAGTACATGTCCTCCGCTAGACATCTCACGCAAAGGCAAATGCGGTGGATGTTGTTTTTCTCCGAATACAACTTTGTGGTCACGTTTCGTCCGGGCACGGAGAACAGAAAAGCTGATGCCCTGTCCAGACAGGAGACCCCTACGAAACGGGGTGAGGCGGAACGTTCCATAATTCCTGCAGGAAAGGTGGTATGTGTGGTCAGGGCCGAAAGGTTTCTGGAGGACATAAAAGGCTCCCGTTCAATGGTTTCATGGATTAGATGGGCGGCTGCCAAACCAGGTAGAACGGTGAAACAGGGCTTGCCTTTCCAAGGGAACTGTTTGTTTCTACCTTCGGAGGAGATACGGAAGAAAGCCTTCCGTTGGTGTCATGAAGCTCCTGTGGCTGGACACCCTGGGGTTACAAAGACAGTGAATCTGCTAAAGAGACACTTCTGGTGGGAGTCTCTGGTCAAAGACGCGAACTGTTGGGTGAAGCGATGTGATACATGCGCCAGAGCCAAAGGCGAAAATACTAGAAAGAAGGGGTTGCTGATGCCCATGCCCACACCTGATCGGCCATGGCAGAACATCAGTTTGGACTTCATTACGGAGTTACCATCTGATCGGGGCAACACCGCAGTTTTGGTGATCGTAGACAATCTAACCAAGATGGGGCATTTCCTACCGTGTGTGACCCTTCCCACTGCTAGCCAAACAGCGCAGTTGTTGGCCTCACAAGTAGTACGTTTGCATGGCATTCCACGAGTCATCGTGTCTGACAGAGGGCCTCAATTTATCGCTCGTTTTTGGCGCATGTGGTGTACAGCATTGGGGATAGAAACAGCGCTTTCTACCAGTTTCCACCCACAAACAGACGGACAAACTGAACGCCTGAATCAAACCCTAAAAAAATATTTGCGCTGCTATTCTAAGGAAGCACACGAGTCATGGGTGGATTTGTTGTGGATGGCTGAGCTGGCGTACAACAACGCTTGGCACAGTTCCATCGGTATGTCACCCTTTAGGGCCAACTATGGGTATGATGCCAACACATTGCCAATAACCATCCCTGCGGACTTGGTAAACCATCCCTCGGTGAGGGGGCATGTCCAGACTCTAAGGAGAGTTCACGGAGTGGTGCAAAAACATCTGCTAAAGGCAAAGGAGGTGTACAAGCGTTGGGAAGACCGGCATCGTACTCCCAGCCCTCCTTTCAAGGTTGGAGACAGGGTTTGGCTATCGACTAAATACATCCGCTTCAAACTTAGGAGCATATTCCATCCTCGTTTCATAGGCCCATACCCCGTTGTGCGACAGGTTAACCCTGTGGCATACAAACTGAAGCTGCCTGCTGCTTTGAGAATACATACGGTGTCCATGTGCAGCTGTTGAAAAAGGCTCTTTCTTCTCGCCGTTCGGCGCCTCCTGCGGTGGCTGGTGATGGGACTCTGGAGTATGAGGTGAAATCCATTCGTGACTCCAAATACCGTAGAGGGGCGCTGTGGTATCTTGTCTCTTGGAAGGGTTATGGGTCGGAGGAGGATTCATGGGAACCAGAGTGTAACATACATGCTCCTCGGGCCGTTCTAGCATTCCATAGGAGATGTCCTGCGAAGCCTGGTCCTAGGAGGCGCATGGGAGGAGGGCGTACTGTCAGGATATAACCATCGCGCACCTGCCCCAATGACTACATTTCCCTTCAGTAATGGGGTTTGAACTACAACCCCCAGAATTCCCGGTACCAGGATATCCGAGGGCGAGGATCGGTGAGCGGTGCTCGTGATTCTGGTTGTGGAGCGGAGCGGCTGCTTCTCTTCTCATCGGGTGATTTCCTGGCCAGTTCCTGTGATATCTCGCCGTTGAGGTTTGGTCCTGCAATCTTGCTCTTCGTTAACGCGCTGGCTAGCGCGTATGTTTTAGATGACTGTGTTATTCCTGAGTAGCGGAGCGGAGCAGCTCCAAAGTACTTGTTGAGCCTCGCGTTGGTGAGGAAAGGCTGTTTGGAGTTCTTTTGGTTCTCCTGTGAAGCATGCACTGTGAGGCAACAGTAGCGTGTTTGTACTGAGCCTTTATTTTCGAACCTTCAAGTGGCGGAGTGCAGGGGGGGATTAGGACCTCCGCACTGCCGACAAGAATCCTACAGCTGTTGGTTGTTTCTTTCTTTTGGAAGGGATTATAAGTACCTTGGCGGAGGGTAGTAGTCTCGGCTACACCCCACCGTATTTGGGAGTACTCTTTTGGACTTAACTTTTCACGGAGTAAAGGAGCCATTTACTTCAGTGCTTTGAGGAGTTCTTTATTTTCTCCATAAGGAAAGACTATTGTTTGTGCTGCTATTCTCAATTTCCATGAGCCTCAGTTCCTTTCAGTTCCCTTATGGTTCTATTAGAAGACACGCTCCCGAGGCCTGTGGATAATACTATGGGGTATGTGATTAGCGAGAATAACGTATATAGGTAGAAGGTGTTTATAATCACATATGTTAATGAGACTTTCTTGTGCTTAATAGGGGGCGAACGGAAGGCTGAAGCACTTGCAGTATGGGGTCTTTTCACGTTTCCTTCAGGTGACTTTAAGTGTAGTGTGTTAGCGAGACTTTACTGAGTGTAGTATATACCTGTTGTTAACCATTGTATTTTTGTCTTCCAGTTTCTTTTTCCCTGCTGCCCTTCCCTTCTTTTTTCTTTTCTATCGAGTTTTTCCCCTTTTTGGGGTTTTTTCCCTCGCCGTATCGTCTGAACACCCTGTGTACTACTTCGGGGTGTTCGGAGGGTCCGGAGGTGGAGCATTGTTGCTGCATGCGGATCCTGCGGAGTGCAAACCTGACATATATAGAGAGTGAGGTGAATACCTACATACAAGGATCCAGCTTCTTGGGCCGCCCAGTTGTGCCATGACGTGAGGTGGGGCCGGAGGGGGCCAGGGCAAGCAGGGGCCGATGGACAAATATACAGAATCGACAGGCCCCGGGGGTTCCCAACCGTCAGCACCCGACAACGCAGCACTGCTGACAGCAATCACGCAGTCGAGGGACATGTTGGACACCAAAATAGGCGCTGTGGGGGCCAATGTTACCCTTCTACGACAGGACCTGCGGAACGCCGTTGAACGGATCACGGGTGCAGAGACCCGCATTTCTGAAGTGGAAGACGACGTCGCGGTTCTGAAAAAAAAGGTTGCGGCCATGGAAAAGATTCAGAAGGGTCTGGCAATGAGAGTGGAAGACGCGGAAGGGCGCGCTCGAAGGAATAACCTTCGCTTTGTTGGATTTCCGGAGGGTTGCGAAGGGGACAAAATGGAACCTTTCCTGGCCTAGTGGCTGGAAGCCTGGATCCCGGCAGACGCACTGTCGCGCTGCTTCATGGTGGAAAGGGCCCAACGGGCGCTAATACAGAAACCTCCTGGGGGGAGAGCGCCCGCGGCCGATCATAGCAAAATTCTTGAATTATTCCGATCGGGACACCATCCAGAGGCAAGCACGACTCAAGGGCACGCTCATGTATGAGAATTCCAATATCCTCATATTTCCGGACTATACGAAGATGGTGCACCAACAGCGTCAGTCGTTCCATGCGGCCAAGGCCCGACTCCGTGGTCTTAAGCTCCAATATGCTTTGCTCTACCCGGCGCAGCTGCGGGTCGTCTACCAGTCCCGCACCCTGTTCTTCGACACCCCTGAAGAGGTCTTCCAGTGGACGGACGAGACGGTGAAGATACGCGTCAATGTAGTAAGAGATGGGGAATCGGACTCCACCTCCAGCGGTGTCGCCCGGGGGGGCCTCGGAGGTCAGCGCCGGAGACGTAGAGGATCGCGCTCGAACAGGGGCTCACGCGCCGGCTCGGTCGCCCGACGGTAGGGCTCCACGCAGGAGCAGCGGACAGAGCCCCCTTGAGTAATTATGGGACTTGAGACAAGTAGATGCCAAGTCTGGATGCTCAGGTGCTCTGTTATGATGGGCTGGGACATTGCCCCAGTTAGAATGGGTGGGAGGGAGTGACAGCCTGGTTCCTATGGGTTACCGCAAGGGGGTTCTTTGGAGGAAGTGACGCTGGATCTCCCGTGGGAGACCAGGCCGGGTTCCGACCGCGACAGGTGCTTCCATGTTTGGGAGGTACGGGGTGGGGGGCAGCTGGGGGTGTTTGGGGGTTGGGGATGGGTGTTTGGAGTAGGGTTTGCTGGAGACTGGGCACAGTATTCTGGGGCTGGGGGCGGGGTGTGGGAGGGAGGGAGGGTCAGTTACCATACACAGTGTTGCTGAAATTATCTCCTCAGGTGTGTACCTGCCTACCGTATACGTCACAAGGCAGATTTGTGTGTTTGCCACTAGATGGCGGTTTAAACTCTGGACTCTAGGGCGTCTATGGCCTACATGCGTGTGTTAAGCTGGAATGTGCGGGGTATGCTGGACAAAATCAAGGGAGGAGCGGTGCTGCGAGTGGGGAAAAGAGAAGGAGCAGATATTCTATTGTTGCAAGAGACACATTTATTGGGTACCAAAGCTCTTAGTCTGAGACGCTATGGATATGACCAAGTCTACCACGCTGGGTTTGTGCGGGGCTCCAGGGGAGTGGCCATCCTAGTACACCGAAGACTGTCCTATGTTCATGAGTCACAGTGGATAGACCCGCAGGGTAGGTACTTATTTATCAAGGGAACGATAGGTGCTGAATCATGGGTGATTGGCAGTGTGTATGCTCCCCCTCCGCTACAATGGGCATTGATAGAGAAGCTGTATGGGGTGTGGTCTGAGATCCCTGAGAGCCTGGCGGTAATAGGGGGCGACTGGAACGATGTTATGCAGAGCCGGATGGACAGATGTAAGCCTGGGGGGGACAGTTGGTAGACGCACCCACTAAGCTGAGCGATATGGCACGAGGGCTGGGATGGGTAGACACATGGCGCTACTTGCACGCACATAGTCGGGAATACACCTATGTTTCGGCGGTGCATAAATCCTTCTCTAGGCTAGACTACGTGTTTGTTCCTGATGCCGTGGTGGGGAGAGTAGACTCCACTTCCATTTTACCCCGGGGACTGTCAGCCCACTCTCCGGTGGCAGTGACCTTAAACACTGGGGAAAGAGAGACGGCCGTTCCGATGGCGACTTTCCGCTTGGAACTTACAGCAAGAAGACTACCAGGAACATATGGGGGTGGCCATAGCCCACTACTGGGAAGAGAACTTAGATTCGGTGGCTGATGCGCGGACGGTCTGGGAGGCCCTCAAGCCCACACTGCGCGGAGTGGACATCGCCTGGTGCTCGGCGGCCCGCAAGAAGCGCAGGGAGGGATTGGTAAAGGCTGCAACGAAGGTGGAGGAGCTAGAGTCCCGATGCAGCGCGGCGAGCGATGATAGGGGAGTGCAACAGCTGCTCCTAGCTCAACAGTCTTATGCATCCTTGCTATTAGATGAGGCGCGTCAGGTGTGGCTGGCGACGAGGAGCAGAATCTACCAATGGGGGGACAAATCGAGCACGATGTTGCACAAACTTTGCCAATCCACATTTCACCCGCAGGTGCTGCCGAGCCTTAAGGATGACACTGGGGAGACGATCTCAGCCCCAAAGGCACTGGCTGACAGCTTCGCCAGCTATTATGCGACTCAATATGCCCCGCAAGAACGTCTCTCCCCACTAGATATCGACAAATTCCTTGCAGACCTCCCACCACGTGCGCTGCCAGGGGATGTGCGGGAGCGCCTTGAACTCCCATTATCAGCCGAGGAACTTGGTACAGCTCTGGGCGAACTTAACACAGGCAAGGCCCCGGGTCCTAACGGGTTCCCGAGCGAGTTCTTTAAGAAATATCATCTCCAGCTGGGAACACACTATCGGAATGCCCTGGAGGCAGCGAGTGAGCATGAGCTCCTGCCCGTTGATTGGCGACATGCAGAGATTGTGGTGTTCTGTAAGCCGGGTCGACCGCCGGACAAGCATGAGTCATACCGCCCGATATCCCTGTTGAATATCGAGGCCAAGATACTGGCCAAGGCGCTGGCGAACCGCCTTCTCTAATATATAGCAGAGCTAATACACCCAGATCAGGCCGGGTTTATGCCACATAGGGCAACAAGGCACAATATCAGAAGCGCACACGTGGCGGTGGCAGCGATATGTGGCACTGGATCCCCAGCAGCGCTGCTCTTAGCGGACATTGATAGAGCTTTTGACTCCCTCAGTTGGACATACCTCTTTGCTCTTCTCCCGCAGCTTAACTTTGGGCCGCACTTCCTGTCGTACGTGAAGATCCTGTATACCGACCTGATGGCTTCGGTGAGGGTGGCTGGGGCCACGTCAGTGACCTTCCCTATCGGGCGGGGCACTAGACAGGGGTGCCCCCTCTCACCATACCTTTTTGAGCTTGCCATGGAGCCGCTGGCGGCATGGGTCAGGGTGGATGCTCAACTACGGGGCTTCGAGTGGGAAGCAGAGCCGTCAGATAAAATTGCCCTATATGCGGATGATGTCCTGCTCTTTCTCACGGATGTCAATAAGTCGGGACCTAGAGTCCTGGAGATTATGAGAATATTTGGGGAAGTGTCGGGACTGTTCTTAAACCCACGGAAATCTACTATCTGGACGCTGGGAGATCGAATAGAATTGGGTCAGTGGGCGTCGCCCTTGCAAATAGCAGTTGGAGGCCTTAAATACCTGGGGGTGTTTCTGAAGACTTCGCCCGATGTCTCCTGGGAACGTAACATAGTACCGGTGTGGGACCGGGTTCAGTCCGACATGAAATCCTGGGCACGAATGCCTTTTAATATATATGGTAGGTCAGCGATTTTGAAAATGGTCGCCCTCCCACGTCTACTATACCAATTACAGAATCACCCGTTCCCGATCTCGTCGCGTTGATTTCGACAAGTGAACTCAGCTCTGGGCCAATTTTTGTGAGTGGGAGGTGCAGTGCGCGTGGCTCTTCGTACCTGCTTTTTGTCCACGTACTGTGGTGGGCTGGGCACGTCAGATATCCTGTCATACTCTCAGGCGTCCCACCTTCTTATCCTAAATGAGTGGTGGTACGGGGATAGAGGTGATCCGGCATACGCAACGCTATTTGATGGACCCGGACTCGCTTCACACTATTCTGCACTCGGCGCCGTTAAAGAAGGGATTGCCTAGTGCGACACAGGTGGTCTTTCTGATTTGGAGACAGGCGCTGCACCGTATGGGGTGGTGGGGCAAGCTTACTGCAGAAACTCCGCTTTGGCGAAATGGCCAACTCCCGACGCTGGCGTCCCTGCAGGGTTTCCGGGGGTGGGATTCTATTGGAATCTCGAGCTTGGGACACGTTATGATGGGCACGTCCCTTAAGTCATTTTAGGAACTCAGCCAAGAATATTGCATGCCCCGTACGCAGTTCTATAAATACCTGCAATTTTGCCATGCCATTGCTCCCGCCCTAGAGGGCCTGGACTCTTTGCCAGAATGTAGCCCTATAGAAGCAAAGGGGTTCATGGTGGATCTGGAAGTCAAGAAGATATCCCGTATTTATCAGACCCTGGTTAAACACTGTTCGTCGTCCCTACAACATCTGCAGGAGGTTTGGGCAGGGGAAGTGGGAGACCTGGAGGAGGAAGACTGGCGGGAAGCTCTTGAGGCCCCAAGGGGAGCGGCTATCGCTGTACGCCTGCGGTTTATCCAATTTAAATATTTGCATAGGGCCTACTACACCAGAGAGAGACTATGGAAAGCAGGTTTGATTGCGTCCCCCGAATGCCTGAGATGTGGTCAAGCAGTTGGCACGTTCCTGCACACGGTGTGGAGCTGTGACAGATTGATGCATTGGTGGAAGGGTGTCTGGGACTGCCTGTCGGAGGTGCTGGGCTGGGATCTCCCACGCACCCCCAAATTGGGGCTTCTCCATGTCCTTGAGGGAGTTGGGGGCAATCTCTATAAGAGACATCTGTTATTACTGGGCCTTACGGTCGCGAAAAGGGATATAGCTAAGGCCTGGAAGGATCCTCGGGCTCCAAGAGTGACGTTATGGAAGCAGGGCCTTGATTTTTGTATGGGACTGGAACAGCCGGTGTTTGAAGCCAGAGGATGCCCTAAGAAACACTACAAAATATGGAAACGATGGGCAGATTACCGGGGGATATAGCTGGACCTGCCAGCAATGCTTAGAGATAATGGGGGGGCAATGTGATGGTGCAAAGGGGCATGGTAGTACACAGAGTTTTAGTATATGTATTCTGATTCTGCACTGAACAGGGACAATATAACACTGTGTGGGGGGAGTGGGGTAGTAGGGTAGGGGGGAGTTAAGGAAGGGGGGGATAGGTAGGTGGGGGGATGTTGGGAGTTTGGGGGTATAACTATATGCACTATGGATCGTAATTGATGTTGTCATGTCTTGATTGCAGTGCCTTCGGGGCTCGGAGGGCTGCGTTTGTATTGTGATCTTTCAATAAAAAGAGTTGTTAAAAAAAAACTAACAATAAGAACCAAAGATGTAATTCCATAACAGACTTTTAAGACTGCAGGAACCAAATCAATCATTTTTTTAATAAACCAGAATGTATTTTGCTCCTTGCAGAGAATTTTGGAACGTCATTTTTAATTGTAAAAACTAATTTTTAAACCACTTCACTATATATTAAACATGAAACATTTGAATAAAACATGCTGTTTTTTACTGATAGTTTTATTTTGTTTAAATGTTTTAACTGTTGTTTCATTTTTGTAATATTATTGATACACATCTGGGTAATAGTGACGCATATTATTGATTTTCTTTGTCTAAATTAATGCTAACTAAAACCAGTTTATTCTTGTTGTTGCAATTGTCCAGGAGCAAGAAAGGGGAAAGAGAGAGAGGGAGGGAGAATAAAAGGAAAGGAGGAAAGGAGAGAAATGGAAGGACAGTAGGGGAGGTGAGAGGGAGATAAATTAGCCAATCAGCAGGAGAGTTTGAAGGGTGAAAGTGAGGGGGAGAAAAATTTAATAAGTAGAGGGATTAAACATGTGGTGATAGAAACAAAAAGCAGATGTGTAATTGGAGGAGAAAGAAAAGACAAGGATCAGGGTTGACAAGAGAAGAGAGGGGCGAAGAAGGAAAAGGGAAAAAAGACGTAAGGAGACGAGAGAAGTGAGGACAGTTAAAGAGAAAAGCAAAAAGAGGAGGAAGAAGAGGGCAATAGGAGGAGAGAGAGAGAGAGAGAGAAAAAGAGAAGTGAGTCACAGGAAAGAGGAAAAGAGAAAAAAGGGCCAGATTAGATCAAGGAAGAGATGGAAGATGGAAGATCATAGAGGAAACCTAGAAGTTGGATGAAAGGATGAAAAGTAGACTTAGAGAAACTGGACTTGCTCTTTCTCAGCCTATTTGGATGTAGGTCTAATTGGAGGGTATTTCTTTTCTGCCTACTCCTCTGGAGACACCTGTGAAGAGGCAACCACTAAACAAGGGCCAGGAGATGCAAAATACCTAGAGCAAAGTGGTGAAATAATTGCAGAAGGACCAGTGTGGCAAGACACCCGCTGGAGGATGAGTGTGTGGGGGACAGGAGGGGAGCACACTGAGTTTGGTCTGCCAGCTCTGAATCTTCAACGGACCACTTCTGCCCACACCTCCGCCTGTGCAAGGACAGTGCAGTACCAGTAGCTGGAGGTAGGTGAGGAGCGTACATTGTGCTCCCAAGCTGCATTGGGTGTCTTGCACCAATGGCTGCTGGTATTGGAACATTGAAACTTGCATCTTTAAGCCATAATTCACGCCTCCTCTGCCCCACTCTGAAACACAAACAGCCCACCATAAATCTACATTCGTCCCAGGGTACCGTTAGAGACATCCCTCCTCCCACTGACGGCGACATCTTTCACCCTGCACACCGTGTAAAGAGCACTTTCTCAAACCAACTGCCCTTTCTTTTAAAACATGCCCCCAAAATGTTCTAATCACAGAAAAATTAGGAGCACTTCTGCTTCTCCCTCTATATTTATAATCGTTATGGCATAGTAGCCAGGGCCCCCACTGAATATGCTACATGCATTAGCAAATTGAGAGATAAGTTTGGGTACGCGGCAGCGAGGCACCTCATTAGAATGCAGTACCAGTGAATAAATAATTGAGTACATGCCTGTAGCCCTTTCGACACTACAACTTGCTTTAGGACATTACGGCACAGCATGATAGAATATAGAATCAACTCACAGTTTAGATTTGATGAATTGCACAGCCAGACGTGATGTTGCTACTGTTGACTACATTACATTAGTCTATTTATTTTCATCTTCATTTAAAATGTGTTTTTTCGTAGATATACAGGCAGGTTTCGAAACTATTTGTCTTCTTGTTAATAAGAAAATAGTGACTTGTGGGGGCATGGTGGTTTTTGCACCTGGGCCCTGAAAGGAGGGCAGGCTCGAATTGGTGGAAAGCCAAATATGATCCTGACTCAGTCAGCACTCAAGTTTTGCCAGGTTAATCTTAAAAAAGAAGCAGCAGCAGTAGTAGAAATCAGGTGCTGCCGGCACAGGTAAGAGCGGTGGGTTGGGGGCGAGGTGAGGTGGGGGGATATGAAAAGACGATGGGATAGGTAAAATGAAATTAAAAAATAAATAAAACCACTTACTTTGCGCTCACCATATCACCTAGTTTTCTTATCTCAATGTCTGTTGACTCCCCCACCACCCTACCCAGCCCTGCCCCCACCCCCATTGCCCCACTGCCCCACCGCTCTCACCTGTGTCAGCCACCTCTGGTAGGAATAATGCTAAAACATGCACATGCCTCTAATAATATATAAAGGCCGAAATATGAAGATTCTGACTAACAAACAGCCATAGACGTGCAATGCAGGAATAACTATATCACAATAGGGCTGCTGGTAAACACCGCCATGTGGTGGTTGGCTGAGATTTTGCCGAACTCTATGCTCTAAGCAGAGAGCTGAGTGGGCAAAACTCCTGAACTCCACTGGCAGAGCAGAGTGTACTGTTTGTTTTCTAAAGTGCCAATTATCTAGAGTGACAATGTGCAAACCTTTAGAAAAACTTGCTGATGTTTAGGATTTAGACACCTCACCTCTCCAACTATGAGGAAAAAAGGGGGGCAGACATACTAAAGATGTGTATGGAGGCCTTAGTGTTAAGTTCTGTAATTTATTTAGACTCTAATCTTCTAGCATGTAGTCATCAAGACTGACACACACCCCAGCCCCAGAGCTGATGAGCTCATATATCGACTGTGACCTCGTTCATTTTAACACTGGCGACGAGCGGAAAAGACCCTAGCGTGATGGGAAGTTTGATGCTGAATCAGAGAAGATTTGAAGATCTGTTATATCCCATATTTCTTATTTCTTATGTGTTCTTTCATGTAGTTTGCATCCTGGTGACTTGGTTGCTAGGTTATAGTGGAATGTTCTACTCCTGATCTTCAGTTGAAGGCTGGAGCTTCTTTGATGTGCACTCTGATGGATCTAATGCTGTACTTGATATCCATGATTAAACTTAACCTTTAAGTTTACTTCCATCTTCTGTCTTGCTTTGGATACAACATAAGTTGGCGACGAGATGGTCAAGGCAGCATTTTCTATGAACCTACGCCTAAATTCTACTTTTAAACAGATCTCATCAGACTCCAGCGCTCATCTTTAATCTCCTCCATAACTTCAACTCTGCCATGAACTGCATTGAAATCAATTATCTACTGGACAATTCTAACTCCAATTGAAAAGTAAGCTAATTACCTTTATATATATATATTTCGTGATTTGATAGCACCAGCGCCTGTTTTCCTATTGTGCCCTGATTGCACCAGCGGCAGCCCTTTGATTACCTAATTTTTCTACACGTCAATTTAAATATCATTTTCCTCGTGAACTTTACAACAACTATTGCCTCGATTTTATCCAATTGAAAAGTAAGCTAATTACCTTTATATATATATATTTCGTGATTTGATAGCACCAGCGCCTGTTTTCCTATTGTGCCCTGATTGCACCAGCGGCAGCCCTTTGATTACCTAATTTTCTACACGTCAATTTAAATGTCATTTTCCTTGTGAACTTTACAACAACTATTGCCTCGATTTTATCCTTTTCTACAAAGCGTTTGTTCTACCCTAAACACACCAACGATAGCTTCATCTTGAATGTCGGTTTTCTCATGAATATCATAATGAGAACAACATCAACTGTTACCTTGTCATAGCGCTTCTGACTACACTTAAAGTTAGCGCTCTCACAATTTAATTAGACTTTACACATAAACTTTATAACTGCCTAACTGCTCTTACTTGTTAGAATCTTCAAATTTAAAAGTCGCCATTCATTCTTCGATGGCTTGAACCGGCACGAGAACGGCGTGAGAACGGCACGAGAACAACGCGCTGCACTCCTTCTGCCGTCTTCCTCATCAGCGTCTCCACGTCATCACGAATTGACGCTCATAACGCAGCGGCCATCTTAAGTTGCCTAGTAACGACATTCACGATAGTTGACTTAATCTCGTGATTATTCTTCTTGTAAAGAGGTATTTATTTATTATCATTCTTATTATTTCTTGAAATTATATACGCTGACACAACTAACTTTACTTATCTACGCTGAAACCAACAATTACAATGTGTGTCATTCACGCTGACACACACAGCTGATAGTACATATTTACAACGTGTGTCAATAGCGCTGATACACACAAGTTGCATTATCTACGTTCTCTGGAATTAATATATCTAAGCCGAAATCAACAATTACAACGTGTGTCATTTACGCTGATACACACAGCTGACATTACAAATTCTGTATTTACATGTTATTTGCTTTACTAATTTAGGATGGCCCAACAAACTGCAGTTCTTCCATCTTCCTTCCTTCCTGAACCAGGTACGCCAAAAATTAAATGGACACATTGGTTTAAAGCATTTAACAGTTACATAATTGCAATTGATGCTGTAAAATTACCTGCTGTTAGGAAAAATGCAATGTTATATAGTGCATTAGGTGCTGAGGGTCAAAGAATTTTTGATCATCAACCCCCTATTATTAGACCTCCTTCTGATGATTGGAATGAGTACACTGAGGCCATTACACGTTTAGAAAACTATTTTAAAGATGAACCTAGTGTAATTGTCGAAAGACATAAATTTTACACCCGTAAACAAAGAGAGTACGAAAAGATTGATATATTTTTTGCTGAATTAAGGATCTTGGCTGCAACATGTGAATTTGAAGGTCCTATCGATCAATATCTCAGAGATCAAATTGTAGTGAATTGTTTTAACAACAAAGTTCAAGAAAGAATTTTATGCTGTCGTAATCCTTCACTATTAGAAACATTAGAATTAGCTAGAGGAATAGAAAGATCTGCTTTTGCCTCTAAAGAATTAAGCAATAATAAACCTACACATGTGGATTTAGTGAAATCTACCTCCTCCAAAAATAATACTCAACGTATTCAATCTCCAAAACTTGAATGGAAAAAATCAGATAAACCTCCCAATTGTTTTCGGTGTGGATCTAAATTACACCTTGCTAATTCAACTTCTTGTCCAGCCTTAAAAAAACAATGTACTAATTGTAAGAAAATTGGTCACTTTGCTGCAGTTTGCAAATTCAAGTCCAAAACAATGTACCTTGAAGTCTCTGATTCGGAGGTGTCTAATATAGATGAAGAACAAGTTGTTAAGAAAATATTATTATCTGTTGACATGATAGATAATCATGATGATTCTTCTGTTTATGATCCAGTATGTGATTTAAAGATTGGTGAAATTCTTGTTAGAGTCACTGTAGATTCGGGATCTCCAATTACCATAATTGCTGACTTTCTTTTCCTTAAACATTGGGAAAAAAATTTACTTTTACCTCCTGACATTCGTACAGTTGCATTTAATGGCAAGGTTATTGACCTAATGGGGTTCTTCAATGACAGTCTAACCTTTGAGGATCGCTCTATTCAAGCTAAAATTTATGTATCTAAGAAAGGTTATAACGTATTAGGTTGGAAAGACCAAGGTGAATTCCCGTTGATTTTAAGACCTGGCACAAAGAACCCTATCTCTTTAGATCGTTCTGCCACAATAAATGCCCTAGTCACTGAAAAGTTGTCTCTAGAGAATATCATGAATAAATACAGTAATGTCTTTTCTGATGATCTTGGTTCAGTCAAAGGCTTCGAACATAAAATTATTTTAAAGCCTGATGCTGTCCCAGTGATCCACAAGGTCAGACATGTTCCTCTAAGTATTATGGAGAAGTTAAAGAACCATCTTTTACAGTTGAGTAAAGAGGGAGTCATTGAGAACATCAATTCTTCATTGTGGGTTTCTCCAATTGTAGTCGCACTTAAAAAGAACTGTGATGAGCTTAGGTTATGTGTAGACCTTAGAGCTCTAAACAAAAATATTCAAGTGGATTGCTTTCCTCTCCCACGAATTCAAGATATGTTAGCTCAATTGAGAGGTACAAAAGTTTTCTCTACCATAGATTTACGGGCAGCTTACCACCAGATTGAGTTGTGTGAAGAATCCAAGGATTTAACTGCTTTCAATACTCCCTTTGGTCTTTATAGATATTTAAGATTACCTTTTGGTCTTGCCTCAGCGGCATCAGTTTTTCAAAAATTGATGTTTCAGTTGTTTGGAGAAGTTCGTGATGTTTTAGCTTATCAAGATGATATCTTGATCTCTACCAATACTGTTGAAGAACATCTCATTAAACTTGATCAAGTCATTGGTATTTTAAATGACCATGGTATGACTGTTAAAAAATAGAAGTGTAAATTTCTCATCAGTGAGGTTGAGTATCTTGGTCATACCATCTCCCACAAAGGCATTGCTCCCAAACATGATCTATTACAAGGCATTCGTGATTGTGCTCAACCCATTAACAAAGATCAATTAAGATCATTTTTAGGTCTAAGTGAATTTTATTCGAGGTTTGTACAGAATTTTGTTCATGTTAGTGAGCCTTTGAGGTCACTTACCAGGAACAATGTTAAATTTGTATGGGATGAGGTGCATAAAGTGGCTTTTGACTCTTTAAAGGATCTAATTATACATGCTCCAGCTCTCAAACCCTTTGATGAGAACTCTTTGTCTTTCATTACAGTAGATGCTAGTAATGCTGGTTTAGGTGCTGTATTGAGTCAAGCCAATAGTGGTAATGAAAATGTTGTTGCCTTTGCATCCCGTCAACTTTCCTCTTCGGAAAGAAACTACAGTACAATTGAGAAGGAGGCCTTAGCTTGCGTTTGGGGAGTTAGACACTTCCCTACGTATGTTTGGGGTCGTGAGTTCGTGGTGGTAACAGATCACAAACCATTAATTTTTATTTGGAATGACAAGGGTTTAAGGAATGCTAGTCCAAGATTAAGTCGTCTTCTCTCAAAGCTTTATGATTTTAATTTTGTTATGAGACATATTTCTGGTGGGAAGAACTTCACTGCAGACTTCTTGTCCAGGTGTCCTTCAAGTTCTTTGAAATTTTCTCCCATTCTTGATGACAAAGAAGTTGTAGTTAACCTTCTAGATGGACTGATTATAACAAAAGATGTGATTTCTGAGTCTGACTGGGTTAAAGCATCTTTGCAAGATGTTTCCTTTCGTACTTTAAAAAAGTACATTGCTGAAGGTTGGCCAAGGGAGAATTTGATTGATAAGGATCTTCTTCCTTTTTCCAAAGTCAGGGATGATTTAAGTTTGGAGGATGAATTCATTTTAAGAGGTTTTTCTCTTATTCCTCCTGTTTCTATTCGGAACAAGATTATCAATATTGCTCACAAAGGTCATGGTGGGATCACAATCACCAAGAAGAGATTGAGACTTCATTATTGGTGGCCAGGTATGGACATTTGTGTGGACACCTTTTTAAATGGCTGTAGAGAATGTTCCCATGCTGAGAAATCTTTGCATACGTTTAACAAACCTTTATGTCCTGTTGTTTTCCCCAACAGTCCATGGGAGAAACTAGGAATGGATTTCTTGGGACCTATTGGTGGATTAAATCAGGGCTTTAGGTTTATACTTACGATAGTTGACTATCATTCTAAGTGGGTTGTTTGTGAATTTTTAAAAGAGCCCAATACTTATAATGTCATAAAAAGTCTTAAAAAACTATTCCAATCTGAAGGAATCCCTAAATCTTTAGTGTCAGACAACGGGGTACAATTTGTATCTCATGAGATGGATAGTTTTTTTAACAATTTTGCCATTAAACATCTTACTACTGCATTATACTCCCCGCAAGGCAATGGTCTGGTGGAAAGAGTGAATCGAGTCCTGAAAGATGCTGTCCAATTAGCTATTTCATCTGACCTTTATGTTCAAGATGTTGTCAATGACAGAGTTTGGTCATATAATAATACACCACACTCAACTACTGGAGTGACCCCCTTCCTCTTGTTAAGGGTAAGACAATCCTTTAATGAGTTATCTCCTGGATGGGTTGTTACTAAAACTTTTCATGGAAAGGATGTTATTGATATTGATCAAATTAAAGATAAGGTTGAATCTGCTCAGCTTAGTTCCAAAATTAGGTATGATAAAGACAAATATGTGAAAGAAATTTCTTTAAACATTGGTGACAAAATTAGAATCCGAAGACCATGTAAGGTTAAAGGATCGAAATTTTATCCGGAAACTACTATTATTCAAATCAGTAAACATGCTGTTAAGGTAATTGGCGGTAAGTGGTGGAGTAAAAGGGCTGTTTCCAAGGTAAAGAGCTCGAACATTGTTCTAAATGAAGATGCTTCTAATGTTTTGTCTCCATTGATGAGTGATGCTGATAACCTCAGTACTGATAATGCTAATTCTAATGTGAATGAGGGTGGATTATTTATGTCCTCTGACATTGTGAATAATGACAATTGTGACGCAAGTCTTTCAGATATCTCTATGTCTTGTTTAAGAGCTCCTGATATCTCTGATGGTAACGCAATTCCTTCTGGGGTGTCTGTATCTAGCTCAAGGTCTGCTGATGTCTCTGCACCTTGCTCGAAATCCACAAGAATTAAGTTTACACCTAAATATTTAGATGATTATATTACTTGATGTGTTGTTATAGAGTAGGAATCTTGTTTTTGTTTTTATTTAGATGATTACATTGCTTATTGTGTTATTGACTGTTAGGAACTTTGTTTTGTTTTGTTTGCCTTAATTTTATATGACATGCCTTCTTTGGTTCATTATAGGGAAGGAGGTGTGTTATATCCCATATTTCTTATTTCTTATGTGTTCTTTCATGTAGTTTGTATCCTGGTGACTTGGTTGCTAGGTTATAGTGGAATGTTCTACTCCTGATCTTCAGTTGAAGACTGGAGCTTCTTGGATGTGCACTCTGATGGATCTAATGCTGTACTTGATATCCATGATTAAACTTAACCTTTAAGTTTACTTCCATCTTCTGTCTTGCTTTGGATAGAACAAGATCCACCGGAGAGGATTGCTTGCCTATGGAACTATACAAGACTTGCGCACAGGAATTATTACCACTCTTAGAATCCGTTATTGACTCCATATACAAGTCGGGGAAGGCTCCTACATCGAGGAAAATATCTAAAATAAATTTTTTTCTTAAAAAAAATAAACCTCCGGAGGATTGTGGCTCGTATCGGCCGATATCTCTGCTTAATGCAGATGTAAAAATCTTTTCCAAGATATTAGCAAATCGCTTAGCCCCCATCATGCCGACATTAGTCAATACTCAACAACATGGGTTTGTGACGGGGAGGGATACTACGGCTCATGTGAACACTGCAATCACAGCCTTTGATGTTTCCTCAACAACTCTCACCCCACTCGGAATGGTTATGTTAGACGCAGAGAAAGCATTCGATCGAGTGGGGTGGGAGTATTTGTGGGAGGTATTAAAGAAAGCAGGTATCCATGGCCAATACTTAGTGTGGGTATGCTCGTTGTACGATAACCCGCAGGCCAAAATCAGTTATTGTGGAAGAGAATCAGCGAATTTTTCAATAAGGAGAGGAACAAGGCAAGGTTGCCCACTGTCCCCTCTGCTTTTCTCTCTATCTTTGGAGCCATTTTTAAACGCCCTTTTATCTCAAGTAAATATTCTTCCAATTAAGCACGGCGGTGAGAGCTTAAAAATTACTGCTTTTGCAGATGACATTGCCGTATTTACTACAGATTTAGTTAAAGCCACACCACAAATAATAAAAGAGGCTGCAAATTACGGTAAAGTCTCAGGGTATAAACTTAACGTAGGAAAGACGCAGGTTATTGCAAATTATAAACCTTCAGTACCGATCCCTGGCTTATGTCAAAGTGCGATATACCTAGGTATTAGACTAGCGTCTAGTATTGACAAAATTATAATGTTGAACTATGATTCTTTTCTAAAGGAAACAGAAATGACTCTTAAAAAATGGCACAAGACCCCGCTCAGCTTAATGGGACGCATAAATCTAGTTAAAATGAAGATTTTGCCGAAGGCATTATATCTATTTAGATGTATCCCTCTTCAACCTAGCAAACCCTTTTTTTAAAAGTTAGAGGGTATCTGTAGCAGCTTCCTATGGGGCTATAAAAAGGCGCGTAGGGCATTGAAACTCTTAGAACTTCCAATAGAAAAGGGGGGACTGGCGTTTCCAGACTTTAGGCTTTATTTTATAGCCACATTCTTTCGTCGCATACGAAGCCTGATGAAAAACGAGAGCTCGTTATTCTACCACCGATTCATGCTGGGACTAGATTGCAATCAATTTTTACATCGCTTACATGATCCTAATTACTTCAAACGAGTGAAATTTAAGTCAGCAAGGCACATTATTAAAATTTGGAACCAAATTCAGACCATTGGGAAAATATCTTTTTACAACGCTGAGCTTAGAATATGGGGCAATCCAGGACTACCTGATATTTTCTCTAACGGAGCAGGCATTCTCTGGGAGAAACATGGTATCAATAAATTGGGGGATTTTTATGGTTCGAATGGCTTTTTGAATCTTGATACACTTAAAACTTTATTTAATTTAAGAGACAATATGTACTTTAAATACATTCAAATAAGGGATTACCTGCTCTCTAAGATGAAAATCATGGAAGTAGTAGATTCAGATATACTAACATGCTTGTATTCTAATAAAATAAAATCATTAATAAGTCTGGGGTATGGATAACTAATACAAGGTAAATCAGAAGACAGTACGAAAATTGCGGTCAAATGGTCTTCGAGACTGGGTATGATCATTAACCCAACACAGATCTCAAATTCTTTACGCCATATAAATCTGATTGTTCAGTCTTCTAGTTTGAGGCTACAGTCATATAGAACTATTACACAACTGTATTACACTCCACAAAGAATAGCTAGTTGGGCACAAGTAACTCAGCTAAACAACGAGAAAACTAAATGTCCGAAATGTGATCTAGACGCTGCAGGCATAGAACATATGCTCTTTCACCATTTTGGAAAGGGCTGACTGATGTTTTAAATACTAAACAAATAGCTACCCCGCCATTGACAGCACAATTGGTTCTATTAGATATCCAGGAAATCAACTGTCCTCACAAAGATTTAGTTACTATCATTTATGCATGTGCCAGGCTAGTTATAGCAAGATCTTGGATATCAAAAGATGTTCCAGATGTTCATGAGTGGTGGATCCTGATTAACGAAATAAATACTATGAAACTTTCGCTAGCAAGACTTAGAGGTCCTAAGGCTTTGCAGAAGAAGGAAAAAATTTGGCTACAGTTTTTTGAACTATGATATATTTGATTTGGCAAAAACGAGGCCAGCTTCAACTTATGTATATTATTTGCTAAATTACATTCACTTTTAGTTTTTTTTGTGTTAAGATATGTACTTGTTGGACCTCTGCTTTCAATGCTCTTAATTTTGTTGCTAAATTGTTTTTCGCTTTGTTTTTTTTTAACCTCATTCTGAGATATATATTATATGTGAATTTTGTTCTTTGTTCTTCCTGCAATAAATAAAAAAGAAAAAAAAGAAAAAAAACAGGATAGAACAAGATCACACAAAGAAACAAAGATTACAGAAGAAAGGATTTTGAAGCCTGTGAAGAGGATTGACCCCTGGTATCCCCGCCAGTGTCTTCTACATCAGACAGCCTACACATTGGATTATTTGGGTGTTGGATCTTGTGTGGCTTGTCATATGCCAAACTACATTCAGCCTATAAATTTATGATCTGGTGCTTGGAACCTGCACAGCTTACACACAACCTTATGAATTGAAGTTATGTCAGACATGTGTGGCTTGAAGATAGTTTCCCTGCAAGATTGAAGTCGTGAATGTTCAACCGTTAGGATATGGATCCTGCAGTCATCTGTAATGAGCACAGGCAGCTCTAATTATGGGACCAGCCAGTGGCCCTGATTTGGAAAGTGCAATTTCAATGAGCACGAAGCTGGCAGTGGCAACGCATCATTTAATCAGTACAGCTATTTGGGAAAACTCCAGCTGTGACTGATTTTTGGTGCTGTATCAAGCCATGCAGTGGTGCAACTGAGGTGACTAGTGCGCATATGCCAGAACAGCAACATTTGAAGGTACAAATATTCTTTTAATTACAACCTGCAGCATTGTTGTTAGGGAGATTTGTGTGCATTCGGGGGTTAGGTTGACGGGTGACAGAGCAGCTATGCCGTGTAAAACGCTAGCGAAAACGCCATGCTGTGGATTTTTGAAATTCAAAATTGTAGACAACGTTAGAACTTTTGTGGCTGCTTACTTGTGGAGTCGCGCTCTGTCCCATTCTGCATTCTGACCACCGACATTCTCCAGGGGATTCTGCCTTCATAGGGTGGTGCTTCGTAAGCACGTTGAGCATGTGCTGTAAACCAATCAGAGGCAGCAATGTGATTTAAACATGCCTGGCAAGTAGTGCGTCCACGTCGACTGCCTAGAGGCAATTATGACGTGCCTGGGAAGAAGCGCGGCAGCGCATCTGTGTCTGCCTGGCTTTACTGGATTGTGACACACCTGGCATGGAGATATTTCAGATTTGCCATTCATCTAAGCTGGTTTGCTGATGATCAACACAGTTTTGTGTTATCATGAGGAGGCGCATGCGAGCTCAAACATTATAGGCCGGTGTTTGACCTATTTGTCACCGGACAGCCATTTAACGTACAGGAAACTTTTTTGTAATGCTCATGAACTGGATTTCTAGAATGCAATCTGTCGGCAAGCTCATTACAGCGATTTAGCTTATGGAAGAATTTATAGCAAACTGTAAGCTGGATGCTGGAATGTAGATTTCCCTTAGTAGTACTTTGGGTCACCAGTGTGGATGTCAGGTGCAAGCTGAAACATGATGTGGAGGAAAAATAACTGACTGAACTATATAAGTTTGACGTGCTCCAAGATGCTGCAGCAGATACAGAAGGTTGGAAATTGTTCGGGTGAGATGGTCGTTCACCGGAGAAAGGAATTTTGTGTTGGTTGTTTTGATTTTGTTTATGCATTGTCATGCTGTTGTGGCAGCGGGAGTATATATTATTGATGGCACGGTGAATTTGCTAACTGGCGGTGTGCTTCTATACTATATAGAGTTTGTTACTGTCCTGGTGGGAGGATACTGAAGTCCTTACGTGTGACTGAGATTTTACCACCTTTACATCTAGACGGGGTGAGGCTAGTTGTGATAAACGTCGAGGTGGGTGGAGAGTCCACTGTTTGGGGGATATAGAATACCCTGTGTGTTGTGCCCTTAATGAGACGAGGTGGGTTAGGTTATGTAGTAGCCACTGTTTAGGTATTAGAATATACCCTGTGTGTCCACTGTTAAGGGTTAGAGAATACCCTGTGAGTTGTGCCTTTAATGTGAGGCAAGGTGGTGATTTTACCCACTGTTTAGGGGTTGTGAATATAACCTGTATGTGTAGTTGTGCCTTTAATGTGAAGCGAGGTGGGTTAATCTATGTTTTACCCACTGTTTAGGGGTTGTGAAGATGCCGTTTGTGTGTGGTTGTGCCTTGTGAGTGAGATGATGTGGTGTGATATACCCACTATTTTGGGGTTGTGAAGATGTCCTGTTTGTGTGCAATTGTGCATTGAGAGTGAGGCGTGGTGGTGTAATGTACCCACTGTTTTGGGGTGGTGAAGATGCCCTGTTTATATGCAGTTGTGCCTTGAGAGTGAGGCAAGGTGGTGCGATATACCCACTGTTTAAGGGGTGAGAGATACCCTGTGCGTAGTTATTCTTTGAGTGCGTAGTGAGGTGGGTAAGCACCCACTGTTTTAATGTATAGAACTGTTACCTTGTGTCTTTCCTAGGTTGGAAGGGCATGTAGTTTATGATTAATTATCATCTTGCATACATTTTGCATACATTTGATTTTCTATAATCATTAAAAGGGGGTGATGTTTTGTAATCTACTTGTTGGGTTAATACATCCTCCCCATTGTTGTTCTCTGCCTTGCTGCTCAGCCAATGGTGAGGTCATTGCAATGTTGAGAGTGTTTGTGCTTAAAGAAGGATCCGTTGGAGTGGATGGGCTGAGCAACAAGGAGGCTGCTCCTGGTGGGGCATTATATGGATCTTACCATCATCCTGTAGCCTGTAACCGAAGAAGTAATTTGAACAATAAATCCTTAACCTTTACCTACATGACCTGTCTACGTGACCTCCTTCATTTTAACAGAGAACTTCAGTGCGGTCTGTCTCGATGGCATTGCGGTCTTCAGTTCTAGCTAGAAGAACTATTTGTGCCACCTCAGAGAAGTGCTTAAGGCCCTGCAGAAAGCAGGCCTGACTATCAAGGACAGTAAGAGTTCAGTGGTCTAGTTGGGTCACCAAGTGGGAAGAGGCAATGTGCATCCCTTCCAAGTCAAAATCCAAACCTTTCGGGCTTGGGAATCCCCCAAAACCCAGACAGAAGTGAAAGCCTTCTTAGGCCCCACTGTTTATTACAGGAGATTTGTCAAGGTGTATGGCACCATTGTTGCATCCTTACAGAGCAGACTTCTAAGAAGCAGCCACATCAAATCATCTGGACAGAGGTGTGCCAGAATGCTTTTGACACCCCAAAGGAAGCCATGTGCACAGCAGCACTCATACTCAAGGCCACTGACTTCTCTGAAGAATTAATTGTTCAGACAGATGCCTCAGAGCATGGCATCACGCCATGCTCTCACAGCTGAGTGAAGAGGGTCTGGCTCAACCTGTAGCCTTCATAAATAGGAGGATACTTCCACAGGAACAGAGGTGGAGTGTTCTAGAGAGGGAAGCCTTCACAGTGGTCTGGGCACTGAAAAGGCCAATATTCTTTGGTGCTCACTTCCAGGTTCAGACAGACCATAGACCCCTCAGAGGATTAATGCAGACGAGGGGAGAGAATCCCAAACTGTTGAGGTTTTCCATCTCCTTACAAGGAATGGACTTTATGGGGGAACACAATCATTGCTGATGGTCTCTCCAGGTTCTGCCGCCTTAATGAAGAGAACTCTTTCAGCTGGTGGGGGGAAGCATGTGTTAGGCCTGGCATGGTTTTCGCTTAACTTTGTTGACTTCAACCCTCCTATTTTGACTGACTTCGTTTTTGTTGACTTTAGAACTCTGCACACTTCACCACTGATAACCAGTGCTAAAGTATGTGTGCTCTTTCCCTACAGCATAGTAACATTGGTTTATCCGCAATTGGCATATTCAAATTACTTCTAAGTCCCTAGTAAAGTGGTACTTCATGTGCCTAGGACATGTAAATTAAATACCAAAAGTGCGTCTGCAGCACAGATTGTGCCACCCACTTAAGCAGTACTTTAAACGTGTCTCAGGCCCGCGATTGAAAAGCATGCATGTGCAGTTTGAAACTACCATTTTGAACTGGCAAAGGAAACCCTTTGCCAAGCCCAAACCTGCTTTCGAAATTTCGCCTGCACAGCACAGTGGCAAATGTATACCTGTCAACCTCTTTACGTAAAAATGCAGATTATGTAAAGTATTTAAGTGAGTAGTTCCATTAAGGTGAATAGAAAATCATTCACACCTGTAGTGGGTAGAATTATTTGAAGACCACCATCCTTTTGGATGGTATCACAATGATTCTATGATGTCATCAACGATGTCATCATGAGTTATGTAATATGTGAGGTCATAAGCAGTGCATGGCGGAGGAGCAAATTATAGTTTACTGGGCTAGCTATAACTATTGAATTTCAGTGTTTTTTAAACATTAGTTTTTGTGATATTTCAACAGCTAACTCTATTGTCACCTTAACCTTTGGCTTTTTCAGTAAATTCCAGTGTTTGTTTTTAACGTAAGCTAAAATATTTTTTCCATACCTAACTATAACATCAGTTTGACCTTTGACTTTTTCATAGTTTTTTTAACGTAAGGTAAGATTTTAACATACCTAAATATAATGCCATTGTAACCTTTTTTGCCAGTGAATTTCTGTGTTTGTATCATATATAGTCAACTCCACAGCTAAGTGTGGATTTTGGCCAGGTGCTTGCTGGCTTCTGGTCAAACCTTCACCCAAACCCTGTGTGGTAGGCCAAAACTCGCCACGCAAAATGCTGTGCACAGCAGTGTTTGGTTGAAGAGCCAGAACTCCAGATGTCCTATTCCCACACTGCACAACCTTTAACCCCCCCACAGACTGACAACTCACATTTGACTTATTTAATATTTTTTACTTTTTGCGTGTATAGTGGTACTCTTGAAGTACTGGTGCTCAAGCTTGACCACCACAATTTTATGGTACTGTGCAAACTTCTCCCCGGAGTAGCATTGTGCCATGGGATGAAGTTTGCCTGGCAGTTCCTGTAGGAGTACCACAATACCTCACGGGACTATTGTGCTGGATCCCACAGGAGTACCATAATACCTGCAGCAGGAAAAAACAAATGTTTATATCCAGCCACCTTATAATACATTTTTAAGCAAATTCAGAACATGGAAACTGAGGTTGTGAGTCCTGCAATGGTAGCCTCACCATTGTATTCTAAGTTGAGGCCAGCCAATCAGATCTCACAAAATGGTCGATGGGAGAAAAATCTCCCTCAGTCAAGCAGAGGGCCCTACGTTCTTTTAATTTATGGTACTCGGGGCAAACAGTCCAGATATGCATATTTTCTAACCCCTTCATAACCACTCCAACTACTTCTTAAACGTAAATGTCTCAAAAACTGCAACAAATCACAGAACGTTAGCTTCCTGGGTAAAGTCCTAACTTTTTGCCAAATGCAGTGTAATCCTATACAGCTGTTTTATTTCTGTATCCATGACAAAAGCTTCATATAGGAATTTCCATAGAAAAGCACTGTTCTAGGACCACTCATTTTCTTGGCCCTCTCTTAAGGGATCACCCCAAAACTTTCCAAGAAGGAGCTGAGGCAGAGGTACTTTTAGCACCACAGTTATTAGCAAACCAAAAAATGCACTCCGACTTAACTGTAAGTATAGAGTGGTAACCACCACTGTATAAAATACAGTATGATGTCATTTGAGATGCCATCAGTAATGTCATTGGTGATGTCACTGACTATGTCATGAGTGATGTAATACATGCGGTCATAAGCAGTGCATTGCAGAAACAGAAGTTATAGAGAGCTCAAGTAACTATAACTGCTGAATTTCTATGGGTTGTACAAGTGAAATGTGATTCTAATGATGACGTCACTGTAACCTTTGTTTTTTTTAGTGATTTTATAAGCTTTTTTAAATTCTATTTCCTAACTATACTGGCCCTGTCACCTTTGTTTTTTTGCAGTGAATTTCCAAGTTTTTTAAATTGCTTATTCCTAACTATAACGTCCCTCTGACCTTTGTTTTTTCTACTAATTTGTAAATGAAAATAGTGGTGTGGCCTCCAGAGACCTTGCAGCGATCCTGCGGTGAGAGACTTAGTGGAGGTAACAGGAGGGCTTGTTGGCCCCCAAGGACCCTTTTGACCCAAGGGTACATAATCCTCCAACCAGCAGTGCACCAGGAGGTGCATTTGCAGAGTGGTGGTATAGGGGGGCGTGGCTTCCTGCAACTTGCAGGAGGTGTTTTATCTTTTTTGATCTATCTTTTTTGTAGGCAGGGGGCTAGTGGCCCCCCTTCCCTGTGACATTTGCGGCCCTGGGGGCCCCATCCTCCAAGTCCTGGCCTTTTTTCAATGGGTGATGGGCCACATAGCCCCCTCTGCGTGCAAATTTGCTCCAGCTACCCCATCCCCCGGGCCGCTGCCTTTTCATCTTATTAAGTAAAAAATAAGGGGGCTGTGCGGCCCCCTCCCTGGCCTATTTAGGCCCCAGGGACCCCATCCCACAGGGCAGACCCTTTAAATCATTGTTGGAGGTCGCACCGAGCTGCCCCCCTCTGGAGACGATTTTGGTCCCGGGGACACCATTTTCCGGAGCCTACTGTCCATTTTGGAGCCCTAGTCCTACCCAGGGCATTCATTGGCATTTGTAAGGAACTGTGGGAAAAGCCTCAAGGCCCCCGTGGTCCCAGCTGGCTCCCCGCATCCTGCAGGAGACGGCATTGATTTCACAGACAAGGAGTAGCTAAAAAGCAGAATGATATAACTCAAAGGAGTTAGGTCCTATTTGGACGTGGAGTAGGCTGGACCCTTTATAAATACAAAATACACAATATGCCTAGACCACTCTTCTTTTTAACACAAGAACAATTAATGAAGGTCAAGAATCATCTTTATTGAATTCTGACCAGGTGTTATATTTTATACCTTTGACTTTCTTTTTTTAATGTCAAGATTTTTTATACATTCATTAGCAAAAATAGTACAAAATGTACATATATTTACAATACTATACAAACCAATTCATAAACAAAACATAGCACAATGTATCTACACAAAATCAAATGAACAACATCATCACGACAAAACACATATTAAATTGATGTGTACTTAATTTCAATGAATGAGAGACAAAATCAAATGAGGAAAAAAGAAAGAAAGGAAGGAAGGCGTGAGGAATACAGTCGAATTAATGAAGCTATTTCACGGTGTCTAAGCTAACAAATAGCTCTTGTAAGCCAGTTATTCCTCCAAATATGCCTCCAAGTATGCCGACGCGTTTCGATTACAGGAAACCAGTTGCTGGAATCTCATCAGGGCCTTTTTTTTCTTTTGTCTGTATGATGTAAACAACAAAACAATAAAGTTGTGTATACAAATCTCAGTATTTGTCTCCATTAAAGTTGCCCAAAGAACCAATAAAAAAGTCTCTGACTTGGACTACATACCAGATTTAGGCAGTGGACTGTGAAACGACTGTCTTGTTATGCTCGAAAAGTATTCTTTCTTTAGTGATCACAAGCGTTCTGGAAGTGTGGGGTAGGCGGGGCTGTTCAAAAAAATGTCAAGTGTAAATTATTCTGATTTTTGACATCTCTAGCCTAATTGAGAGCCGCTTCGTGGCCTACCTTTTTATTTGTGGTTACCTGGTTCCTTTCTGGTTCTTCGCGTTATTTATTGTGTTTGCTCAACACACTGAAACTGTCAAAGGCTGCATATCGTAAAAATCTAGACAGGGCTGAAAAACATACAAAAATGTTTCAATACTACTGTCCTGTCTTTTAGGCAGTTATCACTCTTTTTGAGCTCCCTTGGAGCATTACGACTCCTACCTGATCATATGCAGTAATTTCGACGCTGTCTTTCTGTCACACACGTTCAAATGCTGTGAAATACAAAAGGGAAACCTTGTAAACCCTTTTCGGTCTTCGCGCTAGTCAAGCTAGTTTTACTGCGATTGTGGCAAAGCCCTTACCTCTTGTTCGAGTTTCTCTGAATGTCTGATACGTCCCGTTCGATCTCATCAAAGATGGCCGCTCGTTGTTTGGGCTTGATTTATGTCACAACTCAAACCCGGGGATTATGGTACTTGTAGTAAATTGTGTCTTTTCAATTACAATCACAGATGAAAGTGTGGGATATAACGTGTGGCTGGAATGACGCCCTCGACTGATCGTATTCTTATTCATTGTGCCCAAACATGTTATATTTACACATAACATGTGAACATACTAGTTAGACGCAGCATGTAACCAAAGGAAGTTCTATACAAAGTCACTAGTGCCTTCATCCACACAGACCTGTGGTCACTATTTTTGATCATGGAGTAGGGCTCAAACCAAGACTTAAAAATCAGATGCGGATGGGTGGACACTACCTACCAAAGCACTCCAAGTGAAAACAGAATTCACAGTCTTGCAACTTCAGATAAGTTATTCAACCCTGTCTGAGTACTATTGAATTTTAAAATGAGGTAAGCTTCCTTCTGTAATAGGACTCTTTCTACATCCAGACAGCCATTCATTTGATTAACCGTGTACAGGATAGACCATTTTGAAGGTCATGAGTGATGTAATATGTGATGTCATCAGCAGTTCATTGTAGGCGCGCGAGTTATAGTTAGCTGAACTAACTATAACCGGGGAATTTGAATGGTTTTGTACGAGTGAAATGTCCAGCTAACTATAACGCCCATAAAACCTATGGTTTTTTCTGTGAATTTCTAAGGTTTTTTAAATACTAATTCCTAACTATAACGTGCTTGAAATCTATGGTTTTTTCAGTAAATTTCAAAGGTTTTTTAAATGCTAATTTCTAACTATGCCTACAAAGATAGGACTTGTGAAGAAAGAAGAAAAAACGCACAGAAAGAAAAAAAGACATGCAGAAAGAAGCAACAGAAGTCAAAGAGGAAGAAAAGTGCAGGAAGAAGGAAAACGTGCAGAAAGAACAAACAGAAGAGCAGAAAGAAGCCTTGTTGCAAAATCATCCTGTACCCTCAACTTTTTGAGACGGGTACTGGTGGCAACTGACTCTGACTAACCAGTCCTAGAGTCAGTGCTATGTTAAAAGACACTTAGAATACAGTAAAACACCTACATACACTAGGGAACACTATGCGTTGGGGTCTCCCTGTGATTAGCATGACCTCCTCTGTAATCCCCTAGTATATAATAGGGCAGGGGGATTAAAACTACCTCTTAAAATGCGCCACAGGGTGTGTTTGCACACGTCACCTCAGGCCCTGTCCCCTCCCTTCCCTACTGTGTAAACGCACACTGTGGCCGTTTTAAGTTGGAAGATTAAGTCCCCTTGAATCCTGAGGGTCCCTAGGGGCAAATTAGCCCACTAGGTACGTCCATTAAGTGCCATTGCAGAGAGTTGTTAAAAGGGGCACAGCCTGCACCACCGCTCTGCAACGCAGCGCAGTGGTGCTTAGGGGAAGCACCTGGTGGGCCCCAGGATCCCTCAGGATTGAAGGGGAATTATTTCCCCAACTTAAAACGCACCACAGGGCATCTTTGCACACGTCACCTCAGGCCCGTCCCCTCCCTTCACCACTGTTTAAACGCACCCTGTGGGCGTTCTAAATTGAGAGATTAAGACCCCGGGTGCCTCAGGATTGAAGGGGAATTATTTACCCAAATTAAAACAAGCCATAGGGTGTGTTTGCACACGTCACCTGAGGCCCCGCCCTCTCCCTTCACCACTGTGTAAACACAACCTTTGTCCGCTTTAAGTTGGGAGATTAAGTCCCCTCGAATCCTGAGGGTCCCTAGGGGCAAATTAGCCCACTAGGTACGTCCATTAAGTGCCATTGCAGAGAGTTGTTAAAAGGGGCACAGCCTGCACCACCGCTCTGCAACGCAGCGCAGTGGTGCTTAGGGGAAGCACCTGGTGGGCCCCAGGATCCCTCAGGATTGAAGGGGAATTATTTCCCCAACTTAAAACGCACCACAGGGCATCTTTGCACACATCACCTCAGGCCCCGTCCACTCCCTTCACCACTGTTTAAACGCACCCTGTGGGCGTTCTAAGTTGAGAGATTAAGTCCCCTTCGATCCTAAGGCTCCCTAGGGTCAAACTAGCCCATGTAAGCACAACAGAACGGCGTTGCAGAGAGGTGTAAAAAGGGGCGTGGCCTCTAAACACCTGTCTGTAATGCAGCTCATACTGGAGATACCTCTTGGGTTAGTTGGCCCCCAGGGGGATAAAATGCAGCTCCCCTTGTGGAAAAGCAATCTGGTCTAAATTTTGAAAGAGAGAGCAGGTTTTCAAAATTCAAACCAAGCTTGCTATGGCAGGGCAGGAGCTGCGATGCTCCCGCCCTGCCATAGCAAACTAGTGTCCCGGGGGTGGGCACACCGGGACACTGCACGACCCCCCGATTTAAATATTTAGAGCCCCGGGGAGGTGGCGGTACCCCAGGGCATGTGGGGGGCTTAAGCCCCCCAGCCAGGGTATTTTGCTAAAAAAAAGCCCCAGGGTGGAGGTCCCTGGGGCTGTGGTGTGCCCCCACAATCACAATTAATTTGAGCCCCAAGAAGGGGCTTGGTGGGGCCTTAGAGGCCCCCCAACATTCCACTATAAAGCCCCAGGGGGTGGCAGTCCCCGGAACAGTGTGGGGGATTGGGCCCCCTCACACTTTTTTCTAGCATGCCCCCGGGACTTGGCCCCCTCAGGGGCTAACTAGCACCGGAGTGCAGGAGCCCGCGCACCCTGCGCGGATTTTGCCAATTTTTAAAAAAAAACATATTTATTTTGGCCCTGGGGGTCCTTGTGGGCCCCCTAAGCAGGCCTAGGGGTCAGGATGTTTCTACCCTGTCCCCTTTCATATTTATCACATTTTGTGCTCTGCTTTCCTGTGCCTCGGTTCTATCCAGGTACAAGATGGCTGCCTACACTTCCTAGTTTGGAGTGTTGACAGGCAATTAGCAAACAGCTTGTCATCGGCAGAGTGTGCGGATCCTGCACGTCCATAGATATATATGTGATTTTACTTTTAATTTTTTCAGCAACTACTGAATGGTTTTACACCATTTAACAAAGAGGCAAAACTCTGAACCAAGGGCTTCCTTTTTGCCAAATTTGGTGTAATTCCGTTCAGCAGTTCGGGCTGTAGCTGCGGCTAAAAGTTCCTATGGGAAATTGCATGGGGAAAACATGTTTTGGGACCCCCCCTGCTAGACGAATCACCCCCAATCTTTCATGATAGGAGCGGACCGGAGCGCCCCACGAGTTTTGAAAATTTCAGGAAGATTCGTCAATCGGCACTAAAGTTATTGGGAACAGAATGTTGCTGATTTCCTATGGAAAATAGGCCCTAACTAATATGTAGATGTCTTTTATCTTATGCTTTGGGCTTTGTTGGAATAAATCCATATTTACAAATTAGATCCAAGGTGGGCCATTCCTTCCTTTTGAACTGTGGGCTGGACGTGCGGCATATATATATATATATATAAATGTGCCACGTTTGATTTTTTCACGGAGGTGCTCCACTGTGGCATTTTGGGAACAGTAGTCCCTCGTGAGTCGTGAACTAATTGTATGGCACTTCAAACACTTTGATGATGACTAATATATCATGTGTGCATGCAGCTCAGCTACGCTTAACTTATCATAACCCTGCAAGACTAAGTTATGCACTTAATTTGTTTCAACTCTAAAGAATATTTTATTCCGCTGAAGGAGTTGTGATGCCATTATGGTTTTTTAACCCATGCGATCTTAAGCAGAATATGTAAATAATTTGAGCATTATTTCGAATTCACAATGTGGCAAGGAAGTGCAAGCAGCTCATTTCCTAGTGCTACCTAAGGTGGTTTTGCACCAACCTTGAAAGCAAATGTATAGAAGGTGTTTTTTAAAAGATGAAATATGTCATTTTGGACTTCATGTTTTAGTGCAAAGTGATTTGTCGTTTTCAAGTTATCAAATCGACTTATGCACATAATAGGCAATGAAGAGATATTCACAAGTTTATGGTCTAAACATGATGTGTTTTTACTATGTCTACTGATATGACATGTTAAATGGTAAGAGGAAAATGGTGCTCACCAGATTAATAAAGGCTGTTTGATTCAGCCGAAACGCGTCTCTTATGGTTGCTGGGTCGTGGGAGGCCAATTACCTGAAAAAGAAGCCTTATTCCTGCAGTCTTCGTGTGCGTGGTTTAATTTGAAAGCAGGGTTGTTTTAATTAATATATATATATATAAATATATATATATATATATATATATATATATATCTTACCTACTGGCGGTCGCCAGTAGGTATATATAGTTAGGATTTTTTCTCTATGGGTTTTTTGAAAATTCTATGTCTAATAACTTTGGCGTTTGTGGACGGAATTGGCTGAAATTTTCAGGAAAATGGCACATTTTGTTTCTGAGCAGCCCTTGAAAATTTGGGGGGGGTTCGTCAAGGGGGGGCCGAGAAAAAAGGGGGGTCCCAAAACGTGTTTTTAACATTGAGTTTTCCATAGGGCGGTTGGCCTCACTTTTAGCCCGAACGGCTGAATGGATTTGCACGAAACTTGGCAAAATTGTAGGGACTGGTAGCCCGATGTGCCTTTTGTAGGTCTCAATATATGTGCTCCAGTGGATTTTGAGAAATTAACGTTTAAAAAAAGATATATATCTGTAACAGCGGACCGGGCAGCGCACTGGTTCGCGGACTTTTCGCGCAACGGAGCTTTGTGAAGCGAAGCTGATTGGTTCTCCGGCGTCTGTCAACATTCCAAACAGTCCGTAGCGGCCGCCATCTTGTCTCTCGGTAGGATCGAGAGACAAGAGGAGGTCAAAACAAAGGGGGAAATAACTATAAGGGGGCATAGTAGATCCTCGCTGACCCCCTAGGTTTGATGTGGAGGTTTTAAAAGGGCCCCGCGGGGCAAAAAAAAAACAAAATAATAATAATCGAACGGCTGAATGGATTTGCACGAAACTTGGCAAAATATTAGGGACTGGTAGCCCGATGTGCCTTTGCTAGGTCTCAATATATGTGCTCCAGTGGATTTTGAGAAATTAACGTTCAAAAAAAGATATATATCTGTAACAGCGCTCCGCTTCGCGTACTTTTCGCGTTACGGAGCTTTGCGAAGCTGATTGGTTCTCCGGCGTCTGTCAACATTCCAAACAGTCCGTAGCGGCCGCCATCTTGTCCCTCGGTAGGATTGAGAGACAAGAGGAGGCCAAAGCGAAGGGGGAAATGACCATAAGGGGGCATAGTAGATCCTTCCTGACCTCTTAGGTTTGATGTACCATTTTGCCAAGTTTGGTGTAATTCCGTTCAGCCATTCAGGCTGTAGACGTATGTAAATGTCCTATGGAAAATTGCATGGGGAAAACACATTTGAAAGTGTTGAAATTTAGAACCAATTAAAATGTTACTTTGGTTTTGTATTTGTGTGTGATGAAAGTTAATTGGTTATGTATATATGTCAAATGAGAGGAAACCACAGCCATTTTGTGATACTACTGTCTGAGGTACATTTGTGAGGAATTTTTGGTGGTGAATTTCTGGTGTTTGATTTACACAGTACTAACACTTCTGCTACTTTTAAAAAGGTGAGTTGTTAATTTGTAAGGGGAACTATGTTGTACACTTGAAGATAATTTGAAAAATGTTTTCTGTTATTTATTTGCAGTCCTTCTGTTATACTAAATACTTGATAAAGTTAGTTTTATATTATGTATTACTAAAAACGATAAATGAAAGTGATTATTTTTTTCTGCAATTTACAGCAAGCAATTTCAAAATAAAATGGCTCACAATGAAGAGACCGTGGCAATTTCTTTTGAATTGTCCAACACATTGATTGAAATTGAGAGCACCAATAATGAAATATTGTCACAAGGAGGACATGACTTGTATGATTCCATTAGATTGATTGAAATGGACAGCACCAAGAATGAAATATTGTCACAAGGAGATGACTTGAATGATTCCACTACATTGATTGAAATTGAGAGCACCAATAATGAAATATTGTCACAAGGAGGAGATGGCTTGTATGATTCCATTAGATTGATTGAAATGGACAGCACCAATAATGAAATATTGTCACAAGGAGGAGATGACTTGAATGATTCCACTACATTGATTGAAATTGAGAGCACCAATAATGAAATATTGTCACGAGGAGATGACTTGAATGATTCCACTACATTGATTGAAATTGACAGCACCAATAATGAAATATTGTCACAAGGAGGAGATGACTTGAATGATTTTTTTGATCAATCTCTTGATGGCGAATTTATCGAGTGTTTGGAGACCATAGAGTTACAAGAATCATCATTGGAGACTTTTAATGAGGACATTGCTGATGAGGACATGTTACTAGTTCTTTCAAATTTAGAAAATTCTGAAGAATAAATTTATATTTAGAAATCAAAAATTGTTTGAGACATTATTCATTTTTATTTTTAATTTATGAGGTTGTAGCGAAGTGATTGTAGTATAAAATGAGACTTATAGTATAGAGTGCAACATTTTTATGTTACATGGTAAGTTTACTCATATTTACTTCCCTTCTGCCACTATATTATCTCCAATGTGTATTTGACATGTCTTCTTCATCTCCGGCCTCCTTTCTCTCACTGTGTGTCTCCGATGCATCTTATCGCTGGTATTTTGTGTAATTACAGAAGAGAGTAAAATAAAATAGTTCGGAACGTGAAAAGGGGGCAAAGTAGAGTACTCCTCACCCCCTAGGCCTTTTTAGGCGGTCCCAAAAGGATCAGTTTCTGCTTTCCTGAGAGATTATGGTATGAGTTCCATATACCACAATAACTTGCATTACAACATGCAAGATATCTATCTCCTATTACCAACTTTTGGAGATATTCGCGCTAAGCGCGAATATCTCCAAAAAGTAACACCTGCCCTGAGCAGTTCTTAGCCATGTTATCCAATGGGAGGTGGATAACATGGCTAAGAGCATTAGCTCGGTAATGCATGAATATCGCTGAGTTTTTAGCGATATTCATGCATTGCGGCCGTTTATTATCGCATTTGCGATAAACCTTGATAATAGTAAGGTTTATCTTCGATAATTTCTGACGATGCTTAGTGGTAAAAAATTGGTTGGTAAGCATCGTTAGCGATAAATATCGCTTAACTTTGGTAATATGCCCCAACGTCTGTTAACGTTCGATTCGAAGGAAATGAGGAAGTGTTGAAAAACATTGTCTGCGCCATCTTGCCTTTTTTGAAATGCCACACTTTTGTCGTGCACGGCAGCCATTTTAGGTGTCTTGACCAGACCCACTCTCTGCACGCTGTCGATTCGTAGCATGGCTCCTCACCCACGCAAGCATCTTCCCTAGGCACTGGTCACCACCGCTCTCTGTCTTATGCATGGGCAATAAACCTCCCCCCATCTGCGCTGCTCTTCCCTGAGAATCACACTCTGTGCCCGCCCGACACCTCCCTTTCGCCCTATTCACTACCGCACCCTCTGACACTCCTCTTTCTCTGTGTCCGATTGTCCAGGCTATCAGCTAGCCCTGCAGATGTAGTTTATGGCCCCAGCTGTAAAGAATCACCCCTCTTCAAAGGAGTTATAGTAGATCAAGGCCCACACTCGATGAGATCCGTCACACCACACGTGTTCCTACTATCTGAAAACCATCCTGTATTGTGATTGGGGAGGGGACCGAGCCTGAAGCGGAAGATTCCAGGAATGACTCTTTGTACATCAAAGTTTTTACAATTATGTGTCACATTAAAAATATATAGCACTCCAACAAAGTAGTAGGAATATAAAACTTTAATAACATATAAATATATACAACAAAACAAAAACAGTAAAAACATTTAAACAACGAAGAGACCGTGGCAATTTCTTTTTAATTATCCAATAGATTTATTGAAATTGACAGCACCAATAATGAAATATTCTTGTCAGTAGCGGTCTGTTGTGCGAATAGTTCCAAGGCAGCAGAACGCGCTGAAATCTAGATGGCACGAAAGTGATGTCTAGTAAGTTGCCGCCCAGCAAAAAACGGCGTGGGGCGCCGCGGGGGTGAGTGAGTCCAGTAGGCACCACAGCTATTCTTACCGGCATTGCAGAATTACTGCTGGGGACAATGCCTGTGCTGTAGCAGGGTCACAGCAGAAACAAAAAGGATTCTGTTGAAGATGTTGTTGGTTTTCAATTTGAAAACAGTTCTGGTGTCAACTGCTATGCTAATGTAGTGGTTAATGTTTTGTTTTCTCTAGAAAATGTAAAAGAGGGGGAGGCAGTCCAAAGTTCCGTTAAAAGGGCAAAGGAAAGGATCGGTGGTTTGAACTATCAGTCAAAAAGGGGAGGGGGTGCAATAATTTTTCCTACCGGGTCACACTGTGCTTTCACCGGAAGTGAGGTCTGCAGGATTCTAGTAATTCAAAGTGAGGCTGGCGCCAGCATGGGAGCGCCGACGTCCCGCGGATACAGTTTCGTCACTCCACGGGCGATCATGGCAGTCATTCCCCATCGGGGGTCGGAGACTCCCGCGGCTCCTCTAGAATCTTCAAGGTCGTGGAGGACTACGGTGGTGGAGTCAACCAGTGACCGGGCCATTTCTTTATGCTGGGCCCGCTCTTGCCAGGTCGACCGCCATTTTGAGAGTTCGGCAGCTACCGGCGATCGCGGGGTCACATGAGCGGACGGGCTCCACCCTGCCGGGCGAGACGTTGCAGCATGGCCACAGTGGAAGAACCGTTTTCCGGGCGCCTGGAGCGCTGAGGGTGCAGCTGGGAAGTCTCCACCTGGGGAGGCGGGAGAGGCCTGTTCGCACCGTCTCTCCCTCCCAGTGCACCCCACGGCGTCTCGCTTGAGATTTGTTATGGCCGGACCAGGCGATGAGGACGAGGGGGGGGTCGGAGGCATGTGCAAGACATCCCCCCCCAGTGTTGTCGCAGCCATTATAAAAGAAAGAAGTGTCCCGTCCGTCTTCGGGCCGGGCTTCCGGTGGATGTCGGCCGGACGCCCCTGGCTCTGGCCCCATGAACGGGTTTCTTGGTTTATCGGCTGCAGCCGGATCCCGTCGGCCTCGGCCCCCCGACCGTTGGTGGTCGGACCGGAAGAGCATGTGGCGGGACTACCTGCAACTCTCAAGGGCCACCGCGGCCGGACTGGGAGAGAGAGGGGAGGGTCGAGGAGACATTCCCCCCCCCTGCAACTGTTCAGCGTTGTAAAGGCAATCCCCTGGCCGGGTCCCGCTGGCCTCGGCCTCTCCTTCGGCTACACCCTACGTTAGGATCTCCTGGCCGAGGCGTGGCAGCAGGACCTGCCTTATATGGGCTTCTCCCGGCTGGGCGTAGCCGGAACCCTGCCCCACCTTGGAAGTTTCCAGAGTGGGGGTGGATGTTCTACTGACTTGCATTTTCCCTAGTCTATCGATATTTTTGGCGTGGCAGGCGGTGGGACAGCGAGGGGTGATTTGGTTTCTCTTACTGTTTTTCTGGTCTCTCACCACTGGCATATTTTAACGTTTTCTTGTTTCTAGGACATTAATAGGTTTTATCATTACGTTATGTTATCGTTTCTTTGTTCGTTGTTTAATAAAAGTTCATGTTCATCAGTGGCCTACTGATTTTCGTTTTCCTATTTTTTTCTTTCCAGGTTGTTTCATGGTAAAGTTTCTGTTAACAGGATACAGTGATCACTTCGTTATTATTGCATATGTCCTTTTCACTAGGGGTGCTCTCTGGTCGGGCCAGATGACGTATCTCTAGTAAATGGTCCGGGTGAAAAAGGTGCATCAATCAGTGGGGAGTAGATAGGCATGACAGATTACAACGGGGGAGAACGGTCCGCATTACGTACCCTTTCACTACTTGCAAAGATTTTCCTACGTTTATTTGCAAACAGGGAATACCTCCAAAAAGAACTAATTCCCAAACAGTCAATGTTCGGACAATCAATCAATCAATGAGGAATGAAATAGGTACGACGTGTTAAAGGCTTGCGTTACCTACCCTTCACTATCTGCAAAGGGAGATAGAATATTCCTATTCTTCCTCGTTTGCAGGTAGAGAAGATCCTTAAGAGAATTAACTTCGAACAATTCAATGCTCGATTGAAACAATCAACAAGGGGTACTGTGAACACAAATGAACGCCGCTTATATACATACGCATTGCTATTTTCAACAGGTTGTTCCTAATGTTTCTATTTTAGCGAGGTCAAAAGAGATCCCATTAGTGGCCTACTGATTTTGCTCGATTCCTTTTGTTTTTTTACACGATTTTTCGCTATCTGCAAAGACTAAACAGAGTATTGCGACTCTGTGCTTGTTTGTAAATAGAGAATGAACCAAAGAGAACAATCAATCAAATGGAGAGAGAAGCAGGCACGACGGATTACAAAGGGGGCAAAGGGCTGCGTTAACTACCCTTCACTATCTGCAAAGAGAGAGTACTCCTAATAGAAATGAGGGGTGGGGGGCAGCAATCAAAGCAGATCAGTGTGCATAAACACGAAAATGTTTTTACTTACCACGTACTTGACATTCGACAGCTTATGATATTTGCTATTAAAAAACCATTGAAATTCACTGAAAAAACCATAGGTTATAGACCATATATAGTTAGGAATTAGCATTTACAAAACCTTGAAAATTCACTGAAAAAACCATAGGTTATAGACCATATATAGTTAGGAATTAGCATTTACAAAACCTTGAAAATTCACTGAAAAAACCATAGGTTATAGACCATATATAGTTAGGAATTAGCATTTAAAAAACCTTATTTTACTCACACAAAACCATTGAAATTCCATATATAGTTAGTTGCACTAACTATATATCGCGCACCCGCAATCCACTGCTGATGATGTCACATATTACATCATTCATGACATGGTCAGTGACATCACTGATGACATCACTGATGACATCTCAAATGACATCACTGATGACATCATCCAGTGACTGTGTGTTTCTGTAAAGTTTAAATATGTCTTACATATTGAAGAATGAGTAGATGTATAAGTGTCTGGATGAAGCATTTAGTAGGTGGGTGACTGACTGTATGAGTGAGTGATTAAATGTGTCTCACTGAGTGCATGGGTTAGTGACTAAACTGTCTTAATTTGTGCATTATTATGTCTGTTGTTCTGTAAACTCCTGCATGTGTTGATCAGTAGCTATATGAGTAACTATATGGGTTATTAATTGATTGTCCAAGTATTTGTATGGGAGACTGAGTGTATGTGTGGCTGGCTGGGAGATGTGTGACTCTGTGCAGATCAATGTGTACTTGTATCAATGATTGTATAAGAGAGTAAGTATGTGTTAGTATATGTTTGAAAATGTAAGGTACTCTATGTTTAACTGTATAGATTAGAAAATGGAAGTGTGATTGATTCTTTACAGGACTGACTAGGTGTGTGAGTAACTCCATGGATGAGTGGCAGAGTGTGAGTGTATGTATAGGTGTATGAGTGCATATGATAGTGTTGTAAAGATGAGTGATTGTATGTATGAATGATTGTATGGGTGAATGAGTGAATGTGTGTGTAGACGTAGGAATCAGTGAGTGCGTATGTAGTAACTAGTATTGGTGTGTCAATGGTTTCAAAAATTATACTCTGTATTTAACACTGGGTGTAACAGAGGTTATATTAAAGTGTGAGGAGATGCATTGTATTGTCACATTAATAATATCATCATTGATGTGACCATTGATGTCAAATGAGATATCATCAGTGATGTCATCAGTGATGTCATTTGAGATGTCATCAGTGATGTCATCAGTGATGTCACTGACCATGTCATGAATGATGTAATATGTGACATCATCAGCAGTGGATTGCGGGTGCGCGATATATAGTTAGTGCAACTAACTATATATGGAATTTCAATGGTTTTGTGTGAGTAAAATAAGGTTTTTTAAATGCTAATTCCTAACTATATATGGTCTATAACCTATGGTTTTTTCAGTGAATTTTCAAGGTTTTGTAAATGCTAATTCCTAACTATATATGGTCTATAACCTATGGTTTTTTCAGTGAATTTTCAAGGTTTTGTAAATGCTAATTCCTAACTATATATGGTCTATAACCTATGGTTTTTTCAGTGAATTTCAATGGTTTTTTAATAGTATATATATATATATATATATATATATATATATATATATATATATCAAAAGGACAGTCCACTCCAATCTGGCTGAACAGAAAACCAGCACACCATACCTTCTATCAAAGTTAGTTTAATTCAAGCCCCTACCCCCACAACAGACGCGTTTCGCCAACAGGCTTCGTCAGTGTTCACCAGTGTTAAAAATACCAAACGCCATTTAAAGCCGGCTCATCATGGAAATCAATGACGGTATACCATTTTTCGAATGTCCATCGTGGCGGCCATCTTATAGTGTGCAAAATTCGCAGAAGTAATTACATTTCATGGCGTTTTGTAAATACATAAAGTGCTCAGTGCAAATTACAAACAAAAGGTAAGCAATACATTAATATTTCTAAAGTGCATGCATCTCTGAGTTTTGTCAAACATTCCTGTGCTCTTCTTATCACAGTATAGGTATAGTACTGATCTCATAGTGTTAAAGTAGCCGTGTTCATACATCTGACAATCACTTGAGTTGACATTGTGCCTTGAATAGGCAAATACTATCCCACTGCATTAATACATTTAATTCAGCCATGGATGGGCTAAACTTAAAGAAGAGTATGTGCAGAGGGGAGTATGCGTGAGAGTGCGTCACAACAAGGACAGTTTCAGAAATGTGGAGATAGTATGATGTTATACAGTATCTAGATGTTATTCCAGGTGTACCCACATTTCCTCATTGTTGTTAAGACCCCAGGGAATTGTTGTTTTTAACCCGATGATGTACTTGGACTCCAAAGTCCGGAGTCTTTTTTCTCTGTCACCACCCCTTAGCTGCGTTCAGCCTGATCTATGCAGTAAAAGCTTAACAGTTCCCTGTCGCTTTTGTGGAACTCGGCGGAAAAAAAATAAATATATATATATATATATATATATATATATATATATATATATATATATATATATTCCAAAAGATGTGCAGCGGGACGCTGCACTCCGCTTTGACCCTTCCGCTTGCAACAGTGGTTTGTGCCGGGCAGCGAGCCCATCAATTCAGTCAACCATACTCATGTCCACTCGATCCTGGGACAGTATGAGGCACAAACTCGGATTGCGTGTAAAATTATTTAATCAGCCACGATAGCAAAAACATAAACACTCTCGACGCGTTTCGGGGCTCCTCCCCCTTGGTCACGAGTAGTAAACAGAGTTGTAGGATAGCAATACATATACACAAGGTCACGTGGTCTGCGTGAAATGAACATAAACAAAATACTTCTCGCTTTGAGTCAGCGCTGTGCAAACAAATAATGTTTTTCTTTCAAAATAACATAAACTCAGGGTCTGTTATTAAGTGCATAAATTAGGCTGGTAATTACCCTATACCAGAACGAAACAATCCTATGTTGGTACAGTCATCAGTTTCTGTGATTAATTAAACACTCTTCATCATCATAGGACTAAGCATCCATTGCCCAAGTGGGCTTGCAATTTATTCGCGTTAACTTTAAACTGGCTCATATACTCTAGGTAATGACAGGCAATCTAAAGTATACTATTAGGCCCCTGTGGGCAATGGCAGATAGGTTGTAATAACGAATAAATGTAAGGTAGTCCGAAATAATATCAAGAGAAAAATGCCCATATTGGCAGAAACAATTTTTGCTTGATGAATTCTCAGTTCCAATGTCGTTTCATGGTTAGTTTCTTAAAGGGTCGATATTATCGTTCAATACATTTAACACAACAGAATCCCTGAAAAAACAAATAAAAAAAGTGATCAGTGGAAATGAAAAAAAGGGGGACCAGTGATACAAATAATAGAAACCTAATAAAAGATCTCACATAAATCCTACATAACTTGTATATATATATATATATATATGTCGAGAACTTCGCTGCTGTATCCAAGAAAGCTGGAGACAAGAAACGAACCGGACCCAGCCAGGTATGTTCAGCGCAAATTTTATTCGTGCAACCTTAAGTTCGCCATGACGCGTTTCGGGCCCTGGAGCCCTTGATCACAATATATTGATCACATATATCCAATACAAAGAAAAATATCGCGGCACACTTCTTGGTTTTAACGCAGTGATTTATTCAAACGTGACACAACACCTCCTACGCGTTTCGAACCGTAGTTCCTGTTCACGGTAGTATTAGTGATTAGTCCCATTTCACTTTCCATATTTATATCATTACACACCCCTTTAATTATCTGGGGCATGATGGAACTTGTAGTTATGACTGTGTTGTCACTGTGCATTACATCATGCATTACAGAATGTGGGTTATACACATCAGCGAGGATTGGTTTAGTTACTGCATGAGGAGCGTGCCTATTTTTACAGGATCCTTCGCTTCCTTGACGTTCGTGATACACACGTGCGTGTTAAATCAGCCATCATAGTACCTGATGATTGATTTTATGCGTAACTTGAGACTTTAATGTCTATTACAATTCAGGGCTGAGTGCCGTACGTCCCCGCTGTTGTCCTGTATCCAACATTGTGCTTTTACATATAGTCATTTGCTGTGAGTTCCCACATCCAACATGTTCGGTCTGTCACTAGAGGCAATTGATTACTGGTTTAACAATAAGATGGAGAGTCTAATTGCACTGTTGTAGCAGATATGCATTTCCCAAAGTTCATCAATATTACTACGTTATAGGTGAACATAAAGTTCTTCATCGCCGTTGAGGCCAGCTGGCTGCTTGGTTCTGAACCTTATAATTAATTTTGATTCCAATCGTCTCAATCTTTGTGTACGGTTACCACCTCTTTCATGTTGTGGGATGCTTGCTAGTCCAAAAAATTTCACATCAAGCCAGGTTTTCGTTTCATGACTGGCCATATGTTTTGCAATAGCATTTGAGTGGTCACCGTTTTGGATTGCACGAATGTGTTGCAATATTCTGGTTTTGAGGGGACATGTCGTGCTCCCTATATAGGCTTTACCACAAAAACATTGTAACATGTACACAACGTACGATGAGTCACAGGTAATACTGGTTCTGGTTATGAAGTTTTTCCCTTCTGGATCACTCAAGTTCTTAATGTTTTTTCCTATTTTGCAAGCCTTGCAAGTTGGACATTTACTGAATCCTCTTTTTCTCATATCCAGCCAGGATTCTGGTTTTTTCATTACAAAGTGACTTTGAGTAAGTTGATCAGCTAGGTTAGGAGCCCTTTTGTATGCAATCAGTGGGTGGTCACCAATAGTCATTCCTATATCTGGATCTTTACGTAATACATGCCAATATTTCATCAAGGCTTTTTGTATTTTGTGACTCTCCTTGCTGAATGTTATTATCAACCCACCGGAACGAGCTCCCGCTGTGACAGGACAATTTGTTGGTTAATATATATATATATATATATATGAAAACCAAGTCCTTAGAAACACAAAGTAGGGCAAAACTCCACCCAGCGCTTCTTCAACAGGAACGGACAGTAAAAGACAGACTTCATGAATAAAGTGCAAAGTGTACTTTCCTAACAAAATAAATGTTAGAAAAAACAAACACAATATTGTCGAAATAATCAATACAATGAAAAATCCAGGGCTAGTGCCCATATTTACACCAGTAGAAGCAAGTAAACATCTCATATTTCTTAATTTCTTAAGGGGGAAAGAGCCAAAATTAAGGTACACCCAAGTGTAATGACTAAGTACTGATTGATTGCTCCAATACTTGTCAGAAATCAGATTAAAATCATGGTAACGGATGCAAATCTATATAGATTTGTAGCAAAACAGCAAACAGGATGTCGCAACTTTCACAATCATAAGTATTAATAATATCTGATTCTACACAGAACAGATTTTAGCACTGCTTATTGAAATTTTTGAAATTTTTGAAATTTTTACAGGAGTCAGAAAGGAGGTTAATAATTCATAATGCAACAATCATATGAGAAGACATAGGGCACGATCATTTCATTATAATTGGAGAATTGACTACACCCCTGCCAGAGAAAACGACTAGTAAAACTAGGAACCTAGTTAAACCAATAAAACTCTACAGTATTAAATGTAATTCATGAAACCAATTAAAATACAATACATACATCGTCATAATACCTAAAAATCATCATTGATATATATATACAAAAATATTTAAAAACCTCATATTCAAATATCCATTCTAATTTCATGTTATTTACAACAGAAATGGAAGAAGGTTTATTTGTATTCATAATAGCCAGAACTTCTCCTAGTTCATACTTTAGCAGCAAAATAGAAATACCATTTAGAGGAAATTGACCAAATCCTCCCCAGTGTTAAGCCCATTCGGCATTTTGGAATTCAACCGTACAATATATTGACTTTCAAGTTGATGTAATTTTTTCTCCCGATTCCCACCTCTTATGGAATTAGGAACGGAGTCAATAACATAGTATCTTAAATCCTGAAGATTATTTTGATGCACTAATTTAAAATGTCGGGCAACCGGATAAGTTGGATCCGAATTTACGATTGCCCGTAAGTGCTGCAAAATACGATTGAAAACTGGGAGTTTGGTGCTGCCGACATAGGAGAGCTGGCATGTGCATTCAAGAATGTAAACTGCAAACTCTGTTTATATATATATTCACTTTCATTCAAAACATTAATATTGTAACTAAGAAATTCAACTAACGATAACATTAGTTGAATTTCTCAGTTACAATGTTGACGTTTTTTGAATGAAAAAACACAGAAAGTCGCAGTTATAGCTTTTTTTAACCAATTTTTATTGATTTTTATTATATATATATATATAAAAAAATCAATAATAATTGGATAAAAAAGCGATAACTGTGACTTTTCGTGTTTATTTTAGTACAAAACATTAACATTATAACTGAGATAGTCACCTAACTATAACTTTACCTTAGCTTTTTTTTTGTGAGATATGCATACATATATCCAAACAAAGGTTGCCCTGAAGAAAAACGCCTCACACCAAGAGAGCTTGACTCCATTTATTTCAGGTTGCAGGGTCAAGCATGTCACCAATTCCAGGCATCTCGAGCTTGCCAAACGTGTTTCAGACTTACGTCCTTGGTCACTGTCAGAGAGAACAAACATCAACAAGGCTGCCATGATGGTAACTTCAATTCATACAGAGTCCCACCCCAGTGGGCGTGTGCAACAAAGCCTCATGGTACTCGAAGTCTTGTGTATTGGAGCTACAGTGGGTGCCGCCGTCTGATATTGTAGCCATAGCAAAAGCCCCACTGCCTAAAGCGGACCATGGCTGCGGCAACCGGAGCATGCCGATTATGGATAGGAGCTGTTTTGAAAGCTACAAGTAAGCAGCATGCCATATACACGTAATCCCAGCAACCTACTGTGGTTTTATTTTGTGACTTTATTTGCACCCCACTTGAGGAAGATGAAATTGCACCACAAGTACATGAAGACATAGCAGTGACCAGGCCCATCTGTACGAGTACTTAATTCGAATCGGTGTGTAATTACTGTCATGCCATGCAGCCCTCAAGTCAAGCCTGTGAAGAAGGGATAAGGATTTCGAAACGCGTCGGCTGAAAGCAGCAGCTGTGGATTTCGTTATTGTTGTGCTGCAGCTTCATCAATAAATCAAATGGCTATACCTACCTGTGTGGGCTTCTGTTGTTTGGGGCAACTCTTTGTTTAGATATATAAATATATATATTTATCAAATTAAAAAAGGTTGCCCCAGTGAAAGAATCCTCACGCAAATGTTCTTATTTCCTTTTAATTGGACTACATCTGCTGGTAAATTGCAGCGTGATTCCCACTTCTTTGAAGGTTCTTCTGCACAAACTCCAGACGCGTTTCAAAAACTCCTGTTCTCTTTTTCAATGGTTGTGTGCTGACTGCTAGAGTTCGTTCTTGCTCCTTTGCACTATATTTGTTCTAAGGTCCTGCCCTGTGGGCGTGGCTCCTGGCATCTTGGGACCTGTAGTGCAAAGTGATTTTAGACTCTTAGTGAGTTGATTGAAATCTAGCAAATAGTTCACAATTAATCCCAAGTGGGTTGAAGAGGTCACACATCTCAGCCTTTTACCTTGCTTTTCGACGAAGTCCCGGAATATTTGCATCCATTTTGCGCTTTCTCCTTCTTGGAGCAGCGCTGGTCTGCCTTTCAGGCAGCGGGATCCTTTCGCGGCTGAGCAAGGCCGCTAAACATCAAATTCAAAAAGGTTGCCCCTGTGAAAGAATCCTCACACAAATTTTCTTATTTCCTTTTAATTGGACTATATCTGCTGGTAAATTGCAGCGTGATTCCCACTTCTTTAAAGGTTCTCCTGCACAAACTCCAGACGCGTTTCAAGAACTCCTGTTCTCTTTTTCAAAGGTTGTGTGCTGACTGCTAGAGTTCGTTCTTGCTCCTTTGCACTATATTTGTTCTAAGGTCCTGCCCTGTGGGCGTGGCTCCTGGCATCTTGGGACCTGTAGTCCAAAGTGATTTTAGACTCTTATTGACTTGATTGAAATCTAGCAAATAGTTCACAATTAATCCCAAGTGGGTTGAAGAGGTCACACATCTCAGCCTTTTACCTTGCTTTTTGACAAAGTCCCGGAATATTTGCATCCATTTCGCGCTTTCTCCTTCTTGGAGCAGCGCTGGTCTGCCTTTCAGGCAGCCGGATCCTTTCGCGGCTGAGCAAGGCCGCTAAACATCAAACATCATTAGCGCTATGGGGTCGTGGCCTGAGGAGACATGTCTGCAAACACGCCCTGTGGCACATTTTAAGTTAGAGAATTAATTTCTCCTCAACCCTGTGGGACCCTGGGGGCCAACTAGCCCACCAGGTACCTCCAGTATGCGCCAGGAGGCTGCGTTGCAGAGAGGTGTTCAAAGGCCACACCCCTTTTTACAACACTCTGCAACACAGCTTCGTGGTGCTTACTGGAGGTACCTGGTGGGCTAGTTGGCCCCCAGGGACCCTCAGGATTGAAGAGGAATTAATTCCCCAACTTAGGCCTTGCCCCCCTCCGGCCTTTGTTTTTAAAAATTTATTTATTTATTTATAATTTGAGGAGTGGGGCTGTGTGGCCCCTCTCCCAGGCCACTAATAGCCCCAGGGACTCCATCCCCCGGGGCTGGCCCTCTCCGTTGGGGACCGTGGGCGGGTCCCCAATCCCCCTACGGTCCCGCCAGCTCCCTGCCTCCTGTGGGAGCCGGCATTGCTTTTCCACATGGGGAGCAGCTAACATGCTGCTCCCCATGTGAAAAGGCAATCTGTTTTGCTATTTGGAAGAGGGAGCAGATTTCCTGCTGGCTCTTCCAAATAGCAAAGCAGTTTACTCTGGCAGGGTGGGAGCCGCTAGTGTCCCGGGGGTGGGCATCCCAGGACACTGCAGGAGCTGGCCCTGGGGAGTGGCGGTCCTTGAGGACTCCAGGAGGGGCCCCCCTCCCACCTTATTCAAAGCCCCAGGGAGTGGTGGTGGTCCCGGGGCTGGGGGTCCGTCACGGATCCCCCAATTTACATATTTAGTGCCCCGGGGAGGCTGGCTGTCCCCGGGCATATTTTCGGGGGGGGGGTTCAAGCCCCCCACACAGGTTTTTTTAAAATTAATTAAATAAAAAATAAGCACCGGGGGTGGCGGTCCCCGGGGCTGCGGGGGGGGGGGTGAATTGTGCCCCCCACAATGTTAATTACATTGAGCCCCGGGGTGGCGGTCCCCAGGGTTCGGGGGCCTTAGAGGCTGTGTGCCCCCCGCATATATTATGTTAAAGCCCCTGGGGTGGCGGTCCTCGGGGCAATATGGGGGGAATTGGGCCCCCCATACTTTTTTCATCATGCCCCCGGGATTTGGCCCCCGGGGGCTAATTAGACTTAAACCGTGGGAGCCTGCGCTTCGGTTTTTTTTTGATCGGCAGGATACGCGCATCCTGCGCAGATTTTCTGAAAAAAACAACATTTTTTTGGGCCTTGGGGGTCCTTGTGGGACCCCCTGAACATGCCTAGGGGGTCAGGGTGTTTCTACCCTGCCCCCTTTTCACGTTTTGCGTGTTTGTTTTTAGGTTTTTTGTGCCTCGGTTCGACTGAGGCACAAGATGGCTGCCAACACTTCCTGATTTGGAGTGTTGACAGCCAATTAGAATACAGCTCGTGCACGGCTGGGTGCACTTAGGGTGCACGGATCCTGCTCGGCCATAGATATATATGTACTGTTAAATGTCATTTTCTCAGGAACTACTGAACGGATATACACCATTTAAGCAAAAGGCATGGGTCTGAACCAAGGACTACCTCTTTGCCAAATTTGGTGTAATTCCGTTCAGCAGTTTGGGCTGTAGCCGCGATGAACGGTTCCTATGGAAAATTGCATGGGGAAAACACATTTTGGGACCCCCCTTTTTTCTCGCTTGACGAATCACCTCGAGACTTTCAGGATAGGAGTGGACCGGAGCGCCCCACCAGTTTTAAACATTTCGCGAAGATTTGTCAACCGGCACCAAAGTTATTCCGAATAGAATTTTGCAGATTGCCTATGGAAAATAGGTCCTAACTATAACTATCTACTGACGACCGCCAGTAGATAATATACACATATATATATATATATATATGTATATATATATACATACATATATATATATATATATATATATATATATATATATATGTATGTATATATATATATATATATATATATATATATATATACATTCATATATATATATATGTATATATATACACTGAAAACACCATAGGTTTCAGGGGTGTTATAGTTAGCTGGACACTTCTCCCATACAAAACCATAGAAATTCCACCGTTATAGTTAGTTCAGCGAACTATAACTCGTGCCCCTGCAATGCACTGCTCATGACATCACATTTTACATCATTCATGGCATGGTCAGTGACATCACTAATGACATCTCAAATTACATCACTGATGGCATCATCCAGTGAATGTGGTTTTCTTTAAAATGTAAATATGTAGTATATGTCCACTAGGCAACGGATGTGTGTCGCCATACATCAGTGGGGAAGCAGTTATACCATCAGTCATGCACCCACTAAATCATACATATAGCCACACATACACCCACTGATTCATCAAGACACATAGGTATATAGATTTAACACTCATAAACATTTTAAAAACACTCACACCCACTGGATGATGTCATCAGTGATATCATTTGAGATGTCATCAGTGATGTTACTGACCATGTCATGAGTGGTGTCATATTTGAGGTCATAAGCAGTCTATTGCGAGGGCACGATTTATAGTTAACTCAGGTAGTTTGGGACGGAGTGTTAGCCCACTGGCTCCCACATGTACCCATCCTTGGTATCAGGAGCCACCTTTGTTCCTACATGAGGGAGCAGCTTTTCCTGCTTCTTCCCTATGTGAACCATTCAGTCTGGGAGATGGGCTTGCTGGGGCCAATTAATGTTCGGGGAGAGGGGAAGCACCGCATCCCCTTTTTCTACAATTCGGCCCCAGGGGTTGGGGTCTCTTCGGGGCTTATTAAGGCTTGGAGAGTGGGCGCATGCATCCACCTCTCCTTCATTTATGGAACTTCCTGGTAGTGTCATGTCATGTAGGCTAGTCCTATCATGTATGCTCCCTTTTACATACCTTGCCTCTTCCACATGACTATAACAGTTCTGAATAGGTGACCTTTTACCTAGTAGTTTGCTCCTGTCTTTTCGACACCACGCTTTTAGTATTTTATCATAATCCCTGTACATGATATACATAAACATGTCCTCAGGCACTGCATAAATATTCTATATAAGGGTCCCCACTTTTTTCATACTTGGCCAACAAGCCCGTTGTGCATGATTGCATTGTTTAAAAAAACATTTATGATTATTTTCAAAACATTTATGATTGTTTTCAAAACATATCGATTCAAGAAGAAACCCTAGAGTGGCCACTCTAGTATATATGACTCTTATTTCCCCCTGCAAATCAGAGGAGAATTCCTTCCACGCTGTCTTGGGGTCCTGCATGCTGAGTCTTCAAAACACAACGGTCTCACATCCCTTGCGGGATGTCATCCTTGAAGCAGAGATGGGGTCCTTCATTCATTCTCTACCATCAGGTGAGAGGTAGGTTCTTCCCTAGGGGATTCTTGGCTATATACATATATATCTACACACATACATGTTACACCTACATATCTAAGCTAGGTACATTTAGGCAAATTACGTAGGGCACACATTATAGCAGTATGCATGTGTTACTGTCTGATGAACTGTATATGTTCTTCTTCTTAGCACTATGGTAGAAATGTATCTACTGCTTACTATATTAGTACTTGTGATTTATTTCCTATGCTTCTGTCTCCTGATTGTCACAGGAAATAGGTTTTACACAAGATTGACGCTGGACCAATAAACACTTATTGAAACGTCCTAACCGCCATCCTGTGTATTTTCTGAGACTACGCAAACACAAGTGACTAAGAGAAAAGTACTGTACTGTTTTCCATGACCCCTGAGGAATCAGCGTTGCCATGTTCAGTGGTTGCCAGAAACTACCTACACCACTGTAAGATACAGGGGGGTGGTAGTGGAACTGTAGAGCTCACTCATCTAACGCTTGACATATCCTGTGGAGGTGTCCGGCAGCAGTTAGGACACCAATCCCTCAGCTTATGTCATTCAAAACGCGCAGGTCCAGGGGATTCCTAGGAACTACACGACATGGAGCCGCCAACGTTGGTTTGGTTCTTATTTTAGCAGTTAAAATCTGAGTAGTACTCTCATGCTTTTTTAGAAAGCCCTGCTCACACTTGTGAGAGACGACTGAAGTAGGAAGGGAGATCTGCATAGCTGAGCAGATATACCCTGTATATTGGCTAAAATTTTAAAAACGCTTGTATGTATAAAAAGTTCCTACACTGTGTAACACCCCTAAGTACTAAAACCTTTCTTGTTCTCCTTTTGAGAATGCCTGACAATGCGAGTGGTTGTTCGGGTTCGAGGGAAGATGAATTTGCAAATGCTCTCAAAATTACAGAAAACTGTAGACATGCAGTAAATATAAAATGGCTAGAACACGGCGAACCCGCAACATGTGGCTGTGTTGCCATCGTGATTGAGGCACACGAGGTGTTTGGATCAGAGTCATTCTATTCTTGGGCTCAATTCATGCCTGCAGATCCACTGACTAAATTATTTCACACATACATTGTAGTTAAACCACCGGAAGAAAACATTCCATACGTAGACAATGAAGTACCAATAACTTACAAGCAACACAGAAACTGGTTTAACCCGTTCCGTGCTCATGACGGAACCACTTCGTCACGAGCCATGGGCGCGCTGTGCTAATGACGGGCGCGCTGTGCTAATGACGGACAGGTTCCATGACGGCGCGGCCGCCCCGCCTACGCTGCAGCAATTCTGCACCTGCGCGGCGGTTTTAATTAGCGGGCGGGCCATGACGGAACCACTCCATCATGAGCAAAGCGCGCCCGTGGCTCGTGACGGATTGGTTCTGTCACGAGCATGGCGGCGCCTTGCGAACCCCCTCCCCCCCAGCGCCACGGCCAAGGGGTTAAAGGCACTTTCCCACACACAACATCTGTCGTACGACTCGGTCCACTCGGCATAGAGGGAGTGACCTGGCCAGTCCTAGCGACATACACTCCACATCCTAAGATAGATACACTACTAGTGGATGAAGTCCGTACAATATGCAAAGACATAATGCGGCTATATAGACACATTGTTCAGTTTGTCATGCGAACATTAACAGTCAAACTTGCAAGAAATGCTCCAGTCAGTCCACATCAGACTACACCTACAATTAACCCACAAACACTAAAATCAGTAAAGGGGACAATCCCCTCCAAATGGGAGCAAATTCCGTTCTGGATAGCACATAAAATTACACAGGTAGAAGCAGTATTTCCCTATACTGGTCGGCAGGAAATACATAGAATGCTGACCATTTGATTGTCAATTGGGATGGTTCCATCGATTGAGGATTGTACCACTTGGGGAACAATCTTTGCTGCCGTTTACATCAGAATGCATGGTAACTCTTCCATAGCAGTCAATCCAGAGGTATTGAAACAGATACAGAATGAATACGGGGCAGGACCTGCCCTGGACTTGGGGATGAAACTGATGGGTAATTTTGCCCAAGTCTCTTCAATCATGCTGAGAAACATTAAAGAGGAGGCAGCCGCAGTGGCTATACATCACTGCCTATGGAATTTCCTCCTGTAAACAAGGAGCAAGAGTTACCCAAAAATATCAAAGAAACCTATGCCACATTAGTTAGAGATAGTTTGGGAGTCCAAACCAGGGAAACCACAAATGGCGGGTAGTCCTGACAAAGACAACTCAAAGAAAGCACCCTCTTCTTCTAAAAAGAAGTGGGATAACAAACAATCTAAATGTAACAATACAGAAAAGAATTCACGATCAAGGGGTGGGTCTCCCCAACGAAAGCCCTCTGAAAAGAGGTATATTATTCGGAATCGTGATAACATTAGAAAACCTGACAGGTATCAGAACACTCATACATGATCCTTTTGTTCCTTTCAGGGTTCATGAAAATACTCAGAGAGGGACGGGCATGCAGAACAAAAGACAGAAGATTGACCAAAGACAAAAAGGGAACCACATCGTAATTCAGCTTACATTATCAAGTAGGAAGAACAATCTATAGCGAAGCCTCAATTCAAAAAGAAAAAAGTAGTTACCTTGATATTTAGACATGCCCATGAGGACTCAGCTTCTGAATGGGGAATGGGCTCTGACGATGCTAGACAGCGCAGCAGAAGTAACAATAGCTCGCCAGAACCGGAAGGATTTTTTGGTGACAACAGTGTTGAATGTACATATCACAGTAGAAACACCTAATACAAGAGTTAGTGTCCCACATATACTAAACGAAATTACACTCCAAATAGAGGGGGACATCTCAAGAAAAGTTAAAGGACTCTTTTCGGAGAATGTAACATTTGGATATGACATCCTTTTAGCAGAAAGAGATTGGTCGCCAGAATTTGTGATGGATTGCCCAAAAGGGGAAAGTGTAATTTTGCCTGCTGTCTCTGACCTCATTCCAGAATCTCTAAAACATTCATACGCGCAGGAGTGGGTGCTACCGCTAGCTCCCGCATTATACCACAACCATGTAGGGTGGGATGTGGAGTCAACTCACGACAAAATCCTATTAAAATCTACTCCAAATCCACAGAGACCCTACAGTATTCGAAACAATGCAAAAAGACAGGTCAAAAAAATCTCAGCACAAACAACAAAACCTGGTTTCTGAGGCACTTTTTCCAAATTCAAAACTTTATTAAACGTGTGTGGAACACTGTTATTTACTAAATTCACACACTCCTCTTTTTTCTTTCTTATGAGGTAGTCACAACACGTTTATACGTCTTTCTGTAAAAACATAGGGGCATATTATCAAGGGGGTTTATCTCCGCTTTTTTGGCTTTAAAAGCCAAGAAAGCGGAGATAAAATTATCTCCCTATTACCTAGCTGTCGCTAACACCAGTTAGCGACAGCTAGTAGGAGATAGCGACCATCTTGGCCGCCGCTTTGCATGTCAGTGAAATTTATCACTAATGACATGCAAAGTGGGCGTGCCAAGATGTTAGCTAACATCGCTATCTCCTATTACCAACTTTTGGAGATATTCGCGCTAAGCGCAAAGATCTTCAAAAGCTAACACCTGCCCCTGAGCAGTTCTTAGCCATGTTATCCAATGGTAGGTGGATAACATGGCTAAGAGCATTAGCTCGGTAATGCATGAATATCGCGGTCTTTTCAGTGATATTCATGCATTTCGGCCGATTTTTATCGCTTAGGAGATAAACCTTGATAATAGCAAGGTTCTTAAGCGATAAAAATCGCCGCAGCACGGCGATAAAAATATTGCCGCTAAGCCAACATAGCGATAATTATCGCTAGTTGTTGGTAATATGCCCCATAATTTTTTGCAACAGACAGTCCTCTCAACGTAGAGCACTAAGATCCTTTCAACATTAACTTAGTGTGCAGACCAAAGGCACAAATATGTGAACCAATATATAAACAGCAAGTTTGAAAAAAATGTGCAAAAGACAAAATGACCCCTAACGTGTGCACCACCAACTGAATGACTGGTTGATACTCACCAGTCGTGCCCACTTTTATCATCATCGGTGGTCATTTTGTCTGAAACAGAAAAGTGTCCAAAGAAAAGAATAGAATTGTGTGCAGGGAAGTGAAACAGATCACATCACAAGGTGTACTAACTGTGATTAAAATTGAGAAAAAGACACTCTCATAAGCAATCTCTTTATAATTTACTGAGTGTTTTTTAATCAAATTAAAATGGATAGGTTGCTATTCATGCATACCACTTCCAATGCCAAGATGTTTCTTTGCCGCACTACTTTAGGCAAATTCTTCAGGGCCAAAACACTTCGTCAAAGCATCAATATTGGACACAACGTTATGGAAGACCTCAGGTAGCCAATGTCTGTCGTACCGACTTTCACTGTTGAGGTCAACCAGGAAGCTCCTTAAATGAGTCCTCCTTATGGATTGACCATACAAATAGTATGTCAATCGTACAGGGCCTCATGGAGCGCGTATTCAGCTCCCGTTCCCAGACCAACTTGAACAACAAGGTGTGATTGAGACTTGCACCTCCACAAAAGAGCAATCCTTTGTTTCCCATAATGAAACCTGACAACTCATATCATCTAGTTTTAGATTATCAACATTTAAACACAACCACACGAACATTTGCAGTTCAAAATGCATATAGTGCAGCATTATTGAATAACATTGCGCAGAAGAAATACAAAACAACATTAGATATCTCAAATGGATTCTTCTGCCAAAATGTAGCTCCAGAAAGCAGATATTTGACAGCATTTTCTGCCCTCGGCACTCAGCGTCACTTCTCTCATTTGCTTCAGGGGTATAAGAACAGCCCGGTCCTATCCTCGGCAAGAGTGTCAGAATTATTACAAACATGCGACGAGGAGGCAATGTCCTCCTATGTAGGGGACACCTATCTGACGGACCATGAATTACTTGAACACTTGTGCAGGGTGAAAACATAATTGAGGGTTTCACCAACTTGGGCTACAAAGAAATCAAAAATGCCCATCCCAATGCCCTAATTTTGGGATATGAGCTATCAAGTGAAGGCAAGAGCCTGGCAGCCAACTTTTTGGGAAAGTGTGGAGTGCTCCAACCTTTGAAGATTCCAAAGGGTTTGCAATCCATTTTTGGATTTCTAAATTTTGGCAGAACATACATTCTGGATTACGCAGAAAGAGTAAAACCCATCTATGACTTAATCAGACGTGATTTTACAGCACATCGGTGGACACAGGAACGTACAGATATTCTAAGTTCTGTTCAAGCTGACATGATAGCATTGAAACATTTGCACACACATGTGAATTCTACCAACTTTGTGATCTGGGTGTTCCCAGGTTTATCAGGATATACATACATCACTTTCAGTGAAGGTGAGACAGTCCTAATTGCAATCAAATCACATTTATACACAAATGCTGAAATGCAATTTGCGTCCATAGACAAAATACTGACAGCAGTACAGCTGCTGTAGTCAGAGAAAGAGCACTAGGACAGGTGAAATGCAAAATCGTTGTGACCCCGGTACCAACTTTAGAAGCTGTTTCCAAAGCGAGCATTCCAAATGCAAAAGCACTGCATCTGCGATGGATATAATGGGCTAATTCTCTCACTGCAACAGACATAGATTACAAATACGATCCTACACTGAAAATAAGCGTTCCTGCAGTACTAACAAGAATACCCTCTCATGAATGTAATCTTGCCTCAAGCAAAATATAAGTACATTGTTTATACTGACGTATGTGGGACGGTAAGTTCCATCCCAGTAATACAACTACACATTCTCTAGTAGACTGTTCAGCACATCTGGCAGAACTGAAAACCCTGATGCAAGCACTACAATATACGGATCAGGAATCCCCCGCACTGACAGTGTGCAATTCGTTTTACTGTGCACAGTCTTATAATGAATATTTTTATTACTGGGGACAGAATGGGTTTAGAGATTCCAAGGGTTGGACAATTAGGCATACATTTTTATGAGAACAAGTGGCAAAGATGTAGGAATGCCTATCACTGGCTCAAGTTATTCACACAGTGTGTGATCAGCATGTTGGCATACACATTGAAGGGAATTCACTGGCTGTTAAATCCGCCAAGGCAACAGTGCGTACTGCTGCCGTTGCTGCAATCACTCATTCAAGCGCCAGGATAGACTGAGAGATACTGATAGCTCTCAACGCCTCAAAAAAAAGCTATGCTGTGCCAAAGGGCTTTCCACTCAACTACTCCTATTAATTAGATGTGCAAAATACAGCGTATGCTCAAATTCCAGAAGTGGGGGATAGAGGTATACCAAACATTGATTGCAGATTAGGTTTGATTCTAGATGCAAATGAGGGTTTGGGCTTGGCACACGGAGTAGTCACTGCTACAGTTTTAATACTGGGGCGACGATACTGGTGGACAGGTTTGTCTAAACAAACCAAGGGTTATGTCCTAAATTGTGATATCTGCCAGCAGATGAAAGGTTCCACCGTAACATGGCCACATCAAACACAATTACTCTTGCATGTGTCTATTTGGATCACTGCGGCCTCCTACATTCAGATGGGGAATACAAGTACATTTTGGTTGCAGTGAATTCATGCTCTGGATTCCTATTGGTTTGGCTAGAGCGCTCAGCTGATTCTCGAACTGTTATAATGGATTTGCGAGTCTTTATCGGAACATACGTAATTAGCACATCACACTCCGACCGTGGCCCTGCATTTAGTTCTCTGGCTTACAAGGAAGCCATGGGAAGTATGGGTGTGGCCTTGCGGTACTCCTCCCCCTACCATCCCCAGGAAAATTCGGTGGTGTAGATGAAAAACCAGGACCTAAAGCAATCCTTAACACCAAGGGTATTAGGTGCAGGTGGCAGTTGGGTCAATCACCTGTATGGAGTCCAGAGAGCACTTAACAACATGCCAAGAAAATCCTTCAAACAAGAATGGGAAAAGAATGTGGGTACCTGAACTCGATTGCGCCAGCACAGTGCCAGATATAAAACCATTTGAATTGAAAGATCATTTGGCTTTTTAACAGGAATTCAATGAATTCCGGGCTACACAAAGCAATGTCCAAGTAAAACGCACTGCCAGTGGGAAAGAAAAAACGTTTCCGGCAAGATCGGCCTGGGTCCCGAAGATTGGGGACCTGGTCAGAGAAAAGATCATGGACAAGAAGGAGTTTGGACCATCTTACAGAACATCTGTACCTGTCCTGGCAGTAAAAGGAACAAGAACAGTACTTCTTCCACCTCTTGCCGGCAAAAAAGAAAGATGATTTGTCTCCATTTATCTGATCAAGCCACACTATGTGGCCGATTCTCAACAGTAGGCCGCATGGAATCCTGAGTAGCTGCAGATCTCCTCTTGCTAATATACAAGTTCAACTGGAAAGACTAAAAATGTTTCAAAACTCCGCTGCACAAAATGCGGGAGTATCAAATAATGGAGTACGAATTATACCAGATGAAATTGAACAACATATAAATGCAACTGAAACGCAAATTGTAAATCGGCCCAATAATGACATCTACATCATTGTGTCTTCACAAGAGACACCTGCCAGTTCTACAAACCCTGCAGAGATACCAAAGAAAGATCGAGCTGCATCTGGCTACTTCATCAACTTTGATGACTTTTCTTCAGATCCAAGTGAACCTGAGCAACCGCCACCCATTTCCAAAAAAGAAAGATTTTGACAATTCTATCTCTGAAAAAGGCTTACTTTGTATCTCCTTAGTTTCATCTTTAGTTTGCATTAGGGATCGTGTTACTGATCATTTGGATTGGTATAGTGACTGTCATTTTCCTACAACTGAATAGACATTACCTCCCACACCGCTCTGCAGTACAATTTGTGAACTTGGTCCTGAAATCACATACATTATCACACCCTGAACAGAGAAAACTGTCCCTAGTAAACATTACAGCAGTTCCAGTACCTGATGGTATAGTTTGGGATAGGGTTTCATATGATGTATTTGGTCCTTCTGAACATTTGAAAATTGTACATGTCTTAAAAATGTAATTGGATGATTTAATCACTCTGAGTACACTCTCTGATGAATGGGACATTGAAACTGCAAATACTATGCTCTCAGATTTAGAACAATCTGCTGCAGTGTCTTACAGGAATTTGTATGAAGATACACCTGATTTTGATACCATATATTGTTACCAGTATTATGGTCATCACTTTTTGCATAAATCAAGTGTTCCATGCACTGTTAACACTTACGATCAATGGGAACATTGCCTGACACCACCAAAAGGTAGTTCTGCCACATTCACATTGAGCTTTGCATACTTTACATGGTTCAATACATCAGACCTAGCATCATACCACTACTAGCTTACGGAAAGGAATGCAACAGCAAAGAAAATGATGCTGACAAACACCAAGCTTATATATTCAGCACCTTTTGTCACCCAACTGTCTATACAAGGTTTTGACAATTGGTGGGACACATATTTATTCACTGGGCAACCATGTGTCCTTAGCAATTGACATAATGGAACAAGATTTGTCAATTCTACAACATGGGCAATCTCAATTGCTCTCCATTCTTTTTTTAAGCTGGACGCTACAATCAATGCTTTCTGGTCGTGTGCCGTGGCGGTACATTAATGGCACAAATCTGTTTTTGGCTTATATTCCGACCGATGGACAAATGACCATTACATGCAGAGATGCCAAGTACACCATGCTGCTCATTGAAAAAACAGAGAAGTCACCTTTTACGGTAGCAGAGTCACCATCTATGGAATGATTAATTCATGACTATATCACACTGTAATCACGACATTCCAGTTCCAATACTGGCTTAGATACTACCAGGTGTGGTATAGGTGTAGGAATAAGGACACTGACGTTTTCTTAAGTGGTACGGCTTCAAGTGGATATTTAGTGTGCGAGGAGATCTGGCTTCACAGAGTGTATGATGCTTCAATAGCGAACTTATCTTGCTACTTGAAAGTCCCCCCAGCTGCCAGGATTCATCCAGTTTTCGAGTTACTCTTGAATGGGAGTTATTTAATGCTGAATGATCAAGGCTGTTGCTGGATTGTGCCAGGCATCGCGTATCTAGTCACAGTAAATTCCAGGGTTATTTAGTGTAAGCAAGTATTGTTTCCCCCAGTTCGCATAGTTAGGGAGGCACCACTGTGGTCTTCATTGAATGTTTACAGTATATGGTTTGATTCTCTGTACAGACTCAAAGCCATGTTATTTCAACAAAATGTTCCCTTAACTTCAGCCCGAGAGACTATTGATCTCTAGGTTGCAAGATCTTGGGCAGAGATACAGTCCCTGATCCATACGAACTTCCCGCTCCATTTTAGATAAATGGTTCCAATTGATTCGCAATCGATGTCTCAATCCCTCAAGACATAGAGAGAACACTGCTGGAACAATGTTGTTGTGAGGGTATGGTGTTCTACCTGGGTATGCCTCAGCTTCGATAGCTGAGTGAGCATTGGTTCTTGTCTTTTAGACCGGTCTGGCTAGACTGTGTCTTGCCTGTGTTCTGCTGTCTCTTCTGCGGATTTGGATGCGTGCTGGACCTGTGTCTGATACTTCCATTGGTTGTGCTGCCGGACATAGACGTGCTCCTGGAGCTCTTCAGGCCCATATGTACAGTTGTCTCCAGCGTATTCCCATGTTGATGACATAATTTTTAGAGCCTCCAAGTGATGCTTCTGCTCCTGTGGGAAGGGAAATCGGCTCTGATTCAGAGGTACAGGCATTGGGTCCAGGAATGCAGGCATCTAATTCTTCCCCTGCGGCTGCTATGGGAACCAGAGATGCCCATATTTGCTCACTCTTCATGATATTGAAAGTGCTGGAGGGATTGCCACCTGCGGATGCAATGTTCAGTGCTTTTGAGCCTTCAGTACGGGATTCATAACCAATTTGGCCTTCCCTGTGCTGGGAACTATTCTGCAATTATTTTAACATTTACCAAATAGAAGGTTGAAACTGACTTTGTTTTATTTGTCTACTTCTCTGCTCTAACTAAGAATAATGGCTTTCAAGGTGCCCAGTGTAATAATAACCGCATACAAGTTTAGAGGACCTTTTGCACACTTTAATGCTTTTTTTTATGGACATTTTTTATAGGCTTTTAAAAATGCTTTTTAGTATCTTAGCTATAAATGTTTTTTATGCTTTTTATGGCCTTAGCTTTGTTATTTTTTAGCTGACCCTGTTGACCTTTTGATGAGGAGTGGGTGTCATGCCCTTTAGGCTAGTCCTGTCATGTATTCACCCTTTTACATATATTGTCCCATCCACACGACTATAACGGTTCTGAATAGGTGACCCTTTACCTAGTAGTTTGCTCCTGTCCAAGCTCTTAGTATTTTATCATAATCCCTGTACCTGACGTACATAAACATGCCCTCATGCATTGTATAATTATTCTGCATAAGCGTCACCACTTTTTTTAACCTTGGGCAACAAGCCCGCTGTGCATGATCGCATTGTTTAGAAAAACATTTATGATTGTTTTCACACCATTTATAAATGTTTTCAAAACATATTCATTCTAGAAGAAACCCTGGAGTGGCCACTCTAGTATATTAGACCCTTATTTCCAGCTGCAAATCAAAGGAGAATTCCTTTCATGCTGACATGGGGTCCTGCATGCTGAATCATCGACATGCCTTGCGGGTGTCATCCTCGAAGAAAAGACGGGGTCCTTCATTCTCTACTATCAGGTGAAGGGGTTGTTTCTTTCCTAAGGGATTATTGGCTATATACATATACATCTATTCACAATTACATGCTACACCTACATATCTAGGCTAGGTACATTTAGGCAAATTATGTAGGGTGCACATTATAGGAGTATGCTAATGCTACTGTCTCTTCTGAACTGCATATGTTCATCTTCTTAGCACTGTGGTAGAAAAGTATCTACTGTTTACTATATTAGTACTTGCAATTTCTTTTGTTGGCTTCTGTCTCCTGATTGTCGCAACAAATATGTGTTACACAAGACTAACCCTGGACCAATGAATACTCATTGGAACATCCTAACTGCCATCCTGTGTATTTTCTGAGAATAAGCAAGCACGAGTGACTGAGCGAAAAGTACTGTACTGTTTTCCACGATCCCTGAGTAATCAGGGTTGTCATGTTCAGTGGTTGTCAGAAACTATCCACACCACTGTAAGATACAGGGGGGGGGGGGTAGTGGCACTGTAGAGCTCGCTGGTCTAATGACTGACATATCATGTGGGGGTGTCCGGAAGCGGTTTGGACACCAAGCCCTCAGTTTATGGCATCCAAAACGTACAGGTCCCTGGGATTCCTAGGAACTACACAACAGTAGATGGGGTCCATGGGGACTTCTAGAGGCTCGGAGAGTGGCACTATATGTCCCCATCCCCAAAAAAGATTATTTTGTACCACCCCTGACGCTAGCCAGGGGTCATTGTTCTGCAGATTTGTGGATACTCAGGGGACCATGATGGCCGCACCTCTGTGAGGCTCCAGCCCAGCCGAGCCAGAAACCATACATAAAGCCCATCCTGGATTGATTTAATAAAGTCTAACCCACACCGCGTGGAGTCTACTTCCCTGCTGTTCCCAACGATACCTTATTAGTAAGTCTGACCTGACGGGCGGTGGAGGAAGAGCCTGCTGAAGTTGAGAGCGGGAGGTGCTGGGCTACTCCTGGTTATGTGCTGCGGATCGCCCGGCCAGGAAATGCCGAGGCTGTGTGGGCCTCCGAGCCGAGGGCGCGAACAACTGGTGATGGAGGAGTGCTGTCATCCAGGTATCCTGACGGCGTAAAGCGGACACCAACTACTGCACCTGTGGGGGGTTTCTTTGCTGCCGCAATGCTGTGAACACTGCTCCATGGACCCGCGGAAGTGAAAGGGCTACGACGCGGGAGAGCACCGGGACCCGCCAGTATCCATTAGCATGGCCGCCGGACTACCAGTGACATCAGGGGGCCGCATGGGATCACCATCCTGCATTCTGTGTGCTCCGGAGTGCTACCCGACTCACCCCCTACCGGGTGCGCTCTCAAACCTGCACGTGAGTAAATGCCTAAATTGTACTCTCGCCACCAAACAGGGCTGCCACCATCTTAATAGATCGCGAGGCAGCCGTGGGAGGAGTGTGGAGGTGTATGGTGCTGCTGATTGTCCCACATGCTGGGACTTATGATACACAAGAAATTAATAGTATTACAGTAGCGTCATGGAACATACGAGGTCTGAACAACCCTAGGAAAAAACAAGAGATTCTTGGTTACCTTGATAGGGATCACGTTACAGTGGCTATGCTACAGGAGACACACTTGAGTCCTGGCGCCACTCCCCATTTTGCCTCCAAAGGGGCCTCGCACCGCAGTTTCACATCATACTCAACGTACTCCAGAGGAGTGGCTATATTGATCAAGAGGGGGGTGGCATTTGTACCCGGCGGGTCAGAAACTGATGCAGGGGACAGGTTCTGTTTGCTTTGGGGTATATTTCACATGGGCCTAATACTGATGATTCGCAGGCTCTCCTTCGCTTATGGAGCAGAATTCAAGAGATAGGCACCACCTACGTCATCTGGGGCGGGGACTTTAATACAGTAATGCACCCCCACATTGACAGGTCCCGAGGCTCCTCAGTGCACCATACGATCACCCAGAGAGTGCTACGAGACATTATTGATGAAAACTACTTACTCGACTCCTGGAGATATAGACACCCCATGCAGCGAGAAGGTACGCACTTTTCAGCATTCCACTCATCTTGGGCCAGACTTGACTACCTATTTGTGTCCACAGGTATGGCGCACTGCTTAGGACAGGTGAGCCACTTGGCCCGTACTCACTCTGATCATTCCCCGTCGTCGCTGAGTTGCATGCACCCCTTCACCACTCCCCATACAATAGCTGGCGCCTTAACCCACTGCACCTCCAGGACACAGCGTTCAAAGTTGAACTGGAGCAAGACATACAAGACTTCTTTGACCGCAACCTAGACTCTGCTACCAGCATTACAACTGTTTGGGAGGCGTTCAAGGTCACGACCCGGGGCTGGTGCATATCTAGGGGCGGGGGCATACTCAAATCACTGTGCAATAGCTTATCCACATTGGAAAGGGTATTCAAACAATTGGAAAGCAGGCTGGCTCAGACCCTGATGGGAATGACACCAGAGCCACCATACGCAGCAAACTTACGGAATATGAAGATCATGCTGAAAGGGAGTGCAAGTTTCGGGGGAAACATCATATAGCGCGGGTTTATGGTGAAGGGGATCGCCCAGGGAAAGCTCTGGCAGCTGCGATTAGGCCTCTCAGATTCTCCAATTATGTGATGGAGCTGCAAGATGCCCAAGGTAATATGCATAGGAACCTCCCTGATCAGTTGCACACACTTCGGGACTACTATAGTAATTTATACTCCTCCTAAAGAGGCACCCCTCTTAACTTGCCATACTATTTTGAGGATACGGCCCTCGCCTGGTTGGGGGATACTCAACAGAAACTTGGATTTAGAAATGGATGAAATTACTGAGGCTATCATGCAGATGAAATCCAGGCAGGCCCCGGGTTCCGATGGGCTGCCAATAGAGTTTTATAAAACCTACGCCTCAATTCTGGCCCCAATCCTGAAGGAGGTGTACTACGCAGCATTGGAGGAAGGAAGCCTGCCTATGATGATGCAAGAGGCACTTATAACTTCCTTATTGAAACCAGCGACCCTTGACCCTGCTTGCAGGTTAGGCCGCCCCCACACCGCACAGCTCTGCCTGTGTGTGCCTGCCTTTGAGCCAGCTGCTGCCCCCTTGTGAGTTTGCCCCCCCCCCCCCCTCTGCGGGTAAACTCTACTGTGCTGTTTTTTCTTGTTCCGTTGCTTTGCTCTAAACTTTACTGTGCCATTTTATTTCTCTTGTCACTGTTATCTGGTTCTGTTGTTCTGCACTGTTGACAGTATTGCACCCCTGCCCCATTACCTTTTGCCTTCTGTATCTCTCCGTCCCGTCCTGCCACTGCCTCCCTGCGGCCCCGACCCCCACTCTCCCATTCGCCACCCCGCTCCCACCTCTCAGCTGCTCCTCCCTCCCACATCCCCTTACATGGTGGCAGTTGCGCAGCCGCGCGACTGGTGCGCCGAAGGCACACCTAAGGCAAGCCCGTCTGAGCCCATCCACGTTTGGACCGCACCCAGCGCCAGAACCCCTGGACCCCGAAAACACCACGACACCCGACTGCACTACGACGCCAGCACACTCCACGCACTTAACACCGGATAAGAAAACACCTGCTACCAGGCCACCCCGAAGCGCACCCAAGGGGCCTTCACCTGCCAGAACTGCAGCTTCACCAGTATCCGACCTGCGAAACCACCAACCAACGAACCCAACCACCTCAGGTGCATCCTCCTCAACACTCTCTCTGCCCGCAAACAGGCCGTCGAAATCTGGGTCCTCCTCGACTCAACCTCCCCAGACGTCCCCTTCCTGACGGAGACCTGGCTGGACCTCGCCTCAGCACCCGACATCGCCATAGCCATCCCGGAAGGCTACAAGATCGCCTGCAGAGACCGCATCAACGGAACAGGAGGTGGAATTGCCATTGTCCACAAGAACACCCTCAGCGTCTCGACCAGCACCAACGACCCCCTCAGCACCGCCGAACACCTGCACTTCCAGATTCACACAGACCCCAACACTACCCTCAGAGGAACCCTAATCTACAGACCCCTTGGACCCAGACCACAGTTCATCGACTGCATCGCCGACCTCATCAGCATCCACACCCTCGCCTCCACAGACTACATCCTCCTCGGGGACCTGAACTTCCACCTCGAGAACAACAACAACGTCAACTCCACCACCCTGATCGACAACCTCGACAACCTCAGACTCAGACAGCTTGTCCCATGCCGCCGGTCACACGCTAGACCCCATCTTCTCCGCAAGCCCCCACATCTCCTTCAACCACACCACCGAACCCCACTGGACCGACCACCGCTGTATCCATTTCACCTTCAGGAAGCCCACCACACACCGCCGCACCCAATAGATGCCTCGTCGATGCTGGGGCAAAGTCACCGAAGAGCAGCTAGCTACCGCCCTCACCCAGAGCTCACCAGCCGACCCCACCGAACCAGACACCGCCTCCCTCAACCTCCGACAGTGGATCGACGACTGTGCCAACACTCTCAACCCGCTCAAGACACCCTCCAGCAGCCACACCAGCAAGAAAGTCACCTGGTTCACTAAATACCTCCAGGTCTCAAAGCATACATGCCAGAAATTGGAGAAGAACTGGCTCCACGAACGATCAGCAGACAACTACATGGCCCTCAAGAACGCCACCCGCAGACACCATCAACTCATCAGAACCGCCAAGAGGACCGCATTCAAGGACCGCCTGGATAACAATGCACACAACAGCAAAGAGCTCTTCAGCATCATGAAGGGACTCTCCAACCCCAGCTCCAACACCAACGAAATCCCCCCCTCGCAGGACCTGTGTGACTCACTGGCCACCTACTTCCACAGCAACATCGCAGACATCCATGACAGCTTCAACGCAACGACCGCCCACCAACCCCCGAGACCCCCACCGCCGTGACCACCAGCCGCCTGATCGCATGGTCCAACGTCAACGACGATGACACCATCAAAATCATGAACTCCATTCACTCTGGATCCCTGTCTGACCCTTGCCCACACCACGTCTTCAACAAAGCCAGCACAATCATCGCCCCCCATCTCCGGAAAACTATCAACATCTCCTTCAAGACAGCAACCTTCCCGGAGAGCTGGAAGCACGCCGAGATCAACGCCTTACTCAAGAAGCCCAAGGCGGACCCCAAGGACCTCAAGAACTTCCGTCCCATCTCCCTGCTCCCGTTACCAGCAAAGGTCACCGAGAAAATCGTCAACAAGCAACTGATCCGCTACCTCGAGGACAACATCCTGGACCCATCCCAGTCCGGTTTCTGCAGCAACCATAGCACGGAAACCGCCCTCATCGCCACCACCGATGACATCAGGACCCTGCTCGACAACGGAGAAACAGCAGCCCTCATACTCCTGGACCTGTCAGCCGCCTTCGACACGGTCTGCCACCACACACTACGAACACGCCTCCATGATGCCGGGATCCAAGAGAAGGCCCTGGGCTGGACCACATCCTTCCTCTCCGGCAGAACTCAGAGCGTCCGCCTCCCACCCTTCCGCTCCACCGCCACCAAGATCATCTGCGGCGTACCCCAGGGTTCCTCCCTCAGCCCAAAGCTGTACATGGCATCCCTCACCTTTGTCGCCCAGCAGCACAACCTCAACATCATCTCCTACGCCGACGACACTCAGGTGATCATCTCCCACACCAAAGACCCTCACACCACCAAAACCAACCTCCACGAAGGAATGAAGGCCGTCGCCATATGGATGAGGAACCGCTGACTGAAGCTGAACTCGCACAATACGGAGGTCCTCATCCGTGGCTCCACCCCTTCAGCCTGGGACGACTCCTGTTGGCCGAAATCTCTGGGAACAGCCCCAACACCCACGCACGCAACCTGGGGGTCATCCTCGACTCCACCCTCTCCATGACTAAACAGATCAACGCCGTCTCCTCATCCTGCTTCAACACCCTACGAATGCTCCGCAGGATCTTCAAGTGGATCCCCACCGAAATGAGAAGAACAGTCACCCAGGCCCTCGTCTCCAGTAGGCTGGACTACGGAAATGCCCTGTACACAGGAACATCAAACAAGCTCCTGCGACGGCTGCAACGCATCCAGAACGCCTTGGCACAACTGATCCTCGACATCCTCCGCCGCAGCCACATCACACCTCACCTGAGAGCCCTACACTGTCTCCCCGTTAACAAGAAACAAGAGGATAACCTTCAAGCTTCTCATCCACGCTCACAAGGCCCTCCACAACACCGGCCCAGCGTACCTCAACTGACGACTCAGCTTCTACGCCCCTACCCTCAAGCTCCCCTCCTCCGGCTTCACCCTCGCCACAGTCCCGCGCATCCGAAGAACAACCACCGGTGGCAGATCCTTCTCCCACCTCGCCGCCAAGACCTGGAACAACCTCCCCACCAACCTACGACAGACCTAAGACCTCCTGGCCTTCAGAAGACTTCTCAAGACCTGGCTCTTCGATCAGTAGCAGCACCCCCTCCCCTTCCCCAGCGCCTTGAGACCATCACGGGTATGTAGCGTGCTTAACAAATGTCCTGATTGATTGAAACCAGGGAAGCCCTCGCAATACTGTGACTCATATCGGCCTCTTTCTCTCTTAAACTACGATACTAAAATATTGGCTAAGGTCCTAACAACCCGGCTCAACCTATTGAGGCAGCGCCTGGTCTTGCCTGACCAAGCAGGTTTTATACCGAGTTGAGCAACATCGCAGAATCTCCGAACCCTGGCCGCTGTATTACAAGATATTGACCCTAAATGCTCTGCGGTTGCTGTATTCCTGGATGCAATCAAAGTGTTTGATTCCCTGGAGTGGGACTACTTACTAGGCACTCTGGGATATATGGGAATGCCTTCTACCTTCCTCCAATGGATCCAATTGGTGTACAATCACCCGGTGGCCTCTGTGCTTCTAAATGGGACCAAATCCTCTCCTTTTACTGTATTCAGGGGCACGCGGCAGGGTTGCCCGCTGTCCCCCATCCTATTTGCCCTGGCCATTGAACCTCTGGCTGCTAAACTCCGGCAACACCATAATGACCCAGCATTAATTTACCCGACTAGACAGCTACTCATCTCCCTATATGCAAATGATATAACGCTCTATGTTAAAAAACCTCACGATAATCTCAACCCCATACTTTGCGAGATAACCACATTTGGGGCTATTTCTGGGGTGCAAATCAGCTGGTCTAAATCTGCAGTCTTTCCCCTTACAGAAAACACTCCACCGCACCAACTGGACTACCCTCTTGTTTGGGAGGCGGACAAAGTAAAATATCTAGGTATACGTGTCACTAGAGACAGAGATGCACTCATGCGGCTCAATTATGGCACAACCGTAGACAAAATCACTGACACTATTAGTAATTGGATACGCCTTCCCCTCTCTATGGCGTGGAGAATCTCCTTACTTAAGATGGTCTTATTGCCCAAACGTTTGTACCTCTTGATTAACATACCTTATCATCCTGGGGCTTTTTTCTTCAAAACATTAAACTCTCAACTTACGAGGCTCATGTGGGGTGGGAAACAGGTGCGCCTAAACCCGTACACTTTGATGCTGCCATACCACCAGGGAGAGTATGATGTCCCTAATTTCGAGCAATATTACTACTGCGCGCAGGCCTTCTTCGCTACGTATTGGTTTCATCCACCACCCTTTATGCCCCACTTAGCGGTGGAGGATGGCTATATGGCCCAACACCCACGACATGCTATCTCTTCACGGAGGTGAAGGAACACGACCGAGACCCGTCCATCGTGGACTGTACAATACTGGCATGGAAACGCATAGCTCGGGTGCTGGAGCTTCCAATGCTGTACTCTCCTAAGGTGTCCCTAGCACGAAACCCAGTCCAGATGTGACCTGAGGTCTGGGGTGCCAGGGGTGCCATATTTATGTCCAGAAAGCGCACTCAGGCAATGCAATAACTTCAGCTGCGTTGCCTCACACCATATCTACGAGGCCATGAAATGCAATGGAGGGTGGCTTTATTGACCTCATGGATATGGGTAAGCCTCGTGCACTGCCGTAACATCATAAAAATTTACGTTCTGGCGGAGCACTTGGCATGTAAATGAGCCCCTCAGTGTAAGTGACCACCTGTAAGTAAACTAATAGTTGGAGATTGGGGGACTTATTTACAAGCCCAGTATGCAGCAGGAACGTCACTTTTTAGGATGTTCCGGTGGCGCACTGGGCTTACCCATATGTGCTAGGCCACTTAAAGCCACCCTGCTTGGGTTTTCATGGCCTCGTAGATATGGTGTGAGGCAATGCATCACAAGTCGCTGCATGTCCCCACACTGTGATGGGGAAGCTTCCCATGGGCATTATGGTGAGTGTTCCCACATAACACCCATGGCATTTGACACAGTCCCAGATTTACAACATGCTGTAAACCTGGGAATGCGTCAAAAGCCTACACCTTCCCAGGGGTGGCATAAGGGTTGTTTTTGTGAAGGAAGGTGTTTTCTACAAAAACACCCTGATTTCAACGCAGACCCCCTTGCACCATGGTGCAAGGGTGCCTGCTTGGGCACATAGCCCCAAATTGTGCACTAGCACTGTGAAAGAGGACAGGAATGCACTGTATCTTATAGATACAGTGCATTTCTGCCCTTTCCTTTTGACCATGGGCAGCACCGCAGGAAGGCTTGTGGTGCTACGCTATGCCCAAAGTTTTAAAATCAAGGCGCAAGGGTCCTCAGTATGCGGGCTGCCTCAGAGTTGTTGTTAGTAAGAGGGGAGATGCCACACCCTTCCCATGGAATGATCACCTGTAAGAGGAACTAAAAAGGCCAAACACCTTGTCAGGCAGCTTCCTACTTAAATTTTTCCTGCAAAGCACCACAGTTCTGCTGTCATATGTTCCAGATTAAGAGGCATATTTACAAGCCCTGTGTGCTGCCGAAACGTCACTTTTTGTGATATTCCTGTGGCGCACAAGACTTAGCCCATATCTACAAGACCACGTAAAGCAACACTTCGTGGCTTTTCATGCCTTGTAGATATGGAGTGAGACAACACAGCGTAAATCACAGCCTTGCTTTACACTGTGTGAAAGCGGCATTGCATGGGAGTTGCTGTGGGTGTTCCGACACCCATGGAATGTGACACTGCTCCAGATTTACAGCATCTTTGGGGCAGTGCCAAAACCTTGCAACTCTCTACAACAGGCATAATGAGGAGAAATGTTTACATTTCTCCTAGTATTTTTACTCTTTCCACGTGCTGTCTTCTGCAGCACACACAGGACAAGGAAAACGGCTCTTGTGATTATTTTTCTGCAGATAGCTGCTAGTTGTGCGCCAGCTAAAAGGACAAGAATGAATGGTATCTTGTAAATAAGGTGCATTTCAGCCCTTTCAAATTGGTGTAGGGCAAAGCTGCGAGAAGCCTTGAGGTGCTTCCCTATGCCAATTTCTTATAAATATGCCCTTAACACTTTGAAATAAAAAGGCGAGGAATTAATAAAGGAGCACAGATTCCCCACTGTTCTTAATCTATGAAACAGCAATAAGCCTTTTATGAGTCCCTGTGCGCTAATTAAAGTGTCACCTCTCATTATGCCATGAGAGGAGGGATTATTGAGATTGCAGGTGCATGGCGGAGGTGCACGAGGACAAGGAGAGGAGTCTGAATCTTGTTGGAAGCATGGGCCAGTGTGGGTGAAGCAAGTTAGCAAGTTTACGGTCTTTCCCAGATAAGCAGAAAGTTAAGACAGACGTTTGGAAAAGAAAATGTGAAAGAGAGAGAGAGAGAGAAGAGAGATAAAGAAAAGCAGGCAGAAATGAGAGGTGCAAAAGGTGCGGTACAAAATAGCAAAGTAGACAGAAGAGACTGAAGCAACAGTGCCATGTCGTAGGGAGAGCAGGAGGACACCGTGGCCACGATGTCCCGAACACACACACACAAGAGATGAGGAGATAAATACATGGGCAAAGATAAGCTCCCACAGACCGCAGAACTAGCCACTTTGGGGCAGATTTACAAGAACTGACGCAGCTCTGTAGAGATGTGTCAGTTAATTTGGTCACGCAAAAAAACCCTTGCACCGCCATGGATGTGGCGCATTTACAATGCGGCGCACCACGGCGCAAGGATTGACAGATACGTGTCGCATCTGTTGGTGTAAAGGCAATCATTGCTGGAGTCGTGTCGCAAGCGCGACGCAACTCCAGCAATGCTCAGGGATGGACTATACGTATTGTGCGCATCACTCATTATGCCAGCTACAAGCAGGCGTAAGGTTTTTGATGCAGTGGCGTAGTAAAAGTGACTCCGTGAAATTTTGTAGATTTCACTGTGTCACTTTCATGAGGCTTCTTGTGTGGGAACACCCACCCTGCATACATTATACCTGACACAGGTATAATGTAATACAGGGCTTCACAACGTGATGCATCTCTCAAAATGCTTCACGTTGTAATTGTGTTGCAACATGGCGCATTGATTGCGACGCCGCTGCATCACAAAATGACGCAAAGGTGGCGTAAAAGTGTTGCAAGGTGCTTGTAAATCTGCCCCCTCGTGTATTAGATAGGGTAGTAGAAATAAAGAACACCTCATTGTACCCATATTGGCCTGCATGATCTGTGTACTACAGGAAGGAGACCCCCAAAAGTGGAAAGGTATAAAGGGAATAAGGACAGAAAGAGACAGTGAGGCACTTTCGGAGACCAAGGCCTCGCACGTAGTCATGACATCACCTAGCTAAAGATTAAGAAATAGAAACCAGCAAACATTTTTTTGCAGATTTATGCAGCATATGATTAAAATCCATCCTGCAATTGGTTAGATGCTTTTCCTCCAAGAGTTCAGGAAGCAGCTAAAGATTGATCTATTATCAGTAAAGATTTCCCAACTCCCCAAGTGGTAGGGTCATCAAGAACAAAGAAGAACCAGTCACTTAGAGTTCCACCCATAAAACTAGAATAAACATGAGTAATCACACATGAAAAAGCAGTTGAGTAATAAAACTGAGTGACACTTCAATGGACCATATATAGAATTGAGGGCCTCATTTATGAGGCCCTACCAGCACATTTGCGCCGCAGAACGTCATTTTTTTGACGTTACGATGGCACACTGGGTCACTAGCCTATTTATAAGGCCATGTAAAGCTACGTTGTGTGACTTTCTACGGCCTTATAAATATGTGCACCCTTCACGCAGAAAACATTGTGAAAGGGGCGTTCCATGGGTGTTGTTAGGGGTGTTCCTAGCAACATCCATGGCTTTTTTACATTGCCCCAGATTTACAAGAGATCGTAAGTCCCAGGCAGTGTCAAAAACTTACACCTCCCCAGGGGAGGCATAAGGGAGGCACAACTAGTGGAAATATCGTTATTTCTCCTTGTTTTTCCTCTTTTTATGTGTGCTGCATTCTGCAGCACACATAGAAAGAGGAAAAAGCCGCTTGTAATTGTTTTTGTGCAGGAAGGTTTCCTTTCCTGCACATAAATAATCAACTCCTGCAATGCAGGCACCCTTGCACCATGGTGCAAGGGCGCCTGAATTGGCGAACGGCAGCTCATTCTGCTCTGGTGCTGGGGAAAAGGATAGGAATGAGCAGTATCTAATAGATACGGCGTATTCTTTGCCTTTTCTTTTGCCATAGGGCGAAGCAGCAAGGCCTGTTGCGATGCCTTATGGCAACAAACCCATAAATGAGGTCCTGAATGCAGTAGAAAACTGAACCAGACCTGCAAAACAAATATTAGCTTTGCTGTCAAATTCAGATCAGCTGAGTTCAGGAGTGCTCAAAGAATGGTCAATGCCTCAATCTAGATGAGGATTCACAATTTCAGACTGTAGCTAGCCAATGACCACCTGGGGGATCCTGTCAAGGAACATTACAAGAAAAACCACACTGAGTGGTGGTGGCAATGAGATGTGTCAAAAGTGAACCCCAGGTTTTTCATGAAGTGGCTGTACAGTGGCATGCTCATGTGACTTGTAATCTACAAGGGGGGACCCAGATGTCACCATTTTTCAGTAAGATATTGTTTTGTCTGTCTTTAATTTAACTTGATGGCTGAATATTAGGTTATTGAAGGTGTCCCCCACCCCATCATCTGCCATGGTTTGAACATTTGTCTATGGAACTCTGATCCATCTGGAAACTTAAAGATAATTTGAGTGTTGTTGGAGCACATGTAAAAATGGAGATCATGCATCAAGATGAGCCAGACTTGTTATGAATAGCAGACATGTTGACAGGAATGAACTAAGTGACAGGTCTCAAATGTTTACATCTATTTTTTCAGAATTGGATTTGACCAAGTTATACAACTTCAATTAATGTGAATACTCAGCTGGGGACCACCACACAGCCTATTAATAATAGCAAAGCTTCCTCTGTTAATTACGTGCTTTCATGATACTTTTGAATAGGCTTTAAACCATTGTTTGACCTATGAGTCACACTTGGCTCCCCATTTAATCACCTTACTTTTGAATGGAGATATTAAACATTCCAGTTTCATGTCAAAGTACCGATAGCGGTTGTATGACGGAACCACGCATGGAAATATATCACATGCCTTAACAATGTGGGCTTTACTACGACTGTGTCTTTACCACTTATGCCTTTCCAATGAATTTTGTTGTAAAGGCATGATTGGTAAAGGCATATGTCTTGTGAAGATCATACCCAAGCCCTCCCCACCCTAAGCCCTGCAAACCACCCTGCCCCAGCAATCCTTCCTGTACTGAACCTGTTCCTCTTTCCAATCTCCCCGCCAATCCGCTTTGACTGTAGAGTGCTGACTGCCATTACCATGCATATGGGTGATAAAGGCATATGCATGGTAAAGGCAACCGTGATAATGCTTGCAGGGTTATAAGACGTGTTGTTCCACCAGCGTTGTAAATGCCATTTCGCACAGATAGCAGGTTCAGCGTTTAATTTTATGAGGGGCAACTTTGTATATTACATACTGCAGCCAGTCCACAATATTCTAAAGACTATCGGCCAACCCACCTTCTATTATGACAAGCTCATCTTTCACACAAAAAGTAGCTGTTAATTGCTCTGCCACAAAAGGATTTCAGATACAGGTAAGCAAGTTTACCCAATTAGCAGGGAGAATGCAATCAAATTGAATAGATGAGTGATCAAATCCTTCTATGCATATTATTACTGTCAAAAATATTTCAGTACACAAACATTGCAGCAAACATATTGTGGTACTCAATATGAAGTTTCAATAATTATAATGTAAACTACAAAATATTGTGGCACAATATATTGAAATTATATAGGTACGTATATATATATTTTAAAGTATGTTTTGTGTGTGCATTACAAACTGTTAACGCTTTCGGGTATAGATAGCCTTTGTCATTACAGTGGCAGTAGCCACTCTGAAGCTGCAGTTTTTTTTAATTTTTGAAATATTTTTATTGGTTTTCACAGTCATGGATCCCATTCATATATAAACTATAGTTTGGCATATTCCAAGTTACATAGAAGTCATCAAGTAAAACAGTCAGGTGTATTTAGGTGTTTTAGTACGTTGCATCTCCATTTCAATTGTTGGGGAAATGCATATGTCACCTTGGTAGGCGTTCCATTTGCCCCACTTCTTGTCCCATTTCTTCAGGCACCCTCTCGCTTTAAACACCTCTTTTTCCGCAATCATGCATTTGTCGCATTCTCTGACCCATGCCCTGAGTGAAGGTCTATCCGCCGTCCTCACCTCCTTGCTATCTCACATTTAACCAGGTTGTAGTCAGTGTTGTAATTGTTGTTCTAAATCTTTTAGGTCAGTCTGTTCCCATACATTTAAAAGCACTAGCCTGGTGTAGGGGTAAGTTCCTTCCCCAGGGCTTCTCTAATCTGACCCATGGCTCCCTCCCACTGAGGTCTCACCCCTGGGCATCTCCCACAACATGTGATAAAAAGTTGCCTCCTGCTGGCAGCCCCAAAGGCAGAGTGGACTCGCCCTGGAGCCTATCTTCGCTAAGGTAGTTCCAGTCAAATAAGATCTGTGTAGAATTTTGAGTTAAATAATTCGGTAACAAAGAGTTATGGCTGCCTCCCGGGGAGACATCAGAGCCGCCTGCCAGTCCTTGTCGTCAATGGGCCCTAGATCTACCTGCCACCTTTCCCGAAGTTTATGAAATGTATCGGATAGATTATTGAATAATTTCTTGTATGTAAGCGATATAGCCTTGGTGAGCAACGGTCCGTCTAGAAGCCTGTCATCCAGGGGGGATGAATCTGGAATGTCAGTCATGTCAGGAAGGGCAGTGTTAACGGCGTGTCTGATCTGGAGGTATCTAAACACCTCCCCAGGGGCCAAGTCATATATCTTTTGTAAGTCCCCGAATTTAAGAAGAGCGCCCTTCTTCACCAAGTCCCCGATAGTAGAGATTCCGATTATATCCCATTTATCAAAACCCAGGATGGTGTCCCAGATGTCCCAGTTGTTGGGTAAACCACAGTGGTGTAGCTATTGTGAGGGTCTTTGCCCAGCCGAGATGAGAGTTTGCCAGGTGCCATATTGCCACTGTGTGGGCTGTGGGACCGCAATTCTGCCCTTTCTGAGTCTTAGAGTACAAAGCCCCTAGGTATCCCGCTCTTCCATTTGATACCTATCCAACATGTAAGCTGGATTCATCGGGGATCGGTAAACCTAGTGATTCACCACCATAGGTTGCGATGCCCAATATTAAAGTTGAATATCTGGGAGGGCGATGTCTCCATCATACCACTCCTTCGTCAGCTTGTTCAGGGCTATTCGAGGGGATTCACCATCCCAGAGTAACGTCCGGATTTCATTCTCCACCCCTCAAAAACACGTGTCTCGAACCCTGTGTTGGCAGTTTTGAGGGATATACAGGAGTCGAGGAACGACCAGCATCTTAAAAAAGGGCCGCTCGGCCCACCAGGGATAGGGGCAGGTATCGCCAGTGTTTAACGGGATACATCTATAACCACGCATCCATTTCAACGTGGTACTATTACATCGTGGTTTTCACTACGCAAGTCATTACATCGACTTGGACTGGAGGGCGCTGTAGACTAAGCAATAGTGTAAATTACTGCTTCCAACACCTTCCCTACTGTCTGTAGACTGGAGTTGGAATAGTAATTACACTATTTCTAAGTCCAGCGCCCCTCCAGCGCAAGTCGATGTAACGACTTGCGTTGTGGAAAACGCTTTGAAATGGCCCTCATTGAATCATCATACAACCGTGTTTAACGTCAGCACGTAGCCGAGCCAGGGAGGCAGCAAGATTTCGATCATAGAAAAATTGGAGGTCCGGGGTTATAAAGATACCCAGGTAGCGAAAGCCTTCTGTGGTGACTTCCACCACACAGCCTGTGGGGAGCCGGGGAACCTGACCCTTGAGGACAAACAGTGTGGATTTGCTCCAATTTATGGCATAGCCAGAGTATTTTCCAAAGTTTGTGAATATATAAAATACCCCATGTAGGTGTAGCGATATTCGATCTTGGTACCCTGCCGCCCCCTTCAGTCCTCTCACCATAACGTCTCGTCTGACCCAAAAGGCCAGCGGCTCCAGTATCAAAGAGAAGATTAGGGGGGAGAGAGGACAACCCTGCATAGTGCCCCTTTTCAGTGGGAAAGTTTGGGATGTATAATTATTTACTCGAACTTGCCCCCGGTTATCAGTAAACAAAAGTCTAACCCAGCCTATAAATTTCAGACCAAAGCTCATTCTCCTCAAAACTTTGAATAAATATAGCCATTCAATGGAATTAAATGCCATTGAGGCATCCAGGGACAGGACCACTGCGTTTTCCTCAACAAACTCTTGGCGCGTTAGTACATTATAGAGACGTCTGATGATGAGCGCCGTATTTCTCCCCGGCATGAAGCCAGATTGATCTGGGTGGACTAACGATGATATGACCGACACTAGGCGTAAGGCTAGTACTTTCGCTCATATCTTTGCTTCTGCGTTTATCAGAGAGAGGAGGCGGTAGGAGCTGCAATCGTCAGTGGGTTTCCCCGGCTTTCGGATCAAAACAATAGAGGCTAGTTGCTAGTCCTCCGGTAGGATCCCCTTCTCATAGCTCTCGTTGATCATAGCCCGCAGGTGAGGCGCCACCTGAGGGGCTACTGTTTTTAGAAATTCTATTGGGATCCCATTGGGCCCCATCGCTTTCCCCGATTGAATCTTACTCATGGCCTGGTGGATTTCGAGTTCTGTCAGGTCCTCGTCTAATGCTTCCCTATCACTATCAGAGAGGGTCGGTAGATTACTATCCGCAACAAGGTGGCGGGAGTCGTCCGCCGTGTATGGGGTAGATGGGGTGTAAACTTGTACCAGATGGTCTGCGAATGCGTCTGCAATTTCTTTTGGGTTTGTGATATGCGACCCGTCCCGAAGAGTCAACTGGGGCACCCACCGCTCACTTTATTCCCTTTTCTCCAACCACGCTAATAGTTTACCTGCTCTATCCCCTAATTCATAAAGTCTATGTGTAGTGTTGAGAAGTTTGGCCTTCATTCGTCCCTGACCAGGATCTTATATTCTTCCTGCTTAAGCTTCAGATGGTGTCTGGCTCCTTCTGAGGGTGAATTAGTATTTTCGTCTTCTAATTGTTGGAATTCATCCTCCATGCGGACCAATTGTTGCTGCCTTTTTCTGATGTATCCTACCTTAAGGGCCAGGGCTTGACAATTCACCACCATTTTAAAGGCTTCCCACACTGTCTGCACCAAATCTACGGAACCCACATTTTCTTTAAAGTAGTTGCCAGTTTGCTCAAGTAGTTCCTCTTTGGTATCAGGGCTCTTCAGCAGCCAGGGGCTGATACTCAATGTAGCACGCGGCTGGCGCTCATAATATGTGAGTTTACTGGGGAGTGATCTGAGATGCCACTCAGCAGGGCATGGGGGTTATGAAAATGTCCAAGGGACTCCGAATGTGTTTGAAAATAATCGATGTGGAAGGAACTGCTGTGGGCATTAGAGTAGTAGGTATACTGAACTGCGTCAGGCTGTAGTGTACTCCACACATCAGCAAAACCCATGGCTATAGCGAACTCTGCCATACATGTATGAGGTCAGGACCCTGTCCGAGGTACATTCCTATCCCTGTGATCGTCCATGGTCATATTGAAGTCCCCTCCCATTATCAGTGTGCCCATGGGGAGGTCAGTCAGTATCCTTCCCAAGTCTACCAGTGCTTCTTTACCCAGCGCTGGAGGGAGGTACACCGAGACCAGATTCAGTGCCCTGCCTTCCCACTGTGCCTCTACTACTGCAAACCGGCCTCACGGATCTGCCCAATTGGGAGTCATTGTGAGTGCCACGTTCTTTTTAACCAGAATACAAGTGCCACGAGAGCCTGAAGTGTATTCTGCGTGTATTAGTAATTTATATCCCCATCGTGTAAGGGCTTTGCATTTATTACCCACCATGTGCGTCTCTTGCAATAGCCCCAAATCAGGGGCTTGTCGTTTTAGGTATTGTTGTACTATACCCCTCTTGATTTTATCCCCAAAACCATTCACATTCCACGTTATCACTGAAAGTGACGTTTCCATTTTAACCCCAGTCATCAGATGTCAGTTTGTTTGGGCCTAGCTACCCCAAGGCCTACCGGGGTGTGATGCCCATAGCTTGTATGCATTGTTTCCCACTAATATATTTGCCAAAACAGATGTGTACACCTTCAGCAACCCAGGTTACAACTCTCCTCCCTTCAAGGTTACTGTCCATAGTAGATAGGAAATACAAAATTAATTTACCTGTGACTTGTAAACATAAACAATCAAAACCCACACAACCTCCCACCCCACACTGTCCCTCTTCCCCCCTCCCTGCCCCCTGCCAGTGCATTTAAAACTACCCACTCCCCAACTAGGGAGAGTGCCTTTCCCCCCCAGAGTACTCAAGGGTGTCGGCTGGCCGCTCTCAGTCCCTCGCCATAAATGGGGCCCATACTTCTGCCTCACCTCGGTCCCTCCTAGACTGCTTTACGTATTGGCACCCCAAAGCAGACAGTTTAAGTCATCTGGCCTGTGTAAGCCCAACCATTAGGAGAAGTGCCCGAGGTCTCCTCAGTTACCCCGACCCCAATTAGTCACTTATCTGCAAACAGTATACTTTTGTTCTCAGTCTGGGGATCAATCTGCTCCACTGCGTGTCGTCTCTCCTTTTTCAGCCCGGATTGGGCCTTCTGCCAGTTCCATCCCTTGGGTGGAGCTGTTTGGTCTGGGCCCGCCATTCCGCCCCCTACGCGGAGCCCCACTCTACGCCAACCATCCATCCAGTCCCAAGTGTCCTCCGGTGTTGAGAAGAACCACATCTTCTCTTCAGCTTCCACCCGCAGCTTTGCCGGGAACATCATGGCATACTTCACTTCACGGTCGAGTTCCTTTTTCACCGCCAAAAAACTGCGCCGTTGAGCTTGGACCTTCGCTGTGTAGTCCGGGAAAAATGTAACCACACTATTGTTTATTTTGAGCGGAGGACTAGCTCTAGCTGTTTGCAAGATTATGTCCCGGTCTCTGTAGTTGAAGACACGGGCGATGAGCGAACGTGGGTTGGCCTCTGGCCTAGAGTGACTCCCAAGGACTCAATGGGCCCGTTCGATTGAGAAATAGCTTGAAAGCCGTTTGGGCTGTAGATGTTTTGTGATCAGATCTTCCACGCAGAGGTCTGTCGCAGGCCCCTCTCCGCGTTCGGGTACACCCAAAATACAAATGTTGTTTCTCCGTGCCCTCCCTTCATAATCGTCCAGCTGTTTTGCCATCGCAGCTTGTTGAGCTTGTAGTTCGCTGACTTGGTTTTAGAGGTGTCCGTCTGTAACGCAGCCGTCGTGTCCCCCGGGTCTTTAACTTTGGTGTCCATTTTCCGAAAGCCCGCCTGTTGGAAAACGAGGCAGTATCTGTAAATGTAAATGTGTGAATGTGTTGGATTTGTAAAGCGCACGGCTGCCCATAAGCGTCCCAGCGCTGGAGACCGCTGGGGAACCCGTCCTGGCTTTCCCTGTGAGATGGTCCCTTCTGGGTATCTCCAAGGTGAAGCCAGGCATCCCCGGCGTCTGTGTGTGGGGACGTTGTAGAGATGAGGCAAGCTTAATGCCCAGAGTTGCCGAGTGTGATCCCTGATTAGAGTAGGCGCTGAGGCGAGAATTGTTGAGTCCGCTGACCCTGGTCCACGACCCTGCCGCATCGGGAATTGAACCCTGGTCCCGGGCTGTTCTCTGCTTCCGGGTCTGCCGCCTCTAACCAGTGAGCCACACCACTCCACTCTGTGAGGCCTGCACAAAAAAACATGACTACATTTATCCTTCACTGGGAACCAAACACCCAATTCTAGCGCCTGACTCTCAGAGGGTAGCGTTGCAGAGCAGTCTGAGGCTTACTCAAGGGAGGTGGTGTGGGCTAGTAATTGCCATTTGCAGGTGCGCAAAAATAACACTCAATAATTGATTGTCCAGTCCATACTTTGCTTTATAAAAGTAAGAGTACATTTATTAAATACACACACCACTCAATACTATACACCAATTTACAAATATACATAAGCTGATGGAATTACTTTGTGACATTGCATAACTCTCCACCCCTCCCGCAGGGGAAGTGGGGTCTAGTACCACCATTCCCAGGTGTGCACATCATCTTGCCCCCAATGCAGTGAGTGGTCTTAACCTGGAGCGAGGGCTCTGCGCACTGGCTCCATCCCAGTGGCGACCCCCCCCATTACCTCAACAAGCATTAAACAGGCTACACCTGCCTTGGTGAAACAGAACCCTGACTGAGCATTTCCTACTGACCATACAGTATGCACGTCTACATCTTAAGGGCTAATAGTCTGGGGTCTTCACCTAAATGCAGCAGCAAGAATACATGTTTACGCACACTTTAGAATGACAGTTCTCAGCACATTTGAATATCATTAAAAATGCATTGCAATTACAGCCCCTAAAGGCATCACAGATGATCGCAGTGTCGAGTCACATAAATCTACTTTGCTTATGACATCATCTTAAACCAGTACTTCACATTGATCATCAGTCCCTTTAAAAGAAATAACTATTAATAAATGCATTTCGGTGCAATTGCATTCTTCACCTCCAGGGGATGCCCTTCTCCGAACACCCCAAACTCAGCTCTTTACTCCTTGATGCAATTATTAAAACACCCTCAGCTGAAGAACAAAAGTTCAAGCCCAGAAGGTGTTTAATGCAGGTTGAGCCCTGGAGGGGTTATTCTTTTCAAATCCCCAGGACACCTAGGGTGACTTGTCTCTTCATGCTGGGGGGGAGACTGCGCTTCTCCAGCAGCTCCCCTCAGCACCGTTTCATCATTGAGGGTGACCCCCCCCTCTGGGGGGCCACCACGTACCAGAATAGCAGGCTTCCAAATGCCTGGCAACGCATTATGGGGCGATTTTGCTCCTTTTCTTGAATATTTGATGAGCGTCTCTCCCGCTGTGCTGGGGAGAGCCGCGCTGACCCGCTGGCGGCTTCACCGCATCTTCAGGCCTCGTTGGGGGGCCCGGTTCCACCCGGACCCCCAGGTAAGGGTACGCGGCGCGGGGAGTCCACCCCGGCCGCTCCGCGCTTTGGTCGGGGGCCTGGCCCCACCCGGGCTCTGCCTCCTCCTTCTCTTCTCTTGGGCCCTTGTCCCACCTGGGACCCCCGCAGGCTCTCCACGGTGGAGGGCAGTCCAGAGAGCCCACCCCTGGCTGCCCCCACCAGATCCCCGCTCGGCCCGCACCCTGGTATGCGACCTCTGGAGCCGGCCCTTCAGTTCTCGTCAGCCCGCTCCGGCTGGCAGACACGGAGACCAGCGCGGCTCCCGCTGGCCTTGGGGGAGTGCAGCGGCACTCCTCCTCCTTCTTCCTGACTGCAGGGCCCGGGGATGGGGTTCTGGGCCCCTCGACATCTTCGGAGGGTGTGACGGCGCTCCCCCCCATCCTGGACACTGTGGGGCCCGGAGATGGGGTCCCGGGCCCCTCCTCCCATCTTCTTGGTGGGGGGTGCAACAGCGCCTCCCGCCCCTGCCTCCTCACACAGGACCCAGAGTTGGGCTCCCGGGCCCCTCCTCCATTTCTTCCCGGGGAGCGCGATGGCGCTCCCTGGCGCAGGATTCAGCGGGGGCCAGGGTGGGCTCCTGCCACCCCACGGGGGCATCTTCACGGGCTGCGCAACGGTGCACCCCGGCTTTACTTTTTTGGGGGGCAGCCCCCGGGATCTGACCCACCCCGGGGGCATCTCCAGGACTGGCAGCGGAGCCCCACGCGCTTCGTCGTCGGTCTTCTTAGGGGTCAAAGGTCGCCTACCTTCCGGGGGCCATATCTCAGCCACTGGGGGTCTGATCTGCTCCATTTTCACGTCTACTCGCTCCTTGTGGCGTCCCTCAGTCACTGGGAGCACTCTCCTACATCCTCCGGGTTTTCAAGAGGGTGCATTCTGCAGGGAGCGTTCTTCACTGGCTCCCTGCACCTCTCTTCTCCCTGCGCAGAGGCCTCTTCTTCTGCGCTCCGGTCCTGGGCTCTTCTTCTGGTGCTGTTAGGGCCCTGGGGGCAGACAGGGGGTCTCTCCTTCCAACTGCCCATTGCACCAGGTTCCAACACCTTTTGCCTCAGCATACCACACCCCAGAGAGAGCTTCTCTTCCTGTGCAAGTACTTTTAAAAGTTGAGTAGGGGGCTGGCAGGAAGTCTCTGGGTGTCCTAACAAACAGTGACACATCACTTCCCTGCCCCTGCTCCCCCCTCCTTTTCCAGCCACTGGGTTTGTTCAAAATGGCGCTGTCCAGTGTCTCTGGCAACATGGCCTCTGAAACCCAACTCCTTCCCCCCTCACTGCCTTCCCTCCTTGGTGCCTGGCACCCAGAGACAGCAGTTGATGGATTGGCTGGGAGCTCCACCTATCTTTTCTCCTTGGAGGGAAGATCTTCGCTCTGGGAAAAAAGGTCATTAATCTAACCTGCCAGGGCCAGACCCCAGCCAGGGACTCAGAGAAATATTACATATCTGGACGACAGTACAAATATGACTTTGGACTCTGCAGAATACTCATTTTCACTCCGCTACACTGGACATTAGTGCTTGTCTGGAATCTGTAGGCTTTGTGGAAGTCATTTTAGCCATGGGCCCCAAATCTCCTATGGGGAATAATGAAGTAAAAACACAGTAAAACACACTGGCTTTCCCTGGCATGTTCCTGCCCAGGGCATAAAGCCTATTCTATGTCACCACCCAATTCTGCATAAGTCCGGCACACCATTCACTTTGTAGCTGCTCCTGGACTGCGCACACTAGGGATCTCCCCTGCGCAGCCCCTACACGTGTGCACACGCATGTACACCCGTGTCTGCATGTAACCAGCACGGTGTCCCATACTCCAGCTGCTGCGCAGCAGCCTAGTCAAGCCAGGGGTACACCAGTAAAATCTCCATGCAGTCTCCTTCATTATGAGTTCAATGTGGGTGAGTCCCAGATTATGAGACTCCCTCACAGTAAAAGCTCAACAATTATGTGCTCAAAAAGCGAAAAATCCGGGCGGCCCATAGTGTCAGAACCACCTTCTAACACCGCCCGTTCCACGTTCACAGAATCAAAGCGGGCTTTCAAGGAGGTGCGCACTCCCAAGATGGCTTCCATGATATCGTGGAGCGTGAGATCTGGTTGGGGCTGAGGGGTGCTACTTGTATCTTGAGCTTCTGTCTGCGCTTTATCTTGCTCTTTGCCTGCCCTGTTCCATGCAAATTTTGCAAGTTTGTTTAGCGGGGACGCCTTAGGACCTCTGCTGCTCGCCATCCCTGGGTCTTTGCACTAGGGTCATATTCCACCACCTGCGACCGGCCCCGGTATTCTCCGCCACCTGCCCGGAGGTAAAAGCAGTCCCACTGGCAGCCTGTCGGGTTTCCCGAGGACCGGCCACTAAGGCTTGCCAAAGGTGACGATTGGCACAACTCTGCCGCTGTCCCCCACTTCGCAATCTGTCCCGGGAGAGTACCTGTGGTCTAAGTAGCATATATCCGGGCCACAGTGTGTCAAGTGAGGCCGGGGCTCTGCAGTCACTTCGTCTCTGCAACAACAAGGCCGTCTCTCCGGCAGCAGGACGTCTGTAGGCCAGCACCTCCCCCAGTGCACCCGGTTCAGCTCAGGTTTTCCCTTCTCTCTTCTAGCACGGTAGCAGCTCTGTAATAGCTCCCAGCGTGTCACCCGATATACGCCCACAATCCTGGTATGTCTGACCAGGGGGGGGGCGTTTATCTGGGGCCTCCTGGCAGTCACCCTTACGTGCAGGCGTTCGGAGTCCTCGCAAAGGGGAATTAAGAGTCCCACAGGCCCCACGCTCCCCTCCCGCGGGGCGATCTCTCTGGCGCTGCCAGCTGCTACTCACTCACCAGCTCTGTGCCACCCGGAGTCCCTGCTTCAGCGCTCAGGCCGCCCGTGCTTCCTTTAAGCTCCCGTAAGCTCCGATCAGTTCGCAGGAGGTACCGGGAGCCCATCACAATCACAGGGGCTGGGGAGCTCGCCCTCGAGGCTACGCTGGTGCCACCATCTTGCGTATCCAGTGCGCCTCTGCCACAACCCTTTCCCCGCAATTTGTTCACCGCGAGGCTTCGCTGGTGATTTCTGGGGTCTGACTGATGTGAGTACCTTCTTACTTCGTAGATCCTTGATCCGCACACGGTTTAGTATAGGATTAGTTCAGGATATGTGGCTAGGGCTGCGGAGCCTCGCTAGAGAGCCGCCATTCGCCTCTGCTGCTAGCCACGCCCCCCGTAGCTATAGTTAAGATTTTTGTCCATTAATAACTTTGCACTTGTGTTGCACTAGGCCCTTTTTGCAGGGTCATCCCTGAACTTTTTGCCTTCCTCCTGGTGTTGGTGGTTTTAGGACTCTGGGCAATTTATCACTGCTGTCCAGTGTAAAGTGCATGTGCCCTCTATGTTAAACGTGGTAAGATTGGTCTACACCTGTTTGGCATCTGCAATTTACTTATCAGTCCCTTGTAAATTGGTATCTCAGATACCCAGGGCCAGTAAAAATAAATGTTACTGGTGGGCTTGCAGCCTTTCAAACCTGTCTCAGGCCTCTGCCATTGCAGGGCCTGCGTGCACAGTTTACTGCCGCTGTGACATGGCACATAAAGTGGTTGCCATGTCCGTGACTCCCCTTTACTACATATCAGTTACCCCTAAGGGAGGCCCTAGCTAGCCCTATGGGCAGGGTGCATTATAGGTAAAAGGTAGTACATGTGCCTTAACTGTGTAGCATGTGCTGATAGTGACAAACAACCATTTTGGTTTCTCACTGCTGTGAGGCTGCCCTCTCATAGGAATGCATTGGGGATTCCCTGATAAGTGTGTCAGTGGTAATTCCTGATATGAGAGGATTAGCGTGATCAAGTTTGGTATGTTTGGAATAGTGGTAATAAATGCTGCGTAATGGTGCACGCAGATTTATTATCACTATTTTAGAAAATGCCACTTTTAGAAGTGGGCTTTTCTGTGTGCTATGTGTCTTTTTGCCTGCCTGATATGTATTGCATGTCTGGCTCTGGAGTGACAGGGGCTGGGGAGGTGCAGTGGCTCCAGAGGGGCTGGGTGAGTCAGCGCGAGGATGAATAGGCAGATCTGCATTTGGAGTAGTGGGAGGAGTAACCTGAGACGCTGAATAGGTCCATGCCTGCCTTGTACAATGTTGGTTCCACCCCCCCTGTGGTGTGTCTGGGGCCAGAGCCTAACCTAACAATGAGGGTGTGTAAGCACTGTAAAGAAATGCTTGGGTAACCCCCAGAACTGGTTTGAAATAGATCCAGTGCACTGTGTAAGGGCAGAACAAAGACTAAAACATGATATAAATATTGGGGCTGGTACCCAATGTGTGCGCTGTTGGGTGCTTACATGGGGCCGGCAGTCTGCCGGTCTGCCAATAGGAACCGCCACCCGGGGACTGACCTGCTGCCCTGCTTAGCAGCTGGAAGATCTGCTGTCTGCCAAAGAGACCCATTCCGCCTGCCTGTCTGTGCACTTCTGGAAAAGAAGTGCTGCCAGTTCCCTGCTGGTGTCAGCAGGTGTCAGTGGCTTGTGATCCCTATTCTGTGCCTCCCTTCCCGGATCGAGGTGTGGTGGCCACTTTGGCCCAACCCAGGAGCAACAGAGTGGGATGTGCTGCATTTCTGTACCTCTGCCAGAAGGGGGTCCTCCCCACTGCAGCGCTTGTCAGGCGCTTTGGTTCCAAACCTCTAAGAGGCTCTGCTGTGGTGGGAAAAGGAGTCGGAGTCCCGCGGGCTCCCACTCGCAAAACCGGAAGTCAGGAGAGACGAGCCTGATGGTGGGCAGGACCTCGCACCCCCAATAACGGAAGTTAGACCATAGCAGGAAGCCAGGTGAAGGATACCTATTTGTGGGCGGGGCTCCCGTTGTATCGAGGGAAGCCTTGTGTGCAGTCTGAAGCCTGCTGGTTAAGGAGAGCCCAGTGTGCTAAGGAGGGGACCAAGGCTTTCAGCCAATGGAGACTTTGTTCCGTATTCGAGGAAGCAGGCGGAAGTCGGGCGGAGCCTGACTATAGGCGGGGCCGGCTGGAGGAAGCATGGACGGAGCCAAAGGCAGGCAACTCTGTGCCTGGTTAAAGGCTCCTGTAGTGGTGAAGAGAGCCCCACGTGCAACCTAGATCGACACGGAGCCTCGCGGGCCCCCCGCTGCAGCAACCACCTATTACCCGATTTCCTGGATGAAGCCCCGGTGAGCGGGCCCTGTCTTGGGCACTGCTGAAGCCTATAGTTGCACCAGGAGGAGTCCGGTAAAAGGGGCTCCCAAGGCACTGTTGGTGCCGGTGACCATTTTTTACAGCTGCACCGCAGGGTCACGGCAGCTGCAACAACGGGGATATTTCCTTTCTTTTGGGCATGAGAGAAACAAGGGTGAGTTGCACCCTCGCTCCCATTAGAGTACGGGCCGGTGCAAGCCACATGCTCATAGAGCCCTGACTATTATGAACAGAGGCCATTTGGGACAGCCCAAGACGGGCCTTAGATGAGGCCAGTTGGCGTAGAGATCGCCTTGCGTTCTGGTGTGGCACAAGGCCCTAAGGTACTGTGTGCACCTTACTTGTGTTATGGTGGTGCACTGCTGATTATGATAAACGCCTAATGTGGTCTGTGCCTTGTGGGGTTTATGCCCAAGGTGGTTTCATAATGTGATTTATGCCTAATGTGATTGATGCATAATGTGTTTATGCTAGGTGCCTTTACTAGTAGTTACTGGCTGTTTTGTTGCTTACCTGTTTTAATGGTGATGACAGTGGCCCGATTGGCCCTGTAATGTATATAATCCCCTGTAAAATCATACCTAGTGCCAGGTGGCACAGTGTACATATGTTATTATGCTCTGATGTGTTTTATGGATAATACAAACGCTATTTTTATATAACATTGTGTGGTGTTTCTTTTGTGGAATGTCTAGTGTGTCGCTGCTGTGTGAGTGTGTTGTGCAAACGCTTTACACATGGCCTCTGGGCTAAGGCTGACTGCTCGTGCCAAGCTACCAAGGGAGTGAGCAGGGGTTAGCTTCAGCGTGTAACTCCCTTGCCCTGACTAGAGTGGTGGTTTCTGCCTGGCTTAGGCGCATGCCCTAGCCAATCAGAAATCCCGTTTCTAATAACCTGCTTGAAGAATCACCATGAAACTTTACAGGCCTGTTGAACCTATTACATTGTCAGAGGATTGAAAGTTTCAGGGTGTTTGCTCAAGGACGTGCAAAGAGAAAAGGGGGGTCCCAAAAAATGCTTGAATTCCAAAGCAATTTACATAGACTTTTGTATTTCAGATAGCAGCAAAACAGCTGTAATGTGGTACATTAGACTATGTAGATCATTCTTTTTGCTATTTCAAGTAATTTTATAAAGTAGTTAAAAGAACCAACAACTTAGTGATATCTTGTAGCACAATATTATTAAAAGTAGCAAGGAAACCATAAAATAGACTGCATATGTAAAGTAGCAGATTTACTACAAGCTAAAAGACCCATTTATTGTCACATTCTAATGGAAAACTATAAGCAAATACATAATGAATATAATACATCTTAAACTACATTAGTTTTCTTTGTATGCTCTCTGGCTAAGAAAATGAAAATGGCCCAACAAGCCAAACAAAAAACATTGGGCCAGATGTAGGTAGCCCTTTACCGGTCGGTAACGGCCGAAAATCAGTATTTTCGGCCGTTACCAACCGGTATTGAGCATTCGGGATGTAGGAGACCGAAAATCGTCCGGTAAAGTTACAGAATCGGAAAAATACCGAATCGGATAATTTACCGAATCGGTAAATTTACCGAATCGCAACGGTTTGCGAATCGGTAAATTTACCGAATCGGTAATTTTACCGAATCGGTAAAGTTACCGAATCGGTAAAATACCGAATCGGTAAATAAGAAGTGGTAAAATTGAATATTGAGATGTAGGGAAGCTCTGAAATACTGAATTTGCTTGAAATTCGGTATTTAAGAGTCGGTATTTACCATGGATTGAAATCAGGTGGTAACCAGGTGCTACCTATAAAAAAGGACCCACAATGAAATTCTGTTTGCACAATGGCGGCATTTTATGTCATTGCAAGACGGCTACGGCTACAGGAGGAAGGAGAGAGGGAATGGCAGATAGAGGAGCAGGTCTACAGACAGAGGGTCACCTTGTTCATGCTCACAGAGGCAGAGATACTCCAGAGGTACAGGTTGGCCCCAGACACCATCTTGGACCTCATCAGGGACCTCCAACCACTGTTGGAGCACACCACCCCAAGGGCACACACAATTCCACCCCACGTGCAGGTGCTGTGCAGCCTACACCTGCTTGCGTCTGGGAGCTACCAGAGCGTGGTTGCAGCAGTAAGTGGGGTGACCCAGAGCAGCCTGTCACGGTTCTTCCACAAATTCCTTGACGCCATGTTACAGAGGATGGAGCATTACATTTCTTTTCCTGCAACCCATGCTGACCTGGTCCAAACAAAATCTGACTTTTACCATTACCAGATGGCTCGATTCCCCAATATAATTGGCTGCATAGATGGCACGCACATTCCCATTTGTCCCCCTGCTGCCACTGAATATATATACAGGAACAGGAAGTCCACCCACACCCTCAATGTGCAGGTGATTTGCAATGCAAAGTGCGCCATCACTGACCTTGTGGCAAAATTCCCTGGGAGTACCCACGACTCCTATATATTTCAAAACAGCGGCATGACTGCAGGGGAATTTGGTGAAGGATACCTCCTAGGTAAGACACAGTGTCCGACCCCCTTAACACCTATTGCAGTAAGAAGTACATGTATGCATGTGAGTAATGTATTCCCATTTCCTTTTAGGAGACAGTGCATATGCCCTCCGCTCCTTCATACTCACCCCCTACCTCAACCCCTCAACACCCAGCCAAAGGAGATATAACCGGGCCCACAAGAGCACAAGGAATGTGGTAGAACGAACATTTGGTATCTGGAAAAGCAGGTTTAGATGCTTGCACAAGAGCGGAGGTGCAAGGCAGTATACCCCCATCACCTGCTGTAAGATCATTGCTGCCTGTGCTATGTTGCACAACCTTGCTGTGAAGAAGGGTACTGAAGTGGAGTTGTCAGACTATGAGGATCATGACGACGACATTGCTGTGCCTGAAACACAACCTGCTGGAGTGTCAACACCAGGTGATGGCAGATACAGACGTGAGGAGATTACACGCAACTATTTCTGAGTAAGTAATGAGACACAGACAGGTTGTGTATGAGAACAACGTAATTTAATGTTGCCACAACATTTAAGCACGGAAGTGCAACAAATTAAACATTTTAAACTTGGGGACTGTATGTCCCGGGTTACGTCACCCATGACCGGCAATGTCACTTGCGCCCGCGCTTCCCTGAGCCACTGGGATGTTGGTTGCTGCTTTCAGCATGCCGTGCAGCCTCAGCTGGGCGCCTGCTACTCCTACGTGGCTCCACTACAGCGCTTGCCATGCTGCTGCGGCTACTACTGTCTTCTGCCTCTGCCACATCCAGGGCAGGATTCTCTGCAGTGTGTGAAATCAGCATAGCCTGTAGTGCACTAGTGATTCTGGCCATGCCCCTGGTGACCTCGGCCGTGTTCTGTGTCAGGCTCTCCTGCATATTAATGCCCCTACGGCATAGCTGGGATGTGGCAGTGACCAGACGATTCATGGCCGTATTGTGGACACGGGCCTCCCTGCGCCTTGTGTGTTCCAGGCTGTCTAGTTTTGAGCAGAGCTGGGTGATGGAGTTGCTCATCTGCTGCATCCCTGCAGCAATGTCGGCATTTGTTTTTACAACCCCCTTATTGGAATCAACAATGTCTCTGATGCCCTTCCCCATGTCTCCCATTTGTTCATTCAGGACTCGGATTTGGCGATGGCAGGCCTGAATGGATTTTCCCTGCATCCGTTGTATGCGCACCATGCTCCCCTCCAGCCCACGGACACAGTGCCATCTCCACGTCCACCTGCACTGCTGGGTCTGCGTTGCCTTCTGCGCGAGGTGACTGGCTCATTGGTGGACTGCAGTGCAGCAGGACTCACATCTACAGTGACTTGAGCCTCACCCTCTGCTGCCTCCATTGCTGGTAGTGGGGCCACAACACGCCTCCTGGCTGGTGGGGTTGCAGGAGTGGACAGGAACAGTGTTGGGGAGGTTTCTGGTGAGAAAACCAGGGGAGGGGATTGTGAAAGCTGTGGGGAGTGCGGCAACTCTGGGGTCTGTACAGTGTCATCCTCATGGGCGCTGCCTGTCGTGTCGCCTTCCTCCTGCGAGGCTTGTACTTGGCTTGGCCCTGCTTCCTCACTCTCCTCCCTCGCTGGTGCAGTCCCTTCTGTTTCTGTGGGTTGACTGGCTGATTTTGCACCTAGGTATAAATAAGCGTATATCAACTGTGTGCTACTGTGTCACAGTCACTACAATAAATGCTTTACACATTTCACTTTCATTTATCTGCATTACTTTCAGTGACTTGCTGATGTCTGCGCAGTTACACATGGTCTTACATTGGCTGACTACATTTCCCATAATGCATTGCTCCTGTATAGTGCTAGCAGTACTGGACTGGGGTTGGCTTGTCCACAAAGGGTAAAGGGAAGCAGGTTGATATGGGGTGTCATGCTACGTATGCGTCTTACCTTTTTTAGTTGCTCTGGCTGAGCTGTCCACATCTCCGAGTCCCACGATGCTGTCTGCCTCAATGGTTGAGGCCACCAACTCCTCCAGGTCAGTCAGGGGGGGCGCTGGGTTCCTGCCTCCACCGGTGACACCAGCCTGCTTGTGTATTTCAGACATCTTCTTCTTCGTGAGGCTCCTGATGTCATAAAATCTTTTATTAAGATCCTCAATGTTCCTGGGAGTGACTCCCACTGCATTGACTTTTTCTGCAATTGCCAGCCAGATTTTTCGTTTTGCAGATTCAGGAACAGTGAGGGAGTGCCTGCCAAATAGTTTGTTGTACACTCTCACAACCTCCTCCACAAGTACCTGCAACTCCATGCTGCTGAACTTTATCTTCCTCTTCCTTTCAGCCTTCTGACTTTCACTGCTGCTTGCCATTTTTGTTTTTGTAAAGTTTCAACAAAACTCTCCCTGCTGCTCTGTGTCTCTGTTCAGCTCTGACTGCCTCTCCAGAACCTTCTAATTAGTTGCAGCTGCCTGTGTAGCCACTTCCTGGTAGGGAGGGGGAGGGTGGTAGCACCTGATTGGCTGTTTTCTTAAGTTTCACTTTTGATTACTTGCCGATTCGGAATTTACCGAATCGGTATTTACCGATTCGGTAATTACCGATTCGGTATTTCCCATACCGATTCGGTAATTACCGATTCTGTAAATACCGATTCGGTAATTTCTGAAAGTCGGATACCGATTTTTACCGATTCGGTAAAAAATACCGATTTTTTTCCCTACATCTCATTTACCGATTTTTGAATGCCGAATCGGTAAAATTCGGTATTTAAGAATCGTTAAATGACATTTACCTACATCTGGCCCATTCTTTCTTATGCACCTCTGTGCAAAAAAAATAAAAATTACGCTAGTAGTGAGCCTCACTAACTAAAATTTAGAGGACATGATAAATGGCCACTAGGAAAACAATAATCTCAATATATAAAACTATCATTGCCCTTCATTCACTATGATCTTTATATGTAGCACAATTCTAATAAACGTACCAAGGAAGCCCCAAAAAATGAATAGAATAAGTCTTAATCTACATATGTTTTTTTGCATGTTCTTTGGCTTACAAAATAAAACTGTGTCCAACAAGCCGGACAAAACCATCTTCCTTATGTACTGCTGTGTAACAAAATGGAAAAGTGACCTAGCAGTGAGCTACACAAACTACTATATGGAGGAAATGAAAATTGGGCATCAGGCAAAAATAAATCTTAGGTGTATATTCTCAAGAACGTGTGATAATTACCGCAAAATTAGCTTAACACAACGCTTCATATCGCAGTCTATCGCGTGAAAATAATGCTGTGTTAACAAAGTATTCAAAACACAGCGGTACCATGCGATAGGCCCACAACAACTATCAAATGTCCGTGATAAAGCCAACATGACACCGCAAAAATGTGAAACACAAACGCAAAAAAAGTTATGAGGAGGGCAATCCTTTTAAAGCAGAGATAACCAGCAACAGGCCTGCAAAACCCATGCGCCATGCGGAAAAATGCACTATAAAAGCCACAAAAAGAACACACCAAAAACAATCCAGAGTGGGTAGCACCATGGATGCACCCGGACCGAGTGCAGAGGTCAACGTGAACCCCACAAGCCACACAGACCACCAGCAAGGAACAACGGGTTCGGAGAAGGCCAAGGAAAGGAGGAAGATGGGGTGCAGTCCGCAGGAAAACCAGATCAGCGTCATGGAGGTGACAGAACACTACCTTCAACTGACCCACAATTAGACTAACGTGAATGCAGTCGGAGTGTCAAGGAGGTCAATGGAGGATGCCAAGAGGCACTGGCATGAAGTGAAAAGCAAAACCAAGCACAAACCCGCTGCCAACACGAAGGCAGCAATGGCGACAGGAGGTGGGAGTCCAGCGCCACAGGGGAGCTTGAGGAAATGGTGGCCACAGTCATCAGTGTGGAGATGGTGCAAGGAGTTGGGAGTCCGGACACAGCTTGAGAGGACCTGACACAACATCAAGAGGGTGAGTAATGACCAGGGACTGGCAAGACGGGGGGAGATGGGCACAATGGCACACATGTACAACAATGTGTAGCACACTGCACACCCACAATGATCCTGGATCATGCCCTGATCCCCGTGGCACACTGCAGCACACACACATAGCAATTACAGCACATCTACATTGAGGACAATGTGGTACAATGTGCAACTCCGACACAGCAGAACAGAGGACACAACTGGCTCCGCACATGCACAGGAACAGGCCAACAACATCTTACAGAGCAGGAACTGTGAGATGGAAATGTACAACCTCACTTCTGTCATGTAATCCAAATGTCCACTCTCCCGCATCAAAATCCAGCACCTCCCAAACAGTCACAATCTACATTTTCATACAGTCTGCGTGTAAACAAGAACAATGTGCCAACATACATGTCAACCCAATGTCAACATGCATCTCCCCTTCACATTGCAGAGGGACAAACAACACCTCCAGCAGAGCAGACCAGACAACTCATCAGTGATGCTGGAAAGGACCACCACACCTTCGACACCGACGCCCTAAAACCGCTCATGGACATCCCAGTCAACCTACCACCAGGACCAGGGCAGCCAAGATACATAGAGGAGAACCCAGCCCCTGCACAGAACACACAGCAGGAAGCACCCGCCAGCACGGCTGGCTCCCAATACTTCACCGAGCCAGACATGGCATTCCAATGCCCAGTGTCAGAATGCCAAAAGGAGGTAGCCAAACAGGTGCGGGTGGGGTCTGAACCCATGGAAACCGAACAAGATCACATACGTGGGTGTCTAATTCCCTCCAGGGACTGCCTACACCCCACAAAGGAGATCGACACTGCGACAGAGACACACGCATTTACACATTTCCAGTAGTAAACCATGCCCAGAGGCACGCAGTTATCATTCACACACCCACGCTGGACCTGTGTAAGATGGCCCAGGCCACTCATCTTACGTATTGAGTGGGTGACGACAAAGCTACATGTCCAAAGTCTAACCCATTGCCTGCGGTGACATGTTTGCGTCCTCTGTGCACAGCACAATGTAATGTTGTAGGGCCCGGGCCCTCATGCATACATTATGACCACACGGACACATGCAGATAGTTTGTGGAACTGGCTACGGGCACGGGCGCCCGGCCCCTTTATTTGCAGGGCCACATGCACTGTGTACCTGTGCTGGATGTGTGTGTGGTGAGTGTAAGCCAGCCCTCATGGAGTGGTTGGTGCTGGCAACAACTTGAACAGTGAACATCATTAAAATGGAAACTGAAAACACCGGCATAAAAGAGACAACTGTGGAGCATCATGGAGGTAGCCGGAGCAAGTACAGAGGTCACCTAATATACAAACAGAAGAACACTTCTGTTTGTATACTGTTTGTACTGTGAGTTGCAGTGCACTGAGGTTGGGGCAATAGAGCTGAGTACACTCATGTGAAGAAATTGTCTAGAATTGTGTCCCTTCGGGATATACCTGATGCAGCAGCAGTGGGGTGTGTTACACCTGCATCATCTTCCTCATCATCGTCCCAGGTCTCCCACACAGCCTAAGGTGACATTGCTGTGTAAACCTCTCCACAGCACAAAACTCAATCAGTAACTGTCCATGATTGTGGTGCACCGAGTTAGTGGCACCTGGAGTGCTGAGCAGGGTATTAGGCAGATGACGGCATCCACAACAGGTGTGAGCAACTCCGTCAGTCTGCCAGTACGACTGTTTTGACTCTGGTAGTTGGTGGTTGGAGGTGGTCCAGGAGGTGACGGCATGTGTCTCCTGTGGTGATGCAACGTCTGGGCCGGTCAGTACTCAATTTGATGTGTGAGTCCTGGTGGACCGCAGTTGAGGCCGGAGGCAGCAGACATAACAGTGCTACATACACATGGCGTCGATGACCCCAAGGCCATCATCTCAGAGGCCATCCAATATCTCAGAAGACAGGGTCCTTTACTTGTGCTGCACAGAGTTAGTGGCCCAGGATGCACAGCGGCCGGCACAGGCACACCGCCAGGGGACGGTGACTTGCGGCGCACTGAGGTAGGGCTTTGCGGACTGAGCGGGTCCTCGTCGATGTCCAAGGGGAATGTCTTGGAGGGCTGGGGGGGACAGTGGAAGGTGTCTTCCAGGGCATGATGCAGAGGGAAGAAGCCACCCGGAAGCGGCAAATTGAGGAGTGGGATGCCACGGCCTTGTCATTACCAGCACGTCGGTATCAGCTACATGAGGATGAAGACAACCCCCAGTCCATGTACTCAGGTGCCACCAAAGTTCAACCCGGGAGTGTCTATGAATGCCGGGGAACAGACTTAGTGGCACTGGGGCTGAGAGGGGATGCAGTCTGCGATGATGCCAGTACAATGATATGAACTCGGCCATTGCTAAAAAGACCCAGTCCCAAATATGTGACCTGCTCAACCACAGTGTAGGCCAGAGGCAGTGGTCAGCAGTGGGCTTCGCGGACTGAGCGTGTCCTCGTCGATGTCGAAGGGGAATGTCTTGGAGGGCTGGGGGGTGAAAAGTGGAAGGTGCCACCAAAGTTCAACCCGGGAGTGTCTATGAATGCCGGGGAACAGACTTAGTGGCACCGGGGCTGAGAGGGGATGCAGTCTGCGATGATGCCGGTAAAATGATATGAACTCGGCCATTGCTAAAAAGACCCAGTCCCAAATATGTGACCTGCTCAACCACAGTGTAGGCCGGAGGCAGAGGTCAGCAGTGGCCCACAGCCACGTGTCGTTGGCTCGCAATGCACAGAGTTAGTGACACCAACGTAGTTGTCGGTAGTGTTTGATCACCTCCGTAACAATGATCCTTTTTTCCTCCTGACTGAAATGTGTCATCCTCTTACACCTCTCCTTGCATGCAATGATATGTACTCTGCCATTGAAAAATCAAGACTCCGTTCCAAATGTGTGACCTACTCCAGATTAGTGTGGCCCGAGGGCCGTAGTCTGCGTGGGCTTACAAACACGTGTGGTTGGAATGCTATACACAGACTTGGTGGCACCACATCGAAGGGAGTATAGTGACATAAAATCTGACATAAATAATGTTCTCTGCAATAGTGTAATCAAGAATCAGCTCCATATGTGTGACCTACTAGTCCGCTGTGTATGCCAGTGGAGTACGTCAATGAGAAAGGAGTGCTGCGGGCCGGTGTCACGAAGGCGTGATGGTCTGAGCAGGCTTCCAGGGTCGCGGCACTCGGTCTTGGAGCGTGCACTGGCACGTGGTGGGCCCTCTTCGACACAGCCCTGTGTCGGCAGGTGAGCAGTGAGGCCTGGGTGCGCAGGGGCAGCCAAGACTGGTTCAGTGCCCAGCAGCCCAGGGTGCAGCAGGCGCACAGGATCGCAGGCACCACCTCTCAAGGCGATGGCGTCGCCTCATTGTGGGCAGAGGGACGCAGCCCTGGCAAAGACGTTGGGCATTCCGGAAGACAACCACACCTAGAGGTACGTGCTTTTTATTCACACACCTACCCTGGCCTGGCATACGCCGGGCCAGCCCACTCTGCTCACGCTTACCAGGGGGACGTAACAAGCTACATTTCCGGGAGCTTCCCCACTGGCTGGGGTGACATGGTTGCATCCACTACACTCCAAACACCAGCGGTGAATGTCGACATGGGTATGTGTGCGGTCTGAATACTGCAGTCTGGACATCACATGCACGCCACACTTGGCATTGTGTGCCTTTTTATTAATGGGTCACTTGCCTCCTTCTCACATGGCTGGTTCCCACCTCTCCCCACAATCTGCGATTGCGTGGCTGAGGTCCTTTGATAGCTTATGTGCATGGCTGGCCCAGATTCCCAATAAGTTGTGCAGTCGTGTCTTGTGGGTGGGCATGTTGTTTGGCATGTTGTATGTGAATTTGTAACATGTGCATTCCCAGTGTTGTGAGTTGTATGATTATGGAGTTGAGGTGTGTGGTGTGTTCATTTAGTACTTAGCAACGAGCAGTGCATTTCCGTAGGGGCCATCCTGGTAGCGCTGGTTGATGATGGACTGTCGGAAGATGTAGGAATCATGCACACTGCCTGAGTGGTTGGCGTCGACGTAGGTGGTGATTCCCCAGTGGTCCACTATTGCCTCCACATTGATGGAATGCATGTGCTTTCTGTTACGGTTATTGTGTGCAGTATTGCCAGGGGGCACAAGTAGACCATGTGTGAAGTTGATTGCCCCCAACACGTGCGGGAAGCCAGCTATGGCGTAGACACCTTGCTTGGTCTCCTGCTGTTCCTGCACAGTGTGGGGGAAGCATAGATAGTGGGGTACCAAGCTGATGATGTCATCCACGACGTTGTGAGGAACTTGGATAAGGCTGGCTGTGAGACTCCTCCGACTCTGGCAGTTGTTGTTTGGAAGGTACCAGAGGCCAACATGTGCAGCACGGCCAGCAGCTTTGTCTGAGGTGGGATGTTGGTTGTCCGCTGTGTTGGTACCATCAGCCTGTGGGCAATGGTGGTCGGGATGTGGAGGATGGTTGTCCCTTTGAGCCTGTGGTGGGTAATGTCATTCTCTGGTGTTGGGTCCGTGAGGTTGGTGCGTTTTCTCAAGGTCGCTGTCTCTGTCTGCGCTGCCTCAGTGTTGGTTTAGGGGGGAGGTGTTGGTGGTCCAGGGGGGGGGTCCTGGGGGTAGTGGCGGTGGGTGTTGTGGTCCTCTTGGGTGTCCGGCCGGCATGATCCTTGGCTCCATGGCATCTGTTATTCTTCATGTGTGGCTCTGGGCTGGACTCCCTTTTCTGGTGCAGGCTGTTGTCCGACTTTACACCAGGTCAGAGCAGGTGTTAATTTCCTGCTGCTAGGGCGCCTTATCGCCTGTTTTTGGATCTTATCGCCGATCTGGCGGGTCATTGAGAATGTTGCGGAGTGGATTTTTGCACAGGAAAGCCTACTCTGCATCTCATTGGCGATAGTTGCTGGGGTCATCAGTGGCAATGTTTTTTGTGACCGCTATCTCAGGTAAACTGGTGATATGGGCTGTTAGCAAGACCACTGACTCATTGTCAGTGAAATTGCTCTCGCTCCCTCGCAGCTACACCATTATGTGAGGCCTTCGCTCGAGCCCCTGCACTCTCGAGTGTTGGTGTTCGAGGCCCTCCTCCACCCGCAGGTTTCACCTGCGCCTCATCCCTGGTGGTCCAGTGGACCTCTGTCTCCATTCTCTTGCTCCACCTCAGACAGATAACATTGCTCCCCATCTTCGCAAGAAACTTCAAAACCTGGCTCCTTGACAGAACCCCTTCTAAGTGGACTGGAACCTGAGAACCCCCCCCACACCCACAGCACCTTGAGACCCTTACACAGGTGATTAGTCGCGCTTAACAAACACCTGATTTGATTTGATTTGATTTTGTGAATGGGGAGATACATTTATCACGAGTTTGGCTGCGATAATGTGCTGTTAACTCAGCGATAAATCCTTGCGAATATGCCCCTTAATTTTATAACTACGATTGGCTTTCATTCACTTTGAGCTTCATATGTAGTACAATCCTTCTATAAGTATCAAGGAAGCCCAAAAAATAAACTATACTGTATATGTAAAGTTCAAAATTACTACATGAACAACTAAAGAAGACACCTTTATGGTAAAATGATTATGTCAACCAATAAACAAATTCATAACAAATACAACAAAAAGACAAAAAGAAAGAAATCACATTAGCTCTGATTGCCACTATGTGCCTATAGTTATCATTCACAAACATAGGACACACAAATGGCTGTATGGATTTACATGAAATGTAGAAGGATTACACATTATTGTGCAGATATGATGCTTTTTGGGTACTGCAGTTAAGTAGGCTAAGTACTTTTAAAGGTATAAGGCATTTAACCCTATTATTATCTGCCACCATGGTACTTTCATGGAATTTAACAAAAGTTTGTGAAGCTACTATAAAAAACTATAAATACATTTCCCTACAGATCACCACTTCAATAAATTAGTCATAGGTAGGGACCTATTACTTCTAAGGCCCTAACACTGAACACATCCAAAGTGTAGCACAAACAATATGGCTACCTTTTCATTCTCTATAAACAGCCATTACACACTTATATACTGGCTTGTCATCTCCATGTGCCACAGTATATTGCAAAGTTATCATGGTATACCATAGCCTAAAGTATAACTAACGCCGAGCTGTATTATTGGATTGTTGTACCCTAACATCACATATGATGTTGCATGACAACACAATAATCCAGTCAGATTTACAAAGCAATACAAGCACACCATGTGAGGTTCTGCATTGATTGGTAAACCTGGAGAAACGCAAGGCAGCGCAATTCACTGTCTTGTGTTACTCTACGCAGCATAATCTACATTTCTGATAAATTTCATATATATCCATATGCCACACCACTGTAGCCACTCTACTATACACTATTCCACTCTACGGTACTCCACTCTATGCCTCTCCACTATGCAATACTCCACTCTACGCTATTACACTGTACACAACACTAATGTTCGCCACTGCACTCTATGCCCTAACACTGTGCACACCTCCATTCTACACCACTCCAGTCTATGTCACTCCACTGCACGCCACTCCACTGAATGCTACTCCATTATACGCTATTCTACTCCATGACATTTTACTGTATGGCACTCTACTCTACTCTATTCCACTGTATGCACCTCCACTCTACAACACTCCACTGCATGCTATTACACTGTCTGCCACTTCACTGTGCGATACTCCACTCTACTTCACTCCAGTGTATGGCATATCACTCTACGCCACACCACTGTACGCCTCTAAGGTCTGCACCGCTTCATTATATGCCACTCCACTGTACGCTACCCCATGAGGTTCCGTGACAATTTTAAGTGATGTTTTCGACTCGCACGAATATGGTCGAGTCTGGTATCTAAGAACCGCAAATGACGAGTTTAGTAAGTGTGCGCAGTTTCGCTGTGCTAACTTAAACCGTTCGTTTGATATGTGGGTTTTTCATCTGTACCCACGGGTTCCATCTTAGATACGGCATCCATTTTGTCTCTTGCCCTCAAGTAGCCAGCGAACGGACACTGTCCGCTTCGTCACCCTGGGACTCTCAGGATATTTGTGGAAGACACATGTACTTTGTAAATATCTTTTACGATGAGGGGGATGATACTGTAAGGCAGATGGCCCCGCTCGAGGCTCATCTTGCCGTCCGGTTTATTGTCTCAGCCGTGCATCTCATTAGGCACGTCCCTTTGATGCCTGTATCTCGTGTTTCCCGATACCTCCCCTTTTACACCCTTTTCGATTTCCCCACTGTCTCCATCTCCCTCTGCACCTGTCTTTGTCCCTATTTCGATCTGTTTTACTGCCGATTGGAATTCACTAATGTTGGGAAGATGGGTTTTTACAGTTGGGAACCGCCAAATGTTTCCGCACTTATGTTCCGGACCTTATGTGTACCAAAGTGACCAAAGCGACCCCTCTGGGGGATAATTATGGGAACCAGGTTGTAAACTTTTGTGTACCATGTTGTCCTATGAGTTAATTTTGTATAAAAGGAGAGATCCACAGAACCAATTTGAAGCAGTCTCCCCAAGTTGCACGTGTTGTACTTGTCGTGACTTCTGTGTTCCCTGCAGCAATAAACCTTGAATCTTTGACGCCGAAGGAAGTGTCCCGTGTCTCTGTAGTTTGTGCGCCGAAACAGGTATCCCATGAAGGTTATAGGTGTTGTTCCCTGGCACCGCTGGTACTGTTAAAAAGTCCAGTCCTTCAGTTGGCGCCCAACGTGGGGCGACTTCAGCGGTACCGGTCCGGTCCAAAGCCTGATGATCGTGAGGAACTTCGTGTGAAATCTCCAAGGGAAGGTGCACCCCGCTTCATCGATCCTGTTGTCGAAATAAGTGGCCCGAAGTTTTTCCCTGCGAAGATTCCCGCCTCCTGACGGCTGCGACGGACCGATGCCCTGACTGTCGACCTGTCTTCGATGCCCGGCGTAGACCTTATGTACAAGCGAGACGATAGACGGGCCTTCCTGGTGACGCCATTGAAGTTCTGAGTTAAGTATTTGTGGGTCGCTCCCAGTCCTTAGTGGTTGTTCTAGCTTTTTGAAAGCTTTGTGGTTAGCCTTTAAGGCTTTGTGGTAATAGCTCTCCGAGCTTTGTGATAGCCTTAAGGCTTTGTTGTATTGCATGGTTCCATTGCATTTGTGGTTCTTAGTATTGGTTCTTAGTATTATTTGACAGTTGCAATTGCCAAAAACCGAGGGTTTTGACTTACACGAGGTTTTATTGCTTCGGTAACCCTTGAAGTTTGATACTAGGTTAGTGTGCACGATGCCTAGCCATAGTGATTTGTTTCGTATTTTCAAATGTTGCGCAATGGATTCCCGGTTGGAGGACTCGTGTCCGATACCTCCAGTTGGAACTCCGATACATGATCTATATAGTCGACATGGGGTGGGTCCTATAATCTATAATGATTACTGGATCCGCTATACAAAGAAAGACGGTGACCTTAGATGGCCAGCACACGGAACTTTTGAACTTTCGATTTTAGATAATCTTGAGGCTAAATTATTTTTAAAGAAAGCTAGGCCAGCTATGTTTGATTCCTTTCGGATATGGCGTAAAGAGGCCAAACAGAAAGAAATCAAACAACTTAAAAAGGATAAAAAGCAAGAGTTTGTTCCGATAATGCAAGCTATAAAAGAATGTAGACAAGACAAAGAAGAAAAAGATATGGAAATCGCTACTAGATTGCATCACATGAAAATAGATAAATGTTACCCAGTCTTACCGAATAATCTAGAAAAGAAAGAAGAAGATTTAAAGGAGGATTCCTTGCTATCATACTTGATGAAATCACCACCTCCTTATGTACAGGGTGCTACTGCTCCTGTAGCTCCTCCTATAGCTCCTCCTGTTGTTCCTCTTGTTGCTCCAGCGGCTGCGGGCCAGCCCGCTGTTAACCCTACGTTTGTTCCACCACCTGTCCTCGTTCCTACTGCTCCTGTACCTGTACCTTTGCAGACTGTTGTTTCTGCTACTCCGACTATCTTGTCCGTTCCTACTATGCCTTCCTTCACCTCTAGTGTTGTTGCTCCTGTTTTTCTTTCTCCTTCTGTTCGTAAGCGTGTTCCTAACTCTGTTGCTACCCTTTATTCACCTCTTTCTGGTCCGTTATTTTCGTCTGATTCATCTGAAACTCCTCAGAGACGGAGTCAGATCCCTAGTGGTAGGGAGAAAGAGACGTTAGTAACAATGGCACATAGGTGGATAAGACATCCTGCTAATTACACTCCGCGTGTAGTATTTGATACGTTTTCTCAGTTTAATGAGCCTACGCAGAGATTCGTATTTGAGGAAATGTGTAACTTTTTGAGAGAAGAATGGTACAATAATGATGTAGATGATGTACCGTCCGACATAATTGAACTCCAGAGTCACTTTTCGAACGGTATGATTATAGGAGACGATGTACGACGTGCCGTGGAACGCTTATTAGCATTCAGACCCACAGCACATTCTCGGGTGTCATTAGATGATACCACTGAGAACTGGAAAGCGGTTCCTGGTCAGTATCCCATGAGAGAAGTCCCGCCACTGTGGGTGCCTGGAGATCCGCAAGCTAACCCTGCGGTTTTACCACATTTTCGAAGGGTGTGGATACATCTTCCATGGAACGATCGGAAGTTTTGCAAGTGAAGCAATCCTTACCCGATCCGCGTAAAAATCCGGCTGGTTATTATAAGGAGTTATCACAACTAATAGAAGCTTCTATTATGAATATTGCCGACATCGACATGTTGTTTGGCAATGTTGTACCGCAACCAGTTTGGGCTAAAATTCGTCAAGCCAATCACGCAGCTGAATTAGGGGGTGATTGGGCTGCACTGCTAGCAGCTGATGCATTACAAGTTGGTGGGGCTAAACCTGAACAGTTGATCTTGGATTTACCTCAGAAAATCATTACGCTCATGAAAACTCTCATGCCAGCGATGAAGGTGAACTGGGATAAGTTATCAGCTTGTAAACAAAAGAAAGACGAGAGTGTCTCGGATTTCTTTACAAGGTTTGAGGAAGCGTTTGTCGACCACAGCGGCCAGGACATGGGCGCTGAGGGAGGTCAGCGGTTATTCGTTGACAAATTTGTGTCAAATTTACTGCCTGAGCTATGCAACAAATTAAAGAATTCAGAAAGTGCGTGGGCAGTTTCAACCCCTGCGCAAATATTAGCAACGGCTCAGTATTATGAGAATAGGGAAAAGGAAGAAAGTGATCGTGTAGAAAAGAAAACGAAAGAACTCAAAACGAAGGTTTTGTTGCAGCAAGCATACCCTCCACGATCAAACCAAAATGATGCACCACAGCAGTATCGACCACGAGCACAGCTCGATAGAACACAGCCGCGCTCTGACAACTTTGATCCCAGATCTTCACTTGGGTATAATCAGTGCGCATATTGTAGGAAAGAGGGACACCTAAAATATGATTGTCTTGCTTTACGGGACCGTCTGAATGGTGTGTCGACACGAGGAAATCGTGGCGGTGGTCCTCAGCAGGCACCACGTGGTAGAGGTCGTGGTTCATCCCACAATCAGATTGATCGTCATCAAAATCAATCGGATGCAAATAATTATTTTGACCAGCGAAATGCGGGGTCAGTTCGATCTGCACAGTATAATGTTGATGATTATTATATAGACCACGAGACTGTTGTAAATGACCACTACTAGGACAGCCAACGACAAAGAGAGGGAGTAGTGTCAGTTCCGGTCGATCAGAGTGGGCCTTACGTTGCAGTGACTACATCGGGTGTAGTTGAGCCTTTTCTGTTAGACACTGGTGCGACGAAAAGTTCCATCATGCATTCAAAACTCCCTGGCGCACCTTTGTCTGGCTTAACGAATGTTTCCGTCGGATTCTCTGGCGCCCCTGTTAGTAACCCAGTCTCTAACCCTTTGCCTCTTATGATTGGATCTCGTGAGCTAACGGCTCCACTGATTCTATCTACAGGTTGTGGTGAAAATCTTTTGGGCCTGGATTTGTTGAAACGATTATATGCAACATTGTATTGTTCCCCCGAAGGAGTGGAACTTACATTGGGACGGAGAGTGATCTCTCCCATGTATTTATCGGTTGATAAATTCCCACTGGAATTGAGTTCCCTCCCTGCATCCTTATGGGCCACAGGTCCCAATGACGTGGGCCTGTTAGACATTCCACCCTATGTGATTCAATTAAAACCAAATGCGCGATTACCGCGTTTACCTCAATATCGTATTTCTCTTGAGGGCGAACGAGCGCTGTTAGAAATCGTTCATGATCTCATTGGAAAAGGTGTTGTTGAAGAAACTCGTGGAAACGTGTGCAATAGCCCTGTATTACCAATTCTGAAACGAACTGACCCAACTAAACCTCCTGTGTATCGTTTTGTTATAGATTTGAGAGAGGTAAACAAAATAGTGGTTCCGCAATTTCCTGTGGTCCCTGACATTACGGCTTTACTAACAATGATTCCGGCAACTGCCTCCTGGTTCACAGTGATCGATCTAAAGAATGCTTTCTTTAGCATTCCAATTGCAGAGGAAAGCAGAGACCTGTTCGGATTCTCATTAGGAGGTCGCAGTTTTAGGCTAAAACGCGCTCCACAGGGTTACTGTGAGAGTCCATCAATCTACAGCCAAGCACTTAAAGGACAGCTTGATGCCTTTGTATTGCCTAAAGGTGCAGCTTTGATTCAATACGTTGACGATCTTTTAGTGGCAGCTGATACAGAAGCTATTTGCAAAACGGCTACAGTATCATTATTGCACTATCTACATGACTTGCACCACAAGGTATCACCTTCAAAGCTACAGTATTGTTGCCAAGAAGTTACCTATCTAGGTCACTTATTGTCAAGAGAAGGGAGAAGGTTGACCCCAGAGAGAATTGCAGCGATTTCCCGAATGACTGTGCCAAAAACCCAAAGAGATGTTCGTGCCTTTTTAGGTATTACGTCCTACTGCAGACAATGGATTCCAAATTTTTCATTGTTGGCGAAACCATTGATAGCCCTTACGTGCAAGGATGTTTCATCCCCAGTACCTTGGTCTGAAGAATGTCAGAAAAGTTTTTCTGAATTGCGTGATGCGCTGTGTTCGGCTCCTGTGTTGGGTACCCCTGACTACAGTAAGCCGTTTACACTATACGTTCACGAGAGGGATGGTTGCGCGTTGAGTGTTTTGACACAATCTTTTGGTGGTAAGCAACGCCCATGTGCCTACTTTTCTTCGACTTTAGACCCAGTAGCAAGAGCCTTGCCAAGTTGCTTAAGGGCAACAGCGGCAGCTGCGGCGTCCATTCGACAGTCTGCAGGTCTAGTCATGGATAATATGCTCACGGTAATGGTTCCGCATGCAGTCGACACTCTATTGAACCGAACGAAAACTCAACATCTGACAAGTGCAAGATTGTCTGGATATGAGTTGACATTGCTGGCCAGTCATATACGGATAAAACGATGTAATGTGTTGAATCCAGCAACATTGCTGCCGATCGACGCAGAATCAAGTGGTGAAGCAGTACATGACTGCTATCTCAAAACTGAAGAGGAAACCAAGGGTCGCATTGACCTAAAAGATACTCCATTGACAAATCCCGATGGTACTTTGTATGTGGATGGTTCTTGTTTCAAGTTGCCGAACGGTGATGTGACGACTGCGTATGCTGTAGTTACATTGAGAACGATTGTGGAAAGTGCAAGATTAAGTCAGAATTCGGCTCAGGCTGCTGAGTTAATTGCTTTGACGAGAGCGTGTGTGTTGTCTAAAGATAAACGGGTGAATGTGTTTACAGATAGCCAGTATGCGTTTGGTGTGGCACATAGTTTTGGACGATTGTGGAGAGAGAGAGGATTCCTTACGTCACATGGTACGAAGATTCAACATGGACAGCTTGTAAATGATCTTTTAGATGCACTCACATTGCCTAAACAGGTGGCCATAATCAAATGTAGCGCACATCAGAAAGTAACGGATGATGTTGGTCGTGGAAATGCGTTTGCGGATGAGACTGCTAAGGAGACTGCCCGGAACCTTAGCACTCGAATGTATGTGACGAGTTCGGTTAGGTGGCCTGCAGAATCAAGTATGTGTGAGAACACTATCGAGAGTGTGAAAGCAATTCAGAATGAGGCCACCGAGACTGAAAAGACGAAGTGGAAAGAAAGTACGGGAAAGTTGGATGCGAATGGTTGTTGGACTGACTTATCGGAACAGAAAAGATGGATGTTGCCTGATGCGTATGTGCTGGCTATTGTGACTATGGCACACGGGTTAGCACATATTAGCGCGAAAGGTATCTGTAAATTGCTGTTTCCTGTGTGGAAGAATGATGGTATTACGAAATGTGCTGAACGCTTGGTTAAGAATTGTATGGTGTGTTTGATGCACAATCCTGGTAAGGGCACTCCCACTCCACCTGGCCATTTTGCCCCTCCTGCGTACCCTTTCGAAGTTATCCAGTTGGACTTTATCCACATGGAGAGATGTAATAATTTGAAGTATGTGCTGGTTGTGGTGTGTGCATTTTCTAGGTGGATTGAGGCCTACCCCCTTAAGGATAATACGGCTTTATCCACGGCAAAAATTTTACTCAAAGAGTATTTTTCCCGCTACGGAATGCCTCGGGTTGTGTGGTCAGACAACGGAAGTGAGTTTGTTGGGAGCGTGATGAAGAGTGTGTGTCGCGGGTTAGGGATTGTACAGAAATTTCATAGTGCCAATCATCCTCAGTCAGCCGGTTTGGTTGAAGGGTACAATGGCACCCTTAAACTAAAACTAGCAAAGATTCAGGCTACGACAGGTCTTTCGTGGCCTGACGCTTTACCCGTAGCATTGCTGTCAACAAGGGCAACTGTACACTCCCGAGTAGGGCTCAGTCCCTATGAAATAGTGTTCGGTCGTCCTGCCAATGTTTGGGGGGTCCCTAGACCGGGTGCCTTTTGCGAACTTGAGTATCCAATGTTAATCGATTATCTTCATGACTTGACTGCTAAACTGATGTTAATTCACCAACAGGTTCACGAAGCATTGCCGACACAGACGGAGGGTCCAGGCCACCAGCTCCAGCCCGGAGATTGGGTGGTAACGCGCAATTTTTCGCGCAAGAACAATTTGGATCCCAGGTTCACTGGACCCTATCAGGTCCTCCTTGCCACGAGAACTGCAGTTCGTCTTGAGGGGCGGAAAAATTGGGTGCATGCCACCCATACCAAGAAAGTCCCCATTCCGTTGCCAGCAGACTCGTGGGTAAGGAAAGGCATTGCATCAACTGAAACCGAAGGATTGCCGGCGTTGGTACCTTTCAGCGACGCACAACCTGTCGGAGAATCCTCAGTGCAGCAAAAAGGCATTATAGAACACTTGTCATCAGAAGACTCAAGACCAGAACATTCAGCTGATCAACAGGGCGTTGTCCCTTCAATGGATCTTTTGTTTAACGAACAGACACGTCCTGGGAAAACCCGATATTTTTTAAGATCCAGCACTAAAGACTAATAAAAAACCCCGTTCTGTCCCTTGACAAGTGCATTATCCCGTTTTCCATGATCAGTTTGAACACTCATACCATTGTAATTATTTTGTATATATTCATTGAGCTTCGTTCCTTACACTTTTTGTTTCCACAGCTGAGAGACATTTGTTTTTATACATATATATATATATATATTTGTGAAATAAAGGCCGTAGGGCCGCGCGTGTACTTCCTCCTGGTTAGTAGGTCTTGACGCTAGGTTAAAGACCGTCGATTCCTGGGAACTCCTAGGAATTGACTATTGCTACACAGAACGAAGTGCGTCAAGAAACGTTGCGGACGGTCATAGGGAATGGCATTTTTGAAGCTGATGGACTTGGAAAAAGCACAAGCACAAAGATTCAAGCTGCAGCAACTCAGTCGTACCAAATGTTTTGTGTTCCAAATATTTGTACTGTTTGTGACTGGTTCTGCGTTATTAGCGGGTGGAGTGTATTACACAATGTCTTACTTCTTGCCTTCTACTATACCTACTCCTACCCCTAATCTTAAACTCATCTCCACTGACTCTCCTCATTCTTTTCACATCTTACCTGAACACGAGCAGGCTAGACGTGCAGAATTCCGCAACAATTCCTTTATTCAACTTCTTCATCAGCATCAGTTAGTGGTTAACACTACTAATTGTTAGGTGTGTGGGTTGATGCCACATACTACGGATAAGGGAATTCCATATCTGGTGTTACCGTATAGCTCCCAAGGGTCTGCTCGAGCATTTCAAACAATGTTTCGAAGCGCACTGGGTTTCCACCCCATTCGAGAACCACGTTCCCCTTACTCTGGTCCTACCTCGTACCAAAAATCTTTGTCTATAGCTATAGAGGATTTAGATAGCGATATCTATGATCCCTCGCTTATCCCTGAAGAAGAGGTACAAGCCTATAGGGTCCTAAGTAGAGGCGAATATAGTGTGTTCACTGGTGAAAAACAGCTTAAAAGCTCGCCTCCGATATGGGTCGTACCCCACATTGGTAATTTTTGTTTAATAGGTCGCGGCCATAGATCGAAAACCCGACTTGGAGAGAGTGCTTGCACTGAAAATTATATATTGCCAATGGTCTCGTCCCCTGTGTTTTTGGCTGCCAAGGGTACATACTTTATTTGTCATGATCGTGCATATGCATGGTTGCCCTCTGACTTCATGGGCTCATGTTTTATCGCAAACTTGTTGCCTCCGACGTTTACTGTAGATGCAGATTATCACAAAACTAGAGTTGTGAGGGGCGTAATTAGCGAAGAGGATACTGCCGGTCAAGAGGCAGGAGACTTTTTCAAGGGTTTCCTCCCATTTTGGGGACCTATGGTTAATAGTAGGAACCTAAGACAGTTGACTCGAGTGGTAGAATCGACAGCTAATATTACTGCCAGTGCCCTTGGTAATATCACCACAGAACTTCAGGCGGATAGACTTATGACGTTACAAAACCGTATGGTTTTAGATGTGATCTTAGCAGATCGAGGTGGGGTATGTAAGGTGATCCATTCGAGCTGCTGTATTTTCATTCCTGATAACGCTCCGACTGTCTATCAAGCCATCTTGAAGTTGCATAAGATCTCCGAATCCATACACGTGGATGTAGGGGATTGGACGCTACTTGGATGGTTTTGGGGCCTAATGTCGACTTGGGGTTGGAAAATTCTGACGATCATTGGAGTCGTTGTAGTGTTCCTGTTCACTTGTTGCCTTTGCGTGCAGTGCGGTCCTGCCTTATGTGGCCTCTGTGCTACAACGTGTATGAGACAGCCACCTGTTACCAAAGGATCTCGGTTGGACAGAGCTATGCTACAGCAACATCTCGAGGGTCTGATGAATATCGAATATGATTCCGACTAGTGCTTGCCTACATGAGGGCAAAAGGAGCGTCTGAGGTTCCGTGACAATTTTAAGTGATGTTTTCGACTCGCACGAATATGGTCGAGTCTGGTATCTAAGAACCGCAAATGACGAGTTTAGTAAGTGTGCGCAGTTTCGCTGTGCTAACTTAAACCGTTCGTTTGATATGTGGGTTTTTCATCTGTACCCACGGGTTCCATCTTAGATACGGCATCCATTTTGTCTCTTGCCCTCAAGTAGCCAGCGAACGGACACTGTCCGCTTCGTCACCCTGGGACTCTCAGGATATTTGTGGAAGACACATGTACTTTGTAAATATCTTTTACGATGAGGGGGATGATACTGTAAGGCAGATGGCCCCGCTCGAGGCTCATCTTGCCGTCCGGTTTATTGTCTCAGCCGTGCATCTCATTAGGCACGTCCCTTTGATGCCTGTATCTCGTGTTTCCCGATACCTCCCCTTTTACACCCTTTTCGATTTCCCCACTGTCTCCATCTCCCTCTGCACCTGTCTTTGTCCCTATTTCGATCTGTTTTACTGCCGATTGGAATTCACTAATGTTGGGAAGATGGGTTTTTACAGTTGGGAACCGCCAAATGTTTCCGCACTTATGTTCCGGACCTTATGTGTACCAAAGTGACCAAAGCGACCCCTCTGGGGGATAATTATGGGAACCAGGTTGTAAACTTTTGTGTACCATGTTGTCCTATGAGTTAATTTTGTATAAAAGGAGCGATCCACAGAACCAATTTGAAGCAGTCTCCCCAAGTTGCACGTGTTGTACTTGTCGTGACTTCTGTGTTCCCTGCAGCAATAAACCTTGAATCTTTGACGCCGAAGGAAGTGTCCCGTGTCTCTGTAGTTTGTGCGCCGAAACAGGTATCCCATGAAGGTTATAGGTGTTGTTCCCTGGCACCGCTGGTACTGTTAAAAAGTCCAGTCCTTCACCCACTATACACTAATACACTCTACGTCACTCCACTGCACAACACTTCACTCTACGCCACTCCATTCTATGCTATTACACTGCACACAACTTCGCTCTACGCCAATCTACTCTACACTATTACACTGTATGCAACTTCACTCTGGCTCTTCAGTGTATGCCACTTCACTCTACCCCACTCCATTCTACAATATTTCATTGACCGCCACTCCACTGTAAGCCACTCAACTGGATGCTATTATACTCTAACCCCATTCCAGTATATGACACTCCGGTCTACACCACTTCACTGGATGCCACAGTACTGTATGCTACTCCACTATATGTTATTCCAGTTTATGCCACTCTCCTGTACAGCACTACACTCAATGCTAGTCCACTGTGTTCTACCCCTCAGTCCCCTAATCCACTCTACGTCACACACACCAGTGTACACCACCCCACTCTATGCCACCCCTTTCTATGCTAACCCATTGTATGCCACTCTACTATATGCTATTTCACTCTACCCACTCCACTGTACACCACTCCATCCCACAACACTCTACTCTAGGCTATTCCACTCTATGCTATTCCATTCTACATTATTCTAATGTAAGCCACTCCACTGCACCCCACCCTACGTCACGCCTGTGTGCACCACTCCACTCTACACCACTCTATTCTATGTTAGTCCATTGTATGCCACTCCACTCTACATGAGTCCACTATATGCTATTCCACTCTACCCCACTCTACTGTACACCACTCCAGTCTACAATACTCCACTGTACACCACTCCGCTCTACGCTGTTCTAATCTACTCTATTCCACTCTACATTAGGCTACTCTACGCCAGTCCACTGTACTCCACTCTACGCTATTTTTGTGTACACAACTTCAATCTATGCCCCTCTACTGTATGGTATTCCACTCTACATCCCTCCACCGCATGCTATTACACTCTACCCCACCCCACAATACACCACTCCAGTCTAGACCATTTCTCTGTTTGTCAGTCTACTGTATAATAATACTACACTATATGCTATTACACTTTATGCTACTCCACTGTACACGTTTATACTATACACTATTATACTCTACGCCACTCAACTGCATGCCACTCCAGTCTACACTACTCTAGTCTGCGCATTACACTTTTTGCCACTCCACTGTACGCAGCTTAACTCTAAGCCACTCCAGTCTACTGTCCTCCAATCTATATAACTCCACTCTACAAAACTCTACTACACTCTATGCCACTCTAATATATTCTACTCTACTCTATCCCCACACACTCCACTGAAATTCAATGGAAAAAACAAAGATTAACACTTAGTTATAGTTACAAAAACGTTTTTCCCTATCCAAATCAAGTTTAAACTGCATAAACTTTAAAAATTCTAAAGTTATAATTGTAACTTTCATTTACAATTCATCCACTCATCCCCAAAGCCTCTTTTTATAATGGAGGGGGCTGCATGGTCCCTCTCCCTGTACCTATGGCCCTGGGGACCTCATCCCTCAGGGCCATGTATATTTTAAAGGAGATGGGAGTCCCCTATGCCCTCCTCCAGCCTTATTAGTTCCTGGGGACCTTATCCAACAGGACCGTTGTTTTATTAAAGGGGACAGTGGCCATGTTACTCCCCTTCCCTGAGCCTTGTTCAGTCTTGGGGACCACATATCCCAGGGTCATTATTTTTTTATTAAAGTGGAGGGGGCCACGTGGCACCCTCCTTGAGTTTTGTTAGGCCCTGGGAACCCCAACGCCCATGTCCTTTATGTATTAAGGCGAGGGGGTCTACATGCACCCACTCCTCCAGCCTTATTGGCCCTTCGAGACCCATCCCACAAGGCCACCACTTAAAGAAAAGAGGGGGGCACGCAGACCCCCATCTCCCAGGGCTTCTGTTTTTTATTAAAGGGGAGGGGGCTGTGTGGCCCCCCTCCCCAAGCCTTATTAGGTCCTTGGCACCACATCCACCAGGGCTGTTATTATTTTATTAAAGTGGAGGGCAGCCACATGGTCTCCTCCCTGAGTCTTGTTAGGCCCTGAGGTCCCCATACCCCATGGCCTTTATGTATTAAGGGGTGGGGGGCCATGTGCACCCCTCCCCAAGCCTTATTATGCCTTGGGGACCATAATACCCAGGGATGTTGTTTTTTATTTAATGGGGAGAGGCCCACATAGCCCCCCAGTGCCTTGTTAGGCCCTAGGGACCCCATTTCACAGGGTCACTAATTAAAAAAAAGAGTAGGGTGTATGCCCAGCTCCCCTCCCTGAGCCAATATCGGCCCAGGGGACCCCATCCATCGGGCCCTCACACTAAAAGGTGAGTGCCCACCCAAGGCACCCACCATATACTCGTTGTGAACCACAGGAAGATCCTAGGGCCCTGTGGCCCCAGGCAGCTTCCTGCATACAGCAGTAGCTGGCATTGCTCCCACCTAGAGGGAGAAGCTACTAATGCTGCTTCCTCAGGAAGGGAGCAATATTTTGATCAAAAGTCTGATGGGAGTTTTGAAAATGATCCAGCCAAGCAAGAGCAAACACAGGTTTCCCTGCCGGAGCTGGCAGGGAGAATGCTATGTCCCAGGGGAGCACTCTCCGGGACATAGATTGTGAGCCAGCCACAGAGGATGGGGTCATTAACAGCTTGGGCGCATGGTCCCCCTCCCTTTCAGTTGGTTTCAGGGCCCCGGGGGATAGGGTACCCGGGGTCTTCAGAAGCCTTCGGGGCAGTGGACCCCATCCCCTTAAAATATATGCCAGGCCCCGGGAAGTGTGGCTCGTGCCCCCCTCCCCTTAAAAAACTCACTGGGGCCCAGGGCTATCGTTATATCCCAGGATGGGCTCCCCAGGACATAGCTTGTGAGCTGGCCCGAGGGGATGGGCTAATTAATGGCTCAGGGAGGGGGGCAACATGCCTACCTCTCTTTCAGTTAGTTTCAGGGCCACTTGGAATGGGATCCCCAGAGCCTTCAGAGGCCTTCGAGGTAGTGGCCCCCCTACCCATAAAAAAATATGCCTAGCCCTGGGAGGGGATACTCGTGACCCCCTCCCTCTAAAAAAACCACCGGACCCCCTGGCCAAAATCAGCCTGGGGAGGGGAGCTGTGTGCCCCCACACCCCTAAACAAGATGCCAACCCCTGGAGGATGGGGTCACCAAGGCCGAAAGTGACCCGGGATGGGGATATATATATATATATATATATATATATATATATATATATATATATATATTACCTACTGGCGGTCGCCAGTAGGTATATATAGTTAGGATTTTTTCTCTATGGGATTTTTGAAAATTCTATGTCTAATAACTTTGCCGTTTGTGGACGGAATTGGCTGAAATTTTCAGGAAAATGGCACATTTTGTTTCTGAGCAGCCTTTGAAAATTTGGGGGGGGTTCGTCAAGGGGGGGCCGAGAAAAAAGGGGGGTCCCAAAACGCGTTTTTCCCATGTTAATTTCCATAGGGCGGTTGGCCTCACTTTTAGCCCGAACGGCTGAATGGATTTGCACGAAACTTGGCAAAATTGTAGGGACTGGTAGCCCGATGTGCCTTTTGTAGGTCTCAATATATGTGCTCCAGTGGATTTTGAGAAATTAACGTTTAAAAAAAGATATATATCTGTAAGCGCGGACCGGGCAGCGGCCTAGGACGCGTACTTTTCGCGCAACGGAGCTTTGTGAAGCGAAGCTGATTGGTTCTCCGGCGTCTTTCAACATTCCAAACAGTCCGTAGTGGCCGCAAACAGTCCGTAGTGGCCGCCATCTTGTCTCTCGGTAGGATCGAGAGACAAGAGGAGGCCAAAGCGAAGGGGCAAATGACCATAAGGGGGAATAGTAGATCCTCGCTGACCCCCTAGGTTTGATGTGGAGGTTTTAAAAGGGCCCCGCGGGGCAAAAAAAAAAAATTATAATAATAATCTTACGGCTGAATGGATTTGCACGAAACTTGGCAAAATTGTAGGGACTGGTAGCCCGATGTGCCTTTGCTAGGTCTCAATATATGTGCTTCAGTGCATTTTGAGAAATTAACGTTCAAAAAAAGATATGTATCTGTAACAGCGCTCCGCTTCGCGGAGATAAAATTATGTCTGTATTACCTAGCTGTTGCTAACACCAGTTAGCGACGGCTAGTAGGAGATAGCGACCATCTTGGGCCCCACTTTGCATGTGAGTGATATTTATCACTAATGACATGCAAAGTGGGCATGCCAAGATGTTAGCGACTGGAAACAGTCGCTAACATCGCTATCTCCTATTATCAACTTTTGGAAATATTCGAGATAAGCGCGAATATCTCCAAAAAGTAACAGCTGCCCTGAGCAGTTCTTAGCCATGTTATCCTATGGGAGGTGGATAACATGGCTAAGAGGATTAGCTCGGTAATGCATGAATATCGCTGAGTTTTCAGCGATATTAATGCATTGCGGTCGGTTTTTATCGTATTTGCGATAAACTTTGATAATAGCAAGGTTTATCTGCGATAATTTCTGACGGTAAAAAAATCTTTGCAATGCATCGTTAGGGATAAATATCGCTTAACTTTGGTAATATGCCCCAACGTCTGTTAACGTTCGATTCGAAGGAAATCAGGAAGTGTTGAAAAACATTGTCTGCGCCATCTTGTCTTTTTTCAAATGCCACACTTTTGTCGTGCACGGCAGCCATTTTAGATGCCTTGACCAGACCCACTCTGTGCACGCTGTCGATCCTTAGCATGGCTCCCCACCCTCGCAAGCATCTCCCCCAGGCAGTGGTCACCCCCGCTCTCTGTCTTATGCATGGGTAATAAACCTCCCCCCATCTGCGCTGCTCTTTCCTGAGAATCACACCCTGTGCCCGCCCGACACCTCCCTTTCGCCCTATTCACTACTGCACCCTCTGACACTCCTTTTCCTCTGTGTCCGATTGTCCAGGCTGGTCCTAGGGTATCAGCTAGCCCTGCAGATGTAGTTTATGGCCACAGCTGTAAAGATTCACCCCTCTTCAAAGGAGTTATAGTAGATCAAGGCCCACACTCGATGAGATCCGTCACAGCAGAAGCGTTGCTATTATCTGAAAACCATCCTGTATTGTGATTGGGGAGGGGACCGAGCGTGAAGCGGAAGATTCCAGGGATGACTCTTTGTACATCAAAGTTTTTACAATTATGTGTCACATTAAAAATATATAGCACTCCGACAAAGTAGTAAGATTATAAAACTTTAATAATTTATAAATATATACAAGAAAACAAAAATAGTAATAACATATAAACATTTTTAGGGAAAAACAACGAAGTAGCGGTCGGCTGTGCGAATAGTCCCAACGCAGCACAACGTCCAGATTTCCGGCGTGGGGCGGGTCATCAGTAGCAAACTGTTGTGCGAATAGTTCCAAGGCAGCAGAACGCGCTGAAATCTAGATGACACGAAAGTGATGTCTAGTAAGTTGCCACCCAGCAAATAACGGCGTGGGGCGTCGCGGGGGGTGGGTCTTCAGTAGCAAACTGTTGTGCGAATAGTTCCAAGGCAGCAGAACGATGGCACCAAGGTGATGTCCAGTAAGTTGCCGCACTGGTTTTGGTATCCTACAATGCTGCTCCGAATAACGGCGTGGGGCGCCCCGGGGGAGGCGGCGTGAACGGGCCTCTCCAGGTGGAGTGTCATCTGTTGTAGTGGGGCGCCCCTTTACCGTTTCAGTTGCCATTCCGTCCGTTTTTGGTCCACTGTGTCAAAAGCCGCAATTCAGCTGAGTTGCGCCCACTCTTGCGGTGCAGCGATAGGCGGCTGTCACAGGACTCTCAAAATGGCGGCAGGCTCTTTCCTTTTTGGGCCTGGTCCACTGAAATGGCCCTGGGACACCTTGGAAATCGGACGCTTGTCTGCTAGGTCTTGGACCCCATTCTCGAAAGCGTCCCCTCCGCCTTGAGAATTCATCAAAAGTTTTGGGGGCCCCGACTCCTGCAGGCTTCTGGTGGGGAGCGGCTGCCATGATTGCTCGCGGAATGACTACGACGGAGCTACGAGATGGTGGTGCTCTCATGCTGACGCCAGCTTCAGTCTGAAACATCCAGAAACAAGGTGGGGCTTTCATCGTTTGGAAAAAAAAAAAGTTTTCATCCAATGAAAAGTGTTGTTTTTAGGTCATATGATCAAGCCTTCCATCATTAGGAAACCAAAAGTAAAATGAACCAATGAAAAGTTTTATAAACAAGTCACATGACCTGTTATGCGGCATAGGGTATAAAATGCGGAGAAAATACGTTGGCACGTGAGGCGGCGTCAGTAGCGGACCGATGTGCGAATAGGCCGAAGGCAACACAGCGCGCCAAGATCCGGATGGCACCGAGGTGGTGTCCAGCAAGTTGCAGCACTGGTGTGGCCATCCTACAATGTTGAAAGTCGGCGTGGGGCGCCCCGTTGGCCTGTGAGTTTGCGTCAGTAGCGGACCGATGTGCGAATAGGCCGAAGGCAGCACAACGCGCCAAGATCCGGATGGCACCGAGGTGGTGTCTAGTAAGTTGCCGCACTGGTGTGGCCATCCTACAATGCTGAAAGTCGGCGTGGGGCGCCCTGTTGGCCTGTGAGATGGTGTCAGTAGCGGACTGATGTGCGAATGGGGCCAAAGGCAGCGCAACAATATTTTCTGACTGACACCACAAGGCGCTGAGATGCCAAGATCCGGATGGCACCGAGGTGATGTCTAAGTTGCGGACTGATGTGCGAATGGGGCCAAAGGTAGCGTAACAATATTTTCTGTATGGAAGATACCACTAGGCGTTGAGATGCCAAGATTCGGATGGCACCGAGGTGATGTCTAGCAAGTTGCTGCACTGGTGTGGTCATCCTACAATGCTGAAACTCGGCGTGGGTCGCCCCATTAGCCTGTGAGATGGCGTCAGTAGCGGACCGATGTGCGAATAGGCCGAAGGCAGCACAACGCGCCAAGATCCGGATGTCACAGTGGTGGTTTCATAGTTGAGAGGCACTTCATCTGCAGTGGGGCGCCGAGATCCGGATGGCACCGAGGTGATGTCTAGCAAGTTGCTGTACTGGTGTGGTCATCCTACAATGCTGAAAGTCGGCGTGGGGCGCCCCATTAGCCTGTGAGATGGCGTCAGTAGCGGACTGATGTGCGAATGGGGCCAAAGGCAGCACAACGCGCCAAGATCCGGATGGCACCGAGGTGGTGTCCAGCAACTTGCCGCACTGGTGTGGCCATCCTACAATGCTGCGCCGAAAGTCGGCGTGGGGCGCCCCGTTGGCCTGTGAGTTCGCGTCAGTCAGTGGGGGCTGTTTGAGGATCTGACTGCATTGGAAAGCAATGTGATGCTGTGCGTCGCCCCCAAGATGGAGGTTCCTCGGCTGCAGTGGGGCGCCCCTTGGTGTTTCACTCGCTATGCAGCTGAGTTGCGTGCGCACTTGTGGCGAATAGGCCGAAGGCAGCACAACGCGCCGAGATCTGGATGGCACCGAGGTGGTGTCCAGCAATTTGCCGCACTGGTGTGGCCATCCTACAATGCTGCGCCGAAAGTCGGCGTGGGGTGCCCCGTTGGCCTGTGAGGTGGCGTCAGTAGCGGACCGATGTGTGAATAGGCCGGAACCAGCACAAGGCGCCAAGATCCGGATGGCACCGAGGTGGTGTCATAGTTGAGAGTTCTGAGCAGCGCTTGTAACACTGTCTGAAGCTTATTTGCACCTGCTGCAGCTTCACTATTGCCCTGGTGTGGCCTAAGATCGCCCATGACATAGGCGGCCACCTCCCGGGGTCCGGCGGAACTTTTTTCCTTTTCCTTTGTGCATCTTGTCCCACAATCCGTTTGACCTGAAGACACGACCAGGTCCCTGAATGTGTGCAGGGGGACGCTATTGATTGAATCAAAATGGCGGCTTCACACAAAGCTGACTCAAGCGTTGCTGCTGATGCTATACAGAGAAAAACTGGTTTTCAGTTTGTACATTCTTCAGGATTTTTCCATCCAAGGCTGGTTGAGAGTTTGTATAACAATGGCTTCAGATTTTCAACATACTACTCTTCAACATTCTTCCTAAATGTAACAATGTGAGACTCACTAGGAGAACGGTGTAGTGAGGGCCACAAACGGCTGTTTGTCTTTCCTTTCAAAATGCTGCCAACAATATTTTCGGAATGGAAGACAACACAAGGCGCTGAGATTCGGTTGGCACCGAGGTGGTGTCCAGCAAGTTGCCGCACTGGTGTGGCCATCCTACAATGCTGCGCCGAAAGTCGGCGTGGGGTGCCCGAAGGGGGGGGGGGAGGCGGCGCAAACGAGCCTCTCCCGCTTCTCCATGTGGAGGCAGTTCATCTGCAGTGGGGCGCCGAGATCCGGATGGCACCGAGGTGGTGTCTAGCAAGTTGCCGCACTGGTGTGGCCATCCTACAATGCTGCGCCGAAAGACGGCGTGGGGTGCCCGAAGGAAGTGTCCTTATCCAGGGCATTATCGCTGTATCATGTCCTCCACTAAAATGGCCCTGGGACACCTTAGAACTCGGACGCTCGATTTTTTTTTCCTTTCCTGTACATGCAAAAAAAGGTAAATGCCCGGTACGTTACACGCTTCATCTGCCACGATGAACTCTCCAGAGGAACCGAAAAAAAATATAGTTGTGGTAACTATACCATGCATCGTCATATGGAGAGGTGGCACCAATTAATTATAGTGCTGCATAAAAGAGAGATTTGGAGGAGAACCCCTGACCTGCTAGTACATTCATCAAAGAAGTGGCACTGAGAGCTTCAGAGGCAAGGGAAACGGTCCCAAATTTTTAGAAGAACTTTGGAAAGATTAAAATGACATGTTTAGATTGTGGCAAATTAATTTCATGTGGACAGATGAGTGTTACTCTAATAAATACAGCATATGAACATCATCATAGTCGATGGTTGGTAGAGACATTTTGACTATATCCTGGACCTGCCCGTCCTCGCCCAAAATGGCGCCGGAATAAATGGGACTCGTAACTCCTTGTTGTGTACTGGTTGCAGAACCTTGAAATCACGAGATACGTATGCAGTTTTGAAGCACATGGCGGGCGGGGACGAGAATTGATTGAATATTTCGACATCCCTATTGATATTAAGTTCTGATGTGTTATTGATTACTGTACTATTGAAAGTTTGAATTAACGTCACCCATGGTACTTGCCCGCAAATGTATATCTAGATAATTTTATTGTAACTGGCCCTGTCGTATTTTAATTATAAAATGTACGTCCACCGATTCCGTAACTGTTAGACACCTTAGTTCTTGCAACCTAATGGCCCGCCCGTTACGTTCCTCTACAGTGTAAATGTCTACTCATCACATACGATTACAGTTTGCTCCGTGGCCGGCCCACGTGGTTATAGGCTCGTATTTATATAATGAAATTTTCACAATAAAGGTTTTTAAAAGAAAACATGGTAGTAGTATATACATTGGTAAAGTTTGTAATAATAGTCACTGTTTTAGAATCATTAAAAGGCAAGTGAAATAAAGCAGACCAATTACATGAAGGGTAAAAGGTATAATACGAAGGAACGCAGTAAAGATAAATGGTCAAGGGCTGTTGTGTTTTCTATTCCTGCAACATAAAGTGATCGATAAGAATCTCATATTCAGGCGTATCGGCGACTAAGACAGCAGGTCGACCCTCTTTTGCTCAACGGCTCCATCATGGGACGAAGAAACGCTCTTTTTCTCGAAAAAAGAATATATTTTACTTGCAGGACAGTTGTAAAATTTCCGGGAAAGTACATTAGTCTGGAACATTATAACATATATTTAAGAAAAAATAATGTTCGTAAGTAATGAAAAGCGTAATTTTTAGGTCATATGACCAAGCCTTTCATCATTACAATAAGAAAAGTAAAATGAACTAATGAAAAGTTTTATTAACAAGTCACATGACTTGTTATGCTTACGTTACGCGCTGCGCGCCCCGGATGACTTCCGGATGCGCTAACGCGGCGCGTCATATGACGCATTACGCGACAACGCAGGTCCAGAATATAGTCAAAATGTCTCCACCAACCAGCGGTCGGAACACAACCCCTTTCAGCAGGCTAAATAGTTCTGTTAAATGACAACAGAAGGGACAGGCAACAAGAACCATCAGTCAAAGAGGGGAGGGCTAGTTCTTCTCTACCGGGTTACATTGGGGCGCTACCGGAACTGATCGAATTGGTAGTCTACAGTGTTTCTGGATGTTTCAGGCTGAAGCTGGGGTTAGCATGAGAGCAGCATCATTTCGTAGCTCCGTCGTGGCCATTCCGCAACCAATCATGGCAGCCGCTCTTTATCGTTATTTTGGGCGGGGTGGGTGGCGGAGCCGAGCTGTTTTGCAGCCATCATTGTGTGGAGTTCAGTTCATCTCACTAGTTTTGTATTTGTCATGAGGGGTTGTTCCTAATGTTTCTATTTTAGCGAGGTCAAAAAGAGATCCCATTAGTGGCCTACTGATTTTGCTCGATTCCTTTTCTTTTTTTTACACGATTTTTCGTTATCTGCAAAGACTAAACAGAGTATTGCGACTCTGTGTTTGTTTGTAAATAGAGAATGAACCAAAGAGAACTAATTCTAAAACAGTAAATACTTGGATAACAATCAATCAAATGGAGAGAGAAGCAGGCACGACGGATTACAACGGGGGCAAAGGCCTGCGTTAACTACCTTTCACTATCTGCAAAGAGAGAGTACTCCTAATAGAAATGAGGGGGGGGGGCACCATTCAAAGCAGATCAGTGTGCATAAACACGAAAATGTTTTCACTTACCACGTACTTGACATTCGACAGCTTATGATATTTGCTATTAAAAAACCATTGAAATTCACTGAAAAAACCATAGGTTATAGACCATATATAGTTAGGAATTAGCATTTACAAAACCTTGAAAATTCACTGAAAAAACCATAGGTTATAGACCATATATAGTTAGGAATTAGCATTTAAAAAACCTTATTTTACTCACACAAAACCATTGAAATTCCATATATAGTTAGTTGCACTAACTATATATTGCGCACCCGCAATCCACTGCTGATCATGTCACATATTACATCATTCATGACATGGTCAGTGACATCACTGATGACATCACTGATGACATCTCAAATGACATCACTGATGACATCACTGATGACATCTCATTTGACATCAATGACCACATCACTGATGATATTATTCATGTGACAATACAATGCATCTCTTCACATTTTAATATAACCTCTGTTTCACCCAGTGTTAAAAACAGAGTATAATTTTTGAAACCATTGACACACCAATACTAGTTACTACATACGTACTCACTGATTCCTACGTCTACACACACATTCACTCATTCACCCATACAATCATTCATACATACAATCACTCATGTTTACAACACAATCATATGCACTCATACACCTATACAGACACTCACACTCTGCCACTCATCCATGGAGTTACTCACACACCTAGTCAGTCCTGTAAAGAATCAATCACACTTCCATTTTCTACTCTATACAGTTAAACATAGAGCACCTTACGTTTTCAACCATATACTAACACATACTTACTCTCTTATACAATCATTGATACAAGTACACATTGATCTGTACAGAGTCACACACCTCCCATCCAGCCACACACACACTCAGTCTCCCATGCAAATACTTGGGCAATCAATCAATAACCCATATAGTTACTCATATAGCTACTGATCAACACATGCAGCAGTTTACAGAACAACAGACATAATGATGCACAAATTAAGACAGTTTAGTCACTAACCCATGCACTCAGTGAGACACATTTAATCACTCACTCATACATTCAGTCATGCACCTACTAAATCCTTCGTCCAGACACTTATACATCCACTCATTCTTCAATATGTAAGACATATTTTAACTTTACAGAAACATAGTCACTGGATGTTGTCATCAGTGATGTCATCAGTGATGTCATTTGAGATGTCATCAGTGATGTCATCAGTGATGTCACTGACCATGTCATGAATGATGTAATATGTGACATGATCAGCAGTGGATTGCGGGTGCGCAATATATAGTTAGTGCAACTAACTATATATGGAATTTCAATGGTTTTGTGTGAGTAAAATAAGGTTTTTTAAATGCTAATTCCTAACTATATATGGTCTATAACCTATGGTTTTTTCAGTGAATTTTCAAGGTTTTGTAAATGCTAATTCCTAACTATATATGGTCTATAACCTATGGTTTTTTCAGTGAATATATATATACATACACTAATGAAGGTGTACCGCTGAAACGCGTTTGTGTTGAATATTTTCACATGCCAAATCAATCCGAATGAATGAGGATTAAACCCCCCCCTCCACTCCCCCCCCCCCCCCCGCGAGTGCTGGTATTTTTTTGGAGCTTTATATAGATATTTGCTTTGGTCTTGTGGCAGTTTTAACCGAGCACTCGGGCCCTGTTTATATATATATATATACATATACATATACATATATATGGTGGACTGAATTGGTGGCAATAACATTTATTTGCACATATGCTGGGTCCACGCTCGTTCTTCTTGGAATGAAGTAAACGGGTTTTGGATATATATATATATATGTATATATATATATATATATATATATATATATATATATATATATATATATATATATATATATATATATATATAAACGCTCCGTTTGCACCTGCCTGTCGCACTCCTTGGCTGGTGCCTGCTCGCCGGGGGTGCACCCGACCACAATATCGGCTCCAAAGATCCCACCCCGTCTATAACGAGAAACAGGAAGCAGCACTCCAGGGTAAATCCACGGTTCAGTTTTTAATTCAAATTAATTTGAATTAAAAACTGAACCGTGGATTTACCCTGGAGTGCTGCTTCCTGTTTCTCGTTATAGACGGGGTGGGATCTTTGGAGCCGATATATATATATATATATATATATATATCAACAATACCCTTGCAGGCATAGAGTGACGCATAAATTATGCAAAAAAGAAGGAGAGAATTCTGGATAGTTCCCAAGTTTAGGTGGAAGGTCGCTCCTGTGTAGAGCATCCTCAACACCAGCGACACTCTAAATTTGCTCACCTCAAATGTCTGCTTTTCTATCAAAGTTTTTAAGCATAGGATTAGCACAGTGCTATCCACGCTGAGATAGAAATGGACAAAGTCTTTTGCCATTTGTACAGCAAAGTCTTTAAGCATAGGATTAGCACAGTGCTATCCATGCCGAGCTGTTAAATGACAAAAGCCATTTACCACTCCAGGCACAATATTACAGCTTTGGATTGTAAAATACCATCCAAGCCAACCTGAAATGAATAAAAGCAACTCCTGACACGGGTTTCGCTGTCATTACAGCTCTTCAGAAAGGTTTAGCTTTGTCCAGACACAAGGGAGCACCCAGTATAAGTCAAAACAATACCCTTGCAGGCATAGAGTGACGCATAAATTATGCAAAAAAGGAGAGAACTCTGGGTAGTTCCAAAGGTTAGGTGGAAGAGAGAGAGATAGATAGAAAGATAGATAGATAGATAGATAGATAGATAGATAGATAGATAGATAGATAGATAGATAGATAGATAGATAGATAGATAGATAGATAGATAGATAGATAGATAGATAGATAGATAGATAGATAGATAGATAGATAGATAGATAGATAGATAGATAGATAGATAGATAGATAGATAGATAGAGGTGGCCAGTAGGAAGTTATAGTTAGAACCTAGTTTCCATAGGAAAAGTGTTATTTAACTTGCCTATATCTTTGGCGCCGTTTGAATAACCTTCACAAATTTTTCAAAAAAAAGTGTGCCTGCGAGTTTTATTGTGCCTGGAAAGATTCGGGGTGAATGGTCAAGTGGGGTTTAAGAAAAATGGGGGGCAACAAAGTGTGTTTCCCATGTTGATTCCCAGATAGATTTCAGACATGCCTACAGCCCGAACACCTAGACTGATTTACACCAAATTAGCCAGAATGGTAGCTCCTGGTCCAGAAAGAAGCCTTTTTGTTATTTTGTGTAAATACATTCAGTAGTTTTGGAGATATTAAAGAAAATCTAAATGTGTATATCTGTGGCAGTGAAACCTTTGTGAATAATTACGATCTTGTGAAGAAATCCGATTGGCTGCCAACACTTCAACCAGAAAAAAAACCTGAAAAAATTAAAATGAGGGGTCAAGGTAGGAATACCCTGACCCCCTAGCTCTGGCAAAAAAAAAATCAAAACATTTTTCCAGAGAAAATTGCAACAGAATCGTAATTTTGCTGCAAACATTTTAAAACAAACAAGCTTAGCCTCCCGCCCTTATTTTTACTTTAGCATGAGGATATTTAAAAAATGAAGGAGGGGGTTGCACAGGCCCCCGCCCACCCCACCCCTTCTAGGGCTCTTTATAGACCCCAGGAGCACAACTTCCTTGGGTCTTTATTTCTAAAATAGTTGACCGGTCGCACGGATCCCCGTCCTGCGGCGTTGAAATGCCCAAGTCTTGGAAAGTGGGTTTCTGTTGCAGTAACTCCCCCACTTTTTGCCAGACTACTGATGCACTTTCACTTGATGTGCCCTGTGTCCCTGCCAATCAGGTTCCCAGGGCCTGTGTTCTTACCCCAAAAAGAACCCAATTTGCATCTCTGGCCACAGGTCAGCTCCTGGTAAATGGTACCACAGGTTCCCAGGGCACTGTGACCAGGGAAGACCTCTAAGGGCTGCAGCACTTATTGTGCCACCCTTAGAGGCCCTGTACCTTTACACACACATACACTGCCTTTGCAGGCCACGTGTTTTGGTGCAGAACAAAGTGAAGAGTCAACATGGCACACAACTCTGTGTGCCATGCTTATAACGCACTGCCCTGGCATAGATCAGTCACCCCTCTAACTGGGTGCCCTATGCCAGTGGTGAGGGTACAGTTGCATGAGCCCTGTTGCCCTACATTGTCTAAGTCCATTCTTAGACATTGTAAGTGCAGTGCTGCCATTAAGAGTATATGGTGCTGGAAGCTTGTCATCATGAACTCCACAGCACCATAATGGCTACACTGAAAACTGGGAAGTTTGGTATCAAACTTCTCAGCACATTAAGCCCACACTTATGCCAGTGTAAAATTTAATTAGAAATGCACACAGAGGGCATCTTAGAGATGCCCCCTGAAAAACAACCAGCCTCTGGTGGGTTCCCTGACTGGTACACACCAGCCTGCCACCACGAGACATGTTTCTGGACCCCTAGGGTGGGAGCCTTAGCTCCCTGCGCCCATAAACAAAGCATTTCCTGGGTGTTCACACCTCCCCCTGGCCAGGATGAGCCATCTGTGGCAGGGGAGCTTCGAAGGCCTGGCAGCCTTTGTAAGGCGACCCCCAGCCTCTCCTGCTAACAGGAGCAGGCCCCCTTCCTGTCCCTCCTCTTTTTCGGCGGGAAGATAGGCGGGAAAAACTAGCCAGCCCAGAAGGTGTGCCTACCACTGCCAACTCCACCCCTCAGGTGGGGGAGGCACCCAAGGTGAAGTCACCCTAAGGCTACTGACCTCAAGAACCCTAAAACGCCCCTAAATACAGTATTTAGGGGGCAGCCCTCAACCAAGAAAGCAGATTACCGCAACCTAAGAAGTAAAAGGACGAAAGAAGACGCCCAGCAGAGGAGACTGCAGAGAACAACTGACTTTGCCCCAGCCCTTCCGGCCTGTCTGCAGTTTCCGGAGATCCTGCGCCAAATATCGTCCTGTTCCTGGAGCCAGCAACCTCCAGAACCCCTGGGAGGACTGACTGCCTTCAACAAAGACCGGATCTCCTGTGAACAGCAGCCCTGTTAAAAAGAAACTCCGAAAACAGACTCTGAGCCTGCTGAGGACAAAGAAACCGGATGCCTGGAACTACCACTGCACCAGTAGCCTACATCCTGAGTTTGAGTGGCCTACTGGTCCCAGCGAGGTCTTTAAAATTGTACGATTTAACAAAAATACTTTTACTCACCTGTTTACAGGAAATGTCCCAGTGCTGCATCCAGGCATACAGCACTGAGTAAGAAAAGTAATCGAAAAGTAACTTACCTGCTTTTGTACTGAAAATCCCATTCAAGTCTATGTACTGTTTTTACAAGTGATTGCATTTCTCTAAAACAATACTGTAAGTCAAACCATAGTACATTTACAATTGTAATTGAACTGTTTTACAATCAGCATTTATTACTGTAAAGTATGTATTGTTTACCTGTGCCAGGCTTGCTTACTTCTAGAATTAAAATAACTAAAAGAATATTTTTAAACAAAAACAATTGGTCTGAGGTTCAGTCTTTGAGTGTGTGAATTCATTCGCTGACTGAGTGTGTACAACAAATGATTAACACTGTCCTCTGATACTGCCTTACTGCTCAACCACACTACCACAAATAGAGGGTAAGGTTCTATCTAATTTTGCCTCTGCCTATCTTTTGGGTTCCACTGTACTCTGTGCACACTATACCTCACTTTGATATACTACCACCTCCTCAGGGCTAAATTAATGAATAAACATGCCGTGGGCTGCATAGAACCCCCTGGCCCAAGGTACCACCTCCCCAGGCCCAAATACGTATTTAATAACTGAGAGGGAGGCCGTGCAGCCCCCCTCCAGGGTCATATACAGCCCCCAAGTGGCTCCCTCCCCAACCCCCATTAGTCCCCGGGGACCCTATCCCCCAAGGCCTTTTTTTAAACGGGAGGAGGCCACGTAGCCCACCCTCCCCGAGCCTTATCTGATCGTGGGGACCCTATACCCCAGGGCAGTTTTTTTGTTAAAGGGGCGCTGGGCGTCTCCCCTTTCAGAGTCTATTATGGCCCCATTATTTCAGGGTGGGAGCCTAGCCAGTGATCCGCCAGGCTGACATTGGCGACAGAGTGAGCCCCAGGTCTTCCACGGTCCCAGCCAGCTCCCTGCATGCTGCAGGACCTAGCATTGCTCCTGCCCATAAGGAGCAGCTATTTAAGCAGCTTCCTCTGGGTGGAGAATTTTCTTGACCAGTTTCCTTGCCCACATCAGAACAGGCAGGAACACCGATCACAAGTCTGATCCCAGCTGGTGGGAGCATTTTTAAAGCTCCCGCAATCTGGCGGCATACTTTGTGTTTGCTCCCGGTTGACAGAAGCTTAAAAAATGCTGCTGCCTTCTGGGAGCAAACACAAATTTCCATGCCACCTTCGGTGTGGGCAGAGAAACTAATGTGGCCTGGCAGTGGGCACACGAGACGCAGTAAGTAAGCTGGGTCCAGGGGATGGCCAGGGCTATTAATGGCTCAGGAGGAGTGCGCGGACCCCTCCCTTTAAAAATGTTTATCATCCCTCTGGGAAGGGGTTTCCTGGGGGCTTTTAAAGGTTTAGGGTTGATGCGCACCCCTCCCCTATTTTGCAAGTTTGGGCCCGTAGGTGGGCTCCACTTGGCATATAATACTCTCAGCTTGACTATCAGGAGTCCATACCACATTTTCTGATGCCCATGTCCCTGGCTGGAACACATTGAAGATAATTTGTAAAATGTAAATGTAGTGTATTTTGTAAAGCGCACAGCTGCCCCAACGGGGCGTCCTGGCGCTGTATAACACTGTGGAACCCTTCCTGGCTCTCCCTGTGAGATGTCCCTCCTGGGCACCCCCAAGGTGAAGCCAGGCATCCCAGTGTTGTAGGGGCCGTAGTGGAGATTAAGCAAGCTATTGCCCAGAGTTGCAGCGTGGGACCCATGATTAGAGTAGGCACCGAGACGAGAATTATTGAGTCCGTGGACATTGAGCCCAAGACCCTGCCGCGTCGGGAATTGAACCCTGGTCCCGGGCCTGATCTCTGCTTCAGAGTCTGCCGCTCTAACCAGTGAGCCACACTTCTCCACTAGATGGCCTGCATATATATCTTCAAGTCATATTACTCTTTTAGGATAGAGGATGGACATAGATGTGGGGTTAGTAATAGTAAATCTATTCCTCCCTCTGTGCACTTTCTGTCCCAATATTTTGGTCTTCGACATTCTGGTTAGTACATTGTTTGACCTCTATATTCCCTCCTTAGTATTCTATACTACAATCTCAGTGCCAGTATCCCATACATGACTTATGTTCGAGGGTCAACTTATATGTATGCAATACTTTCACAGCCTCTTATAATTCAGCTTGACCAATATCTCTTCAGCCAGTATCAATAGCAGATACATGCTCATTGATAGACTGTCCTTCCATGCCTAAATAATATATAGGAGAAAAACATGTATCTCTCAGTTACTACAATCATAAGGAACGGCAGAATAAAAGCTATGCAGTTACTAGTTTCAAAACCACATGAGACAATAGTGCTTAAAATAGCGTAAGGAAGGAAGGACTCTGAAAAATGTGTACTTCTCAACAGCATGAGCATAAAACTAAAATGAATCAGCTGGCATAGTTCTCTTCTCATAAAGACATACATAATGGGTATACATATGTGGCTATAAAAGGCGTGTGACTCACAGAAAAAAAAGTAAACTTCACTGAAGACAGATACATTACTATTAGTGTGCAATTTACCTGTGAACAGCAAGGTAGTAATATAATGTATAATTTGGCTTAACATAGCTGTAGAAGCGGCTGCCATTTTCTTGCTAAGGTTAACCATGGTACCAGACTTCCATTCCTGACAGGTGCAGCCTCGCTCTCATGCCTTGCTGTGTCAGTGAGAAATGCTCAAGCTGCTGGCTCTGCTCTGACATTTTTGCTAATAAACATGTTCATACTCTGTGTAGGCGTGCAGGCAGATTTCTTCGACGGCAACAACTGTTTAGATATCACCGAAAAACCCTGCCGTATTTCTGAAGATTACTGCTGAATAACTGATAATTTGTAAGTCAAGGGCGAAAATACTCAAAGTGGCACCCAGACAAACAGTATAACATACACATAAAAATAGGGAAGGAAAAAACGTGTTGCCATTTTAAAACCAGGTAATATTTGGAAACGTGTGGCCCTGTTGCTTCAGTGGTATATAAAGACAAGAGTCAGATCAATTGAAAAGTAAACCTGTAGATGAGTGGGACAATCTTCCAGGAACGTCAGAGACCGAGCACAGCCAGCGATGCTCAGAGAAAAGAGAACAAAGCTTTAGGAAGAAGCACTGCTAGTAGAGCAAGGATGCAGCCAGTTGAGAGACAGGCCCACCTGAATGGAAGATTATGTGTCAAAGGCAGCAAATACACGCAAATCATGTTTGTATGGCAAGTAAAGCATCATTGGCTAGGACGCCAAGGGGGCGTGTATCCAGTAGCGTAGCCAGTGTGTCAATTCAATTCAATAAGCTTTATTCGCTTAAAGCAAGTCAACCATAAAAGCAATGAACATGTACAGATTCGATGACCAAAATCATTAAAACCGCCAGCAAGCAATTACAATTCCATAATTTCATTAAAACCTCATGCAATTCCCAGCGAAATAAACTTAAAATAGATGGCACAACATCGATTCTCTTTGTGTAAACAGTAAACTCATAGCAGCATTTCTTAAAGAATTGTTTGACATAAACAGTTCTAGAGGTCAAGATCAAGTAACATGATCTTAGAAAGTGCAAAGTGCTCTATTAATGGGACCATCCCCAGTCTTGGGGAGATTGGTCACAGTTCTACTTCACAAATTCATCATAAACAACTGGAAATTCTATTCGATACAATTTCGGAACCAAATTTCATTATAACATCATACTTTTCCTAGCATTAATTGCACTTAAAACAAATGTGGTGGCTTAAAAACAAATCTCAGGTTCTCTTAGCATTAACAGATGGCTCATAGCAGCATTAGTGGTTTTAGCAGCATATTTTTTAAACAATGGTTTAAGATAAACAATTCTAAAATTCAAATACAAATCACATTAAAGTAAAAAGTGCAAGGTGCTCTGCTTGGTGTTCCCATCACATGGGCATGGGGAGACTGGACGCTGTTTCATTATAGGGAACAATACTAAATGGTGGACAAGGCCTAGCCTCATTCTTGTTAAGACATAGCGGTGGGAAGGTCTTGTGACAAGTGATAAATAAGTTTGAAAGCCGTCGGTCTCTATATGCAGACGATAGAGCTGGTACGTGGCTTGCTTCCCTACTGTTCTCAACCTGCATTCCTTCTTATGATACAGGAAAGTACTCTTTATCTCCTGTTTAGACAATCCTGATACATCATTTGGGTTTTCCAGGAGCGTCTGATTGAATAAGTCTCTATAGGTATTGACTAAATATTTGAGCATGGGGATCTTAAGACAATTATCCAATCGCAGTCAATCATTAATAATAGATTTAGTAAATGTGGTCTCCTCTTTTGACCATATGGATCTCCATAACAGTAGGGGACAGATAATTAAGCCCCACTTCACGATGGATTCGTTCAGAGGAAGCTGAGGCCAGCAGACATAAAAGCTTTTTTTTAAATGAGTTTTCCTCCGTTTGCAAATTGTAACCTGGGTGGTGTCCCCACACACCTGCCCAATATAATGCAACAGAGGCACCATGTTTTTAATACGGCGATCCCACAATTTAGATACAAACTTAAAGACACCATACACACTTTTGGTCATTTTGGCCCGAACATTAGACATTTCACGGTTCCATTTCCCATCACAGTAAAAAGATAACCCTTGATAGCAGAAATTATCTACATTTTGCACTTTATTTCCAGCAATAAAATAGGGTTTCATACTTCTAAGTTTCGGACCGCATACCATTGTGAATGTTTTGACCTTATTGATCAACAACTTCCTCTTACTAATAAAATCAGCGAACCCATCAATTAACCTCTGGAGGCCTACCGGTGTTCTGGATAGGAGCACAGCGTCGTCCACATAAAGCAGGACTGGAACTTCCTTGCCCTCCGCTTGTGGGGAATCCACCTATATCATTCTAAGTACTGCGTCAACTTCATTAATAAGTAAGGTAAAAAGCAATGATGCTAAGACGCAGCCTTGGCAGATACCACGTTTTACGTTAAAATTAGGGGTGCATTCGCCCATTTGGCCATAACGTACTTTAGTCGATAGCTTCTCATACAGCCTGGCTAAAAAGTAAATAATAGGTTTCGGGGCACCACGGTTAAGTAAAACTGGCCATAAAATGGCGAGGTCCACTAAATCAAAAGCGCTGCTAAGATCGGCAAAACATAAAAAGAGCCGTCCCTGTTTAGCACATGTGTATTTTCCAACTAAACTGTTCTATATTGCCCAGCCCCTTTCTAAAACCATATTGGGCCTGTGCCAAAATACCATTCTCCGTGACCCACTCTTCTAGTCTTACTAGTAAAATTCTACTCATGATCTTTACTGAGGAATCAAGTAGGGAAATAGGCCGATAGTTCTTGGCCTCAGATTGGTTACTCTTTTTGTAGATGGGGATAATAACATATTTCCCCCAGGTAGTCGGAGAACACTCCATTACTGCAGCATTAAAAACTCTTGTTAGTATCGGGCCCCATAGTTCAGGCACAGTTTTGTATACATCGATGGGGACAACATCCGGGCCTGTTGCTTTTCTCCCTTTACTGCTCCCAAGGTCTAACTCAACCTCATCAAGGGTAATATTTAGAGGGATCACGGGCCATTTGTGCAGGTTAACAGGGTTCCTAGTAACTGTATGGCTTGGGTTAAATATGCTAGTGAAGTATACCACCCACTCCTCACAGCTGACATAGCATAGAAGTTCTGGGAAAGAATCGTTTTTGAGGAATGTCGAGTTCCCAGTATCCCAGAACAACTTATTATTAAATGAATCTGCCGCTAATGTAAGATTATCCCATGCCTCCTGTTGGAGTTACCCTCTTTCGACGTTTTAAGTTAGATTTATATTCTGATCTAAGTTCTTGTACTAGCGCCTTATCCCTAGGTCTGCTGGAGAGTGCTTGTTTCAGCTGGTTCAATGAGTCGGTGCAGGAATGATTAAACCAGCCCCTGCCTGCGTATGTTTCCTACGTGGTGGTGCAATAAATAATTTCGAGATTGAATCATTAATTATACTAAAATTAGTCAATATCTTGGCTGGTTCGGTCTCAACCTCTAAACTGTCTTCAATCTCTTAACAACAGTCCTGGACAATATTTTTTAATATTTCACCTGAGTTAGTACCTTTCCATCTAATTCTAGTGCCGTTCGGTCTGCACCGGGTAATTTTGCCAATAACCGTACATTGCTCTACTGTTTTATTCCCCCACAAGAGCAGTGGCATAATAATACAGTTGTGATCACTCAGCGACAAATCGTCAATCCACGGTGTAGAACAGAGGTTTACAATATTGACAGAAACAATTACATGATCAAGGATGCTATTTGCTGTTCTTCCGGGAAAGGTTGGTATCTCCTTCCCACACCCCTCCTGTGCACATTGTATGATGTCAAGATCAAATTCTGCCAGGACAGAATTTAAGGTATCTCCATAGGTGGTATGTGGGAAATATAAAAGTAAAACAAGAAAATTCCCTTGGTGGTACCTAAATTGGATTTTATCTAAAAGATAATCTATTGCTATTATCCTGCTTCCTTCAGTTTACTACTAGTAGGAACTCACAACCGCCATTCACCATATTTCTGAACCCCACATTAAAGTAGAACCACAAAGGCACTTACAATCTATACATTAATCAAAACATTAATCAAAACATTGCCAAGGTGTGTATCTCATTCAATATTTTATTTTATAAAAAGTTTTTCTGTATTTTAAAAAAAGAAACATCTGAAGATTACAAATAGTGGTCGCAATAGTTTTTCTTTATAGTGTTAGCCACTGTTAACAGTACTTTCAAAAAATAATCTCATACAATGTCATACATCAAGTTACACAAGAATATTAAAACATTTTTTTTTAAAACCACACTGGTTAATACATGTCGACGCGTTTCGGTGGATCTTGCAAATTCGCACCACCTTCTTCAGGACAATAAAAACACAATAATCTGTGAAGACAATTTTTTTAAAAAGAGATAACATAATCACTATTTTTGCCTTGGCAGACACTATACATACTTCATAAAAATTCAAACAATTTAACCACATGAATCGCCAAAAATAAATGCTTTTATTCGTTAAACTAATTTGACACAAAGAACTCATATTCACATTTTATCCTGTGCTGTTTGTAGGTCCCACTTATGATTATAGGTGAGGCAATAACTCCAACCAAGTTATTATAGGGGGAAGAAACTCACTCTTATTCTCACACCACAAAGCTCACTCAACATACTTTCATTCACTTCATGATACGATAATCTCATGGGCATACCTTTCTAAACTCTACTCGTGACCCAGGTTCGACTTCAGGTCCTTTATATTCAGCTAAGCTGGTATCCTATACTAAAACCGAAAAGAACATGTATTAACTTAGATTATTATTTTTCAATAGAATTAACAACCCACCCTTTTCTCTACCAGATAGTGAAGGAGTTGCTGGTAAATTATAACTAATAAACCCTTCAAAATAGACATTATCGGTACTCCAGGTTTCCTGTAGGCAGATTATATCATGTGTATTATTAAACTCCATCCAACCTAACATAGCCTTTTTACTTGTGGGTCCGGCTATGTTCCAAGTGACAATGATATAGCCGCAAGCTGAGGGGGTTCCTGAACAGTCGATGGGTTGATCACTAGTTCTGCTACTTGTTCTGCTACTAGCACTGGCAGCTCCCTCACTGATAGCTGGAGGCAATATGGGGTGTTTTGGGTTCTCCAACATTCTTTGCCCTGTATTCACATCTAAGTTAACTCCTAGATTAGCAACGTGCTGCTCTCCTAATAAGTGTGGTAAGTAATAGGCAGACATATTTATGTTTAACACTCAAAAGAGTAGACCAGGTCTGCGAGGTGGTGTGTGTCTAAACAGATGACTGCGAAACAATTGGATGTAAGTGTAGGCGTAAAGGACTGCTGAGTCGCAGAGGTTTGTGTAAATCCCATCAGACCACCCAATTGGTGGATTTTCATCATATGGGAGTTGGTGAATACTCAAAACCTCTCCTGACCAAGTAGTGCCAGGATAACATCACAACTCTATCTGGGGAACTACCCCGGCTTTCTTCAGGACCTTTTGTGTGGAATTGCTACAACATCTTCACTATGAGGAAATGCCTCTGTGTGATGTAGCTATTATGCTTTTTTTCAGTAATGCGGAATAAAAACTGTTCACGCATGTGTGTGTTCCTTCTGAGCGGTGTATGTGTATTCATGCAGATGTATGCAGGTGACTTAGTCCTGTTTTGTTGTGTTATCTTTTATCTCCTGATAGGAAGAAGCCTTGTCTCTCTTCCACTAGTGAACATTGGAGCGCAAAGTTCCTGGTAGATATGTGATGTCTTTCAAGTTAAGTGATTTTTCTGTTCCTCGCATCACAATCACTCTCAGTTGCAGTAGCAATTCCACACAAAAGGTCCTGAAGAAAGCCGGGGTAGTTCCCCAGACGGCTGAAACATGTCGACCAACTTGCTTAGCGCCACATGGTAGTATCCAATATCAACTACCTGGCGTGTTTTCAAACTCTTGACACTTAGATTTCTACTTGAAAAAACTTTCTAAGTCTTAGTAGTCAATTTTATTTACCACGATTATTTGAGCACTGCACTTTATTCACATTATTTTGTTGAGGAACAACACACATAGAGTTGTGATGTTATCCTGGCACTACTTGGTCAGGAGAGGTTTTGAGTATTCACCAACTCCCATATGATTAAAATCCACCAATTGGGTGGTCTGATGGGATTTACACAAACCTCTGCGACTCAGCAGTCCTTTACGCCTACACTTACATCCAATTGTTTCGCAGTCATCTGTTTAGACACACACCACCTCGCAGACCTGGTCTACTCTTTTGAGTGTTATGTATTATTAGTATGGGGAGTGAGTAGACAGGTCGTTAAACGTTCCCCTCGACCCTCCACACCTTTTGTTTTTTGGTTTTAGACATATTTATGTCACATAATGGGTCTTTAGACATAATTAGATTATCCATGGCCTTATTATAGACACTTTCTGCAGGTAGCCCTACGCCCGTCGGCCCAATCCCACCCTGCTCCCCCTCGGGCAGACGAGCTGTGACCTGTCAGTCATTAACATTTAGTGAGCTAAGTGGTAAGAATCTATTAAAAGTAAATAGACCAAAGTTTGGCTGGGGTATAACTACTGGTTTAGTTCTACATAGCTCCTGATCCCCTCCTATTTTGGGTGAGGGTCTTAAATATCTATAGGAGAATCTGAGGAGCAGGAGAGAAGCAATACGATCTTTATCTTCCAGATATCTTCCAGAGAGGTTTGGGCCCAGTAAGGATTCTTAAAATTAATAATTATGCAGTCACCATGCAAGGTTTTTCTTAAGGGCCTGATCCAGTTCACTCTCCTGGTCAAGAGTATCTCGTCACCGCGACCCACAGGAAAATCACAATTTTGGTTTAGCCAGTGCACCACTTTATTATTAAGAGTGTCATGCTTTTCTTTTTGGCCCATCTCTATTGGTGGTACATTTACCAATACTGCCACGTTTGGACAGCATTCTGGGGGTAAATTAATAGGCAAGTCAGTTTGTCCCTCTTGCTCCTCCCCCTCCTTGGGTTTGTTGGGGGCCTGTGTTGACTCTTTACTTATAAACCTGTCCCCTCTATTATTGCATGAATATCTACTCTGTGTCGCTTTCTGTCTGGGGCCTGTTGAAATCATATTAGCACCTAACGTGTGTGCTAGGTTGATGATACCTCGTCCTTCACCATTCCTATTAAGGCTATTGGAGTTGCTTGTAATAGTAGATGTAGTGTTTTCTATGGCTTTATTTAAGCCTAGTTTAGGATGCTCATTATGTCCCCCCTGTGGCCCATTTGCATTCTCCCTTGAGTGCCCACTGATATGTTTTAATGTATTGCTAAGTTTAGTGACTTCTCCATTAAGTTTAAGTAGTTTATCAAATAGTGATTTAATTGATACCTCCAATTTTTGTGTCAGAAGAGCTACAATATAATTAGCTTGGTCGTTGGACAGGGTGCCTGAGTCGGGGAATTTCTCAGGTACCTTAGCAGTGGAATTCGATGGAGGGCCTTTTTTTAGTTTTGCTAATGGTCCCTGTTTTAGCTTGGCCTTTCCTACAATTCCTTCTCCTTTTTGGGGTCGGTGAGTCACTAAGTGATGCCGATCGTGGTACCTCTGCTTGCAGTGATAAATCTTGATCAGGGGCAGAGGTCCCCGAATTCGCAAGAGGGGTAGGTTCTTGCTCATTGCTCACGGTGCCCTCTACTTCCTGGCCCGCTAATTCCTCTATCCCGGTACCTACACCTAATGATAAGCGGCACTCCACCCTGTCAATTTCAACATGGATGGCGCTAACCGCATTGACTAGGTAAGCATCAATAGTCGAGCACGATGAGTCAGCTGCATTTTTAGGGGTTTTTAATAGCTTGCGTTTCGGCATTCTTATACTATGTAATATGCCACAGAATCCAAGGATAGGCACAACAAAGGGGACCTAGGTTGTCCTCTGAGGCGGATAAGTTACAATTGCTAAGAACTACATAACAGCTAAAAAATCGAAATACATACAAATATATCCCATGACCTAATGTAGTGGGGTGGTAAGATCGCTATGTTAATATCATAAATTATCATAAAGTGCTAAGTGCTGGTGGTATAGAATACATAAAGTGCCAAATACTGGGAATACAAATACTAGGGCCAGGAGGCCAAGACCACATAGAAATATAACACAGTCACTAGAATTATTCTCACACTACAGACTTAAAAGGGCCATATTACTGCATTGATTGTCTCACTGCTGTTCAGCCCTTTGAAGAAATTCAAACTGTTCAAGTAAGGTCCGGATTCAGTTTGCCCAGATGCTGTTCAGGCTGTTACCCGGGCGCGAGATTCTGAGGTCAAATAGTGTGGCCCTGCCCTGTCACGGTCTGGCGCGGACGGGCCCGCCTTTGGCCCGGGCTTGGCCCGGGCCCGCCCACACGCGTCCCCCACCTCAGGAGCCCCGGTCAGGGATTTAAAGCGCTGGGTGGCTGACGCGCTGTGGGCATTGGCAGCTGCGCAACGGTGCTCAAAACCGCTTGGGACACTGGAGGTGTAGTTCCGATGGTCTCCCGGTCCCGGTCTGCTTCCTCCTCCTCGCACAGCCCCCCCAGCAGGGCCTGTAACTGTAGTAACGGAGCCACCCGGCCCGTCCTTACACGCATGCACCTCAGGGGCGGGTTAGCCCCTGGGTATAAATAAACGGGCGCGAGACCGCTCGGGTTCTTCGGCCCATTGCCAGAAGCTAGTGTGTGTGTCATTGTGTACACTGTTTTAGGTAGGCCCCACTATGAGGCCTAGGTCATCACCGCCCCTCTACTGTCACCACACTGTCGACGAGGCGGGTCTTGTCCCACGCCTCGCCCCCGCGAAAGTGTACCGACGGACGTGCCTTCTGCCTGGAGGGCTCGCGCCTGCCGCGCTTGAGCCCTCGGTATGAGGCCGGTTGTCGCGGGTGCCCACCCCGCTGCCCTGACTTCCGGCCACCCTGCTTGCTGCCGAGTGACCCGGGAGAGAGTGTTGCGCCAGGCCGTGGTGCTGAGGTGAGCCCCGGAGGGGATTGCGGCCTGCGCGTGTGCAGCCCTGCCCAGTCCGAAGCTCCGGTACAGGCCATACCGCGACCGCATCGCTGAGCGGGCGGAATCGAGCTCAGGGCCAGCCGCTGCAAGTGTGAGGCCCTCGGCGCATCGGGGGGAGGGATTCGGCCCTTGCGCCTCTCCTGCGCCTGTCAGCCACCTGCTCAGCCCTCCGCGTATCGGGGGCACAGTCGGCCCCCGCGCGCGCCCCCCCCCACGCTTGACGAGCCGCAAAGGAGGAGAGATAGCATTCACACAGCTGGCCCCCCCCCCTGCACGTGGAAGGCCCTGCTCAGGCCCTGCTAGGGAGAAAAGCAGCACAACACCAACAGTGCCCACCACCTCCAGGCCTACCACACCTCGAGGTCTCAAGGCCTGCCACACCTCAAGACACCAGGCCTACGTCATTGCGAGACACAAACCCCCAGCACAGCACGTGCGCAGCAGCGCTCAAAGAGGAAGTTCACCAGCGCCTTCAGCCTGGCTCATCCTGCACAGGCCCAACCTCAAGACTGGCACTGCCCACTGATAGGAGGCCCCTGGGACCACACACTGTGCCACGCAGCGCAAGCCATAGTGCGACACTCCGCGGAGAAGCCCCGCCCACCTGCCTCAAAGTGAGGCAAATCTCAGCACGACCAGTGTCTACCATGTGCCAACCCACCAAACAGCATGAGCGTGCAGCCAGCGGGAAACGGAGGCGCTGCAGCTGCGCCAGCAACGCAGCAGGCCCCACAATAGGCGGGGCCTCAGGCTGCTGCGCCACCTCAAGTCGGCGCAAATGCCGCGAGCCCGGCCGTAGCCACCACACCATCCCCTCCCGGACATGGGCTAGCAGCCCCCCTCCCAACGTTCAGCGAACTCTCTGACCCATTCACAGCGGCAGCGCGATGGAGCTTGTGGATAGGAAGACTCGACCACTACTTCATAGGAGTCAGAGAGACGGATGGGAGAGTAAAACGCTCGTTGCTGATGTGCTATGGAGGTGACGAACTCCATGAACTATTCGAGACGCTGCCGGACAGAGGCGAAGCCGAGGACTACGACGCGGCGGTCACTGCGTTAAATCGATACTTTGACCCGAGGGTAAATGTTGACTACGAATGGTTTAAGCTGCGCCAGGCGCGCCAAGGTGAATCGGAATCCATCGACACATTCTACGCTAGGCTGAGGAAACTTGTGATAGCCTGCGAGCTGCAGGACCAAAGACTAGAGATATGTGCGCAACTCATCCAGGGTTGCAGGTCAGTGCAACTCAGACGCCTCATCCTCAGGCAACCGCGGATATCTTTAGATGAAATCCTCGTTCTGGAAAGATCGTATGAGCTCTCCAATGCCAGGGCAGATGAGATGCAGGCTGCTCTAAACCATCCCGGAGTGGCGGCAAAGGCCCCAACCATCAAAGAAGAACAGGTGGATGTGATCCGCTGACGACCACCAGCCCAGAGAGGGAATGCCCCGACAACGCCATGCGCGGCGTGTGGAAACTGCGGCATGGACCACCCGGCAGGAGGGAGATGTTTCGTGAAAGGCAAGATATGCTCGAACTGTGGAAAGCCAAACCACTTCGCGAAAGTGTGCCGCAGCAGCGGCGGTGGACGCCCAGGATCAAGTGCGAGAGGCCCCGCCCATGCCGTACGACAGTTGTCGCTGGAAGACCCGGGACCCTGCAGCGACACTGCACGGTCGGCGTTTCACCTGGAAGATGATGATGACGAAGTCTTCTTTGTGTCATTCATAGGAAGGGAAGGGTCAAGGAGGAGGCCGCCCCCCATGTGTGAGATCACCATAGCCTGCTCCCCGGTGCAAGCGCTGATAGACACGGGGGCATCGGTGAATGTGATGGACAGCGTCCAATATGAAAAACTGTCTCCACGTCCGACGCTATCGCCATCAAAGGCCAAAATATATACCTACGACAGCGACGACCCGCTTCCCCTGCGAGGAGTGATAGAAGTGGTGGCTGCCTGCAATGACCAGGAGGTGAGGACAAGGTTCCATGTGACTGGAGGAAGACGTGGCACGCTGCTCAGCTGCCATACAGCCGAAGATCTCCAACTAGTGTTCTTTGCACGACAAGTGAATGAGCTGCACGCGGACGCGATGCTGAGGGACTTCCCTGCCTTATTTCAAGGACTCGGCCGCCTAAAAGGGAAGACTTTCAAACTCCATGTGGACCACACTGTAAGGCCAACAGCGTTGAGGCACAGACCGGTGCCGTTTCATCTACGACCACAGGTAGAGGAGGAGTTGAGGAAGCTCGAGGAATTAGGAGTCATAGAGAAGGTGTCGGGCCCGACACCCTGGGTTTCGCCTCTTGTGGTCGCACCGAAACCCAAACAACCTGGTGCCATACGCCTATGCGTGGACATGCGCCTACGCAATAAAGCGGTAAAAAGGGAGAGACACCTGACGCCCACGATGGACGACATCATAGCAGACCTGAACGGAGCTCGTGGTTTTTCGAAACTGGATCTGAATGCCATGTACCACCAGCTCGAGCTACACCCAGATAGCCGCAGCATAACCACATTCTCTACGCACGTCGGCCTTTGACGGTACAAGCGGTTAAGCTTTGGCGTGTCATCGGCCATGGAAGTTTTCCAGAACGCCATTAGAGAGACACTGTCAGGATTTTCCGGAGTGATAAACCTGAGCGACGACATCCTAGTCTTCTCGAAGACGCTCGAAGAACATCATGTACACCTCCGCGCCACCCTGCAACGCCTGGCTGATCATGGCCTCACCCTACATCGGGCCAAGTGCTCCTTTTACAAGGAGTCGGTGGAATTCTTTGGGTACATATTCTCGAGGGATGGGCTCCAGGTAGACCCGAAAAGGCAGAAGCAATCAGGTCGGCGCCGAAACCAACATCGGCAACTGAGGTCAGAAGCTTTTTAGGGATAGCTACGTACTGTGGCCGCTTCATCCCTAGTTTGGCGTCCCTCTCGGAACCCCTCCGCATGCTGACCAAGGCTGGACAACCATGGACATGGTCTGCGAGGGAGGATGAGGCGTTCACGGCTGTCAAGGACGCGCCTATCGACGACAAGGTCATGGCATACTTCAGGCCACACCGGCGCACAGAAGTAGTTGTGGATGCAAGCCCGGTTGGTCTCGGGGCTGTCCTCATGCAGGAGACGGAAGCACATGAATGGGTGCCCGCGGCACACGCCAGTCGGGCATTGACGGCGACCGAAATGAGGTATGCACAGATCGAACGGGAGGCCCTGGCGATCAAGTGGGCGTGTCAACACTTCCTCCTATACCTATATGGACATGAGTTCAAGGTTGTCACAGACCACAAACCCTTGGTGCCCTTTTTTGCAGGGATGGCCAGACTTGCTCCTCCCCTCAGCGAGTGGTTGGCCGTACAACTACAGACCTATCGTTTCGAGGTCATCTACCGCCCTGGGGCGGACAACCCGGCGGATTTCTTATCGAGACACCCTGGCTCAGCTGCCACAGACCTGGGGACGGAGGACACAGAAGAGGTAGAAAAGTTCGTGAAGATGCTGTCGCAGGAGGCGTGCAGCTGGAAATCATCGGGAAGGCCACAAATGAAGATGAGTGCCTCAACCGAGTGAAGGCCACGTTGACAAACCGCAACTGGAAACACTTCCTAGACGGGGCCAGTGCCCTCACGGCCGCGGAACAACAGTCAAGACAACAAATGTGGAGGGCCTAGAGTGAGCACGGCCTAGTCCTCCGTGGCACGGCGATTGTGATTCCATACAGTCTACAGAAAGACGTAGTACGCCTGGCTCACCAAGGCCATCAAGGGGTGTCGAAGACAAAGGCATGGCTGCGCAGTAAAGTATGGTTCCCGGCATGGACTCGGCGGTAGAAGAAGAAATAAGTAACTGCCACTCGTGCACCATCACGGGTAAGGACCCGGCCCCTCATCCGGTGATTACCGAGGACCCCTGTCAAGAGCTGTGGTCGAAACTCAGCATAGACTTTGGATCCTTCCCAGACAGACGCCACACGCTTGTGGTGATAGACGCCTACCCACGATTTCCGGTAGTGGAGGTGGTACCCTCCACTGCGTTTTTGCACGTGAGAAAGGCGATGGAAAAGATTTTCGCCATGATGGGTCTGCCCGAGGAAATAAAATCAGACAGCGTTCCACCTTTCCAAGGAAAAGACTTCCAGGCATATCTGACTGCAAGAGGGATACATCACAGGAAAGTCACCCCGCAATGGCCTCAAGCGAACGGCGAGGTCGAGAGGTTCATGAGAACTTTGAACCGCACCCTCCAAATTGGAGTTGAGAAAGGAGAAGACGCAGAAGAATGCATGTCCCAGTTCCTGAGCGCATACCGGCAAACACCCCACTCCACCACTCGTGTGCCCCGGCGAATCTGCTGTTCAAGAAAGTGCCAAGAGACTGTATGCCAACGGTACCATCATGGTGCCCGCCAGAACTGGACCAAAATGCCACTCAAGATAGGAGGAGGTGCAACAACGAAAAGGCCAGTCGGGCTCGGAGAGCCCAACCCAGGTCCCTGGTGGTCGGTGACAAGGTTGTCCTCAAAAACAGACATCCCAACTGGAAGTATGATACCGCCTATGAACCCGAGGTGTGGGAGATCGTTAACGTCCAAGGCACCATGATATCCGCAACCCGAGGCACGAGAGCAGTGACACGGAATGTGTCATGGTTCAAGCGTGTCCCCCAAGGGCGTGAAGAGGCCAGTCAAACATCTGAGGATGCGGAGCATGCAGGTAATGATCAGGTGGACAACGAGATGCTGACAAGCCAGCGCAAAGGGGAAACGTCCCCGCCAAGACCTGAACCCGAAAGGAATGATATCACGGAGAGCACCCCAGCAGAAACCCGGGACCTAGCAGAGCAGCCCAAAGGTGACGGAGAGTCATCGGAGCCAAAGGTACCATCTCAGGCCAAACCCGACTCCCAGCCAGAGACTGAGAGACTATGCCTGCGAACTGGGTTCCCTCAAGAAAGTCCCATGACCTGGACTATTGATCTGTGAGTTTGGAGGGATGTAGTAACGGAGCCACCCGGCCCGTCCTTACACGCACACACGCACGCATGCACCTCAGGGGCGGGTTAGCCCCTGGGTATAAATAAACGGGCACGAGACCGCTCGGGGTCTTCGGCCCTAGCCAGCAGCTAGTGTGTGTGTCATTGTGTACACTGTTTTAGGTAGGCCCCACTACGAGGCCTAGGTCATCACCGCCCCTCTACGGTCACCACAGTAACAGCATGTGCAGAGATGCAGTATCAGGGTGTCCCGCGCTGCGGGAGCCCCCGTCAGGGATTTACAGCGCTGGGTGGCTGACGCGCTGTTGGCATTGGCGGCTGCGCGCCGGCGCTCAAAACCGATTTGGACACTGCCAGGTGTAGTTCCTCCGGTCTCCCGGTCTGCTTCCTCCTCCTCTCACAGCCACCCCCAGCAGGGCCGGTAACAGCAGGTGCAAAGATGCAGTATCAGGGCGTCCCCGTCAGTGTGTCAAGCAAGGGAATAGCCCATTTGACTGCTTTTTGAATTACAAACTACAACAATAATCAGGATTCAGTGAGCCCGGTACTATGGCACCTGCTGCACCAAACAAAGGCCCCTGCTTGTATCCAAAGTGAAGTTTTAAAGAGGTGGGTACAGAGAAGAGGTGCAGAGCTTTACTTGTTGTCAACTTTGCAACAGCGAAGGAAGAGAAAACAGTAAAATCTTATGTGGAAAGAATAGTTTGTTTCTCAGCTCTGGTAGGCGCCACTGTGAACAGGGTTCATCAACTCTCTGGGGCGACAGGGGGGGGGGGGCAGGATCCCTGCATTCCAAAGCTAGAGGGCAATCCCTCTCAGGGCACGTGCAGGAATCCAAATCATAAGATTTACCTCAATACATTCCAGTCTTCAGGGCCACTTGGGACCGTCCCAGGCACATTTCGAGAAACTGCCTCAAGTACTGTAAAGGGATGAACTATCACCAGTATATTGCCAAGGCAGTGCATATATGGAGGGATATGGAGGGATATGTGGAGGGGAAGAGGCAACTTTCCCAGCCGAAAATGTTATCTTTTTGCGACAGCACCTTCTCTAATGCACCAGAATCAAATGAAAGTTAACAGAACTAAATCATAAAATAGCTCAAACTTGTGAATTTGGATCCCTGGATTCCTGCAGCCATTTCGGGCTGTGAAGGAGGCCCCTGATCTCAACACAGCTTTCAGACCACCGTCTAAACTTTGACCACGAAGGTGAGAAGGACACTGCCCACGTTCATTTTCTTGTAGGTATGATCTTCCTGGCTCTCGAAAGGTTTGGGCACCATATTAGAAGGGGTTGCCAAATCCTATTTTGTTGTTTTATGTATTTGCTTTCTCATGTTTATTTTAGTTTGATTTGATTTACCAGTATAATGCTGCAAAAGCGTAACCAGATACAGGGTTAAGGGGTTTGCTGAACCCTAGTTCCAATAATTGTTTGTCCACCTGTTTCTTCCTGATCCTGCTCGGATCTCGCTCAGTCTGGACCAGTGCCACGCCCCCTTACTCAAGCAGGCTATTTCAATAACCTAGGAAGATCAATCATCCCAGTGGCGGCTCACAGCAGTAACGCTGTGAGGCGGGGAGGCGAGGCGGGCCGCGGGCGGGCTGGTTGGGGGGCTAGTAGAGTCTGACATACGTAGGTAAAGGTAAATGTAAATAAATAAATATCTGTCATCGTATGTCGGACTCTACTATACCCCACCCAGCCTCGCCCGCCTTCCCGCCCCACAATGTTACCGCTGCGAGCCGGCACTGCATCCGAACCAGATTTGGTTAAAGCGCTACCAGCAGGCTACATCATACTTAAGGCAGACAGAATAGGAAAACGCGGGGAAGAGGTAGCAATAGCCCACAGAGACCACCTGGCAGTTGCAGGTGTGCAGGTTAAAGGAACCACAACGGAAGTTGCAATGCTCTTATTTAAGACTGAACTCAGTAACCAATACACATTTTAAGGACTGTTGATTTATCGTCCATCAGGCTCAAAAGGCATTTTTGAGATAAGAATAATAATTACCCGGTAGTTGTAAAGCGCGAACAAATCACCCCTTAGGGCCTCAAGGTGCTGTGGGCCATCAGAAAGATTAGGCAAGCTATTGCCCAGAGTCACATGGTGCTGGGCTGAGCTATCGCCAGAGCCAGGGATTAAACCGTGAGCCTCGTGCTCCGGAGTCAGCTGCCCTGGCCGCTGTGCCACACCTCTCCTCCTAGATAGTGTCAGTCCTTTTATTGAAGATACTATCAACACATCAGATTTTACAATTTTAGGAGATTTAAATTTCTATTTAGAAACATTGGATGACCATGACACTGCTTTGTTAATTGATATAACGAATAGTTTTCAGCTAATAAAAAAGGTCCTTCACCCCACACATGTAGCAGGGCATATGCTGAATGGCATCTTTACTAATAACCCACTGGTGGACATCTTAGAGACCTTACCGGTTCTGTGGTCAGGCCACAAGGCAGTTATATTTGAGATTAACATCACTCATTCGCAACTGAAATCATATAAGAATCCCTCTGCTATTAAGGGGCGGTCCTGGAATAAGGTAGACCCCCTCAGCACTCCATGAAACCCTCTTTAACACTAAACATCCTGTTGCTCTAGATGTTAATCAAGCAGTACAACAGTACTCTTCGTGAACCAGCATTGTGGTGGACTCCTTAGCACCTCTGAAAACCTTTTCCAACTGGTGGAAAAGTCAGTCCGAACCCCTGTTCACAGATAAACTTAGAACAGAAAAGCAACTTGCTGAAAAAAGGAAAGGCAATGGAGATCTTAATACAACCCCCAGGATGAACATATGTATGTCCAAACCATATCTGATTTTTTTTAAAATGAACCTTAAAGAGAAGAGGAATTACTTCTCACAAATTTTATTATCTACAAATTCGTGCAGAGAACTTTTCCGTACAGTAAAACACGTAGCCAAATTTTCAGACCCTACTAATGACTAATGCAGCCAAGACCTCTGTAGCTCCTTAGCAAAATTCTTCAAAGTCGAAGACATCTATAAATTCTTTTCTACCAGTAGTTCTTTAGATGAAACCACTGATGAACACTGAGATCTCATGTCCACCAAACACTCTAGAAGTTGTTTCTCTTCTGAAGCTTGCTCCATAGCTGACACCTGTCCTCCATGGATAATTCATCTAGCGCCTGTAGTCATAAGTGACCAACTCACTAAAATTCTTTATGCTATTATCAGGGGCGGCTGGTGACATTTGAAAGTGGTGAGGCGTAAACTAATTTGCATATTGCACCGCAGCGATCGAGCGCAGCGAGCGAGCCCGAACCACCTTGCATCCATCCATACATCATTCATGCATCCACTCATCTATCCACCCACCCACCCTGCATCCATACATCATTCATTCATGCATCCACCCATCCATCCATCATGCATCCACCCATCATGCATGCATCCATCCATACATCATTCATGCATCCACCCATCCATCCACCCACCCACCCTGCATCCATACATCATTCATTCATGCATCCACCCATTCATCCATCATGCATCCACCCATCATGCATGCATCCATCCATACATCATTCATGCATCCACCCATCCATCCACCCACCCATCCTGCATCCATACATCATTCATTCATGCACCCACCCATCCATCCATCCACCCATCCATCCATCATGCATCCACCCATCATGCATGCATCCATCCATACATCATTCATGCATCCATCCATCCACCCATCCATCCATCATGCATCCACCCATCATGCATGCATCCATCCATACATCCATACATCATTCATGCATCCACCCATCCTGCATCCATACATCATTCATTCATGCATCCACCCATCCACCCACCCATCCATCCTGCATCCATCATTCATGCATCCATCCACCCATCATGCATGCATCCATCCATGCACCCATCCACCCACCCATCCACCGAACAATCATTAATGCACCCACCCTGCATCCATCCATCATTCATGTATTTTTATGACCATATAAAAATAAATTATGGACTCTAACAAGCCTTTAGGATCGATGTTGAAGGATGTGCCAGTTTACATATTACATCACCCCTACCTTTTTATGCTGGAAACCTTCTACCGCCCATGTATTTGCCATCCTGTAAGCCCTAGGTATGTACTATACAAATTCACATACAAACATACACCAACATGCATGCAATAATAAATGCATATATCATGCTATTCCTCCTCTACCGTTTGTTAACATTTTGAAATTTTATAACCTTAGTTCAAAGAGTACATTATATTTGTGGTGACAAAGTTGTTAACTCATTTTCTGGAAAATGTTTATAAAATGAAATCTGTTGAAGGCTGTTGTTGCAACTATCAAAATAGAAATTCTGAGAATTTTTACATTTCCAAAACCCAATGCCGTGAAATAAACGGGTGACCTGGAATAGACGCACACATTTCTGCAGCAGATGCTTTAACACACTTAACTATCTCAAGTCATTTGTGCAAGCTAGTTTACTGGCACACCGAAAAAAACACACTCTTACCTTGCTGCCGGTCCCGCACATGTCACAGGCTCACAGCGCCCCTGGCCAATCCTGGCGCCAGGGGCACATGTACCCTCTCGCCCGCAGCACGCCCATTAGGGCTCCTGATGGGCATGCGCAACGCCGCCAAAACACAAGTGCGCATGCGTGGGCACGGGTAAAATTTCACCCTCCGTCCCCACGCATGCATACTTGTGTTGCCGTCTGTACAATCATGTCAATGAATCAACATGACGCCCGCCCGGCGGTCTGACGTCATGTTGATTCATTGACATGATTGTCATGAGGGAGCTGCGGGCGGCGTCGGGCAGGGGGGGCTACGCCCCCACGCCCCAATGGACGAACCGCGCCTGGCTATTATAATGACAGGACTCTTCCCCGCTGACTGGAAAACGGCTTCCATCCTTCCACTGCTGAAAATATCTTACTTTGATCCAGCTGAACCAAGCAGGCAAATTGCTAGGTTATCCTTTCCTGCTAAAGTACTAGAAAGAGCACTAAACATGAAACTAATATCTTTCATAAATAATAACAGTCTGCTAGATTCAACTCAGTTTGGATTACAAGCTGCTCACAGCACGGAGACTGCAGTAGTTGCAGTCTTTGAGGAATTACGATTGATATTGGATGAAGGTGGAAGGCTGCGTTGATCTTATTGGATCTATCAGCAACCTTCAATACAGTCCATTATGACAATCTTATCAACCGACTTTCAGATAGTGGAATAAAGGGGGTAGCACGAAAAACACTTAAATCCCTTCTGTCAGACAGAGTTCAACATGTAACAATAGGATCCTTTTCCTCAGACCCTTATAGGCTACCATGTGGAGTACTGCAGGGCTCATCCTTGAGTCCCATCCTTCTTAATTTATATGTAGCACCACTGGCTGGGTTAATAAAATCCAGTGTTGCCTCAGTCATTTCAAATGCCAACAATACCCAGTTAATTGTCACAATTTCCAGCAATCCAAATGAAATCAGCAGAAACTTTAATAGCTGCATGGATCAAATCAATAAATGGATGAAAGCCAATTGCCTACGGCTGAACTCTGGGAAGACAACGGTCCTTCTCCTGGGGAATGACATCTCATTTTGGACACCCAACTGGTGGACAACTGATATGCCCCCCATATCTGTGAAGAAAGTCAAGAACTTAGGGGTCATTTTTGATGATATATTGACGTTTAAGGACCACATTAATACCTTAACATAATCGGGATTTTTCATCCTAACAATGATCAGGAAGATATGTCCTTTCATTCCCTTAGATCTTCACAAGACAGTATTTACTGCACTGCCCTTGACCAGACTGGACTATGGCAATGGCTTATTCCTTAAGATTAAGAAACAACGAATAATGAAACTACATAAGCTTCAGAATGCGGCCGCAAGAATGCTCTTAGGCATTCCTAAATACAAATCAGTCTCCCAATTGATTAAATTACACTTGCTCCCAACTCACAAAATGATCCAGTTCAAATCTCTATGCTTAGCTCTTAAAGTGCTGCATTACATTGGCCCAGATTTTCTAAAAAAACGTTTCATTTGGTACCTCCCATCAAGACACTTAGGGGGGTCATTAGGATGACGGGCGGACTTAGTCCGCCCACCATCCTATCAGGACTAGGGACTGCCCGCCATAAGAGCGGGGGTCCCGTGGGTGGTATTAGGATGCGGCCGCCACAGTGGCGGCCGCATCCTGCATTTATAACATTGTGTCGGGCGGTGCTCTCTGCACTGCCCACCACAATGCCATAAATGCATGTATGCATTTGCATACACAATGCGGCAGGCACCACGCGGTGCCTACTGCAGTGTATATGCAAATGCAGGGGGGTACCACAGGTACCCCCCGTGTGCACCTCCCACCCCTCCTTCACTTTGGGGGCTCGCAGGGGGCCCCCAAAGTGAAGACCGCATGTCTTTCCATGGCGGCATTGAAAACTGCCCATCATAATATGGCTGGCGGTGTCTGATAGACACCGCCACCATATTATTCCTTGCGGCCGGGGCGGAAAAGCGGCGGACGGTCTTTCCGTCCGCCGAGGTCCCCCCCGCCATACTAATATGGCGGGTGGGGGAAACGAGTGTAGATGTCGGGTGGATTGCCCCCGCCAGGCTGGCAGTGGATACCGCCAGCCTGGCTGGGGCAATCCGCCCGACATCATAATGGGCCCCATAGGATCTTACAGTGCCAAACACCTTATGGTCCCCAGATTAAAAAGAACTCAGTGGGGTGGGCGTAGATTCATTGCTGAAGCAGCAAGACTTTGGAACTTCCTTCCCATGTACCAGAGGCAGCTCAAATCTCGTCTCCTTCGGGAAGTCACTAAAAACTTGGCTCTTTAACAACTAGTCAATCTACATGTAGAACCTCTCTGTGCCGAAAGCAGTGCCTAAACACCCCTGGCCATTCGAGGACTTTATCAAATTTAAATTAAATCACCTCATTTTAATAGCAGTCCATTGTTTCAAAGGGTGCATTTCATCATGGAATTGGGGCAGCGGTAGTAGGTAGGTCCGTTGAATGGTAAAGACGACCGCTTCGCATTTATCAATATGAAAATGTTGCTAATGTGCCAGAATCTGGAGCCTCCCCTGTTCTCTTCTCCACTTCAACCTCATGATTATTTTACTTTAAGTACCGTACTTTGCATTTCAGCTAGTGGAAGAGTGAAGTGCTGCTTTGATAAACACCCATTGGTTTTATGAAAAGGCAACCCAAAGGGATTTTCTAATGTTTTTCTTCCCAGAAAGTGAAGGGCCTGTATGCAGAGTCAGCAATGTAACTTGATATATTAGGAATGGTACAAAACATAATCATTGTGCTGTCTTCCAAAGAACCCTCTTTCAGTTTTAAATATGTAATTATGTGTCGGATGTTGAGAGAATCCCAGCTGTGCCTCATTGAGTATAATAGTAAAATTGTTAATTAAAAATCAGTTTGGGGAGTTAAGATTTACTACCTTTTCAAGCTAAAAAGTAGAGATTTCTGTACTTAGAATTCGGTAAAACATTGCCAAACACTGCTGCCTTCAATTAGGGGTAACTGTCTTGCCAGAGAAATAGGAGGATTGGACGCGTTTTCAAGACAGGCCCTTCCTATAATCATATTAGAGAGTGGGTACAGTAAGTAAGGAGAGGAGAAGAGTTTCCTTAAAATGAAAGAACATGGAACGCCTCTTCTCAGCCTAGAAATAAAACAATATTATTGAAGCATTTTACTAGTATGCATTTCTATCTATGCTTACTGCTGTATCAAAATGAAGGCAAATGTACTGGGGTGAGGCTTTCTCCGCCTTGGGATTGTCTGTGAATACATCGTGGTAATCGGTTTGCCTCATCTTATCTTTGCCTTTTTAAGTGGACTTCGACTACAATGTCTTATGGCTCTTACTGTTGTGATCTCTGAGGAATCCATACCCATTCTCTGCTTTTGCTGACAGCCAAGGGTTGTAGAGGAGGCCGATTACTTCTTAAGTGAGTCAATAGAGTTCAGAGGGATTACTACTGTACAAGATGTTCCTGCCATCAATTATTGTGCTATGTATGCTTGCACATTAACCCCATGCTCGTTCATATCCATGGTTTAAAAATGTTCTGCTTCATATGAACTGCACACACCAGAATTCCACACCTTTGTTAATTTTTTTGATTTTTTTTTAGACTTTGATATTTGTGAGGCCAGTTTTGCTTTGGGATATTGATAACAAGTTATAGGCTACAATAGATTCTAATGCTCTATTCCAGGGGTTTCCAATCTGGGGTACCCACACTCCCCAGGGAGTGCGATATGGCATTGCAGGGGGTGCGACAAAGAGGGGAAGTATGTACTGTATCCATTATAGGAATCAAGCGAGACTTTTGTAGGGGAGGCAAACATCAATCTAACTTTCCTAGGGGTGCAGGGCATAAAAAGGTTTGGGAACCCCTGCTCTAGTCCCTCTCATTCTCCCTTTGTGTTGTCCGAGAAACATGGACATACATTTGGAGACATTGTCATTTCTTTCCATTTTTGTCACTGAAATATATTTCGATAACAGTATATAAGTGAAAAACATATTACAAAATACAGTTAATCGGCATAAGGAAACAACAGGAAGGGATTGGTTAGATGCTGGGTATGGACAGGGCCATAGCCAGGTTTAGAGTTAGGGTGAGGTTTATGGTCAAGGTTATTATTAAGGTCAGCGATAGAGATTTGTTAATATCAGGGAAAGGTTAAAGGTTAGGTTTGGGGGAAGCATCTAGGTTGGGATTGGCATAATGGACATGGTTGGGCTAGTATCAAGATGTCAAGCTGAAAGTTCAGATTAAGGTAGAGTTACAATTTAGCCTCTGGGGGAAATTTAGGGTATGGTTTAGGGCAAGGTTTCAAGATAGTTCCTAACTAAACAAAACATGCTGTAGAATATATACAATGAAATTACAGCAGAAGGGTGGAATGCGTAATTGAAACTCATTTTTGTTTTTCGTTGCAAACATTTTTAAAGAAGCAATATGTTATTGCCTTTTTATGATTGACAAATATTTTCAGAAGGCACTAAGAATTAGCATTGCTTGATTCTGTCCATTGTCAACGATCCCTATTGGACATTTTTGTAGTTACTGTAAAAAAGGCTCACATAAGAGGGTCAGTTGAATGCTCTAATGGACATAAACGTGCACATTTGTTTCATATGTCTATTGCTGAGCCTATTAAGAATTCATATAAGAAACGCCCGGCCTCCTTGTCACTCATCTTCACTGTCACAACTCTGCTACACCAGGATGTGCATATATTTAGGTTTTTTTCCCTGCTTGGTCACTACCTGTTTTAATCTTTTATATTAATGACCTGCAGGTCTGTATTTTAGTGCAATGTGAGCTGCTGCTGTAGCCATTTTTTATTCAGATCCACTTATACCATAAAATTATTCTCTTTTTTGTTTTATATAGCGCGAACCTGTCACTGTCTCACTGTCCTACACGCAATCTCCGATTAGCTCATCGCGATTTGCTGGTCACCCCCAAGAGCAAAACTAAGAGATTCGGCGGCCGTCGTCTCTCCTATCTAGCTCCTGTGCTTTGGAACCTCCTTCCTCTCCCAATCAAATCCTCCCCTTCCCTCCTGAACTTCAGAAAAATGTTAAAAACCCACCTGTTCCCCATCCTTGGTTAGTACTCTGTCTCCTATGCTCCCCCCTCATCTGCTCTGTCTATCAGCGCCAGGAAGCTTCGGTGTCAGCGCGCTTTATAAATTGCATTTAACATAACATAACATAACCAGACCCAAAGGTAACAGAGCGCTACATGTTTACAGTGGTGTTACAGAGAGACACGTTCATTTTTTGTTAGGCACTGGGGAGATGAAGGGATTTGTGCAGAATCACAGGAAGTTTAGGTCCCTGTGGAGACTCGAACCCTGTTCCTCAGCTTCGAGGTCGACCCCTCTAGACTATAAGCCACATCCTATCCCTTCTGCTGTTGAGAATGAGAAATTTAGCGGCAGGTAGGTTATAGATTGATTGTTTGAATCACATGAATGATTGAATAAACGAAAACTAAACCATAGTGGTAAGTTTTTAGGCTATCACGCTGGTTGGGAGCCTTGCTACACAATTTCTATGGGATAAAGTTTCTTGCCTTAAAGCACAGTCTCACTTGCTGTTTGTGAGTTTCACTTATTAAAGAATGTGAGTCTTACACCCATGTGCACAGTGTCTGTGATTGGGTTTACCTGTCACACCATGGTTCCCCTTCTCCCTCATTAGCTGTGAATCCCATGTCATGGGGCTCGGTTTCATGGATATATTTTTCACTTTCTAGAGCAAAGGGACACTCACAGTCTGCTTGATATCTCGCAGCATAGCCTTGTCCAATGGGTGTGAGCCGCATGCCTGGTGAGCACTCATTGTATGTGACTGCGAGTCCCAATGTCCAAGATATAGATTCTCATTTTGTTTCTGTGAATACCATCCCTTAGATCACTGTCACACTCATGAATCATTAGGTGTTACTCACGCTTCATAGAGCAGTCTCATGCTTAACATTCCTCCATAGGCTGATTAATCTTCAGAGTTATACGCAGAGGAATTTGGCCAACAGTCCTTAAATCTCACTCCAGTTGTCTCTTGGACTTGATACCACTGTTAAATAATTACAAGGGGGCTACAGCCCATATATGTAGCCAGGTGTTCTATTGATGCTGTGCTTTTGGGGTGAAAACGAGATTAAAAACAGAGATGAATAATGAAAAGAGGTAGTAAGAGAAGGCAGTGTGAATAAAAACAATGGAGATTGTAGGGGGAAAAGGGACTCACAGGGACAAAAGAAGAAGAATGTAAGGAAACTGAGTGAATATACAAGGGGAAAGGCTACAAAGAAGGAAGCACAGGAGAAGGACAAAAAGAGACAGTGGCGCGATGGCTCCTCCACTATGGCGGAGGAGCGTTGCCACACTGCCCGCAGAGGCAAATGAAAAATAAAGTGACCTTAATGCAGATCATTTTATTTTACGTCCTACGGCTGAGTCTTGAGTGGCGGGCCAAAGCACTGCAGCAGGGGAGGAGAAGTGGTGGGCCCTGCTGTCAGTGCACATGAGGGTTTGGCCAGCAGTCTCAGGCCGGCCAAACTGTCATGCACACTGACATCTCTCAAACCCAACTGTATTGCTGGGTGGAGAGATCTGCATCCACATGATCCAACTCCTGATGGGCGCAAAACCAGTGCGCTCTACCCAATCCTTACGCTGCTCTCTTGGTTAGAGCATATTACAGTAAACAGGGTTGACCCAAAGAAAGTCACAGGGACCTGGGTAATTAGTGTTATGGACAGGGGGTCCCGGATGAAAAGAACAAATTGTCTCCATTAAGAAATATTAAAGCAAAAAGTCAAAAGAAAAAACGAAATTAATTCAGAGTACTCTGTTTTTATTCACAGAGTACTCACAGACAACCTTGTAATAGGTTTATGTATCACCAAAGGTTTTGCACTTTTTTCAAATACTTAATTATGCCCACATACATTGCATAGGTGAGGGAGGGGAGTGCCGTGAGGGAATTCAGTGAAAGAAGTGAACAGTAACAAAATACTCATTTGACAAATAGAAAAAGTCTCATTAGTCATTACTTCTCTATACAATCTTAAAAATGGTCCCCTGTAATCAGGGCCACAGGAAAAGAGGCACAAGTCATTACGAAAACATTTATAACCAAACAACCCATGTAGCTGTACAAATCCTGCTGGCGCTGGGAGTTGGTGAGTGAGAAGGAGGGAAGTCTACGTTTCGACCCAATTATATGTAGGGATGTTTGCCCTTACAGCGCGGGTCTTCTTCAGGACAGTGGGGAGCAGTGGGCGGACCTCCTTGAGGAGCAAGAGTGTCGGGCGTGTCGTGAACTGCGCGCTCCAAATCGTCGGACAACGTGTTAATCTCATCGATCGTACATCACTTATGTTTCAGTAGAGAAGATCATAATCTATCTCTGAGCAGAGTTGTAGCGTGGATTGTAGAAAAGCCTCAATCTACCATGGGCCAAAAGACGTCGTTCCAGGCTTGTCGTTAAAACAAATACCAATTAAATGGGTATCGTAGGACAGAAAAAAATCACGGAAAAAATCACGCCGCTAACCGTGAAGGCAAGCAATGCTCTGCAGCCTTAACCAGGAAGTTCTAGCCCCCTCTCATTTCCTGGTTACGGCTGCAGAGCATTGCTTGCCTTCACGGTTCACTTCTTTCACTGAATTCCCTCACAGCACTCCCCTCCCTCACCTATGCAATGTATGTGGGCATAATTAAGTATTTGAAAAAAGTGCAAAACCTTTGGTGATACATAAACCTATTACAAGGTTGTCTGTGAGTACTCTGTGAATAAAAACATGGTACTATGAATTAATTTCGTTTCTCTCTTGGTTAGAGCAGCGTTGGGATTGGCTGCAGGGGAAGCTGTGTTCTTGAGCCTGTGCAAAGAGAAGCCCAGAAGCAGAGTGGCAAGCGGAAGACCAGCAGGTATGTTTTCTTCCCCCGCACTCCCCCCTGAAGTCCTCCCCCCCTGCACTGCCCACCCCACCTCATCACATTTATCTTACATCAGCAGCTACTGGACAGTAAGGAAACACTGAGTTTGCAGAATTAAAATATAAAGTTGGGAAAACAGAAGGGTAGAAAATGAAAAGTAGCAGTGACAGAACACAGGCTGAGTAAGAATCAACGACATTGTAACCCTTTTACTTCCCTAGTTAAAGCAAGCATTGACAGACTTTAAAAGAATGTTGTATGGCAATGCGAAGCATTAAAAGTAAATAGCATGGGAAAGAATATGTATATGTGAGGACTTAAAGAACTGTAAAATAATATTGGTGTAGAATGATTAAAAGGTCAGGTGAAAGTTGCAGTCCAGTCAAGCCTAAGTATCCATGTAGGTTAATGACTGCTCTCCTCCCATCTGTGCTGCTGCCAGAGAAAAACAACATGATACTTTAATAGTATGCCAATGTCATATATGTGTGTCCCTGAAAGTCAAACTCAGGCAGCTGGATAAATAAACAAAAAGACCACAGCTGTGTTGAAGGCAAGCACTTTTTTGTGAAAGCATACAATGTATATCCAACCAAATCATGTACTCCAGGTATCCAACATGTGGACAGAGCCAAAATACCGCTCTAGTGATTTTCACTGCACTGTCAAGCATGGCCATAACCAGAAATTAGTAGTAGCATAGAATCCTACGAGCCCAGCCCAGAGCAAAAGCCAGACTTCGGCAGCAAGGCAGCCTTTCCTTTCACTTCCTTTAACCAATCTATATTGTCAGCTAGGCAACCTTTACAAAATCCTCTCATTTTGCAGCCAAAGAAATAAAACTAAATGCCAGTTACTGAATAAGCAGCAATTTGTCAGCAGGGCCGGACTGGCTACTGGGCATTTTGGCATGCTGCCAAGCTGGGGACTGATGTCACTGCGGTGGGTGCTAATTTTGTTGATGGAGACCTGTGTGTGCTTCTAAATAAACAAAGCAAAACGAATTTCATTCAGGACATGCAGGTCTCCATCAATGAAATCAGCCCCCAGCTCGGCAGCATGCCAAAGCACCCGGTAGCCAGTCTGGTCCTGTTTGTCAGAAGACAAAACCTGACATTTGACCTTTGTCCTTGAAGGAACAGCCAAGGTGACAAGAAAAACACAAAATGTAAAGCCACCTTTATTACTCTGTCACTTTTTGAACTCCAGCATGGTTATTTTTGGGGGTGCTGGGGTGCTGCAGCACCCCTCCTTCCAGAAGCTATGGTAGCTACAGTTCTCTAAGAAAAAAAAATCAACACAGGATGAAAATTGTGTAGGGGGCCGATTCACAGAACTAATCTGAGACAAAATCCTAAACTTACTACTTCTGGTATTCACAGAAGGCACTTAGAATTTTTGGTATTCACAGAAATCACTAACAACTCCTAACTTTACGTCCGCAGTCGGACCGGAATCCCCGCACCCGTACCATACTCTCAGCACCATGACTGTACTCTCCGGCTAGGGCTGTATTCTCCAGCTTGAACCGTAATCGCTGGCTCGGGCCGGATAAAGTGTAAGCAATGGGCTGGAATGCAATTTTTACGAAAAGGATAATTAGGAATGTGTGATAAATGCTAGAGGAGGTCATGAAAAATAGTCTGGACAAGGAAAAGGGTATGGCCAGACACTACATCATAACCCAGAAAAGTTTGATCTTTTGCACCCACTGGCTAAGCGACGCAGGGAAAACGGGTGAGTCAATTTGATGATGGTTTCTTATGTTCCCCCAAAGAAGTATCCCCCCATGAGTTGACGGTGCCTGTATTGCCAAACTATAAATAGAGTACAAGGTTAAAAGCTAAATACGTAATTTAAAGGTTTAAAAATGTAAAAAACTTTAAAAGGCACCATTCGCCTCACAACGGACTGGAAAAGTAGGCTTTTAAAAGCCTATTTCTTTCATTACAATACACCTCATTACAAGTTGGCAGGTACACTAATTTACGATGCAGTATTAGTGATGCAGTAAGTTTTCACACCATATTGTTTTATATATTGCTCCAACTAGTTGCACCCGTTTTTTACTGGCAAACCGTGTTAATGCCAAGTTGTGAATGCTCGCTAATCTGCATTAGGGGTTGGAGAAGAATTCCGCTCCACCGGCAGAGTTCGCGGAGCTTTGCCCACTTTGTGCTCCTCGTGGAGCCCAGAGTTCCGCAAAACTCTGCAAAGTGACGTGGAGCTAAGTCATTGCACTAGAGCAGCTAGCCAATGTTATGAAGGTGTGCGCTTGTGAGAAAATATCGCGCTCTAGACCTCCTCTCAACAAGATTTCTCAACGCAGGTGGTCGATGCAGGTCACGATCAAATCACGTTGAGGAAGCTGCCGTTCACGTTGAGGAAGCTGCTGTTCGAGTAGAATGTCTACTTGAGCGGCAGAAAGTAGCAGCGCCCTCAGGGCTTCTGGCGCTGAAAATCAATACGAGAAGCGCAACTTAACAGACTCTGCTGCTGGCAGAACTCCATGGAGCGTGACAGAGTTCTTCTGGCACTTTGGCAAAGTTCTGCAGAGTAAAACTCTGCGACTCCGGCCGGGTCTAATCTGCACTCAATTTAGAATAGCCAGTGGCAAAATCAGGGTATTTCATCCATTTCAATGGAAAGGGGCCCAGCTCCCCGGGTCCCTACCCCATGATGGCGAGAGCTTGAAAACATCTGCATCATTCAAAGGCAAGTTGGGACCATTCACATTATAGTGTTTTCCCCAACATACCTTTTCAAAATGTATTAGAAATAGTGTATCGTGAATTCTGTAGTATTTATTTATTTATTTAAATTCTTTATTATATATTTTCTATTTACATTTGCTTAATGTGCGCCTCCCATAAAAATGTGGCTCAGATAAAATCAGGGGACACCATGTATTGGAATAGTCTCCTCTTTGTTTCTGGGGCACCGGCTCTGGTGATGGGGCCTCAAGTGTAACATCTCATGTTATCGCCAGAGAAAAATAATGTAGAACACGGCAAATTTGAGTTTTCTTTACGTCATGGGATGCAGCGGGAAAACAATCTGGAGCCTCAAATCCCTTCAGGGGCTTCACTGTATTTTGGTTGTAATCTTGGATTAATGACACTGTTTAACGTTTTCATTCCCGCTTTCTTTTGTGTTGGTGCAATTGTTGTTATGAGAGGGGGAAAGGTACTTTCTTTTGTCACACGAACAAAAGACACACATAGAGCTGCACAGCAATCCACGCAGAGGGTGACTGTAAATGCAGAGATGCATTACACTGTGCTGTTGATGTTCTGTGATTCCACAGCGGCTGTGTTTTCCACTTAATTATGGTTTGGAAGCACTTGCATCTAATTCACTCTTTGCTGTATAATTGGCAGATTTGAAAAACGCGCGTTCTGACTCAAACAGATCTAAACCCCCTAGGGGAATGGATTTCAATGCACCTCCTGCGTGCAGAAGTTAATTGATCTCTTTTCATCTGTTGATTTCTGTATCCAGGCACATAAGAGGCGTGGAAGCCTCCAATGGACGGGAGGAGCTTCAGTGTACACTAGGGGAATAAATGATCTTAAATATTTGTTAAACTTTACTCTAAGCAGGGTATACAGAATGGTTCAAATTTGTGCTGAAAACATTATTTTCAAATTTGGTGCAAATTCGTGTTCACAACACAGACTTCTCAAAGATGCAGTTTGAAGAGGATGCTCACATTTCAGTATTCAAAAGCATTATCTGTCTCTTGTTGATGCCTGCTTGTGAGGCCCTTGCTGGTACATATGTCATTCCCAGTGCTGCTCTGCAGGGCTGTTCCCAGAAGAGCAGTCATGCTTTCAGAGGCACGCCTCTTACATAGATCGTTCAGGACACCATTTTGGAATACAGCTGCCACATGCAGAATGAAAGAGGCACACCTTTTGTGACAAGAGGTGTGGATAAATAAATAAATAAATAAATATTTATTGCATTGTATGTGTTTTACTTAAAGGATTTTACTCTGGGAAAAGGGGAGAACAGAACTGACCAGACCTACATTGTATTGCTTCCATGCAAGGCACTGTCTTTAACTGTTGGTGGTTGCCATGTTGAATGGTCTCTGCTGCATATATAATACTCTCTATATCTATCTACACAAATGTATGTTATGATGTCGTAATAGCTGCACAATAATGTTACAAATGTTGCAGCGTGCCTTATCATTGGTGGTATAAAATGCCAGTCAATTAGCCTTTAAGTCACGTGGCTGGTAAGTTAGCTCAGAAACGTAAGTGCTCGCTGCTGTTATTTGTATGTGACCTGGAGTTCCCTCCTTCCAATCACAGGAAGAAAGTCAGGCTACTATCATTCTGGGGAAGATAAACTGAGTACAGCAACACCTGAGCAGTAAAGATGTCAGAATCGGAGGCAGGTTTTTTCCACACCTATGCATATGCAGAGCCTCGTCATTTCCTGCCATACAGAAGCTACTAATGCTTATTGGTTGCAAGGCACGTGTTGTTTCAGCCCTTGCCAATGGCACACCAGGTCCTCCATGGAATTGTACTGATCTTCCTTCAGCTGAAGCAATGACCCACCACCACAGAGTGACCCTCGGATCCACGCCAGCACCGCCCCTGGCAATCTCTCGGTTCAGCTGGCGTGCCTTATCTGTACAGAGAGTAGGGTGAAGCGCCCTCAACAGGCAAGAATGGGAATTCTCAACACTCATCCTGACTCCCAGAGAAGGGTATGGACTTGGCTGTTCCTAGCATTCTACGCTTCAGCGACTCCACCTTTCAACCTTTCTGCATGCCTTTCATCCCTAAGTGCTGCCTCAAACTTGCCCCTGTTCGACTAGGAGGCTTATGAATTACATTCAGTGCTACACACACTGGTACATCAAAATCCCACGCTCCACCAACCCTGCATGACAAACTGAGCAGATACACACGCAACCAACCAGAGAGCCCTTTGGAACCCCAACAGCGGGTAATTGTGGGCTATGTAAATACTACAACACACATTACACTATGCTGTGATGGAGTAGCTATGGTTCATATAACACACATCAACCGCAGGTCGGCTGGGAGGCCTTAGGAGGCGTGAAGCTTGCTCCATTGGTCGTCTAATGTCAATAAACTGTAGCCTGTTATCTCCAAAACAAGGACTCTGTCTATCTGTCGAAGCAGGATCTGTTGGGGGGGGGGGAAAGTGGGCTAGGGTGGCTGGCTGGTTCAATAGAACAGGTAAATCCTTGGGAATCCCAACAAGGGTAGTGAAGCGCTATACAAACACTATGGCACTATCAGGGGCATAACTTCTACTGGTGCAGCAGGTGCAGTGGCACCGGGGCACAGAGGTTTGAGGGACCAACAGAACCCTGATGATTGCTGTATTTTTACAGTTGAGATAGCGGCCAGCGGGTCTATTTCCTCCTTTGCACTGGGGCCGGTGGCACACTGGTTATACCGCCGCGCACTATGCTGTCGCGATCACGCGCCCCGCCGCTCCTTGCACAAACCTGGACAGTGGGCCGGACTGGCTACCGGGCAGTTTGGAATGCTGCCGAACTGCTGGAAGATTTTACTGCAGTGGGGGCTGATTTCGTACATGGAGACCTGCGTGTACTTTGAAATAATGAAAACAAAACGAATTTCGTTTAGTACACGTAGGTCCCCATCAACGAAATTACCCCCCAGCTAAGCAGCATTCCAAACTGTCCGGTAGCCAGTCGGCCCGCTCCATAGAGTGACTGTCACGTGCATGGAGTCAACACCGCCGCCATGACGCCTCCGTGCAGGCAGCCCCCGGGCCCCTCCACCCCTGCGCTGGAGTCGTTAAGGCTGGAGATTAACTGGATTTCTCTCCGTGATACAGCGCTGATACCTTTAATTAGAAATTCATTGGCCGGGGGAGTTGGTCTTCAACGGTCCTTCGGGGAGCGCGGCGAACGCTTCTGCGCTCTTAGGACGCTTAGACTGATTCATAATCACTCTGCAGCAGCACAAGCAGAGACGCAGAAATACAATTACAGACAAACCCGGGCATGCACCTGCGCACACACAGGCAGAATATGACGCGCCCTCCCGGACAGGAAGCAGTGGCCCTCAGCACTGGCAGCGCTCGAAGGACAACACGTGCTGCGTCCGGCGCGTCATCCAGGTGCGGCATGAGCTTAGGAAGAGGCGCGGCAGGCGCCCCACCCACAAGAGGTGGGGGCTACAAATGGGGCAGGCACCCATCGTCGAGTCATTGTTCTGAGCAGTAAGGTCCTTTGATTTAGAGCATTGGTAATGTTAGCCCTTTTGCACTCGACAGGCCATCTCACCCCTCATGGAATGTTTAACCCATGTCTGTCTACAGGTAACACAGGGGAAATCTGGATGCTCTCTTTCAATTATGTCGTGTATTGATTATCTCCATTAACAAAAGAGTGGTGCTACGCACGCAGCTGAAATGCAATATTTCCCAACGCATTGACGAGGTGAACAACAGGTGACAGCAGACTGAGGCGCAGCGCAGAGCTCCGTGCCACAAATAGGAAGAGGCACAGCACATGTAGCAACACTGCAAGCTAGCATTTCTCACACAATAGGCACAACCGGAGCACAGGTGGAGAAACAGCAGTGGAAAGGACCCATCTTCAAGAACGAGTACAGCGAAGCTTTCCTCCTTCAGATATCAAGGACAGGGAAGCTTCCCTTGCTCACAGAACAGGCACAGCCAAGCAGGAACAGGGCAAGATTCCGTAGCTTTTAGAACAGGGACAGCTTGGGCAGCAGCACTGCAAGCTTCCCTCGCTCACAGAACAGGGACAACTTCGGCATCAGAAGTACAAGCTTCCCTCGCTCACAGAACAGGGACACCTTCGGCATCAGAAGTACAAGCTTCCCTCGCTTACAGAACAGGTATAGCCAAGCAGGAGCACTGCAAGCTTCCCTCGCTCACAGAACAGGGACACCTTCGGCATCAGAAGTACAAGCCTCCCTCGCTTACAGAACAGGTATAGCCAAGCAGGAGTACTGCAAGCTTCCCTCGCTCACAGAACAGGGACACCTTCGGCATCAGAAGTACAAGCTTCCCTCGCTCACAGAACAGGGACACCTTCGGCATCAGAAGTACAAGCTTCCCTCGCTCACAGAACAGGGACACCTTCGGCATCAGAAGTACAAGCTTCCCTCGCTTACAGAACAGGTATAGCCAAGCAGGAGCACTGCAAGCTTCCCTCGCTCACAGAACATGTACTCCTTCGGCATCAGAAGTACAAGCTTCCCTCGCTCACAGAACAGGTACACCTTCGGCATCAGAAGTACAAGCTTCCCTCGCTTACAGAACAAATACAGCCAAGCAGGAGCAGTGGAAGATTCGGTCGCTCACAGAACAGGGACGGCTTGGCCAGCAGAAGTGCAAGCTTCCCTCTCTCACAGAAAAGGTATAGTTAAGCAGCAGCAGTGAAAGCTTCCGTCGCTCATAGAACAGGGCCAGCTTAGACAGCAGCAGTGAAAGCTTCCCTCACTCACAGAAAAAGGACCGCTTTGTCAACAGCAGTGCAAGCTTCTCTCGCTCACCGAACAGGGACAGCAGAAGTGCAAGTTCCCCTCTCTCACACAACAAAGACGGCTTGGCCAGCAGAAGTGCTAGCTTCCCTCCCTCACAGAAAAGGTACAGTTAAGCAGCAGCAGTGCAAGCCTCCCTCACTCACTGAATAGGGACAGTTTAGACAGCAGCAGTGCAAGCATCTATCACTCACAGAACATAGCCAACTTGGGCAGCAGCAGTGCAGCCTACCTCACTCATAGAACAGGAACAGTCAAGCAGCAGCAGTGCAAGCTTCTCTCGCTCATATAACAGGGATTACCCATGCCTTAGCAGTGCAAGCTTCCCTGGCTCACCAAATAGGAACAGCTGGGGCTGCAGCAGTGCCAGCTTCCCTCTCTCACAGAATGGAAGCAGCTTGGGCCACAGAAGTGCAAGTTTTCCTCTGTCAGAAAACAGGGACAGCTTGGAAGCAGCAGTGCAGACTTCTCTCTGTCACAGAACAGGGACTATGAGCAGCATCATTGCAAGCTTCCCTCGCTCACAGACCAGGGACAGCTTGAGCAGCAGCAGTGTAAACTTCCCTTCCTCAGCTTGGGCAGCAGCATTGCAAGCTTCCCTCAATCACAGAATAGGTACAGCCAAGCAGCAGCAGTGCAAGCTCCCCTCACTCACAGAAAAACAGCTTTGGAATCAGCAGTGCAAGCTTCCCTTGCTCACAGATTGGGGGCCGCTTGGGCAGCAGCAGTGCAAGCTTCCCTCACTTCCAGAACAGGGACAGCCAAGCAGCAGCAGTGCAAGCTTTCCTCGCTCACAGAACAGGGACCACTTGAGCAACAGCAGTAGCATAAGCTTCTGTCACTCACAGAACATGAACAGTGTGGGCAGCAGCAGTGTCAAACTTCCCTCATGGACCTAACAGGGACAGCTTGGGCAGCAGCAGTGCAAGCTTCTCTCCCTCACAGAACAGGGAAAGCTTTGGCAGCAGCGGTATAAGCTTCCTTAGCTCACAGAATAGGGACAGCTTGGGCATGAGTAGTGAAAGATTCCCTTCCTCTCAAGGCATGGACAGATTAGGCAACAGCAGATCAATCTATCTCCCTCAGGACGTGGGTATAATTTGGGCAGCATAATGAAGTTTTGCTTACTCGCAGAACAGGTACATCATGGTATCAACAAAACAAGCATCCCTCTCACACAGAGTCAGTTGCAGTGCAAGCATACCTTCCCCTGCCCAACAGATTCAGCATGGCAGGAGTACTTGGCACAAGCTTCCATTAATCACAGTACAGACACTGAAAGTGTGAGTTTTATGTACACACTAATATTGTTATTGTTATTTAATTTTATAAGGCGCACAGCTACCTAGTGGTTTCCTGGAGCCGCCTGATAGGAACATCAGAAGAAAAGGGAACTATTGATTAATTAACCACGTTTTTAAACAAGGAAATTCGCATAGATGGTTTAGTTACAAAGTGACAAGGGAAGAGAATTCCACAAAAAGGGGCCCAGACAAGAAAAAGACCGGCCACCCATTCGCGACAGTCTGGTCCTAGGAACCGAAAACTTAGCCTGAGTGGAGGAATGAAGAAGGTGCAGTGGAAGATAAGGGTGAACTAAGGCTTTCAGTTACTGAGGTGCCTTGCCAGATTTGATCTTGTACATATAACTCAGGGATTTGAATTTAATGTGATTCTCCACCCTGAGCCAATGAAGGTCATGAAGAGAGCCTGAGATGGAAGCCATTCTGGGAACCTGGCAGAGCAACCTAGCAGCCGAGTTCTGTACCTCCTGAAGTTAATGTATCACATCCTTATTGACTCCTAAATACAAGATGTTGCCATAATCCAGCCTAGAAGTGACAAGAGCTGGACCACAGTTCTTTGAGTGGGGCCAGGCAACATCCAAATAATGTTTGGAGCCATTTGAGGATGGTGAAGCAATTTGAGGCAACTTTAACTGCTTGTTGCTTCATTGCTAGCTGGTCATCAATGATAACACCTAAATTGTGAACCTGGTGTGTAGGTTGGGGTAACGCACACATATCAGAAGGCCAGGGTTGGGGGCCCCAGAGATCTTTATTCTTCCCCAAAATTAGCCATTCCGTATTTTCGCCATTGAGTTTAAGCAAGTTGGCTTGCATCCAGCATGCAATTTTCCTCAACCCAGATTGAAGAGATGATGGCTTAGACGCCCCTTCCTCAGAAAGGGAGGATATTATCTGGGTGTCATCGGCGTAAGAGAAAATAGACAACCCAGCATCTTCAGCAATAACCGCCAAAGGCCTGACATAAACATTAAACAAAAAAGGGCTGAGAATTGACCCCTTTGGCACTCCGTGAGGTGATACATGGGTCTTAGAACTGGCTGACGGAGAGAAGACCTGGAACGTATGGTCAACCAGAAAATCAGTAAGCCAGTTGAGTGCAGAGCCGACACCACCCATTGATTGAAAGGCTTTCTGTAACATGGTGTGAGATACCGTGTTGAAAGCGGCACTCAAATCAAGCAATATAAGTGCCACAGTTTCACCATTATCCAGACAGTGACACAGTGTTTCTGTGACTCCATGGAGAGTAGTTTCTGTTGAGAAACCTGCTCAGAAATGGTAGAGCTCACATATTCGACTTGGGCAGTATTACAAAGAGAATGGTATTCCCTTTTTGCCAATTTACATATGAGTTTAGATTCGGGTGCGTAGTCCTTCCTCCAGCATCTTTCTAACGGTTTGCATTTACTTTTCTCTATTTTTGATCTTTTTGAGAACCAAGGGATAGGAGGACGGTGATTATTCACCTTTTTAGTAGAAGATGGGAGACACGCATCAATGGATTTTGAAATCCAAGTTTGGATGGTATCTGAATCTGCCATACCAACTTGATTGATGGCGGGAGCATTTTTAGATAAGAGTTTGTTAAAGACTTCTATATCCAATTTCCTCAAGTCTCTTGATTTGGTCTTGGTACCCAAAACTACTGTAGATGTGCTCTACAGTTCCTTCCTGACCGGGAAACCAACTAAAAAATGATCTGACCAAAGTACTGGAAGAGCTGTAGAGCAAAGAATATTAGGTAAATTTGAAAAAATGAGATCCAAAAGATGGCCCGCCACAAGGGTGGAACCTGAATTACAAAGAAGAATATTAATTTCTCCTAAGTTGGAGTTCAGTGTAGTGCTCATCGTACATGTTGGGTCATCAAAGTGAATAATCAAGTCACCCAAAACGGTGAAGTTGGCAGAGTCCAGAAGATGGGGAGCAATAAGGTCAGGAAAAGATGCAGCACATGGCCCAGTAGGCCCAGGGGGGGCGATAGAGCAAGATCCCTGAGAATGTAAACTGGGGGGTCAAGGCAAGTTTAAATAGGCTGGCCTCGCATCCCCTAAAGGGTAAGTCTTCAAATTTACAAGTGTACAAGTTATTATAGATAACCGCAATGCCACCCCCCATTTTGACTCCCCTATCTTTCCTAATTATCGCATAGTTGTGGGGCAATGCAGACGCTACACCAGGGCCAGAGCTCACATGCAACCATGTTTCTGTGAGAAAAATAGCGGCGAGCTCCTCACTTATCAGGAGGTCAAAGATGTCGGCCTTATGCTTGGGAAGCGAGCGGTAATTAATGTTAAAAAAGGTAAATTCCTTGATAAATGAAGCACTACTTTTTACAAAGGATTTCCTGACATTATTATTGATGGAAATAGTCTGGAAAAGGTTCTTGTTTTTTAAATGTATTTAATTTTTTTTTTATTGAGCTGAAATCATAAACATACATACAATCACAGTTGTCCTTGTCTACAGTTTTTTGTGACAGGGCACAACATTTTCAAACGTTAAGCATTTAACATATATTATATACCCCACAACACATATAAGTACTAAAGAGAGGGGGGATTAGGTCTGGGGTGGGGAGGAAGAGGGAGCGGGGAACCTCTATTCGTGTGGTCTTCCACAGTGTTGTGTATCTGCTATGTTGTATCTGCATTGGCCCAGTGGGGGGCAGCAAGCCTAAAGGTCATTCTACCTAACCGTCTTCCTGCAGGTGGGTGACTTTCGCATTATTGTGCAGCAGTATTGTCTGAGTCAGGATAGGAGGGGGAAACAGGTATTCTGGGTGTCGGCTGGTGCTCGTGCTAGGGAGCCGGGGTGGGCCGCTGTGCCTGCTGTAGATAGCAGTGATAAATATGCCATTTATCTTTGGGCCATGAGGTCAGTGGTTGAAGTGCTGAGTATATTTCGGTCTGCATATCTCTGTGGGACATGCTTCGGAGCCAAGAGTCCTTCGTGGGGCCATGCTTTGTTCCCCAGAGTAACACGTTTTCCCTTTTCGGCTAGCAGCAATGCTAATGCATTGCACCTGCGATGGCACAGCTTTATAACACTGACTATTCCCAACAGGGCCAGTTTTGGAGAGGGAGGGAGTGGCGTGGAGATCACATCAGAGATAGTTTGAAATACTTCTATCCAGTATGGAGCTATGGGCATGCTCAAGTCATGTGGGCAAAGTCTGCTTCTAAGGTCTGGCACTTGGGGCAATTGGATGGCTTGTTTGGGTCCTATTTGGCCAGTTGTTGTGGTGTGATATATGCCCTATCGACAGCCTTAAAGTGGAGGAGTTTATGTCTATGGTTAGGAAATGCCCTTTGTATCTGTTCATGGCAAAAGACTCATTCCTCATCAGTTGACGAGTGGTCCAGGTCTTCCTCCCATCGTTGTCTAGCCCCTCTGTCCTGAACCTGCTTGAGTGCCATACATGCCCGGTATAACTTGGTAACCATGATCCCCTTCTTTATCAGGTATGAGTAGCGTGAGAGGTGTAAATTCCTGAGTTGGGGATGGGAATGTAGGGGTGGCAGAGCAGAGTGCCCCAAGCAGCCAGGTTGCCACAAATGTATATCAGTTCAGAATGTCCGGATGTGTCGGACATGAAAATTGCTTTCTCATTTGGGAATAGGGAACTAAGGGCACAGAGCTGCAATTTGTTAAGAGTATGTTGTACCACCATCACGGATGTGATTGGTAGAAACGGGTTTTTGTGTCAAAGGGAGATCGGCAAATATAAGGACCAGTACCCACCAATGACTAAGTCTGCACCAGGCCTAGCATGTAGTAGAAAGGGGTTGAATATCAGTTGGGTCAAGTGGTATACCTAATGGAAACAGTGCCCCAAGGGGGGTAGGGGCTGCTAAGTCAAGTTCGGGCTTTGTCTATGGTATTCGTACTTCAGGGTGAAACCAATGGCGGGCAAACTGGGCCTGCGCAACCAAATAGTAAAGATGGAAATCTGGAACTGCAAATCCACCCCGATTGTAAGGGAGTGTTAATGTGTCCCGCGTTATCCGTGGCCTGTGCCCCCCCACACCAGTCGGGTAAGCAAGCCCCGCAGTTGTGTGAAGAAGGCATTTGTCAGTGGGATGGGTATATTAACAAATAAATACAGGAACCGGGGTAGGACACACATTTTATTAAGAGCAATACGCCCTGCAATGTAGAGTGGTAACTGGATCCATCTCTCAACTTGTAAACCAAGCTGTACAATAGCTGGCCCATAGTTGAGGCGTATAACTTGCTCTTTGCTCTTTGCTCTTATGCAATATGATACCAAGGTATTTGGTGGTGTCTCCTGCCCATCAAAGGGGCTGCTCCGCTTCACCTTGGGTGGTAGAATCAGTAATCGCACACAACTCTGACTTTCCCTAATTATTTTGTAGTCCAGACATAGCACCAACATGACATATTTCATCAATCAAGGGTTGCAGGTTGGGGTGTCTGATAAAAAGCAGGAATGTCGTCTACATACATAGACATCAATAGGGGTCCTGACTGAAACTGGAGGCCACAGAACATGTGCTTTTCTTGCAGGTGCCTAACTAGGGGGTCCATGGCCACGATAAAAAGTAGGGGAGAAAAAGGGCATCCCTGTCGGGTTTACCGAGAGATAGGAATTGGAGGAGACAGCGAGCTATTCACCCTAATTCGGGCCGTGGGGGATGAGTATAGCAGTGCAATCAGAGCAATAAAGTTGGCTGGGAGGCCAAGTTTGCAGAGTGTAGCAGTAAGAAATGGCCACTCCAGGGAGTCGAATGCCTTCTCTGCATCTAGAAGTGTAATCGCTGCTGGAACACTAGGTTCAATTCTATTGATTACTGAGAAGACCGTTTGGAGGTTTAGATCAGTAGACCTACACGGGATAAAGCCAGATAGTACTGGCGAGAGTATCTGGTCTAATAGCACTGATAATCTAGTGGAAAGCATTTTTGCCAGAATCTTATTATCAAAGGGAAAAGGCACTAGAGTATCCAAAAAAGGTTTCTAGAAATGCACGTTTCAAAAACATCCAATTCAACATTCTACATCGCGCATACTTGGCACCTCACCGGCTCCACCGATTTTACCCCGATACACATTTCGCATGCCCCAGATGCCAAACACCTGAGGCGACTTTTAAACACAAGTTTTGGGACTGTCCCGCACTCCTACAGTATTGGAATAGGGTACATCAGACCCTAAGGGTGACAGTCAACCTCATGCACATTTCCACGTGGGAGGTGAGAGCCCTGGTTGTCTTCCGCAGGCGGAAGACAGAAAAGGTGCAATGCAGGTTCGCTTCCCTAGCTATGCTTTTAGCAAAATGCGGAATAGCCATGCATTGGAGGGCCCCTGCAGGACCCCCAGAAGCAGCCTGGATAGGCGCCGTTAAAAAATGGGGGGCAGCAGAGGAAGACGCACTGAGAGATGAGGAGGTCAAAGGGATTCGTAAGCATCCCATTTCCATGGAATGGGCTCAGCTCCTGTTCCAATTTGCTCAAGAAACAACACTAGAGGACTCACCCGCGGCCTCACAATCCCAATCCCAAACTCCACCCCTGTCCCCCGCTGCACCAGCGAACACCGGCACGTATCAGCCATATGATATGAAGGGCCGACTGTGTGCTAAGGCCCCATCAGAATACCACTCCATTCCATGATAGGAGACACAATCTCCAAAGAGCTCCCCCCCTCACCACTGACACCACGGCTCCGTAACGAGCAAACCAGAATCAACAACAAACGAAGCAAATACCGCGATACAATCTGCAAGCTCACTGACCCCCCCCCCTTCCCTTCCACTTCCCTCCTTTGTTAACTGTTATTCGTTTTCTCCTTGATGCCTAACTAGTCGGCTTCTCCGAGTTGGAAACACATTCATGGACAATACCAAAGAAGGTGCATGGGGATAGAGCTGAGGACTGAATTTCAACCCACATCCTGCGGAAATCTACATAGGCAGACATCAGACAACCTACCACTACCCGTAAAAGTTCCGCTGAAATGTACTCTCCGTTTCATTTTACGGTTTCTTATATCTGATGTAACATATATGAGGGAATGGTTGTTACAAGGCACAATGATATCATTCAACGATATGCATGCACCTGTCTTCATGTTTGAATAAAAATATGTAATTCTGTACCATGAAAAGGGAAACTCCCAATAAAAGAATTTAAACAAAAAAATGAGGCGCAGCTAGTAGGCACCTTTCCTGGTTTTAACAAAAGGGAGATAGCCGCCTCTCTCATGGAGGGAGAGAGCAGACCATCTTCCAATGCCTCTGCATATACCTCAAGCAACTGTGGTACCAAGGTTTCTTTAATTGTTTTATAAAAAATCCCCGACAGTCCATCTAATCCCGGTGCCTTTGCTCCACTCAGGGCCTCTATTGCGGACGTGATCGCATCTACAGTGAAAGGGTCACTTATAAATTCAGCTTGATCGGAGTGAGCCACACCATTGTGATATCCTATAAGTAGGTTAAGTGCTGGGTAAAATCTTTAGGAAATTTGGTTGCATACAGGAAGCGATAGTATGCGACAAGTTCTGATAGTATGTCTCTATCAGCAGTAGCTACCAAAATGTGTGCTCTTCTTATTGCCGCTATATGCCCAATCCCCCTTGGAGGGCACATCAATTGTGCTAGGGTCCTACTGGGGCGCTCTCCCTCTCCATATCGACGCGCTGCCTGGTGTTTACCTAGTATGTTTCCTTCCCTGTCCTCATGTTCCTTAAACTCCTATTAAAGGGTATCACACCTAACAAGGGCATTCAGAGTGCTTGGTGAGGAGACAAACAGTGATAGCTCCGCCTCGACCCAGGCAAGACGGCCCGTATCGAGTGCAGTACTCCCGCTTGTTTAGATCTACATATACCCCGAATATATGCCTCAAAGGCATCCCGTAGGGTTGCAAACTTAGTCACAGAGCCTGTTTTCAGAGAGAAGTATTCAATAATAGCTCTTGTAGTTCAGATTTAAATAGTGCGTCTAGCAAGGCATTGGCTGGGAAGAACCATTTTCGTTCCCATCTGTTGGCGTGTGGAATGTTTAAATGGAGGAGTACTGGCGCATGGTCCAATAGTGTGCGCAGTAGTGTATCTATTCCCTTTCGTCCATTGACATCCCAGTGCATCAGTTGACCAGTAGGCTATGCGTGTTTGGGTAGAATGCGACGTTCAGTGAAAGGTGTATCCTTTGGTCTCCGGGTGGTTCGTTTGCCAAATATCATGTAGCTTCTAAGAATGTATTAAATCCCACAGTTCTTTGTGGGCATGGGGTTTGGCACCATGTCCTGGGCTAGAGAAGCCACGTTTAGGGTCTAGCCATATTTATTTTATTTTTATTTTTGTATTTGTAGAGCGCCTGATTCAATTCCCGAAGGGATATCTCTGCGCTTGTGCTTCTACTGGTAGGCTTTGTGGTTTGTTAGTTATGGCTGTGGTATGCGGGGCTGTGCCTATATATTTATGTCTCCACCAAGGAAAACTGTGTCATAATCGTATTGATGCAGTAATGTGTGCAACTCAATGAAAAAGACCTGGGGGCATATTATCAAGCACGGCGTTAGAAATGATCGCAGGTTTACCGGCAGAAAATGTCAGCTAAATCAGCGATAATGGGCTTGATAATATGCCCTGGAGAATTCCAATAGAAGCCCATGTTCACACCAGAATATTATCAAGGCCTTTATCGCCACTTGAGCGGCAGTTTTCTGCCGCTAAACCGGCGATAACTTTTTAACGCCATGCTTGATAATATGCCACAGGCTTGTCTATGTTAGGTGCATAAATGTTTAGAAAGAGAACTGTCCTGCCCATCACTGTCCCTACCACCAGCTGGTATCTGACCTGTGTATCGGCTACAGTGTCTCTGTGTATAAAGGGGAGGGTATGGTGAACAAGGATGCACACTCCCCGGGAATTGGTACTATAATTTGCAAAGAACCTGTGGGGTCCCCATGAGGAGGCCTTCTGTAAAGGAAGATGGGTTTCCTGTAAGAATGCTATTTTAATATAATGCAAGCACCAGTTTACATTTCTTAGGGTTGTTAGGCCCTCGCACGTTCCATGTGATAAGTTTAGTTTCAACCTAGGGGTCCAATTTGAATTTGAATTTACAGCAATTTGTATAGCGCGCTTATACCATGCGGTTTCATGGCGCTAGGGGGACGCTTAGCCAGGGGTGAGTGTAAAGGGGGAGCAGGGTGCTAGGATGGGAAAGCACGGGAAAAAAGAAAAGTCTTAAGTGCTCTGCGGAAGTCAGGATAGGTAGGGATGGATCTAATATGAAATGGGAGAGAGTTCCAAAGGGTGGGTGCGAGGACCCTGAATTTCATGCCCCCGGCTTTCTTTTTCTTAAAGCGGGGAACAGAGAGCAAAAGTTTGGTGGAAGAACGAAGTTCTCTGCTGGGGCAGTAGGCACTAATGGCAGAGGATATGAAGTCAGGGGCGGTCCCCGCCAAGGCCTGGAAGGTTGTGCACCCCAGTTTGAAGAGGGCCCGCTCTTTAATAGGGAGCCAGTGAAGGGATCGAAGAAGAGGGGTAACATGATGGAATCTAGGTAAACCGTGGATCAGACGGGCGGCCTGGTTCTGGACCAGCTGGAGACGATGGAATGCATAAGCGGGAGCTCCATTGTAGATAATGTTCCCATAGTCCAGCCGGGACAGAACCATGGCCATCAGAATAAGTTTAAGGGCTGGAACAGAAAAGAAACGGGAAATTTTTCGTATAGTGCGAGGGCAAAAAAACAGGAGGAAACAACAGCATTTATCTGGGTGTGAGGGGTGAGGTGGCGGTTGAGTGAAATCCCTAGAGTTTTTGCAGTAAGGGAAGGGGTGGGGGAAATGCCCAGGGAGGGGGGCCAAAAGCTGGGAGACCAAGGACTGGGGGTGCTACCAGTAACAACAAGTTCCGTCTTGTCAGGATTTAATTTCAAATGATTACCGTTCATCCAATCGCTGATGAACAGCATGACCGACTGGAAGGTGAGTATACTGGTAGGGGAGTGTGAAAGATGAAAGATGAGCTGGAGGTCATCAGCGTAATTGTATACGGTGACCTCCATATTTTGGAGTGCAGAAATGAGAGGGTAAATATACAGATTAAATAATAGCGAGGAAAGGGAGGAACCCTGGGGAACACCACACCGAACTTGGTGGGGGGGGGGAAGTGAAATTGGCCAGGTGGACGGCCTGGGAGCGGTCTCTCAGAAAGGAGCTGATCCAGGCCAGAGCTGGGCCCTCCAATACCACAGTCATAAGGTAAGGGGAATGTGTATAATTCTCCAGCAAGTTGTAGCCTATTTATGAGGAATGAAGAGGGGACGTTACAGACGGAAAGAGACATAAGGACCATCAGAAACCATCAGAAACCAAGAAGGCTACTTGGTATTCCGTTGAAGAAAGGGAGAGGAGAAGGGCGTCTTCCTTCCTCCTACAACTTCGCTGCTGAAGCGCACATTTTGGGAACACTGCAGCATTCACTCAAGCGCTTTGCATATAAAAGCACTTGAATGCACCGTCAGAATGGCACAAGTTACAGTGATACTGAGTGAAATAACGCTATGAAGCAGGAAGGCATGAGTCCAGTAGAACTTGCGAACACCTACCTGATGCATGCTGGGACCCGCAGTTCAGCCGCTGCGGGACCAAGTCCACTTAGAAATAATTAAGACACACCTACCTATGATTAAGGTGGAGTAACACTGAAACGCGTCAGGAGTCAGACTACTTAAGTGTGTCACAGGCTGCAGCGCTCGAGACAAATAAAGTCGGCTTTTTGATCTTAGACGAAGTTGGGCTCTGGTGTGTTCTGTGCGGATTTACAAGCGGCAGGATCTCCATTCCTGCCATCAAAGAGCCCGCCCTGCAGGGTCGGGCCCCCGGAAAATGGAACTCTTTTGTAATATATATATATATATATATATATATATATACATCGCAGCACTCCGTCATACAGCAGCATCCACGCTAAGACGGAGACGGACCACTTAGATTGGTGCCAACATAAAATATTTATTCGCCTGCTCGGTCCTGACGCGTTTCGGCTCGGGGTGAGCCTTGATTACATGACACGGTAAGGCAGACTTTTTTTGTTCTTAAAGTGCTAGTGCTGGTTACATAGTGCTCACGTGCAACTTACAATCATAGACATAGTGGAAATACTTTTTACATATTTGTGAAGCCTCCTTTGTTTGTACTGCGTGCATTTATACATATTTTGCGATTTCATACAAATAAATATTCCAAATATCTGGTATGTCGAATACACAATAAAAAAAAAAAGAATTTTTGTTTAAATACAGCATATAGTTGGTCCAACAACTCTCGTTTGCACAATTCATATATTCTGTTGTGTAGTTGATCACTATGGCGCTAATTACTCACATATGTGTGTATAGTGCTAAAAGTGAAACATAGATATAATTCAAAGTGATTGTGCATAAAATATGTATATTTTTTGGATCCAATATCATGGCTGATGATATATGGTTTTTAATGTCTCAGTACTATAATGCTGCAGGAATAATTTATTGTACTTTTGTGTCCTGATGTTAGGTACCCCTGGTGTGAGTGAGATTTAGAGATTTATTCTAGATGTTACAGTCACTTGTCTGTAGGTCCAGGCCTTATTACAATGTAAGACTTAATTGCGGTTAAATACCCGATTGCCATCTGACCTAAAGAGATGTGTTCTGAGGCCACGCCCCTTTTTACACCTCTCTGCAAGGCAGCACTGTGACGCTTACTGAAGGTAGCTGGTTGGCTAGTTGCACCCCAGCGACCCTCAAGATTCAAGGGGAGTTAATCCCCCAACTTAAAACGCACCACGGGGCGCGTTTGCACAGTGGTGAAGGGAGGGGATGGGGCCTGAGGTGACATGTGTGCAAACACGCCCTGTGGCGCATTATACGTTGTGGGATTAAATGCCCTTGAATCCTGAGGTCCCCTGGGGGCCAACTAGCCCACCAGGTGCCTCTAGTACGCACCATGGAGCTGCGTTGCAGAGTGTTGTAAAAAGGGCCGTGGCCTCAGAACACCTCTCTGCACCGCAGCCCCCTTGGCGCATACTAGAGGTCCCAGGTGGGTTAGTTGGCCCCCAGGGGACCTCAGGATTCAAGGGCACTTAATCCTGCAACTTAAAACACGCCACAGGGGGGTGGGGTGGCTAGCAGCCAAGCATTGCGGCAGCTTAGAGGACGAGCTCCGTAGTTAGAGCGGCCTCTCCGTAGATCTGAAGACCCATCCGCAAGTCTACAAACCTCTATCGGGGTGGACCTGAAGCCCGGGACCGGGGGGCATCGAGGGCAGTGACTCCGGTTGCTATCGAGAGCCGGGAAGTCAAGCAATCGTCGGAGACTCCGGAGGCCAGAGTGACGACCGGAGACCGGGGACTCGCTTGCCAGTGGAACCCGGCCGGAAGTATAGGGTGCAGGGGCGTTCCGGGCCAGAAGTACCCGACCATCGTGAGGAGGCACTGCAGCGAGCGGGAACCCAGCGAGCGGAGAGCGCCAGACCACTGCGAGGAATCGGAGACAGTAGCGGAGCTAGGTGCGGAGGTGAGAGCTCCTTCGATTGAGGCCGGACTGCGGGCAGGGAGACCCCGCCAGTGACGCCGGTAATGGAACCGGGACCGGCGGCCGCTTCTGTGGGCGTACGTGAACTCCACGCACAACCGGAGGGTGGTGCAACCTACTCTACAGAGGGGCGGGACGGCTAGAAGAAAAAAGAAAAGACAACAGAAAAGGAAAAAAAAAAAAACATTGCACTGATACGCAGCCCCTACAAGGCCGAGTACAGCCGCGGTTGAGACCACGCGTCCCCCCTGACACAGCAGAGCATAAGGAGGGAAGAACGATCACCGTTGGGCCAGTCGACTACTGTCAACGCCATACTACCGCACCCGACTATTGTAGAAACTATGTGACACCGGCGCCCAGGGGTGAGATCAGCCGACAGAGAGGAAGCGCAGTGAGCCCCAGGGTGATAACGCATGGTAAGCCCAGCAAGCGCCATAGAGCAACAACGGGCGCACAGCTATAGTCTGGGTTTGGGACTGCCATATTGCCTGTGAGCGCATCAAATCCTGACACTTAAGTGCGCGGATGAGCATCGACTGCAGTGGATGGCTGGCATGACCACTCTCTACTAAGTGACAGAGCCGGTGTGGTGCGAACATCGAGGAACATCCAAGAGAACCCTGACATCGACACGCCATAACGAACACTAAGATGGCAGGAAAGGGGCCCAAAGGGGGTGCAGCACAGGCCCGCCTCGAGAAGTATGCCTATGGCAAGGGTGCATCTTCCCCACCAGAGGGAAGGCAATCCGGCGGGAAGACAACGGATGGACCAGGTGGGAAACAGGTGACGCTGGAGGATGTTATGCGCACGTTGACGCAGGTGCAGACCACTGTGGGCTCAATTTCCACGGAAGTCAGCCTCCTAAGAGCAGACCTACATAAGATGTCGGAAAAGGTGGGCTCGCTAGAGGTGGTCACGAAATCGCTGGTAGAAGATGTGTCGGAGCTGCAGATGGCGATGGAACGCATACCAGCGGAGAACAAACCATTGAAGGACAAGTTGGATGACCAGGAAGGGCGGTCTAGGAGAAACAACATAAGGATCCTGGAAGTTCCCGAAATGGAAGGTACTGAAGCTACAGACTTGTTCGTTGAAGATCTGATCAAAACGAAACTACAACCTAAAGGCCTGTCTGCCTTCTTCTCAGTGGAGAGAGCGCATAGAGTACCGGGGGGTCGACCGAAAACGGGAGCAGCTCCGAGACCCATCCTAGCAAGACTGTTCAACTTCCGGGACAGAGACGCCATCTTACAGTCAGCAAGGAAGTCCCCTCCTGTTAAAATACAGAATGCAACACTGGCCTTCTTTCCTGATTATACGGCGGAGGTCGCCCGGCGTAGAAAAACGTTCCTGGATGTGAAAAGAGACTTGAGGACACGAGAAATTCAGTACTCAATGATTTTCCCAGCCAGGCTGCGCGTGGTAGCGGATAACAGAACTTGGTTTTTTGACACTCCTGAAATGGCGCGGGACTGGCTGGAGGGGTGGAGGCCGGCTACTCATCCCCGTAGATCGAGCAGAACGCAGGGCGATCGCAACGCACAGGGTCGCACGGGCTCGTGAAGAGAGGGAGCACTCCCCACTGACCGAACGGGAGGAAGAAGACCCAGGTTTGGGACACTGACCGACCGGCGGATAAAGGACAGTTGCTGCACAAGATATCTGCCTGAAGATGCTGCCATTGGACACTGGGCGGAAGGCCTCCGAGGAGTGTAAGAGAGGCCGCCGACTGTGGGGTATTCCTCACCTCAACGAGCAAGTATTCTATTTGGGTTGGGGTAGGGGATGAGCACTCTGCTAAGTTGGGGGGGCGGGCAGTTCTGAGTCCGTGTGGCATGAGGGCAGGAAGGGGGGGAGTTCAGGGTGGGGTAGTTGTAGAAGTTCGCACCTCAAGGCAGGAGGTTTTGTTTGTTGACAAATTGACTCAAAGTAGAAAAACACGTTGCAGAGGTGCTGCTAACGCACAGATTGGCCCACTGAAGCGTCCACAAGGGGACTTCCTAGCGGCAAGCAGGGGCACCTCACTCCATGATATGAATGGCACAGGACGAACAGGTTGATGCCCCACGGGGCGGCCCCCAGATGTCACTAGTGTCGCCGCTGCAGCTTATGACATGGAATGTAAGGGGCCTGGGAGATAAAATCAAGCAGGGTCTTGTAATGCAGGGTATTAGGAGAGCACACCCAGCCCTGGTACTTCTCCAGGAGACACACCTAGTGGGTACTGCCAATCAGACATTGAATAGGAAAGGATACCATATGATAGTGCATTCTGACTTTACCTCGGGATCACAGGACAGGAATTCTACTGCGGAAATCGTCCCCGTTTTTGCTGCAGACTACCAAAACTGATGACCAGGGCCGCTTCGCGGCTGCGCATGGACAATGGGAGGGCAAACCACTGACTATAGTATCGGTCTATATACCTCCAGCGTTACATATGATTGCGTTTCCAGATCTGGGGAGGTTTCTACTCGAGCTTCCGGAAGGTGATCTAGTTATTGGGGGAGATTTTAATGCAGTCATAAATAATACACAGGATAGATTTCCGGTACGGACGCTCACCCCTGGGCCCTCCCGTTTCAGTGATTTTATAGAGGCACAGGGGTTGGTGGACATATGGCAAAGCTTACACCCCGATGAGCTACAATACACCTATTATTCAGCGACACACAATAGCCTATCCCGTATAGATTATATCTTCACACTGGGGGAAGGCTGCCTCACCATAGACGAAATACAAATTAAACCGAGGGGAATATCTGACCACTCACCAATAACTCTGACTATGTCGTGTCCAGAAAGGGCTTATAAGAGATTACATCAGATACGACCGGGCTATCTAGCGATACCGGCGATTAAAAAAGAACTGAAGAGGGCAACTCTGTACTATTTTGCCGAAAATGCGGCTTCGGTAGAGTCTCCTACGACCTTGTGGGAGGCATATAAAACGGTTCTCAGGGGACAGGCCATCTCGTCCATAGCGGGGTACAAGCGCGAGCAGGGGAGAGAACTCTTACAGCTAGAATCAAGCCTGGCAGAGGCAAACAAAGTGCATATGGCAGACCCGACAACGGACACTCTACACTCACTTCAACTTTGCCAACAACTCCATGAGAACCTCCTGAAAAGGAGGGCCTTGGAACATATAACGGAAACGATGCATACAATTTATGATGTAGGGGACAAGGCCAGCAAACTCTTGGCGTGGCTGGAAAAGAAGAGGGAAGGAGGCAGGAGTATACTGCAACTGAAGGATGCGGGAGGGAGGGCACACACACGCCCGGCGGTGAACGTAGAGACACTGGCGGACGACTTCCAGGTGGTATATACCCCGGAAGTAGTGGTCACAGAGGAGATAGCGGTGGCAGCGCTCGATGACCTACCTATGTCGACCCTGTCACAGGATGAGATAGATGAGCTTGACTCAGATTTCACAACAGAAGAAGTGCAAGAGGCTATTAGTAAGATACACTCTGGGAAGGCAACGGGCCCTAACGGCATTCCGATTGAATGGTACAAGGCCATGTCGGAAACGCTGAGCCCTCGCCTACTAGCTATGTACACGGAAAGCCTTGCCCAAGGCATCATGCCACTCGATCAACGTCAGGCCATTATAGTGGCGATCCTGGAACCAGGCAAACCACCTGATCACTGCGGGTCATACCGCCCGATATCACTTCTCAACGTAGAGGCTAAAATACTAGCAAAAATGCTGGCCACCAGGTTGATGCCCTGTCTCGCCCAATTGATTCATCCAGACCAATCGGGATTTATGCCGCACAGAAGTACAGCACTGAACCTCCGTAGAGTTCATGGAGCAATAGCACGCGCTCCACTGCTGACAGAACCGACGGCCATTCTATCTCTGGATGCCAGGATGGCATTCGATATGGTGGAATGGGAATACCTTTTCGCGGTACTGGCTCATATGGGCTTTGGTCCAAAATGTATCTCGTGGATACGGCTCTTATATAAAAGACCGGTGGCACGGGTGACAGCTAACGGCCACATCTCCCGTGAAATACTACTGGGGAGAGGGACAAGGCAGGGATGCCCACTTTCTCCATTGCTGTTTGCATTGGTCTTAGAGCCACTGGCTACAGTCCTGAGAACCACCCCACTGCTCAGAGGGATTAATTGGTGGGACAACTGGGAAGACAGAGTTTCTTTGTACGCGGACGATATGCTGATATATCTGACGGACCCGGAGAGGGGCATCCCGGCACTACTTGCACTGTGTGAAAAGCACGGACGAGCATCCGGATACAAGATTAATTGGACCAAATCAGTCATATATGAGCTGAGGTGTCCCTCTCCGGTTCTACCAAGCGACTGCCCACTGGAAACGGCGGACACGTCGTTCAAATACTTGGGTATACACGTTACACGTGATGCAGCGGCTTTCTATGAATGGAATCTCTTGCCACCAATAAATAGACTGAAGAGAGATGTCAGACACTGGAAGACCCTTCCTCTGACGCTGCTGGGGAGGGCAGCCTTGTATAAAATGATGGCCCTGCCGCGGTTCCTGTACGTGCTGGAGAATGCTCCAAGCCTGGTGTCACCACGCTACCTACAGAAGGTGACAGCAGTGGTGAATGGGTTACTGTGGGGCGAACGCCCGCCACGAATAGCACATTCAAAACTTAACAGAAGCTGGTATGACAGTGGTATAGCTTTGCCTAACATACAACTATACTATTGGGCGGCTCAACTGAAGGTTATTAACCGTTGGATACATGCCCCACAGGATGACCCAGACTACATGGCGGACAGAGCACAGCTGGGTACAAATAGTCTGCTAGCACCGTTATACCACAGAGGCATGGTGGGAAAGCTACAGGGGCCGACCAAGCACACAGTCACGCTTTGGTACAGTGCGCAGGCGAGGCTCAAATGGAAGGGAGTCATAACGAAATTAACACCTTTATGGGACACCAAGGCATTGGGAAACTTGCGACGCACCAAGGGCTTCGCCCAATGGGACAACATAGGAATCTCCACAGTGGGGGATATGTGGACAGCAGGTGGGGTGGTCCCGTTCTCAAACCTCCAACAGGACTATAACCTAGGTCCCAACGAAACATACCGCTATATTCAAATTATGTTGTTTGAAGAAACAGGAGTAAAAACCCATCAACCAGGTCGGGATTGGGGTAATAAGCTATATATATTAAACAATATCCCAACTGGTATGATTGCAGGACCATTTTAAAGGATATGAAAACATTATCCGGGGGGGCACAAGGAGACTCTATACATTCAATTCAAATGCTGGAAGCATCAATTTAATTCAAGAATTCGAAATTTTTGTAAAACAGGAAAGAAATTACAGTTAAATATCAGCACTGCTATTGTGAATACACATTTTTCAATGACCCAAGTGTGTACAAGATGCACGAGTGAAAAGGGTGACACTACGGCGACGCAAGTGACAAAGGGATCAGCGAGGGACGGCGCAAGGTGTGAAGTGAAAATATTTACAGTGACTTCAAACATAGGGATTTCAAAACACTTTAAATAGTTGATTTTAGTATTTCATTTTCATAGAAATTCGCTATGAGGGAAGCGCCTAAATACAGGCTGAAAGGTCGACGGCGTTTCGATCCGTGCAGTTTGGGATCATCTTCAGGACTGGCAGGGTCGTGTGCAGTGCCGGGGTACAAGTGAGGGCTCCTTGTGTAGAATCGGAGTTTCTGGGTCCGACGAACCGGTGGTCACGAGGGACTTGAGGGACTGAGCTGAGGCTGGCAATCTGTCAGCGATCGACTGTGACTGTCGACATAAATCTGGAGGGTCCCGGTCTGAAAGGATCCGAGAGTCCGGCCGTGAGAAGAATTGTCGGCGGGCGTTGGACGCCGATCTTGCTTGTGATCGGTTCAGGACTAGGAACAATCTCTAGTTGAGAAATACGTCGAGCGACTGAATCGCTGTGCCGGCGTTGCTACGGAGATATTCAAATTAGGCACGCACTTATGACAGTAATACCATCGGGAACTGCAATCCCAGAGTCCTCTCCAATGGAGGACCGGCTGCTCACCGATAATATGCAGGCTAGCGCCACCTCCCTCACTTACCGCAAGCTAATAAACAACCTGCCAGACCCGCTAGTTAAACTAAGGGAGAACTGGGTAACTGAACTAGGGGACATGGACGAGAATGATTGGAATGCGGCATTGGCGTCCCCAAGAGAGGCCGGTATTTCGGCAAAGTTTTGTTTAGTGCAACTTAAGATCTTGCACCGAATATATTTCAGAAGGACCACCTTACACAAACTGCACAGGGCGGGTCACCCGTATTGTTTGAGAGGCTGTGGTGAAGAGGGCACATTCATGCATACACTTTGGAACTGTCCCAGTGTCTCAGATTATTGGAGACAAATACTCCGCACCATTTCACAAACACTAAATAACACCCTACCACCCGATCCCCGTACAAACTTACTACATATGTGGGGCCCCACTGAGCTGACACACCAAGGTAAAATATGGGCGATTATAGGGTTTATGGTCGCCAAACGGGACATTGCTCAGAAATGGGGGGCAGCAGACACTCCGACTCTGGCCCAATGGTGCAGGACTATGGATGCGATCATGGTAACGGAGAGGGCGGTGTACAAAAAGAGAGCCAACCCACGCAAATGGAATACAGTCTGGTCACCCTGGAATAAGTACCGGGGAGATATATGTGAACTGTTAGTAGAGGACGACGTAGGGAGCTCAGACGAAGAAGAGGGTGAGGGATGAAGCGAGTGGGTTAAATACAAGACGGGACTCTGGGTAACTGGCAGGAATCGCTCGGAAAGTCGAATAAAGGGGGGTACACCCTGTACAAGGACTTGTAATGCAGACGCCTAGGTGGACCGGGAGTGGAAGTTCATATCACGGGGGCAGAGACACAGGAAATCTGTAGCACGACTGAGTCAAAAAGTTTAAGTTTTTGTTTAAGAAAATTAGAAAAGTAAGAGGAAATCTGATTGTATAGTGATATAAGTTATGATTGATGTGCCGTTTCTAATATCTCGCTGCCGGACCGCTGGTTGTCGGCTGAATAGCTGTGTAACATACAAACGCCAAGAATGTCTTTGATAAGCAGCCGGCCCTAGGGTTGTAGGCATATTGCAGTGTTAAAGTGACAAACCTAAATAAAACTCTTACGAGCCCAAAAAAACATGTCACCTCAGGCCCCTCCCCCTTCCTTCACCATTGTACAAATATTCCTGTAAAATCATCCGAACTACGAATTCCGATTTACTCACCTGTTATCAGGAGAGAACCCAGTGCGGCATCTTTTAGCCCAGCACTGACCCTGAAAAGTTATTCTAAGCGTATTTACAGTAACTTGTATTTCCTTCCATAGGAATCCATTGTGTGGTTTTCAGCAGAAAAGTTTCCAAGTGTTGATTTTTGAAACGTAACAATATTCCTGTAAAATCATCCAAACTACAAATTCCGATTTACTCACATGTTATCAGGAGAGAACCCAGTGCGGCATCTTTTAGCCCAGCGCTGACCCTGAAAAGTAATTCTAAGCGTACTTACCAGCGTACTTACCAGTAACTTGAATTTCCTTGCATAGGAATGCATTGTGTGGTTTTCAGAAGAAAAGTTTCTAAGTGTTGATTTTTGAAATGTACAAATATTCCTCTAAAATCAGCTGAACTATGAATTCCAAATTATTAACCTGTTATCAGGAGAGAACCCAGTACTGCATCTTTTAGCCCAGCACTGACCCTGAAAAGTAATTCTATGCGTCCTTACCAGTAACTTGTATTTCCTTCTATAGGAATCCATTGTGTGGTTTTCAGCAGAAAAGTTTCAAAGTGTTGATTTTTGAAAAGTATAAATATTCCTCTAAAATGAGCTGAACCACGAATTCCGATTTATTCACCTGGCGGAGGCAATCCGCCCGACATCCATTGCCCAATTCCCCCCGCCATATTAGGATGGCGATGGGGACCGTGGCGGTGAAAAACACCGCCCGCCTGTTTTCCGCCCCGGTCGCGTTGCGGCCGGGGCAGAAAATGTTTAATATGGTGGCGGTGTCTGTTAGACACCGCCAGCCATATTAAAATGGGCATTTTGGCAAGCCTTTCCGTGGCGGCAATGCCGCCACGGAAAGGCAGGCGGTCTTTGGTTTGGGGGCCCCCTGCGGGCCCTCCTGGTGATGGCCGAGGTGTTTGGTGCAAAGGGGGGGTACCAGTGGTACCCCCCCGCATTTGCATACACCAAGCAGCAGGCACCGCTGGGTGCCTGCCGCTTCATATATGCAAATGCGTGCATTTGATTTTAGGATTGTGGCGGGCATGAGGATTGTGCCCGCCACTGTGGCGGGCGCATCCTAATACACATTTCGAGACCCCCGCCCTTGAGGCGGGAGGTCCTGTTTCCCGCCATCCTAATAGCCCCCTAAGTGTTGATTTTTGAAAGGTACAAATATTCCTGTAATATCAGCCGAACTACGAATTCCAATTTACTCATCTGTTATCAGGAGAGACATCAGTGCTGCATCTTTGAGCCCAGTACGGATCATGAAAAGTAATTCTAACCGTACTTATCAGTTACTTGAATTTCCTTCCATAGGCGAACATTGTCTGCTTTCACTTGGAAATTCTTCTAAGTGTTGAGTTTTTGAACTTTAAAAAATTCCTATAAAATCAGCAGAACTACGAATTCCGATTTACTCACCTGTTATCAGGAGTGACCTCAGTGCTGCTTCTTTGAGCCCAGTACTGATCCTGAAAAGTAATTCTAACCGTACTTATCATGTAACTTGTATTTCCTTCCATAGGAATCCATTATGTGGTTTTCACCAGAAAAGTTTCTAAGGGCCCCATTAGGATGTTGGACGGATCGCCACCACCATACGGGTGGTGACAATCCACCTGACATCCTTCCCCGCCCGCCACCCATTTCCCCCCACCATATTACTGTGGTGGGGAGACCGCGGCAGACGGAAAGACCATCCGCCGCTTTTCCGCCCGGTCAACGAGTTGACCGGGCGGAAAAGGGTTTCATATGGTAGCGGTGTCTGTTAGACACCACCATCCATATAAGGATGTGGGTGGGATCATGCTTTTTCATGGCTGCGTTGCCGCCACGGAAAGGCATGTGGGAATGTCTTGTGGGGGCCCGTTGCGGGGTCCCCAGGGACTCCGGGAGGGTGGGGGTGCTCATGGGGGTACCCCTTGCACTTCACTGTACAATGTGACAGGCACCGCACGGTGCCTGTCACGTTGTTCATTGAAGTTCGCAATGTGCATTTTTAGCATTGCGGCGGGCGGTGCTTTTAGGGACCTCAGGATTCAAGGGCACTTAATCCTGCAACTTAAAACACGCCACAGGGGGGGGGCGTGGCTAGCAGCCAAGCATGGCGGCAGCTTAGAGGACGAGCTCCGTAGTTAGAGCGGCCTCTCCGTAGATCTGAAGACCCATCCGCAAGTCTACAAACCTCTATCGGGGTGGACCTGAAGCCCGGGACCGGGGGGCATCGAGGGCAGGGACTCCAGTTGCTATCGAGAGCCGGGAAGTCAAGCAATCGTCGGAGACTCCGGAGGCCAGAGTGACGATCGGAGACCGGGGACTCGCTTGCCAGTGGAACCCGGCCGGAAGTATAGGGTGCAGGGGCGTTCTGGGCCAGAAGTACCCGACCATCGTGAGGAGGCACTGCAGCGAGCGGGAACCCAGCGAGCGGAGAGCGCCAGACCACTGCGAAGAATCGGAGACAGTAGCGGAGCTAGGTGCGGAGGTGAGAGCTCCTTCGATTGAGGCCGGACTGCGGGCAGGGAGACCCCGCCAGTGACGCCGGTAATGGAACCGGGACCGGCGGCCGCTTCGGTGGGCGTACGTGAACTCCACGCACAACCGGAGGGTGGTGCAACCTACTCTACAGAGGGGCGCGACGGCTAGAAGAAAAAAAAAAAGACAACAGAAAAGGAAAAAAAAACCCCATTGCACTGATACGCAGCCCCTACAAGGCCGAGTACAGCCGCGGTTGAGACCACGCGTCACCGCTGACACAGCAGAGCATTAGGAGGGAAGAACGATCACCGTTGGGCCAGTCGACTACTGTCAACGCCATACTACCGCACCCGACTATTGTAGAAACTGTATGTGACACCGGCGCCCAGGGGCGAGATCAGCCGACAGAGAGGAAGCGCAGTGAGCCCCAGGGTGATAACGCATGGTAAGCCCAGCAAGCGCCATAGAGCAACAACGGGCGCACAGCCATAGTCTGGGTTTGGGACTGCCATATTGCCTGTGAGCGCATCAAATCCTGACACTTAAGTGCGCGGATGAGCATCGACTGCAGTGGATGGCTGGCATGACCACTCTCTACTAAGTGACAGAGCCGGTGTGGTGCGAACATCGAGGAACATCCAAGAGAACCCTGACATCGACACGCCATAACGAACACTAAGATGGCAGGAAAGGGGCCCAAAGGGGGTGCAGCACAGGCCCGCTTCGAGAAGTATGCCTATGGCAAGGGTGCATCTTCCCCACCGGAGGGAAGGCAATCCGGCGGGAAGACAACGGATGGACCAGGCGGGAAACAGGTGACGCTGGAGGATGTTATGCGCACGTTGACGCAGGTGCAGACCACTGTGGGCTCAATTTCCACGAAAGTCAGCCTCCTAAGAGCAGACCTACATAAGATGTCGGAAAAGGTGGGCTCGCTAGAGGTGGTCACGAAATCGCTGGTAGAAGATGTGTCGGAGCTGCAGAAGGCGATGGAACGCATAACAGCGGAGAACAAAGCATTGAAGGACAAGTTGGATGACCAGGAAGGGCGGTCTAGGAGAAACAACATAAGGATCCTGGGAGTTCCCGAATCGGAAGGTACTGAAGCTACAGACTTGTTAGTTGAAGATCTGATCAAAACGAAACTACAACCTAAAGGCCTGTCTGCCTTCTTCTCAGTGGAGAGAGCGCATAGAGTACCGGGGCTCGACCGAAAACGGGAGCAGCACCGAGACCCATCCTAGCAAGACTGTTCAACTTCCGGGACAGAGACGCCATCTTACAGTCAGCAAGGAAGTCCCCTCCTGTTAAAATACAGAATGCAACACTGGCCTTCTTCCCTGATTATACGGCGGAGGTCGCCCGGCGTAGAAAAACGTTCCTGGATGTGAAAAGAGACTTGAGGACACGAGAAATTCAGTACTCAACGATTTTCCCAGCCAGGCTGCGCGTGGTAGCGGATAACAGAACTTGGTTTTTTGACACTCCTGAAATGGCGCGGGACTGGCTGGAGGGGTGGAGGCCGGCTACTCATCCCCGTAGATCGAGCAGAACGCAGGGCGATCGCAACGCACAGGGTCGCACGGGCTCGCGAACTCCGGGGCACGAAGAGAGGGAGCACTCCCCACTGACCGAACGGGAGGAAGAAGACCCAGGTTTGGGACACTGACCGACCGGCGGATAAAGGACAGTTGCTGCACAAGATATCTGCCTGAAGATGCTGCCATTGGACACTGGGCGGAAGGCCTCCGAGGAGTGTAAGAGAGGCCGCCGACTGTGGGGTATTCCTCACCTCAACGAGCAAGTATTCTATTTGGGGTAGGGGATGAGCACTCTGCTAAGTTGGGGGGGCGGGCAGTTCTGAGTCCGTGTGGCATGAGGGCAGGAAGGGGGGAGTTCAGGGTGGGGTAGTTGTAGAAGTTCGCACCTCAAGGCAGGAGGTTTTGTTTGTTGACAAATTGACTCAAAGTAGAAAAACACGTTGCAGAGGTGCTGCTAACGCACAGATTGGCCCACTGAAGCGTCCACAAGGGGACTTCCTAGCGGCAAGCAGGGGCACCTCACTCCATGATATGAATGGCACAGGACGAACAGGTTGATGCCCCACGGGGCGGCCCCCAGATGTCACTAGTGTCGCCGCTGCAGCTTATGACATGGAATGTAAGGGGCCTGGGAGATAAAATCAAGCGGGGTCTTGTAATGCAGGGTATTAGGAGAGCACACCCAGCCCTGGTACTTCTCCAGGAGACACACCTAGTGGGTACTGCCATTCAGACGTTGAATAGGAAAGGATACCATATGATAGTGCATTCTGACTTTACCTCGGGATCACAGGACAGGAATTCTACTGTGGAAATCGTCCCCGTTTTTGCTGAAAACTACCAAAACTGATGACCAGGGCCGCTTCGCGGCTGCGCATGGACAATGGAAGGGCAAACCACTGACTATAGTATCGGTCTATATACCTCCAGCGTTACATATGATTGCGTTTCCAGATCTGGGGAGGTTTCTACTCGAGCTTCCGGAAGGTGATCTAGTTATTGGGGGAGATTTTAATGCAGTCATAAATAATACACAGGATAGATTTCCGGTACGGACGCTCACCCCTGGGCCCTCCCGTTTCAGTGATTTTATAGAGGCACAGGGGTTGGTGGACATATGGCGAAGCTTACACCCCGATGAGCTACAATACACCTACTATTCAGCGACACACAATAGCCTATCCCGTATAGATTATATCTTCACCCTGGGGGAAGGCTGCCTCACCATAGACGAAATACAAATTAAACCAAGGGGAATATCTGACCACTCACCAATAACTCTGACTATGTCGTGTCCAGAAAGGGCTTATAAGAGATTACATCAGATACGACCGGGCTATCTAGCGATACCGGCGATTAAAAAAGAACTGAAGAGGGCAACTCGGTACTATTTTGCCGAAAATGCGGCTTCGGTAGAGTCTCCTACGACCTTGTGGGAGGCATATAAAACAGTTCTCAGGGGACAGGCCATCTCGTCCATAGCGGGGTACAAGCGCGAGCAGGGGAGAGAACTCTTACAGCTAGAATCAAGCCTGGCAGAGGCGAACAAAGTGCATATGGCAGACCCGACAACGGACACTCTACACTCACTTCAACTTTGCCAACAACTCCATGAGAACCTCCTGAAAAGGAGGGCCTTGGAACATATAACGGAAACGGTGCATACAATTTATGATGTAGGGGACAAGGCCAGCAAACTCTTGGCGTGGCTGGAAAAGAAGAGGGAAGGAGGCAGGAGTATACTGCAACTGAAGGATGCGGGAGGGAGGGCACACACACGCCCGGCGGTGATCGTAGAGACACTGGCGGACGACTTCCAGGTGGTATATACCCCGGAAGTAGTGGTCACAGAGGAGATAGCGGTGGCAGCGCTCGATGACATACCGATGTCGACCCTGTCACAGGATGAGATAGATGAGCTTGACTCAGATTTCACAACAGAAGAAGTGCAAGAGGCTATTAGTAAGATACACTCTGGGAAGGCAACGGGCCCTAACGGCATTCCGATTGAATGGTACAAGGCCATGTCGGAAACGCTGAGCCCTCGCCTACTAGCTATGTACACGGAAAGCCTTGCCCAAGGCATCATGCCACTCGATCAACGTCAGGCCATTATAGTGGCGATCCTGAAATCAGGCAAACCACCTGATGACTGCGGGTCATACCGCCCGATATCACTTCTCAACGTAGAGGCTAAAATACTAGCAAAAATGCTGGCCACCAGGTTGATGCCCTGTCTCGCCCAATTGATTCATCCAGACCAATCGGGATTCATGCCGCACAGAAGTACAGCACTGAACCTCCGTAGAGTTCATGGAGCAATAGCACGCGCTCCACTGCTGACAGAACCGACGGCCATTCTATCTCTGGATGCCAGGATGGCATTCGATATGGTGGAATGGGAATACCTTTTCGCGGTACTGGCTCATATGGGCTTTGGTCCAAAATTTATCTCGTGGATACGGCTCTTATATAAAAGACCGGTGGCACGGGTGACAGCTAACGGCCACATCTCCCGTGAAATACTACTGGGGAGAGGGACAAGGCAGGGATGCCCACTTTCTCCATTGCTGTTTGCATTGGTCTTAGAGCCACTGGCTACAGTCCTGAGAACCACCCCACTGCTCAGAGGGATTAATTGGGGGGACAACTGGGAAGACAGAGTTTCTTTGTACGCGGACGATATGCTGATATATCTGACGGACCCGGAGAGGGGCATCCCGGCACTACTTGCACTGTGTGAAAAGCACGGACGAGCGTCCGGATACAAGATTAATTGGACCAAATCAGTCATATATGAGCTGAGGTGTCCCTCTCCGGTTCTACCAAGCGACTGCCCACTGGAAACGGCGGACACGTCGTTCAAATACTTGGGTATACACGTTACACGTGATGCAGCGGCTTTCTATGAATGGAATCTCTTGCCACCAATAAATAGACTGAAGAGAGATGTCAGACACTGGAAGACCCTTCCTCTGACGCTGCTGGTGAGGGCAGCCTTGTATAAAATGATGGCGAATGCTCCAAGCCTGGTGTCACCACGCTACCTACAGAAGGTGACAGCAGTGGTGAATGGGTTACTGTGGGGCGAACGCCCGCCACGAATAGCACATTCAAAACTTAACAGAATCTGGTATGACAGTGGTATAGCTTTGCCTAACATACAACTATACTATTGGGCGGCTCAACTGAAGGTTATTAACCGTTGGATACATGCCCCACAGGATGACCCAGCCTACATGGCGGACAGAGCACAGCTGGGTACAAATAGTCTGCTAGCACCGTTATACCACAGAGGCATGGTGGGAAAGCTACAGGGGCCGACCAAGCACACAGTCACGCTTTGGTACAGTGCGCAGGCGAGGCTCAAATGGAAGGGAGTCATAACGAAATTAACACCTTTATGGGACACCAAGGCATTGGGAAACTTGCGACGCACCAAGGGCTTCGCCCAATGGGACAACATAGGAATCTCCACAGTGGGGGATATGTGGACAGCAGGTGGGGTGGTCCCGTTCTCAAACCTCCAACAGGACTATAACCTAGGTCCCAACGAAACATACCGCTATATTCAAATTATGTTGTTTGAAGAAACAGGAGTAAAAACCCATCAACCAGGTCGGGATTGGGGTAATAAGCTATATATATTAAACAATATCCCAACTGGTATGATTGCAGGACAATTTTAAAGGATATGAAAACATTATCCGGGGGGGCACAAGGAGACTCTATACATTCAATTCAAATGCTGGAAGCATCAATTTAATTCAAGAATTCGAAATTTTTGTAAAACAGGAAAGAAATTACAGTTAAATATCAGCACTGCAATTGTGAATACACATTTTTCAATGACCCAAGTGTGTACAAGGTGCACGAGTGAAAAGGGTGACACTACGGCGACGCAAGTGACAAAGGGATCAGCGAGGGACGGCGCAAGGTGTGAAGTGAAAATATTTACAGTGACTTCAAACATAGGGATTTCAAAACACTTTAAATAGTTGATTTTAGTATTTCATTTTCATAGAAATTCGCTATGAGGGAAGCGCCTAAATACAGGCTGAAAGGTCGACGGCGTTTCGATCCGTGCAGTTTGGGATCATCTTCAGGACTGGCAGGGTCGTGTGCAGTGCCGGGGTATAAGTGAGGGCTCCTTGTGTAGAATCGGAGTTTCTGGGTCCGACGAACCGGTGGTCACGAGGGACTTGAGGGACTGAGCTGAGGCTGGCAATCTGTCAGCGATCGACTGTGACTGTCGACATAAATCTGGAGGGTCCCGGTCTGAAAGGATCCGAGAGTCCGGCCGTGAGAAGAATTGTCGGCGGGCGTTGGACGCCGATCTTGCTTGTGATCGGTTCAGGACTAGGAACAATCTCTAGTTGAGAAATACGTCGAGCGACTGAATCGCTGTGCCGGCGTTGCTACGGAGATATTCAAATTAGGCACGCACTTATGACAGTAATACCATCGGGAACTGCAATCCCAGAGTCCTCTCCAATGGAGGACCGGCTGCTCACCGATAATATGCAGGCTAGCGCCACCTCCCTCACTTACCGCAAGCTAATAAACAACCTGCCAGACCCGCTAGTTAAACTAAGGGAGAAATGGGTAACTGAACTAGGGGACATGGACGAGAATGATTGGAATGCGGCATTGGCGTCCCCAAGAGAGGCCGGTATTTCGGCAAAGTTTTGTTTAGTGCAACTTAAGATCTTGCACCGAATATATTTCACAAGGACCACCTTACACAAACTGCACAGGGCGGATCACCCGTATTGTTTGAGAGGCTGTGGTGAAGAGGGCACATTCATGCATACACTTTGGAACTGTCCCAGTGTCTCAGATTATTGGAGACAAATACTCCGCACCATTTCACAAACACTAAATAACACCCTACCACCCGATCCCCGTACAAACTTACTACATATGTGGGGCCCCACTGAGCTGACACACCAAGGTAAAATATGGGCGATTATAGGGTTTATGGTCGCCAAACGGGACATTGCTCAGAAATGGGGGGCAGCAGACACTCCGACTCTGGCCCAATGGTGCAGGACTATGGATGCGATCATGGTAACGGAGAGGGCGGTGTACGAAAAGAGAGCCAACCCACGCAAATGGAATACAGTCTGGTCACCCTGGAATAAGTACCGGGGAGATGTATGTGAACTGTTAGTAGAGGACGACGTAGGGAGCTCAGACGAAGAAGAGGGTGAGGGATGAAGCGAGTGGGTTAAATACAAGACGGGACTCTGGGTAACTGGCAGGAATCCCTCGGAAAGTCGAATAAAGGGGGGTACACCCTGTACAAGGACTTGTAATGCAGACGCCTAGGTGGACCGGGAGTGGAAGTTCATATCACGGGGGCAGAGACACAGGAAATCTGTAGCACGACTGAGTCAAAAAGTTTAAGTTTTTGTTTAAGAAAATTAGAAAAGTAAGAGGAAATCTGATTGTATAGTGATATAAGTTATGATTGATGTGCCGTTTCTAATATCTCTCTGCCGGACCTAAATAAAACTCTTACGAGCCCAAAAAAAAAAAACACGCCACAGGGCGTGTTTGCACACATGTCACCTCAGGCCCCTCCCCCTTCCTTCACCATTGTACAAATATTCCTGTAAAATCAGCCGAACTACGAATTCCGATTTACTCACCTGTTATCAGGAGAGAACCCAGTGCGGCATCTTTTAGCCCAGCACTGACCCTGAAAAGTAATTCTAAGCGTATTTACAGTAACTTGTATTTCCTTCCATAGGAATCCATTGTGTGGTTTTCAGCAGAAAAGTTTCCAAGTGTTGATTTTTGAAACGTAACAATATTCCTGTAAAATCATCCAAACTACAAATTCCGATTTACTCACATGTTATCAGGAGAGAACCCAGTGCGGCATCTTTTAGCCCAGCGCTGACCCTGAAAAGTAATTCTAAGCGTACTTACCAGTAACTTGAATTTCCTTGCATAGGAATGCATTGTGTGGTTTTCAGCAGAAAAGTTTCTAAGTGTTGATTTTTGAAATGTACAAATATTCCTCTAAAATCAGCTGAACTATGAATTCCAAATTATTAACCTGTTATCAGGAGAGAACCCAGTACTGCATCTTTTAGCCCAGCACTGACCCTGAAAAGTAATTCTATGCGTCCTTACCAGTAACTTGTATTTCCTTCTATAGGAATCCATTGTGTGGTTTTCAGCAGAAAAGTTTCAAAGTGTTGATTTTTGAAAAGTATAAATATTCCTCTAAAATGAGCTGAACCACGAATTCCGATTTATTCACCTGGCGGAGGCAATCCGCCCGACATCCATTGCCCAATTCCCCCCGCCATATTAGGATGGCGATGGGGACCGTAGCGGTGAAAAACACCGCCCGCCTGTTTTCCGCCCCGGTCGCGTTGCGGCCGGGGCGGAAAATGTTTAATATGGTGGCGGTGTCTGTTAGACACCGCCAGCCATATTACAATGGGCATTTTGGCAAGCCTTTCCGTGGCGGCAATGCCGCCACGGAAAGGCAGGCGGTCTTTGGTTTGGGGGCCCCCTGCGGGCCCTCCTGGTGATGGCCGAGGTGTTTGGTGCAAAGGGGGGGTACCTGTGGTACCCCCCCGCATTTGCATACACCAAGCAGCAGGCACCGCTGGGTGCCTGCCGCTTCATATATGCAAATGCGTGCATTTGATTTTAGGATTGTGGCGGGCATGAGGATTGTGCCCGCCACTGTGGCGGGCGCATCCTAATACACATTTCGAGACCCCCGCCCTTGAGGCGGGAGGTCCTGTTTCCCGCCATCCTAATAGCCCCCTAAGTGTTGATTTTTGAAAGGTACAAATATTCCTGTAATATCAGCCGAACTACGAATTCCAATTTACTCATCTATTATCAGGAGAGACATCAGTGCTGCATCTTTGAGCCCAGTACGGATCATGAAAAGTAATTCTAACCGTACTTATCAGTTACTTGAATTTCCTTCCATAGGCAAACATTGTCTGGTTTCACTTGGAAATTCTTCTAAGTGTTGAGTTTTTGAACTTTAAAAAATTCCTATAATATCAGCAGAACTACGAATTCCGATTTACTCACCTGTTATCAGGAGTGACCTGAGTGCTGCTTCTTTGAGCCCAGTACTGATCCTGAAAAGTAATTCTAACCGTACTTATCATGTAACTTGTATTTCCTTCCATAGGAATCCATTATGTGGTTTTCACCAGAAAAGTTTCTAAGGGCCCCATTAGGATGTTGGACGGATCGCCACCACCATACGGGTGGTGACAATCCACCTGACATCCTTCCCCGCCCGCCACCCATTTCCCCCCACCATATTACTGTGGTGGGGAGACCGCGGCAGACGGAAAGACCATCCGCCGCTTTTCCGCCCGGTCAACGAGTTGACCGGGTGGAAAAGGGTTTCATATGGTAGCGGTGTCTGTTAGACACCACCATCCATATAAGGATGTGGGTGGGATCATGCTTTTTCATGGCTGCGTTGCCGCCACGGAATGGCATGTGGGAATGTCTTGTGGGGGCCCGTTGCGGGGTCCCCAGGGACTCCGGGAGGGTGGGGGTGCTCATGGGGGTACCCCTTGCACTTCACTGTACAATGTGACAGGCACCGCACGGTGCCTGTCACGTTGTTCATTGAAGTTCGCAATGTGCATTTTTAGCATTGCGGCGGGCGGTGCTTTTAGGGACCTCAGGATTCAAGGGCACTTAATCCTGCAACTTAAAACACGCCACGGGGGGGGGGCGTGGCTAGCAGCCAAGCATGGCGGCAGCTTAGAGGACGAGCTCCGTAGTTAGAGCGGCCTCTCCGTAGATCTGAAGACCCATCCGCAAGTCTACAAACCTCTATCGGGGTGGACCTGAAGCCCGGGACCGGGGGGCATCGAGGGCAGTGACTCCGGTTGCTATCGAGAGCCGGGAAGTCAAGCAATCGTCGGAGACTCCGGAGGCCAGAGTGACGATCGGAGACCGGGGACTCGCTTGCCAGTGGAACCCGGCCGGAAGTATAGGGTGCAGGGGCGTTCCGGGCCAGAAGTACCCGACCATCGTGAGGAGGCACTGCAGCGAGCGGGAACCCAGCGAGCGGAGAGCGCCAGACCACTGCGAGGAATCGGAGACAGTAGCGGAGCTAGGTGCGGAGGTGAGAGCTCCTTCGATTGAGGCCGGACTGCGGGCAGGGAGACCCCGCCAGTGACGCGGGTAATGGAACCGGGACCGGCGGCCGCTTCGGTGGGCGTACGTGAACTCCACGCACAACCGGAGGGTGGTGCAACCTACTCTACAGAGGGGCGCGACGGCTAGAAGAAAAAAAAAAAGACAACAGAAAAGAAGAAAAAAAAAACCCCATTGCACTGATACGCAGCCCCTACAAGGCCGAGTACAGCCGCGGTTGAGACCACGCGTCACCCCTGACACAGCAGAGCATAAGGAGGGAAGAACGATCACCGTTGGGCCAGTCGACTACTGTCAACGCCATACTACCGCACCCGACTATTGTAGAAACTGTATGTGACACCGGCGCCCAGGGGCGAGATCAGCCGACAGAGAGGAAGCGCAGTGAGCCCCAGGGTGATAACGCATGGTAAGCCCAGCAAGCGCCATAGAGCAACAACGGGCGCACAGCCATAGTCTGGGTTTGGGACTGCCATATTGCCTGTGAGCGCATCAAATCCTGACACTTAAGTGCGCGGATGAGCATCAACTGCAGTGGATGGCTGGCATGACCACTCTCTACTAAGTGACAGAGCCGGTGTGGTGCGAACATCGAGGAACATCCAAGAGAACCCTGACATCGACACGCCATAACGAACACTAAGATGGCAGTAAAGGGGCCCAAAGGGGGTGCAGCACAGGCCCGCCTCGAGAAGTATGCCTATGGCAAGGGTGCATCTTCCCCACCGGAGGGAAGGCAATCCGGCGGGAAGACAACGGATGGACCAGGCGGGAAACAGGTGACGCTGGAGGATGTTATGCGCACGTTGACGCAGGTGCAGACCACTGTGGGCTCAATTTCCACGGAAGTCAGCCTCCTAAGAGCAGACCTACATAAGATGTCGGAAAAGGTGGGCTCGCTAGAGGTGGTCACGAAATCGCTGGTAGAAGATGTGTCGGAGCTGCAGATGGCGATGGAACGCATAACAGCGGAGAACAAAGCATTGAAGGACAAGTTGGATGACCAGGAAGGGCGGTCTAGGAGAAACAACATAAGGATCCTGGGAGTTCCCGAATCAGAAGGTACTGAAGCTACAGACTTGTTCGTTGAAGATCTGATCAAAACGAAACTACAACCTAAAGGCCTGTCTGCCTTCTTCTCAGTGGAGAGAGCGCATAGAGTACCGGGGCTCGACCGAAAACGGGAGCAGCTCCGAGACCCATCCTAGCAAGACTGTTCAACTTCCGGGACAGAGACGCCATCTTACAGTCAGCAAGGAAGTCCCCTCCTGTTAAAATACAGAATGCAACACTGGCCTTCTTCCCTGATTATACGGCGGAGGTCGCCCGGCATAGAAAAACGTTCCTGGATGTGAAAAGAGACTTGAGGACACGAGAAATTCAGTACTCAATGATTTTCCCAGCCAGGCTGCGCGTGGTAGCGGATAACAGAACTTGGTTTTTTGACACTCCTGAAATGGCGCGGGACTGGCTGGAGGGGTGGAGGCCGGCTACTCATCCCCGTAGATCGAGCAGAACGCAGGGCGATCGCAACGCACAGGGTCGCACGGGCTCGCGAACTCCGGAGCACGAAGAGAGGGAGCACTCCCCACTGACCGAACGGGAGGAAGAAGACCCAGGTTTGGGACACTGACCGACCGGCGGATAAAGGACAGTTGCTGCACAAGATATCTGCCTGAAGATGCTGCCATTGGACACTGGGCGGAAGGCCTCCGAGGAGTGTAAGAGAGGCCGCCGACTGTGGGGTATTCCTCACCTCAACGAGCAAGTATTCTATTTGGGGTAGGGGATGAGCACTCTGCTAAGTTGGGGGGGCGGGCAGTTCTGAGTCCGTGTGGCATGAGGGCAGGAACGGGGGGAGTTCAGGGTGGGGTAGTTGTAGAAGTTCGCACCTCAAGGCAGGAGGTTTTGTTTGTTGACAAATTGACTCAAAGTAGAAAAACACGTTGCAGAGGTGCTGCTAACGCACAGATTGGCCCACTGAAGCGCACACAAGGGGACTTCCTAGCGGCAAGCAGGGGCACCTCACTCCATGATATGAATGGCACAGGACGAACAGGTTGATGCCCCACGGGGCGGCCCCCAGATGTCACTAGTGTCGCCGCTGCAGCTTATGACATGGAATGTAAGGGGCCTGGGAGATAAAATCAAGCGGGGTCTTGTAATGCAGGGTATTAGGAGAGCACACCCAGCCCTGGTACTTCTCCAGGAGACACACCTAGTGGGTACTGCCAATCAGACGTTGAATAGGAAAGGATACCATATGATAGTGCATTCTGACTTTACCTCGGGATCACAGGACAGGAATTCTACTGCGGAAATCGTCCCCGTTTTTGCTGAAAACTACCAAAACTGATGACCAGGGCCGCTTCGCGGCTGCGCATGGACAATGGGAGGGCAAACCACTGACTATAGTATCGGTCTATATACCTCCAGCGTTACATATGATTGCGTTTCCAGATCTGGGGAGGTTTCTACTTGAGCTTCCGGAAGGTGATCTAGTTATTGGGGGAGATTTTAATGCAGTCATAAATAATACACAGGATAGATTTCCGGTACGGACGCTCACCCCTGGGCCCTCCCGTTTCAGTGATTTTATAGAGGCTCAGGGGTTGGTGGACATATGGCGAAGCTTACACCCCGATGAGCTACAATACACCTACTATTCAGCGACACACAATAGCCTATCCCGTATAGATTATATCTTCACCCTGGGGGAAGGCTGCCTCACGATAGACGAAATACAAATTAAACCAAGGGGAATATCTGACCACTCACCATTAACTCTGACTATGTCGTGTCCAGAAAGGGCTTATAAGAGATTACATCAGATACGACCGGGCTATCTAGCGATACCGGCGATTAAAAAAGAACTGAAGAGGGCAACTCGGTACTATTTTGCCGAAAATGCGGCTTCGGTAGAGTCTCCTACGACCTTGTGGGAGGCATATAAAACGGTTCTCAGGGGACAGGCCATCTCGTCCATAGCGGGGTACAAGTGCGAGCAGGGGAGAGAACTCTTACAGCTAGAATCAAGCCTGGCAGAGGCGAACAAAGTGCATATGGCAGACCCGACAACGGACACTCTACACTCACTTCAACTTTGCCAACAACTCCATGAGAACCTCCTGAAAAGGAGGGCCTTGGAACATATAACGGAAACGGTGCATACAATTTATGATGTAGGGGACAAGGCCAGCAAACTCTTGGCGTGGCTGGAAAAGAAGAGGGAAGGAGGCAGGAGTATACTGCAACTGAAGGATGCGGGAGGGAGGGCACACACATGCCCGGCGGTGATCGTAGAGACACTGGCGGACGACTTCCAGGTGGTATATACCCGGGAAGTAGTGGTCACAGAGGAGATAGCGGTGGCAGCGCTCGATGACCTACCGATGTCGACCCTGTCACAGGATGAGATAGATGAGCTTGACTCAGATTTCACAACAGAAGAAGTGCAAGAGGCTATTAGTAAGATACACTCTGGGAAGGCAACGGGCCTAACGGCATTCCGATTGAATGGTACAAGGCCATGTCGGAAACGCTGAGCCCTCGCCTACTAGCTATGTACACGGAAAGCCTTGCCCAAGGCATCATGCCACTCGATCAACGTCAGGCCATTATAGTGGCGATCCTGAAACCAGGCAAACCACCTGATGACTGCGGGTCATACCGCCCGATATCACTTCTCAACGTAGAGGCTAAAATACTAGCAAAAATGCTGGCCACCAGGTTGATGCCCTGTCTCGCCCAATTGATTCATCCAGACCAATCGGGATTTATGCCGCACAGAAGTACAGCACTGAACCTCCGTAGAGTTCATGGAGCAATAGCACGCGCTCCACTGCTGACAGAACCGACGGCCATTCTATCTCTGGATGCCAGGATGGCATTCGATATGGTGGAATGGGAATACCTTTTCGCGGTACTGGCTCATATGGGCTTTGGTCCAAAATTTATCTCGTGGATACGGCTCTTATATAAAAGACCGGTGGCACGGGTGACAGCTAACGGCCACATCTCCCGTGAAATACTACTGGGGAGAGGGACAAGGCAGGGATGCCCACTTTCTCCGTTGCTGTTTGCATTGGTCTTAGAGCCACTGGCTACAGTCCTGAGAACCACCCCACTGCTCAGAGGGATTAATTGGGGGGACAACTGGGAAGACAGAGTTTCTTTGTACGCGGACGATATGCTGATATATCTGACGGACCCGGAGAGGGGCATCCCGGCACTACTTGCACTGTGTGAAAAGCACGGACGAGCGTCCGGATACAAGATTAATTGGACCAAATCAGTCAAATATGAGCTGAGGTGTCCCTCTCCGGTTTTACCAAGCGACTACCCACTGGAAACGGCGGACATGTCGTTCAAATACTTGGGTATACACGTTACACGTGATGCAGCGGCTTTCTATGAATGGAATCTCTTGCCACCAATAAATAGACTGAAGAGAGATGTCAGACACTGGAAGACCCTTCCTCTGATGCTGCTGGGGAGGGCAGCCTTGTATAAAATGATGGCCCTGCCGCGGTTCCTGTACGTGCTGGAGAATGCTCCAAGCCTGGTGTCACCACGCTACCTACAGAAGGTGACAGCAGTGGTGAATGGGTTACTGTGGGGCGAACGCCCGCCACGAATAGCACATTCAAAACTTAACAGAAGCTGGTATGACAGTGGTATAGCTTTGCCTAACATACAACTATACTACTGGGCGGCTCAACTGAAGGTTATTAACCGTTGGATACATGCCCCACAGGATGACCCAGCCTACATGGCGGACAGAGCACAGCTGGGTACAAATAGTCTGCTAGCACCGTTATACCACAGAGGCATGGTGGGAAAGCTACAGGGGCCGACCAAGCACACAGTCACGCTTTGGTACAGTGCGCAGGCGAGGCTCAAATGGAAGGGAGTCATAACGAAATTAACACCTTTATGGGACACCAAGGCATTGGGAAACTTGCGACGCACCAAGGGCTTCGCCCAATGGGACAACATAGGAATCTCCACAGTGGGGGATATGTGGACAGCAGGTGGGGTGGTCCCGTTCTCAAACCTCCAACAGGACTATAACCTAGGTCCCAACGAAACATACCGCTATATTCAAATTATGTTGTTTGAAGAAACAGGAATAAAAACCCATCAACCAGGTCGGGATTGGGGTAATAAGCTATATATATTAAACAATATCCCAACTGGTATGATTGCAGGACAATTTTAAAGGATATGAAAACATTATCCGGGGGGGCACAAGGAGATTCTATACATTCAATTCAAATGCTGGAAGCATCAATTTAATTCAAGAATTCGAAATTTTTGTAAAACAAGAAAGAAATTACAGTTAAATATCAGCACTGCAATTGTGAATACACATTTTTCAATGACCCAAGTGTGTACAAGGTGCACGAGTGAAGAGGGTGACACTAAGGCGACGCAAGTGACAAAGGGATCAGCGAGGGACGGCGCAAGGTGTGAAGTGAAAATATTTACAGTGACTTCAAACATAGGGATTTCAAAACACTTTAAATAGTTGATTTTAGTATTTCATTTTCATAGAAATTCGCTATGAGGGAAGCGCCTAAATACAGGCTGAAAGGTCGACGGCGTTTCGATCCGTGCAGTTTGGGATCATCTTCAGGACTGGCAGGGTCGTGTGCAGTGCCGGGGTACAAGTGAGGGCTCCTTGTGTAGAATCGGAGTTTCTGGGTCCGACGAACCGGTGGTCACGAGGGACTTGAGGGACTGAGCTGAGGCTGGCAATCTGTCAGCGATCGACTGTGACTGTCGACATAAATCTGGAGGGTCCCGGTCTGAAAGGATCCGAGAGTCCGGCCGTGAGAAGAATTGTCGGCGGGCGTTGGACGCCGATCTTGCTTGTGATCGGTTCAGGACTAGGAACAATCTCTAGTTGAGAAATACGTCGAGCGACTGAATCGCTGTGCCGGCGTTGCTACGGAGATATTCAAATTAGGCACGCACTTATGACAGTAATACCATCGGGAACTGCAATCCCAGAGTCCTCTCCAATGGAGGACCGGCTGCTCACCGATAATATGCAGGCTAGCGCCACCTCCCTCACTTACCGCAAGCTAATAAACAACCTGCCAGACCCGCTAGTTAAACTAAGGGAGAACTGGGTAACTGAACTAGGGGACATGGACGAGAATGATTGGAATGCGGCATTGGCGTCCCCAAGAGAGGCCGGTATTTCGGCAAAGTTTTGTTTAGTGCAACTTAAGATCTTGCACCGAATATATTTCACAAGGACCACCTTACACAAACTGCACAGGGCGGATCACCCGTATTGTTTGAGAGGCTGTGGTGAAGAGGGCACATTCATGCATACACTTTGGAACTGTCCCAGTGTCTCAGATTATTGGAGACAAATACTCCGCACCATTTCACAAACACTAAATAACACCCTACCACCCGATCCCCGTACAAACTTACTACATATGTGGGGCCCCACTGAGCTGACACACCAAGGTAAAATATGGGCGATTATAGGGTTTATGGTCGCCAAACGGGACATTGCTCAGAAATGGGGGGCAGCAGACACTCCGACTCTGGCCCAATGGTGCAGGACTATGGATGCGATCATGGTAACGGAGAGGGCGGTGTACGAAAAGAGAGCCAACCCACGCAAATGGAATACAGTCTGGTCACCCTGGAATAAGTACCGGGGAGATATATGTGAACTGTTAGTAGAGGACGACGTAGGGAGCTCAGACGAAGAAGAGGGTGAGGGATGAAGCGAGTGGGTTAAATACAAGACGGGACTCTGGGTAACTGGCAGGAATCGCTCGGAAAGTCAAATAAAGGGGGGTACACCCTGTACAAGGACTTGTAATGCAGACGCCTAGGTGGACCGGGAGTGGAAGTTCATATCACGGGGGCAGAGACACAGGAAATCTGTAGCACGACTGAGTCAAAAAGTTTAAGTTTTTGTTTAAGAAAATTAGAAAAGTAAGAGGAAATCTGATTGTATAGTGATATAAGTTATGATTGATGTGCCATTTCTAATATCTCGCTGCCGGACCGCTGGTTGTCGGCTGAATAGCTGTGTAACATACAAACGCCAAGAATGTCTTTGATAAGCAGCCGGCCCTAGGGTTGTAGGCATATTGCAGTGTTAAAGTGACAAACCTAAATAAAATTCTTACGAGCCCAAAAAAAAAAAACACGCCACAGGGCGTGTTTGCACACATGTCACCTCAGGCCCCTCCCCCTTCCTTCACCATTGTACAAATATTCCTGTAAAATCAGCCGAACTACGAATTCCGATTTACTCACCTGTTATCAGGAGAGAACCCAGTGCGGCATCTTTTAGCCCAGCACTGACCCTGAAAAGTAATTCTAAGCGTATTTACAGTAACTTGTATTTCCTTCCATAGGAATCCATTGTGTGGTTTTCAGCAGAAAAGTTCCCAAGTGTTGATTTTTGAAACGTAACAATATTCCTGTAAAATCATCCAAACTACAAATTCCGATTTACTCACATGTTATCAGGAGAGAACCCAGTGCGGCATCTTTTAGCCCAGCACTGACCCTGAAAAGTAATTCTATGCGTCCTTACCAGTAACTTGTATTTCCTTCTATAGGAATCCATTGTGTGGTTTTCAGCAGAAAAGTTTCAAAGTGTTGATTTTTGAAAAGTATAAATATTCCTCTAAAATGAGCTGAACCACGAATTCCGATTTATTCACCTGGCGGAGGCAATCCACCCGACATCCATTGCCCAATTCCCCCCGCCATATTAGGATGGCGATGGGGACCGTGGCGGTGAAAAACACCGCCCGCCTGTTTTCCGCCCCGGTCGCGTTGCGGCCGGGGCGGAAAATGTTTAATATGGTGGCGGTGTCTGTTAGACACCGCCAGCCATATTACAATGGGCATTTTGGCAAGCCTTTCCGTGGCGGCAACGCATTTGCATACACCAAGCAGCAGGCACCGCTGGGTGCCTGCCGCTTCATATATGCAAATGCGTGCATTTGATTTTAGGATTGTGGCGGGCATGAGGATTGTGCCCGCCACTGTGGCGGGCGCATCCTAATACACATTTCGAGACCCCCGCCCTTGAGGCGGGAGGTCCTGTTTCCCGCCATCCTAATAGCCCCCTAAGTGTTGATTTTTGAAAGGTACAAATATTCCTGTAATATCAGCCGAACTACGAATTCCAATTTACTCATCTGTTATCAGGAGAGACATCAGTGCTGCATCTTTGAGCCCAGTACGGATCATGAAAAGTAATTCTAACCGTACTTACCAGTTACTTGAATTTCCTTCCATAGGCGAACATTGTCTGGTTTCACTTGGAAATTCTTCTAAGTGTTGAGTTTTTGAACTTTAAAAAATTCCTATAATATCAGCAGAACTACGAATTCCGATTTACTCACCTGTTATCAGGAGTGACCTCAGTGCTGCTTCTTTGAGCCCAGTACTGATCCTGAAAAGTAGTTCTAACCGTACTTATCATGTAACTTGTATTTCCTTCCATAGGAATCCATTATGTGGTTTTCACCAGAAAAGTTTCTAAGGGCCCCATTAGGATGTTGGACGGATCGCCACCACCATACGGGTGGTGACAATCCACCTGACATCCTTCCCCGCCCGCCACCCATTTCCCCCCACCATATTACTGTGGTGGGGAGACCGCGGCAGACGGAAAGACCATCCGCCGCTTTTCCGCCCGGTCAACGAGTTGACCGGGTGGAAAAGGGTTTCATATGGTAGCGGTGTCTGTTAGACACCACCATCCATATAAGGATGTGGGTGGGATCATGCTTTTTCATGGCTGCGTTGCCGCCACGGAAAGGCATGTGGGAATGTCTTGTGGGGGCCCGTTGCGGGGTCCCCAGGGACTCCGGGAGGGTGGGGTTGCTCATGGGGGTACCCCTTGCACTTCACTGTACAATGTGACAGGCACCGCACGGTGCCTGTCACGTTGTTCATTGAAGTTCGCAATGTGCATTTTCAGCATTGCGGCGGGCGGTGCTTTTAGCACCGCCCACCGCAATGTTAAAAATGCGGGAAGCGCCCGCCAGTGTGGCGGGTGCATCCTAATGGCCCCCACGGGACCACCGCCCTTATGGCGGGCATTCCCGTTTTACGTCAGGATGGCGGACGGACAAAGTCCGCCCGCGATCCTAATGGGGCTCTAAGTTTCTATTTTCACAAACAAAAAATATTCCTTAAAAATTGCCTGTATGACTTAAACACATTCTATTGACTGTTTACAGGAGATGCACCAATGCTGGAACCAGGATCCACCACTGAGTAAGAAAAAGTAACGTTAACACTACTTACCTGATAAGTGAATTTCCTCCCAGAGGATAACATTGGTGATTCTATGTGAAGTTTCTGTCATCTTTTAAAATACAATAACATTCCTTAAAAATCACTATTGTAACCAAAACACTTTTACTCAACTGTTGACAGGTGAAGTCTCAGGACTGAATTTAGGATCCAGTACTGTGGTTAGAAAAGTAATCCAAAAAGTAATTAATTACATTTAACTAGAAATTCTCATTGACCTCAATGTTGCATTGTGTTTGAAATTGAGTTGCCCATTGCAACAACTGTAACTACTGTACTTAAAATTCTATTGCCTATTTGCAAAGTATTTAAACTAAAGTAATTCATTTTGAGAAAGTATATTTTGTAATGTAATGTGAAATGTAATTATAAAGTAATTTAAAAAATAAAATATCTAAAAATAAACGGTTTAAAAAAATGTAGAAAATCAGACCTGTTATAGTTACGAATTAGCATTTAAAATCCTTTGAAATTCACTGAAAAAACCATAGGTTTGAGGCCTGTTAAAGTTAGGAATTAGCATTTAAAAAACCTTAGCACTTCACTGAAAAAACCATAGGTTTCAGAAATGTTATAGTTAGGAATTAGCATTTAAAAACCTTAGAAATTCACTGAAAAAAACATAGGTTTTAGGGGTGTTATAGTTAGTTGGACATTTCACTCGTACAAAACCATTGACATTCCCACGTTATAGTTAGTTGTACTAACTATAACTCGCGAGCCCGCAATCCACTGCTGATGATGTCACATATTACATCATTCATGACATGGTCAGTGACATCACTGATGCGTCACTGATGACATTTCATATGACATCACTGATGACATCATCCACGTGCCAATCTGATACATCTTATCATACACTAGTACAACCTTTCAACACTCCTTATAAAATATGGAGTACAATATTTGAAACCATTGACACACCAATACCAGTTTCTAAAAACTCACTCAGTGATTCCTACATCTACACACACATCTAAACACTTACCTATAGATTCACTCATACATGCTAATAAAGATCAATAGAACACTATTAAATATACTTATACACCTACATCGACATTACACACTAGTAAACATCCTATTCACTTATGCAGTCATCCTACTCACTTATACAAACAATTGATCATACTTACATTTACTATGCTACACACTCACACAAACACAACTTTATTTAGTCATATAGATAGTAACTCATACTTGTTGTGTTATAAAATCATTATTACAAGTATATAGTTATCCACACTTCACTCATACAATCACTGAGTCTTATGTATACTTATTTATATACAACTATCTCATACACTGCCTTTTATATTTCTAGTTTGTTGAACATGTATCGTTGAGAAATATATTTACTCATCACCACACCCATTAAGAGATTTACTCACCCAAACTACTGTTTCCACATACATTTATCTACTAAATCAACTATTTACACATCGGTGGACAGTCACACTCCTCCCACCCAACCACACACACATTCATTCCCTATCCCATACAAATACTCACTTAACTAATTAATACCTAATATAGACTTTCACATAGCTAGTAACCAACTTATGTAGTAGTTTACACAACAAGTGATAGAGTGATACAGGTATTCACACAGTTTGATCACTATCCCATATATTTAGTGAGACACTTTAAATTCGTCACTTAGACAGTCAATCACATTGCTAATAAATCCTCCATTCAGACACTTATACATCCACTCAGTCTTCAAGGCAGATTGCTAAATATATAATACTTATTTAAATATCGAAGCAAACCACATTCACTGGATGATGTCATCAGTGATGTCATCAGTGATGTCATTTGAGATGTCATCAGTGATGTCACTGACCATGTCATGAATGATGTAATATGTGACATCAACAGCAGTGGATTGCGGGCGCGCAGGTTATAGTTAGTACAACTAACTATAACGTGGGAATTTCAATGGTTTTGTACGAGTGAAATGTCCAACTAACTATAACACCCATAAAACCTATGGTTTTTTAGTGAATATATATATATATGTATATATATATATGCTTACAAACAGTTCCATTTTACTGGGGGCCCGACCCTGCAGGGCGGGCTCTTGAAACAGGAATGGAAATCCTGTCACTGTGATCCTTCACAAACGAGCAACAAAAGAGCCCAACTTCGGATTATGAAGAAGCAGACTTTAATTCGTCATCGCGCTGCAGCATACAACACACTCATAGTCCTTACGCGTTTCAGCATAGTTTGCCTTGTTCACAGGTGAGTGTTCTTATTAGCGCCAAGTGGTCATGTGCCCATAGCCCGTTTTTTGACTGCAGGCCCCAGAATGCACCAGGTAGGTATCCTCTTGTGTGAACACTGTAGTTGGTTCCATTCTGCTGTAATAGCGTTTTTTTATTCCAATGTCACAATTTTATTTGCTTTCCCAAATGGTGCAAACACAATACTAATTGCAAAGTGCCTCCAAATGCTGCAACGCTTATTATTTACGCTTGTTCCACGAAGTTGCAAGAGGAAAAAAATCCTCCTCTCCCTTTCTCCCACACAGTTCCAAGTAGCAGTGGAAATCCTTTTTAGCTGGAATTGCGGAAAGCGGGTCATCCCCCTCCATCAAATGCTTACAAACAGTTCCATTTTACTGGGGGCCCGACCCTGCAGGGCGGGCTCTTGAAACAGGAATGGAAATCCTGTCACTGTGATCCTTCACAAACGAGCAACAAAAGAGCCCAACTTCGGATTATGAAGAAGCAGACTTTAATTCGTCATCGCGCTGCAGCATACAACACACTCATAGTCCTTACGCGTTTCAGCATAGTTTGCCTTGTTCACAGGTGAGTGTTCTTATTAGCACCAAGTGGTCACGTGCCCATAGCCCGTTTTTTGACTGCAGGCCCCAGAATGCACCAGGTAGGTATCCTCTTGTGTGAACACTGGAGTTGGTTCCATTCTTCTGTAATAGTAATATTATATATGTATAATATAGTATATGATACATGTAATTATAGTACAGCAGCAATGTGACGTTGTTACACAACACTGTCTCCGTAATTTACTTTGAATTTTTAGTTGAGTTACTATACCTAAATTAATTGTAATTGATTTTACCCACTATCCTTTTGCTCCTAAAACTACTGCAATGAATGACTAGCACAACATCACAGTAACTAATGTCACAATTATTTGATAAACAATGTTGTAATTTGAGGAAAGCAGCGATGTGATTACATTGCACAAGACTATCTCCACAATTTACTAAAATTTGCCAGTTGGTCAGAGAAAACTCATGTTGATTTGTTCCCTTTCTAGGTATTGAATTCTGTGAGGTTGTTAACAGAATGAATAAAATTGCCAAACAGAACTACAAATGCCAAAGTCTTTTCTTTATGTTATTCACTGTCGTATCCTGACGCATGATTTTCTTAAAATACTCAACAATAGAGTAATGGTCATGTGACCAAGTCCCGGCGTGGGGTCCATTAGGCCTGGGGTTAAGTGCCTGTGACAGGGAAGCATAAAAAACTTGTAGAGATTGAGGGGGACCTGAGTGGGTCCAAAAGGGAAGTTTCTTTACATGTTTTTATGCTGACTCTGCTTTGGGCACTACCCAAGATCCCCCACAGAAATGTGTAGAAAATGTGATTTGTTTAGCTAAATTTGAGAATTGCAGGGGATTATGGGTTAGACAACAAAGGGGGATCCATGCAAGCTGGACATCCCTAGACCCACAGGTGTCTAGTGTTCAGAAATTTCAGGGTTTTGTAGGTTTCCCTAGAGGGCTGTCGAGTCCAGGTCCAAAATCGCAGGTCACCCCCTTGCAAAAACAGGTCATTCTGTGATAGATAATTTTGATGCCTCCACAATGTTTTGGGCCCTTCCCTGTCTTGGGCACCAGGCCTACCCACCCTAGTGAGGTACCTTTTTTATTGGGGGACTTGTGGAAATTACAGGTGGACAGAAGTTTGTGGCTCCCTGCAGTTCCAGGACTTTCCATCAAAGAAATGTGAGGAAACAGTGTTTTTTTATGTAAAGTTTGAGTTTTGCAAGGGATTCCTGGTAAAAAAAAAAAAACATAAAGACACCCACACAAGTCAGCCACATTAGATACCACTAGGTTTCTAGTTTTAAAAAATGTACAGGTTGGCTAGGATTCCTTAGGTGCTGACTGAGCTAGGGTCCAAAATCTAGCGCTTATCGAATTGGAAAAAAGGGTATGTTTTGGTGAAAAAATGCGATGCATCAATGTTGCGTTTTGGTCTATTTCCTGTCACGGCTAGCAGGCCTGCCCACACATGTGCAGTACCATTTTTATCGGAAGACTTGGGCGACTACTGGGTGGATGAAAGTTTATAGCTTCCCATGGATTGCAGTACTTTACATCACTGAAATGTGAGGAAAATGTTCTTTTTAGTAAAAATTTGTGGTTTACAAGTTATTCTTGGTAAAAAAGCATGCAAATCAGCCTACCCTGGATACTCCTAGGTGTCTAGTTTTCAAACATGTACAGATTGGCGAGGTTTCCCTAGGTGCTGATTGAGATAGGGCCCATAATCTAGAGATACCCACTTTGGGCAAAAAGCTCCAGTTTTTGTTAGAAATATGCAATGCATCTATATTGCATTTTGGGTCATTTCTTGTCACGGGCACTATGCATATCACAGAAGTGAGATACTGTTTTTATCGGGGAAACTATGGGGAATGCCGGGTGGACAGAAGTTTGTGGCTTCCAACAGATTGCAAAACTTTCCTTCACAGAAATGTGAGCAAAATTTGTTTTTTTTAGGGGCAGAGACAGATTATTGATGGTGAAATATCAAATTGCAGGAATATCGAGTCAAGAATATCAATGGTGGAAAATATCGAGGTAAGTTGTTTCCTTGTTTAAAATATTGATTTTTATGTAATGTAAAACTATCGATTTTGTAAATATCGATAGTAAACATATTGATGTAAATAATATCAACTGTTTATATTTTTTGTTTTTATTTAATGTTGGTTTTTTAATACAATACATTTTTTGATGTGAAAATGTTTGTTTTTATCATATTTTAATTTATTTTTAGGAGCGGGATGTTGGATTTATAGGGGATAAGGGTGGGGAGTAATTTAAAAATGTTTATTTGAAAAATGTATATTTTATGTAACAATTTAGGAGTGGGATTTTGGGTTTATACGGGATAAGGATAGGGTGTAATTTAAGAATGTTGGTTAAAAATACATTTTAATAAAACATTCTTGAAAGATATAAATAATTTAGAAAAAAAATTGAAATAGAAATTTTTCAAAAACGTAGAATTTTTTTTAGGTGCTAATATTTTGATGTAAATTGTGTAAAATATTTAAAATATATATTTTAATGTCAAAATAATTAAATATTTTGATTGGTTTCTTATTTGTAGTTTATTTTTACATACTTTTTATTGTTTTATTTTTTATGGTTTTTTAGTTTCAATAAAAAAACGATAATTTTAAATTTAAAAATGTTTACATTTTAATTGTGATTTAGAATGTAATATTTATATATTTTGTGTTTTGTGAGAAGGGGTGTCTCCAAATTTTAATAATAATTTTTAGAATAATTGTATTTTTTAATGATTTTTTTTATTTGTATTTAAAAACATTTAGAAACAATTTTGTTTCCTTTTATAGTTTTGAAATATTTTATATTTTTACATTTTGTAATTTATAAAATTATGTAGCATTTCCTTTAGTTTTTTTGTTTTGGAGTTAGGAATATTAATTTTTGGGGGGTTTATTATCCAGCACTTTCTTTGAGTTTAGTTGGTTTTGAAATTGGAATAGTAATTTATTATGGTTTATTATCCAGCACTTTCCTTGAGTTTAGTTGGTTTTGGTGTTGGTATAGTAATTTATTATGGTTTATTAGCCAGAACTCTCCCTGAGTTTAGTTCGTTTTGGAGTTGGAAATGTACTTTTTGGGGGTTTACTATACAGCACTTTCCCTGAGTTTATTTGGTTTTGGAGTTAGAATAGTAATTTGCTTGGCTTTATTATCCAGCACTTTCCTTGAGGTTTTGGAGTTGGAATAGTAATTTATTATGGTTTATTATCCAGCACTTTGCCTGAGTTTAGTTAATTTTGGAGTTGGAATAATAATTTTTGGGGGTTTATTATCCAGCACTTTCCCTGAGTTGGTTTTGGAGTTGGAAAGGTACTTTTTTGGGGTTTACTATCCAGCACTTTCCCTGAGTTTACTTGGTTTTGGAGTTCGAATTAGTATTTTTTTTGGTTTATTATCCAGCACTTTCCCTGAGTTTAGTTGGCTTTGGAGTTGGAATAGTAATTTATTATGGTTTATTATCCGGCATTTTCCCAGACTTTAGTTGGTTTTGGAGTTAGGAATAGTACATTTTTATTGTTTATTATGTATTGTGTTTAAAGAGTATATATGTACATTCAAATAATAAAGGAGATGTATGTTAGTTTTTATTGTTAATGTTTTTATTTGCAAACATGTGTACTTTTTTTGGTTCACATTTAAATTGTTTTATTTATTTTTGTTATACACGGTTTGACAATATTAAAAACATGATTCAGAAATGTTGATATTATTCCAAATTTATTATAGAGTATATTATATGTTTAACATATATTTTTCATGTACATTTGCAAAATTAAAAATATATTTTTAGATACATCATTTTTTTCAGCAGTTTTAAAAAATGGTAAATTTTCTGAATTATAGTCATGTAATAGTAAAGTAAATATATTTTTAGTGCTTTACTCATAAACACTTTGGGGCTCATTAGGATGGTGGGCAGACTGTAGTCCGCCCGCCAACCTAGCGGAAATGGGACCGCCCGCCTGCCATGTGGCAGTCCCGCCACCCCAATTACGATGCGACCGCTACCGCGGTGGTCGCATCAGGCATTATAACAGGGCGGCGTGTGCTGCTGGCTGCAGCACCCGCCTCTATGGTACAATGCCATGTTGTGCATTGCCTTGCACATCATGGCAGGCACGGCACAGTGCCTGCCACCTTATGCATGGCAATGTAAGGGGGTACCATCGGTACCCCCCAAGTGCAGCCCCACACTCCCCCGGGGGCCCGCAATGAGCCCCCAAAGCAATCCCCAATAGCCCTTCCATGGCGGCATGGCGGCATCGCTGCCATATAAAGGCCTGCAAATGCTCTACATCCTAATATGGGCACCGCCACCATATTTGTGCCCCTGCTCTGCCCGGCCGGCAATCGTAACGATTGCCGGCCAGCGGGAAAGCGGCGGAAGGGCTTTCCATCCGGCGCGATCGTGGGGGTTGCGACTGTCACGCCATCGTAACCTGAATTACCCACCGCCATATTACGATGGCGGTGGGTAATTCAGGTTACGATGGCGTGACGGTCGCCACCACTGTGCCGGCAGTGGCGACCGTTAAGCCATCGTAATCAGCCCCTTTGTTTTTTATTCATCCTTTTTTTATGAGAAAAAGTAAACATTTGAGTATGCTTGCTTTTACATTTTGTTCCTACATTTTATATAATTTTATTTTTGTTGTAAAATGTATAATGTGTATTTTACTAATTTATATGTTGTACATTTTTTATTATTTAGTATATTAAATATGATTAATAAACTAAAATTTAATATATTATATAATGTATAATTTCTTGTACAAATATATTTTTGTATCATATTTTTCATAAAACATTGTTACATTGGTTGCACATTTACAATAGTTTTATTGTAATTTTATGTTTTGAAGATGAGTACATGAAACAAACATACATTGTAATATATATTAATTATTATCTGGCACATGCATCAACTTAGGCTTGTGCGATTCCTAAATAGCGACTTTTAAGGAATCGCTATTTAGGAATCGCAAAAGCCTATGCATGTAGGAATCGCTATAAAAAGAGCGATTCCTAAACATGCCTTAATTGCTGCTCGCAAATTGCTAGTCGCAAGTAAGGAATGATGTCCCATTCATTCCTATGGGCCTCCAGGCCCATAGGAATGAATTGGAGATAGCATGAGCAATTTGCGAGTACCAGTAGGTATTAGTAGGTAGTAGGTAAATTGCTCATGCAATTTCAAGGGTACAAGGGTGTCAAAATGACACCCTATTGCACCCCTGAAATTGATCTCTGCACATATGTTGCACACACACATGCCCTAAGGGCATGTGTGTGCGCAACATGAAACTTTGAAAAATGCACAAAATTGCATTTTTCAAAGTTTTTGCAAATTACCATGAAGTCAAACTTCATGGTAATTTGCTACTCCTATTAGCGAGATCGCTAATTTTTTAACTTTCATGCATTGCATTTAAGGAATCTCAATTTGAGATTCCTTAAATGCAATCGCAATTTAAGGAATCGCAATTTAGAGATTCCTTAAATTGCGATTTTTGCATTTGGGATGATGCATCCCAAATGCAAAAATAACGGTGGCACAGGGGCCGATTCTGAGAATCTGCCTGTTTGCGACCGGTATTTGGTTTGATGCAGGGGACCCTAAATTTTTATTTTTTTGATAATATCATATTTAATGTATATTTTACAATTTTCTGTACATTTTTTGAACATTTGTAAAAAACGTTAAAAAATAAATACAAATATACATAAAATGTTGGGGATTTTCATTATTCTTTATTATTTCTTTATTATTTCTTCATTCTTGTCTATGGGGAGTCAGTCTTTATATCATTTTTACTACGCAGCCATTTCGTTTTCCTTTTTTCTTACTTTTCTTACTATCTGTTTCGTTTTTAGGTCATTTTGCAAGACAGAACCTCGCGGTTGGAAGCTGTGTTTCATAGATTTAATTTTCTTCTAAGGTAGTTTAAGGGTAGGGGCGAGGTAGCAGCAGTGTAGTAAGATTTGTTAGGATGTTAAGTGTTCATTTTTGGTGAATTTAGGTGTTGTTTTGTGTTTTATGTGTTTAACATAGTGGTGGGTAGAAATAGAGTGTTATGTAGTGTTAGTTATGTGTTTCATTATGTTATGTTGTTTTTAATGTTGATATTAATGCTTGTGGGTTTGTACATGATAGTGTGGGAGGGTGTTCTTTTCTTTTTCTTTACAGGTTTTCCGTTTCATGAAGGGATGGTGCTGACATTGCGATTATTTGTTTTAAAAAGGAAAATGTATTTTGTTTCTTTGAAACAAGTAATTGTTTACATTTCCTTTTATTTTTCTGTTTTGTTGGAGCGTTTTCTTTTTTTTTAAAACTAATCTTTGGGGGTTTTGAGCGTCTTGTTATTGAGAGGATTGCATCGTTGGAACCTTTTTTACAGTTCTATATTTGTGTTTTTATTAGCAGAATTTCAGGTTTTTGAGGGTTTCGTTATAGAGAATATTGCGTTATTAGAGCCTTTTTTCTACAGTTGTGTTTTTGCAGTTTTTTGGGGTCTTTCCTATCGAATTGATTCATCTTTTGATTTAGCTACTATGGATTTGTTCATTTTCGAGGACAGTCTACTACAACATAACTGTAAGTTATTTTTTATTATTATGGGTGGGAAATATTTTTGGTTACATTTGGTTTGTTTGTTTCGTTTTTATTTTAATAAATATATTATGTCATTTATTTTTATGTACGTTTTACATTTTTAAATGAGATAATTATAATTATCAACTTAAAAAAGAGTAGAATTGTGTAGTTTAAATATTTTGTGATTTTAAAAAGCTGTTTAGGATGATGTTTAGTATTGATTATTGTTTATAGTATCGATTTAGCAATCATGTCTATGTATTCTAGCCCTTTGGTGTTTGGAAATAGTCGAGCTTATTTTGTAGGCATTCATACATTGTTTTTGTTTGTTTAGTGAGTTTAGGACCGATTTTAGTTAGGGATTGCTCTATCCGTAACTCCTAATACCACTGTTCTTTTTTCATGGCTTCTATTAGTTTGTGTAAGGTTGGTTGTCCTCTTCCAATTGTGGCTTGGAAGGCATTGTGCCATCCTTCCACCACATTATTAGTTTTAGCTTTTTGAGCTAGGGTGCTATCGTAGATGTTCCACCAGGGACTTTGGAATTTTGGTTGTCTACAGTTCCCTGACCTATGTAGCCTTCCCACCCGTGTGTCTTCAAAGTAGTCTAGGAAGGGAATTAGTTTTGTTTTGCTTGCTTGGCAGAAAGTGCTTTCAAGAAGTATGTTATAGTGATTGGCTACTTCAGTTGTTGGTGCATATAGGCCAGGGCTAATCATTTTTTTATTTGATAGGCAAAGTTGATATTGGTGGCTTAATCTATACTTACGATAGAGTTTTGTAGGTGTCTCCACATACTTTGGTTGAAGTGATAACAGCAGCCTTGTATTGCAGTGTGTGAGTATATTTTTAAAATTGACTGAATCATTGCTTGTTCAGCGTCAATTATTAATTTTTGTGGAAAGTAGTTGTCGGTGTGTTGTTTTCTTATTGTAAGGGGCTTTATGTGGGTGGTATTTTGCTTATCAGGGAGTAGTGCGTTCATATTTGCCATGGTATATAGTTGGTAAAAAGGCTTGGGGCTAACTTTGAATGCACCATCCACGTTTTGCAGTTTTTTAGTTTTTGTATGTTGTTGTTGGTGGCAATGATGATAATTCGTTTTTCTTGACTGCTATTATAATGAAGAATGAATTTCTCATCTTTGTGGGTGACTGTGTATTCCGGTAGGATTTCTATTTCTGCAAAAAATTGGGGGTTGGGTGGTGTTTGAGCAGTAGCTCTTTTAGTTCTGCCTATTAATATTTTTAGAGTGGGGATGGATGGTAGTTGACCTGTGACATGTTCAGGGACCCTAGTTAATACCTTTTTTAGTATTTGGGTACTGGTCTGTTGGGAACTAGTGCTTGCTTCTCTGATTGTTTCTAGAGCGTCTCTTGACCTGGATTTCTGTCACATTGGGGGGATGATGTGTTCCCTTACATAAACTATATTTGTTTCTACTGTTGTGGCTCTCCCATAGCAAGAATTGGAGTAGTATTTACTACATTTCCAATGGGTTTTGTTTCCAGTTTTTTTTTCTTGTGTATGTGTAGCCCATGTAGCAGAGAAGTACTTTTTCCTTTTGTGGCGCAATACATTTAGCTCCTTCTGCCATTTCTTTTCTCTAACTGTGACTATATGTGTAGGACTTGGGCTTTTTGACTAAAGTTCCCTACATTTTTTGCTTTCCCCCAGACCGTTTTCCTGACATAGAGTTGCCAATTTAGATGCTTTGGGTACTTTGCCACTGCTGATCAGTGTCAAAGTACAAGTGTTCACTACGTAAATTGTAATGGTAATTGGTTCGCCATGATTGGTATGTTTGCCTTACTAGTAAAGTCCCTACTGATGTGCACTGTGTGTGCCAGGGCTAGTAATGCAAAGGTGCATGGGGAAGGGAACTCAGGCCTGCAGTGTAGGGCCTGTGCACAGTTTGCTAAGTTAGCATGTTGTCCTGATAAGTGCAACCACTTGTCAGGCCTTACTTTCCCTTTTGCGTACACAGTAGGTACCCCTGTGGTAGGTCCCGGGTAAACCCTGGGCACGGTGCAATGTAAGTAAAAGGCAGGACATATACTGAGGTGTGTGCTATGTCCTGACAGTGAAAAACACTCCATTTCGTTTTTCACTGGTGAAAGGCCATCCTGCCAATCGGACAGAATGGGGGAGGCTGGACATTGTGTTTGTTTCCCTAGTTTCCTGTATTAAAATGGAGGGGAGAAGTTTAGTATGTATGAACTCACAGTGTCATAACACATCTTTCTATGTTAGTGGTTTTGTCACTGTGTGTTCAGAAACCACTCTAAAAAGTGGCTGAGTGTTGTGCTTTAAGCATTTCTGTGTGTCTCTGCTGAATGTGGATTGGCTGTCTGGATCTGAGAGGTGAGAGAAACTGGGAGAGTTCTTAACCCTGGGAGGGGTTGAGATGGCACCAAGCTGCCCTGCATCTGGAGAGTAGTGGGAGGAGAAGCCCGAGAGGTGAAAAGGCCTTGGTTTTGGGCTATAAACCAATAGACCCATCTCCTGCTGAGTGATTAAGGATCCTGAACCCCAGTATCAAAGGGGGAAAAGTGACACTGGTAGGAAGACACCCAAAACTGATTTAGGCAGGGGTCAGGGACCCCTGAGCACAACAAACTTCAAAGACATTTAGGGGTATACCTATGAGAGCTAAGGCCCCTGCACGTTGGAATAGAAATGGATTGAGACAGAAAAGGCTTATACCCATTTTGTGGTCAAGAGAAACCTCTGCTAGGAAAAAAACAACTGAAGCGACTGCTGGGAAGGACCAGCCCTTGCTTCGTGATTTGGGTCTGGTCTGTAGTTTGCTGTTTTAACCAAGGAAGAGGCTGTTGGGACTGTGCTATGTGCGCTGGGCCCCCTGCTAGAAGAAGACTGTGCTTTGTGCTGTGTCTTGTAACCCCCAAGGGCCCGAGGTGAGCTCGCACCCTGTTTGGAAACACAGGAACATAAAAGTTTCTGGAGAAGTTTCAAACAATGCGATGGGCGCGTGTTGTGGCAGCTAGAGATCCTCAGAAGGTGTGCCCTGTGATCTAGGACACACGGGGGAGACTTGGGGCCTTGGGGACTGGGAGCGTGTTGTGATGCACAGGAGACTTCGGTGAGGAGTGCCTGGTCAACGTGTGCATCGGAGGTGAAGCGAGTCTCGGACACGCTGAGATCATGTCGTGCTGCACCACAGGCATTGGTGAAGAGTGCCTGGTCAGCATGTGCAGTGGAGGTGAAGTGAGACTCGGACGCGCAGGGTGTGTGTCATGGTGCACCGCAGGTGCTGGTTAGAAGCGCCTGGTTGGCGTGTGCATCGGCGGTGAACGGAGTCTCGGAAGCACAAGGTGCGTTTTGTGGTGCACAGGAGGCGTTGATAAGGAGCGCCTGGTCAACCTTTGCATCGGAAGTAGAGTGAGTCTCAGACATGCAGGGTACGTGTCGGGGTTCACCAAAGGCACTGGTGAAGAGCGCCTTGTCATTGAGTGCATCGGAAGTGAAGTGAGGCTCAGACCCGGTGAGTGTGGTGTGGTGCAGCCGAAGGCGATGGTGAAGAGCGCTTGGAAATTGGGGCACTGGAATTGGAGTAAGTCTCAGTGAAGCAGTGTGCGTGCTTTGGTGCAACCTTGGAATGTGGAGGTGATCAGCTGATCATCGTGTGCACCAGAAGAAAGTGCCTGGTGAACAGGTACTCGGAGTCAGTGTGAAGTTCCATCAGCGTTGTGTGTGTGGCTTCATGCCAGAAGAGACCCGGAGGGTGATGTGGTGAACAAGCACCCGGAGTAACATAATCTCAGGGGTGTGGGGTACATGTGCCCTGCAGCAGCCTGAGACCTTCCTAACAGTCGCAGCCTGGACCGACAGCCCTGGAGGAGCTGAGCTGCCAGGCCGAGTCACTGAGGCCCATTCAGAAAGTTCTGCACGGAAGGCACAGTTCGCTGAAGGAGGAGAGGAGAGTGGGGTCACGCCCCCAGGTAAGGTGGATCACTACCTGGGTAGGGTGAGGGCTCGGAGGGACACTCTCTCAGCCTCTCAGTCCTTCTGGTGATGTGAGCCTTTGCTTCGGCTCACATTGGAGCCCGTAATGGCCAACGGAGTGGCAGTACTGGGGCCAGAGTGAGAAGCTGCACTTTATGTCATTGTGGATATGTGTGGTGGGGCAACTGTTATCAAAGAGGCTGATTGTCGTAATACACATTGCCAATATTGCTGCTAACGAACTACCGGACTGTCTTATGACGCCTGACGTTATTACGGCATAATGCAGTACATGATTGGAGCACTACGCATTGCATTATTTCTCCATTGCAAAGTACAAGAATTGCAGCGGCCCGCATTGAAATATTTCTTCAATGCAAAGTAGATGATTTAAGTTACACATTGCATTATTTCTTAATTGCAAATTACATGATTGTAGCGGTGCGGATTGCATTATTTCTTCATTGCAAAGTACGTGATTGGGGTGTGATGCATTGCACTATTCCTTCATTGCGCAGTACATTATTGTAGCGGTACGCATTGCATTATTTCTTCCATTGCAAGGTACCGGGGTGTATCATTACACATTGTATTATTTCTCCTTTGCCCAGCACAGGATTGGATTGTTACACAGTGCATTATTGTTTGTCCATTGCAAGTGTGTGATTCTAGCATTGTGACCAGCATAGCATTTTGAAAAGCGGTGGTTGGGATTTGAACCTACCAGCCAGCCAGAACGAATATTACCCTTTATTGTATGTTGACTTTTGTATCGTGTGGTGTGATCGTATATCTTTTTATATAAAGTTTATTCTTGTTTAATCAAACTTGTGTGGGGTCCATTTGTGGTGTCCCCAGTGGGTTGCTGTGGGTGTGGTTGCCTTGGAGATAGGCCTTGCTTCTCGTGCCAAGCTACTAAGGGGGTGAGTAGGGCTATCTCAAATAGTCTCCTTACTTGGCCTAACGTTGAGTGGGGAGTCCTGGGTCTCGAATTTGGTGACAGTGGTGCAGGACCGAGACTCCGGCTTCCCACAATATGTGTATCAATATATATATTTATTAATTATAAGATCTTGAATAGTAAACATGTTTGGTTAATTATTACATTTGAAAATAAGCTTACATTTGCCTAGCTTTTATTTTCTTGTTTGATATTTAATCGATGTTCGTGGTTGATTAACTAGTTTCTTTTTTTCTGTTGGTTTAAAATCAAAATGTTATTTTTTATTAAAGTGTTACATTTAATTTGATTATTTCATATATTAAGTTTCTATATTTATTTCATTGAGAGAAAAAAATACTTACTATTTTTAGCTGATGAAGTTTATTTTGTTGATGTTGTATGTTGAAGTTTGTAGAAGCTGTGAAGAGAAAATTATTTGTTAGTTATATTTAGCTTTTTTTAATTAATGTATTGTTTTTTATTAGTTTGATCTATTTATTGGTTAATTTATATACTTACTTAATTGTATATTTTTATTGAATGTTGATTTTGTTCTTGTTTTTGAAGTTAGTCCTTGTTTTGAGATTTTTAGGTGTAGTTTTAGTGAAGTGTAATCTGTGAAACATAAAAGAAAACATTATAGTTTTAGTTACTTTGAATATTATGGGGCTCATTACAATGGCTGGAGAACCTGAGTCTGCCCGCCATCGTTGCAGTGTTTGGGACCGCTTGCCAGACATGCAGTGGTCCCACCACTGCAATTAGGCTGCGCCCGCAATACTGGCGGGCGCATCCAGGGCATTTAACATTGCTGACAGTGCTGCTAGCTGCAGCACCGTCCGCATTGCCAAAATGCCATGCTGTGCATTTCCCTGCACTACGTGGCCGGCACCGTGCGTTGCTGGCCATGCAGTGCAGGGAAATGTACCCCTAGTGCATAGCTACCTCCCCCCAACACAAGGGGCGCCCGCTACGGCCCCCCAAACCTGTTTCCTCCTCTCTTCCTACGGTGGGATGACCGCCATGAAAAGACAAGTGGAAAGGGATAACGTAATCCCTACAGCGGTGCCTTACATGCACCACCGCAATGTTGGGCCATTGTTTAGTTCCTCAAGGCGGGCAGAAAAGGATCGACTTGCGGAACCGTGATGGATGGTCTTTGTGTCAGCCACACTTGCCTGTGTATTCCCCCGCCATCATAATCTGGCACCCGCATCAAAGCCAAATTGACATGTTGTGCAATCCCACCTTGTTTATGGGAATGCAGGGGGGGGACCCCCTGAGTGTACCCCCACCCGCCCACATACATCTGGGGGCCCGCAACAGGCCCCCAAAGCACATTCCTGCCCGCCAGCTACCTCACCCAACATAATATGGATTGCGTTGCCTGGTAGGCACGCCATCATATTAGTGGCCAAGTCTGCATGGCCGGCAATCATAATGATTGCCGACCGGTGGAAAAAGCAGCGGACGGACTTTCCATCCGCCGCGATACCCCCGCCATAACCCCCGCCATAATAATATGGCTCGGGGAAATAAAGTTGAGATGACAGGCAAACCGCCACTGCCGAGCCGGCGGTGGCGATCTACCCACCATCATAATGACCCCCTTACTATTTTTAGTTGATGATGTTTTTTTCGTTGATGTGGTTTTGTTGACTTCTGTAGAAGCTGTTAAAAGAAAAGTATTTGTTATCTAAGATTTGCTTTTTTATTACATTTATTAGTTTTAAATTCTTTACTTTATGTGTAGTTTAAGTCATATACTCACTTTGTTATATATTTTTTCTATCTGTGACATATAAAGGAAAACATGTTATAGTTTTAGTACATTTTAAGCTAATTTTATTTGTTTAGTTCCAAAGTTTTTTTCTTACCTTTAATGAGAGATTTTCAGAAGAGTTGTTTGTGTAGTTCTTTTTCATTTTGTTTTCTTTCTTGTAAAGGTTTGTTCTTTCTCCGTGTTTGTCCGTTATACAGTAAATTCAGTGTTAATTAATTGTTTGTTTTTATCGTGTTTGTTTAATTAGTTAGAGTTTTCTATTGGTTTGTGTTGATGTAGTTTGAGCTTATTGGTCGTGATAGCTTTTTTGAATTTTTTAGCAGTTACCTTTTAATTTGTTTATCATGTTTATTTAATGTTTGTTTTTATTATTGTTTATTATTGTTATTTAAATTTATATGTAGATAAATGTGATTTATTTTATACATGATATATATTTATGTTTGTTTATTTTTGGTAGTTCTGATATATGTTATGTTTTATTGTTTGTTTATTTATTTGGGTTTGTTGGGAGGCCTGTTTGTGGGAGGAAGGCCTGCACTACTACTCCCACCATGCTCTCTGTCCAACACCCCAGCAAGATGGAGCCCTCCCACTCCTAGGAGCACTTGGCCGCCATTGCATTGTTCACCAAACAAACTTACAGGTAGGTAGCCATCTTCACTGGGCTGGCTGTTTGTGGGTGGGAGACCTGCATCACTACACACACTACCAATTGAATGCAATGCATTGATACCTGCATGTATGAGTAATTGATATACCTCTGCACCATGTAATGAGGCACAGTATTACACTTAATAATAATAGTGAAGATCTCTCAATTGTGTAGTGTACAGACAGTGGATGGCAAGCAGCTAACGGAAAACTTGCACAGTGCCCAGCGCTGACCCTTCCCCATCTAATCCACAGGTGATGAAGAACTCACTGCTGAGGACAACAACGACCAGCGGAGCCAGTCTTGACCTACGGTACATGGACTCTCGGATGGTCACTCCCAGGATAGTTTGGACGATGAGCTCCAGGCTGGCCCATCTGGTGTGCCAGGGACCAACAGGTCCCAGGCCCCCATCCTCCCCACCACCATGTCTGCTGCAACAACAACAGCACAGCAGACCCCTGCAGTCACGGCCTGTGCCTCCACCGCTGCCACCTCCACCACCACCACCACCACCACTACCACCAGTACCACCTGCAGCACCCTCCCTGTCCCAGGGGATGACCAGGCCACACCAATAACTGTGGACAGCAGGGAGAGTGTGCGGGGACCCACAGTGGTGAGGCAACAGGTCTGTGGCAGCAGGGTAGGTGGGAGGGCCAGGGTCACCCTCCTGACCTCAGGAGGTTGGCACACCATCCCTTCACCAAAGTCATCGGTACATATGAACAGGTCCAGGGACAAAGTGGCCAGTCTGATGAACTATTACGCGAGCTCACCCTGCTGATGAGGTCCATCGACACACCCATTGGACAAATGGTGGACCTCATGGCCCAGCAGGAGGCGTTACTGAGGGACAGGCCTGCGTCCCAAACAACACCTCCGCCCTCCTCTGTTGTGCTGCAGGATGACAGTGCATCATCCTCCCCTACGGCCACAGAGAGGGGTTAGTCCTGAGATGCCGCTGGCCATGCAGCAGCCCCCCCCGCCAAAGCGATCAAGGGGGCGTCCAAAGAAGAGCCTGGAAGTCTCTGGAGGCAAAGCACCAGCCACACGCCAGTCACTGACCCAGCCCTGATGGCAACCCTCTTTCCCCCTGCATTGACTGGACTGTCCTTCCCCACACAGCCTTGTGAATATCACCTGTCTGTTGGACTGGGTCGCCATATCCATGTGGTGTCTACTCTTGTATCTCATTTACCATGACTGTCAACTCACTGCTCCATCACCACCTTCATGTAAATATGCCCACACCCCTCACATGTCAACTTTGTAAATAAAATACCTTACACACTTCAATTGGTGCAGCTTTGTCTTTAATGCAATATTTACAGTGTTCAAAAGGTCCATGATGTATCCTATCCAAAAGATGTACAGTATGTAGGCCTGGATAATTTTGAGGCACCTAGGGAGACACAACAGAACAACAGTCACTGGCGTTAGTGTGGCATCACAGACATAACACTACACCAAACATCCACATAGGACTACAGGCAGACAACACAATGTGCAACAAGTGTCAACAGAGTTCTCTATATGTTCACATGTGAAATGTCACTGCCACATTTCCACACTCAGGTGTCTTAACATGTGCCTCTCTGTACCATCCGCACATAGCCCTTCACAACAACAGCAATCACACCAGACAATGTACAAGTCGTACCTCGTCACCCTCCTTCAAATGAAGTAGCGGATGATGAGCTGTTGACGCATGTCAACTCCTTCCTCCTCCCCACTGTCCTCATCACTGGATCAGGGCCCTAAACAGGCGGGGGCCTTGGGTCCTCACCATCATCCAGGAGCAGGGGAATCCCCTTGTGAATGACCATGTTGTGGAGCATACAGCATGCCACATGATCTTGCAGACCTTCCCAGGCGAGTATGACAGTGCACCTCCAGTCCTGTCAAGGCAGCGGAATCTAGACTTGAGCAGGCCAAAAGTCCGCTCAATGACACAACGGGTCCTGCCATGGGCTTCATTGTACCTGACGTCAGTCGGGGTCCTGGGATTCTGTAGTGGGCTCAGCAGCCTTGGACGGCTGGGATATGCGGAGTCACCTGTGAATGACAAACACACATTGCAATGTTACACAGGCAGAGGGCAGCCGGTCACTGTTACTGTAGGATATCCTCGGGATTGGTTTGTAGCTGAGAATGGTCCACCTCTCGATAGCCCTGAGCCAGAGTAGGCGTAAGGCACTAGTCAATGAGGTGATCGAGTGGGGGAAGGAAAGGAAGGGGACAGCGGGGAGGGAGCAGCCGCGGCCGGTAGTAGGTGTAACTGCAGGGCGGCGACGTGGGGAGGGGGAGGGGCAGGATGGGGAGTAGTAATGTATGGATTACGGACTTTAACAGGTAAGTAAACATATAAATAAATAAAACAAATTTCGTTGTGTGCACTGCATCACCAAATGCGATGCAGTGCGCGCAACGAAATTTGTTTTATTTATTTATATGTTTACTTACCTGTTAAAGTCCGAGTTCCCTAATGACGCACCTTAGTATTCGCAACAGTCACACACAGCACGCCATATCACTAGGCATACTCACCCACAATCCAAGCATGTTTGGGAAGCAGATTAGCCATCAGCCTGGGCACAATGCTGTTCCTCAGGATGTAGGAGTCATGGGCTGAGCCGGGGAATCTGGCACACACATGCGACATGGTCATTTCCGCAAGGCACACCACCTTCACATTGATCGAGTGATAATGTTTTCAATTCCTAAAAATGTGCTCACTCGCATGTGGTGGCACCAGACCAACATGGGTGCAATCTATGGCGCCAACAACATTGGGGATGTTCCCAAGCGGATAGAAGTCTCCCTTCACAACGGCCAATTCTGCTCCCCTGGGGCAATGTATGTATCTATCCTTATAGATCATCATGGCTGCAAGTACATCCCTCAGCACCAGGCTGAACATGGGTTGCGACATCCCTGAGGCGCTGGCCACAGTCTCCTGGAAGGAACCCGTTGCAAAAAAATGGAGAGCTGCCATCACTTTGTACGTTGGTATGAAAGCAATTGGGTAGTAGCGACGAGGCTGCAGGTGGGTCTCCAACAGATCACAAAGGGTCTTCAGGGTGGGTCTGTTGAGTCAGTATTTTCGAATGATCGCAACATCCTCCTTGTCCTCCAGCAGTGTCAAGTGACGTAGGAGATTAGGCCTCCTCCTAGTTGAGAAGAACATGGACACATGTCAATGACAAACTTCATGAGATGCCCACAGCACATCCCATCAAAGATGTCATGGAAAAAGAAAGACTGCCATGTGAAATGCGTGACACTCCAGGTTACATGGGTGTACATTTGTGACACACAGAAGGCACACCTCTCCATTTACCACGCACAAGTGCCGCTAACAAAACATAGGTCAATGTGAATACACACATACTGAACCCCACATTTCACATGTGCACGCCTTGTAGCGTACCATCCAGCCAATGTGTGTAAAAATAACATGACTGTCTCATATTCATCTGCTGTAACTGTCACAGCTCAATGTATCATGTAAACTTGGCACACATCCACAACACAACGATCACAGTAGGCGGCAAACTGCCATTTGTGTGCATGATCAGATATAAAAGCGCAAATAATTAACAACACCATATAGTGAGACAAGCCTTTCCAAGGTCAGCAATGACACACAACACATTGATTTGCTACACATTGTTGAGTCCACTACAACACTGTCATGCATCATCAACCATCAAATGCATAATTGACATGGCAGGGACTACAGACGAATGTACGTCACACATAGCCAACCATGGCACGTGCGTCAACCTCTGGATTTGATGGAATAATGGCATTGTGTGCATGATGATGTGCCCTTAACCATGTCTCCGCTGTGTACTGTAGAAGTGTTCACAATAGACATTGCCATTGCATGTGACCCAAATCGCAGTAGCTACCGCCTGGCCCCAGCGGTGTGAGACCAGCACCACCCCCTTCACAAGTGCGTTAGTCATTGGCATGGAGACATGGGTAGATGGCGGTGGGCAGGCTCCGCATCCCAAATCGCGGTAGCTACCGCCAGGCCCCGGCGGTGTGACACCAGCACCACCCCCTACACAAGTACGGTAGTCATTGGCATGGAGACATGGGAAGATGGCGGTGGGCATGCCCGGCCACCCAAATCACGGTATCCACCGCCTGGCCCCGGCAGTGTGACACCAGCACCACCCCCTTCACAAGTGCGGTAGTCATTGGCATGGAGACATGGGTAGATGCTGGTGGGCATGCTCCGCCACCCAAATCGCGGTAGCTACCACCTGGCCACGGTGGTGTGACATCGCCATGGGGCATTGCCTAAAGCCAATGGGAGCGACGATTGTGGTGGCAGGATACAGTTTTGAAAATCACAGAAGGCGTGCTCTGCCACTGCGGAGGCGGTCATTGGATGGCTTAAAAGATGCACCATCGCGGTAACGCACCACGGGCCCCTGCGGAGCATCACCGCCGTGGAGCATTGCCTATAGCCAATGGGAGCGATGATTGTAGTGGCAGGATGCAGTTTCGAAAATCGAGAAAGGCGTGCTCCGCCACCACAGAGGCGGTCATTGGATGGGTTTAAAAGATGCACCATCGCGGTAGCGCACCCCTGGCCCCTGCGGTGCATCACCACCATGGAGCAATGCCTACAGCAAATGGGAGCGATGATTGTGGTGGCAGGATGCAGTTTTGAAAATCGCGGAAGGCGTGCTCCGCCACCGTGGAGGCTGTCATTGGATTTGGCAGTTCGGGCTGGACTGTTCCCATGAGGCACAGGGTCAGACTGATTTGCATATGGCCATGTCTGAACTGGGGTGGCAGAGTGGGCTAAAGAACGTGATGGATTAAACCCAGATCTGTTGCCTGGGTGTGAGTGTTTGATTTGTTCAGATTTTGCTCTGCTGTGTTATACTCTCACCTGTGCCATGGACACTGGCCCCGTTGCTCTGCTGTGTTGGACTCTCCCCTGTGCACCCTCTCATGTACTTGCTGTGCCACCTGCCCTGGACACTGGCCCTGTTGCTCTGCTGTGTTGTGCTCTCCCCTGTGCAGCCTCTCATGTACTTGCTGTGCCACCTGCCCTGGACACTGGCCCTGTTGCTCTGCTGTGTTGTACTTTCACCTGTGCCATGGACACTGGCCCTGTTGCTCTGCTGTGTTGTACTCTCACCTGTGCCCTGGACACTGGCCCTGTAGCTCTGCTGTGTTGTACTCTCCCCTGTGCAGCCTCTCATGTACTTGCTGTGCCACATGTCCTGGACACTGGCCCTGTTTCTCTGCTGTGTAATACTCTCACCTGTGCCATGGACAAAGGCCCTGTTGCTCTGCTGTGTTGGAATCTCACCTATGCCATGGACACTGGCCCAGTTGCTCTGCTGTGTTGGACTCACCCCTGTGCAGCCTCTCATGTACTTGCTGTGCCATCTGTCCTGGACACTGGCCCTGTTGCTCTGCTGTGTTATACTCTCACCTTTGCCATGGACACTGGCCCTGTTGCTCTGCTGTGTTGGACTCTCACCTGTGCCATGGACACTGGCCCTGTTGATCTGCTGTGTTGGATTCTCCCCTGTGCAGCCTCTCATGTACTTGCTGTGCCACCTGCCCTGGACACTGGCCCTGTTGCTCTGCTGTGTTGTACTCTCACCTGTGCCATGGACACTGGCCCTGTTGCTCTCCTTTGGTGTACTCTCCCCTGTGCACACTCTCATGTACTTGCTATGCCACCTGCCCTGGACACTGGCCCTGTTGCTCTGCTGTGTTGGACTCTCACCTGTGCCATGGACACTGGCCCTGTTGCTCTGTTGTGTTGTACTCTACCCTGTGCTATGGACACTGGCCCTGTTGCTCTGCTGTGTAGGACTCTCCCCTGTGCAGTCTCTCATGTACTTGATGTGCCACCTGCCCTGGACACTGGCCCTGTTGCTCTGCTGTGTTGTACTGTCCCCTGTTCAGCCTCTCATGTATTTGCTGTGCCACCTGCCCTGGACACTGGCCCTGTTGCTCTGCTGTGTTGTACTCCCACCTGTGCCATGGACACTGGCCCTGTTGCTCTGCTGTGTTGTACTCTCACCTGTGCCTTGGACACTGACCCTGTTGCTCTGCTGTGTTGTACTCTCCCCTGTGCCATGGAAACCGGCCCTGTTGCTGTGCTGTGTTGGACTCTCCCCTGTGCAGCCTCTCATATACTTGTTGTGCCACCTGCCCTGGACACTGGCCCTGTTGCTCTGCTGTGTTGTACTCTCCCCTGTGCAGCCTCCCACTACTTGCTGTACCACCTGCCCTGGACACTGGCCTTGTTGCTCTGCTGTGTTGTACTCTCACTTGTACCATGGACACTGGCCCGGTTGCTCTGCTGTGTTGTACTCTCACCTGTGCCATGGACACCGGCCCTGTTGCTCTGCTGTGTTGGACTCTCCCCTGTGCAGCCTCTCATATACTTGTTGTGCCACCTGCCCGGGACACTGGCCCTGTTGCTCTGCTGTGTTGTACTCTCCCCTGTGCAGCCTCCCACTACTTGCTGTGCCACCTGCCCTGAACACTGGCCCTGTTTCTCTGCTGTGTTATACTCTCCCCTGTGCAGCCTCTCATGTACTTGCTGTGCCACCTGCCCTGAACACTGGCCCTGTTGCTCTGCTGTGTTGTACTCTCCCCTGTGCAGCATCTCATGTACCTGCTGTGCCACCTGCCCTGGACACTGGCCTTCCTGTTTGGAGTTTGCCTGTGCAGATTATCTTGCATATGATCAGCATTTTGTGCCTTGCTCTTGTCTACGATTGTTCTACTGTCACATCTGTGCAATATGTGAATAAAGACAGTTACTCCTGTTGTCTGTTTTGTCGGTGTCCTTGCTGATGAAAGTTATTTTGGTGTGTGCATTTGGTTGCCTGTGCACCATGCTCTATGTGTCACTTCAACATTGCCAAGATCTTTGCCCGCATCAAATTTTTATACAGGGGTGACAGGGTCTTCGGGCCATTCAGACACTGATACTAGTGTTATCTTTGATGGCTCTTTTACCTGTCATACAGTTCTCTTTTTAGTGGTTTGCTATTGTTGGGTACATTGTTCACATGTCGGGTTGGGGTATACTGCCAGCACAGGGTGTGATGCTGTTCACATGTTTGCATGCATGCTGGGCACTGTCATGGTGTATGTGTGTTATTCATTTATGTGTGCCCAGCTGCGTATGTGTATGGTCATCCTGTGTTGGCCCTTAGTCCTGGTCCCATGGCCTACATGAGATGTGTGCTCTTTGGTAGTCAAGAGGTGTGCAGTGTGAAGGGAGTGACTTTGTAGTGGGTGTGGATGTGTGTGTGCCCCTGGATTGTGAAATACACACATGGGTCACCCAGGAGTTATGTGCCTGTTGTTTGTATTGTTGTGCCCTGTGGATATGGTTGTATGGACATGTGTGAGTTGTCTGTTGTGCACTGTGCAGTGTGTTGGTGTGTCCATGCTGTTCTGTGTGACTCCTCCTTGTTGTTTTGGTCACTTATGAGTGTGCAAAGTGTGTGATTGCACATCAGTGTTGTGTTTGTTTGGTCATCAATGTGTCTTGAGTGTGTTTGTGTGGACTGTGTGGCCCTGCTGCTCCACACTGCCATTGTGGTTGTGTTTCTCATGCATTGCATGCACATGGGGCCTTTTCTCCTCCTGTGTGGCATGGTGTGTGTGGTGTGATGCCATCCCCTATGTGTGCCGCTTATGGCTACCCATTGTGGATCTGCACTCCCTCTTTTTGTGTTTGGTACACCCCTTCCATGTCGACTACTGAAGAGCAAGTGAGTTCACTTTGATGTCAGCTGTCCCCTTGGTTTACATGTGTGTGTGTGTGCCTCCCCATCACTTCATTTGTGACACTGTGCTTTGTGGTGCTGTTCTTGGGCAAGGGCAAATGTTCAACTCTGGACATTGCCCCAATGGTTTATGTGTGGTGTTCTTGTGCTATTGATCAGTGAGGATTGCTCATGTGAAGTACTGCAAAAATAACATAAAGGGCTTTACCTACCAACAGCCCAAATCCAATTACTAAATAATCAGTCAGTTGGCAGTGAAGAAGGTTCAATCATTTATTAAGCAAAATACTCTATAGAGGAGCCTCTCTGTCCTCACCCATCCAGTGCGCAGAGAAGACTGAAGATTTACAGACAGATATACTTTCAGATCAACACATGAAGTCACCGTAAATGGAAAAACACCACTTTGCCCCTCAGCTCCAGGAAGGGACCATATATGGCACAGCTTGGGTAGGAACAAAGGCATAACTATCTATTACTGGGGAGGGCAGGGAGGGTGACTCCCTTTCGTCTCAGTACCCGGGAGTGTAGGCACGGCGCCTCCAGAAATGTGCTTATCGCACCCAAAGCCAGATGCGACCTTGAGTCTCCGGAGAGCAGGAGAACAGTTTACTTTCAGCTGCTCTCAATACTCAAATGAACTGGGACCTGACAGCTGCTGGAGAGTAACACGTGATCACAGCAAGATGGCGTCTGTCTAGTTCCCGGCCTACTCCATTAATGGGACAAATTGAAGAAGGATAACTCTTTTCCTACCAACTAAATTGGGGAACATCCTTTACAACGCAACTTTTACAACGCACTACCTTTACAACGCAACTTTTATAACGCAAGAACTTTTACAACGCATGTTTTTACAACGCATGCATTTACAACGCAAGTGCCTTTACAACGCAAGTGCCTTTACAACACAAGGGCCTTTACAACGTAAGTATTAAGTGTTATTGTATTTTATTTTGTTATTTATAAATACATTTATTTGAGGGTAAATAGATTGAGTTTGAAGTAAATGAATATTCATTTATTATTAAAAAAAGAAATATTTACTTATTTAATAATGGATTAATATGAGGGTAAATGGAGTATGTTTTTATAAAATTAATACTCAGGTATTTTAGAAAAAGATATATTATTTGGGAATATATTTGAATTAAATTAATACTCGGGTATTAATTAAAAAGTTATAATTTTAGGGATTACATTATAATAAAAAAAATACTCAAGTATTAATTTAAAATTTATAATATTTGGGAATTAATTTTAATATTTTGAATAATTATTTTAATGTTCATTAAAAAAATAAAAATTAATTAATAAAGGAATTAACTAAAAAGCGATTTAAAAAAAAATATTAGAAGAGGGAAAATGGAGTATTGTTGAAGACATTTAAATTATTTCGATTAAAGTAAAATTCAGGTATTAGTTAAAAAGTTTAATAAAAAGGGATTATATTTAAATTAAAGTAATATTCTGGTATTAATTAATAAGATACATTTTTTAGGAAATATATTTTTAAAATAGTGAGAATAAATTAAATATTTAATTAACAAATAAAAAAATAATTAATTAGGGAAATAATTTTCTGAGATTTTAAAAAAATTTAAAGTTTTATAAGATGGGAATTGGAGAATTGATGAAGTAATTTAATACTGAGGTAATATTTTTTTAAATCAATTCTACAGGAAATGTATAAAGTTTTAAAGTTTTACATTTTTTATATTTACATTTTGGAAAGTATAAATTAAATATTAATCATATTTTTAATATTAAGAAATATTAATAGTATTTTTTTAAAAATAATTTAATTGTATCAAAAATATTGGTAATTTGTAAAAAATAATATTTTGATAAATTAAAAACATTTATTAGGTACATTAAGAATTTATAAAAAAATTAAATATGTTGAAAATGTATGAATTTTTACATTACTTAAAAGATTTTCCCACGCGTTAGCATTGAAACCAATGGGAACATTTGTCCTTCTTTTATTTTTAGAGTTGAAGCTATGGATCCCGCAGAACTACTTTTGAAGTAAAGAAAAAGGATGAATGGAGAGGTTAAGAAAATAAATGGAATAAGCATAAAGGTAAGAAGATAAAAACATTATTTTACATGTTGAAACATTTCAAGTTTAAGATTATGTTAAGATTAAAACATTTATAAAAAAAAGATACGACATGTTTGTAATATTTTTTTTATTAAAAAAAAATTTTAAGCAAGTAAAAAAATTATAATATTTTTACATATTTTTGTAAATTTTTAAAAATTATATATATCGTTTAAATAAATATATGTATAAGAAAATAATATAACATTAAATAGTCCATTTTCAATCTTTGCAGCCTCAGATGACGTCGACGCGTTCACGTTTACGTAAGCGGCCATTTTGAAGAGCATCGATGGAGGAAGCAGCAGGAAGCTGATCTGCGCTCAGGTAGGAAACACTTTTTTACTTTATTTAAACATATTAGATCGAAAATAAGTATATATATATATATTGTAAAGAAAGGATAAGGAGAGGTTGCGGTTTATAAAAAGAATGTTATTTATGTGAAAACAGCATGTCGCCGATAATGTTACTAGAATATGTCTATGTCGGGTCGTTAAAAGTAATAGGTACATGTTATTTGTTGGATTTAATGTTAAAAATAGATAATGAAAAAAAAATATGTTTTATCACAATTGTTTTGTTTACGCAACAGTATATTTGAAAATGCATTGTTTAGAAATATCTTTTCGATTTTCAACAGCATGGAAAGGTAGAAATTGTAGTAAATGAGTTAGAAAAAAAGCTTCTTTGATTTGTATGGTGATTTTGGTTGAGTTTTATTTAATTAAATATAAAATATATGGACGTGGAACTTTTTTGAATATAATAAGGGTGAAATAGTGAGAATATTGTTTGGCAGGAGGTAGAAGTTTTGTATTCTGCATGGTGTTTTATCTTTGCAACCAGAAATACATTTTAAACATGTAACAAACTAGCAAGGGACATATAGTGAGAATATGTTTTGCTAGGAGGTAGAAATTGTTAAAATATTTTTGTTACAGTTTACAATTTGAATATATGGCGTTAGGTAAATACACTAGTATGTTCTTCTAGATTCATTACAAAAGTAGATAGGGTGACATAGTGAGAAAATGTTTGGATAGGAGTTATTTTAGGATGCATTTTTAGGCCCACATGCATCAACTGTAGTGATTGCGATTTCTCATTTGCGAATTTTAAGGAATCGCAAATAAGAAATCGCAATTGTCTATGCATGAATATTTTCGCAATTTATTAGCGAATCGCTAAAATTCGCATTTTCATGCAAATCGCACATATTTCCTTACTTAAGAATTCTCAAATAGCGAATTCGCATATTGCGAATTCGCAAATTGCGAAAAAACCACACATGATGAATTGAACCTCTCTGATTGTAAGGAAGCCAGGAAGGCAATCACGTACACCTGGGAACTCCTTTGAATGAAGCTCTGGCAGTTGGTCTCTGAGCCTGTTGTGGAAGGTTGCTGGTGCTGCAGTCTGTGCTCTTCACTGTGAAGGAGTCAGAGATGGAAATCCAAGAGGCAGAGGGGCCCTCAAGGAAAAGGAAAGTTACATTTTCAGAAAAAGAACTGGAAATCCTCATTGAAGAGGTGACTGACAGGCATGATCAGCTCTTTGGCAAGATGTCACATAAGGTGCCTGATGCTGTGAAAAGAAATGTGTGGCTAAACATACAATCAAAGGTAAATGCAGTTGGTGTGGCGCACCGTAAAATCAGCAATTTACAGAAGAGGTGGTATGACTGGCGTAGTCGCGCAAAGGAGAAGATTGCATCAAGAGTGAAATCTGCAAACAAAACAGGAGGTGGTTTCCTCAAGGACATACCCACAACCCCTTTGGAAGACCTAGTTGAAGGGACACTTTTGACTGAGGCAGTTGTGGGTGTCATGAACATAGACACGTCTGATCTTATTACCCCTTCTGAAGGTAAGTGTACATGTAATTTGATAGACAAGTGTTTTGTTTTAAGAAATTGAGTAAATTGTGAAAGGCAACTTAGGAGAAGGAAGTTTCTCAACACACCAAATATCAGGTCCATAACATCCACTGAAGTTGCCGGCCTCATAGAAGTAAACTGAACAGGCTTAAAGCAATGCATTTTGGGTAGTGTAGTTCCTATCTTTGACTTGTAGGGTGAAAGTCATATTAGCAAATTTTGGAGGCACAGAGTCAATTTATTTAAACTTTAGCAATGTTTTTGAAGAAAGTACTCATCAGTTTGGTTAATTTTATTTGACAATTCTAACAAAACAGTCTGCACAGTAAATATATGTTTCCACTTTTCCAAACAGAATTGCTTCAAGAATTAATTGAACAAGACTTGCGTGATTTCAGTACACTAGACATTCATGTAAATGAAGATGTCAATAATCCAAGTACTTCCACTGCAAATGTGACATTGAATGAAAGGCAAAGAGTACGCCAATTACTACAAAGTGATTCAGAGGAGGAAAACAGTCCAATTTATCCAGTGTCAAGACCAGACCCAACACCAGCAGTCAACAATGCAAGGCCTAGTAGGCGAAGGAGGCAAAGTCAATTTTATAGACGGCGTCCTAGAACGGATGTATGACGTTACATCGCGAACTTTTACAACGCACACCGTTACAACGCAATTTTTACAACGCAGATACATTTACAACGAATGCTTTTACAACGCATGACATTACATAGCAGATGCTATTACAACGCATGCCATTACAACGTAAGTATAGGTAAGTATATTATTTTTTTTTAAATGTAATTTAGTAACATTTAATTAATTTAATAAATTAAATTATTTTTTAATAATTAATTTGTAAATATATATACTTTAAAAAATAGTTTATTTTAAAAAGAACAATTATTATTAAAGAACTAATATTAAAAAATAATAAAATTATTAAAATTAATTATTTAAATTATTTAAAATTATTTATTTAAAAACGGAACCCTAAAAATACCCGTTACCCTGAACCCTTAAAATACCCATGTACCCCATAACCCATACCTAGCCCTGAAACCTAAAAATACCCCTGTACCCCAAAATCCAAACCTAGCCCTGAAACCTAAAAATACCCCTGTACCCCAAAACCCATACCTAGCCCTGAAACCTAAAAATACCCCTGTACCCCAAAACCCAAGCCTAGCCCTGAAACCTAAAAATACCCCTGTACCCCAAAACCCAAACCTAGCCCTGAAACCTAAAAATACCCCTGTACCCCAAAACCCAAACCTAGCCCTGAAACCTAAAAATACCCCTGTACCCCAAAACCCAAACCTAGCCCTGAAACCTAAAAATACCCCTGTACCCCAAAACCCAAACCTAACCCTGAAACCTAAAAATACCCCTGTACCCCAAAACCCAAACCTATCCCTGAAACCTAAAAATACCCCTGTACCCCAAAACCCAAACCTAGCCCTGAAACCTAAAAATACCCCTGTACCCCAAAACCCAAACCTAACCCTGAAACCTAAAAATACCCCTGTACCCCAAAACCCATACCTAGCCCTGAAACCTAAAAATACCCCTGTACCCCAAAACCCATACCTAGCCCTGAAACCTAAAAATACCCCTGTACCCCAAAACCCAAACCTAGCCCTGAAACCTAAAAATACCCCTGTACCCCAAAACCCATACCTAGCCCTAAAACCTAAAAATACCCCTGTACCCCAAAACCCAAACCTAGCCCTGAAACCTAAAAATACCCCTGTACCCCAAAACCCATACCTAGCCCTGAAACCTAAACATACCCCTGTACCCCAAACCCCATACCTAGCCCTGAAACCTAAAAATACCCCTGGACCCCAAAACCCATACCTAGCCCTGAAACCTAAAAATACCCCTGTACCCCAAAACCCAAACCTAGCCCTGAAACCTAAAAATACCCCTGTACCCCATAAGCCAAAACTAAATATATACTATTACTTAAATTAATTTATTTAATTTACATTTAAAAAAAATGATTTAAAAAAATAACATACTTACCAATACTTACGTTGTAATGGCATGCGTTGTAATAGCATCTGCTATGTAATGTCATGCGTTGTAAAGGCATGCGTTGTAACGGATCCTGCGTTGTAATGGTGTGCGTTGTAACGGTGTGCGTTGTAATAGTTGCGTTGTAAGGGTTGTTTCCCTCCTAGAACATCAAACTTGTCCATATTTGAGGAGGGTTCCACCACTGGCAGTGTGGTTGAGGACAAAATATTGAAGATACAGCGCCTGCAAGGCAAAGATATTAGAATTATGAAAGGCAAAATAGTACATATGTGCAAAGAATTTGCTGGCATTCACAGCACTATGAATAGGATGGTAGAGGCATTTGAACATAGCCATGAGGCTAATGCTGATAAACTTGACAGAATTGCTAAGTCTTTGGAATCAATGTGCAGAGTAATGGAAATGCAACATAAGGAAAGTGTAAATAGGCACCTTAGGCTACTGACCAGCTCACATGGCCAGAACAGACAGTTGTCACGTATTTCTAATAGTGCATCTAAAATGTGCAAACAAAATGTTATCATGCATGAAAAAATGAATGATGTTTTTGTTCAAATTTCAAAGGGAATGGTGAGAGGGAATGACTTAGGACATGCTTCAAACATTGGTGACCCACCTGGGATTAATTTATCAAAGGTAGCCACTGCTGTGGGTGGTCAAAATGTAAACCCTCCTGATGGTACCAATGCTGGGTCAAGACGTAGTAATAGAAATGTGAAAGAAGGTTCTCAAATGTTGTTAGACAAAGAAAAACATGGTGCAAAGGCTTTGGGTGGGCGTGGGCGAAAAAAGTAATATGTAAGCAATTTTTTTTTCAATGCTGGACTTCCAGAAAAAATTGGTATGTTTCTTGAGATTTACACTTAGAAAGTCAATCTACTTTGACACTTGTCATTTATGTTTTTGGATTATTGATTAAAAATAATTTAGAAAGCACTTCACTTTTTTGATGCTTAAAAGACTTTAACATTCTTAAGGCAAAAACACAAATAAAGCCTGGTACCTTTCTCAGAAATAATTCTGTGTAATCTCTGCTCTTCTAATCCTTCCTTCTGCTGCCTCTGGCCCATGTTGTCTTGCTGGGGGTTGCTGTGGATCATTGTCATTTGGCGGTAACATATCTTCTTCTTCCAAAGGTATGCCTTTTTCTGTTGCCATGTTGTGTAGCATAGCACAGGCTGCAACTATTTTACAGCATACTTTGGGATTGTACTGCAAACTACCACCAGTCTTATGCAGTATGTGGAACCTTGATTTAAGTACACCAAAAGTTCTCTCAATGACATTACGAGTGGATTTGTGAGATTGGTTGTAATGTTGCTCCTTTCTACTGGCTGGGTTTAGGTATGGAGTCAATATGTACGACCTAACACCATAGGCGCTGTCACCTTTTTAAAAATATAGACACAGAAATTAGATATGTAAAACTTAACATTTTGCAAAGGTGTATTATTTTGATAGATAAAAATATAACCATATTTACCTAGCAAATACCCATCTCCAATCTGTCCAGCAAGAAGTCTTGCATGTATTGCACTGTGCTTAAAGATGTAAGAATCATGGGCACTGCCAGGGTAACTAGCCACTATGTCAGTAATTATGGTCTTAGAGTTACATATCACTTGAATATTCAGTGAGTGAAAACTTTTCCTGTTACGGAATATGTACTCATTTTCTGAGGGTGAACAAATAGGTACATGTGTCCCATCCACACATCCAATCACATGTGGGAATTGTGCCATACTATAAAAGTCAACTTTTGTTTTCTGCAAATCCTGTAGTGAAGATGGAAACTTAATGTAATTACTTATTCTAAACAACATCGCATCCAAGAAAGAATTAAAAAATCTGGACAGCGAGCTCTGGGATACACCGCCGGCAATAGCTACTACTCCCTGGAAAGAACCAGAAGCTAGAAGGTGTAGACAACACAGGACTTGAACATGAGTAGGGATAGCATTTGTCCTGTGAGTCTCCCTTTGCAAAATGGGATCCAAATCATTGATTAAATCAATTATTAAGTTACCAGTAAGCCTGTACCTATCATAAATCAGGTCATCTGTTTGTCCAAGCAAGGTGATCCTAACTCTAAAAATTCTCTCTTGTATCTGCCTTCCCCTCAAACCTGCACCAAATCTCAATCTGTGGCGGCGCGCCAAGAAGAAAAGTGCTGCCATTGTGCAAAGCTCCTGGTTGTTCTCTGAAAGCCAGCAACAGTTGAAAAAAAAGATCCCTGACTTATATACAATAGCTGCCAATCAGCAAGGCCTTCACAACATCTGCTGTGCCCTAAATAGCAGTGCAGGTGGATAAGAGAGTGCAAACTTATTTCACTCTCTCATTTTCAATACAAACTGCATTGAAAGTGTTAACATCACACTTTTAAACATATATATGTTTTAAAAAAAAAAACTAACTCGTAAAATTGAATGTGTGCAACTTCCACCAACCTACATTACAAAAATCAAACGTCTGTGTGTGCTAGGGATGATTTGTATTGGAAATCAAATAACGCCAGTTTCATATTACATTACCAAAAGGTCAGAGGTCAGAAAACATCAGCCCATGACATGACATGTCACATCATTTTCATTAATTGGAAGTGAAATCTGTCGTTTATTAAGGCTTCTACAGCTTCCCTAAGGCCCACAGCACAAGTTTCCCAATGCCTGCGAACAGTTAACACCATCTCTGACTTCTTCTAAATTTAAGAAATGCAAATTGCAAATTCGATAGTATTCGCAAGTTCCTAACATTGATGCATAGGCACTTTTCGTTACCAAAAACGATTCACATCCATTGCGACTCTTTTTAGAAATCGCACATGTCCATACGATTTCTTAAATAGCGAAAAACGAAATAAATAATTATGCATCTCAAACTGGTAAATTGCATTCGCAATCGGGCAATTTCTGCAAATAATACCGATTGCGAATGCAATCTACTTTCATGCATGTGGGCCATAGTGCTTTGGCTTTTTTTGCACCATGTTTTCGAATCAAAAAGAAGATGGATTATGAGGAAAAAAGGAAACATTTATTTACAGTTTTTTGAATTTGGGTTTTTGGAATTTTTAACAAGATGGCTGTGGAGAAAGAATTTTTTTTCAAACAACATTGCATTTAACAAATGCTTTTCCTGGAATAATCTTCCATATCCAGAAGGACTTTGGAAAACAAAGATTTAATGGACTGTTTTTTTTTTTTTTTTTTTAAAGGTATTCAAATTGGATTTCCTGGAATAATCTTCAATATCCAGAAGGACTTTGGAAAAAAAATTTAATGGACCATTGTAAAAAAATAGAAGGGCATTCAGTTTGGAAAATTTTGCTCAACTTTGCAGAAGAAGATAGAAGATATTTTGACGGAGGGGAAAATAGATTTTTTTCGAACATATACTTTTTGAACTTTAAAGTTTCTTAAAAATGAACTTTGGAAAAAATATCTATTGCCACATTTTTACTTTCAAAGAAGTTCCACATGTATTTTAAATTTTTTTGGGTTTTTTTTCACAAGAAAAAAAAGTAATTAGACTTGTACAGAAGCTTTTTCCAGAAGACCATTTATTTGGAAAGTCAAGAAGATATATTTTTTTTATATTATTTAATGCATTTTTAAATATAAGGCATTAATTTGGATGGTTTGATTTATGAACTGGAGAAAAAATATTGAAAATGCTGGAAAATATTTTTATTCCTTCCAGTTTGGATTATTGTGGTTTTTTTTACTGGATCAAATGGATTTAATATGGAGAAAAAAAGAAGAAAAAAAAGAATGAAGGCAAATACAGGTAGGGTGACCCGACGTAAATTTTGAAAAAATGTTTTAGAAAAATTAAACTGCCAATTGAATTTTGTATTTGGTTTAATTTAGGTCAAACCAGGAAAGTAAGTTGAAATTATATTTTAGAAATGGAGAATGTTAGCAACATTTTCTAGGTAGTCTAGAGTCACACACAACGAAAACTGTTGTAGTACACCCAATAGTCTCTCAGACATTTCCCTTGATTTGGTAGAAATTCGTGGGTTTAGGCTACCAGTTAATGTTTGAGAAATTCTCAATTCTTGAAAGCTTTGCTCCTTCTTCAAAGTTTCAAGAAAAGAGTAGAAGTTAGGGTGTGGTTTGCCGATTGTATGGTTGAAGGAGTTATGCCATCCCTCTATGGCATTATTTGTTTTTGCTTCTCCCTCTAAACAGCTCATGTAACAGTTCCACCACTCCACATGGTAACGTGGCTTCCTCCTGCGACCTGATCTGCTTAGGTGTCCAATCCATGTGTCCTCAAAATAATTTAGAATGGGTGCCAATTTGTCTTCATTTAGATTAAAATATTCAGATTCAGTAATAGCAGTGTAGTACTCGTCTACACTTTCGGGAGAAACAAAGCAAAGAGCTGTTAATTTTTTTAATTCAAACTGTAGTTTGCTATCAGTTGAGTAATCGGTAACCAGGGATGTTTTTGTAGTTTACGCCAGAATGGCTGGGAAAAATGGAAAAAACATCCCTGAATTTGGGTATCCGTGTACATTTTAGTGATCACATTGATCATAGTCAATTCAAACTCAACAATAATTTTCCTAGGACTTTTTTTGTAATGTTTTTAATAACTGATAAAAGTTCAGTATAGGTTGCAGATTGCTCATCTGATAGCAAACTATATACTAAGGGGATCACATTATTGTTAATTTTTCCATGAATAATATAAATTTGGGTGAATGGATGGGGTGTACTTTTAAACGTCCCATCCATCATCCAAATTTCACTATTTTCTAACTTAACAAGGTTACGGGGTGTACTAAAAATAATAATACGTTTTTGAGGGTTTTTGTTGTCCTGCAGAAGGAATGGTTAATTAGCAAAAGAAATAGTCAGCTCCTCAGGAATTACAATGTCAAAAAAGTTTGAGGAGTTGTAGTATTTGGGTTACTTGCCTGCTTTTGTCTTTGTATAATTCTTCTTAAAATAGGAATAATAGGCATATTACTAGCAACATGACTGGGAACATGCTGTGCAACCTCTCTTAAAATTGTTCCTGTAGAATCATTGGAGGTGCATGCAATTTCTTTCATTTCATTTAAGGTTTCCCTTATTTCAATCTCCATTGCAGAGGTAGAGTGGTTATGATCAGTTGTTTTTATTATGATATCATCAAGGGTAACCGCTCTGCCGCTGCAATGGGATGAATAGTATTGCACACACCTCCATGATTTCATATATGATGCTGTTTCCTGAGTTGCCATTTTCTGTGGAAAAAAGATTTATTTTAATATGTATTTTAAAATATAAATTAAAAATCTACACTATCTCACACTTTCTCTACTGTTGCATCTTTCTGGAGTCAGAATAGTAAATCCTGCCCTTACACTATCCCACATTTTCCCTACTTTTGCACCTTCCAGGAGTTAGAATAGTAAATGTTGCCTATACACTATCCAACACTTTCCCTACTGATGAACCTTCCTGGAGTCAGAATAGTAAATCCTGCCCCTACACTATCCCACACTTTCCCTACTTTTGCCCCTTCCAGGAGTTAGAATAGTAAATTTTGCCTCTACACTATCCAACACTTTCCCTACTGTTGCACCTTCCTGGAGTCAGAATAGTAAATCGTGCCCCTACACTATCCCAGACTTTCCCTACTGTTGCACCTTCCTTGAGTTGAATAGTAAATCCTGCCCCTATACTATCCCACACATTCTCTACTGTTGCACCTTCCTGGAGTCAGAATAGTAAATCATGCCCCTGCACTATCCCACACTTTCCCTACTGTTGCACCTTCCTTGAGTTAGAATAGTAAATCCTGCCCCTATACTATCCCACACTTTCCTAACTGTTGCACCTTCCTGGAGTCAGAATAGTAAATCATGCCCCTACACTATCCCACACTTTCCCTACTGTTGCACCTTCCTTGAGTTAGAATAGTAAATCCTGCCCCTATACTATCCCACACTTTCCTAACTGTTGCACCTTCCTGGAGTCAGGATAGAAAATCCTGCCCCTACACTATCCCACACATTCCCTAGTGTTGCACCTTCCTGGAGTCAGATTAGTAGTTCATAATCTTACACTATCCCACAGTTTTGTTACTGCTACACTTTTCTAGAGATAAAATACGAAATTGTCTTTACAGTATCCTACAATTTCCTTACTGCATTACGTTCCTGCAGTATTAATACTGTAGTATTGTCTATTGATTTTTTACATAGCTTATATTTGTTATTTGATTAACCTTTTGAGGCTGGTGTTGTTTCCATGGTGTTTTTGACTTGATTTTCTGGGTTTTGAGTTTCTTTGTACTTTTATGGAGACTTTTATCAGAATCTGCAAGAAGAGAACAGTATGATTATGTTGTTAATTGTTTAAAATGCATTTTAAAGAAACGAAAATGACAGCATTTCGTTGTTTCACTTTAAATTTAATTTACTGTTGTTTTATAAAATATTTTCGACCCCACACACTTTCCCATACACTTTCTTCTGCTGCATCTTCTTAGAGTTAGGATAGTAAATCCTGCCACAATAATATCACACACTTTATTTATTGTTGCAACTTCCAGGAGTAAAAATAGTAATTTTTGCACATACACTATCCCACAATTTCCCTACTGTTGCACCTTCCTGGAGTCAGAATAGTAAATCTTGCCCCTATACTATCCAACACTTTCCCTACTGTTGCACCTTCCTGGAATTAGAATAGTAAATCCTGCCCCTATATTATTCCACACTTTCCCGACTGTTGCACCTTCCTGGAGTTAAAATAGTAAATCATTCCAATACACTATCCCACACTTTTCCTACTGTTGCACCTGACAGGAGTTAGAATTTGAATTGCTGCCTCTACTTTATCATACTATTTCTCTACTGCATTACCTTTCTGCAGTATTAATACTGCAGTATTTTCTATGGAATTTTTAATAGCTTACATTTGTTATTTAATTTACCTAGTGAGTCTGGTGTTGTTTCCTTGAAGTTTCCTTCTGGTGTTCTAGGTTTTAGTCGTAGTTTTTTTTGTTCAAAGAAGAAAATCTCTGTTTTTTTGTTCGTTGTCTATTTTCTGAGAGAATGAAAATAAATGTACTTGTTTTAGAAATAGTTTTCGTAATTTTGACAAACTGTATTGAATTGATTTAATTTTTGAAGTACCTTATTTTTTAAAGTTGTTTAAGATAGTGTCTCGTTTTTCGAATCCCTTTTGAGAATTGTTATCTCTCACGCTGATTTTTCAGTTTGTCTGTTTAAAAAAATTATTGACATTTCTTTAATGTATTTTAAACATTCTTCAAATGGTAAACATAACACTGTGTTTTTTTATTTTTCTCTAATGGGAGAAAATTGAGGCATGATGCATTATATTTACGATTTTAAAAGGTAATATGTGTGTTACCATTTTGAAAAAAATATTGTTTTGCTGGAAATTTACATTATTAGTAAAATAAAGAATAATATAGGTTATTACGTACGCAATTTAGTAATTTTTTTAGTACGTTGAAAAATCTTTCTTTACTTTACTAAGTATGTAAAATTTTTCATTACAGAAAATATATGTATTATGATTAATACTTATTTTTAATTATTTTAAATTATAATTGCTGATATTTGTTTAAACACTTACTTTAATGTTGATAAATATCGTTTATATCAGGAAATTCAGTCGTCGTTCGCAAAATAGGTCAGAGAGTCAGAGGGTCAGCATTTGGCGTCTGGTCACTCTGGGAGTTGATAATCAACTGTTTTCAAAATGGTGTTTGACTCGTATTTATACGTTTTAGTCTGTGTCATTTTAAATAGTGAGAAACAGAGCATTTAAAGGTGCTTTTTTATTCCTTTCATTTACTGTGGAAACTTATAATTTAAAGTTTCGTTTAAAAAAATGTTCTTTTAACTTTCTCGTCTGTTTTTGGCATCCATTTTGTGAATAGTGTTGTGGTATTAGTTTCATGAAAAGAGTTGTAGGACAAATATTTTATGTTTACTTTTTAAAATGGCGACTAGGTCAGTCAAAATTGTTTGTATTTTCGTTGAATCTTTTATTAATATAGTACTATATTTTCGTACGTTTTTTGGTATTGTTTTTCATTTACTTTAAAATGTCATAATTGTAAAGTGAGCGAGTACTTTTTTAATACCCGAGTATTAATTGTAATACTCGAGTATTAATTTTAATACTCGAGTATATATTTTTTTTTAAGCTTTGGATATTCGTTTATTTACGTACAGTTTTTCCCAACATTTTAATACACTTCCCCATCCAAAACCGCTATTTTCCCTGCATCCCATGCCAGGTTTATTATACAAAATTTTTAAAAAACGATTTTTTATGCGTTGTAATGGTATGCGTTATAAGTGATTTCGTTGTAATGGTACTTTTCTATTAACTTTACTATTTCACGTTGTAATGGTATGCGTTGTAAAGTAATGCGTCGTAAAGGTACTTGCGTTGTAAAAAATGCATTGTAAAAGCATGCGTTCTCATAGTATGCGTTGTAACGTCATACATCTTATATGTGGGTTATGTTATATACATATGAAGCACAAAGGATATAGATCCATCATGTTAACACAATATACATGTTCTGACACTCCGGTATATATTAGAAAACATAATTTTTATCCCGCACATGTGCACTTCAGCTGTGTGTGCTGCCCAGTGCTCTGGTCAAGATGGTTCTGCTCTTGTGTCCCAGAGTGGTGCATCTGTTGTTGTTGTGTTGGATATATGTGTGTTGGCTGTGGTATTGCTTCACTACCTGGGTGTGCTGTTGTGTTTGTGCTGTGCTGATTAGTGCTGTGTGTGTTGAGTTGTGTCAGTCATGTCTGTGTGTGATTGTTCTGCTTGTTGTGCACACACTGCTTGTTGTGCATAAAGTGCTGTGTGTATGTGGCCTTGGCATTGCCTGATATGCATCCCCTGATGTCCTGTGGTGTTTGTTAATTTTTGATTTGATGTGCATCTGTAGTTGGTTTAATGTGGCAGTGTAGTTCTGTGCTGGTGCTCTTCTTGAGTGATTTGTGGTATGTTGTGTGTGTTTTGTTCTTGTGTGATGAGGTTGTGCACTTGAGAGAGCACAAGTTTGAAAAAATGTATAAGTGTACCATATTTACAAGCACGTAGTTAGTTAACATGTACTTTGCACCAGAGTGTTTATATTTAGAAGTGAAATACACAGAGTGTCTTATATTCAGTAGTGAAATGCATAGAATGTTTAAGTAGAGTAACAATAATCATAACTGTGTGAGACTAATGTAGAAATGTTTGGGATGAATATGAAAACCTCACGTTCTCATGTTAAAGGAATAATGTAAGAGTTGAATGTAACTCTAAAAACCAGTATATTGTGTAGGCCTCATGGCAATTCACAAGCAAATCTAAATGTGCTGCTAAAATAATGTGAGACAAGGTTGACATGGTTCTTCTAAATGTACTATTGAACTTAGGGTTAAAAGTATATGCTTTATAGATGTGTTATTTTAGAAACGTATGCTAGTTAAGAATGTTTACTGTTTAAATCAAGTTAACGTTTTAAGAGTGCAGGGACCTGCTTCATGTAAATCAAGTAGGCCTGAACTGATAATGTCATCTCCTTTGATGTGCCATGTGCTCGTTAGAGGAGAAGTCGAGAGGTGCCAAGTACAGAGCTTCACTTATATTTTATGACCTATAGATATGGTGGAGTTTGGAATTTGAGGCCCACTGCAGGACGAGCTGTATGCAGGTGCAAGGGTCTTAATCAGCTAGAATGAAAGGGGCTTTGTTCAGTGGCGCCTTGCGCAGGCCTGTAGGAGTTTCCAGGAATTTCTGGGGGTATCAGCGCACTGGAGAAGAAGCCTGGGAACCAAGGTCAACTTTAACAAGGGTCTTCAAGAGTACCATCATGGAGTTTACCGCGCAAAGATGTACCACGTGAGGGGCGTCCCAAGGGGCGTTTCTTTTGGAAATGTGATTTGGTATTAGGGAAAGAGACCCGGGAGGAGAGCAGAGCAGATGATTTTGGGAGCCTAAAGAAGCGGATGGGTAGGCAGATAGGCTGATCAGGAGAGACCCATTATCAGAGAAGAGACAAAGAGAAGTGCTGGATCTTCTTAGGAAGTCACCACGGCTGACACCTAGAGGGGTAAAGATCTTGCTAAGTAGGGATGTCACTTAGTATAGTGTAGGGACAGACTAACCTTAATTTTCTTTTCTGTAATGACTTTGAGGTTGCAACTTGTATCCATTTTGGCAACCCTTATGGTTTTTGAGCTTGTACTTATTATTCTGTTTTTCAGACTCAGACTATTCAAAAAGTTCATGTTCATAGTGATACCGATTTATCTTCTTAATCTCATTTTGAGAAGTTTGTATCTTCAGTTATCTTTGACTTTATATTAAATCTTTGAAACTTAAAATTTGGTCAGTGGTCATTTAGAGTGGTGTAAGTTCTTAAATTGATTGATCTATTGAAAGATTACCTTTTACTCAATGACAGGTACCAACGATTCAGTCGACATAGTATGGGATTTGGTAAGGTAACTAGTAACCAGTAATCCCGCGTTAGCAGTTGGTAGCAGAGTGAGGATGGTTATCTTCTTGAGGAAGGTAATCTAGAGAGGTTAGTTTACCCCAAGGCCCCTAGACATCGAGAGACGAGCAGCGGAAGAATCGTGTGCCGAAAGGTGCAGACGGTGCGAGAAAAGCAGCAGTATCGGAGAGTGAGTATAAAAAGGGTCATGCGTGAACAGATTGCGGTGTTTTGTGTTGTATTTGTATTGTAATGTCTTGCGGAGTTGAATGCCTGTAGTGTGAATGAGAGAAGGTTGTGAGCGCGCGCAACCTGGTAAGCTGGTTACCTGGTAAACGGGTGAACTGGTGAAATCTTAAGTTCAGGCCAGAGCTTAAGTGGTTTTGGGTGTATCGAACATCCAGGGTAGTTGTCGACCATAGTACGGAGGTCACGAGGTACCATTGACCGCCGTGGATCCAAGATAGGGGGAGTGTAAGAGTGAGTGTATGAGTAACGGACGCTGGTCGAAAGTTACTGCGTGTGAGTAACCTATCGGAGAAGGCGATTGTCTGGAAGTAAACGGAAAGACATTTCGCCAAGTTAAGGTGACAACTACAGAAAGACTGTGGGCGTACAGTCAAGAAAGGTGATCGCTTGGACGGAAGTAATCATTTTTTCAGAGTATGAATGGGACGCGTGCATGACCGAGGAGACGAGCTGAGAAAGGAGGGGAACTGCTGCGAAGGGGGACGGGTGACGTCGGCTAGAGCCGCGCTGTGATTGAGCGGTTGGTGTGACGTTAGCTAGAGCCGCGCTCTGGTTGGGCGGCTAGAGTGACGTCGGAGGAAAGTCGCGTACGGATAGGCCAGTTAGTGAGAACGGCGCTGAGATTGGTGGAGTGTCATCAGGAAGTAAACAAACGCAGAGAAAAGAGAAATCATGAAGGGTACACCAGCTCATTATATGGCAACGAATGTGGGGCTGCATACGATATTATGGATTGGGGCTTGGAATAAGCTTACGGAAGGGAATGAGGAAATGCAGTTCCCGAGGTACGGGACGTTTAAATTAGAGGTGTTACATCGGCTAAAAGCAACCATGTCCTCATTGAAACCCTCGCCCAGACCAACACAGTTTGAGGCTCTTAATGCATGGATTAAGGCTGCACACGACCGAAATTTGAACAGGCGTCAACAAAGGCTGACGCGATCGGTAAGGGCAGTACAAGATTCTAAATGGGATGAGGAAGCAAAGCGGTGGAGGGTACAGGTTATTGAGGTGGAAAAAATGTATCCGATGAGGGAGGTGGCAGGAGGAGGAAACCTCATGGAAGAAGACGAAGAAAGCGAGTCGGAGGACAATCTGATAAACAGATTGCTAATGGATAGACCACCTCCGAGAGTTAAGGAGATAGAAGATAGAGGGCTCGCAAGGGAAGATGGGAATGCCATAGAGGGGTATACACCACTCCCTATATCGGAATGGACACCTATCAAAGGTGGGGAGACACCTCAACCTAGTACAGCACAGAGTGTAGTGGGAAGGTTGGTGGTGCAGAAAACGCCAGCCACCGAAAGGGTTGAGTCCTTTGGATTGCCGGACGCTCTTCAAGTGCCTGTTACCATAGGACCTATAGTATCGATCTATAACCCAGAGAGAGATAGAGAGGAAGAACAGAGGCAATTGGATAGAGAAAGGATCGAGATGGAAAGGAGGAATAACGTGACAAATGCATGGAAGCAATTGCCAGGTTCGGTAACATGGAACACCCCATTAGACACAACTGTCGGTCCCAATTCAGAACAGGGAGGTCCGAGAGGACCAATGGATCTAAGGGGACCGCGGCCAAGACCCTATTCAGAATTAAGAGCTGATTTGAGGGAATGGGACGGGTCCATAGTATCCCCGAATAATAGGTCGAGAACGGAACCAGAGTGGGAAAGTAGAGGTAACGGGACTGTATCTCATTGTGGGGCCAGCGAAAGTAGTCAGGGGCGGGAAGGCCAAAGTCAGGAGAATAGAGGAGTTACACGTCCTACGGAGGAGAGGGAACAGCAGGAGCAAAATAATAGGAGTGTAGAGTGTGAGGAGATGTCCCGTCTCTGGGAGAAAGGAGGAGATGAAATGGTACGAGCTTTTCAGAATAGGTTTAGGTGCCTTCATCATGTACTCGGAGTAGATGTTCAACATTGGAGAAAGGAGAACAGCGATAGGTCCCGCCACGCCTCGAATAATCAGGAATCACAGGGAAGTAGGGAAGAAAGAGGGAGTAATGGAACATCTTACCCTGCATCCCGTGAAACTAGCCAGGATGGGGAGAGAGAGGCTAGGAGGCATGAAGGAGTGTTTCACCACCCACCCCGAGAAGATGGAAAGTCATGGGACCTAGAGAGATGGGAACAGGGGAGGACTCCCTATAACTCACCAATACCTAAACGTAGATCTCGGAGCTGGGATGGGAGAGATGCGGATGGAGGAGCTAAATTGAGTGTCTTGAAAGCTGAAATTAAGGCAAAAAGGCTTGATGTTACTAGTTTAAAATCAGATGTTGATGAGATAATAGATGGAACATTGCCTTTGGAAAGGATAGAATTGTATGAACAGGATGAGTTATTGTTCATGGCAAAGGATATTACTAGGAAAGCTAGAGCGTTTCATGAGAAACTGACTGATTTGGCAGACAGGTATGCCGTGGATTTATCTAGGACAAGGGCATTACAGAGTAACCACAGATTACAGTACGCAGACCTGGATCTAGATGAGAAGAGAACTACTGGATTAAAAACACACATAAGAGAGCTGGTATCAGGTATAAGAGTGTGGAGAGAATTGGACAAATGGGAAGAAAGGTGGTCAAAAAAGGGCACAGTTAGACGAAGTGCAAATGTGATGACCCCTGAGGGAAGGGTAATGCATATGGAGGCATTCCCTTTGCGAGAAATATCAAACGGAAATTATGTACATGTACCCTGAAGTAGAGGAGATTTAGCTGCATTTACCAACTCATTTCCGAAGTTGCGGGACAATCCAGTAGAGTGGTATAAGCAGGTAGAGAGGTTTGTTAAAATTTCGAAGGTATTGTGGATTGATTTGAACACGTTGTTTGACATCGTGGTCCCATCTGATCTGTGGACCCCTTGTAAGACTAGTGTTGAATGGCCAAATACTGAACCAGTGAGGGATGCTCGGACTAATGGACCGTCCGAGATTGTCATGCGAAAGTATGAAAGGGTAATAGCATGGCTGAAAGATAAGGTACCACCACAGGACATAGATTGGGTGAAAATAGACCGAACAAGGCAGGAACCCAAGGAGACAGTTCACGAGTTTTATGAAAGATTATTGAAAACTTTCAAGCAATACAGTGGACTAGATGTAATGGATCCCAAAGATATAGGGCAGTTTGTGTCAAAGTTTGTCTTGGGGTTGAGACCTGATATTTGTTTGATGATACAGCAACATTTAATCTGTTGGCAGAACAAACCACTAGATGAGATTTTACGTTATGCGAGGTACTGCAGTGACGAGATAGATTCTAAAGCCAAGAATCTAAAGGAGAAATTGATGGTGGTGCAAATGCAGTCCGCTGGGAAGGGTGGCCAGCAGAAGCAGGGGATGGGACGAAAACCAAACGGTCAGAACAAAGATAATGAAGAAGGGCAGAGACCTAGGATAGACTTTGCCACTTTAAAGAAAACGACAAAGTGCCATCAGTGTCACCAGGTGGGGCATTGGCGACGCGAGTGTCCCTTTAACCCTGAAAATGGAGAGCTAGAAGTAGAAGAGCAGGTTCAAGAAGTCCCAACACCAAAGGTGACAGTTCCAGGAGGCAAGGTGGCCAAAGGGGGGACTTCGGCCCCACGGGCCCAGTTCCCACAGCCACCGAAGGTAGCGACAGGGGGTAAGGTCTTTAAGCAGATGCCTCTCTTCATCGAGGAAGACAAGTGTTACTACATTGATCCATTGACAGGACAACGTGTGAGCAGTGAAGAGGACTGTACCCTCGGGGCAGTCCTAGAGGTGGATCAAAGAGGGCCATTTGTTGAGGCAGAAGTGGCAGGGTGTCCCACTACGTTCTTAGTGGATACTGGGGCTACTCGTTCGACTCTGAGATCAGCGGTGGTTCCAGACTTGCCAATGTCAGGGGAAACTATTCAGGTGGTAGGAGTCGCAAATAAAAGAATGACTAGTCCTTTGACAGAACCAGTGTCTGTGAAAATTGGAAACCACATGAACGAACATCAGTTTGTGGTTTGTGACTCGAGTCCGGTATGTCTGTTAGGAAGGGATTTGTTGTGCAAATTGAATTGCACCATATACTGCACCCCACAAGGAGTGGAGGTACAGACTACCGACGATGATGCTACCTTTAAGGTGGCCAATTCAAAATTCTGTGTAGAACTATATCCTACTCTGACTGTAGAAGATCTTCCCCAAGATTTAAGAGATGCAGTGGCGTCAGAGGTGTGGGATTTCACAGGAGAAGATATAGGATTGATTAAAGGGGTAGAACCGGTAAAAATTCTGGTAAAACCAAATGTTGAGTTTCCAAGAACGCCTCAATACAAATTGTCCCAGGAAACGATTGCGGGAATAAAACCTGTGATCGAGCCAATGAGACAACAGGGAATACTGAAAGAAATCGTGGGTAGTCCTTGTAACTCCCCGATTATGGGTTTGCAGAAACCTAGCGGGAAATTCAGGATAGTGCAGGATTTACGAAAAATTAACAACATAGTCGTTTCATGTTGTCCCGTGGTACCGAATCCTTCAGTGATATTGTTTCAAATACCATGTCAAGCAGAATGGTTCACAGTGATAGATCTTTGCCAGGCTTTCTTTTCAATCCCATTGGATGAAGAGAGCAGGTATCTTTTTGCTTTTAAAATGGAAGATCGCGTTTTAACATGGTGTCGAATCCCACAAGGATTCACAGATAGCCCATCCATCTTCAATCAGTTGTTGAAGAAGAATCTCGAAAATCTAGTACTGCCGCAGAACTCGGTTCTGGTCCAGTACATAGATGACCTACTTGTTGCGTCAGAGACAGAGGAAGCCTGTAAAGCAGATTCAATTGCCTTACTGAACCATTTAGCCGAAAATGGACATAAGGTATCTCCGAGCAAGTTGCAGTATTGTTTGACAGAAGTACAGTATCTAGGGCACAGGTTAGAAAAAGGGAAACGTAAGGTGTCCCCGGAGAGGATTGAGGCGATAATGAAAATGAATGCGCCTACAACACAGAGAGAAGTTAGAATGTTCCTAGGAATGGTGGGTTACTGCCGACAGTGGATAGTTAACTTTTCACTGAAAGCAAAGCCCTTACAGAAACTGACGCACAAGGAGGTGAGTGATCCGGTACCATGGGATGAAGAATGTTTGGTGGCGTTTTTACAGCTGAGAGACGATTTGTGTCGTGCTCCGGCTCTGGGAATGCCCGATTACGAGAAGTCATTTTCACTCTATTGCTGTGAGAGAGAGGGATGTGCTTTGTCAGTCTTGGCACAGACCCACGGAAATGCCCGTAGACCAGTTGCATATTTTTCGGCTACATTAGATCCAGTAGCCGCAGCGTTGCCCGGATGTCTCAAATCCGTTGCTGCAACGGGTGTCAGCATTGAAAGGAGCGAGAGTATTGTGATGGGACATCCAGTGGTGGTGTATGTACCACATTCAGTTGAATTGCTAATGACCAGGACGAAGACGCAGCATCTGACCAATAGTAGGCTCACGCGCTACGAGCAAGTTATCCTTGCTGCGGAGAACGTGACTCTTAGGAGATGCTCTGTCTTGAATCCTGCTACTTTGATGCCATTACCTACTGTAATAGAAGGCGAAGGATGTGAAGACCACGATTGCCTTGATGTGACTGAACTATGCACGAAACCCAGACCAGATATTGTGGATGAGCCGTTGTCTGACCCCGATGAAATTTACTTTGTTGATGGCTCATGTTTAAGAGACGATACTGGTCGGTTGAGAGCAGCTTATGCTGTTTGTACTATTACTGGAGTTGTGGAAGCCGCTTGCCTGGAAGGAGTACATTCCGCACAGGTAGCAGAAATTATTGCCCTAACTCGTGCCTGCATAGCAGGAAACGGAAAGAGAGTCACCATCTACACGGACAGCCAATATGGTTTCGGTGTGGTTCATGATTTCGGGCAGTTGTGGTCTCAGAGGGGTTACATGACCTCCTCTGGTTCGCCCATTCGAAATGGAGAATTTGTGCGGCTGTTGTTAGAAGCATTACAAGGTCCAGTGGACATCGCAATAGTAAAGTGTGTAGCTCATACTAAAAACACAGATTTTGTGTCACAAGGCAACAGATACGCTGATGAAGTCGCACGCTATTGTGCGGAACAAAATTATTCTTTCTCAAAGGTGGAAATAGAAGGTGCAGAAGAAAAGACTGAATTAAGTATGATGTTAGAAACTGTAGACACTTGGGAGGATTTGAGAATAATGCAGGAGAACGCACCTGAAACAGAGAAAAAGGCATGGGAAATAGCAGGTTGTGTGCGAAGTGAAATGGATTTTTGGGTTTCAGCAGATGGGAGGGCTGTGTTACCTGAAGAATTAGCAAATCCCATGGCGAGAGAAATACATGGTCCAGTACATCTAGGAAGGGATGCTATGATGAGAGTGTTTAGGCAAACTTGGTATTGCCCTAAATTTAGAATAGCAGCAGAATCAGTATGTAAGCGATGTGTCACCTGCCAACAACTGAACGTAGGCAAACGAACAACAGTCACACTGAGTCACATTGGGAGGTCGGGGGGGCCTTTCAATAGGATGCAACTAGATTTCATCGAAATGCCAAGAGTTAATCGCCTTCGGTATGTGTTGGTGATTGTATGCGTATTTTCCAGATGGGTTGAAGCGTACCCTACACGTAGGTGCGATACACTCACAGTGGCTAAATTGTTGCTCAGGGAGTTGATACCGCGCTTCGGGGTGCCTGCCTCTCTGGAATCGGACAGAGGAAAACATTTTAACAGCGAAATAGTGAAGATGTTGTGCTCCACACTGAATATCGATCAAAAGCTGCATTGTAGTTATCGACCAGAAGCTTCAGGAATTGTGGAACAAGTGAATGGCACATTGAAGAATAGATTGGCTAAAGTAGTGGCATCCACATCTTTGAGTTGGCCAGATGCTCTTCCTCTAGTGCTCATGAGCATGCGCAGCACACCTGACAGGAGGACAGGTCTCTCTCCCCACGAGATCCTGATGGGGAGGGCCATGAGACTTCCCACAGTTCCAACTACTGCCCTATTGAATATTACAGATGATCTGATCTTGGATTATTGTAAAGGACTGTCTGACGCCATCCATTCTGTGTCCCTTCAGGTGCATGCGGCTGAAGTTCCAGCATCGAGGAACCTGTGTCATGACCTGAACCCAGGGGACTGGGTGTTGGTTAAAAAACACGTCCGGAAGAACTGCCTAGATGTTCGCTGGCGTGGGCCCTTTCAGGTAATCCTGATAACGAACACCGCGGTGAAGTGCGGGGGGCTGCCAAATTGGATCCATGCATCCCATACTCGAAGAGTTCCAGCACCTCTAGAAGGAACAGCTCCTATCCCAGATGAAAGCCCGGAAGTGGAAGAAGGGTCGCAAGAAGGGATTGCAGCAGCTGAGGAGGTGTCGGAAGAAGTTGGGAACGCAACGGATTCAGAAGAAGAGCGAAGGCAGGACGGCAGTGAGACGGAAGACGCAACTGAAGGAGAGAGCAGAAGTGAATACGACTCAGACTCAGATCCGTATCAGAGCGACCAAGAACCAAGTGAGAGGACAAGGAATAGGAGAATAAGGCTTGGAGCTGCCACTTGGCCAGCAAGGAGAAGAAGGCTAAGTTTGAGGTCGGCCCAGGAAGAAACGCTTGCTCCTATATCCGAAGACTCAGATCCAGAAGAAGATATCCAGGATCAAGCCGAGGAGGGTCTTAGAAGATCAAGGAGGGTGCGAGTGCCTAGTAGAAGATACTCTACTCCCGACTGGACCTACCTCGTTGCAGATGTCTGGGGGGCACAGAACCGGGAGGATCCGGGAAGTGGACCTGGTCAGAACTGACCCGATCATCACAGTGCAAATAAGGTTTCTACTGCCAGGAGCAGAGACCGAAAGGTTGCTGACACTCAACATCGTTCATCCTGCTCTCCTGAGCGGAATACGAAAATTGATTTTAGAGACAGTTGAGTTTCCAGTTTGCTGTTCACGATATCCAATATTGGAGGGAACTCTTCTTCGTTTGGAAATGATTGAGCGAGTAGTAGAAATTCTAGGAGCACTCATTGTTGTGGATTAGTACCATATTGCGAATGTCTTCAAGGGGGCGCAGAACTGGAAAGGTGAAGAAAGTGATCCTGATTAGAACGGACCCCTTTGTAATTGTGGATGTAGAGCTGATAGTACCAGGAGTAGAAATTGAAAAAACGTTAACTCTCAATTTCGTCCGTCCACTTGTCCTGAGCGAAATAAGGAGAATAATCCTAGAAACAGTTGACTTTCCATGTTGTGGTACGAACTGCCCAGAACCTGAGGGAATGATACTTCGGATGGACATTTATGAAGACGTAGTGTCCCTCCTTGAGCCATACATAACTTTAGATGAAAATAAGACTTTTGAAAAGAAATTGTAAACTTGTTGCAAGATAACCTAGCGCCGAGTGGAAGAAGAAAAGTGATAGGGGTTTCCTTTTAGTGGATGGAGAAGGGCTAGGGTTGTCTAATTTCTACGGGACTTTGAACTGCTTTGCGGAATAAATTGTCAAGCTTCCAAGTGTTCAAAAGAAAGACATTGCGAGAAAGAAAGACTTTTGGCTCAGAAAGGAGAAGAAGTGAATGCTGGAAGAAAGTCAAGAACTACACTGTTTGAGAACATGGAGGCTGGCAACCCGAACCGCAGGGCAAAATGTATAGTTGTTACATTTTTAGGAGTAGTGGTTTCTCTTATAATTTTAGTGGTAACTGTTTCATTTCTAGTGGGACACGAAAGGGATGAAACTGCAGTCAAGGAGGTCAAGGGAGTGTCAACACCGAAAACTACCATTATTAAGGAAAAGGGAAACATCAATGATAAAGACAAAGCGTTGTTAGATGCAGAAATAAAAAGGCTACATACAGATGAGTCACAGGGAAATTACAAGTCAAATGCTTATGCTAAATTGCTTTATGAATATGTTGATGCCATGGAAGTGAAGGATTGTTATGTTTGTATGCAATTACCAGCTTCTGTGGAGGAGGGTATCAGATACCATCATCTTCCATTGACATATGGAATCACATGCAGTTTGTTATTGAGCATATTTTATGGACGAGATGGATTTGAGTATTATTTCTCGAATTTCGACTCGACATTGCCAGAGGTCCCGAATTTCAAGCATTTGAACAAATGGGACTATTACAAAAGCGAAGACAGATTACATAAATGGTTTATTCCATGGAAAACGTTAGATACTTCACATGCTCGAAGAAACAATCTGACTTGTCAAATATCAGAAGTTGAGAAAAAGTTTATAGGACAGGTAGATACTAGATACAGGAGGCAGAAGATTTTGAAGGCATCAGGACAATGGGAAACAGATTGGACCAAGGAGGAAAGGGCACATCAAAGAAAAGGTAGTATTGGTCCAATTGCTTTGGATAAGGAGAAACGGGGGAAACTGTGCATTCACAGGAGTTACTCTTATTATGAAAACTTTTATGTAGGTCAAGTCAATTGTGAACATGCCTTTCAATTGGAGTATTACTCTAAGGACTTTTTGAAAGGGATGCAAGCAATTCCAAATGTATATTTTGTATGTGGAAGAAATGCCTATGTGAAGCTACCAGATAATTGGTACGGATCATGCTATCTGGCTGTTGTCTTCCCTAAAATATATCATGTTGAGAATTTAGACACGCCAAAGAAAGAAATACCAACTAGATGGAAGCGAGGGCTGGGTGCAGCAGAAGTAGTTGGAGATGTACTCGGTGCTGCATTCCCTTTCTTGGGACTGATATTGAATGACATTAAGATCAGGAGGTTAGCTACAGTCGTAGATAGGCTATCTGCCAGTACTGCAAGATCATTGATGCTGATAGAAGGGGAGATGCAATCGATTAGGGCAATGGTTCTTCAGAACCGACTTGCTTTAGACGTTCTGTTAGCTAAAGAGGGAGGAGTCTGTAAGGCTTTGAAGGTCCAGGAATGCTGCACTTACATTCCAGACAATTCAAAACCTCTAGAGAAGTATATACAAAACATCACTGCCATACACTACGAAATTGAGGACCTGGCAAAGGTAAATGTGTGGGAAAAAGTAGGTCATGGAATGGGTAAAGTTGGAAGTTGGTTTGCCAACTTAGGAAAGGGTATCGTTTGGTACATACTGAAACCCATCATCATAATAGTGATTTGTGTAATCACTTTGTGGGGATTGGTGCGTTTGTATCAATGTTATAGAGCAAATAGGTTGCAGAGAACTATGAGGAAACAAGAGGAAGAGTTGACAGCGATGCAGGACACTCAATACAAGAGTCTGAAAGCATTAGAGAGTATGAAAAGAAGTGGCACAGCTATGACTTCACTTTGAAGGGTTCTACATTTTTAGTGTCTTGATGGTGATGACCCCTGAAGGTCATCAAAGGGGGGACTGAGAGAGCACAAGTTTGAAAAAATGTATAAGTGTACCATATTTACAAGCACGTAGTTAGTTAACATGTACTTTGCACCAGAGTGTTTATATTTAGAAGTGAAATACACAGAGTGTCTTATATTCAGTAGTGAAATGCATAGAATGTTTAAGTAGAGTAACAATAATCATAACTGTGTGAGACTAATGTAGAAATGTTTGGGATGAATATGAAAACCTCACGTTCTCATGTTAAAGGAATAATGTAAGAGTTGAATGTAACTCTAAAAAGCAGTATATTGTGTAGGCCTCATTGCAATTCACAAGCAAATCTAAACGTGCTGCTAAAATAATGTGAGACAAGGTTGACATGGTTCTTCTAAATGTACTATTGAACTTAGGGTTAAAAGTATATGCTTTATAGATGTGTTATTTTAGAAACGTATGCTAGTTAAGAATGTTTACTGTTTAAATCAAGTTAACGTTTTAAGAGTGCAGGGACCTGCTTCATGTAAATCAAGTAGGCCTGAACTGATAATGTCATCTCCTTTGATGTGCCATGTGCTCGTTAGAGGAGAAGTCGAGAGGTGCCAAGTACAGAGCTTCACTTATATTTTATGACCTATAGATATGGTGGAGTTTGGAATTTGAGGCCCACTGCAGGACGAGCTGTATGCAGGTGCAAGGGTCTTAATCAGCTAGAATGAAAGGGGCTTTGTTCAGTGGCGCCTTGCGCAGGCCTGTAGGAGTTTCCAGGAATTTCTGGGGGTATCAGCGCACTGGAGAAGAAGCCTGGGAACCAAGGTCAACTTTAACAAGGGTCTTCAAGAGTACCATCATGGAGTTTACCGCGCAAAGATGTACCACGTGAGGGGCGTCCCAAGGGGCGTTTCTTTTGGAAATGTGATTTGGTATTAGGGAAAGAGACCCGGGAGGAGAGCAGAGCAGATGATTTTGGGAGCCTAAAGAAGCGGATGGGTAGGCAGATAGGCTGATCAGGAGAGACCCATTATCAGAGAAGAGACAAAGAGAAGTGCGTGATCTTCTTAGGAAGTCACCACGGCTGACACCTAGAGGGGTAAAGATCTTGCTAAGTAGGGATGTCACTTAGTATAGTGTAGGGACAGACTAACCTTAATTTTCTTTTCTGTAATGACTTTGAGGTTGCAACTTGTATCCATTTTGGCAACCCTTATGGTTTTTGAGCTTGTACTTATTATTCTGTTTTTCAGACTCAGACTATTCAAAAAGTTCATGTTCATAGTGATACCGATTTATCTTCTTAATCTCATTTTGAGAAGTTTGTATCTTCAGTTATCTTTGACTTTATATTAAATCTTTGAAACTTAAAATTTGGTCAGTGGTCATTTAGAGTGGTGTAAGTTCTTAAATTGATTGATCTATTGAAAGATTACCTTTTACTCAATGACAGGTACCAACGATTCAGTCGACATAGTATGGGATTTGGTAAGGTAACTAGTAACCAGTAATCCCGCGTTAGCACACTCATGTTGTGTCTGTGCTCCCATTGCCTTTCCACAGTTTGGCTGACAGGGTATGTCTGTTTTTGATGTGGTTCTGTGTGTGTTCCTGTAGTGTTTGTGTGTGGTTTTTGGTCAGGCATCTGTTCAGGCATGCCTGTGTATGTGTACTGTTTATGGCTACACCCAGGGTGTGTGTTTGTTTGCAAGTATTGACAGCCTTCAGTGTGTGCGGCACTGGAGTTGTGTGTTCCTTGTCAGCCACTCCTGCAGTGGCTGTCTCCCTGGTTGTTTGTTGTGTGGTGCAGGGTGTGTAATGTGCTTGCTAGTTGCTGTGCTTGTTGCTTGTTGCTGTGCACGGGGTGCACAGGATGGGCACCTGGCCTGTGACTTGATGGGGTGTGTTGATGTGTGGTTGGGGGAGGTGTTTCCCTGTGATGTTTGTGCCCTGCCCATGTCTTGGAATGGCCCTGCCTTGTGCATTGTGCGCATTTGTGTTGACTGCAGCGGTGACGTGACCGGGACATTGCTGTAGGCTCCCGGTCGATGTGTGTCCAGGATGCAGTGGGGTGACATGGTGGCAGGTGGGTCATGTGTGGGTGCCCTTGTGGATGTATTGTTGCCCCCCGCAGGCTGTCTGTTATGGTTTTAGACCCTGCGTCAGCCCATGTGTTGTGTGTTGTATATTTGTGTATTTGCCTACCTGCGGCGGCGTCCACGGCGGCCCATTAAATGATAGTGGTGTAGCAGGTACAGCACCGGAAACACATGTAGAGCAGGGTCCATGGCGGTTGTGACCGAGTGGTGTGGACTGGGTCTCTGCTATCGCGCTCCGCTGTCAAGTTTCCACCGTCTCTGGTTGGGCGGTGTCTCCGCTGCGGTGCGTCTGCCTGTTTGGGCCATCCTAATTTGTGGAGCGGGGCGGACGTCATTCCGCACAGCGGAGAGTCTCCATTGGCTCCCACCGCCGCGGTGGCGTGCGCACGTTGATGCCGGTGCATGGCGCTCCACGGCGAACGGGAAATGACCTATGTTTTGCTATACTAATATAGCGGACGTGAGTACTGATGCTCGCGGGTGAAAAAAGGCGTTTTTCCGCCCCGCCAGCACCGCGGTGATGCCACCACCCGCCATCCTAATGGACCCTCTAGGGTTAGACCCAGCAATTTCTGACTGGCTGGTATGCATCGAAACCAGTCAGAATCCACCATACTAGCTTCGATGAATATGATACACTTGTCCGATAACTGGTGTTCACCATTGGGTAGCTTGACACAAAGCAGTCAGGCTTATTCTCAGGGTCAAAATGTAAATTATTGGCACCACACCACACTCACGACACACTGAGTATACTACAAAAAGACTCCACACGTATGTATAAAACACTGGTCTTTGTATTACACACTCATTGAAATCAAAAGAACGTACATATTGGATATATGCTTTACATTTATATGTATTTTTTAACTCTCCCATTAGCAGCAGAACGGCATGAGCATGTACTAGTCATAGGTATTTACTTGCCCCTTTATCCGCTCAGCCTTGTAAGCAACATAAAACCATGTGCCTACTTCCCGAGGTGTTCATGATCTAAGCTATCCCTCCCACATCAAAAGCAACAGAAACATATATGTAAGCTGTTCAGCGTTATTCCACTTTTCCACTAACACATTAGCATAGAACACACCATTTCCAATATCAAATACCCCCTACAGTTGTAATGGTCAAGAAATGCCAGGTTTTTACTATGCCTTGTGACCCAGCCCCTCAGCCACCCAAACTACACCAGACAACAATACACTTTGTACCCACTGGTGACACTTGGATTAGATTGTTGGGACCACCTAAAATGAAAGGAAACAGCTACATGGTTTCGTCCATCCAGTTTAGGCCTCAAGTCACCCAGCTGCACCTTCATGAGTGTGGGATCACTATCCCCCATAGGCAAAAGACTGTGACATTGGAAGTTGGTGCGCTTTTAAATTAGAGAAATGTTTACCCTCCAGTGGCAGTGCGAGCTGCAGTAGCGTCAGGCAGCCAGAAGTTGGTGCACACAAGTCACAACAAGACCCTTCGGGTCCAGTCATGATATTCTCAACAACAGAGTACCTTGTGGCGCCGGTCCGGGTAGAGGGAGCTGGCGATCTCAGATGGAGGCTGCGATGTCAAGCACTGTCGTTCTCAAAATCTGGAGGTCAGAGACAGTCTAGGCTTCCAGCTTCGGTGGCTCAGACTCAGCAAAATTTACAGCACTCCTCAAACTCCTCACATGCCAGCACTCCAGATAGGCAAGTGAACTCCTCTGCACAGTGTGATGCTAGCATACGTCAGAACAGTCCTTGTCCCAACTGACGATCCCTTCCGCCTGTTTCGTTCGCACACTGCTCAATCCTTTCTGTCCCTAGGATCTCGTGGACAGGAGGCAAGCCAACTGGCCCTTGGAGAGTGCTTAGGGACCCCTGCCATGGCAGTTGGCAATTGGCTATAGGCCAGCAAAAGCTAGGCAAAATCCACCAAGTGATAGTCCCCTTCCTAGAGCATGACAAGCCCCAGGCCATCACAAGTCTGCAGTCCCTCCTGCCCCAATGGTTCCTTTTGCTGATGTCCCAGAGTCAAACCAGCGTGGGATGATTCCAATCCCAAAAGCATCTCTAACTCCTGGGATCAGAGCCCCAGTAGTCATACCCACAATGATCTTTGAAGATGAGATGAGTTCAAAAGGCCACCTTTGAAATGCACAGACCCTATTTAACTTTTGTTCTGACTGCCAACCTACCCCAGGAGGCTTAATTAATACTATCTGGTGCCATTCACTACCAGTGCATGTAGTGCACACGCACCCATGCCCTACCTCTTTCCGACACCCCAGTCTACTACCAGGGAGTACTCCGATGTAGCAAGAGACATGCACAACCTGGGTAAGTAGCTTTTTAAATGCCAAGCCGAGAAACAGTAACCTATACACACAGGACGGGCAGGGCAAACCTGTGGCACCCTTGAAGAGCTTCCTCAAATCAGCCAATCATGTATACAGCAACCATATGACAGGCACAGAGCTTTGGCACTTTATTGCATTGTTAAAAGCACTTAAAATCCTAAGGCTAGCACATAGATCAGAAGAAAACCAGGAGGGACAAAATAAAAAAAAGTGAAGGGAAGCACCCTTAAAAGGGCCAATTCTAGCACATAAGTTTCCTACATATCCATTTTTCAGTCGGCATATTTTGTTATATAAATCAGTTTATCCTTTGCATTCAATGCAAAACCAGGGTAGCTCTGTGCAGTGTGCAGTTCAGTTGTTGGCTCTGGGTGGCTTGGGTTCTTAGGGAAACTACAAACACTACACATCCCTGCAACGAGAAGAGTCTAATGGATGTAATAATATATGGCTTTTGTAAATCGGCCATTGTGACAAAAAGTTACAGATGAAAACGTCACAAATGCCCATTTTTCCCATCTCATTTTCAATATTTCTTTATTTCAACAGTTATTTTCCTTAAGACCACCCTGAGGTATCTACATACATGACCACCTGCTGAATTTGGAATTTTCCATACTTTTTAGAAATCTATAGCTTTTCAGGATTACCACTGGGTTTCGCACTGGTTTCCACCACAAACTGGAAGTAGGTTGAGAGCACACAAATAGGGAAAATAGGCTACTTTCTAGAAAAATGGCAAAACATTTGATACAAAATTAGGTTTTATGACTCAGCTCTGCATGTTCCTAAAAGCTGGGAAGATGGTGATTTTAGTACAGTAACGTGTTCGTTGATGCCATTTTTAGGAACACAAACACACACTTTTATCTGGAGCAATATTTTCCTATTTTTAAAAGAAACCTTCAAAATGTTGCATATTTTGCCTATTTTCTCTCTTGCTTCCAGGGGAATCCACAAACACTGGGTACCTTTAGAATCCCAAGGATGTTGAAAAAGGATGCATATTTGGCGTGAATGCCTTATGTTATTGATCCCTAAGTGCAAACCATCTCAAATAGCCAAAAAAGGGCTCAGCACTGGAGGGGAAAGGTCTGGCAGTAAAGAGGTTAATCCACTGAGATGAGTCTATAGATGAGTGAGGGAATATGCAAGTGCTGCTCACCACTCTAACTTGAGTGATGCTCCATGTCAGCACTCTTGATGACCCTCTTTTTGATGTTTTTACTTGTGATGCTGTCAGTGATGTTTCTTTCCCATCCTGAAAGTCCTGCTGACTTGAAATACAAAATGGGAAAAACAAAAATTAGCTTCTTTGATTCTTTTATGGTCTCTTTTCTCCAGTGTCCTTCCTCGAATCTGTGCTTCACATTCCCCTTTTAGCTATTCCCTCCTCTCTCAATATCCATTCTCTCACTCTCCCTATCTCCTGTTTTCTACTTTTCCATCTTGTTTCTTTGCTCTCTCTTGTTTTATTTATTTTAACTTTATGATGGTGATTTGTAAAAGGAAAGCATAGATTACAAGTATCAAATCTTTATTGTATTTGGTTATATACAACCTTTACAACCCTACAAAATGAATATCATTAATGTAAGTCTGTAATAAAAAACAAGCATAAAACAATTTCTTTAAATTATATAAGATTGTGTAGAATTATATAAAAAATCACTATTCATTACAACATTCTAATTGTCATTTGCTGGTTTTCTAAAGCAAAATGTTCATCATTTACCCTATTTACATTCTCTGAATTAACATTCACAATAACATATTTGCTATAAACAAATGTAAAAACAACAAATTTTTTAAACCATTAGTAATTTCTTTCTCTCAGAGCTAGCAGCATAAACCCTTTTGGTCTTTTTTCCATCACGTTTCACCAAGCATAAAATCATAAGATGGAATCTTTTTATGTTCTCTTCTTAAAATAATAAACAAGCTATAATGAGCCTTAGTCCTTGTAACCTCTATCCTGCTGAGTCAGAAGGGACTGCTTTCAAGGTAATATTATGATGCATATTTATGATATCCCTAATGAGCACAGTTCTTAGTCCTTTGACCCTATATTAGAAATTTCCTTGAATAGTGGTATTATGAACTTTAATCTTCTATAAGCAAGGGGAGCTTAGCATCCACTTAGCCAGATGATAACGGCTTGCCTACATGAGCGTTTCCCATGTTACTAAATAGTGATTTCAAGAGAACTTTCCTTTGCGCCAAGGGTACAGGACAGACACATAGTAAATGAGTTAATGTTTCTCTTTTGTATTCACATAGCATACAGGATAATTCTGTGGCTGTTTTTCCAGGATGGGATAAAATCCATAATACCAAACTGGAATAACATACAATTGGTGTTTCATTCATAAAGACAAATGTTCTGCCATATACCCCTGAGGTCCTATATAGGAATGCAAATGTATCACTGTCCAAGCGTGCCTCCTTAGTGCAAATGCATTTTTAGCTGTTGGGTATGATGTAATTAGCGTTGCAGTTCTTAGCACTTGATTGAAATATGCTTTCCCCATTGTTACTCCCCAAGCTTCCTGAATGCCTAAATTCTTTAAAGCCATAGTTAAGTGACTTTCCCAGGATTCTTTCGTTTTACTATTTGCTTTCCGATGCTCGCAATCTCCAGCATCATTTTATAAAAGCATTTTCACACTAATGTGCTTGATTTTTTAGACCAAACTCTAAATGTATTTGAGCTGTTGAGACTGATTTTGGAATATTGAATACAGATAAACTTTTAGTTGACTCCTGTTCAAATTGGCTATTTCCAAATCCCGCATGATTTCTGTGCCATTATATAGCGAAGGTATTAGCCGAGCCTCCATAACCTAGAATAGATAAGTTACTGACTGACAATTACCTTTTTGTTTTAGTATTTTGAATTCATAAGTTAGTGATTGAGCCTTCGCCTGAATGGATAACAGATGGGATTTACCAGTCATTTGCTTATCTATAGTGAACCCCAGTTATTTATGTGAGCATACTGCCCTAGTGGCGCTAATCAACTCCTTATTTCCTTTGTCAAACCTTTCAAATCCATTTTCTCCTTCTCTATTGCAAGATGGGTCAAGTGCGCTACGAATCTAGCTGGCGTCGATTTATCTAAATTCCAAGCCCACTCTATCAGAAGTGCTATGAAAGTCGTTCTGGTCTGGAGGTAAGTTGGAGGATATTCTCAAAGCATTGGACTGGTCCAACTGATTCACATTTGCTCGAAATTACTGCAAACCTATTGAGCACATGTCTGATGTTGTCCTACACAGCTACCAACATGCATAATCTAGCGTCCGGTCTTGTAATGAAATTGAGATTCTCCTATTAACATGACCAGACAATCTGATTTTCATTAAAGACACGGACGGTTTTCTCTTTCCTTAAAATATTTTGAATGTTTATTACCGAATGTTATCGCCAATTGTTGTTTTACTTAGTAGGACTATATCGTTCACATATTGTAGACAGCCCAATTTCTCTGCAGCAAGAGTTGGTGGATGATTGTTTTCTAAATCCAAAGCATCGGTCAGATCAGCTAGATATAAATTAAACAGGCTTGAAGCCCAGACACATGGCCCCACCTACCATTCTAAATCAAGTCTCCCACACAGTCGCCCCTACTATAATAGAACTCATTAATTTATCCTTGAGCACAGGTAATGTCCCATCCTCATGGAAGCAAGCCATGGTTAGAGCACTACTTAAAAAAGCAGGAGCCGACCCAGAAGTGTTCTCGAATTATCGTCTCATTTCATTGCTGCCAGGGATTGCAAAAATCGCAGCGAAACATGTAAATTCCATCCTGTCCACATATCTAGGAGAGAACGTCTGTCTTCACTCTACGCAAACAGGATTTAGACCCCAGCAGGGCACAGAGACAGCCTTGATTGCTGTCACTGAGGAAACAAGAAAAATTACGGACTTTGGAGGCTCTGCAGCAATTATCCTCCTGGACCTGAGTGCAGCCTCCGATACCGAGAACCATCATCTGCTGATCTCTAGGATTAGAGATGCAGGGTTATCGGGGGCTGCACTGAGGTGGCTGGAGTCTTTGCTAGACGGCCGCTCATTCCAGGTTTTTGAGGAAAACTGCACCTCCAAGTCAAGTCAAGTCAAGTCATAATTTATATAGCGCACTACATACCCATAGGGTCTCAAGGCGCTTGAGGAAGGGGGGGAGGTTTACTTATCGAATATCCATGTTTTAAGTTGTTTTCTGAAGGCTGGGTGGTTTTGAGTGAGGCGGAGGTGGATGGGAAGGGAATTCCAGGTCTTGGCCGCTAAGTAGGAGAAGGATCTTCCTCCCATGGTGGCTTTGTGGATGCGCGGAACAGCGGCGAGGGCTTGGTTGGACGAACACAGCTGGCGGGTGGGGGTATAAAAGCAAAGGCGCGTGTTGAGACAGTGAGGTCCAATTTCGTTTAGGGCTTTGTGTGCGTGGGTGAGGAGACGGAACGTTATTCTCTTGTTGACGGGGAGCCAGTGAAGGTCTTTCAGGTGAGCGGAAATGTGGTCTGTGCGGGGGATGTCTAGTATGAGTCTGGCTGAAGCATTTTGGATGCGTTGGAGTTTTTTCTGTAGTTTCGCGGTGGAACCGGCGTAAAAGGTGTTTCCGTAGTCCTGACGGCTTGTAACCAGTGCGTGGGTGACCGTTTTTCTTGTTTCGGTGGGGATCCAGTGAAATGTTTTTTTGAGCATGCGTAGGATGTTGAAGCATGAAGATGAGACGGCGTTGACTTGTCTGGTCATCGAGAGTGAGGAGTCCAGGATGATGCCCAGGTTCCGAGCGTGGTCCGTCGGTATGGGGGCTTTTCCTAGGGCCGTTGGCCACCAAGAGTTGTCCCAGGCGGAAGGGGATGAGCCTAAGATGAGGACTTCCGTTTTGTCCGAGTTCAGTTTCAGACGGCTGTGCTTCATCCACTCGGCTACTTCTTTCATCCCTTCGTGTAGGTTGGTTTTGGCGGTGGTTGGGTCTTTGGTGAGTGAGAGGATCAGCTGAGTGTCATCAGCGTAGGAGATGATGTTGAGGTTGTGTTGACGTGCGATGGTTGCGAGGGGGCTCATGTAGATGTTGAAGAGGGTGGGGCTGAGTGATGATCCTTGCGGGACGCCGCAGATGACTTCGGTGGCCTCTGACTTAAAAGGGGGGAGGCGGACTCTCTGAGTTCTTCCAGCGAGGAACGAAATGATCCAGTCCAATGCTTTTCCTTGAATTCCGATGTTTCTGAGGCGTTGTATCAGGGTGCTATGGCAGACTGTGTCGAAGGCTGCGGAGAGGTCGAGGAGGATAAGGGCGACTGTGTCTCCGTTGTCCAGTAGTGTTCGAATGTCGTCTGTTGCTGCGATGAGGGCGGTCTCGGTGCTGTGTTTGGCTCGGAAGCCAGACTGTGAGGAGTCGAGTGATTTGTTGGTTTCGAGGAATGTGGCGAGCTGATTGTTAATGGCTTTCTCAATGACTTTGGCAGGGAATGGGAGGAGCGAGATGGGGCGGTAGTTTTTGAGTTCGGTGGGGTCAGCTGTGGGTTTCTTCAGAAGGGCGCTGAGTTCGGCGTGTTTCCAGCTTTCTGGGAATGTGGTGGAGTTAAGGGAGTAGTTGATGACATCTCGGAGATGGGGTGCGATAATGGAGTCTGCTTTGTTGAAGATGTGATGGGGACATGGGTCTGTAGGGGATCCTGAGTGGATGGAGTTCATCAGGCGAATGGTCTCTTCTGTGGTGATTGGGTTCCATTCGGAAAGGATATTCGGAGGAGGTAACGGTTCGGAGGTGAGTGGAGTGGACTGGTTTACAGGTTGGTTGTCAAAGCTGTTATGGATGTCGGCGATTTTGTCATGAAAGAATGAGGCAAGGGAGTCGCAGAGGACTTGAGAGGGGGTGATGTCGTTAGAGCTGGCGGTGGGGTTGGTGAATTCTTTGATGATGTTGAAAAGTTCCTTGCTGTTGTGAGCGTTGTTGTCTAGTCGGTCTTTGAGTGCTGATTTCTTGGCTGTCCGGATTAGTTGGTGGTATTTGCAGGTGGCGTTTTTGAAGGCGGCTTGGGTGATAGTGTTTGGGTCTGTTTTCCAAGTTTTCTCAAGGGAACGACAGAGCTTCTTGGATTTCTTAAGGTCATCGTTGAACCAGGGGGCGTTCTTGCTTCCTTGCTTGATTTGATGTTTTTTCAAGGGTGCTAATTTGTCGGCGGTTTGGGTTAACCATTGTGTGATGTTGATGGCGGCTTGGTTAGGGTTCGTTGAATAGGCAGGGGGTTTTTGAAGAAGCGATGTTGAGATCTGGTCGATGGTGATTTTGTTCCAATTTCTTCGCAGAGTTGGTTGAGGGTTGTTGTGGATCGAGGTCTTATTGTAAATAAAGTGGATGCAGCTGTGGTCCGTCCAGTGGAGGGGTGTGGTATGAGTGAAGGAGATATGCTTGCTGGAAGTGAAGATCGGGTCGAGTGTGTGTCCTGCATAGTGTGTGGGGGTGTTAACAAGTTGTTTGAGTCCGAGATTGGCCAGAAGGGTGGTGGTGTTACTGTCGTTGCTCTTTTCCAGATGGAAATTGAGGTCTCCCAGTAGAATGTATTCTTCCGAAGGGAGGGCGTGTGGGGTGATAAAGTCAGTGATGTCTTCGCTGAATTTTGTACGGGGTCCTGGTGGCCTGTAGAGGAGGGTGCCTCTGAGTGTTGTCTTGGGGTCGGTGTGGATCTGGAAGTGAAGGTGTTCGGCGATAGCGAGGTTGTCATCTGAGCTGGTTGAGACGCGGATGGTGTTCTTGTGGACGATGGCGATGCCTCCTCCTGTTTGGATGGGGCGGTCCTTACGGATGATCTTGTAGCCGTCCGGGATGGCTATGGTGATGTCTGGAGCTGAAGAGGCATTCATCCAGGTTTCTGTTAGGAAGGCGATGTCCGGAGAAATGGTGTCGAGTAGATTCCAAAGGTTGATGGCGTGTTTGTGAACCGAGCGGGTGTTGAGAAGGATGCATTTGAGGTGGTTGGTGTTGGCTCTCTGTTTGGTGCTTGTGGATTTGGTTGGGGACTTGACGCAGGTGAATTTGCAGGAGTGGCAGGTGAAGGGTCCATGGGTGTGTCCTGGTGCTGCTTGGGCGCAGTTAGTGAGTCGGCCGGGGTTGAGTGCAAAGAGGGAGGAGGCGTCGTATGTAATGCGGGGAGGATGGGTAAAGCGGGGACCAGGGGGTCTGGCTCTGGGCGCGGTCCGGGCGCGGATGGGCGTAGACGGGCTTACCTTTAGCGCACCTTCGGCGCGACTGGGGCGCGACCGCTGCGCGTTGACGCTGCGCGTAGATGTGACTGTCATAAGTGGAAAGTGGAGGGGGGCGGAGCGAGGGAGGGGCAGCAGGGAGGCGGGAGCGGGGCGGAGGGACGGGCCACAAGGCACAAACAACAACAAGATGGCAGCAAAAGGCAAGCGACAATAGGACAGGGGCCACAGTCAGGTATAAAGTATAATACTCTATTCAGAATAGCGACTAATATAGCGCTATGAATATTAGGAGGCACAAAATGAATTATGGTCAATGCGAGCACAGCACAATGCACAGACAGTTAACAGAGCAGCAGAGCGCTATGATTATGGCAAGAGAAGCAGAGCGCTGCGCTCTTAGTGAAGCGCCGAGCAGGATTAAATTAAATCTGAGCTTATGCAGAGCGCTACGATACCCAGAGGTCAGGGAAGCGTGGGGGAGCGATCGTTGCTGATTGAAGTCAGGGCGGTCATGCTCCAGAAGCATGCCCTTGAGGTGTGGGGTGCCACAAGGCTCTTCGCTAAGCCCCACCTTTTTAATATTTATATGAGCCCCCTGGCCAAAATAGTTGAGCCCTTTGGCATTCGAATCTTTACATATGCTGACGACACCCAGTGATATTATCCCTCAACCAACCAGGAAACAGCCCTGGATGGAGCACTCCTTCCTTTAACTAAATGGAGCAAAAACAGAATTGATGCTTCTGGGTAAACTTCTCCCAGGGGGGTCCACCCCCCCATGGCCTAATTGTCTGGGCAGCGCGCCAACCCCCAAAGACCAAATAAAAAGTCTGGGTGTCTGGCTGCACAAGAAACTAAACATAAAAGTCCAATCGCCGAAGGTTACAGGATTCTGCTTTGGATTACTAAGGATGATGAGGAAAGTTTTTCCGATATTGTCCTGGGAGGCTAAGAAACTAGTAGTCCAAGCGTTAATCCTCTCCCGTTTGGACTACGCGAATGCCCTTTATGTCGGATCACCACGATCCACAATAATGAGGCTCCAGGCAGTGCAGAATTGTGCAGCCAGACTGCTTCTGAATATTCCCCGCAGAGAGCCAGCTCGAGCAGCCATAGCTTCTCTGCACTGGCTGCCTGTTGCGGAGAGGATTTAGTTTAAAGCCCTCTGCCAAAAGCCTGCTAATTTTACAGTCAATCATTGTCCCACATCATCCCAATAGAGCTCTGCGCTCTGGAAACAAACACCTGGCTACTGTCCCGAGAATTCACAATACCAGAAGTGGAGGCCAACAATTCTCTTATGTTGCCTTCAGAAGGTGGAACACTCTTCCTGACTATATTCGGTTAGAAGAAGACCATCTGGCTTTTCGTAGGCAACTGAAGGCGTTCTTATTCCCATCCAATTAAGGTGCGCACTCGCAGACTAAGTCCTCAGTGCTGGGAGGCCTTATGGTAGCCATGGGCTTTAAAAGTACCTTTTTCATTTCATTTCACACATCCTTGTTTAAGGCCGTTGTTTGTCATAACTTTGGATGTTACTCGGCTTCCATTCCCTTTTTTAAGTTCTGCCCAAGTTTGTGTATATAGTTCCATAATCTCCCATAGTAGTTCTTCCAGAGATCCCCCTTCTTCCAGATTTTTACATAAATGACCCCTTGGCATGCAGTCAAAGGCAGATTTAAGGTCAATAAAAGATGCAAATAGACAAGTCTTTTCATTATTCGCCTTCTCTATTAGTAACGTTAAGGTTGTAAGATTAGTTAGTGTCCCCAGTCCTGCTCTAAATCCTGTCTGGAATTTTGACATTAGTTGTTTTCTTTCTACCCATGTTTTCACCTCAACATTGTTTAATGATTTAAGCCTGTAATTGAGAGGCATTGTTGGATTGCCATTTTTTAATATAGGGGGATAAGCTTGCCTTTCCTGGACTCCAATATCTGATTTGAGTAAAAAAGATCATTGAACATTGGGTTTTAGTATTGAGCCCAGTAGGTAAACAGACATAATATCGATTCCAAAATATCGTTTGGACAAAATATCGAGTAAAAAATATAGAGTAGCCAAAATATCGACCAGACATAATATAGACTACAAAAATATCGAGTAATATCGATAATAATAGCCAAAATATCGAATCAAAAATATAGACTAGACATAATATCGACTAGATAGAAAATAAGGTACGTTTTTAATATTTTTTAATAATTGTGTAATATAAATCTGTAGCGGGTTGTGGGTTTATAGGGGAATAGGGTGGGAAGTAATTTAATTATAATTAATTAATCATGTAATGTAATTGTAATTGTTAATTAATTAATAAATGTTAATTAATTAAAATCGAATTGGTAATTAATTATAATAGAATAATTGATAAATAAATAATTTTTAGTGCATTATTTTCTATAGCGGGTTGTGGGTTTATAGGGGAATAGGGTGGGAAGTAATTTAATTATAATTAATTAAATATGTACAATAATAATTATTGTTAATTAAGTATTAATTTGTAAATAATTGTAAAATAATTGGTCATTAATTTTAATTGATTAATTGATAAAAAAAGTTTTTTAGTACATTGTTTTATATAGCGGGTTGTGGGTTTATAGGGGAATAGGGTGGGAGGTAATTTAATTATAATTAATTAATTATGTAAATTAATTATAATTGTTAAATATTTAATAATTGCTAATTAAATAATATATAATTGGTAATTAATTATAATTGAATAATTGATAAAAAATTAATTTTTAGTAAATAATTTTCTGTAGTGGGTTGTGGGTTTTTAGGGGAATAGGGTGGGAAGTAATTTAATTATAATTAATTAAATATGTAAATTAATTATAACTGTTAATTAATTATTAATTGTTAATTAAATAAAATATAATTGGTAATACAAATTAATTGGTATTGGTAATTAATTTTAATTGCTATTTATATTTCTATTAATTATATATATATATGAAGTATTTACTTTCCCTACTGTTGCACCCACTAGAGTGGGAATAGTAATTTTTAACCTTACGCTATCAAACGCTTTCCCTACTGTTGCACCCACTGGAGTGGGAATAGTAATTTTTACCCCTACGCTATCCAACGTTTTCCATACCGTTGCATCCACTGGAGTGGGAATAGTAATTTTTACCCCTTCGCTATCCAGCGCTTTCCCTACTGTTGCACCCACTGGAGTGGGAATAGTAATTTTTACCCCTACGCTATCCAGTGCTTTCCCTACTGTTGGACTCTTTGGAGTGGGAATAGTAATTTTAACCCCTACGCTACCCAGCGCTTTCCCTACTGTTGCACCCACTGGAGTGGGAATAGTAATTTTTACCCCTACGCTATCCAGCGCTTTCCCTACTGTTGCACCCACTGGAGTGGGAATAGTAATTTTTACCCCTACGCTATCCAGTGCTTTCCCTACTGTTGCACTCTTTGGAGTGGGAATAGTAATTTTAACCCCTACGCTATCCAGCGCTTTCCCTACTGTTGCACCCACTGGAGTGGGAATAGTAATTTTTACCCCTACGCTATCCAGCGCTTTCACTACTGTTGCACCCACTGGAGTGGGAATAGTAATTTTTACCCCTACGCTATCCATTGTTTTCCCTACTGTTGCACTCTTTGGAGTGGGAATAGTAATTTTAACCCCTACGCTATCCAGCGCTTTCCCTACTGTTGCACCCACTGGAGTGGGAATAGTAATTTTTACCCCTACGCTATCCAGCGCTTTCCCTACTGTTGCACCCACTGGAGTGGGAATAGTAATTTTTACCCCTACGCTATCCAGTGCTTTCCCTACTGTTGCACTCTTTGGAGTGGGAATAGTAATTTTAACCCCTACGCTATCCAGCGCTTTCCCTACTGTTGCACCCACTGGAGTGGGAATAGTAATTTTTACCCCTACGCTATCCAGCGCTTTCCCTACTGTTGCACCCACTGGAGTGGGAATAGTAATTTTTACCCCTATGCTATCCAACGCTTTCCCTACTGTTGCACCCACTGGAGTGGGAATAGTAATTTTTACCCCTACGCTATCCAACGCTTTCCCTACTCTTGCACCCACTGGAGTGGGAATAGTAATTTTTACCCCTACGCTGTCCAACGCTTTCCCTACTGTTGCACCCACTGGAGTGGGAATAGTAATTTTTACCCCTACGCTATCCAACGCTTTCCCTACTCTTCCACCCACTGGAGTGGGAATAGTAATTTTCACCCCTACGCTATCCAATGATCTCCCTAATTTAGCATCCACTGGAGTGGTTACATTAAATTTAAACCTTTTGCTATGCTACAGTATATATGTTATATTAATTAATATGTATTTATATATATATATATGTATTAATTTTTTTATATATATTTTTTAAAGTTACATTAATTATTTAATAATGTTACATGTATTTAATAATGTTAATAATGTTTATATTAAATATATTTATTAATATATTAGTTGTAATTTAATTTAAAGCCATATAAATATGTATTTATATATATATATATATATATATATGTGTAATATATTTTTTAAAGGTACATTAAATATTTAATAATGTTACATTTCTTTAATAATTTTAATAATGTTTATATTAAATATATTTATTATTATAATACTTTTCAAATTATTTTAAAGACGTATAAAAAAAACGATATTTTGACAGTCTATATTTTTAATTCTCGATATTTTAAACTCGATATTTTTGTACTTACCTTTGTAAAGATAGGAACTCGATATTATGCCCCTCGATATTTTTTTCCTCGATATTTTAGGTACTCGATATTTTGGTAGTCGATATAATTTCAGTGATCCAGCCCAGTAATGTACATCTGCTTTAAATAAGGCGTTTTGGGATACCGTATGAGCCTGGTGCTCCTCAGGTTTTAATCTCTGTATTTAAGTAGTTGCGTTGTCCAACAGGGTTATTCGATCTTCCCGTATGTGAGAGTTTGTTTCCTGTTTGCTTTCTTGAGTTCCTTGGGTATTTTTACCAGTTTTTTGGGACAGTATGTCATTATTGTTCATTGTTTCCGGCACTGAGTACATTGCCAAGACGTGAGCTTCCCAGGATGCTCCATCAAACCCTGCATTATTCTGCTTTTACTTTCCTAATACCAGGCCATCAACTAATTGCCAGAATTGTTTTACCACTTTGTTGTTTACTAGACTCAAGAAGCTTGTTCCCTAGATCTTCTGAATATCTTCTTTTTTCTTTCCAGCAACTTTTCTTATAGTTATTTTTTCGTTTTTTTGCAGCAGGATATTATTGGGTCTCTTGCCTTGTCTTTGCTCCTGTGCCACTAGTCTTGCTTCCCATGATTTATTTATTTATTTTTGCCTCCATAGGTCCTTGTTGTTCCAAGGATTTCTTATACTGTCTCCTCTGTTTTAACTCCTTGCAGGTATTTTAAACATTCGGATTAAAAAAAATATATACATTTTTATTAAACAGAGAGAATCGACATTGCTGCTTACAGAAAAGAGGGGTGATGTAGAGTTAAATACGCAGTTACAACTGTTAACAATGAGTCACACAAATGATACATGTTAAATTTCAGCAGTTACGGTGTAGAAGGTTCTTTCAAAGGAGGGCATAACTGGTGGGACACAAATATTACCCCAGTATTTGTTCCATATAAAGTTTCATTTCTTGAGGCACCCACGTGCAACATACACAGTTTTTTCCCCCAGGCCATACACCAGTCCATATCCACCTTTCAGGCTTCAATTTTAGGCGATACCCCAGAACCCCACAACAGGGCAATATTTATTTTAGCCACCATGAGACCCAATGTGACCCATATTTTGTCTTTGCGATTTAAGTCTGTGGGTTCCCAGATATTTAATAGGCATCTTTTAGCTTCTGGTCTACTGTCTAACCCAGGGCCCTCTCTCATACAGTCGTGAATCCCCTGCCAATAAGTCTGGACATACCCACATTCCTATATTATGTGCATAAAAGTACCCACTTGGCCACACTGTCTTCTGCACATTCCCTCATCCACTCTTCCCATGCTGACAAGTCGAGACATACACCCTGTATAGGATCTTAAACTGAACCAGATTGGGAAATTCTGCAAAGCATACAGGAAACGTGGCAGCGACATCATTTTGAAAATCGCTGCCCTACCCAGCAGAGAGAGCGGGAGCGCCTTCCAATTTGATACATCTCGTTTCAGCCTCTTTAGGAGGGGGAGCAGATTACGCTCATAATGGGTTCTAGGGTCTGCCATGATGAAAATTCCCAGATACTGGAAGCCCACCTTTGCCACCTGAATAGGACATCCCCTTGGTGAGGGGTGGAGGGTCTCCACTGAGTATGTACATTAAGGATTTACTCCAATTAATTGCTAACCCTGAATAGTTCCCAAAATGTGTGAATATATTGAGTACTCTATGGAGCGATGCCTTGGGGGAGGCAAGGTACAGAAGGATGTCATCTGCATACAAAGAGATGTCGTCATCCCATGTTTCAGTCCACCTTAGCTCCCGGATTATTGGGTCTCTGCGAATCCATGCCGCCAGGGGCTCCAGGGAGAGAGCGAAAAGCAAGGGTGATAGCGGACAGCCCTGACGCGTCCCGCGACCCAACGCAAATACCTTTGACTTCTTATTGTTAACCACCACTTGCGCCAGGTTCTCTGTATGCAAGAGTCGCAACCACCTTATAAAGCCAGGACCAAAACCCATCTTTGCCAAGACTGCGAACAGGTATGGCCATTCGATAGTGTCGAACACCATTGTGGCATCCAACGAGACCACCACAGCAGCTTCTTGGATTGTGTCCAGTCTTCCCAGTACCCCATGCAATCTCCTCGGGTATAGAGCAGTATTTCAGCTGGGCATAAAACCTAACTGGTCAAGGTGCACCAACTTACTTATTGCTTGGGCCAAGCGACTCGCCAGCAATTTGGCCAACACTTTTGGCTCCGCGTTTAATGGAGATGGGCCTGTAGGATGAGCACCTATCCCTTGGTTTACCTTCTTTAAATATAGTCACCAGTGTTGCTACCCTTTGATTTTGGGGAAGTAGTCCCAGCTCCCATAGGTGAGGGGCCATAGTGTCTGGTTTTAGCTTGTACAACTCAATTGGTAGACCATTAGGGCCCAATGCCTTACCGGACTGAAGGTTTCTAATTGCCTGTGCAATTTTGCCATTTGTAAAAGCGCTATCTAGTGCTTTCTTCTCCTCTTAGGACAGGGTGGGACGCAGTTTATCTGAGAGCAGAGCCTGTGAGTGAATATGCTCAATATATAGCACGATAATGCCCAGCAAACTTATTGGCGATTGCCTGTGGGTCCATTATTTTCCCACCCGATACATCTAAATTTTGGGTACTAATCTACTTGCCAACTCCTTCTTGTCTAGCCATGCAAGCAACTTCCCAGCCTTGTCACCCATGTCATACAATCTGCCATCCGTGTCCCTACCCAATGTTTTCGCCATGTTCGTCGCAATGGACTTGTATTCCTCCCGTTTGAGCTTCAGGTCATGGAGTCTCTCCCTCGTGGCCACCCCCTCATTCTCTTCCTACAACTGGAGGCTTTCGTTCTCCATGTGGACTAGATCTTTTGTTTTCTCTTTACGTACTTCTGCAAAAAGTGCGAGTGCCTGCCCCCTCAGTACAGTTTTGAATGCTTCCCATATGGTTTGGTAAGGGCTCACCGACCCTGTGTTTTCCAGGAAATTGTTATCCATAGCTTGAAGGAGTGCTTTTTTGACCACAGGGTTCCGAAGATACCAGGGGTTTATCAGCGTGATTATCCCCCCCTTTTTTCACTCAGGACCAATTCAACCATATGGGGAGTGGTCAGAGATACCCCGCGCCATATGCCTGATTTCTTGCCTATCTGAAATGCAGGAACAAGGAGGTAGTCTATTCAAGAGACACTATTGTGTCCCCCTGAGAGGAAAGTGTGTTGAAGGCTTTCAGGGTGGAACGCCCTCCAAGCATCTGACAAGCCCAGTGCACCCATAAAGTAGGGAAGCCAGCTAAGCGAGGACCTATATCTCGGGAGGTGTGTGGCGGTCAAGAGATCCCAACACTATTATTTAAAGTCTCCACCCACAATAAGGTAACCTTCTGGGAACGAGAGCATGATAGCACCTAAACCTTTGACGGTACTACCCTGGAAATCCGGTGGAACATAGCCTGTAATTAATGTCAGTATTTTCCCCTCCCACTGTCCCGAGAAGGCGGCATATCTACCCATCGCATCATTCCAGGTCTGTTGTATGTATAGCTGGAAGGAATTTTTTAGCATGATGCCCACCCAGAATGTGCAACCAATTTATAGCCCCATCTATTCATTGTTTTGCAGGAATTACCTACAAGGTGGGACTCCTGAAGGAGTACAACATCTGGTTAGTGTTGTTTGATGTGTTGTAGGACTATGCAATGTTTTAATTTGTCCCCAATCTGTTTACATTCCAACTCAGGAGTCTAAAGCTTTTGTCCCAATGTGTGATCATTAAAACACTCATAAATCATGTACTCCTCCTTTTGTCTATGGAGAAACTGTGTCGTCTTCTCTGTACATACGCGACTCAACCCTTCCCCAACCCAACTACCCCCTCACTGCTCCCCTGCACTCTGGACTTCAAACTGCCCATCGAACAAACCATGCAGAGTGCCTGTCGCCCTAACTTGAACTAAAAGTAGTAGACAGTGGGGGTGAAAAGCTCCGCCACCCCGATCCCTCCCCTATTTGAGGAGCTTATTAATCTCCCTGGGATGGGCTGGGCTACAACAATAAGATACCTTAGGATAATCAGTATTACTGGCAGAATAAATATCAAGAGATCAACTCTGTAGATCGCTGTCAGTCAAAGGAGTTTGTGGAATGAAACCTTCAGGCGAGTCGAAAATCCATACTTTCAAAAACAGTTCCGGCCATAAACATGTGATGGGCCACCACTCATCTGGCATTGTGGTCTCTTGCACCTCTCTAACCCTCCTGGCAGTTGGCAGCTGCTTCAGGATGATTGAAAAACCAGGCCTTGCCCTCTGCTTCCTCCCGCAGCCGGGCCGGAAACAGCATTGCGTACTTGACCCCTTTATCTTGCAGTTCTTTCTTTGGCTCGAGAAATGGTCAACGCTGCTTTTGCACATTCAGGGTGAAATCCGGGAAAAAGGAGATTTCTGTGTTCTGATAACGAAGAGGCAGGGCCACCCTGGCATTTTGTAATATGACATCTCCGTCTCTGAAGTTCAACAATTTTGCCAGTATCTGGCGTGGAGGCGCACCGGGCTTTGGATGTCCACCTGGAACTCTATGCGCCTTTTCAACCACAAACACTTTTTGAGAGTCCCTTAGGTTGCAGATGATTAAGTATAAGGCCCTCCATGAACAAGTCAGCTGCCGTCCACCCCGCCTTCTTGGGCACCCCAAAAATGTGCACGTTATTCTGCCTGGTGCGGCCCTCTTAGACGTCGAGCTTGTCCTCTGTGAACTTTTGGAAGGCCTGCAGTTCTTTGACATCTTGCTGCAGTTCCGATGTGTCTCCAACAAGGCTAGAGGTGACACTCTTCGTTTGCTTTACCTTCTCCCCTATTATCATCAGGTCTACCCTGATGAGCATCACCTTGTACGTAATTGTATCCATTCTCTGTTCTAGGGACGATCGAACCACCGAGATGGCGTCCATGACATCTTTCAGTGTAAGGTCAGGGTGTTCTTGTTCTGACCCGGCTGCCATTTTGCCCTTGGACTGATGCTCGGAGTCAGCGGGTTTTGGAAGAGCGTATTTATCGAGTTTAGTCTGCTGGGTTATTTTCGTGCCCTTCAAGCCCGACATTTCCCCAATACTGTAAGGCCCACACCTGTCTGTCAAATAAGGCCACACCCTCTGTAGGTGAGTGCACCTAGTTGTACTAAATTCATTAGGGAATCAGAGGGTGTGGAGGATCAGTTCGCCAATCTTAGTTCCAAAGCAGGGGGGAAACCACACACGAAGCGCCTTGAGTCAGCTGCGAGGTGGGCAGCTGCTATGCAAGCAGTACTTGGGCCACAGGTCACACTGCTTCCCACCAACAGACTGTTATTCATTAACTATGCACGTGCTGGTCCAGGATATCTCAGAGTGTTGCGGATTGAATGAACTTCAATGCTTCATGCAATGTTAAAGTTTAAGTCAGGGCTTATACCAGCCAGAGATGGCAGCCAGCCAGGGCAAGTGGGCCCTGGACACCTCCACACTACTGGGCCGCTCCCGCTGCGCCCGGGGCAACTGCGTGGTATGAGCTGCTATGCGTGCAGTACTAGGGCCCCAGGTCATGCTGCTATCCACCAACAGGGCTTTTGTCACCAATTATACACACTCTAGGCGAAGGAATCTAAGGGCGTTGCTGATGGAGTGTCCTTCAATGCTGCAGGTTATATTAAAGTTGAATGCAGGGAATATATCCCCCAGCTCTGGCAGTAAATCAGGGCAAGTGGTCCCGGGACAACCCCCACTCTGCCGGGCCACTACCGCTTTCGGCAGCTGCTCCCGCCACAACCTGGTGACAGAGCCAGTAATGGCACGCCTCCCTTTAATTGTTGCGTCGCTTTGGAACTGCCGATCATGGGTGACAGAAGCAGTCCACTGAGGGCTCCGGGCATTCCTGATCAGAGGCTTGAGCAGAGTGTGACACTGCTCCCTTGGATTGCGTTTTACAGTTCAGTTTCGGCCCACCAGGGCACAGACAGTTTGTGGACGGCTCCGGGGGCCCTTTCCTTCGCGCTCCATCAGCGCCTGTGGTGGCTCCACTGCCAGCGAATTACCGCCTCACCTTTGTAAATCTAGTCATGGTGATGCTCCGGCGACTTATCGACATATGGAAAGTCGAATCTCCTCATCCCCTCTGGTGCCCATCACAGGCCTCGACTACGGCCTCGCGCCAGATTGGAGCTGAATCAAAGGCATCGCCACTCCCCTTTCAGCTGTGTGGCAGGTCCCAGCCTCAGAGGAATGGGAGGCCGGATGACGTTATGGTGATTACTTCAGAAATACGGGGCCCATGGAGCAGCAGCCTGTCTCGGCGGCACCCTCAATACTTCTGATAGCTCACCCACCTCTTGGGTGATGGATAAGTTAGGCTGAGTTCGTGAATGGATCTTGGCTCTATAGAGTCACTCTATTTCTTTTTTTTTTTTTGTCCTCATTTGTATTCAGCCAATATATACTTAAGAGTTCAGGCAACAAAGAAGAGAAAAGACACACAGAGGAGGAAGCCCAGAGTCCGACGGCTTTAGGCTCGCCAGAGCGAGGACTCCAGATCACTCTGTACGCAAAGGGCATGTTCTTGACACTTCGGGTCCTCACCCGGCCTGAACCATTGTCCTCATAGTCTATATCTCCGCCTCCCAGTCCCCCACTCGGATATTACAGGTCCCACAGAGTATTCTGCACCAGAATTATTATGAGTCCAGGCCTTATGGATTTTCCCTGGCCTGTATGGCTAAACATAATCATAGGACTGAGATCATCATCATACCCTCTGATGAAGAAAAAAAAAGAGAGAATACACTGTCATGATAGACCCTGCTTTCAAGCTATACGGCCAAGAAAAAGGAAAATATAAATAAATATAAATAGTAGCTACCAAGATGGAAAGAAAAAAGAAAGAGAATTACATTCAGTGGGCCCTGGCTATTGTGGCTATTGTGGCCTATCTACTACCCTTGTCTAGATTTGCAATAGTCGCCCCATAAATCCCTAAATCTTAGTGAAGAACTTAGGGATGACTTATCAACACCCTTCACGATAGAGGAAATCTACAGATGTATCAAACGTTTAAAGAAAGGGAAAGCTGCAGGCCCGATGCCTTACCTAATGAATTATTCTCTATATTAAAGGAAGAATTAGCCCCCATTCTATTGGATTTGTTTAACTCTATTTATACTCTATTTATATTTTAAAACAAGACTTACCTGCAACATGGTTAGCAGCAACTATAGTCATATTACTTAAACCTAACAAAGATCCAAGGCTCTGTTAGTCATATAGACCGATCTCCCTACTTAATTCAGACTATAAAATCTTTACACACTTAATTACAAAGAGACTGTCGAGGGTGGTCGGCCTTCTGGTTCACGGAGACCAGAAGGGTTTTATTAAGGGTAGACACCTTCACGATTTAACTCAGGAATTAATTGGCACAATTGATCTGGCCACTACAAACCTCAAACCCTTAACAATCATGACTTGCTTTAGCTGCGTCGCAAGTCATGATTGTTAAGTCCTATTTCCAGATGCTCTGTAACCCAGATGTATTTGGTGGATCAATATGTTAAAAGTCCTCCTTTCAGGTGCCCATATTTCATGGATTTTTCTACTGGACAATGAACCCTTCATAGCCTACTATAAGCAGTGCCTCCAGGCAAAACAAAATAACATCATAGCTCTGCAGAAATGATCATGTGTCTGCCTCCTGTAAGATGTTACTCAACCCATGTGTGTTCCATGAGCAAATGTTTAAAAAGGATGGCTGTAATCCAGTATTTTGTGTTTTATTGTCAGGATCGAATAAAAAATTGGATCCATATAATGCCGAACCCCCCACCCCCGATTGTAGGCGAACATGGAGGCTTTTTGTCCCTGTTTGGCATGATATCCTTGAGAACGTCAATGCAGTGGGAGTGACCACCAGAGTCACAGAAGATTTAAAAAAGAGGTTTTATGACCTAAGGAGCCTCACCAAAAACAAAAAATTGCAGACCACCACAAACAGGCCTCGCAAACAGGTGGAGAAAAGAACACAGCACCCCCCCTCACTGACCTGGAGGAGCTGGTGGCCACAACCTTGGAGCCAGAAAGCGTCCACGGACTGGGAGAAGTGGACAGCTCGGCGAAATCTGCAAGTAGAAAAGGTAAGATGCATGCACAGCAATCTCCCTCACACCCTCATCCATCCCTCACCCCTTGAAGCTAAGTTACCCCAGTCCCAGTGTGTCTGTGCAAAACAGTAGCAATGCATCATGGTACATGTAGTCAGTTAATGAAAGACCATGTCCTACAGCACTGTAACCACCAAGTTAGGCAAAGGATTGCAGACATAATGAAGGGCAGGCAGCATGTAATAAGTGCAATTTCCTAAGTTTAATTGTAGTGGCTGTGAGACATTTGCACCTAGCTGATATGCGCTCATATGTCCACAGGTCACACATCAAGAAGGCAGTCACAGGAGGCAGAAGGCACGGCACCCGAGAGGGATAAAAGTCATGAGCCAGGTCCCAGTGCATCACAGGACACAGGTGTACCGAGTGGGCAGCCACCTTCCCAAGAACCTGACATCACTGAAGAAATGCAGGCATCCCCAAGACCTTCACAGTCCCCACTATTGTTATCTTCACCAGAAATGCCAGCATCACTGGATACTCAAACACCTGCAGCACAACCTAGCAGGAGGCATGTCGTTTCCCCACTGATGGAAATGGAGACAGCTGCTGGTGAAATGGTGGGTGAAGACTCACACAACTTGCCTGGAGCTGACATCTCTGCCACACTGCAGCCCAGCGCAGAGCCTGTACCTAGTACCACTAGACGCCGCACAGTACAAGGAAGGAGTGTAGGTGCACGTGAGGAGGGGTCCAGTGTCTTCCAAGGCCTGGAGGGATCCATGGTCAGGATTCAGAGGATGCAGGGTAAGGGCATCATGTCCTGTCAAAGACAAATGCGCAACCTCAATATCAACATGCAGGAAATTGGTAAGGGCATCAGGGAACTAGTGGAAGTAAATAAGAATATGGCTACAGGATACATGACATGACCCAATCCATGCAGCAACTGTGCACAAAACTGGACTCTGAAATAACATCAAGGCACAGGGAGAAGCAGCGTGCACAGAGAACTGAGAAAGCTACTCACCGCCTGGCAACAGCCACATCCCTGCTATGCAGGCGTAGCATGAACAGTCAGGAAGTCCTGACTCAAAACAGCAATCACCTGACAAGGGGCGTAGCTGGAATGACCGGTGAGCTGGAGGCTCTACTTAATGCTCAAACTGCACAAACTGCTGCTATTGACGTGCCGGAGAGTGAAGGTAGCACCAGTAGGAGCAGCATGGCAAGCCCCCTTGTTGTAGAGACAAGGAGGAGCAGCAGGCGACAGGGTGTGGCTACAGGGCAACCGGCCAGTGAACAGAGTGAGCCACATACACCTGCCAGTGCAAAGCGTGGCCGCAAATGAACAGTTAATACTATGGGCTACTGCGTTTGGACATACAATTTAGAAATTAAAAAGTTTGTGTTGCACATTTGTGCCATTTAAACCTGCGTAGTGACAATATACAACTACGGTGGTTGTATTCAACACCTGTCTGTGTGTGTTTACTCACTGTGAGCATTGCAGTGAAATGCTTACTGGTGCACTTTTGTTCTTTAACATACCTAGATATGTACTACATTAAACAAAATTTTGTGCTTTCAACATAGGTCTCAGTCTCATTACTTACTCAGAAATAGTTGCGTGTAATCTCCTCACGTCTGTATCTGCCATCACTTGGTGTTGACACTCCAGCAGGTTGTGTGTCTGGCACAGCAATGTCGTCGTCATGATCCTCATAGTCTGACAACTCAACCTCAGTACCCTTATTCACAGCAAGGTTGTGCAACATAGCACAGGCAGCAATGATCTTACAGCAGGTGATGGGGGTATACTGCCTTGCACCTCCGCTCTTGTGCAAGCATCTGAACCTGCTTTTCCAGAGACCAAAGGTCCGCTCCACGACATTCCTTGTGCTTTTGTGGGCCCGGTTATATCTCCTTTGGCTGGGTGTTGAGGGGTTGAGGTAGGGGGTGAGTATGAAGGAGCGGAGGGCATATGCACTGTCTCCTAAAAGGAAATGGGAATACATTACTCACATGCATACATGTACTTCTTACTGCAATAGGTGTTATGGGGGTCGGACACTGTGTCTTACCTAGGAGGTATCCTTCACCAAATTCCCCTGCAGTCAGCCATGCATAGATGCCGCTGTTTTGAAATATATAGGAGTCGTGGGTACTCCCAGGGAATTTTGCCTCAAGGTCAGTGATGGCGCACTTTGTATTGCAAATCACCTGCACATTGATGGTGTGGGTGGACTTCCTATTCCTGTATATATATTCGGTGGCAGCAGAGGGACAAAGGGGAATGTGCGTGCCATCTATACAGCCAATTATATTGGGGAATCGAGCCATCTGGTAAAAGTCTGATTTTGTTTGGACCAGTTCAGCATGGGTTGCAGGAAAAGATATGTAATGCTCCATCCTCTGTAACATGGCGTCAAGGAATTTGTGGAAAAACCTTGACAGGCTGCTCTGGGTCACCCCACCTACCGCAGCAACCACGCTTTGGTAGCTCCCAGACGCAAGCAGGTGTAGGCTGCACAGCACCTGCACGTGGGGTGGAATAGCGTGTGCCCTTGGGGTAGTGTGCTCCAACAGTGGTTGGAGGTCCCTGATGAGATCCAAGATGGTGTCTGGGGCCAACCTGTACCTCTGGAGTATCTCTGCCTCTGTGAGCATGAACAAGGTGACCCTCTGTCTATAGACCTGCTCCTCTCTCTGCCATTCCCTCTCTCCTTCCTCCTGTAGCCGTAGCCATCTTGCAATGACATAAAATGCCGCCATTGTGCAAGAAGAATTGCATTTTGGGTCCTTTTTTATAGGCTGCACCTGGTTACCACCTGATTTCAATCCATGGTAAATACCGACTCTTAAATGCCGAATTTCAAGCAAATTCAGTATTTAAGAGCTTCCCTACATCTCAATATTCATTTTTGCCACTTCTTATTTACCGATTCGGTATTTTACCGATTCGGTAACTTTACCGATTCGGTAAATTTAGTGATTCGCAAACCGTTGCGATTCGGTAAATTTACCGATTCGGTAAATTTATCGATTCAGACGATCTTCGCTTTCCTACATCCCAATTGCTCAATACCGGTCGGTAACGGCCAAAAAGACCAATTTTCGGCCGTTACCGACCGGTAAAGGGCTAACTACATCTGGCCCTTGTCTTGCTCCCACTTCTGCTCTTAGCACTGCTCCTCTTTTTAAGACTGATCCTGCTCCTGTTTTGTCAAGTAGGAGTGGTCCAGGATATCGCACGGTTAACTTTTTTGGAGTTCAATGCCCCATGAGTTAAAGATGATTTGATTATCCATTAATCGCTCTGTTATAGCGGCCGTCGCCCAAGTTGTAAGGGTCACTTCTCTGTTACTTTTGAGTGGGTATGGTCCAAATTCCACTGAAGTCAAATCTGAAGAGGTAATATATGCCAAGTAGTTAATTTCATTTGTGAGTTTTATGATGGGTCCTCTATTTAGGATGTGAAACGCCCCCATCGAATTATAATTAGGGATTAACAGCACTTTATTTCCCTGAATGTCATCTCTTCCATGCTCCTCTTTTTATACGGCTACCTTTTACTCACATCTTGGGAACTAATGTACTGGGATTGCTGGCATTCTTTCTGATATTGGGGTTCTGTTTCATTAGTTTGAAGAAAATCATTCCCTTGTCTTGATTCTACCAAAGAGGGGCCAAAGACTGGTCCCATCTTCAGCTTATCCCGCTCTTGCCATGTAATGTTCATAACTTTGTCTTCCTGTTGTTGTCAGCTTTTTCCCCCAATTTACTCCCCCAATCTGGCCTTCGTTTCTTGCCACTTGGTTAATGCCTGTTGCACTCATTTAGGTATGTCTTGGCCTTCTTTTCCCTTAAAATGTGATGGAGACTTTAATTTTGTTAAATCCTCCACAGTTTTCCGTGAAGGTTCCCCTTGGCCTACCTGCGAGGCATCCATTTGCTCTTTATGGAGCCTTTCTAGCCCTAATTTCCCTTGCTTAGTGTCCTTAGTTTTCTCCCTCAGAGCATCCTTTGTATCTACTACCATCACCTTCAGTCTCTTGGGCTCTGATTCCAATGTTCTGTTTTTCGAGAACAATTGCATTATGGATTTTTGTTGGTCTTGGACTTGCTCCGTTATTGTCTTTTCTTGACTCTCCTCTGTTTGGTTCTCAATTACTTGTTTTGAGGAACTGATCTCTCTGTCACTCAATGACTGCTCATTTACTGAGCTGTTTGCCTGTTTCAAGAGCAGCTGCGACATTAAAACAAGATTCTCCTTGATTCTTGCAAACTGTTTTTCCCTTCATTATAAGATCATTCACAGGTACCCTTTCTATCCGACTGACCAATTGGGATCTTACCTGTGTCAAGATGTCAGTAAGATTTGAAGACAACACTTGTGCTTAACCCCTTCAGTGTCCAGTGTGGTACTGCAGGGGTTTTGTGGGGCTGCTTCTATCAGTTGCTAGTCAATAGCTGGTAGGGGTTTGCGAACAACAATGGGTGGCTAACAGCTAGGAGCTGTAGTGTTTCAACTTTATTGACAGCAGAACATCAACAGCAACAGCCAGCAACAGACAACAGACAAGGACAAGCACAATGGCCGGTCTCAGTAGATCCTTTTGTTGGGGGGATTATACAAAGCTGCTAGTGTCGTTTGATGTCCATCAGTATCAACAGTGGCAGCAAATAGCAGGTAACCAGTAGCTGTTGCCGGACCGTGACCCAGTACTAACCGAGCCGCTTCCTCTGGGGGCCTGGGGCTCTCTCTTTCAGCTGCAGGCTCTTTAGCCGCTGCCGCTTGCCTCCTGAGCTGCGGTACTTAATAGTTGATAAATAACTGTATCTGTGGCAATTAAAATGATAACTTGCTAACTTATTTCAAACTGCAAGCACCTTGCTCCACCTGCATCCCCTGCCCGTCCTCGTTTCTGTCTTTGGACCTCGAGGACTTGTCAGGGGCTAATAGCTTGTTGCAGCTGGTTCCCCCCACTCCTCCAGACCATCCTGGGGCGCGTGGCTGCTGAGACGGTGATGGGGAGCTGCAGCCAAAGGCAGGCGGATAGGCAGGCAGGCGTGACAGCGGTTGCCGTGAGGACTCGTTGCTCTACGGTCCATGTTGCACTCTGCTGTTCCGGCCTTGAGTGCCTGGGACGGGACAACACGCAGCCTTGAATCTTGGCCAGTTTTGAACTATCTTGTTGCTCGCGAGACAACTCGGTACCGCAGCACGGCACAGACGCAGACACACTGCCGCCTCAGCTTCTTTCTCCTTGCTAGCGCTCCGCTCACTCCTTCCGCTTCCGCTTGGCTCATTGTGACACATGTTGGATGTAAATTTAGCAATCTGGCAAATGTAAGATGCAGCTACTGAATCACATTGCTGCATAGTTATAATATTAGCAAAGGAGATAGGAACTGACCAGTCATGCAGAGGGCACTGTATTATTATGGTGTTATGTACAGGTGACCATTCCAATGAAGGCAATGATTGAATGGATGTATAGACAGAAGTGCTTTCTGACCCTGTTAAAGTGAAATTTCCAAAGAGACGCCAAGGATTGAATGGGCATTGACACTTCCTGTATCAATATTTTCTCTAGCACAATCTGATTTTTTTCTGAATGGGGTCTAAATATTTGAGGGCCATTGCCCTGCTATCAATCAAACATCCATCCATCCTCCCCTCTTTTTTTAATTCTGAGCAGTTATTTACTTCTGCAAGAGGTAAAGCCAACCCTGCTTATGACCTGCAGAAGGAACGGGTTACCCTTCCAAATAGAGAAAGTGACAGCAGGTAAAATCACTGTTGGTTAAAATAGTTTGCCCATTTACTCCCTGTACCAGCCACATTTTCTCTGCAGGGGCTTAAGCAATACCATTTCTTTCTTAGCACAGTTACTTGTGTGTCTTTAAAGGCATGCTTTGAAATAATCTCATTTAAAGACTGGTATCCTGAACTTGTCAATTCTTTTGTTATGTTATGTTAAAGTCTTCAATGACCCTCAACTAATCCGGTCACTTAGCACTAGGAAGGAAGAATTTATAATTTCACAGCTAACGCTTATGAGAATTTCCCTAATAGCCACGTTTTATAGGTATCAATATGTTCATTTCAAATATACATTTGCTTTTCAATACTTTTTTCCCTTGCGTCTATATTCATAATTTTTTTTCTACCACCAGTATTAGGAGGCTTTAAATGATATTTATTTTATGTTCAATAAAAATCTTTTAAAGTCATTCTTGAACCTGATCGTTTCATTTTGTGTTATCTAGGTCTAGGTGTAAACCTCTAGTAAAATGATGTGATATGCTACGACAACATTAAAATATAAATAATTAGACCTGGGCAACATTTTTATTACACCAGAGTAATCAGAGTAATTCTGGCAATTTCACTACACTCTTTCGATGTGAATCACCCAAAATTACGAGATTATTCGAGTTTGTGTAATAAGGACTTGGGGGTGTGGAAAAGTAAATTTTGCCATGTTCTGTGTCCCTACGTGTTCCCCATGTTATGTTGTATGTGCATGATTAATATGCATATGTATTCCCCATGATCGATTAAAGATGCAATTACAGTTGTGTCCATCTCTAGTATGCCAGTTTCCAGTTCTCGTGAAAGCTACGAGTGTTAGGTCTATGTAAAGCTACGTTGCCACGTCTCTCAGTGTGCACGTTATTTCATTGAAAATCCCCGTTTCTAGGCCTCAAAAGGGCCCGGACTCAGATTCAGCTCCTGTCTCCTGAACCCTCTCCGAGGAGCGATACAGCCCCCACCTGTATCCCTGACCCTTCACTTACTTCCTGCCTCACAGTGCCCGGCTCGGCCTGGCTCTGCCTGTCAGTCTGCCAAGAGTATGTTATGATTCTAGTTATCAGTCCAGCTCTCCTTCCCTGCATTCCTAAGCTACTGAATCGCATCAATAGTTTCCGTCATGGTCTAGCCTTTACGTCTCCATGTAAGAGAAATACTGTATTAATGGTCATTTAATATTCCTCAACACGTACTACATGTAGAATAATGCATGCACCAGTCTTAGTGTCTGTTAGCCTTTACCCTGATAACTTTTGGATTCTATCAATATGTTCTCTAAACATCGGATACTAGATAGTGTTTAGGTACATGTCGCTCTGACTCTCCAGACTTTCGTCTCTCCTTCTAGCGCAGAAGTCATAGCCCCCAGCTTCTCCTAGTAATACGTCATTGCCAGCTTGCGCGCACCACTAGGTTAGAGGTCTCGGCTCCTTAGGTAGCCCCCTCCATGTTTCCGCCCCATTTATGACATATTCCGTTACGTTTACATCACATGTCTATGTATACGCCCTGTTCACGCCTCTTGTTACACCTACTTTCTGCCTTATCTTTCGCGACTGCTACAGGCCCTGCCCACTGCTACGCCTATTGTATTGAACATCATGTGTTTTGTTTAACTATATATACTTGTGCACTGTTATTAAAAGTTGCTAGCCATCCCAGATCTTGCCCGTGCAGGTTGTCCTGTTCCTGTCCTTTATGCTGTATTAAACCTGCAAACTCCCACTACCTCGAATCTTGACTCTTATTTATTGAGCTATCTGTTATTGTATATCCAGTCAAAAATAGAGGTATTATTTATTTATTTACCACATAATGGCGCCCGAACAGGGACCTGCCCTTTCCCCACGCGCCGGAGAAGCCACGCCAGCCCCCTGATCCTCTGCAGCCGTGACGGAACCATACCGTGCACGTGCAGATATTTCTGCTTCAAGTATCCCTCAGGCCCACGGAGGAGACGGAGGTTGCGGTCCAGCATCCAGACGAGGCGGTGGAGGAACGCGGCGAGTCCCGACCAGAGCCCAAGCCGAGAGTTCAAGGTCCGAGGTATCCGGAGGCCCACCCGTAACAGAAGTCCGAAGTTCGTCCGTCCGTCGTCGTAGCAGTCCAGTCCAGTCCGAGGCCTTCCGTTCTTGCTGCCCGGTGAGTACCGTTGCTGGGGTAGTATCTAGACAGGGTCAATTGCATTGTCTCTGGTCCGTGGGTTTGGGTACACAGATCCAACACGAAGTGTCCACTTAGGTGGATGCGGGTCCTGACGTGTCTCTTTATGAGACCGGTAAGTTTCGTACTGTTTTAGCAGTGCATCTAGTTTCTGTTCTAGCCCGTTCTGTTCTCGAGAAATTCATGTATTCTGTTTTCAGTATTCCAGGTAGTATTTTGTCCGAACTGTTATCCTAAATGTCATTCATGTATTTCAATGTCGTGGTATGAAAGTGGTGTTTCTTCAGTAATTATCGTGTTCATTGTGTATTGTATTGTGTCTAGACTCCAGCCCAGTCATGCCATTGTTTTCCAAGTTACGTCAGTTAAAAACTAGAAAAGGTCTGTTAGAAGAAGCAGTTCCTGTCCCGCCTAGGGACAGTCCAGGTCATTTTATGTATCAAAAGCATGGCATAAGTGCCATATTGTATCTAGATTTGTGGGTGGAGTACACCAAACAGTTAGAAGAAAAGTATAGATGGCCCGTATCGGGTACATGGGATGCAGAGTGCATCATGCGAGTAGAAGAAGCATTATGGAAAAAGAAAGCCAGACAGTCACAGAAAGATGCCATCGAGTTATGGCGCAAAGAATCTCATAAAAGAACCGAAAAAGAAATCAGAAAGTCAGAATTAAGTAGAGAATCCTCAGAAAAAGCCCAAGAAAGGGAACTAATCGAAATAGGTGAACGAGTTAAAACCGAACAGTCAGACAGACAGAGAAATGCCCTTATTAAGGGTATGTACCCTCTTCTTGCCGAGGGCTTGCCAAAAGCAACCCCGGAAGCATCCAGTAATTTTCCGCCACCTTTAGTTCCGAACAAGCTACGTCACAAACCGACCGCAGCTGATATTTTTCTCTCGTCCTATTTGGACGACACAGTCCCAGAATATGCAAATCCTGTTCCGCCAGCTCCTGTAAATAATGTAAATCCTGCTCCTCCAGTCACCGGGGCACCTGTTGCAGTACCTGTTACGGTACCCCCGGTCCAGCCCGTAGTACAAATTCCCGCCACATCAGTCACTCTGCCAGCACGAAGAGTATCAGTCGACGATTCCAGTTTAGGGGCCGCGGGAGGAGGTCCTCCTGGTACCCCGCCGCCAAGTAGACGTCGAGGGGCAGTCGAGTTACATGAACGTGCGTTACAGCGTACGCCTAAATATCAGTCCATTGCAGAAATCAGGCGAGCTCTTACTGAATGCTGTTATGATCCAGTCCCAGGCGAGAATAGTATGGTTATATATTCCGTACGTATAAGACAGGTGTCCGAGTATTTGGTCACCCTACCGAATATGAAAGAGGATCTAGACAGAATGTATCGTTTCATTCGTACTGGAGACGATCCAGAAAGTATCGGTGAAGTCATGTCTCTCAGAAAATCTGAGATTCAGTTCATGCTATTAAAGTTTCTGATCAATTGTTTAATATGGGAACAAGATTCCCCGACTAAAGATCCGAACGAAATGAAAATTCTGACAAAGTGGAGTGATAATATAGCCGAGGGTAAGCACAAGACACTCAATAGTATAGAGAGTATGTACAAGAAAATACGTAAAGAAATAATAAGGTTACACGAACAACGCAAAGAAGCTCTAGGAAGCGAGAAAGAAAATGACTCTCCTACTGAAGAGGTAGACGACGAGAATACCGTCAGAATAGCGTATGTAGGTAAATCTAGATTTCCAGACCGACATTTACGCCTAAAACACAAGAAAGTCTTTCATCTACCAGCACCAGAACAAGGCTCTCTAGAACAAGTATTTCAAGCTACCGATCACATTCTGAAATCACGAATCGGTTATAGTGAATTAAGTACCATGCATGAACAAGAACTAGCCCGATCAGCAGTCCGATGGATTACTGATTCTACCACTTTTCCAGACGAAATAGTGGCACAAATGTTTCTGAAACTGCCCCCAGCCGAGCAGCGACTGGTGGGTATGTATATGATCCAGCACCTCATTACGCTGTATGAGGGTCAACATTCTGATCCAGGTCCGTTACATGATATCCTGAACGAGTTACTCCAGTATAGATGGAAAGGTTTAGGTACCGATTTAATTAGTGTCATTCTAGAACAGCGCCATAAATATAGAACGTTTCTGAACCCGCATTTTGTTCACGTCTCACCTCCAGAAAGTAAACCGTTTTACATAGACAGACAGCATCCGTTACGAGAAGTACACCCAGTTAGGACAGCGGGTGGTGAAATGCAACGAGTATTTGTTTACACCCCAGTTACCAAGATGGAACTCTTAGAGATGAAGAAATTAATTCCCTGTCACGACAAAGATCCAGCAGGGTTCCACCGAGAATTAAAAGACATGCTCCGTATGGGAGAATACACGTATCCAGATATTATTAAAATGTTAAAAGTCCTGTTGCCCGCAGGGGTATACGAAAAACTCAAGGAAAAAGATTGGGAGGTGGGAGAGAAAAAGATCGATTGGACAGCTCTAGAAGCTGAAGATAAGATACGAGTACCAGGTACCGGTCTTGGAGACAAATGTAAAGAACTACCAGAATTATTGATACAAGTTTTGCCTAGATTATTAGCCACTAAAAAGGAAGACTGGGATGCAATCTCAGCCTGTAAACAGAAACAAGACGAAGACACTAGTGATTTTTATTCTAGATTTGAGAAATGTTTTATAATAAACAGTGGTTTAAAGACGAGTAGCGAGTCATACCCTCATCTTTTTGTTACTAAATTAGTCGAGAATTCAAGTCCACAAGTTAAGAATCGAGTTTTGAAAGTCGAAAGTACATGGCAAGCTAGTACCCCGTCACAGATGTTACAGATGCTCCAGTATCACCAGAATAGAATCAGAGAAGAGCAAGAACACGAGAGAAGACGTATGAAAGACACGAAAATGAAAGTACTAGTTGCACAATCTGTTCCACAAGACAGTCAGAAGAGGGGTCCGAATCAAGCCAGTCATCCTGCAGCTCCCGTTAAAGGGACATGCAATTACTGTAAACAGCCAGGTCATTTTATAAACGAGTGTGCAGTTCTGAAACACAATATAGCCACTGGTAAAACTAAAGAAAGACCACGTCCGCCTAGACAAGAACAAGTTTCACAGACTTCTCAGCCACAGAATGCACAACAGACGGTTACAGCACCGCAGCCTATCGCTGCAACACAGCATGTTACACAGCAGATGTACCAGTATGCACAGTCCGAGTATCCAGAGTATCAAGCGTATTCATGAAACAGCCTAGAGAGGGAGGTAGGCTTGCCTCTCATCGAGATTCCTGTAGATCAAGAAGGTCCCTATGTTCACAGTCAAGTATTAGGGAAAGACAGAAAGTTTTTGATTGATACAGGGGCAAGTAGGACGACTATTAGTCATGACGAGGTTCCAGGGGCTCCGCTCTCAGGCTCTAGAAATGTTTCCCTTGGATTTTCAGGAAAGCCTATTGTAAACGAGATTTCCAAACCAGTTACTCTAGAAGTAGGTCCATTGTCCCGAACTACTGATCTATTACTTACGAAGTCATGTCCAGAAAATTTGTTAGGCATTAAGACATTAAAAGAATTAGGTGCAGTTATTTGCTGTTCCCCAGAGGGAATACGTTTGTTTTTACGTGACTTCAAGGGTCACTATGTATTACGTGATTTTGATCCAAGATTGTTAAATGTTCCGCAGCATCTATGGGCGCAAGGTCCAACTGATGTTGGTTGTATGCAAATCACACCCCATCGTGTGACTCTCAAGCAAGGTGTAGTGTTACCACGAATCAGACAGTACAGACTGCCACCTGAGGCTGTAGCAGCCTTATCCAAAATTATTGACGAGCTCATTGCTCAAGGAGTAGTTGTAGAAACTGACTCCAATGTATGTAATTCTCCTGTCATTCCAGTCATGAAACGTACTGATCCAAATACACCCCCAGTATATCGATTAGTGATTGACCTTCGAGAACTCAATAAATGTATCATTCCCCAGTACCCAGTTGTTCCAGATATCTCATCTCTGTTGACAGCTATTGATCCAGAGGCAATATTCTTTACCGTAATCGACCTCAAGAATGCATTTTTCAGTGTCCCGATTCATCCAGACAGCCAGTACCTTTTCGGTTTTTGTTTAAATGGAAGGAGCTATAAATTCACACGAGCTCCTCAAGGTTTCACAGAAAGTCCTAGTATTTATAGTCAAGCACTTAAGAGACAACTAGACAATATTCACATGCCAACTGACACTGCCCTGCTCCAATATGTCGATGATCTACTGATCACAGCCCGTTCTGAACGTGCTTGCGAGCGAGCATCACTTACAGTTCTGTATTTCCTAGCCGAGATGGGGCACAAGGTGTCCCCTTCGAAGCTCCAATTCTGTGTCCAGCAAGTGATCTACTTAGGCCACTTACTGTCCAAGTGGGGTAGGCAGTTGACACCTGACCGTATCCAGTTAATAGCGAGTCTTCCTCAGCCCAAGACCCAGAAGGAGGTACGTGCTTTTATCGGCCTCACTTCTTATTGCCGACAATGGATTCCTCAGTATGCATTTCTAGCCAAACCACTGAAACAGTTAACGACACAGGAGGCAGCCGTATCGACTGTCCTCCCTTGGACATCTGAACATACACTTGCTTTTAATGAATTAAAGAAAGCCTTATGTCAAGCTCCTGTTCTAGCTACACCGAACTACAGTAAGCCTTTTACACTTTTTGTCACAGAACGTGATGGTAGAGCATTATCTGTTCTTACACAAGATCAAGCAGGACAATACAAGCCCTGTGCTTATTTTTCGAGCACACTAGATCCAGTAGCCCAGGCTCTGCCTGCGTGCCTCAAGTCAGTTGCAGCCACAGCACTAGCTATCAGACAAAGTGATTCCATAGTATTAGGACACTCCTTGACAGTACAAGTTCCACACTCCGTGGAAGTTCTTTTAAACCGAACACAGACTCAGCACTTGACCATTGCACGTTTAACAGGTTATGAATTGACACTGTTCCAGCCACACATAGAAATCAGACGCTGCAACGTTCTAAATCCTGCTACACTGTTACCGTCAGTTACTTCAAATCCTGCCACACATGACTGTGTGGAAGTCATTAACACTATGACCAAGCCAAGACAAGATCTGACAGATATTCCATTACCAGATCCCGACCTGACACTTTATGTGGATGGTTCATGAATGAGAACAAGTACAGGAGAACTAGTAGCCGCGTATGCAGTGACTACTGACACTGAAGTTATTGAAACACACCGTATTGACACTCTGTCTGCTCAAGCAGCAGAGCTAGTTGCTCTGACACAAGCCTGCATACATGCCAAGAACCTGAAAGTTAATATTTACACAGATTCACGCTACGCATTCGGAGTCGTACACGACTTTGGAGTGCTCTGGCAAGAGAGAGGTTTCATGACTTCTCATGGAGCCAAGATTCAGCATGGTTTCCTTATTCAAGCTCTGTTAGATGCAATACATTTACCGACATCTATCGCTATCATGAAGTGCAAAGCACATACTAAAGTTACTGACATTATTTCCCAAGGTAATGATCTAGCGGATCGAACAGCCAAGCTTACAGCACAGACACCAGACATACCAGTTAACAAGACACCGACATCCACTCTAGAACAGACTACTTGTATGACAGTTAAGGACCCTACTCAAGATGTCATAGATATCCAGTTACATGCTACTCCTGAAGAAATCAAGAAATGGTCCGAACAAGGAGGGGTTCAGACAGATCAGGGATGGGTGACGAAGGGAAAAGCCACATGGTTTCTCCCCGACTCTATGGTTCAAGTCATTATCAATACTGCTCATAGTCCAGCACACTTAGGAGAAAAAGCCATGATAGACAGTATCCAGAACATTTGGTTTAACAAGCATTTACGAGCTGCAGCCAAGCAGAAAGTCCGTACCTGTATGATATGTTGCCAGTTCAATCCAGGTAAAAGTGTCCCGGTGGAACAAGGTGGGTTCCAGCCTCCTGACCACCCTTTTGAAGTCCTCCAGATGGATTATATTCAGATGGAGCGATGTCGAGGTTTCAAGTATGTCCTTGTAGTTGTATGCGCTTTGTCCAGGTGGACAGAAGCATATCCAGTCCCAGATTACACAGCCGCGACCACTGCCAAGCAGTTGGTTCGTGAATTTTTCCCCCGCTATGGACTCCCTAGGGTCGTGTATTCTGATAACGGCCAGCCATTCTCATCTGAACTTATGAAGCACGTTTCCCTTTTGTTAGGGTACCAGTGGAAGTTCCATTGTGTACGCCATCCAGAAGCAGCCGGTCTCGTAGAGAGACATAACCAGACCCTAAAAATCTGCATCGCCAAAGTTTGTAAAGAGAAAGGTGTAGACTGGCTAGTAGCTCTGCCAGTCGCCCTATTTTATATGTGCATGGTCGCACATTCCAGATCAGGTCTGTCCCCTTATGAGGTCGTATTCGGCCGCCCCCCGAACATGTGGGGTACACCTAGACCCCGAAGTATTACCGATGTTTCCAGTAATATGCTGACAGATTACCTAGCTTCCTTGATGTCTGCCCTACACTCTTGTCGTTCACAGGTTGCCGCTGCATTTCCCGACAATACTGAAGTCAAGCCACACGAGGTCCTTCCCGGCACCCTGGTTTTAATCCGGAATTTCGATCGTTCAAGTCCGTTGGAGCCTCGCTGGAAGGAACCGAAGTTAGTCCTTTTGACCACCCGTACTGCCGTCAAGTTGGAAGGCAGGAAGGGGTGGGTGCACCTGTCGCATGTCAAGAAATTTCACGGACTCCGACTAAAAACTGTTTCCAAGAACATTTCCAAGGATTGTCAAGATTTTAAAGACTGCCAAGATACTATTATCAAGGACTGTCCCGCTAATGACTCTGATTCAAAGGATCCCCTGTTAGAGAAAACTCCGCAGCAGGAGTATAAACAGAAGCTTCGGTCTAGTAAAATAAGTCAGCCAGTTTAATTGTCTAAGTCCCCCTGGGTGAAACGGTTAGACAGGTATCTGACATGTATGAGATAGACCCCCATAGTGAGAGAGTTAGTCAAAACTCTATCCGATGTATCGTTTTTCTAAGTTTTATGTTGTTTTTTAGTTTAATGATTACCTGCACAAGTTATGCATTTCATTTATGTTCTCCAATTTCTCATGTAAATAAGTTTTCTAATGCTACAGTAGAGCATACGTTTAGTGATCTGCCTCCTCACGAACTATCCTATCGTCTTGCTATGCGCAATAATACCTTTATCCGTATGTTACATTATTCACACCAGACCAGCAATGCCACTAATTGTTGGGTGTGTGGTCGACTCCCCCCTTTCCAGACACCGAAGGGAGTTCTGCCACTGTTTCCTTATCCGTTTTCACATAATGGTTCGTGTGGAGCCTGGTCCACGTTAACGTCATCCTCAAATGATATGTCCCTTCTGAACAGTACATGTTTTCCAGACAAGCAAGGTCTTCCCCACAGAACAGGGTTAGATCTAGAAAATGAAGTTTATAATTTGGGTAATTATTCTTCGAATTTCATGGTTCTGAATGTTCAGTCTGATACTACTCCAGACTTACCTGCTATTTCAGTACTACCAGTCAAAGGCGAATTATGTGTCCGAAATAATGGTTCCGCACATGTAGGACATAGTGATTGTACTACTATTGTTAAGTATAGTGACAGTGGGAAATCTATTTTCAAAGCTTCACGTCATTCTTATTTTGTTTGTGGTCAGACCGCATATGTTCGTCTGCCCCTCGATTGGGAGGGAACCTGTTACATTGCCTTCCTACTGCCACCAGTTTTCCTAGCCCCATCTGATTATCATAGAAACACACATCTAGTACACATTAGACATAGAAGGGAGATTGAGTCCCCGATTGTCGATCAAACTGAAACTGCTCTAGAACAGTATACAGATTTCAATAGAGGTTTCTTTTTCTTTATAGGACCTATCCAGAATAGTAAGTTAATACGTAGATTAACAAGAACCCTTGAAGCAGTAGTGAATGAGACTGCCTCTGCCCTAGGTAACTTAACCGAAGAGCAATCTGCTATGAGATTTGTCGTGCTCCAAAATCGTCTCGTTCTTGACGTCATACTGGCCGATAGAGGAGGAGCATGTAGAGTCATCGGATCTAGTTGCTGCATTTTCATTCCTAATAACGCGCCGTCTGTTTATTCAGCTATAACCAGACTTCATAAAATTGCCCATCAGTTACACCAGAATCCAGGCACCTGGACATGGTCCGGTTGGTTCTGGAGTATAATTTCTGCCTGGGGATGGAAAGTACTGTCATTTCTAGGTATTGCAGTAGCGATCATATTCAGTTGCTGCCTCTGTATACAATGTGGCCCTGCGATTTGCGGCATTTGTGCTACCTCTTGTATTCCTAGTCCCAAGTCCCGTCCTAGATCCCGTTCCAAGACAATTCGAGACGAGCAAATGATACTGTATGAAATGATAGATGGTATCATGAATATTGATGTTTCCTGATGGAAACGTAGTGACAAGGAGGGAATGTGGAAAAGTAAATTTTGCCATGTTCTGTGTCCCTACGTGTTCCCCATGTTATGTTGTATGTGCATGATTAATATGCATATGTATTCCCCATGATCGATTAAAGATGCAATTACAGTTGTGTCCATCTCTAGTATGCCAGTTTCCAGTTCTCGTGAAAGCTACGAGTGTTAGGTCTATGTAAAGCTACGTTGCCACGTCTCTCAGTGTGCACGTTATTTCATTGAAAATCCCCGTTTCTAGGCCTCAAAAGGGCCCGGACTCAGATTCAGCTCCTGTCTCCTGAACCCTCTCCGAGGAGCGATACAGCCCCCACCTGTATCCCTGACCCTTCACTTACTTCCTGCCTCACAGTGCCCGGCTCGGCCTGGCTCTGCCTGTCAGTCTGCCAAGAGTATGTTATGATTCTAGTTATCAGTCCAGCTCTCCTTCTCTGCATTCCTAAGCTACTGAATCGCATCAATAGTTTCCATCATGGTCTAGCCTTTACGTCTCCATGTAAGAGAAATACTGTATTAATGGTCATTTAATATTCCTCAACACGTACTACATGTAGAATAATGCATGCACCAGTCTTAGTGTCTGTTAGCCTTTACCCTGATAACTTTTGGATTCTATCAATATGTTCTCTAAACATCAGATACTAGATAGTGTTTAGGTACATGTCGCTCTGACTCTCCAGACTTTCGTCTCTCCTTCTAGCGCAGAAGTCATAGCCCCCAGCTTCTCCTAGTAATACGTCATTGCCAGCTTGCGCGCACCACTAGGTTAGAGGTCTCGGCTCCTTAGGTAGCCCCCTCCATGTTTCCGCCCCATTTATGACATATTCCGTTACGTTTACATCACATGTCTATGTATACGCCCTGTTCACGCCTCTTGTTACACCTACTTTCTGCCTTATCTTTCGCGACTGCTACAGGCCCTGCCCACTGCTACGCCTATTGTATTGAACATCATGTGTTTTGTTTAACTATATATACTTGTGCACTGTTATTAAAAGTTGGTAGCCATCCCAGATCTTGCCCGTGCAGGTTGTCCTGTTCCTGTCCTTTATGCTGTATTAAACCTGCAAACTCCCACTACCTCGAATCTTGACTCTTATTTATTGAGCTATCTGTTATTGTATATCCAGTCAAAAATAGAGGTATTATTTATTTATTTACCACAGGGGCATAGTAGCAAGGGCTTCATCGCCGCTTTAGCGGCACTTTTTGCCGCTAAAGCGGCGATTTCTTTATCGCCCTATTAGCAAACTGTCGCTAACAGCAGTTAGCGGCAGCTTTCAGGCGATAGCGACCGGTTTGGGGCCCACTTTGCATGTCAGCGATATTTATCGCTAATGACATGCAACGTGGGCGTACCCAAACTGTTAGCGACTGAAAGCAGTCGCTAACACTGCTATCGCCTATTAACAACGCAGAATGTGCAATAAAAAAGCCTCGCTAAGCACAATTATCACCAGAATCTAACACCTGCTCAAGACATTACTTACCTGTGTTATGAATGGGGGGTGGATTGTCATGTTAGGTCCCCATTGGCGTTAATGCATAAATATCACTGGATTTCCAGCAATATTCACGCATTTAGCCGCTATCGCTTGAAATTTTACCGCATTAGAGATAAACGTTGCTAATAGCGTGTTATCTCTGCAATAATATCCCGCGATAGGCGGCGATAAAAAAACTCGCTAAGCGCGTTTTGCAGAAAATACCGCATGTCCTTGCTAATATGCCCCTAATTTAGCATTACAATCCTACTGCAGGTGCACATGAACAATGAATGTAGCGAGCGGTTGCTGGCTTCTGCTGATCATGTTCTATTGCATTGAGCACTATTTTCTTAGCTCAAAATGTACCCTTGCCTCCATTTTTGGTTTGTGGGTGCATTTTGCACTAAGAAAACAGCGCTACATGCTGGGTTACACTCCTTGCGTATCTCTGTGTGATCTTGCACAATTTTGCTGTAATATCACTTCATTACACTACAGTAAATCATGCCAGCTGCTCCCACCTCCAGTAGTAATATATGTCCTTAGTAACTGATCAGATGTACCACAACCCACTAAAATAGCTTTAGGACATGCAAAGATTTGCCACCCATCGCACAGTTATACTTTGGGCATTCTTTGGTTCGACACCCATTAATAAGTAAGTATCAGTGACTGCTTAGATTTGGCATCCACTCTTAGTAACCTTAAGGTCATCCTCAAATTTGCCTCCCATAATTTAGCAATTCCTCCAGGCATGCTGAGAGACTCACTGAATATATTGTGGACTCTTTGCAAGACAATCAGTCTATTAGAAATGTAAGTTTCGCTTTCTGTATCTCCTCCGAGTCTTTAATGACCGTTCGCCCCATTATAACAGCACAGTATAATGAAATCTTTTGTTTTAATAGCCTTAATTTGGCCTCAGGCACTGGACTGAGATGCCCAAAGAAGGGCAGGGAGCCGGAGTGGGTTGTCATGGCTCCTCACTGCTTCTGCTCCAGCATATGGGCTCAGCCCAGAAAGGTGTGCACGGACACTGAAAGATGGCACCTCTCGCTGCGGGCTGCCAGCTTTAGGGCCATTAGCAGAAGCAAAGAAACAGGAATACCATCAACATAATCTGTAATCTTCCTAGGACGAGACATATGGAATGGCACTTACAGGCTTATTGATGAGCCTCCTTCTGGCAAGCCTGCATTGGACTCTCATGAGGTGTCTATTTGTCATCCTTGCTAGGCTGCTGGTTTTTATCCTACGCTATTCTTGTTGCTTGTTATTGTAGTTTTCTTCTCTTAGATGCTCAACTAATTTCCTCTGTTAAATTGTATTACTGTATTTTTCTTAGAATTGCTTTGAAGTATTAAAAGGTGCTTCTGGTAGGATAAAATACACAGGTAAATAAATGAGGAGTACACAAAACACGAAGGACAACAGTACATCTGCTTTTAGCACACCTTCAGCGGCTCAATTATTTTTGAAACCTAGCACATTCGATTATTTCCATTCAGTCCTGTATCTCGCAACCTAGTGTCAAATCAGGATTAGGCTTATTCCAAATTTTTACTGCACAAGTGTGATCTTGCACAAAACCCAGTTATTGGGCTAAATTTAAGTTTACGAAATACTTTCTGTTAAGCAAAACTATGTGCATGGGGAAAAAGTGTGTCAGAAGCCATGGCCCCCATTTTTGGCGTTTTGCTCCTCTATCCGACGCTAAAGTGAAAGGGCAGGAATGCACTGTATTTAAGCAATACGCTGAAATCCTGTCCTTTCTGCCTGCGCTGGCGCCATATTAGCAGCCTAGCACCAAAGTAGGCACCCCATGCACCAAGGTGCAAGGGTGCCTCCATTGCAGGCAGGATTGTTTTTGTTCAGGAAAGGCCACCTTCATGCACAAAAAACAATCCTTCAAGGTATTTTTAGGTCTCGCTGTGTCAGCGTGCATGCGCTGCTCGGAGAGACTTTAGTAGGTGAGTTTTCAAAGTGCTGCTGGCTGGCGACAAGCTTGCGTTCACGCAAGCGTCCACACGTGAACCGCCAGCCTTCAGCGCCATCTGTTTTTCCTCTTGCTTGCTCCCTCCCTCCCTCCGCCTTCGCGCTTACAAGCGTTTGGGATTCTCCCAGTGGGTGCATCTCCGTCAGGCAATATCACGCCCACCTTACATTTCTCTTCCATCGCTGCCTCACTGTGCTTTCTCTTTCCACAAACTCGATGTTTGTGTTCCTTTATTTTGTGATGCTTTTAGTATTACTGTTTTGTTACTTAGAAAACATTACGGAAATGTTACCGTGAAACTGGACAACATTCACAGTGTTTATTTCTGATAGCAGCGGCTGCTTCATATCCGTTGCACCATTTAGGGAGTCCTTTCGTTGGCGATTTCATGAGGACATGATGAGGAAGCTGGAAATTTGTGGCACATTCTCTTTAAAAGCACAGCATGTTGGCGACTGGTTAGTCTTTTAGACCTTTGTTGCGCTTTAGAGCTCAAAGCGCTATGGTGGGTGCAGCAGTTATAACTCATGAAATATGGGGTTCAACTCACAAGGAGGGGGAAGGTTTGAGTGCACATTGGTTGCAATCAAACTCTTAAGATGATGGGCTGTGTGTATCCATTATCCGCACTCAGTCTTCGCTAAGTGATATTGTTTTGTTGTTGTGTCAATGCTTTGCTGCGCCTGTTTGACTTACAAAGTGCTTTCTCTTTCTCCAAACTCAATGTTTGTGTTTCTTTATTTTGAGATGCTTTTAGTATTACTGTCACACACACAACCACACACACAACCACACAGACACACACCACACACAAACAACCACAACCACACACACAACAAAACACACACAACCACACACAACCACACATACCACACACACACACAACCACAAACACACCCAACCACACACACACAACCACAAACACACACACACAACCATACACACACAACCACACCCACAACCAAACACACACAACCACAACCACACCAAACCACACAACCACACACACAACCACACACACACAAACACACACACAAACACACACACAACCACAACCACACACACAACCACACACACAACCACAACCACATGAACAACCACAACCGCACACAACCACACACAACCACACACACACATCCACACACACACACACACAACCACACACAACCACACAAACACACAACACCACACACAACCACACACACACAACCACACACATAAAACCACACACACAACCACACCAACAACCACAGCCACACACACAGAACCACACACACACCCAAACACCCAACCACTCAACCACACAACCACACACACACAACCACACACACAACCACACAGGCACACACAAACAACCACAACCACACACACAACAAAACACACACAACCACAACCACACACACAACCACACATACCACACACACAACCACAAACACACCCAACCACACACACACAACCACACACACAACCATACACACACAACCACACCCACAACCAAACACACACAACCACACCAAACCACACAACCACACACACAACCACACACACACAACCACACACACAAACACACACACAACCACAACCACACACACAACCACACACACAATCACAACCAGACGAACAACCACAACCGCACACAACCACACACAACCACACACACACAACCACACACACACGACCACACACAACCACACAAACACACACAACGACACACAACCACACACACAACCACAAACATGCACACACACAACCACACACACACTCACAACCACAACCACACACAACCACACACACAACCACACACACACACACACAACCACACCCAACCACACACACAACCACACACACAACCACATGTACAACCACACACAAATACACACAACCACACGCACAACCACACACACAACCACACACACACACAACCACACACACAACCACACACACACAACCACATACACAACCACACACACACACAGCCATGGACACACACAACCACACACACAGACACAACCACACACACAACTATACACACCCACACAACCACACACACAACCACAAACAGAACAACGCACACACAACCACACACACAACCACACACACAACCACACACAAACACAACCACACACACAACCACACACACAACCACACAACCACATACACAACGACCCAACCACACACACAAGCACCCACACAACCACACACAAAACCACACACACAACCACACACAACCACACAACCACACACACAACCACACAGACAACCACACAAACAGCCACACACACAACCACACAACCACAACCACACACACACACAACCACACACACAACCACACAGACACACACACACAACCACACACATACACAACCACAACACCACACATACAACCACAACCACACACACAACTGCACATACAACCACACACACACACACACACACACAATGACAAACACACCGAACCACACACACAAAAGCATGCACCCACACCCACATCCACTAGCACACACACACACACAACCACACCCAACCACACAACCACACACACAACACACACACACAACCACACACACAACCACACACACATCCACACACACACACACATCCACACACAACCACACACAACCACACCCACAACCACACACAACCACACCCACACACAACCACACACACAACCACACACACAACCCTGCACACATACAACCACACACAACCACACACACAAGCACACAACCACAAACACAACAACACCCACACAACCACACACGCAACCACGGACACACACACAACCACATACACCCACAACCAAACACACAACCACACACACACAACCAAAACCACACACACAACCACACACACAACCACACAACCACACATACAACCACACATACAACCACACCCAACCACACAACCACACACAACCACACACACAACCACACAAACAACTACACACACACAAATACACACAACCACACACACAACCACACACAACCACACACCCACACAACCACACACATCCACACACACCCAACAACACACACAACCACACACACAACCACACACAACCACACACAACCACCAAACCACACACACACAACCACAAGCACACACACACAACCACATACACAACCACAACCATACACACAACCAAAACCACACACACAACCACACAAACAACTACACACACACAACCACACACAACCACACACACACAACCACAACCACACACAACTACACACACAACCATACAAAAAACCACACACACAACCACACATACAACCACACACATAACCACACACACACGTAAAAACACACAACCACTCACAACACACACAACCACACACACACACACAACCACACACACACATACACAACCACATACACACAGAACCACACACACACCGCACACACAACCACACACATACAACCATACACACACACAACCACACAACCACACACAACCACACACACACAACCACACACACAACCACACACACAACCCTGCACACACACAACCACACACACACACAACCGCAACCACACACACAACCACACACAAATAAGCACACAACCACAAACACAACAACACACACACAACCACACACACAACCACGGACACACACACAACCACACAACCACATACACCCACAACCACACACACAACCACAACCACACAACCACAACCACACACACAACCACAAGCACACACACAACCACACACATAACCACACCCAACCACATGACCACTCACACAACCACACACACAACCACACAACCACACATACAACCACCCACACAACCACACCCAACCACACACAACCACACCCATAACCACACACACAACCACAACCACACACACAACCACACAAACAACTACACACACACACCACACACACAAACACACACAACCACACAAACAACCACACACAACCACACCCACACAACCACACACATCCACACACACTCAACACACACACAACCACACACAACCACACACAACCCCCAAACCACACACACACAACCACACACACACAACCACACACACAACCACAACCACACACACACACAACCACATACACAACCACAACCACACACACAACCAAAACCACACACACAACCAAAACTACACACACAGCCACACAAACAACCACACAAACACCCTCACACACACAACCACACACACACAACCACATACACACACAACCACACACAACTACACACACAACCACACAAAAAACCACACACACAACCACACATACAACCACACACACAACCACACACACACACACACACGTAAATACACACAACCACACACACACACAACCACACACACACACAACCACACACACACACAACCACATACACACACAACCACACACACAACCCCGCACACACAACCACACACACACACAACCATACACACACACAACCACACACACACAACCACACACACACTCACAACCACACACACACAAATATGTCCACACACAACCACACCCACACACAACCACACACAACCACACCCACCACACCCACCACACCCATACCCAAACACAACCACACACACACACACAACCACACACACATACACACACAACCACACACACACAATCACACACACACAACCACACACATACATGCACAACCACACACACAACCACAGACACACAACCACAGCCACACACACAACCACAACCACACCCACAACCACACACAACCACACACACAACCACACCCAACCACACACATACATCACCCACAACCACACCCACACCCACAACCAAACACAACTACACACACACAACCGCAACCACACACATAACCACAACCACACCCAACCACACACCACCCCATGGCCACTCACTGCCAATCAGCATCTCTCAGCCAGGTAGCACGATCGCGATCAGTTTTACTTTCACACGATCGTGATCAGTTTTACTTTCACGGCCGTGTTTGCCGTGAAAGTGTTCGCGTTTCTAATTTTATTCACCATTCACTCTTGGTTCCTAGTGCTTGACAATCCAATCTCTCAATATTTAAGCAGCCTGCGAGTCTCCTGTCAACCATACCACTCCATGCATTTTCTCCGATCCACATAGATATAAGTGGTACAGACAAAGGTAACCAGGTTTCTTATCCTTCCTTCAAGCAATAACCAGAATACTAAACTGCATTCGTGCCCCATCTAACAAGACCTTCCTGAACTTTGCCCTGGACTTTTGCGCACCACAAGCGCCTGGAAGTGCTTTGCCTTTACTTCTTTACAGTGCTTTGTTTTCCTCCAAGGGAGCCCTTCTGCTTTTACTGCAGCACAGAGCTGCGATCATCCTTCCTCGAGGGATTCCCTGGCGTGGGATCCCCCATTGTCTCCCTTTTTGGCACGGGTGCCAACCCGCTCATTGCCGTCCTTCGTGGAGTTTAGGGCGGATGCCTACCCCGCGCAATTGTCCTTTACCTCGACCCTTGATGGGTGCCCACCCCGTATTTTGCAAGCAGAATCACCGCTGGCGCCCGGGGGCTTCACTACAGAGGCCGCGCTGCAATTGGCTGCCCCACCAGCCTGCCGCATTCCAGCCCGGCCGGAAGGTTGCCCGGCAACCAGGACTCTCGCGGTCATTTCCCCTGAAAGAGGAGGCAGGAAGTCCCGCCCACCGCAGCCATGGGACGAGAGAAGGTCCACCCGGAAGCTAAGAGGATCGGAGAGGCAGGGCTCCCGCAGCCGCGGTGTGAGCCCTGCGTGAGGCATCTCCCGAAGAGAAGCGGGGCTCCCAGAAGGGTGAGAGAGCCCCGCGGTGCCACAAGGGCCCAGACCAGAGTGCAGGACCAGCCAGAGAGCAGCCTGGGAAGGAGGGGTCTCGGGGTTGTTCTGGCTGGTTCCTTGAGTGGCCCCACTTGATAGCGGGCCGCTCCGATGTCAAGGGGCACATTTGGTTTTAGGGCTCATGAGTCCCCCGAGCGGGACTCCAACATGGGGCATTTCGCATTCAGAGCCCCATGGCTCCAATGCACGGCAGCATTTTAGTCGAGCCCACGAGGCTCCAGGGGGCATTTTGTTATCTCAAGCCCACGAGGCTCCAGCGTTGTTGGGCAACCCTTGATTTCGAGCCTGAGAGGCTCTCCCAGTTCTGGCAGCATTTTTGTTCCAGAACCCAAGAGGCTCCGATGTGTGGGGCATTTTGGAGCTTAGAGCCTGCGTGGCTCCCACGTCGTGTTTGGCCGCATTCCTATATTCAGAGCCCCAGAGGAGAGCCAGGGAGTATGCTGGTGCCAGGCTCAGTTCCCCAGATGCCCAGCACTTAGTGGGCAGCTGATACGTTTAGGCCCTTGCGAATCCTCTTTGGCTGCCTGCGCAGCCAGCCCAGACATGCTGGACATTGGGCCTGTAAGCCCCTGAGAGGCCAGGTTGGCCTGGGGTCAGTTCTGTGTACTTTTTGGTACCAATGTGATTACCTGCCTAATGTGATTGATATATCATATGCAATGCCATTTTGCCTATACCTCCAAATGTGTGTTTATGCGTAGGAGGTTGTTTTTTCTAATGTAGGTTCTGTTGGTGAGTTCATGGTTCCCTGCGTGATATATGCCTAAGGTGGTTAGGGTTGCGTAGTGTATACTTACCTTTTACCAGTGGTTACTGGTTGTGTGCTACATTTGCTATTTGGTGCTACAATTATCCGATGTTCTAAGTGCTATTTCTACAAAGTGCTAGTTCTAAAAGTGCTTATTCCTGACAGTGGCCCACGTGGCCCTGTCCCATGCATATAATCCCCTGTAAATTCCGCCCATGCCAGTGGCACAGTGTAAATTGTGTGTTTATTATCTAATGTGTTTGGTATAATACAAAGGCTATTTTTATATATAACCTTGTGTGGAGTCCCTTTTGTGGGGGGCCTGGGATGTTGTTGCTGGTGGGTGTGTGCGCAAATGCTTTACACATTGCCTCCGAGATAGGCCTGACTGCTCGTGCCAAGCTACCAAGGGGGTGAGCAGGGGTTATCTTTGGCGGGTGACTTCCTTGCCCTGACTAGAGTGGTGGTTTCTGCCTGGCTTTGGCGCAAGCCTTAGCCAACCAGAAATCCCTGGTTCTAACAGACGTGAAGGATGCTCTGGACAGAAAACTTCTCCATAAACACAACCTAGATTATGAACGCTACACCTTCAATCTCGCGTCCCAAGAACGCATTGAATCCATGGGCAATTTCATTTCACGAATAAAGCATCTGGCACGATATTGCGAGTTCAACAACTTTAACACTGAGGACGCATTTCGTTTACGCATCATTGAAGGATGCCAATCTGATTCCTTGCAACGTCGACTCCTTAAAAAACACGACTCGCTTGACGACATTGAAGAACTCGCACGCATAAATGACCAAGCCGAAGAACACGCAAAGAAAATGGAAGCCGGGAAGACAGAAAAGCGCGAACAAGCCCTCCGAGTCCAATCCCAGCAGACACAAGACGTCAGCAGGATCATCGGAGGCCTGACAAACCTACGAGCTCATTCCACGGTGGGACCAGAAGCAGTAAAACTCAGAAACAACCGCTGCTCTGCTACTGATGCAGCCTGGAATATCCACACACTGGCACGTGCCCAGCCCTGGACCAACAATGCGACCGATACAGGCGAGACAATCACTTCGAAGCTATGTGCCAAACAAGTTCAAGTTCAGGTATTTGTATAGCGCACTACTCACCCAGAGGGTCTCAAGGCGCTAGAGGGAGGGTGGGTGCATTACTTATCGAATAGCCAGGTTTTTAGTTGCTTTCTGAAGGAGAGGTGGTTCTGTGTAAGTCGGAGGTGAGTGGGGAGCGAATTCCAGGTCTTGGCCGCTAAGTAGGAGAAGGATCTTCCTCCCATGGTGGATCTGTGGATGCGCGGAATTGAGGCGAGGGCTTGATTGGATGATTGTAGTTGGCGGGTAGGTGTGTAGAAGGACAGTCGTGTGTTGAGGCATTCGGTTCCTAGGTTGTAGAGGGCTTTGTGTGCGTGGGTAAGGAGACGGAACGTTATTCTCTTGTTGACGGGTAGCCAGTGGAGTTCCTTCAGGTGACCGGAAATGTGGGCTTGACCGGGAATGTCCAGTATGAGTCTGGCTGAGACGTTTTGGATGCGTTGGAGTTTTTTCTGTAGTTTGGCTGTGGTCCCGGCGTAAAGGGTATTTCCATAATCCAGTCGGCTAGTGACCAGTGCGTGGGTGACTGTCTTTCTTGTTTCGGTGGGGATCAAGTGGAATTTTTTTTTGAGCATGCGTAGGATGTTGAAGCATGAGGATGAGACGGCGTTGACTTGTCTAGTCATCGAGAGGGAGGAGTCTAGGATGAAGCCCAGGTTACGTGCGTGATCTGTAGGTATGGGTGCTGTACCCAGAGCCGGTGGCCACCATGAGTCGTCCCAGGCAGAGGTGGATGATCCTTAAGATGAGGACTTCCGTTTTGTCCGAGTTCAGTTTTAAACGGCTGTTCTTCATCCATTCGGCTACTTCTTTCATTCCTTCGTGCAGATTGGTTTTGGCGGTGTTTGGGTCTTTGGTGAGGGAGAGGATCAACTGGGTGTCGTCTGCGTAGGAAATGATGTTGAGGTTGTGTTGTCGCGCAATTGATGCGAGGGGACTCATGTAAATGTTGAAGAGGGTGGGACTAAGTGATGATCCTTGTGGTACACCACAGATGACTTCGGTGGCCTCTGATTTGTATGGGGGGAGGCGGACTCTCTGGGATCTTCCGGCGAGGAACGAGATGATCCAGTCTAAAGATTTCCTTGTATTCCGACATTGATGAGGCGTTGTATGAGGGTGCTATGACAGACTGTGTCGAAGGCAGCAGAGAGGTCAAGTAGGATGAGGGCAACTGTTTCTCTGTTGTCCAGTAGCGTTCGGATGTCGTCTGTTGCTGCGATGAGTGCGGTTTCGGTGCTGTGTTTGGCTCGGAAGCCGGACTGTGAAGGGTCGAGGGATTTGTTGGATTCGAGGAAGGCGGCGAGCTGACTATTGACGGCTTTTTCAATGACTTTGGCAGGGAATGGGAGGAGCGAGATTGGGCGGTAGTTCTTAAGTTCAGAGGGGTCTGCTGTGGGTTTCTTCAGAAGGGCGCTGAGTTCGGCATGTTTCCAGCTTTCCGGGAAGGTGGCGGAGTTGAAGGAACAGTTGATGACATCGCGGAGACGGGGTGCGATGATGGAGTCTGCTTTGTTGAAGATGAAGTGGGGACATGGGTAGGTGGGCGATCCTGAGTGGATGGAGTTCATCAGGCGGATGGTGTCTTCAGTGGTGATTGGGTTCCAGGAGGAAAGGTTGTGAGAGTGCTGTTTTGGTTCGGAGGTGGGTGGTTTGGGCTGTTCTGCGGACTGGTTTTCAAAGCTGTTATGTATGTCGGCGATTTTGATGTGGAAGAAAGAGGATAAAGAGTTGCAGAGGTCTTGGGAGGGAGTGATGTCGTTGGTGCCGGCGGTGGGGTTGGTAAATTCTTTGACGATGTTGAACAGTTCCTTGCTGTTGTGGGCGTTGTTATTGAGTCGATCCTTGAATGCAGATTTCTTGGCGGATCGGATTAATTGGTGGTGTTTGCGGGTGGCGTCCTTGAGGGTGGTTAGGTTGTCCGTGGTTGGGTTTTTTCTTCAGGTTTTCTCGAGGGTACGACATAACTTCTTGGATTTCTTAAGGTCATCGTTGAACCAGGGGGCCTTTTTGCTCCCTTGTTTGATCTGGTGGTTTTTCAGGGGTGCTAATTCGTCAGCGCTGTGGGTGATCCATTGTGTGAGTTTGGTGGCAGCTTGGTTTGGGTCCGCTGATATGGCAGGAGGGTTTTGGTTGAGCGATGTGAAGAGTTGGTCGGTGGTGATTTTGTTCCAGTTTCTTCGAGGAATAGGTTGTGGGGGGTTGTGGGTCGTAGTCTTTTTGTAGCTGAAGTGAACGCAGCTGTGGTCCGTCCAATGGAGAGCTGTGGTGTGATCGAAGGAGATGTGTTTGCTGGAGGTGAAGATAGGGTCGAGCGTGTGTCCGGCAAGGTGAGTGGGGGTGTCAATAAGTTGTTTGAGTCCGAGATTGGTCAGGTTGTCCAGAAGGGTGGTGGTGTTGCTGTCGTTTTTCTTTTCCAGGTGGAAGTTGAGGTCTCCCAGTAGAATGTAGTTCTCGGAGGTGAGGGCATGAGGGCTGATGAAGTCGGTGAAGTCTTCGTTGAATTGTGTGCGGGTTCCTGGTGGTCTGTAGATGAGGGTGCCTCTAAGTGTGGTCCTGGGGTCGGTGTGGATCTGGAAGTGAAGGTGTTCGGCGGTTGCGAGGTTATCGTCGGAGCTGGTTGTGATTCTGATGGTATTCTTATGGACGATGGCGATGCCTCCTCCTGTTTGGTTGGTGCGGTCTTTTCGGATGATCTTGTAAGCGTCCGGGATGGCTATGGAGATGTCGGGCGTTGATGAGGCGTTCATCCAGGTTTCTGTAAGGAAGGCGACGTCCGGCGATGTTGTGTTGATTAGGTCCCAGAGTTCAGTGGCGTGTCTGTGGACCGAGCGGGTGTTCAGCAGGATGCACTTCAGGTGGTTGGAGTTGGAGCTGTGTTTGGAGGTAGTGGATTTGGTGTGGGTCCTGGTGCAGGCGAACTTGCAGGAGTAGCAGGCGAAAGGACCATGGGAGTGTCCTGGGGCAGCTTCGCAGCAATGTGGTGAGCGTCCGGGGTTAAGGGCAAAGAGGGTAGCGGCGTCATACGTTATGCGGGTGGAGTGGGTTATGCGGGGAGCAGGGGGTCTGGCCCTGGGCGCGGTCCAGGCGCGGACGGGCGTAGACGGGCTTACCTTTGGCGCGCCTTCGGCGCGCATGGGGCGCGACCGCTGCGCGTGAACGCTGCGCGCAAAAGCATCTGTCATATGTGGATAGTGGAGGGGGAGGGGCGGGGAAGGAGCAGCTGGGAGGCGGGAGCGTGTTGGAGGGGACGGGCTCCGATGCACAACACCAACAAAATGGCTGCAAAAACGAAACCGGAACAGGCTGGGTTACAGACAGGGTTACGCTGTGGGCAGGGGTACTGGCACAATCAGGCTACACACTCTGAAGGCAAAGCGGGCAATCACTACAATGATAGAAAATAATTACAGAGGCAATGCGATTTAAATAAGACACAACAAAGCGAGCAGCACACAATTTCAATGCAGCTGATTAAAGCAAGTACTATAATGGCAGATGCAGCTAGAGAGGCAATGCGAGCAGCGCAGGCACCAGATCGAATTCTATGAAGCAGAGAAAGCCAGCAGCACAATGCAGCCGTACAACGATACCCAGGAGAGACCAGGGGTCGTGGGGAGCGTCCGCTTCTGATGGGATCAGGGCGGACACAGCGCAACACGGGACGGAGCGAGGCTTGGCACTCTGTGGGGGGAGGAGCAGCTGGGAGGCGGGAGCGTGTTGGAGGGGACGGGCTCCGATGCACAACACCAACAAAATGGCTGCAAAAACGAAACCGGAACAGGCTGGGGTACAGACAGGGTTACGCTGTGGGCAGTGGCACTGGCACAATCAGGCAACACACTCTGAAGGCAAAGCGGGCAATCACTACAATGATAGAAAATAATTACAGAGGCAATGCGATTTAAATAAGACACAACAAAGCGAGCAGCACATGATTTCAATGCAGCTGATTAAAGCAAGTACTATAATGGCAGATGCAGCTTGAGAGGCAATGCGAGCAGCGCAGGCACCAGATCGAATTCTATGTAGCAGAGAAAGCCAGCAGCACAATGCAGCCGTACAACGATACCCAGGAGAGACCAGGGGTCATGGGGAGCATCCGCTTCCGATGGGATCAGGGCGGACAAAACCAGGCGTAAAGAAACTAGGCCAGTCAGACGAAGTGCCGGGACACGTCACCACGCGAGGGCAGTGTACGGAAGAAGAGGCCGATCAACCAGCTCATCCAGGTCTAGCACCTAGTCCCAGGCGTTGTATCATTCTCACAGGTTGACATCAAGAGAATCGTACGCACTCACTCCCATATCACAGGACAGTGACGAATATGTATGCATGGTGGCCGACCCAGGCTGGCTGAAGAAATACCCGGACTAGATATTCGAATGGGAAACGACTCTGCCAAGTTTGTTCTGGACACGGGAGCGTCACTGAACTATATCTTCACAACGGAATATGAAAAGATGTGCCCGAAACCAACGCTAGAACTGGCTGCAGTACGCGTCTACTCCTGGATGTCCAAGGAGCCACTGCCTAGGACGTTTTCCCACTACGCTAACCTACAAGAACAGATCAATTCAAGCTCAAATTCATGTCATAGAGGGCCCTGAATCTGCTGACTGCCTACTCAGCTTACCCACAGCAGAACGGCTGAGGCTGGTAGAGATACTATTCAAAGTGGATGATTTGCCCAACATGATAAACAAATTCCCGAAGTTGTTCTTAGACCTAGGAAAATTAGCCAATGTCAAAGTCAAATTACACATCAATGAGCAAGTCATTACAGTGGCCCAACACCACAGGAAAGTACCATTTCACCTCCAGCAAGCGGTCGATGATGAGCTTCAAGATCTGCTGAGAGAAATCGAGATATATCACCACATTCACCACTCATCAAGGACTCTTCAGATATAAACGCCTCAACTTTGGCATTTCGTCAGCGGCAGAAATCTTTCAAGAAGCCATTTGGCGGGTGATCCACCACATTCCCAACTCATTCAACTAGAGCGACAACATACTTGTATTTGGCACGACACGTGAAGAACACAACAAATCCCTAGACTGCGCTTGCCATGCCCTTCTAAACGCCAACCTCACTCAACAAAGACAAGTGTGAATTCCAGAAGTCAATCCTCAGGTTCTACGGCCACATCTTCTCTAAAGATGGCATGATACCAGACCACGACAAGGTCTCAGCGCTCGCTGACACACCGCAACCCTGCGACATCAGTTACGTTCGGTCATTCCTGAGCATGGCCAGCTATTGTGCCAGATACATTAAAGAGTATGCAACCATCAGCTACCCACTGCGAGAGCTAACAAGACAAGGCCAACCCTTTCACTGGTCCAAGACACGCGAACATACTTTCAACAAGATCAAGGACGCTGTAAGCTCTGCCGCCTATTTGGCCTACTTCAAACCCAAAAGGAAAACGGAAGTCACCATTGACTCCAGTCCCGTGGGCTTAGGTGCCATCCTTGCCCAGCATGATGACAAAGACCAATGTCACATCATAGCCTATCCCAGCCTCAGCCTCACCGACATAGGGAAAGCATATTTGCAACCGGAGAAGGAAAGCCTGGCTGTGGCGTGAGCGTGTGAACATTTCCACTTATTCGTTTACGGGAAGCACTACACCCTTATTACCGACCATCAGGCCTTAATTACTATCTTCGGCAACCCACGAGCGAAGATGCCGCCAAGGATCGAGAGGTGGGGGACACCTACACCACTATCCACAAACCGGTAAAGGCAGAAAACCCAGCAGACTACATTTCACACCATCCTCAAACACTGACACAGACATGCATTTAGCTGGCTGAGGAATACCTTAACTTTGTGATTGATCAAGCGCGCCCACCTGCAGTTCCACTAGACGCCATTATAGAAGCCACTGCCAAGGATGCCACACTCCAAGATGTTATGCAGCGCATCCGAGCTGACTCATGGAGACATCTGGAGACATCCCAAGGCATCAGTGCTATCAACATGCAAGAACTTTCATCCTACAAATATGCAAAGGATGACCTCACAATCAATGCAGATGGATTGCTACTGAGGGACAGGAGGATTGTTATTCCTCAGCAACTACAACAAGGGACCATCAATCTAGCCCACGAAGACTACAGGGGTGTAGTAGTCACAAAAAAAGCACTGAGAGAGAGAGTCTGGTTCCCGTGTCTTGACCAGATGGTAGAGGCCACGCTTCAAGACTGCCCGAAATGCCAACTAGTGGGGCGAGAAGAACCACACGCCCCATTGCAAATGTCTGATCTCCCGGACAGCGTATGGCAATAAGTAGCTGTCGACTTCTTCGGCCCACTAAAATCTGGGAAATATGTCATCGTCGTCATGGACGAATATTCTCGCTTTCCCACTGCACACCAACTATCGTCCACAAGAGTATCTGCAGTCATACCCATCCTTGACTAAATATTTGCTTAATGGGGGATTCCACAGATATTAATAAACGGACAATGGACCACCTTTTAATGGACATGAGTTCACAGAATTCGCAGACCACCTGAACTTTAGACATCAGAAATTCACCCCCTGTGGCCCCAAGCCAATGGGATGATTGAGCGCTTCATGAACACCCTAAAGAAAACAATACTTCAAGCGGAACTGTCCCAGCGTGACATACAACCAGAGCTCAATGAAGTACTGAGAGCTTACCGCACAACACCACACAGTACCACCAACAGTTGCCCTGTTACCCTGATGCTCGGGAGAACCTTGAGCACCAGGATTCCGACATCGGATGTAGTCATACACTCCAGACTCCTGACCACAGATCATGAGACAAGAAAGCAAAGGTGAAAGACTACGCTGACAATTGGCGCCATGCAAAGACATCCAGAATCCAAGAAGGAGATTGGGTACTAGTGAAGCAGGAACAGAGAACTAAAGCCAAAAGGCCGATATCATGCTTACCCGCTACAAGTAGTGAAGGAGAAAGAAACCATGATCACAGAAGGCTCCACAACAAAGAGAACCACGAGAAACGTATCACACTACAAGAAGTGCAAACCAGTAGTATACCGTCAAGAAGATGAAACGGACAGAGACACAGACACCACAGACCCAGGAGCAGACAGCCTCGAAGAACGTTTTCACGTAATTAACATGGGTGAACCCGAGGAACAACGACCTCCTCGCCGGCTGCAGACGATCACGTGAAGGCCGGTCCGACTCATGGAAGAACTTTAAAGAATAACTACGCAAGGTAAATGACAATTTACAAAAGGGGTAGATGTCGCGTCGCCATGCCTGACCAAGTCCCGGACTTCCGGGTCAGGAATTGCAGGAAGAGGACGGGAGGGGGGCGGTGCGGTTGCGCTTGCAGTCTGGTGGTAGAAAGGAATGAATAAAGACGGTTTTGAAACGCCGTGAGTGTCGCTCCTCATTTAAAGTGCGCAGAGCTAAACCTGGTATTATTGTTTTTGTGCTTCAAATCAGCAAGTACCACTACCTAATGTGGGCTCCATCACAGGATGTGTGCAAACCTACATTATCCGCCGAATCAGGAATTATGGGCTACTTGTAACAGACAGAGAGCGCAAGAAAGGTATAAAAAAGTAACTGCATAAGGGGAGTGCAATTATTATTCTTAACTCTACGTAGCTTGAAGATATACTTTTCACCAAGCTATGTATGTGTCGCATTAGGTGCAGCAAATTTATACAAACTTACCTTTCAATATGTTGTCCCTCAATATTCTGGTCATGATATTGTAACCCATCGATATTCTGCTTTCCATATTTCCAGCCCACACCTGCATTTTCAGAGGCAATAGTAAAAAGGAATGAAAAATAGTGATGAAAGAAGAGACGTGTGTAGCATAGCGTGCATTGCAATCAATCAATCAATCAATCAATCAGTAATAGCATTTGTAAAGCGCACTACATACCCATGAGGGTCTCAAGGTTCTTGGGGGGAACACTGCTACTGTTCGAAGAGACAGGTCTTAATGAGTCTCCTGAAGGTTAGGAGGTCTTCGGTCTGCCTTAGGCAGATGGGGAGCGTGTTCCACGTCTTGGCGTCGAGGTGGGAGAATGATCTTCCACCGGCGGGCACTCTTTGGATGAGGGGGACGGTGGTGAGGGTGTGGTCTACTGAGCGGAGCTGGCGGGTGGGGGTGTAGATTGCAAAAACAACAGTTGATGGACAGAATGCAGAACAATGTCATACATTCACCCCAGTACAGTGATCTGGGCCTAAATCCATTGTTTTTTTGCTCACCATGCCATTCCAGTTTGAACCCAGCCATATGCAAATCAGTCTTGACCCTGTGCCCTATGGGAACAGTCCAGCCCAAACTGTCAAGTCAGGTCCTCTCTGGACTGGAAACAAGCACCCTAGGACCGGTTTTGGGCTTTCAGCCCTCATCAGCCAGGATAGCTTGATTCCAGTGGCATGGAGAGCACGGGACTCACGTCTGAGCATACCCGTTCTACTTGTGTGACAACTGCAAAAACAACAGTTGATGGACAGAATGCAGAACAATGTCATACATTCACCCTAGTACAGAGATCTGGGCCTAAATCCATAGTTTTTTTGCTCGCCATTCCACTTTGAACCCAGCCATATTCAAATCAGTCTTGACCCTGTGCCCTATGGGAACAGTCCAGCCCGAACTGCCAAGCCAGGTCCTCCCTGGACAGGAAACAAGCATCCTAGGACCGGTTTCGGGCTTTCAGCCCTCATCAGCCAGGATAGCTTGATTCCAGTGGCATGGAGAGCACGAGACTCATGTCTGCGCATACCCCTTCCACTCGGGGTGACAATTGCAAAAACAACAGTTGATGGACAGAATGCAGAACAATGTCATACATTCATCCCAGTACAGAGATCTGGACCTAAATCCATTGTTTTTTTGCTCACCATGCCATTCCAGTTTGAACCCAGCCATATGCAAATCAGTCTTGACCCTGTGCACTATGGGAACAGTCCAGCTCGAACTGCCAAGCCAGGTCCTCCCTGGACTGGAAACAAGCATCCTAGGACCGGTTTCGGGCTTTCAGCCCTCATCAGCCAGGATAGCTTGATTCCAGTGGCATGGAGAGCACAGGACTCACGTCTGAGCATGCCTGTCCCACTCGGGGTGACAATTGCAAAAACAACAGTTGATGGACAGAATGCAGAACAATGTCATACATTCACCCCAGTACAGAGATCTGGGCCTAAATCCATTGTTTTTTAGCTCACCATGCCATTCTAGTTTGAACCCATCCATATGCAAATCAGTCTTGACCCTGTGCCCTATGGGAACAGTCCAGCCTGAACTGCCAAGCCAGGTCCTCCCTGGACCGGAAACAAGCATCCTAGGACCAGTTTTGGGCTTTCAGCCCTCATCAGCCAGGATAGCTTGATTCCAGTGGCATGGAGAGCACGGGACTCACATCTGAGCATACCCGTCCCACTCGGGGTGACAATTGCAAAAACAACAGTTGATGGACAGAATGCAGAACAATGTCATACATTCATCACAAAACAGAGATCTGGGCCTCAATCCATTGTTTTTTAGCTCACCATGCCATTCTAGTTTGAACCCATCCATATGCAAATCAGTCTTGACCCTGTGCCCTATGGGAACAGTCCAGCCTGAACTGCCAAGCCAGGTCCTCCCTGGACCGGAAACAAGCATCCTAGGACCGGTTTTGGGCTTTCAGCCCTCATCAGCCAGGATAGCTTGATTCCAGTGGCATGGAGAGCACGGGACTCACGTCTGAGCATACCCGTCCCACTCGGGGTGACAATTGCAAAAACAACAGTTGATGGACAGAATGCAGAACAATGTCATACATTCATCACAAAACAGAGATCTGGGCCTCAATCCATCGTTTTTTTGCTCACCATGCCATTCCAGTTTGAACCCAGCCATATGCAAATCAGTCTTGACCCTGTGCCCTATGGGAACAGTCCAGCCCGAACTGTCAAGCCAGGTCCTCCCTGGACTGAAAAAAAGCATCCTAGGACCGGTTACGGGCTTTCAGCCCTCATCAGCCAGGATAGCTTGAGTCCAGTGGCATGGAGAGCACGGGACTCACGTCTGAGCATATCCGTCCCACTCGGGGTGTCAATTGCAAAAACAACAGTTGATGGACAGAATGCAGAACAATGTCATACATTCACCCCAGTACAGAGATCTGGGCCTAAATCCGGCTGATAGCCAGAAACCGGTCCTAGGATGCTTGATTCCGGTCCAGGGAAGACATGGCTTGGCAGTTCGGGCTGGCCTGTTCTCATGAGGCACAGGGTCAAGACTGATTTGCATATGGCCATGTCTGAACTGGGGTGGCGTGGTGAGCAAAATGACAATGGATTAAACCCAGATCTGTTACTGGGGGTGAATGTTTTACCATTGTGCAACATTCCGTTCATCATCTTGTGTGTTTTGCTGTTCACCCTATGTGGGAACGGTATGCCCATACGTGGGTCCCGTGCTCACTACGCCACTGGAGTCAAGCTAGCCTGGCTGATGACGGCTGATAGCCAGAAACCGGTCCTAGGATGCTTGATTCCGGTTCAGGGAAGATATGGCTTGGCAGTTCGGGCTGGCCTGTCTCCATGAGGCACAGGGTCAAGACTGATTTGCATATGGCCATATCTGAACTGGGGTGGCGTGGTGAGCAAAATATCGATGGATTAAACCCAGGTCTGTGACTGGGGGTGTAAGTTTTGCCATTGTGCAACATTCCGTCCATAAGCTTGTGTGTTTTGCTGGGTGGAGGTGTAGAGGCTGAGTCGGCTGTTGAGGTACGCTGGTCCGGTGTCATGGCGTGCCTTCGGTGCCTGGGTGAGGAGCTTAAAGGTTATCCTCTTGTGAATGACCAGTGCCTACCTGAAGCTCAACCAAACCCTAAATAGAATTCTTGTTACTCAAGAACAGCAAACAAGAAGCATTACAAACGTGGTTCAAAGACATGAACCTTTTTGATAGTATATTTTTTTGGCATTTTACTCACAATAACCTTAACAGTAACCATACACTGTCCAGAAGATCAAAACACATTATAGTCTTGGGCCCTTCTGTCCAGATGATACAAAAGCAACAGAATAAAATGGTATACGCCCTTTCTACCCTGTCTGAATGTCATACCCAGCCATTGCCCCAACTCCTAAGGTGCCCATACCCGTCGTCCTCCCCGGCTCCCCAGTTTGTTCCATCGACCTCCGTATTCTAATCAATAGGCAGGGGGCGGTCTGTTGAGGCTTCAAGTGCAATGCTACGGTGGTGGACCCAATATCCCCAAATCCTCCTATGCTTTTGGGGACAGACCCAGCAGCATAAATTGTCCTTTCGAGGGCAAGACATCTATCTAGAACTGCCTTCTACTCCTCTACCGTCAGGGCAACCACTGACTTTGCCAGCCAGGATATACCTCTTTTGGCAACCACCAGACCTATCCACATGAGGGATATATCTATTATTAGCCGTTTACATCTATTGCCCTCAATTTTGTCTGAACTATATAGCAACGCATGTCTAGGGTCATGAGTCATTGCCCAATCCAGAACTCTGCCTAAATATGTTAGCACTGCCTGCCAGAAGGATTGTAGGGCTGGGCATCCCCAAACTGTGTAAAAAATCTCCACAGTGCGCAGAGCAGCACAGATACAGTGGTGAGGTGATCACACCCATACGCCATAGTTTGGAGCACATCAAGTAAACTCTATGCAGATATTTGAACGGTATGACATGAAATTGTGCAGCAATAGCTGGAAAACAAGAGGAGCTTAGAGATTCCTGACAATCGTTGTGCCAATCTAGTGGCGGTCTCTCACTCAGTTAGCTTTTGGTCAGGGAAGGAAAATGGCGTGTTTATACCCAATGACTTAAAAATATAGGAGAGTTTATGACCTACGGGAGCAGTGAGCACCACCTGCGCCTCCATGGGGCTGAATTCTGGAAGCTCCATCAGTGTAGATGTATAAGGCAAAAGTGAATGTCTGAGTTGCAGATACCAGAAAAATTTGGTTTTATGAAGTTCGAACTAAGCCTGCAAGCTAGGGAAGGGCGTAGCGATTGTTCCCGTCCCCTCGTCCCCCCATCGTGGAGATACTGATATGGTCCCACTCACTGAAGCCCTCCAAGCCTGTCACCTGTGAAAGCTAGCACCAATTCCACAATGGGATCGACCCAGTGAGGCGCTTGTGCTAGACTAGATCACACCAGGCGGGCAACTAGAGCCAAATTTCAGGAGGGTGGGGCATTGGGGGGCTGAAAAATATTTCGGGGGGGCTAATTCTTCCAACCATAGGCAGAGTGACTGAAAGAAGTGGTGAAAACACAACAAAATCCTAATTTACAAGTAAATGGTCTTTTAAAGACCTGTTAAGTACTCAGGTGCGGCTGTAATTAGATGGCCGCCAGGCCGCAAAGCTGTGTCAGCCCGGGCTGACTCACTCGACGGGGGGGCTGAAGCCTCGTGAGCCCATTGGATGTTGCACGCCTGGATCACACAGTATATCTCTCCAGGCTGGGAAGACTACTCTTGTTGCTGGGTAAGCGTCGGAGGGAGGGGCTCCCCTTATAGATTGTGGACGATTTAGGTCCCCTGCGTAGCCTACCTTTCTGAAGCATAGGCCAGAGTATATCTGCCACCAAACCACCACTCATTTAGCACAATCAGATGCACCACTCTATAATACGGATGAGTATCTGGTGTGGCCAGGCCGCCGTCAAAAGGCGACTTGTAGCATTTAGTGAGTGCAATTCTAAGAGGTCACCGGTTCCAAAGAAACTACCTTGTTGCCACATTCAAACTCGTGGAAAAAGTATTGGGAACAAGATGGGGTAGTTTTGTAACTGATATGATAGGCGGGGGAGTCAAACCATTTTTAAATTGCCGATCTTCCTAACAGTGAAAATGGAAACGTGGGCCAAAATTCTTTATATAATTTATGGAGGAGAGGTTGTTTCTGCTTCCAGGCTTTCTACAATCGTCTTTAAAATACACTCTCAGATAATGGAAGCCTTCTGTTTGTATCTTGAAATCTGAATCTCAGGTAGGTGGCTTGAATCAACCACCTATCAGAAATAAAGAGGATTTGGTCACTCTGATTTGCAATCCGGAGTATTATCCGAAAATCTGGAGGATCTAGAGTGCGCACAGGCCGGACTGGGCTGGTTCGGACAAATAAATAATTAACACATCATCTGCATATAGGGAAACGTCATCTGAGGTGTCTAGACCCCACTCAAGGCAGCTCGTCTGTGTGTTTACTCAGATCCACTCCACCAAAGGCTAAATACCCATTGCAAAGAATAGCAGGGAGAGGGGGCATCCCTGCTGCGTGCTTCGTTGTATGGGGAGGGCTTATGACATTGAATTCCCAACTCTGATGGGAACCATGAGGGTTGATTAGAGTAATTTACCTAGACTGATGTTTCTTGGTCCAAAGTTCATTTTAGTGAGGATTGTAAAAAGATAATGTCACTTTACAGAATGGAAAGCTTTTTGGAAGTCGACTAGAAGCAATGCCTTCTCCCCCAGTATCCTGTCTGCCACGCCTAGTACGTTCAATACTTTTCAGATATTGTGATGTGTAGCCCGGTCTGGCATAAATCCAGACTGATTCGGGTGGAACAAGGACTCACCACCATCAGCAGTCGGTTGACCAGGATTTTTGCCTACATCTTTACTTCCACATTAAGGAGGGAAATATGGGCGATAACAGGAACAGTGGTTAGGGTAAATCCTGGCTTGGGTATTACCGCAATGTCAGTCAGGCATAGGTCAGAAGACAGCTAACCAATTTTAAGTGCCTCGAGGAACATTCTCTACCATCACTGAAGCCAACTGTGTCCAGTATGCCCTGACAAACTCCACTAGTAACTTGTTGGGGCCCAGAGATTGGCCCGGTTCAAGTTGGGCTGGGGCATCTCTTGGTTCCTGCAGGGTAATCACCTCCTCTAAGTAGTTCCTCTGCTCGGAGGAGAGTCGGCGGGTCGGCGGGTCGGCATATCCAAAACAAAGGACACTATCTCCAGAGGAGAGGGTCCCCATTTTGAGCAATAGAGCTTAGTATATTAATTGTCAAATACAAATGCTATCAATGGTTCATCGGTAATGCTGTTGCCCACATCATCGGGTGTATGCATGGTGAGCACCAAGCAGAGATGATATAGGGTTTTGCCAATCTTATCACCCCTCTGGTATATATTGCTCTGCATCGTGAGGCATGCCAGTCTCGATAAATCAAGGAGTGTCTGACATATGCATGATTGGGTGTATGTTATGCTTTGAAGGACGGCTGCATGTCTTGCATTCACATAGAGCCTTTCCAGCTTTAATAGCTGGGCTTCCCATTCTCTGACCTCCCTGTGGGCTTGTCATTTAGCCTCAGTTTGGTATCTAATGCTTTAGCATTGCTTCAATGACATGAACCATGACATCTTCGTATCCCAAATTTCACTGAATTCCATCTCACTTGGGTTAACCATAGACACCGATCTCACCTTCAAGGAGCACATTGCCAAAAAACAAAGACGTCCTGGTACCAACTTTCTCTTCTAAAGAAACTGAATCCATTTCTTCGAGACAGTGACTACAGAACTGCTGTTCAAGCCCTCATACACATGCATCTGGATGGTGGTAACACAGTGCTCCATGGCCTCCACACTCCAAAATGGTAACCCTTACACTCACGCCAGACGCCGCAGCACATTTCATTCAGGACCTCAAGTAATACTATCACATCATTCTGTGCTACCCCTTGTTGGCCAACACAATCGTCAAAACAATCTCCATCATTTACAGAGCCATGATAACTAGCACTCATGCACATTTTGCAGAGAAGCAAGCCATCTCTGGTGGTTCTTGGTACACCCATAGGAAGGGCACTATATTAAGGGGAGAAGGTGGGGCCTGAAAGCTAGAGTGGTCGACTTCAAAGTTGGGAACCGGGTTCGAGCTCAGCATCCAGTGATTCTGGACAAATCGTTTAATCTCCCTGTGCCTAAAAAAAATGAATGTGCCCGTCTGCAACGAAACTGGTGCTCAATGTAAAGGGCTCTGATACTTGATATCTGCGGGTCGAGTTTGCACTATATAAATCTCCACAAAAAAGAATGTAGTGTAAAAGAGAAAGAAAAGGCAGCAGGCCTTTTCCATCTATGTACTCAGGATCTGAAACTACATCCCCGTCTCCATTAGGATCACTCCAATGCTGCTCTAATTTAGGAAAGAGTTGAAAATGCATCTCTTTAAACTCAACATCACAATGCCTCAATTGTCCACAAACCAATGAACTCTTCTACCACCTGCTGAATTTGTGCTGGTCTTTGACCTAGTAAAGCACTCCGCTGCCCTTTGACTAGGCTCACGCTGTAGAAATACTATTAACATACATAGATACATACATATGTGGCCAAACAAAGGCTAAACTGCAAGAAGTGTGACCATTAAGTAGAACAAATGTTGCCAGGGAGAGTGGCAACTCTGGTGATGATACTTACTGGAAGGACAACACACCATGTCCTATGTGTCCCATATGTGCCCTCTTCAGAATCTGATGTGACCTATCCTCCAACAACAGTGAGCCGCCAACGCCATTGCTCTCCGTACATTGGATCACCAGCAATGCCTCTGTGCTTGTGATGCCACACTAGTGCCTTGCTCTTTGATGTTTCCTGACAAACTGTGTTAATTACTACCATTGTTTTCCAAAGCCTATTTGCAGGGTCGGCTTTAGGGCAGTGCGACTGGTGCAGCTGCACTGGGCGCTGACGTGGGAGGGGGGCACCGACCTTATGGGGGGGCTGTGTTTGGCAATAACTTATGATTGGAGAGAAGAGGGGCACTTTTGCCTGGGGGTAGTGAGAAAATCCGAGGAGGTGGTCATGGGGTGCGGGGGCGCCAAAAATGATTGTCGCACCAGGCGCCACCAGCGCTAATGCCGGCCCTGCCTATTTGTATGTGTGGGAGGGTTAAGAGTGTTTACGCAAACATTCAGGGGTCATGTAACTTGTAGTTAACATTTGTTCATCCAAGGGTTAATCCAAGGGTAAACTCGAGAAAGAAACAGCCACACTTAGCTTTGATGTCCCTGATATCAGAGCTATATGGTCCCGATTACGAGTCAGGTGGAGTGGTAAGATCTGCTCCCCTGATCACTACTGGCTCAGTGTCCCCACACCTGGTTTTCCCAGGTGTGGGAACCTCAGATTGTACAGCAGGTAATTTCGAACTGTGAAATTGCACGAGGCTTTGGACGCAACAGCTGCCAGGCCATGCTCTCCAATCCACCCTGATCTATTTCTCTGGCAGGGGGCAGCATGTTACTCCCACACTAATAGTGATTACACGAGCAGAGGTTGCACTCCGACAATAACGTGCAACCCGTAATCAGAGCCTATTTGTCCATGTGTCAGCACATCACAACAGAGCATAGTAAAGTAGACCCTGGTCCCAGAACTGGGTTTCTTTTGGCCAGAAATAATGCCAATGGCAAAGTCCAGTTTGTTCCCAAGAAGTATCAGCGTGGCGAACAGCCAAGACACGCAGAATAAAAAGTCATTAGACGGCAGAGCTGAGAGTGTCTTGTTAAAGCAAAAGCGTGTTTTAAGATAGCAGTCATTGCCTTGCCCGTGGGATTACTGTTTCCTAACTCGTGTTTTAATATAAAGATTAATAGGATTTTCATGAACTTCGGGCTAAAAAGCGCTATTTGTAACGCAGAGCTTGATTTCTAAGGTTTATAGCCCCTTAAATGCTAGGTTGAACAAATATTTAAACACTTTCGGTTTACTATGCCATAACATAAGCAATATTTTTTCATAGGCAACTTATAAAATAAGTCATCCCTCAAACACAAATTACAAAAATAACTCCTATGAAACCTGTAACAAGGTTGTTTTTCCAGCGAGTGAGCTTATTGGGTTAATAGACCCAATGCAGAAATCTGTGTAATCTTAAAGTGAAATATTTGATTCCTGACAGAGCCATCCTTTTTATATTTTTGAGATAAAACTAGTACTTTTTACTTTGGGTGCAAACATACTCTAACTATTTATATAAGAATCCTTCAGTTCTGGGAATTCATTCATTAAATTGTGTAAGCTTCATTGCTTTGGTTTGTAAACTTCTAGTCTTGTGAGTATCTGAAAATATTGACTGGAGAGGAATCTTTCACAAAATTCCCCAAATTGTGACTTTAAATGTGAGGCCAGGAGATAGGGTTAGGGGCTAAGAACACATTTCAGGTGGAAAATCATGCTACCCTGGTGAGACCTAATCAATTAATAGAGGGGGTGGCAGGTATCAATGTGTATGCTGCACCACAGACCCAGCATGCATATGCAACTTCAAATCGCTATAGAGAAATAACAGTGACCAATATTAAATGTATCAGGCGCATTGACAGGATACAGAAAGAGGCGGAAGGGCCTTTAGCTAGAGGACGGCAAATTCTGTGTGTTAGAAATTGGAATTTTGGTTGGCTAGGGCATGAGCCTAAGCCAGGAAGAGACCACCACTCTAGTCAGGGCAAGGGATTTACACACTGAAGATAACCCCTGCTCACCCCCTTGGTAGCTTGGCAGAGCAGTCAGGCTTATCCCAGAGGCATTGTGTAAAGGGTTTGCGCATCACACTCTCACAAAGCAGCGAAACACTAGGCACACCACAAAAGAAACTCCACACAAGGTTATATACAAATACCCTTTATATTATCTATAAAACACATTAGAACACCATCACATATATACACTGTGCCACCAGACACTTGACATGAGTTTACAGGGATTATATAAATCGTTGGCCAATCGAACCACTGCCATAAACATTTAGCATACCCCAGTAAATACTGGCAGGATTGCACTTAGCATAGACAAAAGTATCAGCAACAGTGCAACAAAGTAAACAATCGCAGTACACATATCATGAGCACCTCCTAGGCATACACATCACAACGGTGCTTAATATGGCCCAATAGGCGTATTATCACCAGTGCACCTTACTGCTCTTTTCGCTGGGCACACATCATAAATACATCATCCCCCATTAGGAGCCTCAGCGCCAGGAAACTTACGGTGTCAGTGCGCTCTATAAATTCCACTTAAGATAAGATAAGATAAGATGCCCCCAGTAGACTTAACACCACAGCTGAATTACATCCGAGACTAACACAGCCTTAGTGAACCATGCTCCAGAACAACCCCTGGCCTGGTGCACACTTTAGAGACCATGGGCCAGATGTAGGTAGCCCAATACCGGTTGGTAACGGACGAAATTACAGAATTTCGACCGTTACCGACCGGTATTAGGCTATTGAGATGTAGGTGGCTACATTTCAGATTCGGTAATTTAAGGAATCAGTAAATTACCGATTCCTTAAAATACGGAATTGGTAAATTACCGAATCTGAAATGTAGGGAGCACTCAAATGAGTGCATTGCATGGTTAAGGTTTCGGTATTTACCACCAAATAAAAGTTGGTGGTAAATATCGAAAAACTTTGAAAAAGCAAATTTGTGCCTTTTTCAAAAGTGCCATGTGGCAGACACCCATGCACTATTCAGGGGTGCAACAGGGTGTCAATGTGACACCCTGCCACCCTTGAATGTGTTCCCCCAATACCGAATCAGTAAATACTGATTCGGTAATTCCCATTCATTCCGATGGGCCTCGAGGCCCATAGGAAGGAATGGGAATTACCGATTCGGTATTTACCGAATCGGCAATTACCGAATATTACTGATTCGGTAAACTTTACAAAATAATTACCTACATACGATTTAATGATTCTGAAATACAGAATCGGTAAAATTCGGTATTTTAGAACCTGTAAATGGAACTTACCTACATCTGGCCCCATATGCCCACGGGAACAAGAAAACCCCACCAGCAGTGTACACAATTCGGCAGCTGCCACGACTCATGGGTTGCAGTTGCTGGCCAGCCCAAAACGTTAGAGACCTCTCCCGGTCTTGTGGCTCAAGGTTGGGGTACTCTCCGAAATGTCACTGAAAAGGGCAGAGTAATGCCCCCAATTGGCGAGAAGACCTCAATTAGTCCACCCACAAAGGCAAAGCTGCCCGCGATGCCTAGACTCACCCTCACTCCGGGTGAGTCAGGATTCCAAGAGGCGGTCTTCATTTAGGGAGCAAAGCCTCCCTTTGCTGCCCATTGCCACTGGGCAGCTGGTGGCCGTGAGCCCCACCCACAACTGGGGTGGCAGAGTGGGCTAAAATACGGTGATGGATTAAACCCAGATCTGTTGACTGGGTGTGAGTGTTTGATTGGTTCAGATGCTCCGTCCATCACCACCACCCACAACCAGGCAACAGCTGCCTGACTTTTGTTTCGACGACCAACCCGCCCGCACAGATATGTAGGATGGCGGTGGTGGTCCTGACTTCCTTCCTGTGGCCACGGGAACCCGCGAGGCTCTGGCGCAGTTGATCATGCCAGCCCGCCCCCAACCAGGCGGCATCACACCTGGCTTCCGGTTGTTGAGGCAATGAGCCACGGCCTCCTCCTGGCACAAGAATGCGGGGTAGGCTCCCGCCCGAAAGTTGTATCTGCGGCATCTCCTGCTGCACTTTTAGCGAGCGAGTCCATGTCTCTGGCTTTGGCACTAATTTCAGCCCCCACCATGTGTCTGTGGAGAACAGAAAAAAGAAAAGCTCTATGGCAGTAGGAGCCCACACCCCAGGCTGATCAGTGTTTCCGCAAGCGTTGGACAGAGGCAATAAAAAGTGCTACGTCTGTCTCCCACCTGAAGACCAAATAGGGAACAGGCAGTGCTTTTCCCAATAATCACCATGGACAGGGCACTAGGGGATTTCCCAGAGTGGAGATCCCCACCAAACTTCACAGCGCTCACCCAGCGCTGTTCCGATGAACCAATGGCCAGTCACGCAGCCCTAGTAAATCTCTGGGTCAAAGAACAGGGCAAAGGCAGGCAAGCGCTCAGGGTCCCTTAGCAGGGGAGGGGCAGTCCCTCTAACTACTCAACAGGCAGTCACTGAGTCCCACAGAGGATCCTCCTGGTACACTGCAGCCCACACAGTGTCTCCTCTTCAGTTCCACGCAAGCTCAAATACATGGGGTCACAGCCCCACTACTTATAGTCCTACAGTCTTTGTTCTCCCCCTGACACAGGCTCTGAGCCCAGTCCAAACCAGTTCTGGGGGCACTTTGTAAGTGCACAACAACCTCCATTGTTAGTGTAAGACCTGGCCCCAGACACCTAACAGGGGGGCCGAGCCATCATTGTGAAAGGCAGGCACAGCCCTATTCAGGTGCAGGTGCTACTCCTCCCACCACTCCAAATGCAGCCCAGGCCTATTCAGCCTAGTGCTGACTCATACAGACTCTCTGGAGCCACTGCACCTCCCCTGCCCCTGTCACTCCAAGGCCAGACGGTCAATACAAAACAGGCAGTCACCAAGACACATAGCACACAGAAATGCCTACTTTTAAAAGTAGATTAACGAAAGGGGGTGGGCCCAAAAGACCGGAACCAGGTAGGACCCATTTAAACTCAACAACAACAATAACCTAGGTTCCTGTGTCACTTAGCCTCCAATTATTTAAGGGAGAAAAAAACACACTATTTTCAATTCATTAGTATATAGTAAAAAGGGGGCAACTGATCTCCACAGATTTACACACAGAATTTACCAACAAACATTTACAAATACATACACTACTTAATACATACAACAGTATTTTACGAACAAATAAATTCACAGATTTTTACACACAATGTTCACAATTACTGTCAACAATCCAATGGGGAACACAAAAAATTCTCTTCGCAAGACAAATCAATTGCACTGCAAGTCTGCGTAAATATTCACAATATTCTCATATCTTGTTTACATCTTGTTCATTCTCCAAGATATTATTGCTGTCATTAAACGTATTCCTAATAAAACTCAGCGGTATTCTCGCTGTGCCGACGCGTTTCGAGACACACAGTTGCCTTAGTGTGCTCTCATCAGAGCATCTTACTTATCCACAATTGGGTGCATCTATAAGTACAAGAAATGAAACACCTGTCACTTGTCTGCAATATTTACATGATTTAAAAAGCTTATACCAATGGCTGTGTGGAACTACATACCTGCCAATGTGGTAAAGCGTTATTTAGCTGAGGCTTCCAGACCGCTGTGTCCGGTTTGTATGAGCAATGAGTCTGTGAACAATAAGAGGGAGTTTTTGGTGTTTTACTCAGCTACCTTGCGTTTATGCTAGACAGATCTACCATTGTCTGCAACATACCTGTCCTTTAATTATGCCAGACTCAGAGGAATCACCTTTGTTCTTACTCCTCGTTGCTTCCTAATAAAGGACAACAAGAGGGGAGGGGTGGAGAGGAGGGAGGGAGAGACAGGGCACTGTATGCTTAGTTTTGGACCCTTATTCAACCTCAATTAGAATCACGTTGCATTTAGCAAACATCATACCTTATGGCGTCTGTTTTTTCTCTTCCGCCTACTACAGTGGGACTCGGATACTCTTATGACTTTTTTCTATTTTTCTACAAAAAAAAGACATGACGGGCGATCTTAGTATCATGTTCCGCGTTATCTATAGGCGTTAAATTTACTTCAACACACGTCTATGGCACTTACCGATAAACGTGTCTTAGCCTCCTTCTCTCATTCTCTCGGCCGCGTAGCATGAATGTGCGTCGCGCACTGCTGGGCGCCCTGTATTCTTGTCATCACACATGCCGCTGGGAATTGTAGTTCTCCAGGAGCTCATGTTGGGGATTGTAGTCTTGAAGCATGATACTATTGTGCAGCAGTGAATTTAGAGGCTACATATATCTTTCTTATTCAAATTGGGCGCTAGAGAAGAACGGATGCTGGCTCTGACAGGTTTTTACCGCAATTTTCCTAAAATTCACCATGCACCGTGCGGTGCACATTCGCTCTGCGTCCGTCCCAACAAGGAAGTGTAGTTCTTTAACAGTACATACTGGTGATTGTAGTCTTTGTGCGCAGCGCTCCTCTGCCACTAATAGCTTTGTTATTATAACTTTCAGACGCTAAGCAGAACCGATCGCTGGCTTATATTCATTTGTAAGCCTGATGACCGTGTTTACAAGGCTCTACCCACGGTTTCTTAACCTGTGACATTATTCAACAATATGTACATTTTTCAAAACAAAAGTTTACATCTTAAACATATTATCACAAAACATCCTTCCAGGATCCAGTTTCTTTTTCTTATAACACATTCCCTGGCCACATGCAGCATCTCAAAACTTTGAGTATTCTCTTCGCAAGTCAATATCTCCTATTAGTATTCCTCTCATTCATTGCTTATCACAGCGAAGTTTTACCAGTAATCAAGATTCATAGGGACAGTTATAACTCCGGGCGTTACTCCTCTGAAATCCGAGAGACTTTTAAAAGTGACATTTCTACAATAATGATAACAAGTCCATGAACACCAACACACAGCATTTATTACGATTATTCCAAACATACCTAACTTGATCACGCTACCCCTCTCATGTCAGGAATTACCACTGAAGCACATATCAGGGAATCCCCAATGCATTTCTATGAGAGGGCAGCCTCACAGCAGTGCGAAACCAAATAGGCTGTTTGTCACTACCAGGACATGCCACACAGGTAAGGCACATGTCCTACCTTTTACATCCACTGCATCCGGCCCATAGGGCTAGCTAGAGCCTACCTTAGGGGTGACTGATATGTAGTAAAATGGGAGTCACAGATGTTGCAACCACTTTATGTGCCACGTCACAGCGGCAGTAAACTGTGCGTGCAGGCCCTGCAGTGGCAGAGGCCTGAGACAGGTATGAAAGGCTACTTTGGCAGGTGGCAGAAGCAACACTGCAATCCTACCAGTAGCATTTAATTTACTGCCCTGGGTATATGAGATACCACTGTACAAGGGACTGACAGGTAAATTAAATATGCCAAACAGTTGTAGACCATGTATCTGCCCTGGGCAGTGGAAATCTCCATGCACTGAGGGGGAAGAAATATCCTATATTTCCATATAATAACCCTCGTGCCCTAAGAAACATGAGCTTAGCGTGTCCCATGTCAATATGTCAGAATATGTGCCTACCTGACTCAGTCATCACGCCTCAATGCAGATTTTAGCTCGAGCCTAGTCAGCGTGCTTGCGCTGTCTGCAAACCCTGCTGCAATCACTATATGGCGTGTAATCCCGCCTGCTATTTTACATTGGTTTACTCCTGTGTGGGTCTTCTTTGCTGGCTCCTCATTGGTTAGCGCTCATGATACATCACTTCCATTTTTCACTCAGGTGCACCGGCCAACTACAGTTTCCTTACGCTGTGAGTGTTTATGTGTTGGTTTGGGGACTTCTTGTTTGTAATTGTTGCAGCACGGCATGCAGCACTTTATCTTTAAGTATGGCAGCTGCACTTTTCATTTGTTCTTCATAGCACGACTCGCCCACCTCCATTTTTTTTATGCGCTGTACATTACTTGAGCAACGCCAGCTGATTTCCCCGCCCTTTCAAGAGAATTGCCCAGCGATCGCTTTATGGCCCAGCTGCAACCATCAAACTTGCCAGCTGGTGCAGAAATCTGATGACCTCCATATGCCTGCCAAGAGTGGAGACCCTCAACAGCAGAACGGTTGCTGCAACGAGCTATACCAGCTGGCACAGAAATCTGAGGGCCCCATGTGCTTCCAAAGTCCCTTGACAGTAGAATGGCTGCTGCAACGCGCAGAAAGCTTCAGTGAGGCTCCACATTTCAGCCACTGCAACACCTGTTAGCCAGGTTTGGCCATTCCTTAAGCCCTGCACCTGGTCACGCATTGCCCTGGTCGCTGATCGACCCTCTTTGCCCTTTGAACATCACTAGCCCCAAACCTTTTGGGGCATCCAGCATCCTTATCTTGACGACTCCAACAGCCTCACGGAACTACAACTGGCTACACCGATCACCCTACCCAGAGCTGCAACCAGCAACCAGCAACATCAACCCCTGGAATGGAGCCTTGACCTGCTGCATCGCACCAATGCATGGAGTTGTGACAGACTGCAACCCCCTGCAGTCCTCAGTGGTTTAGGGCCTAGAAGACCTTCTACCTGAGTGCTCTGCATGGTCTTGACCTTCCCATGCAGTGAGCCCGTCATCGTCTGCATACCGGTAGTGCTGCATGGGCTGTATAATTAACATATTAGAAGGCTTACAAGAACTTCCCATATGTAACCCTGGGCATAGTTCGCATACTAGCGCTAAGTGTAGCTACGTGAAGTGCACTTCGCACTATGCAAGCTATGCGTAGCTACGCGAACTGCGTAGTGCACTGTGCAAAATGCTCTTCGGACTGATGGCACATTGCCCGATGCATGTCTGCACTGTGCAATCAGTGCAAACCGCATCTTGCATAGTGCAATCAGTCGTTTTCTGCTGCTTGAGTAGATTTCTACTCAAGCAGCAGCTTTCTCAACGGGGACTGGTAGTCTAGTTTCTCATCGCAAGTGATCGCAAGCATATGCGACCACTCGCAATAGGAAACCTGACCTCCCCACGTTCAGAATCTTGCCGGGAGGTTTATTTTCCACGCTCGCGATCAGCAACTAGTTGTTGCTGATCGCGAACGAGTTAAAAGTCTCGCTGGGATGTCATTTTGCTCGCTCGCGGTCGTCAACTTGACGTTGAGGACCGCAAGCAAGCAAAAAATGACCGCTACGCTACGCGTGTTTGCACTGTGCTACGTGCAATTTGCGTAGTGCGCAGTAGCGCCAACATCGCAAACTACGCAAGCATAGAGTAGTACTTCACCCAGGGTTACCCATAAGTGTGCCCACTTCATCTTTCAGCCTTGCAGTCGTTTTGGGCGGAATGATTAACATATTAGAAGGCTTTGTTGTTTCCTAGGGTAGCCAAGATTTCTTTGTCCACCTTTTATTTCACATTGCTTAACCAACTTACTGAGGCATGCCACACTGGAAGCCTTGAACTGACACATCACTGCTCACTTATCAACCCAACCTGGAGTCAAGAATACATATTATACTCAACCAATCAGATTGTTGATTTGACCAATCCACAGGCAGCTCCTGCTGCATTAGCCAGCCGTCTCGAGGGTATGGTCGGTACTGTAATCCAATCAATACACAAACATTTCCAGTGGTGCGCGGTGATGGAGTGTGCTTTTGCCCAGCTATCACTCACCAGGGCTAGCTGTGCTGAAACCAATCAATGGGCTAACAGTGCCGGACTGGGCTGGTTGTTTTTTTCTGTGGTAGTTGTGTAGGAACCGGATCGGGAGCTGAGCTGTGCTGAGGGGTGCAGGTAAAGAGTAATGGCAGAGTAGAGAGATTTATTGCTGGCAGATGGCGTAACTCTCAGTGATAGTTTCTTTTGACCCCAGTTCAGAGATAGAGCAACGTATCCAACCCATTGACCCAGAAAAACTAACACTGAGTGACACTGACCTCCCATGCATACATCTTTTACTACTTGCTCCCTGTCTCATCAACTCTTGTCTATCTAGATTATCCTGTAAATGTATCCCTCCTCTCACTGCCTGAAGGAGAACGTGACTGCATTTTCTGCACCCACTGTAGCTGTACCACTCCTCTGTCACCACTCTTGTCTAAAAACCACAATTGGAGCCTAGAGGGAAAACAGGCAGGGTCGCCCTCCACTCGAAAGTTATAGAACAATCAAAAAGACCCTGTCCAGGGGCGTCAGCAAACGTCAGTGAGTCAGAAGAACAGTCATATAGTACTGATAACTACTAAAGCACCATACACTTCTTGTAGAGGTGCTACACTGCTATGCGCGCAGATCATAAAAACCCAACCACATTTCCTTGATAGAAAAACAACGAACACCCAGTCGTATGACCCAACTAGGTCTATCACAACACTCCACCTTCAAAGTGTGGAATCACATTTTCTTAAGAAAAAATGGGAGAAAACCAAGTGACACCTCACGGAAACACCACCAACGGGGTAACTTTCACCTGGACAGTGTTAGAGAAGGTGAAGGGTACCCCGTGAGAGCTTGTAACCCCTGTATAGGAGGTTTTTTAGGTACATTGAATACATGTAAACCTATCCGAGTAGCTTGGCGCCTTGTGGCGTTCGTGCTGTGTGTGTGTGTTCTACGTTAACTGCTATATCTTCTAAAACTGTGTGGGTGGGACTTGTGTGCACTCCATACCAATGGATAAAAATTGTTTAGCTTTCACGAATGAGCAAATAGCGGCCATTCTAGCAGGTCCCTCTCTATTATCAGATACCCCGCTACTAGGGACGACCCCAGTTAGGGAGGAATGGGATAGGCTTAGCACTCTGAAAAAGAAACAGGTCAGAATTGCTCTTCACGGAGCTTTAATGACCGAATATTATACTGCATGTGCAGCACCAGCTAGTCTTCTGGTAAGAATAGAGCCCCGGATATTCTTAGATGATACAAAATGTAGACTTGACTGGAGTTTCATTGCTAATAAGTACACAAGAGACTGGCTCATCCTGATCATTAGCACGGCTAAGAGATTAAGTGAAGAACTCCTAAAGGAAATCCTTGAGTTAGAAGAGACTATACAACGTGATAATACACTAGTTGACACTAAAGATCAGTTGCAAAGGATACAGGACGATCTATCTGAGTATCGTAATTACATGGTGACCCAGAAATTGAAAGGCCTTTCCCGCAATTTGGAGAGGTTCACCCATGAATGGGCTTTTCCTTATGTAAAGGACGAGTACTATCAGTCCCCACAAGAACAACCAACGTTCGCACGGCGTCAGAGAGGCCGAGGTGCAAGACAACAAGCACGACGCACCCCTAATCAGTGGACATTTGACAACAAGTCAAGTGAAGAGGAGGAAGGAGCACCCCAGGGAGGGCGTGTGAGATTCAACCAACAGAGTCGGAACAACGAGGATCTAGGGGCCCTGTTAAGGTCTTTTTTATCTCAGGGTCAAAAGAACAACTACCGCGGGGGAGGCCACCCAGGGAGAGGCAGAGGCAGAGGCAGAGGGAATCAGTCCAACCAACCCAACCAACAACGGCCACAATGGCAAGCCTTCTCACCCCGGGTAACCCGCAGCAGAGGCATGATGCAGAAATGAGTAACAATATCGTGGTGAATCTTTCTGACCATGTCTTGACAACGCAGGAAGAGCGAGAATTGAATAAAGGCCTTGGGTTTATTCCAACACCCACCCACGACTCCTTCAAATGTAGGATTGAATTCCATGAAACCATGAGGTGGATCAAACTTTAAAAAAAATTTAAGACAAGAAATCAGACGAGCAAACCTCTTTTGGTACCAATCTGAGAAAACCATCGACTTTCTGCCCCCCCCGCCTCGTCCATTGGCCCGGAGGTCATGGTATTTGAATCTTTAGTCCTATAAGATATTGACAAGATTGAGAAAAATCAAAAGTATACTCAGTATAGAAATATGTCTAGAGAAGACTGGGATGCAGTCAAGAGCCTCCAGAACAACGGTGCGCTCACGATCAAGTCAGCAGACAAAGGTGGGGCTATTGTCCTGCTGAATACTGCTGACTATGATGCCGAAGTATTGCGCTTACTCAGTGACCGGACCAACTATCAGCCCCTCAGTAAGGATCCCACTGAAGATTTGTTAAACACCATTCGCGAGATGGTAGGAACCGCGAAAGAGAAGAAATGGAAATGGATCACTGTGAAAGAGGCGGAGTTCCTAGTTAATACCAACTCTAGGACTCCGTCTTTTTACATACTTCCTAAGATACATAAGCCTACGCGCCCGCCACCGGGACGCCCTTTTGTGGCCGGAATCCAATCAGTTTTGGAACCGCTTTCTCAATACGCCGATTTCTTCCTAAGAGAATCGGTGGTAAACCAAAAATCTTTTGTGAAGGATACCACGGATATCCTCAATTGCCTTGAGGAAATACATTACAATCCCAGTGAAGAATTTTTTGTCACTATTGACATTGAATCCCTGTACACCTGCATACCCCAGGACGCGACGTTGGTGGCAGCAGCCCGCGCCCTGGGGGAGCAGGAATGGTTTTATGATACCACCCAGGCCTTTGTACTTCAATGTATTGAGCTGGCCCTGACAAGGAACTATTTCAGTTATAAGAACCAACTGTTCCTCCAGGTGTCGGGAACATCCATGGGGGCTACTATGGCTCCTAGCATAGCTTGCATTTATGTTGGCCAATTTGAGAATCATGTCATCTACCCCAACAGCAATCCCTTCCAGAGCAATCTCCGGCTCTGGAAGAGATATATAGATGACGTGTTGTGCATCTGGTCGGGGACGGAGGAGAATCTTCTCGCATTTTTGGAATGGCTTAACCAACAAGATGCCAATCTTAAATTCACATGGACTTTTGACAAACATAAAGCGGTGTATTTAGATCTGGACATTGAGTACAGTGAGAATAGGATCAACACCAGGGTACATCAAAAGCCCACTGATAGGAATTCCTTATTGTCCTATAACTCCTTCCATCCCAGGGCCCTAAGAGATAACTTGCCGGTGGGCCAGTTTCTGAGATACAGACGCAACTGCTCCTCTACAAACACCTTTTTGGAGCAGTCAGAGGATCTGGCGTCTAAATTGGTACAAAGGAATTATCCCAACAAGGTGGTCAGACAAGCCAAGAAGAGAGCTGTCAATACACCTAGAAGTGCATTGTTGGAAAAAGTTGCCAAGTAGAGGGATGAATGTATACCGGTGGTGATGACGTATGATCCGGTGGCAACCAAAATTAGACAATCTATTAGAAAGCACTGGTCATTGCTATCGAACAACGATTTCCACATGCCTCCTCCCAGATTTGCTTTTAAAAGAGCGGGCAACCTGAAGGACAAGTTGGTACACTCTCGAGTTCCCACTGAATCAAACAGTGTTTCTTCGACTGTCCCCAAAGGCCACTATCCCTGCGGCTCATGTTCCGTGTGTCCGCTAACCAAGAAAAGCACAAGTATGACCCTTAATTCAGGAAAAATATGGTACCTTAATCAGTTCAGTAACTGTAATTCCACCCAGGTGGTGTATAGACTGACGTGCCAATGTGGCTTACAATACATAGGGCTCACAACACGCAAAATCAAAGTGAGAGTGCAAGAACATCAAAGCACCATAAGGGCAGGCAAATTAACGACCAAGTTAGTACAACACTGCTTTACAGAGAAACACACTTTCACCTGGACAGTGTTAGAGAAGGTGAAGGGTACCCCTCAGAATGTCGAAAGAATCTTGCTCGCAAAGGAGGCACGCTGGATTTACAGTGAACAAACTGAGCAAGGGGGGTTGAATGAAATTATTGAATGGAACAAGATTAGGTTATGATCCATTCTGTCCTATATCTGTCCATTATAATGTTGCTATCATGTTCATACCTCTATCCCTTAACACTGTACATACTAGGCTCAGTGGGTAGATTGGTATGGAGTGACATTGGTTCCCCTCTAGGAGGTGTCTGAATGTGCATGGAGAGCCACTAAACTTCCTCTACCATCTTGGGAGCCCTCTAACCAGAGGCTTTGCACTATAGCTCTTAGTGTGAGTGACTAGCTTAAGATGGCCGCCGCGGGCGATATGGTGTTTATGGGCTCATTGGGTCCGCCCGCGGTCGGTTGAAGGACCGTGTAAAACAACTGCAGGTTTATCCAGACTTACTGGTCTGTACTCCAAGACCGGCACCCCGCTTAGGTGTGGTTTATCACATATAGAGGCATTTTTGAACACTCCAAGATGGCCGCCCCGTGTTCCCGGGTTCTCCATGTGACAACCGGCATTGGGTGGGGTTAACCGCCGGAGGTTATCAGTCGGGCGGAGACCCACAGACTGAATGGATGAGATATCACGCTCCGTCTGAGCGTTCACGGTGAGGAGTATCAGGGCGAGTGGGGAATGAGTGCGAGTTGAAGCAGTATCTATATCATGCGCATATCCCTACAGAGAACTAACTGATAGCCTGGCTGATATTACAACTCATCGGGTGAAATTACAACTCGTAATGTGACAGCTTTCGTCAGATGTACTGCATGAATTGCACGGCCCGTCACGGTGGTTGATGGGTCAGGCATGACAGAATGCCGGTTGCCACACTGTCTATAGCCGTGACGCCTACATTTACTCTAGCGTCTCACGGACTTTCATTTTAGGGCAGTGGTGTACATACGAGTGGGATGCACACCGTTTTTAAGGGTTCTGCAAATTGGAATTGAGTACAGAGAATTTCACTGTAGCGCTGGGTGTTATTTTAAAGGGTGCTTGAATTGGTGGCACCTAGCTTTGAGTATGAAAGGAGATGTCAAGACCTACCATCCCAAATGCTTTGTGGTGGTGATGCAGCTGGATTGTTGTGTACCTGGTGAAAATGGACCTTGATACGCGGTATGGGTCTAACGTTTTGTGTCCGTGTTTTGTCCCAGTAGACAGCTATTGGCTTAAGTGACTGTAGGACCTCACGTTCGGAGTTCTACGGATCTCTTCCATGCCTTAGGCAACCGGTATGATCAACCAGGTGGTCTCTGGGTAAATATAAATATATTTTCACACTAAACTCGGTCAGTACTTCCAATTGTCCTATGGGTTTACATGTTTTTAACTATTTTCTTGACCTGTTTTCCTTGGCAGTAAACAAAGAACAAGTGTCCAAAGTTGAGTGGCAGCATACTGTGCAGCCCTGATGAAACTGCCCTACAGTATTTGGCAGTGAAACATGTCGGCACTGGCACTAGGTAATGGTGTGCATGACTAGCTACCAGCCTTTTTACTGATACAGCATCTAAACTTTTTCCCTATGAATAACGTTGATTAAGGGAACTAGGTGCTGTATGTTTTATGCACCTCTGTATGTTATATGTTTGTCACATATTTGTGTTGTTTGTGTTTGGACACCTTTTCTCTTTTTCTTTGAGGACCAAGTGAATACCGATGATGAGACAGGGGCTTGTCTGGAAATTACATACCAGTTACCCCGTTGGTGGTGTTTCCGTGAGGTGTCACTTGGTTTTCTCACATTTTTTCTTAAGAAAATGTGATTCCACACTTTGAAGGTGGAGTGTTGTGATAGACCTACTTGGGTCATACGACTGAGTGTTCGTTGTTTTTCTGTCAAGGAAATGTGGTTGGTTTTTTATGATCTGGGCGCATAGCAGTGTAGCACCTCTACAAGAAGTGTATGGTGCTTTAGTAGTTATCAGTACTATATGACTTTTCTTCTGACTCACTGACGTTTGCTGACGCCCCTGGACAGGGTCTTTTTGATTGTTCTACCACTCTTGTCTAGCCTGTGCCCACCAGTGACTGCACGCATTGTGTTTTCCCAGCCAACTGCTTTCCTCTGTAAGTGCTCCTCATGGATGTTTACAGCCACATAAGAGTACAACTGCAGCTGCCCTGAAACCACTGCAATGTCCTGGACACCTCCCAATCCTGATTACGCAGCAACCGCAGCACCGAGACCACTCTACTCGCCGCCACAGACGACATCAGCCCCCTCCTCGACCAGGGCAAAACGGCATCCCTCATCCTCCTGGACCTCATGAGAGTCTTCAACACCATCTCCTACTGCACGCTAGCCACCAGACTCCACAACACTGGCATCTGCAGCAAGGCCCTCGGCTGGATATGCTCATTCCTCACTGGTAGAACTCAGCGATTCAGACTCCTGCCCTACCTCTCGGAACTGACAGAGACCAACTGTGGAGTGCCCCAGGCCCCCTTACTCAGCTCCACCCTCTTCAACGTCTAAATGCCCCCGCTAGCAACTATCATCAGGAACAATGGGTTTAACATTGTCTCTTACGCCAACGACACCCACCTTATCCTCTCCCTCACCAACAAACCCAACATCACCAAACACAACTTCCAAGAAGGAATGAAAGCTGTCACCACCTGGATTAAGAACAGCTCCATGAAACTCAACTCAGAGAAAACAGAAGTCCTCATTATTGGTGCCAACCCCTCTACATGGGACGACTCCTGTGGCCTGCCAACCTCGGAAATCCCCCCACCCAAACAAACCACATATATCCCTGGAATCATACTAGAATCATAACTCATAATGAACCACCAGATCAACGCCATATCATCAACCTGCTTCAACTCCCTCTGCATGCTTTGAAAGATGTTCAGATGGATCCCATCCAAATCCAGAAAAATTGTCACATGCACTCTCATCGGTAGCAGACTGGACTACGGAAACACTCTCTATGCCGGAATCAACAAGAAACTCCTTTGCAGACACCAAACCGTCCAGAACGCCACAGCCAGGCTGATCTTCGACATCCCCGCAGCAGCCACATCACCTAACACCTCAGCAATCTCCACTGGCTACTAGTCGAAAGAAGAATAACCTTCAAACTCCTCACCCACACATACAAGACCCTTCAAAACACCGGACCAACATACCTGAACAACCGCCTCTCCTTTCACGCATTCAAGAGACACATCCAGTCAGCCGACCTCTCTCTGGCCACCATCCCTTGCATCTACAAGACCAGAAACGTAGGAAAATCCTTTTCCTACCTCACAGCCAAGGTGTTGAACGACCTCTGTCAAGCCCCCATACGGATGTATGATGATACAACGCGTACCATCACAATTGCGGTTTTGACAACGCAAGTTGTTACATCAACTTGTGATGGAGGGTGCTAGACTTAGGAATAGTGTGAATTACTATTCCAACTCCAGTCTATGTACAGTAGGGAAGGTGTTGGAATAGTAATTCACACTATTCCTTAGTCTAGAGCGCCCTCCAGTGCAAGTCGATGTAACAACTTGCGTTAAAACCAACATGTAATCATACCGCGTTGTGATGGTACGTGTTAAAGGATGTTTCCCCCCACACTGCCCCAAGTCAGGATGGACCTCAAGACCTGGCTCTTCAGATGAAGCCAGCACCTAACGGAGCCACCATCCACCCCCCAGTGCCTTGAGAACCTCACTGGTGACTATCTGCACTTTACCAAACCTGATTGATTGATTGAATAATGATCTATTGTCCCAGCAGATTGGCAATTTCACCTTCTGCTCATCTACTCTTCATGGCTGCCTGCATCACCTGGCTGCACCCCCTCAGAAATGTCTCAAAGTCTGCTTCGACTGCCTTTTTTTCCTCCCATCTGCAACATTTTCCTAATGACACACATCTGTGAGTCTCCCTCCTATCTGAACCAATAATTACATTGATCTCTAACTTCATTTCCTGTCTGATTCCACCTGGCTGTGACTTTATCCCCTGTTAGTCTTCTTCCAAGTGTTGCTGCCGTCCCTATCTTCCTGCACGCACTCAGAAGACTACATATCAGTCAATCTTAACCCACCCATTAGTGCACCACTGTTGTTTTGCTCCCACGTGTTACTGCACCTACTTACCTGTCTGGACCTTCTTTGCATGTTAGCGCTCACCTATGTCTGTTCCTCCTGATCGGCCCGCCTGCAACTGAACCCATTTTGCTCTGGTCCCAATTGTAAGGCACCCCCTATTTACACCACATCTCCTTCCTGCTTTGCATTCACATGCAAACAATGCTGCCTTACAGTGGCCAACTTTCTGTTATGACTTTGCAGGACACATGCTTGCATGGAGACTCATTGCATGCATGGAGATAATCTATAAAGTAATATCAGCAGAGGTTTGTTGTGTGGCGGTGGGTCTATAAATCACAGAGTTCAATTTGGGGGTTTCATTCCATTAACAGCTTTGCTAATCAGGCCCTTTTAAAAGACATAACCAGTCTCATATAGTGTGCATCAAGGGTGTTTATAGCGTCCTCCTGTATATAATTTACAATCCACTACCACCACCGGAGTACACCTCAAATGCTTATTATTGCCACCTTTGGAGATAAAAGTTACCAGCATAAATAGCTCTGTTATCCAAAATATAATGAAATAGTAGTAAGCACTAAAACACCAATGTTAACAGTTTCCACCACTCATACCGAAGATTGACCTAGTATTGCCCCACAACCCAAAAGAAAGGTTCTAATTATATCCTTCAGCACTTTTACCATTATATGACAATATGGGGAAACACTAAAAACATGAACAATACAGGGAAGAAAAGCAATAAATAAAACACTTTGATCGGACCGTTACAAGAGGTGCATTTCACTAGAGTGGAGATATACTACCACAAAACACTGAGAAAAGACGACCCAAGGTGTAATGCAGCACTATCTTTATTACGTGAGTTATCTGGCAGAAGGGGACCCCAGAAAACACAAAACACATTTGTCTATACTTTCTTGGAAAAAAGGCTTATCATCTTTAGAGTGTTGCAGCAAGAGGCATTCAAGGGCAGACCTATGGGTAATGCTGCTCTAGCAGAAATGTGTGCGCTGAAGGTCAGTCTTAAATGGAAGTATACTGACATAGCTTTTCATCTTGCAGAGGCCGAAAAACCTGTGCCTTGGTATTGGGCAATGGAGGGGGAGGGGGTGCACTGTTATTTGAAGCATTCGTTTTTTTCCTGAACTTTTCAGCAAAGGCTGTGTGGAACAAGATACTATTTCTATCATGGGTTGCAAGTGTGGTTCGTGGGTGGGTGTGTGTGTTCCTGTGTGTGTGTGTGTGTGTGTGTGTGTGTGTGCTACACTGTCTTTCTTCATGTATATCTCTCCCATTGCTTTTGATTAGTGAACCCCGTCTGTCCTTACCAAGTTCTCTGTTCTCACTGCATCTATCACAGCTCCTATCTCGTGTTGGGGAAGGTGAATGGGGTAGCTGTTGATTCTCCCCTCCCACAACCCTCATTACCTCCCACAACATCTTTCTGTCACCCAGTGATTATCCACACTGTCTCCTCCCTCTGTGTTCCTTTGATCCCCACTTTTTCTTTAATGCCCATAGACACAGATTTGGAGCTTAGTTCCTACCTATTTGGTTTTTTTGTTACCAAAAAGGCAAAGCTATCCACACAATTCCGCACCACACATTTGCAATATACACCACTCAATTCAAAACCAAACCACATTATTCAACTCAACAACAGAATTACTCAGCACAATATATCCAATCCACACCACAAAATTCCACACCATTCTACAAAATTCAACAGCACGCCACTTAATTAAACTCCACTACACCCCATTCCACAACACAAAAAAATTCCACATAATTATTACACTCCATAACTCTCAATCACACTCCACATAAGTTCAATGCACTCAATACCACATAACTACTAGCCACATACTTCCACTACACACCATGCCACATAATTCTGCTACATTCATCCAGTCCAGACCATACAATTCCACACCACACAATTCCACAACTAACAATTCCAATCCAACCCACAAAATTCTGCTAAACCACACATACATACACTCCATAACACATGGGTAAAATACATTGTCATTTACAATGCCAATAGCTCTAACTCAATCAAACGTAAGATCTAATGAATTTCCAATGCTTGATTGAAATGCTGGCACCATAACCTTACTGAGTAAACCCTCACCTATGTTGTAGTACTAACAGTATTAAGGAAAGTAGTAGGTGCTTATTTTGAAACAATACTACGATTTTCATAAACATACAGTACAGTCTAGATCAAGATCAATTACAACATAAAACACTTAAACGTTCTAAAAAGAAAAAATTTGTGGGAGCATGGCCAAGATGGCAGAGGAGAAGTATGATTTGCTTGTCCCTTCAGCCAGCTCTCCAACATCAAACCTTACCTGTGGTTACAACAGAGAGCATCCAGGGATGAGTGCCCCAATGAGATGTGCATTGAACAGAGTAGTAGCAAGGAAAATGAAACCTCCTAAAAACATACAGTGAGGGCGGCACCGGGTTTGGGACGCAGTTAAGGACTAAGCTGGCATGGCCTGGCTGAGTGGGTGACATCTGCACGCTGTTGAGGCAGGAGAATGCTGCTTGGAGGCAAAGGCTCACTCCTGGGTCGATAAGAGCAGCTGCACTGAATAAAACTCTTTCTCATGCGAACAGGGTGGCCTCCAGGTGGTTCCATAACTTATGAAGCCTACTGGAGCATTCCTGATTTCAGAAGCCTCTTAGCACAGCATCTGCATGTCACAGCAAAGGCACTCATTGAAAAGTGCCTCAAGGACACTTTCAGTGAGTACAAGTGGGGAGGTATGCGAAGTGGGGAAAACTACTCATGGAACTTGTTAGACCTAGCACCATTGGTGTGGGTATCCCTTACATTTTTTGCCTTTCACTCCTGTGCTTTGCTGTGTGTTAGACTCCATTTTTGCTGGTCTAGATGCTTTGGGCACTTCGCCACTGCTGTTCAGTGCCAAAATGCAAGTGCTCTCTCTATAAATTATTGTTATGGATTAGTGATTCCATGATTAGCTTATTTGATTTACTTGTCAGACACTAGTACAGTGCACTATGAGTGCCCAGGGCCTGTAAATCAATGCTGCTGGTGGGCCTGCAACACTGATTGTGCCACCCACAGAAGCAGATTGTAAAATGTGACTCAGACCTGCCATTGCAAAGCGTGTGTGCAGTCTGGGACTGCCATGTCCAGTCCCTAATCCTTCCCTTTTCTACATATTAGTCACCCCTAAGGTAGGCCCAAGGTACCCCTATGTGAAAGGTAGGACATGCCCTGATGTGTGTGGCATGTCCTGATAGTGAAAAACGGCCAATTTCGTTTTTCACTATTGCAAAGTCATCTGTTCCCATAGGACAGAATGGGGACTTTGTTTATTACATCTTATAAACATAACTGATCCTGGGAACAAGATAGAAAAGTAAAGTTTAGTATGCCTGAACTCAGAATGTTAAAGTGCATCTTTTAGTGAGGGTGATTTTTACATTCTATGTTTGAAAATACCACTTTTAGAAAGTAGGTATTTTCTTGCCTAACCATCCAGTGTGCCTCTGCTAGGTTTGTGTATTGCATGTATTTTGGATGATAGGGGCTAGAGAGAAGTCGGATGATTCAGGGCTGGGCTGAATAGGTCTGGTCTGAATTTGCAGTGTTGGGAGGAGTAGCACGTTTCACCTGAGTAGAGCTGTGCCTGCCTTCCAAAATGACAGCTCCACCCCCTGTGGCATGTCTGGAGACAGTGCACACACTTAAAATGGAGGTTGTTGTGCACTTGCAAAGTGCCCCACCGAACTGGTTTTAGCTGGGTCCAGACACTCTGCCTTCAGAAAACACCAAATTTTTGGGGTATAAAAAGAGGGGCCCAGACTCTAGACTTTTAAATCACTTCTGGGAAATCAAGAGGAACCTTTGCCAAGGAGAAAAGTGGATAAGCTGAGGAGGTATACTGGCCCTGTGTTGTTTGCTGTCTCGGGTTGGCCTGCAGTGCCTGCTTGCTGCCAAGGAAAGGAGAAAGAGGACTTTGCTTTGTCACCTGCTTGAGGAAAAGATCTCCAAGGACTTGAAACTGAACTTGCCGCCTGTTCTGAAGTCTCAGGGACACAAAGACTTACCCACCCTGAATTTCCTTGCTGCGAATTCCAACATGCATAGAGGTACCTGCTGCTGTTTAGGACCTCTAGAGACCTATTTTCGCTAGGAGGTGGAAAATCGATGCAACATCAAAGAAGCATGGCGTATCTGCACCTGTTTTCCGACACATCACTGAATAAACCGTCGCAGCGCCTGCCGCGGCTTGAGAAATCACCGCACAACGCATCGGGTGCAACGATCTCGGAAGTCCGAGATCACTGCACCGATTCCATCACAAGCCTGCTGTGGGGCTGCATGACACCACGCATCGTACCGGATCGACACATCGCATCTAGATGCCAAGACAGTCGCATTTTTGGGGGCCGCAGTAAGAAACAGACGCATCAACTTCCCAAGCAGTAAGAAAACAACGCATCACCTCCTCTCCGGTAAGGAACGGACGCATCAACTCCCCTGCGCTGCAAGGAGCAAGGAATCAACGCAATACCTTCCCTGAGTGTAAGGAACCAACGCATCACCTTCTCCGCTGCCATTTTGTTTGTTTTGAGTGATGCATCTAAGGTACTTTGTGAGAAAAGTGTTGCATTTATAACTTGCTTTAAACTGAACTATTTCTACCATTTGAAATCCTTATTTTTAATACTGTATTGTGGAGGCCCAGGGCTGGTACTGGCACATCTGTCAATTTGTCTAGTTTCTCTAGATTCCTGAGGTTCATTACAGCAGATAGAGTGTGATGTATTCCTATAGGTTCTGTATCGATCCCCCTATTCCTGACCCTGTTCTGGTTAACAAGTTAACTAGCAGCCATCCCATGATGCAGAAACCGTTATCTGATTAAGCCACACCACGGCACAGGAACGTGTTATCTGATTAGGTCATAACGCTTGCCATCTAATTAGACAAGCGATATTCCTCCAGCCCCTGATAAGGCATACGGAGTTCTCAAAACAAATCAAACCTATGACAACCTGGGAAAAACCCTGCGGCCATTGTTTTGATTTCATCGAGAACTTCAGCAAAAGAATGTGCTAACGACCAAGTCGTATGACATCCTTATTGACGTATCTATGTCCATCCTTACGTCAATCTCGGCACCTTACAGGTATAAATATTACCGGTATTGCCTTAAGCAAACACACGCGGTGGTGACGAGATCGGAGCAGCCAGACTTGCCGAAGCCCAGAGCAGAGCAGACCCCGCTGGCGCAGCCCCGCCTTCCTGACGCGCTGAGAACGAGACGCTGCTTTCTCCTGCCGAGAAATCCAGCTCCGGTGCTTCCGAGCAGCCCTCGCAGGCAGCTTGGAATATCGAGACCAGAGACGAGAGATACCATCCCTCATTCATCCAAGATTCCAGGTACAGAACTGAATAACCCCTTGCAGAGAATTCTTGAGTCAGTCACTTGGCAAAACAAACTTAACTTAAACTGCTACTTTCTATTCCCTCCCACGTATTAGGCTTAGGTCAGGTACACCGGGGTAGGCGTAGTTAGAAACACCAGTTGAGTACGATTAGTCAAATGTATATGTGTATGTATCTATTTTATCCATTTTAAACCTGCATATGGCTTAGAAACCATATCAATGTTTTTACAGTATTATTTCATACTTCTGCTTTTATTGTATGCACTTTACTTAACGATAAGTATTTCGATAATATCGATCCATTTCTCTTGTATGAGAAAAGAGACTGATCAATAAATACCATCTTTTATTGAACACGCCCGTCTCTTCCTTTTCTCTACAATCTGGTGAGACTAAGAATGCGCGTACTGACTGAGTAAAATAAGTTGTCTTTTGTTTTCACACGACTCTAGAGATACACTCTTGATTAGGGGAGAGCAAAGTTGTCATGTTCTATGGTTGTCAGAAACTAAATCCCTTCTTGTCTATTCAGGGAGGTTCAACTCCTCCTTGCCTATTCGAGAAAGTTTCTAGTGAACTCTGAGCTAGCTGGCAAACCCAAAACTTTAAGTCTAATATCGACAGTAGAAGACCTAGTTAACGTCTGGTCTAGGCCTATACTATTGAAGGTATTATTCCAATGCGCAGAGCCTATTGGGATAATAGGAACTACACTACATGGCGCCCAAACGTTTGGAAAGGCGATAAAACTAACGCAAGACATTAGAGTAACTCAGTCGTGCTTTTTCACTCAGACCCCTTTTTTCCCATAATCCTCCAAAGACGTCTGGAGTGGGTGAAAGGTAATATCCGCCAAACCTCGCAGGAGGAAACTCCTATGTATGGTTCTTGGTTTAGTCAACGTTGAAGGATACACTGTTCCAAAATATTGTGCATCTAATCTTTGTTTCCATAAGAAACCTGATCTGCAAACAAACGGAATAACCTTCTGGACAGTACAATGTCAGACAGTGAAGGAGAAAGAGAGGCAGCTAGAATTGCAGCTGAACTCGTAGCAGCTGATAATGCTATGCAAGAAACAGACCCGAATATAATACTCATCGCGGTCAACATAAGAAAATCTATAACTTTAAAACTTATAGAAAATGGACTGACACCTAGAGGTGGCACAGTCATATTCGTAATAGAGGCACAAGAATATCGGCAGACAGAGGTGTTCTATTCATGGATACACTTTCCAGCAGCAAACGCTGTAACAAAGGTCTTCCACTATTACAAAACAGAGGAACCTCCTAATGAGTACACTCCTTTCGAGGAGGTGGAAGTACCACTTAAATTTCAAGAGCACCTGCTCTTGTTTAATGGCGCCCTAAAACATAATAATCACATCACCAGGCTCGGTCCATTAGGTAGACCAGGAGCAACGTGGCCGGTCCTAGCCGGATACACACCACATCCAGACATCGATGGGATGTCTGCAGCAAACCTTTTAATACAACTAAAACAATTAATAAAAGTACATAGACAATTAGTCCAATATGTAATGCGGACTTCAACAATCCAACCAGCAATTAAAATTCCACAGCTGACCCCTCATCAGGGGAACACAAATAAAATTACACCACAGAACATACAATCCTGCCTGGGTAAAGTACCAGCTAAACGGGAACAAATACCATTCTGGTTAGCACAAAAAATCACCCAAATAGAGGCGGTGTTTCCAGACACCACCCCGTTAGAAAAACACAGGATTCTGACTATTTGTCTTCCAATGGGAATCGCACCACACGTGGAGGACTGTGACACTTGGGGTACAGTCTTTGCTTCCATTTACACAAAAACGCATGGTGTTCCATCCATCTCGGTAATACCAGATGTGCTAAAACAAATTCAAGATGAATACGGTCCAGAACCCGCTTTAACTCTGGGTATGAAATTACTAAAAGACTTCAAGCAGGTCTCGGCAATACTATTAGCCAACATAAAGGGAGAAGCAGCAAACGTGGCGATCCGCCAAAGGTTAAAAGAAACAGATATAGCAGACCAACCAGCTGAAATTGCCAGAATTATAGAAAAATCCTATGAGGAACTAGGTAGAGATAGTTTAGGTGGAATACCAGTAAAACCCCGACTGATTGAAAGTCCTGAAAAAGTATTTTTTAATAATAATTTAACATCACAAAAAAAGAGCTGGGATGGAAACAAACAATCCAATCGTAAAGAAAAGAAATTCCAGTCCAGAGGAAGGTCTCCTCGGTGGAGAGAAAAATCTCCAAACCAAGGACACAGGTCTCCCCAAAGTGAGCCCTCTGGGGAAAAAATACAACCTTAGAAATAGGGATAATATAAAGAAACCTGATAGATATCAAGAAATTGATACACGCCCCTCTCAATCTTTTCAGACTTCCTCGCAGAAATCGGAAAGAAGAGGACGATCAGAACAAAGAGAAGAGCACGTCAAGTCCAAAGACAAGGAACCTGCTCATCTAAAAAAGAAATTACAATTTCCAAAAAAGAAGGTAGCCAGTATTAAAGTAGTTAACAATGCCGAGAATACTGAGGACACAACTGAAAAACGGAGAATGGGCTCAGACAATGCTAGACAGCGCAGCAGAAGTGAGCATAGCTCGCAAAGTCCTTATGAATCATCTGGAGACAGTGGACACGAATGAATACCTTCAAGTGGAAACTGCAGACACCAGAGTTAGCAAACCTCACATAATATATGAAATAACTTTACGTATAGAAGGGGATAAGACTAGAAAAATAAGGGGACTATTTAGGGATAATCTTTCCAAGGGCTATGACATCCTTCTAGCTGAAAAAGACTGGCCAACAGAGTTTGTCAGGGACTGCCCTCATGGCGAAGAAATAATTATGCCTGCCTTCTCAAATCATATCCCAATTCATAAAAAATATACACTTGCAAGAAAGTGGGCAGTAGCTCAAGCTCCTGCTTTATATAAAAATCATGTAGGATGGGATGAGGACTCTCCTCCTCACAAAATCCAGTTAAAATCACAACCTACTGCACAGAGACAGTATCCAATTAAGCAAGAAGCTAAAAAACAGGTAAAAGAAATCCTAGATCAATTAGAATACCAGGGGGTGATTGAAACTTGCACCTCACAAATGAACAACCCTTTGTTTCCTGTCTCCAAACCAGACAATTCATATCGTCTAGTTTTGGATTACAGACACCTTAACTCATGTTGCAAAACTTTTGCAGTGCAAAACTCGCATAGTGCAGCGCTAATGAATAACATAGTGCGCAAAAAATACAAAACAACATTAGACATCTCTAATGGATTCTTTTGTCAAAATATAGCACCAGAGAGCAGATATTTGTCCGCGTTCTCAATAAATGGCGCTCAAAAACAATTCTGTTGGTTACCCCAAGGGTTCAAGAACAGCCCAGGATTATTCTCAGCGAGAGTAACAGATTTACTACAAACCTATGATGACGAAGCATTATCTTATGTCGACGACATATACCTAACAGATGATGACTTGGATACTCACTTGAAGAGAGTGAACACCATAATACTTGGGTTCGCAGCAGAGGGTTACAAATTCAACTTTAAAAAATCCAGAATTGCCCATCTAACAGTCCTGTTCTTAGGATATGAATTATCAAGTGAAGGCAAAAGCCTGGCTGACAATTTCCTAGAGAAATGTGCCGTACTCCAAGCACCTAGAACACTAAAAAACCTACAGTCAATTCTAGGCTTCCTAAATTTCGGAAGAACATACATCGCAAATTACGCAGAAAGGGTCAAACCCCTTTATGATCTAATAAAACCAGATTTTAAAAGAACCAATTGGACTCAAATACACACAGAAATTCTGAGATCCTTACAAACAGACATGTTAATTAAAACAAAATTAGAAACACGTGATAACACACGCAATCTTGTGATTCGAGTCATCCCAGGAAGATGCGGATTCACATACCTGATCTCTAATGAGGGAGAAAAGGTACCAATTGCATTCAAAACACACTTGTACACAGAAGCTGAAAAGAAGTTCAGCATTAAAGAAAACATTGTTCATGCAGTTCAAACCGCAATAGCTAAAGAAAAAGATAAAGCTGACGGTAGACGTATCACAGTCAGAACAGCAGAATCAGCCTTTGAGGCATTAACAACCCCGTATAATTTACCAACAACAGCATTGAATCCAAAGTGGATACAATGGGTGAATTCAATTACAACGGACAAAGTATACTACTACTTTGATCCAGAACTAAAGGAATTAAAAAATCTAGAATATGAAAGAATATTCCCTCTGCCAACCGACATTCTGCCTTTACGACAGTACGCTTGTGTAATCTATACAGACGGACATGCCCAACCCTCCGTTTGGGGAGAACAAGCATACAACCCCACATGTGAGATTACAAAAGAAGTGTGGCGCGGAGGTAAACTAAGACCTCTATTAACAAAAACACACTCAGTAGAAACTAATTCAGAACAACAGACTGAAATAATAGCATTGAAAATGGCGCTAGATAATGCAGATCACGAATTCCCGACACTTATAGTGTCCGATTCATATTACTGCGTCAAATCATATAACAACAATTTGCAGAAATGGATTCAAAACGGTTACAAAGATGACACAGGTGCAACAATAAAGCAAAAACTGCTTTGGGAACAAATAGTTCTGTTACAAAAAGAACTACCAAAGACTCACGTGATACATACACTGAGTCATCAGCGTGATGGCGTTCACGTTGCAGGGAATTCATTGGCTGAGACAGCCACAGCGGTAGCAACTAAATCGGCTTCCGTAGCTAGAAAAAAGCGTACAATGAAATACATTGACGGTGAAACAGTGCTTGCGGTGAAAACGTCATCAAAAGGCGACTGCTCAGCGCTACCGATCAATTATCCACTCAATTATACATACATAATCGATGCAAACTCCGTCCCTTTTGCTCGAATCCCTGGAGTGGGGGATAGAGTAATTCCAAACATGGACAGGAGAACTTTGTTAATTGCAGACGCACATATGGGCGAGGGTCTCAGACACCTCAAACTAAAAGATTCTCTGGAAGAACTACAATCAGTGTACTGGTGGCCAGGCATGAGCCTGCATCATCACATTTTTGTAAAAAAATGCCCGGACTGCAACAGAGATCGCAGCGGCGAGAGAAACGGTGTAATACCATGGCGTTTCACTCAAGAAGGGCTAAGCAATAATCAATAAGACCAGTATAAATAAGGCGTCCTATTAACAAACAAAGACTAGTTTCCACTTATAAGGTTGACCCCAGCACTCGGCTGACGTCGGGACTGTTATACAAAGATTTGCGAGTCTAAATGGCATATACGCTAGGAGCATGCTACGTTTGACCAATGTTTTCACTTTAGCCCTCAAGCTTGTGGGGAAGCACGGCCAAATGAGCATAGCGAAGCGGGATTCTTCTCACTTCCTTTCTGAGGGATACGGGATGGTGTAAAGGAAAAACCAAGGCATAAAGCTATCTATAACGGAAAGGATATTAGGTTCGGGAGCTGGGTGGGTCAAACATCTAATAAGTGTCCAACGTAGTCTAAACAACCTGCCAAGATATTCTCTGAAGGGATTCAGTCCGTACGAATTATTGTTTGGAACTAGGATGTTAGTCTTAGATCTTGACAGTCAGACTTCAGTGGTAAAGGAAAAAAGCTTTGATATCAAAGATCGTTTGGCTATTTTGCAGGACTTAAACAAAACAAGAAAAGACCTGAGCAACATAAAGTTGAAACAGCAGCCAACAACCACTGAAGAACCACCACCTGTCCCAGCAAGACCTGTCTGGATTCCAAAAGTCGGGGATCTAGTCAGAGAAAAGATCGTGGTAAAGAAGGAATTTGGGCCTTCTTACAGAAAAGCAGTTCCTGTCTTGTCTATCAACGGGACAAGATCAGTTGTACTACCGCCGCTTGCTGGTAAAAAGGAGAACCGAGTTGTATCCATCGACCTGGTAAAACCACAATCATGTGGCCGATAACAAACAGTAGGCCAAGTGGACTCCCGATAAGTAGTAGAACACCAAGATTTGCTACCAATACAGAGGTCCTAACTAAGAGGCTAATCACATTCGAAACGCCTACAGAAGAACAACAAGGACTGTGCAGCAATGCAATGGAACTTAAACCTCTGAAAACCCAAATAAAAACATTTAGTAGAGACACACCAACCTACAATGAAGTAACAAACGAATATGCAAGAAACAGTAATCCTGAAGCAATTGGAACAATTGACAGAACTGCATCCGGCTACTTCATAAACTTCGATGATTCCTCTGAAGACCTAAGTGAATCAAAAACACAGCCATCAACAAAAACCTTTAAAGATAAAGCTAAAGAACTTTTGAAACAACTGAAAGAAACATATCTAATTTCTCCATGGATTGAATTTTGGGTGGGTTTTGGTGCATTTATCCTCATACTTTGGCTCATCATGGTACTAACTTTGGGACGCTTCATTGAGGGAAAATATGCTAAAATGGACACAGCAAGTCAGAAAATAAACTTGATCCTCAAGCCACACACATCTTCACACGTCGAGAAAAGAGAACTTTCTTCAGTCAACTTCACAGCCAATCCTATACCGGGTGGGGTAGCATGGGACAATACTGACTACGAAATTTATGGTCCGGTTGAGATCCTGAAATATCCACACCAAATCAAGATCTCGTTGAGTGACTTTGTAGTCAAGTCAAAAGAAACTTTATTTCGATTGAATTTACAATCATAAAAGTACATTAAAAACAAATAATTACAACAATTTGCTGAAGAGTACTTGACACTATGGATCAATGCATTGGAAAAATCGTTGAAAAATCATCTATACAGTGTCACTCTGTAAGGGGATAAAATAGCAGGTTATTCATACAAAACTGAATAAAGTCTTATGATGCAGTAACCAATAGTTGGGAATGAATTTTCAAACATGCTTTAAGGAAGCAAGCTACAGATTTTGCGGCAGACGGGGTATCTAGGTACTGAAGTGCCAAAAGAGCAGGTCTGCATCTTCTCAGACCCAATTGTCGGAGAAGTGGAACCAGCCAGCGTTTACGCGGAGGCTCATAAAAGCTGCAAAAAAAGGTTACATGTAAAGTAGACTGGCGGGAACAACCATCACAAGGACAGCTAACTAATTCGGGTGACCAATCAGAGGGCTCAGGAAGTGAAACCAGACGATAGAATAGATCAAATCGGAATCTAGTTAAGACATATCTATCATAATTTGACAAGTAGAATGACAGATAAGGTTGAATGCCGTAGGAGGATTGTATCGTCATTAAGTGAACGTTTGATTGTTTGCCAATTTCGGAACACATACGTAGGTCTCTTAAATGGGCAACACACATATTCTTCAAAGTTTTTCTTGATATAGCCATTAGTGAGACAGGGTCAGTGAAGAATGTTAAACAATTCAGATCACTCAAGAATTTAAAAACATATGATAGGCAGGGAATCTTTTTCCAGTAGGTCAACGTAAGACAGTCAGTTATTAATGACCTAGTAAGGAGACATTGCTCCTGAGTCCATATACGATGCCAAAGGAGAATCGGTTGGTATCTAATGATGTCAATAAGATACTCCCAACCAAGCTCCATGTGAGTACCGTAAGTAGAAGCACTTCGAGGAAGGGCTAGTATATATTTCAAAAAATCGTTTTCAATTATTTGAAGCGCATTAGCGGGCGTATAGCCCCATACCCCCGCTCCATAAGTGGCCACACTCATACATTTAGCTTGGTACATTTTCAAAATTACGGCAGGGGCAGGCTTGCCCAACTTCCTTGAAAACGAAGTCAGAGCCGAAGTTGCGCGCTGGAACTGTAGCTTCTTACTGGAAGTGGCAGGTTTCCAGGACAAATGGTTGTCAATAAGAATCCCTAGATATGGATATGTTTTAGCAGTTTCTAACCTAGTCTTATCTATAAAAAGAGGTTTGCATTGCTGGGCTTTCTTGCCAGTACACCTAACAAAGGTCTTGGACTTATTTACTTTAAGTCCAAGAGAGAGCATGTATTGGCAGTACTTGTCCAGTTGAATCTGGAGCTGATTCGGTGTCCTTGCCAGAATAACAGAGTCATCTGCATATAATAATGCAGGGATCGGCCGGGTGTTTATGCAGGGGAGGTCTTTGTTGTCTACCAGCATCGCTTGCTCCAACCCGTTTGTGTAGATGTTAAATAAGAATGGAGCAAGGACGCACCCCTGTCTAACGCCTTTTGCAATACCAAATGATTCCGAAAGCTCTCCATTGATGCCGTATCTCACACATGCTTTTGCATCCGTGTATAGCTCTCGGAGAAATTTCAAAAGTGCAGGATCTACGCCCAAATTGCTCAAAATCTCCCACAACTTGGAATGAATTACGCAGTCAAATGCGGAACTCAAGTCCACATAGACCAGATAGAGATTACCGCCTTTAGCCCAGGCGTATTTGCCCATGAGCAGAGTCAAATTAAGGGCCTGTTCGACAGTACCCAATCCCTCCTGGAAACCGAACTGGAGGTCGGTTAAGATCTTATTCTCCGTGGCCCAGTCCCGGAGACGTTCTAAAATTAGTCTACCGGCGACCTTGCCCAGAGAATCCAGGAGGGAAATGGGTCTGTAGCAGGCTGGGTTATCGCGATCTCCCTTTTTGAATATGGGTAAGAGCACAGAAGTGGACCAAGAATCAATAAGGCCAATCTGGGAAACTGCGGACATAACCTGTGTAACGATTGGGGACCATAAGTCCAGGTTACTCACAAAGATGTCAAGTGGCACACCATCAGGGCCGGGGGCTTTACCAGTCTTTGAGGAAGTCAACGCAGCGGTCACCTCCTCGAGGTCGAAGTGGAGGTCAATAGGATAAATGTTCTTATCACTTGTAGAGGCTGCCTCCCCAAAACTGGAAGTCTCAGTTGTTACAGTGGGGTCCCCAAAGATCTGTGAGTAGTGAGCTACCCATTTTTCGGTGGGTACTGCCACGTCTAGATGGCGTGTGGCAGACGCATCAGCGAGAAAAGGGGCCTTAACTGTTCGCCAGAACAAGGTGGTGTCCTTGTTTAATGTACTCAGGTGCAGTTGAGCCCAAAGGTTGTTTTTTATTTCCCGTTTGCGGGTTTTTTGAGCCAACTTATAGTTTCTTCTTAGAGAGGCTATTAGGGGCATGTCCCTGACTTGATTATGTAGAGCACTTTTTAGTGCGCAAAGGGCTTTACGACAATGGGAATCAAACCACCCCCTGGAGTCCTTGTCGTGAATCTTGTGTTGGCGTGTGAGCTCTTGTCGTATAGTTTCTAAGATCTTGGCAAAGCTAGAGAGGATCAACTGGGGAGATGATGTCGTCTCCAAACAGTGGTAAATTAAGGGAAGGGTTTTATGGATAATCTCGCTTGTGACCTTTAGGGGGTTAATCTTTGACCATTTTACAGTATAGCCATTGGTTTTACTCATCTCCAGGGAATGCTGCATTAGGAGGCTTGTTTTTGAACAAACTGGGGAGGGAATATTTAGTATTATGGTGATGCTATTGGAGTAGTGATCGCTGGAGGGATCGGTGCCAGTTTTAAAAAATTTTAATCGGTTATTTAAAGATTGAGAACACAAAATATAATCAATAATAGTAGAAGAACCTCTACCATGAAAGGTCGGCTTGAACTCAACAGGAGGTCTCACTAATTCATTCGCAAATTCGAGTTCGAGAGTAAAAAACCAGTTATTTAGAGCAGCCCCAGTAGTGCAATGAGCGAAGTGGACCAGGGGAACATCATGCTCGTCTTGAAGCCCACATATACCTTTTTTGTAGTTATTACATAAATAAACATTAAAATCCCCGCCCCATACGACATAACATTGTAACTGCGGATTCTTAACTTTTTGGTCATGCAGATATGATGAAATTTCTGACAGAGATTTTACACAGTCAGCAGGTGAGGAATTAATATACATGTTAATAAAGTAGTAACAAGAACTTTTGTCAGGAACTAGTTGAGAGATTTGGTAAATTGAAGATGTTGACGGGACTTCCAAGGTAGTAAATGGAATTACGAATTATTGTTTGGAACTAGGATGTTAGTCTTAGATCTTGACAGTCAGACTTCAGTGGTAAAGGAAAAAAGCTTTGATATCAAAGATCGTTTGGCTATTTTGCAGGACTTAAACAAAACAAGAAAAGACCTGAGAAACATAAAGTTGAAACAGCAGCCAACAACCACTGAAGAACCACCACCTGTCCCAGCAAGACCTGTCTGGATTCCAAAAGTCGGGGATCTAGTCAGAGAAAAGATCGCGGTAAAGAAGGAATTTGGGCCTTCTTACAGAAAAGCAGTTCCTGTCTTGTCTATCAACGGGACAAGATCAGTTGTACTACCGCCGCTTGCTGGTAAAAAGGAGAACCGAGTTGTATCCATCGACCTGGTAAAACCACAATCATGTGGCCGATAACAAACAGTAGGCCAAGTGGACTCCCGATAAGTAGTAGAACACCAAGATTTGCTACCAATACAGAGGTCCTAACTAAGAGGCTAATCACATTTGAAACGCCTACAGAAGAACAACAAGGACTGTGCAGCAATGCAATGGAACTTAAACCTCTGAAAACCCAAATAAAAACATTTAGTAGAGACACACCAACCTACAATGAAGTAACAAACGAATATGCAAGAAACAGTAATCCTGAAGCAATTGGAACAATTGACAGAACTGCATCCGGCTACTTCATAAACTTCGATGATTCCTCTGAAGACCTAAGTGAATCAAAAACACAGCCATCAACAAAAACCTTTAAAGATAAAGCTAAAGAACTTTTGAAACAACTGAAAGAAACATATCTAATTTCTCCATGGATTGAATTTTGGGTGGGTTTTGGTGCATTTATCCTCATACTTTGGCTCATGATGGTACTAACTTTGGGACGCTTCATTGAGGGAAAATATGCTAAAATGGACACAGCAAGTCAGAAAATCAACTTGATCCTCAAGCCACACACATCTTCACACGTCGAGAAAAGAGAACTTTCTTCAGTCAACTTCACAGCCAATCCTATACCGGGTGGGGTAGCATGGGACAATACTGACTACGAAATTTATGGTCCGGTTGAGATCCTGAAATATCCACACCAAATCAAGATCTCGTTGAGTGACTTTGTAAAACCAAGCTCATTTGCTGATGATTGGGACTTTGAAAATATAAATGATATGATGTCTGACTTAGTGATGTCTGCTAAATTTACCAAACATGATTATTTGCAGGGTTCGACTAATTATGATAGTATGTACTGTTACAACCACTATGGTAACCATTTTCTACATAAATCGGCACAACCTAGAAATGTTTTAAATTATAATCAATGGGAACATTGTGCAACCTCTCCAAAAGGAAGCTCAAGAACCTTTTATAACAAATATTCATACTTTTCAGGGTTCAACACAAGTCATGCTGAAACATTTTATTTCAAATTGTCAAATAAGACAGGGACAAAGACCATGCTTACAAACACGAAATTGATATATTCAGACTCATTTTTTTGAACAAATGAATACTTTTGGTTTTAATTATTGGGACAAAAATGTTGAAGTAAAAAGTGTTTGGGGTACAAAAGAATGGCAAGTACAAGGTATAGAATCATTGTTTAGAGCCTGCATGATCCCAGAACAAATTATATTTTTGAATGACACTGTTCAACAAACTACCTGTCTTGGCCTAGCCAAAATCAAAGACTTAAATAAACCGTCTATTCCAAATCCGACAATGAACAGCAATAGCTCTACATATGAAGAGATAGACGTAAACTATATATTAAACCAAAACAGAACACATCCTGATTGGAAACAATGGTTAATCTGGCCCACAGATACTAATAACTGTCAAGACAGATTCCTGAACAAAACACAGGGGTTCACATTGACCAGGCCAGACCCTAGATATTCCCAAAGACAACACCCAGGGATAATAACCACCTACAGTGTGGGCAAACTCTGCCTTCAATGGCTACAAACTTCCACACTGACAGAAATTAAGCAACACCTAACTTTACTTACTGATGGTGCTGACTTGCGTGATTTCATTATGGGACCGCGCAAACAGCGTCAGAAACGTTTCATAGCAGCCTCTGTATATGCAGCTTACAACGAGGCCTGGAAGGTGACTCAAATTGAGACAGCAGAAAGTATATGGGAAATTGACCGTATTAATTTGGAAAAATCACTTTCTGTAGTGGACAATGGGTTAATGACTCTGTCCTCCAGAATTTTTCTTTGGACAGCATTGTGTCTTCAGCAATCGACATTTTATCGCAAGACTTACTGTTGTTACAACACGGTCAGTCTCAATTGCGTTCTATTGTACAGCTTGGCTGGACGTTACAAAATCTGCGTTCAGGCTATGTGCCTTGGCGTTTAATCAACACAACGTCACTATTCAATATCTTTAACCTTACTGATAAACAAATCAGTATGGCACAGAAGGGTGCTGATTATACAATCCTGAGCATTGAGAAACTCGAGAGATTACCAGTGACAATGTCAGAACGACCTGTCAGTGAATGGATAATACATGGGATAATTAATATTCCAATATCAACCTTCAGGTTTCAATACTGCCAAAAATATATACAGGCTGGCATGTACGAAAAATTGGGAAAAGGGTACATTAAGTCAACATGGAACTTGCCCTATTCACATGCATGTGTCAGTAATAAAGGACAGAAAGTGTTTCTTAGTGGCACTAATTGTGCGATGTCACTAAGCGGTACACTTCTGTGTAATGGAATTAGTTTGCATGGAGCCTGTGAAGGGAACTCAAATAACCTTTCATGTCACCAGCTAGGCGCACCTGCAACAGAGATAGAACCATTCTTTAAAAGACTCTATAATGGGAGTTACATTCTAATTGTGGATCGCAGATGTTGTAGTTTACTGCCCGGGACTCCTTATCTCGTAACTACGACTGCGAAGGTCATGTGCTGTGGACACTCATTGTTCCCCAGCTCCTTTCCAGACAGGGAGGCAAGGGCATGGCCTAACTTGAAAATTACTTCTATACGAATAGATACTTTAAGCAGAATGAAAACAGTGCTTCTTCAGACGCCGACCAGATTCACGTCATCTAAAGGAAAGTATGATCTCCTAGTCGCAAGGACGACTGCAGAGATTCACTCATTGTTATCAACTAATTCCCCCATACATTTCGCAGAAATCCTGAATGAAATCTTAAATATTTCTGATACCAGTGGAGTCTCAAAGGTATTTAAGACAGCATTTTCAATGGCATTAACACCATTCAAAGCCATACTGGGTATTTTTCCAGATTTCGTCCATTCGATTTTTGGCGGACTTCACCTCATTTTGGGACTAATTGCAGGAATCCTATTCTTGGTCCTAATATTTCGTTATGGCAAACCGTGTCACAGACAAATCACCTACGACAAGGGAAGAAACAATCCGAGCCATTGGATACCGGGACCGGATATCAAAAATCCTGGGACTATCCCGGCTTAGAGACCTGAACATGACTTGGTTTCTTTCATTTCGACCAATGTGGCATCGATGTGTTTTACCTGTATTAAGGTGCCTGTTGTGCGGAGAAGAATGCGTGTTGGACACCTGTCTGACGCTACAATCAGATGCGCCAATGGATGCAGAAACATTGTTGAGTCCAATAAAGGCTCATGCTTTGTGCTGCCCTCAACGGCTGCCAATCCTGATGACGGCATTCATGGAAACTTCACCACTACGATTAAGGGGTAGTGAAGTTCAAGATGAAAGCAGCATCGATCAGGTACGACCTTCTGTCAGCAATACTAATCAAAACGTCAATGGAGACAATCATGCACACGAATGCATGGTTACACCTTTTTCCGAGTTAGTGGAACTTTCACAGGAAGCTGTTGACAGCTTTTTCGACAGTCTAAATGATATGATGTTCTCACCAGAGCAGAAATAACGACTTTTGAGCAAGCTAGCACACGGCGTTCCCAACACCCTGAATTTGGCCTTCATCTTTAATAACAAAATACCATGAACAATTTTCCCTCCAGTTCACGGACAGCAATTTTTTTAGCAGCCCCAAAATATTTTTACGATTTTTCGGGACACTTATCTTCTGCTTAAAGTAAGAACTATTCTTAGAGAACTAAAATTTCTATTTTTAGATACTTTATAGACATTAGCTGCCCGCTGGTATGTTCATAATTATTTTATTCTGTGATGGAATGGTCTCGAACTTTTTCTTCTGTATTAAGAGCCATTTCATGTGTAATTCTCATATTCGATTAGTAATAATGTATACATATGCTTGATTACTTTGGCATTATTCTACAGCTTGAGTGCATATAGTACATGTGACTATTTTTTCGTATATTAGATAAATTCGAAATGCATTATATGTATTTTGGGGTGGTACGGTATACACAATACTCTACAGTATGTTTTACTATGCCTAGATTCGTAAATATGGCCATAGTTAGCGTGGAGTGGGTGTGATGTATTCCTATAGGTTCTGTATCGATCCCCCTATTCCTGACCCTGTTCTGGTTAACAAGTTAACTAGCAGCCATCCCATGATGCAGAAACCGTTATCTGATTAAGCCACACCACGGCACAGGAACGTGTTATCTGATTAGGTCATAACGCTTGCCATCTAATTAGACAAGCGATATTCCTCCAGCCCCTGATAAGGCATACGGAGTTCTCAAAACAAATCAAACCTATGACAACCTGGGAAAAACCCTGCGGCCATTGTTTTGATTTCATCGAGAACTTCAGCAAAAGAATGTGCTAACGACCAAGTCGTATGACATCCTTATTGACGTATCTATGTCCATCCTTACGTCAATCTCGGCACCTTACAGGTATAAATATTACCGGTATTGCCTTAAGCAAACACACGCGGTGGTGACGAGATCGGAGCAGCCAGACTTGCCGAAGCCCAGAGCATAGCAGACCCCGCTGGCGCAGCCCCGCCTTCCTGACGCGCTGAGAACGAGACGCTGCTTTCTCCTGCCGAGAAATCCAGCTCCGGCGCTTCCAAGCAGCCCTCGCAGGCAGCTTGGAATATCGAGACCAGAGACGAGAGATACCATCCCTCATTCATCCTAGATTCCAGGTACAGAACTGAATAACCCCTTGCAGAGAATTCTTGAGTCAGTCACTTGGCAAAACAAACTTAACTTAAACTGCTACTTTCTATTCCCGCCCACGTATTAGGCTTAGGTCAGGTACACCGGGGTAGGCGTAGTTAGAAACACCAGTTGAGTACGATTAGTCAAATGTATATGTGTATGTATCTATTTTATCCATTTTAAACCTGCATATGGCTTAGAAACCATATAAATGTTTTTACAGTATTATTTTATACTTCTGCTTTTATTGTATGCACTTTACTTAACCATAAGTATTGCGATAATATCGATCCATTTCTCTTGTATGAGAAAAGAGACTGATCAATAAATACCATCTTTTATTGAACACGCCCGTCTCTTCCTTTTCTCTACAATCTGGTGAGACTAAGAATGCACGTACTGACTGAGTAAAATAAGTTGTCTTTTGTTTTCACACGACTCTAGAGATACACTCTTGATTAGGGGAGAGCAAAGTTGTCATGTTCTATGGTTGTCAGAAACTAAATCCCTTCTTGTCTATCCAGGGAGGTTCAACTCCTCCTTGCCTATTCGAGAAAGTTTCTAGTGAACTCTGAGCTAGCTGGCAAACCCAAAACTTTAAGTCTAATATCGACAGTAGAAGACCTAGTTAACGTCTGGTCTAGGCCTATACTATTGAAGGTATTATTCCAATGCGCAGAGCCTATTGGGATAATAGGAACTACACTACAAGAGAGAGAGTGGAGAGAGAGAATAGATCAAAGCACTAGAATAGTAGGTCTGGGCAGTAAACTCTGCTCCGCAGGAGGAGTTTGCAGGGTTTTTCCCACTCAGTGCTCCACATAGATCTCACAGTTCCGAAAAGCTCTGTGGAGTGGCGAGGAGTTGGTGAGCGCGAGTAAGGATAATCTAATGATAGATCACCTCCCGGTGAGATTTCTCAGTGACAGTTGTCACAGCAGGGTGCTACAGCTCACATTGAAAAACCTGCCACTCACGTTGACGCAGCTGCGCCCTCTTGCACTGCAGATTGAGCCGTTCACACTGATTTTACAGCTTGGGATAAACGTGATGTGCTAAAAATCAGCTCTAACAGCACGGCTTACTTCCCTTCATCACTTGAGGAACTCCATAGAGTGCAGCTGAGTTTTTTTGTCACAATCTCCGCACGGGCCTAGAGAATAGAGGGAGAGTGCCACAATAGAGATGGTTGGAAAGAGAGAAAGAGGGAGGGTGAGTGTGACTGCGGCATGTTTGAACATTCTTACCATGTGATCATTTAAAACCTAACCTTGACCTGCCACATTTATTCAGCTGACCACTTCCACCTGGCCTATCTAATCACCTGAGCCCACTTTTCAGTCTGAGTGTTTTTGTGTCTGCTCCACATACAATGCTTGAGGCATCACAGGAGGCGTCAGACCATAATAAATCAAAAGAGGTGGAGTTCCTGATACAGGAATTTCTTTTTACTAAGGACCTGAACGCTCAACTTCAAATGTGGCCTGGCTATTCCTGGATTTACTAGATGACCATGGTCTCAGTTACGATTTTGATCTTTGCAAATTGAAGTCTGGCAATGCCTGTGTGCATAAACCACTCTTTGGTACCTTGTATAGACCCAAATTCCCACCTGCCCAGTGTCCTGAGCCCATGATTAGACCATCCCCATAGATCTGCTGGCCCTTCTGGACCTCACACTCTACACACTCAGGCAGTTGAGTCCCTTAGAATGTTATAACCATAACTGATTTGCGAGCAATTAAGTTGCAGGATGATGCAGTTTGGAACCAGGATCTCTAGATTTTAGTCCACACATTACCTCCTTATTGGACCTGACCCTTTGTGAAGGGTCAGACTCTTCACCGTTCTGTTTTCTGTACTCATTTTTGCTGGTCTTTGAAATTTGTGAAATTTACCACTGATAACTATTGCTAAAGTGCTTGTGCTCTCTCCTTTAAACATTGTAAAATTGGTTTACACCCAATTGACATATTTAATTTACTTGTAAGCCCATTGTAAAGTGGTACTACATGGACTCAGGGCCTGAAAATTAAATGCTAATAGTGGGCCGCAGCACTGATTGTGCCACCCACTTAAATAGCCCCATAAAACATGTCCCAGACCTGCCATTGCAGCCTGCCTGTGCAGTTTTGAACTGCCATTTTGACCTGGCAAAATAAACCTTTTGCAAGGCCCAAACCTTCCATCTTAATGCATATAAATCACCTCTAGGGTAGGCTCTGAACAGCCCAGTGAGCAGAAGGCAGTGCATTTAAAAACGTATGTTTTAAATGACCTGGTAGTGAAAAACTCCAAAATTAATATTTCACCACTGTAAGAATTAACTCCCCCATAGGAAAACACTGGGTTTCCTTTCAATCAATCAATCAAAGCATTTATATAGCGCACTACTCACCCAGAGGGTCTCAAGGCGCTTGGGGAGGGGGGTCCGCTACTGCTCGATCAGCCAGGTCTTGAGCTGCTTCCTGAAGGCGAGGTGGTCTTGGGTCAGGCGGAGGTGGGTCGGGAGGGAGTTCCAAGTCTTGGCAGCCAGGTAGGAGAAGGACCTTCCTCCTGTGGTGGCTCTTCGGATGCGGGGGATGGCGACGAGGGCGTGGCTGGTCGATCGAAGCTGGCGTGTGGGAGTGTAGAAGTTGAGGCGGCTGTTGAGGTATCCTGGGCCTTGGTTGTGCAGGGCTTTGTGTGCGTGGGTGAGGAGACGGAAGGTGATTCTCTTGTTGACCGGGAGCCAGTGCAGGTCTCTCAGGTGTCCGGAGATGTGGCTGTGTCGGGGGATGTCGAGGATGAGTCTTGCTGAGGCGTTCTGGATCCGCTGGAGTCTCTTCTGGAGTTTGGCAGTGGCTCCAGCGTAGAGGGAGTTGCCGTAGTCCAGTCGACTGGTGACGAGGGCCTGGGTAACCGTCTTCCTGGTCTCGGTGGGGATCCACCGGAAGATCTTCCGTAGCATGCGCAGGATGTTGAAGAACGACGAGGAGATGGTGTTGACTTGTCTGGTCATGGAGAGGGAGGAGTCCAGGATGAAGCCCAGGTTGCGTGCGTGGTCTGTTGGTTTGGGTGCGCTGCCCAGGGCAGGGGGCCACCAGGAGTCGTCCCAGGCGGAGGGCGAGGAGCCCAGGATGAGGACCTCCGTCTTGTCCGAGTTCAGCTTCAGGCGGCTGTTCATCCTCCACTTGGCTACGTCTGTCATCCCTTCGTGTAGGTTGGCTCTGGCGGTGGCGGGGTCGTTGGTGAGGGAGAGGATCAGCTGGGTGTCGTCGGCGTAGGAGATGATGTTGAGGTTGTGTTGGCGTGCGATGGCCGCAAGGGGGCTCATGTAGACATTGAAGAGGGTGGGGCTGAGCGAGGAGCCTTGAGGAACGCCGCAGATGACTTCGGAGGCTTCTGATCTGAACGGGGGGAGGCGGACTCTCTGTGTCCTTCCGGCGAGGAAGGAGATGATCCATTCAAGTGCCTTCTCTTGGATTCCGACGTTGCAGAGGCGCTGCACTAGGGTGCGGTGGCAGACCGTGTCGAAAGCCGCGGAGAGGTCCAAGAGGATGAGGGCCGCTGTTTCCCCGTTGTCGAGCAGGGCACTTACATTCAATAAGTGATAACTTTCAAGTACGAACAGGTAGACAGCTTGGGTTTGGTGTCCAAAGAACTGTAATTAAAAGCCCTCTTTAATGGTAAAGCCAGATTTTAAGTTATACTTTAGAAAATACCACTGTTAAATAGTTGGCACAATCTAGTTCTAACCATTTGGGGTCTGCAGCCTTTCCCTGGTGAAAAGTGCGACCACAATTGCAGTCATTCATTACTATGCAAGAATGTCCAACTGCACAACGCTTCTAAGCTTACAGCCCCCAATCTTGCGTGCTTTCTTAAAAGTATGCCAACGCCCACAATCAGAACAAATTCACAAAGCTTTCTAACTGCAGTTATCTGCTTCTTAATAACATGGACTGCTACGGAATGTGAGCTGGCATACCGAATGTCCTTACTGTTTCAAACAGAGTAACTTCCAGTGGCAATGTCTATTCCCACCCAAACAAAATAACTCCCAAAGTTCAACTTGGCCTTCAACACCTACTTTGAAAACAGATTTCATTAAACTGAGCCAACTGAAAGCGCTTTTGTTTCAAACAGAAGTGTCCCTCACTTCTGCAAAAGAAATTTGTCGACTGCAGATAGCACAAACTTCAAGTAAAATACAGTCCTTTTTAAATACAAACCTCCTATTACACTTTGTGAATTGTTACACAATTTTCAAAACATCTGACACTCAAGCTCTGGCACACTTTTTTAACACTGTCTCCTTGTCACAGGCTTTCAAACTGTTAACTATAATACCAGACTTCATTCATTCGATCATCTCTGGAATAACAGGAACAGGGCCCATAATTCTCGCTGTCTTTGCGGCCATGCTACTACTATTTTTGCTTGTAAAAATTGGCTGCGCCCCCTGTGGTAACAAGCATGTCCGAGAGAATACGCCTCTATGCGAAGCTACATCAATACCATGAAAAAATGTAACAACTTTCCGGAGGATGGATGATGTTACAACGCATACTTTTACAATGCCTACCTTTACAACGCGGTTTTTACCACGCATACCATTACAACGCATAGCGCTTTGGGGTGCTGGATAGTGAATAGTTTAATTTACTATTCCAACTCCAGTCCCCGTGGACAGCAGGGAAGGTTATTGGATAGTAAATTAACCTATTCCCTATCCTAGAGCGCCCCCCAGCGCAATGCGTTGTAATGGTATGCGTTGTAAAAGTTGCGTTGTAATGGTAGGTCGTTGTAAAAGTTTTGTTGTAAAGGTTGCATACCCTTTTCGGATGCCTACCTCTATTTATTATCGGGACCAGCTACAACATGACATTTATTTACATATATGCAATCTGCGTGCAACCATCTTTCTATTGCAAAACTTGCCCATTCGACTGGCGAATGGATCTATGCCTTGCCAACTTTACCAACAATTGCTCCTGATATCCAGCAGGTAATGGAGTATCTTGAAATCCATGAACTTGATTGTTCGGGCAGTGGAGCAACGCAAAAGGTATCCTGGCATAATGGGATTTCTGCGCATCCACGAAAGTTCTCCTGCAACGTGCAACCTTTGACAACATCGCAGATTGCCTGCCAATTCAAATTGCTGCTCCAACGTTCGAGGAACATTACTGTCCCTTCAAGGATATGAATTTGATCGCTTCACTTTTCTCACACGATGGCAACAATCGCCTCTTGGAACAATATGCATCTCAAGCCGCTGAAGAACTTCTGGACTGCAACCTCCAAGACTTGTAAGAAATTCACGTTATTCTTGGATTGATTTTTTCCAACTTTTTGGACTTTTTCCTATAACATTTTTTAATACACTTCAATTGAACTATTTCATATAATAACTTCCTAAGTATGCTCAGGCATTTGAACTCTGTTTTCATTACTGCCCCCTACATCTCCAGCCTAACCAGGGATGGGTGATGTATGGCCTATGCAAATACGCTACTTACTTGCTAAATATGCCTAAACTCGACATCCATTTTGAAACCATGTCTGTTCTTTGTGCACACGTCTATCTGCATGCCTGTTATCCACAAAGCCCTTTCACACAAATTAACTCATCCTCAGCCTCTGCTCACGAGCTGGCGATCAAGCTAAAAAAATACAACATTTTTTAGGAACTGGTTGGCACAGTGTGGTAATCGTATCCTATGCTTATTTTCATTATAGAATTTAGTCATTCATGTCTAATAGCTATCGTTTATGTCACGTAGAACTGTAACTTGTAATGTGGAATTCACTGATGCAGAATCTTAGGTTTGAATACAGCAGAAGCGGTTGGAGTTTGCCGCAGCTCAATGCCTTAGCTCTTGCACAAGAATGTTTTTCTGAAAGGGTTGAAGACAATAATGTATGGTTTGACGAGAAGGGTACCGAATGTGCTTCTGAGAAGCGCAATGTTTGTGTTCCTCCTCAAAGTGCCGTGTGGGTAGAACTATTACCAATTCTGACATGCACAAGATTTAATCTACTGTAGAAGAGATTGCTGACTGTTCTGCTGTTGATAATTTTGTGTTACAAAAAAGGAGTACCAGGGTACCTAAGAAGTTTGATGATTACATTTAGCAATTTTTTTTTTTTTGTTTTCTTAAAGGATACATGTGGTACTCGTATCCTATCTTTATTTTCATTATAGTATTTAGAGTCATTCATGTCTAATAGGTATTGTTTATGTCACATGGAACTGTAACATGTAATGTGGAATTCACTGATGCAGGAGCTTATGTTTGAATACAGCAGAAGCGGTTGGAGTTTGCCTCAGCTGGATGCCTTAGCTCCTACACCAGTGCGTCCATTTATGGCACTTAAATAAAGACACTTTTTATATAACTTGCAGACTCCATCGCTTTATTACACACAGCCACTTTCTTAGACACACCTGATTTTACCATTTGTCTTCTGTGGCATTGCAACATTTTGCATTACATTCTTCACGATTATTTCTTTATTCCTGCTTGCTAAAACACTGCATTTGAGTCTTCAGACCGGTAGGGGAGAGTAGTTCGCTTCCCACTCCCTGTATAGTATAAACGCATACTAACACTACTTACACAGGTATGCTACAGCAACCAGTATCCTACAGCACCCACAGCAAATCAGTTTTCAGCAATCAGCTCACGGCTTAGGCTCATGGTTTCATCCCAAGTCTTCAGACGAGTAGGAGTAAGTAGTTTGCTTCCCACTCCCGCTATAGTCTAAACGCATACTAACACCACCTGTACAGCTATGCTACAGCGGCCAGTATGCTACAGCGCCCAGAGCGGATGTACGACATTACAACACATGCTTTTACCACGCATGCTTTTACATCTCGGTTTTTACAACGCATACCATTACAACGCATGGCGCTTTTGGGTGCTGGATAGTGAATAGTTTAATTTACTATTCCAACTCCAGTCCCCATGGACACTAGGGAAGGTTATTGGATAGTAAATTAACCTATTCCCTATCCTAGAGCACCCCCCCAGCGCAATGTGTTGTAATGGTATGCGTTGTAAAAGCTGCGATGTAAAAGCATTGCGTGGTAAAAGTTGCGTTGTAAGTGATGTTTCCCGCCCAGAGCACATCAGTTTGCAGCAAACAGCTCACGGTTTAGGCGCACGGTTTCATCCCTGAGTGTACCAGCACCTCAACTCAGCACCATCTGACTGTGGGCAAAACAGCACTTTCACACTGGTAGGGGTGAATTCTTCGCTTCACACTCCCTGCATAGCACACCCTAACCACCCCACAGAGCTCACACCGCTCCTACCCTCCTCTTTCCTACTTTTTTGGCCCTTTTTTTCCCTTACTTGCTTCAAAGGAATCCCTAAATGGCTGCCAACACATCCTAGTTGCAACAGTTTGCAGCCAATAACCAGCAAGCTCGGGCTCGTAACCCCATAGCCAATCAGATGGCAAAATTCCCAAATATCGATATCTGTAAATTTCTATATTTCTCCAAAACTACTGAATGGATTTACACCAAATAAACAAAAGTGTGCTTTCTAGACCAAGACCCTTCTCCCTGCCAAATTTGGGGTCATTCCGTTCACCCGTTCGACCTGTAACCTTGTCTAAAGTTTCCTATGGAAATTGCATGGAGAAAACATGTTTTGGGACCCCCCTTTTTTCTCATCCCCCCCTTGATGAATCACCCCCAAACTTTCAACATAGGAGGTGATATGAACAAAGAATTAGTTTGGAAAATGTATTTATTTATTTATTTATTTACGTAATTTTTATAGCGCAACAAATACCCTGGGGTGTCTCGGCGCTGTGGAGCTACTGGAGTCAGCCATCCTCTTACTGGTTAAACAACCATGTTTTTAAGAGCCTGCGGAAGCTCATCAAGTTCGGGGCAATTTTGATGGCAAGTGGCAAAAGATTCCAAAGTTTTGGAGTGGCCACAAGGAAACGCCTGTCTCCCCAGGTGGCCGTTCTTGTACGTGGCACAGGGAGAAGACTGGTGTTGGCCGATCTTAATTGCCTTCTGGGAGTATACAGCTGAAAGGCTTCGGTCAAGAACCTGGGTCCTATGCCATGTACTGCCTTATATGCAATGCAGAGGGCCTTAAATTTAATACGGCTCTCAACTCTCAGCCAATGTAGCTGACGAATGCCAAGAGTGGTGGATTTGCGGCGAGGAATGTTTAGGAGGATCCTAGCAGCCGCATTCTGGATGGATTGCAGCTTAGTTATGACACGCTTCTGGGTGTGAAGAAAGAGAGCGTTCCCATAATCTATTTTAGAGAAGACTAAGGTGGAGACCAGAGTCTTCCCGGCTGAGGGGGGGAGGTAAGGTAGTAATTTCTTAATTTTTTTCAAAATAAAGAATGATGACGAGACAACCTTGTTAGTGTGGAGGTCAAAAGCCAGCTTGCTGTCAAAAATCACTCCCAGATTTCTGGCTTTTTCCACTGGGACAGGTGGATGGCCGAGCTTTTCCGGCCACCAGCTAGGGGACCATTCAGGGGAGAGTTTTCCGAAGGTCATAATCTCGGTCTTATCCGAGTTGAGCCTAAGACAATTCGAGGCCATCCACGTACTGACCTCAAGCATAGCTCTCTGGAAGTTGGCTGCCACAGTGAGTCCGTCCCTGTGGATACCCAGAACCAGCTGGGTATCATCTGCGTAAGATGTAAGCCGTACCCCATGGGCCTTTATTACCCTCGATGTCATGAAGATTCATCAAACGACGCCAAAGTTATAAGCAAAGCAAAAAATGCTCTTCCTATGGAAACTTGGTCCTAACTATAACTTCCTACTGGCAACCGCCAGTAGGTAATATAAGTTATCCCTAGGTAGGCTCTAACCATTTTGTGCCTGTAGCCTGTTTCTTGGGTTACATGACTAGGTGCAGTTGGCCATTGTGTGTTCCTCTTAGACAGTGACACAATAAAGCGCCTGGGTAAGACAGAATTGGCCATCCAAGGGGGGGCAGAACTGTGCACTGCCACACATGCACTTTTAGGACTCTGCCTGAGCTTACACATATGTGCGGTGTACAAGTCACCATCAGAGGTGAGGGCGTACCCATAGTAGTGCCTCATTCTACCTCGTGTGGCACTGCTCAACTTGCACCTGTGTATGTGAGACCGGATTAGTCTGGTGCAACTTGTATTATTGTGCCCCAGACATTGTGCTTCATGGACAGGTAGGTAGGGAATTTGCAACTCTTCGTTATGTGTGACCGGAATCATCTGGTGCGACTCATTTCATCACGCACCAGGTGTTGTGCCTCCTTCCAGGGAGGTATGGCATTTGCAACTCTTCGTTGTGGGAGATCGAAATTGTCTGGTGTGACTCATATCATCGTGCACTAGACATTGTGCTCGGAATGCCCGGTGCGGCTCTGATCGACGTGTGTCTAGTTGGGTGCCTATTTATTCCAAGAGGCCACCCTTCTTCATTCCCCCTACATCATCTGTTCCTTTGGGGCCTCAATATGATGGACCAACTATCCCTCTCCTCACCCCCCACGACATCATGTTGCCAGATAGTATCACCGGGAATATGCCAGGGTACTGAAAGTGGTTGACTAGGCTGAAGAAACGCTTCCGAGAGTGATCAGACGTGGGTCAAGAGACTGTGTGACCCCCTGAGCTCCGCAGAACTGCGCTGGTGCCGGAAGGCACATTGTGGAAACCTTTTTGAGTGACAGAATATCGGCCTCAGCCCGCTTCTGCTTCGCATCCCATGGGTTAACTTTCCGAGTGGTGACTAACCCCCCTTTGATGACTGCATACTAATTGTCTCTGCTACCTATCATCACTTCCTTCCCGGGTACCCTTACTAAGTGTGACTTTGGCCGTAAGCAGCCCAGTAAACGGGGAAGGGCTGGTTATCTTCAACCTGTGGGTGTAGGGTAGTTGGGGTGGGTTGGATGGTGGAGCGAGGCTTAGGCCAAGGGTCTGCAATTTGCTGTCAATTGACCTGCCAAATATCGTTGGCAAAGCATTACAGTGCTGTGTGCGTCTGTGTGCGAGTACGTTCCCTACGTACATGCCTGGTATCCATTGCACCGTGTGTCAGTGCCACGTGAGTACATCTGTATTTGTGTGAGTGACTGCCTGTGATCGGCCAGGATTCCCTACACCAACCGGCAGTATTGCTTTACACATTGATTTCTTGCCAACAGTTTACTATGTTTGACATTAGTTTTAACTGTGCGGCCTCGGCCCATAGTTCTGCTGATAAAGTGCAGTAATTCTTTGTATGTACATATTGTTGTGATCTGGAGTGCATCTTATAACTGTGTGTTACTGAATTCTAATGATTTCCAGGGTGGGTCTGGGTTTTACAACATTTTGCACTGCATAAGGGTGTTGGAGGGTAAAGTAGGATCTTCTCCAAGTGTTCATGCCACTGACATAATTTTAATACGGTTGGGTCTAGTACTGCTAGTAATATTTCCAAGTATGATTTATGCCCAGAGATACATGATGTTCGTGTTGTGTTAATTAATGTGAGTTAAATATAAACTTTATTTACATGCACCAAGTGAGAAGTCTCTTTTGCGATGGTCAATGTAATTATTGTGTGAGAGTGCTGTGCCAATGCTTTACACATTGCCTCTTTGATAAGCCTGACTGCTCAGTGAAAAGCTACCCAAGCATGAGAGCAGGTTATACATTGAGTGTAATCACCTGCCCCTGGGGGGAGTGGTCGGTTCTGCGTGGCTAGAGGCGTCACCTCAGCCAACCAGAAAGTGTCAATTCCAACAGGATCTCTCTCCCCCAAAAAATCTATTTTGATGGCTGTGAGAATGAGTTGCTCTTTCAATCTGGTCTCCCTATTTACAAGTTTTTGTCAGTAGGATAACACTGTGCATTGGTTCTCATTTCAGACTAAAGGTAGTCTCTTCTTTTCACCTAGAACAGGAAATTACCTTCTATTTTCCCTAATCCTTCTTCTGAAGAAGAACAGTTGTGACATTTACTAGCTATTGTTAGAGCAGTAAAATGCTTCATTTTATGCTCAGCAGAATACAGAGTCAGTAAGAGAATATTAATTTTAGTGCATTCAAGGGAGGTCATAAATCTTCCTTTTCCATCTTGAGTCGTTTCATAAAGTCCGTGATTTCTATTGCCTATGAAAAACAAAAGGTTCTGTTGCCAGGTGGAGTTCAGGGTTGCTCTAAAAGTGCAATGGTAGCCATTTGGGGAGAGGCAGCAAATTCCTCACTACAAGATACCATATCTGTCAAGCAGCTACATGGGCTACACTTGATACATTTATATCTCATTATGGAGTGGCTGTTGGAAATTCTATGGGGCAGATTTATGTTAACTGGCGCATCCCCAGGGATGCGCCAGTTAATGTGCGCCACAGTGGGCCACAGCTCCGCCACCCATGGTGCGCCGCATTTACAATGCGGCGCACCATTGGGCAAAAACTCCACAGATGTGTGACGCATCTGTGCCGTAAAGGTGGCGCATTGCTGGAGTTGCGTTCCAGCTCCAGCAAGGCTCGAGCGTGCCCCATCTTCACAATGCTGCCTCAAGCCTTACGCCTGCTTCAAGCAGGTGCAGGGTTTTGACGCAGCATTGGCCTGAAAGTGACTGAGTGAAATCTTATAGATTTCACTCAGCCACTTTCAGGAGGCGTTCCTGCGCAGGAACGCCCCCCCGCGCAGGAACGCCTCCTTATGGCGCAGGGCTTTACAACGTGACGCATCTCCTAGATGCGTCACGTTGTAAATAGGTGTTCTGCCTGGTTTCTCAGATTAGATAGAACCAGCTCATCAGAGCCTTACTAACTCAGCCAGAACGTTACCCTCTCCCCCTCCCTAGGACCTATTCACAACAGGTAACAACATATATCTACCACCTAAGGACAGGGAATTCCTAAGATGCATACCATGTACCTCCTATAATATCAGCAATCGGCGGCCTCGCGGTCCCATACGAACCCAGACCTCTCTACCCAGACGGCAGTAATCGGCGGCCTCGCGGTCCCATATGAACCCAGACCTCTCTACCCAGACGGCAGTATCAGAATCGGCTGCCTCGCGGTCCCATACGAACCCAGACCTCTCTACCCAGACGGCAGTAATCGGCGGCCTCGCGGTCCCATACGAACCCAGACCTCCCTACCCAGACGGCAGTATCAGAATCGGCGGCCTCGCGGTCCCATACGAACCCAGACCTCTCTACCCAGACGGCAGTAATCGGCGGCCTCGCGGTCCCATACGAACCCAGACCTCTCTACCCAGACGGCAGTATCAGAATCGGCGGCCTCGCGGTCCCATACGAACCCAGACCTCTCTACCCAGACAGCAGTAATCGGCGGCCTCGCGGTCCCATACGAACCCAGACCTCTCTACCCAGACGGCAGTATCAGAATCGGCGGCCTCGCGGTCCCATACGAACCCAGACCTCTCTACCCAGACGGCAGTAATCGGCGGCCTCGCGGTCCCATACGAACCCAGACCTCTCTACCCAGACGGCAGTATCAGAATCGGCGGCCTCGCGGTCCCATACAAACCCAGACCTCTCTACCCAGACGGCAGTAATCGGCGGCCTCGCGGTCCCATACGAACCCAGACCTCTCTACCCAGACGGCAGTATCAGAATCGGCGGCCTCGCGGTCCCATACGAACCCAGGCCTCTCTACCCAGACGGCAGTATCAGAATCGGCGGCCTCGCGGTCCCATACGAACCCAGACCTCTCTACCCAGTGGCAGTTTATCCTATGATTACCATTACATAAAGGGATCGGTCTCACTATTCATCAGGGTTATAGAACTACAATATTACCGAACACACAACAGTTGCCAATTAGGATAATGTACAACGTATTCTCTAAGTCAAGGGGCTCCTCTCTCCCTTATTCAGTTACCACTTACCTGATCAGGGTTAGCATCTGTTCACATAGCAGCATCTGACTAGAAGAATAGGTTACCCTCTCATACAAGAACACACGGCACATGTCGGTTCACTAAGAACTGGGGTACTTTATTTCTCATTACAATAAACAAACATATAACACCATACTACAACACATAACCTGCAAAGAGAAGTGAAAGATTAGGTTGTACACTCTAATAAGAAAGGGTCGACATCACCTTATTAATATGAAGTCTGCACTCAGCAGTCATCTAGGTTCCCTTATCGTCTGTGCCTTGGCTCGTCTTGAAGTCACACCTCCGCAATCACGGGTACACGGCTGCACCGCTATGCACTGTTCCCTTCACCCTTCTCCAAGTCACTGGAACCCTCCTCTCATCGGCTACTCTCTTTCCCTGGCTGTTCTACTAAGAGAGTATCTGTTTCTCGATTCTTCTCCGCCTTTGGAATGGCGTCTGTCTTCCCTGGAATAAGTAATAGGTTTGCTACTAACGGCTAGATGCCGCCTACGGACTAACTAACTCCCACTATCTCGGGCTTTCACTAATATAGAAGCGTGTTTCTTCATGGAAAATTCCAGCCAGTAACCTGCCGCCCACCAAATTCTTGTACCTCCCCGTACCAAGGACACGTTCCCAGCCGGCCGGCCTGATGTTGTGTCTTCGGCATGAAGAAAAATACAATCCTTCGACAAGGGCCGGCCTGAACCGGTTCTCTCCAAGCGAACAACACCTCGTAACTAAAACATTACACTTGACCTAGAAGCATCCCAAGCTGCCGGGGCAGAAAGAAAGATTGAGTCTCTCCCGTTTGAGGCCTACCAGGCCCGAATTCAGTATAACTCCATGGAAAGTATAATAATACCCTAACTAAAGGACAGATTATCCCTAATACTAGCGAACCTATCCCCTAACCTATATGTATAAGCCCTAATCTAAGAAGGAGCATACAGAATTATATCAAGGCGCCTTGTAAATAGGCTCTATCCACTACTCTAACCCTTGCACTGGAATGATAAGAGACTGAAGTCACCATCAATCACCTTTCCTCAACAGAGGGCCGGGAAAATCGAGCAGAACATTTCACCCTTGACTTCAGTCTATTATACATTCATCAAACAGAACTAACATCTGTGGAAGAATAATAGGAAACAAAACTAACTGATCTATGTCTAGTACCAGGTTTGCAGTATTGAAGTAAAGAAGGAATACACTGAATGAAGCAACAGATAGCAATCAGAATGCTAATAGTAATCAAAATACCCCCTAATATTTGACGCAACATATGTAAATCAGGTAGCCAATTAAAGAGCCAGTCAAACCAGCCCTGGTCAATGTGTTTTCTAACTTCTTCCGTCAAGTCATGAAGTTTGTCAATATGAGCCTGAATGGATTTCGTATGGTCAGACAGGTTAAAACAACAAAGACCCTCAAAATCAGAACAATCATGTCCATGTTTAAGCAAAAGATAATCAATAGCCGCCCGGTTCTGCAAGATGGCTCTACGTTCACCCTGGGCGTCTAATAGTATGTCAGACAGGATCGTAGAAGTATGATTAATGGATTTTACCATCCAGCAGGCCATTTTCCCAATAGACTTGGCATTATAGACCGCCAAGGCAGGAACACCAACAATTGAGATAGCTAAGCTAAGGTATTCAGATTTGGAATATAAATGCATAGACGAATCACAGTCCTCCTGTAGCATTACAGCATCTCGGATCACACGGGAATTAGCATTAGGATGCGAGGAGAACATCAACAAACTCAATCTGGTAATGGCACAAGGGCCTCCGGAAATGTTCGCGGGAATATATGGCCAGGATGTATTACCACAAGAGAAGAGCCAACCAGAGGGTAGCAGCATTGTACGATAATGACTGGGGGTAACCACTAAATTCTTACAAGTCATATTATTTTGAACAGAAGTACATAATTTCGGTGATCTTCGGAAGCACAAAGTCCTTTCATGAGTTGTGAATGAAGTAGTACCTTTCAATTTTAAACGCACACACTCAGAAATAGCATTGGGATCACAAGTAAGGAAAAAACATAAATCACCCTGCGTGATATTATAAGTGATTATCGGGGACTGGATCAGGGGTGTCGAATCGGACAACTCAGTACATAAAGGGCAGTATTCATGTGTAGCAAAATCTCCCAAAAGGACATTAGGACGGGCATTCGATATATTAAAAATATGGGCCAAAGTCTCTAATGAAGCAGGGACAGCAACTAAACAAGTCGCTAGAATGTCAGTCACCGAACGCATCGGTGTTAAACAAAAATGAGGGGCATTAGTCACTCGCTTGGCCAAAGTAGTCCAAAAGTTCGATGACGAATCCCACGCAGCAAAGGAACGCGGTACTCGGGTTCTCAGATCAGCCCGGGTCGATGGGTTCCCTCCTCTCTCGTCGTAGCAGTCCAAAAGGAGTCCAATGCCGACACATCCTGCAGCAACAGTCCAGAGAATGATCTGAAAGAAAATCAAATACAGGCATTATTCATTCTCGTAGGTAACATTTGTCAGCCAGGACAGCTTCCCAGCTATCTTTCCCTGGTCTCATGACTAGAACAGTATTATCATGACCGGTTGCAATAATCTCAGCTTGTTCAGGGGGATTCTTAGGCGATTGCACCCAAACTCTAGCTCCAGGATTATCCGTGGAGCCAAATCCTTTTTGTCCTCGTACAGTTAGCAACGTTGGGGCAGTGCCTTTTGTGATCTCACCACTGAAAACAGGCATTATCAACAATTGAGCAATTCGGTCAGTTTTATGTATCGGTAAATCAACCTCACTGCTATTCAGCAGGAGCACCTTAATCTCTCCCTGATAGTCACTGTCAATGACTCCTCCGAGTACTTGAACACCTTTCACAGCCAGCCCCGATCTAGGGGCGATTAATCCAAAATTTCCAGTGGGTATACAGACACCAACACCGGTTTCAATGATGACTCGATCTTTACTTTTTATAATAGTATCATTCATGGCATGCAGGTCTAGACCTGCTGACCCCGGGGTCGCTCTGCATGGAGCCAGTGCTCCGGGGGTAATTTCCCAGTACATCACAGTGTCACCAATAGAATTGGGCTTTGCATCGACATTCGGAGGAAACAAACGCATCAATGGAGATTCAGCATTTAGAAAGGGACGATTATTCAAAATTAATAAGGCCTGGAACAAATAATCCCTCCAATTCTTATATCTGTCATCGGTTAACTTACGCAGTTGATTTTTCAGCAAACCGTTCATCCGTTCAATCAGGCCCGAGGCCTGCGGATAATATGGTATATGAAACACCCATTCAATATTATTTTCCACACAAAATTCCTGCACCAATCTTCCACGAAAATGGGATGCATTATCAGATTGAATTTGGAATGGGATACCATAATAAAGCATAATCAATTCCAATGTCTTAATGGTATTCACTTGGGTAGCTTGTTTACAGGGGAGGGCCACTAACAGGCCACTGTATGTATCAACAATGGTGCAAATGTATTGACAATTTTTACTCATAGGAAGTGGACCAATATAATCAATTTGCCAAATTTGAGCGGGCAATTTTCCGCGATGTAAATGACCTTTAACAATTTGAGGCACTTTCCGCTGTCTAGCATGCTGACAAATGGGACAATGCAAAATAATGTCTTTGATTAAATCTAAAGGAATATAAATTCCTCGATCAGCGGCCCACCTGCTAGTGGCTTTCTCTCCATAATGTCCTGCTTTCTGGTGGGCCCATTTCGCCAATCCTTCCATATCAGAATCCTGCATGTCCACCAGTGCCTCAGCAATTTTAGATTGTTCATCTGCAATATTATGAAAGAATTTGTCAAGGGAGTCTATTGGGGTATGAGCATCCACATGAAAGATTGTAACAGTACTTTGCGGGAGCATTTCCCAAATCTCTTGCCATAATTCTTTTCCCCACAGTTCTTTTGAATGCAATTCCCAATTATGGGAATGCCAAGTCGGTAACCAAACTGCCAATCCATTGGCAGTAGACCAGGAATCAGTAAAAATATGACATGTGCCAGGTAACTCTTGCTTCAGAACTTGATAAACAGCATAAAGCTCAGCGAATTGGCTGCTCTTTCCCTCACCAGTTGTACTGAGCAACTTTTGTGTGATCGGATTATAGGACACTGCCTTCCAATGTCGTTTTGTACCTATGAACCTTGCCGAACCATCTGTAAACCAAACGTGGTTTCTGTCCTCCGGGGACAAATCATCAAATGGCTTACCCCACTTAACAGGGGATTCCTGTACTAAAGGTACGGAGCATTCACTCTCCGTCTCAACCGGATGCAACTCCCTTTGGTCCCACACGTGCCCTGTCCTGTATGTACCATTTCCACTTAATCACACTCGCCTCCTGAGCGTGTCCAATTCTGTGAGTTTTCGGCGAACTCAAAACCCACTGCATGATAGGAATTTCAGGTCGCAGGACCACATCATGTCCCAAAGTTAATTGCTCGGTATCCACCAGAGCCCAGTAACATGCAAGCAACTGTTTCTCAAAAGGTGTATAACGCTCACCAGCATCGGGTAGCTTTTTAGTCCAACAACCTAACGGTACTTTACTTCTGCCTTGTTTCTGCCACAAACTCCAATTTGCATAAAGGCCTTGTACAGACACATTCAAATCCACATCACCATCGCACACAGGCCATAAATCCAAGGCATACTGAATCGCTTCTTTTGCCAAACTAAACGCATCTTGCTGTGGTTTACCCCATTCAAACGCATTCTTTTTACGAGTGACTCGATACAAGGGGGCCAGTATTTGACTCAAATGTGGAATATGCTGACGCCAAAAACCAAACAAGCCGATGAAGCTTTGGGCTTCTTTCCTATTCCTCGGAATTGCAAAATCAAGAATCTTCTGTTTTACTTGTGGGATCACTTCTCTGTGACCTTCATGCCAATTAATACCCAAAAATTTTACAGTCTGGGATGGACCTTGTAATTTATCTGGGTTGATTTCCCAACCTTTCTCACGCAAACACTCAAGGATTTTATCTAATTGGGTCTGAACTTCATCTTGTGTTTCACCTTGAATCAGAACATCATCAATATAATGACATATCTGAATTCTCGAATGTACAGGTACCTCAGCCAAATGCTCTGCCACCAGCCGGTGACATATCGTAGGACTATGCACATAGCCCTGGGGAAGACTTCTAAACGTCATTTGACGTCCGTTCCATGTAAAACTGAATTATTCCTGGCATTCAGGGGCAATCGGGATTGAAAAGAAAGCATTAGCAATATCAATGGACGCATACCATGTACCTGGATGCTTTTGAATTCTTTCAATTAAAGTAATGATATACGGTACTGCGACAGTCAAAGGGGGTGTATACCTATTCAATTCTCGATAATCAACAGTCATGCGCCAGGAATTATCACTCTTACGCACGGGCCAAACAGGATTGTTCCAAGCAGAAGTAACCGGAGTTATAACTCCTGCATCCACCAAATCCTGAATAGTGGTACTAATTTCTTCATGACCACCTGGAATACGATACTGCTTCTGGCAAACCACTTTTGTCGCCTGGGGAATCTTTATGGGGGGCATTCTTAAACGACCAACCCGTACGGGTCTGGATGATATATAATGTTTAGTTCCAAATTGATAACATCCATCATCCAAATGCAAAGTCATTCCTTTCAAAATGTCAATTCCAATTATGTACTCTAAGAGTGGCACGACTAATACAGAATATTCTTTTCTAGGAATTCTGCCTATTCTCATTTCAATTGTAGTTTGTACTGCGGGAGTTTCCTTTCCACCTAAACCAGTGATTGTAAAAAATTGGCCTTTAAATTTCTTTGATTTTCCATGAATAAGAGTGGCCTCCGCTCCTGTATCTACCAATGCTCGGGCCCTTTGAATATTACGATGTCTCCAAAAAATTTCAATATCTACATAGGGTCTATTATCTCGGTGAGCCCATCTGTGTACGGGAGCTTGACCTACTTCCTAGTCATTTTTACTGCGTTCTATCATCCAGGACAAATCAGGATAAATGTTCTCGCGTTTCTCAGGTATCAATATATCATGTTCATATCCATCTCCCTTACGAAATGGATTCCTGTCCTCCGTATTGTACTGTGAATTTCGATCAGAAAATCTGTGTCGATCCTCCCTCCTCCTCAACTCAGGGGACTGATCCCTTTCATCTCTACGTCTGCTGTTAACATAATCATCTCTCCCCCTTTCTCTTTCCCCCTCTCTCTCTCTCTCTTCCACGACGAGGGGACGCATCACGTACATATCGTCGATCATCACGACGATCAGAACGTATACGACGGTTGTCACCACCACTGTCATCAGAATACTCACGATCGCACTCATTCGTCCGCACACCCCGGGCACCCTCCTTTCGGTCTAAACCGCGTTTGCGAAACAAGTCCCACAAGCGAGAAGTAGTTTCACCATCAATATCCTCCTTCCTCACACCATCAGCCAAAAGTGCAAGAAACATGTCACGTCTAGTAAGCTTATTGTCTCCAGGAGTACAAGTGTCAGACCGGGACTGTCGGTCAGGTTTAAACCAATCACCCAACTCACCGAGCTGGCGTACAGATTCCAGTACCATAGACAACGCGTTACCAGTCTGATTGATCAATAAAGTCATCATGACTTGCTTATAAGCAACCGGGGAAGAACGAATAATACGATTCCGCACAGAAGACGTCAACAAACCATCAAGCAATCTGTCAGCAGTACTCAGAAAAATCGCAGTTTTCATCACCTCCTCTTTGAGACGTTGTGCAGCATCGCGCAATGTATACCACGGCTTGTCATTCACAGGCCAGTCAGATTCAGTGGGGTACTTTTGATTACAACCCTCAGTCGCCAACTGAAGCAAACTGATTTGACCAGCACCATTATAATTACGAAAATGATCTTGAACAGTAGAATCCGAACTCAAGGAACAAAATTTCAAAGAATCGCCAGCATCCAACATAATGCCAGCAGCGCCCAGTTCATAAAGGCGCACCATCCACGTAAGCAAGGTCTCACCAGCGCGCTGTCGAAATCGCTGCAAAATATCACTAATTTCCTGTTGAGTATAATCCTCCAAAGAATCCAAAGGAATACCGTTCGGATTACCGGGAGCCTGCTGCAACTTCCTACGAAAAACAGGATGTGCAGAGACCGCAGGAAGAGCAGCACAAGGAGCCCGATCAGTAAACTTAGGGGAACAAACCGTATGAGAAGTATCAACAGAATGCAAAGAGCGATCGTAGTCGCGGGACTCAACATCTGTAGCACAAGAAGCAGATTTAAAAGCCTGTCCGGAGCGAGAAGACTCGCGATTGTTAGACTCCTCATCCGAGGAACGAGAATCACTCGAATTCCAGATATTACCATCCCATTCATCAGGATTCCAATCCAGTCCGGCTTTCGCCACGACCAGTCGCACTTTCCGTTTAGAAACGCGACCCCGACGATTCTTGTATTTATATCGTGCAATCTGCACAGCCGCCCTTTCAGCGATAGTCTGATACGTTTCAAGTTTGTCGGCTAGCAATTTATTTTGACACCGCAACAAAGTATGATCAGTCTGAATTTCAACAAACTTCCGTTCCATTTCCACATGCTCCTTCTGCAATTTCAACAACCTCTCATGTACAAGCCTGTACGCAGACAAAACAATCCAACCTCTGCGCCCTAAAATAGGAAGCTCATCACCCTTCGCTACTGGCGCCTTCTGCAAACAGGAAATCACATCAGTTGGCTCCGCCAGCTACAGACAAGAATTCCAATTTTCACTCAAACCAGTAGAATCAGCCCACTCGCGGGCCAAGGCCTCATAAGGCGTTGAATCCCAGCCGGGAATATCAACAGGCAACTTAAAAACAGATTTCGACTTTCTCAAAAACATCCTGACAAAACAAAACTATACACACAAATATAGACAAATAATACACAAACGAAATCACGTACGCACCGAGTACAAATTGAAAAACAACTAAAACGCACACAGGTTTCGTAAACGGTTCGTGACGCCAAATGTTCTGCCTGGTTTCTCAGATTAGATAGAACCAGCTCATCAGAGCCTTACTAACTCAGCCAGAACGTTACCCTCTCCCCCTCCCTAGGACCTATTCACAACAGGTAACAACATATATCTACCACCTAAGGACAGGGAATTCCTAAGATGCATACCATGTACCTCCTATAAGATCAGCAATCGGCGGCCTCGCGGTCCCATACGAACCCAGACCTCTCTACCCAGACGGCAGTAATCGGCGGCCTCGCGGTCCCATATGAACCCAGACCTCTCTACCCAGATGGCAGTATCAGAATCGGCGGCCTCGCGGTCCCATACGAACCCAGACCTCTCTACCCAGACGGCAGTAATCGGCGGCCTCGCGGTCCCATACGAACCCAGACCTCTACCCAGACGGCAGTATCAGAATCGGCGGCCTCGCGGTCCCATACGAACCCAGACCTCTCTACCCAGACGGCAGTAATCGGCGGCCTCGCGGTCCCATACGAACCCAGACCTCTCTACCCAGACGGCAGTATCAGAATCGGCAGCCTCGCGGTCCCATACGAACCCAGACCTCTCTACCCAGACGGCAGTAATCGGCGGCCTCGCGGTCCCATACGAACCCAGACCTCTCTACCCAGACGGCAGTAATCGGCGGCCTCGCGGTCCCATACGAACCCAGACCTCTCTACCCAGACGGCAGTATCAGAATCGGCGGCCTTGCGGTCCCATACGAACCCAGACCTCTCTACCCAGACGGCAGTAATCGGCGGCCTCGCGGTCCCATACGAACCCAGACCTCTCTACCCAGACGGCAGTATCAGAATCGGCAGCCTCGCGGTCCCATACGAACCCAGACCTCTCTACCCAGACGGCAGTAATCGGCGGCCTCGCGGTCCCATACGAACCCAGACCTCTCTACCCAGACGGCAGTATCAGAATCGGCGGCCTCGCGGTCCCATACGAACCCAGACCTCTCTACCCAGACGGCAGTAATCGGCGGCCTCGCGGTCCCATACGAACCCAGACCTCTCTACCCAGACGGCAGTATCAGAATCAGCGGCCTCGCGGTCCCATACGAACCCAGACCTCTCTACCCAGACGGCAGTATCAGAATCGGCGGCCTCGCGGTCCCATACGAACCCAGACCTCTCTACCCAGTGGCAGTTTATCCTATGATTACCATTACATAAAGGGATCGGTCTCACTATTCATCAGGGTTATAGAGCTACAATATTCCCGAACACACAACAGTTGCCAATTTGGATAATGTACAACGTATTCTCTAAGTCAAGGGGCTCCTCTATCCCTTATTCAGTTACCACTTACCTGATCAGGGTTAGCATCTGTTCACATAGCAGCATCTGACTAGAAGAATAGGTTACCCTCTCATACAAGAACACGCGGCACATGTCGGTTCACTAAGAACTGGGGTACTTTATTTCTCATTACAATAAACAAACATATAACACTATACTACAACACATAACCTGCAAAGAGAAGTGAAAGATTAGGTTGTACACTCTAATAAGAAAGGGTCGACATCACCTTATTAATATGAAGTCTGCACTCAGCAGTCATCTAGGTTCCCTTCTCGTCTGTGCCTTGGCTCGTCTTGAAGTCACACCTCCGCAATCACGGGTACACGGCTGCACCGCTATGCGCTGTTCCCTTCACCCTTCGCCAAGTCACTGGAACCCTCCTCTCATCGGCTACTCTCTTTCCCTGGCTGTTCTACTAAGAGAGTATCTGTTTCTCGATTCTTCTCCGCCTTTGGAATGGCGTCTGTCTTCCCTGGAATAAGTAATAGGTTTGCTACTAACGGCTAGATGCCGCCTACGGACTAACTAACTCCCACTATCTCGGGCTTTCACTAATATAGAAGCGTGTTTATTCATGGAAAATTCCAGCCAGTAACCTGCCGCCCACCAAATTCTTGTACCTCCCCGTACCAAGGACACGTTCCCAGCCGGCCGGCCTGATGTTGTGTCTTCGGCATGAAGAAAAATACAATCCTTCGACAAGGGCCGGCCTGAACCTCGTAACTAAAACATTACACTTGACCTAGAAGTATCCCAAGCTGCCGGGGCAGAAAGAAAGATGGAGTCTCTCCCGTTTGAGGCCTACCAGGCCCGAATTCAGTATAACTCCATGGAAAGTATAATAATACCCTAACTAAAGGACAGATTATCCCTAATACTAGCGAACCTATCCCCTAACCTATATGTATAAGCCCTAATCTAAGAAGGAGAATACAGAATTATATCAAGGCGCCTTGTAAATAGGCTCTATCCACTACTCTAACCCTTGCACTGGAATGATAAGAGACTGAAGTCACCATCAATCACCTTTCCTCAACAGAGGGCCGGGAAAATCGAGCAGAACAATAGGGTGCATTGTTTGCGCCGCCGTTGCGTCAAATAAAGTGACGCAATTGCGGCGCAAAGAGGCGCAAGGGCCTCATAAATCTGCCCCGTCGTGTTTGGAATTTGGAACCAATGAGCTGGTAACAGTTGGAGTAACTACATGATGCTACTGTATTATGTAAAAGATATTTCAAGTACTATATAATAAATGTTGTTGTTCTTTATGGAGTGAAAGTTGTGATATTATGTTTTGGTATATCCTCATTAATGTAAAGATTTGGACAAGGTAGGGTTGTTGCCGTAATGCCCCAATTGCTATTGATAATCTTCATCATTCCAAATGCTGGGGCAGATTTCCTAATATTTCACTCAGTGTAATGCAGTAAGGCAGCTTGCCATGTTGGGTTGTGTGCAATGGAGAGAGTAGAAATGTGCCTTATCTACAATGATATGGTGCACTTGAGAGAGCGCCATTTTACAGTGAAATTTGTAGGGGTGCATCATATGTACAAGTAGTCAGCACCCGTATAAGTAGAGGACTTTAAACATGCTTAAATGCAATGTGAGATAGAGTACTAGAGTAATTGGTATCAGAAAACGTGCAGAACCAAGGTTACAAGGTGTAAATCCACATTTGCTACTTAACTGAGTGATGGCGTTAGAATGGTATATTTCACCAATGAGAAGTGCGTTTAAACGAATACTATTGTGCATTTAGATTGCTTATTGAAACTTACTGTGCCTTTTATAATCGATAGCTAGCTTAAAGTAGAAAATGTATTTGCCGTTAAGATGGGGGGGCCTAGGGAACCAAGAGAACTGCTCCTGTACGATGATGGGCCTATAAATCCAGCAGAGGCCTAGTTCATAGAAAATGGTGTAGGCTTATTTGAAAATGTCTTGCTTAACATTTAAAACTGTAGAAATGCTTATGAAAGGGGTTTTTAGAAAATGTTGCAACATTAGTAGACTGTGAGCCTATTTGCGTATATTCTTTTGCAGGTGCATCACCAAGTAGATTGTAGAGTAGAAGGGCCCATTGTGTATGACATTTAGAAATGCTAGACTCAGACATGGAGGAGTAGACCAGGAATTTGAAGATGCAACTAGAAGCGATGAAGAGTCTGGGATCCAAGGACGTCTGCACAAACAAGAGTGGACCGGTGCCATACTGGAAAATTTTGTAGTTAACACCTTCGAGAGGGGCGTACTGGAAGGTGTGTCGTTCGCATTGTGGGGTTTTGTATTAGGGTCAGTGCCCCGAGGGTGGAGGCAGAGCAGATGGGCTGAGGAGCTAGAGAGAGCGGTTGGATGGTCAAGGAGCGTAGCTGTGAAGAAGGAGTCTCTAGCAAAGAGAGAATGTGGGCGAGCTTCTTTGGGAAGTCACCACAGCTGACACCTTTTGGTTAGGTTGGGCTATAGTGGAGTAGGGATGTCACTTAGCATAGTGTAGGGACAGATTAACCTGAATTTATGTCTATTATCCCGATGAGTACCAGAACTCAGGTTATAGCTATTCTGTTCAGTCTGATGATTCTGGAATTGATCCTTGTATTGTTCATCAGTCGCTTGAGACTTTTCCGTAGGATTATGTTTGTATTAGTGCCTGTTTATCTTCTGAACCTCCTGCTGAGGTGTTTGTACCTGCAGTTGTTTTTGGTTATGTAATAAACCTTCAAACTTAGTTTTCGTCAGTGGTTCTTTGGGGGAAGAAACTGTGAATCAGTGGAATTAAATTGATATTTGTGAACAGGTTGCCTTAATCACTCTATGACAGGTAAAAAGGTCTAGTCGACCTGTGACGGGATTCTGGAGAATGGTAAGCAGACTCTAGATCTGAAATCCCGCCTTTCCAGTTGGTAGCAGAGGATGGTTTACCTTCTGGAGTGAGGGTAATCTAGAAGTAGGTTAAGCTTTCCCCGAGGCCCATAGAGAATAAAATGAAGAGTGTCCAGAGAGTCACGGACGGAGGATGGCGTTCCATGGAAACTGACGGAGAGTAACAGTGCGGCAGAAAGCAGCAGGTCGGAGGAGAGTGAGTATGAAAAGGGTCATGCGTTGTTAGATTGCGGTGTTATGTTGTGTTGTTGTGTTGTAATGTCTTGCGGAGTTGAATGCCTGTAGTGTGAAAGGATCAGGTTGTGAGCGCGCGCAACCGGTGAAAATCTTAAGCTCAAGGGGAGTTTAAGTGGTTCGGGTGTATCGAACATCCAAAGTAATTGTCGACCATTGTGAAAGGGGGTCATGAGGTACCATTGATCGCCAGCAGGACCGAGATAGGGGGAACGAATGTGTGAGTGTGTGGGTAACGGACGCTGGTCGGAAGTTGCCGTGAGTTTGTAACCTATCAGTGAGGCGAGTGTCCGGTTGTTCGCGGACAGACATTTGCCAGTTGGTGACAATTACAGTTAGACTGTGGCCGTACAGTCAGGGAAGTGGTTGCTTGGTCGGAAGTAACCATTTCCAGTGTATGATTGGGACGCATGCGAGACCGCGAGAAGAACGGAGAGAGGAGGGGAACTGCTGCGAAACGGAGGCGAATGACGTCAGAAAGAGCCGCGCTGGAATTGGTCGGCTAGCGTGGAGCCGCGCTGAGATAGGGCGGTTAGTGTGAAGCCGCGCTGAGATTGGTGGATTGTCATCAGGAAGTAAACGAGTGTAGTAAACAAGGAAAACGCTGTGGATTTAATCATGAAATGTTTTAAAGTATTGCGGAAATGTTTCAAGGGAGAAAACAGAATAGAACCTCGGGGAGGGGAGGAGGCTCCACCCGAGGATACTCCAGCGTATTATATGGCAACGAATGTTGGGTTACACACCATATTGTGGCTTGGTACTTGGTGTAAGATGACGGATGGAAACGAAGAACTGACCTTTCCTAAATATGGAACGTTTAGATTAGAGGTGTTGTATCAGCTGAAAGCGATTATGGCTGCGTTGCGACCCTTGCCCAGACCAACACAGTTTGAAGCACTAAATGCATGGATCAGGGCAGCCCATGAGCGGAACAGGGATAGGAGACAGGAAAGAGTGAAACGATCGGTTAGGGCGGTCCAAGATGCGAGATGGGATGCCCTGGCCAAGAGATGGAGGGTACAGACCATTGAAGGGGATAGGTTGTACCCGCTGCTGGAAAATACAGGCGATGCACAGAGGAAAAGTATGGAGGATGAGGACAGTGAGACAGACGATAGCCTGATAGAGAGGCTGTTGTCAGAAAGACCACCTCCATACAATCCCGTGTTGGGGGGCATGCCAACATCTGCCAAGGACTGGGAAGTTTCAGGAGGGGATGGTGGGGTTCAAACGGTGAGTGGTTTGAGTACCTCAGAGGAAAAGTTTTGCCAGGCAGAGGGGGAAAAGGCACCTCCACCTTCCCCAGTGACGAGAGTAGTGGGAAGGTTCACAGTACAGAAAGTCTGGGTGGAAGAGGGTGTCCACTCGCAGAAATTGCCAGATGCTCTTACGGTACCAGTTACCATAGGTCCCATAGTATCAGTGTACAACCCAGAACAGAAACAAGGCGAGAGTCCGCTGCAAATGGGGAGTGAGAGGTGTGCCAGCGAGGACAGGAGTAATGGGATGGAAGGGTGGAGACAGGTGCCAAAACCTGTAGAAAGAAGCGCTCCTTTAGCGGCATCGGCAGACTCCTCAGAAGAGCAGATGGGTTGGAGGGGACCAGTGGATCTGAGGGGACCGAGGCCGAGGTCGATGAGAGAATTGAGGCCAGACTTGAGGACATGGAAAACCATCGTGGACACTCAGAGTGATAGATCGAAGAATGTCTTTGGGTCAGAGAGTCAGGAAAATAGGATGGGGTCTCACTGCGTGCCTAGTGAAAGCCGGCAGGAATGGGAACGAGAAAGGGTGGGGAATAGGGGGGGCGTCCCACCACACCTCTAACGACAGTAGACAGGAGTGGGTTCGTGAAGGCTGGGAGAACAGGAGGGTTCCCCCTAACACACCTGAAGAAGACAGACGAGAGTGTCAGGATAGTGGCGGGAGGAACTCTAATGGAACTGCTAGTCAAGGTACATTGAAGGCTGCAATAAAAGCAAGAAGGTTAGACGTGCTGAGATTAAAGACAGAAGTGGAGGAGATAGTTGAAGGTACATTGCCAATAGAAAGGATCGAACTTTACGAACCCGATGAGCTATTGTTTGTGGCGAAGGATGTTACACGGAGGTCTAGGACAGCTCATGAGAAGCTCTCTGAATTGGCAAATAAGTATTCGGCAGATTTGACAAAAACAAAAGCTCTGCAGAGTGGCCGGCGGTTACAATATTCAGATCAAGATCTAGACAAAAAGAGGGTGATCGGATTGAAAACGCACATTAGGGAACTGATTGTGGGAATCCGAACGTGGACCCCATTGGAGAAATGGGAGGAGAGGTGGTCAAAAAGAAAGAGCGTTAGACGGAGTGTTATTGAGACACCTCCGGGAGGAGGGTTGATGCATACAGAAGCGTATCCCTTGAGGGAGGTGGCTCATGGGGGATATGTACATGTACCATGGAGTAGGGGAGACTTGGCTGCCTTTACGAACACATTTCCAAAATTGCGTGAGAGTCCAGTGGAATGGTACAAACAGGTAGAGAGGTTCGTTAAAATCTCAAAGGTACTGTGGATTGATTTGAACACGCTGTTTGACATTGTGGTTCCAGGTGATTTGTGGATAGCATGCAAGGTTAGTGTTGAATGACCCACAGCGGAGCCAGAGCGAGATACTGCCACAAATGGACCGTCACCCAGGGTGATGGCAAAGTACGAGCAAGCGATCACGTGGCTAAAGACCAAGGTACCACCACAGGACATTGATTGGGTGAAAATAGACCGGACTAGGCAGGAACCAAAGGAGACAGTGCATGAATATTACGAGAGGCTATTGGAGATATTTAAGCAGTACAGTGGGTTAGATGTGATGGACCCAAAGGACATGGGACAGTTTGTATCCAAATTTGTTCTGGGACTAAGGCCTGATATTTGCCTTATGATACAGCAACATTTAATCTGTTGGCAAAACAAGCCTCCGGATGAGATCTTGAGGTACGCAAGATACTGCAGTGATGAGATAGACTCGAAGACAAGGAAGCTTAAGGACAAATTGATGTTAGTACAGATGCAATCGGGAGGACAGGGTCAGTCAGGAAATGGCACCTTGGGGAGGAAATCAGGGGGACAGAAGAGGGACAACGAGGAAGGTCCGAGACCAAGGATAGATATAGCAACCCTGAAAAAGACGACCAAGTGTCATCAATGTCATGAGGTCGGGCATTGGAGGCGCGAGTGCCCCCATAACCCAGACAATCAGGTACAGGAGGAGGAGGAGGAGGAAGTTCAAGCCCCTCCGGTACGGAAGGTGACAGTGACCAAGTTCCAGACGACAAAGGGGGGAACGTCAGCCCCTAGGGCTCCGGTTCCCCAACCGCCGAAGATTTCGACAGGGAACAAGGTATACAAGCAGATGCCTTTCATAGTGGAAGGGGATGAGTGTTACCAACTTGACCCAGTGACCGGATGGTACGTGGATGGGGAGGAGGGCTGTACTCTGGGAGCAGTATTAGAGGTAGATCAGAAAGGACCGTTTGTAGAGGCGGATGTAGATGGACATCCTACCACCTTTCTGGTTGACACTGGTGCCTCTCGCTCCACTGTGCGGTCTGCGGTAGTCCCAAACTTACCCCTTTCAGGACAGACCATACAGGTTGTAGGAGTAGCAAACAGAAGAATGACAAACCCCCTGACTGAGCCAGTTCCGGTGAAGTTCCGGAAGTTTCAGAGATAGACACCAGTTCGTAGTGTGTGATTCCAGTCCTGTGTGCCTGTTAGGAAGAGACCTTTTGTGTAAACTCAATTGCACCATCTATTGTACCCCAAAGGGAGTTGAGTTACAGACAAACGATGATGATGCAGACTTTAAAGTTGCAAATACGCATGTGTGCATTGAATTGTACCCTGCTATAACAGTGGAGGAACTCCCCTGGGATTTGAGAGATTCGGTCTCTCCGGAGGTCTGGGACTTTACAGGGGAGGAAATCGGATTGATCAAAGGAGTAGAGCCCGTCAGAATTCAAGTGAGACCGAACGCTGAATTCCCAAAAACGCCCCAGTACAAGTTGACCCCGGAGACAGTTGCAGGGATAAAACCCGTGATTGAGTCCATGATCAGACAGGGAATTCTGAAGGAGGTTATGGGCAGTCCCTGTAACTCTCCGATAATGGGGCTGCAGAAGCCAAGTGGGAAGTTTAGGATTGTGCAGGATTTACGAAAGGTTAACAACATAGTTGTTCCATGCTGTCCAGTGGTACCGAATCCATCAGTGATACTGTTTCAGATACCGTTCCAAGCTGAATGGTTTTCTGTGATTGATTTGTGTCAGGCTTTCTTTTCCATCCCATTGCACGAGGACAGCCAATTTCTTTTCGCATTCAAAATAGAGAACCGCGTCTTAACATGGTGTCGGATCCCCCAAGGGTATACAGAGAGCCCATCGATCTTTAATCAGTTATTGAAAAGAAATCTTGAGAGTCTGGTACTGCCGCAGAACTCTGTTCTCGTGCAGTACATAGACGACCTCCTTGTTGCGTCAGACACAGAAGATGCTTGCAGGATTGACACCATTGCCTTGCTGAACCATTTGGGAGAGAATGGACACAAGGTATCCCCCAGCAAGTTACAGTAATGCCTGCAAGAAGTGCAGTATCTGGGTCACAGAATAGAGAAAGGGAAGAGAAAAGTGTCGCCTGACAGGATTGAGACGATCATGAGGATGACTGTGCCCTCGACTCAAAGAGAGGTTAGGATGTTCCTAGGCATGGTTGGCTATTGCCGACAGTGGATTGCTAACTTTTCCCTGAAGGCGAAGCCATTGCAGAAACTGACGCACAAGGACGTGATTGATCCGGTACCATGGGACACAGATTGTATGATGGCTTTTCTCGAGCTGCGAGAGGACCTGTGTCGCGCTCCAGCTCTGGGAATGCCCGATTACACCAAATTATTTGCATTGTTCTGCTGCGAGAGAGAGGGGTGTGCATTGGCAGTCTTAGTGCAAGACCATGGAGGAGTCCGTAGACCAGTTGCATACTTCTCGGCTACTTTAGATCCAGTAGCCGCAGCGTTGCCCTGATGTCTCAAATCCGTTGCCGCAACAGGTGTTAGCATTGAAAGATGTGAAAGTATAGTGATGGGATATCCACTGACAGTGCATGTACCTCATTCTGTGGAATTGTTGATGACCCGGACCAAGACGCAGCACTTGACCAACAACAGACTCACACGCTACGAGCAGGTTATACTTGCTGCGGAGAATGTGACTCTCAGGAGGTGCTCTGTCTTGAATCCTGCTACTTTGTTGCCATTACCACATGATATAGAAGATGATTGGGAAGACCATGATTGTCTTGATGTGACCGAATTATGCACCAAACCTAGACCGGATATTGTTGATGTGCCATTGACAGATCCTGATGAAATTTATTTTGTGGATGGCTCATGTGTAAGAGACAATACTGGTCAGTCGAAAGCAGCGTTTGCTGTCTGTACTATTTCGGGAATAATTGAAGCAACTTGCCTGGAAGGAGTACACTCCGCGCAGGTGGCTGAGATAATTGCGTTGACGCGTGCCTGCTTGGCAGCCAATGGGATTCGGATCACCATATTCACTGACAGCCAATATGGATTTGGGGTGGTTCATGACTTCGGCCAGTTGTGGTCTCAGAGGGGTTACATGACATCATCGGGCTCCCCAATCAGAAATGGCGAATTTATCAGGTTATTGCTGGAGGCCTTGCAAGGTCCTGCGGAAATAGCTCTGGTAAAGTGCACCGCCCATACTAGAGGCACAGATTTTGTGACAATGGGGAATCGATATGCTGATGAAGTCGCACGATATTGTGCGGAACAAGGATACTCCTTTACTGAACAAACAATTGAGGGACCAAGGGAAAGAACCGAACTAAGCATGATGCTTGAGGTGGCAGACACATGGGAAGAGTTGAGAGACATGCAGGGACAAGCGTCTGATTATGAAAAAAGAGTGTGGGAATCGGCAAGTTGTGTCAAGGGAGATTTGGACATGTGGGTTTCGGCTGATGGAAGAGCTGTACTGCCGAATGAGCTGGTGAGTGCAATGGCACGACAGATACATGGTCCTGTGCATCTGGGAAGGGATGCGATGATGCGTGTGTTCAGGCAAACGTGGTACAATCCGAAGTTTAGACAGGCTGCGGAAGCAGTATGTCAGAGATGTGTAACATGTCAACAGATAAATGTTGGGAAAAGAACACCAGTTACATTGAGTCACATTGGAAGGTCCGGTGGACCTTTTTACAGGATGCAGATAGATTTAATTGAAATGCCGAGGTGCAATCGCCTCAGGTATGTCCTGGTGATTGTGTGTGTGTTCTCAAGGTGGGTTGAGGCATACCCCACTCGTAGGTGCGATACACTCACAGTAGCAAAGCTGTTGTTGAGGGAATTGGTGCCACGATTCGGGGTTCCGACCTCTTTGGAATCGGACAGAGGGAAGCACTTTAATAGCGAAGTTGTGAAGATGCTCTGCTCTGCCCTGAACATTGACCAGAGACTGCATTGTAGCTACCGTCCAGAGGCTTCTGGCATAGTGGAGCAAATAAACGGAACCCTTAAAGCCCGAATGGCAAAAGTATGCTCATCCACATCCCTGAAGTGGCCCGATGCATTGCCATTGGTACTAATGAGTATGCGTAGTACCCCAGACAGGAGGACAGGGCTCTCACCTCACGAAGTGCTGATGGGGAGGGCTATGAGACTGCCATCTATTCCTACAACTGCTTTGCTGAATATCACGTGATTCTTGATTACTGCAGGGGACTTTCTGATGTCATCCGTTCTGTGTCTCTTCAGGTGCAGGCTGCTGAAATCCCGGCTTCTAGCGACCTCTGTCACGACCTGTGCCCTGGTGACTGGGTCCTGGTGCGGAAGCACGTGAGGAAAAGCTGCCTGGATGTGCGTTGGAGAGTGATTCTAGTCACTACTACTGCTGTGAAGTGCGGTGGATTGCCAAACTGGGTCCATGCTTCTCACACCCGACGAGTCCCAGCACCCTCGGAGGTAACATCGCCTTTCGTAGATGAAAACAATAACGAAGAAGAGGATTCATCAGAGGGGATAAGTCAAGCTGTGGGGGTGCCAGTGGAAGTTGGGGACTCCCCTGATCAGGCAGGAAACGACCACGACGACAGTGACACGGAATCTGCCTCAGAAGGAGGAAGTGGCGGAGAAGGTGATCTGAGTGCAGGGGTGGTCGACAGTGGAGACGAGCAGGGTGTCCAAACGAGAAGCAGGAGAGCAAGAAGTGCAGAGGCTCACTGGCCCGAGAGACGGAGGCGAATGAATGTGAGATTGGCTTCCGAAAGAGATCTTGCCCTGTGTCTGAAGAATCTGATCTGGAAGGGGGAGAACAAGGAGCTGAGCAGAGGGGTCCGAGAAGGTCAAGGAGGGTGAGAGTACCTTGCCAAAGATACGCCACTCCAGAGTGGACCTACCCTTTCACAACTGCCAGGTGTACTGAGGTCCGGGAGGGTGAGGTCAGTGGCGGGGACCAGTACGATCCCAAATGTTAAGTTGGAAGTGATACTGTTGGTACCTGGACTTGAAATCGAAGGCGTACTGACACTCACAATTCCTAATCCCCATCTCCTAAGCAAGATTCGTGATTTACTCCTGGATAGACTGATTTTTCCTACATTTACTCTGGATACACCATCTTATGATGCAGTTGTGCTCCGCATGGAACTTTTAGACTATGTGTTGCAGGCAATTGGACCAAGTATCATCATTGATTATTAGAGACTTGTAAGAACTTTGAATAGACTTTTGTAAATAGTTGTTGAACGTAACCTAGAGCCGAGTGGAAGAAGAACAAATTTAGGGACTTTCCACAGAGGACGGAGAAGGGTTAGGGCTGTCTATTATTGAAGCAAAAGAAGAACTGAAACGGGGATTTCCGCTTTCCGAAGTGGTTCGAGAGACTAAAAATAACGAAGAAAGAGACTTTGGGTGCTTTCCGAAAATGAACTACTTTGTGCTGAGACTAATGGCGCCTGGAAACCCGAATCGTGGAGCCAAGTGCATAGTAGGCACTCTTTTAGGAGGTGTGATACTCCTTATAGCTATAGTAGTTTTAGTTTCATATTTTGCACCACACGAACAGGTAGGAAAGGCTGTGGGGACACCTTCACCTACCACCCCTAGCCAGAAAGAAGACAGAGAGCGGAGAGAAAAAGCTTTGCTGGCTGCAGAAAGTCGTAGGTTACATACGGACTTGTCTAAAGGAAATTTTGGACAGAATGCGTATGCAAAGCTGTTGTATGAATACATTGAGGCGATGAATGCGAAAGATTGTTACGTGTGTATGCAATTGCCAGCTTCAGTAGATGAGGGCATTAGATACCATCACCTTCCATTGACATATGGAATATCCTGTAGTTTGCTAATTAGTATACTTTATGGGCGAAATCATTTTGAGTATTTCTTTTCAAATTATGATGCTGTGTTACCTGAAGTCCCGAATTACAAGCACTTGAACAAGTGGGACTATTATAAGTCAGAGGACAGACTCGGATATTTTTTCATTCTCACTCAGGAGCTAGACACCCCGTATGCACACCGACACAACTTGACCTGCTCATTATCTGAGATAGAGAAGAGGTTCATTGAACAGGTGGAGGATAGGTACACGAAACAGAAAAAGTTGCGAGATTCAGGGCAAGGCAATGTAGATTGGACCGAAGAAGAAAAGCAGCACAAGTCAAGAGGGAGTTATGGTCCGATAGCTCTAGATGAAGTGCAGAAGGGGAAGTTGTGTCTTCATCGACCACAGACGTATTATGAAAATGTGTATGTGGGTCATACTACGTGTGAACACACCTTCACATTGGAGTATTACACTAAGGATTTCTTGAAGAGTGTGGTGCAGGTGATTCCTACTGTGTATTTTGTTTGCGGACGGAATGCGTATGTGAGATTGCCGGAGAAGTGGTATGGAACTTGCTATCTAGCAATTATCTTTCCCAAGATTTATGATACTGAAGATTTTGCGCTCTTAGAGGGAGGACCTCAAAGGAGAGTGAAGCAAGGGGAAAGTGCTGGAGCAATTGTGGGAGATGTGTTTGGAGCAGCGATACCTATGTTGGGGGTCATTTTAAATGACATAAAAATACGGAGGTTGGCAACTGTAGTGGATGAATTGTCAATGAATACAGCTAAGTCATTAGTGCTGGTCGAGGGTGAGATGTTGTCGATCAGGACAATGGTTTTACAGAATCGTCTTGCCCTAGACGTCATTCTAGCAAAAGTAAACGTTTGAAGGTTCAAGAATGTTGCACTTATATACCAGACAACTCTAAGGATCTGGAGAAATATATAAGCAACATTACTGCAATCCATTAAGAAATTGAGGATTTGACCCAAGAGAATACGTGGGAAACGGTTGGCAAAGGATTTGGGAAAGTGGGGAACTGGTTTGCCAATTTGGGAAAGAGTTTCCTTGGGTATGTACTGAAACCCCTTATCATAGCAGTGGCATGTGTGATTGGACTATGGGGTTTAGTGAGATTGTACAAGTGGTACAAGTCCACTAGATTGGCGAGATCGATGAGAGCGCAAAAGATACGAATGGAGAGACTGCAGGACAGTCAATACCGCAGCTTGAGGGCGTTGGAAATGCTCAAGCGAGGGAAAATTGCCACAAGCTCGGTTTAGCTTGGTTCTTACCCTGAGGATGGTGTAAGGGTGGTGATGACACGGGTCATCAAAGGGGGGAACTGAGAGAGCGCCATTTTACAGTGAAATTTGTAGGGGTGCATCATATGTACAAGTAGTCAGCACCCGTATATGTAGAGGACTTTAAACATGCTTAAATGCAATGTGAGATAGAGTACTAGAGTAATTGGTATCAGAAAACGTGCAGTACCAAGGTTACAAGGTGTAAATCCACATTTGCTACTTAACTGAGTGATGGCGTTAGAATGGTATATTTCACCAATGAGAAGTGCGTTTAAACGAATACTATTGTGCATTGGGATTGCTTATTGAAACTTACTGTGCCTTTTATAATCGATAGCTAGCTTAAAGTAGAAAATGTATTTGCCGTTAAGATGGGGGGGCCTAGGGAACCAAGAGAACTGCTCATGTACGATGATGGGCCTATAAATCCAGCAGAGGCCTAGTTCATAGAAAATGGTGTAGGCTTATTTGAAAATGTCTTGCTTAACATTTAAAACTGTAGAAATGCTTATGAAAGGTGTTTTTAGAAAATGTTGCAACATTAGTAGACTGTGAGCCTATTTGCGTATATTCTTTTGCAGGTGCATCACCAAGTAGATTGTAGAGTAGAAGGGTCCATTGTGTATGACATTTAGAAATGCTAGACTCCGACATGGAGGAGTAGACCAGGAATTTGAAGATGCAACTAGAAAGCGATGAAGAGTCTGGGATCCAAGGACGTCTGCACGAACAAGAGTGGACCGGTGCCATACTGGAAAATTTTGTAGTTAACACCTTCGAGAGGGGCGTACTGGAAGGCGTGTCGTTCGCATTGTGGGGTTTTGTATTAGGGTCAGTGCCCCGAGGGTGGAGGCAGAGCAGATGGGCTGAGGAGCTAGAGAGAGCGGTTGGATGGTCAAGGAGCGTAGCTGTGAAGAAGGAGTCTCTAGCAAAGAGAGAATGTGGGCGAGCTTCTTTGGGAAGTCACCACAGCTAACACCTTTTGGTTAGGTTGGGCTATAGTGGAGTAGGGATGTCACTTAGCATAGTGTAGGGACAGATTAACCTGAATTTATGTCTATTATCCCGATGAGTACCAGAACTCAGGTTATAGCTATTCTGTTCAGTCTGATGATTCTGGAATTGATCCTTGTATTGTTCATCAGTCGCTTGAGACTTTTCCGTAGGATTATGGTTGTATTAGTGCCTGTTTATCTTCTGAACCTCCTGCTGAGGTGTTTGTACCTGCAGTTGTTTTTGGTTATGTAATAAACCTTCAAACTTAGTTTTGGTCAGTGGTTCTTTGGGGGAAGAAACTGTGAATCAGTGGAATTAAATTGATATTTGTGAACAGGTTGCCTTAATCACTCTATGACAGGTAAAAAGGTCTAGTCGACCTGTGACGGGATTCTGGAGAATGGTAAGCAGACTCTTGGGCGTCCGCAGAAATTTTCCAGGGGGGGGCAACATTTTTACTTCATCACCATCCTCCGACATGATTGAGCACAAGTATTAAATAAACAAATAAAACAATCTAATAAGACAAAGAGCTTAAATAAACAAAGAAACCCATCGGGTGGGAGAAAAATCATGTGCGGCTTCACAGCAGATTACCTGGCAACCACAATGAAACAGAGGAAAAAACAAACAAGCATTGGCATAGCTAATAGGTCTCGCCTTTGGGAGCTTATAAGTGTTTAGCCATGCAACACTTGAAGTTGTTGCACCAAGGATATTGTACTAGGCAACTAAACACGTATAAGGTCCCAAAGGGGAGACCTATTGGCTATGTCAATGCTGGTTTTTTTCTAAATGACAAGCAGTGCTATATGGCTCTGGCTGCCACTTAGTCCACCACATCCCACTTAGATGCTGCAGCCATCTTTGAATGGTTTTAAAGCCAATTCAAAAGCTGTCACCAGTGTATGTTAATCCCTATCTCAACTGTGAGACTGCTCTCCTGCTTCCCAATTCTATTAAATACAAATGATGGTAAAAAGAACATCCATTTCTGGGCTGCATGGCTCATCCTACCCACGTTTCATGTGCAGATTTGAAATAATGATGGTTTGGGCTTCCCGGAATTCAACTGGTTGAGAGGTAGACAGGTGTAGAGAGGTAGAGAGAGGTAGAGAGAGAGAGGCGTAGAGAGGTAGAGAGACAGAGGTAGAGAGAAGTAGAGAGAGAGGTAGAGAGAGAGAGGTAGAGAGGTAGAAAGAGGTAGAGGTAGGGAGAGAGAGAGGTAGAGAGAGAGGTCGAGGTGTAAAGGTAGAGAGAGAGGTATAGAGATAGAGGGAGAGGTAGAGAGAGGTAGAGAGAGAGAGAGGTGAGGGAGAGAGGAAGAGAGAGAGGTAGAGGTAGAGAGGTAGAGGTAGAGAGAGAGTGGGAGAGGTAGAGAGGGTGAGAGAGGTAAAGAGATAAATTGGTAGAGAGAGAGATAGAGAGAGAGGTAGAGAGAGAGGTAGAGAGAGAGAGAGGAAGAGAGAGAGGAAGAGAGAGAGGTAGAGAGAGAGGTAGCGAGAGTAGAGAGGGGTAGAGTGAGAGGTAGAGAGAGGTAAGAGAGAGAGGTAGAGAGAGCTAGAGGTAGAGAGAGAGAGAGGTAAAGGTAGAGGTAGGGAGAGAGAGAGAGAGGTAGAGAGGTAGAGAGAGAGGTAGAGGTAGAAAGAGGGGTAGAGCGAGAGAGAGGTAGAGAGAGAGAGAGAGAGAGAGAGAGCAGTAGAGAGAGAGAGAGAGGTAGAGAGAGACGTACAGGTAGAGCGAGAGAGAGAGAGTGGTAGAGAGAGAGAGAGAGAGAGAGAGAGAGAGGGGTAGAGTAATAGAGGTGTAGAGAGAGGTAGAGAGAGAGAGGTATAGAGAGAGAGAGGTAGAGGTAGGGAGAGAGAGAGAAGGTAGAGGGAGAGAGGGAGAGAGGTAGAGGTAGAGGTAGGGAGGTAAGAGAGAGTGGTAGAGGGAGAGGTAGAGAGGGAGAGAGAGAGAGGTAGAGAGAGAGGTAGAGAGAGAGAGAGGGAGAGGAAGAGGGAGAGGAAGAGAGAGAGGTAGAGAGAGAGGTAGAGAGGGGTAGAGAGGTAGAGAGAGGGTGAGAGAGAGAGCGGTAGAGAGAGAGGTAGAGAGAGAGAGGTAGAGTGAGAGAGGTAGCGGTAGAGGTAGGGAGAGAGAGAGGTAGAGAGAGAGAGAGGTAGAGAGAGAACTAGAGGTAGAGAGAGAGAGGGGTAGAGAGAGAGAGAGGTAGAGAGAGGTAGAGAGAGAGGTTGAGGTAGAGAGAGCAGTAGAGAGAGAGAGGTAGAGAGAGAGAGGTAGAGAGGTAGAGGTCGAGAGAGAGAGAGAGAGTGGTAGAGAGAGAGAGGGGTAGAGAGAGAGAGGTAGAGAGAAGTAGAGAGAGAGAGGTAGAGGTAGGGAGAGAGAGGTAGAGGTAGGGAGAGAGAGAGGTAGGGAGAGAGAGGTAGAGAGAGAGGTAGAGAGAGAGGTAGAGAGAGAGGTAGAGAGAGAGGTAGAGAGAGAGGTAGAGAGAGAGGTAGAGGTAGAGAGGTAGAGGTAGAGAGGTAGAGGTAGGGAGAGAGGTTGAGAGATGTAAAGAGAGAGAGGTAGAGGGAGAGAGAGAGAGGTAGAGAGAAAGGTGTAGAGGTAGCGAGAGAGAGAGAGGTAGAGAGAGAGAGGTAGAGAGAGAGGTAGAGAGAGAGAGGTAGAGAGAGAGGTAGAGGTAGAGAGGTAGTGGTAGAGAGGTAGAGAGAGAGAGAGGTGGAGAGAGAGAGGTAGAGAGAGGTATAGAGAGGGGTAGAGAGATAGAGAGATAGAGAGGGAGAGGTAGAGAGAGAGGTAGAGAGAGAGGTAGAGGTAGAGAGAGAGAGGTAGAGAGAGACAGAGGTAGAGAGAGAGATAGTGAGAGGTAGAGAGGTGTAGAGAGAGGTGTAGAGAGGTAGGTAGAGGTAGAGGTAAAGAGAGACATAGAGAGAGAGACATAGAGAGAGGTAGAGAGAGGTAGAGAGAGAGAGGTAGAGAGAGAAGTAGTGGTAGAGAGGTAGTGGTGAGAGGTAAAGAGAGAGAGAGGTGGAGACAGAGAGGTAGAGAGAGAGAGCTAGAGAGAGAGGTAGAGAGAGAGAGGTAGATAGGTAGAGAGAGAGGTAGAGAGAGAGAGGTAGAGAGAAAGGTAGAGAGAGAGAGGTAGAGAGAAAGGTAGAGAGAGAGAGTAAGATAGCGAGAGGTTAAGAGGTGTAGAGAGAGAGATAGAGGTAAAGAGAGACATAGAGAGAGAGTTAGAGAGAGGTAGAGAGAGAGAGGTAGATAGGTAGAGAGAGAGGTAGAGAGAGAGAGGTAGAGAGAAAGGTAGAGAGAGAGAGGTAGAGGTAGAGAGGTAGATTGGAGATCCTAGCATTTCCAGAGCATTAAAGTATTAAAATCTAGAGCGTGGCATAAACATTATCGGCGCCATCTTGTCCTTTTCAGATCTATAAGTGCGCGTAAGCAGCAGCCATTCTGAATGCCACGGCTTCCTTGCCCACTGCTGATAGCCAACGCGTCTCTCCCCCTCCCTCTCCGGCCTCGCAAGCACCCCCCGCGCTCTGATAGCCCCCGATCTCTCCTGCCTGGGCCATAAACGCACCTCCAGCGCGACCCTGCCTCAGAGCCACATCCCGTGCGGAACCCTCACACTCCTTTCATCTCTCTTACGCGAGCGGGCCTTTTGATAACCTCTTCCTCCTCGCCCATTGTCCGAACCGTTCCCAGGCCACCACCTAGCCTTACAGCTGCAGTTTACTGCCCCTACAGTAGAAACTCACCCCACATCAAAGGAGCGGGGGTTAATCAATACCCTCACACCTCCAGATCCGACCGATCGCCCCACTTTCCCGTTCCCAGCGGAATGTCCAGCTGCGCGATAACCACCACATGCTGAGATCGAGGTGGGAACTCTACTGTAGATGTGTGTGGGAACGGGCCTGGACCGGGGATTCCGAGGATGTCTTTTCTGGCCTTCAAAGAAACATTATGGATGCAATATATGTAATAAAGCCATAAACCTGTGTATAAGAGGCCAGGCCTCAGAGATGCGGTTAGAGCACCTCGAGAAGATACCCTGTTGTCTGATTTGACGTGTTCTGCTCCGTCGGAATAAACTCCTGTTTCCTGCCTTCCAGTCTCCAGCGCCTGCCTCTTTGTTTGATAATATTGAATGGTATGAGAGGCGGCTATCGCCGGGCAAACCTTGAAAAGGGGTAATCGAGCTGACCTTTGCGCCCTTTTTAACAATTGGCGTCCCAAACGTGGGGCCCATCAGCGACACGTGGATCCAGTGGGAGAGGTCCCGACGACAGTGTGAACGACTGCAACGATCGGGAAGAGCTCCTGCCCGATAGACCCTCGTCTGGCAGCCGATCATCCGAACTTCACCGGTTCCGAGCAGACCTCTCTTGAGTGATCTACGGTCCTGACTGGGAACCATCAGGAGTGCCACAGCAATTACGGAGAATAGAGGACGATCGGGCGCTGGAAGCGGAAGACGAGAAACCGTCCATGCGGTCCGGGTAAGGTCGTGTAACACGACGAATTGCGAATTGATTGTTTGATTGTTTGAAAATACTAGTATTACTCATTTGATTGTTTCTGAGAGATTCTCTGTCTGCAAACAGGGAAGAATAGGAGTATTCTCTCTTTGCAGATAGTGAAGGGTAGGTAACGCAGGCCTTTGCCCCCGTTGTAATCCGTCGTGCCTGCTTCCCTCTCCATTTGATTGATTGTTATCCAAGCATTTACTGCTTTGGAATTGGTTCTCTTTGGATCATTCTCTATTTGCAAACAAGCACAGAGTCGCAATACTCTGTTTAGTCTTTGCAGATAGTGAAGGATAGGTAACGCAGGCTTTTGCCCCCGTTGTAATCCGTCGTGCCTATTTTTATCCCTCATTTGATTGATTGTTTATCCGAACATTGATCGTTTGGAATTGGTTCTCTTTGGATCATTCTCTATTTGCAAACAAGCACAGAGTCGCAATACTCTGTTTAGTCTTTGCAGATAGTGAAGGATAGGTAACGCAGGCTTTTGCCCCCGTTGTAATCCGTCGTGCCTATTTTTATCCCTCATTTGATTGATTGTTTATCCGAACATTGATCGTTCGGAATTGGTTCTCTTTGGGTTATTCTCTATTTACAAATAAGCACAGAGTCGCAATACTCTGTTTAGTCTTTGTGAATAGTGAAGGATAGGTAGTGCAGACTTTTGTCCCCATTGTAACCCGTCATGCCTATCTTTGCCCCGTTTGTTGGTAGTTGGTTCAGCCCGGACCGCTTATTAGAGGTGAACCATCCGGCTCCACTGGAGGGCACCCCTAATAAGGACATGTTTACTAAATATGGACTAGTCGCCGTGGCTTATAGTAAGCTGTGGCATAAATACACGAGAAAGGATCGGGAAAGTCAGTGGCCACTGATAGGATCCTTTGATAACGATAAAATAAACGCGCTGGGAACAGCCCTTTATAACAATAAGACAACACCCACTATGCTCGATAGCTTCGGCATGTGGCGTAAAGAAACAGAACAGCGGAAAACGAGAAATGAGGTCAGGTTAGAAAAGGAATTACGCAAAGCAGCTCACCTAGCTGCTAACAAATTGAATGAAGAAATAAAAGAAAGAGAGGAAACCAAGCTAAAACAAGATTCCGAATCATCGGGCCAGTGTCCCGTCAGGACACCCTCTACACTTTACCCCGAGCTACCTTCGAAACAGCGAACGAACGATGATTTACTACTAGGTCCCCCGATCATCTACATGCCCCCTCCATATGCCCCTTCCCAACCCTTAGCGCAGCGCCCGCAACCCCCAACGACAGACGAGAGTAGTGCCGGAGCCTCGGTCCTCATGGCCTCTGCGCCGACCGAACCCCTCGTACTCAGCGCAGCGCGAGCAGCGACTTCAGATGATCCCGAAGCTGGGAGGAAAGACTCTGCTAGGTCGAATAGATTAAGTAAGGATGAACGAGCTGGGATCGATAAGATTGTAAAGACACTGGTGGTGCGAAAGGAAAGTGAGGATTATGTAACAGATATGTACAATACATATGCCAATAGCCACAGACGACACTTTGTCGTACGCCTTTGTTACCATACCCTTAATGCCTATGAAGACCGATACCAAGGAAAATGGCCCTGAAAACCTAACAACTCTGTATAGGAAAGTTGATGTCGGAGATGGAGGCGAGTGTGATGTGACGAAACTCTTCACGCGTACGCTTGAAGTTTTCCGCCACCTCACGGAACAGAAACCAGAGACTAACACCGCGACTCCCGCAGCGACTGAAGCCAGAGTAGAAAAAATTGACACGATGATGCCCATAAAGGAGGCCGCTCCCTATTGGGTTCCCCCACGAGGACAGGGAACACACGACGATATTAACCACCAAGATGCGAGAGGGAGGGTAGTTTACAACTGGGTTTACCAACCATGGGATCGGCAAGACATCCTGACTTTCCGAAAGTCCTTGCCTGATCTGCGAAAGAACCCCACAGCCTTCTATACAGAATTAGCCACCGCTTTAGGTTCAACGATTATGACCCTAGCGGATATCGATTTGTTTTTCGGGCTATGTCTACCAGCTGATGTGTGGAAGCAAATCCGGAAAGTCAACCACCTTGAGCTGTTCGGACATACCTGGATACAACTCGGTGATGTAGACAAACAGCGAGAGCCGGGACAGAAACCTTTGAAAGCCATTCTAGACCTACCAGATAAGATTGTGCAGAAATTAAAAACCCTAGTCCCAGAAAGGAAGGTGGACTGGTCGATAGTAACGGCCTGTCGCCAGAAACCCCAGGAAGACGTATCAGAATACTTCTCCCGGTTTGAAACGGTGTTCTCCGATTACAGCGGCCAGGACATGACCACTGCAACCGGACGGTATGCAGCGTTTAGAACGCAAGCATTACCACGGAATACCTTTACAACGCGGGCGTAACAACGAAAGTTGTTACCACGCATTGCGCTGGGGGGCGCTCAAGGATAGTAAATGATTTCATTTACTATCCCAACACCTTCCCTACTATCCACGGGGACTGGTGTTGGAATAGTAAATTAAATTAATCAATTTTGCGCCCCCCAGCGCAATGCGTGGTAACAACTTTTGTTGTTACGAACGCGTTGTAAAGGTACGCGTTGTCAATGTATGCGTTCTAACGTCATACATCCCAACCGGACATCACTTGTTTGTCCAGAACTATGTGAAAGGCCTGACACCAGAAGTCTCGCAGAAACTACAGACTAGCAAGAGTAGTTGGGCGGCCTCCAAGCCCGCAGCTATCCTTCAGATGGCTCAATACTATCAGCGACAAAAGAACGAGAACGATCGAGCGACTGAGAAAAAGAAAAAGGACTTGAAAGAGAGGGTGATGATTGCTCAGTTGCAAGGGGTGACTATAGGAAGGGAACAGTATAGAGGGAACTACCAGTCGAATGCTCCTAGAAATCCACCCCCTAGAGACCGCACACCCGCACCCGGCGCTCCACGAACAGACCTCGATGAGAACCAGTGTGCGTTTTGCAAAGGATTTGGCCATTGGAAGTCTCAATGTCCAGCTCTGCAAGAAGCACCCAGAAATAAAGACACGAGAGACGTAGCGGGCGGGCCGAGAAATAGAGGACAGGGACGAGGGCACACAAACGACACCAACAACGACAGACCTGGCAGACCGAACACGTTTGACCGTCCCCGACAGAATCAGTGCCAACAGTCTGACTGCGACAATGCCCACGACTTTGCATAGGACTGCCAAGGGCAAGGAAGGGATCCAGTCGAGCTCTTTGTTGACCAACAAGGTCCTTATGTCAACGCTAAGGTCCTAGGTACGAAGTCTCCATTTCTGGTAGATACTGGTGCAACACGTAGTGCGTTGTCTAAACAATTGATTCCCAGGGCACCATTGTCTGGCTCACATGTGACATCAATAGGTTTTGATGGAACGCCCTCCACTAATCCCTTGTCTACACCGATCTCTTTTAACTTGGACAATAACACCACTGACACGACGTTTTTGCTCTCCTCCAACACCCCCGACGCCATTATGGGACTTGACTTGTTGAAACATTTTCGAGCCACTATTAGGTGTTCACAAGACGGAGTTCGAGTCATTCTGTACCACAACCCAACGCTGCTCAGATCTTGTCGCACACAACGCATGTTTTCCATCACTGACGCTGACTTGTCCTTACTCGACACCCTACCTCTGTACCTATGGGCAAAGACTGACTCGGACTTAGGACGCATGATGATAGACCCTGTGCACATAACTGTTCGACAGGAGGCAGTGCTCCCAAAACTCCCACAGTATCGGATATCGCCCGAAGGCGAGAAGGCATTGGTAAAAATCATCCAGTCCCTGGTAGACGCAGGAGTGGTAGAAGAAGTAGTTAGCAATGTTTGCAACAGCCCTATCCTACCCATTGTGAAGAAGCAGGGTGAGGGAGATGAAAAAGCGTACCGCTTCATCATCGACCTACGAGAAGTCAACAAAGTAGTTGTACCTCAGTACCCTGTAGTCTCGGACATCACCACCATTCTGACCCTGATTCCTTCCACTGCCACCACCTTCACGGTAATCGATCTCAAGAACGCATTCTTCTCCATCCCCATCCACTCAGACAGCCGCTACCTTTTCGGCTTCACTTTAAAATCCCGCTCATATAGGTTTTGCCGAGCACCCCAGGGCTACACTGAAAGTCCAAGCATCTACAGCCCGGCCCTCAAGAGACAGCTGGATGCAGTCCAGTTACCGGACGGAGTGGTGTTGATACAGTACGTCGATGATATCCTTTTGGCGGCCGACACCATTCCACTTGCAGTCACAGCCACCATCCAACTCCTGCACTTCCTCGCGGAAAATGGCCACAAGGTCTCCAAGAAGAAGTTGCAATTCTGCCAACCTCAAGTCACTTACCTAGGCCACCTCTTGTCCAAAGATGGGAGAAAACTCACACCCGATCGAATTCAGGCTATTCTAGAGACCCCTATCCCTAAAACCCCGAAGCAAGTCCGCTCTTTGGTAGGCCTCACCTCCTTCTGTCGACAATGGTTGCCAAATTTCAGCCTCATTGTGAAACCACTACTTTCCCTACTGGCTAAAGATGTCCCCTTCCCGCTCCCTTGGACCCCTGAATGCCAATCCGCCTTCAAGGAACTACGAGACGCCCTTTGTTCAGCACCAGTCCTAGGAACCCCTGATTATACAAAACCCTTCTCTCTCTACACTCACGAAAGGGAGGGATGCGCTTTGTCTGTCCTGACTCAAACCATCGGCCCCAAACAACGACCATGTGCCTATTTCTCTGCCACTCTTGACCCTGTAGCAAGAGCTTTGCCTGCCTGCCTTCGAGCAGTAGCTGCTGCTGCTGTCTCTATCCGACAAAGTGAGGGGATCGTACTCTCGAATTCCCTCACGGTACTAGTGCCTCATGCTGTTGACACCCTCCTAAACCAGACCAAGACACAACACCTGACCAGCGCACGACTGACTGGGTACGAACTGACACTGCTCGCACCTCACATCACGTTGAAACGATGCACCACACTGAACCCAGCCACCTTGTTGCCTCTGCCTGAGAATGATCCCGATGTGCCCCCTATACATGACTGTGTGACCCTCACGGACGAACAGACTAGGAGTAGAGTGGACCTTCGAGACACAGCTTTCCCAGATCCTGACGGAGAGCTATGGGTGGATGGCTCTTGCATCAAACTCACCGATGGTACCACCTCAGCTGCGTATGCAGTTACCACAGCCCGAACCGTAGTTGAGACCGCCCGCATCACACAGAAATCTGCACAGGCAGCAGAACTGATTGCCCTCACACGAGCATGTATCCTAGCAGCAGGGACGACAGCAAACATTTACACGGATAGCCAGTATGCCTTCGGGGTGGTTCATCATTTTGGGCTCTTATGGAAGGAGAGGGAATTTCTGACATCTCATGGCACACCCATCCTGTACGGAGATCTAGTCTCCGCTCTGACTGAAGCGGTTCTCCTACCCAAACGACTTGCCGTAATCAAATGCCAAGCACACAAAAAGGTGACAGACATCATTGGACAGGACAGGGAAATGCACTGGCCGACATCACTGCCCGAACCACAGCTGAGAATAGGACGACGACTCACATGTACGTGACTAGGTCACAAGCAGAAAAATGGACGGACGCTAGGGAAACTATTAGGGACATCCAAATGGCCAGCTCACCACACAAATTGACTGAATGGGCACGGGTGGGATTAAAAGACGATGAAGGCTGCTGGCGGACAAAAGACACGAACAAATGGTTGCTACCCAACTCGTATCTGATACCCATACTGACTATGGCTCATTCCCCTGCACACATAGGATCTGCCCCTATGACCGAACTTGTCTCCCGAGTTTGGCATAACGATAGAATTGCAGACTCAGCCAAACGATTAGTCCAGCAATGTCTAGTCTGCCTGCAACACAACCCTGGGAAAGGAACTGTCGTACCCCGGGGAGGGTTTGGGGTCCCCAACCATCCATTTGAAGTCCTACAGATGGACTATATTCAGTTAGAGAGATGTCAAGGACTGAAGTATGTACTTGTTGTTGTATGCGCTTTTAGCAAATGGGTGGAAGCCTACCCGACGCGTGACAACACTGCCATTGCCACTGCAAAAGTACTACTGAAAGAGTTCTTCCCTCGCTACGGCCTTTGCCGTATTTTATGGAGTGACAATGGCCCCCATTTCATAGCCGAGGTTATCCAGCTTATCCTGAAAGGACTGGGGGTACGACAGAAATTCCACGCAGTTTTTCACCCCCAATCTGCTGGTCTGGTCGAGCGGCACAATGCCACATTGAAACTAAAACTGGCGAAAATAGTGGCCTCCACAGGACTAAAATGGCCAGACGCTCTTCCCCTGGCATTGCTGTCAATGCGTTCCACCCCCACCAAACACCACTTGACCCCTTATGAGGTCGTTTTCGGCTGACCCATGAGTATCTGGTCTGCACCCAAACTGACATCTATTCACGACGTCCCGGACGTCCTAATGTCAGACTATCTGTATAACCTAACTAAAACACTGTCTGTTATTCATCATTAGGTGCTGCAGGCCATCCCCGATGCTTCCAGGGGCCCCGGACATACCATCCAGCCTGGAGATTTCATCCTAATTCGGAACTTCCAACGGGAGAAGAGTCTGGAACCCCGCTGGACGGGCCCCTGGCAAGTCTTGATCACCACCCGAACAGCTCTTCGGGTGGAGGGGAAGCGAAATTGGCTGCATGCACATCATTGCAAGAAAATCTCTCCGACCCTGACGTCGACCGAAGACGTGACCACCCAAGAAGAGCTCCTGAACAAAGACCGACCATCCCTGAGCTGCTACCCTGAAACAGAGATACTCGAATTGGCGAAATTCCCTGATCCCACTGTGCCATCCAGAGAAGGGTATAACCTGCGACGAAAGAAGGGAGCTTCGGCTAAGCAGACCACTGACTAAGTTAAAATTCTCAGACCGGTGGCCTAACACTACTAAGGCTGCCAGGAGAGAAGCCCAACAAAGTTTGTGGTTCTGCCCACTACCGCGCACCTTGAAGATGATGGAAGCGCCCGATACGAAGATGATGGAAGCAACCGGACATCCGAAGACCCACTACAGAAACCCGAAAACTGACAGGTTGGAAAGCTCAAAGACTATTGCTCTTCTTATCGCTCTTCTCTTTTGCCTCCTCCTCATGACTACCCTCTGGATCGTGGAAGAGAACGCACCGGCTCATAAGACATTCCTAACGACTGCACGGACTACCACCATGAAAGAACACTACCTGGTCTCTCTTTCACCTCAAATCCAAGAAAGGCGTAAGGAGTTCTGGAACAACTCCTTCGTACAGTTGCTGCACCAACACAACCTTGCTGCCAATGCCAAGAATTGCTGGATCTGTGGGTTGATACCACATGCCACCGGACATTCCATCCCCTTCATCCCTTCACCTTTCTCTGTTCATGGCTCCTGCCTTGCTTGGCTGATCCTCTTGCAAGAGAGCTACAGAGACAATGCCACTTCCAGCGAAAATATGTCACACTTTTATCATGGAGTCTGGTTGAACAAAACCGGAAGAACTGCTGCTCCCTTTTGCCCTCTATCCTCCAATGCCTCTGTTCACATGGACATCCCCGCCAAAGAAATGGTGGAGATGCAAATATTCAACAATCCAGCCAGACCCACCTTCTCCTACCTCCGGAAACGAACAGCTGCCACCCTGACTGTGGCCCTATCTGTCGTCAATGTCTCGGGCCTTGTATGCATCACAGGCCATGGGACACAAATGGTGGGCCACAGTACTTGTCGCATCACCAGAACTTTGGACTCAACCGACCCACCCTCTTTTGTCACCTCTCCAAACATGTACTTCGTCTGTGGTACAAAAGCCTACACCTGGCTCCCAAAGGGTTGGGGAGGTACCTGCTACATTGCCTTCATCCTTCCTCCAACCTATGTGGCTCCAGCAAACCATCACCGACAGAGACGAGCAAAGGACATTGAGCAGGCCGACTCCACTGGAGCACAATTCTTGGATGCAATGAAAGGACTTGTTCCACTTTGGGGTCCGATGGCGAACAGTCGTGCCATTCGACATTTATCCCAGGCAGTCGAGACAACGATGAACATTACAGCTGTATCCTCACAAACAATACAGCCGAGCTTCAGGCGGTCCGTCTGGTGGCTCTTCAAAACCGCCTTGTTCTAGATGTGGTTCTGGCGGACCGTGGAGGAGCATGTCGTATCATTGGGTCCAGCTGTTGTACCTACATACCAGACAATTCACCCTCAGTCTACAAGGCCATTGAACACCTCCACAGACTCTCCTCAGAAGTTCATCAGGAACAAGAAGGATGGTCGCTTGGGAGTTGGTTCTGGAGTGCTGTAAAGGACTGGGGATGGAGGTTGTTCATGATCATACTGATACCAATCGTCGTAATATGTGGACTCTGCCTGGGTTCAATGCTTGCCACCTCTGTGTTCACTATTTGCTAACTGTATTTGCCCTAAGACACCGAACTTCGAAGCTGAGCGCATGAAAGCTTTGTATGATATCGAAATACGTAACATAATGGGGATAGACATAAATTGACAAGCTGGCTAGATATGTTGAAAAGGGAGGACTGTTAAAATCTAGAGCGTGGCATAAACATTATCGGTGCCATCTTGTCCTTTTCAGATCTATACGTGCGCGTAAGCAGCAGCCATTCTGAATGCCACGGCTTCCTTGCCCACTGCTGATAGCCAACGCGTCTCTCCCCCTCCCTCTCCGGCCTCGCAAGCACCCCCGTGCTCTGATAGCCCCCGATCTCTCCTGCCTGGGCCATAAACGCACCTCCAGCGTGACCCTGCCTCAGAGCCACATCCCGTGCGGAACCCTCACACTCCTTTCATCTCTTTTACGCGAGCGGGCCTTTTGATAACCTCTTCCTCCTCGCCCATTGTCCGAACCGTTCCCAGGCCACCACCTAGCCTTACAGCTGCAGTTTATTGCCCCTACAGTAGAAACTCACCCCACATCAAAGGAGCGGGGGTTAATCAATACCCTCACACCTCCAGATCCGACCGATCGCCCATTTTCCCGTTCCCAGCGGAATGTCCAGCTGCACGATAACCACCACATGCTGAGATCGAGGTGGGAACTCTACTGTAGATGTGTGTGGGAACGGGCCTGGACCGGGGATTCCGAGGATGTCTTTTCTGGCCTTCAAAGAAACATTATGGATGCAATATATGTAATAAAGCCATAAACCTGTGTATAAGAGGCCAGGCCTCAGAGATGCGGTTAGAGCACCTCGAGAAGATACCCTGTTGTCTGATTTGACATGTTCTGCTCCGTCGGAATAAACTCCTGTTTCCTGCCTTCCAGTCTCCAGCGCCTGCCTCTTTGTTTGATAATATTCAATGGTATGAGAGGCGGCTATCGCCGGGCAAACCTTGCAAAGGGGTAATCGAGCTGACCTTTGCGCCCTTTTTAACAAAAGGCACTACTCATTTGTAACGTCATTCCTTTCACTGCACATCCTGCTTTATCTAAATAACTAGGGCCCGCTTATACAAAAGGATGTTGTTGTCATAAAGCTTACAATTTGCAGCATCACAGTGGTTGCTACTGCAAAACCCCTTTTTAGAGTTGTGTATTACCTTCATGATTGACAAAAGGGGTTCTGCATCTTACTTCATATTGGAATTTGGAGGGGCAGTGGAAAGGGTGCTATCTTCAAATTGCAATTTACAATGACATATATCAATGGTTTTCAAACGCAATGGTTGTCGCAAACCGTTGATCTAATACCAACACTGAGCTGCAATTGGTACATGATTCAGAAAAGAAAAGTTGTCCCTGTGGGACAGCTTTCCCTTCGTGAATCATGGCAGGCGACAGTGAGTACAGACAGTGGTCCAGGGGCTATACTCGATACTGCAATGAACATGAGGGACTGCCCCTTTGAAGCTCAAGGCGTAAACTCTTTAATCCATCTCATTGCAGACCCTTCTGTAATACTAGTGCTTATGGTGCAAAAAACAGGCATATCATGTGTGGTGCAGACACTTCTGTTCAGTTTTAACTCTTTTTCAGTTGTCAACAAAATATTTTAATTCATATTTTGGTTTCCATTGTTAACTGTTTTTAAATATATCCAATATTTTATTTTAGAAATAATGGATATATTAAAAAACGTATAACAACAGTTAACAATGGAAACCTAAATATGAATTAAAATATTTTGTTGACAACTGAAAAAGAGTTAAAACTGATTATTACCATGGAAAAGAAATTGATGAAACTGTAATGTTTGCTGAAAAGTGCACACATCCATTGGAACAGAAGTGTCTGCACCACACACGATATGGTATACGAAAGGGCACCTAAAGAGTAGGTACCAGGATGTAGTAGCACCAACAAAAGAAAGGAATATAGCTTGAGTACGAATAAATCACGAGTGCACAGAAGGACTTTCCAATTGATCTCGCAAAAAACAGGCAGACACACCCATTGCATCTCTGGGCGAATTGTGTAATTCGGTGCCGGCGTTAATGAGGCTTTGATGGCTTTCACCCCTTCCTAGGGCCCCTGGCTGCAGCTCCACTCTTCCTTAGCTTGAAAAATGTGCCCCACTCCCCGAAATTTGACTCTAGGTGCGCCTCTGCTTCAAGCTGTCGGAGCAGCCAGGCCCGGACCTTCTCTCTTGCCCATCAGCAGGACCGTCATTGCAAGCGCTTTCTCACGCTTTTAAAATTGACGGCCCTGCAGACAAACACCACTGTGGAGGCTGTCAATAGTGACGGACCGGTGTCCCAGGGGGGGGCAAGTGCCCCCCCTTTGCCCTCCCCTGCGGACGCCCATGAGCAGACTCTAGATCTGAAATCCCGCCTTTCCACACTTGTGTGCTTTACTAGTGCTGTGTGCTGCCTAGCGTCAAATCAGGCAAACTTGCACAATGTAGCAACGGTTCCTGCATTACAGGCAGGATTGTTTATCCGCAGGAACCTTCCTCTACAAAACCAGTGCTGATAAGTAATTTCCTCTTTTAATGCGTTATGCGAAATACATCACCCATAGAAACAGGAAGTAACGAGGAGAAATAAAGCTCCACCCATGTCACGCCTACCTGACGCAAAGTAACGCAAGCCACCGCTACCCACTTTGTATTGATTGAATCACGCAAATCGATTTTGCATGACTTAGTAAAGGCCAAAATTATTTTTTGCGTCACAAATATGTTTGCAATCCCGACGCGAAATCTTAGTAAATCTGGGTCACTCTTCCATGTCCCAGTGCTTATAGGACCACCCTCCATTCTATCACAACTTTGAACCCTGTTACTTCGGATAACAGAATGAAGGGAGGGGCTCCTAATGTATTTAATTGGTCAGGCAAGAGTGGCCAGCTGAGCAAACGGGGTCGACCAAATTTGTTTTTAAATGATCATGTGGTGTCTGGGGGAAGGCGTGACACACCTCAATAATGTTGGTACTGGGACAAAGAAGGGTACTCAGAGTAAGAGAATACTAGTAAGTAATCGGGACATTAGTATAGCTCTGTTCCCTACTCACTCTTACTCAACATAATTTGATATGGCAACTCTCCCTGTCAACATAATTTGACACTGCAGCCCTCAGTAGGAGTGAGATGAAATATCCCAACCTCTGAGCTCCCCAACATCTTTGAAACTACTATTTTGCCACTGAACATCAAAGGTGGATGTCCCCACTTCCCCCGGTTTTTATGCCCAAAACCCTGGTGGACCATCAGAGATGACAACAGGAAGTGACAGGCACTTTCAGCATAATCCGAGGAAATATTTAATTTTCGAGTCGATAGAAGGAACATGAGTAAATATCCATGTCTCAGCCCAACAAGCAAAGGAAATGCCCGCCATGATAATTTATCACAGGTAAGAGGTAGGAGACATTCACTCAATCACTCCAAGCCCCCAGCAAAACACTATTCAGCTGCTTTTTGGGGATTTTAGCTAGAAAGCGGCTCCAGTTAGAGGACGAAGAGAAATGTGCGGGCAGGCGTGCACACACTGAATCCTGATGAGAATGTTTGCATCGCGGAAGAGCGGTAATTTTATTATTCATAATATTTTTTCTTTTATGCCAGTGGGAAGGAAACGCGGGACTGATCCAACAATCAACGATGCAACAAAAATGAAAAATGTGCTGCTTAACCATTGTCACTGCGAGTTATATGTAAAAATTCTGATATAATATGATCACGCAGAGAATTGTTTCTCTTGGAAATGGCAATTAAAGGATGACTGCTTTGAATTCAGCTGAGAAGCCGACTTTGATGTTGCACCGAAAGGAGTAAACAGGATTCCGTCGCGTGGCACGCCAGTTGTTGTCTGTGAATAACCCATTTGTTTGAACTCTAACGATGTGAATGGTGTCAGCATGCTGGGGACATGGGACCAATATACCCCCATGAAAGACCTCGTGATATGTCACCCTAGCAGAAATCACTGGCCTGCAAGGAAATCTGAATATATTAAAATGCCAGTACCTCAAAAATTAGGGGAGAGCTGGAGCAGAGGCACTCACATCTAAATATCAGGTTTTTTTTTGCAATTGTATTTAGCGCAAACTAAGCCCAAGGGCATTGCAGCACATTACCAGTCACAGAGTCGGGTTCGCTTTTAGGGAGCAGGAGGTTAAGTGATTTGCCTATTTTAACAGGATGTTGAGCCGACCCTGGACTCGAACCTGGTTACATAGGGCCAGATGTAGGTAATTTTAATTTACTGATTCTAAAATACCGAATTTTACCGACTCTATATTTTAGAATCGGTACATGGGATGTAGATAAAAATTCAGTACAATTTACCGAATCGGTAACATTCGGTAACATCCATTCGGTATTTACCGATTCGGTAAATACCGATTCGGTAAATCCCATTCATTCCTATGGGCCTAGAGGCCCAAAGGAGGCCTAGAGGCCTAGAGGCCCATAGGAATGAATGGGATTTACCAAATCGATATTTACCGAATCGGTTACCGATTCGGTAAATACCAAATCGGCTATTCAAAAAAAGAAAAAACCCAGGATTTAGCCAATCAGGTGCAACCACCCCCCTCCCAACCAAGAAGTGGCCACACCCATGCAGGTGCAAGCAATTAGAAGGTGCTGGAGAGGCTGTGAGAGCAGAGCAGAGCCCTTGAGCCACAGGAAAACTTTGCTCCTGGAAAACTGAAAAAATGGCAAACAAAGACACTGAGAGGGAAGGTGCAGAGAGGAAGAGGAAGATCAAATTCAGCACCATGGAGCTGCTGGTCCTCGTGGAGGAGGTTGTAAAGGAACATCAGAAATTGTTTGGGAAGCAGTCCCTGCAGGTGGCAGAATCTGCCAAAAGGAAGATTTGGCTGGCAATTCAGTCAAAGGTAAATGCCATCGGTGTGACTCCATGGGAGATTGATGACCTGAAGAAGAGGTGGTACGATGTCAGGAGCTTAACAAAGCGAAAGATGGCTGAACTCCACAAACAGGCACATCTGACTGGAGGAGGGAGGAACAGGGCACCTGCCCTGACTGAGCTGGAGGAGCTTGTGGAGTCCACCATTGAACCAGACAGCGTCTGTGGACTGGGAGATACAGACAGCTCAGCCTGAGCTGCCACCAGAACAGGTAAGGAGCATGCACAGCAATCACCCCCACCCCATCCTCTTCCCTTTACCATTCCCCTATGTGGTAGTGTTAACCCCACTCCAGTAGAGGTTGCAATATACAGCAGCAATGCATTATGGGAGATGTAGTCATTCAAACACCTACCATGTCATACAGCACACCAAACAACAAGGCATGCGACACACATCAGTGATAAGTAAGATGAGGCAATAGTGACAGGGTATCAGAGATTAGAATGTAATTGTATAAGCAGGGCTGCAGGACCACACAGCTAATTTTCAAATTTGTGTCAACAGGTGAGACATCTTGCAGGCGTACCAAGGAGAAGGAAGGCAGTGCACCAGAGAGGGAGGATACACAGAAGGCCAGCACAAGTGCAGGGAATCCCGCACAGGAAAATGATGCACCAACAGCACAGCCAGACTCCCAAGACATGCCAATATCACCACAGCTGCAGGCATCCCCAGAGCGTTTTGGCTCCCCTCTACTCCTGTCCTCACCTGAACTGCTTGCGTCACCGGCTGCCACAACACCAGCAGTCCGAAAAAGCAAGAGGCATGAAGTTGTCCCACTAGTGGAAATAAGGCCATCAGCAGGAGAAATGGTGGGGGGTGATACACCAACCGTGGCTGGTGAGGAAAGCCCTGCCAATCAACAGTCCAGCGCAGAGGGGGTCCGCACAGGTACCAGACGCCGCAGGGCCAGAGACAGTAGTGATTTGCAACATGGCGAGGGTCCCAGTGTCTTCCTTGGACTGGAGAGTAGCATGGTTAAAATTTAGCGCATGCAGGGGAAGGCCATCCAGTCTGTGCAACGCCAGATGAGGAACCTAAATCAAAACATGTCAAACATGGAAAAGGGTATCAGCTCAATGTCGGAGGGAAACAGAGAGATGGCAGCAGGCATGAGACGCGCCGGAGGCTCGCCAGAGGCGAGCCCATCTTTGCCCATCAGTGACCATCCGGAACCCGGGGCCAGAACCCCTGGTCCGTTTTTGCGCTATTCTAGAGGCGAATTATTGGAGCTTAACTTGGGTAAGTCTCAACTCGATCAGGATTGCTTACATTTGTTGGCCCGGGAGCACCTGCTGACTTTACCTAAGAGCATTAGAGCGAGGCAGGGCGGCCCCAATGTTCGCACTTTAAATTTTGGTCTGCTGAATACACGCTCTCTGCAGTGCCATAAGCTGGAGGTCTTTTCATTATTGGAAGACGGAGAGCTAGATGCTCTCGCACTTACCGAAACCTGGCTGGAGGACTGTTCGGCGCCTGATTTAGTGGCAGCACTGCCAGATAACTTCTTGGCACTCCATGTCAATAGGGAGGGAGCCAAAAAGGGAGGGGGAGTAGCCCTCCTCTACCAGGCCCGTCTCCGCGCCGAAAGGTTTCTATCCGAAACTATGGGGGGTGCAGAGATTATGGGGGTAAAACTCAGGCAGGGGGCGACCTGTCTGGTGTTCCTGGTGGTATATCGTCCGCCTTGGGCTTCGCCTGATTTCCCGGTCCTTTTTACAAGATTAGTTCAGGACTTGCGCTCACGATACGATAAAATGATTGTTGTCGGCGACTTCAATTATCATTGGGAAAAATCCCCTAAAGAGGGGCAAGCACTTCAAATTGAGGAAGCAATTCTTTCCTTGGACTTCACTCAACAGGTGAGGGGTCCGACACACGAGAAGGTACATGTGCTCGATCTAGTCTGGACTACTATGCCAGTCCAGGGCGCTGTAGAGATCTTGCCATGCGCTTGGTCAGACCATTTTCTAATAAAGGGCAAAATACTTTCGAATAGCCACCTGCCTAAGTCGGGGGAAGGTTGGAAAATGGCGCGGAAGTGGAGAAACTTTGATGGGGATAAAATGGTGTCTTTTCTAGAACAGTCTCCCCCAGTAAAGGAGAAGAACGACAATATTGATACCCTTTGTGGTCATTTATACCTTAAATTGGGGAGAGCCATTGATCTGGTGGCACCCCTTCGTAGGGTGAAGAAGGTGGAGAGAGGGGCTGGGGCTCCTTGGTACAGTGACTCCCTACGTGACATGAAACGTGAGGTGAGGAGGAAAGAACGGGCATGGCGGAAAGATTATGACGCCACTGCTAAGAAAGAGTATAGTTCATCACTAGCGTCTTACAAATTAGCCATCCAAACTAGGAAGGCTGCTTTCTTCGAGGAAAGAATAGTTGCAGCCAGGAATCCACAGAAGGAAATCTTTCGGGTTCTGGCGGAGCTCAGGATTAACAAAGAGCAAAGCACTGAGTTCGTGCAGGAGGATTGCCAGAGGTTCCAGGACTTTTTCGTGAATAAGATCTCCGATATTCTGGGTGAAATTGCTGCAACTACACCCCTCGAGTGTTCCTGCCCACCCGACCATACTGCCCCACTGGACATCATCCCGTTAGCTGGATTCCCCTTAATTTCGAAACAGGAATTATCCACTATCACTGGCCGAGTTAAATCTGGCTCCCTGATGGACCCATGCCCCCCTGAAGTGTTTAAGCTGGCATTACCAGGCATCGAGGATGAGGTTTTGCATTTGCTGAACACTTCCCTCTATACAGGACAGGTTCCTCTAGCTTTCAAAGAGGCTCGCCTGATTCCGTTATTAAAAAAACCTGGGTCGGACACAAAATGTTTAAAGAACTTCCGTCCCATCTCACAGCTGCCTTTTTTGGCTAAGGTGGCCGAGCAGCATGTGTTGGCTGTACTCTCAAAACATCTAGAGTGCAACAACCTGCTGGAGGCTAATCAGGCAGGGTTCCGTGCTAATCATAGCACGGAAGTAGTGATGCTATCAATCCTGGACGAACTGAGGAGTCGGGCTGACAAAAAAACACCGAGTGCCCTGGTACTATTAGATCTCTCCGCGGCCTTTGATACCGTGTGTCATGAACAACTTCTGTCGCGGCTGAGATCTTTTGGTATCAGGGGCTCTGCTCTTGCATGGCTTACATCTTTCCTGCAGGGCAGGACACAAAGAGTACAGTTGGGGGACCTGCTTTCCACCTCCGCACCCATCACTTGCGGGGTCCCACAGGGCTCTGCCCTGTCGCCCTTACTCTTTAATGCCTACTTACAGCCACTTATTGCACTCCTGAACAGGATGGATTGCTTAGTATACAACTACGCCGATGACACCCAGATAATCATTCGGCTGGATGATGGTCCAGGAGCGTCTACCAGGCTGCAGGACATCCTTAAAGCCACGGTTAATTGGATGTCTAAAAACTCCTTAAAAATTAACCCGGACAAGACGGAAGTGTTGCCCATTTCCATCACGGGCAACCCCTGGAACGAGAAATTCTGGCCTGTGGAGCTGGGTGTACCACCGAAACCGGCGGCCGCAGTGAAAAGTTTGGGCTTGTACGTGGATGAGAAGCTCTCCATGGGAAAACAAGTCTCGACAGTTGTGGGTACCTGCATTGGCCTGATGCGACAACTGAGAAAAATTTCAGCTTTACTCTCATTTTCCACCTTGAGACGCGTGGTCTCAGCCATAATTTTGGCTAGGCTGGACTACGGAAATTCCTTGTATATAGGGCTACCCCAGCGGCTGCTGGATAAGCTACAGGGGGTAATGAATGACGCTGCCAGGCTGATTTACAAAAAACCTAGGACGGCACATTCGTCCCCACTGATGCAGGAGCTACACTGGCTCCCGATTCGGCAAAGGGTTGCATTCAAAGGATTGTGCATTGTGCATAAGGCGCTATATGGCAATGCACCAAAATATGTGAAATCTCGCCTATCTCCCTATACGCCGAGCAGGACTTTGCGCTCGTCGGATGCTACCTTCCTGTCTCAATCTCGTTTTAAGTTGGCCACGATGGGAGGGCGTGCCTTTTCCAATACACTCCCTGCTCTGTGGAATAAATTGGCCCCGGAACTAAGGAAGGAAGGCAATCTGTTAGCCTTCAGGAAGAAATTAAAAACTGTCCTGTTCAAGCAAGCATGGAGCAGCTCTTAGATGTATTGTTAAGATCATGTACCTGTCAAACCTTACTACGCAATCTGGACAAATCAGCGCTTAGAGACCCCTGTGGTTATAACGCGCTATACAAATTAAATAAATAAATAAATAAATAAATGAGAGAGATGGCAGCGGGCATGTTTGACATGTCGCAGTCAGTGTTGCTCTTGTGCATAAAGCTTGACCAGGACAGGGCAACAAGGCGGAAGGGCAGGCAGCAAGCACAACAACACACGAAGGCAGTCAACTGCCTGGCCACTGCCACTTCCCTGCTTTGCAGGCGATGTGTAAACATGCAGGAGGGACTGGCTCACAGCAGCATTGAAGTCTCCAGGGGCCTTGCGAGGGTGACAAGTGTTGTTGAGGTGCTGCTTACTGTGCAGTCGGCACATACTGTTGCTCTGGATGTGGGTGAGAGCGAGGAGAGCACCAGTAGGAGCAGCATGACAACCCCCCTTTTCCTGACACACGGAGGAGCAGCAGGCTCCATGGGGCTGCCACTGCCCACACACCCAGTGAGGACAGCCAGCCAATTACATCTGGCACCGGTAGGCATGGCCGCAAATAACTAATGCTGCCCACACTCCCTGACCTGGAATGGGGAAGTTACCCAGGACTCCCAGTATCGAGGGATACAATTGGTCTTGCACATGTGTGCCTTTGAGTACTGGCGTAGTGCCAAAAATTAAACCACGTTGGGTACATACTACACCTGGCTGTGTCTCTTTATTTACTTAGAAGTAGTTGCGTGTGATCTCTGCCCGTCTCTGTCTAACATCTGTTGCTGGCGCCACTCCTGCTGTGTTGGGCTCAGGCTGTGCACATTCGTCATCGTGGTCCTCATAATCACTTAATTCCACTTCTGTACCTTTCTTGGTAGCAAGGTTGTGCAATATTGCACAAGTTGCAAAGATCTTACAGCAGATGAATGGTGAGTACTGACGTGTGCCTCCGCTTTTGTGGAGGCAGCGGAACCTGCTTTTTAATAGCCCAAAGGTGCGCTCCACAACATTCCTAGTAGATTTGTGTGCCACGTTCTATCGTCTCTCGCTCGGGGTTGATGGGTTCAGGTAGGGTGTCAGGATGAACGAGTGGACGGCATATGCGCTCTCACCTATTTGGAAATGAGAGAGCCATTAATCACATGCGCACCAACACATACATCTGCAATATCTATCAGGGCGTGTCACAGTGTTTTACCTAGCAGGTATCCTTCTCCAAATTCCCCCGCTGTCAGGCGTGTGTAGATCCCACTGTTCTGAAAGATGTAGGAGTTGTGGGTGCTTCCAGGGAATTTGGCCACAATGTCTGTGATAATGTTGGCAGCATCACAGATTACCTGCACATTGATAGAGTGGGTTGACTTTCTGTTTCTGTAAATGTACTCTGTGGCTGCATGTGGGCAGATTGGGATGTGTGTGCCATCAATACAGCCAATGACGTGTGGGAACTGTGCCAGTTGATAGAAGTCAGTCTTGGTCTTTAGCAGTTCCGAATGTGTGTCAGGGAAGCTGATGTAATGGTGCATTCTCTGCATCATTGCCTCCCGGAACTTCCGGGAGAAACGGGACAGGCAGCTCTGGGACACCCAACCTACTACAGCTATCACCCCCTGGTAACTCCCAGATAGCTCAGGTAGCCTACACCTAGCAGGTGTAGGCTACAGAGCACCTGCACATGGGGTTGGATGGTGTGCGCCCTTGGTGTTGGGTGCTCCAGGAGTGGGTGCAGGTCCCTAATCAAGTCTAGGATGGTGTGGGGGTGTAGCCTGTACCTTTGCAAAATCTCTGCCTCAGTGAGTTGGAAGAGCGTGATACGCTGTCTGTAGACTTGCTCCTCCCGTCTACAGATCCTCTCTCCTGCTGCCTGTAGCCGTAGCCGCCTTGCTATCACATAGAATGCCGCCATTCTGGTCACACTGTTGCATTTTGGGGCCTTTTTTATAGCCTGCACCTGGTTACCACCTGCTTTCAATCCATGGTATTTACCGACTCTTAAATACCGAATTTCATGAAATTTGGTATTTTAAAAGTTTCCTACATCTGTATTCTCATTTTTTACCATATCTTATTTACTGATTCGGTAAATATAAATTCGGTATTTTCCGAATCGGTAAATTCCGAATCAGTAAATTCCGATTCGGTAAATTCCGATTCGGAATTTACCGATTCGTATTCAACGAATCGGTCTTTTTTGGGCTCCTACATCTCAAATGCCCAATACTGGTTGGTAACGGCCGAAATTCGGTAATTTCAGCCGTTACCGACCGGTATTGGGCTACCTACATCTGGCCCCTAGTTCCAAAGTTGGTGGCTCTGGCCATAACAACACAACCTCTCCCTGCTGGACCTATGATTGTGCCCCTTCTACCAGAGATGTTTTAAGGCTTGAGCAAAGTGTACAATTGCCCAGGGCCCTACCTTCAAGGGCCCCCCTAGGAAAGTGAACTTTCTCTCTGTTTGACCTCTGTCTTTTCTATTTGTTGATCTAAAACGTTCTCACTCTCTACCTACCTTTACCTCGGACTCTATCTCTCAGCCCAGTGTCATCCGACGGATTTTAGGGGTCCCGCGCAAGACCTATTTCACCTTTTTTGTGTGAACCTGTACAAGTTAAACATATAATTTAGTATTGTATGCCATCATGTGGACTCAATAAGCTGGATATGGGTAACAAATAGTCAAATTTGTTCTGGGGCTCCTTAAATATGTCTTGACAGGGGGTGGAGGGGGGCATAACATCCTTCCTATGACACTGCTGTGCCCAGGTCTTTCTAAAATCTAGATCTGTCAGAAATTGGGTGATTTCCCATCAGGCCAGTTGGCCCCATAGGGCAGGAGCACTAATGGGATTTGCAGGTTAAAAATGTCTTGTCAAGACACTGTGAAGATGTTTTGTATCACGCACATGACTTTCACATCGCCATCACCGTGTATCTGATAGACAACTTGTGCATCACATGAGAAATGAGACCCACTAGGAGCAAATCATGGCTAATTGTTGAAATCCCAAGAAGCAAAAACAAAGGGTCACTCAGAATGTTGTTTTGTATCTTTAATACATACATAAGTAAATAAACAAAAAATAAATAAAGTTCAATTTCCAATGGTCCCAACTGCTACACAGATTTCATTGACATGAAGTCAAACCTTTTCAGGAAAAGGTATAAACTGGTTAGAGGATTAAGTATTGAATTCAAGAGACAATATTGCCCACGTCAAAGGAGTGGCTTCTGAAGAGATGCCTATGGGCTCCTGATACAGAAAGGAGAAAAGACAAGGTGTTGCTCGGGTGTCCATCGGTGACAGACAGAGATTCGTGGCGCTCAGAATGGTCATTGTGGTCAGAATAACAAGTTGAGGTCTTGTCAGTAGCACAGCTCTCAAGATTGGTCCATTGTCATGAATGTTGTTAATAATTTAGGATGGGATTACTCCTACCAATAAAATAAATCCTGTATTGGTAGGTCAAAATACAGTCATGAGAGACGTTGCCCGCCTCTGGTAGCTTTGGCACAAACAGCAGGCAATCCACCAGTAAGTACATGTTAAATTCAAGCAATGCCAACTATTTTAAAGCAAAAAACGCAACAAAATTAAATTACAAAGCCAACTCAGAAAAATTTAGAAAAATGTAATTAGCAGAACGACACATAAATCATTAACTAGGCTAAGGGAACAATAGGTACCCATTTTGAAAGCTCTACAGAAAAAAGCACCTAGAATAAGTTAAGCTACTGTTCACAGTAAACCTTGACCTAGGTGCAACTTCAGGCCGACTGCAATAAAGCAGAGGTCGGATAGACAAAGTGGATCTTCTTGGAAAAAGTTTTTGATGCCCTTATAATATGGCAGGAAAAGTATCCTGTCTGCGAATTCCTAAAAAAGGCACTACGTCTTTATTAAATGGAAGTCACAATCTTTCAGTGTTGCATGGTCTAAAGATGTGGCCAATAAGGGCCCTCTGAATTCAGATACTTTGGCATTGATTTCCCTCTGAAACTATTGGTTTTGGCATCAAAAAGCTCAGAGAAAGACAAACCTTGATTTCGCAGATACCCTAATCACTTTGCATGTCGGATAGATTTGTCATTTCACCCTGATCCAACATTTTACCTCTGGCACAAGTGTGATAGATATCCTGTCTGCCTTATAACAAGCGTATTCGCCTTATTACAAGTACATTAGAAAATAATGCACTTGTACTGGTGTGGACTTGCTATTTGTTACAATTGTGATGGAGTATCTATCCTTCAATTTCTAACTCAGTCCCTTAGCCACTTTTTTGGAAGTCAAAATCCATCAGTAGGGCAAGGCAGGAAGATCCAGCAGAGCAGGAACACAGAAGGGCAGATACCTTCACTGCAAGGTCCAGCTGAACCACTTTCCCCGTAACAAATGGCTCAGAGTCAAAACACCTGGGGGGATCTTCTCACGAACGTGTGAGAACTATCGCAAAATTAGCTTAACACAACTTTCATCATTGCAGTGTATCACGGGAAAATTACGAGTGTTAACTAAGTATTCACAACAAGGTGGTACCATGCGATAGTCTCACGATAATGCTTTAAATGACCGCGTCAAAACCAACGCAACGCCTCAAAAATACGAAATACGAATGCATAAAAAGCTGCAATGAGGCCAATCGCGATACAAAAATCAGCATAAACCAGGCAGGAAAAATCCCCATAAAAGTAGGAAAAAACAGACAAACAATTGCCAAGCAACAGCGAAGCACAATGGATGTTGCCGGAGCAAGTACGGATGAGAACCAGAAACCCCACAAGCCCCCCGGAGGAACTGCCTGGGACCTCGGGGTCAGGGAATGCCAAGGAGAAGAAGAGTAGGAAGAAGCGGTTCAGTCCGCAGGAAAAAAGGATCCTGATAACAGAGGTGGCAGAACACCATCAACAACTGTTCGTCACCTCCACTGTGTCATTGGCAAACAAAAATGGACTATGGCAGTCCATCGTGGACAAGGTGAATGCAATAGGAGTGCTGAAGAGGACAATGGAAGAGGTCAAGAGGTGCTGGAATGATGTCAAGCACAAAACCAAGCTGAAACTCTTCAACAACCGGAAGGCAGCAATGCAGACTGGAGGTGGAAGTCCTACGCCACAGGAGGAGCTGGACGATATGGAGGAAATGGTGAACAACACTTACAACGCAACTTTTACATCGGAGAGCCTTTACAACGCAACCATTACAACGAAAGCTATTACAACGCATTGCTCTGGGGGGCGCTCTAGGATAGGGAATAGGTTAATTTACTATCCAATAACCTTCATTAGTGTCCACGGGGACTGGAGTTGGAATAGTAAATTAAACTATTCACTATCCAGCCCCCAAAGCACTATGCGTTGTAATGGACTGCGTTGTAATAAATGCGTTGTAAAGGCATGCGATGTAAATGCATGCGTTGTAATGTCATACATCCGGAGGAAATGGTGTCCACAGTCATCAGTGGGGAGATGGTGGCAGGAGTTTGAGGACGGGACAATGCTCAACATGACTGGACACAACAGCACCAGGGTGAGTAACGACCCGGGACTGGGGGGACGGGGGAGACGGGCACAATGGCACACATGCACAATTTAGCGGAGCACTTCTGCGGACAAACCATGCCTCAGCCCCCAACTCCCACCAAGAGACAAATGTACCCAAGTATGCAACATCTCAGCACTGTATAAGCACGAAAGTCAAAGACACATCGCATGAAATAGAGAAGGGCCAGCAAAATCAGAGCTGCAGTGGCGACTCCCCCAAAATGCAGCTCTAGATGGCCACTATGAATGTAATCCATAACCTCTTTCAAAATGGTATCTTTCCTTTGTTCCTCCATCCACTGATCTTTAGTAATAGCAGGCACACCTGAATCATGTACCAAAGCCACACTATAGTTACCCCAAGGATCATCAACACACTCTTCAAGTCGTGAAAGTAATATATATAAACAATCTGCTATGAGATTTTCTCTTCCAGGCAAATAAACCATTCTATAAATATACTCCTTCATACGCATGGATAACCTAGCCAGTCTCACTGAAGCTCCTGCAATACCCTCGCTTGATAGAATTCTAACTAAAGGCCTACAGTCAGTACGGATAATAACAGGTTTACCCCACACAAAAGCCATAAAGTGCTTTAAGGCCCAGGCACAAGCCAACGCCTCCCTCTCTATAATAGGATATCTCCCTTCAGCAGGGGAGAGCCAACTCGCCACATTCATTGAAGAACACAACATCCTCGACTCCTCCCAATCCGGCTTCAGAAAAAAACACAGTACGGAAACCGCCCTCCTCGCCGCAACAGACGACATCCGCACCTTACTGGACAAAGGAGAAACAGTAGCCCTCATCCTCCTCGACCTATCAGCGGCGTTCGACACAGTCTCCCACCGCACCTCTACGATGCAGGAATCCAGGACAAGGCCCTCGACTGGATCTGCTCCTTCCTCTCCAGCAGGACGCAGCGGGTCAGACTCCCCCCTTTCCTCTTGGACCCCACACCTATCACCTGCGGAGTCCCCCAGGGCTCCTCCCTCAGCCCGACGCTCTTCAACATCTACATGGCTCCACTTGCCCCCATCGTCAGAACCTATGGACTCAACATCGTGTCATATGCAGACGACACCCAGCTCATCCTCTCTCTATCCAACGAGCCCAACACCGCCAGACGCAACTTTCGAGAAGGCATGGAAGCCGTCGCCAAATGGATGAAAAACAGCTGCCTACAACTAAACACCAACAAAACAGAAGTACTCATCATGGGCCCAAACCCCGATGCCTGGAGTGACACCTGGTGGCCCACCGCCCTCGGAAACCCTCCAACCCCCACAGACCACGCACGCAACCTGGGAATCATCCTGGACTCCGAGCTCAAAATGGACCGCCAGATCAACTCTGTCTCATCCTCCTGCTTCCACACCCTCCGCCTCCTTCGTAAGACCTTCAAATGGATCCCCCTCGAACACCGAAAGACAGTCACTCACGCCCTGGTCACCAGCAGACTCGACTACGGCAACGCACTCTACGCCGGAATAAACAAAAACCTCATCTGCAAGCTACAGAACATCCAGAACGCCGCCGCAAGACTGGTCCTCAACCTGCCAAAACACTGCCACATCTCCCAGCACCTGCGCACACTCCACTGGCTCCCCGTCGAGGCGAGAATCACCTTTAAGATGCTCACCCACGCACACAAGGCCCTCCACGGCACCGGACCAGCATACCTGAACAGCCGACTCAAATTCCACGCACCCCAAAGGACCCTACGATCAGCCCAGCTTTCCTACGCTGTGGTCCCCCGCACCAGAAAGACCAGATCGGGAGGCCGCTCCTTCTCCTTCCTCGCGGCCAAAGCATGGAACGCCCTTCCGCTCCACCTCAGACAGACAACATCGCTCCCCATCTTCACAAGAAACCTCAAAACATGGCTCTTCGACAGACCCCCTCCTTGATGGAATGGAACCTGCACCCCCCCAACACCCCCCACCCCTAGCGCCTTGAGACCCTTACGGGTGAGTAGTCGCGCTTTAACAAACTCCTGATTGATTGATTGAGAGAGTGCTCTGGAAGCAAACAGAATTATCCTTTCTTTACCATCCAATCCTTTCTGTGATAATACCGCTCCCAGGCCCTTATCACTAGCATCTGTAGTTAAGAAGCACTCCACATTGGGGTCAAAACTAGCTAACCCATTCACATTATGCAAATCAACTTTTATCTGTTCAAACTCATCTTCACATGCCTTAGTCCACTCAAACTTCGTATTCTTCTTGAGTAGAATGCGAATGTTATACACTTTTGATGCAAAATGTTTTATAAACATCTCACAATATTCAGCCATGCCAAGAAACGCTCTCACTTCTTCTTTAGAGGTAGGTGCAGATGACTTTACAATATTTTCGACCAGTGTAGGCTTAGGTCTAACCCCCTCTTCACTAAAGATGTGGCCCAAGTAAAGACAGTTCTTTGACCAAATTTACATTTCAACAATTCTACTGTCAACCCAGCCACAAATAACATGCAGAGCACAGCAACACTGACAACAATGTGGTACAAAATGCAACACATCCACAATGGAACACAGGACACAACTGGTGCCGACTGTGTGTAGACACTGGCCTATCACATTTCGCATTGCAGGGCAATGTGAGTTGATAATGTACAAGTACAAACACACACACGTCATGTTGTCGAAATGTCCACTGTTCCCCATCAAATAGGCAGCACCTCCCAAACAGCCACAGTGTACACAGTCATGCAGTCTGTATGAAAACATGTACAATGCGACAACATACATGTGGGCACATTGTTAAACTGCATCTCCCCTTCACATTGTAGAGGGAGAATCAACACCTCCTGCAGAGCAGCCCAAACCTCTCTTCTCTGATGATGGAGAGGACCACCACAGCTTCGACTCCGACTTCCTCCAACAGCTTGTGGACAGCCTCCACAGCCCACTTCCAGGAACTGGGCAGCCTAGCTGCATCGATGGGACCCCACCCCCTCCTCAGACCACACAGCAGGCAGCAGGCAGCAGCCAGCACCCACCACCACAGCTGCCTCCCAGCTGTACCCCCACGTAGAACACATGGCCTTCCAACGCTGTGTGTTGGGGTGCCAGGAGAATCTGGCTGGACATTTGTGAGTGGGCTGCGACCACATGGCAGACAAACTAGATGCCATAGGTGGGTGTGTAAGTCCAATCAGGGACCTCTCAGAGTCCCTAACGGACACCCACAGTCTTTTATTAAGATTTTATCAAACATGAACATTACTGGTTTCCCAGTGCAGTTAAGAGCAGTGTGATCAGTTACGCTCACTTTGCCACTGGATTCAAGCAAGCCGGGCTGAAGACGGCTGTAATGCCAGAAACCGGTCCTCGGAAGCTTGTTTCCGGTCCAGGGAAGGCATGGCTTGGCAGTTCGGGCTGGATTGTTCCCATGAGGCACAGGGTCAGACTGATTTGCATATGGCCATGTCTGAACTTGGGTGGCAGAGTGGGCTAAAGAACGGTGATGGATTAAACCCAGATCTGTTGACTGGGTGTGAGTGTTTGATTGGTTCAGATGCTCCGTCCATCACCACCCCCTTTTGTACCACTTTGTTCGCCATAAGTTGGCAGGGTATGCTCCGATGTGAGTCCCTTGCTCACTTTGCCACTGGATTCAAGCAAGCCGGGCTGAAGACGGCTGTAATGCCAGAAACCGGTCCTCGGAAGCTTGTTTCCGGTCCAGGGAAGGCATGGCTTGGCAGTTCGGGCTGGATTGTTCCCATGAGGCACAGGGTCAGACTGATTTGCATATGGCCATGTCTGAACTTGGGTGGCAGAGTGGGCTAAAGAACGGTGATGGATTAAACCCAGATCTGTTGACTGGGTGTGAGTGTTTGATTGGTTCAGATGCTCCGCCCATCACCACCCCCTTTTGTACCACTTTGTTCGCCATAAGTTGGCAGGGTATGCTCCGCCATGAGTCCCTTGCTCACTTTGCCCCTGGATTCAAGCAAGCCGGGCTGAAGACGGCTGTAATGCCAGAAACCGGTCCTCGGAAGCTTGTTTCCGGTCCAGGGAAGGCATGGATTGGCAGTTCTGGCTGGACTGTTCCCATGATGCACAGGGTCAGACTGATTTTCAAATGGCCATGTCTGAACTGGGGTGGCAGAGTGGGCTAAATAACGGTGATGGATTAAACCCAGATCTGTTGACTGGGTGTGAGTGTTTGATTGGTTCAGATGCTCCATCCATCACCACCCCCTTTTGTACCACAGAGAGCGGAGGGCACATGTTATGAATTCCAGGCAAATACATAACATAGAAATAAACATGAAAATGAAACTTACACTATCTCTCTCCCCACCCCCTCCCGTCCCACTTCCATTCGGTTGTCGTCGCTTCTAAAGACTGTCTCCGAAGTGCATAAGTGGGTGTCAGATTAATTTGCTGCCTGCTGGTAATCGGTAAGGCGCAGTAGTCTCAGATATCTGGGGCAGGTCACTTCCCTACATTCTGAGGCAAGAAGGGACACCAATGGTTGCCAAAGGTCTACAAATGTGATGTCTTTCCCTGCTTGTGTGAGAGTCATTTTCTCCATTCCGAGAACCTGCCATAGGCGTTGTAGCCAGCTTGTAAATGAAGGGATCTGGGACATGCGCCAGTGGGTCAGGATGCTCTGTAATGCAGAGCCTATTGCTATCGCGATCTGGCGGCCTCTGCGGGATTTGAGAGGATACGTCAAGGGATTTGGGAGACCTAGGAGAACGTAGGCGGGGACCCGTGGTATTTGTGTGTCTAGGTGCTTGTCCACCTTGTCTAGAACCTAAGCCCAATAAGGCTGTAGGTGATCACATTCCCAGAGGATGTGTACCAGGGTGCTGGTCTTCCCAAAACCCCACCAGCTGTCGTGGGTTTATCACGTGGAGGAGTTCAGGGGTATAATACCAGTATGTAGCTATTTTCGTCATTCTCTCAGTCAGTCCGGTGTGGTAGGCTGAATGGTGGGCTCTGTAATAGACCCCCTCGCACTCCTTGCAGCTGAGGGATCTACCCAGCTCTCGTTCCCAATGAGCGTGACTGGCGCTATATGTATATGTATTCCTGGCTAGGAACATTTTGTACAATCAGAGATACGTTTCTGGTCAGATGTGCGTGTGATGAACCACTTTTCGTACCCAGAGAGAAGTCGGTGAGCTTGAGGTTTATTGTCTGGGTGTAGTGCCCAGTGTCTTATCTGGAAGTAGCGTAATCATTCAGCTTCAGGGATCCCATAGGCTGATTTAATCTATTGAAAGGGTATAATCCCACCCAGTTCAAACAGGTGACCCAGAGACCTGCATTCCGTGGAGCGCCAGCATGCACCAGCCGTCTCACCCAGGCCTGGTTGGAATGCTGGATTATCAAAGATGGGGGTGAGCGGGGAAGGAAACATAGTTAGACTGTGCTAGATGCTAGTGTTATCCCATGCTTCCAAAGACACCCTTGTAATGTAAGATGCATAAAGATTAGGGGGCCTGTGTATCTTTCGGAGAAAGGGGCTCTTCTGGAGGGATTTGGCAGCGACCGCCCTGTCTTGAAAGAGCCAGTACTTTTTGGATTCCAGCCAGTTCCACTCAACTAGATACCGCATCTGTGATGCTTGGAAATAAAGTTGAAGATCGGGAACGCCAAGGCCACCCTCCTCCGGGGGGGGGAACTGTTATGGTGTGTTTCAGCCAGGGCTTACGGCCCTGTCAGATGAATTGCACCTACTCCGATTGGGTCCACTGGATCCAACCAGAGGGTGGGCGGAGTGGCAGGGTTTGGAAGACGTATAATATCTGGGGCAAGATAGTAATTTTGGTGGCTGCCACTCGGCCCAGCCATGAGAGTGGGTAGTGTTTTCATTGGCCCAATTCCGCCCGAATATGGGCTCGTAGTCAGCCACAGTTGATGGCGGCCGTCGCCTGTATAGAGGGCACCAGTTGAATCCCGAGGTAGGGGATTGAGTCTTCAGACCATTGTGCGGGATGCTTCCCCTAAAGGCATGCCTGGGTGACAGATGACAGGGAGAGGTCTAGTGCTACAGTTTTATCCCAGTTAACCTTGAGACCGGAAGCCTCTGCAAATCGTTCCAGTTCTAAAAAACAGGCACCCAGTGCTGATATCGGGTTTGAGAGGGAAAGTAAGACATCATCAGCGTATAAACTGATGGTGTGAATATCGCTCCCAAATTTAGTTCCGGTTATCGAGGGGTTGCATTGTATTCACTGGGCTAGAGGCTCCATATAGAGTGGGAAAAGCAGGGGGGAGAGGGGGCACCCCTGCCGCGTACTTCTGCCTATAGGGAACGGGAATGATGTGTGGCCATTTACGCGGACTGTAGCAGTTGGAAACCGGTAGCAGTTTAAGATGCATGTAGTCAGTTTGTCGCCCATTCCCACTCGTTTAAGCACCTATTCTAAGTAAGGCCAGTGCACTCTGTCAAAGGCCTTCTCGGCAACGATGGCAAGGAGCATATATTCCGACTGTGTCCGGTAGGCCTTCTCAACCAGATGTAAAGCGCGTTTGGTATTATCGCTCTTCTGGCATTGAGGAATAAAGCCTGCTTGGTCTATCAACCCCGGCATAATGGCTGTTAGATGGGTCTCTAAAATTCCAGTGAATAATTTAATGTCTATCTTTAGGAGGGATATGGGGCAGTACGCACCGCAGGCAGTTTTGTCTCGTCCCGGTTTCGGTATGACTACTTTGGAGGCTTCAAGCATGTCTCGGGGGATCGCCCCTCCTGGTTGGGCAAAGGAATTAAAGAACTTGATCAAAGGTGGCACCAGCTCTGCACAGAACGTTTTATAAAAAGCGGCTGAGTAGCCGTGAGGCCCCGGTGATTTCCCTATTTTAAGATGCAAGATAGCGGCTATGACTTCCTCTAATCTGATGTCTCTGTCCAGGTAGGTGGTCTGCCTGCATCTGAGTTAGGTTGGGCAGATCAGCATCAGCAAGATACGCCTCACCATAGGCGCTGTCAAGCGACATTCCTGAATAGAGTTGGGCATAAAAATCTCAGAAGGCCTCAGGGATCGCCGAGTCCTCTGTGATCTTCTCGCTACCCTCCCCGTCGGAGTTCCAGGACTCCTTGTTTCAGTCTGATCTCTCGAAGCTTATGGGACAGGAGGCACCCACATCTGTCCCCTCTGGTGTAGTAAGCATGGGGTAGACTGAGGGCTGCGAATTCTGCCCTGTCTTGGTCTAGTGTGGCCAGTTGTTGCCGTGTTAGCCTTTAGTTGCCTCCACACCCTCGGGTCCCAGTCCTCTGGTGCATTTGCTCTAGTGCCTTAGTTTGCTGGGTGAGCTCCTCCCTCTTCTGTCTGCGATCTATGTTGTCCGCTGTGGATACAGCTATGAATTACCCCCGCACGACTGCTTTTAATGCTGCCCATTGAGTAGAGAGGGAAGTGTCTTGATTAGCGTTGTGTGAGAGGTCATCTTTGATAGCGCGCTCTATCTGCTCTATTACATCCGCCCGCTGGAGGAGAGTATCGCAAAGGTGCCAGTGGCGTGTGGGGCGTTGGAGGGGAGGGAGAGTGAAGGTGGCTGTTATCAGTGCGTGGTTGGAGATTGAAGCAACCCCTATTTCGGCAGTAGTCATGAAGGCGTGTATGGGTGAAGTGCCCAATAGATAGTCAAGCCTGGCGTATGTTTTGTGTGCATTGGAATAAAAGGAGTATTTGGGCTATGTGGGTGAGAGCAACGCCAGAGATCCCCTAGGTCAAGCTCTTGCAGGTAAGCGGTCCAGCCCCAGAGAGTACTCCTGTCTGACCGGTATGCTGGCATGATCTGTCCGCTATATTTTCTAAAACAAGATTCAGGTCCCCACCCAAGAGTATCCGGCGTTCTCCTGTCCTTCATTGGGAGCATATATTGAGCCAATAGTGAAGGTTATGTCACCCAGCGTGAAAAGGTATGTGGGTAGCCTCTTTTAAATCTCGGCCTCCCTCCGGAGGACTTTACCCCGGAATGCATGGGAGACAAGTATAGCCACCCCAGCTGATTTAGTAGGGCTGGAGGAGAATATTTGAGTGGGGAACAGGTGTGGCTGGAGGTAGTTACAGCCCTTTGGCAGGAGATGCGTCTCCTGTAGGAGGCATATGTCAGCTCTGGAAGCACAAAGGTAAGAAAGGACTGCCTGCCGCTTGACTGGATTATTAAGACACCGCACGTTCAGGGTGAGAATATTTTAGTGTAGTGGCCGGCATCTACGTAAGCCTGGTGGTAGAGAGCATAGCAATGGAGGTTCAGGAGACCGCCAGTGGTGTATCGGATAAGTCAGGGAAGTCAATGGGAGACCAAGGTAAGTGAAGGAGCAACCAAATGTATTAAAGAACGGGGGGCCCAGAACCAGAACGTAAAACCCCAATACAAAAAACAAATATGAAACTACAATGAGGAGAAGAAATCAAGAACAAGGATCAATCATCTCTAGATGACCGGTGGAAGGTCAATATGGGGTCCATGTTGAGACCAAATGTTTGAGCTCCCAACCCGCCCTCCGCCCACCCCAAAGACAGCAATATATAAGGAGGTCACCGAGTCTCTTCAATTCAATCAATCAATCAATCAAGCAAAATGTATAAAGCGCGCTACTCACCCGCTAGGGTCTCAAGGCGCTGGGGGGGGGGGTTCGCTACTGCTCGAACAGCCAGGTCTTGAGTTGTTTCCTGAAGGAGAGATGGTCTTTGGCCATCCGTAGGTGGGTGGGGAGGGATTTCCATGTCTTGGCCGCCAGGTAGGAGAAGGATCTTCCTCCGGCGGTGGATTTGCGAATTCGTGGGACAGCGGCGAGGGCGAGGCTGGTGAAACGGAGCTGGCGGGTGGGTGTGTAGAATGTGAGGCGGCTGTTGAGGTATCTCGGGCCCATGTCGTGGAGAGCCTTGTGTGCGTGGGTGAGGAGTCTGAACGTGATCCTCTTGCTGACGGGGAGCCAGTGCAGGTCTTTCAGGTGGGCAGAGATGTGGCTGTGACGAGGGATGTCCAGGATGAGTCGTGCAGAAGCGTTCTGTATGCGCTGGAGTCTTTTCTGTAGTTTGGCTGTGGTTCCGGCGTAGAGGGTGTTCCCGTAGTCCAGTCGGCTGGTGACGAGGGCCTGGGTGACCGTCTTCCTGGTTTCGGTGGGGATCCATCGGAAGATCTTTCGGAGTATGCTCAGGGTGTTGAAGCAGGATGACGAGACGGCGTTGACTTGTTTGGTCATCGTGAGGGAGAAGTCCAGGATGAAGCCCAGGTTGCGTGCATGGTCCGTTGGCTTGGGTGCGGTTCCCAGGGAACGGGCCACTAGGAGTCGTCCCAGGCAGAAGGGGATGGTCCCAGGATGAGGACTTCCGTCTTGTCTGAGTTCAGCTTCAGATGGCTGAGCTTCATCCATTCTGCGACGTCTTTCATTCCTTCCTGGAGGCTGGCTCTGGCGGTGGCGGGGTCGTTGGTGAGGGAGAGGATCAGCTGGGTGTCGTCGGCGTAGGAGATGATGTTAAGGCTGTGTTGGCGTGCGATGGCTGCGAGGGGGCTCATGTAGAGGTTGAAGAGGGTGGGGCTGAGTGAGGATCCTTGCGGGACGCCGCAGATGACCTCGGTGGCCGCGGATCGGAACGGGGGGAGTCGGACTCTCTGGGTTCTTCCGGCGAGGAACGAGATGATCCACTCCAGGGCTGATCCTTGGATACCGGTGTTGCTGAGGCGCTGTATCAGGGTGCGGTGGCATACGGTGTCGAAGGCTGCTGAGCAGTCTAGGAGGATGAGGGCAGCAGTTTCCCCGTTGTCGAGCAGGGACCTGATGTCGTCGGTGGCTGCGATGAGAGCGGTCTCGGTGCTGTGGTTTGCTCGGAAACCAGACTGCGTGGGGTCGAGGGATCCGTTTGTCTCGAGGAAGGCGGAGAGTTGTTTGTTGACGGTCTTCTCAATGACTTTGGCCGGAAAAGGTAGGAGCGAGATGGGGCGGAAGTTCTTGAGGTCCGTGGGGTCCGCGGTGGGTTTCTTCAGGAGGGTGCTCAGCTCGGCATGTTTCCAGCTCTCCGGGAAGGTGGCGGATGCGAAGGAGCTGTTAATGATGTCCCTGAGTTGGGGTGCGATGATGGAGTCGGCTTTGTTGAAGATGTGGTGTGGGCAGGGGTCGGTTGGGGATCCGGAGTGGATGATGTTCATCAAGCGGGTGGTGTCTTCAGTGCTGACAGGGGTCCAGGTGCAGAGGGTGGTGGTGGGGGGCGTTGGTTCGGTGGTTGGGTGCGTGGTCTGTGCGCCGAAACTGTTGTGTATGTCAGTGATCTTGCGGTGGAAGAACGAGGCGAGTGAGTCGCAGAGGTCTTGCGATGGTGTGATGTCGTTGTTGCAGGCGCTGGGGTTGGAGAGCTCTTTAACGATGCTGAAGAGTTCCTTGCTGTTGTGGAAGTTGTTGTCCAGTCGTTCTTTGAATGTTGTCCTTTTGGTGGTGCGGATCAGCTGGTGGTGTTTGCGGGTTGCGTTCTTAAGGGCTGTTATGTTTTCTGTTGTCTGGTCGTGGCGCCAGGCTTTCTCGAGAGTGCGGCAGGTTTTCTTGGAGTTTTTTAGGTCGTTGGTGAACCACGAGACTTTCCTGCTGCCGGGTCTGTTGGGAGGGTTCTTCAGTGGTGCGAGGTCATCCGCGCAGTTGGTGAGCCACCGTGTGAGGTTGCGGGCTGCTTTGTTGGGGTCCGTCGTGTCGGTGGGTGGGTTCTGGCTGAGGGCGGTGGTGAACTGGTCGGCGGTGATCTTGCTCCAGCTTCTGCGAGGAGCCTGTTGCGGGTGGTGGTGGGTCGTGGTTCTCTTGAAGTTGAAGTGGACGCAGCTGTGGTCTGTCCAGTGTAGTCCGGTGGAGTGGCTGAAGGAGATGTGCTTGCTGGAGGAGAAGATGGGTCAAGCGTGTGGCCGGCATAGTGGGTGGGGGCGTTCACCGGTTGCTTGAGTCCGAGGTTGGCAAGGTTGTCCAGTAGGGCAGCGGTGTTGCAGTCCTTGTTGTTCTCCAGGTGGAAGTTGAGGTCTCCTAGGAGGATGTAGTCTGAGGATGTGATGGCTTCGCTGAACTGTGTGCGTGGACCCGGAGATCTGTAGATGAGAGTGCCTGCATGTTGTGGAGAGGCCCTCCGCTGCGACCCCCCACCAACTCTCACCAGCAGGCCAGCACAGAGATGTGCCGGGATGCAGCAGAACAAGGGCTATCACTTGGTCTTCCGCTGAGGTCCGGTGAGGTAGATGAAAACAATAGTGCAAGCTCAGGGGCGCAGGGTCATTGTGTGTCCCTCTTGAGAAGTCCACAAACAGTTGGTGGGGTCAGTGCCCGCCAGTGAGTAGTGCAGAAATGGCCTAGGGCATACCTCCCCAGCACTGGTGCCTGTGTCTTTGGGTGGCTGTGTGGCGCTTCACCACGCGGGCTTCCGTATTTCAGTCCACGTCTTCACCGGGGGCGCTCCGAGCTGAGAGCAGGACTGGCCAGGAAGGATGTCCCCATGTGGAATGCTTGGCCAGGGGGGATCCTATGGGGAAGGACAGGCCGGCTTGGCAGGAGCGTGGCGATGTGCTGCGTCTCAATGGGTCTCCCTGTGGCGGTGAGTAGAAGGGCGGGTGCCTGTGTCCTCGCTCCGGTGTCAGGAGCTGGGGTTGGTCACAGGGGACAGCTCATGGTCTGCACATGCCCAGCAACCCCGACGTGTCTCTCAGGTCGTATCCTCTGAGTCTCAGTGTTCGGGGTAGGCGTCGCCTAATGGCGTGTCACACGGTCCCCCGGTGATTGGTATGCCGAGACAGCCGGAAACCACTCCTGCGACCACTGACTCCCCCTATGTCCCTGGTGCAGGGTTAGCAAGCTTGGATGCAAGGGGGGCCCCCATTAAACACCGGGGCACCGCTGCCGCTTCTTGAGGAGAGCTCTGGTAGGCACCGCACGGTGGGTAGGCCTCACCTGCAGGCCGGGGCCTCGCGTAGCTTCTGGCATCTCTGCCTGCTGGAGGCCGAGTATGTGGGGGCCTGGTCCGGGCGCGCAATCTCCTCTCAGTTGCAGCGCCGCGGGAGTCAGCAGAAGGTAGGGGAGCAGCAGTCAGCGGGGCAAACCCCCAAGGGCATGCAACTCAGCTCCATCTGATGGGCTCTCACCTCGTACAGCTTTACGGGTGAGCTGGGAGCAAGTCGCGGACCCCGTCCGGGGAGTCATCCGTGGTGTGCATGGCGCGGGTCTCCAGACCCACAACGCTTTCGGCGGAGTCCCCTGGGTCGGTCAGCTGTACGGAGCCTTCGGAGCCCGGTGGGGGCCCCCGGCAATGGGGGGATCTGGTTTAGGGCTCTTTAGGGCAGACGGCGGGCAGGTGCTCGAGAGCAACACATCCTATTGTGTCGCCATCCTGGTCACGCCCTCTCTCCTTGTTTAAATGGACAGAATTGCAGCTGACATGCACCCTGGCCCTGCTCTTCACCTCCTGTAAGCTGCAAGCATCTCATGAAACCTGCCTCAGATGGTGATGAAAATTATAAGGAAGGAGACGAACACCAGTTCGCTCAGACCTAATGGGGACAGGGAAGAGGTTCTGCTTGTGGAAATCATTCCCACCTGTTAAGTCCTCACCTTTGGGCTGCAAATATGGATCTATCCCCTTTCCAGCTCAGATAGTTAAAAGTTTGGGAGTATGGTTAGATGACAAGTTGACCATCTGTTACCAGAAAAACAAAGTGGCAGCTACCTGTTCTGGCATTCTTAAATGGCTGAGGAAGATCTTGCCATGTATTCCTGCTGAATGGACTGTAGTCCAGGCTCTGGTGGGTTCCAGGATGGGCTACAGCAACATACTATATTTGGGTGTTGCAAAAGCTCTGTTAAAATGGCTCCAAACAGTTCAAAATGTCGCAGCCCGCTTACTTATTCATCCACCCAGATTCATCTCCCTAGGCCTGCCAGCTACAAACCTTGCATGGGATACCCACCCAGAGAGGATGTAGCCTTACTGGCTAGAGCTGCTGACCTTGGAGCTGGGGAACTGGGTTCAAGTCTCTGCGTAGGCTCAGCATCCTGTGATCCTGGGCAAATCACTTATTCTCCCTGCGCCTACCAAATAATTAATGTGTCCTTGTGTAATGTAACATGTAAAGTGCTCCAATACTTTCGGGTCGAGTTTGTGCTATATAAATGTGCACACAAAAAAATAATAATTTAGCATCAAGTCCACTTCAAGAACCTTGCTGTATGCAGACGTACCTTGCTAACACAGGCTGGACACTGTCCAAATCGTACCCTTCGATATTGCCTCGGATCAGTAAGTCTGATCAGGGTGGACTGGCTTTTTCGTTTCTTGGCCGTAAGCTTTGGAACGAGTTGCCACTTTCAATAAGAGCCTGTAAATCGTTCACAGTTTTTCGGAAGCAGCTAAAAACCTGGCTGTTTCCATCTTCCCTTAAACTGGTTAGAAAATGATTTTACATTCCCGGGCATAGGAGGGAAATATTTTAGGCAACCAGGCACTTTATAAGTCAAAATAACATAAGTGTCGTTTGTGGAAAATTCTAAACAGGAGATGATTGGAGGACCATGAAGTCCAATTTAAAAGCACTGGTCTAACTAAAATAAAATAAAATGTAGTGTTTTAGGGTTTTGGGTAGTGTTGTAGTGTAGGGTCATGCAGGGGTAGTGTTTTAGGGTAGTATTGTAGTGTTTGTGTAGTGTAGGGTCATGCTGGGGTGTAGTGTTTTAGGGTTTAGGGTAGTGTTGTAGTGTTTGCGTAGTGTAGGGTCATGCTGGGTGTAGTGTTTTAGGGTTTAGGGTATTGTTGTAGTGTTTTCATAGTGTAGGGTCATGCTGGGGTGTAGTGTTTTAGGGTTTAGGGTAGTGTTGTAGTGTTTGTGTAGTGTAGGGTTATGCTGTGGTGTAGTGTTTTAGGGTTTAGGGTAGTGTTGTAGTGTTTGTGTAGTGTAGGGTCATGCTGGGGTGTAGTGTTTTAGGGTTTAGGGTAGTGTTGTAGTGTTTGTGTAGTGTAGGGTCATGCTGGGGTGTAGTGGTTTAGGGTTTTGGGTAGTGTTGTAGTGTAGGGTCATGCTGGGGGTAGTGTTTTAGGGTTTTGGGTAGTGTTGTAGAGTAGGGTCATGCTGGGGGTAGTGTCTTAGGGTTTTGGGTAGTGTTGTAGTGTAGGATCATGCTAGGGGAAGTGTTATAGGGTTTAGGGTAGTGTTGTAGTGTAGGGTCATGCAGGGGGTAGTGTTTTAGGGTTTAGGGGAGTGTTGTAGTGTTTGTGTAGTGTAGGGTCATGCTGGGGTGTAGTGTTTTAGGGTTTAGGGTAGTGTTGTAGTGTTTGCGTAGTGTAGGGTCATGCTGGGTGTAGTGTTTTAGGGTTTAGGGTAGTGTTATAGTGTTTGCATAGTGTAGGGTCATGCTGGGGTGTAGTGTTTTAGGGTTTAGGGTAGTGTTGTAGTGTTTGCGTAGTGTAGGGTCATGCTGGGGTGTAGTCTTTTAGGGTTTAGGGTAGTGTTGTAGTGTTTGTGTAGTGTAGGGTCATGCTGGGGTGAAGTGTTTTAGGGTGTAGGGTAGTGTTGTAGTGTTTGTGTAGTGTAGGGTCATGCTGGGGTGTAGTGGTTTAGGGTAGTATTGTAGTGATTGTGTTTGTGTAGGGTCATGCTGGTTGTAGTGTATTAAGGTAGTGTTGTAGTGTGTGTGTAAAATAAAATGTAGTGTTTTAGGGTTTTGGGTAGTGTTGTAGTGTAGGGTCATGCAGGGGTAGTGTTTTAGGGTAGTATTGTAGTGTTTGTGTAGTGTAGGGTCATGCTGGGGTGTAGTGTTTTAGGGTTTAGGGTAGTGTTGTAGTGTTTGCGTAGTGTAGGGTCATGCTGGGTGTAGTGTTTTAGGGTTTAGGGTATTGTTGTAGTGTTTGCGTAGTGTAGGGTCATGCTGGGGTGTAGTGTTTTAGGGTTTAGGGTAGTGTTGTAGTGTTTGTGTAGTGTAGGGTTATGCTGTGGTGTAGTGTTTTAGGGTTTAGGGTAGTGTTGTAGTGTTTGTGAAGTGTAGGGTAATGCTGGGGTGTAGTGTTTTAGGGTTTAGGGTAGTGTTGTCGTGTTTGTGTAGTGTAGGGTCATGCTGGGGTGTAGTGGTTAGGGTTTTGGGCAGTGTTGTAGTGTAGGGTCATGCTGGGGGTAGTGTTTTAGGGTTTTGGGTAGTGTTGTAGTGTAGGGTCATGCTGGGTGTAGTGTCTTAGGGTTTTGGGTAGTGTTGTAGTGTAGGATCATGCTAGGGGAAGTGTTATAGGGTTTAGGGTAGTGTTGTAGTGTAGGGTCATGCAGGGGGTAGTGTTTTAGGGTTTAGGGGAGTGTTGTAGTGTTTGTGTAGTGTAGGGTCATGCTGGGGTGTAGTGTTTTAGGGTTTAGGGTAGTGTTGTAGTGTTTGCGTAGTGTAGGGTCATGCTGGGGTGTAGTCTTTTAGGGTTTAGGGTAGTGTTGTAGTGTTTGTGTAGTGTAGGGTCATGCTGGGGTGAAGTGTTTTAGGGTGTAGGGTAGTGTTGTAGTGTTTGTGTAGTGTAGGGTCATGCTGGGGTGTAGTGGTTTAGGGTAGTATTGTAGTGTTTGTGTAGGGTCATGCTGGTTGTAGTGTATTAAGGTAGTGTTGTAGTGTGTGTGTAGGGAAGTAAAGTGCTTTATGGTAGTGTTGGGGGGTCGTGCTGGGTAGTGTAAATTTAGGTAATGGACTGTGTGTCAAGGGTGGGTGGTGCAGGGGTACTACATTAGAGTGTAGTGTAAGGTAGGGTAGGGTACTGTTACTTACCTTTACTACTTTTACAACACGTATACCTTTAACATGCATGCCTTTTCGTTTTAAAGGTTTGCGATCTCTTAGTTTGCGGACTAATAGTACTTGCGGGATTATTTTTGCGGGATGATGGTATGCGGGATGTTTTTATGCGGGCTAACGTCATATATTCGTGTCGGGGTGCAGGTGGCGGCTCTGGGTGGTCATTGTTTGGACAAGTGAGCAAGAGGGAGGTATAGAGCCGCTGTGTTATACTGTCTATGAGTTTTTCTGTTGAACTGGGTGCTTGGTACTGCACACCCTGGAGGTGGGAGTGTATGGTTCAGAGGGAGCTACGGATATAATGGGGGCTGTAGGGGGGCCTGTTGGGGTGCGTTGGGCGGTTGGTGGTGCCCAGATGGGGCGCGGGCATTTTGAGCAGAGCAGCGGCGGTGCGGTACAGATGTGACAGAGGTGTGCCCGGACGTTGAGGCATCGGGGGGCCGGGTGTAGCGGCATTATTGGTGTTGGTTTGTTGGGGGCAATGGGAGTGGGTGTCAAACATAACAAGGTATTGAGAGTGGAGGACGTTGGGAGACATTGTTTTCCTTCCGAAGGGGAGAGGCGTTTCTCCTGGTTTTATTGGCCTTGTGCATAGGCAGGCTGTTTTGTGGCAGGGTTATCTTGCGGAGGCGTATGGTTCTTGGGGTCCTGGGGGGGGGGGGGCTGCTGACTCGGGGTGCCGGGAGTACAGTATGGTGTCTGTGGCGACGAAGGTACTGGGGGCATGGGTGTTTGCAGAGGTGTTTAGGACGACTGTCGTACGAGGGCTGGGGACCACGATGCATGGCTTGCAGGACTAATTTTCCTTTTCTACCATAGGATCTGGAAGTAGAGCGGGAGCCAGGGCAGTTGCCTGGATGGGGTGGCTTTTCTGCAATTGGACGTCACAGGAGGTGCACTAGCGAGTGTGCAGACGTCCCTGGAGCAGGGACCACATGCATGGGCTCTGAGATGAGGGGGAACCAGTCGAATGAAAGTTATGTTGGGGATGTTTGTGCCAATACGATTGCCGTTTGGGTCGCAGGAAATGTGAGGTTGCCCTGATTTGAGGATACATAAGGGGAAGAAGTTTACTGGGATATGTCAGGTCTGGCGGTATCCTGGGATGCTTGGCAGGGGATGTGTTTCCAGTGAGCGGAGCATGGGGCATCCTGGTCACGCGCATGGTTTGTGCTTGGGGGAAGACGGTTTGGGGGTTTAAGGATTTGGAGGTCCAGGCCATGGCGCTCTGGTGATGGGACAGTTTGGGGTGAGATTGAGGGTGGGGGCCTTTATTTCAAGGGGAGGCACTTGTCCCGGTCCAAGAAAGGTGGGGGACTGTTACTCACTCACATTAGGATGGAGGTACAGATGGTGGATAGTCGTCCACGGGGGGGGGGGGCACCTCGCATGGCCGAAGTTTGGCCCGAGAACGTTCTGTGTACTGGATGCAGGCTCAGATTGGTGAATAGTCGTTCACTGCATGTAGTGAGATCCACGGTTAAATAGCCGATGCACGGGGATATAAGAGATGAGGTGAGGATGACCGTGCAGGAGTTGATACTTAACAAAGACCATAGTTTGTTCACATTGAGATCATATGATCATCTGAAGATCACATCACGCTCTAGGATGCTTCTTTGTCATCAGGAACTTCTAAGGTTACACATTCCTTAAAGCTGCAGTGCAATTACATATAGAAGGGGAACACACTTACATGCTACATTGCGTTGAGGGGGCACCTTTTTAGGGACCAGGAGCGGTCTACAAATCTTATTGTTTATCGAGGGATGCAAGGACGGAGGTACAAGGGGTGGATGGGCGTTCCCCTTGGAGAAAGGGGGGGGGCACCTTGGGTGACCAATAGATTTGTCCGGGACGGTTGCTTGTTTTGCTGAGCACAAGTACAAGTGGTGGACAGTTGTTCGCCGCGAGGGGGGCAACTATCCAATGCATGAAGATATAAGAGATGAAGTGAGGATGAACATGCAGGAGTTTGATGCTTAACTAAGACCAAAGTTTGTTCTCATCAGAATCATATGATCCTCTGAAGAGCACGACACGCTCTAGAATGCTTCTTTGTCATCATGAACTTCTAAGGTTAGTCATTCCATACAGATGCGATGCAATTACATATAGAAGGGGGGACTAATTTACATGCTACACGGTGTTGGGGGGGCATTTTTTATGGACAGGAGCGGTCAGAAAGTGTCATTGTTTATCAAGGGATGCGAATGCAGATGTACAAGGGGTGGATGGTCGTTCACCTCGGAGAGGGGGCACCTTGGGTGGCCAATAGAGTGGTCCAGGATGCTTGCTTCTTTTGCTGAGCACAAGTACAAGTGTTGGATGCAGGCCAGGTGGTGGATGGCTGTTCACCACGAGTGGGGGCGCCAATTGTTTTTTCGGTCAAATGATTGGGCCCGGACATGTTGCTGGTTCATACGGGCATTGGTCCTGGTGGTGGATGGTCGTTCACCGCGTTGGTGGGGGGGGGCGCGTTTTCTGGCAGGGAATGGCCCAGTGGGATGTTTTTTGTTTACCCAGCATGCAGGTACAGGTGGAGTGATGGACTATCACCGCGTTAAGAGCAATTCTTTCATGGTGGCGTTTGTCCCGGGGACGTTCCTGCATTGCAGGGGACGCATGTTAGGTGGATGGTCGTTCACTAGGTGCTGCTGAGTGGAGGCAGCCTTTAGGCACTGGACGAAGGGCACGTGGGCCTGCTTTGGAGGGGCACCTTTCGTGTTTCACGTTTGTACCAAGAATGGTACTTTGCTGCAGGACACAGGGTGAGGTGGTGGATGGTCGTCCACTGGGAGGCCGCAGGGTCGGCTGGCAGGAGGCGAAAGGTGCACAGGACAGTGGGGGGGGGGCAGGTAACTGCCCTACGGGGTTCCCTGGTTGGCGGTACTTTGGAGGGGTGGGGAGTCACATACAGGCGGATCCACCCCTCAGGTGGAGGGAGAACGGTACACAGGTGACTGATAGTGGTGCACGGGAGGCAATGAGCAATGAAGGCAAAGTCAACAGAGGATGCTTGGAGGGCAAGTGAACGTGAGAATGGGGAAAGGAAGGAGGTTATCGAGTGAATGGGGAAGAGTCAAACAGGTGAGATGGTTTTGAGAAGGCAGAATGGAGAATGCGTGGGGTATGGAATGGGAACGTATATATCTTGCATTGATGTACTGTTAATAAGTCTAAACGATTGCAACCTTGTCCTAATAAAATGGCCTTTTAAACTTCAAGTAACAGCGTGGAGTGTAGTTATTGCGTGAAGATGCGTGCGCATCAGAGGAGATGTAGTGGGCGCAGTCTGTAGGCAGGGTACTCATACAACGTTTGCCACGGCAGGCCCTAGGCCCTGGTGCTGCAGGGAACAGTGTGCACAAGCGCAGAGGGGGTGTACACGAGCGGTGGGAACAGTGTGCATGATCCTCGGAGACAGGATGACTCTCTTTGGGAAAGATTAATAAACTAGAGTATGTGGTCAGAATAGTAAAGGACACCACGGCCAATGACGTGGATAAGAGCAGTGGGTTTTCTTGTGGTTAGTTCTTCAAGAGCTCCCCGGCTCCAAGGAAGTCACTGCATCGTAGCGGGTACAGAAGGTGCAGCCCTCAGGCCGGAATATTCAGCTCTGAGTGTATGTGCAGCAAACAGTAGACATTGAGGGGCTTATTTACAAGCCCCTTGGTGCAGACGGTGCATCACTTTTAAAATGGGAAAAAGTGGCATACCGGCTGTGCAAAGGGCTTGTATATAAGCCCCTCTGTGCCGAGTACAGTGGTCTAAGATACCCAAATTAAAGCGCAGCACCGATCCAAACGGGAAGAGCGCCAAGATGTATTGAGTACCATGGGGCTTATATACAAGCCCCTTGAGCCACTTTTGTGTCATTTTTAACATGGGAACAGTGACATACGGGAGGCTCAAGGGGCTTGCAATTAAGTCCCCAAGTACATAATCAGGGCGTAAATGCCAGCAAACTACACCACGCACGAATTGCATGGTTTTTGTTGAACTCCAAGTGGAGCGGAGAGTGGCAACGCTCTGCAAACTCTGCCGGCGAGTTTACCTCGCACTCCTTATTCTAATCACATGGGGGCAGATTTATGAGCTCCTGCACCACCAGTACGTCACTTTTTGTGACGTACTGGAGGCGCATTTCACTTCCCTATATTTACAAGGAGAGGGAAAGCCACCCTGCGTGACTTTTCCTCTCCTTGGTCCCTTCACACGCAGCACTTTGCGTGGAAGGGGCGTTCCATGGGTGTTGCTGTGGGTGTTCCCACGCAACACCCATGGAACGAAACACATTTCCAGATTTACGAGTAATCGTAAATCTAGAAATGTGTGTCATTGCTATGCCTCCCCAGGGGAGGCATCGCGAGGCGTAACAAGGAGAAAGGTTTTCAATTCTCCTTGTTTTTCCTCTTTCAAAGGCTGCTGAATTCTACAGCACACATTAAAAGAGGAAAAGGCCTGAAGTGATTGTTTTTGTATAGGAAGTTGACCCTTCCTGCACAAAAACAATCTCCCCATGAGGCAGGCATCCTTGCAAGGGTGCCTGCGCTGGTGCATGGCTGCAGTTGTGCGCCAGGGCAGGGGAGAGCACAGGAATGCGACATATCATTGTAAATATGTCGCATTCCTGTGGTTGAGAAGTGTTGCAGCGTGGCGCGGCTAAAGGGCTTGCGTTGCCCCGCTGCAGCACTTCCTTGTAGATCTGCCCCCTGGTATGGTCTGCCCAATGTTACAACCCGCATGGACGGTGGTAATGATAATTACGTCCGAAAAAGTGGATCTGAATGTAATGCACACTGGAACGTTGTCTTCTAGCGCTCACGACCTAAAATTGACAAACCACCATGCAGGTTTGTGGATCTAGCGCTAATACTCCTTAAGAGGCATTTACAGGGGCGTAACACAGGCCCTCGCATCCCACCCGGTGCGGGGGGTCCCCAACCTTCAGGGGGCCTCCTCAGCACCGCACTTCAGCTGGAGAGCTCCAGATTGAGTCCAGAGGGGGCCAATCCACGTAAACTGCAGGGGGGCCCCCTCAAGTTTCGTTACGCCACTGGACATTTAGCTATAGCTTGGAATACACCCACAGCCCCAGACATGAGATTGTGGATAGAAGGCCTGTTAAAGTGGGCAAACGCAGAAACTCCTACGCTAACATTACTCAGACTAAAGGAAGACCGTGGGCCTATAGAGCTCAGATTGAGCGTATATGTTGGGAACCTGGAAGCAAAGAATGATGCCACACCGCCAGAAACGCACTCCTGTCACTTGCCATTTTTCATGCTCTGAAACTTGTAGATATACCTTAGGAGAACTGGGCTGTTGTGCTGTGGGCTGGGCGAACGGGGATAGCTCACTGCTGTTTTGCATAGGTCAGTAATCTTTGACGAAATACACTTCATGATTGCATAGTTGTTAAGCTGTTACTTACAACAACAAATGCCAATAACAATGTTTTAAAACATGGAGGTACAATAGTAGAGATAACTTTGTGGGTTAAATACAGCAATTTTTATGCTGACCCAGTCCTAGAGATAGATAAGAATTTTCAGAAATGGAGCATTTTTAGGTCTCGCCTGAGCCATCGCGCATGTGCTGCGCTGCGAGAATTTTTGTACAGGGCTTCAAAAATCTGACCACACGCCTGTGCGTGTGTTTTGGCCTAATGCTTGCGGTTACCGCACCACTCGCATGCTTGTTTTTTCTTATTGTTCTCCCCTCCCTTCGCTTTTATCTCCCGCCCCCTTTTTCCTTCCTTGCAAAAGCAAATGAGATGCAGGGGCAACTGAGGGTAAGACGGGCTGGTGTGCACAGGTTTTGTCCCGCCCCCTGCCCTGCTGTCACCCCCCATCTTCCCCTATGGTGTTGCTCTTGTCTGTGTTTTTTTGCCCTCTCCACCCCATACAGTTCAGCAGAGGTCTGTGTGCAGCTCGGTCACCTGAAGTTCACCGGGGGTTTAGGGCGCTTTTATTTTCTCTTTCTTCCCCCTGCCCCCAGTCTTTCTTGCTGCAGATGGACGGCGATTGATATCGACTTTACCATAAATATATTTATATGTTTGGAAGGAGAGGAGGTACGGCGCGAACTGATGGTCTGGTTTCTCCACCCCAAGTCCTAGGGCACTGTCAGTCTGACAGATTAGCAAATGCAAACCCAGTAAGACATGCCACTTTCAGCTTTGACAATTATTTCTCGCACCCCCTTCTCTCTCCCCCGCTCCTTCTTCCTACGTTTTACCCGACGCACAGAGCATAGGTTGTCTTCTGTGTATGCCCTTTTGCCTTCTGTCCGCTAGAAGTTCCATTATAAAAAAAAAAGAATTAAAAACTCTGCTTTCAACATGCGTTTTTCGGCTATGGAGGTCAATAAAGAACATCACCCGTAGCTCGTTGCTGTACCGCAGCCCCTGCTTGTTTAGGAATGAAAAAGAATGCAAGCTATTTTTTTTCCTTTCATATTTGACCTTTTCTTTAATGCCAGATTTAAACGGTATTAACTTTGTAGAGAGCACTTTTTTCTGTCATGCTCACCCAATCCAGGAGCAACTGGCGTGCAGAGATGGGAAGAGAGACCTTCCCCTTGACCCGCGGATCCAGAGACAGCTGTGCTTGACCTTGGCACTGACCCGCTGCTGCGACCCCTTTGTCTGTCTGACAGCATATCCTGTCTCCATTTTAGCTCGGAGTTAGTTTCGCCTGCCAAGACACTTAGCAGCAGAACCAAGCAGAGTTTGTGCTTTTTGTGCTTTCCGTTTGTACACCTTTTTGTGTCTCTCTTCCCATTAGGTAAAACGCATAAAAACATTAAAGTTGTAATTGCACATATTATTTTCTGCTGTTTAGGCAGCCTGACGTGAGAAACAAACACATGGGAATTGCATCAATATTTATTATGTATTTCAGAAATTCTAATTACATTATTTCTCCACGACGTTTAAAATAACAACACACAGGCGCTTACTTTTGGTTGGAATTATCAGTGCCCCCCCCTCAAATGGGTTTATATTCAGTTTCTTTATTTTGCCAGGAGTATTATATTGTACTACTGATTATAATTCAGTAATATAAACACCCCCCTTAGTAGGTAAGCGGATGCAGGCTATATCCAACTGTGCTAAAAAGCCAGAACTGTCTGTAGGTCACACACATGGCCACCTTCAGACAGGCCACAACATTTAGCCAACTTTATTCTGCATTTGTGAACTTGTAGTATTCTTATTTCCTTACAGATATGGGCGTACCTATCCCAGGATGTGCTCGCAGAATAATTGATTTAAAAGTTAGAGCTGGCTGAACGAGGAAGACAGGACTTGCTCAGCCATCCAGGTTAAATTTGACCACTAAACAGATGAGAATGTATGTGTAACATTGCTAAATACAAAGTTTTGTAAATATTGGCCATTGGCCTTCATGGGTGGTGAATGTATTGCATTGAAATTTAAAATTGAACACCATAAGTTGGAAGGTGAAGGGGTGACTGAAAAGTGGTGCTTTTGGCCAGTGAATTAGAACTAGAATTGCAAAAAGCGATGGATCGAGTTTCTTAAATTATTCTGAACCACTGTCATTTTGGCCCCACTCCATTACATATTTTAGTTTAGCTCATCTATACCTCTATTTCACTGTGGACATAAACCAGACACATGCAAAGCAGTCTTGGACTGGCCATAAAAGGATTAGTCCAGCCTGATCGGCTAGACTTAGTCCCTTCTGAACGGCAACAAAAGCAACCCTGATCCGTTTCGGCCTTGTGAGGCCTCCAGGGTGGTGCGGAGCTTGGGGAGCAAACACAGTACCCATGGGTGTACATCACCACAAAAATTATGAGCCTAATATTTATGATACCCTGCAGGTAAAAAAGGGCTTACTGATTCTTTGATCTCATTGAACAAGGGCCCTGATGCTGCTTGGTAAATGGAATTTGGGACCAGATTCAGAAGTTACAGTTCTGCCAGGTGTGGTTGAAATGTGATTACTTAAATGTAGTTGTACGACCTCGCTTTTATTTTTCAAGCATAGCCAATAGGTCTCGCCTTTGGGACCTTATAAGTGTTTAGACATGCAACAGTTGATGTTGTGGCACCAAGGATATTGTACTACATAACTAAATACTTGCAAGGTTCCAAAGCGAAATCTATTAGCTATGCCAATGCTTGTTTTCATAAGCGAGTACGATGTTACAGGAGTGTGACCCATAAACCACATTGGGATCTGAGTGGAAGGGTAGAATAAACAAACAATATTGCAACAGGTATTATTGTAGAGACAATTAAGCATGTATGCTAAAAGCATTACTAGTGCAGAAATAAGGAGACTGAAGTCATTTTTAGTTAATGTGCATTTGCATCATATAATCAAACACATCTAGGGAATACAGTTGTAGCAGCACTGTATAAAATGAATCAAAAAACAACAACCTGAATTACACTTGGTGCTCAGTATGTGCAAGGGACATAGGTGGCGACGCAAGTGACAATTGTGAACAGCGTGGACGGCGCGAGAAGTGGAAGTGCGTACAATATACACAGTGAGTACAAACAATGTGACTCAAGGGTGTTTTAAAGAGTACGATTTTTATGGATTGCACTTCAAATGAGCAACTGTAGGAGCTGCGCCATGTATTGTTGGTTTATTCTACATGTTTTCATAAGCGGGCACACAGAAATTGCAAAGTTGACCCAGCTGGTATTCAGGGAGGCCAGCTTGAAGGGCAGTAGTGTTTTCCTGTTACTGCTTTAGAATGGAGGTTGATTCGAATTATTTAAGGATTCTATCAATCTATCAAAGATGAAAAAGCTTTTTGCTCTTTGAATTCATTTACGATGTGATTACTTGGCTGCTGCTCAGCTAGAACCCTAGATCTTTGAAGGACTTGGCAAATATGAGCTCATTTCTAAAGAGAAATAAGGAAAGAGAGGGATTTGAGCTGATAAAGAGGATCTAATTCAAATACATACACAGTCTCTGAGCCTGCAGAAGAAATTAAGCAATGAAACTTGTGTTAATAGGTGCCTACATCTAGGCCTGGTGCGGTCAAATCTTTACAGTGCACTTGAACTATATTACCATGCATCAAGACCATTGACACATGTAACATTATCAAACATATAGAAAAAAGTACTCTCATACAACAAGATGCTAACTATGGGTCACTGTAACTTTGCCACTATAGGCAAAAGCGACATGATGGGACTACTAATTCCTACTTCTTACATAATGGAGATTCTCCTGGTGTTGAAGGTGCAAAAGCTTGTTTATCCTCAAATATAATACTTGTAATCCATATCAGAAGAGCCAGAAGGTCACAAATCGAACTTAAAGTAGTCTATGAGTTTTTGATCTAGCGCGTAGGAGAGGGGCCAGCTGCCTAACATCTACACAGCCTTACAGGATCGCAAGGCCTAGTGTGACTCAGGTACACTCTTCCAGATATAATGCAGGGTTTAATGTTTTAGCACTAACTAATCAGTCTGTTTGACGTCAGAGGCTTGTGGAACAAGATCGTATTTGTGAAAAAAAAAAAAAAATTTTGTTGCCCGCGCTGCATCACATTTGGCGATGCAGCGCAGGTAACGAAATTCGTTTTATTTATTTTTTTCAGTACTTACCTGTAATGGTCCATATCCCACATTTTACAACCCCCCACCCTGACCCTCCCCCGCCTGACGTCACCGCCCCGGTATAACGCCCTGCACGGGCCGTGCCTGCTATAGTTGCTTTTGTTCTATTACTTACCGGTAATCTTCATTACCCCAGGTCCCGTTGTCCTCGTCCCATTCATTAACTAATTGGAGATAACCATCTCCCGACAGAAATAAAGAACAGAGGCATGCTGGGACCCTAATACTGCCCCTCCCACCGGGAGTACATAAGCAGTACTTACCCAGCATCCCGTCTGTACAACCAAGCCCAGACAGGAAGGCCGGCCGCCCGGGAGGGAGGGAGGGGCGCATGAATGGGACGAGGACAACGGGACCTGGGGTAATGAAGATTACCGGTAAGTAATAGAACATTACCCCCAGGTCCCTTATGTCCTCTTCCCATTCATTAACTAATTGGAGAATACCAAAGCAGAAAACCGGCCTTCCGCCCCCACCAGCACACCCAGGAAACCACAACAAAAAGCAGCAACCCAAGGGAGCCCCGAGAAGGAGGACGAAGGAAACCGCAGGAAACAACCGGTCCGCACCCCAGAACAGGACAGCAGGAGCAAAGCAAGGACGGGAGACAACCAAAAAAAACAGACGGCCAGGACCCCCAACAAGGAGGCCGGCAACCAGAGAAACCCAGAGACAGAGCAACCGGACCCAAAACCCAAAAGACACGACCAAGCAACCCACCAGACAAGGCCACCCAGCCCAGAACCAACGCGAAGACCCACAGGACATGCCATCCCCAAGGCCAGAACAAGAGCCGAGCAGGAGCGAAACCCCAACCAAACAGAAAAGACAGGGAAGGGGAAAACACCCGAAGAACCCCGAAGGGCAAAAACCAAAAGGGCAGGAGGCCCCCAAACAAACCAGGAAGGCCACCGAACCCGGAACAGCAGGGGAAGGGAAGGCCACCCCAAAGACCACAGGCCAGAGATGCCCCCAGAAACACCAGCCAAAAGCCGACCAACAAAGGAGAGGCCAATAAGACCGGAACAGAACAAGCCCAACAAGGGCGGGGACAGAGCCACCGACCACAGCCCACAGAAAACCCCCAACCCCAAAAGGAAGGGAAACAGAGCAGGACCGGAGGCCAGAGCAACCGGGGAACACCCAGCAGCCCCCATACCAGGCTCCGAGGGCAGAAAAAAACAGGAGCGAACACGGCAGAGAACCGCACAGGCACCCCACACCAGGCCAAGCAAGCAGCAAGGACAGGAGGAGCCGTAAAACAAACAGCCACAGGACGCACAGCACCCAGACAAAAAGCCCACAAGGCCCGACACCAGCAAAGTCGGAGAGGAGCCCAGAAACAGAGCCAAAGGAACCAAGAAGCCAGGACCACAGCCAAGCAACCGAACCATGCAGGAGGAACGCAGGCACAACAAAACCCTGGAAGGAGCCCACGCACGGACAGGCCACAGCAAAGGGGCATGGAGGAACAGGGAACCCCCAGCACACCACTGCCGGACCACACAGAGAACCGGAAAGAAACAGAGAAAAACGCCAAAGCGGAAGCCGGAGGAAGGAGAGAAGGAGAGGGCCAGGCAGCAGGAGACATCAGATAACCCGCCGCCCAGAGGGAAGACCCCACCAAGGCAAAACACCTCGGAACCGCACCCCAACCCGAGAGAGGGAGAAGGAGGGGGCACCCAAACAGACCCACCCCGGGAACCAAGCTCAGAGACACAAGGGAGGCAGAGCGAACCAGGACGCCAAGACCAGGAAACGCCCAAGAAAACACCCCACCGAGCAGGCAAAAACTTCCAGGGAGCCCAGGAGGCACAGCCCGAGGACAACCAGAACCAGCCAGAAGCCGGCAGACCACAGGAGCCACCCAGGAAAAAAAGCCCCGAAGGACCAACAGGAAGCGGCCACAACAGCAGAGTGCCCCGCCAGGACACAAAAGAGAGCCCAGGCAAGGACGCAGAGCCCCAGCAAGCAGGAGCAGAAAGCCCCAGCGGACACCCAGTCAGAGCAGAATCGGAGTACGGCCACAGGCCACCAACCGGGAGAACTGCAGACCAGAAGAGTGGAAAAATAGGCGCCCCACCAAGGACAAGGCAGCAACAAAGATAGCCAGGCCAAAACAGCAGCAGCACAAACCCCAGGGCCCAAAAGGCGAACCACCACCGAAAACATTACCAGGGGAGAGAGGGAGGAAGCGCCACGGAGAAGAAGAACAGGCGGACAACAGCCGTAGCCAGAGAAGCCACATCCGGCACCCAGAGGATACCCTAACCGGGAACAAAACCAGGCAGTAACACAGGCAGCACCAGGAGGGGCAAGCAGGACACCCCCGAAGCAAGCCAAAGGCAAGCACAGGGACAGCCAGGGTCGGCAAGGAAAAACAGAAGCAGCCAGACCACAGAAGCAACCAAGCACAAAGAAGGCCCCGGGACCACACCCGAAGCCCCAGGAGCAAAGGAGAACAGAACAGCCACAGCCAAGGCAGCACGAACCACCGAGGGGCAGACAGAGCGCCCCAAAGAGCACCAGGAAAGCCAGGCGCCCCCCAAGGGATGCGAAAAAGAAAACCAGGGGCCCCGCACCCCGACCAACCACGCCGAAGCCAGGAAGCGGAGGCGCTAGACCAGCAAGCAAGAGAGCACGGGCAGAACAGAACAGCCGGCCCGAAGTGGAGGCAAGGCCACCCGAAAACAAGGGAGGATGCAGCCCCACCAAGGCCAGGCCAAGACACCCACACCCGTGACCCCCAAGAAGGAGGCACGCAGAGGGACAGAAAGTGCAGACAGGAACCCAGGGGAGCCAACAGGAAGCTCCCCTACGCAGCCCCCCAAGGAACCGGAACACCAATCCACCACCAACAGGGGGAAGGGAGCCGCAGAGGAACCTGAAGAAGGGGGAAACAGAAGCGAAACCCCAACAGACTGCCGCTGAGGAATCAAAAGGCGAGCCCGACCCAAGGGCGAAAGCAAGCTGGCAGGAGAAACCCCACAACACAGGGAACCCCAGGTGCAAGCAAAACACAGAGCACGAGCAGCCAGGAGCAGGGCCACCACCAGAAGGCAGCGAACCAAGGGGAGAAGCACGGCGGCAGAAACCCCCACCACGCAGACTAAGGGCGAGGAACACCCAAGGGAGGCACCCCAGAAGGGAACCAAACCCAGGCGAAGGAAGCCAGCACCCAAACAAAAAGGCACAGAGGGGCAGCACAGGCAAAAGAGCACCGAACCCGAAAACAGGCCAGCACCCCGAACCAGAAGCCAGCCGCGAGAAGTAAGGACCAGGCTAGGCAGCAGCATAGCAAATGTCCCCCCCCCCCAACCCCCGACAAACAGAAAAGAGGAGCCAGGGAAGAGGCAGCGGCGGGAAAAAAACACCCACGCAAGCCGCCCGACACAGTGCCACCAACAACCAGCAGCCCCACAAGACAGAGGGACCGGGAGAAAAAGAGCCCCGAAGAACTCAGAGAGCAGAACCAGGCACCCCCAAGGCACCCAGCAGCAGGCACAACCACCAACTCACCCCATCCCCGGGAGCACGACACAGCAAGTCAACCCGGAGGAGGAGAAAAGCAGCCTGGGCAGGAACACCCAGAGGAAACACAAGACCCCAAACCAAGGCGAACCAGAGCCACAGAAGCCAGATGCAAGAAGCACAGCGGGGAAGGAGACCAGGAGGACCCACAGGCGCAGCAGGCCACCAGCGAGGAGCACCACACGGAACAAACACGCCGTGAGGAAAACCAACCCCCGGGCAACAGGGCACCACCACAGCACGGAGGGCAACAGAGACCCGCCCACCAGCCAGGGCAAAAGGCAGGAGGAAGGAAGAGAGGCAGAGCGAAAGCCATGCAAAAAAGAGGCCACGGGAGCAAACCCCCGGTAGCACCAGGAGCCACCGCAACAAAGCACGGCAAACCCAGAAGGCCCAGCCAACACACCGCCAGGACCAGACAAGCTGGGAGGGGCAGGAGAAAGAGAGCCACATAGCCAGCCCCTATGAGGAAGAAACCAACGCGCCAAAACAGAGCCAAAATGAGGAGACCAGAAGGGTCAGCCAAACCGAAGAGCAAGCTCCCCAGAGGCAGACGCCGGAGATCACACGGTCAACCAGACGGCCCAGGGCGCGCACAGGACCGATTCACCCGCCCGCACCATGCACAACAGGACAGGCAGCATGCACAAACACAGCCGCAAATGTCCAAGTCCAGGAGCACACTGACCCGCAGAAGAGCGCACAACACACACACACACACACACAGTGCAGGCCCCCAAGGACAGGCAAGCGGGACACACACGAAGGAGGGGGATGAACTCCAGGAACAAAGCCCCCCCACCAACGTCCAGGACACCAGGAGACCGGCCCAAAGAACGGCCCTCCAGGAGGCAGAGGAACCACCGGCACAAACCCAGCCCCCAAGCACCAACAGCAGCAGCCCGTAGCCCCACAAGCGGCACCCCATCATCAAAGCGTGTTGCGGGGCCCCCAGGAGTCATGGTGCTCGCCTCATCATAATTAGGCACGCAGTCATCAGACACAGCACAGCTCACGGGTCCGAAGTAAAATGATCCTGATGCTGGGAGCGATGCAATGACCCCCACAACGTACTGCCAACGCTTGCATGGGTCCACGCCGTCATCCAATAGCCCCCAATGCTGCCCTTCACAAGACAAACGCCCTCACAGAGGAACGAACTCAGGACCCTCAGTTGAGGAGACTGACTCGCGCTGCCCACTGCGCTAAGAAGTCTGCACCGAGGACGCGGCACAGAGGCACGAACCCCGGCGCCCAGTACCAGCGCCGGGCGAGCAAGCCGAGCATACTTTCTTTACACAGCAAGCAGTAAAGGAAAGAAAAATACTGCGGAGCTTACCCGGGAGGAAGGCCCGTCCCATGAACAAGGCCCCCCACTCACCTGCTACAAACGCACAGCAGGAACCACGCCAGGGCCGGGCAGGCAGCCGGAGGAAATCACGGAGCGTCTCACATGCAGCCAGGACCCAGGAAGACACGCCCCCTCAACCCGGAAGAGAACCGGAGGCCGGCGCACCAGCCGCAAAGGGCCGGCCCGCATCCACAAGTCAGGGAAAGGAAAAAATCAGCCACCGAGCAAGCCCGGCAGGCCAGGAGGCAGGACAGCAGACACCCCGACCGCACAGCCAGGCAGCCGGACGGGGAATTCCAAACAAGGGAAGCCACTCAAGCCCAGCAGGAGCAGCACCAGCAACCACAGCAAACCTCTGTCGACAGACAGAAAAAAAGAACAGACGGGATGCTGGGTAAGTACTGCTTATGTACTCCCGTTGGGAGGGGCAGTATTAGGGTCCCAGCATGCCTCTGCTCTTTTTTTCTGTCGGGAGATGGTTATTTCCAATTAGTTAATGAATGGGACGAGAACATAAGGGACCTGGGGGTAATATACTATCTCCTCTTAATAGAGATAGCAGGTAAACTATAGAAATCAGTAAGATCAGAGATTTAGAGTAAGACATCTTAGCAGCAATAATTATGAGCAGACATGTAAGCGAAGACAGTCCCAACATGAGCAGTGTGAACAGCAGAAGAGCATTTTATATCTTGAAGAGCAAGGAAATAAGACCAACAAGATGTTATCCTAAATGAGCAAAGTGGCTGCAGAGAAGATCTGTGAGCTCTTGAAAACGTTGGCAAGAAGACTTAGCTTAGAAATCAACGTAGACATTTTAGATTATGATTGAAAAACTCACCAAAATCAGTGGGGCTAGAAGATTCTGCTGGAATGCAGCATCAGTGTAGGACCCTGCCAGCAGCAACTAGCAATTTGTAAGGACATTGATCTTAGCACTAATGAAGTATGTAGGAGAACGCAAATAGAATGAATGATGGAGTATCCAGCTGGGGAGAGCTGGTAGAATTATGAGCTGAGAAGTCAGCATTACCATGCATGGTTGAGTTATTGTCAGGTAGCTCTGCAGCTCAAGAAAGGGTAATAGCAGAAGGCTCATGAGAAGAGAATTGGTAGAGGGTCAACTGAGACTTTATCATGAGAGCGCAAATCATTTGTGAGACATCAGGAAGCTACAGGTAGTAACACGCATTTGCAATGCAATAGGTCTATCATTTGCAAGAGCTTGAGCTATTGGTATTGTAAATGGCAATGCCTTTTATTTATGTTTTAAAAACCTGCAATCAGTGCATAAAAATGCGCTTGCCTTTTAGTCCTTTCTTTTGAGAATGAAGGCTGGCAGTAAAAGAGGCGCAGTTACTGTCAGCCTTGCTTCTTGTCAGCAACGACTATAATTACAGATTATGAGTTTACGCACCACTTGCAGGTTTTCAAGACACTTAAATAAAAGGTATTGTCATTTACAATGCCAATAAGCTCAAATTTGTGGAAATGCGAGGCCTATTTCATTGCAAATGCTTGAGGAGCTCTGAGACAGAGGCGGCAGCAGCCATAGGAAGGCAGGGACCATGACGCCAGACACATAACTAAACGGAAAAATGCAAAGGCTGCTCCCCACTGATCAGATAACACTTGATGCTTAAATAATGGCATCACCAGGCAGGTACTGACAGGCCGCTTTCAACAGTTTTATTATCAGCAGCTGGAGAGCGTACAGAAGGCATTTAAAGGGAGGAGCATCAGTGATGCCATGACAATAGTCTGTTTTGTATGCACACATCCAACTCCGGGACCCCACTTTGCAGTGCTTAGAACTGACAAGGCCTGAAATGCTGCATGCTGGACACATGGAGATCCATGTGCTTTAACATCCTGAAAAACCCAAGAAATCATGTACTGTTTCCCACATGCCTGGCGCCAGGGTGGTTGGGGGTGCTGCAAGTGACAAGCACTAGCTGACTCTGTCAGTCATACTGTGCATGAACTGAAAACTTGTAGCACCTGGGGGGTTTCACAGTGTGTGGTTACCCGGTGGACTCCTGCATAAACTGCATGTTCCAGTGGGATTAGTGCATAAGGGGCGTGTACGTGCTCGTGGGCACTTGAAGTCTGTAATGGAAAATCCACGATTACCAGAAAACAGCTCCTGTAACAGCACCCTCAATATTCCAAAGTTCTATTAATTTTTATTCTTTTTATTAAACAACAAAAAGACGACATTTCCATTCACAATTCAATGGGATAAATCATATTACATGGTTATAGTCATGCTTGTTACTGTTATATGATAAATTATACGATATAGTAATGTGGCGATCTCTATGGCATTGCAGGATCTTACAAAGAGAGAACAGCTGGGGGTTCACATATATTACCACGATAGCCATTCCACTTCCAACATATGGCAATCCATTTTTGGGGCACCCTTTAGAAACATACACAGTTTTTTCCCATAGCATACACCAGTCCATGTCTGCTTTCCACTCCTCAACTTTGGGCGCTGTCCCGGCCCAATATTCAAGTTTATGTTCACATGCATATATTCACATGCATATATTGACAGTTGAAAGTTATGGCCATGTTCTAGTCAGTCAAAAATTATATATCATATAGAAGAACAGCGCTGCAAATGTTGTGTGAAGAACCGCTACACATGCTTCCTCAACTCTAATATTTATTGGCACTACGATTTTTGCTATCCTTGTTCATGTTACCTTGTATTTGCTGACGATCTGCAGAACGGCAACAATGTTAAAGCACTTACAAGGACAATACATTAGCGGAGGACAAAGTGAATAAAGGAGCATTACAAAAGAGTAAAGAGAAGGCCACCTGATGACCACAGAGAGCAGGATCGTCGTTAATTGCGTTGAAATAACAAGCATTTACAATGCAACGGTCTTGCCTTTGCAAAAGTTAGAGCTATTGGCATTGAAAATGACAAAAAAAATGTATGTGTTGGTTTTGAAAACAGATAAATAAATGGCATTGTCATTTAAAATGCCAATAGCATAATCTCCCACAAATGCCACACACACACACAGAGCTCCACACACACACACACACAGAGCCACACACACATACACAGAGCCCAACACACACACAGAGCCACACACACAGAGAGCCACACACACAGAGAGCCACACACAGAGAGCCACACACAAAGAGCCACACACTTCACATGTAACAACCTTCAAACACAGCAGCCCCTCACCTTGTCTGACGGTCTTGAGCGGCACGGGCTCCTTGCTCTCCCGGACCAGCTCTGGTCGGCCAGCTCATCCACCACCGCCAGGTAGCAGAACTCCCCGTACTCCACTGCCCCCAAGCACCAGCAGCACCAGCCCCGGTCTCCAGGGGGCTCGGCTCACCGTGCAGTGGTTCACCCTGCCCGTCCAGTGACTCTTCTTCTGGATCACCTTGGCCTTGGTGGTGGGAGGCTCTCCCGGGCACTGGACAGGTGCCCCCGGGGGTGGGGCGAGAGGCTCATAGAATAGGGGCACTGGCCAGAGGCGAGGGGTGTGTGCCCTGGAGCAGGAGACCAACTTCCCCGTCCAGGGGACTCGCAGCCTCCACCAGGAGAACTTTTCCAGCAGCCGCCCGGGGGTAGGCGGGCTGGCACTGCGCCCTCAGGTGCCCGCCACAATGCATGGGTTCCCACAGCCACTGGCAGCCCTCTCTTCCCCAGCTGTCACTTTCTGCCCTGCCTCCGGCTCCGGGAAATGGTCCGCGGCTCCTTTAAGAGCATACAAAGGCTTCTCGCTGCTTGTTTGCTGCTCCCGACCCCGCTGATGGGAACCGGCGGTGCGCATGCGCAGTCCGCTGCCTGAGGAACCTGCCCAAGCCCGTTCCCACCCCGGCTCCTGCCAGAGGCGTCTCGGACACACACACGCCCGGGGAGCCGCACCAAGTCCCAGCGCCGGCCGCCGCCGCTGCCCCGGGCTGCGTCTGCGCCCAGTCTGGCGTGCACAGGGTGTTTGTTTGCAGGGCTCGAGTCGGGGGTACACGCGGGTAGACGGCGTCCCCCCACTCTTTTCACAGGGTGGATGCCGTCCCCCCTGCCAAGAAGCTGGGCCTCACAGTGACGTCACTAGGTCATTTGCATATTGTCAGTCCCCCCACTTCTTTTTCTAGGACTTGTGCCCTGTTTGTTTGAGACACAGGCTGCTGGGATCGTGGGTCTCTCTCCCTACCTCCTAAAGCCAGGCTTTAGGAGGTGAAGATCATGGAAAGGGACGGCTGGTGCGCCTAGAGGTGAGAGAGCAGCCCAGCTGTCATGAAGTGCACGGCGCAGTGGGCAGGATCGTGAAATGGATGCCTGATGCTTCACATCGATTCTTCAGATGGCGGACTGTCCGAAGACCACACCTGACCGACCAACAACTTCAGGACTTCTGTGTTGACACTCTTGTATGACGAAACTTGGACTGTTGCCAGCGGTGTGCAGTGCACCGTTCACGCGTTTGAGCTGTGTGTGGTTAGTGTTTCACTCGCAGCTGTGGATCTCTGTTCACCATGAGTCACGTCTTGTTACACAGAGCTTGCACACCGTTGCAGAAAATAAGTCTTTCCCACCACAGAAGCAATACAAAGTTGCATTAGAACTTTAGAAAGAAGTGAATGGACACAAATAGAGATGCCCCTTCAGTTCTCTAGGATGAAACAATGCTAATACTTTAAGGTGTTCTGCGCAGCCCATGACGTGACGCTCTTGGATGCCTGTTTCAGACCCACGGCGCACGCATGCGTGGTCTCCTTCCTCCCCTGCCCGCCATCTTGTGACGGTTGCCCCCCACCCCCCCCTTCTCTCTGTCTCTCGCCTGTGTGTGTGTGAGGGGAGCGCGAGCGCCGCTCATTGTCTTGGAGTAGCGCCGCGGCCTACAGAATCGGCCACGGCTGCCGCTTCACCTCAATGCCGCTGGGGTCGAACTAAAGGCCTGTGGGAGTTTTCGGGGACACGTTACCGACTCCTCACCTCACGCCCGGGCAGTTCCCCTCAGCCACCCTGCCATGATGGATGACGAGCTGCCCAAGACCCTGTGAGTATCCTCTGCCAACCCCACGTCTCACTTTCAAGACTAGATGCCCTGGTGCGCGTCGCTATTCCCCGGGAGCAAAGAAACGAGATGCAAAAGCCACAACAGGGATAAGAGGGAGTGTCCCCCGCCCCCTCCCCCGGCCGGGCTCAGCCAGTGGAAGGGCAGAGACGGCAGGGAGGACGGCGCAGGCAGAGTCGGGCAGGCCCCTCTGTGCAGGGCTGGGCGAGGGTGTGCAGATGTCCTCCCACAAAGGGCTCACACTGTCTGTAAGCCCCGGCCTTTTCAGACTGGGGGGGCGTGTTTTTGACTGTTCCAGCCAATGGAGAAGAGGGTAGAAAGAAAGTCAAAAACATGCCCCAATCCAAAAAGGACGGGGCTTAGATCAAAAAAATGTAGTCACTGGGACCTCTTCTCCAATGGCTGGCTGCCGTTTCGGAGGCCAGCCAATGGAGAAGAGGGACGGGGCTTAACCTCGTTACTCCAAGTCATTAAATCTCGCCAGCGAGACTGCGCATGTGCGCAGCCTACGCTAGCCGAGACCTAAAAAGGACGACACGTTAGCTCTTGTTGTTTCTATATTCCGTACAACTGCTATTTCAGAATAGCAGTTGTATGGGAGAGTCTGGCAGCTGCTTTAAATAATTTGCTAAATTGAACATTTCAGTAAGAAAATTTCCGAAATGTACGATATGCACCTTTATACTCTTTCTACTGTCACTAATAATAGTGTAAGGGGTTAACCTCTGCAGGAGCACTTCTCTCTGTGCCATTTAGTAGAAGGTTCTGCAGTGTAAGAAACAAAAGAGGGACTCAAATATATGGCGAGACTGGTGAAAGACAGCTGGATCATACAATTAATAGAAAGCAATGTCCAGCACCCTCAATTTCTCTCGCTTTTATGTCAGAGAATGAAAAGTGAACTGCCCGCACCAAACAGTGTTTGACATTTTATATTGTTTTTGATTGCAGAGAAAATGCAACGCATACAATTTTATACTTTCAGTACTGAGACTAAGCGCAATGTGTCAGCCTCTGCAGGTACACTTCCTTGCGTGTCATTTAATAGAAGGTTTGTTGCTGATAACAAGTGTGTTTTCTAAGCACTTTACAAAACTCTAGTGAGAGATAGTGCGGTGGTGGGGCAGTGACAATATCCACAACTCGATTCAGAAAAGGGGGTGGTGATGAACAGAGTGTCTGAATTAAGCAGACCACTCTTACCCAGTCCAAAGATCAGGGCTTGATCCATCACCGTTTTTTAGCTCACTGCACCATCCCAGCTCAGAACCTGGCTACATGCAAACTAGTCTGTTCCTGTCCCAGTGCATGATGGGAACAGGGCAAACCAAACTACCAAGCCAATTCTTATACTGGGAAGGAAACAAGCTACCGGGGACCGGTTTCTGGCATTTCAGCCTCGTCGGCCCGGCTTGCTTGAATCCTGATGGTGCAATGAGCAAGGGACTCACATCTGAGTATACCCTTCCACGCTTATGGTGGACAAATTGCTTCAGAAAAGGGGGTGGTGATGAACAGAGTGTCTGAATTAAGCAGACCACTCTTAACCAGTCCAAAGATCAGGGCTTGATCCATCACCGTTTTTTAGCTCACTGCACCATCCCAGCTCAGAACCTGGCTACATGCAAATTAGTCTGTTCCTGTCCCAGTCCATGATGGGAACAGGGCAAACCAAACTACCAAGCCAATTCTTATACTGGGAAGGAAACAAGCTACCGGGGACCGGTTTCTGGCATTTCAGCCTCGTCGGCCCGGCTTGCTTGAATCCTGATGGTGCAATGAGCAAGGGACTCACATCTGAGTATACCCTTCCACGCTTATGGTGGACAAATTGATTCAGAAAAGGGGGTGGTGATGAACAGAGTGTCTGAATTAAGCAGACCACTCTTACCCAGTCCAAAGATCAGGGCTTGATCCATCACCGTTTTTTAGCTCACTGCACCATCCCAGCTCAGTACCTGGCTACATGCAAATTAGTCTGTTCCTGTCCCAGTGCATGATGGGAACAGGGCAAACCAAACTACCAAGCCAATTCTTATACTGGGAAGGAAACAAGCTACCGGGGACCGGTTTCTGGCATTTCAGCCTCGTCGGCCCGGCTTGCTTGAATCCTGATGGTGCAATGAGCAAGGGACTCACATCTGAGTATACCCTTCCACGCTTATGGTGGACAAATTGATTCAGAAAAGGGGGTGGTGATGAACAGAGTGTCTGAATTAAGCAGACCACTCTTACCCAGTCCAAAGATCAGGGCTTGATCCATCACCGTTTTTTAGCTCACTGCACCACCACCCCCTTTTCTGAATATCCACAACTCAGCTCAGAGGAGAGCGTAAAGATAAGGGAAATAAGCAGGCCTGGCTCCAGGAATTTTTATTTGAGTGGGCCATGGGTGCATTTGGGTGAGCCACTGCGGGCTCAATTTGTTGCATATATGTGTAGGCAGGCCTGCTTCAGGGCCCTCCTTTATCTCTTCTTAGTCCTACAAGGCCCAGTAAAATACACTCTTTTCCAAATCTCTTTCTAAATATTATCACTCTCAAAAAGTGTTTTTCCATGTAATGTTCCTTTGATAGGAACAGGAGGTTTCTGATGTGGGAGTATTAGGCAAGTGACACTTCTCGGGCTCCCTCTGTGCGAGCCTTCAGGAAGAATCCCTCTTCATTACTACCTCCACCTGACTGGCTCGATAATGCACTCCCTTACAGGCTTGATTATTCACTACTCCTCTCCAGTGCACCTTATCTCACAGCTGACGTTAGACCCCAGCCCCATATCCGGCACCATCGGTCTCCACTCTCATTTTTCCCAGTAAAAACATTAGTAAAATCACCTTCAAACTTAAAACATTGAATATAGCAGTAACTATAATTAGCACACACTTTAAAGTATGTTCCAAAGTAGCCATTATGACCCGACTTCTAATTAAATAAACAAAAACAGAAATGCCATGACAGGGCGGCTTTATCGCTGATGTGAAAGTCTTTTTTGGAGCCGCACCAATAACCTCCTTCTCCGTAAATACCTTTACTAACACCTTCCACCAGTGCCCCAACTCCCTCCATGGCCCACCCTATTGACCTCCTTGAATTCCCTCACTGCCACACGCCACTAGTGCCCCTCATCTCCCCATAGCGCCTCCCCCTCATGACCTCCTCCTCAGACTCCCTCACTGCCACCCTCCAACAGTGCCCCTCATCCCTCCATAGCCCCTCCCCCTATTGACCTCCTCCTTGGATTCCCTCACTGCCACCCTCCAACTGTGCCCCTCATCTTTTCGTAGTCCCTCTCTCATATGCATTTCATTTGTTGTATAGCGCTACTCATATCAGTATAGTGTTTGTCAGTACTTTACACCAAGCACACATTATACAGAGACAATAAATCATACAAGTATGTAAATCAGTCTACAGGGAATGTCACATAAGTCAATGAGGATTACAAGGTGTATGAATCATATGCCATCCATACTGGTGGGCAGTATATTTTAAGAGGGTTTGGACAGGAGAAGCACAAACTCAGGATTTAACGAGTACTCCAGTGGTTGGGGGTAGGCTTTATATGTGCCCAAACATACTAATTTTAGCAACATTAGAATAATGAAACACTGAGGAAGTTCTAACTATATCACAAAACAAAAAAAGCGAAGTTCTAACTATACCATTCAGCTTTGCATGCAGCTCTTTGATGACAGTTCATTGGTCACTGTCCTATGTTAGGATTGTAACTTCTGAACTGTAAGCAGCACAAGGATCTTTGTGACAAAGGCAGTAACCCACCGAGCTTCCACATAAAATAGAGTTCATCTGCATTTAAAAACTACTAATAGACAAATGATTGCTCTACAGCAGGATCATTAATCACCAGCGTTATCTGGGCATTTTTTATTGTCTTATCGTTGTCCTGCATCAGCCATGATAATGATAAAAACTATTTAAATGAAGCACTCACGAAGTATGTGTCCTGCTGGGCCTGCGCAGATTTTAAAAGGAAAAACAAATAGTAACACATTCTCTTACCTACTCCATTATTCAAACTTTGTGTCACAGCCTGATGTGATAAGCAGCTGGCAGGGGTTAGGAAAAGTGAATCAGAATAAACAAACTTATTTTCTCCTGCGCTGCATAGAAAAAGAAATATCAATGCAGCAGGGCAGTAGGCAGAGGTTACCATTGTCAAAGAAAGGATTTGTCGCCTTTCGCCATGTCCCTAGTGGAGATGAAGGGGTGACAAAATAAACAAAGCCTTGTTAATATGTAAATGGTCTTTTAAAGACCTGTGAAGTACTCTGGTGTGGCTGCGATAATCTCAAAAAGTGTCTGTGTGAATTCATGGGTGGGATGTAAACCCACAAAATAGATTACAGAACGTCGAGAGACAGTGCACGCGCTGTCTAGGCTTGACCTAAAAATGGGCCACAAAAGTGGTCACGGTGGAGGGACCACCACATAACTCACCAGGAGAGTTCAAGCAAAGGGATCAACAGAGAAATCATGAAAACAGTGTGGGCAGATAGTTAACTTATAGCTCAACCAGAAACTGTAGTATAAGGGAAAAGCAAGGACGGCAAGCAGAAGGTGATTAAAGGCTAGCTAAAGAAAGTGTGTAGGGAACGAGCTGAGAGCTCCGTAGCCACCGCAGGTAGTGCGATCAGTTGAGTACCTCCAGAAAAGCTTGAGTAAGATGATCAACTGAGAGCTCATAATAAGAATCTTTGCACAGGGATGGGATAAACGCTCACTCACAGAATGTAAACACAATAATTAGGTAATCCTTCTTAAGGATTAGAATGTTTTCATATGAGTTCACTCGAAGAAGGTGAATAGAAGAATCAGCTATGAGTGAACTTGTGGGGTGAGAGTAGAGCGATTGCTATAAGAGCTACAATCTTACCTAACCATCTTACCAGGAGTCTACAATCTTACCTAACCATCTTACCAAGAGTAAGAACTGCCCACACTCTTTTCCAATACTTTTAGTTTCCATTGGCAGCCCTCAGTATGTGCCCTAACACTCTCACCTCATCTAGTAGTACATGTTACATTTAATGCTTCTCTCCCCATTCACATTTTTTAGATTCCTGAGGATTCTATGCCTTCATCGTTCCATTGATCAGAACCAGGGTCAAGAAATATTTTGCTTTACCCCTTGCGCTGGCTATGGATCTGTTTTGATGAGGTAGTTTTGATGCTTCTAGAATACAATTTTGTACAACTTGGAAAGCAGTGGAAAAAGTTAGCATCCTCTGTAAAAACAAGATTGCAAACCGCAAGTGTGCGAAGGACCAGATGTCAGGAATCATTTTATGGTCACAAACACACAAAATCAATGGTTTTGTGACTATAAAATGATATGTTCAAATGAACTGAACCACTTTTCCGAAAAGTGCTTCAAATTGCAAAATCGGTTTTAAGATTCCTTCAGTATCGCAATGAGGAATGGACACAAAAGGGGCACTCCTCCTAATTCATAACACGATAAATGAATGGTTTGTGTCACTAACCTTTGAAAAGTTGAGCACCTCGAAGGAGATTATAACTTATTCATCAAGAGGAAGCTGTCACTGTTGGACAGTTTCCTCTCCTAGAATTGTGTCTGGCGGTTTTGGGGGGAGAAGTCAGTGGTCCATAGAACAACTCCCTCCTCTCCCCAATGTCTTCACAAATTGGAAACATTTTTTTAAAGCAGCATTGGTTACTTTAAGCAATGTGGGCTGGTTAAGAATAACAGTTACCTATTTGAGAATCCTAACACAGGCATGATGGTCTGCTATTTGTTGATGGTCACCAACCCTATCTTCGCAGCCATTCACAGGAGGTCACAAATTGTGACTGCCTAGTTAATATTCACTAGGCAGTTCATTCTGCAACTGAACTTTTTGCGACGAGAACTGTCAGTGTATAGATCGTATTTCAAAATTACACACAGGTCTCAAAGAGTTGTTGCAGAATTTGCACCCACTATTTGTAGCCTGTGTATTAGTGGACCCATGGTCCCTCACCACTCATTTAACCCCCAACAGCTGGTAAACATAATCCAGAAGCAGTTCTTAATTTGAGCCTGGCACTTATGACAGGCTGCACTGTTTATGTATTTAGAAATTAACCCACATAGAGTTGTTTATTATTTCAATGAACATTACAATTGACTAATATTTGCTGTACCAACCAGTATTGTAGCTTTGGTATCTGGATTTGTCTGAAATGTCATACTTGTAGAGTGTGTTGATTAGTAGTCGTGTTGATTCCGTCACTGGAGGCACGTATAGGGGCAATGAGTAATGCAAGCTGCAATGGCCGCTTGACGAGAGCCCTCACACTTATTTTTTTTACAAGTTAAGCACTGTCCAGAAGACAACATTAGCCACACCAGCCCAAGACATAAAGCAACCAAAATACCTGCAAGAAAAATTCACATGGCAACACATTGCTTAACAGGAGCACAGGAAGGTCAGAATGGGAGGACATGGAGGTCATTATTCTACAACGGCCAAAGCAACGCTGGAGATGCCTGGCTTCACCTTGGGGTGCCCTCTCACAGGGAAAGCCAGGACGGGTTCTCCAGCGGTATACAGCGCCAGGACACCACGTAACGAGGTAACAGTGCGCTTTACAAGTATACATACATTACATTACATTACAACCCCATGCTTTTTGAGCGCCCACATGTGCTCCAGGATTTATTTGTAGGTTTTAAACTGCCACATTTATTAATGTTGAAGCAGCTAACATCACCACTAGATGGCACAAGCTGCTGGATCTGCTGTATTTGCTCTTTAATCGTATGGCATGTATTTAACTTTGAAACAGGTCTTGTCCTATGAAGGGCCACACTTCTGTTTTTTGCCTCAGGCGCCCCAAATCTTCTGATAATCATGCACTTAATACAAGAAGAACAGAGCAACACATTCCGTTCCTCCATTATCTACTGCACCACTAAAACTATGAACATAACACTTTTCTCTGTAGCTATCACATTACAGTTTATTAGAGTATGATAAACAGACCAATACACACCCTCAAGTAAGTTATACATCAAATGCTATGCTCTCCAACAGCAGTCTGTCATTCTGGCGTTTTCCAGGTAGGCTTCAGGCCACATGCAGAGTAGAATGGGCTGCCACAAATTACCCATGCCTCCATGACCCCATTATAATAGTTGCTTCCTGCAGTGTGGGTCAGGCCTGAACATTTTTCCAGGTCTGATTTTGAGTTTCCAGGCCTTGCCACACAGCACTAAACCTCCTTAAAATTCACAATGTACTGTGAGAAAATATGACACAACAATGATGCTTCACCAATATGTTCAGTATAGCAGCCATTACAAAGCACACTACACAGCCCAACTACAATACACAACCAGAAAATCAAAAAGGAAACTGGATGGCACAATATGACTCAGCCTTTGCTCATCCAAGAAATAACCTGAAAAAAAATAGGACACAAACTCATAACACTAATATGTCACCACAGCAACATATTAATATTAACTTGCTGAGCAAACACATACACAAATAGCATTGCATCCAACAATTTTATAAGACAACAACAACATCATGCCGAGCTTAACATTACATATACAGAACTGTGGGGCATATTTACAAGATATATCGTTGCGTTGCATCAGCAATGCGTGAAAACAAATTGCGCCACAGTACAGCAGAATCCTGCAACAGAATCCTACGCAATGTATGTGTTATATTTACAATACATTTACATGTTGTAAGGATCTGTGTGCATCATAAAAATATGACATATCCATATGCGCCATGTCATAAGGAAATCTGATGCATAGTGGGAGTCAATACAGAGGATTCAATGGTTTTTGTTGGCTGATATTTCAGCCACAAAAGTGTCTCTCCACAACACAAGAGAGAGACATTCTTCAATGGATAATGTTGAGTTTCCTTTGAGGAACAAGACGAAGAAGAGAGTCTGCCTTGAGGATTAATAGGAAGGGCTTGCTTACATGCACAGAATTAGTGGAGGAAGTGTCTCTTAGTGAACCTACTTTTCTGAGGAACGAGACAATGGTAAGCCTTCCTGGAGTAATGAAATGTGAAACACAAGACAGTGATAAGTCTTAATGCAGGAAAATATATTGAAAGACCATCCTTGAGATAAAAGCCAGCAAACACATTAATCACTAGAGAGGCCGTCTATAAGCTATTGATGAGTAACATGACACAAGCTGAAAGTGCTGACAGTGATTATTGACTGGGTAAGGCCAACCGTGAAGAGGTAGCATACCTTGAAATGTACTATGAAGACCAGTCGATGCCTGTGCCAGTGTCAGGACATACAACATCACCCCAAAGACTGAGAAGAGGTGACAACTACCAAGCAGCCAGATTATAGTCTGCCCATGGCAGTAAGTACCTAATCACAGGGTAGTATGTTGAGTGACAGGCATGAATACAAATCACAAAAAAAATGTGAGTATACAGATCTCACAAGTACTGAGGAGGAGATGGGTATACGTTGTAATCTACTTTGACCAACCCTACCAGCATCTATCTTTAAACCTGTGACAGTTCCTCTTCTTTTTTTAGGTCGAGCTTAGGCAGTGCATGTGCTGACTCTTCGAGATATGTGGTATTCACTCTGTCTGCTTACAGCCCGGCCATTGCCTTTTTATTTGTCCCTTCGATTGTGTTTCACAAATGCTTGCCTACTAGCGTTTATTCCTTCCTCTTTGTCCCTCCTTTGTGTGTTTGGGTTTCTCCCACAGAGCACCACATGTTCACTGTTAACATTACGCTTCTGTGTTAATTTGGGGCGGAGTCCGAGATTTTATGTCTTCTACAGTGGGGCTTTAACCTGCCTCTCTATTCAATTGGCTAGCTCCGTAAATGGAGGCTAGCCATTGGAAGAGAGATGTGGCAATCATTCTGGGAGCAGATTCGTGGGCGTCTCTGTGTTTTTTTGTAAGCCCCGCCCCCTTTGTTTCGTCATTCAGAGGTGGGCCATTGTGGGTGTTTCCTTTGTTGTTTTTTTTACACTGATGTTTTTTCGTCAGTCTGTGCCAGCTCGGTCCCTTTACATGTCATGTTTTTGTGACTCGGCTCTTTGACTATTGAACCCTGCCAGGCCCCTGATCCTTGTTGTTTAATTCCGCCCCCTCCCGTTGTCTGTGTTTATTTTCTTCCCATGTATGGGGACTGTAATGACCTCGGAGAGGCCTCACTCGCTCGCAGCATCCTTGCAGTGCCATCGCATGCGCGTGGAGGGATGGCGCCGGGAAGCCTTCCCGGCGCTTTCCAAGCTGTGTGTGAGCAAATGCTCGAAGAACAATACACGTTCAGATTTGGGTGGGGGCCTGTGCGCGGAGACTGCCAGTTACGCTCCCTTATTTCTCTCTCGTTCTGCGGAGTCCGAGCCGCGGTGTATTGTTCCCCTCCCCCCCTCTCTCTTTCTCCCTCCTTCCCCCCGCCGCACTCCAGGTCTCTCCCGTGGTCTGCGCCTGCCTCTCCCTGCACCCCTATTGTTTGGTGCAGTTCATGGGTGTATAACAATACAGGAAAAGCCAATCCCCTCTCTGCCTGTGGCTATGTAGTGAGTGGCAGGAATGAGGGGTGCATTGCGTGCTTGCGACCCTGCCGCACCCCCACTCGTGCGTTCGGTTGCACCTGGGGTCCGCGGGTGCCTTGAAGTGTCTGGTGTGGGCTTAGGACGAAGGAACGAGAGGCGCAGGATGGCAGTACCAGTAAATGCCCCACTCTGTCACTGCGTGCAGAGGCCTCTGGGGCTGGGGAAGGGAACGAGGGCGTCGGTGCCTCAGTCTATCCCTCTGGCTGTGTTTAGCTACAGTGTGTAGGCGGTGCCCGAGAGCTCCCTAAGTGTCCCCCGTCTTGCTGTGTGCAGGGTCCTCTCGGAGCGGCTGACATGAATTCCCAGCAGCAGCGGATGGCTGTTATCGGGATGGACAAGGAGTTGAGTGGCCTGCTGGATTCAGTGCTCAGCTCCCAGCATTCTTAGTCCTCTGAAACTGTCACCGTCGCAGGGTTATTAACTGTAACTCCGTTTTCTAGCATTTCATAAATCCGACACAGATTTGTGCCACATTTCCCAGAGTCCATTGGATTTGTAGGGTAATTTGTTTGTTTTTCATGTACAAAGTGCCTGATTTATTGTCCAGCGATCAGTCAGCAGCAGTTACAGCAGATTAACAGCGAGGGGTGGGGCTGTAACAGCAGGGAGCTGGCTGACAGGACTGGAGGAAGTGACGGCCTTCCTTAATGGAAAGAGAAAGAGTCGCGGGGAGGGCAGAGCAGCACCGTCCCGGGATCTCACAGCAGAGCCGAATCCCCGGGACAGAACAGCAGTCAGTCCTGGGACATGAGAATCACCATCCCCCGGAGTGCTGCCCTCCCGCGCCAGACTCTGGGGGAAACTTTCTGCAAACTTTAGAAGGTTTCATAACCCGGAGAGCAGGCGCAGAGTTTTTCCACTCCGCAATTCAGCAAGAACTCTGCCAACTGCAGTGGAGTGGAGTTTACCGGCGCCCATGCCTAGTAGTAACGCTGAGTCTCACCACACGTGTTTTCCATGCACTGGAAATGAACCCTCCATTACCCCATCACAAATGTTAGTCGCTCACATTGGCAGTGCTGTTTCACGAGCTCCAGACATTTTCAGCGTCACCTCAATTAGAATACACATGCCATGAGCACAGATCGAAACAAACCATTCCAGGCAGCATGCAACTGTGACATACAAACAGCTGTCTATATGTGCTATGCCTCAGTCTCTGGCGAAAACAAGGCTGCAATCTTGAAACCTACATTATGGATTCGTTAGTATTTATTATAACTGTGAAAGTATTGCAAACATGTCCCAAGAATTGGGAGAGGCACATGTAATGTCTTGTAAACTTTGCCAGATGGCCTGGCGTCGAGATCGTCTGGATCAAACATTGCCCACGAGGGGTTAAACGGCAAACCTTGCTGCCCTTTGTGTCTTATTATATAAAAGTTTTTATAGTGGCCCAGTCACTGCTGTTATTTCACTATGTTCACGGACACATTGAATGCCCAGGGCTGCGTTCAATATCTTTTATTGTAAGGAGCAGGAACCCATCATTAGGGTGCTTCAAAGCCTGGTACTATCTGTACGAGCAAACACTGAAGCTGTGGTAGAGGGTGCCCAACATAGATCCAGGAGAGCCTATCTCTTGCAGATATTCGACATAAGCTTGTGATAAATTTGCATATATCTGTGATCTGCAAAAAAAAGCTTGGAGTTTACCACCGGTAAGGGTCCTGGGTGCTTAGACATCCGCCTGGTCGCAGCATCCTTTTCTGCTAATGACATAAGTACCATTTGACCCTGTAAAGAAAGAACCCGGATGCAAGCCTACTTTGCTCTGTGTGCAGTGTGTATTTTAAATGTTACTAATGTAATGGACTTTACTTTTGTGCTGGCCTTCCTTTCACATGGTGTTGTGGGAACCTGCACACTAGTGACCGCTAGCCTCCAGGATTTTTACACTGCTTGGGAGGAAGCTCCCGTCAGTAACGCATCAGAGCAAAGAAATGCCTCAGTGGGATGCCTCTTCTGTGGACTGAGCACACTTTGTGAGCAATCCTTTCACTTTCGCGCAGCCCTGTACGTTGCTTGCTCGAGCGTAGTCAATTTATATATTTTTTCAATATTTATTTGCATTTGGTCAACTCGCACCTTAGTGTGAACTTTAAATGATAATCTGAGTACCTAAAATAGACCAGCAGAATGTAGCAGAAAGCTTGTAGGTCTGGAGGGAGAGAACTTTAGATGAATGATAGAATTCACTGGGGAAAAAGGGCATTAAAGTGAAGGGGCAAGAATGCAAGAAAGGAAAAACTTACAATTTGCCCCAAAATGCGTGTGTGCGGACTCTTGGTTGCTAATGATGGGCTCAGATGTTAGCTAATATTGTGCTTGACACGTGATTGACTTGTCTTAGACTCTGCTGCCTTTTTGAGGCACTTTGTGTAATAGTCTCCCAATGGTCATGCAGACCATACACATCTGATAACCCCTGTTCACAATGGGTTCAAATACTGACAGGGTCGCTCTGCCTTTCATCCTTTAAATGTTGATAAAAGAAGTGTCTGATTTTGGGTATTAATAACATATTTCAATAGTCAGCAGCAAGAGCGATCTCCTCGTGTGAACACATCCTCTCTCCAAAGACTCTCGTTATGCTACAGAGCAGCCTTCCTCGGCTCTACATAAACAATCTTACATATTCCGGTCTAGCTTCATTTACCTCAGGCTCCTCCTTTCATCTTACCCATGAAGAAGAAGGAACTCTAGGAACGGATGAAGGGCTCTTTCTCTCGGTAATCCCACAAAATGCCTCACCCACTGTAACCCGCACTATACCTCCCCTCAGAGTGCGGGAAATTTAAGGGTTGCACATCAGGTTCTTAAAACACCTAAAAACACTAGGAGACCTAATCGGATTAATGATCCTGCTGCAGAGATTTCAGTGTACCCTGAGGTCACACGTTGAGTCTGCTGGGGCCCCCTGAGTGTGTTTGCGTTTGTTCAGGTGAATCCATCGATTCGTGCATAATAACATCTGTTATTATGTGCACAATCTCGGAGCACTTTGTGGTATCGGCTTCATAAGAGGTCCTCACTCCGACTTGGCTCTGTTCTTTCACTGTTTATTACCAAGAATTACTGTGTTGTGGTTCGTCAAAGATGCAGCAGCTTCTGTTTATAATCGCATCCCCGGTTCATAATATGCGCATTGCCTTTCCAAAATAGATTTGCCGTCTAACGAGGTTCTTTTAGTCACTATTTTCTTTTGTTTTCGCAGTTTAACGCACTGACTCACTTCCTTATTGTCCCGTCTCTGTCCTTCACTTTCCCCATTTCGCTTTTCATTTCTTTCTTCACAAACCGCGTCTCCTCCTTTCTGTTCCCAATGCTAGCTCTCCCGTTTTTTCGTTGTTCTATTCCGCTCTGCTCTCTGCTGGTCTTCACTGTGCTTTCCTGTTCTGCTCTGCTCCCTTCTGCCCTGCTCTGTTGTGCACTATTCTGTTCTGCCCTGTTCTATTTTCCAATGTTCTGTTCAGTTATATGCTCCACTGTTCTATTATGCACTGTTCTGTGCTGCCCTGCTCTATTTTGCATTGTTCTGTGCTGCCCTGTTCTGCCCACTTCTCTGCTGGCTTTTTCTTTTGGGCGCTGTTCTGTTCTATCCAGTTTTGCACTGCCCTGTTCTAGCCACTTCTGTGCTGCGTTTTTGTGTTCGGCACTGTTCCTTCCTACTCAGATGTTCTGCCCACTTCTAACTAGTAAGATGAAGAAACTGGGGGGAGGTCTCTCAAATGGCCATAGCCAATCTAATAAAGGGCTAAACATCTTTACTTAGCATAGTCTGCCACACTACTGCTATTTTGTTGCTTCTGTCATAGCATCCACATATATGATACAACAAGTAACATTACACCTACAACAAGCCAGGACTATTGGCTTTGTCAATGGCTGTTGTTTTATTTTAATAGCATCATAGTCTTTCAGGCCACATAATATCTAATACTAGATTGGCATCTAGTCTCCTTGCGACTCACAAACTTATTCTCAACCATTTCCCCATACCATCCTGGATAACTTAGCACAGGACCATTCTTCTCATACGCCAGTTTGAGCTATTGACATTGCAAATAACAATGCCTTTTATTTTTGTTTTGGATTTTAAAACATAAATAAAAGGCATTGCAGTTTACAATGCCAATAGCTTAAACTCGCGTAAATCCGAGACCTATGCATTGCAAATGCTTGTTTGTTTTGATCTGCACATGTCACTGTTTGCCCGCCTTCGGTGGTTCAGCTTCTGAGCCTGTCACTTTATCTCCCCATCCCGGTCAAATAACGAGCTGAAATGTCAGATGCTTTAAACACTGTTGTCGAGGGTGCCTCTTTAATTTTCTCTCAATTCAAAGTGAGAGGATTTCTCCCAAATCGCCACCACTTCTCTGTTCCTTTAGTGAGCCTCGGTCACTTGACCCTCAGCAGCCCTACGTTGAATCATAGTTAAGGGCAAGGCTTGGGCAACTCCCATTACATTTTCTCTGACGCTTGTTCATATTCAGTGATTAAGTGATGCAACCTACCACCAGTTTATTCATCATTTCCCCTCTATCTGACAAATGGGAGCAGCATTCATCCCTCTCACCTCCTCCCATGTTGCTGCATTCTCCGCCTACAGCTTCTTCCTGTCACCCCCCTCCTATCAGAGCTCTAATTTTAAAGCATATTTTCTCTGACAATTTTTCATATAATGTGAACTCAAGCACCCCAAAGGTGTTGGAGCACTTTACATGGGTGCTAGTTACATTACACAATGGCAGATTAATTTGTTGGAACATTTTTGTAGAGCACACATTTAGCTGACCCGAAGGTATTGGAGTCTTTTACAAAAGCACCAATTTTATTACACAAGGTCAGGTTATTTTTTTTGCTTTTAGTTGCATGGAGATTTAGTGATGACCATGCCATACCTGTTTATTCATTATTTTCCCACCGCCTGACAAATGAGAGCATTTAGTTGTTGCTATGTTCATGCTCCAATACCCAGGGGGCTGGGATAGAGGGGGGAGCTTGCTATTAACCTGATGGTGCGAGAAGTGTTTTGAATGGAAAACTCTGTAGAAGAGCGCCTGGTGAATAGAGGCTTGCAGGACAAGCGATGTGACCATTGTAAAAGTACTTCACTGCTTTTTTCATAGGCTGTTTAATACTATAGTGATGCAGTCTGTTGTATACATATGAGTTGCTGTGCATCTCATGCTGCACAGTAGTTATAAGGCTGGTTACTATTGTTTGATTCTGGCCAACGTTCCAGTTTGTTGAAAGTTAGACTCTGACTGATGCTTCGGACATGCGGGGATCTGGTCATGGGTTCATCTTATATTGAAACATCAATAAAGTCTCCAACTTTTATACTCAGTGATTACCGTTTGCGACAAGGATGGGTTGAATTTGTTTGTATAAGGGGAAGGGTTGTGTTGTATAGATAGGAGTTGCCGTACATCTTGTGCTGCCTCACTAGATGCACAATAGTAGTTATAAGATTGGTTATTATTGTTTGATTCTGGTCGACGTTCCAGTTTCTGAGGCGTTGGAAGTTGCGGTTAAAGTTTCACTCTGACCGCTGCTCTGCACATGTGGGGACCTGGTTGTGAGCTCCATCAAAAATGTTTTCAACTTTAATACTGCATGGTTTCCATTTATAATTAAGTACAGCACAGTAGCACACAGAATGTTATAGTGCTGTTGACTTGCATTGAGGCACTTGTCTTTCTGTCTGTGCATTAAATAACCTTGAAATGAGTCCATAAATGTTTCCTGAGGCAAGCATGTATTCCTGAATCAAACTGAATGACCCAGTGTGAATTCATTGTATTGACCTTCACTCCCTGGCAGCAAAGCAACCAGGATAATGTGCTGCATGGGAAAACACTTCAAAGGTCCCAAAGGCAAGACCTATTGGTTATGCCAATGCTTTTTTACAGATTGTAAACGCATCACACACTCAGATGTGCACGGACACGTGTTCCTGTCAAACACACATCTGTCCTCCAAGAAGTTTTTTTCAGAGGCTGCTTAGATCACCTCTCCCTGCAGGATTCAAGTCAGGCCTCTCCTTCTCTTCTGCACCCTGCTGGGAACAACGACACTGATTAGAGGGAATCAGAAGGCAGAGATTCTAATCAAGGCAGACCCTGATTAATAATGGATACGAGGGGAAGCAGAGCAAAGAAGATCAAATGAGAAAGAGGCGAACGCTGTGAAAGAGAAAACAGCTGAGTGGGACATCCTAGGGACCCACTGACAAACTTAAAATCAAAAGTAAAGAAACAAAGAGCTCCCGTTAGACAGAAATAAGCATGACCAGGGAGAGAGCATCAGACTCAAGCAGAAACCAATCTCTCTTCATTTCAAAACTGGTGTCCTTCAGTAGGAAACATTCTGGGTCAGCCTGAAAGCTGAAAGTTTTACTGAGATGTCACAGATGAAAACTGGTAATTAGGTGGCAGAAAATGTTCTCACCATGAGATTTAGACCCTTTAAATGAGGCTTTATTAAGAGTGCAGCTAACAAGAAAGAGACCGAAGTACATTCCAGCCCATGAAATGGGTCATAACTGTGTCAGTTTCCTGAACTTTGCCCCACTGAATTTCTCTTGTTTCCACTCGTTTGCATTTACAGTAAACCACAGCCTGTAATTGGCACAGACCCTTCACGTTTGCAGGGTCAGAAAACCACTTGGTATTATTGTCCTTGCGTTTGCAGTGTTTGATTCCTATGACGTGTACTACCAGTACCATAATTGCCTCAGCCTATTGACTTTTGAACGGGTAGAATCGTAGGCGGAGTAATTTCCCCTTACCTTCTCACCTAGGCTGCTGAGTGGGCGGCTTCAAGTGGCCTGAAACTCAAGGCAGGAGAACAAGCAGGGGTGAAAGTGATCTGAAGATGAGTGGTAGGTGTACAGCGAGGCGGTGGTGTGAGTTTTACCATGGTCATTTCAGCGCTGGGAGGCTTGGGAATCTTGGTGATATTTCGCTGACTTATTGCGCCTAGAATTGAGACGGGCTGGTCCTCCTAATTCTGCCCAAATAAGAAGGCAGCGCAAGCAATATACATCAAGGTCAGGTGAAAAACATTCTCTAGGACAATAGGGGGAGCCCAGATTTCCTCCTGAAGGTTGAACTTGAGATGATCAACTCACAGGTAGATAGAGTTACAGGACAGTACACTTGGGGGCCCATTATTATGTTGGGCAGATTGCCCCCGCCAGGCTGGCGGTAGCCACCGCCAGCCTGGCGGGGGCAATCCGCCCGACATTCACACTCGTTTTCCCCCTGCCATATTAGTATGGCGGGGGGGGACCTCGGCAGACGGAAAGACCGTCTGCCACTTTTACGCCCCGGTCGCCTTGCGGCCGGGGCGGAAAAGGAATAATATGGTGGCGGTGTCTATCAGAAACCACCAGCCATATTATGATGGGCGTCTTTAGGTGCCTTTCCACGGCGGTGATGCCGCCATGGAAAGGCATGCGGTCTTCACTCTGGGGGCCCCCTGCGGGCCCCCAGAGTGAAGGAGAGGTGGGGGTGCACCTGTGGTACCCCCCTTCATTTGCATTAACAAAGTGGCAGGCACCACGCCGTGCCTGCCGTTTTGTTTATGCAAATGCACCAATGCATTTTTAGCATTGTGGCGGGCGGTGCAGAGCCACAATGCTAAAAATGCAGGATGTGCCCACCACTGTGACAGGCACATCCTAATACCCCCCACGGGACCCCCGCCCTTATGGCGGGCGGTCCCGAATTCCGACAGGATGGCGGGTGGACAAAGTGCGCCCGTCATCCTAATGAGCCCCTTGTTTTTTTTTAAAGTGGAAGATGCATATCTGTGTACAATGAAACGAGCTGATGCATAACACTGCTCAGAGAAATGAGAGGAGTGATAAAAAGGGACAGTGTGAAACAGCAACTTTCAAACATGTTATGCTATTGGGGTCTGAGATAAGATTTATAAGGCGACCACAGATGGGACAATACCTGCCAAGATGTCCACTCATTTAACTAAACTGATACACTTCTTGAGTGTATTTACCTTATAATGTGGGAGCATCGGTTTTCAGTGAATATTTAGAATTTGTGCAGCACCAAGTAAAGTGTCGTGATTTGTTTTGAGCCAATTAAAATGTTTGTTTCCATCACACTTCAGAATTACATTTTGGTGTAATTCTGAATTATGATGGAAACAAAGATTTTATTAAGCTCAAAACAAATCAAGACACTTTACTTGGTGATGCGCAAATTATAAATATTTGCATTAAACCGATTTCTCCACATTATCATTTGTGTGCAATATAGTTTTATCAGTAAAACTGCATGTCTGTGGAAATTTAATGGCCATTTCAATGGAAAATATGCTGCCTGTAATTGATCAGCCAATGCTTTAATTGTACTTAAAAATTGCCTAGCTCATGCCTATTAAAGCTAGGTGGGTCACAAAAGATTGCGGTCGTAATTCTACAAAGTTTGGGAAGTATTGGCTTAGAAACTAAGCCAATGCTTCCCAAACTTTGTAGTGGTTCCCAATCTGTGCGCCATGGCACCCTGGTGCGCCATCAAAACTAGCCAGGGGCGCCATGAACACAGTTTGGGAACCACTGTCAAGGCCTTTGACCTCTTCTTCAGAAGTGCACAGCTCTGCTACCAAAGCTGTGAGATAATGACTTTGACAGAAAAGTCAGAAACAATCAATAAATAACTTTTCAGGCACTGCCAAAAGGCACCACGGGCTGTAAAGTGTTATTGCTAAAAGGAGAAAACAATTGGAGCTGCGCAAAGAGCAGTAGATGATGTGTCCTAACCCTGCGGCCTTCACCCCTGTATCAGAACTGAGCAGGCAGGAATATTTGGAAGCCCTAGGTTCATCTTTCTGCATTCTTTTTCTCTCTCCACGAGCAAGAGGCTAAATAGCTCCGACTGCCTGAGATGTGCATCTTGCAGCAAAAAAAGTCTTATGATGCAGACTTTTTCTCCCTCAGTTCTTTTAATAACGTCCTGGCTGCATCAATTGTTTTGAACCAATATTTGCACTATCTGGTCCCAAAAGGTACCTTGTTTTTTCCCTCACAGTACAGGCTTGTCATAAACACGTTAAAAAAAACAATACCAGTTTGTAGATATGTTTTTGGCGCAACCCTCGCTTTCTGTCACAGCCCTGAAGACCAGGTATATCAAGTTGCTGTTTCAGCCAAAGCAATTAAGCAGGCCAATCCAGAAAACTTCCATGTCGGCCTCAAAAACTACTTTATTATAACTTAAAATCATTCTAAACCTTCTCAATCAAACACATTTACATGTAGCACTTTGAAGATAGGATAACAAAGGAAGCAGTAATGTCATTGCACTTATAATGGCAAGATATGAATCTGTTTGAATAAATCACAATTCTGATATTTAGGCAATTATTCCTATTTTCGTGCAAATTCTGATTTAGGAGTAAACTTCCCAGCACCCAAATCTGGTGTAAAAGTGGTGTGGTATAAGTGCACACAGAGGATAATTCTCTGCACAGTTTTCATCAGTTAACCGGTCCCATTCCAAAATGGTGCAGAGAGAAGCTTTCCATGGCACATTCTGATTCCTGGAGGCACTTAGGGAAGCCCTGTATTTTCAATTACAATCCTGTGCATATTTGAACATAGCTCTTAAATGCAGAAATCATGGTTACTCCGAACAGGAGGTCTGCATTTTTACAACATAAAAACATGACAGAAATCTGATGTAATTGATGTGAGCGATCTGAGCTGATTAGGATAAACAAAACTCAAGACTCCAATACTGAACATATTTCTAAATAATTGCTGAAATGTGAATATCTTAACATAACTGGAAACTTGTCCCACCATATTCAGAGCATGCAAGAGATGACTAGACTTTTTTCCATCTCTAGAGCAATGTCGAGAAAAGATCAACAACATTTGTGCTGAATGTAAAATATCCCATTTTTAACAGAAATCTGTAGGACATTTTGAGTAGAACAAAAGATGCAGTTTATTCCAAAAAGTTTATATTTCTAGTAAACCACTCATGTTCCAAGTGGTGGAAAATTAAATCTAAGAGTTGCAAGTGGGGTCCAGAAGTAGTGTGGAAGATGTTCAGATGTTTTTCTCATTTTTAGCTTCAATGTTTTGGCAATTTTGAGCAATGGCATGGATAGCGGATAATGTAGTATTTGACACTAGAATGCAGCACAATTTTGTAGTTAGGTTTCCTCCGTCTTGAACTTTACCAGTTAAATACAAATATTTAATATGATTAAATAACAAAGAGTTCAGGTTAATTGCCTGCTACCCATCAACAGTCAGGGTCGTACACTGTCTATTATTGAGCCACCTGTTGCGGCATTCATAACGATACATTACCTACACTGGCCCGTAAGGTTAACTTTGTTTTGAATGCACTGTGACTAAACCAATAAAAGTATTTTATTAAGCAACTATTATATATATTTTTTGTTGCATCTGTGATTATAATACCTTCATCAGCTCATGGCAATCATTTTCACTGAGAAAAATGGAAGTTCTCCTGAGACAGGGCTTACATCCCCCCACTCACTAAAAAAAGAAACAAAATGGGGAGCCGCTGCTTATGGCCAATAGGTCAAGGGAGCCGTGGGCCGAAAAAGTTTGGGAACCACTGGATGCTTATGGTCATGAAGTGGGATTTGAAACAACGGCCCCTACCAACACAAAGAAAACCTCATGTGCCTCAAGGCCATTCATTTTAAGTTATGCAGAAACTCCTCCCACTTTGTTTCAGCAAAATAAAGAATAATACAAACAATTGGACCTCGCCCTTTTTGAAGGGTCACTCCCAGAGTTTTGCCTCCTGTTGCTATATCTGCTTTTTTTTGCATTAGGACGCTGTGCACTTTTACCCTACTAACCAGTTGTAAAGTGCTTGTGCTCTCTCCCTAAAACATAGTACAACTGGCACACACCTAATTGGCACATTTAATTTACATGTAAGTCCCTAGTCAATGGTACTACATGGACCCTGGGCCTGTAATTTAAATGTGATTAGTGAGCCTGCAGCACTCATTGTGCCACCCACTGAAGTATCTTTTTAAAACATGTCTCAGACCTGTCACCGCGGCCTGTATTTCAGTTTTAAATTGCAAACATTTTGCAAAGCCAAAACCTTTCTTTTCAATAGTTATAAGTAACCCCTCAGGTAGGCCCTAAAGATTCATAGGACAGGGCGCAAAATATTTAACAGGTGTTACATGTCCTTCTAGTAAAAAACTTGTAAAGTTGTTTTTCACTGTGGCAATGCCTATCTCTCCCATTGATGAGCTCTGGGTTACCTTATTATATTTATTAGGTGCCAACTTTAGATTGGGACAGTGCTTAATTTGAGCCGGTGGTTTCCCGTGCTCGGCACCTGTACTTAATTGGTCACCGGCACTTAATTGTCAACACCACACTTATGACATTATGCCACATGGTAGATCTGGTCCTTTAATTTAGAGATGAGCACAACAACGGTTATTTATGAATACAATATACATAACAAATACTAATACCTGCCTCTCTAGCCATTCCTTTTGCTTTCGGGACCTGGAATAATCCCAGTTGTCACATTTGCAGGCAAGACAGATGGTTAGTAGTTGTTTTGTTACCATCATTGGCAGCGATGACAGCCCAATGAGTGGTGGAAGCAGTAGTGGCCTTCTTGTCAGGGCCCTGGCACTTACTATTTTACAAATTAAGCACTGGATTGGGAGCAGGAAGAGATATCCTATATACCCTCAAATGATTTGTAAGTTGAAATCATCTTTTATGGTAAAGTCAGATAATGAGTTAAAAGTCTGAAAATACCACGTTTAGTAAATTATACAGTAGCAAGGGGTTGGGCCTGTTTAACGATAGCAAGGCTAGCCACTGAAAATTAAAAGACAAAACAATTGCCAATACTGACTTGACTTCAAATGAACAATGATCTGTGTTTGTGTGCCCACAACTCAATTAATGGGATCACCAATTATTTTCATAATTGCTTATGAAATATTTTGTGATTTTCTAAAACTGTCATAAACAGAGGAACAATCCCTCATGAATTGAGTCAATTTACATTAATTTGGTAACCCATATAAAAACAACATTACATTGTCATAACAATGAACATAACGTCAAACAATACAGGAAAAATGGAACAATCAGTGTTCTAGTTCTGAACTTTAACTACCAAATGGGTATTGTGTCAGATACGTTTTTCAAACCTCTAATTCATTGGATTAAAACCTGGATCTACACAGTGAATATGACCGTTTTAGAAGATCATGATAAAAAATAAATGGTGATCCCATTAATTGAGTTGTTTGAACATGAACACAAATAATTCAGTTGGTGTCAAGTCAGTATTGGCAACCGTTTGTCTATTAAATTTAGAAAGTTGGCATTTTTTGTCTCGACCATCTGTGCTTTCTGCCAATGTCCTGAGTCAAACAACTTTGAATCATTCAGCTATTGGGGGCTGTGTACTACTTTGAGACAATAACAGAAAAGGTGTCTTGGTGCGGACCCCACTTACACTTCAAAGGGTTTTGCCTTCTGCACTGGGGCGTTGACAGGAGAAGGTGAAGAGCTTGCCAGAACATTCCTATAGGGAGTCCCCTTACACAAAGCCTGACATCACATATAAAAATGTGGCACTTAAAATACTCAGAAAAAGGACTGTCCTGCTGCTGGATGGATTGTCCTGCAGCACTGCTGCCTGAGGAAAGAAGACTGGGCTAGCTCCTTTAACCCAGGACTGCCTGAGTGGCACCAAGGGCTAGCTGGCTGGCTTTTGTATGAATTACAGGAACAAAACAAGAACCAGAGACCCTGCAGCCTGCCTGCCTACTGCTTTTGGTCATGAGATGTCCCCACAGGCCCTGGACCATTGTTGTGGCGCTGAAGTGGCCTCTCCTTACCAAAACCAAAAACCCGGGAAAATATTGCGGGAATAACTGCTATAAAAACTGACAAGAGAACGGATCTACCTGCAAGCCAATCTGACAAAGGTGTATTGCTGGTGGGAGGGACTTTGCTATAGATCCCACTAAGTTTTCTTCCCAGGAGCAAATCCCTTACTGCAGGACCACTCGACGATGTTATCCAGACTCATGAGTGCTCTTCGGCTACAGCCTGCAGCCTCGAGCACCAGAAAACTTTCTAAGCCAAGCTTGATGATGACCAGCATCCCATTATTACCTACGATCTCCTCTGCCTAAAAATCCAGCTTTTCACACCATCGCCTGCTGCTTCACTGAGAATTCGTCCAGTGGCATCTCATCATCAAAGTCTTGCCATCAGATACAGCCCCATATCTTACCCCACTGAGACTCTACTTTCTTAAGAACTTTTCAGAAATGTCTTTTAAGTTCGAAGGTAAGCAAAGAATGGGCCCAATCCACCCCTTATTTCCGAACCACACTCCATCATGGTTGGTCTTAAACTTTCAATGTTTTCCCAGTCTCACACAACCAGATACCCACGGTTGGTGTTTTGATCTTTTATCGCATGTTTCTATAAACTCTAAAATAATTTATATATCCGGTTCCACTGAGTGGAATTAATTGTTTTGGTGTCAATATATTTAATAAAATGTACTCTATTTTTGTAAATTGGTGTGGAATTTTTCTTATGTTGTGTTTTCACTTTATTACTGTTTGTGTGCTGCATGAATACTTTACACATTGCCTCTGACTGCTTCAGTGACTTATTGTGGTTTATCCTGACACTAATCGTGGTTGTTGCTTAAGTTGAGCTTCCACCTCTGTCAACCAATAACTCAATTTCTTACACAATAGCCAACCATTTTGACATGGTTGCTGGCTGTCATTTTTCGCTTTGCTGAAAGTTTCCCTGCCCTACAACTGGGATCAAACCAAGATGGTGGGGGTCTCTCAATATGACAGTTTCTCTTTTTCTTAGAGGGCAGAGGTGATGGCCTTCACCATCTCAGCAGACTGATGCATCTGCTGCCACACTTTTAATAACGTTCTTCTCTTTTTCAACCTTCGAAGGAATGTCTACTTCTACCATCAGAAGTAAGCAACACCTCAAAGCTGTATCCCTGCTTCTGTAAACACTTCACTCTAATGCTTTATCCTCAACATTCTTGTCCATTCTCAGCTGCCATTCCATTTTAACAATCCCTCTTTATTTCCAAGTCATGCCCAAATACAGTTAATGTGTAACACTCATCAATTTCGCCCTCAGTTACCTCGGTGGTATCAGTTTTTCCTCTTTATGCAGTAAACCATTTACCAATGGCAGATCCTAACCTACTCTCTTGTGCACCTGTAAATCGTAGTTATTTGTTTTCTCCTGCCATCGTCTATATGGCATGGCTCTTGGCCTTTTCTAACCTCCAGGAAGCTCTACAGCAGCTATCTTAACCTTTCGACTTCTGTGGACCCCCACAGAATCAAAAAATGGAACCCAGAGACCTGCACTGGCCAGGGACCCCCATCCTTTCAATATTTATAATGTAGTCCTCAAAATAGTAAACAAAAATCAGAAAAATGTCTACACAAAACAAATGCTCAAATATTGAAATATTTTGTGTAATTCACAGTCAAATAAAAATTTTTTTTCACATTTTCAATGTTGCTTCCTTATTTTTATATATTTCATTCATTTTAATTTATTAATTTTAATAATATTTAATTTTGCAAACAGTCGTCGACCACAGGTTCAGAAAGACTCAACAGTCTAGACAGAACACAAACTATGTTACTCTTGCCTCAGCCAGCAGAGATCTAAGACACAACAATAGTGAGTTACATGAGTTGATATGTGGTGTGTTATGTTTTTTCAAGATAATTGTACAGTATTGGAAGGCCGCGGGGTAGCTATGGTTTCCAGAGTTACCACACTTCTATTATATGGTTCAGTTTAATCTAATGGTCCAGCTATGGTCTTGCTGCTCTAAATTTAATGCAATATGAAGGTCTTGCTCACATGGGGCTGCGTGCGAAAGGCCAAATTAATAGAATGATTCCAATATTTTTGCTGCAGGAATCCTTTGAATGGTGCCAAGAGAGGCAAGTACGCTTTAATGTCAGAAATACAACATTGAATATTAGTTTCATGTTTTACACCAGTGAAGCTAACTTGACTAATCAGCATGGTTCTAATTCGAGTCACTTTGTTCTTTTGAATATGCATGAATTGCATTAATCTGTTATGTGTGGCAAAGTATATATTTATAAACATTTGCTGTAATGCTACTGGTCCCTCAAAGAGGTCCCTTATTTCTCTTTACAAACTACCTTGCTTTGATTTAGACCATTATCCCTCAGCGCAGTGATGCCTTTTGAACAGTGTGCCGGCATCATGATGAACCTGTCTAACTAAAGCAAAGGGGCTGCGTCAAAAGTGTTGTTGTCATACAACCAATGAGTGTGCATTTAGAATACGTTTATCAAATCTTACCCGTTTAACAATGTCAATGCTGGTATCAAGAATTTTAATGCATAACTTGTGCTGGAGGTTGCAGGTGGTGGGCACCAGCATTAATTTGTAGGGACCAGGACTTATTTTTCATCATCAGACTTTGACTCAGAACAAGAAAGAGAAAGTCAGACAGTAGGAGGAAGAGAAAAATCGGAAAACACCGAAGAAGGGAGAAAGCAAGTATTTAAAAAAAAAGGCCGGCAAGAGCGATATAATGAACAGGAAAAGCAAGGTGATGGAAGAAAGAGTCATAGGGCCTAATTACGAGCCTTGTGGTCCTGACTTGCAGGGACACGGCGGTCCAGCTACCGCTGTAACGGCAGCCCGACCGCCATATCACAGCTTTGCCGGTTGGACTGCCACAGCTACTAGGGAACCGCTGTTCCCTGCCAGTGGCATGGTGGTCAGGGCCTCAGTACTATGCTGATGGTGCTGCTGCAACACCGGCATCCATACTACAAGTTTAGGACTGCCAGCGATGTCATGGAGGTCTTTACCCCATGAAAAGGTTGGCGGTTCTGAAACAAAGATTGTCTATTTCCATGGGGATCAATGTTTTGCCCCCCTTGTGTGAATGCATCACAGTTCCTGCATGGCATGGCCTTTACAGTCCATACTGTGCAGGAACTTTTTGGGGCTTCTCATTGCAGTGAGAAGAGGCATCAGAAAACTCGTAATCATCCCTTGATGTGGAATCAAATCTGTGTAGATTGTTATTTTTCAGCTGCAGGCAACGAAGAACAAAGGACAAACCAGAAAAACAAAATATCACCGACTTTGAATAATATTGTACTGAATGAGTGAGTGAAACATATTTTCTGACCCTTTTAATGATGCTGGAAAGGTTGCCCCCTATTCCTTTCTTGTTCTCTTTTTTTTCTCCTCTTCAATCTTCTTTTCACCTTTTTTACAGTCCATTTGCCTCTATCTTATTTCTTGTCTGCATATTTTATCTTTTTCTTTCTTTAAGCATGTTTGGATCTGTTCCAACCCTCTGGCCTCCACCCAGAAGAGTTCTGTTTCTGTCTTGTGGCCAGTTAGTAACAGATTTGAGTTAACAAGGATCATTAAAATATTTAGAGGTTGATTACGATGTCAGTCGGAAAGCACCCGACCACTAGTCAGAAGCTTTCCGAGCGCTGTCTGAGGATGTGTGACTGACACGGTCGGTTTGTAAGTCCGACCGTCAGATTACGATGTTGGCAGTCGGAACATTAACCAGCTGCCATTCTGATGCGGTTCGGAACGGCTCTCATTGTCTTCCAGCCGGTCAGACAGCACCATAATCCTGTATGGACGGCGTTTCTGCCGTCGAGATTACAATGTCGGTTTACCAGAGCCTTTCCGTGCCGGCCTTTTACAGATGGAAAAGATGGTGGAAAGCGACTTTGGGGCCCTTTGCAGGACTCCCTTGCCTTCGTGGTCTACAGTTGGTAGTTGAGGTGGTACCTAGGGTAACCCCCTTTAAATCTCTGCACTGTATGGCAGGCACCATGAGGTGCCTGCCACAGGGTGCAGGGTTTTACACGTGCACCAATTTCTCTACATGAGCCTGTATTATGGCTGGTTTATGGCTGTAATACAAGCTCCCATAGAGAAAAGTACATATGCGACCGAACAGTGTTTGGTTGCATCGTAATCAGGCAGTCAGTACCGCCAACTGGAGGTTGGTCGGCTCGAGACCAAGACAGTGTCAGTCGGAGGTAACTCCGACCAACATCGTAATAAGCAGGTCAGGGCATAGTTTGCGGAGTTTTGCTACGTGAAGTTACAAAAAAACTCCGCGAAGTTCAGCGAGTGGCAGAGTGCAGTGCGAACTGCAGTTTGTGCTGGTATTCCTGAAGCTCGGGTAGAAATTCTACTAGAGCGGCAGCTCACACTTGCAACTTACCGTTTGTAATCGCGAACTTACCGTTAGCAGGGAAAAAACTCTGCTGCACATCGCGAAATGGAGTTTTCTGCACTCCGCAAACTCCGTGGAGTGTGAAGTGCAGAAAACTCCACAAACTCAGCAAACTAAATGAAGTTCACTGCTCAGGCCTAGTAATAAGCCCCTTAATCTCTACAAGCAAACCCCACTGAAGCTGATATAGCAGTTACCACATTACAGCCTTGATTGAGAAAAACACAGAACCTTTGCACCTATATATTTTACAAATTAAACACAGGTACATTTCTCAGAAAAATATTGTTTGCTTTTGAACGAGTTCTAGTCTGTTCTGTAGACTGTTTTCCTGAGTTACTATTGAATACCCTGCAACCTTCCGTCTTTGAAGGTATGGTGCCGGATATTGAGCTTTACATTTTGTGCTACAGAAATATTGTGAAAAGGGGGTGGTGATGAACAGAGTGTCTGAATTAAGCAGACCACTCTTACCCAGTCCAAAGATCAGGGCTTGATCCATCACCGTTATTTAGCTCACTGCCCCATCCCAGCTTAGAACCTGGCTATATGCAAATTAGTCTGCCCCTGGCCCAGTGCATCATGGGAACAGGGCAGACCAAACTACCAAGCCAATTCTTCACCAGAAAGGAGACAAGCTACCGGGGACCAGTTTCTGGCATTTCAGCCTCGTCGGCCCGGCTTGCTTGAATCCTGATGGAGCAGTGAGCAAGGGACTCATGTCTGAGTATACCCTGCCACACCTATAGTGGCCAAAAACGATTCAGAAAAGGGGGTGGTGATGAACAGAGTGTCTGAATTAAGCAGACCACTCTTACCCAGTCCAAAGATCAGGGCAAGTTCTGAGCTGGGATGGTGCAGTGAGCTAAAAAACGGTGATGGATCAAGCCCTGATCTTTGGACTGGGTAAGAGTGGTCTGCTTAATTCAGGCACTCTGTTCATCAGCACCCCCTTTTCTGAATCATTTTGTCCACCATATGCGTGGAAGGGTATACTCAGATGTGAGTCCCTTGCTCATTGCACCATCAGGATTCAAGCAAGCCGGGCCGACGACGCCTGAAATTGCAGAAACCGGTCCCCGGAAGCTTGTTTCCTTCCCAGTATAAGAATTGGCTTGGTAGTTTGGTTTGCCCTGTTCCCATCATGCACTGGGACAGGAACAGACTAATTTGCATATAGCCAAGTTCTGAGCTGGGATGGTGCAGTGAGCTGAAAAACGGTGATGGATCAAGCCCTGATCTTTGGACTGGGTAAGAGTGGTCTGCTTAATTCAGGCACTCTGTTCATCACCACCCCCTTTTCTGAATCATTTTGTCCACCATATGCGTGGAAGGGTATACTCAGATGTGAGTCCCTTGCTCATTGCACCATCAGGATTCAAGCAAGCCGGGCCGACGACGCCTGAAATGGCAGAAACCGGTCCCCGGAAGCTTGTTTCCTTCCCAGTATAAGAATTGGCTTGGTAGTTTGGTTTGCCCTGTTCCCATCATGCACTGGGACAGGAACAGACTAATTTGCATATAGCCAAGTTCTGAGCTGGGATGGTGCAGTGAGCTAAAAAACGGTGATGGATCAAGCCCTGATCTTTGGACTGGGTAAGAGTGGTCTGCTTAATTCAGGCACTCTGTTCATCACCACCCCCTTTTCTGAAACAGAAATATTGTAGCAAAAATACAATGACCAAAATATTAGCAAGATAAATATTTGTATGTAAGCATAGGTTTGTTATACTCTGTATATATGTAGCTTGTTGATATATACAACTTCGAGGTATGGAGTTGTGGAGTTAATGATATTAAATCTATACTTACTAATACCTATTTACCTCCGTGATATTCTTGCTACAACATTCTCGTGGCACAACACTTCTGTAGTTTATGTATGCTTTGTCTATAAATTGACTGCAGGAATTTCGTTATCATTGCATGGCATCGCATCGCGTTGTAATTCGAGTGCGTGATCCAGAATGGATGCAGCACTGTGACCTCCACTTACCAGTCTCCAGTTCTTCTGTTGAAACGAGAGACCTCGCAGGTTGCAGTGTCAGCTGGCTCTATTCTGATGCCATGACGCTGTCTCCTGGTATTTTCTTTTGACTAAGAGCTTTTTTGTTTGGAATGGTTATGCTGCAGATGACGCTCTTTTCTTTTACCTGAAGTCTCAATCAAGGAGGAAGTGCTCTCAGTGGCTTCTCCTCCACTAAGGCAGAGGAGCGTCGCCCCACAGTTTTTTTCAGAACTATAAGAAAAGATAAAATGATATTAACTCAGTTATTATCATTTTCTTTTTTCTTTTTTAGTGCAAGCTGGCTAAGCTTTGCAAGGTAGGGTGGGGCTTACAGAGCACCTGAGGAGTGGTTTGCCCCCACTTGGGCCAACCATAACAGTTATTTACACTTTCCCTGTTCCCTGAGTTTGACATTCCAGATTGCAGTGAGAGCGCCAAAAAAACGCCTGTCAGACTGAAGAAAACTCCTAATCTGGCAGGCGGTTTAGACATGGGCTTGTGGGCATAAGGGTGTGGCGCTCCCGCTCCCGCACTGCCAAACTCATAAGAAGGCCCTAAGGTTGTAGAATCACAAGAAAGTTCTCTTTATAAACTTTTGGAAGACATTCAAGTAGTACTGAACAACACTGATGTCTTAAATCTTGACGTCAAACATATTTAAAGAGACAAAGCTGGCCTCTCTATGAAATTTAGAAATGATCAGCTTAAAATAATTTATAATAAATCAAATGACACCACTGGTTTTAACATTTCCATTGCTGACAAAGCTACTACTGAATTAAGAAAATCGAAATAGACACTATAATCTCCATATTTTCAACCTACCTGAGAATATAGAAGGTCTTTATTTTGGAAAGTGTGCTACCTAAATACTTTGCAAGATTGTCCCCAAAAAATATCATGATACAAAAATATAATTGACAGGAGTATGGAAGGCAAAAATATTGTTTTAGTGTTGAAAATATTATTGTACGCAAAATCATTTGTAAGTGTTAATTAGTAGTTAATGTATTGTAGTGTGCATTTTATTTTTGTAATGTATTATCGTTTTAGTTGTAATAATGTATATAATCAATAGTTTGTATTTTTTTAGTGGTGGGATATTGGTTTTTTTTTTTAAATAAGGGTGGAGATATTTGTAAACACTTTTATGTAAATGTTCCTATCTAGGGTACATAGTTTAATGATATACAAGTTACTCATTAAGAATTTTAAAATGTATTTTATCATATCAATATTAGCAATATATTGACAATTTTAAACTGATGTTAATGAAGATATATGTTAATAGTATGATACATAAAAAAACATATATTATTAAATATTAAAACCATATGCATACATTCAATAAGTTGAATTTTAGGAATTTCTGTATATTAAAAACATTAATTGATAAAAACATGAAGTTACTTTTGTTACAAATGTAAATAAAATACGAAATGTAAAACAATTAATAAAAAGTCATAATTGTTAAGTTTGTATAATGGATATTAATACATATTTTACATTAGTTTTGATTTGTTTATAGTAATTAAAATAGTAATCTTTTATTTTAGACTATAACTATGAATATAACGTTTTGCTGTTAAATTAGTGTTTTTACATATTAAATTATTAAATGTTATACTATAAAAAAAAAGTGAGAATATGTAGTATTGATTTTTTGGGTGATGTTTTAGTTTTTAGTAAAATGTCATGTCACATGTTTTATTTTGAAGTGAATATTTTAATTTCAAACTATGTAGGGCCCGATTACGATTTCAGGCCAGGAAGGTCTCTTTCCAACATCCCAATTTGGATGCAAATGAACATAGTTCTGTCGGAAACATCCATTTTCCATTGGAAGCTTTTGTGGTGGGCTGAAACCGCCTGCAGCACAAGCTCCCATTGAAAAGTGGATGTTTTTAAACATTCTTGCACTATGTAGGTGGCACCTCACGGTGCCTGCCACATGCCGCATGGATGTTTAGGGGGCACGATAGGTGTCCCCCAGGACACAGTGCAAATGGCCAGGGTGAAAGGGCCCTGCTAGGGGCCCCCAATGTTGCTTTCTGACAGCCTTTCCATGTCGGAAAGGCCGTAATAGAATGCCTGTTGGAAACCAACATCATAATCTCAGTGGCGGAGACGCCATCATAAAGGAACCACGTGGAGCTTCCGATGCATTAACGGGCTCCTTCATACCATAGGAAAGCGTTGGTTGGTCCCTCCAACTGCTGCCTCCACCTGCCCTCATTGTAATGCCTCGGTCGGACCAAAGAAGCAGATGGCAGTCGTATCGCAACCGACGAGCCATCAGTTATGGTCCGACAGCCATCCTAACTAGGCCCTTAGTGTCCAACACATTCTGCCAATATGAGAGTGGGAATAGTAAATGTCATCCGTTTAGTGTCAAACAACTTCCCCACTGTAGTTTAGATTAGAGTGGTAATAATAAAAGTCACCCCTTCAGTGTCCAACACCTTCCCAAAATTGGTTTAGATTGGAGTAGGAATAGTGCATTTCACCACTTTAATGAGCAACACCTTCCTGAAATTGATTTAGATTGGAGTGGGAATAGTAAATGTCTCTCCATTAATGCCCAGCACCTTCTCCAATATGGTTAAGAATGGAGTGGGAATAGTAAATGTCACTCTTTTAGTGTCCAACATCTTCTCAATATTGTTTAGATTGGAGTGAACTAGTAAATTTCACCCCTTTGGTGTCCAACACCTTCCTCACATTGGTTTCGATTGTAGTGGAAACATTAAGGAGGGTATTATGATGGAGGTCGGAAAGCCTATGCACTTTGGTCCAAGGCTTTCCGACCCACATCATCGGTTTCAATTCCGACCGGCTGATTATGTATCAGCCCACAGGTCAACATCGTTAGAGACCTCCTGGCTGACCTAACCCTTACCCAAGCCTGCACATGCCCAACCCACTTGAAGGGCGCCACTCTAGACTGGATCATCGCTAAGGAATCAGCGGTCAATCTTATCTCTATAAACCCATGTGATTGATCTGACCACCATGCTATCACCTTCAGTATGCCTGGCACCCTCAGGACTAGGACACCACAACCCATGATTCCCAAACGTTGGGTTTGTGACATCAAGAACCTTGATCACAGGAATCAGGCTGCTTACTGCGAGACTGACCTTCCCCCACCCTCAAATCACTATGGTCAACGAACTCACTGACCATTACGACACGACCTTATCCAACATTCTGGATGATCTTGCTCCGCTAAAACTAAAAAGAACCCAAATCAAAGTCAGGAACCCCAGGTTCAACAGTTCACTCAACAATGAGAGGAGATCCCTCCAGCAGACAGAACGAAATTGGAAACAGCACCCGCTAGCAGCCCATCTACAACTTCTCCGCCAGGCCAGAAATACCTACAATAGGAAAATACTCAACTTAAAAAAATAATTCTGTAGAACTAAACTGGAGAACTCCAAGAACAGACTTTGCAAGCTATTCGTAATGGTCAAACACCAATCCAACAAACTGGCAAAAACCTCTAGGATAGGATAGGATAGGACAAGAGTTTAGAAAGCGCTCGATTACCGTGGCGTCTTGGCGCTGATGTGTGTGAGGAGTCCAGAGATTGATTCATCGGCAGTTTATGTGACAAAAAGAAGCATCTTCAGGTTCTTCCTGAACAGCTTCCTATTAGCTTGAAATCTCAAGTCCAGAGGTAGTCTATTCCATAGGTGGGCTGCCCCATTGTATAGTGTCCTACCTCCCCATCTGGCCCGCTTGACCCTAGACGTCTTGAGCAGACCTAGATTAGTCAATCTTAGAAGGCTTGTGGGGGTGTAAGGCGTAAATAAATTAGAGATCTCATCTGTGCCACCTCCATACAGCGCCTTATGAACCAAACACAAGGCCTTAAACTCCACACGCTGCTGTACTGGAAGCCAATGCAGTGATTTAATACCCACCGATGTTTAGCAGCCCATAGGTATGCCCAAGAGCAGCCTTGCTGCTGCATTCTGGAGAGATTGGAGCTTTCCCATCTGTGCTTTATCTATGCCCAGAAAAAGGGCATTACAGTAATCTAATTTAGATAGAAAAAGACTCACCATTACTTTCTTCTGAAGCTCACGTGAGATAAATCTTTCTTAGTGTTTTTAAAAGAAAGAAGCAAGAAGAGGTCAGACTATTGACCTGGGCAGAGAAATTTAGCTTGTCATCAAAGATGACCCCCAGGTTCCTAACCTTAGAGACGGGAACTGGACACTTCCCAGCCTCAGTTGGCCACCATGAAACATTCCGTACAGGGGGTCCCCCTCCAAATTCCTTCACCTCTGTTTTATCTGTATTGATCTTTAAAAAATTGTGGTTCATCCAGGTAATGATCTCAGATAGGCAAGCATGGAATTTTGCGGCTGTTACCTCAGGCTGCTTGCAGATGGAAATAACAAGCTGTGAGTTGTCTGCGTGGATTCCAAAGCAAAGCCGTACCTTCAGATGAGCCTTGCTAACGGGGTGACATAAATATTAAAGAGTGTGGGGGATAAAGCAGATCCCTGTGGAACCCCACATGGAAGATAAAAGCTCTTAGATACCAGTCCATCCCAGACCAATTTTTGTTCCCTATCCTCCAGAAAGGAGGAGAGCAAGGCAAGGGCGGTATCCTCAACCCCTAGATCCTTCAGCCACTGCACCAACACCGTGTGATTCACGGTGTCAAATGCTGCTGATAGGTCCAGGAGAATAAGGACCGCCCTGCCCCCTCATCGACAACCCTCCGTATTTCCTCAGATGCAACGATCAAGGCCGATTCGGTAGAGTGACAGGCCCGAAAGCCATGTTGTGTCGGGTCTAGTAAGTTATGAAAATTTAGTTAGTAACTCAACACCTTGTTCATTGATTTTTCAATTACCTTCGCTACCATAGGCAGTCCCGCAATCGGACGATAGTTCTTTAGCACTAGAGGATCAAGGTTGTTTTTTTTTAACAAGGGTCTGATAGCCACTTGTTTCCATAGTGCAGGATATGATCCATTCTCCAACACTTGATTGATGAGAGGCATCAGCCTCTCACAGATCTTCTTAGAAGCTAGATGCATAATAGCAGGGGGGCATGGGTCCCTAGGAGAACCAGATTTTATAGAAAGGAGTAAATTCTGCACCTCCTCATTTGTCATTTGTGAAAAACAGGATAACCTACACTGCATAGGCGGCAGATCCTCCTCTGGATATCCATTGGCGTCACCGGATCCCTGCATTTTTAAAAGGTCATCATGAATTTCTTGGACCTTATTTTGAAAGAATAAGGCCAAGTTATTGCATATCTCCTGATCTGCCTTAAAAGCGGTTTCCTGCTGTGGTTTTGCCAATAGCTTAACTACTCTAAAAAGCTCCTTATTAGAGTTAGCCGCATCTCTAATTCTGCACCTCCTCATTTGTCATTTGTGAAAAACAGGATAACCTACACTGCATAGGCGGCAGATCCTCCTCTGGATATCCATTGGCGTTACCGCATCCCTGCAAATTTAAAAGGTCATCATGTATTACTTGGACCTTATTTTGAAAGAATAAGGCCAAGTTATTGCATATCTCCTGATCTGCCTTAAAAGCGGTTTCCTGCTGTGGTTTTGCCAATAGGTTAACTACTCTAAAAAGCTCCTTATTAGAGTTGGCCGCATTTCTAATTTTGGTAGTGAAATATGGCTCTTTAGCCACAGTTATTGCAATCTTATATCGCTGCAGTGCTTGATTATAGGTTACTTTCCTGTTCTCACTATGGTTGAGACTCCACAGACTTTCTGCTCTCCTGCATTCCACTTTTAGAGCTTTAAGCTGGGGGCTATACCAAGGGGAAGATATCCTAGATCTTCTTACAGTCAGCACTTTCTCTGGGGCTACCTGCCTGGCCGCCCCCTCAATCCACTCCTTAAACTGCAGGCACTTCAGGGCCGGCATCCAGGACTTCCACAAAATCCCTGCCCTGAACCTTATTCCAGCCCCGGACCCTCATTTTGCCAGGTTTAGTGATGGGTTCTCGAATGGACTGCGCGGTTCTGATAGTGAAATGTACAGCCCTATGGTCCGTCCATGCCAAGGTAGTTATGTCCTCCATCTCAATGTCAGGATTGTTTGTGAAGATGCCGTCTAAGGTATGGCTAGCTTTATGGGTCGGTCCGGTCACTCGTTGTTCAAAACCATAGGCCTCCAAAATGTCTAGCAATTTAGCAGACTCTGGGCTATTTAGCAACTCTAAGTGATAGTTAAAATCACCCAGAATAGTGAGAGGCAGAGAGTCGGTACAGGACTCCAACAATGTTTGCAAGGCTTGGGTGAAAGCTAGCCTTACCCCTGGCGGGCGATAAAGAAGGATGCCCTGAAATAAAGTAAAATTATTTAATTTTATGGAGAAGCGTAATGCTTCTGCTGGCAGCATTGATATGGATTCTGTCCATGTCTTCAGGTGCTCTCGGTACATGATGGCTAGTCCCCCGCCTCGGCCCTTTTCTCTATCCTGCGACAGGATGGCATATCCCTCAAGCACCGCAATGTTTCAATCGGGAGCAGCAGTTTTATCCGTCCATGTTTCTGTCAGGAAAAGTATATCTGGGGAGGATGTCTGAATCAGTTCCTCTATTTCATATTTAGGTTTTCCCATCGAGCGAACATTTAGTAAAGTACACTTGACATTACATTGAGTTGTCCCTTGTTGATCCTTACACAATCCCCCTCCTTTGGTAGCCTTTCCCTTTCTATCCCCTACTTTCTTATTATTCCGTTCCACTGATTCGCTCACATCCTATATCCCTATCTTGTTACTATGGTCAGGCATAATTATGCTGTCTGACAGGGGATGGGAACAGGGGTCGGCATCCTGACCCTCTTGAAAGCTCTGAGACATGCTGACACTGCTCCGAAGAGCAAGGAGCTGGGCACGACTATACTTATAGAACATAATACCACCAGGGTTCCTGGCCCTAGTCACGGCCCAGGCGCGGACGGGCTCAAGCGGGCTTGCCTTAGGCGCGCCAGCGTCACGCCCGCAGCGCGCGTCCGCTGCGCGGTCGCCCCAGCGTGTGTTTAAATGGTGTCGGCAAAGAAATTACTGGACCGCTAACCCCAAGTGCAGTGCGGTCCTGTCTAACTTCCGGGTACCGCTGGGGTCGGGCGGGGAGCTCAACAGTGCGAGATCAAGTCTGGTGGGAAATGAGGGTAGGTAAATGAGGTTTCCAAAGCTAAAGTGCAGGACAGCATATTTCTCAAAGAAACCCCCAAATATTAATGTCATGTGAGGAATTTTCCTCCTTCTTCGCTGACAAAATCACTGCTCTAGGAAACAATCTTAGATCTGCCACTTACTCCCAATCTCCTCCATCTCTTCCTCATCTCTCCTCGGTGACACCCAAGACCTCACTCAAAAACAAAGCACACTGGTCCAACTTCAATGTTTATGATGAACATGCCATCTCGAAAATTCTATCCTCCTTAAACCTGAGCAACCACCACAATGACCCTCTCCCTTCTAACTGCCTAGCCGCCACCTCTCAGGCTATCATCCCAAGTTGGACTGCAATAATCAACGCCTCCCTGCTACAAGGATCGATATCTGACTCTCTTAAAGCCAGCCAAGTAATCAACGCTGAATCCCGCTATCCCGGACAAATACAGACCTATATCTAATATATCACTCCTAGCTAAAGTTCTGGAGAAATGTGTGCAACAGCAGCTGAGACAACACATCACCAACTTCCATCTACTAGATGACTTCCAATCCGGGTTCAGACCTGGGCACAGCACTGAAACCACCCTCCCCCACATCATGGTTGATGTCCTCCAAGGCCTCGACCAAGGTAAAACCTGTCTCCTAATCCTCCTAGATCTATCCTTGGCTTTAGATACGGTCAACCACGAAAAACTCCTTGAATGCCTCAAAATCAGGATGGGACTGGATGGCCCCATTCTTGAATGGTAAATGTCCTTCCCCCAGGACCGCTCACAGGGATTCCAAATCAACAGTGCTTTGTCCGCTCCCTCTCCGATCACGGTTGGAGTCCCCCAAGGATCAGCCCTGTCCCCTACTCTCTTCTCCCTTTACCTTGAACCGATCGCTGAAGTGCTTCGCATCGCCAGTATCTCCTGCCACATGTATGCCAAAGACACCCAGATCTACATAAAAAGTTCTTCTTCTGAAGGCATTCTTTCCCTAAATGAGGCATTAAAGCTGACGGTCCACTGGCTCAACTCTAACCAGCTCAAACTTAATGCCAAAAACCCAAATTTCTTCTAATCTCCCCTCCCAAAGCCAACCCTGACGTTCAGGAATGGATCAAGGCAGTCACAGCGCTAAACTGCCCACCAACCATAGTGGACTCCGCTAAATCCCTTGGAATACCTCTAGATCTCAGTTTGAGTATGCGTGGCCAGATCAACTCGATGGCCAAAACATCCAGATTTCACCTGAGCAACCTAAGAAACTGAAACATTCCCTAGACACACCCGACCTTAAAATGGCAATTCAGGCACTAGTCATCTCCAGACGGGAATATAGATGCTCTACCCTCGCTGGTCTACCCAATATCTCCTAGGCCCCATTATAAGCCTGCCTCAACGCTGTCACCAGACTCCTAACAGGTTCAAAGAAATTCAACCACATGTCTCCACACCTTAAAGCTTTGAACTGACTTCCTCTCGAGGCCAGAATCCAACTTAAGCTGGCTTGCATCACTCACAAGCCCTTATACTCCAATTCCCCTGCTTTTCATGCCCAGAAACTCATAATATCCTGAGGAACCAGAAACTCCTGTTCCACCAGAGACCTCCTGCTCCAAACAGAACACTTGCGAGAAAAAAAAAACATACAATCAGGTGTCTATGGGACCGCAACAAGAATTTGGAACTCACTCCCGCCTGCCATTAGGAGAATTCCATCTCTGGCTCGCTTCAGAAAGGAGGCCAAAACATTCCTAATGGGTAAATTCCTCTGCTAACTCTTGCATTACAGTCACCTCAGTGACTTTGCTCTACCTCCCATCACGACCTCACCATGGGTTTTCCGGATGATTTGCACCCTACACCTCTGGGCATCCCACTTTGGGATCTCAGACCGCTTGTTTCTTGTAAGATGTATCTACCTGTTTTTATCTCAAATGTATACTCCCTGGGACCGGAGACTGCTTGTGTCTGGTAAAAAGTACCTATCTATGTTTTCCCTAATGTATTCACCCCTCCTAGGTCTCTTGTATACCTCATGTCAATACTGTAAAGCGCTCTGACACCCTTGTGGGTCTAGTTCGCGCTGTATAAAACACAAAATAAATAAATTTGGTGTCCAACACCTTCCTCAAATTGGTTTAGATGGGAGTGGGAATAGTAAATGAAGACCCTTTAGTGTCCAATACCTTCCTTGAGTTCTTTTAGATTGGAGTGGGAATAGTAAATGTAACATCTTAAGTATCCAACATCTTCCCCAAATTGGATTAGACTGGAGTGGGAATAGTAAATGTTACCCCTTTAGTGTCCAACACCTTCCATAATATGGCTTAGATTGGAGTGGGAATAGTAAATGTTACCCCTGTAGTGTCCAACACCTTCCCCAATATGGTTAGATATGAGTGGGAATAGTAAATATCACCCCTTTAGTGTCACACATTTTTCAGTTTTTATATATTTATGAATTTCTATGACTGTATAGTTTATTATCATATATAATTAAGGTTAAACCAGAAAACAAAAAATAAAATTAAGTACATAAAAATCATAAATGTTTAATAACAACAAATCAGGTAAACAATATTTATATTATAGATGGTCAAATATTCTTTTTTATTGTTAATAATGTTGTTAACATTTTCTAACTTTTTACATTTATATTTACATTATTTTCACACATGTTTTCTTAGTATGTGTTCAATAATTGTACATGTCATATACTATTAATTTAATTTATACTTTACAATTGTTTTATAACATTGATTGACATATATATGTTCAATATTATTTTCATGTTTTATAAGTATATATTAAATAATTGTATATAATTTATAATATTTAATTCATACTATATGTTTTTAGAATTAATTTTTTATTACATTGTTTGATAAGTTTTACATGTATATTAATTAATTTTTAACAATTTTTTTTAAAATGTATTCAACTGTTTTTACATTATTTCCCAATCATTTCTACAACCTTGTATTTTGTAGTCTATTTGTGTTATTTTTTTGCCTAGTTTCATGGAACCAGGGCACGGAAAGGTGCTGCTCTAAGTCCTTTTTAGGATTTTTTTTAAGGGTTTGGAGGTAGAGGGGATTAGGAGAGAAGTTTGTGACCTAGTTATAGTGCTGTTAGCTTGTATTTGGTATATTTTGATCTACTGTTGTTACTATATTATACTACTGTGTTGTTTGCATTTTTTACACTGTATTAAAAAAGTATTACTATGTTAGGTTAAGTTGTTTAGTATTAGTAATATTTTTATGATTACATATGTTTGTGTATTTTTGGAAATTAAATATGTTTTGCAGATGGGTTGTGTTGATTTCCTTTACAGGTTTTTGTCAATGAGCATGTTCTATGGGAATTTGGAGTTGATTTTTCTTTTTTTTTTAAGGAAATCAGATGTTTTTTCCATTGCTTTTCTTTTTATTTGGGTCTCTGATAGGTGGTTCTTTTTTTCAAACAGTGTTTTGGTTTTGTTTATGGGACCTTGATGCTCTGTATTTCTTTGAGGGATTTCAATTGGAATCGTTATATTTGTGCCTTTTGGGGGGGATTTTTGAATTCGCTTATGTTATTTTTGGTGGGTTACACATTTTTGTTACATGAAGTCAGGGAAACATCTGCAACTACAGAACAGTAACTTTTAATTCTTTCATTTATTTTGGTTGCCAAATGTGCTAGTACATTGTTCATATTAAATATATGTGGTTCTTACGTTGAATTGTTTGAATTATGTGTTGTTAAATATTTTATGTGATGGATTGAATTTCCTTTTATCTATTTTAGTTGGTGATAATTATATGTTTTTAAAAATAATTTATTTATAATGTTATTATATCAGTCTTTACTAATATTCCTGTTTTAAATAGTAGTTTGATTGAGTGATCTTGTAAAATATTATATTCATTATTTAAAAAAAAAATTGGTATATTGGTTTAAAGTTTGCTGTACTTTTTGAGGACTTATGTAGGTTATGATGTATTTTTTAGTATGTTTTTGGCTAACATTTCTAAGCAATGTAGCCCTTTGTTATTTATGAAAAGTTTAACTTTAAATTGTCACATGTCTTACATTATTTTTGTTTGTTTGCTAAGTTTAGGGTCAAATTGACTTAAAGATTGCTCCATTCTTAGTACTTGGTAGCTTTGATCTTTTGGTAATGCTTCAATAAATGGGTATATAGTGTAGGTTGAATCCTGCCTAGTGTGTATTGAAAGGCATTGTGCTTGGCGGGACCATGGCAGTCCCACCAAGCATATTGTGGCCTCTGGAGTTCTGCACCACCTGGTTCCATGGCAGTGTCAGTGGTTCCAGGGCGGTGCGACAGCCAAAGTCAGACTGCTGGTGCAGAGGTGGCTGGGCTGCCAGACTCATAATCAGGCCCTTAGTTCAGATGTTTGGAGGTGTTCCTATATACTTTGACTGAAATTATAGTAACAGCCTTGTAACATTGTTTTGGGGGTATATTTTTAGACTTGTTTGAACCATGGCTTATTTAAAGTCTATGATGATTCTTAGGGGTTGTAATTATTTGCTGCATGTTGTATATGGTTTGAGAGCTTGTAATAAGTACTGCTTTGTTTATTTAGTAGTAGGGCATATCGTAAAGGGAGATTTGTGCTTTGATATTCACCATGTATAGTGTATATCTGAGTAAGTGGCTTGGGACACATTTTAAAGGTACCATTCCTCATCCAGGTTTGACATTGGCAAAGTTTTATTAAGCTGTTTGCTGTATGGAATATTAAATTTTTCTTTTCAGTTTCTACCTTGTCATGTAAAAGGAAAGATTACTCATTATGTGTAATTGTTAATTATGCAGCTATGTCTATGTGTTGGTAGCTTCTATGGGCAGGTGGGATGTAGCTGATGGCTTTTTTAGTTTGCACAGTTTATCTTTTTAAAGTGGGGATAGGTGATAGTTACCCTGGTATGTGTTCAGGGACTCTAGGTAAAATATCCTTTATAATTTTGCTTGTGGGTTCCTGGGAGCTAGTCCTTGCATCTATAATATCTTGCAATATTTCTCATACTTCTATTTCTGTCATATTTGGGAGTGGTCATGCTCTCTTACATGCAATACAACATTATTTGTTATAGTTGCCATCACATAGCATGCTTTAGAATAATATTTAATACATTAATAGTTTATAGTTTCTGATAATACACTCTCTTGGCTTTAGGTATAGCCCATGTAATTTAGTAACTGCTTTCCTTTCTGTAAAGTGATACATTTGGAGGCCCATGTCATTGTATCTGTTGCTCGGATAGGAATTTTCTTAAAGAAATGAAAAGATAAGAGGCATTTGGCAAAACATGAACAAGTTGGTTTAATTAAACACAGCGGCTGGGAGAGTCTTGACAAAATCCATCTGAGGAAAGTCTCTCAGTGTATAAAGTTTTTTCTGAAATTATATACCTCTCATGGGGTGCAATAAGTAATTTCTGTATTCTTGGAAAAGCATCTCAGTCAGAAATTAAAAGGTTTGGTCATCTGATAAGGACACAGTTGGCTATCAACCTTGGGGAGAGCTAGTGTGGACCAGTGTGTATGTGTCCTGATGTTCGGCATGAGGAGCGTGTGATCACTACATGTGGTGTGCATGTTGTGTCCTGATTGGCTGAGCGTTTCTATCTACATGTGGTATCTAGCCATGTGGTATTTCTGGGGAATGCAAGCCTTTGACCAAATATGTTTTCTTGGTACCAATTCCACTGACCTGTTTGTGGTGCAAGTCTCTATCTGTGGGATTGATCTTAGGGTTTTCCCTGGGTGCACATTTGTCTTTGGTTTAGTCGAGACCCCACCTGTGAGTGACCTGTCATTCAATAGACATGGGTGTAGGTCACGGGCCCTACCTGACCACATATCTCTGACTTGGGGTTGATGGGGAGATCACCTTAGGTAAATCCGACAGCAGTGATACAAGTTCACTGGAACTCCAAAAAATAATATGGCTCCCACAGGTATCAGTTTTTATCGATATTCTCAACATTGTGAATATAGTTGTCATAGTGTACATTGTCTTTACTGATATTGGCATAGTTATGCGTGCCTAGATCATGGAGTACATCGACCTTGTTTTTACTGGTAAGAACATTGTCATTCATGCATGGATTATGGCAAACGTGTTATGCGGACACTTGTTATGACATACGTTGACATCGCATTTATTGGTATTGCCACTGTAGGACCTGCACATATCATGGTATTCATTGACCTCGTATTTACACATTCCAACATATCTATAATATGGCAATAGTATAAGTATATAATATCCTTAAACTTTTGCACCTCTGGTATTAACATGTTTAAAAACGCATTTTTTTCTAAAATGTATACTTACATGGATGTGCTGGTGAAATGTTTCACCCGGTTTTGCAGTTTTTCCCTTGGAGGTATTTTAAGGTGCATCAGGTGCTTTTGTTTATGTTGATTGAAAACGAAAAAGTAAGTTACAATCTAAAGGGCATTTTGTTGATAGTTTGTAGGAGTTGAGGTCGTTGGGTTATTTGCTTTTTAGGTGAGTTAATTGTTGGTTATTTATTTATGTGCACTTACTTTTTTATTTATTTTTGCCGATTTTTGATAGAGTCATATTTTCTGGTCTGTGTAAAAATATAAAAGTTGGAACGTGTGTTAATATTTATTTGCTAATTTATATTTTTAAGTTTGTTAATAGTTACATTTTAGTTTACATATAAGCATTACTTACTTGGGTATGTAGTTGTTAAGATGTATATTTTTCTGGCATTTGCCATTTTTTAAAATATTTAGTTGTTCTAATTAGTGTGCCTTTTATATTCTTGATTTATTTGTTTGTTTGATTCTATTGGTTAAAGTTGTTTATAGTTTAATTTTATTGGGTGGTTTACCATAGTTTGAATTTTTTATCAGTTGAATCCTCCTATGGTAAATGCTAATTTATGTTTTACTATGTATGTATAAAATATAGTTCCATATTTTTGTTTATAAAATATTTTATATATTTAATAATATAAGTTTGGTGTTTACTTGTTTGTAGTTGATGGTAATTGTCAGGGGTTTTTATTGCATATATAAATGAATAGTGCATGTTTGGGGTGAATGGTAAATATTTTGTTGATGTCATATATTTTTGTTTAAATTAAATATGTGCATTACAACTTTATGTGAATAGCATTTTTCCAGTGTTTTATTAATGATTAATTAATTATTTTGCTTAGACTACTGTACTTGATATTGAGTGGATTGATATTTTTGATATATGGTATGCTTATTAAAGGTTACAATATTTTTGTTTTTTGATATATGTTGAAATCAATATTTTTAATAATATTTGTGTTCTCAATCTTTATAGTTTTACTAGCTAAATATGCAGAGTTGATATGTTTGTTATCAATATTTAATTGACACTTGTTTGCTATTTTGATTTTTGTTGGATCGATTTTGGATCCCATAGGAAACCAAGACAAGTTGTATTAAAAGTAATGCAAACCCAATGCTAAGGGGCCCATTACGATGTCGGGCGGATCGCCACCGCCATGGTGGCGGTGGCGATCCGCCCGACATTAATGCACACCCGCCACCCATTTCCCCTGCCATATTACTATGGCGGGGGGGACTGCGGCGGACATAAACACCGTCCGCCGCTTTTCCGCCCCGCTCGCCTTGCGGCCGGGGCGGAAAATGTTTAATATGTTGGCGGTGTCTATGAGACACCGCCATCCATATTATGATGGGCTACCTGACATGCTTTTCCATGGCGGCAATGCCGCCACGGAAAGGCTTGCGGAGACTCCCCGCGGGGGCCCGTTGCGGGCCCCCTGGGAGTCCAGGGGTGTGGGGGGTGCACATGGGGGGTACCTATGGTACCCCCCCGCATTTCAAAGTGCAACATGGCAGGCACCGCGCAGTGCCTGTCATGTTGTGCTTCCTGTCATGTTGTGCTTTGAAATGCACAACGTGCAACATGGCAGGCACCGCGCAGTGCCTGTCATGTTGTGCTTCCTGTCATGTTGTGCTTTGAAATGCACAACGTGAATTTTTACCATTGCGGTGGGTGGCGCTTTCAGCATAGGTATTGAATTGTTTCTACACTTGATAATTGTCTCAGACACTTTATAAGGTTCCCAGTGGTGAATCCTCTGTTGCACTTTCTTTACTAGTATGCAAAACACTTCGTATAAATTAAATGAACTTAGTGTTGGATGATGCAATTCCATTTACAAGGTAAAGCACACCTCACTCCACAATTTGGACGTCCCCTAAGAATGCCAGTACTTTATACACCTATGAAACCATAAACTGAGTGTGCCTTTATAATGTCATGGGACTTTGCAGACAGTTGGTATTTTATTCATTATAATACATCGTTTTCAAATATTGAACACAAATGGTAAAAGAAATATAAAAAATGACAGTCTCTACTTGCACAACACAAGATTTAATATATATTTTTTTTAACTTCATTTAAAAAATATTGAAGTGTGATTTTTTCCAACAAAATGCTTCAGTAAATTGAAGCTCTGTAGAGTTATGGTCAAAGGTTTCTGCAGGGCTCTGTTAAAGATTAAAAAGCAGGAAGTCTGTTGTTGCTGGGTAAATGTAGTATTTTTCAGCTTGTTATACATCCTGCTCAAATAGAACAATTTAAGACAGATCTTTCTGTAATAGGTTGAAAACAAATGGCTTAGGGGACAAATGAAGGGTAGTTGGCTCTTGCTACTGTGAGGTTTCGCAGCCGGGGTTCGCTCACCTGAGACAGTGTAATCAATTAAGTGACTACCATTTTATTTTTACTAAGTGAATGGAATTCAAGTGGAAATGCTGCTGGGAGTCTCAGAAGGCAAATAAAAGAAAGTGAGAACTATGAACAAGGCTGTTCTCGTCAGTGACAAGGATGACATCCTTTGAGCATGCAGCCCTGAACCTAAAGATTTGATTTTTAGCATTTACATGTAGAGTTTGAGCCATGCGCTTTTTGTGCCAGCCACAAATGACCATTAATGTGAATTGCAAGCTTGGTTAGTGTGCACAATTTCCTGCTGTCGCATGTTCTCACAAATAAACGCTTCATTGTGATCCTGCAACAAAGTGCTTGAGAGGTTGGGCATCTATCCGGCTTGCGGAAAGGCAGTTGAGAGCGTTTGGTGATTGGAAATAACATCAGCCATTTTTCCATTCCTATGTTGAACAGAAGGCTTTCTAGCAGTGTACGCAACTCATGCCTTATATTGTTTCTTTTTTACTTAAGGACCCCTGTAAAGCGCCCATTGTTGCCTGACTGAATAATGTCTGCACTTTAGGCAGCATGGTAATACAATTGGAAGCATAAAGACAATGAACACAAATGACAACCGGAGAAGGAGGATGGGGTGACTGGAGGGGGGATTCTGGGGCAAATTACGACCGGTGCTTCCTACAAGTCCACTCTAGACCTGACTCCACATGGGGGCAGCGCTTCCTTTTTATCGCAGGTGGCAGTTGGTGGCCTCCGGTGCTCAATTTTAGGGACCAAGAATATTTTTTCAGCATCTGACTTTAACCAAAAGCAAGAGAGAGCAAGGCAGAATAGGGGGAAAGAAAAAGGACAAGAAAGTTGTGAAAACAGAGACAAAGGGATAAATCACAGATGAAAAACCACCTGCAAGAATGATACAGAAACAGGAAAAACAGGGTGGATGAAGGAGGCATGTGTTGTTTGGGTTCAAGTCCCGGTGGTCCTAGTATTTAGCCCCTCTGGCAAGAGCCAGCTCTGGCAGAAGTGCATACATGCCAACAGACCTGATTCAGTCTGGAGACTCCCGATGTTGAAACAAAAATGACTTTCTTTTTGCAGTCTCCCACCTGAAATTGCCTCTCCTTCAATAGAAGTTAATGGGGGAAGTATATTCTCCCGATTACTGTTTTTTAAAATTCCTGCTTCCCTCTTCTAAAATGTTGACATTTATGGAAGTATCGTAAAAAAATTGTGGCCCCTGCACTTTTATTTTTTTATTAATTAAGTTCTGACTTTGGCATCCACCAAAAACCCTTTCAGCCTCTAACAATCTTTTCCACTCTGCCTAGACCCACTCCCTAGAGGTTAACACATAGCACCTCTGCCTAGCCTATACACAAACATTGTAAATTATTCTGTTAGACAATTATGTGTCTGATAAAAGGTAACTCATGTTAGTTTATTCTGTGCTGCTAAACAGAGAAAACATCTGGTTATCTCTGATTACATGATATGGATAACATTTAACTACAGTGTGTAATTATGAAAACACATGAAGCAAAGCCTATAATTTCTCATGAAACAGTTTCACAGAGACGTGGAAGGGGCAGGCATCTGAGACCCCACCACAAAGGAGGTGGAAAAAAGGGCACTGTATACAGACATGCATTCATTGACTAAAGGACGCAGACAAACGTCTGCTAAACGTACTCATGAAATAATTTCCACTCTTAATGTGTTGCCTCCTCAACACAAATTGGGGCACCTGCCACTCTTTTCAGTCACACTAGCGTCACCAGGGAACAATTAGCAGCTTCTGAACTGAAGTGACAGCAAATAACACCTGTTGTTTGTGAAATGTGATAGCAGCGAGGTGATCCCGCGAGAAACCGCGATGAAGAAATATGCATTTCACACTGCAATCATTAGGGAACCTCTGTGAAGAATACTGGACGGAAGAAAATGCCTTGCAACCCTATACCTACCAGGGGTACGGCTATCAATGGTGCAGCACGGGCAGTGGCACTGGGGACCAAGAGTCGAGAGGACCTAAAGGCACCCTATTATTGCTGTAATTTCACTTCTTAACAGGGAGCCAGTAGGTAATTTCCTCGTTTACATTAGGGTCTGTGGCATCACTGGTACACAACCGCGGTCCATGCAGGTAAGAGCGGTAGGGTGATAGGGCGTTGGGGAGGTGGCCCAGGTGGGGAAGGGGGAATTTCAACAGATGACGACAAGGGAAAATTAATTATTTATTTAATATTCCCTCGTGGTCGCCTGCCGAATCACCACCCAACCCTGCCCTATTGCTCTACCGCTCTTACCTGCACAGGCCGCGGCTGCTGGTATATATCTGATGCTTATACATGCTTCTTTCCCCAAATGTTCCTTTTATATATTTACATCACCCATAGGCAGGAGACACCTAGCTCTGCTTCGGAACTGGAAGACCAGTCTGGGATCCAGCTGTCTGGTGGCAATGTACCTTTAGAATGCCCAACACTGGATGCAGCTAAACAGTTTCATAGTAGCTTGTAAAAGTCAAAGATCCGGCTCATGGGCCCTCTGGACTAATTACCACTTCTCTTTACCTACCTGACTCCTTAGGACTTTTATCAAAATATCTAGTTAAGCCCCATTTAAATAGGTAAACAGTTAGGGCATCCTGTTTGTCAATGACCCTTACGTCAGTTCAAAATACAGATGGACTGATTTAGAGTATGGTGGACTGGTCACTCCATCACAAACGTGAAGGATATTTCTTCTGACTTATTGTGTCGGATATCCGGTCTGCCTTTTTACAAGTGTTATCTATACTAATATATTAAAGAGAGAGCCCAAACCTTTGAGGCGGGTAATCTCAGGAACCACAGCACCAATCACACCACCCAATACAGCGTTGGAAAGGGCAGTTGCAGCAGAAGGACATAGGTTATGCAGACGCCCACCATATACATTTAAAAGGTAAAAGAACCGTGCCAGCAAAGTAGTCCCTTGTGGGCGTGTCTGCGTTGTGCTGTGGGTGTGTGCTGGGGGTGTGACAAATGCAGGGGGCGTGTGGTACGTTCCGCCCTTCATGCCATGTCTCATATCGTGTGCTGTGGGCGTGTGCTGGGGGCGAGGGCGTGTACGGGGCGCGGGATTATGGGAAAAAAGCGAGCGTTGTGCCCAATATTTCATTGTTTTTTCTTCCCAGGTTCTGTACATTCCAGCTCCGGGTGTCCACCCTGCTCCCTTTAAATACCCCTGCACCCCATAATCATAACCCACCCTTACTCCTTACAATACCCTAACACCCTTAACCACTAACCCATCTTAACCCTATAAATATACCCTGTACCCCAAAACCCAAACCTATCCCTAAACCCTAAAAATACCCCTGTAACCCAAAACCCAAACCTAGCCCTGAACCCTATAAATACCCCTGTACCTCAAAACCCAAACCTACCCCTGAACCCTAAAAATACCCCTGTACCCCCAAACCTTGCCCTGAACCGTAAAAATACCCCTGTACCCCAAAACCCAAACCTACCCCTGAACCCTAAAATACCCCTGTACCCCAAAACCCAAACCTTGACCCGAACCCTTAAAATACCTCTGTACCCCAAACCTACACCTGAACCCTAAAAATACTTCTATACTAAGCATGGGCGTAAAATCCGTTCCGCTCGCGGATTTTGCGGATTTTCGGTAAATTCGCAATCCGCGAACTCTCGCGAACTTGCCGAAAATCCATAAATCCGTGCGAAGCGGATTTTTTGCTTGGTCGCACTTGCCAACTAGAATACTATACAATTTCGCGGGAGTAAACACTTGCGAACACGTAGATGCGGCGAGCAGCGACAATCTCGCAATTGCGGGATTGCAAAATTAGCAATTTCGCACAAGAAATCCACCAGCAGGCAGCATAAACCTTGAAAATTATGATTTTTATCAGAATAACTCCTCAGGTTGACATTTGCCTGCACTTTGTTTTAGCAAGGAGTCCATTTTGGGGGGGGGGAGGAAGGAAGTGCCCCACAGTCTCCAACTTCCTGTTCCTGGCCAGCAGGCTCCTCCCAGTGCTTTCTTCATGTGCTGGTCACTTTGATTTGGATCTTGACCTGGAAGGATTACTTTTTGTGGATGCTGCTGGATATTTGGATTTGTGCAAAACTGAAAGCACTCAGCAGGTGCAAAAGTTCAATCTTATCATTAGTAACCATTCCCTGTAGTGCCTGGAAGGATTACTTTTTGTGGATGCTGCTGGATATTTGGATGTTTGCAAAACTGAAAGCACTCAGCAGGTGCAAAAGTTCAATCTTATCATTAGTAACCATTCCCTGTAGTGCTTCCTGAGGGGCCCCTTCCGAGTTCAGTTGCCTACTTGCAACTATTCTATGACCCTGCTCTGACCCTCACAGCAGGCTCAGAGAATAGCTACAAGTATACCACAAAGGTCCTGTTAAAAAAATTACACTGCAACAGAAAGCAATTACAGATAAGGAAGTAGGTGCCAGCCTGGAAGTTCAAATACAGTGACACATTAATCAGCCCCTAATTCATTCATGTCAGTTGAGGCAGGGCAGGTGTGCTTTTCCACCCATAATCTACAGTGATGAACTAGAGGGTTGCATGGGTGAGCCAGAGGGTGGCATGGGTGAGCCAGAGGGTGGCAGTGGTGAAACAGAGGGTGGCAGTGGTGAAACAGAGGGTGCTGTGATGAACCAGACGTAGAAACAACATGTTCGCAACCGTTGCTACCCGACAAGTAAGTTCGCGTTTGCGAACTGGTAAAAAACCCTCGCGAAATGGCAGAAACACTTGCGAACACACAAAAAAAAGGAATCCGCAAAATTCGCGAAAGTTCGCGGAGTTTGCGGATTGCGAATTCGTAAATACGCAATTTCGCGGATTGCCAATTTGCAAAATCCGCCCATGCTTATTCTGTACCCCAAAACCCAAACCTAGTCCTGAACCCTAAAATACCCCTGTACCCCAAAACCCAAACCTAGCCCTGAACCCTAAAAATACCCCTGTACCCCAAAACCCAAACCTAGACCTGAACCCTAAAAATACCCCTGTACCCCAAAACCCAAACCTACCCCTGAACCCTAAAACTACCCTTATGCCCCAAAACCCAAACCTATCCCTGAACCCTAAAAATACCCCTGTACCCCAAAACCCATACCTATCCCTAAACCCTAAACCCTAAAACTACCCCTGTACCCCATAACCCAAAACTATATCTGAACCCTTAAAATACCCAAACCCCCCAAAACATATACCGCAGTACCCCAAAACATTTACCCCTATACCCATACTTACCTTATCCAAACATTTAAAAAAAAACATGCTTTTACCATTCATGCCTTTACAACGAATTTCGTTATAAATGTATGCGTGGTAATGTAATTATGTAATGGTGTCGCTGAAGCCAGTTTGTGGTCTTGGGGGTCTGTATACCAGGGTGCCTTTGAGGGTGGTTTTGTCATTGTTGTGGAGTTGGAAGTTCATATGTTCCATGATTGTCGTGGTTTCATCTTCAGTGGTGGTACAGTTGACTGATTCCTTGGGTATGATGGTAATGCGATCGACACATCTGTTGGTGCGGCCTCTGTGTTTTATCTTGCAGCTCTTTGGGTGCTGCTGTGGCCATATCTAGGGCCGATGCAGGGGTGAGCCACATCTCTGTGAAGAAGGTCACATCAGGTGCGAGGGTGGAGATGGTATTTGATACTTCAGTGGCATATTTGCAGAGCAATCTGGCATTGATTAGGAAGCATCTAAGTGGCTTTGGGCGAGTGTGGGTCGGCGGGATCATGGAACTCCTCTGTGACTTGCTTTATCCCATGTGTCATGTTAAGTTATGTTATATTATGTTATGCAGATTTGTAGAGTGCACTATCACACAATAGGTATCCCAGTGCTGATAACATAAGAGATGTAATCAGTCCAATGAGAATGCAGCAAGCATATTGTACTGCAGTTGGCCATATATGACAATCCGCTAGTGTCCATAGTACCTACACCATAGCCTTTTGATGCTAAGCCTGGAAAGAGTCAGACAACCAACAATATCTGTGTTTGCTGAATTAAACACTGTTGCTCTGTAAAATTAACACGTTTCCTATCATTGGGCTAAAGATTTCAATGTCAAAGATTCTTTTAATTGCAATCATATGCACTATTTCTTGTTCTCTCTATTAGTAAACTTTGCCATAACTATATTTTTGATTTTCATATTAGTTACAATTCATAGTGTGTGCACTGAGATAGGATTTTAATTTTAAAAGAAATCCTAAAAATATATCTCTCATTTCCTAGTGCTCTTTAGTGTGTTTTTCCATTATGAAAGAGAGTTTGGCGTCCCTATACTGCCGGAGTGATAGCTCATAGGATTCATTGTTCAACTGTCTTTCTGTCTCGAGTTAGCTCACTGACAAAGCCCTTAGGGCCGGGAGTCTAGAATGCCTATTCTGGGCTGTGTTCTGGAAAACCAGAATCCAGAAAACATATCAGAGTGAGTCAGGGGGAGGGGGAGGCCGGAGAAGCATCATTGGAGGCCAGATGCAGTGGTGGACCATTTTCTCCCCACTCAAGTCCAGTGGTGGACAGAGTCTGTCCTCTGACCCCACCTCACTTTTGGGCTGCCACACGGAGCCTGGGAGTTGAAATACTGGGTCAATTAATTTGAATCAATAAGACTAACACCTTAACATAATGTTTTTCAATAAGGAACATATGAACTGGAGTAGGTGGTCCCCAATGAAATGGAGTTATCTGCCGAGCCTATCTCTACCATTGTTTTCAGGGCTCTCTGTATTTGAATATGGTCTTTTATTGGACATGAGCATGTTTTGGTGTTGTATGGCGGGTCCTTACACTCTGTTGTGATCCTCTGACACTCTATTGAGTGTCTGATCACTCTGATACTCTCTAAGGGCCCTCTCACAGTATATTGAGAGATTGCAATACTCTGAATACCCTCTCACAGTCCACTGGAGTCATGTGACAGTCTCTGATGGTTGTCTGACGGTCTACCCACGTCTTTGTGACACTTCTTAGAGTGTTTCAACAGTGTACTGATGGTCTTGTGAAATTCTCTGAGAGTTCTCTGGCAGTGTCCTGGGGTTCTTGTGAAACCCTTCGAGGGTTCTCTTACTGTGTTTTTGAGTGTCCCCTGACCTTTGACTGAGTGTCTTGTGACAGTCTCTAAGAGTCTATTGACAGTGTACTGAGGAACGTATGACAGCGTCCGACAGTGCATTAAGAGTTTGCGAGTCTCTGAAAGTCTTCTTAAAGTGTACTGGGGGTCTTGTGAGTATTTTGGAGGGTCCTTTAATTGTGCACTAAAGGTCTTGTGAAATTCCTCTGACAGTGTACAGGGAGGAGGTACTTGTGACAATCTCTGAGGGTAGCCTGACAGTGTACTGAATGAGTTATGTTATTTTTCGTTTTTTTGTAAAGCGCACTATCATCTGTGAGAGTATTGTGGTGCTGATTAGGTGGTAGGTTGGTTAATTGAAAGCCCAGGCTTCAGTTTCTTACGAAATTCAAGAAGAGAGGAGGAGGCTGTTCCATGCTTTTACAGCAATGCAAAAGAATGCCTGTCCTCCTGACGTTGTTCTGTGTATGTGTGAAATGGGTACGATTCCTGCAGAATTATGGTGTCTGGGTGGTTGGTAGAAGAGATGCCACCAATGGCGGCCATCATAAACAAAGGGAGGTGGGCGGGTGGGTCACGCAGGAGGTGTCGCACAGGGGGATACAATATCAAACAGAACAAAATGAACTTATATTTTGCCACTGGCTACATCCAGCATCGCGTCTCGTCACTGCTTCTCCTCTTCCTGCTCATCCCAGCAGCTCCTGGGGCAGAGCAGCATGTGGTTTGGTCTTAGCAGGCAGGAAAGACACCATGTTCAAACCAGGGAGTCTGTGGAGTTTCTTCAGCCATGCTGCTAAATGCAGCTGGGCTGGAGAAAACCTAAGGGAGCATGTGTGTTTTGGCTGGTCTGAGCCGGCCGACCAAACACATATGAGCACTTAGGGAGTGAGGTGCACTAGCAATTTTCCTCCCCCTCTCATGCCACAGTCCCTTCACTCCCAACACTGCTGGCTAAGAGCCGGCAAATATAAAATAAAACAATGCAAGAACATCGTTTTATTTTGCATTTGCTGGCTTTGAGCCAGGCAGTGGGGCGACGCTCCTCCGACATTGTGGAGGAGCTGCCACTGGATGCCGTGGATCATGTAGGTGGGAGTTAAGTTGTGTATTGCCCTGAATGTGAGCATGAGGAGTTTGAAATTAGCTTGTTTTTTGTATCTGGAGCCAGTGGAGCTCCCTGAGGTGCGATGTGAGTTCTATATGAGATGATGAGGATGAGTCTCGCTGCTTAGTTCTGGATAGTCTGTAGTCTTCTAGTAAGTTCTTGGTGACCTGGGCACAGAGGGTGTTCCTATAGGCCAACTTTCTGGTGACTGGGGCATGAATGAGGTTTTTTCTAGTTTTGATTGGAAGCCATTTGACGATCTTCCTCTGCATCTTCAGGATGTGGAATCAAGATGCAGTGACAGCTGTGACTTGTGCAGTCATCTCCAGTTTGATGTCAATGATTAGTCCGAGGTTCCTGATATGCGTAGTAAGGAGGACGTAATATTTGTCACATTTGTGAGGAAGTAACCTGTCCATCAAACTCTAAAGTGGACCCAAACTCCTATATCCTCTTGCCAGCAACAGCTGTTGCCGAGGATGAAATTGTATCACCATCAATGAAAAAGGTGCTGGAGTTCAGTGTTGCTTAAACCAGTGATCAAGTGGTCAAGTGTTCAGTGACACTTGCTTGACAGCAGTGGTCTTTGCAGTTACAATAGTAATGCCTCACCTTCAAAATCCAGGTAAGCTCGATTACTCATGCGCCTTCAAAATCCAGGAAAGGGCAATTATTCATGCTTTTGGGCAAAATATGATTCAGCATCTAGAATAGATTTCTTTTTGACTTCACACAACCTTACTGTCAATAAGTATGATCATATTTCAAATGCCTTTTCTGACCATGTCCTAATTAAAATAGAAATTGTTGTTGGAGGCTGGCAGGGAAAAGCACCTAGAAGGTGGCATTTTATTAAATTTAATCTGGAAAATGAGTCCTGGTGCACAGAAATAGCCAACAAGATTAGCGCCTTTTTTCCCATAAATAAAGACTCGGCTCCAACTAATGAAATGTGGGATACATTTAAGGCTACGCTAAGAGGCATAATTACTTCGAAAGAAATCCCGCAACAAAGGGTAAAAAAACAGGAAAGACTAAAGATCGAGGCAATACTCACCCAGGTGAATCAGGAATGTATTAAGGATAGTAATCTGAACCCAAAACAAGGCCTACTCCAGGCAAAAGCACAAATTAGGGAGTATTATTATCAACTAGGGGATGTAGCAAGTGGGACCTATCTTCAGATAGTGTATGAAGAGAGCGAATATACAGGGAAGCTTTTAGCATGGCAGGAAAAAGAGAAACAGGTCCAAAATAGAATTGAAAGTATTTGCGATGAGCTAGCCAAATTGCGATTAATCGGTGACACCTTTCTTCAGCCCTACAAGGGAACCTACCAATTAGTCGCGGAAATCCTACGGCGAGTAGGAATGACCTGAAGTACACTTGACTCACAACAGTGCTGTGTAGTTAATCCAATATAATTAGAGAATTTTTGTACATTCCAGTTTTGAGTTTGTTTTAAACAAACTCAAAACTGGAATGTACAAAAATTCTCTAATTATATTGGATTAACTACACAGCACTGTTGTGAGTCAAGTGTACTTCAGGTCATTCCTACTCGCCGTAGGATTTCCGCGAGTCATTGTTCTGAGCACCTCATGACCCAGGAGGTGAACACCTGGAGTACCTATAAGATTTGAATATTATGAAAAACTTCAAAACTACCTTATACACTTAAGGAGTGCAGCGGCTTAATATTTGTTTGTGAACCTACCAATTAGAACATCATATGTCCTCTGATCATATTACAGCCTTTCTCCACAATTTATCAATCCCCCACCTAAATAGGGAATCTACAGAAGAACTATTAGAAGAATTTACAAATGAAGAACTTGAATTAGTAATCGGTTCTACGGCAAACTGTAAAGCAACTTGGGAAGATGGTCTGCCACTCGAATTTTACAAAAGATTTGCCTTAACTCTTAACGCATAAATTTTAAAACTCGCTAACCACTTACTTAAGGGTGGTGAACCTCCGACATCTTTTCATACAGCAGTAGTGGTTAGCGTTTTGAAGAAGGATAAAAACGGGGAGAAAGTCAACACTTACAGGCCCATAAGCCTCCTCAATATTGACTATAACATTTTTACAAAGCTATTATCAAACAGACTGAATATAATGGTGGGCTCCCTTATACATGCAGATCAATGTGGATTTGTAGCTGGGAGACAGCTTTCTACCAACACAACATTTTTAATATGTTATGTTATAACGTGATTTATATAGCGCTCAGCTACTCCGAGGAGTGTCCTGGCGCTTTAACCAGAAGCGGAACAGAGTGGGCGCAGTGTGACTAACTCTATTGGACGAAAAGCCAGGTCTTCAATTCCTTCCTGAAGCCAGCAAAGTGCTCGGCTTTCTCAGGGTGGCCGGCAGAGAGTTCCACAGCTGAGGGGCACGGAGTCTAAAAGACCGGCCTCCAATTCGGGCTCGCTGAATCACAGGCACAACCGCCAGGGCCTGCGACGCTGATCTAAGCACCCGAGAAGGCTGATAGAAAGACAACCGCTTCCTAATATAACTGGCACCAGATCCGTGAAGGGCTTTGAAAGCCAACGTAAGTGCTTTAAAAACAATGCGCTTCCGGATCGGGAGCCAGTGATGAGTAGACAAAAGTTCACTGGCACTGGATCTCCGGTGAAGGCCAAAGATGGCACGCGCTGCGGCATTTTGGACTATCTGAAGACGCGAGAGAAGATACTCCGGCAGTCCCAGATAAAGCGAATTCGCATAGTCCAGGCGTGAGCCAATTAACGCCTGTACCGTGATTATCCTGTGGCCAAGGGATAGCAATGGAAGGAACTTTCTCAGCATTTTGAGGACGCCGAAGCACTTTCTGACTAAGCCGAGGATCTGGGGCTTCAGGGTAAGACCGCAGTCAATTGACACCCCCAGATTTTTCGCCGAAGTGGACACCGAGGAAAGTGGGAACATGGCCGGAGGCCAACATTCCATCCATCTAGGGTCTGATAAACAACCAAAAAAGAGCACCTCGGACTTGTCCGAGTTGCACTTCAGGCCGTTGCACTGGAACCAGCTGAAAACGGCTTTCAGACAACCCTTGATGCGTTCTCCGTCAAAGTCGGCGCCCCTCTTACAGGTGAATAGGAGCTGGGTGTCATCCGCATAGGAAACGACCTGGCCTCCAAAAGACTCAGCGAGAGCCGCCAGAGGGGTCATAAAGATGTTAAATAGAGTGGGACTCAGGATAGAACCCTGAGGTACTCCCACCTCCAATGACGGCATACTGGCTGAGTACGGGGGGCCCAGATCGTTTGGCGGCGGTCTGTCATAAAAGATTCGAACCAACTGAACACCGTCCCCCGCTGCCCGATCTCCCTAAGCCTAGCAAGGAGGCTGCCATGGGGGACGGTGTCAAAAGCCGCCGAAAGGTCTAACATGACCAGCATGGCCTTGCCTCCAGCGTCCAATGCCTCCTTGATGGCCTCAGTCACTTCCAGTAGAGCTGTTTCCGTGCTCATATTGGTGCGCAAGCCCGACTGGGTGTTATGCAAGATGTTATTTGCCTCAAGGAAGTTGGAGAGAGATTGATGGACATGTTTCTCAACAACTTTAGCAAGGGCTGGCAGGAGGGAGATAGGCCTATAGCTAGCATGGGCCAAGGGGTCCAGATTCAGCTTTTTCAGCAGCGGTAAGATGAAAGCATGCTTCCAGGCCGGAGGAACCGTACCCGAGCTCAATGACAGATTGAGCACAGGGTTAATGAGAACATTAATGGCTGAGGCTGATTTGGCAAGAAATTTAGCTGGACAGGGGTCCAACGGGGAGCCCGATTTGAGTTTGGCCAGAAGATCCAATGAAGCTAGAAAGGAAAGGCCAGGGAAGGTAGAAAGAGTAGGCTTAACAGCAGATGCAGATACGGCACTCGGGGCTATCCTGGCACCCAGGGCCAGAAAAGAGTCCCGAATGGTCTTAATTTTGTTAGTAAAAAAGGCGGCTAGTTGGGAAACCCACTCTTCCGAGAAGGAGCATGGAGGAGTACAAGAGGAGGGAGACATGAATTCTTTAACAATAGTAAATATTTCTTTGCCTGTGTTCTTGGCCGCTTCTATTCTTCTGGCTAGGAAGGCTTTCTTTTCCAGCAAGATATCACAATGATATTGTTTAATTAGCCCTTTATAAATCTGCTTCGCACTAGTGTCGTACGCGCGACGCCACTCCCTTTCGGCTTTTTTACATAGCCTCCGCTTCTCAGCCAATGCAGCCGAGAACCAAGGTGCAGACAGGCGGCCGCTGGGCTTACAGGCATTTACAGCGGGAGCAAGTTTGTCTAATCTCTCCACGAACCACGACTGGAAGAGATCCAGATCGACCTTAAGATTGCCAGTGAGCTCACAAGGATGACACACAAGAGCTTGAGTGAGCATGTCAGGGGAAATACGTAAAAAGGCACGCGCCGGCTGGGAAAGACGACCCGCGGCGCTAGAAGGCGTTTTATCCAAATGAAAGATCTGAAAAAGCACCAGAAATGTATCTGACCACAAGACCGGGACCGGGGGGGGAAATCCCAATAGGCACAGTGGAAAACATCTGGTCAAGTGTATGGCCTTTATTGTGGGTTGGGACACAGAGATACGGTAACAGGCCCAAAGGGGATGTAGTATCCAATAACTTGACTGTATCAGCCTCCTCCCTACTGTCCATGTGGATATTAAAGTCTCCCAAGAGGAGACACTGTTCAGTCTTTAGACAGATAGTGGAGACCACTGTATGGAGTTCCTCATGAAAAGCACCGATGGGGCCAGGAGGTCTATAAATCAGAAGCCCGGCACAGGAATGACGAGGGGACAGCGAGAGTGAAAACCCCAGGGCCTCACAGCCTCGGATTTCATCAGTAGTAATGACTGAGCAGGTAACCCGTTTATCCACCACCAGCGCCACGCCACCCCCCTTACCGGTGACTCTGTCCTTCCTAAAGATGACATAGTTGGAGGGGACTGTTAATAGAAGCATTAGATTAATTTAATGAAAATAAGATAGAGGCGCAGGTGTGGTTTTTAGATCCTGAGAAAGCATTCGACCTGGTATCATGGGAATGTTTATTTTTAATTTTGGAAAAGTTTGGCTTTCCAGAAGGGTTCACACAAATAATAAAACACTTATACAAGGATTCACAGGCCCAAATTCTATTTAACTCCATAAATGTGGGAACCTGTCAGTTAAATAGGGGACTAGGCAAGGCTGCCATCTAACCCTGATTTTATTCGCCTTCTTTATAGAACCCCTGGCAATAGCGATCAGACAGAAAATGGCACATACTGCTCCCCTACAAGGGATGACCAATATAAAACGATATGCCAATGATATGTCCCTTTTCTAAATTCCAAAGAGGACACCCAGGAGGAAATCCTGGGGATTTTCTTGGAATTTCAGGCAATAGGAGGCTATAAAACAAATAAGGCCAAGACTGAAATCTTATTGTGCAATTGCTCCACCAATTCTCTATTGCCAAATTTTAGATCAGTGTATAATTCTCGTCTAAAGAGATATTTAGGGATTTATGTGACGAGAAAGTAGAGGATCTATTCTAATTGAATTATATCCTGTTGATACAAAAAGTTAAACGCATTTTAACACGATGGAACCAACTCCAACTATTAATACTAGGCAACGTGGCACTCATACGTGTGTCTATCCTGCCTCTATTCAATTGTTTATTCGCAGCTACTCCGTGTGCATTACAAACGTCTTTTTTTAAAGAGATAGACAGTTTGTTCTCATCCTTTTTATGGGCTAATAAAACAACTATGCTGGCACTTAGCACTTTAAATTATTATATGGAAGGGGTTATGTTTGGAAGTTGCCCCTTCCAAACATAAGGAATTACTATCATGCAAGTTTTGCACACAACAGCTGTAGATTTTTCTTTCAATCAGACCCCCCGGAGGTAGATAACTTTTTTTATGAATAAGATCTTAATGGAGCATAAAATCTTAGATCCAACGAGAATAGTTAAGTGCCCTTAGAAAGTACGATATAAGAGTCTCTAATGGATTTTTAAACAAAAAACTCATTTTATAGCATCCCCATAATAAATGGTTCAACAAGGCTGTCTCATCTTTACACGGGGAGAAGGGATTACTAGAAATTGGCATATTAAGAAAATGGGAAGAGAATGGATATACGCAAGTTAGGGATTTTGTTAACTGCAACTCCTGGAAGAAATGTTGAGAGGTAGAAATTGGGCTCCTTCACTCTGTAAAAGTGGTCATTCATTAATATAGCCATAAGTGAAACTTTTGAAACCCCGATATAACGGTCATTTAGCTCATGGGTGAAAATCTTTGACGATAATAAATCTCTCCCCATTTATGAAAAATCTGAGACGTATGGTGGAAAAAAGAAGAGCTGCAGCTTCCAAGAATAACTTGGAATAGAATTAAGAAACTAAATGCTACAGTAATAAGAGGCGCCAATTTTAAACATATGCAATTTTATACAAAATGGTTAATTTATAGGACACCATTCTTCTTGCATAATATATATCCACAAATTGAAGTTAGGTGCTTTCGGCAGGACTAAAGAAGGAAGAGGCACATATCGTCTGGGATTGTCCCAAAATTGGTAACCTTTGGGAAGAAATTTAAAAATATCTTAGAGCTACCGTAGATTACTCTATCTCCATCGACAAATATATTGCAGTATTGGGTTGCTCCCCAAATATGACATCAAGCAATACACAAGAAGAATGCTTATATATATCTGCCTTAGTAGCAAGATCTTTAATCCTCCAACATTGGCGTAGCAATAAGATACCCTCCTTTCAAGCATGGAGAGCAAAACTTAGTAAAGTTAAAGAATTCAAGAGAAAATATGCATTAAGATCAGGGTCATCTAGGAAGTTCGAGAAACGTTGGAGCTCCATAGGTAATTAGTCCGGGTTGTGGGGGTAAAGACTGGTAGTAGGCTGTATAACATTGGTGGGGGCTTTTGGGATTTTAAGCAGAATAGCTGAACCCTGCAAAGTTTTATATATTCTCAGGTTATACTATGTGACCAATCCTGTTCGGTATTAAGCACTTATGAACTTTATTATGCATTTCTTCTGTGCCCCTGCATTCAGGCAATTTGCCATTCTTTATGAACTTTTTCTGCTAAGAATTATAGTAATTGAATGTTTTTTCTTAAATTGACATATTTGTATATTGTTGCAATGTTGTTAATTGTAAGATATTCTGAGTACCTATACCATAAAAGCTTTGCACTGTGCACTTTACCCTGCAGTTTCATATTGTATTTTTAGCTGAACTCTCAATAAAAATATAATAAAAAAAAAAAAAAGAGTAAGGCATAACGCTCTCTTATGCCCACTTCATCATGCTTTATTTAAATGGTACAGATATGGCACTATGGCAATACTTGCAAACTTTACTACTGTTCTTCCATCTGTGCAATATGGGAGCCTCCCACCTAAAGATTCTGTAGGGGTAAACAAGTGCAATAGCAGGGAATATTTCAAAATTAATTTCTAAGGCTATATGCAACTGGAAAGGTTTGAAAAACTATTGTTTTGATAACTTATGGTAGCTTGAAGGAGTAAAGTATATTTCTGCTGCATCCAAAAACCCCTTCCTCTATTTCCCGTAGTCATGTATTCACCACTATTCTCCTCCTTTATCCCCGATAGTCAGAGGCACACTGACCTCTAACTCAGTTTGGCTAATGTCAGATGGGCCCAACTGAAGTCCGATTTGCAGCTGGTGCCAACCTGATTTAGGAACACTCTGGAAAACCATTAGATATATTCCCAATGAGGCCAGGAAAATGGTCACCCATGCACTCATCAGCAGCAGAATCGACTACGGCAACACACTCTATCCAGGCACCACCCAGAAACTCCTCAGAAAACTCCAGAATGTGCAAAACACCACAGCCAAATTGGTCCTCAACCTGCTCTGCCACAAACACATCTCTAAACACTTACAAGAACACCACTGGCTCCCAGTCAACAAAACAATTAACTTCAAGCTCCCCCCACATGCCTACAAAGCCATCCATGACACCGAACCTGCATACCTGAACTGCTGAGTCTTTTTCCACGCACCCACCACACACCTCTGCTCTTCCCAACTGGCCCTGGCCCCTTGGATCTGCAAGAGTAGGACCTGAAGAAGATCCTTTGCCTACCTCGCCACCAAATCCTGGATCGCCATGCCTCTTCACCTCAGGATCTCCCTGTCTCTGACGCAATTGAGGAAGGATCTCAAGACTTGGCTCTTCAAATAAACCACAGCACCCAGTTGGACCTGCAACTCCACCTCCCCCAGCACTCAGCAGGGATGAATAGCCACCCTTAACAAGCACTGATTGATTGATCCTCTGCTGCTTGATGGCTGCCTCTCTGCTGGTTTTCTCATTCCTCCTGGCTATCTCTGAAACTAAAATGTGTTTGTAAAGCTGTGTTTGGCAGGCCACCTTCTATATTTTAACACCTCTCTCCTAGGCACCTTGTAAACAAACGCTGGCACCACACAGATAAATCTTCACAGCTTGTGGTCACAGTGCACAAACCTCTGAGAGAGACATTAATGAAATGAAATTGAGATTTATAAAGCGCACTACTACCCGCAGGTGTCTAGGCACTGAACTCATGATGGGTAGGACAGGTTGTAATTATTACCAGAACGTCATGAAAGGATCACTGACATAATATCGACGACACAAATATCGAGATACACAAATATCGAGTCAAAAATATCAATTGACAAAATATCGACTCCCTATCTTCAAACAGGTAAGTACCAAAATATCGACTCCAAAATATCGACTTACAAAAATATAGACTGTCAAAATATCGATTTTTTTAAATTTCTTAAAATTAAGTTAAAACTAATATAGTAATAAATATATTTAATATAAACTTAGAAATAATTAATAAAAAAATGTAATTTTAATAAATAATTTATATAATTAAAAAAATTATATCACCAAAAATTACACACATATATATATATATATATATATATATATATATATATATATATAAACATATTATTAAATAAACATATATAACATTTTAGAAAATGTTTAAAATTTATTGTTACAACTATAATGAGTTCAACATTAGCAAAAGTGTTGGATAGCGTAGAGGTAAAATTTACTATTCCCACTCCAGTGGGTGCAACAGTAGGGAAAGCGCTGGATAGCGTAGGGGTTAAAATTACTATTCCCACTCCAGGGATGTATGACATAACAAAGCATACTTTTACAACGCCTACCATTACAACAAAACTTTTACAACGCAAAAACTTTTACAACGCATACATTTACAACGCAAGATTTTACAACGCATATACCTTTACAACGCATACCATTACAACGTAAGTATTGGTAAGTATATAATAATTTTTTGAATATAAATTAATAAAAAATATTATAATATAATTTAATTTTATTTAATTTTATTAAATAAATTTAATTTAAATGTAATTTTACTTTATTTTTACAAAGTACCCCTGTACCCCAAAAACCCAAAACTGACCCTGAACCCTAAAAATACCCCTTTACCCATAAACTGAAAACTGACCCTGAACCCTAAAAATACCCCTTTACCCGAAAACTGACCCTGAACCCTAAAAATACCCCTTTACCCCAAAAACTGAAAACTGACCCTGAACCCTAAAAATACCCCTTTACCCCAAAAACTGAAAACTGACCCTGAACCCTAAAAATACCCCTTTACCCAAAAACTGAAAACTGACCCTGAACCCTAAAAATAACCCTTTACCCCAAAAACTGAAAACTGACCATGAACCCTAAAAATACCCCTTTACCCCAAAAACTGAAAACTGACCCTGATCCCTAAAAATACCCCTTTACCCCAAAAGCTGAAAACTGACCCTGAACCCTAAAAATACCCCTTTACCCAAAAACTGAAAACTGACCCTGAACCCTAAAAATAGCCCTTTACCCAAAAACTGAAAACTGACCCTGAACCCTAAAAATACCCCTTTACCCCAAAAACTGAAAACTGACCCTGAACCCTAAAAATACCCCTTTACCCCAAAAACTGAAAACTGACCCTGATCCCTAAAAATACCCCTTTACCCCAAAAACTGAAAACTGACCCTGAACCCTAAAAATACCCCTTTACCCAAAAACTGAAAACTGACCCTGAACCCTAAAAATACCCCTTTACCCAAAAACTGAAAACTGATCCTGAACCCTAAAATTACCCCTTTACCCCAGAAACTGAAAACTGACCCTGAACCCTAAAAATACCCCTTTACCCAAAAACTGAAAACTGGCACTGAACCCTAAAAATACCCCTTTACCCAAAATCCCAAACATATAACCTTCTAAAAATAATTATATACTTACTAATACTTACATTGTAATGGTATGCGTTGTAAAGGTATCTGCGTTTTAAAAACATGCTTTGTAAATGTATACGTTGTAAAAGTTTTTGCGATTTAAAAGTTTTGTTGTAATGGTAGTGCATAGTAAAAGTAGCGTTGTAAACGTTGCATACCCACTCCAGTGGGTGTAACAGTAGGGAAAGTGTTGGATAGCGTAGGGGTTAAAATTACTATTCCAACTTCAAAGAGTGCAATAGTAGGGAAAGTAAATACTTCACAAATAGATATAAATAACATAAATAGTAATACCAATTACAAATAATTAAAATATTAAAAAAGTGTATAAAAAAATATAAAATATTTATTTATAAATACAAAATAAAATTATTTAATTATAAAAATTGCTTACTCATACTAATTAATTACCTATTAACAATAAATTAATTTACAATAAAAAAATTAATAAATTAATTTTAATTACCAATTATATTTTAATTAATTACCTATTAAAAATTAATTAACAATTATTTCAAAATACATACCAATAATTTAAATGACATATTTAATTAATGAGAATTAAATTATTTCCCACTCTATTCCCCTATAATCCCACAACCCGCTACAGAAATTAAATGAATGAAATTAACATATTTATCAATTAATCAATTAAAATTATTTAGCAATCATATTTTTATTAATTACCAATTATTATTTAATTAACAATGTATTCCAAATAAATAAGAATAAATAAATTAACATATTTAATTAATTATAATTAAATTACTTCCCACCCTATTCCCCTATAAACCCACAACCCGCTACAGAAAATAAATTACTAAAATAAAAATATTTATCAATTAATCGATTATAATTAATTACCAATTATATTTTAATTAATTACCAATTAATAATTAATTAACAATTAATTCTAAATAAATATCAATAAATAAATTAACATATTTAATAATTTATAATTAAATTACTTCCCACCCTATTCCCCTATAAACCCACAACCCGCTACAGAAAATAAATTACTAAAATTAAAATATTTATCAATTAATCAATTATAATTAATTACCAATTATATTTTAATTAATTACCAATTAATAATTAATTAACAATTAATTCTAAATAAATATCAATAAATAAATTAACATATTTAATTAATTAGAATTAAATGACTTCCCACCCTATTCCCCTATAAACCCACAACCCGCTACAGACTTATATTACACAAAAAATAAAAATTATTATTAACTTACCTTAAATTCGATATTTTTGTTGTCTATATTATGTCTAGTCGATATTATGTCCATTCTATATTTTTGATTCGATATTATGTCCATTCTATTCGATATTAATTTTCTCTAGTCGATATTTTTGTTGTCTATATTATGTCTAGTCGATATTATGTCCATTCTATATTTTTTACTCGATATTCTGTCCAGTCGAAATAAAAGACTCGATATTATGACTGTACACCGTCATGAGTAGGCCTGAAGAAAACAATATAAATACAGTACTAATTATTAAACAACCATGTTTTGAGAGCCTTACGAAAGATAAGCAGATTTTCAGTGATTTTTTATTTAAGAAGCATCGAGTTCCAGAGTTTGGCGGTAGCCCCTGCAAAACTCTTGCCTCCCCGACCAAGTTGGCCTGGGAAGAAGATCTTAAAATCCTGGGAGGGGTGTATCATTGAAACAGCTGCCTGATGGATTCTGGGCCATCAAGATGAAGGGCCTTAAAAGCTATGCACAGAGACTTGAGCATTACTCTCTTTCTTACCAGTCAGTGAAGAGAGGAGAGGGATTGGGAGACTGACTGGTGTTTTGGTATCCCTAAAAGCAATCTAGCCACTGCATTTTGGGCCATTTGAAGCTTATGCAGAACTTTCTGGTGGGCAGTCGGCACAACCCTTAGCAATAGTCTAGTTTAGAGAGCACTAATGCAGAGGAAACAACCTTTACTACGCAGTCATTACATCACACTACATTTACAACGCAGTCATTACATCACAACTTCCTTTACAACGCATGTCACAACAACGCATGTCACTACAACACAGGCCTTACATCGCATGTCATTACAACACATACCATTACAACGCATCGTACCCCTACACTATCCAACACTTACCCTACTGTTGCACCCACTGGAGTTAGAATAGTAATTTCTACCCCTACACTATCCAATACTTACCCTACTGTTGCATCTACTGGAGTTAGAATAGGAATTTCTACCCCTACACTATACAACACTTACCCTACTGTTGCACCCACTGGAGTTAGAATAGTAATTATTACCCCTACACTATCCAACACTTACCTTAAATGCAATGTAATGGTATGCGTTGTAATGGTATGATGTGATGTAATGGAATGCGTTGTAAGTGTAGTTTTAAAAAATGCCTTGTAATGGCATGCGATGTAAAATGATGTGTTGTAAAGGATGTTGCGATGTAAAAACTGAGCTGTAATGGCATGCGTTGTAAATGTATGCATTGTAATGTCATACATTCCTAATGCAGTGATCACTGCTTTGTGAAGGTCCAATGGAATGAAGGGGAAAACCTTCCAAAGTGATTTAAACATAAAGAAACACTAAGAAGTGATGGCATTAGCGTGTCATAAGAAGGACTGCTTTCATTGCATTGGAGTCCTAGATTTTTCACTTTGGGAACAGGAATTGGGAGAGCTCCCATTTTCTGAGGGCCCCATTTGGGGGACCAAAAAGAGGAGCTTTTGCCAAAAAGTAGCACCTTGGTTTTGTGTGAATTCAGTTTCTAACTATTGTTGGACATCCAGCTTTCGATCTGTAGCATTCAGTCATGAAAGCATTCTGCAGTTCCTTCAAGATCTTCTGTGACCGACACTACGATCTGGGTGTCGTCAGCATATGAGACAACTGAGAAACCAAAACTTTTATTCAATGAAGCCAGAAGAGTGACGTATAGATTCAAAAGAGTTGGACTCAGTGCCGATCCCTGTGGAACACCACAGGGAAGAGTAAACGATGTTGACCTATGACCCTTTTCTTCCTCGAACTGAACTCTGTCGGTGAGGAAGGATTTAAGGAGATTGAGGGCGGTACCCCTAACACCCAACTCAAACAGACAGTTGATGAGAAGGTCATGATTAACAGTGTCGAACGCTGCTGACAGCATTCGTTCCCTTATCTAACGTAGTTCATTCATACTCGGAGGCTGTAATCAAGGCTGTCTCCGTACTATGCTGGCTTCTAAGGCCAATCTGAGAGGGATCCAGCAGCTTATGTTCCTGGATGAATATGGCAAGCTCGGTGTTCATGGCCTTCTCTACTATCTTGGCTGGGAAAGGAAGCCGGGAGATTGGCCTGTAGTTGCCAGGAATATCAGCATCCAGGTTCGGCTTTATTAGGAGAAGGAGGATTGATGCTATTTTCCATCTTTTGTGAAAGGAATCAGTAGGAGGTGGCCTGGGACACTTGTAGAGGCTAGCTGTAGTAAACGGTCCCAGGATGCTTGTTTCCACCCAGAAACTGGTCGCAAGATACTTGTTTCAGGTTCAGGGAAGACATGTCTTGGCAGTTCTGGCTGGACTGTTCCCATGAGGCACAGGGTTAAGACTGATTTGCATATAGCTGTGTCTGAACTGGGGTGGCAAAGTGAGCTAAAGAACGATGATGGATTCAACCCAGATCTGTGACTGGGGGTGAGTCTCCGAAAAGTTTCAGCGCTCCGTCCATCATCTCCTTGTGTTTGCATAGTACTCTGGGTGGGCAAGGGTCAAACGGCAAGCCTGATTTGGTTTGATTGGTTGCTTGCCCGATTGTAGGAAAAGAAAAGGTGGAAAAAATAGTATTCAACGAGTGAGGTGGCTCTGATAATTCAGCAACCAAATTGGCTGTTTCAGACCTTTGGTTGCAGCAAAGACATCGAAGATGACCTCTACTTTGTCTTTGAAGAATGTGGCTGATTTCTTACAGAAGGAGGGGTCTGCCTTGAAGTTTGTAGCCGGGGAGGGATTGCTCAGTTTGACCACTGTGGAAAACAGTTTCCAAGGAATATTAATAGCCGAATTAATTGTATTTGTGAAAAAGTCGGATTTTGCTTTAATTAGGAGTTTTTTGTATAGTAGCATCTCTGCTTTGTAAGTGACTTTGTCCTCTGCACAATAGTTTAACCTCAACTTCCTCTCTAGCGTTCTGCAAGATTGTTTGTTCAATCTGAGCTCTTTATTGAACCATGGAACAAATGCTATAGGTCGCATTATATTTACGCGTTTGACAGGGGCTAAAACATCAATGGATGCACCTATCCATTGATGGTATTCATCTGTAGCTGAGTCAAGATCAGAGGAGACTGGTATATTTGATTGAATTAAGGCATTAGTAAGTTGGCCTTTAGTTGTTTTGTGCCATGGTCGGTAACTGGAGATAGGCAGGTCCATGGGCTCATCAGAGCTGTGGCTCGCTAGATTAAGTTGGAACACCACTGCCTTATGGTCTGACCACGTAAGCGGTAAGGGGGAAGTGACCTGAATAAAAGGGCAGTCAGAGAAAATGCAATCAAGGGTATGACCTCCAGAATGCGTGGGATCACTAACTAATTGAGACAGTCCCAGAAGGGAGAGTGAAGCAATAAGGTCACAAGTATCGGGGTACTCTTTATTTTCTAAATTAAAATTAAAATCACCAAGGATTTTGAAGTCAGCAGAATTGGCTTTGATGTCCCAGGGAGTGTTCTCCATGTTTAAAAAAAGATTTCTAGGGCCAGGGCGTCTATAGATTAGGGTACCATTAAAGGGGTAGTGATTAGAGAGACTCATTTTAAAGTCCGAGGCTTCGCAGCCAGGATGGGATAGGGGGGATAAGCGAACCTTAAAGTTGTCCTTAAAGAAAATAGCTGAAAACCGCTGCCTCTATTCCCTGTACGATCAAAGTTGATTAGAGAATAGCTCGGGAGTTGCAATAACCAGGTCATGGCCCGAGGCTGTCTTGGCCCATGTCTCCGTAATGAAAGCAATATCGATATTAACATTATCTACAAAATCAGCTATTTCCACAGCCTCCAGGAAGGTCAGGAAATCTCAGTGGGTCACAAAAGGTTTTCAAGTCCCCTTCCCCCATTTATGGAGCTATCAGTTACAGCGGGGTCTAAATGGGATGTGGCCAATTGAGGCCGTAAGTACCAGCTGAGTCACCATACATGCACAGAGGGAGCAAGAGAACTGCAATTGGTGAACAGGAAAATTGAGGGTGGGGCTAGTCTCTCCCGTTATGGCCTCTCATTTCTAGACAATTAACACTAAGATTTTTCTGAGTTACATAGCACTATCTCATTGTGAATATTCTTTCCATCGGTGGTGTTTTTTATCTGCCTGGTGTGTATGTTGTTCCTCTGCTGCAGCAGACAAAGGGGTGTATTTAGAAGAATTGCCGCTAAGCAAAATTGATGTTGACAAGCGCCAATTTTTTTTACCACTGACTATTGCCGAAATTCATCACCATGTAAGAGGCGTATTTACAATACGTCACTATATAGCGATAGTATTAGCTAGCTGCAGTGAAAACTTCTGCTTACACTAGCATTGAGGCAATAACAAATTTGACGTTATTAAAGTGACGAAGGGTCAGTTTGTCACCCCAACGTTACTTTCAGCCTCTAGAGGCAAAAACTGCCTATAAATCCACCTCTAATGAGAAAACAAAAAAAAACAATGGAATGCAGAATGGAGCAGCCAGGGCCAAGTACAGCACAGGTCAACAACCACCACATCCCCCAATAGCCAGGATGCCCAGCCAGAGTCCCAAGGGAAGAGGAAATGGAGAATCAGGGTCTCATTTATGAAAAGCGGTGCATCGATGGGGAAAAACAGTGATGCATGACTTTTCATTGCATCATCCTTGCGACACCATGGCGGCCAATGCTTGGAAGCACGGCAGTCCCTGGGGCCCGGAGGCCCAGCAGGGCCTATGTCTAAAACTTAGAGTGGGAGGGGCCGGTGCTGTGGAGTTGCTGCCGACTGACGGTGGAGGCGGTCCACGTTGGGCACAAACCTGTGGGCTGTGGCCGTAGACATTGAGGCATCGGCGATCGCTCTTACCTGGTGTCATAGTCTGGCAGGTAGCATGGAGACACATCGCTGATCTATGTGAGAAGACCGGTTGGCACCTCTTGGATCTGTGATTGCACCGACGTGGGCATATCTGCATTGCATAACATGCGCCACCATAACACCGTGGTTGCAGGAGGAGAATGTCAATGGGGCCTGCGCCTCTCTGCATCACAGGCCTGATGCTGTTGCGCTGCCTGGATACTGTGGAGGGTGAGACCCCTGAGCTGCGCTGATCTTGTGTGACGGTAGCGCCGCAACTTCACACCTAAGGGGACCCTGTTGCATCACCTGCATTTAGAGGTTTTCCAGCATACTTGCCGGTGATTGCTGTACCCAGGATTGTGAAATTCGGCATGACTGAGGTTCCTGCTGGATGAGTCACAGAGTTTGAGAGAGCAGCAGATTGATCTGCGTTGTCCATGTTCAGGTGAGGAGAAGATGGGATGGGGAGCGGAGGAGGCCTGGTGTTCAACTCGGACACAGGTCTACACCCTTGGGCGGTGCCCACCTTGCCCTGAACAATCACTGCATTGCGGTGGTCCTACCTCACCAAGCCACCACACAATACTTTTGGGGGGCTCCACTAACTGGCTGTAGTTGCTGATATCGGCTGTTGGTGCTGGCGGATGCTAGGGGCACAGGAGTCAATTAGGCACCGGCCCTTGGGCTTGCTACCTGATCTGCCCTCTCCCACTGGGGCACTAGGGAACACGGTATCTGGTTGCCACTGTTAATTTGTAGGAGGTGACCCAGTGGTGCTGCTTTTCCTTGCCCCCTGAGGTGTGATCTTAGGTGTACCGGGAATTTTCAACGGCACTGCCTGAATGAAGATTCCTGGCTAGCATACACCTGACTGGAGGAGAGGGTCTGGCTGGCCACACTGGGATGCACCGCATGTCATACATAGTGCCTGGGTGTCTGACACAATAATGTTCCGCCTGCAGATGGGGCAGCATATACATTTGGCCACTCCTCCGTGTCAGTGAGCCGGTGGAACAGGTGACAGAAGACAACCTGGACTCCAGACTACCCTCTGTACTCGCAGCGGGTACCTCCCTTGAACAGACTTGCACTACCTTTGAGGGCCACAGAGACAAAATCCTAGTTGACTTTACCCTGAAGCACGCATGCTATCGCAAGCTGACTTACAAGGTACCCAGCATGGACCAAGAACTGGCCAAAGAGCCCCGAATTACCCTGAGTACAACGTTGGCGGTGCAACAGCTAATGGTACATGTGAAGTCAATGGAAAGATGAGTGGAGGATGATGAGGGCCTCTCCCAGCATACCAACGTGAGGTTGTTGGATCTGCCAAGGGAGCAGAAGGGGCTGATGCAGTGGCATATACTGAGACATGATTATGTGGTCTACTGCCAGCAGGTGCTCTCTCCCCATTCTTTGTTGTGGAGCGGGCCCATCGAGTGCCGTCAAGCCATCTGTTGTTGGGGATTGGTCTAAAACCCCTTCTCATCTGCATCCAACAGGGATTGTGATGCCGTCCTGAGTGAGGTACGCAAGCTGGGGGAGGTGAAAGTGGATAACAACACAGTTATTTTCTTCCCTGACTACGCCACCGGGGTGCAGAGACAAAGGGGCTTGTCTCTTGTGGTTAAACGATGCCTCTGAGAGATGGGTATCAGATACTCCCTCTTATACACATAAAGGCTGTGAGTGATCTCAGATGTTGACATGCAAATCCTTTGACAGCGCTGAACAGGTATGGACCTGGCTGCCATCTACTGGTCACCAGGTGCTGCGGACAGGTAGTGAAGGGTCTGAGCAACAAGCTGTCACTCATGAAGCCAGTCGTACTGGGAGTTGTAGGAGGAGCAGGCATCCTCCGCCACAACTACAAGCCTCCCCCAATCTGCAGCAGGTTGAACAATAGAGGTGGAAGGCACTGCATGCGACGATGCGCAATCTCTCTCAGAGACAAGATCCTAACCCTTCCCCTGAATGCTTCCCCAGTGACGTGGGAATCCTCTGCAATGTGGTTATCCGGTGTGGAGTCCATGCAGCCGCGGATGTGACTCCTCAGATGGAAGATAACCTAATTTCATGTTGACTGGTTGTGCTTTTCTCCTTCCTCTACGGTTACAGACAGCTCCTGAAAGTCTTTGGCTTTCTGTGGTTCCTGGTATCCAGCTTCCTGTTGCTGGAGTTCCTGTGTACTGCGGTCAGCACTTAGAGGGGATCAGGTCAAGTTGTCACCAAAAGGGATCAGAGCAGTTGTTCAGGTGAGCGCTATATGTCAGGGGTGGTTGTGGTGGTTTCCTTGATGCTCCGAGCTGCAATGTCAGGAGGTCCATGGCTTTGTTGACCTTGCCAAGTATGAATTGTGGGAGTTCTTCTAGTGGAACCCTTACAATGCTTTAACATCTCTTGTTTGACGTTCCAGTGGCACAATGTGCCACACCATGTTTACAAGGCCACGTAAAGCCATGTTGTGTGACTTTTCATAGACTTGTAAATATGTGCCCCTTTCATGCATTAAACATTTTAAAAGGGGCGTTCAATGGGTGTTGCTGTAGGCATTCCACGCCAAACCAATGAAATCTGAAGCATTCCCAAGTTTACAAGAAACCGTAAACCTTTGGGTTGCGTCAGAATCGAACACCACCCCAAGGAAGGAAACAACCTTTACAACGCAGTCATTACATCACAACATCCTTTACAACGCATGTCACTACAACACAGCCATTACATTGCATGTCACTACAATACATGATACTACAACGCATGTCACTACAACGCAGGCATTACATTGCATGTCAATTTATTTTATTTATTTATTTATAGGCTTATAAAGCGCTGAAATCGACTCCCGAAGGAGTATCTCTGCACTTGGTTCACCTACCAGGTAGAAAGTAATGCTCTTAAGATCTAGAAAGGAGCTACATTTGAAACAAGAAAGTTTTCAACAATTTCCTAAATGCCAGATGATTAGTACAAAGCCTGAGGGAGGCTGGCAGTTTGTTCCAAAGGCAAGGGCCCAGGTAGGAGAGGGTCTTTCCGCCCAGTCTCGCCCTTCTAATAGGGGGGATGTGAAGTAGAGACTGATTACTGGAGCAGAGAGCACGTATTGGGTTGTAAGGAACAAACTTCTCCGCCAAGTACTTGGGCCCCAGGTTGTGTATACCCTTGTGGATGATACAACAGGTTTTGAACTTGACTCATTGTCGAATCGGCAGCCAGTGAAGCTGGTCCAGTAGGGGGTGTGAGGGAGATCTAGGAGGGGCATTCAAAACTAACCTTGCAGCGGTGTTTTGCACCACCTGGAGCCTACTGAGAAAACTATCGTTCACTGATATTAATAGCCCATTACAGTAGTCCAGGCGACTGAGCACCAGGGCCTGAACAAGGGTTTTTCTGGAGGAGTCTGCTAGTAATGGAAAGACTCTTCTGAGTAGTCCAATTACGTGGAAGCAGGATCCAGCTGTTTGATTGACATGTTCTTTTATAATAATAATAATAATAATCCACATTTTGTAAAGCGCACAATCACCCGTAAGGGTCTCTAGGCGCTGGGGGCCGTCGGGAAGATTAAGCGAGCTATTGCCCAGAGTCACATGGTGCTGGGCTAACCTGCCGCCGGAGCCGGGGATCGAACCCTGATCCCCAGATTCCAGCGTCAGTCGCCCTGGCCGCGGCGCCACACCTTTTAGGGACAGACCTTGATCCAGCCGGGACTTTAGGGACAGACCTTGATCCATCCGGGCACCCAAGTTCTTCACTACCTGCTTAGGGCTGGGGATGGGGCCGAGGTCTAATGGCCACCAGTCTGGGGTCCACAGGAGTGTAGCCTCCCCAAAGAGCATTACCTCAGTTTTCCCTACGTTACACTGCAGGAAATTTGAAGCCATCCATTGAGATACAGCCCTCATACCCTCTGAGAAGGACTGTTGGACTGCCGTGGTCAGTGTCTGGAAAGGGAAGAGAAGCTGAGTGTCATCAGCGTATGACAGAGGGATGAATCCATGAGATCTCATAAGGTCCACCAGGGGGGCCACGTATATGTTGAAAAGTGTTGGGCTCAAACATGAGCCCTGTGGCACCCCCTTGGCGAGCGCCACAGGTGCAGAACGGAAAGAGCCCATACTACCGCTCTGTGTGCGGCCAGATAAAAAGCTTCTCATCCAGGACAGCACCGTGTCCCCAATCCCCACATCCTTCAGGCGACTGAGCAAGATGTCGTGCGATATCGTGTCGAATGCTGCGGACAGGTCCAACAGCACCAGAATCATAGGGTTCCCCTTATCCTGCGCCATTCTGATGGTACCGGCCACAGAGAGCAGCGCTGATTCTGTGCTAAAGTTGGGCCTGAATCCAGACTGGGAATAATCCAAGGCACCAGTTAGTTCAATAAAGTTCGACAGATGAGTGTTAACGTGTTTTTCAATTATCTTGCTCAGGTGCCGGAGGAGAGATATGGGTCAGAGGTTTGATAAATCAATGCATACCATTGAAACGCATAGTACCCCATACACTATCCAACACTTACCCTACTGTTGCACCCCCTGGAGTGAGAATAGTAATTTTTACCCCTACACTATCCAACACTTACCTTAAATGCAATGTAATGGTATTTATTTTGAAAGTTTTATATAGCGCGAACATGACCACTGAGGGCATCAGAGCGCTCTACAGATTATGCATCAAAAGGGTAAAAAACAGATTATGCATCATAGTGTATGAACATACAAAACAGAATAACCAAAGCGACAAAATAACAGTCTAAGATTGTCCAACCCTCTCGTGAGTGCAAGGAGAGCACATCAACAGGCAAAGCACAGACTAGAATTTTCCGACCTAAATGTGAACCAGGTGTATGAGCCAGAGTCAACGGGTGTGGGCCTAGAAACCGGTGCAGGTGCCAGGGTAAGGCAGAAATGTCTTCATCAGGAGCCCTTTGACCTCCATCTTGAACAAGACCGTAGAAGGATTCACCCTGACTTCGGGGGGAAAGGGAGTTTCAGATCCTCTAAGCCATCCTTGAGAAGGCTCGGGTATAGGTCTTTTTTTTCTTGAATTTCTGAGGTTTAAGCAAAAGGTTACTGGCACTTCTGGAAGCTCTAGACCCACAAGAGAGTTCCAGTTTATATGCTAGATACAACGGGGTCTTGAAGTGGATGGCTTTGTGAGCCATGCATGCAATTTTGAACTGAAACCGAGCTTCATATGGAAGCCAATTCAGTTCCCGCAAGTTCAAAGAGATGTGGTAGTATCTTTTTGTACCAGTTAAAAGCCTAGCAGCGGAATTAAGGGTAGCCCTAAGAGGAGCCGTCCTTACTCTAGGCAGACCACAAAGTGTTGCACTACCATAGTGCAGCTTTGCAATCACTAATGCTTGTACTGCAACCTGATGTGCTACTTCATGTTCAGGCTTTTGTCTAGAATGATAACCAAAGATGATGCCCAATCCACGAGGTGCTGCCTGCAGTTAAGAGCAGTCAACTGATTCAGCCAATGTTCAATGACGGGGGATTGGTTGTGGGGTGAGATCAGTAGGAATTCAGGTTTTAGAGCATTCAGCTTCAGGTGATTGCGTGTCAGCCAACTTTGTGTTTCTAGCAGGACTGAGTTGAGGGACTGGATATCTTCAGGGGAGGTGATCTTCAGGTACAGTTGTGCATCGTCCGCATACATATGATAGCAAATGCTGGAAGGTTTTAAAACTTCCGTCAGAGGCTTCATAAACAGGTTAAAGAGCATGGGGACAATGCTGAACCTTGAGGAACACCCAAGGTGGCTGGTGCAGGGTCCTTATTGATGATAAGGAGGATGCACCAAACATTTTTCGCACATTTAATCAGTCATTGTAACTTCAGAAAATTATCTTTCTTACATGTTACATAGTTTTTTTTTTAATCAGATCCTTCTAACTGCAGTATGAAATATTATTGTTTTTAATTCCACTTACATCATTATAACGTTATTCAGGTCACCGTTCAATTAGTTAGATAAATTATGCCAAGGCATGTTTTGGCACAAAGAGTTTACCATGCTGTGCTCCTTCTACATGCCATTGTAGGCCTTTTAATTTATCTGGACTTCTGGTATCCCTTTTACATGCAGCAACCTGTTATTTCTTTTAGTACTACAACTGGGTACATCTTTGAGAAGAACTAAGCCATGCTAGGAGGATAATTATTGAAATTACCAGGGGGCGCTGTATACCATAACTTACCTGCCGTGAGGGCAACGGCTTGTCCAGCATCGTCCAGCGCCGTGAGGGGAACGGCAGACCGGCATAGCTGAACACTTCCACCGGGGTCACTGAACTGCAACCCCCAGGTGCCCCGGCGGCCGAGTCGCGTCCCTGACGCTACCTTCGCGCCTGGAGGCGCCTGAAAAGCAGGGAGCGCCGAGCGCTCAGGGGGGCGCTGTATACCATAACTTACCTGCCGTGAGGGCAACGGCTTGTCCAGCATCGTCCAGCGCCGTGAGGGGAACGGCAGACCGGCATAGCTGAACACTTCCACCGGGGTCACTGAACTGCAACCCCCAGGTGCCCCGGCGGCCGAGTCGCGTCCTTGATGCTACCATCGCGCCTGGAGGCGCCTGAAAAGCAGGGAGCGCCGAGCGCTCAGGGGGGCGCTGTATACCATAACTTACCTGCCGTGAGGGCAACGGCTTGTCCAGCATCGTCCAGCGCCGTGAGGGGAACGGCAGACCGGCATAGCTGAACACTTCCACCGGGGTCACTGAACTGCAACCCACAGGCGCCCCGGCGGCCGAGTCGCGTCCCTGACGCTACCTTCGCTCCTGGAGGCGCCTGAAAAGCAGGGAACACCTCTCGCAACGCGAGTCGCGCGCGGGAGCGCACAGGGCGAAGCCCGGGCAAAGGGCGGGCCCTCTGTGGCCCTCAGAGGCCTGAGGAGACTGGACTGGGCCAGGGACTTTATATTACCTCTTCTGGACCTCTAACGTGCTATGAGCATGTAAGACATTTTACTCATTATTATCATGTTATTTTCGTTTGTTTTTTTGTGAGTGTTTAGACTTAAGGGTACTTGCGTGGAAGTTTAACATCATCACTGCTCATAATGTCTAAATCCAAAACTGACAAAGTGATGGTGGGCCCTGCTACTCTAGACAATTTCCTGGTTAGGAAAGTAAATCAGATCAATAATGATAGACGTGTATCTCTGGGGAAAGGCACTATGATAGGGGAATTATTATTCGAAAATTCCCCTATTAGTCTGACCCAAGACTGTGAAATTAACACGAGTGATGTCATCTCTACTGACCCTCCAGCGCCCATTTTAGTGAATGTCGAGGTTCATCCTGACTCACGGGCGCTGTCAAGTTCAGATATTGGTGTGCTGAATGAGACCCAACCTGAAACCAGGCCCCTGAGAACTTGTAGAACACTGTCTCAAAGGGAGAATGGGAAACATAATAACTCTAAGTCTAAAAAAAAGGATGGTAAGGCAATTAACAGTCCTGCTATAACAACCCCATTTGTATTCACGGGCACTAATGGTAATGGTAATGGTAATGGTGTCAATTTAAATCCTGACTTCCTTGCTTCACTTATAAAAAACTTAGAAGTTTCTTTAACAGCAAAAATGGAGGAGCTTATTAAACCATTAACCAATAAGATAGATAACCTAGTCAAGGAAGTGACAAGGCTGGGTGGTCTGTTATCGTCACAGAAGATTGTAACATCTAGTGGAAATGTACACTCTGGGGGGAAAGGGAGAGAAATTGCTGAAGTTAATGATACACGAAATAAGGGGAGGGGGAATATTGTTGTCGCAGTGGCCTCAGGGTCTGAAACACCTATTCGCCCGGATATCCCTGTGGCAACTGCCTCGCAGCCACAATCATCTACAAACCCCCAAAGCAGTAGAGCTCCCAGACCCCCGAGGTACAAGCGCTATCTAAATTTACCACCAGATTGTGCTCCGTTTGTGGCAGTACTGACTAATGTGCTCCTTGTGGCACTCATCCCGCATCTCCCTTTGATGAATCTCAAACCTCTTTGAAAAATAAGACAGTGGCATGGCTCAACAAAAACTGTGGTTTTCCCATTTCATATTCTGACCAGATAATGACAGTAAGGCGTGTAAACTAGGTGGGCCGTCTAAAAAGACTGGGTTCGGGGATTGTATAGTTGTAAATTTCAAACACCCCCAGCATGTGGCAACTGTCCTTCTGAGAGCTTCTGCACTGGTATATAATGTGAACAGTATCTGTGTACGCCCCCTGGGTTACTTTTATGCGCATTTGTGCAAACCTCTACCACAACAGAGTTTAACCAGGCGGGGGCTTGAACCTTATACTCCTGTCCAGGAGACTCAATTCCTTTATAACATCACTAATCCCTGTGGGTCAGGCGTACCCAATGGAACTTATAACAGGAGCCCCAGTGCTGGACACTATCAATATGGGTCGAACTTAAACACACAGAACAGGTATGAACTGTTATCCGGTCTTGAGCTTTGTGATTGACGGGGGGCACCTGCGGCTCAGGACACTGGGGCTACAGGTGAATCTATAAACTCAGATAACCCGGTGGGCATAATGCCAGGATGTCTTGCTGTCTCTTGGAATATTGCTGGTCTTGCGGCCAAAATGTCTGATGTAAATTGGGTGACTTACATTAAGCAATTTTCGATTATCTGTTTACAAGAGACCTGGGAGGTGGGCTGTAACCTCTTCTGAGAAGGGTATAAGGCCTTTTTGTGCCAGCCTTGCCATCATTGCGGGGTAGGCCCAAGGGGGGTCTTGTAATTTTTGTTTCCATACTAATACCCTGTGAAGTACGAAGAATTGAAGCACAACATACAGGTGTAATGGGCTTAACTCTAACTGGAGGTAATGTCCTTGTGGGCCTGGTGAATTTTTACAATGCTACCTATGATAGTGCAGGCAGGAATCACATTCATATATTAAATTCTATTGTCTCTAATTTTATGAAAAATGTGGGCCATAACCTCATGGTTATGAGGGACTTTAATCTGCATCCTTGTATAGATCCATTGCACAAGTGCTTACCAGAAATGACTTGTGAACGTGCGGACTGTCTCCATATGGAGCACACTAAGGAGGGGGAAATGTGCAATGACCTATTGAATGACTTTGACCTCTCTCTGGCTATGTCACTAAAGGACCCGCTATATTGCTTTGATACCCCTACCTTCAAAGGGCATGGAAGGGGTACCTTTATAGACCATATACTGGTCTCTCGGACGATGCAAACTTTTTTAGATTCTTTTTGCATTGTTCCTAGCGAATTCAGTGACCATAACCCTCTAACAATCTGTTTAAAATGTCCCTGGGTAAAAAAAGGTAATAAGATCATTAATCAAGGTAGATTGGGCACAACAGATGGGAGGAGGCGGTTAAAATGGTCTATGGTCTCTGCGGATATCCTTTAAAAGAACATCTCTGAAAGGTGTGCAGAGGATATTAAAGTCTGTACCAATGTGGGGGGTGAACCTAGGCTGGTTCTAGAGGCTTATCAAAATATTTCGGAGAAGGTGTCAGCGTTTCTATCTGTCCCTAATAAAACCCAGGTTAATATAGGCCCGAGATGGTTTAGCCATGACTGCACTAAAGCTGCTCGCAAACTGAGGCTTGCATTGTCAGCTTCCCCGAGGAATCGGGAGGTCGTAAAACTCTGTAGAAAGGAATATAAGGCTATTACTGTCGCTCGCAAGGAATTTCTGAGGAAAGAGGCCTGGGAGGAACTACTTGACCCCTCTACCATGAATAGCAGCACCAAATTCTGGGCACTGGTTAAAAAACCTTTTTTGACCGAGGACCCTGGAGATGGACTTGTCTGCTGCATAACCAAAGAAGAATGGGAAAGTCATTTTAAAAGTCTGTACTATTCAGAGGGTTCTGGAACCATGGCTGCTGCCCCCCATGATAGGGACAGCACTATTATTTTTGACAAAAGTGAGGTCTTGGCTGCTATAATGGGTCTCACTGCAAATAAAGCCCCAGGACCTGACGGAATACCACCGGATCTTTACAAATCTGATCCAGCTTTCTGGGCTCCCATTGTGGTTGCTGTATTTAATGCTGCGGCCATAGTGGGTTGCCCGGGAACGTGGGGACTGTCAACTATAGTTCCTGTCTTCAAGAAGGGAGATAGGGGAAGTGCTCTTTGTTACCGACCAATATCCCTAATTGATTCAATGGTTAAGATTATGGGGAGAGTTATACTTCAACGCCTAACAAGCTGGTCGAATGAAAATAACACCATGTCGATCTCTCAATATGGCTTTTGTGAAGGGCGCTCTACTATAACTCAGTGTCTCAACCTGTTTCTTATTCTGAATAAATATACTGTTGTACAGAAAGGAGTAATTCACCTTGCCTTCATGGATCTGTCCTCAGCCTTCGACTGTGTTAACAGAGGAAGGCTGTGGCAGACCATGAAGGATAAAGGTATTGATAGGGGGATCGTGGAGTTCCTAGCGGATCTGCATAATGAGAGCCAACGTGAGGTTCTCATCGACTGGGGAAACCACAGGAAGTTTTAGCATTAATAAAGGAGTACGTCAGGGGTGTATCCTGGCCCCTTTCCTTTTTAATTTCTATATAAATGATTTAGAGGCTGAATTACAAGAGGTAAAATCAGATTGTCCTAGAGCTGGTGCGAGGGGTATTCCTTTACTTTTATATGCCGACGATGCGGTTTTAATTTCACGAACAGAAATAGGTCTCCAGGCACTTTTGAATGCTTTTAATAATTTTATGTCCGATAGGGACCTTATGGTCAACAATTCTAAATCTTATATAATGCATGTTGGCCGTCAACCTAAAAAGAAGTTCACTTTTAAACTGAATGATGTTTTGATCCCCATCACCCAGACGTTCTCATATTTGGGTGTTTTATTCGATATGAAGCTTAGTTGGGCCCCACATTTGGCCAGGAAGAAGGGGGAAATGACTAGAGTAAATGCCTCCATCTTCAACGTTGCCTCTAAATTGGGGAAAAAGCCAAATGTGGCTATGATGAAATTATAGAACGCTAAATCCATAGCCACCGCAGTATACGGAAGCGAGATATGGGGCTACACAAATGGCGAACAACTACAAATAGTTGAAAATAATTTCTTAAAGCGTCTGGTATGTGTCCCAGGTAGCACACCAAATTTAGCTGCACATGAAGAGCTTGGTTGCCTGCATTTATCCGACATTGTTGGATTGAAACCACTGTTATGCTGTATAAAATTATGGCTAAGTGATGAAATTCCTTTAACCCACCAGATAGTGGAAGATCTTGTATCACTCGATCATGCAATGTGTGTACCCTGGCTTAAATATTTGAAGTCCCAATTTCTGAAGCTTGGTCGCCTGAACTTGTTTAATAACCCGAGGGATATAGTTAAGGGTGATGTTGCAGCAATTAAGAGAGCTTTTTTCATGGATTGTAACGCCCTAAGAGATGAAGTTGAGCTTTCGAAACCCAATGTTAGAAAGTATATCATGTTGAGAACCAGTGATTCTATGGAAATGTACCTAACATGCTCCTTTACCTCCCACGAGAAATTTTTGCTGACCCGGTTCAGGTTCAACATCTTTCATCATCTTTTAATTAGACCTAAGTCGGACATTTTTAAGAAACCTGCAGCTCCCTGTGGCTGCGACGGGAAGTCTCCACAGGATATGCTGCATTTTATATTTCTATGTACATTTTATGAATATCCCCGTAGGCGGTATCTTGTTACTCTTTTAAAGAAATTAAATTTTAATCAATTCAGACCCGCCCTTATGTACTTACAGCTGCTGCACTCTGATAGTGTCCTCCAGGTGCTAGAATTTTTAAAACTGACCATGAGACTAAGAAAATGTTTAGATGAGTAATTGTGAATCATTTGCAGCCCAATGCACTAATGCACTTTTTCTGTATGTGGGCACTACTTGCACTTTTTCTTGTATTGATTTTGTCTAGGCACTCTTTTAAGAAACATATGTGTTGTATGTAACTAAGATTGACTTTGTAATTATTGTGATGTTTTTAATATGAATTGTTTAATGTTGTGTACTTTTATGGATTGCAATATATCCGAAATAAAGTCAATTTGAATTGAATTGAATTGAAATTACCAATGACTCAGCAGCTATTGTGCGGCAAATAATTGGTGAACCCTCCTCTTTTCGTTTATACAAGGGTAAAAATAGTGTGATGGGCTGCTGTGTAGCAATCTCTTCCATCGGCAGTCGTCACTGTGACCCGGTTAAACCCACTGAACTACAATGGAAATCTCTTCCCTAGAACCACCACTTACTCCAGGAATATGATAGTGATTGGCGTTAGTAAGCAAGATGGATACCGTCAATACAAAACGAGCAACAAAGACTTGTCCAACTTGGCAGCCTCCAGGGATGTCCCTACTATCGTAGACGCAAGGTGTCCAATACTAGCTGCTGGTCAGCAGGACTCAATAAAAGGCATGGAGATGTGCAATCACAATCCAAAACGAGTGTGTGTTTTAGAATGCAATTCAGGTGAGCAAAGGCAGAATCTTTCACATTTCAAGACGGACATTAAACCTCACCTCTGTCCATTCAACTCAGGTTACCAAAATGTTATGAACTGTTTTAACCGCGAAATCCTGTTGAAAGTTAAACTTTATGTTTTTTAAACTTTTCATACTAGGAATATTTCATGTACCATAGCTTCAAGGAAAAATATGAGGTCGAAAAATATAATGAACCCTACCGCACTAGATATCTGCACAACAGTGCATCAGCCTACATAGACAGTTGACGTACCATAGTAAAACTTGTCTTATTGTAGTTGGCAATCTGGAAATAAGGAGGTTATCATTTTTAGGTTGAGCCTACGGCAGCGCGCATGCACTGCTCGCTCTGCGGGCACGCAGTAGTCAAGTAGGCTGTGGAAGCCTCACCTTCTCACCGCCCACATTTTTGCTGGTATCATTGTCCTAGGTAAATGCTGGTTCCTGATTGATAATGAGGCTTGTTAGTCCCTCCTTGTTACCGCCCTGTCACCATTTGTTAACTTTCATGAGGACTGGGTCTTTTTAGGGGTGGGGGAATTCTATCGCCCGACACCGAACCATGTTAATTTTTATGACGGGGAAGAAGATGCAATGTCTATTTTGTCAGACGGACAAGTTAGCATTAAATTACATAAATAATACAGTCTATGGGCACTCTGGGGCTCACAGCCATTCAGAAAGGCTGCCAGAGAACCTTTGGAGGCCTCTGATTGGCTAGCAGCCCATTACTGGGCGCTAACCGGTGATTGGTGTGTGTGTGGGGGGGGTAAAACTCAGTCCCAGCAAGTGGTACTCCCTGTCCGCCGTGAGGCTTACATTAAGGTATAAAATTAAGCAGTTAAGCGCATCTGAATAATACACCACTCGGTTTGGTCAGGCCTGCAATGGTCGCTTAGTTCCATCAGAGGGCAGTTATCCTCACTTTCAAGATGTTTAGAAGTAGAACAGGAGGGAGATGAAGGTGTTCCAATGCAGTTTCTTCAGCATAGTCTGGCGAGGTAAGGTCAACTGTCTGACGTGACTAGAAAAGACAGCACCGATCAGTCTGGGGGTCCCGACTCCCTTTGCACTCAGTGCCATGCCTTTACGTAGTCAGTTGTCTTCATTGAGCTGTAGTCTGCAGGCGACAGGCTAAACCATTTCATGCTCTCTTTACCAACAGGATAGTGGGAAAACGGGAAATACTTGCCCACATTCCAAGAGTTTCACGGAGTCAGACTGCCCACAGCTTTGGTCCTGCACTTGTTTCCTGCTTACTTTCCAGCTGGCAGCAAAGGCGGCTCACTGGTTCACCCTTTACCATGATGGCGGCCTATAATCTGCGCTCACTGGGAATGTGTCTGTACCTCTGTAGTGCAGTCGATCTCCTTTTGCTGTTCTAATCTAGAGGGTCTTTACCAAGAGTTGCAGCACAGCTCAACCCAGACTCTCCGGAGGTCTGGCAAAATTAAAAGGCTGCTGCTCTAGCCAGAGATAGGCATTAAGAGAGAGTAGCGCTTTGCAAAGAAGGACATACATTATGCTGTTATTCAGAAGAAGGTTGGGGGAGAGTAGCAAGGGATATGAATCAGTGTGGCTTGCAGGTTACAGGCACTGATTTCAGGTAACTCAGAGGGTTGAGTGTGTGCTGCAATGATCAGGTTGTAACAGACCTGCAAGTCACAAGTGCCAATGCCAGCAGTAACCTTTTGGGTTAATGGGGCAGTAGTGAACAGCCCAAGATAATATGTGTTTTACACTGCCGTTTTTATTACACAAATTTTCAATTTTGGGCACACAGAAAAATTGAAGTTTGTCCACAATTGCATGATTTTAAACCTGATTGAAACCAGAGCTAACATCCATGTCTCTAAATTCCAAGCTGCTTTAAGATGATTTTTTTCTGTGTGAAAAAATTCAGCTTATTCACTTTAGAAAAGTAGTTTCAGTTATGTGCCTTTACTGTCAAACTATTGTAAGTAAACAATTATTTACCACGCTGTCCCTTAAAGCTCTCTATCATGCTCTCCTTATTCTCTTTCCCGAATCTAGACAGGAAAGCCCACCAAATGGAAGCACCGTGACCATCAAGTGTGATGAATGTAATGGTATGCGTTGTAATGGTATGTGTTGTAAAGGTATAATGCGATGTAATGGAATGTGTTGTAGGTTTAGTTAAAAAAAAATTGTTGTAATGGCATGCAATGTAAATGTATGCATTGTAAAGGTTGTTGCGATGTAAAAACTGCGTTGTAAAGGCATGCGTTGTAAATGTATGTGTTGTAAAGTCATACATTCCCCTAAGAGTGACGTTTGGGAGGTGCAACTGTTGTATTCCACTTTAGGTGTCTGTATATAGGTTTTCCCGATACATGTCCTTATATAGGCACAATTCGCATTGCCCTTATATCGGCATAGGATCCCAGTCCTTATTTAGGCATTAGCCATGCTATCCAAACACAGGCATGGTCACCTACATCCGCCCACCCCAACGTCACAAAGAGTTCTTAGAAAACAGACCCTTAAGCTGTTGGGAGTTTCCCTAGCCTAGGACAAATGATTTCGCCAAGAACTCATTTATTATGCATGAACCGCTTTACCCTAAGGGTTCATTCATGACGTCTTCCTCTGCCCGACTTTACGTCGGAATGCAAACATTCCTAAGCCCCTTCCAGGTATAAATATGCCTTCGCTTACCATGGCAAACCACGGCTCGGCTCGGCTGCACAGCTCGATATGGCTCGCCACGGCAAGCAAGGAGGAGACCTCGACTTAGAGGAGCCTGTGTCCCGGCCTGACTCACTGACAAGACAGTGTCATCCCTGCTCACAGAGAATCCTGCTTCCAGTGTTCTGACTCCCTTCGCGGGGTGTTAGAGTTCCAGAACCGGATAGAGATTCCAACGTTTTTCATTCTTAAGGTATGGAGCTGACTAGAACCTAGAGGGACTCTTGGCATACAAAGTATAGCATACCATACTATAGACTACAGCACCTATTTCTTACCTTGTCCTACAGTTAGGTACACTGGGGTAGAACTAGTTAGAGAACGCATCTTATGAGTGCTCGCATTTTTAGCCTATGTTATTTTTCTATATGAATATATGTGTCATGGCTAGCGCAGTATTATTTCTTTCTACTGTTTACGCTGTACATAATATATCTTGCATACTGTCTTATGATTGCAACAGCACATATCTCTTACATGAGAGATAAGACTGTTCAATAAATCCTTTTTATTGAAAACGCCAGTCTATTCTTTTTGTGTAACTCTGCAGAAACTAAGCATGCACGATTAGCTGAGTGAAACTGTTATCTATTGTTTTCACGATTCTGAGAGTGTTCCGATTCTAAAGGAAAACAAAGTTGTCATGTTTACATGGTTGCCAAAAACTACTCCCTTTTTGTTTACAAGAAGTTTCTAGTGGCCTCTGAGTTAGCTGGCACACAAAATACTTAAGTTTAATATGCTCGATATGGGCATTGTGACCTCAGTCCTTTGCCAAAACCATAGTGTATATTATTCGAATGCACGGAGCCTATTAGGGAAATAGGAACTATACTACACAAGGAGGATACATTTTTTCATTTCTTTTTTTCACTTTTTCTATTTGTACAGCATTCTGCAGCACACAGAGGAAGAGGAAAGACCCTGGATTGAAAGGTTTTGTGCAGGTTGGTGTCCCTTGCAGCACAACATCAATCAACTCCTCAACACACTCACCCTTGCACCATGGTGCAAGGGTATCTGCATTGGCGCATGCCAGCCACTGTGCGCCAAAGTTGTGAAAAAGACACGGGGGCTTATTCATGTGTCTCTTCCAACTGTTTAACACCGCCGGTGCGTCATTTTCTTGACGTACTTGCAGCGTGAATTTTGCACCACGTTGTGCCATATTTACAAAGTGACGCATTTAGGCATATGCGTGACCTTGTAAAGCCCTGCGTCACATTATATCTTTGTCAAGTATGATGTATGCAGGGTGGGTGTTCCCACACAACAAAGCCTCATAGTAGTGGCACAGTGAAATCTATCAGATCTCACTGTGACAATTCTAGGACCCCAGTGAGTTAAAAAAAACATACGCCTGCCTCATGGCAGGTGTAAAGGTGACACTGTGCCATAGGGATAGGCTGGCCCATGCACTGCTAGAGTTGCGTCATGCTTGCGACACAACTGCAGCGCTGACAAATACGTCAGGATCGCAGACGTATCTGTCATTGATTACGAACTGGAGCGCCGTATAGTAAATACGACGCCTCCATGGTGTTGCAAGGGGGGCGCAGTGAAAAGCGTCCAATCACTATTTTATGGCAGCGATGCAACACTTGTCATGAATGGGGCCCAGGAATGCGCTCTATCTTATTGATAGGGCGCATTTCTGCCATTTTGTGTGGTGCCGGGCAGCGCAGCAATATTTCTTGTAGCGCTATCCAACACCCAAACATCTTATATGTGGATGCAAGTATTTGCACCAATTTTAATGCCAGCTATCTTCTGGCCTTAAAAAACTGCCTCTAATTGGATTTAGCTGCAGTTGTTTTGGGTTTATAGACGTATTGGGATTTACTTGGAAATGTTGCGTTGTGTGTTTTGCGGCAGATTTTCCATGGGAACACCTACCTTGCATTTCATTTTCATTAAGTCACGCTAACAGAAGTGGTGATATTGAAAAATCTTGTTTATGCTGGAAAATTGGCGCTAACTGGAGTTAATGGCAACTTGTACATACAGCGATAAAAAAAAGCTGCTGTAACAAAAATTGACTCTACGGCGATGTTAAGTTCTTGTAAATATGCCCCTTAATGCGATGAAAAGACAGAAACAACACAACCTAGTCCAGAAAGATACAAACATGTTATGATGAATAAAACAAACATCAAAAATGTGCAATGGGCAATTAGATGAGCTATGATTGACAATTTAGTAAAATAGAAGGCAGCCCGGGGAAGGAGCTCCCAGCCACAGCTCCCACCAGCTGCATCAACCAATCCCTGGCATGGCCCTGCTTGCCAAAATGTCACTCTGGAGTTACCGAGGTGCAGATCTTGCCAAGACCTTATTTGGCTGAGAGCTTGCATTACAATTTGCAAGGCCCAGTCTTTGAAGTAAAATAGAAAGAATTATAGGTAGACAGCCATTGGCAGTGAAGTGGATTGCTGCTGGATCGTGCCGTTGTGGGCCAGATGATGGCTTTTACTATCTGGCAACGATACTAAGTGGGGACAGCTTTCATCACTACAGGCAAAGAGCAGGCTGAAAACCACAGAGCCAAAAGAGCAGAGGACAAACACAGCAACACAGGAACAGACTCTGCCACCTTCCACCTTCCAAGCTGAACGTGCATGTAGAATTATGTACTATATGTAGCAATGTTATTATGATACAAGCATGTGTATTTAGCACCTCTGCCACTTAAACACAGCACTCCCAGCAGTCAGTGGGTTTGTGTGTTTATGGGGTCATCATTGTGTTATTGCTTGGATTAAAGGAATCACTACTTTGAGTTGGGCTTCTGAGGCGAGTGTTTGTGTCAAGGTGAAACAGCCTTAGGGCTTAGTCATCTGTGTACAGGGAGGGGAGTGATGTATAGTGTAGTGATGTGGAGTGGAGTGGAGGGGTGTAGAGTGGAGTGATGTAGAGTGGAGGGTGGTAGTTTAAAAATATGTTGCGTACAAATATATAAACTGTTTTATTTAAAAGCAGTCCCAGACATGGAGGTCTGCTGAGCCCAGCAGGCCACCATAAGTGGGAGGGCCAGCCATTCTCAATGGGGTCGCAAATTGAGAGTGCCTTATGAATATTGATGAGGCATGCAATTTGTGACCCCATTGGGAATCGTAAATAGTGTCTCTGACACTGTTGTACATGTCATTTTGTGAGTCGCAAATTAGGACTCGCAATTGAACGCAATTTTCGACACGCAAAGTAACATGGTTGTAAATCTGGCCTATAGTATTTCAATAGAAGGCGATAGGGCTGCCATAACTCACCAAACAAGTTTGGTCTCTGCCTTGCTGTGCTGCAATAGAGAGGCAAAGGATCATGGTCTGGAATGGGGTGTGTATTGTAGTGTGATTTGCAGGTGTGTTCACTACCCCAATGGACATCAACTGTGTTGTTTTTGTGTTCATCCAATTGCCACTGTACTGGTGCTTTGATGAGAGCGTATCATGACGGGCTACCCCCGTCAGGGAACTGCTGCAGTACAACTGTGTTCCTGTAATAGGCTTGGCGGGAAGACTTGGCTCTGACGGCGACGGAGTACACATCACCAACATTGCAGTCTGCCACACCGTTGGTGAGAACCACTGGTCAACACAGTCGGTGGTTCAGGCTGCATGCATCATGATACGGCAGGCAGGAGACTGCCAACTTGGAGAACCTTTAGGTACTGCTGCTGTGGCAGTACAGCAGTGAGACTGCCAAACTTGTAAACGGGCCCTTCATGGTAAAGTTTGTTTCCCATGCCATTGCTCTGTATGCTACTGCACTGTACATAACTGTACTAAGTTCTCTACATCACTGCACTGCACACAGCTGCTGTATATGCCACTGCAGTCTACACCACTATACAATGCTACACTGTATGCCACTCTACTCTAGTCTGCACAAGTCTACTCTACGCTGCGCCACTCTGCTATATGCCACAGCACTATATGCCACTTCAAGGCACTGTACTCCATCGCTGCACTCCATGCTACTGTACTTTACTATACACCACTGCAATCTATTGCACTCTACTGTACACCACTCTACTCTACATCACTCTGCTCTACCCCACTTCACTCCGCTCTATGCCCCTCTACTCCTTTCTACCCCACTCTGCTGCACTCTACTTTACGCCACTGCACTGTACATCACTTTACTCTTCTCTGCACTGCTCTACTCTACCCCACTTTACTCCATATCACTTTATAATGTGCCACTCTACTCTCTGACACTTTACTCCATTTCACTCTAGCCCATTTTTCTCTATGCCACTATATTGAGTAACACTCTATGTAATGTAATGTAAGGGACATTTCTACCGCGCAACTTTCACTCCAAGGAGTATCTTGGCGCCCGACCAACTCAGATGGAAGAGTTGTGAGAAGGGAGAAAGATGTCACTAATTTTCTGCACACACATTACACTAGGGTTCTAACGGTGGAATCAGGCAGGGAAAAAATCCAGGTTTTCAGTGCTTTTCTGAATGGGGCTTCCTGGAAAATTAATCGCAGTTGCGGAGGGAGTTTATTCCAGGCCTTTGTTCCTAGGGAAAAAAGGGATTTACCACCCTTTGTCATCAGCTTAAAGTGAGGAGGGGTGAGTAAATTCAGATGGGCAGATCTCAGACAGCGGGTTGGTTGGTGTCTTTTAAACCCATTATATAAATAGGTTGGGCCACGTTGATGGAAAGCCCTAAAGGTGATTAGAAGAATTTTGAACAGAATTCTTTTTCCTATTGGCAGCCAATGAAGGGTGTTTAAGGCTGCAGAGGCCGATGACCTACGAGGCAGGCGCAGTACCAGACGGGCTGTCGCATTTTGGACCATTTGCAATTTGTGGAGAACAGATTTATTTGCTCCAGCATAGAGTCCATTGCAATAGTCTAGCCTAGAGCTGATTAAGGCCACTGCGACAGTTTTCCTCGCTGGTAACGGAAGAAGATCGAAAAACTTCCTTAGTGCTTTGATGATCTGAAAGCACATACCTGCTACTGCCACGGCCTGGGGTTTAAAAGACAACTGGTGGTCAAATTTAATGCCTAAATTGCGGGCAGATATGATAGTATTAGGGGGCACTTCCGCCTCTGCAGGCCAGCAAGCTGTTGGGGAAAAAAGATTATTCTTACCTACAGGAAGGATTTCAGTTTTTCCGGTGTTGCATTTTAAATGGTTGATGTTCATCCACTTAAAGATTGCTGTGAGACAGTCCTTTAGCTCTTCCTCGGCACCAGGCCGCTCCCTATCCAACTCCAGTATCAATTGGGTATCGTCAGCGTATGAAATAGAGCTGATATTGAATGACATAATCAGCTTCATCAGGGGCACCATATAAAGATTGAAAAGGACAGGGCTCAAACTAGAGCCCTGAGGAACCCCTGACCTGACTTCTTTTACCTCAGATTGATATGGGCCAAGCACTGTTATTTGGCGTCTGTTGGTAAGGAAGTTCCTACACCATGCCAAAACCTGTCCTCCTATCCCTGCGGCAGCCATACGGTCCACTAAGATGGTGTGTGAAACCGTATCAAAGGCTGCCGACAGGTCTAATAGAATAAGGACAGCCTTATTTCCCCGATCCATTGCTGCCCTTAATGTTTCAGCGGTAAAAAGTAGGGCAGATTCGGTAGAATGTTCTGACCGAAATCCTGACTGATTAGGGTGGAGAACGTTATTCTTCTCCAGGAAGTTGGTAAGTTGGTTATTGACAACCTTTTCAGTCAGTTTGGATAGGATGGGTAACAGGGAAATCGGGCGTAGGTTGGCAAGAGTAGTAGGATCGGCAATGGCTTTTTTTTGGAGTGGCTTAACAGCGGCAAGTTTCCATTCGTTAGGGATAGTTGCCGTCTCTAAAGAGGAGTTAATGATCCGATTGATCATTGGGTTCACCATATCAATTAAAAGATGCAACACCGGAGGGGGGCAGGGATCGAAAGGGGATCCTGATTTACTGGCTGAAATCAGTGCAGCAGTTTCCTCCAAGGATACTGGCACAAAGTTATCAAAACAGGAAGAAGATGTCGTGTTCACTGTAACTTCGACCATCGACGTAGTGGCAGGTATTGGTGGGAAGGTATTAGTAATGTCAAGGATTTTATTCACGAAGTAGTCAGATATCGCATTGCATAACTCTTGTGAGGGAGGAATTTCCTGCGATAGAGCTGAAGGGTCCATGAATTCCTTAACAATCTTAAATATGGTCTTTTGTTCCTGACCTGCTAAAGCTATGGCCTGAAGATAGTAGGTTTTTTTTGCCATCTTGATACCTATATGGTACTTCCGCCTTGCTGTTATGTAGACCTTGCGAGCATCAATGTCGTAATTTCTACGCCACCTGCGTTCAAGAGTTTTAACATCACCTAGTTCGAGTTTTAGAGTTGTCGAAAACCATGGAGCATTCTTTTTTCTAGGATTCAAATTCTGCTTTCTAGACGTTTTTAGCAGAGAACCCGCTCCAGTAATCCAGTTGCATAGATTTTGATTGTCTGTTAAGGTATTGCCAGTCATGACTGGCGTACTGTCATTAAGTTTTTGTATAACATCAGGCCTGTTGGCTAATGCCTTCCAGTCTGTAATAATGTTAGTGTTGAGACAATTTTTACCTTTTGTAAAAGTTGTACTAGGTTTCAAAACTCCAGATATATTAAAAGGGATGAAGTAATGGTCTGTCCACAATTGGGGGTGAGAAGGTTTGATCATCAGGTTCTGATAATTTGAGCAGACACAGTCTAAAAGGTGTCCTGCCTGGTGGGTGGGTTCACGGTTTCTAAGGGTAAGGCCCAACACTTCCACTATGTCCATGAAGCAATTCACCCCTAGGGCACTGGGGGACTCAAGATGCATGTTGAGATCACCCAACAGCGAGAAATTAGAGAACCTAAGTGTTAGGTCACTCAACACGTCCCCTACTGAGTCCAAGAACTTAGCGGGGGGGCCTGGTGGGCGATATATCAAAGCCCCAGAGAAAACAAAGGTGTCGTGTATTTTCAGAGAAAAGGCTAGTGCTTCAGCCTCTTTTATGTCCTTTATTTCTTGGATAGAACACTTGAAGGTATTTCGAAAAATGATAGCAAGACCTCCGCCTCTTTTGTCAGGTCTATCCTGCCGCAGAATACGAAAGTTAGGAGGAAGGGCAATGGCAACGTCCGGATTACACCACGGCTTAAGCCATGTTTCTGTAATTAGTAGCCAATCCAAGTGTGATTCTGTAATAAGATCACATATATTTTGGGCATTCTTCGCTAAAGAGCGAGCATTAATTAGTCCGCCCCGTATTAATACGTTTCCTATGGGTGTTTCCAGCGCCGGCTCAGGAGATAAGGTCCTGTGACACTGAGCATAGCAGGAAAGGACCTGCCAGCTGGGGGGCGATGTACCACAATTACAGGATGTTTGGGGCTCTTGAAATGATAGTAGGAAGTCACGTGACATACCTGGAGCCATGGTGTCCGGATGAGCGGCGACCCTACTATAATCAGAGTCTCCCGCCTCTCGCGCCTCCTTAGCGCTGACGGGCGCAGACGGGCAGACTCTGGCTTGACTCAGGCGCGAGTCAGGCGCTTCCGCTGCGCGTCACCGCTGCGCGGGAGGGTGTGAGCTTTAAATACAGGCTCACCTGATGTCACGCAGAGCACTAGAGCGCTCTGACAGGTGGCCCACTGAATCCAATGGCAGTCCCAAGATGGCGGCCGGGCGCCTCGAGCAGCACTGATTGAGCACTATAATCCGCTCTAAAAGCGGTGGGGGCACGTTTTAACTGCGGGTATGTGGGCAGAAAGGTGGGGATTAAAATACACAGTTACAATTTTAAGTTTTAAAACAAAATGTAAAAACGAAAAATTATTTTTTTTAAAAGTTGCCACACTGCGCGCCTAGACACACACTAGCAGTAATGCGCGTTTTTCAAAAAGAACAGCTTCCCTAAGGTCGAGCTCCACCAGGTGCTCGCCTTAAATACAGGCTCACCTGATGTCACGCAGAGCACTAGAGCGCTCTGACAGGTGGCCCACTGAATCCAATGGCAGTCCCAAGATGGCGGCCGGGCGCCTCGAGCAGCACTGATTGAGCACTATAATCCGCTCTAAAAGCGGTGGGGGCACGTTTTAACTGCGGGTATGTGGGCAGAAAGGTGGGGATTAAAATACACAGTTACAATTTTAAGTTTTAAAACAAAATGTAAAAACGAAAAATTATTTTTAAAAAGTTGCCACACTGCGCGCCTAGACACACACTAGCAGTAATGCGCGTTTTTCAAAAAGAACAGCTTCCCTAAGCTCTACTTTAAGCCACTCTACTCTACCCCACGTCCCTCTACCCCATTACACTGAATTCCACTTCACTCTATGACACTTTACGCCACTCTACTGTAGGCAACTGCACTGTATGCCACTCTATTGTACTCCACTGCAAGCCACTGTACCCCACACTACTCAACTGTACTCTACTCCAATCCACTGAACTCTTTGCCACTGTACTCTACTTTGCACCGCTGCACTGTTCAACACTCTACTGTGTGCTACTTTACACCTCTCAACTCTGCCCCACTTCACTGTACCCCAATTGACTCTATGCCACTCTACTCTACTCTGCATCACTCTACTCTACACAACTGCACTCTAAGCCTTCTGTACTCTATTCAGCACCGCTTCACTCTACCTCACTTCACTCTACTCCAGTCTACTATATGCCACTGTACTCTTTGCCACTATAGTCTATGCCCCTCAAAGCCACTGTAACTCACTCCACTCTATGCCACTCTATTCCACTCTACACCCCTCCACACCACTCTACAAGACTGCACTGAATGCCACTCTACTCTATGCCGCTTTACTCTGCTCTGCACCATTCTACTCTATGGCACCCCACTCTAACCTGCTGCATTCTTCTCTGCATGACTGTACTCTACATCACTCTCCTCGACGCCACTCTACTCTACTACACTGCACTCTATCCAGCTCTAAGCCACTGCACTCTACTCTAACCTACACCACTCTCCACCACTCCACACGACTTCACTGTATGCCACTCTACTCTATGCTACTCTACTCAATGCCACACTACTCTCCACAACTTCACTCCTTGCCACTCTATTCCGCCACTGTACTCTCCTCACGCCACACCACTTTACTACACTTCCCACTACACCGCTCTATCCTATATCACTCAACTCTATGCCACTCCAAGCTACTGTACTCCACTCTCTCTACTGTACGCCATTCTACACCACTATATGCTACTGCTCTCTACATCACTGTACTGTATGCCACTCTAATTTATGCCACTCTACTCTAATATGCACCACTTTATTGTATGTTACAATACTCTATGCCATTCGACTGTACACCACCTAACTCTATGACACTACACTCTATTCCGCTGAACTACCCTCTGAACAACTCTACACAATTTCCCTCTTAACCACTCTACTGTATGCCACTTTCTCTTTCCCACTTCACTCTACCTCGCTTCGCTCTAAGCCTCTATAGTCTACATCACTATACTTTACGCCACTCTGCTGTACTCCACTTTACTCTACCCCATTTCACTCTACTCCATTCTATTGTACACCATTTTACTCTATGCCACACTACTGTACGCCACTCCAAGCCACTGTACTCCTCTCCATTCTACGCCACTCTACTCAACTGTACTCTACTCCACTCCACTCTATGCCACTGCACTCTACGTTGCACCACTGCACTTTACAACACTCTACTGCCTGCTACTCTACACCACTCTACCCCACTTCACTGTACCTCAATTAACTCTATACCACTCTACTTTACTCTGCATCACTTTACTCTACACCACCACACTCTAAGCCTTCTGCACTCAGCACCACTGTACTCTACACCATGCTACTCTACTACACTTCACTCTATGCTACTCTACTGTATGCCACTCTAGTCTATGCCACTCCAAGCCCTTTTACTCTACTCCGCACCACTCTACTCCACTCTACACCCCTCCACACCACTTTTTACAACTTCACTGTATGCCACTCTACTCTAAGCCACTCTACTCTCGCCCTCTTCACTCTGCCCCACTTCAATATACCTCACTCTAATCTATGCCACTGTACTCTACTCTGCTCTACTCTACTTACACAACTGCATTCTATGCCACTCTCCTGCATGCCACTCACTGTACCCCACTGTACCCCACTTCACTCTACCCCCACTTTACCTCACTTCACTATACCCCACTTCACTCTACACCACTCTGCATCACTCGAATCTACGCCACATTACTCTACTCTGCACCACTCTAATGTAAGCAAACTGCACTCTATGCCACTGTATTCTACTATACTGTATGCCACTTTACTTTACTCCACTCCACTCTGCCCCACTGTACTGTATGCCACTGTACTCTACACCACTCTACTTAACTCCACTCTACTGTATCCCAGCTCAACCTAACCCAATTGACTATCTCCCAGTTCACTCTACTCTAAGCCACTATACTCTACCCACTTCACTCTACCCCATTTCAATCTCCCCCACTTCACTTCACTCTACTCCACTATACTCTATACCACTCCACGCTACTCTGCCCCACTTCAGTGTATCCCACTTCACTCTACACTACTGTACTATATGCCCTCTACTCACTGCCATTCCATTCCACCCCACTTCACTCTATGCCACTCTACTCTATGCCAGTCTACTCTACCCCACTTCACTTCATTCTACTGCAGTCTATGCCACCTTTCTCTATGCCACTCTACTCAACCCAGTCTCCGAGCCACTCTACTTCACTCCATTCCATGGCACTCTACTCCACTCATCTCCAGTCCACTCTACGGCAACTCCACCCCCCCCCCCATTCCACTGCACTGTAAGCCACTGTACTGTAGAGCATGCTACTCTATTCTACAATACTCTACTCTATGCTACTGCACTGTATGCCACTCTACTTTACTCCATACCATTCCATTGTATGCCACCGCACTCTACACAACGGCACTTTGCACAACTCTACTCTGCACCACTCTGCTATATGCCACTACACTCAATGGCACTCCCCTCTATGCCACTGCACTCTGTTCTATGCCACTGCACTCTATGCCACTTTACTCTACTTTGCACAACTTAACCCTAGGCCACCGCACTCTATGCTTTTGACCTCCACGCTACTGCGGTATACATCCATGACCTCTATGCCATTGCACTCTACTGCACTTTACTCTTGTCCATTGTACTCCATGCTATGCTAATCTACTCCACTGTAGTCTACTCCACTGCACTCTATGCAACTGCACTCCACTCTGCACCATTGCACTCAATGCAAGTCTACTGTACACCTCTCTACTCTACACCACTGTAGTCTACCCCACTTCACTCTGTGCATTATATGCCACACTATTCTATTCTGCAGCACTCTACTCTACTGCACGTTACGCTAATGCACCCCTTCACACCACTGCACTCATTGCCACTCTACTCTGCTCCACTCTAATGTATGGCACTCCAAGCCACTCTACTATACCTCACTGTACGCAACTATACTCCAATCTACTCTACTGCCCTCTAGGCCACTCCACAACACTCTATGCCATGTCAAACCACTCTATGCCTCTGCATGAGAAATTCAGAGAAAGTCCGCCAACTACTCAAATACAAAAATAAACATTCCCTATAAAAATATTAATAACAAAATAAACAACGTTTCATGATTAACAAACAAATAAAATAGAAATTCAAGGAAAAAACACAAAGGTTGAAGACAAGTTATAGTTAGGAAAATTGTATTTATTATTTCTCTTGGAAAAATAACTTAAACTACACAAACCTTAGAAACGAAAACGTTATTGTTGTAACTTAAAGTTATAATTTCTGCCAAACCTAAAACTTTCTACAACTCATGGACCTTTGTACAGAATGTTGTAAACTCCCTAGACAGAACAAATCAACTATAATGTGTGCCTCCACCATGCACTGCTTATATCCTTTCATATTACATCACTAATAGCATGTTCAATTATGGCATTCAGAACAACACTCTTGTTATCTTAAATGACATAATTTATACGAACACTGTGAATGCTACAGGGACATTTGCACTTTGCTAAATAAATAACAGTGTTGCACCACATGCAAGTGAGCGCAGTTTTATTTCGTCTTAGGTGGATCATTGTGGAATTGTATAATACGGGCATCTCTAAACTCTACCACGTTCCGCCTCAGTTTATGGATACAGGAATGTTAGAAACCACGTGGAGTAAAAAAATATATTACCTACTGGCGGTCGGCATTTTTTGATTCGCTAATTACTTTGGCACGTTTGAGGAATCTCCCCCCAAAAAAGTCTATCCAGGTCAACTCCTTTCCTGAAAGTTTGGGGGGGATTCGTCCAGCGGGAGCTGAGAAAAAAGGGGGGTCCCAAAACACATTTTCCCTATGTTCATTTCAAAAGGAAATTTTGCGACGAGTTACAGCCAAAACTACTGAACGGAATTACCCCAAATTCGGCACAAAGGTAATGCTTGGATCAGAAAGCGACCTTTTTTTAAATGGTTTAAATTCGTTCAGTAGTTTTTGAGAAATTAGACAAATAATAGTCTTGATATCTGAGCCTAAGTCCCATGCACGAGCTTCACTGTGATTGGCTGTCAACACTCCAAACCAGGAAGTGTTGGCAGTCATCTTGTGGGGAGTCGCCAGAAAACAGAGAAACAAAGGTATAAAACAAGAGAAGGGAGCAGGGTAGAAACACCCTGACCCCCTAGGCCTGCTCAGGGGGTCCTAGAAGGACCCCCAGGGCCACAAAAATGATTTTTTTTATTTCGGCACGTTTGCACAGTGGTGCAGGGAGGGGGCGGGGTCTGACAAAGCAAGTGTGCAAATGCACCCCCTGGCGAAAAACCTCACCAGGTACCTTCAGTATGCACAAGGAGCTGCATTGCAGAGGTGTTGAGAGGCCATGCCCCTTTTTACACATCTCTGCAACGCAGCTCTGTGGCGCTTACTGTAGGTAGCTGGTGGGCTAGTTTGTCCCACAGGACCCTCAGGACTCATGAGGACTTAATCCCCCAATTCACAACGCACCAGGGGGTGCATTTGCACAGTGGTGCAGGGAGGGGGCGTGGCCTGTTGTGACAAGTGTGCAAACGCGCCCTGTGGCGTGTTTTAAATTGGGGGATTAAGTCCCCTTGAACCCTGAGGGTCCTTGGGGCCAACTAGCCCACCAGGTACCTCCAGTAAGCGCCAGGGAGCTGCGTTGCAGAGAGGTGGTCCAAGGCTACGCCCCCTTTTTACACCACTCTGCAATGCAGCATTGTGGGGCTTACTGGAGGTAACTGGTGGGCTAGTTGGCCCACAGCGACCATCAGGACTCAAGGGGACTTAATCCCCCAACTTACAACGCACCAGGGGTGAGTATGCACAGTGGTGCAGGGAGGGGGCATGGCCTGATGTGTCAAGTGTGCAAACGCGCCCTGTGGCACGTTTTAAGTTAGAGGATGAAATCCCGAGGGTCCCTGGGTGCCAACTAGCCCACTAGGTACCTCCAATATACACCACGGAGCTGCGATGCAGAGGAGTGAAAAGGGGCATGGCCTCAGACCAACTCTCTGCAACGCAGCTCTGTGGCGCTCACTGGAGGTACCTGGTGGGCTAGTTGGCCACCAGGGACCCTCAGGATTCAAAGGGAATTAATCTCCTAAATTAAAACCCACCAGGAGGTGCGTTTGCACAGTGGTGAAGGGCGGGGCCTGATATGACATGTGTATACTCATACAATCACTCTGCCAAAACCCAAACACTTATAAATTCACCATGCACTCTCCTTACAGCACTCTAATCATCCAGTCACTACCCATGCATTCATGCAATGACTCATGCACTAACTCATGCACTGCTACAATACCCTGAGCAGTACCCATGCTGTCCAGCCATCGCCCTGTCACTACCCATGCACTCCTCCGATCACCCAGCGAGCATCATGTACTTATCCAATCACTCTACCAAAACCCAGGCACTTATAAATTCACCATACACTGTCTTTGCAGTATTCTAAACATCCAATCAGTACCCATGTACTTATGCAATGACCCAGGCACTAACACTTGCACTGCTACATTCCCCTGTGTACTACCCATGCAGACCTCTAACCACCTACACAGTAGTGATTCGCTCCTCCAATTATCCAGGCTGTACCCATGCACTCCAGAATTTCCCTCTGTCAATACCCATGCACTCCTCAAATCAGCCATCCAGCATCATGTACTTATCCAATCACTCCGTCAAAACCCAAGCAGTTATAAAATCACCATGCACTGTCCTTGCAGCGCTCTAATCATCCAGTCACCACCCATGTACTCATGCAATAACCCAGGCACTAACTCATGGCAAATACAGAAGAGGTCATGCTAATCACAGGGGTACCCCCAACACATAGTGTTCCGTTGTGTATGTAGGTGTTTTCACTGTATTCTAAGTGTCTTTTAGCATAGCACTGGCTCCAGTCCTTTTTTAGTCAGAGTCAGTTACCACCAGTACCCGTCAGTAAAAAGTTGAGGGCACAGGAGGGCTTTTTGCTCCTCTGTTGGTTCTTTCTGCATATCTCTTGCTTCTTCCTGCACTTTTGTTTGTCGTCTGGACTTCTGATGACTCTTTCAGCTTTTGTCTTGCTTCTTTCTGCGCTTTTCTTCCTCTTTCTTCACATGTCCTACCTTTGTAGGCATAGTTAGAAATGAGCATTTAAAAAGCCATTGAAATTCACTGAAAAAACCATAAGTTTCAGGCACGTTATAGTTAGAAATTAGCATTTAAAAAACCCTTGAAATTCACTGAAAAAACCTTAAGTTTCAGAGACCTTATAGTTACAAATTAGCATTCAAAAAACCTTTGAAATTCACTGAAAAAAACCATAGGTTTCAGGGACGTTATAGGTAGTTGGTCATTTCACTCGTACAAAACCATAGAAATTCCGCCGTTACAGTTAGTTGAGCTAACTATAACTCACGCCCCCACAATGCAGTGCTGATGACGTCACATGTTACATCATTCATGACATGGCCAGTAACATCACTGATGACATCACTGATTACATCATCCACGTGAAAATCTGATGCACATCCTCACAGTCTAATATAACCTTTGATACACCCAATGTAAAATACAGACTACCATTTTCGAAATCACACACCAATACCAGTTACTACATATAAACTCACTGATTCATAGGTCTACACACACATCCACTCATTCATACATACAGTCACTCATCAATACAACACTATCATATGCACTCATATACCTATAAAGACACTCAGACAGCGCCAATCATTCGTAGAGTTACTCACACACCTAGTCAGTCATGCAAAGAATCAATCACACATCCATTTACTGACCTATAGAGTTATACACACAGCAGATCACTTATTCAAACAGAAACAAACACATAATTACTCTATCACACAATCACTGATAGAAGTAAACACTCATCTATACAGCCACTCTCACAATCACTGACTCTCACATATAGTCATTTACATACTCCAACTCTCACATACACTACCTTTTACATTTGTAGTTACTTGGACATTTACCACTGAGACATCCATTCACTCAGTAACACACCCATACACACACTGACCCACCCATACAGCTGTTCCACAAGCACTATTGTACCCATACAGTCAGTGAATCAATCACTCAAACATGTATTCACAGAATCACACACCTCCCATGCACGCACACACACACTCAGGCACCCATAAAAATACTCTGCCAACCAATCAATAACCCATTTAGACACTCATGTAGCTACTAACCAACCCATGGAGCACCTTATACAACAGCAGACAGACTGATACAGACATTCACGCAGTTTAATCACTAACCCATGTATTCAATAAGACACATGTAATAACTCACTTAAACAGTCAGTGACGCACCTACTCAATCCTCCATCTAAACACTTACACACCCACTCATTCTTCAATACACCTTGGCATATATATAATACATATTCAAACTTTATAGAAACACACAGTCACTAGATGATGTCATCAGTGATGTCATTTGAGATGTCATCAGTGATGTTTTGGTGTGTTATGTTATCGTGTCTTATAAAGCGCAACAGCTGCCCCAGCAAAAGGGCGTCCCGGCACTAGTACAGGAAAGACTGACAAGGCAAAAAGCAGGTATGGACTAAGATGAAGGGAAGAGATAAGTCTTAATGGCCTTTCTAAATTCTAAGTAATTGTCAAGGCCACGGATCTGCACAGGGAGTGTGTTCCAAAGAGTGGCGGCTCTATAGCGAAAAGATGGCACTGACCATGTCATGAATGATGTAATATGTGACATCATCAGCAGTGCATTGCAAGTCGCGAGTTATAGTTAGCTCAACTAACTATAACAACAGAATTTCTATGATTTGTACGAGTGAAATGTCCAACTAACTATAACGTCCCTGAAACATATGGTTTTTCAGTGAATATATATATAAAGAGAGAGAGAAAGAAAGAGAGAGAGAGAGAGAGAGAAAGATAGATAGATAGATAGATAGATAGATAGATAGATAGATAGATAGATAGATAGATAGATAGATAGATAGATAGATAGATAGATAGATAGATAGATAGATAGATAGATCTAAATACAGAAATATATATGTATATATATATGCGGTTAGGTTCCGTGTAAGTAATAAAAAATATATTCTTGCACAAGCATGTTGGAGTTCTCACTTTTCTTTTGACTTCGGACGTAATTTGGGAGAAATAAATAAAAGGTAACTATAACTCGTGCCCCCCCAATTCACAGTTTTCTCATCAATAATTTCACTGCCAATGTTGCAGTGATATTATCAATGATGTCATCATAAAAGATGTCATGAGTGTGAATATGTGGGGTAATTAGCAGTGTATGGCGAAGCTGTGAGTTATAGTTTACTTAGGGCACTAGTTATAGTTACCTGAGATGACTATAACTGCTGACTTTCTATGGTTTTGTGTGTGTGAAATCTAAACCTAACTATAAGGCCCATGAAACCTTTGCCTTGTTCAGTGAATTTCTAAGGCTTTTTACATAATATTTCCTAACTATAATTTGCCTGTAACCTTTGTTTTTTTTAGTGAAGTTCTATTTTTTTTCCTGCTATTTCCCAATTATAACCGCTGCAACCTGGGTGTGTGAGGATGTGTGTGAGTGATTGTGTGGATGTGTAAGAGGCTGTGTGAGTGTGGGGTAGGTGTGTGTGAGCGTGAGTGACTGGCTGTGTGGGTCTGTGAGTGGGTGTGAAGGGGCTTTGTGGGTGTGTAAGTAGGTGTGTAAATGTCTATGTGGGTGTGGAGTGGTTTTGAGGGTCTGTGAGTGAGCGTGTGAGTGATTGTGTGGGTAAGTAAGTGGGTTTGTGAAAACTGTGTGAGTCTGTGAGTGAGTGTGTGAGTGGTTGTGTAAGTGGGTGTGGGAGTGTGTGACTAGGTATGTGGAAGTGTATGTTTTTTTTTATTGGGGTCTGGTTCTACGGATCCACTCAAATCTACCCGTATCGGGGAGGGTCCGGGGAGGATCTATAGATCCTCATGTGCTAAAAAAAAAAAAAAGGGTTTTGAACAATTACTTGCCCATGAGGGGTCCCTCACAGACCCCTCCATTAGCCCCATGGGATCAGGATGCCTCTACCCTGGCCCCTTCTATCACATTTTACCTTTATTTTTCCCGATGGGAATCGAATCCCGATTAACAAAATGGCATTTCTGTTGGCACGTGGATTTGCTAATCCAAAGAGGATCCGTGTCCTTAGATATACAAATTTGGATTTCATTTAATATCTCAAAAACTACTGAATAGATTTACACTAGATAACAATGTGTTCTTTCTGGACCAAGAGCTACCTTTCTGCCAAATTTAGTGTCATTCAGTCCACGGTCTGGGCTGAAGTCTTGTTTAAAATCTCTATGTAAATCAACATGGGAAAACACTTTTTGTGACCCCCTTTTTTTCTTGCTCCCTCTTGATGGATCGTCCCAAAACTTTCCATGCACACCGGGGCACTTTTTTTGTAAAAGTTTGTGAAGATTTGTCAATCGGCGTCAAAGATCTAAGGAAGTTAAAAAAAAATCTTTCTATGGAAACATGGTCCTAACTATAACTACCTATTGGCAGCCACCAGACTGCATGATTATAAGGCTGCGCTGTAAAAGATGCATTGTAAAAGTGACATACACCCTCTAGAGTTATTGTGCAGCTGATGAAAACAGTAGTGGCACTGGCCAAACATTAATACGAGGGCTGGACTGGGAACCAAAATCAGCCCAGAAAAAAGCTTCATGTTAACTGACTTCTAAATTTGCAAGCTTAGTAGACTCTCTTGAGAAGAGGGCGGTTTAGGAAAAGTGACTGATGAAGATACTTTGCTAAATAAATTGGCTACAATAGTATATGGTTTGTAGCCAGCTCTATAAGGTGAGCTAATTAACAATTCCAACATTCCTGAGTCCCTTCGATGCTAAGTAATCATGAAGGTGTCAATAAATAATGTTAATCATTACAAAATACCGGTTCGCAGCAGGAAAATACATCCTTGCCACAGAATCAGTGCCTATGTGACAAAATTCTACACTGCAATGAAAAGGGATCTCTGTACTAACTGCTCTCTTAACCTGACATCTCCATCGGTTGTCAAAATAATGCTGTAGTTTGCCATGAACCATAACTGACAACCCAGTACGGACAGATAAACAGAGCACTCATAATACAGATATACTCTGACCTACTTTCACAGATTTCCTACTACACAGACATCAAAAGGTTCTCACACACTAAAAGAGGCAACAGGTGCATCTCAAAGCTGAAGGGGTCAAATATCCAACCTGAACTGCATCAAGCAAGTGGGGTAGGCTTGTATTTTTATAGGAGAGATTGTTGTGGAGGTCAGCGGTGGATCCTTGGCTAAGGCAGAGGAGCGCCGCCCCAATGCTCTGTGAGCAGTTCAAAAAAGGTAAAATAAAATGATAATAAAGCAATGTTATCATTTCATTTTTCTGTCCTGGCTCAGCTGGTTTACATTTTAGTTTAGGTTGGGGCTATGCTGTCACAGGAGCAGGGGGTAGTAGTGAGTACTAAGTGTGCATGATGGTTTTGCGGGCCATATTGGGCCAGCCAAACAGTCATGCGCACTTAACATGTGCTCTACTCAGGCTATATTGCATAGCATGGTTGGAGAACATACACAGGCTCCCAGTACCTGTCTGAGTGGCGAATCACAGTGAACAGACCAATCATGATGCTGCTGTCATGCTGGTGACGTTTACAAAAAAACAAGGGAACCCAAAAGGTATGCCATAGGGACCTTGGGCAGTATCATATTATACAAGACAGTGGTCCCTACTCATGGGAAAATGGTGTACAGAACCGATAATCATACACCTGATAAGTGTTATGTCTTTTGTCCAGCCGGACAAGGAATTTATTTTAGCATTATAATTGATAAAACAGCATGAACAACTTAATAACAAGTGGGCACAGCCGTGACCCACAACATTCAAGACAAAACAACGACAAGAATGGCCAAAAGGGCAAAGCAAAAATCCGTCTGTGTACTTGTAGTCAGTGTTACAGACACAAATTATTGTAACCACACCATTGCATTTTACAGTATTTCAATGTCATATTGCATAAGGTTTTTTTTGGTCCTTTCATTTTTCTGTCCTGGCTCAGCTGGTTTACATTTTAGTTTAGGGTGGGGCTATGCTGTCACAGGAGCAGGGGGGAGTAGTGAGTACTAAGTGTGCATGATGGTTTTGCGGGCCATATTGGGCCAGCCAAACAGTCATGCGCACTTAACATGTTCTCTACTCAGGCTATATTGCATAGCATGGTTGGAGAACATACACAGGCTCCCAGTACCTGTCTGAGTGGGGAATCACGGTGAACAGACCAATCATGATGTTGCTGTCATGCTGGTGACAGCAGCGTCGTGATTGGCTTAGGGGAGTCTCGGAGCCTGTGTGCTTCCTGCTTCTGGAGTTGACTGAAGAAGATCAAAAGTCAGAGGCCGGTGGGACATCCTGCAGGATGTCTCATTTGCAGGCTAGCCAAGATGTGCCATGGAGATAGAATGAGAGGGATGTCACAGGACTCAGACTCCTAGTGACAGTTAATGAGGAGCAGCTGTCGTGGGAGGATGCGACCTTTCATCGGTAGATGGGACCTTTCATCTTCGACATTAAACTTCAACTTGAACCTTTTGTTTGCCTCAAGGAGTCTCTTTATTACACTGGTGACGAGCGGAGGTTACTGACCCCATGCAAGTTCAAAGTCATCTGAAGTAACAAGCTACATTCAACATTGAAGATACTTAGGGTCCCAACACCAAGCGATTCCTTTCTGCAGTGGAAAGAGCCAGCCAGGGAAAGGCCTCTCATCCACCACATGACTTCAAGCTTTGTGGCAAGTAACCTTTAATTTATTTGACTATTCTGTGGCTTTGAACTGTTTTAACACGTTTCACCACCGCTGCGCATAAATACCGTCATGAGAACGCCACACTCCCCACCTTATTCTTGTTATCCTGCATGTCATTTACCTGCTTCATTCCATGTATTGTTCACGATCTGACCTGCACTTGACAGTGAGGCGCTTGTCACGGTTCTTACAGGAAGACAACACCACATTACGCTGGCGCCGACTCCATCTTGCGGTTTTGTGCTATTACTGCAGCCTTTCTCAGCAGGACGCAGTGTAATCAACATCATCTAATACTATATTTTGACTAAAGCAAGGGGGGAGACTGTTTTTATGCTGTTTTGTGGGGTGGGTTGCGGTGTTAGATTTTATCAACTTTTTGATTGTGTAAATGTTCATATTGGTCCTGGCTGCATGTATTTTTAACGTATTAGGAATTTGTTTAAATTGCCCTAGAGGAGATTTCTTTCATGATGTAATGATGCAATATGTATATGTTTATGTTCTTAAAATTCCGGCTTCAATAAAAAAATAAAAACATCATCTAATTCTTGTGGCTGTCCCGATTTCGTGCATACATTCACCTGCGTTGATATGGACACCGGATTCCCTGAGCTTCGTTAAGCAAGCTGCACAATCCCCTGTGTGTGCACTTGTTTGTGATGATACTTGCGGCTGCGGTGATACACAAACCAGATTCCTTGGGCTCCGGTAAGCAATCCTGCTGTGTGTGCACTTGTTTGTGGTGATATGCACACCATTTTTCTTACTTTCCTGCCTGCAGTTCTACTCACCGTGTGCACCTGTTTACGGTGATACGCACACCAATTTCACAATTTTCTTATTCGCTGCCTGCAGTTTTTCCTCCTTTGCGCTCATCTATTTGCACACTATTTATTTCTGTGCATTTTTCAAGTCATCATCAGTGATGCGCACACTATTGCATACTTTGGGATCATGTTTTCTGTGCACTTATTAACTTCACCTGATAATACTACTGTTATGCCTATAGTGCAATGTTATTTACATGCATTGCTCAATATTTTGTCACTATTGCGCACACTGTTTGATGTTTTGGGGTGAATTTTCAGTGTGTTGCTCATTATAAGCGATTATTATTGCTTTCCTGGTTTATCTGTGAATTCACACAGTGCTAATTTTTTTTCACACTACCAACATGCAAAATGTTCCTGCCTCCCCTTGCTTTTTATCTACTCCTGGAGATTCTCCAATTAGGTGGGAGACGTGGCGCTATGTGTTCGAGAGATATGGGAGGTCTGTGGAACTGACTTAGTGCTGAATGCAAAACTGCCTTTCTTTTGCATTGTTTAGATACGGAGGGGAAAAAGGTTTTTGATCATCTTCCAGAAGTTGTAGGCCAAGATATCAATGAGTATGAGTTGTGCATTATGAAGAAAGATAGGCACTACCTACTTAAGGTTAGCACTATTTTAGAAAAATTTCAGTTTGGCCACAGGAATCAAAGGGAGGGGGAAACAGTGGAGAAAAATGTAACCACTTTGAGGAAATTGGCATCCTCATGTAAGTTTGGTGGGTTGGTGAAAGAAAGGATTCAGGATCAATTTATGCTAGGGTGCAACACTGAAAAAGTAAGAGATGAACTATGGCAGAAAGACTAACCTTCTTTGGATGAAGTACTTTTCATTGCCAAACAAATTGAACACTCATTCAAGTGTGTGGAGATCATTTAAAAAAGATGAGGTCAAGTTTGAGTCTGTTCACATGGTGACAAAAGACCCTAATGAGAAAGACAAGAAAAAAAAGGTAACTAATGCTCCGAGTAAAAGACCCGTCTTACAACCCAATGCTATAGTTGTGAAAAGGCATTTAGCCAATGATAAGTTTTGTCCAGCCAGCAAAGCAGTGTGCAACAACTGTAAGAATAGGGGGCATTTTGCAACTGTTTGTAAGGCCAAATTGAGTAGAAAAGGAGTCAATGAAGTTTGTGACAGGTGTGGTGATGACAGCAAAGTGTGTGAAGATTTTGTTTGTGGGCAAATTCTGTTGCAAGTGATGGGGTGCAAAATTAACACTCCTGTGGACGAAGTTGTAATCAAAGTTGGCAGTACGAATGTATTATTTGATTTAGGTGCCAAAATCACCATTGTATCTAAAGAATTTTACATGGACAAGCTCAAGGGTAAAGTCGAGTTACAGAAGCCTGAAATTAGACCATGTGCCTGTGGAGGTGAGGCCATAAAACTGTTTGGCTATTTCTGGGGTCTTTTGGAGTATAAGGACAGGTATACTAGTGCTAAAGTCTACATGTCGCAGAAGAGTGACAGCATTCTTAGCTGGCTACACCAGAGGGACTTAAAAGTCATGCTAGATCCCAATAGTGTTCCACCTATTGTGTTGAAGAAGGATTTTGTTGTTTAGTAGATTGACCTACAGTCAGGTGAAGATTTCAGGCTGGATGATGGATGTAGATTTCCTCAAGTGTTTAGAGGGTAACTTGGCTGTCTACGGGACTATGTTCACCACATTAAATTGGTTGATGGAGCTAAGCCAGTCGCAGGAAAGGTATGCACTGCCCTGGTGGTGGTCAGAGGTGAGATGAAGGCAGAATTGGAGAAATTACAATGTGACGGGGTTATTGAAGAGGTTGTGGGCACACAGTGGTTGGCTCTGGTGGTTGCTGCCCATAAGGCAGATGGCAGTCTTCGTTTATGTGTGGACTTGAGGGAGTTAAACAAAGGTATAATTGTAGACAGTTTCACTTTGACCAAGGTTTCAGACATGCTTATGTTATTGCAGGGAGCCAAAGTTTTCTCCAGTATACATCTTAAGTCTGTATACCATCAAATAAGACTGGATGAGTCATCCAAGGATCTTACTGGGTTCATAATGCCAATTGGTACTTTCAGATTCGTCAAGTTTCCTTTTTGGCTAGGTATCTGAGGTCTCTATTTTTCAGAGGGCCTTAGAAAACGTGTTGAAGGGACTTGATAGTGTGAGGATATACCAGGATGACGTTTTAGTCTTTGGAAAGGACAATGAAAAACATGATGTAAGGGTGGATCAGATTTTGAAAGGGTTTGGATGGCTCTACTCTTACCAACAGATTGGATAAGTGCATGTTTCGTAGAAGCTCCATTGACTACCTAGGGCATACAATTACAGGGGAATGTGTGATGCCAAAAAAGGAGTTGGTGAACACCTTAGAGAACTTGAAGCCCTGTGCAATAGGGATGAATTAACAAGGTTTCTGGGCATGGCTGAGTATTTCAACAAGTTTGTTGGAGGTATTGCTGGTTTGTGCGACAACATGAGAAAACTACTAAGGAAAGGATTGGAATTTGTCTGGACGGAAGCTTGCGAGAGAGTATTTAAGCAGGTGAAGGTTGAATTGAATAAAACTCCCAAGTTGCGGAGTTTCGATCCCAAAGTAAAGACAGTGTTGATTAGGGATGCTAGCATCAAGGGTTTGGGTACTGTCCTTCAACAGGAGGTCCAAGGGGTTGAGAGGGTGATTTTATTCCTCTCATGCAGTCTTCGAGGTTCTGAGCTATTATGTGATCGAGAGGGAGGCACTCGCAGTGCATTGACCTTCCTAGAAAGTTGAAGAATTTGTTGTAGGGCAATAGGTTTGAAGTTCGAATGGATCACAAACCTTTCTGTTAAATGTTCAAAAGAAAAGGTTTGGACGCGGTGTCCAGTAGGATCAGGTGGATGGTGTACTTACAGGAGTATGATTTTGAGATCAACTACTTATTGGGTACGAACAACAAGGTTGTTGCTGCTCTTTCCAGACTTGTTGAGGAGTCTGTGGAAGACCAGTTATCATTTGTAAGGAGGATGAGGAAGTGGGTTGGGAGATAGAGGCCCGTGGCTTCACAGAGTGCGAGTGGCGGGATGCCGTCTTACATGATAAAGAAATGCAAGAGATGTTTGTGAGTTTAAGCAGTTGTTGGTCATCAAGAGCGAAAGGTGTGCTGAGAAGTATTGGCCTGTGAGGGATGAATTGTCTGTGACAAATTGTTTGTTGTTCAGGGGCACACAATTAGTGCCACTGTTATCTTTGAGAGAAGGTTTAATTAGTCTGGCACACTCATAAGACCAAGGGATGTCCAAGACCAAAGAAAGGCTTAGATTAACCTATTGGTGGCAGGGCATGGATCTTCATGTGGAAAGGGAAATTATGGAGTGTGTTCAGTGTGCTATGAGTGAGAGGACTGCCAAACCCAAAACTCAACCCATGATCATTAGAGAACGCCAGATCAAGCCACGGCAAGAAGTGGCTTTAGATATTTTGGGCCCCATTCATGTGGGTGGCGGAGAAGCATATGTGTTGGTGCTCATAGACATGTTCTCAAGATGGCCGAAGGTGAACGTTTCAACAAGTATTGAGACCAAACATGTTGTGGGTTTCCTGAAAGGTTTGTTTGGGAGAGAGGGGATTTCAAGTGTTTTGCTGACATAATGGAGTGCAGTTGGTGTCGAATGAGATTGAACAGTTCTTGAAATCTTGTGGTGTGAAGCACAAAAGGTGTTCCATTTATCACCCAGAAACCAATGGCATGGGGGAAAGATTTAACCGGGTTTCCATGGCCAAGGCTGAGGGTTTGAATTGGAGAGAGGAGGTGTACAAGAAAGTTGAGGCATACAGAGTCTCTCCCCATGCCGTCACGGGAAACTCTCCATTTTAGTAATTTAAGGGGATACATCCCAATACCCTGGTGGCTCCTCCTTGGGTGAATGACTTGGTCCCACAGCCAGTAATGGTATGAAATGAGGCAAGTTGGCAGCTCAAGGAGAGAAAGAGAAGCGAGGCTTGCAAGAAGTATTTTGACATGAAGAAAAGTATGAGGGTCACGAACGTCAAAGTGGGAGATGAGGTCTTAATTAAAAAACTGTGTACCAAGGGAAGTTCATCTATTTTTTTTAAGCCGATGATGGTGGTGAAGGTTTTGTTGAATGCTGTCAAGACTGAGGACTCTCGCATATGGAACCTAAATAGAGTGGTGGTTCTCAAACAAAGTGTTGCCAGGAAAGCTGCAGAAAACTTGACCGCTTCAAACCTCAGTTCTGGTGCAAAATCGATATCACAAGGACAAGCCAGGCGATCGATCAGAGAGGTGAAGGTTCCTGGTTTTCTCGAACACTTTGTTATGAAGTAAACCATGTTGTCACACTTAGTCATGTTTTTATGTGTACTTAGTTGTGTATCATTTAACATTGTTTTGTTTGTATGGAAGGGAGGTGTGTGGTATCCTGCAGGATTTCTCATTTGCAGGCTAGCCAAAGGGTGCCATGGAGATAGAATTTGAGGGATGTCATCAGAGTCAGACTCCTAATGACAGTTAATGAGGAGCAGCTGTCGTGGGTTGATGGGACCTTTCATCATTGGGTGGAACCTTTCATTTGCCTCAAGGAGCAGTGGCGTTACTAGAGCTTCTGGCGCCCGGGGCTATCCCTGAGAATGGCGCCCATGGCAGGTAGCGGGGGTACGTATTTTCTCTGGAATTTGTTTGCCAACCTACAGGATGTATACTTTACTCATTCAGACTTGACTCCTGGCCTTATCTGTGATGGTAATGGGCCAACCTCATTTCTACCACAGAATCATTGGTTTATTTCTATTACTTTCCTTTAATATATAACAAAATGGATTCAGATATCCTATGACCAATTTTTTGCATTTATTCTACATTTCCTCTTTCAGGGAATAGCCCACGCTCCTTTATACTCTCACTATTATGGTGTTACTCTTTCTATGGGTTTCCCCAAAAAAGATTGCTTTATTCTTAAATCAGCTTTAATAATCTTCGACTTTTAGGTGTAAAGGATTTGTTCCCACGTTCAACCAATGAACGGGAACATCATCAGGACAGAAGAAGTGAATTAGGACTCATGTATGAAGGAAGGTTTAATACTTTGTTATATGATTAAACGCCCATTAATATCTTGGGAATGGGGAAGCAGAACACTGTCCTCTTCAAAAAATACAGAGTCAAGTAATGACAGGAGCAAACTGCTGCAATTTAATGATACCCACCAAACCTATTCTCGATTTCGCTGCTGCTGAAACTAGAGGCACTTGGTCTGAGGTAGTTGGGAATGGAGCCCTGTGAAAAGAACTCTTTTGGGGTAATTTTCAGGGGCAGTTCTAAACCCCAAAATGAGGAGGCTCACCTCTCACCAAAGATCCTTTTCTCCCCTTATGACAACCGTTTTTATCTCTTACCTCAGGCTCTTGTTGGTCGTATGTAGAGTCCACAGTGGTGGCAGGGCCCCTACCGCAGGGGTTGTTCTGCTGCAAATCGCCCAGCACTCCCATAGCTGCCAAGGTTTCAGATTGCTAAGTGTGAAATTTTCAGAATTTCAGTGTAATTATGAGTGACATTTCAACTATGAGCGACACTATCTCCGTCACCACTGGCCAGAGTCACCCCACCGTCACCGGCAAGTTAAGTGTGACTTCAGCTATGTTGCGCGACCCAGGGCTCCTGAAAAGTACTATGCACTAGTAATGTACAATAAAGTAAGTTCTAATAAAATGTGCATCTGTCTACAGATGTGAACTCATCAGCTGAGCTGAAGCCATTCTGCCAGTCTCTACCCCTATCGAAAGATTACTTGAATGCACCGACAGATAGAAAGTGTGGGGTGTGATGTGATCTCTGATCACCAAAGTTTAGTAAAATGTGGAGCAGGGGTCTAGGCGGTCAGGTTTTTTTTAACCAATTCCAAACTCTACCAAGGCTGTGATGTTGACTTTTGTTCAGTGCAGTTTTTACAGTTGTGCACTAGCAGTGTCATTCTTTTGAACCATAAACACATTATAGTACCACAAGAATTTTCGGGGCCATTGTTCTCAACATGTCAAAGTTGTGAGTCCCCTGACAAAGAAATTGCAGGCCAACTCAAAATTAAGATTAAAATGTTTCTGCCAGCGCAATGAACTTTTAGGAACATGTAATTGTGTTAGTGGAGCCAACCACGCCCTCAAATGAAGGTCATGTGATTGCAGACCCACACAAACAGGCACAGGTGCAGGGTATCGCGGTTCACTCAGGGCACAAAGACAGCTTCACTCCGTCCAGAAAAGTAACTGCATTCCTCGTAGAAAAAAAGTGCACTGTGTAGTTGAATTGACTGCCAGCCCCCGTCACCGTGGCAGATACGACTCCTAACGCTGCGGCTGCATGATTCTTTCTTGCTCAACACTGAGCAAACACAGTCTCAGGTGTGGCCAGTGAGGGGTCAGGTCCGGTTACGGATACCGCGTGCCAGCAGCTCTCTGACATATTGCCGGGGCAAAAGTGTGTGCCACTGGAGGTAAGCAAAGGGCCACGGGGTCGAGTTTGTGACTTCGCAGGACACTGTGTCATGGCGAGAGCTGGTTACCATTCCCCTTCAGTACTTACACCAGTGCGAGCTATAAAAACATTAGGTATGCTGCTGCCCCTACCCCGCTGGTATCTCAGGAGGCAGTAGTTGAACTAAATTAAAATGTTGTCATTAGTGATGTTCTAGCCACGTGGTTGCAGGTGCCAATGAACAGATCACACCACAGCAGGCCTGTCACGGAGAGCCATCCAATGCTGCTCTGCTGAGTGACGCTGCTGACCAGTGTGAACATCTGTTACAGGCACAGGCCGGCAGGTGATCATGACCGCGCCACAACTGCTAAAATAAAACCAATACTATAGCCAACAAAATAGCCGATTAATTATACACACTTCGGGGGGGGGCTGTCACGCACACTTACTTTGCCAGGCTCATTTTGCAGCAATTTGGTTCCGGGCCAGGCCGCCACATGGCCGCAACAACTCCTGCTGTAACTCAAGCAAGCCGCGGCCTGCTGTCCAGCGCCGGCCTGCGCAGTCTTTTCAGTCTCCCCACGAGAGCACCTACAGGTGGCCCGCATCCATGCTGCCTTTTCAGCGCGGCGTGGGGGCTGGCCAAAAACGATGCCCAGGGCCGTCATTGGTATTGCTTACGTGTGCTACAAGATTGACTGCCCTGGGACCCACTGGGACACTGACACTACTGTCCCCAAATAAATTATAAAGACCGTCGCCATGGGCCACCAGTGTAGTGAGGCCACCGCCCCCAAAATAGTGCCTCCTGGGGCAGACCCCTCCCCCCCAGCTATGCCAGTGTCACAGAGTCTCTTTATTGAAGCCGGCTTGCAGGTAAGTGATTTTTAAAATGTATTTTTCATCTCCCCCCACACACCACCACCGTTAAGTAGCAGCTGTTGTGTCCTGCTGATGGGAGGTGATAGCCCTAGGGTCAACAACTGAGGGCCTGCACTTTGGGTCATCTAAGTCTAACTAGGCCTGACACGTGGCCCTAGAAATAACTGAGTCACACTCGGGGAATAACTTGCTTGCTCTCCGTGCGCTCGTTCCAGAACTGCGTACGTGCGTGCGGGGCTTCTCTTTATTATACCAGGTCACATGACTTTAACACTGCACGCCCCTTGCGCCAGGGGCGGATCATATTCCCAGAACATAACATTCCTCCTAAAACAAGAAAAACCAACAACTTCAGCAACAATCTTGGTGGACAGTCTATTATAATGTTCTCATAGACTCCGAGTTCACTTTTCCAAAAATTACCACTACCAACGGGTAGAACATGTTAAAAACATTGTGCTCAACACTGATGCATGAAACAGTCTTACGTGAGATAATCGCGTACTCGGCAGGAAGGCGTCGGGTTTCTTCTCAACCTTTGATGCACGCCCCTCTGGCTTGAACATTCTGTTTCTGGGGCGGCATTTGTCTCAGGCGGCTCCATGTCGGCCCCCTCCGGATCTGAAGCTCCCTCCTGGGCCTCAGCGCCGCCCCCCGCCTCTTTGATCACCGCCCTCGAAGTGTTACTCTGTGTGACCTCGAGACGAGGCGCCAGCTCCTGGCCTGGCAAGTCCTTGGCAGTTTCGGTTTCTGCAGGCAGCGTTGGGGGATCTGATGTTCTTGGTTCCCCATGGAAGTGTTTGAAGTGTGATACGTTTTGGGTTACTGTTTCTCATCCTCGGACCACAGTGATACGGGTGCCTTTCACACTGATTACTCGCCACTGTCCTTTTTCATAGTTCAGCCTGAACTTTCCACTGGTCACCCGGTTGCGAAGGAGTACCACATCCCCTCTGCTGAATTGTGTCACTGTTGCTCTTCTCTTCCGGCTAATCTTAGCAAAAGCAGTCTTTCGTTTGTGTGCAATCAGATCTTCATTCACAGTTTCCGGTGCCCAATGGGGATGGTGAGGAATAGAGTCAGGTATGATCCGTCCCATAAGGAGATGTGCCGGGGCTATCCCCGTGGTCGAGTGCGGGGTTTGCCGGTAACTGCGGAGAAACGTGAAGATAGCCATCTCCACGGACTGTCCTTTGTCATGGGCAATACGAATCACTTTATTCAAAGTTCTCATGAAGCGTTCAGCTTCCCCGTTAGCTTGAGGCCAGCGCGGTGTGATGCGTCGATGTCGAGTGCCCAGGGATGACAGATAGGTGGCCAGATCCTGTCCTTGAAATGGGGGCCCATTGTCCGTGCGGAGCTCACGCATGGCCCCGTGAGTAGCAACAATCTTTTCTATTTTCGGGATGACACTCTCCGCACTGGTACTGGCTACTATCTCCACTTCGGGATACTTGGAATGGTCATCAATCATTACCAACGTGTACCTGCCATCCGGTAGACTGCCAAAATCCATGCTGACCCTCTCCCATGGCTGTTGTGGTCGAGGTTCCACTGCAATCGGAGCTTCACGAGGGGCCTCTCCAGTCACTTGGCACGCAGCACACGTCCTCACCACGTTCTCTACCATGTCGTCCATCAGGGGAAACCACACCTTTGTTCGCAATCGTGCCTTGGTTTTAACTATTCCTTGGTGACCTACATGTGCCAGCTGTATTACTTGGTCAGTTAGGGCCGACGGTATCACTATGCGATGCCCTCGCAGAAGGCATCCCGCTTCATCCTCATTGAGTTCTTCCCGGACGTGATACAGGCTTTCCATTATTTTCTGAGCCTCGGGTGTGAGCACCTTCCATCCATCCTTGGCTCCATGCCAGTTGGCCGTGTGGAGAAGTTCTTTGGCCCTCTGGAGACAGGCATCTTGTGTCGTGGCATTCACAATGTCACTGATGGAGAGGGGACGAGGGCATGATCGCGCCACCACCCATTTGACATAGGCCTCCGTCTCTTCAGCCTCCTCCATTTCTTCTGGCGTAGCTGGCCTGGGATGTCGAGATAGATAGTCCGCCGGGTTCCTTGCTCCTGGCTGATATTCAATGGTGCAGTTGTACTCCTGTAATTAAAGCAGCCATTTTTCTATGCGAGGCGGCGGTTTGGATGCGGTTCCCGCAAACAGAGACAGTAGTGGTTTGTGGTCAGTCACTACCATGAATGGCTTGCCGTAGATGTACAGATGAAAATGTCGGCACCCCCAATGAATGGTGATTGCTTCTTTCTCGATTTGCGAGTACCGTTGTTCAGTGTCTGTGAGGGATCTGCTTGCGAAGGCAACCGGTGTCCAGTCTATATCATCCCTTTTCTTTTGCATGAGGACCACTCCCAATCCGGCAGGCCCAGCGTCTACCGCAATGAGCGTGATGTTTCGTGGGTCAAAGAAGGCAAGTGTGGTGTTGCTGGACAGAGAGTCTTTGATATCTCGGAATGCCTTTTCCTGCTCCGGTCCCCAGTTCCATGGAGTGGAGTCCTTGGTGAGGTCCCGTAGGGGAAGCGTGAGATTGGCCAGATCTCTGATGAACCGGCCACAATAATTGACCATGCCCAGGAAGCTCCGGACTTCAGTGACGGTCTAAGGGGGTGGCGCATCTTTAATGTCTTTCACTTTGTCAGGGTCTGGGTTGACACCGTCAGCTGAGAAAATGTATCCAAAAAAATCCTATTCGGCTCCGCAGGAACTCACACTTTTCTCTGTGGAGCGTGAGTCCTGCCTCTCTGAGTCTTCGAAACACTTGAGTCAGCCTTTGATTATGTTCAGGAATGGTGCGGGCATGTATCATTATGTCATCACTGACATTTATCACTCCAGGTATTCCAGCAATTAACTCTTGGATGACATTCTGAAATACCTCCGCTGCACTGGAGATCCCGAAGCTGAGCCGAGTGTACCTTCGAAGGCCAATGTGGGTGGAAAAAGTGGTGATGTTACGCGACTCCATATCCAACACCAACTGGTGATATCCTGATCGTAGGTCCAACTTCGAAAACCAGCAGGCGCCTGCCATCTCTCCGATAAGGTCATCGATAGTGGGAGTGATGTGACGCTCCAGTTTTATAGCGGCATTAGGAAGTCGCATATCCACGCAGATCCTGACCGCTCCAGGCTGTTTCGGTTTCCGGGTGACTACGATGGGCGAGACCCAGGGGGTGGGACCCGAGACTTTCTCGATGATGCCCGCGGCTTCCAATTTATGTAGTTCTTCTTCCACCAGCGGCCGGAGATGAAAAGCGATGCGACGGTGTCGCAGAGCCACCGGCTGCACCGTTGGATCAATGTGTAGGTGAATCTCCCGACCCTTGAACCTTCCAATGCCCTCAAAGAGGTCCGGGTATTCCATGAGGAGGTGTTGGACTGACTCCTCATGGACTCCAAAGGCAAACGTCACCACGCCCAGGTCTTCAGCCGCCCTGCAGCTCAACAGCATGCCTTGGCCCTCTTCCGACACAAAGATGTTGGTTCTGATGGTCTTGTTCCCATGGCGGATGATTGCTCTGAATTTTCCTCGAATCTTGAGAGGGGTGTCTTGTCCATACGCAAAGACGGTGATGGGGGTGGGGCTCAGCGCCGGAGGCATGGCCATGGTTCTGTAGAGTGAGACACTCATGAGGTTTATGGATGCGCCCGTGTCCACTACCGCTATTAGGTCTTGGTCCGCCACCTGTATGGCGCATTGAGGTAGCGGCCTGGTGCGGCGGGCGGCAGTGCCGATCATGTGTACCTTGTGCACCGACCGTTCTTCTTCTTCATCGTCATCCATGTCACTGGGACTCTGTTCCCCTTCCGTTATGGCCTGCACAACGGGGCGTGGTTTGCGGAACTTTTTCGATCGGCACACCTTTTCAAAATGATTTTGCCTGCCACATCCCGAACACCTCTTGCCTCGCGCTGGGCATTCTGCCATCTGGTGTCGCGGACCTCCACAATAGCCACATGACTGTCCCGACGCTCCACCCGGGGTGGGCGGTCTCTTGTGCCACTTGGTGGGCGTGTGGGCTGGATCTTGTTAACCAGTTCCACTTTGACCGATGCTTGCAAGGCAGCTTCCATGTGCGCCGCCCTGGCCTTGGAAAGTTCCTTCGTGCGGCCGAGAGTTAAGATATCAGCGAGCAGCTTGCCAGACTCCTCCAGAATCCGTTCCCTCAGTTTGGCCGAGGCACAGCCCTGTATAATTTGCCCACGAATCTCTTCAGTGGTATCTTGAAAACCACACGTCACCGCCAACCTTTTAAGTCGTGTGTGATATGTGTCTAATGATTCCTCAGGCAGCTGACGCGCTTGTCGGAACACAAAACGTTCATAGTCTTGATTGGCCATAGGCTCAAAATGGGCATTGAGGGCATTGATCAACGTGTGATGTGTTTTGGGGGTCGCCTCTGTGAGGGTCCGAGCGATGGAGTGAATGTCCTTGCCTCCTAGATGTAACACCATGGCCCGTTTGTGTTCCTTGTGTGTTTTCGTAGCTTCGAAGAACACTAGGAGTCTGTCCACCCACTCCTTCCATTTCGGAGCGAGAGCTGAGGGCGCACCCTCCACCACAAACGGTTCGATGGGCGGAATCGTGGCCATCCTCCAGGAAGCGCCGGATCAGGCACCCGGCGCGACCTCCAGATGCGTGCGAAGACACAGGGCACCGCCCTGAGCGACGGGCTGAGCGGATTGAAGCGCGCTTCACGCACGGGCCGGGAGGCACAGTGCGGCGCTGGGGGTGAAGCCACCGGAAAGAGAGTGTGTCAACTGGGCATGCACACCGAGTCACACTGCAATCAGACGCCGGGTGGCACGGGTCACCTACCAGACTCCAAGGCTCGAAGTCGTCCCTCCAAACGCACCGTGTGGGGGTGGGGTACACCGCAAGGCACGAGCACCGCGAGCCAAAAAGCGGGCTCGTAGCCGCCTCACGGGGCAAGAGGCAGGTACACCCACCCGGCGAGGATTCAGCAACCACCCTCGTCGCCAATTGTTGTGTCCTGCTGATGGGAGGTGATAGCCCTAGGGTCAACAACTGAGGGCCTGCACTTTGGGGCATCTAAGTCTAACTAGGCCTGACACGTGGCCCTAGAAATAACTGAGTCAGACTCGGGGAATAACTTGCTTGCTCTCCGTGCGCTCGTTCCAGAACTGCGTACGTGCGTGCGGGGCTTCTCTTTATTATACCAGGTCACATGACTTTAACACTGCACGCCCCTTGCGCCAGGGGCGGATCATATTCCCAGAACATAACAGCAGCCACTACTAGTGGAGGCAGGAGGGGAAGATAGCCTGAATAAAAAAACTGAAAATGTGAGAAATAGTTCATTTTCCAGTACGATTTGCAAATACATAGTTTAAGAAAACACGTGTTCAACAAGAGCACTAAATACCAGAGGGGGTCCTGAATAATGTTGCCAAAAGGCGTTTCGAAAAAGAGTGCAACACAGTGCATTTTCCAGCACTATTTCCAACCTGTTATATATACATTTGTAGATTCTGTAGACAGTTAACGTATATTTTACAGTATCACATGGGCTATCATTTCATTTCACAAAGTGTACAAAACACCTTTTTAGCTTCTACAGCCTATTCATTGTTCACAAACTGCCCCTTCCAAGTTGATACTCCATCGTATATTATGAATGAGAATTTAATTGCAAGGGACAATTTGGGGAAAAGAAAAGTTGCACTGAACTCATGTTTTCAGGCAATAGATTGCGGATCTAGACAGTTCTTAAAGTGCATACTGCAGTGGTTACAGAGACCACACAGGATCAAGCAGCAGCCATGTTTCACCAGCCATACATGCTCAGGCCTTACACACCAGCTGTGCTATTGGCACAAACAGCGTTATAGTTATAGATGACTAAATGTCACCACATGAGTCATGAAATAATAGCCATTATAGCAAGTGCTCTTTAGCACAAGGGAAATGTAATTACCAGCAAGTCTCACAAACTCAGCATGAAATATCACTCAAATATTAGTCTAAAATATATTTTGAAACGCATAATTTTGTCCCCGAACATCAGCATGCCAGTTTTAGAAATATACACATTTTGATTTCAAATAAAAGCTTTTCACTTTCGATAATTAAGCCCTCCTTCCGCATACAAAGGCTTGCCGTCTTTGTAACAAAATATTAGCTTTTCATTTTAAGTAAATATACATTTGGTTCCAGAACATCAGCATGTCATTTTGTTCAAGTAGTACAAAAAACTGTGGTCCTAGACCTATATTTTCAAAAACTTATATAAATCAAAATCATACTAACATGTTTGAAAATAATTTCTTGAGCAAGAACACAATTTTAGCTCACAGTAATTAATAGGATGATTTAAACTAAAGAAGTGCAACAACCACAGTATATTTCACCAATAATTTATTCTCATATCATACGGTGAAATAGCAGATAAATGTAATGCATCAATATAAGGGGAAGTAGGGAAGATAGGTTGCTCCAAGGGGAACGTGCAAAAGAAGGGTGTTCTGGTGTGCAGGGGGTGAAACAGAATTTTAAGTCAGTGGGATAGAAGATAGTTAGAAACATTCAAAATCTCGACTGGTTACAAATCACAGTCTTTGTTAGCCTGGCCACGCGGTAGCAATCTAACCTTTTTTTGGACAATTTGTTATTTCACAGAAATGTATCCTTGTGTGGCACCATGGGAGTAGACTTGTGGTCCAGGCTACTTTATGGGACGCCCCTTGGAGCAACCTATCTTCCCTACTTCGCCTTATATTGATACAGTAAATGTATCTACTATTTCACCGTATGATATGATAATAAATTCTTGTGAAATATACTGTGGTTGAATTGGGGAAAGAATTAAGTTCGGAGTTTGAACAAACAGTCGGACCCACGCAATGAGATTATTCCAATTGAATCTCACTATTAAACATTCTCACCAAAAAGGAAATGATAATCACATCTGCAGTTCAAAAAAGTGCACTCTCTTTTGTTATTAAATCACAGGACACAGATTGCAAACATCCTGGTGAAGACAGTGTAGTGGACACTACACTAACCAGAATGCATCTGCAGAAAACACAGGAAGTGACCAGCACCTAAGTGTTAAAAGAAGGACTTGTAAATTAGCTCAACATCCCATGAGCAAGCTTCGTGAGAAGCGAAACGCGTTGGGTTAAGGGAGAAAATAAACCCCTGTAATTAACCATCAAGACGAGTGTGTGCGTTTTCATTACCCTTGTGGAACAGCTAAAATATATATATATATACATATCCAGGCTCCAGGTTCGCATCAGCAATCCCGGGGCACTCCCAGGCGGGTGCAGATTCCCGCGCTGATACTCGCGGTGAAAATCGTAGCTCCAACTCGCGGCAAAGATTTATTTAGCCCACAAACAAAACTTTGTTTGTGGGCTAAATAAATCTTTGCCGCTTATACCCCTGGAGTGCGTGTAACGTTTCTCATAAACGGAAGCGAGTTGGAGCTACGATATATATATATATATATATATATATATATATATATATATATATATATATATATATATATATATGTATATTACCTACTGGCGGTCGCCAGTAGGTATATATAGTTAGGATTTTTTCCCTATGGGATTTTTGAAAATTCTATGTCTAATAACTTTGGCGTTTGTGGACGGAATTGGCTGAAATTTTCAGGAAAATGGCACATTTCGTTTCTGAGCAGCCCCTGAAAATTTTGGGGGGGTTCGTCAAGGGGGGGCCGAGAAAAAAGGGGGGTCCCAAAACGCGTTTTTCCCATGTTAATTTCCATAGGGCGGTTGGCCTCACTTTTAGCCCGAACGGCTAAATGGATTTGCACGAAACTTGGCAAAATTGTAGGGACTGGTAGCCCGATGTGCCTTTTGTAGGTCTCAATATATGTGCTCCAGTGGATTTTGAGAAATTAACGTTTAAAAAAAGATATATATCTGTAACAGCGGACCGGGCAGCGCCCCAGAACGCGTACTTTTCGCGCAACGGAGCTTTGTGAAGCGAAGCTGATTGGTTCTCCGGCGTCTGTCAACATTCCAAACAGTCCGTAGCGGCAGCCATCTTGTCTCTCGGTAGGATCGAGAGACAAGAGGAGGCCAAAGCGAAGGGGCAAATGACCATAAGGGGGCATAGTACATTGTCGCTGACCCCCTAGGTTTGATGTGGAGGTTTTAAAAGGGCCCCGCGGGGCAAAAAAAAATAAAAATAATAATAATCGAACAGCTGAATGGATTTGCACGAAACTTGGCAAAATTGTAGGGACTGGTAGCCCGATGTGCCTTTGCTAGATCTCAATATATGTGCTCCAGTGGATTTTGAGAAATTAACGTTCAAAAAAAGATATATATCTGTAACAGCGCACCGCTTCGCGTACTTTTCGCGTTACGGAGCTTTGCGAAGCGAAGCTGATTGGCTCTCCGGTGTCTGTAAACATTCCAAACAGTCCGTAGCGGCCGCCATCTTGTCTCTCGGTAGGATCGAACAGCTGAATGGATTTGCACGAAACTTGGCAAAATTGTAGGGACTGGTAGCCCGATGTGCCTTTGCTAGGTCTCAATATATGTGCTTCAGTGCATTTTGAGAAATTAACGTTCAGAAACAAGATATATATCTGTAACAGCGCTCCGCTTCGCGGAGATAAAATTATATGTGTATTACCTAGCTGTTGCTAACACCAGTTAGCGACGGCTAGTAGAAGATAGCGACCATCTTGGGCCCCACTTTGCATGTGAGTGATATTTATCACTAATGACATGCAAAGTGGGCATGCCAAGATGTTAGCGACTGGAAACAGTCGCTAACATCGCTATCTCCTATTATCAACTTTTGGAAATATTCGAGATAAGCGCGAATATCTCCAAAAGCTACCACCTGCCCTGAGCAGTTCTTAGCCATGTTATCCAATGGGAGGTGGATAACATGGCTAAGAGCATTAGCTCGGTAATGCATGAATATCGCTGAGTTTTCAGCGATATTAATGCATTGCGGTCGTTTTTTATCGTATTTCCGATAAACCTTGATAATAGCAAGGTTTATCTGCGATAATTTCTGACGGTAAAAAAATCGTTGCTAAGCATCGTTAGGGATAAATATCGCTTAACTTTGGTAATATGCCCCAACGTCTGTTAACGTTCGATTCGAAGGAAATCAGGAAGTGTTGAAAAACATTGTCTGCGCCATCTTGTCTTTTTTCAAATGCCACACTTTTGTCGTGCACGGCAGCCATTTTAGATGCCTTGACCAGACCCACTCTGTGCACGCTGTCGATCCTTAGCATGGCTCCCCACCCTCGCAAGCATCTCCCCCAGGCAGTGGTCACCCCCGCTCTCTGTCTTATGCATGGGTAATAAACCTCCCCCCATCTGCGCTGCTCTTCCCTGAGAATCACACCCTGTGCCCGCCCGACACCTCCCTTTCGCCCTATTCACTACCGCACCCTCTGACACTCCTTTTCCTCTGTGTCCGATTGTCCAGGCTGGTCCTAGGGTATCAGCTAGCCCTGCAGATGTAGTTTATGGCCACAGCTGTAAAGAATCACCCCTCTTCAAAGGAGTTATAGTAGATCAAGGCCCACACTCGATGAGATCCGTCACAGCAGAAGCGTTGCTATTATCTGAAAACCATCCTGTATTGTGATTGGGGAGGGGACCGAGCCTGAAGCGGAAGATTCCAGGGATGACTCTTTGTACATCAAAGTTTTTACAATTATGTGTCACATTAAAAATATATAGCACTCCGACAAAGTAGTAAGATTATAAAACTTATAAATATATACAAGAAAACAAAAATAGTAATAACATATAAACATTTTTAGGGAAAAACAACGAAGTAGCGGTCGGCTGTGCGAATAGTCCCAACGCAGCACAACGTCCAGATTTCCGGCGTGGGGCGTCGCGGGGGGTGGGTCATCAGTAGCAAACTGTTGTGCGAATAGTTCCAAGGCAGCAGAACGCGCTGAAATCTAGATGACACGAAAGTGATGTCTAGTAAGTTGCCACCCAGCAAATAACGGCATGGGGCGTCGCGGGGGTGGGTCATCAGTAGCAAACTGTTGCGCGAATAGTTCCAAGGCAGCAGAACGATGGCACCAAGGTGATGTCCAGTAAGTTGCCGCACTGGTTTTGGTATGTAAATGTAAATGTAAATGTACAGGAATTTATATAGCGCAAATCACCAAGCGGTTTCTAAGCGCTTGCTTAGGGAACCCGTCCTGGTATTCCCCTGTGAGATAACCCCGGCAGGGTATCCGCAAGGTGAAAGCCAGGCATCCCGCCGCGAGGGGCCGTTGTGGAGATTAAGCAAGCTATTGCCCAGAGTCGCAGAGTGTGAACCCGTGAATCGAGTAGGCACCGGAGCGAGAATTGTCGAGTCCATGGACATTTTAGGACTCAAGACCCCGCCGAGCCGGGAATTGAACCCTGGTCCCGGGCTGATCTCTGCTTCCAGGTCTGCCTCCTCTAACCAGTGAGCCACACTTCTCCACTATCCTACAATGCTGCTCCGAATAACGGCGTGGGGCGCTCCGGGGGAGGCGGCGTGAACGGGCCTCTCCAGGTGGAGTGTCATCTGTTGTAGTGGGGCGCCCCTTTACCGTTTCAGTTGCCATTCCGTCCGTTTTTGGTCCACTGTGTCAAAAGCCGCAATTCAGCTGAGTTGCGCCCACTCTTGCGGTGCAGCGATAGGCGGCTGTCACAGGACTCTCAAAATGGCGGCAGGCTGTTTCCTTTTTGGGCCTGGTCCACTGAAATGGCCCTGGGACACCTTGGAAATCGGACGCTTGTCTGCTAGGTCTTGGACCCCATTCTCGAAAGCGTCCCCTCCGCCTTGAGAATTCATCAAAAGTTTTGGGGGCTCCGACTCCTGCAGGCTTCTGGTGGGGAGCGGCTGCCATGATTGCTCGCGGAATGACCACGACTGAGCTACGAGATGGTGGTGCTCTCATGCTGACGCCAGCTTCAGTCTGAAACATCCAGAAACAAGGTGGGGCTTTCATCGTTTGGGAAAAAAAAAAAGTTTTCATCCAATGAAAAGTGTTGTTTTTAGGTCACATGATCAAGCCTTCCATCATTAGGAAACCAAAAGTAAAATGAACCAATGAAAAGTTTTATAAACAAGTCACATGACCTGTTATGCGGCATAGGGTGTAAAATGCGGAGAAAATACGTTGGCACGTGAGGCGGCGTCAGTAGCGGACCGATGTGCGAATAGGCCGAAGGCAACACAACGCGCCAAGATCCGGATGGCACCGAGGTGGTGTCCAGCAAGTTGCAGCACTGGTGTGGCCATCCTACAATGCTGAAAGTCGGCGTGGGGCGCCCCGTTGGCCTGTGAGTTTGCGTCAGTAGCGGACCGATGTGCGAATAGGCCGAAGGCAGCACAACGCGTCAAGATCCGGATGGCACCGAGGTGGTGTCTAGTAAGTTGCCGCACTGGTGTGGCCATCCTACAATGCTGAAAGTCGGCGTGGGGCGCCCCGTTGGACTGTGAGATGGCGTCAGTAGCGGACCGATGTGTGAATGGGGCCGAAGGCAGCGCAACAATATTTTCGGAATAGAAGACACCACTAGGCGCTGAGATGCCAAGATCCGGATGGCACCGAGGTGGTGTGTAGCAAGTTGCCGCACTGGTGTGGCCATTCTACAATGCTGAAAGTCGGCGTGGGGCGCCCCGTTGGCCTGTGAGTTTGCGTCAGTAGCGGACCGATGTGCGAATAGGCCGAAGGCAGCACAACGCGCCAAGATCCGGATGGCACCGAGGTGGTGTCTAGTAAGTTGTCGCACTTCTGTGGCCATCCTACAATGTTGAAAGTCGGCGTGGGGCGCCCCGTTGGCCTGTGAGATGGCGTCAGTAGCGGACCGATGTGCGAATGGGGCCAAAGGCAGCGCAACAATATTTTCTGATTTGAAGACACCACAAGGCGCTGAGATGCCAAGATCCGGATGGCACCGAGGTGGTGTCTAGCAAGTTGTGGCACTGGTGTGGCCATCGTACAATGGTAAAAGTCGGCGTGGGGCGCCCTGTTGGCCTGTGAGATGGTGTCAGTAGCGGACTGATGTGTGAATGGGGCCAAAGGCAGCGCAACAATATTTTCTACAATATTTTCGGAGTAGAAGACACCACAAGGCGCTGAGATGCCAAGATCCGGATGGCACCGAGGTGATGTCTAAGTTGCGGACCGATGTGCGAATGGGGCCAAAGGCAGCTCAACAATATTTTCTGAAGAGAATACACCACAAGGCGCTGAGATGCCAAGATCCGGATGGCACCGAGGTGATGTCTAAGTTGCGGACCGATGTGCGAATGGGGCCAAAGGTAGCGTAACAAGATTTTCTGTATGGAAGATACCACTAGGCGTTGAGATGCCAAGATTCGGATGGCACCGAGGTGATGTCTAGCAAGTTGTGCCACTGGTGTGGCCATCGTACAATGGTAAAAGTCGGCGTGGGGCGCCCTATTGGCCTGTGAGATGGTGTCAGTAGCGGACTGATGTGCGAATGGGGCCAAAGGCAGCGCAACAATATTTTCTGACTGACACCACAAGGCGCTGAGATGCCAAGATCCGGATGGCACCGAGGTGATGTCTAAGTTGCGGACTGATGTGCGAATGGGGCCAAAGGCAGCGTAACAATATTTTCTGTATGGAAGATACCACTAGGCGTTGAGATGCCAAGATTCGGATGGCACCGAGGTGATGTCTAGCAAGTTGGTGTGGTCATCCTACAATGCTGAAACTCGGCGTGGGTCACCCCATTAGCCTGTGAGATGGCGTCAGTAGCGGACCGATGTGCGAATAGGCCGAAGGCAGCACAACGCGCCAAGATCCGGATGTCACCGTGGTGGTTTCATAGTTGAGAGGCACTTCATCTGCAGTGGGGCGCCGAGATCCGGATGGCACCGAGGTGATGTCTAGCAAGTTGCTGTACTGGTGTGGTCATCCTACAATGCTGAAATGTAGTGGGGCGCCCATTTACCGTTTCAGTTGCCATTCAGCTGAGTTTCGGCTGCTCTTGATGCTACAGCGACAGGCGGCTGCAAGAGGACTCTCAAAATGGCGGCCTGTTCTTTGGATTTGGGCCTGGTCCACTAAAATGGCCCTGGGACACCTTAGAACTCGGACGCTCGATTTTTTTTTTCCTTTCCTGTACATGCAAAAAAAGGTAAATGCCCGGTACGTTACACGCTTCATCTGCCATTGTGGTAAATTAATTTCATGTGGACAGATGAGTGTTACTCTAATAAATACAGCATATGAACATCATCATAGTCGATGGTTGGTAGAGACATTTTGACTATATCCTGGACCTGCCCGTCCTCGCCCAAAATGGCGCCGGAATAAATGGGACTCGTAACTCCTTGTTGTGTACTGGTTGCAGAACCTTGAAATCACGAGCAACTAACTATATATGGAATTTCAATGGTTTTGTGTGAGTAAAATAAGGTTTTTTAAATGCTAATTCCTAACTATATATGGTCTATAACCTATGGTTTTTTCAGTGAATTTTCAAGGTTTTGTAAATGCTAATTCCTAACTATATATGGTCTATAACCTATGGTTTTTTCAGTGAATTTCAATGGTTTTTTAATAGCAAATATCATAAGCTGTCGAATGTCAAGTACGTGGTAAGTGAAAACATTTTCGTGTTTATGCACACTGATCTGCTTTGAATGGTGCCCCCCCCCCCTCATTTCTATTAGGAGTACTCTCTCTTTGCAGATAGTGAAAGGTAGTTAACACAGGCCTTTGCCCCCGTTGTAATCCGTCGTGCCTGCTTCTCTCTCCATTTGATTGATTGTTATCCAAGTATTTACTGTTTTAGAATTAGTTCTCTTTGGTTCATTCTCTATTTACAAACAAACACAGAGTCGCAATACTCTGTTTAGTCTTTGCAGATAACGAAAAATCGTGTAAAAAAAAAGAAAAGGAATCGAGCAAAATCAGTAGGCCACTAATGGGATCTCTTTTTGACCTCGCTAAAATAGAAACATTAGGAACAACCCCTCATGACAAATACAAAACTAGTGAGATGAACTAAACTCCACACAATGATGGCTGCAAAACAGCTCGGCTCCGCCACCCACCCCGCCCAAAATAACGATAAAGAGCGGCTGCCATGATTGGTTGCGGAATGGCCACAACGGAGCTACGAAATGGTGGTGCTCTCATGCTAACCCCAGCTTCAGTCTGAAACATCCAGAAACACTGTAGACTACCAATTCGATCAGTTCCGGTAGAGCCCCAATGTAACCCGGTAGAGAAGAACTAGCCCTCCCCTCTTTGACTGATGGTTCTTGTTGCCTGTCCCTTCTGTTGTCATTTAACAGAACTATTTAGCCTGCTGAAAGGGGTTGTGTTTCGACCGCTGGTTGGTGGAGACATTTTGACTATATTCTGGACCTGCGTTGTCGCGTAATGCGTCATATGACGCGCCGCGTTAGCGCATCCGGAAGTCATCCGGGGCGCGCAGCGCGTAACGTAAGCATAACAAGTCATGTGACTTGTTAGTAAAACTTTTCATTGGTTCTTTTTACTTTTCTTATTGTAATGATGAAAGGCTTGGTCATATGACCTAAAAATTACGCTTTTCATTACTTCCGAACATTATTTTTTCTTAAATATATGTTATAATGTTCCAGGCTAATGTACTTTCCCGGAAATTTTACAACTGTCCTGCAAGTAAAATATATTCTTTTTTCGAGAAAAAGAGCGTTTCTTCGTCCCATGACGGAGCCGTTGAGCAAAAGAGGGTCGACCTGCTGTCTTAGTCGCCGATACGCCTGAATATGAGATTCTTATCGATCACTTTATGTTGCAGGAATAGAAAACACAACAGCCCTTGACCATTTATCTTTACTGCGTTCCTTCGTATTATACCTTTTACCCTTCATGTAATTGGTCTGCTTTATTTCACTTGCCTTTTAATGATTCTAAAACAGTGACTATTATTAAAAACTTTACCAATGTATATACTACTACCATGTTTTCTTTTAAAAACCTTTATTGTGAAAATTTCATTATACAAATACGAGCCTATAACCACGTGGGCCTGCCACGGAGCAAACTGTAATCGTATATGATGAATAGACATTTACACTGTAGAGGAACGTAACGGGCGGGCCATTAGGTTGCAAGAACTAAGGTGTCTAACAGTTACGGAATCGGTGGACGTACATTTTATAATTAAAATACGACAGGGCCAGTTACAATAAAATTATCTAGATATACATTTGCGGGCAAGTACCATGGGTGACGTTAATTCGAATTTTCAACAGTACAGTAATCAATAACACATCAGAACTTAATATCAATAGGGATGTCGAAATATTCAATCAAATCTCGTCCCCGCCCGCCATGTGCTTCAAAACTGCATACGTATCTCGTGATTTCAAGGTTCTGCAACCAGTACACAACAAGGAGTTACGAGTCCCATTTATTCCGGCGCCATTTTGGGCGAGGACGGGCAGGTCCAGGATATAGTCAAAATGTCTCTACCAACCATCGACTATGATGATGTTCATATGCTGTATTTATTAGAGTAACACTCATCTGCCCACATGAAATTAATTTACCACAATCTAAACATGTCATTTTAATCTTTCCAAAGTTCTTCTAAATATTTGGGACCGTTTCCCTTGCCTCTGAAGCTCTCAGTGCCACTTCTTTGATGAATGTACTAGCAGGTCAGGGGTTCTCCTCCAAATCTCTCTTTTATGCAGCACTATAATTAATTGGTGCCACCTCTCCATATGACGATGCATGGTATAGTTACCACAACTATATTTTTTTTCGGTTCCTCTGGAGAGTTCATCGTGGCAGATAAAGCGTGTAACGTACCGGGCATTTACCTTTTTTTGCATGTACAGGAAAGGAAAAAAAAATCGAGCGTCCGAGTTCTAAGGTGTCCCAGGGCCATTTTAGTGGACCAGGCCCAAATCCAAAGAACAGGCCGCCATTTTGAGAGTCCTCTTGCAGCCGCCTGTCGCTGTAGCATCAAGAGCAGCCGAAACTCAGCTGAATGGCAACTGAAACGGTAAATGGGCGCCCCACTACATTTCAGCATTGTAGGATGACCACACCAGTACAGCAACTTGCTAGACATCACCTCGGTGCCATCCGGATCTCGGCGCCCCACTGCAGATGAAGTGCCTCTCAACTATGAAACCACCACGGTGACATCCGGATCTTGGCGCGTTGTGCTGCCTTCGGCCTATTCGCACATCGGTCCGCTACTGACGCCATCTCACAGGCTAATGGGGTGACCCACGCCGAGTTTCAGCATTGTAGGATGACCACACCAACTTGCTAGACATCACCTCGGTGCCATCCGAATCTTGGCATCTCAACGCCTAGTAGTATCTTCCATACAGAAAATATTGTTACGCTGCCTTTGGCCCCATTCGCACATCAGTCCGCAACTTAGACATCACCTCGGTGCCATCCGTATCTTGGCATCTCAGCGCCTTGTGGTGTCAGTCAGAAAATATTGTTGCGCTGCCTTTGGCCCCATTCGCACATCAGTCCGCTACTGACACCATCTCACAGGCCAATAGGGCGCCCCACGCCGACTTTTACCATTGTACGATGGCCACACCAGTGGCACAACTTGCTAGACATCACCTCGGTGCCATCCGAATCTTGGCATCTCAACGCCTAGTGGTATCTTCCATACAGAAAATCTTGTTACGCTACCTTTGGCCCCATTCGCACATCGGTCCGCAACTTAGACATCACCTCGGTGCCATCCGGATCTTGGCATCTCAGCGCCTTGTGGTGTATTCTCTTCAGAAAATATTGTTGAGCTGCCTTTGGCCCCATTCGCACATCGGTCCGCAACTTACACATCACCTCGGTGCCATCCGGATCTTGGCATCTCAGCGCCTTGTGGTGTCTTCTACTCCAAAAATATAGTAGAAAATATTGTTGCGCTGCCTTTGGCCCCATTCACACATCAGTCCGCTACTGACACCATCTCACAGGCCAACAGGGCGCCCCACGCCGACTTTTACCATTGTACGATGGCCACACCAGTGCCACAACTTGCTAGACACCACCTCGGTGCCATCCGGATCTTGGCATCTCAGCGCCTTGTGGTGTCTTCAAATCAGAAAATATTGTTGCGCTGCCTTTGGCCCCATTCGCACATCGGTCCGCTACTGACGCCATCTCACAGGCCAACGGGGCGCCCCACGCCGACTTTCAACATTGTAGGATGGCCACAGAAGTGCGACAACTTACTAGACACCACCTCGGTGCCATCCGGATCTTGGCGCGTTGTGCTGCCTTCGGCCTATTCGCACATCGGTCCGCTACTGACGCAAACTCACAGGCCAACGGGGCGCCCCACGCCGACTTTCAGCATTGTAGGATGGCCACACCAGTGCGGCAACTTGCTACACACCACCTCGGTGCCATCCGGATCTTGGCATCTCAGCGCCTAGTGGTGTCTTCTATTCCGAAAATATTGTTGCGCTGCCTTCGGCCCCATTCACACATCGGTCCGCTACTGACGCCATCTCACAGTCCAACGGGGCGCCCCACGCCGACTTTCAGCATTGTTGGATGGCCACACCAGTGCGGCAACTTACTAGACACCACCTCGGTACCATCCGGATCTTGGCGCGTTGTGCTGCCTTCGGCCTATTCGCACATCGGTCCGCTACTGACGCAAACTCACAGGCCAACGGGGCGCCCCACGCCGACTTTCAGCATTGTAGGATGGCCACACCAGTGCGGCAACTTACTAGACACCACCTCGGTGCCATCCGGATCTTGGCGCGTTGTGCTGCCTTCGGCCTATTCGCACATCGGTCCGCTACTGACGCAAACTCACAGGCCAACGGGGCGCCCCACGCCGACTTTCAGCATTGTTGGATGGCCACACCAGTGCGGCAACTTACTAGACACCACCTCGGTGCCATCCGGATCTTGGCGCGTTGTGCTGCCTTCGGCCTATTCGCACATCGGTCCGCTACTGACGCAAACTCACAGGCCAACGGGGCGCCCCACGCCGACTTTCAGCATTGTAGGATGGCCACACCAGTGCTGCAACTTGCTGGACACCACCTCGGTGCCATCCGGATCTTGGCGCGTTGTGTTGCCTTCGGCCTATTCGCACATCGGTCCGCTACTGACGCCGCCTCACGTGCCAACGTATTTTCTCCGCATTTTACACCCTATGCCGCATAACAGGTCATGTGACTTGTTTATAAAACTTTTCATTGGTTCATTTTACTTTTGGTTTCCTAATGATGGAAGGCTTGATCATGTGACCTAAAAACAACACTTTTCATTGGATGAAAACTTTTTTTTTTTCCCAAACGATGAAAGCCCCACCTTGTTTCTGGATGTTTCAGACTGAAGCTGGCGTCAGCATGAAAGCACCACCATCTCGTAGCTCCGTCGTGGTCATTCCGCGGGCAATCATGGCAGCCGCTCCCCACCAGAAGCCTGCAGGAGTCGGAGCCCCCAATACTTTTGATGAATTCTCAAGGCGGAGGGGACGCTTTCGAGAATGGGGTCCAAGACCTAGCAGACAAGCGTCCGATTTCCAAGGTGTCCCAGGGCCATTTCAGTGGACCAGGCCCAAAAAGGAAACAGCCTGCCGCCATTTTGAGAGTCCTGTGACAGCCGCCTATCGCTGCACCGCAAGAGTGGGCGCAACTCAGCTGAATTGCGGCTTTTGACACAGTGGACCAAAAACGGACGGAATGGCAACTGAAACGGTAAAGGGGCGCCCCACTACAACAGATGACACTCCACCTGGAGAGGCCCGTTCACGCTGCCTCCCCCGGGGCGCCCCACGCCGTTATTCGGAGCAGCATTGTAGGATACCAAAACCAGTGCGGCAACTTACTGGACATCACCTTGGTGCCATCGTTCTGCTGCCTTGGAACTATTCGCGCAACAGTTTGCTACTGATGACCCACCCCCCGCGACGCCCCATGCCGTTATTTGCTGGGTGGCAACTTACTAGACATCACTTTCGTGTCATCTAGATTTCAGCACGTTCTGCTGCCTTGGAACTATTCGCACAACAGTTTGCTACTGATGACCCACCCCCCGCGACGCCCCACGCCGGAAATCTGGACGTTGTGCTGCGTTGGGACTATTCGCACAGCCGACCGCTACTTCGTTGTTTTTCCCTAAAAATGTTTATATGTTATTCCTATTTTTGTTTTCTTGTATATATTTATAAATTATTAAAGTTTTATAATCTTACTACTTTGTCGGAGTGCTATATATTTTTAATGTGACACATAATTGTAAAAACTTTGATGTACAAAGAGTCATCCCTGGAATCTTCCGCTTCAGGCTCGGTCCCCTCCCCAATCACAATACAGGATGGTTTTCAGATAATAGCAACGCTTCTGCTGTGACGGATCTCATCGAGTGTGGGCCTTGATCTACTATAACTCCTTTGAAGAGGGGTGATTCTTTACAGCTGTGGCCATAAACTACATCTGCAGGGCTAGCTGATACCCTAGGACCAGCCTGGACAATCGGACACAGAGGAAAAGGAGTGTCAGAGGGTGCGGTAGTGAATAGGGCGAAAGGGAGGTGTCGGGCGGGCACAGGGTGTGATTCTCAGGGAAGAGCAGCGCAGATGGGGGGAGGTTTATTACCCATGCATAAGACAGAGAGCGGGGGTGACCACTGCCTGGGGGAGATGCTTACGAGGGTGGGGAGCCATGCTAAGGATCGACAGCGTGCACAGAGTGGGTCTGGTCAAGGCATCTAAAATGGCTGCCGTGCACGACAAAAGTGTGGCATTTGAAAAAAGACAAGATGGCGCAGACAATGTTTTTCAACACTTCCTGATTTCCTTCGAATCGAACGTTAACAGACGTTGGGGCATATTACCAAAGTTAAGCGATATTTATCTCTAACGATGCTTAGCAACGATTTTTTTACCGTCAGAAATTATCGCAGATAAACCTTGCTATTATCAAGGTTTATCGGAAATACGATAAAAAACGACCGCAATGCATTAATATCGCTGAAAACTCAGCGATATTCATGCATTACCGAGCTAATGCTCTTAGCCATGTTATCCTCCTCCCATTGGATAACATGGCTAAGAACTGCTCAGGGCAGGTGGTAGCTTTTGGAGATATTCGCGCTTATCTCGAATATTTCCAAAAGTTGATAATAGGAGATAGCGATGTTAGCGACTGTTTCCAGTCGCTAACATCTTGGCATGCCCACTTTGCATGTCATTAGTGATAAATATCACTCACATGCAAAGTGGGGCCCAAGATGGTCGCTATCTTCTACTAGCCGTCGCTAACTGGTGTTAGCAACAGCTAGGTAATACACATATAATTTTATCTCCGCGAAGCGGAGCGCTGTTACAGATATATTTCTTGTTTCTGAACGTTAATTTCTCAAAATGCACTGAAGCACATATATTGAGACCTAGCAAAGGCACATCGGGCTACCAGTCCCTACAATTTTGCCAAGTTTCGTGCAAATCCATTCAGCTGTTCGATCCTACCGAGAGACAAGATGGCGGCCGCTACGGACTGTTTGGAATGTTTACAGACACCGGAGAGCCAATCAGCTTCGCTTTGCAAAGCTCCGTAACGCGAAAAGTACGCGAAGCGGTGCGCTGTTACAGATATATACCTTTTTTTGAACGTTAATTTCTCAAAATCCACTGGAGCACATATATTGAGATCTAGCAAAGGCACATCGGGCTACCAGTCCCTACAATTTTGCCAAGTTTCGTGCAAATCCATTCAGCTGTTCGATTATTATTATTTTTTTTTTTTTTGCCCCGCGGGGCCCTTTTAAAACCTCCACATCAAACCTAGGGGGTGAGCGACAATGTACTATGCCCCCTTATGGTCATTTGCCCCTTCGCTTTGGCCTCCTCTTGTCTCTCGATCCTACCGAGAGACAAGATGGCGGCCGCTACGGACTGTTTGGAATGTTGACAGACGCCGGAGAACCAATCAGCTTCGCTTCACAAAGCTCCGTTGCGCGAAAAGTACGCGTAGCGGAGCGCTGCCCAGTCCGCTGTTACAGATATATATCTTTTTTTGAACATTAATTTCTCAAAATCCACTGAAGCACATATATTGAGACCTACAAAAGGCACATCGGGCTACCAGTCCCTACAATCTTGCCAAGTTTCGTGCAAATCCATTCAGCCGTTCGGGCTAATAGTGAGGCCAACCGCCCTATGGAAAACTCAATGTGAAAAACACGTTTTGGGACCCCCCTTTTTTCTCGACCCCCCCTGGACGAACCCCCCCAATTTTCAGGGGCTGCTCAGAAACAAAATGTGCCATTTTCCTGAAAATTTCAGCCAATTCCGTCCACAAACGCCAAAGTTATTAGACATAGAATTTTCAAAAAACCCATAGAGAAAAAATCCTAACTATATATACCTACTGGCGACCGCCAGTAGGTAATACATATATATATATATATATATATATATATATATATATATAAATCTAAATATATATGTATAAATAAATATATATATATATAAAATATATATTACCTACTGGCGGTCGCCAGTAGGTATATATAGTTAGGATTTTTTCTCTATGGGATTTTTGAAAATTCTATGTCTAATAACTTTGGCGTTTGTGGACGGAATTGGCTGAAATTTTCAGGAAAATGGAACATTTTGTTTCTGAGCAGCCCCTGAAAATTTGGGGGGGTTTCGTTAAGGGGGGGCCGAGAAAAAAGGGGGGTCCCAAAACGTGTTTTTAACATTGAGTTTTCCATAGGGCGGTTGGCCTCACTTTTAGCCCGAACGGCTGAATGGATTTGCACGAAACTTGGCAAAATTGTAGGGACTGGTAGCCCGATGTGCCTTTGCTAGGTCTCAATATATGTGCTCCAGTGGATTTTGAGAAATTAACGTTCAAAAAAAGATATATATCTGTAACAGCGGACCGGGCAGCGCTCCGGTTCGCTTACTTTTCGCGTTACGGAGCTTTGTGAAGCGAAGCTGATTGGTTCTCCGGCGTCTGTAAACATTCCAAACAGTCCGTAGCGGCCGCCATCTTGTCTCTCGGTAGGATCGAGAGACAAGAGGAGGCCAAAGCGAAGGGGCAAATGACCATAAGGGGGCATAGTAGATCCTCGCTGACCCCCTAGGTTTGATGTGGAGGTTTTAAAAGGGCCCCGCGGGGCAAAAAAAAAAATAATAATAATAATCGAACTGCTGAATGGATTTGTACGAAACTTGGCAAAATATTAGGGACTGGTAGCCCGATGTGCCTTTGCTAGGTTTCAATATATGTGCTCCAGTGGATTTTGAGAAATTAACGTTCAAAAAAAGATATATATCTGTAACAGCGCTCCGCTTCGCGTACTTTTCGCGGTACGGAGCTTTGCGAAGGTGATTGGTTCTCCGGCGTCTGTAAACATTCCAAACAGTCCGTAGCGGCCGCCATCTTGTCTCTCGGTAGGATCGAGAGACAAGAGGAGGCCAAAGCGAAGGGGCAAATGACCATAAGGGGGCATAGTAGATCCTCCCTGACCTCTTAGGTTTGATGTACCATTTTGCCAAGTTTGGTGTAATTCCGTTCAGCCATTCAGGCTGTAGACGTATCTAAATGTCCTATGGAAAATTGCATGGGGAAAACACATTTGAAAGTGTTGAAATTTAGAACCAATTAAAATGTTACTTTGGTTTTGTATTTGTGTGTGATGAAAGTTAATTGGTTATGTATATATCTAAAATGAGAGGAAACCACAGCCATTTTGTGATACTACTGTCTGAGGTACATTTGTGAGGATTTTTTGGTGCTCAATTTCTGGTGTTTGGTTTACACAGTACTAACACTTCTCCTACTTTTAAAAAGGTGAGTTGTTAATTTGTAAGGGGAACTATGTTGTACACTTTAAGATAATTTGAAAAATGTTTTCTGTTATTTATTTACAGTCCTTCTGTTATACTAAATACTAAAAACGATAAATGAAAGTGATTATTTTTTTCTGCAATTTACAGCAAGCAATTTCAAAATAAAATGGCTCTCAATGAAGAGACCGTGGCAATTTCTTTTGAATTATCCACTACATTTATTGAAATTGACAGCACCAATAATGAAGTATTCTCACAAGGAGGAGATGACTTGAATGATTTTTTGGATCAATCTCTTGATGGCGAATTTATCGAATGTTTGGAGACCATAGAGTTACAAGAATCATCATTGCAGACTTTTCATGAGGAGATTCCAGATGAGATGATTGAAGAGGAAATTCCTGATGAGGACATGTTACTAGTTCTTTCAAATTTTGAAAATTCAGAAGAATAAATTTATATTTAGAAATACTAAAATTGTTTGAGACATTATTCATTTTTATTTTTAATTTATGAGGTTGTAGCGAAGTGATTGTAGTATAAAATGAGACTTATAGTATAGAGTGGAACATTTTTATGTTACATGGTAAGTTTACTCATATTTACTTCCCTTCTCCCACTATATTATCTCCAATGTGTATTTGACATCTCTTCTTCATCTCCGGCCTCCTTTCTCTCACTGTCTGTCTCTGATGCATCTTATCGCTGCCATTTTGTGTAATTACAGAAGAAAGTAAAATAAAATAGTTCGGAACGTGAAAAGGGGGCAAAGTAGAGTACCCCTCACCCCCTAGGCCTTCTCAGGCGGTCCCAAAAGGATCAGTTTCTGCTTTCCTGAGAGATTATGGTATGAGTTCCATATACCACAATAACTTGCATTACAACATGCAAGATATCTATCTCCTATTACCAACTTTTGGAGATATTCGCGCTAAGCGCGAATATCTCCAAAAACTAACACCTGCCCTGAGCAGTTCTTAGCCATGTTATCCAATGGGAGGTGGATAACATGGCTAAGAGCATTAGCTCGGTAATGCATGAATATCGCGGACTTTTTAGCGATATTCATGCATTGCGGCCGTTTTTTATCGCATTTGCGATAAACCTTGATAATAGCAAGGTTTATCTTCGATAATTTCTGACGATGCTTAGCGGTAAAAAATTTGTTGCTAAGCATCGTTAGCGATAAATATCGCTTAACTTTGGCAATATGCACCAACGTCTGTTAACGTTCGATTCGAAGGAAATGAGGAAGTGTTGAAAAACATTGTCTGCGCCATCTTGCCTTTTTTTAAATGCCACACTTTTGTTGTGCACGGCAGCCATTTTAGATGCCTTGACCAGACCCACTCTCTGCACGCTGTCGATTCGTAGCATGGCTCCCCACCCTCGCAAGCATCTTCCCCAGGCACTGCTCACCCCCGCTCTCTGTCTTATGCATGGGCAATAAACCTCCCCCCATCTGCGCTGCTCTTCCCTGAGTATCACACTCTGTGCCCGCCCGACACCTCCCTTTCGCCCTATTCACTACCGCACCCTCTGACACTCCTCTTCCTCTGTGTCCGATTGTCCAGGCCGGTCCTAGGCTATCAGCTAGCCCTGCAGATGTAGTTTATGGCCCCAGCTGTAAAGAATCACCCCTCTTCAAAGGAGTTATAGTAGATCAAGGCCCACACCCGATGAGATCCGTCACACCACACGTGTTCATACTATCTGAAAACCATCCTGTATTGTGATTGGGGAGGGGACCGAGCCTGAAGCGGAAGATTCCAGGGATGACTCTTTGTACATCAAAGTTTTTACAATTATGTGTCACATTAAAAATATATAGCACTCCAACAAAGTAGTAGGAATATAAAACTTTAATAACTTATAAATATATACAACAAAACAAAAACAGTAAAAACATTTAAACAACGAAGAGACCGTGGCAATTTCTTTTGAATTATCCACTACATTTATTGAAATTGACAGCACCAATAATGAAATATTCTCACAAGGAGGAGATGACTTGAATGATTTTTTTGATCAATGTCTTGATGGCGAATTTATCGAATGTTTGGAGACCATAGAGTTACAAGAATCATCATTGCAGACTTTTCATGAGGAAATTCCTGATGAGATGATTGAAGAGGAAATTCCTGATGAGGACATGTTACTAGTTCTTTCAAATTATGAAAATTCAGAAGATGTTGCCTGGGTGCCGCACTGATTTGGGTATCCGGCGTGGGGCGTCCCGGGGGGTGGGTTGTCAGTAGCGGTCTGTTGTGCGAATAGTTCCAAGGCAGCAGAACGCGCTGAAATCTGGATGTCACGAAGGTGATGTCTAGTAAGTTGCCGCCCAGCAAATAACGGCGTGGGGCGCCGCGGGGGGGGGGGAGGCAGTCCAAAGTTCCGTTAAAAGGGCAAAGGAAAGGATCGGTGGTTTGAACCATCAGTCAAAAAGGGGAGGGGGTGCAACAATTTTTCCTACTGGGTCACACTGTGCTTTCACCGGAACTGAGGTCTGCAGGATTCTAGTCATTCAAACTGAGGCTGGCGCCAGCATGGGAGCGCCGACGTCCCGCGGCTACAGTTTCGTCACTCCACGGGCGATCATGGCAGTCATTCCCCATCGGGGGTGTCTGCGGGGGTCGGGGACTCCCGCGGCTCCTCTAGAATCTTCAAGGTCGTGGAGGACTACGGTGGTGGAGTCAACCAGTGACCGGGCCATTTGTTTATGCTGGGCCCGCTCTTGCCAGGTCGACCGCCATTTTGAGAGTTCGGTAGCTACTGGCGATCGCGGGGTCAAATGAGCGGACGGGCTCCACCCTGCCGGGCGAGACGTTGCAGCATCGCCACAGTGGAAGAACCCTTTTCCGGGCGCCTGGAGCGCTGAGGGTGCAGCTGGGAAGCCTCCACCTGGGGAGGCGGGAGAGGTCTGTTCGCACCGTCTCTCCCTCCCAGTGCACCCCACGGCGTCTCGCTTGAGATTTGTTTTGGCCGGACCAGGCGATGAGGACGAGAGGGGGGGGGGGTCGGAGGCATGTGCAAGACATCCCCCCCCCAGGGTTGTTGCAGCAATTATTCAAGAAAGAAGAAATGTCCCGTCCGTCTTTGGGCCGGACCTCCGGTGGATGGCGGCCGGACGCCCTTTGCTCTGGCCCCATGAACGGGTTCCTTGGCTCATCGGCTGCAGCCGGATCCCGTCGGCCCCAGCCCCCGGCCGTTGGTGGCCGGACCGGGAGAGAGTGTGGAGGGACAACCTGCAACTCTCAAGGGCCACCGCGGCCGGACTGGGAGAGAGAGGGGAGGGTCGAGGACACGGACATTCCCCCCCCTGAAACTCTCCAGTGTTGTCAATCCCCCTGGCCGGGTCCCGCTGGCCTCGGCCTCTCCTCCGGCTACACCCTACGTGATGATCTCCTGGCCGAGGCGCGGCAGCAGGACCCGCCTTATATGTGTTGCTTCCGGCTGGGCGTAGCCGAAAACCTGTTGCCCTTTGGAAGTTTCTAGAATGGGCCGGATGTCTGCTGACTTCTATCTTTCCCAGTTTGCCGTTATTTGGCCGTGGCAGGCGGTGGGACAGACACGTTTTGGGGCAGTGAGGGGCGATGTTTTCAGGTTTCTTATTACGGGCTTACTTCTAACGTTTCTTGTTTCTAGGACAATAATAGGTTTTATCATTAAGTATTGTTATCGTTTCTTTGTTTGTTATTTAATAAAAAGTTCATCAGTGGCCTACTGATTTTCGTTTTCCTATTCTTTTCTTTCCAGGTTGTTTCATGCTAAAGTTTCTGTTAACAGGATACAGTGATCACTTCGTTATTATTGCATATGTCCTTTTCACTAGGGGTGCTCTCTGGTCGGGCCAGATGACCTATCTCTAGTAAATGGTCCGGGTGAAACAGGTGCATCAATCAGTGGGGACTAGATAGGCATGACAGATTACAACGGGGGAGAAAGGTCCGCATTACGTACCCTTTCACTACTTGCAAAGATTTTCCTACGTTTATTTGCAAACAGGGAATACCTCAAAAAAGAACTAATTCCCAAACAGTCAATGTTCGGACAATCAATCAATCAATGAGGAATGAAATAGGTACGACGTGTTAAAGGCTTGCGTTACCTACCCTTCACTATCTGCAAAGGGAGAGAGAATATTCCTATTCTTCCTCGTTTGCAGGCAGAGAAGATCCTTAAGAGAACCAACTTCGAACAATTCAATGCTCGATTCAAACAATCAACAAGGGGTACTGTGAACACAAATGAACGCCGCTTATGTACATACACATTGCTATTTTCAACAGGTTGTTCCTAATGTTTCTATTTTAGCGAGGTCAAAAAGAGATCCCATTAGTGGCCTACTGATTTTGCTCGATTCCTTTTGTTTTTTTACACGATTTTTCGCTATCTGCAAAGACTAAACAGAGTATTGCGACTCTGTGCTTGTTTGTAAATAGAGAATGAACCAAAGAGAACAATCAATCAAATGGAGAGAGAAGCAGGCACGACGGATTACAACGGGGGCAAAGGCCTGCGTTAACTACCCTTCACTATCTGCAAAGAGAGAGTACTCCTAATAGAAATGAGGGGTGGGGGGCAGCATTCAAAGCAGATCAGTGTGCATAAACACGAAAATGTTTTTACTTACCACGTACTTGACATTCGACAGCTTATGATATTTGCTATTAAAAAACCATTGAAATTCACTGAAAAAACCATAGGTTATTGACCATATATAGTTAGGAATTAGCATTTACAAAACCTTGAAAATTCACTGAAAAAACCATAGGTTATAGACCATATATAGTTAGGAATTAGCATTTACAAAACCTTGAAAATTCACTGAAAAAACCATAGGTTATAGACCATATATCGTTAGGAATTAGCATTTAAAAAACCTTATTTTACTCACACAAAACCATTGAAATTCCATATATAGTTAGTTGCACTAACTATATATCGCGCACCCGCAATCCACTGCTGATGATGTCACATATTACATCATTCATGACATGGTCAGTGACATCACTGATGACATCACTGATGACATCTCAAATGACATCACTGATGACAACATCCAGTGACTGTATGTTTCTGTAAAGTTAAAATGTGTCTTACATATTGAAGAATGAGTGGAAGTATAAGTGTCTGGACAAAGGATTTAGTAGGTGCATGACTGAATGTATGAGTGAGTGATTAAATGTGTCTCACTGAGTGCATGGGTTAGTGACTAAAGTGTCTTAATTTGTGCATCATTATGTCTGTTGTTCTGTAAACTGCTGCATGTGTTGATCAGTAGCTATATGATTAACTATATGGGTTACTGATTGATTGTCCAAGTATTTGTATGGGAGACTGAGTGTGTGTGTGGCTGGCTGGGAGGTGTGTGACTCTGTGCAGATCAATGTGTACTTGTATCAATGATTGTATAACAAGGTAAGTATGTGTTAGTATATGTTTGAAAATGTAAGGTGCTCTATGTTTAACTGTATAGACAAGAAAATGGAAGTGTCATTGATTCTTTACAGGACTGACTAGGTGTGTGAGTAACTCCATGGATGAGTGGCAGACTGTGATTGTCTGTATAGGTGTATGAGTGCATATGATAGTGTTGTAAAGATGAGTGATTGTATGTATGAATGATTGTATGGGTGAATGAGTGAAGGTGTGTGTAGACGTAGGAATCAGTGAGTGCGTATGTAGTAACTAGTATTGGTGTGTCAATGGTTTCAAAAATTATATTCTGTATTTAACACTGGGTGAAACAGGTTATATTAAAATGTGAGGAGATGCATTGTATTGTCACATGAATGATATCATCAGTGATGTGGTCATTGATGTCAAATGAGATGTCATCAGTGATGTCATCAGTGATGTCATTTGAGATGTCATCAGTGATGTCATCAGTGATGTCACTGACCATGTCATGAATGATGTAATATGTGACATCATCAGCAGTGGATTGCGGGTGCGCGATATATAGTTAGTGCAACTAACTATATATGGAATTTCAATGGTTTTGTGTGAGTAAAATAAGGTTTTTTAAATGCTAATTCCTAACGATATATGGTCTATAACCTATGGTTTTTTCAGTGAATTTTCAAGGTTTTGTAAATGCTAATTCCTAACTATATATGGTCTATAACCTATGGTTTTTTCAGTGAATATATATATGCACAAAAGAACTCCCCAAGCCACCTCCAATCCAATCGATCGGTGAAGCAAACAAAGGAGACGGACCACTGGATCTGGCCTTAGATGTATTTAATGGCACAGGTAGGCAACAGCAGCAATGACGCGTTTCGGGCCCGTGGGCCCTTGATCACATGCAAAGTGCTTACATACTTTTCAAGTTTTTATATGCTGTGAAATAGTGAACACACCCCCTGGTTGACAAGATCTACTTGGTCACGTGACCATAAACATAGTAGAAACACTTGTGTTGTAACTACGATGTAAAGTACATGTCTCTTACAAAATAAAGTGCATAAATGCTTAATCTATCAGGATAAATCCTGGGAAATTAAATTCTTAAGATGCATTGCACATTCATCCAAAAGGACATAAAATAACTAGTCAGGGGGAATTTGGACACGATAAAAGGTGCATAAAACATTTCAAACATCAATATATTTATAACAATAATTTTTCTAAAACCCGTAACACTTGTGTCTCCTGTGCAAAAAACGCTGTGCAAAATCTATGTGCAAAAAACAAATTATTTACCAATAAAGTGCCACGTACATGACGTGCAGATATGGAGCATGTGTTAAAATATGAATAACAATAAAAAAGACTATCGTTGTCTAAATTCATTGCTAAAATCACATAAATCACACAAGTCTTAAAATACCTTACAGCATCATATATAGAGAAACGTGTGTATATATAAAGATAAAAAATATATATATAAGGAAGAGAGGACAAAATTTCATATTGTTTACACAGAAATGAAGCTGTTTTGGGAGGCAACGGGGATCCTGACTACCTCCATGAAGAATACCAACAGTCTAATAAAAAGTTTTTACATAAGAAAAACAATTAGAGTACACAGAATACTAGGTAACAGGGAACCTGACTACCTATGAAATGACTCATGAGTTAGACCCAAAGAGAAAAGCAGGGCAACGCACTTGCAGAAAGACAAAGAGACCCGATAATGAAACGGTGTGGAGACTCACAGCAAAAGGGATGCTTTAGAGGAAGGTGTACATATCCTCTGAGTTGTTCAGCCCATTCGGCCATTTGCTGTCAAATTCTAAAATCATTGTAGTCTCTAACTGCCTTAGTCTCTGTTCCCTATTGCCACCCCTTCGAAGTTTAGGAATGGAACCCACTACATAATAAGAAAGGCAAGCTACGTCATTATTATGTTTGCTCTTACAATGACGCGCTACTGGGTAAGTGGGGTCACTGTGAAGGATGGCTCTAAGTTGTTGTAAGATCCTGACATGCACCTGTAACTTAGTACTGCCTATATAATTCAGGCCACAGGTGCATGTCAGGTCATACACTGCGAAATCTGTCTTGCAGTTGAAGCTGCCTGCAATTGCAATGTCTTTCCTACAAAAAGGCGTTTGGTAGTGCGTTTTATTACTACCAAATTTACACGCCCGGCAGGTGGAGCATTTACGAAACCCCGCTGAGGGTTTTAGCCACATACTTTTTTGTATAGTTTCTGGGCTACTTTCATCTAACAATGACCCCATATTTCTCGCCCTACGAGAAGTGATTAACGGCTTTTCTGGTAACTGTAAACCTAATAAGGAATCAGTTAATAAGATAGGCCAGTTTCTTTTAACAATGGTTCTGATCTTGTTCTCCTCATTGCTAAAAGCCGTAATCAATCTAGGGCAGTCAGTTGTTACAGTGGCCGGCATTGCATTACTTTCTGCCGCCACATTACTCACGGGAGTCATTTGAAAGAGACTGTCTCTAGGGCGTGTTTCTGCCTTCAATAACGCTTTATATCAAACGGTATCAGAATAGCCGCGCGCCCTGAGCCTAATATTCATTTCATGTACACATTTTTCAAAGTCACCAGGCGTACTTGTGGCATCCTGCTAATGCAGCTTGTTGCCAGGTTGCCTCATGCTTTAGAATACTCTGTACAGGTTCTGAGATTGTTTGTGTTAGTCTATGTAGACAGTTAAGCCTTGGTGTTCCTACTGCTGACAGCTATCCTGTGGATGGGATCCTATTCTACATTAAATACTTATTTCAATCTTCAATCTACTCTTGGACTTCTTTACATTGGCGACGAGGACGGAATATAAAAGAAGAGAAAGAAAGGATCTCAACAAGGATATCTTCATTTACTTTATATTGAAAATTCACTAAAGGTACCGTAATTATTTCAACCTCTAAGCTCCTATCAACTCTACAGTCTTTCCTCAACTAAGGAACCACCTTTATGACGGTTTTTCTTCTGCATGAATATCCTTAAAACCAATAACACATTTTGTGTTTAAGTGGTAGGATCCCTTTCTAACTTTTGTGACAGCGCTATATTTAAACTGTATACAACTCCTCTTTTTCTTCTAAGGAAAGCGCTTTACAATTTTACTTCACAATTACTCTGCCACATTTCGAAGTGAAAGCACTCTCGTTTTGAAAGGAGGGCGCTCCGCTTTACATTTGCTGCATGATCGTGTATTGCTCTGGCTAGTTGGTGATGGTGTTCGGCGTATGTGTGCAGCGCTCACGATTCTGAACAGGCAACTTGGAGGTGAGAGGACGACATGTTTTATTTTTTGCCTTGGCATCTTTTAAAAAGAAAAGCCTCACCGTGTGTGTCTTTCGCTCAAGCGCTGCAACGTTCTCCCTGCTCGAGTGCTGCAACGTTCTTCCCCTTCAGCGCCACAGCGTTTCTCCTCTCCGACATCACAGCCTCGCAGTCTTCAGAAGTGAATTCTGGGTAATTCGTCATCGCGCTGAAGCGTCATGACGTAATCACGACGACGTGGCAGCCATTTTCTCCTCACAAGAGCGCTTTCAGCGCAATTTTCTTCATTAATTAGCAGATTCATCAATAAAAAAAAAATGTTCTGGTATTGCTGTCAATTTCTCCTCAGAGTAATTCAAATACTGTGCAGTGTATCGACCACTCGAAGTGACATTTGCAGAACACAGAGGTATCGAAATATACTGTTTTTTTTCCAAAAACAAGAAGAGAAGTTTTTTTTTGTTTATGTAATTTCACTATGGAAGAAAACTTTCTTTTAAATTCTGGAACTCATAGTACACATATTTTACCTATGTTGTAAAAAGGAATGTGTATTATTGTTTTGTTAACATTATCTCTCCTTGCATCTTAAATTATTTAGTGAAAACTTTACCATAATTTTATTTAGTCTGTATAATTGTTATAAATGTGTTTATAATGCAGAATGTGACAGCACCTCCCTTCTTCTTACAATCTCCTGGAGATCCTCCCATCAGATGGAAAAAATGGCGTAAGGTCTTTGAGAGATATGCAAAAGTTTGTGGGGCCAACTTAAGTGCTGAAAGAAAGACAGCTTTATTGTTACACTGTTTGGGATCAGAAGGTCAGTAGGTGTTTGATCATCTTCCCGAACTACAAGATCGAAATTTGAATGAGTATGAAATTTGCATAGCGATGCTTGATAAACATTATCTCTCTAAGGTATCCACCATTTTGGAGAGAAACCACTTTGGTCGCAGGATATAACTTGAAGAAGAAAGTATAGAGAACTATATAACTGCGCTAAGGAAATTAGCATCGTCTTGCAAATTTGCAGCCTCTATTGATGAAAGAATAAGGGACCAGTTCATGCTGGGATGTAGTATTGAACGTGTTAGGGAAGAGTTATGGCAGAAAGATGAACCTGATTTAGATGATGTAATAACCATAGCAAAGAGAATTGAACATTCTATTAAGTGTGTAGAGGTTATAAAAAAGAATGGAGAAAGCAAAGACAAAAACACTGTTAGTCTTGTTAAAACTTCAAATGCAGTAAAAGAGAATACCAGTCACAGAAGTGGTACAACTAGTAACAAACCTCTTAATGATAAACCGAGTGGGAAATTTGATTTTACGCAAGTAAAATGCTTTAGATGTGGCAAAATGGGACATTTTGCGAACGACAGACAATGTCCTGGGTGGAAAGTCACTTGTAGTAAGTGCAAAAGGAAGGGACATTTCTCAGTCGCTTGCAAGGGGAGAGAGTACAAAGGCAAAGTTAATGAAATTTATTATGATTTTGATGAAACAAGTGAAGGTGATGAAAATCTTGTTTGTGGTCAAATTCTAGTTCAAGTGGTTTTTGGTCCTCAAACAAAGGATTGTCCCACTGATGAAATTTTAGTTAATGGTCATTCTATTAGAGTATTGTTTGATTCAGGTGCCAAAATCACCATTGTAGCGAAAGAGTTTTATCTCAAGTATTTACAAGGAAGAGTTAAAATGTTCCATCCTGATATAAGACCACTTGCTTATGGTAGGAAACCCATAGAGCTTTTAGGATACTTTTTAGGAACCATTGATTACAAAACAAGGCTTACCAGCTCGAAAATCTATGTTTCACAGAAAGGAGATAACATCTTGAGTTGGTTTGATCAAAAAGATTTGGGAGTGATGCTTGATCCCAATTCCTCCCCACCCATCATCTTGAAAGATCTTCCCATTGTTAATACCAATGATGTTAATGTGAATCAGAACTCTGATGACTATTTTTTGCATAAATTAAGAAAAGATTTTCCCAATGTATTTAATGAAAAATTAGGTTGTTTAAAAAACTATAACCACCACATCAAGTTAAAGGAGAATGCCATACCTATTTGTAGTAAGGTACGTAGTATTCCTATTAATGTTAAAGACCAAGTCAAAGCTGAATTAGAAAAACTAATCAAGGAGGGTATCATAGAGGAGGTTGAGGCAACTCAATGGGTTGCTCCGATTGTAGCCGCTAAAAAATCGGACGGGTCTCTTCGTTAAAGCATTGACCTCAGGGAGTTGAATAAGAGTGTGGTGACAGATCACTACCCTTTACCTAAAATTGCGGACATGTTAATGTTATTAAAAGGCGTAGAGTCTTTAGCACAGTGGATTTAAGATCCGCGTATCACCAGATAAAACTTGATGAAGACTCTAAAGCTTTGACTGCGTTTGTAATGCCTTTTGGCACTTTTCGCTTTGTAAGACTTCCCTTTGGTCTTGTATCAGCTGCCTCAGTCTTTCAAAGAGCTCTGGAAGGTGTTTTAAAAGGTTTAAAAGGAGTGAGGGTATATCAGGATGACATTCTTATTTTTGGGGCTAGTGATGAGGAACATGATCATAGACTGGATGATGTGTTGAAGCGATTGAATGAATCTGGCCTGACAGTAAAGATGGAGAAGTGTAAATTTAAAAAGGACTCTATAGATTACCTTGGTCACACAATCTCGAAAGGTGGTATTTCGCCAAAAGCTAGCCTAATCAGCACCATGATGAAGATGCCTTCTCCAAAGAACAAGGAACAATTAGTTAGTTTTCTAGGTATGGCGGAGTACTATAGTAAGTTTATTAATGGTTTTGCTTCTTTGTGTGTAGGTATGAGGTTGTTGTTGAAAAAAGGGTGTGAGTTTGTGTGGAGTAATAAGTGTGAAAAAGAGTTTGTTTTGTTAAAAGAGAAATTAAACAGTGCCCCCAAACTGAACAGTTTTGATCCAGAGAGAAAATCTATTTTGATAACAGATGAGAGTTTAAAAGGATTGAGAGTGGTTTTAACACAGGTAATTGAAGGACAGGAGGTAGTCATCTTGTTTTTATCATGAAGTTTAAGAGGCCCAGAGTTGAGATATTCCGTAGTAGAACGTGAAGCATTAGCTGTTTACTGGGCTATAAAAAAATTAAAGAACTTCCTATGGGGAAGTACTTTTGAAGTGAGAACTGACCACAAACCGTTATGTGAAATCTTGAAGACCAAAGGGATTGATGCAGTATCTAGTAGAATCACCAGATGGGTTGTAGGACTACAAGATTACAATTGTGAGGTCAAGTACCTGCCAGGTGTTGAGAATAAAGTGGCAGATGCTTTGTCTTGCCTTGTTTCTGAAGAGGTGGTAGATATGGAGGATGATTGTGAAGGCGAAGATGAGATGGTATGTGCTATAGGTGAAAGTATCATTGATAAATGCAAGTGGTTGGAAGCTTTACAAGAAGATTTGAGTCTTATGGAAATATTAAGATTGATCAAGATTGGTTGGAAGGTCAAGCCAAAAAATGATGATATGTTAGAGAAATTTTGGCATGTTAAAGATCAACTATCTGAACATGAAGGCTTGCTTGTTAGAGGTACTAGGTTGATTCCTCCAATGTCTATTAGAAACGAGCTCATTATATTGGCTCATAGTGGACATATGGGCATTTCAAAGACTAAAGAGAATTTGAGGATGTCGTACTGGTGGCCTACCATGGATTTGGAAGTGGAGAGAAAAATTAGAGATTGCATGGAATGTGCTTTGAGTGAGAAGGTAGCAAAACCCAAAGTTCAGCCTATGGTCATCAGAACACTTCCTGACAAGCCTTGGGAAGAAGTTGGCTTAGACATTCTTGGGCCAATATATTCAGCAGGATCTGAATGGTATGTTCTGGTTTTAATAGATTTCTTTTCTAGATGGCCAGAGATTGCCATTACTCGTGGCATAGAATCTAAACACGTAATTAATTTTTGGGAAAAGCTTTTTGCTAGGGAAGGTATTCCTAGCATCATTTTGACGGACAATGGGAGTCAACTTGTCTCCAGGGAGATGGAATCATTTTTGTCTAAACATGGCATAAAACATAAAAAATCGTCTTTGTACCACCCAGAGACGAATGGTACTGTGGAGAGATTTAACCGCGTGCTCAAAGAGACAATTAGAATGTCTAAATCTGCAAGCTCAGACTGGAGATCAGATGTTTTTAATAAGGTGAAGCTTTACAGGTTATCCCCACATGCCACAAGGGGTAAAACACCATTTGAGCTCTTCAGATGTAGACGTGCCAACACTATGGTTACTCCACCTTGGGTCAATGGGCTACATCGGAAAACTTCAACTGATAATGACGAGTGGAAGCTGAACCAAGAAAGAAAACTTCAAGCAAGGAAGAGGATTCATGATTTGAGAAATTCGGTAAAGAGAACGGTAGTACATGTAGGTGATTGGGTTCTCATAAAAAATCCTTGTAAGAAGAACAAAATGGTATCTACCTCATTTTTGAAACCTATACAAGTTATTAAGGTTTTAGGCAATGCCATCAAAACAGCTGATCATCGCATTTGGAACTTGAACAGGGTGGTGGTGATCAAGAAAGACTTTGTAGACAACTCTAAGTCTCCAGTATCATGCTCTCTCCGTACTCTCCATCTGCAAGCACATCGTCACATCGTGCCATCGTGCCATCGTTGGTCCTGCCATCGCCAGGAAATCTTTAAGGATTACACGTGTACCCACTCATTTCAAAGACTTTGTTAAATAATGTTTTTCTTTAATTTGTTATTTGTTATAAGAAGGGAGATGTGTGGCATCCTGCTAATGCAGCTTGTTGCCAGGTTGCCTCATGCTTTAGAATACTCTGTACAGGTTCTGAGATTGTTTGTGTTAGTCTATGTAGACAGTTAAGCCTTGGTGTTCCTACTGCTGACAGCTATCCTGTGGATGGGATCTTATTCTACATTAAATATGTATTTCAATCTTCAATCTACTCTTGGACTTCTTTACAGTACTACAAATCCGTTTTAATCTTAAGATCTCACCATAAGGAATGCTGTTAATCGTATGCTTGGGATGAAGGCTGTTGGCTTGAAGGGTGGTGTTCCCAGCCGTGGGCTTTCTAAACAATGTAGTCTCAAGTCTTCCATTTTTGACATATAACTTCACGTCAAGAAATTCTATTTCTTATTTACTCATATTGGACGTGGAGTTGAGATTGAGGGAATTTTTGTTGATCTCTTCCACAAACAACAAAGCTTCCTCCTCATCTCCCTGCCAGAGAATAAAAATGTCATCAATGTAGCGTAGATACTTGACAACTTTCTCGTTGACCCAAGCATGATGTTGTGTGTTAAGGACCTGTTTCTCCCACCAGCCAACGTGTAAACACGCGTAGCTGGGGGAGAAACAGGCCCCCATAGCTACACCCCGTAATTGTCTCCACACATCTTTTCCGTAAAGAAATAAATTACTATTAAGGCACCACTCAATGAGGCTATTGATAACCTTGTTGTGCTCATGGTACTCTACAGGACGTTTGCTGAGAAAATGTTGAATAGCATAAAGGCCATTGCTATGTGCAATACTCGTGTAGAGAGACTCTACATCCGGAGTAATCAAAAGCATGTTTTCATTCCATTCTAATGCCCAACCTTCTGCAGGAAGTCGCTGGTATCTTTTACAAAACTGGGTAACACTATCACCATATCCTGCAAAAAGAAATCTATGTATTGCCCCACTTTTTCGCCTGCACTTCCTATAGCCGAGATGATGGGCCTTCCCTGCGTGGGACTGACACATTTATGCACTTTGGGGATTAGGTAAAACACAGGGAGGACAGGGAATTCATTGTGCATAAATTTAAATTCCTCTGAAGAAATCAAACCCTCTCTGTGCCACTTATTCAACAGTTTGAGGGGATGTATGACATTACAACGCATGCTTTTACATCGCATGCCTTTACAACGCTGTTTTTACAACGCATGCCTTTACAACGCATAGTGCTTTGGGGTGCTGGATAGTGAATAGTTTAATTTAGTACTTCTAAAACATGGTAGATGGCGGAACCTTGATACAAATGCACCTGATAAACAAATTGCCAATATTGTTGAAAATTCCCCTTGTCTAAACCCTTAGGTGGGGATCATGTGCACACCGATACGACACCCGCCAACACAATGCCAGTTCTAAACAGAACTAAAACATGAGTTAAATGAAAGCACAGGTGCACCATAAACTGAACAAGTTCTCAAATTCAATTATAACAGATTCACAAATATGAATGTCCAAAAAGTCCGTTTTGTTTGGATGATTTATTTTTCAACAGAGAGAAAAAAGGACAGCCGACGCGTTTCGTCCCAGCCGGGACTTCTTTAGGGCAAGAGATAAATAAATGTCCAGGGTAAGGTGTAAAAAACCAGTTGGGTTGCAGTCCGCTCTGTCAGTCTCTACTCCAAAGTAAATAGTAAGTATCCACGTTGATAGTCATGAAACTATTCAACCGTGAGGTATCATATATATACGGGGTCTTGGCAAACGTGCTATAATAGACTATCAAAGCTTTATAGGAGAAATATTTTGAAATCCAAGTAGCATAAAGAAATTAGTATATAGTGCACCATCAATACGATGTGCACTGCAATCTAAGGATATCCAAGTGCCCCTTGTAGCGGAGATCCTGACATCAAAAGTAATCTCTCATGATTCCTCCTCCGTAATTCTAGGAAAAGCTGGAAAAAGCGGGAAATGACCGCCCAGACGTAGAGTCCCCTCAGTCTGAATAACGCCTGATGGAGTTTAATTTAGTATTCCAACTCCAGTCCCCGTGGATAGTAGGGAAGGTGTTGGATAGTAAATTAAACCTATTCCCTATCCTAGAGCGCACCCCAGCGCAATGCGTTGTAATGGTTTGCGTTGTAAAAGTTGCGTCGTAAAGGCACTGCGTGGTAAAAGTTGCGTTGTAAAGGATGTTTCCCGTTTGAGGAGAGTCTCGTTTGCCTTGTCGTATTCTTTATACACAGTTTTCTCATAACAGTTCTCATCCTGCAGCTGTCTCCAAGCCCCACTGATATAATCCTTCTTAGACCAAAGGATGACATTGCCACCCTTGTCCGATGTTTTGATTACTATCTCACTATTCTTACTTAATTTATTCATTAGGGTGGAGTAGTCTATTTGTTGTTGTCTGTCCTCATTCCTGGCACCATTATTAGTAGATTTGTACAGATGTTTTATCTCATTAGATACGCAGTCGTAAAATGTATCAATCGCATCTTTAATTACCAGTGGAACAAAACTCGATTTACCTTTAAACGGGGTAAGTCCAGCTCCCTTTTGTAGTTATAGTTAGGTGAGCTAACTATAACTGCGGATTTTCTCTAAATTTTGTACGAGTGAAATGTCAGCCTAACCGTAACATCCCTGTAACCTTTTATTTTTTTCAGCGAATAGATATACATATATATATATATATATACACACACACACACAAAAAGATATATATATATATTTGTGTGTGTGTGTGTATATATATATATATATATATATACAAAAGCAGACATTTGAGGTGAGCAAATCTAGAGTGTTGCTGGTGGTGCTGCTCTCCATCCAAACTTGGGAACTACCCACAGTTCTCTGCTTCTTTTTTGCATAATTTATGCATCACTCTATGCCTGAAAGGTTATTGTTTTGATATAATTATATAGACATATATATATATCGCCACACTCCAATCCACCAGCCATCGCTCCTCACGCCACGGGTGCTCGCTCAGCGTACGGTGGGGTACCTGAATTATTCTGTAACAACGATTCCTGAGTGTTAAGAACCGCTTTTCCAAAAGAGCGCACTCTGGAGCAATACGTCTTTTTAATTACTTAGTTCTGCCCACAAATAAATCGGCAAACGGGTTTCGGCGTAACTGCCTTCCTCAGTGTCAATATTTGATTTACATTCTGTGTTTAAATAAAGTTGTGCTATACAAGTGTTCAACAATCAGTGACATAGAAAATGTCTTTGTGCTCAAAACAAACAAAATCGCTCGTTATGCTGCAGACATCTTGAATTGATCATTATATACATATAAATATACATTCGATTCTATCTTATTTACACATTGCATCGTGGTGATAATTTCATGTATCAATCACACGTTTACCATTTAGCGCTAATTATGTAAAACCATATTTACATTTCATTCCGAAATTTGAAAAAAAACTTTTTCTGAACTTAGTCAGTTATAGCGCAAATTAATTGTAATGTAAAAACAACAACAGAAAGAAGAAAGACTCAATCATTTAGATTCTACGGCATCATAGAACCTTATCTAATGCTCTAGAATGATCAAACATGTCTCTCGGTTCTATCCGATAGCACACTCCTCTCATAATATTTACAATATTTAACTATCCTCCTGTTGATCAGGACTCACTTAAATCACGCCCTGAATGGGCTTGTTAGCAAACATGAGATTCCTTCCTGTGTACTCTTCTTAGTTAAACAGAGAGCTATTATTCTGACCTATTTTCTATTTACAATTTTGCTGATTCCTGTTGTCACCTATCTCGCTCTTTTTGCATTTAGCCTACGTGGACATACATCTCCTCTACATTGTTTAATCCCCTTGGTGCCTTACTCTGCAGTTTCATTATATATATTTTGATTCCAGGCTGCGCAATTTCTTCACTTTGTCTCCACCCCTTTCTGATTTCTCAACTTGGTCCAGACAAAAGAATTTTAATAGATGGCTGTACTGCTGTGTTCCATCTCAAAATGCCGGGCAACGAGATAATTCTGATCCTTATTTTTAATTGTCCGAAGATGCTCAAGAATTCTTTTCTTGGTAGGGTGGATCGTGCTTCCCATGTATTGTTTACCACATAGGCACTGTAAAGAGTAAACTGTACGTCTGAATTACAGTTAAGAAACTTAGTTATTCTAGTTTCAGATTTTTTGCCTGGTATTAGATAGTCGTTCACTTTAGTGCTGTTTCTGCAGGCCTTACATCTTGTACAGGGGAAGAACCCCTTAATTGGGCTTAATTGTTTCTGTTTGGATTTGTGATGGCTTCTCACTAGATGATCTTTTAAGGATGTCCCTCTCCTGTAGGTAACTGAGGGGTTTTCTGATATTAACGTCCCTATTACACAGTCAGATTTGAGCATCCTCCAATTCCTTCTCAGGATTTGGAACACTTCGGATACTTTTTCAGTGTAGTTGGTGATCAGTCTTACTCTATTATCCTCTTGCTTCGCGTTCTCTTCCTCTTTGTCAATTAAAAGTTGGCTCTGCTGTGTTTCTTCACTTCTAGATTTTGCCTTACTTAAAACTCCCCTGCAATATCCTCTCTTGAGAAATCTCTGTTTGGCTTGTCCTATCGCTTTCCTATATTCAGAAGTTTTGGAACAGTTTCGTTTCATCCTGTGGAACTTCCCCAAGGGGATATTGTTAATCACGTTCCTGGGATGATAGCTGCCAGCATGCAGGATTGAATTTCCTCCGGTAGGTTAGCGATAGAGTGCTGTTTCTAGGGTGTTGTTCTCTACATAGACCTTCAGGTCCAGGTAGACCACTTCTTTTTACTGATGTAGCTTGTAAATTGCAGGTTTAAATCATTCTTATTGAGAGCTTCGATGTAATCCTCTGCCTCACTCTGTGGATCCCCCCAGATGATTAATAAGTCATCAATATAGCGTGTCCACAGAGCGACATTATCCATCCACCTCTCATTGGCACCCGCCCAGGTCACGTGCTTTTCCCACCAGGCCACGAACAAGTTTGCGTAACTGGGGGAGAAGCACGCTCCCATGGCGGTACCATGCTTCTGTAAATATAGTTGGCCTGCAAAGTTAAATATGTTATTATTAAGTAGAACCAAGTCAACTCAATTAGCATTTGATTGTGATCACGAAATTTCTGGGGTCTCTTTTGCAAAAAGAATTTGATAGCTTCTAAGCCCTTTTTTTATTAATGCATGTGTAAAGACTTATGATGTCTAAAGTTATTAGGAGCATGTCTGATTCCCAACATGTTCCTTTGATGATTCGCTAAAAACCCTTTGTATGTCGCAGATACGAGCAGAGGTCTTTCACCATGGAGGAGATTAAATGGTCTATGTACATCGAGGTATTCTCTAGGAGACTGTTTTTTGATGATTGGTCATCCTGGCGGCCACTGCTTATGTTTGTGATTTTTTGGTAGGTGGTAAAAGGTTTTTAGCTCCGGAAATTCACAGTTCAAAAAGGTCCAATCCTCTTGCTCTAATGTTCCATCATTTCTCCATTTTGTTATCAACTCCTGAAAACCTGCAATGCTTTTTTATATTGCGTTATATTGATGGGGATATAGTGTTCCTTTTTGCTTAGCTGACCCAAGGCCTCATCCTCATGTTGTTTTTTGTTTAAAACCACCACATTTCCCCCTTTGCCTGAGGATTTGATTATGATCGTGTCATCCTCTTTCAATTTTACTATTGCTTCTCATTGTTCTTTTGTTTCCATTGAATCTTTTCTCTTGTAGTTTTATTAGATCTTCGATTACAGTCTCCTGAAAGGTATCTATTCCATCATGTGGTGTACGAGGGATCAGGAGGATATGTAAATATTGTAAATATTATGTAAAGTCAGAAAAATGGCAAATTATGAGAGGAGTGTACCTTATTACTGCTAGCAAGCCCATGCAGGGCATGATTGTAAGTATTAGGTGGCAGAGCAATTGAATTGTTTGAATCTATCGGATAGAACTGAGAGACATATTTGATAAATCTAGAGCAAAAGATAAGGTTCTACGATGCCTCCTTTCAGGAGACTGTAATCGAAGATCTAATAAAACTACAAGAGAAAAGATTCAATGGAAACAAAAGAACAATGAGAAGCAATAGTAAAATCTAAATGATCAAGTCTCTCTTCTTTCTGTTGTTGTTTTACATTATAATTAATTTGCGCTATAACTAAGTTCAGAAAAAGTTTTTTTCCAAATTTCGGCATGAAATGTAAATATGTATTTACATAATTAGTGCTAAATGGTGAACGTGTGATTGAAACTTGAAATGATCACCACGATACAATATGTAAATAAGATCGAATCTAATGTATATTTATATGTATATAATGATCAATTCAAGATGTCTGCCGCATAACAAGCGATTTTGTTTGTTTTGAGCACAAAGAAACGTTCTATGTCACTGATTGTTGAACACTTGTATAGCACAACTTTATTTAAACACTGAATGTAAATGAAATATTGACACTGAAGAAGGCAGTTACGCCGAAACACGTTTGTCGATCTATTTGCGGGCATGAAGAATAAAATAAGTCATTAAAAAGATGTATTGCTACAGAGTGTGCTCTTTTGGAAAAGCGGTTCTTAAGATCCAGGAATCGTTGTTATGGAATATACATATGCTGAGAGATTGGGCAGCGTTATCGGCTACCAATTTAAGCTTTATATTCATAACCCAAAGAGAGAAGGTGCAATGTCAGAGGAAATAGTACGGGAACAGGAAATGGCAGCTGATGAACTCTTTACGAACTTGTCTAAAGTCCCACATGATGATAGAAGCAGCAAAACAAAACATGTCAGCACTAACGACGATACCAAAAGTCTCTTGAAAGCACTGGAGAAAAACAGTAGAAGTGGGCTCACTAAATGGTGGGAAATCAAGTCATTCGAAAAATACCACGAAGTTGGGAGAATTCCGAGAGGTCCCAGAATTATGGTTGCCCCAAGTTTTGACAGTCCGAATCCTATGCTCTTAAAAGTATGGGCAGAAAGTAATCTCGAAGCTTCAATGCGCTTAGTCTGTTTGCCAGTCAAATATGCCAAAATCGACCTGGATAAAAAAATGGAGGAGATTGCATAAATACATAATGAATTAAGCAAACCAGAACATGAGAACCAAAAGGATTTCATAGAAAAAAAGCATCAAAGAAATGAATGACCGCTTGTAAAAACAAAAAGGAGTGATTAAAACCAGAAAAGCGTTGACGTTTTCTAGAGATAAGAATGACTATGAACAAGGGCAGGTATTTACGTTTGCCTGCAAATTTGGCAACCTGCATAGACAGAAGGGCAAAATGATGAACAAAACACCGGTAGCTACCGGACTCTCTGACCGTGCTGGGAGTGATTCTAATCTATCTGCATCAGATGCCAGTTTGGTTCATAGTGAAACTGAATCAGAAACAAGCAACTCAGGTACAGAACAAGGGGATTTGGGTCAGCTGACATACACAGAGGAATTGGAATATATAAGAATGCAAAGAAAACAATCATTGAGGCCACGCAATCCAAACACCTCAACAAGCAAAGGAGAACTGTACAAAGGCGCCAAAGGAGGATATGTCTTAGGCACAAGAGGGCGGGGACAACGGAACCAACAATTGAAGAAAGCCCAATAGAGGATGACAACACTTTAATTAACCTCTCTAATGTGGATCTTGATCTAGCAGAAAAACTACTCCTCAAATTAGGACTCTCGTTCTGTCCTGAGAGCAACTTTGGCTATTGTAACACCCGAGTTGATGTGTATAAATTTATCAGGAAGATCAGGCTGAGAAAGTACTTTACCATAAAAAAAACTTGGAAACAACGAACAGACCTAATGACATTCTGGAAAAAACACAAGCAGACACCCTAAAGGCCAAAGACATGTCTCTGATGAATACATTTCACCCATTGCGTGAGCAGCTAGCAGCAGAAACAAGCATACAGGAGGTAGCAAATCAGGAAGGGGTGGACATAGCAAGACCGGGTAAGAGTCCTTTCAAACAGATCTCTACTCTTGTCCCCAACAAGCCACAAGATGCGATTGATATTTATCATGAGCGAGTGACAGAACAACAAACAAAATTGTATATTAACACGCAAAAACAACGAGCTGTCCATAATCGTACTAATAATCAGGTCATGAAAATATTGAAAAACAACGACGTTATAGTAGTGAATCAATCCGACAAGGGGGGCAACGTTGGTATATGGGGCAAAAAGGAATATATTGAGGAAGCGTACAATCATCTGAATGATGCTGCTTGCTATTGCAAAAGCACTTTGGTCACTGCTAAAAGAATTCAGAAGGATTATAAAGATGACCTCAATAAATGGAGAAGGGAAGGATTGATTTCTAAAGATTAATTTTCCTTTTTCAACAATGATTTCCCTGTTTTACCCAATATATACTTCATACTCAAAGTACATAAAGGGACACTGCTTGTTCTAGGAAGGCCTATTGTCTCATCCATCAAAAGTACTTTCGAAAATACTTCCAAGTACATTGATTTCTACCTTCAAGAGTTTGTGACGCAACTACCATCCTAAATCAAGAATCCTACGGATTTTTTATTTCAGCTGAGTAACACTGAGTAGTCTGATGAATTCTTGTTCATGACTATGGACATTACTACTTTGTATACAAGTATTGCCCATGAGGATGGGCTCAAGGCAGTTAGTCATTTTTTGGGCAGAAGACCTATTCAAATGTATCGCCATAATGAGATGTTAGTGTGTATGACGAAGTGGTATTTATGTAACAACATTTTTTTGTTCAATAACACTGTATTCCAACAATTGTAGGGTGTGGCCATGGGGGCATGTTTCTCCCCAAGCTACGCATGTTTAAATGTGGGCTGGTGGGAGGAGCATGTCCTCATGGTCCAACACGCCAGAGACTGGTCGGAGCACATTATTAATTGGTGGAGATATATAGACGATATTTTTGTCATTTAGAGGGGAACCAAAGACCAGGCCCAGAAATTTGTTAATGACATTAACATCAATAGTCTCAATTTACAGTTCACTGCCCACATTGATCAAACAAGTGCCAGCTTCTTAGATATTAGTGTCCAAGTCACACAGGGCAATATTGAAACAAGCCTGTAAAGAAAGTCTACATCAGGAAACTCAGTACTGCATGCCAAAAGTTTTCATCCTCGTCACACCATAGCTAGTATTCCATACGGCGAATTTTTGCGGACTCACAGATCATGCAGTACTGAAGCAATCCGTGATCTACATCAGGAAGAGGTAAAGGAGAGGTTAAGAGTTAGGGGTTATGACCCTAAGAAGTTTGATTTGGCCAGGAGAAAAGCCAATATGAATGACAGAGCAGCTTTACTAGATCCTGGGAGAGAAAAGGCCTGCATTACTGACAAAAATAAGAAAATTAATGCTGAGGGCAATGAGCTTAGATTGGTGACAACATATAGTAGGCAAGCCAAAGCTATCACTGCAATAATCAAAAAACAACGACCAATTGTCATGATGGATCTGACTCTCAAGAAAGTGCTCCCTCACCACCTGACAGTCACTTTTCGCAAAGCTTATTCTGTGCAAAATGATCTAGTGAAAAATAGTCAAGAGAATACAAAGTCCACGAATTGGCTTACTTCTAGAAAAGGTTTCACTAGATGTAGCTCATGAAGAGCATGTAAATTCGGTATTAATACATCTACATATCGAACACCATTCTCTGACTCAGAACATACATTAATAAAGCATTTTACATGTAGAACCGACCATGCTGTGTATGTACTCAGGTGCAGCTGTGATTTGTGCTATGTTGGCAGCACCAAGTTACCAGTGCATATGCGCATATTGCAGCACCTTCGTGCTATTGTCAACTCGGATCCAGCATATCCAGTCGCTAGACATTTTAAAGCTGAGCATGAACATAATCTCAAATGTCTACAATACTTTGTAATTGATGCAGTACCCCAGAACAAGAGAGGAGGGAATCGTCAAAAATTACTGCGTCAATTAGAGTCAAAATACATTTTAGAGCTGGATACCAAGTTACCATCGGGGTTAAATACAGGGGAGGATTTACATAACTTTCTTTAACAGTAGGGGCTGCAACTAACCTGTTTTTCTGCATTCATGTCTCCCCTACAAATTGCTTGTGGGATGGCAACTTCCGGAGCAAAGTGCACTTTTTTAGATGGTTTCCATCGAATCAATGTGCCGTATTCCGTTGCTAACTGTGTCACTATGTTATTTTTTTGGTACCTCCTGTAGTGTTTATATTCGTCTAAGGAATTATGATTGGCGATGAGTTGAGTTGGAGCTACATGATCATATGCATGCTTATTGTTTTAGCATTGGAACTACGATATATGATATTGCATTTGTGCTAACAGATTCCAACTCTATAAATCTGCTGCCGTTCCTTGATTTTTGGTAAGGGGGCTTTTTATTATTTTGTAGCACCGTTTTGCACATTTATTATCATTTTCACCCTCAAGCACAAAAAGCACTTTTCCGCTAACGTGTAGGCAGGACATTACAAGGAATATTCATTTTTCATGGCTATTGAATCTTTACATTGCGTGTTTGCACTTTTAATTGAATGATTTTAACTGATATTTTTTAGACCTGTTGAAATAAAACAATATGATATGGGGCTGCTATAAGTTCAGTTACAATTATATATTTAGGACCTTAGTGATAAAATTGGTGGTGTTTATATTGTATCATACTATTTATGCATTATTGTACTGTGTATTCTAGCGTTTGCACCAAAGTGGGTATTACTATCCTCAATCAATTGTTTACATTAGCGTTTTTGCACATCCAATTGTTTACATTAGCGTATTTGCACCTAAGTGGACAATGCTATCTTTAACAAATTGTTTACATTAGCGTTTTTGCACATTCAATTGTTTACATCAGCGTATTTGCACATTTTTAAATGATACTGTTATATATTGTCTAGGCATAGTTCAGTATTTGCATTGTACAATATTTAAAGCAGCGTATTTGCACATGTCTTTATACAACACCATTTTTAACTCGGAATAGACCCTAACATAGTGTACTTTCTAGCAGACCCCCATAGGGACCTTACAGCAATGGTCCGTTTCGACAGAAAGGGGAACTGCACGGGGAAAATTAGCATCATTAATGGTGTGAGGCAGGGTTGCATTCTTGCTCCCCTGCTTTTTACACTATATATTAATGACCTAGGTAAAGCTTTGGGCACTGCCTGCAAGGATATTCCGAAGGCTGGGAAACACTTACTGCCCGCCTTACTGTACGCGGATGACGCTGCCCTCCTAGCCAGAACTGCGGTAGGACTCCAATGCCTACTGAACTCTTTTTATGTTTTTATGAATAATCTTGATATAAGTGTTAATTTTGGCAAGTCCCATGTTATGGTAGTGGGCCACAAGGTAAAGAGTAAAAAAAATGTGATGTCACTATTCTGTAACAGTCACAAGCTGTCACGAGTTTCTAGATTTCCCTACCTGGGGGTTGTTTTTGACGAAGGCTCTACGTGGCAACCCCAAATGGTAGAAAAAAAATAGCTTTGGCACGCTCGATTTCGGCGGTGCTTAACTTCTCTCGTAAAGTAGGGGTGAAGCCCACCAAAGCAATGTTAAAAGTATATGCTGCCAAATGCACTGCCATCGCCATGTACGGGGCCGATCTGTGGGGCTTTAGGCCAGTTACATCGCTCCAGGTTGTAGAGGACAACTTTTTAAAAACACTTCTTTCCCTCCCAAGATCCACTGCAAGCTACATAGTTCATCAGGAATGTGGCGTGGGTTATTTGGAGGATAAAATTGCCATGGCCCCTCTACTAAAATGGTTAGCAGTTTGGCTAAACCCAGAACTTGAAGTGAACCACGAAATCTTAAGAGATTGTTTGTCGCTAGATCACTGGGAAAAGATCCCCTGGCTGAAATACGTGCAACAATCGTGCGAAAAGCTGGGTCGGGCCGAATTGTTTGATAAACCCTCCAGCCTGGTGAAAGGAGATCTGAAATGGGCCATAAATACTTTTTTGCTGAATAGGGAAATGGATAGAGAGGACAGAGAGCTGCTAAAGCCCTCTGTCAGGACCCATCAGCTGATTGTCTCTGCTGGCCCCGAACCGGAACTGTACCTCAAAGTTGTCAATGATGCCAATCATAGGTATTTGTTGACAAGGTTCCGATTGAACAAAATTCATCTCCTAATTTCTGGCCGCCCTGTCTGGACCAGGAGTAGGGACTTGGATCTATGCAAATGCGATGGTTGTTCAATTATGGACACTGTTCACTTTTTGTTCTTCTGTGATTATTTTAAGGGCACCAGATCAAAATTCATTTTACCACTGTTAAAAGGAAAAGGTTTTAGGCAAGTGAAGCCAGCTTTGCTGTACCTTCAACTTTTGACAGAAATATGGGAAATCTATAATGTGGCAAAATTTCTAACCATAGCAGTAAGACTTGGCAAAAAGATCGCTTGGTCCTAGTTCATTCTTCATAAATGTCAACTTCTGCATGAATTTTTTAATTAGGTGAGAAATGTCTATGTTGTTGTTTTTAAACTCTTGCCACCATGTATTGCATATTGTATAGGGTACTCCCTGTTTTTGCATTTATATTGTATTTTAACACAAATTATGCAGCCTGGTGACTTGTGGACCTTTTTAATACTTGCACACTTTTATGGTTTTTGTGATTCAAAACCGAATAAAGTATCTTTTGATTTGATTTGAGGTACAATTTTGACCTACGGCAGTCCTTATGGCTATGCCTATATGTCAGTTAACAATCATTATCAGTTTGGTCTACTTTGTAGTACTAAGTTTCATTTAATATCAGATTGCATTTTATTCATATTTTTAAAATTTTAAAATGTTCATGTATAAATTCAAGTTATATGTTTAATAGCCATGAATGCACTTATAGAGGTTTCCTCACTGTGTATAGCAAATTACGAAGTAACTTTTCCTTTTCTATCTTCCTGCCGATCACGTGACTTTCAAATCGGAAGCCACCGAAGTCAACTGCGGCGTACCACAAGGATCATCACTCAGTCCCACCCTCTTCAACGTATACATGAGTCCCCTCGCATCCATCGCGCGCCAACACAACCTCAACATCATCTCCTACGCAGACGACACCCAGCGGATCCTCTCCCTCACCAAAGACCGAAACTCCGCCAAAACCAACCTACACGATGTGATGAAAGAAGTTGCCGAGTGGATGAAGAACAGCCGTTTAAAACTGAACTCGGACAAAACGGAAGTCCTCATCTTAGGATCATCCCCCTCCGCTTGGGACGACTCATGGTGGCCACCAGCCCTGGGAAACGCACCCAAACCAACGGACCACGCACGCAACCTGGGCTTCATTCTGGACTCCTCCCTCTCGATGACCAGACAAGTCAACGCCGTCTCATCATCATGCTTCAACATCCTACGTATGCTCAAAAAAATCTTCCGTTAGATCCCCACCGAAACAAGAAAGACAGTCACCCATGCACTGGTCACAAGCCGACTGGACTACGGAAACACCCTTTACGCCGGAACCACAGCCAAACTACAGAAAAAACTCCAACGCATCCAGAACGTCTCAGCCAGACTCATCCTAGACATCCCCCGCCAAGCTCACATTTCCGGTCACCTGAAAGACCTCCACTGGCTCCCCGTCAACAAAAGAATAACGTTCCGTCTCCTCACCCGCGCACACAAAGCCCTTTACGACCTAGGACCCGAATACCTCAACACGCGCCTGACCTTTTACAACCCCACCCGCCAACTACGATCGTCCAATCAAGCCCTCGCCGTGATTCCACGTATCCAAAGATCCACCATGGGGGGAAGATTCTTCTCCTACTTAGCGGCCAAGACCTGGAATTCTCTCCCCACCCACCTCCGCCTTACACAGAACCACCTCTCCTTCAGAAAACAACTAAAAACTTGGATATTCGATAAATAACGTACCCCCCTCCCTCAAGCGCCTTGAGACCCTCTGGGTGAGTAGTGCGCTATACAAATTCTAACTTGACTTGACTTGACTTAGGAAGTGCCTGTGAGATTACATTTCCCGGTTGTTCAACATTATTTTGAGTGACCATCGACACAGTCCGTGTCCGAAACACGTCTTGTGACTTGCACCTTGTGGTTTAAATAAAAGCATCTTGTGTCCGTGATCCTGTGATGTGCGCGACTACACGTGGATAATGCCAGTTCATATATATATACTAGCAGCCCGTCCTGACGTTGTCCGGGTATGAAATAGAATGTGTGTAATGTGTGTATTCAGATACGGTCATTCACGTGTTCCCCTGCTTGAGGCCCAGCTGCAGCCCTGGTTGATATTAGCAGGCGGTGTCCCCCCACTTGAGGCCCAGCTGCAGCCCTGGTTCATGTTAGCAGGCGCATGTAATTAGTGAAGTGATCCGCCGCCTGAGCCCGGCTACAGCCCTGGCTGATGTTAGCAGGCGCGTGTAATTTGGTTTAATGTGATAGTTCAGTTACAGCGCGCATGAGAGGCTGCAGTAATTGTCCCCGCAGACACGCTCAGTCGCGTGTGCCCCCACTTGAGGGCCAGCAGCGACCGTCTAACAATTAGAATTGTGTGAGTCTTGAATGATTGTTTCCCGCTGTTCTTATTTTTTATGACCCACACCGACGCTCTTCGGCCCGAGTGATTTTTAGACGCACCCAGGTCAAGCCACACACTGCATTCGGCCCTTTCAGACGCACCCAGGCCAAGGCACACACTGCATTCGCCACCCCCAGTATGTGTGAGACAACGGGCAGTCCCCCAAGGGAGTCTTGCGAATGGTTAGTTACCACGCTTCGAGGTGAACGCCTTTGTGACGCCCCCAGCACACAGCCACAGCAGACGAACTGATTAATGTACGACCCAGATGGCATGAAGTGCGGAACGTAGCACATAGCCCCAGCGTTTGTCACGCCCCCAGCGTGCCCCTTGATGCGGCGCAATTGCGTAATTGGTGCTTCACATGGCATGAAGGGCGGATACACGCCCACAGCGTGGACACATGCCCACAGCGTTTGTCACGGCCCCAGCGTGTCACGTCCCCAGCGTGCCCCTTTATGCGGCACAATTACGTCTCACATGGCATGAAGGGCGGAACATACCACATGCCCCCAGCACACACCCACAGCAGAACGCAGACACACCCACAAGGGACTACTTTGCTGGCACGGTTCTTTTACCTTTTAAATGTATATGGTGGCCGTCTGCATAGCCTATGTCCTTCTGCTGCAACTGCCCTTTCCAACGCTGTATTGGGTGTTGTGACTGGTGCTGTGGTTACTGAGATTACCCGCCTCAAAGGTTTGGGCTCTCTCTTTATAATATTAGTATAGATATGGATATATATATATATGTAAATATATATATATATATATTGATACCCCTCGGTTCCTTTTCGCCAGAATTTGCAGCGCTCTCTCGCCGGTTCGTAAATCCCCGCGGCAGAACCACGCCTCATTTAAATTCACAACCAATTCCCCGAGCTGGGAGAAAAACGGGACGAACTCGCGTTTGTCTTCGCTTATGTGCTTTTTTATTTAATCCTCACAGCATGGAGTTTCTCAAGCAGGCGGGCACAAATCTCCGCGTTTCGGGATAGCATACCCCTTGTTCACGATCAATTTGGCTCCAGGCTCTCAGTCTCAATATAGTGAGTCACATTATTACATAATTTCCTGTTTGATGTTATTTTGGCCCTCGGCCTTCTGGATGATGTAGTTTTTTGCAATTTTTTTAAATCAGTTTTTTATCCGTCTGCATAGCCTATGTCCTTCTGCTGCAACTGCCCTTTCCAACGCTGTATTGGGTGTTGTGATTGGTGCTGTGGTTACTGAGATTACCCGCCTCAAATGTTTGGGCTCTCTCTTTATAATATTAGCATGGAGATATATATATATATATTACCTACTGGCGGTCGCCAGTAGGTATATATAGTTAGGACCTAGTTTCCATAGGAAATCCGCAACATTCTATTGGGAATAACTTTGGCGCCGGTTGATGAATATCCGCGAATTTCTCAAAGAAGATGGCCCACTCCGCTCCGTTCCACTCCGCTTCTTCCCTGAAAGTTTTGGGGGGATTCGTCAAGTGGGGGCTGAGAAAAAAGGGGGGTCCCAAAACGGGTTTTCCCCCATGTTATTTTCCATAGGACGATTAGACACGGCTACAGCCCGAACCGCTGAACGGAATTACACCAAACTTGGCAAAATGGTAGGGACTGGTACGCAGTGCCGCCTTCTGTTTAAATGGTGTAAATCCCTCCAGTAGTTGTTGAGAAAATTGAATTTGAAAGCATTTATATATCTATACAAGCTTAATGTAAGCTTACTGTACTCTGTACCTTCCCGAGTACAAGCTGCATTCTGATTAGCTGCCAATGTCTGTCAACTCAGGCACAGGAAAGCAGAAAAACAAACGTGTAGAACTCAAAAAGGGGGCAGGGTAGAAGCACCCTGACCCCCTAGGCCTGCTCAGGGGGTCCCACAAGGACCCCCCAGGCCCCTCAAAATGTTTTACTTTTTTTTTTAAATCGCAGGATACGCGTGAGATCTGATTGGCTGTCAGCACTTCATCCAAGAAGTGTTGGCAGCCATCTTGGGACCAATATACATGATAGCACCTCATTAAAAAGCATTGTAGTTAATAGAAGGACCATGTCATGAGTGATGTAATATGTGACGTCATCAGCAGTGCATTGCACGCGCAAGTTATAGTGAGTCCAACTAACTATAACGTGGGAATTTCAATGGTTTTATGCGAGTAAAATTTCCAGCTAACTATAACTGGTGTAAAACCTATGGTTTTTTCAGTGAATTTAATAGGTGTTTTAAATGCTAATTCCTAACTATACCTGATGTGAAACCTATGGTTTTTTCAGTGAATTTCAATGGTTTTTTAATAGCAAATCTTTATAGGTATAAAAAAGAATACATTTTAAAACGAATTTTATATTGTATAATTATGTCAAATTTTTTTAAATTTTTTTAATTTTTAACTTGGGGCGCTCCCGGGGCGCGTACCGGGGAGCGTCCCGTTAGCGCTATTCTCGCGAACGAAAACAACATCGTGACGTATCGCGTAGACGCGTGATGCGTCATATGACGCACAGTGTAAGCGCACCCGGAAGCACGCGTGCGCATACGATCGCGGCGCGCCCTGGGGCGCGTATTGGGGAGCGTCCCGTTAGCGCTATTCTCGCGAACGAAAACAACATCGTGACGTATCGCGTAGACGCGTGATGCGTCATATGACGCACAGCGTAAGCGCACCCGGAAGCACGCGTGCGCATACGATCGCGGAACGTCTCGACGCGCTTCTGCCGCGCGTCCCGGGGCATGACTACGGGCGCGCCCCGGGGCGCGTAGCGTAAGCGCGTCGGGTCATGTGACCAGAAAATAACACTTTTCATTGGTTGCTAACATTTTTTTTATAAAGAATGAAATCCCCACCCCTTTCCTTCACTTCTTCTTTCACTTTTGTGACTGAAAGACCTGCCTGTTTTGCTGTAGGTTCTTTGTTGGATATCTTGGATTATCATGGCTGCCAGACCATCCAGCAGTGAAGATGACTCCAATGAATTCATCGATGAAGAGCCTCCTCAGCCAAAATACAAAGAACATTTCATCTGGAATTTTTTTTCCATACCTGATCACCAGAAGAAGGTAAATGCTCCAAAAGTGGAGTGCAGGATCTGTCACACAGTCCTGTCACGGGGTAACCCCAATAAAAAATATTCTTTTGGGAACTCCACAATGATTCGCCATGTGGAGAGAAGGCACCCCCAGAATTTTGCCCGGGAAAGTGTCAGGGCTCTGGCACAAAAGGTTCCCAGTGATGGGGCCTCTACATCAACCGGAGGACGAACACCATCGGTGAGGGGGGAGATCACAAGAGCAGTTTCCGAACATTCAGCCTGCATTTAACAAAGGCGCCCTTAAATGCAGATACTGTGATCAGCTACTTTCCTGTGGGGAGCAAAGTGTTCTGCTCATGGTTCGAGCATTGGAGAACCATCACTGCCGTTACCAGCCCTAATTTTTTTATTTTTTTTTGCTCCTGTTGAGCAGTTTCCATTCCCTGTTTTTGTTGTAGTTCTAAAAAAAGAAAAAAGAAGAAAAAAAAAAGTTCTTTTCAGTTTCAGAACTACCTCCAATTCTCATCAAAGAGCTATATTCTTAAAAAAATGAAAAAGAGTAAGTGAAGTGGAGTGCATTGATAAATGAAAGGAAAATGAGTAAGAAAGAACAGAAAAGTATGAGAGGAGAAAGGAAGTGAAGTAGGGGGACTGAAAGAAGGTGAGTGTTGGGAACGAAAGTAAGGAGAAGGAGAGTGAACATGGGGAATGTGGTTATTCAAACAAAATGTAGAAAAGGAACGGGGGTGTGGAAGGGTACGAAAAGATGCATTGCTGGAGTTGCATCATTTTTGTGACACTCTCCAGCAATGCATCACTTTTGCGCTTACAGATACATCTGAAATACTGACGTATCTAAAGGTACTTGCGACATAATACGTCATATATTTAATATGACGCATGAGTAGAAGACTGAAGGCCTCATTTATGAGGCCATGCGTCACTTTTACGCCACCGGTGCGTCACTTTTTGTGACGCACCAGTGCTGTTAAAAATGCACCTTATTCAGTCATATTTACAAAGTGACGCATCTAGGTAGATGCATCACTTTGTAAACCCCTGCGCCACATTATACCTACGTCAGGTGTAATGTAGGCAAAAGGGACGTATTGACGCAAGAAAGGGTCGTATAGGTGACGCAGTAAAATCTATGAGATATCACTACGTCACTTTTATGACGCTGTTGCGTCCAAATATTGCGCCTGTTTCACAGCAGGCGTAAGACTGATGCAGGCCCTTTCACATGGGGCCTGGCCCCATGTGAAAGGATGCATTGCTGGAGTTGCATCATTTTTGTGACACACTCCAGCAATGCATCACTTTTGCGCTTACAGATACGTCTGAAATACTGACATATCTAAAAGTACTTGCGACATAATACGTCATATATTTAATGCCTGCCTGCTCCTCCTTACCTGCTGCCAGTAGCCTGACGCCAGAAGCCGAGCCTACGCCCCAGCCGCCGCAGGACCGCCAGCCGAGCCCCCAGCTTTTCCCGCCGTCTCAGACTCGAACCCGCCCCCCGCCTGCCGATTGGTCCCCGCGCTACCCGCCTCCCAGCGGACCCTCCCTCCCGGCTCCCTTCTTATGACGCCCCCAGAGCGACCGCGCAGCGGACGCACGCAGCGGGAGCACCGATTGAGCGCCGAAGGTGCGCCAAAGGTAAGCCCGTCTACGCCCGTCCGCGCCTGGACCGCGCCCAGTGCCTGGACCCCTGGCCCCCGCAGACCCCAGCCCGCCCGCCGGACGTACGACATCGCCACCCTCAGTGCACTCAACACCGGCCGAATCCCGGGATGCTACCGAGCCACCCCGAGACGAACCCACGGACCCTTCAGCTGTCACGCCTGCAAGTTCTCCTGCATCCGGACCTGCCCCGCACCAGCACCCGCCAAGCCGAACACCAACAGTAACCACCTCAAGTGCATCCTACTCAACACCCGCTCCGTCCACAGACACACCATCGAACTCTGGAACCTCCTCGACACCACAACTCCTGACGTCGCCTTCCTCACGGAAACCTGGATGAATGACTCCTCAGCGCCCGACATCGCCATCGCCATCCCAGAGGGCTACAAGATCACCCGAAGAGACCGCGGCAATCAGACTGGAGGAGGCATCGCCATCATCCACAGGGACACCATCCGCATCACGACCAACACCGACGACACCCTGACAACCACCGAACACCTGCACTTCCAGATCCACACGGACCCCAAGACCACCCTCAGAGGCACCCTCATCTACAGACCCCCGGGGCCACGCACACAATTCAGCGAAGACATCGCCGACTTCATCAGCCCGCACGCCCTCCCCTCCGCTGACTACATCCTCCTGGGGGACATCAACTTCCACCTGGAGAACAACAACGACCGCAACACCGCCACCCTGCTTGACAACCTCGCCAACCTCGGACTCAAGCAGCTGGTGACCACCCCCACCCACCTCGCCGGACACACACTCGACGCTGTCTTCTCTTCCAGCAAGGACATCGCCTTCAGCCACGCCACCGGGCTCCCCTGGACGGACCACAGCTGCGTCCACTTCACCTTCAGAAGATCCACGATCCACCACCACCAGCAACAGGTTGCTCGAAGAAACTGGAACAAGATCACAGCAGACCAGCTCGCCGCTTCCCTGAGCCAGCACCCTCCCGCCAGCTCAGCGAACCCCAGCCAGGCCGCCGACAACCTCACGAAATGGATCAGCAACTGCGCAGACGACCTCGCCCCACTGAGGACCCCGCATAGCAGACCCGGCAGCAAGAAGGCCCCATGGTTCACCGACGAACTCAAGAGCTCCAAGAAGTACTGCCGAGCCCTCGAGAAGGCCTGGAGAAGGGAGCCAACACCGGACAACATGAGCACCCTCAAGCACGCCACCCGGAAGCACCATCAACTGATCCGCGCCACCAAGAAAACAGCATACAAGGATCGGCTGGACAACAACGCACACAACTGCAAGGAACTCTTCAACATCGTGAAAGAGCTCTCCAACCCCAACGCCGGAAACAACGACATCACCCCGTCGCAAGACCTCTGCAACTCCCTCGCCTCCTACTTCCAGAACAAGATCGCGGACAAACAGCTTCAGCACTCAACCGACGCACGCCACAACCGAACCACGGCCCCCCACCACCACCCTCCGCGCCTGGACCCCGATCAGCACCGAAGACACCATCTGCACGATGAACTCTATCCACTCCGGATCTCCGACCGACCCCTGCCCCCACCACGTCTTCAACAAGGCCGACGCTGTCATCGCACCCCACCTGCGTGACATCATGAACACCTCCTTCGACACCGCCACCTTCCCTGAGAGCTGGAAGCACGCCGAACTCAGAGCTCTACTAAAGAAACCAACAGCGGACCCCACCGAACTCAAGAATTACCGCCCCATCTCGCTCCTCCCGTTCCCAGCCAAAGTCATCGAGAAGACCGTCAACAAGCAGCTGGCCGCCTTCCTCGAGACGAATGGATCCCTCGACCCCTCACAGTCTGGCTTCCGAGCCAACCACAGCACCGAGACCGCCCTCATCGCTGTCACCGATGACATCCGGGCCCTGCTGGACAACGGTGAAACAGCGGCCCTCATCCTCCTAGACCTCTCCGCGGCGTTCGACACTGTCTGCCACCGCACCCTAGGGCAGCGCCTCAGCAACATCGGAATCCAGGAGAAGGCACTGGAGTGGATCATCTCCTTCCTCGCTGGAAGGACACAGAGAGTCCGCCTACCACCGTTCAGATCTGCAGCCACGGAGGTCATCTGCGGCGTTCCTCAGGGCTCCTCGCTCAGCCTCACCCTCTTCAACGTCTACATGAGCCCCCTTGCGGCCATCGCATGCCAACACAACCTCAACATCATCTCCTACACCGACGACACCCAGCTGATCCTCTCCCTGACCAACGACCCCGCCGCCGCCAGAACCAACCTCCACAAAGGGATGAAAGACGTAGCCGAGTGGATGACGACCAGCCGCATGAAACTGAACTCAGACAAGACGGAAGTCCTCATCCTGGGTTCCTCGCCCTCCGCCTGGGGCGACTCCTGGTGGCCCCCCGCCCTGGGCACCGCACCCAAACCGACAGACCACGCACGCAACCTGGGCTTCATCCTGGACCCCTCCCTCTCCATGACCAGACAAGTCAACGCCGTCTCCGCGTCCTGTTTCAACATCCTGCGCATGCTACGGAAGATCTTCCGGTGGATCCCCACCGAGACCAGGAAGACGGTCACCCAGGCCCTCGTCACCAGCCGACTGGACTACGGCAACGCCCTCTACGCCGGAACCACCGCCAAGCTCCAGAAGAGACTCCAGCGGATCCAGAACGCCTCAGCCAGACTCATCCTCGACATCCCCCGACGCAGCCACATCTCCGGACATCTGAGAGACCTGCACTGGCTCCCCGTCAACAAGAGAATCACCTTCTGTCTCCTCACCCACGCACACAAAGCCCTACACGACCAAGGCCCGAGCTACCTCAACAACCGCCTCAACTTCTACGCTCCCAAACGCCACCTCCGATCGACCAACCACGCCCTCGCCGCCGTCCCCCGCATCCGAAGAGCGAGAACAGGAGGATGGTCCTTCTCCTACCTGGCCGCCAAGACCTGGAACACCCTCCCGACCGACCTTCGCCTGACCCAAGACCACCTCTCCTTCAGGAAGAAGCTCAAGACCTGGCTGTTCGAGCAGTAGCGGTACCCCACCCCCCCCCCCCCAAGCGCCTTGGTACCCTCCGGGTGAGTAGTGCGCTCTATAAATGCCTTGATTGAATATGACGCATGAGTAGAAAACTGAAGGCCTCATTTATGAGGCCATGCGTCACTTTTACGCCACCGGTGCGTCACTTTTTGTGACGCACCAGTGCTGTTAAAAATGCACCTTATTCAGTCATATTTACAAAGTGACACATCTAGGTAGATGCATCACTTTGTAAACCCCTGCGCCACATTATACCTACGTCAGGTGTAATGTATGCAAAAGGGACGTATTGACGCAAGAAAGGGTCGTAGAGGTGACGCAGTAAAATCTATGAGATATCACTACGTCACTTTTATGACGCTGTTGCGTCCAAATCTTGCGCCTGTTTCACAGCAGGCGTAAGACTGATGCAGGCCCTTTCACATAGGGCCTGGCCCCATGTGAAAGGATGCATTCCTGGAGTTGCATCATTTTTGTGACAGACTCCAGCAATGCATCACTTTTGCGCTTACAGATACGTCTGAAATACTGACGTATCTAAAAGTACTTGAGACATAATACATCATATATTTAATATGACGCATGAGTAGAAGACTGAAGGCCTCATTTATGAGGCCATGCGCCACTTTTACGCCACCGGTGCGTCACTTTTTGTGACGCACCAGTGCTGTTAAAAATGCACCTTATTGAGTCATATTTACAAAGTGACGCATCTAGGTATATGCGTCACTTTCTAAACCCCTGCGCCACATTATACCTACATTTATGAGGCCATGCATCACTTTTACGCCACCGGTGCGTCACTTTTTGTGACGCACCAGTGCTGTTAAAAATGCACCTTATTGAGTCATATTTACAAAGTGACGCATCTAGGTAGATGCGTCACTTTGTAAACCCCTGCGCCACATTATACCTACGTCAGGTGTAATGTATGCAAAATGGGTATATTGACGCAAGAAAGGGTCGTAGAGGTGACGCAGTGAATGAACAGGGTTTTCCCCATGCTACGCTCCCCGGTACGATCCCCGGTGCGCGTACCGGGCAGTCCCCCCGCGAAAACCGAATTTTTTTTTAAAAAAATGTTTTTGCCCGAGGGACCCTTTTATAGCCCCCACATCAAACCTAGGCGGTCAGGGGGGGTCTACCCTGCCCCCTTTTGGTCATTTCCCCCTTTGTTTTTTGCCACCTCTTGTGTCTCGATCCTACCGAGACACAAGATGGCGGCCGCTCCGGACTGTTTGGAATGTTTACAAACACCCAAGAGCCAATCAGCTTTCCGTGCGCAAGTCGCGTGGCGCGCCCGGAGCGCTCCCCGGTGCGCGTACCGGGGCGCGGCTATAGATATATACTTTTTTTAACCTAAATTACTCAAAATCCTCTGGAGCACATATCTTGAGACATGGCAAAGGCACATCGGGCTACCAGTCCCTACAATTTTGCCAAGTTTGGTGAAAATCCATTCAGCCGTTCGAGCTAAAAGTGCGACCGACCGCCCTACGGAAATTAACATGGGGAAAACACGTTTTGGGACCCCCCTTTTCTCTCGGCCCCCGCTTGACGAATCCCCCCCCAAACTTTCAGGGAAGGAGCGGAGAGCCGCGAGGCAAAGTTGCTGAAAAATTCAGGCAGATTCCTCAACCGGCGCCAAAGTTATTCCCAATAGAATGTTGCGATTTCCCTATGGAAATCAATCCTAACTATAACTACCTACTGGCGACCGCCAGTAGGTAATATATACACATACATATATATATAAATGCATATGCATATATATGCATATATATATGTGTATATGTGTGCATGTAGAGAGAGGTAGAGAGCTAGAGGTGTAGAGGTAGAGAGGTAGAGGTAGAGAGGTAGAGACTAGTAGAGAGAGAAGTAGAGAGAGGTAGAGAGGTAGAGAGTAGAGAGTGAGTAATAGAGAGTAGAGAGTGAGTAGTAGAGAGTAGTAGAGAGCAGTAGAGAGAGTAGCAGAGAGTGAGTAGTAGAGAGTAGTAGAGTGAATAGTAGAGTGAGTAGTAGAGAGTAGTAGAGAGTGAGTAGTAGAGAGTGAGTAGGAGAGAGTAGTAGAGAGTAAGTAGTAGAGTGAGTAGTAGAGAGCAGTAGAGAGTGAGTAGTAGAGAGTAGTAAAGAGTGAGTAGTAGAGAGTAGTAGAGAGTGAGTGGTAGAGAGTGAGTAGCAGAGAGAGAATAGTAGAGAGTAGTAGAGAGTGAGTAGTAGAGTGAGTAGTAGAGAGTAGTAGAGAGAGAATAGTAAAGAGTGAGTAGTAGAGAGTAGTAGAGAGTGAGTAGTAGAGTGAGTAGTAGAGAGTGAGTAGTAATGTAATGTAATGTAATGTAATGTGTATACTTGTAAAACGCACTGTTGCCAGCCGGCGTCCTGGCGCTGTATACCGCTAAAGGGCAGTAGAGAGAGAGTAGTAGAGAGTGAGTAGTAGAGAGTAGTAGAGTGTGAGAAGTAGAGAGTGAGTAGTAAAGAGTAGTAGAGAGTGAGTAGAAAAGAGTGAGTAGTAGAGAGAGAGAGTAGTAGAGAGTGAGTAGTAGAGAGTAGAGAATAGCAGAGAGTGAGTAGTAAAGAGTAGTAGATAGTGAGTAGTAGGGAGTGAGTAGTAGAGAGAGAGTAGTAGAGAGTAGTAGAGAATGAGTAGTAGAGAGTGAGTATTAGAGAGTAGTGGAGTAGTAGAGAGTAAGTAGTAGAGAGTAGTGGAGAATATTCCAAAGTTTGGCACAGCACCACTTGCACAATAAGTCCAATCAAGGGGGAAACATGGCGGCAGTCGGCTGACTGTTGCAGTGCTCCGCTCCGCTCCCACCTCTAAGTTTGTAACTCGAACGGCTCGCCATGCAAATATTGAATTTATTGCGAGCAAAATATTGAATTTATTGCGAGCAGTTCAAGGACGGCAGTTTAAAAAAGAAGTATTTCTTGGCTAAATCAGCGTTTTTCCCGTAACTATTTCACTATGGACAGCACACGCCCTGATGTGCCTCAGCGAAGACGAAGGAGGCGTGCATCGTGGGCCCGGTGAGAGGAGCTCTGAGACCGGCACTCTCAGTTACGGCAGCGGTCAACGCCCCTTGGCTCCGGCGGAAGAGCAGCACTCACCTGGGCTACTTCGTTGGAGGCAGGCCGCCCTGGAGCTGCGCAGGAATAGGCGGGTGCGGAGCCTTCGAGGCAGCTCACAAACAAGCATCGTGAAACAGAGCCGTAAGGACGCCCCTGCCTCGAAGACTTCACAGTGCTTCTCCACGGTCGATACCTGCACCGTGTCCCACGCAAGTATTACACACGAGGAGGTAGTAGCAGGGGCTGTAGTTTTTGATGGAAACAAACGTGAGATAAAAGGGGGATGTGATTTGAATGAGGCAAGTTTACCTCCTGAATGTATGTGTGATACAGCAGCTGATAAGTCTGACAAGACTATTAATGTTAACAAGAATCCCCAAAGTAAAAGCATAGTTAGGGGCTCGGAGAGGGCTGGTACCTCTCGTAAAAGAAAGGACAAAAGGGGGGTACTAAACTTAGAGGGAGGGCTGGTTAGCGAGCAGACAGAGGAAGCTGATAATGCTCTAAGTACTGCTAAACCTTTCAATCTAAAAACTTTAAGAACGTCTTCATACCTCTCGACAGAAGTCAAAGCAAAGAGAGGAAGAAAGCGAAATAAGATTAAGCCCCTCGCAGATCCAATCACCAAAATCACCCCTTCTCTGCGATCCTACTTCAAGGTCATTCCACAAGTTTTGGAAATAGGACAAGACCACCTACAGAGGAATTGCACCCCTAAGGACAACAACTCGGGTTCCAGGGCTATGGCGTCGTGTGAGCAAGACCCGGCCTCGGCCTCAGCCCCAGCTTTAACCTCAGTCTTGGCTCCTATTAACTCTATCAATCCTATAGATACCATTGCTCTACAGGAAGAACTACAGGAAGAACTTGATTCTGACCTTACATTGCAAATAGCAGTACACCACAGTTTGGGAGAGAGCGAAGGTGCACACAGAGATCAGTCTGGTCTAGGAGATTCTATTGGGGTTCCCTCATCTCCGATGAGCAGACGGGAAGACCCTCCTAACTTAACCTCAGAAACCTCTGAAGCTAGAGAAATTATCGAGCCTCTTTCCGCTTCAGATACACTCCCTAATATTTTGGATGGTAATCTTCTACCCTGTCAGAGGGAAGAGGGAGTTCTAGTCTCTACCCTAGTACCTATTTCAATTGCCTCGTTGCAACAGATGTTTGCCTCATTGTCTGCCGAGATTAAGGAAGGCTTTGCAGAGTCAGCATCAAACCAAAGGGACATAATGAATTTTTGTGAAACTCTCGACGAAAAGATTGGTAATCTGTCAATAAGAACGCAAGCCCTGGAAGAAACTGTGGGTCAAATATCCATGTGGACTGAAGGCACCCAGGAAGACATACTAAAATTAAAGAGGGAAGATCTGGCCATCTCAGAAAGAATGGAGGTTTTGGAAAATATTGCCAGGCGCAGCAACTTGCGTATTTTGAATGTTCCTGAAGGTAGCGAAGGATCTGATATCAAGAGCTACATAATTTCGTTATTAAAAGATTCTCTTAGCCTCCCCCATACTTCCGATGAATTAGCTTTGGATATTCAACGAATCCATAGGGATCCTTTCAGACGCAATCCACAAAGGGTCAAGCCTAGAAAAATCTTTGTTAATTTTCACACTTATTCTGTTAAGGAGCACATTCTGAACCTAGCCCTAAAACAAAAGTCGCTAGTAGGCAAAGGTTTTAACTTTCAAATACGTTCTGACTTGTCAAGATACACGTTAGATAAACAGTGGGAGCTAGGAAGAAGAATGGATGCCTTTCGTAAACTGGGTGCTACAGTGCAGATGGGCTTCCCCGCATCCCTCAAGATTATGATGGATAATAAAATGCACAATATTCGCTCGGTACAGGCAGCTGACGAACTTCTAATGTCTTTAGGTAGTAGGAAGGAGTAATAAAGGGTGCTAGCTTGGGTCAGCGAAAAAAAAAAGGGGGGGGAAATACACAATATACACAAACTAATAAAAAAAAACAAAAAAAAAACGCTACTCACCAATTGATAAAACTCCCTCCACCAGAAGTCTCTTTCAGATAAAATGATAGAAGGAAAAAAAAGAAGGTATGGGGATGAAGGGATAAGATCTCAAACAAAAGGGAACAAAAAATAAATAAAATAAAGACTAGTACCATTTAATCTACGCTAGCTACATAAACAAGGTGAGCTATCACATTATATTAAACAGAGAGACACATGAGGTGGGGACGGGGGAGAGCTAGGAGTACTTACTTCCGGAATTTTCCAGGTAGCGAGTTCAGGGGTTTCCCATGGGAGGGGGGGTCAGGTGGGGGGTGATAGCAAAAAAGGGAAAATATCCATTATCGATAAAGCTCCAATCCTCACATTTTGTAGTTATTTTCTTCCAATTTTTCTTTTTTATTGTAGGCAGATAAGAATAGGCATGAGAACCTATAGGCAGGGATGCTGGATATTTAGTTCCTACTATAAGAAACAGGAGTAGGCCTAGGATTTTGTCCTGGAATGTTAATGGTCTCCGCACCAGGCCACGGGCTAACAAAATCATGCAGTACCTTCGAGACGTGGATGCCGAGATCATTATACTCCAGGAGACGCACTTAACTGAAAGCGAGATATCTGAGTTAGTGAAGAGAAATAGGTGGATACATTCCTCTATCTCAACATCTCATTCACTGAACACGCGGGGGGTTACAATTTTATTTAAAAAATCTTCAAACTTAAATTTAAAAATCTTTCAACAAAAAGTAGATAATGGAGGGAGATGGGCCATCACAGCTGTAGAGATGGGTGGGGCGTCTATAACATTAGCCGGTTATTACGGGCCAAATTGCGATGATCCTTCTGCATTAGAATCCTTATTCCAACACCTCTTGAGTTTTCCTGAGCCGGTGATCATAACTGGCGATTTCAATATCACTATCAACCCTTTACTGGACAAATCTACAAATAGCAGGCAACAAGTTCCCTCCAAATCTAGAAATTGTCTACTGGGTTTAATGAAACAATATGGATATGTCGATATTTGGAGGCTGAGAGAGGGCCAAAGACAAAGTTTTTCTTTTAGAAATCTTAAATATAGGCATAGCTCAAGAATAGACTTCATCCTAATAGGTAGATCTTTGGTTGATTCTATCATCTCAGTAGATTATATTCCATCTCATTTATCTGATCATTCAGCGATGAAGCTGGAAATGGAGTTGGGTACTAAGTCTTCTTCCTCTAAACTTTGGTCCTTTGACAGGTCATTTCTTACATCATTAGAGGATATAGAATTCCTCCAGTCTGAGACACGCGAATTTTTTACTTTTAACACGGATACAGCCTCTGCGGGTATAGTATGGGACGCCTTCAAGTGTACACTAAGAGGAACAGTCAGGAACAGGGTAGCTCACAGAAGAAGGCAGTACAGGGAAGAAATATCTTCTATTGAGAACATTATGTCTGTAATTCAGTCCTGTATAGATACTGACAGAGCTTTAGACAATCATAACTTGTCCCTGAAACTCGCAGAACTAAATGAGCTTAAAAACAACTTATCCTCGATAATAGAGAAGCGAGTCTTGCAGAAATGGGAGGCAAGTAAACTCTCTCATTTCCAGTATGGGGAGGGTGCAGGAAGGCTGCTGGCCTGGAAAATTAAATCAGACCGTGTTCGTAATAATATTGCCTCAATTACATCAGATAAGGGTACCCTCACCAGCGACGCTGAAATTAGAGAGACCTTTAAAATATTCTTCCAGTCAATCTATCAGGAAGATCTCATTATCAATACTAACGATGTTGGCAACTGGTTAGAGGGCATCTCCCTTCCCTCTCTGTCATCCGAGCAGAGCAAACTTTTGGAAGAGGAAATAAGTGTTGCCGAAGTAGAGCAGGCTATAAGGGGATTCAAAGGGGGTAAGGCGGCAGGAACCGACGGTTTACCGAGTGAGGTATATAAACATTTGATTTCAGAGATATCTCCAATCTTAACGGTTCTGTTTAATCAAATATTGAGGGAAGGAGTAGCACCGCCTGCCTCATGGGATAACGCCTCAATAACGCTTATCTTAAAGCCAGGGAAGCCCCCGTCCGATTGTGGCTCATATCGGCCTATCTCAATCTTGAATGCTGATTACAAAATTTTTGCTACCATATTAGCCAAACGGCTTGGCCAGGTAGCCCCTGTTATACTTCACTCTAATCAAAAAGGATTCATAAGAGGGAGACAATTATATGAGCTCACTTACGAACTAATAGGATCTATCGATGTGGCCATAAAAGAGGTTCTCCCCTTATCTATTCTGACGTTGGATGCTACCAAGGCCTTCGACAGGGTAAATTGGTTATACCTGTCGGAGGCCTTGAAAAAGTTTAACGTTGGAGATAGATTTCGTAGGGCAATAGATTTGTTATATCGTAGCCCTTCAGCTTCAATTCTGATTAATGGGGGCCTTACAGCGTCGTTTAATGTAACCAGAGGAACCCGACAGGGTTGCCCCTTGTCTCCTCTCCTCTTCGATTTGTATATAGAACCCTTTGCACAAACATTAAGAGATAGCGCACTTATTAAACCCTTTATTTTTGGTGATTGGGAAAAAAAGGTGGCACTTTATGCTGACGACATAATGATTTTCACGTCAGATATTAATGCAGCATATCCAGAGGTGATAGACCTAGCTCTTAAATTTGGCAAAGTTTCTGGATATGAAGTTAATGCTTCCAAAACAGAGTCAATGACTTGGAACACTGACTTAACTACTTTTAATGAGTCATCCAGACCTCAATTACGATACTTGGGGGTAAATATAGTTAAAGACATCGACCTGATCGCTTCCCTAAACTTTTCTATAATAGCAGCACAGTGTCGTAAAAATATGAGGGATTGGTCACATCTTCCACTCACTATCCTAGGTAAGGTTAATTTAGTAAAAATGTGTATTCTGCCTAAGATCTCCTTTTTATTTAATTCAATCCCACTATTTTTTTATCCCAAATTAATTTCTAAACTACAAAGTGCGATTTCAACTTTTATTTGGAATAGCAAAAATCCAAGAATTTCTTGGAAGAAAATAAGACGCCGCAGAGAGAAGGGAGGGTTAGCGGGACCGGATCTTCAGATCTATGCGTGGGCTTTTCAGCTTTCGCACGCACGCATGTTGCTAAAAATATCAGCAGCAACAGGGGTAGGCCATATGTTCTCTATGTTATTGAACTGTGAGGGAGTTGGACAGGGTAGCTTCTTGTTTAAATTCGGAGACCCAAAATTTAAAAAATAAATAAAACTAAAGACTTTAAAGGGGATAGCTTCCACATGGTACAGAATGAGGCAGGCAATTAAACTGCGGTATTATCTAGAGAGAGCACCAATATGGGATCTACCATCTCCCCCAGTTTGGGCAGAAGACACATTAACCCAACCATTAAGAGCGGCCGGCATCAATACCTGGGGTGACTTGTTTATGGACGGAACACTACTCCCTTGGCACTACTTAACAAATAAGGTCGGGCCAAGTTTGTCCAGATTCAAATTTATACAAATTTCAAGCTGGCCCCATGCATATAACACGCAGACATCCCGGAGTAGCAGTTTACCTATAGGAGCCGCTAGCGAATTAGTAACGTGTCTGCTAGATAGTCCCCCTGCAAAAAAGGAAATATCTCTTTGGTATAAGAAGATCATGGAGGAAATAGATGGCAAATTTTGCCTCCCTGCAACATTATGGGCCGACGTATTGCCAGACATAGATTTGGAGGAGCTTTGGTCAGCATCCTGTGTGGCACTGTGGGACCTGGTGAAGCCAGCTTGGCTACGTCGTAACCATCTTTTCACAATTCACAGGGCCTACTACTCCCCGTTGAGACTGTCAAAATTCTCTTTGACAGGTCCGGTCTCGTGCCCAAGATGCCGACTTGTTGCTGCATCTTATATCCACATGTTCTACGACTGTCCAGAATTAACAGCATATTGGGAGTCTATAGGAAATGATTTATCCTTGGCATTGGGCTTTCACCTTTCCATAGATCTCGCTCTCGTCATTTTTGGCCTGAAGAACAAAGTACGTAATGCAGCTTCTAACCTCGTATTTTACTCCATTTTGGCAGCTCGCAGAGAGATCTGTATACATTGGAAGGACGCCCAGCCTCCGTCTATCCACGAATGGCGAACCTCTGTCCTCCAGATTTCCAAACTTGATTTAGCTAGAGGTGGAAATACAAGTAAGAGAGCTTTTTGGACACAGTTGGCACGGTCGCATTGAGCCTGGGGTTTTTTTTTCTTGTTTTTTTTTCCCCCCAGGTCCTATGATTAATGCGCGCATTGCCAACCATTGTTTTTAATGGCGTAGAGTCATGGAACAAATGGGGCTACGGTGTCACGGGCACTATCTTCCAATGAACAGCCCTAAGCAAGAACTTCCAGGCTAGCGTGAATGTACTGTTGGGATTCGGCTTCTTCCCCCTCCAACTAAGATCTCCCTCCCAGCTAACGCTGAGACGGTACAGAAGCACAGCCGGTTTTCTTAGCTCTGTGGCATATTCCTGATTGGATAGATTGGAGCTATGCAAAATAAAAAATAAAAAAAATAAAAAAAAAATAAAATAAAATAAAAAATAAGTCCAATCAAATCATATCACTTAGAGTGCTTATTGAAGCGCTGAATCTTGGTGTATATTCAAATGCTTTTATTTTCCTTAAGTTTATGTACCACAGCCAGCCGACGCGTTTCGTTCTGTACAACAGAACTTCTTCAGGGCGTTCTTATTTCCTTCAAGTTATGTCGGTATCCTGTTGTCATATAACTAGATATTTCTTCCAAATGTTAGACGAGACATAAGTACATTCTTATTCAAAGTGACTAGGTATCAATTTTACCCACACAATTCGGGCAGACTTGAGTAATTTATAGCATCCTCAAAGTCAGTCTTTCAAAAATTCCAAAGTATAGGACATGATAATCCAAATCCAAATGTTTCTCAAGAAAAGTCATTTTCAATCGTTCGGAATATCGGCGTTTGGGCAGATATGACCCAGGGACCCCCAGTATGCAAGGGGAATTAGTCCCCCCTCTGCAAACGTGCCAGTGGGCTGCGTTGCAGAGAGGTGTAAAAAGGGGCATAGCCTCATTACACCTCTGTGCAATGCAGCCCCCTGGTGCATACTGGAGGTTCCAGGTGGGCTAGTTGTCCCCCAGGGACCCCCAGTATGCAAGGGGAATTAGTTCCCCCTCTTCAAACATGCACGGGGGCTGCGTTGCAGAGAGGTGTAAAAAAGGGTGTGGCCTCATTACACCTCTCTACAATGCAGCCCCCTGGCGCATACTGGAGGCTCCTGGTGGGCTAGTTGGCCCCCAGGAACCCCCAGTATGCAAGGGGAATTAGTTCCCCCTCTGCAAACATGCCAGGGGGCTGCGTTGCAGAGAGGTGTAACAAGGGGCATAGCCTCATTACACCTCTGCAATGCAGCCCCCTGGCGCATACTGGAGGTTCCAGGTGGGCTAGTTGCCCCCCAGGGGCCCCCAGTATGCAAGGGGAATTAGTTCCCCCTCTTCAAACATGCACGGGGGCTGTGTTGCAGAGAGGTGTAAAAAAGGGTGTGGCCTCATTACACCTCTCTGCAATGCAGCTCCCAGGTGCATACTGCAGGTTCAAGGTGGGCTAGTTGTCCCCCAGAGACCGCCCAGTATGCAAGGGGAATTAGTTCCCCCTCTGCAAACACGCCCGGGGGCTGCGTTGCAGAGAAGTGTAAAAAGGGGCGTGGCTTCATTACACCTCCCTGCAATGCAGTCTCCTGGCGCATCCTGGAGATTCCTGGTGGGCTTTCAGGTCTTATATAGTTAGGAATTAGCATTAAAAAAAACTTCGAAATTCACTGGAAAAACCATAGGTTTCAGGCCTTATATAGTTAGGAATTAGCATTTAAAAAACCTTGCAAATTCACTGAAAAAAACATAGGTTTCAGGCCTTATATAGTTAGGAATTAGCATTTAAAAAACCTTTGAAATTCACTGAAAAAACTATAAGTTTTAGGGGTGTTATAGTTAGCTGGACATTTCACTCATACAAAACCATTGAAATTGCTCCTATATATATTTCGCGCACCCGCAATCCGATGCTGATGATGTCACCTATTACATCATTCATGACATGGTCAGTGACATCACTGATGACATCTCAAATAACATCACTGATGACATCACTGATGACATCATCCACGTGACAATCACATACACCTTTTCATACACTAGTAAAATCTTTCATCACTCTTTGTAAAATACAGAGTATCATATTTGAATCCATTGTTACAGCAATACAAGTATCTAAAAACCCACTCAGTGATTCATAGATGTATACACACATCTAATCACTTACCTGTAGATTCACTCATACATGCTGTCAATGAACAATAGAACACTATCAAAAATACTTATACACCTAAATCGACATTACACACCAGCACACATCCTATTCACATATGAAGTCATCCTACTCACTTATGCAAACAATGGATCATACTTACATATTTACTTAGCTACACACTTATACAAACACAACTTCATCTATTCATTTAGATAGTAAGTCATACTTAGTGAATTATATAATCATTATTACAAGTATAAAGTTATCCATACAATCACTCACACAATCATTGAGTCTTATGTATAATTATTTATATACAACAACTGACACATACACTGCCTTTTATTTTTCTAGTTTGTTGGACATGTACCATTGAGAAATATATTTGCTCATCACCACACCCATAAAGATATTCACTCACCCAAACAACTGTTAGAACATGTAGTTTTAACTTCATATATCTAGTGAATCAACTATTCACACATCTTTGGGCAGTCACACCCCCCCCCACCGAACCACACACACATTCATTCTCCCATACAAATACTCAGTTAACTAATCAATAACTAATATAGACTTTCACATAGCTAGTAACCAACTGGAGAACCAGTTTACACAACAACTGACAAAGTGATACAGATATTCAAACAGTTTAGTCACTATCCACTATATTTAGTGAGACACTATAAATTGGTCACGTAAACAGTCAATTACACTGCTACTAAATCCTCCATCCGAATATTTATTTTTATATATCCACTCATTCTTCAATGCAAATTGCTATATATATAATGCATATTTAAATAACGAAGCAAACCACATTCACTGGATGATGTCATCAGTGATGTCATTTGAGATGTCATCAGTGATGTCACTGACCATGTCATGAAGGATGTAATATGTGACATCATCAGCAGTGGATTGCGGGTGCGCGAAATATAGTTAGTACAACTAACTATATAGGAGCAATTTCAATGGTTTTGTATGAGTGAAATGTCCAGCTAACTATAACACCCCAAAAACCTATAGTTTTTTGAGTGAATTTTAAAGGTTTTTTAACTGCTAATTCCTAACTATATAAGGCCTGAAACCTATGGTTTTTTCAGTGAATATATATATATATATATATATATATATATATATATATATATATATATAAAACTACCACATCCAGAAATTCAATGGTCTCTTTATGCATCGTACTGGTGAATTTTAAATTACATTGGTTGTGATTCAATGAGACAACAAATTGCAAAGCTTCTTCTTCTGCCCCCCTCCAAATACAGAAAACATCATCTGTATACCTTGCCCAGAGGATGACATTGTGGGTAAAGGTTATGATGTTACTAACCACCTGCTCCTCCGACCAGCCAAGATACAAACCCACGTAGCTCGTTTCACTATTATTATAGCTTTTCAGAGAGATTTAGCTTTGTCCCAGCACACTGGAACACCCAGTATAAGGCAAAACAATACCCTTTCAGGCAAAGAGTGACACATAAATTATGTAAAGAAGAAGCAGAAAACTCTGGGTATTTACCAAGGTTAGGTGGATAGCAGCTCCTGTATTGAGCACCTTCAACACCAGTGACACTCTAAATGTGCTCACTTCAAATGTCTGCTTTTATATGTACAAACACATACATACAGAGTCACCAAGACATCAAACAGCAATTGAGACAGTTTTCACTGCATTGTGGCATACTCACTTAGGCTTTTTCAGTCCCACTCTATCCAGAACTCCCACAGACCAGACCCAAGGGCTTCATCATTGCACAGCTAGGTCTCATGACCCCAAGCCTGCTGCAATTCCACCTTGAATTAATATTTAAATCAGAAGGATAAGCATCCTCAGTTAAATCTCCCTGCTACCATCACTAAAGCACAGTTCAGCAATTGTTTTGTATATCTTTGAAATTATAGCATCCCAAAAAAGTTCATTAAAGCATAAGATTGGCAGCGCAAGGGAACCTTATTCAGTCCTGGCTTTATTCCTTACATTCTGATCCGTTTGGTGTTGCCATGTCAGTTTTAAATGCGAGACTTCATGTCCCAGAATGCGAAGAAACATCAGAATGGAACAGCAGCCTTTACCTGTTATGTTATGAAATACAAATGTAGCAGCTGTCCCTCTATAATGCCAGAAAATAATTAGCTATTCTACTCCTGTGGCCATTGTCTCTCCTCTTGTCTGTGCAAGAACAAAGTAGTGCAGAGCTCACAGGTTTCCCTAGGCTATGTGCGAGGAGCTCATCCAATCCAGGGGGGGGATTTACAAGCTCCTGCGCCAATTTTGCGTCACTTTTAACATGGGAAAAGTGACGCAAAGTGGCGCAAGGGGATTCTAAATGAGTCGCCAGTTCCTTTTCTTTGCATTCTCTGATTTTTAATCTGTTTTCCCCCATTACAACGTCAGGAATAAATAGTTTTAAGTCTCAGAATGCAGAGAATAAACCTGGACTGTACAAGCTACTTATGGCTGGACCTGGGAAACCTAAGATCTCTGAATGAAAATGTTCTTCTCAAAAGTGTTGGTTCACAAGTCTCCCAATTACAAAAGTCTTAGGGACTGTGAGCCCATATATCCCTGCACAATCGTTCTTGTATTGGAATGATCGAGTGGGTATAGAATGGTTGATTCTAAACAGCATGTAATATACAGTAATCAAATGATTCAACATGAAGGCTGGGAGATCTAAAACTGACACTTTAACAGTGAAGGTACTCAAACCACTTGCATTTTTACACGCCGGGCGCGCAGTATTTGCACTTGCACTTTCTTGTCACAGTCTATAGGGTCTATTTATATATTCTTTCATTAGATATCCTGTTTATACCTTTTTTGGATAACAACTCCCAATAAGGCCAGAGCAGAACATATAAACATCATCATGCTGCTCAATATAGACCTAAAACGGTGTATACGCCATCCAATCTGTCGTAGGATGAACTCAATAGAAAAAAGTATCTTAAGGGGCTGAAAGTTGATATACACAAGAAAATACTACAACATATGTGGGTTTGACCTTAGGTAAGTAAAGTAATTATTAAATCTCACTTATACGCACAGAATATGTTAATTTAATAAAATACAATAAAGAAAATTAAAAATGGGAAAAATGAAAATTATGAGAAAAAATGGACATAAATGGATTAAGGTAGAACATTTGTCGAACCTTTGTAATTGAAAAGGAAATGTGCTTATCCTGAAGTATGTTGTTTATGTTTAGGATACCTTGTGATCGTATTCACTGACTCAATAGCAAATGCAGTGTTGTGACTCACTGTGTGAACAAGGCAGGGCATCATGCCAAAATGCGTCACAACCCAAAAATTAATTAAATAAAACTTATCTGAAGACTGGAAATGCGGTGTCAGGGTCTGGCGTAGAGACTAAGGGTCCGATTTCAATTCCGGACGGAAAACTTTCCGTTCGACTCGGACCGGGAATTCAGACCGACCAACACCGTCCGGCGCCGTACGACACATGTAGTATAAAGCAAAGTCAGAGATTTACAACCAAGCCGTACGGAGGTAAGCCGTACGACCGAACCGTACGTAAACAAGCGATCCGGCCAGAAAAATGACAGGATTCGCACTGACCGACACGTACCTGTGGGGAAAAAAGATCGACAAGTACAAACGAAGTCCGCCACACGCAGTATGATGTAACGCGTGTGAAACGCGACCGAATCGCCTGGAGCACAAACCGTATGACCGAAACGCACAGAAAACGGGGAGCCGAAGCAAACGAGTCCCCCGTGACCAAAATGTACGCCACACATGAAAAGCATCAGTAAGTGAGCCTGAATGACCCGGAGAAGCCCGCACGAGCCAACAGCAGCGTCCGTCAAGGTGGCAAAAACGTCTCCTTCATGACTACAAAACACAAATGAAAAAACACAAAAAAGGACCAAACAAGCAATCCCAAAGTCAATAAATTAAAAAAAAGTGTGGAACAAAGACACACCCACAACTACACCCATATAAAGGCCACACATTCCCTACCATGATCCTCTGCAATTCCCACAGACTGGCCAGCACAGAACAGCAGACACCAACCACAGTCACACTCACAACTCATCCATCACACAGGCCACACACCATTTGCACCTCTTTAAAAGCATTCACAAACATACACAAAAACTCACACTCACTCACCCTCACTTGCACACAAACACACACACATAAGTCCCCACAACCACCCGTCACCATGCCCCCAGAGAAGTATCCAAAGTTCACAGACAGTGAGTTGGAAGTGCTGGTAGATGAAATCATCAGAGTAGAGCACCAGTTGTTTGGTACATTGGTACAACAGACCTCCATGTCCCAGAAAACCAAGATGTGGGAGAAGATCGTTGACAAGGTGAATGCACACAAAGGATGATATCCAGAACAGGTGGTATGATGTGCACAGGAGGGTCAAGAACCTCATCCGCAAGGACCACAGGTTGGCTAATCGCACCGGCAGTGGCCCTCCATGCCAAACCAGTATACTTCCGGTCCTGGGAGAAGAAGGTGCAGGCCATCCTACCACCAGAGAGCGTACATAGACTATCAGACATCCCAGAGCCTTGTGAGTACACAACCTATATACTCAAAATTGTTTGCCAATACACACACGTGACTGGCAAGGGGACAGTCAAATCATGCACCGTTAGCAAACCCACACTAACCACAAGAGAATCATCACTAGATGTGTATGCCAGTCAGACAAACACAATACCTGCCATCTCATAGTGACATATAACTGTCTCATGACATGTACAACCCTATCTACAAATAGAGCAAGGCAGTGGCACTAATCTAACTAACAAACACTGTCTGGCAATTTGCCACCCCCAACACACCAGCCCACATGGAAGCTTACTGCCACATTATCCATCCACCTCTCATTGGCACCCGCCCAGGCCACGTGCTTTTCCCACCAGCCCACGAACAAGTTTGCGTAACTGGGGATGAAGCACGTGCCCATGGCGTTACCATGCTTCTGTAAATATAGTTGGCCTGCAAAGGTAAATATGTTATTATTAAGTAGAACTAAGTCAACTCAATTAGCATTTGATTGTGATCACGAAATTTCTGGGGTCACTTTTGAACAAAGAATTTGATGGCTTCTTAGCCCTTTTTATGATCAATGCATGTGTAAAGACTTATGATGTCTAAAGTTATTAGGAGCATGTCTGATTCTCAACATGTTCCTTCGATGATTCGCTAAAAACCCTTTGTATCTCACAGATACGAGCTGAGTAAATGGTCTATGTACATCGAGGTATTCTCTAGGAGACTGTTTGATGACACGATTGGTCATCCTGGCGGCCACTGCTTATGTTTGTGAATTTTTGGTAGGTGGTAAAAGGTTGCTAGCTCCGGAAATTCACAGTTCAAAAAGGTCCAATCCTCTTGCTCTAATGTTCAATCATTTCTCCATTTTGTTATCAACTCCTGAAAATCTGCAATGCTTTTTTTATATTGCTTTATATTGATGGGGATATAGTGTTCCTTTTTGCTCAGCTGACCCAAAGCCTCATCCTCATGTTGTTTTTTGTTTAACACCACCACATTTTCCCCTTTGCCGGAGGGTTTGATTATGATCGTGTCATCCTCTTTCAATTTTACTACTGCTTCTCATTGTTCTTTTGTTTCCATTGTAGTTTTATTAGATCTTCGATTACAGTCTCCTGAAATGTATCTATTCCATCATGTGGTGTAGGAGGGATCAGGAGGATATGTAAATATTGTAAATATTATGTAAAGTCAGAAAAATGGCAAATTATGAGAGGAGTGTACCTTATTACTGCTAGCAAGCCCATGCAGGGCATGATTGTAAGTATTAGGTGGCAGAGCAATTGAATTGTTTGAATCTATCGGATAGAACCGTGAGACATATTTGATGAATTTAGAAAAAAAGATAAGGTTCTACGATGCCAGAAAATCTAAATGATCAAGTCTCTCTTCTTTCTGTTGTTGTTTTACATTATAATTAATTTGCGCTATAACTAAGTTCAGAAAATGTTTTTTTCCAAATTTCGGCATGAAATGTAAATATGTATTTACATAATTAGTGCTAAATGGTGAACGTGTGATTGAAACTTGATATTATCACCACGTTACAATATGTATATAAGATAGAATCTAATGTATATTTATATGTATATAATGATCAATTCAAGATGTCTGCCGCATAACAAGCGATTTTGTTTGCTGTGAGCACAAAGACACTTTCTATGTCACTGATTGTTGAACACTTGTATAGCACAACTTTATTTAAACACTGAATGTAAATGAAATATTGACACTGAAGAAGGCAGTTATGCCGAAACACGTTTGTCGATCTATTTGCGGGCACGAAGAATAAAATAAGTCATTAAAAAGATGTACTGCTCCAGAGTGCGCTCTTTTGGAAAAGCGGTTCTTAAGATTCAGGAATCGTTGTTATGGAATATACATATGCTGAGAGATTGGGCAGCGTTATCGGCTACCAATTTAAGCTTTACATTCATAACCCAAAGAGAGAAGGTGCAATGTCAGAGGAAATAGTACGGGAACAGGAAATGGCAGCTGATGAACTCTTTACGAACTTGCCTAAAGTCCCACATGATGATAGAAGCAGCAAAACAAAACATGTCAGCACTAACGACGATACCAAAAGTCTCTTGAAAGCACTGGAGAAAAACAGTAGAAGTGAGCTCACTAAATGGTGGAAAATCAAGTCATTGGAAAAATACCACGAAGTTGGGAGAATTCCGAGAGGCCCCAGAATTATGTTTGCCCCAAATTTTGACAGTCTGAATCCTATGCTCTTAAAAGAATGGGCAGAAAGTAATCTCGAAGCTTCAATGCCCTTAGTCTGGTTGCTAGTCAAATATGCCAAAATCGACCTGGATAAAAATATGGAGGAGATTGCAAGAATACATAATGAATTAAGCAAACCAGAACATGAGAACCAAAAGGAGTTCATAGAAAAAAATCATCAAAGAAATGAATGACCGCTTGAACAAACAAGAAGGAGTGATTAAAACCTGAAAAGCGTTCAAGTTTTCTAGAGATAAGAATGACTATGAGCAAGGGCATGTATTTACATTTGCCTGCAAATTTGGCAACCTGCGTAGACAGTAGGGCAAGATGATGAACAAAACACTGGTAGCTACCGTACTCTCTGACCGTGCTGGGAGTGATTCTAATCTATCTGCATCAGATGACAGTTTGGTTCATAGTGAAACTGAATCAAAAACAAGCAACTCAGGTACAGAACAAGGGGATTTGGGTCAGCTGAGATACGCAGAGGAATTGGAATATCTAAGAATGCAAAGAAAACAATCATAGAGGCCACACAATCCAAACACCTCAACAAGCAAAGGAGAACTGTCCGAAGGCGCCAAAGGAGGATATGTCTTAGGCACAAGAGGGCGGGGACAACAGAACCAACAATGGAAGAAAGCCCAATAGAGGATGACAACACTATCATTAACCTCACTAATGTGGATCTTGATCTAGCGGAAAAACAACTCCTCAAATTAGGACTCTTGTTCTATACTGAGAGCAACTTCGGACATTGTAACACCCGAGTTGATGTGTATAAATTTATCAGGAAGATCAAGCTGAGAAAGTACTTTACCATAAAAAAAAACTTGGAAACAACGAACAGACCTAATGAAATTCTGGAAACAACACAAGCAGACACCCTAAAGGCCAAAGACATGTCTCTCATGCATACATTATACCAACAGCGTGAGCAGCCAGCAGCAGAAACAAGCACACAGGAGGTAGCAAATCAGGAAGGGGTGGACATAGCAAGACCGGGTAGGAGTCCATTCAAACAGATCTCTACTCTTGTCCCCAACAAGCCACAAGATGTGATTGATATTTATCATGAGCGAGTGACAGAACAACAAACAAAATTGTATATTAACACTCAAAAACAACGAGTTGTCCATAATCATACTAATAAACAATATTTTCAGCTCATGAAGAAATTGAAAAACAACGACGCTATAGTAGTGAATCAATCCAACAAGGGGGGCAACGTTGTTATATGGGGCAAAAAGGAATATATTGAGGAAGCGTACAATCATCTGAATGATGCTGCTTGCTATTGCAAAAGCAGTACGGCCAATGCTAAAAGAATTCAGAAGGATTATAAAGATGGCCTCAATAAATGGAGAAGGGAAGGATTGATTCCTAAAGATGAATTTTTCTTTTTAAACAATGATTTCCCTGTTTTACCCAATATATACTTCATACTCAAAGTACATAAAGGGACACTGCTTGTTCCAGGAAGGCCTATTGTCTCATCCATCAAAAGTACTTTCGAAAATACTTCCAAGTACATTGATTTCTACCTTCAAGAGTTTGTGATGCAACTACCATCCTATATCAAGGATACTACGGATTTTTTATTTCAGCTGAGTAACACTGAGTAGTCTGAATAATTCTTGTTCATGACTATGGACATTACTACTTTGTATACAAGTATTGCCCATGAGGACGGGCTCAAGGTAGTTAGTCATTTTTTGGGCAGAAGACCTATTTAAATGTATTGCCATAATGAGATGTTAGTGTGTATGACGAAGTGGTGTTTATGTAACAAAATGTTTTTGTTCAATAACACTGTATTCCAACAATTGCGGGGTGTTGCCATGGGGGCATGTTTTTCCCCAAGCTACGCATGTTTAAATGTGGGCTGGTGGGAGGAGCATGTCCTCATGGTCCAACATGCCAGAGACTGGTCGGAGCACATTATTAATTGGTGGCGATATATAGACGATATTTTTGTCATTTGGAGGGGAACCAAAGACCAGGCCCAGAAATTTGTAAATTACATTAACATCAATAGTCTCAATTTACAGTTCACTGCCCACATTGATCAATCAAACAAGTGCCAGCTTCTTAGATATTAGTGTCCAAGTCACACAGGGCAAAATTGAAACAAGCCTCTACAGAAAGCCTACATCAGGAAACTCGGTACTGCATGCCAAAAGATTCCATCCTCTTCACACCGTAGCTAGTATTTCATACGGCAAATTTGTGCGGACTCATAGATCATGCAGTACTGAAGCAATCCGTGATCCACATCAGGAGGAGGTAAAGGAGAGGTTAAGAGTTAGAGGTTATGACCCTAAGAAGTTGGATTTGGCCAGGAGAAAAGCCAATATGAATGACAGAGCAGCTTTATTAGATCCTGGGAGAGACAAGGCCTGCATTACTGACAAAAATAAGAAAATTAATGCTGAGGGCAATGAGCTTAGATTGGTGACAACATATAGTAGACAAGCCAAGGCTATCACTGCAATAATCAAAAAAGAATGGCCAATAGTCATGATGGATCTGACTCTCAAGAAAGTGCTCCCTCACCACCTGACAGTCACTTTTCTCAAAGCTAATTCTATGCAAAACGATCTAGTGAAAAATAGTCAAGAGAATACTAAGTCCACAAATTGGCTTACTCCTAGAAAAGGTTTCACTAGATGTAGCTCATGTAGAGCATGTAAATTCGGTATTAATACATCTACATATCGAACACTATTCTCTGACTCAGAACATACATTAAGAGAGCATTATACATGTAGAACCGACAATGCTGTGTATGTACTCAGGTGTATCTGTGATTTGTGCTATGTTGGCAGCACCAAGTTACCTGTACATATACGCATATTGCAGCACCTTCGTGCTATTGTCAACTCGGATCCAGCATTTCCAGTCGCTAGACATTTTAAAGCTGAGCATGAACATAATCTCAAATGTCTACAATACTTTGTAATTGATGCAGTACTCCAGAACAAGAGAGGAGGGAATCATCACAAATTACTGCGTCAATTAGAGTCAAAATACATTTTAGAGCTGGATACCAAGTTACCATCGGGGTTAAATACAGGGGAGGATTTACATAACTTTCTTTAACTGTAGGGGCTGCGACTAACCTGTTTATCTGCATTCATGTCTCCCCTACAAATTGCTTGTAGGATGGCAACTTCCGGAGCAAAGTGCACTCTTTTAGATGGTTTCCATTGAATCAATGTGCCGTATTCCGTTGCTAACTGTGTCACTATGTTATTTTTTTGGTACTATCATATAGTGTTTATATTCGTCTAAGGAATTATGATTGGCGATGAGTTGAGTTGGAGCTACATGATCATATGCATGCTTATTGTTTTAGCATTGGAACTACGATATATGATATTGCATTTGTGCTAATAGCTTCCAACTCTATATGTCATCTGCTGCCGTTCCTTGATTTTTGGTAAGGGGGCTTTTTATTATTTTGTAGCACCGTTTTGCACATTTATTATCATTTTCACCCTCAAGCACAAAAAAGCACTTTTCCGCTAACGTCTAGGCAGGACATTACAAGGAATATTCATTTTTCATGGCTATTGAATCTTTACATTGCGTGTTTGCACTTTTAATTGAATGATTTTAACTGATATTTTTTAGACCTGTTGAAATAAAACAATATGATATGGGGCTGCTATAAGTTCAGTTACAATTATATATTTAGGACCTTAGTGATAAAATTGGTGGTGTTTATTTTGTATCATACTATTTATGCATTATTGTACTGTGTATTCTAGCGATTGCACCAAAGTGGTTATTACTATCCTCAATCAATTGTTTACATTAGCGTTTTTGCACATCCAATTGTTCACATTAGCGTATTTGCGCCTAAGTGGACAATGCTATCTTTAACAAATTGTTTACATTAGCGTTTTTGCACATTCAATTGTTTACATCAGCGTATTTGCACATTTAAATGATACTGTTATACATTGCTTAGGCATAGTTCAGTATTTGCATTGTACAATATTTAAAGCAGCGTATTTGCACATGTCCTTATACAACACCATTTTTTATAGGTACAATTTTGGCCTACGGCAGTCCTTATGGCTATGCCTATATGTCAGTTAACAATCATTATCAGTTTGGTCTACTTTGTAGTTCTAAGTTTCCTTTAAGAGCAGATTGCATTTTATTCATATTTTTTAATTTTTTTAATGTTCATGTATAATGTCAAGATATATGTTTAATAGCCATGAATGCACTTATAGAGGTTTCCTCACTGTGTATAGCAAATTACGAAGTAATTTTTCCTTTTCTATCTTCCTGCCGATCACGTGACTAGGAAGTGCCTGTGAGCTTACATTTTCCGGTTGTTCAACATTATTTTGAGTGACCATCGACACAGTCCGTGTCCGAAACACGTCTTCTGACTTGCACCTTGTGGTTTAAATAAAAGCATCTTGTGTCCGTGATCCTGTGATGTGCGCGACTACACGTGGATATTGCCAGTTTATATATATACTAGCATCCCGTCCCGACGTTGTCCAGGTATGAAATAGAATGTGTGTAATGTGTGTATTCAGATACAGTCATTCGCGTGTTTCCCCGCTTGAGGCCCAGCTGCAGCCCTGGTTGATGTTAGCAGGCGCGTGTCCCCCCGCTGAGGCCCAGCTGCAGCCCTGGTTCATGTTAGCAGGCGCATGTAATTAGTGTAGTGATCCACCGCCTGAGCCCGGCTAACGCCCTGGCTGATGTTAGCAGGCGCGTGTAATTTGGTTTAATGTGATAGTTCAGTAACAGTGCGCATGAGAGGCTGCAGTAATTGTCCCCGCAGACCCGCTCAGTCGCGTGTGCCCCCGCTTGAGGGCCAGCGGTGACCATCTAACAATTAGAATTGTGTGAGTCTTGAATGATTGTTTCCGGCTGTTCTTCGGCCCCGAGTTCTTTTTAGACGCACCCAGGTTAAGCCACACACTGCGTTTTGCCCTTTCAGACGCACCCAGGCCAAGGCACACACTGCATTCGGCACCCCCAGTATGTGTGAGACAACGGGCAGTCCCCCAAGGGAGTCTTGCGAATGGTTACTTACCACACTTCGAGTTGAACGCCTTTGTGATGCCCCCAGCACACGGCCACAACAGATGATCTGATTAATGTACGACCCAGATGGCATGAAGTGCGGAATGTAGCACACCCCCCCAGCGTGCCCCTTGATGCGGCGCAATTGCGTAATTGGCGCTTCACATGGCATGAAGGGCGGACACACGCCCACAGCAGAAGGCAGACACGCCCACAAGGGACTACTTTGATGGCACGGTTCTTTCACCTTTTAAATGTATATGAAGGCCGTCTACATAGCATATGTCCTTCTGCTGCAACTGCCCTTTCCAACGCTGTATTGGGTGTTGTGATTGGTGCTGTGGTTACTGAGATTACCCGCCTCAAAGGGTTGGGCTCTCTCTTTATAATATTAGTATGGATATATATTTATATATGTATATATATATATATTGATACCCCTCGGTTCCTTTTCGCCAGAATTTGCAGCGCTCTCTCGCCGGTTCGTAAATCCCCGCGGCAGAACCATGCCGCATTTATATCCACAACCAATTCCCCCAGCTGGGAGAAAAACGGGACGAACTCGCGTTTGTCTTCACTTATGTGCTTTTTTATTTAATCCTCACAGTATGGAGTTTCTCAAGCAGGCAGGCACAAATCTACGCGTTTCGGGATAGCATATCCCTTGTTCACGATCAATTTGGCACCTGGCTCTCAGTCTCAATATAGTGAGTCACATTATTACATAATTTCCTGTTTGATGTTATTTTGGCCCTCGGCCTTCTGGATGATGTAGTTTTTTAGCAATTTTTGTATACATTTTTTTATCCGTCTGCATAGCCTATGTCCTTCTGCTGCAACTGCCCTTTCCAACGCTGTATTGGGTGTTGTGATTGGCGCTGTGGTTACCCGCCTCAAATGTTTGGGCTCTCTCTTTGTAATATTAGTATGGATATATATATATATATATATATATATATTTTGCCACAATGTGATCCTTCAGCTATCGAGAGCGCTCTGCAGTGTGTGCACAGCACAGGGGTCGGATCCTGACCCAGTGATAATTTTGTAAAACAAAGGAGGCGGCACAACCGGATACTTTACTTAAGCCTTTTTAATTAGCGCTTCACCCCACCAACGCGTTTCAGCCAGACAAGGCTTTGGTCACGGTCAGTAAGTCCTTCTACAGTTTCCATTTAAATACTAGCCCATCTTAGCCCTAAAGTGGCATTATGGGATACGTAGTTTGGAACAAATTTATGAAAGAATGAAATTAAAGAAAAAGAAAGACTGGTGTGTTTTTTTTTTCCATTGTATAGTACATTGCGTCACATGTTGGTTCACATGGGCAGAGTTGTTAGTTCATGATTAACGTGTTTAGTACCCTGCTGTTGATCAGATTGCTGATGGTCTTTTGCACAGTCACTATAGATGTATGTGAAAGTCTTCTCCAAAGTTCATGCCTCTCGGGTTTTTAGTTCGAAGTCGAATGGTGAGGCGGGACTCCATTTGACGTAGTTTGCGGACAGCATCCCCCCCTCTTTCCATTTTTGGCAACATTTTCAATCCATAAAACTTCATCGCTCTCCAGTCTCCATTCTGACATGTACTCACATGTTTGGCAGTTGCGTATAACATATTCGAGTTTTTCACTGCTCGGATATGCTCCAGGATTATTTTTTTCAGCATGCACGTTGTGCTGCCGATATATCTCATACCACATCTGCATTCTATCACATACACTACATTTTTCGAGGTGCAGGTGATGTATTGATCAATTTGCATGACTTTACCATCCGGTTCTTCAATGCTCTTCATACTTTTACCGATCTTACACGTTTTGCAGGATGTGCATGGTTGGAATCCTTTCCGTTGGTCCATTAGCCAGTCTGTTTTCTGCTTGGTTTGAGTCCCGCCTCATCATTCGACTTTGAACTAAAAACCCGAGAGGCATGAACTTTGGAGAAGACCTTCACATACATCTATAGTGACTGTGCAAAAGACCATCAGCAATCTGATCAACAGCAGGGTACTAAACCCGTTAATCATGAACTAACAACTCTGCCCATGTGAACCAACATGCGACGCAATGTACTATAAAATGGAAAAAAAAAAACCACCAGTCTTTCTTTTTCTTTAATTTCATTCTTTCATAAATTTGTTCCAAACTACGTATCTCATAATGCCACTTTAGGGCTAAGATGGGCTAGTATTTAAATGGAAACTGTAGAAGGACTTACTGACCGTGACCAAAGCCTTGTCTGGCTGAAACGCGTCGGTGGGGTGAAGCGCTAATTAAAAAGGCTTAAGTAAAGTATCCGGTTGTGCCGCCTCCTTTGTTTTACAAAAATATATATATATATATATATATATATATATATATATATATATATATATATATATATATATATATATATATATATATTCACTGAAAAAACCATAGGTTATAGACCATATATAGTTAGGAATTAGCATTTAAAAAACCTTATTTTACTCACACAAAACCATTGAAATTCCATATATAGTTAGTTGCACTAACTATATATCGCGCACCCGCAATCCACTGCTGATCATGTCACATATTACATCATTCATGACATGGTCAGTGACATCACTGATGACATCACTGATGACATCTCAAATGACATCACTGATGACATCACTGATGACAACATCCAGTGACTGTATGTTTCTGTAAAGTTAAAATATGTCTTACATATTGAAGAATGAGTGGATGTATAAGTGTCTGGATGAAGGATTTAGTAGGTGCGTGACTGACTGTATGAGTGAGTGATTAAATGTGTCTCACTGAATGCATGGGTTAGTGACTAAACTGTCTTAATTTGTGCATCATTATGTCTGTTGTGATGTAAACTGCTGCATGTGTTGATCATTAGCTATACGAGAGGCTATATGTGTTATTAATTGGTTGCCCAAGTATTTCTATGGGAGATTGAGTTTGTGTGGGGGTGGCTGAAAGGTGTGTGACTCTGTGCATAGATGTGTGAGCAGTTTATTCACTAGGTGTATGAGTTCAAGAGTGCATGTGGAAACAGCTACATGGGCAGTTGACTGTGTGCATGAGTGTATTGATGAGAGAATGGATATCTCAATGCTACATGTCATAGTAAGTACATATGTAAAACACAGTACATGTGAGAGTTGGCATATATAAATAACTGTGCATGAGAGCCACTGAATGAGTGAGTGGTTGTATCGATCATTGTGAACTTGTATCAGGGATTGTATAAGAGAGTAAATATGTGTTAGTATATGTTTCAATAAGTAAGGTGTGTTTAACTGTATAGTTGAAGAAATGGAGGTGAGATTGTTTCTTTGCATGACTGACTGGGTGTGTGAGTAACTCCATGGATGAGTGGCAGTGTGTGAGTGTCTGTATACACTGAGTGTTTATAAGGTTATATTAGAGTCTGAAGAGGTTTATCGTATTAGCACAAGAATGATGTCAAATGAGATGTCATCAGTGATGTCATCAGTGATGTCATTTGAGATGTCATCAGTGATGTCATCAGTGATGTCACTGACCATGTCATGAATGATGTAATATGTGACATGATCAGCAGTGGATTGCGGGTGCGCGATATATAGTTAGTGCAACTAACTATATATGGAATTTCAATGGTTTTGTGTGAGTAAAATAAGGTTTTTTAAATGCTAATTCCTAACTATATATGGTCTATAACCTATGTTTTTTTCAGTGAATTTCAATGGTTTTTTAATAGCAAATATCATAAGCTGTCGAATGTCAAGTACGTGGTAAGTAAAAACATTTTCGTGTTTATGCACACTGATCTGCTTTGAATGCTGCCCCCCACCCCTCATTTCTATTAGGAGTACTCTCTCTTTGCAGATAGTGAAGGGTAGTTAACGCAGGCCTCTGCCCCCGTTGTAATCCGTCGTGCCTGCTTCTCTCTCCATTTGATTGATTGTTCTCTTTGGTTCATTCTCTATTTACAAACAAGCACAGAGTCGCAATACTCTGTTTAGTCTTTGCAGATAGCGAAAAATCGTGTAAAAAAACAAAAGGAATCGAGCAAAATCAGTAGGCCACTAATGGGATCTCTTTTTGACCTCCCTAAAATAGAAACATTAGGAACAACCTGTTGATAATACCAATGTGTATGTACATAAGCGGCGTTCATTTGTGTTCACAGTACCCCTTCTTGATTGTTTGAATCGAGCATTGAATTGTTCGAAGTTGGTTCTCTTAAGAATCTTCTCTGCCTGCAAACGAGGAAGAATAGGAATATTCTCTCTCCCTTTGCAGATAGTGAAGGGTAGGTAACGCAAACCTTTAACACGTCGTGCCTATTTCGTTCCTCATTGATTGATTGTTTCCCCAAACATTGACTGTTTGGGAATTGGTTCTTTTTGGAGGTATTCCCTGTTTGCAAATATACGTAGGAAAATCTTTGCAAATAGTGAAAGGGTACATAATGCGGACCTTTCTCCCCCGTTGTAATCTGTCATGCCTATCTACTCCCCACTGATTGATGCACCTGTTTCACCCGGACCATTTACTAGAGATACGTCATCTGGCCCGACCAGAGAGCACCCCTAGTGAAAAGGACATATGCAATAATAACGAAGTGATCACTGTATCCTGTTAACAGAAACTTTAGCATGAAACAACCTGGAAAGAAAAGAATAGGAAAACGAAAATCAGTAGGCCACTGATGAACATGAACTTTTATTAAACAACGAACAAAGAAACGATAACATAACGTAATGATAAAACCTATTAATGTCCTAGAAACAAGAAAACGTTAGAAATATGCCAGTGGTGAGAGACCAGAAAAACAGTAAGAGAAACCAAATCACCCCTCGCTGTCCCACCGCCTGCCACGCCAAAAAAATCGATAGACTAGGGAAAATGCAAGTCAGTAGAACATCCGCCCCCACTCTGGAAACTTCCAAGGTGGGGCAGGGTTGCGGCTACGCCCAGCCGGGAGCAGCCCATATAAGGCGGGTCCTGCTGCCACGCCTCGGCCAGGAGATCCTAACGTAGGGTGTAGCCGGAGGAGAGGCCGAGGCCAGCGGGACCCGGCCAGGGGATTGCCTTTACAACGCTGAAGAGTTGCAGGGGGGGGGAATGTCTCCTCGACCCTCCCCTCTCTCTCCCAGTCCGGCCGCGGTGGCCCTTGAGAGTTTCAGGTAGTCCCGCCACATGCTCTTCCGGTCCGGCCACCAACGGTCGGGGGGCCGAGGCCGACGGGATCCGGCTGCAGCCGATAAACCAAGGAACCTGTTCATGGGGCCAGAGCCAGGGTCGTCCGGCCGACATCCACCGGAAGCCCGGCCCGAAGACGGACGGGACACTTTTTCTTTCTTGAATAATGGCTGCGACAACACTGGGGGGGGATGTCTTGCACATGCCTCCGACCCCCCCCCACCCTTCGTCCTCATCGCCTGGTCCGGCCATAACAAATCTCAAGCGAGACGCCGTGGGGTGCACTGGGAGGGAGAGACGATGCGAACAGGCCTCTCCCGCCTCCCCAGTGGAGGCTTCCCACCTGCACCCTCAGCGCTCCAAGCGCCCGGAAAAGGGTTCTTCCACTGTGGCGATGCTGCAACGTCTCGCCCGGCAGGGTGGAGCCCGTCCGCTCATTTGACTCCGCGATCGCCAGTAGCTACCGAACTCTCAAAATGGCGGTCGACCTGGCAAGAGCGGGCCCAGCATAAAGAAATGGCCCGGTCACTGGTTGACTCCACCACCGTAGTCCTCCACGACCTTGAAGATTCTAGAGGAGCCGCGGGAGTCTCCGACCCCCGCAGACACCCCCGATGGGGAATGACTGCCATGATCGCCCGTGGAGTGACAAAACTGTATCCGCGGGACGTCGGCGCTCCCATGCTGGCGCCAGCCTCACTTTGAATTACTAGAATTCTGCAGACCTCAGTTCCGGTGAAAGCACAGTGTGACCCGGTAGGAAAAATTGTTGCACCCCCTCCCCTTTTTGACTGATAGTTCAAACCACCGATCCTTTCCTTTGCCCTTTTAACGGAACTTTGGACTGCCTCCCCCTCTTTTACATTTTCTAGAGAAAACAAAACATTAACCACTACATTAGCATAGCAGTTGACACCAGAACTGTTTTCAAATTGAAAACCAACAACATCTTCAACAGAATCCTTTTTGTTTCTGCTGTGACCCTGCTACAGCACAGGCATTGTCCCCAGCAGTAATTCTGCAATGCCGGTAAGAATAGCTGTGGTGCCTACTGGACTCACTCACCCCCGCGGCGCCCCACGCCGTTATTTGCTGGGCGGCAACTTACTAGACATCACTTTCGTGCCATCTAGATTTTAGCGCGTTCTGCTGCCTTGAAACTATTCGCACAACAGACTGCTACTGACGACCCACCCCCAGGCAACATCTTCTGAATTTTCATAATTTGAAAGAACTAGTAACATGTCCTCATCAGGAATTCAAAAGAAATTGCCACGGTCTCTTCGTTGTTTAAATGTTTTTACTGTTTTTGTTTTGTTGTATATATTTATATGTTATTAAAGTTTTATATTCCTACTACTTTGTTGGAGTGCTATATATTTTTAATGTGACACATAATTGTAAAAACTTTGATGTACAAAGAGTCATTCCTGGAATCTTCTGCTTCAGGCTCGGTCCCCTCCCCAATCACAATACAGGATGGTTTTCAGATAGTAGGAACACGTGTGGTGTGACGGATCTCATCGGGTGTGGGCCTTGATCTACTATAACTCCTTTGAAGAGGGGTGATTCTTTACAGCTGGAGCCATAAACTACATCTGCAGGGCTAGCTGATAGCCTGGACAATCGGACACAGAGGAAGAGGAGTGTCAGAGGGTGCGGTAGTGAATAGGGCGAAAGGGAGGTGTCGGGCGGGCACAGAGTGTGATTCTCAGGGAAGAGCAGCGCAGATGGGGGGAGGTTTATTGCCGATGCATAAGACAGAGAGCGGGGGTGACCAGTGCCTGGGGAAGATGCTTGCGAGGGTGGGGAGCAATGCTACGAATCGACAGCGTGCAGAGAGTGGGTCTGGTCAAGGCATCTAAAATGGCTGCCGTGCACGACAAAAGTGTGGCATTTCAAAAAAGGCAAGATGGCGCAAACAATGTTTTTCAACACTTCCTCATTTCCTTCGAATCGAACGTTAACAGACGTTGGTGCATATTACCAAAGTTAAGCGATATTTATCGCTAACGATGCTTACCAACTAATTTTTTACCGCTAAGCATCATCAGAAATTATCGAAGATAAACCTTGCTATTATCAAGGTTTATCGCAAATGCGATAAAAAACGGCCGCAATGCATGAATATCGCTAAAAAATCAGCGATATTCATGCATTACCGAGCTAATGCTCTTAGCCATGTTATCCACCTCCCATTGGATAACATGGCTAAGAACTGCTCAGGGCAGGTGTTACTTTTTGGAGATATTCGCGCTTAGCGCGAATATCTCCAAAAGTTGGTAATAGGAGATAGATATCTTGCATGTTGTAATGCAAATTATTGTGGTATATGGAACTCATACCATAATCTCTCAGGAAAGCAGAAACTGATCCTTTTGGGACCGCCTGAAAAGGCCTAGGGGGTGAGGGGTACTCTACTTTGCCCCCTTTTCACGTTCCGAACTATTTTATTTTACTCTCTTCTGTAATTACACAAAATAGCAGCGATAAGATGCATCGGAGACACACAGTGAGAGAAAGGAGGCCGGAGATGAAGAAGAGATGTCAAATACACATTGGAGATAATATAGTGGCAGAAGGGAAGTAAATATGAGTAAACTTACCATGTAACATAAAAATGTTGCACTCTATACTTTAAGTCTCATTTTATACTACAATCACTTCGCTACAACCTCATAAATTAAAAATAAAAATGAATAATGTCTCAAACAATTTTTGATTTCTAAATATAAATTTATTCTTCAGAATTTTCTAAATTTGAAAGAACTAGTAACATGTCCTCATCAGCAATTTCCTCATGAAAAGTCTGCAATGATGATTCTTGTAACTCTATGGTCTCCAAACATTCGATAAATTCGCCATCAACAGATTGATCAAAAAAATCATTCAAGTCATCTCCTCCTTGTGACAATATTTCATTATTGGTGCTGTCAATTTCAATCAATGTAGTGGAATCATTCAAGTCATCTCCTCCTTGTGACAATATTTCATTATTGGTGCTGTCAATTTCAATCAATGTAGTGGAATCATTCAAGTCATCTCCTCGTGACAATATTTCATTATTGGTGCTGTCAATTTCAATCAATCTAATGAAATCATACACGTCATCTCCTCCTTGTGACAATATTTCATTATTGGTGCTCTCAATTTCAATCAATGTAGTGGACAATTCAAAAGAAATTGCCACGGTCTCTTCATTGTGAGCCATTTTATTTTGAAATTGCTTGCTGTAAATTGCAGAAAAAAATAATCACTTTCATTTATCGTTTTTAGTAATACATAATATAAAACTAACTTTATCAAGTATTTAGTATAACAGAAGGACTGCAAATAAATAACAGAAAACATTTTTCAAATTATCTTCAAGTGTACAACATAGTTCCCCTTACAAAGAAATTGCCACGGTCTCTTCATTGTGAGCCATTTTATTTTGAAATTGCTTGCTGTAAATTGCAGAAAAAAATAATCACTTTCATTTATCGTTTTTAGTAATACATAATATAAAACTAACTTTATCAAGTATTTAGTATAACAGAAGGACTGCAAATAAATAACAGAAAACATTTTTCAAATTATCTTCAAGTGTACAACATAGTTCCCCTTACAAATTAACAACTCACCTTTTTAAAAGTAGGAGAAGTGTTAGTACTGTGTAAATCAAACACCAGAAATTCACCACCAAAAATTCCTCACAAATGTACCTCAGACAGTAGTATCACAAAATGGCTGTGGTTTCCTCTCATTTGACATATATACATAACCAATTAACTTTCATCACACACAAATACAAAACCAAAGTAACATTTTAATTGGTTCTAAATTTCAACACTTTCAAATGTGTTTTCCCCATGCAATTTTCCATAGGACATTTACATACGTCTACAGCCTGAATGGCTGAACGGAATTACACCAAACTTGGCAAAATGGTACATCAAACCTAAGAGGTCAGGAAGGATCTACTATGCCCCCTTATGGTCATTTGCCCCTCCGCTTTGGCCTCCTCTTGTCTCTCGATCCTACCGAGAGACAAGATGGTGGCCGCTACGGACTGTTTGGAATGTTGACAGACGCCGGAGAACCAATCAGCTTCGCAAAGCTCCGTAACGCGAAAAGTACGCGAAGCGGAGCGCTGTTACAGATATATATCTTTTTTTGAACGTTAATTTCTCAAAATCCACTGGAGCACATATATTGAGACCTAGCAAAGGCACATCGGGCTACCAGTCCCTAATATTTAGCCAAGTTTCGTGCAAATCCATTCAGCCGTTCGATTATTGACATTTAGATACGTCTACAGCCTGAATGGCTGAACGGAATTACGCCAAACTTGGCAAAATGGTACATCAAACCTAAGAGGTCAGGGAGGATCTACTATGCCCCCTTATGGTCATTTGCCCCTTCGCTTTCGCCTCCTCTTGTCTCTCGATCCTACCGAGAGACAAGATGGCGGCCGCTACGGACTCAAATCCATTCAGCCGTTCGATTATTGACATTTAGATACGTCTACAGCCTGAATGGCTGAACGGAATTACACCAAACTTGGCAAAATGGTACATCAAACCTAAGAGGTCAGGGAGGATCTACTATGCCCCCTTATGGTCATTTGCCCCTTCGCTTTCGCCTCCTCTTGTCTCTCGATCCTACCGAGAGACAAGATGGCGGCCGCTACGGACTGTTTGGAATGTTGACAGACGCCGGAGAACCAATCAGCTTCGCTTCACAAAGCTCCGTTGCGCAAAAAGTACGCGAACTGGAGCGCTGCCCGGTCCGCTGTTACAGATATATATCTTTTTTTAAACGTTAATTTCTCAAAATCCACTGGAGCACATATATTGAGACCTACAAAAGGCACATCGGGCTACCAGTCCCTACAATTTTGCCAAGTTTCGTGCAAATCCATTCAGCCGTTCGGGCTAATAGTGAGGCCAACCGCCCTATGGAAAACTCAATGTGAAAAACACGTTTTGGGACCCCCCTTTTTTCTCGACCCCCCCTGGACGAACCCCCCCAATTTTCAGGGGCTGCTCAGAAACAAAATGTGCCATTTTCCTGAAAATTTCAGCCAATTCCGTCCACAAACGCCAAAGTTATTAGACATAGAATTTTAAAAAATCCCATAGAGAAAAAATCCTAACTATATATACCTACTGGCGACCGCCAGTAGGTAATATATATAAAACCACCACATCCAGAAATGCAATGGTCTCTTTATGCATCGTACTGGTGAATTTTAAATTACATTGGTTGTCATTCAATGTGACTACAAACTGCAAAGCTTCTTCTTCTGTCCCCCTCCAAATACAGAAAACATCATCTGTATACCTTGCCCAGAGGATGACATTGTGGGTAAAGGTTATGATGTTACTAACCACCTGCTCCTCCCACCAGCCAAGATACAAACCCGCGTAGCTGGTTTCACTAATATTATAGCTCTTCAGAGAGATTTAGCTTTGTCCCGGCACACTGGAGCACCCAGTATAAGGCAACACCATACCCTTTCAGGCAAAGAGTGACACATAAATTATGCAAAGAAGAAGCAGAAAACTCTGGGTAGTTACCAAGGTTAGGTGGATAGCAGCTCCTGTATTGAGCACCTTCAACACCAGTGACACTCTAAATGTGCTCACTTCAAATGTCTGCTTTTATATCTACAAACACATACATACAGAGTCACCAAGACATCAAACAGCAATTGAGACAGTTTCCACTGCATTGTGGCATACTCACTTAGGCTTTTTCAGTCCCACTCTATCCAGAACCCCCACAGACCAGACCCAAGGGCTTCATCATTGCACAGCCAGGTCTCATGACCCCAAGCCTGCTGCAATTCCACCTTGAATTAATATTTAAATCAGAAGGATAAGCATCCTCAGTTAAATCTCCCTGCTACCATCACTAAAGCACAGTTCAGCAATTATTTTGTATATCTTTGAAATTATAGCATCCCAAAAAAGTTCATTAAAGCATAAGATTGGCAGCGCAAGGGTACCTTATTCAGTCCTGGCTTTATTCCTTACATTCTGATCCGTTTGGTGTTGCCATGTCAGTTTTAAATGCGAGACTTCATGTCCCAGAATGCGAAGAAACATCAGAATGGAACAGCAGCCTTTACCTGTTATGTTATGAAATACAAATGTAGCAGCTGTCCCTCTATAATGCCAGAAAATAATGAGCTATTCTACTCCTGGGGCCATTGTCGCTCCTCTTGTCTGTGCAAGAACAAAGTAGTGCAGAGCTCACAGGTTTCCCTAGGCTATGTGCGAGGAGCTCATCCAATCCTGGGGGCAGATTTACAAGCCCCTGCACCAATGTTGCGTTACTTTTAACAAGGGAAAAGTGACGCAAAAGTGGCGCAAGGGGCTTGTAAATGAGTCCCCAGGTCTTTTTCTTTGCATTCTCAGATTTTTTATCTTTTTTCCCCCATTACAACGTCAGGAATAAATAGTTTTAAGTCTCAGAATGCAGAGAATAAACCTGGACAGGACAAGCTACTTTCGGCTCTACCTGGGAAACCTAAGATCTCTGAATGAAAATGTTCTTCTCAAAAGTGTTGGTTCACAAGTCTCCCAAATACAAAAGTCTTAGGGACTGTAAGCCCATATATCCCTGCACAATCGTTCTTGTATTGGAATGATCGAGTGGGTATAGATTGGTTGAGTCTAAACAGCATGTAATATACAGTAATCAAATGATTCAACATGAAGGCTGGGAGATCTAAAACTGACACTTTAACAGTGAAGGTACTCAAACCACTTGCATTTTTACACGCCGGGCGCGCAGTATTTGCACTTGCACTTTCTTGTCACAGTCTATTGGGTCTATTTATCTATTCTCTCATTAGATATCCTGTTTATACCTTTTTGGGATAACAACTCCCAATAAGGACAGAGCAGAACATAGAAACATCATCATGCTGCTCAATATAGACCTAAAGCGGTGTATACGCCATCCAACCTGTTGTAGGATGAACTCAATAGAAAAAAGTATCTTAAGGGGCTGAAAGTTGATATACACAAGAAAATACTACAACATATGTGGGTTTGACCTTAGGTAAGTAAAGTAATTATTAATCTCACGTATACGCACAGAATATGTTAATTTAATAAAATACAATAAAGAAAATTAAAAATGGGAAAAATTAAAATTAAATGTATGAGAAAGAATGGACATAAATGGCTTAAGGTAGAACATTTTATTTATTTATTTATTTATAAACATTTGTCGAACATTTGTAATTGAAAAGGAAATGTGCTTATCCTGAAGTATGTTGTTTATGTTTAGGATACCTTGTGATCGTATTCACTGACTCAATAGCAAATGCAGTATTGTGACTCACTGTGTGAGCAAGGCAGGGTATCCTGCCAAAATGCGTCACAACCCAAAAATGAATTAAATACAACATATCTGAAGACTGGAACTGCGGTGTCGGTGTCTGGGGTAGAGATTAAGGGGCCGATTCCGATTCCGGCCGGAAAACGTTCCGTCCGACTCGGACTGGGTATTCAAACCGACCAATACCGTCCGGCGCCGTACGACACGTGTAGTATAATGCAAAGTCAGAGATTTACAACCAAGCCATACGGAGGTAAGCCGTACGACCGAACCGTACGTAAACAAGCGATCCGGACAGAAAAATGACGGGATTCGCACTGACCAACACGTACCTGTGGGGAAAGAAGATCGACATGTACAAACGAAGTCCGCCACACGCAGTATGATGTAACGCGACCAAATCACACGGAGCACAAACCGTATGACCGACACGCACAGAAAACGGGGAGCCGAAGCAAACGAGTCCCCCGTGACCAAAATGTACGCCACACATAAAAAGCATCAGAAGTGAGCCTGAATGACCCGGAGATGCCTGCACGAGCCAACAGCAGCATCCGATACGGTGGCAAAAACGTCTCCTTCATGACTACAAAACACAAACGAAAAAACACAAAAAAGGACAAAACAAGCAAGTCCAAAGTCAATAAATAAAAAAGAAAAAGTGTGGAACAAAGACACACCCACAACTACACCCATATAAAGGCCACAAATTCCCTACCATGATCCTCTGCAATTCCCACAGACTGGCCAGCACAGAACAGCAGACACCAACCACAGTCACACCTACAACTCATCCATCACACAAGCCACACACCATTTGCACCTCTTTAAAAGCATTCACAAACATACACAAAAACTCACACTCACTCACCCTCACTTGCACACAAACACAGACACATACGTCCCCACAACCACCCGTCACCATGCCCCCAAAGAAGAATCCAAAGTTCACAGACAGTGAGTTGGAAGTGCTGGTAGATGAAATCATCAGAGAAGAGCACCAGTTGTTTGGTACATTGGTACAACAGACCCCCATGTCCCTTAAAACCAAGATGTGGGAGAGGATTGTTGACCAGGTGAATGCACACAAAGGATAACATCCAGAACAGGTGGTATGATGTGCGCAGGAGGGTCAAGAACCTCATCCGCAAGGACCACGAGTTGGCTAATCGCACCGGCAGTGGCCCTCCTGCCAAACCAGTATACTTCCGGTCCTGAGAGGAGAAGGTGCAGGCCATCCTACCACCAGAGAGCGTACATAGACTATCAGACATCCCAGAGCCTTGTGAGTACACAACCTATTTACTCAAAATTGTTTGCCAATACACACACATGACTGGCAAGGGGACAGTCAAATCATGCACCGTTAGCAAACCCACACTAAACACAAGAGAATCATCACTAGATGTGTATGCCAGTCAGACAAACACAATACCTGCCATCACATAGTGACATATAACTGTCTCATGACATGTACAAACCTATCTACAAATAGAGCAAAGCAGTGGCACTAATCAAACTAACAAACACTGTCAGGCAATTTGCCACCACCAACACACCAGCCCACATGGAAGCTGACTGCCAGGAAGGAAATGTGGGAATGCTGGGGAAGTGAGTGTAGCCAAAAACATGATGGGAGTTGTAGTCACAGAAAATGCCACCCAATTGGCCCATCATCAACAATCATGCTCACATCACAGGGAATGGAAAAGAACTCACAAGATGGCTGACACTGGGGACTGCTGTGGGGAGAACCAGCCCCTGCTGGGAGTTGTGTTCAAACAAACAGCAGGGAACCACTGTGAGAAGTTAGCCTGGCATATGATGTCCACTAGTTCTAGTGGGCACCTTGCACCAGTCTAATCGACCCTTATTGATGGTGGTTGTAAAGTCAACCTTATAGAAAGCTATCCTAGTGGTAGCATGGACCAGCAGTCTTCAGGCTAACGCTTCAGAGAGCGCATTAAGCAAGTTGTTTTACCAATTATAATCCCTTGAGTACCAAATGAAAGCACACCACACAAGGTATATATCAAATATATATGTATTTATTCTAAACACAACCCCCTCTGCACTCTTTATGAGGTCAGAGGTAAAAGTACAATACAAGTTACTTAATTAGCATACGATAAGTTGCACAGTATACGTTTTGCCCTTGGGGCCTCACAAACCATATACTAAAATAGTGGTATAAGAACCATGTGAGAATTAGGAAGCAGGCCTGGGGCCTGTGGAATCGCTGGGTCTACTCTAAACAACCAAAGGTTAGGAAGTAGGAGGCCCACGGGAGACGTGTCCAGTGTCTAAGCACAGCCACGGGTTACCATTGACTTTAAATGGGAAACAAACAAGTTACAAATTTACAGTTTAAGGACACTTCTAAATGTACTACGATAGAACCCTTTTAGACTTAGACACTTTGAAGGCCAATACCCTCGAGACTACCAGAGTACTCGTGTTACCTCACCCACGAGAGCCGGGTGCATATGTGTCTTTTGATGTCGGGTTTCGTCGTCGATTTCAAGGGAGAGCTCCAAAGAAGTGCTGCATGCGTCCAGAGGAAAAGTGTCCGGGTGGATCCAAGGGTGGATCGAAGACCTGAAGAACCTGAAAGCAGAGGAGACAGAGTCTGGGTCACTTGCCAGTGACCAGGGCAGCAATAGAAAGATGCCACCAGATGTCGGGTGATTTCAGGTGAAAAGGTGAAGTTTGTCTCTTCAGCCACGAGGACCAGGATGTGTTGATGACAACCAGGAGCTGGATTCAAGCTGTCTCATAAAGGATCTAGTTGACTGCGGTGTCGGTATCCGGATTGAACCCAACCAGCCTTGGCAAATGCAACCCACGCAGGATGTCGAGATTGGCTTTGTTGCAGACCAGCAAGGTCTGGGGCGCTTCTCCTTTGTAGAGAAGCTGGAGCAAGCCTGGAGCAAGCAGGATAGCAAGTTAGATTTAAAAGTTAGTCTTCAGGGGGCTCACTAGCCATCAAACTAGGAACCGGGAATACGCATTGAGCTGAAATGCAAAAGCGGGGCCCACGGGACACTCGTGGAGTGGGTGCCTCTGAGCTTCGGTGCACATGGTGCTCAGGGCTGGAGCTTTAAGCACCCCAAAGCAAAACTTCAGGATACCTAGGGAAGTTGGTGCAGGTAGCAAAATGCAGGATGTCCAGGCATTCCGGTCCCACATCTCTCGTGTCCGCCACGGGTCTCACCTTTGCTGTGAGCAAAGGTCGGGTCAAAAATGTCTGGAAGTCCATGTCTTGTGTCGCAGATTCTTCGAGATCTGGCGGGAGCCTCGAAAATGCAGACCAGCAAAGTTGCTGTTGGTGCCTGTTTGAACAGGGTGGTGGAGCGTAATGGCGACCGATGTAGACGCGGATTAGTAACGCGGGAATAAGGAAAACGGTGAAATCTTGTCGAGTCCTTTACCTTGTGGAATATATGAAGAGAGAGAGACAGCCATTATAATTGAACGTTTAATGTGCAGGTTGTCTTTCGGCTCTTGGAAGTATAGAAGTACATATACTTGTGCCATCTATAATACATTGTGGCAGATCCTTGAAAGCCCTAGTCCTGATGAAGCCCGAAAATAATAGGGCTGAAACGCGTCGACATTTGTTTTGAAGACACCATCAAAAAATCACGAACTTGTAAAATAATTTCAGAAGGAGTACATAAATAACAGAGGTTTAAATAATATACATCCCATGCTCTGTTTGTTTATGGTGATCTCTTTTCGAAGGAATGTCTTTTTGTAATACATTTTTTTGAAGCATCCTTCTTTTTGAAAGATATCGGCTAAGACACATAAAGGTCCAAAATATGTTAGTTTGTCAATAATGTAACATATAGTGTGTGTACATGTTTGTATTGAGTATAGAAGGTTGTGTGTATATATATGTGTATTTGTTGTGTATATATATATATATATAAATGATTTGAAAAAAGAAGAAACATTTACATATATTAATTTTGCAAGAAAATGGATAAATAAACAAAAAGATAGTTTTTTTGTAATTATTTTTGGAATTGCCTTTGGTTATAGATGTATAGAGGACACAAAAATGTTTTTAAGTTATCAAATCTAGGTAGGAAGAGATAATTCATTTGATCTCTAGCCTTTAATTCGTTTGACCATTTTTTCCTAGGCATCATTTGCTTTTTTGTATTTTGTTTGAACAGGGTGGTCACTTCTTGACCACAAGGGAGATGTCTTCCGTCTTCCAGTCGAAATGGAATGTCGAAGGTCCAGGATTTATGTTTCAGAGTTTCGTCCAGGGTAATCTAAAGTCCTAGGGACTGGGTTCCTATACTTATACTAAGATTAGGGTCTGGACTACCTTTAAGGTCCCTCCTATGGGTGGACCTGGGAAGGGGGTGGTTACACCCCTTTCCCTTTGTTCAGTTTCACGCCAGAGCTGGGGCAGAGTGCCCTAGCAACCGGTTTGAACTGGGAAATGCATGGAGCACCTAGTGTGCCCCAGGCAGTGTCTGGAAAGCATTCACTGAATGCAGCCCTCCCTGCCCCAATACACAAAAGCCTGTCTGGGGAGGTCCCAGCACCTCCCTGGACAGGAAACCTATTGTCCAGGCCTCCCCTGCTGGAGTTTCGTCCAGAAGCAGGAGGGAAGACTCGTGCCTGTGGCAGCAGCATCCATTTTGGGATGCTGAGGCTCTGTTTAACCGCGTTTACCAGTAACTACATGTCTTCTCCCTCTAGAAGGGTGGAATGCTACACCCCAACCAGGACTGGTGGGGGGGGGAGGTAGTATTCCAAAGTGTTTGACACCTTACACGACATGTTTTGATAAAGCCAAACCAAAGTTAGCATTAACCGCGAGGATTATAATGCACTTAAGAGTATATGGCTATATCATAGAACAGCTATAAGGAGATGGTTCCGAAAGCTGCAGGGGGGCTCAGCTCATGCTAGGGCACCCTCTCACATAAAACCAAGCAGTCTACCTTCAGGATTGTCGAGGTCTGCCAAAGGAGTGACTTATAGGTGTATTTGTGTCTATACATGTATATATGTATATAGAAATAGGTATACTATATCTAAGTAAGGGGTGATTACACCACCTTACCGAGGCTGTGTGAACAGACCTTTGGTGTCAGTTTGGAAGGCAAACCCGGGGTGGCACAATCCATGCTGCAGCCCTGGTAGGCCTAGGGTGCACCTATGCCCTGGGTACCTAGGGTACACTATACAGGGGCTCACAAGGGTGATCCAGTAACCAATCTGGTATGTACCTAAAGTACATGGTATCAATTTAGAGGAAGAACAGCTAGGCTGTGGTCCTGATTAGCAGGGCCAAAGCCAGTCTAAAGTTGAAAAACCGGAGAATCACAACAAAAAGTGGGCGTAACCATAGGAAGCAGACCCTATTCTCCTACAACCACTGCCTGACATCCTGAAAAGCAACTTGCCCTCCTTGCAATGGAAGAATGTTTCATGGTGGGATATCTGGCTGGGTGGAAAGGAGGACTGCAGCTCTGACCATACTTCCCAACAGGTTCTGTCACACACACCCCTTAAGATAAACTCCACACAACTCACTTGGGATAATGCATTGCATCACACTCCATTGAAATAGCCCACAAAGATCAACCACACTGGCTTCTACTATGTGAAGCACATGGCCATTTTTGTAACTTGTATCCAAAAAAACACCAGGACACCACTGTCAGCCATCTTGTCTGCACAGGCACATTCACTCACAGGGAAGCAGAGTCGACTGGAAGGAAGGCCAGGCATGCTGGGTAGGGTGTGTAGCCAAGATCATGATGGGAAGTTGCAGTTACAGCCCAATATCCCCCACCCACATGGTCCAGCAAGCTCACACTCAACCATCCTCACCTCACAGGGAGTGAAATTGACTGACAAGACGTCCCACACTGGGCTCTGCTGTGGGGAGCACAAGGCCCTGCTAGGAACTCTGCACCAACAAACACCAGGACAACACTGTCAGCCATCTTGTCAGTACAGGTACACTCCCTCACAGGGAAGCAGAGTCAAAAAGAGGGAAGCATGGGCATGCTGGGAAGGGGGTGTAGCCACGAGCATGATGGGAGTTGCAGTCACAGCCCAATATCCCCCACCCACATGGCCCAGCAAGCTCACACTCAACCATGCTCACCTCACAGGGAGTGGAAATGGACTGACAAGATGTCGCACACTGGGCTCTGCTGTGGGGAGCACAAGGCCCTGCTGGGAACTATGTACCAACAACCAACAGGACAACACTGTTAGCCATCTTGTCAGTACAGGTACACTCCCTCACAGGGAAGCACAGTCAAAAGGAAGGAAGTATGGGCATGCTGGGAAGGGGGGTGTAGCCAAGAGCATGATGGGAGTTGCAATCACTGGTCAAAATCCCCACCCACATGGCCCAGCAAGCTCACACTCAACCATGCTCACCTCACAGGGACTGGAAATGGACTGACAAGATGTCTCACACTGGGCTCTGCAGTGGGGAGCACACAGCTCTGCTAGGAACTGTGTACCAACAAACAACAGGACAACACTGTCAGCCATCTTGTCAGTACAGGTACACTCCCTCACAGGGAAACAGAATCAAAAGGAGGGAAGTATGGGCATGCTGGGAAGAAGGGTGTAACCAAGAGCATGATGGGAGTTGCAGTCACAGCCCAATACCCCCCACCCACATGGCCCAGCAAGCACACACTCAACCATGCTCACCTCACAGGGAGTGGAAATGAACTGGCAATATGTCTCACACTGGACTATGCTGTGCGGAACACAAGGCCCTGTTGGGAACTGGGTACAAAACTACAGGACACCACAGACTGATATTTTGAGAGTCAACATACACACTGCAAGGGTGACATGTTTCATTGTGGGAGAACTGGCCTGGGGGGAGAAGGAGGTCAGGATTTAACAAAACCAACACAACTGTCTATTCACACACCGTCTCAGATAAACACACATCGCACAAGTGGGACCAGTCACTCCCAAATGTAATGGGCTGGTAAGATGGCTGACACATGGCCATGAGTAAAGATGTGCCTGCAAATCACCCACCTGCACTGGCCATCCCAAACACGTACACACTCACAGCCATTGCAACTGTATTTCAACAAACAGTCTGGGGATGCAGTGTCCCGGGGGACCTCTTGGCCTGGCTGTGATGGTGTGTCATGCACATGACAACTGTGGAGAATCTGACAGACTCCATAGCACAAAACACACTGGAACTCACAGACATCATTGGCAGGGGACACCTGACAGTGAATGGAATGGACACACCAATATAGCTGACACTGTAGCATGGTGTTGTTCACACAAGGTGCTGTACTGGGCTGAATTCCACCCCTACACTGTTCTGCGACTTATGCATACTGCATTCAACACACCACTCACTGTCATAGACACTGTAGACACACGGACTAACCTGGACTGCAATGGAGGAGACATGCTCCTCACAGCAGCAAAATTGCTACACACACACCACGGCCCACACTTCCATGTACATGGAAAAGGCAGAGAGCCTCTGTGCCAAATCCCAATCCCCATGAAGGACAGTGACAGGATTATTCAGGCTTGCACGTACTAAACTCAGCAACCACATCATTATCTACGGCAACATCACCCCCATTTTAAATGAGACATGAACTAGTAACGCAGACAACAACACAGATCCACAATAGAGATCTCAGGCCTCTACCGGACTCTGACCATGTTGTACACACACACCGATGGGACACACAAAGACTTGCTAACACTGACAACACACATGCCCCAATCCAGAAACATATCTGAAGTGGAACTGCACGTATATCACCGTTAATGGACAAACATTGACAGGGATGACACACCTGTGGAAGGCACGTGATGGCCCCTGAGTAGCAATGGCCATGTACAGTCAATCAATACATGAGCTGGGCATGCACACACCTCCACATGCAAATTAAAAAGTTTCAGGTTGGCAGGACAATGTGCTATGACTACATCAACCTCTGTCTGTGACACCGTAGGACAATGCAATGCACAGGCATGCACCCTGACGTACAGTCACAACTGTCATGTGTATGAACAATGGATGCCTGTAGATACATTACATACATTGTGTGTCTCTTCCCAACACAGCTGATGCTGAGGACATATCTGCCAGTGAAGAAGAGTCCCAGGCCCAGGCTCCGGTGGAACAACAGCTCTCTGGTGTGGAACAGTCTCTGTCCTCTTCGGATGACGAAGGACCTGGCACCTCTGGTGTGAGTCATCATGCAGCAGCAGCAGTACCATAATCTGCAGCCCCTGCACCCACCCCGCCAAGATCTGGTAACAGACACACCACCCCCGATGACATACACCGACCACGAACACAGGATCCCACCAGCACAGGGACCCAGCCCACCCGGGAAACAACGGACACCAACAACAGGACCGACTCCCAGGGGGGCCCAGGGTCATCTGTGCGTGCCACTGCAGGTCCGGCCCGTGTGCCTAGGGGTGGTAAGCAGAGGTCATGCCTTGCAGAGGGGTCTGGACTGCATGATGACCCCCAAATGGAGGTCCAGGCTACCACCAGAGAGGTCAGCCAATTTGTGGGGATCCTCAAGGGCATTCAGAAGCAGCAGACTGCCCATCATGCCCGCTTGGACTCCCACATGTCCCGTGTGGAGACACACATGTCTCGCATGGAGTCCAAGTGGGACACGTTGGAATAACTGACAGGGGGGCATAGGGACATATTGAGATGCCTCCGCCAGATTAGCAGCAACATGTCCACACCTCCGTGTGTGCCCACAACATCTGGTGCCGCAACATCTGCAACTGCCACAGGGAGGGAGGATAACTCTGGTGGAGAGTCCTGTGCAACGCAGCAGGCTGCACTTGAGGGTCCCCCCCAGGAAGAAGAGGGGTCATCCGAAGAAGGACAAGTGAGACAAAGATGGCCATGCACATCCCCCAGGAACCTAACTCCTGTCATGGAACTTTTCCTTTGTGTGCAAACTGTTCACCTTGTTGAATGCCACTCAACTCTCCCACATGACATGGAGGGTTACAGTTGGTCTGATGTATCAGATGACTGCGGACTTTACTCTGGACATTTAATCTGCCAACACTTCCTACTAATCTGTGAACTTTGGATTCCAAACCATTGTACAGCACCCTCCATCCCATGCACTTTACTCACACATGTATGCCAATAAACTCACAAATACACAATACTTGCCTCTGTAGTGATTCCAACGTTGTTTGTGTCATGGGGAAGATGAACTGCAAAATGACACTGTGCATTCTAACTGCTACAGCAATGTAAACACCGTCATGTGGGTAAGTATGATGTGACACATGTGAGGGAGACACACCACTAGGGCACACCTAGGTCAACACCTATACACCATGCCCATCTGACCCATCTCCTACATTGATGTAGCCAGGAAATACAGTTGAACGCACACACACCACACCTATCTTGAGTCAGTGGTAAGTAGCCCACAGGTGCAGTTCGCAAATGCCAGCCAGATGTGTGAAGACAAACAACGCACATCTCAAAATGTAGCACCAATTCATTACACATTTGAAACATGTAGACTCCACAACAGAAGCAGGTGAAAACCACGTGGCAGTGGCCACGCAGTCACCAAGTCATGAAGATATGAAGTCCAGGGGTGTGGGGCACATCACTTGTAGTGAAACGACTACTTCCACCCTGGGATTGGAATCTGTGTGTCGGCATTCAGATTTGGACAAAACACAGCCAAAGTACCCTGTGAAGGACAGACATGACACACAGTCAAAAGCAGGGAAGACCAAGAAGGAACTGCAATACACATGCCCAAAACCTGTCACAAGATACACACACAAAACCAAGAAAGCTTGTCAACACTGTTGGGGAGTACAGGCAACCTGTAAGGACACATCACTGCATGCATCCAGTCAAGTTGCACATAGCCACAGTAAGGCAGCAACAGAGCACCACCAACACATATCAGGCAAACTCAAGTCAGTGACATAACAACCCTGTACACTTTTATTCAGCTGAAGAAGTTGTTTATGAACTGTGTGCGGACATCACCCTCCTCATCATCATCACTGGCATCGTGGCCCAGGCCAGGATCCTCCACAGGTGGCGGTTGTTCGTCATCGTCATCCCGCATTCCGCACTGCCAGGTTGTGTAGCATGCAGCAAACTATGATGATTTTGCATACCTTTTCTGGGTCATATGGGAGGGCTCCTCCTGTTTTGTCCAGGCATCGGAAGTGGCTTTTCAGGAGTCCAAATGTCCGCTCGATGACTCTTCTGGTCCGACCATGTGCTTCATTGTAGCGCATCTCGGCTGGTGTCACAGGGTTCCTGACTGGTTTCAGCAACCACGGCATGTTGGGATATCCGGAGTCACCTACAGAAAGACAATTGCACATTAGATGAGTTGAGAGAGAGGGTGGAATACAACATAGCCCAACACAAACAATGGTAAACGTCAGTACACACCTACAAGCTAGGCACGTTGGTTCTGCATCTGTGCCATCAGCCTCGGGATGCGACTAATCCTCATGATGTAGGCATTGTGTGCAGACCCGGGGAAATATACACACACATGTGAAATGGTCATATCCGACAGACATACCACCAGAGCATTGATTGAGTGGAAATGTTTCCTGTTCCTGTATGTCTGCTCATGTGCCTGTGGTGGTACCAAAGCCACCTGGGTCCCATCAATGGAGCCAGTGACATGTGGCATCCTCTCCAGGGCATAGAAAGCACTCTTGACGTCAGCAAGTTGCGGTGGTCTAGGGAAATAGATGTAGTGGTTCAAGTAAAGTAACATTGCCTCCAACACATCTCGTAGCACACGGCTGAACATGGTCTGTGACATCCCACCAGCATAGGCCACAGTGTGTTGAAAGGTACCGGTGGCAAAGAAGTGTAGAGCTGCCATCACCTTCACCTTGGGGGTCAGCGCTGTAGGCTATGTCCGGCCAGGTTGCAAATGTGGGTCCAACCGCCCCACCAATTCCTCAATGAACGGCCTGGTGAAGCGGTACCGTCGGATGCAATCACGTTCCACCTTGGTTGCAAGCTCAGGGAACGGTCTATGGACAGCTGGTGCCCTGCAGCACATAGGTGAACAAAGAAAAATTGTCAGTCCCCACACCTCTGTGACATTCACCATACTCAACATCACATGCCATGTCATAACGACACACAAGTACTTGGTGTGTGTGCCGTTGTGTATGGATATATATGTCACCAACATGCCCTTCATCTAACATCTCAGTTCAACATGTGTACACAGCAAGTTCAATGTTGTGCCAAGGCAAATCATTAGGCTGTGTCACATAACCTATGTACTGCGGTCACGGACCAAACACACACCACAGTAACAAGTGAGGACAGATGTGTCCCAGGCATCACAGCTCTTCGGAAGGTAGATTACCAGGGACCCTGGATTGATACATGGACACTGGCATGAAAAGGTGTATCATGGACATGCCAATATACAACAATGACTCCCATAGGTAGTGGCCCCTGTTGTCTCTGCAGGACATACATGGACAAATGTGAGACACACACACACAAACACCATCAATGTTCATGCACACACCACATGGATGTGGAGACTGTCTCCCATTGGGCACATGGAATCAGAGACATCTGAAACACAACATGCACACTGACTGTATGTACATCACAATTGCAGCAATGGGTCACTCTGTGATGTACATGCCTTCACACCTATGACTCGGTGGGAATGTGACATGACATACACATATGCACACAGGAGATGTGGCCATGCCACATGCTCTGAACTTACCAGGTGCACATCACAGTGGTCATGTGCACAACACACAAAGGATTCTGTCCCCATGAACTTGAGCACAGCCTGGGAGTGGCTGCCCCCAAGTGCCACCCAACAAACCACATGTTGACCCCCCCCCACACACACACACACAGGTAATGCAGTCTTATCTGACTTAGGATACAGTGTGGCACAGGCAGTGGTGTCTTGTTTGTGCACACAATTCCATGCCAGGTAATTGTGGCTGACATCCGTTTACCAGTGACAAATATGCTGACCGATGTGTGTGACTTGTACAGGCATGCGCCGTATAGCACTGGACCGAGCCGTGCACACGCATTGTCTATTGCAGAGTATGGAGACTGGTGCATGTTATTTTCAAAATATGCACCGTACAGCAATGAACCGAGCCGTACGCACTCATTGTCTATTGCAGAGTATGGAGGTGGGTGCGTGTTGTTTTTCAAAATACGCGCCGTACAGCAATGGACTGAGCCGTGCGCACGCATTGTCTATTGCAGAGTATGGAGACGGGTACGTGTTGTTTTTAAAATACGCGCTGTACAGCAATGGACCGAGCCATGCGCACGCATTGTCTATTGCTGAGTATGGAGACGGGTGAGTGTTGTTTTTCAAAATTGCTTGCCGTACAGCAATGGACCGAGCCATGCGCACGCATTGCCTGTTGACTGTCATGGAGATGGACGCGTATTTTGAACTAATAAGAATCTAATCGTGTACATCAAATACAGTTGGCTCAATACAACAATGTTCAAACTCAATGGTGTAACGGATGTTAACATTTGAACAATGCGGAAGGCGTGTACGAGTCGTGCAGTTAAAGGGAATGAGCAAAATCATAAGATGCAAACGTGTCGGACCTATCACTTTGATTGCATGGGACAGAGCCTCCCTCTGCAGCACAAAAATCAGGCTGTCTGGTCCCCTGAGAGCTCACTTGCCTGTACTACATGCTACAGATCTACAACTCACTGCTACCACTGCTGCTGTCTCTGCATCCTCTGGCTACTGCAATGGCACGTACTCTGGAAAGGGCCCCAGCCTACACAGAGGAGGAGAACCATGCCCTGCTGGACGAGGTCCTTCCACAGTACAGCAAGCTGTATGGGAAAAAAGGGGAGCAGGTGAGTGTGCAGTCCACTGCCTTCCTAATTGTGCATGTTGTCTGACTACCAGTACTAGCAGTATGTACACCGGTGGCCAGCATGCTCACTGGGTAGCTTCCATCCCCAAAGTATGTAGTTACATGCGCTGAACAGGTACAGTGCAGTCACAGTGCATCTTCTTCGTCCCAGGCGATGTTTCCATGTTGTAATTTCTGGACAACTGTTTATAGCTATAGTTGCACTACCTGTGTCCATCATAGGCCTATGTGATGGAGATCTGTAAATCAAACTGTGTAATGCACCAATATGTTGCATGTGTACTTATGGCCTTTTCACTTTGTCATCCTCACAGGTTGATGCCCACCAGAAGCAGAAAATCTGGTTGACCATCGCCCGGGCAGTCAGATCTGGGGGGGTCTACAAGCACCGGATCTGCAACTGCCAGAAGAGGTGGCAGGACCTTCGTGGCTGGACCCGGAGGATCGCAAGGGTCCAGCCGAAGCTGTCGCCTCCTTGCAGGAGGGGTGGGCACGGGACCCTGACCCACTACATGCTCCGGATTCTGGTAGTGGTCTTCCCTGACCTGGATGGGCAGCCAAAGGCTAGACAGCAGCAAGAAGGGGGTCTGAGTCAATGGCAGGGTATGGCATGTGTGAAGAATGACACATTTCAATGTGTTATCTTGGATGTCCAACAACTGTCTATGTGGTGCACATGTACACAAATGATTGGTGGCATCCAACATGCGCCAGGTAGATGTCTCCATGGATAGGAGTAAAATGAGGGGAGTATTTGAGTGGCAGACTGTCTTGTTCACATAGGTGTTTTCACCATTGGCAAATGATGTGAAGACTTGCTCTGAAATGTGCTCTACTTACTGTAGTGTGTCAGGTCAATACAGTTGACTGATGGGGATCTGTTTCTCCTGCTTACTTACAGATATATCTAAAGCCGCGGGGGGAGACAGCTCCATGGACCAGGACCGAGGGTGAGGGGAGCCACCACAATGAGACCTCAGCGCCATCCACCGCAGCTGAGGAACATAGCTCGTCGGATGAAGAGTCCCTTGTCGAGGTGGGTACCAGCAGTCACCATCAAGCAGATCTGTCTCCGCCACCACCATCGCCACCCTCCCATCTGCTCCAATCCCAGAGGTCCATGGAGGGTCCCATGTCAGGGACCATGTCTCCTTTGCGCCAGGCACCACACCCCCTACCTCTGTCTCTCCTGCTGCCCTGAGTGTGGAGTCTGTGGACTTGCTTAAGCAGATCCATGTAGGGCAGACATCTATGCTGAGTGTCCTCCATGGACACACCAGTCTGTTGACACAACTGGTATCGTTCATGGAGGGCATCTCTTCTAGCATGTCTGCCCTACAGCAGACCAACCCGTCCATGGACTCCTCACTGACAGCAGCAGTGTCCCTCCCCCTCCAACCACTGCCACATCCTCAATCCCCACTACCCTACCTGTCACAAGCACACACACACCGGCACAAACACGCACCACCACAGACACAGGCACCACAAAGACACGCAAGCCATGATCAAAACGTACACACAAGCACAATCAGGGGACTGATACCTCACTCACAGGGGATGGGGAGCAGACACACACACAGGCATCCACAAGCACTCCGCAGTCCTCAGATACCTCTCCCTCTAAAACCCCTTCCCTTGCCTCACCTGCAACCCCCACCTCCAAGCAGCTCTTCCTCTTTGACCTTGGCCTTTTCCCCGCCGGCCCATCAGATAAGACTTGTAAGAGAAAGAGACAGTCAGCAAGCACAGAGGGGACTACCCCTCACACACGGAACCCCTCCACCAGGTACAGGCAGACTGAGGCCCCCACTCCCAAGTCCACCCAGAGCAGGAGTAGCAAGACCACACCACCACCACATACTTCCACCACACTGTCTCTGTCCTCCAGCCCCCAGCCCACCACTCCACAGGTTCCCCCACCACACCCTGCCCCAGGTTCCCCCACAAACACATACCGCATTCCCAATATCATCCACCCCTCCCCCGACACATGCACATCCACACCCACCCCAGACGCTCTGCCTGTTTGTGCCACTGGTGTGGAGACCTTGTCCCCCCTCTGTCCTGCCCAGCTCATCTGTACCCCCTTCCACTCCAGTGGAGTTAGGCACTGCAGTGGAGGCAGCAACAACCCCGTCTGACCAGCCCACTGCAGTGGGGCCAGCACCCACCACATCTGAGTCATGCCCTACAGTGATGCCGGCATCAACCACTCCTGACTTGTGCCCTGCAGTGGTTACTAGGCCCACTGTGTCAGACACTGCCACTGAAGTTGCCAGTGAGGCCCCCGCTCCCACCACCCCTCCCCTGCCTCATTCTGCTATCCCCTGATCCTGTCTCTGCGGAGCCTGGCCTGCCCCTATGTGTGCCCCTCCAAGGGGAGATGTTCCCTGGCCGTAGCAGTGCAGGCAAGCAATGGGTGACAACTTGTCCCATGTCCCCCTGTTTGGACTTTACTAATGGACTGGCCATTGGCCTTCGTGTTTTCAGGACTGCAAGTTTGTGTTCCTGAATTGCTGATTAAAGCTTATTTTTTCATCTGCTGGTTTTCTTTTTGATATACATGATGTTGATGATGAGTATCACATACTTGCACTTGTAATATTTCTTTTTTTAGGTGAAGAAACTGAAGTGTTGATGTGATGTACTCCATGTGTTCTGTGTAATTTGTGTTCTATTCTGGTTGGTATCCATGTCACCCTGTGTAACAATCTGAGGGGCTCTCCAGTGGACATGCAGGTCTGCGCAGCAATGGTGTAGTAGTCAACTGTGCCGTCATTGCAACTTGCCATACATGTGTGCTGAGTATGTGCAGGTGACATAAGAGCCACTCCCGTACACAGGCTGATGTGACCAGAGCCTTGTTATGCTGACATGACAAAGCCCTGCAGAGACCACGTTTGGCACAGTTGACATTCCACAGGAGTGTAGTCACCTCATGGGAGTGGCATTGCCTGAGCCCATGGTGTGTGTTGTATGAGCATGTCTGTGTGTGTTCACTTCCATTTTCCTACACAGCTTGTGTTCCCTTCTGATGTTCCAGTTTGTGGTGCTTGATGAGTTGTCCATTGTTAATTCAACATCTCCGCCTGGGTTGTCTTGGATGAGGGTGCATGGCAAACTGCTAATCATCAGGGTGTCAACACTCTGTGTTTTTGTTGAGAGGTCCTGGGATGTGAGCAAACGCACGTGGGACACATTCAGGGGTCTACGCGTCCCTTTTGTGGTATCGCGATCATGTTGTTGTGGCAATGTGTTATCTTTCAGTCATTGTGACACGTATCTGTGTGTGGGACTGCTCTCACTCCTCCGGTCCAGTGATGCAATGTTGTAAGGTTTCAGCATGTGTCCATCATGGGTCTCCTTGGGTTCTTGATTGGTGTGGGACTGTGTCTGGGATTTCAGGAATTCTGGTACATTTGAGGCAATTGCCATGTACCACATACTGTGCATTGTGTCAGACATTCACAAAGGTTGTCTCCTGAGCAAGTGAGATGAATGACGGGTAAGTTGGATACCCCCCACCCCAGGGTTTGTCATGCATGCATGTGCAGTGTCAACAATCCATGTGTGCTTCCCTGATGCACATTGGTGCACATCTAGGTGTGTGGTGTTTGGAGTGATGAAATGTGAGTTGTGTGGTAGGTAGGCCCCAGGCTCCATGTAGGACTTTGCCTACAAACAATGCCGTGTGATATCTGGTTGTGTGATGTCAATTTCTTGGTCTGGACTCATGACCCTGTGTGCACAGGTGACTGTGCTTCACAGTATGTGCCACATCTCCATTTCTCATCAGTGAGGAATTAGCATGCATGGTAGTGCCAACAAATTGTGGGTTTCATGAGGGTAGTTCTGTGGTGGTTGTGTCTCTTGCTGTGTTGGTTGCTGTTCTGCCCATCTTGTGTCACAGTATTCTGACCATATCCCACTCATCTGAGAATGCACAAAGGGGGGCCCAGGTGATGTTTACTTGTTCATGACACTATGTGGGTATCTGTGTCATTGGAGTTCAGCCCCCCTCATGTGTTGTGTACTAGCGTGTGGATAGTTGCACACACACAGCGTGTGTGTGGAACTGCCTGGCTGTGTTTGTGCATACGCAGCACTGAATTAGTATTTTGTTTGTGTGCTATTGGGTGCATGTTGTTTGTAAGTACTTCCCTAGTGTCCATGGGACTCTTGCCTCATCAGTATGCACATTCCTCCTGTTTGGTATGTCCCATTGCTGCCATGGCGTGGGCTTTGTCCTATTGTACACATTGTGAGCCCCGTGTGCAATGCTTCGGTGCAAATGGCAGAGGGTGTGTCTGTTGCAGTGCAACCTTTGCCTGACCACTGCTGTGTCAGTATGGGACACAACTACTACTTTGCCACCCATGTGACTGTGGTATTGGTACCAGTGTTCATTCATGTTATTTGCCTGTTGCATCTTTCACATTCCAACACTTACCTTTTGCTCATTGTGATGATGGGGCTTAGACCCCATTACCACAGTGATCATGGACTGCTGTAGTTTTGAACCCCACACTTACCTTTTGCTCACTGTGATGATGGGGGGCTTAGACCCCATTACCGCATTGATCATGGACTACTGTAGTTTTGAACCCCTCACTTACCTTTTGCTCACTGTGATGATGGGGGCTTAGACCCCATTGCCACTTTTGGCTCACACGTGATGTGATTCACATTGTATGTGCCCTGTCAGAGTCAATGTCGTGGGCATTTTGACACAGGTAATACACTTGTGACATGATGGGGGTTGCTTTATTTCAAAGGGTGTGCGGAGGGTCGTAGTGTTATGCATCACACATCCTATGTGTGGGGACTGCTAGTAGTGGTAGACATCCAGCCCCCTATGGGGTGGACAATGCTGGGAGTGATAGGCATCCACCCACAATGGGGTGGACAGTGCTGGGAGTGATAGGCATCCAGCCCCCTATAGGGTGGACAATGCTGGGAGTGATAGGCATCCACACCCTATGGGGTGGACAATGCTGGGAGTGATAGGCATCCACCCACCATGGGGTGGACAATGCTGGGAGTGATAGGCATCCAGACCCCTATGGGGTGGACAATGCTGGGAGTGATAGGCATCCACACCCCTATGGGGTGGACAATGCTGGGAGTGATAGGCATCCCTCCACTGAAGTTGCCAGTAAAGCCCCTGCTCCCACCACCTCTCCCCTGCCTCATTCTGCTACCCCCTGATCCTGTCCCTGCGGTGCCTGGCCTGCCCCAATGTGTGCCCCTCCAAGGGGAGATGTCCCCTGGCCGTAGCAGTGCAGGCAAGCAATGGGTGACAACTTGTCCCATGTCCCCCTGTTTGGACTTTACTAATGGACTGGCTATTGGCCTTTGTGTTTTCAGGACTGCAAGTTTGTCTTCCTGAATTGCTGATTCTGATTAAAGCTTATTTTTTTCATCTTGTGGTTTTCCTTTTGATATATATGATGTTGATGATGAATATCACGTACTTGCACTTGTAATAGTGTTTTTAGGTGAAGAAACTGAAGTGTTGATGTGATGTACTCCATGTGTTCTGTGTAATTTGCGTCATATTCTGGTTGGTATCCATGTCACCCTGTGTAACAATCTGAGGGGGTCTCCAGTGGATATGCAGGTCTGCGCATCAATGGTGCAGTCAGTTGGTGCAGCCATGGGGTGGACAATGCTGGGAGTGATAGGCATCCACCCACCATGGGGTGGACAATGCTGGGAGTGATAGGCATCCACACCCCTATGGGGTGGACAATGCTGGGAGTGATAGGCATCCAGCCCCCAATGAGTGGGGGTAGTGGTAGTGGTAGCCATGAAACCCCTATGGGTATGTATTGTACTGGTTATAGCCATCCCGCCCCTATCGTTCAGCTGTTGGTGGTGTACGTTATTTCTGCATCCCTATGTGTGTGGGACATGAGGCGGGTACGTGTCGTTTGTTTGTGTGGTGGGTGTCTCGTCTGTTTCTGATCCGCTGATAGATGTAGAGTACTGGAAGTATCAGCGCAGCAGGATTCATGGTTGGTTCGTCTCAAACGTGTTGATTGTTGCTACAACTCGTACTGGGTGATGGCTTGCCCGTTTCGAAGACGTGGATCGTGTTGTGGCGTGAATCGTACCTGATTTGCAGCTCTTCCGGAGGCTTTGACGTGCTGTATGTGGCGACACGTTTGGCACACAGGAAGTACGCATTGTACTTGTCCGGCCGGAAACTGCTGTGTATTTACGCCTGTGCAACTCGGATCGGCGTCTATGGATCCGCTTTGGCCTGGTAACTGTGGCTGTAATTGGACCGTACGGCTCGGTCGGGATTTTTGCATCGTACTGCTTTGCCCGGACGGACCGGCTCCAGGACAGGGTCTGTCGTAAGGTAAGGTTCCGGACTACTCTTTCTGGGCACTCCGGCCGGAATCGGAATTGACCCCTGTGTGTGCCAGATTTGGTTGTGGCATGGAGTTAACACGCTATCTTACTTCACACCTTTTCAGGACAAGGCTATTCCAATCTCCAAATATCTCACTTGTAAAACGTAGTATGCCGTATACGTACTGGAGTGCCCCTGTGCCTTGAGGTATGTAGGGAGCACAAATCTTCCGGTACATAAAAGGGAGCTCCAGCACATGAGGGCAATCACCAATTGCGATGATAAATATCCAGTCGCCAGACACTTAAATGACTGCCATAAGAGGGACCTGAAACTTTTGAAGTTCTATGTAATCGATGCAGTCATGCCCCTCAGAAGAGGAGGCAATAGAGAGGGGATCCTACGCAAACTTGAAACGCATTATATTTTAAACTTAGATAGCAAATACCCTGCAGGTCTTAATGCTAGCGAGGATTTCTACACGTGTCTTTAATTGGTGAGCGTTATACATAATGTTGCCCCCTAAAGTATTTACTCATTTTACAGTGGTTTGTAGGTCTGATATCTTTGACTGGTCTGAAATTAGAATTATGATATTTTTTTATTTGAATGTCTTTTCCGTGTATATATATATATTTGTTAATGTTTTAACAAAATATTGTATTTTTTGCACATTATTTTCTTGCAGAGGTCGGTTTGCACTACAAAAAATACGCACATCTTTGCACTTTATTGAGAACATCATTGTCTGACTGCCCATTTAGGCGGATAAATTGTTCGATTACTGGAAGTTAGTATATAGACTAACACACTATAGTCTGTGCATATGAAATGGTAATTTAAACATCTTACCAACTCTTTATGTATTTTACAGTTATGCACAACAAAGTCAATGCAATTTTGCACTATGATTGATACAGTGGTTTTTTAAAAATTACTATTTTAGTATTAAATCCCATATGTATCCATGTTTTATTTACTTATGTAAATTATGAATCATTTGTAAATAGGCTACTAGGTTTTAAAACAATATTGGTTTTAAAATTGAGGGCGACATCCAGTATGATGCAACTTCTATGTCGATGATGACGCTCATTGTTGGTATTCAGCACAAAACATGCACTGTCACTTTAAATAGCCTGTGAATACTCCATAGCGTGTCATGTGATCAAGGACCGTTGGGGCTCGAAATCATGGCGGAGGTGCGGGGTCTAGCACAATAAATTTATAGCACTTCCAAAATTTGGGTCCGCTGTCGTCTTTCTGCATGGATGTATGACGATTTTCTGATGCATATATATATATATATATTTATTCCTTCAATCTTTCGATCTTAAACCGTGAGCAAGATCGAAAGATTGAAACGCGTTGGTTAGCATTAAACCTGCTTTGAAGAAGTATCCTGGTGGAGTGCGAGTATTATTTTGTTTGGTGAATAATTAATGACTGGGAACACCCGTCCCTGACTCTCGCACCAGCTGTGTGAAGTGTGCCCTCGGTAACGGGCTTACTTTGGTGATATATATCTATATATATATATATATATATATATACATATGTATATTTTTATATATATACAGGACCTGCTCTCCACCTAAACTTGGCAACTACTCAGAGTTCTCAGCTTCTTTTCTGCATAATTTATACATCACTCTATGCCTGGGAGGGTATTGTTTTGCCTCCTACTGGGTTTATGTGTATATATATAAATATATATCAGTGCTAACTCCCTTCTCCTTCGCGGTAAAGGAACACACTCCACAGGAGCCATAAATTACTTTAATTCACGATCTACAGGGACAGTATAACATGACGCATTTCGGCGATGCCTTAGTCGTATGTTTGCATTATACACGCCGACTGGCGGCCATTTTAAAGTTAGGACGAAGCAAATCACGTGGTCTACAATTCATTACAATTAAAAAAGGACCATATAGTGCCCATTTTAGGCGCCATCTTACAACGTCTCAATACAACTTTATCGAGTACATGCGTGATTACATACACATTATATCACACCGTAGAGTATATTGCTCCCCCAAGTTCATTTAGTTGATGACGGGAATAAATAATTGGCAATGTCAATTGAACACTTTGCCCCATTTTTCCATTACATCAAAAATCACAATTCACAAGATTTTGCATAAAGCCATATATAGGCGAGAAAAACAAATTCATGCTTTGTCATAAAATAACGCTGTGTATCGGCATAAGGGAAGCAATAATTATACAGTCAGTGTTAAAAATCACGAAAACAAAAGGTCCATAGTACTTTAAATCAACCAATTTGAAAGCAAGGAGACCAACCGTATTTACATTCTCCACAGTCACAGAATCTCTACAGAATTTGCTAAAATATGAACACCAGGAGCCCCTAATAGTTCAATCCCCCAAATGTACAGACATCTCCTCCCCTACATTCATCCCATTAGTGGTCTTTGTGCCGAGGTCTATTATGTACCTAGATTCAAGCCTACGGAGTTTTCTGATCCTATCACCCCCTCTTATACTGATGGGGACATGATCCAGGCCATAATAGCGCAATAGCTCCCTATTGCTGCTTTGTTTCTCCAGGCAGCCCGGCTCACCATAGTCCTTTACTGTGCAACAGAGCACATGTGCACTCCTTTCAGAGAAATAACGCCATCAATCCATGGTTATACTTCAAAGAGAATTATTTATTTGCATATAAGCCAAAGAGAAGCACCCTACGCGTTTCGGCGTGAACTGCCTTGCTCACGGGTAATGCATTGCTCGCTCATACGGACATTTAACCAAATTGTGTGCACGTGATCTAAACAAAACATAAGGAGAAGTTTTAATGAACTTTTACAGTTGCTCAGATACACTTTGATATATACTTTGGTATTTCCCACTGGCGATGTATTAAATACAATGCTGCCCTTCACGGAAAATGTAAAGCTATAAAGTTATGCGGAATGAATTTGAATATAATTATGTCAGGATTATTACCCACTTGGGAAAATAGAAAATAAATTAGAAAAGCGATGTAGAATGAATTTCAGCAGCAAATGCAACTATATGTTTCATTAAGACCAGCATACACTTGGTTAAATAGAGTTGGAATGCCGGTATTGAAATGATGCAACTTTATTGATACAATGATAACATCACATTGCAGCGAGATTATGACCAAATGAAAGAACTCGCGTTCATGTGCAATAGGCTGCATTATGGTGGCTGCTTTTTTACGGTAGCAACAATTAGAACATTACTTTCTGCTCCCCGTTCTGGCAAGGTGTTATTGCAAACTCTGCATAGAATACAGCGTTATGCTGTAGCAAGACCGTGACTAAATGGAAGGACTCGCGCGTTTATATAATGGGCTGTAACATGGTGACAGTGTGTTTCTCGTTCTGGCAAGCTGGCATTTAAACCATGATATAGATAACACCGGAAACATAAGGATTGCAATGTTTGTTTTGTTTGGGCATTATATGAAAACCTTATTGGAGTTAGAATATAAAATGTAAGACATTTCAATATGGCTGACAACCTTGTATGTTTCGATGTTTTAGGCACTAGTCCACCTTTTATGTTATGTTTAGATCACGTGCATACAAGTTGGTTAAATGTCCGTATGAGCAAGCAATGCATTACCCGTGAGCAAGGCGGTTCACGCCGAAACGCGTAGGGTGCTTCTCTTCGGCTTATATGCAAATAAATAATTCTCTTTGAAGTATACCGATGAATTGATGGCGTTATTTCTCTGAAAGGAGTGCACATGTGCTGGGTTGCACAGTAAAGGAATATATATATATATATATATATATATATATATATATATATATATATATATATATATATATATATATATATATATATATATATATATATATATATATATAAAGCTCAGCCTCAGAAATAATCCAAATCCAAAGAACTGCACTCGTGGAACCAAACAGCTTAGCAGTGCTCACGCCAAATTTTAATCACAGATCGTTAACAGACGCGTTTCAGCTTACGCCTTCCTCAGTGTCAACTACACTGTGAGGACCCGCCGTGGATATAGCAGAAAAACAATCATCAACATAGTAGATGGACTCGCTCAAAATAACGGGCGCGCCATCTTGGAACATGTTAAATACAGTTCAACATTAGGTACTGTTTGCCCATATGTGGAAACAAAACAACATCTATCTCGCCGTGGATCGGCATGGTACCCCGTGTATGCACATCCGGGGTTGATGTTTAGTGCTCAAAAAATTATAAGCCCCAAATCAAAGTTTCCAGAGTCCATCCAACCATGCATTGGTAAGTCTTATGTTCAAGTGAATGTCCGGTGCCCAATATATATACAGTGTCCCCAAGAGAAAACCAAACCCTGCGCTGCTGATTATACAGAGTTTCCAGTATGTCTATATGATTAAGTCAATCTCATCTTATTTACTTTCCCAAATGGACCGCCAGTTCCTCCCCATGGTTCAATCCCCTGGGGGCCTTGGTCATAAGGTCGATTATGTACCTTGACTCCAAACGTCTCAATGTCCTTAATCTGTCCCCTCCTCTTGGATTCTCAGGTACAAAATCCAGGCCAAAATATTGTAATTTGGTCCTGTCCCTTTGATGAACCTGGTCAAAATGTCTCGCCACCGGGTATGCGGGATCCACTTTCTCTATGGCCCTTTGATGCTCGAGTACCCTGATCTTAAGTTGGTGAATCGTGCTTCCAATATATTTCAATCCGCAAGGGCAGATTAGGCAATACACTGCATAGTTAGTGCTGCAGGTTAGGAATCTCTTGATGGACTTGGTGACACCTGCTCCTGGAATGTCATATTTGCGTACTCTCTTGCATCCCACGCAGGCCTTGCATTTTCCGCAAAGGAAAAACCCCCCCATCTCTGCAATTTTGCCTGTTCTCGGTGTCACACTTTTAAGATGGCTTCTCACCAAGGAGTCTCGCAGTGATCTTGCTTTCCGGTACGTGATCAGGGGTTTTGTTGGAATATCTTCTTTGAGTATTGGGTCTGTCCCCAAAATATGCCAGTTCTTTTGCATAATCCTTTTCAATTCCATGGAGTCACTGGTGTATGGAGTGATTAGGCGGAATTTGCCCTCCTTTTTAGTTTGGTCATTTGGTACTTTTGTTTTCAGGAGATCTTCCCTTTTCAATTTTCTCACTCTTTTCAGAGTTTTCTCAAGAGTTGCTGGATCATATCCTCTCCTGGTGAACCTTTCTACGCAACCTGCTGCTGCTGTTTCAAAGTCAATTTCTCTGCTGCTGTTTCTCTTCATCCTAAGGAGTTCCCCGTACGGGATACTCTGTATTAGCCTCTTTGGATGATTGCTGTCGGCTCGCAGGATGGAGTTGCCTGCTGTTACCTTGCGATACAGTGACGTATGCAACTTGTTATTCAAAATGTCCACCCTCAGGTCCAGATACTCAGCTGTAGTCGGGCTTATGGTCCCTGAGAGGTGTAAGTTGCAGTTGTTGTCGTTCAGGATTGTTATATATTGTTGTGCCCCCTCCATCGTCCCTTGCCACACGATGAAGAGGTCATCGATGTACCTGAACCACCGTATTACTCTCTCCGTTTCCTGCCCCTCAATCTGAAGGACCATGGGCACCCGCTCCTCCCACCAGCCCACGAACAAGTTCGCGTAGCTGGGAGCAAAGCAGGTGCCCATCGCGGTCCCCGAGACCTGGGTATACAGCTGATCTTTAAACAGAAAATTGTTGCTCGTTAAGCACAGTTCTATGAATTCCAGCAACATGCGATTGTGCAGAGCGAATCTAGCTGGTCTCTTGTTCAGAAAATGTTCCATTGCCACCAAGCCTAGATCGTGCTTGATGTTAGTGTATAAACTAGTTATATCTAACACAATCATTAGGTATGTTGGATCCCATGAGACTTCAGTTGCTTTAGTTAGAAAGTCTTTGGTATCCTTCACATAGGATTTAAGCTCTATTACCAGGGGGAATAAGTAACTGTCTATGAACTTAGACATGTTCTCCGTTAATCCGTTTACCGATGACACTATCGGTCTTCCTGGGGGCTCCCTCGCGTTTTTATGTAGCTTGGGTAAGTGATAGAAGGTTGGGATCATGGGATGGTCACTTCTCAGGTACATATTCTCTTCGCTACCCAGCATAGATTTCTTGTACCACTTGTTGACTAGATCGTCATACCTCCTTATACCCTCCTTGTAGGTTTTGTCATCGGTCTTTTGGTAATATCGCGTGTCTGATAGTTGCCTCAGTGCCTCTCTTTCATAGTATTCACGTGACAGAAGCACAACGTTCCCACCCTTGTCTGAGGGTTTAATGATTATATTTTCATCTTTTTCCAATTTACGTAGAGCCTCCCTTTCCTGTGGAGTGATGTTATCTCTTCTATTGGACATCTCTCGTTTGCCTCTTAGAGATACCAGATCTTTGAGAACGGTCTCAGAGAATGCATCTATCGCATCCCACGGCATCACCGGACAGAATGTTGACATTGGCTTAAAGTTACTTTCCTCTCTTTCCTGTTCGATTGTATGTTCCTGGGCTCTATTAATCATGGTATCTGCTTGTGAGATTTGCGACTCTCTATCCAGTCTTAAATTCTCCAAAGTCTCTATCCCTCTTAGGTCTTCACAGGATAGAATATCGGTAGCAGTTAGTCTCTTCTGAGCTAGTCTTGATCCTTTAGTGTTTACTCTGGTTTGATGGTACTTATGCAGCTTGAGTTTCCTTACGAATGCGTGTAGATCAATCCTCATCTGTGTGTATTCGCTTTTATTGTTAGGGCAGAAACTCAGTCCTCGACTTAATAGATTCCGTTCTGCTTCTGTTAACTCTCTCTCTGATAAGTTAACTACAGTGAGGTCGTCCACAATGGTTGTGTTCACTTTTTGCTGGGTTTCCTTCTGTTCTTCCACTTCTGTGCTTTTCCTCTTCCCGCCTCCCCCTGCTCTCCTTGTTCTTCTCCTCCCCCGGTTTCTGGTGGCTTGTTCTTGCCGCCCCGTAACCATGACTGGCGGATTACAGTACATTCGTTGTGAAAAGGAGGAGGGAGGGATGCCTGGCCTCCTCTTTGTCTCCCGGTCGTTGTTTTCTTCCTTTGGTCATCCACCGCTTCACTATCGGTGACTTCTGATTCTGACGTATTCAGTGGTGATAACGTTCCCTGCGCCCTTCTTCTGTCAACTTCTTTTCTTGGGGCGTCGTATTTTGACCAGGTTCATCAAAGGGACAGGACCAAATTACAATATTTTGGCCTGGATTTTGTACCTGAGAATCCAAGAGGAGGGGACAGATTAAGGACATTGAGACGTTTGGAGTCAAGGTACATAATCGACCTTATGACCAAGGCCCCCAGGGGATTGAACCATGGGGAGGAACTGGCGGTCCATTTGGGAAAGTAAATAAGATGAGATTGACTTAATCATATAGACATACTGGAAACTCTGTATATTCAGCAGCGCAGGGTTTGGTTTTCTCTTGGGGACACTGTATATATATTGGGCACCGGACATTCACTTGAACATAAGACTTACCAATGCATGGTTGGATGGACTCTGGAAACTTTGATTTGGGGCTTATAATTTTTTGAGCACTAAACATCAACCCCGGATGTGCATACACGGGGTACCATGCCGATCCACGGCGAGATAGATGTTGTTTTGTTTCCACATATGGGCAAACAGTACCTAATGTTGAACTGTATTTAACATGTTCCAAGATGGCGCGCCCGTTATTTTGAGCGAGTCCATCTACTATGTTGATGATTGTTTTTCTGCTATATCCACGGCGGGTCCTCACAGTGTAGTTGACACTGAGGAAGGCGTAAGCTGAAACGCGTCTGTTAACGATCTGTGATTAAAATTTGGCGTGAGCACTGCTAAGCTGTTTGGTTCCACGAGTGCAGTTCTTTGGATTTGGATTATTTCTGAGGCTGAGCTTTATGTGAATGCGGGTACCCATTACCGCATACTGCACCCGCCCGCGAGTGCCCCGAATTTCCAGTGGGACAGGGAGCGCCATATATATATATATATATATATATATATATATATATATATATAATGTGTTAGAAAGGCGGTCCCTGGGGAGGCAGAGGATGTCTGACTGACCACCCCGAGGCCCACCTCTCCTTAAGGAATTGGCCGAGCGCCGTCGAGAGGCCTCCTGGGTGAGGGCCCTCTCCTAGAATCGTCACAGCAGAGTAATCACAACACTACAAAGGGACACCACACAAGAGAGTACTTCTTAGAATCTTTATCAGCATTAATGATTGGCTCCTTCGGTAATATGTACAACGGATCGAGGGATCCTCAGAGTCTCGGTAATAGGGGGGAAAAGGGTAGCTGGACAGTCTTTATACCAGACCTCGCACGGGGATACCCTACGCTCAGCTCTCAATCCTCGAGCTGGGGGGTTCCGCAAGGTTTGGGCCGCGGCAGCAGGCTCCGAAGATGGTTTCAGCGAGGTTGGGCTGTGGCAGCGCCAGCAGGACTCCAAAGATGGTTTCAGCGAGGTTGGTCCGCGGCAGCGCCAGCAGGACTCCAAAGATAGTTTCAGCGAGGTTGGGCCGCGGCAGCCCCAGCAGGACTCCAAAGATGGTTTCAGCGAGGTTGGGCCGCGGCAGCGCCAGCAGGACTCCACAGATGGTTTCAGCGAGGTTGGTCCGCGGCAGCGCCAGCAGGACTCAAAAGATGGTTTCAGCGAGGTTGGTCCGCGGCAGCGCCAGCAGTACTCCAAAGGTTCAGGGTTCCAAGTAATGAGTTCTTCTCGGGATCAGACGCGACAGCGTCAGCAGGGCTCTCGACTCCAGGATACAACTACTGACCCACCCCAGATCTGCCCCAGATATAGGTCTGGAGCCCTTTGATGTCCGGACCCTCGGCCTGGGGGGTCAGAGGGGCCGGGATGAGAGTGCCCAGACACCCAGCAGGGGGTGGAGCCAGCGCCCAGGGAGACCGGAGGGCGATCGAAACCAGGCATCCGGGGACGGCTGGGGGGGCCCATCGAAACTCCCCTCCTCCTGAATCCGTCAAGTGGCCGCTTTACCACCTGGTTGGATCCTGGTGCCTCGATGTCGGGGCTTCGCTGGGGCTGTGGCCGAGGTCGGGCCGATGCCACGTGGTCTGGACCTGTAGGGTCCAAGATGGAGTCGGGGCCGGAATCGGGGTTGGATCCGCAGAGTGGGGCGAGCAGGGGTCACCGGGCTCCCAAGGGGGAGAGCCGGGGGTTGCCAGGGGTGGCGGCTCTCGTGAAGTTCGGAGGGGATAGTTTTAGGCCGGGGGATAGGGGTTGCTGTTGTCCAGGGCCCGCTATGCAGGAGAAGTGGGACTACGCCACGAGGCCGGGTCCAACACACGTCCCCCCCAGCTGAAGGCGGGGAGAGTCACCCATCTTCTTGGGGGTTCTCCTCGTCGAGGCGGAAGAAGCGGGACAGGCCGTTGGCGTTGGCGTGGTCGTTGCCGGGGCGATGTTCCACAGTGAAATCCATCCCTTGGAGGAAGATGAACCATCACAGCAACTTTAGATTTTCCCCTCGCATTTGCATCAACCACCGCAAGGGCCGGTGGTCCGTTTGCACCCGGAAGTGGGTGCCGAAGAGATAGGGTCGGAGTTTCTTGAGGGCCCACACCACGGCGAAGGCCTCTCATTCAATGGTGCTCCAGCGTTGTTCTCGGGCCAGCAGGCGCCGGCTGATGAAGGCCACCGGCTGATCAACCCCTTCGTCGTTAAGTTGGGAAAGGACCGCCCCGACACCGTGCTCCGAGGCATCTGTCTGGACCACGAATTCCCGGCTGTAGTCGGGGGCTTGGAGCACGGGGGCGGTACACATCGCTGTCTTCAGAGTCTCAAAAGCGGCCTGACACTCGGGGATCCAGTAAACCTTCTGTGGCTGCCTCTTGGAAGTGAGTTCGGTGAGTGGGCCAACAATGCTCCCATAGTCCTTCACAAAGCGCCGGTAATAACCAGTGAGCCCCAGGAAGGCTCGGACTGCTGTTTGGGTGACCGGGGGCTCCCAGGCCATGATGGCGTCGATCTTGGGTTGGAGGGGAGCCACCTGGCCGCTCCCCACTTGGTGTCCCAGAAAGGTCACGGAACCTTGTCCTATCTGGCACTTGCTGGCTTTGATTGTCAGACCGGCCCGTCGGAGGGCCGTCAGGACCTCCCAGAGGTGCTCAGCCCAGTGGAGGCTGTACACCGCGATATCGTCCAGGTAGGCGGCGCTGAACCCTTCTAGTCCCGCCAATACCTTATTCACCAGCCTCTGGAAGGTTGCGGGGGCGTTCTTCATCCCGAAGGGCATCACTCTGAAGTGGTAGTGGCCGTCGGGGGTCGAGAAAGTGGAGCGCTCTTGGGCGCCCGGGGTGAGTCCGATCTGCCAATAGCCGGAGGTGAGATCGAAGGTGCTCAGGTAGCGGGCCGACCCCAGGCGGTCGATCAGTTCAACGGCCCGGGGAATGGGGTGTGCATCGGTCCGGGTGACGGCGTTCAACCCCCGGTAGACGACACAAAAGTGTAGTTCGGGAGTGGCGCCAGGGGCGGCGGCTTTTGGGACCAGGACGACTGGACTGGCCCACGGACTGTCGGAGGGTTCGACTACCCCCAGGGCCAGCATCTTGGAGACCTCCGACTGGATGCAGTTCCGAACTCGGTCGGAACTCTGTAGGCCCGGTGTCGCACAGGCGGGTTGTCCCCGGTGTCGACATCGTGGACACACCACTGGGTGACTCCGGGGGTGAGGGAAAACAAGTCTGCGAATTGACCCAACAATTTCCGGCAATCCTGACGCTGTTCTGGGGTCAGGGCGGAGGAGAGGGTGACCCCCTCGACGGAGCCGTCTTTCTCGGAGGTGCTCAGAAGGTCTGGTAGGGGCTCGGAGTCGTCCTCGGCCCTGCCATCGGTAGCCATCAGCAGGCTAAGCTCGGTTCGACAAAGTGCGGTTTGAGCCGGTTGGAGTGAAGGACCCGGAGGGGGTTCCTGGGGGTCTCCATGTCCACCAGGTAAGTGACAGGGCTCTTGCGCTCCACCACCTTGAAGGGCCCCGTCCACTGGTCCTGGAGGGCACAGGGCTCGACTGGGGACATGACCCAAACTTGTTGGCCCGGCTCAAACTCAATGGAAGAGGCGTTTTGGTCGTACCAGCGTTTCATCTCCTCCTGGCTGGCCTCGAGGTTGGCTTCTGCAAGTTCCCGGACCTTCCGAGTCTGATTTCGGAGGGTTAGGAGGTACCGGTAGACGTCGGGAGGAGTACCTTGGGCTGCGACCTCCCAGCCCTCCTTGACTAGGCTGAGGGGACCCCGGACGGGGTGTCCGTACAATAGCTCGAAGGGACTGAATCCCAGGGACTTCTGAGGGACCTCCCGATAGGCAAAGAGGAGGCAGGGCAGCAGCACGTCCCATTGACGACGCAAGGGCTCTTCCAGGCCCATGATCATTCCTTTGAGAGTTCTATTAAAACGTTCTACCAACCCATTCCCTTGGGGGTTGTAGGGGGTCGTAAACTTATACGTGACCCCGCACTGGTGCCACAGGGATTTCATGTATCGAGAAATGAAGTTCGTACCTCTGTCATTGACATCTTCTCGGGGGAAGCCCACCCGGGAGAAGATCCCCATCAGCGCTCGGCCCACCACGGGGGCCGTCACAGTCCGGAGAGGGATGGCTTCAGGACAGCGGGTGGCATGGTCCACCAGGACGAGAATAAACCGGTGTCCTTGGGAGGTGCGGGGATCCAGAGGCCCCACAATGTCTATTCCCACTCGCTCGAAGGGGGTGCTGACGACTGGGAAGGGTTGGAGGGGGGCCTTGTGCTTCCCTCCACTCTTCCCGCTGGCGTGGCAGGTGGGGCAAGTCCGGCAGTGATTGTTCACATCGTTTTTCATTTTGGCCCAGTAGAAATGGGTCACCAGGCGGCTGTATATTTTGTCCTGCCCCAGGTGCCCGGCGAGGGGCACGTCGTGTGCCAGGTTCAGGAGGAAGTCTCTGAATCGGAGGGGGACCATCAGCACCCGGCTGGCCCCCAGTTCGGCAATCTTCTGTTCACTGTAGAGGAGATCGTGCTCCCAATAGACCCAGTGGGACCCCGAGGGGTCTCCGGCGGCTTGAGTGGCGGCTTGCTGTCGGAGTCCCTCGAGGGAGGGACAGGTTTTCTGTTCTTGCCGGAACTGTTCTCGTGTGGGGCCACCTTCTTGGCGCCACTGGCTAGTTCCGGGAGGTTGCCAAGCTCAGCAATTTCTTCACTGGTGGGCCTCAGTGGGTCGCTGTCTTCGGATACAGCGGGCGGCGGAGGTGCGGGCCACTCTGGGTCTTCAGTCGGGGCGACTTCCGCCGGGGGGGTGACCCGGGCGGCCATGGATCGGGTGGTCGCGCAGGCCCACTCTGGAAGGCCTAGCATCCCTAGATGCTCTCTCCGTTCGACGCCGGCCCAGGGGGAACTTTCTAGGTCGTTCCCGAGGAGGCAGTCCACGGGGGCGTCGTCCCGGACGGTCACTTTCAGCAGGCCTGACACCCCCCCCACTCGAAGGGAATACGGGCCATCTGGCACAGGCTTTCGGAATTGTCCGCTGACCGTACGGGGCACAGCACATTGGACAGGATCTGGTCAGGGGTCACCAAGTGGCAACGGACAGCCGTCATGCTGGCTCCGGTGTCGCAGAGGGCCTCGGTCTGGCGCCCATTAATGGTGACCCACTGGCGGTACTTCTGAGTGTTGCCCGGGATCGGGCTCGAGGGACCATGTCTCTTTTGCCCAGACATACCAGGGACATAGCGGCGGGCTCCCACTCGGCCTGATCGGGGTCATAGTCCTCTTCCTTGCCCCTTTCTTCCCCCAGGGCGGCGGCGGCGATCTGGCGGTTGGGAGGACCGGTGGTGCCGGGTCGTTGGTACATCGGGCAGAGGGGGTCATTGGCATAGTGACCGGGCTGCTGGCACCTGTGGCAGGTAACGTTCGGGCGGGGCCCCGGTCGTGCTGAGGGGGCCCCTCTTCTGGCCATGGACGGTGAAGTGGAGGTCGGGGGCAGCCCCGCGGGGGAGTCGCGGCCCCTGTTCTGGCCTCCTCCGCCGCCTCGCCCATCGATCAGCCTTGACGGCTAGTCTACGTGGCTCGGTCAGTTTGCTGTCGAGGAGATGCTGCCTGAGTTCGATAAAACAGTTGTTGGAGAGGTGGTCCAATACAATGAGGTTGAACAGTTGCTCGTAAGTGGTGACCTGGCTGCCTTTGATCCACTCCTCTAGGGCTCTGCTATAGAAGTTCACGTACTCCACCCATGTGGTACCGGGGAGTTTTTTGCAGTCGCGGAATCGCTGCCGGTACATCTCGGGGGTGAGTCCATAGCGAGTAAGGAGGGCAGCTTTCATGTGTTCATATGAGGTCATTTCTGCATCTGGGAGCTCCAGCAGGGCGTCTCTCCCTTCGTTGACGAACTTCCCCCACAAGCCGGCACCCCAGTCTTTCTGGGGTATTCGATGAGAGGCCATGGCTACCTCGTAGGCCTTAAACCACTGCTGGATGTCGCCGTTTTTATAATATTCCTTGACGACATCCTTGGGGATGTGGACCTTCGTATCCGCAGGAGGAGGTGGGCTCTGGTTCCCGGAGGTGTTAGCCTCCCCAGTTTTGGCCTTGATCTCCAGTTCTTTTAAGCCACGCTAGAGCTCGAACGTGAGCTTCTTCTCCTCCAAGTCTCTCTGCCTTCGTTTCTCCTCTATGTCTCCTTGCAGCCGTAGTTGCTCAAGGGCTATCTTTTTCTCGGCCAGTTGCAGTTCTCCGTCCAGACGGAGTCGGGCGAGCTCCAATTCGTGGAGCCGGCTCCTTTCTCGCTCTCGGGCGTCTTCGGGGGAGAGGCCCGTGTCTATGTTCGTAGGTCTTTCCCCCGCTGGGGTTGCGTCGGTCTCCGGGTGTATGTTAGGACCCGTGTTGTCTTCGCTCTGGGGTGGCGTTGCTCCTGCCTCCACCCATGTTTGTAGGGCCTGCTTGAAATCCTCCTTGGTGCTTATTCCAGTGGTAGCGATGCCCAGGTCCTTACAGAATTGTTTCAGTTCTTTGTGGTTATAATCGTCTAGCCGTTCTTTCTGGAACTCCGCGGTTTGTCTGGTTTCTTTGGTAGTCATGGTTGCGGTGTGTCTCTGTCAGTAGTGGGTGAGTCACTCTCTGTACGATTTGCGTCGGCTCGGATCGCACCGCCTGCCACCAATGTTAGAAAGGCGGTCCCTGGGGAGGCAGAGGATGTCTGACTGACCACCCCGAGGCCCACCTCTCCTTAAGGAATTGGCCGAGAGCCGTCGAGAGGCCTCCTGGGTGAGGGCCCTCTCCTAGAATCGTCACAGCAGAGTAATCACAACACTACAAAGGGACACCACACAAGAGAGTACTTCTTCGAATCTTTATCAGCATTAATGATTGGTTCCTTCGGTAATATGTACAACGGATCGAGGGATCCTCAGAGTCTCGGTAATAGGGGGGAAAAGGGTAGCAGGACAGTCTTTATACCAGTCTGGCACGGGGATACCCTACGCTCAGCTCTCAATCCTCGAGCTGGGGGGGTTCCGCAAGGTTTGGGCCGCGGCAGCGCCAGCAGGCTCCGAAGATGGTTTCAGCGAGGTTGGGCCGCGGCAGCGCCAGCAGGACTCCAAAGATGGTTTCAGCGAGGTTGGTCCGCGGCAGCGCCAGCAGGACTCCAAAGATAGTTTCAGCGAGGTTGGGCCGCGGCAGCGCCAGCAGGACTCCAAAGGTGGTTTCAGCGAGGTTGGGCCACGGCAGCTCCAGCAGGACTCCAAAGATGGTTTCAGCGAGGTTGGGCCGCGGCAGCGCCAGCAAGACTCCAAAGATGGTTTCAGCGAGGTTGGTCCGCGGCAGCGCCAGCAGGGCTCCAAAGGTTCAGGGTTCCAAGTAGTGAGTTCTTCTCGGGGTCAGCCGCGACAGCGTCAGCAGGGCTCTCGACTCCAGGATACAACTACTGACCCATCCCAGAGCTGCGCCAGATATAGGTCTGGAGCCCTTTGATGTCCGGACCCTCGTGCCTGGGGGTCAGAGGGGCCGGGATGAGAGTGCCCAGACACCCAGCAGGGGGGTGGAGCCAGCACCCAGGGAGTCCGGAGGGCGATCGAAACCAGGCGTCCGGGGACGGCTGGGGGGCCCATCGAAACTCCCCTCCTCCTGGTTCCGTCAAGTGGCCGCTTTACCACCTGGTTGGATCCTGGTGCCTCGATGTCGGGGCTTCGCTGGGGCTGTGGCCGAGGTCAGGCCGAGGCCACGTGGTCTGGACATGTAGGGTCCAAGATGGAGTCGGGGCCTGAAATGGTGGGCGGGAATCGGGGTTGGATCCGCAGAGTGGGGCGAGCAGGGGTCACCGGGCTCCCGAGAGGGAGAGCCGGGGGTCGCCAGGGGAGGCGGCTCTCGTGAAGTTCGGAGGGGATAGTTTTAGGCCGGGGGATAGGGGTTGCTGTTGTCCAGGGCCCGCTATGCAGGAGAAGTGGGACCACGCCACGAGGCCGGGTCCAACAATATATATATATATATATATATATATATATATATATTCCAACAAAGTTTGCTCGCGCAGTGAGGACACCCACACCTCGATTCTTTTTGCCTTTTATTGTTCAAGACAGCAGCAGCATGCAGAAATGGGCCGTTGAGAGCAATTCATTGCGCCTTTTCGCCAAACGCGTTTCGGAAATGTTCCTTGTTCACTGGCTTACCTGCACTACAAGAACCAGGATGCAAAGCAAATAATTTTTTGTCCACTATAGCTTTAAATGAACACCTGAGTGAACCTAATGTGCCGCTTTCTTTCTCACCAGTGTGCCGAGCCAGTGAACAAGGAACATTTCCGAAACGCGTATGGCGAAAAGGCGCAATGAATTGCTCTCAACGGCCCATTTCTGCATGCTGCTGCTGTCTTGAACAATAAAAGGCAAAAAGAATCGAGGTGTGGGTGTCCTCACTGCGCGAGCAAACTTTGTTGGAATATTACGTGGCCTGCTCTGGTCACGAGGACTACCCCTTGGCTATCCTAGCTGATCCCAGCGCTTGGTTGAAAGGGCGCGATATTGGGAACCACGAACCTGTACAATTCAGCGCAAGGGAAGCAACAGGCGGATTGTGTCCTTGGCAGCAACCCGACGGGAAAATACATATGGTGAGAAGTAAAAGCAGCCCCTACTAAAGGAAAATAACACTTACCTGCACTACAAGAACCAGGATGCAAAGCAAATAATTTTTTGTCCAATATGTCTTTAAATGAACACCTGAGTGAACCTAATGTGCCGCTTTCCTTCTCACCAGTATGCCGAGCCAGTGAACAAGGAACATTTCCGAAACGTGTATGGCGAAAAGGCGCAATGAATTGCTCTCAACGGCCCATTTCTGCATGCTGCTGCTGTCTTGAACAATAAAAGGCAAAAAGAAACGAGGTGTGGGTGTCCTCACTGCGCGAGCAAACTTTGTCGGAATATATATATATATGTATACATATATATATATGCAGAAACACTCCAAAACCATTTCCAGCCCCCATGGACCGGCGAAGCAGGAGACGGACCACATGATCTGGCAAAACAGATGTTTATTATTCCAGGTGATACAGCAATGACGCAATTCGGGCTCAAGAGCCCTTGATCACATATATTTGTATATATATATATATATATATATATATATATATATATATATATATATATATATATATATATATATCACACTCCACACCTTTGCCGAAGAAAAAGTGAAGAGGCCAACGCAGGGGAGTGTTGAGAAAACGGCTTTATTCCTTCACACAGGTAAATGACAGTTCTCCTTCACCCACTACAGGCGAATGCATTTCGGCGTATTATCTGCCTTCCTCAGCGCCATGGATGTAAGTAAATCAGGAAGGTTCGTGTCTCTCGGATATAATAACCCGCCCTTCCTGATTAATTGCACACAGTCCTGCTCCATAAAGGTATATGCCTAGCGCAAACAGCCCTGGTAGTCCATTATTATAGCTACGCCTACCAGTCCCAGGATGCATTGTCCATTGTTCGTTGTTTGGAGGCTGTTGCGTGGAGTAGGTACATAAAGTTGCTAGGGGGAACCACCGTCCTTCGTCCCATGCTAGTGGAACACGCCGTCTCCTCATCTCCCCAAACCGCTTTACCCCGCTGTCATCAGGAACACTTTGGGCGGGGGCGAGGCTGAAATCAAGCCTAGCCCAGCATGAGGCTGAATGACCCCAACACCGCCATATCACGTCCCGAACCAGCAGGGGGGTTCTGGTGATTCCGGTAACCCGGATTGTATCCTCCACCGAAGCGGAAACCAGCTGTGCCAGAGCCAACTTGTCAAAGCGGGGGCCTCTTAGCGCGTAACTGGAACCCGCGCTGAAAATATCACACTCCACACCTTTGCCAAAGAAAAAGTGACGAGGCCAACGCAGGGGAGTGTTGAGAAAACGGCTTTATTCCTTCACACAGGTAAATGACAGTTCTCCTTCACCCACTACAGGCGAATGCATTTCGGCGTATTATCTGCCTTCCTCAGCGCCATGGGTGTAAGTAAATCAGGAAGGTTCGTGTCTCTCGGATATAATAACCCCCCCTTCCTGATTAATTGCACACAGTCCTGCTCCTTAAAGGTATATGCCTAGCGCAAACAGCCCTGGTAGTCCGTTATTATAGCTACGCCTACCAGTCCCAGGATGCATTGTCCATTGTTCGTTGTTTGGAGGCTGTAGCGTGGAGTAGGTACATAAAGTTGCTAGGGGGAACCGTCCTTCATCCCATGCTAGCGGAACACGCCGTCTCCTCATCTCCCCAAACCGCTTTACCCCGCTGTCATCAGGAACACTTTGGGCGGGGGCGAGGCTGAAATCAAGCCTAGCCCAGCGTGAGGCTGAATTACCCCAACACCGCCATATCACGTCCCGAACCAGCAGGGGGGTTCTGGTGATTCCGGTAACCCGGATTGTATCCTCCACCGAAGCGGAAACCAGCTGTGCCAGAGCCAACTTGTCAAAGCGGGGGCCTCTTTGCGCGTAACTGGAACCCGCGCTGAAAATATCACACTCCACACCTTTGCCGAAGAAAAAGTGAAGAGGCCAACGCAGGGGAGTGTTGAGAAAACTGCTTTATTCCTTCACACAGGTAAATGACAGTTCTCCTTCACCCACTACAGGCGAATGCATTTCGGCGTATTATCTGCCTTCCTCAGCGCCATGGGTGTAAGTAAATCAGGAAGGTTCGTGTCTCTCGGATATAATAACCCGCCCTTCCTGATTAATTGCACACAGTCCTGCTCCTTAAAGGTATATGCCTAGCGCAAACAGCCCTGGTAGTCCGTTATTATAGCTACGCCTACCAGTCCCAGGATGCATTGTCCATTGTTCGTTGTTTGGAGGCTGTTGCGTGGAGTAGGTACATAAAGTTGCTAGGGGGAACCGTCTTCGTCCCATGCTAGCGGAACACGCCGTCTCCTCATCTCCCCAAACCGCTTTACCCCGCTGTCATCGGGAACACTTTGGACGGGGGCGAGGCTGAAATCAAGCCTAGCCCAGCGTGAGGCTGAATGACCCCAACACCGCCATATCACGTCCCGAACCAGCAGGGGGGTTCTGGTGATTCCGGTAACCCGGGTTGTATCCTTCACCGAAGCGGAAACCAGCTGTGCCAGAGCCAACTTGTCAAAGCGGGGGCCTCTATGCGCGTAACTGGAACCCGCGCTGAAAATATCACACTCCACACCTTTGCCGAAGAAAAAGTGAAGAGGCCAACGCAGGGGAGTGTTGAGAAAACGGCTTTATTCCTTCACACAGTTAAATGACAGTTCTCCTTCACCCACTACAGGCGAATGCATTTCGGCGTATTATCTGCCTTCCTTAGCGCCATGGGTGTAAGTAAATCAGGAAGGTTCGTGTCTCTCGGATATAATAACCCGCCCTTCCTGATTAATTGCACACAGTCCTGCTCCTTAAAGGTATATGCCTAGCGCAAACAGCCCTGGTAGTCCGTTATTATAGCTACGCCTACCAGTCCCAGGATGCATTGTCCATTGTTCGTTGTTTGGAGGCTGTTGCGTGGAGTAGGTACATAAAGTTGCTAGGGGGAACCGTCCTTCATCCCATGCTAGCGGAACACGCCGTCTCCTCATCTCCCCAAACCGCTTTACCCCGCTGTCATCAGGAACACTTTGGGCGGGGGCGAGGCTGAAATCAAGCCTAGCCCAGCGTGAGGCTGAATGACCCCAACACCGCCATATCACGTCCCGAATCAGCAGGGGGGTTCTGGTGATTCCGGTAACCCGGATTGTATCCTCCACCGAAGCGGAAACCAGCTGTGCCAGAGCCAACTTGTCAAAGCGGGGGCCTCTTTGCGCGTAACTGGAACCCGCGCTGAAAATATCACACTCCACACCTTTGCCGAAGAAAAAGTGAAGAGGCCAACGCAGGGGAGTGTTGAGAAAACGGCTTTATTCCTTCACACAGGTAAATGACAGTTCTCCTTCACCCACTACAGGCGAATGCATTTCGGCGTATTATCTGCCTTCCTCAGCGCCATGGGTGTAAGTAAATCAGGAAGGTTCGTGTCTCTCGGATATAATAACCCGCCCTTCCTGATTAATTGCACACAGTCCTGCTACTTAAAGGTATATGCCTAGCGCAAACAGCCCTGGTAGTCCGTTATTATAGCTACGCCTACCAGTCCCAGGATGCATTGTCCATTGTTCGTTGTTTGGAGGCTGTTGCGTGGAGTAGGTACATAAAGTTGCTAGGGCGAATCGTCTTCGTCCCATGCTAGCGGAACACGCCGTCTCCTCATCTCCCCAAACCGCTTTACCCCGCTGTCATCAGGAACACTTTGGACGGGGGCGAGGCTGAAATCAAGCCTAGCCCAGCGTGAGGCTGAATGACCCCAACACCGCCATATCACGTCCCGAACCAGCAGGGGGGTTCTGGTGATTCCGGTAACCCGGATTGTATCCTCCACCGAAGCGGAAACCAGCTGTGCCAGAGCCAACTTGTCAAAGCGGGGGCCTCTTTGCGCGTAACTGGAACCCGCGCTGAAAATATCACACTCCACACCTTTGCCGAAGAAAAAGTGAAGAGGCCAACGCAGGGGAGTGTTGAGAAAACGGCTTTATTCCTTCACACAGGTAAATGACAGTTCTCCTTCACCCACTACAGGCGAATGCATTTCGGCGTATTATCTGCCTTCCTCAGCGCCATGGGTGTAAGTAAATCAGGAAGGTTCGTGTCTCTCGGATATAATAACCCGCCTTTCCTGATTAATTGCACACAGTCCTGCTCCTTAAAGGTATATGCCTAGCGCAAACAGCCCTGGTAGTCCGTTATTATAGCTACGCCTACCAGTCCCAGGATGCATTGTCCATTGTTCCTTGTTTGGAGGCTGTTGCGTGGAGTAGGTACATAAAGTTGCTAGGGGGAACCGTCCTTCGTCCCATGCTAGCGGAACACGCCGTCTCCTCATCTCCCCAAACCGCTTTACCCCGCTGTCATCAGGAACACTTTGGGCGGGGGCGAGGCTGAAATCAAGCCTAGCCCAGCGTGAGGCTGAATGACCCCAACACCGCCATATCACGTCCCGAACCAGCAGGGGGGTTCTGGTGATTCCGGTAACCCGGATTGTATTCTCCACCGAAGCGGAAACCAGCTGTGCCAGAGCCAACTTGTCAAAGCGGGGGCCTCTTTGCGCGTAACTGGAACCCGCGCTGAAAATATCACACTCCACACCTTTGCCGAAGAAAAAGTGAAGAGGCCAACGCAGGGGAGTGTTGAGAAAACGGCTTTATTCCTTCACACAGGTAAATGACAGTTCTCCTTCACCCACTACAGGCGAATGCATTTCGGCGTATTATCTGCCTTCCTCAGCGCCATGGGTGTAAGTAAATCAGGAAGGTTCGTTTCTCTCGGATATAATAACCCGCCCTTCCTGATTAATTGCACACAGTCCTGCTCCTTAAAGGTATATGCCTAGCGCAAACAGCCCTGGTAGTCCGTTATTATAGCTACGCCTACCAGTCCCAGGATGCATTGTCCATTGTTCGTTGTTTGGAGGCTGTTGCGTGGAGTAGGTACATAAAGTTGCTAGGGGGAACCGTCCTTCGTCCCATGCTAGCGGAACATGCCGTCTCCTCATCTCCCCAAACCGCTTTACCCCGCTGTCATCAGGAACACTTTGGGCGGGGGCGAGGCTGAAATCAAGCCTAGCCCAGCGTGAGGCTGAATGACCCCAACACCGCCATATCACGTCCCGAACCAGCAGGGGGGTTCTGGTGATTCCGGTAACCCGGATTGTATCCTCCACAGAAGCGGAAACCAGCTGTGCCAGAGCCAACTTGTCAAAGCGGGGGCCTCTTTGCGCGTAACTGGAACCCGCGCTGAAAATATCACACTCCACACCTTTGCTGAAGAAAAAGTGAAGAGGCCAACGCAGGGGAGTGTTGAGAAAACGGCTTTATTCCTTCACACAGGTAAATGACAGTTCTCCTTCACCCACTACAGGCGAATGCATTTCGGCGTATTATCTGCCTTCCTCAGCGCCATGGGTGTAAGTAAATCAGGAAGGTTCGTGTCTCTCGGATATAATAACCCGCCCTACCTGATTAATTGCACACAGTCCTGCTCCTTAAAGGTATATGCCTAGCGCAAACAGCCCTGGTAGTCCGTTATTATAGCTACGCCTACCAGTCCCAGGATGCATTGTCCATTGTTCGTTGTTTGGAGGCTGTTGCGTGGAGTAGGTACATAAAGTTGCTAGGGGGAACCGTTCTTCGTCCCATGCTAGCGGACCACGCTGTCTCCTCATCTCCCCAACCCGCTTTACCCCGCTGTCATCAGGAACACTTTGGGCGGGGGCGAGGCTGAAATCAAGCCTAGCCCAGCATGAGGCTGAATGACCCCAACACCACCATATCATGTCCCGAACCAGCAGGGGGGTTCTGGTGATTCCGGTAACCCGGATTGTATCCTCCACCGAAGCGGAAACCAGCTGTGCCAGAGCCAATATATATATATATGTATACAATATATATATATATATATATATATACATACACACACTCACACACACAAAAAGATACATATATATTTGTGTGTGTGTTGTGTATATATATATATATATATATATATATATATATATATACATATATATATATATATATATATATATATATATATATATATATATATATGCAAAAGCAGACATTTGAGGAGAGCAAACACATTTAGAGTGTCGCTGGTGTTGAGAGTGCTCTATCCAGGAGCTGCTCTCTACCCAAACTTGGAAACTAACCAGAGTTCTTTGCTTCTTTTTCTTATCCATTATGCATTACTCTATGCCTGAAAGGGTATTGTTTTGATATATATATACACACACACATGGGAGCACCCAGTATGAGGCAAAACAACACCCTCTCAGGCATAGAGTGATGCATAAATTATGCAGAAAAGAAGCAGAGAACCCTGAGTAGCTACCAGGTTTAGGTGGAGAGCAGGTCCTGTACAGTGCACCTTCAACACCAGCGACACTCTAAATTTGCTCACTTCAAATGTCTGCTTTTAAATATACAAACACACACAGAGTCACCAAGACATCAAACAGCAATTGAGACATGTCCACCGCATTGTGGCATACTCACTTAGGCTTTATCAGTCCCACTCTATCCAGAACCCCCAAAGACCAGACCCCAGGGTTTCATCATTGCACAGCCAGATCTCATGACCCCAAGCCTGCTGCAATTCCAACTTGAATTAGTCTTTTTAAATGAGAAGGATAAGCATCCTCAGTTATATCTCCCTGCTTCCATCACTAAAGCACAGTTTAGAAATTATTTTGTGTATCTTTGAATTTATAGCATCCCAAAAAGGTTCATTAAAGCATAAGATTGGCAGCGCAAGGGTACCTTATTCAGTCCGGGCTTTATTCCTTACATTCTGATCCGTTTGGTGTTGCCATGTCAGTTTTAAATGCGAGACTTCATGTCCCAGAATGTGAAGAAACATCAGAATGGAACAGCAACCTTTACTTGTTATGCTATGAAGTACAAATGTAGCAGTTGTCCCTCTATAATGCCAGAAAATAATGAGCTATTCTACTCCTGGGGCCATGGTCGCTCCTCTCGTCTCTGCAAGAACAAAGTAGTGCAGACCTCACAGGTTTCCCTAGGCCATGTGCGAGGAGCTCATCCAATCCAGGTCTTTTTCTTTGCATTCTGTGATTTGTTTTTTCTTATTATTATTTTTTTTTTTTTTTTATTGTTTATCAACATCAAGAATACATTTTAATTATATATTTCACCAGTATAAGAAAATAAGCAAAAATTCATTTCAGTAAATTAATCCATGTACTAAGCTCAACATGCGAATTCTAGCTATATTGATTCTTACTAACTCAAAGTCGTTAAGGCTATTAAGTATCTTGCTGCATACTTAAGCCTCCCCCAATCTTAACTTCCATTTTATTATTGGAGCCCATATCCGTCTCTCAGTCTCTCTTCTTACCCTTCCCTTTTTTTCGAATAGGGCCGGTTCCAACGTGTATATCGCCAAAACCCTGGAGACCCATTGTTGTAGTGTCGGCGGTCTGGGGTCTTTCCATAGCGACGCTATACATAATCTGCTTAGTGCCATGGCCATATACAAAAACTCGTAGTGAGGTACTTCCAAGCCATCCTTTGTTACCCCTAAGATCATTACTTCATCTAGCAATACTATACTCATTCCCAACGAGTTCTTGAAAAACTGCTCCAATTCTTGTTTATACTTATCTAAAGCAGGGCATGAAGCAAACATGTGGATAGTATCAGCTTGGGTAGATTGACATCTTGGACAGGTTATGCCTCTTGTTCCACCCCACTGTGCCACCCTGTGGGGGGTATGGTATAATTCAAACAATGTTTTATATTGCTCGGTTTGCACATTTGCTGCTCTCAGCACAGAGTTTGACAGTTTTAATGATTTCTCGGCCTCATTCCCTGTCAGCCCCAATTTTGTTCCCCATTTCTCATACATTTTTTCAGTGTCATCCTCCTTATATTTACATATTTCACCATATAGTTGTGATATGGAGCACCCTGTCTCATTTCTTATATCTTCCATTAACCCCTTCCATGCTCATGACGGAACGGTTCCGTCATGAGCGTCGGTTGAGCTGTGCTCATGACGGAACCGTTCCGTCATGGTTCCATAAGCCCAATGGGACGTTCAGCACAGCGCAGGAATCTGCGCCGCGCTGAAGCGGTTAAATCTATTTTTTGCATATCAGCACCCCCACCACGCTTCTTTGATAAGACAGACCTAACTTGTAGATATTTATAAAAATCTCTATGCCTTAGATTATATAGCCGTTGCGCATTCTCATAAGTGATTATCCCTGCCGCCCCTATAAGATCTCCTATAGTTCTTACCCCCTGCCTATCCCAGCCTTTCATTACAGAGTCATGGAATATTCCTGGGAGCGATGGGTTCCCATATAGCGGTGTATAGTAATTCATTCTACCCAATTTTATCTTCCTCTTAATGATAGACCATACTGTTATTGCGGCCCCCAGGGTCTTGAAGCGTACCTTCTTATAGTAGCTTTTCTCATCGTATTTAAGAAGCCATCTATCCGAGTCTTTGACCAAGAGTTCATACACATCTGGAATCACATCCCTCCCTCTCCATTTATCCGTTATACCCCCCCCCCCCCAGCATCCCTCTTATATATTGCAAAACTGTAGCCCAATAATAGGCTTTAAAGTCGGGAAGCATCAGCCCACCACGTTCTCGGGGTAGCGATAAAAATTTTTGACTGCGGCGTGTTCTTCCTCCTGCCCAGATGAACCTGTTTGTTACCCCTTCCAACTCCCTAAACCACTTATTATCAAATAACAGTGGGATGGTCCTAAAAAGATATAGCACCTTAGGTAAAAATGACATTTTTATCAGATTGCACCAACCGGTTGTAGTCAAATGTAAATTGTTCAATCTATTAAAATCAAGCTTGGCCTTACTTATTATCGGTTCTATATTTTTTGCCACAACTGTCGAAATATCAGAGGTGATTAAAACCCCTAAATATATCCCTGTTTCAGTAATTCTTTGATCTACCATTGTTATTTTTTGATTTATTACAACCTGCGTTTTGTCTACATTTAGCTTTCTGTGATTTGTATTCCGTTTTCCTCCATTACAACGTCAGGAATAAATAGTTTAAAGTCTCAGAATACAGAGAAGAAACCTGGCCTGGACAAGCTACTTATGGCTGGACCTGGGAAACCTAAGATCTCCGAGTGAAGATGGTCTTCTCAAAAGTGTCGGTTCACAAGTCTCCCAATTAAAAAAGTCTTTGATAGGAAATCATTTGGCATTTCACACTGTAGACTGGAGCTCTCACCCTGGGGCAGCTAACTGTGCCCATATTAGTCTCCTGTACTTCCGATGTTCTGATCCCAACATTATCAGTTAATGATTTAATAAGCACTAATTAGCTTGAGGCAGCTCTTGCCCTTTGTCCTCAATTAATCAGCCTTCTTCCTTCTAGATGCAGAGTTTGCTACAGCAGCAGCAGAATTCCCTGTGCAGTGAAGAGAGACTCTCTATGTAATGTTCACTTATAATGCTCAGACGTGAGTCCCTTGTTCACTTGGCCACTGGATTCAAGATAGCTTGGCTGATGAGGATTATGAATCCGAAACCGGTCCCAGGATGCTTGTTTCCGGTCCAGGGAAGACATGGCTTGGCAGTTCGGGATGGACTGTTCCCATGAGGCACAGGGTCAGACTGATTTGCATATGGCCATGTCTGAACTGGGGTGGCTGAGTGAACTAAAGAATGGTGATGGATTAAACCCAGATCAGTTGACTGGGGGTGAGTGTCTGATTTGCTCAAACGCTCCGTCCATCATCCCTTTGGTATCGCTTTGTTCGCCCTAAGTGTGGCAGGGTATGCTCAGACGTGAGTCCCTTGCTCACTTGGCCACTGAATTCAAGATAGCCTGGCTGATGAGGATTATGAATCCGAAACCGGTCCCAGGATGCTTGTTTCCGGTCCAGGGAAGACATGGCTTGGCAGTTCGGGATGGACTGTTCCCATGAGGCACAGGGTCAGACTGATTTGCATATGGCCATGTCTGAACTGGGGTGGCTGAGTGAACTAAAGAATGGTGATAGATTAAACCCATCATCCCCTTTTGTATCACTTTGTTTGCCCTAAATTGGCAGGGTATGCTCAGACGTGAGTCCCTTGTTCACTTGGCCACTGGATTCAAGATAGCCTGGCTGATGAGGATTATGAATCTGAAACCGGTCCCAGGATGCTTGTTTCCGGTCCAGGGAAGACAAGGCTTGGCAGTTCGGGATGGACTGTTCCCATGAGGCACAGGGTCAGACTGATTTGCATATGGCCGTGTCTGAACTGGGGTGGCTGAGTGAACTAAAGAATGGTGATGGATTAAACCCAGATCAGTTGACTGGGGGTGAGTGTTTGATTTGCTCAAACGCTCCGTCCATCATCCCCTTTTGTATCGCTTTGTTCGCCCTAAGTTGGCAGGGTATGCTCAGACTTGAGTCCCTTGTTCACTTGGCCACTGGATTCAAGATAGCCTGGCTGATGAGGATTATGAATCCGAAACCGGTCCCAGGATGCTTGTTTCCAGTCCAGGGAAGACATGGCTTGGCAGTTCGGGATGGACTGTTCCCATGAGGCACAGGGTCAGACTGATTTGCATATGGCCATGTCTGAACTGGGCTGGCTGAGTGAACTAAAGAATCGTTATGGATTAAACCCAGATCAGTTAACTGGGGGTGAGTGTTTGATTTGCTCAAACACTCCGTCCATCATCCCCTTTTGTATCGCTTTGTTCAGCCTAAGTTGGCAGGGTATGCTCAGACGTGAGTACCTTGTTCACTTGGCCACTGGATTCAAGATAGCCTGGCTGATGAGGATTATGAATCCGAACCCGGTCCAAGGATGCTTGTTTCCGGTCCAGGGAAGACATGGCTTGGCAGTTCAGGCTGGACTGTTCCCATGAGACACAGGGTCAGACTGATTTGCATATGGCCATGTCTGAACTGGGGTGGCTGAGTGGGCTAAAGAATGGTGATGGATTAAACCCAGATCAGTTGACTGGGGGTGAGTGTTTGATTTGCTCAAACGCACCGTCCATCATCCCCTTTTGTATCACTTATAATCCCAGTCATCTGTTTGGGTCTCATGAGCTTCCCTAGAATGGGTATGTCTAGATCAGTCATAGACCCCTTGCCTGCCTTAACTGGGAAACCAAGCCACACCTCACTCACTGATCCTAATAAGGCCAAATACTCCTTCGTCATCTAATCCAGAGAGGATGTAGGATAGTAATTAAAACTAGAGTTGTCGCTTAGTGGTGGGTAGGACTAATTTTGTTACAAGACGGAGGCTCATATTATGCTTTATTAACTTGCTACTTTCGTTATAGCAGCCATAAATCACAAATATCTACAAATCCTAGCAAATCCTGGGTTGTGATGGAAGGAATGTTAACAAATAGTGTAACCACTGCCCCAAGTTCGTGGTAGCATTCAAACCCATAGTTTTTTTGCCCCCTGTGCCACCTCAGGTTACACCAAGCCATACACAAATCAGTCTTTTTCCTCCCCCAATAGGAACAGTCCAGCCCGTACAGCCAAGCCAGGTCCTCTTAGAACCAGAATTTAGGCGACCCAAAATTGATGTATTTATTTATTTAAAAGGTTTTATATAGCGCTGGCTAGACCCGAAGGTATCAGAGTGCTTTACATGAGATAGGACATTGCATAAGAACATTTTTACATAGTTACAACTGTTATAGTTACAGTTAACAGTAAATGCTAGGGAGAAAAACGAGAGCGTAACAGAATAATAAGCTATTAGAGCATAGCATAACCGAGACACACGTCATAAATGTAAATGTAAATTGATACTTGTATAGCGCACTACTCACCCACAAGGGTCTCAAGGCGCTTGTACGAATACCGCTGTGGAACCCATCCTGGCTTTCCCTGTGAGGTGTCCACTCCTGGGCAACCCCAAGGTGGAGGCCAGGTGTCCTTAGCGTTGTGGGGGCCGTTGTGGAGATTAAGCAAGCTATTGCCCAGAGTTGCAGAGTGGGACTCCATGATTGGAATAGGCACCGAGGCGAGAATTATCAGGTCCGTGGAATTTTTGAGCCCAAGACCCGCCGAGGCGGGGAATTGAACCCTGGTCCCGGGCTAGACTGCTGCATCAGGGTCTGCCGCTCTAACCATTGAGCCACACTTTTCCATGAGGGTAGAGGGGAAAAGGTAAGCAGGAGAGAGGCAAGCGGACAGGGTCAGGTAGATCAGAAGGGGGAAGGTACTCGGGGTAACAAGGCCATAGAAGTAGTTGAAGCGAAGAGACAGATAGAGCTGTGAAGAGCCGTGAAAAACAATGTCCGATGTACGGCTGGGAAGGTGACTGCCAATGGGGTGAACCAGAGCCAGACTACTCTTTAGCGGCATAGGACAGCTCCACTGGGCAGTGGCTAAGGGTACTCAGTCTCCGCTGTAAGTACACAAAATATAGTTACAGCCCGTGGGGCATCGTCATAGTTCCAAAGAGAGGCATCAGTCCCGGTGTAATTGGGAGATGCCAACTGCCTCGTCCTCCATCTCACTCCCGGATCGCCGGATGTAGGGATCTGGGATCGCTGAGTAGCCCTGGTTCGGGTGCCATCTTAGGTCAGGCACTGCTTCCAGACCTCAGCCCAGATTAGGTTTACTGCATCACAAAGTCCGAGGGTAGTCACATTGAGAAAGGGGGGGGCTCTAGGAAGCCAAGCGTGGGATTCAGTCCCAGCCCACTATCACCCTTTGGACAGGTCCTTCCTTGCTTATCCGATCCACATTTGGACACAGTGTCTCTGATGCGAGCCGACCCTACTCAGGCAGCCATTTTAGGGTCAGGCACCTGCTTCCATGAGCTCACCAGGATCCTCCCCAGTTCCAGGGGGTTGGGGGGGGGCAAAAGGGGACTAAGATACCACCGGTACTCAAGCTAAGTAAGAGGTCAGAATGATCCCCGCTCAGTGTGGCAGCGCTTAGGAAGCAAAGAGAAGATGTAGCGAGCCACTTCTCCCCGGCGCGGGCGGAGCACTCACCTTTGCTTCGAGAGGCCGTTCATAATCGGCGCCCAGTCCGTCAAGATGATTATCCCCGCAGAGATTGACCCTCGGAACGCGATGCGGTTAAAGTGTTAGGGGAGTTGATTTCTGGGGTCGAACGGCGGTCGGAGGTCTCACGGTACACTTCTTTCAGAACCAGGCGCGTCCCCACAGCTCTTCAGGTGCCATCTTAGCATGTTCCAAGTCGGGAACGTTACGGATCGTTTCTCCGCGATGCTGTATCGGAGAAGAGCAAAAATGAGCTTTGGGTAGCCAGCTTGGAAATTGATGTTCTGGGCGGGAGAACAAGACGTGGGGAAGCCGCTCAAGGAGTTGGAAAAAGGGTTCAGCACTAAGCATCACCTCCGAGCGGCCATGAAGGGCTGGCTCTGCCCCTTCATTTCAGACTAGTTGGGCATATTCAGTCAGGTGCAACTTGGTTTCAGTAGCACAGTGAGCACAGAACCCATGTTTGGGCACCCACTTTGCCCCTTAGGGCAATACATCAATTACAAAAAAGTGATGGGAGGTACGCTTGCAAATAGTCTAATCCTTTGCAATCGCTCTGAGTAGCATTCAAACTATTCTTTTTTTGCCCACTATGCTACCTCAGATTAAACTCAGCCACAGGCACATCAGCCTTGGTTCTGCTCTAATAGGAACATCTCACCACCCCAAACTGCCAAACCAGGTCCTCTCCGAACAGGAACTCAAGCAACTGAAGTCTAGTTTCCAATGGGAGTAATCCTTGCAAATAGTCTAATCATTGCAATCACTCAGCGTATTATTCCAACCCATTGTTTTTCCCACTAAGCCATCTTGCATTAGACCCAGCCATATGCAAATCAGCTTTAGCCCTATTCCAATTGGAGCAGTCCTAGAAGAATGGCCAACCCCAGTCTTCTTCAACCTGGAACACAAGCAACCCAAGACCGGATTCAGCCTATTGGACCACTTCAGTCAGATGCCACTTGATTCCAATGGTACAGAGAGCATGGAACTTTTATTTAAGCATAACCTTACTCACTAGAGGTGTTACATCAGACACATAAAGGTGATGGGAGTAATGCTTTCAAATTGTCTAGATACTGGTAATCAATCAGGATAGCATTCCAACCCATTGTTGTTTTGGCCACTATGCCACCTCAGAATAGACCCAGCCATGTCCAAATCAGCATTGGTCCTCCTTCAATAAACATGCATAACTTCTGCTTAGTACACGTCCTAGCACATACAACTTTTGAAAAAGGGATGGTTGAGGCTATTGTGCACTCAGAAGTCAGATTGTCTGGTACATGCCATAAACAGTAAAAATTAAAGTTACAGCTTACATGAATGTGGCCCTTTTAATTTCCAAAACCTGGATTTCCAGATATATCTGTGTGAGTACTGTTGCAATTGTGCATGTGAGATTATGATAACAATTATTAGGGGCCTGGTATTTTTTGTGTGATTCTGAATTTAAAGAGGAATAATTAATAACACAAAACCTATATTTATTCCTTGATATTTCTTTTTTAAAGTTCTTGTCTTAGTATATTGGCAGCTAGATCTGTGTAGTTGCTGAAATATTGCCCTTTCTCTACTCGTAGTAGCAGGCTGCACACATCCCATTCTGATGGTGTGCACTGTGTTGGTGTGTCTGTCTCTGTAGCCATAGAAATTCATACTACAACCAAAAGAGGCAAACGTTCTTGAAATTTAAACTCCAGCATGCTCATAAGGTTGAGGAGCCTTCTATAGAATGGATTTCTAACTCTGTATTTGAGTCAACCGCCCAGAGATATTGACACTCAGTTGATCCTTTGACACTCATGTCTGGAGATAAAATGCAAGACAAATAAATGACATGATGTTTTGAAGAATGCACAAAAGGATGATAATGATAATTACAATACCACTTATTCAGACAGTAATAGCTTAGATGAGCCCAGCACTTTTGCCTTTGTGATTAGCGGTTCTCAAGAACCCAAACATAATGACACTTTGACTCTCATGTCTGGTGGTAGATTGCAAGACGAACAAATACCCTACTGTTGTCCTGGAGAATGCAAAAAAAATATGATAATTACAATGTTGCTGATTCAGACAATGATAATTTGATGATTTCAGTACTTTCTTCTTTGGTCCTGGCTCCTTGAAAAGATAAAAGATGCCTGTTGCCCATGTCCCTAAAGACAGGAGAATCCCCAAACTAGCGTCAGTCGCTCTAGATGCCAATGTTAACCCTATGGTTGATCCTTTTCTTATTCAGTGTACCAATTCCAGGTCTGACCCTGTACTAGATACAAGCATGGTTACAGTTTTCAACAAGATTGGGAGGGTCCCTGGTGGTCTGAAGGTTGAGGTGCAGGATTGTCAGTCTGAGGATTAAGTGTTTGATTCATGGTGTCTCCATGTTTATTTGTTAGTATCATAACAAAGAGTTCCAAAATCCAATGAAACAAGTAAAACATAATTCGTTTCTGTGATCAAAAGTATCATTTTGAGAGGGCCAGTGTGTCCTACCAGGACAATATTTTAGATGAGGTTAGGTCCGCTTATGAAGATTTTAAAACTTGAATAACAAGCCAAGGTATCTTGAGATTCAGTATATTCTCTTATCTAACTGAGCTCAGCAAGCCTTGTGTTTTGCTGATAATGCCAATGTGGCATTTTCCCTGGAAAGACACAGGGACTGATTCACAAAGGTAAACTATGATGTTTAGTCCAAACTTTGACCAGACGTCTAAGTTTATGAATTTGGGAATTCACAAAGGGCATTTATGAGTGCTATCTTTATGTTTGCACTTGGGCCATGTCTCCCTTTTTAACCCGTTCTGTGCTCACTATCTAGCGGGTGCTGCAAACGACCGTTGGCCGACGCAGCCCCGCCCACTCTGTAGAACGCCCACACTGTGGCGGAATGTCCGCCGCGGTAAACGGGTTAAAGACCCTGCACCCTGCCCTCTGGGCTGTACAGGGCGTACCCTAGGATGACTTATATGTATTTAATAGGTTGGTTTAAGCCTAGCAAAATAATTATTATGCAAGGTTGAGATGACAGTTTAAAACTGCACATACAGGCTGCAATGGCAGACCTGAGACATGTTTAAAGGGCTTCTCAAGTGGGTGACGCAATCAGTGCTGCAGGCTTACTAGTAAAAGGAACAAATGATGGACGGAATGCTGATCAGTGCAAAAATTCCCCGCCAGTCACAGAGATCTGGGTTTAATCCACCACCCCAGTTTGGAACCAGCAATATGCAAATCAGTCTTGACCCTGTGCCTCATGTCAACAGTCCAGCCCGACCTGCCAAGCCAGGTCCTCCCTGGACCGGGAACAAGCATCCTGGGACCGGTTTCAGGGCAACACCCCTCATCAGTCAGGTTATCTTGAATCCAGTGACGCACTGGCACAGGACCCACTAATAGATTTAATTTACAGGCCCTGGGTACAGGCAGTACCTCTTTACTAGGGAGTTACAGGTACATTAAATGTGCCAGTTGGGTTTAAGTCAATTCTACCATGTTTTAAGGAGAGAGCACAAGCACGTTAGCATTGTTTAGCAGTGGTAAAGTTTGCAGAGTCCTAAAGCCAGCAAAAAAGAAGTCAGCAAAACAGGAATATTGAAGGCAAGATGTTAGGGGAGAACTACACCAAGGATGCCCATACTAACACAGTACACATGGCAAGGTGGGCTGCAAGTGTGGGCAATTTCAGGAGCCCTGCCCCAGGAGATAGAGTGTCAAGATCCTGTAAGGTTCCCTGCAAAAAAGTCAGGTGCAGCATCACTAGTGACACCAAAGGCCTTCCTTATGAGATCAATATGGGAGAGGCCGATGAAACTGCGTATGAAAAAGACCACCATGCACATCCCGACTACAAGTGACTTCTGGTCATTGTTATCTAACTAGTTGCCTCCTGTGCATTGATTCACTTCTGCTCCACTTCATCATCCTTCAGCCCCCAACTTCAGATTTCCAAGACAAGCTAGAGTTTTATCCTTCAAACTTTTGATAGCGGGACCAACACCTGCTGGCCAAACTGCAGCGCACTGGCCAAGATCGCCTCCGACATGTTGATCATGTACTGAAGCACAAGGTTCAAGATTTGCCTTGACAGAGATTCATCATACTGATGGGAGACCTAAATGCCAAGATTGGAAGCGACAACACTGGGTACAAAGACATCATGGCAGCCATGGCCTTGGCCACATGAACAAGTATGGTGAAAAGCTTGCAGATCTCTGTTCCCCGAACAGTATGGTAATGGGTGGTAGTGTATTCCCGCACAAAAGAATACGCAAAGCAATGCAGGTGTTACCAGACCATTCAACAGAGAATCAGATCGACCATGTCTGCATTGACAAGAAATACCAGAGGTCTCTGCACAATGTGAGAAAGATGAGAGGAGTGGACGTGGCGTCGGACCATCACCTTGTTGTATCCAGGCTAAAACTAAAGCTGAAGAAAGCATGGAAGGAACCTACAAGCCAACACCACATGATATAACACCACCCTCCTCAAAGATGCACAGAAACAGATTGAATACTCAGTCATGCTCAGCAACACGTTTCAAGCCCAGCAACATGTAGAGGACATTAGGGACTGGGTAGAAAGTCAATGTGAGAAGATCAAGGAAACAGTGATATCATCCTGCCAGGAGGTACTGGGTCCCAAGATACTCCAGCATAAAGAATGGATCTCCATCGAGACTCTCCACTAAATCAAAGAGAGAAAGGAAATGTAACCTGCAGTCAACACCACCCTAACAAGAGCAGAAAAAGCAAAAGCTCAAGTCAAACACATCAAAACCAACAAGGAAGCAGTGAGAAGCTTAAGAGCAGAGAAGCAAAGATTCATTGATGGTTTTGCTACAGAAGCCCTAGAAGCAGCAGGCTTGAAACTTGAAAGAACTCTACAACATAACAAGGACAGACTCAGGCAGCTACTGAAAACCAAAATAACCTCTTAAAAACAAAGCTGGGCAGACAATCATGGGTAACAAAGGCAAAATACGAAGATGGGTGAAGCACTTTGAAGAACTGCTGAACCAACCCGTGCCATAGTCTCCACCAGACATACAGCCACCTGACAAGGACTTGGGAGAGGAGTTGGCCTAATGGCTAGGGAGGTCGACCTAGAATCAGGGGAACAGGGTTCGAGTCTCTGCAATGATGCTGGACATCCAGTGATTCTGGGCAAATCACTTAATCTCCTGGTGCCTAATAAAAAAATGAATGTTTCTTCATGTAATGCAACTGGTGCTATGGAAAGCGCTCTGATACCCGATTCGGATCAAGTTTGCGCTATATAAAACTCTGTAAAAATAAAACAAAGGACTTATTAATCGATTGCAGCAGACTAACCAAGGATGAAATACAGCAAGCCATCAAAAATCTGAGAAATGAAAGAAATGGGAAGGCAGCAGGACTTGACAACATTCATGCAGAGGCACTGAAGGCAGACATTGAAATATCAGCAAGTAGACATGCTCCAAACTATGGGGCACATTATGATGGCGGACGGACCTGAGTCCGTCCGCCACCATAGAGTAGGAGGGAACCCCCGCATGGCCTGCGGAGGTCCCTCCAGTGCAATTAGGATGTGACCGCCACCCTGGCGGTCACATCCTTTATTTTTAACATTGCGGCGGGTGCGGCTTCAAGCTGCACCCGCAGCAATGTTAAAAATGCACGCATTGCATTTGTATGTAGAAAGTGGCAGGCACCGCGCGGTGCCTGCCGCTTTCTGCAAACAAATGCAGGGGGGTACCATAGGTACCCCCCATGTGCACCCCCCACCCCCTCTTCACCTAGGGGGCCCGCAACGGGCCCCCGCAGTGAAGTTACACATGCTTTTCCACGCCGGAAAAGCCGCCGCGGAAAAGCATGTTTCAGAGCCCATCCTAATCTGGCTGACGGTGTCTGAGAGACACCGTCAACATATTAGTGCTTTTCCACCGCGGTTGTGAGCCAACCGCGGCGGAAAAGCTGCGGACGGAAACCGGGACCCACCAGCCATCCTAATGTGGTGGTGGGTCCTTGGTGGGTCTGCAGAGGATTTTCCGCATCCTCCGGGCCGGCGGTGGCTTCCACCGGCCCGGAGGATGCGGAAAATCCTCCATCCTAATGAGGCCCTATGTTTGGAAGGACTTGGGAAGAGGAAAAATTGCCATAAGACTGGAAGAGGGATATCATATCTCATCAAAATCCCTAACAAGCATGAATTGAGTAACTGTGCAAACTACAGAAGGATAACTTTTCTTTCAACCCCAGGCGAAGTGTTCAATAGAGTCATCCTGAACAGAATGAAGGAACAAGTTGACGCTCGGTTGCAAGATCAAGCTGGCTTCCCCAAAGGTAGATAATGTACAGACTAGCATGCAACACTGTGCATAATTATTGAGCAGTCGATGGAATGGCACTACCCCCTCAATGTCAACTTCATCAACTACGAGGAGGCATTCGGCAGCGTGGACAGAGAGACCGTTTGAAAACCCCTCTGCCAGTCCAGGGTTATAGATATATTTGTAAGAATCATCAGGAACCCTTATGAGGGAGTGACCTGCAAGATAATCCATGGAGGACAACTCACAGAAGCCTTCCAAGTGAGGACCGGAGTCCGCCAGGATATTTTGCTCTCACCTTTTCTCTTCCTGTGGGCAATAGATTGGACCTTGAACATATCCACAGCAAGGACAAGGAATGGGATCCAGTGGACAACTTGGACACAGTTCTACAACCTGGATTTTGCAGATGACCCGGCCTTACTATTCCCATACCCATCTTCCGATGCAAGTGAAGACCAACAAGGTGGCAGCCACATCAGCATAACTTAGCCTCAACAGTCACAGGGGTAAAATCAAGATCCTGGAGCATAACACAGCCAGCTCAACTGCAATCATTCTTGCAGGTGAAGCACCGGAAGAGGTTGAGGCCTTCAACAAAATAGAAGGAGGCTCCCCTAGGGATTCTTTTAAACGGCAGGAAAATGGGGTAAGAAACAAACTGGAAGAAAAACTACCCTGCCGGATTTTTTTCAAGTGCGGTCCCAGGCCAGGATCCTAGCAAATAAACAGAGCAACCGACCTACTAATCAGAGCCAAACCATTACTCTTTTCATAGGATTTGTACTTTTTTATTTTATTGATTAGTCATTTGTTTTATTCTTAATTCATCATAGATAAATATACATATATCAACACATGATATGACATTTTCAAAGAGTTCATACACTAGGGTTTCAAATATAAAATTACAAAACCATAAATCATATTAAAATTGTTAAAGAATACATACATAAAGCAGACCGTGTCCCACACAAACCGTATCACTCTCACTCACATTACCACATACTCAGGGGGGCTATCATACTGCCAATCTCTCATACATCAACTTTATGGTACATAAACACCATCATAATGAATAATAGATGGTCAATTATTCATGCGCCAAGGCAGACAAGAATATCAAAGGGTAGGATTGAAGATGAAATGACCAATCTTTCTGCCAGCAGCAATTCACGCCGACGCGCGTTTCGGTGTCGAGGTCGATAAGGACCACACCTTCATCAGGGCAACAATGTACCACGGAGGGGGGGACAGGGCCAGTAAAATGCAAAATTTGAATATCACATAAACAGTCATTTAAGCATTTATTTTTTCACGTTATATACAGTCGCAGGGATACATAGATATATATTTCGCTCTAAATTCAGACGTTGCTCATGTAGAATTAATCTTAGGGACTGATATATTATGATTATAGCGTAGGGCTAAAGGAGAAATAGCTCCCGGGTTTGGAACCATTGTTTCTACATCCATCCATAATCCTACCATTATTCTTTCCTCTCATTCATCTTACACCTATCATTCAGACGCACAACAATTCTTAGCCTCTTAATCTCAAATGGATAGTTTCGCACGTGGTGTCCCTACCACACCCCTAGGCTGGATTTCAGGGATTGAACGACTAACCGCCCTAATTCATTAGCTAAAAAAGGGGGTTAGCGGGGGGTTGCTTACCAAAATTTACTAGAGCCTAAGGCAAAGGAGGGAATCCACTTATCGATGACAGTCGTTCCACTGTATCTCTCTTTCAGGAGACAAGGTCCTCTAGTCTGTAGAGGAGACTTGTGGCGCACAGGCCATGCAGGAAAGGACAGGTACAGTCTAGGAATAAATATAAAATGCAATTGGTTTTTCTGAGCTTGATGTCAAGCTCAATAGGATTAACGGTTAAATATAATGTCAGAGAACCTGTTCAGGCATTTATCTAAGGTCCACCCCTAATGCTTAGCAGGGGCGGGATCTAGTATCAACATATATGGCTTACCTGATGGACCGTCCAGGGGCAATTCCTCACGGGGGGCTATATAGCGGCCAACTCTTTGTGGGTATTTCCAGGTTTCCTCAGACTTCACATGTATCACTGAGGAGAATCTAGACGGTCCAAGGGTATGAAAAATGACGATAGTTAGCCTATATTAAAGTATCGTCACTCCAAGTATTTAAAAGGGCAGTTTTCGAACACCCAAGGCATTGGTGGGCCCAATATGAGGAATAATATAGGCTAAATATTCCCAAGGGTAACCTAACCATAATTAACAAGAGCGGTTAACTTCGGCTGCCCGGGCCACCACCTTAATGAAGAAGATGGTATAGAACTGTCTCTCTACGTCCGGCAATATGCCGCTGGCAGGGGCTAAGGGCGAGAATCACGCTAATGGGATCTAATGAATGAAAAACACGGTGGGGTCCTAGTTGCTGCAGGATCGAAATACCACAATCGTAATGATCCACATAAAGCAGCTACATAATGTTATGTACCTTTAGATAGTAGTAATCGGGTCCGATGCCTCCCAGACCCGAGATATGGGTTTCGGGAGGGGGGTTCACCCGCAGGTCAAGTCCACTGGTGGAACTCTGTATGGGTAATAATAACAAAGAGAAGCATCTATCAGGCTCGACAGTACATTCAGAGAGTCACCCAGTTAGAGTATTTGATTGTGTTTCTCATTTTATTTTTTATTTTTTTTAAATATTTTTATTGTTGCATCAAGTTAAACGTAAGAAGCATTGTTTACATAGTATATATACGGTGGCAGTGTCATTATACACCAAACATCTCAATTTTCCTTTTTCATGTTGAGTGGTACAACTTCATAACTCCCCCCTCCCGTGATTGTGTTTCCCATTTAACAGGGCAGCAAAACAGAGCTGCCCGGGGAATCGCGCTAATCATGGCCCCCACCTTAGTTCCACGACGAGAATAACTCGTCCGGTTATCCCGAGGTGGGTAGGGGGGAAAAACAGAGTTCTCTTACCGGGTGATACTGATGAAGAGTTCTCCCAGGGACCAAGGCGGGGGGCAGCACGAACGAGGATCGTCTTCGCAGCGAGAACTGGAAGAATGCAAACTTCCCGCGTTCTTTTGAACTCTAGGCGTCCACGGTCCCGCCCACTCGTTCAGTCGTCTGGGGGTGTGGTAAAAGAGGACGGACTGAAAATGAGACACCTTTTGCCATTTTGGACAGGAGTTCTGTTAGTATGTAAAGCAATAGTATTTCTTTAAAAGGCTTAAAGGAAAGACCTGCATTCCTCCGTCCTGGCTAATTCCTTACCAGGGTGCAATTTCCTCCAAAGGGACCCAAGGATGGAAAGTGTCTTTTGCACAAGTTTTTATAGGGAGGTGAGCATCCCTATTATTATTTAAAACGGGGTTAAACAATGTCTCCCGAAAAAGTATTTTTTTTATCGGATCATGAACGTCTGTACCAACAGTTGGTCATATACTTTTGGGGGAGGCCATAGATGGACAGATTTAATAGTACGTCCATAGGGTACTTCAGCGGCCATTTTGAACTGGGGTTCAATTCTCAGAGGGTACCTTTAATATACTAAACTTTCAACCGTATCGAACTTCCAGAGGGTTTCTCAATAGAAGTGAAGGATCACAGCATCTATTAGAGATCATTATGGGGTGGATTCACAGGATAGCATTAGGCCAGGGGCATTCCTCGTTCAGTCCTCCTTTCACAGAGGCTTCTGTGAGTTGTCCTCCATGGATTATCTTGCAGGTCACTCCCTCATAAGGGTTCCTGATGATTCTTACAAGTTTATCTATAACCCTGGACTGGCAGAGGGGTTTTCAAACGGTCTCTCTGTCCACGCTGCCGAATGCCTCCTCGTATTTGATGAAGTTGACATTGAGGGGGTAGTGCCATTCCATCGACTGCTCAATAATTATGCACAGTGTTGCATGCTAGTCTGTACATTATCTACCTTTGGGGAAGCCAGCTTGATCTTGCAACCGAGCGTCAACTTGTTCCTTCATTCTGTTCAGGATGACTCTATTGAACACTTCGCCTGGGGTTGAAAGAAAAGTTATCCTTCTGTAGTTTGCACAGTTACTCAATTCATGCTTGTTAGGGATTTTGATGAGATATGATATCCCTCTTCCAGTCTTATGGCAATTTTTCCTCTTCCCAAGTCCTTCCAAACATAGGGCCTCATTAGGATGCAGGATTTTCCGCATCCTCCGGGCCGGTGGAAGCCACCGCCGGCCCGGAGGATGCGGAAAATCCTCCATCCTAATGAGGCCCTATGTTTGGAAGGACTTGGGAAGAGGAAAAATTGCCATAAGACTGGAAGAGGGATATCATATCTCATCAAAATCCCTAACAAGCATGAATTGAGTAACTGTGCAAACTACAGAAGGATAACTTTTCTTTCAACCCCAGGCGAAGTGTTCAATAGAGTCATCCTGAACAGAATGAAGGAACAAGTTGACGCTCGGTTGCAAGATCAAGCTGGCTTCCCCAAAGGTAGATAATGTACAGACTAGCATGCAACACTGTGCATAATTATTGAGCAGTCGATGGAATGGCACTACCCCCTCAATGTCAACTTCATCAACTACGAGGAGGCATTCGGCAGCGTGGACAGAGAGACCGTTTGAAAACCCCTCTGCCAGTCCAGGGTTATAGATAAACTTGTAAGAATCATCAGGAACCCTTATGAGGGAGTGACCTGCAAGATAATCCATGGAGGACAACTCACAGAAGCCTTCCAAGTGAGGACCGGAGTCCGCCAGGATATTTTGCTCTCACCTTTTCTCTTCCTGTGGGCAATAGATTGGACCTTGAACATATCCACAGCAAGGACAAGGAATGGGATCCAGTGGACAACTTGGACACAGTTCTACAACCTGGATTTTGCAGATGACCCGGCCTTACTATTCCCATACCCATCTTCCGATGCAAGTGAAGACCAACAAGGTGGCAGCCACATCAGCATAACTTAGCCTCAACAGTCACAGGGGTAAAATCAAGATCCTGGAGCATAACACAGCCAGCTCAACTGCAATCATTCTTGCAGGTGAAGCACCGGAAGAGGTTGAGGCCTTCAACAAAATAGAAGGAGGCTCCCCTAGGGATTCTTTTAAACGGCAGGAAAATGGGGTAAGAAACAAACTGGAAGAAAAACTACCCTGCCGGATTTTTTTCAAGTGCGGTCCCAGGCCAGGATCCTAGCAAATAAACAGAGCAACCGACCTACTAATCAGAGCCAAACCATTACTCTTTTCATAGGATTTGTACTTTTTTATTTTATTGATTAGTCATTTGTTTTATTCTTAATTCATCATAGATAAATATACATATATCAACACATGATATGACATTTTCAAAGAGTTCATACACTAGGGTTTCAAATATAAAATTACAAAACCATAAATCATATTAAAATTGTTAAAGAATACATACATAAAGCAGACCGTGTCCCACACAAACCGTATCACTCTCACTCACATTACCACATACTCAGGGGGGCTATCATACTGCCAATCTCTCATACATCAACTTTATGGTACATAAACACCATCATAATGAATAATAGATGGTCAATTATTCATGCGCCAAGGCAGACAAGAATATCAAAGGGTAGGATTGAAGATGAAATGACCAATCTTTCTGCCAGCAGCAATTCACGCCGACGCGCGTTTCGGTGTCGAGGTCGATAAGGACCACACCTTCATCAGGGCAACAATGTACCACGGAGGGGGGGACAGGGCCAGTAAAATGCAAAATTTGAATATCACATAAACAGTCATTTAAGCATTTATTTTTTCACGTTATATACAGTCGCAGGGATACATAGATATATATTTCGCTCTAAATTCAGACGTTGCTCATGTAGAATTAATCTTAGGGACTGATATATTATGATTATAGCGTAGGGCTAAAGGAGAAATAGCTCCCGGGTTTGGAACCATTGTTTCTACATCCATCCATAATCCTACCATTATTCTTTCCTCTCATTCATCTTACACCTATCATTCAGACGCACAACAATTCTTAGCCTCTTAATCTCAAATGGATAGCTTCGCACGTGGTGTCCCTACCACACCCCTAGACTGGATTTCAGGGATTGAACGACTAACCGCCCTAATTCATTAGCTAAAAAAGGGGGTTAGCGGGGGGTTGCTTACCAAAATTTACTAGAGCCTAAGGCAAAGGAGGGAATCCACTTATCGATGACAGTCGTTCCACTGTATCTCTCTTTCAGGAGACAAGGTCCTCTAGTCTGTAGAGGAGACTTGTGGCGCACAGGCCATGCAGGAAAGGACAGGTACAGTCTAGGAATAAATATAAAATGCAATTGGTTTTTCTGAGCTTGATGTCAAGCTCAATAGGATTAACGGTTAAATATAATGTCAGAGAACCTGTTCAGGCATTTATCTAAGGTCCACCCCTAATGCTTAGCAGGGGCGGGATCTAGTATCAACATATATGGCTTACCTGATGGACCGTCCAGGGGCAATTCCTCACGGGGGGCTATATAGCGGCCAACTCTTTGTGGGTATTTCCAGGTTTCCTCAGACTTCACATGTATCACTGAGGAGAATCTAGACGGTCCAAGGGTATGAAAAATGACGATAGTTAGCCTATATTAAAGTATCGTCCCTCCAAGTATTTAAAAGGGCAGTTTTCGAACACCCAAGGCATTGGTGGGCCCAATAGGAGGAATAATATAGGCTAAATATTCCCAAGGGTAACCTAACCATAATTAACAAGAGCGGTTAACCTCGGCTGCCCGGGCCACCACCTTAATGAAGAAGATGGTATAGAACTGTCTCTCTACGTCCGGCAATATGCCGCTGGCAGGGGCTAAGGGCGAGAATCACGCTAATGGGATCTAATGAATGAAAAACAGGGTGGGGTCCTAGTTGCTGCAGGATCGAAATACCACAATCGTAATGATCCACATAAAGCAGCTACATAATGTTATGTACCTTTAGATAGTAGTAATCGGGTCCGATGCCTCCCAGACCCGAGATATGGGTTTCGGGAGGGGGGTTCACCCGCAGGTCAAGTCCACTGGTGGAACTCTGTATGGGTAATAATAACAAAGAGAAGCATCTATCAGGCTCGACAGTACATTCAGAGAGTCACCCAGTTAGAGTATGTGATTGTGTTTCTCATTTTATTTTTTATTTTTTTTAAATATTTTTATTGTTGCATCAAGTTAAACGTAAGAAGCATTGTTTACATAGTATATATACGGTGGCAGTGTCATTATACACCAAACATCTCAATTTTCCTTTTTCATGTTGAGTGGTACAACTTCATAACTCCCCCCTCCCGTGATTGTGTTTCCCATTTAACAGGGCAGCAAAACAGAGCTGCCCGGGGAATCGCGCTAATCATGGCCCCCACCTTAGTTCCACGACGAGAATAACTCGTCCGGTTATCCCGAGGTGGGTAGGGGGGAAAAACAGAGTTCTCTTACCGGGTGATACTGATGAAGAGTTCTCCCAGGGACCAAGGCGGGGGGCAGCACGAACGAGGATCGTCTTCGCAGCGAGAACTGGAAGAATGCAAACTTCCCGCGTTCTTTTGAACTCTAGGCGTCCACGGTCCCGCCCACTCGTTCAGTCGTCTGGGGGTGTGGTAAAAGAGGACGGACTGAAAATGAGACACCTTTTGCCATTTTGGACAGGAGTTCTGTTAGTATGTAAAGCAATAGTATTTCTTTAAAAGGCTTAAAGGAAAGACCTGCATTCCTCTGTCCTGGCTAATTCCTTACCAGGGTGCAATTTCCTCCAAAGGGACCCAAGGATGGAAAGTGTCTTTCGCACAAGTTTTTATAGGGAGGTGAGCATCCCTATTATTATTTAAAACGGGGTTAAACAATGTCTCCCGAAAAAGTATTTTTTTTATCGGATCATGAACGTCTGTACCAACAGTTGGTCATATACTTTTGGGGGAGGCCATAGATGGACAGATTTAATAGTACGTCCATAGGGTATTTCAGCGGCCATTTTGAACTGGGGTTCAATTCTCAGAGGGTACCTTTAATATACTAAACTTTCAACCGTATCGAACTTCCAGAGGGTTTCTCAATAGAAGTGAAGGATCACAGCATCTATTAGAGATCATTATGGGGTGGATTCACAGGATAGCATTAGGCCAGGGGCATTCCTCGTTCAGTCCTCCTTTCACAGAGTCCAGGAAAAAAATCCAAAACACTTCTCTTTTGCGTCGGAGGTTCAAGGGGTCGATCCCTGGTTGGGCCTGGATTTTTGCTCCAGTATGAACCATCTAAGTTCTTTCTCTGTATGGTTCTTATCCAGCCAGTGAGTCACAATGAGAGCCGATGTTTTCCCATTGCGAATGTTCGACTTATGTTCGCCAATTCTCAGGCGGCATTCCCTCCCGGTTTCCCCAACATAGGGCGGGTTGCACGGGCATAAAATGACATAAACAATATTCGATGTACGGCAATTAGTCAATCTTTTGTTTCGAGCCACCGATATGGTGCGTTTGATGGTAGTTACTGAGTCCCCAAATATGGCATGTGGGCAGGCTTGGCAATTGCCACAGCGATGATTTCCGAAAATGGGATGGGTACCTACAATAGCCGATTGGAGTTGGGTCGATGGCTCCTGGAGGCTACCTTTCACCAAGAAATTCTTAAGGTTTTTTTTCGCTTAAACGCGAAGATAGGTTTGCATAAAGGTGCTCTGCTATCCCCTAGGTTTAAGAGGTGCCAGTTGGAATTGATTGCTTGTCTCAGTTTATGGTCTAGGTTGGAGTGGCGGGTAATGCAGACCAATTGGTCGTGGGATGGTCTCTCTTTGGGCAGAAACATGGACTCTCGATTAAAGCATTGGGCTCTTTTAAAGGAGTCTTTGATGAGTTTAGGGGGGGGTAACCCCTGTAGGCCAGTTTCTCCTTTAGAATATCTGGCTTAAGAAAATCCCGGATATCCGTACAATTTCTCCTGATCCGGAGAAATTGACTAAAGGGTATGCTGTCCCTTTGACAGCGAGGATGGAAGCTCCCATATTGCAGGAGCGTGTTTAGTAATGGTTTGGCTCTGATTAGTAGGTCGGTTGCTCTGTTTATTTGCTAGGATCCTGGCCTGGGACCGCACTTGAAAAAAATCCGGCATGGTAGTTTTTCTTCCAGTTTGGAGGTTGAGGCCTTCACCTACCTGGGCAGTGTAATAGACAAGCAAGGCGGCATAGAAGCTGATGTCAAGGCAAGAATCGGCAAAGCAAGGGCTGCCTATATTCAGCTGAAGAGAAACTGGAGCTCTGAGGACCAAACACCGCAAACCAGGATAAGGATTTTTAACACCAATTTACAATTTGTCCTTTAGTAGAGAGCAGAAACTTGAGGACAAAAGTGACCATCACCCATGAAGTGCAGACCTTCGCCAACACCTGCCTGAGGACGATCCTTCAAATCTGCTGCCCAAACACAAAAATATGCCAGGCCTTTCCTTTCACTTCTATCCTGAAACCATCTTCCCTCCTTTGGGTTGAACTGTAGTAATAATCAGCAGATGCCTCTGAACCTCTTTATCTTGGTGCAAGTGAGGGTACGTCAGAAAAATGTCAATCAAAGAAAACAAAGGCTCCACTAAGAGCCCACATCCTGAATAACCATTATGATAAAAGCAGGGCGGGTTTATAACAAATTTGGTCAAGCTCCTAGAATCAAAGAAATGGGGATTCCCTGAAGGATGAACATTTGATATTTGACATCTGACTAATCTTCAACAATGGTAAAATATTCCAAAAACAAAACCCTTTGAATTGGTACAAAGAAGCAGTGAAGCGCCAGCAAGTATCTCAAGTGAGGGGTCGTAAAGCCACATTAGAGAAATTAGAGAAATTAAGAATTAAGATACAAAATTAGTCACGAGAGATAGGATTAAATCATGCTCCACCAGCACACAGCTCCACTGCCATTTCTATTTGCTCAGGTTACCAAGGAGGTCCAGAAAGACAAAGAGAAGAAGCTCCTAGACATGCTAAGTTTCCCCTTTCTTGCTGATGAGGCCGGGGATGCACCAGTGGAAGCACCTGAAAACCCAGGAGATGAGCTGACTGATGGCCTTCAAGCAAAGACCGTGCTGAAACAAGATTGCAAAAGGGGACAGTGGGAACTAAAATGGCGACACAAACAAGTGCCGGACCAATGAGCAGATGTGCCCCTTGTTACATCACGGCAGGCAGCATCGGATTGGCAGGGCGAGCAATCGGTCATTGCCCGAGGGGCCTGGGGCAAAGGCTAGCTGATGGGCTGTTATTTTCTGCCGTAGATAAAAATGCTTTGTCTCGTACAGGCTTGGCTGCTGGAGCTTAAAGGCTACTGTAATCATAGAGTGAAGATCGAAGCGGAGCTCGTTATAACTAAATATAGAGAATGGCTGGTTCATTGTCTTGTGTAGTAGGACAATGGCCAAACTGGGCAGGCGCAGCATGTGATGGGTCCACTCCCATCCTGAGTCTCTCACCACGACAGTGAGGCCCCTGGGAGTGACTGAGCTCTTTTTGACCGTCACTGCCAACACTAATGTTACCTAGGTTTGAAGTGAAAGGGAGCTGTGCAGGTAATCGGTAATTTCGGCCGTTACCGACCGGTATGTAAAAAATGAGATGTAGTAGTCAAAATTTTACCGATTCGGAAAATATGAGTCGGTATTTTCCCGAATCGGAATATACCCAATCGTCAGTTACCGAATTCTTATTTACCGAATCGGTAAATAAGAAATGGTAAAAAATGCCAATGGAGATGTAGGAAACCAAAAAAATACTGAATTCAATGAAATTCGGTATTTAAGAGTTGGTATTTACCATGGATTGAAAGCAGGTGGTAACCGGGTGCAGGCTATAAAATAAGGCCCCAAAATGCAACAGAGTGACAGCATTCTACGTCATAACAAGGCGGCTACGGCTACAGCTACAGGCAGCATGAGAGAGGGAATGGATAAGGGAGGAGCAAGTGTACAGGCAGAGGATAACACTTTTCCAACTGACTGAGCCAGAGATACTGCAAAGGTACAGGCTACACCCCCAAACCATCCTGGACCTGATCAGGGACCTGCACCCACTCCTGGAGCACCCAACACCAAGGGCGCACACCATCCCACCCATGTGCAGGTGCTGTGTAGCCTACACTTGCTTGCCTCTGGGAGTTACCAAAGTGTGATTGCTGCAGTAGGTGGTGTGTCCCAGTGCTGCCTGTCCCGAGTCTTTAGGAAGTTCCTTGAGGCCATGATGCAGAGGATGCATCATTATATTTGTTTCCCTGACACACCTGCGGAACTTGCAAAGACCAAGACAGATTTATATCAACTGGCAGACTTCCCACACGTGATAGGCTGCATAGATGGCACCCACATCCCCCTCTGCCCACCTGCAGCCACAGAACACAGATACAGGAACCGGAAGTCAACGCACTCCATCAATGTGCAGGTGATGTGCAACGCTGGCAATATCATTACAGACATTGTGGCTAAACTCCCTGGGAGTACCCATGACTCGTAAATATTCCAGAACAGTGGGATATACACACGCATAGTCGCTGGAGATTTTGGTGACAGATACCTGCTAGGTAAATGACTTTGACACACCCTGACAGTCATAGCAGATGAATGTATCATGAGTATGTAACTAATGGCATTCTCTTTTCCACCTAGGCGAAAGCGCATATGCCCTCCGGTCCTTTGTGCTCATCCCCTACCTCAATCCATCTACCAGGAGTGAGAGGCGTTACAATGTGGCTCACAGATCTACTCGCAACCTTGTGGAATGCACATTTGGACTCCTCAAGAGCAGGTTCCGCCAGTATACTCCAATCCTGTGCTGCAAAATAATAGCGACTTGTGCCATGTCGCACAATCTTGCCACCAAGGAAGGCACAAAGGTGGAGAATACACATCATGAGGACATTGATGACGACACAGAACAGGCAGAGCCCCATGCAACAGGAGCAGCACTAGCAACAGATGGGAGACTGAGACGGGCAGAGATCACACGCCAATATTTCTAAGTAAGTAATGAGACACAGACAGGCTTAGTATATGGAGTACGTAGTTTAATTGTCACTACGGCATTCAAATTATACCACATCATGGTATTTCACTGTCTATTATCATGACTGGGTGGTCACAGTTAACCTCACCGTGACCCGTCCTGTGGGTTGAGGGCATTTTCAATGTTTGCGTCCACGCAGTACAGTGTGGGATACACAAGGCTGGTTCTCAAGGCTTTCGGTGGTGCCTGGCTCAGCAGATTGGCGCCTGCTACTCCTACGCATTTCAGGGACAGGAGTGCTCGAGCCACTCCTGCTGGTGGATTCCTCCGTTTCCCCCACACCTGTGTCTCCAGCAGTGGCTGCCTGTTGCGTTAGCATCAGCTCCATGGCAAAGGTGACTCTACCCATCCCCCTTAACAAATCCGTGCAACAGTGCACAATTGCATCCTGCGTAGCAACAGAACAGCGGCACAGCAGGGAGGTTGCAGTGGCATAGCGGTTCAATGCTTTTGTCTGTTGCCACTTACACAGACGATCTCTGCGCCTCTCTGAGTGGTCCCTATCTAATTTGTCGCATAGAGCACTCATGCACTGGGTCATGTCTGTCATCCCCTTTGCCATTGCCTGCATGCTCACTGTCATGTTGCCTATGCCCTGGTCGATGTTTGCCATCTTGCTATTCATACTGCGCACCTGCCTGTGAACTGCCAACATTGCCTTTGCCTGCAGGCGCTGTACCTTCACCATGTTGGCCTCAAGAACGTAGAAGACCCCTTCGCCATCCTGGCCTTCATCTCTCTGCCATGCCCTTCGGCCTCGGACACTGGACCGCTCAGCTCTTGGAGTAGTCTGCTGCCCAGCGTTGTCTGACACAGTTGGATTGACTGGCATGTCACCCTCCTCATCTTCCTCCTCTGATGTTTCAAGAATCCGGAGAGGGGGCACATCAAGCCTTCCCTGCACAGGTGACTGTGATGTTGGTGTGGAGGAAAGTGCTGCTGGTTCTGAGTCTTGAGTCACAAACAACAGAGGTGACTGGGGCTGTGGTGTTGTGGCTCGCTCAGGTGTAGTGGCTGCTTGCTCTGTGGTTTTCCCTTGCTGAACAGTGCTGTGATCTGCTCTCTCTCTTGTCTTCTCCCTCCTCTCTGTTGTCGGTGCCCTCTCCTCCCTCTCTTGTGATGTCTTGCGCGATGACTCTCCTGTGGACAGATATGGACATTGGGTCAGTGGTGTTGTTCACCTGTGTGTCATGATTAAATCACATTTCAATCACACATTTGCCTGGTCTACATCAGCTTCTGGAAGTAGTGTGTGGCATGCCTTGCTGAATTCTATGGTGACTGCATTGATGTACCTACCTATGACTATGTCTCCCATGATTCATTGCTGTTCATAAGTAAAACCTGTTCTGGAGTGTGATGCAGGCACACACAGTGGGGAAGGGGGACAGGGAAATGGGATGGGATTACTGTCCATGTTTCTTACCTTGTTTCCTTGCAGCTCTGGCAGAGCTGTCAGCGTCCCCAATGCCATGAATACTCTCCGGCTCCAGGGTGGATTCAACCAGCTCATCAAGTTCTGTCAGTCGTGGTGCACTGTTTTTTCCTCCACCTGTGGCTGCAGCTTCTTTTCTGTGTGCAGCAATTTTTTTCTTAGTGATGATACGCAGATCGTACCATCTTTTTTTGAGGTCATCTGTGTCCCTTTGGGTGACCCAAATGGCATTGACCTTGGCTTGGATGTCAAGCCAGGTAGTATGTTTCACAGACTCTGCAACATGCAGAGACTGTTTTCCAAAAATGTTGCTGTGGTGTTTAACCACCTCCTCAACTAGCACCTGCAGTTCTGCTGGGCTGAATTTGATCTTCCTCCTGCGCTCTGCTGCATCCTTCTGGCCATCCTGGGTCTCCATTCTGCTGCTCAGGTATGCTCAGATATGCTCAGGTAAGCCAGCTCCTCTGTCTTTCCTCCTGCTCTCCAAACTGTTCAGTTGCTCTGCACCTGCATGGATGTGGCCACTCCCAGGTAGTGGGGAGGGGTGCTTGGATCTGATTGGTTGGTTCCTCTGTACCTTTGTTGTGGGGTGCGGTGGTTGTTCCTGATTGGTTTACAGGCTCACATGTCTTTTTTTTCAAATTCCCGATTCGGTATTTACCGATTCGGTATTTACCGAATCGGTAAATACCGATTCGGTAAATCCCATTAATTCCTATGGGCCAGAAGGACCATAGGAATGAATGGGTATTTCCGAATCGATATTTTTCGATTCGGTAAATACCGAATCGGTAAATACCGATTTTGAAATCCGAGTGATACCGAATCGGTAAATTTTACCGATTTTGTACCTACATCCCGTTTTCTGATTCTGAACTACCGATTCGGTATGAGTCGGTATTTAAGAGTCGGAAAAAAGGATTTACCTACATCTGGCCCTAAGTGTGACTGCCATTTAAGAGGCTCTACTTTTTGTCTCCAGCAGCAGACAGATGAGCCACAGGTGCCTGCTCACACACTGTCATCTAAAAAACTGGACGGGGACTCCGGTTCATCACTGAACAAAAATAAAAAAATAAATCAAACAGCCAAAATGAGCAAAAAGAAAAAAACATTTGACAACACAAAATATATATATATATGTTTTAAACATTACTGTGAAGCGCGTTCATCAGTGCCAAAGAAGCAAAATGAAAAGTGAGACGCCAGAGTGGAGAAGAATGACAAAAATATGGGAAGAGGAAATCAAGTGAGGAAGAAAAGAAAGGTAGAGGAGAGAGGATAAGAGTTCTAGATATGCAGACAGATGGGGGGAGTGATGAAAGACAGTAGAGAAATGGAAGAAATAGTGAAAGATAGAGAGAAAGCTGGAAAGCAAAAGGGGAGACGAGGGAGGCAGAAAAGGGGTAGAGGATGAGGCGTAATGGCAGGCAAGAGGACTAGATAAAAGGCTGACATAACATTTTATCTGCCTCCTTTAGCACGATCCCTGGGGTATTCTTCTGAATCTGGGCTTGCGTCACTGACAGACATAAAAGGTCGATCCAGAATTCTCTTGTTTTTTTCATTGCTGATGAATATTATATATTGCAGCATATATCCAGACAAGTATACTCATGAATAACGGCGGTTCTAAGAAATCAAAATGTGTTGGAGCATAGAGCTCGTGATAGGTGATAAGGAATATTGAATACATTTTTGCAACAATGGAAAATTTGGCTTGGTGTGATATTTAGCAAACACTTCGAATCGTGTTTGCCCGGTTGTATTTTACAATATTCTAGCAGTCATTTTACAGTGAAGAATTTTCGAACCATTGATAGCGATTTTAACCAAAGCAAGATTTCATAAGGACTAAAGACGTGGCTACAACCTGTAAAGTGATGAAAACACTGTTGAAAGTCAGCGTTGTGTGGACTAGTATATGTGCCTGCCCAAAAGCAAATCAAAAAAGCTCACCTCGCTGAGAAATAGTAGTGTTGCCGATAGCGTGGGCAATGGCCAAGCCTTTAATGAATGAAAAAAAGGTTACTGTAGAACATCAAGAAATCATAGTTTTATTATGATAAAACGTCTAATATTATTAAAGGGTACCAGCTCACCACTCTAAACTATAGGCATCCTGTGGAATATTGCCTGCATGGTTCCTGTAGGCAAAAACTTACAATCAGTTACTAGCCCAAATTGTGGCCAGTATGTTGAGAAATAGATGTGGCTGATAGCCTGCTCACCAACTGTTGAAAGGTATCTGCGGTTTGTATTTCCCCACGATACATTGAAATTAAAATCGATCATGTGGTTCAAAAATTACTTATTGATTGTTACAGAAATGTTAGCCCTGTAATTATTTACATAAGCTGCATGAGCAGCACAACTCCTCCCAAATTCTTCTCTCCTCTGAACAGGTGCCCCCAATTTTGGAAATCCCGAGTGGAGCTGGTAATTACACACTTTAACCCTCTAGACCTTTAATGTACAATGCGTCTTCAATGGAAAGTCCACTTTATGCATTATTAATATGGATGCTAGTTAATGTGTCCCGAAAAACTGTGAGCTCCCCTCTTCTTCTCTCTTGGGCACAATGATTGATACAGGTGACATTTCAAATACACGTGCTGCCCCTCACCCAGTTAATAATTCTAGGTTGATCTTTTGAGTCCAATTAAACATCAACAAACCTTCCTTGTCAGTCCCATCTCCCTGGCTAATTTGTTAGTGAGAGATCTTTTGTGTCAGGCCTGTTGGGGTCTTGACATTGCTTGATCGACCCAAGACGCGCTGTGTAACACGATGGGCATGGGTGGAGCCTGCCGCGGTTGATGCCAGTAATACAAGCCTGGGGTGTGGCTTCTATATAAGCCATGCCCATTGTACGAATGCCTCTTGCTTTACTCATCAGAACATTTGTGTCTTGAGTCGTGGCTATTTAGGTCGCGCCTGAGCCAGCGCGCAAACACTGCTCTGGCGATCTGTTGTAGGTGGAATACGGAGGAGAAGTCCAGCCCATATTTTTCATTGGCTTGTGTCTTTGTCCTTCGTAAATGTGGGCGTTTGATTCCTTAATAGGCTTGTTAGTCCCTCCTTAGTATGGCCATGTCGTCATTTGTATACTTCCCTGGTTACTGCCCCTTTACTTGGTTATTACACAGTACGTGCACTTTTATTTCTTTATTCAACTTCTCCTACATTAGGTACTATGACATGCTTCGCTTACATTCAGTGCGACATGTCCGTTTTCAGTTTTGAAGCATGGACAATGGTAGCCGTTTGTTTGCGATGCAATAGGTCTCACATATATAAATGCGAGAATTATGGCATGAGTCCCGCTTCTGTTGCATGTAGACTTCTGCCCCCGTTCGCGTTTCGGAATTTTGTTTTTAATTCCCTAGGTATGTCAAAATAAAAATTCACCTGTGACATCCCCACCACCGCCCTCAACCACTCCACACACTTTCATCTCACCCACCCACACACGCAGAACACAGACATTTTCATTTTCTGCCAGAAGTGATTTATATCACCCTGGGGGGTCCTCAGAAGTTGACAATATTTTTGTTGTTGATTGGCTTAATTGTTGTGCTGAAATCTGTTTTACAGAAGGATTGTCAATGTAATTTCTATTGCGAATATAGAGAAAAATATTAGCAGAAATGTTATTGTTTTTATTTAATAAATAAATGGGCGTAATCATTTTATTTGAACATACTTAAAAAAATAAACTCTGCTCTGTGAGATAAGTTAGGAGTGTGTTGAGTTGTCGTAGTATGCTTAAGCTAACAACAAGTTGTTACCACCTGTTTTGACATTCGATGGACAGTTCCTACTTTTTGGGGAGAAAGTTATCATTCTTGTCAATTACGTTTAATTTCTTTTAAAAAAAGAGTGCGCTGCATGTACTTTAACCTGCTGCAGGAATTTCCATTACAACAGCAAAATATTTTTGTGTGTTCTGTCTTTGGCAGCTCACTTATATTTCACGTGTGCCCCAAATGCCCCGTATTTAGTCTGTAAGCACTATTTACTTTATTGAGTTTCTCTTACTGCAAGCCAGACCTGCGCTGCTTCAGCTGAAACCGCCTGTGTTTTTTTAAGCAGCACGGCGGCCCCCGTAACATGGGCACCTGCTTTCAATCACTTTAACCCGGCATTATGTCGTGTAGGTTTCAACACCCCCTCCAAGTAAAATGGATTTAGAAATGATTAGCAAATTAAGTCACATGAATTCCCGATAGCAAATAAACCAGTGCCAATAGGCTGCAGAATGCAACATCACATCTGTGTTACATGTCCTGTACTAAAGCTACCTGCAGGTTGTTTTCAAAAGCCTATTTTATTAACAACAACAACATCACAAACAATACTTCGCCCACCAATACCACCACCACCACCACCACCAACACCACCACCAATACCACCAACACCACCACCAATATCACCTCGTCCCACAATACCACCACCACCAACAATACTAATACCACCACCACCAATACAACCTCCACCACCAAAAATACCACCAATTCCACCCCCACCAATACCACCACCACCAATACCACCACCTCCACCAATACCACCACCACCAATGCTACCACCACCAATACCACCACCTTCACCACCACCAATACCACCACCAATGCCATCAATACCAATACCACCACACCAATAGCACCTTTGCCACCACCCATACCATCATTACTACCACCACCTGTACCACCACCACCACCAATACCACCACAATACCACCACCACCAATACCACTGAGACCACAACCAATACCACCACCATCATCACCACCAATACCTCCAATATTACTACCACCAAATACCACCACCACCAATACCACCACCAATAGCATCACCACCACCAATACCACCACCACCAATGCCACCACCACCACCAACACCAATACCACCCCCCCAATGCCACCACCAATACCAATACCACCACCACCAATACCACAACCACCAATACCAGCACCACCAACACCACCACCAACACCACCACCACCAATACCACCATCACCAACACCACCACCAACACCACCACCAAATACCACCAAAACCACAACCAATACCATCACCACCACCAATACCACCACTACCAAAACCACCACCACCACCAATACCAATACCAATTCCACCACCACAATACCATCACAAATACCACCACCACCACCAATACCACCACTAATACCACCACAACCAATACCAATAGCACCACCAATAAAAATTCCACCACCACCAATGCCACCACCACCAATACCAATACCACCACAAATACCAATACCACCACCCATAGCACCACCAATACCACCACCACCAATAACACCACTAATACACCACCAATACCACCACCACTACCAATACCACCACTCCCACCACCACCAATACCGCCAGCATCAATACCACCAATACCAATACCACCACCACCAATACTGCCACCACCACCAATACCACCACCAATAACACTACCAGCACTAACATCACAACCACCAGTACCACCATGACTAATACCACCAATATCACCACCAATACCACCACCAATACCAATACCACTACCACCAATACCAATACCACCACCAACACCACCAATAGCACCTCCAATACCAATAACTCCACCAATACCAATGAAAACTAATACCACCACCACCAATACCACCACCACCAACAATATCACCACCACCAATACCTCCACCACAACCTATACCACCACCACTACCACCACCACCAATACCACCACCACCAATCCCACCACTACCATCACTACCACCAATACAAACACTACCACCACCAATACCAGCACTACCACCACCACAAATACCACCCGCAATACCAATACCACCACTACCACCACCACCAATAGCACCACCAGCAATACCAATACCACCACCACCAATACTACCACCAATACCATGAATACCACCACCACCACCAATACCACCCCTAATACCACCACCGCCGATACCACCACCACCAATAACACCAATACCATCACCAATACCAAACAATGCCACCACCACCAATATCACCACCACCACCAATACCACATATCCCAATACCACCACCACCAATACCAATACCACCACCAATACCAACACCATCAATGCAATGACTAATATCAATACAATCACAACCACCAATACCACCACCACCACCACCTATACCATCAAGAATACCACCAATTTCACCACCACCAATACCACTACCACCTATACCACCAATACCAATACCACCACCACCAATATCAATGCCACCACAAATACCAACACCACCACCACCAATACCACCACCAATACCACTACCCCCTCCGATACCACCACCACAACCACCACCACCAATACATCACCACCAATACCAATACCACCACTAATACCAATACCACCACCAATACCAATACCACCACCACCAATGCCAACACTACCTATTCCACCACCACCAATACCACACCACCACCAATGCCACCACCACCACCACCAAAACCACCACCACCAAAACCACCACCACCAATACTAATAGCATACCAATACAACCACCAATACCACCAATAACACCACCAATACCACCACCACCAATACCAATAAATACCACCACCACCAATACCACCACTTCCGCCAATACCACCAATACCACCACCAATACCACCACTAATACCACCACAACCAGCCATACCATCACTACTACCACCATCAATACCATCAGCATCAATACCACCAGCACCAATATAAATACCACCACTAATAACACCACCACTAATACAAATACCCCTACCACCAATATCCCCACCAATGCCACCACCACCACCACTAACACCACCAATACCACCACCACCACCACCAATACCACCACTAATACCACCACCACCAATACCAACAATACCATCACCAAAACCACCAATACCACCAACACCACCACCACCAATACCACCACCACCACCAATACCGCTACCACCAATACCAATACCACCACCAATACCACCACCACCACCACGAATACCAATACCACCACCACCAATACTCCCACCAACACCACCACCACCAATACCACCTCTACCACTACCACCACCACCACCACCAATACCACCACCTCCAATTCCACCAATACTAATAACTCCACCAATACCACCATCACAACAAATACTACCACCTACACCACCACAAATACCACCACCACAAATACCACAACCACCATCAATACCACAGACTCCACCACCACCAAGACCACTATCTCCTCCACCAATACTACCACCACCAATACCACCAGCAATACCACCAATACCACACCACCACCACCAATACCATCACCACCAATACCAAAACCATCACCACCAATACTAATAGCACCAGCAATACCAATGCCACCACCAATACCACCCCCACCAATACCACCACCACCAATACTACCACCACCAATACCAATACCACCACCAACACCAACACCGCCAATAGCACCTCCAATACCAATAACTCCACCAATACCAATGAAAACTAATACCACCACCACCAATACCACCACCACCAACAATATCACCACCACCAATACCTCCACCACAACCTATACCACCCCCACTACCACCACCACCAATACCACCACCACCAATCCCACCACTACCATCACTACCACCAATACAAACACTACCACCACCAATACCAGCACTACCACCACCACAAATACCACCCGCAATACCAATACCACCACTACCACCACCACCAATAGCACCACCAGCAATACCAATACCACCACCACCAATACTACCACCAATACCATGAATACCACCACCACCACCAATACCACCCCTAATACCACCACCGCCGATACCACCACCACCAATAACACCAATACCATCACCAATACCAAACAATGCCACCACCACCAATATCACCACCACCACCAATACCACATATCCCAATACCACCACCACCAATACCAATACCACCACCAATACCAACACCATCAATGCAATGACTAATACCAATACAATCACAACCACCAATACCACCACCACCACCACCTATACCATCAAGAATACCACCAATTTCACCACCACCAATACCACTACCACCTATACCACCAATACCAATACCACCACCACCAATATCAATGCCACCACAAATACCAACACCACCACCACCAATACCACCACCAATACCACCACCAATACCACTACCCCCTCCGATACCACCACCACAACCACCACCACCAATACATCACCACCAATACCAATACCACCACTAATACCAATACCACCACCAATACCAATACCACCACCACCAATGCCAACACCACCTATTCCACCACCACCAATACCACACCGCCACCAATGCCACCACCACCACCACCAAAACCACCACCACCAAAACCACCAGCACCAATACTAATAGCATACCAATACAACCACCAATACCACCAATAACACCACCAATACCACCACCACCAATACCAATAAATACCACCACCACCAATACCACCACTTCCGCCAATACCAATACCACCAATACCACCACCAATACCACCACTAATACCACCACCACCAGCCATACCATCACTACTACCACCATCAATACCATCAGCATCAATACCACAAGCACCAATATAAATACCACCACTAATAACACCACCACTAATACAAATACCCCTACCACCAATATCACCACCAATGCCACCACCACCACCACTAACACCACCAATACCACCACCACCACCACCAATACCACCACTAATACCACCACCACCAATACCAACAATACCATCACCAAAACCACCAATACCACCAACACCACCACCACCAATACCACCACCACCACCAATACCGCTACCACCAATACCAATACCACCACCAATACCACCACCACCACCACCACCAATACCAATACCACCACCACCAATACTCCCACCAACACCACCACCACCAATACCACCTCTACCACTACCACCACCACCACCACCACCAATACCACCACCTCCAATTCCACCAATACTAATAACTCCACCAATACCACCATCACAATAAATACTACCACCTACACCACCCCCAATACCACCACCACAAATACCACAACCACCATCAATACCACAGACTCCACCACCACCAAGACCACTATCTCCTCCACCAATACTACCACCACCAATACCACCAGCAATACCACCAATACCACACCACCACCACCAATACCATCACCACCAATACCAAAACCATCACCACCAATACTAATAGCACCAGCAATACCAATGCCACCACCAATACCACCCCCACCAATACCACCACCACCAATACTACCACCACCAATACCAATTCCACCACCACAATACCAATAAATATCACTACCACCAATACCACCACTACCACCAATACTACCACCACCAATACCTATCCCACCACCAATACAACCCCCATCACCAATTCCACCAGCAATACAACCACCAATACCACCACTAATACCACCACCAATACCACCGCTACCACCACCACCAATACCACCGGCATCAATACCACCAGCACCAATATGAATACCACCACCACCACCAATAGCACCACCACTAATACCAATACCACCACCACCAATACCCCAACCAATATCACCACAAATACCAATACCACCACCACCACTGATACCACCAATAACACCACCACCACTAATACCACCACCAATACCACCACCACCACCAATACCACCAAAACCACCAATACCACCACCACCACCAATACCTCCACCATCACCACCTCCACTGCACAAACTACCACCACCACCAATACCAATACCACTACCACCAATACCACCACCAATACCACTACCACCACTACCAATACCACCACCACCAATAACACCACCACCAATAACACCTCCACCACTACCACCACTGCCACCAATACCACCACCTCCAGTACCACCAATACTAATACCACCACCAATACCACCACCACCAATACCACCACCTACACCACCACCAATACCACCACCACCATCAATACCATGACTTCCACCACCACCAAGAACACTACTTCCACCACTACCACCAATACCACCACCACCAATATCACCACACCAGCAATACCACCAATACCAATATCACCACCACCAATACCAATACCACTACCACCAATATCACCACCAATACCACCACCACCAATACCACCACAATACCAACACCTCCACCACCACAAATACTACCACCAATACCGCCAGCACCACCAATATCACGACCTCCAATACCACCACCACCAATACCATGGCCAAAACCACCCCCACCAACAGCACCACCACCAATAGCACCACCACCAATACACCACCAAAACCACTACCAATACCACCAGCAATACCACCACTACCAATACCACCACCACCAATACAAATACCACTGCCAATACCAATATTACCACCAATACCACCACCACCAATACCACCACCACCAATACTACCACCACCAATACCACCTGCACCACCAATACCACCACCACCAATACCAATACTACCACCACCAATACCACCACCAATACCCCCACCAATACCATCACTATTATCACCACCACCAATACCACCACCATCAACAATATCACCACTACCAATACCACCACCAACACTAATACCCCCAATCCCCCCACTACCACCACCACCAATACCACTACTACCACTAACATCGCCAATACCACTACTACCACCACTACCACCACCAACAATACCACCACCACCAATACCAATACCACCACCACCAATACCACCACCAATACCAACACCACCAATACCACCACTACCACCAATACCACCACCAGCACCAATAGCACCATCACAATACCACTACCAATACCACAAACACCAGTACCACCAACACCACCACGAATACCACCACTGCCAATACCACCACCACCACCAATACCACCACCACCAATACCACCACCAGCAATACCGCCACCACCAATACCAACACCACCACCACCAATACAATCACAAATACCACCTCCACCAATACCACCAATGCCACTTCCACCACTACCATTAATACCAAAAATATCCCCACCACCACCAATACTACTACCAATACCATCACCGCCAATACCACCTATACCACCACCAATACCAATACCAGTACCAATAGTACCACCACCAAAATCAACACCAATACTAATACCACCACCTCCAATACCACCAGCAAAACCAACACCACCAATACCAAAGTCACCACCACTACCACCACCAATACTGCCACCACCGCTAATACATCACCACCAATACCACCACCACCACCACCATTACCACCACCAATTACACCAACATCAATACCACCACCAATACCAGTACCACCACCACCAATACCACCACCACTACCATTACCACCACCACCAATACCACCAATTCCACCCCCAATAATACCACCAATGCCAACCCCACCAATACCACCAATACTACCATCACAAATACGACCACCACCAATATCACCAATACCACCACCACCATCAATACCACCGATACCACCACCATCAATACCAATACCACCACTACCAATACCAATACCACCACCTCAATGTCTCTCACTCACTAATAATAGCAGGGGCACTGTACGAGGCCGGAGCTGCAGACGAAACCATCTCTTCTTCCCTCCATGCCAGCCATAAAGTACAGCACACCCTGCACAAGGAGGTGAACCCTGGGCCCTAATACAGCTCAAGTGTTTTTTATTAGGCCAAAGATAGCAATGGCATTACGCTACACCACATTGCACACTTAAATCATGGAGAGGGCATGAAATAGCCCCCCCTCCCCTCCCACTCTTCCTCCTGAGCCATGACAGTGTAATCACAGAGCGAAAAGTGTTGGAGGGCTTTGTTAGTATTTATCGCTCGGGTCACATGTAACTCTCTCTTCACACTTTATGTCTGTGTAATTTACAACACTTACACATCTTCTTCACTTCCCTATTTACCACTACTTTGAAACCATCACAGGCTGGTTCCTTCCTCTGATATTTACAATCTTATAAGCGGAATAGAAGGTCCTTTATTGCAATGCAATAGGTCTCACATTTTGGAGAGTCTAAGCTTTTAGTATTGTAAATTACAATGCTTTTTAATTATGTTTTAAACCCAAAACATAAATAAAAGGTATTGCCATTTACGATGCCAATAGCTCAAACTCATGTGAATGCGACACTTATTGCAGTACAAATGCTTGTTGAGATTTCTGTTCCCTCGCAGGCATCAGTTTTCTGAGGAGTCTGTTCCCTCACCAACATCAGTACTTCATACATTTCCTGTTTCCCCACAAGCATCAGTTGGGCATTTCTGCAACAAAGATAAAGAAGCACTGGTTAGAGGAGGTAGCGAGTTAGCGCGTTTGTGCCACAAATGCTCTATATACATATCTGGAATTCTGTGCGCTATCCCTGCCAAAAGGGTTAGTGCTGTGTGCTTAATTACCCTGAAGAATGCTTTTGAAATCAGCAAATACCCGAGTAAAAATGTCAGATTAATAATAATCCGGAGTTGTGATAATGAGTTCTCTGTAATGTTTGAGCCCAAATTCCAGTGCATTATTATTTGAATACCGCTTGTGTCAAACCTTATTTGAATTACAAAATAAGATTGTTCAGTGAATGTGATGTTAACATTCACGATATTCTAAAGAGTATGAGTGTGGAGGTGCATGAATAAGGTTCAGTGTTCTATTGTTACCAGTGGGGAATTGTGCCAGCCATAAGAATGTATTCGTTTTATGTATGTACATTATTCTTTGCATATTAGACATCATTACAGATTGTATCTACATAGGAACCCCAAACTTCAGGATCAGATTTGGTGCCAAGACGTAATTGCCACCTTATAAAAGAAACCTTTTACAGAATTACAGCCCTGTTATGTAATATATACTTCTACCCATGATACACACATTAAATAGGACTCAAGAAAAACACATACATTTATATTTCTATCTTGAATGCCATCGTAGCACACGCAAGAGAGAGGGAGCATCGAAGGTGGGAAAGGATACCCACCAGATATCAAATCAGCTGTAGTGGAGGAAGTATACAATGATAATTAATAGTGGATATAATACAGATTACTTCTCTTAGGTATAAGACCATTCTCTACCTTCTCCTTACAGAAGGATCAAGAAAGCAGGAAAGTTCAGCAGTCCAGAACGGTATTCCAGTGTCTGAAAAATCTCTCGCTGTGTGTCCCGCTCTCTCGTGACAGCCCATTCCCTTTTCCCCCTGGGGCCTTAGGAATGGCTGAGTTTATTTTTATTCTGGGTTCTGCTATCGGGGAGGAGTTAGGAACGAGCTTCTGGACAGTACCTCAGGTAGTGAGAAACCCTTGATTGACATTTTGTGTCCATCGAGTATACTGATCACAGTGTCACTTTTGCTGTGTGTTAGAAATGGGGGTCTCTAGTTGGCAAGGGTTTGCACCTTTGTCCAAGTAGGGACTCTTCTTCCTAGTCAGGGTAAGGGGGATACACTTTTAAACTAACCCCTACTCACCCTCTTGGTAGCTTACCACAAGCAGACAGGCTTATCTCAGAGGCAATGTGTAAAGCATTTGTGCATCCATACAGTAATACAGTGCAGCGTTTGGGGCTACCGCAATACTGAACATGACAGAGTCTAACAATTCCAGCCAACCATGTCGTTACGGGTCAGATAAAGCATCAACAGACTCAGAGACAGTACCTTTCTTGTTGCCGCTAATGCGCCATTGCAAGTTGGTTGTGGCAACAGTCGCGGTGTGAGATGGAAGCATGGCAGCATGTAGTGTCCTCACGGCTCAGTGCAGGCAGCGTCTCATTGACAGAGTCAGTGAGACCAAGGTTTGGGCTGCAGTGCGAGACGGTGCTCGATGTGGTGCTGGCAGGTCATGATGCGGCGATGGAGCCAGTTGATGTTTGACTTGGGCAACGACCGAGTCGGTGATGTCTGTGCAGCGTGTGTAGCGCAGCGGTGCAGCATGTCGTGCCCACAGGACTTGGTGCAAGCAGCAGTTCGCTGACAGGAGTCAGTGAAACCAGGGTTGCATTGCGAGCAAGGCAGTGCTCTCTGCGGTGCTTTCAGGCCACGGATCCTCCGATGGACTCAGGACTGAGGCTGCTGCTCTTTTCTTCTGTGGCGACTGGAATCAGCGGAACCAAAGACTGTGCCTAGAAGGATGGTGAGGTGTTTGCTGTTCCTGAGACCTCTGGAACAGGGGGCAAGCTCCACCACAAGCCCCCGGAGACACGTTACAAGCAGGATACACAGAAAGTTCCTCTCCTTGGCAGAAACAGCCACTGCAGGCCAACCCCAGACAGCACACAGCAAATGGGCAGTACTCCTCCTTCAGTTTCTTCCAGTTCTACTCCTGGCAGAGGTTCCTCTTGATTTCCAGAAGTAGTCTAAAGTTATGGGGTCTGGGCCCCAATATTTATACAGCAAAATCATGTGTTCTCTGGTGGCATAGAAGCCCTGTGCCCAGTCAAAACCAGTTCTGTTCTCTCTGGCATAGCTCTCAGGTAGAAGGTGGATACAGCATTGTGTAAGGCAGACCAAGCCCATTCAGGTGAAAGGAATCTTCTCCCCCTACTCTAAATGCAGCCCAGGTCTATTCAGCCCATCCCTGACTCATTATGGATAGGTAGGAGACTCCTACCCCCCCCCCCCCAAACAATGGCTGTCTGAACAGAATACATACCCCCAGACCCTCTCACTCCCAAACCAGACAGTCAATACACAACGTAGCCAAGGCAGACTGAATGGCTAAGCAAGGGAACACCTACTTTCTAAAAGTGGTATTTTCAAACCCAGAATGTAAAAATCACCCTCACTTAAAGATGCATCTTAACATTCTTAGTTCAGGCATACTAAACTTTATTTTCCTATCTTGTTCACCTGGGCAGTTGTGCTTATAAGAGGTTATAAGCAAACTCCCCATGCTATCCTATGGGACAGATAGCCTTACAATAGTGAAAGACGAATTTGGTAGTATTTCACCATCAGGATATGCCACACACGCCAGGCCATGTCCTACCTTTCACATACACTGCACCATGCCCACAAAAGGTACCTTGGGCCTACCTTAGGGGTGATTACCATGTTAGAAAAGGGAAGGGTAGGGCCTGGTAAGTGGGTGCACTTGCCAAGTAGACATGGCAGTACCAAACTGGGCACTGCCTCTCGGCGGCTGCCCATCTCTCAAAACCTCACAGAGATCTCATTGGAGCATAACTGCTTAATTATGATGTATATTATTTTGATTATTCTTGCTTTAAAAACGATGAATGGAAACTAATCGCACAATATGCTATATACACCTTTCACGCTTGTAATTTACCCTTCCTGATGATCCTAGCATTTATTCATGGATTGAAACGTCGTCGGCTTGTTTAAACAGTGTGCACGTTAAACAAATCTGTTAAAACAAGTGTAATAACTGTTTATTTAAAAGCTTGCCCATATCATCGGTATTGGCCATAAGCTACTATTGTTTTGCCTGAAATGTGTCTGTTCAACTGTAATTGTTTTGTGTTTTTTTAGGACGCAGGACTGTGTCCCACTCTATTACTGTGCGTTTGATCTTTACAAATTGTCTTATTAAATCAGGTGTCCGGCTGGACATCACTAATATAGCACTGATTTTAGTCTATATTTATTGTCATTGAATTGTTTGTTTGAAGGCCGTTTGTTCTCCATAACTAATTGATACCCAGGGTCCTTCCTACCTTTCGGGTTCTCTTGTTTGAATTAAATATATTTACACCTATCAGAACATAGTTCTGAGTTGTTATTTTCCGTAAGTGCCTTGTGTCCAAGTTGCTGAATAAATTGTTTCTGGTGCTTTTATATTAATTACTAAGAAAAGTGTCAACTTCAGTGATTCATACTATGACTTTGGTGTTTTCCCCAGCTTTGGTCTGCTGTGGCTACAAAGGGCTTTTCTTTCTTACACATGTAGTCATATTAGGTATGGTTGCGGTGTAAATGGACTGGTTAATACTGTTCAGCTCCCACTTGAAGTGTTGATTGTTCAATGTGCAGCTCTCCAAACCAACAAAGAAGAATTTTCAAAGAGCAGCTAATTTGCTGTCAATGTTGCTAAAATGCTTCTCCATAGCCGAACTGTGCTGTGAGTTTATATATATACCAACCTATAAAAGTTTCATGCCCATCTTTCTGGACCTTGCTGTGACTCAGGAGAAAGTGCTCCTGAATCACAACACAAGAGTTTGCCACAAGCAGGACATCAGCCGGTCATAATTTGTAGCCACGAGAATAGACTCGTGTGAAGATTCATTAATGAAAGCCAGTATTTTTATCCTACTAATGAGATCAATTTCAAGCTGTGCTCATGACCCACAATGCTGTCAACTGCTACAGGCTGCCCTCCTGGATCCATGCTTCACATTCTAAGCTGGTCACAAACACCAGGGATGACAGAGGAGCTCCTGATGCAGCAGTTGCACCACAGAGACTTAAGCCCCATTAGTGGCCAGCCTCCCAGTTGGTTGATTCTTTAAAGGATCTGACTGGTCATCCTCACAGCCAGCTTATTTGCTTTGTTCATTGAGCGGATGTATCAGGAAGGGGTGATCGGTGGGCTTGAAGAAGTCAGCTGCATGGAGCACACTGCCCTCTCCAGATAAAAGCAATTGATCTACAAAGACAACACTTTCCAGCAAATTCTAGACCACTACAATCAGGCCCTAAATCTTACCATTCTCCTTGTCGTCTGCGTTCCCATTTGCCCACTGATTCGAAAGGGATGTCACTATATTCCCAATCTTTTTTGAATGGGAACAACAATGCACTCCCATATGCACTTAATTCCTAAATCCAATAATTACACTACTCCTGTCACTTATGTGGGCCAACTTAAATCCTTTCCCAATCGAGACGTTCTGCCCCATTCAATCAGGACATTTGTATAGCGCGCTACTCACCCGGAAGGGTCTCAAGGCGCTGGGGGAGAAGGGTCCGTTACTGCTCGAACAGCCAGGTCTTGAGTTGCTTCCTGAAGGAGAGATGGTCCTGGGTCAGTCGAAGGTGGATGGGCAGGGAGTTCCATGTCTTGGCTGCCAGGTAGGAGAAGGATCTTCCTCCGGCGGTGGCTCTGCGGAAGCGTGGTACGGCGGCGAGGGCGAGGCTGGTCGATCGTAGCTGGCGGGTGGGTGTGTAGAAGGTCAGGCGGTTGTTGAGGTACTTGGGGCCCAGGTCGTGGAGAGCCTTGTGTGCGTGGGTGAGGAGCCTGAAAGTGATCCTCTTGCTGACTGGGAGCCAGTGTAGGTCTCTCAGGTGGCCGGAGATGTGGCTGTGTCGGGCGATGTCCAGGACGAGTCGTGCGGAGGCGTTCTGGATAAGTTGGAGTCTTTTCTGAAGTTTGGCTGTGGTTCCGGCGTAGAGGGTGTTCCCGTAGTCCATTCGGCTGGTGACGAGTGCCTGGGTGACCGGATTCCTGGTTTCCATGGGGATCCATCGGAAGATCTTACGGAGCATGCGCAGGGTGTTGAAGCACGATGAAGAGACGGCGTTGACTTGTCTGGTCATCGAGAGGGAGGAGTCCAGGATGAAGCCCAGGTTGCGTGCGTGGTCTGTTGGCTTGGGAGTGGTGCCCAGGGCAGGGGGCCGCCAGGAGTCGTCCCAGGCGGAGGGCGTTGATCCCAGGATGAGGACTTCAGTCTTGTCTGAGTTCAGTTTCAGGCGGCTGTTCTTCAACCACTCGGCGACGTCTTTCATCCCTTCGTGAAGGCTGGTCCTGGCGGTGGCGGGGTTGTTGGTGAGGGAGAGTATTAGCTGGGTGCCGTCGGCGTAGGAGATGATGTTGAGGTTTTGTTGGCGTGCGATGGCTGCGAGGGGGCTCATGTAGACGTTGAAGAGGGTTGGGCTGAGTGATGATCCTTGTGGTACGCCGCAGATGACTTCGGTGGCCTTGGATCTGAACGGGGGGAGGCGGACTCTCTGGGTTCTTCCGGCGAGGAACGAGATGATCCACTCCAGTGCCTTCTCTTGGATTCCGATGTTGCTGAGGCGCTGTACTAGGGTGCGGTGGCAGACAGTGTCGAACGCTGCAGAGAGGACCAAGAGGATGAGGGCCGCTGTTTCCCCATTGTCGAGCAGGGATCTGATGTCATCAGTGGCTGCGATCAGGGCGGTCTCGGTGCTGTGGTTGGCTCGGAAACCGGACTGCGAGGGGTCGAGGGATCCGTTTGTCTCGAGAAAGGCGGCGAGCTGTCTGTTGACGGTCTTCTCGATGACTTTGGCAGGAAAAGGGAGGAGCGAGATAGGGCGGAAGTTCTTGAGGTCGGTGGGATCCGCTGTTGGTTTCTTCAGGAGGGCGCTGAGCTCGGCGTGCTTCCAGCTCTCCGGGAAGATGGCGGTGTGGAAGGAGGTGTTGATGATGTCCCGGAGTTGGGGTGCGATGATGGAGTCGGCCTTATTGAAGACGTGGTGGGGGCACGGGTTGGATGGTGATCCGGAGTGGATGGTGTTCATCGTGTGGGTGGTGTCTTCGGTGCTGACCGGGGTCCAGGCGCAGAGGGTGGTGGTGTGGGGCGTTGGTTCGGCGGTTGGGTGCGTGGTTGGTGCGCCGAAGCTGTTGTGTATTTCGGCGATCTTGCGGTGGAAGAACGAGGCGAGTGAGTCGCAGAGGTCTTGCGAAGGAGTGATGTTGTTGTTCCCGGCGCTGGGGTTGGAGAGCTCTTTGATGATGCTGAAGAGTTCCTTGCTGTTGTGGGCGTTGTTGTCCAGTCGTTCTTTGAATGCTGTCTTCTTAGTGGTGTGGATCAGCTGGTGGTGTTTGCGGGTGGCGTGCTTGAGGGTAGTCATGTTGTCTATGGTCTGGTCGTGGCGCCAGGCTTTCTCGAGGGTGCGGCAGTTCTTCTTGGAGTCCTTGAGTTCGTTGGTGAACCAGGAGGCTTTCTTGCTGCCGGGTCTGCTGGGAGGGTTCTTCAGTGGTGCGAGGTCGTCGGCGCAGGCGGTCAGCCACTGTGTGAGGTTGCTGGCTGCTTCGTTGGGGTCCGTTGTGCTGGCGGGAGTGTCCTGGCTGAGGGAGGTGGTGAGCTGCTCGGCGGTGATCTTGCTCCAGCTCCGGCGAGGAACCTGTTGCAGGTGGTGGTGAGTCGTGGTTCTTCTGAAGCTGAAGTGGACGCAGCTGTGGTCAGACCAATGAAGTCCGGTGGAGTGGCTGAAGGAGATGTGCTTGCTGGATGAGAAGACGGGTCAAGCGTGTGGCCGGCGTAGTGGGTGGGGGTGTTCACCAGTTGCTTGAGTCCGAGGTTGGCGAGGTTGTCCAGCAGGGCGGTGGTGTTGCAGTCCTTGTTGTTCTCCAGGTGGAAGTTGTAGTCAGCGGAGGAGAGGGCGTGTGGGCTGATGAAGTCTGCGATGTCTTCGCTGAATTGTGTGCGTGGTCCCGGGGGTCTGTAGATGAGGGTGCCTCTGAGGGTCGTCTTGGGGTCGGTGTGTATCTGGAAGTGGAGGTGTTCGGCGGCGGTGAAGGTGTCGTCGGAGTTGGTCGTGATGCGGATGGTGTTCTTGTGTACGAGGGCGATGCCTCCTCCAGTCTGGTTTATGCGGTCCTTCCGGGTGATCTTGTTTCCGTCCGGGATGGCTATGGCGCTGAGGAGACGTTCATCCAGATTTCTGTGAGGAAGGCGACGTTTGGTGCTGTTGTGTCGATCAGGTTCCCGAGTTCGACGGCGTGTCTGTGGACAGAGCGGGTGTTGAGCAGGATACACTTGAGGTGGTTGTTGCTGGTGCTCGGCTTGGCGGGTGTGGTGCAGGTCCGGAGGCAGGTGAACTTGCAGGCTTGGCAGGTGAAGGGTCCGTGGGTGCACTTCGGGGTTGCTCAGTAGCAGGAGGGGTTCCGGTCGGGTTTGAGTGCGTTGAGGGCGGCGGCGTTGTAGGTCCGTCATGTGGGCTGGCATCTTCGGGGGCCAGGGGTCCTGGCGCTGGGCGTGGTCCAGGCGCGGACGGGCGCAGACGGGCTTGCCTTTGGCGCGCCTTCGGCGCACAATCGGCCCGCCCGCTGCGTGCGGTCGCTCCAAGGGCATCATAAGAAGGAGCCAGGAGGGAGGAGCAGCTGGGTGGCGGGAGCGGGGCGGCGAATGGGCTGGCGAGGGGCGGGGCCACAGGGAGGCAGCTTGGGGAAGAGTCTGGGGGGGAGCGGGCGGCTCAGCGGCAGCTGGGTCATCCGAGCAGGGCAAAAACGAAGTTCCAAAAGTGATCCTGGCGGCAGAGGAGCGTGGGGTCGACCTAGCCCGGGGACAGGCTCAGCGGTCGCTCCCTAGTCCTGGTGCGTGGTCCCTTAAGAAGGAGCCGAGAGGGAAGAGCAGCTGGGTGGCAGGAGCGGGGCGGCGAATGGGCTGGCGGGGGGCGGGGCCGCAGGGAGGCTGCGGCGGAAAGAGTCTGGGGGGAGCGTGCGGCTCAGCGGCAGCTGGGTCGTCCGAGCAGGGCAAAAATTAAGTTCCAAAAGTGTTCCTGGCAGCAGAGGAGCGTGGGGGCGACCTAGCCTGGGGACAGGCTCAGCGGTCGCCATCATCTAGCTTCAACTGTCCATAGAATAGTGTGTGAGGTTGGATATGTCAGTATTATCTGGAAAGCAGTGAATACAATGATACTACACCAAAACATATAGAACCCATATTTTCCTCATCCTGATCAAAACTGATATTGCTAGAACCATTATTCCATCTGGTGAATTGTTCACACATAGTGGTGTTTTCTGCCCAAACTGTGTCTTTGTGGCAATCGAGCAATATGTGGAGCTACCCACATACTGCCTCATTCATGCTATCCTGTGGGCCCATCATCAGAGAATCAATCACACCACTTTTTGGCTATCATAAAAGAAAGAAAAGAGGCATTTCAGAAACTGCACGATTCATAACCATCACAATGCCAATATATGGGATATAAAGTGATACCAAAGGTGATGATGGAGATATAGGCTCATCTATCAAAAAGATGTGACGAGTTTCTGAAGTGCTGGATATAGTCGCTAATTCAAATGAGAATACTCTTGAGCTCATATCCTAATTATCTGTGCACAGGTATGCTATTTTACTGAACAGGATGGCTCCTAACTTTGTGGCAAAATTAATATTTGCACCATTATTGGCAGTAAATGCTATACTGATATTCCTGTGTATATCCTGTTGAGGTAATAGGGGATGGGATCCTAGATTGTTAATATATAAAATGATACCCCCTACACCATAGATTTGTGTAATGATTCTATACGTCACGTGATTATTGCGTGCCCGTTCCAACCAACTTCCTTTGTAGTATTATGCATAGCCTTCTTTACATATATCCTCACAATTTTATAACTGACATAACATTGACATCAAGACAAACCAGCACACGTGTAACATGCAAGGGGTTTAAACAATAACAATAACTTATGTACTCCTAAGACTCTTTCCAGTGATCTGTTTTAGTGTGTACATAAATGTAAATTCTTCCGACAATACAAAACTTCTTCACGTAACTAATCCTTCAAATCAAAACAATGGAAACCCTCACGTGAATGACAAAACTTATAACCACATATATATTTACATACACATATGCACTTATTCCATAGTGCTACTGTTCTCGTCAATGATAAGTATACAACAAATATCCTTGCGCTTCTGGAATCAACATACGAGATTGCCCAACAAACAAAACTGCCCAACGTGTAAAGTGCTCATCATCAGATAAAGATTATTGATTTTGTATCAATGGGGATATATTCTTTTCCTCCAAGTGTTTATTTCTCTAGATATCGCGTGGCCCTGTGTGATTGGGGCACATATATTCCTCCAATGTTCCAAAATATAGAAGATATGGATCCTCCCAACAAAAGGTGTTTTTTTTCTACTTTGTGCAGGTATGGGTGCCCTCTGGCTACTCAAAGTTGGCTCTAGGCTTGTTCGACCATTGTCACACACCAGGTACTTACTTCAGGGGAACCGCGTTTCTCCAATATGTTGTGGATGTAAAAGCACCTTCTGCAGCTACTTTGCCATCAGCAATTTCCAGGCAACACTAAAAATGTCTAGATAACTATAATGATTAATGGGTCTGCTGCAGAGAGTTTGGAGTTTTGTCTAGTGGAAATTTTGATTCATCATAATGTAGCACGGAGGGTTAATATGCAGGCGCGGTCTGTGCAGGTAAGAGCAGTGGGGCAGGGTGAGGGGGAGTCGACAGATGACGGCGAGGGAATCAAATAAAAAAAAAACCACTGACCTTTTGCTCAGCGCATCACCGAGTTAGCGATGAAGCGAGCGCAAGGCAACCCTATGCCCTGCTCTTACATATACAGTCCGCACCTGTTAATATGCCTATTGCAAAGAACTTGCACCATGCATATTACAGAAGTGCCTATACTATAAATAGTTCAGTGAGTTAATGCTCTTGTCACAGAGATCCTTTTCTTACTTGCCGCTTATATGTTAAAATCCTAATATAGAACAGTGTCCTATTAACTGTGATCAAAGAGCTGCATGCAGACTGCAAGGTATAGGTTAGAACATTAGATTTTCTTACCCAGTCTTTCATTGTCTTAATGTTGCAAAAAGGATACATTTGGTTAGAAATCAATTCATATTTGCAAAGACAACAATCAGCAGTGATGTTACGTTTTTAAATTCTGAGTGTGTGCTTCCTCAGACCAAGCACTCTTAAACTATACTGCCTACCAGTCTAGATGACATGTGACTCCTACACTTTGTAGTCCTCCATCTTATGTAACATTTACTATATACTGATTCACACATGTATGAGTCAATATCTAAGTGTAATGTGATGTAAAGTGATCTGACACCCTTCACTGGCATGAGTGGCGCTATAAAACAAAAGAAATGCATGTGAGAGAGTGAGTAGTTATGGAGAATTGAGGATCATTGTTAAATGGCCCAACGGCTACAGCGGTTGACCTCGAAGCATGGGAACCGGGTTCGAGTCTCAGCAGGGACGCTCATCTAACAAAAGGAATTTGTCCGTCTGTAACGTAACTAGTGCTCAAGTAAAGTGCTCTGATACCTTCAGGTGAGTTTGCTCTATATAAACTAAAAACAAAAAGTGGTAGGGAGAGGATCCATAGCGAAGGTAGTCATGGGTGGCGGCAACAAACATTGTCGCACCAGGCACCACCAGCGTTAAAGCTGGCTCTGTGGCCACTGTTATCTGCGTCACCGTGTTTCGACCTTGTGGGGGGGCCTATTGATTTAGTGAAAGTGTTCCTCAGGGTATTGTGCTTTAGGGACACTATGAAACACATAAAAGGTATCAGGATTACTTAATGTCATGTATATGAACAACAGTGTACCAACATCAAGTTAATTATCAGTGGGACCAAAACCCAACACATAACATATTTATATTATTTAGGAATCAGCCGATATGATGCCTATTTTTTGGTAGAATCGCCAAGACATCAAGAGAAGAAAATTCAAGGCCCCAAATTACCCAAATGACTCAACACCCAACGTGCTGAAACAAATATAGTGTGGGGTCTTACTTTGCTGATGGGGCTGTGTTCTCCTGCATGTGGCAAAGTTATGTATATCAATAGTCGAGGCATCAGAATTGGATTCTCTTTGGATTGAAGGGACATGCTCTCAAAATCCTTACTCCAGGCAGAAGTGCCAGATGCATGCAACGTGTTCCAACACAGAGTTAAAGGGATCACCCTACTGTGTGTCACAAAACAGACCAAAGTCAGGGAAGATCACTGCTCCTGTGTTGCCACCTGTGTGCTGCCACTCCCGTTGTTTTATATCTCCTTCTTGTTGCAGGGATGTACGTCGCAAAGGGGATCTGGAAAATATGCTGACTTGTTTTCTTGTCTTCAGGGCTGGACTGTGAACACAAACCAGCCCTGGTTCTTAAGCTGAACCAGCCGGGGATGGGTGGGGAGCATTGGCGTAACAAAACTTTACGGGCCTCCCTGCAAGGCATGTGGAGGGGCGCTCCCTCCAGGCTCAATCAGGAACTCTGCAGCCAGAGTGCTGTGTTGAGGGGGCCCCCTTGGAGCGTGGGCCCCCCCTCACTGCGGGGACTACAGGGGCCTGTGTTATGCCCCTTGTGGGGAGGCTGGGATGCTGGTGGGAAACACTGCTGCTGCCTTTTGTTATCCAGTCCTCATCAAACAAGCATTGGAAATGCAATAGGTCTCGCAGCATTAGAGTTAGTGCTTTTAGAATTGTTTATGGGTTTTTGTGTAAATCTTTAGCATTTTTGTTTCCTGTAGCCAATGCTAAAGAATTGAAAAAAAAAGCCATAAACATTTCTAAAAGCTCTAACTCAAATGCTCCGAGACCTATTGCACTGTGTGAGGGTGAGGGGTTGAGGGTGAGTGAAGGTGAGTGAGGGTGAGGGTGGGTGAGGGTGGGTGAGGGTGAGTGAGGGTGAGTGAGGGGTTGAGGGTGAGTGAGGGTGAGGGGTTGAGGGTGAGTGAGAGCGAGGGTGAGTGAGGGTGAGTGAGGGTGAGTGAGAGTGAGGGTGAGTGAGGGTGAGTGAGGGTGAGAGTGAGTGAGGGTGAGGGTGAGTGAGGGTGAGTGAGGGTGAGTGAGGGTGAGTGAGGGTGAGTGAGGGTGAGGGTGGGTGAGGGTGGGTGAGGGTGAGTGAGGGTGAGGGTGAGTGAGGGTGAGGGGTTGATGTTGAGGGGTTGAGGGTGAGAGGGTGAGTGAGGGGTTGAGGGTGAGTGAGGGTGAGGGTGAGTTAGGGTGAGGGGTTGAGGGTGAGTGAGGGTGAGGGGTTGAGGGTGAGTGAGGATGAGTGAGAGTGAGGGTGAGTGAGGGGTTGAGGGTGAGTGTACAGCCTGCTTCAATAACCACGTTTTCAGGTAGTTTCTAAACTTCACACTTCCATACAGGGAGAGAAACGAAACAATTCAGAAATATTCAGAATATTGGAAGAGCGGAAACTGTGGAGGCTGGGAGGGAGGGGGGAGGCGGGGTTCGAAAAATGGTAGACATTGTGAGAATTGGCAGAGTACTACAGAGAATGAGAAAAATAAATTGTGGGCGTGGAGGGTAATTGAAGAGCGCAATCGGAGAGGCAAAGAAATAATGACTAGAACTAAAGCGACCAAAGGAATTAAAATGAACGGATTAAACAGATATGAAATAAGTGCATCCATTGCATGTGCTTGTACTATCAAATTAACTGTGCAGTTCTACGCTGTTCCCCTGTAAACACTTGTAAAGCACGCAAAGTCCTTCTTAGATTTAAAGATTTACTTCTCAGCACGAGCTTTTCTTGGTCGCAGTTTTCGATTTTCTGTATATTCTGATATTTCGATCCATTAGCTATTTCTGGGAGAGTCCAACAACATATGACAGGCTGTGAAAGGAAAGTAAAAGTTAAAGAGACAGAAAAGCACGAGACACGGAGAGAATTTCGCGTGAACTAAATCCCGCGGGATCCGAGTTTAAGAGGGCCTGCACGAGGAGAGCGAGCCGAGCCGTTCCATCTGAATGGAAACACTTCTGCAGTGCACTGAAGCTGGCTATAAATATTTGAAAACATCAAAGGCGGTTGTGTTAAATTAAAAATGCTGTCGCACAGATAGGAACTAGCCGCGGGGGCTGCCAGCTCCGACATGTGAGCCTGGGATCAGACACAAAGAGGCAGAGCAGCAGCAAGGCAAGAAGAGAGCCGGGGAGTGAGCGAGAGAGAGAGCGACAGCAGAGGGGAGAGCAACGGAGAGACGTGGGGAGAGACCAGGGGTGAGGGGATACAGCAGGGGGGGGGGGGTGAGGGGATACAGCGGGGGAGGCAGTCACAGCACGCTAGGAAGAGAATAGACTCAGAGCTTCATATTGTCTGTTTGGTCACGGATTAGCAGCGTAAACTGTGAATAATCACGTTTTTATCGAAAAAACAGTGGTGTGGAAAAATGTATATTTACGACTTGGCTCTGATTTTAACATGGCCATAGCAAATAGTTAAGGCAGCACAGTATCCCATGCTTTCTAGCGGCAGGCAGGCAGGGGAGGAGAGGAGGAGGGGGGAGGAGAGTAGGGGAGGCACGGCCTAGCGGCCGTGCAATCAAGTAGTGAGGGGGCGGAGCTGGGGGAGGGTGCGAGAGAGAGTAGGCAAGGCTAGCGGCAGGCAGGCAGGGGAGGAGAGGAGGAGGGGGGAGGAGAGTAGGGGAGGCACGGCCTAGCGGCCGTGCAATCATGTAGTGAGGGGGCGGAGCTGGGGGAGGCTGTGGAAGAGAGTAGGCAAGGCGACACGGCGGGAGGGGGCGGAGCGGGTAAACAAAGACGGACATGCACGCGCCCGTAACTTTTAAGGTCAATGCGCATGCGCATAAGCTTAATGCGCATGCGCATTGACCTTAAAAGTCACGGGCACTGCAAGGAATCGCCACGATTCCTTGCAGTGTGGATAAAGAGTGGATGAGCCCCTATAGTCTCGCTTGCTCGATGCGCATGCGCATCGACAGGCGAGACCTAAAAAGTAGCCACCGCTGGTCCAAAATTGCTCCCCACTCTTCTGACCCACAGGGAAAATGCCCGGTGCCCACTATGGCCAGTCCGTTCCTGATTGTCTTAGAAGGTATGCTGCAAATGGTACACTTGCAGAGAACAAAATGAACAAATATCTGCCAAGGTCATAGAAAGGTTCTGCAAAAGATAAGTTTGCAAATAAAATTCTATAATTCTATATACATTTACCAACTTGAATAGACATTTTTACTATGAAAATTATCAGTCAAGGCAATGATATTATCTCACAATGAGCAAATGTTTTGAGCACAGGAGAAACTTTGTGAACGCCATTAAGTGCAAAATTCAGAATCATCACAAAACTTCACTGACACAAATAAAACTCCGGGCAACCCTACTCTGTAATCTCTTCTCCCCTTCACTTTTCCTGAACAAGCCTTGAACAGAGCAGGATTTCCGCAAGTGAGAGTAGGAAGCAGACACGTGACAATTGTGCCTCCTACCTGCATTGTATACATTTGTACACAGGTCATGCTAGAAATAGTGAACCTGATTCTCAAACTGCACTTTGTAGTGCGATTTGTATTACTACAAAATTTACAACAAAATGTAAGTTTTACCCATACTTATGTGTGCAGACTACTCCACCCTAAGTGCGGAGTCTCCGGTCATGTACGTGTAGATTTTAGTATTGAATGTGGGAGAGACACAGGTACGTGGGAGGGGGTGGGGTAAAGTGGCAGATTTACTACTAAAGCGGAAAGGATTAGGAAGGATTAAAAGGGGTTTAGAAAGGGAAGGGTGGGCTTAGGGAGGGATGGTACACACCTACATCATTGTAAACCAAATGCCTTACTCTGGGGTTTGGAATACGTAACTTACTCTGTCGAAGTACGTTTGCACTCGTAGTTTGTGAATACCGAAAGTAGTACATTTACTATAAAGTGTACAGTTACTCAAAAGTGTAACCTACTTTTGTGAATCAGGCTCAAAGAGCGTGACAGAATTTGTATTTCACCTCATGGGTGGAAAGGAAGTCCCTGGCGACGCCCATACTCCTTTGGACGAACCGTGCCATTTGGAAGGACCAGCATCTCCTCTATACACAGGGCTCAGGGGATCGGATGAGTTCTGCAACAACAGAGCTATGCCTGATGCTTTAGTATTCAAGGGGGGGGGTGGCGTAATGCTATCACAGGCTATTCAGCACTGTACTGCGAAAGAGCCCCCTCCTGCATGCAGACCCTTTGTCTATCCTCATGAGGAGCAAACTGTTCCTCACACATATTGAACTGCATATTGCGCGTCTGACCTCAGAGCCTGCTCTTTGGTACTGTGCTTGCTCGACTAATCCCTCGATTGTTTCTTTAATTATGAAATAGTTTTAATAGTGTTTCAATGCAGTTTTATAGCCCACATCAACTGGCTTTAGCAGCATTAAATGCTAACTCTAGCCCACAAGGACCAACAACAAGGGAACAGCCATTTAATGACAGTCTAATCTGCTGTGCTATTTGAAAATTCATCCCTGGAGGGTGGTGGGAGTATGATATCCTAATTTAATTTAAAAAAAAGCTACCCGGGAGCCGTAGTTAGTATAAGACACACGCAATGATCGACGGAGCTTTTCCTTGCTACACCCACGCAGCAAGAGTGCCTTGTGCCCTCATGCAAGCATACAAATATGGATCCTCGTTCCGTGCTTTGGATATACAGAGAACAGCTATACATTGGGTGCAGGGGGGCCTGCTGCCAGTGTACCTGATGCCCTACAGATAGCTACACCCCTGCTGCACCCGCCTCTTCCGCTGTCACAGTCTGTCAGTTACTGCATGCCTGCACAGACAGGCGTGCCTGATGGCTACAGTAACTCACAGGGAATATGCTTCCAGCACCTGCTCTCACTAAAATGCAATTGCAGCCAGAGCTGAGGGAGGTAAAGCTACTCCTCTGGGGATTGAGTCTAATACAGCTCCTACTCCTGTCCCCCTCTCCCTCATCCCCGATAACCTCCACATATCCTGTGTAGTGGAAGCATAGAGGGACAGGCTGAAGGTGGTTGAGTACTATATAGTGTTTATGGCAGGGCCATTTTATGAGCTAATATAGCCTGCTGCCACTCCATTGTCTTTCTATGACATAGTCAACATTCAAATGTTATTATATAGCCCAATAGTTGCCATTAAATGTCTGATTCAGTGTTGCTGGGTAATACAACGACGAGGGACTCTAACAAGGGAGTTTATGATTAAAAACTAGTACTTCTTGCTGTTGGGCTACATGTATGTTAGAACATTCCATCAGCTGATGGAGGTAAAATAAAACCAACTTATGAGTGATGCATTATCTTCACTGTGGCTTGTATGGTCCTCTGCAACAGCCGCTGCTCAGCCAAACAGCTTATCTCTGTCACTTTGGGATCCAACGAAACAGAGGCTAGCAGAAGATTACTTCTACCTTTTCTCCCTGGCTCCTGCTGAAAGACACTAATGGCCCAATTTATGAAAGAGGTTGCGTCAATATTGCACCACGCAACATGGTGCATGCACGATGCCACCCCTAAATGTATTTTATCAAGCCACACAAGGCCACTTTGCACGGCCCTGAATGGCCTGCTAAATCAGGAGTAACGCAACACAGTGCAAATCCCTGTGCTGTGCTGTGCTGTGCTAATCTGCCCTGGGATGGAGCTCCATGGGCAGCCCATTGTGCACCAGCACTGGGAAAAGGACAGGAATGGCCAATATTGTGATAAGCATGGCACATTATTGCTCTTTCCCTGTATGCAGTGCATCACAGCAAGGTGATGTGCTGTTTTGTGTTCCATTTTAATACATTACATTTGGCTCTAAATAATAACAGGGGGATCCAGAAGGGAGGATGAGGGTAGAGAAAAGTCTCCTCTCGCTAGAGACCTCCTCAGACTCTCCTTCTGCCCTGTTAATTTCCAGCAGAGAGGCAAGAGAGGGGCAGTACTGTGGTAGAAATGACTAGAATATCTATAGCAGCCAGCCATGTGATTATACGCAGTGATGTGAAAGAAGAGGGCACAGACCCTTAAGATTCTATGGTTTTGCATGTTACAATACATCTGACTGTCATTTAGTCCTCACTGTGTCCTAGCAATAGATAATCTTCTCCTAAATCTAACTCCAGTGAGAAATAACAAGCACAAATTTAATTGTGTTCTTATTTATTAAACAGAAGCCAACATTCAGTAGCCTAAAGTGAAAAAGTGTAGCTTGTAATTGAGTGACGTGTGAAGTCCTCTTTAGCAGGAATAAACCTTTCCTGTAAGTGTTAGAATCACATTGCCTGAGAGGAATGTTGACCCACTTCTTTCGAAAGTGCTTAAGCTTAGGGACGTCTAAGGGCATTCCTTCATGCAGAGCTCTCTCTAAGTACCACCACAGCATCTCACAAGAGCTGAGGACACAACTTTGGCTTTGTCCCTCCAAACTTTTAATTTTCTTTCAATCATAGATTTACTGGTGTGCTTTGGATCACTTTTCTCATGCATAATCCACTTTCAAGTATTTTTTAGCTGTTTTACAGATGGTGTTACATTTTCATCTACAATTGTCAAGCAGCTTGGTTCTGGGGCTCACAGCAGGCCCAAATCTGACTCTTCCACCAGCATGTTTGAAGGTTGGTATGAGCTTCTTGTTGTATTATCACTGGTTGCTTTCAGCCAGACGTTGTTGTGTATTAGAACTATAATCTGTTGTTCCAGAAGTCTTGTGGCTCATTTCAGGTGCTGTTCTGTAAAGCTTCTCCATGCAACAGTATGACGGGTTTTCACCTGGCTATACTTTCATGAAATTTGCACTTGTTAAGTTTGTTTTTCTTTATACTCGAACCACAAACTTTAATGTTTACCTATTGACAAAGGCCTTCATATCACTGGATGTCACTGCAGGGTCCTTTGCAATCTCTGCTAGCATCATATGGTCTGATATCAGGGTGGGTTTGCTTGACAATTCACCACTGGATACATTGGCAACAGTCTAGAACTTTCTTCAACAGTGAATGCTCTTTCTCACTGTAGAGAGATTGATTTCATGTTTACTTTGAATTACTTTATAACCCTTGCAGGCTCATTAGCAGCAGCAATTCATTCTCTGAAGCATTATATTTATCGTGACCTAGACATGATATATTACCAGAACTTTGACTGATGCGGGAAAAAACAAAGCAAAGGGCCTGATTACAAGTGCTCTGGAGAGATAGTCGGAATATGTAACACCTCAGGTTTAATAGCTTATGAAGTCCGATAAACTGCACCTATTCAAGTTTTATGGGGACTAACATGCAGATGTTGATGCTTATTCGCTATAATGTGCATGATCCAGCAACTACTGCGCCTTTTTTTCCTAGGGAGATACCAGGCCTTTTTTGCCTGTTAAATTTCAGCAGGTTCCATCTGCCGAAATCCAGGTGCGATCCACTCATAATTGCGATCCTTGCACAGACAGGTGTTTGTGCAGCAATCACATTTTTACAAACTACATTTAATTAGTCCAAAGGTTTATGAATTTATTTTATGATTAAGTAAGCATGTGCACCTGTTTAGTAACAAACAATTCTAATTGCTTTCTTAAATGATACAGAAGCAGTAAGGTTACACTTTTACTCAAAGATTGTGAATGTTTGGGTTTTTTTCGTGTAAAAAATGATGACATAGTAAAATGTGTCTGTGTGGTGTTTGTCAGGCAAGGTTAGATTTATCTATTGTTTTACACTAGTATATAAAACCAAAGAATCTTAAACGGGTGTACTTTTTCACATTGTTATAAGACGCCGCGTAATTGTTTTCAAAGGAGTAATGCATATTCCATCTGTGTCTGAACTATAAGGGCCTTTCCCTACACTAAAGAATAACAGGGTGACTCAAACCCAAGTTTCAGGTCTATGTGTAAATAAAGGAGTGTAGTGTCATTGTGGAGTGCCCAGGGGGTTCTCTGCACACTTTGCAGTGGCTTTGGCTGGACTGCAGGAAGCTGATTGGGTGAACGCCTACAGGAGATGGCGCTGATAGAACAATATTTGCAAGAGTTTTCAGGCAGATCTTACCTCCCAGGCCAGAAGGAAGTGGAATAATCATCTTAGATCGACCCTGTTTTGGAAATTGGGCCAGTATTAGGTTGGTTTCAGGAGATTATCTGGGGCTCTCTTGCCTTCAAACATTTTGTTTCTTCCTGCAATGGGAAGGCGAAGGCTGAAGGACTCACTGGAAACCGACATGTCACTCTCCTGCAGTGCAGTCAGCAGCTGCCACGTGGTGTTTTTACATGAGGGTAGCGAAAGAAGGAACGCAGTGAAGATGTGAATTAAGTCTGTGGACGGGTTCCTACCTCACAACCCCACAGCTAGCTAAAGTTCCATCTTTTACCAAACAGGCATTCCCAGCCTGGCAGCAATTACCAATCACAAAACTAACTGGATCCCCTAGTCTAGATTGACAAGACTGCATCAGAAGTAATTTGGAACACCTGTGCTTTACAGTTCTAAAATGCAGAGCCCAAAGCATCCTTCTACCCATCGGCTAATATTATTCAATAGAAGAAATACATAAATCCGCAAAAAAGTGTGTCGTGTTGTAGCTATTCGCTGGGCGGCACACCAAGTACAGGACATAGGTTAGTCGGGTACTTCCTTTATTATCATGTTGTACAGCTGCTCGTCAGTACGTCCGTCCTCGTCTCTGTCCTGGTCATTGTCTGTCCTCTTCCTGTCCCATCACCGGAACTGGTGTCCGGTGACGACCTGGTCACTCTCGCCCTACTGTCGGTCGCCCACCCTATCAGCGCATGACATCTCCCCCCTTGTTGCAAACAAATGTTCATGACACATTTATCATAACCACTGTCGCCCACCATTGACAGTCCTCATTCACAGTTACATTGATGAAGGGGAAAGAACGAAAAGAGAGAGAGAGAGAGAGAGAGAGAGAGAGAGAGAGAGAGTACTTGTCATTCTACATTTCTTCAATGAGTCTCTGTTGTTTACTGCATGCCCTTCGTGAATTTAGTGTCTCCATCGCTTCCTTGTCCTCTATCTTCTACCTTCCATGTGGCTGCAGTTGTCGCTGCCATTTCTTCTTTCTCCGCCTTCTTTGTCCTTGAAATGCTATCTCTTTCTTGTTATTCGTTGTTTGTCGTAGACAGCCGTTATCATCCATCCTTTCACTTTCGTCACCGCCAGTGACTCTTTGGAGAACTTGTTGTCTTATCATCTATATTATTTCTGTCTCAACACCTTTGGTCCTGGCCCTGCGGTGCCTCTTTCCTTTATTTCCTTGGTGGCGCTTGTCCGCTCTGCTCATTGCATGTCTTTGTCCTTTCTTTTTGCTGCTCTTTCTCCTGCGGTATGTCTTTTCGTGTTGCTCCTTTTTACCCCTTTTTTTCTAGGCTCTCCTTGTCCTTTTAGCCTTTTCTAGGCTCTCCTTGTCCTTTTCTCTTGTGTCCCTTTTGTGTCCTTTTTTCTTCTTCTTCTTCTTCTTCTGTTATTCTCCTTTTCTTTTAGCCTTTTCTAGGCTCTCCTTGTCCTTTTCTCTTGTGTCCCTTTTGTGTCCTTTTTTCTTCTTCTTCTTCTGTTATTCTCCTTTTCTTTTAGCCTTTTCTAGGCTCTCCTTGTCCTTTTCTCTTGTGTCTCTTTTGTATCCTTTTTCCTTCTTCTTCTTCTGTTATCCTCCTTTCCTTTTAGCCTTTTCTAGGCTCTCCTTGTCCTTTTCTCTTGTGTCCCTTTTGTGTCCCTTTTTTTTTCTTCTTCTTCTTCTGTTATTCTCCTTTTCTTTTAGCCTTTTCTAGGCTCTCCTTGTCCTTTTCTCTTGTGTCTCTTTTGTTGTCTTTGTGTCTCCTTTTTCTCTTTTTTACTTTTATGTTCTCCTTTTCTCTTTCCTGTTTCTTTGGTCCCTTCTTTCCTCGTTATTTTACTCCTCTTTCTTCTTTCTTCTTTTCTTTATTGCCTTGTAACTTCTCTTTTGCTCTTTCTTTGTCCTTGCGCAATCTTTGTCCTTTTATTTCTCTTTGTTGTTCTGCTTTCTTTCCTTTTGTTTTGTTTTCTTTTCTTTGTTGTGTCTCTTTTCTGTCTTTTATTTAGCCTTCTCTGGCTTCTTCCACTCTCTTGTTCTTCTTTCTTATATATGTATATATTCTTTCCTTCTTTCTCCTTCTCTAAGTCCTCTTTGTCCCTCTTTTCTTTGTTATTTCTCTTTTCTGTCTTTTGTTTAGCCTTCTCTGGCTTCCTCCACCCTCTTTCTTTCACTCTCTTTTGCTCCTTTCTTAACTCTTTTCTTTTCTTCTTTCTCTTTCTTTCTCTTTTTATTTCACTTATTATTCTTTTCTTTTCTCTTTTCTTATTGCACTGTCTTCTTTCTTTTTCTTATTGCTCTTTTTCCACTTGTGCGCTCTTTTGCCCGTTATATATCCTTTATTCTTCAATCAAGACATTTATTTCCTTTGTCTCCCTTTTCAGACCTTTTCCGTGCTTATCTTTCTTTTCTTCTTTATCTTCTTTTTCTTCCTGTCTTTTCTTCTTGCTCGCGTTCTCCTTAATTCACCTTGTCTTATGTTCTTCTTCTTCTTTGCCCTTTGCCTGGCTTTGAAATGGCTGCTCTGTTCTTTCCTTTGATCATTTCTTAAGTCTCTGTTTCTTTTGGTATGCTATGTTGTGCTCCTTTTTCTTTATCCTTTATCTTTTTCTCTGGCACCTTAATTGTGTTTGTACTTATTTTCTTCTCTTTTATCTTCTTTTGCCCCTTGTTTTTCTTCTTTGTTGTTTTGTTGTGGGGATCTTTAGTCCTTTTCTACCTCTGTTTACCTTTGTTTCTCTTCGTGTTCTTTAATTGTCTCTTTTTCAATGTTGTTTCACTTATTTTCTTCTTCGCCTGGCCTTGAAATGGCAGCCCCGCTGTTTCTTATGGCCTGTTTCTCCAATGTCCCATTTAAAATGGCCGCCGTTATCTCGCGAGATTTCGCGATCGAAATCTCGCTTTTCCTGACCTCATAATGGCCTCCTCATTTATTTCCCACTTTCATTGGCTCAGCCGCCTGACTTAGTGATGGCCGCCGAGACTCCTAAGCTCTCGCGGGACCTTGCGCCTTGTTTTCAAATGCCCGCGCTTGTTCTTAGCGCTTACCGCGATCTGCTGCATCTTTCCACTGTCGCTGTCTGGTGGGCTCCCGCGTCGTTCTTCCCGTCTTCCATCTTACTTGCGGCACATCCAGGGTGAGCACCTGTTTTTTCCACGATGGTGCACGTGCTGGACACACGTCGATCCGTTTCTTTCCTTCGTCGCCAGTGTCGTGTTGTAGCTATTCGCTGGGCGGCACACCAAGTACAGGACACAGGTTAGTCGGGTACTTCCTTTATTATCATGTTGTACAGCTGCTCGTCAGTACGTCCGTCCTCGTCTCTGTCCTGGTCATTGTCTGTCCTCTTCCTGTCCCGTCACCGGAACTGGTGTCCGGTGACGACCTGGTCACTCTCCCTTAGGACCCACAGGGTCCTAACGCCCTACTGTTGGTCGCCCACCCTATCAGGACACGACAAAGTGAAAATAATGTTTAGCCATACATATAGTCTTACAGGCACTGTGGCTTAGACTGGTATCTCAATTGACATTTCACATTCCTCACTACATTCATCACCACCAATACACTGTGCCTACTCTGCACACGAGTATCATCCAACATCACAACAGCATTGTGTGCCTTGTTAACTCGTCTCAGCCCAAAAAACATACCCTCCAACTTATAGCCCATTTGTGATCTTTTACGTTCACACCTCTTATGAGCGCACCTCTGTATTGTCCTTGCACACCAGTCATTCCGATTTCCTCTCATTCACCGTTTTCTTTTCCACCAATTCCTTGTTAGGTAACGTGATTACAACTCTTCCCCTCAGAAACAGAAGCCAATGTGAGGTGTGGTGTGCATCAGATATTTAAAAAAAAAAAAACAACATTGTTACCATTTAAGGCTACTCTTCCCTGACTCTTATAATCCAACTACCTCTAAGCGCTACCCATTCCCCATTACCCCTTGGGGAGAGGAGTTGGCCTAACCGCTAGGGCGGTCGGACTCTGGGGAATTGGGTTCCAGTCTCAGCAATGACGCTGAGCATCCTGTGATTCTGGGCAAATCACTTAATCTCCCCATGCCTTAAAAAAAGGAATGTGTCCTCATGTAATGCAACTGGTGCTATGTAAAGCGCTCTGATGCCCGATTCGGGTGATTTCGCGCAATATAAAACTCTGTAAAATAAAAAATAAATAAAAATAATAATAATTCCTAAATACAAAAATCTTACTACCCCTTAACGCTACCCTCATGTGAACATAAACCCCCCTACTATTTCTTAACACTACCTACCCATAAACCCTAAAAACCTTACCACATTTAGAGGGTCCCATCCCTGAAACATAGAAACTCCTTCCAACCCCTTAAAAACTGTCCTTCTCTGCAATATAAATACCCTACACATCTTAATGCTGCCCATACCTAAACTCTAGTAACCCTTACTACCTTTTCCCCAGCCTGAAAACCTTACTACTACTTTATGTTACCTGACTTTGCACCCCAAAAACTCATTACTACTTATTAACATAACACTACTTGAAACCCTAAATATCTTTTACTATGCTTTATGATATCCAATTGAACCCTGGAAACTCAGACTATCCCTTAACACTAAGGGGCATATTAGCAAGAACCTCATTAAAATTATCGCCGTTTTGCGGCAGGAAACTGCAGCTCAAACGGCGATAATGGACTTGCTAATATGCGTTATAGAATTCCAATAGAAGCCCAGGTTAGATGTCCTGCACATCTAACCTGGGCGTCTATTGAAATTCTATAAAGCATATTAGCAAGCCCATTATCGCTGTTTTAGTGGCAGTTTCCTGCTGCTAAAACAGCGATAATTTTAACGAGGTTCTTGCTAATATGGCCCCTACTTCTGTAAACGCTAAACACCCTTACTAGGCCGAAATGACTGGCATCCCTGAACTTAAAACCCTAAAACACCTTGCTGCCACTTAACAATACTCTTCTACGAACCCTAACACAATAATACCCCATAATGCTACTCATCCCTGATCTCTAACAATTTCTAACTACCTCACATGCTACCCTTCTATAAATTTTAAGAACTTTTATTGTCCCTTAATGTTACCCATCCTTAAATCCTGAAAGACATTGCCAACCCATACAGCTAGGCATCCATGAATGCTAAAGATCCTTATGACCCCTTAATGTTACTCATGCTTGTACCCTAAAACTCCTCACTACCCCTTAATGCTACCCTTCCCTGATCTCTGAAACCCTTTATTACCTCATAATGTTCCTTCTATGCCAACAATCCCTTAGCACTTAAAATGTATTCTCCCTGTACCCTAAAAAACCCTTGCTATCCCTTAATACTACCCTGCCCTGCACCCTAAGAATTCCTTACTACACCTTAATGGTACCTTCCCTAAAACCTAAAAATGCTTACTACCCCTCAATGCTACCCTTAATACTACCCTTCCCTGAAACCCTATACTGCCCCTTAACAAAACCCTTTCCTGAAACAGAAAAACATGCTAATCTTTAATAGTATCATTCTGTGAACTCTAAAAACCGTTACTAAAACTTATAGGCTATTCATCTTTTAAACCTAAAACAGTTACCACTGCTAAATGGCAACTGTCTCTGACTCTTAAATTCCCTCACTCTCTCTTAACAGTACTACCCCATACCTTTAAACCAGCTTTCTATCCTCTCAATGCTACCCTTCCCTGAACCCTAAAACTCTTATTTCTTAACAGTACGCTTCCCGGAACCTTACACATTTTACGACCCCTGACCGTTACCCTTCCTTTAACCCTACAAACGCTTACTACCACTTAATGATACACTTCTCTGAACCCTACAAACCCCTTAATGCTACACTTCTGTGACTGCTCCAACACTGCTCCAACCCATTACAATCCCTAATGTTATCCATCCCTGCACTCTAAAAAACCCTAACTAACCCTTAATGCTACTATCCTGTAACCTACAAACCCTTTACCACCCCTTAATGCTGCTCATCCCTGATCCCTATAAAACCCCTACTACCTTTAAATGCTACCCATTCCTCATCCCTGAAAATACTTTACTGCCCCTTAATGCTTTACTGCCCCTTAATGCTTCCCAATCCTGAACCCCAAAAAACATTTGATATCCTGTAATGCTAACATTCATTGCACTCTAAGAATCCCTTACTAACTCTTAATTCTACTTACCCTGAACCCTAAAGACACCTTACTACCCCCTAACGCTTGCTTTTCACTGAACCCAAAAAGCCCCCAGTACCCCATTATACTTTCCTTTCCTAAACCCTCCAAACCCCTTAACGCTACCTTTTCCTGAATCATAAAGATTATTAACTGTCCTGTAATGTTACTCATTCCTACATACTAAAAATCACTCACTACCCCTTAATGAAATGCTTCCTTGAACTCTAAGAACCCCTTAGTGCCCCTTAATGCTACCCTTTCTTTACCTATACAGACTTCTTGCTACTCCTTAATGCTACATTTCCTAGAACTCCAAAAAAGCCTTACTACTCCTTACAACAACCCTTCCCTAAACCCTAAATACGCATACCACTACTTAACACTACCCTTCTCTGAACCAAAATAAATGACTACGCCTTAACACTACCACCCCACTGTGAACCCTTACTACTCCTTACTACCATCCATCTGGGAACCCTAAAAATGTCTTACTAACCCCTAATGGTACCTTTCGATGAATCCTACAAATCGATAGAACATTTCCCATCCCTAAACCATAAAGACCCTCACTATCCCTTAACGGAAGCCATCAATAAACCCTAAAGCCCCATACTACCCCTTAATGCTAACCTTCCTGACCTCCCAAACCCCCTGCTACCCCTTAACATTATCCTTCCTTGAACCTTGAATACTCCTAATGACCCCTTAATGTTACGATTCCCTCAACCCTGAAAACTCTTTACGACGACTTAACATTACCCTTCCTTGAACCCCACAAACCATAATGTTAACCTTGTCTGAACCCTAAAAGTCCCACCTACCCCTCAAAGCTACCCTTTCCTGAACCCTACAAACTACTTACTAATCCTTAATGTTCTCTCAGAGACTCTGCCATTGTTATAAGGCCCTTAATGGCACCATTAAAAAGCCTACCTATTTAAAAAGTTAGAAGAATGTTTTGAAGGCACCAGTAGAAACATAGAAGTACATCCTGCTGCTTATGTAAAGTGGGGCGGTCCTGTTTTGCCATTTACATGAAATGAGGACAACCCCACAGATTGTTGGATGTTTCCCTATTATACCACAATTTAGTAATCACCTTACCGCAACCAGTCATTATGACAGCGAGGCAAATATGGAGATAAATATGCAAGCATTGTTTCTGCCTCTTTGTTTACAATTATTGATGTACAATTAGCACCAAGTTTTTGCTTGCACTCGGGTACCGTTAGGCAAAGAATGCAGAATAGTGTTAGATGCACTGAAAACTACTTCTCACACATTTAACTAGATTGTTTACAGCTTTCCACATATTCTAAATGCCCCTGTTAGAAATGGGGGTCTCTAGTTAGCAGTATTGGCCCTTCCTTCTAGTCTGGGTAAGGGAGTTACACGCCCAAGATAACCCATGCTGACCACTTTGGTAGCTTGGCACGAGTAGTCACTGTTTATATCAGTGGCAATGTGTAAAGTATTTGTACATAACACTAAGCATGGGCCAAAAATCTGTTACGCTCGCGAAATTTGCGTATTTTCGGCAATTTCGCGATCTGCGCATCTCGCGAAATTGCCAAAAATTCGCAAATTCGCGAGCTGGCAGATTTCTTTTTTATGGCCAGCTCACACAACTGACCCCTGCACCCTTCGGCGCGATGGCATAGTAACACACACATGGTCACTGGAGACAACTCGTCTGGCACTTTACGCAGCTGTAGTGTAGGAAAAGCACTATACATTTACCCAACGAGGTAGCACTTACTTATTAGCCAGTAGAAAGTACTCCAGTTGAGTAGAGGTATCACACAAAACGATGGCGTCTTCTTGGATAAATATGAAGGGCAGGGTTCATTCTGGCATGATGCTCCTGTCACAAAAATTAAGCCTCAACAGGAAGCACTTACAGATATAAATAAAGCAGGTGCCCGAGTTGAAGCTCAAGTTCAGTATGCATTCATCAGCCCAAAAACAATCGTGAGCTTTGTCGAGGCTGGGCAGGTGTGCTTTCTCGCCATATCTACCGTCGAAAATTAGCTGTGATGCTGGATAGAGGCCTCTGCATCCTTCACTTTCACGAGCGCAATCCCCGTGCAGTTCCTGTGTCCAGGAGCTTCTTTCTCCTCATCTGCTGCTCTGATCGGTCTCTGACCTTTTTTACACACAAGAGGCATGTGAACTCGCATAGAAGCCCCGCTCTTTGGCGCCGCCCACACACTAGTGGTGTGCACCATTTTCCCACCCTGACCCACTATGATGGACAGCTCACTCAAGGGACCACGGCGCTGGGCAGGTGTGCTCTCTCCCCATATCTACCATCGGAAATTAGCTGTGACGCTGGATAGAAACCTCTGCATCCTTCACTTTCACAAGCGCAATCCCCATGCAGTTCCTGTGTCCAGGAGCTACTTTCTCCTCATCTGCTGCTCTGATCGGTCTCTGACCTGTTTTTTAAACACAAGAGGCATGTGAACTCGCATAGAAGCCCCGCTCCTTGGCCCCGCTCACACACTAGTGGTGTGCACCATTTTCCCGCCCTGACCCACTATGATGGACAGCACACTCAAGGGACCCCGGCGCTGTGCAGGTGTGCATTCTCCCCTTATCTACCGTCGGAAATTAGCTGTGATGCTGGATAGAGGCCTCTGCATCCTTCACTTTCATGAGCGCAATCCCCGTGCAGTTCCTGTGTCCAGGAGCTTCTTTCTCCTCATCTGCTGCTCTGATCGGTCTCTGACCTTTTTTACACACAAGAGGCATGTGTACTCGCATAGAAGCCTGCCCGTTTGGCCCCGCCCACACACTAGCTGTGTGCACCGTCTTGCCGCCATTTACCCACTATGATGGACAGCTCACTCAAGGGACCCCTGCGCCCTTTGGCGCGATGGCATAGTAACACACACATGCTCACTTGAGACAACTCTTCTGGCACTTTACGCAGCTGTAGTGTAGGAAAAGCACTATACATTTACCGAACGAGGTAGCACTTACTGATTAGCCAGTAGAAAGTACGCTACTCTACTCTACTCTAAAAATCCGCGAGTCCACGGATTTTTCCGCGAATTCACCGATTTGTTTGCCGATTTTTGCAGATCCGCAAAATTAGCCCACACTCATAACACACACAGTAAACACAGTAAAAACGCTACAAATGGACAGCACATCAGTTTTGAAAATAACCAATCTTTATCTAGACAAATCAAGACCAAAACGACAAATATCCAGCAGACCTAACTCAAAATATCACTTTGTAAAGGTTTAAGCAATTCTGTCAATAGAACTCTATGGATACTGTGATTTTAGCCCAAAGTACCTTTGATGCGTCAAAAATCACAAGAAAAAACAGGGCAGTACTCCTCCTCACAACTCTTTAGCTCTTCTTCTTGGCAGAGTCCTCAATCCAGAAGTGTTCTAAAATGTGGGGTGTCAGGTCCAATACTAAATACCCCTTTTGGCCTTTGATGTAGGCATACATCAAAGGAAAGCCTTTGTTGTCCAACAGATTCTGCCTTTCCCTCCATTGGCTCCAGACACACAACAGGGGAACAGAATTGTGATAGCCAGGCACAGCCCTATTTAGGTGTCAATGATAACTCCTCCCACCACTCTAGATCAGCCTTGTGACAGGCCACCAGTATATGCAGGGCACACTTCAGCTCCTTTTGTGTGACTGTCTAGAGTGTCTGAACCAGACATTGATTCCACAGGCAGGTAGATGCCCAGGATGGTGCAGACCCGTCCTCACGCCACTCCCTGCAGACACCGACCCTTCCTCACCCAGGCTGCCGCTCTCTTCCTCCCACTCCTCTCCCAGAGGTGCCGGCCATCTTCACTTCTCTCCCGGGAGCACCAGCTCATCCCTAGACGCTCTCAGCAGTCCGTCCTGGATGCCCTCTCCATGCCCGTGGTGACGTGGTACAGGGCGAACTGGAAGCACCTGCGTGGGTGGGCACATGGGCGGACCATGGTGCCCTCTTAGTGGGCTGAAGAAGTTGGATGACAGGTTTACTGCCACTGGCTGCAGGCGGGCGAAGGAGCTCTGTCCCTGCCAGCCTATGAGCTCAGCCTCCCGGGTCCGACGAGTGTCCTTGCTGTGCTCTCGCCTCTCTCGCGCCCTCCCTTCTTCCTCACACAGGTGGTTTGCTGTCTCAGCTGTGCCCCTCGCGTGCCCAGAACGTGATTCTGGGCTCTGCTCTGCCTGTGTGTGCACGTGGTGTGAACCCTCAGTGTCTGTGCGTGTGCACACTCTGCGAGTGTGTGTATACTATGTGCATACATTTGTGCGCCGTCTACGTATTGTCTGTGTACGCTGGTGTTTCTCTATGTGCCAAACACTTTCTCTGTGTTTATATCCCAGCGAGTGACACCATGATGTATCTATCTATGTGTGTCAAATTACTGCATGCCAATATACCAATTGTTCTCATTCCCTGTATGCTCCTCTGTCTTATAACTCTGTCACTTTCTAGATTGCACCCGTTCTGTTGTCTTCCTAGGTGTTAGCTTTAAGTGAGGGCTGTCAACGTGTGTATGTGTCCTACTTTGTCTGCACCGGAACTTCTGCATTTCGATACGTTTCTATGTGCGTGTTTCTCTTTCGCTATGGATGTCAGTCTGTGCGCGCATCTCTCTGGCTCCCCTAGAGTGCGTCTACTCTTTATGCACGAGTGCACTCTTCAGTGTGTGGCAAGCTCTGTCTACCCCTGTGTCTGTGATTTCTGTCTTTGCCTGTGGTTGTTCCAGTTTAAAAATTGTAGTTTTAACCTGCCTGTGATTGGATATTTTATCACCTGTTTTGTGTTTTAAACTTGTGTTTTTTCCTGCTCATGAATGCTTCTATTTAACGTGTTGAATTGTAGGATTTGCAGTCCAAACTCTGTAGTTTCCCCCCCTCATTGCTGATGACTTTCAGTTTTCCCTCCAAACTTCTCCTTTGTTCTGTGCTAAGACCTGTAGGTTAAAACAGTGGACCCCCAGCCACCATTTTGTGTTCGCAAGCCAGTGAAAACCAGCCCCACTGCCTCCCCCCCCCCAGCAACAGGGATATTCTACATCAGAGGGTGCTTCTGTGAGCTGTTTAAACTGTGTTTACTAGGGACTGTGCACTTTGTTTTTTGGCCAGTAGAGGGAGTAAAGTTGTATTCAAACAGTATTGTTAGATTTCAAGTTAGTGAGGCCTTTACCTGCAGAAGTCCAAAATGTGAATTGAGCCTGTCTGTCTCCTACGAGATTCTGAACAGGAAAAGCAGCTCCCCAGCCCCCACCGAGGCCAGCAGACCAAGGACTGGGGCTTGGTTATTCAAATACCAGGCAAAACTGAGCCGTCCCCTCACACTAGCCCAGGCCCCTTAAGGCCTTGCTGGTTGCACCCCAAACCATTCTCCTCCATCTTGCTGCAACCTCCCTGTGCCCTAGATTGCAGTGCACAGAGTCCAGGAAGTTGTAAGGAGGCAGACTAGTGCTGTCTCTTCCCCAAAACAAAGGTTTTAAAAAAAACGATTTTCCCTTTCTGTGATTTCTGTCTTTGCCTGTGGTTGTTCCAGTTTAAAAACTGTAGTTTTAACCTGCATGTGATTGGATATTTTATCACCTGTTTTGTGTTTTAATCTTGTGTTTTTTCCTGCCCATGATTGCTTCCATTTAACGTGGGATTTGCAGTCCAAACTCTGTAGTTTTTCCCTCTCATTTCTGATGACTTTCAGTTTTCCCTCCAAATTTCTCCTTTGCTCTGTGCTAAGACCTGTATGTTAAAACAGTGCACCCCAGCCACCATTTTGTGTTCACAAGCCAGTGAAACCAGCTCCCCCTGCCTCCACCCCCAGCAACAGTGATATTCTACATCAGAGGGTGTTTCTGTGAGCTGTTTAAACTGTGTTTACTAGGGACTGTGCACTTTGTTTTTTGGCCAGTAGAGGGAGTAAAGTTTTATTCAAACAGTATTGTTAGATTTCAAGTTAGTGAGGCCTTTACCTACAGAAGTCCAAAGTGTGGATTGAGCTTGTCTGTCTCCCAGGAGTTTCTGAACAGGAAAAGCAGCTTCCAACTCCCTGGCCAGCAAACCTTGTATGAGGTCGCTGGGACCTTATATGGTCTGATATTGTTTGGTACATGTGTACACTGACTGGTGGTTGTATCTGATGTTTCTATTGGATTAGGGTTAGTGTCCTCATTGGTGGGGTATTTGAGTGTTCTGATTGGTTTCTGGGTCTGTGATTTATTGGAAGTGGGGACTAGGGCTTCTGATGTGATTGGTTGCTGGACTGGTTGTGGAACTAAGAGTAGGGTTAGGCTTTCTATTGGAAGTAGGGACATGGGCTTCCTGTGACATTGGTGGCTTGGACTTGGGGTGGGACTACTGGTAGGGCTAGGGCCTCTATTGTACGTAGAGATTAGGGTTTCTGAACCGATTGGGTGCTTGGACTAGGGCTAAGATTCGCTGTAAGGTCCTGGTTTCCTATTGATTCTAGTTTTTTAGGGCTAGTTTTGTGATTGAATAGTGTTAGGGCTATGGTTCCCATTGGCTGACGGGGTCACCTGATTACTAGGGCTATAAAAGGCCAGGCTTAGGGCATCTCACCCTGGGCGTTGAGGCTAAGGGCAGAGAGGACAGGCGCAGTTGCCTATTTGAGCCTGTTAAAGGCGGAGAGGACAAGGGCAGTTGCCTGTTTGAGCCTGTTTCAAGACTGACCAGGGCCAGAAATGCTGCCCAATATGCATACCTCCATTATGCTTCGATATACTTTCAGTGTACTTATGGATCTATATGTTTATCACTTTCTTCTAATTTAGCCTTTCCAATACACTTTCCTATTTCTCAGCCTATACTTCGCTCAATATATCTTCTACATCAACTCTCTCATTTAACCCCAAACACCATACCACTACTATGATACCCAAAATAACCCTTTCTAGACTCTCTCCTACTCTACCCCTCCTTGCATCATCTTACACCTCTTTACTAACACTGATCCCCAAAACAAACCTTTCTAAACTCTTCCCTCTTTTCTACCCCTCCCCAACCCTTCTCAATCCAAATAACTGACTAACATATCCACCACTAAAATTACTTTCATGTTTCACCATACTAATTCAACACTAATCCTGATGGGTTCTAGAGTACCGTGCTACTTGCGCTTCAAACCCCCATCAGGTGTAGCAAGTGCTATATAAATACAAACCTTTTTCCCTTCACTATCCCGCCACCTACCCTTCTCTACCCAAATTACTGAATAACATATTCACTACTCAAATTACTTCATATTTTACTATACTAATTTTCAACACTAATCCTTTATCAGTTCCGGAGTGCCGTGCTACTCGCCAGAAAAGCGCTTCAACATCCATCAGGGGTAACAAGTGCTATATGAATGCAAACCTTTCTTCCCCTTTTATCCCTCCGCTATCCTTCTCACTCCAAATAACTGACTAATATCCACCACTGAAATTACTTTCATATTTCACCATATTAATTCACCACTAATTCTTATGGGCTTCCTGAATGGCATGTTTCAACACCCCATCAGGGTAACAAGCGCTATATAAATACAAACCTTTTTTTCCTCCTCTATCCTTCTGCTATCATTTCAAATCCAAATAACTGACTAACCTATCCACCACTTAAAATGTACTTGCATGTTTCACTATACTAATTCAACACTAATCCTCTAAGGTTCCCGGAGTAGCGTGCTACCCGCTGAAAAAGCGCTTCGGCGCCTCGTCAGGGGTAGTAAGCGCTATATAAATGCAATTACAATACAATACAATAGAAGGCAGCCCTAAGAATGATCTATGGGGGAGATAGCCCTTGTTATAGTGAATAAAGATATTAGCAATATTTCACTATCCGGACATGTGAAACACGCCAGTACATATCCTACCTTTCACATACACTGCATGCTGCCCATGGGGCTACCTTGGGCCTACCTTAGGGGTGCCTTACATGTGGAAAACTGGAATGTTTGGGCCAAGCAAGTGGGTGCACTTGCCAGGTCAGCATGGCAGTTTATAACTGCACTCACAGACACTGCAATTGCAAGTCAGAGAAAAGGTTACAGGGCTACTCAGCCACAATGAGTGCTGCAGGCCCACAAGTGCCATTTGATTTACAGGCTATGGCCACACACAATGCACTTTACTGGGGACTTATTAATACATAAAATATGCCTATAATGGATAAATAATCACCATTACAATTTAGACAGAGAACATATGCACTTCAGCACTGATCAGCAGTGGTAAAGTGCCCAGCGTCCTAAAGCCAACAAAAACAGGTCAGAAGAAACAGGAGGAATAAGGTAAAATGTTTGGAGCTAACCCTGCAAAAAGGGCCAGGACTAACAACCCCAAAGTAGTATGTCTGTGAATGCAGAATTAGTGTGTGACTATTCTAAATTTTACGTAACAATGGCCTACGTAGGAAAGACACATTTTGCTGCTTACGTCTGACTTGACAGTGCAATTCTTTAAAAATGCATTGAGTGGGCTTTGGTTGGCTCAGTCAAGGAAATTACATTCTCACTTCATGCTATCAGCTGGAGATGTATCATTCCACCTTTCAGAATGTGCTTCCATTAGAATGCACAAGGGATTATTATAAATCTAGAAAATACACTCAACTTAGCTGTTTGTCATATCTCATTACTATTTTTCTCCTATGCGCATTCTACATAGAAAGCAATATATTTTGCTACTTTTTCCCAGCACAGGCAAAAACATTAGGGGAGGATTTAATGTGATAAACAAAGGCTGTACATACAATGGATGTACTGCAAAGCCAGACCTATTGCATTTGCCAAAGCTTGGTATTGTATGTGTGTTTGTGAATCCGGATTGCACTAATCTTGACATAGTTAAATATGTTTTTTTATGATTTTATGGACTTAAAATACTTATATACATTCATATATTTATCCAGAATGAATTTATGATAGGAAGATGTGATTAACCTGATGTCCTCAAGAAGGCTCTGCAAAATCAGCAAATAGAGGCAAACTGACACTGACAAATGTTAAGCCAGAAATTGCAGTTATTTTAACTAAATCCTGAAAAATTAATTGTGTCCATATCTTCTTTATTGCCGTTTACATCAGTGTTTACGTTCAAATGTTTCTCATTTTACTTTTGCTTGTTTGGCAGAACACTTTCCTGCCCTGGCATAGACCTACTCTTATTTCTTGAGCCCTGCCAGCTTTTGCTCTTTCCATGCCATGCATATCTCTCTCTCTCTTAAGATGTTTTGAAGATTTAGTTAAGTATGATCGTATTGTTTTGAACAATACATTACGTTTAATTAAGAACCAGACTTTATTAGAGAACCAGCATTAGTGACTATGTCTACGGTAATATATTTATCTCTATGAATGGAAATATCAATTCATAAGGATCCTACGATGGATTTGGTGATCTAGCCTAGGACTTTTCTTGATGCTCCCACCCCTCATTCATACGGGAATCCCCATGTTTAACATGTACAAATTAACCAGGGCCCTTTCTTTAGCAACCCTTTTTCTAGTTGACTGGCGGTTCATTATAAATATAATTGTCTAGGGAGATCTATTAGAGGACACGATGCAAGTCATTGCTATTCTGTGAAATGCATAGGAGGCTGTTTCCATAATGAAACTGTTGTTTCTCCAGTCCTGCACCATTAAGAGCATGTAACAAAGAATACAAACACTAACCCTGCCAGCGACAGAATGGGCTATGCAAGTTATGTGTAACCTGGTGAAGTCAATTGAAAGTGCTCATTATGAGGCAACTTGAACCACGTGTAGCTTCCAACAGACCAACTTCACAAAAGCTTTTAACTTTCCAAATGTTAAGAAGTTCATAATGTTTGAAAAGTTGACACTCATGGACACTGAAGAATGCGAGGGAACACGCCATAGTACATTCACTGCGCCTGAACTCATAGGAAACCATCACTAGTAAACCCCATTGCAACCACCGCCTCAAATTAAGTATAAGTAATTCCCTCCTAATAGAAGATACGAACTAAGAATGTGAGAGCCAACAATACAAAACGGAATATCCTGCCACAACTGACAACCCTGCTTTAACAAAAAAATGGGAAAAGACATTACAGGTGAAATAGATAACAACATTTGGCTATTCTGTTGCAAAGAAATGAAATTACTCTTAATTAGCTGTAGCCATTTACTTATACACTTCACATTTTTGAATAGGTTGCTCTGTAATCCAAATTGATTCATAGGATAGACCCATTCCAATCAACTGGCTGCAGTAGATGCCCACACTTAATAATTTCTGGATAGAAATAACACACACAATAGGGAAAATAGTTTTCGGCCAACTAGACTGCACACCCCTTACTATGCTATTGACTTAGGTGCCAGAAACTCCACAGTCCGTTAGGGTATTGACGGCTTTGCTAATATTGGTAGCGAAATGAAGAATCGCTAAAGTGTCCATGCAAGGTGCCTCCCGCCCCGAATGTGCAGGACTGGTTGAGGGCTGCCGCCATGTGCAATGAAACACTAGAAAGGTGCCCTGCACTGCAGTCTACCAATGCCAGGTCTAAGATATCTGGGACCAGCTCATAAGATATGTGTCAGAATTAACAAATAACTCAAATGACACAGAAACTAATTGTGCTAACCCACAGTCTGTCTTGCAAGAAACACATACTACCAAACCCCTTACAATAGAACTAGAACTGAAATACTACATTGAGTAGGTTGCAGGGTGCATGACATAACTTCCCCTGGTTATGTCATGCACCTCTGGCGGATTAATATGTAGCAGGAAGCTTTCTAATGTGTCTGTAAAGCTTCTCGACGTATAGCTGCTGTGTTCAATGACTTCATGCTACTATACAATTCCACTGGGAAAGGATTAATATTCATAACATGGATGCCGCTTTGTTTATGATTACATGATGTATGTCAAAAATTGTAATGTGTCATGAAAAGATATTTTAGAAAATAACACGTTTGAAAAGGAGAATTTCTCACCAAAAATGGTAATATGAAAACCTTTTGACACATTCTACAGAAGACATCCTTTACACCGCTAATTTTTGATCATTTCAGTGTTATGCTTGTACCTTCTGAGAGTCCCAGTGCTCCCACCCCCTCTTCAAAATGCACCTGATATTATGAATATTCATGTATGTCTATTCTAAATTGTACGTAACAATGGCCTATGTAGGCAAGATACATTTTGCTACTTAGGTCTGACTTAACAGCGCAATTCTTTAAAATATGCATTGAGTGGAATGAATGAATGAATAACACTTATCATGGAGATGCAAGGGGAAAAGTTAGAAGGGAAAAAGACACAGGAGAAGGTCGTCTGTGTAAGCCGGTACAGTCAGAGGGTCTTAGGACACCAGCTCATCAGAGTCTAGGAGGGCACACTGCGGAACAGAGGACGCAAAGTTACACAGATGCCAGTAGATCTAGACATATTAAGTGAAAGACAGATTTTATTACTTATCAAATTCCAAGGCGGTGTGGATGGAGTGGATGGGGACGGAGAAAATGAAAAGAGGAAGATGAGAAAATAAAGTGGAGAGAAAGAAGGCAACAGAGTGGAGGGGTGAATGGTAAAATGCCCGGCACTGCAAAACCTAAGGAAAACGCTTTTGCTACCACTTTTAAGAGAAGCTCAGGTGAGAACTTGCAGGGCGGCTGTGATAGAATGCCTCAGCGGGTCCCGGATACAACTAGCCTGCAAAACTATAAAATTTCTGGCTCATGCTGCAGAAGAGCTAGAAAACAAGGCAGTAATTAAAGATGACCTTGGCCAACCGGTCTTATCACGGCTGCCCCTGGACCCCCACTTCCCTTCCCTTCCTAATGGACATCCCTTTATTCTCACTTCTTCAGGCTGTGTTCTCTATTCTGAGTCAAAATGTGTATCTTCCACCAAATTCATTTATTCCCCATAGTATTTACACTCTTTCCAAGAACAATCATCAGTTGTTTCGCAGTTTCAATGAGATAGTCATATCCCCCCCTAGCCACATCCTTATAACTTTACACTGCGATTGTATACTTGTGTAAGTCTGTTAATATTATGTTTTTTTCCTTTTTTGTGATTTTAATGTTGTTTTTATGCTGACTTCATGATGCACATGCTGTTTGTATGGTGGTAAGACCCACCCTTTTATGATTTTTACAAATCAAATAAAAGTATTATTATCTATCTATCTATCTGGTAAAACAATGTTGGGATGGGTACATACGATGTCAATAACTGTCATGATATGTGCAGAACTGACAATGACGGTATCAGTAAATGCAATCTGAACATATGCCAAAGCTTGTGCCTGTACAATGCCCACCAGTGCAATCTCAAAGTATACCATAACTGGTGCTCGCACAGCAACGCTGACATCACCAACAGTGATACCAATGTATATAATTATCCATGCTTGTTCGATAATTTTGTTGTTGCTGATAAGACCAATGTCCATTTACGTTCAGACCAGAGCAAACATTACCTTGTTAAAACCAGTACGAATTATACCAATATACAAGGTGACCACTGTAAGCGTAATGTTGATAATGTCGATAAACTTAATACCAATGGCTGCCATATTATTTTTAGGAGGTCCGATGATCTCACTTTATTGCTGTCTGATTCACCCAAGGTGATCTCCCCATCAACCCTGAGTCAGAGACACATGGTCAGGCAGGTCCTCCAATCCATGCGCATGCTCATCGAGTAACAAGTCACAGGTGGGGTCCCCTATAAATAACAGGCAAAGACACAACCAGAGAAAACCAGATTGATTCCACTTATAGATAGTTAAACTAAAAACAAGTCAGAGGTAATTGGTGCCAATAATACTCTTTTGGACAAAGTTGCGTTCCCCAGAAATACCACAATGCTAGATACCACATTTATATAGGTACACTCAACCAATCAGGACACAACATACACACAGCACGTAGCGATCATGTGCTCCTCACACCAGACATCTAGACCCATACACACTGGTGCACATTAAGCTTTCCCAAGGTCGAGATGTTAAAATCTAGATTGCGATGTAAACATTATCGGCGCCATCTTGTCCCTTTTCAGGCTCATATGTGCGCATAAGCAGCAGCCATTTTGAACGCCATGGCCTCTCTGCCCACTGCCGATAGCCAGCGCATCTCACTCTCTCCCTCCCTGACCTCGCAAGCATCCCCATGCACTGACAGCCCCCGCTCTCACATGCTTGGGCCATAAACCACCCCTTCAGCACGGCCCTGCCTCGGAGCCACCTCCCTCCGTCCCTTTCATGATCATACATCCCTTGATGAACCCCCTTCCTCTGTGCCCGATTGTCCGGCACGATCCCAGGCCATCACCTAGCCCTGCGGATGCAGTTTATTGCCCCATACAGTAGGAAGCTGTCCCTCTTCAAAGGATCTATGACTAATCAAAGCCCCCACCCCATGAGATCCGATCAGCCGCACACATTCCGGGAATCGGCGGAATATCCAGCTGCGCGACAGTCATCACCTACTGAGATCGGGGTGGGGACTTCTACTGTAAATGTGTGTGGGAACGGGCTTGAAGCGGGGATTCCGAGGATGTCTTTCCATACTTCAAAGTATTGACAAGAATGTGTTTCATGCAATAAAACCATAAACTTGTGTATAAGAGGCCAGGCCTCAGAGATGCGGTTAGAGAACCTCGAGAAGATACCCCGTTGTCTGATTTGACGTGTTCTGCTCCGTCGGAATAAACTTCTGTTTTCCTGCCTTCCAGTCTCCAGCGCCTGCCTCTTTGTTTGATAATCTCGAGTGGTATAAAAGGCGACTAACGCCGGGCAATACTTAAAAGTTATCGGTTGGAATCTGCCTACCCTTTTACAGAGAGCCACCTTTGCCTTATCAGATGCGTACATGTAATTAATTTATGACTAAGATGCTGTTTTGTAATGTAGAGAACATTTTATTTTACCTCATGAACTGTGTAAATTGATGGCCAAAACTACGTACATCAAATTCTGTCCACGGTCTCCCAGCGGCAGCGATTAATTAAACCAACTTGTTTCTGTTTTGCGAAACGACTCTTGTATTTTCATTCAGTTAAGGTAAATTTATATCTGAGCAACAACATATGGAGAGGGGAGAGGAAGTATTGAGTTTTCTCATCTGGAACAAGAAGGGAAAGATAAAAAGTGCCCCATACATATTATTTTAGTCACTTTGTAGCCTCGCTGATTGGGAACTTCATTTAGAATAATTTTTAAATCTAAGGACTGGTTTGTAGCCCACGAGGGGAATTTCCTTCACAACAGAGATAGTTTGGCAATACCATTGATGGACTCTCAGTGTCAGGAGCTGCCCCCGTGGTTTCCCATGGTCGTAGCTATCAATGGTGCAACAGGCGTGGCTGCACGGGCGAGACATGGGGTCACAACTGAACTGTAATTATTGTGATTTAATACTACTCAAGGAGGCCCATTTTCTTTGTCTGCACTATGGCCCATGGTTCCTTGCTATACTTTTAACTCTTCACCTGTGTCTGCCTCTTGACAGACAGATTTAGCAGAAAAGGCTCACAGTTCATACTCCTGTGTGCTGTGCCTACCTGTGACCATAGGTTCTAGATTTTTGTATGCTATATCTCAGAAATACAAATACAGTGATCACCCAAGTCTAACTGTAGCTAATCAGGCTGAGAATACTGCGAGTGAGCTTCTATGAAGGGATATGTGCTTTATCTGAGCACTACTAAGGTTATACCTTTAAACTGCAATTTCAAGGCACCTTTTAGTCCAGTGAATTACAGAAAAAGGTCAGTTTCTGAAATCAATAACTGCCTTGACCTGTTCATGGTATAATGTCACTCAAAGTGTCACACATAATGCACTATAATGTCACACATAAGTACACTGATAACATGGAAATGTCACGCATACACAAACTGAATACTTGTTAGTTATGGGTAGCACCCCAAAAACCAAATCATTCACCAAATGTGCAACAATCTTTTAGAGTTTTGAAGGGGTTAACCTTTACGGATGACCAACTCTGTGTAAGAGAAAAGATGGTTGTCGGGATACATCTGCTTCACTCCATGACCAACACCTTAATGCCCCTTTCACTGCCTTTTAAAAATCTATGATATTCAGGGCCAGCTTTAGCGCTGGTGGCGCCCAGTGTGACAATGTTTGTTGGCACCACCCAATGACCACCTCCCCCACGGATTCCCTCACTACCACCCTTTAACAGTGCCCCTCAAGTCTCCATAACCACTCTCTCTCAGATTCATTTAATTAATTTTACAGCGTAACTCATACCAGTGTAGGGTGCCAGAGCACTTTGCATCACACACACATTACACACAATCAAGCATATGTGTGAAAATCAGTATATAGGAAATGTTACATCAGACGGAGGACTACTAGGTTTTAAGAGTCATATGTCATCCATACTGGCAGGCAGTATAGTTTAAGAGTGCTTGGTCTGGAGAAGCAGAACCCCAGAATTTAAAACGGAACACCATGGTTTGAGGTTCTCTTAAATGACAAGAATTGAGTTCTACTCAAATGAATACTTTTTGCAACATTAGGATAATGAAAGACAGGAAAAAATCATAACGCTCTAATCTATACCATGCAGTTTGCACGCAGCTCTTTGATGAGTTACTAGCTCACTGTGCAAGTAACAAAAGGACCTCTCTGACAAAAGAAGTAACCCACTGACCTATTTACATTATTTGCTCTTCTGTGATCTGCATGGTGGGCATGCGTTGCAGCAGGCATATTAACCCTCTGCGCTACCTTATGATGAGTCAAAACTTCCAATAGACAAAACACCGCTCTTTCTCCAACAAGAAAAATAATCACCAGATTTATCTTGAAATGTGTCTTGTACTTTCAAAACCATAATAAACTTGGAAACTAGACGTCCCCATCCGAAGTCAACATCTGGTGCTGTGGCACCGGTCGCATCGCCCTAGAGCCGGCCCGATGATATTCACCTGTAAAAGAAACAGTAAGGCTATGAAGATTGTTTTGCATCCCTTCACTGCCTAAATTCCAAGGACCTATTATATCTGCCTATAGAAGAGATAGCAAGGGTCAGACTAGCCTCAGGCCAATCGAGCAATGCCCGATGGGCTGGTCTGACAGATCAGAGGGTGGGACTTTTTTTTTTCAGTTTTGGGGTCTGATTTATGGCAAGGTGGGCCAGCTTTTACTGTTGATTTACCTGACATTATCAGAAACATAGTCTGTAACAAACACAAATGCATGTAGTTGCCCATACCCATACAGTGAGTCTTTACAAGATCAAAAGTGAACAGATTTGCAAATATGGGCCACTTTATTAGCCTTCAGGTTCACTAACGGAGTAACTTTTATTTTGGTGCATGGGCCTATTTTTTGTCCCAGCCACACCCTAGAGATTGGTCCACCTTACTCCATGACCAGCCTTGTTCTGAACGAGGTTCTCTCATACCAATTTCCTTTCTAATCTCAAGTCCTCCTCTCTCAAGATAGAGAGCAAAATCTGTCTAAAATGTGCTAGATCAATCCTCAATGGCAAAGCTATGATACAAAGGTCAGATTCCGAAGTCCTAAACAAATTCCACTGGGTGAGCCTAGTCTATTTCCTCCTGGTCTCTGTTTTCCATTCCTAAATGCCCCAATACTCCTCTGGGTTCTTGCACTCTGCCAAGTGCAATAGGGTCAGAATAATGTAGGAGTTGGCTGGATTGCTGTTTCATGTGTGTAATGCATGTAAAAGGTCCATCATAAATGCTCATGGAAGTTTGGCATAATGAGCGGGTAAATTATTTAAGCAAGGTAGGTCAGTGAAAATCTACTTGGACACCAATAATAATTTTCTCATGCAATAAAGGTTATGTAGTATCCACAGCCCAAACCGGGTCAATGTGTTTTGGTTTTGTTTGGGCCTGGGTGAAATTGTAATCAGGCTGGAGTCATTTGAGAAATTATGGTAATTTCCTTATACTCTTGTGACGCAAAATTGTTGAAAAGTATGCAAATAAGCCTGCTAGTGTAATTCAGAGTACTTTGGTGCAAAAATACCTACCGCAAGAGCACAAGAACCAAAACTATGCAACGGCTGCTGTTCATATTCTGTTGCCTTGAGATTTTTTACCTTAGTGCAAATGTCATCCTATAGTCATTTTAGATTCAAGTGTGCATTTTGCACTAAGAAAATAGCGATAAATGCTAGGTTACAGCTGCTCAGGTAATTCCACATAATCTCGTAATTTTCCTGTAATACAGCAAATTGCAGAAGTTACACCCACCTCTCATTTTGTAAGGCTCCATTTTCTTGCCGATTTCACTAAATTCATGTGAAATGACACTTTTGTAGTAAAATGTAGTTTGCCAGTATATCAAAGACCGGAGGAGATTTTTGTTTAGTAGAAAATGTCTTTCAATTAGACATTTTTAGTATGAACCAGTCTTCTGTTGATATCTCGTGAAACTCTTGTATGTGAAGTGTGAGCTAGGGTAGAAAATTATGGGAATTCACTTGAAAAAAAACTCAGGAAAATTTGTGAATGTTGAATAAAGTGCAATTCAGGAATTTCACAAATGTTGCTGGTAATCCAAATTTCACCCAAGCCTAGTATTATTGCATTGTCTTAATCTGTGTGTTTGAGCTAAACACCACTGTGCGGCATTTGTACCATCACTGAGTGTTCAGCTCTCTCCAAAACCCACAGTAAAGTGGAAGGGATTGAGAATGCACATCGATCAGAGATTAGAGCAAATGATGTCAGGAGTTATGACTATGAACTCTGCATGGGGAAGCATTACCAGCGCATGCGCTATTCTTGTTCCCTAAACAACATTAGAGATTCTCTCCGCAAAGCAAGGGCGAGAATTTATTTTACTACCGTGAAGATCTGCGTACCTTCTAGATGTTCTCCCTGCTTCATCCATTGGATTATGGCATCTTCTGTGGGCCATTTGTGGGACTCAGCCCAACAAAAATATCAGAGTGAACTCAAACTCCCAAAAGTATCAGCCTGGACTAATAAACCATGTCCTTTTGCAGTGGCTTAGCTAGGCCTTTTGCCACCCGTGGCGGTCCCAGCCTTTGCCATCACGCACGGCCGCAGGTAAGAGCATCCCCAAAAACTCGATACACCCAGGGCGGAGCGCACTCGCCACTACCACCTTTTCTACGCCACTGTCATTTTATTCTTAGAGCAACGAGCAGTGAGCGCTGTAGTACAAACCCCAGGATTAATCATTGCACGACGAAATATTGACATCAACAATATCGTGGCATACTAATATGAAGGACATAATATTGAGGGACAAACTATCAAAAGACAAGTGCATATTGGGAAGTATAGATGTACAACTCCTAACCCCACATCTATAATCTTTAAAGATACATGTACCATATAGGTACAGTTAGGTATATAAAACTTAGATGTACTTACCTGTCAATATTTTATTTTCAATATTCTGTCCTTGATACTGATTCAGTATTCATGGGGCACACAAGGATTGATAGATTATGGGTAGTAACTGACTGCCATATGAACACTCGGAATCCGAGGCCTAAGGCCCAAAATATGTGTCCCTGACTAAGAGAAACATTCATTCCAAAAGCATACAACAACCCCCCCTCATAAGAGCGCAATTAGGCTGTTGTGTATACCCCACAAAGACCATATAGTAGGATCTCCTAAAATCGCACTGTTGCAATATGCGGTAGTCAGGGAGAGGGGCAAATATTGAGTAGGGTGTTAAGGTGGAAGAGGTTTAATTAACAGGGAGTGGGGACTATAAAGAGACTATTTTGGAAGGTGTACCGTCCATAGCTATGGCTTGGCTCATAAAGTAGGCAACCTGTCAAATTTCAGTCCAATGGGCAGAAAAGCTCCACATCTTAGTATACATGATGTACTTGCTTTACTGTGTTGGGTGAATAGTACTTAAACATGGATCGCAGAGTTTAGGGAAAGCAAACTCAACTAAGGGTAACATTGCAGATAGAGTGGGGAAATCTGGCCTAAGTGAGGCAATCCTGCATGGAAACTTTATCACCGATTACTAGTTGTTGGGCACACTTTCCCAGTTGCAGCACTAAACCAGCTATATAACGTAACACCCCGTGTTACGTGGATTTAGAAGGCAAGCACTATTGCCCGTAGAACCTGGCACACCAACCTCGTTACTTCTTGTTGAGGCACAGTTCGCTTTTACAGATCCTAGAACAAGTTAAACAACACAGAAAGGCAAGTACAAACTACAAAATGATAAAGATAAAAGTAATTACCGGGCCCTACGAGAACACCCCTGTTTGAAATGCGCCCCAACACCATGGTAACAAATCTTTTATCTACACGGTTCTGCTGTCAGTGTGAGATCAGGGGAGTGCTCTGTTTGCACTTGTCGTTCTAAGTCAAAGCCTTTATTTTTCGGCTAACCCTTGTTTCTCTCTGTGTGGAAATAAATCGAGGTTTGTTTCTGTCTTCCAGCCAGTGTGGAGTGTTTAATGTTACCTGTAGAATCTATTACGAGGAGGAGAAGTGATTCCAGGGAAAGGAATCAGCACTGGATGTGAAAGGAAGAGTTTGAACCTACAAGTAAAGATCATTACATCTGTATTTTCAGCCAGATGAACCCCCTGGGAAATTACTTTCTAAGTAAAACATAAAACTGTGGGTGGAGAAGAATACGGTTTTCTACAAAAAAACATTTTAACTCACAGTGCAAAAAATCTTAAAACGTTTCCCAGAACTCGTCATCGAAAATACTAGTTGCCTTTTTAAAGAGTTAAGACAGAGATGGGCAGGTCTGTAGAGTAGAGAAGTGGAGTTTGAAAAACTAGTAGTTATGGGGAGGCTCAGTCATGGGTCGAAGATCTTAAATGGGGGCCTGGCAAAGTTTTCCAATTTTGCCCGCCTTCGCCACACAGCTGTGTGCCTTCGGCCAAAAGAATGAGTTCATTTATAACCCAGGAACGCTCACCCATGAAAGACGAGACAGCCTACTACTGAAAAGCCTGATTAGAGTGGGAGGTGCAGGGGCTCGGTATGTTTATTGGGGGCACCAGCCTTGGAGACTGTCCTCTAGGGGGACTTATAAAAAACGGATATAAAGTAGTGCTTTTCAATTTGCCACAGTAAATATATGCAGTTTAATAATAGCAAGTAGGTCAAACATGTCATTTGAGATCACTGGATAGTGAGGCATTTTTGGTTTAATTCTTTTTATTGCAGTTTTCCACAAAAACAAAGAGAAAGAACAAAAGGACTGCCATCAGACCGTCTGTCACAAAGCAGAGCCCTGCTATAATATCAAGGCATGGAGCCTACAGCAGAAAAGAACAAACCCTTGCCCACCCTAGCCCACCCTATCCCCCCCTTCCTCCGAACAGCCCTGTCCAGTCTTGGATAGCTTGAGTTGCTGCGTGTCCTTGTTCCACCAGGGCAGGTGGCGCAGCGTCTTCAGGTAGCTGTACCAAGCCCAAATATTTGGGGCAGGTGAGCTCATGAAAATCGTCTGTTAGTAGGGCCAGAAAGGGAAGCCAGACCTTAGGGAAGTGTGAGAGTTTTTTTTTCCATTCCTAGGATGTGCAATAACCGAGGTAACCAGCCAATGTGCATGGGGATTTGGTGGGTGCCCCAGTGTGATAGGATGTTCTGCATAGCAGAACCAAAAGCTATACCTATCAAGCGCCCCCTCCTTGACTTCAGTGGGTCGGCCAACGGATCTGGAACACACAGCAATATGTGTGCAGGAAAGCGGAACAGTTGTGTTTTAAGGAGTTTGTCAATTTCATCCAGGACCTGGTTCCAATAGGTTTGAATTTGGGGACAATCCCATAATAGATGCACCAGTGTGCCAACCCCCCCACAGTTCCTCCAGCAATCTGCGCTTGCTGATGGGTTGATCTTGTGTACTCTCACCGGAGTGTAGTCCCAATAAGTTGCCACTTTCTTGAGCGGGTCCCTCAGGGCCATGTTACTAGCAGTGTGTTGTGCTCTGTAACAGATACCTTCCCTTTCTATATCTTTCTTTCATTTACCTCTTCCTGCATTGTATGTAGATGTGTTTTGTGTGTTTAGTAGCTTATATAAATCAGAGATCATTCCCTTATCTGAGGACTTTGACAATAGCCATCTCTCATATTGAGTGAGGTGTCACTGTGCGCCCTCTCTATTTTGTGGCTGCATAACCTAATGTCTAAATTGTAGGTACCTTAAACGCTCTGCTTCTGGGATGCCATAGTCTGCTTTGATTTGTTGGAATGATAGTACCCACTCAACATTAAAAAAATGACCCATGGCCCAACATTCTGACCAATACCATCGTATAAAATGTATCTCCCCCACTCCTGGCTCAAAGTCCGGGTTGTCAAATAGTGGGGTCAGGGGCTTTGGGAACGTCGTGAGATTATGTTTAATATTAGTCTGCTCCCATGTTGTCATTTTTGTCTGTGTGATATAGGACACTTGAAGGTACCAGCGTCTGTGGGTCTTCTTTAAAAATGGAATCTTCATCAGTGATGTACCTGCTACCGCCCTATCTTGGAATAGCCAGTGTTTTTCTGACTCTGTTCGACTCCATTCTACTAAATGCCTCAATTGGGCTGCTTGATAATACAGCTGTAGGTCGGGGATACCCAGTCCTCCCTCACTAGGTGGTAGAAATCTAAGACTCTTTTTCATCCTGGGTTTACGGCCCTGCCGTATGAATTGCGTGATTTCCGTTTGCAGTTTGGGGATCATGCCTGGCGGCGGACGGAATGGTAGTGTCTGGAACAGATATAATATTTTGGGGGGATCATCATCTTAATGCCTGCTACTCTGCCCAACCAGGAAATCGGGTAGTGCTTCCATCTTTGCATATCTGCGCGGACTTGTCTGAGCAGAATAGAGTAATTGGCGGCAGCAGTGGTGTGAGCGGACGCAGCTATTTGAATTCCCAGATAAGGAATTGTGTCAAGGGACCATTTAAATGTGTGTTTTCCTGTAAGGTGTTCACCCGTCTGAGGTGGGAAAGAGAGGTTGAGGGCCACGGATTTCCCCATATTTACTTTAAAACTGGCTGCTCTCCCAAACGTTTATATCTCTGTGAGGAATACCTCCAGGAATGAGTCTGGTTCGTCAAGGGTCACTAAATCGTCGTCTGCTTATAAGCAGATAGTGTGTATCCCCCAAAAGGGCCCCCAAGCAGACTCTGCATGCCTTTCCGTGGTTGGCATTCAGGAATTACCATTCTAATATGGCTGGTGGTGTCTTTCAGACATCGCCACCATATAGTACCCTTTTCCACCCGGTCGACATGTCGACCATGCGGAAAAACGGCGTACGGTCTTTCCGTCCACCGCAGACCCCCCAGACATTCTAATGTGGCGGGGGGTCTTTTTTACAGCATTCCTTGCCATGCAACAACATGGAACTTTGTAGCAATCTTTTCAATTTTGACAGGTGGAGTAAACCTGGATTCCCCTTTCTTAACCTTCAAGGATTTCCTAATAAGGACCAAAGTACCCACTACAAAATATTGCTCTTTTGTAATTTTTCTGCCGTCAAAATATTGTTTCTGTTTACTCTATTTTTTCCCACCCTTTCCAAAATACAAGAAGCATCATTTTGCTTTGTAGCACCAGGGCCAATCAGAGAGTCTAACTAGTGTGGTAACATTCTAGACCCGGGTTTCCTTCCCTTACCAATTCAAAAGGTGACACTCCTGTAGTGGAATGTGGTGCAGAATGATAAGTTCTAATTTTCTCCTTGAGAAAATATTTAACATCAAAAGAGCAGTATTTAAGATAACGGTTTGCTCTTTCAACCAGACCATGTGCAGAAGGACTGTACAAAGCAACTTCTAGATGTTTGATTGTCATGCAAAATTAAAAACATTTACATCTTACTAGATACAAAATGAGTCTCGTTATCCGTCACAATTTCTCTTTAAATGCCCTCAAAGTGAAACATGTCTTCAAAAAATCATAATTTATTATGTGGAGAAGTGCAATCCACCCAAAAAAATTAATCCATTTTGATAAATAGTCGATTAGAACAATCAAAAACTGGTAACAAAATGGCAGCATATGAAAAAGAACACAGAAAAACAGGAATACCGGAATAGGAACCTAGATATGGGTGACGAGAGACCTCTACTTAAGTCGAGTTAGACAGTCTGCTTAAACAAGAAAGAAAGATTACTTTCTGGAGCCCCCTCACTCACCAGGGTTTCCCCTTGGTGACATGCTTCATCATGCTTCATCATAGGGGTCCTCTCAATCCACTGCGGATTGAGGCGTGCTGCGACTTGCGGAATTACGTAGGAGCACTTATGTGAGAAAATGTGTTGTGCAGCTTTGTGGAGTGGAAGAGAAAAGATGTTAAAATACCTGGCTAGTGGGTGAAGTAATTTTACTCTATCTCCTAATCGGTATGTTTAAAAGCAGGGGTACTAGAGAAAACAGTGTCACCTTAATGAGTTAAGCATCTCTAGTATTGGTCAACATGTTTTAAGCCTCCCCAAGGCTCTTCCTCAGGACCACACAAGGACCAGCCCTGTGCGTTCCACTCCTAAGTGACCTAAAAGTGAGGTAAATAAAAAGTTAGTGAAATGTAAAGTGCCACACCTACTGTGTGTGCACTACTTGTTTAATACATACGATTTGACTCATTGGTACGTAGTATTTTATATAAGGTTCAGTTTTTCCCATGGTCTGGAGGGGTTGAGGGGCTCATGGTCACACTTTGAACGGAGCACGCCTCACCAGTAATACACTATTCGCACCCCTGGAGACCGCATATTGCAATTAACCATGGGCGTAGTTCGCGTAGTCGTGCTACGTGTAGCTACGCGAAGTGCAAAATTCACTATGTCGGGACACGCATAGCTACGCAAACTACGTAGTGTGGTAGGGAAATGCTGTTTGCCATGATTGTACAGTGCTGGATGCTGTCCGCACTGTGCAATGATTGCGAACGGCATCATGCACAATGCAAGCGGTCGTTTTCGGCCGCTCGAGTAGATTTGTACTCGAGCGGCAGCTTTCTCAATGCGGATAGGTAGTTTCTCATCGCGAGCGTTCGCGAGCATACACGACCACTCGCAATGAGAAACCTGACCTCTCTGCGTTGAGAATCTCGCCGGGAGGTTATTTTCCATGCTCGCGATCAAAAACATGATGTTACTGATCGCAAACCAGGAAAAAGTCTCGCCGGGATGTTGATTTTGCTCGCTCGCGGTCCCAACTTGACGTTGAGAGACCGCGAGCAAGCAAAAAATGCCCGCTAAGCTACGTGTTTTTGCACTGTGCTACGTGCGATTCGCGTAGCGCGTAGTTCCGCAAACTCTGCAAGCGTAGCGTAGTTCACCGCCCAGGGCTAATTGCAATATGACCACCAGCCCCTCAACCCCTCCAGACCATGGGGCAAAACTGAACCTCATATAAAATACTACGTACCAATGAGTCAAATCGTATGTATTAAACAAGTAGTGCACACACAGCAGGTTAAAAACAGAGTTAAAAGTATCCATAGGAACACAATCTAATAGTCTATTCTGGTTTAGGTGAACACGGGTATGGAGTAGGACAAATGACAGCAAAAGCCTTTGCCTAAACCACTCGGGTGACAAGGCCCACTATGCTGGCAGGTTTCTATGCTTTTTACACACTCTGAGCCAATAAGAGGCTGCCCTGTAGACCCAAACCAATAACACGAGGATAGTTTAAAACCTTATGGATACGTTGGATAAAAGGTTAATAATCTCTGCAGAGGTTTCACACTTTCGACAGAAGCCTTCTTAATGTCCACATGTGGCCCAGGAACTTGGCAACAGCACAAACAATTGTTGGGCTAGGATCTGATCTTAAGATGCGTAGCGCCTCAACAAGATGGCATTTACCCAGCTGTTTACAGATTGGTTTCAGCTATTTACGTCTTGGGCAAGAGTACTTGCGCCAAACAAAAAACACGTGGGCAATGGACTATATCACAGAAGTGCACCTGGTGCAGTGCTGTGAGGGAGTGGATGTCTGCCACCAGGTGCTTGTATATGAGTTTAGAGGAAATGATCCAAAGCAGAATTGCATATAGAGTTTCCTGTGGAGGAGAATGGTGATGATTTCAAAGATTGCTCATAAAACCCAATAATTTTTAAATTCAGGAACTGGTGACTGAGCCCTGGGCTACCCATTCCCAATAGTAATTCTTGAGTGCATCTTTGCTAAGGGGAGGTAAATGGTCCTTATATCCCAGAGGGCCTCTAGACCTAACGCTTTTAGAGTGGATTTCAGGTTCTGAATCCAGCCATAAAATAGACCCAAGCACCAGATTAAAAGTGGCCCCTATTTGTGAATTGGCAGTAAAATTATCCCCCCTTTGTCAATTGAACAACTTTTAACTTTTAAAAACATGCTGTATTTAGGGTTCTCTGAGGGGTGGAGAACTGCAGGCATTTTTACTTGCGGCAGACAGTGTGCGTCTGGTTATATCAGGACAATTCAGCAGTGAAATTCACTGTGTCCCTTCCTACCTAAAAGATCAAATTAAAGTGCTATTGGTTCATCAATGCTACTTTCACATAACAGCACCCAAAATGCATTTTCCTCTTTCATTCAACCTTGTTCCCCTCCTATGTTCTCCCCTGGTCCACTTTTCCACCACGTTTACTGTCACTTTCAGCACTTTAAGTTACTGTGCCATCTAATTCTGGATTTGAAAAAGCTATTGGAAGGTTTCACACAGTGCTTTGCAGCAGATTAAATCTCGAAGATGTTATATGATTATTCCAACTAGGGATTAGCAGATTACACACAGATTGCACACAGATCTTTCTAGCAACTGCATTAACAACCTGAGTAATAAATTGGAAGGATTATACCATGAGGTGCTGGATGAGCAAAGACCATTAGTTGTCTGTACCCTTTCAGAAGCTGCCTTAGCACCCTAAATTAGACTGGCATTAGATACACTTGCCCAGCTGATAGAGCTATTAAGATATCTAAGTGGCCAAGGTACCTACTGTCGGTATGAGGTGACAGGCTTGACTTGTTGCTGAAATCTCAACATTTCATTATTTTAAGATGAATAAAATAAGCCTACTGAGTTGTGTACTCATAACTCCTATTAACATTTCTACTTAAATGCACAGCTGCAGAACCGAATGGTAAGTAGGAACTTATGTGTGTGTATGTGTGTGTTTGTGTGTGTATTTAGAGTCGCAAGAAGTGCTTTTTTTATCTTCTGTATTGGTATAAAAATAATGCCATTTTAGAAAATAGAAAGTAGAGGCAGTGCAAATGAGTGATTGACACAAACTACTTGTTCTTGCTTCCACATTGCTTAGTATTAGAGCAGCAGCCCTTTCTATTTTAAGATAATTAAAACCATACATTTGAGGAAGTGAGGTGTGGGATTAACACTAGACTTCATACCTGGTGGAATTCTGTGGAATAGTACTTTGCACTGACTACTTATTGACCAGGTGCTGGCCAGTTGACTCAGTCAATAAAATCCAGAAGAGAGATGGGTAGAATGCTTGAATTAATATTTAATTAGGTTGTAACCCGATCCATCATTGTTTGCCAACCATGCAACCTCAAGTTAAACCCACCCATATGCAAGTCACCCTTTGAGTTGGTCCAATAGGCCAGTTCAGCCAAGCTAGGTCATCTCTGAACTGGAACACAATCAATACTAGACTTGTTACAGTCTACTGAGGTCTCGTCAGTCGGGTATTGTGTGGTTCCATTGGCACTATGATCATGAGCCTACATCTGGGCATACCCGTCACACTTAGTGTGTCACAGTAAGAAATTAAAATAAAATTATGGATAACTCAGGGCAGAGTGGAGGAAGACATTTCTGTCCCTATGTGACAGTCCTTGAAAAGCGTTACAAACAAGGGGGTTATACCCAAAAAGTCACTGGGTCCTGGGTGAAAGTATAGTACAGGAAAAAGGGGGTCCCTGAACGTATAAGTACAAGAGAAAATAAAAGTTTTTAGAGAAAAATAGACATTAATACAAAATTAGGAACATCATTGTTATTTAATCACAATGTGTAGACACATAATACCGTAGAACAATAAAAGCGAAATTCAGCACAATAAATGCCCCAAAAGGGAGATCAGGTGGGGAGGGTTGTTGTTTTGGGAAAAGTGCAGGGTATTTAGGGTAGTGACAGAATAATGGTCAAATGACCTTAGTAAGCAATGAGATTGATCTGATTTATGAAAACACACAAATTGGATTCAAAAACAAATCGTGTAAATCATGCTTCCAGTAGTTTACAATCAATGATAATTATGGAAGGAAGATGATACATGGACTGCTGGTCACATGAAAGGACTGTCGACGTTTCGACCCACGGAAATTGTAGGCAAATGTGGGTGCCTTACTGGGGGCGTCTTAATCAGGACGGGGGCGCGGGCGGAATACCTAAAAGTAAGTTCAAACGGAATATATATGAGAAAGTCCCGAAGGATCTAGTATAGCTAGCCACAAATTTATATCAAAAACGGGTGGGAAACAAGGGAACAGTGTATTTATATACCATGAAACAGCAAATGATATCATGGTATATCTGGTCAGTAGCGGTCGGCATTAGGTGTTTCTGTAGGGCGCTGACGTGGGCAGAAGGAGGGGCAGGGTGGGGGGTAGTAATGTATGGATTATGGAGTTTTACAGGTAAGTAAACATTTAAATAAATAAAACAAATTTTGTTGCGCGCACTGCATCACCAAATGTGATGCAGTGCGCTCAACGAAATTCGTTTTATTTTTTTAAATATTTACTTACCTGTAAAACTCCGTAATCCATACAATACTACCCCCCACCCTGCCCCTCCCTTGCCCACGTCACACTCACCGCCCTACAGAAACACCTACTGCCGACCGCTACTGTATCTGGTATCTTTGGACAGAGGAACATCACAATGGCTGAGTGCTGGAATGACAAAAATCAAAGATAAGGAACAGAGTCCGTATTCGAAAAGGGCGATGTAATGAGCGCACCTTCTAAACGAAACAAATAATGGGGTGAGACTTACGGAGGACGGGCTGAGTCACCTTCCTTGGTCACATAGTCTGAGGCAGTAGAGCCGCCACGGTGGGGTCGGACGTTAGAGGATCTACATACATTTAAGAGGAAACAAGTGGGGGGGGACAAAACACATGAGGAAATAGGCCCCAGGTGGTTGGTGTACACGGCGGATTTAAAACGAATGGCAAACTGGAGGGTAAATAGTGGAAGAACACTCACAATTGTAGAGAACGATACAACGGTATACTGAAGGTGGAGCCACACACCGTGAAACGGTCGGGAAATAAGTAATCTAAAAATGCATAAAAAGAGAGGGCTGTAAAGGCAGCGATGAGCACACCGTCACCAGGAAAGATGTACTCAGAGGGTTGGGGGAAGGGGCGCACATGTAGTGTACTGGTTTACCTGCTGGCTTGAGTGAATCACGTACAAAATGCAGTTGAGGGATGCCGGTAGGCTGCCTCGGACGGAGCCATGTATAACAGCTTCTGGGACCACGTGACGCAGAAGCAGGCCCGCTCCGTGTGTGGTCATGGAAGAGAGACTATCATGTGGGAAATAAATCCTGGAAACAGGAGGAGAGTACATAATCTGGTGTATATGCGAAATGTAAACAATGACCGATATAATAAATCAAGAAAGAAAATAAAGTGCGTACGTGTCACACAGGATAGTAAAGCACTTCTCAAGTCCTGAAATCATGTGCATAAAAAATACTTAATAGATCGTCCGGGGTAGCATAAAAATGGGATGCACCCTACGATATTGACACAGATTAAATACATCTAGCAAAATAATTTACAGGCATAAATGTAGACTTGTACTGATGGGGAGTGCGTACCTATCGCACAGGACGGTAAAAGCCCATCCACCGGTACATAGTTGTGAGACACATCACAAAAAGGGGATAGATTGTGTTTGAAAAGGGATAAACAATGCATAAGAGTCAAAGAATGACCCAGCATTGTCAATGAAAAGGAAAATGGTAAAAGTAGCCCTAAGGGTAGAGTGATCTGTAGTTATGGAAGGGGCCCATGAGAGCTTGTAGTCATGATACAAAATAGAGTCAGGATGGATGCAGTGATTAGATCAACAAGGCTAGTTGGACAAAGGTACTATCATTTTCATTGAGGCCATGTTGTACAGAGTCAAAAAAGAGCATCCATTTAGACTCACGGATATCTAGCACATGTCCAATATCGACAGTCCTTTCATGTGACCAGCAGTCCATGTATCAGCTTCCTTCCATAATTATCATTGATTGTAAAATACTGGAAGCTTGATTTACATGATTTGTTTTTTAATCCAATTTGTGTGTTTTCATAAATCTCATTGATTACTAAGGTTCTTTGACCATTATTATGTCACTACCCTAAATACCCTGCACTTTTCCCAACACCACAACCCTCCCCGCCTGATCTCCCTTTTGGAGCACTTATTGCGCTGAATTTCGCTTTTATTGTTCTACGGTATTATGTGTCTACACAATGTGATTAAATAACATTGGTGTTCCTAATTTTGTCTTAATGTCTATTTTTCTCTAAAAACTTTAATTTTCTCTTGTACTTATACGTTCTGGGACCCTCTTTTTCCTGTACTATACTTTCACCCAGGTCCCAGTAACTTTTTGGGTATAACCCCCTTGTTTGTAATGTATCTCCAGCACGCGCTTACCTGCGAGGTTCTTCCATTAGATTAATTCATACCCTACATCATGGTTGAAAGGGAACTTCTCTCATATTCAGAGGAATACATCAACCAACTTCTCCTTGATCCAGCAAATAATTTCCTCTCTCCTAATATTCCTACTATAGCCGTCACACTGAATGATAAAATAGCCCGTTTGGAACCGCTAGAAAAGAAACTCATCCGAACCAGATGGCATGGCCATCTGCTGACTAGGTATCTTCAAGAGAATATCATTCCAGTGGGACTGCAAATAAAAATTTAACCTGCTATCTTTGTAAAATTTCAAAATTCAAGGAGGGGTTTAGCTTTGTCACCAACAACTGCTCCCGACACTGGATGGTATTGGGAGTTGAGACACCAGCAGAGCAAGTCCAGATCATAACTCAGAGAAATTTCGTCCCTCAAGGCAGAAATTGCGGGAGATTCCGCGCTTACCAACGCCAAGGAAGCTTTGACATGCCTCGACGCCACCCTTAAGGAGTTTGAAGTAACCACACAGACTAGGAAAGTTGAAAAACTGGCCCGGGACGTCCGATTTTATGACAAAAAGAAAACTTAGCACTATCTACAGGAAGATTACTATCGCCAGGACAACCAGGGACGATTCACCAACAGAGGACGCGGGGGCTTCCGTGGTAGACACAATTATACAACTTTCTCTGACTCTTCCTATAGCTCAGAGGGTGACGCTGAACAAGCTGGTCCCAGCAGCGCCTACAGCTTTCAGGATTACAGCTACCAACCACAGAACCTGTGTTTTTTAGGCCAAGGCCAATGGAGACCACCCAGGGGACGAGGCAACAACTGGTCCAGGGGTCAACAACGAGGCCAACATCTGAACAACACAACCTGGGATGGCGGCAGGGGCAGAGCTCAGAAACAAGTCCCCCTCCCACAGGAGCAACACGGCGAGATCTCAACCCGGCGGAAAGTCTACAGATCTTGAGCTCCCCACCCAACTCGGTGGTCAATATCTTGAACTACACCTTGAATGATTACAAACTAAAAGTGCTCAGCAAAGGCCATTCCTACGTCCCCACGGCTATCCCCAACAAATTCACCATCAGAACTGAACTATACAAGTTTTTCAGGAAAATACATCTGAAATATTTTTTCCGCCATTCTACAACCTATCAATGCCACTCCCAGACACGCCTGAGGATTCCTTCCACCTTTGTCCCACCTTACTATGCCATGTCAAATAAAATCTTGGCATATGAGAATGTGGTTTTGCACGATGTCAACCAGATCTTGAACACTAAAAAATACACCAAATCTAAAATCAGTAAAACCGAGAAAATGGCACTTTAATCACTTCACAACAACAAGGAAGTAATTATTAAACCAGCGGACAAGGGGGGTGCCATTGTCATACAAGATGTATCCAAATACAAAGCGGAAATTTTCAGACAATTGAATGATGGGATCAGCTATAAAAAGCTTACCTCTGACCCGTCGAGGGCATTGACCCTTGAAATTTTGAAAGTCACCAGAGAGGGTCTGGACCAGGGTTCCTTACAGAGCAGGAATTCAACTACCTCAATCAAAAGAATTCAAGACTTCCCACTATATATACCTTGCCACAAATACACAAAAACATGGAGGACCCACCCGGACGCCCAATTGTCTGGGGTTGTGGCTCTATGTTGGAGCCACTGTGCAGGTATATTGACTTTTTTCTCCAACCCTTAGCAGAAGCCACCAAAACATACCTACGGGACACTATGCACACCATTAATATTGTGGACGGACTTCCTTTCGATCCAACCAAGCAAATTTTGGTCACCTGTGACATTGTGTCACTTTACACCAGCATTCCCCAAGAGGCAGCCCTGGCTGTTACATCAAGATTTCTAGACCAGAGAATCGCTCCCATGGCAGTGCCTACTGAGTTCTTCATCTCTCTCCTTAGGATTGCCATGGTGCAGAATTTTTTCATCTTTCAAAATCAATTCTTCCTACAAACCAAAGGTGTGGCGATGGGGGCCACTTTTGCCCCAGATCTGGCAATTATTTATATGGCAGCCTTTGAAGATGAATTCATCCCCAGCAACCTTAATCCCTACTTCAACAATGTGGGCCTCTGGATGCGCTACATAGATGACATCCTCCTCATATGGAATGGCGATCATCCACGACTAACTTCCTTCCACGCTTGGCTTAATCTACAGTCACCTGACATCAAATTCACACTACATTCGGATGTCAAGCAAGTCGATTTCCTGGATCTTACCATTTACGAGAGTGGGGGAGTGCTGAAAACCACACTATACCGCAAACTGGCCTGGCGTAATTCGCTCCCCCAATACAGAAGCCACCACCCGAGGGCCTTAAGGGATAACTTCCCTTTTGGCCAGTTCTTGCGTATTTGCAGAAACTGCTCCCTCAAACAACACTACATAGAACAATCTGAATATCTGGCCAATCGCGGTTATCCAAGGAGATTGATCAAAAGAGCAAGGAAACAAGCCTGGTTCAATCCCTGAGAGAGCCTACTTCAACCATAAAGAACGGCCGAATTTGCAAACAGAAACTCATATGTGTTACTACTTTTTCCACCCAGAGCAACAATATAAAGAAAATTATCAACAAACATTGAAGACTGATCTCAGACGATGTAGCACAGGATACACCACCAATGCACGCCTTCAAGAGGGCCAAAAGCATCAGGGATCATATTGTCAGATCTTTCTTGGAACCACCAGAGCCCAACACTGTCCGATCCCTGTGGAACCTACCGCACATCTTGGGACACCACAGGTGCGGGCATTGCAAAGCCTTCTCAACACCTATTCAAACCAGGGAATTCGAGTATAAACATCACAAAGTACACCTGAAATCCCACACAAACTGCAACACCAGCAAAGTCATATATGCAATCATATGTCCATTTGACCTAATCTATGTGGGCCAAACCCAATAAAAAGTGAAAGTGAGAATACTCAAACACTCTAGCCACATACGCTGCGAGGTACCCGGTGTCCCCTTGGTCGACCATTTCAAAAGGGCAAACCACCCACCAGACAGCTACAAATGGATTGTCCTCGAAAAAGCCTCACTAGGTCCGAGCGGCGGCAATATTGGAAATGTGTTAGATATCCGTGAGTCTAAATGGATGCTCTTTTTTGACTCTGTACAACATGGCCTCAATGAAAATGATAGTACCTTTGTCCAACTAGGCACGTTGATCTAATCACTGCATCCACCCTGACTCTATTTTGTATTATGACTACAAGCTCTCATGGGCCCCTTCCATAACTACAGATCACTCTACCCTTAGGGCTACTTTTACCATTTCCCTCTTCATTGACAATGCTGGGGAATCCTTTGACTCTTATGCATTGTTTATCCCTTTTCAAACACAATCTATCCCCTTTTTGTGATGTGTCTCACAACTATGTACCGGTGGATGGGCTTTTACCGTCCTGTGCGATAGGTACGCACTCCCCATCAGTACAAGTCTACATTTATGCCTGTAAATTATTTTGCTACATGTATTTAATCTGTGTCGGACGATCTATTAAGTATTTTTTATGCACATGATTTCAGGACTTGAGAAGTGCTTTACTATCCTGTGTTACACGTACATACTTTGTTTTCTTTCTTGATTTATTATATCGGTCATTGTTTACATTTCGCATATACACCAGATTATGAAATCCCCTCCTGTTTCCAGGATTTATTTCCCACATGATAGTCTCTCTTCCATGACCACACACGGAGCGGGCCCGCTTCCGCGTCACGTGGTCCCGGAAGCTGTTATACATGGCTCCGTCCGAGGCAGCCTACCGGCATCCCTCGACTGCATTTTGGACGTGATTCACTCAAGCCAGCAGGTTAACCAGCACACTAAGTGTGCGTCCCTTCCCCCAACCCTCAGAGTACATCTTTTCCTGGTTACAGTGCGCTCATCTGTGCCTTTACGGCCCTCTCTTTTTATGCATTTTTAGATTACTTCTTTCCCGACCGTTTCACGGCGTGTGGCTCCACCTTCAGTATACCGTTGTATTGTTCTCTCCAATTGGGAGTGTTCTTCCACTATTTACCCTCCAGTTTGCCATTCGTTTTAAATCTGCCATGCACACCAACCACCTCCTCCTCATGTGTTTTGTTCCCCCCCTTCCCTCCACTTGTTTCCTCTCAAATGTATGTAGATCCTCTAACGTCCGACTGCACCGCGGCGGCTCTACTGCTTCAGACTATGTGACTAAGGAAGGTGACTCAGCCCGTTCTCCATAAGTCTCACCCCATTATTTGTTTGGTTTAGAAGGTGCGCTCATTTCATCGACCTTTTCGGATACGGACTCCATTCCTTATCTTTGATTTTTGTCATTCCAGCACTCAGCCATTGTGATGTTCCTCTGTCCAAAGATACCAGATATACCATGATATCATTTGCTGTTTCATGGTAAATAAATACATTGTTCCCTTGTTTCCCACCCATTTTTGATGTAAATTTGTGGCTAGCTATACTAGATCCTTCGGGACTTTCTCATGTATATTCCGTTTGAATTTACTTTTAGGTATTGCGCCCCACCCCCGTCCTGATGAAGACCCCCCAGTAAGGCAACCACATTTGCCTATAATTTCCGTTGGTCGAAACGTCGACATTCCATTCATGTGACCAGCAGTCCATGTATCAGCTTCCTTCCATAATTGTCATTGATTGTAAAGTACTGGAAGCATGATTTACATGATTTGTTTTTTAATCCAATTTGTGTGTTTTCATAAATCAGATCAATCTCATTGCTTACTCAGGTCCTTTGACCATTATTCTGTCACTACCCTAAATACCCTGCACTTTTCCCAACACCACAACCCTCCCCACCTGATCTCCCTTTTGGGGCACTTATTGCGCTGAATTTCGCTTTTATTGTTCTACGGTATTATGTGTCTACACATTGTGATAAAATAACAATGATGTTCCTAATTTGGAATTAATGTCTATTTTTCTCTAAAAACTTTTATTTTCTCTTGTACTTATACGTTCTGGGAACCCCTTTTTCCAGTCCTTGAAAAGCAGCAGGTAGATGATTCAGTCTGGGGTGGAGGAGCTGTAGAAACAGCTTGGCCCAGAAACTGGATGGCATAGCCGTGGGTGATTTGATACTCAGGAAAGAAAGTGTGGACAACTGGGGGTAATTGGAGTAAACGGAGTGTGGGGCCACCGAACCTCTTAAAACTTGGATGTATCGGGGAAGGGACTGCATGTTCTGTAGTTACAGCACCCCAGAAAATGGAAAGACGAAACAGTGGGTGGCAGACTGACCTAGGGCTATATGACACTGGGTAAAGCATTTCATGTATAGCGCAACTAGGCAACAATATGATTTATGCTTGTATTATGTCTCCCCCTTCTTGGCTATGACTAGATAATAGAAAGATTGAGAGAGCACTTTCAAAAGCTTTTCCAGCATGTCTTCAGAGTGTGGGACTCCCACACTAAAGGCATGATCGCCCTACTCAAGCTACCCAGAAAGAGTGAGTGGGTAGTGGAGCATTTTCCCTCGCAAGTCGGAAGACAAGGCATGTTTTCCATCCTAGTTGCGAGAATGCTGGTATAGAGTGAAGACGCAAGATTTTGAGGTGAAAGGGACTGAGGAAGAAACAGGATGAGGGGGAGAGAACGTGGGACAAAGTAAAAAGGAGACATAACAGATGGGGGAGATGCAAAGAAGAGGGGTGAGGCAAGACAAAACTCCAAATTAGTCATGACATAGAAATGAAGTTTACACACTCCTTATTATTCTTCTACTACATTCAACACCAATTAACCAAATGTTGAGGAAACATTACCCCTAACTGCACCCAGTAGTGCTTCATAAAGGAATGGAGTGTGGGCCAAGTTGCACCCTTGCATATGTCCAACATCAATGCTCCATCCATATCCGCCCAAGAAGTTTATAGATCTCTTCTGAACGTCCCTCGACTTGGGTTGAATTAGATCTTTCTTGTCTCTCATACATTAGCACAATAGCTTGCTTCATCCACCTGCCAAGAGACACCGTTGACAGCCTCAACCTCTATTTAGGGTGCCGCAGGACAAAACATGTACCTTACGAAATGGCTTCATCCTAGACAAGTACATTTCCAATGTTCTTCTAATATCTAGCACCTGTAGCAACTCCCCCTTGGAAGAGGGATCTGTATAATACACATGCAAACCTAAATCAAATGAACAATAGCAGGTCAGGAGAGTAGCTGCGGCTATATGTTGTGCTTCGCCGAGGGACGTCAGGGACTGGTAGTGTCATTCCGCAGTCGTGGGGTACAGCTATGCCTCCTGACAGTAGAAGCAGGGGGCTGAAGATTTTGACCATAACACAGTGATTGTGGTGAGACAGGAGCCTATAACTCCCAGCAACGCTAATGGGATAATCGTTACTGTTCATTCCGAGGCGCTCATAAGCAGTGTGGGTCTCCCGCCGCGCGCGACTACCATTTTTGTCTTACAGTGTTTGTGATGAGGCAGGAGGCTCAGGAGCCCACAACTCCCAGAAACACCCACGGGATATTCGTCACTCTGCACTCAGAGGCGCTCAGAAGCGACACGGGTCTCCTGCAGTGCAAGACGCCTGTTTCTTTTCTTCCAGTGTTTGTGGTGAGGCAGGAGCCTACATCTCCCAGCAAAGCCCACGGGATAAACGTCACTCTGTGCCCAGAGGCGCTCATAAGTGGCGGAGGCCTCCCACAGCGCAGGAGGTGCATGGGCGGGCCCGTCTATGCTCATCAGAGCCCAGAGGAGGCAGGGATGGGCTACCCTCTTACTCCTGCCACCTGGAGGTACTTTCAGCAAGGACTTTGAACTTCTATAAGTAACTGTTGGTGAAGCGGTGAAGCGGACACCAAAAGATGGGTAAGCGCAAAGCGGAAGCGCATACAATGGGGGGCAAAATAGTGAATACTCTTGACTCCTTCCTGGTTATGGCTGTGAATGTGTTATCCCAGGAAATCGAGCTTACAGAGCACTGTCTCTCCTTGGAGGAAGGGAGGAGAAACGGCCCGTTGTTACAGCCCACTTTATCTCCCCAGACTTTATTAACTGAGGACGCTGAACCCAGCCCTACCCCGAACCTGCCCTCGATCGTGACTACGGCTGTACTGCCTCAGGTGGACTCTCCTGTGACTAACGAGTCCGTAATTGCGCCCGTTGTTAAGAGGAAATGCAATGCAGGGAAACAGCAGGCCAAAACCACAAGGTCAACATGAGTAAGAAAAACCGCCCAAGACCCTCCGGCCCGACAGCGCTCCCAGTGAAAAGAGACTCTATGATGGGGATATGTGAAGAAATGATATTAAAACTGGAACAGGTGGTTCGCTCCCCATTTAAGCCCCTAAACAGTAGACTGGGGAATATTGAGGAGAAATTAGACCTCCTTATTAATGGGCGCTCTTCTAGCTCATGTGGTCCCCCTAAGAGTCTGCCTTACTTTCCTGATGCAGAACATCCCCCTGGGACTCTGAGGACCTAGAAGGGGGCTTAGCCGGGTGGGACTAAAAACTTGATGTATGTAAACCAGGATAATCCCCAATTTACCACGACTCTGCCCAAAATTCCCCAACACATTTCCACCTCTTCACCCATCCTAGCGCGGACTAAAACAACTCAAGCCATTGAGAAGGAAAATGTAACTTCTATCTGGGTCATTCAAGCAAATACACAAACAATGGGAGGAAGAGAAGGGCGGGCGGGAGACAACCCCAACATCAGAGTTTCCCCCTGCAGGAACACACTACTCACACACACTAGACCTTCCCCCCAGCAGCGCTTTCTTATGTCTTGGTCCTGGCTAATCTATGGCCCCCTCTGTTAACTAATGTATTCAATGAAATCTCCAAGAGAGGTCCGCCCCCATCCTGGAGAACAAGTATTATAGTCCCAATTTATAAAAAAGGTGATAAATCTGGTCCTCAATACTATCGGCCTAACTCCCTTTTGGACTCCACAGCTAAATTCCTGGGGTGGGTCCTATTGAACAGGCTAGAAGACTGGGCAAGAGAAAATAACATCTTGATGCCATCCCAATATGGATTCCAGAAGGGTAGAGGCACAATTGATCAATGCCTAAACTTAAGCTTGATCATCACAAAATACACAAGAGCAAAGAGAGGGAATATATACATGGCCTTTATGGACCTCTCTGTAGCTTTTGACTGAGTAACCCACTCAAAATTGTGGGCAACCATGGCTGAGATGGGCATAGATCCCAGGCTGATTTTCCTTATACGCCAACAGTACTCACAGGCAACGGGGTCTGTCCGCTATGGAAGGAATGGGGAATGCACTAAACCTTTCAAGATCATGAGAAGAGTCAGGCAAGGCTGTGTTCTTGCCCCATACTTATTTTCACTCTATACAAATGGAGTGGAAGCCTCCCTGAAAAGGTGTACACCTGATGTTCCATCTTTTCTTTCAGGTGCAGTACCAATCCTGGCCTATGCGGATGACGCTGTCCTGATAGCAAAGACTGGCGGAGCACTTCAATGCCTAATTGACACATACGTGAGCTTCATTGTCATCCATGGATCTTAAAGTAAACAAGTCAAAAACTTTTCTTTTAGTTTCAGGACTACCTTCCCCTAAAAATATTCTATTGTTTCTATATTGGGACTCATAAATTAGCCGTTGTGGAGACCTTCTCATATCCAGGAGTTGTGTTCGATACTACACAAATGTGGTCACACATGGTGGGTAGCAGGGCACAAACAATGGAGCGCTCTCTGGCGGCAGTTTCCAGTGTCATTAAGAAATTGGGATCAAAGCCCCTAACACAGAGGTCTTCAAACTGGGGCGGGCCCCCCTAGAGGGGCCTCAAGTGATCCCGGGGGGGCGCAAGGCTCTGGCCAGAAGAAACATTATGCTTTGTTTTCAGCCTAAAAGAGCAGCAGTAAGCACGTCTGTAATGGGCCATCATTAACATCCTTTGTAATTTAAATCCTGGCTGGGAGAAGGTGTCAAAAGTGAAGGGACTTCACACACTACCATTTCGAATAACCACACTGTGGATCCTTTGCACATTAGCAAGGCCTGCCTCAGTGACAGAACTTAGCGGCAACGTATAAGTCTAGACATATTAAAACATTGCAAGTTAAATAGAATAATTGTGAAATATTTTTAGGGGGGCTCGGCGAATTGTTTTTCTACACTGGGGGGGCGCAGAATCAAAAAGTTTGAGGACCACTGCCCTAACAATAATAAAAAATATTTATATTGCCAAAACAATCTTGGCAACAACATAGGGGTTTTATAACTCCTAAAGGATGTCTTTTTTATCGAAATCAACTTTTAGTTATTTATTTACAAATTAATCTGGTAACTGGGATTAGGCCACACTTTATTCGACCCCTTACTGCGTTCATTGCACAAACTATAGACATTGAATTGCGCATTTCTGCTAAGTCTAACTCTATACCCTTATTATTTGGAGGGTTGGGATTTGAATTCTGCTTTTTTGAATGGGTAATTCTTAATATTTTCTTATTGTATTAAGAAGAATGATATAGTATTATTTATTTAAGTTGCATACTTTGATGATCTATGTTTTCTAAATTTGATCGAATAAATATTATAATTGAACAGTGAAAAACGGAACGCATTTTTGGGACAAAATTGAAACGAGGCAGGGCCTCACAGGGGATCCACAAGCACCCTTGGCAAAAATGTTCAAAACAGACCCATTTCCTTTGTCTGTTCACACAAACTCCTGTAATGCTGCTGCAATTATCCTTAGGGAGCAGGGTAAAGTGACCAGGCTCCAAGGGCTTCAGACCACTGGGCAAATGCCTGGAGGAATGGAAGGCCTGTGTAGCCCTGGACGCTGACACAAAACCACCTTGTTTGGGTAGAATAAAAAAAAGGTTCTCAACTCAATACAGGGCACCAAACTCTCCTATTCTTCTGCCCGAAGAAATAGCTCAAAGGGATCTGTTTTCTAATGCCTACATCACCATGGACAAAACCCATTAAGGGAATGGTGAATGAATCACTAGTTTCTTCAGAAAGAAACTTCAGTAATTGTGAGCCAGATTTATCATTTCTACAGCAATGCAACTCAGCAAGACAACCTGCTGTACTGTGTGAAAGAAAGAGGGCAGGAATGTGCCATATCCTGGAACATTCCTGTCCTCTGCCTGTGCTATTTGCAGCCTAGCGCCAATGCAGGGACCCTTGAGCCATGGAGCAATGGTGAATGTGTTACAGGCAGGATTGTTTTCATGCATGAAGGGGCACTTTCCTGCACAAAAAAATCCTTAGAGGCATTCTCCTCTTTCTATAGAAGAAACAACAAGAAATAAAAAATATTGCTCCTAGTTGCGCCTCTGGTGAGAAGGCGAACAATTCAGATGCATTCCTAGGTCTACTAGTGTTGGTAAATCTGAAAATGCTACAGAAAACATAGGTGCATGGAAGGGAACATCCACACCCCCACCACGGAGAGTAACACAAGGCAGCGACTTCTTCCTGAGAGGCATAGTCATATCTTGGGTGGGGACAGAGTAGAAGTGACTTCATCGTTTGCCATGCAGTAATGTTGCATGATCACCCGTCTTAATGTTTTTGTTCCTATTTACAGTGTTAAAAGCTGCAGGGCCTGTGCAGGGTGGTTCTGGCTTTAAGGTGGGGAGTTATAGGAGGCAGAGTAAGACCAGACACACCTATAGTTCGCACAACATGCCCAAGTACCAAAGGGCTCTAGTTATTCTTGTAATGTCTCTATGTCTGGATCCATCACTGCATGCACACACGAATGTGCCTGAGAGGTAGCCATAAAGGGCATATTGTTACAAGCTCATGCAGGTACAACACCCAGCATGTTGTTCTACAGCAGCAGTGAAGGCGTATCTGAAGTGCATCCCATGCTAACCTAGAGCAATGCAGGTTCATGGGGTGCGATCCGTATTTGTCAGGTGGTGGGAGAAAATGTCTTTGGAAGTCCTCTGCAGGCGATTCTGAAGGGTAAAATGTGGGTCAAGCACTAGGGTCATTCATATTTCCCGACTGACCGCCATTTAAATTGGAGAGCCACTTAAGAGGTCTACTGCATTGACCCATTTGCTGCTATTATCTTGGCAGCATTATCATTACTATTACCTTGGCTGCAGAGAGAACAACTTATTGAAGAACTTATTCCAGTTGCTAAAGGCTCAAGCACCACAGAACCAAGATGTGGCCAACTCTTTGGAGCACCCATAAATAAAAACACAGCAGGGTGCCCGCCCAAAACCAATGTAATAATATTTTAACAAGGAATACCCAAGGATCACTGGGGACCTTGGGTAATAACTATAACAAAATCACACGAGTCCCTAGTAACTATACTTTAGATGCAAAGAGCCAAATGATTAATATTATGTAATCAAAGGAGTTTATGAAAAACAATTTCAAGACACATAACTGCGCAGTAAATATTGGTGCAAAATAAACATGCTCTTTAGAGGTGATACCCTCAAAAGATAAATTGTGATCAACAGGTGTATCAAAAAACACAAGAACAGCATGGCCCTTTACAACAAATTGTCAGCAATCGTATAGGATCATATAGGGTTATGAAAGGTAATGCAGTTGCTAAAGGAGGGGGTTTATGGTGACATGCTCCAGGAACAGAGTGGCCGGGAATGGCCAGAGCTGAGGTGGCTCCAATCAGCCCACAGTGGGAACCATGCATGTGGTTTGGTTCTCAATGTTGAGTGCTAAATTCCTTCACTGGGCTTCAGTCAACCCAAAAAGTGATATTCACTGGTAGCACTCACTGGCAGCATGGAGTTCTTTCGGGACAAAGAGTTCTCAAATGGGGACAACATGTGTGCTTTCTACTGCATAATCTCTATCTCTGGATCGTTGCATCCCCTTAAGACCTGATGATGATCCTGCCATTTTTATTGGGATCGAAACACCGGCCGCTTTAAAAACACAGACCCTATATGATTGTTGAGAATTTGCTGTAAAGGGCTGAAATGTTTCTCTGCTTGATGATACACTTGTTGATTACGATTTATTACTTGAGTGTTTCACATCTAAAAAGTGCACTGAGCATGTTTATTTTGCACCAATATTCACTGCACCATTATGTGTCTTGAAATTGTTTTTCAAAAACTCTTTTGAATACATGTTTTGACCATTTGGTTATTTGAATCTAAAGTATTGTTACTAGGGACCAGTGTGTATTACGTTATATGCACAAAACCAAGGGTCACCTGGCTGGGTTACCAGAAAGCCATTCTTTCTTCACTGTTTCTCATCATTTTCAGCACCCTGTGTCTGAAAGTCCCGCCCCTTGTACATTATAGTCCCCTGGTGCCACCAGCTGGCTGCCAGAAGAACTGCATGAAAGTCCCCGCTTCTTGAATATTTTAGTCCCCTGAAGCCACCAGCTGGCTGCCAGAGGAACTGCACACACGCTCACACAACAGTGTGTACAATGCACATACGGTGGGCGGCTGCCTTTAATAAGAATGGGTCATTATACTGACTATCTATATCAAAGAACTAGGCAGTCTCCTTAGGACCATTTTGTCTAACAATCTATTTAGGAATATGTTTATAAGTCTTTACACATATTATGTGCAGTTTTAATTCAAATGTTATTTATTAAATATATGTATTATACCCACCCCTGCGTGTCCGTTTCAGTAATGCTCAGAGGTTTAAGCACTAACTGATATTGTAATGTTTGTCCCACACCAATACATCGAAGCGCCAGTTAGTGAATTATATCAGTCGCCGGTTTCCGAGCCTCAGCCTTCGTGCACGCTGAAGGGGGAGGGGGGCGGAGTGAGTCGTAAACCTCCATACGCTCCCGGCTCCTCCGTGACCGGCTGTGACCTGTCACCCTCTCTAGGTGGCGGGTCTCCTCAGGAGGGAAGCCGCCAGGGCTGTGCCAGCTCTGCTCGCCCCAAACCCCAGCACAGCTCTTCGGGGCTCCGTCCTGCTGAGGCTGCAGCAATGCGCACATGACAATTCCCTGGGCGCGAGCGGAAGTCTTAATGATGCGCCTGCAGGAGGAACACTAGGCCGGGAGGAGGAGGGGCCCGGGCGCGGGAAGGGAGGAAGCGGTGTCGAGTTCACAGGGATGCTAAGATTAAGAGGATGATTGGGGAGGGGAAAAAAGGGAAATGTACCAGCTACGGGGCGAGCCTCGCACAGGGGCCTTGTCTCAGATGTACAGATTCAGCAGAAACAGCTGCGCACACGAAGCATAGCCGCTCATGAAGGGGCATGTGAGGTGAACTGAGTGTGCGGAGTTAATGTGTCTGGGTGAAGGTAGGGCTGGGGATAGGGGGTTGAATTTTCATGGTGAAAACGCCCCTTTACGAATGGCAAATGTCTCGCCCGCTTTTTCTTTCCCCTTGGGCAGGCATCAGACTAGGTGTTGCCTTGGTAAAGGATTGTGGATAATGTTAATACAACTATGAACATGATTGCCAATGTTGCATAGTCCTAAATGTCTCACTTCTGGCGACTCTAAGCGCTTTAAACAGGTACTATCGCCACACTATTTATGGTACTGAGTTTACTTATCTATGGAAGTCTGAGTCCGACCTCCAACAAAGCGCATTTTGTCAGTGGGTGGTTGTCAGCTCACTGAGATGTTATCATCCTGGCATTCTCGCGCCAGGCAGGGTAATGCAGAAAGCTACAAGGGTGTTTTGAGAACTTTACTGTTGATGACCTTGAGATAAGCTGTTCATTTTTCAGCGTGTCCTACAAGAAAAATGTATGTGCCATTCAGAGGCGAAATGGCCTTACAGACAACTACCATTTCCCGGTCGGCTGTAAGCAAAGGGGCTCTTTCAGAGCAGCATTGGCTGCAATAAACCACATCTAAAATTACAATATATGTAAAATACTGGGATGCAATATGCACTGCTTGGACACTGGGGTGGTCCCTTTTCCACCTCACTGGAGAGGACCCCAGATGCCCGCTTCGCTCGCTGGCACAAGGGTGTGTCATGTCAGATTGAACATTTGTGCCAGAGCTGGGGTTGGTTCCCAATCTGACCTTGATGCCTTTGAGGTTTCTCGTTCTTATTTTGTAATCTGATATACCTCTGCGCCCAGACTAGCGTTTCTACACATTTTTCACTATTTCACATCTCTAGGGAGGGGTACTGAGCAGAGTGCATAGTTCTGCTCAAACTGACCAGCCTACAGCTGTAGACGGGTCCAGCAATTACTACAGTTATAGATAGTGGGCACAACGCATGGCTAACATGTTCCCACTCATATCCCTTCGTATCGTATAGAAAACACTCTTTATTTAACCCCGTGTACAATATTTGTTGTTGAGAAGTTTTATTCAGTTTTCATATAACGTCACATGTGCATGGCTTAAAAGCAGTAAAAAGTAAAATTTGATTGCCCACAGATGTGTGCTCTGCTTTCCTACATGTTTTTATTCAGGATGTAAAATCATTCTGTCATTGCTTGTGCTGTCTAGTAATTACTTTGTGAAGGGACTTTTATTCTCTGTCTTTTGTTGAATTCCGAGTTTTGCAGAATGCCCTGCTGTTTGCTTGGGTGGGGGAGGGGTGTGATAACAGTACCTTGTATCCCTGATGGCTTCACATCTATTTCCAGACACTTTAAGTATCCCTACCCATTGCTGATTGTCATACAAGTGAAGCAATCATGCACAGAAAGTGTGAAGTCTTAAAATAACTTTTACCTGCAGTATATGGGCCTTTGGTGGCCCAGGAGCTCTGTGGGAGCGGGCTGCCCCGTGTAGCCTGCTGCTGCAGCTGTTCCATGCCGCCAACTCACATATCAGCACTCCACACGGTCACCTGTTGAAGAAACATCATCACAGGGTGAGCTGGAAACCCATTCACAGAGCAGATTGCTAGCAGGAGTATGGAACCCTCGGCATACACGACATTCATGCCAATTGTCAGTCTTCCCAGAACACAGGACCCTGCTTCCAAAACCTTTGCCTGTGGAGATATGGCGGTTGGGCGATGCCAATGGCACCATGCATGAGCACCGGCCTACGGCAGCGAGATGCTCTGGAAATGCTGCTGCTCCAGAGCTCTCTCCCTCTCCCTTTCATTCCTCCAAAGCCTGCCTCAGCTTTCTCCATAGGATGTTGAAAGAATACCAACTCTTCAGTACCTCTGGCCTTTCTCAAGCAGATGTGGACTCGACAGGCTAGAGCATCTGAAAGGCCAGTCATGCTAGGGCAGAAATTTGGACGACATATAAAATCCCCTTGCTGTAAACCCAGCACATCTGTCAGAGCGCAAGACTTCACAGCCCACAACCTCTCTCAGGACACCATTAGGCCGATTTAGAGTTTGGTGATGATGGTAATCCATGGCGACAGCAACAGAGTACCATCTCCACCAAACTTAAGGTCTTCCCACCTGATTTAGAGGCTCATGGATTTTAAGTATGGCGATAACAGAGCCTATTCCAGCTCCGCTGACAACATACTCCTTTGAAGGCCTGACAGCGAATGGGCTTTCTAAGGTTAAGAAATAACACAATCCGCACTATTTAGAGTTATTTAGACTTGCCTGCATTTTGTGGTTTTATGCGCTGTGCATCCGGGATAGTAAAAAAAAAAACCTCCCACATCATGGGAGAAAGCTCACTCTTTGGGAGTTTGTTTTTTGAAAAAATGGAAACTTTGTAAAAGTTTGGCGGGCAGTTGTCCTTTTCATGGAGTGGTCCATCAAACTTTTACAATATTGATAGGAAACACCATCATGGTGGTTCCCGAAAATATTTACAGTTGTCTGTGGGACTGGAGGATACCACTAGATATGTCAGGCAGAGGTCCCTCTGGATGCTGCGGGTGATTTCCTCTGTCATCCTGAAGGAATACCTTCCGCTTGCAAAACTCAAAATCAGCCCCCAGGTCTCTCGGTATACAATATTTTACAATGCTGCTTCGGTCATGACACCTCAAAGCTAAAATCATTTTCCACTTTCAAAGTTGTTAAGGCCATGACGTCTCTCAGACAGTGTGATCTTAAAGCCGTACTGTGGCACAATCAGGTCATGGCTTATTCCAAGTATTACTTCTTGGACACACTTTTTAAACTCTAGATGCAAAACAAATGACTCCAAAACTACTAATGGTCTGGTTTAGCCCTTGGAGGACAGAGTACCATCTGTCAGGTTTAAGGACGACTTAAAGTTCACCACCCTGACATATGGTAGTCCATCCTACTTAGAGATGACCACCAACCCAGTGGTCATTTCTGCACTTTGAAAGGAACTGCAATCACATCAGTTCCTTCCAAACTACGAAACGTTTTTTGGATTGCTGCCAATGTTTTTGATGGCTATCGACCAAACGTTTAATATATTTTGGTTTTTCGAAATTTAAAAATAAAAAACTTAATGATCCAGACATCTTTTCTCAGGGTTTGTGGGTTATTCGTTTTTTTTTGTCCCCCACTCTTATATTTGGTGGTGCGGACAGAAAAAGAAAAAAAACATCAGACCACCCACACTAAATAGAGTGGGCGGTGTGATAGCTGTACTCAAATGGCCTCAATTATTTTGTGCTGTTAGAGGTAGAATTCCATCAACAGAATCAGTGGAAGCTCTGTCGATGGAACGCTGCTGGTCCTCTCAACTCTAAATAGGGCAGGCGGATCATCAGTTTGGTGGACAGGTAACCTCTACATACTTACGACGGAGCACAGTGTCTGATAAACTATACATCACCCCCACAGATTTGGGTTCTGTGGTATACACAGCCTCTGGGATGCCTCTGCAGTAGGTGCAACTGACTAACAGCAGTACTACATACATATGTACTTCTTTGTTCCACTTACCAGCCACTCCTCGAATAGAAGTCGTCAGTAAACATACCTTCTCAACCTCGGGGTTTGTTAGGTCCCACAAACCCTAAGTCTCAATAGAATAAAGGTTTTATGACTACTAGAGCGCTGGTCCAAACCGTGAGCCAAAACGCGCCAGCGCGGCGCACAATGGATTAGTATGCCTATGCATGTATTCGACGTAGTCTAATGAGCACTGCATGCAGAATATGTGGAATGTGCAAGAGTGCCACATATGCTTCAGCAGCACATATGCTTCAGCAGCACATATGGTGGACCTTTCTCCCTTGTGTGTTCTCATCAAATATGTGACTGATCAAAATGTAATGAGAAAAATGAGATTGAGACACTAATGAGCTACGCTAATGCTACCTAGAAAGACCTGATGCTTTGAGCGCCTCATCCGAAAAATTACAAAAGGGTCATCTGCTGTGATCCATTCAACATTGATATTGTTTTTGCTAATTAGCACTGAAATGGTGCTCAATCTGCCACTTTTATAGCATCGCAGCATCTTTCTGGAACCAAGTTAAGACTTTCTAGACGTTCCCATCGCAGACCAGATCCAGTTTTGTGGATGTGCGCGGTCAGGTGGGTGAGTGTGTCGGGTTGCCTGGGTGAGACCTGAGGGATGTATCAAATTATTTACATATTTCCCTGGTCGGTCCACCTACCCATTGTCCACCAAAAGTATATGTGTGATAAGTAGGGGGTGGTCCAAAATTGTTGGATGTCAGCAAATTAATGGCTTATCCGGACTGTGTTGGGTGTGGAGTCAGAGTGAAGAAGCTGGTTCTTACTGCAGGGGACACGTCACTTATTTAAGAGGCTGAAAGCACCCCTGGATTCTCATATTTGAGATTGCCAGGTTGACGCCTGTCTATCTGCTGCAACGAGCGCTTCTTTCTGGGGATCCTTCTGTGAGGTCCACCGGATCCGGTAACCGGCTCACAGCCAAACCCCGAGCATGGATCACCCAAGGAGCAGCGGCAGCCTTGAGGCGCTAGGTACCCTGCTGTCAGGCGCCTTGATGTGAACACCTCTGCACGATTCCTCTGGGATGCCAGGGTTTCCGGGAGCGCCTGTCAAAGCTTTACAAATGGATTGTCGACGAACGAGCCCCCTGTCTCCCGAACATGGCATGATGTGTGATAAAGCCGTAGGAGCAAGAGTGCTACTGGCCCAAACATAAGAAGATAAACTGCGCCTCCTCATCCACTGGATTTATAGAAAATATAAAGACATTAATTAGGATGACGAGGGCCCTCTTCCCCTTGGGCGCTGGTGCCACTGCACCTGCTGCACGGTCGATAACTAAGTCGCTCTGTTAAGGTTGCATTCAGGGCCTTCCTCTGTCCCTAGATTCCCAAGTAGCCGAATTTTTAGATGCATAGACGTTTGAAACTTCAGACCTTGATTATATGGAGAAAGTGTATGTTTGGGAGCCTTGCCATACTGTTAGCAAATGAGGGGAGAAAAGATAGAGGCCTGGCAGTGTGCATGCATGCTATGCGGTCACATGCACAGAATGCCTTCGCATGCACAGCAGAGGCCGAGCTGCACTGACGAATGTGAGGGATTAACTGATGGAAGACTCACTCAGAATCCCCGATGGGATGAATAATGTGCAAAATGGAAGCTTTTTAGGGCTCGCCTGCTGATGCGCTTCAGCGCATAGCTGGCGAAGCTCTATAGGGGCTTATCCAGTGTTTATCCACTGGCGATTCCACTGGCGATTCCTTCAAGTGCATGTGCTTTTTAGGTCATTGCGCTTGCGCAAGCCCTAAAAAGCGCGTGCACAATGCCACCAGCCGCCTGCCTGCCTGCCTCGCATTACCACATCAAAGGCAGCCCTCCGAGCGCATTTCTCACCCCCTAATTATTCACGGCCGGCCGGCAGGCACATCAAAGGCTGCTGCTGCCGTGACTCGCATTTCTCCTCCCTCCTCCCCTATCACTGCCCAGGCCGGCCGTACTTTCTCTTTACAAGGGCGCCCATTCCTGAATCACTTGAAATCTCTCCACATTATTTGCATTTTGTTAATTAAAAAAATTAACTTCAACACAGCGTTGCACATTTTTCTCGACTTCGGAAGGATGAGTCCCAATCTCATTTGTACAAAGTGTTGTAATGGGATTATTGGAGAGTTAGAGAAACGTGCTCACAAGTTACATTTTTATGCAAATCATCTGAGTAAATAAACAATAGCATGGTGCCGTTTGCGTCCTTGACTTGATCTGGTTTTTATTTTTATTTTGCTATTATTCTCACAAAGGCTAAGAAGGTCTGCCTACTTTAGTATTAAGTGCTATACGTCGCATAAGCAACAGCTAACCATTCACTCACCCACGCAACGCCACTCACCCATGCAACGCCACTCACCCACGCAACGCCACTCACCCACGCAACGCCACTCACCCACGCAACGCCACTCACCCACGCAACACCACTCACACACGCAACGCCACTCACACACGCAACGCCACTCACACACGCAACGCCACTCACACACGCAACGCCACACACGCAACGCCACACACACACGCAACGCCACACACACATGCAACGCCACACACACATGCAACGCCACTCACACATGCAACGCCACTCACACATGCAACGCCACTCACACATGCAACGCCACTCAACCACGCAACGCCACTCACACACGCAACGCCACTCAACCACGCAACGCCACTCACCCACGCAACGCCACTCAGCCACGCAACGCCACTCAGCCACGCAACGCCACTCAGCCACGCAACGCCACTCACACACGCAACGCCACTCACACACGCAACGCCACTCACACACGCAACGCCACTCACACACGCAACGCCACACACACACGCAACGCCACACACACACGCAACGCCACACACACACGCAACGCCACTCACACATGCAACGCCACTCACACATGCAACGCCACTCACACATGCAACGCCACTCACACATGCAACGCCACTCACACACGCAACGCCACTCAACCACGCAACGCCACTCACCCACGCAACGCCACTCACCCACGCAACGCCACTCACCCACGCAACGCCACTCACCCACGCAACGCCACTCACCCACGCAACGCCACTCACCCACGCAACGCCACTCACCCACGCAACGCCACTCACCCACGCAACGCCACACACACACGCAACGCCACACACACACGCAACGCCACACACACACGCAACGCCACACACACACGCAACGCCACTCACACATGCAACGCCACTCACACATGCAACGCCACTCACACACGCAACGCCACTCACACACGCAACGCCACACACACACGCAACGCCACACACACATGCAACGCCACACACACATGCAACGCCACTCACACATGCAACGCCACTCACACATGCAACGCCACTCACACATGCAACGCCACTCAACCACGCAACGCCACTCACACACGCAACGCCACTCAACCACGCAACGCCACTCACCCACGCAACGCCACTCAGCCACGCAACGCCACTCAGCCACGCAACGCCACTCACACACGCAACGCCACTCACACACGCAACGCCACTCACACACGCAACGCCACTCACACACGCAACGCCACACACACACGCAACGCCACACACACACGCAACGCCACACACACACGCAACGCCACTCACACATGCAACGCCACTCACACATGCAACGCCACTCACACATGCAACGCCACTCACACATGCAACGCCACTCACACACGCAACGCCACTCAACCACGCAACGCCACTCACCCACGCAACGCCACTCACCCACGCAACGCCACTCACCCACGCAACGCCACTCACCCACGCAACGCCACTCACCCACGCAACGCCACTCACCCACGCAACGCCACTCACCCACGCAACGCCACTCAACCACGCAACGCCACACACACACGCAACGCCACACACACACGCAACGCCACACACACACGCAACGCCACACACACACGCAACGCCACTCACACATGCAACGCCACTCACACATGCAACGCCACTCACACACGCAACGCCACTCACACACGCAACGCCACTCACACACGCAACGCCACTCACACACGCAACGCCACTCACCCACGCAACGCCACTCACCCACGCAACGCCACTCACCCACGCAACGCCACTCACCCACGCAACGCCACTCACCCACGCAACGCCACTCACCCACGCAACGCCACACACACACGCAACGCCACACACACACGCAACGCCACACACACACGCAACGCCACACACACACGCAACGCCGCACACACACGCAACGCCACACACACACGCAACGCCACACACACACGCAACGCCACTCACCCACGCAACGCCACTCACCCACGCAACGCCACTCACCCACGCAACGCCACTCACCCACGCAACACCACTCACCCACGCAACGCCACTCAGCCACGCAACGCCACTCAGCCACGCAACGCCACTCAGCCACGCAACGCCACTCAGCCACGCAACGCCGCTCAGCCACGCAACGCCGCTCATCCACGCAACGCCGCTCACCCACGCAACGCCACTCACCCACGCAACGCCACTCACCCACGCAACGCCACTCACCCACGCAACGCCACTCATCCACGCAACGCCACTCATCCACGCAACGCCACTCATCTATATGCAAAACGAAAAATGTCAAACTCTTCTATTGCGAGACCTATTGCATTTTCAATGCTTGTTGTTATTTTCCTTTCCCACCAAGAATCTAGTAAGGAGACTTCGCATGTCTCCATTGACTCGGGGATGATGCACACAATAGTCTGAATGTCACTGAGAATGGCAGAGAAAATAAGCAAATATGTCCTGGGTTGGTGAGGCATTGACCAATTAGGAAGCAGACGGTGATCCTACACTCCTGGTGGGTGTAGCGCGGACCAATCAGAGATCAATGGGGAGGTTGGCCAAAACGTGATGAGCTTATTTCCAGTCAATCAGGGATCACTGATGCTGCGATCATTCCTCCTTCGCACTGATTGGTCAGGAAAGCACTACACAGCCCTCACCCTTTCGCCCCACAACACACGGTATGCGACGAAGCCCATGAAAATATAGACTTCTTCAGACAGGGGTTTTACCTGGGTCACGGCTAAAATACTTGCCCTACTGTCTTCTGAGGCCAAGTAAAAGTTTTTGGGAACAACAAGAGGGGCAGTGGGCGAGAAAGCTCAAATATGACTATTGTCATTCTTTATATTCAAGCGTAACTTTGAACCCATGAAGAGGCTACAGAGTAAGAAAAGCTTTTAGTACTATTATCGGGTCTAGTACGTTTGTTTGCATGCATAATTCGGCCATCATCGCTAAGGAACATGATTCTTTACTGACTGTAAGTACCGTAAATGAGAAGGGATACCAAAAGCTTTTCTTGAAATCTAAGAGACGTTTTTACAAAAGAAAATGCATGGACATTATTGGAAATTATTTACCATCTTCCAGGCCATTGTCTTTGACCGAGCTCTCAACATCCTAATGTTGTAAATACGGTTAGTATAAATCCATCATATCTGGTTACTTGGGACGTTCAAATATAACATATCACAGTTAATATGTGATGTCGCAAAGTCTGATCCCAGAGCTTGTATCTTCATGAAGCTAAAAATAATATTCATTTCATCTGACCTTTCTCTGGTCGTTCACAGCTAGTGGCTAATATGAAAACATTTAATCAGAACGTTTTTGTAGCACTCACAGCCCAGTCACATGGCACTGTGACCATGGATTTATCAGTCACATTTAAAAGAGACTCACACTTCAAAACATGTAGCGCAGAACTGAATTCTGCATGCCTGTACCTTTAAATCTTTCTTTCCAAAGAGTACATTACCATAGCATTATTAAGGGGTTCTGTGTGTAATCGTGTATTTTAAGGAATACAAATATCACATAGAATACTGCATCTCACCTTAGCCTTGTGTGACTTTTTAAAGAAATGTGGCCTTTTACTTTGCTCCAATATACAGTACTCCACAGTAACCTGCAACATTCTTACTAAGGGGGGGTACTTCATCTCGCATTTTACTTCCTCCTCTCCCACCACTTCCATCAGAGCTCTCTCTAGGGAAGTTCTGTCAGCCCTACACACCATTGTCAACCCCTCCCTTACTCATTGCATCGTCGCAGAATATTTCATTTAGGAGGGAGGATTAGATCCTCCCACTCCAAAGCATACCTACAATAGGCCCTGATAATCTCAGCAACTATCCGCCCATCATTCACCTGCCCTTTACTAGCAAGATCAATAAAAATGTGGTTTATGCACAACTGCCAGATCCCATCAGTGCTATCTGCTGCATGAATACCAATCTGGTTTTAGATTAGATTGTAGCACAGAAACAGGCATCATACACATTGTAGACAATGCCCTCCTGACCACCAATGAAGATGACCCCTGACTTCTTATGTTCCTGGACCTCTAAGCTGCCTTCAACATAATGGTCCATCCCACCCTTGCCCACATCCTGGAGTATCACATAGTATTCACCAGTAATGCCCCTACGTTTCTAATCAACATCAATTTTTTCATATGAGTACCTTGAGATCCCAAAAGATCTCTGAGGAGACCCCCCAGGTTTCATACTATCTTGGGGCTCTACTCACAGATAACAGCATCACAATTCATCAACATGTCAAAGACACATAATCTACTTGAAAGTCTCCTCCACTGCAGGCACCCCAAACCTCAGTCAATGCCTGCACATCATCCAGATCTGGATGCCCAGCACCTACCTGAAGCTCAGCACCACCAAGACCTAATTCCAGTTACTTGCAAAGAACCACAAGCAAATAATAGTAAAACCTGGCCCAATGACATGAACCCTGATGGTTTCGAACCACAACTTTCACTGAATGCCAAGTTACTTGGATCCAGCCTGAACATCAACCCTACCATCAAGTAACACATTGCTAAAAAAACCAAAGTTATTCTGGTCCCAGAACATTCTTCAAAAGGAAGTGAAACTGTATCTTCTATTACGTGTTGGCTGTATGCTTGTCTTTTACCCGGTGCAGTGCTTCACTACCTTTTACCTACCTTCATGCCATACAAATACCAAATCCATACATATATGCATACATACATAACATTTCTAGATATTAATGTACACTTAAGGGGCAGCACTGAAAGGTGTGTTGACTCTTGCCACCTCTCATATACTGTGATAGCTATTTTTCACTGACACGTGCAGAGCATGGCTGGGGTAAGAATACTGTCATGGTTGCATCATGCATACTAATGAGCTCCCACTGCCCTGATTTGGCCAGGTGCTCATTGCCGGCAGATGCCTTCATTACCACCTCCCCAAGAGGTGTCTGAATACAAGAGCAAGCCCTACACTCAACGCTCCTTCTCCCATCCCAGGGGAGGGATGGGCAACAGACACCAGTGGGAAAACATGCCTGTGCCAGCTGTGACATCTACTCCTAATGAGAGGTTTCACAAGACACAACAGCCACAAGCAGATTCTACAAGAGAAGTCACCTTTTCCACAACAGGGATGTAGGGCTCTAACAATGAAAGCTTCCTGCCAGCAGTGTTACAGGACTCGTGAAATGAGAACTCCCTGACAACATTTATGCAGGATCCATGAAGGGGGGGGGGGTTCTCCCAGTAGTGCTGTGGGGCCCTTAACTCTTGAACTGCTAGGGTATTTAAACAAGCAATTATGCAATATTAATTAGCGCAGAACACAAAATTGCGTCTGTTCATGTTATATTGAACTTTTGATGACAGTTATCAAAACGATGACAATATCAAAAGTATACAATCTATATATTTTCTAATTCTTTATGAACTAAATAATTTGGAGGTGGTAGCCAGACCTCTCTTGCTCTGAATGGCTGACCAATAGAACTATCTGCACATGTTTTTTGGCAGAATCATAGATTTTTTCCCAAAACATGGTAATTTTCTCAAAATCTCCTTTGACCAGCCTACCTCTACTGAGGACTGACTCCCAAATTTCCTCTCTGGGTTTCCTGAGAAAATGTACCAGACCTGCACAGATTTTTTATGGAGTCAGAGTGCACACAGGCGGTAAACTGGAAGCTGTGCCTTTTGAAAAGTTGGGAAGCAGCTGTAAGTGAAATGCCAGTTTAGGATTTTTGTCGCAGATATCAACTGTGGCCTGTATGGAAATATGCCACAGCCATATATATTTAGCATCTATTCATCTGAGGTTCAGCTGGACCCCACTGCCACATGGCATCTGCCCGGGTGAGTTTTCGGATGGGCTCTGCGATGGTGGCTAGATCTGGAATGAAACTGCCACAGTACGTAGCCATCCCCAAGAAACTGCAAACATCGGCCACAGTGAGAGGGGCAGAAGCGTCCTTGATTGCTTGGGATTTCTAAGGGACAACCTGTATGCCTCCTTGTGTGAACGTGTAGCCGAAAAACTCTATTTTCTGTTGGAACAGCTGGCACTTCTCTTTGTGTAGGGTGACCCCATGGAGCCGGAGTCTTTTCAGCGTGGCTCTCACATGCCGGTAGTGTTCTTCAGCCGTCTGTGAGTGGATGAGGATATCACCACTCACGTTCAATACGGCAGGTAGTCCAACTAGGATCTCCTTGACTGCGTTTTGGAATATTTCAGCGGCAAACGATATGCCAAAATTCAGCCGTTTATAGCTTCAGAGTACAAGGTGTGTGCTGAATGTGGTTATATAGCGACTGTCTTTGGCAAAGGTCTAACTAATGATAACCTGCATTCAGGTACAATTTTGAAAAACACCTGGATCCATTCAAGTCAGCCACAATGTCATCCATGGTTGGTGTTATGTGGCGTTCGCCTTAAATGGCCTTGTTGGGTAGGTGCATGTCAATGCAGAGCCTGAGCTTCCCCGATTATGTGGGCCCAGACACCTTCTCGATGACCCCTTGATCTTCGAGCTTCTGCAGCTCTTCTTCCACTAGCGGTCGGAGGTGAAAGAGGATCCTCCTGTGTCTTAGCGCCGTTGGTGGGATGGTTGGTGTAATGATGTACACACACAGGGGGCACTAGGTCCTGCCCGAGCGAGGACGAGGGAGGGTGGAAAGGGAGGAGCCAGGGACCGGGGACGGCAGTTAGCCGATGACCCTGAAGGAAGAAGGGTACCAAATAAAGAAGCTCCTAACTACACCCTGTGTCTGAGTTTTTATCTGCCTGGCAGGACACTACATCTGGCAACGAAGGAGAAAAGAACCTGAGCGTGTAGACGGCTAACTCGGTGCACGTCCCTGGAAGTGGGGAGGCATCCGACAGTGTGGGGCCGGTGACCGCGTGGCAGCCGAGTTGCAGCGCAAGTGTCCCCACGCGGTGGGAGCCCACCCCAGACATCCGGCGGTGTGTTCACCTGCCCGGAGCTCACCCCGCTGCACCGCGTGTGCGTGTAGCACGTCCTGGGGGCTAGAGCCTGCTGCCTGCCTGCTCGCCGGGAGCCCACCCCGGCGGTGAAAGAAAGAAGAAAAGCGGCCTCACCTGGTGCTCCCACACAGAGAGTGCTGGCCAGCACCGACGACCGATCGGTGAGAGAGAGAGAGCTGCAAGAAATACCTTCGTGTCTCCGGTAGAAGGCCAAATCTCGTTGTACACGAGATTCTTGCGGCGGCCATCTTGAAGTCAGGCGGTCTGCCCAATCCCCTGTCAGGGATCTTCGGCGGCCATCTTGGAGTCAGGCAGTGAGCCTGAAAGAGTAAACAAGCACTGGCGAGTGCAAATGGAAAAGTAAACAAGCACTGGCAAGTGCAAGAGGAAAATAAACAAGCACTGGCGAGTGCAACTGGAAGAAGAAGTAAACAAGCACTGGTGAGTGCAAGAGGAAAGTAAACAAGCACTGGCGAGTGCAACTGGAACAGTAAACAAGCACTGGCGAGTGCAAATGAAAGAATAAACAAGCACTGGCAAGTGCAAATAGAAAGGTAAACAAGCACTGGCGAGTGCAAGAAAAAGAGCGAACAAGCACTGGTGAGTGCAAATCCAATCACAGATCCGACAGAAAGGTCTTTTGTCGGCACATTTGAAATAACAGGAGTGCGCGATGGCTGACCCTGTTCCCATGGGTGTGTTGGGAGTCTCGTTCCTATGCCCTCCAGAGCCCCTCACCCTTGAATCTGATGGGGGTATAGGCTTGTGGTGGCAAGAATGGCTAGAAGATTTCACAGACTTCATGGAGGGGTCCCGTGTAACGGAGGCTGGACAGCAATTGATCGCTCTCAGGAATCTCGTAGGCAAAGAAGTTGGCCAGATCATAAAAGAGTTGCCTGCTGAGTCAGCCGGTTCATATGCTAAGGTCTGTGAAGCACTCAATCGCAAGTTCTTGCACAAAAAGAATGTTGATTATGAGCGATATACATTCAACCTGGCCTCACAAGAGAAAGGTGAGCCAATGAGTGTATTCGTCACACGTCTGAGACGCTTAGCAAGATATTGTGACTTTGATAATTTCTCCACCGAGGATGCCCTCCGACTGAGAATCATAGAAGGCTGTCTTTCAGAGCCCTTGAGATGCAAACTGCTCAAGAAAAGCTACCCGCTAGAGGAGATTAAGGAAATGACAAGAGTCGATGATCAAGCCGACAAACATGCGAGGAAGATGGAAGCCGGGAGAAGCAAAAAACGTGAACAGGCATTCAGGATGCAGTCTCGACAAGCGCACGGACGGTCCCCACCTCAAGCGCGCTCCTCCAGATCGAAGAAGCAATATCACCCGTCAAGTCATCGACACAGAAGCGCAAGCCACACCAAGAAAAGATCAGAAAGACAACTGAAGTGCTACAGATGCGGCTATGATTTCCCACATGCAGACACATGCCCAGCACTAGGCCAACAATGTCGGAAGTGTGGTAGAGACAACCATTTCAAAAGCATGTGCGGGACGTTGCACAAGAATGATCAACAAGACCATGCCCGGCCATATCGTCCCTCAAGCAGTCGTCACCATGTCAGAGCAGTGCAGGATAGACAAGACTCATCCACAGGGTCGTCACAATCCAGCTGTCACTCCTGCCGAACATATCAATCTCGACGATCGTCATCAAGAGAGTCAAGATCCCTATCACCCATCTCACAAAACCGAGACGAATATATATATTTTGTAGCGGATCCTGATCGTCTAAAAGAGTATCCACGGCTAGACATCAGAGTTGGTTCTCATCACACCAAGTTTGTGCTGGACAGTGGGGCGTCACTAAACTACCTACCTGTGGCGGAATTTCAAAGAATGAAGCCACCCCCCAAATTGGTCAATGCCCATGTGAAAGTGTATACGTGGATGTCAAAGAAACCACTCCCCTGTCTTGGGAAGTTCACAAGCGATCTATCATATCAAGAACGCATGATACAAACCTACATTCACGTCATCGAGGGGCCTGAGGCAGACTGCCTAGTAAGCCTGCCCACCGCAGAACGACTAAAGTTGGTAAACATACTGTACAAAGTGGATGACAAACCAGACATCATTCAGAAGTTCCCCAAGCTCGTCCAAGGTCTTGGGAAGATGAAAAACTGCCAAATCAGACTGCACATCAACAAGCAAATCACACCTGTGGCACTACACCACTGAAAAATCCCGTTTCATCTGCAGGAAGCTGTGGAGAAGGAGCTCCAAGACTTATTCGAGGCTGACATTATAGGACTGATGGACCAACCCCATGGGTCTCCCCGGTTTTAGTGGTTCCAAAGAAAGGAGAGACAAACTGAGTCCGTCTATGTGTGGACATGAGAGCACCTAACACAGCGATAGAGAGGGAGAGGCACCCAGGCCCTCACATCAGTGACACGATCACGTCACTCAACGGAGCCAAAATATTTTCAAAATTGGACCTTAACAAAGGATATCACCAATTAGAGTTGCATGAGCGGTCCCGATATATCACGACATTCTCAACACATCTAGGGCTGTTCAGGTTCAAAAGACTCAGTTTTGGTGTGTCCTCAGCAGCAGAAATCTTTCAAGAAGCAATTAGGAGAACAATTCATCATGTTCCCCATGTACTGAACTATAGCAATGACATCCTGGTCTAAGGAGCAACCACTCAAGAACATGACAGGGCGCTAGATCGGGTCTGTCATGCACTGACGGAAGCCAACCTCACACTCAATCAGGACAAGTGTGAATTTCATAAGCCAACGCTGAAATTTTTGGGCCACATCTTCACTGTAAATGGCATGAAACCGGACCCCGAACAGGTAGCGGCGCTAATTGACACACTGAGCCCAGATGACGTTGGTGATATACGCTCATTCCTGGGCATGGCTAGTTACTGCTCCAGATATATACCAGACTATGTCACAATAAGTCACCCACTGAGAACGCTCATCAAACAAGGGCAGCCGTTTCAATGGTCCACCCAATGTGTACGGGCGTTCAGAGAGATCAAGGAAGCTGTGGAGTCGGCTAAAAACATGGCTTACTTCAATCCAAAAAAAGAAGACAAAAATAACAGTGGATGCCAGCCCCGTAGGGCTAGGGGCCATCCTAGCACAATATGACAGAGATGAGGACCAACGGCACATTGTAGCATATGCCAGCAGGAGTCTAACAGACACGGAGAGAGCATACTCCCAGCCAGAAAAGGAAAGTTTAGCTGTCGTATGGGCTTGTGAACATTTCCACATATTCATCTTTGGAAAGCACTTCACCCTGGTCACTGATCATCAAGCTCTGATTACAATTTTCGGAAATGCCACCACGAATAGAGAGTTGGGGCCTCAGGCTACAAAAATACACCTACACCATTATACACTAGCCAGGGAAGCCGCAAACCCTGCCGACTACATGTCCAGACACCCCACCAGGACCAGCAAATCTGAACAATCGATTGCGGACGAAAACATCCACTTTGTGGTAGATCAGGCTAGACCTCCTGGAGTTCCGCTGGAAGCTATCTGTGAAGCGACACAGTCCGACGTCACCCTACAAGAAGTGAAACGCCGGATACAAACCAATAGCTGGCGACATTCACAAACAAATGGACAAAACGACCAAGAGATGGCAGCGTTCAAACACGTCCACGAAGAACTGTCAATAGCGACAAATGGGCTCATCCTAAGAGACACTCGAATTGTGATTCCACGACAACTAAGACAAGGGGTAATAAATCTAGCACATGAAGGACACTGGGGCATAGTAGCCACGAAAAGAGCACTCCTCGAGAGAGTCAGGTTTCCAACACTGGATCTAATGGTGGAAACAACACTGAAGGATTGCCCACAATGTCTGCTAGTGAGCCGTCCAGATCCTCCTGTACCGCTGCAAATGTCTCCACTGCCGGAGGGTGTCTGGCAACACGTTGCCATTGATTTCTTTGGGCCATTCAAGTCGGGCCAATATGTCCTGGTCATCATGGACGAATATTCCAGATTCCCCATTGCACAACTGTGCACATCCACAAAAGCCTCCAGCGCCATACCAATTCTAGAGAAAGTCTTTGCTGCGTGGGGCAATCCTCAAGTGGTGAAATCTGACAATGGACCCCAATTCAACAGCCACGACTTCGCCGAGTTTGCTCAACACCTAAACTTCAAACACCGGAAGATCACACCACTATGGCCTCAGGCGAACGGAATGATTGAACGTTTCATGGCCACGGTCAAGAAAGCCATTCAGCAGGCAGAGCTCACTTGAAAGAACATCCAGACAGCACTCAACGAGGTACTACGAGCTTACCGAAACACGCCCCACTCCTCCACGGGCAAATGTCCTGCCACCCTCATGCTGGGCCGATCAGTGCAATGATGAGCATCCCAGCGAGTGAACAGTATCCCGATTCTGACCATGAGGAGATCGCGGCTATAGACAAGCTGAAGAAAGAAACAATGAAGGACTATGCGAATGAACGTCGACATGCCTCTCACCCTGAAATTCGAGAAGGAGACTGGGTGCTGGCGCTGCAAGAGCAGCACCGAAAGACTGACTACAAATATCATGAGACTCCGCTGAAAGTGGTGCAACAGAAAGGAACGATGATTACAGCAGAAACCGACGGAAGACGAGTCACCAGGAATGTGACTCACTTTAAGAAGTGCAGCCCTAATGTCAAAGAACTACTGACTGAACTGCGAGCTGAGAAAAGGGAACCAGGAACACTACCCAGCCGCAGTCAAGTATTGATGGAGATCGCTGATGAACACGAGCGAGTCATCCCTGATCCTCAGTCGCGCCCCAGACGGACCACGAGAAAACCGTCTTGCCTCATTAAGGAACTTTAAGCGGCGATCGTCAGCGACGTGAAAGCAAAGGGTGTAGGTAGATTGCTGTGTTTTCTATTTTGTTTACAGAGGGGGGAGATGTAATGATGTACACACACAGGGGGCACTAGGTCCTGCCCGAGGGAGGACGAGGGCGGGCGGAAAGGGAGGAGCCAGGGACCGGGGATGGCAGTTAGCCGATGACCCCGAAGGAAGAAGGGTACCAAATAAAGAAGCTCCTAACTACACCCTGTGTCTGAGTCTTTATCTGCCAGGCAGGACACTACAGTTGGGTCTATGTGTAGTCAGATGGGATCCCTCTTTATTCATCCTAGCCCCTTAAACAAGTCTTCAAATTGTCTTAGTAATTCTTTTGTCTGGTCAGATTGCACGCTCCTGGTGAACATCATTAGTCCTAGGTCTTCAGCTGCGTGACTGCTTAGCAGTGTGTCTGCCTCCTGGTTGAGAACATAGATATCGATGGTGATCTCAGTGTTGTCAAACCGCACTGGCACAGTCATTTTGCCTCGGAGGGGTAGTGGTGAGCTGCCTCCATATGCGAAGATCTTTGTATTTGATGGTCTAAGTTCAGGTCAGGCCTCAACTTGTTGTATTGCTGGATCCCCATGACTGTCACTGAGGCTCTGGTATCAATTACCGCATTGACTTCTGACCCTGTGTAAGAAAGTGGCTCTATATACACTGGACCCAAGTAAGGTACAGTATGTATGGAGTCCCCAGTCCCCAGAGGTATGACAGAGGTTAAAGTTAGATATAACTTTACTCTCTAAAGTCGTAGCTTGGTCGAGCAGTAAGGCAGTATCAGAGGACAGTGTAAAGCATTTGTTGTGCCCACTCAGTCAGCAAAAGGTTTCACACACTCAAGAACTGAAGTCTAGGCCAATTGTTTTTCTAAAAAAATATATAGTTGTTTTATTTTAGAACCAAGAGGTATCAAAATATACTTTTTTCAATGTGAGTGACTTTTGGTAAATACTTTGCAGAAAGGCAATAGACTTTGTAAGTACAATACCTACAGTGGTTACACTTGGCAACACAATTCTAAACACAATTTAACATTGAGCTCAATGGGTTTTTCTATATAAATACAGTTGATTACTTTAAGGTTTACTTTTCTAACCAGAGGACTGGATCCTGGATTCGTTCCTGGGACCTAAGCTATAAACAGTTAATTAAAAGCGTTTTGGTTATAGGTGTGGTTTTTAAAGAATATAAATGTAATTTCAAAGTTGACACAAAAACTTTTCAGTGAAAAACAAGCAATGTTATCCTATGGAAGGAAATTCAAGTCACAGGTAAAATAGGTTCTCGTTACTTTTGCAATCCAGTACTGGACTCCTAAGTTCAGTACTCGGACCTCTACCTAAGACAGGTAAGCAATTACGTTTTGGTACTTGGTATGATTTTCAAAGAATATTTGTAGTTTGCAAAAATTGACACTTAGAAGGAATTTCACAGAAAATCAGTCAATGGTTTCCTATGGAAGAAAATGCAGATAACTGGAACGTACAGTTAGTATTACTTAGGCAGTTCAGTACTGAGCTAAAAGGTACAGTACTGGCTTCTCACCTGATCACAGGTGAGTATTTCGAAATTTGTTATTCGGCTGAATTTAGATGAATATTTTAAAGTTTCAAAACTCCACACTTAGAAGAAATTTTAGTGAAAACCAGTCAATGTTAACCTATGGAAGGAAAATGAGTTATCGGCTTTTAGGTAAGTACTTGACTGGTAGAGTTAAGGTTGTGGGCATAGACTCAAGGGTCTCCCAGAGTCAGAAAGGTACAGTAGTTACAGCCTCAGCGGTACAGGGGCAGCCGGGTGCAGAGAGAGTAGGCCCAATACAATCCAATGGAGGGTAGGGGGCCTTTGGTTTGTGGCTGCAAGCAAGCAGGCCACACAGCTGTGGGAGCTGATCTCCTGGTCACTTATTCAGGGCAAGTAAGGAAGTAGAGTAGGGTAGAAGTTGCACTTCCAGCGGCACTCGGGCGGCTGGGTGCAGGGTGCTTTTGAGCCGTCGGGCGCTCAATATTATCCAATCGGAAAGTTAAAAAGTGAACAAAGGCTGCAGGAGATTCTTGAGGTGCGACCACCACTTCGAGAGGTAAGTTGGGATCTTGAAGAAGAGGTAGGTACCCCAAAGGAGGGCACAGGGGGCCGCAGGGCGCCGGGTACAGGGGTGTCTTTTGGGGTCAGGAATTCTTACCCTCGGCTGGACACGGTTGGAGGGGTCCCTGGTTCTGAGGTTGCAGGCGTCGTCTGGTTCGTCGAGGAGGGTCTTTGGGCACTGGACTTCAGGTCCCAGTCGCCGGGGGGATGTCCTCATGGTCTTGGGTCACTCAGGCACAGGCCGGGCTTGACGGGTGCACAGTGGGCTGGATTTGCGGTTCCTGGCTGGCACCAGGGGTATTGCTGTTGGAGCAGAACCACTGCTCATGGTAGTCCAAGTCTTTTGGAAGGTTCAAGGCAGGAAGATCCTCCGGGGTTGTCGAGGTTGCTGTCCGCAGGAGTTTCACAGGAGTAGGTTCAAGGATCAACAGGCCTGTAGGGTTCTGCAGCCAAGTCAGTGGGTGTTGTCCTTTTGTTAGCAGCTGTGCGGCATGTCTTCTTGTTTCTTGGTCTTCTTGTTGTTGCAATCAGGATCTGAGGAAGGAAGGTTCAGGGTGCAACTAATTACTAAATTTAGGGGCGTTAGAGATAGGGCATGGGCGGGGACCCATTGGTCCCTGCCCTGCGGTGGGTACACCCCCTAGCCTGCTCCTCTCCTGTGGGAGGGGGGCAGGAGCCTAGCTGTGATAGGACAGGGCTCCCCATCTTCAAGATGGCCAGAGCCTGGAGTCACACTTCACCCCGCCTCTCCCACCTGAGGGTTGGGGTTGGCATAGGCTGGCACACCCCTTTTCCTCACTTAGGGTTTACCACTGTTCTTCCCGCCAGTGTGGGGGTCAGAACCGGTGGGGGCCAGTTGCTAAGCACAGCAAGTGGCCTGGAGAAGCTCACAAAGGCGGTATGCCTTTGAAGCCTCCCCTGCCCATCCTGGGGGGGAGGCCTGGCACCTCGTCCCAGGATGTGCATTGATTCAGACCCCCGAGAGCGGCAGGCTCTTGACCCAGGGGTCCAGAAACATGTGTGGTGGTGGCAGCTTCGGCAGCAACACAGTCAGGACGCTGGGAGTTTGATCTATAAGATGACCTCTGTTGTGCATTTTACATTAAATTCCACACTGGCATCACTGCGGGTTTCATGTGCTGAGAAGTTTGATATCAAACTTATCAGTCTTCAGTGAAGCCACCATGGTGCTGTGGAGTTCGTAATCATGACCTCCCAGCACCATATACTCTTAATGGCAGCACTGCACTTACAGTGCCCAGGAATGGCCCTGCATACTGTAGGGGCTCAGCACACATGCACCTGTGCCCACACCATTGGCATAGGGCACCCAACTAGAGGGGTGACTGATGGATGCCAGGGCAGTGAGCTTGTGGGCATGGCACATGTGCCATGTCGACTCTCTGTTTAGTTCTGTACCTAGACACTCAGCCTGCAAAGGCAGTGTGTAGGTGTCAGGGTACAGGGCCCCTAAGGGTGGCACAATAACTGCTGCAGCCCTTAGTGGTCTTCTCTGGTCACCATGCCCTGTGTACCTAGGGTACCATTTACTAGGGACTGACAGGTGGCCGGAGATGCCAATTGGGTTTTAGTCGTTCGGTGCCCAGATCGTATCCTACGCTGATGACATCCAGCTCCTTTTCACCTGCACTAAGGGCTCTGACTTTGATGGTATGCGGATCAGGGACTGTCTGGGAGCGGTCTTTGACTGGTTTAAACAGCACAGTCTGAAATGTAATTCCGATAAATCGGAATTTCTTTTCTTTGGCTGCTCTCCTGATCCGAGATGGAAAGCCTGGCGGCCTCCTGACATGTACCCTCCGGCAGAGGCCTCTTCCAAGGCGAAGAATCTTGGCTTCCAGATTGATGATGGCCTTTCCTTTGGGCCTCAGATTCGCGAGCTCACAGGGAAATGCTTTGGCATTTTAAAAATGCTAAGGAAATTCCTTCCGATCTTGTCCCTGGAGCACAGAAAGACCACAGTACAGGCTTTGATAGGCTCCCGCCTAGATTATGTGAATGTGCTCTATCTGGGATTGCCAAAATTTCTTCTTGCGCGCCTTCAGCTAGTGCAGAACTCCGCTGCAAGGGCCATTTTCGGCCTTCATCGAAGAGCGAGTGCATCGGACCTGCTTAAAAGGCTTCACTGGCTCCCTGTCACGAGACGGATTACTTTTAAGGCGCTGACTCTCGCCTTTAAGGCACTTCATCTTGCAGGGGCTAGATACATTAGAAGGTGTCTTGCCTTTTATCGGCCCTCCAGAACTCTGAGATCGGCTTCTTTGCCCATGGCTTCTGTTCCTCCCATCAGACGGACTAGAATTGGAGGCCGCTCTTTTCGATACTTGGTACCACGTTACCGGAACTCCTTGCCCGTCTCCCTTAGGAAAATCAGCAATCTACTGGTTTTCAGGAAGGAACTGAAGACATGGATTTTTACACAGTAATTTTTTTCTGCTGCTCTGCATCTGCCCTGGTTTGTCTCTCCTTCGGGTCTTTGTCTAAGCGCCGGGACACTCTATGGAGTAGCCGTGCGCTATAAAAGAGCCAAAACAACATAATATAACATAACAGTTTCAACACAGTTTTAGGGAAGGAACGTAGGCCCTGGGCACCTGGTTGGCAGGAGCCCAGGACACACTCAGTCAAAGCACATTAGCATTTCAGCAAAAAGTGGGGGCATACTCATGCAAGAAAGATGGCACTTTCTCACACCCTTCAATCTGTATCGTGCATCGGGGCTGGGGTCGTCTCTGACTTTTCAAGGCTTAGGCGAATGAGACTATATACATCTCTTCTTCATCTTCTGATGTCGAGTCATTCCCCTGGTAGACTGCTGGCTCTTTTCTCTTCCCTCCTGGGGGGGATGCTAGCAAGACTCACGACAGCTGGCAGACCATCTTCCTCATCTGTTTGGGTGGGTTCCCCTCCTTACGCTGTCTTTTTTTTCTGCATACTGAGGCAATGTGGTTTGCGATGCCACAGTTGGTGCATGTCTTCCCTTGAGCGGGGCATGATTGTGAGGGGTGTTCTTCGTACCCACAGTACCCGCATTGATTATTTGGGGTTTGCGGCTGGTGGTCCCGTGGTCTGTGGGCCTTGTCCCTTGTTCTGACTGCGCCAGCTCATTCTGTCTCGATGATGGCACCTTTCTCTGCGCAGCGCAGCAGTGCAATGCCCATCGCTTCTGCTGGCACCGCCGAAAGGTCATATGAACATGCCAGCCCTAGGATATCATTCATGGGTATGTTCGTCTGCCTGCATATCAGGCCTCTCAGGACCTTGCTGCGTATTCCCAGGATCAGTTGGGCCCTGATCTCTTCTGCGGCTCTGTCTCCCACGAGGTGAGTACCGGCCAGTTCTCTTAGCAGTGCATGAAAGGCATCTACTAATTCACCATCTCTTTGTTTGGCTTGTCTCAGCTTGAAATGCTCAAAGTCTGGGTTCAGTAGGGGGTCAAAATGTGTATTTAGGGCAGTGACAGCCGCTGTGTAGTCCTCCGGGGGCCCTGTGTTGGGAAGATGCTTGAAGAGCAGGTAGATCTTTTCCCCTGCATAATTTATTAATTTATTTATTTTATTTATTATTTGAGTTTGTATAGTGCATGAGCTACCCCAGAGGGTTTCCCAGCGCTAAGATTGTGCGACTAATAGAAGATGGAAGAGGCCGATGCAGTTATTGGTCGAAAAGCCATGTCTTAACGGCTTTGCGAAAGCGAGTGTGACTGTCCTCCGACCGAATGATCAGAGGGAGAGAATTCCATAGCTTAGGCCCCAAATAGGCAAAAGAACGGCCTCCCATCCTGGAGAGTTTGACCCTAGGCACAGAGAAGAGAATTTGGGAAGAGGAACGAAGGGAACGGGTAGGGGAATGCACTTTCACCAAGGTCTGTAGATAACTAGGTGCCACCTTCTGCCTGATCTTATGCATATAGGTAAGCACCTTGAACTTCACTCGGTTTTCCACCTTCAACCAATGAAGCTCTCGAAGATAGCCAGATATGTGGTCGGTTTTGCGGCAGCCGCTAAGAAGGCGGGCTGCAGCGTTTTGCACCAACTGTAGGCGTCGAGTGGCTGCCTTGGCCGCCCCCAGGTAGAGTATGTTGCCATAGTCCAACCGGGAGGTGACCAAGGCATTCACCACTGACCTCTGGGTGTCCTCTGGCAGCATCCACAAGATCTTTCTCAACCAGCGTAAGATGGTGAAACATGTGGATGATACCTTGCTGACTTGGCATTGCATTGTCAGGTTCCTATCGATAACAACACCCAGATTTCGAACCTGTTCCACAGGTACTGGGAGAGGGCCAAGTTCTACAGGCCAATGTCTTGAAGTCCATATTTCAGGTTTATGCCCCAGGACAAGAACCTCCGTCATACCCCCATTCAACTTGAGAAGGTTATAGTCCATCCACTTGGCGATTTCTCCAAGTCCAACCAGAAGGGGGGAGGTGGAAGCTTTGTCAGACTTAGTGAGTGAGAAAACAATCTGCTATTCATCAGCGTACGTATATAGGTTAAGACAGACGCTGTCTGCTATATTGGCCAAAGGGGTGACATACAGATTAAAAAGTAGGGGACTAAGAATGGAACCTTGAGGGACACCGTGAGGCTGGGGATAGACATTGGAGGTGGCGGCTTGGGAAGAAATTTGAAAAGTGCGATCAGCAAGAAAGGAGGGCAGCCAGCCCAGGGCTGATCCTTTCACGCCCATGGTGGCTAAGGCTTCCAGGAGGATTTTGTGTGAGATGGTATCGAACGCCGCGCTGAGATCAAGTAGTATCAGCGCGGCAGTCTCCCCTCTGTCAAGCAGGGACTGAAGGTTCTCCGTGACGCCCAGGAGAGTTGTTTCCGTAGAGAAACCTGACCGGAACCCTGACTGCGAGGGGTGAAGTAAGTTGTTTGAGTTCACAAACTGGGTGAGGTGGCGATGGTATTACGTTCAAGAACCTTAGAAAAGACAGGTAACAGTGAGATGGGGCGGTAATTTGAAAGGAGTCCGGGGTCTGCAGATGGCTTTTTCAGAAGTGGCGTGACCATAGCGTGTTTCCAAATAGCAGGGATTGTGGCAGTGTTAAGCGATAGATTCAATGTGGAGCAAATTGCTGACAAGTGCGGGGGGTGAAGAGACTTAAGTACTGTAATAGGTAAGGGATCCTGAGGGGAACCAGATTTTATTTTACAGAGCAATTTGTGGAGACCATCAGGCTGTAAGTTGGGCCAGGTTTGTAAGGGGCAGAGGACAGGGGCCGCATGCCGAGTGGCCTTCTTTATGAGAGTGGAGTGAGCCATAGAATTATTTCAAATGGAGATGTCCTGCTGGATCTTATCCACCTTGTTTATAAAGAACTGGGCAATATCATCACATCTACGACTCGACAGGGGGGGAGCTTTTACTGTAGTGAGAGACCCTGCAAGGTTTTTGACTAGGCCAAACAAAACTTTGGATTTGTCAATGGCATCTGCTATGGACTTCGCCTCAAAGTTGGCCCTGGTAGAGGCACAAGCTTTGTGGTAAGTTTTTAAAGCACTTCTGTAAGCAAAAGCTTCCGGCTTTGAATAGTCTTTACGCCAAATACGCTCGAGCCTTTTGCAAACAGATTTTTCGATTTTTAGCGTCTCTGTGTACCAAGGGGCTGGAGTCTTGTGAGGCATATCCTTCTTTGAAGAAGTAGGGAGACAAATGTCGATAGCATTTTTTAACCAGGAGTCCATCACTGAGGCTGCAGTTTCCACATCCGTCGACACCAGCAGTTCCGCAGGAAGGTGAGCTGCTAGAACTTTGTTCAAAGAACAGATGTCCAATTTTTTCAAAGCCCTCCTACTTTCCGCGTGGAAACCTTTGTACAGAGCTGAGGTAATCCTGGACGTAATCCTAAAGCTGACTAAATAGTGATCTGACCAAAGGACAGGCAGAGCCGGGTAACATTTCAGGTCAGGCAGATTTGAGAAAATGGGATCTAGTAAGTGACCACCTTTATGTGTGGGTCTGAAATTATGAAGGGTAACATTCATAGCCTGAAAATCGGCAATCAGGGTTCTGGGTGTGCTATTGCTAGGATCGTCTAAATGAATGTTGAGGTCACCCACAACTAAGAGAGTACTGGATTTAGTCAGAAAAGAAGCAATGAGTTCAGACAAGTGAAAGGCCCAGTCATTGACAGGGCCGGGGGGGCGATAAATTAAAATGCCGGTCAGCGAGGTTTTGGAGTGAAGAACAAGCTTGAAAGATGCGGCTTCACAGTTGTGTAAGGCAATACAATCCAGTAGACATTAATATATATTTTTAAAAATAATAGCAATGCCACCTCCAACTTTTGCCACCCTATCACACCTGACAATGGCCTAGTTGGCCAGCAGTGCTTCTGCGATGTCTGGGCCAGATCCATTGTGAAGCTACGATTCAGTAATGAAGAGAGCGTCAGGCTGTTCATCATTTAAGAGGTCAAAGATCTCACATCTGTGCTTGGGTAAGGATCGACAGTTCATGCTATGGAACTTGTATGAAGTTTCAGGGATAATCAGCGGTTGAGGTGTACAACTATGACATAGCTGAGGGACATCAAGTGACAATGAGCAGCCTGAGCAGGACTGGCAGGATTTGCTGGTTAGACTAAACATAGAGCAGATCGCATTGCGATGGGGCCTGTAGGAACGCAGCAGGTAAGCGCTATAAGTGAGTCTTAGGGACGGATCGGCAATTTTGCCAGAGGATATGGCCCCTGGACCTGTCTAGGCGCGGACGGGCGCACCTTTGGCGCGCCCGCTGCGCCGGCCCGCTGCGCGGATGGGAAATCTTCTCCATAAATGGCGGAAGAGGGTGGAGCGGAATAACCAACTGGTCCGCAACCCGGCGCCTCACCCAAGATGGCGGCTTCCCTTACAGCATCCCGCGTCAGCTCCTAATTGGCTGCGGGGACAGCTGTGAGGGTCCAGGTAGGTAAAAGAGTGACCCAGAAAGTGCAACACCCCCTAAAAGCAATTTTAAAATGAAGTTGTGCAAAATTGGCAATAGCAGTAAATCAAGCAACAAGTAGCATAAACAGTGGCCTAATGCCCCGGTTTCCGCCTCAGGGCACAATTAGCAACAAATCAAGGGGGGGGGCTCAGAGAGCAGCATTTAAGTAGTGGCGAGGGCGGAGCGGAATAACCAACTGGTCCGCAACCCGGCGCCTCACCCAAGATGGCGGCTTCCCTTACAGCGTCCCGCGTCAGCTTCTAATCGGCTGCGGGGACAGCTGTGAGGGTCCAGGTAGGTAACAGAGTGCCCCAGAAAGTGCAACACCCCCTAAAAGCAATTTTAAAATGAAGTTGTGCAAAATTAGCAATAGCAGCAAACCGAGCAACAAGTAGCATAAACAGTGGCCTAATGCCCCGGCTTCCGTCTCAGGGCACAATTAGCAACAAATCAAGGGGGGGACTCAGAGAGCAGCATTTAATTAGTGGCGAGGGCGGAGCGGAATAACCAACTGGTCCGCAAGCCAGCGCCTCACCCAAGATTGCGGCTTCCCTTACAGCGTCCCGCTTCAGCAGCAAATCGAGCAACAAGTAGCATAAACAGTGGCCTAATGCCCCGGCTTCCACCTCAGGGCACAATTAGCAACAAATCAAGCAATAATAGAGCAGCAATGAGCGTTTCACTGCACCGTTCTTCTCTCTGGTGGCAATGAAGTCGTTTTCTAGGTGTCCGAGCCAGGTCTGCCACCTCAGTGCTGCCATGGCAGGGTCCACTGACTCGCTAAACAGAGGCAGGACCCCTGTGGGTGGGTGGTGCGTAGTCGCTGGAGCCTGTGCGTTATTATCCTGGTCTACCATGGTTGCCGTAGTGCACGTGCCGGCAGTAACCACTAGCCCGCTGACCGCCACAGATAGCATGGGCAGAGACGCTGGCAGTCACCAGTGTATGGAACATATCCCGGCCCTAGATGTGACCCATCGAGGGTCTGGTGACACTACAGAACATGCACATAAAATGGGGGAGAAGGAGTAGAATCAGACAGGTACAGCAGGCATAGAGTCTTCAGACTAACCGACCTAGGGAGGAGGGGAAAAATCGGCAGTGTGAATCTTTGAGTCTGTGGCCCTGTAGAGCATGGCATTCACAGAGAAAACTTGTTGTAGGGCTGTAGGGAGAAGGCGAGGTAGCATCCCACAATGACTGGGATCAGGGCTAATGTAGAGTGTGTGGAGGCAAGGTTCTGAATGCAACATGAGGTGCAACCGGCAAGAGTCTAGGCACACCCAACTTCCCAGAAACACATACCAAGGGACCCGAATTTCATCAACCAATCCTGAAGTGAGTAGGGAGCCAGTTACACCAAACTCGAGTGTAATCATGACGATCAGTTCTTGGCATGGCTGGCTAAATGATCTGTCATGCTTCTTGGAATGGATATGAGGGGTGAAGATGAAAGGTATGTGGCAGTAAATGGAAACGGAAGTGTCAGAGAGGCACAATGTGAGGTCCCTCCTTCTGTCAATAAAATCTGGAATATATCAAAAAGGGTAAATGTCATGCAAGAAACATGTGGGTGGCTTAGGTGTGTGGGTCGAGTACTGCATCCACTGAAAGAGGGATGGTGAACTCATGGACTAATAAGCAGCTTTGGGAAATGTGGATGTCATGAATCTCATAAATTTCACTCAGCACCTTCTAGGAGGCTTTATTATGGGGGATAGCCCACTATGCATACATTGTACCTGATGCAGGTATAATGTAGCGCAGGCCTTTACAAAGTGACGTGTCTGTCTGGATGCATCACTTTGTAAATAGAGGGCAGTGTGGCGCATTGATTATGCCACCACTGTGTCACACAAAAGTGGCGTGATGACAGCGTAAGTCCTTCATAAATAAGAGCCTTAGCATTTAAATGATTCTCTCATAGTCTCCACAGGATCATCATTTTTTTCAACCAATCAGAATGACTGGGAACAGATGAGGTTTTTGTAGCCTGCATATGCACAAATAGGCAACTGAAAATGCGTCCAAGGGGATCAGTGCATTTATGTAAGATTTCAACTTGAGTCTTGCTTCCCACTGAATGCTAAAATATAAAACTATGCCTTGTCATTGAATTGCAGCACAAGTTTATCCTCTCACTTAGTTTAGGTGTTGCCAACGTTGGTGCAGAGAAAGTACAGTCAATAGTAGTGCCATATTGGCTGAAAAGTTCTCTGTAATCCCCAAACTATAAATCAGTCTATATAGGAAAAGTTACGTCAGACTACGAGGATTACAAACACATGACGGATACTAGTGGGCAGTATATTTTAAGTGTTTCGTTTGGAGAAACACAAATTCAGGATTTAAAACATATGAGAGTTTTCTACCTAAAGAACCATTTTTAACAACATTAGGATAATGAAAGACTGGGGACAGAAACACAACTGTCTACCCTATGTCATTCAGTGTGCCTGCAGCACTTTGATGACAGTTCATAGCTCTCTGACCTATATTAGGGTTGTAACTTATGAACTACAAGTAACAAAAGGATCTCTCTTATGAAAGCAGTGACCTAGTGAGTAATCCACATAAAATACATTTCGGTGATTTGCGTGGTACGAGTTCTTTGCAGAAGGCATATTAACCCTCTGCGCTACTTAATCATGAGTGGAAACTGCCACTAGACAAAACTCCTATCACTACAGCTGGAATGTTAATCACCAGAGTTATCATGACATTTTCATATGTTTCCTGAATACTGCTGGACACAAAAGGAACTATGCAGTAGTGTTTTTATTAAACCTGTTTTCTTTCTAAACACAGCCCCCACCAAGAGGTCAGCATCAGACGTGGCTGTACCAGTCACACTGCCCTAAAGCCGGCTGTGGATTCAAGTTTGTATACTGCCGATTTGAGGATGATGTGGACCAAATTCTGTCTGAACATCATCCAATGATTTCACGCAGCAGGCATCCAGCAGCTGATCTGCAAACCCCTGCTTCTTCCCATGTACGCCGGCACATCTCAATACCGTTTACCATGAAGGCCACATTACCCTACAATGGGGCATTACACTATGCAGAAGCAGTAGCAAACTTTAAAGTGTTACATTCCTGGAGTGCACCTGTGGCGCTAATGTACACCAGGTCTAGTACACCGTTCATGGACAGCAATCAGTTTTCATTTCTGACACACTAGTTTGTTTTGTTATGTTTGTAGTAAGCGTGAGATATAAGCAGTTGATGCGCCAGAAAGTATGATTCTAAATGGGGTGGTAAAAGGTTGTCACTAATCATAGCAGTTTGGAAGATTTAAATCTCTGTGTCATTTCACCCCAATAAATGTCTTCATGGTGGAATCAATCTCAGACAAGGTGATATTCAGGAGGGAAAGCTTTGCAATGATGAAGTTAAACCCAGGTGCTGTGGTCATTTTAATTACTTGGACTCTACTCCTTCTGGACAGTTGGAGGTAGGACTATTTCAAGAAATCTTATGATACTTTTGTAAGTAAGATTTGAATATTTTCCAGTATCATATTTCTGAAGCCCTGGTTGAGAAAAATACCAAAATACTGCAAATGAAATGGCATCAGACAAAAAGGATGGATTCCCATATCTTCTCTGGTCGTGGATGCAGACATCGATAGAGCCTCACTCTTGGTACAAGTTTATACAGTACCCATAGAAATGGAAGGACTACTCAATCAAGGACATGACTTAAGGGATAGATGCGGTCAGGCTGGAGAGCATCAGTACCACATCTCTCGCATATAAGAGTAGTATCTGGGTGCCTGCTGCAATGTCAATTTGTTAGTTCTAAAGACAGTGGTCCCTAGACAAGGATTAATGAGAGCAAACAATAAATATAGACCCAATCAGTACTATATTTTACAGCTGCCAGCAGGACAGGTGTTTTTAATATATAGTTGTTTAAATATACACAAAATTCAGCAAGAAACAAATAAAGTGGGATACAAACCTGTATCCAACTTAGAGGGAAGGACATACAACATGAAACAAAAAGGTTCAGGCAGAGTAAATTGTTTGTATGACTTACTCTTCCTTGAGATAAGTCTCATCGGTGCTACAATTTCTTTGTGCTCTCAACAGCTCACCATATGGAATATTTCATTTCAGTGTATTAGGGTGGCTGCTGACAGCATGAAGGAGAATGTTTATTTATTTATTTATTTATTCAAAGTTTTATATAGCGCGAACAAGATCTTAGCAGATATCAGAGCGCTTCACAGTAGGGTGAGTAGACATAGTAATTGGGTACAGTATAGTGAACGGTAGCATGATAAGATAACAATCATGTGCAATAAGATACAGGTAAACACTCAGCTAGACGGTAAAATAAGGCGGTGCAGAGTCTTTGATCTAACTAAATAGAGATCATGAGGTAGCAGAGAACACTCCAATAGACACAAGTATAAGACGGTGCTGAGTCTGAGCTGGCTACAATACAGGTCTAGAGATAATAATAAACATTCACATAGAAATTAGGATAGGGTGGTGCAGAGACTCTAATCCAGCTGCCATAGAGATCAGTGGCTGCTAGAAAACCCTCAAAAGACAATACTATAGGACGGTGCAGGGTCTATGATCCAACTGCAAAAGAGGTCAATAGGTCATGAACAGAAAGGTTAATGGATCAATAATTATTCATCGTTACACGGTCGGTGCATAGACTCTGAGCAGCAACAGAGAGGATCATGTAAACTTGGCCATAAGGATGGCTTTCACTTCTTTCTTGAAGAGTACAGTGGAGGAGATAATCCTCGTTTCAGGAGGGAGAGCATTCCAGATCCTCGGTGCCATTCCTGAGAAGGAGCGCTTGTAGGTTTTTTCCTTACGGAATCTGCAAGGTTTCAGGAGCAGACTTTTAGTACTTCTATTGGATCTCGAACCTCCTGAAATAGTCAGCTTTTGAGTGAGGTAGGTGGGAGCCTTGTGGTGTATGGCTGAATGTGTCATAACCGCAATTTTCAATTGTATTCTGGCTTCGAGGGGAAGCCAATTCAGCGATTTCAGGTCAGGGGTTATATGAGAGTGTTTCCTTGAGCCCGAAATGAGTCTCACGGCCGCATTTAGGGAGGCTCTTAGGGGTGCTGTTGTTGCTTGAGGGAGACCGCTGAGGGCCACAATTCCATAGTCTATGCGGGGGATGACTAGTGCTTGTACAGCAGTTTGGAAGTCCTTGGCTGGGAGGAATGGTTTGAGTTTCCTTAGGGTGTTGATTTGAAAGTTAGCTCCTTTCGTTGCTTTGCTAATGTGCTGTTGCATATTGAGCTTTGCGTCAAGTGTGATGCCTAAGGATTTCGCAGAGTCCACGATGGTGGGTTGGACATTGAATGCTGTTAGGTGATTGAGCCATGTTTGTGTGGTGGTAGTTTTCGCAGGGGGTGATATCAGGAGGAACTCAGTTTTCAACGCGTTTAGTTTGAGGTGATTATCGGCCAACCAAGATTGGGTGTTCCTAAGTGTGCAGTTCAGAAGTTTGATATCTTCCGGGGATTGCACCTTTAGGTATAGTTGAGTGTCATCGGCATACATGTGGAAGTGTACATTGGATGCCTGGAGCAGGGTGGCGAGTGGTTCCATGATGAGGTTGAACAGCGTGGGTGAGAGGGAAGATCCTTGTGGGACGCCTAAATCTACTGGCACTGGAGAGGACAGCACGTTGTTAATCTTGAACTTCTGGGATCTGTTGTGTAGGAAGGAAGTGAACCATTTGAGTACAGTCCTGGATAAGCCCATTCTGGTATTTAGGAGCTCTAATAGGTTCTCATGTTTGACCGTGTCGAATGCTGAGGAGAGGTCCAGGAGAATGAGGAGGCAGGAGTCGTTGCGATCCAGGATTTGGAGGGCGTCATCAATTATGTGTGTCATGGCCGTTTCCGTGCTGTGTTTCGCTCGGAAGCCTGATTGGTGAGGGTCGAGGAGTTCGAACTGGTCAATGTGTTTTGTTAGTTGGAGTTGCACACATTTTTCCAACAGCTTGACCAGAGTGGGGATATTGGTGATAGGGCGGTAGTTGTTTAAGTCAACCGGGTCAGCTGTAGGTTTCTTGAGTATGGGCGTGACTTGCCCCACTTTGAGGGAGTCTGGAATGAGTCCTTGCTGAAGGGAGCTATTAATGATTTTTGTTCAGAGTGGGAGAAGAACGGGGATGAAGTCTCTAACAGCATTGGCAGGTAGTGGGTCTGTGAGGTGATTAGAAGGCTTCAAGGTGCCGAGCAGTTTGTGTATTGCTTCTTCAGAGTAGGTTTCGAAAGACGACCAGGAGGCGTTATTTTTAGGTTGGGTGTCGGGCATTTTGGTGATGCTCGGGTATCGTTTTACATCATTAAGGAGGTCACTCCTTATGTTGTCGGTCTTTAGCTTAAAGAAGGCAGAAAAGTCTTCACATTGTGGGATGATGTTTGTTGTGTCGTTTGAGAGTAGGGGTTGCGTCTTGGTTTGAGTTTTGACTAGTTCGAACAGCTTTCTTGGTCTGTTTTTTGCTTGGTCCAGCTGAAGGCTGAAGAAATCAGATTTTGCGCGCTTTATTTTCCTAAAGTAGGCATTTCTCTTGCTCTTAAGTATTTTGCGATGCCGCGATGAGGGGACTGATCTCCATGTGCGTTCTGCCATTCGCATAGCACGCCTGTCTTCGTTGAGTCTGCCATCATACCAAGGGTTCGAGATCTTGGTGGAGACCCTCTTTAGTTGCAGTGGGGCGGCTTCATTGATTATTGCATTCATAGAGTCGAGGTAGTGGTCAGTCAGTGATTGAACATCAGAGGTGCCAGGAGGGGGAAGGAGGCTATTGGTGAGGTGGGGAGGCAGGGAATTGGGGTTAAGGTTCTTCATGTCCCTTTTCCAGATCTTAGATTTGGTGGGTTGAGCCGAGACAGGTTTAACCTTTTCATTGATGAAGAAGGAGATAATGTGATGGTCTGACCAATCACAAGGTTGATTGCCCCTAATTGGGTGGAGTCTTCATTGGCGATGATGAGATCAAGTATGGCGCCTTTGTCGTGTGTTGGGCTGTTGCATATTTGAGTGAGGTTAGACGCGACAAGGAAAGATTTGAGACTATTCACCACTGCGTCTTTCTGATCGTTCCAGTGGAGATTGAAGTCACCCAGGTATATTTGTGGTATCTGCCGACCAGCGTTGGATGAGATCGTGTCCATGAGTTGTTGGGTGAAGATGAGGTTGTCCCTAGGCGGGTGATAGATGAGATGCAGAGCACATACTGGTTTGCCCTCGCTGGAGATATCAAGACAGATGAGTTCGTAAGACGTGATGGAGGGGGAAGTTAATTTAGTAACCACGAGGTTGCTCCTGAAAATGCATGCGATTCCCCCGCCCGTCTTGCCGGTTCTGTCAAGTCTGATTATGTGGTAGTTGGGGGGGACTAATATGTCCATGATAGGTGTGGAGGCTTCAGTTAACCATGTTTCCGTCAAAATGGCTAGGTCAAGATCCATTGATATGACGAGATCTGCAATGTTGGAGGAGTGCCTCTGGGCCGATCTGCAGTTGAGTAGGATGCATTTGAGTCTGGGGGTGAGAGGGGTGGTTGAGTGTTCTAGTGCGAGAGGTATTTTTCTGAGATTGCTGGGGATGGCGCATCTGCTGCTTAGAGTTGGGTGCCTAATGGGATTCGAGAGAATTGTGGGTATGGGGAGCTGTGGGGGCAATGTGCGCTTTACCGGGCCAGGGCCAAAGGAGCGGAGGAGGGTGTCTAAGTCATGAACCGTCAGGGAGTTATGAGCGTGACGGGGGCGGTGTATGTTGTTGCGGTCGGGGATAGTGGGCCAGCGCGGAGAGTGTGAGCCCACCCGTTTCACCCCTGGAGCGAGATGAAAGCGAGGGCCTGTGCGGAGGGTGTGGCCTTTGTTGGATACAGAGGTGTTGGTTGTAGGTCGGAGTTGTCTGGGGTGTGTGTGGGGAAATTCTTTGATGGTGTGGACCTCGTCTTTGACTTGTAGGAGCGTTGTTAAAATAAGGTCGAGCTGTGAGTTGGGGCTAGCGTTGGAGATGGGGCCAGTAGGCAGGTTGTTGAATAGGGAGCTGGACTGCGAGCTGGGGACAAGGGGGTGAGGTGTGCCATTGTCAGTGGAGTGTTCTGCGGAAACAGGGAGAGGGGTGGTATTCGATGGGTGAGAGAGAGTGTGGGCGAGGGGTGTGGGTGAGGGATGGGTCGGCTGGTACGTAAGGGCGGGGACGTCGTTGGGGGGCGACACTGGAGAGTTATGGGAAGAGTGAAGACTGAAGACAATATGGGAGTCAAGAAGGTAGTGGGGGCTGAGTATGGGGGGGTGGAGCGGGGGGGATGTTGAGGAGCGAGGGGTGGTGAGCTCTGTGAGTCTGGTTGGGGGGGTGGGGAAGTGAGGAGTGAGAATGGGGGGGGATAGGGTGAGAGAGACAACTGCAACGGAGGGGGGGAGCTATGCTTCGGTCCGTGGTGGATACCGCGAGACTCGTAGGAGGTGTGGAGTGGATGGAAGGGAGGGAGGTGGTATGTGAGAAGTGGGAGGGGGGACGATCTTCGTCAATGAGTGCGGGGTGAGGAGTGGAGTGGAGTGGAGTGGAGTGGTGTGGAGTGGAGTGGGGTGGAGTTGAGTGGGGGGGAGTTGAGTGGGTGGAGTGATCTTCGACAGTGGGTGCGGGGTGTGGGGTGGTGTGGAGTGGAGTGGAGTGGGGTGGTGTGGCATGGGTGGAAGGGAGGGTGGGGGTATGTGCGATGTGGGAAGGGGGACGATTATCTTCAGTGGGTGAGGGATGTGGAGGTGTTACGTTGGGTGTTTGACTAACTATAGCACTGGGGGGATGGGTGGGGTGTGTGTCATACCGCTGGAGGGATGGGCAGGGTGGGTTATGTTGGGGGTGGGTGGGAGGTGTGTCCTTCTGCCCGTGAGATGGGCAGGGTGGGTTATGTTGGGGCATGGAGTTGGGCGGTGTGGGGCATCTTGGTGTGTGCGAGGTGGGGGACCGCATTTTGGTAATGTGAGCTAGGAAAGTAGGGAAAAGGTGGTCGAGTCGGTCGAGATTCCTATCTGTGGCTTGGAATAGAATGATCCCGTTGTTGTAGATGGTAATGGTGGCTCTGCCGGGGAAGACTTGGGATGGCGTGACAGAGAGCGTCAGGCTGTGAGCGGTTTTACTGGTGGTGGAACCAGTGAGAATGGAGAGAAGCGCTTTCCTCCACTGTGTTCTACGCAGCGTGTGGAAGATGATATCGGTGCTCGTGGCACCATTGCTCTGAGAGAAGTAGGTGTCCACACATGGTGTTTCAGGGTGAGCCTTCAGGAAGTTGTGTTTGTAACGTTTGGCTTTTTTTTGGAGAGCCCTGGTGGGTAGTTAATTTTGTAAGTGTGTTCGCATGTGCGTTCCATGTTGGGGGGGGCGTAGGCCGACGAAAGAAAGGGGTGTACGTGAGAGAGTTTGTGAGGTTTGTGAGATTGAGGGACAGTAGCCTAAGTGGTCTTAGGTATGGTGGGTGTGGGTGACTAGTCTAAGATGGCTGCCCCAGTGGAGGACTAGTCCAAGATGGCCACCAGGGCTAACATAATGGGTAGTAGCCCTTACTTTGTTGTTGGTGATGTGCCTTAGAGGGACAGCTTCACTTTCTGCACTGATAATGCTGATGCAGTGCAGGCAAAAGATTTAGGTTACCGGAGGCAGTATAGTACTATAGTAAAGGCACTCTATCACCTGAGTTGTAAATACATGGATGTATAAGGTGTGCTGCCTATAAGAAGAGATTAGTCTAAGGGAGACCAGTTCTTGGGGTAGGGTCACTTTAAGGAGAAACTGCTCCCGTTTTTATGCCCATCGCCAATTTTGAACAGGGTAGAATTAACATATGTGATCTAGGGTGATTTAACATATGTGATGTGGGGTGATAACAAATACCTCTTTGAAGTTTCTGAAGTTTCTGGGCTGGTCAAGATGTCTGCCACAAGAGAGTAGATAAGTCAGGGTTACTGCTGGTCCTTTTTCTGTTGTTGTCTTTTTTTTGGAGAGATCAGTTTCCTTTTCAGTTGGGGCAGGTCGAGTTAGTCCTGCTTCTATGTTGGTGATTCCTTGTTACTGCTTGGTAGGGAGGGAGAGACTTATCTCCGTTTGTGTGATCCTTGATCTGGTTGGAATGCAGCTATGCAGACATCTGGGGTGGTGGTGAATGTATTGCTCCTGCTATGGCCCCCGCCATTTTAGGCAGTGGAGACAATGTCGATGATGTCTGGCCGGTGAAAAAATAGAAGTCTTTCTCAGGGCGGCAGTAGCTCCTTAGACGCTTTGCACACAGCCCTTGTGAGGAATCAGGCGGCCGTTCTTAAACATTCCTGGAAAAGGCTGCAACTCCGCTCCTGATTAGGTCTTGTTAGATCCCGGTGTCAGCGAGGGGGGGGCGTGGGGGCGACTAGTAGCACTGCTGTTCTCTCCTCTGAGACACCGCGTCTGTAGGGTCGCCCTCACGCTCCCATGCCTGTTCAGCCCACAGTCCGCTATGCCACACCTTTACTTCCCCGCTCGGAGCTTCCCAGCATCTCGAGGGGTGGGGTAGGACGGGTGGGGGGAAATCCGGGTGAAGCCGGGCTTCCTTGCTGTGCCCTTCCTGAGTAGTCTAGTTTGTAGGGTGCATCGTGTTGCTTTAACTTTGATATCTAGAAATTCTATTTCTTCCCTACTCACAGTGTAAGTCAATACAATATTGTAGGTGTTATCGTTCAATTTAGTTATGAAGTTAATGGTTTCCGATTCACTCTCTTTCCAAATTATGAACAGGTCGTCTATTTTCAAAATCTAGGGCAAGTCTTGTGTCTTCACATATCTCCTTCTCCCACAAGCCTAGGAACAGGTTGACAAAGCTAGGGGCAAAGCAAGTGCCCATCGCTGTTCCTAGGACTTATCAATAATTTAGAATATAAAATAAACCATTATACAATAATTTAAAACATAAAATTATTAGAAAATATTGAAACTTAAATTTCAAGGCTCTACAGGGATTGGTTAGGGAGCATGGGCTGGTCGATGTCTGGTACAGGCATAAATGGGTAGACTCAGGGTTCACTTTTTATTCGGTCCTTCATAATGAATTGGTCCATCTCAATTACTTTTTTATATCATGTCAAATAGGTGAGGGGTTAAGTGTTGAGATCTCCCCAAGGGTTATTTCAGATCACAGTCCAATAGTCATAGAGCTGCCACTCAGTGGCTCTACAGAAATCCAGAGGCTGTGGACTTTTGAAAGGAAATTATTGTTGGATCAGTCATACTGTGAACATATGGCCAAGTAGATAGTAGAATTTTTTTAATTTAACAGAAACACGGCTTCAGAAATTATAGTGTGGGATGGGTTTAAGGCGGCCGTGCACGGAGAGACTCTTAACTTTTCTAGCTACCGTCGGAAGGTTGCAAAGTAAAAGATGAGGGATTGGGTAGAACAGCTTAGGTCGGCTGAGATAGATCTTATGAGGAAAATCAGTGGAGGTCAAAATATAGAAGAATGCCAGCAGCTAATTGCTATTATTAAATCTAGAATACACCATCATTTTGGGGAAGAGCTTGCTGTTAAGTATGAGCTATATAGAACTGAAGTGTATGAACTTGGAGAAAACACCGGTAGAATTCTGGCGAAACAATTACAAAACAGAGGGAGGTGTCAAACAGAATTTGTAGGATCAAAGATCAGTCAGGTCAGATTCAGGACTCTCCAACAGGAGTCCTGAATGTATTTCAGAACTTTTACCGTCAGATTTTTTACTGAGGAAGTACCTCCCAGTGGGGAGGAATCCCCCGAGGTGTTCTTTAAAGACCTTCAAACAATGGAGATTACACCTGATCAAAATAAGACTCTAGTAGCCCCAATTACATGGGAAGAGATTGAAAGATGTCGAAAGAAAAAGTTCCAGAAAAGTTGCAGGTAAAATTTTGACTGAGGCCTCTCGCTTAACCTATCTGATCAGGGCTCCTCAAACTTTGACTTTTTCCCGTCAAGCATGACCAGATGTCCCAGAGTGGCACTATATATTTTTAAGCATTATAAAGTGGTTAATCTTTAAAAAATCATTTCTCTGGTTCCCTACATTGGATGTTTGTCATGTTGGTGGCTATTTGTTCATAAAACTATTTCCTATTGTTATAAATTGGTGTGGGGTTTTTATTGTGTGTTATGTCTAACTTATTTGATGCATTGGTGTTTTTAAAATGCTTTACACTTGCGTCTCCAAAATTAGACCTGACTGCTCGTTGTCAGCTACCAAGGGTTAAGCCAGGGGCTAATTCACTAAGACCTTTACTGGACCCTATACCATGATGGTGTCCTTATTACAAGTGATAGGTGCATACTTACCCCTATCAATAACCCACTTTCCAACACAGTGGGTGGTGATGATGATGATTCTCACATGGCTGATGTAGAATATTTAGCTTTGGTGCATGGGGTAGCAAATTATAACTCTGTCATAACTGAAAAAGATTGGACAGAGGCTAGTGTAAATGATGTAATGTTAACAAAACTTACTGAGTACACAACTCATAAGTGGCCAGAAATTAGATGTTTGAGTGGGGATTTGAAAACTTTTTCACAAATTGCAGAGGAGTTATCTGTAGAAAATGGCACTGTACTCCCTTGTGACCGCTTCGTCCCTCCTCTGGCATTACGCAGTGCAATCATAGGTGAAGCACACCAAGGCCACCTAGGTACCACTAAAACTTGCATGAAAGTGAAACAACATTATTGGTGGCCAGCTATTGACAGTCAAGTTAAAATGATGGGTGCCTAGAATGTTTAGTATTGGATAAGCACTGAAAAATGGTCAAACACCATTACATCTCACTCAGTTTCCGAACGCGGCATGGAAAAAAGTTGGGCCAGATTTTTCTGGACCTTATTCAGGGTTATCCAACAATATGAGGTATTTAATTTTATCCATTGGCTATTTCTCAAAATGGATGTATTATGAGTTTGAGGAAACCCCCAGACACTGATGCAACGATTACATTTCTGAGCAAAGTGTTTTTAGTAGAAGGAGCTCCTAAAGTCATCATCACACACAATGGCACTCAGTTTGAATAGGAATGAATATGTAAATTCATGTCTAAACAGGACATAAAACATTTGATAATGGCGCTTTACTCGCCCACTTCTAATAGTTTAGTGAAGCGTGGCAATAAAATTATGAAGGAAGGCATGCAATTTGCCACAGCTTCAGGTGTAGATGTGAAGGAGTTGATCGAAAAGAAGATGTGGAATTACAATACCTCTCCACCTTATACCGCAGGGATCATACTTTTCTTGCTGATTATAGCCAGGGAGATGCACAGTTCTCTACTTCCCTCATGGTTGAAAGAAAAGAAAGTGGTGCCAAGATTGGGAAGCCTGGTACAGGAGGGAGCGCATCAAAGATGCTTATGAGGCACGCAGCCATGACATGCAACTTTGACAGCAAAAGCTGTTCTGGCATGATGGATGTGTTGAATGGAGGCTGGGTTTTAATTAGGAAACCCAGCAAAGTTAAAAAAGGGGAATCTAAGTTTTCCATGCCCATAAAAGGCAGCAAATTAACAAAGGTGCACCATTCATCACAGGGAAAGGTTGGTGGAACAAAAGACAACTGGTGAAGGTAGCACCAGAACAAGCTAAAAGTATTTCTCTGACAATTCTCAAGTCTATCCAAGAAGTACGAAGGGATTTGATTCTGGTTTCTCCCCGCCTATATTGCGTGAACTGTTGCTAAAAGTGCCACAGCGTACAGAACTTAGCTTTAGCTCCGAGCAGGTGAAAATGGAGGACTACACTCTACTGAATATTGCTAAACAAATGGAAAAGAATGAAGAACTGATGGCGCATATGAAAAAGATAGGCGCCATGTAGAGGGATCCGCAACTGGGAGTGTCTCCGTTTTTTTAGCCGGTCAATCACATATGCCTGCTCTGTATAGTAGTACACCTACTAGTTCATCTCATGTTCATCTATTAGAATTTTCTGCTGAAGGGACATCAGGAGTATTACTGGATAAGGGGGCAGAGAACATTATAAACTCATTTGAGAATGCGCGGAGGGGGGGAACCTTAGAGATTTTTTATGCGCTGGAGAGAATTCTCTCCTCAATTTTATCTTTGTTAGAAAAAAGCACGGTAAATACTGATCATTCATTGGAAGTCCTCTTGCCCATATTAATAGGGGTCTAAGAGATCAAGCAGATCAAGCAAGCCATAAAGAATTTGGTAAAGGTTCCTGAGGTACCCAGTCACTTATGTAAGATTTGCAACGGGATGCCAATAAGTGGCACTAAATTAGTGGACGGGGAAACTAAAGAAATGAATGAGGGCTCTAAAAGTGTCCCACTCAGAGGTAGTCCAATTGTAAGTGTAGCCTCAGTTAAACACCCTGAGAGTGCACAGCATACCAGCCAAGGGGTAAATTTAAATTTAAAAGTATCCCCGGTAACTCCCCCATTATGGGTCTATGCTATTTTTTAAAAAAGGAACACAAACAACCCATGCCTACAGTTAATCGAAGAATTAGCAAATACTTCAGATACTTCACCCTTAGGGGAGGCCCCAGTATTGAGAGAAAGTAATATCAGACCTGGTCGAAGGGGTAAGAAGAAGAACAGGATTCGACGTATTCCTTAACGGAAACAGAAAAAATTGTGTTTCCCTCCAGTAAGTGAGGAATTAAGTAGTACAAAATCCCCTCCAAGTAGTAGGGACACAGGGACTTTGGTGCAAATCAAATTGAATACGGGTAAAAAAACTGGGTAAGATAATGATAACCAGTCGATCTGTTCGAACCTGGTGCTGACTCACCAACAGAGCCAGGAGGGCCAGGAAGGAATTGGGATAAATTATGAGATAAGTAGAGACCCCATATCTGGAAACATAATGGAATACTTATATGAGCCTGTGATAGATCAAGATTTAGCTACCCGAGGTGCCCCTTTCCATTCCCGTGGACGGGATACTCTTCCAGCATGGTTTGATTCTGGCCAGGGGACAGTTGGGGAGGGGGACTTGTTCACAGTTTTAACAGTAATAGGGGCATGTTAGAGAGGGACACGGTATTAGGGCAGCCCGGTAATAGGTCAATAAGGAATACAGGGCCAGGAGTCAGGCAGGTGAGCAGGACCTTGTTTTTCGTCTCTCTGTTTGAAATTGAACCAATGTTATTAAATAGAAGTGCCCTTCTACAGTTGGTAACAGAGATAAAGGACTTGAGTCCAATAACAAGTAAAGACCTTGAGACGGTCTACTTAGACTGCAGAAGCACACCTTCAATTACTAGAGTTACATTTTCGTCAGTCAGGAGTAGTTTCAACGTTAGTAATAGCTAATGTAGACTGCTTTAGAAAAAGAGATATAGATGTGATTTCTAGTGTATCCCCCTGACGAGTTCCATCAGAAAGCTCAGGAACAATTAATCAGATGCAAGGATATGGGTTCTCTAACTATAGGGGCGCAAAGATCCCTATAAACCTTAAAGACATTGAAATAACAGTAGGGAGAAGCCTGGGAAACAGAGAAATTAACATTTTAGGCCCTGAAGCCCAAAGGCCTAGTAGTCCCAATGTGGAGGATGAGGTAGCAAAGTGGAGCTGGGTTGCTGGGTTGCTGGGTTGCTGGGTTGCTAGTACCCTGAATGGGTCAGAAATATCTACCACAAAGCCCAAAGTGTGGGGGTAGCCAATTGGGAAGAATCCTATCCTGGAATGTAGCGGGTGTAGGAAAAACGAGTTGCAAGATTAAACCACTATTAGAATTTGACCCCAAAATAATTTGCCTCCAGGAAACGTGGATGAGGGAGGATTTTCAGTTTGAGAATTTTTGTGTATTGTTGTACAGCAAAAAAATCTGTAAAAGGGCACGCAAGTGGAGGTTCCGCTATTTTACTTAGCTGTGACATAAGATGGGATCTGTGATTTATAAGCACCCCTCAAAATGCTGTATCCGAGTAAAGTTGAGGATTGGTGAAGATAACTCGGGGCAAACAATTTCTTTTTTACTGGTAAACGTGCATATTCATTCAGGGAGAGCGTCGAACGTATTGGTCAACTTAATCTGTACTTTTGTGCAAAGGTAAGTAAAAATGAAGAATGCTCACGTATAGTGATGGTGGGTGACTTTAACGCTAAATTATCCAATAGTACAGTTATGTCTTTTCCTAACCCGGAATTGGAGGAGGTATGGGCCATCCCAGATTCTGAATTGCCGGACCATCTAAGGTCAGACAAATGAGGCTTGTTACATTTGCAAAATTTTAGAAGTTTAGTCCTTGTAATGTTAAACGGTAGATTTCCAGAGGACTCCCCCTTCCGGGGTGCATATGGTCACTCCCTAATTGATTACATGGCAGTATCTCTTCAATTATTTAATGTATGTACACAATTTAAGGTATCTGCCACAAATATGAGTGACCATAGTACTTTAGCTGTAAAAATTGACATAGAAATTGAGAATCCTGAACTCTGGAATCAGAGGGACGAAAAGGTCTCATATAATCTTATTAATGGGCGTACTTGCTGGTCAAATAATTTGCTTCCAAATTTTAAGAGGGTCTTTTTTGAAAATACTGCCTTTATTTTCATCCAAGAAACCCCGGTTCAGAGGTTTGAGAGAGTCTTGGCTGCAATTAGAACTTTTGGAAGAAAGAAGCAAGTCATTAGTTTTACTCCATTAGTAATAATACCATGGGAAATTAAAAAATTTAATTGGGAAATTAATGGTTTAATTAGAGACCAATTTAGGAAGCCCACGATACAAAGGCAAAGAGAAATAAGTAGGCTGAAACGGTGAACATCCTTTACAACGCAACTTTTACCACGCAGTGCCTTTACGACGCAACTATTACAACGCATGTTATTACAACGCATAGCATTGGTGGGCGCTCTAGGATAGGGAATAGATTTAATTTACTATCCAACACCTTCCCTACTATCCATGGGGACTGGAGTTGGAATAGTAAATTAAACTATTCACTATCCAGCACCCCTTAACGCTATGCATTGTAACAGCATGCGTTGTAAAAACTGCGATGTAAAGGCATGCGTGGTAAAACCATGCGTTGTAATGTCATACATCCGACTGAAACAGGTATGGAAAAGGAAAATGACATCGGATCGTAGGAGGGCTGAAGACGCAAAATGGATTAGACTTCGAGAGGTGGCTGTTTCTGGGGACACTAGGAAGTATTGGGCACTGATAGCAAAATTTTGTGATGGGAGAGAGAAGTCAAAACCTATTGTAATCCCAGAAGCAGAATGGTCCATGTATATTTCCCAGCTTTATACGTCAAATCTCGCTGTTGGGCAGAATCAAGAGGTTAGCATTACCCGGACTGCGGGGAGTGACTATGGTGCAGCGTCATGCTTGGAGATTGAGGGTTATATTAAAGGGGCAAGATATTCCAGCGCAATGGGCCATGATGATGTACCAATAGCCATAATAAAACAGGATGGTGAAGAGTGTGCGAAATTTCTGCAACCGTTGTTCGTCCATTGTTATATCCATGGTGATATACCACAATCCTGGAAGGGAAGTATATTAGTTCCACTATATAAATAGGGTCCAAAAAATTCCTCTGCCAGTTTTAGACAGATTTCTCTCCTGGATGCAACCGGGAAATTGTTTGCAAAGAGTATTCTCACTCATCTGCAAGAGTGGGCATTTGGAAATAATGTTATCCCTTTGGAACAGACAGGATTTCGTAAAAATAGTGGCACCCTGGATAATATCACCATTTTGCAAACTTTAACTAAAAAATATCCAGTAAGACGGGGTATGCCGTTATATTCGGCTTTTATAAATTTCTCCACAGCATTCGACAGGGTAGATTGGGGGAAGCCGTGGAGGAAATTGGTCACCATGGAGATACCAGGGAATCTTTTACGATTAATAATTGCTCTTCACTCCTCCACTTGGACTCAGGCTTTATTGGGGGGGGGACAAGGCCTCGCAAGGAAAATAGTAACCAATAATGCGTTGAAGCAGGGGTGCCTTTTGGCCCCTTTACTTTTTTCTATTTATATTAATGATTTGCCAAGAAGAGTGGGGCTCGGTAAAGGGGACCCCCTAAATTAGGAAACTGAGAGCTGAGCTGTCTGCTATATGCAGATGACACCATAATAATGGATTTAACCCCAATCGGACTACAAAGACGACTTGCTGAGCTGATTAGGTACACAGAAGAGTATTTTCTAAAAATAAATATTTTAAAGAGTAAAGTCATGATTTCTAGTCATCAAGAATGTAAGGTAAAAAAAAATTGCACTGGTTTTTGGGAAATCGAAAATAGTGACATTTTATCCATACTTAGGAAAAATATTTACAAATAGGTGCTCAGCTAATAGTCATACGGACGACTGCAAAGGCAAAGAAATCTCACAAACCTTTGCAATTAACCATCTGTACACACACTGTGGGAAAAGACATTTCTCACACATTATATCGGTCAATAAAATAAAGATCCCAACAACTCAGAGCTACCCCAGCAAAACAATACATGCACAAGAGTGGGACAATTTCGAGAAAGTGGTAGGGCAAATCTGGCACAAAATATGCAATTTGAATTGCGCGGCATGTATTGCAGAGCTTGTGCTTGAATTTGGTTTATTTGTAAATATGAAAGAAAAGAGTGCTCTTTTTAGGAATAATTTAAAAGCCTTAACAATGTTCGGTTTAGATAAGGATGGACGGCGGTTCTTTGCAAAAGAGCTTTGAAAACTATAATTATAAAACAATCTATTGGGTTTCTCATGAAAGAGATATTAAAATGTGCTCAGAGAATAGAAATATAGATTGTATTGTGGGGAGCAGTATTGACAAAAAAAAACAAACGTATGTTTTATGGAATCTTAAACATTGAGTATGCAGAGTGATTATGCTACTTAGATTGAATTTACTCCCCCTAAGAATTGTAACAGGAGCCTGGGAGGGTATTGCTAGACACAAAAGGTATTGTCATTTATGTAATTCCTGTATACAAGACCTGAATCATGTTTTATTTGTTTGTCCCGCATTACAATCAACACGTTGTAGATACCTAAGGAATTGTTTTTTAAAGCATAATATCACCACAGCAGAAGAGGCCTGAAATTGTCTGCTGTCTCCCCCATATGAACTTATGTGTTTCAAAATTTTTAGTTTCTTTAAACAATTTTTAAATATATACTAAAGCCGTGAGGATCTTTTTAATATGTATGCACTGAGCACTTGCACTTTCTCGACCCTTCGGTCTCCTAGGCTGATTTACTATTTTTGCAATCAAGCATGTGCACTCTTACAAACTTTTTTTGCTGCTAGTTACTCATTCTGTAGGATCTCAGATACCTTACTAAATCCTTGTTTTGCTCCTAACTATTGTGTACTTCACGCTGAAAAAGGCGAGTCTATAGTATTGAACTACTTTTACACTGTCATTATGCTGCTGGTTACACAGTACAGTTTACTGAATAGGCAAATTATTGTTTTTCATTACATGGTTATTCCGTTCATTATCTAGTACTGTATATCGAATTTTAAATCTTTGCACTTTACAATAAGTTTTAATTCTGAATGTTTTAAGATAGTATTAGATTATATAACTTCCCAAAATGAAAGCATTATAAGTCTGTAAGAATTCATGTATGGTAATCCGACTATTCATGGTTCATCCCTTCTGGCACTGGGAAACCTCTAGAATGGCTGCTACTGATATGCTCATTTGTGTTTTTATATGAAATTATATGATGAATTTAGATTGGCAATTTTTATGGAATGTAATGTTGTTTTTAAGATGTATTTTTTTGTGGAATTCTTCGGAATTCCAAATCATAATGAATACACATTGAATTGAATTGAATTGAATTGATGACTTCATAAGGTACTAGACAATATAGCGTGCTAATATGGTGTTTTCACAATTGCAAATTAATATGTATTTAAGGACTTTTCATTTTAATGCATTATTTTCATGTTTGCAATTTAATGTATATTTAGTGAATTTGTTTTTGGGTTTTAAAAAGGGAAAGGCGATGTGATGTATGTAGTGTGTCTCGAGGCATCCATCCATTGAGACACTCCTCAATGTTGTTATTTGTATTTTCACATGTGCATGGAGGGGACAGTGGCGGGGATTCGAACGGCAACAAGTCATTTGCAGTCGGACTCTGAGCCAGATGGATGTGGCATGCCTTGGGGCACAATAACAAATAAAGGTAACAAGTTAAACCTTGTTTTGTCTTTGTGATGTCTCTTACCACACCATTCCCTCTACCCTCCTTCTGAACTGTGCACGAGTCACACCTTTTTGTATTGTACTTCAGGTAAAGCCTTCAGGTAAAGCCTCCTTTTGCTACATACAAGGACATAGGACATGTAGGACTCACCTGTGGCTCTGTTCTTATTTAAAGCAGGAGCTGGGTGTGTTTTTGAGTAAGTAGCGTAGCCAGTTTGGCACTTGCCTTAGTACAAGCAAAGCAATGGGTCACTTGGCCGCTGTTTTGATTGAAAAAAGACAGCAATAAACAGGCTTCAGTGGGCCCCTCAGGCCTCTGGGCTATGGTGCTACTGCACCTGATGCACCAATGGAAGCCACGGCCCTGCTTTCACAATACCCTTCTCAAGCAACACACAGGAGTTTATGACATACCATTTCCACGAGAAAAGAGGTAAAACATATATATTTAAAAATGGAGACTCAAAGACATCTACCTCCAAATATCTTCCTGGCCCGTTTAAATTACTAAATCCAGTCCCACTCATTTTCTTTCTATTCTAGGAGTGGTGTAAATGGTATAATTTACTAAGTCCAGCCATTAGTGCATTTGGGGACAAGTGCCTGATAGCGGGCCTGAGTGCATGCTAGCAGATATTTATGTGTGGTAGATATTTTGTCAACAGAGTTTTTTAAGCCTATGCTTTCCCCCCAGTCTATGGCCCTATTGTATCAACTCTTTTCCCATAGGGAAAGACTGTGTAAAACCCTTTCATATCTCAGGCACCAAGTTTTTGATCCATGCTTTTCATATTAATACACCTGTATGCGCCGAACACAGGCTCTTAGGCCATTTCATGTTAGTGCTGCATAAATGTTAATAGGGCATACACAGCAGGGTCTGGTGAGTTAATGTCTTCACTGGTGACGTTATCATCAGTAACACCAGCAATGACGTAAGCTCTGATTTTCTCTGTGAGATTATAAACAGTGTTTTGGGCCACAGACGAGGCTATAAGTGGGATGAAACAACTGGTGGGTCTCTCCAAGGGGCGTGGTGGATGTAATTAAGGGCGTGGCTTAAACTCGGTTAAAGTACAAAATCGCACTTAGCATGGTGTGCCACCAGACTGGTATTTTGCTGTTCCTGTCATTGCATCCAGATATATGATACAACAAGTAACATTATACCTACAACAAGCCAGGACTATTGACTTTGTCATTGTTTGTTAGCAGCATAAGATAAATAGGCAAAAGCTACGGTTTTGTTGTATAGAACATTAAAATTATTTAATTCTGAAATTATGAGTGTGGAAAAGAACTATAACTAGTCTCTTTGAAGTTACCTCAAGGGCAACGTAGGGTGGCACAGCTGCAGAGTTAAGATTTTTCTTTTTATTCTGAGGGTGAGGGAAAAAATTGAGAGATGCGTCTCAGCACCTCCTTTTTAGAACTGCTGGTGCTGAGCACCGGCAAGACCCGGCCCACTTAAAGCCCCGGGTAGAAAGGTGGTTAATCTATAAATTGTGTAGCATGTCAGTTCAGGAGTCCCTGAGGTGCTTATTTGTCCCTGGTGTTGGCTTAACATTTGCATCTCGGTCTAAACCCTATTGCATTATCACCTTATTTTAACAACTGCTATAAAACGCATTGTGGTACTGATTTTTTGCTTGTTGAAATATAGCACTGCAGCCAGTCAACGCTGTGCGAGCCACCGCCTTAGGACACCGGCTCTGCAAGAGATCAACGTACGGTGCTTAAATCGAAGCATAATAAAACAAAGGAGACCAAACATCTAGGGCTAAACAAAGGTTAGATCTCAGTAACAGCCTGTCAGGAGCAGAGGCAGCGAGCTTATGTTGCCAGCTCCCAGAGGACCCATCACTCACTGCCCGGCTATGGATCTGAACTAAAATAACTCGACAAGGTACCAGAGAGCCCTGCTTGCGTTAAAGGCCCAGGTAGCCTCGCGCCAGAGCCTCATTAGGTCGCATAAAAACCGATCGGCTGACAGCATGAGGGGGGAGTGGTTCATTAGGATGTCTCCGTGAGCAGCCAGTGGCTGCAGACATCTCCTTGCACAAATATGTACCACTTTTCAACGTCATAGGCAATGTTGTGGGTATGTGAATGTAGTATTTGTATAGCACGAACCTAGCCAAAGGCAGTGGAGTGAGGTACAGCATCAAATGGATATAATACAGTATGCTTTTGGACAGTTACTGTATTTCTTTAAAAGAGGCGTGTCTTCAACTCTTTTCTGAATTGGGCCAGGGTTGGGACAGTTCTGAGGAATATGGTGTTGTTGTTCCAGAGCCAGGGTGCATAGATGGCAAAGGCCTGTTGTATTGTACACCTCCTTGCCTCCACTGTGATGGTGTCCTGCTGCAAGTTTGTCCAGGGCAAACAGAGATGGTGAACTTGCCTGCTAGATAATAGGGGGTGTTGGTTGTAGATGATACATCTGGTTTTCAAGATGTTGTTGTCTGGCAAGGAGAGCCAGTGAAGTTCCATAAGGTTAGGGGGGTGTGATCATATTTTTTCATCCTCTGAATTAGAGGTGCTCCAGCATCAGGACAAACACCAACTTCACTTTACAGCTGGGCTTTAGTGCATCTAAAAGAAATTAGCAGCTCTACCTATATAATCAGGCTGTGAGAAGATGTACGTCAAAGGAGCACACCTTGTTGTAGAACGCAGACAACTATCACAGTTAGAGAAAAACAAAGACAGCCAGCACATCACTTTACAAGTTGCAACACGACGACAAACTAAGATTTGGAAGTGTTTCAAGATGTGTAGTTCTTTGCATGTCATTTAAGAATGCAAGTTGTAACTGTTTGTGTAATTACTCTATTAGTTATTTAATTTATAACTTCCCAAAATGAAAGCATTTAAAAACATACAACTAATGATAGATTGGGAAAAATATCTGCACGATACAAAATGTATACCGTGTGGGTTACACAGAGTACATTGATGCGAGTGCATAACTTACTTATCTTACCTCACTTACCTATAATGCTGGAAATCTACCTCATAACTTGCAGGTAACCAACAATATCTTCAACAAAAGCATCAATCCGCTGAGATATCCTATATAAATACAAACACAAGACTTACACCTATGCTCTGATACAAGCATATACCATTTGGGCAATTTTATGATACCTCTAACGTGTGACAAGAGAAGGCACATATATTTCTCTCCAGCAAAAGCATTAATCACCAGAGTATTTGTTTTGTCAATACCCTGAAATTTGCACACATAAGCATAGATCTCCTCAGTGTTTTCAAAAGGTGAACGTGCCAGAGTTCATCACCCACAAAGTAACAGAAATAATGTTCAATGCAATAGTCAAGTCAATCAAAATGTATTGTTTAGATTACTTAAAACCATGACAATATAAGACATTTTATAAAGAAAGCATAGAGTTCAAAAAGGAGAATAAAAAGAGTAATGGTTCTTTCCAATACCCTATAAGATAACTGGCACGTTGTGCCCAAAAAATAAAACTCGGGGTAAACAAGCGGCATTAAAATAAATATACTGTTTGCAATATGTTATACTATAGCTAATTTAAAATATTTTTATAAGAAAGATAAAAATAACTTTAAATCCACCACAAGAATGGAGAAAATGCTTAACAGATGTTAATACTCAATTATAAAGTGAACCAGTTCTACAATGCCTAATGCCCATGGTGCATAAACTGAGTATTATTGATTCACAACCATCTCAGTACTTTGTTGTGAAATTTTGAGAAGGTCCTGCACAGCTTTAAAGAATTTGCCTATCCTTGCCAATTTGAAGGGAACCATAGTGCTAAAAAATCCAGTTCATTGAATGATTACATGTTCCTATACTGTGACTTAAAAATAATGGCCTTAAAGGATCGCCGGAAGTCTAGCAACGTAGGGGAGCTACAAAGTAGGTGCAGAAAAGTTTTCGATTTGTAGCCACAAAGCCTACGTTTGACTATTTTAGAAAGCAGTGGCCAGTTGGGGTTTAAGTCTTTGATGTGTAGTGCCAGCAACCTTGCTGCCAAGATCTGTGTCAGGCAAACTTTGCCTATTGAACAATTGAGGTAAGGTTGTGCTTGGAGTCCCATTTGGCTATCGGCGTTGTATGATGCTGCCTGGGCCCTTATTGATGGTGTGGACTTAACGTTTTTCAAGTCTGTGGTCTTCAAGAGTAATTTTGTTTGTTTTTTCATTATACTTTTTACTGCGGTATACGTAATTGAGGTGTTTAAAACAGTCAGATCGATTTGTAGAGTTGTTGCTACCATCGTTAAATAGGTGGACCACAGATTGTTTTTGTACTTGAATATGTCTAGCAAAATAAATTTCAAGGCGCCTGGCAACGCCGTTGTGCATCTATGAAAGTATTTTTTTTTAAAACCATGCTAGACCATGCAATACCCTCCAGGCCAAATTCAAGTCTCACCAGGGGTCCCCTGATGTAATGGGGCAATTTAAACACTCTTTTGTACATTTTTAGGTGTAATTTGTCGATGGTTTTAAGGAGTTGACCCAGAAAGGCCTCGCTGCCGTATGTAATTGCAGAATGTAGTGCAGCCCTGAGAACTTTTCTGATTGGGGCTGAGGAGGAGCTTTCCAGGGCTGTGTGCAGCTGGCAAAGTCTGGTGGTTATTAATGCTGCCTTATCCTTTAAGTGGTGCTTATGTGTTGAATGTGCGCCGTTTGCAGAAAACCATGCGCCCAGATAGTTATAAAATTTAGCTCCTGAGATTTTTAAAGGGCCTAGTGACCAGTTATTGCTTGTTTGTTTTAGCGTCCTTCTGAATGATAACACCTTTGTTTTGGATTTGTTTACTACTTGTTTGCTCTATTATATAAATGAAGACAATTTAATGCTCTCTGGAGTCCTATTTTTGAGTTGTCAAGCAGGACAATGTAATCCGCGTATTGCAATATTGTGATCGTAGTATTGCCTATCTTTGGAGGGATTAAGTTAAAGTTGTTAAGTTCCCGGGACATGTCCACTGTATGTAAATTGAACAACATTGGAGCAAGGACACACATTTGCTTTAGCCCTTGATTTGTGTCAATCTTCGTAGTTAACGCTGTATCTGACAATTTGACCCTCACCCAGGTTGATGTGTATAATGATATGATGGCATTAAGAAGACCACTAGGAATACCCCACAACTGGAATTTTCTCCATAAAATACATCTGTCCTTCAGATTGAATGCAAATGAATAATCCACGGAGCATGCGTAGAGAGCTGTTGTCTTCTTGCTTTTTGCCTGGTGTGCAAGATAAGATAGAGTATTTATGTTATACAGTGTGGAGGAGTTGGTTCTGAAGCCGGTTTAGCAGAAAGGAATTATTGCATTTGTTGTTGCCCAGGTATCTAGATCTTTTAAGAGTGCAGCTGCGTAGTTCTTGGCCTCAATGTCCAGTAGGGCTATCAGCCGATAGTTGGTGAGGTTTTGTCTGTTGCCCTTTTTAAAAATTAAAATACAATATTGAACCTCTCCAGCTGTCAGGCACTTGGTGGAGTTTGGCGCAAGTTGTGAACAGTGAGGAGAGTATTGCGGGCCATAATGCCAAGTCTTCTTCAAACAATTGGGCCAGGAGAGCATTTGGGCCAGGTGCACCTGAAGATCTTGTTTTACTTAATGCTTTTAAAATACTGTTGATCATAAATGTGGGGACAAGGCCTTTTAAATCGTCAGCGAGTTGAATGCAATACTTGCTGGCCTCTCACTTTTTGTCCATCATAGCTTCTCAATCCCAGTCTAAAAACCTGGAACCTACTAAAAAACATGAGTGATATTCTTGCAGGTGATTCCTGGGAAAGAGGAGAATCACCAGGAGGACCAGGGTCATTAACATGGCTAGGACCACCAGGGACACCAGGGTTACTAGATCCAAAAGGATAAGGAGAGCAAGCAGAACCCAAACCAAAATCATTAATAACCTGCGCAAAGGCGTCATGAAAATTTTAGATCAGGTGGACCGGGGTCAGTTGGACAGTTGCCAGGAGGACCATAAGTATCAAGACTTATTCTGAATTGATATTAAAAAGTCTTGGCTTAAAATGTGTTGTAATACCTCACAGGGCTTTAGGACTTAACAACACATGCCTTTACTCTGCAATTCCTGATGTGTGTGTGTGTGTGTGTGTGTATGTGCTTTTGTGTGTGTATATATATACATATATATATTCACTGAAAAAAACAAAGATTACAGGGAAGTTATAATTAGGTTAAGATTTTACATACACAAAACCATAGAAATTCATGAGCTATAGTTACTTGAGCTAACTATAACTTACCCCCCTCACAAAGCAGTGCCTATGACCTAACATATTGCATCACTTATGACATGGTCAGTGACAATTTCTAAGGTTTGTTTAGTTCTATATCCTAACTATAACGTTCCTGTAACCTTTGGTTTTAATCAGTAAATGTGAATTTCTATGTTTCTGTAATGCTATTTTCCAACTATAGCGTCCCTGTAACATTTATTTTTATAGCAAACTTCAGTTTTTTAAAATAAATATAAATTGTACCACAATTTGACCCATAAGTTCAATTTAATATTATACATTTTCACACGTTTATAAATACATTTTATTCACACATTCACCTTATTATATATTTAAAAACGAAACATTGAAAAATTAAGTTAAGGTAACTTATGTAGCCTTTCTATAAATGCAATGCACCAAGTCTTTCTTTTCTTCAAATTTACATTATGGTTCTGCATCTATGAAAGTCATCCATCCTGAATCCTCGGCTAAACAAGGACTCTGTTGGTTATAATGTACACTTTCATACTAAAACAATAACACACTTAATAACATTATACACTACTGCAATTTGCAAGTGTATCAATACCTGTATCTGGGTGTGTGAGTGGATGTGTGAGTGACTGTGTGGGTGTGTGAGTATGTGTTTGGGTGGCTATATGTGTGTGTGTGTGTGTGAATGGTTGTGTGGATTTGTAAGTGGGTGTAGCTGTCTGGGTGTGTGACTTGGTGTGTGAGTGTCTGTGTGGGTGGTTTAGTGGGTTTGTGAGGGGTGTGAGTGGCTGTATGGGTGGTTGTGTAAGTAGGTGTGTGATTGTGAGTGTGAGTGGTTTTGTGGGTCTGTTAGTGGGTGTGTGAGTATTTTTTGGTGTCTGTGTGTGGGTGTGAGTGGATGGGTGGGTGTGTGAGTGCATATGTAAGTGTCTGTGTGCATATATGAGTGAGCTTGTGATTGGTTTTGTGAGTCATTGAATGGGTGTGTGAGTGGTTGTGCAGGTGTTTAAGTGGGTGTGTGACTGCTTGTGTGAGTGGCTGAGTGGATCTGTGAGTGGGTGTGTGAGTGGTTTTGTTGGTCTGGCTGTGGGTGTCTGAGTGGCTTTATGGGTGTCTGAGTGGGTATGTGAGTGGTTGCATGGGTGTGTGAGTTTGTGAGTGAGTTTATGAGTAGGTGTCTAGGTTTGTGAGTGGGTGCCTGTGTTTTTAAATTGGGGTCTGGATTCATGAACCACCACAGAACACACAGGGGGTCGCTCTGAGCACCGCAGTAGCTCTGCGGATCCTCACACGCTAAACAAAAAGATTTTTGGACAATTTCTTTCCCATGAGGGGTCCCTCACAGGCCCCTCAATCAGTCCCTTGGGGTCAGGGTACCTCTAACCTGGCCCCTTCTATCACTTTTAAATGCTGTTTTTCCCTGGGAACCGAATCCCAAATCGTGGCCACACCATTCCTGTCAGGTTGCACCTAGCCAATCACGGCATTGCTGTTGGCCCATGGATCTGCAGATACGCTGCAGTGGATCTGCAGATCCATTATGGTGGATCCACAGTGGATCTGCGGCTCTAGACATACGTAAATCTTTTTACTTTAATAACTCCAAAATTAGTCTTACACCAAATTACAAAAAGCACTCTTTCTGGATCAAGATGTGGCTCTCTGCAGATTTGGTGTGATTTTGTTCAGCGAAGCAGGCTGTAGTCGTGTCTAAAATCGCTATGGGAAACTGCATGGGGAAAACGCATTTTGAGACCTCCCCTTTTTCTCTGCCCCCGCTTGACAGATCATTCCAAAACTTTCCAGTCAGCAGCTGATGTAACTGGAAAACTCATTTTGAAGATTTCATGAATAATCGTCAACTGGTGCCCTCTTACACATCAGCTACCAGTAACTTTGTGTCAGAGCCCTAACCTCCAAAGGGTGGCCTCGGCCTTCAGGGACGGAGTTCCCCGCATCAATCCAAATACCTTTGTTGTTGCCAGGAAAGAAGCACGCCGCACACCTAGATCTTCAGGACAACTGATGCTTTGTAAAAGGGTGCCAGACCCGCCCGCTGAGAACACCAGGTATAAGAGGTATGGAAATATCCAATATTTGAAGGGAAGGTACTGCTTGGCAAGGGAATGTGGAGGAACACTGTTTCCACCATAATGGATTGAAAGGCAAACAGTAGCTGAACAAAGGTTGCAAGCAAGTGGCAGTATTGCATTGTTTAACAATGGACAATTTTGCACATTGTAAGCATTCGCAGATGAAAGTTCAACTGCATTGTCCCCGAAATTTGAACTTTATTGGGAAAATGGAATTGCAGCATTTACACAATAACGGAGTATCTGCTTTTAAATCAAGTGCATTATGGGTTTGGCAGTATTGAGAGAACTACTGGAAAACTGAGTAGTTCTATAGGATGCATACAGTCATGTGACATCACTGCTTAAACACTACCCACCTGTGATCAAGATTTAAAGGAGCTGAAACGCGTAAGGAAGGAAGGAGCTTACTGCCAAAATGTTGTTTTATCAGTAAAGCATCAGTTGTCCTGTAGACTGTTTTGTTTATTCAAAACACAGTCTCCACCACCACCATCACCGACGTTTCGACTTACAAATATTCTTTCTCACAGTTTTCGTGAGTCCATCCTTGCTCTCCAACTTTATACATTTGGCATATCAGCCCATTCTGAGGCATTATGGGACTCTTATTTCTTTACTGATCACAAATGTCTCTCACATTCAATATTTAGATTATGTATTAGTTTGTTTCATGCATATCATATGGGGTCCCCATGAGGTTCATCAATAGTCAATTAATTTATATTAATGCATTATTTTTTATTCTGATTCGTTCGGATTTTGTAATTCCCACACAATACTGGCTTGTGCTGCTATATATTCAATATTGTTCCCCATCCTCTCAGATAGTTCTGTTGGGGTGCTTTTACCTATTGTTGATACACACTTGTGGGTTGTACCTACATATTGCTGGCTTCTATTGCCTGTTTAGTGTTATTCCCCAACCTCACAGGTAGTCCTTTTAGGGTTCCATTTCATATTGAATATACCTGTTCATGGGTTGGTACCCATTACAGGTTAATACCTCTGTGTTGAAATACGTGTGTGACATTTTCTCGTATGTGCTACATTCATTTCACAATTGTGGGTTAGTACCCTACTGATTAAATCAATCAAAACACATTCTTTTAACTTTGTCCATGGGTGCCTCCTATAAATGAATATGTAGCTCCTGATCTCTGTTCAAGCCGTGAGGAGCATTAGTCTTAAATCTAATGATCAGACGCGACTCCAGTCTTCTCAGTTTCAGTGTCCAATTGCCTCCTCTCTCGACAGAGACTGTTGCAATTCCGAAGTACCATATATCTTGCCAATTGATTCTGTGTTGACATTACTGGCAGTGAGATGATAGAGTCTCAAGTCCTTAAAGACCTCAAAAACATTTGCGAGTGGCGAACGAAACTCGTCATGGCAGGCACTATGCCTGTTTAATTTGTGGATATTTTGGAATAATAAACTTTTCACTGCATTTGCACAATACTCGAGCTGTTTGAAGTAATTTTGGAGCGAGTTGAGGTCCGTGCCTGGGTGTCCTGCTGCGGATCGGCAGACCAGGAGCTAGAGTTCTGATATATATATTCTCTGAAAAAACAAAGGCTAAAGTAACATTCTAGTTAGGTGTAATAGATCAGTTTTTGTTTTAAAAAACGTAGAAATTCACAGAAAAAATGGTTAAAATAACGTTATAGTTAGGTGCATATTTTAGTGACAACATGAACGTTTTGAATAAATAAAAACACTATAACTATATACTTTTTTTCTCAGCTTACCCTTGATGGATCACCCCAAAACGCTCTGTGCAGAAACAACTCAAATCAAATCAAATCAAAACCAACTTTATTCGGTTTTCCATAATTGCAGAAATACCATAAAAGTTCAGACATAGAAACAAAATAGATTTATACAGTTATCTCAGTTAAAACAAAAAAATCTTTTAAAACAATATTCATATGAATCTCTATTCTCATATTATCAATTCATTAGGTCGTAGCCACAACATACATTCGTTGCAGTGGGGTCAAAAAACACCTGTTATACAACAAAGTTAAGTCGCTTATATCAGAGATTTAGACGATGGCGTATGCAAAATTTCAAAAAGCAAGCCACCGATTTTGCAATGACTTCGTTTTCAAGGTATTGGAGCGCCACATATGCTGGTCGACATTGACGCAGGCCCCAGATTTTCAGTATTGGGAGTAGCCAGCGGGATCGTGGTCTTGCATAAAATTTGCAGAAGAGAATAGTATGTATAGTCGATTGTGGGGATGCAGAGTCACAGGGACATGGGATTGTTCTTGACGACCAGTCGTTATGCGTGGGGAAAGAAACCATTAAATGAAACATGTTAAATCTAAAACGTGTCAGCAACAGTTTTTCGAATTGGGTTAGACTGTACATCAAATTTATTTATTTAATTTATTTAATGGCATTTGTAGAGCGCATGCAATTACCCGTAGGCGTCTCGGCGCTGTCAAATAAGGTTCGACAGAAAACACAGTCTGAGCTAGTAAGGCCTGCTGGACAGAGGGCTTCCCTATCTCTGTTAACAGGCGTGTTTGGCCCAGATGCGCCAAACAAGCTTTTTTTAAGTCTGCCTTTGAGATCACAGCAATTGTTGACGGCTCAGCAAAATATTTTCAAAACCTAAATCGGTCAGTAAGGCTTTGACATATACTAACCATTTTATTTTTCTACAATGATCAAGTGACTGAATACCTTGTATAATTGATCTTGTTAGATGACATTGTTCTGTAACCCAAATTCGGCGCCACAGCATTACTGGTTGAATTTTTATGGTGTCAGTTATGTAGTCCATGCCCAGTTCTAAGTGGCAGGCATATGTGGAGGAGCTCTTCGGTGCGCCCAGTAAGTATCTTGCAAAGGAGTTTTCAATTATTTGCAATTCCTCCACATTCGCTGACCCCCATATCCCAGCTTCGTACGTGGCAGTGCTGACACATTTTGCATTATATATTTTTAACAGTTCTGATGTTGGTTTCTGACCCAGTTTTTGAGCAAACGATTTTAATGCCGTTGTTGCTCTTAGAAAAGCTAGTTTCCTTGCATTTATCGCTGGCTTCCATTTAAATTTTTCATCAATTACAATTCCCAAATATGGATATGTTGCAGTCCTGTCCAGTGCCTCACCCTTTACATACAAGCTTCTTGTCTTTCTGGTTTTCTTGCCTGTGTGCATGGTGTATTTTTTTTTACATTAAGCGTCAGATTTAGACTCGTCATAAAGGCACAGTATTTGTCTAGTGCTCTCTGCAGCTCAACAGGAGTTCTTGCTAGTATAACCGCGTCGTCGGCATACAACAAAGCTGGTATCTGCCGACGACCGATTGAGGGAAGATCTTTACTTCCTAATAGCACGGCAGTCTCTAGCCCATTAGTGTACAGGGTGAATAAAAAAGGGGCCAGAACGCATCCCTGTCTGACCCCCTTTTCCACCCTAAAACTTTCCGTGAGCTGTCCTTTAGTCCCAAATCTTACTCTTGCAGTTGTTCTGGTATACAGTTCCCGTAAGAAGTCCACAACCGGAGGATCGACACCCATAGCTAAGATGATTTTCCACAGCTTCGAGTGTATAACACAATCGAACGCTGAGGATAAATCAACATAAACCATGTGCAACGCTGTCCCCTTGGCCTCCACGTATTTTCCTGCCAATAGAGACAGGTTTAATGCCTGGTCCACTGTGCCTAGTCACTCACAAAACCCATATTGTATTGCCGAAATGGTGTTGTGAGTTGTTGTCCAATCCTGGAGTCGCTCGAGAAGAATTCGACCTGCGATCTTCCCGAGCGAGTCCAGGAGTGATATCGGTCTATAACAAGATGGACTATTTCGGTCCCCTTTTTTGAATATAGGGACCAATATTGAGGTTTTCCAAGTGTCTATTAGGCCCTCTTCTATGGTGGCATTTAAAACGTTAGTCAAGAGCGGGGACCAGAGATCTGCTAAATATTTAAAAATGTCCACTGGGACCCCGTCTGGACCTGGGGCTTTGCCTATTTTTGAGGATTTAAGTGCCTTTTGTACCTCATCATACGTGAAATGCAGTTGTATTGGGAAAACAACCTCAGTCGGGTGGTCAATGTGTTCTATTCCCCGTGTATTTGCTTCACTAAATATTTTTGAGAATTAACTCACCCATTCACTGTCGCTAATAGCAACATCAATGGACGGTAAGTCCTCTCTACCTGTTAAAAAAGGGGATCTGACTATTTGCCAAAAAGTGGCACTATCTTTTAGTTCCGAACTTTTGCTTAAATGCTCCCATAGATCAGCTTTTATCTCTTGTTTTCTAGTTTTCAAAGCTACGGCGTATTCTTTCCTTAATCTGGTAGCCTCCCCTCTATCTCTTTTATCCTTGCTTAAGGCTATCTTTAGCTTCGTATGAGCTTTTGTGCAAGCTGGACTAAACCAACGTTTTTAAGCCTGGCTCTTTTTTTGTTTACACATTCTGGTAAGTTCTTTTTTTATATTGTGGGAGATGGTATTAAAACTAGCGAAAACCTCTCTGGGTTTTATACCTAAGTCTAGACAATTAATTATGTCGGTTTGATTTTGTTGGACTATTTTTGCTGTTACAGCTCCTTTATGAATATTTCCCCATTTTAATGCGTACCCATTCAAGGATCCTAGTTCGAGCTCTTGCTGATCCAGCATACTCATTAGGTGAGGCTTCTTGTGAGTTTTTTGTTCGCGTAGTGCGATAGTAATTGGGAAATAGTCGCTTAATGGATTTTTAATCACTTCGAATAGTTCTATGTTAGGGCCTTTACATGTTGAGATCAGGACATAATCTATCAGGCTCGTCAGGCCTCTGCCAATAAATGTTGGCAAAAAAGGTACTGGGGAGGACTTTATCTCGTTGGCAAAGCCCAGTTCTAGTTCTGCCATAGTCTCATTCATTTTCTCGCCCTCAGCCGAATGTGAAAAGTGTGTTATTCCATTGTCCATCCCCTTCGATGCCGCATCTATCGATATTTGTGGTTCTACAGAGAAATCACCGCCCCAGACTATAGTACAGGAATGCTTTGCATATCGTGCTCGCAGGTCTTGGAGGGCTAGGGAAATCTCTGAAAAGAGATTGGTCAGGTCCTCCGTGTTCAAATTATTATGTAAGTTTACAATGATATATATATTTTGTTTGGTTCTCTTTAGGACAATTATTTGATAGTTCTCTTCCAGTTTTAAGGGAAGAATGTCCTCAATATATAAAGTGTTTGCTATATATATAATTAAACCACCCTTACTTCTACCAGAAGATGATTTTTTGGCTGCAGAGAAAAAAGTTCTATACCCTGTTATATGTATGGGGTCAGTAGCCCAAGTTTCCTGGAGACAAATAATATTGCTCAGGTTGATCTGGTACAAAAAGTTAGGGTTAGTCTGTTTCGCAGACAAGCCAGCTATATTCCAGTACGTAAGATGAAGTTGTGAAGTAACTGGATTTAAGTTGGAGGATGTTGGTATTTTAGTTAAGTTAGCAATTGTGCTAGAAATAGGGTTGGCTGATGATAAATTGGCCAAGTCCTCCGGCCTATGTTGTGAGAAGGCGTTTATAGTATGTCTACCAGGAGTAAGTGTTTTGTTTTTATCCTCAGTAACTGATATTTTACATATTTGCAATGCACCCCTATTCACAGTATGTCCATCTGTCTCTTTGAACTGATCGTGAGTCAGTCAGTCGTTAAAATCCAGACCGGACAGTGCACTGAATCTATTATGAGTAGGAATGCTATATGGATTGCCCGGGGCAGCGGCAACTTGGCGCCAACGGGCATCTCTGTGCTCATAGTGTGGCGTTGCAGACAAGTACGGGTGAGTGGTCAGATGTGAATGAATTTGACCTTGGTGCCATTGTGCTGGACCAGTAAGATCGAATAATTTCGGATTTTGATGGAAGAAGGGCGTGTTACTTTCAGATGTGAAATGTTGATCATAAGAGGAAGTGAACTGATTATTTACCGCAAATGGTTGAGTGGTTATTAAATGCCTATAGAAATACCCCAGAGGGAGAAGAGTAGTATTGAATTCCCAGGTAGAGGGGGAAGGGGCCCTGGCCAAAGTTTTTTCGGCCCATATCGGTTTTTTAAAGGTGACGATTACGCAGTCCCCCTCAAATTTTTTCTTCAGAGGACCTATCCATCCAACTCTCTGGGTATGTGTAATTTCTCCAGAACATTCTATTGGGTAACTACAATTAGTTATCAACCAGTGTAGTGTCTTATTTTTTAAGGAGGTTGAAGTCTCATCTTGATCATTCCTGAGTTTCGGGACGTTGGCCAAAACCAGCACATAGGCCCCACACTGAGGTGGCACTTAATGCGTGAGGGTATTTGCCTTGAGGTGTAAGGAAGATCATGAGAGGTCCGAGGCCTTTGGAAGGTAGGGAAAGTATCGCTGAATTGGTTGTGTGTTTTTCTTCCACTATGAGATGTTGTGTACGGCTTCTCAACCTAGGTATTTGTAAATTGAGTATTCGTATCGTTTCTAGAAATTGGGCTACTAGGAGGTACAGGTTTATTTGTAACGGTTTCTTTGCTTAGAGATGGCATAGGTTTTGTTTTTGTCACAGGGTCAGGTACTGGAAGGTCCTTAGGTGTAGGTAATGCGGTCTTACTAGTGCTTGTCTTTGAACTGGTGATTTCTATTGAAGGGGCACTATCAACTTTTTTATTATGGACTATGAGTGCTTCTAACTGTTTCTCAATACGGGCAAGCCTAGATTCAATTGGCGATATAAAAATGCTTAAGAGGTCTCCAAATCTTTCCCCTAATTGATCGCTATTTATGAGAACATCAGGCTTATCCGTACACACAGGTGGGATCTCATGTATGTTTTTACTTAGTGTCTCAGTAGGTATGTTTGGTCCATTAGCGTTTAGATGCTTATTTGTACCTTTCTTCTGTTGGCCTTTTGGCAAATTACGTTTTCTGACAACAGGGGGAATAGGTTGAATTGAATGTTTTGTTAGCTTTCTAATGGCAGCTTCTTGCCTATCTGTAGGGTGTTTCTCGTTATTCTCAACTACAATCCCTGGTGTGAAGTCTATATTTAGGTCCGGTGTTCTCTCTAGTTCACTACTTGTGTCAAGGTCTGAATCAATTAAAGGAATCGTAGCCGATAGATTGACCATGTTAGGTATGGTATGAAGGTCGGGTCGAATTTCGTGGATAGGAGCTACATGCGAATTAGTATCTGAATTTCTTGACCTTATTGGAGTTGTTGCTAACATAATGGACCCGAGAGAAGAGCGTTTCGCGTTTTCCAGATCTTGCGAGACCCTACGCTCGAGGAGCGAGATACTGAGATCGATAGCATCATTGGTCCTTTTAATAAAATTATCTATTGGTCCGATAACGGACGCTGCCCCAGCCGCTGCCTTACTTCTACTACTTCTAGTAGACATGTTACAGATATTTCTTAATTGTCTTGGTAAAAACAGCTATTATAGCACAACACACACCCCCAAACGATATAATATAGATCTGGTGGGCCACAAGTGAACCATATAGGATGAGGGCCTTAGAACTAGAAGCAAAGTCAAAGTCTTACGTGCTCCGGGAGTGATGTCGTTAGGGAGGTGGACCCAACCCGACCTCTTCGACCTCTGAGGGCCTCAGAGGGCCCGCCCTTTGCCCGGGCTTAGCCCCGTGCTAAGTCCCGCGCGCGTCCCGCGATAGTCGTTGGAGATGTCATTAAATTAGACATAGGGGGCGGGGCACTCCCGGGAAGAGGCACCAGCTGCAGTTGTTCTCAGGAATGCTGGTCCTCGCAGTCCCGGGGTCCGCAGTGGGTTCTCGTTTTCAGGTTCCTCCACAGTTAGTCCCCTCAATGGCAGTCCCAGCAAGTGAAGCAAAAAAGGAATCTATATGCGCCAGGAATAAAAAGCAAAACTTTATAGTCCTGCTGCAAGCGGCTCCCGCGAAGCGGGGGCCGCGAGCAGTTAAGAAGTGCTTGAAGGGGGCGGGGCACTCCCGGAAAGAGGCACCAGCTGCAGTTGTTCTCAGGAATGCTGGTCCTCGCAGTCCCGGGGTCCGCAGTGGGTCCTCGTTTTCAGGTTCCTCCACAGTTAGTCCCCTCAATGGCAGTCCCAGCGAGTGAAGCAAAAAAGGAATCTCTTCTTCCTCCCTCGTACAACACAGCCAACAGCAACGGGCCGCCGAGATCTGAGAAACAACTCAAAAAATAGCATTCTTTTAGCAAGTGCCGCAAAGATTCATCAAAGTTATTAGTAATACAAAAAACACTTTTCCTATGGAACAGCTGAACTAACTATAACTACTCAGTAGCGACCAGCAATAGGTTATATGTACATACACATAGAGAGGGAGAGAGACTTTTTTCTCTTTTTTTGGATGTGCTCATTATCATCCTTTCTTTTTAGAGGGACTATTTGGGGGTTATACTCCAACCCTGGCCTTTTTTTTTAAACCCCTTCACCTTCATTTACCTCTTCCCACTCTTAAACCTGTTATTTCCCTTACTGCTACCCACTCTTTTACCCTAAATGTAACATTTTCTCCTTCACCTCTACACAACATAAACCCTTACAGCATCCATACCACCTTTTACTTATATCCACCGCTTAAAATAGAACTTACCTCCCTTTATCTCTACTCATCCCTAAGCCCTACAAACCCTTTTCCTTTACCCACCCCAAAACCTTAAAAATACACTCCCCTCTCTTTAACTCTATCCACCACTAAGCCCTAAAATCACCCATTACATGTTTTACCTTTATCTACCCCGTAAACCTAAAAATTACCCCTGTACCACTGCCCATCTGTAGACCCTACATTTACCCACAACCTCTTTACTTATACCCATCCCTCGAACCCTAAACTCACCCTTACTTCTATTTACTACTTTCCACCCCTAACTCAGAAATGACCACTTCTCCCTTTACCACTACCCTCTCATTTACCCTAAATTCACCCATAACTCGTTATGCTATGCCCACTCTTAAATCCTAAGATAACACTTTTCCATAAATGACTCTAACCCCTTACCCTTTACCTATACATATGCCTTTAACTGCAGAGTATAGTACTGTGTGGTAAAGGATATGATGTAAAGGTAAAAACCCATGGGGAATTGCTTACCTCCATGGTACTAACCTGCACTGCAAAGACTGCTGGGTAAGTTTCAAGCAGAGTACATTTTGCGGAGAAAAGGTTACATTCCACATGGTATAGCTGGTATTTGCTATTTACCAGTGAACACATTGCCTGACAAATTCTATTCATGGATTTTCAAGAATAAACTTGCTCCATGTGGCATACACTACCTCTCCTGGTGCTAGATGAATATCACACTAGGGCGCATTGGTTGGATGTCCCCCTTCCCCTATTTCTCTCCTTTGGTGCAATGTCCTGCATGGAGAAGAGCAACTGTCTTCACTGTGGGCACTCACTTATGCTCACACATGGGATACGGCAGTGTGTGTCCTTAGCTCTTGGTGCCACAGTGCCTATCATTCCTAGATATTCACACATGCACACAGGGCCCTTTGGAGGAAGTCAAGCTCAGCTGATCTTTGATTCTAGGTGAAATAGGATGCTTCCCAAGGGAGTTAAGAAAATAAGTTGTTCAACCCATTGGTATTGCACCAGTGCTTCATTTGTAAAATAATAAGTTCCAGGGCCCTCGTCGGGAGGCCACTGTTGCTTGCACCACCCATTGCCCCTGTCAGCGCTGCCAATGAGAGTACCAAACCAATCCTAACCACCAAACTCATACAAGCGTGACAATACAGTCTATACCTCGCCCCAAAAGCTATAACAATGGCTTATGTCGTAGGTGTTCATCATTTTTTATTCTCTTTTTATTAAACTGGGCGGATTTTGCGTATTGGCAATCCGCGAAATTGCGTATTTACGGATTCGCAATCCGCAAAATCCGCGAACTCTCGCGAATTTGCGGATTTTTAATTTTTTTTTGTGTTCGCAAGGATTTCTGCCAGTTCGCGAGGATTTTGTACCATTTCGCAAACGCGAACTTACTTTTCGGGTAGCAACGGTCGCGAACATGTTGTTTCTACATCTGGTTCATCACAGCACCCTCTGTTTCACCACTGCCACCCTCTGTTTCACCACTGCCACCCTCTGGCTCACCCATGCCATCCTCTGGCTCACCCATGCCACCCTCTAGTTCATCACTGTAGATTATGGGTGGAAAAGCACACCGGCCCTGCCTCAACTGACATAAATGAATTAGGGGCTGATTAATGTGTTACTGAATTTGAACTTCCTGGCTGGAACCTGCTTCCTTATCTGTAATTGCTTTCCCTGAGCCTGCTGTGAGGGTCAGAGCAGGGTCATAGAATAGTTGCAAGTCGGCAACTGAACTCTGAAGGGGCCCCTCAGGAAGCACAACAGGGAATGGTTACTAATGATAAGATTGAACTTTTGCACCTGCTGAGTGCTTTCAGTTTTGCAAAAATCCAAATATCCAGCAGCATCCACAAAAAGTAATCCTTCCAGGCACTACAGGGAATGGTTACTAATGATAAGATTGAACTTTTGCACCTGCTGAGTGCTTCCAGGTCAAGATCCAAATCAAAGTGACCAGCACATGAAGAAAGCACTGAGAGGAGCCTGCTGGACAGGAACAGGAAGTTGGAGACTGTGGGGCACTTCCTTCCTCCCACCCCCACCCCCCCAAAATGGACTCCTTGCAAAAAAAAGTGCAGGCAAATGTCAACTTGAGGAGTTATTCTGATAAAAATCATAATTTTCAAGGTTTATGCTGCCTGCTGGTGGATTTCTTGTGCGAAATTGCAAATTTTGCAATCTCGCAATTGCGAGATTGTCGCTGCCCGCCGCATCTACGTTTTCGCAAGTGTTTACTCCCGCGAAATTGTATAGTATTCTAGTTGGCAAGTGCGACCAAGCAAAAAAATCCGCTTCGCACGGATTTACGAATTTTCGGTAAGTTCGCGAGAGTTCGCGGATTGCGAATTTACCGAAAATCCGCAAAATCCGCGAGCGGAACGGATTTTACGCCCATGCTTAGTTGTGATAATACAGTGACGGCCATGAGGCCACATTGTAAAGTTGTTAATCATTGTTGATGTATTTTGAACTAATAAACAATAGTAGTAGGATTTGTCACGAAAACAGGCAAGCAGCACTACCATGTGGCAGACTGTCATAGAGCTGGTGTCGATAATTAAATACTGGTGCCGAGTACTGGAAACCACTGGTTCAAATTTAGCACTGTACTGCACCAATGAGATGGCTGGCACCCTGATTTAGCACTCTAGGTTACCTTCCACTGGCTATGTGCAGCTGGTTTGCCTACCAAGCATCACTGTAGTGTATGCCCCCAGTTAGTTACCTTGTAACATGACATGGAGCATTGCACAGTCAAATATGTTTGCTGCACCTTTGCCTGTATAGAGCTGCAGTATCCTAATAAAGATGCATTGGCAAAGCTAGTAGGTCTTGCCTAAGGGTAAGCTATTGGTTTTGTCAAGAGGGTGGGGGTTGTGAATAAGGGGAGAATGGGGGTTGTAAACACGAGGGCGGGTGAGGGTTTTCAAACAGGATGGTTAAAAAAAAGCCTTAGGAAGCTAGCCGCTAGGTAGCTGGTGCTTTTTTCCATTTGTCTGTTGGGAGTAGGGAGGAGGGTAGTGGCATTTCCCTAAAACATTTTGCTTTTTTCCTCGTGGTTATTCTTATCCTATTTTGGTGGCCTTAGGACTCTGGCCAGTTTTCCACTGGAATGCAGTGTGAAAGTGTGTGCGTCCTTCCTACACATGCTAGGAAGTGATGCTTACCTGATTGGTTTAGGTGCTGTACCTGTGAGCACCCTGTACAGAGGTATGCCACATGCCCAGGACAGGTACTACACTGCCTACCAGTGGGCACAAAAATAGCTTTTCAAACATGTCTTAAGCCTGCCATTGCAGGCCTGTGTGTGTGCATTTGCACTCATGCTCAGGTTAGCATTTCTAAACTATTAGCCAGTGCTGAGTGGGCCATTCACTACTGCCAGAACACCCGTAGGGAAGTCCTGAGGGGAGGGACAAGTGGTAGGGGAAAGGCAAGGCAGGTACACATGTGTGCTTCCTGCCCAGTTAGTGAACAGGGGTAGCTCATCTGCTAAGGGGAGGCGCGTCGCCCCACTGCTTTCAAAGCAGTGAATAAAGAAAATTATAATAACTTTGTTATTATCATTTTATTTTTGGTAGCTGCTGGGCTGTGTTAGGGTAGGGCAGGTTCGGGGGTCACAGGGAGAGGCACACTCTAAGTGTACATGACTGTTTGGCTGGCCGGCATTCATACGCAGACTGGTGAGGAACATGCTCAGGCTCCCATTCTTCATCTGAGCACCGGACCACGGCTCAGAATAATCACAATACTGCTTCCGTTCTGGGATGTCAGCAGGGAGGCAGAGGAGAGACACATTCGGTCAAAGAGGTGAGTGTTTTTTTTTTTTTTTTTCACCCTGCCTCTTCTGCCTCACCACCGCTATTCCCTGCCAGCCACCACTGTTAGTGAATAGTCCACATTGCTGTCACCATAGGGGACTTGCTGAATGACATTTGAACTATAGTTTTAACCTACAGTAGGAGGTAGCCTCATGGTGTTTTCAAACATGTCTTAAGCAGGCCATTGTCTGCTTGTGTGTGCGCATTTCCCCTTATGTTCAGGTTGGCATTTCTAAATCATTGGCTGAGGGTGCCTTTCACTAACACTAGAGCACCCCTAGGGTGGAGTAAGTGTTAGGGGAAAAGCAAGGCAGGTGCACATGTGTGTTCCCTGCCCATGTAGTGAAGAACCCCCATGTATGTTTTCACTACCTATGAGGTCTGCTCTCCCCATAGGTAAACATTGAAGAATGGCTGAGATTACTTTAAACTACAGTGGTGGCTTATAGTGGAGTAGCCTCATGTTGTTTACTATCATTGAATTCACAATGACAAATCCTCACTTGCGGTAAAGGTGGATTTATCATTCATGGCTTAGAAATACCACTTCTAGAAAGTGAGAATTTTTCTGCACTAAACGTTTGTGTGCCTTTTAGTTTGACTCCAGTCCGCACTGTAGGCTGGGAGAGCACATCTGTATATTCCCCAGAGACAACCATAAACATTGGCCATGCAACTGGAATGATAGATCTCTGCCATTTGAGGCTTTGGCTGAATTGATTGGGGGAGAGGTTCTGACACTTGGCTTCTGGGAAGCCAGCTCATGGCCCCACTAAAGATTAAGGTCTGCATTCCAAGGCTCCATGACAGACAGTTCTGCAATTTAGGGGAGAAATCCGTGGTTCAAAGGGGAACCCTCTGAACCACCCCCAACTTTAAAGGTACACTACAGTATAACTACTGGTGCCATACTTCAGCAGAGATACACTTGTCTGGACGTGGGACCAGACATCCTGGACTGGTTAGTACACACTGCCAGAGACATTTGTTGTGCACAAGAAGGGTTACTGCCATTGGAAGGGACCGTGTAAAATGATAAAACTACCATTTTATGTTTCTGCTTCTGCACTGAGAGAAAGCAGAAGTGTCTGGCTCTGGGCGGGCGGGTCTGCTAGAAAGCAGGGGAGGCGTGGCTACCCCACTGTTGTGGGCCCTCACTGTTTGGTCGGCCCTCTGAGGCCAACCAAAGCAGTCATGTGCACTCTCCCTTTTCTCTATGTAGGCTGCAGTTAAACCCCTCCCGCCTCTGCCCTCATACGCGCTCCCCCCAAGTGACCCCCCCCCTTCACTGGCCCGTCATACCGGCCTCAACTGACTCTTTGTGAAGTGAGCTGGTCATCAGAAGTGCCGTTTTACTAGCAGTGGGTGTAAGGTGACCAGATGATTCAATTTCAGGAAGGAGGTATTGTTCGGCTACTGGATTTTACTTTAACCCCTTAAGTGCTGCCGTCGGCCAACGGTCGTCACGGGCACTACCTCCCCAGTGCTGCGCACGACCGTTGGACGTCCAGTTCAGCACCGGATAATGGACAGCGCAGCACTGGGGAGGTTTGTTTACTAGCTTTAAAGGGGTTAAGAAAAGGCATTGTTTACATGTGTCTTGGAACAACTGAATCCACTGAAGCAAACCAGGACCACAACTTCCAGAGTGCAAAGGGTTGTGTAGTCAAAATCCAGAACTGTACTACTTCATCCGTGGTGACACAAGGTTGTCTAGTACTTTAACAATTTCATCTTGTTCCATATTCAGTACCGCTTTTAGTGACTTGGTATTCACAGGCCCAGTTTTCTGCTGTTGTATCCTGTCTTGATGGTCTCCTACGATGTGAAATAGTTTTCATTTTTGCTCTCAAGATCTTTTAAGTGTAAGATTGTGTTTTTTGTGTGAGAACGTGTCCTCACCTTTACTCCTCCAAGGTAATCGGATGGCAAATGATATAATTTCATGGTTACTGGTTAGTGATTTGCGGAACAAGCACATCTGTTATTCAAGATACCCTTTGCGGTGAACATGCGCCTTACGAATGCACCTAATATTTACTTGTGTCTGACAGTCTTCACTCTTCAGCCTTTAGTCAATCTATACTTAATGTATGTCTAATGAAACATGCTTATGGGTTTTGGCTGCAGTGTTCTTATAATAGTTTCATCCAAATCATCTGCATGATCCTGCACCAATAATTTCACTCCGCAGTGTTATATTGCTTTGCAGGTAGGAATGTGCTACACAAATCACTTTCTCAAATTCATGACGTAAGTGAAATGTAATAACCGCAGTACACGTAATGACAACAGCACACCTTCATGTATTTAAACTAGCTGAGCTATTAGTTCTTTATTAGGTATTTTAGCTTGTTTTAATACGTATTACAGATGATGACGATGATACCACTAAATGGCGCCAAACACTATATTTACACAGTGTCTTCTGTTGTGCTACATGACTTGTGCTTTTTAAACTTACAAATAGTCAAACAAACTTACAAACGTGTCCTATGGGAGGCCCCTTGAAGTTGGTGACACAGGGTCCCAATGACAACATTTCTACAAGCCATGTTTAATTCCATTCTCAGAGTGACACCCACCTTGGCCACCAGGGACCCTCAACCCCTCCCTTCCTTACAAATTGAAGAGCACACGCGCCAAGAGAAACACAGTTTTTCACAGTTATTAATTACACAGCTGCTACTTGTTATTTCACGTGCTGGAGGCACTTGGCAAAATGGTGGAAAGACACGGTGTGGTGGTGCCGGTGAGGGGGGCGAGTTGCAACTCGACCGTAAATTTCACCCTGAAACCCATAGCCAGCTCTTTGCACATATCTGATATCTGTTTTACCACAACATTCTCTCTGGGTGATGCCTGTTTTGTTTGTACATTTCACTGCACAGTCAATGAATGTATGTGTTGTATAGTTAAAACCATTATAAGTGTATCAGTGTGTTCAAAAGTTAATATGGGCAAATGATAACATCAGCATACACAAAGATTGTCCTGTATAGCTCATAAAAATTGGCAATTTCTTAAATGATAAAGAAATCAATCATATTGTTTTATTAACCTTCCTGCTTCCTCAAATTTGATTGAAAATGCACCATTGATCCACTCTTTTTTCAAACTTTTCTCAGGGGGAGGACCCCTAGGTTGTTCTAGTATGCTCGCTTGCCACAATGCAGTACGGCAATATTTTTAAACCCTACCACTTTCAAATGTCACCAGCCGCCACTGCCCATTTGTCGACTATTGCCTGGTTAACCCTGATAGTTACTCCAACCTTCTCCCCAAGACCTCTGACTAAGTGTGACTCCAGCCTTTAAAAGGTATATTAAGGTTTTTTTTTTACTTTAACATTTGGGCAGAATAGTGGTGGAGGGGTAATTGAGAGGTGGGGGAGGGATTGTGCCACGAGGTCTACATTCATATTATTAACTGACCTGCTAGATATGATTTGCACCGCGATACAGTACCGAGTACTTGTGTGTCAGAGTGTGCTTCATACAGACTTGCTGATATCCTTTGCACTGCATTACGGTGCTGTGTGGGATAGTGTGCTGTATGAGAACAGCCTGCTAATAGTTGACCCGCACAGCGGTGTTGTTTTGCTGATTGATTTCATTATCTAAAGAATACTCTGTTTTGATATTGGCTCTACCTGTGTGACCTTGGCACATGGTGCTGCTGAAAAGTGTTCTAAACTCCTGTGTGGACACATTCCTGATATCTTTGTGACCTGGGGTGCACCCTAGAATTCTGTGGATTTGCATTGTGTTATTTGCCAGGGTGGGCCTAGTTCTGAAAATGTATTGCACCGCCTAAGGGTTTTTCCCAAGTGTGCATTTTATTGATGCCATTTTAGCACTGTTGGGCCTAGTACTGCTGGTAATATTTCAAGTGTGATTTATGAGCAGAAATACATGTCGTTCATGTTGTGTTAATTAATGTGTTTGTTGAATACAATCTTTATTTACATACACCAAGTGCGAAATCTCTTTTGTGATGCTTAGTGAAATTATTGTGTGAGAGTGATGTGCTAGTGCTTTACATAGTGCCCCTGTGAAAAGGCTGACTGCTCAGTGCCAAACTACCTAAGAGTGAGCGCAGGTTATACAGTGTGTGTAATCACCTATCCCTGACAGGAGTGGAAGTTAATGTCTGGGTTGGGCTCTGCTTCAGCCAACTAGAAGTTCCAGTTACAACAGATGAGTTAGAAGAAATGGACATAGAAAAAGAAACAGTGTCAGTTGGGTATTGAGGAGATGAAACCCTAAATGCGTAAGGGGATAGAAGAAATGGACGGGGCAGAAGGGTGGGTGGGAAAAGAAGCAACATAGACAGTGGCTGAGTGGAATGATCTAAAGAAGCAAAAGTGATGCGGTGGATGGTAGCAAAAAGAAATGACACAGGTGGTGGAACAGTAAAAGAAACGACATAGAAGGGGGTGGGTTAGTGAAAGAAACAACATGGACTGGGGTGGAGGGTGGGAAAAGAAGCAAATTGGGGGGATGGGGGATAGAAGAAGCATGTGCTAGTAAAGAGTGCCATATGGGTGATGGCCTGAAAACACAAAGACTCATATGAAGTGCTTGGGCACATCTAAAAAGTAGTTCCAACAAGCAGAGCAGTAGAAGACAAAACTACTTGGCCCATGCTCCAGAGGAGGGCCAAACACAAGAAGAGGACATGATGGAGGCATGCCATGTTAAACTGGAAAAAAGCAATACTTTAACTAGCCAATGGGGAAGCTAACCAATGGTGAGGTATGAGTAGGCTATAAGCCCAATGTATGTAAACAAAAGGTCTTGAAGAGACAGCACATGAGCTATCTAGGTGAGACCTAAAAATGGTATGTTTTGAACCTGGCCCTTTTGCAGGGTTATCCCCAAACTTTTTTTTCCCTACCGCCTGTATTTTTTCTGACCTCTGTTTGTTGGCTTTGGGACTCTGGGCACTTTACCACTGCTAATCAGTGCAAAAGTGCATGCGCTCTCTCCTTCAAATTTGGGATGATTGGTCTAAACCTGTTTGGCATATTTAATTTACTTGTTACTTCCTTGTACAGTGGTATTTAATATTCCCAGGACCGGTAAATTAAATGCTACGAGTGGGCTTGCAGCAGAGGTTGCACCACCCACAGGTGTGGTCTTTCTAACCTGTCTCAGGCCTGCCACTGCAGGGCCTGTTTGTGCAGTTTACTGCCACATTGAATTGGCATTTTCAGTTACTTGCCAAGCCTGAAGATCACCTTTTACTACATGTAGGTCACCCCTAAGGTATGCCCTAGGTAGTCCTATGGGCTAGGTGCTGTGTAGATAAAAGAGATACGCCTAACTGCTCTGACCAAGCTACCAAGGGGATGAGCAGGGGTTATCTTAGGAGTGTTGCTCCCTTACCTTGACTGGAGTGGTGGGTTTTACTGATTTAGGCAACTACAAATCCCAACCAGAATCCCCATTCTAACAGTATGGTTGGCCAGTGGCAACATATGACCTTCCAAGCAGCTGGGGGCGTAACTAACAAAGCTGTACTCCTCTAATGGTCTGAGCACAGCTGAAATGTAATTTCCTAGCAAGAATACCTGTGGGTTTCTTTCTCTAAGAAATATTGGTGTGAAACAGGATAACTTACGCTCTTAGCAGCACTCTTATCCAAAGACCTTGGATGAACCACATTTGCAGCCCATCTTGAGAGAACACTCACAAAATATTTCTGTGCTCTAGGAGCTGCTCTCCATTTTCTCTCCTTCCTTCTTCTGGAGAGCTAGAGGAAGCTTCCCCCATGTGTAAATAAATGTGATTTGCAGGCAGTTATTATTTTACTTTGATGAACACAATAATGTAACATAGAGCTATGCTAAAGGGTGCCAGTTAGATATCACCTAATACAGGCATTAATACAGACACTAAGGCAGTAACATAGACATTGGGCACTGCAACACTGCCATAGGTAACTGCCCGAGCACCCCTGCCTCAGTACAAAGAAACTGACACTAGTCAAGAGAACACTGATGCAGAGACACTGAAATTAACTTTGGTACATTGACATTGGGATGATGTCATGAGCATACTGGCAATGACGAAAACAACTGACATGGAACTGGCATGGAAAATTGATGTGGGACACTGACATTAGGGTACTAACACTGGGACACAGCTGTTCAGGGAAATAGGGATCCAGACATTGATTCTGGAACACTGATGACAGAAAAAAAACAGGGAGGAAACTGACACATCTGCACTAACGCTAACGTGAACACTGACCCAGAAAAGTCTACAAACACTAATGCTGAGACACTGACATAAGGCCACCAGCATTAGAATTGAATACTGACAGGGCAGAACTATCTTATGTGTGGAGTCTCAGCAGCCACAAAGTTACTATCAAATCGTAGTTTGTGTATACCGAAAAAGAGTAAACTTACACAAAAGTGTAAGTTTTCCTTTGTGAATCAGGCCCAATGTGTCTAGAACTGCCTTTTAAACTCATTCAATTACTATCAAATGTAGTGCCTCAAGGATCCCTCCAGGCACCATCAATTTTACTGGCCAGGGGTGCTTTCAAAACACTACTTGCCATCAATGTCCTGAGAATTTTACAGTGTTTCTTAGGCGTTGATTACGATGGCGGGCAAACTTCAGTCTGCCAGCCACTGTAGCGGGTGCGGGACTGCCCGCCTGTAAGGCGGCGTTCCCACACTCCAAATCATGATGCGAATGCACTGCGGTGGTCGCATCCAGTGATTTTACATTGTGGACGGTGCTGCTGGCTGCAGCATTGCCGCGGTGTTTGAAATCGCATGTTGTGCATTTCCATGCACAACGTGGCAGGCACCATGCGATGCCTGGCACCTTGTGCATGGAAATGTAGGCCTCCCCTCACACAGAGGGAGCCGGCAATGGGCCCCCAAACCCAGCCTCTGCCATCATAATGAGCCTCTTACTCTCTTTATTTTAATTGGCACTAATTACCACAAAATGTTGTAAAAGTAGAATTGTTTTAAAAATAATAGAAAATAAGGTGTGTTTTTTTAATATCTCATCATATTGTGTCGTGATGTGTGGGTGGAGGCACCCTTTTCAATACTTGACACCTCTTAATGCAGTATTTGTTTTCTGGGGCCATGCCCCCTCCAAACATCTACCTCTGCCAACAGTCAATAAACTGTGAAGCGTGGCTAGGTTACACCTTGCGGAAACCAATATTATGTGACAATATGATCAAGTTACATAGACAGACCATAGGCTCAGTATGGAGACGCATATACAAAAGACTACTGCTTGCTGTTTTTCCATCCTCCGATCCCTAAGGAAAGTCCTGCCTCTCCTTCCTTCCCATGCTCGTGCCCAAGTGGTAAGATGTACCATCCTTAGCAGATTGGACTATTGTAATGCCCTTCTGCTAGGATCCCCTGGGTTCTTGCTGGATAGGCTCCAAAGGGTCCAATCAGCAGCTGCTAAACTGGCCTTGGGGCTTCCAAGAAGAGCACACGGGCCGTCCTCTCTGAGCAAACTACACTGGTTACCGGTAAGGCAGAGAATACAATTCAAGGCCCTTTGTATAGCATTCAGGGCGCTCCATGGAATTGGCCCGGCTTCCCTACAATCGAAATTTGCCTGGTATACTCCAGCTAGGCAGCTCTGTTCTTCTGAGGCCAAACTGGCAGTGGTTCCCAGATTCAAGAAAGTCAGATCCGGAGGCAGATCCTTCGAGATTGCAGCTGCCAAACTTTGGAATACGCTCCCTGCCGAAATTAGGCATATTACTGAACTTCTTCCATTCAGGAGAAGGATTAAAACCTGGCTATTTCCCACGTTAATCGCCCAATAATTCCCGCCCCTGTGTTCATTTCCTGCTTCTCTCTGATCTAGTCAGCGCCAGGATGCCTGCAATGGTGACAGCGCGCCTAACAAATGCCTAAAATAAATAAATAAAAGATGCTCCAGGGAACAAAAAGGCAACGGCCACCTGTGGATTTTGGGGGTCTTTTGGGTGACCACCCAAAAGGTGCAGGGATCACCCTATAGTCCACGGGTCCAGAATACAAACTGAGACCAACTCAGGAGCACGGAGAGAAAGGATATTTATTACAATCTCATGAGATGGAGAGAGCATCAGCAACAGACACCCATAGCTGTCTGAGGAGGCAGTCTGCAGAATGTTCTTACTTTACATCTTATATACCCTCTATCTTGCCCTCGGCATGTAAGGGAGTTGTACCAATAATACTTTATTGCATTCATAAACAATGGTCAATCTGGTGGATCAGCAGGTGAGTAGCCTTTGGGTGTTTTCGCAGGAGATGGGCAAAACATTATAATTACATAGTACATAGAGGTCAATCTGATAAGCACAGGTGGTAGCGGTGAGGCCCCTGCAGGGTGTAGGAGAAAAGCATGTTTATACAAATAAGTCCACAAATGTTAGTTGTTTGGACCCCTGCAGGGCACAGGCAAGAGGTATGATTAAACAGCAAGCAGCCTGTTGATGGACGCCTGCAGGGCGTAGTGTGCAGGGTGAAGACGATAAACATCTGAGAAACTCCCTGTCCGACTGGTTGAGCGTGTGCTGGTCAGTTTGTAGCAGGCCAAAGCACAAACAGGGTGTGAGTGTCCGTGCAGGAATGTGGCAGGTCAAAAATGGAGCTCCATAGTGTTTGTGATACAGAGAGAGAAGGTCAGTCATGAAGGGTTTTGCACAAAATGGTGAAGTGAATGGGAAGATAACAGACCTACTTTTCCACAGTCCCGCCTTTTCCGATAGGCAAAACCATTTTTAGTCAATTACAATGTTCATCAATAGCTGTGCCTCACGTTCGGTCATTATTTTGTCGTTCTCAACACGTGTATTTATGTGGACTGGTTTGATAGCATTTGCACATAGGCCACAGAGTGGGGGACTACATTGAAGGCAAAGACAGCAAAAGAAGATCAATGCAAGAGGTATTAGGATAATCATTAGGACCTTCCATCCCCATGTCAGTAGGAGTTGCCATACCCAAGAACCAAGGGACCATGAGCCTGTATCTTGATGGAGGTCGGAGGCTATTCGATGGAATGTGGAAATAGCCTCGTAGACAGATGATGAATGATCCTGAACATACATGCAACAGCTGGGGCCAATGATGCGACATGTTCCTCCGCGGTCAGCTAGGATGACAGCAAGGACCATGCGATTTTGAAGAGTGACGAGGCGTACCGCTTGGAGCTCCGCGGTATTGTTGGCCAGAATACCAGCTGTGATGTTGACGGTGGCTTCCATGACTCTGGTGAGGTGGCGAATGGCTCCGCTGTTTGCCATTGGTCCTCAGAAGGGAAGGATGCCCTTTATGGCATCCAGGAATTGTTGAGAGGTTGTGTCTGTTTGTTCGGCCACATCGTTGCTGCGGCGGGCGCGATGATGAAGAGGAGAAGCAATGTAGACAGGGGAAAGAGGAAAGCTATGTAACATGGGCCTCCACAGTTCTTGTGAAGCCAAGTGTACGCCTTTGTTCCACACACAAAGTAAGTGTTTGGGGAGACAACAAGGGGCGGTGAGGATGTCTTATTCAGAGTTATTGTCATGGCACAACAGCTGTCCCCAACATACTCAATACCTAAGCCTCTGATACACATTAGTCCAGAAATGCGAACAACAGCTAGCTGTGGGGTCCTCTTGGCGGGTGTCCTCGCTTTGAAGCTGGAGAAGCATATTCTACTGGTAGAGTCGAATTCCAGCATTTCCTCCTTCTCGTCCTTAGACATGCTTGTGGAACTGTTCTTTGGGCAAACAGCATTGCCCGTTTTGTCCTGCCAGAACTCATCTTGCAATTGCTGGAGAGTGATGTCGGCAAGGCCGCTGCACCGATGGGCGCCCATAATGAGCGACATCCAGGCAGCACAAGAGGCATGTATAGAGTAAGAGTAAGGTAGGAAGTGTATGTTATTCTCCGTGGAGTGAGGCATCAGACCACGGACCCAACAGTTTGTTTTATTCAATACCCCATTATGTTGATTCAACATTTGGATGACGGTGTTGTTCCAAAACTCTTGTCGCCTATTTTTGAGATAAGGGGACAAGGAGACATGGGAGTGTTCAGGAGGCGTGGCATCAGTGGGCAATATGGTATCCTTGGCTGGTGCTCCTTCTTCTATGATCCAGAAGAGGATGGCGAAGATAATAGTGAGGAGGAGAACTGTCGTCAAAGCTATTGACCTCTTGTTATGCAGTTTGTTACATAGTGCTTTCTTCTTGTTGGATACTTTTATTGTTTCATCATTGGTATTATTCAGTCTTTTTTTGGGCTCTACAGCTGTTGGAGAGAAAAGGTGAGCACTACGCGCCGCAGGTAGCTGGTGGTTGCTTCTCCTGGCTAGGCTTCTCAGTACCCCGCTACCCTGGAGTACCAATCCACCCTTCCAGATAATACTACTGCCCTGCGACTTTGGCTCACCTCCCCTGTCCGGTCGCTGGAGCCCCAGAGGCCGTGCGTGGGCGGAGATTGTATCTTTCTTTAGTTGGCACGGTGTTATCTGTGAACAATTCCAGTTCTGGTTCTGGGAGACCATACACAGGGGGGTTGCATGTTAAAACTTCCTTGTAGGTGGACCAGGTGGGATCGGTTTGAGTGATGCTGGAGACCCTTCGGCAATGTACGGCATGGATCCAGGATTTCTTGCCTTCCACTCGCATGGCCGTTCTGGTGGTCAGCAGGACTAGCAGGGGTCCTCTCTACCGGGGTTCCAGTGTCTTTTTGCGGGCAAAGTTCTTTATCAGCACATAGTCCCCGAGTAGGATGGCATATACCGGCCTGGTGGATTGATCAGGCAATGCTTCCTGGACCTGCGGATGAATGCAAGACAAAGTTTGTGTAAGTACGGACAAATAATCACTCAATAATTCACAAGGGGAATCAGACAATGTGGTAGCGGGGGGTGTGCCCCAGATGTTCATTGGGCGTCCAAAGACCACCTCATATGGAGTCAATGAGGTGAGGGAATGCCGGACAGATCTTATTGATAGAAGGGCGAGTGGTAGCGCATCTGGCCATTTTAGCCCTGTAGTTTCCACTATTTTGGCTAGTTTGGATTTGATCGTGGCATTGTATCTTTCCACTAGGCCTGCTGATTGGGGGTGGAAGACGGCATGACATTTTTGTTGAACCCCTAATCTTGATAGTATATGCTTGACTATTTCTCCAATGAAGTGACTCCCACTGTCATTCCATAGGACCCGGAAAAGGCCATAGCGGGGAAAGAATTCCTTCAGCAATATCTTGGCGGTGGTTAGGGCAGTGTTGTCTCTGACCGGGTAAGCCTCCAACCATTTGCTGAACGCGCAAACAACCACCAAAACATATTTAAGGTTGTTGCACCGTTCCATTTGGATTTAATCCATCTGCAGGACTTCGAAAGGTGATGTAGGGATGGCATATCCTGCTCACGGTACCCGAGTCCCTTTACCTACATTGTAGCGGAGACAAAACAAACACTGTTGGAGCAGTCTGGAGGCAGTTGACCGGGGTGGGTTGTTATCCCACACTTCCTGTAATATTTTGGTCATGGTGGCAGCATTTGTGTGTGCTGGCAAATGAGTCATGTTCAACAATGGAAGGAGATAAGCATTTGGTAATTTCCAAAGTTTTGCATCTTTGGATCGCCAACAATTTTCTTCATCAAGCATGCCCTCCTTCTCCCAATGTTGACGTTCTACAGAGGTGGCAGTGGACTGGATGTCCAGGATCTGTTGTCTAACATCATGCCATTTCTCTGCTTGGGATTTTACTATGTACATAGGGGTATGTATTCTTTCATGTGCAGTAGCCCGGGCTGTCTCATCAGCAAAAGCATTTCCTAATCCTATTATGTCTGTGACCTTCCTGTGTGCATTGCATTTAACAATAGCTAATGTTCTGGGTAGTGTCAAGCCTTTGAGCAATGCAGTGATTAAGTCACCATGCTGAATGGGCGTACCATGTGACATTAAGAACCCTCTATTCTTCCAAAGGAAGCCAAAACTATGGGCTACTCCAAAGGCGTACTGGCTGTTGGTATAGATGGTGACAGCGAGATCCTGGCTAAGGATACAAGCGCGGGTGAGAGCTATAAGTTCTGCGTCCTGGGCCGATTTCTGAGGTCTGCGTGCAGTCTCAACAATGGTGTTGGTAGTGGTGACGGCATAGGCAGCAGATGTGGTACCGTTTGATAATTTAATACAAGACCCGTCCACCCACAATTGCCCATCCTGTTCTGTGAGAGTGGTGTCTTTTAAGTCTACCCGTCCCTTAGTCTGTTCTTCTGTTCGATGTCCGAATCTGGTGTGGGAAGGAGTGTGGCAGGATTCAGGGTCGCACACCTCTTTAGCGTGATATGGGGTGATAACAGTGTAAGTTCGTATCCTGTTAGTCATGCACTAGTGAGGTTTTGTGTCTTCGTCTGATTCAGTAAAATGTCGACTGCGTGTGGAACTAATACCGTCAATCTAGATGCCAACACAATCCCTTCACTTTGTCGGATAGAGACGGCCGCGGCTGTAACTGCTCTAAGGCAAGAGGGCAGACCTCTGGCCACAGGGTCTAGGGTGGCAGAAAAGTAAGCCCATGGGTGTTGTTTCGTGCAGTGAATTTGGGTCAGGACCAAGAGAGCACATCCTGAGCGCTCATGGGTGTAGAGGCAGAAGGGTTTAGAGTAATCAGGTGTGCCCAATACTGGTGCAGAGCAAAGAGCGTGGCATAAGTCTTGAAAGGCTTGGTCGTGTTCATGTGTCCAAGGAAGAGGTGTGGGTGTATCTTTTATAAGCAAAGCAAGAAGTGGCTTAACTATGAGGGAAAAATTTGGTATCCATTGGCGACAAAAGGAAGTGAGACCAATTAGTGCACGAACATCTCTTTGGGTGGTGGGAGAGGAAAGGTGTAGTATTGTTTGGATGCAGTCAGGTGTGAGAGTACGTCCATCCTTAGACAGCAGATGACCGAGGTAGGTCACCTGCTGTCTACAATACTGTAGCTTATTCTTGGATACCTTATGGCCCTGTGATGCCAAAAAGTGTAGTGTAGTAAGAGAGGCAGTGCAAGCCAGGGCCGGAGTGTCTGCAGTCAACAGAATGTCATCGACATATTAGATGAGAACAGTGGTAACTGTATATGGTCAAGCTGCTGTTTAAGGGCCTGGCTGTAGATGCTAGGACTTTCAGTGTACCCTTGAGGAGCCCGACAGAATCTGTCCGATCTGTTTTTTATGGTGAAACCAAAAATATAGCGTAAATCAGGATGTATTGGTATGGAGAAGAAGGCATTTTTAAGATGTATTACTGTGAAGGTGGCAGCAGTTGAGGGGATCATTGTCAATATAGTTGTAATGTCAGAGACCACAGGATATTGTGGAACCACTATTTTGTTGATTGCGTGGAGGTCAATGACAAAACAGTATATTTTCTCAGAAGTGGACGTACGTTTCAAAACTGGAAGGATGGGGCTATTGCAAATGTTAGACTGAACTTCCTCAACTACCCCAGCTGCAATCATATACTGTACTATAGTCATGAGAGCCTTTTTGCCGTCTGCAGAAATGTTATACTGAGGGAGGCGGGGAAGGGGTGCATTCATTTTCACTGTTATGTGGATGGGATCCATCACAATTTCCCCCACATCGGAGTCCGTGATGGCCCACAGGGTGTCAGGTAGCTGGGACAAATCTTGCTGTTCGGAATCAGTGAGACAAAAAGGCGGTATTTATAACCAAGGGGGCAATCATTATCAAACAATATGACTCTAACATTCTGAGGAGAACAGCAAATTGTGGCTCTGAAATGATTTAAGAGATCAATGCCCATCAGATTGTTTGGGCAGTTTGGGAGAGCAGAAAAGTGGCCATCACTGCGTTCACCAGTATGTCCAGGGGCACTTCAGCAGAAAGGGGGTTGGTGGGGGGGCCATCAAATCCTACAGATGTGACCGATAAGCCAGACAGGGGTGCCCTAGGAATCAGCTTATGTGAGAGGCACTTCTAGAGGCCCCTGTGTCGAGCAAGAATTTGCCCTGAGTTCCAACAATTGAAGCTGTGACATAGGGGCCTCATTGATCAACTGGAAGTTGCACTGGTTCCTTTCCCTGTCCCTGGCTGTCTCATGCAAATTAATTGTCGGGAAAGTGGTCACCAGAAAAATCGTGTGCAAAAGCCTGTCTATTGTTATCGAAGACATTGGGGCGCTGTCTGTTGGAGGGTGGGACTACACCTCTACCTCTACTCAGTCCCCTTCTCCGACCCATTGTATTGCACGGTAAAAGAGGACAATCTGTGCGACAGTGGCCTATTTCCTTACAATACGTGCATTGGTCCTGGGACAGTTGACGTGGGGGTGGGTGTGTTCCAGTAGTTGCAGGCATATAATTATACTGTGGGCCTCTACCGTTTCCTCCCCCTCTAATGCTTATTTGGGAAAGCATTCATTTTTCTTTGAGTTCTTTTCTTTTCTTATCTTTTTCCTTCTCTATCTTATTCTGCAGATGTTCATAATATTGGGCCATAGTCGAGATCTGTGTGGGTGTTGCGGCAGGCCACGTGCTTTCGCTACTCTGTAACTTTGTGGAGATGGGTGGCAACAATCCTTTAACAAAAGTCTAAACTAGTAAGTGTCAACCTGTCTCAGTCTTCGAGTCCTGTCCACTATAGTCAATAAACACGTGGCTGAGGCGGGAGAAGTATTCAGATGTAGTTTCCTCAGATTTTTGTTTACAAGCAGTGATGGCTGCCCAATCTACCTTCCTCGCTGGAATTGTGGCCTTCAATTTTTTTTACTATATTACCTGGTATCTCTAAAATAGCTTCTGCAGGCCTTTCACCTGGTTTTCTATCCCTATCCATTTGTCGTCAAATCCTCCCACTTATGCTTGAACAAGGCCTCATCGTCAATCTTCCTTATGGGTTTCAAAATATCTGGGGGCAGAATTAACCCAAAGAACTGATCTATGTCAGTGAGTGTCATCGTATAAGTAGTAATAACGGTGTTTAATCCTTCGTAGAATCCCAATGGATTCTTCCGGGGGTCAGGCAAGTCCTTTTTGAAAGCTAAGATGTCAGCTCGAAGCCACGGAGTGTACACCCAATTATATAACGTCCTACTTTTGGCATCTGGACTATCCAGTCCCTCAGCAGTACCTGCCCCTCGAGCGGGGATAAAGACTGGTGCTGCTTCTCTAAATGGTGCCATATGACCTCCAGTCGCACCCTCCTTTACTAGTAGCTTTTCCTCTTCCTCCTGGTCTCTCCTTAGACCCTCCATCATTTGTAGTATGAGCGCTACAAACTGTTGCTTTCCTCAGCACTTCCTCTCCCCTCTGTCAACTTACGATACAATCCTCTAACGTCGTCTGCTGGTGTCACTTTGTGGCGTTTCTCATAAAGAGAGAATATTTCATAAGCAAATTGTTGTAGGAAGTATCGCTTTTGAGATGGTGCATAGGCCTCATATATAGCACAGATCTGGCTAGAGGAGAATAGATCCTCCAGGCAGGTGCGAACTAGACCATCCAAGGCCTGTTTCTGTGCAGATGTAATGCGGGTTGTGTGGGATCGAGCAGAAGAGGTGGTCTCGGGGTCAGAGTGAGTGGGAGGGGCAGTGGGATCGGGAGGTAGGGGTTGGGCATTTTCGGAGGGTACATTTCCATCGGCCGACCGTGGGATAGGACGGGGAGGGATATGGTACGGTGGTGGTAATGGATGGAGGAGAAGCTCCTCTTCATGGGGGTCTGCTCGCACTAGTGGTGTATGACGCACAGGATACTGACCAGACACATTCAACCTGTGTTCTCTATCTGTACACACAAGGTTGGATGCAGCTTTTTCCTGTTGTAATTCTATTAATGTCTGTTTATCGATTTTTCTAGCCTCTTTCTATAACCTCGCCTGCGCCCTTCTCTCTCTTTCAGCTCCCTCCTTTTTCCATTGGCCTAGGGTGTCAAACATAGCTTGTCGCGACCTTCATTTTAAGAGCTGTATTTCTACAGCTTCAATTTTGTGAGATTCAAAAGAACCATATATGGGCCACTGAGTCTCTTTATCCTTGGACGTGTAATTATGCCATAATGAATTATACATTATGGGAGAAATACCATATTTTATGTACATAACCTTACTTGAGGTACCTTCCGGGGTGCCGGCTGACAATCTTCTAGCACCCTCGAACGAGATACACAACAACCAAACCATCGTGCAAATTTACTAAATGTGGGCATGTTTTTCTAGTTTCTTTAAAAAATATCGAAATACCAAGTCTGGATAACTAAAACACCCAAAAAAGGTGTCATCAACAACCTTATCAAGCGGATTTACCAGGTAGGGGTATGCTTTCCTATGTTATCTTAAATAATATCTCTACAAATTTCAAAGGTCGGACAAAAAATCCACACTACCTGTTTATCTTCAATCTTTGCAAAGAGTGAAATTAAACGAACCAGACAAACAAAACCAAGTACAAACAAAAAGGTGTCGCAAATCAGCGACCCTACCAGAATCCTTTGTCTCGTTCTCCAGGTGGTCTCTTTACTGCAAAGATCGTCCAAGTCTATCGTGGGCCCGAGTCAGGACCGGAGCCACTTGCGGGGGTCTTTTCGGATGTAGTGAAGGTCGGGTGGTGGCTATGAGGACGAGGTTTTTTTTGCGTAGGCATGCCCCACCACCGTCCGTTCAACTTCTTTGTAGGGACCCCTCGACCGGGCAGCCGCGTCTCTGATCGGCCCCATGTTTGTGCATCAATTGTGGATTATGGGGGACCACCCAAAAGGTGCAGGGATCACCCTATAGTCCACGGGTCCGGAATACAAACTGAGACCAACTCTGGAGCAAGGAGAGAAAGGATATTTATTACAATCTCAAGAGATGGAGAGAGCATCAGCAACAGACACCCATAGCTGTCTGAGGAGGCAGTCTGCAGAATGTTCTTACTTTACATCTTATATACCCTCTATCTTGCCCTAGGCATGTAAGGGAGTTGTACCAATAATACTTTATTGCATTCATAAACAATGGTCAATCTGGTGGATCAGCAGGTGAGTAGCCTTTGGGTGTTTTGTAGGAGATGGGCAAAACATTATAATTACATAGTACACAGAGGTCAATCTGATAAGCACAGGTGGTAGCGGTGAGGCCCCTGCAGGGCGTAGGAGAAAAGCATGTTTATACAAATAAGTCCACAAATGTTAGTTGTTTGGACCCCTGCAGGGCACAGGCGAGAGGTATGATTACACAGCAAGCAGGGATAGGCCTGTTGATGGATGCCTGCAGGGCGTAGTGTGCAGGGTGAAGACGATAAACATCTGAGAAACTCCCTGTCCGACTGGTTGAGCATGGGCTGGTCAGTTTGTAGCAGGCCAAAGCACGAACAGGGTGTGAGTGTCCGTGTAGGAATGTGGCAGGTCAAAAGTGGAGCTCCAGAGTGTTTGTCATACAGAGAGAGAAGGTCAGTCGTGAAGGGTAAAGCACAAAATGGTGAAGTGAATGGCAAGATAACAGACCTACTTTTCCACACACCCACATCCCCAAAAATCTCCTGTGATAAAAACCACAGAGGATAGACTATAAACACATTATTGCTCCCAAGCAAAGAACCAATTAGCAATCAAATTTGATCATATCAATTAATCAGTCCAAGTAGACATCCAAATTTGAAGGTTCAAAGTGATATATCCTTTATTTTATTTTCTTTGTCACAAGTGCAGAAGTTTGAGGCAATGATTCTCAGTGATGAATTGGTGTAGTTGACATCACCAGATGTAGCCAAGCAGCCGACACGTGTTTCGTCTTGGGAAAAATCACCCGACGACTTCATCAGGGCTACAGCAACAAGAAAATACATATTTGCACTAAGTAACAATACTTAAACCAATAAGTATATCATACTAAAATCGTCACAATGGAGTATATGAACTAAAAGGTGAAAAAGAAAAACAAAGCCAATGGTCACCTGAAATTTGCCAGTGACTAGACACACTAAGTCCATAATGTGAACAGAATGAAAAGAAAAGAAGAAGTGTGAATCTTAAGATTTAAGAAACCGGAAGGTCGCCAAGAAAAAGGAACATATTAACAGCAATAATGATGTCTAAGTTCCAAGGTACCGAAGGCCTAGCCTTGTTATCCAAAAGGACTGTACGTTCAGTTCAATGAGGAGCTAAATATTGTATCACTCACACAGATGATACTCATATCAAGTGACAAAAAACCCGCTTCCAGTACAATCCAAGAAGATAATAGATCATACAAAAATACCCACTCTCATGCTCGGGGCTACAACAATCCTACCTGATTGAGATCACCCCTCCATATTTGTGGTTCATGAAGGATGCTGTGGTGTTTAGATTGGATTCTGAGCTTCTCCTAAGTGTTCATTCTATTGGGCATATTGACAAGGGGATTGTGCCACCAGAACGTCATTTTTACTGACCTGCACCATATTTACAAAGTGGCTTAACATCAAAAAGCAAGTACTTTTTGACGCTGCCTCAGATGTACAAGGATGTGTAAATCTGAGGTAGTGCTAAAAACTAACGCCATGTAACAGCAGGCATAAGAATGGCACAATGAGGAGAAATACTTTTATTTTCCCTTGTTTTTGTTTTTTCTGTGTGCTGCATTCTGCAGCAAAAAGTTCAAAACCTCATTAATGATCGTTCATAGGAATAAAGGTGTCCCTTCCTGCACATAAACAATCATTAAATATTAGCAATTTGCTTCTTCTATGTATGATGTTGCAAATCACCATTATTGAGTGTTTATGTGCAGGAAGGGGCACCTTACTGCACAGAAACAATTATTCTCTGCAAAACAGGCACCCTTGAACTATGGCGCAAGGGTGTGTGCTGGCGCTTGGCAGCAATTTTTATCGCCAGCACTAGGGAAAACACAGGGATGTGCTGTATTATTGTAAATATGGCTCATCCCAGCATTTTGGAAATGGCAAGCGAGGTGCTGCACAATTTGTCTCAGCTCCGCTCTCCGCCATTTCCTTGTAAATATGCCCCTAAGTTGCATACTTCTCAAGAACCAGTGTTATCTTCTCTCTGTCCTTGTTCACCTGAGGAGCCGGCGTTGCACACTCTGGATGTTAAACTTGCATTATCTGTGTAATGTTGATGGATCTTCTGCATTTCTGACTGCTGACGGTCTCTTTGAGAGATTTGGTCTTGCGGGGCATGGGAAAGCAGTGTCTAAGATCACCCTGAGTGGCTGGATTAAGGACATCATCTCATTGGCATATCAGGGTTTTGACTCGCCTTGTCTTTCCAATATTCAGGCGTGGTCCACTACAGGAGTGTCAGCTTTGTGGACTGCTTTTTAACGGGTGTCTTTGGATGAGATCTGTCAGGTTGGGACTTGGGCCTCTGAACACACCTTTATTAGACATTATCCTTTGAACTGTGCACAAACTAAGCACTTGAATTTTGGGTGGGGTGTATTACAGGCTGTGGAGCCTTCTGCTCCTGTGTAATTTGTCTTGGATATGGGATTTAATTTGCTTGGGTGTGCTTTATATCCTACAATGTACTTTATTTCAGGTGACAGTATTACAAAGGCCTTCGTTGTGTTTGGGTGCTTTGGTATACCTCATGTTGTTTATGACTGGACAAGGGACCTAGAGGTAATGCCCTGAATACTTACCGGTAATTCTCATTACTTTAAGCCCTACTCATCCTCAGCCCAGTCATACTCCCTCCCCCTCCCCCCCCCCTCCCCCCCCCCTCCTGATATCAGGCCTTTATGGTGCTTGGTAATTTCAGGAAGTGCTATGGTAAGGCTAGATTGTTATAACCCTTAGCAGGAGGGTGGTAGGGGTCAGTAAGCGTTTCCTGTTTAGTGCCCTGTCTGTGATTGGATACTACCTCATGTTGTTTATGACTGGGTTGAGGACGAGTATTTAATAATAGTTTTAAGGATTACCAGTGAGTAATCAGGGTTTTGTAACTCCGCTCAAGCATTAGATCATTCCACGAAATTTCGTAAGATTTCGTGGGTGAAATGTCATCTGCTTTTCATCAACATGAGAATGGTGTGAGTGGTAAAGCCGCAGGTGGCCCAGCCACCTGTTTGTATCTTGCATGGTTTTTAATATACAGTCAAGTTAACTTCTTGAAAGTTCATGCAATTTTGCAATTGAAATTCTGACCAAAAAAAAATCGTGAATTTGGCAACCTCTAATTCTAACCTTCATGAAGTAACGAAGAATTGAGCTTTTCTGTTTCAACGCAGCATTAGAAAGGTGTATAGGTATGTCTCGCATCTGAACTTTCTACTCCACAGAGCCAAGAAACGTCAGCGCTAGATTCGCCAGCATTGGGTTAAAGAAAGAATACAACATTTCAGCATGTAGTAGCAAGATCCTGAATGGACATGAGGACACAGGTCAACCTTCCTCACATTCCATTTCGATGCAAGCAGCTGTTTTGCATCCTGTCCTAGTGACACAGAGACGGTCTGCACTGTATTCTTATAAATATGGTGTCATTTGCCTGCGGACCGCCCGTAGCATTGACAGCAGATGGACTCTCGCGCCTGGTAATTGGCCGGTTCCGCCCGCCCCTGACGCTCTGAAGCCATTTCCTCTCCTTTCCCCTTTCCACGCCAGGCCTCGCGCTCCCTAATGCCACAATTAGGCCTCGTTAGCAGTGTTTGCTATAATGTTACTAATTGGTAATGAGGCGTTTGCTGCTAATATCAAACCGTGCAAATCCCCCTGATGATGATTCACCTGACTGGATGGTAATCGCTTCTGGAGCGCTTAACCCCCAACGCGCCGGGCCAGGCACATGGCGCAGTCTGCTGCAGCCCTTTCCCCAATGGCGAGATTTTTAACACTTCAGCGCGCTGCAGGAGTACAGCATAATAATCACACGCCCGATGCATTCTGGGAGCTCTCATTTTTGAATTCACAGGAAGAAGCCAATCTTATAGCACTTGTATCTCAGAACAGTACAGGGCCACTGCAGAGATCTCGTAGTAAACTACAGGTCGCTACCCGAATCGAATCGTGTTAATATTAAAACTTGAAATAAAAGTGCTTGGCTCAGCCGTTCACCCTTCTGAAGCAGAGGAGTGTATTATCAGCCTTTGTATTAAAGATACTGATCTAGACCCGGTGTTATTTTTTAGGTTTGACATGTATGGCACTTGAGCCATTCATGGTGAACTATACACTGTGTTCTGTACTTGCTTTAGGAACTTTACCTCAGCCTGCATGAATTTGGCCTCTGTTGCCTTGGAAACGTAAGCCCTTATTAGCTTGTGAAAATGTTGATCACAACTTGAATGAGCCAATGTGAGTATTTTGTTTTTCTATTAGTCTTTTGTTTAGTCCTGTTGCATCCATTGGAATGTATGAGAAGCCTGGTGTCACTGGTGAGCAATCCTTGACAAAAGCATTTGAATATGCATAGGCATTGCCAATAGGTCTGGCTTCAAAGGAATGTTCTATGATAATGTGAAACTTTACCAGTAAATAGCATGGGAATTGAAACATATTTGTGTGGAAGTGAAGAACTGTAGCATATCATCGATATAGGTTGAAAGGACAGGTGCCAGTTCGACTGCCAAGCCAGACCTAAACATCTATGTGTCGCAGTGGTTGAGGAGTGTCAGGGCACTAGGACCTGCCACGCACTGGACAGCTGGACACTACTTTCGGGCAGTGGGAAGGGGGAGCAGGAAACTTGCAGACACGCACGTATATACACCAACATGTCTCTGTGTACTTCTGGGTCAGGGGCCCAACATTGGGGACACAACACTATGTAGGTTGATGACTGCCCTCCTCCCAGCGGGCTGCTGTCACAGAGAAACACCATAAATTATCTAGGTATCTAAGACACATTAATAGCATTTCATGTTGTGTGCAAAAGTACAAACTCAGACAGCTTGATAAATATACAAAATGGTCACAGCTGTTTGGAGGGCAAGCACTTTTTTGTGCTAACACCCAACATATGCCCAATCCAATCAAAATGAACTCCCGTCCTTCAAAATGTGAGAGGAGCAAAAGCCTCTCTCTAGGGATGCTTACATAATAGTCCACAAAGCCAGACAATAAAAATGGATGTGACAGAAAAGAAAGTACCTCTTTTTAGGTCTCAACTTCCAGACACTTTTACTTGTCTGTTTACAAAAGCTTTCTTGTGAACCATACCACAACATGACTGTCAGCTTAGAGTCTAAACATTGCTTATCATTAGTTGGATTTATGTTCACTCTCATTTACTTGATATTTGGTGCCCAGCTGCCTCCTTCTTTTGTTTTTTCCTCCCATGAACCATAGCTATGTTACCATTCATTTGATTGGATGACTTATATTCTTCCACTGCTCACATTCAGGAAACTACTGTTTTCTATTTCTCTCCCTCGTGTGATGGTCCCCTTCAAACATGCACCCAACCATGGGTGCTCCGTATTGCTCCCTCATGCCTCATTGCAATCTAGTCCTTTGCTTTTCCAACCCCTAACTAACTTTTCGTTATTTTAATTTTTGTGGTGTCCCTCTGGCCAAGACTCGGAATTGTCTGCTGCTCCCTCACCTCCACCCACTCCACATTGCTATTTCCCTATCTCCCCACCCGCTCTCCGTTGCTCTCTGTTGCTCTCTGTTGCTCTCTGAACCATTGGCAATCTTTTATGAATATTTATGTATTTTTTTGGAGAGCCTGGCAGCTGACATTGCTCTTAGACTGCTCTGCAAAAAATGTACGTTTTGTTGGTGCGTGTATGTGCATACATCAATCCCATGCCTTTGGAATTAGGTAGCAGCCAGCAGGGCCGCGTCATTGCATCTTTTTAACCTCCTTTTTTTTCAATGTGACAGCAATGAGCAGATGAAGCAATGCGCCACTGGAAAGTAATAGCTACTTGCTACTCAGTACTGATGTTGGCAGAATCTATGATTTTTTTCAGATAAGAAAGAGGGTTGGACTTTGGTTGCTGCTTGATGTGTGTTTGACCTGACATCCTTTGCATGGTTTCAACCTAACGTTTTTTCTTCAGGCCTCCTGTTTTTCCTGACTTTGTTTTTGCTGGCCTTAGGACTGCTAACCAGTGCTAAAGTGCGTCTGCACTCTCCTTTAAACATGTTGAAATGCCATGTACCCAATTAGCATATTTAAATTACTTGTAAGCACCTTGTAAAGTGCCACTTCTTGTGCCCAAGGCCTGTAAATTAAATGTTACTGGTGGGCCTGCAGCACTAATTGTACCACCTACTTAAGTAGCACTTTAAACATGTCTCACGTTGCCATTGCAGCCTGTGTGTGATGTCTTAAGCTGCCATTTCAACTTGGCAATGTATTTAAAAAGCAAGATGTGTACTTTTCAGTTTTACATGTCCTGGTAGTGAAAACTCTTAAATTTGTTTTTCACTACTGGAAGGCATACTTCTCCCATAGGATAACATTGGAATTATCTCATCACATTTTATAAGTGTAATTTCCAAATTGTAACAGGTAACCCTTTCGTGTTTGGTGTCTCTGAAATTGGAATTTAACATCCTAAGTTTTGGTGAAGTCGGATTTGAAGTTACAATTTTGAAAATTGCACTTTTAGAAAGTTGGCATTTTCTTGCTTTAGCCATTTAGTGCCTGCAGCCATTTTCTGTGTCGCATGACTGGGTATGGTTGATAGTTGGGCTTTGTGTATTCCTCCTCGACAGCCACACACACACAATGGAGAGCTTAGGTGTGACTGGATGGGCCATTATTGGCAGGGTGGGAGTGAGGAGCTGGGCCCAGCCCCACTACCACTTGAACAGGCTGTATCCTGTCTCCACACAAAGTGTGGCATACACCCTATAGTTAGTCTGGAGCCAGAGCAGGGAAAACGGGGCATCTGTGCACTTCAGAGCATGTGTCTAGAAGCTTCTCCCAACTTTAGATGCACAACTGGGTATACATATAGGACCACAGACACCATCTTTTTAGTACACTTCTGGACATGTGGATACTTTGCCAGGAAGAAGAACTGCTATGATGCTGAAAAGACTATCACTCTGTTGGACTGCTGCTCTGAAATACCTGCTGTCCTGCTGTCCTGCTGTGCTAACCTGCTGCCTCTTGCCTGGGTGAGATGGACTGGGCCTGCATTGCTTAGAACCCAGATTGACTCAATGGGCTAGTTGGCTGGTCTCCTGATCTGAAGTCTAAGGACATAACAGGATTCCAACAACCTTGCACCTGCACATGGATTCTGCCATCTGTAAGTCTACCTTGCAAGTGGTGTAACCCAATCCTGGTACCTTGGTAGCAGGCTTATGGTGCTTTGATAGCCTCTGTGGATCCAGTGGAACCAACACATCTCTTCTACTGTGTGGCTTAACCCTGAACAGAACCAATTCACCTCCACTGCTGCACAGATTGGACCCACAGCAAACACCTGCATTGACAACCCAGCCTGCATCTCCTTTGGAACTGCCACTGCTGTAGGCATCCTGGGCGCTCTTGCATCTCTTGTTAATGGTAGCCTCAACTACAGACTCTGCATCGCAGCCTGGCAGCTCTTTGTAACAGACGCATCACCCTGACTGAGCACCGCATCCTCGATGCCAAACTTTGCACCGCAAGCTCTGTCTATGGGAGCCTTGACGATGAATCTCAGCACTGAAACATAGCTTCTGCGGCATGACACATCTTCAACGTGGATCCTCGCAACACTCCACAAGCCAGGATTTAATGTATGTGTTCAGTGGGCCTAACTGGATTCTGTAGCCGGCCCGCACTCCATCGCAGTCTGCCTGAAATGGGACTTTGTCTCGGTCCAGCGAGACCAGATATCCACGTTGACGGTTTGTGGTTTTTTGTGCTATTTTCACTAGAATCTTTGCAATTGAATATCACTGGTTCTACAAATTGGATTTTTGTCGTTTTGGTCTTGTTTTATTTATTCAAGAACATTCTATTCTTTTAACTTGGTATGGGATCTTTTTAGTGTGGTGTTTCAACTTTATTACAGTTTGAAGTATTGCACAAATACTTTTCACATTGCCTTTAAGTTAAGCCTGACTGCTCGGTGTCAAGCTACCAGGGGTTTGAGCACAGGTTAATTTGGGGTTTACTTGTGCTTTACACTGACAACGATTGTGGTTGCTGCTTGACCAGGGCTCACACTCCAGGAAACAAACAACCCAATTTCTCAGTCTGCATGTGCTGGACTCCGTGAGGTCTTCTTTGCCCTGTGGGCACAAGCTGCAGCAGTGACATCACATTGGAGGACCTGCTAGATTACAACAGCATGTATACATACGGTTGAAACTGGGATTTTCTCACTATGGTCCTGGGCAGAGTTAATGGGGCTCCATTCATTTAAATAGCTGGAGGCAGATGTAAACAATTTAGGAGCGGGTGGCAACCATTGTCGGGCAGCACGAGGAGAAAGGGAGGCCATAGCCTAGAGGAGGAGTCCAAATAACTAATTTATTAAGCATACTCCCTGACGGAGAAAGTAGCATGTGCTTATGTTTTCATTTATTCAGTTGGGTGCTACATTTGGAAGGCTATAATATGGAGATGTAGCCGAGGCCACTCATTTTGATTGCACTCTGCACTGCAGTACTCTTTCTCCAAACATCATAGGCAGGAGGAAACTGGATCCACAATGGAAAGTTCCGTTGGATCTAGGTTCCGGCAGCTATTCCTGGGCTGGATCTTGGATCAGGCCAAATCAGGGAAACATGCTGAATTTGTCCTGTTGTCATTATCCAACATCGCAACACATTTAAGTAGTGCCCGCATGTTGACTGCATTCGCTTTGTCAATGTCCTAGTGACGGCATCTCTGCCCAATCTCTCTTTCATTTGACCCTTTTTTGTAAATTTTATTTAGAATCGAGAAAGAGATATCTTGCTCCAATTTTAAAAAGTTTTGGGCTACGCCAATGTCGTCCCGCTTTCCTGGTTCTTCAACTTCTTGAGTCTGATTTTTTAGCACTAAACATAGCCAGGTTTTTTACATTTTGTATTTGCCACAGAATGAACCTATAACGGAAGTTTGGCGCTTTTAATCTCTTGCTGTGTATTTTAACTGAATTGAATTTTAAGAAATAGTTCATTGTTTTTTCTTATTGATAAATGTATTAACATGCTGTGTATGTACTTTTATGGTTTTCTATAAATTGAAACCGAATAAAGTAAACAACAACAACAACAACAACTGCATTCTATGCTGTGTAGCAACTTGCAGGCAGCAATCAGTGGTGTAACATAGGCCCCCGTAGCCCCTGTTGTGTGTGGGGGGCCTGAGCTCCAGCAGGCCCCTCAGCACAGTCCCCTCGCCTGAGTGCTTCCGGATGACTCCAGAGGGGACTCCTCCATGTACTCTGCAAGGGGGCCCCTTTAAGTTTTGTTAGGCCACTGGCAGCAGGGGGGTTTCTTACTGTAACACCCTGCTGGATCCAAACGCAGGCCTGGCTTAAAAGGCCTTCTGCCATCCTTTTGGGAGCCTAACACCTAGACGCCAATGCAGAGTATCGCAACAAAGGCGTGCAGCTTGTTATCACTTCACAACAACTTAAGAGAGACTAGCTTGCACGATAAGAATGCAAGGTTGTCCATGTGACTGGGTAATTACACAAATATTGATTTAAAGGGCACCTACTACATTTTTTTATTATTTTTTTTCAAAGCACTACTCATCCTAGTTTAGGGTGTCAGAACAGAGCGCTTTACATCACACAGAGAGGCGCAACAAATGATAGATACAAGTGCGTAAATCAAAGTAAAGGAAATGTGACATAAGACAATGAGGGTTATGAGGTGGAGGAATCACATATCATCCATATGCTTGTAGACATTATATGTTGAGAGTGAGTGGTCGGGAGAAATACAAGATCAGGATGTAAAACGTAACACACTGATTGTGATTATCTGTATTAACAAGATTTGATTACTTTCCAGAGAAACCCTTCTTTGCAATCTTAGAATAATAACAAATTGAGAAAACAATCAATAAAGATCACAACCATCACTTGCAGTTTGCCTGCAGCTCCTTCATGGTTGTAGATAACTGTGCTATCTTAGAAGGCCTTCAACTTTTGAATTGGAGGTAACAAAATGATATCAATGTCAAAAGCAATAGCCTATTTGCCTATCTAAAACAAAAACAGATCTTTGATCTGCATGTTACATGATGTGCTTTGCAGCAGGCACATTAATACTCTATGCTACTTTATTAATCAAAACTGTGATTGGACAAAGCACAAAGCACATAACTCTCCCAGAACATGTAACTTACCACTATCATAATTCCCTCACAATTGCTGGGTACACAATTATGTCTGCAGCAGGTGTCTTAACCCTATAAGATATTTTAGAACGCAGCCTCTTTGTCACCAATTAAGTAATCTAGAACAGAGTTACTTTCACTATGTCCTTGCTGACAATTTCTTTGCAGCCGATTTTTATATAAACAAATGTATAAATTGACTGTCAGACTCTGCTTTTTTTAAGCACCACCCCTTGTGACTCCACCCTCTTTCCTTGGCCACACTTTTACCCCCAATGTATGGGTTCCAGGAGCACATTTTTCCTATTTCCAGGGCTGCCACCGCATCATCGCTTTTGAAATCCACCAGCCGCCACTGTTCCTAATACTATAATATGTCAGAGTCCTTTCGAGCAGACGTGAGGGCTGTCATGCGCATTAGCATCCAACCAGCAGGTGTACTAGCAGAAGAAGCTTTATTCTAAATCCTCTAGGGCCTCACCCACCTGTCCCCGCCTCCTTCATCTCCCTTGTGCGCGACGAGCATCTCTGCCATGCATAAGTATCTATGTTTATTTTTCTGATCCTCTGACTGGTTGATGGTGGTTGGGGACGGGAGGTGAATAAGGCTCTTCGAAGCTCCATGACTCGATGGCAAGGATCATCTCTCTCTAATCACTGTCAAGCGACAGTCAGCAGCAGTCTCAAGTGGGCTCAAAGTGCTCTTAGAGCGCGGGAAATTGCACGCAGTGGTGGGAAGTGCCAGGCCGCTCGGTTAAGGGCGGCCTGACGCAAGCTAATCGTCGGCAATCCACCTCACGGTTATGTACCAGTACATTCGAGCGCCGATTGTCCCCTCCCCCAGCCTCCCTGCAACCCTCCGTTCAGGCGGCCTATCCAACTGCCTAACCCGAGGCAGCATTATTTCATTTATGACTGGGCAGCTCCCCCTGCTGGCAGAAGACGAATGCCACAACTGGATGCTCATGGCATTAACCCCGTAGAGGCCAATTGGCATGTCCGTGAATTAAAATATGCGGAAAACAAACCACTCTCTCCGGTTAAAGTGGTGCAGATATTTAGCGTCCCGAGTTACAGGTGTTTTTTTTAATACACACGACGTCCTTGTTTCCGAGTCAGGGCATTGTAGAGGATGAGGCCATACCAGAGCTGCCGATTTTGAAATTGGGGCAGCAGATTCGAGTCCAGGCGTTGCCCCAACATCGTGTGATTCTGGGCAAATCACTTAATAATCACCCTCTATGTATATCCTACAAAATTATGTGTGGGTTAGGCAGTATGCAAGTGACATGGGATGAGATATCACACAGTGTGACATCGCAAGAGGCATTATAGGAAGTGGCGTCACAATCTATCACCTTACAGGAAGTGACATCACACGATATGACATCAGATTTTAAGACCACGCACATATGTTTAGCATGTCTATTGTGAGTACATTTGAGCGCATTACAATATTTAACTATTTACCCTTGGGTTGGTGCCAAAAAGCGATGCAACCCTGATGCAAAATCTGGGTCTCAACGTATTCAATTATTTTTTATAAACTCTGCCACAAAAAATTGGCAACAAGGAGAAATGTGGCAGCATATCTTTTCTGCTTAGTTGGTTGCAAAGTCTGCATTTTAAAATATATTATGGGGTTAAGGCACATACTGCAGAGATCTTCGTGTGCCCAGTAATTTGGAGGTTAATGTATTTGCTGGAGAGATTTGTTTTTTGTTTACACCCAGTTTTGAATCAAAGTAGCATTGATGGTTAAAATGTGTCCTGCAAAGAATATAATGCAACATGCAGATGACAGATATGTATTATATATGTATACATGTAAGTGGGTTACTGATTTTAACACAGAGATCATTTTGTTACTTGCAGTTCATAAATTGTAATCCTTCTAACTTACCACAATGAGCTATGAAGGACATGTGACTCTTACACTTTGTAACCTTCACTGTCTTATGGAATACATCCTGTACATTGATTACACACATATGATTTATTGTCAGTGTATAATGTGTACATGTAATGTAAAGCGTGCTGACACCTTGCATTGGGATCAGTAATGCTAGAAAATAAATTAAACCAATAAGTGGTATTTAAATTGTTATTTGGGTAAATACTGGGATAAACCAACACAACTGCATTCTTACTGTCCATGTATATCTCATACAAAGGGACTGAAACATTGTCAAAAGCATGCCTCTCTTAAGTACTTGTGAAGTAATAACAAGCTGTGTGTCATTGTTTCCCCTCCACTGCATTTGCATCTAGATGTGAGGATCCAGACAACTCCCAGCCAACTTGGACTATAGATGTGTACCTACATATGTGTATTGTTTTGTATAAACATGTATAATAATTATGATTTTAAATATATAGATATTCGTCAGTTGTGCTTAACAAATGTACATATTACTTATAATTATATTAGTCTATGTTTAACATGTATATAGACCACTGCATAAATAAGTAAATCTTTTATCATAACTTTTTACCTACAATTGCTTCACTATTGATTGACAAAAAAATAATAAAAATAAATAAATTAACGTAAAGTACAGCAACACTAGAAATCTGCGTTTATTAAATCAACTTAAATCAACATATATTACCTTCCTTATACATATATACTTTCAGTGTACTTATGTATTATTGTATTTATTACTTTGCTTCTAATTCAGCATCTCCAATGCACTACCCTATATCTCTGCTCATACCTCTCTCAATATATCCTCCCCTCCACTCTCTCACAATTCCCAAACCCCATTCTACTAACCCCATTCTACTACTATGGTCCCAAAAATAACCCTTTCTGTACTCTTCACTCCTCTACCCCTCCTGCATCATCTGATGCCTCTATTACTATTCAGATCTCCCAAACTAGCCTTTCTAAACCTTCCCTCTGACTCTTCCCCCTCCACCCCCCATTTACTCATCCCAATCCTCCTACTACTGTTATGGGCTAAAAAAAACTTTCTAGACCCCTCTCTCTTCTATCCCTCCACTATCCTTTCCAATACAATTAACAGACTAACATGTAAACCGCTCAAATGAATTTCATATTTTCCTATACTAATTCCCAACTAATCCTGTTTTGGGTTGCGAAGTAGCGTGCTACCTCCCGAAAAGCGCTTCAACACTTCATTAGGGGTAGCAAGCGCTATATAAATGCAAACTCTTCCCTCTTCTATCCCTCCACTATCCTTTTCAATCCAAATAACAGGGTAACATGTCCACCGCTTAAATTAATTTAATACTTCCATATACCAATTCATCACTAATCATTTTTGTGTACCAGAGTAGCGTGCTACTTGTCAAAAAAGCACTTTGGCGCCTCGTGAGGGGTAGTAAGCCCTATATAAAAGCAATTACAATTCCAACCACCCTTTAAATTAAGCCTTTGATTTGTGCCCAGCTGGAATTTAAAATAACAAAACCCCCTCGACTGCACGTTGCTGCTTGGAATTAAAGTAGACAACGTGCAGGAGCTTAGGAATGTGTCCCAGTGTCTGAAAATTACACTGGGAGGAGGACAGCATACTTCTATGAGGCTTAACGTCTTGGTAGGGTGGACGGCGTCCACCCTGTCAAAAGGGTGAGTAGACACCATCTACCCACATGTACCCATGACTTGTGACTTGTCCATCCAACTAAAAAAGAATAAATCTGACCTTATGAAATCTAAATTGTGCTCATGTAAAGTGCTCCAATGTCCTTGGGCCTAATCATCACTATATACATGTTTTTTGAATTAGGTATACAAAAACATAATTCTAAAACACAGTACCAATGACAACAGAGCAACAGGGCAACGTTTCATTTTAGTTCTATATATCTGTTGCAGTTTCCAGGCCTGTGGCTTTTCCAATATTGACTGTTTTCATATGGTGTTTCTTCTGATAACATCAGTAGAGAGCAAACACTAAACATATAAGATAATGTACTCTGTGATTATTATTGTTGGTCCATTTGGTGACCGTGCTGACAAAACCTTCTGGAGACAGGAAATATTCTATCGAGATAGGGCAGAAAGATGACCAGTGAGAGAAGGACCTTTCCTCACAGTGTGCTATGCCACTGGTTTGAATAGTGACTGCAATGATTCTAATAACATTTTGTAGAAGTTTATTACTGGAAACAGAAGGATTGCTAGTGATAAATGTTTTTACCATTCATTACTGCTGTTATTTAGGAACTGCACAAAATGTGTGATTGGTCATCACTGCCACAGATGACATCAGGATCCTATTGGACAATGGCGAAACCGCGGCCCTCATCCTCCTGTCAGTCACCTACGACACTGCCTGCCACTGCACCCTACGCACACGCCTCCACAACTCAAGAATCCGAGACAAAGCACTGGGCTGGACGACCTCCTTCCTCTCTGTCAGAACCCAGAGCGTCCGCCTCCCCCCTTTCCGATCGGAAGCTACCAATATCATCTGTGGCGTACCCCAAGGATCATCCCTCAGCCCTACATTGTTCAACATCTACATGGCACCACTCACCCATGTCGCCCGACTACACGACCTCAACACCATCTCCTACACCGACGACACCCAGCTGGTCCTCTCCCTCACCAAGGACCCCCTCCCCGCCTAAACCAACCTTCACGAAGGAATGAAAGCCGTCGACGAGTGGATGAAGAACAGCTGTCTGTAGCTAAACTCAGACAAGACGGAAGTCCTCATCCTTGGCGTGGGACGACTCTTGGTGACCGACCGCACTGGGAGCAGCACCAACACCCACTGACCACGCATGCAACCTAGGGTTCATCCTCGACTCAACACACTCCGTGACCAAGCACGTCAACGCCGTCTTGTCTTCCTCCTTCAACACCCTCTGCAAGCTCTGCAAGATCTACAGGTGGATCCCCACCGAAACAAGAAGAACAGTCACCTAGGCCCTCGTCAGCAGTAGGCTAGACTACGGTAATGCCCTCTATGCAGAAGCCTCGGCCAAACTCCTGAAACGACTACGACGCATACAAAACGCCTCAGCAAGCTTGAGCCTCAACACCCCTCGCCGCAGCCACAGCACACCACACCTGTTAAAAACTACACTGGCTTCCCGTCAACAAGAGGATCACCTTCAAGCTCCTCACCCACGCACACAAAGCACTCCACAACATCGGACCTACATACCTCAACAGCCGACTCACCTTCTACACCCGAACCGCCAGCTCCGCTCCGCCGACCTCGCCCTTGCCACTGTCCCCCACATCCGAACAGGGACCACCGGCGGTAGATCGTTCTCCCACCTCGCCGCCAAAACCTGGTACATCCTCCCCATCCTCCTAAGGCAGACTCAGGACCTACTTACCTTCAGGAGGCTACTCAAGACCTGGCTATTCGAGCAGTAGCAGCATCCCCCCTCCCCCTCCAGTGCATTGAGACCCTCACGGGTGAGTAGTGTGCTTTACAAATGTTTGATTGATTGATTTATTGAGAGATGTGTGTGCCTGAAGTCCACTTGGTCCCCACATGATCTGACAAGAGTGAGACAGGCCCTTTGGAGAATCTGAAATGGGACGATGGCTCTGGGGAACCTAATGCTAAGCACTCCACGGGGTGTGTGTATGCTATAGCGTTTTCAAAATATGCAAAAATATGCAAATATTGGGTGAAAAATACTTTTGAATAATTTGTGTTTTAATGATGTATAGAGTCGTAACCGATGAACTAATAAAGTTGCCCCTGAAATGAGTTACATTTGTCACTTAGAGCATATATAATGCTATGAATATTTTTGCCACATTTTCATGTAGGGATGCAATTAATATAAAATTGATGCAGTTTCTTGTGTTCTGTTCAACTTCTCCTGGTCCTTTCTCCCTACTAGACAGTGTCCCAATGCAAAGCCATCTCTCTCCTTGTTTTCCCAGAGCATCCATTGAATGACGTCAATATATTAGCAATTTAAATTTGTTCGAGAGCATGTGAATGAAGCTTTCATGATGTACCCAAAGTATATTTTTCAAGCACTTTCACAGGATCAGTCCGACTCAGGGAAACATGCTGACATTGTCCTGGTGTCATTTTCCAACACGGAAACATAGTTTAGTAGCTCCCACATGTTGTCTACATTCTATGCAGTGCAGTAACCTGCAGGCAGCAATCAGTGCCGTAACATAGGCCCCGCAGCCCCTGGCGGTGGGGGGTGAGTTTCAGTGGGTCCCCTCAGCATAGTATCCTGGCCTAAGAGCTCCTGACTGACTCCAGAGGGGAGATTCTCCATGTACTTTGCAAGGGGGCCCCTTCAAGTTTCGTAACACCACTGGGAGCAGGGGGGTTTCTTATTGCAACACCCTGCTGGGCCCCAAACAAAGACCTGGTTTAAAAGGCCATCAGACATCCTAAACAGGGGCGGCTCCTCCATTAGAGTGGAGGAGCGTCGCTCCACCAACTAAAATTTCCCAAAAGCCCCAGAGATGTCCCCAGAGATTGTCCCTTTGGCCGTCCGTCCGTCTTGCAACAGCCAGCCAGACATGCACACTTTGAAACCTCTCTAACCCAGCTGTCTAGAGACAACTTGGTTAGACCAAGCACGGGCCTCCAGTGCCCTCGCGAGCACTGAGTGAGGGTGCTTCCTCCAATCCTGGTTAACAGCATGAGAGTAGCACCAGGATTGGCTTTATGATTATGCATTTATCTGTATTTCTATATTGGGTTTTCATTGCTATCCATGCATTTCTCCTCTGTACCACATTTTTATTATCCTATAATAAATAATCGTTTTACCCTATTTTTTTTAACAAGAACTCAGTCCTTTATGCATCTAATATTTGATTTAATTTAACCCTGCTAAATTGATATTTACTTGACGAGGAGATTAGTCTCTAACCGCTAGATCAACTGAAGATTCTGGAGCTGAATTATTTTGGGAAATATTAGGGTTCACCTTTGACATACACATGCCATGGAAGAGTCCTGCCATATTGATCTTGAATTGATATAGAGGTAACCCACAAGCAAGTGGGCACTATGCACCAACAATGCCACAATCAGCTGGGACCCTGTCTGTCCTTGCAGCCCTAGCCTCTGTTGATTTCTTGAGGGGTCAAAAGAAGTTGTTGACATGCTCATAACAGCCCTACAGACCCTTCTCTGTCCTCCTGCCACACCCAGGGTCCTGCATCTGTACTCACTGAAAGGCTTACATGCAGTTCCTACATGGTCACTAAATCAGGCTGAAGCACTACGCTTGGTTAAGGGGGAACTGCACTTACAGTGGTCTTCACTGAACTGCACATACACGGGAAACATCCATAACAACGCGGGCATTACCCCGCACTGCTATTACAACGCTGCTATTACAACACAAGTCGTTACAACGACTTGCGCTGGAGGGCGCTGTTGGATAGGGAATAGTTTAATTTTCTATCCAGCACCTTCCCTACTGTCAACGTGGGCTGGAGTTGGAATAGAAAATTAAACTATTCCACTATCCAGCGCCCCCCAACGCACAACGACTTGCATTGTAAAAACGGCATTGTAATGGCATCCGGGGTAAAAGCCCGCGTTGTAATGCCGTACAACCCACGTACACAAACACACACACACACACACCTGGGAGAAGAAGCCTTTCCTTGCTGGACACTGCAGATTATGCAGCCTTCTGACTTTCTTAAGGTGGATAAGAACTACACCCTCTCCTGTGACCTTCAGACCACTGTATGGACTGGTTCTAAATATGAGGGCTATATTTTTTTGGGGGAGGGCAGTGCTAGGTTCTGCTTTGGATCCAATGAGGAGTCTGTATAGGGGTAAGCCCATTTTGGGGCCCCCACAGTTGCCCAGTTAAGCCACAAGATGATCTAGGAGAGATTGAATCAGAAGAGAACCTCTTCCCTAAATAGGATTGTATTCTTTTTGTGTAGTCTTTGTGTTACAGTGTTTTATTTTTTGCATACTCTGTGCCCTGTGTTCTGCGCAGATGTGTCTAGTCCGCCATGAGCTCAAGAACCCAAGAAGGTTTAAGTGGAGACAGACTATACATACCAGGGAACAAAATGTTGAGTCTAGTCACCATAAGAAGAATACAGTGAACCCATGAAGCACCATGAATAGAGGGCAAAACCTGTGGAGCTGTGGCTTGCCTTGGGGACCTCTTGCACTCTATTTATGGCTGTTACATGGAGCTGGGGGGGTATGACTTCCTCATTCCGCTCTTTGCCTGTCCTGTGCAGTGCCATCTTTTTACACATGGACCAGCCAGTCCATGCAACAGGTTTTGCCGTTTATACCCATGACCTGCCACAACCACCGTCACCCTAGGATGAGGACAGAGTCCCAGACACTGGGCAATGGCCTGAGCTTTAAAGCAGACACTGTCGACGGCAGTGGAAGAGTGGCACCAACTCCAGGAGATGGTTGACTCAAGTACCAAAAACAAATAATATCTGGGCCTGTGAGGAATTATAACATAATTCCCTATTATGTTATTCGAAATTCCCCAAATTACTTGAAGTTCCACATTTCGCAATTTTGAGCAGTTTGTGCTTATGAGAGACAAGTTTGTGCAGGAAAAAAAATCCCTCCAAGAAACTTTTTTTGCTCAACACCAGTTTCCTCCCAGTATCTTGTGAGCGTACATGTGAAAAAGTCACACGAGGTGCCAGCAACTCACGTTTCAACCTAAAAGCGTAATTTTATGAAACGTTTTAAATAATTTAAAGAAATTTCACAGCAATAATCAAGAATTGTCACCCACCCAGGGCTTTAAGTGGGATGAAAAAAACTGGGGGGTTTATCAAAGGGGCGTGGCCATTGTAATGGGCGTGGCGTTAAAACACACACTAAAAATCTGTGCTTAGCATACTGTGCCGCCTGACTTGTTTCTTGCTGTTTGCATCATGGCATCCAGATATGTGATACAACAAGTAACATCATACCTACAACAAGTAAGGACTATTGGCTTTGTCAATGGTTATTAGTTGCAGAAGATAAATAAGCTGCAACTATGGCTTGTATATAATATTGACAAAGCTTCCAATTAAAGCCTGGGTGACCCTATCACAATGCTCTTGCGTTTCAGAAAGAGAAGGGAAATGCAGAAAGAAAATGAATCTTTAAAGGATTTCCCTTCCTCCACAACGCTCACCTGGCGTGACACCATGCCGTAACGCCTCCACAAGTGAGAAGTGAGCAGCACACATCGATGTGCCTGCTGTCTCGAAACGGGTCTCTATCGGGCTTTGGTTTGCATCCTGGCACTTTTTTCCAGACTGCAGTGACAGCAAACTGCAGTCACTGCAATCTGGGGAAAAAACGGACCGCCTGGCCTGTGTCAGTGCTCAAAACAGAGCCCGATAGAGACCCGTTTCGAGGCCCCCTGAAAAAAACTGCCGGTGCTCAGACCCTTTGAGACCCGGCCCACTTAAAGCCCTGCACCCACCCTTATTATTAGCTCACCCCAGAGGCCTTTCTTATACGGAAACAAGATGGATAATAATTCAGACCCCATTGTGTGCAACTCCTGGCAGACAGGGCAGCACAGTATCTGTGAGGATTGAAACCATTGTGATCGGAGGCACTTGACTTCCCCTTTGTGGATGGAACTGTGCATGGGGCCAGTGTTTCCTGACATTGGTAATCATGTATGTAACTTTGACAATGGAGGAGGCGAGCACACTGGCTCGTCTACCTTAATCCTTGCCACAAAACACTCAGCAGCTGCCACTGTTATTGAGAAGGCTTTGAATCATGAGCAGTGATGGTCAATCACCAGGTACTTCCATGGGCCTGGTATCAATATATGAACCAAACCTCACAGTACTGGTCCATGGTCATGACACCACCATTCCACTTGAGCCCATTAGAGCAAGGTGCTAAACCATCAGGGAGAAGTCCGGCTTGTTCCCAGTCACTAAAGACGTGCACTGGGAGCAAAGGCCTTATATGCAAATAAATGGCATGGCAGGAGGATGAGGTCGAATTTTCTAACAAAAGGACCTATTCTAATATGGCTGAAGAGGTGGCCAATCAGATTGATAATGTTTCAGCAATCTGATGGACCATCTTTTCAAATAATAACAATAAAGTCATGGGTTAGGCCCATTCTGATTGGCCACCATTTCAACCAATCAGAGGTGCGTCATTTGTTAGACGCTGTTTGATTGGCTGCTAGTAGCCAGTTACCACTTACATGAACTTCGCAACCTGCACATGAATTGTGTACAGACTGGTAATTTGACAACAGTCTGTGAATGACTGCAACATTGCTATCTCTAGTTCACCTCCTTCTTTTGTCTATTTTAGGCAGAAGAGAAGCAGAACCCCTGAAAATGATAAATTTATGCAAAAAAGTGCTTTTTATTACAGGACAAAAAAATAAAATGTGCTCAGACTTAGGATCAATGTTCCTTCGAATTTTTTTCCACTGTGTGCAGAAGTGTAATGTTTCTGTGCGCTGCAGCCAAGGGTAACTTCAGCAAGAAAATGACCATTTGTTCAAATGCCACGTAAAGCTACCCAAATCAGTAACATTTGCCACTCTAAACTTGTTTTTACAAGTAAACCAAAAATGTGTATTTTTACAAACACGCACTCCTAAGACATAACCTGTTAAGTAGCACCTACATCCCATTTAGAAAAAACAGGAATCAGAAGGTTGAACCATTACAAAATGTTACTGTAGTAACGCACCTGAGAGCCTCTCTCAAGGCAGTAAGGGTGGTGGATGTTACAAGAGATGCTACATCTTACAAATGTTCCCTGTGTCTGTAACGGAGGCATAAATGAGCCATGGGAGCTTAAATAGTGGAAGCTGGTCTGGAGCATTTTTATATAGCACAGTGTGCGGACCTAATGTTGCTTCAAAGTGTGGAGTGCAGGTTGAGATATTTGGAAAAGGGGGACCAGAGTAGTAAAGTGAGAATTACAAGCCACAGCATGAACTAAGTTCAGGCGGGGGTGGATGACTCAGTAAAAAAAAAAAAGTTAAGAAAGAAAAATATGCATAAGATAGCCGTGCAACATAAAAGTAAAGGCAGCTGGACATTATTGAAAAAGAAGTATTGCATTTCTCAGAGCACCTAAATGCCAAGGTGTATTTTGCAGTTGACTAGATATTTGTTATATGGAAATCACAAAATGCCTGGATTTTTTAACCCCGGGCATAGTAGCACTACACATAGCTGCAAGTAGTATACGTTGAACTATGCATAGTACACAAACTGGCTGATGACACTGTGTACTTGTCTGCACAGTGCAATAATTGCAAATGGCAACTTGCACAGTTTCAGTTATGATAAAATAAGTATCTCTATCTTTATATGCTAAAGAGCATATAGTACTTTCGCAAAAGTGAAAGTGAAAAATTAGCAAGCAGCGAGAGAGGTGATGATTTTTGGATCCTCCCTAACCTAGGGAGAGAACCAAGCAGATGCCGTGAAAACAAAAAGCACATCTTGTTGAACAATTCGGTGGTGGACCTATCATCTTAGGACCACCCCAACCACAGTTATTGGCAAAAAAACAATCCCAACCAAAGGCCCTGCAAAGCATTATGGGACTAGATTAGCAGAGGGCAGTGAATATTATAGTATCCAATATCAAAATAATTCTACAAAGAGCTGCAGTTCAACTAGTCTTTACTAAATGTCCCTCACCAGTCAAATGCAAAAGCATTGAAATTATTCTTACATCAAGCTGCAGTTCCACTAGTCGTTACTAGATGTCCCTCACGAGTCAAATGCAAAAGCTTCATGAAAGGGTTTCAATGCTTTTTCCTAAGAGGATGGGATCACCACCAAAGTTCAACAAGATGTGCTTTTTGTTTACTCTCTTTGTTTTCAAGGCATCTGCTTGGTCCTCCCCCTAGGTTAGGGGGTCCTCAAAATCATCACCTTACTCATTGCCTAATATTTTCATTCCAAAATTCACTTTTGTGAATTGGTTAAATGCTTTTTAGCATGTAAAATTGCTTTATTAAAGCATTTGTGGATGTTGTTGATTTAGCTGCTACGCTACGTGATTAAGCACAGTTTTTGTACTGTGCTACGTGCAATTTGCGGAGTGCGCTTTAGTACAAACTACGGGCCATATTATCAAGAAAGGGCGATACATTATCGCCGCTTTTATCGGCAGGAAACTGACGCTAAAGCGGCGATAATGGGCTTGATAATATGCCCTTGTGAATTCCCATAGAAGCCCAGGTTCTGGTGTTAACCTGGGCTTCTATGGGAATTCACAAGGGCATATTATCAAGCCCATTATCGAAGCTTTAGCTGCAGTTTTTGCCAAATAAAGCGGCGACAATGTATTGCCCTTTCTTGATAATATGGCCCTACGTTCTGTTAGCGAGTTTAGCATAGCTGCTAAGACATAAAGTTTTGTGATGAGAAAGGCGTGCATCAACATAGCCCTGCACAGTAAACGTGACACAAAATAGAAGTGTAATTGAGTAAAAAATTATGCAAAACTTCAGAAGCGTTGCCATAGAATCAGCCTGATGGTTCTCTGCCCAATAATGAAGGCTATCTGTTGCTGCCGAATCCAACGCTCACCCGTTGGACTGCCCTTTGCTGCTCCTGCAATCAGATTCCCTCTCCCTCAGCACAGACAGAATAGCTGCTCTCTTCAGTACAGTTCCCTCAGCCCTCTCACTATCGCTAATCATTTGTAGCATGAGCTTTCCGTCTGTGTTTGCTTCAACTATTAGTCAAGAATTGCTATGGCAGCCCTAGAACAATGAGAGAAGAAATATAAGGGGAATTCACATTTAAATATGTTTTAGAGCTGCATTAGTAACCCAAGGCTAATAGTTGACGTAAGCAATGACAGAAAGGTAATGTGAAATAAGTCGAGAAAAACATGACATTTAAATCCATGGCTCCAATGCAATATGGGGCTGGATATACAAAACTGTTTCTAAATAAAATGATCCTGAGTTCAGTAATATACCTGAGACAGCAAGTATTTGCTGATAGACCGTGATTGATGAAACACACTCTCCTGCAGAATGCCACCCCCAAACCTTGATAAAAACAGAACAAGGGATCAGGTGTCCGTGACCCTGCCAGCATCTAAAGCACCAAGGAAGAAGAAAACAAATCTTTGCAATTGCATGGCGTCTGTCCCCTTTCACTGTGATCAACTCCCCTCTACAGGCCTCCCATTGAACACCCGCTGTTCATCCTGCTCTGCTGCAAGGAGAGTGGCCATACAACGGTTTTACGTTCTGGCATGATGCAAGCAGTGACCTGGCAATGACGTACGCATGCAGCACTAGTGTCTGAGCGCTGAGGAAAGGCAGGGTGTGCGCGTTCACAAGCACGCTCCCTGTGGGGAACACTGCTTAGGAGTCTTGGCATCCCAGTGCCTCCCATATTGTAGAAAAATTGTATTGGAGGGAAATCTCCTCACCATAGGGTAATGATCCCGTAAAGTCCACCCACAACACTGCCATCAACTTCCCATAGATAGGAGACATTGGCTGGAAAACTGCCATTTTCTTCAGGATCATCCCACATTTGTTTGCCTTTTTGCTGAACTCTATTTCGCTTGCTCTAGAAGTCTGTGCACTTTATCTCTTCATAACAGTGGTAAAGTGCGTGTGCTCCTCCTTTCAAAATGGTATATTTGGTGTACTTCTGATTGGCATTTTTTAATTACCTATAAGTCTCGAGTATATGATATAAAGGTGTACCCAGGGCCTGTAAGTTAAATGTAACAAGTGGACTACAGCACCCATTGTGGCATTCACTACAGTGATAATGTAAGAGAGGATGTGGCGTAGAGGCCAGAGCTGTCAACTTTGGAGCTGGGGGACAAGGTTCCAGTCTCTGCATCGGCTTAACATTATGTGATTCTGGGCAAATCACTTAATCTCCCCTGGCCTACAAAAGAAAATGAATGTGTCCTTGTGAAATGTAACTGATGCTCATGTAAAGTGTTCCAATACCTTCAGGTCAAGTTTGTGATGTATAAACTTAAAAAAAAAAACATGACTGCAGACCTGCCACTAGTATCCTGGCTAGGCAGGTTTAAACTGCAATTTTGACAAGACCAAATAACCCATTTATATAGGCCTAAACTTTCCTGTTTAAAATGTATACATTAACGCCATAGTCAGGGTACATGGTATTTGAAAGTAGAGCAGGTAAAAGTTTCATGTTAAACATGTCAATACAATGAAATGCCCTCCAAGCTATTTTCACTGTGGCAGGTTTGGCTGTTCAATAGGAAAACACTGGGATACAATATTAAATACTAATCCTGTATCTCAGGAATGGAACTAACTAGCAAATTAATGGAACAATTATTTTTAATTGTTGTTAAAAATCCAATTTATTGTCGGAGTCTAATTTGTTTTAAATATTAGTAACAAACTTATGAGCCTGAAATTCCTGAAAGGTAATTCTGCATTTTGCTCTCCAGTTTTTGCCAGTTAGTAATTATCATTTCAATAGGCGTGATTAAGGTAGGAACTTGCTTCTAGGACAGAGACTAAAGTCTCTCTGTGCCGATTGTGTGGAGGGACAGGTCGGGCGCCATCTTGGTAGTCCCGGACCCCTACTGGACCGGAGTTAGCGCTCCAGCTCGGGGAGGGGCTTGTGTGTCAAATAAAGATGCCTCCTAGGACGCGCAGCGGTCGCGCGCAGCGGCGCGCCGTCTGCGCGCCGAAGGAGCGCCAAAGGAGGGCCCGTCTGTGCCCGTCCGTGCTTCGGACGGGCCTAGGGCCTGCCATTCTGCTCGGCGACCCCCGAGGAGGGTCTTATCAGAGTCACGCAAGTACTCGCGCCTCGATCTCTGGAAACTTGCCCCCCCCGTCAAGGGTTCGCCGTGTATACGTGCGGGTCCTGACTGCGCTCTGGCCATTTGCCCTACCTGTGGTTTCTCTCCCCAACCATTCCCCCCCCCCACGCTTAAACTGTAACGCCACGATTACCAACATTAGGGCGGGTCTGATAAATGCTAGGTCTGCGGTGAAGCATGCCGCTGAGATCTTTGAACTTCTGGTGGGTGGTCAGCTGGAGTTGCTATTCCTCACGGAGACATGGATGACCAGCACCTCCGCTCCCAGCGTGGAATTGGCTGTCCCCAGGGGGTTTAAGATCGCTAGAGTAGATCGACCCTCAGGCAGAGGAGGTGGACTTGCAGTTGTTTTTAAAGAGGGGTGGAGCTTTGCCTCTGAGCCTCCGGTTGTAGGTGCAGGGGGTGAGGTTCTTCACTTCTCTATCGTAACTTCCCCCCATTTTACCTTGGGCGGATCCTTGATCTACAGACCCCCGGGTCAGGCCACTCACTTCTTGGACTCCCTAGAAGAATATATAGTGCCGCGGGCCTTAGGCTTTCCTAAGTTTCTTTTGGTCGGCGACCTAAATATTCATATGGATGTTCCTGACTCGCCTGATGCCCGCAGGCTTGGTGAAATTTTCGAGCTCGCTCAGCTTAAACAATGGGTGACCGCTCCGACGCATTCGGGTGGTCATCTGCTTGATCTGGTGTGCTCCAATTTCCCTATTCAGTCTGTGGTCACTGAAAAAACAACCTGGTCCGACCATGATCTGGTTAGGTTTATGTGGGAGATGGAAGAGTCTAGTCCTCCACCTCTTTTATGTTATTCCCAAAAAATTAACCTACCTGTGTTCAGACAGGCTCTGTCTAAAACCCGTCCAAATTCTAGGACAATTTTGGACGATGCGGTTGGTGAGTTTAATGAGTGGATACGGCAGGCGGCTGCTGTCTCCACTAAGCAAACCACGCTGGCCAGAGCCAGACGCGCTCCTTCTCAACCTTGGTTCTCCCCTGAACTGAGGGAAATCAAGCTGGGGTGCAAAAAATTTGAAAGAGCGTGGAGACGTGCATATAGCTCTGAGGCTAAATCCGCCCTACGGCTTGCCCAAAAAGATTATTATGCAGCCATCAAGGTAGCTAAGGGGAACTATTATGCGGGGCGAATTGCCAAGCCAGATAACAATGGCAGGGAGATCTTTGCCATTGTTAAAAGCTTTGTTGCACCTGTCGCTGAGGCTGTCTCCCTTTTGCCCTCGGCGCAATGGTGCGAAGAGCTGTCAACTTTTTTTTCTACTAAAATAGCAAGGATCCAGCAGGACCTTTTAGCTGCTCTCCCCAGTGACAGCTCTGCAGATGGCCCGCACCCCGCTCTCTGCCCATGCTCTGGACAGCAACTTACTAACTTTGTGCAGATTGCGGAGGATGCTGTTCTCCCCCTCCTTCAGTCCCTAAAATCTGGCTCTCCAACTGACCCGTGTCTGGCCCGGGTGCTTTCGGAAGTGGCGGATATAGTCTGTGCTGAGACCACGCAGATAGTGAACCTCTCCCTGGTCACGGGCGAGGTTCCTCCTGTCTGGAAACGGGCCAAACTTCTGCCACTCTTGAAGAAACCTGGACTGGACGTGGCGACTCCCGGGAATTATCGCCCGATTTCCCTTCTACCGGCACTTACAAAAATTTGTGAGAAGGTAGTACTTCAACAATTGGAGAGCTTTGCTGAAATCTCTAACGCCCTCCATCCCGCCCAATCGGGCTTCAGGGCTGCTTACAGCACCGAGACGGCCCTGGTGGAGATGACCGAGGCTATCCGGGACTGTTTAGACGGAGGTGGCAGAGCGGTCCTAATTTTATTGGACCTCTCTGCCGCGTTCGATACCGTCCCTCATGAGCTCCTCCTCGGCCGGCTGTCGGCTATAGGCATTGGGGGGGTTGTCCTAGATTGGTTGTCCTCTTTTCTATCTGATAGGACCCAGCAGGTTTGGCTGCCTCCCCATGCCTCTGAGCCCAAACCTCTGCTCACAGGTGTCCCGCAGGGGTCAACTCTTAGCCCCTTACTGTTCAATGTTTACATCACTCCCCTGGTTTATCTAGCGGAACAGTTTGGGGCTAAGATCATAGGGTATGCTGACGATACCCAACTGCTGTTCACCTGGCCGGATGCCGACCTGGATACATCTACGGTCCACCTGTGTTTGTCCTCTGTATTTCGCTGGTTAACGCAGGCCCAGCTGAAGTGTAATGAGGACAAATCGGAGGTGCTCTTTTATGGCTCTTTTCCCCCCTCGTTCAGGAGCTCATTGTGGCCCTCTAACATTCCTGGCCCGAAGGAGATGGGGAGACCTGCCAAAAATCTTGGCATCTGGTTCGCAGAGGACCTTAGATTTGAGCATCATATTAAAAAGCTTACAGGCACCTGCTTTGCCACTTTGAGAATGCTTCGCAAATTCTTCCCCCTGCTACCCAGGGATGCGAGGGAGTCGGTTGCTCGGGCGCTCATATTGGCTAGGTTGGATTATGCCAATGCACTGTTTAGTGGCATCCCTGCCTATCTGGTGCAGCGCCTGCAAATTATTCAGAATGCGGCTGTCCGTCTATTATTTAACATACCTAGATGGAAGAGCGTTCGCGCGGAGATGCGCACGCTCCATTGGCTTCCTGTTAGACAGCGTATTGTGTTTAAATCTCTGGTGCTGGCGTTTCGGGCAACTCATGATCAAGGCCCCCTGTATTTGAGAAAGAGATTCACCAGCTATGTCCCTGCACGTACCCTGAGGTCCTCTACTCTGTTTAAATTGTCCCTTCCGCGCTTTAAACGTGCCAGACTTGGTGGCCAGTCGATTTCTGTGATTGTGGCCCAGGCCTGGAACGCTCTCCCTTTCCATCTGCGTTCCATGCCAACAGTGGCTGCATTAAAAAAACACCTGAAAACTCACCTTTTCAAGAGCACAACATGATGTGTTTCTCTTTCTCTGTGTTCTGCTGCCTGTTTTGTTTTCCCTCTTTCGCGCCAGGATACTCCCCAGTAATGGAGCGCGTTATAAAATGGTTTAATACTAATACTAATACTAAAGGTCTTCAGTGTGGGAAGGTGTTGTTGTGCCATTCAGCCTATAAGCTGGGCCCAAACACTTGAATAACTTGAAACATCCATACCCTGTCACAAGCAGATGTAGTTAGCAGCCAAGCCTGCAGCTTTTTGTTGTCTCCCAAGCCATTCAGGACCATATCACATGGGCCTTTTTGACATTACAGTGTCATAGTGTGCTTGACAAGTCTGCTTGTTTGGGTCATACTTCAAAGAAGGGAAATAGATTGCCAAAACAGTTTGGTGAATCCACTGCCTGGTTGCTGATAAGCTCAGCTTTGTTATACTAAACTCCTGTCTTTGAGGTTGTTGTGGGTACAGGGACTGCCTAAAACTGGACTTTAGTGTTAGATGTCGAAGGAAATTAGGACAACTATAGCACACTCCCCATCCGCACACCACCAGCTCTAGGAGCCCAAATTTAGTGTAGCAGAAGACTTCAGTCATCTTCAAAATAACCATTGTGGGTATAGTTAGCCCCAGGAACGTTACCCCATCGACAAGGTTCCCAGGGTAATTTTTACTCACAAACGTATGCCTGACATAAATGTGGCACCTCCAGGCACCCACTTCAGAGCACTCCTGGACCTGTGGATGATCAGAAGAGGACTAAACCTGCTATTTAAGATGAGAAGAACCTAGAAGACTTGCCCTGCTCTTCCTCTTTTACCTAAGACAAAGAAGAGGACTAAATCTGCTATTTAAGAAGAGAAGAGCCTAGAAGACTGGACATGCTCCTCCTCTTGTACCCAGGACAAAGAAGTCGACCTCAAGGGCCATAAGGCTGACCTGTTCAGACTACATGGACACAGAAAGCTACAAGATGAATTATCCTGCAAGTGCCCTGCTGACTAGTAGCAACTGGATGCTCCTGTTGATCTTTGCCTGCCACTCTGTGAGTCTCTATGTGCCTCCCTTGAGGTCCTGGAGGGCTTTTGAAGTGTAATCCTTTGGTGGATTGGGACTTAAAGGACTAAAGTCGGAAGGTAAAATCTTTGATCAGGGCGTACCTGGTTAGTGTATCCAACTTGTGCTGCACAGCTGTCACCACAATGTGTGCCTAGGTCCTGTTCTACTTCTTGGCACTATATCTACTTAGAACTTTAAAAATACATATCTCCGGATCCCCTTATTGGGTTTTTGTCATTTTGCTGTTATTTTGTTTACATTTTACTCTATCTTTCTACTTATTTTGGAACTCTTATTGTTTTGAAATTTGACTTTATCACTGTTTTTGTACTGCCAAAATACTATACACATTGTTGCTACATTTAGTCTGTCTGCTCTGTGCCATAGCTATCAGGGGTTGTGCTCAGGTTAATTTAGTGACTTTAGGTGTTCAGCCGTATACAGATAACGATTATTCCTTGAGGTGGGTATCTACTCCCCTAAATTAATAACCCAATTTCCTGCAGAAATGTTCCAGCAAAGGACACAGGGATTAGAAATTAGGGTAGTCCAGATGCCCCAAGTGAGCAATATTTCATGGTACCCATGTGTCATCTCTATAAACAATACCTCTTGGATTTGTATGGCTAGTAGGGCTACTATGAATAAAGATTCCAGAGAGAGTGTTATGCTCATTTGAATAATACTAATATACCTCTATAGTGCTTTGTTATTATTTGGTCCTTTGCATAGTGAGTGAGTTTAACCACTGGCTATATCCAGGTAGTCTGAGAGGTCCTCCTGCACTGGAAAGGAATTTATAATGTACTGACAACTTGTGAAACTGCTACTCATGCCCTCTAGATGAAACCTTGCAAGAAAGGAGTTATACTCACTGGTATCCTGAGTTGTCCTCGTTGGTAGGGAAACCATGCAGTACCGGACTGTCACAAATCTAGTGTATGTACTTTGTTGAGTTAATGATGGAGTAAATGCTGCATATAACTAAAATCCAGCAAGACCGTCAAGCGGGAATTTCGGTTATTTTTTTGTTATTTGGCATTTTATTTTCCAACATATTATTGAAAACTACTTGGGCAAACCCAGAAACAAGCTCTCATGGAATGGAAAACACAATAGTGATGCTCTCTCACAATGGAATGCATGTCAAAAATACTTCCATGATGGGATCCACATTTTGAACACGCATGAAATCAGCTACACAGTGGCGCAAACTACTTTTTTGGGTGGAACAGTGTCCTGATCCGAACTACAATTTTATCATTGACTAGAGGAGACTCACAATTGGCACTTCCAATAGATATACAATGGAGGGACACTGACAATGGGAAGCACACTGTGGGCACCTCTTACTGATCTTCTCAGCCTCACCAAGATACACTTCCACATGTATGCAGACGACACCCAAATATACATAAAGATACACTCACTGGAGGGCATCAAATTGCTCAACACCACACTACAAAAAACCCAAACGTGGCTGGCCGAAAACAATCTGAAACTTAACTCCCTCAAAACGGAATTCCTTTTAAGCACCCCCCCAAACAAAACTCACACTATCCTGGACTGTATGAAGCACCTAACAGCTCTCAATGGAGAACCGCTCATAGTAGACTCTGTGAAAGCTCTAGGGGTAACACTAAACAGTAACTTAAAGATGCAGAAACACATTAGCCTCTCAACAAAAGGAGCCAACTTCCACCTTAAGACCCTGTGAAAACTGAAACCCTTTTTGCCTACACACGATTTCAAACAAGGAGTTCAAGCCCTAGTAATTGCCTGTGCGGAATATGGAGCAGTAACACTATGCGGCCTCCTAAGGTCATCGACAGCCCCGCTAAGAGCCACGATCAACTCAGCTGCAAGACTCATCACAGGTTCTAAGAGAAACGCTCACATTTCCCCTGACCTGAGAGCCCTCACCTGGCTACCGTTCGAAGCCAGAATTCAGCTAATAATCGCTTGTATGACACACAAGGCCCTCTACCACAACGCCCCACAATACATAGTTCAGAAACTGGTGCTCTCTGCGGGTAGCAGAGCCTCTAGGAGTGTCAAAACTCTTCTCCTACAACCTCAACATTTGCCAAGAATTTTTTTTATAACCAGTCCTTTTCTGGTATGGCTCTGAGGATATGGAACGCCTTACCAAGTGAAACAAGAATTAACCCTTCCTCTGCCTTCTTCAAAGGAGAAGTGAAAGCTATCCTCATGGCTAAATTCATGTGAACTCTATATATGTTCATTTTATTTGTTTTCTTTATTGCTGTTCTTTGTAGACTATTTCTTGCCTATTAATTATGACCTGTAAAGCGCTCTGATACTCGCAAGAGTCTTGTTCGCGCTATTTAAAACCTTCAAAAGAAAAAAAACACCCTCTAATAGCAAACACAAATGTCCCGCAAATGCACACCCCAGGACATTGTATGAGGTGCACCTGAGAGGTCGCCCTCCCTAGGACCATGATGCACTTGTTAGTATAAACGCATACTAACACTACTTACGCACGTGTAGTACAGCGACCAGAATGTAGTGAAGAAGCAGAGGAAGCTCAAATTCTAAAAATATAAATCCTACCAGAAGTCAGATGACATAGTTCAATGAGCCGACAACCCTGGCATGAGTAGAAACAGCTACACCAAGAAAACGGGTCTTCAGCACAACGCAATTTTGAAATATTGGTGAGTGGTGCCTTCTTTTTACCTACTCCCGCTCGTCGCCAACTTTATGTAGTGAAGAGGCAGACAGCTGTGGATCCAATAAGTAGATTAATTACAAGAAAACAAGACACCTGAAACAACCACCAACAGGAGCAGACAGCAAAGCAACCGTCTAATCCAGCACCGTGTACAAACTCCGCAAGGTTCCCCTCATGAGAGCCCTACATTCTAACATTACATGTTTAGATTCTAGTAGAATTACATACTAACATTCTTCTATGACTTACATTGGAAGACTACACAGAGCACATGACTTTACAGCAATGAGCTCATAGTTTCATCCACGAGTCTCGAGACCGGTAGGGATAAGTATTTCGCTTCCCACTCCCTATATTGTAAAAACGTAAACTGACACTTCTTCCATAGGTATGCTACAGCGCCCAGAGCACATCACTTTACAGCAATAAGCTCACAATTTAGGCTCACGGTTTAATCCCCGAGTCTTCACACCAGTAGGGGTGAGTAGCTCACTTCCCACTCCCCATATATTATAAATGCAAACTAACACTACTTACACACTTATACTACAGCGGCAAGTGTCCTATAGCGCCCATAGCCCATCACTTTACAGCAATCAGCTAGTTTTCATCCCCAACTCTTCACACCCGTAGGCATAACTACTTCACTTCCCGCTTCCGGTATACTATCAACACACAGTAGCGGTCAGTAGTTCGCTTCCCACTCCCTGTATGGTATAAACGCCTACTAACACTATTTGCACACCTATGCTACAAACACCAGACCACATCACTTTACAGCAATGACCTCATGGTTTAGACTCTCCGTTTTATACCCGAGTGTAGCACAATATCATATAAGCACCATGCCGCTCTGAGCAACACCGCACATTCAGACCGGTAACAGTGATAACTACCTACTGGTGACTGCCAGTAGGTAATCAAGAACAAATAACAATACTTCCTTGATTCTTTTAGCTTTCAAAACTTCTCTCTCTTACTGTCTTTCTACTTTTCCATATAAACAGTTTTTTTAATATACAAGTACACGTCTAAGTCAGAAATGCAACTTATTCTATCAACACACTTTCTAGAACATTCTACAACACGTGGAGGTTAAAAGTTCATAAATTTTTTAAAAACTGATAATATTTTTTAGCAACATTTTCTCGAACATTTAACGGCATGTGCAGGTTCAAAGTTCACAATTGTTTTAAGTTTGAACAGTGCCTTCCAAATATAATTAGCAGGTGTGGTTGAATTGAGCAAATGTTATCCTATAATATGCACTCCACGTGCAAACTGCTTTTTCTTAACCAATCACAAAGATACTTTTCCACAAAACGAATGTACACCCTACTTTTAAAAAACAATGCTTTTCATCTCCCAATCAGGTATCGTTTTGTATGCAAAAAGAAACTGGTTCCCCATCTTTAAACATCTCTCTAATTCTATGAAGGAACTGCATGAGCTACAGACATCTTTCCATACCTTCCAGCCATACCTTCAAAATGCTAGTGTGGATCATAGGACATAGAAATGTTTTCTGGTGCAAGAGGTATGCAGAACAGAGACATATTGACTTAGACATAGGTTTACAAAATGTGGACATTAAATGGTTTGGACAGAGAGGATTGAAGTGGCACCAATTGTTGCATTTGGTAAAAACCTGTTTGCATCTCCAACACCCTGACCTCATGATTGTGCACTGTAGTGGAAATGACCTAGGCACATATCTTGGGTAGGTTTGGAAATGCTTATGAAGGACACCTTTTGACAATTGATGTTACTTTTGCCTCAAATAGTCTTTTTATATTCCAATATATGCCAAAGACAGAAGTGGAAATGGTCCAAACAATTTTGTCCTCAGATTGAAAAATCTCATAAAAAAGTAAACAAAGCTTTATCTGCATACCTCAGAGACCACAAAATGGGCGCCATCTACTACAACATACGTTTTGATATGGCGGATTTATTTTATTTTATTTTCAAAGTTTTATATAGCGCGAACAAGATCTTTGCAGATATCAGAGCGCTTTACAGAAAACAAGAGCTGGGGGAAACAAGAGGGTGATTAAACAAACTATTGGGTACAATATAGTAGTCGGTAGTAAGTGAATAGCAAAATAAGATGGCAATCAGATAAAAACATAATACAGAAAGACAATCAGAAAACATTAATACAAGAATGGTGCAGAGTCTTCGATCCAAGAAAAATAGAGTTCAGGTGAATTTAGCCATAAGGATGGCTTTTACCTCTTTCTTAAAAAATGCAGTGGAGGAGATAAGCCTGGTTTCAGGAGGGGGTGCATTCCAGATCCTGGGTGCCATTCCAGAGAAGGAGCGTTTGCATGTTTTTTCCTTCCGGAATCTTCGAGGTTTCAGGAGGAGATTTTTTGTGCTTCTATTGGATCTCGAGCCTCCTGATATAGTCAGCTTTTGAGTGAGGTAGTCGGGTGACTTGTGGTGTACAGCCAAGTATGTCATACAGGCAATTTTCAGCTGTATTCTGGCTTCAAACGGCAGCCAGTTCAGGGGCTTTAAGTCAGGGGATATATGCGAATGTTTCCTTGATCCAGTGATAAGTCTCGCTGCAGCGTTCAAGGAGGCTCTTAGGGGTGCGGTTGTTGATAGGGGGAGTCCGCTGAGAGCCACAATTCCGTAGTCTATGCGTGGGATGACTAGGGATTGTACAGCAGTTTGGAAGTCCTTAGCTGGGAGGAAGGGTTTTAGTTTCCTCAAAGTGTTGATTTGGAAATTTGCTCCTTTGGTTGCTTTGCTAATGTGCTGCTGCATGTTGAGATTGGCGTCAAGTGTGATGCCTAAGGATTTCGCGGAGTCCACGATGGTGGGTTGGACATTGAGTGCAGTTAGGTGCTTGAGCCAGGTTTGGGTGATGGAGATTTTCGCAGGAGGTAAGATCAGAAGGAACTCAGTTTTCAGAGCATTTAGTTTGAGGTGGTTGTCGGCCAACCATGATTGGGTGTTTCTGAGCGTGGAGTTCAGAAGTTTGATGTCTTCCGGGGATTGTAGTTTGAGGTAGAGTTGAGTGTCATCGGCGTACATGTGAAAGTGCACATTAGATGCTTGAAGCAAGGTGGTGAGTGGTTCCATGACTAGGTTGAACAATGTGGGGGAAAGAGAAGATCCTTGTGGAACGCCTAATGTTACAGGCACAGGCGAGGACAACCCGTTGTTGAACTTGAACTTCTGAGACCGGTTATGTAGGAAGGAAGTGAACCATTTGAGAACAGTTCTGGATAAACCCATTCTGGTGTTTAAGAGCTCCAGCAGATTGTGGTAAATAAATAATTAATTACCGGTACTATTTTTGAATATATTAACAATAACAGATAGCTCAATAAATAAGAGGCAGGATCCGATGTATCCGAGTTGAACAGGTTTTATTCAGGCAAAAGGGAAGGGACTGGAACGGGACAGCCTGAAATAAAATAGGAAGGAAGGCAGCTTCACCATTTCATTAACAGTGCAGTGTATATATAGTAAGACATTTCAAATACATTACATACAGTAGGCGTAACTTGTGACAAGCGTAAGATAAGAACACATGGGCGGAAACAGAAGGCGTGTACAGGGCGTGCACTGAGACATGTGATGTGAAACGTCATAGAAATGTCATGAGTGGGCGGAAACATGGAGGGGGCTACCTGAGAGCAGCTGGGACCTTTAACCTAGTGGTGCGCGCAAACGGGCAATGGCGTGTTACTAGGGAGAACTGGGGGCTATGACTTCTGCACTAGAAGAGGAGACTAAAGTCTGCGGTGTCAGGACGACATGTACCTATAGCATATCTGGTATCTGGTGTTTGGAGTACATGTTGATAGAATCTAAAAGTTATCAGGGCAAAGGCTACTTGACACTAAGGCTGGTGCATGCATATATTCTACATGTATTGCGTGTGCTAGGAATATTCTATGAATATTAATACAGTATTTCTCTTACTTGGAGACAGAAAGACTAGACTATAGCTGAACTGTTTATGCGGTTCAGTAGCTTAGGAATGCAGAGAAGGAAAGCTGGACTGATAACTGGAAGCATAACATATTCTTGGCAGACAGGCAGGCAGAGCCAGGCCGGGTACCGCGCTGCGAGGCAGGAAGTAAGTGAAGGGTCAGGGATGCAGGTGGGGGCTGCATCGCTCCTCAGAGTGGGTTCAGGAGACTGGAGCTTGAATCTGGTGTCCGGGCCCTTTGAGGCCTAGAAACGGGGACAATGTGGTGAATTAACGTGCACACTGTAAAAACGTGGCAACATAGGCCTAATACTCGTTGCTTTCACGAGAACTGGATACTGGCATACTAGAGTTGGACACAACCATAATTGCGTCTTTAATCGATCAGAAGGGGATATATGCATATCGATCATGCACATATAACATAGGATGGGGAACACGTAGGCACATATAACAAGGCAAAATTCAATTTTCCTCATTCCCTCCTTGTGACCTACGTTTCCATCAGGAAACATCAATATTCATGATACCATCTATCTGTTCATATAGCATCATTTGCTCGTCTCGAATTGTCTTGGAACGGGACTTAGGACTAGGAATACAAGAGGTAGCACACAAGCCGCAAATCGCAGGGCCACATTGTAAACAGAGGCAGCAACTGAATATGATCATTACTGCTATACCTAGGAATGACAATACTTTCCATCCCCAGGCAGATATTATACTCCAGAGCCAACCGGACCATGTCCAGGTGCCTGGATTCTGGTGTAACTGATGGGCAATTTTATGAAGTCTCGTTATAGCTGAATAAACAGACGGCGCGTTATTAGGAATGAAAATGCAGCAACTAGATCCGATGACTCTACAAGCTCCTCCTCTATCGGCCAGTATGACGTCAAGAACGAGACGATTTCGGAGCACGACAAATCTAATGGCAGATTGCTCTTCGGTTAAATTACCTAGAGCGGAAGTAGTCTCATTCACTACTGCTTCAAGGGTTCTGGTTAGCCTACGTATTAACTTACTATTCTGGACAGGACCTATGAAGAAAAAGAAACCTTTATTGAAGTCTTGATATTGTTCTAGAGTAGTTTCAGTTTGATCGACAATTGGGGACTCAGTCTCCCTTCTATGTCTAACGTGTACTAGATATGTGTTTCGGTGATAATCAGATGGGGCTAGAAAAACTGGTGGCAGTAGGAAGGCAATGTAACATGTTCCATCCCAATCTAGGGGCAGACGAACATATGCGGTCTGACCACAAACAAAATAAGAATGACGTGAGGCTTTGAAAATAGATTTCCCACTGTCACTATACTCGACTACAGTAGTACAATCACTATAACCTACATGTGCGGAACCATTCTTTCTGACACATAATTCGCCTTTAACTGGTAGAACTGAAATAGCAGGCAAATCTGGAGTAGTCTCGGACTGAACATTCAAAACCATGAAATTCGAGGAATAATTACCTAGATCATATACTTCATTTTCTAGATCTAACCCTGTTCTATGGGAAAGACCTTCCTTGTCTGGGAAACATGTTCTATTCAGAAGGGACATATCAGTTAGGGATGACGTTAACGTGGACCATGCTCCACACGAACCATTATGTGAAAAAGGATAAGGAAAAAGTGGTAGAACTCCCTTCGGTGTCTGGAAAGGGGGGAGTCGACCACACACCCAACAATTAGTGGCATTGCTGGTCTGGTGTGAATAGTGCAGCATTCGGATAAAAGTATTATTACGCATAGCAAGACGATAGGATAACTCGTGAGGAGGCAGGTCACTAAATGTGTGCTCTACTGTAACATTAGAAAACATATGTACATGTGAAATAGGAAAGCATAAATGCAACGCATAACTTATGCATGTAACCATAAGGCTTAAAAATAATAAAAAGAACAGAGTAGCTATACATCGACTGCAAAGATTCTTTCGATAGCGTATTCTCTTAGAGTTTTGACTAACTCTTTCACTGTGTGGGTCTATCTCATACATGTCAGGAACCTGTCTAACCGTTTCACCCGAGAGGGACTTAGACAATTAAACTGGCTGACTTACTAGACCTCAACTTGGATTTATACTCCTGCTGCGGAGTTTTCTCTAACAGGGGAATTTTAGATTCAGTTTCTGGGCAGTCCTTGAGAACGGGGCAGTCCTTGAGAAAAGATTTAGCTTTGAGTCCATGGAATTTCTTGACGTGGCTGGCGTGTAGCCACCCTTTTCGGTTTTCAATCTTCACTGCTGTCCGGGTGGTGAGGAGAACGAGGCGGGGCTCCTTCCAGCGGGGCTGCAGCGGACTTGAACGATCAAAATTTCTCACGAGGACGAAGTCGCCTGGTATGACTTCGTGCGGTTTCACTTCGGTGTTGTCTGGAAATGCAGCGGCAACCTGTGAACGACAAGATTGTAGTGCAGACATCAAGGAAGCAAGGTAATCTGTCAGCATATTACTGTCAACATCGGTAATGATACGGGGTCTAGGTGTACCCCACATATTGGGGGGACGTCCAAACACTATCTCATACGGGGACAGACCTGAACGGGAGTGAGCGACCATTCTCATATAGAAAAGGGCGACTGGCAGTGCTACTATCCAATCTACACCTTTCTCTGCACACACTTTAGCAATGCGGATTTTCAGAGTCTGGTTATGTCTCTCTACGAGACCGGCTGCTTCAGGATGGCGTACACAATGGAACTTCCACTGGTACCCTAACAAAAGGGAAACTTGTTTCATGAGCTCGGATGAGAATGGCTGGCCGTTATCTGAATACACGACCCTAGGTAATCCATAGCGGGGAAAGAACTCACGAACCAACTGCCTGGCTATGCTTCTGTCCACCTGGACAAAGCGCATACAACTACGAGGACATACTTGAAACCTCGACATCGCTCCATCTGAATATAATCCATCTGGAGGACTTCAAAAGGGTGGTCAGGAGGATGGAATCCACCTTGTTCCACCGGGACACCTTTACCTGGATTGAACTGACAACATATCATGCAGGTACGCACTTTCTGCTTGGCTGCTGCTCGTAAATGCTTGTTAAACCAGATGTTCTGGATACTGTCTAACATGGCTTTTTCTCCTAAGTGTGATGGACTATGTGCGGTGTTAATAATGACTTGAACCATAGAGTCGGGGAGAAACCATGTGGCTTTTCCCTTCGTCAACCATCCTTGATCTGTCTGGACCCCTCCTTGTTCGGACCATTTCTTGATTTCATCGGGAGTAGCATGTGACTGTATATCTATTACATCTTGTGTTGGGTCCTTAACTGTCATACAAGTAGTCTGATCTGGAATGTGGGTCGGTGTCGTGTTAACTGGACTGTCTGGAGTCTGAGCTGTAAGCTTGGCTGTTTGATCTGCTAGATCGTTACCTTGGGAAATGATGTCGGTGGCTTTCGTATGTGCCTTGCACTTCATGATAGCGATAGCTGTCGGTAAATGTATTGCATCTAACAGAGCTTGAATGAGGGGACCATGCTGAATCTTGGTTCCATGAGAAGTCATAAAACCTCTTTCTTGCCAGAGCACTCCAAAGTCGTGTACGACTCCGAATGCATAACGTGAATCTGTGTATATATTTACTTTCAAGTTCTTCGCTCGTATGCAGGCTTGGGTCAGAGTGACAAGCTCTGCTGCTTGAGCAGACAGGGCGTCAATACGATGTGTTTCTATAACTTCGGTTTCAGTAGTCACTGCATACGCGGCTACTAGTTCTCCTGTACTTGTTCTCATACATGAACCATCCACATAAAGTGTCAGGTCGGGATCAGGTAATGCAATGTCTGTCAAGTCTTGTCTTGGCTTTGTCATAGTGTTAACAACTTCCACACAGTCATGTGTGGCAGGATTAGAGGTAACTGACGGTAACAGTGTAGCTGGATTTAAAATGTTGCAGCGTTTGATTTCTATGTGTGGCTGGAACAGTGTCAGTTCATAACCTGTTAAACGTGCAATTGTCAAGTGCTGAGTCTGTGTTCGGTTTAAAAGAACCTCCACGGAGTGTGGAACTTGTACTGTCAGGGAGTGTCCTAACACTATGGAATCACTTTGTCTGATAGCTAGAGCTGTGGCTGCAACTGACTTGAGGCACGCAGGCAGAGCCTGGGCTACTGGATCTAATGTGCTAGAAAAATAAGCACAGGGCTTGTATTGTCCTGCTTGATCCTGTGTGAGAACAGATAATGCAGTACCATCACGTTCAGTAACAAAAAGTGTAAAAGGCTTACTGTAGTTCGGTGTTGCTAGAACAGGTGCTTGGCATAAAGCTTTCTTTAATTCATTGAAAACAAGTGTATGTTCCTGGGTCCAAGGGAGGACAGTCGATACGGCTGCCTCCTGTGTCGTTAACTGTATCAGTGGCTTGGCTAGAAATGCATACTGAGGAATCCATTGTCTGCAATAAGAAGTGAGGCCGATAAAAGCTCGTACCTCCTTCTGAGTCTTGGGCTGTGGAAGATGTGCTATTAACTGGATACGGTCTGGTGTCAACTGCCTACCCCTCTTGGACAGTAAGTGTCCAAGGTAGACCACTTGCTGGACACAGAATTGCAACTTAGAAGGGGACACCTTGTGCCCCATCTCGGCCAGAAAATACAGGACTGTAAGTGACGCACGTTCGCAGTCACGTTCAGAACGGGCTGTGATCAGTAGATCATCGACATACTGGAGCAGGGCAGTGTCAGTTGGCATGTGAATATTGTCTAGTTGTCTTTTCAGCGCTTGACTGTAAATACTAGGACTTTCTGTGAAACCTTGAGGAGCTCGTGTGAATTTATAGCTTCTTCCATTTAAACAGAAACCGAAAAGGAACTGGCTGTCTGGATGAATGGGGACACTAAAGAATGCGTTCTTGAGATCGATAACTGTAAAGAACGTAGCCTCAGAATCAATGGCTGTCAAGAGAGAGGAAATATCAGGGACCACTGGGTATTGGGGTATGATACATTTATTAAGTTCTCGAAGGTCAATCACTAATCGATAAACTGGAGGTGCATTTGGATCAGTACGTTTCAGGACTGGAATGATAGGAGAATTACATACATTGGAGTCAGTTTCTACAACCACTCCTTGAGCAATAAGTTCGTCAATAATTTTGGATAAGGCTACTACAGCCTCAGGTGGCAATTTGTACTGTCGGATTCGTGGTAATACAACACCTTGCTTCAGAGTGACACGATGGGGTGTGATATGCATACAACCTACATCAGTTGGACCTTGCGCCCATAAATGCTGCGGTACATTCAATAATCGTGGATCAAAATCACGTAATACATAATGACCTTTAAAATCACGCAGAAACAAACGGACCCCTTCTGGGGAGCAGCATATGACTGCTCCTAATTCTTTCAGAGTTTTAATGCCCAATAAATTTTCTGGACAAGATTTCGTGAGTAACAAATCTGTAGTTCGGGACAATGGACCAACTTCTAGAGTAACTGGTTTCGATATTTCATTAACAATATGCTTTCCTGAAAATCCAAGGGAAACATTTCTAGAGCCTGAGAGCGGAGCCCCTGGAACCTCGTCATGACTGATGGTAGTCCTACTTGCCCCTGTATCAATCAGAAACTTTCTGTCTTTCCCTAATACTTGACTGTGTACGTAGGGACCCTCTTGATCTACAGGAATCTCGATGAGAGGCAAGCCTACCTCCCTCTCTAGGCTGTTTCATGAATATGGCTGATAATCTGGATACTCTGACTGTGCATACTGGTACATCTGCTGTGTAACGTGTTGCAGCGATAGGCTGCGGTACTGTAACTGTCTGTTGTGCATTCTGTGGTGGCTGGGAATTCTGTGAAACTTGTTCTTGTCTAGACGGACGTGGTCTCTCTTTAGTCTTACCAGTAGCTATGTTGTGTTTCAGAACTGCACATTCGTTTATAAAATGACCTGGCTGTTTACAGTAATTGCATGTCCCTTTAATGGGAGCTGCAGGATGGCTGGCTTGATTCGGACCCCTCTTCTGACTGTCTTGTGGAACAGATTGTGCAACTAGTACTTTCATTTTCGTGTCTTTCATACGTCTCTTTTCGTGTTCCTGCTCTTCCCTGATTCTGTTCTGGTGATACTGTAACATCTGGAGCATCTGTGACGGAGTATTAGCTTGCCATGTACTTTCGACTTTCAGTACTCGATTTTTAACTTGTGGACTTGAATTCTCGACTAGTTTGGTAACAAAAAGATGAGGGTACGATTCACTACTTGTTTTCAGACCACTATTAATAATGAAACATTTCTCAAATCTAGAATAAAAATCACTAGTATCTTCGTCTTGTTTCTGTTTACAGGCTGAGATGGCATCCCAATCTTCCTTTTTCGTGGCTAGTAATCTTGGCAAAACTTGTATTAATAACTCGGGCAATGCTTTAGCTTTATCCCCAAGACCGGTACCTGGTACTCGTGTATTATCTTCAGCTTCTAATGCTGTCCAATCTATCTTTTTCTCTCCCACCTCCCATTCTTTTTCTTTTAATTTTTCATATATGCCCGCAGGCAACAGAACCTTTAACATTTTAATGATATCAGGATACGTGTATTCTCCCATACGGAGCATGTCCTTTAATTCACGGTGGAACCCTGCTGGATCTTTATCGTGACAGGGTATTAACTTTTTCATTTCCAAGAGTTCTATTTTCGTGATAGGGGTGTAGACAAATACTCGTTCTAGACCACCATCTTCTCCCTTAACTGGATGCACTTCTCGTAACGGATTCTGTCTGTCTATGTAGAATGATTTACTTTCTGGGGGTGAGACGTGAACAAAATGTGGATTCAGAAATGTTCGGTATTTGTGGCGCTGTTCTAGAATGACACTAATTAAATCGGTACCTAGACCTTTCCATCTGTATTGGAGTAACTCGTTCAATACATCATGTAGAGGACCTGGATCAGAATGCTGTTCCTCATACAGTGTAATGAGGTGCTGGATCATATATGTACCCACCAGACGTTGCTCGGCTGGGGGCAGTTTCAGAAACGTTTGTGCCACTATTTCATCTGGAAACGTGGTGGAATCACTAGTCCATCGGACTGCTGATCGGGCGAGTTCTTGTTCATGCATTGTACCAAGCTCGCTATAACCTATTCGTGATTTCAGAATTTGATCGGTGGCCTGGAATACTTGCTCAAGAGAACACTGTTCTGGTGCAGGAGGAGGAAAAGCTTTCTTGTAATCTAGGCGTGAATATCGGTCGGAAAGTCTAGTTCTACCTACATACGCTATTCTGGAGGGATTCTCGCTGTCTACCTCTTCACTAGAAGAGTCACTCTCTTTCTCGGTTGCTCTTTTTGCTTCTCGTTCCTTGTGTATACGTATTATTTCCTTACGAATTTTCTTATACATACTCTCTATACAACCTTGTGTCTTGTGTTTTCCCTCGGCTATATTGTCACTCCACCTGGTTAGGACTTTCATCTCGTCTTGGTCTTTATCTGGATAATCTTGCTCTCTTATTAAACAGTTAATCAGGAACTTTAAAATCATAAGTTGAACCTCGGCTTTCCTTTGTGACATAGCTTCGTGAATACTTTCTGGATTCTCTCCTGTACGGATGAAACGATATATTCTGTTCAGATGTTCCTTCTTATCAGGCAGGGTGATCAAAAAGCTGGCCACCCGTCTTAAACGTACTGAATATAAGATCATATGATCTTCGCCTGGAACTGGATCATATATACAGTCAGTAAGAAGTCGCTTGAGATCTGTGTATGTCGCCACTTTTGGCGTACGCTGTAACGCTACGTCGTGCAGCGTCAGACGTTTCGGTTGAGGCGGGGTGCGAGGAGCACTTCCCCCCGCGGTTCCTAAACTAGAATCGTCGGTGAATACTGTACGGGCTGGTAGAGTGACTGGCATAACGGGTACATTTACTGTGGGCTGGTCCGGGGGTGCTGGAACATGAACTTGACCCCCGGGAACAGTAGTTGGCGGGACAGGAATTACATTATTAACGGGAGCAGGCGGAACAGGCAGAACATGATTTGCATATGCTGAGACTGTGTCGTCCAAATAGGACGAAAGAAAAATATCAGCTGCGGTCGGTTTATGACGTAGCTTAATCGGGACCATTGGCGGCGGTAAATTACGGGGTGCTTCCGGAGTTGCCTTTGGCAAGCCCTCGGCAAGAAGAGGATACATACCTTTAATAAGGGCATTTCTCTGTCGGTCTGACTGTTCTGCTCTAACTCGTTCACCTTCTTCTATTAATTCCCTTTCTTGGGCTTTTTCTGAGGATTCCCTACTTAATTCTGTTTTTCTGAATTCTTTTTCGGTTCTTTTATGAGATTCTTTGCGCCATAACTCGATGGCATCTTTCTGGGACTGTCTGGCTTTCTTTTTCCATAATGCTTCTTCTACTCGCATGATGCACTCGGCATCCCATGTACCTGATACGGTCCATCTATATTTCTCTTCTAGTTCCTTAGTATAGTCCACCCATAAGTCTAGATATATTATGGCATCTAGGCCATGCTTGTGATACATAAAATGTCCTGGACTGTCCCTAGGAGGGACAGGAACTGCTTCTTCGAGTAACCCTTTTCTGGTTTTTAACTGACGTAATTTCGAGAACAGAGGCATTTCGGTAATACACTTGGAACACAATACACAATAATCACAGTAATAGAATAGCAAACAAATCTCTCATACCACGACATAAAAATACATTGATAACAGTTCGAACAGAATACTACCTGATACACTGAAAACAGAACACATGAATTTCTCGAGAACGAAACTTACTAGAATTACTAGATGCACTGCTAAAACAGTACAGAACATACCGGTCCCATAAAGAGACACGTCGGACCGTATCCACCTAGGTGAATACTTCGGACTGGATCTGTGTACCCAAACCCAACGGACCAGGAACAAACTAATGATCCTGTCTAGATACTTCCCCCGCGACGGTACTCACCGGGAAGCAGAAACTGGAAGGCCTCGGACTGGACTGGACTGCTACGACGTCGGACTACTACATACTTCGGAAACTTCGGAAACAGGTGGGCCTCCAGATACTTCGGACCTTGCTCTCTCGGCTTGGGCTCTGGTCGGGACGAACCGCATTCCACACCGCTTCGTCTGGATGTCGGACCGCAGTCTCCGTCTCCTCCGTGGGCCTGAGGGAGACTTGAAGCAGAAATATCTGCACGTGCACGGTATTGTTCCGTCACGGCTGCAGAGGGTCAGGGGACCGGCGTTGCATCGCCAGCGCGTGAGGAAGGGGTACGTCCCTATTCGGGCGCCATTTATGTGGTAAATAAATAATTAATTACCGGTACTATTTTTGAATATATTAACAATAACAGATAGCTCAATAAATAAGAGGCAGGATCCGATGTATCCGAGTTGAACAGGTTTTATTCAGGCAAAAGGGAAGGGACTGGAACGGGACAGCCTGAAATAAAATAGGAAGGAAGGCAGCTGCACCATTTCATTAACAGTGCAGTGTATATATAGTAAGACATTTCAAATACATTACATACAGTAGGCGTAACTTGTGACAAGCGTAAGATAAGAACACATGGGCGGAAACAGAAGGCGTGTACAGGGCGTGCACTGAGACATGTGATGTGAAACGTCATAGAAATGTCATGAGTGGGCGGAAACATGGAGGGGGATACCTGAGAGCAGCTGGGACCTTTAACCTAGTGGTGCGCGCAAACGGGCAATGACGTGTTACTAGGGAGAACTGGGGGCTATGACTTCTGCACTAGAAGAGGAGACTAAAGTCTGCGGTGTCAGGACGACATGTACCTATAGCATATCTGGTATCTGGTGTTTGGAGTACATGTTGATAGAATCTAAAAGTTATCAGGGCAAAGGCTACTTGACACTAAGGCTGGTGCATGCATATATTCTACATGTATTGCGTGTGCTAGGAATATTCTATGAATATTAATACAGTATTTCTCTTACTTGGAGACAGAAAGACTAGACTATAGCTGAACTGTTTATGCGGTTCAGTAGCTTAGGAATGCAGAGAAGGAAAGCTGGACTGATAACTGGAAGCATAACATATTCTTGGCAGACAGGCAGGCAGAGCCAGGCCGGGTACCGCGCTGCGAGGCAGGAAGTAAGTGAAGGGTCAGGGATGCAGGTGGGGGCTGCATCGCTCCTCAGAGTGGGTTCAGGAGACTGGAGCTTGAATCTGGTGTCCGGGCCCTTTGAGGCCTAGAAACGGGGACAATGTGGTGAATTAACGTGCACACTGTAAAAACGTGGCAACATAGGCCTAATACTCGTTGCTTTCACGAGAACTGGATACTGGCATACTAGAGTTGGACACAACCATAATTGCGTCTTTAATCGATCAGAAGGGGATATATGCATATCGATCATGCACATATAACATAGGATGGGGAACACGTAGGCACATATAACAAGGCAAAATTCAATTTTCCTCAAGATTCTCATGTTTGACAGTGTCAAATGCTGAGGAGAGATCAAGTAGGATGAGAAGGCAGGAATCGTTGTGATCAAGGATTTGGAGGGCGTCATCAATTATGTGCGTCATAGCCGTTTCCGTACTATGTCTTGCTCGGAAGCCTGATTGATGAGGTTGAGGGGGTCAAACTGATCAATGTGTTTTGTCAGTTGGAGTTGTACGCATTTTTCCAGCAGTTTGGACAGGGTGGGGATATTGGTGATAGGGCGGTAATTGTTTAGGTCAGCAGGGTCAGCTGTAGGTTTCTTGAGTATCTGCATCACTTGCCCACCTTGAAGGAGTCCGGGATGAGTCCTTGTTGCAGGGAAGTGTTAATGATTTTAGTCCAGAGTGGGAGGAGCAGGGGGGTGAAGTCTTTTACAGCATTAGCAGGTAAGGGGTCTGTGAGGTGATTAGAGGGTTTCAAGGTGCCGAGCAGTTTGTTAATTGCTTCTTCAGAGTAGGTGTCGAAGGACGACCATGCCGCGTTGTCTTTAGGTTGAGTGGTAGTAATGCTGATGTGGCTGGGGTATCGGTTTACATCATTGAGGAGATCACTTCTTATATTATCAGTCTTTAGCTTAAAGAAAGCAGAGAAGTCTTCACAAGATGGTATATCACTTGTTGTGCTGTTTGATTGTAGAGGTTGTTCCTTGGTTTGAGTTTTGACTAGTTCGAACAGTTTTCTTGGTCGGTTTTTTGCTTGGTCGAGCTGGAGGCTGAAGAAGTCAGATTTCGAGCGCTTGATTTTCCTAAAGTAGGCATTTCTCTTATTCTTAAGAGTTTTAAGGTGCAGTGCAGAGGGGTCTGATCTCCAGGTGCACTCTACCATTCGCATGGCACGTCTGTCTTCATTGAGTCTACCATCATACCATGGGTTCGAGTTCTTGGTGGAGACTCTCTTCCGTTTCAGGGGGGCGGCTTCGTTGATTATTGCGGTCATAGAGTCGAAGTAGAGGTCGGTCAGAAATTGTACGTCAGATGCACCCGAAGGGGGAAGGAGGAGACTGCAGGTGTGGGAAGGCAAGGAGTTGGGGATAAGTTTCTTCAGGTCCCTTTTCCAGATCTTGGATTTGGTGGGTTGTGCCGGGTTAAGTTTAACTTTTTTGTTGATGAAGAATGTGATAATGTGGTGGTCTGACCAGTCACAGGGTTGGATTGCCCCCAGTTGGGTAGAGTCCTCTTTGGCGATGATAAGGTCGAGGATAGAGCCTTTGTCATGTGTCGGGCTGTTGCAGATTTGGGTGAGGTCAAGCGCATTAAGGAAAGTTTTGAGACTATTCACCTCTGCGTCATTCTGATCGTTCCAGTGGAGATTGAAGTCACCCAGGTAGATTTGAGTGTTCTGCCGTCCGGCATTGGATGAAATCGTGTCCATGAGTTGTTGGGTGAAGGTGAGGTTGTTCCCGGGCGGGTGGTAGATGACATGTAAAGAGCATACAGGTTTGCCCTCGCTGGTGATATCGAGGCAGATGATTTCACAGGAAGTGAGGAATGGGGAAGTCACTTTAGTAACAGAGAGGTTACTCCTAAAAATGCATGCGATCGCCCCCGCCAGTCTTGCCGGTCCTGTCGAATCTAATGATGTGGTAGTTGGGGGGGACTAGAATGTCCATTATAGGTGTAGAGGATTCAGTTAGCCAGGTTTCAGTCAGAATGGCTAGGTCAAGGTCCATTGTTATGATGAGATCCGCGATGTCGGAGGAATGTCTAGGGGCCGATCTGCAGTTGAGTAGGATGCATTTGAGTCTGGGGGTGAGAAGGGTAGTTGAGTGTTCTAGAGAGAGGGGGACTTTTCTGGGGTTATTGGGGACAGAACTTCTGTTGCTTTGTGTGGGGGGTCTAAGGGGATTTGAGAGAATCGTGGGTATGGGGAGGTGTGTGGAGGTTGAGTGGTTTAAGGGACCTGGGACATATGAGCGGAGGAGGGTGTGTATGTCGTGGTCCGAAAGGGGATTAAAGGCGCGTCGGGGGTGGTTGGTGTGATTGCGAGCGGGGATAGAGGGCCAATGCGGGGAGTATTGAGTGAAAGGGTCTGTGGGGAGGGTGGGGGACTTGTTGGGCAAGGAAGTGGTGGTAGATAGGGGTAAGCATGGGCGTAAAATCCGTTCCGCTCGCGGATTTTTGGCAAATTCGCAATCCGCGAACTCTCGCGAACTTGCCGAAAATTCGTAAAATCCGTGCGAAGCGGATTTCTTGCTTGGTCGCACTTGCCAACTAGAATACTATACAATTTCGCGGGAGTAAACACTTGCGAACACGTAGATGCGGCGGGCAGCGACAATCTCGCAATTGCGAGATTGCAAAATTTGCAATTTCGCACAAAAAATCCACCAGCAGGCAGCATAAACCTTGAAAATTATGATTTTTATCAGAATAACTCCTCAGGTTGACATTTTTCTTTGCAAGGAGTCCATTTTGGGGGGGGGGTGGGAGGAAGGAAGTGCCCCACAGTCTCCAACTTCCTGTTCCTGTCCAGCAGGCTCCTCCCAGTGCTTTCTTCATGTGCTGGTCACTTTGATTTGGATCTTGACCTGGAAGGGTTACTTTTTGTGGATGCTGCTGGATATTTGGATTATTGCAAAACTGAAAGCACTCAGCAGGTGCAAAAGTTCAATCTTATCATTAGTAACCTTTCCCTGTAGTGCTTCCTGAGGGGCCCCTTCAGAGTTCATTTGCCTACTTGCAACTATTCTATAACCCTGCTCTGACCCTCACAGCAGACTCAGAGAATAGCTACAAGTATACAACAAAGGTCCTGTTAAAAAAATTACACTCCAACAGAAAGCAATTACAGACAAAACTGAAAGCACTCAGCAGGTGCAAAAGTTCAATCTTATCATTAGTAACCATTCCCTGTAATGCTTCCTGAGGGGCCCTTTCAGGGTTCAGTTGCCTACTTGCAACTATTCTATGACCCTGTTCTGACCCTCACAGCAGGCTCAGAGAATAGCTACAAGTAGGCCACAAAGGTCCTGTGAAAAAAAATTGCACTGCAACAGAAAGCAAATTACAGATAAGGAAGCAGGTGCCAGCCAGACTGGAAGTTTAAATTCAGTGACACATTAATCAACCCCAAATTAATTCATGTCAGTTGAAGCAGGGCAGGTGTGCTTGCTTTTTTTCACCCCCATAATCTACAGTGAAAAACCAACCAGAGGGTGGCAGTGATGTACCAGAGGGTGGCATGGGTGTACCAGAGGGTGGCAGTGGTGAAACAGAGGGTGCTGTGAACCTGTGATGATGAACCAGACGTAGAAACAACATAGTCTCGGCCGTTGTGAGCCGACAAGTAAGTTCGCAATTGCGAACTGGTACACAACCCTCGCGAACTGGCAGAAACCCTTGCGAACACAAAAAAAAAAATCCGCAAATTCGCGAGAGTTCGCGGATTTTGCGGATTACGAATCCGTAAATACGGAAGTTCGCGGATTGCCAATTCGCAAAATCCGCCCATGCTTAGATAGGGGGTGTCTGGGGTGTATGAAGAGAAGTTCTTTGATGGTGCAAAGATCTTCTTTGACTTGGAGGAGGGTGGACATAATCATGTCCAGAGTTGGATTGGGGATGGTGTTGGGGATGAGAGCCGTGGGCTGGTTGAACAGGGAACTAGAGTGGGGGGGAGGGGTGCACTAGCGTAAGTGCAGGGCTCTGCGGTAATAGTAAGTGGGATGGCATTCGGCAGGTGAGAAAGTTTGGGGGTGCGGGTGTGGATGAGGTAGGGGGAGGTTGGTGGCATAGGTGCGGGTGTTGGTGGGAGGCGGCGAGGGTGAGTTGGGGGATGAGTGTAGGCTGGAGATGGTGGGAGTGCGGGTAAGGTAGTGGGGGCTGAGAATGGGGGGGAGAGAGGAGTAGGGGATAAGGTAAGGGAGGTGGCGTATTCTAAGAGACTAGTTGGGAGAGTGGGGTAAAGGGGAGTGAGAGTGGGGGGAGATAGAGTGGGAGATGGTCCTGCCGCAGGGAGGGGGAGATAAGTTCAGGGAGGTGGTGGGTTCTGCGAGACTCGTAGGAGGTGTGAGGTGGGGGGGTAAGGGGGTGGGGGTGTGGAGGGTGTATGAAGGGGAGTGATCTACGCCTGTGATTGAGGGGTGTGACGAAGTTACAGCGGCTGGGTTACTGACTAGAGCGCTGGGGGAGGGGAGAGGTGCGTGTCGTTCAGATGCTGTGCTAGGTTAGGAGTGTTAGATAGACGATAGGAGGTGGAGGGTGTTGTGTAGTCTTGGGTGTTAGGTGTGGAGGTACGACGGTTGGAGATATGTTCTATGAGGGTGGGGAACAGGTTGTCGAGTAGGTCAAGGGTCCTGTCTGTGGCTTGAAGTAGGATGATCCCGTTGTTGTAGATAGTGATGGTGGCTCTGCCTGGGAAGAGTTGGGATGGTGTGATAGAAAGTGTTAGACCATGAGCGGATTTTCTGGTGGTGGAGATAGTGAGAAAGGAGAGGAGCGCTTTCCTCCATTGTGCTCTATGTATAGTGTAGAAGATGATATCGGTGCTTGTGGCTCCATTGATCAGTGAGAAGTAGGTGTCCACAAACGGGGTTTCAGGGTGGGCCTTCAGGAAGTTGTGTTTTGAATCGTTTGGCGTTTTTTTGAGTGAGCTCGGGTGGGTAGTTAATTTTGTATGTGTGCTTGCCCATGCGTTCCATTTTGGGAGAGATGGTGTAGGTAGATGAGGGGGTAGATGAGGGGGTGGGTGGGTTAAGTTACAGGGCTATAAGAATGAAATAGAAAAAGAAAAAAAAAATTGAGAATGAGATTGTGTAGGTAGATGAGGGGGTAGATGAGGGGGGAGTGTGTGGGTGGGTGAAGTTATAGGGCTATAAGAATGAAAATAAAACAAAAAGAAAAAGAAAAATTGCGAATAGACTATGGTCAGTTAATGAGGAAGACGAGTCTAAGATGGCCACCAGGATGGAGGACTATTCTAAGATGGCCGCCAAATAGGATAGAGAGAGACAAGAATAGTAGTCCTCTGTCTGTTGTTGTTAGGGTTTAGAGAGTTTAGTTTCCCTTTCTAATCTGGGGCAAGTCGAGTTAGTCCAGCTTCTAGGTTGCTTGGTGGGGATGAAAAGTCTTATCTCTGTTTTGGTGACCCCTGGCCGAGTTGTTGTGCAGCCTCGTGGTCATCTGGGGGCAGTGGAGGCGATTTATTGCTCCAGTTTATGGCCCCAGCCATTTTAGACAATAGACGACCCACATGAATGTCCAAGATAGTAATTTGAGTGCAGATACCTTTTAAGATTCCGGACAGACAATGGAAAGAATGACAAGAAAGTCCAAGATAATAATTGAGTGCAGATACCTTTTTACGATTCAGGACATAGTGGTCGTCAGCAGACGCGCATATCCACCCCTGCACGGTCTGCAGTTCAGCTTACGGTAGGTCCCGGCGGCAGCAGAGGGGGTGCGGGGAGTGGGAACCAAGGTGAGGTGCCGAACTGTAGGTCTGGGCAGCAGGCAGCCACGCGCTGCAATTCAGGCACTCAGAGAGCAGGCTGCACTGAGGCTGCTCGATCACGCATGCCGGGCACCGGTAGAGAGCCGATCTGTAGGTCTGGGCAGCAGGCAGCCCCGCGCTGCAATTCAGGCACTCAGAGAGCAGGCTGCACTGAAGCTGCTCGATCTCGCATGCCGGGCACAGGGGAGGCACCTCGAATTGCCATAATCGCTAGTGCGGGGGCGTGCGACGGTGTAGGATGAGGGTGTAGACCGTCGTCACAGTCGGGCCGTGAATCATCTCAGCCCACCTCAGTCATCGATGCCGTGTGCATCCCCAGTCCCGATCACATTGCCTGCAGGTTTGCCCTCCGTTAGATCCGCCTGGGCATAGGCGCGATACTCCCGGAGCGAGTCCCGTCCCTAGGACCGATCCGGTGATGATGGGGAAGACTGTAGGTGGTTCTGAGACCTCCAGTGGGCAGCCCAGCTCTCCCGGTGGACTCCAGTCATGAGTCTCGTGCCCAGCGATGCCAGTCTCCTCGGTGGCGATACTCCCGGAGCGAGTCCCGATCCTAGGACCGATCCGGTGATGATGGGGAAGACTGTAGGCGGTTCGGAGACCTTCAGTGGGCAGCCCAGCTTTCCCGATGGACTCCAGTCACGGGTCTCATGCCCAGCGATGCCAGTCTCCTCGGTGGCCGCAGGTTCTGTAACAGGCTCTAGACATTCGTCTCCGCCGATGGTCCGGTGAAAGCGTGGGAGCCCCCAACCAACTCGTACTCCTCTGGTGTCCACCGCCTCCCAGGCGACCACCGATCACGAGCACGGTGAGCTCCAGCCTTCCGCAATTCGTGTAGGAGTGTTAAGGTTGCGATCCAGTTACTTGTGCGATTTGCGTTCCTCGAGGTAGTGGGTGCTAACAGGGATAAATTCCAAAAATGGGATCCCAAGCACTAGGAGCTCTTAACAAGAGCTCCTACCAGGCGGCCATCTTAACCCCCGGATATATACAGAAGTGATGGAGTACACTTCACAGATCACGGAAACCAAGTTTTCCTGAATAACTTGAATCTGTGCATCCGCACTTATGTGTAGCTCCAACTAATGAACACAAGGGGTCTTTTTTAGAGCCACCCTATATCTTACAACTTAGGCCTGCTATTTTAGGGCCAGATAAAGGCAACTCCCGGACCCTCACCAAAATGTTTTTTCCACACAGCTGTGGCGCAGCGGCCAGACCATCTCACTTTGCAGCACAGAGCTCTCACTTTGATCCCCAGCTCTATTCGGGGTGAGTAGTTTGCGCTTTACAAATACAAATACCTTATTGATTTACCTTTGCACTCCCTGTACAACACCACCTAAGCACCATACACAAGCTACAATGTTCGAAACAAAAGTTCATCCGAGTAGCTATAACGACATGTTGACACTACTTGCACCGATGTGGCACAGCGGCCAGAGCACATGACTTCACAGAATATGACACACAGTTTGTGCTCACGCTTTAATTCCAGACTCCGGCAGCAGTTCAGCTTAGCAGCATGAGACTCTAGAAAACACCTCACATATATTCCTTACCCCAGGACTTTCAGACCAGTACAGGTCAGTAGTTCATCCCAGTAGTTATAAACACATTCTGACACTACTTCCACAACTGTAGTGCAGCGGCCACAGCACATGACTTCACAGCATAAGACACACACTTTGGGCTCATGCTTTAATCCCCGAATCCCGCACCAGCTCACTTTACCCGCATTAGACTCTACGCAAAACCTCACTTAATTTCCGTAGCCTGAAATTTTCCAAACTAATTCTTTGTTCATATCAGCTCCTATGTTAAAAGTTTGGGGGTGATTCATCAAGGGTGTGGAGAAAAAAGGGGGGTCCCAAAACGTGCTTTCTCCATACAATTTCCATAGGAAACTTTATACAAGGCTACAGGTCGAACGGGTGAACGGAATTACCCCAAATTTGGCGGGGTTTAGGGTCTTGGTTTAGAAAGCACACGTTTGTTTATTTGGTGTAAATCCATTCCGTAGTTTTGAAGAAATATCGAAAGTTACAGATATCAATATTTCGGAATTCTGCCTTCTGATTGGCTGAAGTATAACTGTGTAAGTAGTGTTAGTATGCGTTTATACAGGGAGTGGGAAGCGGACTACTCACCCCTACTGGCCTGAAGACTCGGGGATTAAACCGTGAGCCTACACCGTGAGCTCATTCCTGTAAAGTGATGTGCTTTGGGCGCTGTAGCATACCTATGGAAGTAGTGTTAGTTTATGTTTATACAATACAGGGAGTGGGAAGCGAACTACTCACCTCTACTTGGCTCAAGGCTCGTGGATGAAACCATGAGATCATTGCTGTAAAGTCATGTGCTCTGTGTAGTATTCCAATGTAAGTCATAGTAGAATGCTAGTATGTAATGCCACTAGAATGTAAGTATGTAATGTAAGAATGTAGGGCTGTCATGAGGGGAATCTTGGGGAGTTTGTGTAGGGTGCTGGAGAAGAAGGTTGGCTTGCTGTCTGGTCCTGTTGGTGGCTGCTTAAGCTGTCTTGTTTCCTGCAATAAATCTACTTATCGGAACCACTGCTGTCTGCCTCTTCACTATATAAATTTGGCGACAAGCTGGAGAAGGTAAAAAGGCAGCACCCACCAATATGTCAAGCTTCCTTGCATTCAGGTGATTACCCTTGTGCTTCGTGGAGCTGTTTCTACTCATCCCAGGGTCGTCGGCTCATCAAACTATGTCATCTGACCTCTGGTAGGATTTATATTTTTCGATTTTGGGCTTCCTCTGCCTCTTCACTACACTCTGGTTGCTGTTCTACACGTGTGCAAGTAGTGTTAGTATGCGTTTATACTAATTCTGTAGGTTTGCAGTGTTGTAAACGAATCTAGGACCCTAGTGTAACTTTTCCCGATTCATGCCCTTACATAGGTATACTTTGCTCTATCCTTATATAGGCATAATAATCATGACCATATTTGGCCTGAGCCTTACAGCCCAAATACGGCAAGGCTACTACCACTAAGTTCCGAGAATTCACAACGATTTCTTGGAGAAACCCGCCTTCAGCAGCTAGGATCTTCCCCCTGTTTGAATATTAAGTTATCCAAGAAATCCTGGAGTTTTCTAGGGAATGAACCTTTGAGTGACGTTATTAAGTCCAATCATGCGTCAAACTCGGCACCTTCATGGTATAAATATGCCTACATTTGCCCAAACTAACACACGGTGGTTCTTGGAGCAGATCGACTAACTACTTGCCCGACGCCCTGCAGCAGCAAGTGCCGAAGAAAGTCGACCCTCCAGCAGACGCACTGAGAGATGCTGATTCTTCTCTTGCCGAGAAATCCAGCTCCAGTGTTTCCAGCTTACCCTTGCGGGTATCTGGGAGATCAAGTCCTGAGAGAGAGATACAAGACCTCCTTCATTCTAAACTAAGGTATGGAGCTGATTAGACCCTTAGAGAATTCTTGACTAGACTCTTGGCAGATTCTAGGCAAAGAATACTAAACTTAAAACCACTCCTAAAACTTATTTCTTCCCTTGTGCTAGGCTTAGGTCAGGTACACTTGGGTAGGCATATTTTAGAAGCACCAGTTGAGTACTTTTAGCCATCTCTTTTATCATTGTATGTATTTTATGCATTTTATCTATTTAAAGCAACTTATGGCTTAGAAACCATATCATGCTTTTACAGTACTACTTTATAATACTATTTGTATTATATGCCTTGTACTTTATAACCAGCATTACTATTGTAGCAGTACATTTCTCATGCTTGAGATAGAAGACTGTTCAATAAATACCTTTTATTGAAAATGCCTGGAAAATAGTTATCTATTGTTTCCACGACTCTAAAGATTGATTTCTTATTCTTGGGAAACAAAATTGTCATGTTATATGGTTGTCAGAAACTAATCCCTTCTTGTACTTTCGAGAAAGTTTCTAGTGACCTCTGAGCTAGCTGGCACATACATAATTAATGCTAATATATTTGGTAGAGACCTAGTAGACCTTAGTCCTACGTCTAAACTGCAGTATATATTTTTCCAATGCGCAGAGCCTATTGGGAATATAGGAACTACACTACAGCAGTAACCAATGCATCATGGCCCTATGGAGCGCCACCTCCCAGGAGCAGCTCATACAATGTCCTGGGGTGTGCATCCGTGGGACATTTATATTTGCTCTTACAGGGCAGGAGCATGGCTTCCACCCTGTGATAGCAAATCCATGTTTGCCTCGTTGAAGCAAGAGGAAAACCTCGTATCGCTTCAATAAAGCGGATCCGGATGGTAAAAATGGAAAAAATTAAGTGGAGTCTCACCCGTTCATTTTAAATGAGTCCTGTGGTGGGTAATATTCCGGGGCCAATCCTATGATTATATTGCACGGTCTCTGCAGCACTGGGGACCTTAATCTCACATGTAAATTAGGCGCCGGAAGGCCCAGATACGTTTTGCTGGCTATGGGATTGCCACATGCCTGGGTATTGTTACTAATTGTTCGGAGGGCTTCGAGGCCAACTCAAGTCCGGAGATCGCCACCCTCCAGGGCTTTACTTAAATATGCAGGGTGGGAATCGCCAATCCCTGAAGCCTTCGTGGCCCTAGACAGTGCCTTATTGGTTCTGTAATCACACGGGCAGTACTCGTGGTGTTTTATAAAGTGATACACCCCTAGAACCCTTGCAGTTGTAGAATTATTCAGGCTTCATTTGTGTGATAGTCTGGTGGTTTATATTTGGTAGGTGCTCCGCAAAATTATAAATGTTTTCCCTCATAACCTCGTATCAACTGCCGATTTTCACAATAAACTACAGACAAGTGTTGTCAGAAAAAGAAGACCCATACACTCACTTATTTATTTGTAAAAAAGTAAAAAAAAAAAAACCTTTATTAAAACAACACAAATTAATGGAAACACAACTTTATTCGAACAAACAACAGTATAACATGAAATAAGTGGGTCGGACTCCTCCGGAAGCAGCGTACAAAACCTGACAAAAAAGAAACATAAGTATGTGTGCCATGTCCAAGGGAAAAAGAAAGGTAGTCAGAATGAAAGTGAGAATGGGACAGAGAGCGAGTGGGTTGAAGGGAGAAGGGGACGGAGAGTCAAAAGAACAGAGGGAGAAAGAGACAGAGCGTCAGCCTACTGCACCCAGCCCTCACTTTTCACCTCCCGTCACCCGTGTGTCTGGGACGCTGGGGTCAGCGAGAAAGAGTGCGGTCCAGCAAGTGCTTAAAATGAAACAGAGATATGAATGAGGCCAGAGATTACATTATTATCTACGGCAACATCGCTTGCCTGCACCTGTGCACCCAGGCTGCTGCACCCGAGCCCTTTTCCCCGTACTGTGCTCAACTGCAGCTCCTGTGCACCGAAGCTTCACTGCTCACCTGTCACCACCGGTGTGTCCAACGACGTGCCGGTGCCGGCTCCGACTCCGGGGTGGCACAGCAAGTCTTCGGTCGGGGACGGTGTCTTGATACCACGATGGAAGGTGTCAGAATGCCCAGGGCATAATCACGGGCTGAGGACCCGCTCCACCCATTTTGGTGTAACCAACTCAGTGTCTGAAAAGGGGGAAATAATATAATGCTGGAAACGTCTTGAGGTAAATTAAGGTTTATTTCAAGCTTATAGAGAACACCAGTTGAGTGCATCCTTCCTTCTTGAAGTACGATCTACCAACTGTTAGTGGTAATCGTGGTTCAAAGAGGAGTTGGAGTGCACGAGAATACAAAAGGTTAAATAATAATATGTTATGCCAACTTTTACATACAAAGGAACAGAGCGCATGCTAGAAGCATAATGTGCGCATGTAATGCAGTGGCGGAAGCCTGTGTGAATGTACACTTAGTAATCAGCTCACTACAGTGCCTCAAAAGCGAACGTCACGTGTCTGTAGGGCAGCACTGCCTACTGGCTCAGGCCTACATTACGGTCCAGCAGGTCCTTAAAATGAGACACAGATGTGACTGAATTAGGTCAGAGATCACATCATTACGCACAGCAACATCGCTTGATTGCACCTGGGCACCCAGGCTGATGCACCCCACCCCTCCCGCCACACCACACTCAATTGCAGCCCCTGTGCACCCAGGCTGCACTGCTCACCTGCTGTCATTGTTGTGTGTCTAAACACTACGGCCAGCAGTGATCACAATTCAGATGGAGTTTTAATTTACAGGATTGTGTACACCTCATGGATTCCTTTATTTTTATTGCACATTGTGATATGCGAGGTGGATGCGTCCATATCACCTGAGGCAGTGTGGAAGAACTGGGACATGTGGTGTCGTCGTTATCCTACTTATACGTATTGAAAGTGGGCTGGACTTGCGTACGCCAGGCCAGCGTAGGGGTGTGAATAACTATTCCGGGGACCTGGGCGTTGTTCAGGTCCTGCCTGGTGTTAGGGTTTGTTCTATACAAAGAGCCTGTCCCTTGTCTTTATGTTAGAAAGATGCAAAAGCTAGTCATGTGTTTATTCAATGTGCATAGACAGTGTGATATATAACATTGTGCTAGACAACTTTGTGTTTAAATGTTATTTTCATTGTTGGGAGTTGATTTTGTCAAGGCGTGTTCGAATCCAGAGCACTTCCAGACATTACTGCATTTGAGTCAGAGCGCAGCTCCTGGGTTCCGTTCTACTAAGCGCTGAGCCCCGCCTGTCCTCGCCTATAAAAGACTCCTCAGAGCATCAGTGACTGCTTGTGCTCGTCGTATTTCCTCGCTTACCTGTTGATCCCACGTCGATCGTCCAGCTTTCCCGCCCGACTTCTCCAGACACCCCTCCTTGCTCAATCTTGGTTCCAGGCGGCACCGGATCTTCTTGCCTTGGCTTTTAGTCCGTCCCCGATCTCCGTCCTCGGCAATTCCGGTCCTTTGAACTTCCGGTCCATGTAGAAATCGGACCTTCCTGCAACAACGCCAAGGTAGAAAGTAAACAGTAAGGTTAGCGTGCAAGAACCTTGAAGCAAAACAAGTAAGTGCAAGATTCATGTACAAGAAAGAACTTAATCGGATCCGTTTTAAAGGTAACAGACTTTAGTTACTCGTTTGAGACTCAGAGCAAAAAAGAATCCTCTTTGAACTAAATCGAACAAAGGTCCCAGATAAAAGACTTTTAAGAGAGTTGGTGAAAGAGACATTGACTCTACTTTGTTTATTGTGCATAAGTTTTATATTACAAGAATCACAGTGTGGGCAGCAAAATAACAGACAATTGTATGCAGGTTATTGATCAGTAAGTTGTTTGGTGCATTCATGCAGATTCATTCAAAAGAGTGTTTTGAAAGTTGGAAACACAAGACACTTTAACAAGGTATTTTGTTTATTTAAAGGACGAAGAGTAATCCTTTCTACTCCATATTGCTTTGGTGAATCCTTGCTAAACCATATTGCTCTGGTGAATAGAAAGACCAGAATAGAGAGGTAATATACATGTTATAGTGACCCAGTATATCGTTTAGGGAATTAGGGACGTTATGGAAGGAACTTTAACACTTTCACTTTTGATATTTGTCTTTGATAGATTCTTCAGCCCGATTGTGTTCATCTTCGGCAGACGTTACCTGAGGAGCTGTGTTTCTCTCTATTTAATTATTTTATCCAGTTCCCCCCTTCCCTTGAGCTTCTCATTTTTGCGCACTGTTATTTCTCAGTGCAGTGAGAGCGAGGAGTGCAGGGATGGGTTCGGACTGTCTTCGACTTCCCAACAGAAGCAAACTGGATGTACACGTGAGCGGGCCTTGACAGAAGCACAAGCCTTTACCTTTATTCTGTTGGAAAGATGAATACAGGGGAGGATTCAGAAACCATAGTTGCCGCTGTCTTGGCACAGGCTTTGAATGAGGATTTGACTCGCAATGACTCTGTAACAACGCTTTTGCAGGAAATGCAGGTAGAGTTAGAAAGTTTGAAGCTAGAAAATGGAACCTTAAAACAGGAGTTGGTTAGTTATAAACCTAGGGAAAGTCTTTGGGGAACACGATTCTCTCATTTGTTAAAAGATTCTTCCGAGACAGGTGCTAGGCCCAAAACATCCGCTTCCACTTCTTCTCCAGTAGAAGTCACAGTCAATGTACCTAATGTCGTGCCTTTAGAAGCTCCTGAACGCTTTCATGGAGACAGTAATAAATTTCATGTGTTCCTCAATCAATGTCAGTTACACTTTGTTTGTAAACGCCAACAATTCCCTACCGATGCTACCAAGGTGGCTTTTGTCCTTTCCAACCTGGGAGGAACAGCAGCTAATTGGTCCATTCCCTATGTGGATAGAGATGACCCGATATTACATAATTGGAATCAGTTCAAAAGAACAATGACTAGACTATTTGCAAAACACACTTATATTCAGGCTAGTGATACCGAATTATTAAACCTTAAACAAGGGAATAAAGACTTGTTGACCTATCTTACTAGTTTCGATCGACTCCTAACTGAGACTTAGTGGCCAGAAGAGAAACAAGTTTCTCTATTCTATAAGGGATTGAGAGACGATCTTAAGGATGCCTTAGCTCATATTGTTGACCTCCCCGATGACTACTTTGGTTTCGTGGATTTGGTGGTCAAATTAGATCACCGTTTAGGAGAAAGGAAAGGAGACAGATCTAAGATGGAACCTAGATTAACTTTTATAAAACATGAAAAGAAGGAGGTAGAGAACAAACTTCCAGAACCAGAGCCAATGCAAATAGGGACACTCAAAGGTCCTTTGTCCTCTGAGGAAAAGGAAAGACGGCGACAACTCCAAGTGTGTCTATATTGTGGCAAGTCCGGTCATTTTGCCAAAGAATGTCCTGTAAAACCTAAAACAACAAAAAAATGAACCTTTTATCAGTGGCAGGTTCAGAGTCGGAAAATTAATAAACTCGACAAGGACCGAGGTCACTTGCTCGAGAAACAGTCATACTCAGACATTTCTCTCTGCAGCTTTTATTGTGCCACATATTCCAAAACATTTCCTTATACACGTAATCTTAATTGTGAGTACTCAAGTGAGATACACTCTTCCAGTACTTTTGGATTCAGGAGCCACTGGGAATTTCGTAGATAATGCCTTGTCTCAGAGATTAGAATTACCCACTGTTCAAAAAACAAACCCAGACACCGTTTGTGCAGTTGATGGGTCGGATTTAATTTAAACCGGACAATTCTCTTCGCGCTTGCATAGATTATAGGGGGCTTAATAAAGCAACAATCAAGAACAAATACCCGCTCCCTTTGATCCCAGTTCTCTTGGATCAACTAAGACATTCCACCATCTATACCAAGTTAGATCTGAGAGGAGCATACCATTTGGTGCGAGTTAAAGAGGGGGATGAATGGAAGACTGCCTTTAAGACCAAGTTCGGCTTGTTTGAATTCACTGTAATGCCCTTTGGATTATGTAACGCCCCTGCGGCGTTCCAATTTTTTATCAATGAGGTTTTGCACGCATTTTTGGACGTCTGTGTCATCGTGTACATAGACGATATCCTTATTTATTCCAAGGGTCCAGAGGAACATACACAACATGTTAGAGCAGTTTTATCAAAATTAAAAGAACATCTCAAGTTTGCTAAATTAGAAAAATGCATTTTTAATGCAACCACTGTTGACTTCCTGGGGTATTGTTAATCACCACAGGGTATCACTATGGATATAAAGAAAGTAAGTGCAATCACTGACTGGCCAGAACCTACTTCCCTTAAAGAAGTACAAAAGTTTTTAGGGTTTGCCAATTTCTATAGGAGATTTATTTCTCATTTTGCAGATATCTTGGCTCCAATCACTAAATTGTTACAGAAAGGACAACGCTTTTTGTGGGATACTCAGGCTTCACAAGCCTTTCAGCTTCTTAAGCAAAAGTTTACGTCAGCGCCTATCCTTAAACATCCTGATCCAGATATACCTTTTTATGTAGAAGCTGACGCTTCACAGGTGGCGCCAGGAGGGGTCCTTTCACAGCGAGATTCAGTGGATGGACAATTGCATCCAATCGCCTTTTACTCCCAAAAATTGCTTCCCGCAGAGCAGAATTACACTGTGGCAGAGCGAGAATTATTAGCCATAAAAGTGGCGTTTTCTGAGTGGCGTCACCATCTAATGGGGGCAAAGTTTCCTGTCACTATTTTCAGTGACCACAAAAATCTACAGTTCTTTAGTTCCATCAAAGCATTAACACCACGTCAGATGTGTTGGTTAAATTTCTTTAGTACCTTCGACTTTGTCATCACATATAGACTAGGTACACAACAAATTCAGTCAGATGTGTTATCCAGGTATGGTCATTCTGTGGACCCAACTCAGGAAAAGAGAGGACAACCTATTATAGCACCACAGAACATAATAGCTCCTGTTGGACCTGGGGTTACCAGTCCACCTAGGGTAGCCTGGCTCAAGTGGTAAGGCTTCACTCTGGCGAATTGTTAAGCTTGCGCCACACTCAATCCAGTAGCATAGCGTACTTCCACTCAAAAATGACACTAATTCTCATTAGAAAAATAGGGAATGCTTTATAGAAATCGTTCGATTGATTTACTCCTTTAGTAGTGTAGAATTGTAACACATTAAGCACCCCCTTAGTTAATTATTTGCATAAATAGAGCACCACATTGTATTGCATTACATGATACACTTATTCTCCAAATAAATAAGAGCTCAGCATAAACCCTGGCACTTCAATCTTCCAGCAGTTATTTCACAGTTTTTATAAGGTAAACAGCAAGATTAGTGCTTCCTTATGGTGAAGCAAGACTGTAAATTACCCTCAAAGACTCATTGTCATTTCAAACATGAAGATACAAGGGCTCAACAGACAGTTCCACAGATTGTACACTTGAATATATATATTCGAGCAGCTGAATATCTAAATGGAAACATGCAGGTTAATTAATTATTTCATGTACCTTTTTAGTTCACTCTCCGATCACATTGGAATGTCAGGTTATCCCAATGAATCTGTTATACCCTGAAATATCTACAGAAAAACATTCCCTTCACTCAATCAGGTCTTGTTCCTGGGCCAGCCTTGTTATCCCGACATACATCAGCTGAGAGTTCCCTTAAGCTATAACCTGCAGATTCCCTCTCCAAGAAAAACTCTTTCCAGCCGGGAGATTTCCCTCAACAAGCAAGTCCAATAGTCAGGGACTTCTGCCTGAGGCGCAGTTCAGCAAGTTCAAATCACCCACAGCCTGCAATACATTTCCTTAGTCTGGGCCGAAGTTGCTGTTATAAGTTATTACCTCTCGTCGGCCCTTCCTCCCCACCAGCCTACGTTCCCAGCTTACTTCTTCAGCAGTTTTGTCGGGCCCTCCGGACAAGAATTAGGTTCTCTTTTGACTGGCCCGATCTCTAGCTGATGCCGATTTCAGTGTGCGAAGGCCGCACCCCGGAGCCGGTTTCCTACTGACTACCTGACAGGGGTTGAGGTGATGGGTCATCGGCGCTTTCGGAATTCTCCCGTTGCCGGCTTCAGTTGTCGCTCCTGGCCTCTTCTTAGATCCTCCCCCTATCTGGTTTCACCCGGGAAGGACTTCGCCCGAGCCTGGCCTCCTCCATCTCCTCCCCTCCAGACGTCGCGCTGCACTTTCTGGGCGGCGTTTCACTCACTCTTCTCTGTCCGGCGGCTCCCTTCAGCAGCTTCCGCTTCATCCCCATCAGTGAGCTCTGTCCCGTGGGCGCTGACAGCTCTGCTAAATCAGCGCAGCGTCCCTCACCCCACAAGCCTGACGCAAAGGTCACCCTAACGCGGGGAGCCCAGGATCAGTTGCCGACCACACCACTCTGGTAAGTTCCTGGCCGAAGGGGGGAGGGGGGGCAGATCACGAAGCCACAGGTGTAACAGATCGCGCAGGGTGCTGAATAACAGCTAGGGTCTACTCCGCCGGGGGGTTCTAGTTCCAAAAGAAGGAGGCAGTCACAGCTGCCCTCACCTGTCCATGTCTCGGTCTACTCCTGAGGGTAGACACTCCCTTTCAATATCAGGGGTATGAGAGGTAGTTACTCCTGATGGGTCAGATCAATAAGTGAGGGATAGTATCAGCAAGTAGAAAGAGCAGCCCCAAGAGGCAGTCCAGCCCTCCACACTGCGCGAACCTCCTCTCCTCACAGCCTGTACTCCAACTGGTTCACACCTCAGTAGAATTCACCTTCACAAAATGGTCGCTCAACATTCCACCTTATATAGCCTGTCCCTAGAGTGTCTAGAGATGTCGAGAAGGTTCTGGAACCTTCCTTATTACCCTATGGCACTTGTCTATGAGGCAACTGGTCAGTTGGCAAGCCACCATTTTGTAGAGTATCACTTACTCCCACCTCCATTTTAAAAGAGCACCTGTGCCTCTTCATTGTATAGAAATAATGAGGTCAACACCAAAATAATGTAGTGGACACACAGGAAAATTTCCAGAAGGCAAAAAGAGGATAAAATAAATAAATAATTAGGAGGGACCACCCAAAGGGCTGACAGGTCTAACACTCGTCCCCCCCAGCTGAAAGTGAAAGTGGGGAGAGCTACCCAACCACTTGGGAGTTCTCATCACTAAGACGGAAGTACCTTGAGAGACCGTCTGCGTTGGCGTGGTCTACTCCAGGCCGATGTTCCACTCTGAAGTCCATTCCCTGTATGGAGATGGACCACCTCAACAACTTGGGATTCTCGCCCTTCATTTGCATCAGCCAACAAAGGGGCCGGTGGTCAGTCTGTACAAGGAAGTGCGAGCCAAACAAGTATTGCCGCAGCTTCTTCAGAGCCCATACCACCGCAAAGGCTTCCCGCTCAATCGCACTCCACCTCTGTTCCCGGGGGAGCAGCCTCCTTGATAGGAAAACCACAGGTTGGTCCAGACCCGCTTCATTGAGTTGCGATAACACTGCCCCAATGCCATGCTCTGATTCATCCGTTTGGACAATAAATTATTTGGAGAAGTCAGGGGCCCTTAGGACAGGAGCCGCACACATTGCTTGTTTTAGGGTGTCAAAAGCTCGCTGACACGCCTCAGTCCAGACTACCCGTTGAGGTTGTTTCTTAGAAGTGAGCTCAGTTAGGGGTGCCACAATTGTGCCATTCCCCTTGACAAAGCGACGGTAGTATCCTGTGAGGCCCAGGAAAGCTCAGACCTCCGTTTGAGTTTTGGGGGTTTCCAGGCCATGATCGTCTCAATCTTAGCCTGGAGGGGTTGCACCTTCCCCCTGCCCACCAAGTGGCCTAAGTACACTGCCGACCCCTGCCCAATCTGGCATTTGCTGGCCTTGATCGTCAAGCCAGCCTGTTTCAGAGCTTGGAGAACAGCCTGTAAGTGACACAAGTGGTCCTCCCAGCTGCTGCTGAAGACGGCAATGCCGTCTAGATAAGCAGCAGAGAAGGCCTCCATTCCGGAGAGGACCTGGTTCACCAGTCGCTGAAACGTGGCAGGGGTGTTCTTGAGCCCAAAGGGCATTCCACAGAACTGGTAGTGGCCCTCAGGCATGGAGAAGGCTGACCTTTCCCTTACTCCATCTGTAAGGGATATCTGCCAGTACCCTGATGTGAGGTCAAAAGTACTCAGATATTGGGCAGCTCCCAGCCGGTCAATGAGCTCATCCGCCCTCGGGATCGGGGAAGCGTCAGTCTTTGTCACTGAATTCAGTCCCCTGTAATCCACACAGAACCTGAGTTCTGGGGTGGTGCTCGGCGGGGCAGCTTTTGGTACCAGAACCACCGGACTGGACCAGGGACTGCTTGAAGGTTCAATCACTCCCAGCTCCAGCATCTTTGTGACTTCACTATGAATGTTGGCCTTCACCTTATCTGACATCCGGTAGGTCTTGGACTTAACAGGTGGGCTGACCATGTGTCCACATCATGGGTACACAGGTGGGCCCTTCCCGGGATAAGGGAGAACAGCGAGGAAAACTGCTCCAGGATTTCACGGCAGTCCCTCCGCTGTTCAGGAGTTAGGGATGGTGAGAGGATCACCCCTTCTACCGACCCATCCTTCTCTTGGGATGAAAATAGATCAGGGAGAGGCTCACTTTCCTCTTCCTCTGCTCCATCAGTCACCATCATCAAGATGACCTTGGGCCTCTCATGGTGGGGTTTGAGGCGGTTGACATGGAGCACGCGATGGGGCTGCTTGGGGGTCTTAAGATCCACTAAGTAAGTAACCTTGCCCTTCTTCTCAACCACCTCAAAGTGGCCTGTCCAGCGATCCTGGAGGGCACTAAGCTCTCCAGACTCCATGACCCACACTTTCTGGCCAGGCTTCAACTCCACAGGGTGAGCATTGTGGTCATACCACTCTTTCATAACTGCCTGGCTGACTTCCAGGTTATCAGAAGCTTGCTTCCACAACTTAGCCATTTGGCTACGGAAGGCCAGCATGTAGCTCACCACATCCTGGGGAAGCCTCCCGGGAGTCTTTTCCCATCCATCTTTCACCAGGCTGAGAGGTCCTCTGACCGGGTGCCCATACAGAAGTTCAAAGGGGCTGAAGCCCACTCCTTTCTGTGGCACTTCCCTGTATGAAAACAACAGACAGGGTAGGTGGACGTCCCATTTCCTCCGCAGGCTCTCAGGCAGACTTCTGATCATGCACTTCAGGTTTTTTTTAACCTTTCCACCAGGCCATTGGTCTGGGGGTGGTAAGGGGTGGAGAACCGGTAAGTAACTCCACATTCCTTCCACATAGCCCGCATGTAGGCTGACATGAACTTGGCCCCCCTGTCGGACACAACTTCCTTGGGGAAACACACTCGGGTAAAAATCCCCATCAGGGCCCGAGCCACCCCAGGTGCAGTAACGGTCCTCAAAGGAATTGCCTCTGGGTACGGGGTGGCGTGATCCACCAGAACCAGGATAAACCTGTGACCGGCCGAAGTGGGTGGATCCAATGGCCCCACAATGTCGATGCCCACCCTTTCAAAGGGGGTGCTAACAACAGGTAGTGATTCCAGGGGAGCCTTTGCTTAACCCCTGTTTTCCCACTAGCTTGGCAAGACACACACGTCCTTCAGAAAGTGTCGGACGCAATCCTCATCTGAGGCCAATAGAAATGGGGGACAAGCCGGGCAAAGGTCTTGTCCTGACCCAGGTGTCCTGCCAAGGGAATCTCGTGAGCCAATTCTAGAGAAAGGCTCGGTAACATTGGGGTACTACCAAGGCCCGTGACGAACCGTGCACCGGTGCCTTGGGTTCACTGTAGAGAAGACCATCCTCCCAGTAGATGTGGAAGTTCCCTGCAATTTTACCGGCTGCCTGGGCTTTGACCTGTCGCCTCAGTCCCTCAGGGGTAGGCCACTCCTTCTGCCCTTGACAAAAATCTTCCCTGGTAGGTCCTCCTCCCACATGCCATTCCGCAGGGATAGGTAGGTCCTTCAAGGAGACAACATCCCCCTCTGTGGACTCCGGATCCTCCACCTCAGGTGTCCCATCCATCTCACGGGGTGTGGATGCCGAGGCAGGTTTCTCCTGTCCCCGGATCTTCCCCTTTTTGGCAGCCGGCTGTGCCTTTGTTCCAGCCCTTGCTAACTCCCCCTTCGGGTAGTCGCGGACCGTGGCCCAATCAGGTGTACCCAACATCTCAGAATGAGTTCGGAATTCCACCTCCTTCCAAGCATTGTGCTCCAAGTCATTCCTCAACAGACAATCGACTGGCACGGCAGGGCTCACCGCAACTCGAAGGAGACCTGCGACCCCTCCCCACTCAAAGGGACCTTCAACCACAGGGTAGTGACCTATTCTGCCGTCAGCCATCGCGGCGGGGTGGAGTACGTTTGGAATGATTTGATTTGATTTGAATAAAATTTATAACGCGCAAAAACAATAACCCGCAGGTATCAAGGCGCCTAACAATCACATCAAAATTAAAACATCCATCCTTACACATAGGCTTGTAGGAAGAGGCGAGTTTTTAAAGCCTTTCGAAATTTCAGAAGGGAAGGTAAAGATCTGAGATCAAGCGGAAGATCATTCCACCATTTGGGGGCCAGGGTAGAAAAGGCCTTACCACCCCACTTGGATCTCCAAATCCGGGGGACTGTCAGGAGCAATTTCCCGGAGGAGCGCAGGTTCCTTCCGGGGATATAGTGGGAGATGATAGATCCAACTCCCGTGTCACTACCTTTAGCAATGGCTCTATAGGTCATACATAAGACCTTGAACCGAACACGGTGTTCCACTGGTAGCCAATGCAACGCTTTCCTGGCCACTGTGGCCGAGGAGCGTCGAGGGGCATCCAGTGCAAATCTGGCTGCGGCATTCTGAACCACCTGTAAGCGCTGCAGGAGGCTCCTATTGAGCACCGCATACAGCGCATTACAGTAGTCCAGGCGTGAGCCAATAAGTGCAGCCGCTATTTGCTTTCTGGACTGCAAGGAAAGGTATTTCCTGATCTTTCGTAGGGTGTGGATTAGGCCCCAACAGGTGGAGATGGTCCTACTCACCTGTTTGCCCAAATCCAGGGCCGGGTCCATAGTCACCCCTAAGTTCTTAGCCGATGTAGTGGGGGAAGGGCAGGCTCCTAAGGAGTCGGGCCACCAGCTGGCAGACCAGATGTTCTCTTTCCCTCCAAATACCATCACCTCAGTCTTCTCCCCATTAAGCTTAAGTGAATTCATGATCATCCACTGACCGACCGCCTCCATGCAAGATCTAAATTTGGAGGCGGTAGGTACATCTGAATGGGAGAGAGAGACGAGGATTTGGGTATCATCCGCGTAAGAGACTACCTCCATCCCGAAAGATCTTATTAATCTGGCTAGTGGGGTCACATAAATGTTAAATAGGGTCGGACTGAGAGCCGACCCTTGAGGGACCCCACATCGCACAGGTCGGGACGGAGATAGAAACTCCCCCAATTTGACTCTTTGTGTCCTGCCCGCGAGGAAGGAGGTCCGAAGGTCCAGAGCTGCGTCCCTCACCCCTACCTCCCTTAGCCGAGATGTAAGTACTAAGGGAGAGAGGGTATCGAAGGCCGCAGTTAAGTCCAGCAGGACCAAGAGGGTAGTCTGGCCCCCATCCACTGTAGTGCGGATCTTATCAAGCACGATGGTGAGGGCCGACTCGGTACTGTGTTCCCTCCTGAATCCATGCTGGGAAAAGTCCAGACAGCCCGAGCCTTCGACAAAGGCAGCAAGATGCTTGTTAAGATGTAGCTCAAGCATCTTCGCGGGGGCTGGGAGCAGCGAGATTGGGCGGAAGTTTTTAGGACCTCCGGGTCAAGGGATGCCTTCTTCAACAGAGGTTTAACCACTGCGCTCTTCCACTCCAGGGGGAAGATGCCATCTCTCATCGCCAAGTTCATGATTTCTAGCAGAGGAGGTAGAAGGGTCACCTTGCACTGCTTGATAATTTTTAGAGGGCAGATGTCCAAGGGGGAGCCAGATTTGGTCTTAGTGAACAAGATCTCAAGGTCTTGCAAAGCCAGCGGGGGAAAACAGTCCAGTGTGCTCGAAAGAGGGGTGCTAGGGGAGATCGTAATCCTCTCAACCCGAGCAGAGGGTGCACTGATACAGGCTCTTTGTTCCTCAAGAGCCGTGTGGATGTCCTGGATTTTTGTGTGAAAGAAGGAGGCGATCCGGTCACATAGGTCTTGCGATGGGACAACAGTATCAGGGGCTTGTAGAGTGACTAATGAGTCTACAATTTTGAAAAGCTCCTTTGGTGAGGAAAGCGAGGATGTAAAGGCTACAAAGTGATCTTGTTTGGCCTGAGTGATTTCAGCTTTATATCTCCTCACCAGAGCTTTATGGGCTTCCTTGTTTTTGAAGTCCCAGCTAGAGTGCCAGAGTCTCTCCTTCCTCCTCACCTCTTGCCTAAGGAGTCTGAGGGAGTCTGAGAACCATGGGGCAGATGGTCTCTTTCTTGCTCGACGGCGAGTCTGTACTGGGGCCAATTCATTCAGGGCCTCTGTAGTGGCCTGTTCAAAATGGCCGACCGCGGTCTGTGCGGTGTCCAGGTCAGTAATAGACAGACTGGCAGCCCAGGGCGCGAAGGAATCGCTGCTAATGTTCCTAAAATTTCTGGCCACTTCCATTGTATGGTTGGCCTTTACACTTCCCTCCAACCCATGATGTTCTAGAAGGAATGGAACGGCAAGGTGATCAGACCATGACAGGTGCACTGGATCCAAGGTGGTTAGGCGATGGTCATTAGAAAAAATACCATCAAGAGTATGGCCAGCACGATGAGTAACTCCGCTGACTCGTTGCGTGAGTCCGCAGGACCCCAAGGCTTCAATGAGACTTAAGGTGTCGGATGAGTCATGCCGTTCTAAATGAAAATTAAAATCACCCAGGATGGAGAAGTTTTCTCGACCAAAGTATGGTTCCAGGGACTGTAGAAAATTGTATACAAAATCAGTCCTCGGACCAGGAGGTCGATATAGTAAAATTCCATTAAAAAAAGGGCATTGTACTTCCTTAATTGTGAAATGAAAAGCTTGGAAACAGTCAGGGAAGTCGGGTATGGGCACAGTATGACATTGCAAATAGTCTCTGTGGAGGATCGCTATCCCTCCTCCCATTCGTACCTGTCTATCCAGTCTGACCAAGCAGTACCCTTCAGGGACCGCTTCAGTGAGGTCGGGGCCAGAAGAATCCTTCGCCCAGGTTTCCGTGATAAACACTAAAGCAGGCAGTCTATCTTGAACCATCTCCTTAAACATAATTTTATTTTTAATAAGGGAGCGGGCATTAATCAAGATGCCTTCCACTCCTACTGCCTTAGGGCTGGTCTCACCAGGACGACCGGACGTTGAATAGCTGGAGGCAGGGGTTGAAAGCCTACCTACCAGTTGGCAACCGCATCGTAGCGGAGAGTGAAACGCATCAGGCTCACAAGAATGCGAGCACTCTGATCTTCGCGGTTTCAGACGTAGCATATCCTGATGAGAATAACTATAAGGGGAAGCAGTAGGTGTGAGTGGTTCCAGAGTCCAGTCGTCCAGTGCGTCCACAGCGCGGACGGGCGCAGACGGGCTGGACTCTGGCGTGACTCCGGCGTCGCTACGGCGTCCACGATGCACGTACACGCTGCGCGTCATACCCAAATGGATATAAAGGGCTCTAGCGAGTCCACGTGGTTGGCTCCAGCGAATAGCTGAGGAGTGCTTGTTCGCCCCACCCAAGATGACGCCCCAGGTAACCAGAGCGCGGGGACCGAGCCGCCCAAATGGCAGTGAATGCGTCAGGGTTTTAGAGTGCAAGGATGCGGTCCGTGAAAAAGAACACAGGTAGGGGGCTCTGCCTAAAATAAACAATTCTAACTACCGTTTTAAAATTAGGGGAAAAACGAAGAAATAAAATAAACGCTAGCGGAAAGAACAGGGCAGTTTAAAATTACATGTAGCAGCACGCTTCCAGCAGAAAGCGCTATGTGCACGGTGGGATCAAACAGGAGTGAAGCTTTCTCCTACCCGCATTAAGTATGCCTCCAAAGTGCAGCCTCTAGCCAGTCCACCTGCTTTGGGGACACCAGCTGTTTTCTTACCATAGTCATGCTGGCACCTGTGTCCCTCAGAGCCTCCCCACTCTGGCCATTAATGGTGACCCACTGCCCATACTTAGTGGTATTTGGGGGCACCTGGATCTTAGTAACCATCTCGCTGTCTCCCAGGGACACTAAGGGTATTCCCGCCCACTACCCTCTCTTATCTAAGGGCAATTCCTCCGCGAGCACTACACTAGCCACTCCCGGGGTCTCGGAGGGGGTAGTCTCTTTGGGCACTTGGAATCACCTTTATAGTGCCCAACCCCACCACACTCATAACAGCGGACAACCCTTGGCTGCTGACTATGGTCAGGATGGGGGGTCTTTTGTGGGTAAACCCTAGGAGTGAAACCTGATCCCTTTCCTTGGAAACTGTTTTGGGGACCTTTCGAGAACTCCCTCTTTTTGTCTCCCCCATCTTTTTTCTGGGGTGCGCCCTGACCAGTCCTTTGGGAATCCCCTCCAGCCCCTTTTGAGGACTCCCGGGTACTAGCTTAGATGTCTGCCTCCTCTGCAAGCTTTCTAGGGCTAGTCAGCTTGCTGTCCACCAGGTGTTGACGCAGCTCCGGAAAACATTTCTCGAGGAGGTGCTCCTTTAAGAACAAATCGTACAACCCCTCGTAGTCAGTCACCTCACTGCCTTGCACCCAACCCTCTAAGGCCTTCCTAGCATAGTCCAAAAAATCTACCCAGTTTTGTGTAGCCAGTTTGTGGCTGTTCAGGAATTTCTGCCTGTATTTTTCAGGTGTCAGCCCAAACTTTCTGATCAATGCCACTTTCATGGTGGGGTAATTGGTCTGTTCCTCCTGCACTAAGGCTAGAAGCGCATCCCTCCCTCCCAGAGGCATATACCGGTACAGACCCCCCCAATGACTCACTGAGATCCCATGGGCTCTTAAGGAGACCTCATAGGCAGTCAACCATTTGGCAATGTCGTCTCCCACACTAAAACTGGCGACTACGTCTTTGGGCAAATAGGGTCTGGGTTCCCTGGTCGTTTCTTTAGGTACGCTGCCACCAATAGGAGAACTGGAGGTCCCTACTTGTAGGGCTTTGATGTCTAACTCCTTTAAGCTATGCTCATGAGCGAGCCGCGTCTCCTCCCTCTCCTTTTCCAACCTAGCTAACTCCCATTTTAATTGTCTTTCCTCCCTTCTGTCAGCTAACTCCGCTGCAGTCAGGCTCCTTCCAGATACACTACTGCCCGCCCTCAGAGGTGTCCTAGGACCGGGTAACAGATTCCCCCCTTTGGTTTGGTATAGCATTTCGGCTTCTATGACAGTATCACGATCCTCCTCTTCCTCCTCCTTTTTCCCATCTGGGTGAGCTGCCACCCATGCTCTCAAGCTGGTTTGAAGTTCCACCTTCTTCGCACCACGCTTGAAGAACACCCCATTTTCCTGGCAAAATTCCCTAAGTTGGGCCGCCTTGTAGGTCTCCAACTCATCCAATTCAAACTCCATTTTACCAAGCGGGGCCTCAGACAGTTACTTTGGAGTATTCAAGAAAGAGGCGTTAAATAAGGGCTACCTCAACCCACCACCAGAAAGGAATTTGGAAAAGAACAAAACGTCCAATTAGGGAGACGACTAGGAGAAAACTCCAGGTGTAGGTACGTGGTGCACACTAAGCCACTGTCAAGTGGACGCAAGCACAAGCTCTCATCCCAACGCTGAAAACCAATATGTTGGACCTGGGGTTACCAGTCAACCTAGGGTAGCCTGGCTCAAGTGGTAAGGCTTCACTCTGGCGAATTGTTAAGCTTGCATCACAGTCAATCCAGTAGCATAGCGTACTTCCACTAAAAAATGACACTGCTCCTCCTTAGAAAAATAGGGAATGCTTTATAGAAATCGTTCGATTGATTTACTCCTTTAGTACTGTAGAATTTTAACACATTAAGCACCTCCACAATTAATTATTTGAATAAATAGAGCACCACATTGTATTGCATTAGATGATACACTTATTCTCCAAATAAATAAGAGCTCAGCATGAACCCTCTCACTTCAATCTTCCAGCAGTTATTTCACAGTTTTTATAAGGTAAACAGCAAGATTAGTGCTTCCTTATGGTGAAGCAAGACTGTACATTACCCTCAAAGACTCATTGTCATTTCAAACATGAAGATACAAGGGCTCAGCAGACAGTTCCACAGATTGTACACTTGAATACATATATTCGAGCAGCTGAATATCTACATAGAAACAGGCAGGTTAATTAATTATTTCATGTAGCTTTTTAGTTCACTCTCCGATCACATTGGAATGTCAGGTTATCACAATGAATCTGTTAGACCCTGAATTATATTGGCAAGATTCCCCCATGGTCAGATCATAGTTTCATTTGTGGCATTGCTCTCCAAATTTGACGATTAGCCTTTCATTCAGTACAGGAATGACAATGTCTTTTCTTTCATTAATTATTTTTTATTTCTTTTTTTTCCCAGTAAATTTTATCAAAATTATTTAAAACAATTTTTTCTCATTTTAAGTCTTTTTCATAGTGAACATCAATTCATTAACATTGGTATTAATCCCAACAATTATAAAAGTGCAAAAGTGAATAACACAGTTTTATACAGTTTCTCCAAAATATTTTGTTTGTTCCACAACCATTCCCCTGTTACACACACTGACTCCCATACATATCACACATACCATACCACAATCTTACAAACTCTAAAACAATCTCTAAGTTTGAGGTAACACAGATCGTATATGTTATTTTACGCCAGGTCTACGCGCGTTTCGGCGGCTTCAGACCACCTTCCTCAGGACCAGCTTAGAAATAGTTTTACTCATTCCTCCTCACGTGTGTGCAGGGTATCTGAAATTAGAAAATACATTGTAATATTCCTGTAGCTGAACCTGGATTAGAGGATATACCTCTTAGCATATATTCCTTATTTGTCTTAATTGGAATCATTTCGACATTAACTTAGGGACACCAAGTTACACTCAGGACTGAGTAGCACCATGCAGATTACTAATCTAGTTATCCTAAAATTATAACCTATTCATTTACAATAGGAGGGACATGTTCACATATTGGCCTCTAATTCTCCTAAAGTTTTTACCTTATTTGTTTATAGTGGGGAGGACATGTTCACATATTGGCCTCTAATTCTCCTAAGGTTTTAACCTATTGATTTACCATGGGGGGGACATGTTCACATACTGGCCTCATGTAATATTTGGTTTCAGGGAGATCCATAACGTGCTGGCAGTTGTACATATTAATACAAGTTGTGAGCCAAGCATTATTATCTATGCATTTAGTTTATGTTCTCACCTTTAACTGAGTGACAGAAGATCCGTCGAAACTTTTTTTCAGATATCATTGATGGCAGTCCTATTTAGGTTTGCAACCATGACACCTAGACAGAGAGTATATATGTCACGAGCCTGTATTTATTTCCTCATGCATATCCATTGCTGACATGTATACAAAGAAGAAATCTCTTACCACTAATCTTTCAAAGTAAATCTTTGTGGTGCCGCTTCTTTTTATTTATTGGTATGCCAGATTCTTCTTGTAGTTATTCTAAATGGGATTGATTATATATTTGTATCACTTGTTTTCTAGTTGTTTCAATCATACAGAACAGCCTAGAAGAGTTCTTACCAAAATTATCTTGTGTACGTTGATTTGGGGCCTATTCTTTTCTTGGTACAGGGGAGACGCAGATTGAGATGTCTTTATTTTTATGATTCAGTTTCTATTTGTCCTAGAAAATAATAACGGGTATTTAACATTTTCTATTCCTCGCTTTATCATCAATAGTACATGTAACCAATGCAAGCGACCCACCTTAGTCAACCCTGTGGTGGAGCTGATCTTGAATATTCTTCTACTATTCTTGCCATCCGGCCAGACTCTCTTTTATATGTTTCGCTCTCAGGCTTGTTGCAATATCTAGATCAAAATTGGATATTATATCGTTGTTATATTGTCTCTATGTATTCTATTTTGGAACTAGCAAGTGTGCACGTTCTACTCCTCCTCCCGCTTGCATCCTTGTAATTATTACATCTATCACGTGCATAATATTTTGCTTTAAAAACTCCTCGCATGTCTTCCCTCAATAGTGACATGGTCCTTTTCTCTATGGACAATGCTATCGCAACTGTTATCGGTACGGGCAGTTTTACATTATCACAGATGCACCGTAGGTTGTTTAAATTTATAACCAGCCAGAGTTAGCAAAACTTTAGTTTGATATGTTTAGTTTTGTGTTATTGCAAACGCGGTTTTCCCCCCAAAACAAAACACTTCTCTTGATGTTTCTACCGTTTGTGCCCCATTATCTGCGAAGCGTATTGGATTTAAAAACGCCCACATTAACTAGACGGTTACAAGTCAACTAGGTGTAAATGGCCTAAGATTTTTATCTAGCGCACGAATTTGAGTACATACCTGATAGCGATGTAACGTCCCATGAATGTGCTCCTCCCGCCTGCTCTCCTCTTCCAAGACCCGCGCGGTTACTAATGGTTGTGGTTGGATCTTTAAATAGTATCCACAACTTCCCGCCAAAGACGCTAACGCGATTTACTGTCCCGGAAGCGATTCTCTTATTTTCCGGTCAGATTCTCGGCGCCATGTTGGAAAGGGATCGGATTGTTTCTTTTGGAAAATAATAGTAGTCTCTTCAATTTTATATATTGGTCACTACAGATCTAGTTTTCAGATTTTAATAATCTTATCATATTGTTGTAATTTCTTTTATCTCTTACTCATGAGGTTATGTGCAGTGTGCCTGTATAGCGAGATACAGACTTCGATTCCCTTTCTGATTCATTTTGGGCGCCATCTTTAAATAGCAAAATGCTGTTTTTAATTATCTCGCAAATTTATTTTAGGCGCTTATTTTAAAAAAAGAGGAAAAACGTGGTAGTGTTTTGATGGTATGTAATATAATAGTCTGTACTCTGTTCCTTCTACACTGTCTTTTGCTCTGAAGTTACGAAATAACAATATTAAGTAAACCAATACTGTCTAGGCATTGCCCTGTTTCAATTAGGCTGTAGTGTTTCAAAGATCCGACATGTGATAACATAGATCTGTCTCAACTCTGACCCATATAAATTAGGCTGCTTATCCCTGATCGTTTTTAATTTAAAGACAGCTTCATTGCAAAATCTAGGTATTAATTGATTATGGGATGACTAGATAGTCCTTTCACAAGAGTCCACAGGCCTGTGCGGTACTGTGACTTGTTATATCAGTTTACATATTCTTGGTAACAAACCAAGAAATGTTTTCATTTAATCCTCTACGGATACTGTCCATCTGAAAAATCCAAAAACGTTCGCGTTTTTTTGCGAATGTGTTCCATAGTCTGACCTAATCTGAGTTGGACTTTCTCTAAGATACACCAATGAAGTTCGCTTTCGTTGTGGTTCAGATCTATGCAATGTTGCACCAGTGGTGCTGCTGTTTTCTTCATTCTCACAGCAGACTTATGTTCGCTAAATCTCGTGCAAAATTCCCTGCCTGTTTCACCAATGTAGGCGAGGCCACAAGGGCACAGGATTATATATACAACGTTACTACTCCTGCAGTTTGTCAATGATCTCAAAGTTACTTCAAAGTTGTTATAATTGATTGATTCAGTTGTGATAGCTGCTTCACAGGCATGGCAGGACCCGCATCTGTGATTGCCTAGTACTGGATTTTGTCCTGTTATCGATGTCTGAATGTTCCCTGTTTTCTGTTTGTTCCTAGTATGGACCAGCCGGTCTCTTAGGTTTCTGTTCCTCCTGTAAGCTACTAGGGGTTTCGATCCAAAGCTCTCGCTCTCTTCTGTTTCCAATATATTCCAGTTTTTGTAGATTATATTTTGGATTTTATAATTTAATGGGGAGTGGTTAATGACACAGGTGATACGGTTTGCGGATTTCCTTTTTGTACCACTTAGTAGGGAATCCCGATCATAATATTTTGCTCTTTTAAAAGCTTGCCGTATCAGACGATGGGGATAACCGCTTTTTAGTAGTCTAATTTTAAGTTCTTCTCCATGGCGTTGGTATTCCATCAGGTTGGTGCAATTACGGCGTATCCTGAGAAATTCGCCAAAGGGTATGGAGTCCTTTTGGCAATGTGGGTGGAAACTAGCAAATTGTAAGATGGTATTTTTTGCTGTGGGTTTCCTGTATAGACTTACTTCTAGAGTTCCACTACTGCCATTTATCTCAATATCTAAGAACTCTACTTTATTAGTATGGTAATTGGAGGTGAACCTCAAATTAGGATCACTTAGGTTTAAACAGGAAATATAGTCCTTCAATTGTGCTTCTGTACCGTGCCAAACAAAAAAAAATATCATCAATGAATCGGCGCCACAAATCAACATTTTCGAAAAATTGAGCCACTTCGTTGTATACATGTCGCAATTCCCATTCGCCCATGTAGGCATTTGCTACACTAGGCGCGCAAGATGCCCCCATGCTGGTGCCCTTCACTTGTTTGCAAAGGGCACCATCGTAGTCGAAGTAATTATTCAACAGGACAACCTCCAGACACTGTAGGATAAATCTGTCCGGTCGGTTTTCAGGATATCTTTGCAGCAGGGATGATACTGCTTGTAACGCTTGACATTGAGGAATGTTTGTATACAACGCCTCAATGTCAAGCGTTACCAGTATGTCTGTACTTGCATTAAATGCAGTTCCCTTTACTTTAATAATCATATCTCCCGTGTCACGGAAGAATGATTCATATTTCTGCGTTAGAGGGCATAGGAATTTATCTATATATTTAGAGAGGGGTTCTGTACTTGACCCAATCGTGGAAATGATTGGTCGCATAGGTGGGCTGATTTCATTTTTGTGCGTCTTAGGCAGGCCATAAAGGGCCGGAGTTACTGGACATGTTTTGTTGAGAAAAATTAGTTCATCTTCACAGATGAATCCTTCTTCAAATGCGTTGTTGGTAAGTTCCTTTATAGTTATATTGAGCCATAGCAATTCTCTTGGATGTGCTGGCCTATAATGTTCTTTCACACTCAGCATTTCCAGCATCTTTTTGTTATATTCGGTTTTGTCAAAAACTGTGATGCCTCCACATTTATCGCATGGTTTTATTATCAAAGCATTATTTTTTTCGATATTTTTGAGGACTAGGTTTTCTTGTTTTGTAAGGTTAAAGTTAGGTCTACTCGTTCCCGAAAGGAGACGTGTGATGTCTTTCAGAACCCTACGTTCAAAAATTTGGACCTCTGGCCCAACTGCATCTAGGGTTGGTGTAAAACTTGATGGCGGTTTACAACCCGATAGGTTAAGATTTTCTTCCTCTCGTGTTCTCCCTTCAAAGAATTTCTTGAGTCTTACTTTGCTAAAGAATGCGAATAAGTCCTCATGAAGTTTAAATTTGTTCAATGGAACACAAGGAACGAATGATAGACCTCGACTCAAAACAGACATTTCTAGTTGTAAATTGGCATTGTGTCTGTATTTTTATTTTCCCTTGTGTCTACCACCAGTATTGCTGGTTTCTCGTCTTCACATATCTTTGCTGAGGTTGAGGGCTCATCATTTGTTGACCTCCCCTGTCCTGTTGCCAATGCACATTCTTTCCCCTGTAGTTGCCTCTCGATAAAATCTACATAAAAACATTCCCTTCACTCAATCAGGTCTTGTTCCTGGGCCAGCCTTGTTATCCGACATACATCAGCTAAGAGTTCCCTTAAGCTATAACCTGCAGATTCCCTCTCCAAGAAAGACTCTTTCCAGGTGGGAGAATTCCCTCAACAAGCAAGTCCAATAGTCAGGGACTTCTGCCTGAGGCGCAGTTCAGCAAGTTCAAATCACCCACAGCCTGCAATACATTTCCTTAGTCTGGGCCGAAGTTGCTGTTATAAGTTATTACCTCTCGTTGGCCCTTCCTCCCCACCAGCCTACGTGTCCAGCTTACTTCTTCAGCAGTTTTGTCAGGCCCTCCGGACCAGAATTAGGTTCTCTTTTGACTGGCCCCGATCTCTAGCTGATGCCGATTTCAGTGTGCGCTGGCCCCACCCCTGAGCCAGTTCCGACTGACTACCTGACAGGGGTTGAGGTGATGGCTCCTCGACGCTTCCGTAATTCTCCCCTTGCCGGCTTCAGTTGTCGCTCCTGGCCTCTTCTTAGATCCTCCCCCTATCAGATTTCACCCGGGAAGGACTTCGCCTGAGCCCGGCCTCCTCCAACTCCTCCCCTCCCGACGTCAAGCTGCACTTTCTGGGTGGCGTTTCACTCACTCTTCTCTGTCCGGCGGCACCCTTCAGCAGCATCCGCTTCACCCCCACCCATGAGCTCTGTCCCGTGGGCGCTGATAGCTCCGCTAAATCAGCGCAGCAACCCTCACCCCACAAGCCTGCCGCAAAGGTCACACCAACGCGGGGAGCCTAGGATCAGTGGCCGACCACAACACTCTGGTAAGTTCTTGGCCGAAGGGGGGGGGGGCAAAACACGAAGCCGCAGGTGTAACAGATCGCGCCAGGGTGCTGAATGACAGCTAGGGTCTACTCTGCCGGGGGGGTGGGGAGGGATCTAGTTCTAAAAGAAGGAGGCAGTCACAGCTGCCCTCACCTGTCCCTCTTCCTCAATCCATGTCCCGGTCTACTCCTGAGGGTAGACCCTCCCTTTCAATATCAGGGGTATGAGAGGTAGTTACTCCTGATGGGTCAGATCAATAAGTAAGGGATAGCATCAGCAAGTAGAAAGAGCAGCCCCAAGAGGCAGTCAAGCCCTCCACACTGCGCCAACCTCCTCTCCTCACAGCCTGTACTCCAACTGGTTCACACCTCAGTAGAATTCACCTTCACAAAATGGTCGCTCAACATTTCAGCTTATATAGCCTGTCCCTAGAGTGTCTAGAGAGGTCCAGAAGGTTCTGGAACCTTCCTTATTACCCTATGGCACTTGTCTATGAGGCAACTGGTCAGTTGGCAGGCCACCATTTTGTAGAGGATCACTTACTCCCACCTCCATTTTAAAAGAGCACATGTGCCTCTTCATTGTATAGAAATAATGAGGCACCCAGAGTTCTAAGGTCAACACCAAAATAATGTAGTGGACACACAGGAAAATTTCCAGAAGGCAAAAAGAGGATAAAATAAATAAATAATTAGGAGGGACCACCCAAAGGGCTGACAGGTCTAACAGCTCCCATTCAACAACAGGAGTTTATGAAGGGGTTATATGAGTCACATCTACAGATTCTTCCACAAGATTGGCTGAAACATCCACTGAGTACAATACAACACGGCTTGTTGTATCATGATTTCCTTCTTTATGTACCCACTACTGATTTACAAACACAGATCATTGCATGGCATCATACTTCTGTTTTAGCTGGACACCCAGGCAGGGTTAAAACATTAGAAAATATACAAAAACAATTCTGGTGGTCTACCATGAATAATGATGTGACACAATATGTCAAGTCTTGTCCCACATGTGCACGTCAGAAAACATCACACAGAGCACCAGCCTGCTCTATTAATTCCAATGGCAACCCCACAGATACCATGGTATACATTGAGTGTAGATTTTATTGTAAATTTACCTTCCTATAAAAAATATACTACTTGACTTGTAATAGTGGACTATTTGTCCAAAATGGCACATTTTCTACCTTTAACAAAACTACCTAAGGCGGTAGACTTTGCAGATATTTTTCTAAAAGAAGTGGTAAGTCTCCATGGATTGCCGAGTAAAATAATCTCTGACAGAGGCAGTCAGTTCAATTCAAAATTTTGGAAAACACTCTGTGATAAACTAAAAATTGAAGTACCTTTGTCCACTGCTTTCCATCCGGAAACAGATGGACAAACTGAAATCCTGAATCAAACGTTGCTACAAACCGTACGTTGTCTGTTAGCGGATTATACCAGTGAATGGGTTGAGGCCTTACCACTTGCAGAATTTGTATATAATAATTCAGTGCATGCAGCAACACATTGTACTCCATTTTATTTTATGCAGGGATATCATCCTAGGGCTTTGCCTATTATTCTGAATGACTCTCTTCCCCCAACAGTAACTGAAAGGCTAACTACTTTGTTGAACATTCAAGAGAAAGCTAAAAAACCACTTGAGTTTCTATGAGGATCGTATGAAAAGACAAGCAGATAAACATAGAAACGAGGCACCAACCTATAAAGTTGGAGATAAGGTTTGGCTATCTACACGAAATCTGAACATAGAAGGGTCTCGAAAATTACAGCCACGGTACATAGGGCCCTTTTGTATAGTTGCGTTAGTAAATCCAGTTACTGTACAATTAGATCTCCCTGATGAGTATCCAGTGCACCCTACATTGCATGTGTCTTTGAACCCTACAACCCTCATACTCGAGTAGAAACCCCACCTCCACCCATCTCGATAGCAGGACATCTAGAATATGAAGTACGTAGAATTTTAGATGCTAAAAGAATTCATGGGCGTCTGTTTTATTTAGTAGCCTGAAAAGGTTATGATGATGCAGAAAACTCATGGGAACCTGCTTCTTTTGTGCATGCCCCACGATTACTCAGAACTTTTTATTTGAAACATCCTGGCAAACCGCGGCCAATAAGGGGGCCTTTGAGTGGGGCGACTGTTAGGGTTTGTTCTATACAAAGAGCTTGTCCCTTTTCTTTGTTAGAAAGATGCAAAAGCTAGTCATGTGTTTATTCAATGTGCATAGACAGTGTGATATATATAACATTGTGCTAGACATCTTTGTGTTTAAATTTTATTTTCATTGCTGGGAGTTGATTTTGTCAAGGCTTGTTCGAATCCAGAGCGCTTCCAGACATTGCTGCATTTGAGTCAGAGCGCAGCTCCTGGGTTCCGTACTACTAAGCACTGCACATTTTTAAACTGTCTCTTCTTCAACGTGCAGTGCGTGAGAGCCCCGTCCGTCCTCGCCTACAAAAGGCTCCTCAGAGCATCAGTGACTGCTTGTGCTCGTCGGATTTCCTCGCGTACCTGTGGATCCCACGTCGATCGTCCAGCTTTCCCGCCCGACTTCTCCAGACATCCCTCCTTGCTCCATCTTGGTTCCAGGCGGCACCGGAACTTCTTGCCTCGGCTTTTAGTCCGTCCCCGATCTCCGTGCTCGGCAATTCCGGTCCTTTGAACTTCCGGTCCATGTAGAAAGCGGACCTTCCTGCAACGCAAAGGTAGAAAGTAAACAGTAAGGTTAGCGCGCAAGAACCTTGAAGCAAAACAAGTAAGTGCAAGATTCATGTACAAGAAAGAACTTAATCGGATCTGTTTAAAAGGTAACAGACTTAAGTTACTCGTTTGAGACTCAGAGCAAAAAAAAATCCTCTTTGAACTAAATCAAACAAAGGTCCCAGATAAAAGACTTTTAAGAGAGTTGGTGAACGAGACATTGACTCTACTTTGTTTATTGTGCATATGTTTTATATTATGAGAATCACAGTGTGGGCAGCAAAATAACAGACAATTGTAAGCAGGTTATTGATCAGTAAGTTGTTTGGTGCATTCATGCAGATTCATTCAAAAGAGTGTTTTGAAGGATGGAAACACAAGACACTTTAAGAAGGTATTTTGTTTATTTAAAGGACGAAGAGTAATCCTTGCTACTCCATATTGCTTTGGTGAATCCTTGCTAAACCATATTGCTCTGGTGAATAGAAAGACCAGAATAGAGAGGTAATATACATGTTATAGTGACCCAGTATATCATTTAGGGAATTAGGGACGTTAAGGAAGGAACTTTAACATTTTCCTTTTTGATATTTGTCTTTGATCGATTCTTCAGCCCGATTGTGTTCATCTTCGGCAGACGTTACATGAGTAGCTGTGTTTCTCTCTCTTTTATTATTTTATCCACTTCCCCCCTTCCCTTGAGCTTCTCGTTTTTGCGCACTGTTATTTCTCAGTGCAGTGAGAGCGAGGAGTGCAGGGGTGGGTTCGGACTGTCTTCGACTTCCCAACAGAAGCAAACTGGATGTACAGGTGAGCGGGCCTTGACACCTGGCCAGGAAGTGTACTTATGTGTGTGTCCCTGTTGTAGTTTTAACATCGTACAATGCGCAATTCACATTAATGTAGCATGTACCTAGAGGGCGGCAACTATCGCTAATGAGATGCTGTCCGAAAGCATTGAATGGCCAACATCACATGTCGGTGTCAAGCTTGTGGATATGCGCAGACACGCATGTCAATGGTGTGCAGTTTTATTGAAAGTGTTGCTATAGCGAAGTGCACACATGTGAACGCGCTCGGATGTAAGGAGGATCAGCAGTGAGGCTACGTCATACACAGTGATAATGCTCATTACAGTCAAGCAATGCATGTCAAACGGGAACCTGAAAGTCTCACAAGTGACACACTACTATACTGGTAAAGCCTGACAACAGAGCATACTGCAACTTAAATCTACACATTACTCTTTACTGTTTGTCACATGTGATCTAGGTTGTACACTCTCCCTGTGGCTGATGATACCCCTTCAAGCCACCAATACCCAGGCCGAAAGGCAGCACAATAATGTGCGCATACACACATCAGGGTCATCGTGTAACACACATTTGTTTTTTGATGTAACGTTTCAGATGCATGGCCATCACACGTCAAAGGCTACTGTAAAGACCATGAATATTGATCAAGATGATTGTTGCATGTTATGTGTACTATAAGATATATGTACACAGCAAAAAACTTTTCAAAAAACTTTCTAAGCAAAGAGGCATCTCATCAAACGCTGTAGAGAGAACGACTAAAATGGGTGGAGTCCTCCAACTGTTACAATGGGAAATGTTATGAACCAATCAAATGCTTTTTTTTAAGGTCACATGGCAATTGTGCACCAAGCGCAGAAGGAGGCCGCACCCGACGGGATTTTGAGAAAATATATTTACTTAATATAAGTTTATCACAGTTAGAAATATATAAATGTTTAAAATATTTTAGATTATCGCTTGCTCTTATATACAATTTAAACTTATTTAGATATAGTTTTGAGACATATAAAAAATGAGGAAATGGCGTACCCGGCACAACCCCAAATGTCTATGACATAACACAGGGTCTGGCAGCGTGCGCTTGTCGCATATGCAACGCTCAGCGGGCATGACCCCATATGTACATGATGTAACGCGTGGCTTGGTACTGTTTTCCCATCACATACCAAAGTAGCAGCTGGCGCGACCTCATACGTATATGATGTTACGCGGGTCGCAGTGCCACAAACCCGTCGGATATGAAATGCGCATCATTTACAAGTTTAGCAACATGGCGGATAGGATTTGTGTGCTGATAGAGCTTGGTACACTACCGGTACGAGACTCCAGTTTTCTAAAAAAAAAAACTAAAAAAAAGATATACATATTTTTTTTGATGATATAAACATTACATAATTTTCAAAGTAAAAAAAAAAGATAATAGAGTGCCAAAATATTACAAAAAAATAGAAAAACTACAAGTTTTATAAATATTAAAATATGAAATTAACATTAAAAAACTTTTGAAATTCACTGAAAAACCCATAAGTTTTACAGACATTATAGTTAGGAATTAGCATTTAAAAAACCTTTAAAATTCACAAACAAAACATAGGTTTCAGGGACGTTTAGTAAGTTGGACATTTGACTCATATAAAACCAGAGAAATTCGCTTGTTATAGTTAGTTAAGCTAACTATAACTCGCGCACCCGCAATGCACTGCTGATGACGTCATATATTACATCACTCATGACATGGTCAGTGACATCACTGATGACATCTCAAATGACTTTACTGATGACATCATTCATGTGATAATCTGATGCACATACTGATGCCCTAATATAAACTTTGATACACCCACTCTAAAATACAGACTACTATTTTTGAAACCTTACATACAACAATGCCAGATACTACATACCACCCACTATTTCCTAGGTCTACACAAACCCAGTCACTTATACATGCAGTTACTCATCAATACAGTACTTTAATATGCACTCATACACCTATACATACAGTCACACTCCGCCACTCATCCATAGAGTTACTCACACACCTAGTCAGTTAAGCAAAGATTTAATCACATACCCATTTACTCATATGTACAGTTATACACACCAACTCAGTTGTTTATACCCACACCACATCACTTATTTATGCAGATACTAACACATACTTACTGTCTTATACAATCAGTGATACAAGCAGACACTCATTTATACACCCACTCTTCAAATAACGTACTCTCACGTATAGTCATTTATATACTCCAACACTCACATATACTGCCTTAAAAAATATGTAGTTACTCACACATATACCACTGAGACAGTCATCATTCACTCACCAACACACCCATACACACACTAACTCAGCCATACAGCTCTTCTCAGATGCACTTTTAAATCCATACAACCAGTGAATCCCCCACTCAGCCATCTATGCACAAAGTCACACACCCCCTCACCCACCCACACAGACACTCAGGTACCCACACAGATACTCAGACAACAAATCAATAACCCATATAGACAATCATGTAGCTACTCACCAACCCATGCAGCCGCTTACACACCAACTGAAACACTAATACAGACTTTCACACAGTTTAGTCATTAACCAATGCATTCAGTATGATACGTTCAATCACTCACTTATACTGTCAGTCATGCACCTACTAAATAATGCATTCAGGTACTTGTAAATCCACTCATTCTTCAATACACCTTGGTATAGATATATATGAAAAATATTTAAACTTTACAGAAATTCACATTTACTGGATGATGTCATCAGTGATGTCATCAGTGATGTCATTTGAGATGTCATGAGTGATGTTGTCAGTGACGTCAATGACCATATCATGAGTGATGTAATATGTCATGTCATCAGCAGTCCATTGTGGGCTATAACTCTGGTTTTATATGAGTCAAATGTCCACTAACTATAACGTCCCTGAAACCTATGGTTTTTTAGTGAATATATATATATATATATATATATATATATATGTATATTTACATATATTACCTAGTGTAGTTATAGTTAGGTCTGCTTTTTCATAAGCGGAGCGTTTTATGGTTCACTAATAACTTGGGCCCTGTTTTACCAATCTTCACAAAATGATCCCAAAAACAGTTCATCCACCTCAGCGCCTTCCTGGAAAGTTCATGGTTATCCATCAAATGTGGGTGAAAAAATATATGGGTCCCAAAATGCAAAATCCCCAAGCATTTTGCGTAGACTTCTTTTTTTTTTTAAAGTAAATTATTTATTTTTTGTGCATGTATGGTTGAATGACTAAACAATATATCCTATGTGTGCACATCATTTAGTTGACAAATGTCTGTGTGGGCTGTAGAGAGGCACTGGCCTCTTTATGGGCAGACAAAAGCTCATCATTAAAGCTGGAATACAGCATCAATTGAGGAGCTAGCAGGAGCAAGGACAAACGGGGAAAGAAAGAAGGATTATCAGAAGAAAGGATGAAAAGAAGTAAGTATTAATGAATGAATGGGTAGAAAAAATGAGTATGCGGATAAATGAATGGTTGAAAGGATGAGTGAATGATAGATGAGCCCCAGGACTAAGGTGACGGAATAACATACAATATCAAAGATTCCATTAGCCATCCACCTAATGAGGCCCACAGTTTGTGCGAGAGGAGACGTTGTGGTCAGAGGAAAAGCACCTGTACTCTCCCAGCTTGTAGCAGAGACTTATTCAGGCTGAGAACACACAGTCTCGGTAGTGTGTAGAACGAGTGATTGCTGTAGAGTCATAAAAGCAACCTGTGCGGTAGAGACCTCTGCAGAAAGAGAAGTAGCAAAAGGTATCAACCTTTGTGCTGAAAAGGGAGCAGTGGGGTCAGACTTCTACACATAGTGCTCTTCCAGTGTGCACACAAGGGAGTTCTGCTGTCCCAGCAATACTGACAGGGACATCTCAGCGAGCAACAGGTGGAGCCCAGTAGTCCAAGCGAGACCGACAGTGCTTTCCCAGAGTGCCTCCGAGTAAGTTCTGAGTTCTGAGCATTGCAAAAAATGCTTCCTCAGCATGCAGCAAAATGAGCTTTAGGGACATGGTGTTACAGGCATTACTATCCTACTACTCAGCTCAGCTTTTCATTGACACTTTAGTGAATTTTCTTTAATGTCATAGGGGCTCATTTATGAGCCCTTGCAACACTTTTGGGCCATCAGTGCTTCACAAAAAATGCGCATGTTGCGCCCAATTTACAAAGGGACGCATCTAGGCAGATGCGTCATTTTGTAAACCCCTGCGCTACATTATACCTGCGTAAGGTTTTACGTATGCAGGGCGGGCGTTATCCCGCATCAAGGCCTCGTAGAAGTGGTGCATTGAAGTCTATAAGATTTCAGTGCGCCACTTCTAGGACGCCATTGCGTGAAAACCTTACGCCTGCCTCATAGCAGGCATAAGGGTGACACAGGCCCTTTCACATGGGGTTTGCCCCATGTGAAAGGACACATTCCTGGACTTGTGTCCATTTTCAGACATACCCCAGCAATGTGCCACTTTTGCACTTACAGATACATCAGGAACTAATGTATCTGTAACTCCTTGCCATATGATGCACTGTACTTTAAATACAGCGCATCTATGGTGCCACAAGGAGGTTTACTGAGAAGTGTCTCATCGCTGCTTTGTGGCATCGATGCAACACTTCTCATAAAAGAGGCCCTTAATACTTTGAGTCTCTTCATGGCATTAAGTACTGAATGAAAACTAACTCACATGTAAACTGAACAAAGTATATGCTGCATGCTCACATTCCTACAATTAATGAATGTTCTGGCAATCACTCCACTTAATGTAAAAATATTCTAGTATATACTGATGTTTCTATGTACCTTTCTTGTGTCATCTGCAGTGGTGTGTGAATCCGGCAGGACAATGCTCAGGATCCCAGTTGCAGCATCTCAGCCTATCATCATTCTGTTAAATGTCAAAATGTGCTATAGCCCTTTTTGTGCCTTCACCCTACAGAGGAACTCTCTCCACTGTACTGTGCCTGCTTCCTGTCTGTAGCAGGTGCTCCACCCCTTAGCACTATATTAACTAGCCATTATCACCTACATGTGCCTAAAATCTGTTGCGCCTACCAGTCTGCTCGTGAACTACCACCACCAAGTACTCCACCCATTGGCATGGGAGAAGAGTGTTGCCACCCTTAACTATACCTGCTTACTTCCATGAGGTCAGAGCCTTTTCCTTGGTAAACCCCGCCTGCGTCTTCCCAGCAACAGGAGCTACACCCCTGGCATGAAAATACCTGTGTGTTGGAACATAGTACATCTTGACTGCAATTGCCCAGACTAAATAACACACCACCAGCTCTTTAAAATACATTGAACCTGATCTTGCCCCTGGCACCCTCACTAGATAACACTTGAGAGGCAACTCAATAGAGTGGGTGAGCCAGTGGTTTGATCCACCATGTTTGTAAGTTTGTACCCCATCTGCCAAACTGTAAAGCGGGCACCAAGTTCTTCAGACCACTAATGACTCTCCAATCATGGGATTTGCTTTTTAAAATCAAACTTAAATTATTCTGACACCCTGAGAGTTTTCTAGCAAGGTGTGGGAATTCATTTTGTCTTTTTTTAAGTTTGGGACTTTACTTTAAAAAAACACCAAGCCGTCTGCTATAAAAAGGGTATACAGTCTGATGCACTTCCACTGATGGCACCAACTTCGTCAGATAGCCAGTGTACGTTTTTAGAATGGCAGAGCCAAGAGTGCCACCACTGTTGGACTCATGGCCGGTTGGAAGCTGGCTCTCTAGATAGAGCAATAAAATGAAGTAGACTGTGCAGAAAGTCCAGTGAGACCCAGATTTGTATACAGAGGCAAAAGTAGATAATGCTAACGTTCTATTTGTGGTAGTGTGAGCGAGCAGTTAGACTTATTAGAGGGTAGGGATAAGCATTTGTAATACTCCCAGAGGCAATAAATAAGACACACACTCAAGAATACACCTGAGGTCAAATTACAAAATGAACATCAATTTTTATATACTTTTTCAGACAAGAGCTTTGTTCTACAGTAAGTAATTTCTGAGAGATGAATTTTTCAAGTTCCAAAAATAAATCATTTTTGTGTACAATTACGCACAATTGAAGTGAATTGGAGAAAATACAAAAATGCATATAAAATCATGCAGTTGGATTTCGAGGTTCACCGCCGAGAGTTAAGAAAGTACGAAAGCCAGGTCCAATGTTCCACCAGTGGATTCTCAGGATCGCAGGGTGCTCGGGTCATTTGGTAGCTGGTGCGTTAAGAAGAAGAAGGCCACCTGACAACCCATTGCCCAAAGGAACTAAAAGGTAAGTCCAAAGGGTCCCACTCAAGGAAGCATGCCCCAAGTACCTCAGGACCACAGAGGCACAGCTGGTACATAGGTATCCAGGCTGGGCGGGCTGGGTGCAGAGCAGATAGGACAGCTGAATTGCATGCATCAAGATCTCCTTGTGGTCAGGAGCAGGCTGCTTGGAGAGCTGATTCCAGGATAGCTGGGCCACTCATGAAGTGGGTCTCAGGGTCTTGATGTACCTCGAAGGGTGTTTGCTTCCTGGGCAGTTGGAGTCTGGGTTAGACTCTTCATCTGGGTGAATGCTGCAGGGGTCCGGTACCCCAGATATTGGTGCGGCACGGCTCCAGTAGGTCCTGCTGTATCCAATCTTGATAGGGAGACAGATCTGACCCTCCATAGCTGGTGTACCACTTTTGGTTTGAGTACTGTGTCACAATCGCCAGGGAGCAGCAAGTCGGTAAAACTGGATTCTGTGGTTCAGTGCATGTGGGCTGTAGAGAAGAGGTATCTCTACTCCAAGTGAGTGGCAATTTGTAGAAGGCTGGAGCCGCTCTGGGATTCTTGTAAAAATTGATACTTGTATAGCGCACTACTCACCCTCAAGGGTCTCAAGGCGCTTGTATGAATACCGCTGTGGAACCCATCCTGGCTTTCCCTGTGAGGTGTCCACTCCTGGGCACCCCCAAGGTGGAGGCCAGGCATCCTTAGCGTTGTGGGGGCCGTTGTGGAGATTAAGCAAGCTATTGCCCAGAGTTGCAGAGTGGAACTCCATGATTGGAATAGGCACCGAGGCGAGAATTATCAGGTCCATGGAATTTTGAGCCCAAGACCCGCCGAGGCGGGGAATTGAACCCTGGTCCCGGGCTAGATCTCTGCATCAGGGTCTGCCGCTCTAACCATTGAGCCACACTGGAGGCCTCACAGTTGCAGGACAAGACAGCCCACCACAATAGTTGAGTCCTTAAGGCAGCAGGATGGGTTTGGCAACAATTTTCTGCAGCAGGGCTTCAGTCTTCTGGTCAGTAGCTTATCCTTGTCCTCTTTGTTTTCATTGAATCTTAGTTCAGGGTCAAGGGATGCCACCTCATTACTAAATTTAGGGCTGTTAAAGGGGGTGACAGGTAGTAGCCAAAGAGCTGCCTACCTTTAGAGTGTAAACACCTTCTAAGTCACCACTTTCTGTGTGAAGGGGCACCACCCTGACCCTAATTGACTAATTCCCTCACAAACCAAGCTGGAGGGAAATAAAAAGTGGACTCCACATTGCCTGCTCCACAAGAGGGGTGGTGCTGGAGAATGGGGCCCCACCACCTAAGTTAACTGATTTTCCAGCCTGTCCCCCTGTCAAATGTGGAGAAGGAAAAAGGGGTTGGCATCATTCACTAGCTGGAGGTACTTCGGTCGCATTTCAAAGGTGGCATCACTTTTGAAGCTTCCCACATTGAAAGGCCATCCTAGCCTGGAGAGGTGTGAAGCACCTCCACCCAGAGCTGGGTTTGTTCCTGGCCTCTGAGAGATCTGGCATTCACCCCTTGAGGTCAGAAACATGGCTGGTGGTGGCTGGCTGGCTAAAAATATTCAGAGACCACCCAGGTGCTTGGTAGGTTTTCAGGGTACCCTTAATAGGGTCTCCTGTGTGCATGTATTAATAAATCCAACACTGGCATCAGTGAGGCTTTTTAAGGCAAGATGTTTAGTGCCAAACATTTTAGGGTACAGTGAAGGAATCATGGAGCTAGAAAACCCGTAATGAAAAGTTTGCAGCCCATGTACTTTCAATGGCTTCCCTGGGCACTGACAATATCCAATTATGGACTTGATATTGTAGGGTTATATCTGCTCATGTACATATGTCCACACATGGGATACGGGGCAGGTCTGCAGTAGGGGTGACTTACCTATATTTCATGCAGTGTATGGGGGCATGGTACACAGGGTTGGTGAGGGGTCTCTGGGGTGACACGATTTGTGCTGCAGCACTAGTGGTCCCTCTTAAATACCATTGCCCTAGGTACCAGGGGTACTATTTACTAGCGACTTACAGGGGTAGCTGCAGTTGTGCCAATCATCCACAAAAGTACACTCCGACTGATCACACACTCTAACGACCTAACAATGACCATTTAACACCTCCACTTCCAGATCCGGACCAAACCCCAACACCAATCCGTACGACACCCTTGTCTACAGGCCCCCCACCACCTCCCCCTCCAAACTACAATGAAAACAGCCCTCAAAGACAGAATAAATGCCAAAGCACACAACAACAAAGAACTCTTCACCATCGTCAAGGAGTTTGCAGCCCAACAACAAGACCACAAGCATTCCTCCTCCCAAGACCTCTGTAACAAATTTGGCACCTTCTTCCACCACAAGATCTGGAAGATTTATGACACATTTAACACCCCTGACCTGGCCACTACGCCATCCATCATCGCACACAACCAAGCTGCACCCCAAGAGACCGTGATCTGCTGGACTCGCTCAAAACAGAGGACATGCTCAAGACCATGAAGACCATCCACTCAGGAGCCCCAACAGATCCTTGCCCATACCATATCTTCCACAGAGCAGCAGCCGTCATCGTCTCCAGCTTTTTCGCACCATCAACTGCTCCATCGAAACCACCACTTCCCTGATGACTGGAATCAGGCCGAGATCAACCCCCTGCTGAAGAAGCCGTCCTCGGACCTGACAGACCTCAAGAACTTCAGACTTATGTCCCTCCTCCCCTTCTCAGCCAAAGTCATCGAGGAAGGCCATCAACGTTCAACTGTCCGAGTACATCGAAGTGAACCACATCCTGGATACCTCGCAACACGCCTTGTGAAACAACTATAGTACGGAGACCGCACTCCTCGCCACCACCAATGACATCCGCTCCCTCCTCAACGAAGGCGAGACCACAGCCTACTGGACCTCTCAGCAGCCTTCGCCACCATCTCCCACCGAACCCTAATCATGAGATTCCACAATGCCGGAATCTGTGACAAGGCTCCTAACTCACCGGCTAGACCCAGTCAGTCAGACTACCACTGTTCCTCTCAGAACCTACAGAGATCAGCAGTGGAGTGCCCAAGGGTAAGTTCCTGAGCACCACCCTCTTCAACGTCTACATGACCCCTTGCAGCCATCGTCGGAAGCCATGGACTCAACATCGTATCATACGCCGACGACACCCAGCTAATCCTCTCCCTCACCAACGAATCCACAACTGCCACAACCAACTTGCACCGTAGAATGACGGCTGTTGATACCTGGATGAAAGACAGCTGCTTCATGCTCACCTTGTACGAGACCGCAGTAGTCATCCTGTGACCCATCCATTCAGCTTGGGAGGACTCCTGTTGGCCAGCTGCCCTGGGATCTCCCCCAATCCCATGAAAGACCACACGGCCAACCTCGGCATCATACTGGACTCATCGTTCACCATGAACCTTCAAATCAATGCAGTTTAATCAGCCTGCTTCTACACACTCCACCTTCTTTGAAAGACATTCAAAAGAATCCCCACAGAATCCAGAAAGATAATCTCCAGCGCACTCATCACCAGCAGACTCGACTACAGCAATGCACTCTATGTCGGCGTCACCCAGAAACATCTGAAAAACTACAGAACGTCCAAAACGTTGCAGCCAGACTGGTACTCGATATCCCAGCCACAGCCACATTACACAACACCTCAGACAACTTCACTGGCTCCCAGTCAACAAGAAAATCACTATCAAGCTTCCCACTCACGCCTACAAAGCTCTACATGACAAATAACCAGCATACCTGAACCTCCGCCTCACATTCAATGTACCCTCCAGACAACTCCGATCCTCCCAACTCGCCCTTGCCTCCATCCCTAGGCTCTACAAGACCCAAACTGGAGGAAGGTCGTTCTCCTACCTCGCCACCAGGACCTGAAGCACCCTGCCCCTCCACCTCAGGTAATCCGCATCGCTAACCCAATTTAGGAAGGACCTCAAGACCTGGCTCTTCAAATGGTCCTTCACCCAGTCCGACCAGCAGCCCACCTCCCCCAACACCTTGAGACACTCACAGGTGAGTAGCTGCGCTATATAAAACCCTGATTGATGGATTGATTGAATGATTGAATGAATTGTGGTACAGTTTTAGAAACAAGATCTGACACTGGGAACCTGGTTTACAGGGACCCAGTGCATTTTCAATTCAAAATCACATCATAAACCAGGCAAAAAGTGGGGGCTTACCTTGTCAAAAGAGGCACTTTCCTACACTGCCCGGCTCTCAATACTATGAAAGGTGCACTCCATCATAACTTGTCAAATCTGAGGTACAAACCAGAAGTTAAGCTAGTGCTGATAGAGACATATTTGGAATGGAATGGAATGGAATTGGATTTGTAGAGCGAATGGCTACCCGGGGGCGTCCCCGCACTGAGTTGTGGACTGGTTAAGGAGCAGGGGTGACCTAGGGGAAAAGGCAAGTTTTCAGGAGTTTACAGAATTTCAGTAGGTTCGCTTCTTTGCGGATGTTGAGGGGGAGAGAATTCCGGAGCTTTGCGGCATTGTAGGAGAACAAACGTCCTCCTGTTCGCGCCTTCCTAATTCTGGGAGTATTTGTGAGGAAGAGGTGGTCAGATCTTTGCTCTCTGTTGGCTTTGTAGGGGGTGATCGAGGCTCTTAGGATGGGGGGCCCTTGCCCTGAAGGATTTTGTATGTTATGCAAAGGGACTTTAATTTGATTCTCTCCCGGATAGGGAGCCAGTGGAGGGAGTTTAGGGCGGGTTTGGCTGAGGACCGTTTTATTGTCCCAGTGAGCAGTCAGTCTGACGAATTCTGGACGAGTTGGAGTTTATTTATGACAGATTCCGGTGCGCCCAATTAGAGGGCGTTGCCGTAGCCAGTCGGGATAGGATGAAGCCCTGAATGAGGAGCCTCTTGGAATGAAAAGGTAAAAGGGGGAGGATTTTCTGTGCAGTGCAAAGCAGGCCAAAACAGACACCAGTGGTTTTCCTGGGAACCTGGTTTACAGGGACCCAGTGCATTTTTGAATTCAAAATCACATCATAAACCAGGCAAAAAGTGGGGGCTAGCCTTGTCAAAAGAGGCACCTTCCTACACTGCCCGGCTCTTAATACTATGAAAGGGGCACTCCATCATAACTTGTCAAATCTGAGGTACAAACCAGAAGTTAAGCTAGTGCTGATAGAGACATATTTGGAATGGAATGGAATGGAATTGGATTTGTAGAGCGCATGGCTACCCGGGCGGGGGCGTCCCCGCACTGAGTTGTGGACTGGTTAAGGAGCAGGGGTGACCTAGGGGAAAAGGCAAGTTTTCAGGAGTTTACAGAATTTCAGTAGGTTCGCTTCTTTGCGGATGTTGAGGGAGAGAGAATTCCGGAGCTTTGCGGCATTGTAGGAGAACAAACGTCCTCCTGTTCGCGCCTTCCTAATTCTGGGAGTGTTTGTGAGGAAGAGGTGGTCAGATCTTAGCTCTCTGCTGGCTTTGTAAGGGGTGATCGAGGCTCTTAGGATGGGGGGCCCTTGCCCTGAAGGATTTTGTATGTTATGCAGAGGGACTTTAATTTGATTCTCTCCCGGATAGGGAGCCAGTGGAGGGAGTTTAGGGCGGGTTTGACTGAGGACCGTTTTATTTTCCCAGTGAGCAGTCGGTCTGACGAATTCTGGACGAGTTGGAGTTTATTTATGACAGATTCTGGTGCGCCCAAGTAGAGGGCGTTGCCGTAGTCCAGTCGGGATAGGATGAAGCCCTGAATGAGGAGCCTCTTGGAATGAAGTGGTAAAAGGGGGAGGATTTTCCGTGCAGTGCAAAGCAGGCCAAAACAGACACCAGTGGTTTTCCTGGCTTGAGTTTGGAAGGTAAGGTCTGGTCGAGCCAGACACCTAGACTTTTGATTTCTGTTTTTGGTGGGGGGGCTGGTCCCGTGCATGTCGGCCACATGGATTTGGGGATGAAAGTAGATTTGTTGCCCAGCACCAGAAGCTCCGTTGTATCTCCGTTGAGTTTGAGAAGGGAGTTATTCATCCAGTTGAAGATTTCTGAGAGGCAGGACCGTATGTTATCAGGGGAGTGATCCGGCTGGTTTAGCAAGACGACCAGTTGGGTGTCGTCTGCATAAGTTATCAGTTTAGTGCCAAAGGGAGCAACGATGTCTTCCAATGGGGACATGTACACATTAAAAAGTGTAGGGCTCAGGGACAAGCCCTGCGGTACCCCACATTGGAGAGGGATTGCTCTGGAGAAAACATTGGAATCAGAAACCTGATACGTTCTGTATTCTATGTATGACTTAAGCCATGCCAAGGCCGACCCTGTGACTCCCAAACTGCTGAGGCGGTGAATTAGAATACGGTGATAAACCGTGTCAATGGCTGCACTTAAGTCCAGGAGGATCACCGCAGCTGAGCCTCCTGTGTCCAGGATTTTCCTTGCTTCTTCTACAACTGCCACCAGGGCGGTGTCTGTGCCCTGGCAAGGGCGGAAACCCGTCTGGGAGCAGCGTAGAAGACCACCGGCCTCCAGGAAGGCGGAAAGTTGTTGGTTAACAAATTTTTCTGCTACCTTGCCGATTCCTGGTAATAAAGAAATGGGCCGGTAGTAGGCCATCTCCAGGGGATTTAGGTGTCTTTTTTAGCAGTGCTCTTACTGTGGCTTTTTTCCAATTGGGTGGGACAGTGTCATGTGATAGAGAGGAATTGATTAGGTTAGCGATCGAGGGAGCAATGGTGGGTGTCACTAGCTTTAGGATATTAAGGGGGGTAGGGTCTAAAGGGGAGCCACTTTTTTATTGATTCTCGGATAGGGGAAAGAATCTCTACTGTGAGGGGGGAGAAGGAATCTAGATGGAGAGTGACATTTGGAGGAGGTGCGGGAGTGTGTACTAGTATTTGATCAAGGGTTGGGAGGGTTTTTAGGATATTTTGAATTTTCATCAAGAAGAATTCCGCCAGTTCGTTGCATCTGTGGCCTGTGGGATCGGGGGTGGGGGGTGGGTCTGGTATTTTCAAAAGTTCTTTGACAATACGGAATGCTTCCCTTGATAAGTTAGTAGAGGATTGTATTTTCCCTTCGTAGTAGACTGCCTGGGTTGTTTTTAGGGAGGCTTTATAGGAACTAATGGGTGCTCTGTATTCTGTTTTTTTGTTGGTGGCCCAGTGTTTCCTCCAAGACCGCTCTAGCTTTTTACATTGTTTTTTCAGGTTACGAAGTTGTGGGATAAACCAAGGGGACTTGAAGGGTCCGCTTTTTTAGGGGAGTATTTTCCTGGGCAATACTAGGTCGAGTGAGTTTTCAATACAGGTTATGAATTTCTCTTCTGCTACCAAAGGGTCTGGGTCGTATGTGGGGGTGGCGAGCTCGAGTACGTGTTTCCATTCATCAAGGGGGAGTTTGGACCAGGGTCGTACTGGATTAAGTGGAACCTGTGCCTGGGGAGTCTCAATGGTGATTTGCCATGAAAAAGTGGTCTGACCAGGCAAAAGGTAGTGGCTATCTAATTTTTAATGTAGTGATGTTAGAAAAGATCGGATCTAGTAGGTGTCCTTTTACATGGGTGGCTAGGGAGCTCTTCAGATGGAGGTTGTAGGAAGTCAAGTCGAGTGCTAACTCGCTTGCAGCTTTGTCTGAGGAGTCATCGAAATGGAGGTTTAGGTCTCCCAGCAGAGTAAAGTTGGGGGAAGTGCTGGCTCGAGAGATGATGGTTTCTGACAGTGAGCTGAAGAATTGCCCCAGTGCTCCCGGGGGGCGGTAGTGGAGAATGCCTTAGAATGATTTAGTGGGGGAGAGCTGAATAGTGAAATTGGTCTTCTCGTAGTCTAGGATGGGGCTGTCCAAGAAGCAGAAGGTGAGGACGTTTTTGTATATATTCGCAATCCCCCCGCCCTTGCCGCTTGTTCTGTCGAGGCGCTGAATTAGATATCCCGGGGGTAGGGCCTGGACAACGTCAGGGTCAGAGCTGGGGGACAACCAGGTTTCTGGTAAAAACAGTATATCAATTTTAGTGTCCTGCATTAGAAGAGAGATTTCCAGGGAGTGTTTGGGAAGAGATCAGCAGTTCAGCAGGGCCATGCTGACTGAGGTTGCAGTAGGGGGAGCAGTGTTCTTTGAAGAAGACAGAGTGTAGCTGCAGTGGTCGCAGGGTTTTCTGTGGATCCTCTGGGGAGAGTGAGTGGAGGCATGATGGATTTGTGGTCTGCCTCAGATGACAACATCTTCTAAGCAACTGTAGTCTCCCAGTATCAAACAGAACAGCAAGAGACAATTATAAACTTTAGAAGTAATGTGATCGCAGAGCTGCAAGCCTCCAAAACAATCTGCACTTAATATTGTGCTTCTGTAAAGAGCCTTGCAGAACCTCGTGTTAGTAATGCTTTATTAGTGACAACTTTTGTGAAGAAGTATCTAATAGGCTGAATACAAATGACATGGTAATGCCAATGGAATTACCAGCCCCATTGTGATTCTAAGAGCTGCATTAAATCAATGGATCCTGTGCATTTTACCAAGTAATTGTGGCTGCTGGTTAAATACAGCGAGTAATGAGAAACTGTAATTGGAGGCACTGATTCATATGGTAATTCTTCTTTGGAACTTTCAGGGCCCACCTTGTATTTCCATTAATCCTGACCCTCCAGAGTTACTAATGAGGCCCAAAGCGGTGAACACTAACTCTTAGAGATATCTTCAGTTACAGCCATGTGGTACACAGATTGAGCCCTTTATACCCATGAAGTAGTGGTAAATGCATACAAATGATGTCTGCACTAATTTTATAAGTTCAAGAATAGGTTTATTTATGAGAATCAATAAGTCAATAATAACAATACCTAGTACAAGTAATCATTCACCATTGCACAAGTACAAGGGACATAAAAAAATAAAAACAATGTATGCAATGAAATTGAATAATAAGTAATATGATACAATCAAAATACATTAACGTGGTTCACGATAATCTTAAAATAGTAGTACTTGTTTAGAAATATACAGTCGAAAACATGTTACTAAAGTATTATATTAAAACAGAGTCATAGTCAAACCGTAGGAAGTCAAGGAGGCTTAGTAACCTCCTGTACTAATTTTATCGCTAGCATATATTAAATATGAGCACAAATTGCCTTAGCTCTCGGTAGGCCAACACACTTACCTCCTGATTTTAGGTAAATGATTGGGCCAAACCAAACAATGTCCTAAGAACGTGCAGGACTGGCATGAATAGCATGTATGCGTGTTATTTATGTTATTTCACATATTTTTCTCCACTTGTAAAGTGAGTGGAAAAACAATGATAGACAAACGCTCAAACATATTGGCCATTTTGTGTGCCTCCTCTTACAGATCAGGTTAAAAGGACCCAAAAGGGCACTGATCAAGAATTTCTGGGAATTTCAAAATATATTAATTCGAGCATCCTCCTAGGTATATCCTGTTTTATGGAAGATACTGTCAGAGTTTTCTTTAACTATAAATGCATGTCTTTAATAATATGAGTCATTTTCAATTGGAAAAAAAGTTGTGATGTTTAATACTGAATTGGTGGTATATTGCTAAGTAGGCCTCAGCTTGGCCTTGGCTATGTAAGCATGGCTGCTGACTATATTGGGACAGTAGTATTGCCTGCACGGCAACTAAAGCATATCACACTTCCCATTCTAAGAGCTGGAAAGATCTTTCTCACCACTGGTTCATACCTCTCTGTCATAGAACATGTCATGAGTGATGTAATATGTGATGTCATAAACAGTGCATGGTGGCGCACAAATTATAGTTAGCTCTGCTATGTATATATATGTTTGAAACATTTCAAGATTTCAAGTAATAAAATGCTTACACTTTAAAATCAAACAGATTTAAAGAGAAACGTGATTCATAAGAGCACAAAACAAGCTTTCAAACACAGTTTCTCCAACATTTTCAATTTTCATAGCTCCTAAAAAGACCAAGGATGTAAGACAAAATAATTTAAATTGCCTCATTATGACCTGATTCCCAGTTAAAATCTCGTAAAGGTATCTGGGGATGCTGCAGCACTTTTTATTGTTTTATTCATACATAACCATGCCACTATTGGGGTTCTGCATGTTTAATGTACAGAAACATTATACATCAACATATTGGCCATTCGGCATATTGTTAATTAACACTAATTAACTTCCTGTACTGGATTCCACATTGTCATCCCTCCCCTGTCCCTCCTTTATATACAGTGCAGGCAATATGAGCAGGGACCTAGCTGGGCCAGTAGGATTGGGTCGGGTGGTGGTGAGGGGGGGGGGGGGGGGGGCGGGGCTAAGCTACAGATTTCCCAAGGCTGTATGGCGTTAAAACGCATACTTTTAGCACGCATACCTTTACCACGCATTTTTTACAACGCAGGATCCATTACAACGGAGTACCATTACCACACATTTTTTTACAACACAGATACCTTTACAACGCATACCATTACAACGTAAGTATTGGTAAGTATATAATTTTTTTAAAAATGTAAGTAATTTAAAATATAATTTAATTTAAATTTAATTTAATTTAATTTTAAACCCAAACCTATCCCTGAACCCTGTAATGTAATGTAATGTAATGTAAAAATTACTTATAAAGCGCGACATTCACCGGACGGTTTCTTGGCGCTTGACCCTAAAAATACCCTTTACCCAAAAACCCAAACCTAGCCCTGAACCCTAAAAATACCCTTTACCCAAAAACCCAAACCTAGCCCTGAACCCTAAAAATACCCCTTTACCCAAAAACCCAAACCTAGCCCTGAACCCTAAAAATACCCCTTTACCCAAAAACCCAAACCTAGCCCTGAACCCTAAAAATACCCCTTTACCCAAAAACCCAAACCTAGCCCTGAACCCTAAAAATACCCTTTTACCCAAAAACCCAAACCTAGCCCTGAACCCTAAAAATACCCCTTTACCCAAAAACCCAAACCTAGCCCTGAACCCTAAAAATACCCCTTTACCCAAAAAACCAAACCTAGCCCTGAACCCTAAAAATACCCCTTTACCCAAAAACCCAAACCTAGGCCTGAACCCTAAAAATACCCTTTTACCCAAAAACCCAAACCTAGCCCTGAACCCTAAAAATGCCCCTTTATTTTACGAAATGCGTTGTAAACGTACATGCGTTGTAATAGTACTTGCGTTGTAATAGTAACCGTTGTAAAAGTATGCGTTGTAAACGTTTTTGCGTTGTAAAAAATGCATGGTAATAGTATTGCGTGGTAAAAAATGCGTGGTAAAGGTTACATACCATTTCCCAACATTCACACTGGGACATCTTGTTAAAAAACATTTGAGAAGCAGGACTTCAGGGGGGCTTAAGGGGCAGTGGAAAGAGAGACTAGTGTGGATTGTTAGGGGTACACAATATTCTTAAAACATAGAAGAGAGAGAAGGTGTGTGTGTGTTTGTCAGTGTGAGCATGTAAAAATCTCAGGTGAAATCAAGCAGACTTAACATCACCCAACTGAAATCTCTAGTACCCAACTATTTATTACAGAATACATTTTTTGGGGGGGGCGTAACAACCCAAACATCCTCCCTGGAGCTACACCCCTGAATGAGACATCTATTTTTTGGAACATCTGCTAGCTTGTTGGATATGGATTGTCAGGTAGCAACTCCTTTTGGGGAGGACTTTATTTCTGTGGAAATTAATCCCTAGAATGGGCTGTTCTTCATTCATGCATTTCATTTGTTTGTGGGAAGACTGTCTTGTGCCATAAGGTATTAGATTGTTCATGGAGTGGTAGGTGAACTTCTAGGGCTACTAAATAAGAGTCATGTTGGATAATGGCCCACAAAGTTGAAGTGGATTACTGAATTGTTTAGGGAGGAAGCTTATTGGATAGCGGCTAGCTACATTGAGATATGGAGTTGTATGGAGCATTATGTACTTGAATCAAAAGTCAAGTAAAAAAAGACACAGAGAACAAACACCCTATCGTTTGCCTTTAAGACCCCATCATTTAAACCTCTACTAGCAGTAATATCAGCCAAAATGCTACCAACGTTTTCATATGGCAGTATTGCACTACACGGGAAAGACGCTGACCAGCTAAGCAAACTGCAAGTTTCAATACATAAAAGGGTTTTTCAAATCCACCAGTCCGCGTCTCCTGCTCAGGTGAGATTAGAATTTGGCATAAATGATTAAATATTGGGGAGGATGTATGCAACCATTAAGCAATGGCACAGACTGTAGCAAATTACAGCATAATCAGAATTGAACAAAGCTTTGTGGGAGGAATTAGAGTAGGGAAAAAATCTCCCTACAATCAATATTTACAAAAAGCTTTACTAGCAACCTGTACAGGAGAGCTTTGGAACACCACCGGTCGTACTCATCTTTCAAACAAGCCAGAAATAAATCTGCAAAACTACACTTTCTGCTAGTAGATAAACATATCTCAGCAAGAGAAAGCACTCCTGGATGGTGATCACTAATTACAAGACCCTTACCCCAAGCCCGTACCTGAATTTTACATTCTAGGTCCATAGTAAGCTTCAATTGATGGCCTGGGATTAGGCAAATTACCGTTCATCGCGGATCAGCCAACATGGATGCACAAAGGGCCAAAAGAGTGCAGACTGTGGCAGCAGCAAAGAGGACTTCATCCATCTAGTTTGTATATGTCCCAAACTTTCAAAAGCACATGTCATTTTATTAAAAAATGCAATGAACTCCAGAAGAATAAGGACGTGCAGATCAGCTAATATGACTGGGTTGGAACCAACTGATACCTTAATGAATTGTCAACTGACAAAGTTCCTCACCTCACATGAGCAAGCATTAAAAACCGAATCTCCAGTTACTGCTCAGTAATGTGTGCCAGGAAGGTTGGATTAAGAGAGAGGCTACACGCCAATCAAAAATCATGGGTGAAAAAAACCCTTTTAAGGTCTAGGCGAAAAAAGGACTAATTATTGCATTAATCTATTCATTGTTTACTATATAATGTTGTGCATACTTAATTATTATTAATTGACTCATTAATAGTTTTTACACACCCTTGTACATACTTGAATATTAATAAGTGACAACAAAAGGCTTTTTACGGTTTTTAGCAATTTTACAAAAAAATGATTGTTGACTTTGATTATACAGGGAACAAATTGTAATGGTTTTAATTGCCTGAAACAATAAAATATTTAACTACTTGGATCGATGAGACAGCTCTCTTTTTTATGTGGCTTTGATGTCATTTTTGTGTATGGTGGTATGATTATATATGATTGGGTGTATCGTTGAGAAGGCAAACGCGCTGCCATATAGATGCTTAGAGCCTAAATGTGTGCAACATGTGGCCAGGACTTTGTAAATTTGTGTTTTCTGAAAGGTTGTGCTAGGTGCTGAGTGCTGTTTGGGCCATTAACCAGCATTTAAGGCATTCCTGAACTATGGTGCGTGTGTGTATGATTTTGCATTCTAAAGTGTACTGCTAGGCAAAATCTGAGTGCCTGCTATTATGTTGACGGAAAGAAGCCAGGCCCACTTCTCCATCCCTTGCATTTTCCCATGCAGACACAGTTCACAATCACAGTGTTGGTTGGATTGTTTTCTGACAGTTCAGTTTGTACAGTGTTAGGTGCTTTATCTAAAGTCGAGTGTTTTTACACCATCTGGGCGCTTTTAGACAGCACCTCTCGGTTTTGCACAGCACTCAGGCCTGTCATCTGGTGCCTTGCAAGGAAGAAAGCGGTACAAAAGGGGGTGGTGATGGACGGAGCATCTGAACCAATCAAACACTCACACCCAGTCAACAGATCTGGGTTTAATCCATCACCGGTATTTAGCCCACTCTGCCACCCCAGTTCAGACATGGCCATATGCAAATCAGTCTGACCCTGTGCCTCATGGGAATAGTCCAGCCCGAACTGCCAAGCCATCCCTTCCCTGGACCGGAAACAAGCTTCCTAGGACCGGTTTCTGGCATTTCAGCCGTCTTCTGCCAGGCTTGCTTGAATCCAGTGGCAAAGTGAGCAAGGGACTCACGTCTGAGCATGGTGGCAGAGTGGGCTAATAAACGGTGATGGATTAAACACAGATCTTTTAACTGGGTGTGAGTGTTTGATTGGTTCAGATGCTCCGTCCATCACCACCCCCTTTTGTACTGCCTTGCAAGGAAGAGTCAGGTTTCCAATGTAGAACTGAGTTGTTCTCACCTTTGAAAGCAGTAAGCACACCTGGCCAGTGGTGACTGGCACGGAACGGGTGTGGCAGAGGTGGGGGGAGGACAAACAATAAAAAAAAACACTTATTTTTCTGGCCTTCGTCTCACCATCTTTAGTTGCGGAAACGGGAATCACCAGGCACCCTCCCCTAAGCCAATGCAGCATTGTGATCAGTCTGGGCGTGGTGGATCAGTGCTCCGACGGGGACAGGGAGCCTCGCCATGTTCCTCACCAGAATGTGTTGTGCAGCCTGGTTGGGAACATGCAAAGTGCACATGACTGTTTGTCTGTGCCAAGACGGCCAGCCAAGCAGTCATGCACACTTAAAGTGTGCAAACCACTCCTCTCCCTGTACCACCAGCCCGCCCTAACCCAGCCTGTTCTGAAAAATAAAATGACAAAAAGGAGGTTATTATCATTTTAATTTCACTTTCTGCTGCTCCAAGAGCAGTGGGGTGACGCCCCTGCTCCTAGCATAGAAGTGAAAGCATGGCTATTACTACAGTGTTCCAAGGGACCACCCCTAAAACTCTGAACTGCTCCTCATAAAAGCATGTTACTTATACCCTCCTTTCCTCAGTCGAAGTGTACAGGAGTAGATTTTCTAAGAGATTATCTCAAGAAGGGTCTTGTGAGTTTTCAGTTTTACAGATTACATTTCAACATAACCAATACCCTAGACATTATTATTATTAACAGAATTTTTATAAATGCTCAGCTATCTACTTGGGGTTTTCAGCTCTAAATGTCAGGTGTTGTACAGTCAGAGCTAGCACCTATAAACAACCAGGTCCACAGCTGTCTTTGGAAAATTGTCAGTGAGGGACACAGTCTCAACTGTTCTGGGAGGCCATTCATAGCTTAGGGCCCTGATAAGCAAACAACTGTTCTCCAATGCGAGACTGTTTTCACTGTTGGATAAATGCACAGGGACAGTCCACTGGAACAAAGGAGGGATGGATGATAGGATTTGTCAAATTCCTGTAGGTAACGTGAACCAAGCCCCAACCTTGCTCTGTATTCATAGCACAAGGTTTTAAACTGAATTTGTTTCTCTACTAGGAGTAGTAGTGGCTCCTCTGCCGAGGCAGAGGAACGTCACCCCACTGCTTCACAGCAGTGGAATAAAGGAAACTTAAAATGATTATAACTTGCGTTATTATCACCTTATGTTTCCTTCTGCTGCTGCAGCTTTCAGTGTGAGGCGGGCCTGTTCCATCTACAGAGGAGTAGGGTAGGAGTGGTTTGCCCATTCCTAAGTTGTTAATAAGGCGATTGTCGGGGCGGCAGAAGATGTCTGACTGACCACCCCTAGACCCACCTCTCCTTCGGGAGATGGCCGAGCGTGAGTAGAGAGGCCTCCTGGGAGAGGTTCCTCTCCTAGAATCGTAACAGCAGAGCAATCACACCACTACAAATGTACACCACACCAAAGGATAATTTCTTAGGGTCTTTATCAACAATAAAGATTGGTTCTCTTGGCAATATGTACAAGCGGATCGAGGGATCCGTAAAGTCTCGGTACTGGGGGAAAGGGGTAGCGGGACTGTCTTAGTACCAGCCTGATACGGGGATACCCTACGCACAGCTCTCAATCCTCGAGCTGGGGGGTTCCGCAAGGACGAGCCACGGCAGCGCCAGCAGGGCTCCGAAGATGGTTTCAGCGAGGTTGGGCCACGGCAGCGCCAGCAGGACTCCAAAGATGGTTTCAGCGAGGTTGGGCCGCGGCAGCGCCAGCAGGACTCCAAAGGCGGTTTCAGCGAGGTTGGGCCGCGGCAGCGACAGCAGTACTCCAAAGATGGTTTCAGCGAGGTTGGGCCGCGGCAGCGCCAGCAGGACTCCAAAGATGGTTTCAGTGAGGTAGGGCCGCAGCAGCACCAGCAGGACTCCAAAGATAGTTCAGGGTTCAGGGCAGTGAGTTCTTCTCGAGGTCAGCCGCGACAGCGTCAGCAGGGCTCTCGACTCCAGGATACAACTGCCGATTCATTCCAGGGCTGCCCCAGATATAGGTCTGGAGTCCTTTGATGTCCGGACCCTCGCGCTTGGGGGTCAGAGGGGCTGGGATGAGAGTGTCCAGACACCTAGCAGGGGGGTGGAGCCAGCGCCCAGGGAGTCCGGAGGGCGATCGAAACCGGGCGTCCGGGGACGGCTGGAGGGCCATCGAAACTCCCCTCCTCCTTGATCCGTCAAGTGGCCGCTTTACCACCTGGTCGGATCTTGGTGCCTCGATGTCGGGGCTTCGCTGGGGCCGCGGCCGGGGTCGGGCCGAGGCCACGTGGTCAGGATGTGGAAGGCCCAAGATGAAGTCGGGCCTGAGATGGCGGACCAGGTTATGGAAAAGGCCGGCAGAGTAGGGCGAGTAGGGGTCTCCGTGTTCCTGAGGGGGAGAGCCGGGGGTCGCCAGGAGTGTCGGCTCTCGTTGAGGGTTGGAGAGGGAGGTTCGTCGAGGAGGCCAGGGGTCGTTGCGGTCCAGGGCCCACCATGCGGGGAAGAGCGGGACCACGCCACGAGGCCAGGTCCAACATAAGTGCCTCTTGGGCCAGCCAAACATCCATGCACAATAGCATCTTCTCCATGCAGACTGCATCACAGCCAGCGTAGAGAACATGTCCATGCCCCCCCTTCCCTGGCTGAGAACTGATCCACGGCACTCAGACCAACCACAACGCTGTATTGCGGCATTGTGATTTGCTATCAGGAGGCTGGGAAGATGCTCCCTTCTGCTTCCTTCATCCAGTTGCAGACCAGAGATAGGAAGAAGAGAGGACAGAGGAGAGGCGGCGGCCGGCCGTCACAGGTAAGTGGTTTTTTTAAAGCTTTTTTCGTCCCCCTCCGCCCCATCACCCAGGTCCTGTAGCAACCGCTACTGACTGAGAGCAAATACAGCTCCCTTGAAAGACCCGCTGCCGATGTGCATTTCGGGAGCCTATAAGGCATCCTTGCTGCTGAATTGTGGACCACCACCAATTAAAGCACATTACCATGTAGTGTAGTTCCTATATTCCCAATAGGCTCTGCACATTGGAATAATATATTCAGCAGTGTAGACGTAGGACTGAGGTTATCTAGGTCTTTACTGACTATATTAGACTTAAGGTTTGCCAGCTAGCTCAGAGGTCACTAGAAACTTTCTCGAATAAACAAGGAGGAGTTTAACCTCCCTGGATAGACAAGAAGGGATTAGCTTCTGACAACCGTACAACATGACAACTTTGCTGTCCCTGAATAAGAGTATATCTCTAGAGTCGTGTGAAAACAAAAGACAGCTATTTCACTCAGCCAAATGTGCGTACTTAGTTTCACCAGAATGCAGAGAAAAGAGAGACGGGCGTTTTCAATAAAAGGTGTTATTTATTGAGCAGTCTTCTTCCTCATACAAGAGACATGATTTGCCACGATTGTAATGCTCATGGTAAAGTAAAGTTCGTACAGTAAAAGTAGGATTATAAAATAATACTGTAAAAGCATTGATATGGTTTCTGAGCCATATGATACTTTAAAATAGATAAAATAGATACATACATATATACATTGACTAATCGTACTCAACTGGTGCTTCTAAATACGCCTACCCCGGTGTACCTGACTAAGCCTAATACGTGGGAGGGAGTAAGTAAGTAGCAGTTTAAGTTAAGTTTGTTTTGCCAAGAATCTGACTCAAGAATTCTCTGTAAGGGTTTAGTCAGCTCCGTACCTGGGTTAGAAAGCAGGAGGTCTGGTATCTCTCTCTCAGGACTCGATATCCCAGCAACCCGCAAAGGTAGGCTGGAAACGCCGGAGCTGGATTTCTCGGCAGGAGAAAAGACAGCGTCTTTCTCAGCGCGTCAAGGAGGAGGGGCAGCGTCCGTGGGCTCTCGCATCAGCTGGGCTCCCGGGCAAGTAGATTGCTGCTCTGCTCCAGAATCACCACCGTGTGTTTGCTTAAGGCAACGTTGGTATATTTATACCTGAATGGTGCCCGAGTTTGACGTAAGGTTGGACATAAGACGTCAATAAAGATGTCACTAAGAACTTGCCGTTCTTACAGTGCTTTACAGGAGTTCTAGGACGAAATCAAAACAATAGCAAGGGGGATTTCCCAGCTTGCTGGAGGCTTGGTTTTGTTTAGAGAACTCGGTGTGCTTTACTAGGGGGCCGGAGAAGTAGCCTTGCTTAATGTGACAGCATGTGCTACGACTGAATTATGGATATGATTATCATGCCGTTGTATGGATATTATTGATTATAGCCGGACAAGGGCATAAAATAGGAATATCGATTCAGATTTCCTAGATAACACACTACACCCACTCCACGAATTAATGTCCATCATTACTAAAAACTAAGCAATAGTAAACATAAAAGGTGCATGTGTATACCAACCCACCCCAAAATAAATGTTTGCATTTGAAATGGTGTATGCGAAATACATATAAATGGTTATAGGTACTGTACGCTTTTCAAACAGTGTAATCATTCATGAAAACGGATGCATATATATATCGGCATGAACGATTTGCGAAATTTACACATGAACTGGCTCTTAATACAGAAAAAAGGGCGAGACCATTCCATCACATATAAATACAGTTGCTGTAAATGTGCTAGAGGCTGAGGTAATATATTGTCTCTAGAGTTCCTAAAATAGAAGCTCTGTTCTCTAAGAATAGTTCTACTTCAAGCAGAGTACATGTGCCAAAAACAAAAAAGGTAAATATTTTGGAATCGGGAAAAAATAATTTCGCTTTCGGGGGATAGAAAAAATATTGTTCCAAATATGTTCAGTAGCTTTTGTTTATCAAAGCCGAAGGCCGAATTCAGAGTTCAGGGAACGCTGTGTACTAGTTTGCTTAAAAGTTATTCTTTTTTATCGGGGGAAAACATCATTTCAGACAGACTTGCAAAAAAGGTGTCTACGGCTTCAGGTGAAAGTTCAACCAAGTTGGAAAATGCCGCAACTGTGCAGTCGTGAGCATGATTGCTATCATCGATGACAGTATCAGGAGTGCTCACAGAAGGTCGTACCTGGGTGATGTTGCTCTCATCTCGCACTTCACTACCCTTTAATCGCAGTGGTGAAGTCTCGATGAATGCCGTCATCAGGATGGGTAACCGCTGGGGACAACACGATGCATGAGCCGTTACAGGACTTAGCAAAGTATCTGTATCCAATGGTACTGCTGATTGTAGTGTAAGACAGACATCCAACACGTATTCTTCTCCGCATAGCATACATCGAAGCACAGGTAAGATACAATTCTGCCAGATGGGTCTAAATGAAAGAAACCAGGTCATATTCAGATCTCTTAGCCGGGCTAATCCAAGGACTTTAGATATGCGGTCCCGATAGCGTATTGCTAGGATCGTTTCTTCCATTGTTGCTGGAGTCTTGTCTGCGTTTTGGCTTGCCATAACGAAGCAGGAGAATCAAAAATAAAATGCCAGCTACGAGTCCCAACAGGAGTGGTAGGCCACCAAAGACAGAATGGACAAAGTTAGGAAAAATGCCCAGAACTGTTGTGAAGGGTGTTAACAGTCCCGAAAAAATTGTCTTAAATACACGTGGGATACCTCCAGTATCGGACATATTTAGGATTTGGCTTAACATTTCCGCGAAATGTAGGGGGCAATTTGCTGATAAAAGGCTATGTATCTCTGCCGTTGTCCTTGCGACTTGCAGATCATACGTTTCTTTTGATGACGTCTAGGGCACAGTTGTCTGCAAAAGGACAGACTTTATTCTGCTTAAAGTATCAATTCGAATAGAAGAGATATTCAAAAACGGCCAAATGTTTTCCTCCCTGTCTTGGGTGTTGTTCGGAAACAATACTTGCATACAGCAAGTGACCATGGAACTGACGCTAACGAGATAAGCTTTTCCTGGCACCATGCCACAACATCTGTGATCCACTATTAGAATATAGCTCCCGTTAGAAAGCCGTCTAAGAAATGGCTTTATTCGAGTTGCAGGTGTGCCATGCTGGTGACATGAAAGGTTATTTAAAGTCCCCTCACAGGCCCCATGCAAGTTAATACCTTGACACAGAAGTATACCACTTAGTGATCTTTTACAATTATTACCACTAAGAAATACATTCTGTTCCTTTTCACTATAACATGTGTATGTGTAAGGTAATTTCCATGATGACTTAATGTATCCTTTACCCAACCTTTCATACTGGCCTGCTGGTATATATTCTTGACAGAATTTAAATTTGAAAGTTGTTATCGGAATAGTTATTATTCCGTGTATTATCCATTCAATGACAGGTCGTTCTGACATTGTCATTGGTAATCTCTCAAGTTTTTCAATGCTCAGAATTGTATATTCTGCTCCTTTCTGTGCCAAGCTGATTTGTGTATCAGTAAGGTTAAAGATAGAGAATAATGACGTTGTGTTGATTAAACGCCAAGGCACGTAGCCTGAACGCAGATTTTGTAACGTCCAGCCAAGCTGTACAATAGAACGTAATTGGGACTGACCGTGTTGTAACATTAACAGGTCCTGTTCTATTATATCTATTGCAGATGATACAATACTGTCCAGTGAATATATTCTGGAGGACAGAGTCATTAACCCATTGTCCACAACAGAAAGTGATTTTTCCAAATGAATACGGTCAATTTCCCGTATTTTTTCTGCTGTTTCAATTTGCATTATTTTCCAAGCTTCGTTGTAAGCTGCATATATACTGGCCGCTATGAAACGTTTTTGACGCTGTTTGCATGGTCCCATTATGAAATCACGCAAGTTAGCACCGTCTTTAAGTAAAGTCAAGTGTTGCTTAATTTCTGCCAGTGTGGATTTATGTAGCCATTCGAGGCAAAGTTTCCTACACTGTATGTAGTAACTATCCCTGGATGTTGTCTCTGGGAGTATCTAGGGTCTGGCCTGGTCAATTTGAACCCCTGTATTTTGTTCAGGAATCTATTTTGACAGTTATTTGTGTCTGTGGGCCAGATCAACCATTTCTTCCAATCAGGATGTGTTCTGTTTTGGTTAAAAATATGGGATACGTCTATTTCAACATCTGTAGTGCTAGTATTGTAAGGTGTTGGCTTTGGAATAGACTGTTTGTTTAAGTATTTAATTTTGGCTAGGCCAAGGCAGGTTGTCTGTTGAATGGTATCATTCAAGAATATAATTTGTTCTGGGATCATGCAGGCTCTAAATAATGATTCTATACCTTGGACCTGCCAATCTTTGGTACCCCAGATGGTTTTTGTTTCAATATTATTTTTCCAAAAATCAAAACCAAATGTAGTCATTTTCTCATAAAATGCTTCTGAATAGATTAATTTAGTGTTTGTCAGCATTGTTTTCATTCCTGTCTTATTTAACATTTTGAAATAAAACACTTCTGCTTCACTTGTGTTAAACCCTGAGAAGTATGGGAATTTCTCATAAAATGTTTTTTGAACTGCCTTTTGGTGGAGTTGCACAGTGTTCCCACTGATTATAATTTAAAACATTTCTAGGTTGAGCAGATTTATGCAAATAGTGATGTGCAAAATGGTTGTAGCAGTACATTTGTTCATAATTGGATGAACCCTGCAAGTAATCATGTTCTGTAAATTTTGCTGACATTACTAAATCTGACATCATATCATTAATACTTTCAAAGTCCCAATCATCAGAGAATGTGCTCGGTTTTACAAAGTCACTTAATGAAATCTTGAACTGGAGTGGATACTTCAAGAGCTCGACCGGGCCAAAAATATCGTAATCTGTTTTGTCCCAAGCTACCCCACCGGGTATTGGATTGGCTGTGACATTCACGGATGATAGTTCTCTTTTCTCGATGTGAGATGACTTGTGTGGCTTTAGGACCAAGTTGATGTTCTGACTTGCTGTGTCCATTGTACTGTATTTTCCCTCAATGAAATTTCCCAAACAAATAACCATGATGAGCCAAAGCAGGAGGAAAAGTACACCTAACACAATCCAAAATTCAATCCATGGAGAAATCAGATAGGTTTCTTTGAGTTGATGAAAGAGTTATTTTGCTTTGTCTTTAAAAGATTTTGTTGTTGGCTGTTCTTCAGGTTCGCTCAGATCCTCAGAAAAGTCATCGAAATTGATGAAGTAGCCAGATGCAGTTCTGTCAATTGTTGGAATCGCTTACGGATTTTTATTTGCTTGTGGAATTTTCTTTGTTTCATTAGCATAGTCTGTGGCTACATCATTGTAGACAGGTGTTTCATGATGAAACGTTTCAATTTGGGCTTCAAGAGGCACACGTTTCATGGCATTATTGCATAGTCCTTTATTAATCACTGCAGGTTTATCAAATGTGATTAGTCTCTCAGTTTGAACCTCTTGGATTGTAGCAAGGTTTGGTCTTCTGCTACATCTTGAGAGTCCACTGGGCCTACTACTTATTATTGGCCACATGATTGTGGTTTTACCAGGTCGATGGATACAACTCGGTTCCCCTTTTTACCAGCAAGGGGCGGTAGTACAACTGATCTTGTTCAGTTGATTGCTAAGACAGGTACTGCTTTTCTGTAAGAAGGCCCAAATTCCTTCTTCACCGCGATCTTCTCTCTGACCAGATCCCCAATCTTTGGAATCCAGACAGGCCTTGCTGGGACAGGTGGTTTCTCTTCAGTGGCTGTTGGCTGGTGTTTTAGCTTTACGTTGCTCAGGTCTTTTCTTGTTTCATTTAAGTCCTGTAAAATAGCCAAACGATCTTTGATATCAAAGTATTTTTCTTCTACCACTGAAGTCTGACTATCGAGGTCCTGAATATGCATTCTAGTCCCGAACAATAGTTCATACGGACTGAAACCTTTTAGAGAATTTCTTGGCAGATTGTTAAGACTACGTTGGACACTTGTTAAATGTTGGACCCACCCAGTACCCGTACCTAATACACTTGCCGTTATAGATTGCTTTATGTCTCGGTTTTTTCTTTCCACAATCCCGTTTCCCTCAGGATGGAAGGGACAAGAATACCGCAATGCAATGCCCATGCTGGTCATGGCCCCCTTATAAGCTCGAGAGCTAAAAGCAGGACCCTGGTCAGAATGTAGCATGCCAATTGCGTATGTGCCGATATAGACTCGCAAATCTTTTATAACAGTTCTGGCGTCAGCCGAGCGCTGGGGTTTACATTTTAAGTGAATCTAGTCTTAAATAATATACATAGGGACGCATGTTTCCTGTTTAATCATGCGTTTAGATCACCTTATGCTTCTATTAGGTGTTCTGGCACTACTTCGGCCGGTTCGCGACTGCGATCTCTGTTGCAGTTTTCACAATTTTTTGCAAATTTGTGATTATCCAAGCTCATTCCCGGCCACCAGTATTCTGATTGTAATTTTGTCAGAGATTTCTTGATCCTTCGGTGCCCTAGACCTTCACCCATGTGTGCGTCTGCAGTTAGCAAGACTCTCCTGTTCGTGTTTGGAATCACTCTATCCCCAACTCCAGGGATTCGAGCAAAAGGAACGGAGTTTGCATCGATTATGTATGTATAATTGAGTGGATAGTTCACGGGTAATGCTGCACAGTTGCTTTTTAAAGACGTTTTTACCGCCAGCATGGTTTCCCAGTCCATATATTTTTCTGAACGGTTTTTTGTGGCTACGGAAGCCGGTTTAGTTGCTTCCGCTGTAGCTGTCTCAGCCAATGAATTCCCTGCAGCGTGAACGCCATCATGCTGATGACTCAGTGTACGGATCACGTGAGTCTTTTGTAGTTCTTTCTTTACAAGAACTACTTGTTCCCAAAGCGATTTTTGCTTAATTGTGGCACCTGTGACATCTTTGTAACCGTTTTCAACCCATTTCTGCAAGTCTTCGTTGTATGATTTGACGCAGGAATGCGAATCGCACACTATTAGTGTCGGGAATTCGCGATCTGCAAAGTCAAGCGCCATTTTTAAAACTATTAATTCAGTTTGTTGACCTGAATTGTCTTTTACAGATTGTGACATTGTGACCAGTGGCATCAATTTACCTCTGCGCCACCGGCATTTGACAACCTCACACGTAGCGTTATAGGCTTGTTTTCCCCAAACTGGGGGTTTTGCATAACTGTTTGTGTAAATTACGCAGGCGTAAAGTTGTATGGGCAGAATGTCGCTAGGCAGAGGATATTCTTTCTCATATGTTAGATATTTAAATTTTTTCATTTCCGGGTCAAAATAGTATTTCACTTTTTCTGTAGCAAGAGAATTTTCCCATTGTATCCATTTTGGATCTAATGCCACGGTAGTTAAATTACATGGGCTTGTTAATGACTCGAAGGCTGATTCTGCTGTTAAAACAGTAATCTGTCTGCCTTGGGCCTGGGCTCTTTCTTTTGCTACAGCTGTTTGAACCGCATTTACAACATTTTTCGCAAGACTGAATATTTTTTCAGCTTGTGAGTACAAGTGTGATTTGTATGCTATTGGTACCTTTTCTCCCTCATTAGAGGTCAGGTACGTGAATCCGCATCTTCCTGGGATGACTCGGATTACAAGGTTACGTGTATTATCGCAAGTTTTCAATTTTGTTTTTGTTAACATGTCTGTTTGCAATGATCTCGAAATTTCTGTGTGTTTTTGAGTCCAATTGATTGGTTTAAAATCAGGTTTTATTAATTCAAAGAGAGGTTTAACCCTCTCTGCATAATTTAGAATGTAAGTTCTTCCGAAATTCAGGAAACCTAGTATTGATTGTAAGTTCCTCAGCGTTTTTGGTGCTTGGAGTACAGCACACTTCTCTAAGAAATTGTCTGCTAGGCTTTTGCCCTCACTTGATAATTCATATCCTAAAAACAGGACAGTTAGATGGGCAATTCGTGACTTTTTAAAGTTGAATTTGTAACCCACTGCTGCGAACCCAAGTATTATGGTGTTCACTCTTTTCAAGTGAGTATCCAAGTCATCATCTGTGAGATAGATGTCATCGACATAAGATAATGCCTCATCATCATACATTTGTAGTAACTCTGTTACTCTTGCTGAGAATAATCCTGGGCTGTTCTTGAACCCCTGTGGGAGTCGACAGAAATTTTCTGCGAGCCCATCATTGAGAAAGCGGTCAAATACCTGCTTTCAGGTGCAATGTTTTGACAAAAGAATCCATTAGAGATGTCTAATGTTGTTTTGTATTTTTGGTGCACGATGTTATTCATTAGTGCTGCACTGTGTGAGTTTGTACTGCAAATGTCTTGCAACATGAGTTAAGGTGTCTGTAGTCCAAAACTAGACGATATGAATCGTCTGGCTTGGAGACAGGAAACAAAGGATTGTTCATTTGTGAGGTGCATGTTTCAATCACCCCCTGGTATTCAAGTTGATCTAAGATCTCCCTGACCTGTTTTTTAGCTTCTTGCTTAATTGGGTACTGCCTTTGTGCAGTTGGTTGACATTTTAATTGGATTTTGTGAGGAGGAGAGTCCTCATCCCATCCTACATGATTTTTATATAATGCAGGAGCTTGGGCTACTGCCCACTTTCTTGCAAGTGTATATTTTTTATGAATTGGAATGTAATTTGAGAAGGCAGGCATAATCATTTCTTCGCCATGAGGGCACGTCCTGACAAATTTTGGGGGCCAGTCCTTTTCAGCTAAAAGGATGTCATAGCCTTTTGAAAGGTTATCCCAAAATAGACCCCTTACTTTCCTAGTCTTATCTCCCTCTATACGTAATGTTATCTCGTATATTGTATGAGGTTTGCTAACTCTGCTGTCTGCAGTTTCCACTTGAATGTATTCATTCGTGTCCACTGTCTCCAGATGATTCATCAGGATCTTGCGAGCTATGGTCACTTCTGCTGCGCTGTCTAGCGCTGTCTGGGCCCACTCTCCGTTTTTCAGCTGTGTCCTCAGTATCCTCGGCATGTTTGACTATTTTAATGCTGGCTACCTTCTTTCTTGGAAATTGTAATTTTTTACTTTGATGAGCAGGTTCTTTGTCTTTGGACTTGACGTGCTCTTCCCTTTGTTCTGACCGTCCTCTTCTATCCGATTTTTGCGAGGAAGTCTGAAAAGATCGAGAGGGACGTGTATCAATATCTTGATATCTATCAGGTTTCTTTAAATTATCCCTATTTCTAAGGTTGTATCTTTTCTTAGAGGGCTCCCTCTGGGGAGACTTGTGTCCTTGGTCCGGAGATCTATCTCTCCGCCGAGGAGACCTTCCTCTGGGCTGGAATCTTTTTTCTTTGGGAGTGGATTGTTTATTTCCATCCCAGCTCTTTTTTGGAGTGTTTAGATTATTTTTTATAAATGTTTTTTCAGGATTTTCAGTTAGTTGGGGTTTTACTGGTTTCCCACCCAAACTATCTCTTCCTAGTTCTTCATAGGATTTTTCTATGATTCTGGCAAGTTCAAATGGTTGTTCTGCTATATCTGTCTCTTTCAATTTCTGTCGGATCGCCACAGATGCTGCTTCCCCTTTTATGTTGGCTAATAATATAGCCGAGACCTGCTTGAAGTCTTTAAGTAATTTCATACCCAGAGTTAAAGCAGGTTCTGGACCGTATTCATTTTGAATCTGTCTTAGCACATCGGGTATTACCGCCATGGACAGAACACCATGTGTTTTTGTGTAAATGGAAGCAAAGACTGTGCCCCAAGTGTCACAGTCCTCTACATGTGGTGCGACCCCCATTTGAAGACAGATAGTCAGAATTCTGTGTTCTCAGTAGGGGTAGTTTCCGGAAATACTGCCTCTATTTGAGTTATTTTTTGTGCTAACCAGAATGGAATTTGTTCCCGTTTTATGGGTACTTTACCCAGACATGATTGTATGTTCTGTGGTTTTATTTTATTTGTATTCCCCTGATGAAGGGTCAGCTGTGGAATGTTAATAGCTGGTTGGACTGTTGAAGTCCACATTACATATTAGACTAATTGTCTATGAATTTTAATCAGTTGTTTTAGCTGTGCTAAAAGTTCTGGTATTGACATTTTTTCAATGTCTGGATGTGGTGTGTAGGTGGCTAGAACCGGCCATGTTGCTCCTGGTCTACCTAGTGGACCGAGCCTGGTGATGTGATTATTATGTTTTAGGGCGCCATTAAACCAGAGCAGGTGCTCTTGGTAATTTAGTGAGATTTCCACCTCCTCGAAAGGAGTGTATTCATCCGGTGGTTCCTCTATTTTGTAATAGTGGAATTCGTGTGTGACAGCGTTTGCTGCTGGAAAGTTTATCCATGAATAGAATACCTCTGTCTGCCGATATTCATGTGCCTCAATTACGAATACGACTATACCGCCTCTCGATGTTAGTCCATTCTCTATTAGTTTAAGAGTTATAGTTTTTCTTATGTAGACCGGAATGAGTATAGCATTCGGGTCATTCTGTAGGAGACTTGTGTCATCCTCTAGGAGTCTAGCTGCTATTCTAGCTGTCTCCCTCTCTTATTCACTTTCTCACATTTTTACTAACAGAAAGGTTTTTGTTGCAGATCAAGTTTCAAGGAAAAAAAGATTAGGTGCACAATATTTTTGGAACACTGTATCCTTCAACGTTGAATAAACCAAAAACTATACATAGGATTCTCATCCTACCAAGTTCCGGCGGATTTTTAACCTTTTACCCACTCCAGACGTCTTTTGGAGTATTTACGGGGAAAAAGGGTCTGTGTGAAAAAGCACGACTGAGTTACTCTAACGTCTTGCGTTAGATTTATCGCCTTACCAAACGTTGGGCGCCATGTAGTGTAGTTCCTATATTCCCAATAGGCTCTGCGCATTGGAATAATATATTCAGCAGTGTAGACGTAGGACTGAGGTTATCTAGGTCTTTACTGACTATATTAGACTTAAGGTTTGCCAGCTAGCTCAGAGGTCACTAGAAACTTTCTCGAATAAACGAGGAGGAGTTTAACCTCCCAGGATAGACAAGAAGGGATTAGCTTCTGACAACCGTACAACATGACAACTTTGCTCTCCCTGAATAAGAGTATATCTCTAGAGTTGTGTAAAAACAAAAGACAGCTATTTCACTCAGCCAAATGTGCGTACTTAGTTTCACCAGAATGCAGAGAAAAGAGAGACGGGCGTTTTCAATAAAAGGTGTTATTTATTGAGCAGTCTTCTTCCTCATACAAGAGAAATGAATTGCCACAATTGTAATGCTCATGGTAAAGTAAAGTGCGTACAGTAAAAGTAGGATTATAAAATAATACTGTAAAAGCATTGATATGGTTTCTGAGCCATATCATACTTTAAAATAGATAAAATAGATACATACATATATACATTGACTAATCGTACTCAACTGGTGCTTCTAAATACGCCTACCCCGGTGTACCTGACCTAAGCCTAATACGTGGGAGGGAGTAAGTAAGTAGCAGTTTAAGTTAAGTTTGTTTTGCCAAGAATCTGACTCAAGAATTCTGTGTAAGGGTTTAGTCAGCTCCGTACCTGGGTAATAGAAAGCAGGAGGTCTGGTATCTCTCTCTCAGGACTCGATATCCCAGCAACCCGCAAAGGTAGGCTGGAAACGCCGGAGCTGGATTTCTCGGCAGGAGAAAAGACAGCATCTTTCTCAGCGCGTCAAGGAGGAGGGGCAGCGTCCGTGGGCTCTCGCATCAGCTGGGCTCCCGGGCAAGTAGATTGCTGCTCTGCTCCAGAATCACCATTGTGTGTTTGCTTAAGGCAGCGTTGGTATATTTATACCTGAAAGGTGCCTGGGTTTGACGTAAGGTTGGACATAAGACGTCAATAAAGATGTCACTAAGAACTGGCTGTTCTTACAGTGCTTTACAAGAGTTCTAGGACGAAATCAATAGCACGGGGGATTTCCCAGGTTGCTGGAGGCTTGGTTTTGTTTAGAGAACTCGGTGTGCTTTACTAGGGGGCCGGAGAAGTAGCCTTGCTTAATGTGACAGCATGTGCTACGACTGAATTATGGATATGATTATTATGCCGTTGTATGGATATTATTGATTATAGCCGGACAAGGGCATAAAATAGGAATATCGATTCAGGTTTCCTAGATAACACACTACAACCATAGTCCAAAGTGTCTAGACCTTCATCCTCCTGTATCCCTCAGCCCTTCTTTCCAAACACACCAGATACTTTTTAGATCTGATGTTAGCCAAGATCTTTTGATTTATCTAATATTATAATATACTATACTTACTTAAAGGGGCTTTCAGCCTCCTCACTTCATTCAATTGTGTGTTGCTGCGTCATTCACATTTTGCTTACTTCCACTACAGCATACCACATGGAGCAATGGGTCAGCCTACGTAAGCCACTGGTTCATTTCACTTTGAGTGACTGCATTTTGCTTTTTCGCACGGTACACATCTTTACACTATGTAGTTCCCGTCCATGCCTGTGTTTTGGTATTTAGTTTGTAATTAATGTAGTGTTGTTCTTTTGTGTTTGGAACCTAATGTGATAGAAGGACGCTTTTGATTTGACCACAGGGCACATTCTAGCTTTATCAGATTCCATCTGTTGGTACTGCTGTTGTAAATTCCTTTTGGGTGGCCTTGTTTCTTTGTCTGGCTGCTGCTACTTCACATCAGCTCACTGGAACTTTGAATATAAGCTAATCAGTGTGCTCTTTCTATCTTTGCAACCCTATATTTTGTTCTATTTTCTTTCTTTACTCCCTTCCTTTTTTCTCTTCTCTCCATTTGCCTCCCTTTTTCTTTCCTTCTTTTCCTCTTATTCCTTCTCTTGCATCTTTCTTTCTTCCTTTCCATTTTTGCTTCTTTTTTCTTGTTTTTCTTTCTTTCTTTCATTGCTTCCTTCTTTTTTCTTTCTTTTGACCTCCTTTCCTTGTTTCTTTACTTCCTTATTTCCTTTTTTCTGTTCTTCCTCCTTCCTTCTTTTTTTCTTGCCTTCAGCGCACATGAACCCTGAATATAAGTAAATCTGTATGCACTGTCTTTGCAACCCAGTCTTTCTTTCTAACCTTCATTTTTTATTTCTTTTTTCTTTTTTGTTTCTTTCTATCTTGCCTTCTTTCTCCAAGGCAAGAGGTTAGCAGGCACTGCCAGACCAATTGTATGTTTAGATCTGTGTTAGCAAAGTTCCTTTGATGCTGCTAAAATGATGTGTATAATCTAATTACTTAAAGGGGTATCAGTTAGACATCATCCATTAGTTTGTTGTTGCATCATTCACATTTTTCTTCCAGCCACTCCAGCATGCATTAAGGAGCAAAATGTCAGCCCATTTTATCCACTGACTGACAGCACTTTTACTTATGGCATGCTGCCTTTTCAAAAGTAGCAAATCCACCCACAAAGTAGTTCCCTACAGTGCCAGGGATTAAAAATGATAATGGCTGGGGGTTTTTTCAATGCTTGTTGCACTACAGTGGACAGGACATCCAACATTCCAGGGGTGTAGCTATCAACAGTGGACTGGTGCTGGGGTTGAGAATAATGAGTGGCCCTAAGTAAGCCCAATTATGACTTGACTGTGTTCCAGTACGTAACCAGGGTACAGGACCCATTTTGCCTGCTTGCATTAGGGCACCTATTATCTATGCTTTGTCCTGCAGGATACCCTAAACAAGAAAGGGAGATGAAAGGCAATCTTCAAAGTTTTGGAGGGAGCCAGACGCCAATGCACAACTTCATAAAGTATTATCCCCTGCTTCGTGTAAGTGATAGATTTGACCCACAGACCATCCTGTGGATCCTAGGATCAATGCTGGAAAGTAGGGGGATTTTCCAGATCCTGGTCCAGCAGCTATATCTGGGCAAGATTGGGGATCTGGCCAACCCAGGGAAATATATTGAGTTTGTCCAGATATAATTTTCTGACATCAGGATGCAACTCAACAGCACCTGCATGTTGTCTGCATTCCGTTTGGTGCAACAACCTGCAGACAGATAAGGGGCTTTCTTATTTTCACTTCCAGCCAAGCACAAACAAAGGCTTGATTTAAAGGGCCATCAGCCCTTCTTTTGTTCGAGTATCATTCTGACTGGGAGCTATATAGAGCCTAGCACTTAGATGGCAATGCAATGTAACGAAACAAAGGCACACAGCTTATCATTTCACAAGTACTTTAGACAAACTATGACTTGGAGGCAGGTTTTTGACTATTGTAAAATCCTCCAATGTAAGAGAGTTGCATGGACTGTAAGAATGCAGTATTTATATGTGGGTACTAGTAATTAAACTAATAATAATTTAAATGGCACCTACTCATTTGTTGTTTATTTAGTTCTTTTATAGCACTACTCATCCCAGTGTTGTGTGTCAGGGCGCTTGCTATTGCACACAGACATAATAAATCATACAAGTGTGTATATCAATGTACAGGAAATTATTGGGTTATATGGTGTGGGAATAACTTATCATCCATACTTGTAGACATTATGGTCCCGATGTAGGTAAATCTTATTTACCGACTCTAGAATACCGAATTTTACCGATTCGGTATTCTAGATTCGGTAAATGAGATGTAGGAAATAATTCGGTAATTTTTACCGAATCGGTATGATTCGGTAATTACCAAATCGGTATTTACCGATTCGGTAATTGCCATTGATTCCTATGGGCCTTGAGGCCCATAGGATTCAATGTCAATTACCGAATCAGTAAATACTGATTCGGTAAAATTACCGAATTGTCAAGGGGGACTGGGTGTCACTTTGACACCCTGTTGCACCCCTGATTCTGGCTTGTGTGCCATGTGACACACATATATGCCCTTAGGCATGTATGTGTGTCACATGGCACAGGTGTACATGCACAGTAGTGCATGTACACAGGAATTCGTTATTTACCACAAAATAGAATTTCGTGGTAAATAACGAATTCTTAAGGGCCTGTGGCACTGTTTTCAGTGCCACCTACATCTAGATTTACCGATTCGGTAAATATACCGATTTGGTATTTTACCAAATCTGTAAATTTACTGAATCGGTAAATTTAAAGATTCTGTAAATTTTAGGCCCCCTACATATCAAAAACAAAATACCGGTCGGTAACGACCGAAATAGGCCTTTACCGACCGGTATTTGGTGTCCTACATTGGGCCCTATATGTTAAAAGTGAATGGTCAGGAAAAGCACAAAGTCAGGATAAAAAATATACCCGTAATTGGGGGTTGTCTGTGATCAAGCGCAATGGTTCTCTTTCATTTGAAGGGTTGCTCTTTCATTTGTTGGTGTGTATCAAAATCACGGATAGACTGTGCCCACATATATTCATTTGTAGTAAGAACATTTGGTTATTAGATCGTATTCAGTAATAACATGTGAAAGCGTATTAATGGAAATGTTCGTGCCATGTAAAAAAACAACGTGGCATTTTTGTTCTGAATAATGTAATTTGAGTAATTGCTTGCATTTGCCTAATGGAGTGGTTTACATGTGATGATGCGTTTGATTTAAACGTGCACCATATGAAAGTTGCACATAGATGAGATTAAGTTGTATTTAATGTGTAGATTTAATAAATTGCTTGATGCATTTGATGTGCTTATGTAACATTATATAGAAAGGCCCAAATGAAAATGTTCACCAATGCATGTATTTGAAGGGCCTATGTGTTCCATTCTTATGTTGGCCGATTTCGGTAGGCCTGACATTTATTTTCCGTGGAGGCTCTCAGGCGAGGCTTGTTAGTGAATTTCATGTGCATGTTGAACTTTTTCTGTTTCCAAGTTTCTGTTGCTGGTGGAAAAATTCATCTTTGTTAGTGAAAATAGTGCCTTTTGTTTTGGGAATTGGGCTCAGGGAGAGATGATACTATGTGTAAGGAACGCAGATAATTGGGAGATGGTGTTCTTTCTCACTGAGAGAGGCCTGGGAATCAAGGTCATCGAGCCAGGAGCTGGAAGTTGACCACAAATGGAAAATCACCCATGAGAAGTCTTCAGTAAAATGAGGTGATCTGTGGGAATGTTCTACATTTTTGTGTTTTCTGTTAGGGATAGTGTCCCGGGGTGGAGTCAGAAGAAGAGATAAGGAAATAGAAGGAGAGAGAAGGAGCATCTTGGAACGAGCTTTGAAGCTTAGGCTACTTGGCTCATGCAATGTGAGTGTACTTCTTTGAAAGTCTTCACAAGCTGTCACCTTTTCCTGATCTTGCCTGGGGAATGCTAAGTAGGAATGTCACAGTTGTGGTAGTGGAGGGACAAATTGATGTTTTTTTATTCATCAAGCCACAGATGAAGTCTGGTCTTGACGTGGGGGCAATCATTGCTGCGTCCGGTTTCTGGAAATCGTCATTATGTTTATTATTTATCGTATAAAACTAGGTCATATGTTTGGATTTATATTAGTTCCCATGTACTTCTACAAGCTTGTCCTGGAGTGTTTGTATATTAAATAGTTTTTGGCTTTATAATAAACCCACTAACATGGAATTAATTCTGAGTCTGTGATTCTTCAGAGCCATGGTTCGTAAGATTTGTTAGATTATTATAATGAGTTATTTCTCCCCTCTACACTTCCCAGCAGGTAATAAAGGTCCATCGGCCAAGAGTTCCACAGTAAATTGGTAGGAAGGAACTCTGCCTTATTACTGTACTAACAAAAGATCATTAAATCCCAGAAATCTTTCTTTGCAATCTTAGAAACCCAAAAGATTTTGACTTACAGTTTGCATGCCAGTAAACAAATCACTGTGCTATATTAGAAGGATTGCAATGTTTGAAATGTAAGAAATACAATTATCTCAGTGTCAAAAGCAGTGACCCACTTACATATATTCCTAAAATTACAAATCTGTGATCTGCTTGTAAGACAATCTGCTTTGCACCAGGCAAATTACCTCGGTATGTAACGTTATGATTCAAAACTGTGATTGGGGTACATGGTGAGGGGGGAAGCCAGTCAAGATGTGTCTCCCCTGAGCTCCAGCCTGGAGCCTCTATTTACCCATTGACTATAACATAAAAACCTGTGAGGTAATCAAGTATATCGCCTCCCTCAGATCCTGAGGGTGAGAGAAGTGGAGAGGGGAACTCGGTGTTTCCGCCCACCCAGTGAGACTGAAATCGGTATACAACCCCAGGATGAAAGCAGCATGCCGGACGCCTTCACCTTACAGTGCCGCTGACATACTGGGCTCTTCTCTCTGGACGAGCAGCGAATGTTGGGCAACGCATCACTAGAGGGATGGCGAAGTGCTAGCAGGGGAGCGTATCTGTAGAAATGGATAAGTTGTGTACGATTCCCCTGGGGCTGACGTGGGCCCTGCGACAGAGAGCACTGAGGTGGGAGGCAGCCAATGGGGCAGAGGGGCGTGAGGGCCCTGACACATCGACTTTGATTACTAGAGCCCGGATGGCGACCATACAGCGGCCTCACAGGTCACTCCCCTCAACCTGTTGTGTCCTTGGGGGAAGAGTGTTGTCATCCACATCGGCCTCGCGGGAGGTGATGTCCCTGCGGGAGCTCTCCAAGAGCTATCATGCAAGACTGGGTATCTGTTGGAGTCAAACAATGCCTGGGGATAGACTACAAGCCCCTCACTCCCTACTGGCACAAAAAATGGTAGCACAGCAGTCTGAGATTGAAAGAGGCTAGGAGGTGGTCAGCAAGAGCCTGCGAAAGCAGGGAGCAGCCTCGCACGGCGAGTTGAGACAGCGCTTTCGTGCAGGGACACCAAAGAGTGGGTCGAGGCCTGACCCACATCGGGATAGCAAGGAGTTATGAAGTTAGCACCACTGCCATCCTGGGCTAAACAGACATTTTTTACTCAATGATAATAGTGGCTAGCTGAAAGAAAACTTCCTGCCCCTCCACTATCAAAGACTTATTGGAAACGGCCTATGCCCCACATTCCCAAACTACCCCACCAAAGCCGGGAGGGAACCAGGATCCTCAGGCCTCCAGTGACCAAAAAGGATATCCAGACTTTGCTGTCTTCATGTCGCATCACTTCAATAGGACGTTAAATGAGCTTGAACAGTCACTGCATCAATCCTATTTCCGCTGGGAGCGGGTTGAATCCTCAGTGGAAGAACATGCCCAGGGCAATGTGGATCAAACAGCTCACCTGGAAAAGCTATATAAGGATTATGCCATGATGCACAACAAACTTGACGACCTTCAAAACCTACGCTCTGTGTCACACAAAACGGCAAAACCAGGGATACCGACCGAGGATAACAAACAGTAAGTGTAAGAGCGGTCTGACGACCATTAAGAAATGTCGACCATAAACAATTATGCGACTGCACGCGCTAATGTTTTATCTTTGTTTCTCACAAGGGAAACAAGTGCATACAGCTTTCCGGACGCCGTAAGTGATCTAAGTTTTGAAATTTGACCACAAACATGACACAATGCGGGTTGACGCGGGTCACTACCATCACAACACTTTTGTATGTTTTCACCTTTATATACAGACACTATGAAAGGCACTCAGATCTCATTAGCATGATCACAAAAAAACTCACACGGGCACTCATTGCACTAATTCAGTACTGAAACCAATATGTTCAAAATTTATTATAATGCATGGATAATGGATATAATACATGTCTAAATGTCTGTGATTTAAAACTACATGTATGCTATGATCTTTTCACAGTGATGCTCCTTGAAGAAGGGCTTTCAGCCCGAAATGCATAGGAGTCTAAAGGGCTATGTTAAAAAGGACTACAATTAAAGAATCTGTTGTAATGAAATGAAAAAAATTTCAGAAAAACAAAATATCAAATAAAATGAATCATTTTTTAAACGAATCTGTTGTGAAAAGATTCATAGGAGTCCTATCTTAAGGAACGTAGGTGTGCCCATGGGGATGCAACCAATTGAGGTTGGAAGCACAGCATGATATCATAACATAGACATCTCCAGGACGGAAGACACCACCCAAGGAGCACCCAAAGACTGAATAACAGGGATTAATAAAAGCCTTGAGCTAATAAACTTAGGCGGCTGTGCACCAGCTATATTTTTTGAATTCACATACAGATATAGAAGAATGCCACTATCATTGCTATAACAAAAATTCTTTACGATATACCAATCACACACAATGTGCTCGGTTCCCATTCTCCGACCCTATCGAGGGTCATAAGGTTCACCTTATTTACGTTGTTTTGATTATCAGTTTAATACCCTGCGTCTCCCTGTTTCTTCAGACCTCAGTTGACACACGACAGCCACCACAAGAGACAACACAGCTGGCGCATATTGCATTTTTCATATTATATGCACAAGCAAAAACATACATGGGAAATACCATGACACCCCTGCATTGGGTATTACTAATGTACAGGGCCTAAAATCCCAAATAAAGCGCTGTGAACTGGCTTAGACAGGCACAATCTCATTCCTCATACACTCGCAAGTCCTGTGGAGTAGCAAGTCTCCTCCGCAAATATCTATACTTCCAGCAGCCGTGGCCGGTGGTGGGAGTACCGGCCGGGCGGTGATGTGGGGAGGGGGAGGGGCAGGGTGGGTGGTAGTAATGTATGGATTTTGGACTTTAACAGGTAAGTAAACATATAAATAAATAAAACGAATTCCGTTGCACGCACTGCATCGCAGTTGGTGATGCAATGCAGGCAACGAAATTCATTTTATTAATGTATATGTTTACTTACCTGTTAAAGTACGTAATCCATACATTACTACCCCCCACCCTGCCCCTCCCCCTCCCCACGTCGCCGCCCGGCCGGTACTCCCACCACCGGCCGTAGCTGACTTCCAGATAGAAAAAGTGTATGCAGATTACGAGGGAAATCAGGTGGAGATACAGCAAACCCTATTCATTACCCATTGTCTGCCTTTATGGCCCCAACGAGGATAAAGAAAGATTCCAAAAGGACCTTTTCCCCTAGGATCTCTCATTTGCTGCAGGCAATATTATTATAGTAGGTACCTCAACACCCCCAGAAACCCAGGCTAGACCACTCCCATCCCAGACATGATGAACCCTTCACCCCCACGGCGAGTGGATACAAGGCTTGCTCCTGGTGAATGCTTTGCGCCACCACCATCCGTGTGTATCTTGACTTGTGTATGTTGGATTTTGTATTGTTTTGTCTTGTTTAACTCAGGTAAATATTGGCTATTTTTCTAAAATGGTGTGAAGTACCTTTGTGGTGTTATCCCTGTGTTACTGTGTGTGAGTATGTGTGTGTGTGTGTGTGTGTACACATACTTTACATACTGCCTCTTTAGTTTAGCCTGACTGCTCTGAGCCAAGCTACAAGAGGTTGAGCACAGGTAAACTTAATGTTTACTACACTCACCCTGACTAGGATTGTGGATCCTTACTTGGACAGGGTGAATACCGCTGCCAACTAGAGACCTGATGTCCAACAATGTCCCATTAAAGTGGTCTCCTGAATGCAGCCAAAATTTCAAAGACATAATACAAGAGATTGAGAATGCAACTGAGATGGCCTACTTTGACCCCAAGTTACATACTTAGTTCACAGTATATGTGAGCCCAGTGGGATGGGGGATAATTCTTCCTTAACACAATGGCCATCTGAATGCACAGAGACACATGGTAGCCTATGCTAGTAGAAGCCTGTCTGAAACATATTCTCCACTAGAGAAGGAGAGTCTGGCTGTAGTGTGGGCCTGTGAACATTTTCATACGTTTTTATAAGGGAAACGTTTTGATATCATTACAGACCACCAGGCATTGCTCATTATCTTTGGAAACCTGAAGGCTAAGATCCCCCTCATACCGAGAGTTGGGGGTTGCGATTGCAAGAGTACGATTATATGATTATACACAATGTGAGGAAAATCAAAAAATTGCTGACTACTTTTCACATGTGCCACTACATCGCTACAGTTCACCGTCCAAAACTGCTGAAGAGTATCTCAACTTCATTGTGAGGTCCAGCATGCCAGCAGCTCTATCCATTGTATAAATTATTGCTGCTAGGTACGCAGATAAAGACATGGTCATCCTTAAAGAATTGATTACAACGCAATCTTAGTAGAAAAGTGTTTGATCCTTTGCTGATGATGTTGAATTTCAAAAATTCAAAAATGTTCATCACCTGAGTAGGTATTGTACTGAGAGGCTTGAGAACCATCATACGTGTGAGCTTGAAAGCAAATAATTGAAATGGACCAAGGAGGAAATTGTAGCCACCAAAAGACCCCCTTAGAGACCGAGTGTGGTTTTCTTGCCCAGATGAACAAGTTGTGAAACAGCAGAAAGCGTGCCACCTTTGCAACTGTTTTTCCCCCATGGTAACACAGCATCGATTGACATTATCTGACCTTCTTGCGCATGCCTGGGAGAGAGCTGCAGTTTATTTCTATTAGCCTCTAAGAAATAGGCATCATCTCATGGTAGTTATTGATGAATATTCACATTTTCCTTTGGTGGAAGACTTCTCATCAACAACCCATGATAAAGCCATCTTTGAAGCATGAGGCATCCCGTTGTTCTCAAATCTGATAATGGCCCACCTTTCAATAGCAAAGAATTAAAGGAGTTTCTTCTGCGACTCAGTGTCAAGCATCAAAAGATTACACCTCTCTGGCCCCAAGCCAATGATGTTGTTGAACGATTCATGGGCTCCCTCACAAAGGTTGTTCAGTGAGCATCAATAGGGGGAATTGATCTCACCCAAGCCATGTGTTAAGCCCTTCGTGCCTATCAATCACCTCCTCACTCCACAACTGTTCAGAGTCCTGCCAACTTGCTATTTGGCAGAGCCATAAGAATCAAACTACCACATTGGACATCAGACCAATTGATGCATGCCGATGAGGTTCATATCACAGATGCTTCTCTAAAATCCAAGAAGAAAACATATGCTGCTTAGCGCCGTTGCGCCCAGTAACAGTCTTCGGAATAAGGAACTGCTTACTAGTTAAACAGAAAAGGATGCGAAAAACTGACACTCCCTTTAACCCGTTCCGTGCTCTTGTCGGCCGTTGGCCGATGGGAGCACTACCTCGCGGGTGCTGCCGTCAGCCAACGGCCGACGGAACTCCGCCCACTCAGTAGAACGCCCGCACCGCGGCAGAAAAACCGCCGCGGTTAAGGCGTTAATGTCAACCCTTTGAGGGATGTAACGTGCAAAATACACATAGTGGCAGCGCATCGCCATGGAAAGTCCATCACATGGGACTCATCACACCTTAAACACCTACCTCAATGTTCATCAACTCCTGATATCACGAGGAAGGCGACTCTCCCTACCTGTCCAGATCAAGCATCTGAACTGATGCCATCAGTGCCTGATCAAGGTGCCCCTCAATTGCCTCATACCATCAGACCTGGCAGACCAGTGCGAGCGCCTTGACGACTCTTGAGGAGCTATGACGCGGCTAATGCTGTCTGTACTTTTTATTGAACAAAGGGGGAAATGGAGTGTCTTGATAGTATGCGCTCTCTAGGGCTCTTGCGGTTCTGAGCTGACTCTAATCAGGAATTACATCATCTGCTAGGGGTGGTAAGGTGTGGTTAACCCCTTCCACGCTCATGACGAGCTGGGCTCGTCATGAAGTAGCCTCCTCGCACGCTCATGACGAGCCCAGCTCGTCATGATGGGTGGGATTTCCGATTTCTCAGCACAGCAGGGGAATATGCTGAGCATCCATGGGGTTAAAACATGTATGATGCAATACATGCAGAGAGTGTAGGTTGTATGTTGAAGAATAAAGACGTGTATCGGAGAGCTCTGTGTGTGACGTATTTCCTTTGCATGCTCCCAGGCTAGGAAGGACGCTACTGCACTTAACTTACCAACCTCGGATGTAAGGAAGTCAGTATTAGCCATGCCAAGAGCTGTGCTTATGACCTCAATGGAACGCGCGTCAGCTGCGAGTGTTTCAGTTCAGTCAGCCATCATGGTGTTTTCAGTCAGGGGCGTCGCTATCAATAGAGCAACCGGTGCAAAACTCCGGGGCTCATGAGTGTTTGAGACCCACTGCACCCAGATTCTGGCTGCATTTTATTATCCATTTTTTCATGCTGGCGGCAGGGCCAATGGCCACCCTTGCAAACCTGTTTTCTGTCGGTATAATCTGTGTAACCCATAGGACACGTTTGATGCCTCGGACACTCCTCTGCAGGAGGGATAGTTATGTTGAGTCAGGCTGAAACCTGAACGTCTATTACGTCAGACTTTAGCCGTCGAGCCCGGCCTTAAAGTGTATTGCATCAGACGGTAGTTGTTGAACGGACCTTCCGGAGTGAAAGGCTGTAGCTCCTGAAAAGGGGGGGCCATTGGCCCCACCGCCTGCATGGTGGTGCGGCGACCCTCCCCTACTCCTGCTTCCCGGTGGTGGGGCGTGACCCCCCCGGTGTCCAGTGATGACGCAGGGGTGTGCGCCTCACCACGAATTGGCTGGCACCCGACCGTGACCCGGAAGGCGTTGTAAGACTTCCGGGTCAGGGGGGACGGGCTGCTGAAGGGGCAGGTGGAGGGGGCGTGTTGCCCCCTCCTTGCGCCCCTGGAATAAAGGCAGGGGAGCGCCCGGACGGCCCTTGTTGCCTGGACGCTCCCCCACACTGGTCGTGCCCAGGTCGTCGTATTTATTAGGGTGGACATGCGGTAAGGTCATGACCGGTGAGCAACTATTTTTAAGGTCTGGGGGGGGCGGCATCATCCTCGGAGGTGCCCACACAGGGGGGAGGGGCCACTGGCCCCTCCTAGAACTTCAGGGGCAGGGTCAAATGCTGCTTCAAAGGGGCGCGGGTGGGTGAGTCACGCTTCCCATAGGCCGGTAGCCACCCCGCGCGTACTCATGATGTCAGCGAATGGCGCAGAGTAAGGGCCCTCCTTTAGTGGGTAAATGGAGTTCACGGCGTGGACCGAGTAATTAACGGGCTCGGCTGCGCATGCGCACCTATGGGGAGGCGCAGCTAGTGGGACCTGACACCGGTTAGCGACCTTGCCATATGGCCAGAAATGTTAGTATGCAAAATGAAGATGAGGATGTTAGATTCGGTTAGGAAACAATCTGTATTAGAAGTTTGTTAAGGTTAGCCTCTCATACCTGTTGAAAATATTGTATCTAATATCCTGTTATTTTGCATAGGAAATGTGATATTCTATATTACGATTTTATTGTTTTGTATCTTAATAAATACGGCCGGGGGTCTTCGGATCCCCCCCCCCCCCCGTCTTCCAAAGACAATCATGTTTTATGTCTGTGTTCGGGTTGGTAAGGGTTCATTGGGAGGGGCGGTAGCCGTCACTGGCCATGTGCTCTAGTCCTGCCGTCAGCTTTCCTTGATATTGTGAGCGTGTTATACGCCGGGCTACAATAATATGTGTTACTCTAGTCACCTGTGTAATCATTCTCCCGCTGCTGGCAGTGACCCGTTAGGTGAATGACAGAGGAGTGATGGCAGCCGAGCCTCACTCGCCTCGGTCTTGTGGTGTCCGGGTCAGTCTCCCGCCGGCGCTCTGAAATGAACAGCTGCTGGTGGGATGGTTAATAAGAAGTGTCTGGATGGCCTCGGGAACCCAAAGCTAAAGAGAGGAAGATGGACCCGCGCCGGAGTCCTGCGCATTCGTCATTCCCGCGCGCTCCGGTCCCCGGTCTTCATAGAGCCTGGGAGGGCGGGAAGTGAGAAGTGTTATCATCAACATGAGGAGAGACGCCACTACTAAAGAAAGGCTTCTGCGGCAGTATACTCAGGGAAGAAGCTACCAATGGTGCAGCGGCACCAGGGCTCAGAGGTCTGAGGGGCCCACTGGGACCAATTCTTGCTCTATTTCACTTACAGAAGCAACAGGTAGAGGGCTCATTTCCATGCTCGCAGCAGGGTCCATGGCATCCTTGCTATGCCATTAGCACTGCAGTTTAAAAACTGAAAAACTATTAAAAAAGTGACTAATTACATAACATCCTGTACAGATGATACCTTTATATTGTAGGTTACCAGTTTTAAAGTCCACACATGTTCTTGATAAAGTAATAATTTCGGAAGCACCTCTCCAGTGACACAAACGGCATTTGCTACAAGCAAGTACCTGAACAATGGAGATGAGCTACTTTCAGGCTGTAGAGCTAACTCTAAATAGGGCATTCCTCATATCTACTTACGCTGCAAAGGTATACCTCATACTATATGTTTAATATGGTAATTAAGTATGTACAACATGCCCCACCATGAGCTGGCATGTCGCTCACAGCTCTACCTTCCAGCTGCCTAGTTCATGGTAGATATATCCAGTTGTATTTCATTTCAAGAGGCCAGAACACGCTAACACAACCCCTTTAAAAAACTTTAAAGTCTCGTCTTTTCACACTCCCAGAAGCCCCCAATGCATTCTCAGGACAAGGAAGTAGCAGCACTAGTGTACATAATACGACCTTATATAACATAAAATAACATATTAACATAACATAGCATAGCATAACATAACATATAACACTTGGCATACCATAGCACAACACGTATCATATCATATCATATCATAACACATAACATAACACACAACAGAACAGAACAGAGTGCATAACACATAGCATAGCATAAGATAACACAACACAGCATAACATAACACATAACATATCACATAACAGAATATAACAGAACGTAACATGACACAAAGCATAACAAAACACATAGCACAACTTAATATATTCTCTTCCACCCTACTCAGGAGGGAGAACGGTATCACTGCCATTAGCTGAGACCACAAGTTGCCCTCTTAGCATCCAGACACCAGTAATGTTTTATTACTTTTCATTCCTCTACATGCTGAAGTCATTAAACATAAATAGAAAAAGGAAAACTATAAGAAAGTGAACCCAAAGAAAAAAGAAGAGTGGATGTGGTACTCGCACAGCACTCGAGACCATTGGAGATGTTTGGCTTTGAGTCGTGTCTCCTTCTTGACTGCTTCCTACCACACCCCTTCCAGTTCCGGAACATCCCTGAACTGGCTCAGTATCACACCACTTAGCACATTTGCAAGGACACTGTGACCACAAGCTTCTATATTCCATCTTGCAGAGGATGCCCTTTGAATAATACGCCTACATTTACTATGTGCATCTAGGCACTGAAACACCAGTAGAAGAGGAAGTGACATCACACACCATCACCAGGCTCCCCCTTTGACCCTCATTATCTTCTACTTGATGTCGAGGGACTAAGGGAAGTGAAAGAGGTCGAAAGTGTAAGCGGTAACCTGGGCTCATTGAGCACTTTTTAATTTCTCTTCTTGATGGTGTCTCCATGACCTAATGACCTAAAGGCAGTACAAGGGGGTAGCAACTGCTACCCCTGGCCTGGCTACTCCTTATTGACAGAATTGAAATTCACCTAAGTTCCTTGCGCGCCCACTCAACAATAAAACTTTCTAATAGATTCTTGTGACTCTGACAGACCCTAAGCACTGCTTTTCGTGCAGAAAAAAGAACAGAAGTGCTCGATTTCCCAAACCAAATGGTGTGATCGAAGAGTCATACATAAAGAAACCCTCTGCATCCAAAACAGAGAATTCTATAAAAGATTGAGTTTCCAAATCGATACAACAGGCTGCAAGCATAAAAGGCTATGCTCAACAATGTTTAAAGATCCTGAAGGCACCGGAATAATAGCCCAACGGTGTTCAGAAAAATTCTCACGAGTAAATACTCCATCTTCTAAGCAAATATACACTCAAGGAATAAACTAGAAACGCCCAGGGTGAAGGGGACAGAATTCATAGAGAAAGGATACATATCTAAAAAGATTCGCTACAGTTCACAATGCAAAGGATGATTCTCCAAGAGATGAGCCTGTTTATTTATTTATTTAAAATGTTTTGGAATTGTTGATACTTGCTCAGATGCTTTTCGCCCTACTATATTGCAATTCATAAAAGTTAAAACAAATGTACCCAACAATATTAACATAGCACACAATCGTGCCATATCTTAAAGTAGTTTAAAGGGCAATTAAAGATCCTTAAGTGGAACAAGAAGGCTTTACGTATTTTCCTAAATTTTAAAGGGGTGGGAATCCTGAAAGGAAGCAAATTCTATGGTACAGGGGTCTATCCAGAAAAAGATTATGTTGTGTTTTTATTTTTCTGAAATTTGTGGACTTCTCAAGGGCTGTGAAACGGTTGAGCTCCAGTCAGAGCCCTTTAAACAAAATTCTGTCCCGAAGTAGAAGCCAATGGGGCTCTTTCAAGATGGACATGATGTGGTTAAACTTCCGAGCGTTTATTATATGACGCTGTGTCGTATGAGAGACTATCCTAAAGGAGTACAGAAAACTCCAGAATGATACCAACAATCTTTTAATGGAGGAGATATGGCCTATTAGCCAGACTTGGGAACATGGGCACCATGCTCGAATCCTTGATTCACTCTTCTTTGATTTTAGACACATCACTTAATTTCCATGGGGCAGAATTCAGCAGCGTAAACGTGGCGCATCCCTGCGACCCATTTACAACGTGACGCATCTAGGCAGATGTGTCACGTCGTAAAGCCCTGCACCACCTGTGGGCGTTCCGGCGCAGGGTGGGCGTTCCAGGGCAGTTGCGCCTCGCAAAAGTGCCTGCGTAAAATCTACAAGATTTCATGCAGGCACTATTAGGCCAATGCTGCGTCAAAACCCTGCGCCTGCTTGAAGCAGGCGTAAGGCTTGACGCAGCATTGGACAAATAGGGCCCCCCAGAGCATTCCTGGAGCTGCGTCGCGCTTGCGATGCAACTCCAGCAATGCGCCGCCTTTACGGCACAGATGCGTCACGCATCTGTGCCGTTTTTGCCCCATGGTGCTCCGCATTGTAAATGCGGCGCACCATGGGTGGCGGAGCTGCGGCGCACAATAACTAATAACTGGCGCAACCCTGGGGATGCGCCAGTTATTGTAAATCTGCCCCCTTGTGCCTAAAAAGATAAAAAATATGCAATGCACTCTGGTTCTTTTGGAAAGTGCTCCAAACCCTTTGCGACAGGTTTGCACAATAAAAACGTCCCAAAAATATAATTCCCTGACTCCAGTCTAGAAACACTAGCTTCCAAAGTTTCTTGGGAGGCGGCATAGCTCCATTACTGCCCACTGCTGGCACAACTTACCTCCACTGCTGGTGATGCTCACTGCTTGCAGTAGCGCTGCCCACTCTTATTATCTCTTCTGCCACGATCTGCGACGGCTAGTGGCCACCGTTGGAGCAGGGGGTGCGAAGAAGTGCCCATCTTTTAATTTTTAGTCATGTGCCTCAGATCGTATGCAGCTAGTTCACACAACAAATGAAATATGTTATATATAGTTCCTATTGGGCAATATTTAAATTTAACCAAAATGGGGCTACCATAGACACTGGACAAGTAAATTAGGTAAAATCATGTACACCTGAAGGAAACAAGCTTGTGGATTTATGTGAGTGGGGTACTATATATGCCCAACATGTAGTGTTTCCTTTTGGGCTTCATATATCAGGACACTATGTGGGATACTAAATAGCTATTAAATAGTGGTATTTTATGCCTATAGATAGTACATATGAAGGCACCAGTGGACAACCTGGCGTGCTGACCTTTGCCTGATTTACATTCACATGTTGTGATGTGATGTGATGTGAAAGGCATTTATAAAGCGCAGCATACACTATACAGTTTCTTGGCGCTAAGGCAAAAGGACAGTAGGCAGCTTCCTGGACCGTGCAGGGAGTTGATAGCAGTGGCAGGGGAGAGAGACAGAAGAGAAGAGTAAAAGGGACTGGGGAAGAGGGAAATATTGTTAATTTTAATTGTACGCAGTGCGAAATAGATGAGTCTTAAGGAGGGATCTGAAGTGGGTGTAGGACGAAGCCAGCCTTATGTCCAAGAGAAGGGCGTTCCAGAGAGATGGAGCCAGGAATGAGAATCTTAAGCCTCCCCATTTCTTACGCTTGACTCTAGGGACTTTGAGTAGGGCCAGGTGAGCCGAGCGTAGGTTGCGGGAGGGGACGTAGGGATGAATGAGGGAGGAGATGAACGTGGGACCTAGGCCGGCCAGAGATTTAAAGACAAGGCAACCCAGCTTGAATTTGCAGCGTTCAGAAACCGGGAGCCAGTGCAGGGATTTTAGCAAAGGGCGGACGTGGTGGTGCCTCGGCTGATGGAAGATGAGGCATGCCGCCTGTTTCTGGACAAGCTGCAAATGTTTGAGTTGGTAATCAGGGATGCCTACGTACAGGGAATTGGCATAGTCGATTCTGGAGACGACTAATGCCAAGAGGGCCAAGGTGAGAGCTACGGTAGTGAAAAAACGCGCGATTTTCCGAATTTTGCGCAGATGGAAGAAGCAGGAAGAGACAGTGGCATTTATCTGGGGTTTCATCGAGAGATCTTTGCTGATGATAACCCCCAGACTTTTGGCCGAGTCAGCTGGACGGGGGGGAAGGCCCAGACTAGCGGGCCAAAAGTTGAAATTCCAAGGATTGGAAGGCCCTCCGACAAGAACCAATTCGGTCTTGTCGGGGTTGAGTTTCAAGTGATTTGCCCCCATCCAGTTGCTGATGTGACAGAGGGTGGCTTGAAAATCAGAGACTGACTGTTCCGAGGGGTCGATGTTAAAGACTAACTGGATGTCATCCGCGTAATTGAAAGCGGTGACATTCTTATCTCGGAGGGTGCTGATCAGAGGGGTGAGATATAGGTTAAAAAGGAGCGGGGACAAAGAAGAGCCATGCGGCACGCCGCAAGTCAACCCCACCCTATCCGTGTTGAACTGGGATAGCCGGACCACTTGTTGGTGGCCGGTGAGGAACGAGCGGACCCAGTCAAGGGCAGTGCCCCTAATCCCAGCCTGCCTGGCACGGTCGACCAAGATGACATGGTTGACCGTGTCAAAGGCGGCCGACAAATCCAGGAGCACCAGAGCCTGACTGGTGTTGGAGTCGGCTCCCCTGCTCAGTTTTTCCATAACAGAGAGTATGACCATCTCTGTGGGGTGGGCGGGTCTGAACCCGGCCTGTTGGGAGTCAAGAAAGTGGGACTGCTCAACAAACGAGCTCAGAATGTTGGTAACGTGGGACTCAAGCACCTTGCTAAGGTAAGGGAGGAGGGAAATGGGGCAGAAGTTGCTCATGATCGTGGGATCAGCTGTAGTTTTTTTTAGGATAGGCACTACCTCGGCTGACTTGAAAGTACTAGGGACTAGGCCAAAAGTGAGGGAGTTGTTCAGAAGTGCCAAGGGAGGGGCAGGGCAGGTAGTGAAGGCCTCGCATAGGATCTTGGGGGAACAGCAGTCAGTGGGAGATCCTGAGGTAACTTTGCTTAGGAGGGCGGAGAAGTCTGCTTCCGGGATGAGGGGGATCTGAGTGAGAGAGTGGGGGTTAAGAGGGTCTGTGTGGGGTTTAGTGAGGGACCCGGGAGAGTCAGATAGGGGCGGCGCCGAGATAGTGTTTTTGATTTTTTCAATCTTCTCAACGAAGAAGTGATTGAGAGAATCACAGAACCCCTGAGAAGGGAGGGGTTTGATGGAGACCCTGTCGGGGTGAGATAGCTCCTCCACAATCGAAAAGATATCTTTGGCTTTATTAGCTGACTCCACAATTTTGTTGGAAAAGTACAGGGTTTTGGCTAGCACAATGGAGGACTTGTACTCTTTAAATAGGGTTAGGAACTCTAGCCTAGCTTCAGGGGCATACTTTTTGCGCCAGCGGTGCTCGGCTTGTCTGAGTCCGAGTTTTAAAACTTTGAGGTCCTCGGTAAACCATTTCTGAGCGTCGTGAGGGCGTCTAATTTTTACCTGTTTGAGGGGGGCAACCACGTCGCTGGCGGACTCAAGCCAGTGGTTTAAGTTATAGGCTTGAGTGTCTAGTGAGTTGGATTCAGGGGGAGGGGAAGTGCTGAGCAGGTCGATGAGTTGGCTGATGTCAGCTTTATTCCAGTTTCGAGCTGAGAAATTATCTTCCAGAGGCCTACTGGGGCAGGTAGGGGCTTTGAGGGAAAAAGAGATAAGGGAATGGTCAGACCATGCACACGGCAATATGGGGGGGGGCCGAGATCTCTAAGTTGGAGGTCCAGACCTGGTCCAGTATGTGGCCTTTCGTGTGCGTGGCTGTGTTTACATGCTGACAACAATTCAGGCTACATAGCAGGTCGGAGAAGACCGCAGAGCAAGCACTTTCCTTCTCATCCTGGGGCCAGTAATTGAAGTCTCCGAGGACTAGAATTTTAGAATTGTTGATGACTACCTGAGACAAAAGGTCCCCGAACATAGACGGAAAATCAGGCATGGACTGAGGAGGGCGATATACTAGAACACAAGTAAGGGGTGACACTGAGGTTTCTAGTCTGAGTGCTAGGCAGTCGACCTGAGGAATACAGGGTACGGTAAGGAGGGAGAATCTAGTTGGAAGCTTAATGATAGCTGCCACACCCCCTCTGGGTTTGCCAGAAGCCCTGTTGGCTTGAAGAATGTAGTAGCCAGGAGGAATGGTGGCCAGGATGTCAGGGGAGGATCGGTCATGCAACCAGGTTTCAGTTACAAATAGTATGTCAGGATTGTCAGTCTGTAGAAGATGATGAATTTCTGTCTGATGTTTTGCTAGTGAGCGGGTGTTGAGATAGCTCACTTTGAGCTCAAGACTGGGGGGTGATGTAAGGGAAGGGGAGTGAGAAGTGGACCGAAGAGGGAGAGAGGCCATGCAAGCATCGAGCTCAGGAAAGTCTTCTCGAGCGTGTCCCAGGCCCAAATGCTCAAGCTGCGAGCGGGCAGTCGGGGCTAGAGGCCAGGGGGCATGCAAGTCGAGGAGGTCAGTAAAGGAGTATTGGGTAGTATGGGCAGGGTAACATGCCCCATGTCCCGTTTGGTCGCGGACGGGCGCGGACGGGCGCGGACGGGCGCAGACGGGCTTGCCTTAGGCGCGCCTTCGGCGCGCAGACGGCGTGCCCGCTGCGCTCGTCCGCTGCGCGTCCAGTAGGTACACATGTTTTATGGGGAGAGGGGGCGTTGGGGAGGGGGGCGTGGCCAACAATAGTGGGCATGGCCTGGGGAGTCCCAGGAATGGCGGCAAGAATTATTGTGAACCCGCGGCAGCGATAATCCGCTGCGCGGGGCATGCCTCGTGAGTGCTAAATAAGAAATAATAAGTGCCCAGCAGGGATCGGTAAGTTTAAAAGTACAAATTTTATGCACAAGTTAAAAACTGCGAGCAATCGATTCTCCCGGCTTCCGCCTCAGGAGGTTACTGTCAGGTTCTGGCGCTTGTAGTCAGCGCGATTAAGTAGTCTTTGGCGGGAGGGGGACGTGGCCAACAATAGTGGGCGTGGCCTGGGGAGTCCCAGGAATGGCGGCAAGAATTATTTTGAACCCACGGCAGCGATAATCCGCTGCGCGGGGGATGCCTCGTGAGTGCTAAATAAGAAATAATAAGTACCCAGGAGGGATCGGTAAGTTTAAAAGTATAAATTTTATGCACAAGTTAAAAACTGCGAGCAATCGATTCTCCCGGCTTCCTCCTCAGGAGGTTACATGTTCTTTTCACAGTTTGATTATGGAGGTAAACAAAAATCATGTAATGTTTTTAGTCTGTTTCTATTGAATTTTCTATTGGGATTTATACACTAATTGTATATTTAAATACATGAAACAAAAAGGAGATCCAATTGATGTACCTAGAACATGACTAAAATGACTAGTTTCGAATTCTGATTTATATGTAACCAAACCAAGGCCGAATCCTTGTTAGTTCCTGATTCCTTACCATCAGGCCCTGAAATTACTACTAACAAAATGTAAACTTATGGTAGTTCAGATGCTATTCCTAAGTGAACTGCTAGAGGTGAGCAACAAATATCAACACATCCCAAGCAATTCAAGTTAGACTTTTCTATCAATTTGCTATACTTGTCAGGCTTTGGGTGGTCTTCCCCCAAACTTTTTGCCTTCCTCCTTCTTCTTTGTTGATCTTTTTCTGCTGGGCTTACTATTTAATGCACTTTACCACTGGCTTATTTAATTTAATTTAATTAAAAGTCCTGAGTAAAGTGGTACTACGTGTATCATGGGCCTGTATCATGAGCCTGTAAATGAAATGCTACTAGTGGGACTGTAGCACTGATATTGTGTCAACCACTTTAGTAGCCCATTTGCACATGTCTCTCACCTACTATTGCAGCCTATATGTGCAGTTTTAGTCTTACATTTTGACCTAACAAAATATACAGTTTTTTCACGCCCAAACCTTCCTTTTTAAAACATATCATTCATATCTAGGGTAGGCCCTGGAAAGCCCAGAGAGTAGAGTGCATTGTATTTAAAAATAGGGCATGTAATTTTAAGTTTAACATGCCTTGATAGTGAAAAATTCCTAAATTTGTTTCCACTGCTGCAAGGCCTAACTCTTCCATAGAAAAGCATTGGAATTACCGTATTACCTTTAAGAAGCTGTAACTTCAAAATGGGAGCAGGTAACCAGCTCATGCTTGGTGTCTTTGGAATTGTAATAACACATCCTCTCTAATGTTAGGGTTGGATTTCAAATTGCAATTTTGAAAATTACCCTTTTAGAAAGTTGGCATTTTTCTGCATTAGTCTTTTAGTGCCTGTAGCCAGTCTCTTAGTCATGACTAGGTGTAGTTGGCAGTTGGGTTATATGTATTCTCCCTAGACAGCCACACATAATAAAGAGTTAAGGTGTGCCTCAACGGTCCATCACTGGCAGGAATAGAGGGCAGAGCTGTGCACAGCCCTACTTCTTGCAATGGGCTGCCTACCCATTGTAATTAGTCAGGAGCCAGGACGAGAAGGCAGGATGTCTGGGGACTCAAAAGGTAAACCTCTAGAAGCTTCTCCCATCATCCATAGGAAGGACACTAGGTTTAAATAATAGACCAGAGGCACCACCCTTTCAGTGCACTTCTGGACTTGTGGATACCCTACCAGGAAGAAGTCTGCGGTGCTGCTAAAAAGGGGACTGCCCCTCAGCTCAACTGCAGCTTGAGGGAACTGCTGCCCTGATGTGCTGATCTGCTGCCTGCTGCCCTCCTCTCTGGATAAGAATGACTGGAGCTGCATCTGTTGACTCCAGGACCCCAAAGTGAGTATGAGACCTAGTTGCCTGGCCTCATGACCACAGCCTCTGGGATAGAGGGTTCCAACCCCCTTGTACCTAGCACCTGAACTCTGCTATCTGTGAGGCCTATGCTCCCAAGTGGTACCACCCCAGTCCTTGACCCTTGGAAGTGGGCCTAAAAGTGTTCTGCCATCCCATCTGTGGACCAAGCAGAACTGACCCATCTCCTCTGCTGTGCAGCGCATTCCTGAGCTGAACCGATGTATTGCCTCTATTGTGAGGGCTCTCCCAATGCAGAGGACTCCGTATCGACCTCCTAGCCCACAATAGAACCACCGCCGGTGCAAAGCTTTCCTGATGCCGGCCCTCGCATCGAAAAGTCTATCGTAGACGGCAGCCTTGACGATGACACAGGTTCTCGAATCACACCCTCTCTGCTCTTTGTAACCGACTCATGGCCTTAACTGTGCGACGCATCCACAATACTTGACTTTGCTTCGCAAGCCCTCGACAACAAGATTCTCAACGATGACGCAGGACCTCATATCACAGCTCCTCGGAATCGACACATATAAACATATATCCTTGGCTGCGTGACACATCCTCAGCGGTGGGCCTTGCATGCTCCGCAACCTGGATCTAAGGTACTTTGTTCAGTGGACCTAACTGAGTCCTTGTAACCGTGCCGCTCTCTATCGCCATTAGCCTGAACTTGTGACTTTGTTAAGGTCCTGCACGACCAGATATCCATAGTTGGCTTTTTATATCTCCAGTTCTACTGATTGGATTTTTGTCTTTTTGGTCTTAATTTATTAAAAATACTCTATTTTCTAACCCGGTGTGGTATCTTTTTGTTGGAGTATTTTCAATGCATTAAAGTTTTGCATAAATACTTTACACATTGGCTCTGAGTCAAGCCTGAGTGCTCTGTGCCAAGCTACCCGAGGCTTGAGCACAGGTTAATGTAGTGTTTGCTTGTAACATGACCCTGAAAAGGTTTGCTGGTTCTGCTTGAGTAGAGTTTCACCCTCTTCAACAAGTAACCATATTTCTTGCACAAGTCATTCAATTGCTCAAACAATATCTCTTTGGTTTGCGGAAATGCACCATACCTGTGAGATAACCTTAGTACAATAGAAAAAGAAGATACTACTTCGGCCACTTTAAGTACTCTACAAGTCCACTGTTGTAATCGCTTTGAGGGCCTGGCAAGTTTGAAGAACCTACACTTCCTCGTCCATGACATCAGAGTGGGACACTTACCCCTAGAATGTGCACACTCAACAAATGCAGAGTTTGACACTATTGTGAACAGTCTGACTAAGAAAATGAATCAGTTAGGAACATGATTAGCTATTCGTTCTCCAAATAATAACAATAGTTCTTCAACGTGCCTTCTAGCTAATGAGAAGACATCCTTGATACATTGTATTTTCCCTAAAATAATATTGACTCACTACATGTTAACCAATGTAATGTTTACTCTTTCGGGTACCATGACAAGCTCAAAAGGAATAGGAATATAAACGAAATCCAGGGAGAATTTGCTAGGTGCTATAATGTCAGCTCTAATGGCTATAATTGGGGCTAAATAAGCATAGGATTCAAAGGTTTCAAATCATGATACGAAAGGCCTGTGCCCACAAAGTAGTAGAGTCAACTGGGCTATGCCACCGATATACACCTTTCCGAGTACCAAAACAGCCTACTAGCTGCACTACTGACTGGCTCCTATATGTGGTGGGCTTATCTGAGTTAACTCCTGGAAATTTGACGACATGTATCCACTAACCAATAATGGATGTGTAACATTAGACACCCTGTTCAGTAATTAGATCAGCTATTGTCTCAGTAAAAAAAAAGAATCCTCCAAATGTTATTCCTAGGATCACATAATTGTGGGTCTTGCTGATATTAACTTAAGAGATGGATTGCTAACATAAGATGTTCGAGCCATAGTACCAAGTAATACCAACATACATTTGGAATCTGCTTTACCAACACTTGCACGAGAGCCCCCTATTCTTAGCATGCGTTACCCAACAATAATAGTGCCCAGAAAAAAAATTCTAATAATTGTTTCTAACACTGAAGGCCCACTTCACCAAACAGTTTTATATCAAGTAAAGAACATTGGCATGACACGGTTTGTAAGGCTAAGAAATGTAAACTATCATTTTGCCTTTAGGTCTAACAATAAAGATGAAATCATTGACACATAGAAAATATAAAATAATTTTAAAGGGAAAAATATCATAGGACAATGATCTGAACTACCTACTACTCTGAACACTAAACATTCTAGATCATATTGGGACATTGTATCACACAGTTCTCTTTCAAACAGCAACAGACCAGAAATGTATATAATACAAGCCGTATGGATTGAACCTTTTCCCATACTAGTTAGTGAGGCCAACGTTGGTGAAATCACCCCTCTTCCATAGTGTACAAGCAATATTTATGAATATATTGAATTTCATATCCAAGGTGTTACATTTGCTTAGGATACCGACCCAGGACTGGGTACGATTCCAATACATTTAGTTAAGCTTGAAACTGAGACTTGCGGGCTGTACATCTTGGTCATTGTTTACAGAAATAACAAAAGGGACTTATTTTTGTAAAATCTGGCTTGGAGCAGAAAGTACCCGAATATACAATGGGACGCAAAAAGACCCTCTAAATTACAGAGCAATTCATTTAATTGATCGTTTACATTTTTTTTCTCCAAATTATATTAGCAAAATTTTAATTTTGCTGCAAGGAGGTGAACATAGTATCTGACTATCAGGTTGGGTTTAGAAAAAATGTCAGCACTATTGATGACGTTTTTAGATTCAAATCTCCCATTTTGGGAACATTTACATTTGAAAAGTTCTTTATTTTGCATTTGTCTTAAATCTGCTTTTATACCCTGCCATGTAATGATTTACATAGGTCCATTCTTGACAGGATTTTACAAGCTCTTCCTCCGAACTTGATTATCCCGCTACAGATAGATACATGCTCTAGCTTAAAGTGGGGCCTAGGGGCAAACTGATTGTAGTGTTTGCCAAGGATGCATATCGGATCCGACGTTACCCATTTCATATATTAATGGAGCGATTAATGCTCACTGATTGATTAAGCTGTTTGAGCACTACCACTAGTTTGGCAGGACCTAAGGTGTCCTCATTACACTTTGCCGAAGACCCTTTTTAATCTCTAAATCAGCAATAGGGCTACAGAATCTACTGACCAACACTTCTGAATTCTGAGGATCACCAGGACTGTGCATTAACTCAACCAAAACAAAGTTTATAGCTCTTAATCCACCTAGATTTTCAAGTACTTTATAATTATAGGAACAATGAGGGTAGGCAGGGTCCCAGATTTTGATTATTTTGGTGTAATAGTTGCATCAAATGTCTCGAGCACAATGCAAGTTGATAACAGCACAACTGTACTCTTTGTCTTTTACTAAGAGACTGGGCTCTTGAAGGACATCCCCAGACATTGAAATGTATAATGCACGGGTCTTTATACAGTTCTAAAGTATAGGGGCATCAAAGGTTAGAATAGCTAAAAACCACCAAAGTCTAGTTTATTAAAATGTTATTATGTATTTACATCAGCTCACCATTAACTTGATAAATGCTGGGCTTGCGGATTCAGTATATTGAACAAGTATCAAAATTAATGCAAATCCTTTCTTGGATTTGATTGTGGTGCTAATCAGCATTCCATGTGTGAAATCGTGGACACTTTTGGGTCACATTTACTCTGTACATTTTCTTTCCATCTGGACTATGCTAGAGGTTCTGGGTATGTCCTGCTTATTAACTCAGTCGGAGCAAATAAAGCGTTCATGAAAAATTTGGTAAAGCAACAGCATTGGATCGTTCTTAGGTTTCACAGACATGGGAATGCCCATCTAGTGGTATAATTTAGATTTTTCTTACTTTTAAATATTATCCCATGTTTGAAATTTACCTACATGAAATTGAACCATTATTGTCTAAGAGTTTTTTCATAAAAGTAAGCTGCCGATTTTGCCATTATATTCATTCACCTCTAAATGGTCATTAGACACACCCCAGACAATTTGCTGTCTATTGTGTGTTTTTAAGTAAAATAAACACTTTTTTATTATTCCATCCCCTATACTGTAGACTCGGGTCCACTTTGCTTGTTGCGCTTATAAAGAACCCGTACATGCAAAATATCTAGCTACATAGCACGTCCTAAAATAAAATACCTCAACGTCAATAGCCTTTTCTGCTTATGTTTATATTTTTGGCTTTGAAATTCAGATTACAATATTTATCACTTGCTAAGTGATTATGTTCTAACATCAACAATACTGTTAGGGTTTTCAATTTTCAGCTGAATTTGACTTTTTTTTATTCCTAGGATTTAATGTCTATTTTGCTGGCGGCATTTACATTTGTATTCTTAGAGTGTGCAATTTACCGTGCTATTTTGGGTGAATTTGCTCGTGTTTTGCATATAATATTTTAGGGATTTAAATTAAAAATAAACATGAATTTGAAATATCACAAAAGCAGGTTAAGCCTACTCTATATATAAATAAGATGTAGCAGTGGTAGTGTGGGGCCCTGAAACGAGCGACTACAACCTCCTGCTGCTGTCCCCTTGTCACGACCCTGAAACCTCCACCTCATCCCATTTATCTTACTTTTTTCACTCATTCGGGTGGCTGCTACAAGCAAACACAGGGTGGCTGCCTCATCCAAACACATCTTGGTCTGCATTGGTGCGCAAGAGTGGGCAAAGAACCCTCCCTGCTCCATGAGATTTGCAACTGAGCATCTTGAGTCGGAGGGCAGAGTGGCAGCTGGAGGCCACTAATAGGGCAGATTGGCTGTGTCTGTCCCACCAACAGCAATGGTGAAACGTAAAATGGTGGATCCCCCTGCAGAATGGGAAGAGGGGCCCCATGGTCTCCTATATCTCAGAGCTATACATTGGTTTTGAGCTAAATGGGGTCCCCTTAAAGGGTTGAGAGGCCCCTGAAGGATTGGGGCCCCATGCACTGCAGAGGCTGCAGGGGTGTGCGTTACGTCCCTTGCCAACCAATGGTCACCATTAAAAGTTCTATTGTGTTGCAAGTCAAGGAGAGCCAATGGCGATGCAATGCAAAGTAGCCTTCTTGCAAAGTGTGGATTTCCATGAGAAACTGTGGAATTTTGCTTAGGGGAAAGTTGTGCTCCTGAGCGGCAGGACACATCTTGTGGCATAGTTGCTGCAACATCATACACCATTTTAAAACAGTTACATGTTCCAGCCAATATTACATAAAAAATGTGAATTGGGATCACAAGCGCAGTGTCAGTGAAGCATGGCTTACCTAGCTGATGGTGGATCTCTACAAGTTTGGCACAAATAAAATTCAGTCTATGTGGTGCATACTTAATGACTCGAACGCACTGCAAAGAATAGTATCTTGTCCTTCTAAGGATACGTCCCAGTGCTCAGAACCAGCCAACACCAGATCTAAGTAGCTGCATGCTCATTAAACTCAGAATGCGTTCAGCCAACATTAGCTAATATTAATATTGATATTGTTTCACTAGCAAATTTCCTACAATTACACCTTTCTTGTACCCACAAACAATACTTATCTGTCTGCAAGCCATTTACTTCTGAGTAATGTAAGCCATGACCGTGTACACTTCCGCAACAGTAAACCCCACACACGGTGTGGGGAGAGGCAGGTCAAAATGCGGTTGGTTTGCTGTGAGTGTCTGTGAACACATACAAAGTTGTCCGTTTGTGGGCTTTGCAAACTCCCCTCTGACTCCTCCCACTCTGGATATGGTCAGGAATTTCTCCAACAGGTGGGAAGTTGGACAGAACACTCTGAAACTGTGCAGCTAAAGGGGAGAGCCTTCCCCATAGGGACTTTCTGCTTTACCCCAGTGTGGAACTCCACTTTCTGTACAAGTCCTCATTGTGGAAATAGCAATGGGAAAGCATCTCACATGACATCCCCAGTAAGACACATTGAAACCTGTGACAGGCGCAGCTTTCCTGGCTTTCTACTGGACATGTCTAAATTGCACCTGTTTGCAGGTGTACTGCACGTGCAGATTTACTACTTTTAGTAGGGCCTGTGTAGAGTCGCGTTTTAGAGGGAAAATAATGATTTAGACAAAATAAATTGTTTCAAAAGTCCTGATGTTCACTACAAATCCAGCAGTGAAAATTTTGCAAACTACATTCAATTGAAAATATATTTATAGGCCTTCACCAAGATTACAAAAGAGAAATCCACAACTTCGCACACCTCAATTGGACTACCAGAGAATGGCCATCGGAAACCAATTGGTCATCAATTTTTGTTAGATTTGGCAACAGAATGATTTTCACTGTAGGCGATGGTACTTTATTTAATTTGGTTAAGATTTTAGTTTAGTTTCCGCAGTTTTAACTTTAGTTTGTGTGTTATAATGCTTGTGTCTGTGACATTTTCATACACTAGAATGTATTGCTGTCACAGCTGTTGGATAGTATACATTTCAAAACCCTCTGGCTAGGTGGAGTTGGTTGAATTAAATAAGATACTGGAAGCTTTAGCTATTTAACATCTTACATTATAATTGATTTTTAGAAAAAGATTGGCCCAAGTTATCAGATTTATCAAAGTATATATGAAGTTTAGTAAGAGGTTAGAAAATGTAACTAATTGGCAGCCACAGTTTGCATGAACTTTAGTGACATATTGGAAGCCTTAGTTACTCAGGCTATCCACAGAGAAATGAACATCAATAACATGTTGGAAACCTCATTAAGCAGTCAAAAAATAAACGTTTGTCTTTATTTTTGTTGATAGGTTATCACTGTTTTTTTACTCTATTGACTTTCCAATTACTGGGATGATTGACTGATTACCTCAGGTTTGTCAAACAGAGCCCCCCGCTCCTTCTGGTCTCTCTGTCCTTTTGTAAACAATTAAAAACTATCATAGGCATTGATGTTTCCAGGTTCTACATTAAATGGAGTATTTATCATTAATTTAAAGGTATTTGTTTATCATTGTGGTCTCCCTGTGCAAACGTTTTCTTCTGCCCTTGAATCTTGATAATTAGTAGATGCAACTACATTGATTAATGAGTTACACTGGTCGGTGATTGAAGTCATTATTTTTACTTCGCTTCTGGAATAAAGCAATTCATTCTGCAACAGCGAACCTTACCTGTATTGTGGAAAACAAAAAATAACTGGGAAATATAGTGTCCAGGCAAAACAATCACGTAATTCTAAGGAGGGACAGTAACTTTCTACAATACTATAAAAAATAATTTCATGCAGTATAAATCACCCTGTAAGCAATTTTGATTAAACAAAAAAACAAGGTAGCCAATAATAAGAAAATGTTCAAAGAATCCAAAGAGATTCGATTTTGCCTTTATTTATAATTAGCAACTAAGGAAAAAAGTTCATAACTTTAATATCTACTAGTATTGCTAATTATATGTACAAAGTCAACATACCAAGCCATAGCTATAAGAGACCAAGCGTGATCACAATTTCTAGCTATCGTCTAAGGTTCTAATGAGACTCCGGTGTTGTGGTCACATGGCATGTCTTTATGAAATGTATTTGAGACATTATTGAGATGTTCTCTCCTTTTATCATCCAGTCTACAAAGTTCGCAGTCCAAGACCTAGACTATGTGATTTAAACTATGAATATGAAAAATCCTAAAGTATGCAATCAGATTTTATCTAATTTCTCTAATGCATGCTTTCTCTGTGGATTAATCCCCAGTTCTTACCAAGGTAGTGTTTTTCTATCAATGTATACAAAAGAAAATGGACCTCGAAGTAATACTATTAGTTATAGGCAAACAGATTTGCTAAACGCTTCCCCGAAGCTATTTACGTCACATCTGTTAGGATGTTTGCAACAATAGATTGAATAAATAATATACTCCCCTTGTAACAATCTGGTTTCAAAAAGCATGTCTTCACTCTGATAATGTCACCGATTTGCAAGTTTTATGCTCATGATTGTCCTTTCAAAACAAAGTGAAGGAAATTGCTACTTTAATCGGGGAGAGATTTTGCCACACAGGCTCTTTACCTCAAATTGCGAAACAATAGTGTGTAAGCTAGAGTGCTGGGAGTAGTGGTATGTTGAGCTTTTCATACTTTACCAGCATTACATCACTTCTTAAGAGAGCTTCTCTTTATTGAATGGGTGTCCCACTCTGGCTTCTAAATTGGAGTGCATTGAATTTAGATTATACTTAATTTGCTGGCTGTGAAATTTCGTACACTTTGAAATCGATCGTATGAATTATTTAAAGGCCAATTCGCCATAAATTCGGCAAAGATCACGCCGCAGTATTGTCCACATTTGCCCATTAAGGCCTTGTAGTTCAGTAGCAAATAATGCACAGATCAAGCACAAATTAAAGAGTTGTTTTCTTCATAATAGGAATCATCATACTCTCCCTGTGCACGTGTTTGATATTTAACCATTTAAATGCTGCAAAAGAAGCATTTGAGTTCATATTACTCCTCAAATTTAACCAGGTAGTTATAGCTTTTTATTGTAAGTGTATTTTATTGGATTTATGAATTTAATATGATTAGAGGTCGTGTATTTGTGTCCTCAAGACGAGGTCAAATACCAGATTTAAAAAAACTAAACTGACCGTGATAATTTACATGTTACTTTCTTGTGACGTCATTGGATCTTCCTTGCTGAAAGGGTCTTTCATTTACATTGTAGGATCTTCAAGGAAACTACCCGGAATGTGATAGATTTGAAGTCTGCCCCCTCCTCCCCCCGGCACACTCTATGCCTTCGACGCGGTAGCAAAAGTCGCCATAATGAAATTACCCAAGCTTTGTATTTAATAAGTTAGGTGACTGTACCATCACTTAAGCAACAGTTTCACATTAGAAACACAGGAACTCCATAGTTAGCTCAATGTAGGCAAATGTTTGCAATTGTGCCACATAGTCTCTAGAAAAGGAAACGACTACTGACTACTTCATCTAGAGGCATATAAAAGGTTTATTTGAGGGACTCTGGCCCAAAGCAGTAGCACTGTCCCTTTTTTTTAGATGCATGATATCATGACTTCCCGCCTGACTCCCACTAAATTTCAAGACCTGATAAAAGGGAAGACTGTAGCCGGGGCGTGGCGAGCCTCGTCTAGTAGAGTAATTGTTCAGATCTCCTTGCCCAATTGATGGAACAACAACATGGATGATCAAAATAGTTCTCAGGACAACAAAAACTTTAAATGGCATGCCACCATGTTTGACACCTCGGGCAAATATATTAGCATCCGATGGATGTATGTATGTGGTATTTTCTATAGAGCAAGCCTTGCGAAAAGGCAGCAGGGCTCTGTACAGTGTCAAAGACAACTATTATGTCAACAAATGGTAGGAGAGGTGGTGGTTTGTTAACCTAATGCATTGCGATGCAATATTCTTTAAAGAGGTGTGTCTTCAAATCTTTCCTGAATCAGACCAGTGTTGAGACAGACCTGATGGATACAGGGATGTTGTCCCAGATCCTGGGTGAATGAATAGAAAAGGCCTGCTGCCTTGGTTTTTTTCACTTATTAGTCTTAAGCCTTATGATGTCCTGGCTGTGGATATGCGGAGAAACACCTGAGATGGTGAACTAGCCTGCAAGATAAGGGAAACTGCTGGTCGCTTGTCAGTAAAAAAACACAACTATGGAAAACCATGGACGGAAACCTTCCACCGACATCCATCCCTTATCTGTTGATGCTGATCAACAAGTGTCCACCTCTAATATATTTATCTGAGTGTATCACACATTCAAGAGGCAGTATTTATTTATTTGCGGGTTTATAACGCGCTTGAATCGACTCTTTATCAGAGTATCTCTGCGCCCAAAAAACACCAGATATCTAAACAGAGTCTATGGGTAGTAATTTAGTCTAAAAATAAGAATGTTTTGAGCTTTTTTCTGAAACTCAAATGCTCCGAACATTGCCTCAGCTCAAGGGGTAGCTGATTCCATAAAGTCGGCCCTACTACAGATAAGGCCTTACCACCCTGTCTGGTCTTTCTCACAGCTGGAACTCTCAAGAGAAGTTGATCACTAGACCTAAGAGACCGGATTGCATGATTGTTTATTTGCCAAAATTGCAGAAGCAGCAAAAGAGATAGCATGTTCCCTTAGACCAATACCATGTTGACCCCCTTGTCCCAATCTTTTAAACTTAACAGCCTCTTTGCTATTGAAACACCAGGAAAATGGACAAGGGTTGCAAACTATAGAATATAAACAGGACTCTTGAACCCATGTGTATTGTCTGTTCCTGCTACTGACCGCTTGGCATATACGACCACAGGTGGCAAGGGCAGTGCTTCAGGTGGGAAAGAGCAAGGTAGGTAAATCAACTGCTACTCATAATTGACAACATAAGATAGTACAGGGACTATCCCGGATGGGGAAGTCACATGACTTAGTTAGGGCTTCAAAGATGGAGCCGGGAATAGACGCGCTTACACAGGGTTGGCCATTTGATTCGTGTCATGGTATGATTGTACAAGCTCTGGTCAGGTGAGTTTTTGTGATATTCCCCTTTTTTGTTGTTGAAATTATACGGAATATTTTTTATTGGCTATTACTGAGCCGTATTTGAATGTAAATTGCATATCCTCTGCAGAGAGGAGGCTTATTATGGACTCTTACTCGGCACTGTGACTATAACTACATTTCTCATGCCACGCGTTGAAGGATTCAATAACAGACTTACCAAATTTTAGGATCTACGGTAATTAGAAACGTTTTTTCTGATGTATACTTTGTGAACACTACGGTTTTGGGAGCTTTGTGCTAACAAGGGTTATCAACAATATAGTATCTTTATTTAGTATACGAAGAGTGTTGGGTAGTTTGAGAACAAAACGAGGAGCATGACATGCATTCAACAATACTGAGGTATTTCTAGGAATAAGCAAATGGTACTAAGCCATTTAATTATTTGCTATAATTTACAAAAGAAATAGCTGTGGCGGTTTGGGATTTCATGGTTATTTTTGAATTTTAATTGAATACATGGGTTTGTAACTAGCGAGTTTGTGTTTTGCCCTAATATATATTTGATAGAGACTTTATCATTTTGCTAATTCTTTGCTATAGAGTTGGAGTTTTTTTATATATTTGAAAAGGCTCGCCATTTTGGAATTTGAAGTAGCGGTTTAGCAGTACCGAAAGGCCAGGGATGCCTTAGAAAACCAGACAATTTAAATCGATGGGTTTACACATTTTTTACAACAAACACCCATTGTGTGTCACTACTACTGATCTGCGTCGTGGGTCTTTCTTTTCCTAATACCTCCAATATGAGAATGATTCTTTTCTCAGCTTATTTTTTTCTCTGTTCACCTTCTTTGACTGCTGCACTGTTTCTAGGTATAATCCTTTGGAAATTGGTTGGAAATTGGGTGAAACTTTCTTTGCATAATTACCTTTTTGGTTTGGCTTATCATTTCTGGCCTTAATAAATACACGGATTGTGATCTTTTAAGACATCCGGTTTTCTATTTTATATTCTAATGCTATGAGATATAAGGCTGTTTTGTCTGTGAACAGGCTAATGTAACAAATGGAACGCAATTGGCACCATTTGTTGATTATGGTAAACATTTTTGTATATTATTCTTATTCCACCCTTGAAAAAGTCTTTTGATTAAGACAAAACACATGTCAGTTGATATTTGCTCAATCACATAACCAATAAATCAACAATTGAATGGACAAACTTTCTGGACTCCTTCTGTTCATGAGAAAAGAAGATTTCAACTTGGGATTTTTACAATGGGAATGTTATGGACAATTGATTCTACACTGTAGCCATACTCAGGACTTATTTGTCTTTTGATTTACTTAAAAGAGAGTGAAGCTGAACTCGGACAAGACGGAGGTCCTCTTCCTCGGATCAACCCCCTCGGCCTGGGACGACTCCTGGTGGCCGACTGCACTAGGAACACCCCCAACACCCACCGACCATGCACACAACCTACGGTTCATCCTCGACTCTACCCTCTCCATGACGAAACAGGTCAACTCCGTCTCCTCCTCCTGCTTCAACATCCTCCGCATGCTTTGCAGGATCTTCAAGTGGATCCCCATTGAAACGAGAAGGACGGTCACCCAGGCCCTCATCAGCAGTAGACTGGACTACGGAAACACCCTCTACTCAGTAGCCTCAGCCAAACTCCTCAAACAGCTCCAACGCATCCAGAACTCCTCCGCATGCCTGATCCTCGACATCCCTCGCAACAGCCACATCACACCCCACCTGAGAGACCTGCACTGGCTCCCTGTCAACAAGAGTATAACCTTCAAACTCCTCACCCACGTACACAAGGCCCTCCACAAAACTGGATCAGCGTACCTCAACAGCCGACTCAGCCTCTACACCCCCACCCACCAGCTCCGCTCCACAGACCGCGCCCTCGTCATCGTTCCCCGCATCTGAAGAGTGACCTGCCGGCAGCAGATCATAATCTCCCACCTCGCCGCCAAGACATGGAACACCTTCCCCATCCTCCTACAACAGACTGAAGACATTCTGACCTTTAGAAGACTCCTCAAGACGTGGTTCTTCGAACAGTAGAACCTTCCCCCCCAGCTCCTTGAGACCCTCATGGGTAGGTAGTGCACTTTACAAATGCTATGATTGATTGATTTATTGATGCACAAAAGGTCCTATCATTTGTAATGTATGTAGCGCAGTAATTTGTAATTGCGCAAGTAGAACCTTCTGGTAGTAATGTGCAGAGCCTGCATAGCACCTTGCTTGAGCTTAGACTATTTTCACACAGTATTGGCATTTAGAAGGGCAAGATAATTTTTTGAAGTTCGGTCATTTCCCTTCTGGGAACCACTACTACCATTCTTTTTTAAGTGATGATCTATTTTTTGGGTACCGGCACTCATATTATTTATTTTGAGAGTGTAATCTGATCTACAAAAAGCAATCAGAGGAATTTAGATCTACTCAACATATAATATGGTAGTATTTGACGATGATAAGGATAAGGTTTTTAATGAACTCTTCTCAGGACAGGAAATTCAAGATAAAAAGCGACAGCAGAGCAGGAAAAACCAAGAGGATTGAAACAGCTGTTTATCAAGCTAGAAAGAATTCGCAAACAGGAACTCTCATGATGGCGGGACTTAGCAACTATAAAGAAATAAATATATAGAAATAAAACAAGTCCCTAGAGAACTGAGAGTTATCATATTTCCTACATTTGAAGATTTAGAACCAGACCTACTTAATGAATGGGAGAACTTAATTCAGGATCATCCGTTGGGATGATGGATATCCTAATAAGACATGCTGAGAGGAAACAATCAAAACTCCCAAGTGAAATAGAAGAACTAGAGGAGGAAATTAAGTCCTTTGACTTGAAAAAAGCCACCAATATTTTTAAATAAAATCTTAAGAGATGTTTTAAGTGCACACCAAGTATATATTCGATACAAACATGTGCACAAGCTAAAGAGAGATGAGGATGATTATAGAGATTTTACGTTCACTAAAAAATTCGATGAGTTTATAACCGCAAAGGCCCAAACTGTACTAAATCAAGCTGCACCTTTGGCCTCGACATCGGCCAGTGAGACTTGTCTAGCATCCCCAGTGAAGTTAGTGAAGCACACAGTGACAACATAACAACAGCAGGGGGAGGTGATAATCCTATTGGTGCATCTTCTTTTTTAGCAGAACTAGCGAGATACAGAAAGGGAACCAGGTCAGGCTTTTACAAAAAGAAAAAAGTACAAGACGAGGGGGGAGAAACCACAGGAAACAACCAGGAAGAAAGGAGAGTAACAAGATCAACATCACGCTCTCAAAAGATCTAAATGACAGAGTAGAGGCTACAGCTATGGAGGTGCCTCTGTGTACACGTGCCCATACTAAAGCCCTTAGTGAAAACATTTCTATTGTCAACTTATCTCGATATGTATTATCGGATGCTGAGCAAAAAGTACTGAAAAAAGGATTAGGTTTCAGTCCGGTATCCAAACCAGATTTTACGCAGATCCATATTGATTTAGTTAAATTTGTTCGTAGAATGAAATAAAAAAGTCTTTGATTTGAATCGGTGGGTTTGCACATTTTGTTTACAACAAACACTTATTGTGTGTCACCACTACTGATCTGCGTTGTGGGTCTTTCTTTTCACAATACCTCCAATGAGAATGATTCTTTTCTTGGCTTCTTTTTTTCTCTGTGCACCTTCTTTGACTGTTGCACTGTTTCTAGGTATAATCCTTTGGAAACTGGGTGAAACTTTCTTTGCACAAGTATCTTTTCGGTTTGGCTTATCCTGGCTGGCCTTAATAAATACACGGTACACGGCATGTTATATTTTAAGAAATCCGTTTTTCTCTTTTATATTCTAATGCTATGAGATAGTCAGCCTTTTATTTCCGTGAATAGGCTAATGTAACAAATGTAATGCAATTGGCACCATTTGTTGATTATGGTACATATATCTAGACATTTTTGTATATTATTCTTATTCCAGCCTTGAAAAAGTCTATTTGTTTAAGACTGAACACGTGTCGGCTGATGACTGCTGAATCACATAACCAATAAATCAACAATGGAATTAATGTACTTTCTGGACTCCTTCTGCTCATGAGAAAAGAAGATTCCAGCTTGGGATTTTTTTCAATGGTAATGTTATGGACAATTGAATCCACATTGTAATCATACTCAGGACTTATTTGTCTTTTGATTTACTTAAAAGAGAGTGCTGCACAAAAGGTTCTATCATTTGTAATGAATTGTTGTGTTGTATAACATAACATAACATAACATGTGTATTTGTAAAGCACACGCTCAACCCCAAGGGGGCATCTTGGCGCTGAATAACATGTTTATTGTTAACCAACTCAATGGTACTGCTTTTATTGACCTCAGCAAAAGATTAAAGGCTGATTGAATCCACCAAAGTCACTAGGCTCTCAGGCATTATGTGCATCTTGATGACTCTCTAATCCCCCTGTTTCTATTTTTGATTTGATTTTTTCAATTTTGGTGTACTTGTATTTCTTGGCCATACCCTTGTGTGGAGGGAGACAGGGGACTAGCAGAGTGGTTCATATAAAGCTGTGGAACTATGTATGCATAGTGCATGATGTAGAAGTATCAATAACATGAACAAACTGGCCTCCAAGTTCTTCAACCCACCAGGGATATGTTTGAAGGAATACATGGGCAGTCCAGAGATGCAAGGGAAGGGTGGTAGTAGTGTAGTAAGATTATGTGAGTGGTGTGTTAGAGAAAAGTTGGATTACTTTGCTGAAGGGGCGGTGAAATGGTGCCATTGTTGGGTCGGTATGAGCATTTCTTCTGCAGGTGGTTATGAAAAATGTAACCCGATAGTACAGGGTAAGCCAGTGTGGCTACTTGATTTTCTACTTCCCCATGTCTCAAAATGTCTTTACTTTTATTTCTTTACATTGGTTGTGTGGCGCACTGTACTCCGGTAGATGAAAAGAGGATGAAAGACCTGAACATCAAGGAAAAATATCATGTGGCAGAATATTGAAGGTAAGACTATAATTTTGTAAGTATATAATATATTTTTAAAAATATTGTTGATTAAAATATTGTTTACTGTAATATAGTTTAAATAAATATCATATTTAGGTGCTAATATTGTTATACTAGTTGTTATTTATTTTGATAGTATTTTTTTTAATTTGTGATGTGTAAATAACCTTTGTTTACATTTAATTATTAGCTTTTCATTTGGTAGAGTGTTGTTGGGTCCGTAAGGGATTAGGGTGGGAAGTTAATTAAAATATAAATTAATTTGTCTTATTTTAAAATATTTTTATGAAGTAATTAATTAGTAATTTATTATTAAATTGACTGACTTTAAAAACTCAAAGTTCAAAATTGGCAATCACCATCTTTCTCCCTCACTGACACATTTCAAGTTGAACAGAGGCGCATGATAATGTGTTACTTTTTGTGAGGACATATGCCAATGCATACACATAAAGTAATAAAGTATCATGTGACTCTTTCCAACTTCAATTTGCATTAAAGGATCAAGGAGAGAGAAATATGGCAGCTTTCATCTGTTAAAGTGTGACTAAAGTGATAGAATTTGTATTCAGAATTATAAATTGATTTGACGATTCTGGGAATACGTAATGTGGGCCATTGAATGACCAAATATTTGATTTTTGTAACATCCTCTTTAAAAGCATTTGTGCTGCCTCATGCTGGTTTGTAGTATCCTCACCGCAGGTGTTCATATCCATCTTCCTCATTATCATCACTAAAAAGTAAATGCATTTTTAAAGCAGCCTTGTGTAAGACAGGTATATTTTACTTAATTTACTACAAATTGCTTTACTTTTGCATTTTCTTATGTCCTAAGGTGTATTAACACCTTAGGAGCTTCGTAAACAAACCTCCCCAGTGCTGCGCTGTCCATTATCCAGTGCTGAACTGGACGTCCAGCGGTCGCACGCAGCACTGGGGAGGTAGTGCTCGTGACGACCGTTGGACGTTCGCAGCACTGAAGGGGTTAACAGCCACGGCCGGTAGTAGGTGTAACTGCAGGACGGTGACGTGGGGAGGGGGAGGTGCAGGGTGGGGGGTAGTAATGTATGGATTACGGACTTTAACAGGTAAGTAAACATATAAATAAATAAAACGAATTTTGTTGTGTGCACTGCATCACCAAATGCGATCCAGTGCGTGCAACGAAATTCGTTTTATTTATTTATATGTTTACTTACCTGTTAAAGTCCGTAATCCATACATTACAACCCCCCACCCTGCCCCTCCCCCTCCCTACGTCACCTCCCTGCAGTTACACCTAATACCGGCCGTGGCTGTGTATTAAGGCACCAGCCGAGTCTGATTCCCCCAGTTGAATTCAATTTGGCCCTAACGTGTGACCTGGTCAACCAGTGAAAAGATCTCATGACTGCTGCAGCTCTGTGGGGAGCATGTTGGCTCAGATATGACCTGGATGGAGTTGCCATCATACATGATGCAGCCTAAATCTTACGGCACCATCCGGTGCCTCAAAAGCCCCATCCTCCCCAGAAGTCCATGCAGTTCGCAGTCATGGTTCTCACGCGTGGCAGAGTATAAAAGCTGCATTCAGGAGTCAAACATATCCCTGCTATTACCATATCCCTGATTTGTAGTACTTACCCATGTAAAAATCCTTCTCAAACCTAATTCCTCACCTGTAGTTCCTCTTCCTGCTATGCCCTGGAGTCTTTGTGCCAGCTATATTCGGCTGCTGCCTGACTTCATGCCTGTATCACTGCTTCTCCAAACAAAGGGCCTGATTCACAAAGGTAAACTTAGACCAAAAGTCCAAGTTTAGACCTGAAGTCTAAGATTAGACCTAAAGTCTACCTTTCCTACAGCTAAAGTTACATTTTTGATCTGAGTACAGACCAGAAGTCTCATTTTACTACTAGTAAAATTAGACTTTTGGTCTAAGTTTCGACCAAAAGCCTAACTTAGACCAAAAGTCTAACTTTAGTAGTAGTAAAGTTAGACTTTAGGTCTAAACTTAGACTTCAGGTCTAAACTTAGACTTTTGGTCTAAGTTCACATTTGTGAATCAGGCCCATGGTGTTAAAATGCATAGTATATATCTTCTAAGGAGAAATATTTATCGCACAGTTTATTGTTGCATCTGACATCCTTAGCATGGTATTCCCCCGAACCCAGTGCTTTAAATGGGCCCGTACTCACATGTACTGAGTACCGGCACTTTTAATTTTTTGCAGTGTTTTGAAAACAATTTTTTTAGAGTTTTATATAGCTCGAACTAGACCCGAGGCATCGGGTTTCAGAGCGCTTAACATGAACCAGATTTGTTACAGCTGAACACATACATTTTTGTTAGGCACAGGGATATTAAGTGATTTGCCCAGAATCCCAGGATGTTGAGACTCAACCCAGTTCCCCAGGTCTGAAGTTGACCACTCTAGCCGTAAGGCTAAATCCTCTCCATCACCTGTGTGAGTACCAGAACTTCTCCAGGCCTGAGGAGAGTACTGGTACTCACTTGGACCCATCCAGTTTTGCTCAAAATGGTCACATGAGCATTCACCTGCACCCCTAGCAACCATGACCATTTTCCAGTGAGCAGCCACTTTTTAAATGTGACGGGTGGCATCACCCACGACGCTGCAGGGAATTCCTGTGAAGGGAACTGTTTGCTATGGTTCCCCTTCCTTCCTAGCCAACTGCACCTGTTAGCGCCCATGTTATCAGAAAACAGAGGATCGGACATTTCCAGTCAGGCAGGGGCAGCTTCTCCCCTAGGAAGGAGGAGAATCTCCCCACTGCTTTCTCGCAGTGCGAGAAAGCCAAAACATAAAATGGTAATAACTTTTAGTTATTGGCTTTTTATGTTTTCTTTGTTCATTGCAGGTTTCTGCTCTTTGCCACCCAAACCAGTCTTGCGCACTCTGCCCATCTCCATGCAGGCTACTTTGCAGCCTGCATGTATAACATGGCCACCCTATTAGCCTCTGGCTGGGAGCTGTCCCGACCAACCACAACGCTGCTTGCAGCGTTGTGATTGGCTTAGGGGAGGGAGCCTGGCTGCCTGCTTCCTGTTCCTGTCAAAAGCAGGAGACCAGGAGCGGTGAATACGTGGGACCCGGCGAAAAGGTAGGTTTTTATTAATTTATTTTTTTAAATTATGATCCCATCACCGCATGACCTCCCTCTCTCTGCTGGACCCCACCCCCGTGGTCACCTTCTCACCTGCGAGCCATGCCGGCTGCTACTGCATTCAGGACTCAGAGAAGAATAATGAATAGAATGTTGAGGAGGCAATCATGACCCAGGCAGGAGGCCGCCACTTGGTAGCAGGGCCAGACTTTGCCTCAAACTGGAAGTGAGGTGCAGGTGTATAAAGGAAAAAATGGGTAATGTCAGAAACTTAAGGAAGGAAACAAGCGCTCAATACAGCCACCACCTTTCTTAGATAGAAAATACTGGCTATGATTCCCTTTACGTCTTCTTATTCTAGAACAGCCAAGAGCTTGGAGGTGAAAAATAATTCTGGTAAAATGGTCATGACTGTTTTATTAAATTACAGTTATCTCTGTTTATTTTGCTAATCATTCTAAAACATTTTAGACAGCCCTCGGAGATGTTTTGACAGATTTCTTCATCTAGTTGCAGATTTAGGTTTATTTCTTAGCAGGGAAAAAATATTGTGTTTCTCTGGTTTTCCCAATATTTCTACCGGTCAGCATCTGAAAACTGCAGCAAAGAAAGGCCAGGGGACTACCTTGGCACTGATGCATGGGGCTGGATCGTGTCTTTCTTGTGGAGTAAATTAGGAGGGTGTCTCCACTCCTCCTGGTGAGATCAGGAGGCTTGCATTGATTCTCCCTGGTGCCGTGAGAGCAGGCAACTGTTTTATTTCTCTTCCTGATGTAGTGAAACAAAGAGACTGGCTCCTATTCTGCCTGGTGCAATAGGTTGCTCACTTTAGGAAGGTCAGCATTTTCTGCCGAGATCGGTGTGTTATGTGCAGGTCTCACATTCGAATCCTGATGAAGATGTTTCAGCAGTTAATCCTTCCAAGGTCGATAGATTAGACATCTATTTTGAATCCGTGCTAAGAATTTTATTTAATAACGTTTTATGTAAAGAGTTTAGTGAAAGTGGTATAGAAAGGTCCTTCCTTTGTCACAGGCTCACGGAGTAACATAAAAAATGGTTCTGTGGGTTTAGCAGAGAGCTGACTTGCTAAATCCCGTGAAAAATTCAGGGAGCGTGGGCTCTGCGCAGGTTTAGGGCAACTCCTCAGTTATCTGCTTAACATAGCATAGCGGCCACAAAGATATAATCTGCTGGACCTCCACATTCCAAAAAGAGATTTAAAGGTATCTCATCCAGGTGGGTGTAAATCTTAAACATGCATTAAGAACAGAAAAAAAGAGCACTGCTTTTAGGTCGAAACCAGAAAGAAAAAGTAAAGGTACTGGGAACTCTGATCTCAGATTTGCATTTTTTTTTACAGTGGTGAGCATGTTCTGTGTGTTTGTGGAATCCATGTATGGCACAGTACTTGAGCATCTCCAAAAATGACAAAAAAATCAATTTAATAAGGAAGCTCTGTGCACCCATCTGAAGTAGGCCGCTCTGGGTCAGGCTTCAGTTTGCCCATACCTTAAGCCTGCCCTGCTCTGTGGACTCTTGTTTGTGTGTGATTTTATTTGTGTTCTTTTCTTTGAGAAGCTTCCAGACTCCGTAAAATGGTGAATTATTTGTTATAACTGAGCATTAACATATACTTATGAACTCTGAATTGAGAACTGTCAGTCTTCCCTACCTGTTGTGCAGCAGATTCTTGTGCAGGGGTTTGCCTTATGGTGCAGTGGGTAGGTTGGGATACTTTAGATAAAGTGTGGGTGTTCTTTGGCACCACTCTCTTTTAGAACAGCAGACCTAAGGTGTCTGAGAGAAGCGAAGAAGGGGGACATATGATAACGGGGCCTCTCCTAAAAACCCATTTAGCCCCACAATGTAGCAATGTCTGGTACCTCTGGGCCTTATAATAAAAAGTAGGCAGGGGGGGTTTCTGTCTTTGACAAATACTCCCTCTGTAAAAGCACATTTGGTTGAAGAATTGTGTATTACGCTGTAAACGCCCTACTTAAGTGACTTGCCTATGAAACTGTCCCCAGCCATTACCACCACTTCTGTTTTTAGGTCTCTTGAGATATATCTGAGTTGCAGCTAATTACTTCTTGGCCCATGGATCCGTCTCCATCAGTAGGCGGTGTACTGTATCCATTCTTACAAATGAGGCTTTGTGAACTGGGAGGGTTGAGGGTGTGCATTAGTGTTTATGGTGGGGTAAGATTTAATAGCTTTGGATTTAGGATGAAGGCAGTGTGAGCTTCTGATTGTGCCTGCCAGTGGGACACAAAGGTGCACCACCAATCATTGGCTGCTCAGCAGAGTGCACAAAACAATAGTTCCATGTTTGTCGATTTTAATTACGATTGTATAGGTAAGTGTGCACAGGAGGTAGGCAGCTGATACCATATTGACAAAAGAAAATTGTGGGTATACAGGTGAGGAGAGAGAGAGACTGAATGAGCTTGGTTGTGGGTGTGAATGAGCACAGTGAAGGGGGAGATGAAGAAAGGATGCAGAAGTACAGTATAAAGACATTTGAGCAGACAGAAATGCTGTGAAGATTTCAGATAGCAAAAGAGGGTGCAAGCGTTTACCCGTAAAAAGGGCAGAATGGGGTTGAGTGACATTTGAAGGACCCCTATCTCTTCTAGACCTTACTAATGTCTAATTCAGTTTCACATTTTCATAATGCATATTTTAATTGTTTCTATTATTGTAAAAAAACTCAAACAGACCACATTAGTCATCATTGTATATAGTTTCAACATTCTACATTCTCTTTGTACCATTTGCGCATATGCAATCTGCCTATATGTTAAATATTAAAGATATCCTTTTGCACATGCAAGAGCAACAAACTATGACAGATATGTCACTATTTTATGTACCAAGAAAATCTGGATTTCACTAAATGTTTGCCTCTAGCTCCACCCCAAATCCACTCCCCCTGGTCCACCCCTATCCCATAGCCTAACTTGGTAAGTGCCTGCACTTATTTTTTTCCATTTGAAGCACTGGTCTAAACGGTTTGCCTTCACTCACTAATTTTTGCAGAAATCGTTTTGGTTGGCATTAGGATTCTGTGCACTTTATCCAAGCTAACCGGAACTAAATTGCTTGTCCTCTCTCCTTAAAATATCGTAATATTGATTTAATCATAATTGGCATATTTAATTTACTTATATTTCCCTAGTAAATGGAACTCCATGTACCCAGGGCCTGCAAATTAAATACTACTAGTAGACAGCAGCACTCAATGTGCCACCTACTAAAGTAGCAATTTAAAACATGTTTGACGCCTGCCAATATAGCCTGTAGGGCAGTTTTAAACAGACATTTCAGCCTGGCACAATATACGTTTCACCAGGTCTAAACCTTCCTTTTTAAAACTTTAAGTCACCCCTAAGGTATGCCCTAACAACCCCAAGGGCAGGGGTCTGAGTATTTAAAAAGTATGACCTGCAGTGGTTACGTTTTACCTGTCCTAGCAGGGAACAACTCCGAAAGTTGTTCATTGTTGTGAGGCAAATATCTCCCTTAGGCTAACAATGGATTACCTTGTTACATTTTATAAGTGCTAACTTCAGATTAGGAGCAGATAGAGACTTGCTGTTTACACTCAAATTATTTGTAATTTAAATTTCTCTTTGATGGTAAAGTCTGATTTTAATTATAATTTAAAAATGCTTTAGAAGGTCTGTATTTTCCTACCCCAAAGTTTCTGAATACTTTCTAGGAGTTTCTAGCTGCCTGGTCTCTCCACCCATCAAGAATATGTATTGGGCACAGCTTAATATAGTTGTGCAGTCAACATTAACTACAGTACCTGTTTGCTGCTGAGAAGTACCAGTAATCTCACATTAAATATATTGTATCAGTGCTGATAAGTGAAGGTACTATTGTAGCGGGAATTCCGTTCTCCTACAGAACTGTGCATAGAGATTTGGAACCTCTGTGAATTAGGGTGGCCCAAAGCTCACCTCAGTACCCAAAATCCCCTTACCAGGCTAGCTACAGTGTCTCATTGGTCATAACAAACTCCCAATGTTTAGGCAAACCAGAACTTGAACTTACGATACCTCAGGTTACGTGGAACACATGAACACTCTTTCGTTATACAATCATTTCAAACCAGAACGTGTAGTAAATGAGGACACGTGCACATTTGAAATATTTATTTACTAATGCCGTCTTCTCAAACGCAGTATCTTAGATAATACAAGGAAACATATTATCAGAAGCAAAGTTATCAGCATAGTTACTAGTCCATAGAAAGCAAAAGGTGATAGCATGCTAAGATGCTTTAATGAATAAGGGTTAACAACACCTAATTCTCACCCTCCCTAACTAGCATATTATATTAATATCTAAGAAGGTCTCTTTGGGTTTTAGCAGGCGGGCCCATACCTCAAGATCCTAGTATGAAGAGATCACATCAGCTCCCACCAGCTCTCTGCATGCGAACAGCATCAAGTGTGTATGTGTGCTCTAAGCAAAGCAATATAAAACGCGTCTAAAGCCAGAATTTGGCAGGAGCTGCACTTATGTTATGTCTATGAAGGTGCGGAGATCAGACCTCACAACAATTCTTTGTCGAGTTATCCTTGAAGCTTCAGCACTCTCTGTACAGACATAGTTTACTAAGCAAAGCTGATATCAGAGCAATAACATATTATTCTCATGTAAATCATAACGCTCTTGTAGGTTGAAAGCTAAATCAACAATTAAGTGCCGTGTGCAGAAGCAGCAAAAGGAAAAATGGCGTTTAAACATTTAATAAGCTCATGCTAACCTAACACAGTAAGCAGTAACTATATGACACCCCCCCATGATCCGAGCACGGATAAGATAAGATAAGATAAGGGCCTCCTCATGAAAGCAGAGTTCAAGAACGATGAGCAATATTTATAATTCAGAATTCGATGGAAAACATTTTTTTTTTCATGAAGCAATTAAAAAAAACATTCAAAAACGTCAATATAGTGTTCACTTTTACTCAAGCCAATAGGTCTGGGAGGTGAAAAATTCAAGAAAAATATTCAAAAAATTATGACAGCAGAAAACAAGGGGCCGTGATCCAAAACGTGGAAAGTTTTTAGGGCAAGACCGAATATGCAAAATATGCCGCAACAGCCTCCAACATGAAATCACCGTCTTCATCCGAAAATAGTTCAGCCATCCAATTTAACAATGGGAAAGAACATACGTGCTCTTCTAGGACCGGAGTTCTATCACCATCAGAGGACAACTCGGTGGGTTCTCAAGAAAGCTATGCGCCAAGAAATCGTGCGCTGTTTCGAGAATGTTCCAATGACCCATTAGTCCATGCATCGCTGCCAAAGCCATAATCCTTTCGCCAGAACAAACCAACTCGTGAGTAACGACGGGACTCATCAGCTGAATAAAATCGATGTCAGGAGATACCGTCTTGCAGAGACACAAATCAAGGGCCCAGTCAAAGTCACAGCTCAGGCAATGAAACACAGGCTGGACACATGTAAAATAGGAAAATCGAAACGATAATCCATATGCCGTGCTCAAAGTCGCAAGCGGCAAAGTGCCATAGTATTCAAGCATCCTGTTGCGAAACAGTGCCAGGAGGGGATGCGCGGCTTCTTGCACAGGAAGGGCATCCATGTTTAATGAAACAAAAGATCACCAGAACGCCTGCCGCCAGTGCCAGTAAAACGGGGAATCCACCAAACAGACTTGAAAAAATAGAATGGAAGAAAGCAGGAATGACCCCAAATATTTTCTCAAATGAAGTCACGAGACTGCTGCTAACTATTTTGAAAAAATGCGCCAGTCCAGTCGTGGAGGACGCGTTAAAGATTGAATGAACCAGTTCGCTGAAATGCAACGGCAAATCAGTATTTAAAAGGGCCTGAACCTCTGTGCGGGTGTTAGCTATGTGAAGCACAAATGTTTCTCGAGCCGAACTCAAGGCCACTTCTTTTTGGGACAAAAGAGCTCTTATTCTACTCATGCCATTGAACTCCGCTGTCAAGGTTGGGATGCGCGGCCAGATGGAAAATCCCCTTTCCCATGCGGGGGTGGGTAAAGTACATTTTTGCAACACACCACACGCTCTGATACAGTTCCCACATAAGCAACACCTTTAATTAACGCACAGCAATCTTCATTATTTAAAAGTAAATAACTACCGTTTGCCAGTAAAGTAAAAGTGGGAATGATTGCGGGAACTGGTGTGCCTTTCAAAACACAGGCCAGATTAGGGCGGTCTTGGTTGCAAGAACCGTGCAATTGAATGTGTCTACACATTAGGGAGTGATCTGGTGTCTCTGTACACTCCTCCCCATTCAGATAAACTTCTTTTCCGTCATTTAAACATCTATAAGTAAATGGGAGGGACCAGACTTCATGAAGAAATGCTTTACCTAATGGTTCATATCGACCTATAGCAACATATCGCATACAATTTGTAAACTTATATAAAGCAAACGGCAATGTTATCAAACCGTGGATAAGCCACGTTGCAGCAGTGGCTTCTGCCACAGAGAAAGGCAAGGATTCTAACCTTTCAATATGTAACATAGAAAAAGATGCATCGCGCATGGAAAGCAAGCGCTGCTTGTCAGTTAAATTAAAAGGGGCAAAGAGAGAGGAGACATTCATGTAGGTCCATGGCACCTTGCCAGATTTCAACGTCTGCAGGGTCCACGCAAATTGCATGATAGAACGCAATTGATTTTGACCATGGTACAAAACAGATACTTCATCCTGCACAATATCCACTACAGAGGATACAATATTATCTAACGTGTAAATGCGGGAAGAAAGCATATTAATACTATTATCCACCACTGCAAGCACTTTTTCTAGATTAGCTTGATCAATAGCTCTAAGGCGAGTCGCCACCTCAATCTGTGATGTCTTCCAGATCTCATTGTAAATAGCATATATCCATCTTTTTGATCTACCACTAGCCGGGCCTTTTATGAAATCATTTGAATCCACATCTTCATTTAGCTTCGATAGATGTAATTTAACCGCAGCCAATGTAGATTGTTTCAGCCAAGCTTGACATAATTTGCCTACTGAGTAAGTCGTGACAGAATGGTCAGTGTCAAAACATGGATCAGGTCTGACTTGTTTAAAGCCATCAGATAAACCCAGAAAATGGTGCTGGCATGAATCAGCACTTCTGTGCCACATCAGCCAACCTTTTGGACCAAACTGGATATGTTAAAGGATGAATTTAGCAAAAGGGTCTGCAAGTCCCTAATCGAAAACTGAGTATAATTACTCCAGCCAGAATATTCTTCTAACTCAGGGATGGTATGAGTATTCAATTTTTTAGAAGTAGCCAATCCAATGCATGTTGTCTGTGAAATAGAGGAATTTAAAAACAACATTTGATTCGGGATGAGACAAGCACGGTGCAAAGCCTCAGTGCCTTGTACCTGCCAGTTTTTAGAACCCCAAACTGATTTAAGGTCAAAGGTTTCCCTCCACAATTCATAGCCGCCAACAGCCAGCTGATCAAGAAAGGACTTCAAGTACAATAATTTGGTATCGGTAAGTCTAACCTTGGACATAGGCTTCTGTGTCATTTTAAAATAAAAAGACTCTGGATTAGACTGATTGAAGTCAGTAAAATAAGTGTACTTTTTCAAAAAAGTACTTGAACTGCCTTGTTTAGGAGCTGGGCAATGCTCCCATTGTGTATAATTCACAGTATTCCTTCTAGAAGTAGTTTTATGTAAGAAGTGATTGCCAAAATGTTGAAAGCAAAACAAATCACCATAATTCGCAGATTCTAAGTACAAATCTTCAGCATCAAAGGCAGCATAGTATTTTAAATCAGAAAACAAAGTCTCTACGGCCTGAACATCCCAATCATCAGAACGTATGTTTTGTTTCACTACATCCCCATGTTCACTCTAAGCACATTAGGGACATTAACAACCTCTGTAGGGCCATGAATTTGAAATCTAACTACATCCCACACAATCCCATCAAGGACAGGCCAAGCAGTGATGTTAACAAATGTCAAGTCTCTTTTCAGTCTGTGTGCAGAATGCGATGAGGAAAGTGGGGCCAAAGTTCCATTGAGATGTCGAATGCATGTTCTTTCCTCGACATAATGTCCATTTACAATTCGAAAAAAATAAAACACAAAGCCAATTGACATAAAAAGGTAAATTGAAAAAAGCACCAGCCAAATATATGTCCAAGGGGGAATCAAATTTTTTTTTTTATATAAACTGGCATAAACTGCAAACCGTGAGGGTTTCTTCGAGGCATTGGAAACAGAGTCAAATGAAAATCTGGATTCTGTGGCCAAACGTGTCTGCAGATCTGGCATAGATAAGTCAGTGGGGTAAGTGTAGTCAATTTCATCATGGTCTGTACCAGGCAAAGTACTTAATAAAGGACTGGAAATTGCAGGTAACTCGATGCCCACCTCTGGTTCAGGATTAGAAGCAGTGGCCAAAATAGAATTTCTCACAATGGAAGGAAAGGAAACTGCCGGAGTCATACTAAGAAGAATCGGCCACTCTGTGTATCTTGACATTGTCAATTGAGATAAACCTGTTTTCCTTACGACCTGGAAGCGGAGGTAAAATGACTGTTCTTGTGCCCTTCACTCCAAGGACTGGAACCGGAGCTCGATAGGAAGGTCCAAATTCTTTCTTGTTATCGATCTTCTCGCGAACCAGTTCTCCAACTTGGGGTAGCCAGCCAACTACCGGGATCTGCAACGCATCATCCGATGTGGAGGAAAATGTTCCTTTGCAAGACTGTCTCTGGTCTTTTGTAGATCCTGTAAAACATTGCAATGTTCATCTACGTCAAAGGTTGTGGCGCGAGCCACGCAGTCTAGACCATCAAGGTCAGGGACGTACATCTTGATGCCAAAGAGCATTCCGTATGGGATCGGCCCACCCAGAGACCTTCTAGGGAGATTATTAAGAGCACACTGCATGCCATTGAGGTGGGCCAGCCAGTTTCTGCCAGTGCCTACAACTCGAGCTGTCAATGATTGCTTTAAGTCACGGTTCATTCGCTCCACTACACTATTACCCTCAGGTCTGTAGGGAAACGAAAACTTGACTTGAACCCCCATCGAAGTCATGGCATCCTTATACGCCTTAGAGGCGAAAGCCGGACCCTGATCCGAATGGAAGGTCCCACAGGCAAAAATCCCTACAAAGACACGTAAATCTCTTATGACAGTCCGTGAATCAGCGCTGCGATGGGGCCAAACCCACACAAAGCGTGTGCATGAATCAACTGCTACTAAGATGTACTAATATGCAGTATCAGAGGAAAAAGGACCGCAGTGATCTAAATAAACACAACCTAGTGGTTTATTAGAAATGTACAACTGTGTCTGTGGCGGACGCGCAGCAGTCGAAGGTTTAATCTGCTGGCAAACGTCACATTGAAGGACATAATCTCGCGTCTGTTTGTACAGTCCCCGCCACCAGAAACATTGTTGTAATTGAGCTACAGTGGCCGAGACGCCCGCATGCGCAGACGCCACACCTTCATGTGCCGCTGTAATCAAGCTAGCCCTGCGATCCGAGTTGGGAATCAAACGTTCACCAACTTCAGGAATTTTCACAAAAGGAACCTTATCGGGACTTAAGTGGTATGTGTACTTCAAAGGGAACCCCGTAGGATGTTTACCTCCCTTCTCAGTGGCAGCAACAGCCACCAAGATAATATCATCAATCTTACTTTTGGACCGTGTAACTGCTGTAACTAGATACGTAGACACCGCTGATTTCGCTGCTTCATCAGCAAGCGAGTTACCGACAGCGTGAACTCCCACACGCTGATGGCCAAGAGTATGAATCACAAAAACGAGCGGCAACTTAGCTTTAAGCTCAGCCACTCGAACCCAGATCATCTTGTGTTTTATTGTGCTACCCTTGGAATCACGAAAATCATTCTGAATCCAAAAGAACAAGTTTTCATTGTAAGACTGGACACAGTAGTAAGAATCACTCACAATAAGAGTACTCACACTAGGATCAGTGTACTCCAACGCTAGTAAAAGAGCATGAAGCTCTGCCAATTGTGCGGTGCAGTCCCCTAGAGTCTGCGTGTGCACAACTCTGGACTTGAACTCATCGTTCACCCTGGCACCGACCACAATGGCGCATGCGGAAACGTAGGCGTGTTTAGAGCCATGCGCATCCTGCGCCGAACCATCAGTGTAAATGATGCAATGGAAGTCCTCCAAAGGTCGCATAGCTAGAGGAGCAGGATGAACAAATTCATACTGCAAGTACTCCTGCGACCGTAATGAGGTGTCAAAAATAAACGTGACATCCGTGGACGTCAAGGAAGCAGCCCATTGAATCCATCGAGGGTGCAAAGCTTTAGAATTCGGTACACTGGCTTTCGTAACTGCCTCCAAATGAGGACAAGGTGTAACAACCAACATGCGTTTTCCCTGTGACAGAGCACGTTCCTTAAGAATCGCCATCTGCACAGCCGTTTAAACTTTCTCCACAGTGGAAAACCGCATTTCAGCCGAAGTGTACAAGTGTGACTTGTAAGCCATAGGTATCGTCTCACCTTTATTAAAAGTGAGGTACGTGAAACCCACCGTCCCAGGAATGATTCTTATTACCAGGTTAGTGTGGTTATCACGAGTCAGTAAGAATTTAGAAGCGAGCAGATCAGCCTGCAAGGATTGCAAGATGGCTGAGTGCTCAGGCAGCCAGCATGACTTGGAAAGAGTTGGTTGTATCAAAGCATACAAAGGCTTGATAAGCTGGGCATATTCCGGAATGTATGTCCTCCCGAAATTTAAAAAGCCCAGTAAAGACTGTAGTTTTTTCAGTGTTGTAGGAGCGCGCAACTGTGCGCATTTCTCCAAGAAGTGAGGAGCCAAACCTCTACCTTTATTGTTGAGCTCATAGCCCAGGAACAACACTGTGTACTCCGCAATGTGCGATTTTGCAAAGTTAAATTTGTAACCCATGTCTGCAAAGGTACAAAATATGGAATTCACTCGACACAGATGCTCCCAAATTTCGTCGTCTGTGAGATATATGTCATCCACATACGAGCAAGCATCTGGGTCGATCCTCTCCAAAAGAGAGACTATGCGGGCGGTAAATATACCAGGACTATTCTTATAGCCCATTGGGAGACGCCAAATGTTTTCTCGACCCCGGCGCAAGTAAAGCTGGTCCATTGGGAGCTAAAGCTATCCAATCTATGGGCATAAAAACCGTTGGAAATGTCAAGCGTGGTCTTAAAACGCTTACGCACAAGACTATCTACCAGGGCAGAGCCGTGAGTATTCTGTACTGCACAGTTACGGCAATGCGAGTTTAAATGCCGGTAATCCAATACCAAACGATATGACCCGTCTGGCTTGGTCACAGTAAAAAGAGAGTTATTCATCGGTGACACACATGTTTCAATAACACCCTGATTTTCCAATTGTTCAAGGATTACCACGACGGAAGCTTTTGCTTCACGCCGTATGGGATATTGAGGTTGAGGCTGTGGCTGAGACCGTAAAGGAATATCGTGGCATGGGGACAATTTATCCCAACCACATTGGTTGCGGTACAGAGCCGGTGCTAGCGCCCTAGCCCACTCGTCTGCGCATGCTCCTTCGAGACAGTGGTCGCGAAACTCGGGAGGATTAACTCCTCCCCTCGCGGTGCTGCGAGCACAAAAGGTGGGGGCCAGTCAGCCTCCGAAAGCAAAATGTCATATGTAGACGAAAGATTTTCCCAAAATACCCCTGTGATGGTACGTTGTATGTCACCTTCTATTAACAGGACAATTTCATAAAGTCTATCAGGGGGAGCAACTCTTGTATCGGCTGTTTCTATCACAACAAAAATATCAGTCGCTGTCACCTTCAGTAGTGGACGCAGGGCCTCTCTCACAATGGTAATCTCCGCCGCGCTGTCCAGCAAAGTCAGAGCCCATGTCAGATTCCGAAGCCGCGTTCTCACTATCTGTGGCATATCGATGCGCTGTTAAAGCCGCGACTTTCTTTTTGGCAAACTTCGGTCTCTTCGGCGTTGAGCCGTCCTACTGTCCTGTGACGTCTGTTTGGCGGGGCTGGTCACGTCCTTGCTGACCACCCCGACCCCTTCCGCCTCCTCCACCATCGGTCTTCGGGGCCGATGAGTCCTGAAAGGATCGAGGAGAGCGTTGATCAGAAACCTGAAATTGATCAGGTGATTTAATCGTCGCGCGATCGCGCAAGTCATAAACATGTTCTGTCTGCGCAGGCATCGGAGACGCAGGGTGAGACTCCTGTTTTTGTTGCTGTTGCTGTTGCTTACCCTGTTTCTGTTTCTTAGGCCAATTTTGTTTTTTGGACTGGGGCTGAACTTCCGTTTCTGAAGTCTGCCCTTGGGGTTGCTTCTTCTCTTTTACAGAAAAAGGCTTTAGACCCTTGCTATTGCGACCCACTTTTCTATAAGCAGCCACAATAATCCTCGCTAACTTCCAGGGTTTATCCGCATCGGGAATCGCCTCCAAAGCATTAGCTACCTGAAAGTTCACTGCATCCCCCTTGACATTAGCAAGAATGAGATCGCAAACTATATCAAAGGAGCCACACAGGCGCATACCCAATTCAACCGCTGCCTCCAGTCCGTGATCATCTTAAACACGTTTAATGATCGTAGGCAGGACAGCCATAGACGGAGTGCCATAACACGTTGCATAGACCGCCACAAATGTTTTTCCCCAGGTCTCACAGTCAACGAGTTCGGGGGCCAAATCCTTCGGTAAACTAATCGTTAAGATTCTATGTTTATCACCAGGAGTTGTATTAGGAAATACTGCTTCCAGCTGGTCAAATTTCTCGGCAAGCCAGAAAGGAAAATCATCCTTTTCCTGGGGACGCTTACCCATCACTGCATTGACCATCACAGGACTGAGCTTCAAACCGCCCTGTCCCGCTAGAAGAGCCGGACCCCCCGGGGGCCCACCCAGGAGATGATGACCTATGTATTGCACTAATGCACAAATCACGGCACTAGAAACTACATGTAGTCTACAAACCTCCGCCAAGGTACAATTGCTGTGTTGAGGATGAGGAGTAAATCCAGCCAGAACAGGCAAATTTGCGCCTGGAATGGACAAAGGACCTAACCTCGGAGCAGTTAAAGAATGGGGTAGGGCGCCACCAAACCAAACGCGATGCTGCCAATGATCAATAGGTATTTCCAGTGCCCTGTACGGAGTATATTCAGCCGGCACAAGTGAGGGAGTGTAAGTGTGGAACACGTTAGAATTTGCGTCCACAGCCGGAAATGTCACCCACGAATAAAAGAGTTCGTACGGGTAAGCTGCTTCCGCACTCACCACCAAAATCACAGCCAAGCCATCAACGGGTACATTGTAAGTTTGCAAATGATTGCGCACAGCAATTCGACTATGCTGCGGAATGTCCACAGGCTGGGCCATGACTGCACAGGAACTTAAAAAAACAAAGTAAACTTTGTACCACAACTGGGTAGTAATTCAAGGAAACCGTTTTAGAAAGATTCAAGCTTGAAAAGACCTATTTCAAAAATAGGTAGGTTTTGTCCGACACCACCGTTTTCCAGAAACGACAGTGAAGGGGTTAAGGTTTGAATGATATACTACTCGAGTGTCATGATATAAGACCACCAAAGAATGGGCGCCATGTAGCGGGAATTCCGTTCTCCTACAGAACTGTGCATAGAGATTTGGTACCTCGGCGAATTAGGGTGGCCCAAAACTCACCTCAGTACCCAAAATCCCCTTACAGGCTAGCTACAGTGTCTCATTGGTCATAACAAACTCCCAATGTTTAGACAAACCAGAACATGAACTTACGATACCTCAGGTTACGTGGAACACATGAACACTCTTTCGTAATACAATCATTTCAAACCAGAACGTGGAGTAAATGAGGACACGTGCACATTTGAAATATTTATTTACTAATGCCGTCTTCTCAAACGCAGTATCTTAGATAATACAAGGAAACATATTATCAGATGCAAAGTTATTAGCATAGTTACTTGTCCATAGAAAGCAAAAGGTGATAGCATGCTAAGATGGTTTAATGAATAAGGGTTAACAACACCTAATTCTCACCCTCCCTAACTAGCATATTATATTAATATCTAAGAAGGTCTCTTTGGGTTTTAGCAGGGCGGGCCCATACCTCAAGATCCTAGTATGAAGAGATCACATCAGCTCCCGCCAGCTCTCTGCATGCGAACAGCATCAAGTGTGTATGTGTGCTCTAAGCAAAGCAATATAAAACGCGTCTAAAGCCAGAATTTGGCAGGAGCTGCACTTATGTTATGTCTATGAAGGTGCGGAGATCAGACCTCACAACAATTCTTTGTCGAGTTATCCTTGAAGCTTCAGCACTCTCTGTACAGACATAGTTTACTAAGCAAAGCTGATATCAGAGCAATAACATATTATTCTCATGTAAATCACAACGCTCTTGTAGGTTGAAAGCTAAATCAACAATTAAGTGTCGTGTGCAGAAGCAGCAAAAGGAAATATGGCGTTTAAACATTTAATAAGCTCATGCTAACTTAACACAGTATATAGATAAGCAGTAACTACATGACACTATCTCTTCCACATTAAGGAGGTGCAGGTACTCAGTACTTGACAATACCTGCCCATTAAAAGCATTGGTGTTGGGCCTTGACAGTAAGCAAGTGTACCTAGGTGTAGCGGGAGAGAGTCTTCCTGGCAGGATGGCTTGGCGGAGCAGTACTCTGTACAGATTACATTTCAAAGGACCATGCCCACAGCATACACAAAGACCAGGTCGGCCCTTACCTTTTTCTCCCCAGACAGTTTGTAGCCAGGATCAGGGGAAGGGAAATAACTGAGTAGAACCAGTTTTGGGGGTAGTCGTGGAATTATCTACACAAAGGCCAGCACCAGGTATAAAAATGGGACCTTCAGAACCACTCCTCAGAACACTTCTAGACCTGCTGAAGATTCAGAAGAAGGACTGCAATGCTGCCAAAAGGGCTGCCCTGCTGCTTCAAGGATTGGCTTACAGTCTGAAGAAGGAAGATTTGACCTGCTTGGTGATCCTAGGCTACCAAGGGTGGCTCTACAGGTCAGACAGATGACTTTCTGTGTGAGCAATAAGGATCCAACAATCTTCAGAGTCCTCTCTTCAATAGCTAAGGTCACTAGCACTAACTGGATCTGTCTGAGCCCTGCTTCTGGCATCTGTTGGAGTGAGTCCTATACCCCAAGAGGTGCCCCTCAGGTCCTGGACACTTGGCTGGCATCAGTGAGAAATCCTACACAAGTAAAGGTGAAAATCCAGCAAGGAATACTCACAACTGCAATGTGACCTCTTTGCATCGAAGATCGACCACCTGTTATGACCACCAGTGCAAGACTCCAGCAGGACATGCTCTTCGCGCCAACAGCGACCGTCCATGATGGCCAGCAATATGAGACCTGAACTTAGTGCTGCAGCAATGTCAGGCTGTGGCATCCCCCAAAACTAAACTCCAGCAATGACCGTCTCTTCACGCTATAGTGATGACCGACTGTAACGCTCTGCCTGCTTTTCAGACAGAAGATTTCATGCTTGTAGACTCCTCCAAAGTGAATGTAACTCTTTGCGTCAGACTTGAGAAGGTAACACAACCGGCCCAACCTAGTCCCTGTATTTAGCTCGCACTCCATCGCAGTCAGCCTGAACTCATGACTTTTCTCTAGTCCAGTACGACCAGATAACAGCAATTGGCATTTTCTGTTTCTTGGTGCTATTTTCAGTAAAAAAAAATCAATATCTCTGTTTTTACTGATTGAATATTTATCTTTCTGATATTTTATTTATTAAAATGAACTCTATTTTTCTAAATTGGTTTGTGAGTTTTCTATTATTGTTTTTTTTACATTATTACTGCTTGCGTGCTGCATAAATACTTTACACAGTGCCTCGAGGTTAAGCCTGGCTGCTTTGTACCAGGCTACCAGATGTTTAAGCACATGTTCATATAATGACTTTTTTCAGTTCACCCTGACAATGATTGTAGTTATTGCCGGAGTGGGGCTTCTGCCCTTCCCAAACAATAATATAGATACCTTTTAGCTGTGTATCACTATTCCAGAGTCTGGAGTTCCTAAAAGTTAAATACATTACTTGTAATTAGGACCAATGGGGCCAGATGGAGAAGTGGAGAAGTGTGGCTCAATGGTTGGAGCGGCAGACCCTGATGCAGAGGTCTAGCCCGGGTCCAGGGTTCAATTCCCCGCCTCGGCGGGTCTTGGGCTCAAAAATTCCACGGACCTGATAATTCTTGCCTCGGTGCCTATTCCAATCATGGAGTCGCACTCTGCAACTCTGGGCAATAGCTTGCTTAATCTCCACAACGGCCCCCACAATGCTAAGGATGCCTGGCCTCCACCTTGGGGGTGCCCAGGAGTGGACACCTCACAGGGAAAGCCAGGATGGGTTCCACAGCGGTATTCGTACAAGCGCCTTGAGACCCTTGCGGGTGAGTAGTGCGCTATACAAGTATCAATTTACAATTTTAGATGTAGGTAGCCTAATACCGGTCGGTAATGGCCGAAATTACCGAATGTCGGCCGTTACCGACCGGTATTAGGCATTTGAGATGTAGGGGCCTAATTTAAGGATTCGGTAATTTACCAAATCGGTAATTTAAGGAATCGGTAAATTACTGAATTCTTAAATACCGATTCGGTAAATTACTGAATCCCTAATGTAGGGAGCACTCAAGTGAGTGCATTCCTCATTTAAGGATTTGTTATTTACCACCAACTATAAGTTGGTGGTAAATATCGAAAACCGTTAAAAAAGCAATTTTAGGCTTTTTTAACAGTGCCATGTGGCAGACATACATGCCTTAGGGCATGTATGCGTGCCACATGTGCACCCATGCACTATTCAGGGGTGCAACAGGGTGTCAATGTGACACCCTGCCACACTTGTAAGTCTGCCCCTTATTACCGATTCGGTATTTACCGAATCTGTAACTCCTATTCATTGCCATAGGAATGAATGGGGAATACCGAATCGGTAAATACCGAATCGGTAATTACGGAATTTTACTGATTTGGTAAAAATTACCGAATCAATACCTACATACCATTTACCGATTCTAAAATACCGAATTGGTAAAATTCTGTATTTTAGAATCTTTTAATAGTATTTACCTACATATGGCCCAATGTGTTTTCCAAAGACTAGCTTAAAACGTTCTTGTTGGATATTTGGACACTTTAATTTGAATTTCCTCAAACTAGCCTTTATTCATGACTTGCGCCTAAAGTCAGAAGTGTTTTAGGAAATGATTAAAGAATATCCAAGTTCAGATCCTGGTAAATGGTCCTCCCTGAGTGATATAACAAGTAATCAGAAGAGCCCCAAAAGAGTGATTACTTGTACACTAGGCATTGTCCACAGAATGGCTCACCTGGTTGTATTATTTGTTTTTCTTTAGGAATTACTGAACGCCCATGTTGTTTTCCCTTAACCTGTGCATTTTAAAGTAATCTGCACGTTGGGGGACAGTGTTATTCTTTAAGGAACCTATGTTAGAAGTACCCTATAATTTACATAATTTATTTGTATTTATTAGTTTTATGTATACAGATGTTAGTAACAAATAAACAATAGAAGAGTGTCCAATGCTATAGGTTCAAGCACGACCACACAAGGGGAGCACGACAACGGCTTCAATTTAAGACGTTTCAGTGGTTTTTAGAAAGCCCTCACTCACCACTTAGTGATGACATGCTTCATCATTGGGCCCACCAAAGAGACCGAGTGTCTCTTCGGTGTGCTGCGACGCCAGATCTACTGCGGAGCGGGTTAGTGAGTTCAGACAGTGTTGTGCGAAAGAAAAAGTAACTAGTGAGTGTTGAATGATAAAAAACAGTCCGTAGTGTATCAAAAATAATAACTTTATTGGAATGATCACTAGGGAGAGACTTAAAATTATGTGTCTGGAAATTGCGTCCACAATTAATAGAGTGGGAATTTCTTAGGTATCAGTCGACATGTTTCAGCCATGAAACGGTGTGATTTTACCTGGCATTCATCAGGACTATAGTGAAATAAACCCTGGTGGAAATGGACGCGCTAAGGCCCACCCCAACCTAGGGACGTGAAAGTGAAAATTAACAAAATGGTGAAAAAGTGCAAAAATAATTAGGAAGAAAAATTGATTCTACCTAATAACTCCTGCTTTAGGAGGCTTCCGACTTGAGCGTTACTGCACCTGTGGATATAAAGGACAAGACATACAGATAGGACAAGACATACATTCAGTGATGATGTTAGACACTGTACATCGGTAGTGCTCCAACGTGTGATTCAGGAGACAAAAGTGATGAGAATACCGGTATCGTTATCACCACCATAGTCCCTGGGTTATTTAGATAATACACGATGGGTAGTGCTGTGTACTATTCGTGCTAAATAAAATTGGGTTGATTAAAAACAGAAAGGTGTCGAACCTTATATCTATCAAATTAAAATGCAGGCACAGCCGTGCTAGCAAATTGCGAATTTTCAGTATAAACATATCTCACTTTTCTGGTGTTCGAAATTCGCACCATGGGTCTCAGGAGGGGGGTGGGAACGTAATTGGCACACCCTGCGATTTTGTCAAAACAGAGGAAAAAACAGCACAATCAATTGTGTAGCGTTTTCGGAATACTTAGCTCAATGCACACGAAGTCAATGCGGGGCAATCTGATGTTAGTAGCCACCTGGAATCACATCTCACTCCTACAAGATCGCACAACCTAAATGAAGAAAGAGGTTGGTGCTCAATTGTTACAAAAGATGTTTTCACTGTTTACTTCAAACAATATTTTTTCTCTGCTTATTCATTGCAGGAATTGTGCAACAATGCACGATAATAAGTCAGAAACAGGTAACCTGGTCGCTTTGGAATTTCATCCAAATAAATATCTTCTGTTCCTAAAGATTCCCTAGCAGTCTCGGAGAGCATCAGTCAGTAATGGTATGCCCCCTAAATATCGAAGCTAGGCTATCAAGGTATACATATTGAGGACAAATGATTGAATCCAAAATATCCTGGAGTAAGTAAAGATTTTCAATACCTAACTTCAGTTAAACAGTGGTACAATGGTAAGGGTTATGGCACTAAACGTTTTGAGATTTGAGGGGTTTAGGGTTAGAATAACAGGTTTATTTCTCAAAATAGAACCTGATTATTGCACATGTGGACTATGACAAATTCACCTGCCAATGAAAACTTTGAAATACACCTATATCAGCATAAAGCTGGGGCTTTTGAGATAACGCTTGGCAGAAAGAGAAGCCATATGACATTTTGGTGATATCACTTAAGTGAACTCTCACCCTGCTCCTCTTCAACATGATGTGATTTTTGTCATTTTGGTCTCATTTTATTTAAGTACTTAAAGCAGTGTCTCTAAGTTAAGCCTGACTGCTTTTGGGCAAAGCTACCAGAGGCTTAAGCACACGTTACTTAAGTGACTTTGTGGTTCACCCTGATAGGCAGGGCCAGACTGGCCGTAGTGGGCATCGGGCGTATTTCCGGTGGGCCGGAATGGTGGGCGCCGGTTTTGGACCCATGGGAGCCGGTTTTGTTCATGGGGGAAGATTTTGCAGCAGTGCTGCAATATCAGCCCCCTGTAACAAAAGCGTAAGTGGTGCTTCTCACTAGCAAACTCCCACCCCCTCCCCTCCTCCTGCTACAAGGGCTGGTCAAACAGATAGCGAGGGGTGGTTGCTGTTCCCAGTCCTGCTATGCAGACAGGGTTTGTGGTTGATGCTTGAGAAGGCTTTTCACCCCCTCAATCAAAAACCCAATTTCTAGCACTCTGGTTTTGCCATTTTAGCTGGTCTCTGAAGTCCTAGAGAAATTAGCAGGATCAGAAAGTATACATGACTCTAGTTCCCTTTCAGAACATTCCATTCCTTATTAGTCCTCCACCCCCTAAACAGCTAATAGGAGGAGGCTGTTGAAGGGGTATTACAGTGACACCAGAGGTTAACTCAGGGTTCAAGTGCTTGTGATCAGGGCCGGCGCTAGGCATGGGCAGAGTGGGCAGCTGCCCAGGGCCTCACACTCTGACTACCAGGATGGGGCCTCGCACAATGGCAACAGCAAACTAGTCCTTGTGTACATTCCCTTTTGCCCAGGGCCCCGAAAATCCTAGAACCGGCCCTGTTTGTGATATCAGTTCTGCTCCCCTTGGCATCTGGTTGAATCGGGGTCCATGGTAAAAGAGAGTTAAAGACACACAGTAAAGGAACAGCAGACTTTGAACAGTTGTGCGCCGAAGAAGACCAGTTTTCTCGGGCACTACCTGTGCACTGTCTGCCGTCTTTCTCTCATCCCTGACAGGTGGCTAAGAGCTCAAGCCGCTCTCATCCTCCAGAGGCCTGCTGCCGGAGCCGACGCTTGATGGAGCGGTCCCGAGACCCAGCGATGGGCCGGTCACTAGGGTCGAGAACTTCAATGAAGGACGGACCCGGCAGATTAAATAATTAAACGGACGTCAATCAGATTTTCGTAATAAATGTTTTATTGAGGTGCCCAGAAAGAGCGAGACAAAGGGACAGGCAGGGAAGGAGAATGAGAACACGGAGATAGGGTGGTTTTCCCCACAGGCCCCTTTATAACTCTTGATCTCCGGCCCTACTGAGCTGGAGGGACCGGAGGAAAGGGGCACAGTCTGCGTCAGCCTCCTCTGCACAGGAGGTACTTTTGGGAGAGTTTCCATGGCAACCAAGGAGGAAGGTGAACAGATGCAATAGAAGTTTGGAGGAAGGGAACTCTTGAAAACGAAGGATTAGGAGAAGTAGGAAACAAAATGCCAAATTAACGATATTTGATTGCAGCTAATCACCACGGAGCGCAGCCCGAGCTCTCCTCGTCATTTTTGTTACCTCTCCCCACGGACAACTGTTTTTCTTTTTTATTCGGGAGCTAGCAGAACACCATGTTTATTTACATGTATGAGATTCAGGTAGGGGGTCCCTGGAAACAGGACCACAGCCTAGGAATTCCCTCCCTGAATGAAAGGAGGTATTGATTATACTCAGTTTCAGAAAATCTGCTACGAAAATTTCAGATGGTATTAGTGATGACATTAAAAATGTTATGCCTGGAGTGCTTACAAAAAAGTAAAATAAATAGGTGAAAGGGCTGTAAGCATTTCTTAGGAGCCTACCGCAGGCACTGCTGAAACACCCAGGTTTCTGCACACCAATGCTGTTTGCCCTTGGTTTCACATTTGCGTTTTCATTGACCACCCTTACCCTATTCTTCTGGTGTATTTATCTCACTCGTGCAGTTCGCGCCCATTCATGCTTCCTCTCTTTGTCACTGTTTTCCTATACATCCGTTCCCAATTCTTTCTCGCTTTTCTGGATTTCTCTCTGTTGCTGTGGGTCAAAGTTTGTTGATAAAAAAATAATTATTCCGATTCCCCCAATTATCCCTAGTTTCCAAGGCGATGCTGAGGGTAACATTAACTCTGGGGTGCAGCAGGCACCAGGCTAAACGTGAGGGAGCTCATACTGATGACTTAAGTATGATGCAAAAAAATGTAACTACAGTTTATGGTGAAGCCATTGGGTGCTGATGAATATTGATTCCATTCCATTTCATTTGTGGGTGTATGAAGATCGACTCCTTTGTGTGCACCTGTTCGCCGCTGTTTCATGTCTATAGCCTGACTACACTTTGGGGCATATTACCAACAAGTAGCGATATTCATCGCTAAAAGGGCTTAGCGACGATTTTTTTATCGCTGAGCATCGCCGGAATTTATCACTGAGAAAACTTGCTATTAGCAAGGTTTATCTCCAAAGCAATACATTTTCCGGCGATAGCGGCGAAATGCGTGAATATCGCTGAGAATACAGCGATATTCACGCATTAGCGACGAAATGCTCTTAGCCATATCATCCACCTCCCATTGGATAACATGGCTAAGAACTGGTCTGAGCAGGCGTTGGTTTTTGGCGATAGCGGGAATTTTTCCATCGCTGCGCCTGCCTTGCTAATAGGCGATAGCGAAGTTAGCAACTGCTTTCAGTCGCTAACAGGTTGGGTACGCCCACTTTGCATGTCATTAGCGATAAATATCGCTGACATGCAAAGCGGGCCCCAAACCACTCGCTATCGCCTAAAAGCTGTCGCTAACATCAGTTAGCCACAGCTTGCTAATAGAGCAATAGAATTATCGCCGCTTAGTGGCCAAAAACGGCGGCTAAACCGGCGATAATTGACTACCTCCACCTTTGGTAATATGCCCCTTTATTCCTAACGGGGGAAGGGTGTATATTCACTTCCAATTTAGGTTGAGCACTGCAAGGCAACGGGATTAATCATGAGATAACATTTGCAGAAAATGTCACTTCGAAGCCTTTCTTGTCAACACGACTAAATAATGTAACAGTGGCTTAAAAAAATATTTCCTCTATGTATTGTCCTGCTACCTATTAGATACGAAATTTTCTGCAACCAATGTTTTGCTAAAAGTGAGATGGAAACAATATTTTCCTCCTCTCAGTTACTCTGAATGGCTTGAGTAATATTTGCTACATTTGTCGTGCACACTGGCCTTGGGCCACAGGTCTTCATCATAGGTTTCGAAAGGCCAAATCAAAATCAGATGTTGCCCAAATTTACATATACTCAATCTAAGTGGTTACAAAGTGGGTATCCTCAAAATCTGATAGGGAGGTTTACTGAGAACTAAGAACCTTATGTACAGGTCTCATTCTAAAGTCAGATACAAGCTTATACTCAATAAGCTGAGCCAAAATAGTCTGGTAAGTACATACTGGTCGCTCTGTTGAAGAACGAAGGATCCCGACAAGCTATGCAGCAGATGATTCTGGAATTTTTTTACTTTTGCCCCTATAATTTTTGTTTATGCCAAGTCTAAATGGCCCCTAATCCATAGGGATTCCAATTTGCAGATAAAGTTGGATTAAGGGACTCTTTAGATGAGTCCTCAAAGTCAAGACTCATTTCGGCGATTTTATTCAAAGCGGGTAGCCCAGTTTACCAAGTTGATTGACTCATGGCTGGTAGTAGCCAGTGTTTATCTTTTGAGGTAACTAGAAACCTCAACCAAGTTCGCAAAAGAACCATGTGGCCTCTGGCAAAGATCTCTGATCTTCGGAAAACTAACCTCAGCAATGATAATTGATATGCACTTTCTATGCTCACGTTTTACACATATGTTTATGGTTATTTGATTGATCTATTTAATGCAGCACAATATTTTGTTGCATGGCGCATGAACATGACGCAGCATTAGTACTGTATATTGATGATATTTAAATTCTAAGCATCCGTCTCACCTATTCTAATAATTTTATTTTATAAATTAGTAAGTTACCTATGATTTTAATAGTTGACTTGTATCATTTTGCACTAGAGGCTTTGTATGCATTTTTGTCCAATTTTAGGACATAGAATTTTGCACTATGCACTTTAATGTATCAACAGACACAAGTGATTTTGTATGTTCACAAGGTTGGTGATATTTCAAAACCAAACAGTATTTGGGCACTTGCCCTCTATTTCTGATATGTATTAGAAACATACAATGTGATTTGAATGAGAATTATCCTATAATTGACAAATATTTTATATATATCAAAAAACGATTACCCTGTGGGAAAAGTTTTTTTTATAATGTATTTGATTATAGGATTCTCGCCAGTTATATTTTATTTTGTCTGTTGTTTAGCTCTATGAGAAAAATTGGGCGGAGATTATCTTCGTGCAAATGTATTTAAAATCACGATTGGCTTACTTGCCAGGTATAGAGGAGTGTTGAAGTGTAGTGGTCTATGGGTCATACAAGCAATTCTTAATTGAATCCTTGACTCAAATGGAAGCCTGTTGAGAGATTTGAGGTCCAGAGAAATGTGATTGCTTTTCTTGGAATCAGTGATGAGTCTAGTCGCAGCATCCAGTGATGCTCTGAGGGCAGCTAATCTGAGTCTCGGTAGCCCGCAGAGAGTGGCACTGCCGTATTCTAGTGTTGAGATGACTAGTACTTGCACCGCAGATTTGAAGTGGTCTTGGGGAAAGTAGGGTTTGAGTTTTCTTAGGATGCTCTGTTGGAAGTTAGCTCCTTTGGTAGATGCTCTGATATGAACTTGCATGTTTAGGTTCTTATCTAGCACAATTCGCAGTGATTTCGTGGAACCAATGATGTGTGGTGGACAGTTGAGAGCGGAGAAGTTTTTCAGATATTTTGTAACAGTGGGGATTTGCCTAGTGGGTGGAATGAGGAGGAAGTCTGTTTTAAGGGCGTTTAGTCTGAGGTGGTTGGAGGTTAGCCAGTTTAGGGTTTTGTGCAGGGTTCAGTTAAGTCTCTTGATATATTCAGGGGAAGAGATTTTCGTGTACAGTTGGGTGTCATCCGCATACATGTGATATTGGATGTTACATGCTTTTAGGATTACAGTAAGTGGTTCAATGAATAGGTTGAAGAGCGTGGGGGAGAGCGAGGACCCTTGGGGCACCCCCAGTGTGCAAGGACTGGAGTTGGAAAGAGTTTGATTGGATTTGACTCTCCGTGTTCTGTTATAGAGAGAAAGAGGCATACCATTTTAGTACAGTGCCTGAGAGCCCCATCCTACATTCCAAAAGGTTCAGTAGATTAGCATGTTTGACAGTGTCAAACGCAGATGAGAGGTCGAGTAGTATTAGTAGGTAAGATTCATTCTGGTCAAGCAATGTGAGAGCGTTGTCCACTATATGAGTGATGGCCGTTTCAGTGCTGTGGCCAGGACGGAAGCCCGATTGGAATTGATCAAGCAGTTGGAATTCCTCAATGTGGTTGCACAGGTGTTCATGGACACATTTCAAAAGGAGTTTTGCCAGAGTAGGGATATTTGTGATAGGTCGAAAACTATTCAGATCTTCAGGGTCAGCCGTGGGTTTTTGAGAATAGGGAGAACCAGCCCCACCTTCAGGCAGTCAGGGATCTCGCCTTAAAGAAGAGAAGCATTGATGATTTTGGACCAGAGCAGGGCTAGTGATCTTATCATTTCTTTAAAGAAGTTGGGGGGGAGGGGTTCATTGAAGTGATTTGAAGGTTTCAGGGTCGAGAGAATGTTGAAGATGGTTGTGTCGTTGAGGGGTGTGAATGGACTCCAAGAGGTACTGTTTGTAGGGGAGAGACAAAGCGGGGTAAGAGGGAGCGAGGGTAAGGGAGAGTCAGGAGAGGGTGATAGATCAATCAGGGCAGACCTTAGATCAGATTCAACCCTGTTCACCTTTTCAAGGAAGAAGTCAGCATAGGTATCGCAGTTTGGCTGCTGGCAGGAGATGAGAGTAGATTGGATAGGAGAGTTATTGGATTGTAGCTTATTAAGCTCAAAAAGCCTTTTGGGCCGATTTTTGGTTTGTCAAGTTGGGATTTGAAGAAGGTTGCTTTTGCGGCTCTGATGAGTTTGTTGTATCTCCTCCTTTTTAGTCTTAGAATCATAAAGAGACCAATAGATGGTGCGTATCTCCTAGAGTGTTCTGCTAGTCTCAGGCTGCGTTGTCTGCATTTAAGCTGTCATTGAACCACGGTTTGGAGTCTTTGTTGGGCTTTCATTTTAGTTGAAGGGAGGTAGTTGCATTCAGGGCAGTCAACATGCAGTTTTTGTAGTGCTCAGTGAGGTCGTGGATGTCGTACATGTTAGCAGGCGGCGGTAGGGAGATATTGCAGCGAGATATCAGCTCATTTACATTTGTATTTTGGAGCATTCTTTTCCAATGTTTTTGTTTTATGGCTGTGATCTTTTGGAGTTCCAGCTTTCAAGGATACGAAAAGTGATATAGTGATGGTCTGACAAGTCACAGGGGAGAATAGATTCAAGCTGAATGGAGTTGATATTGGAAATGATTAGATCGAGTGTCGAGCCTAAGTTGTGCGTAGGACTGTCACAGATTTGAGTCAGGTTGAGGTCAGTTAGGAAGCTCTTGAGACTGTTCACCACCTGATCATTCAGGTCATTCCAATGAAGAATTAAGTCACCAAGGAAGATCGGGGGCAGTACAGACCCGGGTTGGAGGTGATGGTTTTCATAGTTTGTTTAATCAGATGCAGGTTGTCTCCTGGAGGGTGGTAAAAGATGTGCAGGCTGCACAAGTGTCTATGTTTTCTAGAGATGTCTATGCATAAATATTATATAGAAATAGAGAGAGACGCCTTTCAAACACAAAGGGACTGGAGTACTATTAAATAGATTAAAAATAAACTATCCCTTGAAATATAATTAGGAAAAATAGTGCAATAATCCGATCATCCTGTCAGATCGGACAATTGTTCTATCCCCTGTATAAGACCCTATCTCATTCTTAGAGGATATCTAAGATACAGCACCCACATTTATCACAAGAGCTACTTTATTAAAAACAATTGTATAAAATAGTGTTGACATAAAAAGTCACAAAATATATGTGACACAATCTTTTTTGTTAAAACACAATTACTATAAAATACAAAGAAATTAAAACATCATGCAATACAAAAGTTCATAGACAAAGAGAGAAAAGAAAGTTTGACATTGTACTTATATAGTGTGCGATTTAACAGGATGATCGGATTATTGTACTATTTTTCCTAATTATATGCCAAGGGATAGTTTATTTTTATGCATAAATATTCACAGGATGAGAGAGTTGCCGAAGGGGACTGCTTTGCTGAGAGAGTGTTGTGGAAGATGCAGGCTATGCCACCTCCTGTTCTCTTAACTCGATCGAGTCTGATAATGTTGTGGCTCAGAGGGACTAGAATGTCATGGATGGGACCTGAGGATTAGTTAAGCCAAGTTTCAGTGAGGATAAGGAGGTCTACTTCCTGAACAAGGATGAGATCGGCAAGGTTCGTGGCATGTTTCACAGCTGATCTGCAGTTAAGTAACAAGCATTTCAGTTGTGATTTGTGGTCAGTGAGAGAGGGCTGTGTAATGGGGACCTGCATGAGGTTCTTAATGTTTAAGGCATTGGCGTTGAGTCTGGGAGCTCTATGAGGGTTAGGTGAGATGCTTTGTATAGCCTCCTCAATGCCTTGCTTGGGATGGATTAGTAGCTCCAGGGGAGTTTATAGGGGAGGTTTGAGAGGTTCCAGAAGCGACTGGGATTGCCAAAAGAAAGGAGTAGTAAGCTCGGAGGAGGGAGAGAATATCAGGTTCCGATAAATGATTTTTGGATATGGCGGTCTAGATGTGGCCTTAGGGAAGGGAGCGGTGTTCCATTTCTGGACTGGGGGTTTCTGCCTGAGATCACTCGATAGCATAGTGGAAGGAGATGGTAGTTTAGGGTACTGGTGGATCATATGCAGGATCTCCTGCGTGGTCTTGTTGGAACAAAGGTCAAGGGCCAGCTCCGAGGTGTTGTTAATGAGTTTTTGTATGTCAGTTCTGAGTTTTAGTAGCTCCAGGTTTATTTCCTTGAGCCTAGAAGCAGGACCAGATTGAGGTTCATAGCTCTTGGGGAGGGGAGGAGGAGGATTGTTCACTAGGGTGAAGGCAGGCGTGTCACAAGAAAGGGGACGATAAGGAGGGGGGTCTTTCCCTGAGGAGGATTTCCGTCTCTGTTGGTCAGAAGAGAAAAGTGAGTAGGAGCTACAATTGGTGTTAGGAAGGAGCCTGGGTGGAAGGGGGGAAGGTTAAAGAGTTTTTAGATTAGAAAGGGAGTGGGGTCTCTTGGTGTTGATGAGGGGGAACTGACTTCCAGATGGAGAGTGGGCGAACCTGCTGTGAAGAAAGGGAATAATCTAGGAGAGAGCCAGGAGGAAGGGGAGTGGGGGAAGTGTTGGTGATGTGGTCGGAGCTAAGGATATCATTTGCTCCAGCATTACGAGAATGGAGGTGTTCAAGTCTGGGGGATCGGAAGATTGTGGGTGAGTTTGTGGAGCCAACATTTGCCGGAGCTAAGGCCCTATGAGTGTTGTTCAAGGTAGGTAGGGCAGTCAACATGTGATTACAGCTCAATAGAGAGAGATCATGGCGGTCCTGTAGCAAAGTTAGGGGAAGGACGTCCCTAGAGTGATTATGAGTGTCACTTTGGCCCTGCGATTTTTTAATGAAGGAGAACCTGTCATACATATATAGTTAGGACCTAGTTTCCAAAGGAAAAACATATCTTGACTTGGCTATAACTTTGGCGGCGTTTGACCAATCTTAATGAAATGTTCAGTACAAAGTATCAAGGTAGGTTCTGGGGGTCATTGAAAGTTTGAGGGTGAGCCATACAGTTGGGACCAAGAATTAGGGGGCACAAATTGAGGGTGTGTTTGTAAGGTTAACTCCCATAGGAACCTTTAGCCACACCTACAGCCCGAACTGCTGAACAGACTTACACCAAATTTGGGAGGTAGATATTGGTTCAAGGAAGTGCCTTTTGTTTATTTGGTGCAAATCCATTCAGTAGTTTTTCAGTTTAAAATTATAGTGATGCTCTGGTCACAAAGTCTTTACGAACAAAGAGAGCTTGTGTAGGGAAATGTACAGCTCTGATTGGCTGCCAACACTTTAACAAGGAAGTGTTGGCAGCCATCTTGGGACTCAGCTTCAAGCTGAGTCCCCCCGAAAGAGTAAAAATAAAGAAAAAGGGGCAGGGTAGGAATACCCTGACCCCCAAGCCATGGTCTTCGGGTTCCCATGGAACCGCACCACGGCATAAAACCATTAAAAAAAACATTGCCATGAATTCCCAATAGTCGCATCAACATTTAAAAAAAAAAAAGCAAATGTGGGCTCCTTTGCTTGCCTTACAATAACCTTTGGGTGGGCGAGGTCCAGATGGCATGTAATGTATGTAGGAGGGGGCTCACGGGCCCCCCTCCTGGGGCTTATTTAAGCCCTTGGGACTGCCACCTCCCTGGGGCTATTACTATTGTAGGTGGGTCCACTGGACACACTCATAGTTGATTTCAATATTATTTGGGGCTCACAGGCCCCCCTGCCCTGGAGAGCACCACCTCCCCAAAACAAAATTTAAGAATATGGGGGGGCTCCCTTGCCCCCGGACCAGCACCTACCCGGGGCACATGCATTAAAGAAAAATGGCGAAGGCCCTACATCTTCCCCCACAGCCCAGCAGACTGCCACCTCCCTGGGGCAAAATGCCATAATAATGTTTGGAGGTTCCGGCCACCCCACGCAGCCCTGGGGATCGTCACCTCCCTGGGGCACTTAGTACAGTAATGAAGGGGTCTGTTGCAGACCCCTGGCACCGGAGGAACACCACCTCCCTGTGGATATATACAAGATGAGGGGCCTCCCCTCCAGTAGCCCTTCACTAGCCCCCAGGGACGGCTTCAGCAATGTCCCAGGATCCCACCCCTGGGATATTGCAGCTAGCTATGGGTTGGCAGGTTCCCGTTTCATTGAAACAGAGCAGAATTGCGTTTGGAGAGAGGCAGCTGCATGTTTGCAGCTCCCTCTGCCCAAAAGCAATGTCGGCTCCCGCAGGAGGTGGTGAGCGACAGGGAACATTGGGGGCTTAAGGCTCCCCAGTGGTCCCCAACTAGCTGCCCATTCCCCGGGGGATGGGGTCCCCAGGACAATATAGGCCCCGGGAGGGAAGCCCTGTGGCCCCCTCCTAATTATCATATATTTTTTTTAATGGGCATGCGAAGGGTGTAGAGGTCCCGGCTGAAAATGGCCCGGGAGGGAAGCTCCTTGGCACCCTCCATTTGAAATTAAATTTTTTTTAAATAAAGGCTGGGCCCTGGGAGATTGGGTGCCTGGGGCCCAAAACTGCCTGGGGGCATGCGGACCCCCTCCCATTTTTTAAGTAAAAAAATTTGAAAGAGGGAAAGGTCCCCGCGGCCCAAAATGTTCTGGGTAAAGGGGCCACGTGACCTCGTTCTTAAAACAAAGCTGCAACTCGTGGGAGGCCCTGCCCCCTTTCTCCACTACTCTGCAAATGCACCTACAGGTGTGCTCCTGGTTGGGGGATGAAGTCCCCTTGGCTGCTGAGGGTCCTTAGGGGCCAAGAAGACCTCCTGTTACCTCCAGTATTTGGGAAAATATCATGAAGATTAATCAAAGGACGCCAGAATTATAGGCAAGTCAAAAAATGCTTTTCCTATGGAAACTAGGTCCTAACTACAAATACCTACTGGCGACCGCCAGCAGATAGTTCATATATATATATATATATATAAATATATATATGTGTATTTCACTGGCTTTGTACAACTGAAACCTGAGCCTAACTATGAAGTCCCACTGAATATTATATATATTTTATATATGTATATATATATATTTATATATATATATCTTAAGCACCTTGGTTTGCTTGGATTTCCCCGCCGCCTCCAGAACAGAGGGACATTCCAAGCGTTTGTCCGATAACATGCAACCCTACTTCCCTTCAAACAGGAACGCCGACGCCATGTCTTTGTGCAAAATCTTATATCTGTCAGCTGAAAAACTGCTAGACGCGTTTCGCCTGCCCTGCAGGCTTGCTCACAAACCAGTGAGCAAGCCTGCAGGGCAGGTGAAACGCGTCTAGCAGTTTTTCAGATGACAAATAAAAGATTTTGCACAAAGACATAGCGTTGGCGTTCCTGTTTGAAGGGAAGTAGTGCTGCATATATATATATATATACATATATATATATACAAATATAGCTAACTTTAACATACGCCCCTGCAAGCCACTGCTTATGGCCTCACATATTACATCACTCATAAACAAAGCCAGTGACATTATTGGTGACATCACTGATGACATCTGAATGACATCACTGATGACATTATCCATAGAATAACTCAGGCACAAACTCACACCCCTGCTCAACCTTCCATAAACCCACTCACACACCTATACAACTACTCACCCATTCACAGTTCCATACAAGTGCTCACGCAACCACTCACTCATCCATAGAGCCACTCACACACCCACTCACTCACTCATACAACCACCCACACAACCATTTACTTGTTCTGAACCCCAATGTATCCTAATATAGGCCTAGATAGTTATACAACCTTTTACCTACCTTTGTGCCACCATTGTTCTACATAACAGGTCTGACACTTACCTTTTACCTAGTTAGGTGCTACATGACTGTTGTGTGGTTTTCTCCGAAAACTAGCCTCATGTATCATGCATGAGGATTCTCAGGACCATAGCAGTATTACCGTCTTCTGCATAAAAACTCTGTATAACGGTCACTTCTACAGTCATCCTTTCCTAACATGCCATAGTACACTTCTAGGTAGAACCCCTGAGGGAACATGTTGGGTATATAAGCACCACATATTTGCTCGGCAAACCAGAGGAGAAAAAGACTTCCATGCTGACACGAGACACTGTAGTTACTGCACGCAGAAGCTCCAGCATGCAGTTGTCTGATATCCCTCGCAGAGTGTCCTTCTTGAGACCAAGACGGGGTCCTTCGTTCTCTCACATCAAGTAATGGGGTTGGCTTTATCCTAAGGGAATTCTTGGCTATACACCTACATACATGCTAGGTTGTATGACTTTATTCGATATAAAATATCATAAAAGTGTGTACAATCCAATTCCATCGCTTTAAAAACAAAGCAAAGCCAATTTTAAAAATCAGTACCAAATTTCCATACAACCAGTAAAGATAAAAAGCACATCTTAAGAATATCAATATGCATAAATAGTATATAAAAGCAATAAAAAACAAACAAGTTTATAATCGATAGGGACAGCAGTGGACACCAAGGGGGCATAAGTCTTGCTAGTTGGTAACATCATTGTTATCTTTCAGCAGCTTGCTTCTGGTTAGCCACGCACAACCTAAATACTTAGCTACCCCACAGATTACATTGAGGGAGGATGTATCCGTTTTTAAAATCCGCAGCACCTCCCTGTAGTTCCTGGCTCCCAAATTGATACAAACTGGTTTCAGCCATTTTCTTCTCGCATATCTGTACGCAGGGCAGGCGAAGAGAAAGTGGGGGATAGCTTCTGACGGAGCTGCACAACCAGGGCACAAAGTGGATTTAACGGTATGCTGTTTCCACCCTGCTATAAATTTGTTAAGAGGAAGAGTTTCAAACCTCAGCCTCAGATAGAGTGACCTTTCTCTTGGGGATTGGATAAAATCAAGGAAGGGTTCCAATTTTCGGATAGGCTTGAGATCTAAAAACTGCTCTGACAAAGTGCCCCGATTGGAACTGAGTCCTCCCTCTGCTTGGACCCACGCCCAATATGCTTCCGTAACTAATTGTTTTGATGGCGGGGTCTGGCTTTCCCATGCCTCAGCCAGTCCAATGTCAGAAACAAGCTGTTTAAGCCTTCAGATCCATCTGATCTTATTGTCTGTGTCCAGCTCAATAAGCTCACTAAGGGCAATGGCATAGTTTATCAGCTCAGGTGTCCTTCTCAGGCGCACCCAGAATCGTAAGGGTCGAAGCCTTGCAATTTCTTTGATTGAATGTTTCACATAATCTTGAAGGAGCGGTATCAATGGGGTGGATGGAGGAATGGAGACCAGACCTCGGTAGAATTTGTTCTCCGATCTCACCAGGTCCATGGTGTTCTCGAATCCCCATAGTTCAGTCCCGTATAGGGCCGACGGTAGGGCTTTACCCTCATACACCACAAGGGCCGGGGCTACTGGTCTGGTAGAAGAGAGTTGCTGATGTCCTAAAATTGCCCCCGAAACCCTTTTGTGGCTGAGCAGCATTTTGATCAAGTGTGAATTCCACTTCATCAAGTTGTTAACCCGAATGCCCAAATAGTCAAAGGATTTGACTAGTTCTAATGGGGTACCATTCAACTTAATGCGATTCCTGAACCATTTGGATGGTGACCATGCCATAAACTTGGTTTTAGATGTATTAATACATAGGCCTCGTGAGTCACAGAACTCACTAAACCGATCTAGAAGTTTTTGGAGGCCCATCGGGCTTTTGGAAACCAGAAGGGTGTTGTCGGCGAAGAGCAGGGTGGGCGATGTATCGCCTGCCAGGGTTGGGGCATCGGCTGGGTCCTCCCTCAAATGATCTACCACCCCATTGACAAAGAGAGAGAACAAGGTCGGGCCAGTACACAACCCTGGCGTACCCCTCTTTCCACCGCCACCCTTTCTGTCAACTGGCCCTGGCTGCCCCATCTAATTCTGGCGTAGTTCCCCTCATGGAGGCGTTTAATGAAGTCCAAGATCGGGGGCAGAATACCCAGATCCAATAACACCTGCCAGAGCTTGGCACGAGGGACCAGGTCAAAGGCAGTCCTTAGATCGATGAATGCCAAATAAAGACTGCCTTTCCCAATTATCACAGATTTCCAATAAATCATGTAAAATCTGAAGACCTGGTCCATCGTGCCAACCCCTTGTCTGAACCCTGCCTGGAAATATGATAGGATGTTTTCATCATCCATCCAGGACCTCATCCTCATAAGGAGAACCCTGCCAACCACTTTCTGTACTACATCAATCAAACTAATTGGTCTGTAGTTGGCAGGATCCTCCCTATTCCCCTTCTTGTAGATGGTCACTACCTCAGCACCCTTCCAGGAGTCAGGAACAGCATGTCCTCTGGCAATGAGGTTCATCACAAGGAGAATGAATTGTGCCCAGAGCTTTGGGTCATGCAAGAGTAAGTCGCCAGGGAGGCCATCGGGGCCCGCCGCCTTTCCTGGCGCTATGCTTGCTATGGCCAGTGTTACTTCGTTAATCCCAAATGTTTCAGCTGGTAAAGGCACCCTATCGGTGAGTAACGGCGACCCAAACCTAGGAGACGGGTTCTCTTCGTCTCCACAATAGAGCACCCTGTTATATGATTTGATAGCTGGTCCATTCCCCTCCGAGAGCTTTTGTTAATTAGCTCCCAGAACATAGTTGAATCCTTCAGCTGTGCGGCAGATTTAAGATCTTGCCAGTGGGATTCTTACCAGGTGCGCTTAGGTAGCTCTGTTGCTCTGGCATAGTCCTTCCTAGCTAATCTTATTTTTATGGAGTCTTTTGCCCGGAGAGCTATGGGTGGTGCCTGTCTCATTTCTCTGCATGTAGTCGAATACCACGGATTAGAAGGTTGGGGGGGTAGACCTTCTGTTCTCTGTAGTCTTTGATGGTAAAAAACTTTCCTAACCTGCCTATTGTGTTTTGGAAGATCCTGGCGAACTTGGAGTCTTGCATGTCCTGACAGGTGGAGTTAAGTAGATCATATTCAATGATCTTCTGCTCTATAAGATGCCTTATGCTAGATAGTTTCTCTTCCTGATTGGCAACCTTGTGCCACTTAAGGCGTCTGTTGCAATTAGACGGTACTAAATCCTTTGTTGACATAACCGGGGCGTTGACTGTCTCAATGGATGTAATATCCCACCTGCAAATGATCTCCATGGACAAGGGGTTGTGGTCACTGTCCAGAGTGGACTTAACCTCCATGTCAAGACGATCACCCTATAACTGTGTGTCCAACAAGATGTAATCGATCCGTGAGGAGGAACTAATCCTATTGAATGTGTTCGCCCCACTAGAATCAGAGCGCGTCCTGCCATTTACGGTTCTTAAATTGTACTCTAAAGTCAGGGCATTAATTTGTATAGCCCTGGGGGTCTACTTCTTTATTGGCACTATGTTTAATGTTTGAATAGCCCATTTATTGTCTTCAACTCCGATACCCAGAATATCTTCTCCACTCAATGGTTCAAAAGTGCAGTTGAAATCTCCTGCTACAATGATACCAGAGGTGGGAGGGGTAGAGGACAGTTCAAACTCTAAGGCGGTTATGGTTGGTGATTATTGAGCCCCTGGAGACCCCCTCGCATATCCATTAAAAACCTCCATATGGGCAGCATTTTCCCCCTCTTATTGTCAGATGTAGAATATCCTGAGATGGGGAGTTATGTTTAGTAATGGACCAATATAGTGCAATGTTGATCGAGATGTGGAGACCCCCCGAAGGGCGCCCTTTGCCTGAACTGATCGCCGGAACACAGTATGTGGTTAACCCTGACTTGTGCAGGGGCACCAATCTCCATGTCTCCTGGCAGATGTCATATTTGCCAATAAACTCATTCCACTCCGGAAGAGCCAGTTTTTTTTGTAACCCTGTTATGTTCCAGGAGAGGAAGTGAATCACCCCTGCATTTATTGCAATTGGCCGGGCATAGCTGACCCCCCACAGGCGCAGTCAAATCAGTATTGGCTTTTTTGATGTCCCTTGTATCTCCTACTGGCCCTTGACTGCTATGGCCCATATCAATTTCTCTGCACATAAATCCAACTACTTCGGGAATGGTGTTTACTAGCCGCGCCTCATCTAGTCAGTCAACTGCAGTCAGGCCCGAATCCCTCCCCTCCCGGGCCGGTGACCAGAGCGGAAAGCGCCGGATCTGGATAGAAGAGTGCTCGGGGGATGTTCTGAATTCTAGTGCCAGTAAGTTCTCTGCAATCCGTGGGTCATATAGCTGTAACTCAATACAATCAGTCAGGGAGCTGCCCGATACTAAACCCTCGGTGGCAATGTGGTAACGTCCTCAGTTACATGTTCAAGGACTGCAAACCTATTAGAACAGGGTACTTGGGTATCAATATTACGATCCTATTGCGTCCCGCTAGGGATTTCAGCCTAGGGCTGATTTGGGGGTAGGTTAGAATGGAGTCCCTCTTTGATCATATCGGACGGACTATGCACTACACAATTGGAGTATCTCTGTGGGGTTTGCTTATTAAACATAGAAGGGATTATTCTTTTTTGCGTCTGGGATGGAACCTCTTGAATGAATGAAGTGGAATTTGTAGATGCACAACTTATCCCAATGGGCGTCAAGGCGCCTAACTCAAAACTAGCTGAAGACACCAGATGAGAGGAGCTTATTGATAGGCCTTAATAAAGCACCAAGTTTTGAGAGCCTTCCTAAAGAGATCCAATGAAGGTTGTGATTTGATCTCAAGGGGAAGTGTGTTCCATAGTTGGGGTGCCAAGATGGAAAAGGCCTTACTCCCCCATCTAACCTTCCTAGAGTGCGGGACTACCAGTTGGTTAAGCTCTAGAGAGCGTAGACATCTACTCGGAACATACCGAGTAAGCAGGGATTCAAGAGCATCGGCAGGGCCAGCCATCAGAGCACGGTAAGTGAGGCAGAGGAGCTTAAAAGATACTCTTGAGGTGATAGGGAGCCAGTGAAGACTCTTCCTTGCCATGGTCGCAGAAGACAGCCAAGGCAGGGCCAAAACAAATCGCGCCGCCGCGTTCTGCACAACCTGTAGGCGCTGCAGAAGGCCCTTGTTGGCCCCGGCATAAAGTGAGTTACAATAGTCGAGCCTTGAACCAACAAGAGCGATCACAACCTGCTTACGAGCCTGTGGGGAAAGATAGTGAAGGATTCTTTTAAGAATCCTAATGACACCCCAACAGGTGGCCACAGTCCTGTTAACCTGAAGTTCCATGGAGAGCCGAGTGTCGAAGATGACGCCTAGATTCATGGCAGATTGTGTGGGAGTGGGGCAGATGCCTAAGGATGGAGGCCACCACTCACCTGACCACATGCCCTGGTCTTTGCCAAAGACCAGGACCTCCGTTTTGTCACCGTTCAACTTTAGGGAATTGAAAATCATCCACTCTGCAACAAGTTGCATGCAGGACCTAAAGTTGGACGCGGTGGTACTCACAGAGTGGGTCAGGGACACCATAATCTGCGTGTCGTCAGCATACGACACTACCTCCATCCCCTGAGATCTTACTAGTCTTGCAAGGGGGGCCACGTAGATATTAAACAGGGTCGGACTCAATGCCGACCCCTGTGGCACCCCACATTTCAAAGACTTAACAGGGGAGAGGAGATCTCCAAGCATCACACGCTGCTCTCTCTGCTGGAGGAAAGAGTTCAGGAGACTGAGGGCCGGTCCTGTTACCCCTGCCTCCCTTAGCCTAGATGTTAAAGTAAAGGGAGACAGGGTGTCGAATGCTGCTGTGAGGTCCAGCAGTACTAGCACGGTGGTTTGGCCCAGATCTACTTTCTGGCGTATGTTATCGGCGACCTTAATCAGAGCAGACTCCGTGCTGTGGAGCTTTCTGAAGCCATGTTGGGACCCATCCAAGAACCCCGAGGAATCCAGGAAGTTAGACAAATGACAGTTCAGGTGGGCTTCCAGCATCTTAGCAGGGGCCGGCAGAAGAGATATTGGTCTAAAGTTCTTCAGGAGCCCTGGATCCAGGGTAGGCTTTTTAAGCAAAGGTTTCACAATGGCCTTCTTCCATGCCATAGGAAAGGTACCCTGTTCCATAGCTCCATTCATTATTTCCAGCATGGGAGGAAGAATGATGTCCCTACAGTCCTTTAGCACTTTCAAAGGAACAGGGTCCAAAAGAGAAGCTGATTTCATTCTATCTAAGAGAAGATTAAGTCCATCCATGGATAGTGCGGGGAAGTGGTTGAGGGCTTGGGGAGAGTCACCATCCCAAGATTCCAAATGCTTAACTCGAGAGGAGTCCTCTTCACTCAGGGAATTCCTCTGAGATTGTAAAGCCAGATAGATGTCATCTATTTTATTATAGAAGAAATCTGAGATGTTATCACATAGCTCCTGTGAGACTACCACGGGGTCAGGGGCCTGAAGAGAGCAGAGGGAGCCCACGATCTTAAAGAACTCTTTAGATGACGTAAGAGAACTGGTCAGGTTGGTAAAATGATCCTGTTTCTCCTTGATAATTCTGCTTTTATATTCTCGTAACAGGCACCTGTAAGCTTCCCGATCCATCGGATCCCAAGATTTGCGCCAACATCTTTCCTTCCTTCTGCATTTTTGTCTGAGAAGCCTCAGGGTTTCTGTGAACCAGGGGGCTGTCGGTTTTTGTCGCGCCACATATTTAAATGCGGCAGGGGCTAACTCATCCACTGCTTTAGTGATAGAGTCGGCAAGTTCTTGTGCCGCCTCATCCACCACCCACTGAGATGAGATATTAACATGTTGCATAAAAGGGGCCAGCGCCTCATTAGTAATATTTTTGAAGCTTCTAATGAGATATTTCTTACTGGTAACCGAGTTACCCTCAATACGGGGCGTGTTTAAATACAATGGTACTGCTAAATGATCAGACCACACTATCGGCAGCGGAACGCCGACTGTTAGCCTGGAATCGTTAGAGAACACCCCATCAAGGGTATGGCCAGCCTTGTGAGTCGGGTAAAGTACCCTTTGGGCAAAGTCACAGGCCTCCAAGGCATTAACCAGGGAAGATGTATCTGTAGCTGCCAGATCATCTAAATGAAAATTCAGATCCCCAAGAATAGTAAAAAGAGATCTCCCAAAATAGGGTTCCAGGATTCTAAAAAGCTCCGAGGAAAAGTTGGTTCTAGGTCCAGGAGGTCTATATACAAGAATTCCACTGAAGGAAATCGAGGGGGCACACACAATACAAAACTATTGAGCCTCAAAGGGATCCGAGGGGACCGATAGAGATTTTACAGTACAGGAGAGTGTGGTCTTAAAAAGAACTGCCAATCCACCTCCCCTGCGTCGCACTCTGTCCAACCTATGAAGTGCATATCCTTCAGGTATAGCCAAAAGAAGATCATGGCCAGAGGATTCAGAGGCCCATGTCTCGGTTACAAAGACCCAATCAGGTTGCCTCATACTCACAAAATCGTGAAAATCTATGTTGTGTTTAATAAGGGATCGTGCGTTGATTAGAAAGCCCTGTCTGGATTGAGAGGTCAGCCGACCATAGGGGGGGGGAGCAGGTTTCATACAGTCCTGAGTGATAAATTTAAAAGAAGTTTTACACGAAAGACATACCGATGCCTGACGCAGGGCCTCAGGAGAGAACCGATGATGACACGCGAGCACAGGGGGTCTAAATGACAGTAGATCACGTAGTAGATATTCCGGGGATAGTGAGATAGACCTATCAGGAGTCCCAGGGTCCAGCCCGTCCTGCAGCACGCCCTCAGCGCGGACGGGCGCAGACGGGCTGAACTCTGGCATAACTCCGGCGTCAATCCGGCATCCCCGCTGCGCGTAACCGCTGCGCGTTTGCATGACTCTCTTTTGTACACGCCTAGCGTCCTTCTGACGACTAGAGAGTGTAGACTGCCTGATTACGCCGAAAAAGCGGCACCGACTACTAGCAAGATGGCGCTACTGAGGGGAAAGACGCCGGGAAGCGGACCCGCCCAACAGCGGTGGTTTTCCCAGAAGTTAAGTGCAGGTAAGGGCCAGGCGATATTAAAAACAGGGAAACATAAAACAAAATGCAAATAAAATAGCAGAACGAGGTACGATTAAAATTAGCAACAGCTCAGCACCCGAACCGCACAGAGCGCAGGCACGAGTCTGGTGACAGCTAGGAAGGTGCGTAGGAGTCATTGGCCGGATTTATATTCGTGCTACCAGCCAGGACATCTTCACACTCACTAACGATAGCTTCTATTCTAGATAGAACACAATTAGTAGCTGCGTGGAGCGCTTTCTTTGGTTTTTTCCCCTTTTTATTTGCTGGTACTCCCCCGCCCTCCATGGCTTTCCTTTTTCCCATTAGCACCATTAATGGGGACCCACCCCTCTTTCCAATCGGATTACAGTGTCACTAGGGTTCACTTGGTGGTTCGCAGACACAGTTCAATATATCCACAGGGTGGCTGTGTTATGATTAACAGTACCTTAGGTCCTTGAAGGTCTGTGCGCCAGATGCAATGGGGGGGCCCAGCCCAGCCTCCTTCGGCCCCCGGCGGCCACAGACGGCCCGCCCTTTGCCCAGGCTTAGCCCGGCGCCCGCCCGCGTGTGTCCCCCGATGCGCTAATCTGCGGATAGCTAAATACCCCCAGGTGATGAAAGGAGAGGGGCTTGCGGTCCACTCACGGTCCCGCTGGTCTTCTGGGGCTTGTAGTCCTGCCCCAAACTGCTTCACACTGGACTCGGTGAAAACGAAGCGGGAGGAGCAAGAGGTTTAAGTAGCCCCCAGGTGGTGAGAGGGGAGGGGCTGGCAGTCCACTCACGGCCCGCTGGTCTTCTGGGGCCTGTAGTGCTGCCCCCAACTGCTTCACACTGGCCTCGGTGAAAACGAAGAATCTCCTCATGCTAGGTACACCTAGGGTTTTCATCGTAGGAGTATGCATTATTACTGTTATGTATTCATATGCCTGAATATATTCATTGTTTTCTTTACTCTTTTGGTGCTAATAACCGTATATATCTGTTTCTATCTATTGATAGTTGCAGCAGACATATTTTACGGTAGCATGATGCTGGTTCAATAACTACTTATTGAAAACGTCATTATTGTTTATTCTGTGTATCTCTCTGTGACAAAGTGAGCACGAGTGATTTCAGCACGAGTGACTGAGCGAAAAGTACTGTACTGTTTCCACGATCCCTGAGGGGTCAGGGCTGTCATGTTCGATAGCTACCAGAAGCTATTCGCTAATAACCGTATATATGTGTTTCTATCTATTGGTAGTTGCAGCACACATATTTAATGGAAGAATGATACTGGTTCAATAAATACTTATTGAAAGCGTCCTCATCGTTTATTCTGTACATTTCTCTGAGACAAAGTGGGCACAAGTGAAGTGAGCATGAGTGTCTGAGTGGAAAGTACTGTACTGTTTCCATGATACCTGAGGAGTCAGAGTTGCCATGTTTGATAGTTGCCAGAAGCCATTCGCTCCTCGTTAAGAGGGGCTCATAGTGGCACTGTGAGCCAGCTGGACTAACAGACAAACATATCCTCTGGAGGTGTCTGGAATCAGTCTGGACACCAATCCCTTAGTTTATGTTGTCTGAAAGTATAGATCCTATATAGATTTGTATGAACTACACAACACACTCATCCATACTGCTACTCATACAACCAGTCACACACCCATACAGCCACTCACACAGCCACACACTTATCCATACAGCTACTCACATACTCATGTATTCGCCTATATAGCCTCTCTCATACCCACTCACTCACCCATACAGTCTCTCAACACAGCCACTCACTCACCCATACAACCACTCACTCACACACCGGCACAACCAGTTACATACCCATTCACAGATCCATACAAGCACTCACACATCCACTCACTCATCCGTACAGCCGTTCACACAGACACTCACTCTCCAATACAACCACTCACACACGAATTCACTTAACCAAATACCCACTTAAACAGCCACTCACTCAGTGATACAGCTACTTACACACCCAGTGACTCACACATACAGCCATTTAGACACCAACTCACTCACCATTACAGTCACTCATACACTCACTCACCCATCCATATAAACACCCACACCTGTACTCATTCACCCATACAGCCCCTCACATAGACACTCACTCTCAAACACAGCCACTCACAGAACCAATTAATTAACCAAACACCAACTCAGTCACCCATACAGGTACTTACACACACCCATACAGCCACTAACACAATCACTCAGTCACCCATACAGCTACTCACATATCCACTAACAGACCCATATAGTAACTCACTAACCTGGGCCACAACTCTGCTCAGTGGAGTGTGCAGAGATTTGCCTACTCCGCTTTCCATGTAGAGCGCAGAGTATAGGGCAAATTCCTATTCTGCAGCGGAGCGGAGTTGGCCATCCCCGCCTATTAAAAAAATGAATAATACTTTATGAAAAACAAAAAAATAAACACTTACCTGTACAGCCGGGATCCTCTGGCTGCCCTCCTCCTCTTCCTCACTGTCTCTTTCCTACTTGGGTCAAACATGTTGCGAAAACTGCGCATGCGCGCATACTCAGTTTTTTCAAATTGATCGACCCAAGTAGGAGACAGGGAGGAAGAGGTGTGCAACCCGGGGACGCCGGCAGTACAGATAAGTGTTTATTTTTTGTTTTTTTATAATAAAAAACTACTATTCATTTTTATAGAGGGGGTGGAGGCGGGTTGGCGGAGCAGAGCAGAGTTCCACTCAGTTTGGTCCCAACTCCGTGGACCTCTGCGTAATCCCACTATGCCAGCTCCACCTGGGGTTATAACTCACAAAGTCACTCACCCATACAGTTACTCATATACCCACTCACTCACCAATACAGACACTTACACACCCACTCCTTCATCCATAGACCCACTCACACACCCACTCACTCACCCATAAGTCACTCACATGGCCACTCACATACCCATTCACAACTCAATGCAGCCAGGCACACACCCATGCAGTTACTCTCTTTCTCTCATGCACACACTTATTTACCCCTACAGGTATTCACACACTCACTTATTCAATCATACATCTACTCACACACCCACTCACACACCTATACAGCCACTCAGACATCCATTCACACATGGATACACACAGATGCACAACAACTCACATATTATACGTTAGAAATATTATCACTCATTGGTAGCACACAAAGTATAGTAATTTAACGTTTGTAGTACCTTAGTATTTATGTTTAGCACTCATAAACTTTTAGAAAACACTCACAATCACTGGATTATGTCATCATTGATGTCATCAGTGTAGTTATTTGAGATGTCATCAGTGATTTCATGAGTGATATCACTGTCCATGTAATGAGTGATGTAATATGTAATGTCATAAGCAGTGCATTAGAGGGGCATAAGTTATAGTTAGCTCAAGTAACTATAACTGCTAAATTTGTCTGGTTTTGAATCCAAGCCTAACTATAACGTTCCAGTAACATTTCTTTTTTTCAGTGAATTACTACGTTTTTTTATTCTATATTCCCAACTGTCACATCCGTGTCAATTTTGTTTTTTAGTGAATTTCTATGTTTTTTTTAAATGTTAAGTAAGATCCCCATCTCAAGGCACAATGGGGTGGGGGAGGGGGCAGTTGTACAAAGGGCCTGGCTTGGGTGTGTGCTGTCCCCATTAAAGCTTTCTGCACCTTCCTCCCCATCTCCTTGCCATCCATTGTCCAATTTCAGGGCCTTGCTTCTTTATTACAGCCATGTGTGGCCATTGTTCTGCCACTGCCCTACCCTCCAGCCCTAAACAATTAGCTTGCTGTTCAATCCACCTCCTCCCTACTCTCTGTTGTCCGAGTCCATGCACCAGCCTCCTCCCTCTTGCCTTGCATGGCCCGATGTGCTGGCACTGCCCTCCATTTAGTTTGATGTACCTGCCCACTCCTCCTGCCCTCTCTTGCACTATTCTATGCCCCTTCATTGGCCTCTGTGCTTAGCTTGCTGCCTCTACTCTCCTTTCCCCTGCCCTCCGATGTCTGTGTGTATGATCCCGTTCCCTCCTTTTTGCCACTATATTCCATGAACCTGCACTGCCCCTCCTATCTACTCTTAATGTTCTGTTGAGCTGCCACTGCCCCTCTACCTTCCTAGCATGGTCAGATGGCTGCTGCCTGTCTCTGCCACCTACACTCTGCCTGTCCAAGTCCCATTACCCTATTACTTCCCTTCTTTCTCGTACATTTTGCTGCCACTCCCTTTTACCTTCCATGCCCTGTTCTGCTGTAATTGCTCCTCCTGCATGTTGTGAAGTCCTTTCCCCTGCCCTATTTTGTCTGTGTCCAGCTGCTACCCCATACTTCTGTCCTCCATGGTCCATTGTGGATGCTCGTGGCCCCTCCCTCTTTCCCATCATAGCCGTTGTGCTGCCCCTAACCCTCCCATTTGTCGTGCATGGTCTTCTGTTCTACCACAGCCCCTCCTACCTGCCCTGTGTGGTTAACCTGCTGCCTCTGACCCCTTCTGCATTCCCTCCATTGTCTGTGTGTATGCCATTATAGTTGCACTGTTGCCCTCCAGGGTGTGTTGTGCTTCCAGTGCCCATCCCGCCTGCCCTCCATGGTCAGCTTACTGCTCCTGCCAGCTGACCTCTGTTTCCCATGTGCAGACCCCGATTCCCTCCCTCCTGCCTTATCTGGTTCATTTTCATGCTTCTGCCCCCTTCCTCCTGCCCTTCATGGTCCGTTATGCTACAACTGCCCCTCCTGTTTGTCCGGTATGGTCAGCTTGCTGCCCTTGTCTCTTTCCCCTTTGCTGCCCATGTGCATGACCCTGTCCCCTCCCTGTTGCTTTCCATGGTCCATTGTGCTGCACTGCTGTTCCGCTTGCCCTGTGTGGTGTATTGTGCTTGTGCAACCCCAGACACCTGCCTTTTAATGTCAGTTTGGGGCCCCTGGCCATCTCCTTCTTGCCCTGTATTATCCAAGGCCATGTCTCAACCCCATTCCTCCTGCTCTCCATGATCTAATGTACCATACTTGCCAACATTTTGAACTTGGTAAGAGGGAGGCTTTGAAATAAAGACCTTGGGAATAGATTTTCCCCATTGACTTACCTTAAAAAAGAGGAGCTTTTAGGCAGGAGACAGATAAACTACCTGGATCAGGTCTGTTGGCATGTATGGTTGCACAGTCACTGCCTCTTCCCTCTGCCCTCAATGGTGTTTAATATCACCAAAGCCTCTCTTGCCTGTACTGATTTGTTGCCCCTGCCCCCTTTCCCCTGCCTTCCATGGGCCATTGTGCTGCCACTGCCGATCCCGCCTGCCAAGTGGGGTCAACATTTTGCCTCTGCACCCTCCTCCATGAGTGGGTCTTAGGCCCAAAGAAATTATGGTTATTGCTCTAAACAACTAAAATGAGGACTTATTTTCTGAGTTCTCAAATAGTGGCAAAGTACCTTTAAATAATTTGATAACTTTATGTTTTTCTATCCAGTGGATCACTTGATTATATGTTACACTTAAGGGAGAGGATGTGGTATAACGGCCAGAGCTGCATACTTTTCGGATGGGGATCCAGGTTTGAGTTTTGGCATCAGCCCAACATCCTGTGATGTTGGGAAAACCACTCCATCTTACCATGCCTAAAACCAAAACAAATGTACGACGCTCATGTTCGCACTCCAATACCTTCTGGTCAAGTCTGCTTTATATAAAGCTGCAAAAAACAAATTAATTAAGTGCTTTGCACACTTTTGTCACTGGGCTACACTTGGGCTACCTTTGTTTGACATTTGTGCTTTATTTGAGCTTCATGTTTCTGGTGCCCATCTTGTGAGAGTTATTTAAAATGAAGCGCCCTAATTTCCACATTTACTGCAGTAATAAAAGTAGAAAATGCTTTCGGATTTCCACTTCGATTCCATCAAGATGAGGTTCAGATGTGCCACACTTTTGATATAAATTCCAAATGATCACTGTAGTAAAGCTGCTGAGAACTGGCAGTCTCCTGCTGGTGTTGCAATTGTTTCAGTTTGCGTGTCAGAACGTTTTACTGAAATATAAGAGGAAGAAAAATGCTTGAGAACTCACTTAAAATGTGTGCTAATATTTATTTCTACAGCACTACCATAATTTCCATGACATACTGAACCCCCTTATTATGTTACTTTCTAAATTAAATGTTATAAGTGTTAATAGTTTGATTCAATTAACAAGGCTTCAGGTGTGGCATGATTTACTGAGAATGTCAAACTTCATTTTTATGTGGCTGAGAAAGATAGTGTGAATTTATAGAAAATATGCTCTCATTTTAGCTTCTGGAGCACCCCCATAACCTCTATGGGAAAATAATGAGAAAACAGTTTTCTCACAAATATGTTTCATAATAATCCCAGCAGAAGGCTTTTTAACAGGATAAAATCACTTTAGAACACACCACAATACCTAAAATTACTATGGTACCATCAACAAATGATTTATATTGTAACTAAAATCTGTTATCAATCACACTTTAGATGTTTTCATTTTTGTGACCCTCAAAACCTGCCTGCCGTTCACTACAATGCATTTCAGCTTGTTGCAATTTATATTGGTCTCAAAAAGGCTGCAAACACTTCCTGGTTGAGGTGTTGGCAGCTAATCAGATCCCATCATGAGAGATGTGCTTGGGCTCTGCTTAGATATACAAATGTGTTTTTCCTTTAATATTTCCAAAACTACTGAACAGATTTACACAAAATAACAAAAAGCGTGATATCCGGAACAAAATCTACCTTTGTGCCGAATTTGGTACAATTCCGTACAGCGGTTCGGGCCACAGGCGTCTAAAGAGTCTATGGTAATTAACATGAGAAAATACACAGTTTTTGTATCCCCTTTTTTTTCCTCGACTACTGCTTGACAGATCACCCTGAAATTACGTTAAGATTTGTCAAATGTCGCAAAAGTTATAGGCAAGTCAAGAAATGCTTTTCCTATGGAAAAATAATCCTACCTACTGGCGAGTGCCTGTAGGTAAAATATATCTATATATCTATATATGTAGAGCGAGATATCTATATATATATATATATATATATATATATATATATTCCACCAACAAGATGCCCTCATAAGGAACAGCCTCTCACAAGAAGGTAAGTTTCAGCGCTTTAATAGTTGCAGATACAGCGCTCATTTCGAACAGGAACACCCAGAGATTAATAAGAGTCAATGTGCCCTACGCGTTTCGTGCGACTCCCGCACTTCCTCATGGGCGGGCTTGGGCATGAACAGCAAACAGTGATCCCAGCTACACAAATACTCGTGACGCTCTCCCAAGTGGGCGTAGACAGCGTGCTGCCTTCTGGTCTCAGTAGTGCTGGGTATTGAATCCTCTTGAATAGTTTGCATGTGGCCGCTAAAATACTTCGAAACCCAAGTGGGTTAAAACAGGGTGTGTTTGCACACATGTCACCTCAGGCCCTGCCCCCTCCCTTTACCACTGTGCAAACGCACCCGTGGCGCGTTTTGAGTTGGGGATAAAGTCCCCTTGAATCCTGAGTGTGCCTGTGATCCAATTAGCTCACCGGGTACCTCCAGTAAGCACCACAGAGCTGTGTTGCCGAGAGGTGTAAAAAGGGGCGTGGCCTCTGAACATCTCTCTGCAATGCATCTCCCTGGTGTATAATGGAGGTACCTGGTAGTCTAGTTGTCCAACTTGTCCCCCAGGGACCCTCAGTATTCAAGGGGAATTAATTCCTCAACTTACAAAGTGCCAGGGGGCGCATTTGCAGAGTGCTGCAGGAAGGTGCGGGGCCTCTGTCGCAATGCCGGTCTTTTTTTAAATTTTTTTTTTTAAGAATGGAAGCTATGTGGCTCCCCTTCTTTTCCTATTTTATTGGCCCTGGGGACCCCATCCCCCAGGGCCTGACCCCTATATATATATATATTTTTTTTAATAACGGAAGGGTGGCGCGTGGGTGCCCCCTCCCGGGGCCATATTCGGCCCCGGGAACCCATCCCCGGGGCATGACCAGTGTTTTTATTTTATTAAAGTTATTGGAGGGGGGCTGCGTGGCCCCCCTCCTCAGACCATTTATGACCCCGGGGAACCCATCCCCCAGGGACGGCCTTTGTGTTTTTTTCCTGTTTTTTTTAATCATGGGGAGGGGGCCACGTGGCCCCCCTCCCAGGCCAATCATGGCCACGGGGACCCCATCTCCTGGGGCATGGCCTCTCGTTGGGGACCGTGGGGTGAGCTCCAATGCCCCCACGGTCCCGGTCGGCTCCCCGTCTCCTAAGGGATCCGGCATTGCTTTTTCACATGGGGAGCTGCTAAGATGCAGCTCAGCGTGTGGAAAAGCAATCAGCTTTGGTTTTTGGAAGAGAGAGTAGATTTCCCTGCTCTCTCTTCCAAAAACCAAAGCAGAGTTTGGTATGACAGGGCGGGAGCCCCGAGGCTCCCGCCCTGCCATAGCAAACTGCAGAGTCCCAGGGGTGGCACCCCGGGACACTGGAGGAGCCGGCCCTGGGGGTGTTGGTCCCCAGGGCCATCATTGGCTCCAGGAGGGGGGCCGCGTGGCCCCCCTCCCAATCTGTACATACCAGCTGTATGTGACCAGCTGTGTGTGTTGGGCCAGAATTAAGTACATTTATGTTCAATGCAGCTAGGTCAGCAATGAAATTGCTACATGTTGAATTGGACAGATCATCTAAATGTAGATTGAGATCGCCCAGAAGTGAGAACTTTTTGGAGCTCATAAGTAAGGGGGTAATGTAACTAGGAAATGAAGTAGTCCATGATGTTGGGTGTCCTGGTGGGTGATAAACAAGTAAACCAGTGAGCGTGAAGTTGGGATTTAATGCTAGCTTGAAGAGTGCTGCTTCACAGTCAGGGATGTCTACAGGATCAAATCTACATTGAAGGCAATTTTTAAAGATAATGGCAATGCCCCCTCCTGATTTGGAGACTCTGTCCTTTCGAACAATTGCATAATTTGGTGGTAATGCTGCAGCTATGTCAGGACCGGCACTTTCGTGAAGCCAGGTCTCAGTAAGGAATACCGCCTCTGGTTGTTCGTCCCAGAGAAGATTAAAAATGTTCAACTTGTGTTTGGGGAGTGAACGACAGTTAACACTAAGGAACACAAGGTCATTGGCAGGTAGAGCTGTTGTGTGTGTATAAAGAGTGTGTCTTGAAGTAGTAGGGGGATATAGCAAGTAACTTGAGGGTGAAAAGTTACTGCAAGGACATATTTTGTCAGCTATATTGTCGGCAGAGTAACGTTGGCAGCCCTTTACAGGAGGGGGGCGGAGAGCTAAGATTTGATCAGATGTAAACATAAGTCTTTTTGATGCCGTTTGACCAGGGGTCGTGGCCCCTGGCCTCGGTCGGGCACGGACAGGAGCAGACGGGCTTGCCTTTGGCGCGAGCACCTGATGCGCACGTCTGCTGCATGGGTTGCCAGGCATCAGCTTTAAGTAGTGTACGGGGCTCTAGGTCACGTGACCGTCGCGTACTCGTGCATTCGGTAATGAGCAGACAAGAGAGGACTGAGATCAGCACAAACACCCTCCACATCAATCAGGCAAAAAACCCGCGGTGGACCGAGGTGAGTGCAAGTTTAAAACAAACAGTGTGAAGTCAGTAATCAAATTTTAGTGCAACGAAGTTAAAAACATTTGTGTCAATTTCCTAAGGACAGTGAAGAAATGCGATATCCTTCAGCCGTAGGTAGCGAGGCAAACACTTACTCTACTTGCTGCCTTTCTAGTGCAGCGCGCGTCCGCTGCGCGGGTTACTAGGCATCAGCTTTAGGTAATGTACGGGGCTCTAGGTCATGTGACCATTGGAGTTCCGCCTCTACTCGTGCCGTCGGTAATGAACAGACAAGAGAGGACTGAGATCAGCACAAACACCCTCCACATTAATCAGGCAAAAAGCCCGCGGTGGACTGAGGTGAGTGCAAGTTTAAAACAAACAGTGTGAATTTCCTAAGGACAGTGAAGAAATGCAATATACCTCAGCCGTAGGTTGAAAGGCAAACACTTACTCTGCTTGCTGCCTTTCTAGTGCAGCGCTTGTTGACAGCCAATTAGCATGCAGCTTGTGATCGGCAGGGTGCTCGGATCCTCCGTGCCTCTTTATATCGATATTTTTATTTTTTTATTTTCTCAGCAACTTCTGTACGGATTTACACCATTTAAGAAAATAAGTGCTTTCTGAACCAATCACTACCTTTCTACCAAATTTGATGTAATTCCTTTCTGCAGATCCAGCTGTAGCCGTGTCTAAAGTTTCCTTTGGGAAATGCATTTTTTTACCTCTTTTTCTTTAATTTCTCAGGAACTACTGAACGGATTTACACCATTTAAAAAAAGATCTCTTTCTGAAACAAGGGCTAATCTTTTGCAGAATTTGGTGTAATTCTGTTCAGCAGTTCGGGCTGCAGCCGTGTCTAAAATTTCCTTTGGGAATTGACATGGAGAAAACACGTTTTGGGACCCCCCTTTTTTCTCGGCCCCGCATGCCGAATCACCACGAAACTTTCAAGATAGGAGTGGACCAGAATGCCCCACGAGTTTTGAAAATTTCACGATGATTCGTCAACCTGCGCCCTATTGGGAAAAGAATGTTATGAATTTCCTATTGATAAAAGGTCCTAACTATAACTACCTACTGGCGGTCGTAAGTAGGTTATATATATATATATATAAATCTGCTGGTCAGCACTTTCCTGCGTGTGTGCCCGGTTCTCCCCGTCATGTGACGGGCCTTGGATGTGATATTTTGGTGCGTGGCCACTATGAACCTGGGCACCCCACCCTAAAGTAGCGAGTCAGTAAAAGTGGCATATTTTGGTGCATTCAACGGACTTGAAACGCTGCCTCGCCGCCGCTTTCCTAGTTGCTGACTCCATTTCGGGACTATCTTAGGCGCCAGTAAGCGGCAGGATGATGTATTGTGGGGCCGGCAGAGAGGTGTCTGCAACAAAGGTGAGAGTGGTGGAAAGGAGAGCGCCACCCACATGGAGGATGTAATTACCTTGGACGCTCGAATCGCTGCCACGCACACTGTTTTCTTCAGTCTATCATAGCGAGGCAGGCACCTTTAATATTTGGGTTCCAACAGCAGTGTTTGGTTGTAAAGCCATTTGAAAAAGGAAATAATCTGAAATGCATCATGCCACTTTTCCAATAAATCTGCTGGTCAGTACATTCCATGTGTGTGCCCAGTTCTTCCCGTCGTGTGAGGGGCCTTGGATGTGATATATATATATATATATTACCTACTGGCGGTCGCCAGTAGGTATATATAGTTAGGATTTTTTCCCTATGGGATGTTTGAAAATTCTATGTCTAATAACTTTGGCGTTTGTGGACGGAATTGGCTGAAATTTTCTGGAAAATGGAACATTTTGTTTCTGAGCAGCCCCTGGAAATTTGGGGGGGGTTCGTCAAGGGGGGGCCGAGAAAAAAGGGGCGTCCCAAAACGTGTTTTTAACATTGAGTTTTCCATAGGGCGGTTGGCCTCACTTTTAGGCCGAACGGCTGAATGGATTTGCACGAAACTTGGCAAAATTGTAGGGACTGGTAGCCCGATGTGCCTTTTGTAGGTCTCAATATATGTGCTCCAGTGGATTTTGAGAAATTAACGTTTAAAAAAAGATATATATCTGTAAGCGCGCTCCGGGCAGCGCCCCGGTTCGCGGACCGGTGCGCGTACCAGAACTTCGCGTAGCGAAGCTGATTGGCTCTCCGGTGTCTGTCAACATTCTAAACAGTCCGGAGCGGCCGCCATCTTGTCTCTCGGTAGGATCGAGAAACAAGAGGAGGCCAAAGTGAAGGGGCAAATGACCATAAGGGGGCATAGTAGATCCTCCCTGACCCCCTAGGTTTAATGTGGAGGCTTTAAAAGGGCCCCGCGGGGCAAAAAAAAATAAATTTTTTTTTTTGTTTTTTTGCGTGGGGAGCGCCCGGTCCGCGAACCGGGAAGCGTTCTGGGCAGCGTACTGCAATGAAAAATGAATGATAGACTTTTCAAATGCTGTATGTTAATTGATTGTTGGTTTTGTTGATTATTTTTTATTTTCTTTATTTTTTAAGCATTTTTTTTTATTGTGATTGTGTTTCATAATTTATTAAACTTTCTAACATTTCATTGTCAGAAATTTCATAATTATCATGGAATATACATTGTAGTCTCTGAGGGTGTAAAATGTCCTCATTTGCAAGGAGGTTATCTACTGCTTGTACACATTGCAGTAGTTCATTGTCCCAAGTTTCAGCGAAAAATTCAATGTCAATTTGATCAATTGTATCAATCAATTCTTGGCTGCTCTCTTGCAGGTCCATTTCAAAAGAAACTTGGTTTTCGCCTTCCATTTTGCCTGAAATTTGGATTAAAAAAATATATATTAGTAGAGATAGGGCAATGTTGGGAATAATTTTAGATAGGCATTTTTTATCAGTGAATTTATCTTTGGGCAGTGTATAGTATCAGAGTGGAAGTAGGAATATAAAAAAGTGTATGTGATTTAACGTAAGTAAATTCATAATTATACAAGAGAAGCCTAACTCCATCCATAACTATAACAGAGAAGTCTCTCTAAATCTATAACTACTACAGAGGGATAGTATATATCTATCAGAAAAAGTTTACCATATTAACTTATAGTGCACAATATACTTCAGTTTTAAAAAATAAAAACTTACCTTTAGAAAGAAGTTGAAGGAATTAGTGAAAATACTATTGAAATGTACAGCAAGAAATAGTAGTCAAAATGGCTGTGTTTTCTTCTCTTCCTTTATATATATTCAGGTATATAACCAATGAAATGTCAGGTAAAAAAAGTAGAAAATGAAAGTAACATTTTCATTGGTTGTCAATTCCAACACTTCAGATGTGTTTTGTGAAGTAATTTACCTCAGGGTATTTAGAGAGGTCTACAGGCTAAATGACTAAATGGAATTCCAATCAAATTTGTGAAAATGGTAGGGATTGGTATGTAGTATGAGCTAATCTATATTTGGTGAAATTGTCTCCAGTGGCTTTTCTGTGAACTACTTTCCCACCTTTTTTGATGGTGCGCTTCCCAGAGAGCGACCCGGTACGCGAACCGTTGAGCGCCCCGGTTCGCGAACCTTAAGCGTTCCGGGAGTCCACCATTTTGTGTTTCGGTCGAATTAAGATACAAGATGGAGGGCAAATAATGTTCAGAATGGGTAGAAGGGGGCACGGTAGAGTTATCTTGACCCCCTAGGTTTTCTGAGGGTGGCTGAGGAGGCCCATATGTGCGAAAAAAAAACATTTTTTTAAAAAAAATTCGCGAGGTTAGCTCCCGGTTCGCGTACCGGGTAGCGCCCCAGGGAGCGTACTTTGTTGAAAATTAGTGAAAAATGTTAGAGTAAAATAATAATTGTGAGTGATCAGATGTAGGGTAGCTCTGAGAAGAGCTTTTGGGTTTATGGTACATTTAGGTACTTATAAGTAGGTACCAATGCACAATCTTAAATTCAGAGTGAAAATTCTGTTGCCCTCATCTGAGAAGTGAACTCCATCTCCTCTGTAGATATCTTGCATGTAGTAACGCAAGTTATTGTTGTACAGGGAGCCCATTCCATGGTCTCTCATGTAAGCTGAAACAGATTTGTTTACATGCTTCCTCGACTTCTCAATTTGTGGACAAAATTGGTTTGACCACCTCCATTTCTGTCTTTGGCATATATTTGAATATACCAAGGCAGTCTGAGGAAAAAGTGCCATTAATTGCTCAAAGGTGTCCTTTAAAAGCATTTCCAGACCTACACCAGTCAAAGTGCCCAAGTCATTACCTCCACAGTGCACAATTAACAGGTCAGGTTTGGGCAAATGCATAAAGGTTTTCACCAATGGTATCAATTGGTGACATTTTAATCCTCTGTGGCCAAACCACTTAATTTCCACATCTTGTAAATTGAGGTTAGGTAATTTCCTGTTTTCAACGTACCTTTGAGCCCAGTGAATATAACTATGTCCAACAATCCAGACAGAAAACATGGTGAGAGAAGGTTCTCCTGCAGTCAGATGAAGTGTGGCAATGAAATGGCAGTTGAAAAAATGAGAGTTTAAAATGAAAAAAACTGTGGAGTTTCTGTGTTCATGAAGCAGTAACAGTGATTGGTGGATTTTGATTGCTGAAAACAGAAAGTTAGGGTGCACGGATGTGTTCTTTGAAAGATGTATTTTGAATGGTCAATAAAAAATCATTAAATGAAAGAATGCACTGGATATGCAGGTGCACTGAGAGTTCAGAGTTCAATTGCAACAAAGTTGTGTGAACTTGCAAACACCAGAAGTCTTCCAAGAGGTGGTTGCCATGCAGAAAAGGCATGAAATGGCAGAGGGGGGAAGGGTTTTCATTTGAAAAAAAGTGAGGGAAGAGTTTTGATTGGGTGACATGAGAGATATGTGTGAAGAATTACAGCATTTCTGTGCTTTTGATAGCTGCAGACTCTGGAGTGCATACCTTTTGCTCTGCTGAAGACAAATTGGTGTGTTTCTGAGACTGTTTTCAAACTCAAAGTATTTGCTAAGGTGAGAAAATATTTCTTTAATTTAGATAGAGAATAGTGTGCTTTAAGGAGAAAATTATGAATTATGTGGCGCAAATTGCTTGTAAATATGATACCACATGTGCATGGAAAATTTAGATTTTGAATGTTTGTGTTACATAGCCATGTTAAAAGTGATACAAACATGCTGCAAAGGCAATCAAAAAACGCTTTTATGTGTCTTAAGGACATTTTAAGTAATTTTCCCATGTGCAGTGTTTTGAAATTATGATTTGAAAATCGTTTTTGGGGAAAAGGAATTGTTTTTAAATTTATGACAAGGACATAATGGTGTATGCTTCTTTATACGGCAATTGACTGTCCCTGATGTTATTTTTCCCATTTTAATGTAAGACCTTTCTCTGTGGCGCAAGTTGCTTGTAAATATGCTCCGACCTGTGCATGGGAAATTTAGATTTTAAATGTTTGTGTTACATAGCCATGTTAAAAGTGACCCAACCATGCTGGAAAGGCAATAAAAAAACACTTTCATGTGTCTTAAGGACATTTTAAGTAATTTCCCTGTGGGCAGTGTTTTCAAATTATGAATTGAAAATCGTTTTTGAGGTAAAGGAATGTTGTTAAAATTTATGTGCGCCATATGCCCACAAATTTCGTTTTCAGGGGTGCAGCAGGGTGTTCTTGAGACACCCCTGCACCTTTGGAAAAATTCCTAATTTGCGATGAGCTAATTGCTAATCGCAAATTGCAACCTTCATTCCTATGAGCCTCCTAGCCCATGGAAGTGAATGGGTAATTTGCAATTAGCAATTTGCTCATCGCAAATTAGGAATGGTAAAGAATCGCTATTTATTCCTTAAAATTCGCTATTTTGGAAATGCAAAATAGTTATATGATACATATGGCGGTTGATGTCTAACAAGATAAGAAGCTTAGGGATACATTTATGATGACTGGCGCAATGAAGTGGACATCACTTACTTCATTGGTAGAGCTTTACATGTATTATGTCCTCTGTATTCTTCATCAAGCGTAACTTTAATCTGCAATCCTGAGTAGGCCTCACCTTAAACAAACCTCTGGATAGGCCACACCTTATCGTCATCCTGAATTAATCATTTAAAATGCTAGGGACAGATTTATTATAGGTGTATGCCTCTTTTGCGCCACTTACAAAACACTGTCCACGGGGAAATGACTTAAAATGTCCTTAAGACACAAAGTGTTTTTTTAAAGCGTTTGCAATTTTTTGGGGTGACTTTTAACATGGCTATGTGACTCAAACAGTCAAAATCTAAATTCACCATGCACAGGTGGGAGCATATTTACAAGGAATGTGCTCTATGGGGAAAGGTCTTATAATGTAATATGGGAAAAATGACATCAGAGACACTGAAATGCCTTATAGAGAAGCATACACCATTATGTCCTTGTCATAAATTTGCAAACCATTACTTTTCCCCAAAAACGATTTTCAAATCATAATTTGAAAACACTGCACATGTGGAAATTACTTAAAATGTCCTTAATTCTTAAATTTGCTATTCCTTATTTTGCGATTGCACTGAAGGATTTGCAAATTTTGCGATTCCTTAAATGCAATGTATCAAACAAAAAATATGTAAAAAATGATATTAAGGATTTGGAAACTACCACCAAGTTCTTGTTTGTGGTAATTTGCGAATTCTTTTCAAAAAGCATTTTTTTTCCAAAAAACAAAAGGTGCCATATGACGCCTATACATGTCCTTAGGGCATGTATGTGTGCCATATGCCCCCAAATTTCTTTTTCAGGGGTGTAGCAGGGTGTTCTTGAGATACCCCTGCACGCTTGAAAAAATTCCTATTTTGTGATGAGCTAATTGCTAATCGCAAATTGCAACCTTCATTCCTATGAGCCTCCTAGCCCATGGAAGTGAATGGGTAACTTGCAATTAGCAATTTGCTCATTGCAAATTAGGAATGGTAAAGAATTGCTATTTATTCCTTAAAATTTGCTATTTAGGAAATGCAAAATAGTTTGATGGTACATATGGTGGTTCATCTGTAACAAGATAAGAAGCTTAGGGATACATTTATGATGACTGGCGCAATAAAGTGGACATTACTTACTTCATTGGTAGGCCTTTACATGTATTATCTCCTCTGTATTCTTCATCAAGCGTAACTTTAATCTGCAATCCTGAGTAGGCCTCACCTTAAACAAACCTTTGGATAGGCCACACCTTATTGTCATCCTGGATTAATCATTTAAAATGCTAGGGACAGATTTATGATAGGTGTATGCCTCTTTTGTGCCACTGTGCGTCACTTTTATGATGCAGCGGCGGTGCTAATTTGCAATTAGCAATTTGCTCATTGCAAATTAGGAATGGTAAAGAATTGCTATTTATTCCTTAAAATTTGCTATTTAGGAAATGCAAAATAGTTTGATGGTACATATGGTGGTTCATCTGTAACAAGATAAGAAGCTTAGGGATACATTTATGATGACTGGCGCAATAAAGTGCACATTACTTACTTCATTGGTAGGCCTTTACATGTATTATCTCCTCTGTATTCTTCATCAAGCGTAACTTTAATCTGCAATCCTGAGTAGGCCTCACCTTAAACAAACCTCTGGATAGGCCACACCTTATCGTCATCCTGGATTAATCATTTAAAATGCTAGGGACAGATTTATGATAGGTGTATGCCTCTTTTGTGCCACTGTGCGTCACTTTTATGATGCAGCGGCGGTGCAAAAGATTTGCTATGAGGCGACAACATTACAAATTGATGCATTTAGGCAGATATGTCATGGTGTAAAAAAAACGTACCACATGAAACCGATGCAGCAGTGATGCAAAAGATGCACCATGTCGCAAGACAGGCCTCACTTGGGGCCATATGTATCAAGCTAATTAGCATTCGCAAAGATCAAAATTCTACGAATTTCGGCCTTTGCGAATGTTAATTAGACAAATGGTATGTATCAAACAAGTTTGATGCAAAATTTGCTATTCCTTATTTTGCAATTGCACTGAAGGATTTGCAAATTTTGTGACTACTTAAATGCAATGTATCAAACAAAAAATATGTAAAAAATGACATTAAGGATTTGGAAACTATTGTGGTAAATTGGTGGTAATTTGTGAATTCTTTTCAAAAAGCTTTTTTTCAAAAAAACAAAAGGTGCCATATGACGCCAACACATGCCCTTAGGGCATGTATGTGTGCCATATGTCCCCAAATTTCTTTTTCAGGGGTGCAGCAGGGTGTTCTTGAGACACCCCTGCACCCTTGGAAAAATTCCTAATTTGTGATGAGCAAATTGCTAATCGCAAATTAAACCTTCATTCCTATGAGCCTCCTAGCCCATGGAAATGAATGGGTAACTTGCAATTAGCAATTTGCTCATTGCAAATTAGGAATGGTAAAGAATTGCTATTTATTCCTTAAAATTCGCTATTTAGGAAATGCAAAATAGTTTCATGCTACATATGGCGGTTCATCTGTAACAAGATAAGAAGCTTAGGGATAGATTTATGATGACTGGTGCATCACCAGGGATGTGTCAGTCATCCTGCGCCGCTGTTCCGCCACCCATGGTGTGCTGCATTTAGAATGCGGGGCATCATGGGGCAAAAGTGGCACAGATGCGTGACGTATCTGTGCTGTAAAGGTAGTGATTGCTGGAGTTGTATCGCAAGTGCGATGCAGCTCAAGCAAGGCTCAGGGGTGCCCCATCTCCACAATGTTGCGTCAAGACCTATGCCTGCTTAAAGCAGGCGAAGGGTTTTGACGAAGCTTTCTCCTATCTGATTGTAAATACGGCACACCATGGGTGGCAGAGTAGTGGTGCACGTTAACTGGTGCATGCCTGGGGATGTGCCATTTAACATAAATCTGCCCCTTTACATTTAAGTATGTGCAGGACACACAGAGTCGGTGAGGCTTATCCAAGGTTAAGAAGAGATGAGTCCTGTTCACTGAAAATTTAGACATAGTCTTCACCTGCTCAGCATTGTTGGACATGGCTAAATAATAGCTGCAAAATATTACTCTTGTTAAACAATTTTACTATTATAATCTCTGAGATTTGTCTCTTACTCTGCAACATCTCATTGTTGTTATCTTTCTTTAAAGATAAAGACAACCTCAACATGAGCGACAATCTGCAATCAGTTGATTTTGACCTCATCATTGAACTTGTAATTGAAACATCAGTGGATGTTGATCCCTTGGATGATTTAAATCCTGAGGATGAAGAAGAGCGTGATGAGGATGCAGATTTGTCCGAATTATATGACATAGGATGGGAAGCTGACCTGCTTGAGCCTATGGAAATATAAACATTTATTTTTAAAATTTATAATTAATAAAAAGTAAAAAGGTAAACCGTTTAATATAAAAATAAAGACACCTTCAAAAGCAGGTTATGTGTAGTGTCTTCAATAAAATATTAAAATATGCTCATAAAATTAGATCAGATTCACATATAAAATAGCACAGGTAACATAAATATATATGTCATTTCTTTTCTGCTATTTCTGTATTGTAAATTTGCAAGGACTAAAAAATCTTCTATTTAAAATGTCAATTAGTGTGTTAAGTTTTTGATCACTGTTATTGTTTTACTGTTTGGTAATAATGGTTAATAACATTTTTTATTATATTTTACCACAGATTCAACTGCAGATCATTTCAAGATTTCACCATGCCAACAATAGAAAGACAGAGAAAGGCTGCAAAACGTCAAAGACAGCAGGTGAAAGAAAATAAGCAGCAGTCCTCTAACAAAAAGATTTGTCAAGTCACGAAGAAAGCACCGGGTAAGAGCACAAAATATTTCATAAGAAATATGTGTAGTAAAAAAAATATTACTACAGAAAATGTTTCAGTCCATAAAACGAGAAGGAATTCAAATGGAAAGGAAAGGCCAATCAAAAATGTTACTGCTAGAGCAAGAGATAACTCTGTGCATGATAGTAGAAGGAAACAACAGTTTAGGGAGATTCGTAAACGAATGTTCCGCAACAGGATAATTGGCAATTTGTTAAAAAATATTAAGAAAGGTCAACAGAAACTGGTTTTTTATAAGACAAAAAAAAAAGTTGAGAAAGTTATTGATCAGGCATTTGAAATTAAACGTAAGTTATTTATTTTGATAATCAATAGAATTAGGAAGCTAAACAAGGCAATTTATGATTTCAAAAGAAATAGTAGATGGAAGAGAATAGTTAATCGTAGTAATTTTTGTGAAGTTTTTTCTGGAGAATGGATGCATAGTTCAAGCTGTGAGGCATTTTTTAATGAGGAGAGTTATTTCCAGGATAATGATTTGGTGCATGCAGTTGACACCAGTGGTCGTGCTTATGAAGTGAAAGATGGTTGTCCAGTTGAAAAAGAAAAACTTGTGACAACAGAGGCAGAAGAGGTGTTAGGTAATGAGGTTTTAGGAAGACGTGCTAAGGGTCCTGTGTACACCTGGAAGTGTAGTAGTATTTGCAGTGTGCGACAGGATTCCATCAATTTGCTTTGTGATTTTGTACGGTCATTTAATAAGAAAAGTTTGAAGCAGAAAATAAGGTTGTTGCAAGAATTAGATCCTTGCAGAGTAAGAGAAGTGACAGGTTTGCATGGTCATTCACTGGCTTGTCTTTCCAGGAGAGTATGCCAGAGTGTTTTTCATCATTTCAGGATGCTAGCAGTGCATCATAATAAAGTGAGGAAATTAGTTAGAATGTTGTATTATGCTAAGAGTCCAGCAATTATGCTTAAACAATTATGCGCTGCTCTTTTGCATGGTTCTGAAATAGATGTGAAGAATATATGTGAAGAAATTGAGTTTTGTTACTTTGGAAGTAAAGAGGAGAATGTTGAAATTGAGCAAGAAGAAGAGGGTCATGTGGAAGATAGTGTACAGGTTTCCAGTACAGATAATTTCCAGAGGGAAATTGCGACGTTTGAGGTGAAATCAAGTGAGAGGCCTAATTTCACTTGTGTGTGTTGTCGACGCACTTATTATAAGAATCAGACTAAGTTAGTGGATTTATATGCAAAAAGTGAAAGGGAAAATAATAGTGAATGGAAGGATTTCGCAACATACTTGATGGTAGAATATTGTTTTGATTTGGGATTGGATCAACGTGTGTGTAGTTATTGTTGTTGCAAATTAAATCAAAACCAGATGCCTGCTAGAGCAGTTCATAATAATCTGGAATTGGTTGAGATTCCTTCTGAATTGAAGGATTTAAATACTTATGAATCTATTTTGATTCAAAGTATCCATCCCTTTCAGGCTATTGTAAGAATGGAGCCAAAGACAGGGAAAATGCCTCCATCAGATTTACAGAGAGGATTAAAGGGAAGAGTTGTTTATTTGCCTCTAGATTTGAAGAAAAACATTAACACAATTGGAGTAGAAAAAGTGGAAGAGGAACCTCTGGTTATCTTAGTTAATGGGGTTCCGACAAAGAATAAGAAAATATGGCAAGATTTAGTAGATGTTAGGAAAGTTAAAAAGGCAACATTGTATTTGAAAAAAAATAATAAATACTATAAGAATGTATATGTTGCAGAAGAGGAAGTAAGTGAGGAAGAGGATAGCGATTTGTGTGCTGGTCAAATTGAGAAAGTAGAACCCTCTACTAGTGAAGAAATATATGAACATTATAGTGTTCATCCTTTGCATTCCAAGGAAGTCATGGGGAATGCTATTGAGTTGTTTCAAATGAAACAAGCCAAAGGGAGTCCCATTAGTGTTTGGGAGGAAAGTTTGGAAGCTCGGTGTTTCCCACAGCTTTTTCCAACAGGTCAGGGAGGAAGATATGATGAGCGACCTCATCAAATTCCTGCTTCTGAATACCGTACTTTGCGATTGTATGCAGGAGATGCTAGGTTTCGACAATGCATTCCTTATTTGTTTCATCTCCTGTTTGAAAGCGATCTGTCTGGACTGTCATATGCAGTGAACCACATCTTGAAAAGTGGTATGCACATGCAAAACATATCGGCAAGTGACTTTATGGATAAAGTCAATGTCCAAGACAGTATTTTGGATTCTCACCTGATTAATCTCATGGCGTGTCAGCGTGGTACTAATGAGTACTGGTACCGTCGTCATGGTGATTTAAAATGTATGCTGAGGAACTTAGGTACTCCCACATGGTTCCTCACTCTGAGCTGTGCCGAGTATGGCTGGGAAGACTTACTTGAATTTCTACGAGAGGCAAATGCTAACGTAGATAACATCGAATTCAAGACACCCGGAGAACTGTGCTCTTTGGATCCAGTCAATGTATGTAGGTACTTCAATCATAGATTTGAAGCTATGATGTCTTTCATCATGAATAAGAAGAATCCACCTCTTGGAGAGGTGTTGGATTTCTTCTGGAGAAAGGAGTACCAAGCAAGAGGTGCTCCTCATATACATATGTTGCTGTGGATCAAGGATGCACCTAAATTTGGAACGGATCCAGAAGACTCAGTGATGAGTTTCATCCAACAGTATTCTACGTGTGCTGTTCCAAACGCAAAGGAGAAGAAAAGCCTAAGAGAAAAAGTTCTGCGTTTCCAAAGCCATCGATGTGGAAAGTACTGCCGTCGTAAATTCCGAAACAAGGACAAGTTCTACACTAAATGTCGTTTCGGCTTTCCACGACCGGTGATTTCTAAAGGAAGAGTAAACAGTTTGATGTGTTCGCTGCGACACAATGTCATGAAGAAATCACCTAAAAACACTTACAATTTGAAGAGGAACGAAGAGTCCAAGTACATCAACGACTACAACCCGGTGATTTTGTCCATGTGGAATGCTAACATGGATATACAGTTTGTGGCTGATAACTGTATGGCTGTGGCTCGGTATGTGACGTCTTACATCACCAAAAAAGAGAAGACAGAATTGAAGGATATGTGGGAGGACATTTCCCATGAAAAGAGCCTCAGCAAGAAGTTGTACAGTTTCAGTCTGAAGATGTTGTCGCATCGAGAAATCGGAGCGTACGAATGTTCTGACCGGTTGTCTTCAGCAAGTCTCTATGCCAAGTCCAGGAGTATCGTTTGGGCGAGTCTTGGTCTTGCTGCAACGCGTAATCGAGTTCTCAAACCTGTGCGGGAAATTGAGTATTTGGCGGAAAAGGAGCCAAACAGTACCGACATTTTGAAGACCAACATGTTGGATACATATTATCCAAATCGAAGCATTCACCTCGAGAATGTTTGTCTGTATGAGGTTCTTCAAAATTACATATTCAAGAGGAACATCAAAGAAGATACTGAGAAAGGAGTGTATGCTGTAATAGGAAGTGAGGGATGTCTGGTCAAGCAAAGAAAATGCCACTTGGTAAACCATCGAAAATTGAGTGGCGAATCTCCTGAAAAAAAGGAGTTTTTCTATTTAGCACTTTTGCAACTTTTCAAGCCTTGGCGTGCAGAAGAGGAACTGCTTGGAGATTTCCTCTGTTACGAAGACTCTTTCAATGCCGCCAAGGAGACCATAGAATGTCCTGCTTTTCCCAAATATGTAGAAATGTTAAATGCGGAAATTGAGCAGGAAGCAACGATTGCAGCCGAGATTACCAGAGACAGTTCTCAGGACAGTCAGAGTTCTGCTTCATTGAGTCAGGATCCACTAGGAGGACCTGTTATTGAAAATGAAGCTGCCACTGCTATGAATGAAGTGGAAAGAGCCATGGCACATGCTCAAGAGGATTCGGTTAACTTAGAAGAGTTGGAAAGACAACTCAACGTTGAGCAGAGGAAAATATATGACGAAGTTACCATGCAAATTGATCATAGATTAAGTCATGATAAGAAAGAGTGCTTATGTACGTCGTTGAAGCCTGTCCAACTGTACGTGAGTGGAGAAGCGGGAACTGGAAAAAGTTTCCTCATTAAAGCAATTTCATGCTATTTGCAGGAAAGGACAGAGTCATCGCTGTCTTGTGTTGTCACCGCTCCAACTGGACTGGCAGCACATAATATTAAAGGGATTACTTTACATCGTTTACTGATGCTGCCAGTGGAGCATGACAACAAATTACAATATCACAAGCTATCTGGAGATGCTTGTTTTGAAGTTTCAAGAATCTTGAGGAAAATTAAACTTCTTATCATTGACGAAGTAAGCATGGTTTCCAATGTCATGCTTGCCTTTGTGCATTTGAGGATGCAAGAAGTTCTCAAAACAGAGTATGATGTGTTATTTGGTGGCAAACACATCATTGTTTTCGGAGATCTTCTGCAGCTGACACCAGTGAAAGGGCAACCTGTGTTCAAAATGCTCACGCATGAAGATACCAGGAAGTGCCTAGGCAGCATTGGCAACGTCAATATATGGTTAAACTTCAATTATGCTGAACTGCATGAAAATATGCGTCAGGCGAAGGATGAAGTTTACAAGACTATTCTACAAGATGTTAGAATTGGAAAAGTGACCGAGCATGGGAAAGAAGCTTTACATGCACGATTACTGTCAAATTTATATCCAGAACAAGATGTTGTGCCTGAGAATATTTTTCAGAAAATTACTGAGAAGAAATCTGGAATATGTTTGATGCCAACTCTTGCAGAATGTGCCAAATTTAACAACAAAATGTTGCATTTAGAAAAGCAAGAGATTGTGAAACTGGAAGCTATTGATAGAGTAGAGCATATGGGATCAACAATTATTTTGTCTGAGAATCTGAAAACAAAATTGGATTCATTAGAGAAGAGTATATCTAAAACTGCAGGTTTTGAAAAGACTCTGAATGTGTGCTTGAACTGCCGTATAATTTTAAGAAGGAATTTACATGTTGAAAGAGGTCTGGTAAATGGATCAATGGGTAATGTTGTTGATTTTGTGAAATACAGAAATAGAGATGGAATTGAATTTTTAAAAATTAAATTTGATGGCATTGAGGAAGTACAGCTAATTGGTCATTGTTCTGCTAGATTTTTGCTTGTAAAAGACTTATATGTTCGCCGTAAGCAGTTTCCTGTTTGCTTGGCATATGCGGTGACAATTCATAAATCGCAAGGTTTAAGTGTAGACAGTGCATTGGTGAATATTGGCAGTTCTGTGTTCAAGGAGGGTATGGCATATGTGGCATTGTCACGAGTTAGAACTTTATCGGGATTGTACTTGATTGAGTGTGATGTCACAAACATTTGTGCTGATCTAGATTGTGTTAAGGAATACAATAGGTTAAGAAGAGAGTATGCGCCACATTTGCCTCAGTATCCTTTGTTTGAGAAACGTGTGGTAGGCCGGAAACGAAGAAATGTGACCAATACTGGGGAGGTTGTAGCAAAAAGACGAAAAGTCGATGAACCTAAAATTACAAGCAGAAACAAAAAGGATTCTGTTGAAGATGTTGTTGGTTTTCAGTTTGAAAATAGTTCTGGTGTCAACTGCTATGCTAATGTAGTGGTTAATGTTTTGTTTTCTCTAGAAAATGTAAAAGAAGAGATTGTGGTCAATTCTGATCAAAGATTTTGCAGTTTGTTAAATTCTGTGTTAGAGAAATGTAGCACTGATAGAAGAAACATAGAAAGTGTGTCTGAAATTCGAAATCTGTTAGACAGATGTTCAGGCCAAACACAATTCTCTCAAAATATTCAGCAAGATTGTCAGGAGTTTTTAATGTATATGCTTGATGTATTACATGCTGAAGGTGTAGATGTAGATCAGCTGTTTGGGCTTTTGTTATCAATGGCAGCATGACTGCGAGAACTGTATGGTATCAAGTACTACTAGTGTAGACTCAGAAAGATTTATATATTTAACTTTGCCAGACAGTAAATCAGTCTCTTTTAATAAGCTAGTAAAAGCAGCTGATCACAACATGGAGTGTAGCCAATGTAAATCTGAAATGATGTCCACATTATTTATACGAACATATGGCCAGTATGTCATTTTAATGTCCCAACGATGTAGGCCTGATGGAACAAAATTGACAACTTTAATTAAAAATTTTGTAGCTTCGCAGTTGTCAATATCAGGAAGGACTTTTGTAACTGCAGCAATTATATATCATGACGGCCCTTCAATAACATCAGGACATTACACAGCTTATTTAAAGTCTAGAAATGGCTGGTCATTCTGCAATGATTCTGTTTTAATTTTCAAAAAAAAATTGCCGTATGACCTTAAAAACTCTTACCTGGTGTTTTTAAAACCAAAATTTTAGGTAAATAATCTCGGGATGTGCTCTGTGGAATTTCAAGAAGTTCTAATGGCTCCTACACAATTTGGCCTTGAGGATAAGTGTAGTTCAGAGACATAACTATTAACCATAGGACTGGACGTCATGGAGAAATACGTGCACTTTGAATGAGTTCAGAAAAACTGTTTCTTTTTATAAGCTAATTGAAGCAGCCAATCAAAACATGGAGTAGAGGGAATGTAAGTCTGCAATGCTGTCTACTGTTTTACATTGCTTTGTGATTAAAAGTGATGTAGAGAATTAAATAATTGTAGTAGTCATAGAGGTAGTGTAAGTCTGCTTCATAGTAAGCAGTATCAGTGTCATAGGAAATGTAGAACATGACTGAGCAAGAAGGGGAAGATATTACTATTCCAGGATTGTGAAAATGATCTTCAACATTTTAATTCTGAAAGTTGCGGAAATGCCAAATGACGGGATTGGCTTACAAGAAATCCAAGAGTTATAAATGGCTCTGACCAGATTTGGCCTTGTTGAAACTTGTGGTAGAGAGCAAGAAGTCATTTATTGCATGTAACGTGTTTTTAAAAACGATGGAGATTTTCTTTCAGAAAGTGGCGGGCTGAAAGTAATAACAGCACAAAAGAGTGTAAGCTGTTCATAGGACATCCTTGGACGTCATGGAAAGTAAGTTAACTTTAAGGAGTTCTGAATTTTGATTTCTTATGTTGTATGGGTTTTTTAAACACAATCATTTTGATTGTGTTTTTTTTTCCCCGCTGTTATATGATGAATACCTTCAAGTCACTGTTTTTAGTGAATTTTGATACATTCTGAGAACAGCAAAAATAAACCATTTAACATGTATAATTAATTCTGTACTGTTTGCATTTATGATGTATATGTAGAACTGTGTAGGAGGCATGGAGAAGGTGAGGCTTCTGTAAGTGTCAAAGTTGTTGCATGCAGTGCTGCACTTCTGCGTATTCTTTCATATGCTAGACTACATCTGCACAATGAGATACCTAAGCAAAGGAAACACAAGTGATGTGATTGTGAAATGAGCAAAATAAATTGCACGTATTTCAATTACATCACCTGTGTTTCCTATCATTACGAATCACATTGTGCAGATCAAGTTTAGGTCTGTCCAGGGAAACATAGGAGGTTTGGACTTTGTTGAAGAGTGCAGTGGACATGACTCACTTCATTGGTAGACCTTCACATGTATTATCTCCTCTGTACTCTTCAACAAGTGTAAATCTCATCTGCAACCCTGAGTAGGCCTCACCTCAAACAAACCTCTGGATAGTAGACATCTTATTGGCATCCTGAAGCAATTATTTAAAATTTTAGTGTCTTGCGACACTTTTCTGAAACAACAGCAATGCAAAAGATGCACCATGTTTTAAGATAGGCCTCACTTCATCTGCATCAAGATACTGTTAGTTTAAAATGTATATCTTTAGGACTGTGTAGGGGGCCTGGAGAAGCAGAAGCTTCTGTAAGTGTCAAAGTTGTTGAAAAACTGTTTGTCCTTCAATCTTTTCCCTTGTCTTTTCTAATTTTTAAATACATGTTTTAATATTTTTCAAATGTTTGTTCTCTCTTTCACAGATTGAAAGTATAAAAACAAAAAGTGAGTAATTTAACGACAATTATAAGGTAAATATTTTGTACTCTTTTCGTTACATTTCTATCACATTTAACTACTATTAGTTCCACTGCTTCATTTCTTTAACCCTCAGTTTCCTGCCTTTGCTACTTCCCTCATTCCTTTCTCTATTACCTACTTACTCAACTCCTTCCACTCTTTTTCTCAGTCCCTCTCTTCTCATAGTTCCTCACTCTTGTTCACTCACTCCGTCTCTATTACTCTTAGTGTCTTTGACTGATCACTCTATCACTACTTGTTCATTATGCTTTCTCTGTGTAGTGTAGTGTAGGGGCATATTATGAACACAGCCAATAAAATTATTGCTCTTTTTATTGGCAGAAAACTGGTGCAAAAGTGGTTTTAGCGGCAGTTTTCTGCCGCTAAAAGCAGCTTTAGCGACACATTTCTGCCAATAAAAGCTGCAAAACTTTTATTGCCTATGTTGATGATATGGCTCTATGTTACTTACATTTCTTTGCTGTTTCAATTAATCTTTTTCTGTTATTTTTTGTTTTCTGTTTTCTATTTTTTCTCTCTGTTATTCCTCATGTTTTAATCTTATTTTGAACATTCACTCACATTCTCCAAGAAACTCTTCTTTGTTAATGTTATACTCTCTTTTTTTTCTTTCACTTCGTTATCTATTTTGTTTTTCACAATTATACCCTCTTCCGTCTTTTCTTCGGTAAATAGATCTATTAAACAGTATCTCTTCTTTACTCCCTATAGCTGTCTTTCTTTTAACATCACTCTCTGTTTACTTTCCTTATACTTACTCTTTTTTTTTTTTTTTTTTTTTTTGGGTTAGCTCCCGGTCCGCGTACCGGGAAGCTAACCCGGGAGCGAACCAAAAGAAATAGAGCTTGCCAGAGTGCTAAACATTCTAGCAATTTTTTTTGAAAGGGAAGGTAGTTCTGAAAAGAACTTTTTTTTTTATATTTTTGTTGTTTTATATATTTTTTTTTTTTTTGAACATTTTTTGTTTTTTTTGTATTTTTTTAACGATTTTATATTTTTTTTGGTTTTTTTTGGGGGGGGGAAACAACAAAAAACAGGCGTTGAAAAGGGCTCAACAGGAGCAAAAAAAAAATTACTGGGGGCGGTTAGGGCAATCATGGTGTTCATACGCCAGGTTTATAGCATTAATGCTCATGTTGCCACAAGCTAATAATGCACGACAGTGCATACATAAGTGAATCATGTGCCCAAAATTTTCTTGAATATTTGGCACAGTTTCCCGTGCCTCTTCTGGTGTTAGAGAAATCGGTATTGTTGGTCTGGCCACAGGAGTTGGTCTTGGATTGTCCTGCATATCCCTTATTTCCGCCCGGCTGTAATTTAGTGGATGCTTCCTTGTCATGTGCCTGTGCATTGTGTGATTTCCATAGCTGTATTTTTTGTCCGTCCCTCTGGACAATTGTTCTTTGCATATGCGGCAGGTGACATACCTCGCATTGACTTTTTTTTGGCCAGGAGGGATCGAATAAAACTGCCAGATGAAACTGGCTTTCTTTCTGGAAACCCGGGGCAACTCTTCTAAGAACTGTGGTTCTTCTCCCTCCTCATCCATTTCTTCATCTTCCTCCTCAGTGTTGGTAATGACCTGGGGAGGTGGTCCTCTCTTCCCATGAGGAGGTGGAGGTGGTGGTGGGGGTGCACCAGCTGAAGCAACCAATGAAGCCATTTTCCAACAAGCAAAATAGGTCTTCCTCTCACAATGATGAAAGTCAGAGTGAGGAAAGAAGGAGGGGTTTTCATCATTTGGGAAAAACAATAATTCTCAACCAATGAAAAGTGTTATTTTTAGGTCACCTGACCTAGCCTTACATCATTATGAAACCAAAAGTGAAATGAACCAATGAAAAGTTTTATTAACAAGTCACATGACCTCTCACGCTCATGTTACGCGCTGCGGAACGCGCCCCGGTTAGCTTCCGGGTCGCTGAGCTTCGCGCCTCGGTCCGCGCCCCGGGACACTTCCGGGTGCGCTAACGCGGTACGTCACAAGACGCATTACGCGGCAACGCGATACGTCACGCTTTCGCGACGCGCCCCGGTTAGCTTCCGAGTCGCTGAGCTTCGCGCCTCGGTCCGCGCCCCGGGGCACTTCCGGGTGCGCTAACGCAGTTCGTCATAAGACGCATTACGCGGCAACGCGATACCGTCACTAAGTTGATTTTTTACCGGTTCGCGGACCGGGTCGCGGCATCAAATTGAGCTAACGGGAAGCTTCCCGGTTCGCGGACCGGGAGCGAAACAAAAAAAATATTTTAAAAAAATTATTAATAAACATATAAAATATATTTTTGGATTTAAATAAGAATACATTTTATAGCTATAGATATTTGCTATCAAAAAACCATTGAAATTCACTGAAAAAACCATAGGTTATAAACCATATATAGTTAGGAATTAGCATTTACAAAACCTTGAAAATTCACTGAAAAAACCATAGGTTATAGACCATATATAGTTAGGAATTAGCATTTAAAAAACCTTATTTTACTCACACAAAACCAATGAAATTCCATATATAGTTAGTTGTACTAACTATATATCACGCACCCGCAATCCACTGCTGATGATGTCACATATTACATCATTCATGACATGGTCAGTGACATCACTGATGACATCACTGATGACATCTCAAATGACATCACTGATGACATCACTGATGACATCTCAAATGACATCACTGATGACATCATTGATGACATCATACAGTGACTGTATTTTTCTGTAAAGTTAAAATATGTCTTACATATTGAAGAATGAGTGGATGTATAAGTGTCTGGACGAAGGATTTAGTAGGTGCATGACTGAATGTATGAGTGAGTGGTTAAATGTGTCTCACTGAGTGCATGGGTTAGTGACTAAACTGTCTTACTTTGTGCATCATTATGTCTTTTGTTCTGTAAACTGCTGCATGTGTTGATCAGTAGCTATATGAGTAACTATATGGGTTATTGATTGGTTGCCCAAGCATTTGTATGGGAGACTGAGTGTGTGTGTGGGTGGCTGGGAGGTGTATGACTCTGTGCATAGATGTATGGGTTCAAAAGTGCATGTGGAAACAGCTGTATGGGCGGTTGACTGTGTGCATGACTGTATTGGTGAGTGAATGGATATCTCAGTGCTACATGTCAAAGTAAGTACATATGTAAAATACAGTACATGTGAGAGTTGACATATATAAATAACTGTGCATAAGAGCCAGTGAATGTGTGAGTGGCTGTATGGATCATTGTGCTCTTGTATCCAGGATTGTATAAGTGAGTAAATATGTTTTAGTATATGTTTGAATAAGTAAGATGTGTATAACTGTATAGTTGTGAAAATGGAGGTGTGATTGATTCTTTGCATGACTGACTAGGTGTGTAAGTAACTCCATGGATGAGTGACAGTCTGTGAGTGTCTGTTTACACTGAGTGTATCTAAGGTTATATTAGAGTCTGAAGAGGTTCATCGTATTATCACATGAATGATGTCATCAGTGATGTGATCAGTAATGTCAAATGAGATGTCATCAGTGATGTCATCAGTGATGTCATTTGAGATGTCATCAGTGATGTCATCAGTGATGTCATTTGAGATGTCATCAGTGATGTCATCAGTGATGTCATTTTAGATGTCATCAGTGATGTCATCAGTGATGTCACTGACCATGTCATGAATGATGTAATATGTGACATCATCAGCAGTGGATTGCGGGTGCGTGATATATAGTTAGTACAACTAACTATATATGGAATTTCATTGGTTTTGTGTGAGTAAAATAAGGTTTTTTAAATGCTAATTCCTAACTATATATGGTCTATAACCTATGGTTTTTTCAGTGAATATATATATATATATATATATATATATATATATTACCTACTGGCGGTCGCCAGTAGGTATATATAGTTAGGATTTTTTTTCTATGGGTTTTTTGAAAATTCTATGTCTAATAACTTTGGCGTTTGTGGACGGAATTGGCTGAAATTTTCAGGAAAATGGCACATTTTGTTTCTGAGCAGCCCTTGAAAATTTGGGGGGGGTTCGTCCAGTGGGGGCCGAGAAAAAAGGGGGGTCCCAAAACGTGTTTTTAACATTGAGTTTTTCATAGGGCGGTTGGCCTCACTTTTAGCCCGAACGGCTGAATGGATTTGCACGAAACTTGGCAAAATTGTAGGGACTGGTAGCCCGATGTGCCTTTTGTAGGTCTCAATATATGTGCTCCAGTGGATTTTGAGAAATTAACGTTTAAAAAAAGATATATATCTGTAACAGCGGACCGGGCAGCGCTCTGGTTCGCGGACTTTTCGCGCAACGGAGCTTTGTGAAGCGAAGCTGATTGGTTCTCCGGCGTCTGTCAACATTCCAAACAGTCCGTAGTGGCCGCCATCTTGTCTCTCGGTAGGATCGAGAGACAAGAGGAGGTCAAAACAAAGGGGGAAATAACTATAAGGGGGCATAGTAGATCCTCGCTGACCCCCTAGGTTTGATGTGGAGGTTTTAAAAGGGCCCCGCGGGGCAAAAAAAAAAAATAATAATAATAATCGAACGGCTGAATGGATTTGCACGAAACTTGGCAAAATTGTAGGGACTGGTAGCCTGATGTGCCTTTGCTAGGTCTCAATATATGTGCTTCAGTGGATTTTGAGAAATTAACGTTCAAAAAAAGATATATATCTGTAACAGCGCACCGCTTCGCGTACTTTTCGCGTTACGGAGCTTTGCGAAGCGAAGCTGATTGGCTCTCCGGTGTCTGTAAACATTCCAAACAGTACGTAGCGGCCGCCATCTTGTCTCTCGGTAGGATCGAGAGACAAGAGGAGGCCAAAGCGAAGGGGCAAATGACCATAAGGGGGCATAGTAGATCCTCGCTGACCCCCTAGGTTTGATGTGGAGGTTTTAAAAGGGCCCCGCGGGGCAAAAAAAAAAAATAATAATAATAATCGAACGGCTGAATGGATTTGCACGAAACTTGGTAAAATATTAGGGACTGGTAGCCCGATGTGCCTTTGCTATGTCTCAATATATGTGCTTCAGTGCATTTTGAGAAATTAACGTTCAAAAACAAGATATATATCTGTAACAGCGCTCCGCTTCGCGGAGATAAAATTATATCTGTATTACCTAGCTGTTGCTAACACCAGTTAGCGACGGCTAGTAGGAGATAGCGACCATCTTGGGTCCCACTTTGCATGTGAGTGATATTTATCACTAATAACATGCAAAGTGGGCATGCCAAGATGTTAGCGACTGGAAACAGTCGCTAACATCGCTATCTCCTATTATCAACTTTTGGAAATATTCGAGATAAGCGCGAATATCTCCAAAAAGTAACAGCTGCCCTGAGCAGTTCTTAGCCATGTTATCCAATGGGAGGTGGATAACATGGCTAAGAGCATTAGCTCGGTAATGCATGAATATCGCGGAGTTTTCAGCGATATTAATGCATTGCGCTCGTTTTTTATCGTATTTGCGATAAACCTTGATAATAGCAAGGTTTATCTGCGATAATTTCTGACGGTAAAAAAATCTTTGCAATGCATCGTTAGGGATAAATATCGCTTAACTTTGGTAATATGCCCCAACGTCTGTTAACGTTCGATTTGAAGGAAATCAGGAATTGTTGAAAAACATTGTGTGCGCCATCTTGTCTTTTTTCAAATGCCACACTTTTGTCGTGCACGGCAGCCATTTTAGATGCCTTGACCAGACCCACTCTGTGCACGCTGTCGATCCTTAGCATGGCTCCCCACCCTCGCAAGCATCTCACCCAGGCAGTGGTCACCCCCGCTCTCTGTCTTATGCATGGGTAATAAACCTCCCCCCATCTGCGCTGCTCTTCCCTGAGAATCACACCCTGTGCCCGCCCGACACCTCCCTTTCGCCCTATTCACTACCGCACCCTCTGACACTCCTTTTCCTCTGTGTCCGATTGTCCAGGCCGGTCCTAGGCTATCAGCTAGCCCTGCAGATGTAGTTTATGGCCACAGCTGTAAAGAATCACCCCTCTTCAAAGGAGTTATAGTAGATCAAGGCCCACACTCGATGAGATCCGTCACAGCAGAAGCGTTGCTATTATCTGAAAACCATCCTGTATTGTGATTGGGGAGGGGACCGAGCGTGAAGCGGAAGATTCCAGGGATGACTCTTTGTACATCAAAGTTTTTACAATTATGTGTCACATTAAAAATATATAGCACTCCGACAAAGTAGTAAGATTATAAAACTTTAATAATTTATAAATATATACAAGAAAACAAAAATAGTAATAACATATAAACATTTTTAGGGAAAAACAACGAAGTAGCGGTCGGCTGTGCGAATAGTCCCAACGCAGCACAACGTCCAGATTTCCGGCGTGGGGCGTCGCGGGGGGTGGGTCATCAGTAGCAAACTGTTGTGCGAATAGTTCCAAGGCAGCAGAACGCGCCGAAATCTAGATGACACGAAAGTGATGTCTAGTAAGTTGCCACCCAGCAAATAACGGCGTGGGGCGTCGCGGGGGGTGGGTCATCAGTAGCAAACTGTTGTGCGAATAGTTCCAAGGCAGCAGAACGATGGCACCAAGGTGATGTCCAGTAAGTTGCCGCACTGGTTTTGGTATCCTACAATGCTGCTCCGAATAACGGCGTGGAGCGCCCCGGGGGAGGCGGCGTGAACGGGCCTCTCCAGGTGGAGTCTCATCTGTTTTAGTGGGGCGCCCCTTTACCGTTTCAGTTGCCATTCCGTCCGCTTTTGGTCCACTGTGTCAAAATCCGCCATTCAGCTGAGTTGCGCCCACTCTTGCGGTGCAGCGATAGGCGGCTGCCACAGGACTCTCAAAATGGCGGCAGGCTCTTTCCTTTTTGGGCGTGGTCCACTGAAATGGCCCTGGGACACCTTGGAAATCGGACGCTTGTCTGCTAGGTCTTGGACCCCATTCTCGAAAGCGTCCCCTCCGCCTTGAGAATTCATCAAAAGTTTTGGGGGCCCCGACTCCTGCAGGCTTCTGGTGGGGAGCGGCTGCCATGATTGCTCGCGGAATGACCACGACGGAGCTACGAGATGGTGGTGCTCTCATGCTGACGCCAGTTTAGTCTGAAACATCCAGAAACAAGGTGGGGCTTTCATCGTTTGGGGGAAAAAAAAAGTTTTCATCCAATGAAAAGTGTTGTTTTTAGGTCATATGATCAAGCCTTCCATCATTCGGAAACCAAAAGTAAAATGAACCAATGAAAAGTTTTATAAACAAGTCACATGACCTGTTATGCGGCATAGGGTATAAAATGCGGAGAAAATACGTTGGCACGTGAGGCGGCGTCAGTAGCGGACCGATGTGCGAATAGGCCGAAGGCAATACAACGCGCCAAGATCCGGATGGCACCGAGGTGGTGTCATAGTTGAGAGTTCTGAGCAGCGGTTGTAACACTGTCTGAAGCTTATTTGCAGCTGCTGCAGCTTCACTACGCGCCAAGATCCGGATGGCACCGAGGTGGTGTGTAGCAAGTTGCCGCACTGGTGTGGCCATCCTACAATGCTGAAAGTCGGCGTGGGGCGCCCCGTTGGCCTGTGAGTTTGCGTCAGTAGCGGACCGATGTGCGAATAGGCCGAAGGCAGCACAACGCGCCAAGATCCGGATGGCACCGAGGTGGTGTCTAGTAAGTTGTCGCACTTCTGTGGCCATCCTACAATGTTGAAAGTCGGCGTGGGGCGCCCCGTTGGCCTGTGAGATGGCGTCAGTAGCGGACCGATGTGCGAATAGGCCGAAGGCAGCACAACAATATTTTCTGACTGACACCACAAGGCGCTGAGATGCCAAGATCCGGATGGCACCGAGGTGATGTCTAAGTTGCGGACTGATGTGCGAATGGGGCCAAAGGCAGCGTAACAATATTTTTTGTATGGAAGATACCACTAGGCGTTGAGATGCCAAGATTCGGATGGCACTGAGGTGATGTCTAGCAAGTTGGTGTGGTCATCCTACAATGCTGAAACTCGGCGTGGGTCGCCCCATTAGCCTGTGAGATGGCGTCAGTAGCGGACCGATGTGCGAATAGGCCGAAGGCAGCACAACGCGCCAAGATCCGGATGTCACCGTGGTGGTTTCATAGTTGAGAGGCACTTCATCTGCAGTGGGGCGCCGAGATCCGGATGGCACCGAGGTGATGTCTAGCAAGTTGCTGTACTGGTGTGGTCATCCTACAATGCTGAAACTCGGCGTGGGTCGCCCCATTAGCCTGTGAGATGGCGTCAGTAGCGGACCGATGTGCGAATAGGCCGAAGGCAGCACAACGCGCCAAGATCCGGATGTCACCGTGGTGGTTTCATAGTTGAGAGGCACTTCATCTGCAGTGGGGCGCCGAGATCCGGATGGCACCGAGGTGATGTCTAGCAAGTTGCTGTACTGGTGTGGTCATCCTACAATGCTGAAACTCGGCGTGGGTCGCCCCATTAGCCTGTGAGATGGCGTCAGTAGCGGACCGATGTGCGAATAGGCCGAAGGCAGCACAACGCGCCAAGATCCGGATGTCACCGTGGTGGTTTCATAGTTGAGAGGCACTTCATCTGCAGTGGGGCGCCGAGATCCGGATGGCACCGAGGTGATGTCTAGCAAGTTGCTGTACTTGTGTGGTCATCCTACAATGCTGAAACTCGGCGTGGGTCGCCCCATTAGCCTGTGAGATGGCTGTTCTTTGGATTTGGGCCTGGTCCACCAAAATGGCCCTGGGACACCTTAGAACTCGGACGCTCGATTTTTTTTTCCTTTCCTGTACATGCAAAAAAAGGTAAATGCCCGGTACGTTACACGCTTCATCTGCCACGATGAACTCTCCAGAGGAACCGAAAAAAATATAGTTGTGGTAACTATACCATGCATCGTCATATGGAGAGGTGGCACCAATTAATTATAGTGCTGCATAAAAGAGAGATTTGGAGGAGAACCCCTGACCTGCTAGTACATTCATCAAAGAAGTGGCACTGAGAGCTTCAGAGGCAAGGGAAACGGTCCCAAATATTTAGAAGAACTTTGGAAAGATTAAAATGACATGTTTAGATTGTGGCAAATTAATTTCATGTGGACAGATGAGTGTTACTCTAATAAATACAGCATATGAACATTATCATAGTCGATGGTTGGTAGAGACATTTTGACTATATCCTGGACCTGCCCGTCCTCGCCCAAAATGGCGCCGGAATAAATGGGACTCGTAACTCCTTGTTGTGTACTGGTTGCAGAACCTTGAAATCACGAGATACGTATGCAGTTTTGAAGCACATGGCGGGCGGGGACGAGAATTGATTGAATATTTCGACATCCCTATTGATATTAAGTTCTGATGTGTTATTGATTACTGTACTGTTAAGTTCGAATTAACGTCACCCATGGTACTTGCCCGCAAATGTATATCTAGATAATTTTATTGTAACTGGCCCTGTCGTATTTTAATTATAAAATGTACGTCCACCGATTCCGTAACTGTTAGACACCTTAGTTCTTGCAACCTAATGGCCCGCCCGTTACGTTCCTCTACAGTGTAAATGTCTATTCATCATATACGATTACAGTTTGCTCTGTGGCAGGCCCACGTGGTTATAGGCTCGTATTTGTATAATGAAATTTTCACAATAAAGGTTTTTAAAAGAAAACATGGTAGTAGTATATACATTGGTAAAGTTTTTAATAATAGTGACTGTTTTAGAATCATTAAAAGGCAAGTGAAATAAAGCAGACCAATTACATGAAGGGTAAAAGGTATAATACGAAGGAACGCAGTAAAGATAAATGGTCAAGGGCTGTTGTGTTTTCTATTCCTGCAACATAAAGTGATCGATAAGAATCTCATATTCAGGCGTATCGGCGACTAAGACAGCAGGTCGACCCTCTTTTGCTCAACGGCTCCGTCATGGGACGAAGAAACGCTCTTTTTCTCGAAAAAAGAATATATTTTACTTGCAGGACAGTTGTAAAATTTCCCTGGAAAGTACATTAGCCTGGAACATTATAACATATATTTAAGAAAAAATAATGTTCGGAAGTAATGAAAAGCGTAATTTTTAGGTCATATGACCAAGGCTTTCATCATTACAATAAGAAAAGTAAAATGAACCAATGAAAAGTTTTATTAACAAGTCACATGACTTGTTATGCTTACGTTACGCGCTGCGCGCCCCGGATGACTTCCGGATGCGCTAACGCGGCGCGTCATATGACGCATTACGCGACAACGCAGGTACAGAATATAGTCAAAATGTCTCCACCAACCAGCGGTCGGAACACAACCCCTTTCAGCAGGCTAAATAGTTCTGTTAAATGACAACAGAAGGGACAGGCAACAAGAACCATCAGTCAAAGAGGGGAGAGCTAGTTCTTCTCTACCGGGTTACATTGGGGCGCTACCGGAACTGATCGAATTGGTAGTCTACAGTGTTTCTGGATGTTTCAGACTGAAGCTGGGGTTAGCATGAGAGCAGCACCATTTCGTAGCTCCGTCGTGGTCATTCCGCAACCAATCATGGCAGCCGTTCTTTATCGTTATTTTGGGCGGGGTGGGTGGCGGAGCCGAGCTGTTTTGCAGCCATCATTGTGTGGAGTTCAGTTCATCTCACTAGTTTTGTATTTGTCATGAGGGGTTGTTCCTAATGTTTCTATTTTAGCGAGGTCAAAAAGAGATCCCATTAGTGGCCTACTGATTTTGCTCGATTCCTTTTCTTTTTTTTTTACACGATTTTTCGTTATCTGCAAAGACTAAACAGAGTATTGCGACTCTGTGTTTGTTTGTAAATAGAGAATGAACCAAAGAGAACTAATTCTAAAACAGTAAATACTTGGATAACAATCAATCAAATGGAGAGAGAAGCAGGCACGACGGATTACAATGGGGGCAAAGACCTGCGTTAACTACCTTTCACTATCTGCAAAGAGAGAGTACTCCTAATAGAAATGAGGGGGGGGGGCACCATTCAAAGCAGATCAGTGTGCATAAACACGAAAATGTTTTCACTTACCACGTACTTGACATTCGACAGCTTATGATATTTGCTATTAAAAAACCATTGAAATTCACTGAAAAAACCATAGGTTATAGACCATATATAGTTAGGAATTAGCATTTACAAAACCTTGAAAATTCACTGAAAAAACCATAGGTTATAGACCATATATAGTTAGGAATTAGCATTTAAAAAACCTTATTTTACTCGCACAAAACCATTGAAATTCCATATATAGTTAGTTGCACTAACTATATATCGCGCACCTGCAATCCACTGCTGATCATGTCACATATTACATCATTCATGACATGGTCAGTGACATCACTGATGACATCACTGATGACATCTCAAATGACATCACTGATGACATCACTGATGACATCTCAAATGACATCACTGATGAGATCACTGATGACATCTCATTTGACATCAATGACCACATCACTGATGATATCATTCATGTGACAATACAATGCATCTCCTCACATTTTAATATAACCTCTGTTTCACCCAGTGTTAAATACAGAGTATAATTTTTGAAACCATTGACACACCAATACTAGTTACTACATACGTACTCACTGATTCCTACGTCTACACACACATTCACTCATTCACCCATACAATCATTCATACATACAATCACTCATCTTTACAACACTATCATATGCACTCATACACCTATACAGACACTCACACTCTGCCACTCATCCATGGAGTTACTCACACACCTAGTCAGTCCTGTAAAGAATCAATCACACTTCCATTTTTTTTGTCTATACAGTTAAACATAGAGCACCTTACATTTTCAAACATATACTAACACATACTTACTTTCTTATACAATCATTGATACAAGTACACATTGATCTGCACAGAGTCACACACCTCCCAGCCAGCCACACACACACTCAGTCTCCCATACAAATACTTAGACAATCAATCAATAACCCATATAGTTAATCATATAGCTACTGATCAACACATGCAGCAGTTTACAGAACAACAGACATAATGATGCACAAATTAAGACAGTTTAGTCACTAACCCATGCACTCAGTGAGACACATTTAATCACTCACTCATACATTCAGTCATGCACCTACTAAATCCTTCGTCCAGACACTTATACATCTACTCATTCTTCAATATGTAAAACATATTTAAACTTTACAGAAACACACAGTCACTGGATGATGTCATCAGTGATCTCATCAGTGATGTCATTTGAGATGTCATCAGTGATGTCATCAGTGATGTCACTGACCATGTCATGAATGATGTAATATGTGACATGATCAGCAGTGGATTGCAGGTGCGCGATATATAGTTAGTGCAACTAACTATATATGGAATTTCAATGGTTTTGTGTGAGTAAAATAAGGTTTTTTAAATGCTAATTCCTAACTATATATGGTCTATAACCTATGGTTTTTTCAGTGAATATATATATATATATATATATATATATACATATATATATATATGTATATATATATATATATATATATTCACGCTCCAAGGTTGTCCACCATATTACCTACTGGCTGTCGCCAGTAGGTATATATAGTTAGGATTTTTTTCCTATGGGCTTTTTGAAAATTCTATGTCGAATAACTTTGGCGTTTGAGGACGGAATTGGCTGAAATTTCGGGAAAATGGAACATTTTGTTTCTGAGCAGCCCCTGAAAATTTGGGGGGGTTTCGTCAAGGGGGGGGCAGAGAAAAAAGGGGGGTCCCAAAGCGCGTTTTTCCCATGCAATTTTCCATAGGGCGGTTGGACTCACTTTTAGTTCGAACGGCTGAATGGATTTCCACGAAACTTGGCAAAATTGTAGATATTGTTTGCCCGATGTGCCTTTGCTAGGTCTCAATATATGTGCTCCAGTGGATTTTGATAAATTAACGTTCAAAAAATATATATATCTGTAACAGCGCTCCGGTTAGCGCCCCGGTTCGCGTACCTGACGCGTAACGGAACTTCGCGAAGCGAAGCTGATTGGCTCTCCGGTGTCTGTCAACATTCTAAACAGTCCGGAGCGGCCGCCATCTTGTCTCTCGGTAGGATTGAGAGACAAGAGGTGAAGAAAAACGAAGGGGGAAATTAATGAAAGGGGTCAAGGTAGACCCCTCCTGACCCCCTAGGATTGATGAGGAGGCTATTAAAGGGTCCCGCTGGGCAAAAAATAAAATAAAAAAAATTCTGTTTTTTCGCGCTAGAGGCGCTACCCGGTACGCGAACCGGGTAGCTAACCAGTAGCGTAACGGGAGTCCGCCATCTTGTGTTTCGGTCGAATTTAATCACAAGATGGAGGAAAAACAATGTGGGAAATGGGTATAAGGGGGCATGGGAGACGTATCCTGACCCCCTAGGTTTTCTGAGGGTGGCTGAGGAGGCCCATATGTGCGAGAAAAAACCCCACAATTTTTTTCAAATTTTCGCGCGGTTAGCGTCCGGTGCGCGAACCGGGTAGCGCTCCGGAAAACGTAAATCGTGAAAATTAGTAAAAAAAAAGTTACATTTAAAATTTGTTTAGAGTGATCATAGTTAGGGTAGCTCTGAGAAGAGCTTTTGGGTCTGTGGTAGATTTAGGTACTTATAAGTAGGTACCAATACATAGTCTTAAATTCAGGATGAAAATTCTGTTCCCCTCATCTGAGAAGTGAACTCCATCTCCTCTGTAGATATCTTGCATGTAGTAACGCAAGTTATTGTTGTAGATGGAGCCCATTCCATGGTCTCTCATGTAAGCTGAAACAGACTTATTTACATGCTTCCTCGATTTCTCAATTTGTGAACAAAATTGGTTGGACCACCTCCATTTCTGTCTTTGGCATATATTAGAATATACCAAGGCAGTTTGAGGAAAAAGTGCCATCAATTGCTCAAAGGTATCCTTTAAAAGCATTTCCAGACCTACCCCAGTCAAAGTGCCCAAATCATTTCCTCCACAGTGCACTATTAACAGGTCAGGGTTTGGCAAATGCAAAAAGGTTTTCACCAATGGTATCAATTGGTGACATCTCAATCCTCTGTGGCCAATCCAGTTGATTTCCACATTTTGTAAATTAAGGATGTGTAAATTTCTGTTAACAGCATACCTTTGAGCCCAGTGGATGTAACTATGTCCAATAATCCAGACAGAAAACATGGTGAGAGAATGTTCTGCTGCAGTCAGATGAAGTGTGGGAATGAAATGGCAGTTGAAACAGTAGGAGTTTGTAATGAAAAAAACTGTGGAGTTTCAGTGCTAATGATTCAGATGTCTTGTTCTTACTTCGGACTGGAATCTACCAGGGGCGGGCGCTGCCCAGCCCCTGGATGCCTGGACTTCTGGGGGACCCCTCTGCCTGTCCTGGAAGGATGGGGGACTTTGCTTTACCCTGGAGGGACTTTGCTGTATCCCCTGAAGGACTTGGCTGGACTTGTCCCTGTAGCGCTGAGGGAGCGCTTCACCTGCATCTAGCGCTGAGAGAGCGCTTTATTGCCCTTCTAGCGCTGGGAGCGCTGTGTTTTTCCTCTTTAGCGCCTGTGAGCGCTTCGCTGGGACAATAGCGCTTTAGAGCGCTTTATTTTGATTATTGCGCTGAGGGGCGCTTTGCCCGCCCTGGCGAGTGCCTACCTCGCTTACGCTTAACTTTATTTAACTTCGGCTGCCCACGCCGTGATCGCCGCTGCCCGGGGGCCTGAAGGTGCCCAGGAGCCGCGGTTCGCCTGTGCCCGGCCGTGGACGAAGCCACGAAGGGGCCGCAACCTGATTGGCCGTCCCTCGGCAGGAGCCGCGCTCTGTTTGGCCGTGGCAGGAGGCCTGTCCCCGAGGGCCGCGACCTGATTGGCCGAAGAAGCTGCGCGTCAGAGGAGGCTCGTCCCGAAGGCCGCGCTGGGATTGGCCCAGCGCTCGTGGACGCCTGGGGGAGAGACCGGAGAGGCGGCGAGGCAGAAAGATGGCCGGTGACCAGGGCTCCCGTGTGTCGAGGGAGCCCTGCAACGTGGGGAGAGAGAGCAGCTGAGAGTGCAGGCGGGGCTCCGTGGTGGAAGAGGAGCCCCGCGCTGCCCAGAAGAAGAGACCGCCCCGCGTCGGAGTCCCGGTGAGTCTGGGCTGAGGGCCGGGCCGAGGGGGGTCAGAGGAGAAGGGGGGGGCGCCGGGACACATGGTCGGTGTCCACCCCCCGGTGGCGCGAGCTCGCGCCCATTGCCAGCGTGAAGCCACGAGGGCTTCAAGGGCGACCCCGGTAGGCAGTGGGTAGCCCCAACGTATGTGGAGCCCTGAGAGGCTCCAATGCCGCTTTGATATTTACAAGCCTGCAAGGCTCCAGGCGGCATACTCGTGTTTACGAGCCCGGAGAGGGACTCCCACGATGGCCGCATTTGTTTGTTTAGAGCCCCGAGAAGCTCTGGGCCATTTTTTAGAGATCGAGCCAGAGGAGGGCTCCAACGACCCCCCCACAGTTGTTTTGAGAGCCTGCTAGGCTCAGGGGGCATTTCTGTGGACAGAGCCTGTGTGGCTCCAACAGAGTTGCGAAGTTTAGTGTCAGAGCCTGTGTGGCGCCAACCTTCGGCGCAGTTTGCGCCTGAGGGCCAGTGAGGGCCCTGGCGTAGTTTTGATGATTCTCCAGCGGCCCAGCAATTAGTGGGCAGCTGCACCGTTTAGGCGCAAGATGGAGAAGGAGTCCCTGAGAGGGATAGAGTTGGCACAGAGGTGCCCGGCCTACCCAGCTGCGCAGCACTTAGTGCCAGCTGCAACGTTTAGGCCCTTGTGAGTATTCCCAGGGGCCCAGCAAGTAGTGGGCCCCTGCATCGTTTAGGCCCCTGAAATTGAGACTCAGGGCGTTCTAGCCCCAACAAGGCCAGTTGGCCTAGGGACTGCCACAGGTGGTGGCTTATGTAGATTGTGCGCAATTGTATGGTTATTGCACCTCTGAATGCATTTCCTTGCATCACGCCGCCACTTCTAGCGCCCTAGCTAGCGCCTCTCTTGTGCTCCCGTGCTGCGGAGATGTAGCGGTGCTGATCTGTGCACGCCCGAGCTCTCTGGCGGCTTCCTAGCCGGAGATGCGTCGCCTTGAAGTTTGCGGCCCGCCCCTGCCTGCAGCCGGGGTCTGGGGTACTCGACTGCCCGGCCACTAACGCAACAACAGCGGCAGGGTGCGTGGCGGAAGTGCCGGTCTGGAAGGCTGACGACCCGGCCCTACTGGATTGTGAAGGCGATTTTCACCCACCGTCGCAGCAATGATTGGACTCGATTTGCTGCTTTCCCCTGCTTATCGGAGCAACGGCCCCCCCTCCAGCTGGTCATTATGTGTGTGGGCGCCCTGAGAAGATTGTGTCGATCCCGATGGCGGTGAGTGTCTCCTGCTGCCCATGCTGGGATTGTTTGCCTGCTGATTGATTAGCTACACTACCTTTTCCCAGTCGGATACCTTGATCCACCTACACCTGTGACGGAGAGATTGAGTGCATTTGTAATTTAAACTGGGCGGGCCTGGGTCGAGTATTGTGATGCTATTTCAGTGCAATCCGGTGCGGGACTCTCTACCTCTGGCTCGCCCCAACTTCTCCCCGGCCTCTTGTCTATACTGCGGCCCTCTCTCAGGCTGTCTGGCCTGCCACCCGTCCGGCTGCCGCTTTGGGGGCCTCTGCCACTTCCGTTTTGCCCTGTGGTCCTGCAACATGAGTCGGATCTCCTGGATCACTTCCCCCTTCCCCCCCTGCAGCATGGCACCAATGGCTCCAGTGCTCTGAATGTGCTGCTCATGGCTCCCGGAGGCCACACATCTTCCAGGGTGGTTGTATCCACACACAACCCACCGGCTGCCGTGGCAGCGCCTCACGGCCAACGCGTGATCGCAACAACACCTTCACCACCTTGCGCTCTCTGACGCCCACCGTGCCGGATGACTACAAGCTCTCCTAGATGGCGACGTGCCTGCGGCTGGCCTCCAGCGTCATCTCTCACCTGGGCTCCCACCTTCTCTCCTGGACTTATTGACTTTTGTTCTGTCCTGACCGACACTTGGCTGCTGTTTTCGGACAGTTTCTCTGGACTCTAGCCCTCCTACCATGCCCTCGGCCTTAACCCTTTTCCCCGTGGATGATCCTCAAATGTTTCCTCCCTTTTGTGCTTCCCCTTCTCTCCATACCCTTGCATCCCTCCCACCCTCCCTTTGTGCTGTGACAGCATCCACACTTATGGAACTCTGCTCTTTGACTTATTGTAATAACTCTAATTAATGGTATTTGCTTTAGACCTGGCACCATATACCATTACTATGTGATTTAGAGATTATTCAGTCATATCCCCTCCCTATGTACATAGAGATAACTCTAATCACTAGTGTATGCAGTAGACCTTTGTATTTTCTACCACTCCTATGTGACCATTAGAGTATTTCCGGTCATATCCCTTCCTATGTATATAGAGATAACTCTAATGTCTAGTCTCAATGTGACTTTTAGAGTATATCCATGTGTATCCCTTCACTATGTATATAGAGATAACTCTAACGACTAGTCGCCTATGAGACTGTTAGAGTATATCCATGTGTATCCCTTCCCTATGTATATAGAGATAACTCTAATCACTTGAACATGCAGTAGTCCGCTTTGTTCTTTTCCATTCCTATGTGATTTTTAGAGTATATCCAGTTTTACCCCTTCCCTATATATATAGAGATAACTCTAATCACTAGTTTATGCAGGAGTCCGCTTTGCTCTCTAACATTCCTATGTGACTCTTAGAGTATATCCATGTGTATCCCCTCCCTAAGTAGATAGAGATATCACTAGTATATGCCTAGAGTTTATCCTTTTGCACCTTCTCCTTGTGTGACTATCTCTTGTACATTTGCAAATTTTTTCTGCTGTACCTGTTTTATAACGCATGTAATCCTAAGTATAGCCAGGTGTATCCCTTCCCCCGTGTGAAGAGATAACCCTATTCACTAGAACAAAAAGAAATGTGTTCCTTATGTAACGTAACTGATTCTATGTAAAGTGCTTTGATAACATGTAACGGAACTGGTGCTATGTAAAGCGCTCTGATAACCTAATCGGTTCAAGTTCGCGCTATATAAAACTCTAAAAATAAAATAAATAAAAATAAATAAAGTGATTGGTGGATTATGATTGTTGAAAACAGAAAGTTAGGGTGCATGGATGAGTTCTTTGAAAGATGAAATTTGAATGGTTAAGAAAAAATCATGTTAAGAAACAATGCACTGGATACGCAGGTGTACTGAGAGTTCAGAGTTCAATTGAAACATTGTTGTGTGAACTTGTAAACATGAGAGGTCTTTCAGGAGGTAGTTGCTATGGAAAAAAGGCAGAAAGGGCAGAGGGGGAAGGGTGTTCATTTGAAAAAAGTGAGGGAAGAGTTTTGATTGGGTGACATGAGAGATATGTGTGATGAATTACAGCATTTCTGTGCCTTTGTTGGTTGCAGCCTCTGGAGTGCATACCCTTTGCTCTGCTAAAGAAAAATTGGTGTGTGTCTGAGAGTGTTTAGAAACTCAAAAAGAATTTGCTAAGGTGAGAAAAGATTCATTTAATTTAGATAGAGATTAGTATGCTTAAGGGAAAAAATTAGGAAGAAAGTTGTGTATTTAAAATGTTGCTTTGTGTCAAGTGTTTTAGAAATAGATTTTGTTTCTTTGAGTTTCATAGCCATGTTAAAAGTGACGCAAAAGTGGTGCAAGGGCCTGAAACATACGCTTTCATGTGTGTTAGGGCATTTTAAGTCACTTCCCCATGAATCTGGGTGAATAATTTGCTTACTTGATGTGTTTAAAAACGTTTCTTGAAGTCAATTAGGTTTCTTGATATGTGCTGCTAGAGTTTCATAGCCAGCATGGGGCATACTTAGAAGGACTTTGAGCCACTTTCACGTTATTTTCCCCATGTTAAAGGTGACGCTAAAGTGATGAAAGGGCCTTGTAAATACATTCTCATGTTTGAGCCACTTTCATGTTATTTTCCCTATGTTAAAAGTGACGCAAAAGTGGTGCAAGGGCCTTGTAAAATATGCCCTCATGTGTGTTAGATTCAGAAAAGGGGGTGGTGATGAACAGAGTGTCTGAATTAAGTAGTTTGGTCTGCCCTGTTCCCATGATGCACTGGGCCAGGGACAGACTAATTTGCATATAGCCAGGTTCTGAGCTGGGATGGGGCAGTGAGCTAAATAACGGTGATGGATCAAGCCCTGATCTTTGGACTGGGTAAGAGTGGTCTGCTTAATTCAGACACTCTGTTCATCACCACCCCCTTTTCTGAATCGTTTTTGGCCACTATAGGTGTGGCAGGGTATACTCAGACATGAGTCCCTTGCTCACTGCTCCATCAGGATTCAAGCAAGCCGGGCCGACGAGGCTGAAATGCCAGAAACCGGTCCCCGGTAGCTTGTATCCTTTCTGGTGAAGAATTGGCTTGGTAGTTTGGTCTGCCCTGTTCCCATGATGCACTGGGCCAGGGACAGACTAATTTGCATATAGCCAGGTTCTGAGCTGGGATGGGGCAGTGAGCTAAATAACGGTGATGGATCAAGCCTTGATCTTTGGACTGGGTAAGAGTGGTCTGCTTAATTCAGACACTCTGTTCATCACCACCCCCTTTTCTGAATCGTTTTTGGCCACTATAGGTGTGGCAGGGTATACTCAGACATGAGTCCCTTGCTCACTGCTCCATCAGGATTCAAGCAAGCCGGGCCAACGAGGCTGAAATGCCAGAAACCGGTCCCCGGTAGCTTGTATCCTTTCTGGTGAAGAATTGGCTTGGTAGTTTGGTCTGCCCTGTTCCCATGATGCACTGGGCCAGGGACAGACTAATTTGCATATAGCCAGGTTCTGAGCTGGGATGGGGCAGTGAGCTAAATAACGGTGATGGACCAAGCCCTGATCTTTGGACTGGGTAAGAGTGGTCTGCTTAATTCAGACACTCTGTTCATCACCACCCCCTTTTCTGAATCGTTTTTGGCCACTATAGGTGTGGCAGGGTATACTCAGACATGAGTCCCTTGCTCACTGCTCCATCAGGATTCAAGCAAGCCGGGCAGACGAGGCTGAAACGCCAGAAACCGGTCCCCGGTAGCTTGTATCCTTTCTGGTGAAGAATTGGCTTGGTAGTTTGGTCTGCCCTGTTCCCATGATGCACTGAGCCAGGGACAGACTAATTTACATATAGCCAGGTTCTGAGCTGGGATGGGGCAGTGAGCTAAATAACGGTGATGGATCAAGCCCTGATCTTTGGACTGGGTAAGAGTGGTCTGCTTAATTCAGACACTCTGTTCATCACCACCCCCTTTTCTGAATCGTTTTTGGCCACTATAGGTGTGGCAGGGTATACTCAGACATGAGTCCCTTGCTCACTGCTCCATCAGGATTCAAGCAAGCCGGGCCGACGAGGCTGAAATGCCAGAAACCGGTCCCCGGTAGCTTGTATCCTTTCTGGTGAAGAATTGGCTTGGTAGTTTGGTCTGCCCTGTTCCCATGATGCACTGGGCCAGGGACAGACTAATTTGCATATAGCCAGGTTCTGAGCTGGGATGGGGCAGTGAGCTAAATAACGGTGATGGATCAAGCCCTGATCTTTGGACTGGGTAAGAGTGGTCTGCTTAATTCAGACACTCTGTTCATCACCACCCCCTTTTCTGAATCTCATGTGTGTTAGGTCATTTTAAGTCACTTCACCAAGAATCTGGGTGAATAATTTGCTTACTTGATGTGTTTAAGAACGTTTCTTGAAATCATTTAGGTTTCTTGATATGTACTGCTAGAGTTTCATAGCCTGCTTGGGGCATATTTACAAGGCCTTTGAGTCACTTTCACGTCATTTTCCCCATGTTAATAGTGACGCAAAAGTGGTGCAAGGGCCTAGTAAATACGCCCCCATGTCTGTTAGGGCATTTTAAGTCACTTCACCATGAATCTGGGTGAATAATTTGCTTACTTGATGTGTTTAAGAACGTTTCTTGAAATCATTTAGGTTACTTGATATGTACTGATAGAGTTCCATAGTCAGCATGGGCCATATTTACAAGGCCTTTGAGCCACGTTCACGTTATTTTCCCCACGTTAAAAGTGACTTTAAAGGTGGTGCAAGGTCCTTGTAAATACGCCCTCATGTGTGCTTGGCAAATTTAAGTACTGACAGGGTGTGCTTGTACATAGGAGCTGTGTTGTGTTTTCAAATTATGACCAGAAAATCGTTTTTTAAAAAAAAGAAATGCTTTTTACATTTATGAGAAGGTCAAAATGGTGTCTGCTTCTTTAAATAAATATTTCACTTTCCACCATGAATATGGGAGAATAATTTCCTTGTTTGCCGGTTTAAAAACACGTTTCTTGAAGTCATTAAGGTTTCACAATATGTTCTGCAAGAGTTTCATAGTCAACATGGGGGCAAATTTACAAAGCTTATGAGCTACATTCACGTTATTTTCCCCATGTTAAAAGTGACTTTAAAGGTGGTGCAAGGTCCTTGTAAATAAGCCCTCATGAGTGCTTGGTAAATTTAAGTCATTTCTCCGTGGTGCAAGGCTCTTGTAAATACGCCCGCATGTGTGCTTGTTAAATTTAAGTACTGACAGGGTGTACTTGTACATAGGAGTTGTGCTGTGTTTTCAAACACGGGCTGGACTGTTCCCATGAGGCACATGGTCAGACTGATTTGCATATAGCCATGTCTGAACTGGGGTGGCTGAGTGAACTAAAGAATGGTGATGGACTAAACCCAGATCAGTTGACTGGGGGTGAGTGTTTGATTTGTTCAAATGCTCCGTCCATCATCCCCTTTTGTATTGCTTTGTTCGCCCTAAGTGTGGCAGGGTATGCTCAGATGTGAGTCCCTTGTTCACTTGGCCACTGGATTCAAGATAGCCTGGCTGATGAGGATTATGAATCCGAAACCGGTCCCAGGATGCTTGTTTCCGGTCCAGGGAAGTCATGGCTTGTCAGTTCGGGCTGGACTGTTCCCATGAGGCACTGGGTCAGACTGATTTGCATATAGCCATGTCTGAACTGGGGTGGTTGAGTGAACTAAAGAATGGTGATGGATTAAACCCAGATCAGTTGACTGGGGGTGAGTGTTTGATTTGTTCAAACGCTCCGTCCATCATCCCCTTTTGTATTGCTTTGTTCGCCCTAAGTGTGGCAGGGTATGCTCAGACGTGAGTCCCTTGTTCACTTGGCCACTGGATTCAAGATAGCCTGGCTGATGAGGATTATGAATCCGAAACCGGTCCCAGGATGCCTGTTTCCGGTCCAGGGAAGACATGGCTTGGCAGTTCGGGCTGGACTGTTCCCATGAGGCACAGGGTCAGACTGATTTGCATATAGCCATGTCTGAACTGGGGTGGCTGAGTGAACTAAAGAATGGTGATGGATTAAACCCAGATCAGTTGACTGGGGGTGAGTGTTTGATTTGTTCAAACGCTCCGTCCATCATCCCCTTTTGTATTGCTTTGTTCGCCCTAAGTGTGGCAGGGTATGCTCAGACGTGAGTCCCTTGTTCACTTGGCCACTGGATTCAAGATAGCCTGGCTGATGAGGAATATGAATCCGAAACCGGTCCCAGGATGCTTGTTTCCGGTCCAGGGAAGACATGGCTTGGCAGTTCGGGCTGGACTGTTCCCATGAGGCACAGGGTCAGACTGATTTGCATATAGCCATGTCTGAACTGGGGTGGCTGAGTGAACTAAAGAATGGTGATGGATTAAACCCAGATCAGTTGACTGGGGGTGAGTGTTTGATTTGTTCAAACGCTCCGTCCATCATCCCCTTTTGTATTGCTTTGTTCGCCCTAAGTGTGGCAGGGTATGCTCAGACGTGAGTCCCTCGTTCACTTGGCCACTGGATTCAAGATAGCCTGGCTGATGAGGATTATGAATCCGAAACCGGTCCCAGGATGCTTGTTTCCGGTCCAGGGAAGACATGGCTTGGCAGTTCGGGCTGGACTGTTCCCATGAGGCACAGGGTCAGACTGATTTGCATATAGCCATGTGTGAACTGGGGTGGCTGAGTGAACTAAAGAATGGTGATGGATTAAACCCAGATCAGTTGACTGGGGGTGAGTGTTTGATTTGTTCAAACGCTCCGTCCATCATCCCCTTTTGTATTGCTTTGTTTGCCCTAAGTGTGGCAGGGTATGCTCAGACGTGAGTCCCTTGTTCACTTGGCCACTGGATTCAAGATAGCCTGGCTGATGAGGATTATGAATCCGAAACCGGTCCCAGGATGCTTGTTTCCGGTCCAGGGAAGACATGGCTTGGCAGTTCGGGCTGGACTGTTCCCATGAGGCACAGGGTCAGACTGATTTGCATATAGCCATGTCTGAACTGGGGTGGCTGAGTGAACTAAAGAATGGTGATGGATTAAACCCAGATCAGTTGACTGGGGGTGAGTGTTTGATTTGTTCAAACGCTCCGTCCATCATCCCCTTTTGTATTGCTTTGTTCGCCCTAAGTGTGGCAGGGTATGCTCAGACGTGAGTCCCTTGTTCACTTGGCCACTGGATTCAAGATAGCCTGGCTGATGAGGATTATGAATCAGAAACCGGTCCCAGGATGCTTGTTTCCGGTCCAGGGAAGACATGGCTTGGCAGTTCGGGCTGGACTGTTCCCATGAGGCTCAGGGTCAGACTGATTTGCATATAGCCATGTCTGAACTGGGGTGGCTGAGTGAACTAAAGAATGGTGATGGATTAAACCCAGATCAGTTGACTGGGGGTGAGTGTTTGATTTGTTCAAACGCTCCGTCCATCATCCCCTTTTGTATTGCTGTGTTTTCAAACTATGACATGAAAATGGTTCATAAAGAAAAGGAATGCTTTTTACATTTATGACAATGACAAAAAGGTGTCTGCTTCTTTAAATAAATATATCACTTCTCACCATCAATCTGGGAGAATAATTTGCTTGTTTGTCGGTTAAAAAATCGTTACTTTATGACATTTAGGTTTCACAATATGTACTGCTAGAGTTTCATAGTCACTATGATGATAATGATATACATTTAGAACTGTGTAGGAGGCATGGAGAAACTGAGGCTTCTGTAAGTGTCAAGGGAGGTGAGTAATGTACATTGCTCTGTTGCAGTGTATGTAAGAAAGGAGAGGGGTACCCCCGACTAGAGTTCCTAATTTCGGGATATGTGACCGTGTGTCAATACAATAATTAGGAACAAGATAAAAGGGTGGATTATTACTGACAAGAGAAAAGGAACACTAAATCAACAAAAAAGTGTACGGTGCAGTTAGGTTTCATATCTTTTTTATTAAACAATCATATATCAAAAGAAGGGGAGGAAAGGGAGGGACCAATATATTTTATACATTCATTATTGTATGGTCTCCGTCATATTCTACAACAGCATAAAGTTATACATATTTGTTGCTGTGGACAGCTTGTTTGGGATTTACATTTGTGGTGCTGTGTAGAAAATTACATTAAAATACATGGCTAAAGATTAGAGTGTTACTACGCGCGTTTCGGCTATTTAGCCTTCATCAGGAAGCCATGATGAGTATTTCTGAAGTACCCGGAACTTATTGATGTAACGTCCTGCAGTATTGGCACAGACGAATAATGTGGATACTGTTCGGTTGCCAGTGGAGGGAGATAAAGTTCTATATGGTAACGAGCTTGACGACAGTCTTTAGTAGTGCGTGAAATTATTTAGTAGCACTTCATGATACCTCTCTGTAGGTATGGTGGGTCCTCCGTTTGGAGCGATCACTGGATGTTTGGTGGCAGTGATGGCACTAATAAATCGTGCCTTGTGTGGATCACTGGTATATTAGCTGGTGGCCGGTCCTTTCTGCTTACAGGGTTAGCAGGTGGAGCTTGTGTGGATCAGTGGTGTATAAGCTGTTAGCCGGTCCTGTCCGCTTATAAGAGTTAGCAGGTGGGGCAAGGCTCTCCTGTTGTAGCGCTGTTTAGGCGGGCCGGTGCATGTCCCACTGGTGGGTATATGTGTGAAATGAGAAGGCTCATTTCACACCGGGACGCGGGTCTCTGCAGGAAACCACGATTGGAAGGCTCGCTTAGCATCTCTATCAGCGGCTGGCTCGCAAAATAATATATACCCACCAGTGGGACATGCACCGGCCCGCCTAAACAGCGCTACAACAGGAGAGCCTTGCCCCACCTGCTAACTCTTATAAGCGGACAGGACCGGCTAACAGCTTATACACCACTGATCCACACAAGCTCCACCTGCTAACCCTGTAAGCAGAAAGGACCGGCCACCAGCTAATATACCAGTGATCCACACAAGGCACGATTTATTAGTGCCATCACTGCCACCAAACATCCAGTGATCGCTCCAAACGGAGGACCCACCATACCTACAGAGAGGTATCATGAAGTGCTACTAAATAATTTCACGCACTACTAAAGACTGTCGTCAAGCTCGTTACCATATAGAACTTTATCTCCCTCCACTGGCAACCGAACAGTATCCACATTATTCGTCTGTGCCAATACTGCAGGACGTTACATCAATAAGTTCCGGGTACTTCAGAAATACTCATCATGGCTTCCTGATGAAGGCTAAATAGCCGAAACGCGCGTAGTAACACTCTAATCTTTAGCCATGTATTTTAATGTAATTTTCTACACAGCACCACAAATGTAAATCCCAAACAAGCTGTCCACAGCAACAAATATGTATAACTTTATGCTGTTGTAGAATATGACGGAGACCATACAATAATGAATGTATAAAATATATTGGTCCCTCCCTTTCCTCCCCTTCTTTTGATATATGATTGTTTAATAAAAAAGATATGAAACCTAACTGCACCGTACACTTTTTTGTTGATTTAGTGTTCCTTTTCTCTTGTCAGTAATAATCCACCCTTTTATCTTGTTCCTAATTATTGTATTGACACACATTGCTCTGTTGCATACAGTCCTCATCTTCTGCGTACTCTTGGATATCTTAGACTACATCTGCACAATGAGATACCTAAGCTGAGGAAATACAGGTGATGTGATTGTGAAATGAGGAAAAATATTTGCACGTTTTTCAATTATATCACCTGTGTTTCCTAACATTACGAATCACATTGTGCAGATGAGGTTTAGGCCTGTCCAGGGAGACAGAGGAGGTCTGGCCTTTGTTCAAGAGTGCAGTGGACATGATTCACTTCGTTGGTAGGCCTGCACATGTATTATCTCCTCTGTACTCTTCAACAAGCCTAAATTTAATCTGCAACCCTGAGTAGGCCTCACCTCAAACAAACCTCTGGATAGGCCATACCTTATCGGCATCCTGAATCAATCATTTAAAATGTTAGGGGCAGATTTATGATGGCCGTGCGCCTCTTTTGCGCCGCCGTTGCGTCACTTTTGTGACGCAGCAGCGGTGCAAAAGATGCACCATGTTGCAAGATAGGCCTCACTTCATCTGCAACAAGATACCGTCAGTTTAAAATTTATACATTTAGGACTGTGTAGGGGGCATGGAGAAGCTGAGGCTTCTGTAAGTGTCAAAGTTGTTGCATACAGTGCTCACCTTCTGCGTACTCTTTGATATGCTAGACTACATCTGCACAATGAGATACCTAAGCAAAGGAAACACAGGTGATGTGATTGTGAAATGAGCAAACAAATGTGCACGTTTTTCAATTACATCACCTGTGTTTCCTAACATTACGAATCACATTGTGCAGATGAGGTTTAGGCCTGTCTAGGGAGACAGAGGAGGTCTGGCCTTTGTTCAAGAGTGCAGTGGACATGACTCACTTCATTGGTAGGCCTGCACATGTATTATCTCCTCTGTACTCTTCAACAAGCCTAAATTTCATCTGCAACCCTGAGTAGGCCTCACCTCAAACAAACCTCTGGATAGGCCACACCTTATCGGCATCCTGAACCAATCATTTAAAATGTTAGGGGCAGATTTATGATGGCCGTGCGCCTCTTTTGTGCCGCCGTTGCGTCACTTTTGTGACGAAGCAGCGGCGCAAAAGATGCGCTATGTTGCGACATATTTACAACTTGATGCATCTAGGCAGATGTGTCACGCTGTAAAGTCCTGCGCCACATGAAACCTGCGTCAGGTTTCATGTGGGCGTTTTGTTGCAGGGTGGGCGTTCACTTACATGAAAGCCCTGTAAAACTAACACAGTGAAATTTACAAGATTTCACTGAGTCAGCTTTATGGCATTGCTGAATCAAATCCTTACGCCTGTTTGAAACAGGCATAAGGAGTGATGCACCATGCAATGTGTGGCTTGCCCCTGTGCATTGCAGTAGTCATGTCGCGCTTGCGACGTGATTCCTGCAATGCGCCGCTTTTGCGGCACAGATGCGTGACGCATCTGTGCTGTTTTTGCCCCATGGTGCTCCGCATTGTAAATGCGGCACACCATGGGTGGCAGAGCAGCGGCGCACGTTAACTGGTGCATCCCTGGGGATGCACCAGTTAACATAAATCTGCCCCTTTACATTTAAGTATGAGCAGGGGACACAGAGTCGGTGAGGCTTATCCAAGGTTAAGAAGAGATGAGTCCTGTTCACTGAAAACTTGGACATAGGCCTCACCTCCTCAGCATCGCTGGACATGGCTAAATTATATCTGCAAAATGTTACTCTTGTTAAACAATTTTACTATTATAGTCTCTGAGATTTGTCTCTTACTCTGCAACATCTCATTGTTGTTCTCTTTCTTTAAAGATAACGACAACATCAACCATGAGTGATAATGAGCAATCTGTTGATCTCGATCTTATCATTGAACTTGTCATTGAAACGTCAGTGGAAGTAGATCCCTTGGATGATTTATATCCTGTGGATGATGAAGAATATGATGAGGATACTGATTTGTCAGATTTGTATGACATAGGGTGGGCAGCTGACCTGCTCGAGCCTATTTAACTATAAAGACTTTTAAAAATAAATTTAAGTTACTGGAAATGAAAAGTAACCATGTTAACCGTTTTATTTAAAATTAAATACAACTTCAAAAACAGCTTGTGTGAAGTGTCTTTAATAAAATAGTGAAATATGCTAATAAAATTAGTTCAGATTCACATATAAAAGAGCACAGGTCAAATGTAGAAGCATTCCATTTCTTTGCTACTATTTGTGAGTTTTAAATTTGTCAATGCACTAAAAATTATTGTATGTAGAATTGACAACTAGTGTGTTAATTTTTTGACGACTGTTATTGATTTACTGTTTGGTAATAGTGGTTAATAACATTTTTTATTATATTTTACCACAGATTCAACTGCAGATCATTTCAAAATTAAAACATGCCTTCGAGGCAAAGGAGGAGAAAGGCTACAAAACGTCAAACACAGCAGCTTACTACATGCTTGCAGCAGTCCTCTACAATAAAAACTCGTCAAGTCACCAAAAAAGCTCCGGGTAAGACAACGAAATCTTTCCTAAGAAACATTTCCAGAAAAAAAAGTATCACTACAGAACATGTTTTAGTCCAGAAGAAGAGAGTCAATTTAAACAGGAAGGAAAGGCCCTTTAATAAAGTTAGTGGTAGAGCAGGAGAAAACTCTGTGAGTGCCGGTAGAAGGCACAATCAATTTAGGGACATTCGTACACGAATGTTCCGCAACAGGATAATTGTAAATTTGATGAAAAATGTAAAGAAAGGTCAACAGAAACTGGCTTTTTATAAGAAAAAGAAAAATGCTGAGAAAATTATAGATCAGGCTTTGGAAATGAAGCCAAAGTTATTAATTTTGGTAATCAATAGAATTAGGAAACTAAACAAGGCAATTTATGAATTCAAAACAAATAGTAGATGGAAGAGAATAGTTAATCGTACAAAGTTTTGTGAAGTATTTTCAGGAGAATGGATGCATAGTTCAAGTTGTGAGGCATTTTTCAATGAGGAGAGTTACTTCCAGGACAATGATTTGGTGCATGCAGTTGACACTAGTGGTCGAGCATATGAGGTGAAAGACGGTTGTCCAGTTGAAAAAGAAAAACTTGTGTCAACAGAGGCAGAAGAGGTGTTAGGTGATGAAGTTTTAGGGAGACGTCCTAAGGGTCCAGTGTACACCTGGAAGTGTAGTAGTATTTGCAGTGTGCGACAGGATTCCATCAATTTGCTTTGTGATTTTGTACGGACATTTATTAAGAAAAGTTTAAAACAGAAAATGAAGTTGTTGCAGGAATTAGATCCATGCAGAGTGAGAGAAGTGACAGGTTTACATGGTCATTCACTGGCTTGTCTTTCCAGGAGAGTATGCCAGAGTGTTTTTCATCATTTCAGGATGCTAGCAGTCCATCATAATAAAGTGAGGAAATTAGTGAGAATGTTGTATTTTGCTAAGAGTCCAGCAATTAAGCTTAAACAATTAAGCAGTGCTCTTTTGCATGGTTCTGAAGTAGATGTGAAGAATATTTGTGAAGAAATTGAGTTTTGTTACTTTGCAAGTAAAGAGGAGAATGTTGAAATTGACCCAGAAGAAGAAGGTAATGTGGAAGGGAGTGTACAGGTTTCCAGTACAGATAATTTTCAGAAGGAAATTGCCACGTTTCAGGTGAAATCAAGTGAGAGGCCTAATTTCACTTGTGTGTGTTGTCGACGCACTTATTATAAGAATCAGACTAAGTTAGTGGATTTATATGAAAAAAAGTGAAAGGGAAAATAATAGTGAATGGAAGGATTTCGCAACATACTTGATGGTAGAAAATTGTTTTGATTTGGGATCGGATCAACGTGTGTGTACTTATTGTTGTAACAAATTAAATCAAAACCGGATGCCTGCTAGAGTGGTTCATAATAATCTGGAATTGGTTGACATTCCTTCTGAATTGAAGGATTTAAATACTTATGAATCTATTTTGATTCAAAGTGTCCATCCCTTTCAGGCTATTGTACGAATGGAGCCAAAGACAGGGAAATTGCCTCCATCAGATTTACAGAGAGGATTAAAGGGACGAGTTGTTTATTTGCCTCTAGATTTGAAGAAAAACATTAATACAATTGGAGTAGAGAAAGTGGAAGAGGAACCTCTGGTTATCTTAGTTAATGGGGTTCCGACAAAGAGTAAGAAAATCTGGCAAGATTTAGTGGATGTTAGGAAAGTCAAAAAGGCAACATTGTATTTGATGAAAAACAATGAGTACTACAAGAATGTATGTGTTGCAGAAGAGGAAGTAAGTGAAGAAGAGGACAGCGATTTGTGTGCTGGACAAATTGAGAAAGTAGAAGCCTCTAAAAATGAAGAAATATATGAACATTATAGTGTTCATCCTTTGCATTCCAAGGAAGTCACGGGGAATGCTATTGAGTTGTTTCAAATGAAACAAGCCAAAGGGAGTCCCATTAGTGTTTGGGAGGAAAGTTTGGAAGCTCGGTGTTTCCCACAGCTATTTCCAACAGGTCAAGGAGGAAGATATGATGAGCGACCTGATCAAATTCCTGCTTCTGAATACCGGACTTTATGATTGTATGCAGAAGATCCTAGGTTTCGTCAATGCATTCCCTATTTGTTTCATCTACTGTTTGAAAGTGATCTGTCTGGACTGTCATATGCAGTGAACCACATCTTGAAAAGTGGTGTACAGATGCAAAATATCTCGGCATGGGACTTTATGGATAAAGTCAATGTGCAAGACAGTATTTTGGATTCTCACCTGATTAATCTCATGGCATGTCAGCGTGGTACTAATGAGTACTGGTACCGTCGTCATGGTGATTTAAAATGTATGCTGAGGAACTTAGGAACTCCCACATGGTTCCTCACTCTCAGCTGTGCCGAGTATGGCTGGGAAGACTTACTTGAATTTCTACGAGAGGCAAATGGAAACATTGAAAATATCGAATTCAAGACACCCGGAGAACTGTGGTCTTTGGATCCAGTGAATGTATGCAGGTACTTCAATCATAGATTTGAAGCTATGATGTCTTTTATCATGAACAAGAAAAATCCATCTCTTGGAGAGGTGTTGGATTTCTTCTGGAGAAAGGAGTATCAAGCAAGAGGTGCTCCTCATATACATATGCTGCTATGGATCAAAGATGCACCCAAATTTAGAACAGATCCGGATGACTTAGTGATAAGTTTCATAGAACAGTATTCTACATGTGCTGTTCCAAAGACAAAGGAAGACAAAAGCCTAAGAGAACAAGTTTTACGCTTTCAAAGCCATCGTTGTGGAAAGTACTGTAATTCAGAAACAAGGACAAGTTCTACACAAAATGTCGTTTCGGCTTTCCAAGACCGGTGATTTCTAAAGGAAGAGTGAACAGTTTGATGTCTTCGCTGCGACATAATGTGACGAGGAAATCACCCAAAAATACATACAATTTGAAAAGAAACGAAGAGTCCAAGTACATCAACGACTACAACCCAGTTATTTTGTCCATGTGGAATGCTAACATGGATATACAGTTTGTGGCTGATATCTGTATGGCTGTGGCTCGGTATGTGACATCTTACATCACAAAAAAAGAAAAGACAGAATTGAAGGATATGTGGGAGGACATTTCCCATGAAAAGAGCCTCAGTAAGAAGTTGTACAGTTTCAGTCTGAAGATGTTGTCGCATCGAGAAATCGGAGCTTACGAATGTACTGACCGATTATCTTCAGCAAGTCTCTATGCCAAATCTAGGAGTATCATTTGGGCGAATCTTGGTCTTGCTGCAACGCGTGATCGAGTTCTGAAACCTGTACGGGAAATTGAGTATTTGGCGGAAAAGGAGCCAAACAGTACAGATATTTTGAAGACCAACATGTTGGATACATATTATCCAAATAGAAGCAGTCACCTCGAGAATGTTTGTCTGTATGAGGTTCTACAAAATTACATATTCAAGAGGAACATCAAAGAAGATATTGATAAAGGAGTGTATGCTGTAATTGGAAGTGAGGGATGTCTGGTCAAGCAAAGAAAATGCCAATTGGTAAATCATCGAAAATTGAGTGGCGAATCTCCTGAAAGAAAAGAGTTTTTCTATTTAGCTCTTTTGCAACTTTTCAAGCCTTGGCGTGCAGAAGAGGAACTGCTTGGAGATTTCCTCTGTTACGAAGACTCTTTCAATGCAGCCAAGGAGACCATAGAATGTCCTGTTTTTCCAAAATATCTAGAAATGTTGAATGCGGAAATCGAGCAGGAAGCAACAATTGCACCCGAGATTGCTAGAGACAGTTCTCAGGACAGTCAGAGTTCTGTTTCATTGAGTCAGGATCCACTAGGAGGACCAGTTATCGAAAATGAAGCTGCCACTGCCTTGATTGAAGTGGAAAGAGCCATGGCCCATGCTCAGGAGGATGCGGTTAACTTAGAAGATATGGAAAGACAACTCAACGTTGAGCAGAGGAAAATATATGACGAAGTTACCAACCAAATTGATCATGGATTAAGTCATGAGAAGAAAGAGTGCTCATGTACGTCATTGAAGCCTGTCCGACTGTACGTGAGTGGAGAAGCAGGTACTGGAAAAAGTTTCCTCATTAAAGCAATTTCATGTTATTTGCAGAAAAGGACTGAGTCATCGCTGTCTTGTGTTGTCACCGCTCCAACTGGACTGGCAGCACATAACATTAAAGGTATTACTTTGCATCGTCTACTGATGCTGCCAGTGGAGCATGATAACAAATTACAATACCACAAGTTATCTGGAGATGCTTGTTGTGAAGTTTCAAGAGTCTTGAGGAAAATGAAACTTCTTATCATTGACGAAGTAAGCATGGTTTCCAATGTCATGCTTGCCTTTGTGCATTTGAAAATGCAAGAAGTTCTTAAAACAGAGTATGATGTGTTATTTGGTGGCAAACACATCATTGTTTTCGGTGATCTTCTGCAGCTGACACCAGTGAAAGGACAACCAGTGTTTAAACTACTTACACATGAAGATACCAGGAAGTGCCTAGGGAGCATTGGCAACGTTAATATATGGTTAAACTTCAATTATGCTGAACTGCGTGAAAATATGCGTCAAGCGAAGGATGAAGATTATAAGAATATTCTACAAGATGTTAGAATCGGAAAAGTGACCGAGCATGGGAAAGAAGCTTTACATGCACGATTACTGTCAAATTTGTATCCAGAAGAAGACGTTCTGCCAGAGAATATTTTTCGGAAAATTACTGAAAAGAAATCTGGAATATGTTTGATGCCAACTCTTGCAGAATGTGCCATCTTCAACAACAAAATGTTGAATTTAGAAAACCAAGATATTGTGAAACTGGAAGCTATTGACAGAATAGAGCATATGGGAGCAACAATTATTTTGTCTGAGAATTTGAAATCTAAATTGGATTCATTAGAGAAGACTATATCTAAAACTGCTGGATTTGAAAAGACTCTGAATGTGTGCTTAAATTGCTGTATCATTTTGAGAAGGAATTTACATGTTGAAAGAGGTCTGGTAAATGGATCAATGGGTAATGTTGGTGATTTTGAGAAATACAGAAATAGAGATGGAATTGAATTTTTAAAAATTAAATTTGATGGCATTGAGGAAGTACAGCTAATTGGTCGTTGCTCTGCTAGGTTTTTGCTTGTAAAAGACTTATATGTTCGCCGTAAGCAGTTTCTTGTTTGCTTGGCATATGCGGTGACAATCCATAAATCGCAAGGTTTAAGTGTAGACAGTGCATTGGTGAAAATTGGCAGTTCTGTGTTCAAGGAGGGTATGGCATATGTGGCATTGTCACGAGTCAGAACTTTATCGGGATTGTACTTGATTGAGTGTGATGTCACAAACATTTGTGCGGATCTAGATTGTGTTAAGGAATACAATAGGTTAAGAAGAGAGTATGCGCCACATTTGCCTCAATATCCTTTGTTTGAGAAATGTGTGGTAGGCTGGAAACGAAGAAATGTGACCAATAGTAGGGAGGTTGTAGCAAAAGACGAAAAGTCGATGAACCCGAAATTATAAGCAGAAAGAAAATGGATTCTGTTGAAGATGTTGTTGGTTTTCAATTTGAAAATAGTTCTGGTGTCAACTGCTATGCTAATGTAGTGGTTAATGTTGTCTTTTCTCTAGAAACTTTAAAAGAACAGATTGTGATCAATTCGGATCAAAGTTTTTGCTGTTTATTGAATTCTGTGTTAGAGAAATGTAGCACTGATAGAACAAAAATAGAAAGTGTGTCTGAAATTCGAAATCTGTTAGACAAATGTTCAGGTCAAACGCAATTCTCTCAAAATATTCAGCAAGATTGTCAGGAGTTTTTAATGTATATGCTTGATGTATTGCAAGATGAAGGTGTAGATGTAGATCATCTGTTTGGCCTTTCTTATCAATGGCAGCATGACTGCGAGAACTGTAGGGTATCAAGTACTACTAATGTAGACTCAGAAAGATTTATATATTTAACTTTGCCAGACAGTAAATCAGTGTCCTTTAATAAGCTAGTAAAAGCAGCCGATCAAAACATGGAGTGTAGCCAATGTAAGTCTGCAATGCTGTCCACATTATTTATACGAACATATGGCCAGTATGTCATTTTAATGTTCCAACGATGTAGGCCTGATGGAACAAAATTGACAACTTTAATTACAAATTTTGTGGCTTCGCAGTTGTCAATATCAGGAAGGACTTTTGTAACTGCAGCAATTATATATCATGACGGTCCTTCAACAACATCAGGACATTACACAGCTTATTTGAAGTCTGGAAAACGGCTGGTCATTCTGCAATGATTCTGTTTTAACTTTCAAAAAAAGATTTCCTTTTGACCTTAAAAATTCTTACCTGGTGTTTTTACAACCAAAATTTTAGGGAAGGAATCTCAGGATTTGCTCTGAGGAATTTCAAGAGGTTGTAATGGCTCCTACACTATTTTGCCTTGAGGATAAGTGTAGTACAGAGTGAAAAGTTATTTTTGAGTTTTAAGTAGTTCCTGAAAAAAAGAAGGTTTTCTCACAGAAAGTGGTGGGCACGGATTAGTTAAAGGACAACAGAGTATTTCCCAAAGCAAACGGTGTTCTTACCATGACACTTGACGTCATGGAAAAATAAGTGCACTTTGAATGAGTTCAGAAAAACTGTTTCTTTTAATAAGCTAATTCAAGCAGCCAATCAAAACATGGAGTAGAGGTAATGTAAGTCTGCAATGCTGTCCACATTATTTGTACAAACGTTTGGTTATAATGTCATTTTAAAATTCCAACTATATAAACCTGATGAAAGTAAGTTTTCAACTTTAATTACAAATGTTGTGGCTACACAGTCGTTGATTTTAGGAAGAACATTTGTAACTGCAGCTATTATATGACATGATGGTCCTTTGACAACATCCGCTTATTACACAGCTTATTTAAAATGTAAAAAAAGCTGGTGTTTCGGAAATGATTCCCATTTGACTATGAAACAATGTTGCCTTTTGACTTAAAATATTCTTACTTTGTGTTTTCAGAAGAGAGAATTTAGGGTAGGTAACTGGCCTATAATGATTCTAGGAGTTGATATAATTTTATGTACTGTTTTAAATTGCTTTGTGATTAACAGTGATCAAGAGAATTACATAATTGTAGTAGTCATAGAGGTAGTGTAAGTGTGCCTCATAGTAAGCAGTATCAGTGTCATAGGAAATGTGGAACATGAGTGAGCAAGAAGGGTGAGATATTACTAGTACAGGATTGTGAAAGTGATCTTGAACGTTTTCTTTCTGAAAGTTGTGGAAAAAGAAAATGACGGGATTTGCTTAGAAGAATTCCAAGAGTTATAAATGGCTCTTACACTATTTGGCCTTGAGGAGAAGTGCGGTAGAGAGCGAGAAGTCATTTATTGTATGTAACATATTTGTCAAAACGATGGAGCTTTTCTTTCAGAAAGTGGCGGGCAGAAAATAATAACAGCACAACAGAGTATAAGCTGTTCATAGGACATCCTTCGACGTCATGGAAAGTAAGTTACTTTTGAGGAGTTCTGATTTCTCATTGGTTATGTTATATGGGTTTTTTAAACACAATCATTTTGATTGGTTTTTTTTCCCCGCTGTTATATGATGAATACCTTCAACTCACTGTTTTTAGTGAAATTTGATATATTCTGAGAACAGCAAAAATAAACCATTTAACATGTATAATTAATTCTGTACTTTGTATAGTGAATTTTAATTTGTACTCGTCTTGTCTCATGCTCACTCGTCTTTTACTACCTTCTATCAATCCTCTTTACATACTCACATTGCCTTTTGTTTTATTCTCCTTCACCCTTGTTCTCTAACTCCACTTATCTTTCAACCTTTGTTTCCCTATTCCAACTCTGCTTTTTTCTTTTCTCCCTTGCACCATTTTCCAGCTTTTAGACCTTCTGCTTCGCTTGTCTTTTCCATCTTTCCTCCCTTTGTTTTCTAAATTAAATATTTTTGGGTTCTCCTTTTTTGGTGCAATCAGTTAGTATAACTCACCCTCACTCATTTATCTTTCTATGTTGCCTCACTCAGTCTGTATCTGACACTCTTTTCTTCACTTCCTCTGTCTCCTCTCTCCCTCACTCTCTTTTCCTTATTCACCCTTTCCTTATATAGTTTACCTTACTCACTTTCTTTTAGTAGCTTACACAACTTCAATTTAGTTTTCTCTTCTATCCTTCTTTTCTGTCACTGAAAGTATCTTCCTTTTTTTTCTCTTAGTAATTTACTCAATTACAATTTCTTTTTGTCTCTGACTGTCTATCACCGTTTCTTTCTCTTTTTTTCTGCATGTTTATCTCTAACTTTATTTCTTTGTAAAATTGGATGATTTTCAATCTTTTCCCTTGTCTTTTCTAATTTTTAAATACATGTTTTAATATTTTTCAAATTTTTGTTCTTTCTTTCACAGATTGAAAGTATAAAAATAACAAGTGACTAAGTTAACGACAATTATAAGGTAAGTGTTTTGTACTCTTTTCGTTACATTTCTATCACATTTAACTTCTATTAGTTCCACTGCTTCATTTCTTTAACCCTCAGTTTCCTGCCTTTGCTACTTCCCTCATTCCTTTTTCTATTACTTACTTACTCTACTCCTTCCACTCCTTTTCTCAGTCCCTCTGTTCTCATAGTTCCTCACTCCTGTTCACTCACTCCGTCTCTATTACTCTCACTGTCTCTGACTCATCACTCTTTCACCACTTGTTCATTATGCTTTCTCCCTGTAGTTCAAGCACACTATGTTATTTATATTTCTTTGCTGTTTCAATTATTCCTTTTCTGTCACTTCTTCTTTTCTGCTTTCTGTTTTTTCTCTCTGTTATTCCACATGTTTTAACCTTAGTCACTGTCATACATCTTGTTTTATTCCTATTTACTTTCGCTCACTGTTTTCTTAACACTTTCCCTCAGGGTTGTTCTTTTAGTCCGGTTCTATCCCTACCTCTCATTCCACATCCTTTACTGTTTTTCTGCTTAATTTGAACATTCACTCACATTCTCTAAGAAACTCTTGTTTATTATTCTTCTACTCTCCTTTTTTTCTTTCACTTCCTTATCTATTTTGTTTTTCTCAATTATACCCTCTTACATCTTTTCTTTGGTAAATAGATCTATTAAACAGTATCTCTGTGTTACTCCCTCTAGCTGTCTTTCTTTAAACATTACTCTCTGTTTCCTTCCCTTATACTCACTCTTTCTTTTTTTTTTCTGTTTCGCTTCCGGTTCGCGTACCGGCACGCGAACCGGGAAGCGAATCAAAAGAAATAGAGGTTGCCAGAGTGCTAAACATTCTAGCAATTTTTTATAAATGGGAGGTAGTTCTGAAAAGAACTTTTTTTTAATTGTTTTTGTTGTTTTATATTTTTTAAATTATTTTTCTGAACATTTTTTTACATTTTTTTTTATTTTTTGAACGGTTTTATATTTTTTTTGTCTTTTTGGGGGGAAAAGAAAATCATTCATTATAAAGGGCTCAACAGGAGCAACAAAAAAAAAGATAATTTACTTTCTGGGGCGTTTTGTACATTTATGATTTTCAATAGCTCTGTTGATTAGATTTATGCTACTCTCCCTATAGCAAATTAATTTGCCACAAAAAATGCAAACTTGCTTCATGACCCCGAAGTTCATCTGGATGTTTGGGACTGTCTCCCTCGCCTCTGGTCCCGTCACTGCCTGTTCGGTTGATGTACTGGCCACAGGAGGGGGGTTTTCCTGCAGGTCACGTACCTGCGCAGCACTATCATTTATAGGGTGCCACCTCTCCATGTGCCGATGCATGGTGTAATTCCCGAAGCTGTACTTTTTATCAGTCCCTCTGGACAGAGCTTTGTCACAGATCAGACATGTGACGTAGCGGGCATTTACTTTTTTTTGGCCCCGGGGAAATGTATAGAATTGCCAGATATAACTATCCTTCACATGGGACCTCCTTGGCTCTTCAGGCAAAAACTGTCTCCTTTCTTGCTCCTCTTCCTCTTCTTCCTCTTCTTCCTCCTCTTGATTAAGGATGACCTGAGGAGGTGGTCCATCCTTTTTTGGTGGTGGTGGTGGTGGTGGTGGATTGGCTCCAACAGCTGCAGCTACAACACTTGCCATTTTAGAAAATATGGAAAGTAGGTCTTCCTCTCACAAAGTTGAAAGTCAGAGTGAGAAAAAAGGTGGGGGCTTTCATCATTTGGGAAAAAAAATGTTCTAAACCAATGAAAAGTGTTATTTTTAGGTCACATGACCTAGCCTTACATCATTAGGAAACTAAAAGTGAAATGAACCAATGAAAAGTTTTATTAACAAGTCACATGACCTGTTATGCTTACGTTACGCGCTCCGCGCCGCGCCCCGGATCGCTTCCGGGGTGCTGCTCTTAGCGCCTCGGTTTGCGCTCCGGAGCACTTCCGGGTGCGCTAACGCGGCGCGTCATAAGACGCATTACGCGACAACGCGATACGTCGCGCTTACGCGACGCGTCACGATGTTGTTTTCTAACGCGGCAGTTGCGCAAACGGAACATTTACCGGTTCGCGGACCGGGTCGCGGCACCAAATTGAGCTAACGGGAAGCTACCCGGTGCGCGGACCGGTAGCGAAACAAAAAAAAATATTTTAAAAAAATATATACATATAAAAATTGTATTAAAAACATCCAAAATATATTTTTCGATTTAAAGAAGAATACATTTTAAAGCTTTTGATATTTGCTATTAAAAAAACCATTGAAATTCACTGAAAAAAACATAGGTTATAGACCATATATACTTAGGAATTAGCATTTACAAAACCTTGAAAATTCACTGAAAAAACCATAGGTTATACACCATATATAGTTAGGAATTAGCATTTACAAAACCTTATTTTACTCACACAAAACCATTGAAATTCGCATATATAGTTAGTTGCACTAACTATATATCGCGCACCCGCAATCCACTGCTGATCATGTCACATATTACATCATTCATGACATGGTCAGTGACATCACTGATGACATCACTGATGACATCTCAAATGACATCACTGATGACATCACTGATGACAACATCCAGTGACTGTATGTTTCTGTAAAGTTAAAATATGTCTTACATATTGAAGAATGAGTGGATTTATAAGTGTCTGGATGAAGGATTTAGTAGGTGCATGACTGACTGTATGAGTGAGTGATTAAATGTGTCTCACTGAGTGCATGGGTTAGTGACTAAACTGTCTTAATTTGTCCATCATTATATCTGTTGTTCTGTAAACTGCTGCATGTGTTGATCAGTAGCTATATGAGTAACTATATGGGTTATTGATTGGTTGCCCAAGTATTTGTATGGGAGACTGAGTGTGTGTGTGGGTGGCTGGGAGGTGTATGACTCTGTGCATAGATGTGTGAGCAGTTGATTCACTAGATGTATGGGTTCAAAAGTGCTTGTGGAAACAGCTGTATGGGCGGTTGACTGTGTGCATGAGTGTATTGGTGAGTGAATGGATATCTCAGTGCTACATGTCAAAGTAAGTACATATGTAAAACACAGTACATTTGAGAGTTGACATATATAAATAACTGTGCATAAGAGCCAGTGAATGTGTGAGTGGCTGTATGGATCATTGTGAACTTGTATCCGGGATTGTATAAGAGAGTAAATATGTGTTAGTATATGTTTGAATAAGTAAGGTGTGTATAACTGTATAGTTGAGAAAATGGAGGTGTGATTGATTCTTGGCATGACTGACTAGGTGTGTGTGTAACTTCATGGATGAGTGACAGTCTGTGAGTGTCTGTTTACACTGAGTGTATCTAAGGTTATATTAGAGTCTGAAGAGGTTCATCGTATTATCATATGAATGATGTCATCAGTGATGTGATCAGTAATGTCAAATGAGATGTCATCAGTGATGTCATCAGTGATGTCATTTGAGATGTATATATATATATATCACATCCAACTTCGCCCAACAAGGGAAGGCCCACACAGGAGTAAAAAATAACCATTTCATTTAATGGAGGTTTTCGTGGCAGCGTTGCAGGAATAAAACAGCACAGCAAATCATTGTCCCAAACCCGACGCGTTTCGTGCGACTAGCACTTCATCATGGGTTACAGAGGCTGCCAGAATGCTGGTGAAAACTCGGCAATGTTCAGGCATTTTAATTTATATCAAAAGTCACCGTCCTGCTGGGCGTGGCCAAAGCGTGGCCTTGAGGTCTTTGCAGTACCTGTTACTTCTCTAGTGAGTTTGCGAAATCACAGCGCTTTTGACAAAAACATTTCATCCCATGTGGGTCTGCGTTGCTCAACTCATACAGCGCACCTCTTGTAATAACCTCCATTTGGCAACTCCTGTCCTTTAGGCTGCGGCGTGTGTCGTCGCAGCAGGTCTGTTTGCACAGCTGGGCACTTTGCCGCGACCCAGGCGTGGCCGCTTAAATCACATCCAACTTCGCCCAACAAGGAAAGGCCCACACAGGAGTAAAAAATAACCATTTCATTTAATGGAGGTTTTCGTGGCAGCGTTGCAGGAATAAAACAGCACAGCGAATCATTGTCCCAAACCCGACGCGTTTCGTGCGACTAGCACTTCATCATGGGTTACAGAGGCTGCCAGAATGCTGGTGAAAACTCGGCAATGTTCAGGTATTTTAATTTATATCAAAAGTCACCGCCCTGCTGGGCGTGGCCAAAGCGTGGCCTTGTGGTCTTTGCAGTACCTGTTACTTCTCTAGTGAATTTGCGAAATCACAGCGCTTTTGACAAAAACATTTCATCCCATGTGGGTCTGCGTTGCTCAACTCATACAGCGCACCTCTTGTAATAACCTCCATTTGGCAACTCCTGTCCTTTAGGCTGCGGCGTGTGTCGTCGCAGCAGGTCTGTTTGCACAGCTGGGCTCTTTGCCGCGACCCAGGCGTGGCCGCTTAAATCACATCCAACTTCGCCCAACAAGGAAAGGCCCACACAGGAGTAAAAAATAACCATTTCATTTAATGGAGGTTTTCGGGGCAGCGTTGCAGGAATAAAACAGCACAGCAAATCATTGTCCCAAACCCGACGCGTTTCGTGCGACTAGCACTTCATCATGGGTTACAGAGGCTGCCAGAATGCTGGTGAAAACTCGCAATGTTCAGGCATTTTAATTTATATCAAAAGTCACCGCCCTGCTGGGCGTGGCCAAAGCGTGGCCTTGTGGTCTTTGCAGTACCTGTTACTTCTCTAGTGAGTTTGCGAAATCACAGCGCTTTTGACAAAAACATTTCATCCCATGTGGGTCTGCGTTGCTCAACTCATACAGCGCACCTCTTGTAATAACCTCCATTTGGCAACTCCTGTCCTTTAGGCTGCGGCGTGTGTCGTCGCAGCAGGTCTGTTTGCACAGCTGGGCACTTTGCCGCGACCCAGGCGTGGCCGCTTAAATCACATCCAACTTCGCCCAACAAGGAAAGGCCCACACAGGAGTAAAAAATAACCATTTCATTTAATGGAGGTTTTCGTGGCAGCGTTGCAGGAATAAAACAGCACAGCAAATCATTGTCCCAAACCCGACGCGTTTCGTGCGACAAGCACTTCATCATGGGTTACAGAGGCTGCCAGAATGCTGGTGAAAACTCGGCAATGTTCAGGCATTTTAATTTATATCAAAAGTCACTGCCCTGCTGGGCGTGGCCAAAGCGTGGCCTTGTGGTCTTTGCAGTACCTGTTACTTCTCTAGTGAGTTTGCGAAATCACAGCGCTTTTGACAAAAACATTTCATCCCATGTGGGTCTGCGTTGCTCAACTCATACAGCGCACCTCTTGTAATAACCTCCATTTGGCAACTCCTGTCCTTTAGGCTGCGGCGTGTGTCGTCGCAGCAGGTCTGTTTGCACAGCTGGGCACTTTGCCGCGACCCAGGCGTGGCCGCTTAAATCACATCCAACTTCGCCCAACAAGGAAAGGCCCACACAGGAGTAAAAAATAACCATTTCATTTAATGGAGGTTTTCGTGGCAGCGTTGCAGGAATAAAACAGCACAGCAAATCATTGTCCCAAACCCGACGCGTTTCGTGCGACTAGCACTTCATCATGGGTTACAGAGGCTGCCAGAATGCTGGTGAAAACTCGGCAATGTTCAGGCATTTTAATTTATATCAAAAGTCACCGCCCTGCTGGGTGTGGCCAAAGCGTGGCCTTGTGGTCTTTGCAGTACCTGTTACTTCTCTAGTGAGTTTGCGAAATCACAGCGCTTTTGACAAAAACATTTCATCCCATGTGGGTCTGCGTTGCTCAACTCATACAGCGGCAAAGTGCCCAGCCGTGCAAACAGACCTGCTGCGACGACACACGCCGCAGCCTAAAGGACAGGAGTTGCCAAATGGAGGTTATTACAAGAGGTGCGCTGTATGAGTTGAGCAACGCAGACCCACATGGGATGAAATGTTTTTGTCAAAAGCGCTGTGATTTCGCAAACTCACTAGAGAAGTAACAGGTACTGCAAAGACCACAAGGCCACGCTTTGGCCACGCCCAGCAGGGCGGTGACTTTTGATATAAATTAAAATGCCTGAACATTGCCGAGTTTTCACCAGCATTCTGGCAGCCTCTGTAACCCATGATGAAGTGCTATTCGCACGAAACCCGTCGGGTTTGGGACAATGATTTGCTGTGCTGTTTTATTCCTGCAACGCTGCCACGAAAACCTCCATTAAATGAAATGGTTATTTTTTACTCCTGTGTGGGCCTTTCCTTGTTGGGCAAAGTTGGATGTGATTTAAGCGGCCACGCCTGGGTCGCGGCAAAGTGCCCAGCTGTGCAAACAGACCTGCTGCGACGACACACGCCGCAGCCTAAAGGACAGGAGTTGCCAAATGGAGGTTATTACAAGAGGTGCGCTGTATGAGTTGAGCAACGCAGACCCACATGGGATGAAATGTTTTTGTCAAAAGCGCTGTGATTTCGCAAACTCACTAGAGAAGTAACAGGTACTGCAAAGACCACAAGGCCACCCTTTGGCCACACCCAGCAGGGCGGTGACTTTTGATATAAATTAAAATGCCTGAACATTGCCGAGTTTTCACCAGCATTCTGGCAGCCTCTGTAACCCATGATGAAGTGCTAGTCGCACGAAACGCGTCGGGTTTGGGACAATGATTTGCTGTGCTGTTTTATTCCTGCAACGCTGCCACGAAAACCTCCATTAAATGAAATGGTTATTTTTTACTCCTGTGTGGGCCTTTCCTTGCTGGACGAAGTTGGATGTGATTTAAGCGGCCACGCCTGGGTCGCGGCAAAGTGCCCAGCTGTGCAAACAGACCTGCTGCGACGACACACGCCGCAGCCTAAAGGACAGGAGTTGCCAAATGGAGGTTATTACAAAGGTGCGCTGTATGAGTTGAGCAACACAGACCCACATGGGATGAAATGTTTTTGTCAAAAGCGCTGTGATTTCGCAAACTCACTAGAGAAGTAACAGGTACTGCAAAGACCACAAGGCCACGCTTTGGCCACGCCCAGCAGGGCGGTGACTTTTGATATAAATTAAAATGCCTGAACATTGCAGAGTTTTCACCAGCATTCTGGCAGCCTCTGTAACCCATGATGAAGTGCTAGTCGCACGAAACGCGTCGGGTTTGGGACAATGATTTGCTGTGCTGTTTTATTCCTGCAACGCTGCCACGAAAACCTCCATTAAAGGAAATGGTTATTTTTTACTCCTGTGTGGGCCTTTCCTTGTTGGGCGAAGTTGGATGTGATATATATATATATATATATATATATATATGTATATATATATATATATATATATATATATAATAATATTCATTCATTCATTCATTCATTCATTCATTCAAAGTAACTTTATTTCGGTCAATGTGACCTAAAAAGTGCAGCATCCAAAACATTCATTTATCAGAATTACATCAAAGAGTTTTAAAACATGATATTTCAAGAGAGTTAAAATACATTGTAGACTTAATTTGAAAGTTACATTATTTCCATGTTAAAAAAGAAGGGGAAAAAGCAAGAAAGTGCGATCGTCACACATACACATACATATTTGTAGAAAGTGCATAGTGCAATAAATAAGTAAATAATTTAGATAACAAACTTTGATAAAAAGCAACGGGGAAAATCCTTCAGTATGGAACAGTATACTATGATACAGAGGGAAATGGTGCCAGATAACAATAATAACCTTATCATTTTCTATAGCTTATCCAATGGATCATTAGATGCTTTAAAAAAAAAACTTCTGATGCACCACATGGAAAACAGAAATCCTGCAACTGAGTAGACAACCGGGATACTGAGATCATACTCGAGTATCCTAAACACCTCAAGGTAACGCCTACTACCCAGTTTCCTGCAAATCTGCACCAGCCATCTTTTCCTCGCTTTGTGGTAAAAGACATGTAGCATTGATTCTTCGGAGTGATCACATGCGGGACACTGAACCGCATTCTGGTCTCTCCAGTTTGATGTAAAACATCGAAGAGGCAGGACCCCAAATCTAAACTGTAAATAAACCTTTCTTGCAGTCACAGGTTTGATAAGATCTAGCACCTTCTCAAAGTTAGCACTGTCTTTTATTTCTAGAAAGGCTTTAGTTAGTTTACCTGTTTTAGAACTAGTGTGAAGTAAAGCCATTCTATGGTTCTCATAATGAGCCTTCATTTGATTCCTAGAAATTAATGGACAGGCTAACTCTGGTTCAGCCCAACAGTCCACCAGGCCCATGTCTATTAGCAAATGTTTGATATGGGAAAACCAGGGAAATTTAACAGCACCCCTTATCTTCAGAACTTCAGACAATTCTTCCTTATAGGGGAGACGTTCAGGAGTAGACCACAGGCAGCGCCAGTACAGTAAGGGTTTAAGACTCAGCACCTCTGCTATTGCCATTAACCCTGCGTCTAATCGGAGTGGAATTAAGGGGGTGCTGCGCGGGAGCCTAAATAAATGCCTAATGTAATGGTTCTCCACCTGTGATAGTGGCTCGGGGTTAAGGTGACCCCAGAGCTTTGCACTGTATAATGCGCCCCCTCGTGCCAGGGCCCTGTGGATTTCTAATGCCGGGCTAACAGCACTCTTGCCTGACTTGTTAAAAACCTTCATAAAGCCCCCTGACGACTGAGCCAGTTTTAGTGTCGACTTCACCAGGTGGGCCCCCCAATCTATAGACTCAGTGATGGTGATGCTTAAATAAATAAAAGATGAAACTCTTTCAAGGGGTTTACCGTTAAGTGAAGGGTTTGGACGGGTGCTCTTTGGGCTATTGACCACCATAAATTTCGTTTTCTGTAGATTTATTTCTAACCCTTTTTCCCTACAGAATAACTGAAATCTATCCAAGACCCTTTGAATTCCCATGGGTGATTTAGCTACCAAAAGGGTGTCATCGGCAAACATCATTACTGAAATTCTACGTGAGGCTAATTTTGGGGCATCTAAATCTCTTTCTGATGACAGGGCATCTATCAGGCCTTTAATATAGAGGCTAAACAAAGTTGGCGCAGGAACGCAGACCTGGCGTACGCCAGGTTTAATAGGTATGGGTGCTGTAAGTTTTCCGTCCCTACCATGTCTAATTTGCGCATAATTATTTTCATGTAAGCTCCTAATAAATTAAATTAGATACACAGGGGCCCCCATCTCATATAGAACTGACCACACTTTTTCCCTTGGCACAAGGTCAAAGGCTGACCTCAGGTCTACAAATATTAAGTAGAGGCTACCCCCCTCCAGGCAGACCGTCCTCCAGGAGTTGCAATCTTAGTACTTGGTCCAGGGTTGACAGTTTTTCCCTGAACCCTGCCTGGAGGGGGGAAAGTACCATCTTCTCTTCCATCCAGGATTGAAGCCTGAGGAGCAAGACAAGATATTTTTTGAGAGATATCGATTAGACTAATTGGTCTGTAGTTATTAGGTGATAGTGGGGAGCCTTTTTTAAAAATCGGAATTATCTCTGCGCTGGCCCAACTGGCGGGAATGTTCATACCCATCATTATTGCATTAAAAAGGAGCCAGAAATACGGGGATCAGATGGATGGTTCACTCCTAAAGAGATCCCCAGGGGTCTTGTCCAAGCCTGGTGCTTTACCTGGGGCTATTTTTGCCACCGCTCCCTTTATTTCCTGTAGACTTATACACGAGCCCGAGCTACCATCAGGAGAAGGATCTGTATCCTTGTAACTAGGGGGTGGTCCACTACTGGGAAACAACCAGCCATTGGGAGTTCCTCAGACCTCTTTTCCTCCTTATGAAGAGGTTCGAAGTACTCCTGCCAACCCTCTTCGTCCAGATTTGGTTCTACCGCTTTTTTAGGTTTAATCAAACCAGAATTTACAACTCCCCAGAATGTCCTCATATCTCTATCCCCTAGTGCAGTTTTTAATAAATCCCAATTTTCCATTTCCCACCTGTGTTTGACTTCTTGGACGGCTAGTTTGTAAGACTTTCTTAAAGTTTTAATTTGTGGGCGATCCTTTGCTTTAATAGAAGCCACTAGTGCGCCTTTGGCCTTACGGCAAGATGCATTATACCAGGGGTGGGGTGCTGGCTTGCCCAGCCTAATAGGCTTATTGGGGAAGAAGAAGTTTAATTACATTTCTTTTAACTTATCATGATTTGACTCGATCACCTCATTATCCAAAAGGTCCCTACTATGATTATATAGGGTAGAGGCTTCTACAAACATGGGTATTAGAGCGTCATAAAGACCGCTCATGTTACCCTGCGACTGGTTAAAATGTATCCATCGTACTCTCCTCCTGCAATTCGAAACAGTTAGCTTGGGATCACTGGGAGTATTATCAGAATAAGCACTCTCGGAGTTTAATATTTGGAGATCTACTACTAACGCGTCATGGTCACTATCTACACGTGGAATTTTTTTTAAATCAACCATCCTATCCCAAAAGTTGGTATTAATAAGAATATAATCTAATAGGAACCCGCGGTCCTTGCTATAGAACGTGTAGCTATTTGATGTTTCAGACACTGATCTTCCATTACACGCTCTTAAAGAGTATTTGAGGGCAAGGCAATTCATCTGGATTACCAGGGGGGACCATTTATTTACTTTTGGGCATCTAGATTCCGGCATTTCAAATAGACTGTCAAGAAAGAGGCCCTCAAGGGTCTCGAACTGACAGTTGAAGTCCCCTCCTACAATGACCATTTGTTTTTAAACAATACCACATAGAAATGTATCTAATTCCTCCACCGTAGTGGACTCCTTACCCATAGAGGTAGGCTTTGAGTACACATTAATTAAAACAATTGGGGATTTAGAAGGGAACTGCAATAGGACACACAATATATCACTTGAACCTGTGTCGAGTTGCACGGCCGTACAACCCAGGTGAACACCTATCCATGTAGTTAAGCCCCCTGATGGTCTCCCTACACCCCCGATGTTGCCGGAATACTAAAAGAGGTGTAACCCAACTTGGTTACCTCTCCTCTTGCCCAGGTTTCTTGGAACATGCTGATATCATGTTGACTAATAAAAGATGCCCAATCAGGGGCATCTATTTTGTTATTGATACCCGCAAAGTTCCAAGATAAGACCCGTGCTACCTGGCAATTATGCGTATTCCTATTAGCAGTTTCCAGGGACTGGGTGATCATTGTCACTCTTCCTATTTCTGGATCTACCTGCTCAACTATCCCTCCTGTTATAAGCTGTTGGGAGCTTTCATCCTGGGCTGAACCACCCTTATTGAGGTTGCTGCCTCGGGAGCCGCTCATGCACTCTCCGACCAGACCTTCCTCTCTTTGGGGATGTAGCCCTATAGGATAACCCTTATACTCGTAATCAATAGACGCAGAGGTTGTTTCTCCCTTGGTTGTTTCGGGGACTTCCATTAGTCAATCCACCCCTTCTAGAGGGCTGTACCTATTCCCAGTAGGGATATTAAAAATGGGTTGGTTTCTCCAGTTTTGACCTATGTTTGGGAATACAAAATTGTTTTGCACAGGTCTCCTTCCCAACTGCTGATAGTAATCAAACAGCTGAGGTATGTTAGGAGGATAAAAAAAAACTGAGGGAATAAAAGAATATTACCCTTATTCCTCCCAAACTCCGTTGCTAAAACTCTTTCGGTCATCATTGGATTTCTAAAATTAACGACTATACAGTTTCCTTGGATGTCCTTGTGTCGACTGCCAATCCATCGCACCCTTCTTGTGAATAAAATCTCTTCGATGTTTTCATATCCCAAATCGCTAGGGTTTACTAACCAATGTACACATTTGTTCTTTAGTTCTTGGTGGAATTCTGCCTGTCCCTTTCCTAATTCGGGTACACCTGCCAAAATGAGTACATAGGGAGTTGACACAGGGGGAAGATTTATATTTGATGGGCAATATATTTGATTATTACGCTCACGTATTGGTTGCGTTTCTTCCAGCACCTGGCCTTGATTATTGTGAGTTTCCCCTATTCTTTTAGACGCTAATGGATATTTATTTGTTGCATTAGTTTAGTTTAAGGAAGGCTTTGCTGCACTTATTTCATTATGCTTCCTAACCTGTTGTTCACGATCTGGATTTGCATTTATGTTTGATAAAGGCGCTCTTTCGTTCGGAGTAAAACAGTGTTTATCTGCTGGGTGAATATTAGTGGCCTGCTCACTTGTTAAGGTATCAGAGGCGGTGTTGGCCTTAATTTTCTCCCTTGATTTTATCCCTTCGTTCAAAATTGCATTCAGCCCTTCCAACCTTTCAAATATAGGTCTGAGCTCCTCCGTAACAATGGCTCTCATTTGGATCTGGAGATTTGACACCAACGATGTCACCCACACAGGCTGATCAATGACACGACATGTAGAGTCCACTACTATATTGCCTACCAAGGGATGATCTATATCTGCGATAGGGCCCTGTGGGTTTTTTTCTTTTAGCTGGCGGCTTCGCTTTGGGTCTTACTTTAGTTTTAATGTTTCTGCCTGACTGGATCAAAGCACTACAATTCGGGGACTCCATGCGCGTTGTATCTATATTTGCCAGTGGGTCATTAGATAACTCCATTGGAAGGGCTTCTATTTCACATAACAGGCAAGAATTCAGCGATTCAGATTCTAGGTTTGGTGTAATAGATAAGCGCCTCTCAGTCCATTCTATTTCTGAGGCCACTGCTCCCAGGGCTTTCTCCAACATCCTGTCTATGGATGTGGGTTTAGCGCTAGGTTTGGCGGGAACTGGAATTTGTTTTTTGGCCACACAAGCCCTTTTGCCCATCTTTAGAGCTTCCAAGTATTATAGAGAGTAAACTATACACACCAATGTAACAAACAGTTAGTGTCCTTAGTAGGTCCTTGTGGGTGGCAAATGTCTAACTCGGCCGGTCCTGGGGGCTTCCAATCTTGATAAAAGGTTAACAGGCAACAGTACCTTTTTTGCAGATGTCAGGAGGGTGGCCCGGCCTCTTCCGGCCCCTGACGGCCACAGACGGCCCGCCCTTTGCCCGGGCTTAGCCCGGTGGCCCGCCCGCGCGCATCCCTCGTCGCGGGAAGGGCTGAACTCTTTAATCTTTCCAACTGCAGGGGAGAGGGGTGGATTGGCCGGTGTGTGCCCCGCAGCGTCCTGGGGCTGGTGGTTCTCTTCAGGCCATCAGCAGCAGCAACACGAAGCGTGTATATATATATATATATATATATATATATATATATATATATACATATATATATATATAGGTGCCTGTTTTTCTCCCAGCGAAGCGGGAGATGCGAACAGTTGAAATAGCACCGGATTACAGGGGGGAGAGGCGGATTGGCCGGTGCGTGCCCCGCAGCGTCCTGGGGCTTGTGGTTCTCTTCAGGCCCCCAGCAGATCAGCAGCAGCAACACAAAGCGTATATATATATATATATATATATATATATATATATATATTACCTACTGGCGGTCGCCAGTAGGTATATATAGTTAGGATTTTTTCCCTATGGGATTTTTGAAAATTCTATGTCTAATAACTTTGGCGTTTGTGGACGGAATTGGCTGAAATTTTCTGGAAAATGGAACATTTTGTTTCTGAGCAGCCCTTGGAAATTTGGGGGGGTTTCGTCAAGGGGGGGCCGAGAAAAAAGGGGGGTCCCAAAACGTGTTTTTAACATTGAGTTTTCCATAGGGCGGTTGGCCTCACTTTTAGCCCGAACGGCTGAATGGATTTCCATGAAACTTGGCAAAATTGTAGGGACTGGTAGCCCGATGTGCCTTTTCTAGGTCTCAATATATGTGCTCCAGTGGATTTTGAGAAATTAACGTTTAAAAAAAGATATATATCTGTAAGCGCGCTCCGGGCAGCGCTCCGGTCCGCGGACCTTAAGCGTACCGGAACTTCGCGTAGCTAAGCTGATTGGCTCTCCGGTGTCTGTCAACATTCTAAACAGTCCGGAGTGGCCGCCATCTTGTCTCTCGGTAGGATTGAGAGACAAGAGGAGGCCAAAACAAAGGCGAAAATAACCATAAGGGGGCATACTAGATCCTCCCTGACCCCCTAGGTTTAATGTGGAGGTTTTAAAAGGGCCCCGCGGGGCAAAAAAAACAAAAAAATGTTTTTGTTTTCTTTGCGTGGGGAGCGCCCGGTCCGCGAACCGGGAAGCGTTCTGGGCAGCGTACTGCAATGAAAAATGAATGATAGACTTTTCAAATGCTGTATGTTAATTGATTGTTGTTTTTGTTGATTATTTTTTATTTTCTTTATTTTTTAAGCATTTTTTTTTATGTGATTGTGTTTCATAATTTATTAAACTTTCTAACATTTCATTGTCAGAAATTTCATAATTATCATGGAATATACATTGTAGTCTCTGAGGGTGTAAAATGTCCTCATTTGCAAGGAGGTTATCTACTGCTTGTACACATTGCAGTAGTTCATTGTCCCAAGTTTCATCGAAAAATTCAATGTCAATTTGATCAATTGTATCAATCAATTCTTGGCTGCTCTCTTGCAGGTCCATTTCAAAAGAAACTTGGTTTTCGCCTTCCATTTTGCCTGAAATTTGGATTAAAAAAATATATATTAGTAGAGATAGGGCAATGTTGGGAATAATTTTAGATAGGCATTTTTTATCAGTGAATTTATCTTTGGGCAGTGTATAGTATCAGAGTGGAAGTAGGAATATAAAAAAGTGTATGTGATTTAACGTAAGTAAATTCATAATTATACAAGAGAAGCCTAACTCCATCCATAACTATAACAGAGAAGTCTCTCTAAATCTATAACTACTACAGAGGGATAGTATATATCTATCGGAAAAAGTTTACCATATTAACTTATAGTGCACAATATACTTCAGTTTTAAAAATAAAAACTTACCTTTAGAAAGAAGTTGAAGGAATTAGTGAAAATACTATTGAAATGTACAGCAAGAAGTAGTAGTCAAAATGGCTGTGTTTTCTTCTCTTCCTTTATATATATTCAGGTATATAACCAATGAAATGTCAGGTAAAAAAAATAGAAAATGAAAGTAACATTTTCATTGGTTGTCAATTCCAACACTTCAGATGTGTTTTGTGAAGTAATTTACCTCAGGGTATTTAGAGAGGTCTACAGGCTAAATGACTAAATGGAATTCCAATCAAATTTGTGAAAATGGTAGGGATTGGTATGTAGTATGAGCTAATCTATATTTGGTGAAATTGTCTCCAGTGGCTTTTCTGTGAACTACTTTCCCACCTTTTTTGATGGTGCGCTTCCCAGAGAGCGACCCGGTACGCGAACCGTTGAGCGCCCCGGTTCGCGAACCTTAAGCGTTCCGGGAGTCCACCATTTTGTGTTTCGGTCAAATTAAGATACAAGATGGAGGGCAAATAATGTTCAGAATGGGTAGAAGGGGGCACGGTAGAGTTATCTTGACCCCCTAGGTTTTCTGAGGGTGGGTGAGGAGGCTTATATGTGCGAAAAAAATACATTTTTAAAAAAAAATTCGCGAGGTTAGCTCCCGGTTCGCGTACCGGGTAGCGCCCCAGGGAGCGTACTTTGTTGGAAAATAGTGAAAAATGTTAGAGTAAAATAATAATTGTGAGTGATCAGATGTAGGGTAGCTCTGAGAAGAGCTTTTGGGTTTATGGTACATTTAGGTACTTATAAGTAGGTACCAATGCACATTCTTAAATTCAGAGTGAAAACTCTGTTGCCCTCATCTGAGAAGTGAACTCCATCTCCTCTGTAGATATCTTGCATGTAGTAACGCAAGTTATTGTTGTACAGGGAGCCCATTCCATGGTCTCTCATGTAAGCTGAAACAGATTTGTTTACATGCTTCCTCGACTTCTCAATTTGTGGACAAAATTGGTTTGACCACCTCCATTTCTGTCTTTGGCATATATTTGAATATACCAAGGCAGTCTGAGGAAAAAGTGCCATTAATTGCTCAAAGGTGTCCTTTAAAAGCATTTCCAGACCTACACCAGTCAAAGTGCCCAAGTCATTACCTCCACAGTGCACAATTAACAGGTCAGGTTTGGGCAAATGCATAAAGGTTTTCACCAATGGTATCAATTGGTGACATTTTAATCATCTGTGGCCAAACCACTTAATTTCCACATCTTGTAAATTGAGGTTAGGTAATTTCCTGTTTTCAACGTACCTTTGAGCCCAGTGAATATAACTATGTCCAACAATCCAGACAGAAAACATGGTGAGAGAAGGTTCTCCTGCAGTCAGATGAAGTGTGGCAATGAAATGGCAGTTGAAAAAATGAGAGTTTAAAATGAAAAAAACTGTGGAGTTTCTGTGTTCATGAAGCAGTAACAGTGATTGGTGGATTTTGATTGCTGAAAACAGAAAGTTAGGGTGCACGGATGTGTTCTTTGAAAGATGTATTTTGAATGGTCAATAAAAAATCATTAAATGAAAGAATGCACTGGATATGCAGGTGCACTGAGAGTTCAGAGTTCAATTGCAACAAAGTTGTGTGAACTTGCAAACACCAGAAGTCTTCCAAGAGGTGGTTGCCATGCAGAAAAGACAGAAAGGGCAGAGGGGGGAAGGGTTTTCATTTGAAAAAAAGTGAGGGAAGAGTTTTGATTGGGTGACATGAGAAATATGTGTGAAGAATTACAGCATTTCTGTGCTTTTGATAGCTGCAGACTCTGGAGTGCATACCTTTTGCTCTGCTGAAGACAAATTGGTGTGTTTCTGAGACTGTTTTCAAACTCAAAGTATTTGCTAAGGTGAGAAAATATTTCTTTAATTTAGATAGAGAATAGTGTGCTTTAAGGAGAAAATTATGAATTATGTGGCGCAAATTGCTTGTAAATATGCTCCCACCTGTGCATGGAAAATTTAGATTTTGAATGTTTGTGTTACATAGCCATGTTAAAAGTGACCCAACCATGCAGGAAAGGCAATCAAAAAACGCTTTTATGTGTCTTAAGGACATTTTAAGTAATTTTCCCATGTGCAGTGTTTTGAAATTATGATTTGAAAATCGTTTTTGAGGTAAAGGAATTGTTTTTAAATTTATGACAAGGACATAATGGTGTATGCTTCTTTATAAGGCAATTGACTGTCCCTGATGTTATTTTTCCCATTTTAATGTAAGACTTTTCTCTGTGGCGCAAATTGCTTGTAAATATGCTCCCACCTGTGCATGGTAAATTTAGATTTTAAATGTTTGTGTTACATAGCCATGTTAAAAGTGACCCAACCATGCTGGAAAGGCAATCAAAAAACGCTTTCATGTGTCTTAAGGACATTTTAAGTCATTTTCCCATGTGCAGTGTTTTGAAATTATGATTTGAAAATCGTTTTTGGGGAAAAGGAATTGTTTTTAAATTTATGACAAGGACATAATGGTGTATGCTTCTTTATAAGGCAATTGACTGTCCCTGATGTTATTTTTCCCATTTTAGTGTAAGACCTTTGTCTGTGGCGCAAATTGCTTGTAAATATGCTCCCACCTGTGCATGGCAAATTTAGATTTTGAATGTTTGTGTTACATAGCCATGTTAAAAGTGATACAAACATGCTGCAAAGGCAATCAAAAAACGCTTTTATGTGTCTTAAGGACATTTTAAGTAATTTTCCCATGTGCAGTGTTTTGAAATTATGATTTGAAAATCGTTTTTGAGGTAAAGGAATGTTGTTAAAATTTATGTGCGCCATATGCCCCCAAATTTCTTTTTCAGGGGTGCAGCAGGGTGTTATTGAGACACCCCTGCAGCTTTGGAAAAATTCCTAATTTGCGATGAGCTAATTGCTAATCGCAAATTGCACCTTCATTTATATGAGCCTCCTAGCCCATGGAAATGAATGGGTAATTTGCAATTAGCAATTTGCTCATCGCAAATTTGGAATGGTAAAGAATCGCAATTTATTCCTTAAAATTCGCTATTTTGGAAATGCAAAATAGTTATATGATACATATGGCGGTTGATGTCTAAGAAGATAAGAAGCTTAGGGATACATTTATGATGACTGGCGCAATGAAGTTGACATCACTTACTTCATTGGTAGAGCTTTACATGTATTATGTCCTCTGTATTCTTCATCAAGCGTAACTTTAATCTGCAATCCTGAGTAGGCCTCACCTTAAACAAACCTCTGGATAGGCCACATCTTATTGTCATCCTGAATTAATCATTTAAAATGCTAGGGACAGATTTATGATAGGTGTATGCCTCTTTTGCGCCACTTAGAAAACACTGTCCATGGGGAAATGACTTAAAATGTCCTTAAGACACATGAATGTGTTTTTTTAAAACGTTTGCAATTTTTTTGGGTCACTTTTAACATGGTTATGTGACTCAAACAGTCAAAATCTAAATTCGCCATGCTCAGGTGGGAGCATATTTACAAGGAATGTGCTCCATGGGGAAAGGTCTTATAATGTAATATGGGAAAAATGACATCAGAGACACTGAAATGCCTTATAGAGAAGCATACACCATTATGTCCTTGTCATAAATTTGCAAACCATTACTTTTCCCCAAAAACGATTTTCAACTCATAATTTCAAAACACTGCACATATGGAAATGACTTAAAATGTCCTTAATTCAAAATTTGCTATTCCTTATTTTGCGAATGCACTGAAGGATTTGCAAATTTTACGATTCCTTAAATGCAATGTATCAAACAAAAAATATGTAAAAAATGATATTAAGGATTTGGAAACTACCACCAACTTCTAGTTTGTGGTAATTTGCGAATTCTTTTCAAAAAGCATTTTTTTCTAAAAAACAAAAGGTCCCATATGACGCCCATACATGTCCTTAGGGCATGTATGTGTGCCATATGCCCCCAAATTTCTTTTTCAGGGGTGCAGCAGGGTGTTCTTGAGATACCCCTGCACGCTTGAAAAAATTCCTATTTTGTGATGAGCTAATTGCTAATCGCAAATTGCAACCTTCATTCCTATGAGCCTCCTAGCCCATGGAAATGAATGGGTAATTTGCAATTAGCAATTTGCTCATTGCAAATTAGGAATGGTAAAGAATTGCTATTTATTCCTTAAAATTTGCTATTTAGGAAATGCAAAATAGTTTGATGGTACATATGGTGGTTCATCTGTAACAAGATAAGAAGCTTAGGGATACATTTATGATGACTGGTGCAATAAAGTGGACATTACTTACTTCATTGGTAGGCCTTTACATGTATTATCTCCTCTGTATTCTTCATCAAGCGTAACTTTAATCTGCAATCCTGAGTAGGCCTCAACTTAAACAAACCTTTGGATAGGCCACACCTTATTGTCATCCTGGATTAATCATTTAAAATGCTAGGGACAGATTTATGATAGGTGTATGCCTCTTTTCTGCCACTGTGCGTCACTTTTATGATGCAGCGGCGGTGGAAAAGATTTGCTATGAGGCGACAACATTACAAATTGATGCATTTAGGCAGATATGTCTTGGTGTAAAAAAAACGTACCACATGAAACCGATGCAGCAGTGATGCAAAAGATGCACCATGTCGCAAGACAGGCCTCACTTGGGGCCATATGTATCAAGCTAATTAGCATTCGCAAAGATCAAAATTCTACGAATTTCGGCCTTTGCAAATGTAAATTAGACAAATGGTATGTATCAAACAAGTTTGATGCAAAATAAGGAGTAGCAAAATTTGCTATTCCTTATTTTGCAATTGCACTGAAGGATTTGCAAATTTTGTGACTACTTAAATGCAATGTATCAAACAAAAAATATGTAAAAATGACATTAAGGATTTGGAAACTATTGTGGTAAATTGGTGGTAATTTGTGAATTCTTTTCAAAAAGCTTTTTTTAAAAAAAACAAAAGGTCCCATATGACGCCAACACATGCCCTAAGGAATGTATGTGTGCCATATGCCCCCAAATTTCTTTTTCAGGGGTGCAGCAGGGTGTTCTTGAGACACCCCTGCACCCTTGGAAAAATTCCTAATTTGTGATGAGCAAATTGCTAATCGCAAATTAAACCTTCATTCCTATGAGCCTCCTAGCCCATGGAAATGAATGGGTAACTTGCAATTAGCAATTTGCTCATTGCAAATTAGGAATGGTAAAGAATCGCTATTTATTCCTTAAAATTCGCTATTTAGGAAATGCAAAATATTTTGAAGATCACTGTTATTGTTTTACTGTTTGGTAATAATGGTTAATAACATTTTTTAATATATTTTACCACAGATTCAACTGCAGATTATTTCAAGATTTCACCATGCCTACAATAGAAAGACAAAGAAAGGATGCAAAACGTCAAAGACAGCAGGTGAAAAAAAATAAGCAGCAGTCCTCTAACAAAAAGATTTGTCAAGTCACGAAGAAAGCACCGGGTAAGAGCACAAAACAATTCATAAGAAATATGTGTAGTAAAAAAAATATTACTACAGAAAATGTTTCAGTCCATAAAACGAGAAGGAAATCAAATGGAAAGGAAAGACCAATGAAAAATGTTACTGCTAGAGCAAGAGATAACTCTGTGCATGATAGTAGAAGGAAACAACAGTTTAGGGAGATTCGTAAACGAATGTTCCGCAACAGGATAATTGGCAATTTGTTAAAAAATATTAAGAAACGTCAACAGAAACTGGTTTTTTATAAGAGAAAAAAAAAAGTTGAGAAAGTTATTGATCAGGCATTTGAAATTAAACGTAAGTTATTTATTTTGATAATCAATAGAATTAGGAAGCTAAACAAGGCAATTTATGATTTCAAAAGAAATAGTAGATGGAATAGAATAGTTAATCGTAGTAATTTTTGTGAAGTTTTTTCTGGAGAATGGATGCATAGTTCAAGCTGTGAGGCATTTTTTAATGAGGAGAGTTATTTCCAGGATAATGATTTGGTGCATGCAGTTGACACCAGTGGTCGTGCTTATGAAGTGAAAGATGGTTGTCCAGTTGAAAAAGAAAAACTTGTGACAACAGAGGCAGAAGAGGTGTTAGGTAATGAGGTTTTAGGAAGACGTGCTAAGGGTCCTGTGTACACCTGGAAGTGTAGTAGTATTTGCAGTGTGCGACAGGATTCCATCAATTTGCTTTGTGATTTTGTACGGTCATTTAATAAGAAAAGTTTGAAGCAGAAAATAAGGTTGTTGCAAGAATTAGATCCTTGCAGAGTGAGAGAAGTGACAGGTTTGCATGGTCATTCACTGGCTTGTCTTTCCAGGAGAGTATGCCAGAGTGTTTTTCATCATTTCAGGATGCTAGCAGTGCATCATAATAAAGTGAGGAAATTAGTTAGAATGTTGTATTATGCTAAGAGTCCAGCAATTATGCTTAAAAAATTATGCGCTGCTCTTTTGCATGGTTCTGAAATAGATGTGAAGAATATATGTGAAGAAATTGAGTTTTGTTACTTTGGAAGTAAAGAGGAGAATGTTGAAATTGAGCAAGAAGAAGAGGGTCATGTGGAAGATAGTGTACAGGTTTCCAGTACAGATAATTTCCAGAGGGAAATTGCGACATATGAGGTGAAATCAAGTGAGAGGCCTAATTTCACTTGTGTGTGTTTATCGACGCACTTATTATAAGAATCAGACTAAGTTAGTGGATTTATATGCAAAAAGTGAAAGGGAAAATAATAGTGAATGGAAGGATTTTGCAACATACTTGATGGTAGAAAATTGTTTTGATTTGGGATTGGATCAACGTGTGTGTACTTATTGTTGTTGCAAATTAAATCAAAACCAGATGCCTGCTAGAGCAGTTCATAATAATCTGGAATTGGTTGAGATTCCTTCTGAATTGAAGGATTTAAATACTTATGAATCTATTTTGATTCAAAGTATCCATCCCTTTCAGGCTATTGTAAGAATGGAGCCAAAGACAGGGAAATTGCCTCCATCAGATTTACAGAGAGGATTAAAGGGAAGAGTTGTTTATTTGCCTCTAGATTTGAAGAAAAACATTAACACAATTGGAGTAGAAAAAGTGGAAGAGGAACCTCTGGTTATCTTAGTTAATGGGGTTCCGACAAAGAATAAGAAAATATGGCAAGATTTAGTAGATGTTAGGAAAGTTAAAAAGGCAACATTGTATTTGAAAAAAAATTATAAATACTATAAGAATGTATATGTTGCAGAAGAGGAAGTAAGTGAGGAAGAGGATAGCGATTTGTGTGCTGGTCAAATTGAGAAAGTAGAACCCTCTACTAGTGAAGAAATATATGAACATTATAGTGTTCATCCTTTGCATTCCAAGGAAGTCATGGGGAATGCTATTGAGTTGTTTCAAATGAAACAAGCCAAAGGGAGTCCCATTAGTGTTTGGGAGGAAAGTTTGGAAGCTCGGTGTTTCCCACAGCTTTTTCCAACAGGTCAGGGAGGAAGATATGATGAGCGACCTCATCAAATTCCTGCTTCTGAATACCGGACTTTGCGATTGTATGCAGGAGATGCTAGGTTTCGACAATGCATTCCCTATTTGTTTCATCTCCTGTTTGAAAGCGATCTGTCTGGACTGTCATATGCAGTGAACCACATCTTGAAAAGTGGTATACACATGCAAAACATCTCGGCAAGTGACTTTATGGATAAAGTCAATGTCCAAGACAGTATTTTGGATTCTCACCTGATTAATCTCATGGCGTGTCAGCGTGGTACTAATGAGTACTGGTACCGTCGTCATGGTGATTTAAAATGTATGCTGAGGAACTTAGGTACTCCCACATGGTTCCTCACTCTGAGCTGTGCCGAGTATGGCTGGGAAGACTTACTTGAATTTCTACGAGAGGCAAATGCTAACGTAGATAACATCGAATTCAAGACACCCGGAGAACTGTGCTCTTTGGATCCAGTCAATGTATGTAGGTACTTCAATCATAGATTTGAAGCTATGATGTCTTTCATCATGAATAAGAAGAATCCACCTCTTGGAGAGGTGTTGGATTTCTTCTGGAGAAAGGAGTACCAAGCAAGAGGTGCTCCTCATATACATATGTTGCTGTGGATCAAGGATGCACCTAAATTTGGAACGGATCCAGAAGACTCAGTGATGAGTTTCATCCAACAGTATTCTACGTGTGCTGTTCCAAACGCAAAGGAGAAGAAAAGCCTAAGAGAAAAAGTTCTGCGTTTCCAAAGCCATCGATGTGGAAAGTACTGCCGTCGTAAATTCCGAAACAAGGACAAGTTCTACACTAAATGTCGTTTCGGCTTTCCACGACCGGTGATTTCTAAAGGAAGAGTAAACAGTTTGATGTCTTCGCTGCGACACAATGTCATGAAGAAATCACCTAAAAACACTTACAATTTGAAGAGGAACGAAGAGTCCAAGTACATCAACGACTACAACCCGGTGATTTTGTCCATGTGGAATGCTAACATGGATATACAGTTTGTGGCTGATAACTGTATGGCTGTGGCTCGGTATGTGACGTCTTACATCACCAAAAAAGAGAAGACAGAATTGAAGGATATGTGGGAGGACATTTCCCATGAAAAGAGCCTCAGCAAGAAGTTGTACAGTTTCAGTCTGAAGATGTTGTCGCATCGAGAAATCGGAGCGTACGAATGTTCTGACCGGTTGTCTTCAGCAAGTCTCTATGCCAAGTCCAGGAGTATTATTTGGGCGAGTCTTGGTCTTGCAGCAACGCGTAATCGAGTTCTCAAACCTGTGCGGGAAATTGAGTATTTGGCGGAAAAGGAGCCAAACAGTACCGACATTTTGAAGACAAACATGTTGGATACATATTATCCAAATCGAAGCAGTCACCTCGAGAATGTTTGTCTGTATGAGGTTCTGCAAAATTACATATTCAAGAGGAACATCAAAGAAGATACTGAGAAAGGAGTGTATGCTGTAATAGGAAGTGAGGGATGTCTGGTCAAGCAAAGAAAATGCCACTTGGTAAACCATCGAAAATTGAGTGGCGAATCTCCTGAAAAAAAGGAGTTTTTCTATTTAGCACTTTTGCAACTTTTCAAGCCTTGGCGTGCAGAAGAGGAACTGCTTGGAGATTTCCTCTGTTACGAAGACTCTTTCAATGCCGCCAAGGAGACCATAGAATGTCCTGCTTTTCCCAAATATGTAGAAATGTTGAATGCGGAAATTGAGCAGGAAGCAACGATTGCAGCCGAGATTGCCAGAGACAGTTCTCAGGACAGTCAGAGTTCTGCTTCATTGAGTCAGGATCCACTAGGAGGACCTGTTATCGAAAATGAAGCTGCCACTGCTATGAATGAAGTGGAAAGAGCCATGGCACATGCTCAAGAGGATGCGGTTAACTTAGAAGAGTTGGAAAGACAACTCAACGTTGAGCAGAGGAAAATATATGACGAAGTTACCATGCAAATTGATCATGGATTAAGTCATGATAAGAAAGAGTGCTAATGTACGTCGTTGAAGCCTGTCCGACTGTACGTGAGTGGAGAAGCGGGAACTGGAAAAAGTTTCCTCATTAAAGCAATTTCATGCTATTTGCAGGAAAGGACAGAGTCATCGCTGTCTTGTGTTGTCACTGCTCCAACTGGACTGGCAGCACATAATATTAAAGGGATTACTTTACATCGTTTACTGATGCTGCCAGTGGAGCATGACAACAAATTACAATATCACAAGCTATCTGGAGATGCTTGTTTTGAAGTTTCAAGAATCTTGAGGAAAATGAAACTTCTTATCATTGACGAATTAAGCATGGTTTCCAATGTCATGCTTGCCTTTGTGCATTTGAGGATGCAAGAAGTTCTCAAAACAGAGTATGATGTGTTATTTGGTGGCAAACACATCATTGTTTTCGGAGATCTTCTGCAGCTGACACCAGTGAAAGGGCAACCTGTGTTCAAAATGCTCACGCATGAAGATACCAGGAAGTGCCTAGGCAGCATTGGCAACGTCAATATATGGTTAAACTTCAATTATGCTGAACTGCATGAAAATATGCGTCAGGCGAAGGATGAAGTTTACAAGACTATTCTACAAGATGTTAGAATTGGAAAAGTGACCGAGCATGGGAAAGAAGCTTTACATGCACGATTACTGTCAAATTTATATCCAGAACAAGATGTTGTGCCTGAGAATATTTTTCAGAAAATTACTGAGAAGAAATCTGGAATATGTTTGATGCCAACTCTTGCAGAATGTGCCAAATTTAACAACAAAATGTTGCATTTAGAAAAGCAAGAGATTGTGAAACTGGAAGCTATTGATAGAGTAGAGCATATGGGATCAACAATTATTTTGTCTGAGAATCTGAAAACAAAATTGGATTCATTAGAGAAGAGTATATCTAAAACTGCAGGTTTTGAAAAGACTCTGAATGTGTGCTTGAACTGCCGTATAATTTTAAGAAGGAATTTACATGTTGAAAGAGGTCTGGTAAATGGATCAATGGGTAATGTTGTTGATTTTGTGAAATACAGAAATAGAGATGGAATTGAATTTTTAAAAATTAAATTTGATGGCATTGAGGAAGTACAGCTAATTGGTCGTTGTTCTGCTAGATTTTTGCTTGTAAAAGACTTATATGTTCGCCGTAAGCAGTTTCCTGTTTGCTTGGCATATGCGGTGACAATCCATAAATCGCAAGGTTTAAGTGTAGACAGTGCATTGGTGAATATTGGCAGTTCTGTGTTCAAGGAGGGTATGGCATATGTGGCATTGTCACGAGTTAGAACTTTATCGGGATTGTACTTGATTGAGTGTGATGTCACAAACATTTGTGCGGATCTAGATTGTGTTAAGGAATACAATAGGTTAAGAAGAGAGTATGCGCCACATTTGCCTCAGTATCCTTTGTTTGAGAAACGTGTGGTAGGCCGGAAACGAAGAAATGAGAACAATACTGGGGAGGTTGTAGCAAAAAGACAAAAAGTCAATGAACCTAAAATTACAAGCAGAAACAAAAAGGATTCTGTTGAAGATGTTGTTGGTTTTCAGTTTGAAAACAGTTCTGGTGTCAACTGCTATGCTAATGTAGTGGTTAATGTTTTGTTTTCTCTAAAAAATGTAAAAGAAGAGATTGTGGTCAATTCTGATCAAAGATTTTGCAGTTTGTTAAATTCTGTGTTAGAGAAATGTAGCACTGATAGAAGAAACATAGAAAGTGTGTCTGAAATTCGAAATCTGTTAGACAGATGTTCAGGCCAAACACAATTCTCTCAAAATATTCAGCAAGATTGTCAGGAGTTTTTAATGTATATGCTTGATGTATTACATGCTGAAGGTGTAGATGTAGATCACCTGTTTGGGCTTTCTTATCAATGGCAGCATGACTGCGAGAACTGTATGGTATCAAGTACTACTAGTGTAGACTCAGAAAGATTTATATATTTAACTTTGCCAGACAGTAAATCAGTCTCCTTTAATAAGCTAGTAAAAGCAGCTGATCACAACATGGAGTGTAGCCAATGTAAATCTGAAATGATGTCCACATTATTTATACAAACATATGGCCAGTATGTCATTTTAATGTTCCAACGATGTAGGCCTGATGGAACAAAATTGACAACTTTAATAAAAATATTTGTAGCTTCGCAGTTGTCAATATCAGGAAGGACTTTTGTAACTGCAGCAATTATATATCATGACGGCCCTTCAATAACATCAGGACATTACACAGCTTATTTAAAGTGTAGAAATGGCTGGTCATTCTGCAATGATTCTGTTTTAATTTTCAAAAAAAAATTGCCGTATGACCTTAAAAACTCTTACCTGGTGTTTTTAAAACCAAAATTTTAGGGAAATAATCTCGGGATGTGCTCTGTGGAATTTCAAGAAGTTCTAATGGCTCCTACACAATTTGGCCTTGAGGATAAGTGTAGTTCAGAGACATAACTTCTAACCATAGGACTGGATGTCATGAAGAAATATGTGCACTTTCAATGAGTTCAGAAAAACTGTTTCTTTTTATAAGCTAATTGAAGCAGCCAATCAAAACATGGAGTAGAGGGAATGTAAGTCTGCAATGCTGTCTACTGTTTCACATTGCTTTGTGATTAAAAGTGATGTAGAGAATTAAATAATTGTAGTAGTCATAGAGGTAGTGTAAGTCTGCTTCATAGTAAGCAGTATCAGTGTCATAGGAAATGTAGAACATGACTGAGCAAGAAGGGGAAGATATTACTATTCCAGGATTGTGAAAATTATCTTCAACATTTTAATTCTGAAAGTTGCGGAAATGCCAAATGACGGGATTGGCTTACAAGAAATCCAAGAGTTATAAATGGCTCTGACCAGATTTGGCCTTGTGGAAAATTGTGGTAGAGAGCAAGAAATCATTTATTGCATGTAACGTGTTTTTAAAAACGATGGAGATTTTCTTTCAGAAAGTGGCGGGCTGAAAGTAATAACAGCACAAAAGAGTGTAAGCTGTTCATAGGACATCCTTGGACGTCATGGAAAGTAAGTTAACTTTAAGGAGTTCTGAATTTTGATTTCAGATGTTGTATGGGTTTTTTAAACACAATCATTTTGATTGTGTTTTTTTTTCCCCGCTGTTACATGATGAATACCTTCAAGTCACTGTTTTTAGTGAAATTTGATACATTCTGAGAACAGCAAAAATAAACCATTTAACATGTATAATTAATGTTCTACTTTTTGTACTTATGATATACATTTAGAAATGTGAGGTAGATATGGAGAAACTGAGGCTTCTGTAAGTGTCAAAGTTAATGCTTACAGTGCTGCACTTCTGGGTACTTTTTTTTTTTTTTGAAAACTGAATAGGCCTCACCTTAAAGAAACCTCTTGAAAGGACACATCTTATTTGTATCCTGAAAGAATCATTTAAAATGTTAGACACAATTTTATGATGGCTTTACATCTTTTTTGCGCTGCTATTGCATCACTATTGTGAGACATCAGCAGTGCAAAAGATGCACCATGTTCCAAAATAGGCCTCACTTCATCAGCATCAAGATACTGTTTGTTTAAAATATATATCTTTAGCATTGTGTAGGGGACGTATAGCAGCAGAGGCTTCTGTAAATCTCAAAGTTTTTGAAAAACTGTTTCTTCTTGAACCTTTTCCCTTGTCTTTTCAAATTTTTAAATACATGTTTTAATATTTTTGAAATGTTTCTTCTCTCTTTTACAGATTGAAAGTATGAAAAAATATTTGAAAAAGTTAACAAGAATTATAAGGTAAATGTTTTCTACTCTTTTAACTCGCAATCCACTGCTGATGATGTCATTGACTATGTCATGAATGATGTAATAAGTGGACATGACTTACTTCATTGGTAGGCCTTCACATGTATTAATGCATACACTGCTGCACTTCTGTGTACTGTTTCATATGCTGAACTACATCTGCACTATGAGATACCTAAGCAAAGGCAACACAGGTGATGTGATTTTGAAATGAGCAAAAGAAACTCCACGTTTTTCAATTACATTACTTGTGTTTTCTAAGTTTACGGATGACATTGTGCAGATGAACTTTAGGTCTGTCTATGGACACAGAAGAGGTCTGGCCGTTGTTCAAGAGTGAAGTGGACATGTTTTACTTCAATGGTAGGCCTTCACATGTATTATCTCCTCTGTATTCTCAAACAAGCATAAATTTGATATGCAACCCTAAGTAGGCCTCATCTTAAACAAAATTTTGGAGAGGACACACCTTATCGTCATACTGAATCAATCATTTAATCTATCACATTTAACATCTATTAGTTCTACTGCTTCATTTCTTTAATCCTTACTTTCCTGCGTTTGCTACTTCTCTCATTCCTTTCTCTATTACTTAATTATTCTACTCCTTCCAGTATTTTTCTCAGTCCCTCTCTTCTCATACTTCTTCATTATTATTCACTCATTCTGTCTCTATTAATGTTACTGTTTCTGAATGATCTCAAAAAAAATTTAAAACAAGAACTGTAAGTATAAGGATAGGAAACAGACATTTATGTTACAAGAAAGACAGCTATAGGAAGTAAAAAAAGAGATACTGTTACTTGCAATACACTGCTGATGATGTCACTGACCATGTCAAGAATGATATAATATGTGACATGATCAGAAGTGGATTGCGGGTAACAGTATGTTTTCTTTACTCCCTGTAGCTGTCTTTCTTTTAACATAACTGTCTGTTTCCTTCCCTTATACTTACTGTTCTGTTTTTAAAAAAAATTTTTGGGTTCGCTCCTGGTTCGCGTACCGGAGTGCGAACTGGAAGCGAACTATAAGAAATAGAGATTGGCAGAGTTTCAAAAATTCTACCAATTTTTTTTATAATGGGGAGGTAGTTCTGAAAAGAACTATTTTTTTTGTTTTTTGTTGTTTTAAATTTTTTTTATTATTTTTCTGAACATTTTTTATATTTTTTTTGTTTTTTCTGAACATTTTGTAATTTTTTTGTTTTTTGGGGGGGGAGGGGGGAAACAAAAATGATTCATTGAGAAGGGCTCAACAGGAGCAACGAAAAAAAGAAGAATTTATTTTTTGGGGCGTTTCGGGCAATCATGATTTCTGATAGCTCTCATTATAAGAATAATGCTTCTTTCTCCGTTGCAAAGTGTTTGGCCGCACCACACGCACACTTGCCTTACTTTCCCCATGTCTATTTGAATGTTCGGGATCACCTCCCTCGCCTCTGGTCCCGATATTTCTTTCACAGCAGATGTTCTCACCATTGCCAGGGGATTTTGTTGTTCATCACGAAGCTGGGCAGCACTATAATTATTTGGGTGCCACCTACTCATATGCCTGTGCATCGTATAATTGCCGAAGCTGTACTTCTTGTCAGTGCCCCTTGACAGTCGATCCTTGCAAATACGGCAAAACACATATCTTGCGTTAACTTTTTTTTGCCCTGCTGGAAATGTAAAAAATTGCCAGATGTAATTTTCTTTTCTATTGTACCTCCTGGGCTCCTCTGGCAAAAACTCAGGCTCTTCCTCCTCTTCCTCCTCTTCTTGATCTTCCTCAAACATTGGTTGAGCAGGTGGTCCTTTCTTCCCTTGAGGAGGTGGGGGTGGTGGTGGGGGAACACTACCTGAAGCAACAATGGAAGCCATTTCTCTATAAAGTAAAAGGGTCTTTCTCTCACCAAGATGAAAGTCAGAGTGAGGAAAGAAGGAGGGGTTTTCATCATTTGGGAAAAGCAAAAGTTCTCAACCAATGAAAAGTGTTATTTTTAGGTCACCTGACCTAGCCTTCCATTATTATGAAACCAAAAGTGAAATGAACCAATGAAAAGTTTTATTACCAAGTCACATGACCTGTTATGCTTACGTTACGCGCTCCGGTCCGCGCCCCGGATAGCTTCCGGGTCGCTGCGCTTCGCGCCTCGGTCCGCGCCCCGGGACACTTCCGGGTGCGCTAACGCGATACGTCACAAGACGCATTACGCGGCAACGCGATACGTCGCGCTTTCGCGACGCGCCGCGGATCACTTCCGGGTCGCTGCGCTTCGCGCCTCGGTCCGCGCCCCGGGGCACTTCCGGGTGCGCTAACGCGATACGTTACAAGACGCATTTCGCGGCAACGCGATACCGTCACTATGTTGATTTCTTACTGGTTCGCGGACCGGGTCGCGACATCTATTTGAGCTAACGGAAAGCTTCCCGGTTCGCGGACCGGGAGCGAAACAAAAAAAATATTTAAAAAAAATTATTAATAAACATATAAAATATATTTTTATATTTAAAGAAGAATACATTTTACAGCTATAGATATTAGCTTTTAAAAAACCAATGAAATTCATTGAAAAAACCATAGGTTATAGACCATATATAGTTAGGAATTTGCATTTACAAAACCTTGAAAATTCACTGAAAAAACCGTAGGTTATACACCATATATAGTTAGGAATTAGCATTTATAAAACCTTATTTTACTCACACAAAACCAATGAAATTCCATATATAGTTAGTGGTACTAACTAAATATCACGCACCCGCAATCCACTGCTGATCATGTCACATATGACATCATTCATGACATGGTCAGTGACATCACTGATGACATCACTGATGACATCTCAAATGACATCACTGATGACATCACTGATGACATCTCAAATGACATCACTGATGACATCACTGATAAAATCTCATTTGACATTAATGATCACATCACTGATGACATCATTCATGTGATAATACGATGAACCTCTTCAGACTCTAATATAACCTTAGATACACTCAGTGTAAACAGACACTCACAGACTGTCACTCATCCATGGAGTTACTTACACACCTAGTCAGTCATGCAAAGAATCAATCACAGCTCCATTTTCACAACTATACAGTTATACACACCTTATTTATTCAAACATATACTAAAACATATTTACTCACTTATACAATCCTGGATACAAGAGCACAATGATCCATACAGCCACTCACACATTCACTGGCTCTTATGCACAGTTATTTATATATGTCAACTCTCACATGTACTGTATTTTACATATGTACTTACTTTGACATGTAGCACTGAGATATGTATTCACTCACCAATACAGTCATGCACACAGTCAACCGCCCATACAGCTGTTTCCACATGCACTTTTGAACCCATACATCTATGCACAGAGTCATACACCTCCCAGCCACCCACACACACTCTCAGTCTCCCATACAAATGCTTGGGCAACCAATCAATAACCCATATAGTTACTCATATAGCTAATGATCAACACATGCAGCAGTTTACAGAACAACAGACATAATGATGCACAAATTAAGACAGTTTAGTCACTAACCCATGCACTCAGTGAGACAAATTTAACCACTCACGCATACAGTCAGTCATGTACCTACTAAATCCTTCATCCAGACACTTATACATCCACTCATTCTTAAATATGTAAGACATATTTTAACTTTACAGAAAAATACAGTCACTGGATGTTGTCATCAGTGATGTCATCAGTGATGTCATTTGAGATGTCATCAGTGATGTCATCAGTGATGTCATTTGAGATGTCATCAGTGATGTCATCAGTGATGTCACTGACCATGTCATGAATGATGTCATATGTGACATGATCAGCAGTGGATTGCGGGTGCGTGATATATAGTTAGTACCACTAACTATATATGGAATTTCATTGGTTTTGTGTGAGTAAAATAAGGTTTTATAAATGCTAATTCCTAACTATATATGGTGTATAACCTATGGTTTTTTCAGTGAATATATATATATATATATATATATATATACATATATATATATATAGGTGCCTGTTTTTCTCCCAGCTATGCATGCTTGCATATCGGCTGGTGGGAAGAACAGGTACTCAAGCTGAACCACAGTGTGGCTTGGAGTACCCATATTGTCACATGGCTCCGGTACATAGATGACGTCGTTGTTGTGTGGAATGGTTCTATTGAAAGTGCCCATGAATTTGTTGCCTCCATTAACTGCAATGCCTTGAATTTAGAGTTTAATGCCCACATCAGTAAAAGTGTGAGAGAGTTTCTAGATGTCACTGTCTACATTGAGGAAAGGGAATTACACTCTAAACTCCACCGTAAGAACACTACAGGAAACTCCACTCTCCATGCCACTAGCATCCATCCCAAACACCTGATTGCCAGAATACAGTATGGGGAGATGCTCCGTCTGAGGAGGATATGCAGCTCAGAGTCTGATCTTAGTATCTGTCAGGAAGAGGCATATGATTGCTTTTCAGCTAGGGGTTACAACACCCTCTCACTCCAGAAAGCCAGAACCAGAGCTATCGCTATACCTAGGGGCACACACCTAGCTCCCAAATCACTTACTGCAATGGATCACATCAGCAGCACCCCCGAAACCTTGACCCAGGGCACAGTACACACCCGCCTGATCATCACCTACAGTAGGGAGGAACGGGAAATCAAGTCCATCATCAACCAACATTGGCGAATTGTCCAATCTTACCCAGTCCCGGGCCCTTGGTTGCTAATAGACCTACTATCATTTACCGTAGAGCGTTCTCCATGAGGGACGTCCTTGTTAAGAGCAGCCCTGAGGTCATCAATAGAACTAACTGGCTTTCTGATGTCAAGGGCTTCCACAAATGTAACACATGCAGAGCCTATAGATTTGGGGTCAACACCACCAAAGTCACTGCCAGGTTTTGCAACAAGCCCATCACACTGCAACACAAATACACATGCAGGATGGAGTATGCAGTTTACATCCTCTAATGCAGATCTAACCTCAAATATGTGGGCAGTACTATGCTTCAGGTACATGTGAGAATACTATAACATCTGAGGGCGATTGTCAATAATGACCCGAGTTACCCCGTGGCCAGGCACTTCAAAGAAGTACATAACAACAACCTCGAGCACCTCCAATATTTTGTGATTGATAGTGTGCTGATGCTGAGGTGAGGGGGCAACCGTGACATAAAGCACAGTCAGCTTGAAACCTGCTACATCCTTGAGCTGGACACCTTATGGGCTCAAAAGTAGTGAGGATTTATATCAATATCCATGTGCTTTTCATGCGCTGTGCTCAATGTTTAAATATGTTCTACTTCCATCATTCTCATTATGTTGTTTATATTCTGTGCTGATCTGTCCTTTCTACCACTGCCACTCCATGTCTATTGCCGCACTTGCTGAGATCCTGTTGATTACTCTTACTGAGACTGTTATAGCTCGCAGCCCGGTGGCAGAGGGCTCGCGCGCATGTGCTGCTGCTGTTTTTAACCTAAAACCCTGCTCGTCTCTGCTGATTACGAGCAACTTTATTTTTAATTTCTCTCCTCACCTGTCCTGCTGATCGCTAGTAAGGACATTGTCTTTTTTAATCTCCCCCCTGTGGCCCGCTGACTACGAGCCGCCACACTTACTTGTTAGTCCGCCTGAAGCCAGTCATTCTCGACTGCGGGTGCCATCTTGGGTTGGGTGATCGGCCTGCCTCACCTTAGCCACACCCCCCAGTCACACGGCTACTAAGGACCCTCCTTCCCTCCTCTCCAGCGATAGCTCGCAGCCCGGTGGCAGAGGGCTCGCGCGCATGTGCTGCTGCTGTTTTTAACCTAAAACCCTGCTCGTCTCTGCTGATTACGAGCAACTTTATTTTTAATTTCTCTCCTCACCTGTCCTGCTGATCGCTAGTAAGGACATTGTCTTTTTTAATCTCCCCCCTGTGGCCCGCTGACTACGAGCCGCCACACTTACTTGTTAGTCCGCCTGAAGCCAGTCATTCTCGACTGCGGGCGCCATCTTGGGTTGGGTGATCGGCCTGCCTCACCTTAGCCACACCCCCCTAGTCACACGGCTACTAAGGACCCTCCTTCCCTCCTCTCCAGCGATAGCTCGCAGCCCGGTGGCAGAGGGCTCGCGCGCATGTGCTGCTGCTGTTTTTAACCTAAAACCCTGCTCGTCTCTGCTGATTACGAGCAACTTTATTTTTAATTTCTCTCCTCACCTGTCCTGCTGATCGCTAGTAAGGACATTGTCTTTTTTAATCTCCCCCCTGTGGCCCGCTGACTACGAGCCGCCACACTTACTTGTTAGTCCGCCTGAAGCCAGTCATTCTCGTCTGCGGGCGCCATCTTGGGTTGGGTGATCGGCCTGCCTCACCTTAGCCACACCCCCCTAGTCACACGGCTACTAAGGACCCTCCTTCCCTCCTCTCCAGCGATAGCTCGCAGCCCGCTGGCAGAGGGCTCGCGCGCATGTGCTGCTGCTGTTTTTAACCTAAAACCCTGCTCGTCTCTGCTGATTACGAGCAACTTTATTTTTAATTTCTCTCCTCACCTGTCCTGCTGATCGCTAGTAAGGACATTGTCTTTTTTAATCTCCCCCCTGTGGCCCGCTGACTACGAGCCGCCACACTTACTTGTTAGTCCGCCTGAAGCCAGTCATTCTCGACTGCGGGCGCCATCTTGGGTTGGGTGATCGGCCTGCCTCACCTTAGCCACAACCCCCTAGTCACACGGCTACTAAGGACCCTCCTTCCCTCCTCTCCAGCGATAGCTCGCAGCCCGGTGGCAGAGGGCTCGCGCGCATGTGCTGCTGCTATTTTTAACCTAAAACCCTGCTCGTCTCTGCTGATTACGAGCAACTTTATTTTTAATTTCTCTCCTCACCTGTCCTGCTGATCGCTAGTAAGGACATTGTCTTTTTTAATCTCCCCCCTGCGGCCCGCTGACTACGAGCCGCCACACTTACTTGTTAGTCCGCCTGAAGCCAGTCATTCTCGACTGCGGGCGCCATCTTGGGTTGGGTGATCGGCCTGCCTCACCTTAGCCACACCCCCCTAGTCACACGGCTACTAAAATGACCACTATGTGTCAGCGCAGCGGACGAGCGCAGCGGGCGCGACGTAGGCGCGCCGGAGTCGCGCCAGAGTTAAGCCCGTCTGCGCCCGTCCGCGGCTGGCCGGGGCAAGGGGCCATTACCCCTGGTCCTCCCATCCGATACTCTTCAGCGGACTCGACCCTCCTACAAGGCCATTGGCCCCTCGACCCCTGCACTATTCAACGGACCATCAATATGGGTTGTCATTCTCCCTGTCGTGCCTGTCCACAAGGCTGTCCCCTTCCTATTGTCGCCCCGTCAGCTCCCCACTCATTGCCCATCTCTGACCCCCGCTCTCCCCCACTGTCTATTATCCTATTAAACACTAGGTCAGCCATTAAACATCACCAGGAATTATTTATACTCTTAGATACGGACAAACCTGATCTCCTACTCTTAACGGAGACTTGGTTCTCTGAGACTTCTCTTCCGTCTCTACTGGCTGCCCTTCCCTCGACCTACTACTCTATCCGTGCTGACCGTCCTGGCGGGAAAACGGGTGGAGGCGTTGCCCTCATCGCCCGTATTGATTTCCAGTTCCAGATTCTCCCCTCACCCCTCCTGGGAGGAATTGACCACCTTGTGGTCCGCTCCACCTCTTTCTCCCCTCACCTAGCCATCGTGCTGGCCTATCGTCCACCTCAACCCACTCCGTCTTTTCTCCCCGCTTTTCAAGATTTACTTGGCACCCTGGCCGTCAATTATGCCTCGGTTTTGGTCCTCGGGGACTTCAACTATTGGCCTACGGACCCTAAGGAATGCGCCTCATCCAAGGAATTTTCCGAAATCCTCCTGTCACTCAATTTCACTTCCCTAGTCCATACCCCCACCCATATTCACGGTCACGTTCTAGACCAAGTCTGGTCTCTCAACTGTCCCATGTCTTCACTTACTGTTACCCCATGCACTTGGTCTGATCACTTTTTAATTTCCTTTTCCCTTAGCCTCTGCCCGATTAAGACACTCACTCATACCAAAAACTCATGGGCTCGCAACTGGGGCAAGGCCAACTTGTCGGACCTCACCTCTTCACTTTTGGCCTCCTCTCCCTCTCTGTCGGGCTTGGCGTCTGCAGCTCAAGCCAAGGCCATCGACTCTTGGCTTATGAATGGAAGCGACTGCTTGGCTCCTCTTCGGCGCACCTCGATTAGGCGCCCTAAAGATGCCAATCGATGGATTAGCAAAGAACTGAAAGAGCAGAAGCTCACGGTTCGACAGGCAGAACGCAGATGGAGACTGGACTACTGTCCTATCTCCAAGTCCCGCTACGTCCTTCTCCTAGGGACCTACAAAAAAAACATTATAGAGACCAAGAAAGCCTACTTCTCGGCTAAAATTCTGGCGGCTGAGAATCAACCGAAGGAGATTTTCGCCATCACCCACGACCTGGCTTTCTCTGATAGGACTTCATTAAAGCCCCCTCCCTCTCAGAAACTCTGCGACTCGTTGAACTCCTACTTCGTAGAAAAAATCGCTACAATCAAATCTAACATTCCCCCCCCTTCCCCTCTCTTCGTGGACTCCCACCCACCCCCCGCCCCAGCTTCTCTCAACTCTTTTCCCCCTCTCTCTGAGGAAATTTTCCTCTCTCTTCTCCCCAAAATCAAATCCGGTTCCCCCGCAGACATCTGCCCGGCACACATCTTACGGCAGATTTACTCTGTTTGTACCCTGCCTCCTCTCAGTTTCCTTAATGACTCGTTGGCCCAAGGGGTTGTGACTCAGTCACTAAAATCCGCCTCCATTGTTCCCATTTTAAAAAAAACAGGAGCCGATCCCTCTGTGTTGGCTAACTATCGCCCCATCTCCCTGCTACCCTTTCTAGGCAAGGTGCTTGAGCGACATGTCACCTCTGCGCTCAGCTCCTTTGTCGAGGAGAATGGGATGTTGGCCTCTTGCCAGGCTGGGTTTCGACCTAAGCACTCGACAGAGTCAGTGGTGGTGTCAGTGCTCGACACCCTCAGAGAAGGTATGGACGTAGGTCAACCTCAGGCGCTGGTCCTCCTTGACTTGTCCGCCGCTTTTGACACGGTGGACCATTCCATCCTACTCTCCCGTGTCAGGGCGGCGGGCATAGGAGGCTCAGCCCTCATTTGGCTCTCTTCCTTCCTGAGGGACCGGACCCAGGCGGTTCATCTCGGGGAGTTTTCAGCTACCCCCTGCCAGGTCCAGTGCGGAGTACCCCAGGGTTCTTCTCTGTCTCCTTTATTGTTTAATCTCTACATTTCCCCTCTTATCTTTGCTCTCCAGCAGCTGGAGGTCACGGTATATAATTATGCCGATGACCTCCAGCTCATCTTTAATCTGTCCTCTTCCTCTGACTCTATTTCTAATTTTCAATCTACTCTATCCTTCATCAGGGACTGGATGAACTTCAACCACCTGAAGCTCAATCCCGATAAGACGGGACTTGTGGTTACGGGTGGTTGCTCCAGTCCCTGGAGCTCTCTATTTTGGCCCCCTTCCTTTGGTCCTCCCCCCACCCCCCACCCCAGTCCCATCTGTTAAGACTCTAGGCATTAAGCTTAATGGCAAACTCACTATTCACTCCCAGATAGGTTCGGTGGTTTCTTCTTGCTTTCTCACTCTTCGTACTATCCGCTCCATTTCTCGCTTTTTTTCTTTCTCTGCACTCAAATTGATCATGTCCGCACTGGTCCTGTCCCGCCTGGACTACGGGAATGTCTTGTTCAATGGCATCCCTCAGTACAGCTTGCGCAAGCTACAACTGGTGCAGAACCAGGCGGCCCGCCTTGCTTTCGGTCTCCCCAAATTCCATCATACCTCTCCCCTCTTGAAGACCCTTCACTGGCTCCCCGTCCGGGAACGCGCCTTGTTCAAACTAGGCTGCATGGCTTTTCAGGCCAGGACTGGCCTGGCCCCTATTTTCATATCTTCAGCCATCAAATCTTACGTTCCCGGCAGAGACCTTCGTTCCTCAGCCCAACATCTTTTGGTTGTCCCTCGTTACAGGAAAAAAAAACAGGGCGGCTCTAAATTTTCTACCCTCGCCCCTGTATTCTGGAATTCCCTCCCCTTCCATCTTAGGTCCCTCACCCAGTATTCCATTTTTCGCAAATCCCTGAAAACATTTTTATTTACTCAGGCCTTTCTGTCTTAAACCTTCCCTTCCTTCAGCCCATGTCTCAGCGATTGACTCCGCCAAGTAGGTTGTTTGCTATCTTAGCGCCAAGAAACCGCACAGGTGTACGTTGCGCTCTACAAATACTTTAAACTTAAACTTAAACTGTTTCTCATTTCAACTATGCAATAATTATGTATGTCTCAACTCTTACCTCTTTTTACTTCACCTTTTGTGCTTAGGGTATCTTTTCACTTATTCTCTCCCACTATGGAGTTAATATTTACGCATTAGGCAGTATTATTTCGATCTTTTCTATACTCGCCTGGGTTCTGAGCTCAGTTCCATGCTCAATTCTGTCTCTTGAGGATATTACAATTGTAATCCTTTTTATACGTCGCATTATGCACTTTGTCATTATTTATTATGTTGTACCACTTTTCACTGCTATACCCACTTCACTGCACGGTATCCTGCTTCACAGTGCGTTGGTTTATTGAGGGCGAGTATTTTTGACATTGAGTCGGGATTTCCAGTTAGTGCCGTATTTACCGTTTTAATACTCTCGTCTCTCATTTCGCTATTACCATTAGTTCCTTCTTTCGTTTCACGTTGAGCTGCCATTAAGCAGTTTGCCCCCTCTATTTGCTAGGTCCATGCTGGTATTACCGATATCTAGAACGGTGTACTGTGGTCTTATCGGATGTTTGCCTCCCAGGTTAGCCCCTTTTTAGGTCTCGGGCCTAGCGTCACACTGCGCAAGCAGTGTGGGCGGAGCCCGAGATTTAATGACTTCAACAGTGTGCTTTATTCCGCATCTCTCTTACATTGGCTAGCTTTGTAAATGGAGGCTAGCCATTGGAAGAGAGGTGTGTCAATTACTATTTTCCCCGCCTAGATGCGATCTGTGGGCGTTTCTGTCTCTTTTTTTAAGTCCCGCCCCCCACACCCTCCCTCTCGCCGAGGTCCCATACCCTTTTCCCCGGCTTGATGCGATCCGTGGGCGTTGCATCTATGTCTGTGCCTGTCTCTCGCCTTCAGCTCTTTCTGGAGCGGCTCGGCTCCGCTCGCCCCCCCTTCCCTTTGCCCGCAGCCCTCCTCCGTCCTGCTCTCGCCCCCTCTGCCCACAGCCCTCCTCCGTCCTGCTCTTGCCCCCTTCCCTCTGCCCGCAGCCCTCCTCCGTCCTGCTCTCGCCCCCCCTTCCCTTTGCCCGCAGCCCTCCTCCGTCCCGCTCTCGGCCAGACCGCCTCTTGAATGATATCTGTTGTCCCACCTACCTAGAGGGAGCTTCATACAGGCTCCACGGAGCTCTCACTGCACCATGGAGCTGTCTGGCACTGCAGAGCTTCTTATAGGCACTAGACTTACATGAGACCGCGACATTGACCTGAGTGCACAAGAACAGGGTTCCTCCGAGGAGGAGCAGCCTCTCTTCCGACCACGGAAATTTATTTTTAGCAAGAATTAGTGAAGACAAGGCCAGGGGTAAATATGGAATTACTTAAGAATGAACTTTAAAACTGCTGAGACCATTGCATTGTAAATGCTTGTTTGGGTTTCTCGTCAGAATCGCGGTGGCGTCTATGTTGCCATTGCGTAGCATTATGCGGTTATGTGGCCATTTGCCTTACATCACTCCGAGATTGCACACACATCTCACCTTTTTAAATTCCCCATCTTTTCCATGTCCATTGCAATGTGTGCAAGTCTGGCAAGCAGCACATTTTTCTATTTTCAATTTTTCTTTTTCCGCACCGAGCCGCCTTTCTGAGTCTTTCCTCTTTTCACTTCCGGCACCATCTCAATAGATGTCATTGGTAACTCGGCCATGACTTGGGGCACTGACGTGATTCCAGGTGTTTTTCTACTGAAGTAAAAATACAGTACACCATTATGCACTATCACCGTCATAATACTGCAGTTATCTTAAAGCACTTGCATTTGTGACTTTCAACGTATTGCAACACTTCTGTTTACTTGCCTGTATTAGCTGCTCCCTGCACGTAGGGTGCTTATGTGATCAAGGCCGCAGGGCGATGGCCGAAACGCGTTATGTGGACCTGTTTATGCTGTGAATAAACTCACCATTTCATCTTCTGCTGTGGTCTGTGCCTGTGTGTTCTTTGCTGCCTGCAATTCCTACGGGACCTTCTGCTGATATATATATATATATAGATCCAACACAGCCAATCCTGAAAGTGCAAAAAGATTAGCGACCTGCACACAGCATCCCTGCTTCAACAAATCTTTATTGGTAACGCGTTTCAACCCAACTGGGTCTTCATCACGGCCTGTTACAATGTATTGTGCACATTTTCCCCTACAAAGCCAGTAAGTGATAGACATGAAAAGAAATGCTATAAAGATATACATAAATGGCATGCAAGAGGTTAGGTTAAACCTGATTGATGCATTTTATAAATCTTGCAAAGTAACACAGGAAAAATGTTGTTAAATGATGCTGATGTCCAGTTTTTACACAAAAACATTCCATATTACTCCAAAGTTCAACAACAAAGTGCATAAATAGAAAAATGCTAATAAAGAAATACATTCAAGTCATAACAACCAGAATAGTTCAAGTTCAAGTTTAACATTTGTATAGCGCACTACTCACCCAGAGGGTCTCAAGGCGCTTGAGGGAGGGGGTACATATAGTATTCAGTTTGCATGATCACTAAATGACACAATGTTATGCATTATGCAGCAATAAGCAACTGAGTTTTAGACATCTCCACAAATCAAAATAAATTAAATACGCTTGAAATCCAACCATGTCCAAAGCCAACCGGAATTCACAAAACAAGTGCCCTTCCCCAATAGTTGTCTATCCGCTAAATCAAATTTGGATTCTGAGCGGGTTCCACAACGCCAACCTGCACTCTCCCTGCAGGTGGACTGGCGGAAGTGGCCGATTTTCTGTTGAAGAACTTCTCTCTCTCTCTTTCTCTTTCTCTCGCTCTCTCTCTCTCTATATATATATATATATATATATATATATATATATATATATATATATATGTATATATTGCTAATAAATATTCACCTTGAATGCATCTGGGCCTCAGCTTATTGTCTTTTGGAAAGATATTAAGACGACCTTTTGTTGTATATATATATATATATATATATATATATATATATATATATATATATATATATATATATACGAGATGTGATCAAGACAATTCCTTTGTCGAATTACGTAGCGAGCAATAAAAGCTACCTGCTTTAGATAATCGGACTTTTAGAGTGCGTTTATTTGGAAAACTTTGGTGTAACAGAAATTCCATGAAAAACATAGGGCAAAGCTTCATTATAGTTAGAAACATTTTATTTATTCTTTCTATAGAGACCAAACAAACAATAGAAACATTAGAAATTCTAAAGTTATAATTATACTTTCAATCTGTAATTTAGGAGTCGCCTTCAAATTACTATGACTGAAGCACCTCCATACACAGTGTTGTCATCTCACTAACCACACAGTACATGAGCCTGTAACTCTCCCTACTACAATGCACAGTATTGTTATAGAAGATTTAATTGGAGACATGATGAGTGTTATAAATAATATGATTTAATGTAGTATAAGTAATGTTTTATGAAATCGAATAAGCTGTGCTCGGAGAAGGTAAGTATATAACTTTAGAATTTCTGATGTTTATGTACTTTGAGTTTGAATTCTAAAGAAAGAATAAAATTTTTTTACTAACTATGACTATGCCTTAACTTTTAATTTTTTAATTGAATTTGTATTTTTTATGTATTTTATTTTATTTCCACATATCACAATTTTTTATTTCTTTTTTATACAGTGGCTTGGACTGGCATAGGGTAGAGTGTCATACATTAGAGAGCAGTACAGTGGAGTAACCTAAAGTGGCGTAGTGTGAAGTGGCATAGAGTGGAGTATTTATATTTACGAAAGACAAGAGCGACCCAAATGTCCTTGCGAACTGAGTGTTGCTAATCAGCAAAAAAACAGTGTTCACTAGGAACTCATTTATAAAGGTGATACAATCTCTGCAAGCAAGTGTAACGTGCTTGAAAAAATCATAAAAACAAAGACAATTATATGTTAAGACCGTGATTAAATTCAGTCAAACAAATTGGTATAGATTCGATTTCAGAGAGCCCATACGACAATGTCTCAAAGCCATACTCACTTCAGCTGAAATGAGTATAGTTTATTTTGCAGATATAATAAACATACAACTTTCCAAAGATGTATATTAAGTAATTAAAGAACCAAATAAGGAGCGTCATGCCAAAGACAAAACATGAGCAAGCCTGTAATAGTAATTCACGTTCAGGATCACCTGTATGGAAAACCTCTTTAGGTTGTTCAGAAGGCCCTCACTCACCAACCTGGTTGGTGACTTGCTTCATCATTGGGCACCACCAGGAGCGGCCAAATGCCACCCTGGTGTACTGCAACGCCAGGTTACTGCGGAGCTGTTTTTTTTTTATATGTGCAATGTGAATGGAGTGATTTAAAAATATCCAAATTGTGTCAAAAAAAGTTTTATTAGTTTTGCCAATTGTATATCTATAAAAGATGTGTAGGGTAAAGGACCTAAATTAGAAGTCCAGATTTACCCGTTGTGAGGTCAACATGTTTCAGCCTATGTGAAGGTAATTATACAGGCATTCGTCAGGACCAAGTCCTAACTTTACTACTCCTAAACAGAGAAAAATCCTAACTTTAAGACTTTCAGTATTCACAGAAGGCATTTAGGAGTCCTAAAGTTAGGACTCCTAACTTCTGTGAATATTGAAATGAGTAAGTGCTTTCTGTGAATACCAAAATGAGTAAGTGCCTTCTGTGAATACCAAAATGGTAGTAAGTTTAGGATTTTGTCTTAAGTTAGTTCTGTGAATCGAGCCCTAAGGATTTAAGTGGTTTTCTGAAGGAATGCTGAGGTAACCATATATTTTAAGGAATAGAATGCCCTCTGCCTTACATTATATGGCTTTTGCAAGCCCCCTCAGAGTCTGATTACCTCATAAAGGAACTCAGCCTTTGGTCTAGCCTTGGAACTTGAGAAACTCCTCTGTGATTTGTGATATCCTTATCATGTAGAGTAGGGGTACTTTATTCCATGTATTATTATTATAGGTATGTTCAACTTCATGTGTATGACATGACAAACTACATTGGCAAACGTCATTAAATGAGTGCCCCAAAACGTTTTTCTATTGTGATCTTCGGGGTTGGGGGACTGCTGAGCTGGTGAATATATTAAAGAATTACATTTTAAAAATAACAAAGTAAATATTTAAATTTCGTCAACATTTTACAGTATTAGTATGAACGGCTTGCATTGGGTCATCAATTTTACTTTTTTCCACATAACAAAGGTTATAATTGATTCGATACAGCTTTAATTGTTGTATTCATGTATTTTGTTTAAAATGTTTTTGCAGTTTATTAGCACGACTCCAGAGGTTTCAGATCAAATAAACAGTTTCACATTGAGGAAATACAATAATCAATTGGACAGTGAGATAGAGGCATTCTATAGCACAATTAGAATAAGTAAGAGTCGACCATTTTGGAGGCAAGCTGGTAATTATTTATGGCTTGTTCAATCAAATATTGTGGCTCTCAGTACAGAACAAAAATAAGACTATTATCTGACAAGCAGGTGAGTAAATCAAAAGTGTCCTATTGAATTAGCATGGCTTTCATAGCCGGATGTCAAGAACAACAATGTGTGGTGTGTTACAGGACCATGTATAAATGCCAAAAACAACACAATCCCTGGGGTTCCTGTGTAGTCCAGTGTGTGAGTTTACCACAGGAGCCTAGTATGTAAAGTGCACCAGGTGCAAGTTAGCATCTGTAACATGCACATTTACTTGCTCTAGGCACAATATTATGCATGAGGGGGTGGTGCACAATGTGTGTAGTTGAAGTTCATGGCCTGCTCCCACATAATAGTGTGAGAGACGGGCAGCAACTAGGCCTACACTGCTAGGGGAATATATTAAATGACAAACTATTCCTCTTCATCTATAGATAAAACAACTGGTTTGAAATATCTGTCATAGGATTTACGTAACGTACTCACGTGGAACCTGAAATTGATTATTTAGATATAACTCTCTATGTATAGGCACTTGCTTGGAAGTACCCACTCATGGTAGATTGATCCGAAATGCAACTAGTATTTAGAATTGTTCTCTAAAAAAATCGAATATATTTTAATAAAGTGATGCTTAACAAGTTATGTGTATATATCACTCCTCTCCACCTTTCAAATATCACACCATGTTGTGTTGGCACACTGTCTTTCAAGGGCAGTTAACGATACATGTTTTCCTAAAAATCATTAAATCACAAAAAATGGAAGGGGCCCTTTATTAGTTTCGCAACAGAGATGTGGGTCAACGGTTTGTATATGTGCCAATGTCCTGGGAAAACGTCTTTAGTGAGGGTTGCAGCACGGGGCGTGAAATTCTGGCCTATCTATTAGTTGCTTAAGTCTGTGTAAAGTACCATTCAAAGGGCTAGTTGTCAATGTGCTTCGACCACAGAATTGCTCTATTACTTACCCGTAATCCGGGTCCCGTTGTCCTCGTCCCATTCATAAATATGTGGAGATAACCATCTCCCAACAGAAAAAAAGGATCAAAAGAATGCTGAGACACTAAACCCGCCCCTCCCACCGGGAGTACATAAGGGGTACTTACCCAGCAGTCCTCCTGAACAACCAAGCCCAAAACCCTAAGGCCGGCCGTCCGGGAGAGAGGGCAGGTTGTATGAATGGGACGAGGACAACGGGACCCAGAGTAATGAAGATTACCGGTAAGTAATAGAGCATTACCCCCAGGTCCCTTATGTCCTCGTCCCATTCATAACTATGTGGAGAATACCAAAGCAGAAAAGCCAGCCTTCCCAAACCAAACAGAAGGCAACTCAGGAAACACCCCAAGGCAGCAACCGCAGTCCTCGTCCCATTCATAAATATGTGGAGATAACCATCTCCCGACAGAAAAAAAGGATCAAAAGAATGCTGAGACACTAAACCCGCCCCTCCCACCGGGAGTACATAAGGGGTACTTACCCAGCAGTCCTCCTGAACAACCAAGCCCAAAACCCTAAGGCCGGCCGTCCGGGAGAGAGGGCAGGTTGTATGAATGGGACGAGGACAACGGGACCCAGAGTAATGAAGATTACTGGTAAGTAATAGAGCATTACCCCCAGGTCCCTTATGTCCTCGTCCCATTCATAACTATGTGGAGAATACCAAAGCAGAAAAGCCGGCCTTCCCAAACCAAACAGAAGGCAACTCAGGAAACACCCCAAGGCAGCAACCGCAGGAAGCAAAAGGCAGAACGGGCAAAACCCCAAGCAGGGCCCCCGACAAGAAGGAGCCCCACCAAACCAGGACGCACCCAACAAAACAACGGGAGAACATCCAGAGGACCAGAACGACCACCACAGAGGTCAACCAGCCCAAGCAGGAAACCCCCACAGCCAACCAGAGAAGGGGAGAGGATGGACACACAAGCCAACTGAGGCAAGAAGAAACAATGACGAGGCCACCCAAAGAAAAAAAGGCCAAGAGCCACCAGGCCAGCAAGACAGAACCGGGTAACAGGAGCCAAACCCAGGCACAGAGTACCCACACCAGCCAAACCCTGGCCCCGGAAAGAAAGAAACACCCAGGGGACAAGAGGGCCAGAGGAAAGCAAGGTCCCAACCAACAAAAACCAAAGCCGGCCCTGGGAAATAGGGGGCTGAGAAGCCCACCAAGGGAAGGACCAAACCAGAATAGAAGGGGAAAAAAACCACGACCCCAGAGAGATCAGAGGGGAAAAAAACAGAACCTCACAAAAGAGCCGCAGACCGAACAGGAAAGGGCCAGCAACAGCTGACAGACCACCAGCACCCAGCCCGAAAGGCGAGACAGAGCCCACGGACAGGGAAAGATGGAAAACCAAGGCACCAAGGGACCCAGCACCTCCAGGAAACCCGAGCAGCAAAAACCAACAAGGGCAACCAACCAGGACAAGAGATCCGGAACAACAAAGAGGAATAGGGAACAGGAGGAACCACAGGAACCCCAGAACACAGCCCCAGCCAAACTGGAGGAATACGGAGCAGAAAGAAGACACACCCCGAACAAAAGAGAAGGAGAGTCATCAGACGAACAAACGACCCAGAGAACCCAAGTCCATGCAAGGGAACTCAAAGGGGCCAACACCAGCCACAGCCAAACCCAACAAAGACAGGCCTGGCAGAGAAGACCCCAAACAGCCAAAGCAGAAGGTAGGGGCAAAAACACAGAGGCCAACGAGACCGAGGGCCTACAACCCTCAGAGGACCCAAAGGAGCGGGACAGGCCCAAACATCACAGCACGGAACCACAACCCACCAGGGGAGAGGGAACACAGAAGCAAACAGAAGCCAGGGAGGAAGCCCGGCACGCCCCAAGGCAGGGCACGTGCAGGGTACGAACCCCCCAGGGCAAGAAACGGCAACCAAGGACACATCCAGGAAGCCAAAGCCGAAGCCAAGCAACCCGCACGACCAGAAGGACCCGAAGGCCCAACCCAAAACAAGGGGAAGGCCAAAGAAGGGAAGGCCCCAGCAGAGCACAGGCCAGAGAGCAAACAGCCCCGGCGGCGCCCAAACGAAACCTACGAGGAGGCAAGCAGGCAAACAGGAGTGGCCGGCAGATGGATAACCAAGACGCCACAACGGCAGGAACACACCACATCCACAAGGGACCGGAACCCGAAAGCAGAGGGACCAGCCACCCAACAGGCAGACAAGACACCCGCAAAGAAGTGCCAGGCCACCCAACAAACCACCAAAACAGCCCCATCAGGCAGACCAGGACTGCAGAAAGAGCGCAACCAGGCAACCCCGAGCAGGCTGCACCAAACAAACCAGCAGACCAGCCAAGAACAGGAGCCAACAGGGAGCAGAAGCAACCGCAAACCTGTAGACCAGGATAGACTGAAACACGGCCCCCGGAACAGGAGTACAGGGAAAGCGGAGGCACCATTCTGACAAAAAGAACCACCAGAAAGGGAAGGGACAACACCCCTCCTTACCACAACAAACCAAGCCAGAGAAAAAAACACAGCAGGCCAGAAGAGACCCAGCGGAGTCCAAGAACACCCGGGAAATCCATCCAGGCATCAAACAACGCCCACCCAGCAACAACATGGACACCAGACGAGACCAGAAGAAGCAGGGAGGAAAGGCCAAAGGAAGAAGCACAGCCAACAGCCAAGAGGCCAAACACAAGACACCCCAGGGGAAGCCAAAATCCACCAAGGCACTAGAGCAGACGAGCCACCAAAAACACCACGCAGCAGCGAGGATCAGAGAGGAGGCCAGACCAGCAACACAGTGCCAGAGGAGCCCTGGGAAGCAGAAAAAGAGGCAAATAACCCCATCCGGAAACCCAAGTGGGAGACCCCACCTAGGAGAGAAGCCAATCCTAGGAGGAAAGGCCACAGGCAAAAAAAACACGGAAGCCATGACCGCAACAATCAGGCCCAGGACATAGCCAAGAAGCACCAGCACCAAACCGAACAACAGGGCTAGTGGACAAACAGGGCGAAAAGCCGCACAAACAAGTGTGACAGGAAGAACCACGCAGAGGCGCAGGCAAGGTAACATGGAAAGGGACCAGGAGAGGCCGAACAGCAGCAGGAAGACCAAAACAACAACCCGGCACTGCCGCCACAGGCACCATAGTCCAGCATAAGCCACAGGCAGAGACCCTAGAGGCACGGGAGCCCAGAGCACCACCCCAGAGATACAGGGATGGCCAAGGTCAGGCCAGGAGCGAGAAACCCAGAGAGGGACCGCAGCTAAAAAGGAGGACAGGGAGCCACCCCCTCCCCACCAGAAATGGGGAAAACAGAGCACTCACAGGAATATGAAGGCCACAACCCCCGATAACCCGGAGGGGAGGATGGGGCAACACCAAGAACAAGGCCCCCACCCGACAGATAGCCAAAGGCAGCCACGAAGGCAACGCCAGAGCCCAGAAGAAAGAGCACAGCCCGAAGTACAAGGAGAAGACTGCAGTGCAAACCACCTTGCAACAGAACCCGTGCCAAAGGCACAATGAAGGTAGAAACCAGGACCAGAGTTGCAAAACGCGACCGGAGAACCATGGGAGTCCGCACTGAAAGCGTATTCCTCCAGGCCAGAACACACAGCACACATGAAGCACCCAAGTGTGTAACGGAGCAAAAGCGGGAGAGCAGACCGACCAGGCTGTAGCCCAGCATGCCACAAGAGGATGTACCAACATCAGGGAGCACCCAAAGACACAGCACACACCACTGCAAGGCAGAAACACGAGAGATGCCCAGAGCAATGGTCGGGATAACAAACAAGGGACTCCAGGCCCCAAAAACCGGCAGCAATAAGAAGCACAACCCCAACGGAGCGTCCAGAAACACAGCGACAGCCAAGCCGCACAGGGGGCCATGGTGCAAGTGCAGCACCCGTGACGCAGCCCCCCACATGCCAGTAGAGCAAGGCCAGAAAGATAACAGGAGTGAAAACCATCAAAGACCCAAAGGCGTACAGACGGACACACCCCACAGCACGAGGCCCGAGCAGAGAGCAGGAAAGGCACCCAGGAGGCCCCGGGTCCAAGCCCCGGCATCCCCAGACCAATGCCATGCACACAACGCAATGAGGCACAAGATGTAGTGTGCATCAGTGGGAAACCGAACCTGTGAACAGGAAGCCGAGCACAAACACCTGCAGCAAATGTACCAGCAACCCGAGCCAGTACACCGCCATAAAAAAGGCACCAAAATGAAAATATCAATGTTGCCTGCGAACCACCATCGCTGAGACCATCCACACGCACCCACTTAATGTGTTGATCGCCAGCGCCTCTGTGAATGCTGCCATCTTATGACAGACACCCAACTGCACGTAAGATCCGTGGTCCCACCGACTTACAGCTCGCCTCGGCAGCAGGCTGCTCACAGTAGTACACGTCAAGCACCAGAAGACAGAAACAAAGTACTACAACAGGAGGAGACCCCCCCTACGTGGGAGAACACAGGAACATGCCGCGAGAAGCCCGCACCAGTCGCGAGATGAAGAACAGAGCGAACCAGCCCAGCAGGAGTGGAGCGAGGCACAGGGGCCCCAAAGACCCGACAGGGGCATCGCTGGAGGCAGAGGAACTCACGACTGAGCTGCAAGGGGAGGCAAGGAGGCAGGCAGCAGGACAAAGACAGGCAGGAAGAGTACAAAACCTCCGCTAAGCGGGACTCACCCGGAGCGGGGGCCGGAACACCCCCAGGAACAATGCCCACACTCCAACATCCGGCTCTGGAAATCCACGAGACAGGAAGCGCAGCGCATCTTCCACCCGGCCAGCCATAGGAAGACGTGCTCAGCGACCCAGAAGGAACCCTCGGGAGGCAGCGCACCAGCCGCAAAGGGCCGGCAAACAGGATTTCCAGCCAGGAACAGCCCTGCCACCCAGCAGGCCCGGCAGGCCAGGAGGCAGACTAAAAAAAAAAAAACGCCCGCAAAGCCAGGCAGCCAGGCGAGGTGGAGATGAGAAGAAGTGCACGCCACCCCAGCCCAGCAGGAGCAAGAGCAGCACCAGCATCCAGACCAAACTGTCGACAGACAGAAAAAAGAACAGGAGGACTGCTGGGTAAGTACCCCTTATGTACTCCCAGTGGGAGGGGCGGGGTTAGTGTCCCAGCATTCTTTTGATGCTTTTTTTCTGTCGGGAGATGGTTATCTCCACATAGTTATGAATGGGACGAGGACACAAGGAACCTGGGGGTAATGGATAGTTTCCAAGCAAGTCTTCATCAGAGCTTTTGGGTTCTCTTAAAACAAATCCTTATTCAGACAATTAGTATGACTAGAATGATACACATAGCTCATAATTTTCATAAGCTGGATAAATTATATGTTAACATATGAATATTGCAGTGGTTGTGTAACTGTAAGAGTTATTGCAGACAGCACTGCTTGGAAACATGAAGTTGTGGTTGTTTTTTTGTTTCTAAGCAGAACTGACTGCGATTCGTGCATTTTTAGTGTTAAGGAGAGTTTCTGAGTTAGTGTAAGCACTGTAGACAATGCTATTACATTTGGAAATAGGCACCCAACTCTATTCTGCACCTGTACCTGTACACACTTTTATAAACTAGCCCCAGAGTTCCTGTGTTGTTGTGCACCTAGTTGTGTAGGTTTTATAATGTGACTGTCACTGGTGGTATGGAGAAAGAATACTCATTTACAGCCATCTTGTTCATGCAAATTAGCTCCACCAGTAGCAGCTAATGAAACAGCACAAAATATCCTCTGGTGGGTGAAAGACATTACATTGGTTAGATTGCTGAAGCCAGTGGGTGCAGTGCCACGCAAACAGTGACTTTTCGAATTAAATCAAATAGGAATGGGAGATTAAATGTGAAAATATATTGAAAATGTGTTGAAAGGCAGACTTCAGAGGGAAGTAATTAATGGCACAGCTTCACAGTGGTGCAAGCTAGGTAATGGAATTGACAAGGTTCAGCACATGTGCCAATGAATTTTAAGTTATTCATAAATTATTTTGAAACTATATGAGGAGAAGTGTTTTCCTATCTGCTAATGTAATAAAACAGTGCGGAATTTAAAATGCTGAGGTTTTAAATGGATGAACGAATGGCAAGGCATTTAGGTCACAATAATATGGGAGTCAATAAAAAACTTTATATGCACTCATTCCGACTGAGCCGATAATCCCTGGTTAAATTTGATATCGCACCCAACATCCTCCTCCCTTCCCCCACCACCACCACCATATACAACATTCAAAACACAATTCCCGAAATAATGTCTGATAGAATTTATGCAGGGAATAACAGCAGAATTTCTCAACTTGGAACAGAGGAAAATGTGTACCATTGTTGAGTTATCCCCCTTTTCAAGGGGAGTAACCCAGAACTGGGAGGTAATACTGTACCTGGAAACATTTGCACTGTCTAATATTCGATTTACGAGGTGCATGCTTACTACAGTGAATTACAGGCAGTTTAGATTGAGGACTGCAGAGATCCAGTGATGCTATAGCCAAAAACAAATCAGGGAAGTGCTGAAAGCACAAGCTAAACATGAATGAGCAATATGATGCTTCAGCTTGAGGACTGGGGCATATGTTGTCTGAAAGCATAGACGTTGGGTACTCCCAGCCCTGTCCTTCCTACCCCTGGGCTCATTTTTGTGATGTCAGTGATGGTGAACCGGTGCAAGATTGCATTTCCTTTACCACTGCTATTTTGGTTATAGGACGTTCATAACTAATTATCGATAGCAAATATGTAGCCTATAAATACACAGACTTGGTATCGTCGGTCACAGGTCGAATCACGAATGTTAAAAATTACATGTCAAAACTACAACATACATAGTTTGAGCCTTTGCATCGGCCTAGTTCATGATTGTTATGGATATTCAGATATCTCTTCCAAGTGAAACATAACTTATCCCCCAGTCAAATTTGAACTCAGTTCACAATGTTCTCCTTTCTTCCACTTGCTGATATCACAGGTACTCAATGGTTTTCCCTCACTCCTGCAGAGAAGATCACGTGGCCTTTCCACACTCCTGTAGGCGGAGGGCCACAATGAGCACATATAGTCCAGGGCCGCTGGGTTGGCTAGGTGTAGGTCACATATTGATATGTGCACCCACTGAGCTTAGCCCTGTGGGTCTGCAGCACAACGCAGTTGTGGTTCCAGCTGCCGCCCCTTCCTCGACCAATGGATATGTTGTGTGCCCCACCTGGGCCAATGCAGCTCCGACCGAGCTGATGGAGTTTGCAATGATCACAGCAGATACAGCCCTGCCAGGGCAAAGTGCAGAGGTATTTGAAGCAGTTCCATCAGGAACCAGTTGTTGTGAGAGACCCTCTGCAGCACAGTTCACTCCTAGCTCACTCTTGAGTAGTCAGTTCTCTTTGAATGCTCCACAGTCCCTGTGTACGGTGAGCCCCCCTCTCTCCTCCTGAACATTCTCTCCTCCAGGGCCAGTCAGACCCCTCCCCACTCACAGCAGGAAGGCCTAGAAGACCAGGTCTAAGCACTTCAGGCAGACCCTCTGCTCTGCCAGCAGAGAGTGCAGACCTCACCTCCGGGAAACTATCATGATGCTGCAACCAAAATAACAGTCAGGCTGCACAAGTAATTGAACACATTGAGTGCCAGAGAACATGCCAGTGTACAATGCAGGAGACATTCCTGTTCCAACACCTCCCGAGCATAGCTTTACCCTGATTCTTGCAAGTGCCACTAATTATTATGACTATTATTATTGTTATTATTAATATTAATGAACGTCATCTTCAATGGAAGAGTAGTAGCAGTAGCAGTATTGCAATAGATATTGAAGTAGTACGTCATCATTGACCACATAGCCTCGCGGACACCACTTGCTAAATGCCGCCACGCGCCAGGCTCGCGCCCGAGCTGCTCTCTGACCTTCAGACCTCCCCTCCGTCGCGAGGAAAGTGCCGCCCTGGGAGCAGGTCTAATCCCCCAGACTCAATGTCTTTCATCCGTCGCTGCCGCTGAGCCTGCGCTAATCTGGGCTGTGTTCATCCGTTTACATTGATTAGCCGGCCGCCTCCTTTCAATAATTAAAAATACAGACTCGCAGTCTTTTTATGTCGCTAGTGAGCCCTGGCAGAAGGTGTGCGTGGCTTTTGAAGTGCAGTGTTGCCGCCGGAGGGACATTGCAGAAAGTCCGTCAGAGGCTATTTTTGGCTAGTAATTAATTTGTCCTTATTTTCCACTTGTCAAATCTTCAGTTGGGGTGCCATGCGCTGCGCGTTTATAGGGATTTCGAGTTAAATATGAAGCATGAATCCAGGGAGAATTTAGAGCTCCAATTGGAACACAATCAGGGAAGGCAGCTCATTTTAATTAATTATTTAATGTATTTATTTATTTAATTATTTATTTAATGCGACTTCATATAGCTCGAACATTACCCGAAGGTGTCAGAGCGCTATACATAAGAACCAATTGCAATACATAAGGATTTAGGATTACATGAGTTACACAAAAGATACAAACAGAAAAAAATTGCGAATGTACAAGTTGTAAAGTCACTCAAGGAAGAGATACAAATGGATAAACTCTAAGGGGCACATGCATCATTGAAAATTGCATTCGCAAAGGGTGCAAATCTCAAAATTTGCCAGTTTGCGAATGCAATTTCATAATTTGGATGCATCATTATTTTTCCGCAATTTTAGGAATCGCAATTTATTTGCGAGTCCTAAAAAATGTAGTCGCATTTAAGGAACCTTAAAATTTTGCAGAAAATGTGCATGCATGAAAATTTGCAAATTGCGATTCCTTAATAATTCACTAATTAGAATTCTTAAATTTAGAAGAAGTCAGACCAGATGGTAAAATTTAAGACACAATCAAAACCTGTGGAGATCATTATGAAAGTATTTAAGGGGCCCCAGAATGGTTCCAATTAGTCTCACAATGGCAGCACTCTTTGTCGTGGCACGGAAGCTGAGGCTGAGAGCAGCAGCAATGAGGAGAAGGAGGATACAGAAGAGGATTTTTAGAGTTTGCGTCACCTTACTAGGGCAGTCAGAAGCTGAAATATATGAAATATAGACTCAATGCTGACACAATCTTGAATTTGATTGCTGAATTAGACCCAATCTTGCAGAGACAGACACGCAGGACACAAGCCATACCAACACATGTACAGGTTTTGTGTTCCCAAACCTTCTTGCGTCGGGGTTCTTCCAGGGTGTTATAGCTAGTGCTGGAGGTGTGTCCCAGAGTTCCCTTTCGCGTTTTTTCAATGATTTCCTCAATGCCATGTTGCAAAGGATAAGGCATCACATTACATTTCCCAGCACACCTCAGGATATGCTACAAACTAAATTAGATTTTTACAATATGGCACATTTTCCCCATGTGATTGGCTGTATAGATGGCACGCATGTCCCCATTTGTCCTCCTTCTGAAAATGAGTACATTTACCGCAACTGGAAATCTTACCATTCACTGAACATTCAGGTGATATGCAATTCAATAACTATTATTACTGACTTAGTTGCAAGTTTCCCTGGCAGTGCCCATGATTTATAATTTTTTAGGCATAGTGGCATCCACACACGACTGCTTGCTGGTGAATTTGGAGATGGATATTTGCTTTGTAAATATATTCCCTCTAATTGTTGTACATCTCTGTACCATGTTGTCACATTGGACTCCTAATTTGTGTCTTCCATCCCATATCATAGGTGACAGTGCATACGCTGTGAGGTAATTCATTCTTACTCCCTATCTGAATCCAGCAACATGGAAAGAACAGCACTACAACAATGCACACATAGCAACCGGCAACATAATTGAGAGGACATTTGGTTTACTGAAGTCTCGGTTTCGCATACTACATAAGACTGGCGGGGCTTTACAATATTGTCCTGAAATTTGCTGTAAAATAGTTGCAACATGTGCCATGTTGCACAACTTAGCCACTAGAAGAGGCTTAGCACTGGAGGAGGAAGATGTACTGCATCAAGTTGACAACCAGCCACAACAACCACAACCTGACACTGCTGAGGGGAGAAGAAGAAGGGCAGAGATAACTCAACATTACTTTTGACATAGGCAAGGACTGCACAACACATCTTTGTGCATAACTGTAATCTTTTAATTGTTAAATTGTTAGCATTGAGTCAGGGTACTTAAGACATCTTAGTGCATGCAGTGTGCTGACAGCAAATTAACATGCATTTACTGTTCACAGTCAAAGCAATGCAGTCTCTTCAGACGTCCCTTGTTGCAAACCCATATGGGTCATTGAGTCATATCCTACTTCTTGCGCCCACGCACCCCTAATGCCTTTCCTGTGTTACTCCCATCAACCGTAGTTGGGCGCTCTGCACTGTCATGTCTTCTGGTGCTACGGCATCTCCCGGCCACAACAGGTTCTAGTAGGCTACTCACATTTGAGCCCCCATCACGCCCACCACCATGCAGTAGGCTTCCACTTGCAGCTTCAGTCTGCATACCCTCTACTACATTCATGACCTTCATCATGCCCCTGGCAACACCTGCACAACATTTTGAAATCTCCACTTGCATGGCAACAGCATGTTTTGAAAGCTGAGCAGTAGTATGACAAAGACGCCTGATTGACCTGGTGTACCCCTGCATACTGGACATTGCCCTGTGATGCATTCGGTCACTTGCTAGTTGCTGCACTGGTATTGTTTTACAAATTGCCTCCATTGCTGTAGCCACATGGTCCAGTTTCTCAGATGTTGCCCTCTGTCCTTTCTCAATCACATTTGCCATGTTTTGAAGGCAGTTGTTTATGCTACCAATGTCATGACTGATTTTAACCATTTTTCCTTTCATGACACGTATGTCTTTGCCTTGCAGGCGCTGTACTTTTAGAATTTTGACCTCCACAACACTGGCGTACCTCTCCTCATCATCTGCTGTTTGGTTCTGGGAATGTCATGGCCTGCGCCTATACAACTGTTGCAACCTACTACGCCTGATCTGCTGTGTTTGTGGGGTTGCTAGGGTTGGAGCAGCCTGTTGTTCTGGGACATGTACATCCAGGTCGTCCTCACTGTCTGACAGTGGTAGTTGGCGCACTCTGCTTCTGTGACTCCTATGCGCAATTGTGGGTGATGATGTGGCTGCGTTTGAGTCATCTGTGTCTGGAAAGTCCTGACTGTGGAACTGGCCCCTTCATTGGCATTACTGTCCTGTTCTGTATCTAAGATTGAAACAGTGCAAAAAGTCTGTTACGTTTTTAATTTGCACCGGTTACTATGTAAAATCCAGACATTTTGAAATAAACACCTACAGTTTGCATGACATGTCTCCTAATCTTTCAATAAAAAAGTTCAATAATCACTTTTAAAGTCATTGCCTCTGTTATTCACACTTCATTTTTCCTGCACTACAACTCCCATGATGCATTGGTACAGTTAGTAAATGGGGTTCTAAAAACAACAGTTTCACACATATCAATTAGTACATTTGGGGGTTACATTGTTATCTACTATGAATACCTTAGGGGTCTCTTACACTCACATTTGCATGCAATACACATGTTGTGCTCTTACCTTTGGATGTGCCAACATGGTCTGAGGTGTCAATATCTATGACACCAACAACTGCCTCTGTTGCAAGGGTGCCTTCCACCAAGTCCTCAAAGAGGGTATTAGGCCTATCCCTGGATGGTCCACCGCCGGTACTTTTGGCTGACTTCATCCTCTTTGCAATCCTTTCTTTTGCACGACTGCGCAGGTCATACCAGCGCTTTTGTAAATTGTTAATATCACGGTGGGCAACACCAACAGCATTAACTTTTGCTTGGATTGCAAGCCACAGTTTCCTTTTCACAGCTTCAGGCAATTTCAATGATTTTTTCACAAAAAACTGCTCCTGCCTCATGGACACTTCCTCAATCAAAATTTCAAGTTCCTGGTCACTGAATTTAATTTTTCTTTTCCTTGACTGAAGTTGCTCTCCAGCATTTTCTGAGGCCATTTTCCCTTTTGCTGCTGGCTCAGACTCAGCTCCAGTTGCTCCTAGCTGTGCTCCAACTGCCAACTGTCTCTCCTCCAGCTCTCCCTGGGAACAGGTGTGTTCAATCATTAGACTTGCTTCCTGGTTGTGATGTAATAGGAATGCAGCAATATGGGTAATTCGCAAATTGCGAAATCGCAATTTGCGTATTCGCAAATACAGATTCTCAAAAACTATGCAATTTGGAAAGAATGGGTATTTTTACTGATTCGCAAAAAAAAGCGAATTTTTTGATGCATTGCGTTTTGCGATTCCTTATTTGTAATTCTTTAATTTTCGCAAATAAGGAATCGCAAAAAGAAATGTTGATGCATGTATTGTATTGTATTGTAAGGGGAATTTATAAAGCGCGCTGACACCATGGGTTTCCTGGCGCTGGCAGACAACTGGGGGACTGGGAGGGTTTAGCCAGATTGAGGGAAGAGCCAAGTTTTTAGGGATTTACGGAAGAGGGTAAGGGAATTGGAGGTTTTAAGAGAGAGGGGGAGGGAATTCCAGAGTTTGGGGGCCAGAAATGCAAATCTCCGGCCTCCGGATCTGCAGAGTTTGACAGGGGGAGTGAGTAAGAGGTGCAGATGAGAGGATCTCAGGTTCCGAGAGGGGCTGTAGGTCCTGATGAGAGATTTAAAAAAAACAGGACAGGAACCAGATAAGGATTTAAAGGTGAGGCAGCCGATCTTAAAGGCTGCCCTCGAGATGACGGGGAGCCAGTGCAGTTTTAGAAGGAGGGGTTTGGCGGATTGCCATTTCGGAATCCCAAAGGCCAATCTCGCCGCTTGGTTCTGAACGAATTGTAGTCTGCGGAGAGATGTTTTGGGCAGACCATGATAGATAGCATTCGAAAAATCTAAGCGGGAGAGGACAAGGGCCATGATTACTTGCAGGAGAGCTTCAGGAGTGAGGAGATAAGCCACCTTCCTGATCCTGCGCAGCTGGAACATGCAGGAGGAGACAACTGTCCCCACCTGGGGCCCGAGGGAGAGACCGGAGTCAATAGTGATCCCTAGGCTTTTTACCGAGGCCACAGGGGTGGGGGGAAGGCCAAGTTCTGCCGGCCAAAAATGCGGACCCCAGTGGGTAGAGCTCTTGCCAGGGAGAAGAAGCTCCGTCTTTCCGGGATTCAGCTTAAGCTGATTTTGGCACATCCACGATAGGATGTGGGACATAGCTGCCTGAAAGTTGGGAATAGCAGAGGGGGAATCAAGAGGGAAGATGAGTTGCAGGTCGTCCGCGTAATTGAAAACGGTGACGTCCCACTGCCTCAAGGAAAAGAGAAGGGGTCGAAGATAAAGATTGAAAAGAAGGGGGGACAGAGAGGAGCCCTGAGGGACCCCGCAGGGCAAGTGCTCCCGAGGAGCTCTAAAAGTGCCCAGGCTAAGGGTCTGAGACCTCCCGGTCAGGAAGGATTTGACCCATGCCAACGCCAGGCCCTGGATGCCAGCTTGCTCGACACGGTGGAGAAGGATGTTGTGGTCCACCGTGTCGAAGGCAGCCGACAGATCTAATAAAACCAGGGCCTGGGGGGTACCCTTGTCAGCACCGTCTCTCAGGGCATCCAGCACAGCCAAGATGACAGTCTCCGTAGAGTGGCCGGGTCTGAAGCCGGCCTGGTTAGTCTCAAGAAAGGTGGAGTTCTCAATAAACTGTGAGAGGCAGGTGGTGACATGGGCTTCCAAAATTTTGGAGAAAAAAGGCAGGAGAGAGATGGGGCGGTAATTCGAATGGACAAGATGGCGGGTCAGGGTCCGGAAAAAAGCGTCCGACAACAGCGCCAAAATGGTGGGGTGGACAAAAGATAAAGAAAACAAAGAAGTCCATGAGAGCGACCCAGCAAGCAAGAACCAAAGCGCCAGAAGAAGTCAGTTGGGGAACACAGTTAAAAAATCAAAGCCAGGAAGGGAGGGGAGGCGTGCAGGCTCGAGTCCACTGGAGCAACGCTGAAGACAATCAGCCAGTCGTGGCTTCTGCTCCCCCCCACCTGGGAAAAGTTCACTGGGGTCTCCAAAGTCGATGACGAGGCGGGGCAAAATCCAGGAAGATAGCCTACATGGGGAGGCAGCGAGGAGGCAGTGAGATTGGCAGTCAGCCGTTGGAGGCAAAGCTGCGCCAAGGCTGGCGCCACTTTCAACAGCGGCGATTCGGTCCGAGGCAGAAGCAGGGAACAGCAGCGTCAGCGAGACGTGGAATGTCTTTCTCCAATGTCCAGCTGGGAAGGTGACGGTCGTGGGGGAACCTATGCCAGACTCCCCAATAGCCGAACCAGGCGACTCCACTGGACATCAGCAAATACGTCTCGCTGTCCCGGGAAGAGGGGAGAGCAAGCCCCAAAGCCGTCCCACATCCTCTGGAGCTACATGGAGGAGCCGGAGCAGCACCGAAGCTGGATGAGCTCAGGAGGAGGGCAAGCTCTGAGTGCGGAGGAAGAGTCCGAATGAGAGGCATCAGCGGTGCGGGAATCCATACCCCGATGTCCGGCTGGGTAGGAGACAGCCTCGGAGGAAACCCAAGGAAGACTCCCCAATAGCTGATCTAAACGGCTCCACCTGGCATTGACTATGTCACATCATTAAAAAGAATGTATATATATATGTACATGCAGAAGTGTAAAGGTTTTCTTAGGAGCTTGCCCACAGCACTGCCAAATGCCAAAGCCGACATATTTCAAGGTATTCAATATCACGGCTGCCTAGTATTCCTTCATACCTCTTTCTACCACCACCCTGCACTTCCAGTCTCTTTTTCTCACTCTTGTAGATTCTTTTCCATCTTTACTTTCTGCCGTTGGCATTGTTTTCCTGTCTTTCTTTTTATTCTTTATCCCTTTTCTTGTCTTGCTGTGGGTCAATGATGCCCACCACTTGCAACCACCAGCACATATGTTGTAGGGATGTGCAAGATTTGCATAATTTGCTTTTGCCTAATCTTTCAAAATTTCACAAAAATATGTGCAACTATGCATTATTACACAAATTGCAAATCTGTCATGGTATACTTTAACGCGTAATGGGGCATATTACCAACCAATAGAGATAATTTTTGTCTCTAACTTGTTTAGAGACAAAAATTATCGCCGCAAATCGGCGATTTTTATCGCAGATAAACCTTGCTATTAGCAAGGTTTATCGCAAATGCGATAAAAAACGGCCGCAATGCATGAATATCGCTGAAAAGTCAGCGATATTCATGCATTATCGAGCAAATGCTCTTAGCCATGTTATCCACCTCCCATTGGATAACATGGCTAAGAACTGCTCCTGGGCAGGTGTTAGCTTTTGGAGATATTCGCTCTTAGCGCGAATATCTCCAAAAGTTGGTAATAGGAGATAGCGATGTTAGCGACTGTTTCCAGTCGCTAACATCTTGGCACGCCCACTTTGCATGTCATTAGTGATAAATATCACTGACATGCAAAGCGGGGCCCAAGATGGTCACTATCTCCTATTAGCTGTCGCTAACTGGTGTTAGCGACAGCTTGGTAATAGGGAGATAATTTTATCTCCGCTTTCTTGGCTTTTAAAGCCAAAAAAGCGGAGATAAAGCCCTTGATAATATGCCCCAATGTCTTTTAAATATAAGCACCATGAACACCTGCACTCACGTTCGGGTGGTCCTGTGCATTTGCATTACATTTTTACCATGAATGCCACCATTCGTGGTAAGTTTTGACCGCAAATGGTGTGCAATTCTTGAAAGTGGCTAAATTCTGAACATTTCAGGTAACAAAAGTATCGCAAAATTCCCACAATTATGTGAATTCCACTGGCGTAATTTACATTCCACCCAGACCTAATATTTAACGCTGAGTGTATTTCTATCTTACATATGTTTTTTTTCAATTAGAGCCCAGGCTTCTAGGCGCAGAGCAAACCACTCTCAGACTAGCACTGTGCATTAGTAAATGCAAGCCTAAAAATGTTTTGAGTTCCTTCTGGCGAACCCCCTACACCAGACTCGTTTTTTCCTTGTAAATTAATTACTAGACTGATATGAGTCTGTCTCCTCGCCAGATACACCACTGTCTTACTCTCTTTTCACTTTGTGAATACAAGAGATTAACTTCTCCTTCCTTCTAGGAGGGGTCATGAACAACCACATACTAGGAACACATCCTATGTAACCAATCCCAACTTGACCAGTAACTCTCCACGAAATGAGGATGACTAATATGAGGGAGAGGATTCAGAGTAATTATATTGTTGAGAAGTAATATTGAGTATTGCTTACTCATCATTCTTCCTCATTCTAGTCATAACTAGAGTCAGGGCCGTTTCTGCCATTAGGCAAGACTAGGCGGCTGCCTAGGGCGGCAAAAGGGCTAGGGCGGCAAAAGGGGGAAACATTTTTTTAATTTGAACCTACGAAAGAAAAAAGCCACTTGCTGCTACTGAGTACGTTACCACTTACAAAAATCACTTTCGCGCTGCCGGCCTTCCACCAGATCACACAGAAAGTGCCTCTAGGATTCTTCAGAGCAAGTGGTAGCCATCCGAGCCAGGATCTTCTGCTTAGTGCTTGATCATCATCAGGCTCTCTTTGTGCCTTGTGTGTGAAGATGGAAAAAGGAGGTGATAACAGCCGCAGCAACATGAGGTACTGATGTTTAATCTCAGAGTTATTATGAATCTATTGTCTCTGGACATCGGCCGCTGCCTCTTGCAAGGAAACACAAGTGGCATTTTAAATATTTCTAAATGTACGATTCTGCATCAAACCGAGTGCCCACAGAGCTGGGTGTTGATTTGTTTGTGTCCTGTCACTTACTCTGCGAGGGAGGGGGGGGGTCGCTGAAGCCCTTTAAGCCCTATGGGCGTTGGGCTCCTTACCTAAGAGCTGTCCAGAAGGTCACTTGTGCGCCACACTGACCTGCAGGGGCCTCATGGCGCTCAAACAATCCTCCACTTTGAGGGGGGGGGCGAGCTCTCCCAAGGAAGGGCTGCAACAAAATAAACTAACACATCAGAGGCCCCCAGGACCCTGCCCTGCTCACCTCCCATCCTAATACTTTACACTGCCCCTGGGGGTGCTTTCTCCCACCGGAGTCTAAACTTCCAGTCATAGGCTCAAGATAGCATGACGTAGCATTGAGGGCCCCGGACAGTGGTGAGGGACCCACATTTCACCATCAGACATTCATTTCAGGGGTCACCTGGAGAGGATGTGGCTAAACGACTAGAGCGGCCGATTTTAAAGCTGGGGAACCGGGTTCGAGTATTGGCAGGGATGCGCAACACGGTGTGTTTCTGGGCAAATCACTTAATCTTCCCATGCCTAAAAATTAATGTGTCAGTCTGTAACTCAACTGGTACTACTACTCACGTAGAGCGCCCTGATGCCTTCGGGTGGAGTTTGCGCTATATAAAACTGAAAAAAATACTTGGTAGGCAGGCTGCTTTTGGGGAGCATTGAATCAGATGACGTAAAAGAGCACGACGCAAGAGGCTTTTCTCATCACCATAAATTCATAAACAGCCTCTGAAGACGTATAACCAGTAGGCACATTATACGGCGCTATATATGAAGCTGTGTGTGTTCCGCGATGCGCCGTGTGCCTACCTGAGACAGTGGAGACTGGGAGGATTGTATGAGGCCAGGATTGAGGCCCTCGCCCAGGACCATATATGTAGGACGACGAGGCCGCACAAGGGCGTCACAGGAGGACGTCCTCGAGGGAGCAGAGCAGGAACACGAAACTGAAAGGCAGCACACCACACTCCAACATGCAGCAGTCACGAGTGACGACCCCTCAACGAGGAGTGCAGCAAAGACAGAAGCTGGCAGAGTGCGCCTGCATTAGGGCAGAGGCCTCGTCCTGGGCCGAGGTCTAGAAGACATAAAAAGAAGCCCTTCCAGAATCTGTTCAAGGTCACCTACCAAGGGTCAATGGTCAGCTGCACCTGCGATAGTTCAGGAGCACCTCCTGTAAGGGACGAGGCTCGGGTAGGATTGAGCACACGAGCATTTTTAATGTGTGAATGAATTAATGGATGATTGAGTTGAATGAGTGCAATGTGTCTGTGGGAATAGGTAAAGTTGGAAGAATGAAAGTAAGCTAGAGTGCCTTCATGAGAGGTCGCATAAGACCAGGTTACAATAGTAATTACCGCACTAATACTGTTCTTCCTTCTACCAAATTCACAAACATTTATTTTGCACGAGTGCATGTACGGGAACAATGCAAATGGCCAGAATGCGAGAAGCCGCTGTTTGCGGCATTTGTTTTTTGCACTGATTTTTAGCACACAATATGGCACCAAGTGCCGGTTTTGCAGAATTCCTCCTAATTTTGCAGTTTCCCCAAAAGTTCACAATAATATGCAGATACAAATTTTGCAATTTTTCATAAAGTTAACCCAGTCTTTCCTCAGCTGACAAAATTAACACTACTGAGTTGGGTTATATTACTAATTATCTGCAGTGAGGGGCTGTTGCAAAAAGAGCTCCACAGAAAAAAAACTGTTGAAAGAAGAGGGGGTTTCTTTATAATGTCGCTCTACATCACCAAATGTTTATTTTTTCTTTTGTTAGAGACCCCCAACGCATCTCCTCCTAGAAGTGTCAATTGGTAGGCACTTTATTAGGGCAATAAATGTTTTTTGCTTTTGATTCGGGGGATTGCTGGCAGTAGGCAAAAATAATATTGCATTTCGTATGTGGGCTTTGCATGTGTACATGCGTGCTTGGCGGAAGGTTAAGTTGTTTCTGGTTTTGAAAACGAGTTGCACTTGTCGCCTCGGTGGTATTTAAAGACAAGGCTCTATTGGGCATAGTGTACATAGTTCAGGGAGTGTATAACTACCATAACGGTCTGACCTGGGCCTTTCGTTAAGGTTGTTTGCAGGACTGTTGTGATCGTGTTTCCTGATAGTAAATGAGAGTAACATAGAAGGGTTCAGCAGTAGAGGGTGTGCCTCTCTAGCCTGGATGACAGGGGGGGAAAGTGATGATAATAAAAGGGAGGGGGGGGGCATTTTTCAAATCTCGCCTAGGGCGGCAAAACACCTAGAAACGGCCCTGACTAGAGTGAGGAACACACAAACCATACCGCTTAGAAGGCCTGAAGATATACAAAAACATGATTGTGCCCCTAGTGTAATGTTCTGAACAAGCCATGTAGAATACAGTGATCATGTCGAAGATCTCAGGATCTATACTCCGCCATCTAGGGCTGCCAGTAATCAAAAGAAAAACGTATGCGCAGGGAGGTTCTCTTCAAACGTCCTCCCAAAATGCGGCTTAGGGTTCGCAGATATGCAAAGTAATCATGCAAGCTACTAAAAGCTAAGAGATGAGATAACTGAGCTACTAAATGACATCATAAGAGGCTTCAAAACAATAGCAAGAAAAAGAATCATAACTGTTTCATGAACAAAAGGAGGTTCTTCCAAAATAGCTCAGGCAGTGAGATGTTAAAGAGAACCTGGATTCCCTAAAAGTTACAAAGACAGAAGATAAAAATGTCAGAAGTAGGCAGTGTCTAATTTGTGTCAGTGATAGCACCAGGGAGGGGTACGGGGGGGGCACCAACATTCATTTGTGATGTTCCTTACTTATGTTTCACCACCAGAATTTTTTTGACCTAGAGCAAGAGAGAGGAAGGTAGAAAAGGGAGAAAGGAGGATGAAAAAGGAAAACAATGACAAAGCAGGGATGAAAAAGTACCTGAAAGTGTGAGATAAAGAGGCTGGGTGTGTAGGGTGGTTGATCAAAGAACCATTAGGTAAAATAAGAACTAGGCAGTTTTGATGTTTGGTAACCCTGACATTCATCGGCAACGGGATAGGGTTCTAAGAAATGTTTTAGGTCCCAGCACTTATTTTGCTACAAATTAAGCACTGACAGTAGGAGATCGCCCCCGCCAAGAAGGTATAAAGTAGACCCATCAGAGAATACCATAGGAAGATCAAAGTTTTGGTGAAAGACCGCAGGTGTGTCAGGAATTCTGGAGTTCGTGCTCTCTAGGGATTATGTCCAATGTTGCAGGGACAGGATCACATTTCTTAGATTCCATGATGCAAGCTTCCTATGGTCCGGACTTGGAAACATTAGGAGACAGCCCAGTGGAGACTAACTAGGTGAAGGAGGGTGTAGTCACAGAGTAACACAGATCAGCACTTTCCGGGCAAGTTGGAAAAAGCTAGTACATGCCAGAAGAGCTGGGATACTCTGGAAGGACTCTTCTGGATCAGTGAGAGGTGGGAACATTTAAGCAAGTCACAGCACTACCCTTTAGCTGGCAAAACCTCTCCGGTAACTTAGTTTGCACTATGTGCATTCCCTGCACCATTTTTGCATTATTCCCCTTTGGCTCCCATGGGTGATTGGAGCAGGTCAGAATAACCCGTCTTTCCACAGTTTCACAGCTCACTCCTAAAGCATGTAATAACCTCCCACTACCCATCAAAGCCTCCTCATCACTTCTTGAGTTCTGAAAGAAGCTGAAGATCTGACTTTTCGAACATCCCCACCCTCCCGAGGCAAGGCTAGACTCACCTACTCAGTGGCAAGATACCCTCCCTTGTGATAGAGCGCTTTGAATGTCATTCAACTGCACTACCCATTTTCTTTTCACTGTTTAAGCCAGCTGCATAGTCATAGCACAATAATTTTTTTCTGTTTGACAGTTCTCACTCGGATGGTTAAGAAATGAACTTTGTGTTCTATCTCCCTTCTCTGAAAATAATGCTACATATTTACTATCAATATCTTTGATCTGAATAGGAAACAAAGTATCAATAGCTGCGTTCTCCTAAGGCATTTGAGGACATGATATCGGGAGCACTCAGAGATCTCAATGTTGTGTGTGACTTATCCAGGCACGGGTGGTACAGATAAGAGCGGTGGGGCTGGGGGGAAGTCGACAGATGAAGGGTTAGGGAAAATAAAATGAATAAAACCACTTACCTTGCGCTCGCCAAAATGCCAACTCGATGTTGTGGCAAGCACAAGATATGTGGTTTTATTTATTTTATTTTCCCTATGTTGTCATCTCTTGACTTCCCCCTTGCCCCACTGCCGCCACGCCCCACCACTCTTACCTGTACTGGCTTCGCCTGGACTTATCCACATCTTCACATAAAAAGCAGCTTCGAACCATTCCTTTCAAGTCAATTTCAAGCCACCAAAAGTTGTCTGTAAGATTATTTTTTTGTTGGACCTACGCCAACGAGACCTATATGGTGCAGTTTTCCTGCTTATTATATCCTGAGGAGGAATAATTTTACTCTTCCACACCACAAAGTTTCTATCATATGCAAAGTTGTTACACCACTACCAACAAGCATTTGCAATGCAATAGGTCTCATATTTATGCAAGTTTGAGATATTAACATTGCACATGACAATGTCTTTTATTTTTGTTTTTAAAACATAAATTAAAGGCATTGTCATTTAAAATGCCAATAGCTTAAACGCGCGTAAATGCGAGACCTATTGCATTGCACATGCTTGTTTTTTTTACGCAACAAAATGTAAATACCTGTAAATCAATTGTACAAATTTTTGAAACATCAGCATTTAGAAAAGCACACCTGAAGTGTGATGGAAACAAATATTTAATAGGGCCAAAACAAATGAAGATCCTTTACTTGGGATGAGTAAAAGATAAACATTTGTTGAAACCAGATATTTACACATTATTATGTGAGCTATATAGTTCTATCATTAAAATGCTTCAGTGCAACATTTGCAGCCTTATCAATGGATACATGATGTCTGTAAATGAAAGTGTGCTATATCACATGATGCTTTTAATAACCTATTTTTGATAATGCGCCCCTTGCTCCATACCACACCTTGACCAGTCTGAATGGACTTGTCCTTCATGAAACGCTTGGATTGTTCGCTGTGCCTATGTGTTAATTGGCGCAATATTGTTGGAAGAATCCCCCACCCTGAAAATTGTTTCAGCACCACTGATCTTAAAAGATGCAGTGATCTGGTGGACATGTACACAAGACACTCAACCACAGTCGACTTCCCAAGATCAAATGAGCACTCAGTAGCACATACTGATAAATATGGGTGACTGCTGGGGTGTGACTGCAGAGAGTCCAGGACCTTTACTATGACCTCTTACAGATGACGTTCGATGCTTGTTACCTCGATCCCCACCTCAGGCACTCAGTGCAGTCCTAATGTAATGACTGGTGATTGCCTAATGTATACGTGTCTGATGTGTATGAATCTGCTCTGTGTGTCTGATATTTGTGTATGTGATTTGTGTGTATGTGTGTGTTTATGTGTGTGGGTGTCTGAAGTGTATGGATGTGTTGTTTGTATGTGTGCGTGTGTGTCTGAACTGTATGTTTGGTGTGTGCTTGTGTGTGTGTTTGTTTAGGTATTTGCCTGGATTTTAAGTATGATGTGTATGGATGTGATGTGTGTGCGGGTGTAAAAGTTCCAGTGTACACAAAGAGTCTCTGCATCATCACAAAAACAACAGGTATCAATTTGAACAACTTCCCTAGTAAACTCCCTTACTGTCTGAGATAGTTAGTAAAGCCAAGCGCAATCTCCCACGCAGAGTACTCACCAGGAGATGACTCTTCGTCCGTCTCACCTTGCACTTACAACGGACACCCTGTTTATACAAACCAGGACACCGGCCCCTCCCTGGCCTCGGGAGCAATTCAGCCCCTCGGCACCAACCATCCTCTCTCCCCTGCAACACACCATTATACCGGTTTTGTGACGGAGTGTTGTCTGATCAATTTTAGAGGCATTTTAAGACATCAATTTAAGAGGCATTTTGAGAGCTTTGCAAGCGACATAATGCAACCATTTCAGAGCACACCCTTGGGACCCAAGTGCATACAGCATACCCATGTCTGATACCGAAGTGGCGGCAGAGGGCAAAGGGCAGCAGCCTACTGGGTTTAGACAGAAGCGGCTCAGCAGGAACTACACACAGACTCCCGTGCTGATCTCTGTCAAAAGATGTTCCAAGTATTTTGTGAAGTGAGTGAGCTGCTGCTGTGCAGGTTTGCCTTTGGACATTAATAAACCCTCATATTAGGGTAAAACTTCTGTGTGTGAGTGTGTCTCAGTACCTCCGTAGCGCAAATCTAGCCCCTTACAAAGGAGCGCTGTACTGGGTGCTAGCTGCAATGGGCAAACCTGGGGGATGGTATTGAAGTCAGTAACAGATGTTTAATCTAGGAAGACACAGAAAGATTAGAGTTTGGCAGAAGCAGGACACTAAGCATTTCATATATGCATTTACACACACACACACTGTAAACAAGCGCGCGCGCGCCTAATGCGGCAGAAGGGGGAGGCTCACGCCTCGCGCGGCAGCAGGTGGGAGGAGGGAGGCCTGCACGATTCACTTGCGGCATCGATAATTGCTACCATATGGCGGCACTCGCTCCTGCAAGTGAATCTCCAGACGTGCATGGGTTGCCATTGAAGGCAATGGAACGCGTGCACGTTTTGGGCTGAAAAGCCAAAGCGATCGCAAAAGGTATTTTTGCCTTTGCAGCGCATGTGCGCTGGGTAGGAGATACCTAAAAAGGTCTTTCTTCTGTAATGAATTCTAGTTTCCTTAGCCAAACACTCCGAATACGCTGCATAGGCGAGACCTAAAAAGGTCTCTCTTCTGTAATAAATTCAACTTTCCTTAGCCAACCACACCGAATATACTTTTCTGTAACACTGCATTTTTGTCTTAACTCCCTGCTCCATCCTATTTTGCTATGTCACCATCTACACCACTTTACTTAAGTGCTAATGTGCACTCATCTTGCTCATCCAATGTATTCTTGTGTATCCTAGATAAAAACATGCTACACTTCAGGGGCATATTCTACTTTGTATGAATAATAGCGCTAGGACATACTGTCCTAGCCCAAGCTTTTAGTATTCCACCAGTAGACCGAATTGTAATAGTGGATTACCTGCACACTGCAATAGAGATACTCCACCCCACATAAATTGTCTAAAGTGTTCAATACCCCACAAGCAAGGTAAATCCTCTTGTTCTTCCCCTTTGGTGTCAAACAGCTGGAAGAAGAAACAACAATTTCATATTCTTTATATCTTTATGAATGGACACTGCCTAAACCTTTACCACTCACATCCTTACTCTTCTCTAGGTTAGAATTCATGAATGGGTGGTGCAACACAAATTGCTTCTTTTATAGTACTTTTACATTTGTAAAAGCAGCCACACCTTTCTTTTTTGATTCAAATGTAGAAGTGTTCTTTTACAAAATCCCAACTGATAGTTTTCATTAAAACAAGAAGTGCATTTTTGGGGGACTTTCTCCCCGACCTAAAAAATTAACCCAAGTCATCCTTACTCTGTGGTGCACCTTTACATTTTTTTTAATTTAAATTGGGTTTTACATCAAGACAAATCCAACCAATTGCAGTGCAGTCCCTAATCACGCAGTTGCTAGCAATCGGTCCACCGAACAAGAGTGGCTCCCAGGGCCCTGACTCCCACGCCGCCGACTGTCGTTCCTATGGCTAGATCCGCATCGGGTGTAGCCTCCCAGGTCTGCACTGCTCCAAGGTCATTGATGGCGCACAGTAACAGTCGGGTTACAGGGGGATTATCAGGATAATTATCATGCCTGGTGCAGAGCTCTTCACTGTGCGTCTGACCCAGTCGCCATCTTGGCCACGACCCCTAAATCAAGATAAATAGTGTCAAAAGTGTTCAGTTTGTTTCACTGCAGATCCACAAGTGTGTAAAACACAACAGAGTTTGCACTTCAACATTTACATGACAGGTGGGGCAAGTGTTCTAATTGGATCTGAAGCAGGCCATGTTATACAATGTTCTTTTGTGAATGTGTGTTCCTGTGGACACCTGTATTCAGAGGTATTTCTGTGGATGGATTGTTAACAATATCTAGAATGGGGAATCTACATTCAAAATACCCAACCTACATGTAAAGCACACACTCTTTACAGAAGATACATTCGGCCCGATTTAATGTTTTGTGGAGAGGGTACTTCATCACAATGGCAACAGAGTACCCTCTGCGCCAAACTAAAGGTTCCCTCACTTCATTAACAGTCAGGCAGACCATTAATATGTAGACAGCAGAGACTACTCTATCTCCCGCACTGATATAAACCTCCACAGGCCCATTGGATGGTAGGCCATATGTCTGCCCATCCATACTGATATTATAAAGAGAGAGCCCAAACCTTTGAGGTGGGTAATCTCAATAACCACAGCACCAATCACAACACCCAATACAGCATTGGAAAGGGCAGTTGCAGCAGAAGGACATAGGCTATGCAGATGGCCACCATATTTATTTATTGATTTATTGCAGCGTTTTATATAGCGCAAACTTGACCCAAACTGAATCAGGTATCAGAGCGCTTTACATAGCACCAGTTACGTTACATGAGGACACACATTCATTTTTGTTAGGCACGGGGAGATTAAGTGATTTGCCCAGAATCACAGGATGTTTGGCGTCGTTACCAAGTAGAACCCAGATCCCCAGGTCCGAGGTCGAGCGCCTTAGCCGTTAGGCCATCTCCACTACACATTTAAAAGGTAAAAGAACCGTGCCAGCAAAGTAGTCCCTTGTGGGCGTGTCTGCGTTGTCCTGTGGGCGTGGGCTGGGGACGGGACTAATGCTGGGGGCGTGTGGTACGGCCATCACATCGTGGGCTGTGGGCGTGTGCTGTCAGTGTGACAAATGCTGGGGGGTGTGACAAACGCTGGGGGCGTGTGTCTGCCCTTCATGCCATGTGAGTCGTACATACAAGCGCCAATTACGTTGCTGCACAGCATCTAGAAGCAAGCTGGGGTCGTGACATGCTGGGGGCGTGAGAAACGCTGGGGGGGGGTGTCTGGCCTTCATGCCATGTGAACACAATTGCGCCGCATCAAGGGGCACGCTGGGGGCGTGAGAAACGCTGGGGGCGTGTGCTATGTTCCGCCCTTCATGCCATGTGGGTCGTACATTAATAAGAAGATCGTCTGCTGTGGCTGTGTGCTGGGGGCGTGACAAACGTGTTCACCTGGAGGCCTGGTAAGTAATGTTACTGCAGCCTCTCCTGCGCGCTGTTACTGAACTCTCTCATTCAACAAAATTACACGCGCCTGCTACCATCAACCAGGGCTCTAGCCGGGCTCAGGCGGCGGATCAGTACACTAATTACACGCGTCTAATAACATCAACCAGGGCTGCAGCTGAGCCTCAAGCGGGGGAACACGCGCCTGCTAACATCAAACAGGCCTGCATCTGGGCCTCAAGCGGGGCAACACGCAAATGAGCGTGTCTGCGGGGACAATTACGGCAGCCTCTCCTACTCGCTGTCACTCAACTCTCTCATTAAACGGATTTACCCGCGGCTGATAACTCTCTCATTCAACGACATTACACGCGTCTGCTATCATCAACCAGGGCTGTAGCTGGGCTCAGGCGGCGGATCACTACACCAATTACATGCACCTGCTAACATCAACCAGGGCTGCAGCTGGGCCTTCTCCGTCCCTATTCTAATGAAACAAATAATGTTGTCTACCGCGAGATTTTAAAATAAATTGCCCTTGCCAAATACACACATTACACACATTCTATTTCATACCCGGACACCGTCGGGACGGGCTGCTAGTCTGATATAGAGTAAGCAAATACATGGTCAGTTTTCATTGTCCGCCACTGCCCTGGTAGTTAGGGGTAGTGGAACCTGAAAACACCTCCCTCATCATGGGAGAAAACTCGCAAGAGGGGCATTGTGTTTTTTTCCTTTTCCAAAACAAAATGCCACTTCAGGTTTTTCTTTTGTAAAAAAAAAAAAACATTGGAAGTTTGCCATGCGGCTCTATTATTCGTTAAACTTAAAATGCTTTCATGGTGGTTCCTGAAAACGTTAGAGATGTTCATTGGCCCCGCAGACATCTCAAAATTTGGCAGGAAGGGACTCCGTCAGGGCAAAACGTTCTTTACTCCATCACCCTAACAGAGTAAAACTCTATCCGCCATACTTAAAATCAGCCCATAAGTCATTAATATGTTTTGAAAGATGTATGTCTGTTAATCGCAACACAAAGTTAAGGGGCATAGCATGCATCCATAGCTGCAGCAGCAGCAATCTTAAACACATTTTCTCCTGCCACCCTTTCCATGTTCAACATGCGCCTATATATCCTCAAGTCATCCAAATCTAGAGGCTGTAGCAATACCCTCTTCTTTTCAGATGGCATCCAGTCATCTTCAAAAGTCAATAAATAGAGAGGGAGGAGCCAAGATGGTGACCGAGACGGCGGCGTAAACGCTAGACTCCGTGAGCCTTCTCACAGCGCGCATATATCCTGGCACTTATCCTGAGCTGTAACGGCATATTTATGTAGGCGAAGGATAACTTTCACTTACCGTTTGCTCCTGAGGCTTCTGCTTGCTGCAGACCCGTTGAAATGTCCCCGAATGTTTTGCGGCCTTCACGGAGCTGGGACCGGGGTCTCGCGTGCGGAGAGTGGCCGGCCGCGACTGCAACAACAGCAGCCTCTGGTGATGGTGAGGAGTCGGCCGGAGGGAACTGAAGACCTGGTGGCCGATGGCAACAGTGTTGACCCAGCCCAACTAGCGGAGAACCATGTGGGGAGTGCGATACAGCTGGGTCGAGGGGAGTGCATGATACTTGGCCCCCCATTCCGGTGTTGTATCCGGGCACATTACCGACTTTTCCCGGAGTCAGCGTGCGGGCCCCAGGGAGAGGCGGAGTTTTTAGCCTTTTGGTGACTCTCTGCTGAGAAACCTGCCTTGACTTTTGAGATCCCCGTTGTGAATCCTGTACCTCACTGGTGTGAGGCCCGGTCCCGAGGTGAGGTGGAGAAGGACGAGACCGGATCAGCTAAGATGGCGGATAGCACACCTCATCAGGACAGAGAAGCCGTTGTGCGAGAGAGTCCTGGGGTCTGGTGACACGAGAAAGAGCCCACGTCCAGAGATATATTGGCTGCGTTAACAACTCTGCATATGACTCTGATCCGGGACGCCCGGGATCTGGGAAGGAGGATGGCCGCCATTGTTGTCCCGCCGCTCCACATAGGCATGGTTGAATCACAAGGAAGCGCCGCTGTGCTCGCCTCTGCATCAGTGATGAATGTTCCGGCTGCGCCTACGTTCGTGGAGACGCCAATAGACCAGGTCTGTGATACCGCTTTGGACTGCTCTGTTGTATATGTGAGTGACTCGTCGGGGCCCTTATCTGTACGGCGGCTGAAGAAACAACATCGATCCATGGTTTGGGCTGCCCCGGCGGCGTTTCAACGAGTACCGGATTGTGTGACCTTCTCTTCCTGGCTGGTGAAACTGTGTTCGGACTGGGGGATGTTTCCGGTATCGATACTGACACGGACGGATTTCCGCCCTACGTCTTCGGCTGGGTTTTGGGGGCTACAGTCCCATGGAGTATTGGCGCTGCCCGGTCCGCCCGGATCGGTTGGACCCACCACACTGCTTTGTATGCCGACTGATGGGTGGCCGTATGTGGGTACTATTGATAGGGAAGGCCAGGGGTGAGAACGTCTAGAACATAGTGGAACACGTTGTTGGCTGACGGTGATTAGTGGGTCACTCAACGGGGATGTTATTGATTGAATTGATAATTATTGCTTACTGTGGCTATTTTGACCTTGCTTTTCCGATGTTTTATTGTGCGCGATGGGTGGGGGGGGGGCGGGTAGTTTGATCGATGGCCCTTCTCCATATTTTTTCCCTTTTTTTTCTTTTCTATTATTCTATATTTCGGGTCTCTCATTTAGGGAAATAGGCACGCTGCTGGGGGGGGTAGGCCGTAGCCTTCTGCAGGGGTGCAGGGTGGGGGGTAGGGGGAAGGGGGTTGTTTATTTGTTCTTTCTTTGTCTCTATGGCCCTTTGTCTTTTCTTTTTCTCGGTGTCGTCGTCTTTCATGTTTCCTACAGTCTGTTTTGTTTTTAAGGGCTGGGGTGCGGTTCGACATGACATGTATGTGTTGTTTACATTTATCCTGACTCGTATGCCTTGCCCCCACGTCTTTAAGTGTATTTGCACTCTTCGCGGATTTCTGTTTCATGTTGCTATTGTAGGACCATGTATGACCGTATGGCAATTATTCAGATATTTTTTCTGTTTTATTTTTCTTCACTGTAAAATGAACCTTCTTGAATCCTGATTATCACGCTGTACGCTCAAATACGAGTTATATCCTGGATACTTACCTGACCCCGAATTACGGGCTGCTGTATCTTTCTATATTGCTTTGCTGAACTTCCGCATTGCCTAGCGGCCGGCCGGGATGGTTGTAGGCCCATGCTTGTATTTATGTGAAGTGATAATAAAGGTTTTCAAAGAAAAAAAAAGTCAATAAATAATTTAAGAAATTCTCTCCATTCCTCCCGTGGTGCAGTAGCTCCCCTGCAGTGGGAAGGAGCAATGTTTGAAGAATTAGAGACATACATTGCATGCTGTCAGCTTTCCTGCTCATGACCTATGCTCAATAAATAGTGCTCAATGTGAAAGCTAGTATAAAATTGTAAATTGATACTTGTATAGCGCACTACTCACCCGCAAGGGTCTCAAGGCGCTTGTACGAATACCGCTGTGGAACCCATCCTGGCTTTCCCTGTGAGGTGTCCACTCCTGGGCACCCCCAAGGTGGAGGCCAGGCATCCTTAGCAATCTGGGGGCTGTTGTGGAGATTAAGCAAGCTATTGCCCAGAGTTGCAGAGTGGGACTCCATGATTGGAATAGGCACCGAGGTGAGAATTATCAGGTCCGTGGAATTTTTTAGCCCAAGACCCGCCGAGGCAGGGAATTGAACTCTGGTCCCGGGCTAGAGCTCTACATCAGGGTTTGCCGCTCTAACCATTGAGCCACACTTCTCACAGTATGGTTCCACAGATAGGGTTCACTACACACTGTGGTGGCATTGGGAAACTGGACTTTGGTAACTGGGGATTTGACCTTGGAGAAGCATAATTTAGACTACAACCTCTATACCTTATTACTATGTTATGGTATATAATCCATGTGATCAATCTGCTTTAACTCAATAAATTGTGTGTTTCACATTTGTGCATTACAATAGATTATCTGTAGTGCACATATAGAAATCAAACGGTAGTGCATTTGACGAAATAAATAACATATGAATTTACATTTATTGAATATTCACATTATAATGATGATAGCTTGATGTAGGGCAAAAACATTTGTAATGGGGTTCCATTTTGATTCTCGAACTAACTTAGCTTGACATAAGGCCTTAGCCAAACGTTACACATCTTTAAACTGTCAGTAGGCTGCTGGTTCATTTTTTTTTTTTTTACACGTGTATTATCAAGTCTCTCGTTAGCCAGAGAGAGGCTCATTATTCTGTACTAGACCTATAGTAAAGCTTGAAGATGAGAAGTTGCAGCAAGGACAGAGAAATTATGACGAGAGTCGTCCGTTGACCTGGTGTACCGGAAGGAAGCAACACTCAAGGACAAGCAGATGCGTGACTAACTGTGTTGGGATGGGAATTTAGGGCATTGTCGGATCCTGGCGAATGCCGCCACGGGATTGGTTCTGAACTGTGGGCGCGAGATACGAATGTCCTTTGACTCTCAATTGTATTTTTAATCAGTGTTCCATAGTAGTTAGAACAGAGACCCTCTCCCAACTTCGAAGAGAGCAGACATCTCTCTAATCCTTTGATCTTCCTGTGTGCAATGCTTCATGCTAAACAGTCTTTCTCTTCTTCATGAACTTCTGCGGAGTTTGACATGATGCTGACACTTTTCTCATTTCACCTTTAGGAATCACCCCTTTACTTTAATTTCTTAATTTAGTTAGAGATAGTTTCTTTGTGAAACATATGTTTTGGATAAGTTGAATTATTTGTATTTTGGCTGTTTGCATTCTGTACTTTATAATACTGAAATTTAGAGCTTTTGTATGTCTTAATATTTTTCCTGTAATAATACATATGATTGACTTTTGCCAATAAGTTTATTTTGTTATGATTTACTAATTGAAAAATAAACCTTTAAGGTTTCATTTCAGTCTCTCTGTCATTTTTGGGGAACTCTATTTAGATAACTTAAATGAAAGTGGGTTCTGAATGCCAGCTCTCCCTCAATTATTAAAGTCGACTACCAAAGTTCCAAACGACCAGTGGAGGATTCTTTTTGATGAATATACCAAGAATTTAAGGTTTAAATACCTCCACTCCATCAGCCAGTAGCTTACATATGTATTCTATATATGTATGCATCCTACGTTAATTTTGGATTTGGAGAATGGCTTTTGAGTTGCTCCAGTCAGACACAGATTTATAATGTGTACTGATATAAGCAGTGCTTGGTTACACTTCAAAGTGCACACCTGTAAGTATTAAGATGAACAACTGCTATAATAATAAAGCAAAGGGGGAAAAAGACTTTACAACATGGCTTCAAGCAGCCGCTACATGTCATCGCAGGCTCCACACCTTGCCTTAACCAAGCATATGACTGAACCACACATATGCGTGGTTAAGGCAGTCGGCGCTCTAGCTGTCCAAGCAGATGGGGAGAGGAACCGGAAAGGGGGACGTGACGGGGTAAGTTGGGCTGGGGCTGCGGGAGCAGGTTTTAAGAGAGGGGCTGGTTTTAGGGCTCAGGGCGGGTGGGCAGTGGGGTTAGGTTTTAAGTGAAGGGGCAATCGATTTTAAGGCTCAGGGCTGTGGGCTGGGGTTGGGTTGAGTTCTAAGGTAGTGGCCAGAGTTTTAGCGTTCAGGTAGGGGGGCAGAAGGGGCAGTTTCCAGGGCAGAGGGGCAGTTTATAGGGATCATGGCAGGGGGGGTTTTCAGGTTAGGTGATAAGTAGGGGGCAGACTTTTAGGGCTTAGGGCAGCGTGGGGAAGGGGCAGAAGCAGGTTTTAGAGCATGGAGTGTCAGGATAGTTTAAGGTTTGAGGGGTGGGGTCCTTTTTAGGGCTCGGGGGGGGGTTCAGATTATAGGGCAGGGGCCAGGATTTTAGGACTCAGGGTGGAAGGAAAGGGGAGTGAATTTTACCACACTTCCCTTTACCAAACATGCCTTTCACACAAAATTGCGTGGTAAAGGCATGTGTGGTAAAGGCATGCATGGTAAAGGAATGCGTTGTTGAGATGCATTTATTGTTGGGAATGCGTGGTAGAGACACGCATGTTTCACCATGTGTGCCTCTGTCATAAAAGGTGGACTCAGGGCTACTTCTCTGAGTGACAAAAGTTTCATTGTTTGTGCAAAGTTTCTTCTTTAACAAAACAATCTCATTGTAATTGTCCTTGCACTCAGCCAACCTGTCTTTGCTTTCTTCTACTAAGTGACCAGTGGTTACTTGCTGTTGATGTTGTTGAGGCTCGGCTGGGCAGTGTGTGCACTCCTGCTAGTCTACAATAAACATCATTTTCACCACATAACTGTATGCAGCTTTCGTCGTTTTGGTCCTGGTGTCTGGTCTGGCCCAGAAGACTAGTGTTATAATTGTGCTTTGGTACATTCCATTGTCTCCTTCACGTCCTTCCTAGTTGTTATGTACTTTTAGTGTTGATCCTGTAAATTCCACAGCTGACACCAGTTGACAGGAATCTGTAGGGGTGAAGAGACAGATTACAAGCTAATCTTACATTTCCAGTGTTATAGCCTTTCTTTGCAACACATGCAATGATTTTTGCCGTGTGGGGATGGTCCATCACCACCCCAACTCCTTCTCCAGTGTCTGCTCTATTTTTCTATATACCAGCAAGCATGGTGTAAGACCATTACTTTCATACTTTTGCCACTGTTGATACAATGCAAAAGTTGGATCTGAGCTTATGATCTCCTTGTATTATCTTTGGGCTCTTATTTTTCCCAGTATCATCAACCTACAAGGGCTATTTCTCCTATTTTTGGACAGCCCCTGTGTGATGGTTTTTCTACATTATTTGCTGTGCCAGAGACATTGAAGAGAAAGGCGGGGCCGGCATCGGCCCTGCCGCAAGTAGGGCAGGCGCACCGGCCCCCACCCGCTCTCTGTGGTGGGACGCGCCCCATCGCGTCACCATGACGCGGCGGGCACGCCTCAACCGTGATTGGACCCCGGGTCCCCTAGTGACCAGGAAGTGATCGACACTAAGTTTTTGGGATATTCCGTATCAGGGGGGTAAGCAGGCTAGAGCATATCCCAGATAATAGTGGCCAGATGTAGATGGTGTGCGGACTTAATGAGATGCTCATGGGAGATATTGGGGCCTGTGGTTTCCTGGGTAGCCTTCCAATTGCACCAACAAGGAGTGTCAGTGTATGGGGTGACGTATCGTAGCGGGCCTAGCGTGATTACATCAATTGAGCCCATTTTTTGGTGGCCCCATGACGGTATGCCCACTTTTCCTGAGTCAGACAATCTTACCATCTTTATCCCGCACATCCGGTTGCAGAGATTCCAGAGATACTAATGGGAGGAGCGAGTCTGTGAGCACATTGAGCCACTTGTAAAAAATAACTAGTAAAAACTGGTGTGGCTATCTGGGGTCTTACACTTATAGTATATATCCCATGGGGGAACTCGGGGGGAGTCGTGCTTCTTAAAAGACGGCATCCATGTGTCAACATCAGGGAAAGAAAGCGTCGCAGAGATTCTTCCTGCCTAGTTAGTGGTGTATAGGGACAGAGCATGACCTTTCAGTGTAGGAGGGGGGCAGATAGTCAGTTAACTACGCTGGCCTGTGGCGGTAAGGTCATGATTGGTGAGTAGAAATTTTAAGGTCCTTAGAGGGCCACCATTATTGAATGGGGTCACCCAAGGGGAGGGACAAGTGGTCTCTCCTAGAACTCCAGGGGCAGTTACAGCCTGTTGGCTACATGGGTGCGGGGGAGGGGGGAGTCACACTTCCTCTAGGCTGGTTGGCCACCCTTCACGTGCACAATGACGCCAGTAAACAGCGCAGAGATGCAAGGGCCCCCTTTAATGGAGTTAATAGCGCATACGGGGGCAACCGGGGGGGAATTACTCTCACGGTAAACGGGCCCTCTGCGCATGCACACTTCGACGGAAGGGCATGGTTAATAGGGCGTACGGGGGTAACCGGAGGGGGAAGTTCCCTCACGGTAAACGGGCCCTCTGTGCAAGCACACCCCGACAGGAGGGCGTGGTTTAATTGATAAGGATCTGACACCAGTTAGTGACTTTGCCGTAGGCCCAAATAGGATACGCAGAAAAGTAATTATTGTGTAAATTTGATTGATACGTTAAATTCGGATAGGAAATACCTTGTTCTAGAATTATGTTAAGGTTAGCCATCTGATATCTGTATTTATCAATTGTACTCAAATGTCTTGGAACGTTTTCTGCGTAATTGTATAAATATTGTTTATTTCAATTTTTGATTTAATTTTATGTTTTAATAAATACGGCCGGGGGTTGTACGACCCCCGCCTCCAAAGAAATCCCTCTCATGTCCTTTTAATAATGTTTGGTAACGGAAGGGGGGGGTCCTCCGGCAGTTCCTGGCCACAGAGAAAGGCGGGCCGGCATCGGCCCCGCCGCAAGTATGGCAGGTGCACCGGCCCCCACCCGCACTCTGTGGTGGGAGGCGCCTCATCGCGTCAGCATGATGCGGCAGGCGCGCCTGATTGGACACCGGGTCTCCTAGTGACCCGGAAGTGATCAAATCACTTCCGGGTCACTATGGAACAAAGTCCAGGCTGGTTAGATCCGGCCTGGCAAGTGAGGGGTTAAAAGGCCAGAGAGCGCGGGAGTCTGCCTCTTTGACTCCACGCTCCTCGGCCTGCCCCTCCTGCCTCTAGGAGGCTGTAATTCTTTTTCCCCACCCACCATCCCCTGAAGCAGATGATTGGTATTGTGTTTTATGAAGGTTTTTACAGGTTTGTTCCAAATGTATATAGATGACAGGTGTGTCGTACTATTATGTTTTGCTCCTTAGAACTTTATCCTGTTTACAGGTCATCAATCGTCGTATTTATTGCTATTCCTAGGTCAGGTGGTAAGGTCATGATTGGTGAGCAGTAATTTCAAGGTCCTTAGAGGGTGTCGCCATTCTTGAATGGGGTCGCCTAAGGGGAGGGACAAGTGGTCTCTACTAGAACTCCAGGGGCAGCTACAGCCTGTTGGCTACATGGGTGTGGGGGAGGAGGGAGTCACGCTTCCTCTAGGCTGGTTGACCTCACCGCACGTGCACAATGATGCCAGTAAACAGCGCAGAGATGCAAGGGCCCCCTTTAATAGAGTTAATAGAGCGTACGGGGGTAACCGGGGGGAAGTACCCTCACGGTAAATGGGCCCTCTGCGCATGCGCACTTTGACAGAAGGCCGTGGTTAATAGGGTGTACGGGGGTAACTGGGGGGAAGTACCCTCACGGTAAACGCACCCTCTGCGCATGCGCACTCCGACAGGAGGGCGTGGTTTAAGTGATAAGGATCTGACACCAGTTAGTGACCTTGCCGTAGGCCCAAATAGGATACGCAGAAAAGTAATTATTGTATAAATATGATTGATACGTTAGATTCAGATAGGAAATACCCTATACTAGAATTATGTTAAGGTTAGTCATCTGATATCTGTATATATCAATTGTAATAACATGGTACAACATTTATATAATTATGGCAGCTGTTATTATGTCCTTTTTTGAATGACATGGGTAAACCCAATCTGCCATGGAAACAATGGATAGACCTTTTAGAATCTTATCTCGTAGCTATTGGTAGGGAAAAGTTCTCCTGTTACTTAAGTACCACACCTTACTCCACAATTTAGGTGTTGAGAGTCAAAAAATGCATGACCACAAATCTGTGACTTCTCAAGAATATATAGATAGTGATGAAAATGTTTATCAAATTGTAATTAACAAATTGGAAAAACACTTTGGTAAAAAGATGAATATGTTATAAGGACACAAGTTTTTCTCTAGGGTACAAGGGAAGAATGTAAAGGTGAAATCATGCATTGCTGCCCTGAAATGTTTAGCAAACACATGCAAGTTTGAATCTTTAAAGGATTCCCACATTAGGGACCAATTGGTAAGGTGTATCAATAGCTCCAAGATCCTAGAACGACTTTTAGTGGTTAATACAGATCTCAAAGGAGCTATTGATATTCCTGTAGGCATAGAACACACTGCGGACTGCATGAAAGAAATGAAAGAATGGGGTGACAATTAGGGGTGGGAGTAGTACTTCGCTCCGCCCACGGAGTGTGCGTAGTGTTGCCTACTTCGCGATTCGCAAAGTAGGCGTAGTAGGCAACACTACGCACACACCATGGCGGAGCAAAGTTGCCTGCCAGCCGCCTCCCTCCCGCCCTCCTCTAAATGCCCTTTATATAATTTTAAAACATCCTAAAACTAATAAAAGACTTACCTGCGATGCGGCATCCCGGGGCTCATTCTTCCTGGTATCTCTGCTGACTTCTTCCTCACAAATGCGCATGCATGCGTAGTGGGGCTACACGAAGTGTGGGGGTGCGAGTAGATGCCCCCCAACTTCATGGTGCTTCGGGAAGCCCCACTACGCCCACTACGCCCAGGGTTAGTGACAATCACACGGAGATTAATGTTATAAGTAAACAAATAGCAAGGAAGGAAAACAAAAATAGGTACATGAATCAGGCACCGTTTGCTAGTAAGCTCAAGTGCTATAGGTTTGGTAGTCCGAATCATCTAGCAAACAATAGGGCAGATTTACAAGCCCCTGCGCCACCAGTACATCACTTGTTGTGATGTACTGGTGGCGTATTTTACTGCTCCATGTATGCATGGCTTTTCCTGTCCTTGTAAATACGGCCCCTTTACACACAACACTTTGCGTGGAAGGGGCGTTCCATTGGTGTAGCTGTGGGTGTTCCTACGCAATACCCATGGAACCAGACACATTTCCAGACTTACAAGGATTCGTAAATCTGGAAATCTGTGTAAATGCTACGCCTCCCTAGGGGAGTTGTAGGGAGGCTCAACAAGGAGAAATGATTTCATTTCGCCTAGTTTTTTCCTGCATTCTACAGCACGCATTGAAAGAGGAAAATGCCTGTAGTGATTATTTTTGTCCAGGAATGTGCCCCTCCCTGCACAAACACAATCTCCCTATGACCCAGGCATCCTTGCACCATGGTGCAAGGGTGCCTGTGCCGGCGCATGGCAGCTGTTAGTCTGCCAGCGCAGGGGAGAGCACAGGAATGCAACATATTGTTGTAAATATGTCACATTCCTGTGCTTTGGAAGTGCTGCACCGTGGCACAGCCAAAGGGCCTTCTTTGCCGTGATGTGGCACTTCCTCGTAAATCTGCCCCAATTTTTCTTGTCAGGCCAGAGTGGTAGTATGCCACAAGTGTGGTAAGAAGGGTCATTGGCAAGGGTGTGCAATGAGCAGAGTTCCAAACCTTTATTGGCTATTCAATAGGAAACTCCTCTAGAAACTAAAATTGTATTCCAATAACAAAATAGTAGTGAAATAACAGGTTTTCCTTCTTTTGACGTCACTTTTGACAAGAAAATGGTTAAAGTCTTAGCAGATTCTTGTTACCTCTATAGTATGGTAAATGTGAACCTTTTTTCTAGATTATTTCCTGATTTGCAGAAGAGTTTGCAAACTACAGACATGAAACCAGGTGGTTACAATGGTGACCCTATACCTCTATTGGGTATGACAACCATGGAAATTGGTTTTAAAGGGAGAAATACTGTGGGTAAAATCTACGTCACAGAGAAAGGTTCAAACTAACCAGGTTGGAGACATCAAACGGAGCTTGGCATCAAATTATACCCTAACAGTCCCAATCAAGTTATTTTGGTGGATCCGTCAGTGGGTGGGGTGTGGGGCGGGAGTCTGCAGTGACTTTCCTGGTGTTTCACAGACAAGCTTGCTAAAGAATTACCAGCATTGGATTAAACCCAAATCCAAAGCAAGGCCTGTTGCACATAAAGTTATACCTATTCCTCATAGGATGCATGCCCCATTGAGAGCTAAATTAGACAGATTATTGGCTTTGGGAGTGGTTGACCCCAATAGTTCTTGCAGCCAAGGCATCCAACAGTGATATACAGCTTTGCATAGATCTTAGAGATCTATACTATAACATTTGGGTGGATAGGCATCCCCCGTATATTCATGAAATACTTAATTAAAGGTGCTAGTTGTTTTGGTGTTCTGGACCTCTCCTCTGCTTACCACAAGGTAGAGCTACATCCAGATTCACGCCTCCTCACCTCTTTTGTCACTCCACTAGCTGCATTCCAGTGCTTATGCATTCCTTTTAATTTGGCATCCACGGCAGTCGCCTTTCAAAGGATTATGCAACAAGTTTTGAGAGACATCCCTGGAACATTATGTTTCCAAGATGGATATCCTCATCTATGGCAAGGATATGGAGTAACACAACATAATGTTCATGAGGGTTTCAACAAGTCTACGAGAGGCAGGGCTCACTTTGAAGAAGAAAAAATGTTGCATAGGTGTGGGGTCTGTGGAATACTTGGGGCACACTATTTCTCTAGACGGTATTAAACCCAAGTTCAGGATATGGCAGCCCCAACCAATTTTGAGGATCTGAAATCCTATTTGGGACTGTCAGAGTACTATTATAAGTTTGTACGGAACTATGCTAGTATTGTGGAACCTTTACGTGGCCTAATAATTGGAGCAAGGAGTGTCAGGATGCATTTCATTCTGTGAAGGTAGGTATTGTAGCATCTCTATCCTTGGGCAGATTAGATCCCACCAAATCCACTGTTCTGAGCACAGATGATAGGTACAAGGGTCTGGGTGCTAGTTTGCTACCATAGTTGAGACCCAAGTGGATGATTGTATGCAGTGCAGAAAGAGTGACAAAACCCACCAAGCTAGGAAGTCTCCCCTTTCTTCTGTGTAGGTCCCGGATAGCCCGTGGGATAAATTAGCACTTGACACAATTGCCCCCTAAACCTTAAGATGTTGAATAAGCATTACATTCTGGTGTTGGTCGAATTTCGCACTCTCTGGGTGGTGTTTAAATCTGTTCATTAAAGCAATACTAACTGTCTCATTAAGTACCTTGAAAGGGTGTTTTTGAGGAAGGTATACCAGACATTTTGGTGATGGACAACGGTGTTCAATTCACATCTGACTCTATTAAAGAGTTTTTATCTAATAATAATATCACACACCACAAAACTGTGTTGTACTGCCCCCATGCAAATGGTTTAGTAGAAAGGATGAATCGCATGATTAAAGAATGTTTACAAAGGGGGGAATCTTTGGGTACCCCCGCTGTAGCTGTTTTGCATGACATCTTTTGGACATATTGCACCACATCTAAGTGTGTTACGGACCTTTGATCCTTTTACATCTTTAAAAGGTAGAGTTGCCAAGACAAATTTATCGGCTTCCTGGATAAGAAAAAGAATGTATGTGCTGTAAACAGGATGGATATCTCAAGGAGAGTTGCAACATACCAAGGTAAGTACAAGAGCAGATATGACTGGACAAAGTTTGTCCAGGTGGGTGATTGGGTCTGCATAGACTTGCCTAAACCATGGAGGAGAAATGCTTCCAGGTTTTCTGAACCCCTCAAAATAGCCAGGGTGGGAAGAAATGTGGTTCATCTTGATAAATACTCTATCCACTGCTCAGGTCTTCACAGGACGAGAGATTTATGAGCAGTACGTGGTGGGCAGATGCACAAGACAAGGCTGTTCTACATCCCCCTGCTGTTTGCACTGGCAGTTGAACACAAGTCACACTACTCCAGGCAATCGGACAGGGATAGGCGAGCCCAAAAGGCACATCCAAAGATATAGTCTTGCTGTATGCTGATGATATCCTGTTATATCTGCGGGACACAGAGATCAACGTCAGAGAGGTAATAAGAGAATTAGGAGCCTTTGGTGGTATGTCAGAACTGAAGGTGAACTGGGAGAAACTAACATTTTTCCACTGAGATCGAAGGAGCCCCAGGACTGGGACAACACCTGAGGTTCACTTCCCACATAGAGTACCACCACCATCAGATACTTGGGGGTTAAATTCTACCAATCAGACGCTGACACTAATAGAGGGAAAGGTAGACAGAGCAGTCTGCTCCCTCCACTCCAAAATCACTTTTACAAGCACCCTCCCTCTCACAGTGCCAGAAAGAGTTTAATTAAAATTGTCATGTTACCTTGTCTCCTCTATTATTACTCAAATGTCCTTGCATATTACCCTTGCAACATTTCAAGGAACTAGATGATTTGCTACTAGACACCATTTGAAATGTATTTATTTAATTTATTTATTTATAAGTTTTTATATAGTAGTAGCTAGACCCGGGGGTATCAGAGCGCTTTAAACAATCAAGAGCCAGGCTATAATCCAGTCACTTCATAAATGACGCACAACAAACAAAGGATCATGTACAAACAAACAGTAAATACACATGGAAATATTTGGCAAAGCGGGTGGAATACAATATGTACACGGACAGCAGCTAGGCCCTGAGGGCAGTTACTGTTAACAGCTAGGTTGCCAATTTGAGTCCCGTGAGAGTACTACCCTCAAGGTAGACGGGGGCAAAAACAGAAATAAACAGCCAGCTGTTTAGCGGGTTAAAGGGAGACTAATATAACTGAGGTCAAGAAATTGCTCAAGTGTTCCAGTATTTGTTGAGGAGATGGTGTTTTAGGTCTCTTTTGAAGTCAGTAAAGAAGGGTTTGCATCATAAGTCCCTCAGGAGAGAGTTCCATATGCTGGTGGCGTTACCCGAGAACGAGCGAGACTGGGTAGATTTATTTTTTAGTTTGGGTGGGACGAGAAGAAGTATGTTGGAGCTTCTCAGTGATCTGGTCCTTCCTGCTTTAATGAGTAGGTTATCTAAGTATTCTGGGGTGTTTGAGTGGTTGGTGTTGTGGGTGATACAGGCAGTCTTGAAATTGCATCTTCCTTCTATAGGAAGCCTTTTGAGGGTCTTGAGTGCAGGCGTGATGTGATCATAGCATTTGATATCTGTAATGAGCCTGGCTGCCATGTTTAGAACTGACCTGAGGGAGCAAGGTGCGATTTCGGGATCCCTGTGAAGATGGCATTCCCGTAGTCAAGTTTGGAGAGGGCCAGAGATTGAACGACCCTTTGGAAATCATACGAGGGATTGAATTGTTTGATTTTTTTTGAGGAGTTTTAGTGTGTAAATCGCTCCTTTGGCTTAGTTTTTGATTTGCTTCTCATTGACAAATCATTATCCAGGGCAAATCCTAGGGATTTATCCAAATTTGATAGAATGAGAGTACAGTTTAGAGCCTTCAGGTAAGTGATCCAGTTGTTGATAGGGAGGTAGTTACTTTTGGGGGAGAACAAAATAATTTTTGTTTTGGTGGGGTTTAATTTATTAAAAGTAATTATTTTCTTTATGCTGGTCAGCAAAGGAAAAACATAGATTTACACAGCCTAGACAACTTTTGTTGCATATCACTTCACATTACAATTGCATTACATTGTGAACATATACACCTTCATAATTGTTAGCATTTTAGTCACACAACAACAGCTGTACTGCACTGTACCTTATATATGTAGTGTTCACTATCTGTACCAGTAATTCGCCGTCTACAACCCTTCTCCATGATATTTAATGTTTACAGGAGCCCCTCTAGCTTGGGAAGTTATTGATGTATGATGTTACATATTCAGTCGTTCGTTTGTATAGAACTGAGATATTGTATAAATGGTTCCCAAAAATCTCTAGGTCTAGAGGCCTGCTGTAGCTCTTCTGCATATGAATGTAACGTCTCTGTACAAAAAGTCATGTCTGTGACCCAGTCTTTGTAGCGTGGTGGGCGCCTACAACCCCAGCGATGACCTATTCGACGTTTGGCCACCAACAAAGCTACCGCCAAGACCTTACGTCTCTTGATAGGTCCCGTCTCAGATGTGCCAGGTCAGCTGTGAAGGAGTCAATTTTACGCTCCCATACGGTGGAGTATCTGAGTGAGAGTGTAATTGATGTAACCTGCATAGTTGGTGGGGGTTCTGCGCCTGTGAGTGCTGAGGTTGTTAAACTATTAGGGTGATCCATAATGTTGGGGCAGGAATTTCGAGTTCTGCCCTGGGCCTCAACAGGCTTATTATAGTGTGATTGTGTGCAGGTGTAGACGTATGGGAGGACTTTGTGGTGGGCAATTTACTGTTTTGAGAGTTAGAGGGGGTGACCACGCTGTTGTTTGAGTCTGGGGGTGATCCAGCTTTGGATATGTTGGTAATGTGAGGGTGCGTGGTCAGACCTGTGTATAGGGCAACAGAGATCTTTAAGCTACACGGAGGACAGTGTCTTTGGGTTTGGCAATGTCGATCATGCTCCATGAGTTTGGGCCACATCTGGTCAAGACAGGGTCCAGTGGCTTGTGTAGGTACATTTCTATGTGAGTTCCTTGACTGAGTTTTTCGAAATCATTAATTCAGGTACGAATTGTGAATATTATTCAAACATAGCATAGGCATATTTGCATTGGGATAACTTTAGTTTCTAGCAACAAGGACACTAAGACGGTTCACATAAAAGCCAGGACTATAATTGTCGATGAAGAGGCACGATTGCAAGATGGCCACTCCTTTTGGGTAAGACACAATAGTCTTACCTTTCTGAAATGAAATGGTAGCCGACCCACAGTAGCCCTACCTACCATGAAGCAACCGACAGAGCAGGAGGACTAGGAGGATCAGACTTTCAGCTCTATTAACTGGCAGTGCAAACTCAATGGTTGTCGAGATAGTGGCTGACCTAGAGTTGTGGGAACTGGGACACACATGCAGGTCTGACTAACTAGAACAGTTGGCACAGCAAATACTTTATCCTGCTAAGTCATGGACCGATTCACGCTGTCTTCTGCAAATAGCGCAGTGTTGTCACTGGAGGAACACAAGTAGGGCAACAGATACCGCAACATATGCTTCTCAATGATATTTACCCAAATACCAATGAAAGCCAGTATAGTAAAGAACCAATGGGAGTGAGCCAAACTTACTACGCTAAAGGACCTGTTCCGGAATGGGGTCCTGATTCCTTTTGATGTCCTATCGCCTAACTTCAGCATACCATCAGAAGAGTTCCTGTCCCCCAGGGCTATATTGCCAAGATGTCTGACACCTGGTATATAATACATTCTGAACAGCCCCCACATGGATACTGCTGGACATGGCCCTTACTGCTGGGTCCCCACCAGACCTTTTGGCTTTGTCCTACCCTTTTTGCTGAATTTGTTTTTAATCGCCTTGGATCTTAAGGCACTTTACCACTGCTAACCAGTTCTAAAGTGCATGTGTTCTTCCCTTAAAATAAAGGTAACATTGTCTGAAACACAATTGGAAAATGTAATGTATCTATAAGTCCCAAGTACAGTTCACTTTATGTGCCCAGGGCCTGTAAATGAAATGCTACTAGTGAGCCTCCAGCACTGACTGTGACACCTACTTAAGCAGCCCTTTAAACATGTCTCAAGCCTACCATTGCAGAGCCTGTATGTTCAGTTTTAAACTGCCATGGCAACCTGGCAAGTTAACCCTCTTGGCAAGCCCCAACATTCCTTTTTCATACTTATAAGTCACTCCTATGGTAGGCCTTGGACAGCCTCAAGGGCAGGGTGCAGTGTATTTAAAATTTAGACATGCACTTTAAAGTTTTACATACCCAGGTACTGAAAAACTCTTAAATCCGTTTTTCAATACTGCAAGGTGTATCTCGCCCATAGGTTACCATTGGGATTACCTTATTACATTTTATTAGTATAATTTCCAATGGGGAAAAGAAGGATATTTCGAGTTTGGAGTCTCTGGGCTCACAATTTAAAATCAAAACTTATGGTAAAGTGGGATTTTAATTTTTCTTCTGAAAATACCACTTTTAAAAAGTTGGCATTTTCTTAATTTAGCTATTTGGTGTATTCTGCCTGTCTCTGAATACATGTCTAGTGTGGGTGACCGCTGGGTATTGTGCATTCATTATAGACAGCGGCACACAATGCTTAGGTTAGGGAGCTTAGGTTTGACTTGATGGGCCTTAACTGGCTTGATGGGGGAGTGGATCTAAGCAATGCCTCACTTACACCTGAATAGGCTATGCCCTGTCCACACACAATAGGGCTTAACGACACTGCATAGTGACTCAAGCCAGATTGGAGCCAGGACAGGGGATGCAGGGCATCTCTGCACTTTAAAGGCATGCACCTAGAAGCTTCTCCCCATGACAAAGGGACAAATGTGTATAAAAGAAGGGCCTCAGATACCATCACTTCAGTACACTACTGGACCTGTGGATATTCTGCCAAGAAGAAGGACCACTTTGCTGCTGAAAGGACTACTGACCTGTGCCTACCGCCCTCTTGCCTGGGAGTGAGAAAGACTGGACCTGCACCTCTAAAACCCAAAACCCAGAGTAACTTCAAGGGCCAGCCGAATGGCCTCCTGTTTTCTGATGTTTCAGGGACACAAAATACTTCCAACCAATGTGATTCTGCACCTGGACTCTGCCATCTGTGAGTCTCTCTTGCCATGTGGAACCACCCCAGTCCTGGACCTTAGAAAGTGGGCCTAAGATGCTCTGCTGTCTGTTGTCCCCATCAGCCCCGCCGCTGCTCAGCCTCTCAAAGCAACGCCACACAGACCGCGCAGCAGGGTTTAAAGTGCTGTGTTCAGCTCCCTCAATTCAGTCCCTGTAGCTTGGATACCTACCATCGCTGTCAGCATGTAATTGTGACTTTTTCCTAGTGCGACCAGATAACCACAGTTGGAGTTCTTTTCTCCTAAATCTTTCAAATTGAATACCTCAGAATCTATGCATTGGATTATTGTCATTTTGGTCTTATTTTGATCCTACAATGTAGCTCTAGTTTTCAAACCTGTTGTGGATTATTTTTGTGTGTATTTTCACAGTTTTACTGTGAAAAGTGTTGAACAAATACTTTACACATTGCCTCTTAAGTTAAACCTGACTGATCTGTGCCAAGCTGCCAGAAGGAGAGCACAGGTACATCTAGGGTGTGTATCTGACTTACCCTGACTAGAATTGTTGAACCTACTTGGACAGGGTTCATACTTTAATTTCTAACATTGGTGATCAGCGGTGAGGATAGGACTTGTGTTGTGCAGCGCGTCACACTAATTTGGTGAACACCACCTTTCACATCTAAGAACATTACAAGTTTAAACACTGGGGTCAAGCAACAACAAAAGACTCTAGGGAGGACTCTGAGGAGGAGGACCCCATTGGAACTCTAAAGAAGGCAATGCATGGAGGATCCCAAGGAGGGCAGGGGCCCTGAGAAGGATGAAGAGCAGAAGGAAAATGAATTGGCAGAGGCTCCAGATGAGAGAGGTGAGCCCACATAGAGAGAGTTCACTATTGGATTGTTGATATGCAGGCCATCTGGACCCAAACCGTGCTTCTTGGTAGGTATAGGAGATATTTTTGAATCCTGCATGCAATACTCTAATTTTACTATTTTAAGTGATTTCAACGTTCATCTAGTAAACAGCAATAGCAAGGACTCTGAGCAACTCACAGATATTTAAATGGTTTTAATCTTTCTCAGTGGTTACATTTTATTACTCAAAGAGCAGGTCATTACTTGGATGGGATCTTTTAAAAAAGATCTGATCTAAAAGTCGATGAGGTCCTACATTTAACATGGTCTGACCACAAAGCTGTCACGTTTAGCTTAGAATCTGTTCCAACCTCTAATGTCATAAATAGTGGTGTGAAATATAAAATTGTTCAGGCCTGGAATAAAATTTACAAAACAGACCTGGCTGATATTTTAGATAGATCCAACCCTCTATTGATGAAAGATTCTAATCTAACAGCTGAGACCTATACCATTTGGCTAAGGACTGCGGTCACTAAGCTAGCTCCGGTCAAATCTGTGAAAAATCATAGCAATAGATCTTCTGCCTCTTGGTTCTCTCATTAGCTCAAGGGAGCTAAACAAAAAGGCAGAAGACAGGAGAAAGTATGGAGGAAAGCTTATCTGAGGGAAGACAAGACCAGATGTAATGAGTATATTCAAGATTATAAAAAGGTAATTGTTTTAGAGAATACCAAATATTGTTGGGAAAAGTTTGAGTCAGCAAAGAACTCCACTACTGAACTGTTTAAGACAGGTCAGATTCTTTGCAGTCCTTCAACAAATAGTAATAGAATCCCCACTCAGAACTTCTGCAACCAACCAGCAGAATTAAAAAAGAAAATTCTAGGGGAAATCCACTGCAAATTAAGCAATCTGTTTCCATCTCTGAATCTCACAATACAGCCCATAACACAGTATAGCCAATAACACTTTTTGCCATTTACAAAGGAAAGGGTGGCAGAAGTTATAAGCCAAACTAAATCAGGGGCCCCTTCGGGACCCTGCCCCCCAAAATTATCTTAGAGATAGCTGGAACAGTCACCCCTCCCCTCACTACACTTTTTTGGACCCTGGACACTTTCCCACGGAGTGGAAAAAAGCATCCATCCTCCCACTGTTAAAGAAACGCTTGTTATACTCAATAGAGGTTAAGAACTACTGACTTATATATTTCAGCTACCATTTGCAACCAAAATCCACGAAAACATATGAATACTAGGCCCAGGTGGAGTTCGCGTATTCGCACTATGCGGAACTCCGCAAGGTGTTAAAAAAACTCTGCTTCACTACAAGGAGTTCGCAAGTGGGCAGCAGTGCTCGTCGCGCCAGTTTGCATGCAGATTTACATCATGCGCAACATGAAGTGACTTCTTGTACCAGAAATTGTGCACGAATGGCACCACCCAGTTCGCCCTTTTGTTTTTGCTCTGCATATGTTGCTGGGGCCGACTTTTGAATTCCTATTGAATCTCTTTAATCCTACCCTATCAAACGTATCTACCCCAAATTTTTATTTATGATCTTATCTTTGTGTTTGTGTATTTTATGGTTTTTCAATTTGTTTGTGTTCTGTGCGTGACTTTTGTACTTTTTTAAGTTTTTTGCTTTACTTTCTTATTTTTTTTCCTTCCTTCCTTTTCCTGTTTCTTCTCCCCCCTCCTACCCCCCGGTGCAATGGTAGAGCAGGGGAGTGACACACCGCACACCACTTTTCACCTGTCCTGATGAAGACCCCGCGAGTAAGGTCCGAAACACCTACACAACCAATGGGGTCAAAACGTCGACACTTGAGCATTTGCCAGTCCATTCAACAGTAATGACTGTACTGTGAAAGATTGTGCTACATGGCAATTTTTTGTATATACACTGTGTACCCTAATGAATATGTACATGTCTATTCGGCATATGAGGAATATGTGCCCGAACTGCCTGTGATTTTATGTCACTATTATCTACTTTATCTCACTACCACACCTGAATCACAACCCTTTCCCCTTTCTCTCCTTTCGGGCACTGTCATATTGAATTTTAACATAATTATATGTATTTCTAAATCTGTCCGATAAACAGACACTGAGTTTCAGTGTGATTAAATAACATTGAATCTACAAATTTTCTTTTATGTTTGCCCATTTTCCAATGTTGTTTTGAAATTTTGTTCCGCTACTGACACTAATGTCGCTATCGCATTGGGGAACAGAAAACCCTGTAGTTGGAAAAGGGCCTATTTGGCACAAGGGAATATATTTCTTATTCAACAGTCATAGAGTTTTTTTTAGGTTTCAGGCTCAGGTTTTAAAGTCTTTATTTCGATATCAAAATCATAAAAGACAATATTTAAAACACATTTCATTGTAATTACATTATTCCTTTAGAAAAACACTAACTCCATTGTTTTAAAAAGTTATTAAACATACAGAAATACAAGACAAACCTGACCATAGCATATTAAAATTTATAAAACAGACGAAAAATACAGGAGACATACCTCGGACTATATACAATATTGCAAAATTAGTTAGGGTTGATGTAAATGATCCTTTACATAAGAATTAGGAGGCCCTATTAGGTTGTCTGCTTCTTGCCCTGATAACCCAAGCCCACCCTAGGAACTTGGCAACACTCACCACGAACTTCTCTGAGGTATTGGTTTTTAAAACCTGAATAGCCTCAGAGGACCTTCTACAAGGGAGATGCTGGAACAGGGGTTTTAGCCATTTTGTACGGGGCACAGAATAGAGCGGGCAAGCAAACAGGAAATGACCCTCAGTTTCTTTGTAGCTTGCACAGCAACTACAAAATTCAGTTGTTCCGTTAGCCCATTTTTTAGTAAAAGAGTTCAATGGCAATGATCCTACCCGAAACTGATGGTAAAGCTTCTTGTCCAGCTGTTTGGTGATAATATCCCAGTAGATCTCACGGGAGGGATCCAGCTTAAAAGTCAAGAACCTCCCCGTGAGACCCGCGGAGCTGGAGGCAGTAATTAATGATGAACGGGCCGAGGCCCAGTACAGTGCCTTGAAATCCTGTTTGGATGGGAAAACATTAGTGCTCGGGGAAATCCACAAATGTTCTAAACCCATTTCACTCAAGATGGTTCTTACACTTTTTAGCCAGGGGATTCTCCCCGATCCCCCAATTGACCTAATTTCGGCCAGTTCCCTAGCAAAAAGGGTAAGGTCAGGGGATGTCCATATGCGCCTCCAAAAGGCCACCAATCTGAATCTAGCCATCTCATTGATAGGGTTACATCCCATATCCAAACACAAGGGTATAGAAGGTGAAGATTGGGGTAACTCAATCAAGCCCCTTAGGAACATACACTGGGTTCTGAATAGGCTGGAGAGATCAGTATAACCCCAGAGGTCAGCACCATATAAAATTGCGGTGTTGATCTTAGTGTCATAGATTTTTAACGCTGGGGAGACCCGTTTAGTGATTGATCTCCTTTGCTCACTCAGAAGACAACCAGTGAGTCGAGCAAACTTAAGCTGTTGAGCGTCAACCTGATCTTTCCAACCCAGGCGGCGGTCCAGGGTGACCCCCAAATACGTCATAGTTTCGACTTGTTCCAGATTAACTCCACTCAGGCTTACGGAGCTCCGGACAAAATGCCTCCTGTTTAGAACCATAAACTTAGTTTTGCCAACGTTTACCTTAAGGTCATTAATGGCACAGAACTCCTCAAAGCGGTCCAGCGCCCGCTGGAGTCCGCTACGCGTTTTCGAGAGGAGCAGAGTGTCATCAGCAAAGATAAGCATTGGAAACTTCAACCCTGCCAACGAAGGGGCGTCTGTTGGGGTATCTGCAAAGAACTTGACCACTTGATCAATGAACAGCAGGAAGAGTGTTGGGGCCAGGACGCAGCCCTGGCAGACACCACGGGTCACGGGAAAAGATTTAGATACTTGTCCCTGGCCTCCCCATCTCACCCTAGCATAATTGTCCTCATGCATTTTGACTATCAGTTCAAGAAGTTCCCTTGGTAAGCCCAAGTCCCTCAAGACGCACCACAATTTAACCCTCGGCACAAGATCGAAAGCAGACTTCAGATCAATAAAAGCGGCAAAGATGGTACCACCGCCGAGCAAAACCACCTTCCAGTAAATCAGACAAAATCTGAACACCTGATCAATGGTGCTCGTTCCAGATCTGAAGCCTGCTTGCATGGGAGAAAGGATGTCCTCTAGTTCGATCCAACCTTGCACCCTGCTTAGAACCATGCGTGCAATAATTTTTTGGAAGGAGTCAATAAGGCTAATCGGGCGATAATTGCCCGGATTAGACCTATCGCCTTTTTTGTGGATAGGGAGTATCTCCGCGCCCTTCCACGACCTAGGGATTCTTGCCCCATTAGCTATGGCATTGGCGATCCTTGTTATGAAGGGCACCCAAAGAGTGGGGTTGGCTTTAAACAGGTCTACAGGGATTAAGTCCATACCAGGTGCTTTTCCCCGCTGGGACAGGCCAAGTGCTAACTCTACCTCGGTTTCTGTGAATATAAGTCTCTCTCCGCGAATGGGTGGTAATAGTACCTCATTCAAAATAAAAGGAGATTCGGATGTTTCCGCGCGGAATTGGGCCGAATAGTGGCTCACCCAGGCTTCTGGGGAGACATGGTTTGTGGGGGTACGTGAGTCGGAATCCCTACCCCATTTCACTAAATTCCAGAACTTAAGCTGGTTATGTGAGGTAGAGGCATCCAGGAGATCAGACCAATACATAGCCTCCCACTCACGTTTGGCTTCCCACTGGGCTTTCTTGTATTGCACCCTTGCTGCCTTAACCGCACAAATATTTCGGGACTTAACCTCTTTAACAAGATGTTTGTGGGCCTCCCTGCACTTTTTGCTATACCATTTCTGGCGAGTTGCATTCTGTTTAGCAATACCCCTCTGGCCTGGTAGGGAAAGAAGGAATTTGAGCTCGTGAAAACAGCGCTCATAGAGGTCGATAACAGTATTTGCAGATCCGCCCCCCTGCAAGTCCTCACGCATAATGTCGCCTAACGAGTTAGAAACCACAATCTCAACACACTCCTGAAGGGTCTCATCCCCCGCTAGCCTAGACCATTTCAACCTTCTGCGGTCATTAGTCAAGAAAACGTCCCCTGTCCGGGTTGTCTCGGGTTCTTTTAATCTCTGCATCCCTGGAAACATTAATTTAAGTGAAAGAGGGTTATGGTCGCTTTCTAGGCGAGGTACAACTTCCATATCCACCAGCTGCGGCCAAAATTCCAACTTCAGCAGGAAATAATCAATCCTGCTTTTCCTCAAACCATTATCAAAGGTGTAGTTAGCACCCAGATCGGATTTTGACCGACCATTTATAGCCCTGAACCCCCAGGTAAGGCACAGAGCCATCCAATTCAACGCGGCCTCAGTAGCTTTAACAGTTTTGTTTGCCAATAGATCTGGGATGTTCCAGGCTGCGTCTTCTGCTGAGCCCCAGCTGTCACCGGCTACATATAACGGCTCAAAAGTGCAGTTAAAATCTCCTGCCAGGAGGACAAAATCTTCTCTAGCCTGTCCTGCGAGAAGGTGGTCCAATACGTCCAACACAGTAGGGCAACGGCCCCCTGGAAGCCCACATGCGTATACATTAATAATGTTCATGTCCCGGTGGCCCTCTTTGCTCAATTTAATTACCAGGAGGTCCGGATTATTTACAGATATCTCAGATGGATGATATCCAGATGATTGTTTCACCCAGATCAACAGACCCCCAGAAGCGCGCCCTTTGGCACCCTTTATGGCCGGTTTGAAAAAATTTACAAAACCTACTCTATGTACTGGATCAGATGCCCAGGTTTCCTGCAGCAGAATGATATCAAAACTGTCCACAAAGTCCAACCAATCTTCTGATTTCAAGCTGCCCCTAACCCCTGCAACATTCCAGGACAGTATATTTAGTGTAGCCAGTGGGAGGACTACTGAAGAAATCAATCGTACTGGCACAGCAGGGGACAGTACTATACTTCCCCTTAGCCCAGCTGTGTTGCATGAAACCTCCCCTGGAGGGCTCACCAAAGCTCTAGTTGGTATCACCTCCGATGAACCTGCCTCTTCGGCTCTGAACTCAATAGAGCCGAGTACAGGTTTCAAAACGGGTAGTGGGCCCTCCAAGGGTGTATCAGCAACAACGTGAGTTGCATGTAAATTAATAAAGGGAAGCTTGGTTACATGTCTTGAAACATGGCCTGTTAGTTCAGAAGGGACAACATTTTCTACACAAACTTCTAAAGAGGTAGGGGCAGAAAACACAGGCAAACGGGTTGATTCAGGATAGTTAGCTGGCGTATTGTCCCTCCGAAGTCAATCGACCTCGTCGAGGCAACCAAATCTATTTGAGGTGGGAACCCCTTCCCACCAACCATTTTGACCTTGCCAACCTTCCCTTCGTCCACCCCATGTAGTATTGTGGACTGTAGACCAATTCCCTCCTGGGTTTATGTATGGTCGTGGGGGGTAAAAAAAGGTGAGTGGCTTAACAGTAATACCAGAGTTATCGCCCCGTACTTTCCAAGAACATAGATGGTGGGCTGTCTTTGGATCTGCAAAGGAAATAACAATGCAGTCACCCGGGATAGACTTGAATGACGGGCCTACCCATGGAACCCTGCGAACCATTAAGATGTTACTTCTAAGATTGTTCGGTAGTTGTCTATTTACGTTAAGCCAATGAATAGCCTTGTTCTTTAACGAACAATGATCCTCTTGAGACCAGGGCTCCAAAGCAGGCACGCCTGCCAACACAACTCCATAAGACCTGGCATCAGGTGGTAAATCAATATAGCCTCCTCGAAAATTAAGTCAATTACCATCTCTATATCCATTAGAGTAGGTGCGTGGGTTTACGCTCTTATTTGTATGCTGGGCACTAGCCTGGTAATTCATTTTAATAGGTGCTTTGTTTTGTAGGGGGCCGGGGGTTGGGGCGATAGGGTGGGGGTTAATGACCGATGGGTTGCGGACCTTTGTGCGGGGTTTTGGTATGGGTATAGGGTTGGGCGGGGGTAAGGCCGATGTAAGTTCCGCTGGGGCAAGTGGGATGCTCTCAACACCCAATAGGGTAGTTGCCTCCATCTGCTTTAAGCCAAGACTAGCTAGAGTTACAATTGTCTTGTCCATTTCTAATAGATTATTCTCAATTCGTGAGAGTCGGAGTTCCAGGGGGGAAAGAAGCCTTTTCAAAGTATCCCATACAATTTTAAGGAACTCTTCATCACCCCCCTGTAGCTTACCAGACTAACCTAGCACTTCCTCAGGGGCTCCTTCAACTAATATCGGGAGTGATTTCCCCATTGTTGTGTCTGGGTCTGTGCTATCTATACTGGTGCCAGTGACCGCACCAGTAGGGCAAGTTTTAGTCAGCGGGGCATTAGTACATGCTCTATTTAAGGCCAAGAGGCGGCGATTATTAAAGAAATGTGCCCTCGCAATTTTGGCCTTTTTACGAGCAAAAACTGATCTGGCAAGACGTTTTCTTATAAGTGCAGCATCCTTTTTGTTAACACTAGCTTGCTGTTTTGACGTATCTAATTGTTTGGAAATTCCTAGGTTTAAACATTGGGTTTTTAACATCAAAGTCTGCGGGGGCTTAGGAGATGTCGGCAATGAAATTGGTTGGGGATCTGGTGGAGGGGTTGATGGTGGGGGATGAATAACTGCCTGTACTATCAAGGGCCGTGGACCAGACAGGCGTTCAGGGGTTTTAGCCGAGGCAATATTGCCTAAGGATGATTTTTTAGTAAATGCCATATCCTGGGATAGTCTTCGCGCTGCCTCGAGCTCGAGTGACACTCTATGCTGCATTTTAGTGATTTCGTTGTCAATGGCTATATTGGTCTTGACAATGAAATCATCGAGTGTCCCGTTTGGTTTTAGCCCACCCTTTGCAGTTTTGCTACGGGTACCCAGTGAACACTTGTTAGAATATATATAAGATAACAGTGATTAAAACCAGTACATGTGCTCACAATTTGGTCCAGAGGGGTGGCCCAGTCCAGTCTCTCAAGTCCTCGAACGGCCTCAAACGGCCCGCTCTTTGCCCAGTCTTCGCCCCGAGCTGTGTCCCGCGCTGCGGGAGTGTGAGCCCTGGATATAGGTGGCGTCAGAGCGGTGGGCGTGCCAGCAGGGAGAGCGGACCGGAAGATGACAAGAGGTCACGCAGGGACTCCTACTCAATGGAGTCCCTGCTACGCTCGCAGCCCCGCTGGTACTCGCAGCCCTGACCGCAGGTACTACCGCTACCTCCTCTGCCGCGGTCTGGTGGCAAGCGCCTCTCACTTGCAGGCGCTGCGGCACCCGCGAAGCGGGTGCGGCGAGGTGCAGGTCCAGGAACAAAGAGAACAAAAGGCAGGGGCTTCAAAGTGCTTCCGTGCTTTAAGTGCGTGCACAATCCTGACAGGAGCTGTGGAGAAGGGTTTTTGAGGATCCGCTGGTGAGCGGTGGGCGTGCCAACAGGGAGAGCGGACCGGAAGATGACAAGAGGTCACGCAGGGACTCCTGGTCAATGGAGTCCCTGCTACGCTCGCAGCCCCGCTGGTACTGGCAGCCCTGACCGCAGGTACTACCGCTACCTCCTCTGCCGCGGTCTGGTGGCAAGCGCCTCTCACTTGCAGGCGCTGCGGCACCCGCGAAGCGGGTGCGGCGAGGTGCAGGTCCAGGAACAAAGAGAACAAAAGGCAGGTGCTTCAAAGTGCTTCCGTGCTTTCAGTGCGTGCACAATCCCCTAGGATAGCATAGCTAGCATAGTAGATCATCAATTGACAGATTAATAGTAAGAGGTCAGCCCAATCAAATAGAAGTATAATAAAGTTGATCACGAATAGATGTGTGGAACTGCAAAATCAGTAAGGTATTGGACATTGTATGTAACTAATGAGTCACAATATTAAGGTAGGGTGTTAACTATTTTTATTGTTTCTTTTATAGAAAATATTGTACTGTTTGTCCTGATGAAGGTGGAAAAGATAAATGCACACCAAAACGCCGTGTCAACTGTTTTTAAATTATTGATTGTTTATGATTTATACTGTTTATGCATTGTTTAGGCAATTTTTATCCTTTTTAACAGATTACAGGTGTAATCATAATCCTTTAGAGTGTAACCCATAGGGAGGCTTATAACTAAATAAAACTTATGCTATTTTATAACCTTGTAGGTATCTTTAACAACCCTGTGACTTTTGTCAATACCGTAAACATTGTTTTGAATGTATGTATGATATAATAGTTAAAAAATCTCTATGACTGTGGAATAAGAAATATATTCCCTTGTGCCAAATAGGCCCTTTTCCAACTACAGGGTTTTCTGTTCTTCATATTTGACACCCCCTCCCTGTATATCATATATGGGTACCTTCCTCTCTGTTCTCATGCTATCGCATTGGGAACACCATAATATATACTGCCTAGTCCCTAGGTCCCAGTGACTCCAGGTTTATCTTATTTGTAACCCAACAAATATTATGTGAACATCATCTAGACTGGTGCTTGGTGGAGCTACCTAATCATACTCATTGGCTTCACTTGGGCTGATTATTTAAGGAGTTATGCAGAGACTCCTATGTCCTGTCACTAAGATAGTGAAAGTTATTAGTATTCGTGAGTCAGCACATTCTCTCACTTCTCAGTGCCTTTCTTTTTTATAGCTCATAGGGTCCCAATCAAAAGCAATTTCCCAGTGATGCGTAATATGCATGCATCTATGAACTGAAAAAAATGCAGACTGAGTTGGCCTGTCAACGCTCTTTTTCTCGGCCTCCCGGACTATCTGGTCCAGCGCCTTCAGGTGGTGCAGAACTCTGCTGCCCGGGCGATCTTTGGCTTAGGGAGGCGCGCTCGAGCTTCCGGCCTGCTCCAGGCGCTTCATTGGCTCCCCATCAGGAAGAGGATTCAGTTTAAATCCTTGACCCTGATGCATAAAGCTCTGCATGGATCAGGAGCGGGCTATCTGCAGCAGAGACTATCTTTCTACCGTCCAGCTCGTTCCCTTCGTTCGGAAGCTCTTTTAAAAGCGGTGGTTCCACGGGTGAGGAAGGCCCGTGCGGGAGGGCGGTCTTTTGGCTGCAGAGCCCCCCAGCTCTGGAATCTGCTTCCTTTTTCTCTTCGGAGTACTGTCAATCTGCTCCAGTTCAGGAGGGGCCTGAAGACCTGGCTTTTTAACTCCTAGTCTGTTTCTAATTTCCCACTGTTTTTGCATGGTTTGTTGTCTGTTTTTAGCTGTGTTGTGTTATTTCCTATGAGTTGAGGGTGGAAAGCGTCGGGACACTCCCTGTGAGTAGCTGTACGCTATACAAAAAATTGAATAACATAACATAACATAACATAAAAGTGGTTGAGACTGAGAGATTGAGAATGAGATAATAAGTAAAGACCATTCACTGCAATTTATTAGTAGTTCCAAAATGTAATTTAGGAAATTTGGAATAGGGTTAGGTTTAGGAAATTAGGAATAGGTCCACCATATTAGTACTATAGGATATCTGATTTAGAAGAGTTCAATGTTACTATGTGTGTCTTTCCCTGTCAAACTATTTTGGGGAGATTATTACCTGTACCACTAATCTTTTAAAATAAATCAGCATCCAGGGGCAAGAATGAGGATGGGCCATCCACCATCGAGGTAGGTGAGGGAGCCAGAGGTACCTCCACAAGTGCCACTACAGATGGCTCTGCTGGCCCCAGTAAGACCTCCTGTTGTTAACATTATTATTATTTCCCTAGCTTTTACCGCTACACATTTAGAAATATTTTTCATTTTTACTGTGTCTATCTCCTAATTATTTCCAACTCCTCTTGGTTTTGTCTGTTTCCTAAATTCTTCTCATTCCTGCACAACCTATCTATTAATCTATTTTTATATATTTCAAGCTTCTGTACTTGACTTCAAACTGTCTGTACTAGTCTGTCTGTAGCTGTCCATTCTTCTGCTGTGTCAGTAAGCTTTCCCTCTACCATTATATATCTTGTGGACTGGTGGTACTATAAGACTCTGAGAACCCATTTTAAGACAGGTATGCTACTCTGAAGATTGCATAGCCAAGTAAGATATTTTAAGCATGTTTTTTGAGAAAGCTTTATTTTTCTTACTCATGCTTGAACAGTAAAATGAGAGAGTGGCCATGGTCACGTTGGACCCCCCAGGGTTGTCTCTGTATTATTATTATAGTATACCTGCAGTTGATGACAGTGCAGCACGGCTGGAAGTATGAAACGGCCCATTGCATTTGCTGACCAGGACCATATGTCCTTCATTCACCAATTATTGCACCCCTTCATTGCACTTCAATGACTCGGATTCGTCATAGCTCTGCCCCTCCATTACAAAACATTTTTGGTTGGTTTGACTACCTTGCTTTTCAAACATTGCCCGCAACAAAATGCCCAATGTAACATTTTGACAGAAGGTACTGTAACCAAACTGTAGTGATGTATTGTGGTTGCATTTTTCTAAAAAATATAATAATAGGGGAGGCGCATCTGGCACCTAAAATGTGTAACATTTTTTGTAGCCAACAGACCACCAGTGCCAGGGCCGGCAGCAAGAGCACCAGCGGAGAAGACACTGCAGCGGTGGACTAAAGGTAGGTCCCAAAGGCGGCAGGGATGGGCAGTGATAATTCACATTGTTTGCTTATTCACAATTAGTAATATACTCACGGCAAGGATGTTGACTTCTCAGCACCCCACTTTAGCAGATACAGCAGGAGTTGAGTAATTAAGGGCCTATTCTAACTGCAACTCAGCAGACAAAGGTTCATGATGAACTTTAACAATTATGGGTTGTGGAAAAAGGAAAAATGGATCGATGGAGAAAGGATGGGTGAAATGTATGTAATATGAATTCATGGATGCATGGATCAAAGGATGCATATAGGTGGTTGATAAGATGCATGGGTGTGTGAAGGATGGATGAAAGGGTATACGGGTGAAGGGATGCCTGTGTGGGTGGCTGAAAGAGTATGAGTAGAAGGATGCCTGCCTAGGTGGGTAAAAGGAATCCTCAGGTGGGTTAAAGGCAAAGCAGGATGGGTGAATGGGTGAAAGGATGCATGGGTGGGTAAATGGATATTGGTGAATGGTTCGTTGAAAGCCATGTTTGGATGAATGGATCTATATGGATGGGCAGTTTTCAATAATGATAGACCGTATGAGAGAATGTAAAGCTTAAAAGGTGTGTATCAAAGCCAAGGGTGAAGATTAAGAATTCCAGAAGAATAATACAATGAAGAATGGATATTTGCTTCACTTTTGAGGATGAGATAGTCTGTGTCAAATGTGCCAAAGGTAAATCCCTTTCCTTAATCCATTCTCTGTACTGCAGTACATCGCTTTTCCCACCGTCTACTTATGGCAGGCAAGATGCCTGAATGATTGATTTATTTTATACGTGATGTGTATCGTTCATATTATTCATCTTCCTTGTAGTCAGGGTAAAATTGAAAGCCATTTTGGAGAAGAGCAGTGCCATTGGCATAAGATAATTGTCAATTACAGCTGGCCCAGTTGCAGACTGCCGAGAGTACCAAAGAATGACTAACAAGTATGTCTAGGGTGCCAGATTGGCTACCATGCCTCCATTAATTAATTTAGCACAACAAGAGAGAAAATACTTGTACTTAATAGTGCATAATGCCTTACCCATTAATGAGAGGTCATTTATTTTTATTTTTCCACACAAAGTGCCTATTTACGTTTTACAAGGAAATCCTACAAAAGAAAAAAAACTTGTTTTTTTAAACTGGTGTCCTGCGTTTATTCTGTCTTAATTCCTTTCAGACAGTTACAGAATTTACTATGTGCATTTAGATTTATGTGAAGCATGTGTATGTAAAGGCTTTGACACTAATCAAATCAAAATCGTATGACCCTGAGGGACCAGCAATGTACTGCTACTGTGCTACTACATAATTTTAAATAAGTGTTTAGCACAAAGCATTGTTTGCACTCTGTCTTTTCTTTCTTGATATAGCTAATCCTGCTGGTCCATCTCAGCAGGATATAGCAGCCCAGCTGTGGCAGATGAAGCTGGAGGCCTTATAGGCCAAGTGTCAGTTGCTGGTGGTGTAGGAAGAGGAGGAGGCAGCTGGCCCAAGCCAGCCCCCTGTGCCTCCAGCCACAGAACATAGGCGATGCAGTCTGATGGTAGCCGCCTTCCGCCAAACCATCACTTCTGCCCCCCTCAAATCACACGTGCCAGCGCCATGTTCTGTTGAGGCTAGTGTAGATTGGAGCCAGGCAGGTCCCGATGGAGAAGCACCTCCGGACGCTTCTGGCCCGCCATGTATAGTGCCCTTTGCTGCCCCATTTTTAACTTTTGTTTTGGTGGGAGAGACTTGCTGTGGGTAGAGAGAGTGGGAATGTGGGAGTTAGAACCAAACAGTTTGGAGTGGACTTTCTCTTCTGGACAATGGACTTTTTGGTTGGGCAGTGGTTGGGTAGGGGGAGATTTGTTTGGGGAGAGGGGTGGGCCAGTCAGTTGTTGCTGGAAGGGGTGGGTTTTACTATTATATTAAATTATTAGGGTAATTTATTGTACATTCTTTATGCCTCAAATATGTTTGGGGGTGTTTTACTTTGTACTGCTGTCTTTTAGCACAGCCTGTTTAAAAATGGGCTGATAGTGTATAACAGTTAGTGTTGCTGTACCCTTGGCCAACTACTCTCCTAGTTCCTGTAGTCTGCAACTATATTGACCACTAAGGAAGGGGGAGGGTTGCTGCCTACAACTTAGTAGAACAATGTTTCATAGTTCTCTTACAGTATAGATGAACCAAGGGCTGCAGGGATTCCCAAGGTGCCATGGTGGTAGTAGTGGTAGCAGGCTAGCGCCCTAACAGTGACTGAATCAGAAGTGCGGTCCCACCTAATTGAACTGCAACTCCAATCAGATGGATTATTCATCGCAGGCAACTAAATTGAAATGAAAAAACAAGTTAGTAGTTCATACATTATTATATCATAGCTTTACAGACAATGGAGGTCAAACTACTACACAACAAAGAATACCTGATAGTGAAAATCTAACAAGCAATACGAAATGATTGAGATCAAAGGTGAGCTAGTAATTCGATTAAAATGAAAATTACAAAATACTCAAATTGTGAAGTGGACTCTACGTCTGAAGTGGACAAGGTTAAGTGTTTACGCAATACAAGTGATGATGCTGATGAATGATGTTCTTCACTATCTAAAATATTGGTCACTTCTTTTGAATGGGTAGGTAAATGGGGCCACTGTGGGCTATTGTCTGCAATAGAACTGAAGATCTTGCACTGCGTTAACGTTGCTTTCACCACATTCGCCCACCAAGTGTGTGATCTATTAATGTGCAAATTACTAAGCCACACCTCAATAAATCACACAGCCTGGGGGAAGAGGGTTAGGATTTTGATGAATGGATGGGACAGGGGATTTGGGGAAAGGTGTGACAAAGACAAACGTTATACAAAGGCATTATTCATTTAGGTGATGAACAGCCAACCATCATCAATCTGCTGTGGGAGGAAACAAAGGAAACATTATGAGACAGTTTATTTAAATGCATTGCAAACAGTCTGTCAGCCCCAGAGAGATCCATGTTATATTATATTATTATATATCTAAATGTTCTGTCACCTAGGTTTAAAAAATAGTAAATACTAATTATGTAAGATTGAAGCGAAAAACACACACAGTTCTAAAAAATGATTATTAAAAGAAAAATGATACCTTATTGCCAAATTGGGTGGTGCATTGGCATTCTTCTTGAATTGTCTGTCAATCTTTGGTGCCTGGCTGTAGTGATCCAGTAAGGTAAGTGTTAGTGTGATGGTGGTTTTGTCTTTTGTGCAGGAGAACAGAAGGTCTGCGGATTGTAAAACTGAAACAATATTGTAGAATCAGGTGGAAGGACAGAAAGTAAACATCATAAGGAGTGTACCAAGAAGACACAGAGGCAGAGCAAGAGCATAGTCCTGTGCAATCATTCCTTTAATGACTGATGTGCGATCAATTAAGTTAGAGCAATTACAATTACAGGCATGTGGCTGCATGTATGGGGCTGATCAAACTTCATCATCATAACATTTAGCCTAGCACGTGCATAATGTGTGGGTCATTATCCATACATTTCTGTCTCCAGTTGCCTACAACAACAGGTCCCCACCCAACCGCTTAGTTTAAAATTTGAGCCAGCCAGCACATATACTCAGCACCATTGCATTTACCAAATCAAGCACTCAACATACCTCTCACCTATCGAGAGAGTTGAGTAGGCCTCTTTGAGCCATCACCATGTTGGTTCCTGTGAAGTGATAACTTCCTTCTTCTGGCAGTTTTTGAAGTAGTCACGCCATGAGTTCTTCCATCATCCGCCTAACGAACATGTTTAACTCCGTACCAACGCCAGTGCTGACTCAAATGAGAGAGTTCGACCTGTAGAGCAATGAAGTTGATGAACAACAAAAAAAGCATTGAGTAATTTTTTTGTCAGACTAGCTTTGTGTTTGTTAGCTAAAACAAACTGGTCAGATGAACCAGAAAACAAAGCAGTGCTGACCCCACAAACAAATCTCTCTAAGTGTCAAATGGGAAGGAAAAAATCACCTTCAGGAAAAAAAATGATAACCCATTAGGCCACCAACATTGTAAATCATCACAAACACAATCAAGCTAACAAAATATAGTTAAACACCCACTCTCACAGTCTGCCACCACAAGAATCATCTCAACAACACACAGAGACAACAATCACTCATATATCACTCATTGGTGCATTAGTTACCTGTTCTAATTTAAGAACAGTGGTACATTGCTGATCCTCTTTGATTCACGAAAGTAATGAAAGTAACAAAACACACATTGGACATACTTGTAAATCAAATATCCTTGGTCCAACTCCAATCCAGCCATACATGTGTCTAAACGGTGAGGCTGCATTAGAAGTCATACACAAACAAACAAGATAATATAATGTTACCCTAGCCTTTCTTTTTCTTTTTTTGTCTAATTGTTCAGCAATAGGAAGTTCTATGTTGGCCCTGGCCTACTCATTAGTTAGGGATGTAGAGTTTGTCCTCATACTCAGAAGGTTTGCCCAGATGTTGGTCAGCTAACAAACTTCCATGACATGAGTCTGACCAATCACCCTCATCCTGTTTTCTTTCAGGTATGATGTAATTTGGTGGTATAAAGTGCTGATTAATTTTGATAATGGGTAATCTCTCCACGGTTTGAGATGAGAGACTTGTCCTTATCACTGTGACAACTGCACCAGCTGCACTGAACACGTGCTCAGCAGACACCCTGGCTACTGGGCAAGCCAGATACTTTATTCCCAGCCTGCTGAGCACTGGCCATTGGCACCTCTTTCCATACCAATACATCAATGGGTTTTGATCCAGATATACCTCTGGGTCATCTAGATAAGTCAAGACCATCCTCTCAATCGTCACTGGTGCTCCACCTTGCTCGGCCTCTTTTGCCTTCACCTCTGCACTGTACTTAAGCCGTGCCTTTAAAAACCAATCAAATGCAGATTTGGGGCCGATTCTCCTGGTCCTGTTGTTGATGCTGATGGTCTTGTCGTTGGTTTTGGTTGTTGTGAGCTAACAGCACTGCCCTCAGGATCTATGGAAGTTAAAGGCAGCACCTCAGACCTTCTGCATGAAGTGTGCCTCTGATTCCAAGCTATTCTTTTTCTAGGCCACTGGCTTGCTCATCAATCCTTGTCTTATACTATGAAACATCCCTTTTTGAAAAAGGGATGAAAGTGGCCAGTATTTGTTTGTACTGTGGATCAAGAACTAAGGCACAGAAATAATATTCGGGTGACACAATGTCTCTTTGCAACCTTGTATTAACAGCCAAGCAAAGGATTAAGCTCTCCACCAATTCATGCACATCTTTTCTTTGTCCATACCACCATACATTTCAGATACCTCCTTTAACTGTTACCATAGCATATGCATCAAAGGGATAGCTTAGCCCATGCTACAGTCCTCCTTGCTGACTTCCCATGTGAAACCCTCAAAAGGAAGCAGGATCTCTGTCAGGCATTTGCCTAGGCCCCATTGATCCACCTGAATGGTCATGCCTTTCACAGTTGCATCCCGTCTTTGTATGGCATATTCATTGAACAGTATGTACTGCTCGAACAGACATTGCAACATGTAATAAGTTGAGTTCCAATGTGTTGGGACCTCCTGTATGAGGACTGTAACTGGCATTCTGTTATCACACTGAATGATCCTCAACTGCTTCTGGGCTTTAAAAGAATGGCTGAAATGAGTGCAGATTCTTCTGCAGGAGGACAGTAAATTGATGATTCGGTCTTCTTAGTAGCCTGCGTTTTCTTCTTTTCTGGTGTCACTGATGCAGACGACTTCTTGAGAGAAGAAGGTCATAGACTCAATGTGCATCCCAGCCGGACAGTCACTGTATGCTCTTGTCTTGGTGTCTCAACATGACTATGAGTCTTATGCCAGTGCAATGTTGTTGATGTGGGCAAGGCTACTGCACTGCTGGGGACAGGTCTGATTTGCATAATGAAAATGTTACCCTCTTTTTCACTTTTAGCTTCCACCGTGATCAGAGCAGATTCAGATTCCCTGCTCTTCACCAACACCACTTGCAGTTTTGTGACTAAGGTGCGCCTCCGAGCAGAACGCTTAGTGTTTTTTCAAATGGGTTGTTTGGACTCCTGTACCATTGTTTGTACCAACCTTACCTCAATTAACAATTGCCTTGCAAATGGAGCATATGGCAATGTTCACCTCCTTTCTGCTAACCGTAAATATGTTCCGAAATGGGGACCTCCATTTTCTGACACTGGTGCCACCTTCAATGTCTGAAAATGGCGGTAGGTTGGTGCTTCGATGTTTGCCTCTCTGCAGTGCCTACTTCCACTGAGGTGGTTGTGGAGAATGCAGGCAGCGGGGCCTTTGCAAATATGGAAGCTAGCGGTGGTGGTATCTGTGCCACATCCCACAGAGCAGGTTGAGATGAGGTAACATTGGTCCCTCCAGGGTTGGGCTAACATTCATGATGTTTAGGATGTCATCATCCTCAACTTCTTCATCAATAACTCTAAGACTTTCAGGAACCTTCCTTTTACCTAGCCTCTCTTGGTGTGTCTTTAGACTGAGGGTGGATCCAAGTGGAGTCTTGATCATCAGAAGGGGGGCTTAGAGAAGATGTGGTGGAGTACCCTACCTTTTTCTTGCTGGAGATCTGGGAGACAATGGCTCTTCTGAAAGAGGGGCTTTTTCTATTTCCTCAGCATGAACTTAAATCTCCTGAAGTGTTCCTACTTCAGGAGGAACTGCTATTGCTGGCTGCAGCTATTGTTGTCCACTTAACTGAGTTTCTGGCAATGAATGGGTCAGTGGCGGCTCCTCCGCTAAGGTGGAGGAGCGTTGCTCTACTGCTCCGCAGCAGGAAACGTAAAATGATAATAACTTGTGTTATTGTCATTTTATGTTTCCTTCTGGTGCAGCAGCTTTCTGGGCAGGCCCTGGCTGCTTCAAGGACAAATGAGCAGGGGAGGAGTGGGATGCCCACTCTGAAGTGCACATGACTGTTTGGCAAGCCAGTTCGGTCCGCCCAAAACAGTCATGCACACTTCCCATATTCTCCATGCAAGCTGAATTACAGCCTGCATCAAGTACATGCCCAGACCTGCATTCCCTAGCTGAGCGCCGATCCATGGTACTCAGACCAATCACAATGCTGCAATGCAGTGCTGTGATTGGCTATCGAGAGCCTGGGAGCAGGGTGCTTCCTGCTGCTTCCTGTATCCTGCAGCCTGACCGGAGCAAGAAGAAGAGGATGGAGGTTAGACGGGGCCAGCCGGTCGTCCGTTACAGGTAAGTGGGTTTAAAAAAAAAAAAAAATCCCCCCCCCACCCCTCTGCCTTTGCCCTTGCCCTTGCCCTCGCTCCACCACCAGAGTCTGGAAGCAGCCGCTAGTGGACAGGGTGCTACTTTGTGAAAGAGATAAATGCAATTCACCATCACTGATCGTCGACGTTGCCATGATTACATTAGCTGCCTCTGTGACAGACTGGGACTTGGGCCTAGGTTGAGGTGGGGCTGTTAATGCGGGAGGGATGCTCCCAGCTTGCTCCATGGAGTTCGGTGCAGCAGGCACAAGTTTGCAAAAAAAGTTCTGGCTGGCATGCCAGTGGTGGACATTATCTTCTTCTCGTCCCCACTTGCCACTTTCATGGCAGCACCTGTCTTTGGAGCCATCTTGAAGCTGTCAGTTGACAGCGGCACTTAGCTTCCCAAGCTGAAGAGATGTGTGTATTGTATGGACATGCATCACGTGCACAGGCCTTCTGTCTGGCAGTACTGTGTGTGATGTTGCTTCACTTGTGCATGTGCACCTAAAAGCAAACAATCAAGAAGAACATCAGTGAATCGTGGCATTGTTGCAGTTTGAATTAGTAGTATAAACAATATAATTTAGTGTGGTTACTTAAGTTATAAATAATTGACAACAATACAGTGTATACACTATTCATTCAAAAGTAAAACCACACCAAAATGAAATGTCGTTTAGAATCAGGAAGGATAAGAAAGAGCGACAACATGAGGATGTTTCTTTATGTGTATCAAGTTGGGATGTGGCACTCAGGGAGGTGCAGGTGACAATGGAATAATCCTTAGAAAATGTATGTTTTTGTGCGGGTATGCACCTATAGCAAACAGGGGTTTATTAATGGATGTTGGGATAAAGTGAAAAAGAAAATTTTAAAAAATTGTTAAAAAATAAACAAGAGCATTTAAAATAATATAATTACTAAATGTATGAAAAAATAACATTAAAAATGTATTGTGTTGTTAAAACAATTTAGAAACATTTAAAAACATAATTATGATGTACTAAAGAACTACAATGAGAAACCCAATGGGATTTGTGAGACAAGGAGTGGTACAAGTGAACAATAAAAAAAGTATATAATACTATAAAACACTTTATACAGTATGTTTAGTATGAGCATTGAGCACCTCTGTCCACATGAATATTATTAAACTGATATCAGGGACAACTAGAAATAAATTAGCATAAACAAAAAAGCTTAGGCCTCTACATACAAAATAGCTTTGGACACTGAAAAAAAGGATGGTTGCACAAAATAGACACATAATCAAACAGCAGGCAAGGAGACATGGCCATATCAAAGAACACATTCAGTCGTATGGCAAAAGCACACCAGCTTGCTACACAAAATGCCCACTGGCCTTGTGGTCGAACAGTTAGCAAGGAGGCATGGTCACAACAAAGAACACATACATGCCTATGGCAAGAGCACACTGGCTGGATACACAGAATTGCCATCGACCGCATGGTCAAACAGCAAGCAAGGAGGCATGGCCACAACAAAGAACACATTCAGGCCTGTGGCAAAATCACACCGGCTGGCTGGCTACATAAAATGCCACATGGTCAAAGAGTGAGCAAGGTGGCATGGCCACAACTAAGGAAACATGCATGCCTATGACAAAACCACACTGGCTGGCTACACAAGATGGCGGCCGACCACATGGTTAAACAACATGCATGGAGGCATGGCCACAACAAAGACACAACACATGCAGGCCTATGGGCACTGACTATATAATATGGCCCATGGCCACATGGCATGTGGAACAAAGACAAATGTAGGCCTAATGAAAACACACTCATGCACTGGCCAAACAAAGGAGTCATTGGTAACACAGGAGAAACAGCATTAATTCAGCAATGTCAAAAATGAAAATTAAGTGGGCTATAAAATTTTACAACAACACACATCCTTCAAAGGCGTCAAATATATTTCCCCACTTATACACTGTTTGGAGTACTGAAACAGTGATATATTCAAAATGCAAAACAATAAAACATCCAAAAACAAATTAGAAATGTAATTATAATATTAAGACCAGATAAAGTGGCACGGTAAAAGCTGCGCAAAACTGTGTTTATAGTGTACCAAATGTTATATTCTTGGCGGTGCTTCTAGAACCGGAAGGTGCCACTTAACCCCTTCCAAAAATTCCAAATCCTCAAAACATAAATAATGTTGCTACCTAGTGTTTTCCCATGTAATAGCCAACTCTGCTACATTGAAAATAGCTTTGAGGGGACAGTCACCATAAGAACATGTTTCACATTTAACTTGTACTTGTCCTACTTTTAAATTAAATGGGCAATATGGGCAATAAGGCCTACTTACGGGTGACTTATTAATATTTAAAAGGAAGGTTTAGGCTTGCAAAAGGGGTTATTTTGAAAGGTCAAATTTGCAGTGAAAGCATGCATTGGCAGCCTACTGGTGGCTGGCCTGCAATCATGTTTACATTATCACTGTAGCTGATGGCCCAATGGGTGCTGCTGTCCAATTTATAGGCCCTAGTTTGGCACCATATACTAGGGATTTGTAGGTTAGGTACATTTGCCAATCAGAGTATACCAATCTCATCGTGTTGCAAAGAGGAGCACTAGCACTTACCCCTGGTTGGCAGGAGTAGAGTGCACATAGTGCTATAGCCAGAAAAAAAGCAAAAGGCAAAAATAATCTGGGGTGGCCCTGCAGAAGGGACAACATTTCCAACGGTGTAATTAATATTGGAGGCAAACTAAATCTTACTCTGTCATATAAAAAACGTGATTCATTTCAGATAATGAGTTAGTCCTCAGAATATGTTTAAAAATGTTAACAAAGTAATAAAGAAACAGACAGCTTTATTACTTAATTATACTAGTTTATTTACAAATGTAATTTTTTATTTGGTCAGAGGTTCACAAATTAAAAGCGCAATAAGCATGCGGCAGAGGCTTGAGAATTGTAGCATTACATTTTATTGAAAGAACATCCATTAACATTAGCCTTTTGTTAGCAAGCCTAAATTAACAATATTACATTTGATTAGAAAATCCAGAGAAACCTTGGATTTAATTTTTAATTAGTGTCACACCTCTAAATGTAGTGCTAATCTAATTACCAATATTATCTTTTAGCTTTAGGCACAAGGAATCTATTACAAAAGAGAAAACAATTGATAAAGAGTTATTTGTCGACAGCCCACTACTATTCTCGTTTTGGTGGCTAACAAAGCTAGAATTAAGCTTTAAGCTGGGACACATTACCGCAGGCAGCAACAGAGGATGAATATTTATCTCTTATTGCCCATCATAATAGGATAAAGGTAACCAAATCTTAAATTTAGCATGTGTCAGGAACGTTTAGGACAGCACTGAGGGTAGGAGACTGGTGTTCAGTACTTTAGCTGTAAGCGCAGACTTGACTCTGTAATCATGCAGCTAAAAGATCGGACTTGAATCGGTGGTCATGCTGCTGAAAGCACATACTTAAATCTGTAATCATGCTGCTGAAAGCACAGATTTGAATCTGTAATCATGCTGCTGAAAGCACAGACTTAAATCTGTAATTGTGCAGCTGACAGCCAAGACTTGAATCTGTAATCATGCTGCTAAAAGCCCGGACTTGAATCTGTTAGCATGCCGCTGAAATCTCAGGCTTGTATCTGTAATCATGCAGCTGAAAGTCCAGACTTAAATGTGTAATCATGCAACTGAAAGGTCAGTCTTGAGTCTGTAATCATGCAGCTGACAGCCCAGACTTGAATCTGTAATCATGAAGCTGTAAGCACAAACTTGAATCTGTAATCATGCAACTGAAAGCACAGTCTTGAGTCTGTAATCATGCAGCTGAAAGGTCAGTCTTGAGTCTGTAATCATGCAGCTGACAGCCCAGACTTGAATCTGTAATCATGCAGCTGTAAGTACAAACTTGAATCTGTAACCATGCAGCTGAAAGTGCAGTCTTGAGTCTGTAATCATGCAGCTGAATGCTCAGGTTTGAATCTGTGATCATGCAGCTGAAAGCACTGACCTGTACCTATAATTATGCAGATGAAAGTGCTGACTTGAATCTATAATCATGCTGCTGAAAGCACAGACTTTCATCTGAATCATGCAGCTGAAAGCAAAGACTTGCATCTGTAATCATACTGCTGAAAGCAAAGCCTTGAATCTGTTATCATGCAGCTGAAAGGGCAGTCTTGAGTCTGTAATCATGCAGCTGGAAGCTCAGGCTTGAATCTGTGATCATGTAGCTGAAAGTCAAGATTTGAATCTGTATTCATGCAGCTCAAAGCACAGACTTGAATATGTGATCATGTAGCTGAAAGCACTGACTTGATTCTGTGATCATGCTGCTGAAAGTGCCGATTGGAATCTGTAATCATGCAGCTGAAAGTCAAGACCTGAATCTGTAAACATGCAGATGAAAGCTCAGACTTGAATCTGTAACCATGCTGCTGAAAGCCCAGACTTGAATCTGTAATAATGCTGCAGAAAGCACAGGTTTAAATCTGCAATCATGCAGCAGAAATCACAGACTTGAATCTGTAATCATGAAACTGAAAGCCAAGACTCGAATCTGCAATCATGCAGCTGAAAGCAAAGACTTGAATCTGTAATCATGAAGCTGAAAGTCATGACTCAAATCTGTAATCAAGCTGCTGAAAGCCCAGACTTGAATCTGTAAGCATGCAACTGACAGCTCAGACTTGAATCTGTAATAATGCAGCGGAAAGCACGGACTTGAAACTGTAATCATGCTGCAGAAAGCGCAGATTTAAATCTGTAATCCTGCAGCTGAAAGCCCAGAGTTGAATCTGTAATCATGGAACTGAAAGTGCAGTCTTGAGTCTGTAATCGGGCAGCTGAAAGCACTGACTTGAATCAGTAAGCATGCAGCTGAGAGTCAAGACTTGAATCTGTATTCATGCAGCTGAAAGCACAGACTTGAATCTGTGATAATGTAGCTGAAAGCACAGACTTGAAACTGTATTCATGCAGCTGAAAGCACAGACTTGACTCTGTGATCATGTAGCTGAAAGTCAAGACTTGAATCTGTATTCATGCTGCTGAAAGCACAGACTCGAATCTGTGATCATGTAGCTGACTGCCCAGACTTGAATCTGTAATCATTCAGGTGAAAGCCAAGACTTGAATCTGTAATCATCCAGCTGAAAGCCCAGACCTGAATCTGTAAGCATGCAGCGGAATGCTCAGACTTGAATATGTACCATACACCTGAAAGCACTGACTTGAATCTGTGATCATGCTGCTGAAAGCACAGACTTGAATCTGTGATCATGCTGCTGGAAGCGCAGTTTTGAATCTGCAATCATGCAGCTGAAAGTCAAGACCTGAATCTGTTAACATGCAGCTGAAAGCTCAAACTTGAATCTGTAATCATAGTGCAAAGATCACATTGTCGCAAAGCATAATGTACGTATTCACAGTTACAGACATGGCATATACGGGCAGTAGTATAAATACAGCGAGAGTGAACAGGGTAGCAGTATAAATATAGTACAAACATTACATATCTGAGTGTGATAGCAGGTAGGATATGACCGGTCCCCAGATGTCACGGGGCTTAGAAGCAGTTGGTAACTCCTCCGCGTAGCATATGTGCTGGTCACGACAATACGTCAAATCTTGCAGCCATAGTTTAGTTGTAGGTGCAATTCTATTCTCCCAACAAATAGAAATTCTATGCTTGGCCATGACCAGTGCTATAGACACAATTTGTTTACTGGAAGGTTTTATTTGAGCCCCAATCCCTAGCAGGCACATCTTCAGGTGACACTTAAGAGTTTCGTCAATCATTAAGCCAGTATTTGAACAACTGAGCCCCAATATTCGAGTATTTTAGGACATTCCCAAGCTAGATGGTAAAATCCGGCCCCAGGCGCACCACATCGCTTACAGGCGTCATTTGGTCAGAGCCCAAATGTATAAAGCTGTGCAGGAGTATAATACAGCTGGAGCAGGTACTTAAAATGCACCAGCCGTAGATTACCATTCTCCGTCAAACGGCTCGACAGGCCTTCTAGTGTTATGAATTGACCACCAGGGTACGCATCCCCCATAACGGACAGTCCCATCTCTGCAAGTGTCTTCAGTGTACCAGCCTCCTACATGACCGAGATCCCTGAATGATGAGGCAGTGGCATGTTAGGAGCATATAACAGTAGTTTACTCGCCCGCCGCCCTAAATTCCGCCAGGCTCCAGACGTAATTTGTATTATATTGAATTCCCCTTTCTCATACACCGTGTGCGTGCTCACTATCATGGCTATAAGTGGTATGGGATGTACCGCGCCCACCTCCACCGGAACATGTGGAATATATCACCACTGCTATTTGCCATGTATATGGACCCACTGATCCGTAGAATAGAGATGTGTGAATCAATAACCCCATTACTTACACGAACTGGTCAGTGTAAAATACTAGCATACGCCGATGATGTTGCAGTGATTACACCAACCCCAACGGAGGCTATTGTCCAAGTTGAAATCGAGGCCTTGAGGTTTGGGGAGATCTCGGGCTATAAACTTAACACTGCTAAGACACAGATAATCAAAAACTGCCACACTATCTGTACAGATGACCGAGTGATTCAGGCAGGAATATACTTAGGGGTGACTATTTCGCCCGACCTGGATGGTTTAGTGGAAAAGAATATAACACCTCTAATTAATAAAGTGCGGAAGGACCTGGATAGATTAGATAACTTACACTTAACTATCCTGGGGCGAACGAACGTAGTTAAGATGCTAGTCTTACCTAAGATCCTTTATTTTTTCAGAGCAATACCCTTACTATTTGAGACCAAGGTGTTTAAGAATATCGAACATTTGATTAATAGATTTATTTGGGCAAAGGGGAAAACCAGGAGGGCAATCAGGTTTATGACACTTCCACGGGAGAGGGGGGGGGGGTGGGCTCTGCCAGATTTAAAGTTATATTATTGGGCAGCAGCTTTGCAAAATATGGTAGGCTTGGTGGGAGGGGCAGAGTCCGAAGGATGGACTGAGTTTGGTTCATTGGCAATATATGGTCTTTTATCGGGGTCAGAAGCCGAGAACGTATTGTTGAAATATACGGAGCCTAGTTATTTCAAAAGGACACGGTTCAAGACGCTTATTGCGGCTCATGCAGTTTGGAAAGCTTTTGCCAAACGGTTTGGGCTAGGGAGGTATAACTTCTATACTAGATTGAAAGAAAATCCAAATCTGCCAGAGGAGGTTTTCGCTGGTCCTATATTTATAGAATGGAAAAGGAAAGGAGTTAGAAGAGTAGGAGATGTGTTAGGACAGCAAGGGGTCTATCAGTTTTCTGAATTACAGGCAAAGTATGCCCTAGATAATAGACAATTTTATAAATATTTACAAATAAGGAGCTTTTTGTATAATAAAAAGGGAGGACCATCAGGATTCAGTGAAAACCTAATTATGGAAGTGATCCAAGCAGGGGAGGATTGTACAATAAAGAGATTCTACTCCGAATTGATAATCTCAAAGGAGGATGATACTGAAAAATGGGCAAAAAAATGGAAAAACAGTTTGAATATTAGCGAGGAAACTTTTTATATGTCTTTAGAAAAGGGATATAAATTGCTGTGCTCAACGCCCCTCCAGGCACAACATTATAAAACTATATACCATCTTTACCATACACCTGCAAAGATAGCTTAGTGGGGAGGCACCACAGGAACTAGTTGTTTTAGGTGTGGAAATCTTAATGCAGATTTGCTACATGTGTTTGCAACATGCCCTCAACTGCAATTGCTCGAAAAAGGTATCGAGGGCTTTATAAATAGAATATTAGGAACTGATATTCTCTTAACCCCCTCGATAATTCTCTTAGGAGTGAAGGAGGATGAAGGGCAACTGCAGGGTGGGGGGGAACTCTTGTTTGTAGCTATGTCAGTTATGAGACTCTGCATTGCATCTGCATGGCTGGACCTTATGCCACCTTCATTTCATCACTGGTTGGCTAAATTACTAACAATATATAACATGGAGACAGAGATCTATGCAAGGAAGGGGAAAAAGGGAAGGAAGCTTGGTAAGCAGATTTGGGATCCCATTACTCGATGGAAAGAAGGGAGCATGGACTGAAATGTTAGAATTATAGCAATAGAATTATATACGCTTGTTTTGCACTGGAGCATATAATGTGAGCTTTCATTTATTTATTTATTTATTTGTTTATCTTTTCCTTTTGTCTGTCGAGTAATCAACATTATAAACTGGTGGGATATACTAAACTGAAGAGACTGTATGTACTAGGAAGATATGAAGTTTGTTGATCGATTCACATGTTTATTGTATTGTGGTTGAACCGCTAATTGAGAAGAAAAAGTGAAAAGAATACTATATTTATTTTTGATGTAATATATCACCGTGCCCTGTACGTAAAATTGGGAAAAAACTTTTGTCAATAAAAAGAATTAAAAATTTTTAAAAAAAGGAATATATGCCGGGCCGTGTTGCCAATAGTAGGCGAATTGCGCCTGCGCACAGAGGTAATAAAGATGGAGGTCTGGCGCCGCAAACCCGCCTTGTTCATACTGTAAGTTGAGCGTTTCCCACTTGAGCCGAGGTTTCTTTCCTCCCAGGCCAATGTGATCAGAAGTGAGCAAAGAGTGTTAAAAAAATGCCATGTTAGGTGTACAGGAACATTTAGAAAAAGATATAAAATCATGGAAGTACTACCATTTTCATTAGGGCTATACGATCAGCGAAAGATAGAGGCAGTTTGATCCTCCGATTTACCTGGTCCTCCATTTGTGAGACAGCAGTGCCAAAATTAGTTTGTATAACTGTCTGTTGGTCCCTGTGCATCCATATTCCTACACATTTGATCGCATCTGTACACCACATCAAGGGGTAGTCCATGTGAAATTGGTGGGTGCTGTCAGTGAGAGATAGTATGGTGGATTTGGACCAGTTGACCCCCAGGCCGTAAAAGCGTTCAAACCAAATGTATTCACGGATGAGTTGTGCCAGAAAGCGCAACGGCTCCCGCACATATAGCACCATGTCATCCGCGTACATGGAGACAGCTAGCGGGCGTTGAAAAAACCGCAAGGCCAAAGCGGCATGTCACTGTCGTAGTATACATGCCAAGTGTTCCAGCACAAGCACGAATAGCAGTGGCGAGAGTGGGCAGCCCTGTCGCGTGCCACGGTGAATGGAAAACTTTTCCGATAGTTGCCCATTAATTCTAACCCTGGCTTCTGGCTTAGTATACAACAATTTAATCCAGTTCGTAAATACAAACGGGACCCCCATACGGTGGAGCACTGCAATCATGTAGGACCAGGAAATCGAATCGAATGCTTTTGCCGCGTCGAGCAACACTACCACTGCTGGCAAAGCGGGCTGCAATACATGCATTACCGCAAAGATGGTGCGTAAATTGTGAGATGTGGATCGGGCGGGAACAAAACCCGATTGATCCGGGAGCACCATAACCGGAAGAAGCAGTTGAATCCTTGTCAATGTCAATGTCAATGTCATAAGTTTTTATAGAGCGCCATTATCACCGCAAGGTCTCAAGGCGCTTGCAGCATAAGAACCGGGTAGAAGGAGACAAACACTGAACGGGCAACACAACAGAAAGAGATGGGCCACATGCTAGGGAAAAAGCCATGTTTTCAAGGCTTTGCGAAATTGCTGATGCTCCTTGATGGAAACAAGGTGGAAAGGTAACTTATTCCAAAGGGCAGGTGCAAGAAATGAAAAGGAGCGTTGTCCATGCCTGGAGGTTCGCACGCGGGGTTGCATTAGCAGAGATTTGAGGCTAGATCTTAAGGCCCTCTTGGGGGCATACCAGTTCAGTTTTTTTTAAGATACAGAGGCCCCTTTTTGTACAATGCATTGTGGGTCAAACATAGGATCTTAAATTGACTTCTTTGCCGTACAGGCAGTCAGTGTAGTTGTTTCAAACATGGGGTGGACGCTGTTCTAGGCGGCAAATCCAGCACCAATCTTGCCGCCATAATCTGCAAGGTTTGTAATTTTGACAACAGGTCCTCATTCAGGCCGTAGTACATGGAATTACCGTAATCAAGATGGCTAATGATCAGGCCCTGAACCAATGACTTTCTGGCTTCAAGCGGGAGCCATCTAAAGATTTTTCTGAGGCCGCGCATTATGCCATAGCAGGTGCCCGTCACCTTGGCTACATGATTTTTCAAGGACAGAGCGCTGTCCATAATGATTCCAAGGTTTCGGACTACCGGCTTAGGGGCCGGACAAGCTCCCAACTCAGAAGGCCACCATTCTGGCATCCAACATCTGTCTTGCCCGCATTGAGTTGGAGATTATTCGGTCGCATCCAGCTACTGATCTCAACCATACATTTTTTAAAACGTAGGCAGGTGTCGGCAGGATCAGCGACGCATGTGATCAGCAGCTGCGTGTCATCTGCATATGACACCGTTCCAAAGCCAAAAGATTTAATTATTTTAGCCAAAGGTGTCAAATACAGATTAAAAAGCAGCGGGCTCAAAATCTAACCTTGAGGCACGCCTACCGTAACCGGACGGCTCCGGGCAGCCAGGGAGTCGACTCGAACGGTGGTGAGGCGGCCAGTGAGATAATCCTCAATCCAACCCAGTGCCCCTCCATGGACACCAATCTCCCACAGCCGATGTTTCAAGATACCGTGGGAGATGGTGTCAAATGCTGCGGAGAGGTCTAGGAGGATGAGTACAGCTGAATCGCCCCTATCCACCGTGAGTCTGATGTTATCCACAATCTCCACTACAGCGGTCTCAGTGCTGTGCGCGGCCCGAAAGCCAGATTGGGAGGAATCAAGGGCTCCACTGGCTTCTATAAAGGCTGTCAGTCGGTTATTCACAAGGAGTTCCAACACCTTCCCAAAGGAAGGCAACAGTGATATCGGCCGGTAGTGGACAGGTAAAGAAGGATCGTCAGATGGCTTCTTCAAGATAGGCTTTACTTGGGCCTGCTTCCACTTAGAGGGAACCTCGGCTTGCTCCAAGGAAGCGTTAAAGATAGCTGTAAGGGGCTCAGCTAGCAGAGGCATCATTTTTGTGCAATGTCGTGGCGGGAAAGGGTCCATTGGGGAGCCTGACTTTATTCTACTAAGACCTTCAAGAGTCTCCTTGACCGTAATCGGCGTAAATTTAGTCAAGTAGAGACCTTGATTATCAACCATCTCAGATTGCGGCGTCACCAAGTAACCATCTGGGATTAGTTGGTCCAAATCGCAGGTAGGGAAAGCAGAATATATTAAGTTAATTTTATCCTCAAAAAATTCTGCCATTGACTCAACCCATTTTTGGGAGGGAGTAAACAGGGATTGTTCAGCACGAGGGCACATAAATTCCTTCAGTATTTTAAATAATTCTCTGCTTGAATTAGCTGAGATTTTTATCGGCTGCGTTAAGTACTCTTTCTTTGCCAATTTTATTTTTTTCATGTAGTCTAAATGGACTAACTTATATTTAGCTCTGTCTTCCTCGGTTCTGGTTTTCCGCCAAGTTCGCTCTGCGGCTCTACTGGCCAATTTCAATTTCTTAAGATCAGTGGTAAACCAAGGAGAAGCCACCAGTTTGGCTTTAACAGTAGTTTCCGGAATGACATGGTCTAAAGTTTGTAAAACAGAACACTCCAGATTATCTACCTTTTGCTCTAGTGGGAGAGCCGAATTATTTTCATACTTAAAATGAGCCAAAAATGCTTCCGAGGTAAGTTTCCGCCATGGGCGGATCCGCGTTCTAAGGCCAGTCACAGGAGTGGCCGGAGTTTTACTTAGGAGGTTAATCTTTAAAAGATAATGATCCGTCCAGATCATTGGGAGGGGATCCGAAATGCTTAATCTAAGGGAGCTCGTAAAAATTAAATCAAGAGTGTGGCCTGCACAATGGGTGGGGCCACTGACTCGCTGGGACAGGCCCAGGCTTTCCATAGTCGTTATTAGGAGACTTGTCTCTGGATCGACGGAAAGCTCTGCATGATAATTAAAATCGCCTAATAAAATAAAATTCTCTGTGGTTAGGGCATAGGTAACTACTATTTCTAATAATTTATTAACAAAGCCTGTTTTAGTACCCGGGGGCCTATATACAAGTGCAACGCGCCAGTTATATAAACTGGAAAGCTGCACGTTCACGATCATAATTTCGAGTGTGGGTCAGGACAGAGATTCTAGTACCTTGATCTTAATAGGGGATCTAGCAGCAATAGCTAGGCCACCTCCCCTTTTCCCCACCCTGTCCAACCTTGTGACAAAATAATCGGAAGGAAAGGCAGCAGCTACGTCTGAGGCCGCCATGCTGTGGAGCCAGGTTTCTGTAAAGAAGCAGAGTTCCGGCCTGTCTGCCTCAAGTAAGCTCCAAACCTCCGTGACATGTTTAGGTAAGGAACGAGCGTTCAGGTAGAGTGCGGAAATAATCGCGCGTTCTACGGGGTCATTCCTAACTGGTGATTTTAACGAACCAGTTAGCAGACCGGTCTCTGTCCTACCCTTTATAATGGATGTGGGGGAACTTCTATGCGGCTCCCAGAGGGAATGCTTCCCCTGGAGCGTTGGTGACTGAGTAGGTTGGGAGCTCGAGTGTAGCTTAACAGCCCTACCTGGGTTCCATCTCTTTAGTTCCCCGCTAGTATAAGTTAGCATTGTGGCTCTGTTTATCTCACAGACGGTCCACAACATGTGGAGGGTATCCGACAGAAATCTGGGCAGCAGGCAGCGGTCTGGCGCGGACGGGCGCAGACGGGTGCAGACGGGCTTGCCTGTGGCGCGCCGCCGCTGCGCGTGTCCGCACCACACAGCTCGTTAAATGTGGAGGGGGGCGTGGCCAAGAAATGACGCTGGCCAATCCAATCACTTTCAATGGTTCCGGTATTCCTTGTCCCTCCGCAACAAACGGCACATGCCGCGGCGGACCGGGGACGGGAATAAAGGTCAAAACCGGACACACAGCAGAGCAGGTAATGTTCAGATGAACAGTAAAAACAATTTGGAAGGTGTTTTAAAAAAAAAGAATTACGTGTCTCTAAATCAGACACACATTCACTTCAATTAAAAGTAACATGCTGGCCCCCAAACATCAGCGCAAACAGCGAAAAACAGACATGAAGAAAATGCCGGTATCTTAGCTGCGCGCGTCCGCGCCACACAGCTCGTTAAATGTGGAGGGGGGCGTGGCCAAGAAATGATGCTGGCCAATCCAATCACTTTCAATGGTTCCGGTATTCCTTTTCACTCTGCAACAAACGGCACCGCCGCGGCGGACCGGGGACGGGAATAGAGGTCAAAACCGGACACACAGCAGAGCAGGTAATGTTCAGATGAACAGTAAAAACAATTTGGAAGGTGTTTTAAAAAAAAAAAGAATTACGTGTCTCTAAATCAGACACACATCCACTTCAATTAAAAGTAACATGCTGGCCCCCAAACATCAGCGCAAACAGCGAAAAACAGACATGAAGAAAATGCTGGTATCCTTGTGGCCAAGACCTTCGCCAAACTTTTGACATCAGTGTTTATGATAGATAGCGGGTGATATGAGTCACATTTATTAGGCGGCTTATCAGGTTTCACAAGGGCAGCCATCAGTGCCTCGTGCAGAGTCGACGGCAAGCACTGAGCATCGTATGCCTCCTCATAGAGTTGAAGCAGGCGGGGGGATAATTGCTCCACATACTCTTTATAAAATTTGGCCGGTAGGCCATCAGTGCTCGCAGCTTTCCCGTTAGGCAGGGCGGCTATGGCATCCCACATCTCCCCCAATGTGCACTGGTGCATCAGAAAGTTTTGCTGTCTCCGCGATAGCCACACCAAAGCTATATCATCAAGATATTGATCCAGTTCAGTAACACTAGCTGTGGGCTGGTGGGCATACATCTTAGTGTAATAGTCAGTAAACGCATGCAAAATATGTACAGAGTCATAATGGGTGTCCTTATCCATTGTGATTGCCTAAACTACCTGTGCCCTGTGATGTGTGTCCAGTATGCGGGCCACAAGTGTCCTCCCCAGCCGGCCACCCTCACCATAGTACCGAGCTGTAATACGACAGGAGAGATGTTTAACTAGTTGGTCAGCTGTGTCATTGTATTCTAAGATTTTCTCCTTAATGCTTGACAATGTAGTAGGGCTAGGTCGGACACTATATTGATGCTCCAGGACCGCCCAACTCCTGCTCCAGCCCAGACATGGTGCGGCGTAAAGATTTCAGTACCCCAGCCTGAAGGCCTATACATTTCCCTCGAATGGTCACCTTAAATGCCTCCCACAATGTTTCCATATTTTAAACCGACCCAGTATTAAATGACAAGTAGTCCTTTATAGCCTCACGGATACCTTCAGTAACAAGCATTTGCAATGCAATAGGTCTCGCATTATGAAAGTTTGAGCTATTGGTCTTGCAAATGACAATTTTGTTATTTATGTGTTGGTGTTGAAAATAGCTAAATTAATAGCTTTGTCATTTACAATGCCAATAGTTATACCTTTCGCAAATGTGACACCTATAGCATTTGTAATGCAACATGTTTTGTATTAACGTGACTTAGATGTATTGATATAACAAATAACAATGGCTTTTAATTTTTTTAAATAATTAATACTTGAGCAAAAGTGATTGTAATTTTTAATGGCAATAGCTTAAACTTTTGTAAATAACTTTTGTGAAGATTATGTTCAGTGTATTTTATTGTGATGAAAATCCAAGAACAGAAGTGAAATCTTAACATCTTTTTGTGACATTTGTAATAAAGCTTGAAACATTGAGAAAACATATTTGAACCAGTTGTTGTTGAATGGTTTCACAGATTGATGCTGCAATGGCGCGGAGTGATGTTGTGGTGGCGCTGAGTGATGCTGTGGTGGTGCTGAGTGATGCTGGGGTTGCGCTGAGTGATGCTATGGTGGTGCTGAGTGGTGCTGTGGTGGTGCTGAGTGGTGCTGTGGTGGGGCTTGGTGATGCTATTGTGGTGCTGAATGTTGCTGTGGTGGTGCTGAATGGTGCTGTGGTGGTGCTGAGTGTTGCTGTGGTGGTGCTGAGTGGTGCTATGGTGGTGCTGAGTGATAATTTGATGGTGCTGAGTGATAATGTGGTGGTGCTGAGTGATAATGTGGTGGTGCTGAGTGGTGCTGTGGTGGTGCTGAGTGGTGCTGAGTGATGCTGTGGTGGTGATGAGTGGTGCTGTGGTGGTGCTAAGTGATGCTGTGGTGGGGCTGAGTGGTGCTGTGGTGGTGCTGAGTGTAACGGTAACAGGTCCAGAATACAGGAGCTTTTAGAAAAGTGTGAATGAGCCAGAGACGGCAGGTTCTGAAAATCGACAAAGAGGTATGTGTACATGTAACAGCGTCACCGAATGCGCTCTACTGTACACAGACAAAGCAGAGCGAAACTCGGTGCATTGGTGCTTACGTTGTTTATGCACTAGTAACATCCTAAGCTTCACACTATATCAACGTGCTTTCATTCTGAGTTGATGTGCAGTTCACGTGGCAACGGGTCCGCACGCAGAGTACGCATTTACACAACTCACTACATTAAAAGTGCAGTGTGTGATAGCGCAGCGGCCGCTTTTGGACTTTGCTCTTACCCTATTGTTGATTAAGCACAGCTTGAAAGGGATTCACCGATGGGGTTCAAATTGCATGTCTGTGTTAATTTATGAAGCACAAGCAGCCACTGTATGAGAGAAAGCCGTGCTAAACAGAAGAGGGAGCACACAAAACGCGACATGCCTTTAAACTGCAAGTACGACCAAAACAGTCGACTATATACCTATAAAAGGTAAAGTTGACAGAGGGCTTTACAGGATACGATGGGAAAAGTATAGGAAGACAGCATCACTAAAGCATTCCTTTGAAGTGTTAAGCAGGGGGCGGGGGAGCGGATCCCTTTGAAGCACGGCCTCGCGGTCGTGAAAGTGAAACAGCCTGAGGCCGAGCGCACGCTGGGGGAAGCTTCAGATGCCTGTGGGAGGGAGGCTGATGGCTTTGATGTGGATGCGCTTTCCGCACGAGTGCACCACACAAACTGTCCGAAATCCGCGATGGTTTGAGACCTTGGTTTGGCCTCTATACTCTCGTCTATTATCCCTTGCGGGATTAATAGGCGAGACCTAAAAACAGTATCAAGTAAGGAGGAGGATTGTAGGCACCATTGAAAGGGAGGCAGAGTTCACGAGGGGAGTGTAATGTCTATAGCTACAGGGGAGTGATCGGACAAGGTTCTGGGCAAGTGTTGTATCTGTGTTACCCTGGTACAGATATCCCGCGTTCCCTGCCAGTAATCAATACGTGACCAGGCCTGTTGCGCATAAGAGTGACAAGTCCCTTCCCTGGTTTGTGGATGCCGTAGTCTCCAGATATCAGCGAGACCTAGTGCACACATCCCATCATGCACCGCACTAGTTGCCCTACGGGGTGGGTGAACAGCTGTGGATTGTCTATCCATTGTGGGATCTAGCACTACATTAAATCAACTCAACAAATAAGCGTCTCAGGGGAAAGATTGTAAAGTTTACTCCACAGGGCATCAAAAAAGGCAGGATCATCCGTGTTCGGACCATACACATTTACAATAGCCAAGCGCGTATTATACAGCGCACCCTGCACAATTATATATCTGCCATTAGCATCCTCCTCGACATGAGTGGGCACAAAGGGAACATTTTTTGGTTTACCAAAATCATAACCCCCGAGCATATGACGAATATGATGCAGAAAGCCGTATCCCAGCCCACCTGGGGGCTATGTGCGAGACCGCCTGCCTCGCAGGGTGCGTCTCCTGTAACAGGGTGATCTGCACATAATGCCTGTTCAGCTAGGCCAGCACCTGTCACACCTTCTTGGCGTTGTTAAGCCCCCTGACATTCCAGCTCACCCAAGAGAGATTAGTCCGATTTATGTTAGCCATGCTCGTATATACTTAGATGTAAAAGTTGCAATGGCTTTGAATCTACATGTGACATACCATTCAATACTCATGAATGCATTCCGTACAGTGGGCATTCGCGTGAGCGACTAAGAAGGAGACAGATGCTGACACCCGTGTTTCTAAATCAAGGAAACCATACCCTTTTCATCTTCATAAGCTGGTAGATGAACCATCACTGAGGTTGAAGGACTATCGTGTTGAATGAGTCGGCTGACCAGCAACTCTAACCACACAGGACCAGGTTTCCAAGAGGAGCCGAGGTCCATTGAAGGTGTGAGACTGATGTGGGACGTTCTTTGTGGTGAGGTCGCAGTGGCAGGAACAAGAGAGCTGGCAAGACAGAGTCCTAGAAGCCGGGGAACAGATACCCTATATCCACACTATAAGGAGGCAAACTTTTATCTGTTGGTCCTGAGGAAGGTGGTCCACCGAAACGCGCGTCGACCTGGCGTGGAGAGTCACCAACATTATCTGTGCTACCTCAATTGCAGAAAAAAGAGATTGTCCTGGCTGTTTAGTGAAGTGTTTGTAGATGAATGAATGAGTAGTGTATGCTTGATGACAGGTGTGTGGTTTTCAGGGTATTTTCGTTCTTTTTAAGAGAGAACTTTTTGTACATTTGATTTGTTAAATATGTACATGATGAGTACATTTTTAAATCAATATAACGGAAAAGAACAATGTAGTGAAGATTAAAAATAAATAGAAAAAATAAGAAAAGTAATTTTGATATATATGCACAAAATGAATAAAATATCAAATACATTTTGTATAAACAGGTGTATCTGTGTTGATTTGAAGGGATTTTTTGAAAGTATTTGAACAATGTCGATTGAGGAAGGATGTTGAGGCCACGAGGGAATTTCTTGTATTATTATGCATCCCGTACAGTTCCATTATGCTGAAAAAGAGTTCCCCAACCACCCCACCCTCCCACAGCGGCCATTGAACCTAACCGCGTACATCCCCCAGTGTAAACAGAACATGAAAAAAACAGTCGAGATTCCATAGTGCATAGCATGGCAGGATTAAGGTAATACAGAACCCCAATGAAGGCGCCAAAGTGGCACCAACACAGAGCCAAAACTTGCGGGGAATTCCCATTTTGTGGGTCACTAGTAGCCCTAGGCCCCCTGCACACGCGGGTTGGGTCGAGCAAGAATGAGAATGGCTAACCAACACATGGCTATGCAGTCATAATGAAGCAGCACCAGGAACTTCTGCAATGAGTGTGCAGTACTCTACTAAACAAATGACTGTACCCGCATACTATAAGTGTAACATACAGAGTATAGCATATATGAAAACGAAAAATCAATCCAAACAGTGTAAGCAACAGAGCGACATATAAAGCCTGTCAACAAAACTACAAGTAGTGTGCTAGTAAGGGATAGAGACAATAGACAGTCAAAAACAGATTCAGATTAGTCTCACGTGCTCATCCCTCAGAGTACGAGTGTCCATTCTTATCGCACAGTGATTCTTGTCGCTCCAACTGTCGGGTATATTGCAGTGCGTCCCTTGGCGTTGTGAAGATGCGTGCCTTCCAATCATGTTGTACCCGTAGACGGGCAGGATAGAGCATAGCGTAGGGGATTTGGAGAGATTGCAGTTTTTTCTTAACAGATTGAAACTCTTGACGAGCTTGCTACACTGCGACGGTAAAATCCAGGAACATTTCTATTTTCATACCTTGGTATTCAAGCTTTCATTTTTCCCTAGCCAGACGGAGCGCTGTATACCTGTCCCTATAGCTCACTAGTCTGGCAATTATTGGTCGCAGTGGTGCTCCTGGAATAGGTTTTGCACCCAGGGAACGATGAGCGTGCTCAACTATAAGCACTTTTCAGAAATGTTCGGCGCCTAGCAGAGTGGTGAGCTGTGTTTCAATGTACGTCTCCATTGGCCCGGTATTGGTGGTTTCGGAGATTCCAAGAATGCGAAGGTTATTACTCCGGGACTGGGCTTCTATGTCCTCATTTTTGTCCTTGATGACTTCTAATACTTTCTCCATGGTAGCGCATGAAGCCTCCACCACCTCCACACGGTCTTCCATGGCCGAGATGCGCTTCTCCGCCTCAGCAATCTGAGCGCCGTGCTTTTCTAATTTCGAGGCCATAGTGTCCATGCGGAGATTGATATTGTCAATCCTGGCATCAATGACTTTGCTGCATGCTGAGCATTAAGCGTTCCAACTTTGTGGTTGTTCCATGTTCAGGGTCCTGCTCCGAGTCTGAGGCAGTCGGTGTGGAGGATTTAGTACTTTTTTTGGCCTCAAATTGAAGCTTGCTCTGCTGTTTGTCTGTGCGCCCCATAACAATTATAGGGATGCCGCTGTGTTAAACTGCGAGCCTGTAGTAAGTGAGCAACCAGCATCAGTAAGGAGTGTATGTACCAGAAACGGTACTCAGGAGAAGTCCAATGCCCAAACCACAACCACAGAGAAACTGTACTTCGAGGGTGCACACACCACAATCAGTAGCGCAGAGGGAGTGCGAAGTGGCAAACAGTAGTTGCAGGCCGCAGATGGTCAAGGACGCACAAGAATGAAAATGGTGCCCGGCTAGCGGTGCCAGGCGCAGTTGTGGTTAATGAGGATAGTACTGCCAGCCGTGGTGCCCCTCCAATTACTATATTCACTTGGCAAACAGTTATCTGCTCACCTAGATATCCCACAGGCCACAAAAATCCTAGGGGCTGTTCAAGTCTTTACACCTCCCACATGTTTGCAGTGTTTATATGCCACCAAGAGTTTCTCAGCAAAAATGACAGCTTCAGCACTAACCGCTATTGCCTGAACCTAGACGCTCCTTTTTTTCCCCCCAGAATCACCTTTGTTCCAATTGGGCGGCCCCCGTTACCCCTGCAGGCGGCAAAATGGCTCCGCCATCTACACAGGAGAGAACAGGCCGGAGATTACCAGACAGCGCCCCCGGGAGCGGGATGGCCGGCTGCAGCCAAACTCTTCAATCAATGCCGCGGCTCATCCCTGATGAGAGCTGATCAAGTGACACGGACCCCCACCCCAGCGCAGTGAGCAGCGTTGAGGTGGTCGGCGGCGTCCTTGATCTTCACAGCAGACAAGCACTCCACCGCATCCCAGGTAAAGTGCTCAGCGGGTCTGCTTGCCGCCAGGCCCGGACTGGCCGTTGCAGGCACCGGGCAATCCGCAAGAGTGGAGGCCGGTTTTGGGCCCCTGGGGGACGTTTTTGTTACTGGGCCGTTTTTGCAAAAACGGCCCTGTAACAAAATCGGCCAAAAACCGGCCCTGGCAAAGAGCGCGGTCTCACCCCCAAACCCCCCGGGGGTGGAGGGACCGGCCAAGCACTTTGCAGGGCCGGTTTTGGTTCCCAATCCGGCCCTGCTCGCCGCTCATCAAACAGCGTGCAAGCAGGCAGCGGCCGCTGACTCACTGCTAACCAGTAGGGCAGTCCAGCGCTCCGTGCCTTAGACAGCTGCCACAATGGAATACACCATTCGATAGGGGCCGTTCACAGTCCCTCGCCGCTCGCCAGTGTTCGGGCACCACACCGCAGGTGCTATGTATTACCAGACGCTCACTTCAAGGGCAGGTTTTCAGGGAGTTAGCAGTCTGCCAGGAGCGGGCCCACCATTATCCCTGCAATATGGCGTGGGGGAATGAAGTCAGACACAGGGTACTGGAGCTCATAAATGTCGGGTATTTCAGCAGCAGAGCACTCCGCAGTAAGGCAGGAGCAGGTGTTCATTGTTTTAGCCGTGGATGGCGCCAATATGGTCGGATTTTGGGCGAATTGATAGCTCGACCAGCAGAGCTACCCTAAAGTGCAGCCATCTTGCTCCGGGCTCGCTAGCACCCCCCCTGAAAGCGCAGACTTACATCTGTTATCATGCAGCTTAAAGCCCAGATTTGAATCTGTAATCATGCACTTGAAAGCACAAACCTGAACCTATAATCATACAGATGAAAGCGCTGACTTGAATCTATAGTCATGCTGCTGAAAGCACAGACTTGCATCTGTAATCATGCAGATGAAAGCCCTGACTTGAATCGATAATCATGCCGCTGAAACCACAGGCTTGCATCTGTAATCATGCAGCTGAAAGCTAAGACCTGAATCTGTAATCATGCAACTGAAAGCACGGACCTGAACCTATAATCATACAGATGAAAGCGCTGACTTGAATCTATAGTCATGCTGCTGAAAGCACAGACTTGCATCTGTAATCATGCAGTTGAAAGCCCAGACTTGCATCTGTAATCATGTACCTGAAAGCACAGACTTGAATCTGTACTCATGCTGCTGAAAGCTCAGAACTGAATCTGTAATCATGCAGCGGAAAGCTCGAACTTGAATTTGTAATCATGCAGCTGAAAGCACAGACTTGAATCTGTATTCATGCAGCTGAAAGTGCAGACTTGCATCTGTATTCATTCAGCTGAAAGTGCAGACTTGAATCTGTAATTGTGCAGCTGAAAGCGCAGTGTTGAGTCTGTATCATGCAGCTATGCTCAGTTGCGGAATCAAAGTAATATATGGTCAGTCACTTTCCTTCAGAATTCTTGACAAATCAGATCAGGAGAACTTGTATAAAATCTTCTGAATGGCCGTAGGACATATTTACCAGGCTGGATAGCATAGCAGGGGTATAATCTCTCACAGATGGGTTCTTTTCAAAGGTACCCCAGCAGGAGACTTACATCGACACGTGTAAAGCAAGGGACGAATAAGAACACCAGGACCAGGAACCAATCAATGTACTGAACAACTGTAGCCCTGAGACAATCTGCTTAGCTTACTGTGTTACTAAATTACGATTGTATGCTGTTACATCGCATTCCGCTGTGACGCATGCCTTTACCATGCATGTGTTACAACACGAATGCCATTACAACGCAAAGCTTTACAACTCATATTTTTCAATGGATATGCCTTTACAACTAAATTTGTTGTTAAAGGATATGTAATAAAATCATATGATTGGTAAAGGTTTCCCTGATCCCTACCTTAAACCCTAATCCTGGTCCCTGGTGCACCCTAAACCCGGGCCCCCCGTCTGAAAAAATAAACTTCCCCTGCCCTAAACCCTACAACCCTACCCCAACCCGACACCCCCTGGCCTCCAATCTTTCCCCTGCCCTAAACCTGAAAACTCTGCCCTACACGATCCCCACTGGCCCCCAGCCCTTTCCCTACCCTAAACCCTAAAACCCAACCCCTGCAGGACCCCCAGCCCTTTCCCCTACCCTAAACTCTAAAGCACTACTCCTGCACGACCCCCTCCTGGCCTCAGCCCTTTCCCTAGCTTAAACTGTAAAACACATGCCCCTATTCAACCCCCCCCAGTCCCTAAAATAGTAGCTTCCAGGCCCAATCTCCCTTACCTCTCTCCTCTTGGTTCGTGCCGGCAGCTCATCTGAGGGGGCATTGCACGTCGTTGTGAGGAAGCTGAAGAGTTTCTCCGTTTCCTCTAACGACGTGGATCGCCTACCAACGCGGCTGTTTCCACGAATACGCACATATTTTTTCACTACACATATGCCTTTACTATACATACTTTTAGAACAAAATTCGTAGTAAAGGCTTTTGTGGTAAAATCATATGCGTAGTAAACAAAATGTGCAGTAAAGTCTATGCCTTGTAATGATGCACATGTGTTGTATTGATGGAGCAAGGTTTCGTGGAAAAGAGACTTGCTCGGATGCAATCCACTAGTTAACTCACTAACAAAGTTATTAATCATGTTTCATGAATAACTAATACGCACCACATGAATACCCGGGTTAGTGAAGCTTGCTTATGTGTGTACTGATGCGAATAACAATGAAGATGGACTCATAACACTTTAAACAGGGAACTGTTGTGCGCATGCTTCAACTGCATCTACGTAGTATGACGTATTAATGCTTGGAAGGAAATTCTGGCATATGAGCAGAAAACACTAAAATAGAGCCTTGAAGAATCGTGTGCATGGCATCTGCTTGTTTGAACTAAATCGAGTGGTTTTATTAATGCTAATGCAGGGAAAAGTACTAATAATTGAAAGGGGTCAGAGTAGAGGTGGGTGGTATACAGTGCGACCACTTTATTTGTGGAATTAATTTTTGTTTTTCTGACTTTATCACTAATGCGTATTTGGGCATCTCTTGTATAACTGGATTAAACTGAGTGATGCAAAGTCCACGCATGCTCACTGAGTGAAGCCATGAAGGCCATGACTAAGATGGTGAACGGGAGCCAAGGACAACTATTGCAGCATGAGAACCGATGGTGAAGAGTTCAATGAAGAAGACTCTTATTCCTAATGTTATTAAAATGTTTCAAAGTGAATTTAGAAACCTATGAGAACTAAATGTATCAATAAAAATTAAGGAGATGGGTTTGCAAACAATAGTTGAACTGATTGAATGACATGTAAGCATGGTGTGATGGAGCTTCCCTCTAGCCTAACCAATTAGATTTCGTATTGTTACGATATTGAAACTTTTAGTGGGTGGAATATTCAGAACGAAAGGTATAATTAAGATAGTTTTAAAAACAACAGAGGGTGCAGAAGAGTAGGGATGCTGTCATTGCTGAGGGAGATGCTGCTGCTGGGAGAGATGCTGTGAGATGCAGAATGCAGAACCTGAAGCAGAACTTTCTATCCTAATTTATTGGGTTAGATTAGAAGATCGCAGAAGAATCTCAGGAGGAAGAGAGTGTCAGAGAGGGGTGCGACGCAACCGACAGTATTTTGGAGCGCTCACCTATCCTGTCCTGATTCCTGTCCTGAAGTCTTTGTCTCCTGCCTTATCCCGGGGGACCCTCACCAGCCCTTTGGCCAGGGGGTTGGTCTTTCACACCATCCTTGGTAATTATTATTTTTGGTTATTTGCAAATGTTCTGATCTTTTCTCTCTGTCCTCTTTCTTTCCGACATCTGTCGATTGCACGAGTCAGAGATGAATGTATTGTGTTTATTAATTGGATTTTTCTCTCCTATGAATGATGGTGACTGCACTGTATTGAGATTGTTCATATTCATCAAAATGTTTGATAAAGGTTTGAAAACTTCTTGAGTCTGTGGTGATTTTACTTAAAATATAGAAAAGTTAGCTTATGTTAATTATCATCATCAACTAGTTCAACTAATGGTCCATCGACCAGAGGAAAGAACTTGTTGATCTATGAAGGGTTAATTAAAGAAATGAGCAGAGGTACCAAATAAGCTAATCCTAAAACAGTGACGTTAAAGTTTGATAAAACTTAAACCGACACCAGCGGTTTCAACCACTTGTGAGTTTATGGGCCGAGGTGAGTATATGGTAGTGGAGTATCTGTTGTTGGTGGACCGCTGGATCAGTTTTCTTGTAGCAGAGTTATGGTTATTATTGACTAGTTTGGTGATAAGTATTTATTATTAGTTATTGATTCATGTTTAACAAAGGAGTTAGTGTCTTGTTTTATGTTGTCTAGAAGCACAGATACAAAGGTTGCCTGGGCATCCCGGGAATGGAATAGCAGGTGCTGATAGAAGCCATATTGCAGGATGTTACTCGCCTGTTGTTGTAACACTGAGAAGCTATGGAGGGCTGGCAGTGTTGTATTAGGGACTATATCGTACGAAAATAGAGTGCGAGTGATAGCAAAAGGGGTTAGCTGGTGACATTTTAGTCTCATTTACCAATACGGGTGACACTGGAGAAGTTACAGGTTCTTCTGAGCTTGAATAAAGCGTAAACAGGGGTTTTACTCGAAGTGAAAGGAATTCTGGCATAGGTTATAATCTATCCTGATTTAGTGCAACAGACCGAGTAGTGAATGTTTTTAGGTAGTTACTAATATATTGACATTAAAAAAGTTAAAGAAATATGTTTTCGTATTACCTTGTGAAGGGAGGATCAGTCGCAGGAGTTATACTGAAGTCACAGAGAGCCATGCTGGGATTGGTCGAAGCAGCGGGCGTGAGAAGGGAGCAGATTGTAAAGGGAGGGTCAGTAGTGAGTAGCCATACTGGCGTCAAAAAAAGGGAGCGCTAGTATTCATTAAACGAGCATTGCAAGCCTGACTTTTGATTGGTTGCTTGATAGAAGCTTTGTTAGGATTCGTTAAAAGAAAATTGTATGTTGGATTCTGCTTTGATATTTGGTGTGAGTCGCGCAAAAATATTACGAGACGTAGGTAATAGAACTCGAGGATTTACAGAAGACTCTTTCTTATAACATGCATCTAGAATGTATGGAGAAAAGAGGAAGATGTCATTAATAAAGAAAATTAAGTATTTCTTTAAGAAAGATAAGGCTGTGTTGACCACCAAAGTCGCCTGCTTCATTTATGATGATGGTAGGAGGATATCATACTTGTGTATCGATGGAGAATTGGATAGAGTATACAAAAGGTGATGGTGTTGTAGCTTTTCCAGAACATGGTACATTTAATGGAAGAATTCTTCAGATTTTGAGAATCAGAATGAATGATTTAGAACCAAGACATAGGTTAACTCATTATGAGGCTTTGGAAGAAGGGAAACTGAGAAATTTAGAAGTGGAAAGATATTTAGAGGATTTTTACCTAGATATCCATACGAGTCACGTGAGGATCAGATGAAACAGTGGAGAAGAGTTATGGTATATGAAGGTTTATATCCAAAGTTAATGGCTGAAGAACAGTCTGGAAGCAAGTGTAAGGACAAAACAAAACACATGAATGTGTCAGGGTATGGAGAATCAGATGATGAATTATTGGAGAATATTTTAATTAAAAACCCTCCACCATATCAAGAGATACCTAGTAAGGTCACTCCGAGTGCTTCAGTGTTGGGAACACCATTGGTTCCACAGATTCTTTATGATACATCGAGTGCTAGGTTGTTACAAGACAGCGAAAGAGAAGCTTTAAACAAAACTAGAGAATAATTAGTACAGAAAATAAGTCAGTTGAATTTAAATACGGAAGCTTTGACAGTGCCAGTGACAATTGGTTTTGTGATCCCATTGTATGGAGATAAAAAGAGTAGTCCGAAACCACAAACTGTAACAGTTCCTTTAAGTAACTTTAAAAAAGAGATAATGATGTCTGATGATCAAGCCAGTGAGAGTGATTCAGTTATTTCATTAATGGATCTTCCAATTATGGAACCTTTAACTGAAACTCAAAAGAGAGTTACACCTGAAAAGGTGAAAGAAAAGGTGTCTACAAGCAGTAGTGGAGCGGGAGACTTAACAATGGTTACTCCTGAGGATTTAGAGATGGGCACAGGGTATAGAAAAATGAAATTCACAACCAAAGGTTTTATATATTAGCAGATTGAAAGCGGATATTGAAGAAATGATAGCTGGTAATGTAAGCACAGGAAGATTGTACATTTATAGTGAAGAATAATTGTTGTTTTTATGTACGAAAATAAGGAGAAGTGCAAAGATTTTTCATGAGAAGTTAACAGAGGTTGCTTCAGAGATTGGAATAGACATGGAGATATCGAAGTTGTTGCAGAAACCATATTGAGTGGAGTTTACTGAAAAGGATTTAGAAAGTATAAATACTTCTGGTGAAAGACTTCAGATAAAAGAATTGATGAACATTTTGAGAAAATGGAGAGACATTGATTAAATGGGGAACTAGATGGAGAAAAAAAGAAAGAGGAAACACAAGCTAAAGAAGCATTGTCTGCATTTCCAATGAAAGAATCAGAAAAGGTTGAAAGTGTACGTCCAATGACGGGAAGTACCTGGAGGTGGATATGTTCATGTTCCTTGGAGTAGACAGGATATTTTGTCATTTACAAATGATTTCCCTATGCTGAGAGAAAAACCAGTTGAATGGTACAAACAGGTGGAAAGATTTGTGAAAGCTTCAAAGGTTTTGATGAAGGATTTAAATGGCTTATTCGATATTGTTGAACCAGCTGATTTATGGACAGAATGTAAGATTACAGTTGATTGGTCAAATGAGGAATGTCAGAGGGATTCTAAAACAGGAGCGCCATCAGAGGAGGTGATGAAAAAGTATCATCAAGTAATTACTTTCTTGAAAGGGTAAATTTCTCCAAAAGAGACTGATTGGGTTAAGATAGATCAACTCAGGAGCCAAGAGAGTCCGTACACGCATACTATGAAAGGTTGTTACAGGTCTTCAAGCAGTAAAGTGGATTTGGTGATAAGGATATGGGACATTTTTTGTATCGGTTTGTGTATAGGCTGTAATCAGAGATTAATCAGATTATTCAACTGCACATGTTGTGCTGGCAAAGTAAGACAATAGACAAAATATTGAAATATGCAAAGTAATGCGATGACGACATTGAGGCAAAACATAGAAAGCTAAAAGATAAAATGAGGTGGGTGCAGGTGAAATTGACTGAGCAGCAGGAAGAAAAATTAGTTTATCAGACTGATATTGAAATAAAAGATCAGAATGAAGGTGAACACGTGTCGAGTGGTGGTAAAGGACGAGGACAAATGAATAGAGAGGAAGCAAGGAAGAAATTTCCTTGTCATGCGTGCCGAAAGCTTGGACATTGCAAGAATGAGTGTAAGGTTGTCCAGAATAATAATGGGCCAAATCAAAATTAAATCCGCAGATGCAGAATGAAGTGGCTTTGAAACAGCAACAGTAGCAACAGGTAGTTACTCCACAGTATCAGTTGATACAACCAGGGCTGGACTGGCTACCAGGCATTTTGGTATGCTGCCAAGCTGGGGGCTGATTTTGCTGATGATTTTAAAGTATGCTTTAAAACCATTTGTTTTGCTTTGTTTATTCCAATGCAAATGCAGGTACCCATCAATGAAATCAGCCCCCACCGCAGTGAATTCAGGCCCCAGCTTGGCAGCACACCAAAACGCCCAGTAGCCAGTCCGGCCCTGGCCACAACCTCCTATGCCAAACCATGTAAACATTCAAAAATACAGTGCAAACTCAGAATTTCACGCAGAAAGTGGTAGGAATAACCCTGTGGTTTCACAGTATTTTTTGCAGAATGATGATGAATTGGACTATGTGCAATGACGGAGCCTGAGTGGGAAGGAAGAGGAGTGCCTGCTTCGTGCATCCCTGCCAGTAGATCAGACAGGTCCATTTATTAATGGGAAAGTTGAAGGTAGTGCCATCACTTTTCTATTGGACACTGGTGCGACCCAGTCTACTGTGAGAACAACAGACATCCCAAACTTATCACTCTCTGGAGAAAGTATCCAAGTTGTAGGAGTGTCAAATAAACAGATTAGAACCCCAGTTACAAAACCAATGGAAGTCCATATTGGAAACTTTAAAGACATGCATCGGTTTGCGGTATGTGATTCCAGTCCAGTGAATTTGTTAGGAAGAGACCTACTGTGCAAAATGAACTGTTTGTTTGTTTATGTTTGTTGATTTCTAGAGCGCATGGCTGCCCGTGAGCGTCCCAGCGCTAGTGATAGAGCCTGTGAGGCCAAGAGAGGGGGATTAGGGGAAAAGCCAGGCATCATCTACTGTACGCCTGATGGTATTGCTTTCCAAACACATGATGAGGATGTGGCTTACAAAATGATGTTAGCTAAGCAAGGTACAGAAGTTTATGAAATGTTTTCATTTGTAACTAAAAGTGAATTACCGAAAGAATTGAAAGACCTTAAATCCAGTGGTGTGGGACTTCACAAGAATGGATGTAGGGCTAATGATGAATGTAGACCATGTGAAAATAGTGGTGATAGAAGGTGTAGTTTATCCAAACATAAAACTGTACAAAATGAGTCCAGAAGTGAAGCAGGAGTTGCTCCAGTGATTTAACAAATGATCGGGCAAGGAATTTTGAAAGAAATAGTAGGGAGTCCTTGTAATTCGCCAAATATGGGACTTAAAAAGCCTAGAGGTAAGTACAGAATATTGCAAGATTTGCAAAAGATTAATAAGATTGTTGTGCCTTGTTGTCCAGTGGTGCCAAATCCAGCAGTGATCCTTTATCAAATACCCTAGAATGCAAGTTAGCATACAGTAATTGATTTGGGTCAAGCATTCTTTCCAGCACCTTTGCACCCAGATAGCCAGTATTTATTTGCATTCCGGTTTGGAGATCGTGTATTGGCATGGTGCAGAGTACCTCAAGGGTACACAGAGAGTCCCTCAATTTTCAATCAAATCCTGAAAAAGTGTCTAAAGTCATTAGTTATGCCTGGGAAATCAGTTCTGGTTCAATACATTGATGACCTATTAGTGGCATCAAAGACACAAGAAGATTGTGTCATTGAAACAATTGCATTACTGAACCATTTGTCAGAAGGAGGACACAAGGTGTCTCCAGAAAAATTGCATTTCTGTCAACAAGAAGCTAGATATTTAGGTCATAAAATAGAAAGAGGAGTTAGAAAAGTGACACCGGAAAGAATAAAATTAATCAAACAAACGCAACTACCTCAGACGCAACAGGAGATGAGAATGTTTCTGGGAGTGGTTGGGTACTGTAGGCAGTGGATAAAAGCTTCACCCTGTTAGCGAAACCATTGATACAATTGACTTGGAAAAGAGTGAAAGATCCAATTGATTGGTATGTCGAATGTTTGGAAGTACTTGTAAAATAGCGAAATTGTTTGTGCGAGGCCCCTGCCTTAGGCATGCCTGATTATTGAAAAGAATTTGCGCGGTTTTGTAGCGAGAGATAAAATGGTGGACTTTCAGTTTTAACACAGAGACGTGGATTGAGCTGACGTCCAGTGGTGTATTTCTCTGCCACCTTGGATCCAGTGGCTTCAGCATTACCTGGCTGCTTAAAAGCAGTAGCTGCTACACGTGTGAGTCTGGAGCAAAGCAAGTCAATTGTGATGGGACATCCTGTAAAAGTATATGTTCCACATTCAGTTGAGAGTCTTTTGACAAGAACACGAGCACAGCACCTCACTCCTAGTCAGTTGACTAAGTATGAAAGAGTGATTTTGGGAGCAGAAAATGTGATAGTGATAAGATATATGATAATGAATCCCAGCACATTATTGCAAGATCCATGTTGTGAGTATGTGAAAGATGAGATTGATCATGATTGTCTGGATGTGACTGAATTATATACTAAGCCCTGTCCTGATATAAAAGAAACTCACTTGAAGGAATCTGATCATGAATTGTTCATGGATGGGTCATGCCTAAGAACCAAAGAAGGAGGGCTAAGTGCTGCATATGCTGTATGCAAAATAACAGGACTCATTGAAGCATCCTGTTTACCGGGAGCAAAGTTTGCACAAGTAGCCGAGTTGGTGGCCTTAACAAAGGCTTGCAATAGTGGGAAAAATTGGAGAATAACCATATTTACGGATAGTCAATCCGGTTTTGGGGTTCTACACGACTTTGGCCAGCTCTGGATGCAGGGGGGATTTCTTTGGGATCTCCTATCAGAAATAGTAAAGATGTAAAAGATTTTTTGGAAGCATTACAATTGCCAAAAGAAATAGCTGTGATCAAATGTGCTGCTCACCAGTCAGGAAATGAATGTGTTGGCGGGCAATAGATATGCCAACTATATTGCTCAGTACTGTGCGAAAAATACAGTGGCAATTAATTGAAAGGTGGAAATAGGTGAAACCAGCTGCCAATTTATGCTATTCTCAGTTCCAGAAACATGGTATGATGTCAGGCAGTTGCAGTAAGAAGTTGAGGAAAAGGAAAAGGAAAAGAACATCTGGATAAAGTCAGGTTGTACAAAAAGGACAGAAGATGAAGTGTGGGTGTACTTAGATGCAGACCAGTCATGCCAGATTGCTTACTCTCTCAAATGGCAAGAGTATACCATGGGACAACACATATTGGCAGGGATTCAATGACAGACTATTCGGACCGAGTTGGTACTATCCAAAGTTTAGTGTAGTTGCAGAAAGCCTTTGTCAAAGATGTTTGATCTGTCAGCAGCAAAATCCAGGCAGGAAGACAGTGGTCAGTTGGGTAAAAATTGTAAAAGCATAAGGACCCTTTACCAGACTGCAGTTAGATTTCATCGAGTTGCCTCCGTGCAATGGATTGAAGTATTCACTTGTCATAGTGTGTCTGTTCTCGAGATGGGTAGAGGCATACCGGACAAGAAGAAATGACAGTCTCACAGTTGCTAAATTATTGTTGAGGGAGTTGAAACCTTATTTCGGTTTTACAGTTACTTTGGAATCAGATAGAGGACCTCATTTTAACAATGAGAACATTCAATTATCTGTGCTGCGTTTGACTTTGAACAAAACATGCACTGTGCTTAGGGTCCAGAGGCTCCTGGAATAGTTGAACAGCTTAATGGCACAATCAAGTCAAGATTCGGGAAGGTGTGTGCATCCACAATGCTAAAATGGCCAGATGCGTTGCCTCTTGTATTGATGGGTTTCAGAAGTATTCCTGATAAGAAAACAGGATTGAGTCCTCGTGAAGTGATCATGGGAAGGGCAATGAGACAAGCATTTATTCCTGGAAATAAATTGATGAATATAACTGATGATCTGGTATTGGACTATTGCAAAGGATTGGCTCTAATGGTGCATTCTGTCTCTCATCAGGTTGGAGAAGAAGCAGTTGCAAGGCATCCAGTCCAGGTGCATGATTTGAATCCTGGAGACTGGGTGTTAGTGAAGAAACACGCAAAGAAATTGTGTCTCGCACCCAGGTGGGATAAACCACTTCAAGTCATACTAGTCACTACCACAACAGTGAAGTGTGTGGGGATACCCAATTGGATTCATGCTAGCCATACCATAAGAGTTCCAAGCCCATCTGAACAACAAGAGCAACCACTGACTGAACAAGCTGAGACGTCAGAAATTGAAAGTTGTGAAGTCGAAGAAACTAGAGTGAAAGATTCTGAAAGACAACTATATGACGAACAGCCAAGTACGAGTCAGGAAGAGTGGATACCAGTGATTGAAACACCTGAAGCTGTTATCGAAAAAAGAACAAATAAATTAGAAAGACAGGCAGGTAGAGAGGAAAAACAGGGAAAGAAGAGCACACTCACAAGGAAATTTTCAAAGCTATTCAGAAACCTGAGCAGGGTGAGAAAGGAGAAGAAAAAGAAGTTCAGGCAGAAGAAGAGCGATTTGAAATAAGACCTGAACAGGACCAGATAGATCTAGAAGAACAGGTTTAGGCAGCGGAAGAACAAAATACAATAAGACCTGAAAAGGTGCAGGCAGAAGAATAAACAAATACAGAAAATACAGAATAAAGACAATTAGAAAGGGAAGAAGAACAAGAACAGATTGTGCCCAGACAAAGTGAAAATAAAAGAACTTTAGAAAATGACAAGGAAGGCGAAAGTGCAGTTCAGGTCAAAGGAGTTAGAAAAGGTGATAATTGGCCAGGTGGAGCTAAAAGATTAAGATACTATTTAAGGAAGTCAGAGAAGCAACCAGAACAAGTAAATGAAGCTTCAAGTCAAAGTAAATCCAAACAGCCAATAGCAAAATCCACTCAAAGAAGTCCAAGACTGAGTATTCTGAACAGAAAATACAAGGCCCCTGAGTGGACCTATGTAATTTTTGAAGAATTTGAAGATTTACGTGAGGAATCAGATGAAGTTCATGTTGCACAGATTGATGACAACAGATTAGGACTACTTTAGAAATTAAAGAGAGTGAATTGTGAATAAAAAAAGAAAATAAAAAATAAATTTTCACAGATTAAAATGGCAGAAGTTGAAGTCACTGCACAACCGAACAGAAGTATTAAACAAAAGTGTTTAAGATTTTGCTTATGTAGTATTTTCCTAGTAGTATTAGTGTGGTTATTTTTAACAGTGGGAGTACCTTTGTTAATGGAAACAAGCAACAAGAATTATACAACTACCAATGAGAAAGTAGATAGATTAAAGGGAAGAGAACTCAAATAGAAATAGGGGTAGAAGATGAGATAAACTATCATCATAATAAATCAGAAAATGATTAGTCTTTAAATGATTTTACAAAGTTGTTTTTTCAGTACGTTAATACAATGGAGATTAGTGATTGTTATATCTGTATGAAATTACCGTCATCCGTATCACAAGGGGTGACCTTTCACCTTATACCTTTACCATATGGTGTGTCATGTAGCGTTCTATCAAGTTTATTTTATGTAAGCGGAAATCTTCAGTATTTTTACGCAAACTTATATATAGTGTTTTCAGAACTACCTATTTGAAAGAATATTCATCCAATACTTAGTAGTAAGGATGCACAGTATATGGGTGAATTTTTCTTAGCAATGAGTTCAATAGATATAGCACAATCACATAGAGATAACCTAACATATATTACGTGAAGAAAAAAAGGAGTTTTTGAATTTAGTAATGTAAATTGATACTTGTATAGCGCACTACTCACCCACAAGGGTCTCAAGGCGCTTGTACGAATACCGCTGTGGAACCCATCCTGGCTTTCCCTGTGAGGTGTCCACTCCTGGGCACCCCCAAGGTGGAGGCCAGGCATCCTTAGCGTTGTGGGGGGCGTTGTGGAGAATAAGCAAGCCATTGCCCAGAGTTGCAGAGTGGGACTCCATGATTGGAATAGGCACAGAGTTGAGAATTATCAGGTCCGTGGAATTTTTGAGCCCAAGACCCGCCGAGACGGGGAATTGAACCCTGGTCCCAGGCTAGACCTCTGCCTCAGGGTCTGCCGCTCTAACCATTGAGCTACACTTCTCCAGTAAGGAGACAGGATTTAATAAAGAAAGCTGCTGAACAGAAATCCCATGTACCTCCATGGGCTGAGAAAGAGGGAATTCATGCAAAGGGGCAAGGCTCAGGCTGTGATTTCCCTTAACTTTGTGAAAAGGAGGAAATTCTGCCTCCATATGTTAAAGATAGATTTTAATAACATTTTAATTGATTTCAGTGAATGTGAACACAACTTCCTCATTTTAGGTGGATGTGGACTAAAAGAGGAAACTGATCCTGTATTTCCAGAACATTATTATGTATCCAGGAATAATGCCTATTATCGGTTACCTGCAAGATGGTATGGGAGCTGTTATATTGGAATAGTTTTTTCAAAAATGTACCATGTGGACAGAATCAATGGAATCAATGAAATATCTAATGAAATAACATAAGAAGAAGAAGAACTACTTTTCCTGAAATTGTAGGTGATATATTTAGTGCATTGATACATCAGTTGGAGTCATTCTAAATTTTGATAGAATTTGCAAATTGTCAACAATAGTTGATCTTCTTTCTACAGATATGGCTGGAGGATTCTTAATGATTAATACAGAAATGGTTGTGATAAGGTCTATGGTTTTACAAAATTGTCTTTCTCTTGATATTTTATTGGCAAAAGAGGGCGGAGTATGTGGTATGTTGAAAATTCAACATTACTGCACTTATATTCCTGATAAAAGTCAGGAAATTAAAGGGTATATCAAATATTACAAGAAGTCATAAAGATTTGATCCAACTGGTGGTTGACAGTGTATGGGGATAATTAACAAAGAGTATAACATCAATAGTGAAATGTTTGCTAATTTTGGAAAGAGTTTTCTAGATCAACTAATTTTACCAGTAGGTGTGATAATGACAATAGTGTTGATAGTGATGATCACATACAAGTGTAGAAGTAAGGGAAAAAGAAGAATACATTTAGAAAAGAAGGGAAAGGTAAGAAATGAAAGAGGGAATATGAAGTAATTCACCTGGAAGAAAGGAAAGATATAAAAAGATAAAAGATTTGAAAAGGGAACGAAAAACTGACAAAGATCAGCGAGAAAGAAAAGAAGCTGAGAGGTGCTAAAGTTGGCATCTGGTTGGGATGGGTAATTTTGTGATAGCTCAAAAATGCCATCAGAGAGGGGATTGATGGAGCAGGGTTTCATGGAAAAGAGACTTGTTTGGATGCAATCCACTCTTTAACTCACATGAATAACTAATATGCACCACATGATTACACAGGTTAGTGAAGCTTGCTTATGTGTGCACTAATGCAGATAACAATGAAGACGGACTAATACCGCTTTAAACAGGGAAATATGCGCATACATCAACTGCATCTACGTAGCATGACGTATTAATGCTTGGAGGGCATGAGCAGAAAACACTAAAATGGAGTCTTGAAGACTCGCTTGCATGGCATCTGCTTGTTTGAACTATATCGAGTGGTTTTACTAATGCTAGCGTGGGGAAAAGTATTAATGAGTAAAAGGGGAACAGAGTAGAGGAGGGTGGTATACAGCGCAACAACTTTATTTGTGGAATTTATATTTGTTTTTCTGACTTTATCACTAGTGCGTATTTTGGCCTCTCTCGTATAACTGGATTAAACTGGTTTATACAAAGTCCACGCATGCACACCGAGTGAAGCCATGAAGGCCATGACTAAGCTGTTGAACAGGAGCCAAGGACAAATATTACAGCATGAGAAAGGATGGTGAAGAGTTCAACGAAGAAGACTCTTATTCAGAATGTTATTATAATGTTTCAAAGTGAATTTAGAAATGCATGAGAACTAAATTTATGAATAAAAATTAAGGGGATGGGGTTGCGAACAATACTTGAGCTGATTTTAATGACATGTAAGCATGGTGTGATGGAGCTTCCCCTTGCCTGACCAATCAGATTTCGTATTTTTACGATATTGAAACTTTAGTGGGTGGAATATTCAGAACGAAAGGTATAATTAAGATAGTTTTAGTTAGTTAAAAAACAACAGAGGGTGCAGAAGAGTAGGGATGCTGTCATTGCTGAGGGAGATGCTGCTGCTGGGAGAGATGCTGTGAGATGCAGAATGCAGAACCTAAAGCAGAGTTTGCAGAAGAATTGGAATGCTCTCTTTGCTGCGGGAGATGCTCTTGCTGGGAGAGATGCTGTGAGATGCTGATGAAGAGCCAAATGCAGAACCTGAAGCAGAGCTTTCTATCCAAATTAATTAGGTTGGATCAGAAGATCGCAGAAGAATCTCGAGGAGGAAGAGAGGGTCAGAGAGGGGTGCAACGCAACCGTCGGTATTCTAGAGAGGTCACCTATCCTGTTCTGATTCCTGAAGTTTTTGTCTCCTGCCCTATCCCGGGAGACCCTCACCAGCCCTTTGGCCAGGGGGTTGGTCTTTCACACCATCCTTGGTAACTATTATTTTCGGTTATTTGCAAAATATTCTGATCTTTTCTCTCCATCCACTCCCTTTCTGACATCAGTTGATTGCACGAGTCAGAGATAAATGTATTGTGTTTATTAATTGGATTTTTCTCTCCTATGAATGATGGTGACTGCACTGTATTGCGACTGTTCACATGCATCAAAATTTTAGATAAAGGTTTCGAAACGTCTTGAGTCTGTGGGGATTTTACTTAAAGTATAGAAAAGTTAGCTTATGTTAATTATCACCATCAACTAGTTCAACTAATGGGCCATCGACCAGAGGAAATAACTTGTTGATCTGTGAAGGGATAGTTAAAGAAATGAGCAGAGGTACCAAATAAACTAATCCTAAAACAGTGATGTGAAAGTATGATAAAACGTAAACCGACACCAGCAGTTTCAACCACTTGTGAGTTTCTGGGCCCAAGTGAGTATATGGTAGTGGAGTATCTGTTGTTGGTGGACCGCTGGATCAGTATTGCTTGTGTTGTGTTGTTATGGTATGGTATGTGGGGAAACATCTGCATTGTTACCGGGCTGTTTCTTCCTAATTACACCTTGAGCAGCATTCATGTGCTAACAATGTTTTTAAACAAGAAGCAGACCATAAAGTACTGTGCCATTTCCAAACTCCATGCCTATAAGCACAAGAGGGAGGGCTATGGAGGAGGACACACACATGGCAGTGTCCCTGCCCTAGGAGAGGACAGAGTAGGCTGGCTTCTGACCATGCATGTTTTCGTCCCATTTTCCGAAGTCACCCTTCGAGTTGATAGCTCCTCTTCTCAATTGAAAGTTATGTTTCTCAGGGAAAAAATCGATCTTCACTCACAGTGGCAAGGTGCAGGCCCGGGATTCGTCCTACTTTCATCCACTATTTTACAGTGAAAAGCATGAGTGACAGTGGAAATACAGCTATGACCGTTCTGTCCTTTGGTATCGATTATTTGACCAAAAATGTGTAATGCCGCTCAGTGCTACTTACCGACCAGGAATCTCGACATGGAGTAGAAACAAGAGGCAGTCCTGAAACCCTGACGTGTCTGTCTGTGCTGGCTTTTCAGCTAATACAGTTACTGATTGCTTTTAATCCACCTGTTTTCTCATGACAGCCATCTTACCATGGAAAAAGTAATTTGCTAATATTTTTCACTATGAGTGCTTTGTAGCATGTCATTTTTTTTGCATTTATTTCTGTGTATTAAATATATTGACCTTTTGGGTAATGGATTTCAAATTGTATCTATTCTTTTTTGATGCGTAACTTTCTAATGTAAGTTTTCATGAACGTGTAATTCCAACAACTGCTTCCCATGCACAGTAAGGACTGCTTTAACACATTTTCTCCTGTGAAACAGTACACAAATAAATCCCAGATTTAGCCACCTAAGAGCAGAAGGAGGTAAATGTGTTAAGACACTGTGTGAAGGAAATTGACCACGGCCCGGGGGCGCTGGGCGGTCATTGCTCTGAGCAGATATTGTGGCAATGTATTGGGGCATTTAGGATGCCTTCCTCACTTTGACAGACTGTAATGGAGGTGTGGGGAGACTCATTTTCAAAAATTTTAGGAAAATGTATGTATTTGTTTTTCTTATGTTCTTTAGTGCTAATGATAGCAAAATCATTGTATAATTGCTAAGCAGTTTCCTTTTGCTAGGATAGTGTATAAAAAATGTAGATAAGATATAACCTCTGTTAGTAAAATGACTGTTTGGGGGTCCTATACACAAATCTCTGCTGAGTCTCTCGCATGTCTGCTGAAATCTCACCACTGACCTACTCCGTGTTGTAGCCCATTGCCAGGGAGATGCTTTCAAATCACCAGGACATGTGAAGAAAAGTGGAACAGGTTTATTATCAGAGGTTTCTGATGATAAACCACTATGACCCCAGTACTCTCCGCGCACTCAACCCTGAATGCAACAACAGCTGCCAGCTCTCGACGGCGAGCAACTCTCAAGGCCCGTTCTCCTGCTGACAATGCAGCAGTACCTTCTCCCACCTCCGGACCCAGACAGCCATCCCAAACCCACCGGACGCCACCATACACAAGCCTTGAGCTGCATCCTCCTCAATGTGTGCTACCTGCACATACACTCTGTAGAACTCTGGGACCTCCTCACCACCCACGAGCCCGATGTCACCTTCCTCACAGAGACCTGGACCAATACCAGCTCCACATCTGACATTGCAATTGCCATACCTGACGGATAAAAGATCCTGAGGAAAGACCACCCCATCTGCCCTGGAGGAGACCTCGTCATCGTCCACAAAAGCTCTCTCTGACTAACAACCACCAACTCTGACAAATCCTCGCCCCTCATGAAACACATCCATTTCTCGATCCAACCCAACCCCAGAACAACGCTCCGTGGAGCAGTCGCCTACAGACTGCCCAGACCCTGCTCCCCGTTCATTGACACCATCGCCGACTACATGGCTCTCTACGCCCTTGCCTACAAGGACTACATACTGCTCAGAGAACTGAATGTCCACCTAGACAACCCCAGCCATCCCAACACCACCACCCTCCTAGAGAGCCTCACCAACACTGGACTGAAGCTACTTGTCTCCACCCCCCCACACACACATCAGGACACATTCTCGACCCCATCTTCCCCGGAGGAAACAACATTCACTTCAATTACACCATGGAACCGCTCTGGACTGACCACAATGGCATCCATTTTTCCTTCTCGAAACCCAGTGCACACAAGCGCCCGCCACACCTCCCTCCAGAAACTGGAACAAGATCACTGAAGATCACTGAAGAACACCTCACCGCCGCCCTTAGCTGCACTCCTCCCCCTACTACGAAATACACCAACACAGCAGCAAAGAACCTCCACCAATGGATCACCAACTGCACCAACACTCTTGCCCCCCCCCAGAACTCCGCCAGATGACACAGCACGAAAGCTGCCTGGTTCACCACGGACCGCCTAGAATTCAAGCACTCTTGCCGACGACTGGGGAAACAACAAAACCCCCGAAGCATGCAGATCCTACAAGGCCGCCACCACGGCACACAACCAACTCATCAAATCAACTAAGAGAAATTTCATCCAAGGCAGAATCCTCTCTAACAACCACAACTCAAAGGAACTCTTTGCCATCAGACAAGAATTCACCAGACCCAACAGCGAAACTACCGATATCACTCCCTCCCAAGACCTCTGCAACAAACTCATATCTTTCTTCCACCACAAGATCAAAATGCTCTACGACAACTTTGACAACCAAGACCACGGTACCGACACAACACCCCCCACCAGTGATGCCATCCAGCCAACCCTTCTCACCTGGACCCCTCTCACCACAGAAGACACCGCAAATACTATGAAAAGCATACACTCTGGAGCACCCACTGACCCATGCCTGCTGCACATCTTACACAGGGCGCACCCAAACTACGACAAACGATTAACTGCTCCCTTGAGCAACATACAGCTGACCCGCCACCTCGAGGACAACAACATCTTAGACCCATCCCTGTCCGGATTCAGAAGACACCACAGCACAGAGACTGCCCTCATCGCCGCCAGAGACAACATCAAGCGCCAACTCGAAAACGACGAAACTTCAGCCCTCATCCTTCTGGACCTATCAGCCGCCTTCGACACGGTCTGCCACCGCACACTAAGAACACGCCTCCAAGTGGCCGGAATCCAGAAGGAGGCCCTGGACTGGACCACATCCTTCCTCTCTGGCAGATCCCAGAGAGTCCGCCTCCCACCCTTCCGATCCGAAGCCAACGACATTACCTGCAGCGTACCCCAAGGCTCATCCCTCAGCCCGACCCTGTTCAACGTCTACATGGCCCCCCTCGCACAAGTGGCCCGCCAGCACGACCTGAACATCATCTCCTACGCCGTCGACACCCAACTCATCCTCTCCCTCACCAAGGACCCTCACACTGCCAAAACCAACCTCCAAGAGGGAATGGAGGCCGTCGCCGAGTGGATGAGTCGCAGCCGCCTGAAACTGAACTCAAACAAGATGGAAGTCCTCATCCTCGGTCCCATCCCCTCTGCCTGGGACGACTCCTGGTGCCGGTGGCCGACCTCACTGGGAACAGCACTGACACCCACGGACCACACACGCAACCTAGGATTCATCCTCGACTCCTCCCTCTCCATGTCGAAGCAGGTCAACGCCATCTCCTCCTCCTGCTACAACACCCTCCGCATGCTCCGCAGGATCTACAAGTAGATCCCGACCGAAACCAGAAGAACGGTGACCCAAGCCCTCGGCAGCAGCAGGCTGGACTAAGGCAACGCACTCTATGCAGGAATCCCGACCAAAAACCTACAACGGCTGCAACGCATCCAGAACGCCTCTGCGCGCCACATCCTCAATATCCCTCGACGCAGCCACATCACTCCCCACCTAGGAGACCTGCACTGGCTCCCCGTAAACAAGAGAATCACCTTCAAGCTCCTCACCTACGCACACAAAGTACTTCACAACACCGGACCAGCCTACTTGAACAGCAGACTCAACTTCTACACCCCTGCCCGCCAGCTCTGCTCCGCTAGCCTCGCCCTCGCCACCGTCCCGCGCATCCAATGAACAACATCCGGCAGCAGATCCTTCTCCTTCCTCGCCTCCAAGACCTGGTACACCCTCCCCATCCATCTGCGGCAGACCCAGGACTTACTAACCTTCAGGAAGCTCCTCAATTCCTGGCTCTTTGAGCAGTAGCAGCACCCCCCCCCCCACAGCGCCTTGACACCCTCACGGGTAAGTAGTGCACTTTACAAATCCAATGATTGATTGATTGAGACTGCCATATTCCCCGACGACTGGAAACACCACAAAGTCAAAGCCCTCCACAAGAAGCCCTTCACGGACCCGACAAACCTTAAGAACTGCAGGCCTATCTCTCTTTCGATGGCAAATTCATTGAGCAAATTGACAACACCCAGTTAGCGCATTTCATAGAAACCAACAACATCTTCGACACCTCTCAATCCGGATTCAGCAACAACCACAGAACCGAAACCGCCCTCATAGCCAACCCCAACGACATCCTTCCCCTCCTCAACCAATGTCACAAAGCAGCCCTCACCCTCCTAGACCTCTCAGCAGCCTTCGACATTGTCTTCCACTACACACTAGCCGACTGACTCCATGACACCGGCATCCAGGGAACTGCCTTAGACTGGATTCAATCTTTCATTTTATGCAGAACACAAAGAGTACGACTCCTGCCCTTACTCTTCGAACCTATAGAGAGAAGATGTGGAGTACCCCAAGGATCATCCCTCAGCCCCACATTCTTCAACGTCTACATGACCCCCTCACAACTGTCATCAGAAAACATGGACTCAACATAGTCTCAAAAGCCAACGTCACCCAGCTCATCCTCTCCCTCACCTAGGAACCCGACATCACCAGGCACAGTTTCCAAGAAGGGATGAAGGACATCACAACTTGGATGAGCAGCATCTGCCTGAAACTCAACTCAGAATAAACAAAAGTCCTCATCCTCTGCTCCATCCCCTCTGCATGGGACAACACCTGGTGGCCCCCCGCCCTTGGAAACCTACCCACCACTATGGATCACACTCGCAACCTCTGTTTCTCCAAGGCTACGTTTTGCTTCACTAATGAATACACTTTCCTTATTAGGGCATACCTTTCCCTCTAGATAGAGGCCTTCTCCCACTTGTCTAGTGGCGGGCCCAGGCAGAGCAACCTTGAGTAGTAGATAGTGTGTGCCCGGCCTCAGAATCTAAACATATTTTCTGTACTTCACTGTTTTGCTGCATTGGCTTGAAAAATTCTACTGTGGGCGTGCCTTCATTGGTTGTGAAATGTACATAATGTATTTTTATGCCTGCTGGAGTTAGTCACTCTGCAGCACTCCTAAGCGACTGGGTAGACTGGGCTCCACTCTGAGTGTACCTGAATAAACAGATATTGGTTTGTATTCTCTATTGTCTGACTGACTTTTTATTTGGTATGGATGGCTGAGAGGTGGTTGTGGGTGACCTGGGTGATCCTAATCGGGCCACTTCTTTCAGTTGGCGCCTTTACAGGGACTCCTTCGGGTGAGTGACCCATCCCCTTCCGTGGATGGGGGGGGGAGGAATCAAGGCCATAGTCGGGTCGGACTGACAGTTCAGGGATCCCTGTAGGAGGTGCATTGATTGCTAGCAGCTGCCCCTTCTGCCCTGCCGGACTGTGCCTCGCCCAGCGGTCATCCTGACTGGAGTCCTAAATGGTGAAACCCTCAGAACTGACAGTTTGGTCTGAAGAGTCAGCAGTGGAAAATTAGTTTGCTTGACCTGTATATATCAGGTGAGTTTGTTTTGGTTCTTTGTGGATATGGTACCATTTTGGTTTGAATTTTGTACGGTCTGAGGACCGTCTTTGGGATGAAAGCATTTGCAAATGCTTTGTCAGACATAAATAGTGAACTTGTTTTCTTTTGAGAATACTTAGGGCTCCATTAGGATGACGGGCGGACATTGTCCGCCCGTCACCCTATCGCAGAACGGGACCGCCCGACATAAGGGCGGGGGTCCCATGGGGGGAATTAGGATGTGCCCGCCACAGTGGCGGGCACATCCTGTAGTTTTAGCATTGTGGCGGGCGGTGCACTCTGCACCGCCCGCCACAATGTGAAAAATGCTTTTTTGCATTTGCATATGCAAAGCGGCAGGCACCGCGCGGTGCCTGCCGCTTTGCATATGCAAATGTGGGGGGGTACCATAGGTACCCCCCATGTGCTCCCCGACAGTGGTGGCAACCTGGGGGCCCTGCAGGGGACCCCCGCACCAATCTCCGCCTGCCTTTCCATGGCGGCATTGCCTCTACATATTGCCATTGTAATATGGCTGGCGGTGTCCATTGGACACCGCCACCATATTAATCTATTACCGCCGCGGTCGCAGGGCGACCACGGCGGTAAAGCGGCGGACGGTCTTTCCGTCCGCCATTGTCCCCTCCGCCATCCTAATCAGGCGGAGGGGAACACGAGAGTGGTTATCCGCCCGATATCGTAATGGAGCCCTTAGTATCAGTAAACTGTTTTCTGTGTGCTGTCACTGTTGTTCTGCAGATGCTCGATTGGAAGAAGCTCAGCCGGCAACTCCAGAAGGCATCCTAATTTAGATATGTTTGTGAAGCATGGTCTTGGCCCTAATATGTTTAGTACATTATGGCACAAATATATGATGGACAATGACGTGTTACAGTGGCCGCTGACGGGCACTTTTGATGAACAAAAGAGTGGGTTTTTACAGGAACAGCTATTTAAAAGACGAAGTAGACAGTCTATGTTCGATTCCCTCAGAACGTGGTAGAAAGCAGCTAGGCAGAGACAATTGAAAATGGGAAAAGATGCATGAAAAGGGCAGATGCAGACGCTGACTCAGAAAGCTATAGCATATGATAAAGAAAAGCAAGAAAAGGGAGTTGAATGTGAAGATAGGAGGTTTCGATTACATGTTGATGAATCATAGTTGACCCAGGAGGAAACCAATAATTTTGTGGAAGAATTGTTAGATGACCGCCCCCATATGCCCCGCAAAGGATATATCTCACTGTCCTTGTGCCATCATAGTCGCCTGTTACAGCTGTTTCCACTGTCCCTGTATCTACTGCTGTCATCTCAACGGCTGTCGCTTCAGCTCCTCCTTTTTTGCCTTCATCGTCTGTGGCAACTGTGACTGTTAGCACACCTATCCCACCTATTGTTTCGGCATCCCTATCTCCAGCTCTCTCTCCCCCGGTGCACTCACCTACGACTATCCTACCCGGTGCTTCTGTTGCTTATCCATCTTTGTTGATTCATTTCCCAGCATTATTGGGTGCTGGGACACCAACACGTGGATTTGAGGATAGAGATTTGACAAAATATAATGAGCGTATGGGCCCTTTTGCACCGCCTGCGGTGGGGGATGAAGAGAAGAAGGTAGTTGCTTATCAGGAGGATGTTTGGGGTGTGATAAAAGATTGTGAGCCTTTTATACAGCAGCATGCTCTTAAACATATGTCCTCTATGTTGAATGGCTTTTGGCAGCAACATTTTGGGGACGACGCACGACAAATGTTATTCAATATTAGAGATCGCATGTATGCTAGTGGTTTGGACCCAGGCCAAGTTTTTGGGAACATCACCACGTTAGCTGCCTATAGGGGCAGGTTCCATGTGAAGAGACCTCCCCGGTGTCTCAGTTTCGAATGCGAGAGGTTCATCCTACATATCACACAGAAATACCTGAATTTATGGACCAGCATGGTGTTATCACCAGACAGGGTGTAGTGGCCTGTTTCCTAGAACAGTGGGTTTATACTCCGTGGAAACAGAGTGAGGTTATTTTACTTAAAACTCATTTGCCCGACCCTAGAAAAAATCCTACGGCTTATTATAAAGAACTGACTGAAGCTGCCTCTTCTAACGTAATGACTCTTGCTGACATTGAACTGTTCTTTGGTCTCCTAGTTCTGGTTGATATTTGGAGACAGGTTCATACTCAAGACCATGTTGCGGAACTGGGTGGTACATGGGATGTGATTAAGGGATAGGATCAGGAAAGGAAGCCAGGTGATAATCCCTGAGCCGAGATACTCGCTTTGCCAGGCCGCATTATTACATACATACAGTTTCTTATCTCGCCGACGAACGGAAGTTGGGACAAGGCGACAGCTTGTTGACAGAAGAAGGATGAAAGTGTGTCTGATTTCTTTACTTGGTTTGAAGATACATTTCTGGATTATAGTGGACAGGATATGCCTATTGAGAGAGGTTTTTGATTGTTTGTTGACAGGTTTGTTTCTAACTTACTTCCTGAAATTGTGACTCGTTTGAAGGTGTCTGATATTCAAATATGGCTCAATATTATGAGCATCATGATCAAGAAGTGAAAGAAAAGATAGATAAGAAGAATAAGGATTTAAAGATGAAGGTGCTGTTGCAGCAAGCGTTTAGAGGGAATGCTAGAGGACGTGGTGGTCTTGCCAGAACGCTTCTTTGCACTAGTAGATGGCTCACCGCAACACCTGTGGGGCTGAATCAGTGTGCATATTGTAAGGAAGAGGATCATTGGTGTAGCAATTGCCCTGTGCTTCTGCAGAAGGTGGCGGCTCTGAGAGGGTGAGGTGCTCGGAAACGAGGTCAAGGGACCGATAGGGCTCAGAGTCCTGCGGTCTCACAGGGTCGTTCTGATAATATTTACTTTGATGACCCTCAAGATGGACAGTATTATCATGACGATTATGATATGGATGAGGCAACAGGAATAACTTGTAGCTAGGACAGCCAGGGACAGAGTGAGGAACCAGTTCCAAAACCTATAGATCAGCATGGTCCTTATGTTACCGCAGATTTCTACGGCTCAACAAAGGAATTTTTGGTGGATATAGATGCAACAAAGAGTTCTGTTTCTCTATCTTTGGTCCCTGGGGATTGCTCTGTCTGGCCATAATAATGTTTCAGTAGGTTTTTCAGGAGTACCGGTCCGGTCGTAAACCCCATTTCACAACCCCATGCATTGACTATTGGTCCTTTTAATGTGGATTCTACATTTTTGCTGACATCCAATTGTGGTGAGAATTTGATGGGTTTGGATTTGTTGAAGAAATTGCATGCTACTATTTATTGTTCCCCTGGAGGTGTTTATATGATGATGTACCCAAATGTGAGTACTAGACAATGCCTGTCTCTCCCTCTTCTTGCTGAATTTGCTGACATAACATCCACTTTATGGGCAACGAGTGATACACATGTGGGTCTGTTGCTTATACCGCCGGTTTTGATTCAGGTTAAGGATAATACTGTTTTGCCTCGTATTCCTTAGTATAAAATAACTCAGGTGGGAGAACGGGCCCTTTTACAAATTATTTAGGATTTGATACGGAAAGGATTAGTTGAGGAGTCGTCTGCTGATATTTGTAATGGTACCATTCTTCCGATTCTTAAACGGACACCCTCAGGTTCCCCAGATGATCATGAAGAAGTTTACCATTTTGTGATTGACTTGGGTGAAGTAAATAAAATAGTGGTTCCTCAGTTTCCAGTGGTTCCAGATATTACTACACTTTTGACAATGTTTCCTTCCACTGCTAAATTCTATTCTGTCATTGATTTGAAAAACGTGTGTATCAGTATTCCTATTCATCCAGATAGCAGATATTTATTTGGGTTCATCCTAACTGGAAGGAGTTTTAGGTTCTGTTGAGCTCCTCAGGGCTATACAGAGAGTCCGCGCATTTATAGCCAGGTATTAGAAAGTCAGATAGATTGCTTGTCGCTTCCAGCAGGTAATGTATTGGTGCAGTATGTTGACGATCTCCTTATAGCTTCTCATACTGAACAAGGTTGCAAAGATAGCACTGTTAACTTATTATTACATTTGGCTCATCATGGATGTAAGGTTTCTCTTTCTAAATTTCAGTATTGTCGACAGGAGTTCACCTATTTAGGTCACCATTTGTCGAAGGAGATTAAACCCTGAGCGCATCAGTACCATTGTCAAAATGCCCGTTCTACAAACTCAGAAAGATGTGCACACTTTTATAGGTATCACTTCCTATTGTCGGCAGTGGATACCTATATATTCCTTGCTAATCAAACCCCTGCTTGCACTAACATTGAAAGAAGTGCATAAGCCTCCGCCTTGGATGTCTAAATGTCAGCAGTCGTTTGAGCAATTGAAAACTGCGCTTTGTTTGGCTCCAGTACTCGGCACACCCAATTATGGCTAATCATTTGTGTGGTATGTTATTGAGATGACTGGTTGCACGCTTTCTATTCTAACACAAAACTTCGGAGATAAGGGACCCCGTGTGCTTATTTCTCTGCTGTTCTTGATCCAGTCACGAGAGCCCTCCCGAGTTGTCTAAGAGCGGTTGCTGCTGTGGCCACTTCAATCAGACAATCGACTGAACTTGTGTACTTGATACTGACCTCACAGTCATGGTACCCCATGCTGTGGATACACATCTGAATAAGACAAAGACACAGCACCTTACCAGTGCATGTCTTACAGGCTATGAATTGACATTGTTTTCAAAACATATCACAATCAAAAGATGTGCTACTCTGAATCCAGCCACGTTACTACCCCTCCATTTTGAGAGTGATAAAGTCGACAAACATGACTGTATCTTTCGGACGGAAGAAGAGACGAAAGGATGGGTAGACTTGACTGACATTCCCTTACCTGACCCACAAGGGTCAGGTAAGGGAATGTCGATGGCTCTTTTTTCAAATTACCAGATGGCACTACAACTGCCGCTTATGATATTCCCACATTAGTGGAGACATCACGGGTCCCTTATCAGTCGGCTCAAGCGGCTGAGCATGCTGCCCTTATTCAAGCTTGAGAACTGAGTGAGGGGTTGGTTGTCAATATCTGTACTGACAGCCAATAAGCCTTTGGGGTCGCGCATAAATTTGGACAACTCTGGACTGAGAGAGGGTTTCTTACTTTGTATGGCACAAAAATCCAGCATGGGCATCTCATATTGAGGCTTTTGTCTGCTTTGACACTCCCTAAGAAATTGGCCATAGTGAAGGGTAGCACCTACCAGAAGGTCACTGATGACTTGGGACTTGGGATGGGGAAATGCTTTTGCAGATCAGACAGCTAAGGAAACGGCCTGGACAAAGATGAAAAGAATATTTGTAGCAGGTCTGGCTAAGTGGGTGCCTGAGGTTGTCATGTTAGAGGACACCCTTGAGAATGTAAAAGCGATAAAAAACAAAGCCACAGTAGAAGAGTTAGCAGTGAGGCAGGAAAGTACAGAACAATTGAACGATGAGGGATGTTGGATTGATAAGTCAGGGAAGCAGACATGGATGTTGCCCGATGCATATGTTCTCTGTGTAGCTACGATGACCCATGGCCCAGCCCATATTAGTTCTAAGGGCATTTGCAAGTTGTTGGACCCTGTGTGGCAGAATGACAATATCTCTAAGAAGCTGAACATTTAGTGAAGTACTGTATGGTGTGTAAAATGCATAATCCTGGAAAGGGTACCCGTACACCGTCTAGTAATTTTGCACCGCCCACTTTTCCTTTTAAAGTCCTTCCAATGGACTATATTGAACTTGAGAGATGCAATATTTTGAAGTATGTTTTGGTGGTTGTATGTGCATTTAGTAAATGGGTTGAGGCTTATCCCACTTAAGACAATACAGCCATTACAACTTCAAAGGTACTCCTGAAGGAGTGCTTTCCTCGTTTCGGCTTGCCCTGATTGATTTGGAGGGATAACGGAAGTCATTTTAATGCAAAAGTGATTCAATTGATTTGTGATGGTTTGCACATAAAGCAAAAGTTCCATGCTGCCAATCATCTACAGTCAGCAGGTTTGGTTGCGAAGTACAATGGTACTCTCAAGCTTAAACTGGTGAAAAGTCAGGAGACAACAGGATTAAAGTGGCCAGATCCTTTACCGTTAGCTCTTTTGTCAACAAGAACAAAGCATATTTTAGGACAGGATTGTCACCGTATGAGGTCGTGTTTGAGCGCCCGGCAAATGCCTGGGGTGTCTCGCAACCTCAGCGGTTTTCTGATATTGAGTACCCACTGGTACTTGATTATCTCAGCCAGTTAACAGAAAGTTTGTGTTCTATTCACCAACAGGTCCAGCATACCCTGTCAGCCACACCAGAGGGGCCCGGCCATTACATTCAGCCTGGTGACTTTATTCTCATCAAGAACTTACAGCTAAAGAAGAGTTTGGAGCCGTGGTGGAATGGGCCAGAGCAAGTCCTTTTGGCAACGCACACCGTGGTCTAGTTTGCTGGTTGTAAGAACTGAATTCACAAGACTCATTCTCGCAGGAGTCCTTTGCACCTGCCCTACGACCAGTGGATGAGGGATGAGATTGGGGTCTCTGAGCGCGAGACGGTGCCTCACTTTGTCCCCTTCAGTGATACCAAATTGACCTGACACAAACAGACAAGGAAAATGATGACATGTTGAATGCAGTGGTCCCTTCGGAAATATGAGCTATCCAAGAGCCCCTGTTTGTTGACCATTCTATGCCTGGAGCCACGAGGTACGATTTGCGCCCTCGACTGAGGGACGGTGCACTAAAGGAGAAGAAGGATTAGTTAGGGATGGACTGTGTAACTTAGGATTTGTTGTACGAAATAGTACCAACAGATATAGTTCAGGTTGATGGGAGTTGTGTGTACTGTTTGGACATTGGACAGGATAGATCGAAGTATACCTTGGAGGTATACAATCCTGACCGATGTGGGATACAAGCTTAGGACAGAACAAGCTCCACTGCCGGTGCTCAAGAGCACCGACGTATTGATGGACAATAGGAGCCTGTACCAGTGAGGCTCTGACGGACACTGGGAACTTGCATATTTCCTTGTATTTTGCCCCCAGTTCATCATTTGTTATGCATCCCTTTGGTAGAATGGTTGCTGAGGAAGAGCAGCCAGAAATTCTTGTTGCCCAGCACAACACAGTGCGTACCCTTAAACAAAAGTAAACATGGATAAGGTTGTTCCTCAAGTCCAAAAGAAAAGGATGGCTCCAAGCAATGTGTTTCTACATACAAACAAGAGGTTCTTTGGCGGAGGGACTGCTTGTTACCCCATTGAATCTGTCACTAGTCTATGGACAGAATGTCCATTGTCATTTATACCTATACTCGCCCCCCTGACTTCATAGAAGTGCAAGGAGTATTTGGGTTTGGCTATCCAGGTCCTTGTCTATATCATAGAAAGCCACAAGGCATGGGTTATCCAAGGTGTGACAATAGCAATTATTGCAACAACTTCTATATGGAATAAGAGAATGCAACCCTGGTGGGTTACCAGTATAAGGATTTGACAGTTCCCCGTGAAGCTGGGTATTACCCTGCTTGTTGTCCAATTATCAATTTTACTGAAACTATATAGAATGTCAATTTTTCAGCGATAGTATTGTGTAAGGGCACATACTGTTTGATAAATAAAAAGGACCCCAGCACCTTTGGGAAGAATTTCAGGTATTCTGTAGTAGATTATGATAGACCAGTGTATGCACACCAAGGGTTTTTCATTTTGTCTAATGGGACTTATTCAAATGTCCATAATGGTATGGATGATGTGGCACTCGGGATGGTACTGCCTTTGGGTGTACCTTTCAAACATCAAAAGCTTAAAGTAATATGGGCTAAAAGGACATTACCAAAGAATTCTGTGAAGGAGTGACAAATCTCAAAATTAATAATTATGGTAATGGTATTACTTTTGGATACATTCTTTCCTCCATAATTACATTTGGTGGTACTGCTATGGCCAGGGGTGAGAAATCTAGAGAATATTTTGGATGTAAGCTGCAAATATTGTCTAACTCCACAGTAGCAGCTTTGCGTGACATCACCACCCAATTGGAAAGTATGCAAATATATTCCGTGCAGACTATATATGCAGTCGATTTCATCCTAGCTAAGATGGAGTAGGAGACCAATGTGTAGTCGGGATCACAAATATGGAAAAGAATATTCCCCAACATATTTTAAACATCTAAGAAAATGTTAAAGGAATGAAAAGTGGGAACTGGAGTTGTTCTCTTTTGGCAGGGGGGGTTGGATCCTTGAAAAGGTGATTTATTTCATTGTGATCTTGGTCTCTTGCTCTGTCCTTGTTAAATGCCTTCTATTCTCTTGTTCTTATTGCACTACTCTTCTCACTCCTAAGAGGAAAATATTGATTCATGAGACCAATGCTGCAATTATGGTTCAAAAGGAGATCGAAGACCCCATGCAGATAGATGAGGGCATTTTCGAGACTGCTTCCCTCTTTACGGTCTCTCTTCCTGATGTTGACAATATGGATGCTCCTAAGAAGTTTACCTATGACTGTTTTATTGAATTATATGCTCTTTGCTATTACTAGAAAATGATTAGCTCCTGCTAAAAGGAGGGTCTGTTAGAATAGAAAAATTCATGTTTGTGCATTGGTCTATGTATGTTAACATTCGCTATGCCACTTTCTATGTCGGTGCCATTTTGAGTTATAATCAAAGCTTATTCTTTGTTATTTCTGAGATAAGGCCTCTGTTGAGTTTTGTTTTTCCTAGGCTAAGTTTTGCTTCACTAATGAATACACTGTTCTTATTAGTGCAAACCTTTCCCTCTAGGGTACACAGTCTAAATATTGAATCCGAAATATCGACCTACAGAAATATTGAATTTGTAATATCGAAGGTAGAGAATATCGAGGTCAAGAATATCGTTGGACAGAATATCAACCCTAAGGTGAGTAATATCGATTTTTTTTATATCAATGTAAATAATATCGAAGTTTTTAATATTGATATCAAATATATCGATGGTACTAATCTCGATGTTACTAATATCGATATTTGTATTATTGTTATGTATTTTATTATGTATTTAATATGTATGTGTTATAAGTTTTGTTGTTAAGTATTCTACTGCTTTTAAATTATATGTGTACTATTTTATGTTAATTTAAGTCAATTTTGTGTATTAGTACTGGAGCGGGTTGTGGGTTTATAGTGGAATAGGGTGGGGAGTAATTTAAATATAGTAGATTCATTATTAATTTTTAGGAATTATAAATTTATTTTTATAAATTTTTTCGTTTAAGTTCTGTAGCGGGTTGTGGGTTTATAGGGGAATTGGGTGGGAAGTAGTTTGATAGTAATTAAGTAATGATTTATTTTTATTTATTGGTATTGATGAATATTTTATTTTTAATTAATTATTAATTGGTAAATAATTTGTTTAATTGGTAATAAAAAATAAATAATTAGTAGTTAATTATTTTAATTGGTAATTCATTTTTATTAATTGGTAATAAGCTTTCATTACTTGATTAATTGATAATTATGTTAAGTGTATTATTTTATTATTGGATTGTGTTGTGCGTTTATAGGGGAATAGTGTTGGAAGTAATTAAAATCTAATTAAGTAATTATTAAATTTATTGTTGGGTATTGATAATTAATTTATTGGACAATAATTGTTAATTGGTAAATATTTTATATTATATTTGTTTGGTTATGAAAATTAATTTATTGTTGACAAAGCATTAATTGGTAAATAATTAATATTAAATATTATGTATTGATATTTTTAATTTGTATATTAAAATGTAATTATTAATTGGTAATTAATGTTGAATAAATATTATTTTTGGGTATACAACACTATTTAATTGTTCAATATTTTTTAATTGTTAGTCAATTTTTAATAATTAATTCTGTTTTGTTATGAAAATTATTAGTTAATATTTATAAATTAATATTTATTGGCATTTATTATTAATGTATTGTTAATGAATTATTCAATTGTAATTATTTTTTTAATAATTATTAATGGGTATTTGTAAATAATTTAGAGTCATTTAAAAATTACATTATTAATTATTTTAAATACAAAAATTATGTGTAAGTATGTTATATTTAACTTCTACGCTATCCAACACTTTCCCTACTGTTTTACTCTCTGGAGTTGGAATAGTAATTTTTACCCCTACGCTCTCCAATGCTTTCCCTACTGTTGCACTCTCTGAGTTGGAATAGTAATTTTTATCCTTACGCTATCCAACGCTTTCCCTACTGTTGCACTGTCTGGAGTTAGAGTAGTAATTTTTACCCCTAACCTATCAAACTCTTTCCCTACTGTTGCACTCTCTGGAGTTGGAATAGTAATGTTTACCCCTAGCTATCAAACGCTTTCCTTACTGTTGCACTCTCTGGAGTTGGAATAGTAAGTTTTATTCCTACGCTATCCAACGCTTTCCCTACTGTTGCACTCTCTGGAGTTGGAATAGTAATTGTTATCCCTACGCTATCCAACGCTTTCCCTACTGTTCCACTCTTTGGAGTGGGAATAGTAATTTTTACCCCTCCCCTATCCAACGCTTTCCTTACTGTTGCACTCTCTTGAGTCGGAATAGGACTTTTTACCCCCACGCTATCCAATGCTTTCCCTACTGTTGCACTCTCTGGAGTGGGAATAATAATTTTTACCCCTACGCTATCCAACGCTTTCCCTACTGTTGCACTTCCTGGAGTTGGAATCGTAATTTTTACCCCTACGCTATCCAACACTTTCCCTACTGTTGCACTTTCTGTAGTGGGAATAGTAATTTTAAGCCCTACGCTATCTAACGTTTTCATTACTGTAGTTTTTTTGGGAGTTTGAATAGTAGTTTTATTTCTTTAGCTATTTAATATTTTTTGTATTATTTTAGATGATGTAGTATCTAATTAATTTTAAAAATATTGAAAGTATTTTTTTTATTTATTAAACTGAATTATTTCGTTTTTATTTATGTATGTTTTTTATCTGGGTAGATGGATTTGTAATTTATATTTTTAAATAATTTACAAGTTATTAAAATAATTATTCAAACTGTTTATTAAGTATATATATTATATATTTTATGTATATGTTTAATTAATGTTTTATTATTATCGATGTATTACTTATTAATTTTAAACATTATTAAATATTTTTAACTCTGTTTATTTTATTTATAAGTAGTATTTACTTTATTTTACATAGTTTTTTAACCCAAAAAACTACATTTTTAATAACAATATTTTTAACATCGATATTTTATTTTCGATATTTTTGTACTTACCATGTTGTAGATAGGATGTCGATATTCTTGCGTCGATATTTCTGTAGGTCGATATTCTGACCTTCAATATTCTATCAGTGATTCCCCTCTAGATAGAGGCCTTCTCCCACTTGTCTAGTGCAGGGCACGGGCAGAGCGACCTTGAGTAGTAGATAATGTGTGCCCGGCCTCAGAATCGAAACAGACTTTCTGTATTTCACTGTTTTGCTGCATTGGCCTGGAAAATTCCACAGTGGGCGTGCTTTTATTGGTTTTGAAATGTACATACTGTATCTTTATGCTTGTTGAAGTTAGTCCCTCTGCAGCACTCCTAAGCGAACTAGGCAGACTGGGCTCCACTCTGAGTGTGCCTGAATAAACAGATATTGGTTTGTCTGACCGACTCTTCATTTGGTATGAAGGCTGAGAGATGGTCGTGAGTGACCCGGGTGACCCTAATCGAGTCACTTCCTTCACACCTCCGCGACTTCCACTGGCTCCCCGTAGAAAAAAGAATAACCTTCAAACTGCTCAAACACACAACTACAAAGCCCTCCATAGCACTGAACCCTATACCTCAATGAAAGAATCTCCTTTCACACCCCAAGAGAAAGCGCCGCTTTGCTGACCTAGCCCTGGGCACGGTCCCCTACATCCACAGGGCCAGAACGGGTGGCCGATCCTTCTCCTACATAGCAGCCAAGACCTGGAACGAACTGCCCCTCTGCATAAGATGAAGCCCGACACTGCACCTATTCAGAAAGGAGCTCAATACTTGGCTCTTGGGATGACCACAGAGTTGCTCGAACCCCCACCCCCTCCATCAGCGCCTTGTGAGCCTCATGGGTGAGTAGGACGCTTCAAAAGCCGTGATTGATTGATTGTAATGGAAAATCAATGCAATTTCAGGGTGAAGTACTAAATCCAGAGGTGAATCCACCAGTTAATTCTCTCTGCTATACTATACCTATGTTGGAGGACATCCCCCACTCAGATGATCTTCTGGACTTCATACTTCTCTAGAATTCAAATGATTTCTAAATCAGGCCCCATGTCAGGGCATTGTCACTGAAAGTAGCCGGAGTCTCAAACCAGGGATGCTTGGCTTTTCCGGAATTTTTGGGACAACCACTGGAGCTTCATAAACCGCAAGGGAGCGCAAAAAAAGTCTTAACACTTATACACTGATGCATAATGCTTACTCTGTTCCTGATGCTTTCTTGCATCTTGTTGTGGTTTGGCATTTTGTCAATTTGGGTGTCGCAAAGCACTTTCAAGTGGTCATAAAAAAAGAATATTCACACTATATAACAATCATTAGCAAAGCCAATACATGCTGGCTTTCATATTATCCCATATATTTTCTACTTGGGACTTGCCTAATCGTTTCTGTGAATCTTCCTCTGTGGATTTGCATTTCTCAAAGCCATCCAGAAATCAGACAGATTCCTCATGCCTGCCTCAGAATACTATTTCTGAATGTTCTCCTCTACTCTTGGTTTCACCATTAAACTCTTCAATTCCCTGTGCTCAGGTGTACATTTGGGGCCAGATGTAGGTAGCTAAATACCGGTCAGTAATACCGAAAATCGGTAGATATTAGCATTACCGACCGATATTTAGCACACCCCAATGTAGGAAAGGAATCTGTAATAAGGAATCGGTAAATACTGATTCCTTATTACCGATTCCCAATTGACCGATTCGGAGTTACCAAACCCCTAAATACCAAATAGGTAAATAAGAAACTGTAAAAATGAGAAAAGAGATGTAGAAAAATTCGGTAATACTGAATTTCCACAAATTCAGTATTTAAGTGTCGGTAATGACTCAAAGCAGGTGTTAATCAGGTGCACTGTATTTAAACAGCACCAAAATGCAACAGTGTGATCACTATGGTGGCCCTCTATGTTATTGCAAGGAGGCTACAGGCAGCAGGAGTAAGAATCTGGAGACGGGAGGAGAGCGTTTACAGACAGCGCATCACACTCTTCCAACTGACTGAGGCAGAGATCCATGAAAGGTACAGGCTACACCCTCAAACCATCCTGGACCTGCACCCACTCCTGAAGCATCCAACACCAAGGGTGCATGCTATACCACCACATGTGCAGGTGCTCTGTAGCCTACACCTACTTGCATCTGGCAGTTACCAGAGGGTGATAGCTGTGGTAGGTGGTGTGTCACAGAGTTGCCTGTACTGATTCTTTAACAAGTTCCTGGATGCCTTGATGCAGAGAATGCATCACTACATAACCTTCCCAACCACACAGGCAGAACTGCAGAAAACCAAGACAGACTTTTACCAAAAGGCACAGTTCCTGCATGTTATAGGGTGTATTGATGGGACACCCATTCCAATCTGCCCACCTGCAGCCACCGAGTACATCTACTGAAACAGAAAATCCACCCACTCCATTAATGTGCAGGTCAGCTGCGATGCAGCCAACTTAATCACCGACATCGTGGCCAAATTTCCCGGGAGCACCCACGACTCATATATTTTCCAGTACAGTGGGATCTACACACGCCTGGCTGCGGGAGAATTTGGAGAAGGATACCTGCTAGGTAAATCACTGTGACACACCCTGATGTATACTGCAGATGAATGCTTTGGTGACTGTTATTAATGGCACTGTCTTCCCCACCTAGGTGATAGCGCATATGCTGTGCGGTCATTCATCCTCACTCCTTACCTAAACCCATCAACCCCAAGTGAGAGACGATACAATGTGGTGCACAAATCAACACGCAACGTTGTGGAGCGCACGTTTGGACTATTGAAAAGCAGGTTCCGCTGCCTCCACAAAAGCAGAGGTGCACGTGAGTACCAACCCACCATCTGCTGCAAGATCATCGCAACTTGTGCTATGCTGCATAACCTTGCCACTAAGAAAGGTAAAGCAGTTGAATTACCTGACTCTGAGGAGGATGATGATGAATTTGCACAGCCAGAGCCCAACACAGCAGGAGTGTCGCCAACACCAGGTGGGAGACAAAGACGGGCTGAGATCACACACAACTATTTTTGAATAAATAAGGAGACACAGCCAGTTGTTGTATTTGAAAGATGTACTTTAATATATTGGCACTACGCCACCACATGAAGGGCTCAACATGGTAGTCCTATTTGTAAACACCCTACAAAGATGTCATGGCTTAAGTCACCCAGTTAGCTAGACTAAGTGTGGCTTGAATTACCTCTTGCTGCATTCCCTTTGCAGACTGTCGTCACTGGCAATCAATCCAGTTCCAGCACCTTGACGTCTGCTGCTCCTTCTGGACTTAGTTACAGGGGGAGTTACACTGTGCAACGTGTTGTCTCCTCACTGTCCCCACATCACCTGCACCAGTATTGGCATCCTGGTGATTTAGGAGCACTTCAAGTGCAGTGGTCACTGTCACAAGCCCCCTAGACACATCACGGCTGCAGTGTGCCATCCCTTCCTGCATGGCCACGGAGCGCCTGCAGAGCAGAGAAGTGGCAGTGGAGAGTCGGTCCACCGCCTTGGTATTATACTCCATTTTCTGCCTCGCCGTGCCATCCTGTCCTCATCAAGCTTGCTGCACAGCAGCCTCACTGACTGGGACATGTCCCTCATGCCCTCAGCCAGTATTGTGTTCATTGAGCAGATGCCCTTCTCTATATTCTGTATGTTTGCTGTCACGTGTCTCATCTGCCGCTGAACTGATTTGATTGCTTTCCCTTGCAGGCGCTGAACGTTTAACATGTTCACCTCCAGACCTGCAAACACACCATGCTCCTAGCCCTCAAAGGTGGACTTGGTTCCCTAGCCCTGCGTCGTCTGGCACCTGTGTGTGACGGCTCTGTGGGGGACTATGATCCCGCATTATTGCCATCCACTGGCACCGTTGACTGTTCTCCACCCCTGCAGTCTTCCACGGACAACTTCATCTCTTGGAGTCCGGCAACTGCATGCCTCCTGGGTCTTGGTAATGCCGGTAGTGACGCTGCTGGTGATGCAGATGGTGGTGTTGATGCAGGTGGTGGTGTTGTTGCAGGTGGTGGTGTTGATGCCGGTGGTGGTGTTGATGCCGGTTGTGGTGTTGATGCCAGTGGTGGTGGTCTGGTGTGACCTGCAGTTGAAATGGACTCCTCCGTTCTCTCCCTCCGGGATGCCTTTCTTGCCTTGACATGTGCAGACCTGGGCGATGTCTCGCCTGTGGAGACAAATTGTACATTAGCTCACTAGTCTTGCAGTATTTCGAAAAAAAAATATTTTCATGTCTGACAATCTATCTGACTGTCCTCTACTTGCTTATCACTGATGTGTGTCACATGCCTTTGTGTTCAGTGGGATGACTGTTATGATAGGTGTTACATCTTCAATAATGCATTGCTGGAGTTTACTAAAACATGTACTGGAGTGGGATTTACACTGCCTCATTGGGGAATGGGGTCAGGGAGTGGGGGGCGCAGCTTGGTGTGCATGCATCTTACCTTGTTTGTTGCCAGCGCTGGCTGAGCTGTCTGCATCCCCGAACCCGCTGACACTCTCAGGCTCAATGGTGGACTCCACCAGCAGTACCAATGCAGTCAGTGCAGGTGCTCTATTTCTTCCTCCACCTGTCAGGCTGGCTTGTTTTTTCCTTTCGGCCATCTTCTTCTTTGCCAGGCTCCCGACGTCATACCACCTTTTCTTGAGTACGTCTATTTCACGGTGGGTAACTCCAATGGCATTTACATTTTCCTGTATTCCAATCCATATTTTCTCTTCTGGGATTCTTGCACTTGCAGTGACTGTTTCCCAAGCAGCTTTGTGTGTTCTCTTGCCACTTCTTCAATCAGGACCTCCAGCTCTCTTTCACTAAATTTGAATTTTCTTTTCCTTTCTGCACCATCATTTTCGTTCTCCTTGTTGGCCATTCTTCAGTTTGTATCAGGAAATGTTCTTTCAGTGCTCCTGTGTTCTCCTCTGCTCTCTCTGCCTCTCCAGCAGATTCTGATTCAGTGCAGCTGCATGGGTGTGGCCACTTCCTGGTTGGGAGGTGATGTGGATGCACAGGATTGGCTGAATCTTCAAATGCTGGTTTTTTTAATTGCCGATTCGATATTTACTGATTCGGTATTTAGGAATCGGTAATACCGATCGGTATTAAGGAATCGGTAAACTTTACTGATTATTACCGATTCAGTATTTTTTATTTTTTTTATCTACATCGGAAATACCGATTTCTTAATACTGAATCGGTAAAATTCAGTATTAAGGATTCGGTATTTCTATTTTACGTACATCAGGCCCTTAGATTCTACTGTATGACACAAAGACCACTGGCTCAGCTCTAACATATTTGGGCAATTATTCTGTAAGTTCTGCAATTGTTTCTGCCCAAAAGAATAAAGCTCTGGTGGTGCCCTGCTAAATAAAACCATAGGCGGCCACAGTGGCCTTGCCAATCTTTGTCCCATCTCTCTCCCTCTTCTCGCTGGAAGCTATTTATTTCGGTTTTTCGGGTCTGCCACTGTGGCTAGTCCACCCTGGTATCAGTGCCATATAACGGATTCTTGGTGCCCTCGGCAAGACATTTTTCAGGGATCGTGTTGGCAACAACTTTGAATTTGTCATTTTTCCAGCTAATTCAAGCAATCTTGATGCCAAATAATAATAAACTACACGTTAAACTTTTAAAACTTGCGACCCATAAAAGCAGCCCACAGCTCAAGCTGGACATCATCTACAGCCAAATAGCACCATTAGAAAACTTGAGAAAGCATTAAGGGAGCCATTTCTTTTTCGTTTTGGATCTATATTTTTGTCTTGCAACAACAACATTTTAGTGGAATTCAGTGGCTATCTGGCCCACTCCATCCTAATCAACAGCCTATCGTACTGTGGAATAGTCGGTAAATCTCTTTAATGGGTGAAGTAATTTCTTTCTCCTCATCAGGGAGTCCACCTACTCCCATATCCGTCTGATAATTGGACTTTTATATGTGGGGTACCTCAGCGGTCCTCTTAAAATCCTATTCTTTTTCCATGTATATTAAGCTAATGTGGGTGAATAAGGGAAGTTGGGCGAACAAAAACCACAGTACCCAATTTTTTCAATTGTGGATAATTCACGCAAATGTTACACAACAAGCTTTCTTGGCCCGTCCCAAGGTTCCCTCACAAAATGGAAACATATCCCATTGATTATTGGGGGGGGACTAGAACAGCATCCTTGATCCTGTTCTCGATCTCTCCCATCCCCCACTACCACTGTAGAGGGCCTTATGCAGTGCCTCACACATTGGTTACTTTTAGACAGTTGGCGTACATTGCACCTAGAGTGAAGAGCTAAACCTACTATTCCTCGCTCCACGATCTGAATGATTGGTTGGACCGTATTTTCTATCACCTGACCATGCACTCGCAGATTACGGGTGGGGAGTACTTAGGTCATACTTTTCCAGACCATAACCCACTACACGCCCCACCCGCCGATCCCTACCTGGCCCCTTCAACCAGTCACGTTGGAGGACATCACATTCTGAAACCTGACCTGTGAGGTGTTGTCTCAATACATGGCGGAGAACTGGGGCATGGCCACGTTTAGATCCATAGAATGAGAGGCACTCAAGGTGGTGTTCCGAGGGCATTGTATCAAAGCCATTGTTGGGGTGAGGGCGGATCTGCACAGGGTATTGACTGCACATGGACTGTCCTTGGGTGCCTTGGAAACGGAATCAAGTAGAACCCCTGCGAGACGAAGGGCGCTTGGGGATGACACAGAACGACATGCCCAATTATTAAACTAGCTGCAATATTTCGATTGTAAGGCCTATCAGGCCAAGATGCATGCTGAGGGAGATAAATGTGGCTGCTTGTTGGCTTCTCCGCAGTGTGAGTCCATCCACGCTAATTACAATGTTTTGACAGTCCCCGACCCGCACCGTCACCAGTCAGTCAAACATGCATACTGCTTTCAGAACTTAATAGAGAGCACTGTATGACCCCCCCACCATTGATCGCACTGCTAATATACAGGCCTTTTTCTATGGCCTCCTGCTAATCACTGTCAATCCATTGGCCCAAGAGAACAGGAGCTCAGAGCAGCCATTCGAGGATCTGCTATATATAAGACTCCCAACTGGATGGCCTTCCCACAGACTTCTATATGGACTATGAAGCCCTCGTAGTCCCTAAATTGTTGAAGTTGTATCAAGCGGCAGTGAAGGAGGGAAGACTACCTCAGACGCTTTGCGTACTCCTTATAGTTTTGTTGCCGAAACCAGACAAGGACCCACTGGAAGTGACGTCTTACCACACTTGTCCGTGATAGTGACTGATTATAAGATACTCAGTAAGGTTATCGTCGGTCGTCTGTGGGAACATATGCCCCAGCTAGTGCATGCAGACCATAATGGTTTTATCCATAATCATTCAACCACCCTTAACATCTGTAGACTTCATAGAGTGCTGGGGTTGGTGCTGGCCCACTGGCCATATGCAGCTTGTCTAGTGATCGATTTAGAAAGAGCATTCGATACAGAGAACTTAACTTACATGTTTATAGCACTCTCGAGGTTCTGCATTCCTGGGCGCTTACAGCACCTGATCCGACTCTTTTATAGACCCCCCCACGGCTCACGTTAAAATAGGCCATGCAATCTTGGCCTGATAGAGATTAGCCGGGACACATGCCGAGGTGCCCACTGTCACCACTCCTCTTCACCCTGGCAGTGGAACTGCTTGCTCAGCGACGACGGAGGGATGGGGCGAAGTAGGGTATTCTCTTCGGCAATGAACATCATGGCATCTGCCTCTATGCAGACGATGTCCTCGTGTATATTCGAGACGGATCACTGAAATAATATCGAGGCACAGAATATCGACCAACAAAAATATCGTTGACAAAATATCGAGAGACAAAATATCGAGTTTCTATCTACAAACAGGTAAGTACAAAAATATCGAGTTAAAAATATCGTTTACAAAAATATAGTTGTAAAAAATATCGACTTTAATAAAAACAATGTTTAATTACATTAATATAAAAAATTAATTACTAAAATATACTTAACAATACTTAAAATAACTTTTAATAATTAAATAATTAATGAAAGTAAAAAAATTATATTTTTTTAATTATATTTCCTAAAACACATATATATATAGTAACAAAATTTAATTAAATAATAGCCAATATTATTAACGTACAAATACAAAAGAGTAAAAATTACTATTCCCACTCCAGTGGGTGCAACAGTAGGGAAAGCGTTGGATAGCGTAGGGGTTAAAATTACTATTCCCACTCCAAAGAGTGCAACAGTGGATATATGATGTTACAACGCAACTTTTACAACGCACTACCATTACAACGTAAGTATTGGTAAGTATAAAATATTTTTTTTTATTTAAATTATTTAAAATTATTTTAATATAATTTAATTTAATTTAATTTAATTAAATTAAATTAATGTACATTTAATTTTACTTTATTTTTACACTGTACCCCTGTACCCCAAAAACTCAAAACTGACCCTGAACCCTAAAAAAACCCTTTACCCAAAAACCCAAAACGGACCCTGAACCCTAAAAATACCCCTTTACCCAAAAACTAAAAACTGACCCTGAACCCTAAAAATACCCCTTTACCCAAAAACTAAAAACTGACCCTGAACCCTAAAAATACCCCTTTACCCAAAAACTAAAAACTGACCCTGAACCCTAAAAATACCCCTTTACCCAAAAACTAAAAACTGACCCTGAACCCTAAAAATACCTCTTTACCCAAAAACTAAAAACTGACCCTGAACCCTAAAAATACCCCTTTACCCAAAAACTAAAAACTGACCCTGAACCCTAAAAATACCCCTTTACCCAAAAACTAAAAACTGACCCTGAACCCTAAAAATATCCCTTTACCCAAAAACTAAAAACTGACCCTGAACCCAAAAAATACCCCTTTACCCAAAAACTAAAAACTGACCCTGAACCCTAAAAATACCCCTTTACCCAAAAACCAAAAACTGACCCTGAACCCTAAAAATACCCCTTTAATTTAACATAATTAGCAATTAATCAATTAAATTAAATTAATTACCAATTACATTTTAATTAATTAACAAATATTTTTTTATTAACAATTAAATAAATATTACTACCAATTAATACATTTACATATTTAATTAATTATAATTAAATTACTTCCCACCCTATTCCCCTATAAACCCACAACCCGCTACAGGAAATAAATTATTTTAATTTACATAATTAGCAATTAATCAATTAAATTAAATTAATTACCAATTACATTTTAAATAATTAACAAATATTATTTAATTACCAATTAATTAATTATTACTACCAATTAATAAATTTACATATTTAATTAATTATAATTAAATTACTTCCCACCCTATTCCCCTATAAACCCACAACCCGCTACAAAATAAAATTACACAATAATTTTAAAAAAATCATTAATTAAAAATAATTATAACATAAAATGACACTTTTCACACATATTATAACATAAAAACACCATAAATAATTAAATATTATTTAAAAAACGATATTTTTTACTATCTACATTATATACTTGGATATTTTCACTTTCTATATTATTTACAGTCGATATTACTTCACTTACCTTAAAAACGATATTTTGGCTGTCTATATTCTGTCCTGTCGATATTTTGTCCAAACGATATTTACAACTCGATATTCTGTCCAAATGATATTTTGGAGTCGATATTATGTCTGTGCGCCATTCGAGACATAGGGCATGGGCTTAGATGTATTGAGATAGCCATCAATGAATTTCTGGTGGCTTAGGGATTGGGCGCGAACTGAACGAAGACCTGTCTGTTCCCCCTGAGCCCAGGTTGTCCGCCACACCACCTAATGGTGGGCCCACACTTGGTGCGATGGGAGCAACACACTTTCTCTTAGGTTGGTATTCATGTCTATCATGACAATTAGGACTTAATAGATGGCAATCTTATATGGGCCATTGCCTCCCTACTGCCACAACTGACATTTTGGTGCACACTTCCACTTTACGGTGCAAGATGGTGATGCTTCCAGGTATCCTGTAATATTTCCATAAACTACTGGTCCACATTCTGAGCTCCACGTTCTACACACTCCTTGATATGTTAGGGACTCTCATATGGAATGGGGATGATGATGAGTAGCCCATCGGAAGCTCCAGCTTCCGGTTGAGAAGTAGGTCCTGGTGCTCCTAACTTTGAGCACTATTATTTGGCAGCACAACTGCAATGGTTAGCGGGCCCCCACTTAACTGAGCTGGGCCTTCCCACATTGGATCACTCTGACCACATGATCCGCCAACTGTTGCTGCTAATGAGCAAACTTCCCCCGCAATCAAATAAGCTCCTGACTATAGCGCATGCAAGTTACACTAGAAGGTTTCGAATGTGTCGGACTCCAATGCCGTAAACGCGGGAGATCTGTGTTAGCTCCAAATGCCACTTAGGGAGCTGCTTGGGAGGGAGGAGATAGTGGTCTGGGAGACAGAGGGAACAGATACCTTGGGTGCCCTGTTTCAGAATTCTGCCCTTATTCTATTTGAGCAACTCTGCGCGGATCACAACCTGCCTCTGGGTCATTTTTTGGCCTTTAGTACCTTGTTGGCTGAATTACAGTAAAACTGGCAGATTATAAACACTGAACCAAACAAGCATCCCCTAGTACATCCACTCCACATACTGAGTATTGGGTGTCGCCTTATCATGTGGTTCACACGCATAGTGGCACACACCCGGCAAGACTTGCTGTACCCCACCAGACAAGATTGTGAGTGTGATATTGGTCGCGCCCTGTCACAGAAAGAGAGGGTCAAGGTTCTTCTATACCAACGCAAACCCTACAACAGTCTGCATAGAGTGTACTTCATGCCTGCATGCTTGCATAAAAATATATGGCTCAGCACCAACTTGTGCCAGATGCGGCTCCCAATGCGTTGATATGGCTCACATGTGTTGGACTTGCCCAGATGCAATACTGCTGTGGAAGGCGGCCACGAATGCCCTGACAGCAATCACGAGGAGGGCGGACTTATACACTATGGAAGCATATTATTGGGGCTATGCAGGTGCAGAACGGCGGGTAGTACCACTAACCAATTCATAGACCTAACATTCCTCATAGCTAGCAGAGCCATTGCAATGAAGTGGAAAGATGCCCAGCTTCCTGGACTATGTTATTGGTATGCAGCCACCCTAAACTGGGATAAGGCTGAATCGGTTGCACTCCGTAGGGAGGAAGTTAGAGGCTTACATAGAGTTCCCATTGCACTGGAGTGGGACGCCCTCCATATGAGCTGTAGGTACTCTCTGAGGAGCATTGACGACCCGCGATAACTAGGGAGTGGTGGTGCCCAATGCACTCTCCTGTACTCTGTAGGGGTCCCCTGCAGTGTCCCTCTTCCCCGACCATCAGTGCCGCTGTTGTTACAAGGTTTGCATATAATGTCTGCAGACTATCCTACTGTTTAACTATTGCTTGATAACTTAACTCTCGTTTGGATATTAATCCTACGGATCTCGCCAGCAAGTGCCTCTATGCTCATATTGTGCAGTCATCTTGATTGACTGTGACGACCTGCCAGTTGTAATTGTTTAACAAGTTTGTTGATGTATGTAATGTTTTGAAACAATGCCTCCTGTAGTGCTTGCTGCCATCGCTAAGGGTATCTAGACCCTTTGGGAACCTGCAATGTGATATAGATTGCCACTATCCACTGCACTTGAAATTCAACAGTCTGCATTGATTAGAATCAGTAAGAATGGCTCCGAAAAAAAATCAAGATGAATGCCACAGCATGGTTAGGCTACATGGATGGTCATCCCGGTCGGGAGAATCAGCAGTGTTAAGATATGAAAGTTGTTCCTACTTCCGGGTATTGCTGGCACAGTACTGCCATTTCAGGACCTCTAAAGGAAAACAATCCTTACTTTTTATAGTTATATAAAATATACTAAGCCCAATGCTGCCTGTACTCCGAGCACTCGCCTCTGACCACTGACTTTTAAAAGAAATAGTTCTTAGAAAAACTATCACTTAAATCCAGATGGAATTTGAGAACAGATAAAAAAGCTCAGAGCATAGGGAATGTTTTCCTTCCTTCAAAATAGTGTACACGGCTTACTTTTGACTAGAATCAAGGGGCGTGAGTGAGTACAGAACAGGGGCATAGAGGCACTTCAACACGAGCACTTCAGAAGGAAGATGCTGTGCCCAGGACATTATCATGAAATGTTAGCAGAGACCATCTCCGGGTGCTTGACAGCCTTAATGAGCTAATTTACTGCAGAATAATTACAACTGGCCGCCGACAGTTTGTCCTGTCCAAACAGCACGCGGGAGACATACTAATACACAGCCTCTAACTCATCAACCTCTTCCTGGGAAGACGAAAGAGGTCTGGACCCTGGAGGAAAGTGCACAGAGCTGCATAGAGCAAGACTAGCAGCTGAAAGAAAGGACGTTAATAAATAAACTGCCCTCACACCACGTTAAGAAATCTAGGACTATATTCATCTGACGAAATGCCAAGCATATCCTTTGCATGGAATATTTACACGAGTACCTGTGATTTATTCCTCTTTCGCATTTCCGCTGTGTTCGCTCCTGAACCCAACATTAGAACTGTTTGGCCATAAAGTGTACAGTTTTATCAATTAAATGGGAGGAGAAGGAAATAGGGAAATAGAAGCGCCATAGAGAAGAACATGAAACGAGAAACAGAAAAAGCAGGACTCAGGAGAAACTCGTGACGGGTGGTATGGGGCTCCTGGAAAGAAATATGTATATCTGTAACCTGCAGGTTTCTGGATGTTCAAGGGTAAACAGGAGTCTTGCCATGCATCTTTCTGGGACAACATGTGTCTCTTGTGACCCTTTGAACCCTGGTGCTAGATGTGTGGGGAGACAGAGCATCACCACCAAAGATAAGTCCTACTTAGAGATGGAATATCTAGAGCCAAGGGTATCACTAGTGATGGAGCGCGGTAATTTCTTCTGGTAGTTTCTCAATGCAAAACCCTCATGCTACCTCTAATTTACCGCTCAAAAGGTGTTGGGCCCTTCACACCATGTATTACCTTCAGGAGATTTAAATAAACCTGAACAGTCAAAAATGCAATTTTATTATTCAAGCCAATAAAGAGAGTTGTTGAGTATTTTAAAGGGTTTTATTTTCTAGTCAAAAAGTTAATTTTTCTCTGACCCTTTATTCATTAGTAAAATATCAATCAGGTTACAGAATTTGGAAAACAGGAAAAATATCAATAATACAGAACACATTACAGTCTGCATATAAGCATTACATGTAGTTATGAAAATGTGGCGCAAAATTTCAGTCACAATTCTTAAAGAGTTTCTAAGACAAATAGTCTTGCAAAGCTAATCAATAATTAAATAGTTGGCAAAAAATCTCCCATTAAGAGAAATAAATGCATAAGACAAATAAATCTTTTAGACCTAATTAATTAGTCAAAACATGAACTTAAAGTTTAGCATCTATCCTGATCCACTGCACTCTCTGTCTGTCTGTGTCTAAAGAGGAAAGCAGCCCCTCCTTCACCAGACCTCAAAGGAATGCGGCATGAAGTGCCAAGATATGACGTGGAAGCAAGAAACCTCCCCCTGAATCTCCTCGGACGCAAACCTGCCCTTCAGCAATCTCCCGAGACGTTTCTCGTACATAACCCATAGAAGCCAGCTGAGCTGAGAAAAAAAGAAGAAGTGGCAGTCCCCATCCAGAGAGGACAGTATTTATACCATAATTATTGGCAGAGTACACAAAGATGTAACATTTTTCAGTAAAACCTTTACGTGATTGGTCAGTCATGATGCATGAGGTCACACTTCCCTGACTCATTCTAAAAACCTGACTTCACTAGTCTTAACAAAAGAAGCATACATGAATAACTACATTTATAAACATTGCAACATTTACTAGGAAAAATGTTTCAATCTAATTCATCTTTCCTTCCTTCTCAGCGCAGTAGATGGACACTTTTAACTAACTGGTACATTGGCAGAATGACAAGAATTCAGGTTGTCCTTGACTTTTTGTCATGAGGAAAGCTGTCACAGTCTGCGCATGCTCCCTTCTCATTAAATTGCAAGCCATAGTCTTGATGGATTCACAGGCAGCCATGTTTTGTGTAGGCCCCAAAAATAAAACAAACACAAAGATAATATTAATTTCATGTAAATCAGTCCATTATGTGTCCCAAGTGCATTATTAATTCACACACATTATAAAAAGAGGTGTTATTAACTGAAAATGTTTATCAAAATATGCAACAAGTCAAAGTCTATTAAGACAGGAATAATACATTTAGTTTACATGGATGTGCTGGGAAGAGAGAAACACATTCTATTAAAAATCTTCAAAGGTAAAAAGGCCACTTTTTCTCTACATTGCAAAAAAAAACACATGTTAATTTAATTCAGCAAAAGCATTTTCAGTCTGAAGTGAATAGGCCTCACTTTTCATGTTTTTCATGTGCCATGTTTTTAACCTGCACCAAAATGTGCGTGGCAATTTAAATGCAGCCTGTCTGAAGCACAAAAAATAAAACAATGCATGACTGCAGATGAAATCTGCTCCATCAATCCACCCTCTTGATAATTCAAATCATAATAAAATGATTTATAATTCATCACACATATTTCATTTCATAAGTGACAATTTTTTTTTTTTTTTTTTTTTTTTTTTTAAATTGCAAAAGCTGAGCATATAAGAATGTTACTTCTATTTCTAAGGCAAACACAAGTTTGGTCTGTATTCAGATCATATATAGCCAAGTTCAATTGTTTTAGTGCAGAGTTCTGTAAGTAGCTTTTTGGAACAGTTAGTCTTCTTTAAAATAAGTAACTAAAATAATAAAAAAGGAATTCAACATGACAGTTTCAGCATTTCTTTGCTCATTGTCATCAGCTTGTCATTAGTATGGCTCATACTTTCCATGCAAATTGGACTACTTAGGTGCTGAGAAACTCTGACAGAGCACCATCAATCCTTTGCACTTTTTCAACCAAGGCCTTTCACTCTTATTTTCACTTTGATCAGATTCAGATGTTTCACCACAGCATCTCTCAGATCAAAACCGTTGCACCATCCATTATGCAGATCTTGTGTAGCAGCTGCAATCTGGTGAGAAACTGCACACTGTACATCAACCAGACCTACACAGCAATGGCTAGTGTTCTCCTCAGTGTTTTCCACAAGTGCATTTGCATATGCATTTTCAAGCCACTTTGGTAATGCTGAAAAACAGTCTTTTGCAAAAGGTAACTCTGTGCTGCCATTGTTTTGCTTTATTATGCGTGACACTTCAGGCAGATAGCTACAATCCATTTCTTGTCCAATCTGTTGTTCTGCACTCATTATCTTTGAGACCACATTATGATCTGATTTCAGAGAAACTGGAAATCTATACCTGGGCATCAGTCTTTGCAATAACACATTTGCCACTTTGCAGTTGTCATTTTTCTCAAAAACAGTTCTGATACAACCCTGTTGTGCTGCTTCAAAAACATTTTCTTGAGCCTCTTTAAATTTAACTGTGAAGATTCCATAGAATGTATATGCTAACAGAACACAATTTTGTGCAACTGAATTAGCATTTCTCTCTCCCATGACTACAGTGACTCCCAATTGAGCATACATACTGCATGTTATGGTAAGGGCAATCAATTTCGAATTTTGGGCTGGGGTAATTACTAAAAGCCATGAAGCTTTGACAACATCATGTATAAGGAGCACAGCATGTGCTGCTTTTAATGTGTCACCTTTCAAACATGGGCCATCTACAAAATGGACATTGTTGGGCTGACTCAGATGTTCATCCTTCAAGTCTGAATTTGGCTTTATGCATATTTTCATGATATTTAGACACTCATTTTCAGTTTCATCACAATCCAATCCATTTGCTGACATTTCTGTGAAGTTAGGGTCAAAGGCCATTGGGCAATACATCACAGACCCTTGAAAACATTCATCTTTTTGAATAAGCAATGAGAGAGCGCAGCCCTCCCTCTCACTGCAAATTAGTGTATTTTCTTTCAAATAAACTTTCATTCCTAGTGCTGGGGCGCGCCATTTTTTCTCTTTCAACTCTAGGAATGCTTTTGTGCAATTGTTGTCCAATGGAAGCGGATCAGACACACCTGAGTGTGTCAGCCTCAGTAAAGGCTTAGCCACTAGGGAACTGTTTATTAACCACTCTCTACAGCAGCTAACCATTCCCAAAAATGTCCTGACTTCTTTCTGAATTTGAGGTGGATTCATCTTGGAAATTATTTCCACCTTCTCTGATGACACCTTTCTACCTCCCTTTCCAATTTTGTGTCCCAGATATTCATCTTCTTTTTGACAGTACTCCTGACTATTCTCATGCAATGGCACTGTGACATGAACTTGGCAAAAATCAATAAAAGTAAGCCATTCTTCACCACATGGAATGTGAAAAAATATATTGGCTGGATTCGGTACCACAGGACAACATGGAAAAAATATGCTTTTAATCTCCTTCACTATTCTGTTCTTTTCATTTATTTTCTGTGAACCTATGATCAGAAAGTTACACAAACTTCCAATCAGTTCCATCAAAAATCCTTTTATTGGTAAAATTCCTGCAACTGATTGTGTTCCTGAATACATGTCATCTGGTTCAAATTTTAATAAGACATGTTCAGCACATTTTATTAGCCTGGCATCCTTCTCTGTGAACTCTCTTATTTCTGTGTTTAATATTTTTTCCAAAGCAGAAGGTAATTTTTCAACTGTCTTTTCTGAAAACAATGCTACAACTGTCTCCTGATGGGCCATTTTAAAATGTACATCCTCATCAGGAATCTGAAAAATAGCATTATCTGGTGTACAGTAATCTGTGCTGCTTAATTTGCAAAATAATTGTTTTCCTGCTAGGCCTGAGTCACAGACAACAGTTTTGCAATCTTCCTCAAATGGGCCTAATTTTGGTGCACAATTTTCTAATACTTGGTTTGTAATTTCTTTCTTTAAAACTCCTGCAACTAAATCTGGACTTTCCACTGCCCTCACAATGGAATTGGTAAATTCAGAATTGTGAGTGTTAAAACTCTCATTTGCAAAAAGAGCAACCTGTTGGACTGGGTTCTGTTTTTGTCTCTGGAAATAATTCACATTTGCTCTGGACACATTATTTAAATTAATGTTAGCATTTTCCATATTTTGTGGGACCATCTGTGCTTGAAAAATTCCTGCCATAGGTGCCTGTTTCTGAACTGGCATTTGCATTTGCCTAACTGGCATATTTTGCATCTGCATTTCTCCATGTTTTTCTGCATCATGTTTAAATTTATATTTCTTCTTCCCATGCTCAAATCTGTTATAAAGATGGCAAAAGGACACATTTTCCAGCAGTACAACATCCATACCTGAATTTGCACAAACCAAAACACCTTTACTTCCATCTTGTGTTCTTTTAATCTGTACCCAATCAACATCCTTTGCTGGCACTCTGCCCTTCAGGAAAATAATCACTGCTATATTTTCCTCCATAACAACAGAAAATGATGGTGCATTCATGCAAACCCTTTTCATGGTCTCTTCACCTGGCCTTTCCACAACAACTTTAGATTCAAACCACAATTTAGTCAGCATGGCAATATAAAAGAACATTTCCAAATTAATGCACAACTCTTTTAAAAAGTCATCAAATCCATCAACTTGTGGGTACCACAGCACAATTCTGTCTCTCAATTGTGGGAATGTGTTCAGAAATGCTGCAAGTTCACTTTTATTCTGTGGCATATGAACATACATTTCTCCCACCTTTTCTCTCAATGAGTAAGCAAAAGCTTCTCCCTCATTCTGCTTATTATTTTTCTCAATTATATCTGGTGGCTTCTTTTCCTTATCCATTTTCCTTGCTATTTCTGGTTGTTTCTTTTTCTTCTCATGTTTTCTTGGCCACTTGTCTCCTAATTTTTCAAGCTCATTGCATTTAAAACCATATTTTATTTCTGCAATGTGCAAATGCATTCCTGAAGAACACATTTTCTCATTTGCTTCATCATCCATGTGTACCCTGACACTTTTCTGAAATGGAAAACTTCCTGAAACATCAGTTTCATATTTATGAGCCAAATCTGTCAGTCCATTATGTGTAGTTAATGCACATGCAGCTGTTTCCATACTCAGGGAAATGAATTCTTTTTCCTGACACTGGTTCACATTTTCATGATTTAAACAGCAGGGACAGTTAATTTCTTCATGCTCAAATGTTGAATTTAAAACACTAAGCTGTTTCTCTTTTTCAGGGCCTGTGTTAATATGTTCCCCCATGTTTTCTATATTTTTAATCACTGCTGCTTCCTCAGAGCAGGTTTGAAAAATCCCATTTTCAAATATATTTATTTTATCCTGGGCTGCTAATGTTGTAAATACCATTTTTCTCTCTCCCTTCAGTGCTTGGTGTACTTTCTGTTCAATAATCTGTGTGTTCTTAGTTTCTGAAATAAACCCTGGCAAAATCACTGATTCTGCAGCTCTTTGAACCTTTTCAGTAGGGACCATATTAATTGGGACAGTCATAATTTTTCTAGGCATTATCTGTGCATCTGCAGTTTGCAATTCTTGGACTAAATCAGGCACATTTAAAGCAGTAACACCTGGAGGTATCACTGTCAGTACTGAATCAACAGGTAATGGTTCAATATAAAATGTCTGCACAGTTCTCTCAGTCTGTATTTCTTTCTGTTCAACAGAAGCAGTAGCCCCTGTAGTATTTACTGGTGCACTATTTTCAGTATTTTTCATGGGAACCACATAAAGTGGTGGACACTCAGTTAACAATGCATCCATTATTTCATCCCCATAATTATTATTTATTTGAAGCTCTTTTTCAGCATTAATTCCCTTCTCCTGTATATGGTGCTTTACCTTTTCATCCTCACTTGCTTTCTCTCTTGCTGCTTTTTCCCACAGGCTTAAGGCCTCAAATTGTGCAGCTTTAGATGGTGTCTTTATTTCACATAACACTTCCCTTAATTTGTCAATAATTTGCAATTCAAAAGTACCATCTTTTGGAAACCTCAAAGCACCCTCTTTTTCAGTAATCTTGCACCATTGGTGAACCCACATACATGTGTTTTGTCCCAAATTGGTAGACATAAAATGCACAGGTGTTCCTTCAGGAGCATCACCAATAAAAAACGAATTTTTCACTTTACCTCCTAACAGCTTCTTTAAACCTTCAAACAGTTTCATTTTTGCAATAGTTCAATGCAATTTCTTTTCTCCAAAGCTGTCAGTCTCAATTTTAGTCAGTTTTACACCTACCACTGACCCTCCACAAAATCTTACTGCAATATTTCTCTTAATCAATAACTCTGTTAGTAACAACATAAATACATTCGCTACTCTGTCTGTTGTGCTAAATAAAGGATAGATTTATATTCACTGCGAGTAACACATTCCGCTTACCCTTCACAAAGTAAGACTTTCCGTTTACTCTTCAAACACTACAGGTAAATCCCTTCCGCTTACCTTTCACTCAAGCTCAGAAGAACCTGCTACTCCTTTGGACTTATCCTTCAGGATATATCTTAGTCCAAAGTTTCACCAGCAAACACTTTTGCTGTCAATCAAGCTCAGAAGAACCTGCTACTCCTTTGGACCTATCCTTCAGGATATATCTTAGGCCAAAGTTTCACCAGAGAACCCTTTTGCTATCAATCAAGCTCAGAAGAACCTGCTACTCCTTTGGTGTGACCCTTTTTAGGTGATATCAGACCAAAGTTTCACCAGCGAACTCTTTGCTATTAATCACTCACACAGAAAATAGTCCCTAATTTAACACTGCCAGCCCTACCTAGCTTCTCAGTGTTATTCCAACAGACGAGTAACCTCAGTGCAGTGTGGCTTCCATTTACCACCCGCTATTCCTTCCCGGGATTCCACAGGTGTGCATACCTGCGTGTTCCAGACAACAAAGAACAAGACACTAACTTAACATGAAGAGTTAAAACATGTAATCAATAACCCAAAAAATATGTCCTATGAAATTACCAATATAATCAATAACACCATCAATTCAAAATGAGCAAAATGTCACCAACAGTAAAAAAATCCTTACTATTTTCAACACTTCAAAAATACATGCTAGCACATTAACAACATTTCACAACCCTATTTATACTCACACCACTTCTTGCATCACCTGCCAGTACTGCTTTGCCAGTCTTCAGGTTCTGAGCATTGGAGTCAGGAATCAGGACTTGGACATTTATCTAACTTGGGCAATTATTTTATTTCCCTTCTTAAGGTCAATGATCCATTAGTTGAGTAGTTGATGGTGAAATCAAAAATTACTAATCACCAAACTAATCAATAATGACCATCCTCTGCTTACCAAAAACTGATGGAGCGCGGTAATTTCTTCTGGTAGTTTCTCAATGCAAAACCCTCATGCTACCTCTTTTACCGCTCAAAAGGTGTTGGGCCCTTCACACCATGTATTACCTTCAGGAGATTTAAATAAACCTGAACAGTCAAAAATGCAATTTTATTATTCAAGCCAATAAAGAGAGTTGTTGAGTATTTTAAAGGGTTTTATTTTCTAGTCAAAAAGTTAATTTTTCTCTGACCCTTTATTCATTAGTAAAATATCAATCAGGTTACAGAATTTGGAAAACAGGAAAAATATCAATAATACAGAACACATTACAGTCTGCATATAAGCATTACATGTAGTTATGAAAATGTGGCGCAAAATTTCAGTCACAATTCTTAAAGAGTTTCTAAGACAAATAGTCTTGCAAAGCTAATCAATAATTAAATAGTTGGCAAAAAATCTCCCATTAAGAGAAATAAATGCATAAGACAAATAAATCTTTTAGACCTAATTAATTAGTCAAAACATGAACTTAAAGTTTAGCATCTATCCTGATCCACTGCACTCTCTGTCTGTCTGTGTCTAAAGAGGAAAGCAGCCCCTCCTTCACCAGACCTCAAAGGAATGCGGCATGAAGTGCCAAGATATGACGTGGAAGCAAGAAACCTCCCCCTGAATCTCCTCGGACGCAAACCTGCCCTTCAGCAATCTCCCAAGACGTTTCTCGTACCTAACCCATAGAAGCCAGCTGAGCTGAGAAAAAAAGAAGAAGTGGCAGTCCCCATCCAGAGAGGACAGTATTTATACCATAATTATTGGCAGAGTACACAAAGATGTAACATTTTTCAGTAAAACCTTTACGTGATTGGTCAGTCATGATGCATGAGGTCACACTTCCCTGACTCATTCTAAAAACCTGACTTCACTAGTCTTAACAAAAGAAGCATACATGAATAACTACATTTATAAACATTGCAACATTTACTAGGAAAAATGTTTCAATCTAATTCATCTTTCCTTCCTTCTCAGCGCAGTAGATGGACACTTTTAACTAACTGGTACATTGGCAGAATGACAAGAATTCAGGTTGTCCTTGACTTTTTTGTCATGAGGAAAGCTGTCACAGTCTGCGCATGCTCCCTTCTCATTAAATTGCAAGCCATAGTCTTGATGGATTCACAGGCAGCCATGTTTTGTGTAGGCCCCAAAAATAAAACAAACACAAAGATAATATTAATTTCATGTAAATCAGTCCATTATGTGTCCCAAGTGCATTATTAATTCACACACATTATAAAAAGAGGTGTTATTAACTGAAAATGTTTATCAAAATATGCAACAAGTCAAAGTCTATTAAGACAGGAATAATACATTTAGTTTACATGGATGTGCTGGGAAGAGAGAAACACATTCTATTAAAAATCTTCAAAGGTAAAAAGGCCACTTTTTCTCTACATTGCAAAAAAAACACATGTTCATTTAATTCAGCAAAAGCATTTTCAGTCTGAAGTGAATAGGCCTCACTTTTCATGTTTTTCATGTGCCATGTTTTTAACCTGCACCAAAATGTGCGTGGCAATTTAAATGCAGCCTGTCTGAAGCACAAAAAATAAAACAATGCATGACTGCAGATGAAATCTGCTCCATCACTAGACACCTAAAAGTGGAACACACCCCAGACACAGTAAACACCAGTACACAACGGAATCAGGCAGGCAGAACAAGCCAAATGAAGAAAGCATGCATGGAGCAAACACCTGTGGAAAAGCAAAAGGTAGTGCAGTTGTGCGGCAAACTATGAACCAGTTCAACATGGGGATTCAAGTACTCGGTTCCCTCCGCACACGTGTTCATGATCACAGTTGTTGTCCCAGGAAAGTGCAGCAGTGTTGAGATAAGACGTGGATCTGCGGTAGCTTGTGCAATTTGGAAGCACTAACAAGGGCTAAATCCATCAGGGGTGGCACATCCCCTATGGAAGAAGAGTGTCGCCTCCCTTCCATCAGCTTAAAGAAAAGAAAAATAAAATAATGTGATTGTTTATTATCATATTATTTATTATTGTTGTACTGAGTATCGGGGGTGGCACCAGGGGGATAACGGGCACCCACGGGGAGTGGTTCACATTGTTTTCAGTGCACATGACAGTTTGGCCGGCCGTCTCAGGCGCACTTTGCAGGTTCTCCACCCAGGCTGCATAACAGCCTGGGTGGACAACATGCCAAGGCTCCCACTCCCTGGCTGAGCGCCGAACCACAGAAAGCAATGGCGAGAAAAGACGCAACGGCAAGGAAGTAAGTTAAAAAAAATGTACTCACCCCCGATCAGTGTCAGCTGCCACTGAAATCCACGAAAGACTATCAGGGTGAGAGGAACAATCTTATTGACAACACATCAATAAAGGTCTAGTCAGGCAAAATGTGGTTTGGGTGCTGTATATTACAGGAAACACAAACCTCAGTGAAGGAATGAGGGTCCTTGGAGATGATGACGGCTGAAAGGCAGGAGATTAGGTAAAAGTAAAATATTACTATTCCAGCTGGGGTCTAAGACTGATTACAAATATGTACATCACTAGGCCAATGGAAAGGGTGTGATGACTCAATGACCCTCCAAGAATGGTCACCAAGTGCCACAGAGTTGGAGTCCTGGCTACTGGAGGACAACCTGCAAGGTCTCTAAGGCAGAATCTACTGCCTCTGGGGATCCTCACACAAGTGGAATGGGTAGCAGGTTCAGCATTTCAGATGGACCCTCAAAGGGGAAAAACAGAACAATCTTACTTGACCAGTAGGTTGCAGAAGTGAGTTAGTGCCGAGATGATGCAGGCCAGTGAGTGCAGATGGCACACACTGTAATGGGGAATATGTAGCCTGCAAATTGCCAGCACTGAAGTAGTGCTGTCGTGATATGGGATGCCCTGAAATGGTTGTAGATGTAAGAAATTGGTGTTACTGGTTGGGGCGGGTGAAATTATCTAAGCAGCAACCACAATCCTTGTCAAAGTAAACTCACAAGCAAACTCTAAATTAACCTATGCTCAACCCTCTGGTAGCTTGGCGCAGAGCAGTCAAGCTTAAGTTAGAGACAATGTGTACAGTATTTATGCAGCACTGCAAACAGTAATGAAGTGAAAACACAACACAAGAAAATTCCCACACTAAATTAGAATAGTTTTGTAAGTTGTAATAAATAAAACAAGACCAAAATGGCAAAAATCTAATCAACAGAACCGGAAATATGCAAGTTTAAAGATTTCACTGAATATGGCACCAAAAAGCACAAAGCACAACTGTGGATATCTGATCATGGTAGACCAGGACAAAGTCACAAATTCAGGCCAACTGCAATGGAGCGTGGGCCAACAACAGGGATCAACTTAGGTCCAGTGATCAAAGTACCTCAATCCTTGTTGCGAAGAGATGCGGAGTCTGGCATAGAGTATGGGTTGTAACTGGCAATTTCTGGTTGGCTAAAGGGATGCCTCCAGCCAGGCACAAACTACCACTTCCGTCAAGGGCGGGTGATTAAACTGGCTGTATAACCTTGGTTCACACTTGGGTAGCTTGGCACTGAGCAGTCAGGCTTATCTGAGAGACAATGGGTAAAGCAAAGGTACAGCAGTCACACATGATAAATACACTGAACGTCACAAAAGAGACTTCACACAGAATGTATAAACTTTTGCATATAAAATACATTTTGAAATATTTCTAGCAGTACTAGGCCCATTCGTATCATTATGATATCAGTATTATGCACACTGGACACAATTCCTAATCAAATCCCCCCCACAGCGAGAGAGCACTCTTATGCTCTATGACACGGTATCCACCCCAGACGTTCTGATAATGCAAATCCAAATAGATAGAAGATACCCCCTGGGTCACAACAATATAAAAAATACGTACATATATGAAACAAGAACACTTTTTAGCAGGGCTCCTATTTGGCTTTAAACTCGGATTACTGCAGGCCGTAGTCTCACGGGTAAATCCAATGTCAAATCTATTATATTTTTGGCATGAAATCAACGTATAAATCAGCATCGCTGCCCAGTGTTGTTAATCAGCAGAATATCACTCCCTCTCACACACAATCTCTCCGTACTATTACAAAGTGCGACAGGTATCAGCCCAGTCTGTATGGAACACTCTTGTACTCATATACACTCAGGGGCATATTATCAAGGACCGGTGTTAAAATTATTGCCGTTTTATCGGCAGGAAACCGCCGATAAAACGGCGATAATGGTCTTGCTAATACGCCCTTGTTAATTCCCATAGAAGCCCATGTTAACACCAGAACATGGGCTTCTACGGGAATTAACAAGGGTGTATTATCAAGCCCATTATCGCCATTTTAGCGGCAGTTTCCTGCTGATAAAACAGCGATAATTTTAACACCGGTCCTTGATAATATGCCCCTCAGTACCCTAATGCAGTGCTACAGGTACCCAGCAGGTCAAGGGATAACCCCCTGCAGATTCCATGGCCCCAGACTCAATTCACCCTCTAGTTCCCCCCTTATTGTCCTAGTCCCCCGGATTGATGATAACCAACCCCGCCTCCCGGATACTAGGCAGGGTTGTCACACTTAGTATGGGTCCTCAATAAGCAGGTAGGAATATGTAGCAAGTTTTAATTAGGAGGTAGATGTAAACAAAGTAGTTCAGCAGCTGCTCGAGAAGTTCACCCACAGGTCTCAAAACACAATGGAGTCGCACAGTCTCTCGAGATCATCTGCGGCATACCCCAGGGATCCTCCCTCAGCCCGACACTGTTCAACATTTACATGACCCCGCTCACACACGTCGCCCGATAGCACGACTTCAACATAATTTCCTTCGCCGACGACACTCAACTGATCCTCTCCCTCACCAAGGACCCCATCACCACCAAAGCCAGCCTCCACGAAGGAATGAAGGCCGGCGCCGACTGGATGAAGATCAGCCATCTGAAGCTGAACTTGGACAAAACGGAGGTCCACATCCTCGGCTCCAACCCTTCAGCCTGGGACGACTCCTGGTGTCTGACGGCACTGGGGGAGCCCCGACACCCACCAACCACGCAGGCAACCTGGGAATCATCCTCGACTCAATGCTCTCAATGACCAAGCAAGTCAACGCTGTCTCCTCCTCCTGCTTCAACACCCTCCGCATGCTCCGCAAGATTTACAGATGGATGCCAACAGAAAGACAGTCACCCAGGGCCTCGTCAACAGCAGACTTGACTACAGAAACGCCCTCTACATGGGAGCCCCGACTAAGCTCATCAAATGACTACAAAGCATCCAAAACGCCTCAGCACGACTAATCCTTGACATACCACGACACGGCCACATCACCCCCCACTTAAGAAACCAGAACTGTCTCACCGTCAACAAGAGGATATCCTTCAAGCTACTCACCCACGCACAGAGATCACTCCACAAGACCGTCCCAGCCTAACTCAACAGACGGCTCTCCTTCTACATCCTCAACCACCAGCTACGCTCCGCCGACCTCTCACTCGCCACCATCCCTCGCATCCGAAGAACAATCACCGGCAGGAGATCCTTCTCCCACCTCGCCGCCAAGACATGGAACACCCTCCCACTGAGCCTACGATAGACCCAAGACCTGCTGACCTTCAGGAGGATACTCAAGACCTGGCTGTTCGATCAGTAGCGCCCCCCTCCCCAGCGCCTTGAGACCCTTGCGGGTATGTAGTGCGCATTACAAATGATTGATTGATTGATTGAGTCTCTTGACCCACTTCCGACTGTCTCAGAAGAGTTTTTTCAGCCCAGTCAATCTCTTGCGCTACTACATGGCACCCAGATGTCTTCAGGATTGGCCAGGTGTGGAGAGGGCGGTTGGTCCGCCGCAATGAAGTTCAAAAGGGAAAATCTGAAGAATGGGGAGTAACACAAGGGAGCCTCTTGGTAGGAGGAGGCACCCTGAACGGTACATGATGATCAGGGTCACGCTCAGGCACTCCGAGCACAGCATCTGGTGCGCTTTAGTAAAAGTTGCACCAGACACTTCAAGTCTCAAACACGAAGAATTCCGTACCTCCCTGTAAATTAGTCACAATGACCAGTGCATGTTGAGATGGGTTGCACCACGCAATTACGGTCACACACAATGAAGAGTTGTAAATTTTGTACAACTTTGGAAATGAGGATCAACATCCAGTGCACAATGATACAGGTTGCACCACACCAGTCCGGTCACACACACAGGCGCAAGTTCAGCAGATCCACATGAGTTAGAATGAGGCACTACTATGGATAGAGCCCCACCTGGGTCGCACCCTGTGACTCGGACACCTCATGCAATGAGCATGCAGTCAGCGTGTCACATGAGAGAAGCAGCACGATCGTCAAAATGGGCCACCTGAGGTCCCGCGTCTAGTGAATCTGGTCACTACCAAATACTCGCTTATGAGTGTCAGGGTTCCCGCAGTACCGGAACCATAAGCCTTAGGTGAAGGCAAGATTTCAGGAGCTCTGCACTAGGCAATCTGGTGTCCATTCCATGCTCACACCAGACTATCTGTTGTGATCCAGTAGCCAAAGTGGGCATTTGAGAGGGCACTGCTCTCCAGATGTCACAGGTAGAAGGTGTAGGTCTTTTGCGGGAGATGTTTGATGTCCCTGAGATCTCCGGGAGAACAGGAGGCCCACTGACGGGCCCTTGGAGAGCACATTTCAGGGTACCACACTTCAGCAGTTCTTCGGCCCAGGCCAGCCACCATTCAGGAAGGGCATGCTGTCCCCTTCAGGGGCAATAATCATCTATATGCATAATGTGCCGCACGCAGTCTGAGTTCTCTGGTACCACGTTCCCAAAAGCATATTTCACCCATTGCTGAATAATGGCACCTGTATGTTGGAATAGTGTGAATCTTTGATATTAGTGGTGTTTTAAGAGGTTTCAGGGGGGTTCAAGGGGTTTTCTTTTGAACCTCAGATGTCTCCCCTAAATTATAGGCTGGAGAATGCAGATCTTAATTTTTAGTGAGGTCGTGGTCTGGCCCCTAGAGGCTAAGTGTCAAAACCTCTCTCTTCAATCTATCCCAGCTGGCCCTTGTCGTTCTAGTGGTCTGCCCATGGTTTTTGACAGTGGCTGGGAATGCAAAGATGTGTTCCCCCAGCCTGTCGTGTCCACTGGAGACAGGTACCATGGCACACAAGATCCTTAGAGCCTAGAAATGTCCATATTCTAAAGGGGCATTTCTAAACGAGTTATGCCACACCCCCATTACCACTGAAAAAGGTTTGGCATGGAGAGCCCATTGATAGGAAACATTATGAGGATGTTCCACTGCAATCTACTATTGCAGTCAGAGGTAATTTCAACCACTGCCACATGTTAACCTATGGGAAGAGCAAGCCTAATAGATAGTGAAAACACACACAGGTATTCTTCATTGCGTGGGTGCACGTGTGCTAATGTGCACACAGACCAGCAATGGCAGGCTGGAATCATAGTCCCCCAGCACAAGAGGTGCAATTGCACTCACCCAAGTCTGCAACAGCAGATTGGACACAGGTTTCACTAATACGTGTGTCACTGCGCACTCACAAGCCTGTGATAGCAGGCTACACACGCAATCAAGTACACCAAAGGTATGGGTGACCACATACAGCGGCCTGCAATGACAGGCTGCTCATGAGTTTACTCACAATATATGCCAACGAGCCCACACCAGTCTGCGATAGCAGACCGGCCCCTGTTTCAGAACATCGACTCAGTGCCAATTCCAAATGTAGGTAGAAAGGGGGCGTGCACTTTCTCACTGCATTTACAATGGAAAAGAGCCCAAAGTCCAGAGGCCACACAAAGAATCAACAATATCCAGGCAGAAAAAGCAAAACGTTTAGGGAAACTCTACCTGACGAGTATCAGGTCCAACAGTATGTGTCGTACAACAGAGGCAACACGAGGTCTGGGTGAGGAGATACGTCGTGCAGCGGGGATCAGGGGAGCCACATTGGGTGATGCAATGTCGTTGTGCCTGGGTGAGAAGTACTAGATTGGCAATTTGTACCCAGAGCCACCAGGGTGAGTGGACCCTTCTGCCAACTGTGAGTCAAGCCCTGCCAAGTGGCACCATCGCAGTCCTGGACACATGGCAGAAGTGTGCTCTACCAGTCCATCTGTCAGCCATCAGGTACACTGCTCTTACCCCCATCGCCAACTTTGGTAGCGTAACCTCAAGTTTACCTGGGTGGGAGCTCCTTTACCATGAATGTCCAAATAGGTTGCTTAGGCTTTCATTTAAGTAACACTAGTTCCTTGAATATGAAAGCACTATGAAATTATATTGATTGTCACGACAGATAATTAATTCATTAATTCAGCAGAGTCCATTGATGATGATTTTTCGTTTTGAAAATTGCTTTGACCACTGCAGAGGCATTCATCCTAATTAGCACGTATATATATCTGCTTTAGAAAATGGATGCGGATAAAGAGAGGACATACAGAAACTAGTGCAGTGATAGCAAATACCAGGCATTTATAATGTAATGTTTAGTATGTGAAGTATTTTATTATTTGGACGTGCTCCTATTTGGCTTTAAACTCGGAATAATGTCCTCTCGGTCAATATACTGTGTTTCTAAAGAATGTGAAATTTGATTTGGCAAAGGACATGGTATTTGGCATGGAACGACTTTAGCATGGATCTGAATCCACACAACTGTGAAAGGCTTTTTCTGCCCACCCGGCTCTTCTAGGTCGAAGGTAAAAAAAGAAGCGGCACATTTACTAAATTTTCACACAAAGCAAAACAGCAAGCTAAGTAACTGTATGGTGAGCATGCAGTATATTTTCTGAGGATCATATGGACCCTCCCGGGTGAGTAGGGCGCTATATAAATGTCGTGATTGATTGACAGACTCTCCATAGTCGGCCTTAGATGATGTCTGCTACTTTTTATAAGTCTCTGGAATGCCCAAGTTTTAAACACTTCTGCAGGGATTCTAGTGTGAGTGAGAATCAGTAGTAGATCTTGGAGGGAAAAATTGAAAACCCGATTTGGCTCAAGATAAGAGGGAAGAGTTTGAAAAGTAGAAAGAGAGATGAGAGAATTTAAGAGAGTGAAAGATTAAGGGGGGCTTACAGCAGGATTGACAGTAGAAGAAGAAAGGATTAAGCTGTGAAAGAATAATAACGACAGAGTGAAGTTAAAACAATGATGAGAAAGTGTATATAAAGTAATACGATTCTCACCACTCAAAGGCTCTGTGGCACTCTTTCACATTGTGGGACAACAGAACTAGCTCTCAAACAAAGAGATGTGAAAAGAGCCTCATAGGGCCCAATGCAAGCAAGGGATTTGTGCCTCTCCTCACCTAGTTTTCTAATAAAAACCGCTACTAATTGAGGTGAAGTGGCTTGAAGGCCCTGGTGTCACTGCACCTGTTGCAGTATCGATAGCTACGGCCCTGGTACATGGCCAGTAAAGAATAATGTGTTTTATAGGGTCAATTGTTGTTTCAGGTTGAAGAAGTTTTAAAGGAAAATGTCCCAGACGGCAGAGCTCTCGATCACGTGGTCATAACTAGAGCCCCATGCCATATGGTCCTCCCGCTATGAAAAGCAATCTCATCTCCGCACTAATATTTTATGGACTGTAAATACGTTTAAAGCCAGGCTGACCTTATTGTTTTCTCAAGCAGTGGCTTTCACACGGACAGCAATTTAGCCCGCAGTCCAAGTGTGCGGAATCTGACATTATCTGAACGCAGTCATCTCACAAATGTCACCTCCCGGCTCCCGTCTTTTCAATATGTATTCATCTGTGAGGGGTTTAATGAGCAGCTCCGGGGCTCCCTTGTCCACAGAGCTGGGAATGTGCAGGTGGCAGTGGAACGAGCTCCATCAGATAGAGCGCATTAATTGTAAAAACAATGGTCCACTGTGGAAATGAAATATTTATCCTCTATACTTATTTACAGACTGTCCCTCCCCATCCTTGTAGCCCTTTGACCCGTGTCTCCTGATGGTGGGGGGAATATAAGATTCTCAGATCACTTCATGTCAGCTTCACGCTTTAGTTTAGAGCCGTTGGCGCCCTGTGCGACAATCATTTTTAGCACAGACCCGCCCCAACCCTCCCCAACCTCCTCCTCGGATTCCCCCATGACCACCGGGCATAAGTGCCCCTCATCTCTCTCCGTAGACACTCTCTTACATACATTTTTTTTTTTAAATCACTGGTAAAGGCTGACTTCAATAATAAGAATGTATATCTACCAAAAACAAACCCTTTTCAGCAACATTAGGAAGAGATAATGAACAAGCATTTGCAATGCAGTTGGACTTGCATTACTGAATGTTTGAACTATTGGCGTTGCAAATGATGTTTGTTAGGTTTTTTTTTGTTGTTAAAAAATATCCCAGCAGTAGCATAAGTAATAAAATAAAATCCACAAAGAAAGAAAAGGGTGCAGTACCACTGGTTGTTACTAGGTGTCCCTGTGGAGTTGAATAGGGATCTCTATTAGCCACATAAGGTACTGCACCCTTACTTATAACCCTGGGCGTAGCACTTCGCTATGCCCACGGAGTGGGCGTAGTGTTGCCTACTTCGCCATTTGTGAAGTAGGCGTAGCAGGCAACACGAAGTTGCCCGCCACCCGCCTCCCTCCTGCCCTCCCTAAATACTTAAATAATTATTTTAAAAACAATAAATACCACTTACCTTGTCGGCTGCGTCTCCGGGGCTCCCTCTGGTAACCGCGGCGCCATCATGGATAGTAATGCGCATGCGCGGCCGCCCGCGCATGCGCATTTCTCACGAGCCCCGGAGACGCAGCCGACAAGGTAAGTGGTGTTTATTGTTTTTAAAATTATTATTTAAGTATTTAGGGAGGGCGGGAGGGAGGCAGGTGGTATTTAGCCAGGGCGGGAGGGTGGCGGGTGGCGCGTAATGGGGCTACGCGAAGTGCGTAGGTGGACGTAGTTTCTGGTCCACTTCGCGTAGCTTCGCGTAGCCCCACTACACCTACTACGCCCACCCTTACAGTTACTTATGCTACTGCTAGGATATTTGTTCACAAAAAAAATTGTAACAAACATTATTATTTGCAACGCCAATAGCTCATTCTTTTAGAAATGTGAGACCTATTGCATTGCAAATGCTTGTTGTATAGAAGGACAAGGAGTCAGGATGACAATCTAAAACTTGGAGTTGTCGTCTATGAATCTCTTATAATGGATGGCTCTGTAAGGTTTATAGAGCAGACCCCTCTAAAGAAGCTTTCCCTCTGCTGAACAACTAGAGTGTGGCTTTTCAGAGGTATTTATTAGCTTTAGTGTATATCATATACACTAAAGCTAATTCTGTGGCATGTGGTTTCTTGTATCCCGTGGCATATACAGTATATGTCACGGGATACAAGAAACCACATGCCACAGAATTATGGATCACTTTCTTGGGTGCTTTTTTGATGGCAGCCTTATAAATCAGGTGCAAATTTGTGGTGCAACTAATTCCTTAAATGATTGTGACGCATTTCTGTACTACTTTTTGACTCTGACCTGGAGTCACAATATATTCTTTTATTTCACTACATCATGTTGTAGCCTTTCCAAGCTGTTATCGCTACTAATTTAGGAAAACGGAGTAAGGGCACCTGAGACACAAAAATTGGAAGTGATTGTCCAAGGATCACACAACAGTATAAAATGATAAAACCAGATGAAAATACACGTCACACAGTTCCGCAGATAAGAACACAGTTGCTAGATTAAATACAATGGGGCAAAAGGGGGAACAATTAAATAAAATGGGGCAAAATGGGGCAAAAGGGGGAACAAAATCAGTGTACTTCATTTTTGCTACATATGTGATGTGAAATGGGGCTAACAAGATCTGCCTCGCAGTAAAGTTTTTCCTCAGAGAAAAATGATACCTAATGATTTTGAACTATTTTTGCTGTATTTAATTAGTAGGAAATTGAAGGAATACTTCAGTTATTTCCATTTTCAAACAAGAAAGAAGATAAAATAAGGCAAAACATTTTAGACTATTTTTAACAAAGGATTAGATTTTCTTGGATAAAAGATATATTATTATACGTGTAAACTGCTTATAAGCATTGAATGTATCATCTCTTCTTTTAGCAGTAGTTTCCCCATCCGATCGTGCGTGTGAACATTCTGATGGGGTCTTGATTCTAGCTGTGTAGCGGAAAAATATTCCGAGGTAGAGATATGCTTCAGAGAACAGACAACAGCAGGGAAATGCCAAACAGGCTGCTTTTCGCCCAAATCCAGAATAGCAAAACAAATAACGCCAGATTGAAGACTCCCTCTCCGCTGACCCACAGAGGATGTGCATTACACAAAATTAAAAGCTCTGATAAAAAAGTTTGTTTTGTGCCAACTACCATGTTGACCTCTGAAAAGGGAGGATGGATTTGCTATATATGGCTCAAGGTTAGTAAACAAGGGACAGGAGGGACTGGAGCGGGAGAGACTGCGATGAAGGTGGAGGAGTTGAGAAGGATAGGGTCATGGAAGTAGTGCTTGTGTGCAAGGGACGGCGCAGAACGGGTGCGTTGGAGGATGGAAGAATCACCTTCCTGTGCCCTATGCATTTAGCGCCTCCTGTACAGCCTTCCAGTTGGAAACAAGTACCACATGAGGGAGAAGAGAAACTAAACCAATTCCGGCCCCCGGTGGAAGTAGGGTCGGCAGATTAGTCTTCCGAGGGGTGTTCACGCAATCCAGGCAGAAGGATACGCTGTTGTGGGTTAGGGGGTTGGGCAAGGGGTGTGATTAGAGAGGGGGGTCTATAAGGTGCAGGGGAGGAGGGCTCTTCCTTTTCCTGCACCCGGCACCATTGGGGAGGCTTGAGTGAATTCTTGGAGCATAGGTTAGCGTAGTGGTAGTAAGGCCTGGGGAGTGTAGCAAACCAATCTGCCGATTGTTGAGGGTAGGACAGTGCTTGTTCAGGTTTTTTGTGCAGGTCAATTTGCAGGTGTAAGCAATCCCTTTACCGTAGGATCCGCGATGACTGCTCCCGATGCAGAGGCCACCCGGGCTGCGCTGAGGGTGCCGGGCCAAGCAGGCCAGGAAGACCTCCTGCGTCTTGGTATTCTCGACAAGGCTTGGGTCGGGATGGCCCGCACCCCGAGGTCGGCTTCTGCTGGGGTCGCTGCTGGGGTGGTGGCATGCCAGAACGAGCCACCCCCGGGAAAAAGAGATACGTCGGGTAGGGGGCGGGGCTTAACAGAAAAGAGCTCAGCAATCGCGGGGGCCAGCGCCAGAGCCTACCCGTACGTATGCTGGAAGACGCAGCCGAACCCAGCATGTTCCAGCAGGAGGAGGGGTTGGCGTGGGTCCTTCTTGCTCAGCAGCATGTTGCTGCTGAAGAGAGGCCAAGGGTTTTGGCGAGGGCAGAGGAGAGGGGGAGAAGGGAGAGAGCACCTGGGCGAAGTCCTGGCCCTGAATTTGTCTGGGGTAAGCGGAGTACAAGGCAGGTAGGTGGGGCTCTGGGAGGAGTCTCCCATGGACCTCCCGTGGAGGCCAGCAGCAGGTACCCAACAGCATCCTCGGGGTTTTGGGACCCCCGCACCTTGCTAATAAACAGTTCCACACTGGGGCACTGGGAACAACACAACAGCACAGGCAGGGCCCATGGAGCTGGTCAGCAGAGTCCAAAGCCCCCTCCCATACTCCCCAGATGACGTGGGATGACCCTTGAAGAAAAGATATGGGATCGGCGCAGGCTCATCTAGTAGTCTGAGCAGAGGTGGGAGAACCTATGCACAGCCAGGGGAAGGGGGTTTGAGACGGGGAGGAGGAGGGGCCCCCCACCCCCACATAAGAGGGGGAGGCCTTGCAGAAGAGGAAGCTAGTTCAAAGGCATCCACGGGCAAGTGGGTTTTGGTGGAAGAGGCGAGACACCCTAAAACCGGATCAGGGACAGCCGAGAAGGCATATAGACCAGGTGGTTCTGGGGCCTCCTCCAGTCGGAGCAGCCTGGGGGGGGGGGGTGCAAACCAGCATTGGAGGATGGCACAAAACGGTCCAGAGATACTGGTAGGAAGCAGCAGGGGGGTCCATGGCGGCCTACCCTCCACCGAGGGATCGGGCATCGACAGTGGTCTTAGAGGATGGTAGTGGTGTGTCTGCAGAGAAAGGAAAAGGACAGAAGAAAGATATGCATGAGGTGATGTGGGCGCCTGTGGAGACTGAGTCAGAGTTGTGCTTGGATTATTGTGATGAGAGCGATGAGTTGGAGCAGGGTGAAGTACGTGATGATGACGATTGGACACGGGAGCCTGCGGGCAAATCTGGGACGGCAACAAGGAAGCGTGGTATTTTGCAGGTGGCAACTGCGGTCAAAGGCAAGATGAAGTCGGTGAGCCAGAAGAATATTGGGACCAAGGGGAAGGATCGAGATGCACAAGCAAACCTATCAGGTGAGGGTGACTGGTGGGTACCTAGGGAGGATGGTCCGAAAGGGGGGCGGAAAAAAGCCTGCCGGTTGATGGGTGTGGGGGAGGGGTCTGTGAAGGACACAGGGGTGCCATCAAGTGCAACAGCAGCGCCTGCGATGGGGGGGAAGGAGACTGGGACAAAACAGCTGGTTGGTGCGAGCGTCCAGATGGAAAAAAACAGAGGGGCCAGATGGAAAGAATGAGAAAGGGGAGGACGAACATTACAAGAAACTTCCTTACATGGGTTTGGCCATGCCAATGGGGTCCCACTTATCAAACAAAACGAGGAACAGGATTTGGAAGCATGAGTACGTAGACATATTTAAACTGTTATATCAGGAGATCCAGGCAAAAGAAGGGTCGAAGGAGGATGAGAGGGAGCTGATGAGGAGACCCAAGATGCCCATTTATATGGAAAACTGGACCTCAGCTTTCCTTATATACGCCAGCATCTATTGCGAGAAGTACCTTGACAGGGCCATAGTTTTTTCTAAAATATATGGACATCATCCGGAAGGCACAGATGCATTTCTGGGGGTTTGCGTGGTTAAGCTATGATGAGGAGTTTAGGGCTAGAATCAGCAGCAATCCTGATAAGCCATGGGGCGAGGTGAACCAAGAACTGTGTATGCAGTGGATGTCATCCACATAGTTGTCAGCATCAAGCCACACAGCCAGTGGCCTGCCAGTGATGTACCGGTCCGTTCAGGCATGTCCTGCCCAGACTGGGGTGGTTGGGGCTAATGATAGCGCAGGGAGTGTGGGTCTGCCACATAAGCAAGGGGGGCACCACAGGAGCCTGTTGGAATTTAAACAAAGGTTTCTGTTCAAGATACCCCTGCAAATTTAAGCATGAGTGCTCCAAGTGTGGGGGATGACACAAGCTCACACAGTGCTTCACTTTGGCCACACCGGCAGAGCAATGGAGGGCTACCAAGGGCAGAGGACAGTCTGGGCCAAAGGGCTCCAACCCCAGTTAGGATCGATGCCATGGGCCCTTGACTCTCGATGTACCCAGATAGAGAGGCTGCGCTAAGGATTCAATGGGGATTTAATGAAGGTTTTTGGGTGGGTTACCAAGAACCCAGGGAAAAGAGGTGGACAGAGAATTTGAAGTCAGCCAGGGAATTACCAGAAGTGGTAGCAGCAAAATTGAGAAAGGAAGTGGAGGAAGGGAGGATAGTGGGCCTATTTGAGAGCTAGACAATAGACAACCTGATTATATCACCTGTAGGGTTGGTTCCTAAGAAAGAGCCGGGGAGTACAGGATGATTCATCATTTATCCTGGCCCGAAGGTAGGTCAGTTAACGATGCGATCCGCCTCGTGTGGATGTGTGGGCGGGTGTCAGAAATGGCTAAATGTGAAGTGAAGTCAGCCTTTCGCCTCCTACCTATATACCTTGCGGATTTCTCGTTGCTGGGGATGCAGTTTGAAGGGACCATATTCGTAGATAAGGTTTTGCCATTGGGCTGCACAATCTCTTGTACGCTGTTTGAAACATTCAGCACGTTCCTACAGTGGGTTTTCATGAGGAGTAGTGGTCCCCAGGAAGTGTCCCATTACCTGGATGACATTTTATTCATAGGGAAGGGAAACTCTGGTGACTGTTCAGGGCGCTTCAACAGTTTCAGGCTTTGGCAAAGGACTTTGGGGTTCCCCTTGCACCGGAAAAACAGCTGGGCCCAGCTGCAGATTGACATTCCTGGGCATTGAGTTGGACTCAGTCCAGTGGATGGCCAGGTTGCCCAATGGAGAGGTGACAGACATGCAGGTCTTCCTGTTGTGTGTGATCAGGTAGAAGAAGATTGATTTGCGAACAGTGCAACAACTCATGGACTTTCAAAATTTTGCTTGCCGGGTGGTGGGAGCTGGGAGAACATTTTGCCAATGCCACAGGATAGCCGTGTCTGGGACAGTGCTACCACACCATAGAGTCAGGATTTCCATGGGAGTCAGGGCAGATTTTAGGGTGTGGCAGATGTTTCTGACAGACTTTAATGGTGTGCCTTTAGACTTTGTGGACAACAGGACAATCTGGCAGGTTCAAATTTTCTCTGACACCACAGGTGCTTCTGGTTTTGGTGTTTTCTGGGATGGGTTATGGTGCGCCGAGCAATGGCCAGGTCATTGGTTGAAGCAAGGGAGGAGCATAGCTTTCCTGGAATTTTTCCCACTGTTAGTGGCATTAGCAGTGTGGGGCCCAGAATTTTGGAATAGGCCGGTGATGTTCCATGTAGACAACATGACGGTCGTGGAACTCGTGAACAATCAGAAAGTGAGGGACTAGAGGGTCTTGCGACTGCTGCGAAGTTTCATGCTACACGCCTGTGACTGAATGTAATATTTTGCACAAAGCATGTTCCAGGAGCAAGTAATGATATTGCGGATGCGTTGTCTCATTCGCAGTGGCGGCGTTTCCGACGGTTGGCACCTGGAGCGGATGCATGCAAGACAGAGCTGCCGGACGGCATCTGGGCCTGGGAGAAGTGAAAGGGATAGGTCTGGTCGAGAAGTCCATAGTGGAATCTACAAAGCCGTTACAGGCTGGCTTGGGCTGAATTCGGATCTTTTCTGGGATGGACAGTTGAGGCATGGAACATGCAAAGACAGGATACTCAGCAGGAAGTTATACGTTTTGTTCTAAGTTGTATTGATAAGTGTTTGTCTCAGACAACGATTGCGGGTACACTGGCTGGGATCTCCTTTTACATCAAATTATACTTGGGTTTTGACACTGCTGAAGATGAGATACTGAGTAAGATGTTGAAAGGTCGGGGATGTGAATGGGGGGAGGGAACGGGGCGGCGCCAAGGGAGGCAATTACATTTGACTTACTGTAGAGTTTGCTGGGGTTGTTGCCCAGTTGTTATGATGGATATAAGGTCTCGGTATTCCGTTTCTTCATGGTGTGATTGTTTTTTGGGGCATTTAGAGTTTCTGTTTTGTTGGGCACAAAGGAGAGAGCAGGGAGAAATTATGAAGAAATATGAGTATATGGTGCGCAACTAGGGATTTGTGTGGGACATTCAAAAACAGACCAGGCAGGAAGAGGTAAATGGGTATGGTTGAATGAGAGTGGATGCACGGGGCGTGACCAGTGCAAGAATGGTGAGTGCAAGGAGCAGCAGGTGATATTTTTTGTCATGCTTCTAAGGAGAGGTTGACGGCGTTTCAGTTGTTGGCAGAACTGCGGATGGCGTTGCGGTGTCTAGGTAGGGACACTGCTAGATACGGGGTGCACTCTTTCCGCATTGGCGCAGTGACAGCGGCAGCACGGCTGGGTTGGTCATGGGACAGGACACGTCAGATTGGGCGATTGAGGTCCAGGTGTTGCAAACGTTATGTGTGCAAATAAGTAGGAGTTGGCTGTGGGGGGAAGTTGCTGCAGTTAAAGAATTAGCAGCTGTATTTCGTGCACTAACATCTGTGTTCTTAATGCAGGTTGTGTGGGTGGCCCAGGAAACAAGACAGTTCCCTGGATCGTTGGACATTCTTTCGTACATTGGACAGCCAGATATGCAGATCGGCAGGTCTACGGTAGTAACCTGGGTCTGAGGAGCAGCCATCATGAGGTGCATTGGTGGGGTAAAGGAGGGATGCGTTGGGGGGTATTACTGCCCTGGCTGACAAAAATGATATCGCAAAGAGGCTGTCCTGATATGTTGGTCCTGCACTTGGGCGAAAATGACCTGATACGGTTGTCGGGTTTGGCAAGTCTATAACATAAGCAGAGGGATCTGGAAGTCATGAAGAGTAACCTGGCGGAACATGCATTGTTTGGACTGAATTTGTGCCGCAAAAACTTTGGAAAGAGGCTCTGTTGCCGGCCGCTGTTGAGAAAGCTCACAGGAAGTTAAACAGGGCATTGAGAGTTTTTTGCAGCACGAGAGGCATTACAGTGATTGCTCATATTGGGCTATGGCTGGAGGATACTTTGCTGTTTAGGGATGATGGAGTGCAGCTTTCGCAGATTGGTAATGCCTATTATCTGATAGAGATGAGGGACGTCATTAGTAGGTTGTGGAACAAATCCATCTGGTGTCATAGGGAGGACAGGGAGTAAGGGCAAAAGGTTCACTGTGAACAAAGGTTGGGGCAGGTTTCTGCTCTACCGGGGTTCCCTGGTTGGCAGTACTTTGGAGGGGTGGGGAGTAGCTGACGGGCACACCCACCCCTCCAGGAGGGGGAAAAGGTGCATGATGGGGGTGCGGGATGCAAGACTGTGACGGCTGGAGATACAGGAGAGGATGTTGAAAGATAAGTGAGAAAATGAATGGAGAGATGGAGGAGGTCGCAGAGTGAAACAGGAAAAGAGCAATAGGTGTTTGGAAAAATGGATGGTGAATGAAAGGTTTGAGGTTGGGGATTGTTATAGTTAAATGATGTTTTGGTTAAAGTATTGTGTTTTTACAACCTTATCCTAATAAATGGCCTTTTACGCTGCAAGTACAGCGTGGAGTGTAATTATTACGTGAGAGGAGCAAGAGAAGGGCAGGTGCAAGAAGAGATGCTGAACCTGGGCGCAGTAACAGCAGAAAAAGAAATCAAACCTGGCAGAGTTGTGAGGGTGCAGTACCATAGGCTGTCAGAAGGTGTCTCCTAGGACCTATTTTGGCCTGATATGTTACTGCACCCTGCAACATAAGTAGGAAAGGATATGGTGCATATGGGTGAGCTGGGGATCCCAGTTAAAGTCTGCTGTCAGGCTCAACATCAAATTATAAAGGACTGTTTATTTAATACCCCCGAGCAGCGTACTTGTCTTTAAGCCTTAATTTATCCTGCACGAATCCTGCAAGCCTTCACCATTTATTTCAGTAGACAAGCACTCTAGAGGTCCTCCGAGACGACGAGGGCTACAGAGCTGTCAATAGTAAGACTGTTGGTCGAGACCTATAAAGTGTGTTTCAGAAAATAGTGACAATTAACGTCGGTTGAAGTTCAAATAACTTCAAAGTTCTGATAAAGCCAATATCAACTTGCTGCTTCCTGAAATCACTCGCATTCCATTAGAGCAGTTTGGTTACAGAAATAGCAGTCCAGGCAAGTGCTTTCCCACTGCTGCGAGGTGTGTCAACCTGTGGGACACAAAGAGAAGTTGAAGCAGAGCAGGTAAGCCGAGCAATAGATAAGGAGGGGGAGGAGCTACAAGTTTAACTCACCTAAGTTGTTGCCATTTCAAATGAGAAAGGTTGTAAAGCACTGTGGGGCTGGGAGGGCAGGTGTCACTGGCTCGGGGGGTAGAGCCACTGCAACTCTGATATTGTGACCGCAGAGTGATGTGCTTGTGACACAGTTAAAGACCAGAAGGATATCAACTGCCAAAAAAGTTTCTGTGAGGCGGCGTTGCAGTTCTCTTTGGGAAACCTATTCTCCTGTGCAAATCCTAATATTAATGTCAATGCAGTCCTTTTGGCTTCGTTACAAGTAGACTCGCAAAATAGGGGAGAACAAGAGTATGATCCCAAATTTGAATAAGCAGTGGTGTGAGAGTGCAGTACCATCGGCTGTCTCAAGGACTACCTTGGGACCTCTCTTGGTCTGATATGGTACTGCAACATGCAACATGAGTAGGCAAAGGATATGGCCCAACGGTGGGAGCTGCCCAAAGGTGAGCTGAGGATCCCAGCTCGAGTCTGCTGTCAGGCTCAACATCATGTTATACTTGGCAGATTATTTAATTTTCCAGAGCCCCTGGCTAGGCGCATGTGGTGACGGTCTAGTCTCGCCTGCGGAAGCGGAAGGCAGCCATGTCATTAGGCGCCGACCGCAGCAAAGTACAGCGGTGTTTCCCGGCGCTCCGGGTCAATAAAAGAGTTTACACCAACTCATGGCGAGGTGTCCTTATTTAAACATTACCTCCCACAATGGCGACGAGGAGTGGCGCTCTGTAGCGGCGACTCACAGCATCGAGCAGCACGCATCGAGCGGACGCATCGAGCAGCACGCAACGGCGGTTCCCGCCCAGCAGGGGACCACCCACAGACCCAGAGCGCGGCAGAGGAGGGCGTTTGGCAGTTCCAGCGTATGCACAAAACCAAGGGTGCTCGCTCACTGCATGTGCCACCGCAGCAGGAGGAAATAGATTCAGTGCCTGCTGTTGGGAGCGGAGAAGGACTTCCAGTAAGCAAGGGTTCATACACTGGCCAGCAAATACACAGCGGTGACCAGAACAGGTCTGGCCATCTCTTTAGAGCCACGCAGCCTTCCCCAAAAGCACTTGCAATCGGGGGGAGCGGAGTGGTGCAGCTCCTCGCAGGTCCGCCAGAGGGGGCACGCTACCACGTGGCACTGCACGCCGTGCAAAGCTGGCGGAGCAATTGGGCCAGGGAGGACGGCTGGAGGCAGACAGTGGAGCAGGGCAACGTCCCCTGCCAGGTGCAACTGCAGCGTCAGGGAGCGCGATCTCCGGGGGAAGTGAGAGGGCGGACGCAGATACACGACAAGCCCCGGGCAGCCCTCCCAACCGCGACACCCCAGCCCCGACCAACCCCAACTTAGTCAGGAAAATGGCGGCGCAATCCACGTCGCTGACGCAGATGGTTCCATTTCTTCCGTCCAGAGGTGAGCCTGCGATGCCCTGGGAAGACTGGAAAAGGTATTTCCAGAACTATTTGGAAACGCTAGAAGAGGAAAGCGGTGCGGCATATTCAAGCAAGCGAAGGTTGAAAATCCTGCTGCACAACTTGGGTCCGGAAGGTATTCGAGTGTTCGACACCATTGTGAAAGAGCAAAGAGATGACAACGATGATGACGTCTTCAGCCATGCTATTTCAGACCTGGATGCGCACTACAGACCCGTGGTGTGCGTGGCCATTGACAGACACAGTTTCTTCCACAGGAAGCAAGGAGGAGGTGAGACAGTGGATGAATATGTTGCGGCTCTTCAGAAACTGGCCCTCACATGCAAATTTGGTCCCCTACATGACGAGCTAATTTGCGATGAAATCATCATGCACACGACGAGCACGCACGTCCAAGAAAAATTGTGGGTGAATGGCGATGCGCCTTTGAAAGAGGTTTGGGCCAGGGTGAAGAAAGCGGAGATGTCAAAGAGATGTGCACAAGCAGCTAGAAAAGACACTGGGAGCGCACAGACGGTCTGCAGAATCATGGCGAGCCATAGAGGAGAGAAGACCAAGCAGAAAGACACAACGAAGGGCCAAGAATATAAGAGAGGACCACCACCGCCCGGAGGAACAGCCCAGAAAGCAGGCAGAGGTGGTAAGCCCAGTTGTTACCGGTGTGGGAGCATGACACATTTGGGGAATGACAAAGCATATCCGGCCTTCAGGGCGAAATGCGCATACTGCAGTACTTTCGGTCACTACAAGAAGGTGTGCCGTCGCAAGCCTAAAGGGGCCACGGTGAGGTATGTGGACCAGGAGCAGCAAGAAGGAGAGGCGAGCAGATCGGATGAAGATGACCTGCAAGAGTTTCTATACATTGACGCCCACATTTTGGATGTGGGATGTACAGAGTCGGACAAACGAAGGTTGGACATGCACATAGGAGGAGTGCCTATAGAAATGATAGCGGACAGCGGAGCACCCTTCACCATAATACAATGACAAGTGTGGGACATGGAATTCGCTACGAAAATACAGGAAGAACTACGCCCAATGGATTTACGACCGGTCACGTACACGGGGCAGAAGATACCCATGTTAGGATACTGCCCTTTGCTGTTTGAGTTCAGGGGTCGACAAGCAATGTGCAAGCTGTACGTCGCTGAGAAAGGACCGTCTGTGCTCAGTTGGAAGGACCAGGGAGCGTTAGGAATACAACTCAACCCCGGAGGGGTAGAGAAGATTTTGCTGATGGACATGGAACAAAACGGCGACAATGAAGCATGGCGCAGGGAGTACCCCAAGGTATTCGGGGGACAAATAGGAGAACTGGTCAAATACCAACATCTCATCAAGTTGAAGGAGGGAGCGAAACCTGTGGTGCACAAAGAGAGGAACATTCCACTCAGGAGCAGGGAAGCGATCCAAGCGGAATTGGACAGACTGGAGAAAAGCGGGGTAATACAAGCCATAGAAAGCTCAGAGTGGCTTTCGCCCTTGGTGGTGTCCCAGAAGCCTAGCGGGAAGGTGAGACTATGCATCGACCTCAGGGAATTGAACAAAAACATCTTGGTGGACAAATTCCCTCTACCCCGCATCAACGAGATGTTAGCTAAAACGAAGGGCATCAAGTGGTTTTCCACGTTGGATTTATCTTCGGCCTATCACCAGGTGAAACTACATCCCTCGTGCAGTCACCTCACATCCTTTATCACCCCTTTTGGCTGCTACAAGTTTGTGAGAATGCCTTTCGGGTTGGCATCCGCAGCTGCCATGTTCCAAAACCTCATGCATAGACTCTTCAGGAAAATGAGTGGTGTCCAGTTCTTCCAGGATGACATCCTCATCATGGGAGCATCCAAACAGGAACATAATGAGAAGCTGCATCAAGTACTACGCACGCTGCAGGCAAATGGATTGACGGCTGAGTGGTCGAAATACAAACTGGGCGTGCCATCAGTAACGTACCTTGGGCATGAAGTGAGTGAGAGAGGAATAGAGCCAAAGAGGGCCAACATGCAAGCAATCTTGGACGCGCCAGCCCCAGGGAAAAAGGAGGATGTCAGATCGTTCCTGGGGAGGGCAGAATATTATAGCAAATTCATTGCCAACTTTGCCACGAAAACCCACTGCATGCGCCAACTTCTGAAGGAGAGAAATGGATTCCAATGGAATGAGGAAGAACAGGAAGAATTTGTCAAGCTGAAGCAGGAACTCAGCACGACGATACCGCTGACCGGGTTTGATCCTGAGGCGGTCTCAGTCCTCACCACCGAGGCAAGTGAAAAAGGCCTGGGGGCGGTGCTAATGCAGAGATCGGAGAAGGGGGAGATGTCTACCATCAGTTTCGCCTTGAGGTCCTTGGCGCCGAACGAAGAAAAGTTCAGCGTCATTGAAAAAGAGATGCTAGCAGTAGTGTGGGGAATGGAGAGATTCCGGCAGTATCTGTGGGGAGAAAAATTCCTAGTAAGAACAGACCACAAGCCTCTAATATTAGTATTGACATCATGTGGCCATGCCCACGCCACTCCCAGAATAGCCAAAATGACACTGAGACTCTTGGACTTCGTATATGATGTGGAGCACATACCAGGGCCACAAAACAAGGTGGCAGACTTCCTGAGTCGGGCAGCAGCAAAGGAAGGGGCCGACGCACAAGGGACCCCGAACTGGGATGGTTATGTGGTTGCCACCATCCAGGACATGGAAGGAGTAATAAGTGCCCAAGAGTGGGAGGAGGCGTACAAATCGGACAAAGACATGGAAGCAATCAAGGGGTTCGTCGTCCATGGATGGCCTGAGAAGAGGCATCTCGAAGAAACGTTAAGAAGGTATTGGGAAGTGCGTGACGAGATGTCACTGGGAGAGAATCCCATGTTCCTGTTAAGAGGAGACAAGGTGGTGCCCCCCAAAGGGGTGATACACCACTTATTGGCATTACTGCATGAAGGACATCAAGGCATTACAAAGACGAAGGCCCTAGCTGGGCAAATGTACTGGTGGCCAGCCATTGACTCCCAGGTGGAGAGGCATGAAAGACAATGTGAGTCATGCTCCAAGGCAGACAAATCTCAGTGTGTGATGTGACCTCAATTGGGACGATTCCCCATACCGGAAGGACCATGCGAGATGGTGTCCGTTGACATCATGGGACCCATTCTAAACACGGAAGGACTACAAAAATATATGGTAGTGTTGATCGACAAGTACTCCAAATGGCCGGAGATTGAAGTGAAGGAAAATATGGACACGGAAGCAGTGATAACCTTCTTAAGAAACGCGTTTCTCAAGGAAGGAATTATGAAAGTGATAATTTGTGACAATGGACCACAGTTCACGTCGGTGAAATGGGAAGCATTCATGACAAGAAATGGCATAGAGGTCAAACACACGCCCATATATCATCCTTCAGGAAATGGACAAGTGGAACGTTTCAACCGGGTGATCATGGGCACCATTCAGGCGGCCATAAGCGATGGTTTAGATTGGGAGAAGGAGTTGCCAAAAATGTTATGGGCCTACCGGATCACACCTGGAAGCACGGGGTACAGCCCATTCAAAGTGTTAAGAGGAAGAGAACCCTTCACAAATGACAATGCTGTGTGGAGGAAGATGGTGGTACAGAGGAAATGGTCTCCAGCTGTGGTCAAAAGAAACCTGGAAAGAGCGCAGGAAACATACACCGAACATTTCAACAAAAGAAACGGTGTCCAGGAAGTGACATTAGATAGAGGCGATTGGGTGAGAGTAAAGGTAGCAACGCTCAAAAGAAAGGGGGAAAGCAAGTTCACCCCACCCCTACAAGTCATAGAACCATACGCCAGATCTGCACTGCTTAGTGATGGAAAGGTGTGGTCGCAGGACAGGATGGCGAAGTGTAGCAAGATCTTGAATTGGGGAACAGATGGAGACGAGAGAACAGAGGATGTGGAGACGAGTGAGGAAGGATGTGAAGGACAGACACATGAGCAAGTAGAAGAAGGCATGCAGCAAGTGGAAGATGGAGCGGCAAGTGAGCTCGAGGAGGTCAGAGGACCTAAGGAAGAGAAAGGTGAAGATAGAGGAGATAAAGGTACGGGAGAGATCAGAGTGAAGACAAAGACTTTGGGACGGTCGTCAGAAGGACAAGGCAGAGCGCAAGGAGAAGGAGTGAAGACTACAAGAGCGGGAAGAAGAGTGAGGAGTCCTGAGAGGTTCAAGGACTTTGAGATGGACTAACAGTAAGATGTAGTTGTTAAATAAAGTTGTATTAAAGGAGGGAGATATGTGGTGACGGTCTAGTCTCGCACGGACCGGAGCCGGATGTGCGCCTGCGGAAGTGAAAGGCAGCCATGTCATTAGGCGCCGACCGCAGCAAAGTACAGCGGTTTTTCCCGGCGCTCCGGGTTAATAAAAGAGTTTACACCAACTCATGGCGAGGTGTCCTTATTTAAACATTACCTCCCACAGCGCACTATATAAATGAATGCTTTTGTAAAGTAGAAAAAAATGAGCAAAACAGCAGTAGCATTGATGGGGTGGTGGGGGCCTGTGAGCAATTTTGTGGCACGAGTCAGAGGGAGGCAAGTGGAGATTAATGTATGTGCATCAAAGCAGTGTTGTGGGAGGGGTGAGGGGGGAATGGATATAAAGGGAAGGTAAGCCCATGATGGGACAGAATTTTCACTGCACAAGTAAACACAACAGTTAACAAGCAAAGAGGCAGGCCAACTAAAAAAATTATTCTGTCTGAGTATAGATAACCTGATCAGTAAGAAAGGCTAACAAAAAATATTATTCTGTCTAAGTATAGATAACCTGAACAGTAAGAACACATGTAAGAGGGGCGGTCCTCATAGGAGGATTCAACATTTGAAAAGGAGGGACTACTAAGTGTATTCACCAATAAAACGCCAGTATTTTTAAAGGACAGCAACAGAAACCAATGAAAAAGATGGCAGTTTTTTCAATTCCATATCCTAGATACGGCATGTCTTGAAGAGACAGCATGAGTGCTGCCTAGACAAGACCTAATAACTGGGGTATAAAAACAGAATGTCCTAACCTATTTTATGCAGTCTGCATGCAGCTCTTTGATTACAGTTCGTAACAGTCACTGTTCTATGTTAGTGTTGTATCTTATGAACTGCTGTGACAAAAGAATATCTGTGGCTAAAGCAGTAATCCACTCAGCTAATCACATATAATACAGATCTGTGATCGGCATGGTACAAGTTCTTTGCAGCAAGCATTTTAACCCCCTGTACTACTTTATGGCAAGTGAAAACTGCCACTAGAAAACACTCTGACCACTCTCTCTAGCAGGACATTATTCACAAGAGTTACCTTGACATTTTTAATGCTGCCTAAAAACTGGAAGCACAAGGAACTCTGCAGCAGGTGGTTTTAAATCATTAGTTATTGCTAAACATAGTGCCCCCCTAACCATTTCAGCGCCCAGTGCTGTCGCACCAGCCGCACTGCCCTAAAGCCGGCCCAGGGTCCACGTCATGTTCATTGTCCTGGGCTTTTATTTAACAAACCTAAGTGTTCCTACTACATCTGAAAACATTGATTTGTAAAAGCAGTTTCTAGTGCAGGAAACGCTCACTCACTGGGCGAAGGGCATAGTAGAAATATAGTGCAAAAACGTTTTAATGTTGTATTATCTGCAAATCGCTCTCTCTTGCTCTGTTGGTTTGTAGCAGGTGAAACCTTGCACAAATCCTAAAAACAAACAGTGCACATTTTTAGCACATTGGAATGGTGTATGCAATTTACAGGTCCTTGTGTCGGCTCCCCCTTGCTGCCTCTGATTGTAAGTAACCCTGGGCAAAGCACTACACTACGCTTGCTTAGTTTGTGAAGTTTGCGCTACGCGAACTGCACGTAGCACAGTGCAAACACATGTAGCATAGCGTAGCGTAGTGCAGCGGTCATTTTTTGTTTGCTCGCCGTCCTCAACGTCAAGTTGGCGACCGCGAGCTACCAAAATGACATCCTGGCAAGACTTTTTCCTCGTTCGCGATCAGCAACATCAAGTTGCCGATCGCGAGCGTGGAAAATAAACCTCCCGCCGAGATTCTCAACGCGGGGAGGTCAGGTTTCTCATTGCGAGTGGTCGCGATGAGAAACTACCAGCCTGCGTTGAGACAGCTGCCGCTTGAGTAAAAATCTACTCAAGCAGCAGAAAACTACAGCTTGTACTGTGCAAGATGCCATTTTCAATGATTGCACAGTGCCGGATGCTTGTCCGCACTGTACAATCATTGAAAACTGCATCTTGCACAGTGCGAACAGGGTACTACGCAGTTCATGTAGTGCTACGCATAGCTCGCCTACTGCGAAGTGCACTTTGCGTAGCGCTACTTCGCCAACTACGCCCATCCCTAATTGTAAGCCTGGTATATATTTCTGGTTGTTTTTTGCCCATTGCTCCTTGTTTTGTCATATTTTGCTTGCTCTTGTTCTTCTTTGCCTGATTTCTTTTGTTTATTTTCTGTTTCTCTTTGCCCCCTCTGCCCGGTCACTTCCAGCCGTTTTCTCCCTCCCACTGCCTCACAGCGACCCTCCCACCTCTCAGGACGTACAGAAGGCGCTCCAAGAACAAGGCTGTCTGCGCCCATCTGCGCATGGACCAGGCCCAATGCCTGGAAACCTGGCCCTCCTGCCACCCACAGATACTGCGCAGCAGAGCTCCGAGCCCCGGACCCTGGAATCTACAATTACAAGTGCTGCATCGCATCTCCTTGATCAACGGCAGGACCTTTTTCCTGCTGCCACTGCCTCTTTGTCTGTAACTCAGGAACTTTCGCCCTCACGGAAAGCCTTGTCAAACCCACATCAACTGCCACGACCACCCAGTCGTGGGTCCCATGCTCTCCATGCCACTGGAGTCAAGCTATATCCTGGCCGATGAGGGGTGAACCCCAAAACCGATACTATGATGCTTGTTTCCAGTCCAGAGAGGACCTGGCCTGGCAGTTCGGGCTGGACTGTTCCCATTGGGCGCAGGGTCAAGACTGATTTGCCTATGGCTTTGTTAAAACTGCAGTGGCATGGGGAGCAAAAAAACGATGGATTTAGGCCCAGATCTCAGTACTTGGGTGAATGTACAACATTATTCTACATTCTGTCCAGAGGATGTAGCCTTACAGGTAGATCGGTCGACATCGAAGCTAGGGAACCGGCTTCGAGTCTTGGCAACGATGCTCAACATCATGTGATTTTGGACAAATCCCTTAATCTCCCCGTGCCTAACAAAAATGAATGTGTCCTTGTGTAACAAAACTGGTGCTATCTAAAGCACTCTGATACCTGATATCGTTGGGTCTGGTTTGCGCTATATTAAACTCTATCAAAAAAAATATATATATCTTTTTGCATTTGTCACCCCAAGTTAGACGGGTATGCCCAGACATGGGTGGTCCCGTGCTATCTCTGCCACTGGCATCAAGCTATCCTGGCTGATTAGGGGTGTAACCCTGAAACCGGTCCTAGGATGTTTGTTTCCTGTCCAGGGTCGACCTGCCCTGACAGTTCAGGCTAGACTGTTCCCATTGGGCCCAGGGTAAAGACTGATTTGCATATGGCTGAGTTCAAACTGGAATGGCATGCGGAGCAAAAATATGGATTTAGTCCCAGATCTCTGGACTGGAGTGAATGTATGACAATGTTCTGCATCAATTGTTCTTTTTGCACTTTCTACAAGTGCCATTCCTAAAATAGTAATGTAAAATCTCGCTACACCTGTAAATAAGATGTATCACCACTATTCTAAACATACCAAACATGGCAATGCCACTGCTTTCTGATCAACAATTACCCCTTAAAAATATATAAGGGAATTCCCAGTACTAGCCTATGAGAGGAGTAGGCCTCACAGAAGTGCAAAACAAAATAGGCTGTTTGTCACTAACAGCACATGCCACACATACATACATGAACATGTCCTACCTTATACTTACACAGCACACTGCTAATAGGGCTACCTAGGGCCTACCTTAAGGGTGACCTATGTGTAATAAAAGGGGAGTTTAAGGCTTGGCAAGTAGTTTTCAATGGCAAGTTAAAGTGGTAGTAAACTGCGTACACAGGCCCTGCGGTGGCAGGCCCGAGACAGGGTTGAAGGGCTACTTCTGTGGGCGGCACAAGCAGTGCTGCAGGCTTACTAGTAGCATTTAATTTACAGGTCCTGGTTACATGGGATACCACTTTATAAGGGACTTACACGTAAATCAAATGAGCCAAACAGGTGTAAACCAAACATGCTTTGTTTGGAGGAGAGATCACATGCACTTTAACAGTGGTAAAGTGCCCAGAGTCCTAAAGCCAACAAAAAGAGGGTCATAAAAACAAGGGACTAAAGGCAAAAGGTTTCTGAATAACCCTGCAGAAAGGGCCAGGAATAACACCCGATCACTCTGCCAACACGGCACCGAATTCTGGGACACCATCACCACCCTCGCACCCAACATTAGCTCCATCACAAAAACCTGGCTCAACCCCAACTCTTCTCCTGATATTGCCACCACAACGCACCACGGCTACAAGATGATACACCAGTACTGCACCAACAAACATGGAGGAGGCATCACCATCATCCACGAAGAAACAATCCGTGGCACCACTAACAAAGACGCCAGCACACCGATCATGGAACACCTCAGCTTCCAACTAAAAACTGACAGCAAAACTACCATCAGAGGCAACCTCTCCTACAGACTCCCAGGATCATGCCCCAGCTTCTGCAACACCATTCCAGAATTCATCGCCCCACTCACAATTGACTCCAAGCACTACATCTTCCTTTATGACTTCATCTTCCACCTCGATGACTCAAAAGATGCAAAGTAGGCCAACGTCCTGGAAAGTATGAGCAACATTGGCCTTATCCAACAGTTCACAAACCGTACACACAGCACAGGACACACGCTTGACCCGATCTTCCTTGCCAGCAACAGAGTCAAGTACAGTCAAACTCACTCGGACTGAGCACACCATTGTCAACTTCACCATTGCAGGATCCTCATGCCTAGCACCAGGCCCCCCAGCTTCTCCCACCGCAGCAGGAACAAAGTGACAGAGATCCAGTGGATGGATGCCCTCAACAACACCCAGCTTTACTCTGCAACCAACCTTGAACAAGCCATCCAGAATTTCTCCACCTGGATCACCAACTGCACTGACAGTCGAGCCAGCCTAGAACAGCAGATCATCAAACAAGCTAGTTGGTATACACTAGAACTGAGGACAATGAAACGCAACTGCAGACAACTGGACAGAAGATTGCGCACCAGCAGAGATTCCACAGGCTGAGCCACCTTTAAGTCAGCCATCAACAAATACCAAAAATAAAAATGCCTAAAAGTTATGAAAAGAGGCACCTTGGCAGACAGCATTGAAGCAAGCTCCAACCGCCGCAAGGAGCTCTTCAACATGATCAGAGAGTTTTCGTGCTTGTAAGACACCGAGAACATGATCTCCCCTTCCCAGGAATTCTGTGACACCCTAGCATACTATTTCAACACCAAGCTATCCACCATCTACAGTTACTTCGAACTCCAACTCACCAACCTCTGCAACCTCCTCACCCCAACTGATGCCACCCAAAACTACCCACTAACTGCATGAGAACAGCTCCCCAAACAGAACCCCATACATCATGATCTCCATCCACCCTGGAGCACCCACAGACATCTGCCCCACCGCTTCTTCAACCTCAAGGGCAAGGAAATCAGCTGCGAACTCACCTCCATTCTCAACACATCCATGACAACGGCCACCTTCCCTGATGGATGGAAACCCACAGAGGTTAGACCCCTCCTCAAGGAACCCTCTACTGACCTCAGCGAACTCAAGAACTACTGTCCGATCTCTCTGCTGTCCTTCCCCTCAAAAGTCCTTCAACAGCCAACTCACCAAACACCTGGAGAGAAAACCTTGATAGGCACCTGTTGGACCTGTCACTCTTAAAGTGGTATTTCCAACAACTTTTTGCTGTAATTCCTGATTGGAAAGGAGTAGCTACTTCATGTGTAATATCTTTGAAGTCGTGGTTAAACAGCCTCTTTAGTGGTAAAGTTAGATTTGACATACCATTTTAGATATGCCACTTTCAGAAGGTAGGCATTTCTCTGCTTTTAACTTTGCTATGTGTATCTGCAGCCTGTCTCTAATACACGTCTGGGCTTGGTGACAGCTACAGTTTGGGCATTCCCTTTAGACAGCCACAACATAGGAAGGGCTGAGCTGTGACAGGAGATTCATCTGAACATTATGTGCATACTGATAGCCTTCCTGGGCAGGAAAGGGGAGAGGTGACCTTCACTTACATCTGATTACGTTGTGTCCTGCCCTCACACAAAGGTGCTGATTTAACCCCTACTGGTAGTCTGGAGCAGGGCTGGGCTAAAAGGGGTCATTGTGCACTTTGGAGAATTCATTTGAAGTCTCTTCCTATATCAAAGTCACTTTTGAGTATAAGTACCAGGGCTCGGACACTACTAGATCAGTACAATACTAATTACACTCTGCTGTGACTGACTGTTCTGAGGAACTGCTTGTCTGCTTTGTCGAGCTGCCCTGCTACCTGCTGATCTCTGCTCTGTTGAGGACCGCAGCTGAAGTCATCTCCCTGAACCCCAAAGTGACATAAGGGCTTGCCCCTCTATGAGGAAGTCTCAGAGATCCAAAAGACTTTGTTCTACTACTTCACATCCTACTTCACGTGCTTAACTTCTAACCCTTCATGACTGCCCACTGGCTGTTTGGAGCAGCGCCTCATTCTGTCACAAGCAGGTTCAGTCCTGCACTTGCTGTCCACACACTGATCAAGTCTCTGCATAAGGGAGATGCAATGAGCAGTGCTTGGGAGTTTACGTGCCGATTGGAGGCACAACCGCCCTGCGCTTGAAATCGACGTTGCACCAAGAGAAACCTCCAGTGCGACCCCTTTAGCAAGGGAGACATGACAGTCAGTGCTTTGGAACTTACGTTGCACCACTATCCTGTTTTTGGAATAACCGCCGCACCAAGGGAAAACCTTCAGAACCAGCCCTAGAGCTATGCTGTTTCCAGGATGGAGCCTGGTGGAGTCAGCAAAGCAGCCCATACCACAAAGATTGGCAGCCGACTGTATGTAGCGTGATGGCCGTGCAGCAGGGTCGCAGTACCCGACACAGGCATCTCCACACAGAAGGTACTGAGTGTTGTGGGGCCTGGAGGTTGATGGCTACCAGTCCGTACTTCCCCACACAGAGTCACTACTGCCAAATAACATCGGTCTAACCACCAGCCTTGCACATGAGATCAACAGTGACTTGTTTTGACATGTGTGGAAGCAACTATAACTTAAAAAACACTCTTAGGGAAATGGCCAAGATGGCGACATGATAGGACGTGTTCTTGGGTCTCCACACTCCCGCCTGGCAAAAGCCCATTAAACAGCGACGGAGGGGGGCCTCTGAGGTTGGCGACTCCTCAGATGATACTCTACTGGTGTGGGGGCCATCAGAACGTGAACGCCGGACATGGTGTGTGCTTCGAGGTTGTCGCCACGCTGGGACCCCCCTAGGCCAGGAGCGCTGGCACAACAGAGGAGACCGGACAGAGGGAGACAGCGCCCAGAAGCAGAGCTTTGCCGGCCAGAGGCTCCAGAGTGGGAAGAGTCAGCCTCAGTGACTCACACAAGGCCCCAGTCTCGGATTGGCCTTCAGGCCTGATGAATTTGCGAACTCCCACCAGCTGGTGCGGCGCTGAAGAGGAGCCGTCTCTGGGAACCCAGGGGGTGGACATCGAGGAATGCAGTGAGGGAGGCCAGGTCACAGCGCAGCAGAGACCAGGGGTAACGGCGTGCTAAATTGCCCCACTGGTGAGTGCGGAGGCTCCCTCTGCAGCCTACACGTGGGCCTAGGCATGAGAAGACATGTGTGTGAGGACTGTGACCTCCTTGGACAGACTGCCGAGTGGGATTGAGCTGTCAGCCCTTTGGTATAACCAACGCAGGACAGCTGGCAGGGGGGCCCGCGGGGAGTCGATGACACGCCCTGCAACAGCTACAGTGGGAGGTACGTGGCGTGGCAGTGAGCAGTGAGCAGGGGCTGAGAGACACCTGGCGTCATCTTATCCTGGTGAGAACGGCCAAAGTATTGATGGCCCTAGCGGGACCCAGGCACCCAGGGAGCTTGTGAGGCAACATATCTGCAGCGTGAGCCTTGACTTGAAGATCAGATGGCCCTGTGCCCTATTCCTTCTCCTGCTCAAAGGACGGTTACGGCCCAACCTAATAAGGGTGGGGGCCCACATAGGCCTAGCAATGGACTACTGCTGGGGCGCGAAGTTACTCACAGGGTGGTGCCGGTCCCAGGGATTTTAGCTTGGCCCCTGGACACATATTGAGAGGCGTCTCCAGTGCATAGCAAGACCAAGACAGCAGGCCCACTTGAGACTCAGTGGGCATACCAGAAGAGGCCTCCCATCAAAAGCAGAGGGAGTGGGAAGACGGTCCCCTTGGCCAGCTGGCTACTCGCCTGCCCTCATGTTATCTTTGCGAGAGACTACGGTGTTTACCCCGGCCTGAAGGCGTTAGCACCCTACAATGGCTGCCAGCAAGGGACGGAAGGACAGATCAGTAAAAGATATGTGGCTCAAACCGTCCAATGTGCTGTCCGACGGCCAGACCCCTTTGAAGACCTCGGTGGAGATGTAAAGGGAGCGGACATAGCGGAGGCCCCAGGTATCCGATCCTTTCTCAAATCTCTTTTCTCTTCACTTCCTATAAAGCTATGAAGCGAGACCTCTTGGCAGACATGCAGGAGGTACAACGAGATGTGGACTCCCTGGGGGAGAGGGTAAACACCTTGGAGGAATGCAAATCTGGTTGTGATGAGGAACTAGAGAGCCTCCAGCAAGAAGCCCACATGGAGGACTTGGGAAATAGGTCCCGGCGAAATAACATTTGCATTCGAGGCATGGCGTACAGATCGGAGGATGCCAGCATCGAGGCGCTGGTGGTTGACCTTCTCTGTTCGCTCATGGGCAAAATGCAGGACTTCCCGTTCAAGCTGGACTGTACCCATAGAGTGGGGCCTTGGAGGGCCGCCCCAGACCCCCATCAGACATTCTGACTTGTGCCCGATTTCCAGCTTAAGGAGCGCATACTTTGAGCGGCCAGGAACGACTCCGCTTTCCAATACAAAAGTCAGAGGCCCACACTGTACCAAGGCTTAGCAGCATGCACATTAGTGGAGCGTAAGGCAATCAGACCCATAACTGCACACCTACAAGCAGCTGGCATCTCATACTAGTAGGGCATCCCTTCCAACTGATCTTCACTTTCATAGAGGAGCTCAGGCAATTGCGTTCTCTCTCTCTGCGGCCAATAAGCTACTGGACCTTGGCGAACCTGCAGTAGAGAAGAAGCAACAGAGCAATTCAAGTGAAGTGACTAAAGCGGTCATGGATTGACCACCATCAAGCCCCCGAGACCGGCATTGTGACGTGACCTGCACACCATGGCCAGGGAATGACAGGCGGTCCTGGCATCTCTGACAGGAGCCTCTTCTGAGTAGTCCTTGACCACCACAGAAGAATAAACGGTGAACATTTGGCTGTTCCACATGTCTGCCTTCAGGAACACTTTAACGCAAGTACGGGGCTGCGCCTGGCGGGTGAGACACCGGCCACTGGTACCCCACAACGTATTCCCAGGAACCAGAAGCTCTAGACACTTAATTATATTTTCCTATATTTGTATAGTTGTTTTAGTTGGGGGGTTTTCTTTCTTTTCTGATCACCTCTGCGTCCCTCTGCATGCCTGGCTCCACGCAGCATGTCCCTGTCCCTTACCAGTTCCGCTTCTGAAGACAATGAGGATGCCCACAAGTCGGGACTCTAGTCAAAAATTGGCATCCCTTCTAGCTGTACACCCCGACCCCAGCCCACATGCTAACAAACATTAAAATTCTCACTTTGAATGTAAAGGGGCTAAACCCAATTAAGTGGAGGGTTACCCTATCTTATCTCAAGCCCCCTGGCGCACATATTTGCCTACTCCAGGAGACACATCTCCTGCTCAGAGACACCCATAGACTCCGACTCAAGGCTTTCCCACATCAATACTTCTCCTCATTCCCCACCAAAAAGGCTGGAGTTGCCATCCTTATCTCCCTCAACTTCAAGGGGGTGGTGGGAGCAAAAATATCTCAAATTAAGGGGCTTTCTCAATATCCACTAACGCACACACTCTTACTCTTACCTCTATATACACACCCAATGAGGGTCAAGAGGCGTTTCTTCGTAGAGCAGTGACAGGCTTAACAGCCTCTCCAGACTGGCAGCTACTGGTGGGGGGCAATATAAATATGGTGTTCGATTATCAGTTAAACCGCTCAGTTCAACAGAAGGGACAAACAGGGGCCCTATCCAAAGTGGGAGGGAATGGCTACAGTATCTGGGGTTGGTTGACATATGGTGCTCTGTCCACCCCACAGAATGGTAATACATTCTATTGTCATGCACATAATACCTGTGCAAGGTTGACTATTTCCTTGGTTCCCAATCCCGGCTACCCTTGGCGCACGCGTCAGATATCGGACCCCGTATGCTCTCAGACCATGCCTCACTGACCCTGACACTAGCAATACCTCCAGCAAACAGACCACCATACTCTTGGCGGTTGCCCGAAACTCTCCTTCACCGCCCGCAGTAGTGCAGCACCCAACCAAGACATTGTAGGAATTCCTGGCCTTCAATGATACCCCGGATATCCCAACCGCTTCCCTATCAGAAACGTTCAAGCTGGTGACAAGGGGGGATCTCATCGCCACGTCCTCGATGGACAAAAAGATCTGAAGAGACAAAAGAGACGAACTTTCCAAACAAATGCAGGAGATAGAATGCATACATAAGCGGACCAGGGCGCCTTGGGTGTGGGGCAACTGCAGGCAGTGCACTCGCAGTTGGCTGGCCATGGCCATGACAGGGCAGTATATGCTGCCCTACGGCTGAAGCCCTCGTTCTACACAGGGGGGGATAGGTGTGGGCACCTATTGGCCCATAAATTGCACACCCAGAGCCAGGTGGCTACGGTCCAAATGTTTGCTATGCAAGTGTGCTGAGCACACTCGGTATGCAGACATCTCTTGTGCATTTCAGGATTTTTAGTGTGAACTGTATACAGCGCAACAACTGTCTGAACAGGACTCTCTAAAACTTTTGTAGGGGATAACCCACTCCCGGCTGATTCCAGATTAGGTCTCCAATCTTGATAGCCCAATCCACATTGAGGAGGTGATCTCAGCCATTGCTCGACTGAAACACCTTAAATCTCTAGGCCTCGATGGGTTTACCGCTATTTTTTATAAAACCTGTACTATCCTGGCACCGATATTAACCAGACTCTTTAATGCGATAGGGTACACTTCTGATATCCCACCCACAATGCTCCTCGCCTCAGTTGTCATTCTCCCCAAACATGACAAGGATAGTTGGTACTATGCCTCTTACTGGCCAATATCCCTTTTGGATTTTGACCTAAACCTAAACCTCTTTACAGGGGTTTTGGCTCCTAGGCTGGGGCCACTGATGCCGGGTCTGGTGGACCCAGACCAGGCGGGGTTTGTGGCGACTAGGCAATGTGGCGACAGTACATAGAGACTACTCCACCTCCTTGATAACGCCCACCACCAACCAGAAATCACTCCAATAAGAATTCTTCTCTTTTGTCTGAGCGGATAAAAAATCTAAGATGAACAGGGACCTGAGCTACAGGGAAGGGTGGCCTTGGGATCTCCAATATCAATCACTACTACCGGTCTGCTCAGCTGCGGGTTCTGTTGGAATGGTCCCATAGTGAGTCTGAAAAGCTCTGGCTTTTTATGGAACGAGCCTTGGCTGGCCAGTCCCAGTGTAATATCTCCTTTCTCCATAAATCTCGGCGCCCCTCAGGGCTATATAGATCGCCGGTCACGCGGACAACCTTAAGGGTTTCGAACACCACCGCTGTACGATGTGGCCTTACCTCCTTTCCATCGCCTCTCACACCGAAAACCAACAATCCCGACTTCACCCCTGGCAATGACCTGGTGGCCTTCAGGCACTGGCACGGAGAGGGGTGCCGATCAATTTGCCACCTATTTGACGGGGAGGGTCCCCTGACATTTGAGGACCTTCGCGCAGATCTTGCACTTCCAGAGACTGAACACTATCATTTTCAGCAGATACGCCACAAGATCTCGGAACTCTCAATATGCCAGGGGGCACAGAGGCCACTCACCCTATATGAGAAGTGGTTACACAGTAAACAATCAGGCAAGCGTCTTATTATGGTGCTTTACCACTTTCTGGGCCCCCGGAACAGTCGGCCGATTCGCATGGCAGAGGTGCTGGGAGGCAGGACTGGGGCGTACATTGTCACAGAAGGAATGGGGGACATTTTCTACCTTGCTCAACATTCAGCATGAAACGTCTCCAGCATTGAAACAGCTCCTAAGACTGCATCACATTGGTATCTCACCCCTCCCAGATTACATAAGGGCAACCCCAGCCGCACCTTAGGCTGCTGGAGAAACTGTGGGCACATTGACGCACTTGCTGAGGAGGAGAGGGGGGAGGGGGAGTTGGGGGGTTTGTTTTTGTCCTTTGCCTTATTGTCTCGCACATCCTGCGTGGTTTCTCAATTGATGGCACTGTATTGTTTTGTTGCATTTCTGTTTTCTATCAATAAAAAGATATAAACCTAAAACAACACTCTTAGGCCCAGATGTAGGTAAAAAATATTTACCGATTCTTAATTACCGAATTTTACAGATTCGGTAATTAAGAATCGGTAAATATGAAGGGTGGACATGTAGGTCCATCCAGATGTGTATTTTACCGAATCGGTAAAAATCAGTATTTACCGAGGAATGAATGGAGCATTACCGGTCGGTATTTACCGAATCGGTAAATACCGATTTTGACAAGGGTGCAGGGGGTGTCACTTTGACACCCTCTAGCACCCCCAAAAAAGGGTCGGGGGCCATATGGCAGGCATACCTGCCCTGTCATATGGCACAGGTGTGCATGCACACATGTGCATGCACACCTGAATCGGTATTTCACCATCAAATTGAATTTGATGGTAAAATACCGATTTCTTAGGCCTTGTGGGACTCATAAGAGTCCCACCTACATATCAATTTTACCGAATCTGTTAAAATACCGGTCGGTAAATTTACCGACCGGTATATTTACAGATTCGGTAAAATTACTGATCGGTAAATTTACCGAACGGTAAATTTACCGATTCTGTCCCCTACATCTCAAAATCCTTTTACCGGTCGGTAACGGCCGAATTCGGCCGTTACCGACCGGTAAAACCCTACCTACATCTGGCCCTTAGTGACTTTGGGCCATATGTATCAAAGCAAAATGGGTTCGCAAATGCCGAAATTCGCAGAATTCCGGCGTTTGCGAACCCATTTTCGCTAAATTGTATGTATGAAACATTTTGGTGCAAAATAAGGAATCGCTAAATTTGCCATTCCTTATTTTGCGATTGCATTTAAGGAATTGCAAATTTTGCGATTCCTTAAATGCAATGTATCAAGGAAAAAAACATTCTAACTTCTAGTTGGTGGTAAGTTGCGAATTCTTTTAAAAAAGCATTTTTTTAAACATCAAAAGGTGCCATGTGACGCTCATACATGCCCTTAAGGCATGTATGTGCGCCATATGCGCACACATGTCATTTTCAGGGGTGCAGCAGGGTGTTCTTGAGACACCCCTGCACCCTTGAAAATATTCACAATTTGCGATTTGCAAATTGCGAATCGCAAATGTCCCCTTTATTCTTTTGGGCCTCCTGGCCCATAGAAATGAATGGGAAATTATTCCTAAATTGCGATTAGCAATTTGCTAATCGCAATTAAGGAATTTTAAGGAATCGCTAAAAAGAAGCGATTTCCTACATACATACCATTTTGCGATTTCTAAATAGAGATTCCTTAAAAATTGCTATTTAGGAATCGCAAAACGGAATGTTGATACATATGGCCCTAAGTGTTCATTGTAGTGGCAGCGATAACTGGCGGGGCAATCCGGCAAAGAGCAGTTGAATACTGAGGCATTATGGGAGTAGAAGTCACTGTGGGGGTGATTAGGCAATGTCGAGAGTGACTACAGGTGATTCAGTGCATTAGGTGTGTTTTAAAGTACTGTATTCACACTGGCATATGGTTTCCGTTTAATATCTGTCAAATCAATGGTATTTGTTGTTGATTTGTATGTACCAAACCCCAATGTCGCAGAGCATGACTGCTAGCTCAATATCTGAACGTGTATGCTTATAAGTTGGTACGGACACTGTACTGGGGTGCTTTCATGTAATGTAATGAAGGAAGCATACGTTTTTCAGCAGGTCTCCTTTCTACTCTATTCTAAAAGCGGTTATAAAAGGGGGGATAGGCCCGAAAGACCGGAACCAGGTAGGGCCTTCGTATATAGTATAAACAATGATTAACCTGGTTTCCTTGTCATTTACATTTATTTTACTTCCGACAAACCACCCTATGTTCCTTTAGTGATTTGGTTTATTGAATCAACCTTTTTTTTTTCTTCAAAATGTCATCATTTTCTTTGGGTAAGGAACCTGACCTTCACATAGCTACACAACCAATTTATGAACATATATACAACACAATGTACATATATATATACAAAAAGAACCAAATTATGACCAATGATATATATACAAAAACAACCAAATTATGACCAATGAAAAAGACTGTTACAATACTTTTCACAATACAACCACATAAAGGACAAAACCCAATGTGGAACAAAGATTAAACTCTTTTTTATACACAACAATTCAATAAGTGTTACCTTTAGGGTCAGCGCGACATTTTTTATCTTCATGATTTTTAATAAGTACCTGTCTATGAACTAAATATGACAATACCCCTTTTTATGCAATGTGCAGTGGTTTGTTTGTGCACTAGGCACTCAATTGGAACATCATGATGCACTATGCACTTTTAAAGACTTTCATGAAATTTTCCATGTAGCACATTGATTATGCAAAGTGATGACAATGAATGTTCATGTAATGCAATAGGAAATGTGATGCCTTATTATTTCTAAATCAAGAAACTCTTCTATCTCTATGACTGATACTGGATATTTAAGTTTAAGAAAAATGGCGCTAATTAGATTGAGAAAGGCTACTTAGTCAGCCGAAACGCGTCTCTCTTTTCTGCTGGATCGGAGGAGGGTCTATACAATAAAAAAGCCTTAAACCCAGATGCCCTTATGTGCGTGCTCTTTTCCATGTGGAGCAGAGGTTTTGTTGGATCTCTCTCTCTCTCTATATATATATATATATATAAATTCATATCTCATGAACTATTTATTGGATTTTTGTCATTTTGGTCTGGCGTTAATCAGATAAATGTTCTCTATTTTTCTAAACCCCTGTGTTGAGTCTTTTTGTGGTGTTTTCATTGAGTTACTGTAATGTAAGTGTTGCAGAAATTCTCCACACCTTTCCTCTTAAGTTAAGTTTGATTGATCTGTACGAAGCTACTTGTGGGTGAGCACAGGCTAATTTAAGGTGTGTATCTGACTTACTCTAACTAGAGTGATGGTCCCTACTAGGACAGGGTGCAAACCTCTGCCAACTAGAGACCGCGTTTCTAACAGCACCTCCCAATCCGGTTTCAGTGCCCACCACAGCACCGTGACCTCCCTGACCGCTGCTACGGATGACATAGGAACCCTCTCGACTGGGAGTAAACAGCGGCCCTGATCCTCCTCAACCTCTCAGCAGCGTTTGATACCAAATTCCACGAAACACTTAACAAGTGATTCCACCACATTGGGATCCAGGGAGACACTCTTAAATGGATCTCATCCTTTTTCACGTAATGAACCCGGAGAATCTGTCTTCCACCCTTCACTCGGAACCCAAGAGCACCATGTGCAGCGTCCCTCAAGATTAATGCCTCAGCCCCACCCTGTTAAACACTTACATGACACCCTGGGCCAACATCATGAGAACCCATGACCTCAACATCACATCTTACGCTGACCAAACCCAGCCTGAAGAGACTCCAGAGAATACAGAACTCAGCGGCCAGACTCATCCTCCATCTTTCCAAAGAGACTCACATCACCCCACACTTCAGGAACCTTTGCTGGCTCCCCATCCAGAGAATATATCAATTCAAGATGCTGACACACGCCTGCAAGGCCCTTCATGACCAAGGACCAGCAATATCAACCACAGCCTGAATTTCCACCAACTCTCCAGGCTCCTGTGCTCTGCCTCCCTCGCCCTTGCATACACTCCCCGCAACTGCCGAAGTTACAGTGGCGTACAAGCCTTCTCCTACCTCACCGCCAAGTCCTGGAACAACCTTCACCTCTGAACCAGAATTCAGAATGGGACCCAAGACGTGCCTTTTTGATTGATCCCAGCAAGAACCTGGCATCTGGATACCCTTGCAGGTGACTAACCTCGCTCTTCATATACCAGTTGATGGATTGATTGAATATTAGCTCTGTATTCCCCATTCCAAAATGCTTAGCTATTGATACACTGAAATGCCAGGTGTGGCAGGAATGACATCACACACCCTTTATCCTTAATGATGTCATGGAAATCAACATCAGATGACCTTTGACCCTGAATGTTCCCAAGAAGTAATGCCACATTACCTTAACTTTGATGACATCATCATAATTGAGATCGATGAAGTTCCATAGCAACTGCAAGATTGATATTACAACTCAACACAGACAATTATCTACTCTAGAAACAGCTTACAATAGGGTGCATGCATAATGTACCAGGGGAATATTACTCACTAATCCTTATATTGTATGAAAAAATGATTTGTTCATCTGAAGAGGATATAGTACTAACATAGAATAGCACTGGATACCAAAATTATTAATGCCCAAACTGACAAAATGTTATAGTTCTTGTAGTATATTCCAGAAAGAAAGTATGGCTAAATCAAGCGGAAAGGGACATTAAAGAGCTTGACACTCCTTAGGATAAACCACCCATATATACTTGTAACTGGTTTTGCCAAGTCTAAGTATGGGGGTCACAAAGACATTGTCACATATCTCAATTAGCAGACCAGGGGACAGACCCTAAATAAAGAAGATGATGCCAAGGCGTCATACTAGTCATTGGGTCAAATTTCACATCAGCTAATTTTTAAACCGCAATCAATCGCAAATTAGCGGGTACCAAATTTACATCTAGATTTTGCGGGCCAATCATGATGTGGTCTTCAGAGGGGAGTGCTAATCTCACGTGCTCTGGTATGGCTTTCTGTGTCCACAACATCATATAAAATCAGATTTTAAAATAACGGCCTGGGCTGCACGTGCCGTCCCGTTAGCCCTGGACCCTTGCTGGCCAATCGCCTGCTCCTCAGTGCCCCTGCCGTGTGGCATCCCAAGGACCCTGTGCGAGTAGCTCTTCTACTCTGCCTGCGGTTGTGTTCTGTCCTTTGCCCACCCTGTGTCCCTACCATGAGGCATCCCAAGGACACTGTGTGAGCAGCTCTTCTACCTATGGTACTTTCCCCTTCAGGTCTTTCTCTGGGTTGCTTCTGCCCTTCCCCCTTCCCATCGACTCTGCGTCTGCAACACCTGCTTCTTTTGGCGTGGGTGGGTGGGATTCCAATAAGATGAAACTTCATATGACCGAAAGGGGGTCCCACGCCCCCTTTTGAGCCCCTTGACTGATTGCCCCCCCCCTCCACTGTGATTGGGTGGCTAGTGGTCTGGACGGGGGCAACCAATCTGGTGTGGCCCCATTTCGCAGGCTTTTGTGGGTGCTCCCGCCTTCAGGAGGTGTTCCGCATGGGCCCCTACTGCGCCCAGCTTCACCTTCCTGTCCCGTGCTCCAGAAAAGCTGCCAAAGACCAGAGCTTTAAATTCGAACCATGGCATTCACTGTGCATGTGGCATTCAGGCAAGAATATTTAATAACAGGAGTTCCCCACTCTTTTTCACATGTAATATCGCTGATGCTGTTCGCCTATAGTCACCCATCGCGCTTCCTTACTCTCAAAGCATGTCAGTTACATACCACACTAATGAAGCCCTCAGGGTGTACAGGCCCATCAGAAGACAGGCAGAGGGGACATTATTCTCCAGACCCAGCACTCCTGAAAGCCACGCGGTTTTGCTGCAACCTTTTTAATTGTAGATGTGAATGCAGACCTACCTTCTTTAAAAATTACGAGACAGCTGACATGGTTAATGTAATTGGATGGTGCCAGATGCAGGATTTGCTGGGTTTCGACTTTTACTGCTGCATGTTTTTTTAAACCACGAAGGACGGCTCTTCAGTTTGTTTACCGTGACCCAGCACAAACATCCGCATTATGGAGAAAGAAGCATATTGATGATTGTCGATCATCTCTGGAGAGATGTGTGTCTTGGACTACCACTTGACACTGTCATGGATTATACAATTATTCTGTACATTTCCTTGAAACCACTGTAGATAAAGCTTGTGGGTGGTCGATGAAAAATCCCTTTTGTGAGAAATTGGGTTATTGATTGAAGGGGAATGAAAACCCTTCTCAAGAAACAACCACAATTTCTGTCAATGTAAACCGCATAAGTACCTAACATAACCTGTGCTTAACACACAAGATGCCTGGCACAAAGCAGTTAGGCTTAACTTAGAGGTAATAAGTAAAGTATATGTGTAGCACTCCAATAGTTATAAAGCAAAAACATAGCACAAGAAAAATTACATACAAATCTAGAAAAAAAGAGTAACATGTAATAGATAAAACCAAAACAAAAAAAATCCAATTAGTAGAACCGGAGATATGCAACTTCAAAGATTTAGGTAAGCCTAGCAACCAAGGGGCAGATTTATGAAGGCCTTGCGCCGCCGGTGCGTCATTTTTAACATGGGAAAAAGTGACGCACCGGCGGCGCAAGGCCTTCATAAATAAGGCCCCAAAAGTACAAAGTGCCACTTGCCGTGGAGTGCGGGCCCGATACAGGGACTAGGTTAGTACTGCTGAAAAAGTTACCTGCTCAATGTCTGGCACGAAGAGTCCAGTTTGCAGTATAGGCCAGGTGTCGTGTCAGTCATCGCCCTAGCATGAAGATCCTGTCAGGCGTCGGGGATGGTCATTGCTGGAGATTCGTGATGCCAGTCACCACAAGCTGAGATGCTGAAGTGCAGATCTCACATTGACGGTTGTCGCTGGCAGTCACTGTAGTGTGAAGAGTCGGGCCCAAGCATTCACAGTCATCGCAGTAATCGAGACCTCAGCACGAACTGGCTCATTTGCGGTCACATAGAGCCAAAAACTTCAGGATTTCTCCCTTTTTTTCAATAATTTGATAACTGACATTTTCTTCTCCTAACCATTTGGTGCCTGCTGCCTGTGTCTTGGGTCACATGAATAGATGTAGTTGGATTTTGGTCTTGGTGTATATCTCCCAGACAGCTTTAGTAGAGGCCCTGAGTGTTGGCAGGATGGGCCATCCAAGGTAGGATGGGGGCAGAGCTCTGCACAGTCCTATTTCACTTCAAAGACACCCCCTTAGCTGACACACAAAGAACTTTCTCCTAGTCTATTGTGACTGGAGACAGACTGGGATCAGGGCAGGAATGGGAGAAATTCCAGACTCCTCTGTGTTTCTTCCCCTTTAAAGTGGGCACCCGGTATGAAAACAGGGCTCTTGAACTTACTCTTCAGTACGTGTCTGGACCTGCTGATGGACTCTCAGAGTACTGCCCTGCTGCCTGTGGCCTGCTGTGTTCTTCAGAAGACTACCCAGCTGTTCCAAGAAGACCGCTTTGCTGCCTGTAGTCTGCCCTGTGCCCTCAGAGAATAGCCCACTGCTTGAGACCTGCACTTCTGCTTGAAGCTAAGATTTCCAGAGTGACTCCAAAGGCTAGTTAGATGGCTTCCTGATTAGAACCTCAGCAACTCGCACCTGGACCCAACCTGAGTGGGTCCTAGCCCTCCATGTGATGCCCCTCCTACCCTGGACCCTTGGAAGTGGGGCTATAGGTGCCCCAAAAGCCGAAATACAAATCTTGGGACTGGGAACATTTTCTGCCAAAAAGTGCTCTGAGAACCAAGAGAAGACTGAAACATGTCTGCTCACCGATCCACCCAAGGTACATCGCCGGTCAGCCTGACTTCACATTAGCTCCCACTACGTTCTTCTCCACAGCAGCAATTCCTGTTCAGAGGCTCTTCACAGAAGGTGTATTCAGCCTCCTAAAGCCTTCATCGACTAGAGCCTGCACCTTCATCCTGCTGGAGATCTGTGACTTGCCTGACTAGATATCTGCAGTTGGTGCCTTTATATTACTCTTTACATTTTAAAAATTCAAAACTCTGGTTCCACTAAATGGATTGTTGTCATTTTGGTGTCAAAACTTTTATTAAAATGTGCTCTATTTATCTAAATTGGCATGAGATTTTTATTGTGTAGTGATTTCACTTTATTGCTGTTTAGGTGCTGCATAAATATTGTAGTATCCTGTATATGTAATTATCCTGTTGCTTTCTCCCTAGCTGCTCAGCCAGTGTGAATGTGCTGCATGGAATGTTGGTGTGATGATTACGAATGTAATATTTGGGTGTCTGTGAGATGAAGTGTGACAGTTGAAGTATGGGCTGAGCAGCAGGCAGGCTGCTCCTGGTGAGGCTGCTCTACGTGTACTTTCCAACCTGCAACTAAGCGGCCCATCCGCACCTATATTCCCCCCGCCATATTAGGATGGCGGCGGGGACCGCGGCGGACGTAAAGACCGTCTGCTGATTTTCCGCCCCGGTTGCAAGGCGACCGGGACGGAAAAGGTTTAATATGGTGGCGGTGTCTATGAGACACCGCCAGCCATATTATGATGGGCTGCTTTAGATGCCTTTCCGCGGCGGCGATGCCGCCACGGAAAGGCATGCGGTCTTCACTCTGGGGGCCCCCTGCGGGCCCCCAGAGTGAAGGAGAGGTGGGGGGTGCACACGGGGTCACATGCGGTACCCCCCTGCATTTGCATAGACAAAGCAGCAGGCACCACGCGGTGCCTGCCGCTTTGTCTATGCAAATGCATTAATGCATTTTTAGGATTGTGGCAGGCGGTGCTGAGTGCACCGCCCGCCACAATGCTAAAAATACAGGATGCGCCCGCCACTGTGGCGGGCACATCCTAATACCCCCCACGGGACCCCTGCACTTATGGCGGGTGGTCCCAATCCCCGTGAGGATGGCGGGCGGGCAAAGTCTGCCCGCCATCCTAATGAGCCCCCTAGACTTAATAAACGTACTTAAACTACATTTCAACTGCTGGATCCTCATTACTACATTTTGGCGACGAGGATGGAGACAAACCTATGTGTTACAACTGGTTTTCCTTAAGCTGACACTTGAAAGAAGATTGGAAATATAAAGAAACACACAGAAACTAAAAGACATGCCTCGAGAATGAAGCACTACGCCTGGAGGCCCCACCATTGTCTTGATCATTGGACAGCCCTAGCCAGGGCGTGCTTCAGTTGCCTACATGACTTGGATTTCCATCTAGAACATTTAAAGCAGCTGTTGGATTTTATTTTCTGCTCTGTTTATGTTAAGGTTTTGTCACTGTCTATGCCAGGAACTGACAGTGGAATTTTCAAGTCATTTTGGTGTGACCCTGCATTACAGGCAGTGATGTGTTTAACCATCCTCAGTAACATTGTTTGTATATTCCCTGCATTGAACACATTGTTGTGGATTTGATGGTGCTCTGTGTACGGCGTATTGGTTGTCTGCCGACATCCAAGTGATGGTAGCATGTTTATTTTATACAAAATGCGGCACATCTTACAATGACCCGATTTGCCTGGGGCGAAACAACATTTACCAGTGATTAACTGAGAGTGTTTTTTTAATTGTATATTCTATACCTACGAGGTACTGCTGTTCAAATTTGAATAATGCACAGTTACTGGCGCGTGTTACATGCGTGATGCTCACCTGCTTTTGACCACCCACATGTCTGTCCAGGGACTCCCTTACAGGTCAGAGGTGCACACAAGACAAGGCTTTAGGCAGGGTTCCAGTACACGGGTGTGAGGTTGCTCACCAGCGTAGTGTTTGCTATTGTTGAATCATGGCCTTATGTGCCTGGTTATGTTACTACTTTTTGTACCTTGCAGTATCATACATTACTGCTGTCCGTGCTTTTTGTCACATTCTAGCAGTCTTATTTACAGTGTTTTGTTCTGATTCTGTGCACTCGTTTTTTTTTCCTTTTTGTTAGTGCCGCTATTGAGGTGATGTGGTGATTTTTTTCTGATCTTTGTAGTTTTTTTCTGGTGTGCGTAGTCCAGAGTTACAACAGTATGTGTGTTGCCTATATTTTTTTTCTCGCATGTTCCGCAACACTTGTTTACTTTTGCAACATATATCTATATTGCTGCATGTTTGCATTTTACGCTATTGAGCTATACTGATATTTTACATTACATCTTACGCTACATTGTTAAATTGAAGTTACATATCCCTTACACATGGGATTGTGTTATGGATTTGACCATTTTCTTGTGTAGCTTTTGTCCACTTACATGAGGAATGAGTAAGTGGGTGGTAGTCACCCACTTTTAAGGATGGAAATGGGTGAAAGTCCCATTTCTACTATTTTCTTTACAGACCCTTACATGAGGGGTGACTAAATGAGTACTAGTACTATTTCTTCAGATCACGTTTTATACCCTTGCCTGAGGGATGATTGGACAGTGTGTAAGTCACCCTGTGCTACACGTTTTGTTTGCTGTCCTTAGGTGAGGAACGGCTGTATGGGTTGGAGTCCTCCATTTCTTATTTTTTGTTTGATGCCCTTGCGTGACAAGTGGCTGTATGGGTTTGAGTCACCCATTTTCACAGTTTTCACTACTTGCCCTTACTCTCAGGGTGTTGGTTATGTGTGAGTGTCGCCTGTTGCTACCAGTTACTCCACGTATCTCTGTTTTGGGGACATTTGGTTGGGTGTACTACACCCAATAGGTTTATGTTATACATGTGTGTGTCAGTCGGTCATATGGCTAGTTCATGTTGTGCTGTATTGTGCCTTCTCTCATGCCTGTCTGGCCAGTGGGTGTGGCTAGTGGCAGTTATAGGTGCGATTGTGTCGTTTGTCTAATATGTTGTTTCTTCTGTCATATTTTATGCCATATTTTATGAAATTCATAGAGGGGAAGGATGTGTCATATATTATCCTGTATATTTATCTATGCATCTTCTTAATTTTTCTCAATTTTCTCTTGTATATTTTACCTACGCATCTTCTCAAAATATGTTCAATGCTATATTGTTGTTCTTTCTTTATCTATCTATTTTCTTTATTTTTCTCAATGTTTTATTATGGGTCTTCTGGTAATGTTTATTTTCCTTCTTGCATTTGTGTACTTGAGCATATTTCTCTTATTATGGTTCTTCTTTCCAATACTTTATTCCATTTTCAGTTTCATTTTTGTATAAGGAGGGAGAACATGTAGTATCCTGGTTATGTATTTATTCTGCTGATTTCTCCTTGGCTGGTTAACCAGTGTGACTGTTGTTATACCTGCTGCTCAGCCAGTGTGATTGGGTTGATGGAATGTTGGCGTGAGAGGTGACAGTGGTATGTTGGATGAGTGAGGATGTCAGTTGGAGGATGGGCTGAGCCGCAGGAAGGCTGCTCCTGGTGGGGCTTTGCTCAACATCTAATCTTAAATAAATCTACAAGAAGAAATTACCTGGACTGGACTATCTTTTATTCACTACATTTTGGCGACGATTTTGAAAGAACCTGTGTAGGACATCTTGATGGTGAAGCTATGACAATTGGAAACATTTTCTAATGAAATTTGAAGCCTGAAGCGATTTCAAGGTAAAAGATCTTATTTTAAAGCAATCTGGCACCCATGGGCCCCACTAGTGACCACAACCTAAGTCGGCCCCAACCCAAGTGTGCCAGTTCTTGCTGTTTCTGTCTCTGCTGTGTGGAACCAAGTTGTTGTATGAACCCATGTTTTGGGACGTTTTACTCCACCTTTGTGTATGCTTGTGTGTCACACCAGTGTTCTGCCTGTCTTTGCGGAACAATTTTGTTTTGTTTTCTTCCCTGGACAGTTTTGCCTGTGTCCCCTCAGTCCGTGAAGTTAGGGGCTACTAATGGGAGTACTTCTCACTGTCTGTGTCCGCAACCTCAAGTATTGTGTGCTGTCCACAGAGCTATTCTCATGTGTGCACCCAGGAAGCGCAGCTTGTCCTTTAGTCTCAGTCAGTGTATATCTTGGAACAGGAGTCCCTGACGCGCAGTAGAAACTTTTGTCCTAAACCCCTTTATTACGGTCTTTTGTGGACCGTTTTCAAGCTCTGTTTTGAGCCGTTATTGTGCACGTTGGGGTTACGTTTTTTTATTTCATCATGGTCCCTGACAGCCCATGGACTAGTGACAGTTTAACCGCTGTTGGTGCGGTTTGAAAGAGTGCGTGTCATTCTAAGTGCACGCGGGTGCATGCGACATTACATGTTTCATGGAATCTTGCTGCGTCTTCCACGGATCTCTTCTTACGTTGTTACTTCCACGCAGCTTAGAGCTGCTGAGGGATGCCCTGTTGCACTAACGATCTGTGAGCCATCTGGCGGAGCGTGAACAACGTGCTGCCATCTTGTGTTTAATGGCTTCAGTGTGTTTCTCCGAATGTTGGTTGCAGCACTTGTTTCCTGTTGTGGAGCAACAACGAACACTAGACAAGAGAGAGGTTGTCAATGTTTTATTCATTCACAATTTGTTCATGGTGAAGGAGAGTCATTTACCAAGTCATATTGTGCTTTGGGTGAGAGGTCGCTCATCAAAGTGCAGTTTTTTCTTTCTTATTTATCTGCTCACTGGAACTTGGATATTCCTATTTAAAGTACGCTGTGGCCCCACAACTACTTCTTAACAGCAGTGCATGGGGTCTGTGCTGTACTGCGGGTGAGGAGTCACTCACAGGAGTGTAGTACCAGTTTCTTTATTTACTTTGTTTTTATTTCAAATGCTCAATGCTTTATTGTTTTGCTTGTTGTGATATTCTTCTGGCATGTTTCACAGAGTGTTTACTGCGTATTGTTTCTTCCTCATTTCTTAAGGCCACTTTATCCATTGGCCTTCGTTTTTTATATATTGTTATTTGCTATGCTCTTTTGTTTTTGACGTGGGTGCTGTTTTATGCTTTGGGTTTTACTCTTCTGCTTTGAGGGGTGTGCGCTTGATTCCGAGTCACAGCGTTTTTCTGCCGTGAGTGGTGTTCCTTGAGGTGTATTGCCTGAGAGGTGGAGTTTGTCAGGTGTATTGCTATTTTCCCTAACTTCTTTGATGGATTTTGAGCTATGCTTGTTCACTTGTTCCGTGTGTATTGCCTTTCCATACTCGCCAATCCAACTTCAGGTTGTGTGGGGGGCTGAGGTGAAGCCTGATTTTGAGGAGTGTGTGTTTTTCCTAGTGATTGATGTTTTTCTACCATTTGATTGGGTGTTGAGTGTGTACTTTTCATGTTCCATGTGAAATGTCTTTTCACACATAACACACTAACTTCGGGTTTTGGGTGTAGGGCAATTATTTTATGCCGTAGGTTGTGTGTGGAGTTGTGTTCCACACGTACCACCCTTACTACGGGTAAGAGTGGAGGGCAATTTTTATGCCATTACTTCTCTGTGGAATGTTCTTCCACGGCTTCGAAGTCCTTGTTAAAATAGTTTCCTACCACGCCGTTCAGTCGGTACTCTACCTACCTCTTTCTTGTTAATTTCAAAAAGGGGGTGGTGATGGACAGAGTATCTGAGTTAATCAGAACACTCCTACCCAGTCAAGAGATCAGGGCTTGATCCATCACCGTTTTTTGGCTCACTGCACTATCCCAGTTCAGAACCTGGCTATATGCAAATTAGTCTGTCCCTGGCCCAGTGCATCATGGGAACAGGGCAGACCAAACTACCAAGCCAATTCTTCACTGGAAAGGAAACAAGCTTCCGGGGACCGGTTTCTGGCATTACAGCCGTCTTCGGCCCGGCTTGCTTGAATCCTGATGGTGCAGTGAGCAAGGGACTCATGTCTGAGCATACCCTTCCACACTTATGGTGGCCAAAATAATTTCAAAAAGGGGGTGGTGATGGACAGAGTATCTGAGTTAATCAGAACACTCCTACCCAGTCAAGAGATCAGGGCTTGATCCATCACCGTTTTTTGGCTCACTGCACTATCCCAGTTCAGAACCTGGCTATATGCAAATTAGTCTGTCCCTGGCCCAGTGCATCATGGGAACAGGGCAGACCAAACTACCAACCCAATTCTTCACTGGAAAGGAAACAAGCTTCCGGGGACAGGTTTCTGGCATTACAGCCGTCTTCGGCCCGGCTTGCTTGAATCCTGATGGTGCAGTGAGCAAGGGCCTCATGTCTGAGCATACCCTTCCACACTTATAGTGGCCAAAATAATTTCAAAAAGGGGGTGGTGATGGACAGAGTATCTGAGTTAATCAGAACACTCCTACCCAGTCAACAGATCAGGGCTTGATCCATCACTGTTTTTTGGCTCACTGCACTATCCCAGTTCAGAACCTGGCTATATGCAAATTAGTCTGTCCCTTGCCCAGTGCATCATGGGAACAGGGCAGACCAAACTACCCAGCCAATTCTTCACTGGAAAGGAAACAAGCTTCCGGGGACCGGTTTCTGGCATTACAGCTGTCTTCGGCCCGGCTTGCTTGAATCCTGATGGTGCAGTGAGCAAGGGACTCATGTCTGAGCATACCCTTCCACACTTATGGTGGCCAAAATAATTTCAAAAAGAGGGTGGTGATGGACAGTAAAGAATTGGCTTGGTAGTTTGGTCTGCCCTGTTCCCATGATGCACTGGGCCAGGGTCAGACTAATTTGCATGTAGCCAGGTTCTGAACTGGGATGGTGCAGTGAGCTAAAAAACGGTGATGGATCAAGCCCTGATCTTTTGACTGGGTAGGAGTGTTCTGCTTAATTCAGATACTCTGTCCATCACCACCCCCTTTTGAATCGTTTTGGCCACCACAAGTGTGGAAGGGTATGCTCAGATGTGAGTCCCTTGCTCACTGCACCATCAGGATTCAAGCAAGCCGGGCCGAAGACGGCTGTAATGCCAGAAACCGGTCCCCGGAAGCTTGTCTCCTTTCCAGTAAAGAATTGGCTTGGTAGTTTGGTCTGCCCTGTTCCCATGATGCACTGGGCCAGGGTCAGACTAATTTGCATGTAGCCAGATTCTGAACTGGGATGGTGCAGTGAGCTAAAAAACGGTGATGGATCAAGCCCTGATCTTTTGACTGGGTAGGAGTGTTCTGCTTAATTCAGATACTCTGTCCATCACCACCCCCTTTTGAATCGTTTTTACCTCTTTCTTGTTGGCCTGGCCAGCCAGCTTGTTTTGGTATTGGGATTTAGTTTGTGTTTTGTTGTGTGGAAGTGTGTTTTTTCTTGGTTTGGTTCAAAGGAAGTGTGTGATTTGTTATTTTGCATGGTGGAAAGGGAGAAGTGGTGAGTGTAGTACTGCTTATATGGTACAGAATTGCTGGATTGCGTGGTGTGGTTACTTCTTCCAAAAATGTATCCATTGTTATCTTTCATACATGTATTTTTGCCATTAGTTCATGTATGACATTGCATTTGATGCCCCTGTGTTGCATGCAATAATTATACTGTCACCTTTTGCATGCATCATTTATATTGTGATTCCTTTGGAGTTTCACTGTCTTTTGTATAAAGAAAGGGAGATGTCTTATACCTGCTGCTCAGCCAGTGTGATCGGGTTGATGGAATGTTGGTGTGAGATGTGGCAGTGGAATGTTGGATGAGTGAGGATGTCCTTTGGAGGATGGGCTGAGCAGCAGGAAGGCTGCTCCTGGTGGGGCTCTGCTTAACATCTTATCTTAAATAAATGTACATGAAGAAACTACCTGGACTGGACTATCTCTAATTCACTACAACTGTGCTGTGTGGAATGTTGGTGTGGTGATGATGAATGGAATGTTTGGTTGCCTGTGAGGTAAAGTGTGACAGTTGGAGTATGGGCAGAGCAGCAGGCAGGCTGTTCCTGGTCGGGCTGATCTCCATGAACTCTCCAACCTGCAATTGAGACTTAATAAACCTTCATAAACGACATCTCTGCTACTGGATCTTCATTATTACAAATATTTCACACATTGCCTCTAAGTTATGCCTAACTGCTTTGGTGCAAAGGTTAATTTAGTGACTTTATGCTGTTCACCCTGACAATAATTGTGGCTGTTTCTTTATTAGGGTTTGACCTGCCTCAACCAACAACCCAATTTCGCACAGGGAGCCAGTGACAACTATGTCGCTTCTGTTAGGATATAGGATTCAAAATGTACCCAGGTTTATATCACAACATCTGCTAGCCAGAATATTACTGTGGCAGCTGACATCTTGCTACCTGCAGCCCTGGATTGGGCCTCCACCTGTGCAACCAATAGAGTTCCTCTCCATGCTGCCTCCATTGTTGCACAGAGGGCTAGGAATGGTGCTTTTGTGCATGAATGGTTACACCATACTTGCCAACCTATAAACAAAGTTAACCATGCAAGGAAGGGGCGTGGTCTTGAAAGGGTTGGAGGATCGTGCTGAAAGCAACTTGAGAGACACTCTGCCCCCAACCAATGATCCAACCCCAATAAAAAAACAAGGGGTAATTGAGGCAGTCAGTGATGTCCTGGGGTGTTTTCACACCCATTTGATGGACATTGGCTGCTTACAGCCTCCAAAGATAAGCTGGCTGGAAGTCATTCTTTGCAGTGCTTTCCAACTTGTTTTCCACACCACTGTGTGATTTTGATTTCCCAATGGGTGGCCGGGTGAAGGGAGACGAAGTTGTGTGTGACACACTGTGGAACCCTGTGAATTGGCAGGCCGGTTACACACATACTATGGGGCCTATTATGATTGCGGTGAATCCGCATCCTCGGAGCCGGCGGAAGCCACCGCCGGCCCCGAGGATGCGGATTCACCGCTGCGGTGATTCACCAGACCCCCCGCCAGATTAGGATGGCAGGGGGGTCGGGAAGTCCGTACGCAGCTTTTCCGCCGCGGTCCCGCGGCGGAAAAGCTCTAATATGGTGGCGGTGTCTCTCAGACACCGTCCACCATATTAGGAAATGCCAGAAAAGATGCTTTTCCGCGGCGGATTTTCTGCCGTGGAAAAGCATGTGGTACTTCACTGCGGGGGCCCGTTGCGGGCCCCCTAGGTGAAGGGGGTGTGGGGGGTGCACATAGGTACCCCCCTGCATTTGTATGCAGAGATCGGCAGGCACCACGCGGTGCCTGCCACTTTCTGCATACAAATGCAAAGTATGCATTTTTAACATTGCGACGGGTGCAGCTTGAAGCTGCACCCGCCGCAATGTTAAGGATAGAGGATGTGACCGCCACCCTGGCGGTCACATCCTAATCTTCACGGGGTGAACGCCACTGCCCATGCGGACGTTCCCCCCTACTCTATGGTGGCGGACGGACTCAGGTTCGTCCGCCATCATAATCTGCCCCATAGTTCGCAAGCCACACAGCTAGAAGCTAGACACCACTGGCTACCCGCCCCAATGCTCCACACGAAGAGACAGTAGTTCTTTCGCCTCTGCAAAGAGCCAACCGTTTTCAGGAGAGAGACATGCAAGAAGGTTGAAATATTTCATTTACATTGAGGAGGACATCTTAAGCGTTACATTTACCAGCCAGCATTTCAAATATGTGCTCTGCTGCTGACGTGTGATCACAGCAGAAAGTGACCAGAGATATATTTGTTGTCTTCTGTGGGCGCCTTGGCAGCTTCAGATAACAGTGTTCACTTTACAGCTTGAGTGCTTTTCACAGTCCGGAGCTGAGATGTATTTCATCAACAGACTCAGTAAAGCAGTACTGGCTTTTGGTGCCTAAGGCACGGCTTGGCAAATGATGTTTGCAGAGTGCTAGTTTAATAGATATGTGCAAGATAACACATCACGCTCACAAAGATCGCCTTTTCAGGCCCGGAGCTGTGTAATTCTCATCTGATGTTCAGAATGTGATTATGAATTTCTAACCATCGAAGGATTATGTATCATTTATGGGGATCCGCAGATCTTGAGCCATTCTGTTTTAAATGATGAATGTACTTACACTTAAATCACTGATCTCATGCATGCATGCAGTTATTTCAAGAAGAAATGAAAAGTGTAAGAAAATAAGTGACAATAACAAAAAAACGCGAATGGTCCTTAGAGGTTGTAATGGAGAATGATACAGTGATGAGAAGAGTGGAAAGAGAGGGAACCTGTGTTTTAGAGTGGGCATGGAAGTACAGATAGATTCATTCTAAAGTCCAGGGGGTGTTTTAAGTGGATAAGATTTGACCCCAATGGTGAGGTTCTTACTGGGTATTGACTCGGTTTGCAATTGGAGAATGTGGAATTTTGATAAGGAAATTGCACCTATTTGCACGTTTTAGATTAGATCTTTTCTCTTTCCTTCCACAAACACACTTTGGCAGTAGTAGTAGTAGTAATTGTTTGTTGCTTATAGTTATTAAAAACCGTAACAATTTACAAGAACATTAAAATCAGATTGACAAGAAAATAAATCAATTATCTAACAGTCGGTATATGAACAAGATAGAATCAGTAATATCACCTCAACCAATACATATATCAATTCAAGATAACAGAAAAGAGTACCTGGGCATTGAGCATTAAAAAATTCATACAATTTGAAATAAACTTCAGATAAAATAGAGTACTGTGCCTAACTGAGCATGGTACACTCTATTCAAAGAGCCAGGCCAAAATGTTTGAAGGTATGCTGATGTTGCCCACCAGCCTGGAGTTAAAGGCATGAGTCAACTTCAAAAATGTGTTGCTCAACATCAAAAGGCCACTTTGGCTCCATCTGGGGTCACAACGTGCAAATGTTATCTCCCAGAGCCCCACCAGACCTATCTCGCGCTAATACCACCCACCCTGGTGGAGAAATATATGAACCAATTAATAAAGAGCTCTGGTACATTTGATGAGCTACATGGACCTGAGATATTCCCACCGCGTCCTCTGAAAACATTTTACAATGGCATCGGGGATTCACAAGGACTCAGGGTGCTTTTACGAACACGAAGAACCGGCCACACCTTAACCCAACTGGCCATGACCAGGAATGTAACAATTGGGCTGTGGCCAGTGAGTAGAGTGCAGGTGCAATATATCTGTGTTAGAGTCCACTAATGAAGGTCGAAGGTATAATGTGGACATAACAATTTAATTCAACTAGGAAGCATGCAAAATACATGAAGTGCACTTGACTATGCCATAAGGCCTATCGAAGGATTTAATGCACCTTACTAAGGCCAACAATTACACTGAGGCTGTAGCCGGTGATCAGGGTGGGTCGTATAGTCACATCAGGTATGGCAAGCTCGGTGGTAAAGTGCTTGGTGCAATTACAGTTAGCAACAATGGCTTCTCTGAGAAATGTCATGCACCTAACTGAGAGCTGTACGTCTATTCCATATTGTGATGAAGGGACAGGATTGCATATACTTTCGATAATGATTTTAAACCTTTGTTTCATGGTGTCTCCCTGATCCTCCGTCTGGCTGACCCTGGATATGTCGTCTGTTCCATGTGGTTCCATCCCCTTCACCGTGTTTGCTTGATGTCTCCTTATGTAGGTATGAGGAACGGGTTCCCATGCCAGGAACATCGCAAAGCTGAGGTCAGCCACCACCAGAACACCTCTGAACAAGTCGCCAACTCGAAGAACGTAGCTCTGCATGACCTGGAAGCACAAGTAACTGCTATTGCGAAAGAAATACAGAATTCCTGAGGAAGGCATACGCCGAAACGCGTTGAATGGGATTTTGGTTCTGTATTCAATTAATTGTTGTATATAATTTTTGTATTTTGTTTGTACCATTAGCTCACATAATCATATCTGTACAAACAGCCACTTTTTCTGTGTATGCAAAAAGAAAAAAGGATAAAAAGATGCAATAATATTTGAATACAACATTGTCATAATAATAAAACAGAAGAATATATCAGGAATATATATGGTGGCAATTAGTTTTTTTGTACAACGTCTAAGTCCCTCCTTGTGAAATATGCACAAAACCTGGTGCCACATGTTTGTTTTTCCTAAAGTATAGTTTCCTTGCTAGGGTTTATCCTTTTATGCAGGGGCCCCTTTTCTTCCACATACAATAACGTCTATTCCACTCAGACATGCAAAGATTGCTGTGTTGCATTACTTTATGCCCAAGTGTTGAAATATTGGCTTTAGCCAGTAGCAGCTAAGATTTTTTTAAACACTGGCAAAGGCAACTGAAATGCATCAATGATTACTGCTTGAAATTGCACAGTTGACAGCTGTATTCAGAAGAACCATTTAAGCCCCCAAATGTGTATTCTTTTAAAGGTACTAGTCCACATATCAACCTCATATATTCTTTTTTGTAGACCAGCTTCATAGGGCTAGAGAGTTATGAGACTTTTCCCAGATCTTTGTAGAAAGTCAAACAAAGTTTTGTGGGGGCCTTACGTGATAGTTTTTGCTTACCTTCTCCAAATTTTATTTTTGCATTTTTAACTAGGAATTTTTCAAATGAGATTTGATGGAAGGTTTTGTTCAATAATGCACTGTGCGCCCAGAAGTTCCTCACATTGGAGCTTGTGGTCCTGAATGCCCAGCCAAATCAATTCCCTGAGAGATCAGTCGGGGGCCACCAGGAGCTTGACAAAATATGTCAAGGACCGAACTTTCGACATAGCTGATTGTTTACATAGTCCAAATTCCAGGCGTGTTTAAAGTGACAAGGTGGCATCTGGAAGATGGAACAGACGTCTTTAGCATTAATGTTCGGTTTGTCCAACCATGAGGAGAGTTGGTCTTTAAATATCAGTGTGCCATAGGATAGAGTTGGCATAAACTTGGCATCAATTACTTTACAAATTCCTGTGAGGTCTGGGCCAAGCATCTTTTTGCCAATATTTTTAAAACTCGTGATCATTGATAGAGAAAGATTTCTTTTAGGGAAGAAAACTGGGTGAAATGTGATCCACTTTGGTTAAAATAGATCCCCAAATACTTTAGGGTTTCTACTTGCTCCAAATGCATATTGCTCATAGTGAATTTGAATTTAATAGAAGTCTTAATATTTCTAACGGGAAACGTCCTTCAGACAGAAGCTGGAATCCCGCGGTGCCTCTACAGCACCGGAAAAAGTACTAACACATCTTTAGTACGCATTTGTTCAGCACGCAAGTCATTATAACGACTTACCCTAGGGGTGTGTATTGGTGGAATGGTGTTGGATTTAAACACCTTCCCTACTGTTGTGCATACTTGATTTGGAATAGTAAAATAGCCTATTCCTAAATCCAGCACTCCCTAAGGCAAGTCGTTATAATGATTTGCGTGCTGCACGAATGCGTACTAAAAATGCATTTGTTCTAATTACGGCACAGTGAAGGCATTCCGGCTTGCGGAATACCGTCACATATTCATTTCTGACACTGCAGACTATGATATTTTTTATTTTAGAGTGGTTCACTGATAATTTGTTTTCCTTGCAATGTAATTCAAGAGCATGTAAGGATAGTTGGAGCCCCACAGCAGCAACGTATCATCAGCATACTCAAGAAACTGGATGTGAGGTTCTGCAAACTTGTGAGGAAAAGCAAAAGCTGCAGCTAGTGCTTCATGTATATCTGCCAAGTAGATATTGAACAAAAGTGGGGCTAAAATACAACGGTATTTTACACCAGTGTTGGTCCTGATCTTGTGCAATGTAACTCTATTTGCTGATATTTTCAATCTAACCCAGGTGTAAAGGCTTCCAATGGCTTTCAAAAGGTTTCTGGGCTGCCCCATTTATTCAACTCCTGCCAGAGTCTCTGTCTGTCCACTTTGTTCAATGCAGTAGTGAAATCGATGGATGCTACATAGAGAGGTGGGGCACCTTTGATGGAGGCGCCTGTGATCAGCGAGGAGAGTATGATCAAATTGTCCTCAGTGCCGTTGCCTTGCCTAAAACCAGATTGAGCTGCCAAAGTTTATGAAGAGAAATTTGCATAGTTATAGACTTTTCTATAGAACTCATAATTATGATCCCTATGTAAACTCCAGTTTGCCAGGGATGGGAATGAACTGAGCTCACCTCAACTGAAATTGACTGAATTAGGTGTTGCTGTGTGGAGGTGGCTACAGAACGCAATCTGCTGATGGCAGGAATAAGGCGGGACTTTCCAATTATTATTATTCAAGGTAAAACTATCTGCTTGCCCAATCACCTCCCTAATCCCATTCGTTGCCTGAAAAAAGTCTTTCTGTACTGAAGAAGTCTGGACATTGAACCTTGTAGTACTGTGGGACAGGAACTGCTGAACAGGAAAGTTACCTTCGTTATTGACAATGAAATATCGATGAGTATTAGCAATAGGCTTTTAGCCAATGCCGGTTAGGTATTTACTATTTAAACTATGCAAGAGTTGATGTTGAGATGCCAGAGATGGAATACTGTATCCCCGCAATGCACATACCTCGGGCTAGATGTACAAAGCAATTTTTTGGTTGCAGATGCTCCGATTTGTAGTTTGTAACCCACAAACTGCTTTTAGCATTGTACCAAACCCCATTTTGAAAGTCAGTATCTTTTTACTGTCTCTAAAAATAGGTTTAGGAATAGATAAATACTCAATCTTTAAAAGGGGAATGTTGTAGTTGACCATCCCTGTGATGGTATCCAACCATACTGAGACGCAATTTGCAATCTACCTCAATAATAGTCATGAGGCATTAGTGGTACAATATATTGAGAATAATCTCTACGCATATCGCATCTGATTGTATGTTATTGATGATCTGCATTGCTGTGCTCCATGTTATGTTCTCTAATAAAAAGAGTATTAAACAAAAAAATAATTGTCATGAGGAAGTCAGACTCTAACCCCCTATGATGCAGATTTTTATGAACTGACCTATTAGTACTAATAGTACATCTTTACTGCTCCCAAAAATACTAGTTGTAGTTTGCACCCTGCACTTTGCAAACAGATATTTGTACATCTGGCCATTAGTTTGATAAATGAGGTGGCTGATTCATTATCTAATTTCCAGTCAATAAAATTCCTTGGATTGACACCAACCGAAAACCATTAGAGAAACACAGTATCAGCGGCAAGGTTGGCCTTGAGTTGATGAGGGCATTGAAGTTGGTGCTAGGCTCTCTGTCACTGTCAATAATTATTGTAAGACCTGGTTGGAGGAGATTAGATGTCCAGAATTTTGTGATGTTATTTTAGATTGATTTGTATAGCACAATAATCACCTAAAAGGGTATCTGGCACTTGGGCAGGTGTGTAGGAATGTGGTCCCCAATGTGCTTATACTTAGAGCCAGGTCTTCAGTTTCTTGTGGAACTCAAGAAGTGAGGAGGAGGCTCTGATGTTGTGAGGGAGGTCGTTCCGTGTCTTGAATGTGAGGTAGGAGAAAGAGTGACCTCCAGTTTTGCTTTTGCGGACGTGGGGAATGTTTGCGGGGGAAAGTGAGGCAGAGCATAGGTGGCTGGTGGGTTAGTGAAAGTGTATGCGGATGTAAAGGTACTCTGGTCCAGTGCTTTGTATGGCTTTCTATGTGTGTGTGAGCAGTTTGAATCGTCTGCGCTTGTGAATGGGGAGTCAGTAAAGCTGCTTGAGGTGTGGTGTTATGTGGGTGTGGTGTGGTGTGGGAGGTCAAGTATGAGTCTTTCAGCATTGTTCTGGATGGTTTGGAGACTCTGTAGGAATTGGTTCAATATTTTGGCACATGGAGTGTTTCCGTAGTCCAGCCTGCTGGTGATAGTGCTCGTGTGAAGGTCCATCTGTTTTTGGAGGCAACCATTTGAAGATCTTTCATAGCATGCGTAGGATGTAGTAGCAGGAGGCGCACACTACATTGACTTGAGCTGTCATGTTGAGCTTGTCATCTAGGATGATCCTTAGATTTCTTGATTGGTCTATGGGTGTGGGCGTTGGTCCTAGCCACCAGCTGGAGTCCAATGTAGAGCTCGTGTTGCTGAAGACCAGGACTTCTGTCTTGGTGGTGCCTTAGATGCAGGCACTTGGTTCACATCTAGTCTGTGGCCATGGTCAAGAAGTTGATGAAGTTGATTCTGGTGTTGGTTTTCTTGTCCATAAGGGAGAGGATAAGTTGGATGTCATTGGCATAGGAGATGATGGTGATGTCTTGTGATTGGATGATGTTGGTGAGCGGCGGCCTGTATATGTTCAAAAGGGTGAGACAGAGGGACGAACCCTGGGGCATATTATCAAGGGGGTTTATCTCCGCTTTTTTGGCTTTAAAAGCCAAGAAAGCGAAGATAAAATTATCTCCCTATTACCTAGCTGTCGCTAACACCAGTTAGCGACAGCTAGTAGGAGATAGCGACCATCTTGGGCCCCACTTTGCATGTCAGTGATATTTATCACTAATGACATGCAAAGTGGGCGTCCCAAGATGTTAGAGACTGGAAACAGTCGCTAACATCGCTATCTCCTATTACCAACTTATGGAGATATTCGCGCTAAGCGCGAATATCTCCAAAAGCTAACACCTGCCCTGAGCAGTTCTTAGCCATGTTATCCAATGGGAGGTGGATAACATGGCTAAGAGCATTAGCTCAGTAATGCATGAATATCGCTGACTTTTCAGCGATATTCATGCATTGCGGCCGATTTTTATCGCCTTTGCGATAAACCTTGGTAATACCAAGGTTTATTTGCGATAAAAATCGCCGCAGCTCAGCGGTAAATTTTTGTCTCTAACCAAGCAATAGCGATAATTATCGCTATTGCTTGGTAATATGCCCCCCCTGTGGGGCTCAGAATATCACTTCTTTGGTATCTGATGTGAAGGGTGGCAGCCTGACCCATTTGGGTTCTTCCCATGAGGAAGGAAACGATTCATTTGAGAGCAGATCCTTGTATATAAAACTTGTCCAGTCCTTTGATGTGAGTGTTTTGGGAGACAGTGTTGAAGGCTGCAAAGAGGTCAAACAGGATGAAAGCAGCTGTTTCTCCTTGGTCCAGGATGATGCGGATGTCATCTGTGACGGCAAAGATAAAGGTGGAGGCCAGGTAGTCCATTCAGATATAAGGATAGTAGCAGCATGAAAGATGGAGATATATTGGCAGTGTTCAGGTACAGTTGAGGATGACGGAGGACTCTTTCAAACAGTTGGGCAGATGGAAATTGAGGCAATGTAGGGCTTCAAGAGGCCTGGGGTAGGTTAGGGGTATGTGGTTACTAATGGGATTAGTATTTTTTTTTAAGTACAGTATGGACTGTGAAGAAGATGATGTGGATATGCAGTTGTACAGAGAGCAGGTGGAACTAGCTGCTGAATGGGTGCTGGAGAGTTATACTGGAGTCAAATAATGGTCACAGTCTGGAAAATAAGAGTGAAGAAGCCCAAGTCACACAAGATGTTGACTGAGCCCAGACCGTACACGTTGGTGTACGAGAGAACTACATGGTGCAACTGACAGTGCTATAAATATTGAAAATGACAAAAAAGACAAGGGGTGATTTTAGATAAATAGGAGGGCTTAGATGATTTTAGGTAGTAGTTATTGTGTAGGAGGATATCAAAGGGTTAGTGAGAAATGTTGGAATTGAGTACAAATGGCCGATGCTGTTTAGACGTAATGATGTGCATTTGCCCGTGCTGGGAACCACAATTTATTTTATGGGTGAAGGTGATGGAGTCGTTGGAAACTTGTGGGAAGGAGAGCACAAACTGAGTGGGGGGACAGAAAGAACACCCGCCAAATTCACTGAGTTACAATGCACCAGGAAGGCATTAGATGGATAGAGAGTGGGTGTTCCCATGCATTCACCCATGTATTCTTACGTATTCCCAGAACTGCCAACACTGGTAGACCTGGGAATGCATCAGAATTGTACACCTTCCCAATAGACGCACAGGGTGAAGAAATATCTTTATTCCTCCTCTTTGCTCCCTCATTGTAAGTGTGCTGCAGTTTGCAGCACACTTAAAAAGAGGAAATGCCTCTAAGGATTATTTTTGTGCAGGAAGTTGCCCATTCCTGCACAAAAGGAATGCTGCCTGCAACTCAGGCACCCTAGTAACACCGCTCTGGTAGACAGCAGGAATGTGCCATATCTTGATAGATATGGTGCATTCCTGCCCTCTCCCTCTCACACAAAGCACAGCAGCAAGTTGCATTGCTGCATTGAGTTGCATGACATAATGATAAAGCTACCCCCCGTATGTACAGCTACTCCGAAAGTTGGTGTAAAGTGAGCTTTGCTTGCTTTCAAATGGAGGGGCTGATTCTACAACAAACCTGAATGTCAGGAGTCATTCCTCCCTAAGGCAGTCCATGCACACAAAGAAAGGAACCACCCCTCGTAACAGGAGCGAAGCACACAGTCAGGTAGCAAGGGGCTGGTGATCAGATCCTGGACACGTGGAAGTTAGTGTCATTTGTGAGGCATCAACTAAGGCCTTTAAGCGTGGGCACTGTAACATCAAGTGTAACTACAAATGGAGCGCTTCAAACAACCCTCCCCATGTTGGCATTGTCATCAGTACGCATGGCCTGACCGCATCAGAGACTGGCTTGTCTACCTTCACTGTATGTGAGAACATTTTATTTGAAGTTCCTGAGGACCTCTGTGGGTGAGTGGTGTTTTCAGGACATCTAGTGAATTGAGTGTACTCCTGACTGGTTGGCTGCCTTATTTCCCCAGCACTGCCCTTTCATCTTGTGCTTGGATCTACTACCCCTACAACTGAGTTAGCCTTGATGTTGTACCCCCTCAGTCCTCTGCCTCCCCCCTTTCCTGTCACCACAGCCAGAACACACCTGTTGTATTTTGTTCTCTGGAGGAAAACTGTCTCTCGGAGGAGACTGGTTTCCTGGCAATATTGAATATTATTGCTCTCACCGCAGCTCTGCTGACAGTGATTCAATGCCTTCTACACATACAAGATCTCCTTTCTGCTGCTAATTTCCTCTCTGCCTCCTGCCAGACTGCCCTTCCATCATATGCCCGCGTGCCCTGTGCCTAATCTATGTTCTTCGTACTGCATCTTTTTTTAGCCCTTTGCCTTTGTCAAAAGTATTGCAGCAACTGCAGTTCTCAGCGGCTCTATTCAGCGGGAACCACATACCTGTTAACAGCAACCAGGATGCCAGAGGTACCTCTTGGCACCATAATGAAGAAAATATCTGCCGTTTGCGTCAAGGTGGGCACGTACTACACTACTGTGGATGAGATGTCATTGGAATGCAAATCCTCCTCATAAAAGAGCATGACAGGAAGTTGGAGGACCTTCACCATCAAGCCTAGAAGGCTAACGCCACATTCCACCCCTTCATTGGGATTATTCCCCCAAGAATGGACTCCTGGATATCGCAGTCATGCCTGTAACAATTGATGGGAAAACATAAAAATTCACTAAGCCCAATTAACTGTCTGACTTTCTGAACTCTATTGGGCTGGTGATGTTCTGAGAACATGGAGGGGGGCCGTCCTGAATGCTGCTACCTTCCGTCCTCAGGTGACAGCCTGCATCATACCATCAGTCCGAGAAGGCCTTAACACAGTGCTGAAATCCCACATTCAGGACATGGACAAATATCAACCCTTTGAACGACTGCTCGTAGGGGGTCTGTGGACCTCGCCCCAGCCTACATTCTGAACTTTTTTTTATATATTCTTTGCTTAGAATCAATGAGATATTTGGGTTTATGGGGCATTATGGGCTCTACCACACTGGTCTCCTGACCTTGCACACCTTCTTTAGTTACCCTAGTTTCTGATCTGGATGTGGGACTCCAGACTGCACGTTTGTCCTCTGTTCTATTCTCACTTGCTTTCCCACCGGCTGTTCTCTTTTGTGCACTGATGCTATGCGTCTTCTGCCTGCTGTGTACCACTGTCTTTACTGTAGGTTGCCATATGAGCTATGATTTGCATGCTCTATCCTTTCTCATCCCCACTTCCCACAGGTACTTGTTGAACTGTCACCCAATACATATGTGTGCACACTTCACTGGGCTCCAGCGGCTTTCTGGTTGGTTGGAACAGGGGTCTGTTGGTGACGGTATTGGCTGAATGGCAGGCTCATGTGGCTCCCGCACTGGTACACATGGATCAAAATGGCTTTGTGCCAGCTCGCAGTACCTCTCTTAACCTGAGCTGTTTCTTCCGTATAGCCGCATACTCCACATGTCCAAGGGCAGGCTGCCTTGTGCTTGATCTTGAGAAAGCTTTCGCCTCCCTTGAGTGGAACTACATGTTCGCCGCTCTTGAGAGGTACAAGTTAGGCCCTGCCTTCTTACAATGACTCCGCCTGCTTTACACAAACCCAGTGGTAAGGGTGAAGGAGGTGATTCCAGTGTGATGGAGGACAAGGCAAGGCTGCCCATTGTCCCCCCTTCTCTTCGCACTTGCAATGGAACCGCTAGCGGACTTGATACGGATGCAAACACAGGGGAGCATACAGGAGACGGCCTGCATGAGGTATCGCTATATGCGGATGACCTAGTAATTTACCTTCATGATATCACCGACGTACCTGACAATCTGGCCCAAATCTTGCGGGAATTTGCGGCTATTACCGGACTAAAGGTAAACATTGGCAAGTCCAAACTTTACGCCTTTAACGCAGGTGTCCCTGACCCAGGCCTCAATGGGGTGAGGGTGCAATGGATCGCAGATACTTTACGATATCTTGGAATCCAAATATATCGCCATCCTAAAGATCTTTTTGAGGGCAAGCTAGGTAAGACGCTAACGGCCACCAAATCCCAGATACAGTTCTGGCGCACGCCTCCTCGTGTGGTGACAGGCAGGGTGGCGTTAGTGGAAATAGTGGCCTTACCAAGATTTTTGTACTATTGCCGGTCTCCTGCTTTACTACACTGGAGAAGTTGGTCAGGGACTTCATTTGGGGCTCCAATAGACACAGAGTGTTGATTAAAAAACTATATCTGCCCACTGACCACGGGGGTGTGGCAGCACCATGTCTAGAACACTGCTTCTTGGCAGCACAACTTCAATGGGCGGCCAGATGGATGGCAGGTCGTCAATGCGAAGACACTGCGACCACGTTGCCGCCGCTCATGCGGTCGCAAAGTCTCCAGCTTTTTCATCCAGGTGCGTGTACCCAGCCTCCTGAGTCTCTATGGCTGAGCGTAGCGCATAAATGTTGCGAATGTTCTGCGAATTTCGGCATTTGCGAATGCGAATTTGCTTCATACATATGACCCAGAGCTGCTGTAAGTGACCTAAAGATATACGATGCTAACCATATAACACTGCTTATTGTTGTTACTGTCGTACTAAAATCAAAAACAATAACATGATTTGTATAATAAAAAAATAAGAGTGCAATCATTTTTTTGCAGGTTAATAAATGCTTGCCTATTTATTTAACATTTTTTTCTGAATATTATTGCTCAGGAACTAAACAGCAGTGTGTGCTGCTGTTCACCAGGGGGGCTGCATGTAAACGTCAAGAGGGCCGCACTTTGGGGGATATTCTCAAGAACGTGTCATAATTACCGCAAATTGAGCTTAACGCAACTCTTCACATCGCAGTCTATTGCGGGAAAAGAACGCCGTGTTAACTAAATATTCACAACATGGAGGCGCCATGCTATAGGCCCACAACAACACGTCAAATGTCTGCCATAAAGTTAACGCGACACCGCAAAAATGCAAAACACTAAGGCAAAATAAGTTGCGATGAGGCCAATCGCGATACAAAAAGCAGCGAAAACCAGTGACAGGCATGCAAATCCCTCACGTCATGTGGGAAAATGCACTATAAAAGCAACAAAAAGAACACACCAAAAAGAATTCCAAAGTGCCTAGCAACATGGATGCACATGGACCGAGTGCACAGGTCAACGCGAAGCCCCACAGACCACCAGCAGGGAACAACGAGGTTGGGGAAGGCCAAGGAGAAGAGGGAGAGGAAGACGGGCTGCAGTCCGCCGGAAAACCAGATCAGCGTCACGTGACAGAACACTACTATCAACTGACCCACAATTAGACTAACGTGAATGCAGTCAGAGTGTTGAGGAGGTCAATGGAGGAGTCCAAGAGGTGCTGGCATGATGTAAAAATCTAAACCAAGCACAAACCCGCTGCCAATAGGAAGGCAGCAACGGCGGCAGGAGGTGGGAGTTCATTGCCACAGAAGGAGCTGGAGGACACGGAGGCCACATTCATCAGTGTGGAGATGGTGCAAGGAGTTGGGAGTCCGGACACAGCCTGAGAGGACCTTACACAACAACAACACGGTGAGTAAAAAACAGGGCCTGGGGGCACGGGGAGTTGGGCAGAATGGCACACATGAACAATGATGTGTAGCACACTGCACACCCACAATGACCCAGGATCATGTCCCTGATCCCCGTGGCACACTGCAGCACACACACATAGCAATAACAGCACATCCGGCGAAAATTATGTACAAGTGCAACACCGACACTGCAGAACAGAGGACACAACTGGGTCCGCACATGCGCAGAAACAGGCCAACTACATCTAACAGAGCAGGAAACTGTGAGATGGAAATGTACACATACAACCTCACATCCGTCTTGTAGTCCAAATGTCCACTATCCCGCATCGAAATCCTGCACCTTCCAAACAGTCACAATGTACATTGTCATACAATCTGCATGTAAACAAGAACATTGCGCCAACATTCATGTCAACACAATGTAAACATGCATCTCTCCTTCACATTGCAGAGGGACAAACAACACCTCCAGCAGAGCAGGCAACTCATCAGTGATGCTGTAGAGGACCACCACGTATAACATCTGATCGACATCCCAGGCAACCCACCACCAGGGCCAGGGCAGCAAAGCTACATAGAGGAAAACCCAGCCCCTGCACAGACCACACAGCAGCAAGCACCCGCCAGCACGGCTGGCCCCCAAAACTTTACCGAGCCACACATGGCATTCCAATGCCAGGTGTCAGAATGCCAAAAGGGGATGGTCGAACAGGTGCAGGTGGGGTCCGAACCTATGGAATGAACTAGATCACATACGTGGGTCCATAATTCCCTTCAGAGACCACGCGCGAAATCTGACATTAGGAGCTGGTGCGTCGCGTGACCCGGTACAACATGGGGACATTTTGAGTGATATTTGGATCATTTTGGAGTGTTGCATATCATAGCACACATGCACCTAATCTAGGTGAATATCAAAGAAAATTATAGCAGAAACACAGTGTTAAAACTCTGGAACCTACATTGTGTTTATTTCGCGTTCCTCCATTCGTGTAATTGTTTGATGTACTGGATATCGTCCATATCAAGTCTACACCTTTGTTCATTCGCTTTGGAAAACCGGTACTCTCACAGGGTACTTGATTATTTGCCCTGAAGAAGCCCTAAATGGGTGAAAGGCGTTGGCTGTCTCTTTGACCATCTTGTTTCAAGAATTTTGGCTGCTTCTGTTGACATCTTGTACCATAAGGATATATTAAAAAGATTTTTTTTCATATCATTGAAGGACATGTGTCTCATTTTGGTGCACTGAAGCACTGTACAATTACTTCATTGCTGCCTCTCTATTTTTGCTTGGTGTTTGACCTTCAGAGACCACCTACACCCCACAAAGGAGACCCAACGTTAACGCTTACGGGAGGGACATGAAAAGCTACATTTCCGTGAGCTTCCCCACTGGCTGGAGTGACATGGTTGCATCCACTTTCCACTACACTCCAAACACCAGCAGTGTATGTCGACATGGATATGTGTGTGGTCTGCATACTGAAGTTTGGCCATCACATTCACGCCACACTTGCCATTGTGTACATTCTCATTAATCGGTCACTTGCCTCCTTTACACATGCCAGGTCCCCACCTCTTCCCACCATCTGCTATCGTGTGGGTGAGGTGCCATGCCGTTGATGACTTATGTGCATGGCTGGCCCAGGTTCCCACAGTAAGTTGTGCTGTCGTGTCTGGTGGGTGGGCATGTTGTTTGGCATGTTGTATGTGAGTTTGTAACATGTGCATTTCCAGTGTTGTGAGTTGCATGATTGTGGAGTTGAGGTGATGATTCTGTTTATTTGGTACTTGCCAATGAGCAGTGCATTTTCATAGGTGCCATCCTGGTAGCGCTAGTTGATGATGGACTCTTGGCGGATATTGAAATCATGCACACTGCCTGGGTGGTTGGCGTCGGCGTTGGTGAAGATTTCCTGGTGGTCCACTATTGCCTGCACATTGATGGAATACGTGCACTTTCTGTTGCGGTTATTGTGTGCAGTGTTACCAGGGGGCACAAGTGGGACACATGTGCAGTCAATGGCCCACTAATACGTGCAGAAAGCCAGCTATGGCATAGACGCCTAGCTTGGTCTCCAGCTGTTCCTGCACAGTGTGCGAGAAGTATAGATGGTGGGGTACCAAGACGATGATGTCATCCATGACCGTTGTGATGAACTTGGATTGGGTTGGCTGTGTGACTCCTCTGCCTCAGGCGGTTGTTGGTTGGAGGGTACCTGAAGCCAACACGTGGTGGATGGCCAGCACCTTTGTCTGAGGTGGGATGTTGGTTGTCCGTTGTGTTGGTACCGTCAGCCTGTGGGTAATGGTGGTCAGGATGTGGAGGATGGTTGTCCCTTTGAGCCTGTAGTGGGCAATTACATTCTCCGGTGTTGGATCTGTGAGGTTGGTGCATTTTCAGAAGGTCGCTGTCTTTATCTGCGCTGCTTAGGTAGGGATCCGGGGAGGTGGGTGAGGCCCCGGGGTGGTGGCGGTGGGTCTTGTGGCCCTCTTGGGTGTCCAGCCCGCATGATCAGTGGCTGCATGGCATCTGTTGCCCTTCAGGTGTGGCTTTGGGCTGGGCTCCCTTTTCTTGTGCAGGCTGTCATCCGACTTTACACCAGGTCAGAGCAGGTGTTAATTTCCTGCTGCTAACGCGCCGTATCGCCTGTTTTGTGATCTTTTCACAGATCTGGCTGGTCGTTGTGAATGTTGCGGAGTGGTGTTGTCACAGCTTTTTGCATGGGAACGCCTACTCTGCATCTCATTAGCGATAGTTGCGGGGTCATCTGTGGTGATGTTTTTTGCGGCTGCTATCGCAGGTAAACTGGTAATATGGGCTGTAAGCACCAGCTTGTGAATGGGGAGATACATTTATTGCCACTTTGGCTGCAATAAAGTGCTGATAACTCAGCGATAAATCCTTGAGAATATGAGCATCAAGGCTTATAGCATATCACATCAAAGCAGAGGCATAACACAGGCCATCCACAGCAACCCCGCGGTGCAGGGTGGCTCCTATGCTCCAGGGAGTCCCCTTAGCACAGTATTCCGACAGAGAGCTCCAGTAGGGGTTCACTCCATGTACCTTCTAGGGACACCCCCTCAACTTTTGTTACACCACTTCATCAAAGACGCCATTGATGGCTTCAATGACAAGACCAATCATGACATTCTAAATAACAGACATACATACAATGTCATTTAGGCAAATTAAGACAACTATGAAACCTCAGAGTATAATCTCTGCATATGATCCTGACATTGAAATAATATGTAGTCTATTCGAACATGGGTGACAGCAGGGTTCCCACTGCATGCACACTGACAGCAGAAGTTTCAGCTGCAGAGGCACTTCTACTATTGTAAGCATGTATGTATGTCTATGCTATTCCTATAGCGCAAACATAGACAAAAGTACTATACTTGGGCAAAGAACCAAGTAGTAGAAGAGGTAGCTTGGTTGTGGTTTGTTTATATTCTGCAATGTAATGTTCTTTAAAGGAAGCAAAAGTACACTCTAACTCCTATTGAGATGTCCATGTCCATAATTAGCTACTGGAGCATAACCATAGAATTCCAATCAACCTGAAAGGGAAGTAGTCATTACAATAATGAGTAACTATTGAGAAGAATAACTACATTTACCTGGGATAAAGCACTACTGCTCAAACAAAGAGTGCAAAAGAGAGTTCAATAGGTTATTGAAAGCATTCACAAAGAATGCTAAGGAACAAATACTCGGCCGTGAGCGTAATGGCAATCTGTGAAGCTCATTCTATATACTCCCCATGGTGCTGCACGACAAAGCATACGTGGGTATTAGCATCTAGAACGGGGGATCTAATCCTTGGTTGTATATGTGCATTTATTAATAACAAAAGCTCGATTTAAAAACAGAAATGTGGCGTAGTGTGACATTCATAGAACTGTGCTATGTGTAATATGAAAAAAATTGATTTATGTATTTCACTCAACAACAAAACGTTTGCTAGCGATTTCATATTTTAAGCTCTCCTTTTGGTTTTGTTACTCGAAGATGGTGACAGCATTAGGCATCGTATGGCAGTCCTTATTCCCTGTGGTTTCCAGAACAGTTCCAGTTAACGTCCACTCATTCCTTTACTAAAGTGAAAAATCACAAATCTGTCGCTGTCTTTTTACATTACATGCACATCCTCACCAGCCTCAGAGTGTAGAGTTGTGCTGGCTGAATTCAAAAGCAGCATATGGGCATGCATTGCTTAATTTGAGCAGGTGGTTGCAGGAGGTATCCGCTGGCACAACTTTTTCATCATCAGACTTTGGCCCAGAGCAAGAGAGAGAAAACACACAAGGGGATAAGAAGGAGGAAGAGAAAGATGAAAACAGTGACAAAGGAAGTAGGCAGGGATAAAAAAGAACCTGCATCAGGTAGATAAAGATGCAGGGAGTGTCTGGTTGTGGATTAAAGAGGCATGAGATTGAATCAAGGCTACGCAACCTTTGCATTTGGTACATTGGCATTCAATATCACCAGAAGCACGCTTCAGAACAAAACTTTGTGCTTAACACTTATTCTTTTACAAATGACACACTGTGGGTACGGATGGAGGACTTGCCTTAGGGTGGGGGAACCACGGCAACCACGGCTGGATTGGTCTGGCTGAGTGAAGGGTGAGGAAAGTTGCTGTCTGCTGTAGGTGGCAATCTTTTGACAATTTCAGGCTATTAACCATAGCAAGCAGAGATGAATTCAGAAACCTATTTCTACAGGTAATGGTGGAGGATTCTATGGCTAACTTACATACTGTTAGAAGTATTACCTTTCAAGCCATTTATATTATTATATTATAACTTATATACTCTGCTATAAATAAAATGCTTGTTGATTTATGATTGCTATCGATGTTTAGGTAAAAAAACACCCAAAAAATAAAAGCAAAGACAACACTGCAAGCTCCCAGAGCAGCACCGATCTGCTATGCAGATTAAATGTTGTGGCCCTGACTCGTAAAGTTGCTAAGCATGGCAGAAACTGTTCAACTTGAAGTGGGTTATGGCCGTCTGCCGAGTTGTTTGAGACCTAAGAAGCCAAGTGTGATACGGTCCCTACAAATTAGGTAGGACTGTGTACTTGGACAGCATAAACATCAGAATATGGGGACTCAGTACATATCATCAGAATATATTGGCCCAATATATATATATATATATATATATATATATATATATATATATATATATATATATATATATATATATATATATATATATATATATATATATATATATATATATATATATATATGACGGGTAATTTCAATTAAGAAATAAGAGACCAGAGGGGGTGTCAAGGGAACAGCAGGTTTTAATGAGTTGCTGTCAGTGGCGGTAGATGCATTTCGGCGGTAAAAGCCTTCCTCAGTACCCTGCACTGCAGTTCTTCGCAAATGATGCTCAATCCTGTTAAAAATGTTCATCTGCTTCTGTGTACTCCTCCCCTTATGTAGTCTACACACCTGGGCAGTTCATTTGAAGTCCCGAGAAATACCGTTCCCAGCATGCACAGTCTCGGCGATACCGGGTAGGTGGCGTGGGCGAGCAGGTCCAAGACCGTAGGTCTGAGCAGACTCCAGGTGAGGGGAAACAACCCCATTGCAGCTCCTCAAAGATCACGAGCGTGCCCCTGGGCCCCCTCCAAACAAGCTGCCAGCCGTTTCTCACCAGAGTCAATCCAGGTAGGAGCTGCCGAATGCGAGGCGTGACGCTCAATGGAGGTGAAATACCCCCGTCTTCCTGTTTCCATCCGAGAGTCCGGGCGGTCTCCGATTTTATTGATTCCTCAATTGTGTGTAGCGCTGGAACAGCGAAATTGCCAGGATTGAATCGGGACTCTAATAATATAATATATGTGAGCTCGCTCACATTGCCCCATCCAACCCCATAGCCGTACCAGGGTACCAGATGGTATCTGCAGCCTCGAGCATAACCACTTTTATTCCCCCACGGAAATTGTGGAAACAGGTATATCCTTTAGTTGTTACTATTGCATGCGCAAGGGAGGCATAAGAAAGATGCGCATCTGGCTTTTCATATAATTATTGAAGCAATCGTATTCTAGTATAGAAAGTGTGATCTGCAATTATTAATAGGATGGAACAAAGCATTGTAGCCAGCATTACAAGAATGGTGAAAAAGAAAAACAATTTAACGATTATAACCGTACTATGTGATTATATAAGTATACCCTATCTGATACATCTGATACTGCCTATACTATCGAGAGCATAGTGGGAGTACACTCTACCAGATCCTTTAGGACAGCATAAGCCCCCATACCTGTGTATGATGTACCAGGAAGCCTGTTTGGATGGAACAGGCTATCATACTTTTCAGGATGAAAGTCAGAATCAGCAGGGCTGCATCTCAGTCACAGCACACAGTGTTCCAGGATAATCCCAGCAGAAGTGATCATCTGGCGATGTAGCCCAGATGCAGTTTATATAATAAAAGCATGGTTCCAGTTGCACAGGGCAACCAAATTCAAAAACATTGCATTCTATGTACCTAGCCTTGGGCAGAGTGTACAGATAAAATGAAAATGATGCTTACTAAGAAATGTGCTGCATGTAAAATAGTTTCTGAGTACATTATTGTATAAGTGTAAAACAAGTAAAAAGTCACCGTTAGAATAAAATGTTAAGTTAAAACGTGTAGCTAAAATGGAGACTGAGCCCGGGCCCTGTTGAACCTTAAAGCAAAGTGAAATGTATGATAACTCGCAACTACTTCACCTTCGATAACGGCAACGCCTACAAACACAAAAGGAACATGTAATATATTAATCTGTTTATGTCACAGTTTGTGAATTTGATGGCATCCTGCACGAAAAAGCGTAATGTAATATATGACTATCTTTGTGACAGAACAGGGGAAGGAGTTCCTCAGTATCGGCAGCTTCAGTTACTGCGCCATATTCACACAATAAAACTCAAAGTGCCAAAAATAGCTTCCACCTCTATAGTGTATATTTTGTAGACATCACTGGAGAGGCTTCCACTGACAGTCATCATCCATCCTTAACTGCGGTTATGTGCCTCATTTAGGAGAGGCAGACTAGGGGCGGAGCTTCAAATTGGTGGGTTTTACTCCCCCGTTTGAGTTGGGGCACCGCTGGATGTGCACCACCAGTGGAGCCACCTCAGGCTCTGCCATCAATCATTGGTGGCTTCTAGACGCTACAGGACCACTTCCTTAAGTCCAATCAAGAGATCCGTGCTGTCCATCCTCCCATTGCAGACTTTTCCTGACTGCATCCCTGCACATGACACCCATTGGTGTTTTATGTTCCTCAAACAAACCTCCATTTGGGGACTTTTTCAGAAAAATAAAAACGACTGTATGTCTAGAATTCGTTTGTCAGAATTTATTTATGATGACAGTACTTCCATTGTGTCATGAGGTGCAATTTCATCAGAAATGAATCACAAGAGTAGAAATTCTTATTAAATAAGGCAGGCTGTCAGCCCTAAGGTGTGCGGAGGTGGGACCTCTGCTGTCCCTCCAGCCTCACCAGGCCACTTGTCAGAATCTAAGCCACCTCCCTGAACACTGATCTTTTCTTGGGAGCCACATTTGATTATCCTGTTGCTGTGGTCTGATTTCTGTCTGCACCAGTCCAAGGTCTTTGTCTTTAAGATGTTCCCGCCCATAGGAAATTTCAGGCAGGATTGAACTTCTACTTAATTCCATTACTTTAGCTCTTTCTGGCATTGGGCACTTTCTTGGAGTGATGGAATGCTGCCGAGCACAGTCCCTAACTAGCTCATCCCAACTCAAACTCGTTCACATACAACATGTGCAGCCTGCACTTTGAGGCCTATATTTCTGGTCCCCTTTAACGTCACTAACAGTGAACCCCCCCAGACCAGAAATTACAGTTGTTATGCAGACAAATGATGGACAGAGTGCTGAAAAAATCATAGAGGAACCCCCAGTCAAAACATCTGGGTTAAATCCATTGTTCTTTTGCTCACCATGGATTTAACCCAGATTTGTGACTGGGCATGAGTGCTTGAAAAGTTTCAGCACTCTGTCCATCATCTTGTTGTGTTTCCTATGTTTGGCCTGAGTGACCAAGGGTATGACCAGACGTGGGTCCCTGCTTGCTGCGTCACTGGATTCAAGCTAGCCTGGCAGAAGATGGGGTGAAACCCGGAAACCGGCCCCAGGATACTCATTTCTGTTCCCGGCAGGACATGGCCCGGCAGTTTGGGCTGGACTATTCCCATGAGAGCCAGGGTCAAGACTGATTTGCATATGGCTGGGTCCAAACTGGGGTGGCATAGTGAGCAAATTAACGATGGATTAAATCCAGATCTGTGACTTGGGGTGAGCGGTTAAAAAGTTTCAGCACTCCGTCCATCATCTTGTTGTGTTTCTCAAAAATTACATTTGACCTCGCAGGTCCATTGCTGTCCTATCACTATCCCTTGCACTCTCAAGTCTCTGACACAACAAGGGCAGAGTACATCCTCATTAAGTTTTAAAAAGTTTCAGCACTCCGTCCATCATCTTGTTGTGTTTCTCAAAAATTACATTTGACCTCGCAGGTCCATTGCTGTCCTATCACTATCCCTTGCACTCTCAAGTCTCTGACACAACAAGGGCAGAGTACATCCTCATTAAGGAAATATTTTCTTGTTCCCATACATATTCTATCACCACCACTAGCCTTACCACTACAGGAATCTCACTGTAATCTACCAGTATATCTCACTTAAACCCCCTGCTGTTTTTATTTTTTTTAATATGGGTTGCTGTATTGGACATTTTTAACTCTGTACACAAACTCCTCGCCTACTCTTTATTGGATACCTACCAGTTTATTTTACCAGTAACTGCGATGTGAAAATGCAATTGGCACACCAAAGTCTTCTTGTTTTTTTTTAAACAAATGTTATTGGTTTTTGCATTTGGTACAGTATTAAGCACATGTGTTAAGCCGTACTGTAGTACAATCTGTTAGACAATTTGCAGTATCTTGCATAATACAAAGGTGAGTATTCGATCCGTGCATTATCAATTCTAGTGCATCTGATAGTTAACCTATCTGCAAGATCTAGACTAGTTATTCTGGCCTCTCATAATGATCATAGAACCTGAAGCAGTAATATTACAACTCAAGTAGGCTAGAACATTAAAAACAAAACAACTCCTCCTCCCCCCTTAGCTAACAAACGGTGCAGTCTTAACAACACCCAGTTGTACAATGGATTGCAGGTAGACTTCTGCTTGTCTCTCATGTATAAGCATATTAATGGGGTAAGCATAAATTCTATATGTCAGGAATGACTCTTTTTCTCCCCCCCTTTTTCCCCTTTTCTGTGTGTTTCTCCTTCCATCCTTTATTGAGTGTTTTCCGTCATTGTACACATGTCTCGTGCCAGCACTAGTATGCAAGTATATCTTGAGGTATGTTATCGACTTGCCTGTAGTGTTCGTCTATATCCAGAGCTTTGAACGAATCCATTAGCACATCCCAGGACATGGCAATTGGTATTTTACATAACCCCCGTCGTTCCTCTGTTCGTATTGCCATTAAATCAATGGGGTATCACCCACAGAATCAAAGGACCTGGGTAAAAAATAGTATGAAAAACGGTGGTCCTTGACTATTAAGTCAAACAAAATTTACATGAATATCATTTCTGATTTGATAATGCGATTAAATCTGCATACATTGATTCAAGCAAGGTAAGGGAGATATATTCAAGTAGACAATAAATTCGTGCACATTGAATGCAAGGAAAAAACAGTACCCACAAATAATACGTTCAGCCTATAAAAAGAAAGAGAAGATTATAGCCACACTCTGGGTACTTGTATTACCAAAATTTACACATTTATTTACAATCTCATAAAACAATTATGATCATAGCCGGCGCAAAGGACTATCAAATTGTAGTCAGAGGAAAGGAAAGGGGTGCTCAAGTGATTTGGAGGAAGAAAAAGGGAGAGGATAGCAATTATACTGTACAATTATAATATTTACATAAACCTAAGCGGAGAACCTTCCGCTATCATATGGGCCTGTCCACAACAATTGGGGAAGGAAAGAAATAATTGGTACAGGCACACAATTTATAAAGCGTCGACGTTTCGACCCTGGTGCTTCTGGGGTGTTTTATGACCTCGGCTGCGGGTCTTCTTCAGGACAGGGGCAAGGGTTGGGATGGAAGGGTGGGGAACTTGGCCGTGATCCAATCAGTGGTCTGGATCGAACACCTAAAGTACAAGAATGAGGTAGGTGTTAGAGACTATCTATGGATTAGTTTACAAGAGTGTGGTTCAATGTAGGCTACTGGGTACATTACCAATGAAGCTGGTCAGGTTGGACCTCCATCCGAGCTTCCAGGGGGTAGGTCACCTATTAGGTAAAGAAAAAGTGGAACTAGGTCAGTGCCCGTCTCCCAAGGGCAACTAACTCCAAGTGTCCAGTGTACTCATAGTTCGCCATGGGTCTAGACTCACCTAATATCTCGATGGTGATCTGGTATGAACTCAGATGGATATTCTGCCTGATCATTTAAGCATGACCTGTGAGGTATGGAGAAATTAATCAAATGCCTCATCTAGGTGTCGATTTCTAGATCTATTGGTAAGTACAAGGAGGGACTTACCACTGGTGGTGAATAGAAAGAATGTCCTACCGGTGCCCCCGTGGGCACTCCGGTGGTGGTGTGTGGTACCAACGTTGCCTCTATAATTAAATTCAGAGGTTGGATATAGAGACTAGGTTCTCTCTTCAATTTCCGTTGGAGAGTTGGATACCCAAGTTACCTAATACGAGAAAAACAACAGAGAGGTATAGTAAAACACTTCATCTGTTCATCTAGGTGATTTGTTAGTAGAACGTTCAGGTTCGAATTAATTAACGTTCGACCAAAGGACGATTGAGGTTACCATATTGTTACCTTGTTTGAAAAGAATTGAAGTGCTGAATAACGGCTGAATAACGCGAGCAACTTCTACCGTCATCTACTCAGATCGGAGAACAGCGTCCTTACTCGGTTGTTACTTCCGTGTTAGAGCTAGCATCACGTGTACTCCTATTAGCCAATAGGAGGGGATTAGTCCGCTAGTGGACATTGAGAAAGGACTATTAGCTTTGGTCCATCATGAGGATCAACAAGGGACTCATCATTGTGGCTGCATGTTAAGTAATTGGCGCGCATCATGCGGAATGAAAGGAATTGGGGCATGCCGATGGAAAACCGTATTAGTTATCACGGTATATGGAGTATGCCTGTAAGTCAGTTGGATCATATTGGAGTCAATTATTAATTCCGAAACACTAGTGGACATTGGGGATGGACTATGTAAATTGAGTACATCTTAGGGATCAACAAAGGACTCATCATCACAGCTGCATTGAAATGGATTCCCCGCATCATACGGAATGAAAGGATTAGGACATGCCGATTTTGTAGTCACAGTATATGGAGCATGCCTATAAATCAATTGGATCATATTGAAGTCAATTATTAATTTCGATGGTTAACACATCATTTTGAAACCTCAATTGTTCACAAATACAATTGCAAAAAGTCGTACAGTCGGGTGATTTTGGAGTCACCTATTACTCTCAATGGTGAACACATTCAATGCTAACCGATATAATTGCACGTGTTGGTATAGTATACAATATAGTAACACAAAGTCGTACAGTAATTACATTTCAATACAATACACAATACAGGGGTTACATATACTGGACATTGTGATGTACAATATTACTACAAGTAAAGTTATGTTCTGTAGGGTGGAACTAGTCGTTTGTCCTTCACAGTTGCCTAGTTATAACTACCTTCGAAAAGACAAGATAGCTGGTCTTTGAGTGTGACCGGCAGAGTGATAGGTTGATAAAGTTTCAGCCATTCCGAATTGACACCATTTGTCTAAGGACCTCTTCACGATCGTTTAGGCCACGATTTACAGTGTCAAATAAGTGCATCCAGCGACTTTCACGGGTGCTTAGGAGTTTAGCATAGTTGCCACCTCGGGGATTTTTGATAACCTTCTCTATTATCCACCATGTGAGACTTTCAGGTTGGTGGTTGAATTTCAAAAAATGATCCACTAATGGGGCCCCTTGTACCTTGCAGCGTATCTTGCTGCAATGTTGTAGAATACGGGTCTTAGTCTTTTGGGTAGTTTGGCCAATGTACATGAAGCCACATGGGCACATTATAGCATAAATGGCCCCCATCGTATTGCAATTCGTATGTTGTTGCATCGTATGGGTGTAGTTATTGTAGGTGCATGTTTTCAATTCCGATACCATTGTGCAGGCCTTGCAGCTACCACATTTAAAGTGGCCCAGTACAGGGGGAATGTTCCATAGTGATGTTTGACTTTTGATCTTCTGTTGGTTGAACATAGAGTGTACTACAAAGTCTTTTACACTCTTACCTTTACGGAAGGCGTGCATTGGAGGTTCAGTTATACCTATCTCTTCCGCTATGAGATGCCAGTGTGCATTGATGGATTGTTTGATCTCTGTGCTTCGTGTATTAAAAGTGGTGACACATATGAGTCTGTTTTCCGTAGGGTCTGATTTTTGTTTGGGTTCTAGCAAGGACTCTCTATTGCTGAACCATGCCCTTTTGCGAGCCTTCTTAACCAGGCTTCTAGGGTATCCTCGTTCTATAAGTCTTTTAATTAGAACATCGGATTCCTTAAAGTAGTCCACTTTCTTGGTGCAGTTACGTCGCAACCTCAGGAATTGACCATACGGTAGGTTATCCCTGAGGTTGCGAGGGTGATGGCTAGAATATCTGAGAAGTGTGTTCTTTTCGGTTGGTTTTCTGAAAAGTGTGGTATATAAAACACCGTTATCTTGTTTGATTGTCAAATCTAGAAAGTTTATAGAATTGTTACTACTTTCAATTGAGAATTGTATGTTATCATCCCTTTCATTTAGCCAAGTGTGGAAAGTCATTAACTCCTCTAATGTGCCCCTCCAAATGAGGAGCACGTCATCGATGTATCGACGCCATTCTACAATTTTGATTCTATGGGGGTTGATGTCATGTAGGATCCATTTATGCTCAAACTCATCCATAAAAATAATGGCCAGGTTGGGAGCAAAGCTTGCTCCCATAGCCACACCGCTCGTTTGTTCATAGAAGTGTCCATCAAAAGTGAAATAATTTCTTTTCATTGCTACTTCCAGGAGTGATAAGATGAAATTGGTCGGGACCCTGTGTGGACGTGGTCTACTATCTAAGGCTTTCTCAATAGCATACAATGCTGCGTGTTGAGGAATGCTAGTATATAGGGACGAGATGTCCATGGTTACCAGCAATTCCTGTGTAGGATCGAATATGCTTCCATCTATGAGTTGGATTACCTGCATGGTGTCTCGTAAGTAGCAAGTTGTAGTTTCCGCAATGGGCTTTAGAAAGATGTCAATAAACTTGCATAACGGTTCCAAAATCGAACCACATCCTGAGATGATCGGCCTCCCAGGTGGTGAGGCCAGGCCTTTATGTATCTTAGGTACAGTGTATATTGTTGGGACTCGGGGGTGGGCATTATTTAAGTATTCGCATTCTGATTTAGTGATTATGCCATCCTGGTGTGCTCTATCCGTTAGTCCTCTGATTTGTGTGGCTAAGTCATTAGTAGGGTCCTTTGGTAGTTTCCTGTAGTTGGCCAAATCAGAGGACTAACGGATAGAGCACACCAGATACACCAGATACCTAAGATACATAAAGGCCTGGCCTCACCACCTGGGAGGCCGATCATCTCAGGATGTGGTTCGATTTTGGAACCGTTATGCAAGTTTATTGACATCTTTCTAAAGTCCATTGCGGAAACTACAACTTGCTACTTACGAGACACCATGCAAGTAATCCAACTCATAGATGGAAGCATATTCGATCCTACACAGGAATTGCTGGTAACCATGGACATCTCGTCCCTATATATATAGCATCGGATGCTATTGAGAAAGCCTTAGATAGTAGACCACGTCCACACAGGGTCCCGACCAATTTCATCTTATCACTCCTGGAAGTAGCAATGAAAAGAAATTATTTCACTTTTGATGGACACTTCTATGAACAAACGAGTGGTGTGGCTATGGGAGCAAGCTTTGCTCCCAACCTGGCATTATTTTTATGGATGAGTTTGAGCATAAATGGATCCTACATGACATCAACCCCCATAGAATCAAAATTGTAGAATGGCGTCGATACATCGATGACGTGCTCCTCATTTGGAGGGGCACATTAGAGGAGTTAATGACCTTCCACGCTTGGCTAAATGAAAGGGATGATAACATACAATTCTCAATTGAAAGTAGTAACAATTCTATAAACTTTCTAGATCTGACAATCAAACAAGATAACGGTGTTTTATATACCACACTTTTCAGAAAACCAACCGAAAAGAACACACTTCTCAGATATTCTAGCCATCACCCTCGCAACCTCAGGGATAACCTACCATATGGTCAATTCCTGAGGTTGCGACGTAACTGCACCAAGAAAGTGGACTACTTTAAGGAATTCGATGTTCTAATTAAAATACTTATATAACGAGGATACCCTAGAAGCCTGGTTAAGAAGGCTCGCAAAAGGGCATGGTTCAGCAATAGAGAGTCCTTGCTAGAACCCAAACAAAAATCAGACCCTACGGAAAACAGACTCATATGTGTCACCACTTTTAATACACGAAGCACAGAGATCAAACAATCCATCAATGCACACTGGCATCTCATAGCGGAAGAGATAGGTATAACTGAACCTCCAATGCACGCCTTCCGTAAAGGTAAGAGTGTAAAAGACTTTGTAGTACACTCTATGTTCAACCAACAGAAGATCGAAAGTCAAACATCACTATGGAACATTTCCCCTGTACTGGGCCACTTTAAATGTGGTAGCTGCAAGGCCTGCACAATGGTATCGGAATTGAAAACATGCACCTACAATAACTACACCCATACGATGCAACAACATACGAATTGCAATACGATGGGGGCCATTTATGCTATAATGTGCCCATGTGGCTTCATGTACATTGGCCAAACTACCCAAAAGACTAAGACCCGTATTCTACAACATTGCAGCAAGATACGCTGCAAGGTACAAGGGGCCCCATTAGTGGATCATTTTTTGAAATTCAACCACCAACCTGAAAATCTCACATGGTGGATAATAGAGAAGGTTATCAAAAATCCCCGAGGTGGCAACTATGCTAAACTCCTAAGCACCCGTGAATGTCGCTGGATGCACTTATTTGACACTGTAAATCGTGGCCTAAACGATCGTGAAGAGGTCCTTAGACAAATGGTGTCAATTCGGAATGGCTGAAACTTTATCAACCTATCACTCTGCCGGTCACACTCAAAGACCAGCTATCTTGTCTTTTCGAAGGTAGTTATAACTAGGCAACTGTGAAGGACAAACGACTAGTTCCACCCTACAGAACATAACTTTACTTGTAGTAATATTGTACATCACAATGTCCAGTATATGTAACCCCTGTATTGTGTATTGTATTGAAATGTAATTACTGTACGACTTTGTGTTACTATATTGTATACTATACCAACACGTGCAATTATATCTGTTAACATTGAATGTGTTCACCATTGAGAGTAATAGGTGACTCCAAAATGACCCGACTGTACGACTTTGTGCAATTGTATTTGTGAACAATTGAGGTTTCAAAATGATGTGTTAACCATCGAAATTAATAATTGACTTCAATATGATCCAATTGATTTATAGGCATGCTCCATATACTGTGACTACAAAATCGGCATGTCCTAATCCTTTCATTCCGTATGATGCGGGGAATCTATTTCAATGCATCCGTGATGATGAGTCCTTTGTTGATCCCTAAGATGTACTCAATTTACATAGTCCATCCCCAATGTCCACTAGTGTTTCGGAATTAATAATTGACTCCAATATGATCCAACTGACTTACAGGCATACTCCATATACCGTGATAACTAATACGGTTTTCCATCGGCATGCCCCAATTCCTTTCATTCCGCATGATGCGTGCCAATTACTTAACATGCAGCCGCAATGATGAGTCCCTTGTTGATCCCCATGATGGACCAAAGCTAATAGTCCTTTCTCAATGTCCACTAGCGGACTAATCTCCTCCTATTGGCTAATAGGGGTACACGTGATGCTAGCTCTAACACGGAAGTAACAACCGAGTTAGGACGCTGTTCTCCGATCTGAGTAGATGACGGTAGAAGTTGCTCGCGTTATTCAGCCTTTATTCAGCACTTCAATTCTTTTCAAACAAGGTAACAATATGGTAACCTCAATCGTCCTTTGGTCGAACGTTAATTAATTCGAACCTGAACGTTCTACTAACAAATCACCTAGATGAACAGATGAAGTATTTTACTATACCTCTCTGTTGTTTCTCTCGTATTAGGTAACTTGGGTATCCAACTCTCCAACGGAAATTGAAGAGAGAACCTAGTCTCTATATCCAACCTCTGAATTTAATTATAGAGGCAACGTTGGTACCACACACCACCACCGGAGAGCCCACGGGGGCACCGGTAGGACATTCTATCTATTCACCACCAGTGGTAAGTCCCTCCTTGTACTTACCAATAGATCTAGAAATTGACACCTAGATGAGGCATTTGATTAATTTCTCCATCCCTCACAGGTCATGCTTAAAGGATCAGGCAGAATATCCATCTGAGTTCATACCAGATCACCATCGAGATATTAGGTGAGTCTAGACCCATGGCGAACTATGAGTAGACTGGACACTTGGAGTTAGTTGCCCTTGGGAGACGGGCACTGACCTAGTTCCACTTTTTCTTTACCTAATAGGTGACCTACCCCCTGGAAGCTCGGACGGAGGTCCAACCTGACCAGCTTCATTGGTAATGTACCCAGTAGCCTACATTGAACCACACTCTTGTAAACTAATCCATAGATAGTCTCTAACACCTACCTCATTCTTGTACTTTAGGTGTTCGATCCAGACCACTGGTTGGATCACGGCCAAGTTCCCCACCCTTCCATCCCAACCCTTGCCCCTTGTCCTGAAGAAGACCCGCAGCAGAGGTCATAAAACACCCCAGAAGCACCAGGGTCGAAACGTCGACGCTTTATAAATTGTGTGCCTGTACCAATTATTTCTTTCCTTCCCCAATTGTTGAGGACAGGCCCATATGATAGCGGAAGGTTCTCCGCTTAGGTTTATGTAAATATTATAATTGTACAGTATAATTGCTATCCTCTCCCTTTTTCTTCCTCCAAATCACTTGAGCACCCCTTTCCTTTCCTCTGACTACAATTTGATAGTCCTTTGCGCCGTCTATGATCATAATTGTTTTATGAGATTGTAAATAAAAATGTGTAAATTTTGGTAATACAAGTACCCAGAGTGTGGCTATAATCTTCTCTTTCTTTTTATAGGCTGAACGTATTATTTTTGGGTACTGTTTTTTCCTTGCATTCAATGTGCACGAATTTATTGTCTACTTGAATATATCTCCCTTACCTTGCTTGAATCAATGTATGCAGATTTAATCGCATTATCAAATCAGAAATGATATTCATGTAAATTTTTTTGACTTAATAGTCAAGGACCACCGTTTTTCATACTATTTTATACCCAGGTCCTTTGATTCTGTGGGTGATACCCCATTGATTTAATGGTCTCTTGTGCAGGGATTCCTGCGAGGGTTGTAATTGTTAACTGTTAATTGTTTTATGTTTGAATGTCTAATATGTGTAAGAGAGTCTTTGAAAGTATATAAATCTACACCGAACCCATAGACATGGTTGACAATGAAATCCTAACATATAGCGAAGACTATATTAAAACCTGTTTGGTGAACAGGGAGGAGGCAGCTTCCTGGAAAGAACGGTTAGCACAGTAGACCCCACACTAAACGACAAAATCAACAAGTTAGAACGACTTGAAAAAAAGCTTATAAGAACCAGACTCCACGGACACGCATTGGCTCAATACCTTCAAGCCAACGTAATCCCAGTGGGGCTTCAGGTTCGCAATGAACCAGCCATATTTGTAGATAAACCGGTTTTCAAAGGCAAATTTAGCTTCATATCCAACAACTGCTCCAGGCACTGGATGGTGCTTGGGGTTGAAACAGCTTTGGAAGAAGTTACCCGTCTAATAAAAGAAATAGCAGAGTTTAGAAGGGAGATTATTGATGACGCAGCTTTGAAGAACGCCAAGGAAGCCCTAGAGAGACTTGAGAAAACCCTAAAAGAATTTGACGTATTCACACAAGCTTCCAAATTAGACAAATTAGCCAATGATATAAAATTCTTTGACAAAAAGAAAGTATATCCCTACCTAGCCGAAGGATACTACAATCAGGAATCGAGAGGTACATACACAACTAGAGGGAGGGGAGGGTACCGTAAATAAAATACCTTCTCCAACTCCTCAGTCAGCAGTGGCTCTGAATCAGACCAACCATCCACCAGTACCGCCGGACAAGAGGGGGACCAGAATTTTTTAGAACAGGACCCATGGGTGGATCAACGTGGGCGGGGGCGCCCCTGGGGACGACCCAGGGGGCGTGGCCAAGCGTCTTGGAAACAGAACAGGGGACAACAAACTTGGAACCAAGGGAGAGACAAACCAGGGAAACAAGTACACCTCAGACAGGAATCCCATGGCGACATACGGACCCGCTCGCAACACTACAGGTGGTAGACACAACCACAATAGTCAAACAAAGTAGCCCCTTAATCAACTTATCCAACTATAACCTGACATGTGAGGAACAACGTGTTTTGAAAAAAGGTTTATCCTTTGTTCCAACTAGCCTACCCAATAGTTTTAATTTGAAATTAGAACTCCTCCAATTATTTCGTAAGGTTCGCTTAAAATATCATTTCAACAAGATACCCTACACCAATGTGAACAGCAACACAGGCCTGAGACCACCCTCCACTTTTACCCCCCCAACACAAATGATGCCACCTAGGATTCTAGCCTACGAACAAATAGTGATGGGAGACATTACTAAACTACTTACGGACAGAAAATATGTCAAATACAACATCTCTAAAACCGAACGACAGGCATTGCATAATCTAAACATGAATCATGAGATAGTGATAAAGCCTGCAGACAAGGGGGGGGGGGGCAATAGTCATTCAGGGTAGAGAGGCATACAAGGCAGAAATTCTCTCACAGTTAGCCAAAGAGGGCAACTACAGGAAACTACCCAAGGACCCTACTAATGACTTAGCCACACAAATCAGAGGACTAACAGATAGAGCACACCAGGATGGCATAATCACTAAATCAGAATGCGAATACTTAAATAATGCCCACCCCCGAGTCCCAACAACATACACTGTACCTAAGATACATAAAGGCCTGGCCTCACCACCTGGGAGGCCGATCATCTCAGGATGTGGTTCGATTTTGGAACCGTTATGCAAGTTTATTGACATCTTTCTAAAGCCCATTGCGGAAACTACAACTTGCTACTTACGAGACACCATGCAGGTAATCCAACTCATAGATGGAAGCATATTCGATCCTACACAGTAATTGCTGGTAACCATGGACATCTCGTCCCTATATACTAGCATTCCTCAACACGCAGCATTGGATGCTATTGAGAAAGCCTTAGATAGTAGACCACGTCCACACAGGGTCCCGACCAATTTCATCTTATCACTCCTGGAAGTAGCAATGAAAAGAAATTATTTCACTTTTGATGGACACTTCTATGAACAAACGAGTGGTGTGGCTATGGGAGCAAGCTTTGCTCCCAACCTGGCCATTATTTTTATGGATGAGTTTGAGCATAAATGGATCCTACATGACATCAACCCCCATAGAATCAAAATTGTAGAATGGCGTCGATACATCGATGACGTGCTCCTCATTTGGAGGGGCACATTAGAGGAGTTAATGACCTTCCACACTTGGCTAAATGAAAGGGATGATAACATACAATTCTCAATTGAAAGTAGTAACAATTCTATAAACTTTCTAGATCTGACAATCAAACAAGATAACGGTGTTTTATATACCACACTTTTCAGAAAACCAACCGAAAAGAACACACTTCTCAGATATTCTAGCCATCACCCTCGCAACCTCAGGGATAACCTACCATATGGTCAATTCCTGAGGTTGCGACGTAACTGCACCAAGAAAGTGGACTACTTTAAGGAATCCGATGTTCTAATTAAAAGACTTATAGAACGAGGATACCCTAGAAGCCTGGTTAAGAAGGCTCGCAAAAGGGCATGGTTCAGCAATAGAGAGTCCTTGCTAGAACCCAAACAAAAATCAGACCCTACGGAAAACAGACTCATATGTGTCACCACTTTTAATACACGAAGCACAGAGATCAAACAATCCATCAATGCACACTGGCATCTCATAGCGGAAGTGATAGATATAACGGAACCTCCAATGCATGCCTTCCGTAAAGGTAAGAGTGTAAAAGACTTTGTAGTACACTCTATGTTCAACCAACAGAAGATCGAAAGTCAAACATCACTATGGAACATTCCCCCTGTACTGGGCCACTTTAAATGTGGTAGCTGCAAGGCCTGCACAATGGTATCGGAATTGAAAACATGCACCTACAATAACTACACCCATACGATGCAACAACATACGAATTGCAATACGATGGGGGCCATTTATGCTATAATGTGCCCATGTGGCTTCATGTACATTGGCCAAACTACCCAAAAGACTAAGACCCGTATTCTACAACATAGCAGCAAGATACGCTGCAAGGTACTGTAGTGTAGTTCCTATTATCCCAATAGGCTCTGCGCATTGGAATAATACCTTCAATAGTATAGGCCTAGACCAGACGTTAACTAGGTCTACTACTGTCGATATTAGACTTAAAGTTTTGGGTTTGCCAGCTAGCTCAGAGTTCACTAGAAACTTTCTCGAATGTTCAGGAAGGAATTAACTTCCCTGATTAGACAAGAAGGGATTTAGTTTCTGACAACCATAGAACATGACAACTTTGCTCTCCCCTAATCAAGAGTGTATCTCGAGAGTCGTGTGAACAAAAGGCAATTTATTTTACTCAGTCAGTACGTGCATTCTTAGTCTCATCAGAATGTAGAGAAAAGGAAGAGACGGGCGTGTTCAATAAAAGATGTTATTTATTGATCAGTCTCTTTTCTCGTACAAGAGAAATGGATCGATATTATTGCAATACTTATAGTTAAGTAAAGTGCATACATTAAAAGCAGAAGTATAAAATAATACTGTAAAAACATTGATATGGTTTCTAAGCCATATGAAGGTTTAAAATGAATAAAATATATTACATACACATATACATTTGACTAAACGTACTCAACTGGTGTTTCTAGATATGCCTACCCCGTGTACCTGACCTAAGCCTAATACGTGGGCGGGAATAGAAAGTTACAGTTTAAGTTAAGTTTGTTTTTGCCAAGTGAATGACTAAAGAATTCTCTGTGAGGGGTTATTCAGTTCTGTACCTGGAAGTTAGGATGAATGAGGGATGGTATCTCTCTTCTCTGCTCTCGATATTCCAGGCTGCCTGCGAGGGCTACCCGGAAACGCCGGTGCTGGATTTCTCGGCAGGAGAAAGCAGCGCGTCTCGTTCTCAGCGCGTCAGGAAGGCGGGGCTGCGCCAGCGGGGTCTGCTCTGCTCTGGGCTTCGGCAAGTATGGCTGCTCCGTCTCGTCACCACCGCGTGTATTTGCATAGGGCAATATCGGTAATATTTATACCTTTAAGGTGCCGAGATTGACGTAAGGATGGACATAGATACGTCAATAAAGATGTCATACGACCAGGTCGTTAGCACATTCTTTTGCTGAAGTTCTCGATGAAATCAAAACAATGGCCGCAGGGTTTTTCCAGGTTGTCATAGGTTTGATTTGTTTTGAGAACTCCGTATGCCTTATCAGGGGCTGGAGGAATATCGCTTGTCTAATTAGATCGCAAGCGTTATGACCTAATCAGATAACACGTTCCTGTGCCGTAGTGTGGCTTCGTCAGATAACGGTATCTGCATCATGGGGGTTTGCTGCCTCATGGGCTGACTGCTAGTTAACTTGTTGGTTTGTTAACCAGAATAGGGTCAGGAATAGGGGGATCGATTCAGAACCTATAGGAATACATCACACCCACTCCACGCTAACTATGGTCATATTTACTAATCTATGCATAGTAAAACATAGTACAATATATTATAGAGTATTGTGTATACCTTACCACCCCAAAATACATAAATGCATTTTGAAATTTTCAAATATACGGAAAAAATGCAGTCATATGTATAGTATGCACTCAAGCTGTAGAATAATGCTAAAGTAATAACGCATTTGTATACATTATTGCTATTTGGTATATGAGAATTACACATGAAATGGCTCTTAATACAGAAAAAAAGTTCGAGACCACTTCATCACAGAATATAATAACAATGAACATACCAGCGGGCAGCTAATGTCTATAAGCTGTCTAAAAATAGAAATCTTAGTTCTCTAGGAATAGTTTCTTACTTTAAGCAGAAGATCAGTGTCCTGAAAAACTGTAAAAAATAATTTGGGGCTGCTGAAAAAATTGCTGTCCGTGAACTGGAGGGAAAATTGTTCATGTGACTTTATTATTAAAGTTGAAGGCCAAATTCAGGGAACGCCGTGTACGGGCTTGTTCAAAAGTCTCTATTTCTGCTCTGGTGAGAACATCATATCATTTAGGCTTTCGAAAAAGTTGTCAACAGCTTCCTGGGAGAGTTCCACTAACTCGGAAATAGGTGTAACCATGCATTCATGCGCATGATTGTCTCCATTGACATTCGGATTTGGATTGCTGACAGAAGGTCGTACCTGATCGATGCTGCTTTCATCTTGTACTTCACTACCCCTTAATCGTAGTGGTGAAGCTTCCAAGAATGCCGTCATCAGGATTGGTAGCCTTTGAGGGCAGCACAAAGCGTGAGCCTTGATAGGACTCAACAATGTTTCTGCATCCATTGGCGCATCCGATTGTAGCGTCAGACAGGTGTCTAACACGCATTCTTCTCCGCATAGCAGGCACCTTAATACAGGTAAAACACATCGTTGCCACATAGGTCGAAATGATAGAAACCAAGTCATGTTCAGGTCTCTAAGCCGGGATAGTCCCAGGATTCTTGATATCCGGTCCCGGTATCCAATGGCTAGGATTGTTTCTTCCCTTGTCGCAGGTGTTTTGTCTGTGACATGGTTTGCCATAACGAAAAATAAGGACTAGGAATAGGATTCCTGCAATCAGTCCTAAAATGAGGGGAAGTCCGCCAAAAATCGAATGGACGAAGTCTGGAAAAATACCCAGTATGGCTTTGAATGGTGTTAATGCCATCGAAAATACTGTCTTAAATACTTGTGAGACCCCACTGGTATCAGAAATATTTAAGATTTCATTCAGGATTTCTGCGAAATGTATGGGGGAATTAGTTGATAACAATGAATGTATCTCTGCAGTCGTCCTTGCGACTTGTAGATCATACGTTTCTTTTGATGACGTGAGCCTGGTCGGCGTCTGAAGAAGCACTGTTTTCATTCTGCTCAAAGTATCTATTCGAATAGAAGTAATTTTCAAGTTGGGCCATGCCCTTGCCTCCCTGTCTGGAAAGGAGCTGGGGAACAATGAGTGTCCACAGCACTTGACCTTCGCAGTCGTAGTTACGAGATAAGGAGTCCCGGGCATAAGACTACAACATCTGCGATCTACAATTAGAATGTAACTCCCATTATAGAGTCTTTGAAAGAATGGTTCAATCTCTGTTGCAGGTGCGCCTTGCTGGTGACATGAAAGGTTATTTGAGTTCCCTTCACAGGCTCCATGCAAACTAATTCCGTTACACAGAAGTGTACCGCTTAGTGACATTGCACAATTATTGCCACTAAGATACACTTTCTGTCCTTTATTACTGACACATGCATGTGAATAGGGCAGGTTCCATGTTGTTTTTATGTACCTTTTCCCAATTTTTCGTACATGCCAGCCTGTATATATTTTTGGCAGTATTGAAACCTGAAGGTTGATATTGGAATATTTATTATCCCATGTATTATCCATTCGCTGACAGGTCGTTCTGACATTGTCACTGGTAATCTCTCAAGTTTCTCAATGCTCAGGATTGTATAATCAGCTCCCTTTTGGGCCATACTGATTTGTCTATCAGTAAGGTTAAAGATATAGAATAGTGACGTTGTGTTGATTAAACGCCAAGGCACATAGCCTGAACGCAGGTTTTGTAACGTCCAGCCAAGCTGTACAATAGAACGCAATTGTGACTGACCGTGTTGTAACAATAGTAAGTCTTGCGATAACATGTCGATTGCTGAAGACACAATGCTGTCCAAAGAAAAAATTCTGGAGGACAGAGTCATTAACCCATTGTCCACTACAGAAAGTGATTTTTCCAAATTAATACGGTCAATTTCCCGTATTCTCTCTGCTGTTTCAATTTGAGTAACCTTCCAGGCCTCATTGTATGCTGCATATACAGAGGCTGCTATGAAACGCTTTTGACGCTGTTTGCGTGGTCCCATAGTGAAATCACGCAAGTCAGCACCATCAGTAAGTAAAGTTAGGTGTTGCTTAATTTCTGCCAGTGTGGAAGTTTGTAGCCACTGAAGGCATAATTTGCCCACACTGTAGGTGGTTATTATCCCTGGGTGATGTCTTTGAGGATATCTAGGGTCTGGCCTGGTCATTTTGAACCCCTGTGTTTTGTTCAGGAATCTGTCTTGACAGTTATTAGTATCTGTGGGCCAGATCAACCACTTTTTCCAATCTGGATGTGTTCTGTTTTGGTGTAATACATAATTTACGTCTATTTCCTCATCTGTAGAGGTATTGCTGTACATTATTGGCTTTGGAATAGACGGTTTATTTAAGTCTTTGATTTTGGCTAGGCCAAGACAGGTGGTTTGTTGAACAGTGTCATTTAAAAATATAATTTGTTCTGGGATCATGCAGGCTCTAAACAAAGATTCTATACCCTGTACTTGCCATTCTTTTGTGCCCCAAACACTTTTCAATTCAACATTTTTGTCCCAATAATCAAAACCAAAAGTATTCATTTGTTCAAAGAATGAGTCTGAATATATCAATTTTGTGTTTGTTATCATGGTCTTCATCCCTGTCTTGTTTGACAATTTGAAATAAAATGTTTCAGCATTACTTATGTTAAAACCTGAAAAGTATGAATATTTGTCGTAAACGGTTCTTGAGCTTCCTTTTGGAGGTGTTGCACAATGTTCCCATTGATTATAATTTAAAACATTTCTAGGTTGTGCAGATCTATGTAGAAAATGGTTGCCATAGTGGTTATAACAGTACATACTATCATAATTTGTAGAACCCTGCAAATAATCATGTTTGGTAAATTTAGCAGACATTACTAAGTCAGACATCATATGCTTTCGAAGTCCCAATCATCAGCAAATGAGCTTGGTTTTACAAAGTCACTCAAAGAGATCTTAATTTGGTGTGGATATTTTAGGATTTCAACCGGACCATATATTTCGTAGTCTGTGTTGTCCCATGCTACCCCACCCGGTATAGGATTGGCTGTGAAGTTGGCTGAAGAAAGTTCTCTTTTCTCGACGTGTGAAGATGTGTGTGGTTTGAGGATCAAGTTGATTTTCTGACTTGCTGTGTCCATTTTTGCATATTTTCCCTCAATGAAGCGTCCCAATGTTAGTACCATGATGAGCCAAAGTATGAGGATAAATGCACCAAAACCCACCCAAAATTCGATCCATGGAGAAATCAGATATGTTTCTTTCAGTTGTTTCAAAAGTTCTTTAGCTTTATCTTTAAAGGTTTTTGATGATGGCTGTGTCTTTGATTCACTGAAGCCTTCAGAGGAATCATCGAAGTTTATGAAGTAGCCGGATGCAGTTCTGTCAATTGTTCCAATTGGTTCAGGATTACTGTTTCTTGCATTTGCACTTGGTACTTCATTATAGATTGGTGTGTCTCTGCTAAATGTTTTTATTTGGGTTTTCAGAGGTCTAAGTTCCATTGCATTGTTGCATAGTCCTTGTTGTTCTTCTGTAGGTGTTTCGAAAGTGATTAACCTCTTTGTTAGAACCTCTGTACTGGTAGCAAACCTTGGTGTTCTGCTACTTATTGGGAGTCCACTTGGCCTACTATTTGTTATCGGCCACATGATTGTGGTTTTACCAGGTCGATGGATACAACTCGGTTCTCCTTTTTACCAGCAAGCGGCGGTAGTACAACTGATCTTGTCCCGTTGACAGACAAGACAGGAACTGCTTTTCTGTAAGAAGGCCCAAATTCCTTCTTTACCGCGATCTTTTCTCTGACTAGATCCCCGACTTTTGGAATCCAGACAGGTCTTGCTGGGACAGGTGGTGGTTCTTCAGTGGTTGTTGGCTGTTGTTTCAACTTTATGTTGCTCAGGTCTTTTCTTGTTTTGTTTAAGTCCTGCAAAATAGCCAAACGGTCTTTGATATCAAAGCTTTTTTCTTTCACCACTGAAGTCTGACTATCAAGGTCAGAGATCAACATCCTAGTTCCAAATAATAATTCGTACGGACTGAATCCCTTCTGAGAATTTCTTGGCAAGTTATTTAGACTACGTTGGACACTTATTAGATGTTTGACCCACCCAGCTCCCGAACCTAATATCCTTTCCGTTATAGATTGCTTTATGCCTTGGTTTTTTCTTTACACCATCCCGTATCCCTCAGGAAGGAAGTGAGAAGATTCCCGCTGTGCTATGCTCATTTGGCCATGTTTCCCCTCAGGCTGGAGAGCTAGAGTGAAAACAATGGTCAAACGTAGCATGCTCTTAGCGTATATGCCATTTAGACTCGCAAATCTTTGTATAACAGTCCAGACGTCAGCCGAGTGCTGGTGATCTGCATTATAAGTGGAAACTAGCCTGTATATGTTAATCGCAAGCCTTGCTTTTTACTCTTGATTTTTTCTGGAGTAAAACGACGAGGTATTAAACTGTTTCTCTCCCCACTGCGATCTCTGTTGCAGTTTGGGCAGTTTTTTACAAACATGGTGTGATGCAGGCTCATGCCTGGCCACCAGTACCTTGATTGTAATTCTTCCAGAGAATCTTTTAGTTTGAGGTGTCTGAGACCCTCGCCCATATGTGCGTCTGCGATTAACAAGTTTCTCCTGTCCATGTTTGGAATCACTCTATCCCCCACTCCAGGGATTCGAGCAAAAGGGACGGAGTTTGCATCGATTATGTATGTATAATTGAGTGGATAGTTGATCGGTAGCGCTGAGCAGTCGCCTTTTGATGACATTTTTACCGCCAGCACTATTTCACCGTCAATGTATTTTAATGTACGCTTTTTTCGAACTACGGGAGCCGATTTAGTGGCTGCCGCTGTGGCTGTTTCAGCCAATGAATTCCCTGCAACGTGAACGCCATCATGTTGATGACTCAGTGAGTGTGTCACGTGAGTCTTTGGTAGTTCTTTTTGTAAAAGAGCTATTTCTTCCCAGAGCAGTTTCTGCTTTATTGGTGCATCTGTGTCATCTTTGTAACCGTTTTGAATCTATGTCTGCAAATCCTTGTTATATGATTTGACGCAGTAATATGAATCTGACACTATAAGTGTCGGGAATTCGCGATCCGCATTATCTAGCGCCATTTTCAATGCTAATATTTCAGTCTGTTGTTCTGAATTAGTTTCTACTGAGTGTGTTTTTGTTAATAGAGGTTTTAGTTTACCTCCGCGCCACACTTCTTTTGTAATCCCACATGTGGGGTTGTATGCTTGTTCTCCCCAAATGGGGGGTTGAGCATGTCCGTCTGTATAGATTACACAGGCGTAATGTCGTAAAGGCAGAATGTCGATTGGCAGAGGGAATGTTCTTTCATATTCTAAATTTTCCATTTCTTCTAGTTCTGGATCAAAGTAATAGTATACTTTGTCCGTTGTGTTTGAATTCACCCATTGTATCCATTCCGGATTCAATGTTGTTGTTGGTAAATTACACGGTGTTGTTAGTGCCTCAAAGGCTGATTCTGCTGTTCTGACTGTGATATGTCTACCGTCAGCTTGATCTTTTTTTCTAGCTATTGCGGTTTGAACTGCATGAACAATTTTTTCTTTAATGCTGAATTTCTGTTCAGCTTCAGTGTACAAGTGTGATTTGAATGCAATTGGTACCTTTTCTTCCTCATTAGAGGTCAGGTATGTGAATCCGCATCTCCCTGGGATGACTCGAATCACAAGATTGCGTGTGTTATCACGTGTTTCTAATTTTGTTTTAATTAGCATGTCTGTTTCTAAGGATCTCAAAATTTCTGTGTGTATTTGAGTCCAATTGGTTCTTTTAAAATCAGGTTTTATTAGATCATAAAGGGGTTTGACCCTTTCTGCGTAATTTGCAATGTATGTTCTTCCGAAATTTAGGAAGCCTAGAATTGACTGTAGATTTTTTAGTGTTCTAGGTGCTTGGAGGACGGCACATTTTTCTAGAAAATTGTCAGCCAGGCTTTTGCCTTCACTTGATAATTCATATCCTAAGAATAGGACTGTCAGATGGGCAATTCTGGATTTTTTAAAGTTGAATTTGTAACCCTCTGCTGCGAACCCAAGTATTATGGTGTTCACTCTCTTCAAGTGAGTCTCCAAGTCATCATCTGTTAAGTATATATCGTCGACATACGATAATGCTTCGTCGTCATATATTTGTAGTAATTCTGTTACTCTCGCTGAGAATACTCCCGGGCTGTTCTTGTACCCCTGGGCTAACCGACAGAATTGCTTTTGAGTGCCATTTATTGAGAATGCAGACAAATATCTGCTCTCTGGTGCTATGTTTTGACAAAAGAATCCATTAGAGATGTCTAAGGTTGTTTTGTATTTTTTGCGCACTATGTTATTCATTAGTGCAGCACTATGTGAGTTTTGCACTGCAAAAGTTTTGCAACATGAGTTAAGGTGTCGGTAATCCAAAACTAGACGATATGAATTGTCTGGTTTGGAGACCGGAAACAAAGGGTTGTTCATTTGTGAGGTGCAAGTTTCAATCACCCCCTGGTATTCTAGCTGATCTAGAATTTCTTTTACCTGTTTTTTAGCTTCTTGCTTAATTGGGTACTGCCTTTGTGCAGTAGGTTGTGATTTTAACTGGATTTTGTGAGGAGGAGAGTCCTCATCCCATCCTACGTGATTTTTATATAAAGCAGGAGCTAGAGCTACTGCCCACTTTCTAGCAAGTGTATATTTTTTATGAATTGGGATATGATTTGAGAAGGCAGGCATAATTATTTCTTCGCCATGAGGGCACTCCCTGACAAACTCTGGTGGCCAGTCTTTTTCAGCTAGAAGGATGTCATAGCCCTTGGAGAGATTATCCCAAAATAGTCCCCTTATTTTTCTAGTCTTATCCCCCTCTATACGTAATGTTATTTCATATATTTTGTGGGGTTTGCTAACTCTGGTGTCTGCAGTTTCCACTTGAAGATATTCATTCGTGTCCACTGTCTCCAGATGATTCATAAGGACTTCGCGAGCTATGCTCACTTCTGCTGCGCTGTCTAGCATTGTCTGAGCCCATTCTCCGTTTTTCAGTTGTGTCCTCAGTATTCTCGGCATTGTTAACTACCTTGATACTGGCTACCTTCTTTTTGGGAAATTGTAATTTCTTTTTTAGCTGAGCAGGTTCCTTGTCTTTGGACTTGGCGTGCTCTTCTCTTTGTTCTGATCGTCCTCTTCTTTCCGATTTCTGCGAGGAAGTCTGAAAAGATTGAGAGGGACGTGTATCAATGTCTTGATATCTATCAGGCTTTTTTATATTATCCCTATTTCTAAGGTTATATCTTTTCCCAGAGGGGTCACTCTGGGGTGACCTGTGTCTTTGGTTCGGAGATTTTTCTCTTCGCCTAGGAGACCTTCCTCTGGACTGGAATTTCTTTTCTTTAGGATTGGATTGTTTGTTTCCATCCCAGTTCTTTTTCTGTGATGTTGAATTATTATTAAAAAATATTTTTTCAGGACTTTCAATCAGTTGTGGTTTTACTGGTATTCCACCTAGACTATCTCTACCTAGTTCCTCATAGGATTTTTCTATGATTCTGGCAATTTCAGCTGGTTGGTCTGCTATATCTGTCTCTTTTAACCTCTGGCGGATCGCCACGTTTGCTGCTTCACCTTTTATGTTGGCTAATAATATAGCCGAGACCTGCTTGAAGTCTTTTAGTAATTTCATACCAAGAGTTAAAGCGGGTTCTGGACCGTATTCGTCTTGAATTTCTTTTAGCACATCTCGTATTACCGAAATGGATGGAACACCGTGCGTTTTTGTATAGATGGAAGCAAAGACTGTACCCCAAGTGTCACAGTCCTCAATGTGTGGTGCGATTCCCATTGGAAGACAGATAGTCAGAATCCTGTGTTTTTCTAATGGGGTGGTGTCAGGAAACACCGCCTCTATTTGGGTGATTTTCTGTGCCAACCAGAATGGTATTTGTTCCCGTTTAGCCGGTACTTTACCTAGGCAGGATTGTATGTTCTGTGGTGTAATTTTATTTGTGTTCCCCTGGTGAGGGGTCAGCTGTGGAATTTTAATCGCTGGCTGAATTGTTGAAGTCCGCATCACATACTGTACTAATTGTCTGTGTATTTTTATTAGTTGTTTTAGCTGTGTTAAAAGGTTTGCTGCAGACATCCCATCGATGTCTGGATGTGGTGTGTATCCGGCTAGAACCGGCCACGTTGCTCCTGGTCTACCTAAAGGACCGAGCCTAGTGATGTGATTATTATGTTTTAGGGCGCCATCAAATAAGAGCAGGTGCTCTTGAAATTTGAGTGGTACTTCCACCTCCTCGAAAGGAGTGTACGTTTCAGGAGGTTCCTCTATTTTGTAGTAGTGGAAGTACTTTGTTACAGCATTTGCTGCTGGAAAGTGTATCCATGAATAGTATACCTCTGTCTGCCGATATTCGTGTGCCTCAATTACGAATATGACTGTACCACTTCTAGGTGTCAGTCCATTTTCTATAAGTTTTAAGGTTATAGATTTCCTTTTGATGACCGGGATGATTATTATCTCCGGGTCTGCATTTTGTAGTGCAGTATCAGCTTCTGCTATGTCAGCTGCTAATCTAACTGCCTCTCTTTCTTCATCACTGTCTCCCATTTTACTGACAGGATGGGTATTTCTGTTTGTTTGCAGATCAGGTTTCTTATGGAAACAAAGATTAGATGCACAATATTTTGGAACTGTTTATCCTTCAACGTTGACTAAACCAAGTACCATACATAGGAGTTTCCTCCTGCGAGGTTTGGCGGATATTACCTTTCACCCACTCCAGACGTCTTTGGAGTATTATGGGGAAAAAGGGGTCTGAGTGAGAAAGCACGACTGAGTTACTATAAATCTCTTACGTTATTTTTATCGCCCTTTCCAAACGCGTTGGGCGCCATGTAGTGTAGTTCCTATTATCCCAATAGGCTCTGCGCATTGGAATAATACCTTCAATAGTATAGGCCTAGACCAGACGTTAACTAGGTCTACTACTGTCGATATTAGACTTAAAGTTTTGGGTTTGCCAGCTAGCTCAGAGTTCACTAGAAACTTTCTCGAATGTTCAGGAAGGAATTAACTTCCCTGATTAGACAAGAAGGGATTTAGTTTCTGACAACCATAGAACATGACAACTTTGCTCTCCCCTAATCAAGAGTGTATCTCGAGAGTCGTGTGAACAAAAGGCAATTTATTTTACTCAGTCAGTACGTGCATTCTTAGTCTCATCAGAATGTAGAGAAAAGGAAGAGACGGGCGTGTTCAATAAAAGATGTTATTTATTGATCAGTCTCTTTTCTCGTACAAGAGAAATGGATCGATATTATTGCAATACTTATAGTTAAGTAAAGTGCATACATTAAAAGCAGAAGTATAAAATAATACTGTAAAAACATTGATATGGTTTCTAAGCCATATGAAGGTTTAAAATGAATAAAATATATTACATACACATATACATTTGACTAAACGTACTCAACTGGTGTTTCTAGATATGCCTACCCCGTGTACCTGACCTAAGCCTAATACGTGGGCGGGAATAGAAAGTTACAGTTTAAGTTAAGTTTGTTTTTGCCAAGTGAATGACTAAAGAATTCTCTGTGAGGGGTTATTCAGTTCTGTACCTGGAAGTTAGGATGAATGAGGGATGGTATCTCTCTTCTCTGCTCTCGATATTCCAGGCTGCCTGCGAGGGCTACCCGGAAACGCCGGTGCTGGATTTCTCGGCAGGAGAAAGCAGCGCGTCTCGTTCTCAGCGCGTCAGGAAGGCGGGGCTGCGCCAGCGGGGTCTGCTCTGCTCTGGGCTTCGGCAAGTATGGCTGCTCCGTCTCGTCACCACCGCGTGTGTTTGCATAGGGCAATATCGGTAATATTTATACCTTTAAGGTGCCGAGATTGACGTAAGGATGGACATAGATACGTCAATAAAGATGTCATACGACCAGGTCGTTAGCACATTCTTTTGCTGAAGTTCTCGATGAAATCAAAACAATGGCCGCAGGGTTTTTCCAGGTTGTCATAGGTTTGATTTGTTTTGAGAACTCCGTATGCCTTATCAGGGGCTGGAGGAATATCGCTTGTCTAATTAGATCGCAAGCGTTATGACCTAATCAGATAACACGTTCCTGTGCCGTAGTGTGGCTTCGTCAGATAACGGTATCTGCATCATGGGGGTTTGCTGCCTCATGGGCTGACTGCTAGTTAACTTGTTGGTTTGTTAACCAGAATAGGGTCAGGAATAGGGGGATCGATTCAGAACCTATAGGAATACATCACAGTACAAGGGGCCCCATTAGTGGATCATTTTTTGAAATTCAACCACCAACCTGAAAGTCTCACATGGTGGATAATAGAGAAGGTTATCAAAAATCCCCGAGGTGGCAACTATGCTAAACTCCTAAGCACCCGTGAATGTCGCTGGATGCACTTATTTGACACTGTAAATCGTGGCCTAAACGTTCGTGAAGAGGTCCTTAGACAAATGGTTTCAATTCGGAATGGCTGAAACTTTATCAACCTATCATTCTGCCGGTCACACTCAAAGACCAGCTTTCTTGTCTTTTCGAAGGTAGTCATAACTAGGCAACTGTGAAGGACAAACGACTAGTTCCACCATACAGAACATAACTTTACTTGTAGTAATATTGTACATCACAATGTCCAGTATATGTAACCCCTGTATTGTATATTGTATTGAAATGTAATTACTGTACGACTTTGTGTTACTATATTGTATACTATACCAACATGTGCAATTATATCTGTTAACATTGAATGTGTTCACCATTGAGAGTAATAGGTGACTCCAAAATGACCCGACTGTACGACTTTGTGCAATTGTATTTGTGAACAATTGAGGTTTCAAAATGATGTGTTGACCATCGAAATTAATAATTGACTTCAATATGATCCAATTGATTTATAGGCATGCTCCATATACTGTGACTACAAAATCGGCATGTCCTAATCCTTTCATTCCGTATGATGCGGGGAATCTATTTCAATGCAGCCGTGATGATGAGTCCTTTGTTGATCCCTAAGATGTACTCAATTTACATAGTCCATCCCCAATGTCCACTATTGTTTCGGAATTAATAATTGACTCCAATATGATCCAACTGACTTACAGGCATACTCCATATACCCTGATAACTAATACGGTTTTCCATCGGCATGCCCCAATTCCTTTCATTCCGCATGATGCGTGCCAATTACTTAACATGCAGCCGCAATGATGAGTCCCTTGTTGATCCCCATGATGGACCAAAGCTAATAGTCCTTTCTCAATGTCCACTAGCGGACTAATCTCCTCCTATTGGCTAATAGGAGTACACGTGATGCTAGCTCTAACACGGAAGTAACAACCGAGTTAGGACGCTGTTCTCCAATCTGAGTAGATGACGGTAGAAGTTGCTCCCGTTATTCAGCCGTTGTTCAGCACTTCAATTCTTTTCAAACAAGGTAACAATATGGTAACCTCAATCGTCCTTTGGTCGAACGTTAATTAATTCGAACCTGAACGTTCTACTAACAAATCACCTAGATGAACAGATGAAGTATTTTACTATACCTCTCTGTTGTTTCTCTCGTATTAGGTAACTTGGGTATCCAACTCTCCAACGGAAATTGAAGAGAGAACCTAGTCTCTATATCCAACCTCTGAATTTAATTATAGAGGCAACGTTGGTACTACACACCACCACCGGAGTGCCCACGGGGGCACCGGTAGGACATTCTATCTATTCACCACCAGTGGTAAGTCCCTCCTTGTACTTACCAATAGATCTAGAAATCGACACCTAGATAAGGCATTTGATTAATTTCTCCATCCCTTACAGGTCATGCTTAAAGGATCAGGCAGAATATCCATCTGAGTTCATACCAGATCACCATCGAGATATTAGGTGAGTCTAGACCCATGGCGAATTATGAGTAGACTGGACACTTGGAGTTAGTTGCCCTTGGGAGACGGGCACTGACCTAGTTCCACTTTTTCTTTACCTAATAGGTGACCTACCCCCTGGAAGCTCGGACGGAGGTCCAACCTGACCAGCTTCATTGGTAATGTACCCAGTAGCCTACATTGAACCACACTCTTGTAAACTAATCCATAGATAGTCTCTAACACCTACCTCATTCTTGTACTTTAGGTGTTCGATCCAGACCACTGGTTGGATCACGGCCAAGTTCCCCACCCTCCCATCCCAACCCTTGCCCCTTGTCCTGAAGAAGACCCGCAGCCGAGGTCATAAAACACCCCAGAAGCACCAGGGTCGAAACGTCGACGCTTTATAAATTGTGTGCCTGTACCAATTATTTCTTTCCTTCCCCAATTGTTGTGGACAGGCCCATATGATAGTGGAAGGTTCTCCGCTTAGGTTTATGTAAATATTATAATTGTACAGTATAATTGCTATCCTCTCCCTTTTTCTTCCTCCAAATCACTTGAGCACCCCTTTCCTTTCCTCTGACTACAATTTGATAGTCATTTGCGCCGTCTATGATCATAATTGTTTTATGAGATTGTAAATAAATGTGTAAATTTTGGTAATACAAGTACTCAGAGTGTGGCTATAATCTTCTCTTTCTTTTTATAGGCTGAACGTATTATTTTTGGGTACTGTTTTTTCCTTGCATTCAATGTGCACGAATTTATTGTCTGTTCGTATTGCGCCACTTTCCGCCAGTCCACAGTGTTCCACCTCTTCCCTCCAAGCCTTTACTGATGGCAGTCTCGTCGATTTCCAACGCCTTGCAATAAACACTAAGTCATCAAACCTCACTTGTATCATGTATCCCGAAGAGCTCGGATAAGAGGCCTAAAATACACCCCTCCACCGTGTTCCATGCATGACATCCTACTAACTCCTGTAGTGATTATGCTATTTGTGTCCAGTAAGTGGAGAAGGCGGGGCATGACCACATCCTATACAGGAATTTAGTGTCTTGCTCTACATATCTGGAGCAGTTTGCTGCCACCGCAGGGAACATTGTATGTAATCAATTTGGTGTGAGGTATGCTCTTTGTGTGACCATATATTGTATGAATTTGAAGCGTGAGTTGCGGGAGACCGCCATATGATAGGCAAGAAGGATGCCCAGTCCTTGTCTGAAAGGTCTTTACCTACATCTCTCTCCTACTTTGCACTTCGTCAGATGTCTGCCAGTGCCCATCATCAAAGTGTGTTTTAAGGAGAAAGAAAATGAAAAGGAAAGACTCTCTGTGATGCTCACTGCTCTTTGCCTATAATTATCAAACATTTACATAGTGCTTTTTGGATTGCAACCTCATGGCGCTTCACTTTGTTTACATTATAGATTTGTCTACTGATGAAGCGCCCGCAATGCATTAGGAGTCTGAAATATAAAAAAGGATGTATTAATACATTTCGGATGACTCTGCAATGAACTTGAATTTTTGGATGGATATTGTGATGTATATCATGTCTGAAGTAAAGATGGGCAATATATAAAGAAATCCAAGCATGAAATTTGGATGAATCTGTTTATTTTGGTAAATTGAATAACCCCACCAAGGATTTTGATTGTGCCAAGGGTGACACGCCCAGGGATGGGCGTGAGACTATTTTTAATTTACATTTACGTTCTTGACTGGAGAACGCTTCCCAGTGAGCACATTGCAAGCTGAATAATTATACAACAATTGTTCTAACTTTAAGGTTGTGCGTGTAACACGCCTATTGACTCCACTTCGCTCTTCATTCACTCAGTCTATTAGCCATTTACACCCTCCTTCTTCCCACATCTTTCGTAAATCCTTCATCTGAATATTTCACAGTCATCTTCCTATTCATCACTGGCTTTTCACTCTGTCTTCTGCATGTACTTCTTAGCATCCCTCCCTTTGCTATACTATCTTTCTCTCACACCCACCCTTGTTGTCTCTCTCTTTCTGTCTCTCTGTCTCTCTATCTATCTCTCCCTCTCTCTCCTCATCTGTAAACCCAGCATGTTCTTTTCCTTTGTTGCTGTTAATATTTCGACAACTGTGTACCTCCTTCACACTTTCAAATAGAATGACACACTATTCACAGTAAAAGTTTCAGCAAAACGCACCATTCCCATTGAGGATTTTACTGCAAACTCTCAAGAACAACAGAACACGAGTGGCTGGTATTCAAAGTGCTTTAATTTTTTTCACCACTTTTTAGTGCTAATAGTACCCTGGTTGCAAAAATTGATGTGAGGGCGGATTTCCCTCTAAAATATAGCCCTAAATAAAATATTTGCATTTCTCGTAATTATTAGAAGTGGGCGCAACAGAAGTAATTCTCTCAAGAGTAATTACTCGTAATTACACAAAAACTACTTGTCTTTATACTTAATTGTGTGAGAAGCACAATCCGGCATTTAGCACTGTTTTCTTGAAGCAAAATGCACCCTTCCGTTCAAAATGGACCTGAGGATGCGTTTTGCGCTTAGAAAATAGCACTAAACACTACAGGGCACAAATAGAAGTAGCCAGCAGCTATTCTCTCTCTCTTAGTTTGTTGTTCCTATGGTCCTACGGTAGGATTGTTGTCCCAAATTACTCTTAATTACTGAATGTAAATGTAAATGTAAATGTAAATGTAAATGTAAATGTAAATGTAAATTACTGAAGCTGGAGTAATCACGTAATTTTTGTCATTTTTCATCATAAGAGTACTAATTAGTTACTGGAATAACTCCAATTACTCTGGCATAATTAAAATTACTACCAGGTCTAGTAATTATCCGTAAATTTGTGTAATTTTGCTGAAATTGACGTAATCACACAAATTTAGCGCAATCCTACCAAACACCTATGTGACCTACTGGCTGGTACTATGAGAAACTCTCACTGAGTCCAGCCTCAACTCCAGAGTTCAACCGTGCCCGGCTTGCACACCACCTATAACCCACACGATCTTATCCAGACCACCTAGAAACGCCTCATCTCACAGTAGGCCCTATACAAGAGTCACTGACTAACGTTGCACGGAAATAAAGACTATTGCAGAGGCTACACCTGAAGGGGGCTCACGAGCCGGGGCCATAACACAGCTTCATGCTCCCGGGACAAAAACGGGCGGGGGACCACAGTTTGCGCGTGAAGCAGAAAAAAGGGCTAAGGAAGTCCCCGGGTCCCTCCCCCCACCCCCGTCGCAGTCCCGAGCAGGCGCCAAACCCCCCCCCGGCCAATAAGGGCCAGGGCGGGATTCAAACCCCAAATAGATGGGGGTTGGCACGAGAAAGCGAGTTTGGGGGGGAGCTTATAAGCTCTGCTCCAACAGGCAAGCTCCTATTTTCAAGAAGCGGGGGAGTAGCACGGCATGAGCACTGGATCTTGTACAGGATCTTGTATGGTGTAAACGGCGAACGGCAGCAGGACAACGAAAGCGGGTACCACCCCTCGACGCCGTCTCTACTTCCGTGCCAAACCGGTCTTTTCTCCCACCCGGTGGCGGGAGCGGCAAGTGGGTGCCCACCCTGCGAAACCTGTCGTGCTACGCCAGCGGCTCGACCGGAGCGCCCGGCGTCAGGAGCAGCAGCAACCAGTAAAGCGGCGAGCGGGAGCCCACCGTGCTACACCGGGAAGAGACGCGCCGAGCGGGTGCCCGCCGCACAGTGAGGAAGCGCGGCCGGAGCCCACCCGGCAGCGCTGAAGAGGACCGGGTGGGTGCCTACCCCACTGCACGATGGAAAAACGCAGCTGGAGCCCACCCGGCACTGCTGGTGAGGACCGAGCGGGTGCCTACCCCACCGCACTGCAGAGAAACGTGACCGGAGCTCACCTGGCAGCACTGGTGAGGCCCGAGCGGGTGCCTACCCTGCCGCACAGCAGAGAAACGCGGCCGGAGCCCACCCGGCAGCGCGGAGAAATACCTTAGCGGGTGCCCACCCCGCTGCACAGCCACCGACAAAGAAGCCTCACCTCCCACGGGGTCCCAGGACCACCGGCAGGGAGCAAGCGGGGAGAACAGGCGATAAAAGAGAACTGCCGAGTGGAGTGGAGTGTCACGCGGCACGCGCATGCGCAGTAGCGCTAAAGGAGAGAAACCTCTGGGATTTGAAATGCCGAAAGCAAGGGCTAGGACGGGCCACAGGGCATACAGGACAGCGGTGCCCCGTTGCAAAGCAGGCCAAACAAAACTGTAATAAGGGGCAAGAGTTGGAAGAGGAATTCAAGTTTTGGTGCAGGAAACAAGAGGCAGCACCTCGCACACAGAGACTGAAGGCATGCTGAGCGACAGGATAAGGCGCGGACGCCACCAGCAACCACTCAATAGGAGCATAAAAAGACAAGTTGGTGCATAAGTAGGCGGCAGCACCCCACACGCAGCAGCACTCCACTGTCAAAGGAAGGGACACGTTTGGTGCAAAGCATTGGCGGCAGCACCCCGCCCATAACACACAGCTTGGTGCACAAAAAACAGCGGCAGCACCCCGCTTACAGAGGGCATGAGAAAATGGCAAAAAAGGGGAGCACCCGACAAGGGCAGGATGACCTAAACGATCTGCTGAGGAGGATAAGGGCTGCCTCAGAGGTGCACGGGAGTGATTGGCTGCAGCCCCACGTGGGACTCGACGCAGGGGAAGGAACAAACGGACAACAGCGCAACGCCAGCGCACTGGAGGCCAAGAGAAGAAGGAGGGCACCAGCGGAGCTCTCAGATGTGGCAAAACCCACGAAGGCTCCCCAGAAGTGGGCCCAGCCACCTGCAGCCAGCACAGCGGCGGCGGGACCAGACCGGGGGATCAGTGACACTGCAGCTAACGGGGAGCATATTAACGCGATCATTCAGGAATGCTGCAGGACTATGGCTTCGCTTTTGCTGCAAGGGTTGAGGGTGCAGGGCGCGAGGCCACGAAGGGCACAGGCAGGTAGCTGGCAGGGGTTCCTACAGAGTGAGGAAGACACAAGCGCCCAGGGGGAAGGTGAAACCTCAGGGTTGCATGTCACCTGCTTGACCCTGGCCTGGCGCGGCAACGCCTGATAGGGAGGCAGTCCGCGGCAGGCGCAAGGGGGGAGGTGGGATCATGCATGGCGGCTTGGTGGAACCCCCACCTGACTAGTATAACCACCCGGGGATAGAAGTACCCGAAACATTCACACGGCCCTTGCCAGGTCCGGCGTCCCTGACCACCAGGGTCACAGGATTATCAAGCCTCATACCGTTAGCAGTCAATGAGAGAATCTAGCAGAAGGAATTCATAGACATCTTTTCCTTGTTAGAGATACAGCTAGAAGGGCTAGACTTGACAACTTGTGACAAAAAAGAAGATGATAGGAGGGAAAGGAGAAGGGAGTGGAAGGAGAAGACCTTTGATAATTGGTTGGACGCATTCCGGATCATGGCATGCATCATAGCAGAAAAGTTCCCGTACTGCGCAGCGGACCCATGGCTCTATGAGTCAAACATACACAGCACACAGAGGCAGTTCCAAGGCAACGCATTGCTAGAGTATGATAAGGGGTTTAGGCTAAAAATGCAGACGCCCCCGAAATGGAGTGGAACAAGGAGGATGTGTCCGGTTTCATCCACAAGATGATGGTAGCGAGGGAGGTCAGGACATTGGGGGGAGGAGCGAGCATTCCTTTCGAGGGCCCTTTCAAAAAAAGAAAGGGAGGCCTTTCCAAAGACACAAACAGTTCAGCACAGGGAAGGGGGCACACTCCAGCGGCCTTCCAGCAATATGTTGGAAATTCAAAGCCAACGAATGCACATACGGGGCAGTATGTAAGTTCTAGCACTTATGTTTAACATGCGGGGGAGGACACCCAGCTGCAGGATGCAGGCGCAAAGATGACCCAAAGCGGGAGAAAAGGGAGAAAAAGAAGCAGTGACCCAAGAATAGGGGACAGCGAGGGGACGGCAGAACAAGGAGTTGTCACACTAGCATGGTCCCCTATTGACACGAAAAAACTGCGCATGCTATCCAACGGGTACCACAATAAGACAAACGCAGAGACATTAGTACAGGGTTTTGAAAAAGGTTTTCCCATCCCATTCACAGGCCCCATCCCCCCCTACCATTGCGAGAGAAACCTAAAATCTACAATGCAACACTCAGATGTAGTGACGAAAAAGATTTAGATAGAGAAGCGCTTAGGCAGGATCGAAGACCCCCTAACCCCTCCACAAAAGGCAGGGACATGGTTATCTCACCATTGGGGGTAGTTCCAAAAAAGGAGCAGGGCCAATTCCGGTTGAGCCACCACTTATCATTCCCAGATGGCATGTCAGTAAATGACGGAATCAATTCAGAGGTTTGCTCAGTGAGCTACTCCACAATTGACGATGCAATAGACTTGGTGAGGGCGATTGTCTGAGGGACCCTCATGGCAAAAGCAGATATCGAGTTGGCATTCTGCTTACTCCCGGTACACCCCGATAGCTTCCACCTGCTAGGTTTCCAGTGGGAAGGTAAGTACTATTATGATAAAGCGATGCCAATGGGGTGTTCAGTATCATGCGCATACTTTGAGATATTCAGCACTTTCATTGAATGGGCGCTGCACGACAGGCACCCGGCGGTTGGAAAAATCCATTACCTGGATAATTTCCTGTTCACTGGCCCAGCAGCTTCCCCGGAGTGCAGAGATACCTTGAGGGTATTCATAGACCTAGCGGGCAAACTAGGGATCCTCCTGTCGAAAGAAAAGACAGAGGGGCCACAACAAAAATCACATTCCTAGGGATCAAGCTAGACTCGGTCGCTGGGACATGCAGATTACCCCCAGCGAAAGTGGAGGATTTTAGGCAAGACATCTGGAGCGTTTGCGGGCATGAGAAAGCTACACTGAGGGATCTCGAGCAGCTCATAGGGAAGTTAAACTTCGCAACCAGGGTCATCCCAGCAGGCAAGGTCTTCGCCAGGCAGTTGACACAACTGACACGCGGCCTCACCCAGAAACACCACCATGTCAGGCTCGGGGCTGAGGGGAAGAGGGACCTGGTGATGTGGGACACTTTCCTGACAGACTTTAATGGTTTACTGATCTTGAGGGAAGGTTGGGTGACTAGTAAGCAAATCGAGCTATACATCAAACCAAACAGGGAGCAAAGGGTTCAGCGCGATCTTGAAGGGCAAGTGGTGCGCAGGGCAGTGGCCCAGCAGCTGGCGCAGACAGGGCATAACAGGCAACATTACCTTTTTGGAGCTATTCCTGATTGTAGTGGCATTGACAATCTGGAGGAAGGAGTTGCAAAACATGAAGTTGACACTATGGTCAGCTAACAAAGGCGTAGTACAGGCCATTAACAAGGGGTCGGCCATGTGCCCAGACACACTGCGACTAATGCCCCATATTGCAGCTGGAGGGCAACATAGACCTGCAAGTAAGGCACGTCCCAGGGGTGGAGAACGAAATAGCAGACGCCCTATCCAGGGACAAGATGAAGAAATTCAGGGAACTGGCGCCCGGGGCAGAGCTGAACATGTCCCCTTCCCAAAACAGCTGTGGGACCTGGCAGGGTCGACCTATCGGAGCTAGTTCTCCACGCGCTCCCCCCGGCAGCAGCAAGGAGATATGAAAAATACGTAGCAACTGTGATGAGGGTGGGGGGCATCCAATCACTAAGCAGTGAGAGAGACACACGGAGGGCAGCGGAACTGTTCATTGGTTGGGCATACGAGGGCAAGAAGTCCAGGTCGTGGGCGCATGCCCACCTGGCTGCCGTGGCTCACCACGCAAACTTAGAAACAGGACAAAACCCAATTGCATCCCACTACATCAGGGCAGCAATGAAGGGGTGGAGGCGGAAGGAAGGCAAGAAGGCTGACACCAGGCGTCCGATAGATTTCAAGAAGCTGGGGGCACTACTGAGGGCTTTGGAGGGCATAACAACAGACGACTTTGATCTTTTACTATTTAAAGCGGCATTCACCACGGCCTTCTTCGGGGCATTTCGCCTCAGCGAGTTAGTAGCCCAATCTAGGGATGCCCAGGCAGAGCACTGCTTACAAGCGAGCAACATAACACCGAGGGCAAGGGGAGTGGAGATTGTGTTGAGACAGTCAAAAACAGACCAAGCTGGCAGAGGGACCGTAGTGAGACTACAGTGCATCAACAACCGGGGGATGCTGTGCAATATGTTGTCTGCTCGCCTTCATGGCAGTGCGTCCGGCTGGCAGGGGCCCCCTCTTCAAACACAGAGACGGCACCCAACTGAGCAAGTTTCAATTTACATCAGTCATGCGCCTCGCGGTCAGCAGGGCAGGCCTGCCCCCGAGAGGTTTTGGGTCCCATTCATTCCGGATTGGGGCGGCCATGACTGCGGCACAGCACGGGGTGAGCGAGGCAGGAGTACAGGCAGTAGGGAGATGGCGGTCACGGGCATACAGGACATACGTGAGGCCTCAACTGCTATGACCAGAGCGGCGCAGCTGGGGAGTGGGGAGCCAGCCCCCTTCCCAGGGCAAACAAGGGAGTGACTGGTCGTTTTCCATTACCTTGACAGGAAGAAGACGGCACCTGGTATGGGTGGTGGGGCACTCATTTATCAGGTGGATGGATACCTGGTGGAAACATGTGGGTTGCACGCTCAAAGACCGGCCAGCAAGCACATGCATCCGTTGGTTCAGCCGATCAGGAATTAGATGAGACCAACTGCCGGCCACCCTCAAGGACCCACGGGCGGACTCAGTGTGGCACCCGGATGTGCTGAACATACACCTTGGGGAGAACGATCTGGCCAGAGCACTCCTCCACGGAATACAAAACGACCTCACGGAGGCGGCCAGAGCCTTTGTATACACGGTAATTATCTGGTCCGAGCTGATTAGCAGAAGGGAATGGCGCGGGGTGGAATCTCACAAAGGCGTTGAGCACTCACGGAAAAAGTTAAACCTCACGGTGAGCAAATTCTGCAGGGAAAACAGCCTGGGAACAATCAGGCACAGGTTCATCCACACGGGCCATCCAGAATACTATGCCAAAGATGGGGTGCACCTCTTGGAGGAAGGCATGTGTATGTTCTGGAACAACCTGTGGAGCGCAATGGTATTGGCTGGCTGCCAATAAAGAGTTCAGGGCGTAGTTGGGGGGAGCCGCGAGGAGACGGCAGCCTTCCTGACGGCGTTGCAAAGAACTACGCCGATATCGGTTGGTACAGAGGCACACCGGAGGGCGATGCGCCAGAATGGGTACACTCACATTCAGATGCCTCACGGCTGGGTGAGTTGGCCTAGGGATAGCGACTCTGGGATGCCTCACGGCTGGGTAGCCTGGCCTACCAAAGGAGGGGGTAGCAAACGGAGACGGCGCTTGCAGCCCAGCACCCGCCGGATGGCAGGGCACAACAAAGTCGGACAAGGTAGAGAGGCGGCCTAACTCCGGGACAGAAGCTACTCCATTCCTGCGCAAAAGGGGCGCAAAAAATCCAACCTACAAAAAGAAACGGCACAGAAGGGCCAAAAAGACAATACCAAGGAGGTGTGTGATGACATAACATGCAAACCGCAAAAGTATATACATGTTTCCTTGTATTCCTAATAAAACTGCGGCCAACAATGACCACCAAAATACAAAAATGTGTAGTTGGCTTTCTTGGTCGGAGTGGGAGTACTGAAAAAGGAAAGATGTTATTGCATACCTATGGGAGTGGGGCAGAGTGCGAGGGTTATAGAAATGCTACATCTGTAAAAATATACTGGTACCTCCCTAGCCAGTGCTGGTGCACTTCCACTTGGGCAGCGAATTTAAACTGAGAGAGGAGCTATTCAATAAAGGTTTGAGAATAAAAACAGAAACATAAAATTCAGCAGAAAAGACTTGGCTATCTTCAGTTTTGACTGAGCCAGGTGCACTAAAATGCACTTAAAGTATCGTCTTTAGTAGTCTTTTCTGCCACGTGCCACCAAAAATACACAGTAAGACCCAGCTGCATAATGCTCCTTGGGTAGGGGCCATGCTGGTTAACAGTCAAGCCCCTGCAGGGTGTGTCCTGGCACGGCTGCAACTGACCACAGCTTTCACTCCCACATGCATGCCAACATTTTTAAATAGGTTTTTTGGGGGGGGCAAATCGGGGTATGTTTTTTCCCTATTGGCTTATATTGAAGCAGAAGCAATTTTAGGCGCAAGACATCTAAAATGGCACAATTTGTAGCTTAAAAAATCATGAGTCTCCCGCTTGAATTGGGTCTGTTGGCATGTATGCTCTCAGTCAGAAATTTAAATTCACCCGGCTCGTGACGTTGCTGGATGCTTGCCTGGGCACTGGTTTGTGCATTGCACACCTCCAAAGCTGTTTTTTCTGCTTGCTCTGCAGAGCGTGGCTGACTGTGCCGCTAATATACGTGGCCACCCAGAAGTGGAAATGGGCCTGAGTGCAGGGAGTTTTAGAGGGTTTCAAGCTGTTATAATCCTGTCTGGACTGGAAAGCGATGCCCATGACAGTCAGACATGCAATGCAATGAGTCACAAGAGGCTCTGAGCGGGGAAGCCAAACTGTTAAATTGTAACAAACAAGCCGGCCCCAGAGGTGGTTTCCATGGCAACTGTAGTCACCTCTACTCTGGCCCTTCTCACACTGCTTGAGGCACATTTAAAAGCTCAATCAGTGCTGGCAGTATACACATGCAACGCAGCACCATCACCAGTCATGCACTAGATGGACTAAATATTGTGAATTACAATTAATTTTTGTGTGTTGATGTGAGGACATGCACAAAATGTGTTAGACAAACCTGCAATGCGTAGTACTTGGTACGGCTGACACCTTGCCACACTGCAGTGCTTAATTTGTAAAAGAATGAGTGTTGATGCCCGAAAGCAGGGCCGGCCTTAGGCATGTGCAAGCTGTGCACCTGCACAGGGCCACCAAACCCCAGGGGCCACCACACCAATATATATCCTTAATATAATAATCCTCAGAGGATGTATACATATTTGCGTGGTGGCCCCTGGCAGGGATTTGGGGGCCTCCGGCTCTGTTCCACATCTAAACACCCTGACCCCCCCTCTTTACTGGCCTCCGCGCTCCGCCTCGCCCGGACCCCCTCTTCCGGGGCCCCCTACCTACGCTCCCTGCCCAGGGCCACCATGACCCTAGAGCCGCCCCTGCCGAAAGCTCTGCTCAGAAGCTTGTTACAGGTGCAATTAAATGTCTGTTCACCGAATACCAAAGCTGCATAGTCTTAAATCCACCTCAGACCCCATTAATCGACTATCAGACACTCCCTGCCCCGTTACATCACTCTTGTTGACATCTGCTTTCTTACATTACGACAGTTTTTCTGTTTTCTCTTACTTCATCTTTCTGCTTTATATGTTTTCCCTCTGTTTTTTTCATTAAAATCTTATGTGAAAAATATAAGTACCAGTCCTCCAGAAAGGACTGCCAGTTGCCCCACACTGGCAACCACCAGGTCAAATTAAGCACTATGCAGGGGCTTGATTTAGGGTGGTGCACATGTAGCACTTCAAATAGTAATAAAGTGAAAACATAACACAAGACAAATCCCAATTTAGAACTATAGAGCACATTTTAATAAAGTATTTTAAAGGTTTAATGGAAAATAGTGCATAGAAGCACAAAGCGCCAAGTGTGGTTATTGGGTCGCACTGGACTGGATTAAAGTCACAAGTTAAGGCCAACTGCGGGCAGGATACAGGGACCACGTTAGTCCTGCTGAACAAAGTACCTTAAATCCTGGTTGTGACAACTCCTCCCCCATCACGTCAGAGATGGCCCATTCTATACACAAAGACCAACCGCCAGCTACACTTCATTATGTGACCCAGGATACAGGCCACAGGCACCAAATGTTTGGGTCAAGAAATTGCAAACTTTCTAAGGTGGCGTTTTGAGTATTGTGACTAAGAATCTGACTTCACCTTAAAGATTGCTTTTAATTACAATTTCATAGACACCAAACTCAAGCTGTCACCTGCTCCCAATCGGAAGTTACAGCTTAAAGTGGCATTTTCAGAATTGTGGCTTGAAATCAGTATTGTTTTATAGGGCTACTTAAGTGGGTACCACAGTCATTGCTGCAGGTCCACTGATAGCTTTTAATTTACAAGCTCAGGGTACATGTAGTGCCACTTTACTAGGGTCTTAGAAATAAATTAAATGTGACATTTGGGTGTAATCCAATTTTACCATGTTTAAATGAGAAAGTAAACACACTTTAGCACTGGTTAGTATATAATAGGGCAGGGGATTGAAACTACCTAGAAGTCCTTAGTACCCTAGGGCATGGCAGTTTTGAGGCCAGCAGCTCTTTTTGCACTTGCATGTGTGCACTGCTGAAGCCTGAGGTCTGTTTAAAAGCAGCCCTGGGTGCCAGGACTGCTTTTAAAAAGTAGATCGTTCCCAAACTCGACTTTGGGGTTTGGGACACTTAAAAATGGATAACCTACAATGTTTTGGCATATTAGGAACCCCCAGGGTCTCCCCTAGTTGTCTATTTCAACGAGACCTGACCTACTCGGAACAGTATCTTATCATTTCAAGGACAAGGTATAAATTCCCCTTACACTGCAGTACAGTTATTACTTGCCTGTATGTCCTACTGTTCATACTTTCTATCCAATCTTGTCATGTATCACTCCTTATAACAAGCAAAAAACAACAAAGAAAATGTATTGTGTCACCACATAACTTTGTGAGAAAATTTATTGTGAAAAAAGATGTGAAAGAATGGAAAGTACCTCACTGTAGTGACACCAAGGGGGGCTGCTGGCATATATTTACCAGTATGCCCAGGGGTGGGGGTCAGATATGTATAAGGTACATCCTTATAAAATGAGCTTTATATGCCTTGGGTTAAGTGAAATTTCACATTTCACTCGTCACATTGTAGTAAAGTGCTGCTTAAATTCGACTTTGAGGCTAGTAGCACTGTGGAGTGAGGATCTGCAATATTTCTACAGATACAGAACCCCTAAAGCAGGGGTCTCCAAACCGGTCCTGGAGGGCCGGATCCATGCCAGATTTTTAAAATAACTACATGTATCTAAATGGGGATATGCACAAAATCTGGCATGGATCCGGCCCTTCAGGACCGGTTTGGAGACCCCTGCCCTAAAGTCTCCCCTAGTTGTCCCATGGGGCGGGGGTCCTGTAGCTATAAGCAAAGTAATTATAAAATATGTTTTTGTAAGTCCTAGGGCTGGAAAACTGGCCCAAGTCATTTTAAGGTCGGGCCTAGGGCAACGCGCTTGCGCTGCTCTTAGGAATCGACCTCTTGGAATCTTTGTAGCTTTCTTCAGCTTTTGTAGAAGTTCATGCGTGTGGTGCTCACACACGATTGACCTTTGTGTCTGGCTTTAGTGTGCAATTGGCCAAAGGCGTTTGGATGTCCCAGCTTCTTGGGGAATGTTTACTCCCAGAGCGTTTTGCTCTTGGGAACCAACAGCGGCGCGCAGGGGCCATCTGTTTTTAATTAGTGTAGGTGCGCTTGTCTCCCACGTAGTCTCTCCTCCCCCTCTTGAAGGCCATGAACTTGCAAGCACATGTGAAAAGTCGGCCGTCGGTCTATGCTAACGGCTTCACAGAACTAACTCTGAAAATGACCCTGTCTGCTAGAAATGAAAATGTTCCTGGCACCGAAACTGACTTGCGTCTACCAAGAATGTTTACGGAGGTATTGTATGTGCATGTGTATGTGTGTTTGCGCGTGTGGAGGGGGGCTCACAACTAGCCTTATTTTAGACCAAAAGACTTATCCTCATATGCTCAAGGTAAGCCTGAGGAACAAGCACACAGAAAAAAAAAAGTGTTGGTAGGTGCTATGAGCTCCCAGGGTCCTCGGGCGTTATTAGAACAATAGCTCAAGGGCGGTGCGCGCGCCTACTGTAGCCATTTGTAACCTGAATGGTGCAAAGCAGACTCTGCCTTTCATCCTTCTCAGGTCAATGAAATGAGAACACTTGAAGTTGGTAATCGTTACTTCTATTTCACGGGCGCTGAGATACCCTGGACAGTATACAGTCAAAATATCGAGTTAAAAATTATAGAATTGCATTAATATCGAGTTAAAAATATAGAATGAACTAAATATCGAATGGACAGAATGTAGACTACAAAAATATCGAATGTAATGGACAAAATATCGAATGGACAGAATATAGACAGCAAAAATATCAAATTTGGGGTAAGTAAGTTAATATCGATTTACATAAATATAGAAAGTCAAAATATCGAAGTATATAATATAGATGTTAAATATATCGATTTTTTAATAATATCAAATGTTTTTAATTGTTTTTTATGTTAGTATATGTGTGAAAAGTATATATTTATTTTATTATTTATTTTAAGTAATTGATTTTATGGTATTTAATTTTTGCGTAATTTAATTCTGTAGCGGGTTGTGGGTTTATAGGGGAATAGGGTGGGAAGTAATTTAATTATAATTGATTAAATGTTTTAATTTATTTATTGGTATTTATCTCGAATTAATTGTTAATTAATGTTTGATTGGTAATTAATTAAATTATAATTGGTAATTAATTTTTATTAATTGAATAATTGATAATTATGTTAATTTTATTAATTTATTTACTGTAGCAGGTTGTGGGTTTATAGGGGAATAGGCTGGGAAGTAATTTAATTGTAATTAATTAAATTGTTTAATTTATTTATTGGTATTTATTTGTAATTAATTGTTAATTATTTCTCAATTGCTATTTAATTAATTGTAAATTGGTAATTAATTTGTAATAATAGGTAATGATTTCTAATAAATATTTTTTATTTGTATTTTTAATTGATTAATTATTATATTATATTAAATCGGTAATTATGTTTAATTAATTTGTAATTGGTATTAATATTTAATTGTTTTTAATAATTATATGAAGTATTTACTTTCCCTACTGTTGCACTCACTGGAGTGGGAATAGTAATTTTTACCCTTACGCTATCCAACGTTTTCCCTACTGTTGCACTCTCTGGAGTGGGAATAGTAATTTTTACCCCTACGCTACCAACGCTTTCCCTACTGTTGTACTCACTGGAGTGGGAATAGTAATTTTTACCCCTACGCTATCCAACGCTTTCCCTACTGTTGCACTCTTGGGAGTGGGAATAGTAATTTTTACCCCTACGCTATCCAACGCTTTCCCTACTGTTGCACTCTCCGGAGTGGGAATAGTAATTTTTACCCCTACACTATCCAATGCTTTCCCTACTGTTGCAGTCTCTGGAGTGGGAATAGTAATTTTTACCCCTACGCTATCCAACGCTTTCCCTACTGTTGCACTCACTGGAGTGGGAATAGTAATTTTTACCTCTACGCTATCCAATGCTTTCCCTACTGTTGCACTCTCTTGAGTGAGAATCGTAATTTTTACCCTCCTGCTATCCAACGCTTTCCCTACTGTTGCACTCTCTTGACTGGTAATAGTAATTTTAACCCCTACGCTATTCAACGCTTTCCCTACTGTTGCACTCTCTGGAGTGGAAATAATAATTTTTACCCCTACGCTATCCAACGCTTTCCCTACTGTTGCACTCTCTGGAGTGGGAATAGTAATTTTTACCCTCTCGCTATCCAACGCTTTCCCTACTGTTGCACTTACTGGAGACGGAATAGTAATTTGTACCCTCCCGCTATCCAACACTTTCCCTACTGTTGCACTCTCTGGAGTGGGAATAGTAATTTTTACCCCTACTCTATCCAACGCTTTCCCTACTGTTGAACTCTCTGGAGTGGGAATAGTAATTTTTACCCCTACACTATCCAATGCTTTCACTACTGTTGCACTCTCTGGAGTGGAAATAGTAATTTTTACTCTCCCGCTATCCAAAGCTTTCCCTACTGTTGCCCTTACTGGAGTGGGAATAGTAATTTTTACCCTTACGCTATCTAACGCTTTCTCTACTGTTGCACTCACTGGAGTGGTAATAGTAAGTTTTACTCTTTCCGCTATCCTACAGTAAAAATATTGTAATTTTTTTATTAATATTAAGTTCATATATATATATATATGTATTAACAAATCAATTTGTAATTATTTTTTTTAACTTACATTAATTATTTATTAGGTTTAAGGTTATTTTAGTATTTTAAGTATGTTTAAGTTAATTATATTTATTATTTCATTAATTTTTTTATTACTTTAAAGCATTTTTAAAAAAAACGATATTTTGACTAACTATATTTTTTATAACAATATTTTTGATTCGATATTTTTGTACGTACCTGTTTGGAGATAGGAATTCGATATTTTTGCATTCTATATTTTTTACTCTATATTTTGGTAGTTCTATATTTGTGTCATCGATAGTGTTTCAGTGATCCACCCAGGACATTATTGCTGTTGAAAAAAGCCATTTATTTTTGTTTAAAGACAGGCGCTGGCACGCATCTGGCAATCACCCCCTCCCCGCCAATACAAAACAAAAAGCACCAGACCCTTAGATGCTGAGCTGTTAGTGCAGGAGGTAGCAGGTGGGCAGAGGGAGGGTTATCTTCTGAGGTCACATGTCAGTATCAAGCAGAGCACTGTGATGCCATGCAGCGCCTGCCCCATTCTCCATCCTCACCCCGCACTCCCCAGCTCCCCCCCTCCTCTTGCTTAGCACCTTTGCTTATCCTTACAGACACTCCTGCTCTTCCCCATTCGAAATAGGAGGGAACTGGGGCTGCAACGTCTTCTAGCTGCATAGACAGCACTGCAGGTTAGTGCTCCTGCTGAGGAGATCTGTATACAGTGGAATTAGCTTTGTATCTCACTTGTCTAGATTAGTCTGTCATCCTTCTGAAGTCTCTACAATGAGACCTTTTAAGACTGTGTGTGGTTTTATGAATATGCAAGACTTCCGTGCAGGATACATAAAGGACATTAGCATATTGTCGACTAACTTCCCACCCCGCATCCGCAGAGGCAAAAGCTGCCCTGCTCGGGAGATGCAACCACGGCCTAGGCAGCAGGGCCCAACGCTGGCTGGACCCAGAGACGGCACAGCTGGCAAAGGGGCCTTGTTTCATGGATGATGCCTTTATCCGGCCCCAGATTCGTACCCATAAACAAGGTCGGATTGGGACAAAAGACAGCGGGCACCAAAATAAACATGCCTCCCTGTTAGTGAATCACACAGCTTAAAAGAGTGACCAAAAGTTGCCCATGTGCTAGAATGGGGGCAGTTTTAAACTTATAAAGACACGCTACTTAGGTGTTTTTGCAAAGTAAGGGAGAATGTCTGCATGTGTGCTTGCGGCCGACAATGTGTGCGGTAATAGCAAACAAATGAACAGCAAAACCCACCCAGACTGTAAAACGTGACTAGAAACAGCAAACAAGCATTGGCATAGGTCTCGCCTTTGGGACTTTTTAAGTATTTGGCCATGCAACAGTTGATTTGTTGCACCAAGGATATTGTGCTGGATAACTATACACTTATAAGGTCCCAAAGGCGAGACCTATTGGCTATGCCAAGGCTTGTTCCCATTGCAAATCCCCTGCTACATAGGTTGACATCGTAGAGAGTTGTTGATTAATAGCTCTTGATAGGAGAGGGCTAGAAGTGCCATTCAAATACTTCCCCAAATGGTATTAATAAATTCAATAATATGATATTGTTGAATTTCTCCTAAAGTATACATACAAGAAGTTATAAGACTTTCTTGTTTGTAAGTCCAGATTCAGCCTTCCAGTGGTCTGCCCTGATTGGTCAGAGTTAAGTGGATCAGCCAGGCTGCCTTGAAGAGTCGATAAAGAGCCCCTAGGGTCAACCAGATCTGCTGGCAGGGCAGTGTGCTGTTCCATAGGAATGCCAGGCCAGGGAGAGGGGTCGTAAACTATGTCCTTCAAAGAGGAGAGCAGAGAACAGTGGTATTTACAACTATGAACGTTCCACCTTAGGCAGATGGTAGGATTAAGGAAGGTATGAGCAGATGCAGGTGGGAGAGTCTAAGTTAATTAGCCATCCTAGGGGTGTGTTTAGCCAGTTCCTACCTCCTTACTGGAGGCATGTGCAGTTTTGAGCAAGAAGTCGCGTTGAAGGAGGAAGAGGGAGCACCAGGACACCGCAGCTCAGGTAAGCTGTTTTACTTTACTTTTAAATTGCTTTAAACCTTGTCATTTCATTGTTAATAGGGCAGGAGGGAGGCGGGGGGCGGCCAACTCCACTCCGCGGTGGAGTCTGCAGAGGTTTGCCTACTCTGCCTACTTCGCGGAGCGCGGAGTAGGCAAAATTCCGCTGGCAGAGAGGAGCTCTCCACCCATCCTTACCAATAATCCACTTTCCAACACTACCTTATCAGGTTATGTTGTTCTCGCATTTATGTAAATCTTATTACCTCGTCATGTTAGCCTCCTATACCTCAACGCTCCCCTACCTTGTAACCCTTCCACTACTGTGAAGCGCTCTGATACCCTTTGGGGTCTTGTTCGCGCTATACAAAACTTTTTACATAAATAACCGTAACTTTTACCATGGGGCTTATTACGATGGTGGTCGGATGCTTGTCTGACCACCATTTCAGCGGGAGTGGAACGCGGGACAAGCAGTCGAAGGTCCCACCCACTGGATTAGTATGTGACCGCCATGTAGGCGGTCGGAAACATCATTCTTTCTATTGTGACTACGACCCAAGCCACTGTAGAAAAAGTGATGTTTTCAAACATCCATGCACACTGTGTACGGATGTTTGGGGGGCACCACATAGCGGTGGCTGAGGGAATGACCCTGCTAAGGACCTCTAAAGTCACTTTCAAACATCCTTTCCATGGCAGTTGGACCGCCATGAAAAGGCTGTCGGAAACTGACATCCTAATCCTTACGGCGGTGCCTCTGCAGGCACCGCCTTCATTGTAGGGATTACACTCCGACCACCACCCCGACAGGCTCCTTGAGCCTGTCGGAGGTGGCGGTCTTTTGGCACCGCCTAAATCGAATCGACTGTTGGTATCATAATCCAAGAGTAGGCCCAATGCCCTAGATGTCGGGCGGACCGACACTGATGGCCTGTTGGTGGCAGTCTGCCCGACATCATAATCAGGGCCTATAAGTGGGCAGACTTTACCTTGTTTGCATGAAGTAATGTTTAGATTAAAAAGATTACTTGTAGTTAAATGCGCCACCATTTAATTTTTATCACAGTGAATCACACTTAACTTCCAAACTACACCAGTTCTAATTTGTGCCTGCATACAATTATGTCCAGTTCATTTATGTTTTACATTGGAAGTACCTTTTTTAGAACAAGGCTCTAGAGAAATCGAAGACTTAGGCGGGGAAAAAGATCTTCCAAACACAAGAAGTGTGACCACCAAAATCAAGGAAAAGGAGAAAAAGAAACAGACAAACAAGAACAACTAGTCATCAATATCTCGGAATTCAGATTGAAAGACGAAGAACTAAAGTTACTTCAAAAAGGGACGTCTTTCGTTCCAACAACTAAAACCAATTCTTTAGAACTGGAAATAAGTTTTTTTAAATTGATGCGAAAACTAAGACTGCATCATTTTTTTGACAACATTTCTCCAAAACAAGCGACACAAGAATTTGATCAACTAAGGGGTCTACGACCAAAAAGCACTTTTATGGCGCCATTGAGACATAAAACACTGGACCTGTTTGAAATACTGGTTAAACAAGATCTCCAAAAAATCAATTGCCAAAAGAAGTGCAGAAACAATATCACCAACAAAGATCTTGCCATTTTGAAAAGACTATCCAGGAACAAAAATATCATTTGTACTAAAGCTGACAAAGGCGGAGGCCTTGTTATTATGAATGCTACCATGTACAACGAAAAAGTTCTAGAACATATCAGCGATAAAAACACCTATGCACCACTTTCACATAATCCAACCAACGAATTTACTCAAAGATTGACAGAATTCATTACTAAAGCCAAAAATGATGGTGTAATCAATGACAGAACAAGTAAATTTCTCATTAAGTCACACCCAAAAAGCCCGTCATTATACATGATGCCTAAAGTACACAAAAATTTCCACGATCCACCGCTAGGTCCGATAGTTTCTACAAAAAACAGTCTTGGAACTGAATGATGATGAACAACTCATTCTCTGTACAGCAGATGTAAAGTCACTTTATACCTCCATCCCCCACGGGATGGGTATTGAAGCCATGGAAGAAGCCATTCTGACCACTGACCTTGATTCACAATTGCAGACCTTTCTGATGGAACTGATTATTTTCACGCTATACCATAGCTACTTCAAACATAATGACACATGGTACCAGCAGTTAGTTGGAACAAGCATGGGCAATTGCGCAGCCCCGGTATACGCTAATCTTTTTATGAAATCCTATGAAACACAGAACATATTGACAGATCCTAGATGTATGGATAACGTGAAACTTTTTGTGCGTTACATAGACGACCTATTTATCCTATGGACAAACACAAAGGAATCTCTAGAACAAATGCTGGCGACACTAAACACAAAAGATGACCGAATCCAGTTTACCTGGGAAATCTCCACAGAATCCATCACCTTTCTAGACGTGCGGATAAATCTACAGCATGGAAAAATAGAAACTGAAATGTACAGAAAGAATACTGACAGGAACAACACCCTTCATTACTCGAGTTTCCACCAAGAGTCTTTAAAACGACCTTTGCCACTATCGCAAATGATGCGAGTCAAAAGAATCACATCAGACACACAAAAAGCCAAGGAAAAAATCATAGAAATGGGAGAAAGATTCCGCAAAAGAAGTTATCCTAACGCCTTGATCCATGAAGCACAGAATAAAGTTCTCAACATGCAAAGACCGAATTTGCTATCAATCAAACAAAAAAGACAAGACGATAGAATGACTGTGGTATCTAAATACTCCACTGTGAGTATGAATTTTAAGAGAATCATCAGACGACATTGGAATATCTTAAAGGCAGAACCAGATTTCAAACACTCTTTTGACAATCTCCCCACCTTTGCTTTTTCAAGGAACAAAAACCTTGGTGAACTATTAAAACCTACGAGAGAAGACAATAAAACATACCGTGGAACTCGCCCTTGCCTGCAATGTGGGAACTGCAACAATCTGATTAGAGGTCATTACATCACCCATCCAATGAAGGGTCACAAAATTAAATTAAAAGTGAATGCAACATGCGACACGACCAACGTAATCTACATGCTGAAATGCCCATGTGGCAAAGTATATGTAGGCAAAACGGAACGAAAGATGAAAATAAGGATGAATGAACATAAGTCGAACATCAGAACCAGGAACATGAAATCATCAGTAGCGGTACATTTCAACGAAGCACACCACAATGTATCTCAATCACAATTTGTGATCCTTGCGACAGTGGAGAAACAAGAAGGCAGAGACAATAATCGATATCTGTTACAAAGAGAGAACCACTGGATGTACCTGCTGAATTCCAGTAAACCGAATGGTCTTAATGACCGGACAGAATTTATGTGCTACCTATAGTCTGTTACCTTCAAACAGACACCCAGACTGATTCGAACCAATGCCCTTGCTTCAGGGTTGGACATGCAAGTGGCCGATCTGATTCAACTGCTTTTCTTTATTTTCCGCCACTTTGAACTTGATGTTTTATTATCATTTTTATTATTTTTTCATTTCACTTTATTTTTCATTTTTGATTATTAAGATGTAGACACCGGTATCTCTCAGGCTTGGTTTAATATTCAATGTTAACTGTCCTTTTTTCTACTAAGTTGTCTTTATTCGATCAGATTGCAGTCTATTGACTGTCCGCGATTGGTAGACTCCCGATCACGCGATCGGAACTCCAAACAATCACGGCACGCAGTACAGGGGTACACGTCATGCACTTTCCAACATCTAACGCGATTGACCGCCAATGCTGGCTGCTTCGCGGGAGATGAGGAAATATCTTTGAGGAGACGCTGCGCGTCCGAAAAAGTAAGCTTGTGATGTTTTTAGCCCTATCACTTTAGATATAACACGAACGTTTCAGGGCAGTAACACGTTTTCCATTTTCTACAGCCTCTAACACGATTGTCAAACATGCAAACCTGAGAGTATTACACGTGAGTGATATCGATTGATTTGACATTGTACAATCACTTCCACCTGGGGTTGCACTTTATTTTTAATCACGCTTCTCTCAGCTCGCTTAAAATATACGTGCATGGCATATATGTATATTTTCTATGACTTACGAACAATATGAAAAGTACATACATTTTTTCTTGTTTCTTGTTTTCAGTACTTGTCCAGATGAAGGGCCTACAAGCCCGAAATGCATTGGACTTAACAAGTGAAGTTTTTTTAATGAAATGAAATACATGAATGTATAAGACGAAGAACATGAACTTATGAATATAAAATAAGATTATTTCTTTACAAACTTGTCTATGAACTTTCCTAAATTAACTGTTTTTTGTGGAGTATTTAAAAACCACACGAGTGTGCGCCGGGGGATGCTTCCAACTTTCTGTTGGAAACACAGCTTTTGATGTTTTGATCGACGTCCTAGACAAGAGACGCCACCCAGGCAGTCACCTCATACCTTTAACAATCTACATCTAATGATATAAACTTTTGGATTAATTCTAGCTGTGCGACTCTCCACCACTTTTGATCTTTACATTAATTTGGGCCAGTCACTACTCACTTTCTTGTCTTAAACATTGTTTTACTTTTTAGAGTAATTAGAACAGTAGTAGGTTGAATGACGTCTTGAGTAATGTCATCAGTGATGTCAATAATGATGTAATTGAACATCATGACTGATATAATATGTAGGGCCATACCCAGTGCCTGGCAGGGGCACAAGTTATAGGTAGTTCAATAAACTAGAACTGGTAAATTTCAGTTTATTTTTGTATTTAAAATTATATGTTATGTCCAGTGGTGGCTGCTGCAATACTAAAGTGAGGGGGGCAGGATGGGGGATTGGGGGGGATAATCATTTTATTAAAACTTACCTGGTGACGCAGACGCCTGGGTCCTCCCAGCATGCAGTGGGGCACAGGCTCCCCACCCAATCCCAGCGCTGCTCTCATGTTATACTTAGTATGAGAGCAGTGCTGGAATTGGTCTGAGCGGCGTGGTTTGCCATGCAGACAGTGTCTAGGAGCCTGTGACGTTTGTCCAACCCAGCTGTGCAACACAGCTGGATTGGAGAAACCTAAGTGTGCATGTCTGTTTGGCCGGCCTAAGACTGACAGTGCACCTACCACTCCCAGCCGCGGTCGATAGTGGGAGTACCTGCCAGGCGGGGATGTGGGGTGGGGGGTAGTAAATTATGGATTACGGAGGTTTACAGGTAAGTAAACATATAAATAAATATAACGAATTTTGTTGCGCGCACTGCATCGCATTTGGGGATGCAGTGCACGCTACGAAATTCGCTTTCTTTATTTATATGTTTACTTACCTGTATACCTCCGTAATCCATAGATTACTACCCCCCACCCTGCCCCTACCCCTCCCCACGTCACCGCCCGGCAGGTACTCCCACTACCGACCGCGGCTGACCACTCCTCCCTACTAGCCCAGCACCATGTGACTCTGGGCAATAGCTCGCTTAATCTTCCCGACGGCCCCCAGCGCCTAGAGACCCTTACGGGTGATTGTGCGCTTTACAAATGTGGGCTTTACTTTACTTTACTATGCCCTGCCCTGCCCCTCCCTACACTGCTGGCATCGGCTCAGTCAGTCAGCAGTCATTTTATTTTTCGCTTGACCGCTGACTGACTGACCAGTGGGGCAACGCTCCTTCGCCATTTCTGAGGAGCCGCCCCTGTATGTCTGACATTGTCATCCAACTATGTCCCTTTAAACTTTATTTTTTACAGTGAATTTCTAGGGTTTTTTAAACATAAAGTAAGATCTTTTTACCATACCATACTATAATGTACTATAATAATAACCTCTGTTAATAGTGGACACATGATAAATGTATCCTCATCCTCTCTGTTCCTTCTCTGTGCGTTCTCTCCTCACATATCCTTGTGCCTCGCATTTCCTGCTTCTCCTTTCCGGCTCTCATCTCTCCCTCTCTCTCTCTGTCAGAAATGATAATCATTAATTAAATGTGCCCACCTCTCGTTCTGCTGTGATTTCGGCTGCCTCAGGATTTATCTGCCCCGCTCACCACAGGCTATCTGATTACAAATATAAGTATATAAATTTATATACACATCTCTTCAGTGACACCCGTCTTAGTATTCCAGAACTGTTCGTCCGTGGACGCGCTGAGCACATTATCATTAGGACGAGATAGCTGAGGTGAGGGGAGGGGAAGAACCGGGGTGTCGAGTTATTAAGCCGAGGAGGCGGTGCGGGCCTGATAGGGGAGCGGCGGGGTGCCTCTGCGCTGATAACGTCCCCGCCGCTCTGAAAGGTTACTCCGGGTGCTTTATGGTGCCCGGAGGAGCCCGGAGAGCGGCGCAGTTTCCCGCGCCTCCGCTCTGCTAGTCGAAGACGGTTTGAATGTTTATGAGCAAGTGGGAGTACATGACCCATTTTATACTGTCAGGGGATTGGCGGAGACCAGAGGGAAGAGAGGGACGAGGAAGGAGAGAAAAGATGGAGCTGACAAGAAAGGAAGAGGGTAAAGGAAATAGGAGGAAAGTGGAGTGAGATAGAAGAGGAGAAGGGAGGGGAGGGGAGAAAGAGAGGGAGAGACAAGGTTAGTGAAAAAGTGGGAGCGCCGGCAAGGGGTCCAGGAGAGTGAAATACACTGGCAGCCCCAGCAACATTTCCGGTGGTGATAAAAGAGGGAACGGAAGTGGAGAAGGACCCGTTTTGCAGACAAATCTACAACCATATTATGGGTTGTCATGTCCACATAAGATCACTGTGATATCAGAGCAAGAAGTCCAAGCCACTTAGCACCCACACTTAGAACGTCTGGCTCCAACAGCTGTAGTATCCACTCACAAATAAAGGTCTTCCAATAAACATATTTTATATTTCAGTATTTGTAAAGTGCAACAACCACCCACGGGTACTTTGATGCTACAGATTCAAGGGCAGGAAACCTACTTAATGACATTCAAGAAATCAATAGTGGGGAACTCCCGGGCAAGAAATGCCAGGTCTTCTGAAACTAGGGAGGTGTGGTTCTTTCAGTAGTTACAGAAACATCTTATTCCCTTGCCTCTCTGGTGCAATTGAAAATGCTCTGACTCCCAAGGTGATCCAGACGAAATCCAGAACATTGAGAAGAAATAACTTTTGTGATATTAATATGTTCCTTGGCTTGTACAAAGAAAATCTTCCAGTCAGAAGACCAAATAGAAGACTTGTGCAGGGATAATGATGGGCGTATGGTATGTACTACACAAAGTTAGAGCGAGATAGAGGGCATTGCAATAGTCAAGTCTTGCCGAGATGAGTGCATCCAGAAACTGATCCCTCTGCTGTGTGGTGAAAAGGTAGATTGTTCGCTTAAGTACTCGCAGTTGGAAAAAGTAGGAATTTACTGCTGAGTTTACTATCCATTGTCTGGTACTGATCAAGTTTAACTACCGCATTTCGCACTGGTTCTGGCCTCTTGCGCAGCAAGGGGGGTCAGAAGCAAAAATCCCAAACTGATGACTGACATAAAGAGACAAGAATTCCAGTTTTTCTTCTATATCATTTGAGCTGGTTTTCTGATAGTCATACTTAGACATTCTCCATACAATTAGAGATTTCAGCCTTTTCTCCTGGGTGCTCCATCAATCACGAGGAAGCTCTGGGTATCATCTACATATATGCAGAAGGCAAATCCAAATTACTATCAAATGAGCCGGCGGGGCCATATATAGGTTAAAAAGTAAAGGGTAGAGTAATGAAGTTTGGGACCCCACATGAGACGTGTTCATTCAGATACATGGGGGTACAGATATTTACTTGCGTGAAGCGCTTTGTCAAAAAGTTTTGAAACAAAGACAAAAATGGGCTGTTGATATTGAAGCCCACCAAGCAGTTCAATAACACCTGCTGATCAAGGGTAGCAAAGACACGGGAGAGCTCTAATAAGACCGGCGCTGTCAGCACATCCTGACCTGTGCTACGAGGCTGACGACCACCAAGTACTGCTGTCACCATGCACCTCAGTGCTGCAGCCGTTTCGGGAACTTGTATCCCTTTGCGTCTTTATGTGGAGAAGGAGCATTTTCATGTTCTCCATTTGTTCCTTTTTTGCGTAAACCTGTGTCACGGCAATGCTGAATCCGCAAGAAGAACAAAATAGATGATAAGTGTTAGAGTGTTAGTTCATTTTTGTCGGTATCAGCGTCTCCACATTCAATGGCTAGCATGTGCATGGCAGACACACTCCACTCTCTTCACCCATGGCCTTCTGTCACCAGGTCTTGCTGCGCCAGTAAGGGTCCCACCCTAAACATGCCACAGTGCCGGGTGCTCCTGGAGCAGAAAGTGGAAATGTCAAAGTTCAATGCAGAGAAAATGTGTGTTGGCCTCAATATCTCTGGATAAACTCATCCTTGCACTCGTTCTAGGACTGTATCGAGGGACACTGAAGTATGTGATTCTACGGCTGGGTCATTTTCCACATAATTAAGGATTTGCTGCATAATTTGCATAATTTAACAGAAATGACTGTATCTTAAAAAGGTGACTAAAAATGCAGCCCCATGTGTTGTAGCACAGTGAATTATCTTTGACAAACGTTAAGTGGACACCTTTCAGGTGTTGAATGCTGTCATTAGATGTTAAACTAATACTAATAAGGTGAAACTTTGCCCAGACAGTGGTGATGTGTAAAAATGACAAAATAGTTAAGTAATACTGTAACGCAATGTGCAGTATTATGCCTCATAATCTGCATTTTCTTTACATAATTTATTTAATCCTGCTACATAATTTGGTCTTCTCTTAACAGACAGTTCCTGTGGCCCTGACTCTACCCAGAGAGGTAGCAAGATCACTATGGCTGCCAGCAGAAAGAAGAAAAAATCCCTTCTCCTGGAAGATGCTCGGATCTCTCAATCCCTGCACCACTCCATTTTTTAATGTCACAACATGAAGTACTACTTCTGTCCATCAAAAGTATGGTGGAACTGCATAGTATTGCTGGCAGAGTAAATTAGCCATGTAGCAGCCCTTATCAAAGGCACTTGTACTGTCGCTGAATGGTATAGTAACCTTGTTGAGAAGTGCTGGTACAGCATTTATGACCTATTGTATGGTGATCATTATAGCATTAGAGCCTACCATAGCGGGCTCTACCGGCAATTAAAGGCTGGCTCTAGCTTTAAAGGCCCGAGCCAAATTCTAAGGTCTTTAACCGCATGCGCGCTGCAGCGATTTTCGCGCTACGCGGCTTTTTTCAAAAAGCTGCGTTAGATGACGAGCTCAGCTCGTCATCAGCGTGCGAGCGGCGCAACTGATGACGAGCTCAGCTCGTCATCAGCGCCGAAGGGGTTAACAAGGGGCCGGATCTTTAATGGCCGGTAGAGCCCACTATGGAGGGCTGTAAGGCTATTGGAACATTCCGCCACTAGATGGTAGAATGTTCTAATTTGTAAAATAAAGATCTCACGGAGACCGAGGGGGCTAAAATCCCCTCGGGCTCTGTAAGGCCTTTATTCACAGCTGCTGCTATTAACAAACATTGGAATGTTGATGCTCCAGCTTCTACCAGCCATTAGAAGCTCGGCACACTCCATTGTCTTCAAAGGAGCGCTCAACATGCCAATGTTCTAATAAGTAATGGAGGTAAGATTTTTGGGGAATCTCCCATGACATTGTGTGTTGTGCTTACTATGTACAGTTTGCGTAGTGTTGTGTAAGCCACCCTAAGTATGTGAAAGGAGAACGTTGTGCACGTATTCTGATTGGTTGTGAAGGACGAGTACAACTCTGGAATATGAGTAAGCTGCGAAGAGGAGTGAAAAATTAAAGTCACTTGGGAATGTGCTCCTGACTGAGAGACCGTTCAGACCAAAAGAAATCCCAGCTGAGACAATATTCTATTTGCTTCATCTGAGAGCAGAAGACCTCATGGAATTTCTTTGGTAAGAGTTTACTTAGACTCCCTATCTTTGTGTTCTGGAAAGGGAACCCAGGTGTTATTATTCATGGCCTGAAGAAGGTACCCATCGCTACATGCCTGGTAGATGGATCAGAGGCATACACCAGCGCAATTGTATCCTCAGTGGATTCCAGGATTCTGTTTTGTCTACAGCGAATGTTGTGGGGACTTACCACCATCTTGACTAGTGCAGAAGGATGTGGATGATTGGGTAACGTGTGCAGTGGGTCAATGAGTCTCATTTGACTCGCAGGTGCTTGATTGTCCATTTAATGAAGCAGTAAGATTTACTGACTACTCAAGGACAGATTTAGAGTTTAGGAGACGAATTATGAACCTTCGTTATGGCGAAGTACTTGACTCCCACCATGGTGAATTTATGGGGGTTCTCTGCATGCCAAAATTAGAGCTGTCCACCAGCCCAGCGGACATCCCTTGCATTTCCAGGAACCCCAGCCCCAGTCACTCCCATAAATGCATCCAAACTTTGACGGATGGCTCCATGAACACGATGGAGCCATCTGTCAAACTTTCACCATTTATTTTATTTTCAAAAACAAAATCTCATAGCGGAATTTTGTTTATGAAAATAAAAAAAAGCAATAACCTCCTCACTACAGGAGTTTTCTTCCATGGCGTGGGGGTCCTTTTTTAATTTCCATGACCCCTTACCAGCAGGTTTTACCTGGCAGTGATAGACAGAGAAAAGTTTATACTCGAAGCCATTCAAAATAGGACAGTTGCGGACAAATGGTAGACTCTCCGACGGCCATTAATCTGTTGGTCCGTTGGAGGCATATGTCTGCGGTGGAAACAGAGTAGTGTCTGCCATCGATATACTGAAGGTCCTTTCGATTCTAAATGAAGCAGGCTGACCTTAAGTGTGGTGGATTCTCTAAATCTGCCCCTATGTAACCTCTGAGTAAGAAGAAGCTACAGAATCCCTCCCAAGGATAAAGATGAGAAAGGGAGGCATTCCAGCAGGTATTCACCCTGATTGGAAACAAATGTTGGTAGTTTGCATGGTTTGCCACACACCTCCATTTCGGGTTCTTTTTAAAAGGATATAGTCTAATGCACACAAAGCTTGTTCAGTTCAATATTGTGAGTTGCACGTGGAGAGGGGGTGGTAGCCAGTATGCACTAAAGTGGCAGTGCACGGAGGTGAACTACTGAAAGTATAATGATAAGGCGTCTTCGCTCATGTTGATTTTCTCCACACTTTAAATCACACTTTACAGATCACATAGCCGGCATTGCACACTGAATGCCAATGAGGCCCACTAGTGCCGTGAAATGAAATCAGGTTTCCTGTCAGAGGGCGGTTTTGGATTGGTTTCTCTGAGAGCAAGGTGAAGTCCCACATTAAGTCGTGCAGACGGTGGTGTTTGGCCATGTATGCCGCATGACAATCAGCTGAAGGCAGGACACATGCATTCCCCCATGTCATTCATCAACGAGGGGCTTCTGCTTGTATTTGAAGCATTATCACTCAAGTGAATGACTTATGATGGTGTTTGAGGGAATGTAAGTGAAGGAACATGAATTATCCTCACGACCTAATGGTTTGGAACTCTATTCACAGAGTGATATATAAAGGAGTCGCACTGCTGCTGAATCCATAAATGTGATGTAGTTGTCACTCAAGCTGGATTGATAAAACTACGATTTCCTGGGTGAATATGTAGCTGGCCAGCCATGTGGACATGATTCTGGATACTCCTGCGTCTGGAAAGACAAGAAATCAGGAGTAGAGAAGTGAAGGAATCATTACTGGCAAAAAAAAGGATGGTCAGGAAATTGTATAGCAAAGTCAGACTGCCACCACGATGGCCAGGGCACAACCTTCTGGACTTACACCAAATTTCACTTGGAAAAAAACAGTAGGGGTGATTGTAGGAACATTCTGCTGGTCCTACTATGGAGTTTGTTACAAGTAAAGTAAAGCCGCTGAGAAGTGCTGATACTGTTCATTACAAGTATAACAGCCCTGTTGAGAAGTGCTGATACTGTTCATTACAAGTATAACAGCCCTGATGAGAAGTGCTGATACTGTTCATTACAGGTATAACAGCCCGGATGAAAAGTGCCGATACTCTTCATTACAAGTATAACAGCCCTGATGAGAGGTGCTGATACTGTTCATTACAGGTATAACAGCCCGGATGAGAAGTGCTGATACTGTTCATTACAAGTATAACAGCCCGGATGAGAAGTGCTGATACTGTTCATTACAAGTATAACAGCCCGGATGAGAAGTGCTGATACTGTTCAATACAAGTATAACAGCCCTGATGAGAAGTGCGGATACTGTTCATTACAGGTATAACAGCCCGGATGAGAAGTGCTGATACTGTTCATTACAAGTATACCAGCCTGGATGAGAAGTGCTGATACTGTTCATTACAAGTATAACAGCCCGGATGAGAAGTGCTGATACTGTTCAATACAAGTATAACAGCCCTGATGAGAAGTGCGGATACTGTTCATTACAAGTATAACAGCCCGGATGAGAAGTGCTGATACTGTTCATTACAAGTATAACAGCCCGGATGAAAAGTGCTGATACTGTTCATTACAAGTATAACAGCCCTGATGAGAAGTGCTGATACTGTTCATTACAAGTATAACAGCCCGGATGAAAAGTGCTGATACTGTTCATTACAAGTATAACAGCCCGGATGAGAAGTGCTGATACTGTTCAATACAAGTATAACAGCCCTGATGAGAAGTGCGGATACTGTTCATTACAGGTATAACAGCCCGGATGAGAAGTGCTGATACTGTTCATTACAAGTATACCAGCCTGGATGAGAAGTGCTGATACTGTTCATTACAAGTATAACAGCCCGGATGAGAAGTGCTGATACTGTTCAATACAAGTATAACAGCCCTGATGAGAAGTGCGGATACTGTTCATTACAAGTATAACAGCCCGGATGAGAAGTGCTGATACTGTTCATTACAAGTATAACAGCCCGGATGAAAAGTGCTGATACTGTTCATTACAAGTATAACAGCCCTGATGAGAAGTGCCGATACTGTTCATTACAAGTATAACAGCCCTGATGAGAAGTGCGGATACTGTTCATTACAGGTATAACAGCCCGGATGCGAAGTGCTGATACTGTTCATTACAAGTATACCAGCCTGGATGAGAAGTGCTGATACTGTTCATTACAAGTATAACAGCCCGGATGAGAAGTGCTGATACTGTTCAATACAAGTATAACAGCCCTGATGAGAAGTGCGGATACTGTTCATTACAAGTATAACAGCCCGGATGAGAAGTGCTGATACTGTTCATTACAAGTATAACAGCCCGGATGAAAAGTGCTGATACTGTTCATTACAAGTATAACAGCCCTGATGAGAAGTGCGGATACTGTTCATTACAAGTGAGTAGCTTTCTCTATGAGTCGTGACAGGTTTTATCGGAACTTGCAAAGAGAATCTGAGTTAAGAAATGTCTCCTTCCGCTCACCTTTCATTCATAGAGTCATCCTATCAATCACGGGTAGTGTCATAGCGAGTGAGAGCCTCTTGAAGAGTGTCCGCCCTACGGTGGTTCTTGAAATGAAATGTGCTGCGAGCCACTTGCCTATCACCTGAACCCATGGTGATTTTATGGCAAGACCGGGAGGCTAACATTATTGCAATCTCCTTTATTACCACTCCTCACAGCAGCCCCTTTAAAGAATACAGTCCTTTAACAAAATTCCAAACTCAACAAAAGGCCAGAACTAGTAGTCTTCTTCCATCTTTTTAGCTGCTTAGCGCAGAGATAAGTACTGTACAATTCTTTTGATGAAAGATAAAGTTTATACGAGTTTTAAAATCATTAATGGTTGAATGTTATGATTTATGAGAGTTGAATCAATGAATGAATTATGCAACTTATAAAGCGCATGAGTGCCCGGAGGCATCTTGACGCTATATGGAGCAGATAATAGCCTGTGATAACCTGAATAGTATTATAAGAGATCACTGATTGAATAGCCAGGTTTTGAGATTCTTCCTAAAAACAGAAAGTGAGGATGCTGTTTTTAGTTCGAGTGGTAAACGGTTCCAGTGAAGAGCGGTGATCCTAAAAAATCTTCTTCCCCCACGGTGGCCAGTTTGAAAGAAGAAACCCTTATGAGTCTAGCTGAACAGTTTGAATATGTATGAAGATATTGTGAGTTGGAAAACCGATAGGAAAGGATTTGGAAGTTATTTCACATAAGCAAGGTGATTATCGTGCCTTTTTTGCATTTTCTACTCAATCAATCAGTATTTGTTAAGCATGACTACTCACCCGCTATGGTCTTAAGGCGCTGGGGTGGTGGCTGCAGATCCTATTGAGCGCTGAGGTTCCGTCAGAGAGCTAGGTCTTGAGATCATTCCTGTATTGAGTTAGCAATGGGAATAGGCTATGGATGAGAGACAGATTGTTTCAGGCCTTGGCAGCAAAGTAGGAGGAGGATCTTCCTCCGGTCCTGGTCTTGCGGATCCAAGGGACGGTGGCAAGAGCCAGTTCAGCAGAGCGGAGGTGTTTGGCGGCTACATGGAATGAGAGGCTTTGGTTCAGGAATGCTGGTCCAACGTCGTGGAGGGCTTTGTAGGTTTGTGTGGGGATCTTGAACGTGACTCTTTTGTTGACTGGGAGCCAGTGCAGTTCCTGCAGGTGTTCGGAGATGTGGCTATGGATGTATGACGTTACAACGCACACTTTTACAACGCATACCTTTACAAAGCATTTTTTACAACTCAACATCCATTACAACGCATTCCATTACAACACATGTCAATACAGCGAAATTTGTAAAACTACATTTACAACGCATTTCATTACAACGTATAATACCTTTACAACGCATACCATTACAATGCATAACATTACATTGCATGTTTGGTAAGTATTGGATAGTGTAGGGGTAAAAATTACTATTCTAACTCCAGGGGGTGCAACAGTAAGGTAAGTGTTGGATAGTGTAGGGGTAAAAATTATTATTCTAACTCCAGGGGGTGCAACAGTAGGGTAAGTGTTGGATAGTGTAGGGGTAAAATTACTATTCTAACTCCAGGGGGTGCAACAGCAGGGTAAGTGTTGGATGGTAATGTTATGCGTTGTAATGGTATGCGTTGTAATGACTGAGTTGAAATGACATGCGGTGTAGTGGTGTGCGTTGTAGTGTCATGCGTTGTAATGGTTGCGTTGTAATTGCATGCGTTGTAATGGATGTTGCGTTGTAAAAGTTTTGTTGTAATGGTAGTGCGTTGTAAAAGTTGCATTGTAAAGGTTGTTTCCCGTGGCTATAGAGGGGGATGCTGAGGACTAGTCTGGCTGCAGTGTTTTGAATGTTCTGTAGTTTCCTGAGGAGTTTCTGGGTGATGTCTGCATAGAGGGTGTTTCTCTACTCAAGTCTACTGCTTATGAGTGCATGGGTGACTGTCTTTCTGGCCTCAGTGGGGATCCATCTGAAAGTCTTTTGGAGCAGGAGCAGGGTGTGGAAGTATGATGATGAGATGGAGGTTCATCGTGAGTGCGAAGTCCAGTATGATGCTGAGGTTTCATGCATAGTCTATGGGTGTTGAGGGTTTTCTAACGCGGCGGCCACAATGAGGCTTCCCCGGCGGAGGTGTTGGGCCACAGCTTGAGGACTTCAGTCTTGTCTGAGTTGAGCTTGAGGCAGCTGTCTGTAATCCAGGTAGCAACGGCTGATAGAGCGCGCAGGTCACCCGACTCAGATTACCATACTCACCTGGGCCCATAAACAACATATGATGAGATTTAATCAGGTAACCTGTGCACTTACTCTAATCAGTGATTTATAACCTTCATTTAGGACCTATACCATTGACTTACCAATCCTTGTCATCGGTACCTAAAGTCCTAAGGGATCAAAGGAGTCAGAATAATAGGTAGAATAATAACATTTGCACTCATAAAATAACCACAACTCGGGAAAGGTTTAAAACTCTTTGTCTAAAATGTCATAATCCATGCATTGAACAATAGAAAATTCTCAATTAGGAAAATAACGATTAGAATGAAAATATGCAGAGTTCTTATAAAGCAGTCTTTACTCATTTGACAAGAGGGTGGGAAAAGAGAAGGAATCAGAGCAATGATAAACGACAATATGTAAAACTTTTATCATTTACCATTAGGGTGGGTAGAAAGAAGGAAACAGTACAATGACAATACCCACATTTAATATTTACCTAGAATGGTGTGAAGAACTAACCCTGGCCACGGGTCAGTTTAAAGGACAGAACCCCAAAAAGGCAGGCAGGTGCAAATCGGAATCATGACAGGTAAAGCCAAAATTGGATCAGGACAGGACCACCAAGGGCTAAGACCAGCACCCACAGTTAAAGTTGCAACGCCTGCGTTACTCCCTCTCTGCAGCTAACAGCCAGAACCCGGTAAAAGTTATCGATTTCCCAGAAAAAGTGCTTTGCCAGCACTTCAGCTTTCAAACCCCGATCTGGGTTTCGAACCTTCTGACAGAGGGCTCTGCCAGCACCTCTGCTCCCGATCACCTATTGAGTGCGTTGGGTCAGTGACAAGTCAGCTATTCGGACAAGTCGGAAAAAATTAACTAGCTAAGTCTACCCTAGTTATACTATTTTTCAGGTCAGTGTACCACCCCCCAAGGTTGCAAGTGTAAGGATCCCCAATTTTGATTGGAGAAAGGATGAGTAGAGGTCATCACACAACACTAAAATGAAGCTTTCAGAATGAATATTAATGTTTGCTTTCCCGCCCATCAATTTATTTTTCCCATGTATGTTTTATTCCACCCGACAATGAATGTTCTATTAACAAATACATTGTTATAACATATTAACAAGTTTTTCTTCCGTTTGGGTTCAAAAGTTCGTTTTCCCATACGCATCTTCTAGTGCGCGGTAGCTTGGCATTGCTTCAAGGTTAGATGACTTCAGTTCTCTTTAGAGTCAGACATGCGCGATGTGGGTTTTCAAGATGGAGTAATAGCACCTCCCGGGACCAAAAAATGTAAAAATGTAAATGTCGGAATTTGTAAAGCGCACAGCTACCTCCACCGGAGGTGTCCCGGCGCTGTCCGTATACCGCTTAGGAACCCTTCCTGGCTTTCCTGGGAAATGTCCACTCCAGGGCACCCCCCAGGTGCAGCCAGGCATCCCAGCGCTTTTGGGGCCGTTGTGGAGACTAAGCAAGCTATTGCCCAGAGTTGCAGCGTGGGACCCATGATCAGAACAGGCACTGAGGCGAGAATATCCAGTCAGGGGAATTAATGAGCCGGAGACCCGCAGAGGCGGGAATCGAACCCTGGTCCCTAGCCAGAGATCTGCATCAAGGTCTGCCTGCTCTAACCATTGAGCCACACTTCTCCACTAAGACCAAGATTATCGTTACATGAAAAAATAGAAAGAAACAGTTTTAGAACACAGAATAAATGAATGCACGGTATACCACTTCTATTCTATTCCCATTACTTTATTTTAACTATTGTATTAGAAATTAGGCAGAACAAACAGCTTAGCAAAAGCAGCAGTGCAATCTTCATGCTTGCTGTAAAACAGAGCAGCCATCTTAGTTTTTAATGCGCAGAAGCGAAAGATTCCCTCCAAAGGAAAGAATATGTCATGTCACGTGAGTGTGACAGACACATGCGCAGTTAGAAATCCCGCGTAGCAGCGGCCATTTTAGTGCAAGCAGATTATCGTTAGTAGAAACACTTATGCAAGCTTCTTCTAGATACCCAATGTTTTTTTTTGTGAAATGCAATATTAATAAACAAACATGTTGGTTAGCGCATTAACGTTATGTCGAGAGGACTGAATTAAAGCAAGTCGCATTACGTGCAAATCCTTGCTCCATCAATCCCCTCTTTGATGATATTTTATATCATCACCAATTAATGAAACAGATGCCAACTTTTCACATCTCACCCAGCTCAATTTCTTCAAACTTTTATTTTGTTTCTTTTCATTGTTTGTGTGAAAGTTTTTCACTTTCTTGTATATATTTCCGTTCAACTCTTCTAATTCAAGCTCATCAATATTTCTCTTTTTCCCTCTCTTATTTACTGTATATGTCTCTTTGTGCTTCCGACATTTGCAACAAATTATTATCCCTAAAATCAGTAGGCCTATTCCCACCATTGGCATCAGTATTCTACCTACAAATGTTTTCCTACATTAGAAAGCCAACTACCTATACAGAGAGACCATCAGTAAGTTTCTTTCATGCACTATCAACCTCCAGTGGTTTAAGCTCTTTTTTCAAATGTGTAATATTTCTTACATACCCTTTAATTTCAACACTTTTGTCAGGTATGTAAGTGCAACAATGTTCCGCTTTCAACATTCTACAGACACTGCCCTCTTTTGCTAATAATGTATCAAGAGCAAGTCGATTTTGTAAAACCATTGATTTGATCGCAACCAACTCGGCATTGACCATTAAGAACCCTCCAGCAGTATCAGTCGATAACCGATCCACTACTGTTGACAACTTGCAAATTCTTTGCTTATTCAGAGCCACTCCCACTGTAGGTTTTAATGCACAAAATATATCACCTACTATTTCTCCAAAACTAGCTCTTTTGCTACGTATTAATACGTTAGTTTCTTCATTGTTTCCAGTGATTTTGTTTACATGATATATCTTTGGGAATACTATTCCAAAATAACAGCTCCCATACCAATGATCTGGCAATTTGAAATAAGTTATGTTTCTGCATATAAAATAAATTTCACGAAACACAGGTTCGGTTCCATCTTTGAAACCTCAACCCCAAATTACCTTATAATTGTGTTCACATTCACTGTAACCAATGAATACATTGTTCTATTAACTTGTTCTTTCTCTATGGAGACAGAGTTTCCCTTTCTTTTCGAAATCCAGCAACATAGCAGAATGAGTCTTGCCATTTGGGGTGAACCCTATATTTTCAGCCCACTAAGGGATGTTATGGTTCTTATCTTTTGCTTTTCTTTGGAAATTCTCTCTCCTTTTCTCAACCATATTCAAAAATATTTTCTCTTTTTCACATAATAAGCATGTTAAATTATTCTTGTGTGCTTCAGCAATTGTACCTATTGTTAGAAAATATTCACCCATATAACGTGTTACATCACTCTTAGTATATACAGGATTCAGGTTACTACGTATAGGAAGTTCAGAAAATATCACATCTGAATTAGAATAGTAATACTGCAAAGGTCCTTTCTTATAGAATAAACTAGCTAAAATACTACATGAAATACCATATGTTAACGGTAAAGGGCGGTAAGTCACACCTTCGGCTACCGAAGTAGGTAACTTCATACAAACATAGCAATCTTCTATTTCCATAGCTTCTACATAGTGTACTAATAGGTTTGTAAATACATTTAAGTGAGTTCTGTTTTTAATTCCAGTATAATGTAATTCTTCCTCATCTGATGCTTCTAAATCTACCTTCTGTTGTTTAATGCTAAGTGCTTTCTCTTGTGTATCTATTTTTCTAGGTGTATCTATTGTTTGTAGCTCATTAGTATCATTCTTTATGTCTCTATTCATTATGTAAAGAATAGCTATTGTCAGTCCTAACCATACTATGAGTACTATCGCTATACTACATGTGCATATTCTACAGCATGTTCTTAAACAGTTTCTTTTCGGTCTTCTATTAACATTATGATCAGCCATTTCTGACCAAGGAGACTTAACCCTTCTTTGTAGCTTTTACACAGTCTTTTACCCTGTGAAATTTTCAAGTGGGTCTCACTTCTCCGTCAGTTTGATCAGCAATCAATTCGTCATCACTTTCATCACCTTATTTCTAAGTTTTCGAAATCTTCAAGAACGATGTAAGTCCATTCAGGGCCTCTGAATTAATTATTCAGTCTTTTCAGTCGTGGACTTCTCCTTCTTGGTTGTACTGTAGATTGTTCAGTTTGACTTGTTATTTCATTTACTTGTTCTGGTTCTTCATTTATTGTCTTTAGACGAAATCTGTCTTGTGACAAACCTTGGCCACTGTGCTCTGGCCTTCTTCCAGTGCTCTCTTATTTTCATTCAGTTGTGGCATTTCTATTTCAATGCTGTCTTCTGCATTCCTCTCTATCTGACTAGGTCCAGGCCTTATTTTAGTTTCTTCTGCCTGGTCACTAATCTGTCCTTGTTCAGGTGTTTGCTGAATTTTACTTTGATTTGATTCACTTTCTTCACCCTGAACACTTTTTTCTACACCTATCTGGTCCTGCTAAAGCTCTTCGAACCCTTGATTTTCTTCTGCCTGAGCTCTCGCCCTATTACCTATCTGTCCCTCCTCAGACTCATGAGTTCTTGGTGGAGTGTCATTTGTCTGAGTTTTCTGATCTTTCCTTATCTGGTCCTCCTCAGAATTACTACTGGCTTGGATTTCTGTAATCCGAGAACGTTCTTCTAGACCCATCTCATCCTCACTATCACTTAGACTGTCTAGATAAGTCTGACTTCTGGCGCTCACGTATTCTGCAGGTATCTCAACTACTGGAATCCAATCATCTTGACTGGTGCTCGGTTGTTCCTCTTCAGCTACTTCAGGATCGATATCTTGAGACCCCTCAACTGCACAACCTTCAGCTTCAGTTTCATCAGGTTCAGTCACTCTTTTTGTGTGACTGGCATGGAACTCCTTCCCACTTTACACCTGTGGTGGTAACCAGAATAACTTGTGGTTTTCCCCACATCGGTGCAAGGCAAGATTTTCGAGTAAGTTTCTTTAGCACTACCCAGTCACCTGGGTTCAGGTCATGTGCTGGAGTTGCTTGTCTGGCGACAGCGTCATCCCCAACCTGGTGAGAGATAGAACGCACTTGGTCAGCCACTCCTTTGCTGTACTCCAGTACTAAATCATCAGATATATTTATCAGCTTGTGTCCTGGCACCTAATTGCTCTTCCCATTAGTATTTCATGAGGACTCAAGCCTGTATTCCGATCTGGAATACTTCTGTGTCCCCTCAGATCAAGAGGTAAAGCATCTAGCAACTCTAATCGGGTAGATTCATACATCTTTCCCAATCTCGACTTGATTGTGCCATTTAGTTGTTCTACCACTCCAGAGGCCTCTGGGCGGTATGCACAGTGTAGCTTTTGTTTAACATTGAATGCTTCACAGATTAGGCCAATTATTTCATTATTCAATTGTTACTGGTAAACCAAAACGTGGTATGAGTTCTCTGAGTAGGGGTTTGGCTACAGTGATGCTATCATTCCTACGTGTGGGGTAAGCTTCCACCCATTTTGAAAATAGGCAGACAATGACAAGAATGTATTTTAGTATTCGACAAGGGGGTAACTGAATAAAATCAATCTGCAATTGTATGAAGGGACCCTCTGCCTTCCCAGTCTTTCCTGGTAACACTACAGTTTTCTTTCCAGGATTCATTTGTTGACAAATTAAACACCTCTAGCAAAGTGCTTCTGCTATGTTCCTGAATTTCGCATTGAACCAGGATTGTCTGAACAGACGTATCATGGCATCTCTTCCCAAATGGGAATCTCCGTGGAACATCCTAGCCATAGGAGCAAGCAAACAGTCTGGTAACACAGGCCTACCATCAAGGTAAACAATGACACCATCTTCAACCCTTCTCTGACAACCTATCTTTCTCCACTCTTCCTTTTCTCTCGGTTCTTCTTCATTTTGCAAGTCTCTCACTTCTTCCCACGTTCTCACACCTTCAAGCAACATAAGTTGGCAGCTGTTTCCTCCTACTCCAATTTTCTTGTTTACAACGATTCTAAATTTAGTGCAATGTTGGGCGAACTGGTCAGCATATCGGTTACCAGCTGTCACTTTGTCCTTTCCAGATTTGTGAGCAGCAAACTTGACCAATGCCACTTCTTTAGGCAATTGGATTGCTTCAAGTAAATCTTTTACATAATGACCATTTTTAATAGGAGTACCTGAAGAAGTCAGAAACTCCCTTTGCATCCATAATTGGCCAAAGTCGTGCACAGCCTCGTAACCATACTGGCATCAGTGTAAATGGTTACTTTCCAATTTTATCCAGATTTGCAAGCCTTTGTTAATGCAACCAATTTGGCTACTTGTGCAGACTTGACTCCAGGTAAATAGGATGCTTCAATTGGACCCCCCAATGTGCACACTGCATAAGCAGCACTCAAACCTCCTTCCTCATGTCTCATACATAAGCCATCTACAAATAGCTCATATTCAGAATCAATTAATGGCTCTTCTCTTATGTCAGGACGTGGTTTTGTACTGTATTCAGTTAAGTCGATACAATCATGTTCGACTTCTCCCTTCACTTCTGCAAAGTGTGAATTAGGTAGCAGTGTTGCTGGTTTCAGAATATTACACATAGCCATGGTTACATTTCCTGCACCTACAAGGATTCGCTCATACTTAGGCAGCCGACTAGGGGGCCTATTAGGATGGCGGACGGATCGCCACCGCCATGCAGGCGGTGACAATACGTCCGCCCTCCGTGCCCATCCGCCACCTATTTCCCCCCGCCATATTACAATGGCGGGGATACTGCGGCGGACTGAAACACCGTCCGCCACTTTTCCGCCCGGTCGCCTTGTGGCCGGGGCGGAAAAGGGTTCATATGGCTGGCGGTGTCTTCCAGACACCGCCAGCCACATTAGGATGGCCTCATGCAGATGCCTTTCCGTGGCGGCAATGCCACTACGGAAAGGCATGCAGTCTTTACTTTGGGGGCCCCCTGCGGGTCCCCATGATGAAGGCGAGAGGGGGAGAGGACATGGGGGGTACCTATGGTACCCCCGTGCATTTGCATACACAAAGCGGCAGGCACCACGCTGTGCCTGCCGCTTTGTGTATGCAAATGCATGCCTGCATTTTTGACATTGCGGCGGGCGGTGCTTTCCGCACCGTCCGACGCAATGTTAAAAATGCATGATGCGCCCGCCAGTGTAAATTTTTAAACAATTGGTTCATTCGGGTACATGAAGCATTTCTTCACTTATATATTCAATTTACACAGTGTATTTTCAGTCATTGAAGAGTAAATAAATCAAAGAGAAGACACAAGTTCAAAGGAGGGGGAATCCAAAACAGCAGTAGTATTAGCAATATACTTTATAAACTGTATTCATTTTTTGGCATTTTCTTTTGCAAATATGACAATAGGTGCTCAGTGAAAATGTGTGTGAGTGCAATATGCAATATTTTACAGTGACAATTTCCAGGGAAGGAGGGGAAAGGAAAAGAAAGGAAGCATGACCAATACTACAACGTCACTAAGATTATTCTGTGAACCGCATTAGTCAGCTTTATGAACAGAATCCTTAGAGAAATGGTCCAGTATTAGGTATTGTCGACGTTTCAACCCTATGATAGCGCTCTTGAGGCATCTGCGCGGGTCTTCATCAGGACAGGGTGTGAGGGGGTTGGTTGAGGGGTGTGGCAGCCTCCAAATAGATCCAGCCGGGCTTTCCTGTTGGAGTGTAGAGTTTGTCTTGGTATGGTTAATGGATAAAAGATTCCATGACTGGAGATTGTCAAAGTAGACCCAGCCGGGTTCTCCTTTAGAGCGAGAAGTAATGCATAGGTTGGTTATTTACTGGTTCGGGGTTCTGTGGAGGATATTGGCCTAGTTAGATAATCCCACAGAGTCATGATCGTGCAACTATTGCAGCATTAAATCGTGATTGTGACGCTTACCTTAATTAAATGTAAAAAGACTCCCCGGGGGTTTCTTCCCAATAGGTTGAGCAGCCAGTGACAATGCTACTGGTGCTGAAAGCTGTGGCTTAATTAAATGTAAAAAGACTCCCCGGGGGTTTCTTCCCAATAGGTTGAGCAGCCAGTGACAATGCTACTGGTGTTGAAAGCTGTGGCTTACTTGAAGCTTAGATCGATGTGGTCACAGGGGTCCCAGATGATCAGCCGTATGCCGGCGTGATTTTGCAATGCCAGTGTGGTGGGCGCATCATAATTGGCATGGTCCCGCTTTCCACAGCGATGCCCGTCCGCCATCCTAATCGGCCCCTAGGAGTGAGATACTGGGTCTTGGTTCTTGTTAACAGAATAACAACTGCATTTGGAACATACACTGTCACTGAATGTCCCATAATAATGGACTCACTTTGCTCAAGGCTCATGCAGGTTGCAGCTACTGCTTTCAGACATCCAGCCATCCAGATTGATGAAGAGCTGAAACCTGCGCTACTGCAGGCTATTGCCACGTGTTGTTGTGCTTTTAAAGAATTGTTTGCTTTTAAATATCGTTTTGCCTACTTGTGAAGTACTTTTTACTCTGTTCTCTCTCTCGCCGCTTGCCTCCCGCTCCGGCCCGGTCCCCCGCAGCTGCTTGCTGTTTGTGGGGAGGGCGGACCGGTGAGAGCGAGACACGCCCCCTGCCTTAAACCTACATATGGCACTCAGATCAGGGAATCCCGATTAATGAAGAGCTGAAACCTGCGCTACTGCGAGCAAGACTCGCCCCCTGCCATGCCCCCCTTGGATTTGCCTTTCCCCGTACAATGGGAACGTAAAAAGTGGCCCCTTTTCAGATCACGCAGCGGACGCGCTCAGCGGGCACGCCGGCGGCGCGCCAAAGGCAAGCCCGTCTGCGCCCGACCGGGCCCTGGGGCCATAGACTCTGGTCAAGTTGTAACTTATTCTTCTGAGGCATAAAAATTACTGAGGCCTATACTGGAACTTTGCCCTCTTTTAGCGCCCACCACTTTAGATCGAATAAAAATTAATGGTATTGCTATCCCTTACACGGAGCACGATACTTCTACTGCCACCCGTTTCCCTTCTGCTCACATACCTAGCACTGATACCTTTATTCGTCTTACCTACCTCAACACCCGATCTCTGGTAAAACACCAGTTAGACATCTTTTTGCTACTTATGTCAGAGAAACCAGATGTCCTCCTTCTTACCGAGACTTGGCTCACACATGATTCTCTGCCCGATATCTTAGCCGCTCTTCCGGCTGATTATTACATACTGACGACCAATCGGACACCTGGGAAGGCGGGTGGAGGAGTGGCTGCTATTATCAATAAAACCCTCAAATTCACGACCTTACCCCTCTGGTACTCGCCGAAACTGAGAATCTGGTTATACAACTCAACATGGAGTCGGGATCCTTGGTGCTGGTTTTGATTTACCGCCCTCCCAAGTCAGCGCCCACTTTTCCCACGAGCCTCAGTGAGCAAATGGATACGTTGGTGACTAACCACGATAAGGTGCTCTTGGTTGGGGACATGAACTATTGGTTCAATGATGCTTCTGGAGGTCCGCAGTCGGCTGAGTTGTCTGAACTCTTATCTATCCTCAATCTTGCCCAACATGTCCTTGCCCCCACTCACGAAGGGGGCCATATCTTGCACCATATATGGTCCCATAACTTATCAATACCCACCCTAGTCATCCAGCCCTGCATCTGGTCAGATCATCACCTGATTCAATTTACCATCGCATCTTCCATCCGCAAAGAAGCTGCGACGCTAGCGGGCGGAGAATCTAGGAAGTGAAATTCTTTAAATAGATCTGACTTTATTGAAACTTTGGAGAACTCCGTTCCCGCTTTCTGTGGCGATGTCAACTCTATGGAGGGAAAAATTGCCAATTGGCTTTTATCTTCAAGTGACACTCATGCCCCCATAGTGAAATTTGCTCTTGCCCGCCGCTCGGAGGCACATAGGTGGTTCTCTCTGGACCTTAAGCAACAAAAACTCGAACTGCGCCACACTGAGAGGAAATGGAGATCCACCTACTCTACTAAAGACAGGGAACTCTTCGTTAGTTCTCGTAGAGAGTATAAAACTGCTATCCTTTCAACTAAAGCAGCTTACTCCTCCTCCAAATTACTCAATGTCCCCAACAACTCTAAAATAATTTTTAAAATTGTCAACGACTTGTGCAACGACACCAGAACCTCGTTGACTCAGACTCCCACTCAAGAACTTGTAACTCTTTAAATCGCTTTTTCTGCAATAAAATCTCTGCCATTAAAGCCACTCTTCCTAACACCTCTAATTGGGAACCTCCACAAGACATTGCCAGGAACCAATTCACCCTAGATACGCTCCAACCGATCTGTCTCAAAACCTTAGTAGCACTCTTGACCCGTGTCAAATCAGGCTCCCCCGACGACTGCTGCCCCCCGTCTGCTGCCATAGATATATTTACCACCTTGCCCGAGAGTGTGCTTTCTTTTCTTAATGAATCCCTGTCCCAAGGTATGGTCCCAAGCGCTTTCAAAAACGGCACAGTTGTCCCCCTCCTTAAGAAGCCTGAGGCGGATCCCAGTAACCCTATTAACTACCGTCCTATTTCCCTTTTACCCTTCCTTGCTAAAGTCTTGGAAGCTCATGTGACCAGCTGTGTGTCCAACTTTATTGAACGGTCAGAGTTCTTAGAACCAAATCAAGCGGGCTTTCGCCCGGCACACTGCACGGAGGCTGTGATCTTAGCGGTCATGGATACCATGAGGGCTAATGCAGACAGAGGCGAACATCAAGCGCTGGTGCTCCTGGACTTGTCGGACGCGTTCGACACGGTTGACCACACCATCCTTCTCAACCGTGTCGAGCAGGCCGGCTTGCGAGGAGCTGCTTTAGAATGGATCAAATCTTTCCTCACCGGCCACACCCAGGCAGTCAGGCTTGGAGAATTCACTGCTCCCAAACTTCCTTCTACTTGCGGGGTCCCGCAGGGCTCCTCTTTGTCCCCGTTGCTTTTCAATATCTACCTCAGACCTCTCATTCACTCTCTCAAAACTAGAAATATCACATTATTCAACTATGCTGATGATCTTCAGATCATCTTTTCCCTTAGCTCCCTCAATGCTGTCAGTGAGTTTCAGGCCACCTTACTCCACATCCAGCGTTGGATGGACATCAATCATTTGAAACTTAACCCAGGCAAGATCGAGTTGGTCCTGCCTGGAAATAGTTTAATTAGCTGGGGCCCGCAATTTTGGCCACCTGAACTTGGGCTCCCCCAGTCCCCTCCTCCTCTGTGAAAAGCTTGGTGATTATCATTGAGGCCGACCTCTCGCTTCGCGGGCAGATGGGCGCTGTGATCTCTTCCTGTGTCTACCAGCTACGAAAAATTAGGAAGATCGCTCATCTGCTTACTCACTCTGCATTGATCCAGGTGGTAATAGCACTGATACTCTCACGGCTGGAATTTTCTAACTCCATCTACCTTGGTCTTCCTGCTGGCCTACTAAAAAGGCATCAAATGGTCCACAATCAAGCAGCCAGACTGATATTTAAACTCCCTAAGTGGTCCTCGGCCAGCCCTTGCCTTGCTAAACTCCATTGGCTCCCGCTGTCCCATAGGGTGTCTTTCAAAACTGGCTGCATGGCCTTTAAATCCGTGCACGGCAACTGCCCTAAATTTATCAGCAGTCGGCTCACTAAATACAACCCCAGCCGCTGTCTTTGCTCTGTCCACCACCTTCTGCTCACCACCTTGTCCTTTAGACGTAAACGGCTGGGTGGTTGCAGCTTCTAGCAACAAATACACAAGGGATGCTAAAGGTCTGAACAAAAGAACTCAAAAACGTCTGCTTACTGAACATGTAGGTGTATGTAAGGTCAAAGACAGGTGAGAAAACAGTGTGAAAATATACCCATCAGCCCACCTGTTGGCGGAAACTCATCATCTGGGTTTTGAGTGTCAGACTGGTATCTGCTAGGTTACTCACTTCAGATGTTTAGTGAGAGATCCTAGTAATAGATCCACCAGTGATGGAGGTGCTGAAATGGGAAAGAAACATTGCAGTGCTCAGAAACATCTGAAGTGAGTAACCTAGCACACTGTTTTCTCACCTGTCTTTGACCTTACATACATCTACATGTTCAGTAAGCAGACGTTTTTGAGTTCTTTTGTTCAGACCTTTAGCATCCCTTGTGTATTTGTTGCTAGTTAGACTAGGGGATAGGATGCCAATAGGTCTTTAAACTTATTTCCCCTATAGACCCCTCTTTAAATTCAGTTTTTGGTGGTTGCAGCTTCTCTCATCTTGCCCCAAAATGTTGGAACTCTCTGCCTCTGGCACTCCGAAGCTGTAAAGATCTTATCAGCTTCAGAAAATCCTTGAAAACCTGGCTATTCGTGCAAGTGGCTGGTTAAGCGCATCTCTTTCATCTGCCTTCCTCTCTCAGCGCCATGAAACCCACGGGTGTACGTGCGCTCAATAAATGCATCCTAACATAACATAACATCCAGGCAATGCAGATGCCACTGGGTCTAGTGTGGAGGAAAAATATGCCACAGGACGTTTCATCAGACCGTGAGATTGGGTCAAGACTGAAAGTGCAAAATTATATCGTGTGTCACAGAATAGTGCAAAATCTTTTGAATAGTTAGGCATCCCTAATGCTGAAGCTGTACACAGACATTCTCGTACATTCAAGAAAGCAGTCATGCTTTCGTCATACCATTCTACTGGGTCTTTTGCTCTTTTCTTTGTCATTTGTATCATCGGTTTTGCTAGGACTGCAAATCCTACAATCCATTGCATGCAGTAACCTACAACTCCAAGAAACATTCTGATCTCTTTCTGAGTTTGTGGTAAATACATGTTTTTGATTATTCTAATTCTTTCTGAGGTAACCCTTCTGACACCTCTTTCTATCTGGTGCCCCGGATATTTCACTGACGTAGTGCAAAACTGTAATTTCTCAGGTGACACTTTATGCCGACCTTCACCCAAATGATTCAACAAGGCAATGGTATCTACAACACAATTATTTTGAGTTTTGGACACCACCAATAGGTCGTCCATATATTGAACCAGTACTGACTGTCCGGGCAGCACCAAGGACTCAAGGCACTTTTTCAAAATCTGATTAAAAATCGATGGACTCTCTGTATACCCCTGAGGAACACGGTTCCAGACGTGCACATGACTGTCAAATTCAAAAGAAAAAATGAATTTGCTATCTGGATGCAATGGAATCGAGAAAAATGCGTGACACAAATCGATTACGGTGAACCATCCAGCTTCCCACGGTATCTGATACAGAATCACTGCAGGATTTGGTACAACTGGACAGCAAGGGACAACAATCTTATTAATTTTGCGAAGGTCTTGTACGATCCTATACTTGCCACTCGGTTTCTTTATGCCAATTATGGGCGAATGACATGGACTGCTCATTATTTCTTGTAAAATGTCTGCTTCAACCAAACGCTTTATTTCTGCTGCAACACTTGCTTTTAATTCTGGGCTCATTTTGTACTGTTGAGTATTTAGGTAAACTGCACCTTCTTTTACTGTCACTTTTATTGGATCAACATTTCCCATTAATCCTACATCTTTTCCAGTAAAATCCCACACATTAGGATTTACAGTCTGTTGTAATTCTTCTGGTAAGTCTTCTATAGTTAACTTTTTATTCTCTGTTTCTTGTTTTGCTAACAGTAGTTGATAAACTCCATCTTTGTCTGGGGTTTGAATTACAACACCACTAGGGGTGCAAAAGATGGTGCAATTCATTTTGCACAACAAGTCTCTGCCTAACAGGTTTACTGGACTTGAATCACACACAACAAATATGTGCATTTCTTTAAAATTGCCTATTATAACTTCCATTGGTTCTGTAACTGGGGTACTAATTTGTTTATTAGAAACGGCCACTACTTTGATCACTTCTCCCGAGAGGGATAGGTTTGGAACGTCTGCTGTTCTCACAGTAGAACAGGTAGCACCATTGTCCAGTAGAAAGGTGATATAATTTCCTTCAACCTTTCCTTCAATGTATGGACCTGACTGATCTACCGGCAAGGAGGCGCCAAGTACATACTCCTCGTCCTACCCTCTCAGGCACTGTCAGTATTTGTCCTCACTGAAAAATGTATCACTCAAAAGAAATTGTGATGTCGCTGTGTCTCTCCTCTCACTTTCCTCCCAATTTGTGGTATCCACACTCTGATGTGCTTTGCTCCTAAAATTTGGCATAGATGCAAGGGGTAATTGGTTTTATATTACCTGCTGCTGTTGTTTCCGTGGCACCTCATTCTGCGTCTGTGGATTTAAATCATTATCTTGCATGTTGCCATTTTGCACAGCCTTACACTCGTTCTTCCAGTGCCCCAACTTGCCACACCCGTGACAGGGAAATTTCTTTTTGGCTTCTTCTCTATTGAATTTTCCCCTTAGCTTACCCCCATTACCATCACCCGGAGTCTGGTTATTGTTCATTTGGCTTAACTGGAGTTCCTGTTGCTCTGCTAATTTCACTTGTTCCCACATTACTTTTTCTTTTAATTCTTTTCATTTATTGACGAGTTCATCTTCACAATATTTTGCATATTGAAGGATTTCATCAATTGGCTTGGCCTGCCAGCAAATTCTATGGTCTTTAACAAATCCTCCAAATAATCATCATCCGATTCCCCACTAGTCATTAAATGTTTTATTTTCTCATTCTTTTTAATTCCAGTGGGTTCTTCTAAAGTTAACACAGGATACAATAATTCCACTAACATAGACTGTCTCCCTTGTTTCATTAATTTGTCTCTTGTCTCTTTTGGAAATCAGGGATAAAATGTACTCCAATTACCATTACTTCTGGGTCTATCTCGCTCAAAAGCCTCAGTTTCCCATTCCTCCAATGCCTCATACTGCGTTAATCTAGGTCTGGGATCTAATTCATTCATGCGAGTTCTCAAATTGTGCAAAACTCTGTCATTAAATATACCATTTTCTGGAAATGCTAAAACACCATCATCTTTTGTGTACTCCATCTAATTTTCTAACCACACACAAGTGTGATAGCCCCTTTCTACCATCATGTATGATGCGGGCGTATTTGGTGGTGGAATAATAATTCCTTCTCTTGTTTTAATTGCTTTATCTTTCTTGAAATAATTCTTAATTCTTTTAATGAATGGCATTTTCCTCTTTCCTCCATACATGATAAAAGGTCTTCCTCTTATATGCTGTTCTTGTGCAAATCCTAAATATCTCCTATCGGGTCTATTTCCTACAAGGGAACCTATATGCCACATATATTTTAAACGCAAATCTTCTGGGCATTCTCAATTTGTTTACAAATTACTTCCAATACCAGCGCGTCTTTTATTTTTCAGTGACCAATCAAAATTTAGAATTCAAATAAATTCAACCAATAGTTGCCGGCCTTTTCTCGTGAGACTAGTTCTCACGCTCCTGTACTCACCCCTCCTTTACAATTACTACCTCAGCTACACACCCGCTGTCTCAACCAATACCAGCGCGGCTGTGAGTGACGTCAGCGCAGCTCCACGACTGACTCCCTCCTTTGCAAGGTAATACAAAAACTTAATTTCTTTCACTTTTAATGCAGAATTTATTAATCAACAACGTAAAAACAATCGCCACTGTTCCTGAGTGACTAAATCAAAGCAAAGATATATTTCACTCACTACGAGTAAATCCCTTCCGCTTACTCTTTATATACTACGAGTAGAGCCCTTCCGTCTACCCTTCACGCAAGCATTAGAGAACCTGCTACTCCTTTAGGCTTATCCCTTCTGGGATATACTACGGCCAAAGTTTCACCAGCGAATCCCTTTGCTATCAATCAAGCTCAGACGAACCTGCTACTCCTTCCGTGTGAGTCTTTCTAGGTGATATCACACAAAAAGTTTTGCTAGCGAACTCTTTGCTATCATTTATTCATACATTCATACAGAAAATCCCTAAATAGTTATTCCGGTTTTACCTAACCATGCACCTATTTCCTACAGGTAAGTGACCTCACTGCAGTGTGGCTTCCATTTACCATCCACTATTCTGCCCCTGGGGATTCCAGACAAAACATATAACAGGTACGAAAATTTTTGGTTAATACATAAATCAATACAATCAATAATACGGTTTCAAATATGTATATATTTTTCATTAACCTACTAACTACAGCTAACTACCTATCTTAACTAAACCCTAACCATACTGCTGCTACCAAAGGAAATACTGATAGAATGCGCAGGTCACCCGACTCAGATTACCATACTCACCTGGGCCCATAAACAACATATGATGAGATTTAATCAGGTAACCTGTGCACTTACTCTAATCAGTGATTTATAACCTTCATTTAGGACCTATACCATTGACTAACCAATCATTGTCATCGGTACCTAAATTCCTAAGGGATCAAAGGAGTTAGAATATTAGGTAGAATAATAACATTTGCACTCATAAAATAACCACAACTCGGGAAAGGTTGAAAACTCTTTATCTAAAATCTTTAAAATGTCATAATCCAGGCATTGAACATTAGAAAATTCTCAATTAGGAAAATAACAATTAGAATGAAAATATGCAGTGTTCTTATAAAGCAGTCTTTACGCATTTGACAAGAGGGTGGGAAAATCGAAGTAATCAGAGCAATGATATACAACAATATGTAAAACTTTTATCATTTAACATTAGGGTGGGTAAAGAGAAAGAAACAGTAGAATGACTATACCCACATTTAATATTCACCTAGAATGGTGTGAAGAACTAACCCTGGCCACAGGTCAGTTTAAAGGACAGAACCCCGAAAGTGCAGGCACCATAAAGGCAGGCAGGTGCAAATCAGAATCAGGACAGGTAAAGCCAAAATTGGATCAGAACAGGACCACAAAGGGCTAAGACCAGCACCCGCAGTTAAAGTTGCAACGCCTGCGTTACTCCCTCTCTGCAGTTAACAGCTAGAACCCGGTAAAAGTAATCGATTTCTCTGACAAAGTGCTTCGCCAGCACTTCAGCTTTCAGACCCCGATCTGGGTTTCGTACATTCTGACAGAGGGCTCCCCCACCACCTCTGCTCCCGATCACCTATTGAGTGCGTTGGGTCAGTGACAGGTCAGCTATTCGGACAAGTCGGACAAATTAACTAGCTAAGCCTACTCTAGTTATACTATTTTTCAGGTCAGTGTACACCCCCCAAGGTTGCAAATGTAAGGATCCCCAATTTTGATTGGACAAAGGATGAGGAGAGGTCATCACACCACACTAAAATGAAGCTTTCAGAATGAATATTAATGTTTGCTTTCCCGCCCATCAATTTATTTTTCCCACGTATGTTTTAAAACACCCGACAATTAATGTTCTATTAACAAATACATTGTTATAACATATTAACAAGTTTTTCTTCCGTTTGGGTTCAAAAGTTTGTTTTCCGATGCGCATCTTCTAGTGCCCGGTAGCTTGGCATTGCTTCAAGGTTAGATGACTTCAGTTCTCTTTAGAGTATGACATGCGCGATGTGGGTTTTCAAGATGGAGTAATAGCACCTCCCAGGCCCAAGATTATCGTTACATGAAAAAATAGAAAGAAACAGTTTTAGAACACAGAATAAATGAATGCACGGTATACCACTTACTTCTATTCTATTACCATTACTTTATTTTAACTATTGCATTAGAAATTAGGTAGAACAAACAGCTTAGCAAAAGCAGCAGGGCAAGCTTCATGCATGCTGTAACACAGAGCAGCCATCTTAGTTTTTAATGCGCGGAAGTGAAAGATTCCCTCCAAAGGAAAGAGTACGTCATGTCACGTGAGTGTGACAGACGCATGCGCAGTAAGAAATCCCGTGTAGCAGCGGCCATTTTAGTGCAAGCAGATTATCGTTAGTAGAAACACATATGCAAGCTTCTTCTAGAAACCCAATGTTTTTTTTGTGAAATGCAATATTAATAAACAAACATGTTGGTTAGTGCATTAACGTTATGTCAAGAGGACTGAATTCAAGCAAGTCGCATTACGTGCGAATACTTGCTCCATCACGGCCTTCATTCCATTGTGGAAGTGGTTTCTGGTGATTGTAGGTGAGTTGATGAGTGAGAGAATCAGCTGGGTATCTTCGGCGTAGGAGACGATGTTGAATACATGGTTCCTGGCTATGGCTGAGCATGGGACCATGTAGATGTTGGAGAGGGTAGGGCTCAGGGATAAGCCTTGGGGGACTCTGCAGCTGATCTCCGTCAGTTTTCATACTTGCAGGATTTGACAGGCCGAAGCTTCTGTGGTGGTATTCAAGGTTGAGTGTAGCAGGGCATTTGCCTATAGTACTTCGTGGAGTGTTCCTGTATGCTCAAAGCAGTTTGTTTAGTCCCGTATAGCTTATTGAATGGTCTTTTTTTATGTATAACTGATTCGCTCCACCAGTTCATTGGCCTCTGGCTATAGTGGCATGATGCTTGAAAGTTAAGTGTGTCACGGATTCAGTAAATAATGAGCCATTGAAGGGAGGTCCATTATCCATCTTTACGATTACAGGGATCCCACATGAAGCAAACGTCATCTAGAACATGGATGACATGTTCAGTGCTCGTCCACGAAAGTGCTAGAGAAAATGCCAGGGGAAATCTGGAAAATGTATCCATTTCTAGCTGGATGTATTTCCTGGATTTGAGGGGGCTGGTAAAATTGATGGCTATTTTGCATCATACAACTTCAGGCAATTGGACCTTGCAAAGCAGGCGGGTTGATTCCTTGGCTGACTATTTGGCACTGATAGCATTCTCAAAGGAAACGTTCCACAGGTTACTCAATTACTGGAAACAAGACTATGGGGCTAATTTTGACTTTGGGTGTGCGGTCAGCATGCCACGACCCGCACCGCCAAAGTCCACCGCCAAGTCCTTTGGCATTCCCACAGCGGTGCCTTTGAAAATGGGAATGCCAAAAAAAGTTCCTGCATGGCATGGTTTGTTTACTCCATGCCATGCACAGTATGAGCATGCATGCACAAAGGTGGGTACACCATGTGCCCACCCACATGTATCCCAGTGCACAGGGGCAACAAGGGGCCCTGTAGGGCCCCCTTTGTTTCCCCACTGCCAAACTTTTAATGGCAGGCTCACCGATATGAAAAGGCTGGCAGTGGTTAAACTCAAAATATGCTTGGCGGTGCTGCAGCAGCACAGCCAGTCATATTCTACCACAGACCGCTGCATCACCGCCAGGGAACACGTTTCCCTCGCACTCGCAACGGTACCAAAACGGTCTGACCACCGTACTTGTAATATGTCATTCGGGCCGGTGGTGGGGCAGTCCCTGACTGCTACCACACCTCTAACACGGGTTAGGCGATCCGATGGACTGCCAAACATCGCAATCATGTGACATCAGGATTCTCCAATTAAATTCCTTGGCTCTGCGGTGAGACTCCGAACGCGGTTTCCGAGCAAGTGAATCTGGACGAGCAAAGACGGCGCTGCTGGTGAGAACCCTTACCCCCATCGTGCTCTCGAACTCCTAAATCGGCAAGTTTCAATATACTAATTCGGCAACCTCATGTTTTTCACCCATAGAATCCCAGCAGTACTCCAGCGGTAAACGGGTGCCTCTTCACAAGTGTTGTGGCATAGACAATTTAAAAATACGGGTAAGTCGATCGCCGCCTTCGGTTCAGCAAGCTGAAATGGTTATGAGATGTCCCCACAGTTCATTTTGGCCAGTTTCATCTGATTGAAACCTTTTTCCTTTTCCTCAGATTAAACAATAAATGAGCCTCTACTGAGGTAAGCGTTTATGTTTGTATTCAGTGGACATAACAAGTCTTTTAGTCTAACATGTGTGTGTTGTGGTCTAACTACACATTCCTCCTCATCCACAGTGGCTGTTTGGCTGCACGCCATCCACTAGGAAGATTGATTCTGGTCTATTAAGAAGGTATGGACAGAGGTGTTGAGTTTGGGGTGTCTCTGTGAGCAAGAGTTTTTAGGACAGAATTTCTTACCGATCTTTTGTTTGTTCTTGTAGATTATTGGTCCTGAGGAGAAATCCGCATTGGGGATTTCGAAACGCGTTGACCTGTGTTATTGGGTCCTTGTGTCAAAATTGAAATCAGTATATAAATAGTGTATAATAAATAGGAATAATACTGACATATAGGTTCTTAGCATATTGATTATTATTTGCATTCATTGTTTATAAACTTACATGAAGTGAAATTGTTTGACATTAGGCCCTTACTGTTTTTTGTTCTTTGGTATGAATGTAGATGGATGAATGTGTTTGGCCAAAATGAAAGTGTGGATGTGTTGTAAATATTGTATAAATTGTTTTGTATAGTATGTTGTTATTGTAATGTATTTCTCAAATTTCTTGTATATACACATGAAAATCATTTGCTTATGAAAATAACTTTTGATCTACTAGTGCTAAAATAAATGAATAAACTAGTGATGCAAATAAAAACCTGGATCCTTATGTCTTGTCCATAGGGGCCATTTAAAAATTAGTCAAAAAATATCCAGTACTGGCAGTTGTGTTGTTGTTTAGGTATTTTGGACTCAGCCTTACTGGTTCGGAGTCACGACCCTGTGTCGTTTTCAGATTGTGATGCGGACGCTGGTTCGCAAGGTCGTTAGGGGTTAAAGGGATCTCTTTTCTTATTATAACACAATTTGTAATAAGTCATTTAGTGTTTTGTTTGTGTATGTTGATTAACATTGTCTTAAGTGTTGTGTTATTTTGTGTCAGCCCCGTTGTGTGGGTGTTATGTCTGAAAAGGATACTTTTTCCTATAGTGAGGATCACATCCAAAAACACATCAGGGCACCCCCAGTTTTCGCCTCTGCCACGTTAAGTGTGACAGCAAAGACACAAAATGAATCAGATAAATTGATCAGATTGAGGAAAAAACAAATTAGGACAGACCTCCATGGTCACTTTTTACTTCTACACTTACAGGCAGGAACAATACCCTCCGGTTTACAAATTAGAAACACTCCAATGGTATTTACGGACGACCCAGAATATAAGAAGGGTTTTAGTGGAATCGAGACTAAATGTAGCAGGGATTTAATGGTTTTAACCATTGAAATTGCACATAGGCTTTCTATAAAGGAACTAGCTGAGATTTCAGCGTTGGAAGCGGCAATTCAAACCAACCAATTAATCACTGACGGAAAGGGATTGTTAGAAAAAATAGAAAAAGAACTATTAGAGTTTAAAGACTATACAGTAACTCAAAAGGGAAGCAAATTCGATTTAGACCAAAAAACTTTTCATTAGAAGCTGTCTATCCATATTTGCTACCAGACTTCTATACACGACCAAACCAACGGCGGTTCTTTCAGGAAAACCAAGGCAGATCCCGCAATAAGTTTTTGACATTTTCCGATACATCTTCGTCTTCATCTGGAGCAGAATCGGAAACGAACGACAATAGAGGCAATCAAAATCAAAACTCTAGGGGAAATCAACAAAACCAACCACAACCTTTTTTTATCCAGAGGCCAGCGGCGAGGCAGAGGCCGCACCCGCCCAAACTACCAACCATGGGAAATGCGGACACGGCACCAGTATTACAGGAGTTAGATCAATCACCTGTATTTAATTTATCAGACCGAATTTTAACAACATCAGAAACAGCTATCCTAAAGAAGGGATTATCTCACGTTCCAGTGCGACCTACTGATTTCATTCAAATGAAACTAGAAGTTTTGGAATTTTGTGGAAAAATTCGTTTAAAAACATTTTTTTCTGATACAATGGTGCAAACATCGACTGAAGTAACAGGCCTTCGCAACAAGTCCTTATTTAATCCACCTGGTTCAAAAGTTCCCAGAGACGTAATCACGTTCGAAAAAACATTACTATCAGGGTTAACGGTCTTAGAGAACAAAAAACAGTATGTAAATTACAATATATCGAAAGAAGAAAAGGATGCTATTTTTTCTTTGAAAAACAACCGGTCTCTAGTAATAAAGGAGGCAGATAAAGGTGGAGCTATAGTCCTCTGGGATATAAATAAATACAAGGAGGAAGTTAAACGCCAATTGGGTGATCCCAGATGCTATAGGGTGCTAAAAAAACAAACACTGATGATCTTCAAAAGGAACTCTTTTCGATTCTCCAGGAAGGGTTTGAAATAGGCATCCTTGGCCCCAAGGAATTTTCATTTTTGCAAAACAAACATCCGAGAACACCCTTGTTCTACGTCCTACCTAAATTACATAAGGACCAAAACAACCCCCCAGGACGCCCGATTATTTTGGGATGTGCATCATTGATCGAGCCCGTCTCAAAATATATTGACTACTTCCTTAAACCGCTTGTTGCAAAGGTTCAGGCACATCTGCGGGATACTACAGACTTCTTAAACCAAATATCATCGGTTTCTTTTGATGATTCAAAACAGCTATTGGTAACCATGGATGTAACCGCATTATACACCCAAATACCGCAAGAACAAGCTTTGAAAACCCTCACATATTTTTTGGACCAAAGAGAACAGCCTACACAAGTTCCCACATCCTTCATCGTTCAGTTAGCCAAATTTGCTCTACAAAAGAACTATTTCATGTTTGACAAGGACTTTTATTTCCAGATCAAGGGGGTGGCCATGGGCTGCCCCTTTGCTCCGGTACTAGCCGTATTGTTCATGGGGTTGTATGAAAACAAGTTCATTTATAACGATAACCCATACGCTGAGTACATCACAAAGTACCTTCGATACATTGATGATGTATTTATTATCTGGACAGGCACACAAGAGAAATTAGAGGAATTCATGACTTGGATCAACCACAGGATGGAAGATATAAAGTTTAGTCATTATTCATCCAATAAGGCTATTACATTCTTGGATGTTAAAGTGTATGCTTTAGATGGCGGATTAAGTACCACGCTATTTAGGAAAGCCACTGATCGGAATAAGGCTTTACATTTCAACAGTCACCATCCAAGAAGCCTAAAAGAAAACCTCCCTTTTGGACAGTTTCTCCACATCAGGAGAAATTGCTCAAACAGGGAGGGATATTTCTTCCATGCCAATGAATTATTATTGAGATTATCAACAAGGGGGTACCCAAAAAAAACTCTTGAAGCACACTTTGAAACGCGTTTGGTGGATACCACGTGAAACTTTGCTTCAAAAGAAAGTGCACCCAGAACAGAAAAGAATTGTTTGTGTGTCTACTTTCAGTCCTCATGCAAATTCATTACGCAAGTTGGTGACACAAAATTGGCACTTGGTTAAAGACTTAAGTATCGAGCATAATGAACCCCCGCTCTTTGCTTTTAGGAAAGAAAAAAGTATTGCACAACACATTATTAGAGCATCATTGCCCCAAGATCCAAAAATATCTCTCAGAGGCATGCTTGGCCTTCCTCTGATTCAAGGTCACCACAAGTGTGGAAACTGTTCTTGTTGCCCGCAAACGAATGAAGGATCGGTATTCGTTTTCAATGGAATATATTGGAAACACAACACATTTACAAACTGCCTGACTAAAAATGTGGTTTATGGGGTCACATTCCAATGCCCTAAGTTGTACATAGGGAAAACCAACCAAGAGATCCGACATCGGATTACACAACATAAGTCCAGGATCAGGAAGGAGACGCCGAATGCGCCCTTGGTTCACCATTGGATTGCAAATCATCATAAGGAAGAAGATCTAAGATGGACCATCATCTCAAAAATTGAGAATGATGCTCGTGGAGGGGATGTTGAAGGCAGACTAAACCAATGTGAGGCTCTCCTCATAATGAAATTCAATACTGCCATCACAGGGCTCAATGAAATCTCTGAGATTCTGAGGATGGAGACCTAAAGCCTCTACTACATTTCAGACACTGTTAAGCTTTCAGAGGAAGTAAACGTGGTATACTCCCAAGCAACCTCTCTTCTAACATCATTCAGGAATGAACAGCATCGTTTCTTAACCATCTGTAAACCCGTTTTTTTGTCATCTGCTCAACAATTTTTCGATCGCTCTTTGACTATTAGAGCCCCTGAAATACATACATGGTATACCATCAGTTAGCAATGGAGTTCTGAACTCTGCCATATGAAACTTAGCAAGGAGGTCCCAGACTGAATTATGCCTCTTTATCATGTACGCCGCCGCTGTACAATTTTGAGACAGTTCCGAATATGTAATGTCTACTTCAACAAACCTGGACTTAAGTGTTCACTATCTGTCTTTGTCCTCTTAATAAAGCTTCAGGTTTACAAGAGCACCTGCACTGCCCCTTTAAACTTTTTACAACAACCGGTACATCGCGATCATGTGACATCAGGATTCTCCAATTAAATCCCTTGGCTCTGCGGTGAGACTCCGAACGCGGTTTCCGAGCAAGTGAATCTGGACGAGCAAAGACGGTGCTGCTGGTGAGAACCCTTACCCCCATCGCGCTCTCGAACTCCTAAATCGGCAAGTTTCAATATACTAATTCGGCGACCTCATGTTTTTCAACCATAGAATCCCAGCAGTACGCCAGCGGTAAACGGGTGCCTCTTCACAAGTGTTGTGGCATAGACAATTTAAAAATACGGTAAGTCGATCGCCGCCTTCGGTTCAGCAAGCTGAAATGGTTATGAGATGTCCCCACAGTTCATTTTGGCCAGTTTCATCTGATTGAAACCTTTTTCCTTTTCCTCAGATTAAACAATAAATGAGCCTCTACCAAGGTAAGCGTTTATGTTTGTATACAGTGGACATAACAAGTCTTTTAGTCCAACATGTGTGTGTTGTGGTCTAACTACACATTCCTCCTCATCCACAGTGGCTGTCAGGCTGCACGCCATCCACTAGGAAGATTGATTCTGGTCTATTAAGAAGGTATGGACAGAGGTGTTGAGTTTGGGGTGTCTCTGTGAGCAAGAATTTTTAGGACAGAATTTCTTACTGATCTTTTGTTTGTTCTTGTAGATTATTGGTCCTGAGGAGAAATCCGCATTGGGGATTTCGAAACGCGTCGACCTGTGTTATTGGGTCCTTGTGTCAAAATTGAAATCAGTATATAAATAGTTTATATTAAATAGGAATAATACTGACGTATAGGTTCTTAGCATATTGATTATTATTTGCATTCAATGTTTATAAACTTACATGAAGTGAAATTGTTTGACATTAGGCCCTTAATGTTTTTTGTTCTTTGGTATGAATGTAGATGGATGAATGTGTTTGGCAAAAATGAAAGTGTGGATGTGTTGTAAATATTGTATAAATTGTTTTGTATAGTATGTTGTTATTGTAATGTATTTCTCAAATGTCTTGTATATACACATGAAAATCATTTGCTTATGAAAATAACTTTTGATCTACTAGTGCTAAAAAAATTAATAAACTAGTGATGCAAATAAAAACCTGGATCCTTATGTCTTGTCCTTAGGGGCCATTTAAAAATTTGTCAACAAATATCCAGTACTGGCAGTTGCGTTGTTGTTTAGGTAAACTTGTAATCAGGCCATAAGTCTAGGAGAGTTCTTTTTTACTTCCAATATTTCTCTGGGTCTTTTCATGCACTAGGTACACTTCTCTGTTCTGCACCTCCTGGGGGATGATGATACTTCTGTATCACAGTAGAAGCCTCCCTCTGCCACTGAGAGTTCTTCTTGAACATGTCTGAATGATATCCAATCCTTCAAGTTGTCATCTGTTGGTAATGAGATGATATCAATCTGTCTCCATTTATTTTTGGAAATCCATCTCTTGAATTCAATTACACTGGCTTCAGGGAGGGTTTTCAATGGTGTCGACAGAGGCAGAGGCATTGCTTAATTTATTACAAAATGTATGTACTTTTCTACTGGAGATGTTTGCTCTTTTCTTGGTGTTATTGGGTGCTGGGTATGTAGTCTGCCAAATTCTGTTTCTTGAATGGGTTGTGCAAAAGTGAGGTGGTATCTTGACTCTGGAATTTCCAAAATTGACAACAACAGAAGGTGGAATGTCACTATCAAAAAACGTTTGCCATGGATGATTATGCCAGTAGGTACGCTTGATTTTTGTCTGAGCTTGAATGGCATATGCTGCAGTTTGGCCCTGATTATCCCCTTTGTGATGTTGTTCTAGTATGCCTGTTGAGCTTGAATCTATAGTTATTTTTGTACAGAGTGATGTGTTGTAATAGGTCCAGGTCATACTGAGGGTGTTGCTGACTTTCCCCTTAATATTCTTAAAAGATTGCTTGCACCTGGACATCTAGTTTATTGCAAAGATCTATTTTGTCAGTTCTATCCGGGTAAAGCTCTTTGCGGCATAATCTCTTTGTATCATGTGTCATTTGAAATAGCAGGTAATTCCCAGGAATCATTGGACATCACTCTTCTCGATGGGGCTTGAAGATTCATTTAGTGTTCTGACTTAGCCCAGGTCAGTCTTTATGGCTTCACTTGAGAAGATGAGGCCTTAGAAGTTAAGTGTTGGTTTGTACAACTCACACTTTTCTATGTTGAGTGTCAGTTTTCATACTTGCAGGATTTGACAGGCCGAAGCTTCTGTGGTGGTATTCAAGGATGTCTCCAAATACAAAATGTCATCACTAGTGTGCTCACTATGACCATGATAAGTTTCATGATTACTTCAAGAAATAGTTGAGACACAGAAAATACTCTGCAGCTCATGTCCTTGTAAGGGAAAGACTCAGGTGTGTTGTGAATATAATGACATATTTGGGCTCTTCATTTGGTGTCATGATGGCAGTACAGGATAATTTATGTCTGTTTAGGAATAAAAATATTCCAATGATCCTGATACTTTTAGATCTATCAAAGGCATTTGATAGCAGTTGACCACCAGTTACTTTTGGAATGCCTTAATGACTTTGGTACTGGTACTGGTTCCACAGTATTTTATCAGATCAGTCCGTTCAGATGGAAATGGGATCCCAGTTAACGGATACTATGAGGCAGATCTACAAGGAAGTGCCACAGCGTGGCAACGCAAACCCTTTGGCTGCCCCATGCTGCGGCACTTCCGAGGCACAGGAATACAATATATTTACAATGATATGTCGCATTCCTGTGCTCTCCCCTGTGCTGGCGCAAAAACTGCAGGCATGCGTCGGCACAGGCATCCTTGCATCATGGTGCAAGGATGCCAGCGTCATGGGGAGATTGTTTTTGTGCAGGAAGTGGCACCTTCCTGCACAAAAACAATCACTACAGGCATTTTCCTCTTTCAATGCGTGCTGTAGAGTGCAGTATGATTTGAAAGAGGAAAGCACAAGGAGAATTTAAAACATTTCTCCACGTTTCTCTTCGCTACGCCTTCCCCCGGGAGGTGTAGCCTTGACATGCATTTCCAGATTTACGATTCCTCGTAAATCTGGAAATGTGTCTCGTTCCATGGGTGTTGCGTGGGAACACTCACAACCACACCATGGACACACCACTTCCACGCAAAGTGTTGCGTGTGAAGGAGCCATATTTACAAAGAGAGGAAAAGTCATGCAGGGTGGCTTTTCCTCTTCTCGTAAATATGTAGAAATGAAATGTGCCTCCAGTACATCATAAAAAGTGAAGTACTGGTGGCGCAGGGGGCTTGTAAATCAGCCCCTATTGTAGTGTAGTTCCTATATTCCCAATAGGCTCTGTGCATTGGAATAATATATCTTATAGATTAGACGTAGGACTGAGGTCAACTAGGTCTCTATCGAATATACTAAACTTAATTGTGTGTGTGCCAGCTAACTCAGAGGTCACTAGAAACTTTCTCGAATGCACAAGAAGGGATTAGTTTCCGACAACCGCATAAACATGAGAACTTTGTTTCCCAAGAATAAGAAATATATCTCTCAGAGTCGCGGAAACAATAGATAAGTATTTCACTCAGTCAATCGTGCATGCTTCGTTTCTACAGAGTTGCAGAGAAATAGTGAGACGGGCATTTTCAATAAAAAGGGTTTATTGAACAGTCTTCTTTCTCATGCAAGAGAAGTGAACTGCTACAATCGTTATGCAGACTGCTAAGTATAATGTGTACAGCGTAAACAGTAATATGAAATAATACTGTAAGAGCATTGTATGGTTTCTGAGCCATATAAAAATACATACATAAATAACATTGACTAAACTACTCAACTGGTGCTACTAAAATACGCCTACCCTAATGTACCTAACCTAAGTCTAGTACGAGGGAAGAAGTAAGTATTGTGTAGCATAGGTTTAGTATTTGCCAAGAATCTACCAAAGGTTTCTCTAGGTTCTAATCAGCTCCATACCTTGGTTAGAATGAAGGAGGTCTGGTATCTCTGTCTCGGGACTCAATTTCCCAACACCCCGCAAGGGGAGCCGGAAACACTAGAGCTGGGTTCTCGGCAGGAGAAGGGCAGCTTCCTGATCAGTGCATCAGATGGAGAGTCAGCTTCCTTCAGCACTTGCTGTAGCGAGCTTCGTCGGGCAAGTAGATAGTCGACCTGCTCCGAACCACCGTATCTTGCTAGAGCACATTTATTTATTTTAAGGTATATTTATACCTTAAAGGTGTTTAGGAATGCCATAGTTTGACGTAAAGTCGGGCATTTGAACGTCAGGAAAGAACCTTTAGGGAATAATTGTTCTTTGTAAAGTAACTGAGTTCTTGGGCAAATCAATATTCAAGCAAGGGGAAGTCCCGGACTGCCTAAGCTGGTTTTCCAAGAAATCGTTGTGACGTTTTGTACGGGTGGAAGTAGCCATGCCTGTATTTGGGTAGCATGGGGTAAGCCTAAATAAGGTTTTGATTTCTATGCCTATATAAGGGCAATGTGAATTGTACCTATATAAGGGCATGAATCGGGAAAATTCACTCGGAGCTTAAAATGCCACACAACACTATATGTCTAACTTGTGGCTTTCTGCTAGGTTGTTTTTTCTCACCCTCTTGCTCAATTTATGTATGGCATTGTTGTGTCTGTTGATCAAATCATGATGAATGACTGCTTTAATGTATCCCTATGCAAAAAGAATGAATGTTGGATCGAATGTTGAGCAGTGTCAAACACTCAACCGCAGTAAAGAGATCTGTGTCTAAATCCATAATGACCCAGCCATATGCAACTCAGCCTTCACCCTGCTCCCCATGGGAATATTCCAGCCCGAACCGCCAGGCAAGGTCCTCCCCAGACTGGAAACTAGTATCCTAGGATCGGTTTCTGGGTATCACCCCTAATCAGCCAGGATAGCTTGACTCTCGCGGCATGGAGAGCACGGGACGCATGTCTGGGCATACTCGTCCCACTTAGGGTGACAAAAAGGGAGGCAGTGCATATGTGACTGGTGGGTTGGTGGAAGTGTATGCGGCTGTACACGTATTGTTGTCCTGTGTTATGGTAGGGCTTTGTATCTGTATGTGAGAAGTTTCATTTTGCTTTTCTTGTGATTGTGGAGCACGCAAAGCTTCCTGAGGTGCGGTGTGATGTGTGTGTGGTATGGGAGGTCGAGTCTTCTGGATGATCTGGCATCTGTGTAGGATAGAGGTCTTCAATCTGTGGGGTGCGACCCCCAGGGGGGTCGTGGAGTCCTGGGAAGGGGGTCGCAGATTCTGTCAGACCGTTTGCCTTAGTGGCGTCAGACTGATTGAGGGTGCTCGCGGGCGAAGGCCTAATTCACACAGAGGGGTGAAAAGCATCAAAGCCTCATTAACAAGTAAAAGGTCTTTTAAAGACCTGTGAAGTACTCGGGTGTGGCTTTATGTGTGTCCCCGAAGCTGTTTCTGCCTGGCTCACATACACGAGGGGGGGGAGGCTGGGGGAGGAGGCTATAGCCCTTTGAGTTCAATGGGCATTGCGCGCCTGGCGCTGTTGGTCCCGCAAGTAAAGCATGTGAAAGGTCCTCTCCCCCCACCCGACACGTCCCATAAATCATTGGTTCAAGTCCCAGGAGCCCTCATACCTGAAGCCTGTGCGGGAGAAATGCGCCTGAGAGTCTTTTCTTCATGGTGAGATGTTGTTACAGCCTGTCTGCCCCCCTCCCTCCGCCCCCAGCAGAGAGGCACAGAGATGCCCTCCCATGAGAGAGGAAGAAGGAAGAAGACGCAGAGAGATAATTACCCCTTCCCCCCACCCCCATGAGAGAGGCACAGAAAAGGTGGGTGGGTGAATGATGGGTGGATGGATGGATGAAAGGGTGGATGGATGAAGGATGAATGTATGGATGGAAGGATGAAAGGGTGGATGGATGTATGGATGGAAGGATGAAAGGGTGGGCGGATGAAGAATGGTTGTAAGGATGAAAGGGTGGATGGATGAAGGATGGATGGATGGATGTGTGAAAAGGTGGGTGGATGAATGATGGGTGAATGGATGGATGAAAGGGTGGATGGATGAAGGATGTATGGATGGAAGGATGAAAGGGTGGACGGATGAAGGATGGATGGATGAAAGGTTGGATGGATGGAGGATGGGTGTATGGATGGAAGGATGAAAGGGTGGATGGATGTATGGATGGATAAAAGGTTGCATGGATGAATGATGCATGGATGGATGTGTGAAAAGGTGGGGGATGAATGATGGGTGGATGGATGGATGGATGGATGGATGAAAGGGTTGATGGATGAAGGATGGATGTATGGCTGAAAGGGTGGATGGATGAAGGATGGATGTATGGATGGAAGGATGAAAGGGTGGATGGTTAAAGAATGGATGTATGGATGGATAAAAGGTTGCATTGATGAATGACGGATGTGTGACAAGGTCGGTGGATGAATGATGGGTGGATGGGTGGGTGGATGGGTAAAGGATGGATGTATGGATAGAAGGATGAAAGGATGGATGAAGGATGAATGGAAGGATGAAAGGGTGGATGGATGAAGGATGGATGGATGGATGTGTGAAAGTGTGGGTGTATGAATGATGGAAGGATGGATGTGATGAGGTCTAACAGGCGCATTTATGGTTGTCGATAGTTGTTGATGATGAGGAGTACCAGTTTCTAGAAACTTTTGTCAGAAGGGGGTCCTTACGCCTAAAAAGGTTTTACAAGGGGGTCTCGGCATCAAAAAGTTTGAAGACCTCTGGTGTAGGAGTTAATTGGAGATTCTGACATAGAGAGTTTTTTTGTAGTCCAGCTTGCTTGCGTGATTGCCCCGTCTAGTGTTCTGATGCAAACATTTGAAGATCTTTCACAGCATGCGTAGGATGTGGAAGCAGGAGGGGCAAACTTCGTTGACTTGAGCCAACATGTTGAGCTTGTCGTTTAGGATTATCTCTAGATTTAAGTGCGAATGCATACTTACCTCCATTTTTGAATGCTAAGAATCATTATGAACGAAATAAATAGCACAAAAAGAAGAGTAAACAACAGCCACTCACTTTCTGTCGTTCACATTGTTTCCGTGCGCTTACTGTAAGTGTTTACCTGAACAGCTCACAACAGTATAATTTCAGGAATATTTAATAACAAGAGTAACCCAAAATTGCCGAAATTGCTTGAAATTATGCTGACATAGTGCAAGTTTTGCCTAATGGAGAGTCTCTTCTCCTTCTCTTTAGGCTTCAAGTCACACGGTGTAGCAATCATATTGAGTAGGCTAATCTTTTTTCTTTTAAAAGCATTTTATCATGGAACCTGTTACAGTAAGTATTAACTCTAAAAAAATAACATCACAAATGTTACAAAATGCCGAAATAGTTCTATTATCATGTAGATCATCACCACTGTTTTGCCAATCAGGATATTGATTCTTTACAAACTAAAGTTTAAAAATAGAATTAAGAAGAGAAAAGATTTTAGCTTAGTGTTACTGAGTTGTATATAACGATTTAATGAATTGATAAGGGTAATCAAATTTTAAAGACACATTGGCTAATGGGCGTATTGATTTCTTGTCTCCTGTGACTCCCTGGCATATTCCCAATTAGGAAGCCTAAGCAATTCATCAACTCAGCCATAATAGAATTACAGTCTTAGAGTTCCTATCACTCTTTCAATCTTAACCATCTTTCATCCTTCAACACCTGTGAAAAATGTCTGCAGCCTTTATTGAGGGCACACTTAGAACTCAGCTGGGTAGTCCACTGGGATTGAGGAGCAAACACCCATGCCACACCAGTGGACACATCTGTAAATCATTTTGAGTTCCCCACCCCAAAGATGAGGATTTTTCCCAGAAACAGCTCGCAGCTGCCCCAGCAGGGGGAAAAATGTCAATGACAATAACTCAACCAGGCCTGTCTACCATGGTGGAAGTTTTATTGGAAATTATAGTGCAAATGTCTTGACTTGCTGTTGGATTTCTTCCAGTGTATGAATGACCCTTAATTTCTATGGCCCGATTCACAAAGGTAACTTTCATTTTTGAGTACGTTTACACCTTGTACTACATTTTTGTAGTAATTTACACTTTTGCGTTAACTCGGGCCTGGTTCACAAACTTCACCGTGTAGCACATTTTGTAGTACTACAAAATGTACTACAAAATGCAATTCACAAACTACCTGCAGAGCTTTAACAACTCTGTATTCTCTATACTTATGTGTGCCGACTTCTTCGCCCTGATTGCAGAGTATCCATATGCAGAGAACTTTGCACACATAAGTATAGTGACTATGGAGTCGTAAATCTCTATACATAGTTTGTTAATACCAAAAAGTAATACATTTGCATGAAAGTGTATGTTTACCATTGTGAATCAGACCCTGACACTTTTGTAGTAAGTCCCGCACTTCACATGGCCAACCTCTGGTACTTTAACACCCTCTAATAATGGAAGGCCCTGCTAACAAACTTTACCATTTAGGTATTCTCCCTTGTGTATATTCACAGGCAGTCCCTTGTAGCATTTGTTTCCAATCCATCCATAGGGACAGTATATTTGGGTTTGTGGTAATCTCTAGTGGTGTGGCTTCACACCCCAAGATGTTTTGCAGAAGAGTATTGTCATCTATGTGGTGCATCCTATGATTTCCTATGACACTGTCATGGTCATTATTCATTTAATGCTCGTTCCTTCACCTGCTTATTGGTATTCTGCAAATGTTCCTTAAATACGTTTTGCGTTACATAATCTGACTTTGTTTCTCAATATGGTCCAACTATGTACATTAACGCAACATCTACTTTTTCCCTATTTCTGGATTAAACATGTTTACAGAGTAATGGGATTTTTTGATAACTCTTCTCCCTCCTCACTGTGGCTAGGGTCATTTCACCTCTCTCTAGCCATAATCCAAAAATGTCCTACACCTTCTCTGATGATTGAAGGTAGTCAGGAGTAAGGTTGCCCAGGGTCTTTAAGTCAGTGTGACAGTTCATTCCTCCTAAGTCACATAAGTACTCATCTGTTGATGGGTGTTCGTTGAAATTTCATGCTGGGTGGGTAGCATGTACCTAGTTAGGAGTTAAGTATTGAGTAGGGCCCACTCCACATATGGGGTGCTGAAGTCTTACTACTTTAACTTGCCAAAAGAGTTGTAGCTGTAGCAATGTTAAACCCCAGAGCACTGCCCACAAATGATGCTAAGAGGTCCAAGTTAACACAACTCTTCCCTGTCTTCTTCACTTCATGCCACTTGAAAACAGACTTTAGAAGAAGAAAGGGTTAAAGAAAGGTGGTGATCAGAGGATCAGGCTTGCCTTGTAGCAGACTGTTCAACCCTGGAATTCCAGAGGGACCCGTCTTTACAGCAGCACTAGATGCAAACTCCCTATGAAGCTCCTCATATGCTGCAGAGAAGAAAATCCAAGAGGTGCTTGTGACCCCGGGATCATGTTTTCTTAAGCCTAAACAGATTTCCTCCATGAAACTGGGATTCACTGCTGTCCTGGGGCTTCATTACAGAGCGAGCCCGAGGGTTATCATGGGCATGTTTGCCCGCTTTGTGAGCCCCGGGGCACTTTGCTATTACAGAACGGGCTGCAGATATTTGTGCGACCCCTTTTGTAATACAGATAATGCTGGCCTACAGGTAGTGCCTGTGCTATCATTATAGGGCATTCCTTCATTTGCATTGGGGCGTGACCCCATGCAAATGAGGGAATCACTTTGCCTATTCCCCGGCGTCGTATTATGGATGCTGGCGCAGATGCAAACATGTCTACAGGAGGGGCACTAAAAGGGTACCACAAAAAGATGTTTCACTTTCAATGCACCTCCTAAAGGCAGCTCTCTGAAGCATAGAAGGGGGTCCTATGGACCCCCCAGACATCCCCTTGCAGACAGATGCAGCCCCCCACTGCACCTGCCTGCTAGGGGATCTCTCGCCCCTCTTGAAAATGCAGGTGGATGACGCCTGCATTGTTAAACAAAGGAGAGACTTTGAAGCAGCTGATCTGCATTTCACTTGAATGTTCTGCCCTCAGGGCAGCGCAACTTCACAACTGACCTGAGGGCAGTGCATTAACTATAACAGGGCGCAGTTCCCTGTTTTTATTTTTATTTTACAGAGATTAAGTGATTTGCCCAGAATCACAGGATGTTCAGCGTTATTGCGGAGACTCGAACCCAGTTCCCCAAATTCGAGGTCGACTGCCCTAGCCATTAGGCCAACTCACTCAGTGCCCCCCTTTTAAGGTGTGCAATGTGCAAACAGGAAAAGTATGCCCTAATGATAATATGGGCTCTGATGTTTAAGATGTGGCATAAGTCCCTTTGTGCTATGTAATTACTACGTAATGGGACATAGATGATGCCAGTGTGAATGCTGCCACTGGAAAAAGAACTAGCTAGAGTAAGTGAGGTTGGCAGAGTCTGGCTCCTGGAAATCTATATTCTCTCATAGGATAGCGAATTGGAGTCTAGCTGGCCAGGTACAGTATGTTCTCAGTTTGGGAGGATTGCAATAGCCATCTTCCCTCATCAGTATCAGGCATCGGAATGGTCCAGATTACATCAATTAATAAGTATTTGTAAAGTGTGGCTTATCACCTGTGAGGGTATACAGGCACTAGGTTGCTAGGCTCAGTTGAAAAGCCAAGTCTTGAGTCTCTTCCTGGACTAGTGAGGGTGATGTTTGAAGGTGGAGGGGAAGGCCGTTTCAGGACTTGGTGGCGAGCAAGTAGAAGGAATGGCCTCCAGTGTGACTACAGCAGATGCGCAGTGTCTGTGTGAATGTGAGAGAGGCTGAGCAGAAGGATCTGGGTGGTTGGTGGAAGTTCAAGCAGTGCTTCAAGTATGCTGGTCTTTTGTCGTGGAGGGCTTTGTAGGTGTGTTTCAGTATCTTGAGTTGGCATCTTTTCTGGATGGGGAGCTAGTGGACGTTCCAAAGCTGAAGGGTGATGTGGGATGAGCATGTGGATAAATTTGGCCGCTGAGTTCTGTATCATCTGGAGTCTTCTAATGAGTTCAGTGGTGGTTCCTGCAAACAGTGCATTGCCGTAGTCCAGCCGGCTGGTGATTAGGGCTTGCATGCCGATGGGAAGCCATTTGAAAATTCTACGTAGCATGCTGAGAGCGCTGAAGCAGGTGGAGGAGACTGCATTGTACTGTTGTTTCATGGTGAGTTTGCTGTCCAAACTGATGCCGAGGTTGCGGGTGTTGTCTGTTGGTGTGCAGGTGGGTCAGAGTTCAGAAGGGCAACCAGGTGTTTTGTGCCTGGTGGAGGCGATGGTGCCACAGATCAGCACGTCGGTCTTGTCAGTGTTGAGCTTCAGATAGTTGGCCTTTATCCAGTCGGTGACATTCTTCATGCAGTTGTGGAAGTTGGTCTTAGTGGTAATGGAGCCTACTGAGAGTGAGAGGATGCGCTTGCTATCGTCGGCGTAGGATATGTTAAGATCGTGGGTTCTGTTAATGACGGCTCAATCAAGAATTCAATCAAGAACTTGTAAAGCGCGCTACTTACCCGTGAGGCTCTCAAGGCGCTGAGGGGAAGGGGTGCTGCTATTGCTTGAAGAGCCAGGTCTTGAGGAGCCTCCTGACAGTGAGCAGGTCTTGGGTCTGCCGCAGATGGGTGGGGAGGGTGTTTCAGGTCTTGGCGGCGAGGAAGGAGAAGGATCTGCCGCAGGAGGTTGTTCGTAGGATGCGGGGGACGAGGGCGAGGCTGGCGGATCGGAGCTGGCGGACGGGGGAGTAGAAGGTGAGTCTGTTGTTCAGGTAGGCTGGTCCGGTGTTATGGAGTGCTTTGTGTGTGTGGGTGAGGAACTTGAAGGTGATCCTCTTGGTGATGGGGAGCCAGTGCAGGCCTCTTAGGTGGGGGGTGATGTGGCTGCGTCGAGGGATGTTGAGGATTAGGCGGGCGGAGGCGTTCTGGATGCGTTGCAGCTGTTGTATGTGTTTGGCCGGGATTCCTGCATAGAGTGCGTTGCCATAGTCCAGCCTGCTGCTGACGAGGGCTTGGGTCACCGTTCTTCTGGTTTTGGTCGGGATCCACTTATAGATCCTGCAAAGCATGCGTATTGTGGCAGGAGGAGGAGATGGCATTGACCTGCTTCTACATGGAGAGGGAAGAGTCGAGGATGAATCCTAGGTTGCATTCGTGGTCCGTGGGTGTCGGTGCTGTTCCCAGTGTGGTCGGCCACCAGGAGTTGTCCCACGCAGAGGGGGTGGGTCCGAGGATGAAGACCTCTGTCTTTTCTGAGTTCAGCTTCAGACGGTTGCTCCTCATCCAGTCGGCGACGGCATTCATTCCTTTGTGGAGGTTGGTTTTGGCGGTGTGCGGGTCCTTGGTGAGGGAGAGGATGAGCTGGGTGTCGTCAGCGTAGGAGATGATGTTCAGTTCGTGCTGGCGGGCCACTTGTGTGAGGGGGGCCATTGAACAGGGTAGGGCTGAGGGATGAGCCCTGGGGTACGCCGCAGATGATGTTGGTGGCTTCGGATCGGAAGGGTGGGAGGTGGATTCTCTGGGTTCTGCCGGAGAGGAAGGACATGGTCCAGTCCAGAGCCTTTTTCTGGATTCTGGCTTCTTGGAGGCGTGTTCTTAGTATGCGGTGGCAGACCGTGTCGAAGGCGGCTGACAGGTTCATGAGGATGAGGGCTGAAGTTTCACCATTGTCTAGTTGGCGCCGGATGTCGTCTGTGGCGGCGATGAGGGCTGTAGATTGTCATGTAGATGTTGAAGAGGGTGGGCTGAGGGATGAACCACAAGGGACACCGCAGATGGTGCTCTTGTGTTCCGAGGTGAAGGGAAGTAGACGGATTCTCTGCCTTCGTCCTGTGAGGAATTATGCCATCTGAGTGCATCGACCTGGATCCCAATCGGCTGCAGTCTCTTGATAAGTGTGTGGTGGGTTTACGGTTTAGAACGTTGCAGAGAGGTCGAGTAGGATCGGCGCCGCTGATTCTTTCATGTTGAGTAGGGTGTGGATGTCATCAGTGGCGGTGATCAGGGCAGTATTGGTGCTGTGGTTGGCGTTGAAACTGGATTGGAAGGCCTCATAAAGCCTGGGCAGAGCATGCAGAGTTTCACTCCGCGGAATGCTGCAGAGTTACCAAAAAAGTCTGCGAGGTTCAACGGATTTCCCCCTGAGGGCGGAGCACGGATTGTAGTAGATCTACCACATCCTTCAATGGGTAGCTTCTAAGCTGTCTTCTCTTACTACACACCTAGCGATTACCTTCTCTGGCTGGGATCGGCACCCGGTCATATTTACTCACAACTGCATAAAACCCGCCCATGTTGAGTTTTGCTTTAAAGTCACCACACAGCCCCTGATCCGGGCCCGTGACCTGTCATTTGAACTTCGTTGTATTCACCTGTTGCCCCAGGAGCAGGGTCCTAAATGTCTTCTCAGAAGTGTTATTTACTGTGTAGATGGCTTTGGCTATCAGCCGGGTGCCGGTGCACGGGGGCACCGACACAGTTTCACCCGTTTATGGAGAGAGCTTGTCAGCTTCCTGGGGCCGGAAGCAGGGAAAGATTATATTTTATTTATACCACAGCAGTGATGAGGGAACTTGTTTGGGTTTCAAAGGGACACCGCTGCAGAATTCCTTCGGTCCAGGCTATAGACTTGCATTTGCTGGTGTTGCTAAAACAGTGCGCCAGGCTTTCACTTCGACATCGTCCCGAAAGATGGCAAAAAGAGTCACATTTTTCACAGAAGAGGGAGGCACGTTGGCTCACTGTTAACAGCAACTGTGTGCAATCTGCAGATCACCCGTTGTCATCCAAACCCGATTGATCAAACTTAGCCTTTCATCTTTGTGAGGTCGATGAAATGAGTTCCACTGAGTTTAATGACTTTGAAATGTTAAATATACAAAACATTATCATTTCTTTAATAAGGTCATTACTCCCATAAGGCATGGATTTGAAAGCTGCTGAATATAATAAAAAATACAGGTTTTGACCTGCATGCCACTCTGCCAAGATATCCTGGAACTGCCTCATCCTTTACAATGGACACAGGGAGGAGACGTCTGGATAACTCGAAGGCCCAGTGCAGTGCCAGACTTGCTTTCATCGCTCCGTACTAGATAGTACTTCAAGTGATAAGTGAGGCAGACATACCTTAGAGCATTGGTATGTGTGGAACAGGAAAGGATAGAGAGCATGTGTACAGTAATCTAATCAGGGCGAGGAATGCACCATCTCACACACCAAGATGGCTGCTGCTCAGGACACTCTACGAAGCTGAAAGCCCAGATTCGGGACACGATTGATGCCCGAACTGTATACACCGAGGGCCGCAGTGCGAGTCTGCCAGGCACTCCCTATCATCGGGTGCACCTAGAAACTGAAATAGCGGTGCCAGCTGCATTCTGCCTTCTCAGTTCCAATCATGCCAGGAACAGTAGAGGCATTTCGATACCTGATCCCAGCATGACGATGAGCCCCATGTGGGCTGCCACCGAGGACAGATCGAGTAGAATGGGCAGAAGATAATCATCAAATATGAACAGACATCCAATATCGTGGGAAATCTACTCCTCGCCATAACCACTCATCAAAGTGTAACCCCTCCTTCTACTCTTTCTCCTTACCAGTACAATTCATATAATCAGCTTAGGTCAGGTGTCCCTGGGTTCAAGTTCTCCATTATCTCTCTCCCCTTATAAGTACCAATCACGCAACCGGTCACAGCGACCCTGTCTTCAGTCAAGGCGTTTATTAGAAAAATATTGCACAGTTCCCCACAGGCCATTCACCCGATGGTTTTGCCGCTCGCCGTCCTCGGGTATCACGTAGGCCAGTTGCTCCCTGTCTTCGCCAATCTTGAGCCTCTTGGCCTAACTCTCGTTGCCACCCCTTCGTAGTTGTCCTCCTCATTCAGCTGTTCATGCTTCTCTTGTTCCTCGGCCACCATCATGGCCGGATTGTTCCCGAACTCCTTGTCATGCAGCATGGCAGCCCTTTGTTCAGAGTGGTTGGTGACGTTGGATGCAACAGCTTTGGTCTGTGCAGCAGCTGCAACTAATTGCCAGAGCCCGCGCACCCATACCATGCAAAAACTCCTCTGCAGCACCCAACCAAGCACCCACCTCGTTTTCATCCTATTTGCTGCCCTGTCCCTGCCATGAACTCTGATTGCTTACAGTTGGGTCCTCTCACCGATGGGGCTGGTTCTTTACCGACCCGCCAATGTTGCACGTTGGCACTGGTGTGCTTACCTCTCTGAATTAAGGGTGAGTGCACCGGTGAAGTCTGCTCCACCAGAAGGAGTTTTTTTGCCAAACTTCATGCTCCAAGCCGAGTGCAGATAGGCAAAACTCCACCGGCGGAGCAGAGTTCACTTCCCACCCTAGCGTCAAGCAGGTTGTTTCTTTCCAGGTGTTCTGTGAACTGCCAGTTGATGGCCTTCTCCAGAACCTTGGCAAGGAAAGGGAGCATCAGGCTGGACCAATAGGTCTGGAGTTCGCTCAGGTCGAAAGGGGGGGTTTCTTGGGGAAAGGTGATGACTTCTGCATGTTTCCATGCATCAGGAAAGGTGGCTGTGGCACTGGAAGCGTTGAGGATGGTGGTGAGTTAGCGGCTGATATCCTTGCTTCCAAGGTTGAAACTGTGGTGGTGGCAGGGGCCCGTGAGTGCTCCCAAGTGAATAGGGTTCATGATGATTGTGGTGTTCTGTGTGGTGAGCTGTTCTAAGTGGGGTTTGGCTGGTCGCGGAGGCATTCGCTGGAGTGAGGAGGCTGTGGAGGTCAGTGGGTTGGGGTTCGAATTTCCTGTAGATGGTGGATATCTTGTTGTGGAAATGGTTTGATAGAGTTTCACAGAGTTCCTGTCAAAGAGGGCTTATTCATAGCATCCTTAGTGGAAATTACCACAAAACCTTTAGCTTTTTCCTCATAGTCTTTGTCGACTCTCTCTGCATAACCTTAGGAAACTGAGCACCTTTCCCCTGTATGACAGAGTAAAGGGGGGCATGCCCGCGCCGCCTGCATTGGGCTCGGAGTGCATATACAATTGGATTATGGTGCCGTACCTCTGTGCACCCTGTAAACAGGTACACCACATACCCGGCGCTGGTACAGCACTTGCTAGTAGTGGGACTTAGCACTGAGTGGGTCACCCACTCGATAGCCATCAACCCTATGTTGGGTCTGCCATTGCACCTCTGCCTAAGTGGGCATCGCTTATGCCTCAGCCTACCCTGAGTGGGTCGTCCCATACCATTAGGACAACCCCACAGGGAAGCCCTGACGGGCACCAGGGGGTGGTAGGCTGAAGGCTGGGTGGGAACATATGGATGTGCCCTCCCCAGGTAGTGAGGAAAACTCCAAATGGGGCTTTCCCTGCCTTAGATTTCAGTTCTACCCATGGGTACTCCTGGAGTGTTGCCGATTTTCTGGGGTGACCTCAAGGCCCTGCGCTTGTCCTCACTGTCAAGACCATGTGGAAGTGCGTGCACCTTCCTACACAGATTAGGAAGAGGCGTTGACACACTAATCCAGAACATGGGCTGGGCTGGTCTGCCAACACACACCGGCCTTAATGCTGTTTCGGATATGTATCCCGCCTGCAGTGGCAGGCTGGAGGATGCATCATGGTACCTATGGTATTTTGGATAGGTAATACAACAAAATACTAAAGCACACTGTTAGACCTGACATCATTGGCGTGAATCTCCCTTCCATTTTTGATGGATTGCCTCCTCTGTTTTGAGATGTTTTTGCTGGATTTATGTTTTGGGCACTGCGCCACTGCTAATCAGTGCCACAGTGCAAGTGCTTCCTATGTTAAATTGATGTACTGATTGGATTCCATGATTGGGTTGTTTGATTCATCTGTCAGCCCCTATTACAGTGCACCAGGGATATCCGGATGGAATCCTCTCATCTTAAATTCAGAAAATCTCTTAAAACTTTTCTTTTCCCTAAAATCTCATAATACCCGATATCCTCAGAGTCTTCTGTTATTAGTTAGTTAGCGCTGGGACGCTCTAGGGCAGCCATGCGCTTTATAAATCAAATTTCATTTCATTTCATGTGTGACCGGGGATGGTTAATCAAATGCTGCTGGTGGGCTTGCAGCACTGGTTGTGCCACCCACTTAAGCAGCTTGTAAAGTATGTCTCAAGCCTGCCATTGCAAGGCCTATTTGCAGTCTAGCACTGCCATGCCCACTTGGCCAAGTGCACCCACTTGCCTGTCCCTAAACCTTCCCTTTGCTTCATATTAGACACCCCTATGGTAGGCCCAAGGGCAGGGTGCATTGTACGTTTAAGGTAGGAAATGCTCTGATGTGTGTAGCATGTTCTAATAGTGAATTACAGCCATTTTCGTTTTTCACTATTGACGCCTACCTGTTCTCATAGGCCAGAATGGGCAGAGATGATTATTACATTCTTATAATCCTAACTGACTCAGGGATCATGTTAGAAATTCGAATTTAGTATGCCTGAACTCAGAATAATAAAAACACATCTTTTAGTAAATTTTATTTTAATATTCTTTGTTTGCAAATACCACTTTTAGAAAGTAGGTATTTGCTTGTCTAACCATTTGAGCCTGCCTCTGCTGGTTTGTGTATTCCTTGTCTGGGTTTGTGTGTGACCGGGCTGGGGAATTTCCAGGAGACAGTCTGGGACAGCCCAGTGGTGAATAGAGAGATTTGCATCCAGATGGGAGGGAGGAGTGCACCTGGGACCTGAATAGGGCTAGGCCTTCCCTCTACAATGCTGGCTCCACCCCCTTTGGCTTGTCTGATGTCTCTGCCCTGCACAGTGAAAGGAGAAGAGGAATCCTGTCAACAGAGTGCTCAAGAGCTGGATCTTCCCTCCCCTGTACTGGCTCCACCTCCTGTGGGGCGTCTGATGTCTCTGCCCTGCACAGTGAAAGGAAGAGAAGAGTCATGTCAACAAAGTGCTTAGGAACTGGTTTAAACTAGGCAGAGGCCTCTCTGCCTTCAGAGAACAAAGGATTTTGGGGTATAAATATTGGGACCCTGATCCCAAGAAATTTGATCACTTCTGGAACAAGAAACCTTTCTGCCAAGGAGAAGAACCAACAAAGCTGTAGGAGTTTGGTCTGCCCCTCTGCCAGTGTGCTGTTTGCTGGGTTGGCCTGCAGTGGTTGCTTCATTGCCAAGGGAAAGGAGAAGGAACTTTGTAAGGACTTTCATCTACAGAATATTCTCCAAGGGCTTGAACTGTGCTTGCCTCCTGCTGAAGTCTCAGGGCCAAAAGACTTCACCTCCAGCTCCCTCCTGAATTTCCTTGCTGGGAATTCTGACTCCAGTCACTTGCGTGCCGCTGGGAGCTCGAAGCACGACGCATCGAGAAGAAGTGTGTCGCCGCCGCAGCTGACATCGTCGCAACGCTGGAGAAGCGAGTCTTCGTCGCATCTCCTTGGAAGCGTGTGTTCATCAAAGCTGTCTGCTGTCGCATCACCGGAGAAGTATGACGCCACCGTGAGAATCACCATCGCATCACCGGAGTAGCGTGTCGCAGGGCCTCTCGCAGCTCCGAAGTACAGAGTCATCGCAAGGCTGCCAGGCGTCATCTTCTGGCATCGCAAATGGATCATCGCATCGCATCAAAGCGCCATCTTGCGCACCGCAACGGGTCCGCAAGCCGAGAATCTACGCAACACCTCCGCCGTTAAGGCTCACGACGAGTTCCCTACTCTGCGCAAGCATCGAGGTAGGACGCAACCGTTCCCCTGGATCACGGAACCGACGCAACTCCCCTTTTGCAAGCCTTTTGTTCACTTTGCATTACGCATCAGGTACTTTGTCGAGAACTGTGTCGCATTTAACAGCAACTTGATCTAAGAGACTTTAATCATCTCTTTAAGTAATGTTAAGTGTAGTATTGTGGATTTTTGTCATTTGTCGTCTTGTGTTTAAGTCTATATAAAGAATACTTATTTTTATAAAACCTGTGTTGTGTCCATCTGTAGTGTTTTCACTGTATTACTGTGTATATTCACAAATGCTTAACACACTGCCTCTGAGATAAGCCTGTCTGCTCGTGACAAGCTACCGAGGGGGTGAGCAGGGGTTATTAAGGAGTTTAATCCCCTTATCCTGACTTAGAAGTATGGGTCCCTATTTGGATAAAGGTGATAACCATTTCCAACTAGAGACCCCCAGATCTAACACACACTAAGAAGTCAAGAGTATTACACGTGTATTCTCTAAAGCAGTGAAACAAGGTTGTAGTTGAATTCAGTGTAATTTATTCCTTCCACAGTGTTGCACATTCCTTATATCATACATGATATCCGAATACAGACAGGCAGCTGACACACGTTTCATCACAGAGACGTTTTCAAGGCTACAACAGGATACAGACATAGTCTTATACACATGTGATGATGACAATGGATTAGGGCTATAATTTGGTGACTGTAGCATACAATCACCAAAGAGAATGTAAAAGTACCCCAATTTAATCCCAGAAGCATATAGGTGAAAATGTCCGGGCTGGAGATTGAGAGCCACGTGAAAATTGACCCGCTACAACTTGTGATTGATCGGCCGGTGGGGACGCGGTCTGGAGCGTTTCCACAACACGTACTGCTGTGATATGTGATGATTCTCCCCATTCCATCCTGTGCTTGATTCATTTTGCTGTTGTTTTTATATATGGGGTAGAATTCAAATGTGTGGCGGAGGAGTCCGGGAGAATTTGATTATGCCCTCCTCAAGTCTTATGTGGTTTCCTTTTTCTTTTCTTTCTTTCTTTCGTTTCTATATTTCAGGTTCTTTATTGGGCGACAGGCACACTGCTGGGGGGGGGGGGTAGGCCGTAGCCCCTGCATGCGTGTAGGGTGGGGGGTAGGAGGTGGGGATTTTTATTTTTTCCGTTTTCGTTTCTATGGGCCTTATTTTTCTCCTTTCGTCTCAGCTCTTTTCTTTTTTTGTTTCCAACTTGGGTCCGCGGGTGGGTTTGAAACGGGGTGGGTAACGATAGACATGATATATACCAGTTGTTTGATATTCCTGTTGCATATATCCTTGTGCCACCATGCTGAGTGGGGGGACTTCACTATTTGCAGATATTCACTCAACGATGTTGCCTACTCATGTTGTAAGAGGATTGCACGGACTCTGCTTATCTTTGTGTGCTATATTTAAAAACGTTTTATATTAGGGAAAAAGTCTTTAAAATTAACCTTCATTGCTCCTGTTTCTCAGTAACACGATGGTATCCAGTGTAACCCTAATTGATTGTCACTTTGTGTAGATGTGCTACTGAGTCGCCGCATTGCTTGCGATATTGCTTCGAATGGTATCGTGGCCGGCCGGGTGGTTGTGGGCCCGTATTTGTTCTTCTGCCATTTCACAATAAAGGTTTTAAAAAAAGAAAATTGACCCGCATTAGTTGTCTTTTTAACCGATACTCCATAGTGACTACAAACATTTCGTATTAAGTGATGGAGAAAAGAGCGCAGTGACACAGAATGTAAAAGTACCCCAATATAATTCCAGAGGCATATAGGTGAAAATGTCCAGCTTGTAGACAGCCACGTGGAAATTGAGCCACATTAGTTGTCTTTTTAACCAATACCCCAGAGTGACTGCGAAAATGTCGTATTAAGTGATGGAGGAGAGAGCGCAGTGACAAGGAAATTAAGATTTTAAAGTTTGCCAATAAGGTGAATAAGTTTTGTAATAAAGGGAGCTCTCATCATGTTTGAAATATGATGTGCCTGGTGCGACTTATCACTATCCGCACCAAACGCTGTGCTCGGATTACCTAATAATAATAATAATAAACATTTTTAAAGCACCTGGCTACAACAAAACAGTGTGTCCCCGCGCTGAATACTGCTAAATTGCCCGAGGAACGAGCGAGGAAGTCAAAGGGTACAGAGGGAAGAAAAAATGGAGTTATACCGGGGGAAAAAGGAAAGTTTTGAGTTTTCCCCGGAACCTAGTTTCCGAGGGTTCCATCCTAAGATCGAGCGGTAGTTCGTTCCAGCATTTGGAGGCCAGGTATCTGAACGAACACCCACCCATCCTGGCTCTGGTGACTTTGGGAAGTTTAAACAGCATTGTTCCGGATGATCTCATGTTCCTGATGGGACGATGTATGGTGAAAAGATTTTTCAGATAGTTCGGACCTTTTCCATGGGCAATACGATGGACAAAACAGAGGGACTTGAATTTTATTCGCTCCTTGATGGGGAGCCAGTGGAGTTTAGCCAGCGCAGATTTCCCTGAAGCTCTGCGAGGGAGTCTGAGCACAAGGCGAGCAGCGGCATTTTGAGCACCCTGAAGTTGGTGGAGGGCTTTTTTTGCTCAACCCCAAAAGGAGCGCGTTCCCATAATCAAGGTGGGGGGTTACCAAGGCGTGGACTATGGTCTTTCTGGATTCGATGGGGAGAATGTCTAAGACCTTGCGAAGAACTTTCAGTGTGCTAAAACACCTGGCTGTCACCTTGCTAACCTGGGATTTATAGGAGAGATTAGAGTCGAGTGTGATGCCAAGATTGCGCACTGAGTCCACAGGGCAAGGAGGGATGCCTAATTCCACAGGCCACCACAAGTGTGACCATGCTGAGGCGCATTTCCCTACTACCAGCAGTTCGGTTTTATCGCCGTTAAGGCGCAGGCAATTGCTGTTCATCCAAGCTGCCACAGATGACAGACAGTTGGAGCAATTGGTGGCATCTTCTCTGTGGTCAGGCGTGAGCTTGAACATCAGTTGGGTGTCATCAGCGTAGCTGACAATGCCCACCCCAAATGCCTCCACTATGCGAGCCAGGGGTTCCATATAGATATTAAATAAGGTAGGGCTCAAACTCGAGCCCTGTGGAACCCCATGGCTTGCTTTCCTAAGAGAGGATTTAAAAGGGGGGCAATGCAACTGGAAGCTCCTGTCAGCCAAGAAGGACTTAATCCAGGCTAATGCCCGTCCCTCCACACCCATATCGGACAGCCGAGACAGCAGCGTTGAGTGCAGCACGGTGTCAAAGGCTGCACTAAGATCTACTAGGACCAACACTGCTGTCTCTCCTGCATCCACTATTTTCCTAAGGCACTCAGTGGAAAAGAGTAGGGCTGACTCCGTGGAGTAGCCAGCTCTGAAACCCGATTGAGTGGGGTGTAGGAGAGATTGTTCCTCCAGATATCTCATGAGCTGTCTATTCGCCACCTTTTCCACAATCTTTGCACAAAAGGGAAGAAGGGAAATGGGGCGGAGATTTTGGAATTGGGAAATGTGGATGTTGGATTTCTTTTTGAGGGGAATGACCTGAGCCGTTTTCCAAGCATCCAGCACTAGACATTCTTGAAAAGAAAGAGATACAATGAGACTAATCTGATCAATTATCATATTTTCCATAACTCCTTTAAAACGGGTCGGGGGACAAACATCGCAAGGCGATCCAGATCGAATGCTGTTGACAATGCTTATTAATTCCTGTCTCTCAGGGGTAGTGAAACATGTGAGACGAGAATTCCCCATGTGGGTGTTTTTGGTTTCTGAAGGTTTGCTCGAAAGGTTCTCGCCCTTAATAAAGGTGGCATGGATTTTATCGATCTTGCCGACAAAAAAGTCGGCAATAGCGTCACACAGTTCTTTGGAGTGTGTATCTTGGGCGTCAAGTCTGGTCGGAACCGTAAGTTCTCTGTAGATGGTGAAAAGTTCTTTGGTGGGGTTGGCCGCTTGATCGATTCTATTCTTGAGGTGACAGCTTTTTTCAGATCTTACCAATTTATGATATTTATTCAGTTCCCTTTTATAATGTAATTTATCCTCTGGGTTGTAGTCTTTTCTCCAGCTCCGTTCCAATTTTTTGCATCTGGCTTTGGCTAATTTAAGATTTTCCGAAAACCAGGGGGCAGTTTTAGATTGCCTAGCAGGGGGCCTGGATGTCCAGGGTGCTATCACATACAGAGCATCAGTCACCCATTTTTCGTAACTGTTCCAAGTCTCCTGAAGAGAGCTACTTTGGGGAGGGAGATTATCAAGTAGGGCGTATTGAAATGCCTCTTGATTAAAGCATTTCCATTTTCTCCGCTTCACAGGGAGGGGATTGGTAACTCTATTATCTGGAGGCGTAGTGTCAATAGAAAACGGGATGATATAGTGATCTGACCAGGTTATTCGGACAGGAGAGGAGACTTTAATGCCCTCCCAGTTGGCAAAGATAGGGTCTAGGAGATGGCCAAGTTGGTGTGACGGGGCGGTAGATTGTAAGTTAAGCCCTAGAATAGTAAGGGATGCGGCCACATCCTGGGCTTCCCTACATTCACTATCATCCAAATGAAGATTTAAATCGCCTAAAATAATAATTTTTTTGTAGCGGAGAGCAGGTTGAGTAATGAAATCTAAGAGCTGGTTGCCGAAATGTCCCGCACTGCCCGGCGGGCGGTACACCAGCAGACCATTTATGATGTTTCTAGGTCCCATTTTAATAGTGAATAGGCCGCTTTCACTATTGGGTATCGTGGCTTTCACTAGAGTGCATTCTAGCTTAGACTTATATATGAGGGCTGGCCCCCCCCCTCTTTGTTTAAGTCTGTCTAGACGAAGTAGACAGTAGTCGGGAGGGATGGCCTCTAGGGCTTCAGGAGTAGAGTCTTATCCATCCATGTCTCGGTGAGAAAAAGCACTTTGGGACACTTAGTAGTCAATAAGTCATATATTTCCAGCTTATGTTTTTTCAATGACCTGCAATTTAGTAAAAGCATGCTAGATGTAGATGTTTTATGGGTAGTCCTCTTAGGGAGATGAAAGGTCTGATCACATGTACCGCATGACGTGGGTAAAGAATCAGCATGAAAAGAGTGATCGCAACTGTTTATCACAATAGGGCGTAAAGATAATAGCTCTTGTTTACTGTATTGTGAGCAATACCTGTCTGGTCCAGAAAGGACAATTGGCGTAGAAGGGCAAGGAGAGCCTGCCCCGAGTCCCGATCTGTCGCGGACGGGCGCAGACGGGCTGGACTCTGGCTTGACTCCGACGCGAATGCGGCACGCCCTCTGAATGCGTCCGCTGCGCGGAGCCATGACCGTCTGTTTTTATAGTGTCGACTCTCTCCCCAATGGGAGGGAAGCCCTACCCAAAATGGCCGCCACAGCGACTATGCCCGTGACCCAGCTAGAACGGCCCCGAAATCGACCGGACTCTCTGTGGCAAGGCAGCACTGACTTTGGTAAGTGCAACTAAAGTGATTTAAAAATAGTGAATGAGATAGATGCCTTCACCCTCAATCGGTGGAGACAAACAGCGACGCGCTAAAACCGCGCGCTGGTGCAGGGGGGGATAGGACACAAAGGCAAGTGTATACAAATCGTAAATTTTAAAACAGCTAAAAGAATTGCACGAATGACCGCTCGGCTCAAGCCTCAAGCGTCAAGTAGCAGTAACCTCGCGCATACGAGCGCTTACCTGTTTTTATAGTGTCGACTCTCTCCCCAATGGGAGGGAAGCCCTACCCAAAATGGCCGCCACAGCGACTATGCCCGTGACCCAGCTAGAACGGCCCCGAAATCGACCGGACTCTCTGTGGCAAGGCAGCACTGACTTTGGTAAGTGCAACTAAAGTGATTTAAAAATAGTGAATGAGATAGATGCCTTCACCCTCAATCGGTGTAGACAAACAGCGACGCGCTAAAACCGCGCGCTGGTGCAGGGGGGGATAGGACACAAAGGCAAGTGTATACAAATCGTAAATTTTAAAACAGCTAAAAGAATTGCACGAATGACCGCTCGGCTCAAGCCTCAAGCGTCAAGTAGCAGTAATCTCACGCATACGAGCGCTTACCTGTTTTTATAGTGTCGACTCTCTCCCCAATGGGAGGAAAGCCCTACCCAAAATGGCCGCCACAGCGACTATGCCCGTGACCCAGCTAGAACGACCCCGAAATCGACCGGACTCTCTGTGGCAAGGCACCTGGGCTCGACCTGAATCATCCTGTACCAATCGGGTTCCTCTTCCAATTGAGAGGCTCCCCTGTATTATTCTCCATTCATTGGTTATTTCCTTGTTGACCCTCATCACGGTGGACCAACTACCCTCTCCACACCTGGCCCATTCCAAAGATATCTTGGCGCCAGAAAGTAGAGAGATTGACTGGGTTGAAGAAATGCTTCTGAGACAGTTCGGAAGCTGGTCAAAAGACTGCCTGACTCCTTCGTGTTTTGAGACCTGTGGGTGAAATTCTCGAGTGGCTGCTAACCTTTCCCTTGTTTACGTCTACCGCCTAATTAAAACTGCTACATATTCCCACCTGCTTCTCGAGGACCCACACTAAGTGTGACTTTGGCTGCATGTGGCCCCTGTCCGGGAGGCGGGGTTCATTATTTTCCATCTGGCGGTATAGGACCAATGGGGTGAACTAGATGGTGGAAGGAGACTTGGGACACTCAGTCTGGAGCGGGTGAACCATTGACCTGCTGGGTACCAGTGGCACCGCATTAGGGTGGTAAGTACGTATGTGTGTCAGAGCATACCGTACGGACTGGCTGATACCTATCATACCGCAAAGTGGTGCAGAGGTAGTGTTTGTGAGTGGGAGTGATTGTGCGTGGACCACTTGTGATTCACAACGATGCCCAATTGTGCCACATTATACGTCGATTGTTGCCAAAAGCACAATACCTTTTGAAATTGTGTCTTCCAGCGTGGCTCTGCCCCGTGTGACTGCTAAAAAGTGTCCTTTTTTTGCCTTTGTGCATAATTTTTATATTGTGCATCGCATAAGGGGGCTCTCTCTGAATTGGGGGACGGCTAGATTACGAATTGTCTAAAGTGTGCATAATATTGATATCATAGCAATGCGAGTGTGCCTAGTACTGCTAGTAATATTTCTGAATGTGTTCTACTCCCAAAAGTATATGATGGTCATGTTCTAATGATTGAATATGCGTGCTGAATATAGACTTTATTACATAAATCCTGTGTGAAGTCTCCTTTCTGACACTTAGTGTATTTATCAGGAGTGGCTGCTGTGTCTTTGGTTTACACATTGCCTCTATAGTGTACCTGACTGCTCAGTGCCAAGCTACCCAAGAGTGAGCAAGGGTTATACAGCAAGTGTAATCACCCGCCCTTGATGGGAGCGGTAGCTCTGCCTGGCTGGGGGCATCCCTTCTGCCAACCAGACACTGATGGTTCCAATATTTAGTGGATATCTTGTTGTGGAAAGAGTTCGCTAGAGTGTCACAGAGTTCCTGTGAGCAAGGCATTGTGGTCTCGATGGCTACTGGGCAATTCTCTGACGACGCTGAAGAGTTCTTGGGTGCGTTTGGCGCTTGCCTTGATGTGGTCTGCTAGGGCATCGTTTTTTACACCATTAAGTCAATGGTGTTGTTCGTTGAGTGCTGACTTGAAGGTGGCTTTGTCTTCGTGTCACTGCTGATGGGCCATCTTCTCTCCAGTTGTTTGCAGCTGCATTTCATTGTTCTGAGTTCTGGTGTGCACCAACTGGCTTCTATGGTGGATCTGCGGGACTTGGCTGGTTAGATGGGGGTGACTAAGTCAGTGACTTTGATGATCCCGGTGGTGAAGTTCTGGACTACTTGTTCTAGCTTGGTTGCCCGCACGTGGGGTGAGGTGGTGTTGAGAGTGTCTATCCATTGTGTATGTGTCACTCGGTTCCAGCTGTGGGTGAAGGTGTTAATGTGGCTGGTGGCAGTACGCGGTGATCCTGCGATGGTGAAATGGACGATGGAGTGGTCGTCCAGGTGAGTTCTTTTTTTTTTTTATTGAGAGTTCAAATATAACAATACAATATAGGAAACAAGACACAGATGAAATCCAATTATTACAGTACGAGAAAGAAGAATATTAAAAACATCCATGCAATTTGTTATTTTAACATTTAAATTATAAAGTGCAGAGTTGTATAAGAGCAAACAATCAATCGACTGTCACTGATATTCAAAAGATTTTGTTAGAATTAAAACAGTACGTAGCAGTTAAATATGATGAGCGTCTTCTCAGTTAATATTTCATAGCTAAGTTATAAAATGCAGCGTGCGGAGTCGAGACAATCGTAATAGACTAATAAATATTTTTAGGAGAGTATGGATCTGGTTTAGTAGTAACAAGACAAATTTAAGACTCAAACACACTCCAATATTTATCATATTTTTTGAGAGCCCCTGATCTTAGAGCATATTTTCTTTCCCTACCCTGGATTCGAAGTAATTTTGCTTTCCATGCCTGGAAGGATGGGACAAGATCTGTTTTCCAGGACTGTAATATCAGGGATTTAGCTATTAAAGAAGCTATAAAAAGGGACTCGTCATGTTGGGTGTGAATAGGAGAGCAGCCTAAGAGGGGATTAGGTCATCGAATACAATATTAGTTTTAAGGACAATTGAGAGATATTTTTCTATTTCCTCCCATAATACCTGGATTTTTGGACACTGCCCGACAATGTGTTTCCAAATGCCTTTTCCTTCACATCGGAAGCATTTGTCGGCTACTTGGGGGAAAATATTATGTAAAAAGGACGGAGTTCTATATATTAACCATTTATTATAAAATTGCATACGTTTAAAATTTGCTCCTCGAAAAATGGTTTTATTGAATTTATTTATTTTATCCCATACCTGTTGATTAATTGTAATATCTTCCCTCTTTTTCCATCTTTCAGTAATCTTGCTGTAAACGTCCTGGTCTTTACTTTATTTTAATAATTTAATCCAGATACACATTTTCTTTTGTATTTTGTTATTAAGGATAGTGGAAATATTTTCTTTATTAAATAAATTTCCTATATTGAGTTCTCTAAGTTTTGGATTTATCCTAATAAAGGACCAGTTCAGCATAAAGTGCGAGTGGATTAACTGGCTATAGATTTCATCCCAAGATTTCCACCTATTACCCAACAGGAAGTCTTCAATTTTCTCAACGCCATTCTCCTTCCAGAGAGTTAATATATTTTTGTCCATACAGCCAGCATCTCCGAAACTAACATTTATTACATTCGTCTTATTACTTAAATTAGGTAAGTCATAAAATTTAAAAAACTGAGTTTTCACCTTAAAAATCCACTGCAGGGATTTATATCGTACTTTTTTTGGATCTTTCGTGGTTCTGACCGGATCATAGATTTTTAATTCCGACATCATCCTTTTCATAAAAAAACTCATCTGTCTCATGAAAATCTAAATCAAAAAACCTGTAACTATAATGTGCAAAAGACGAAAAATAATATTCTCTAATATTTGGAAGGGACAGCCCTCCTTGTGTGGATGATAAATATAAAGTGCTCAGTGCAAGTCTGGGAGATTTTTTTGCCCATAAGAAAGAGGAGATCAAAGCTTCTACTTTTTTAAAGTAAGAGGCCTGGATTCCGCAGGGAACTGCACTAAAAAGGAAATTAAAAAGGGGTAACACCGACATTTGAATTAACGATGCCCGCCCCATGAGAGACAGGGATAGTAAATTCCAACGATCTAAAAGTGAGCCCACCTTTTTTAATAAGGGTAAAAAATTAAGTGAAAAAAGGTCATCTAGGCTATCCGATACAAATATTCCAAGATACCTCTTTGGATCCATGTTATATGTCCGCCTGAATTCTGGAGCTAAAGTGCCTTTAGTGCAGTTAACTAGAATAATTTCCGTTTTGTTTACATTCATTTTATAACCCCCTAGTTTTTGAAAATCAGAGAAAATTTTTAAAATCTTCAGTTGGCTTGAGGGTTTGGGGTCTATGAAAAGGGCAATATCATCCGCATATAATTTTATGTTTGTCATTCCTAATATTGGGGCAGTGTCAGCTTTAGTATTCCTGATGGCGATCGCCAGAGGCTTAATAAATAATGCGAATAAAATTGGCGACAAGGGGCATCCTTGTCGCGTGCCTCTAGTGACCTTACAAGACCCAATATTAGTATTATTGACGATAGTTTGTGCCCTAGAATTCATATACAATTGTCGTAAAAGAGAGATAAAAACATTCGGGAAATTAAAACTACGTAAAATTGCAAACAGGCAATCCCAAGACACTAGATCGAAGGCTTTCTCCGCATCTAAAAACCAAATTTGAGCCTTCACCTTATTAGTTTTAATATAATCTAGTGCCTCCAATAAAAATGTAGTGTTGGAATGGAGATGCCTGCCTGCAATAAAACCACACTGATCATGGGCTACCAGTGATCCTACTATTTTATTTAATCGATTTGCTAAAAGTTTTGTAAAAATTTTGTAATCTGTATTCAGAAGGCTAATCGGTCGGTATGAATTTATATTTTCCTTGTCCTTTCCTTTTTTTAAAATACTGACCACCACCGCTGTATGAAAGGAGTCCGGTGTGGGACTTCCTTGAAGTAAGTTATTAACTAATTTCAGAAGTTCTTTACGTAATGTTCCCCCAAATTTTTTTTAAAATTCAATGGGAAGGCCATCCTCACCATTGGCCTTGCCATTGGGGAAGGACTCTATCACTTCATCTAATTCTAATAGTGTGAAGTCTTGTGTAAGATAGTTCTTACCCTCAGCATCTATTTTAGGTATTTCAAGTGGCTGTAGAAATTCCATGATAGAGTCAGGTGTAGCCCCCTCAGTCGCTTGATATATCCCCTCATAGTGTTTTAAAAACAGCTCACCGATAGAAGTGGTGGTCTTAACTTGTATTTTAGTGATGTGGTCTAATAACTGATCTATTCTATTGCGGACTGCTTTTCTTTAGATTGCCAGGCCAGCAGCTTTCCTGTATACTCACTCTCCTCATATATCTTTTGTGCATGTAGGTTGCTATTTGTCTTGCCTAAATCATAATACAAATCCTTCCTCTTGCACTTCGCCTCATGGAGTTTGTGACCAGAGATCGTAGATCTGACCCTATAATGCTCTTGGGTTGCCTGTGAGAGTTCAGTTTGGAGTTTGGTTTTCTCCTCCCTTCTTGCCTTCAGCTTGGGAATTTCTTTAGATGTAATTATTCCACGTAGAGTGGCTTTAAATGCATCCCAAATTATATTTAATGGGGCTGTACCTATATTCTGTGTAAAACATTGCTCTATCTTTTCATTAATATCTATGCACCATTGTTGGTCAAGGAGATTAAGTTTATTAAAAAACCATCTACTTGTAGGTCTTGCTTCATAATTCGCCAATTTGACCTCCATGCAAAGAGCTGCGTGGTCTGAAAATGCGTTAGGTAGATGGGCATGGTTGTATAATTCTAGGTCATGCGATCTAGCCTTGACGCAGAATTATATTTTGCTGAGTGGCATGTATACTCGCGCTTAATAGGATTTAAATTTCGCCAATGGTCAATAACATCAAGGTCTATTTTGCAACTTTGGACAGCTAAGGCAACTTGGGGTTTATTCTGTCGGCGATCTTTCTTGGAGGAGTCCAATCGAGGGTTTTGTAATAGATTCAAATTTCCCCCCCCCCCCAAATTATTGGCCCAGAGAGACCAGTTAATGCCTGCTTTACCTGTAGAGTAGCTTGAGGGTCGTCCAAAATTGGTGCATAGATTGTGGCAAGAATAACGTTGACATTGTTTAATTTACCGTGTGCAACTGCCCATCCACCTCTGGAATCTATGCACGACCCTTCAAGATTAAAACCTACATGTCTCCCTATTAATATGGAAACTCCTCTCTGAGCCATCCCGGCAGGAGCAGAAATTTTATAGCCCGCCCAGCTTTTAAAGAGTTTAGCTGACTCTGCCCGGTCTTTGTGATGAGTTTCTTGCAAATAGATGACGTCTGGTATAATGTTTTTCAACCAGCACTCAATAGCTTTCCTTTGGCGAACGTTATTCAGGCCATTAGCATTAAAAGAAATAAATTTCACCATGATATTTGATGTTCGAGATATTGGACGTAACCTTCAGCTAATGCGCAAATGTGCAAATTTGCAAATGTACAATCAGCAGCAGCAGCATATATAACTAATGAAGAATATATATATATAACAATATAGAATAATAATATAATAGCAGCAGATATTCATAGAGATATTCATAAAAGAATCTACATTTCAATGTGCAAATATGCAAGCGAGCAGCAAGAGTGTAAGGTGATGTTATTTGAGGAGTCTTGCCATTCGTTATGCAAAACATGCAGATAGACAGCGCATTGTGAAATTTTGTCTTATATAAAAATTTAGAAAAAGACCGCATAAGTATAAAATATCATCAGATAAAAATAGAATACCATTGTCTGTGCAAATATGCAATTAAGCAGCGGGATAGTACAAATAGCAGCACGGACTTGAAGGATTAAGCCCCCTCTAGTGCAAAATAAGCAAATATACTTATAGAATCTTGTCATCTTATCATGATCTATATGGGCAAAAGTGGCGAGTGCGAGATATTATTTGTGCAGGATAAAGAAAAAGAAAAAAAGAAAATAGAAGAATAACATTGCTCGTACTGAAGTCATGAAAGTGTGAAAAAACATATTGCATTTGAACTCTCTTTTTTCCCCCCTTGCGACACCCCCCTTCACCCCCTTCCCTCCCCCCTTGAGTGGACGGAGACCCCAGTGTCCCACTTCCGTCCTTCTCTGGTGTATCTTCTTTTTGGATGCCATCTCATTGCATCCTTGTGTGCTTCCTGTTTCCAACAAGTGTCCGCCGTGCAGTAGTAGTAGAATCAGCAAGATTCATCAGCTTAATTTGTTATCCCCCGAGGCCGTCAAGGAATGTCTGAGCTTCGTGTAGGACCGAGAATATGAAAAATGTTCCTTTCCCCAAGACTTTCAGTTTCGATTGCTGCACTATCATGGCTTGGGCTCCCTTGCTCTTAAAGGAGTCGATGAGCTTCACAAAGTCCCTGCGTCTGTGAGCAGATGCAGCCGACATGTCACCAAAAATCCTGAAATTATTCACCCCCTCCACATTGAAAGTTCTTTTAGAAAATGCGGTGTTTAGAATTTTTTCTTTCACCCTAAAGTCTGAAAAGTTGAGGAGGATTGTACAGGGGTATTTCAAATTACTAGGTTTATGTGCAGGGACTCTGTGCGCCCTTGTGATAGTCAGGTCACCTTGCAGCTCAGGGATAGCTTTTTTCAATAAAGAATCTGACCATCTGACTACATCCTTATCTTCAAGGCCCTCTGGTATGCCTACTAGCCTTAGATTAGATCTGCTATTATAATTCTCAAGATCCTGCAATTTTTCCTCTAAGTGGGATTTCTCTCTATTAGCTTCAACAAGATTTTTCTGGATTGTAGTCAAAGAGTCCTCTAGAGATGATATCCTGACTTCGGCTTCAGAGACCCTCAGAGGGATATTACCAAGACACTCCTCCATCTTTGTGAGCCTGCTATGCAAGAGTGAGATTTCCTGAGAGGATTTAAAGTCTCTTAATTCTTGAAGAATCGTAACTAGAATATCTTCCATCGTGTTTGCTTTTGTAGCACTCGGAGAAGCAAGCAAGGCGTCGTCCTGGGAGATCAAGGAGGCCTCTAGACTTAGGACTTCACTTGTAGCGATCGTAATTTGCTTGTTACTTGGGGCTGGGCTTGAGCTTGGGCTTATGGTCGGCAACAGCAGAGGGTGGGAGAGAAGGGCTGCATTCGGGGAGATCGTAATTGACACCGTTGGTGTGGGTAATGCTACGCCTTCTAGTCTTGTTGCTCCTGCGGGATTCGGCATCGGTGTCTTTTGCGGTGGCTTTTGCGTTGTGGGGCTACTTGCTTTACCTCCAGTGTTGGAGACATCCTGTTCTAAAGTGACACTTGTGCCCCCCTGTTTTATCTCCCCTCGTGAAGGAGTGCTCGCAAATTGTCCCTGCTGTAGAAGGGGTTTTGAAAAGAGAGGGTATTGTTTTGGGGTAGATCGACTCTCAGGACACGTAGAAGGGGACATATTAGCAGCCTTGACCATTTTGTCCGTTTTATCCACATTGACCATTTTATCCACGTTTTTTCCCCCCTGGTCCGTTCTTGATCCCTTATCTTTCCCATCCTCCTCTCCTTTATCGCCAACAGCAAGCAAACTCAAATCTGTCGAGAGTTCAGACAAGGTCAGGCTCTCTACATCTTCATCCTCTTCGCCCTTCTCTTGTTAATTTTCCTCGTTGACATCATTATCTTCCTCAACCTGCTTGCTTAGTACATTGTACTTATTTTTTCTATTTTGATCAGTGAGTTCCATTGCCTTCTGTTTTAGAGCTTCTTTTTGTTGATTTTTCCTTCTGTTTTTTCTCTTTCCTTTTATAGTTGATGGAGATCTGATCGGAATCGGGAGTTTTACCTCCTTTCCCAGCTCTGGCTTAGACTGTTTGCTCCTCGCTCTTGCCGCCATCTGAAAGTCCGTAATTTACAAACGTGGGCTTATAAGGCGCACTTTGACTTCGCCCTGAGAGATTTGTACAAGAGGATTTTTCTCCCAGCAGATAGTGCCCGCCAATGACCAGCCAATGACCCGACTTTCCCTGCCAATGACCAACAAGGGGCAATACAGATTTGTAAAGATATTACGGTATTACAAAAAACAGCCTTGCCCCTTCACAGCTTACAAAGGTTCACAATCAGCACACCAACAAGTGAGGAAGCGTCTAGTATAGCTCTTGATCAAGCAAGGTTCAGGACGACATTACCCCTTTACATTTTTCCAGGTTTTCAAAATCAGCCACAGAGTCAGCGCGTGAGGAGTCGCAAAGGAGGGCGCGATACAAGCAAAGCGAGCGCGAACTGGGTAGAACCCTGCCCAGCGCGCCTTACCTCGCAAAGCAAACCAGCGTCCGGGCCAGCATCCAATAAACAGTGCCCCCGGTTTCCCAGTGATTCGCCGTCGAAGGTGCAGATACCAGCGGCGTTTGCGGGTACTGTCAGACACTCCGAATTACCGCTGGGCAGGGCAGGGCGCAGAGCAGGAACGTCGGCGTTACAGGCGCTTCGATCTCTCCATATGCCCTCAGTTCAAGGCAGTTCAAGGCAGGCAGGCAGGGCGCTGAAACAGAAACACAGGAGCTCTGCCTTGGTTGTAGCCTCTTCGAGGACGGCGGGAACTCCCCGAGAGGCCGTCGGATCCTGTCCTGTAAAATTCACTCAATTTGCTCGATTTGCTCAACTTGCCCAACGGATTCCAATATCCAGCACGAGGCTCTAACGCTTCGATGTTTGGCTCCGGCGTTTGGCTCCGGTGTTTGGCTCCGACATCTAGCGTGAAAGCGGCGGCGGCATTGCTGCTTGCATAGGCGTGGCTACGCCGAACGGGGAAACAGGAAGCACAGCGGTGGCGTGGGTGGGTCCACGTCAGCCGTTCATCCCTCCAGCGTCCAGGTGAGTTCTGTGGCATGGCTGTATTGCACTCTGTCACTGGACGTGAAGAATGGGTCCAGTGTGTGCCCTTGTCTGTGTGTCAGGCCAATGTTGTCTATGCATTCCGGGACGTTGGCAGAGTTAGTGTCTGTAGAGTCGTCCAGATGGAGGTTGAGGTCTTCGAGGAAGATGTAGTGCTTGGGCTTGATGACAAGTGGAGCAATGAAGTCTGTGATGACGTTGCAGAGGCCAGGGTGAGATACTGGTGGTCTATAGGTGAGAGTGCCTTTGATGGTAGTTCTCTCTTCGGTGTGAAGTTGGAAATTGAGGTGTTCCACGATCGGTGTGGTGTCGTCTTTCGTGGTGGTGCAGTGGATAGTCTCTTTGTGGATGATTGCAACATCTCCTCCGTGTTTGTTGGAGCGGTCCTGGTGTGTCATCTTATAGCCATTGGGCACTGCAGTGGTGATGTCGTGGGTGAAGGGAGGTTGAGCCAGGTCTCTGTGATAAAGATCACTGTGGGTCAAGGGTGCAGCTGGTGTCCCAGACTTCGGTGGCGTGTTTGCGGTGAGATTCGCCATTGAGCAGGAGGCATCGGAGTGGTTCGGGGTGTTCTCAGGTGGCGGAGTGGAAGTGGCAGGAGTTGCTGTAAGGGGTGACAGTCCTGAGTTGCAGGTGAAGAGACAGCGGTGACAGCTAAATTATCCTGCTCCAGAGTGAGGAGATGTGAGGCAGAAGTTGCTGGGGGGTCTGAGGTCCAAGGCTCGGAGTTCTGTGGCAAAGTATCAGTAGGTGACCAGAGGGACAGTGTTTATGGTGCTGGGCCCGGCTGAGGCACTGCACGCCCTCTTCGGCAATCTGCTGTGGCCTCCATTGAGTAAGTCCTGGGAGGTGGAGGAGAGCTGTGAGGCAGTGGGAAAAAAGGTGGTCAGCAGGAAGAGCGGGCAGCGAGGAAAGAGATAAACAGCAAAGGACAAGGTACAACAGGGTTGATATGGCGGGATTTCTGATCTATTGCTATAAATCTAGATCCCAACTCAGGTCGACTGAACCGTTGATACCTGTCATAGAGTAAAAGGCAATCCACTACTAGGTCTATCAATAAGGACTTACACCACTCCAAAGAACCACCTACCATGAATAAGTTTTAAAAGTTTATTACAAAACCAAAGTTAACTGGAGATACAAACATCTCAAAATAAGGTTCAAAAGATATACTGGTATCAATACAAACATAAATTTTCTAAATGCTCTTAGTCGGCAAAAGAACATCACCAAACCCAATTCAAAAATCATCAGAGTTGCAAGAATAGACACAAGCTGTAGCTTGTGAGTCATTTACAGAAAGAAAAAATACAGATTAGACTGTCCCTACACTAGACTAAGTGACATCCCTACTTAGCAGAATCTTAACCTAAAAAGGCGGTCTGCCGTGGTGACTTCCAAAGAAGATCACTCACTTCCCTTAGTCTTCGTTGTAAATCGGTCTCTCGCAGTTAACCTATCTGCCTACCCATCCGCTCTCTTAGGTTCCTCAGACCATCTGCCCTAACTCCACCCAGGGGTGCTGTCCCTAATACAAAAATCACATTTACAATAGAAACGCCCTTTAGAGACGCCCCTCACGTGGTGTTGGTTCTGGCATTTTCCATGCTGATACTCCTCTGGGCCCATCGTTAGCGTTGACCTTGCTTCTCAGGCTCTTCTCCGGCAGGACGGTACCCCCCAGGAAATTCCTGAAGCCTCCTCCAGGCCTGTGCCTGGCTCACTGAACAAAACCCTATTCATCACTCTCTTGATTGGAACCTCCTCGCACCTGCAAACAGACACTTGTACAGTGGGCCCCAAATTCCGGCCTCCACCGTATCTTCTAAGTCGTAAACCATCGAGCAGTCTCTGCAATTTATGCTTAACATGACCTTCCTCTAACTAACACATGCAGATCAAAAGAAATGAACTTCTCTATTCAGGCCTATTAGAGTTACATGAAACGGGCCTGTGCACTCTGTCTAAACAGTATTCTAACTTATTACACACAATGGTTATATGAAACACTTCTATAAAATATATATTTCAGTTCTACGATCAATAATACCTTGAATTATAACAACATTAAAAATCCACACTATGTGAGAGTGTAACAACACCTTTCATTCTCTGTGAACTGCCATGTGGCCTACACATTTCTACGTTTAGCAGCATTACATTCTCCTTTACAACAGCCACATAACATGGGACTTCAACATCATTCTAACATCTCTACACACTTCTACATTAGCATTTCACACTGATATATGCATTCTATTTTAATTAAACACTCTTATATATTTTCACTCTATAAATTCGACACTCTTATATAATCTTTACTAAGCTGGTGCAACGTGCTTGTAAATATGGTGCACTTCTACTTTTTCTTGATTTGCGCTCTCTCAGTTCCCCCCTTTGATGACTTTTAGTAGTCATCACCATCACAACACCATCCCTGAGGTATGAACTGAATCATACAGAACTTGTTGCAGTACTCCCTCGTTTCATCATCTCTAGAGCCCTCAGACTCCTGTACTGATTATCCTGCATCGCAGCTAATCTCCTCTCCTGCTCTCTCATGGATCTCTGCAACCTATTTGATCTATACCATTGGTACAGCCACACCAATCCCCACAAGGTGATTATACAAATCACTATTATGATAATAGGTTTCAGTATGTACCAAATGAAACTCTTTCCTAGGTTGGCAAACCAACCTCCAACTTTACCCATTCCATGACCTACTTTTTCCCACACAGTTACCTGTGTCAAGTCCTCAATCTCATGATGAATTTTAGTGATGTTCCGTATATACTTTTCTAGAGGTTTTGAATTGTCTGGAATGTAAGTGCAACATTCCTGAACCTTCAAAGCCTTACAGACTCCTCCCTCTTTGGCTAACAGAACGTCTAGAGCAAGTCGGTTCTGAAGAACCATTGCCCTTATCGATTGCATCTCTCCCTCCACCAGCATTAATGATCTAGCAGTACTGGCGGACAACCTATCTACAACTTTTGCCAATCTTCTAATCTTGACATCATTCAGTGCTATCCCTAGAAGAGGAAACATAGCACCAAATACGTCTCCAACTACCTCCTCATAGTTTACATCCCTTCTTCCTCTAGCTTGAGTTCCTCTCTCTATAATTTCCAAATCCTCAGCATGGTATATTTTAGGGAAGACAATTGCTAAATAACATGATCCATACCAATTATCCGGTAGTTTCACGTATGCATTTCTTCCACAAACAAAATATACATTCGGGATCACCTGCATTCCCTTCAAGAAATCTTTTGTATAATATTCTAATTGGAAAGCATGTTCACAATTTACTTCTCCCACAAACACATTCTCATAATAGGTTTTACCCCTATATATACACAGTTTCCCCTTCTTCTCTCGATCTAAAGCTATTGGACCATTACTACCCTTTCTTTGGTGTGACCTTTCTTCCTCGGTCCAATCTGTTTTCCATTGTCCTGAAGCCTTTAAGATCTTCTGTCTCCTGTATCGATCATCCACCTGTCCTATAAACCTTTTCTCAATTTCTGACACTTTACAAGTCAAATTATTTCTTCGGGCATGTGAAGTATCTAACGTTTTCCAAGGAATGAAAAATTTCTTTAATCTATCTTCACTCTTATAATAATCCCACTTGTTCATGTGCTTGTAGTTTGGAACTTCTGGTAAAACAGCATCAAAATTTGAAAAATAATACTCAAAACCATCACGTTCATAAAATATACTAAGCAACAAACTACATGTAATTCCATAAGTCAATGGTAGATGATGATATCTAATACCTTCGTCTACAGAGGCTGGCATTTGCATGCAAACGTAGCAATTCTTTACCTCCATAGCATCAATATATTCATAAAGCAATTTAGCATATGCATTTGATTTGAAATTTCCCTGTGATTCATCCACATGCAACCTACGAGTCTCTGCTGCTAGTAAAGCTTTATCTTTCTCTGTATTGTCCCCCCCTTTGACCAGCAGTAGCAGGTTTCTGTATCGATACAATTTTTGCTTCCTTTGTTGCCTTTTCTTCATTTTCATGTCCCACTACATATGATATAGTAACTACTAAAACTATAAGAGAAATTACTCCCATTAAAAGTGTGCCTACTATGCATTTTGTCCTGCGGTTTGGGTTGCCAGCCTCCATGATCTCAAGACAGTGTAGTTCTGGTTTTCTTTCACAACACAAAAGTCTCTTTTCTTTGCTTATTCAGTCTTTCCGAACCAAACCTGGAAGCTGATAATCCCTTTCACAAGATCAGTCTTTGAGTTTATAGTAACAGACAACCCTAGCCCTTCTCCGTCCACTAAATGGGAAATCCCTAAATTTTTCTTCTTCCACTTGGCGCTAGGTTATCTTTCAATCTGTTTATTTACAAAGTCTTTAGCAATCTGGAATCAGACGTGTTCCAGCGGCTCTAATCACGTATTCTAATATTTCCAAACGAAGAATGATTTCCTCATGTGTTGGCCTCGTTGAACAAAAAGTCGGAAATTCTATTCTGTTTAAAACCATGTCTCTTATCCCACTCAGATAAGGAGGATTGGGGATAGTGAGTGTCAGCAACCCTTCGACCTCCACTCCGGGAATCACCAACACTATTTCCACTGTTATGATTGGGTCAGTACTGATCAATGTCACTTCCCTCACCCTCCCGGATCTCCGTGCACTGGACATCTGCAGCTAGGTAGGTCCACTCAGGAGTAGCGTATCTTCTGCAGGGCACTCGCACCCTCCTCGTTCTTCTCGGACCTTCCTGTTCCTGTCTTTGTGCACCTTCGTCCAGATCCGAGTCTTCAGATATAGGAGCAAGAGTTCTCTCTGGAGTTGGCTTCAAGCTCGGCCTCTTCCTTCTTTCAGGCCAACTAGCTTCTCTACGCCTTGTTCTCCTATTTCTTGTCCTCACACTCGGTTCTTGATCACTCTTGTCTTGATCTGTCTCTGAGCCGTATTCACAGCAACTTTCTCCTTCTGTGGCAACTTCAGTTTCACTGTCGTCCTGTCTTTCTTCTCCTGGATCTGTAGCACTCCCAACTTCTTCCGACACCCCCACAGCTTGACTGATCCCCTCTAGTGGTTCGCCGTCCACAGCTGGATTTTCATCTGTGAGAGGAGCTGTTTCTTCTAAGGGTGCTGGAACTCTTCGAGTATGGGAAGCGTGGATCCAGTTTGGCAGCCCTCCACACTTTACAGCAGTATTCGTTGTCAGGATTATTTGGTAGGGCCCCTTCCAACGCACATCTAGGCAGTTCTACCAGACGTGCTTTTTAATCAGTACCCAATCACCCGGGCACAAGTCGTGACATAGGTCTCTTGAAGAGGGAACTTCAGCAGCCTGCACCTGAAGAGACACAGAATGAATGACGTCAGACAGTCCCTTGCAATAATCCAGGATCAGGTCATCTGTAATATTCAACAAAGCTGTAGTTGGAACAGACGGAAGTCTCATTGCCCTCCCCATTAACACCTCGTGTGGAGAGAGACCTGTCCTCCTGTCTGGTGTACTACGCATACTCATGAGTACCAAGGGCAGAGCATCAGGCCAGCTCAAGGACGTTGATGAACATACTTTGGCTATTCTGGACTTCAGAGTCCCATTTATCTGCTCCACGATACCTGAAGCTTCTGGTCGATAGCTACAGTGCAACTTCTGATCAATGTTCAATGCAGAGCAAAGCATCTTCACAACTTCACTGTTGAAATGAGTTCCCCTATCTGATTCCAAGGAGGTCGGCACCCCAAAGCGCGGAATCAACTCTCTAAGCAACAACTTTGCTACTGTGAGTGTGTCGCACCTGCGTGTAGGGTATGCTTCGACCCATCTGGAAAATATGCATACAACCACCAAAACATACCTGAGGCGGTTGATTTTTGGCATCTCAATAAAATCTAATTGCATTCGGTTGAAAGGCCCCCCAGACCTCCCAATGTGACTCATTGTAACTGGTGTTCTTTTCCCTAAGTTCAATTGTTGACATGTGACACATCATTGACACACTGCTTCTGCTGCAATCCTGAATTTAGGATTGTACCAAGTCTGCCTAAATAACCTCAGCATGGCATCTCTTCCTAAGTGTACTGGACCATGTATCTGTCGTGCCATTGGACTCACTAATTCCTCAGGTAATACTGCCCTTCCATCTGCTGAAACCCACAAATCCATTTCACTTTTCACACAACCTGCTGTTTCCCATGCCTTTTTCTCAGAATCAGGTGCGTTCTCTTGCATGACTTTTAAATCCTCCCAAGTATCAACTGTTTCTAGCATCATGTTTAACTCTGTCTTTTCCTGAGTCCCACCTACTTCCACTTCCGTGAAAGAATACCCTTGCTCCGCGTAGTAGCGGGCAACTTCATCTGCATATCGATTACCTTGCGATACAAAATCTGTATTTTTGGTGTGGCCTACACATTTAACAATCGCAATTGCTGCTGGACCTCGTAATGCTTCTAACAACAGTCGCACAAATTCCCCATTTCAAATAGGCGAACCAGAGGAGGTCATGTAACCTCTCTGAGACCACAATTGCCCATAATCATGAACTACACCAAAACCATATTGGCTATCGGTATAAATGGTGACTCTAATTTTACTACCTGCTAAACAGGCACGTGTCAATGCAATGAGTTCGGCTACCTGAGCGGAGTGTACTCTTTCCAGGCAAGCGGCTTCCACAACTCCAGTAATGGTGCAAACTGCATAAGCTGCTCTCAACCGACCAGTATCGTCTCTTAAACATGAGCCATCAACAAAGAAAATTTCATCAGGGTCAGTCAACGGCTCATCCACAATATCTGGTCTTGGCTTGGTGCATAGTTCAGTCACATCAAGGCAATCGTGATCTTCACATTCTTCGCCTTCTATATCATTAGGAAGTGGCATCAAGGTAGCAGGATTCAAAACAGAGCACCTCTTAAGGGTCACGTTCTCCGCAGCAAGAATGACTTGCTCTTAGCGCGTGAGCCTATTATTGGTTAAGTGCTGTGTCTTGGTCCTGGTCATTACCAGTTCTACAGAATGAGGTACATACACCACTAATTGGTGTCCCATGACGATATTTTCACACCTTTCAATGCTGACACCTGTTGCCGTAACGGATTTGAGACATCCGGGCAACGCTGCGGCTACCGGATCTAAAGTAGCCGAAAAGTATGCAACTGGTCTACGGGCATTTCCATGAGTTTGTACTAAGACTGACAAAGCACAACCCACTCTTTCGCAGCAGTAAAGTGAAAATGGTTTTTCGTAATCAGGCATCCCCAAAGCTGGAGCACGGCACAAGTCCTCTCTCAGCTGTAGGAACGACATCAAACAATCCTTGTCCCATGGTACCGGATCACACACCTCCTTGTGCGTCAGTTTTTGTAAGGGTTTTGCTTTCAGGGAAAAGTTAGCTATCCACTGTCGGCAATAACCAACCATTCCTAGGAACATCCTGACTTCTCTCTGTGTCGTAGGCGCTTTCATCTTCATTATCGCCTCTATCCTATCTGGTGACACCTTGCGCTTTCCTTTTTCTATCCGGTGACCCAAGTACTGTACTTCTGTCAGACAGTACTGCAATTTGCTCGGAGATACCTTATGCCCATTTTCAGCTAAATGGTTCAGCAAGGCGATGGTATCTATCTTACAAGCTTCTTCCGTACCTGACGCAACAAGTAGGTCGTCTATGTACTGGACCAGAACCGAGTTCTGTGGCAGTACAAGACTTTCAAGATTTTTCTTCAATAGCTGGTTGAAAATTGATGGGCTTTCTGTATACCCCTGTGGGATACGACACCATGTTAAGACACGATTTTCCAGCTTAAAAGCGAAAAGATACTGGCTCTCCTCATCTAATGGAATTGAAAAGAAAGCCTGACAAAGATCTATTACTGTGAACCACTCAGCTTGGAATGGTATCTGAAACAATATCACTGATGGATTCGGTACCACTGGACAACATGAAACAACTATGTTATTAATCTTTCGAAGATCTTGCACTATTCTAAATTCCCACTAGGTTTCTGCAAACCCATAATCGGGGAGTTGCATGGACTACCCACGATTTCCTTCAGTATTCCCTGTTGAATCATGGAGTCGATTACGGGTTTTATTCCTGCAATCGCCTCCGGGGTCAATTTGTATTGAGGCGTTCTTGGATATTCAACATTTGGTTTTACCATGATCTTCACTGGTTCTACTCCTTTGATCAATCCTATCTCTTCTCCAGTAAAATCCCATACCTCTGATGACACTGTATCTCGTAAATCCCAAGGAAGCTCCTCCACAGTCAAGGTAGGGTATAGTTCTACGCATAATCTCGAATTTGCAACTTTAAAGGTAGCATCATCGTCTGTAGTCTGTACCTCCACTCCCTGAGGTGTGCAGTATATTGTGCAGTTCAGTTTGCACAATAAGTCTCTTCCTAACAGACACACAGGACTAGAATCACATACTACAAACTGATGTTCGTCTGTGTAGTTTCCTATTTTCACTGGCACTGGTTCAGTCAAAGGGTTAGTCATTCTCCTATTTGCGACTCCTACCACTTGAATTGTCTCCCCCGACATTGGTAGATCTGGAACCACTGCCGATCTCAAAGTTGATCGAGTAGCTCCGGTATCTACTAAGAATGTTGTAGGACACCCTGCCACTTCAGCCTCGACAAACGGTCCTCTTTGATCCACCTCTAGAACTGCCCCGAGGGTACAGTCCTCCTCTCTACTTACACGTCGTCCCGTCAATGGATCAACATAGTAACACTCTTCTTCATCTGTGAAAAAAGGCATTTGTCTATAGATCTTTCCCCCTGTCGTAATCTTTGGTGGTTGCGGGAACTGAGCTCGTGGAGTCGAAGTCCCCCCTTTGGCCACCCTACTCCTTGACACTGTCACCCCTTGAACTGGAACTTCTTGAACTTCCTCCTCCTCTACTTCTAGCTCTCCATTTTCAGGGTTATAGGGACACTCGCATTTCCAATGTCCCACCCGGTGACACTGGTGACACTTTGTCGTTTTTTCAATGTAGCAATGTCTATTCTAGGTCTCGAGTTTTCCTCGCTGTCCTTATTCTGACTATTTGATTTCCGTCCCATTGTCCCTGTTCCCTGTTGCTGCTGTCCACCCCTTCCAGCTGACTGCATCTGCACCACCATCAGTTTCTCCTTTAGTTTCTTTGCTTTGGAATCTATTTCATCACTGCAATACCTTGCGTATCTCAAAATTTCATCTAATGGTTTGTTTTGCCAACAAATTAAATGTTGCTGAATCATCAAACAAATATCAGGTCTCAACCCCAAAACGAACTTCGATACAAACTGTCCTATCTCCTTGGGATCCATTATATCTATCCACTGTATTGTTTGAATGCTTTCAGCAATCGCTCATAAAACTCATGAACTGTCTCCTTGGGTTCCTGTCTTGTTCGGTCTATTTTTACCCAATCTATATCTTGTGGTGGCACCTTTTTCTTCAGCCATGTCATTACCCTTTCATATTTTAACATTACGCTTTCTGACGGTCCATTAGTATGAGCATCCCTTTCTGGTTCTGCAGTTGGCCATTCGAAACTAACTTTGCATGCTATCCACAAGTCTCCTGGGACCACAATGTCGAATAAGGTGTTCAAATCAATCCACAATACTTTTGAAATCTTGACAAACCTCTCTACCTGCTTGTACCACTCTACGGGATTTTCCCTCAACTTTGGAAATGAGTTGGTAAATGCAGCCAAATCTCCCCTACTCCAGGACACATGTACATAACTCCCATTCGCTATTTCTCACAAAGGGAATGCCTCCATCTGCATTAGCCTTCCCTCCGGAGACATCACATTCGCGCTCCGCCTAACAGTTCCCTTTTTGGACCATCTCTCTTCCCATTTGTCCAGATCTCTCCATGCTCTTATTCCTGTGATCAGTTCCCTTATGTGTGTTTTTAATCCAGTCGTCCTCCTCTCATCTAAGTCCTGATCTGAATAATGCAACCTATGGTTACCCTGCAATGCCTTTGTTCTGGACAAATCTACCATATACTTTTCTGCCAGTTCAGACAGTTTCTCATGAGTTGCTCTTGCCTTCCGAGTAATATCCTTTGCTATAAACAGCAGCTCATCTTGTTCGTACATGTCAATCCTTTCTAGAGGCAACACACCATCTATTATATCGTCCAGGTCAGATTTTAAGCTGGTCACATCGAGTCTTTTGGCTTTTATCACAGCTTTCAGTATGCTATCTCTAGAGAGTCCATTTACATCTTTCCCATCACAGCTCTGAGTCCTACGTCTGGGCTCAGGCGTGTTATGGGAAGTCCTCCCATGCTCCCATCTCTCCAGGTCCCATGCAGTTCCATCCTCTCTGGGTGTATAGTGAAACACTTCTCTATTTCCCATAGTCCCACATTTCCCATTCTGCCTGGTTTCTCTAGTTGCATGGTAAGACATTCCATTATTCCCCGTGCCTTCGCAATTCGCCTGTGACCTCTGATCACTCGACGCATGGCAAGATCCCTCGCGGTTCCCAATGTTCCCACAATTCCATTGCGGTACGTTATCATCAGGTGCGTGGAGAGTGCACTTAAACCTATCCCTGTACTCTTGTGTCCTTTGGTCTCCCTCACTTTGAATGAGACGAGACATCCCTCCACACTCCGTACTTCTGCCTTTTTGCTCCTGCCCATTTCCACCGTCAATATGACGTGTAACTCCTCTACTTTCTTGACTTTTACCGTCCCACTCCTGACCGCTTTCGCTAGCCCCGCAGTGAGATACTGTCCCGTTGCCTCGACTTCCCCATTCAGGTTCTGCTCTTGGCCTGTTGCTCGGTGCTTCTGTGGACCTATCCCATTCTCTCAAGTCAGCCCTCAGCTCTTTATAGGATTTCGGCCGTGGTCCCCTCAGGTCCATCGGTCCTCTCTGACCCCCCTGTTCTGTTACGGGATCCACTGCTGAATCCAATGGGGTGCTCCACGTTATCGGTCCTGGCAATTGCCTCCAGGCATTCGTCGTGTTATTCTTTCTTTCCATCTCAACTCTTTCTCTGTCTAGCCGTACTTGTTCTTCCTCTCTCCCTTTCTCTGGATGATAAACCGACACTATAGGACCTATGGTAACGGGTACTTGAAGAGCATCTGGCAATCCATAAGGCTCAACCCTCTCTGTTGCTGGCATCTTCTGCACCACAACCCTTCCGACTACACTCTGGACTGGACTATGTTGAGGTGTCCCCTCACCTTTGGTACATACCCAATCCGTTATAGGAAGTGACCTATTCCCTTCTATGTCAACCCTATCTTCCCTTGGGAGCTCCGTACTTTCTATCTCCCTATTGTCCGGAGGCGGTCTATCTATCAGCAATCTATTTATTAGGCCATCCTCCGACTCGCTCTCGTCATCCTCTTCTATGGGTCTCTTTTCTCCTGTAACCTCTCTCATTGGGTACAACTTATCCACTTCAATTGTCTGTACCCTCCATTTCTTGGCTTCCGCATCCCATTTGGCATCTTGCACTGCCCTTACTGATCGCCTTACCCTTTCCTGGCGTCTGTTCTGACTCCTGTCGTGCGCCGCCATAATCCACGCATTAAGGGCCTCAAACTGTGTTGGTCTAGGCAAAGGTCTTAATGAGGACATAACTGCTTTCAGTCTAAACGTTCCGTATTTCGGAAAAGTCAGTTCCCCATTCCCTTCTGTAATCTTACTCCAAGTATCAAGCCACAGTATAGTATGCAACCCAACATTCGTTGCCATATAGTGAGCTGGTGTACCCTCTGGCGGTGCCTCTTCCCCGTAATAAGATTCTCTTCTTTTTCTCTTAAAGATCTCTCTTAAACATTTAAAACACTTCATGTTCAAAATCTACAAAATTTCTATTTTTCTCCGCGTTTGTTTACTTCCCGATGACAATCCACCAATCTCAGCGCGGGTCTCGCTAACTGGCCTATCACAGCGCGGCTCTTCGCTGACGTCACACCAACCGGCCTATCCCAGCGCGGCTCTCGCTGACGTCACTCGTCTCCCCTTCGCAGCAGTTCCCCTCCTTTCTCAGCTCGTCTCCCGGTCATGCATGCGTCCCATTCATTATTATTATTATTATTATTATTATTATAATTGCATTTGTTGAGCGCACAGCTACCCGAAGGTTTCCCGGCGCTGTAGCAAACGGAAGATGGGAAGAAAAACATGGGCAAGGCAGTTACATGTTAAAAAGCCAGGTCTTAATACCTTTGCGGAATGCCATATAACAGACTTCCGAGCGCAGGGATTGGGGCATAGAGTTCCATAAAGAGGGGGCCAGAAAGGCGAACGAACGTCCGCCCATCTTGGCTCGCTTCACACGCGGAATTTGAAACTTATTTTGGGTGGACGATCGTAAAGTGCGAGATGGGACATAGTGCTGGACCAAGGAAGATAGATATTTCGGGGCTTTATCCATTTTAATACGGTGCATGATACAAAGAGCTTTGAATTTTATACGGCTCTCTATTCGTAGCCAATGCAGTTTGTGCAGATGGGTAGTGGCCGATGATCTAGCAGGTAGGTTACATATCAAGCGCACAGCCATATTCTGAACAACCTGAAGTTTCTTTAGTACCTCCTTACAGGCGCCCAGAAGTAGTACATTCCCGTAGTCCATCCGAGAGATAACAAGGGCTTGGACCACGGTTCTCAGGGTATCCACTGGGAGCATCCATGTGATTTTTCTAAGCCACCTGATGATGGTAGTACAGGTGGCAGAGACCTTTACCACATGTTGCTTCAATGACAACTGGTTGTCAAGCAGAACCCCGAGATTACGGGCAGAGTCTGAGGGGGTAGGTAAAGGGCCCATCTGAGAAGGCCAATGTTGCGGGCCCCACAAAGGTGCATTGGGACCGAATAGGAGCAGCTCCGTTTTGTCCCCATTGAGCTTTAATTTGTGTCTCTGCATCCAATTGGCAATCTGTTCCAAAAAGGTCTGCAAGGAGGAGGAAGGCGAGTGATTCTTGGTGGAAAGAGAGTAGACGATTTGAGTATCGTCAGCGTAAGAATATATTGTGAGACCCGCTTGCTCTGCCAAGAAAGCAAGCGGTCTCACATAAAGATTAAAGAGGAGGGGACTAAGAATAGACCCTTGGGGAACACCGTGAAGGGAAGAGTAGATAGAAGAAACAGAGGTAGCAGAAAAGACCTGGAAAGTGCGATTAGAAAGAAAACTAGCAATCCAGGCCAGGGCAGGGCCAACAATCCCCACGGATTGCAAGGTGGACAATAAGATGGTATGGGAGACGGTGTCAAATGCGGCACTCAAGTCAAGCAAAATGAGTGCCACAGTCTCCCCATTGTCCACCTGTCTCCTGATGGTCTCAGACACGCCAAGAAGCGTAGTCTCCGTGGAGAAACCAGCCCTGAACCCAGACTGAGAGCAGTGAAGAAGGTGAGAAGATTCAACATAAGAGGTGAGAGAAGAGTTCACGTGTTTTTCAAGAATTTTAGAATAACAAGAAAGGAGAGAAATAGGACGAAAGTTAGAGAGGTTATTAGAATCCGCATTGGCCTTCTTTAGCAATGGAACCACCATTGCATGTTTCCATTCGCTGGGAACTGAAGCCTCCTCCAGTGAGGCATTCAACATATCTAGAATGATCTGAAGCAGATTTGGGTCCAGGGAGGCCATTATTTGAGGGGGCAGCGGGTCGGTGGGGGAGCCCGATTTAATTTCCTGTAAATATTTCTGGAGAAGCGGAAGAGATATCGGTTCCCAAAAGTGAATAGGTGGAGTAGTATGAGTTCCATCATCAGCAACAGCAAAACGGGGAGTGGAAAATACGGGCTCAAGGATAGTAGGAGCATTGGGAGTGGCATCAAGGATAGCATAGATCTTATCAATTTTGTCCAAGAAGAATTTAGCCAAAGCGTTGCATTGGGAAGAGTCCAAAGAAGGGTCTTTAGGTGCAGAGGACATGCCAGAAAGATCTTTTACTAGTTTAAACATACTCTGAAAAATGATTACTTCCGACCAAGCGATCACTTTCCTTGACTGTACGCCCACAGTCTAACTGTAATTGTCACCTTAACTGACTAAATGTCTTTCCGTGTACGTCTAGACAATCGCCTTACTGATAGGTTACTTACACACGGTAACTTTCGACCTGCGTCCGTTACCCACACACTCACTCTTACGTTCCCCCTATCTCGGTCCTGCGGGCGATCAATGGTACCTCATGACCCCCTTTACTCTGGTCGACAACTACTCTGGATGTTCGATACACCCGAACCACTTAAGCTCTTCCCCGAACTTAAGATTTTCCCGGTTTGCCAGGTTGCGCGCGCTCACAACCCTCTCTCAATCACACTACAGGCATTCAACTCCACATGACATTACAATACAGATACAACACAAAACACCGCAATCTGTCAACGCATGACCCTTGTTATACTCACTCTCGTCCGACCCTGCTGCTTTTCTCTCGCACCGTCAGCACCTTCTTCGGCAGGCGATTCTTCCGCTGCTCATCTCTCGATCTCTAGGGACCTTGGGGTAATCTAACCTAGTCTAGATCACCTTCCTCTAGAAGGTAACCATCCTAATCTGCTACCAACTGATACGGCGGGATTTCTGATCTATTGCTATAAATCTAGATCCCAACTCAGGTCGACTGAACCGTTGATACCTGTCATAGAGTAAAAGGCAATCCACTACTAGGTCTATCAATAAGGACTTACACCACTCCAAAGAACCACCTACTACGAATAAGTTTTAAAAGTTTATTACAAAACCAAAGTTAACTGGAGATACAAACATCTCAAAATAAGGTTCAAAAGATATACTGGTATCAATACAAACATAAATTTTCTAAATGCTCTTAGTCGGCAAAAGAACATCACCAAACCCAATTCAAAAATCATCAGAGTTGCAAGAATAGACACAAGCTGTAGCTTGTGAGTCATTTACAGAAAGGAAAAATACAGATTAGAATGTCCCTACACTAGACTAAGTGACATCCCTACTTAGCAGAATCTTAACCTAAAAAGGTGTCAGCCGTGGTGACTTCCAAAGAAGATCACTCACTTCCCTTAGTCTTCGTTGTAAATCGGTCTCTCGCAGTTAACCTATCTGCCTACCCATCCGCTCTCTTAGGTTCCTCAGACCATCTGCCCTAACTCCACCCAGGGGTGCTGTCCCTAATACAAAAATCACATTTACAATAGAAACGCCCTTTAGAGACGCCCCTCACGTGGTGTTGGTTCTGGCATTTTCCATGATGATACTCCTCTGGGCCCATCGTTAGCATTGACCTTGCTTCTCAGGCTCTTCTCCGGCAGGACGGTACCCCCCAGGAAATTCCTGAAGCCTCCTCCAGGCCTGTGCCTGGCTCACTGAACAAAACCCTATTCATCACTCTCTTGATTGGAACCTCCCCCAAATTCCGGCCTCCACCGTATCTTCTAAGTCGTAAACCATCGAGCAGTCTCTGCAATTTATGCTTAACATGACCTTCCTCTAACTAACACATGCAGATCAAAAGAAATGAACTTCTCTATTCAGGCCTATTAGAGTTACATGAAACGGGCCTGTGCACTCTGTCTAAACAGTATTCTAACTTATTACACACAATGGTTATATGAAACACTTCTATCAAATATATATTTCAGTTCTACGATCAATAATACCTTGAATTATAACAACATTAAAAATCCACACTATGTGAGAGTGTAACAACACCTTTCATTCTCTGTGAACTGCCATGTGGCCTACACATTTCTACGTTTAGCAGCATTACATTCTCCTTTACAACAGCCACATAGCATGGGACTTCAACATCATTCTAACATCTCTACACACTTCTACATTAGCTTTTCACACTGATATATGCATTCTATTTTAATTAAACACTCTTATATATTTTCACTCTATAAATTCGACACTCTTATTTAATCTTTACTAAGCTGGTGCAACGTGCTTGTAAATATGGTGCACTTCTACTTTTTCTTGATTTGCGCTCTCTCAGGGTCAATGCCCAACAATTAGCAATAATGAGGAATCAGGTACAGTCACAAGAACAAAAAGCAGGCACAATGCAAAAGAGAATTTAAAACTACATCCCACTACCAGGGAAAATACTCGAATGCTGAGGGCAGTGAGGAGCTGGGCTGGCAAACAGGCCTGTTTAATGGGGCTGCTCGGTGGCATCCATCAAGTAGGTACTGGGAGGGGGGAAGAGCTCTGGGAGGTGGCAGGAAAAAGCAGCATTCAGTGAGAAGAGTTGGTGGCACTGGAGAGATAAACAACAAAGTCCAAGGCACACAAGTGTCAATGCCCAGCAATAATCATCAATGAGAAATCACATACATTCACAAGAACAAAAACAGGCACAATACAATTGACAATTTAAAAGTTCATCTCAGTACAAGGGAAGATGTGCTGATGCTGAGGGCTGCGATGAGCTGGCACACGGCCATACAGCATGATGTTGCTTCAGTACTGAAACTTCTCAAGGCTGAGAAAGGCTTTGATGAATTGAACTGGCTGTGACTCACACAGTAACCCCATTAAGCTATGTCAGTATAGTTTAGGGAAATTGAATAAGCACATTGAATCTGGACAACCACTTAGAAGGAAGGACATGAATTAGTCTACATTAAAGTGGCCATGGGTAAAGCAGAATTTGCAGGGCCTCAACTTTTGTGGTTGGGGCTTTATACCACTGGTGTCCTTGGTCAACCTGACTATGGGGGTCATTAGGATGGCGGGCGGATTGCCCCCGCCAGGCTGGCGGTAGCCACCGCCGGCCTTGCGGGGGCAATCCACCCGCCATCCTCAGCTAAATGCCCCGCCGCCATATTAGTAGAGCGGGGGGGACCGCGGCGGACGGAAAGACCGTCTGCCGCTTTTCCGCCCGGTCACCTTGCGACCGGGGCGGAAAAGGTTTAATATGGTGGCGGTGTCTATCAGACACCGCCAGCCATATTACAATGGGCAGTAACAGATGCCTTTCGGTGGTGGCGATGCCGCCACGGAAAGGCATGCGGTCTTCACTTCAGGGGCCCCCTGCAGGCCCCCAAAGTGAAGGCGAGGTGGGGGTGCACATGGGGGGTACCTGTGGTACCCCCCAGCATTTGCATACACAATGCGGCAGGCACCGCGCGGTGCCTGCCGCTTTGTTTATGCAAATGCATACATGCATTTTTAGCATTGTGGTGGGCGGTGCTGAGAGCACCGCCTGCCACAATGTTATAAATGCAGGATGCGCCTGCCACTGTGGCGGGCGCATCCTAATACCCCCCACGGGACCCCCGCCCTTATGGCGGGCGGTCCCGAATTCCGATAGGATGGCGGCCGGACTAAGTCCGCCCGTCATCCTAATGACCCCCCTATGTCCGGAAAACTGGACCAAGTACACCCCTATTGCACTTGACTCTCAGGGTAGCAAGGGCAAGCAATCAAAGGCATTTCAATAAGTAGTGCCTCTGAACAGAAAAAATAAGAAAATAAATGCAGCAAGTGAAAGTACGGCCCAATGCTTTTCTTTTTAAGAAAAGGGAAGTATTTCCAAGACATAATAAGGAACGTAGAGAAAAAACACCACTACTGTGATGCACATTATGGGGTCTAAATCGTTCATATCTCATTATACAGACAAAGAGAAAGGCTTAGAATCAAGTGCAGGTGCAGACTCACAAGGATGAAGAATAGCTTTCCTGTTCTGTGACCCATAGGTCAGTCCGTATGTTTGGACTATGCAGTTCATGTATGCGAGTTGAAGAAGTCTTTAAAAGTCCCCCGAAAATCTGTTGAGCCAGCTTAAAATGTAATGCCTCTCCGGCATTGGTATTTACCTGATATGGAGTGGCTCATTTCCTTATCTCTGCGCTTGGCCAGTGAAGACTAACAGCTAGATTCATGAAAGAAAAATCGGCTCGCAAAGGGCCAGATTCTCAGAATCTGGCCCTTTGCGAGCACAATTTTTGCATTTGAGATTCATCATCCCAAATGCAAAAATCGCTATTACAGAATTCGCATTTTAGCGAGAAATTGCATTTAAGGAATCTCTATTTGAGATTCTTTAAATGCAATTCATTAACCAATTTTAAATTGTGAATTTTCAATATTTGGCCGCTATTTACCACGAAGTCAGACTTCGTGGTAAATAGCGAAAAAATAGAAAATAGAAAAAAGCACTTTAGTGCATCATTCTCTGTTGCATGTTACACACACACATGTCCTTTGGACATGTGTGTGCGCAACACCTGTGTAATGTTGCATTTCAGGGGTGCTACAGGGTGTCCTTTGGACACCCCTGGCACCCTTGAAATCGCATCCTTATTTGCGATTAGCAAATTGCTAATCGCAAATAAGGAATAACTCCCCATTCATGAATGGGAAGTTATTCCTTATTTGCGATTAGCAATTTGCTAATCGCAAATAAGGAAGATGTAGGAATCGCAATATTTTTTGGAATTCCTACATGAATCCCGTTTTGCAAGTCCTTAATAGCGATTCCTTATGAATCGCTATTAAGGACTCGCAGAACTGGATAATGATGAATCTAGCTGTAAAGGAGCTAGGGGAAGGCACTCAAGACAGATGTATAGCAGCAGGACAAACGGTTGTGGTATTCAATCGCCGCACACTGTTAATCCAAATTATACTACCGTGCTCACTCTTCGGGTCAACCGGTACCAAAAAAACCAGAATTTACAAATTGCAACACAACAGGGGTAGAAAAGCACAGTAACCACATGTGATATTTATATCAGTCAAAAACCTTGATCTTATAAGGCAAAAAAGCATATATTTTGCAACCACAATAGAGATCTCTTTTATGGAAAAGAAAGCACAGTAACTTTGTTCTTTTGAAAAAGATTTTTTCATGTCGTTAAACTTTTCTTTTATTCATAGATCTTCATATCATTGTACATGTATAACAAAGTACACAGCCTATGAGTTTCGTCACAACATCCCGACTTCTTCAGAGCTGTTAATAAATATGCACCTAAAATATGACTTTAGTGAAACAGCAACACAAAATACATAATATACATCAATGATTACAAAAGAAACACATTATCTTAACATTAAAAAACCTCAAACAGGATATAATCAACAACACAAATCTTAAATTTAATTCCTTTTTGAACAGTTTATTCAATGTAATCTTAATATTTCAATTGCAACCTTGTATTGTTGTGTTAATCAATCCCCACGTTCCTATGTATATTGTGATCCACTGTATGAAAACTGTCTTTTCTCTAATTAATTAATAGGAACTGTGGTGCTTATATTCAATTGCCTTTATTTGTAATGTTTATGTCCCAACTGAAAGGCAAGTTCTTACAACAAGAAGTTCAAACCGTGACTACGGAAAGGACCTCTCCTATCCTCCATTTCCCGTTGGATATAATCCCAAAGTTACAGTGTTGTCTCTGATGCAGTAGAGACTGAAACATGAGAACGTTTCTTGAAATATTCACATGGATGCGAGTACTAATAGTGTGCCATAGAATATTTCACCATAGGTGCACCACACTCACATGACCTCTCAAGTGTAAAGAGCGTAGAACTCACCAATAGGTAAGTATTAGTTAGTCCAATTCCTCAAACAGATAAAACATCAGTCGCTCCAAAATTAATCAGATCTGTATAATGAGCGTCGAGACAACGAGAGAGAAAAAGAATACATTTTATCTTAATATTGGATTTTTCTGTTACTTGAATATGCTAGACGCCAAGCAACCACCAATACGGCCTTACCGATAAATACATAATTTGTATCAACAGACCCCATCAACAAACGCTGTGTGCTCCACAGTAGTTCAGTCGTATCCACCAATCTAATGCCCAATATAGCTTGATTTCAGGTTTAATAAACCCACCGTCGTCACATCCTATAAATCATAGAAATATATAGTGTCCTTTAGTGTCTCCTCTGAAAGAGAAAACCTATAAAACATTTACAATTTCAGAACATGTGCTCTTGAAAAAACTCACCCTTTTCGTAGGCGCTGTCAAAGCGATAGCCTTTCACCCATCTTTAAAATTCCTGACATTTTCTCATTAAAGCCAGTCGTAATGGCGGGGCAGACACCTATTCAGGCGTTGGTTGAACATTATCTAAAGCATGTTTGGAAGGTAAACAATCATCATTACAAACTGCTAGTTCCTTAACCGCTTTAAGAATTTTCTACTGCGACAAAACCATAGTTTGTCATCGGTAATGTAAAGCAACTTGCTGTTTTGTGTTGTACATGAGAAATTACATTCTGGGGCAGATTTATGAAGGCCTTGCGCCGCCGGTGCGTCACTTTATTTGACGCAACGGCGGCGCAAACAATGCGCCCTATTTACAACGTGACGCATCTAGGAGATGCGTCACGTTGTAAAGCCCTGCGCCATCAGGAGGCGTTCCGGCGCAGGGTGGGCGTTCCGGGGCAGGTGCGCCTCGCAAAAGTGGCTGAGTGAAATCTATAAGATTTCACTCAGTCACTTTCAGGACAATGCTGCGTCAAAAGCCTGCGCCTGCTTGAAGCAGGCGTAGGTCTTGACGCAGCATTGTGGAGATGGGGCAACCCCGAGCCTTGCTGGAGCTGCGTCGCGCTTGCGACGCATCTCCAGCAATGTGCCACCTTTTCGGCACAGATGCGTCACGCATCTGTGCCGTTTTTGCCCCATGGTGCGCCGCATTGTAAATGCGGCGCACCATGGGTGGCGGAGCAGCGGCGCAGGATGACTGGCGCATCCCTGGGGATGCGACCAGTCATCATAAATCTGCCCAGTGCTTAAGGCGCTGGTATCAGACACATATTTAAGGAATGCGCAAATCTGATATCCTACCAGCCCTTGACACCCTTTGGAGTGTGGGATTTGGGGTTGAGTTGAGCCAGACAGAGGAATCTACTTGCTGGGATTGAAGAGGTTTTTGGGATTTTCATCATTCTTGAGTCCTGGTCATTTTCACCTCGCCAAAATTATAAATAGATGGGTGTAGGACTGATACATCGAGGGTATTGAAGGTAACCGCCTTATAAAATGTCAACCCTAGTGTATGCCATAAAAACTTTTCTAAAGAGCCAAATCACCCTACACTGTGTTGAACCAGAACCTAGTAAATCTGCCCTTTTGAATGAGGGGAATTGTACAGAAGACACTAAGGCCAAACAACTGACAGAACGTCACCTGCCCAAGCTTGCAGAGTTTGGATACGGCTGAAACAACTTGGGTAGACTTGCATTTTACTTGGTGCCAAATAGGTTCAACCATGGGGACCCAAAACTCTAAACAATATTGTGATATACCATGGGATGAAGGATTTGCAAATCTGAGGAAGATACAGAACGACTGACTTGGTCCACTAGCATATTCTCCCTTTTAAGAAGATAGAATGCTCACAGCATGAGGAGATGCAACTGTACCCAGAAACAAATTTCATCTGCTATAGCTCTAGAGAAGAGGATCCTGTCCCTCCTTGGTGATTCAGGTAGACCCTAACTACCTGGCTCTCTAATTGAACTATCACCGACTAATTCATCAAGTCTGAGGAAAAGTGCAGAAGGCTTATTGGACCTTTTTTTTTTTTTTGCAGAGTTTTATATAGCGCGAACTAGACCCGAATCAGGTATCAGAGCGCTTTACATATTTTCCAGTTACGTTACATGAGGACACACTTTCATTTTTTTTTAGGCACGGGAGATTAAGCGATTTGCCCACAATCACAGGAGGTTTGGCGTCGTTACCAAGACTCGAACCCAGATCCCCAGGTCCGAGGTCGAGCGCCCTTGCCGTTAGGCCAACTCCTCTCCCCCAGACTCCAACTCCTCTCCCTCCTCTCCCCTCCTTTGTCAGCTACCACGGATTACTTGGAGTAGGATCATACATCCTATTTGCTATGAGCCACATTGTACCCCATAACACTGGCATTAGTTGTAAGTACCAATTGACTGTAATCCTGAGATGTTGGAACTTGGTAATCCAACATATTGTTATGATCCTGACCTCCTTTTGCTCTCAATCCTCCTGTACCTTGTTTGTGGGAGGCTTGCTGCATCGAGTACATGTCTCAATGCCTCCATGGCTGTTCACGGGACTCATTGCCCCGTAGGCTTGACAGTGTTTTTGGCACAGTAATAACCCACGAAGGACCAACGCCACCAACCTGTGAAACACCGGAGCACAAGCAGTAACATCCCCAGGGCCTTCAGGCTGACTCATCATGGCTATGGTGATATTTAGGCTGATTCATCAAGACTATAGTGCTACATGGGCTGAATCATAGGCACATGACTATGGTGATACTAGGGCTATCTTATAGGCACGTGCGCATGGTGATATTTGGGCTGCCTCATCATGACTATGGTGATGTTTGGGCCAATATCCCAACAAAGAGTAGCAGTGGGTCAGTAATTGTATACCTCTCTCATATGAATCTGGAATAGTAGTGGATAGATGCAAGGAGTAGAAACTAAAGAAGAATATCTTTCCTACGTGGAAAAATACCCATCAGTTGTCGATCCTAGGCGCCCTGTTCATCATTTGGGTACCTTCACACCAGGAAGGTAGATATAAACCACTGTAGATGTTTGAAATTAAACAGTGGAGAAAATAAGGTGTTATACCAGAATCAGGGTGTGGAAGGACAACAAAAGAGTAGTGCATGTGAAAGTGAAAAAGTGCACTGTAAATTATCAGGTAAAATTGGGTAGAAAAAGGATAACAAACTTTATTAAACACCTAAATCCTCCCAAATCAATAAAAAGCGTGCGACAATAGTGGCTTCAACAAATAACCACTAATTCTTGTGTGAGGTCAACAATGTTTCTGCAGTCTAAAACTGGACCCTAAATGGTGTCCTGCTGCATTCTTCAGGACCAAATTAGCGACTACTCATTAAAAAGGTGAAAAAAAGGAAAGATATCACCTGGGTATTCAATAGTTCTTCATTCTCCTCGCTATCAGAAAATCCACATGGTCACAGGAAAAATGAAGGCATCCATCCAGAACAACATATAAGGAGATAACAACCAAAAAAGCACCAAGTCAGAATTGGTAACATGATCCGTTAATGACATGCTCAGATGACTAGTACATAACATCCTAGTCTAGTGTATTGCAAATTACACCCACACTTTTTTTATTCCAAGTGGTTGCTCTCACTTACCAATTTTGGAGGAGAGAAACACTCCACCTCACCTGGCCACTGCTCAGGTAAATGGAGCCCCGCACTGGTGGGCGAAAAGAAGAAAAGGAAAAAGGAAAGGGTTACTCGGACATGTCAGGTGACTGACTTCATCACACCGCCCAAGAGAACAACAAAAAACAAACCGATGTGAAGACTTAGCTTGCCGGCACTAAAATTATTTGGAAAGTGCAGGCTCAATTCCATGTTTACTTCAATTATCACCTCAAAGCTTATCCTACGTTATAATGCTGAGGTCTACATAGCGTTACTACTCATCATGCATCCGGTAGACAAACTCTCCCTCTACATGCCACCAAATGTCGATAACATAAAGAGGTCTACACTGTTCAATTAGTAATCAGAGAGTCAGACTCGGGGAAAAAAATATAATAATACACGCTACGATGTCATGGCTTACCTTCCGGTCGGTACTCCAGACGTCCTTCTGAGCGTCTCGGGGAGGTACCGACCGGAATTGAGGAACGCCTTTAGTAAGTGCTTTCTTCTTCCGAATAGACAGGACGCAGCGTCATTGACGCATGCTCACAAACGTAAGCGCGTCATCAACGTGCGCCTGCCTAAATATCATGGGAAATGTAGTTGTACGCAACAGCGCTCGTAGTTTAATGCCCCCGAACACTTTCATGAGAAAATGTGCCTCTCCTGATTTGCAAAAACCTAGGCCATTAAATATTTCAGAAGACTATTTTTAACATAACGGACAGGCAAATGACAAGTTTACATTACAATTATTCTTTAGCCAATTAACTTGTGTTTCCTGCTCGATTCCACTTACCAAGCTTGGAAACGGTACACATTGTGCCCACATAGAATCTACCATAAAAACAAATGTGGATAAACCAATCTTTTTTGTGACTAAAAGGTTTGTACTGTACTTTACAATTGTTTTGATGCTTCCATCTTTTATATCTTTATATCAGTTAGTCATACTCTCCAGTTAGCACTGTTCATTATTGGAGAGATACAAGAAAATTGTGGGAGAGGAAATGGGGGTTAATGTATAATGTTCCCCCTACCTACGATGTACATTAAAGCGACATCCAAGGGATATCCTCATTCAATCCCGCCTTATCCGAGTTCAATTTATAGACCCACTTCTGCTCAAGCCTGAACAGAAATTGTTTCACATCCGACACATGGGACGGAATCAGTGGCTGCTCAATCACAGTCCACTTAAGATCAGTCGGGCAATGACCAACCTCTAGGAAATGGTTCGTCATCTTCGTTGCCTGTCGCTGGCATCTAATAGAACTCTTATGTTCCGAGATGCGAACCTTTATTTTTCTGGTGGTCATTCCCACATACCTCAAGTTGCAGGGGCAGACAATAAGGTATATCAAATTAGCACTGTTGCAGTTCGTAAACCGACGTTGTGCCCATGGTCTGTCTGTACCAATGTCTATGCTCGTTGTCTTAGAGGTTTGGGGAGAAGCAGCACAATTCCCGCACGGATGGTGGCCTTTGACCGCTGGCAGATCCCATAAGGTGCCTACGGGTCGTGGTCCAAGCGTTTTAGGTCTTGTATGGACCAACTGGTCCTTCAAATTCTGACCCCTTTTCCACGCAAAAAGAGGAGGAGGTAATCTATCGGTCCCCGTGTTAAGAATAGCCCAATGCTTTCTCACAATTTGTTGGATCTTATTAGATTGTGTAGAAAAAGTGCTGACACAGGTCATCCGATCCTGTTTCTCCTTTGGCGGGCAAATTTCTAGAAGGCTCTCACGATGATTATTCGAGGCCCTCTTCCTTGATCTACGAATCAAATTTCTCGGATAATGTTTGGCCATCAAGTTCAGCTCTAAGTTCTTAGCATGTGTCGCAAATGTGGTCTTAGTTGAGCAATTCCGCTGAATCCTTAAAAACTGCCCAAACGGTAAATTATCCCGTAGGGCTTTTAGATGGTAGCTTTGGTAACTTAGCAAGGAGTTCCTGGCCATCGGTTTTTGATACAGTTCCGATTGTAATCCAAACTCAGTAGGTGAAATGAGCAAATCCAAAAAAGCTAGTTGTTGCTTACTACATTCCAGCGTGAAACGTAGAAACAAATTCCTGCTATTCAACCAGAGATGAAAATTCTCCAGGTCAGTTCTAGACCCTCGCCACACCACCAGAACGTCATCTATATAACGTTTCCACACCCGCAGGTTACTGCGGTATGGGTTCTCCTCACTCAGGACGTATTCCTGTTCGAACTGGTGCACATACAGGTTAGCGAGACTAGGAGCAAAAACACTGCCCATACTAGTCCCGCTAACCTGCAGATAAAAGGTATCTTCAAACTGAAAAAAAATTTCAGTCATAGCTATTGTAGCCAGAGTCATAATTAAGTTTACTGGTGTAATGGAATTAAGTTCCCTTGTTATTAACAACCTCTCTACCACTTCTAGCGTTTCTGCCTGTGGTATTGAGGTATACAGGGATTCTACGTCAAACAAGACTAGGAAGTCCAAATCCCTATAAACCTCCCCGAGACGCTCAGAAGGACGTCTGGAGTACCGACCGGAAGGTAAGCCATGACATCGTAGCGTGTATTATTATATTTTTTTCCCGAGTCTGACTCTCTGATTACTAATTGAACAGTGTAGACCTCTTTATGTTATCGACATTTGGTGGCATGTAGAGAAAGAGTTTGTCTACCGGATGCATGATGAGTAGTAACGCTATGTAGACCTCAGCATTATAACGTAGGATAAGCTTTGAGGTGATAATTGAAGTAAACATGGAATTGAGCCTGCACTTTCCAAATAATTTTAGTGCCGGCAGGCTAAGTCTTCACATCGTTTTTTTTTTTTGTTGTTCTCTTGGGCAGTGTGATGAAGTCAGTCACCTGACATGTCTGAGTAACCCTTTCCTTTTCCCTTTTCTTCTTTTCGCCCACCAGTGCGGGGCTCAATTTACCTGAGCAGTGGCCAGGTGAGGTGGAGTGTTTCTCTCCTGCAAAATTGGTAAGTGAGAGCAACCACTTGGAATAAAAAAGTGTGGGTGTAATTTGCAATACACTAGACTAGGATGTTATGTACTAGTCATCTGAGGATGTCATTAACGGATCATGTTACCAATTCTGACTTGGTGCTTTTTTGGTTGTTATCTCCTTATATGTTGTTCTGGATGGATGCCTTCATTTTTCCTGTGACCATGTGGATTTTCTGATAGCGAGGAGAATGAAGAACTATTGAATACCCAGGTGATATCTTTCCTTTTTTTCACCTTTTTAATGAGTAGTCGCGAATTTGGTCCTGAAGAATGCAGCAGGACACCATTTAGGGTCCAGTTTTAGACTGCAGAAACATTGTTGACCTCACACAAGAATTAGTGGTTATTTGTTGAAGCCACTATTGTCGCACGCTTTTTATTGATTTGGGAGAATTTAGGTGTTTAATAAAGTTTGTTATCCTTTTTCTACCCAATTTTACCTGATAATTTACAGTTCACTTTTTCACTTTCACATGCACTACTCTTTTGTTGTCCTTCCACACCCTGATTCCGGTATAACACCTTATTTTCTCCACTGTTTAATTTCAAACATCTACAGTGGTTTATATCTACCTTCCTCGTGTGAAGGTACCCAAATGATGAACAGGGCGCATAGGATCGACAACTGATGGGTATTTTTCCACGTAGGAAAGATATTCTTCTTTAGTTTCTACTCCTTGCATCTCTCCACTACTATTCCAGATTCATATGAGAGAGGTATACAATTACTGACCCACTGCTACTCTTTGTTGGGATATTGCTTATTGAGGGGCTGTGGCAGTGAGTGGTCGTTAAACATCCCCTTTGGCCCTCCTTTCCCCCTTGTTTGTATGATGTTTGGGCTAACTCATAGTTCCCCGGGGCAGCACACGTTCAGATTGCCTTGCCATCTCGGAAGTGAGAATGGTATTTCTACCTCACCTAAACTACACGGCAGTGCTTGGCTTACCCAGGGGTTGAAGAGGATGGGTCCTCTTCAGCAATCCCTCTCACCTGAATGTCTCCATGATCCAGCTGAGCTTCTTCTGCATTTCACTGTGAATCTTTGATTCTGTGGACATCTTCTCCCCCGCAAATCCAGCGACGCAGTGAACACCATCCCTGCAACGCCACACCTACAAAATAAAAGGAGAAAACATGGTTAGGTTCCATCCTTAATGTTACTGCACTAACTGAACATGTATAAACAAAAGACTTGTTTTTATGATGTGGAAAATCAGAAAACAGGTTTACCTTAGTGTGTGATGTGAAAATATGATAGAGCTTCTGTCAGGAATGCCGCAACTCCAAAGGTAACAGTTAATTATTGGAAGTCTATGCAGCAATAGATTTGGTATAGAGTAAATAACTGTTAGTACACATGTAAAAGGTGGGATGTAATATTTCACAACTACTCATTTATTGAATAACCTCTCTATTGCATTTGCATTGCAGCTCACTGCATACTACATTACACACATATCTAAACAATCCTCTTCAGGACTGAGGAAAGACATACATACGACTCCAGAAGAAGGTGGCTGATCTCGAAGGCATGCAAGTCTAACAGGTTTGTTATTCTGGGGTGGAAGCTAATTCACGGTTACAATTTCCTGATCAGACGCCACCCTAGGATAGATAGGATGATCAGCATCATCTCTGCGGACAAGAGCCAAGTGAGTGGCGTGACGGAAAGTCAAGCTTCATTCACGCTTCTCCGCACAAAGGAAATGTACTCGGGCAATCAGTTCAGCGTTCATGAACTAGCTACGGTGCTTAAGGAGGAGGCCACTAGTGTATTAGAATTGGCTAAGGCATTACCCATCTTACGCAATGAATATAGTTGTAGAATGCACACCTGCTAATGAACGCTTTTAAAAATTGTTTGGTTATATTTGACGTGCAAACTGATGCTGTGGTCTGTCCTCAGTAGCATGGAAGTAATCTGCAAAGTTATGTGGCACAAACTCACACGTCACTCAGTGCACAGCCTGGGAGTGAGATAATTATTCCCGCAATAAACCACAATTTGTAGAGTACTCCTTCTTTAAACCATATTTTTTATTTGTTGTATTCCACAAATTCTTCCAGTTTTGTATTCGTTCACTCCAAAGGTAACGCTAATTCATAATGACTGTTTCATCTCTTTTTTCACCTGACATCAACATGCCCATCCAGGCCTTATTTATGCCACTTCAGAATTAACAGTTCATTCTAGTTGATTTCACACTTTGTACCCAATGCATTTCGGGCTTTTTAAGCCCTTGTTCAGGTGTATCTGCAAAGTTAAATAGAACCCGTAAATATTCTGATTTTTACATACTAAAATGCCTTTCGTGTCTAATTATCCCTTTATGGTATTCAAAACGTGCTGGGTATGTTGAAGTCAGGTGAAATAAGAGACGAAAGAGTCACTATGAATTAACCCTACCTTTGGAGTGAAAGAATAAAAATCTGGAAGAATTTGTGGAATACAACAAAGGAAAATATGGTTTAAAGAAGGATTCCCCATCTTACACCATGCAGTCCAGTCCATACAACAAGAAAACCTGTAGCTAAAAAATGAATTGGTAAAGTATGGCCCCCGTCATTGCTCTTGGCTACCCGATACAGGGGCTGTGACTAAAGGTGCCCATCTGGTTTTGCAACCCGCTCAGTTTGGAGTGTCTGGACACCCGGCAGCACAGTCCATAAATTCCTCAAACTGGGAAGGGGGTCACTCGGTCAATGTCACTGTGACCCCACCCAGTCCTGATCCACTTGCTTTGCCTGAGTTCTTTTTTGGAGATAGTGCCAGGTTCGAAACATTCTGGAGTCACTGCCAGTTGCAGCTTCAATGTAAACCCGTAGCATTTCCAATTGATACTTCTAGAAGTGCTTTCATCATTTCTTATCTTTGAGGCCCTGCACCCAATTGGGCCATCCCACTCATCAAAAACGATGACCCTATTTTGCATAATTTTGGAAGGTTTAAGGAGATGATGCATTATCTCTTTGCTCGACACATCATAGCTCAAGCGAGCAATAATGAATTCCTGAACCTGCGAGAAGGAATTGAGGATTTAGTTTCATACATTACATCATTCAGTAGGTTAGTCATAGATACCCAGTGGCCAGAGGAGAAGAAAACCTTGATATTTTATAGTGGACTAATGATGAGATCAAGGACTTGTTGATCCACATTGTGAAAGGAATCTGATCTCAAAAGTCAGGACACTTCTGAGCCCATGCTAATTCAAGGGACTCTGTGGTCCTTTCACCACCAAGGAGAAAAAGTGCAGAATAAAACTGAATTTATGCTTCTATTGCTGCAAGGTGGGACATTTCACTAAAGAAGGTACTGCGAAACCAAAATTAATTTGTAACCTTGTAGCGACCGCCATTGATGCATTACAGGAAAACTAAGAGACCTGGCTAGAGTAGAGGTCAACTGTGCATATCTAGATAAGACCTCACACTATTTGGCAAATACCTTCAGTAACGCCCCACAGCACCTAACCATACCTGTAACCATGATTATCTCTCCACAACAGCGGAACATTGTGCCCGTGTGCCTCAACTTCAAGGCAAATGGACATTATTAGACCTCACCCTTGCTAGCTCCTCGAAGGTTCTTAGGATTAAATAGGCAGAACCTGAACCTGTTAGAGTGGTGGATGGCTCTGAATTCTCTTCGGGCATGACTGAATACCAGACAGCTCTAATAGATCTGATATGTGAGTACGGACATACAGACACTCCGACCTTTGACCTGATCGATTTATTCAAATATACTGTCATGTCATTTGCCCTGTGTAATGCACCTGCCGCATTTCAATACTTTATACATTTGGTACTACAAGATCTGCTAGACGTATGCATCATCATATACAATAACGACATCCTCATGAATTCTCAAAACATGGCCAATCATATCACTCATGTACGAACAGTCTTGCGACTCTGTGATCATGCCCTGTTTGCCAAGGTAGAGAAATGCACATTTCACACTCAAAAAGTTGAGTTTCTAGGCTACAACTTGTCACCTGAAGGCATAACCACAGACCCAAAAATGGTGCTGGCAATTCCGAATTGGCCAGCTCCAACCTCCATTAAATAGGTGCAGAGTTTCTTGGGCTTAATCGGAGCACAACACACCATCATCATACATGCGGATCATAAAAACCTTCAGTGTGAGCTTCTGATCCTTGAAGGCCTTGACTTGACCACAAATCCGGTGGCTCCTAGTCTTTAGTGAATTAAATTTTGTGATCATGTACAGACCTGGATCCCAACAGAATAAAACTGATTTACTATGAGGACATGATGGCCAGGACATGAGTCAGGCAACTCCATAAAAAATCCTAGCTCTGGGACAAACATTGGGCTGTGCAATCCAGACTGGTTTCTAGACAAAGTCCACCTATCATCTAAAACAAGCAGACATAGACAAGAGAGTGGACAAAAAGAACAATTACATGCGTAATGGGTTGGTTTTTCATGGCCCTACATTGTACCTCCCCACTAACGATCTGAGAAAGGGAGCATTGACCTGATGCCATGGCACTCCATTTGCTGGGCACCCTGGGATAGAAAAAATCTAGCAATCTTCAAACGGGGGTTTTGGTGGACAACGTTATCCAACTATGTGCATGATCATATCCAAACATGCCCCACATGTAGCCAGAATAATACTTCCCACTCCGCTCCTCCAGGTTTATTATATCCATTGCCAGTGCCACCACAACCATGGCATATCATGAGCATGGACTTCATCACTGATTTACCTGCTTCAAACGATTATACTACCATATGGGTAATCGTAGATCTGTTTAAAAAAATGGCTCAGTTTGTTGCCTTAAAACAGATACCAACTGCTGAGACCCTCTCCCTTTTGTTCTTTCAACAGATAATGTGTTTGCATGGATTTCCCTCAGTGATTGTATTAGACAGAAGCCCACAATTTGTTTCCCAATTTTGGTGCAGCCTGAGCACTTCTTTGGACATTGACGCTCAACTCTCTTCTGCCTACCCGCAAATAAACTTATCAGCAGACCGAACGAGTAAATCAGGCTCTGGAACAAATCCTGAGGTGTTTATTACCAACCAATCCCACTGAGTAGGAGACCTTACTACCGTTGACAGAATTCACCTACAATAATTCCAGTCACACAGCTACCAGGGTGTCATCCTTTTACTGTGTAACTAGGACAAACCCACGTATGTTACCTGATGACATTGGAAGCCAAACTGGGCTAGTAATCACTGTACAGTAATTAATAATACATTTGTCCCTAAAGCACCAATAAGTACTCAAACATCTCCAACAAGCAAAAGCAGGTGTAATGTAGCAGGCCAATGAACATTGTATACAAGCCCTTAACTATAAGAAAAGTGATCAGATTTGGCTCTTCACAGAACATCTCTGGCTCCAGGGCCGTTGTAAGTTACAACTTTTATATGTGGATTCCCTCCCTGTGAACAGTATATTCAATCCTGAAGCCGTATACCTCCAATCACCCAATGTATTTACTGTCCATCCCGTATTCCATGTGTTCCTCCTAAAACCCTACTCTGCCTAGTCCCGACCAGCATCTCCACCCTCTCCTATAGGTATCGATGAACAACTGGAATTCGAGGTTCAGCAAATCCTTGATGCCAAAAGAGTGAAAGGGCGTTCATATTACTTGAAAGAGTGTGGTCCAGACAATCACTCATGGAAACCAGTTACCAATGTGCATGCCCCTGTCTGCTTCGCCTCTTTCATGCTCAACATCCCAAATAGCCCTGACCAATAAGCCCTTCTTTGTGGGGGGGAATTGTCATTACTCTGAACTTCTTGTGCTCTCATTCCTCTGGTACCTTATGTGTGGGAGGGTTGCAAGATTGAGAACAGGTCTCAATACCTTCCTGGAAATTACCCCCCCACCCCCCCCCCCCGGGTGCCCTAGGCCACCAAGTCTTGAAACACCAAAGCATAAACATTAACATCCCCCAGGACCTTCAGGCTGACTCATCATGACTCTGGTGATATTTGTGCTGACTTACAGGCATATGACTGTGATGATATTTGGGCTGACTCATCATGACTATGGTGATATTTGTGCTGATATACAGGCATATGACTGTGATGATATTTGGGCTGACTCATCATGACTGTGGTTATATTTGGACTGACTCATAATTACTTTGGTGATATTTGGGCTGACTCATAGTCAGGTCCCAGGATGCTTGTTTCTTGTCCTGGGAGGACCTGTCCTGGCGATTCGGGCAGGACTGTTCCCATGGGGAGCAGGGTCATTTCTGATTTGCATATAACTAGGTCCAAACTGGAATGTAAGGCAAGCAAAAAAACGATGGATTCGCGGTGTCACTTAACCTACATGCCTAAACAGGACATGCTCAGAGTTGTGTTGGATTACAGTAGGCATGTGGGTGGGGCAGTAATGGGTGGAGCGTGCAAACCGTTTCAACAAGGGACCATATGGTGAGAACCCAAACCGGACCACTAAAATCTCACCATGGCTCTGCAAGAAGATGGGCCTTCCAGCAGAACCTTCCACAGACAACAAAACTTGCTAAACAAGAGTGTCAGGACAGACGTTCCTGGTAAGCCATTTCAATAAATAACACTTTTACTATTACGTTTGGTGTGGATGTCTCCAAAGCCGGAAAAAAACAGACGGTTCTCTGAGCTTGGGGTCCAAGGGAAAACATACTATTTTACATTATAAGGAAAACAGAAACAAACAAAAAAACATTTTCTTTTGATACAGGCCAGTTGCCTGCTTGGCGTCAGGGTGAGGAATTATCTCCGTGGATGAAAAGCTTATGAATAACTGCCACATAACGCTTGCGCTGTTGCAGTGTTTTTTATTTCTACGTCTTGCTGACCACTCATTGGACTTGCCAAGCTTGTCAGCATCCTAAAACATTTAAAAACGCCAGTTGCTCATGTAAAGATCCTGGTTGGACATATATATGTATCCGAGAGTGCCTTCCCACCTTCAGAAGACTGTGCAGCAGTGGCAGGACACGGGCAGGCCGGCCGCGCGCTCCCCAAGCGCGAGCTTCATACCTCTCGCGCTCCCTGCTCCCCAAGCGCGAGCTTCATACCTCTCGCTCTCCTTGCCAACCAGTGCAGCGTCTCGCAAATCAGCCAGGGTACCGGCTGCTCCTTTCACTGTTTACGATGTCAGGAGGAGATTGCAGAGCGCAATAAAGGGAACCACCTCTTCTAAATCAATAAGCAATTTTGCTTCAGGGGCAGGTGCGGATGCGTTCACCGGCTGCATCGGCGGGAGTATGGGTGTGCCCCCAGAAGTCCCTCGCCACCCCACAACCCAGATGGCGAGATATTAACTACGAAACGGCATGCACATTCCAGATGGCCAAGAAGACGTGCGACAGCAAATACATCGGCCCTGCCTTGGGTAGGAAGAATAGTGTGGGTGGAGGCATAGGGGGGCTCTTGTAGAAGCAGAGAGAGAGAGCGGAGATAATGATTTGTGAATTTATTTGTCCATACTCAGGGCTTTAAATGGGATGGAAACGTTAGGGGGGGGGGGGGGGGTTGGAGGGGTCTCTCAAAGGGGCGTGGCCGACATACTTAAGGGCGTGGCTTAAAACATTTATGCAAAAAATCTGTGCTCAGCATAATTAGGGTGACCAGATTCTCAAAACAAAAAACCGGGACAGGTGTCAATAGACATAGAAGTAGGAGTGACAGAAGTACACATCACTTTAAGTGGGATGAAAAAACAGGGGGGGTGGGAGTCTCCCATGGGGAGTGGCCGATGAAATTAAGGACGTGGCTTTAAACACATAAACAAAAAAAATCTGTACTCAGCATAGCGTCCCGCCCAAATAATTTGCTGCTTCTGTCATTGTAGCCAGATAAATAACATAACGAGTAACATCACACCTAGAACAAGCCTGGACTATTGGCTTTGTCAACGGTTATTTGCTGCATTAGAGAAATAAGCAACAACTTTGGCTTCACTGTACATAACATTGAAAATGACTCAGTTCTGGAATGAAGAGACAGACTGAAAGAAGTATAACATGTCTCTTTAAAAGCAGTGAAGGGTGGTACTGCTGCAGCAGTAAGCTTCTTTTTTAGGGCATCCCTTCCAAATATCAAATTATGACGGTACTTATGAATGGTTTGTGACTGTGAACGTGGTCACAAAACATTCACAACTTACCACCAACTTCAAGTTGGTGGTACCCATACACAAGCAGGGAAGGTGTCTCTAGGGAACCCTTTCCTTTTTGTGAATGTATACCAAAACTTGTTTTTTAAGAGCAGGCAGTGGTCCCATGAAAGGTACATTTTTCATTTTGCAAAGCTCCCAATTAAAAAAAGATTGCTTTATTTAAAAGAAATCATGGACAATGTGGTCTGCTGATCCCAGCAGCCCACCATTCCCGTGATTTTAGCGATTACTAGGGGGTTGCAAATTGCGACCTACCTCTTTAATATTAATAAGGAAGGTCAATTTACGACCCCCTAGGAATCACTAAATGAAACTCTTGGAGCATCATACATTTGTAATAGCGATTACCTAATTGAGATTCCCTGAAAATCGCAACTAGCTAATTGCTATTACAAATTTTGATACATGTTGCCCAAAGTCCTTATTCACAAATTGTGTTTTGTAGTGAGTAAAGTACTACTAAGGTAGTACTACTCACATACCATAAATTGTTATTCCTAAACCTGCATGCAGAGACCTCCCCCTTTGCTATAATTTCTATAGAGAGCTCTCTGCAGCTGTAAACCTAGGATGTATGGTAAATGTTAGTTGGACAAGCAGGAGTGGCTGAAAAATGGGTAAGACTTTCAAATAAATGTGAGGGTTAAGCGGGCAGTAAAGGAGCTTTACAGCAGGGAAGGAGGGGCTTAGGGAGGGGCATGCTAATAGAAACAACCACGAAAAGGATTTGTAAAGAATGATTTAATGATTGAAAAGGATTTGTAAAGCACAACAAATGCCATAAGGCATCAAGGCCCTAGTAGCAAGATAGTCTGAAGAAGAAGAGAAATAGAAGAAGCTAAGTAGTGGCAGTTAAGAAGTGAACAGCCAGGTCTTTAAGGACTTACGGAATGCAGTGTGGGATTGAAGGCTAGAAATCAATGGAGGGCAACCCATAAAAGAATAGATAGGATATTCCTGTGCACAAACTACACTCCTACAGCTACAATAGCACAAAAGGTCTCAAAACAGTTGTAAACATGCTGTACCCCAGCCTTGGAGTACGCCTAGTACCACACATGCACATCCTCAGTTGCAGCAGCTCATTCCTGCAGTAATTAATCTCGTCAAGGACTTAATATAACACTCCATAGGAAATATTATTAAATCCATTACATTATTTCAACTTTTAAATTACATTTATACAAAATTAAATTTGTTTGAAAAAGTTAGATTAAATTAAACAATAAAACATTTATGCTTTAAAAAAGAACAACTTAGGTGCGGCAGTCCAGAATGTCCTAACACACTGGGGTTCCACGACAGTCCCTACACGCCTACGCTGGCTTCATAAATTATGGTCCATTCTAGGCATGTAGAAGATTTCCCTCTCTTTAACCAACCCCGGGGCTTCCTTTCATGACTTGTGGGCACCTTTCCTCGTGCTATTGACATCCGAATTTACGGTGTTCGCCTGTCCCAAATTTATCAGATTGTTAAGATTAGGGGATTCTCCCTCAACGCTTGCCTCTGCTACATCCGTCACCTAGTGAACTATGGGATTGGTCGTTGGACCGGTATACTTTCCTTTCTTTTTATCAGGTTGGCGTTTCTTTGAGGAGGAGGAGGGGGAGTGGGCGGAGGGGGGCTGGTTTCCCTTTTGTTGTGTGTAACTGCCTGAAATACATGATAGTGATATGCTGGGTTGTAACCCGATAATTGTGGAGCACAATGGCTCTTTTGTTCTTTTCGTGTATAAAATCAATAAAAGAAATTTCAACCAAAAAATAACAACTTTTTTTCAAAAAATAAGTAAAAAAATGTGAACCCTTTCAAGAAACGTTTAAAAGTGTTTTAAATGAATACAAAAATCCAGAACTTTGTATTTGTGAAATAAAACTAAATATCAACACATTTAAAATGCTAATGAGGGTGAGTTTTAATTTTGATTTAAACATAATATTTATAAATGAAATGAATTTCTTTGAATAATTTAACAAAAAGTTAAATTACAGAGTTAATATACTGTAGCAATTTAGTTTATTCGATTTTTGTTAATAATAAATATTTTAAATTATTACAATTTTTTTTTTTTTTTTTGAAAACCTTTATTGAGACAAAATTAGGAGATACATACGCAAGCCCACAACCATCACGGCCGGCTGCAAAAACAGATGAGCAAAAGCAGGAGAACAATAGGTCAACATACCAACAGGATATTACAAAATACGCCAGAAGTGATTACGGGGTGCGCAACACAGGATAGGAGGTTTTCATTTTTAAGTTTAGATGAAGCGAGGGGGCTGTAACGGAAAGGACTGCACTTCTCACATAAAGGGACACAAAGGAAACGCAGCAAGAGGGGCGTACCCCATTTACAATCGAAGTTAATCTAAAAATACAGCAACTATATAGGCTAAGCCACCGCAACAATAAGACCGGACAATAAACAGCATTACAAAAAGCAACAATTCCAAGTGTAATCCCGGAGAGCCCACCCCTAAGAACAGGAAACAAAGATTTGTTAAAACACAGGAAGAAAAAAGGTGCGAGACCCAGAAACAGCCCACCCCATGAAGAGGAAAGAACCCTCCCAAAGCCGGAAAAGAGCAATAGGGACCATAGAACAAAACAAACTAAAATAACAAACCCCCCCCCATACCCACCACCCTGCACCCCTGTAATGGGTACGGCCCAACCCACTAACAGCGTGCCTGTCGCCCCGGAACTGCCCCACAGTAGGGAAAAGTATAATGTGAAATATAGTTAAAGAAGAGTTAAAGAAAGAAGAAAAGATGGAGGAGGAAGACAACCAACATATGTATTCTCAGCCGCCCAACCCCGGACCCCCGAACCGATGTAATACCAACGTTCATCCCAGTCAATGTATCGCCTGTCCGTCACAATCCCAGCAGTGCAAGCAACAGTAATCAAAGAAACGTCCTCATCCTTGCCCCCTTCGATCAGGTGCGTCGACGAAGTCCAGCTGTGCAGACGCCATCTTAGATGAGTTAGGCGTACGGGAAGGCCACAAAAGAACGGGGTGCTGTCCAACAAAGTTTGTCCAAACCAACGTTGTACGTCCAGGAACGGGACAGAGAGAAGCAACGCAGAGCAGCAAACCCCCGAGGCCGGCTGGCCAGAACAGTAGCAGCAGCTCCAGGAAAGGGCGGGGAGTCACGCCATCATACCACAAAGGAGTTGCCGGACATGGTGTCCGGAGACGAGTCCCCAGCCACTGCACGAATCCACGAACACCAGACCTCTGCACGACCATTGTGGTCAACACCGCGGCGGCAGCAAGACCCCGCTCCTCCGACGCCTCCGTAAACGCCCGGATAGGTAGTCCACTGCAATCGGACACAGGGTGTGGCGCAGTGCCCCGCACTCGAGAACAAGCACGGCCAGTCGAGGGCACATCCAGTAGAATAGCATCCAGCCGGCCCCCCAGGTCCCGGGCATTATCGCGCAGGGCATCCCGCAAAGCACCCAGAGCGCCCAGGATATCGCTGGTCACCAGCGGCGCCCCCGGAAGAAAGGATGCAGCACTCGACTCCACCCGGGGCTCACAGGCATGTAATGGCCCTGGAAGCCGACCGCCAGCACCCCCCGCGATCAGCCGGTCACCCCGCCGACGCCCTTCATAGCACAACCGGGCCAGAGGCGCAGGAACAGCAGACTCCATTCCGTCACCACACACAGCGCTGATCAATGCCGGCAATTACCTGGACCTTCAAGAGCGGCCCAGGGTCAGTAAATACAAGTGCCGAGTGTGCGACATACAAAATGGCTCCCACCACGGCGTAGGGAGAGATGAAAGAACTGTCCGGGTCTTCCACGGGCTGGGGCGATGATACAATGTATCCCGCGCAGCAGCAATACCTTCCAAGCGTGCAGACTCACGGAACAGAGGAGATCTCTGCAGCGGGAAGCGCTGTGCGGCAACCCCTCTCCGGCCGTCCGACTTCCCCCAGCCTTCGATGGCCGCCGTTGTTGTGATCGGGGCTGGCCGTCCCTCACGTACAAAGACCCGGTCTCACCGCCATTAGGAGCCGGGGAAGAAGCGAGGACATTTCACCACCTCCGTCGCTGGAAGCACGCCGGGGAACACACCATTGGGATCGGAGTCGCCTGCCCGTCCTGAAAACTCGGCTCACATACAGGATAGATTACAGGATAGATTGCAATGCGGGAGGAAAGCGAGAGGGTCGGCGGAGCCGAGGGTTTAAGCGGCCATCATGGTTGCCGGCTAAGCTCCCCCCCAATTATTACAATTTTAATCTTTCAGTAAAATATTTGTAGTTAAAAAAAAAAAAAAATAAATAAACATTGTTATTTTTCCCTATACTTTACCATTGGAAAGTCTCTGCGCCTTTCTCCGAGATCTCCACCTAAGGGGCCGATTACGATGTCATTAGGAAGGGTTCCGAATGGGATTTGGTATTGCAGAATCCGATTCAGAACCATTGTTTCCGAACAATGTATGCAGATTTCCCAACAATTGATTACGATGCCCTGAAACCGTTCGAGCAATCAGAATCAGTTCCGAAAGGCATCCAGACAGCCTGAGTCTTCTATAGCCGGTTCCTACAGCTCTATGGACATGGCTTCTGGATGAGTGATTTCGATGACCAATTCAGAAAACTGTTCAGATTCGGTTTGCCAGAGACAAAACAGCTACTGGAATTGGTCTTGGGAGCCCGTTGAGGGCCACCCTTCATCCGGAGATGTACAACAGTAGCCCGTGGGGGTACCCAAGGGACCCCTCTTCCCAACTATGCACAATGTGTCAGGCACCATTGGGTGCCCGCCAGAGGGTGCACGGTTTTTCCCAAACACCCCTTTTTTCACTGGAAGCCTGTGTTCCCGTTCGGAACACAAGCTTTCATTGAAGTCAATGCGTGTCAGACCGTATGATGTAGTGAAGCATCGTAATCTGTCGTCCGGACCTGCATGACCCGATTCGTTTGGAAACTAGTCCAGTACAGATTCATACTGGACAGTTTCCAAACAACATCGTTATCAGACCTTAAGTATGAAAAGTTACTACTATTAACTTTAAACTCGTAAATTGTCTTAGATGTCTTCAACCCCTGAATGGGGGGCTTGGAGATGAGTATGTTTAAACTTTGGTGTAAATCTACATTCAGAAATTGTGAATTGTAAAAAAGTGAAGACTCAAACCTATCTGCAGTAATATATTTACACATGAGCAAATATACATATTCAAATTTACCTTTATGAATAGGACCCTCTGTGTTTTTACCATAGCACAGGGGAAAATCTTCTGAGATTCTTCTGGATCCTCATTCTCGTCACTGCTCACAACTATGGGCTATGCAAGGAGATTGTGCTATGGGTCTGTTTATGAACATGTGTTTTAACAAATGCACAACAAAATTTATTCCAGTTACCATATGTTGATAAGTACAGGGAGTACATTTACGTGCAATAGTTTATTGTTGAGATTTCGTAAATCATTTACGACAATGCACTCAGATAAAAACACTACATAGCAAAAAAGTGACCATGTATAAACACCATACTGTTATGAAAAAAAGTATTTGAAACATTACTTGTAAACACGAGTCTTGGCATTATTAAAGAGTCCAACACTGATGTTACCAAAGAAAAAGAAATATGTGTGTAAGCAAAACATTTATAAAAGACAGAATGCATGTTTAAGACACTCTTCTATAAGAGCCATAAATCTAACCCACACACCCAATTATTTTTTCTGGACTTCCCTTAAAACAAAAATTGGTTGCATCCTTAAGTGCTCTCATTCCATGCAACCTTAACAATGATTTTATTTTCTTCTGAATGTCAAGCAGCTTAGGACAAATGAAAATAACATGCTCAATTGTTTTCTTTACTCAAGGACCAAAGACGACATAATAACATATGATTTACTGCTTTGTCCCAGGAATCCTCAAATTGGGTTCGTGGAATATAAAGGAGATGAAAACTTAAAAATATTTTTTTCACAGATGGATTTAATGGTTATTTGACTAGTTCTGTCGTAAATGGTTATAAGAGTCTTGTATAGAACAGCTTCTTTTCAGTCCCAAGCATCTCTGCCGATCTGCTTCAAACTGCACTAGACTTATTGCTTGTTTTTTTTGTTTTTTTATGATTCAGCCATTTTATGTTAGCAAGACTGCAGGTAGATTATAGTTTTTCAACATAATTAAAACCTGATAGTTTGAAAAAATGTCACATCTTTTGCTAATAGTGGGTAATTCAGTCTTTATCATACCCTTTACTATATGTTCTTTAGCTGACAAACAATTACAAATATAATGTAATAGATTGATATTTCTCCATTAGTAAATAGACAGAATCCCTAGTTCCAAATGCAGGCTAACATGCGGAGTAGATTGTCTAAGATTGCATAACTTCCTGCCCAATTATACTGGATAGTATCTCATTTTCTTAAAGAGCAAGGGTTCATAATAATAGACCCATAGGTTAGTGAAGAGACAAGTTATAACTTGGTAGCAGTAATAGTTGGATAATGGCACCTCCTCCATTCTTCATAGCAAAACGTTTGAGCACTATTGCAGACTTACTACATTCATTATTCGTCTCCTACATGGCGTATCTTGGCCTGTGTACCAACTTTAATAAATCGTACATAATGTCGTGTGGGAATAAAAAATATAACATTCAGCATATTATGTCTGGGAGCGACGCCCTAAAAAGCACAAGCACTTTTCCTTATCTAGGCCTGATGTTGTCTAACACATGTTTTTGGCAACCCCATGTGGCCCATGGGAGGAACAAACTGGGTAAGGCAATACATTCTATAATTAGCCTACGACAACCTAAACGTGCTGAGGTACTAAACCCGTTATTGCAAATCTACAGAACCCAATGCCTACCTACGGAAACCTATGGTGCAGAGGTTTGGGAGTATTCTAACAGCGCCAGTATACAGATCGAAGAGAACAGATTCTGTAGAAAGGTTCTGGGGGCATCTATCTCAGCACCTACCTATATTTGCCACAGGGAGCTGAATCTTTTTTATGTGGACGACTTCATCAGGTCAAGACCAGCACTATTTTGGTTAAAAATATGGCAGAACCCTGCTGCTTCTTATACCCAAGAAATAATTATGGATTGCCTAAGGTGTGATAGGGTAATTCGCATACCTTGGTTGGGGGCAGTAAAAAGAAGCTTAGCAAGTGTGGGTATGGAGCATTTATTCTCCTCCCATCCGAGCCACTGAACAAGCACAACACAAGCTAGTAAGAGGGGCATTGTATAATTTATATCAGAAAGAGAGAGAAATATCTGAACAACACAAACCTGCTAATATAAGATATATTCCCCTCCTGGCACAGGGTGGCAGTCTTAACAATATACCGCAGGGAAACCTTAGAAAACATTTGGGGAGGTGAAAGAGACGTTTGCTCTTTCGTCTCAGGGATGGAAGCATTAAATATTCCTTATCATTTCCACTGGGCTTCAATAAAAACCTGGAGACTTTGCAATGTTCCTGTAATCTAGGGTGCAAACAAACTTTGGTACATTTCATGTTCTTCTGTGGTTTCTATGCTAGATACACAAAACTTTATTTGATTCCCTACTTTAAAGAGCATGCCGTGGTGGATTTTAATCTCGCATTTAAGGAATTATTACTGTTGAGATGTGATGACGTAATCTTCAGAGTAAGCTGCTTCCTCCAATCAGCGATACGTTCCCAAGCAACTATGAATATGCCCTGATAAATTGAATCACTTGCATATTATTGCGGTTTTGCACAAGAATCTGAATATTTATTCACTGTACTTTTGCACTTTATAGTAGTCCGCACAGTACATTGATGACACTTTGCACATAACCAATTAGTTTATACAATGTTTACATTTATTGAGCGTCAGCCTAGATTATAAAGTGATGTACTTTTATTGATATAATTTGATGGCTCCCACCTATTATAGACTGTTAGGCAACCATCGCACAGATTGATTTTCTATTTTTTACACTGTTTTAACTGTTTATTATGTGGATTGTTGTGATGACTTTGTACTTTTATGGATGTTTTTATATATCCGAATAAAGATCCTTTGACTTGACTTGACATTCATTATTCAATTATATCTCCCAAAACACATCATTTTTGTTTCCTCATAGTTAGTTATTAGGTTGTTTATTTGTTTATAGACTTGGAGAAGTAATACCTGCAGTTCAAAGCCAAATTGAGTTTTAGAAAAGAAAACCAAGTCATCAGCATGAGCAAGAAACCCAATTGTGCAATGGCCAAGGTTTGGACAGAGTCCCGCCTTATTGTTTATGGATATGGGTCTCCAGCAATTTCTGTAATAAGAACTACTAATGTTCAGTGAAAATAATCCTGAGCTACTCATGTCATTGAAAATGTAATTGCGATCACAACAGCCGAGGTTACTTTAGTTGTCACCCTACGTAAGTTTACTAGTAGTTAACACATCCGTTCATCAGGCAGGGTTGCCAGCAGTAATATCAAAAAAAGATTTGCCTCTACATGGGTCATACTTAACAGCCATAGCTGCTACACCCCTTGCACCAGTATTAGACTTAAATATATTTTGGAAATTGAACAATTTTCTCACCACACTTCAGATTAAAAATTGCTGAAAATACACACATTTTCATCTCAAATACATTCTTTTCAATTTTGGTAAACATTAATTCAGCCAAATAAAAGTTTATAATTTGTTATGATGGACTGCACACAGGAGAGCTATTTACAAGTAGCTGGAGAGCTAGAAGTATCTCATGAGCCGCTTGTTGGGGAAGCATGATTTAGAATCACAAACAAATCTGCAATTTATAATGAAAGTGAAAAAGGTGCTATAATGCTTCCTTATTTCATTATTTATGCGGAATGTCAATCCCCAAACATCACTCATTTTGACCTGAACCCAGGTGTCTGAATGTAGCTGAAATATTAAATTCAAGAGAGTGCTGTCAATCTCCCAAAGTTCCAGTTTTGACCAAAGTTTTTGCTATCTACTCTGTCGAATGCATTAGAGTAGTCGATAAAACATACATGGGGGGCCGATTCCGATTTTCGGCCGAAGGGCTCCGAACGATGGGAGGAGCCCTTCCGACCAACTAGGAATGTGCCGGCCGGATTCCTTTCCGACCGAGCCATTCCGATGGGCTCGGTCGGAATGGAAAAATGTTGAAAAAAAATGTAAAATTTCTGTAACTAATATTTCCCATTCTTTTACATTTAGATTATAACTAGACTCAGAGATTTTAAACATTGTGGATTTAATCAATGTGGACTCCTAAACTTCCATTTAATTGTTCTAGCTGTTATATGTTCAATATTCTAGTGATATAATTGTTTAGCATTACTTTCAGCAATTTAAGAATAATAAGTCGGAGGTGATAATCACTTCCACTCCTACACTTGATTGCAAAGTTTTGACATTTGTTAAAATCCTCAATATGCAAAAAGGTATAAACTATTGTGGATTGATTACCAGATAAGTGAAAAGTGTGGCTTGTGGATTTATCCGTTGTAAATCTCCCATTTAATGTTGTTGTTTTCAGCAATACCTGGGTGTTATCAGCAAAAGGCGGTCATACCAAGAATACCTGTCAGGGAGAACATTTTGAATTAGCTAGTTTACGCTGGTAGGGATTTGTAGACTAATGAATTGTAATCTCTTTTTGCGCATTAGGTGCTTCGGCGACCTCCACTACTTCAAGGTAGACGCTTTTGTGACTGAGTGAAGGAAATGCCACCAGCCATATACCATTGGTCACAAGGTACATTAGGCACACACGATGTGCCAACAGTAATACGCTACTTATTACCATTGCTGATAAGGAAGGAAATATATATATATATATATATATTTATATATATATATACACTCCAGTATATCACAAAGTGATGATAGTGTGGCTATATTACAAGAGAGCCCCAGGAGTCCTTTCAAACCAGCATCAAAGTTTGTCCCCCAGATGCCTCACAACGCCATTGATCTTTTCACTGAACAGGTCACGAAAGATCTGATTAGGTTGCGATCCAAAGTAGAGCGTCAGCATTACAACAATATAACAGAGCAACAAAGAATGGCAATCAAAGATCTACAAGAGGACCGCACAATTGTTTGTAAACCCTCGGATAAGGGGGGTAATGTTGTTTTGCTTAATACTGAATATTACTGTAAGGAAGCATTGCAACAGCTCAATGACACATCCAATTATGTACGGATTTCCATGAGTACTCCAGCAGTATTGAAATCTATGGACAGCTTATAACCAAGTGGAAAAACAAAGGTATGTTGGACGATAATGAATACAAATTTCTCAACTGTAAACATCCAGTCATTCTGACTTTTTATCACCTCCCAAAGCTGCACAAGGACAATGTGAACCCTTCTGGGCATTCCATTGAGTCCTCGAAGTGAGCAATAACTGAGAATATGTCCACTTTCATTGATATCTTTCTGTTTAATTTTGTGATTGAACTGACCTCGTATATTCAAGATACGAAAGACTTCCTAAAGAGAATTGAAGGGATTACCCGGGAGTCTGATTTTGTGATGATCACTTTAGACATTTCTAGTTTGTACACTAGTATCCAACATGAGAGAGGTTTGGAAACCATGAGATACTTCTTAAAAGGACGTTTCATAAAATACATGGAGCACAACTGCATGATCTTGGAATTTGTTAAGTAACTCATAACATTTTCCTTTTCCAGGAACAATTGTTCAGACAGACACAGGGCACGGCCATGGGCACCTGCTTCGCCCCCATTTATGCAAATCTCTTCATCGGCTGGTGGGAGAAGCAGGTGACCTGGTCAGATGCCAATCAAGAGTGGACCAATAAACTGTTCAGCTGGAACCGGTATATTGATCATTTATTCATCAAATACAACGGAACAGAAAAATCAGCTAGGCATTACGTCAAGGTTCTGAACGTTAACAATCTCAATTTAAAGTATAGTGGAGATATCAGTAAGACCTCCGTTAACTTTTTGGATTTACAGCTTTTTGTTTCTGATGGGAAATTATGTACAGTTTTACACAGAAAACCTACAGTGGGTAACTCCGTCTTACATTCTAGCAGCTGCCATATGGACAAACTCATACAAAGCATACCATTTGGCGAGCTGCTAAGGATAAAGAGGAATTGTACTAGAGAGTGTGACTTCCAAGCGGCAGCTAATGGGAGTGCAGCGAGATTCCACACGCGAGGTTACTCTACAGAAGTGGTGCTTAGTGCTAGACGTAAGGTAGACACTAAGGACAGAACAGAACTAATATGCGGGATTTCAAGAACTACACAAAGGAAAGAGCAAGCCAAGTTGTCTCAAAGTACAGATTACAGACTGATCACTTATTTTTCCAGTAATCATAATGAGTTGCGGCAAATATTGAGAAAAAATTGGCACCTCTTCAAATCTGATCCAGTTATAGGAGAGGATATAGCCAAATCACCCCAACTGTCATTCAGAAAATCGAGGTCTCTACGAGATCACCTGGTCCAGAGTCACTATTCTTTACGAAAAAGTGACACACGTCTTGGTCCAATAAAAGGTTTTCATCCTTGTAAAAAGTGCAAGGCTTGTAAAAACAGTAAAAAGGTCTTATCGTTTGATGTACCAGGTGTGAGGAAGCCCAAAATAATTGAGAAGTTAATGAATTGCAACACCACCCACATGGTGTACTGTTTGTTATGTCCGTGTAGACTTAGGTACATTGGCAATACTATACATCCAACTAAGATCAGGATCTTTGAACACATGCAAGCAACTTTTAATAAGGATGAAACTTATCCGATCGCTCGCCACTTTGAAAGCCACCACAGTAGTAACAGGGACCTGTTGCGCTACTTCTGTGTAGACCATGTGCCAGGTAACATCCGCAGAGGGAATAGATTATTCAGACTCCGCACACTTGTGTCCCGATACATCATTGATATGCAGGCCAAAATACCTCAGGGACTTAATAGCGGTGAGGAACTAGTTGTGCACCTGTAACCTAACGTAAATATGTGTAAATACTAGTCATACTGAGACACAGGTGTTATATCATGTATGAGTCCATTTTTGTAGATATATGTACAAAATATTTTGGGACTTTTCATTGAAATTCTTTTGTGAGTTGATGCTCCTTAATTACCATTTCGGACCTTAGGGTGTGGCATCTCCCTTAATAATTTTGAGCTCAGAAGTATAACTTTTGTGGTCTGTACAGTTCATGCAATGTGATCAGGAAAGGCGTAATAGTATTGAGTTGATGCTTTATGAGGTAAATATTGAATGTTTAGGCAATGTTTCAGCCAGCACATCCAGGGGTGAATCATGTCGCAATCCTTTTTTTAATTTGCCTATGACAACTTAAGTATGGACTGATGTACAGCTTTGCACATACAAAGCGTTATCATCCCTTATGAACTTTTGTGTAAATATGTATATATGTATATACATGGACATTTATAAGATGTAAATAGCTGTACATACCTGCATAACAATAATGATTTGCGCGTTTAAAGATGGCCGAAATGTATCTTAAGTCCATCCTATTAGTCCTTTGTTTGTTGTTGTTGTACCTCACTGCAAACATCCAATGAACTGTTGTGACATTGATTTAAATACCGCTGTCTCAGGCTGCTGTGTAAAACTGACAAAGGCAGTCGCCGAAATGCGTCTTTTGTGTTGTGACTAACCCCAATAAACTTTGGGTGAACAGTTTCCCGGGAGTGCTGTACTTCTGTACTTGGTAGCTGTGAGATATATATATGTATAGCTGTGAGATATATATATATTCACTGAAAAAACATAGGTTTTAGAGGTGTTATAGTTAGCTGGACATTTCACTCGTACAAAACCATTGAAATTCCTCCGTTATAGTTAGTTGTACTAACTATAACTCGCGCGCGCGCAATCCACTGCTGACGATGTCACATATTACATCATTCATGACATGGTCAGTGACATCACTGATGACATCACTGATGACATCTCAAATGACATCACTGATGACATCATTCAGTGAATGTGGTTTGGTTCGATATTGAAATAAGTATTACATATATAGCAATATGCAGTGAAGACTGAGTGGATGTATAAGTGTCTGTATGGTGGATTTAGTAGCACTGTGATTGACTCTCTAATTGACTAATTTAAAGTGTCTCACTAAATATATGGGATAGTGATTAAACTGTGAATATCTGTATCACTCTATCTCTTGTTGTGTAAACTACTACATAAGTTGGTTACTAGTTATGTGAAAGTCTATATTAGTTATTAATTAGTTAAGTGAGTATTTGTATGGGATGGTGAATATATGAGTGGTTGGGTGTTAGGTGTGTGACTGTCTAAAGGTGTGTAAATATTTGATTTAGTAGGTATATGAGGTTAAGACTGTATGTGGAAACAGTTGTTTGGGTGAGTGAATCTCTTTATGGGTGTGGTGATGAGTAAATATATTTCTCAATGATACATGTCCAACAAAGTAGAAATATAAAAGGCAGTGTATGTGACAGTTGTTGTATATATATATATAAGTATACATAAGACTCAGTGATTGTACGAGTGACTGTATCGAAAACTGTATACTTGTAATAGTGATTTCGTTTCAAAGCTTTATTCGAGGGATAAACTCATAAAAGCACAAACATACATTTGAAAGAATATATCCCATTAAAAAACAATTTTCCTCGATTATACATACTTTTGAAACATTTATACATACATAAAAAATAAAGATAAAAGAAATCTTTCATATACATTACACAGCGATCACCTATACCCTAGTTAAATTACAGTAATAGAGATTGCCCTCCGCCTAATGGACCATGCCCACCCCAAGTACTTTGCTGTTCCTAGAACAATAGACATATCAGTGGTTGTGCAAATAATTCTTAACGCCTCAACACCCCTAGATGTCCCTAGATTTCTACAAAAGGGAACTAACCAAACTCTTCTCGGGGTGGCGTAGGCTTTGCACAGGAATAAAAAGTGACCTATACTTTCCTTAATTGCACCACAAGCCGGGCAGCACGAGGTGGTTGTATTCCTCCACCTACCCGTCAGAGATCTCAAGGGAAGGGCACCTGATCTTAACTGGAAGAAAAGCTTCCTGTCCCCTGGGTTGGTAATGCTATCCCAGTATTGTTCCAATATAGGACACAATTTAATTTCTAGAAAGCGCCCCGCCATTGTGTCTGGTCTCGTGCTATTCCAAAGTCTGCTATCTATCCAATCCCAGTATAAACCTTTAATTATATTTTTACTTAGAAAGGGTTCCCCAGATGGATTATCCCATAGGTGGGAAAGGCCGAGGTCACCTAAAGCATTCCTAAGATTTTTTAACCAAACAATTTTATGGAAGGTGTCGGCTTTAATTATGGCAAGGAACCCCTCAGCATAGTGCCGTATCTCTGGAGTAGTCCAGAGACGTCTCCAGTAGAGAATCGGGCGCAATCGCGCTCGGTCACTAACTGGTCTTCTCCCTAGATCAAGACCGAGCGGGATTAGTGGTGTACTCTGGGGGAGACCCGTGATTCCCCTAAGGAACCTATTCTCTGATATTTGCAAAGTTATAAGCCTGTCAAAGCCCCACAGCTCAGCCCCATATAGGGCAGACCCAATAGCCTTGGCATCATATACTGCCAGGACTGGTTTTATAGGCTTTGATTTTGATTTTTTATGTTCCACCCGGAGAGCCCCCGAAATCTGCGGGTGCCTCAGAACCGCCTTTTCTATGTGTTGGGACCATTTTAGATTGTTTGCTATCTGCACACCAAGATAGGTAAATACAGTAACAACCTCTAGCACATAATTGTTCAGGAGTATTTTAGGCCGGGGTCTACGTTTCGGTGAGAGGGCCATTAACTTGGTCTTACCCACGTTCACTTCCAAGCCATGTTCCCCACAGAAGTGGTCAAAGATGTTTAAAGCTCGCTGTAAGCCGGCCGGTGTTTTAGATAAAATCAAAGTATCATCGGCGAACATCAGGATCGGAACCCTGAGGCCCGCCAACGAAGGTGCATCGACACTGGCATCCAGCATCCGAGCCACAATTCCGTTAATAAATAGGGAAAAAAGCAGGGGGGCCATAGCACACCCCTGTCGTACTCCACGACCAATTGGAAAGTCGGCAGAAGATTCACCGTTCGTACCCCACTGGACTTTAGCAAAGTTACACTCGTGCAACCTCATTATCAGAGTGAGTAACTCTGCCGGAAGGCCTATTTCGCTCAAAACTGCCCAGAGCTTTCTCCTTGGGACCAGGTCGAAGGCAGCCCGCAAGTCGACAAAGGCGACATACAGGCTGCTCTCGCCTAGCACCACCGTCCCCCACTGCAGCAGAGCAAAACGAAACACCTGATCGACTGTGCTGGTAGCCCGCCGGAATCCAGCCTGATACGGGGACAGGGCGTTGTACTCGTCTACCCAATCCATTAGCTTGTTAACCACCATCCTCCCCACCACTTTTTGAATGGTGGCAATCAAACTTATCGGCCTATAGTTGGCTGGAAGGGACCGATCCCCTTTTTTATATATGGGTATAATAGTTGCTCCCTTCCATAATTCTGGGACTGCCGTTCCCTTTGCAATTGCATTTCCTAAAAGGAAAACATACCTAGCCCACCTCGCCTTATCGTTTGTAAAAACATCAGAGGGTATCCCGTCTAAACCCGGAGCCCTTCCCCCTTTAGCAGCACAGATTGCAGCTTCAGTTTCTTTGGGGGAAAATAAATTTCCAGTGGGGAATACAGCTGAAATTACCTCCACATCATTAAACTCAGTATTCTCTGCGTATTGGGGTTTGAAGTACTCCACCCAGGCACCCTCTGCGACATTATTGTCGGGTTTATTTGGGGATCCACCTCTGCCCCACTTGACAATATTCCAGAATAACCTGGAATCCTTAGCACCCGAGGCCTCCTTTAGGTCTGCCCAATACTTTTCATCCCATGTTTTTTTTGCTAGTAATACACAAGCCTTGTAGTGCTTCCTAGCCTCACCGATCGCTGCTTTATCCCTGTTCCTAATTGCTCTTCCCAAGCTTACCCTGGCTGCCCTGCACTGGCGATTAAACCACCTATCTGGTTTAGGTGGTTTTTTACTATTTGCATTATTAGACCTCAAAAAATGCGGTTTTAAAAGAGAGAAGAGTTTATTGTGTATATCCGTTATTTCTCTTGAGCCTGGGATTACGGAATTTACAGCCTCGATAGCAGCAATTGCAGTATCCACCTCCGAACTTATGAAAACCATGGACTCTGCGTTTGCCAGTACACTCGGCCAATTAAGTCTGCGCATGTCATTAGCCATTATAGGCAATGGACCATCACTTATTTGAGTGTTCCCTGGTATGACCAATCATGAGTCACGCAGAGGGGATTATGGTCACTTTCCAATCTAAACTCAATTTTCATGTCGCATACCGACTGCCACAGATTAAGGCTGCATAGAACATAGTCTATCCGACTTTGGTTGTGACCATTGTCGAATGTACATGCACCTTCCATATCGCCCTTCGTCCTCCCATTTAAGGCTCTCAACCCATGTTCCAAGCAGATGGCGTTCAGTTGTAATATATCTTTCGTCCACCGCTTAACAGGAGCCAGATGTAAAGTTGGTACACCCCATTGAGTATCCTCTTCTTGTCCTAAGGGATCCTCCGAACTATCCAATGGTTCGAAAGTCCTATTTAGGTCACCAGCTAATACAATTTTATTACCCAGGGACTGTGACTCCAAGAATGTGGCCAGGGCCTCGAGGATGGGTGAACTCCCAGTGGTGCTTCCCCTAGCATAGATATTATATATATATCTATCCCTCCCCCTTTTCAGAGGTTATTCTTAGCATTTGGATGTCTTTGCAGCTCAAATCCACCACTTTAATTTTTATCTGAAGACTTTGTCTTACCCAAATAGTTAGACCTCCCATCGGTCGTCCCCTAGAGCCTCTACTGGCCGGAATTGAAAAATTTAAGTATCCAGGAAGAAATATAGGGTCGCAAGCCCATGTCTCCTGGAATAAACAAACTTCAAATTCGTTAATAAAATCTATCCAGTGTGGGGAAGTCAGCTTGCTACTCAGCCCTGCGATGTTCCACGAGAGAAACGTCCACAAACTGGGACCGCCCTTGGGTACTACTCCTAAACAGGGCACCCCACAGTTGTTTACTGAAAAACCATCATGCCCCTCCCTCCCTCGGGTAGTATCCTCTGTGTTGTAGTCAGCCTCCTGAATACCAACAGTACTTAATATGATTGCCTCGTTTTCGGCGACCCCAGAAATTGGGATACACTCCCCACAAGTATCCTCCATAATCACAGTCCCCCAACCAGTTCTTAATTCGTTAGTTTCCACATTTTTAAACAAAACAGTTGGCACAAGCTTCTCACATGTATCCCAGTGGGTCATACCTTCCCTATTATTCAGGCAATAATCAAAATGTTGTCAATGGACCTGTCCTAGATCTTGCATTACATTGGGATGATTATACATTGGTCCATTGTAGAAGTTGCTCCGTTGTGATGGTACAGGGAAAGCATCAAAACCAAGGGAAGGGAAATTATTACGGTAACCCAATTCATTGATCCTACCAACTTGGACACCTGTTGGTCTTGGATAAAAAATGTGAGATCAACCACACCAATCCCACCACTGCTTGTGCACCAATTTTGTTTCGTAATTATACGTGCCACCCTAGGATCTTGGAAATTAACAACTATACACTCCCCCCCAAGCTCTTCGGAGTACAACCTATCCAATCTGTCCTTCTCACTCCAATAATCAATCCATCTACTTCCCCAGGCAGTGGTCTATTTGCCTTCAACCAATGCATTACCTTGTTTTTTAACATCTGGAAAGATTCTCTTTGGCCGGCCAACAAAGGAGGTACATTGGTGAGGACAACCACAAAAGGATAGGAATCTGGGGTAAGATCCATTGGAGGTATCCTACGGGGTACCTTCAATGGAAGGATGTTGGGCAGGCCAATGGCAGAAGCAGCAGGACAGGATGTTGGAATACCGGGTAGTGGTCGGGAACTATTCGATGTCATGTTGTTACTTTTGGATATATATTTGTTACCCTTAGCAGAAATGCCAAGAGAGGGCTTTAAACTGCTTGTTGGTGGTTGGGAGCCATTAGGTATAGGGTTGCCACTTTTAGAACTCTCTTTATTGCCCTTCGTCACAATATCAGGCAGCTTGGATTGTTTGGTGGCACTAGTACCTGGGCGGTCCGACAAATCTAAGTTGGTCTTGGAGATTTGTCCCTTCGGCTGGGATTTACTTGAGGTGCTAACTATGAGGGGAGGAGGCACAGTAATGGACGCGCCATGTGCCTGGCCATTTGGTTTCGGAGTACTAGTGCTATCCCCCATCCTAGGGTGGGACTTGATCAGGGCTTTGGTGGAAAAAAAGTTATCTAAAGTAGCCTGCTCAAAATGGTCTAACCGATCGACTAATTTTTTAACTCGCTCCTCGATAGGAATCAAGAGAGCCCTCATCAGCTTCTCCAACTCGAGAAGCAGGGCTGGAACAGAAGATAATGTCTCAGCTGGTCCCATCGCTAGATGGTTGTCAGCGTTAGATACAGGACTAGCCGGAACAGCTCCCTCCTTATTAATCTCGACCCCAACAGAGGCAGCCCCAGTGGGTTTGGAAGAAGGGCGCAAAGATATTCCAACCTTCCTTATTTTTATCGGATGTTTGGGAAGATTGCACTTCTTCGTGGCAACACTTCTTTTCCTTTTAGTACTTGGTTTTATTTTATCTACGTAAGTTGTCATACTTGGTTCGACAGTGGTCACCAGTCCTGTAGATAAGCCGGTTGGTAATAAGGGCAAGGTGCAAGACAAGATGGGCACATTAAGATCCACAGACAAGCCAGCCAACAGCTCTGATGAGGGGGGAAAAGCATAAGGCGTTTCCAGTACAACTGGCAGGGTTAAAGATGACAGGGGAGGAACCAATGCTAGTGCCGGGAAACCCTGGGGTGGCCGTTTCTCCAAGGGAATTTTTAAAAGTTCAATAGATAACCCGCTCTCGGCACGCCTCTCCGCCAAGGCGATTTCTTTATCAATATCTTGGGTTACCCGACTAAAGTATTTGTCTAGGGGGCCCGAAATAGCTAAACCCACTTCAGGCTGAGTAGGGATCTGGGCAGTGGTATTTGAAGGAGAAGACATACTTTGTAACCAACAGCCAATAAACACAAATATATGGGCTCTCAAACAGAGGTCGTCAAAAGCACAATATCAGAGGGTGGGCCCCGCCCAGCCTCCTTCGGCCTCTGACGGCCGCAGACGGCCCCGCCCTTGTCCCCGGCTTCTCCCGGTCGCTCCCGCGGGCTCCCGCGCAGCGGAACTAGATGGTTGTAATTATATGATGAGTGTGAGAGGGGAGGAGCATGCAGGGAGAGCAGCCCAGGTGGTGTCAATTGGGTCTGGCAGGCGCTCCTGGGACTTGGAGTCCTGCGCCTGCAACTCGCTCGCAGCCCTGCACAATACAAGCACCCACAGTCACAGCCTCAGGCGAGGGGCGACGAACTCCAGAAATAGGCTTCGCTGGTGATGATGAAGATCAAAGCCCCCACACGAAGCGGGACCTGCGAAGCGGGTTCTGCGAGCAGTAGCAGTAAGAACAGGGAGAGTTTCAGCAACACTGAATGCCAGCGTGAGCACTAAAAAAAGCGTCCCAACAAAGATCCAGGGACAAAGGTTTTTGAAATGCGATGGTGGGGAGGAGCATGCAGGGAGAGCGGCCCAGGTGGTGTCAATTGGGTCTGGCAGGCGCTCCTGGGACTTGGAGTCCTGCGCCCGCAACTCGCTCGCAGCCCTGCACAATACAAGCACCCACAGTCACAGCCTCAGGCGAGGGGCGATGAACTCCACAAATAGGCTTCGCTGGTGATGATGAAGATCAAAGCCCCCACACGAAGCGGGACCCGCGAAGCGGGTTCCGCGAGCAGTAGCGGGAAGAACAGGGAGAGTTTCAGCAACACTGAATCCCAGCGTGAGCACTAAAAAAAGCGTCCCAACAAAGATCCAGGGACAAAGGTTTTTGAAATGCGATGGTGGGGAGGAGCATGCAGGTAGAGCGGCCCAGGTGGTGTCAATTGGGTCTGGCAGGCGCTCCTGGGACTTGGAGTCCTGCGTCCGCAACTCGCACGCAGCCCTGCACAATACAAGCACCCACAGTCACAGCCTCAGGCGAGGGGCGACGAACTCCACAAATAGGCTTCGCTGGTGATGATGAAGATCAAAGCCCCCACACGAAGCGGGACCCACGAAGCGGTTCCGCGAGCAGTAGCGGTAAGAACAGGGAGAGTTTCAGCAACACTGAATCCCAGTGTGAGCACTAAAAAAAGCGTCCCAACAAAGATCCAGGGACAAAGGTTTTTGAAATGCGATGGTGGGGAGGAGCATGCAGGGAGAGCGGCCCAGGTGGTGTTAATTGGGTCTGGCAGGCGCTCCTGGGACTTGGAGTCCTGCGCCCGCAACTCGCTCGCAGCCCTGCACAATACAAGCACCCACAGTCACAGCCTCAGGCGAGGGGCGACGAACTCCACAAATAGGCTTCGCTGGTGATGATGAAGATCAAAGCCCCCACACGAAGCGGGACCCGCGAAGCGAGTTCCGCGAGCAGTAGCGGTAAGAACATGGAGAGTTTCAGCAACACTGAATCCCAGCGTGAGCACTAAAAAAAGCGTCCCAACAAAGATCCAGGGACAAAGGTTTTTGAAATGCGATGGTGGGGAGGAGCATGCAGGGAGAGCGGCCCAGGTGGTGTCAATTGGGTCTGGCAGGCGCTCCTGGGACTTAGAGTCCTGCGCCCGCAACTCGCTCGCAGCCCTGCACAATACAAGCACCCACAGTCACAGCCTCAGGCGAGGGGCGACAAACTCCACAAATAGGCTTCGCTGGTGATGATGAAGATCAAAGCCCCCACACGAAGCGGGACCCACGAAGCGGTTCCGCGAGCAGTAGCGGTAAGAACAGGGAGAGTTTCAGCAACACTGAATCCCAGTGTGAGCACTAAAAAAAGCGTCCCAACAAAGATCCAGGGACAAAGGTTTTTGAAATGCGATGGTGGGGAGGAGCATGCAGGGAGAGCGGCCCAGGTGGTGTTAATTGGGTCTGGCAGGCGCTCCTGGGACTTGGAGTCCTGCGCCCGCAACTCGCAGTCACAGCCTCAGGCGAGGGGCGACAAACTCCACAAATAGGCTTCGCTGGTGATGATGAAGATCAAAGCCCCCACACGAAGCGGGATCCGCGAAGCGGGTTCCGCGAGCAGTAGCGGTAAGAACAGGGAGAGTTTCAGCAACACTGAATCCCAGCGTGAGCACTAAAAAAAGCGATTTCACACACTAAGTATGAATTACTATCTATATGAATAAATAAAGTGGTGTTTCTATAAGTGTGTAGCTTACTAAATGTAAGTAGGATCAATTGGTTGCATAAGTAGGCAGGATGACTGCATAAGTGAATAGGATGTGTGCTGGTGTGTAATGTCGATGTAGGTGTATAAGTATATTTAATAGTGTTCTATTGATCTTTGTTAGCATCTATGAGTGAATATATAGGTAAGTGTTTAGATCTGTGTGTAGATGTAGGAATCACTGAGTGTGTTTTTAGAATTTGTATTGGTGTGTCAATGGTTTCAAATATGGTACTCCATATTTTATAATGTGTTGAAAGGTTATACTAGTGTATAATGGGATGTATCAGATTGTCACGTGGATGATGTCATCAGTGATGTCATTTGAGATGTCATCAGTGATGTCATCAGCGATGTCATTTGAGATGTCATAAGCGATGTCATCAGTGATGTCACTGACCATGTCATAAACAATGTAATATGTGAAATCATCAGCAATGGATTGCAGGTGCGCGAGTTATAGTTAGTACAACTAACTATAAAGGAGGAATTTCAATGGTTTTGTAAGAGTGAAATATCCAGCTAACTATAACATCAATAAGTTTTTTAAATGCTAATTCCTAACTATAACATGTCTGAAACCTATGTTTTTTTCAGTGAATTTCAAAGGTTTTGTAAATGACAATTTTTAAATGTATTAATTGCTATATTTATTTTTTTGATACTGATTTGAGTAAATTGGAATTCGTAGTTTGGCTGATTTTAGAGGTATATTTGTAAGTTTAAAAAATCGACACTTAGAAACTTCTTCAGCAAAAAGCAGGCAATGATATCCTAAGGAAGGAAATTCAAGTTACTTGTAAGTACGGTTAGAATGACTTTTCAGGATTAGTACTGAGCTCAAAGATGCAGCACTAAAGTCTCTCCTGATAACTGGTGAAAAAATTAGAATTCGTAGTTCGGCTGATTTTAGAACAATATTTTAAAGTTGCAAAACTCCACACTTAGGAAATGTTCAAGTGAAACCAGTCAATGTTAGCCCATGGAAGGAAATTCAAGTTATTGGTAAGTATGGTTAGAATTACTTTTCAGGATCAGTACTGGGCTCAAAGATGCAGGACTGAGGTCTCTCCTGATAACAGGTGAGTAAATCGGAATTCGTAGTTCAGCTGATTTTAGAGGAATATTTGTAAGTTTAAAAAATTGACACTTAGAAACTTTTTTAGCAAAAAGCAGGCAATGATATCCTATGGAAGGAAATTCAAGTTACTGGTAGTACGGTTAGAATTACTTTTCAGGATTAGTACTGGGCTCAATAATGCAGCACTGAGGTCTCTCCTGATAACAGGTGAGTAAATCGGAATTCATAGTGCGGCTGATTTTACTTTGGTCCAGTATATATAGAGCCACTTGCCTACACCATCCCCTCCCTTCACCACTGTGCAAACACGCCTTGTGGCGAGTTTTAAGTTGGGGAAATAATTCCCCTTCAATCCTGAGGGTCGCTAGGGTCCAACTAGTCCACTAGGTACATCCAGTAACGCCACAGAGCTGCGTAGCAGAGAGATGTAAAAAGGGGCACGGCCTGCACCACCTCTCTGCAACGCAGCACAGTGGCGCTTCCTGGAAGCACCTGGTGGGCTACTTGGCCCCCAGGTTCCCTCAGGATTGAAGGGGAATTTTTGAAGGGCATGTTTGCACACATCACCTCAGGCCCCGTCCCCTCCATTCACCACTGTGTAAACACGCCCTGTAGTCGTTCTAAGTTGAGAGATTAAGTCCCCTTGAATCCTAAGGGTCCCTCGGGTTACACTAGCCCAGTAGGTACCTCCAATAAGCACCTCAGAGCTGCGTTGTAGAGAGGTGTAAAAAGGGGCATGGCCTCTGAACACCTGTCTGCAATGCAGCTCCCTGGCGCATACTGGAGATACCTGTTGGGCTATTTTGCCCTCAGGAACCCTCAGTATTAAAAGAGAATTAATTCCCCAACTTAAAACGCATCACGGGCTCGTTTGCAGAGTGGTGAAGGAAGGGAGCGTGGCCTGAGGTGACTTGTCTGCAAACACGCCCTGTGGTGCGTTTTAAGTTAGAGAATGAACTCCTCCTCAATCCTGTGGCTCTCTGGGGCCCTCAGGATTGACAAGAAATGAATTCTCCAACTTAAACCACACCACAGGGTGTGTTTGCTCACATGTGAATTTAGGCCCTGCCCCCTCCCTTCACCACTGTGCAAACACACCCCATGGCACGTTTTAAGTTGGGGATTAACTCCCCTTGAATACTGATGCTCCCTGGGGTGCAACTAGCCCACCGGCTACCTCCAGTAAGCACCACAGAGCTGCATTGCAGAGAGGTGTAAAAAGGGGGGTGGCCTCAGAGTACCTCTCTGCAACGCAGCCCCCTGGCGCATTCTGGAGGTTCCTGGTGGGGGCCCCCAGTATTCAATGGGAATTCATTCCCCCTCTGCAAACGCGCCAGGGGGCACGTTTGCAGAGTGATGAAAGGAGAGGGTGTGGCCTCCGGCGTTTTGCGGTCTTTTTTTAATTAATTTTTTTAAGAAAGGTGGCTGAGTAGCCCCCAGCCCCCCTTCTTTTTCTATTTTTTTGGCCCTGGGACCCCTTTTTTTTATTAAAAAAATGTGGAAGGGGGCCAAGTGGCCCCCCTCCCGAGGCCCTAATTGGTCCCAGGGACCCCATCCCCCAGGGCATGCATTTTGCCTTTTTTTATTAAAACTGTTGTGGCCAAGGGCCACGCAGCCCTCCCTCCTAGGCCACTTATGGCCCCGGGGACCCCATCCCCCAGGGCCGGCCTTTCTGGTTTTTTTTTTTTAATCTTTTGGGGAGGGGGGCCGCGTGGCCCCCTCCCGGGCCACTTGTAGTCCCGGGGACTCCTCCCTCTCCATTGGGGACAGTGGGGGGGTCCCCAACCCCCCACGGTCCCAGCCGGCTCCCTGCGTCCTGCGGGAGCCGGCATTGCTTTTCCACATGGGGAGCGGCTAACATGCTGCTCCCCATGTGGAACAGCAATCTGCTTTGCTTCATTGAAGCGAGAGCAGGTTTCCCTGCTCTCACTTCAATGAAGCAAAGCAGTTTACAATGACAGGTTGGGAGCCACGAGGCTCCCGCCCTGTCATTGCAAAATACATGGTCCCGGGGATGGGCAACCCGGGAAACTGCAGGAGCTGGCCCAGGGGGGGTGGTGGTCCCCAGGGCCATGACAAGGCTCCAGGAGGGGGGCCGCGCGGCCCCTCTCCCATATTTTACAAAGGTGGTCCCCGGGTCTGGGGGTCCATCACAGACCCCCCAATTTGAATCTTTAGTGCCCCGGGGAGTTGGCGCTCCCCGGGGCGTGTGGGGTGCTTGAGCCCCCCCAAACAGGGTATTTATTCATAAAAAAAGCCCTGGGGGTGGTGGTCCCCGGGGATGCTGGGGGGGCTGTGTGTCCCAGCAATGTCAATTAGGTCGAGCCCAGGGGGTGGCAGTCCCCAAGGCTCAGGGGGGCCTTAAAGGCCCCCCACCATTAAACTATTAAGACCCAGGGGTGGCGGTCCCCGGGGCTGCAGAGGGCTGTATGACCCCAGCAATTATTCATACTTTGCCCCTGGGGTGGCAGTCCCCGGGGCAGTGTGGGAGGGATTGGTCCCCCCCACACTTTATTTTCAACATACCCCCGGGACTTGCCCCCCCCGGGGGCTAATTAGCATCGAAGCATTAATCGGCAGGATCCGCGCACCCTGCGCGGATTTTGCTGATTATTTCCAAACAATATATATTTTTGGGCCTTGGGGGTCCTTTTGGGACCCCTTGAGCAGGTCTTAGGTTTCAGGCCTAGTGCCTCAGTTCTACCGAGGCACAAGATGGCTGCCATCACTTCCTGGTTTGGAGTGTTGGCAGCCAAGTAGCATACAGCTCGTGCTCAGCAGGGTGCGTGGATCCTGCGCGGCCATAGATATATATATGTGATATTAATTTTGATTTTCTCAGGAAATACTGAACGGATGTACTCCATTTAAGCAAAAGGCATAACTCTGAACCAAGGGCTACCTCTTTGCCAAATTTGGTGGGATTCCGTTCAGCAGTTCGGTCTGTAGCTGCGATTAAAGGTTCCTATGGGAAATTGCATGGGGAAAACACATTTTGGGACCATCTTTTTTCTCAGCCTCCGCTTGATGAATCACTCTGAGACTTTTAGGACTTTTAGGATAGGAGCGGACCGAAGAGCCCCACCAGTTTTAAAAATTTCACGAAGATTCTTCAACCGGCGCCAAAGTTATTCCAAATAGAATGTTGTGGATTTCCTGTGGAAAATAGGTCCTAACTATAACTACCTACTGTAATATATATATTACTATATTATACTACTTGAAAACTTTGAAGAAATATATATATATATATATATATATATATATATATATATATATATATATTGATATATATATATATATATATATATATATATATATATATGAGAATCCGGAAACGTCCCGACTGCCTGTAGTAAGCAAAGACGAAGAGTAGACCCAGTTTCTTGTGCCAATCGTGAAATTTCTTTATTTATCGACTAGCCAGTCCGCCATGACGCGTTTCGACCCTCAGTCAGGTCTTGATCACAATATATACATATATTTCTTCAAAGTTTTCAAGTAACATGGGCTCTCGGTTTCTCATAAAGCAAAATGTATTCAAATAAGGGGTAACGCATTTCAGAAGCGAACTTCCTTGTTCACACCAGTGGATTGCGGGCGCGAGAGTTACAGTTAGTACAACTAACTATAACTGAGGAATTTCAATGCTTTTGTATGAGTGAAATGTCCAGCTAAGTATAACACTCCTGAAACCTATGGTTTTTTCAGTGAATTTCTATGTTTTTTTAAATGCTAATCCCTAACTATAACAAGCCTCAAACCCATGTTTTTTTCAGTGAATTTCAAAGGTTTTTAAAATGATAATATATTTCTTGTTCTATTTTTTTATATTATTTAAGTCATTTTTATATATATATTTTTTAATATTCTTTTAAATATACTTATATTTTTCTTTTTTGTTTGACAGTCGTGCACCCAAAGTGCACCTTTCTCGTTTACTGCGCGGAACATATCCACCATTTTAGGATTGATGTATACGGTCCGCATACGGTGTGCGACGACTATGACTTTCCGGACGCGGACGCTATGCGACTAGTACACAACTTGTGGAGCATACACGAGATGTACGTATTACGCGATGTAACGGTCGCGCGGTTGTGCGTGACGTCATATGCGGGGGACGGGGTGAGTGCGGGACCCCCGTGGAATTTTTTAATGTTCAAAAACGTATATATATTTATTTAATATTGTAGAAGCTGAAAAAATAATAATAATAAGGAATAATACAAATAACACAAGTCTCTGTCAGCACATAAGATAGCAAGGTTTATTGGAGACCCACAAACAGCAAATTAACGTGCAGCATGGAAACATCAGCAAAGCCACTGAATGTCCAAAGATGTGACATTGGTGACAACTTTTATAGGCCATGACCACAAAGGATGTATCATCATAATATACGTAGCACAAATTAAGCATAGTTCATTTGCCCAATTAACAAGAGTTTGAGTATTCGTATACCATGTACGGTCCGAACTATACTGTTGCTAACCACGTGGCCCCAAGTGGGCAGCTTCTGGGACTTTCCACTCTAACATAAGATATAAGTTTGGTGCTTTTCCAGTTAATAATTGCAACATAATAGTATTGACCAGAAACATATTTTGAAATGGGATATGCTGAAATGTACGTGTACATGCCTAAGCAAGCATCTTCCCTTGTGCCACGTATCTTGTCTTCTTGCAAGCCTTGCATTACTGAAGCTATTTCTCTGAAGCTAGAAAAGGTGCAGGCATCCTGTGCAATGTTTATTATGTCAACTTAACAGGGCCTAGAAGCTTTACTGCATTTGGTATCATAAAACAAATGGCTTCTTCATTGAGCCATCTGATACCAAATCACTATCTCCTTGTTGAGTCAGCTAGATCCTCAATCACTCTTGCTAGCTGATGTATTCTTCGTCTGGTATATATAACCCTTGCACCAGGGACCATCAACCCAAGGCCTGTCATTACATCGTTTGCCCATTCTGGTGTCCTCCTAATTCTCCTTAGCCGTGGGCCTTGGCGTGCGATCTGTACTATGTCGGAAAAATGTGTCATTTGTGGTATGATGGAGGCAAGATAACAGCTGCCATACCATCCTAGTGGCAGGTAGAAGTATGCCCACTGGCCGCACATAAAGAATAGTCCCTTGTATCCTACTAGTGCGGGCGAGGATCTCTGGTTATTGTTCCTAATCTGTGATATCCTTGTGGTGTGTGTGCAGTTACTCTCGCCCACGAAAATTTGTTCCACGTTCTCTTCCTCCTTAATTCCCTTTATTTTGTTTACCCTGTCTTCACAATCTAACAATCTCTTGTTCCCTTGTGGCATTTCTGCTATAGTGCATGCAAATGAGAGGCAATCTTTCCATGCATCTTTCTGCATCAACTGTTGTATTGAGCAGCTTTTTCCCACCTGTGGCAACTAGGTATTCTTTTTTTCGGTACCACCTAGTTATTCTGAATACAGGAAGGGGCAGAAGGAAGTTGTGCTACTTTGATTCTTGATATCTTTAATTCTCCTCCCTTCTTTGTCCCCAAGTTGTTCCACCCTGCTCTTCCTTTCCATCCTTCATTTCAAGAAGTCTAATATTTCCTTATCCGTCTTGCTGGTTGCATATTCATACATGGCCTTCTCTTTCTCCCAGGTACTTCCCCACCCTGCTTAGTTGTAAATCTGCTACTCTCTGGTGGTGCAACTGCCAGTGACATGTTATGCTAATTGAAGAGCAAATCACGCATTAATATGCATCCTACATATTCGGGAACCAGCAGCACATTGTTGCTCATGCTGTTCTCTGTGTCTGTTGGCAAGTGTGTACAAACATAACATCCAGATATGTTCATTATGCGTACATACATTTTTAGCATTTCAACATACTTCTTTCCGGTATATTCATCCCTCAATTCCCTTTCACCTCCTCCTTTAATGTCAACCTTCCCCAAAGTGTCTTCATTTTCAAAATCTATTAGTCCTTCATCATTAGTTACATTTTGATCCCCACCATCCCCCTGCCGGCCATTGATGAACGGTATTTCAATGTCTATTGCAAATATTATTAACAGCGCAGTCACTATTATCCCTGGGACTGGTGTCGATATGGCTCCTACTACTGATGGCCATCTTCTCTCTGTTTTTTTTCTGTTCTTGGCATTGTTCCTTATTTTCTCTTGTTCAGTTAATGTCCTGGATAAGACCAGATCCCATGTCTTCTATTGCATAGATCACGCAGTTCAAAATGTCAAGGTGTACGTCTGTAATCTCTTGTGCTGTTGTTGGAAGTCCAAAAGTGGGAAATGAAATGTCTTGCAAGATCAGGTCACTCAACCCACCCAATAGTGGAGGATTTGGCACAGTAAGTTCCAGCACATCATTTAGGTATATTCCAGGACACAACAGCCTTATATGAATTATTAGTTGTGACTCTTCTACTCTCACCTGTATAGACCTAAGCCTTCCGGATCTGTTTGCTGGCATTTGTCGTAAATGTGTTCTACTTAGGTGTTGGCATTTCCTTAACCAAGCATTCAATTCAGTTCTTTTATGTTTCAAAGTCTTGTATTTGATATATAACTAGCGGGCTCTGCACCTCCTAGGGGACTACTGGTGCAGACACCAGTGAACCATTTAGAAGAAAACGTTGGTGTCTTGATTATGTACTGTCAGAGCGTACTAGCACATGACAGTTGGCACTCCCTTGGAAACAGCTGGTACAGTGGTATTTGAGGTGTTGATACCCAGAGGCCTGGACCTGGACTAGTTGTGCTTAGTAGGTGACTGCCTTTGGTATCTTCTGGCTTTTGTTGGAGGCCTAGCCTGCCCCGAGCAGGTATCTGCCTCTTACATCGCGTGGGTCTGGCCCTGCATGGTGGATCGGAGGTTGTACGTTCGTGGTGCTTCAGATGTCGCTGAAGGTGCTGATGGAGCTGGCTCTCTGCTGTCTGGTCCTTCTGCTTTCTTGGCGTGGGAGCTGTGGATGCAGGATGTCAGCCCTTGGCCCTTGACTGCTGTTGCTGTGCTGAGAATCACCAGGTGCGGTCCCTTCCACCTTGGCTGGAGGCAGTGCCGTCGGGTGTGGGCCTTTACCCATATCCAGTCACCAGGCTGCAGGTCATGTGGCGGTGGAGTTGTTGCTTCTGGAAGAGCCTGCAAGACCTGGCGATGAAGTCTCTGTTAATTTCTTGCAAAAACATAAAAGCAGGTTCTCTGTTATTGATAGTGGAGCTTGTGGACATATGGCCTACAATGTTCATAGGGTGGCCAAATACTGTTTCGGGGGGGCTGAGCTTTGTTACCCCATCTGGTGTTCTTCTCATTTGCCAGCAGGGCTAGTGGTAGTTCAGTTGATGCACACATTTTTCCAATCTTATTCTTCAACACCCCATTCTTCCTCTCCACCACACCCGCTGTTATTTCTGTGTGACCCCGAGCCCCTTTCATAGTTCCCTATCACATGGGAGATGAACGCAGGGTCTTTATCTGAGCTCAGGAGGGATGGACTCCCAAATTGTTGAATGAGTTCTTTTAGAAGGCATTTTGGCCCCAGTCTCTGCATCACAGTTCTTGGTGGGATACTCTTCTGTCCACTTGCTGAACATGAATACTATTACCAAAACATATTTGTACTTGTGAGTGGGGGCCATGTCTATGAAGTCCATCTGGAGACTTTCAAATAGTCCATGGGGAAGTGGGAAATGACCAAGTGCAGTTGGTGTGCCTTCTCTAATATTGTATTGTGCGCAAACAGTGCATTGTCTGCAAAGTCTTTCTGTTATTTGGCGGAACTTGGAGTTGTACCAATATTGGGAAAAAAGTCTGATAATGCCATCTCGGCCAACATGTGAGGGACTGTGAAAAAGGTGTGTGATGGAAGGAAGCATTGCTGAAGCAGGTATATCTTCCCATTGGGCCTTGTCCATAACCCCTCCTTGTTTGCACACATCCTCCTTTGACCCATTCCTCTTTTTCATCCTCTCTACCTTTTCCTCTGCTATTTATTGGGTCAGAGTGTAATGAGTCACTGTTATCTTAGTGTTCTACTCGCTGCTTGTTATTTGTACCATTTCTAACTGGCAGGCTGTCAGTGCTACTCACTTTTCTTCCCCATCAATGAATGAGTTGCCCTACGATACACACTCCTTTGATGATGTGTGTGTTGCACATTTTATTATAGCCACTTTGAATAGCCTTAGTAATGCTTGGAGGAGGTCACTTATCAACTGTGCATGTTGTATTTGTTGGCCTAAGGATGTGAGGAATCCTCTCATGGAGAGTGACAACACTTTAATAAACACAGAAGGTCATTGTTAATGCCAGACCTAATTAGGTGCCCAGTTATGAAATAAAGTGCACCCACGTTATTTCATTACGAGTAGATATACAACTGTTGTAAATTCACAAGACTTTACCGAAGTAGGCCAAGAAATAGTCCTCCTAGAACATATTTGTGACTGCATTTAAGCATGAGCAAATATGCAGGGGTAGTTCTGCTCATGCGAAAATCTACACCTCCACTTTTAACCAACCTTGGAAGAAGTATTATGTCTGCCACTTTCAGGAGTAAAATGCAACCTGTCTCTGCATGGGAGCATTTTCCAGAGAAGAGCTGGTGATAACCCTTAAAACATGCAAGTTAGTAGATTTGCACATACTCCAAAGGCATTTCAGCCCTGTTTCTTTTTTCTTACCATTAACTTCAGCCCCTGTATGTAGATCTGTGGAACGTGGCAGCATAAGGTAATAGTTAGTATTTAAACCCTACTATGGAAGGAGCCCTGGTATAATCAGAAATGCTATTTTAGACATCTTATATAATGATATTGCTGCCATAATTTGTCGCCGCATTACATGGCACAAAAGGGACAAGTGGTTTTTTTTTCAGGACACCTATTCACAAACACCCCTCAAGACTGCACCTGTATATTAAAAGACATATTAAATGTGTGCACATTGTATCCTAGAAACATCATAATACGAAGCACAGTTATTCAATGCACACTATTCATCTGTATTTGCATATACTCATTACTAAAGATCAATTAATAAACATAGTATTACAACTCTGTGTCCAATACTTTGTAGCCCCTGGTGAATACACTGCTTTAAAAAGCATTTTAGCATACTCACCTTACAATATAATTGGTTATATTTCTATGAATAACCTAGAAATGAAAACATTAATATTCATTCTTTTAGATGTATACATAAAATAGAACTTCTCCTTGCGCCATTCAATTAAGTACAACCCTTATACTCTTGCCCCCTTCCAGTACTTTTTAAGCCGTGCCCACTATTTAAGAATTGTGCAGTGAGCCTGTGTTTGTTGCTGAAGCATGAACCAGAATTAGAGCTATATCTCCATCGTAGAAAGGTGTGCCTCTTAAATCACGCTGAACATTTGCATAATTATCTTCAGCTAGCACATATGCATTACTCTTTACCAAACACCCCCTGTCCATTACCCATTGCGAGGTGGGAAATCAGTGAGAATCCGTAGTGGTGCAATGTGTGGGCCAAATTGTCAGAATTATAGAACATATTTGCACCAGTGGAGCTTTCTAATCAGATATGAGAGGGTGAAAACCTTTAGCATTACACTCTGTAGAGAATTAAGGAAAGAACCTAAAAAGTATATTATCTTCAAAAGCAAAAGAAGAATCAAAACATTGTGCTTTTGTGGATGGCCAACCTGACCTAACCTGACCAAATTGTGTGATCTTGGGCCTTTAATCCTGGGCATTTAATCCCCCCCCCCTCAATATGTTCAAATGCATACTTTAAAGACTAGTACTTGAAATAGGGACAATACTTATCAATGCACTGCAAGAACCTGATGTACCAAAATGAAACAGCTCTGCATGTCTACAACATTTCTGCTGTAGACTGTTCTTCTGATAGTGATGCTATGCAGGGCTACCTCCCATCAATTGAGTAACCTGACCTTTAAGCAAATGTTGCCTCCTTTAAATTAACTCTAAACAACTATAAATTGTAACAGTTATTCCATCCTAGTTCGTTAATATACATTTAAGAATTTGCATTTCCTTCCATTCTCCGCTGCGAATAATACATTTCTTTTTTTTAACCAGTTCTGTTCATACCCACAGAAAACTGTTGTACTGTGTGGTTTATTCTTGGCCAATGCCCAGAATCTGTGGCCAGGCCACGATGGTTATTTCAAAGCCAGTCCAAAAGAGTCTTCTTTAACCCTTTATTGTATCCTATCATCAATGGTCTTGCATGAGAAAGAAGACTGTTCAATAAACCTTTTTATTGAAAACGCCCGCCTCTCTATTTCTGTGCAACTCTGTTGAAACAAAGCATGCACGATTGACTGAGTGAAATACGTATCTATTGTTTCCGCAACTCTAGAGATATATTTCTTATTCTTGGGAAACAACTTTGTCATGTTCATGCGGTTGTCAGAAACTAATCCCTTGTTGTGAATTCAAGAAAGCTCCTAGTGACCTCTGAGCTAGCTGGCACTCACTATTAAGTTTATTATATTCAATAGAGACCTCGTCTGCCTCAGTCCCACGTCTAATCTACAGGATATATTATTCCAATGCGCAGAACCTATTGGGAAAATAGGAACTACACTACACTTGTGACTTAACTATGCATGTATGGGCTAATTCCTTGGGGGTCCACAGACCAGAAGTGTTATAACCTGCTCAGCACATTAAATGGTGAGGCAAAAACGGCTACATGCAAGTAGGAAATAGGTCAGTCCCTGCTAGCTCCATTTGGGTCCACACCAATCACAGAACATGCTTAGAATTTCCTTCTGGAATGCAAGAGGCTTCTGTCAATGGTTTTTGGCCAATTTTGTGAATGTGAGCAACCCATGGGTAGTAAAGTAGGATCCGATTTGTTTTTTGTAAGCTGGACACCAGTGTTGGGTCCCTCTTACTGACCACAAAGAAATCAGTGACTCTTGGGCCCTGTGATTCCTCTCAGTTTTCTGTGGTTTGAGCTTTTTGATAATGATCTTCAACATTGACAGCCAAGTAGAAATTGCCAGTTGCTCAGATTTCTCTTAGTGCCAGACCATCCTACGTCCATCCTGTGATATGAGCTCTGTGGCAGTGAGAGTTCTACCCAAGGGGACTGTGCTTTACTACCTACTACATATGCTGCAATTGGCAGCTCCAACCTGCCCCAAAGGGTATGCTGTGAGCAGCACCCAATAATCGCATTGTTCATGTCTGTCTCCCATGAATCCAGGCACTTTCCATGTTCCTCAAAGTCATACCAAGCTTGGCCCTTCCTTGACCGGAAATACAGTATTGTGTTTGCTCTGGGGTCGCTCAAATTGGGTTCACCCAGAGCTGCTGCAAACCTTACCGCAATCATTCTCAGCATGCATCATAATACCATCACATGCAATGGACATAAGACAAACTAACGCTTTCAACTATTTTGTTGCCTGCTGCAGTTGAAAGGTATAGACTAATGTTATTTGAGAACTCCTCATTGCCTGTGAGGGATAACTGAGGCGTCATTCTTGCTCCCAAGGACAGAGTGAATACCATTGTCTGATCTGTTTAGCTTTTAAAGGCGTGTCTGCTCCAATCCCATGTCTCAGTTGACCCCTACCAGATATACAAGGGTTTCTTCCACCCCCACCAGATATACAAGGATCTCCCTCTCCAATTTGTCCGCCCATCATATTGCCAAACCTTCCCTGACTCCTCCCTTTAATGACTCAACAATATCAACCCTGAATGAGGTCGCCACTCTAGCTCTCCAGGACCAAAACCAAAGCCTACACAACCCTGTGAAAGGCAAGTAGCCTGCAGTCACACTGCAAAAGCTATGGGAGACAAGACAGCAAATTTGCGGGAAAAGACATTGGCCCAGTTCTGCATGAACCTATCCTCAATGCATATCAAGCCATTACACACAAGCAAAAAGGAAAAAATGTGGCTTTCTAGCCATTGTATTTAAGGCTACAATAACAATCACCAATTTGGAAGAGGGGACTATGGAAGGTGCTGAGGCCCTTCTTGCTAGATGTCATGCAAACCCCACTTTTACCTGCCACTTCTTCTGGCTCTTCTGACCTACACCTAACACTGGAACATTTATTGATGCTTTTCGGGACACAGTTTCAGAGCTATAAACCAAATTGCCAGATAAATCTATTCTTGGTTACCTAAACATCTGGCTTGATGAACTAAAAATGCTTCAACGAAATGCTATCATATCAGGAATTAATACACACAACTTAAAACAGATCATCTATGGAGTAACCCATTTAGCAGGTCATAATTTGGATGTAATGTTCTCCAACCCAGAACAAATCACTACTCCGCAAAATTCAATGGTTTCATGGACCAATCTTCACATCATCACTTTCTCATTCAAGATACCAAATAAAATAGCACTTAAGTGGCGTGGCCTGGTAAGATGGCCGAAGGGACGTAATCCGTATTGGCTCCTGGTCCGCCTCATTGTCTCGGGGCAAAATCAGCTCAATCTGGACACCGGAGCCAACGCCATAGGTGGTGAATGAAGCCTCACTCCCTGAGGCATACGGGGAGCCCCTCAGCGGACCCCAGGTGACAACAGTGAAGAAGAGCAGAGGTGGAGACGGAGTACCCGGGGGCTCGCCTGCGCCTGCAGCTGCCATTTTGAAACCTACCACGGCGCTCAGCGGGATCGGCACCCGCCCAGGATACGGTTCGGGTTCGATCACAGGTACTTTTCCTGAGTGCCTCCATCAGGTGCATCCAGTGCCCTTTACTAGGAGAGACGTAATAGAGTCTTGAAAAAGATGGCACATTATTGATTAAATGCTATCGAAACGCGTCGACGCCTACAACTGTACAATCAAGCAATCAAACTTATCCTGTGAACAACATAAATCAAGCGGGTCCAGGATTCAGAGCATGAATTGTGTGTGCAAACCTTTATGACAAATTGTATGGTCTATGTCTGTCTCTCCCTTTTCATATATTTTTACCCATGTTATCGTTTTGATTTAGTTGATATTGTGTTGTGGTGTAGCAGTTGATTAATGAATTTCAGATGAATCATATTGTGAGGATACTGTACATGATGCTAATGGAATTATAAGCTGTATTTTTAAATGTTTTTTTATGATATGTTTTTAATACAAAAATAAAAGTTTTAACATGTTTTCATAAATATATTTTTCTGTCTGTGAATTTCCAGCATTTGGGACCATTACTAATATATGGGCTAACGTTACAGTACTTCCACCAAGGGATCTTTTCTGATTTTACTGTTTACACGTACCCTATTCCCCTGGTGTGTTAGGGGGTCTTTCTCGATTTTCCATCCCCTCTATACATCATTCATATTACCATCTCCTGGTACCAGCTACAGTCACCTCTTTTATGGACCGTACTACACTATTCTGGTTTTTGGCCTATCACGCCTCTGCTCTTCATATCCGCACCATCTGTGTTTCTTCATTCTGTATTCACATGCATGTAGTGCTCACATCTATAGTGCTTCATTACTTATCTGTATGGTGTTCACAGTAATTTCTGTTTCTAATTGTTCAAATTACCATCATGCACACATACTTGATTGTGTATGATTCTGTAACTTATATTCTTTTCCTATTCAGAATTTTTCATGGTCGTTGGTTGGTGCACCATACGTGGCCATTTTCACGGTTGTGTCTGTAAGTATGAATTTTCTCCTGTCCTACTAGCTTCAGCTACCAATTAAGTTGTGACATCTGTATGTTCATGTGTTTCCACCCAATGACAATACGATATCTGTTTTGTCTTAGAACCTAATTTTCATGCCTTATTTCATGATTTGGATTGCATAATCGTTGTTAGTTTGTTCCACAATATGTACTGTTGTTTTATCCCATCTGCTGAAGCATAGCTCGGGTCAACTTATGTCATACTGTAACCTTTATGTTAGAAAGAATACCTAGGTATTAGAACTTAAGAAGTTAAGATCTTTATACAGAGGACTACGGTACACGTTATATATATGTGGTACAGTCTATTAATGTAAATATTACGATCAAATGTATATATCATATGTGGCTTTGTATATATATTTATTCGAGTGAGATTATGTTGTCTAGGTGTAAATTCCTTATTCTTTTTCATTTTGCCCACTGTATATTAATGACGGTCACCTATTTTACTTTAATTGTAGTGCAATAGACGGTTACCTGATGAAGGGCGAGAAGCCGAAACGCGTGTAGTTCCCATCTACCGCATTGCCTCCATCATTTTCTTGTCTAATGCTATGTCTTCGTGTGTTGTGTATTTTACTGTTCTGTAATGTGAATATATGATTATCTTCAAAATTTCATATAACTGAATATTCTAAAAAGAAATGTTGATGGACTTTATCAGAAAAGTATATATATATATAAAAAAAGTATCTAATTAATAAAATGAAAGTAATTCTTCATTTATTGTGTGATTAGTCCCTTCTATGTGGGCCTTTTTCATTGGTCATTCACCTAGCTTAATTATGGTTGTTTTTTGATCTACTTAGCTATAGACCTTTCCCTACTAGATTAGCCCAGCACCATGTGACTCTGGGCAATAGCTTGCTAATCTTCCGGACGGCCCCCAGAGCCTAGAGACCCTTACGGGTGATTGTGCGCTTTACAAATGTGGATTATTATTATTATTATAAGCACCGGGGATTGGCGCTCCTACTCCACTCCTTCACGAAATTTCTGCCTTTAGATGTCCAATCTGATAAAGAGGGCAGACTGATCTTGGTTAAAGGTACTCTGAGGGGCACGCTATGCACCTTTATTGTTACGTTCTAATCTAACACAGGCTAAACAAGCTTTCTACACACTGTGCTGGATAAAATGAACCTCTTTGCGGAAGGGCCAATGATTTTTATGGGGGACTTCAATCTCACATGGCAATCGGACTTAGATAGCACCCACACTCACAGAATTGACTAAGGCTCCTTCAATGCAGATATAAAGCAGAGATTTTATGATCTAGCCCTATGAGATGCCTTGCGAACCCTGTATCCACAGACTAGAGACTACACATTCTACTCTCATGTCCACCACACGTATTCACGATTGGACTATATCTTTGACAATCAAGGGCTACTAGGCACACTTAGTGAGGCTAAGATATTTCCCCTCTCCATCTCGGACCCGTGCCCCTTAGCGATTTGCTTGCAGTGAGGATCGGCCACCGATACGACTCCCAAATGGTACTTCTCAGTATCACTCACACGCGACAGGGTGCTCCGTACAGAATTACAGGAAGCTATTACGGGGTACTTTGCAGCTAGCAGGCCTGAAGACACCTCCCTGGGTAACAATTGGGATGCCTTTAAGGCAGTCCTACGGGGGAAATGTATTGAACTCAACTCCACCTTGAATAAGAAGCGGGCACAGGAGCAGGAGAGTTTAGAGAAGGAGCTAGAACATGCGGAACAAGCACACAAGAACAAACCGTCCACGGTAACTTTGCACCCCCTTCCTACCCTACGTGGAAAACTGAAAGCGATCTACAACAACAGGGCAGAATATACCCTCTTAAAATTACGCCAATGTTCTTCAACACATGGGAACAAAATAGGTCGGCATCTAGCGCGACAACTATGGGAGAAGTGCGCAAGGGAATATATTGGGGGATTACGGGAGGGGAACAACGGGTTGATCCACAAAGACAGGGGAAATGCTGACATTTTCGTTCATTTTATGAGGTGCTATACACCGCTGAACCAAAAGAGATAACCTTGCAAGAGGTCTATCTCCGGGCTCTGAGGTTCCCCCGTATTTCCCATGCCACAAACTAGCAACTTACAGCTTCTTTAACCTCAGAGGAGGTGGGCACGACTGTTGCAGCTCTTAAATTACACAAGCCACCGGGGCCAGACGGCTTCACAGCCTAGTTTTATAAAACATTTGCTTCTATTCTCATTCCCCACCCCACACGCCTATTCAACCATATGGCGGAATCTGGGGAACTAATTTGGTGAGTCAGGGAATTCCATTTGGGGGAGACGACCACAAAATATTGCTTTTCTCGGATGATGTGCTCCTGACACTTGCAGACCTGTCTCAGTAACTCCCAGCATTACAAACAGAACTAGCCAAATTTGAAGTGGTATCCGAGTTTAAGGCCAACCTGGACTAATTTTATGTCCTTAATCTCACTATGCCGGAAAAGGAGGCGCAGGTTCTCCAGTCTCAATCTCCTTTGCAGTGGACCAGCCGCTCCCTACAATATTTGTGGATCCACCTAACCCCACGAGTAGATGGGGTGTAAAGCCCATTTCCCGGCCGCCCTCGGTCAACTTGTAAATGATCTTAAGAGGTGGAAGCCACTATTTATTTCCTGGCTTAGAGGCATCCATGCAATTAAGATAACACTGCTGCTCAAGTTACTATACCTGTTTCAGTCCCTACCTATAGACCTCAATGCTTCCTTTCTTCCTAAAATTAAAGTGCTGCTTACTCAGTTCATCTGGCAGAAAGGACGGGGACGCTTATCTTTTTCCATACAGCGGGGTCCTAGAACAAAACGGGGTGGGTATGCTCGACATTGGTTATATTGTAAAGCTACCCAATTACAGATAGTGACTGCGTGGTTTAAGAGAGAAATGGGGAAACACTGGCTCCATATGGATAGGGGAGCAGCGGGGAGGACAATTTGGGATCTTATTTGGAAACCTAAGAAAGACTGTCCCGTGAATGCATATATTAGCACCCCCACACACACTGTACTGAAAGTCTGGGACTCTGTATCAGAGAACGAGGGGTGGACCACGTTGTCCTCCCCTTACACTCCAATCCATTATAATCCAGCCTTTCCGCCAGCCCTGCATAATGGTCCTTTTGATGCATGGAGGGAGGGGGGCTGCCTCATGCTCGATCACCAGTTCCACAACCATGACATTCTTACCTCCGACAGTTGCAGAAGGGAGTTCCACCTACCACCAGAGGAACACTTTCACTACCTTCAGCTTAGACACTCTGCACTCACCCCTCACATACAGGACAACGTTACAAGGGAGAAAACGGGATTCAAAAAATACTTTAGAACAGTAGGTTCTATGAGGGGGTGATCTCATTCCTCTATAACTATCTGCTCTCCAATATGCACTCTGCCCAACCGCCGTACATGTCCATGTGGGAGGGGATGTTATAGTGTGACATTCAAGACAGAGAATGGTCGGCACTTTGGTCGGATGTATCAAGATTCAATCACTCCCTAGAACTCAGAAAAGCACCCTTAAAAACCCTAATATACTGGTACCTAGTCCCCTCCAAACTTAAACTAATATTTCCAAATACCACCGACGGATGCTGGAGGGTTGTGGGTTACTGGGGGATTTCCAACATATCTGGCGGGACTGTCCCGCCATCCGCCCATTTTGGGAAGAAATTTTAGCACAAATCAAAACCATTCTGGAGTATCTAATACCGACCACCATGGAAGGCGTCCTTCTAAGACTGTGAGATCCATCCCTAGGACACCAGACCAAGGCAGAAGAAGCAGTCATGTGGACCTGTATTGGTGCGGCGAATGTGACAATCGCAGCCCCTGGAAAAAGGGGACTGCTCCCTCCATCTCACTATGGCACGCAAGACTTTGGCAACTCCTCTGCTTGGAGAGAATGGGGGATATATTCTGTGACGATTATAAAAAATGTGAACATAAATGGGGTCCATTAGTCACCTTCCTTACAAGGTGTTTGCCACAAGCAGTATGTCCTCTGTCAATTAATTTGATTCACTCCATAAACGTATCAGTGCAGCCTGACGGAATCGGAAAAGGGGTTCGTTGGTGAAGGTATTTTGACACAGCGCACGGAGACGAAGCGCGAAGCAGGGTATTGCACGCTGTTGAAACTAAAAAGGCTAAGATAAGATTAAACCAGGACGACAAGGTGTGCATCTCTTTTCTTGAACTCCATCAATTAGAGACATGCATCTATTCCAATTCTAATGTACTGCACCACTGCCCAATTAACCACTATACTACTACGCAACGCTACCATGACACACCTAGTTATCAGGGCGAGGGGGACCAATAGGGGTTTGAGGTTTTTTTTTGGGTTAACGGTTTGCAATATTATTTTCTCATGAGAGTGCCTTACCGGTTGGACGGCTGAAGTATACGCCAGTCACGACACGATGGACCGTGCAAACTTATATTGGAGAAGAGATGTACCATGCCTATGAACGTCTGACACTGTATGACTCAATAGAGATTTTGTTTTTTAGCAGATTAGCATTGAGATCTCCACGCCAGTGTTCTTTGTTTTGCTTTCTCACGTGACAGCGCATATTGTAACCTATGATGCTGGTACTCTGGTTATTATGCACCTCATGATGTCTGTTTTACAAAATGTCAATAAAAATATGTTTGACAAAATATCACCTAAATCCCACCGTGTACCACAAACTACAGACAGTTGAACAAGCTAAACATGCAGGAGTTGGAATCACACCTAACAATACATTCTCAACTGGAAACAAGATAGTGACTAGAAACTCTTTATGAATGTACCCGGTCTTTGACATATTAATTACAGAAATAACTGTGAAACATGGAAAAATAAGAAGGAACCCCACTGGTCACATGAAAAGTTGAATACGATTAAATATCAATCTTAACACTTCAACACAGGTGGCTCAAGTCCAAGAAACCTCAAGATAAAATATACCTAAAAATTCACTACTTAAGCAAGAGTGACAATGGTAAATGTGTTTCCAATCCAGAGAGCTGTTAAATCTCCACCCCACTTTCAAAAGACGTCTGAAAGAATCTAGCAACACATTATCTAAACAAAGCAGAAACACTAAATTCTTATCTAACAAACAACCAAGAAAAACAACTGTTTACTTAATGTACAGCCAAAAACAATTACAGCAAATACACAATATCCATTGACATCAGCCATCCAAGAAATTACAACTTAGAATTTGAAGACTTACTAAAAGCGTGAAATCACCTCAATATAAATGCTTCAAACAATACAATACTGACCTGCTATGAATAGAAAAATTATGACCCTCCATCTTTCTAAAAATAGAATCAAAATACCCTAGGACCAATCCCTGGAAGTGCATCAGTAATTGGGAAATGGAGCGAGAGTTTTCAAGGATGTAGGATACGGTCTCCCTAAGCAAAACCAACTTTACAATACAAAGAGTATCCTACAAACAATCCACCCCAATGGCAGGTAACCCGAAGGCAACCATGCTGGTTAGTGAAGATCCCTCCCAATTTTAATATTGGCATTCTTCATCCCCTAAGAATTTTTTATTTAGATCAAGACCCCTGTAAGATTATATCATCAGTGCTGCCTGGAATATGGTTGAGCCTATCCTGGTCTTTAGGAACCAGGATGTGACCCGATGATGAAGCATGCCACTAATAGAGTTGGTGAGTGTCTTCAATATTGATGGTTGTCTAGGGGGTGCCTGCCACAGGTGTCAATAGGCTGTAGGATACCCTTTGTGTAGTGTAGTTGCCTCCACCTTTCTGGTCAGATGTACTGGGATCTCCACTAAAAATAACTATACACATGAGACTTCTAAAACATTCCACTTTTAACTACCAGAAGGCAGCAAGACTACTTATTAGCAAGACTACTTCTTAATGTAAATGTGCAAGCCAACAGATCTCTGCTTAGGAAGGCTCTACACTGGCTCTCAATTGGAAGGCGATCTTCTTTCAAACACTGCGCATCACATCATATACAGACCTATAAATGATAAATAACAAAAATGAATGCAAGCAAAAATCACAAAATACTCCCAAGCCAGGAACTTTTGTCCCAGACTTGATAATTTCTCCTTACAGGAAGAAAATGATGGCACTAATGTCTCCGCTCATGCTGAAAAACCATACAATTGATTACCTGAAAAGGTCGGAGCCATGGAGAATCACTTAGATGTCAGAAGTATGGTTATGACCTGGGTATTACCAAACTGATACAACATAGAATCCATATGAACTCAATTTCTGGCTCCAGATAAATAACCTCTAGGACCCTTAAGATCAAGGGAGAGCTAAATTAGCATAATCTCTTTCAAACAACCCCTAATATCAGGCAGAACAACATACCCAAGAAACATACCACCCAACTATCTGTCTCAAACAAATACATACCAGAATGATCAAATCCCAGGGATTGTGCACTCATAGAAATCTTACCATACAAACCACATAACTCAGTACCTCATATTAAAAAACAAATCATAGCAATGTCAATATCTATGTAAAAAAGACAGACTGTATAAACACCACCAACAGCCAAACATCCAACCATAATAACAAAAAATGCAACAACATATCTCACTTGCCCGCAGGTAATTAACAGTCAATCTTTTTTGTTCCCCTTCATACTTCCCCCGAATTGTATCTTATATCAATATCCTACCCTCACCATATTCCTAAATACGCTGATTTATAGCTAGGGATTATTACTCTGTTTTACCTTTCCATTTATATGATATTGTCCTCCATCATTTTGCCTACCTTAGTGACTCTGAGAGTACCCTACTTCATCACATGCCTGCCTGCCTTTCTCCCCAGTAAACTAACTATACCTCTCCTTTCAGATCATAAACTCTCCTTCTAGGTAGCCATTCCTTCACTATCTAACCTTTTCTAACCTATCTACTGATCTGACTCTCATAAACCACAAGCTATCTTTATGTGTAACTTCTCCTTGCAATCTCACAATATCTAACCTCCTCTACCCTATTTACCCATCCCTTTTCCACTTGATTGAATTCACTCAGATAATTACACCTAATTCCTACTAACTCAATCTTCCACTAGACTCTGGAGGAAATGCTTCAAACAGTTTCTGATCGCATAAGACTAATCCAATATACAATATACACTAACCACTGATTTAACCACTAACTTTGGTGTACGGAGTAGCATGCCACCAACTATAAACTAAAGTGCTTCAACTACTTATCAGGGGTAGGAAGCACTATATACATTCAATTACAATACAATACAATGGGGGTTATTCAGGAAACTTGAATGTGAGTAAATCTACATGTACAAGTTAGCTCTTAAACTATGTAGCACATTTACAGATTTGGCTAGTCACCATTCACAAGAGCAAATTTGCTACAAACTATAGACTTACATGTCTCCACCTTCAGAAACCTTCCATAATTTTCAAGAGAAAAGTTACTACTTGAAATTTGTCCTATGTAGAGTCGGAGATCTCCCTTTGATGAAGTACAGGGAAAAGTTAAAAAGTTTATTAAACTTGTTAAAAAATTTGTAAAAGTATGTTTATGGAAAATATTAATGTAAATAAATATACTATATTCATTTAGAGGTAAAATAAAATAGAACACATGCTACAGCACTATTAATTGATGGTTACATATTTATTTAATATAAATATATTAATTTAAACTAAAATTATGTTTAAAAAAAATCTTTTAAAAACTCAAGTTGAATGTGAAATATGTGTTTATTGTGTATTTAAATTACTAAAACTTAAGTATAGCATTAATTTTAAAAACATTCAGTTGTATATATTTGGAAAACAAGAACGTTTTTAAAGTATTTTAAAATAAAATTATAAATATATTAATGTATATATATATTGTATCCAAAAGTGCAGTGTGTGAATTGCAATGAGCATACTCTTTAGTAGGTTGGTGCATGTGCCTCCTTAAGCCCTTCCCTAACAATCCACTGATCCCTCCATATTACTTACAAACCCCTAACATTTAGTAGTGAGTATTCTCCGTTTTTCAGCCAGTCCCCCCTATCTCTCCCAAATTTACTACTAAAATGTAGGTGTACTTGTGCGGAAATCTCCACAGTCAAGGCAGAGATCACCACACAGAAATAGTATGAGAGGCATGTAGGGTTTGTGAATAATATTTTGTAGTACGAGTTGTACATTTGTAAAACTACTAAATATACTACCAAATGCAGCTCGTGAATAGACCGAAGTAAGAGTAGCAGGAATATATGGTTTGATCACTTCATCAGCTGGATAATGAGGTTGTGGCATCGACTGATGGCTGTCTTTAATGAAGATATTGCAATATCAGGGTATTGTGCCAAAAATGTCTATAGGGATAACACTACAAACTAGATTTTACATGCATGGTGCAGGGATGCAGAGAAATGTATTATTTAGATTGCATTGACTGACAAATGCAAAACAACATTTGAAAAAAAAACTGGATGGAAACTTTGCTTTTGCACAAGTCGGTTGGCGCAAATGCCACTTTTATTAGCAGGCCGTGCAGTTTTTAGTCGCAAAAATGCATTGCACTAGTGCAGTATTTGAAATCTAGAGAACATACTCGGGGCCTGTTTCTTAACCCTTCTCATGCAAAAGCCTTCTCTCAGTGTTTTGAAGGAGGAGCTCCAAGCGCATTAAATATCCGGGGTGAGAAAGACAAAGAAGGCCCGAGATCTGGAAAACAATCCTGCAAGTCCGTATGAGCGGCTAATTAACGAGGAGTCTTTCTTCTCGCTCCCACCTGTCGATGAGAAGGCCTGTCTATGAAACGGATTAGCTGCCTCTGCTCAGACATCAATTAGTCAAGCACCAAAGTAGATCTTTTCAAATTCAAGAGCTTGAAGGATTCAACGCAGATGACAAAATTAAAAGAAAAAAAAATCAATGAGTGAGAAATCGACTTTCCCAGCCACATCCGGGCGCGTGCAGCCACTGGGTTACTGACTGGCACGAGGCAAAGGGAGAGGAAGGCTGCCCCAGATCTCAGTGATTTAATATTGTGCCCTAACAGGCAGTTAGTGCGTACCGGTGTCATGGCATGACAGGGATGTGTGACGTCACCAGGGCTTTAAGTGGGCTGGGTCTCCCCGGGTCTGAGTACCGGCAGTTTTTTAAAGGAGGCCTCGAAACGGGTCTGTGTCGGGCTCTGTTTTGTGCCCTAACACAGGCGGTCCGTTTTTTCCCGGACTGCATGATAGCAGGCACATCCACGTGCGCTGCTACCACTGCTTACTTCGCACCAGTGGAGCGTTGTAGGGGAAGGGAAATCCTTTAAAGTAATTTTCTCTCTGGATTTCCCTTCTCATTTTGAAGCTCAGGAGCAGCAACATTGTTGTAGTGTCGCCAGGGCTTTAAGTAGATGGTTTTTCAAAATTATATATAAGCCATAGTTGCTGCTTATTTATCTTATGCAACTTACAACCATTGACATGGTCAATAGGCATGACTTGTTGTAGGTATGATGTTACTTGTATAATATCTGGATTAAATGACAGAAACAGCAAAATACAGGTCGGGCGGCACATTATGCTGAGCAAGGGTTTTTAGTTTATGTTTTTTTAAGCCAAGCCCTTAATTACGTTGGCAACGCCCCTTTGAGAGAACCCTCACCCCCCCACATTTTTTCATCCCACTTAAAGCCCTATAGTCACTCTTGTGGCTTGATTATACCACCATTCATTCTCAGCCTCGTAGCTCAACAACATGGTCAATACTGGCTCACAAGGGTCATGGAGAAGTCATTCTGGGTCTTCCATCACCATGCCAGGGAGGATAAGGGAGAGGTCCGTCTGAGGTGTCAGTCTTTTCATATGTTATGTTCTGTATACTTTACCAATCGGAAGACATAAAGTTATTTGCCCTTTGGCCCGGTTTCATTTATATAGTGCTTATAACCCTGGCGAGGAAGTTAGCGCTCCAGTTTTCAACAGGTACCTGGGGGCCCTCGGAGTACATGGTTTTAAAACGATTGTTCGTAATAAGGTACATATTTGAATCATGTTGGGTTATGTGCGGGGGTTTGAAGGTCTTGCTGGAGGTACAGTGCACCTAATGTTGCTGCGCCCAAGCATGGTGTGTAGCAGAGTGTGAGAATAGACGCATGCATGTGCTTATGAACTTTAAGTATCAAATCTAGCAGCAATCTTTCTTTCAATTACTTTATTTCAGTCACAAAGGACCATAAAAGTGCAGATAAAATACATACAAACGCACAGGGATAAAAAAATAAATAGCATCTTTATACAAGGAATTCAATTACTAAAAACTGATTAAACATTGGGTACTTATCGAAACATTGCATTTAGTACAAAATCCTATTGACGATGTTTCTATATACATTTTCTACGTCTGTGCCACATGCCAATTAAAAACCGCGAAACAGCAAAAATGATGGGGGATGGGTGTCATACTTTAGGACTCTGAATACTTGAGCGCACTGTCTGAAACCTAAGTTTCTACAAATTGGTATCAACCAGCATTTCCGTGTGGCCTGGTAAGCTGGACAGAAAAAAAGGACATGTAGTTCGTCTTCAAGATTGTAATTACATGCTGGGCACACAGTATTCTCACTAGGGTCCCATTTGCTAGTAAATGCCCTAAGCGGGAGACTACCAATCCTAAATTGCATGTAGAGTTTCCTCGCCAATGGGGGGTAAATCAGGTCTAAAAAGTCCTCCTTTTTTGGTTCTATTTTTACTTGAAGAAACTCTGCTGTTAGTCTACCCACTGTGGGGCACCTATGAAGAGACAGTAAGTTATGATGCCTAAAGTTATGCACCAACTCTGCCCTGAATATCACTGGGCAAGTTGCTTCAGGGGTATCCCAGAGTTCGGATAGGCCAATATTGGTGCTAACTGCCTTTATATGTGAGAGCCACTGGGTTTTCTTTAGTCTCAGTGTTGGCCAAACCTCCAGGAATTCGTTTTTATAGGAGGCTAGTTCGGACACTGACCATAATCTTCTCCAGTACGTCAGTGGCCGCAAAGGTACTTCCTCCTCTATAGGGACTAGTCCCAAATCCATACGTAGGGGCACGAGCGGTGTGCTGATTGGGAGACCGAATAAATTCCGAATTAAGGTATGTTCTACCTTCATGAGGTTGGATGGGCTTTGGTGTCCCCAAAGTTCCGCCCCGTACATAGAGGCGGCTCTAGCCTGTAGTTTGTAAATTTCTATGACCGGGGCCGCTGGCTTGAATTCAGACATTCTATGCACTTTTGAGATCCCCCCGCCACTTGAGTCAACCTAAGGGCAGCCTTAGCTGACTGGGCACCCCAGTCAAAAAATTCTGTCAAGGTGATACCTAGGTACTCAAAGGTCTTTACTCGCTCCAGTGGGGTTCCATTCAAAAGTGGATTAGAACGGGTCTGCCTGGGGGGATTGAGAATCATAAATTAGGTCTTTACTAGATTTATCTCTAGCCCTCTCAATGCACAAAAGGCAGCAAAGCCATCCAAAGTACGCTGGATGCCCGTTGATGTTTTGGACAACAACAGGGTGTTGTCCGCAAACATCAACGCGGGCAGCCGACCTGAGACTAACCTCTGGGCATCATTGTCCTTGACTCCAAGTAGGTGGTCTATGAGTCTATTTATGTAGAGACAAAATAAGGTGGGGGCCAGGACGCACCCCCTTTTTCACTGGGAAGCGGGCTGACAATTCTCCGTGCTTCCTACACCTAACTTGAGCATAGTTTTCAATGTGGAGTCTAATCAACACATCCAGTAAATAGGTTGGTAGGCCCAGGTCAAGCAATACACTCCACAGCTTATCCCTCGGCACCAGGTCAAATGCTGACCGCAGGTCAACAAAGATGAGGTAGAGGCTACCACCCTCCACACTCACCGTTTTCCAGAACAATACCTGGAGTCTAAATATCTGGTCGAGGGTCGAGATACTCATCCTGCACTGCGCTAAGTGTCTGGGGGATCCATTCCCTTTAGTATGGCAGTAAAAAGAACACCCAGGTACGGTGCCCATATTTTCGGTTCAGACCGAAAAAAATCCCCCGGGAGTTAATCCAGGCCTGGCGCCTTATTGGGTTAAAGTTTAGCTATTGCGGCTTCAACCTCACCGGGGTTGATATCCCAGGCCCCCTCCAATCGATACTCATGGAGGAGGCCTGGGGTTAGGCTCGGGGAACCCTCTTCGCTGGGATATGCATACAGGGCTTCAAAATGTGCTTCCCAGACAGCGGCTGCTATGTTGGGTTCAATCACTGATCTGCCCGCTCTCGCCCCCGAACTAACAATTACCCAAAAGGGTTTGGAGTCCTTGCACTGAAGTGCTATTCTAAGATCCTCCCATCTATTAGCTTCCCATTCTTTCTTTTCCCTTTTGATAGCCTGGTTGTACTTGTGCCGGCAGTGCTTGATGCTTGGCTTATCCTTCGCTTTAACAGCGGTTAGCAGGTCTTTTTTTGCTTTCTGACAGTTGGCATTATACCAGGGATGAGTTATTGCCGGACTTGCCTTTTTGCATCCTTCAGGATAGAATACATCAAACAAGTTAGCAGCCAACTGTTTATGAATTTCCAGCGGCCTACCCGCTACTCCTGGCTGCGTCACCATATCCCCCAACTCTCCCATTTCTATTAACTGTGGCAAAACCATTTGATATATGCCTGCAAGTTTACTTGGGGAGCCCTGTATATGTGGCCATTTGACTCTCTGCCTGTTGTTAGTTAGCGTGAGAGGCTGTTGTACAGGGTTGCGCTCTGGTACGGGATTAGACAGGCCCAAACTCCCTGGTTTCAGTGTTATGACCAAGGCATTGTGGTCACTATCTTTCCTGGGATAAACCTGGAAATCTAGAACCTTATCCCAGGTTCTCAATTCGACCAGGATATAATCAATTAGGGAATTTTTCCCTTCTCTATTAAAAGTTGATGAGCCAGGTTGTCTGATTTTGTCCTACCATTACAAGCCCTCAAAGACGATGAAAGGGTGAGAGAATTTATTTGGAGAACTAACGGCGTCCATGCTCTAACTGGTAGAATCTGCGGTTCAGGGATACGCCAATACTGGTCCTCATCAGCTAATCCATCTGTGCCTGCGTTGGTAAGGGGCTCAAATTGGCAGTTAAAGTCACCACCCACTATTAAAAGGACTGCTGGGTCAAGGGTCATGATGAACTGCCTCAATTCATCAATGGTTCTAGATTCTTGCCCACTCTGCATAGGCCTAGAGTAGATGTTAAGCAGGGCAATTTGCGTGGAATCTGGGAGCGTTAGGAGGACACATAGAACATCAGGTGAATTGGTTAATATATGATCTGCTTTAGCATCCAGGGGTGTGCCCACCCAGGTACTTAGACCCACCGATGGTCTACCCCTGACCTTCGTTGTCGCTGAGTTGGGACACCCCCCTGTGTTATTGGCGGCAGAGCATCAAGCAGTATAGATTCATAATTTCTCCCCGTGAACCGCCCCTCGGTAGCCCTGATTTCCTCCCTTACGCGTACCTCCTCCTGTTGGAAAGTTGTAAGAGTATGACAGTCGTTTACATCAGATCCTTCTCTAGTTACTGGTGACCCCTGGGCGTTAGTCAATGAGAGTATGGGCAGTCAGCTCCTAGACGTCAATCTATTTGATCCAAGATGCTGAATCTATTTATTTGGGGAAAACTGGCAAGTATGGGGGGATAGATATTGGCTCCCTTCCAGTTTTCCACCCCAGCTTGGGCACTACACCCCAAAGTGTCCTGGACCCCCCAAAGCTGTCCTCGTTTGTTACCACTAAGACCATTATGGGAAACGGGGTAAAAGTAGGATAGGTGAAGGGGTTGGATTTGCGTTTCAGAGCGTGCAGGAGCCCATTTGCAAATGTGTTCCACAGCACGACTGTTCCTGAAGTTAATTATAACACAGTCTCCCGAGATGGTCTTTTCCCATGACCCCACCCATTCCACTCGTCTGGCGAACAAAATTTCGCCGTATACCTGCAAGGGAAGTGGCCTATTGTGGTTAAGCCACTGGATGCATTTGTTTTTAAGTTCAATATAAACCTCCTTTTTCCCTGGCTCAAAACTGGGACCCCTGCAAGCACCACCACAAATGGTAAGGACTCGGGAGGGAGATTTATGCGTCGTAGAGCTTTTGTTGGTACATCATGGGGGATGTTACTGTGTACTCGGGGTTGTCGATTCTCAGACCCTCTCCCACCCCCTGGCTCCCCACTTCTAGACGTTACATTGTTATTAATTGCAACAATATTACTTGATTGGGGTAGAGGGTCATTTGATGCTACAACAGGGAGAGATATATCTGGTGGGTTGTTCATAGTAGACAGGACGGGAAGATGGCCATCTCCATTGGGTTGCAAGTTATCTTGGTTTCCAATCACCTCTATGTCCTGTAGTCCATCCTGTGCCTGTAAAGGAACAAACAGGGATTTAAGGTGCGTAAGTCTGGTTTCTATCGTGGTAAGTCTATCATAGATAGGGAGACAAGTCTTTGTAAAAGCAAGTTCTAATTTGGTCCAAAAGTCAGCTCCCCACTCAGTTAGACACACATCACTAAAGCTTGTTGTGGGTGTGGTCACTTGTGTAGTCGGCGGGCATGCAACAGGGCTATTTCGAGAACTTGTGCTTTGACCTCCCCCCACATTGTTGCGCTTCGGAATTTTTGCTTTCCTGGTATTCAGAGGAGCGCCCCCACGCTTCCTTTTAGAGATAGGATCTAAGGCCGAATTTGTGGCCTTTAATTTGGAACCACATTTAGATCGTGTTTTAGGTCTTGGGGTCGATAATCCTGGATGCTCAAGGTTGCAGTTGGGTGTACTTTTGGAGACCGAAGCGGCATCCATATTTGCTGAGGCGATGGGCGAACTTCCAACAACTTGTGGTGTATTACTCCCCTCGCCATTGGCGCCATGCCTTGCAGATTCAGTCCCTTGGCAGTGGGAGGAGCAGCGGAGGAGCGCAGGTGATGGTGGTTGCTCCCCCTCACCCTCTGCGTCCAGGCAAACAGCAAGCGTCCCAGCAAAGCACAAAGAAACCGCTGCGAGCGGCTCCCGTGAAGCGGGGCCGCGAGCGGTAATGAACGCTGCAGGGGAGGAGCACAGGTGATGGTGGTTGCTTCCCCTCACCCTCGGCGTCCAGGCAAACAGCAAGTGTCCCAGAAAAGCACAAAGAAACCGCTGCGAGCGGTAATGAAGGCTGCAGGGGAGGAGCAGGGGAGGAGCACAGGTGATGGTGGTTGCTCCCCCTCACCCTCGGCGTCCAGGCAAACAGCAAGTGACCCAGCAAAGCACAAAGAAACCGCTGCGAGCGGCTCCCGTGAAGCAGGGGCGCGAGCGGTAATAAATACTGCAGGGGAGGAGCACTGGTAATGGTGGTTGCTCCCCCTCACCCTCGGAGTCAAGGCAAACAGCAAGTGTCCCAGCAAAGCACAAAGAAACCGCTGGTTGCAATCAATGTGCATCAGTTGGGTCAAATAAGGTATAAGGAGCCCATTCAGAAGAACCGAAGAAGCAGACACAAGTAGTGTTGCTGTTAGACGCCAGCAGGTGGTTAGCCTGCTGATAGACTGCTTGGTGTTTTTGTCCTCTTGCAACGAGCAGGAGAGAAGGGAAGTGATACAAAATACAAAAAAACAAAAACAAAAAAAAGCGGCATAGTAGGCTTACAGGCATGCTGGTGGGCTACACAATTGGCCCCCAGACAGGAACAGACCGGTACTTACCAGGGGAGCCTACCAGGAGCATGGTCAAAGTAGAGGGTCAAATTAAGTGATGTATGTTGTACCATGCCTCCACAGTAGGTATCTGACTATCTCCCAATTTTATTTTGATTGCATGGACGACCCATGGCGAGAGGAGACGGTGTCGTAAGACTCCGAACAGGACACAAGCATGCCACGACAGAATGACGAGGTCGGAGCAGAGCACACCATGGCGTTTAGGGGAAGATTGCCGTCAGACCTTACCAGATGTCGGCCTCCCGGAAGTCACAGCAAGAGGTGGGTGTCCAAGAGCTCAATTGGTACAACAGCATGGGCAGGCCCACAGTAAGAGCAGCGGAGGCGCAAAGAGACGACACAGGGTGGGGGGAGCCGCAGGAAGAAGGAAGCCTCCCTGGCGGCGTGGGGGAAACAAAAGGTGTATTGGTTTGGTTATGGAAACACACCGACAGGGCGGTGTGTAGAAGGAGGGCCACTCACACTGGGATGCCTCACGGCAGGGTGAGTAGGCCTGACAAAAAGGAGGTAGCAAAAGGAGACGGCACTCACAACCCAGCCGCCGCCAGATAGCAGGGCACAAAAGAGACTGCAAGGTAGCGAGTTTGGACCTAACTCCGGGGGGAAAGGCTACCCCTCACACGCAAAGGGGCGTGTAGAACAACAAAGAGCAATCTACGAACTGTCAGGGTGATTTACGACCCCGGGAGATGCAAAGGAGAAAAAGACTGACCAGTGATTTATGACCAGCCAATGATTTATGGCTGATGATTTATGATGATCATGATGAATGATTTATGATAACAAAATGATAACCGTTTGTTACAGAATGATTTATGAGACTACGATGATTTATGGCCCATGATTTATGACTGCTGATTTATGAGGATCAGGCAGAATGTATCTATGACAACAAAATGATGGCCTATTGTGGCAGAATGATTTATGATACCCCAATAATTTATGACCAAGGGTTTATGATGCCCCAATGAGAACGGTATGATTCCCTATGTGCAATAGTATATGAGGATGATTTATGACCCCTGCCACAAGAAGGTGTCCAGGGGAGTTGCACATGTATGACGTATGTAACAAGTAATAAAATTGCGGCCAACAATGACCACCAAATACAATGACCGTTGGCTGTGTTTAGTAATACGAATACAGAAGTATGGTACCTCCCTGGAATGGCCACAGTGCGGACATTATTGGCATGCTGGTATGGGCGCGCAGGGTTAGCCTGCTGGTAATGTACTTGGTGTGTTTGTCCTCTTGCAATGCTATTATTATTTCGTGCTTGGCGTCGCATGTTTGTTTTTATTCACTCCTCATGGGGATTTGAACGGAGTGAAGCGGAACTTCGCTAATCCGGCAGGAGCACTTCCAGCTGAGTTAGCAGCCTACTGCCCAAGGAACATCCATAAATTGGCATACTGGGGCAGACATGCAGCGGGCGCGAGCCGCTGGCGCGCCAATGGTAGTCTGTGTCCGTCCGCACCTGGACTACGCCGTCCACCAGGACCCCCGTTTCTGGCAATAGGGAAAAGACTCATGTGAGTACCAAGGACCCCCAGACAAATTGCTAGTTCAGTTCCTAGGACAGGGTAATAAACTATGAAAAATAAATTCCTAGGCAATTCAAATCTATCAATATGATTTATGTATATAATAACAATGAACTCAGTGTAATGACCTGAATACAAAAAATATAAAGATTTAATATCAGTTATTCAATGCCCTATTGACATAATAACAATTCTAAATTAAAAACACAAATTTATTCATATTTAAAGCATTGTGATGTGTTATACATGATTGACATAAATTGAATCACAATTAAAAAACAAAAAGTAGCAGAACAATGAATCTTCGACTTGCATTTCGGCGCAAAATACGACTTCGTCAGGAAATGCCACAAATAACTTTATATGTTTTTTTAACAACTGGCATGTCTACGGGCATCTTGACGGTCGCGTTTTTATTATCATAATAAAAACGCGACCTTCAAGACGCCTGTAGCTCGTCGGCACGGCACACCACTCACATCGAGACATCATTTAAGAGGAAATTATCCCCATGAATTGGCTGTTCGCCATCAACGCGTACTACCATATTTAATTTTTATATTGACACGCAACGAAACAAAATATCAGATTACCCAAAAGTCCACGTTCAAATATTGAACGGAAAGTGACTATATATTGATAGGTGGTGAATACGGTGATACATCCAGAAACCGGTCACAAACAAAAAAAGTTTTTATTCACAGAATAGGAAATACGGGGAATTCTATTTTCAGCGATCCCCATGCCAGTGGTTGAAAAAATTATAAAGTTATTTGTGGCATTTCCTGACAAAGCCGAATTTTGCGCCGAAACGTGCATCAAAGATTCATTATTCCGCCACTTTTTGTTTTTTAATTGTGATTCTATTTACGTCAATCATTATCATGTATGAAACAGTTAAGAACATGATGCTTTTTAAATGTGAATAAATGTGTGTTTTTAATTTAGAATTGTTATTATGTCAATAGGGCATTGAATACCTAATATTAAATCTTTGTATTTTTTGTACTCTTGTCGTTACACTAAGTTCATTATTATTACATACATAAATCATATTGATAGATTTAAGTTGCCTAGGAATTTATTTTTCATTGAATAAGGGAAAGACTAACATACTTTCCTATTCCGGAGAACAGCGCGGCCTGTGTTCTCCCCTTCAGTGTGGGAGGGTTCTTGACTGACCATATCACAGCTTCCCTAGCTTGCAACTTCGAGCCCTCCTCCTCGACGTTGGGCACAACGATAGCTGAGAATGTCGCACTTCCACCCTGCTCAGAGATGAATACCCTCTCTGGATTTCTTATTAATGCGAGAACACTTATTAAGAGTAAAATAGAATTTTTCGACTTCCTTTAAGATCATGAGCCAGACTGGATGTTTGTTACAGCGACCTAGTCCAAGGACTCTTCGGGCCAAGATCTGGTTGATGTCATTCCTCCAGGATATACAATCTCCTGGCTTGATAGCACTGGCAAAATTGGGGTGGGGGTTTGGCAATCATATATAAGGCTTCTTATACCTGTTTAACAAAGCCCTATCTACTTCTTCCTGTGAAGCTTTATTTTTCTCTCTAAAAGTGGCCCTACTGAATCCTTTGCTGGAATACTGGTTTATCGGCTGCCGGGACCTAGGTCCTCGTTTACCTTGGAGTGTGCTAACCTTATTGAACCTTAACTTGGAAAACATAACGTTGCTTTCCTGGGAGATTTTAATTTTAATTTAGACAGTGATTTTTGTAAAGTCTCTCAGGTTTTTAAAGACACGATGCTATGCTGTGATTTTGCACAAATAGTAAGGACTGCTACACATGATGCATGGCATATTCTCGGTGGCATTTTCTCTAATGATCAGTGTCTAAGGGTAGATGAACCACTTCCTCTCACCTGGTCGGAGCATCATGCCGTCCCTTTTTCTTTCCTTTCCCGCCACACATGAAACTGCCCCAATGGGAATTAATAAGGTGTTTAAAAGGAAGTGGAAAGGTATAAGTAAGGGATCATTTCTACGAGCTTTTAATAATCACAATTGGACTGACCGGAATGATAGTGACTTAGCAGCTATGGAGTTTTTGGAGAACATCAGCTATTGACTCTCTGGCTCCCTTTAAAGAATCCTATGTACATAGGAAGAAGCCCACCTCTCCCTGGTTCTCTTAGAAGCTGAGAACTCTTAGACAAGCTTGTTGCTGCCAAGAACGCATTTGGCGTAAACATTATGACCCGTTCAAAAGTGATAACCATAGGGCCGAGCTGATGGAATACAAAACTGCCATTAAGCTAGAGAAATCCTTATATTGTAACCAGAAAACCGCATCAGTCAAGTCCCCCAGGAATCCACTTAAACTGATTAATCTTCTATCCATACCTGTTGCCTCCTCCAAACCTGAGAGCTCGCAGGAATCCTGTGATCATATGGCAAAATTCTTTAAAACCAAAGGTTCTGAGATCTGCTCTTCCCTGGACAGTTTTAATTCCGAGCCCTCCCCTTCTGTCAAAAAGACAAAACTCCTAGTCCCTCACAGACCCTACAGAGAGACCTTTGTTTTTCTGCCTTTTTGCTTTATCCTATGAGCTGATTGAACAGCTTCTGTGAGGGATGAATTCAGGTTACCCTCTTGATCCCTGCTCCCCCAATCTTATGAAGCTGGGAGAGGATATCATTATTCTCCACCTGACAGCAACCCTTAATCTGGCCGTTTCCTCTGTATGTTACCCTCAAAGCTGGAAAACTGCAAATTTCAAGCCTTTGCTTAAAAAATAAAACTTGGACCCCTCTGAATTGAAACATACTGGCAGTAGCGGACCGTGGTGGGAGTGCTGCCGGGCGCTGATGTGGGGCGGGGGAGGGGCAGGATAGGAGTTAGTAAACTACGGATTACGGCCGATTAGAGGTAAGTATACAAATAAATAAATAAAAGAAATTTCCTTGCATGCGCTGCATTGCTAAATATGATACAGCGCACAACAACATTTATTTTATTTATTTATATGTATACTTGCCTCTAATCGTCCGTAATTCATAGTTTACTACCCCTACCCTGTCCTCCGCCACCACACATCAGCGCCCGGCAGCACTCCCACCACGGGACCCTACTGATTACTGGCTTATTAACTTACTGCCTGTACGTGCTAAGATCTTAGAGAAATATCTAAACGCTCAGCTGATGACCTACCTGTACCAACAGCATCTGCTGGATATCTCCAAGTATGCATTTAGGAGTAACCAAGGGACGGTTACTGCACTACTATCTGCAGTCAAAAACGTCCATACCATGTTGATGCTGGGCAGACTGCCATGCTGTTCCTGTTGGACCTATCTGCAGCCTTTTATACCATCTCTCCTCTCAGGATGATTGATCATCTACAGGAAATTGTGGTCATAGATCTAGCCCTGAAGCTTTTATCATCCTTCCTGAAAGATAGATCGCAGACAGTGGTGGTGGACAAATTCTACTCTAACCCCACACCTACTTTATGTGGGGTTCCGCAGGGCTCACTCTTAGCCCCACCTTCTTCAACATATATGTCTTCCCACTTACTAAATTGGTTAGATCTTTTGAATTATGGGCACTATCCTACGCTGATGTCACACAAATTATTGTGTCTATCACAAAGGATATCGAGGCCTCCGCCGCTAAGTTTAACAATTGCATGCAGGCACTGGCCAATTGGATGGTAACTAAATATCGCCGATTGAATGGGGACAAAACCAAGGTTTTGATCTTTGGTAGTAAACCAGATATATGGACCAATTCCTGGTGGCCAGTAACGTTTGGGCAATGTCCCAGCCCTGCCAACTTGGCAAATAATATTGGTGTCCTAGTTGACAACAATCTGTCCTTTAATACTCAGGTCAATAAGACTGTATCATCCTATTTTTTGGTTATGAAGACCCTTAGGAAGGTATTTCCCTTTCTCTCCCTCTCTGCGTGTAAACAAGCGGCTTTGGCATTGATTATGTCGAGGATGGAATATTGCAATGTGCTCTACCTGGACATCAATAAGACAGCCATTGACAAGTTGCAGCTTGTCCAGAATGTTGCAGCAAGACTTGTTTTTGTACCTTCTCAAATATCATACAGTCTTTGCTGCTTTCCGGAAACTGCATTGGCTTCCGGCTGCCAAGCGAATTGTGTTTAAAGCCTTATGTACTACTCATAAGGCTCTTCACAACTCAAGCCCTGAGGGAATTAATCATCCTTTTCAGCGGTGCATTCCCACTAGACAGTTGCACTCTGCTGGAAATATTTGTGTGGTCATTCCTAGGTTTTGCAAGGTTAGGTGGGGAAGGAGAGCCTTTGATGTGGCAGCATCTAGCTTTGGAACACTCTCCCTCAATCCATCTCCTGCCTGAAAGCCCACCTCTCTTTCCGTAAGTCCCTGAAGACCTGGATTTTTGCCTTGTAAGTTCTTCTTTCTACTATAGGGATGATACTTTGCTCCCTGGCGGACTAACCTTTTCTTTGCCTTGACGCCCTCAGACATTTGTATGTGCTTTATATATATTTCCCAATCAATCAGCAGGAGGACTATATAGAGTTCACCAAGGAGCAACAGAGCTAGCTCATTGAAGGCACTGTTAAACCTTTCATGGAGGACTATATTGCTTCCAGTCGTGAATGACAGAGAGTCGAAGATGCTGTTAAATCATCAAGCAAGTACTAAATGGCATCTCCTTGGAGCAACAGAGGGCCAGTATATTGATGGCACTGTTAAACTAACAAGGAAGTACCCTATGAAGTACATTGTACAATGAATCAAACCCAAGGAGATGATAGACGGAGCGTAGAAACTTTTCAGACACTCACCCCCAGTCACAGATCTGGGTTGAATTCATCACTGTTCTTTAGTTCACATCGCCACCCCAGCTCAGACCCAGCCATATGTAAATCAGTCTTGACTCTGTTCCTTATGGGAACAGTCCAGCCCGAACTACCAACCCTGGTCTTCCCCGGACCAGAAACAGGCATCCTGGGATCGGTTTCTGGGTAACACCCTCATCAGGTGGAAGAGGTGTGGCGCCGCGGCTAGGGCGACTGACTCTGGCTTCTGGGGATCATGGTTCGATCCCCGGCACCAGCGGCAGATTAGCTCAGCACCATGTGACTCTGGGCAATAGCTTGCTTAATCTTCCCGACGGCCCCCAGCGCCTAGAGACCCTTACGGGTGATTGTGCGCTTTACAAATGTGGATTATTATTATAATTATTATTATCAGCCAGTTTGGAACACACAACAAAATGTAAATATGAAAGAAAAAAGGAGCACTTTTTTGTGTGATATAAACGAAGATTTTAATAGGATCAGAACAAATCAAGGCACATGGGACCTGCTTCATAAAGGTAAACGTAAAATTTTGTGTAAGGTTATGATTGTTTGTTATTCACAAAGGTATTTCACTAGTAGTATCTTTACAACTGCTGTATCTTCGCCTCTAAAAAGATAGGACAGTCCTTTCTTCTTATGTGTGGATATTGGGCAGCCGTAAAGATACTACTAGTTAAATGCTTTAGGGAATAGCAAACAATCCTAAATGTACACAAAAGTTTACCTTTACCTTTGTGAATCAGGCCCTTTACTTGGTGATGTGGAAATAATGAATATTCACTGAACTACAATCATTGAAAATTATAATTTTGTGTCTAGTATAGTCATATCGGTACAACTGTATGTCTGTGCTAATTCATTGGACATTTCAATGGAAAATATGTTGGCTGTAAATGTCAGTGCGCTATCACGTAATGCTTTAGTTACATTAAAAAATTGCCTGCCTCATGTCCATTAAAGCTAGGTGGATTGCGAATGTTTCTTGTTCTAAAAATTGGGTTGTGGTTCTAAAAATGTGAGCAGCACTCTTTTAGGGAACACATTACAGGAATTTTGTTAGACATTTAAATGTATTTAATAGCTCATTGTGGAAGGGTTCAACCCTCTGCACTGGTCCTATAAAGATGACACAAAAATAACAAAAGCTCCCCTTGCGCATATGGCAAAATGAGAAAACATGCCTTAATGCTTGCCAATTTCACTTTAGAAGGGTAACAGGAAATTCTCTATATTATGTGAGATTATGCTGGTGTAACAGAAATGTCTCCCAGGTTTAAAGTTACAGTAATGTCAAAGGGAAAGAGGGATAGGGGAAGAGATAGCAAAAAGATACAGCACATGGTTTCCAAGGACCGGCAGACTGGAAGATTGAAAGGTTCACAGATGCTAAATTGATAAAAACAGATGAGGGGGCTTTAAAGCCGAAAGGTGTGGGGAATTATTTAGGGGTGGTATGGTTATATATAGAATTGCAGATGGGTAATAGTGAATTACAGGAATGTTTTTCACCGAGGGGTTCTGAGTGACATGAAATATAACAATAAAAGCAAAGTTTGAGCTGTCTATGATGCCACTAGGAACCCCAAGGTGAAAAACATACCTGTAATTCACTGTTACTCATCTATAATGTTATGTTATGTAAGCCCAGCCCCACCCAAATCATCTGTCTTTGCTTTCAACTGCTACACAGAGGCAGAGCAGTAATAGTGGATCCGTACATAACATGGCCTCTCCACACTGTCCCAAATTAAAAAAACAAAATACCTGATCTCCCGCCACCCACCATCACCACACTCTCTGCCTTTCCTTCCCACTTCTTCAGAAGTTGTGCTCCTGCATATCAGCGCTGCTCTGACAGGCTCTCAGAGAGCCCAGCCAGAGCAGCCTGGAATTAGTGTGTGAGTGAGACAGAGACCCGCCAAGGAACTGATGTTATAAAAAAAGAGGTAAAGAAATAGAGGTAGCCAGAATGGAGCGTGAGATTTAGAAAGATAAAGGAAAGGAAACAGAGGAAGAATGATAGAAAGAGGAGGTAAAGTGGTGTGGTAGTGAAGTAATATTGAGGTATATTGAGGATAGGTAGTGAGAGAGAGTGGGATGAGCGTTAGAATGATAAGGTAGTGAGAGATATGTGAGATACAGAGACAAAGGAGACAGAGAAGTAAGGTGGAGTGGCATGGGCGTCCGCAGACATTTTTCAAGGGGGGGGGGGCTAACCTGGCAGACAATCAGGATCGAGTAATGCTCAGGCCAATCTGAGAAAAAAAAAGTGGTGAATTCTGCATTTGAAACTAGAGAACAATTAGAGCACACATGAACCCTTAAATTACCCCCCTGGCCCCTTAAAACTCATACATTACCCGATACCTAAATTTAGTCCCCTGGCACCCCATAACCCAGACTCTCCCTGGCTCCTAAAATTGTCCCCCTGGCACCCCAAAGCCCATACCGGCCCTGAACCCTAAAATGTCCCCCCCTTGCACCCCAAAACCCATACCCACCCTGAACCCTAAAATTACCCCCTGGTACCCCAAAACCCATACCCACCATGAACCCTAAAATAATCCCCTTGGCACCCCAAAACCCATACCCACCCTGAAACCTAAAATTACCCCTGCCCCCCAAAATTCATACCGGCCCTGAACCCTACAAATACCTCTCTGGCCCCTTAAAACCCATACGGTCCCTGAACCCTAAAATTATCCCCCTGACACCCCAAAACCCATACCCACACTGAACCCTAAAATTACCCCCTGGAACACCAACACCCTTACCCACCTGGAACCCTAAAAGTACCCCCTGGCACCCCAAAACCCATACCCACCCAGAACCCTAAAAATACCCCCTGGTACCCCAAAACTCATAGCCTCCCTGAACCTAAAAATTATCCCTCTGGCTCCTTAAAACCCATACCCGTCCTGAACCCTAAAATTACCCCTGCCTCCCCAAAACTCATAGCCTCCCTGAACCCTAAAATTATCCCTCTGGCCCCTTAATACCCATACCCGTCCTGAACCTTAAAATTACCCCCACTGGTACCCAAAACCCACACCCACCCTTAACCCTAAAATTATACCCCTGTCACCTCAAAACCCATACCCACACTGTGCCCTAAAATTACCCCCAGCACCCTCTGAGGTTAGGGACATAGGACACCTCTCTGCCTCCCCCTGAGGATAGGGTTATAGGGTATCTCTCTGCCTCCCTCTGAGGCTGGGGTCCTGGGGCACCTCACTGATGCCTCCCACTGATGCTAGGTTCCTTGAATACCTCTTCTCCTCCCTGTGAGGCTAAGGTCATAGGGTACCTCTCTTCCTCCCTGTGAGGCTAGGGTTATAGGGTACCTCTCTTCCTCCCTGTGAGGCTAGGGTCATAGGGTACCTCTCTTCCTCCCTCTGAGGCTAGGTTCCTTGAATACCTCTCTGCCTCCCTCTGAGGCTAGGTTCCTTTGATTCCTCTCTGCCTCCCTCTGAGGCTAGGTTTCTTGGATACCTCTCTGACTCCCTCTGTGACCGGAAGACTCGCTCAGGAGAGTTCACAAGTAACCTGCGACAACAGCACACCCTCGCACGTGAGTACTAAGACAGCTGTTCTATGTACATGTGTGTAACAGCATCTTTTTAACTTAGGGTCACTCTCTTCAATCCATATAAATACTAATGTTGTTTCAGTAATAACTCCCACTCATTGGCACAAGCAATCCTGGGGGTTCCTAGCATTTATTGTACAATCTGACCCCGGAGGGGCACCTTTATGGAGAGTTCAAGATTTGACTTCTCCATTTTAGTTCCTGAAGGGAGCAGCGAACCTGTTTAGCGAAAACAAGTGAGCATTGGCAAACCTAATAGTTTGTTTGAAATTGCTCCTTTAATAAATGTGACGTATGTGTGTGGGTGTTTGTGCGTGTGTGCGTATGTGTTTGTGAGGGTGTGTGTGTGTACACATGTGCGAATGTGTGCATGAGTGTTTGTGTGTGCATGTGAGCACGTGTGTACATGTGTCTGAGTGTATGCACCTGGGCGTGGGTGTGTCTGGTTGCATGTGTGTGTTCGCATGTGTGCATGCGTACCTGTGTGTGCACGTGAGCGCGTGTGATTGTGAGGTGCATGCATCTGAGTGTATGCACCTGTGCATGTCTGGTTGCATGTGTGTATGCGTGTGTGTGAATGTGTGCATGCATGCCTGTGTGCGCATGGGAGCGCGTGTGTGCATGCATCTGAGTTTATGCATCAGACAGAATGACAATGGGTGGGAGGGAGTGCGAGGCACCCCATCAGGGAGTTGAGGCCTCTCGCAGGGAACAGCTCTGCTCCCTGCCGGACCCAGAAATACCGACAAAAGGCGTCCATAAAAGCATGGGCGTCCGCAGGGGGGGGCAAGGAGGAGCGCTCCGGGGGTTGGCGGGGGGCAAGCGCCCCTCCTTGCCCCCCCTGCGGACGCCCATGTGGAGTGGTGAGGTAGAGAATGCGCTGAGAGAGAGGTAGAGAGAGAAAGGCATGGTAGCAAAGAACTGGAGAGAGAGCTAAGTTGAGGTAAAGATAGAAATGAGATTGTGTGAGAAGTAAAGTTAATGGAGGAGAGGTACATGGATATCAGATGGAAGAAACGCAGTGAGGTAGAAAGAAAGCGAGTTGATGGAGAGAGTTAAGGTAGAGAGAGGGGAACAAGAATGGTAGATATAGGCACAGAGATTGACAGAGAGAGGAACAAGGCCGTAAGAGAGGTGTAGAGATGACATTGAATGAGGTATTTTGGGTGTATTGAGAGAGAGGTGAGGTAGACAAAGGTAAAGTAGAGAGAACTGAGATGGTAAAAGGGTAATGATACAAAGAAAGAGATATGTTAAGAGACATGTATAAAGGGTAGAAGGTGAGGTGATATAAGAAGAGAGAAAAGAAACAGAAAGCCTGAGAAACGCCACCAACTGCCAGAGATTGCAAGAATTAAGGCTGGGAAATCCAGGCATTAACATAAACAGGCAAATTAATTTTGAGTGCATTCAGGGCAGCAACCAACGTTGCTGTGGTGTGGTGTGCAAGGGGAGATAACAGTAGAGAGAAATGTTATTGAAGATGGCCTGCGGCTCACAATCCCTTTTTTAGGGCACAATCTTTGCACCATGGTGCAGAGTTGTGTGCATGCTGTCTAGCACGGCATTGGTAGTGGAAGCATTTTAAAATTGCATTTACATAGCGCTTACTACCCCTGACAAGGCTTTGAAAGCATATCTTCCAGCAGAACATTACATGCCTAGACACATTTTTAAACATGCCACACACTGCACATGTGATGTACTTTGTAGTGCACTTACAATGTCTGGAAGGTGTGCGGAAATGAAAAAATTTCTCCATGTTAGCGCCTGTTTCAAGGAGCTGTTATTTTTGTAATGCCCCCACCCCCTGGCTATTTTTAGTAGATGAGGCTTTGCCTCAAAATAAAAAAAATAAATAGGTGCTTTCTTTAATCCAGTCCAGTAATTGTCCCTTGATGCAAAGTGTGGAAAGCGGAGCAAAGTGCTATTTGAACTGAGGAAAGAGTATAACTTTTGTGCTGTAAAAACCTTTGCAAGATTTTGTGCAGCTTTGCGTGACTTTTTCCTCGTGCATAGCATTAGTAAATGTGACCTTAAATTTCTGTTAAGTATTTTGGGATGTGAAGTTAAAGAAAGAGGCTGTTCATTAAGAGCAGTTATTATGTCGGGAATTTCAACTCTCCACTCACTTAACCAGGAGGCCCTTGGAAGGGCAAGTGTCCACTTTGCCTTACAACGCCTCTGAATTAAAGCAGCCTTCCATGAACATAAATGCTTGCCCGGGTCCTATGTCGTTTCAATAAGCTGTTTCCCTTCCCTCATCTTGGTATTTTTGGTACCAGTTTTGCAGAGTATTTGCCTTTTTCTGAGCGGTTCTCTCTATTCAGTTCTGCCGCTTCTCTCAACAGCTTGACCGTGTCGCTCTACCCACCTTCCTTCAGCCTGCTGTTCCCAAGTATTTCATATTTTGAGTGAGTGTACCTGCAACAATCCGCCTTGTGCCCCCTACGCCTGTGCTCCCACTAATAAACAGCACAATGCCAGAGAGGGAAAGGTTGTCATGAAGGCACCCTGCCCCACACCAGCGGCGTTCTGTTATCCTGGGATCCAGTGGGGGGGACGCTGAAAGGGGCCACGAAAACAAAGCAAACTCTCCCCCAAATGTCACGGCTTGCCTCCTCGGCTGGGCTCGACAAGGCTCTCTGCCACCGTACATCGCCTCTTTTGTGTGCGTGTCACAGGTGGGGTCCCCCTGCAGGCTCGGCCGCGCTCCGCCGCCGTGCCCTTTGTGTCTTCAGATGCAGAAGGTCAGCAGCATTTCTATAGCACAGAACTCCACTTTCTTCCTTTATCTCTTTAATAATACATCACAGCTATTTCTTTATTGTTGAGGGAAAGCGGAAGACAAACCTCCCTGAACTGCAAAGGGTCCTTGGTGTCTGAGAATGCGTGCGTTTCTCTGTGTGCGTGCTTGGGCCTGTGCGTCCTTGCGTTTGAGCGTGCCTGGAATTTTTTCCTCGGCATGATTCTTTTTTTTATCTCATTATCTCAGTGTCTGTTTGCTGTGCCGCTTGGTATTTGTGTTTTAGATGTGTGTATGAGTGTTTGTGTAATGCAAAATGATGAATTTGTCTTGCAGAATGTGGTGAGGTACCCCTTAGACAACCCTATATCAAAGGTATTCAAAGGCCTTTGGATGTATGGGGACCCCCTCAAGGTCAGGGGCCCCCTGCTCCGCAGGAGCAGCCAGGGGCTGCCTGGCCCCCGCTTTTATGCGTCCTGCAGTTTTACATTCTGGGGATATTTACAACAAAATGCCTGAGTGCCGTGTTACTCCAAAATTGGTATCGCCGCGCTCTGCCATTTTTTAAACGCAGGGACGCGCTTTATTTACAAAACTGCGGTGCACCGTTGCATTTCCCCTACGCTAGCGCTACAAATGCTTCCTAGCACCGGTGCAGGCACCCTTGTGCCATGTTGCAAGGGTGCCTGCACTGCACACATAGAAAGAGCAAAATACGAGGAGAAATTAATAATTTCTCCTCATATCGCCATCCTAAAACCAGGTTTTACCTGACCTTAGTTTTTTATGCTGCCCCATCCTTGTAAATATGGGGCAGCATCAAAAAGCAATGGGAGTTGCAGTGGAACGCCCACTGCAACACCCGTTGCATGCCCCTTTCACGATAAGTGAAGCGTGAAAAGGGGCCTTATTTATGAGGCGGGATAACCCATGTTAAGTGGCTTAATTCAGCTTTGTAAATAAGGAGGAGGGGTTTATCGCTACCAGAACATCACTAAAAGTGATGTCCTAGTGGCGATATCCCCTTTTAAATATGCTGCTCCTGTAAGGTGTGTGCTGGCGGGGGAAGCTCGATGTTCAAGAATGTGGAGGAAGTAGATGGTCTGCAAAGGGCTGGACGGTTGTAACTGACCTGATGATTAAAGCAGATATCTACAACCTACTTTGGCCCATTTGCGTCATAAAATTGCCCACATTTGTGTTTGTATGTCATAGATTTGCGAATGATGATGGTTTTTTCTCAGAATATTGCTGTGTGATGGGCTATATTTGTGTACTTGTATAAACTTCTGTGTGTGTGCACAGACATGTTTGCTTCAATTGTGAATGGCTAGCATATTTCTAGATTGATGGCCTTCTCCCACCTCGCCGCCAAGACCTGGAACACCCTCCCCACCAACCTTCGACAAACCCAAGACCTGCTGACCTTCAGAAGACTTGTCAAGACCTGGATCTTCGATCAGTAGCGACGTCCCCCCTTCCCCGGTGTCTTGAGACCCTCACGGGTATGTAGTGCGCCATACAAATTCCTTGATTGATTGATTGATTGATGTTCAAAGCCAAATGGCCGCAGCAGTATCAGTAATGGAGACAAGTTGGCTACTGCTAGGACTGCACGACTAATGTAATAAATCAGGTATGCACCACTAAAACAGATTGAAAGAAAATAAACAGTTGTAACCAGAACAAGAGGGGAATTAATGCTGATTATCTGAACCAAACTGAATAAAGTTTTTGATCATCATTCTGGTATCATGAATGCCGACACAGCTGCTACGGAGGCTGTGGACTCCACCTTTATGCAAATGCTTCCCACTAGCCCATCTGAATCGGCAACCTGGCAGCCTGATCCAAGTCCTGTTTATCACCAATACAACCATCAGCAGCTGAGAACTGCTCCTTCGGATCCATGCAGTGCAAGTGGACTTCAGAACAGAAAAAAGCTACGCCCACTGACAGAGGAGCCCCTGCCTCCACAGGCATACAAAAAAAGGACCATAAACATACAGCCGTCCTCCTGCTTCATTCTACAGTTTTCCGATAGCCAAAGAAACCTCCATTCCTTTCTCCTTGGTAATTCCTGATGATGAGTTTCATGGTGATACATTGCAAGGCAGGGAATATGGTGAATGATAAGTAGTGTTTCTTCTAAAGAACATCAAAATATGCGCTGATGTTTTTAGTTTCATTGTAGAAGAGGGCAATTGAGGGGTATTATAAAAGAAATATAATAATGTTGCTTAATGTATGCCTAATGTAACCTATAGTGCCCATATTTTCTTTCTTATGCTCACTCTATTAATCAGAAGTGCCCATCATCGTTCAAGACACAAATAGCCCCTGGCTTAAGGGATGAGGTTTTCATCTCTGTAGGGAGAAGGTGTGGGAGGCCCAGGGGGAAGATTTGGACAGTTACCTGACCACCAGAGCATTTGCCAGTCCAGTTACAAACTTTACAGGATAAACTTCAATAGACTTCGATGGAGTGGTCCTGATGCTGGGGATGCAGGAGATGAAGATGCTGAAGGGTGCTCTGGGTGCTGTGCAGTTTGCAGGGGCGCCTTTGTGGTTATTACTCAGTCCATGGGTCACGTGGGGAGACTTTGGCCATGGGGTCCCTCAAAGTCCTCTTTGAGACTGTAGAAGGCCAGCTGCGGCTGGACTGCTGGTCTCCATGTGCAGTGGTCCCAGCAATATCCTTTGGTGGGGGCTGGTGTCCCCCTTTGGGAGACCAATATGGACTAAGATACCACTCCCAGGTCTGGATCAGTCTCTTAGGATGCCCAGTGGTAGCAAGTAGCGAGTACTCCTTACTGGCTACCAACTTGCCGATGTGGGCTACTTTATTTGTGCTGACACTCCTGTGGGTTTCAGGGGGTCAATCCATTGTTCTCTTGAGTCACTTCTTTCGTTTGGGGCTAGGGCATGACCTTTTCCTGAGCCAGGAGCCACAGACACAGTCCTCACTTCACTAGCACATGGTGTCGCAGGTGCAGTCCAATAGACAGTACATCCTCTCTTTGTGCAGTTCAGGGGGCAGCAGGGCAGTCCTTCTGTCCTTGTTCCCCTTCTAACATGATCTGAGGGACAGGGGTGCCATATTTATTCCCAGGAAGTGACCTGGTAGGATGATTTGATCATTAGCCAATGGGCTACCAGGTGGTCTCCTTCTTGGTGATGACTTTTCAGCTAAGTGTGGCATCTTGCAATACCAGAGTGCACAATGCTGTCCCATCTCAAGATGTTAGGACCCTTCCTCGGATGTCAGCAGCTTGGGAACCCACCCTAGAGCTGTTGGTACCTGTGGGCTAGACACCCATGGGAAAACCGCTCTGGTCACCGGTCTTCCCTCTCTGTCCCTGTCTCTAGCCTGTGTATTGTAACAAAGGACAGTCCCTCGGGAGTTTCAGTGTTACACACAGAGTGGCACAAACAGTGCTGTGTCACTGGGTGGACACTCTGCCTTACATTCCCTTGGTATCCTGGGTATCATATACTAGGGAATTATAACTAAGTCAGTATTTGCCATTTGGGGATAGTTAATTCGACATACACTTTGCAATGGGTTAGAACACTGGCACTGAGTTCTGGTTAGCAGGCTTCAGCGCAATGTCAGAGTCGATAAACCAGCAGCATCAGTCCAGAATTGGGGGTGAACGTGCAAAAAGAGGCATAAACTTACTCCCACAGCTGTAGGCCCTTGTATCAGAAGGCAACCTTTGCTGCCCAGGTCTCCATAGATTGATTTTCTCTGTAACAGGGGTGGATTTTCTTGGGGATGCTGTGCATTTGTATCAATATTTTTGCTATGTATTATTCGCACACTCAGTATGTCTACCAGTGACAGTCTACAATATTTAAGACTGTACCATAATGTCCCTGTCCTGCACACGCTCTATTGGTGTCCTCGCGGTTGTGGTGGCTGACGTTTGTGGCCAACATTCTCCTGCCAGAATCGTGTGTATTTGTTTGTGCAGCAGCTGGATGGTAAGTGCTTTCTGTGTATTGCACAAAAGCTCTCTCTAGTGGTCAAAATTCAGACTTGCATCGTTTTCCTATTGTAGGAATTTAGTTCTCTTTGTAGTATACAGCAGCGCTGAATGTCCCCTTGCATTTCAATCACTTCTTTCTTAAGAGGTTCATTTCTGTCTGAGTGGTACTTGTGTTTTGCTGCACTTTGCTCTTTCTCTTCCTTTTGATTTATGGAGAGGATTTTTTTTATAGATATGCCTTTTTCCCTTTCTTTAGGTGGCATATTTTTCCCATCATCAGCGGTGGAGTTTGGAATTCCTATTTTGGTACATTTTTCTGGTCTCGCTCTTCTCACTTTCCCTTGTTGTGCAATTCCCTGACATTCCCGTGTTGGTAAGTTGGCAGAGTGGCGTCCGAAGAGGGTCATCCAACAGGTTTTCCTAATATAAGGTAAGAGAGTAAATGTCACAGCATCACCTTAAAACCCGGAAAGTGCCTCTTACGTTTGGTGCACCTATATTAGCTTTCGGCAGGAGGCTGTTCCCAAGGTTTTGGCGCAAAAATATTGTGGCCTTCATATCGTCTCTCTCAATGAGTCCTAAAATTCATTTGCATGACTATCACTCCATTGGAATTAATAACAGAAAGTCTACACCGAATGGGACAATCTTTTTGTAAACGGTAGTTGGGACACAGTATTTATTGCAGGTAATATTTTTGTCAATTATATTCCGAGACACAACCAATACCATGGAGTTTTGGGCCTGTGAAGTAGCATTCCAGGGAATGTTTTGAGGGTTTGGCTACATGGTCATTGGGTGGATGGTCGCAAAGTGCATTTTGCCCACTTTGGGAGTTTTAGCATCAGCTTTTACAGAAGTGTGCCTGACTATTGAGCATGGGGCACATTTCCCTAGTTCTACTAATTTTGCAGATGCAGGTTCCCTTTATAGTTGCCCTCAGTTCCCACACTTCAATACCATACATTGAGATAGAAGCAGAGCCGGCTTTAGCGCTCGTGGCGCCTGGTGCAAAAATAATTTTTGGTGCCCCCACAGCCCATGACCGCCCCCTCGATTCTCTCACTACCACCAGGTATAAGTGGCCCTCATCTTTCCAATCAGAAGCTATTGCTGAACAAGCACCCCTCTCCCATGAGGTTGGCGCCTCCCCCCCACCGCCGCCCCCCAGGTCAGCACCTAGTGCAGCTGCACCAGTCGCACTGCACTAAAGCCGGCCCTGGATAGAACAGATGATGATGTTCTCTAGGTTTAGTATTAATCTTACTTGTATTGAAGTACACTAGTTGTTTATATAAAATGTAGCAAGCATGCAGTCCTTTTCCCTGCAATGTCTCAATAGCAGGTTGAAAATGGATGGATTCATGTATATCGAGCTCCTTGTAATTGTAGCCTTTGTTGGTGTCAACTTCTGTTTGAAGGCCCTGGTTTGTATGTAATTTATCTTCACTTTACAACGGATATAGAGAGGCATGGCTATATTTTATTATGTCATATATTTCCCCCATTCCCATTCTAATAGTCCACGGTGATTGAATCTGAAGCTTTTCATAAGTTCATAATGGCAAGCACATGTTTTTTCTCCTGCTCTTCTTACACGCTGGCTGACCCGGGGCCTATTCACAAAGATAAATTCAGACGTAAACGTACGTTTATGGACACATTTGCCTCCGTTATGCCTGTCAATTCATGGAGGGATTGTTGGAAAGTATGAACTCTTTGACAGGGGTGGCATCAAGGGCTTTTCAATGCCTAGTTAGTCTTCGAATTTTATGAATGCCCACAAACTAGTTCTTTTGTGGGCAGTCACAAACTACTGTCATGCTCCTTTTCAGCCTGGAAATGTATATGTATGTCAGCCAATGGCTGGTGTACATACCTTTGAAGGTGGGAAGGAAAATAACTCACTCCAAAATGTTTTCCACGAAGAAAAAATAAACGTGCATTTGCAGAAGGATTATCCCTGTGCCATGTGCGGACTTATCGACCACGGGTAACTCCGTACATTGCATTGCCAACAGGGGGCTTACATGATTTACCTAGGAATCCACATGGAAACGTGCACCAAGAGTTCATGAATTCCAAAAATTAGGACATCTGGGATGTAAGAGTAATTCTCTTGCTATTTAGTGTATTGACTCCTATGTGTTCATTTCTTTCAGGTTGTCATTTATTTTGGGGTTAGAGTGGCTGGCGCTTTATGGGCCTCATTTATGAGAAATGACGCATCGCTGCATGAAAGCAGCGATGCGTCACTTCTCAGTGCGCACTCCTTGCGTCATGATTGATGCGTCATATTTATAATATGACGCATCATGTCACAAGGAGTTACAGATACGTCAGCATTTCTGACGTATCTGTAGGCGCAAAAGTGACTCATTGCTGGAGTGTGTCAAAAAAGTGACGCAACTCCAGCAATGTGTACTTTCACATGGGCAAGTCCCATGTTGTTAGTGCCTGCGTCAGTCTTACGCCTGCCATGAAGCAGGCGTAAGATTTTGACGCATTAGCGGCCAAGAAATGGCGCAGTGAAATCTTATAGATTTCACTGCGTCACTTCCATGACCCTTTCTTGCGTCAAAATGCCCCCCTTGCATACATTTTACCTGGCGCAGGTATAATGTGGCGCAGGGGTTTACAAAGTGATGCATCTACCTAGATGCGTCACTTTGTAAATATGGCGCAACAAGGCGCATTTTTTACGCCACTGGTGCGTCACAAAAAGTGACGCACCAGCGGCGTAAAAGTGAAGCACGGCCTCATAAATGAGGCCCCATGTATTTAAAGAAATGATTATTTTGTTACTTATATTGCCAATAATTAATATATTTGTTTCAAATTAATTTTGAAATATGTGTAAATGTATTAATAAAATTAGGTTTCGTTTGGTTTGGGCTATATAATTAAATACTTTATACTCCGGGTATTGGACTTAATGAGGTCCATGGTGGGTAGTGTTTTGTGTGGTAATAATATAACTATATATTTTTTTCTAGCCTTACAAAAATATAGCACTCTTTCAAATTTTGGCGAATAGAGCTTTATTTATAAAATATTTTATTATTTTATTTGAACATTTTAGTGTTCTATATGCTTTTTTCAAAATTGCTAATTTATAAATGCTTATCAAATGTATTTTCTACGTTTTGGACCAAGTTTTTTGGGCTGAATAATTTTCATTTTCAGTTTTAATCATGGTTGAAGTGTATGACCGGAGGCAAGGATTGGTAGTATTCAAAGTTTTCTTTTTGTATTTGGATCATTTTAAAGTTTTTTTTACCTTTGTTGTGGTAATTGAGATTAAATTATAAAGATGTGGCACAATTATTTGGGGTCTTAATTTAAAAAAAACATATGTAGGTTTAAAGGTTCACATTAATTCATGTGTGAAAATGCTTTTCATTTTTTTATTAAATTTGTAGTACATTTATTTTACTATGTAATACATTTATGGTATTTATTAATGAGTCTTATAGTCAAACCAAAACTTTAAAACAAACTTTGATATTAAATAGATTTTATTTCATGCCCATTGACCACCATTTTCTATATTTTAAATAACTTTGGTTGCCTTACATTATGGTTAATAAGTATAAATCTTCTGCCCCCAATTGTATACACTTTTCACAATATTTTTCACAATATTAGAACAGTAAAGATTACCCCGTGTATGCAAATTTTAGTTGGACTAAATTTAGATTAGTAGATCTCGCACCATCCATTTATCAATTTTTTTCAATGTATATGGGATTGGCGATAGACTCTTAAATAGCATTCCTTTTTGTTTTGCAGTATCCCCAATTTTTACTGTATTGGACTTAGAGTAGTAAATTCAGCTCCTCAAATTACAAATAATTCCCCATTGAGAGCCTGGATTTAAAATGGTAAATCTCACATCCATTAATGTATACCCTTTATCAAAGCAATATTCATTTATTCTTTTACACTAGGGGGCACATTAGGATGGCACCCTATCGGAAAACGGGACCGCCCGCCTTAAGGGCGGGGGTCCCGGGGTGCCATTAGGATGTGCCCGCCACAGTGGCGGGCACATCCTGTATTTTCAGCATTTGCATAATGAAAGCGGCAGGCACCATAGATACCCCCCCGTGTGCACCCCCCTAATGTGCTTCACTCTGGGACCCGCAGGGGGCCCCCAGAGTGAAGTCCGCCTGCCTTTCCGTGGCGGCATTGCCGCCACAGAAAGGCATTGACAAATGACCATTATAATATGGCTGGCGGTGTCTGATAGACACCGCCACCATGTTATCCCTTTTCCGCCCCGGCCGCAAGGCGGCCGGGGCGGAAAACAGGCGGGCGGTGTTTCCCACCGCTGCGGTCCCCTCCGCCGTCGTAATATGGCAGGGGGGAATACAGGGAAGGATGGCGGGCGGATTGTCCCCGCCAGGCTGGCGGTGGCTACTGGCAGCCTGGCGGGAGCAATCCACCCGCCATCCTAATGGACCCCTATATATCTTACGTTGGTAGTAAGCTGTTATGTTACCTAACCCCTCTAATTCCAGGCAGAGAGGATACAATGATGTTCTACAAACACCTATAATCAATACTTAACAAACCTCATGTCATTGTATCTATACAATTTTGTAGTCATGCTTTCGTGGTTTACTTCATCTTGATAGTAGTCACTCCTCAGCTCACAAGACACCAGTCCATATTTTTGGGCTTTCTGTAGGTTATTGCTCCCTTTTATAAGTGTTCTCTGAGATGCTGTAGTAGTTCTCTGCAAGTTGTTTCTTTAAGTAAATAATTTTATGCTGATGAGGATCCCATTGCATGCCACCCTGCCTCTGTGGCTGGGCTGGAGCATGTCTTTGGACATGTTATTCCTGTTCTGTATCTTTTCCGTTCCCATTCTATGGCGGGGGTGGGTACGTTTTCTGTGGCATGTAGTTCCTATCCTGTATTTGTGCTGGGGCAGGTTTCTACAGTTTGCAGATTATGCACTAACCAAGGTGGCACTTAGCACAATTGTATGTGAGTATATAAACCAAAGCAGTGTGGTGTATGGGGATGGGAAGCAGTGTATTGAACACATGTTTACAAAATACAGATTACATAAATGCCAAGGAATCTCCACGATGTGACGGTCTGGCTGAAGATAAGTGCAGAGAGTTAGTGGCTGGGGGGTCCATGCATTGGTTACTGCAAGAAGATGAAGTAAGCTTTGAAGGCCCATTTTTTAATTCTCAGAGGGGGGAGTGGATGGAACTCTCCAGTCCGGAAGGTGGATGCACTAATCAATTACTGCAAATAGTGAGAATACCTGGATTCAGAAGGCTGCAGAAGGAGATGTCGGGTTGGCCAGAATATGATGGATGTTATATCATAGAGCATGGGTCTGGAAGTATACATTGCTGTTTTAATTTCTTCATTTATTATTTGCAGCGTTATTTTTGGCACCATGCCACCACCTAATGTTCCAGCCACTTTGTGACACCAGGGAATATGAGCAGGTCTGTGTTATTGATCACCTCTGATAAAGATTTTGATTGTGTATATATTTTTTTTAATTTATAAAGCGCAAACTAATGCCCAGTGGAGACTAGGCACTACCAGCCTAATGGAAGATAAATCTTACAGAGACAGAAATACAGCTGACTCCTATGATTTGCTGCCGTCGGCGACTAACGAGTAAGTGCCTTATTACAAGTATGGCATTCCACAGGACCGCCATACTCGTGGTTGCGGTCCAACCACCGCCACCAGTATGGGTCCACCTGCAGTATTTAGTGTGTGGCGGTCAGCCCGCCACAGGACCCTATTGTCCACCTGGGATCCAGGGTTCTGCAGTGGTCGCGCAGCAGAATGGGGCATCCATATGCTGGTGGTGCTACTGTGGCACCACCATGCATGTTCCGAGGTGCCTGTCCACTGCCCCTTTCTTGGCGGTGAACCCGCCATGAATAGAGTGGCAGAGTGGCAACTAGGGGGCCCCCTACAGCTCCTGAACCTGGGGGTGCATGTGGGGGGCATATGTTGCTCTCCCCTGGAATTGCATCCCAGTTCCTGCACGGTGTGGCATGCATGCCACAGCATGCTGGAACGTGCTACAGGCGCTGTTATATGGCTCACCTAAGAGCCTTATACAGCTGCCGCCATGAGACCACAGGCAGCACTGCCCGCCATGGATTACTGTTGTAATCTGGCAGGCGGGCGCTCACTGGGCTCGGTAGTCCTCTTATCAACGTGGCAGTGGCAGGCCAACAGGAGGACCCCCAAACTCGTAATACGGCCCTAAATAACCATGTGTTGAGGGCCTTCCTGAATGGGAACAGTTCTGAGTAGTTCTTTCTCCCTGGAGAGGAAATCATTCCACCTGGGAGGTGAGTTGCCTCTGATCTTGAGTGATGTGACATCTGTGCTTTTTATTCACCACTGACTGGAAGCCAAGCGCAAAGTGACTGGTGTCAGCAGTGGTAGGAGGATGTAAAAAGCCTCCTATAATAAGTATGTATTCGTTCCTCTCCCGAAGGGCTGAATATTGCGGTTTCATCAGTAAACTAACATGTGTTCCAGTATCAGCCCCCAGATCTCTGATGCTAGGTATTAAGGATATATTTGGGGACTAACAGCCTGATTCATCAAGCTTAATTGCGCTCGCAAAGGGCCAGATTCTGAGAATCTGGCCCTTTGCGAGTGCAATTTTTGCATTTGGGATTCATCATCCCAAATGTAAAATTCTCTATTAAAGAATTCGCATATTTGCGAGGAATTGCATTTAAGGAATCTCTATTTGAGATTCCTTAAATGCAATTCATGAACCATTTTAAAATACCGAAATCGCTATTTTGGGCCGCTATTTACCGCGAGGTCAAACCTCGTGGTAAATAGCGAAAACTTTGAAAAATGCATTTAAATGCCTTTTTCTAAGTTGCATGTTACACACACACATGTCCTTTGGACATGTGTGTGCGCAACACCAATGTAGATTACATTTCAGGGGTGCTACAGGGTGTCCTTTGGACACCCCTGGCACCCTTGAAATCGCTATCTTATTTGCGATTAGCAAATTGCTATTCGCAAATAAGGAATAACTCCCGATTCATTCCTATGAGCCTTTAGGCCCATATGAATGAATGGGGAGTTATTCCTTATTTGCAATTAGCAATTTGCTAATCGCAAATAAGGAATGTGTAGGAATCGCATTTCTTTATGCAATTTCTACATGAATCCCGTTTTGCAAGTCCTTAATAGCGATTCCTTATGAATCGCTATTAGGGGCTCGCAAAACGGGAGAATGATGAATCAGGCTGTAAATACCTCAAATATATTCTGGGGCATTTCCATAAAGTGCTCTTTAGTAAGGCATTGCTTCGTGATGTTTAAAAAAGGATGCAAGTGTTTGACAAAAACATTTGCAGGAGAAAACCTATTTGTGTAGTTATTTTTGCTCGCAGGCAACATTTTGTGAAGGTGACGTGCTGCAAAGTATATCACCCACATAGCGTCTCCTATGAAATTGTAAATTTACTCAACCTTAATGTGTACACATTTCATAAGAGTATAACATTAATTATTTACTCTGTGTGGAGCTCTGTCAGTGGCGGACAGAAACTGATTTCATTTTGAATCCTTGGTATAATCTGGATCTGTTTGACAGGAGCTACTTCCTGTACATGTTAATCTTCACTAGTCCAAAGGGGATAACACCAAGGTCCTAGTAATTAGACCCAGGAGAGTTATTATGCGTGGAGGAGATGTGGTCACTTGTCTTCGGGCCCTTGATGACATGCTGCAGAATGTAGAATGCCCTTACAGGAGGCTAGTGTGAAGTCTGAGAGCCCATTGAGAAGAGTGTTGCCACCATCGAGATTTGAGAGTACCAAGGCTTGACCAGCAGTCCTGAAGTTGTTTCTTATAGGAACAGTTTCACCTTCCCTAGTAGAGAGAGCTAGTACCAGGTCAATATTGTTTTCTTCATAATGTGTTTTAAGGATGGAGTCAGTGTCCTGAGTCAATCCAAGTGATTTGGCACAGGAACACCCAGGATCTGGAAGAGTTACGGGCAGAATTTGGGAAATTGTCGAAGACCTGTGCATGGTCAGCATAATGGTGAATTTTGATGCTGTTATCAGAGACCAGAGTCCCATGGTGCACCATGCAATGACTGAGTTGTATTATGATGGAGTCTGAAATTCCCCCGCAATTCTGGGGCTGGGAGCTGTCTCAGTAGTGGTGCTAGAACAATTTTCAGAGTGTGGGGCTGTCATCAATGTTACATCACTGAAGTCATAGGGATTCTGAAAATCCAAGGTTCACATGAAGAACAAGTTGGTAGTGCAGTTTTATTTACAGGCAGCACATTTCCATTAGAATGGCCACTAAATTTGCTCAGACATACAGTTTTACTGATAAGAAAAAGTGCGCATATGATAACGTGTGAAAATCTGGTTTCCCTCACTAAATATGTCTTAATTTGTTTGGATGCTATTAAAATATTTGTTTTCATTTTATGGTATATTAGAAAAAAGTGACATCCTACAGATTTTCGTTTTACACTCACTGTACTCCTTCGAGAGAGCCACATATTGCCCTTTACAAAATCGGCTCACTTTGAAGTCAGACGGAGTAAAAACCAATCTCCATGTTAAAAGAATAAATAGTGATTTGCCAAGCCTCAGCCATCCATCCATCCTCAGCCTCAGCCATCCATCCTCTGCCTCAGCCATCCATCCTCAGCCTCAGCCATCCATTCTCAGCCTCAGCCATCCATCCTCAGCCTCAGCCATCCATCCTCAACCTCAGCCATCCATCCTCTGCCTCAGCCATCCATCCTCAGCCTCAGCCATCCATCCTCAGCCTCAGCCATCCATCCATCCTCAGCCTCAGCCATCCATCCTCTGCCTCAGCCATCCATCCTCAGCCTCAGCCATCCATCCTCTGCCTCAGCCATCCATCCTCAGCCTCAGCCATCCATTCTCAGCCTCAGCCATCCATTCTCAGCCTCAGCCATCCATCCTCAGCCTCAGCCATCTATCCTCAGCCTCAGCCATCCATTCTCTGCCTCAGACATCCATCCTCAACCTCAGCCATCCATCCTCAACTTCAGCCATCCATCCTCAGCCTCAGCCATCCATCTTCAGCCTCAGCCATCCATCCTCAGCCTCAGCCATCATCCTCAGCCTCAGTCATCCATCCTCAGCCTCAGCCATCCATCCTCAGCCATCCATCCTCAACCTCAGCCATCCATCCTCAGCCATCCATCCTCAACCTCTGCCATCCATCCTCAGCCTCAGCCATCCATCCTCAGCCTCAGCCATCCATCCTCAGCCTCAGCCATCCATCCTCAGCCATCCATCCTCAACCTCAGCCATCCATCCTCAGCCTCAGCCATCCATCCTCAACCTCAGCCACCCATCCTCAGCCTCAGCCATCCATCCTCAGCCATCCATCCTCAGCCATCCATCCTCAACCTCAGCCATCCATCCTCAGCCTCAGCCACCCATCCTCAGCCTCAGCCATCCATCCTCAGCCATCCATCCTCAACCTCAGCCATCCATCCTCAGCCTCAGCCATCCTCAACCTCAGCCATCCATCCTCAGCCTCAGCCACCCATCCTCAGCCTCAGCCATCCATCCTCAGCCATCCATCCTCAGCCATCCATCCTCAACCTCAGCCATCCATCCTCAGCCATCCATCCTCAACCTCAGCCATCCATCCTCAGCCTCAGCCATCCATCCTTTTCATCATCAGAGCAATCATCTTGAAGTAATCTCTACGGGTGAGTGAAAGGGAGGAAAATAAGTATACACTGATTCTCATGTTTTGCATTTGATGATTGAGATGCACAGGACAGGGTAACTGACTTTGTTACCCCATCTGCACAAGCATTAGCTCCAGTGACATTGTCCATAGTTTGTTTTGGCCAACGAACTTGACCACCGTCTACTAAGGATCGAAAATGAATAGCAGCGAGCAAGTGGATACCCACATTCCATTCTTACTTAAAAGGGTCAGCTGATAAAAAATAAACTCATAAGCCCAGAGTTGGACAAAACTCATGGACAAGCCCAAAAGTCTGCCTAGAATCTGTGTAAATAGTTGATGCTTTTTCTGAACCCCAAACACGTGCTCTTATTAAGGCAATTAATTCAGCAACTTGTGCAGAGTAATTCCTGTATTACATTACTTTCCCAACAGAATATTCAGTGCAAACAGCATACAATTCAATCAGACAGCCGTGTTTGTTTAGCAGACAAGAATCATCTAGTAAAAAAACATAATCATTCTTAGGAATCGGTACATCAAACAAATCAAAACATAATGTTTATCAATGAGAGCAGCAGAGCAGTAATGGATACGACAATGGTGTGTTTCCCATCGATTGTGACAGGAAACAATGACGAAGGATTTAAAGCGCAGCTTTGCTAAAAATGATAGAGGATGAGGCCAGAAAAATCAACTTATATTCGGTCGATCTAACATTAGCTACATCAGCAATAAAGCCACTGCTGTATGCTTGAGAAACTGTCACTGTCAGGAAAACACCAAGAACAATGTTTTCTGTAGCTTGCCCTAGTTCAGCTGCTGCCTCAACACATTTTAACCATGGCGGCGCTCTCATGGGAGACTATTGGATCATCTACATATTTTATTCATTAATAATCCTGAGAAAAGTCAGGTATAGTTAAATGACCTAGTGCAATCCCTTGGAACATTTGAAAAAGAGACAAGATACCCTCAGTTAGAAAACAGAGGAGGCTTATCCATACATCTTAACATCAACGTACATCTGCCTCACAATCAGAAAATATTTGAACCTGAAAGCAAAGGTATGTGTGCTGAAGCAGTGTAACACAAGCAAACGATAAAACACTACTATTTTGAAAAGATATGAAGCATTTTGTGAAACATGTCCTGCACAAGGTCCCGAGGAGTACTGGTGCTTTAATTGGGACTTTGGGTCTGATTTAGGGTTTGACAATGGACTACCCTTTCTGCCAAACTGTTGGTTCGCCCGCCTGATTTGGAGTCGGGCGGACCACCAGGTTTACGCCGATGGAGTGCAATTTACTCCTTAGGCATAAACCATCCTCCATTGTCCAGATGCTGTACAGTCCGTCGGATGTAAGCCAATCTGCCCTATTTAGAATGGCAGTCGGATGGCTCTTTTTTATTGTCCCTCACTGCAGGGGCGGCCTTAGGCATGTGCAAGCTGTGCACCTGCACAGGGCCGCCAAACCCCAGGGGCCACCACGCCAATATATACCCTTAATATAATAATCCTCTGAGGATGGATACATATTTGCGTGGTGTCCCCTGGCAGGGATTTGGCGGTCTCTGGCTCTGTTCCACTTCCAAACACCCGACAGCCCCCCCTCTTCACTGGCCTCCGTGCCAGGGTTCCTCCAGGGGCCCCCTACCTATGCTCCCTGCCCTGGGCCGCCATGAGCCTAGAGACGCCCCTGCTCACTGCCAGTAATATCCTGGAGGTGAGGGACAGTAAAAAATAAAAACAAATTACACCCACACCTGACAAGAAACCTCCCGTGTTGTCGGGCCACTCGCTTTCGAGGTTTGTTTTTAGAAAACAAAAAACATTTAAAAGTTTGCTGTAAGTGGGACCATTTACCGGGCGCAGCAAGGGCAGGGTGGAGGGCATTCAGTCCTCCACCATTCTTATTGCCTTTACCCCTTTAACGGAACTCTAAATCAGGCCGGTAATATATTTCGCTTTGTCTAAAATATGATGAAATCAAATGAAGTACTTTCTTCTGCAAATTATAATAAAACAATCCTCACCATTGCTCAGAGGGCATGAAGAGTTGAAGATCTATGCGTGGACTGCCATGGAGGGCGTAGAGAAGTTCTGAAACTAATCCAGCTTCAGGCCTGTACAATGAATTGGGAGGATGATTCTCCTGAAGTTGCATAGTGGAAACAAACACTCCGTGGGACAGATTATGATGACGGTTGGAAAGCCTCCGACCGCAGGTCGTAGGCTTTCTGACCAACATTGTCCATTTCAGTTCCGGCTGCCTAATTACAATCTACATGGTAGGAATTGAAACCACAGGCCATTCCGGCAGGCTTTCAACAGGCTCAAGGAACCAGTGGGCCAGTCGGAGACTGGCCCGTAATTCCAATAGGACGGCATTTCTGCCGGCGGGATTACAATTTCAGTTTCCGACAGCCTTTCTGTACTGGCCTTTCAGACATGGAAAGGCTGTCGGAAAGTGACTGTGGGGACACTTAGCACGGCCCCCTTGCATCCGTGGCTTATTATTGTGGCCCTTGGGGCACCTATGGTGGCCCCCTGTAAATCCATGCACCCTGTGGCAGGCACAGGGTGCATGGATTTACACAAACTCCCATTTCTCTATAGGAGCTTGTGCTATGGTCAGTTTATGGCGGCCCTAGCACAAGTTCCCATAGAGAAATGGGAATATGCGACCGAACAGTGTGCAGTCACATTTTAATTAGGTGGTCAGGACTGCCGAACGGAGGTCAGTCAGTCCCGTTCCTGCGACTGTGTCATCCCGCCAATATAAAAAGCCCCTATGTGGTTGGGATAGCCAACATCAGCCGATGTTGTGCCATGGAAAATAAATTCTCAGTAAACTAAGCATGCAAGTTTCTAACAGAACTACAGATAGAAAAATACACAATCACTAGGGAGGGTCTGCAAACTTCAAATGATGGTGCCCATGGAAAACGTGCACTATACAACAAAAAAAATGTTGTACAAGAAAGGAAAGAATCACCTCTAGATGAGTTCCACCATGGTAGTTTGAGTAAAAGAATCTCGTTCAAAGCCATGTGCTTCTGCCAGAATCGTTTTAGTGGCAATGGACCCCACTATTCGTCTTCTTTGGTGAAACCGTACCAGCCTATCCGGAGTCTTAGGTCGACCAGTGCCATGTTGGCAACGGGCCCCATGATGAGAATAGCCCGGATGGGTTAGTGTTTCTTTTCGGTTTCGAGCCTCAAAATGATGGAACAAGTTAGGTTTGAATCTTTTGAAATAAACTTTTGTAAAAAGTTGAAAACTTGGCAGTTTCAGTCACTATATTCGGGACAGCCATTGGCCAATGTCTGCTCTCCAGTGCGAGGTTGTAACTTTAATTTAATCTGTTCCTTCTTTTTTCAGGTTAGTATGGTGTAGCTCCTACAGGACATTCTCCAGCACGGGAACCCTCCATTTGGAGCAACCAGCACTTTTAAAATCCTATTATTATTATATTATTATTAAACATACGCATGACTCCTGCTCAAATGTTCATATTGATACCAGAGTCAAAAACACAAAATATTGTGGGTATCAGAATAATGTCTTTAGGGTCGGAGGCGATTTGCTCTCCAGGCAAGACCAGAAGAAAAATCGTCTTAACTTTATTTGGCACACCTTGGGTCTTGCATGGAGAAGAGCTCGATCATCTACTCCCACAGGGCTCCAGGTTTTACTGCTGATCAAAAATGCTGTAATCCCAGCAGTGCCTTAAAATTTTTCGAAGAAAACACGGTCTTCAACCAGTGACTGCATTTCAGAAGACTTCTGGTATTAGCATGAAAAGTTTAATCAAAGAGATTAATGATAATTAGAGTATTCCAATAACAATATTCCAAGAGCTCTGCTGGTTACACAAATGATGACATTTTTATACACTCTCAATGGAATACAGGCAGCCTTATTTTGTAATGCAAGCATTTCTGTAACTTTATAGCAAGGGTACTGCTCACAGGCTAATCAAGTATAATATTAATTATCATTGATGCACCGAGAATTGGGCAATTTATAAGAGCATGGGAACAACACATCCTTTCCATATTTGGGTATCCATTTGCTTGTCAATGGATTGTCACTCTACTGACTACGTTTTAGTAAGGCCTATCTGACCGTATATACTAAGTCATACTGCTTTCTCAGAAAGGGACTGTCCCCTCAATGCCTCTTGCTTCCCTATTGCCAAGGACTAGGACTGTTCTAGCACCAAGGTCAACTTCTGCTCATTCTTGTTCAAAGATATTCTTGCAAGACTGCAAAGCTACTGACCTGGCTTTTGCTTCTGACCACATCCTTCATCTTTGCATATACCACTGTTCTACTGCTCTGACTCCTGCTGCAAGGGCATTCTAAAAGCAACACAGTTATTTTCCTATTCAAGGTCATGTTACAAGCTGTATTGTAATGTTCCCCTTCCGCGGGTGACCATAGAAGACCTCATAGTAATAGAGTATTGAAGGAGTGTTACAAACAATGATACAGTGAGGAAAAATAAAGAACATAAAGTTAAAACTGACTTTAATGACTTCAGCCACACTTTATTCAAATTGGATTTAGGGTACATATCATGAGTGATGGAAAATGTCCCACTGAAGGCCATATTTGTAGGAAGTATAAAAGGAAAGGTCATTATGTCTGTGTGTGCAAAACTCAACTTTAGAAATCAAGAGGGGATTGAATGTCATGACCAATGATGATTAAGGAGTGATGACATATTTATATTACAAGTTAGCGATGGTGGAATGTAATAACAAGGATAACAAATATTGTTCAATCAAGCCTGAAGGAAAAGAGGAAGGTATGTTAACTGATTTCAATACATGGTACACCTTCATTGAAGAAAATAATGTATTCATGTTTGGATGGCCCTAAGTAAAACCATACATTTATGGCATATGACAACATTTTGAAACAGTGTTAGAATTCAAGGCAGAAAAGATTCAGTCTAAGGTGTATGTAGTAGGGACAGATCTTGCATGTTGCGTTGGCCTCAGGTACGTTGTCATGTTATGTTAGGAAGTATATGACAACAAGGCTATAGAGGTAGTGGGGTATTTTGAAGCAGTTGTCATGTTATGTTAGGAAGTATTTATAGAGCGCATGTGTCTCTCCGAGGAGCATCATGGCACTATAGTCGATTAAGTTGCGGGCATAGTGAAAGAGTTAGATCAGAGCTCTGCATAGACCTTCTGATGAAGTGAAGAACCAGGTTTTTAAGGACTTCCAAAAAAGGGTTTCTGACTGAATTAAGCGGTGGTTACTAGGGAGTTGGTTCCAAACCTTTGTGCCTAACACTGCAATGGATTTACCTCCTTTGGAATTACATTTGATGGTTGGAGGTTTTAATAAATTTGAGTTGGAAGATCTAAACGTGCGGCAAGGTACATCGTGGGTAAACTTAGATCGAAGATACTGGGGCCAGAGGAATGAAAGCTTCTGAAAGTAATTATTAAAAGTTTGAACAGTATTCTTTTGTGGACAGGTAGCCAGTGTTGTGTTTTAAGGGCAGCTGATGCGGAGAATTATTAATCTTGCTGCAGCATGTTGAACCATCTGAAGTTTATGAAGGACAGATTTATACGTTTGTGCATAAGGGCTGTTGCAATAATCAAGTCTAGAAGAAATCAAAGCTGTTGCATCCGTCTGCCTTGTCGAAATGAGAAGTAGGCCAAACATTTTTTTTATTGATTTGATTAAGTGAAAGCAGGTGCCAGCTACAGATAGTGCTTGTTGATGGAAAGAGAGAGCAGAATCAAATCTGACCCCCAGGTTTCTGGTGGCAGTTACGATGTTAGGGGGAGGAGGGGTGTCATCCAGTAAAAGACAGCTGTGAGGCATTGGCAGAGGTTTTCCTCAGCCAGTGTAGTATTTGGTCTAGGACCAATACCAACTGAGTGTTGTCCGCATATGATATGGTCTCAATGTTGAAGGACAAAATTAACCTGATTAGTGGGGTCATATATGCATTATAAAGTACTGGACTGAGGATGGAACCTTGTGGGACCCCAGAGAGCAAAGGTTTTTCTGCTGACTGATATTACCCGAGGGTAATGACTTGCCTTCTATTTTGTAGAAAAGATTTTAACCAGGCCAAGGCAAGATGGGAAATGCCATACGCTTAAAGATGGTCTAGAAGAATGTCATATAAGACCGTGTCGAAAGTCGCTAATAGGTCCAAAAGGACCAACACAGCACATTTTACGTGGTCCAGGGCAGGTTTTAGGAATTCAGCTGTGAACGGATTCCGTTGAATGCTGCGATCTGAAACCTGATTGGTTTGGGAGTAGAATGTTTGCTACTTCCAGGTGGTCATAAGTTGTGAATTGACCAGTTTTTCCGTGATCTTACTTAGGCAAGGAAGGAGGCAAATGGGACAGAGACTAGAGAGGATGGTAGAATCAGCAAACTGTTTCTTTTGCAGGGGTCTAACTGCTGCAAGTTTCCAGCCACTAGGACCCTCCCCAGTAGACAGTTATTATATTGTGGATAATTGGGTTGACCGTGTCTATCAGGGCGTGTTGGATCAGAGGGGGGCAGGGATCCAAAGGAGATCCAGATTTGACAGTCAAAATTGCTTGACATGTTTGATCTAGACTGAGATTTTGAAACACTTGGAGAGAGAGTTGGTAACTGCCTGGGGCAATCTTGGAGTAAGTAGGGGACAAAGGGGGAGGTGGAAAGTCTTTTTTCAGCAGCTGGACTTTTTTCTCAAACAAATCTGCAATGCGGCCACAGAGGGCCTGTGAAGGGAGAATTTCTTGTTTGAGTGCTGTGGGGTTTAAAAAGGAGCTCATGATTTTAAAAATAGTTTTTTAGTTAGAGTTGGCCTGTTCAAGCATATCGGTGAAGTACGATTTCTTGGCGATTTTTATATTTTGATGGTAATTTTTAAGGGCAGCCTTGAAATTGGTCGCCATCTGCGTTCCAATTTTCTGCAGTGGTTATTTATTTCTTTGAGCTCCTTGGTATACGAAAGGGCTGATGGCTTCCTTAGCAAGCAGCGTTTTTCAGGACCGGTTGCCGCAAAGCGATCCTTCGAATTGGTTAGCCATGATTTGAAACATTTGTTGTCTTCTGTTGGGTCTCCTGTTAGTATAGGCTTCCCTACTGAGGCTGCCAAATTGAGACCAGGATGGGCAGCCATATCCTTCCATCTAGGCTTTGGAATTAGGCTCCTCTGTGGCCTAACGCCCTAGCCCAGCATCAAAGCGGACAATGGGAGTCAACGGGCTGCGGTGTTTGACAACTGGTCTGTGAGGAGGATTTGAGCATACCGCGTGGGTCCTGGGCACATTCCTTGAGTCGGCCGACTCGCGCTGGGACCCCCCAAGAAGCCGCATGCATCCGAAGTAGCGGGGTGGAAGCCTGGATGCAGTGGGACCCCACCCCAGACCGTGAGCGGCAAAAGCGCTGTCCCCAAATATAGAAACTGACTGGTGAAACAGGGAGGGGAGCACTTTTGGACATGGAGTGCAGTCGCAGCCCCTAACAGAGGTAGGCCCCGCCATGATGAAACCGAAAGGGGTCCCACCCCGGTACAATCCAACAAGCTGAACAACTACGTGGTCCCACGACAATCTATGTCAGAAGAAGGAGTGGATGCGCCACTGAGATGTGGCCTAGGCGGGAGGGGTTGCCAAGAGTATCATTGCTCAGGCTTGGAAGCAAGGGAGTCCCCATGACTAGAATCCTGGAAGAGACCTGGACTGGTGCCACCGGGCAGAACAATCGATATATCGGAAAGAGGCTGCCCCCGTAAATGGGAAAAGATATGGGGTGCATGGGCAAAGTATTGTGGGTAATGACCAGAGCCGTGAGGAGCATCTCAAGGACTCCTAGAGAGACTATGCAGCTGGTTTCTCCTTGGATCATAATGGTCGCAGCAGTGGGTCATTGAGAACTACAACTTGTGAAATATAATGTATTTGCTGTACTTCAGTCCACCAAACATATGTTCTGTATGATAATTATCTGAAGCATGTGTTTCTAGATTAATAAAAATCATTTTAAAAGAAAGTTTATAATTTTCAGGATGAAATTCTGGTCTCTGGTGTGAGTAAGGAGAAGCATGATTCCGCTCTCAAGAAGGTGTTTGCCATTTTAAAGGACAATGGTTTGGCTATAAAGTGAAGTTGGTAGAGGGTATTGGAACAGAATGGATTTGGTTAGATTGAATGTAATTGATTTTGATTGGATTGGATTTACATTTTTTCTAAGTGGAATCTGATAAGGTCCATTGAGGAGGTTCATTGGCCTTATCTAAGGATCAATTCTGTTTCTCCTGGTATTAGCAGAGTATTATTCTTGTTTCTTTCCAGTGTTTGCTGACAGAACAACTACCATAAGAAAACCATTGAAAAAGAATGCAAGGGAGGAGCTACGCGGGCATCCAAGATGGTCGCGTGAGCAGGGGGCTCCCGAGACCCGCGCCGCCCTTCTGCAAATATCCTTCCATATCCTTATTCTGAATATGGGCTTTTGAAGACGAACTCTTGCTGACCTCAACATCCTTTTCAAAATTGAATTTGGACGTCGGGAGCTATTTTTACATCGACTTCACCTTTTTCGGCCTGCCCCGGACGAGGCCGGGGGACTCTGCTGCTTCACGGGCCGGGGAGTAGTTGAACAACAACGGCCAGAGGGATCTCCCCAGTCGGCCTCATCCTCACTTTCGGTTTCGCTTTCTACTTCGAGCCCCGAGTGGCCGACACTCTCCCAGACTCATCCCGGATTCGGCGCGGCTTTGCCCGGCTGTCGAGCTCTGCCCCTCCTGAGGGTGTTGACCTCCTGCTCCATTGGCATTTCACCATTTTTGGCCTTTTTCTTGTCTTTCTTGGCCCCACCAAGATCGGCCATTTTTACCAGGTCTAGAGGGCCCCTTCGGGGCACAGCTTCCAATATGGCCACCAAACCAGAAATCGAGAAGCACAAGACAAAGACGCCGGTCCGCGGGGGACATACCCAGACCAACGTCATGGACCGATACACCCAACCGATGGGAACCCCCGGTGGTACCGGCCGTATTCTTGACGACCCCAGGTCAGACTCGACCGCGCCTACGGATGTCTCTCTTCGTGAAGTCATGAGTGCCATCACGGGTATGCAGGCCTCTATGGGACAGCAATACGAGGCTCTTGCATCTAAAATCGACACTGTGGCCGTGGATGTCACGCTGATTAGAGCAGACATGGTCAAAACTAATGAGAGGGTGAAGGCGTTGGATTTGAAGACCTCCAGCCTGATCACTGATGTTATGGACGCACAGACTGAGATCGGCAACCTGAGATCATCCCACGACTTGATGGCCCGTCGGCTTGAGGAGCATGAAAACAGGGCCAGGCGCAATAACGTGCGCCTCATTGGTGTGCCGGAAAATCCTGAGAACTCTGCTGTCGACCTCCTCGTGGAGGACCTGGTCCTGAACCATCTAGCTCCCGCCGGACTCAGCAAATTCTTTGCGGTCGAGCGTGCATACCGTTTCCCGGGCAGGAAGGTAAAGCCGGGTGTCCCCCCGAGACCAATTGTTGCTAGGCTTTTTCATTTTCGAGATACAGACGCTATTCTGCAAGCCTCTCGGGAGCATGGCACCTTGAAGTTCGATAATACCACCGTGAACTTTTATCCGGACTTTACTCCTCAGGTCCAGAGACAGAGACTGGGATTTCAGGGTGTGAAGAAGCGGCTGCGAGACCTGGGCCTCAAGTACGCTATATTGTTTCCGGCCCGGCTGCGGATCGAATATGAGGAACGAACCTTCTTCTTGGACCGTCCGGACAGTGTCAGTGACTGGCTTGATTCCTTGCCGAAAAGGGATGATCGATCCGAGCACCCCGGTGGCGCCGAGGGGGGCACGCCAGATCAAGAGTGACATTATGGTTCCCGACGTCTGCTCTTTCTAATCGCTTGTCAGCTGTTCTTTTTACTATTGTTTTTTGATGGGTCCAAGGGTGGCGAGGGTGTAAGGGACTCTTCCTCCGTCGGGGTTCTTCGTGTAGACTAGTTTCATGATTGGGCGACAGGCACACTGCAAGTTGGGGTGGTTTCCAGTTCGAATGCAGGGGTGCAGGGTGGGGGGTGTTGTAACGGGTTCTCGTTGGGGGGTGGGGCTGGGGAGTGTTTGTTTTTTTGTTTCCTTCACATGGCATCGTATTGTTTGCTTAGCTCCTTCTCCTGAGGGGCTTCATGAGGGCGGGGCTCTGGTCCTTTCTCGGGATGGGGGGTAGTGAGTTGAGACTGCTGTCCTGGAATGTCAATGGTTTGGGAGACAGAATAAAACGAGGGGTTGTGCTGCAGTTCCTTCGACGCCACTCCCCTGATATTGTTCTACTGCAAGAAAACGCATTTAATTGGCAATGCTTGCCAGGCGTTGAATAGACGTGGGTATCGACTAGTCGCAGATGCCGGATTCACCTCTGGCTCCAAAGGGGTGGGCATTCTGATCAGATCCTCTCTCCCCCTCGAAATTGACGAGATAATGCTCGATGATAGGGGTCGCTATGCTGCGCTCTCTGGGAGATGGGAGGGTAAGACGCTTTCCGTAGTCACCGTCTATGTCCCTCCGGGCCTACAGGCCACCACCTTTGCTGACCTCGGGCGGCTTATACTGGGGCTACCTGAAGGTTTTCTGATTCTTGGCGGGGATTTTAACTCTGTGGTTTCCAGCACTTCTGATCGTTACCCCCCTCGGGACTTACCTAGATCACAAATGTGGCTCAGTGAGCTGATCGAAACCTTTGGGCTAACGGATAGTTGGAGACTCATGCATCCCACACAGTTACAATATACGTTCCACTCCGGGCCCATGGTAGCCTTTCCAGACTAGATTATTTCCTCATGCCTGCAGCGCAATCGTCCTCCATCAGGGAGATCCGTCACCTTCCTAGGGGCATTTCTGATCATTCCCCCCTGTGGTTCAGTGTTGAGGCTGGAGTGGGTAGCGACTGTAGAGTTGCTCCCATAAATCTGTGGTACTTTCGGAATCCCAAGACCCGTTCCGACCTGGTAAAGGCTATTGACTGTTACTTTAATGAGAATGTGGGGTCTGTTTCTTCCTCTATCTCATTGTGGGAGGCTTTCAAGACTGTGGTTCATGGGCATTCATTGTCATTGATTGCTGCTGCCAAAAAGGCTAAATACGAAGAACTTGTACGCCTCGAATCTGAAATAGCTGTGCTTGAGAGCGATCTCGATGGTGATGTTACCTGTGCTATACTGCATTCCCTTAGTTTGAAACAGGCCGATTATAGAGCCCTTGTGACTGACGCTGTGAAAGTCATGAATAGAGAGCAGCAAGGTAGAATATATGATGTGGGTGACAAAGCGGGTAAGCTGATTGCATGGTTGGACAAGAAAGAGCGAATGAATCGGGTCGTGCCTGTGATTGAGAGGTCGACTGGTGAACGTGTTTCTGACCCGGTGGGTATTGTTGGGTGTTTCGTGGATTATTTTCGGATGGTGTATGCCTCGGTCAGTGAAAGGGATGAACGTGACTCTCTGCTGTTGTTGCGCGATATTGCCTTGCTCTGCCTCTCTGATGAGGATAGGGCCTTAATGGATGCGCCTATCACGGTGGACGAGGTCGCAGCTTCCATCCGTGCCCTCCGGTCAGGTAAGGCCATGGGCTCCAACGGTTTGCCCATTGAGCTCTATAAGCTGCGGCCTGACAAAATGGCGCCTCACTTAAGGGACATGTTCCTTGAGGCTCTTGATTCTGGTGTCCTCCCCGTCGATCAGCGTCTGGCTACCATCGTTGTAATTCACAACGTCTGCGCTCGTCCGCGAGGAGACCGCGACCAGCGCCTCCAACCCTGGCCAAATCGACTCGCGGTCCCCACGCTATACCCGAGACACACTGCTAGAATTACAAGGTTCCGCACCGGAAGGTTCGCTTTCTTTTGAGGACACTGCGTTTCCCCTAACTGACTTCTCCCGTAGGGGCCTGATCTCAGGAGGCTTATTGAATGTCCGATCATTACCTAAACACGCGACGGAGATAAGTCTCCTTATAGAATCACACTGCCTTGATGTTCTGTTTTTAAGCGAGACTTGGACGCAGGACGAGTGCAATATTGATCTTGCATCCGCCTGTCCACTCAACTTTAATATCTTGCACCTCCCTAGACCTAAAGGCCGTGGGGGCGGAGTGGGTATTATATTCCGTGCCTCTTGGAAGGTTGACACTATAGACATAGACCCAGTGCCTGGGGTCGAGCTCCTTGGTCTGGCCATAAACTGCCACTGGGGAGATATTTTTACGGTCATAATTTGCTACCGGCCCCCAGGAGCCTTCTCCCTTCCGCAACAACAAGCACTACTTACAACTTTCACAAACATGGCAACCTCCCATAACAAACTAATTATTGTGGGAGATTTCAATCTCTGGCTTAATGGCAACCTTGACACAGCACTAAATAATCTTTTGGTTTCCTGTGACAGTGTGGGGCTTCACCAACTAATCCGGCAACCAACCCACTCTGCAGGTAATCGACTAGACCTTATTTTTTCGAGTGCAGGCCTAACACAAGTGGGCAACATTTTGCCTATGAGCTGGACTGACCACTCACTCATTAAAATATTCATCACTAACACCACCGCCTATAAGCCCAAAAACTGTCGGCCAGCTGAATTTACATACCGGAACTGGAAAGCTCTAGGAAAGCCCGGCTCTGCTACCCCAGTCTTTAATATAGATGACTGTGTTACCCCCCCTAGCTCGGTGGAAAACAACTACAGAACCTTCAGCAGCAGGATAACATCTATCACGGACTCCATCGTTCCTTTGAAACACAGTACTTTTAAAGGGCGAAGATCCGCTCCCTGGTTTAATGATTCTCTGAAAATCCTCAAGGTGGCGTGTAAGCAGGCAGAGAGGAAGTGGAGACACGGCTACTGTGACACTAATAAAACCCTTTGGAAAAACAAACTTATCGAATATAAAGCGGCCATTAGAGTGAGCAAATCGGCCTATTACTGCTCCACTATCGTCAATGCAGCTAACAGCTCTAAAAACATATTTCAGATCTTAGAGAATCTCATACATCCGGAGTGTACGAAGAAAACTATTCCTCCATCCCAGACGCTCTGTGATAACCTCGCAGAGTTCTTTCTGGACAAAATCATGACAATCATCAATAACCTGCGACTCTCTCTACCCCAATACCCGTCTACCTCTCATGCAACCAGCCCCACAAACTACACCCCCAGTCGGGTCGGCTCGATCAGGGACAGTCTTCTGGCTCTCCCCCAGATTCCTGAAGCAGATTTTGAAAGACTGGCACTGAGCATCACCTCTGGGTCCCCTCTTGACCCACTGCCCCCAAAAATCTGGAAGGCTTACGGGCACGAGCTATTCCACACTCTGCGGAGGATTTGTAACCAATCTCTCTGTAGTGGAGTAGTTCCAAACCCTTGGAAGCAAGCGTTAATCACCCCGCTTTTGAAAAAACCATCCCTGAATCCAGAATGCCTTTCTAATTTTCGTCCCATATCGCTTCTGCCCTTTCCGGCGAAAGTGGTGGAGCGATGGGTCAGCACCAGCCTGTCATCTCACCTCGAGCAGAACCACGTTCTGGACGACTTCCAATTTGGATTTCGTCCAGTCCATGGCACTGAAACAGCTGTACTTACGGCCATGGAAGAACTCCGAGTGCGTGCAGACAGGGGCCAGGCGGTGGCCTTGATCCTGTTGGACCTGTCTGCCGCATTCGATACCGTAAACCACGTGATCCTGCTAGAGAGGCTGAGAGCGGCTGGGGTTGATGGCTCAGCCCTGCTTTGGTTCCACTCTTTTCTCAGCGACAGGAAACAGGCTGTATCCCTTCCCCCTTATCAATCTGCCTTCTCCCTAGTCCCTCACGGTGTGCCCCAGGGTTCCTCTATCAGTCCGATTCTCTTCAATGTTTACTTACTACCACTGGTCTCTCTTATTAAATCACATAACATGACCACAGTAAACTACGCAGACGATACCCAGCTTATTGTTTCCTGGGAGGGCGAAGACTCTATTACTTTAGAAGCATTCCACGACTGCCTGAGAGATACTGCTGGCTGGTTACACCATAACTCCCTTCAATTTAATTCCTCGAAAACCGAGGTCCTGTTCTACCCAGCCAGCCACGTACCTCGCCCTCTGCCTGCTGATTTCTGGCTTCCGGAAAACCCGGACAACCCGCCACCTGTGGCCAGTGTTCGGAATTTGGGCGTCATGCTGAATAATAAGCTGAGCATGGAAACACAGGTTTCGAGAACAGTTGCCACCTGCTCTGCCCTTATGCGATCACTTCGTAAAATCCTGCCACTACTGCCATTATCCGCTAGAGCAGAGATAGTCAGGTGTACCATCCTTAGTCGCATTGACTATTGCAATGCTCTCCTGCTTGACTCCCCCTTGGTACTGCTGGACCGACTCCAACGCGTCCAATCAGCAGCAGCCAAACTGGCACTTGGATGGACCAGGAGATCCTCAACCACTGCTGCTCTAGCCGAGCTGCACTGGCTTCCCTTGAAGCAGCGTATTGCCTTCAAGTCTCTCTGCCTGGTCTTTAAGGCATTACATGGGCTAGGACCTATCCCTTTACAACGGATGTTCACCTGGTACACACCAACCAGAGCTCTTCGATCCGCTACCGCTCGACTTGTAATAGTGCCCAGATTCAAGAGAGCCAGGATCGGGGGAAGATCATTCCGAGTGGCGGCTGCAAAGCTTTGGAACAGTCTGCCTGCTGACATTCGCTATACTTCACAGCTCCTTCCTTTTCGAAAACTAATAAAGACTTGGCTGTTTCCCTAGATTCCCCCCCATCATTATTTAACATTCTCCCACTGTCTCCTTCTCAGGAGTAAGCTACCCTAGCACCAGGATGCCTGCCAGGCGACAGTTGCGCTCTATAAATGTTTTAAATAAATTAAATAAATAATAAACCACGTGATCGTTGTGCTTCGTATAGGCCCATTTCATTACTCAATGCCGAACCCAAAATACTTGCTAAATTGTTAGCCACTCGATTGATTGGGGTGATCGGTGACTTGATTCATCCGGATCAATCTGGTTTTATTCCGCACCGGAACACCGCCCTTAATCTTCGTAGGTTCCATGGAGTTCTCGCGAGAGCTGGGACTCTGACTGAGCCAGCCATTTTAGCTTCCCTTGATGCCACTATGGCTTTTGATACCATAGAATGGCCGTATCTTTGGGCTGCTCTCACTAAGTTTGGGTTTGGTCCGACATTCATTGCCTGGGTGAAGCTTCTATATGAAAGGCCGCTGGCCCAGGTGGTTGTTAACGGGAGAGTCTCCAGCACGTTCACGCTTGGGCGAGGTACTCGGCAGGGCTGCCCATTGTCCCCATTGCTTTTCGCCCTTCCTTTGGAGCCGCTAGCTGAGTGGCTTCGTTGGGAGCCCTCGCTGAAAGGCATTCGGTGGACTCCCGACTTTGAGGACTGAATCTCGCTATATGCGGATGATATCCTCCTTTACCTCACGTCCCCTCGGAAGTCCCTTAATGTGCTTTTTGATGTTCTGACCTCCTTCGGGAAGAACTCGGGTCTTGTCATCAATTGGACCAAGTCATGTGTCTATGTTTTGGCCGGAGAGCTCCCTCCGTTGCCCCGTAGATTCCCGATTCAGTTGGCTACGTCCGGCTTTAAGTATTCGGGTATTTATGTTTCCTTGGATCCTGCCGTTCGATACGACCGTAACCTTCGGGCCCCTCTTCAGCGGCTCAAGCTTGACATTGTACGATGGCGCCGGCTGCCTCTGTCACCCTTGGGACGTGCGGCTCTCTTCAAGATGATGTCGCTACCCAGATTTTTATACGCACTCCAGAACTCCTTTGATCCTATTCCTCCTGGTTACTTTCGTGAAGTGGAGGGCCTTCAGAGACGGCTGATTTGGGATGGGCGTGCGCGCATTGCCCTCTCCAAACTCAATCTTCCATGGTATGATGGCGGCATTGCCCTCCCAGACATCAGACGTTATTATTGGGCCTCCCAGCTGAGTGCGGTCAATCATGTAACTTATGCCCCCGTTCTAACGCCAGCTTTTGCAATGGATAAGTATCTTTTGCCGGGTGGGAATTTCAACATGGCACTATACTCTAAGGGACCCTATAAGACTCTGGCTGGACCCACTAAAATTGCAGTGCGAGTGTGGCGTGATGCAAATGCTGCTCTGGGATGGTGTGACAGATTGTCCCGTGCAACTCCGTTGTATGATTCAGATGGTTTGGGCAATTTGTGGAAGACGAAAGGTTTTGATAAATGGGACATGATAGGTATAAGCAAGGTTGACGATCTTTGGTCTAAAGGGAATGTTAAGACTTTTGAGGCGCTTAAGATTGAATATGAGCTTGAAGACAAGGAATTCTTTTGGTATGTTCAGGTACGGCACGCCTTGTTGTCTGTCTTCCCCAAGGGGACGGAGGTCCCTGACTCCTCGCCTCTCGAGGACCGTATCCTTGATGGCTACGTACCTGATAGCACAATTTTGCTGATCTATAAAAAGCTCATCAACAACAGAGTCGACTTGCTTGTGCGCCTTAGGGCCTTATAGACTGCTGATGGGTTGGAGTTGGACGATGAGGACCGGCAAATGGCCGTGTCCTCTCCCAAGGAAGTGGCCATACCTGCCCGCCTTCGGTTTGTCCAGCTCAAGATCCTTCATCGCGTGTATGTTACCGGTCCGCGTCTGGTACGAATGGGGTACTCTGTGGATGGTCTGTGTAAACGTGGGTGCGGTATGATTGGTACCTTCCTCCATATACTGTGGGAATGCCCTGAGGTGGCTGCGTTTTGGTCCTGAGTACATACCACCATGGAAAGGGTCACGGGGGTTACACTCCTGCCTGAGGCCAGACGCTGTCTCCTTAATGTATGGGAACCGAATGAATATAACATGGCGCAGACCTGTTGGGCAACCCTCGGTAACATGATCGCGAAAAGGGACATTGCGCAGTTATGGGGTTCCTACAGACTGCCCACAATATCGACTTGGAAGGAAAACATGGACTGGTGCATGTTCAGAGAAAAGACGGTGTACTTGTCACGGGGCAGACCTAAGAAATGGACTAGAATTTGGTCTCAATGGAATGCTTAGCGTGGGAATGTATGTACGCCCCCTCAAGACTTTGCTCTTAACATCCCCTTGTCTCCCTAGATGACATTCCTGGTCCTCCCACCTTAACTAAATAAATATATCGCGCGGTTTCCTCGCTGCCCCCCCCTCAACCCGGAATTGATGTTTGAAATATTGTATGCATATGCCATGGAATTAATCCCCGCCCCTCATGTTTCCCGGAATTGAATATCCGCCTTGTGAAGTGTATAATGTTGTTTGTTGTTTGAATTTCAATAACATTTATAAAAAATAAATAAAAAAAAGAAAAAGAATGCAAAAGGTATTTGTTGTAATGCCTTTGCTACTGTGTTAAAGCCTGTTGATAGGTAGGATAAGAGCATTGTGAGAACGGATGCCAGGAACGCAGAGTTGGGCGTAACCTTCTTTAAGTTCAGGTTTGAGGGTAGATTTCTAAATGAATATGCTTATAGACCTTTGAGTGCAGTGGGGAAATACTGTTCCATCACAGAGAAGGAGGTTTTAGTCTGTTGGTGGGAGGTAAGTTATTTTAGAACATACTTGCTGGTTGGGGAACCCATTTTTTTATCAGAAAGGACAATCAACCCATAGAGGTTACTAAGAAATCAAGTATTCAGCTTCAAGTAGAGTATATGTCTAGAAAGAAACAAGAACTGCTGGACTGGCTTACCACCTTGCCAGGAGAAAGTGAGGCTAAGTCAAAGGAGGGTGGTGAAATGTATGAACATTCTGTGGCAAACATACAGGGAGTGGCAGAGAGTAGTATTATATAGGAAGAATAGGTGAATGTCAAAAAACAAGATCACATTTTGAATGAGATTCGTGAACATGTATGCAGGAGGGCCATAAAAAGGAAGCATGTAAAATGAAGTCGAAGGTTTCATGAATGTCAGTGTTGAACTGTTGTTTGAAAGGGGCATTGTGTAAAAAATGAAGTTGATAGGGCCGGGTTCCTCTTTACAAGTAACCATGGAACCCTTGGTCAATGACCCTTTGTTGCCTGCTGAGAAGAGCTGAGGGGAGAAATAACTCATTAAGGCGAACTCAACAACTTTAAAGAACCATGACTCTGAAGAATCACAGACTCCAAATTCCAATTTAGTGGGTTTATTACAAGACCAAAAATAACTGGACATACAGACACCTCAATAAGTGGTTCTAGAAGTACATTGGAACTAATACAAATCCAAATCAACGAGCGAGATGGAAATGCTGCATCATAAAAAGAATTACAAATTCCAGAACACAGACAATTATTGCCTCCATGTCAAGATCAGTCTTCCTCTGGGGTGAACAAGTGAAAAGCATTAGTCTATCCCTACACTACCACTACCATGACATCCCTATTTAGCATTACCCAGGCAAGATCAGGAAAAGGTCTGAGCACTTGAAGACTCCCTAAGAAGTGCACTCACGGTAAACAGACATAATATTGAATCAAAAATATAAGAATAGCACTAATATCGAAGTCAAAATATAGAATGGACAAAATATCGATTGGACAGAATATAGTGGTGAAAAATATCGAATTGAAGGTAAATAATGTAATATCGGTTTCTAAAATATAGAAAGTTAAAATATCGAACTATATAATATAGGTATTAAAATATATCGAATTTTAATAATATCGAATTTTTTAAAGTGGTTTTTTATGTTATTTAATTTTTGCGTAATTTAATTCTGTAGCTGGTTGTGGGTTTATAGGGGAATAGGGTGGGAAGTAATTTAATTGTAATTATTTAAATATGTTAATTTATTTATTGGTATTAATTGTTAATTAATTTTTAATTGGTAATTAATTAATTTTTAATTGGTAATTAATTTTGACTAATTGATAATTATGTTAATTTAATTAATGTATTTTCTGCAGCAGGTTATGGGTGTATAGGAGAATAGGGTGGGAAGTAATTTAATTGTAATTAAATAAATACTTTTTATTTATTTATTGGTATTGATTTTAAATTCATTGTTAATTAATTGTTAATTGGTAATTAATTTGTATTAATAGGAAATTAATTTTAATAACTAATATTTATTTGTATTTTTAATTGATTACTTATTAAATAATATTGAATTAGTAATTTATTTTAATAATTTGTTATTGGTATTGATATTTAATTTATTTTTATTAATATATTACATCTTCACTTTCCCTACTGTTAAACTCACTAGAGTGGGATTAGTAATTTTTATCCCTACGCTATTCAACGCTTTCCCTACTGTTGCACTCTCTGGAGTGGGAATAGTAATTTTTACCCCTACGGTATCCAACGCTTTCCCTACTGTTGCACTCTCTGTAGTGGGAATAGTAATTCTCACCCCTACGCTATCCAACGCTTTCCCTACTGTTGCACTCTCTGGAGTGGGAATAGTAATTTTGACCCCTATGCTATCCAATGCTTTCCCTACTGTTGCACTCTCTGGAGTGGGAATAGTAATTTTTACCCCTACGGTATCCAACGCTTTCCCTACTGTTGCACTCTCTGGAGTGGGAATAGTAATTTCTACCCCTACGCTATCCAATTCTTTCCCTACTGTTGCACTCTCTGGAGTGGGAATAGTAATTTTACCCCTATGCTATCCAACACTTTCCCTACTGTTGCACTCTCTGGAGTTGGAATAGTAAATTTTACCCCTACGCTATCCAACGCTTTCCCTACTGTTGCACTCTCTGGAGTGGGAATAGCAATTTTTACCCCTACGCTATCCAACGCTTTCCCTACTGTTGCACTCTGTGGAGTGGGAATAGTAATTTTTACCCTCTCGCTATCCAACGCTTCCCCTAATGTTGCACTCACTGGGGTGAGAATAGTAATTTTTACCCCTACGCTATCCAACACTTTTCCTACTGTTGCACTCACTGGAGTGGGAATAGTAATTTTTACCCTCTCCGTATCCAACTCTTTCTCTACTGTTGCACTCACTGGAGTGGGAATAGTAATTTTTACCCCTACGCTATCCAATGCTTTCCCTACTGTTGGACTCACTGGAGTGGGAATAGTAATGTTTACCCTCCCGCTATCCAACGCTTTCCCTACAATTGCACTCACTGGAGTGGGAATAGTAATTTTTACCCTTACGCTATCCAACGCTTTCCCTACTTTTGCACTCACTGGATTGGTAATAGTAAATGTTACCCTCCCGCGATCCTACGGTAAAAATATTGTATATTTTTTATTAATATTATGTTAATATATATATATATATATATATATATATATATATAAATATATATATATATATATATATATATATATATATATGTGTTAAAAAATACAATTGTATGATTTTATTTAACTTAAATTAATTATGTAATAATTTTAAGGTTATTTAAGTATTTTTAAGTATGTTTTAGTTAATTATATGTATTATTTCATTATTTTAAATTACTTTTAAGACATTTAAAAAAATTCGATATTTTGACTATCTTTGTTTTAACGATATTTTTGATTCGATATTTTTGTACTTACCTGTTTGTAGATAGGACTTCGATATTTTTGCATTCTATATTTTGTCATCGATATTTTAGGTATTCTATATTTTTGTATTCTATATTTTGTCAGTGATCCGCACTCACATTGTATGGGTCAAGTAGCCAAAGCTACAGCGCTCGTTCTAAGATGCTCCTTACCTCTTCATCGATCTCCTCACCTCCTTTCCTGACTCAACCCTCTGGGCACTGTCCCTAATCAAAACACAAAATACAAAATACACCCACTGCTTGCATCTCAATCAACTCATCCTTTTGGGCACTTCTCATAGGTGATTTTACGTTTAGTTTCGATACTCCCAGCACCTGGCTTGATGACCTTGATTCCCAGGTGTCCTACAGTGAGAAAGAACACCGACTACCAATTATCAGCATTCTTGCATAAAAGTATTTTCTCCTCCCTGAGCCAACTCCTAAAATAAAAGACGTTATTCTAAGTAACAAAGACGACTTTCTCCACCTGCAACAGAAACATGAGAACAGAACAAATCCAACATACACATGAAATACATTTCTCTATCCGACTACAAGAGCCATCAGGGAGAATACATTTCAGGTTATAGAAATCGGCTAACATAAGAATGAAACACATATGCTCTACGGAAATGCACATAATTGAACAGTTTACTTAAGCATTTCTAAACCTTCATGACTTCTACACATTTAAACTCGAGTTGCCACATCCTTGTGCAACTTTAACCCAGTGCACATTTAAACTATACATTACAATACAAATGAGCAACTTTGTTAATCAACTGCAGAAAAACGCTATAGGTTATATTATTCAAAACACAACTGCCACGTTATTTCTTTACATGGCACATAGTAATCCTAACATTTCAAATTCACATGTTATTACCAAGTACATCCTTTTTTTTTTTTTTATTTTTTTTTATTGACAAGCAGGGCAAGATGATCAACAAATGCATTTTAAACAAAACATATGATATCAAATCTAATATCGGTACAGATCAAAATGCAAATAAAGTAACGCCATACACTTTACATTGCCCATCTTTCAAATATAACCTTAAGATAGAACAAAAAAACAAATGGGATAGTGTATATTCTTGTATCCATAATGAAAAAGTGGGAAAAACACAGATATATATTCCCTGATGCTTACCACTATTAGTATCTTCTATAGTCATGTACTATTCTAAAAAGGTGCCCCAAATTTTAGCAAATTTCCCAATTGCTTTTATTCCCCGGTTCCTTGCAATTGAACCCTCCATAGTGTAGATCTCATTAACTAACGCCCATCATTCCATTGTATGAGGGGGGTTCGGAGAGATCCAAGCTCTCGCAATAACCAATCTAGCGCTGGTCAAAAGTATATTTAACAAATCTGTGTTGGTAGTGCTAGATGGATATATAGCAAGTAAAATTGAGGCTGCTGATAATGAAGAACTGATCACCTTTTGTTTATATAAAATATTTTCTATTACCGACCAATACCTTGTTAATACCGGACATGTATAGATCATATGTACAATATCTGCAGCCACCAGCCCACACTTAGGGCATTTAGTACGGTCGTTGTTCAAATTGTTTTGTGCCCATTTAGAAATTCTCAGTGGTGTGTAATATAAGTGAGATATTGTTCTGTACGATTGAAGCATTAAACTAGACGAATGAGTCGTTCTATTGATGTTTACTAAAGCGGCTGTAATATTCTGAGTTGTCACATTAAATCCTAATATGGAAGTCCATTTTGTCGCTAATCGAGGAGTTTCATCCAATTTGTTTTGGTGTAAACACTTATATCCCAGACTAATTAAGGATTTTCGATTCGTTGAATAAAAACAACTCCATAGATCTGAGCTACTTACGGATATCAGGTTCATCTTACGAATTAAATAGTCCCTTATTTGAATATACTTAAAGCGCATCGATTCCGGTAATTTGACCAAAAGTTTCAAAGTTTCAAATTGTAAGAAGCCCCTTGAACCATATAAGTCTCCAAGTTTTAGAATACCATATTTAGCCCACTCTCGTCCTGTATTATCATTGAAAATCCCTGGAAGTCCAGGATTACCCCAAAGTAGCAGATCAGTGTGAAAAAAAGAAGTCTCACAATTGATCATCATCATATTCCAGAAACGGACTGCATCCCGTGCAGTCTTAAATTTTACACGTTTAAAATAATTCGGGTCCTGCACCTTTGTCAGAAATTGTTTTGCCTCTCTGCCAAGCATAAATTGATGAAAAAAAAATTGATTATAGCTAATAAACAGGCTGCGAAGCCGGTTCAAAAAAGAAGCAAAAAAGTAAGCTCTAAAATCAGGGAAGTTAAGACCTCCTTTTTCCAATGGTAATTTCAAGATTGCCATCGATCTTCGCGGCTTCTTGTAGCCCCACAAAAAGCTATTAATAATGCTATCCAATTTAAAAAAAAACAAATTATTAACACGCAGAGGAATACAGCGAAAAAAATATAAGAATTTAGGCAGGATATTCATTTTAATCAGATTCAATCGTCCCAACAGGTTAAGCGGGATCTTATGCCATTTTTTTAGAAGAGCTGCAACTTCTTTCAATAAAGGTTCATAATTTAATAAGTTTATATCCGAGATCTCTGAGGAAATTTTAACCCCTAAATAAACCGTGGCCAGGCAATATCCTGGAACTTGAGGATTAGACTGATAATTCATTATGACTTGCGTTTTATTTGTGTTAAGTTTGTAACCTGCGATAGCCCCAAAGTTGTTGGCTTCTTCTGAGATCCCTACCAGTGCTTCTGCCACATCGGTGGTGTAAATGGCTAAGTCATCGGCATAAGCGGTAATTTTCAAAGTTTTGTCTTCATGATGCATGGGTTTTATTTTGCCTTGCTCTTGAAGGGCATTAATAAACGGTTCCATGGAAAGAGCAAAGAGTAGGGGTGATAGAGGGCACCCCTGCCGTGTCCCTCGTGAAATTAAAAATTTAGATGAAACGCCCCCTGCATAGCTGATCTTAGCATTAGGAGTTCTATACAAAGCTTGTATACTTCTTAAAAAATGTCCTTTAAAGCCATATTGTTTCATCACCCCCCATAAGTAATCCCACCCCACTCGGTCAAACGCCTTCTCTGCGTCTAAAAGTATCATCCCGAGTGGGGTGTGGTTAGTTGCTGCCACATCAAAGGCGGTAATCGCCATGTTTACATGGGTGGTTGTGTCCCTCCCAGCTACGAAACCATGTTGTTGTTCGTTTACCAGCAACGGCATAAGTGGTGCAATGCGAAGAGCTTGTATCTTAGAATACGCTTTAGCGTCAGCGTTAATCATTGATATAGGACGATAAGAGCCGCATTCCGTTGGTATTTTATTTTTCTTAAGAAAAAACATAATTTTAGCTGCATTTCACGATTCTGGTACCTGCCCAGTAACACCAATTAAATTAATAACTGAGCATAAAAGTGGTAAGATTTCCTCTGCGCAAATTTTATATAATTCTATGGGGAGGGTATCCTCACCGGCGGCTTTATTAGAGGGGAGAGAAGTAACAGCATAGTGCAATTCCTTTAACGTAACTTCTTCCTCTAGCCCATTAACACAATCTTGATCTAAGTATTCGCGGGCTGGAAGATTTTTATTAATATACATTTGTATCTGCATTTTTGTACAGCTACCCTCTGGAGTGTATAGTTTTTTATAATATGTTGCGAACTGATCCATTATTTGTGCTGGCTGAGTATATGAAATATTATTAAGGCCTTTAATACATTTGACTAATGTTGTAGCTCGGTCATCTGCCACCTTATAAGCCAGGGCCTTTCCTACCTTATCCCCACATTCATATTGTGCCAGTTTATATTTAAGCAGCTTTCGGCTATTATTTTCCCTTAAAGCACATTTAAGAGTTGAACGCGCAGTCACTAATTTAGTTTCTAATTGTTTGATATCTTGCGCCCCCAAACTCCCTGCTCTCAAATTATCGGCTAATTGTTTTTCCAGCTGCAAAAAAACCATTTGTTACACTCTTATCCTTTTTCCTTTGTTCTGCATTTTGTTTATATACATACTGTTGCACATGCCCCCTGATAGAGGCTTTACAAGCATCCCAGACTGCTAAAAGTGATGCACTTCCTAAATTGATTTCAATAAATTCTTTGATGTGTACCTTCAACGTTCCAACAAAAACTGCATCTGCCAATATATATCTAGGAAAAGTAAACAATCTAACTTCCGGGTCCCTTTGTATTACACTAAATGACAATAAAATTGGATTGTGGTCCGACGAGACCTTTGGAAAGATCTCCATACGTCCAGCCTCAATAACCTCATCAGATGCCCACGCCAAGTCTATACGTGAATACAGTTTGTGGGGTGAGGAGTAAAATGTGTAGCCAGGTTGATCTGGATACAGGCTCCTCCATACATCTTTTACATTTTGTATCCGAGCTAGTTCTAAAATCGCCACCCTGGTTTTGCGCATGCGTCTAATTGGGCCTCTCTTGGTCACATCCTGTTCATAGTTTAGTACGCAGTTATAATCCCCCATCATGATAAGTTCCCCCTCCCATGAAAGCAGTTCAATATTTAACCAATCAAAGATACGCGGGTCATCAATATTTGGTCCGTATATAGCACAAAAAACAAATTTACGGTTCTCGATCTGCATTTGAGTAATGGCCCACCGGCGTCCATTGTCCGAGGCAGTTTTAGTCACTACCCCCCATGGTTGTTTTTTTTTCAAAATTGCGACTCCTCTAGTAGGAGCGTTAAAAGTAGTACACACCACCACCTCGTAACCCAATTGACTCAGTATTTTCTTGTCCTTAAAGCAAATATGTGTTTCTGTTAACAAAATTAAATGTGGATCATACATTTCAAGTTCTTCATACACCATACACCTTTTGTTCTTGTTATTCAAGCCCGAAACATTCCAAGCTAAACATCTAAATTGCAGCATTATAAATTTTTGAAAAAAAAAAGCGTTTTGCACCTCCCATTAATTGCCATAACATTCCTTGTCTACAGTTTCTATTGTTGACCACTTTAGACCTTGCCTTGTCTTTTTCTTTTTCTCTCCCCCCCCCACCCTCCCCCCTACCCTTCCCTCCCTTCCATCCCACTAGTACCCTCCCCCCAGTGCCTACCCGGAAGCCTCCCTCTATCTTCTGCTGCCGTTAGAGGGGCAGCCACCCTGAGAGGAATCCACATGAACCCGAGCCCTCTATATTGCCGTCATATAGAATGGCCATCAGCCAAAGAGTGAAATACAAAAATAAGAAGGAAAAAAATTAAGACTAGTGAGTTTTAAACAGCAGTAGTACCCACACTAGATTGTTATTATTTATTTATTTTTGCCTCTATTTCCTTCTAACCCATTTGCTTTCGTGGTTAACTTAGTTAGGTTTTTAAGTCCATTTTTGAAAGAAAATGCTCTGCTTCCTTGACATCATGAAACAAGTGATTATGTCCGGATTTAATAACTTTGAGGCGAGCCGGTTCTTGTAGATAGGCCATTGCCCTGTGGGACTTAAAAGAATCGATCAGTTTACGTAGCCCCCATCTTTTGTTCATAGTAATCTTGCTGAGGTCGGATTTAACAAAAAAGGTTACATTATCAATTGTAACTGGAGAATTTGGCCTAGCTTTCATTGAGACTGCTTGTCGCAACAGATAGTTACCAAAATAGATTAGGAAGGGCCGTGGATATTTGCTCTCTTGGGTTCTAGGGGTAATAGGAAGTCTATGTACCCGCTGGAGCTGTGAGTCCCAGTCCCAATCTGACAAATCCGGGAATGCCCTCTGTAAAATCTTTACCATGTAGGCCCTTGCATCTGCTCCCTCGGATCCCTCGGGTATCCCAAAGAGTCTCAGGTTCTGCCTCCTCTGTCAATTTTCCAGATCCTCAACTTTATTCTGCAGAGCCCCTATTTCCTCGTTATGACGATCTGTTGAAGTTGAAGTAGTAGCGAGAGTTTCCTCCACTTCCACAACTCTTTGCTGTAGTTCCACAATTTCTTTAGTCACGCCACTTAGTTTATTAGTAACTTCCTGAAGGGAGCTGTGCATTTTAGTGTTATCTTCTCTTAGTTGTCGGAAGTTCTCTTGTACCTCTTGGCGATGATCCATTAACGTTTTTAGAATTAAATCCAAAGATGAAGCATTAGCGTTAGCATCGGCGTTGGCATGAACAGAGGCCGGTGGAGAGGAGATGGAAATAATAGGTGTTACTATTGGCCCGCTGTGTGGGGTAGTAGCTGCAATAGATTTGTCTTTCTGAGAGTCCCCAGCAATAACAGTAGTAATAACAGTAGCAGTGTTATCAATCCTAGTGATACCGATAGGTAATGTGTTTGAAGGAGCAGAGGGATCTATTATAAAGTGTCACTATTGGACGGAGTGGTTTGTGAATTCGGGCTCACCCCTACCATAATGCTTCCTCCCGATAAACTTGGTGAAAGAATTTTGGCCTCTCTTTTTTGAGCCTGAAACCACTTACCAAGTGGGCTCTGATCTGTAAGCAGCTTCCTCCCGCTAATAGTTGGTATCAATGTATTTAATAACGTTGCAGGGGTCAGATTTCTCCCCCCCTTCCTAACTTTATTTTTTGTCTTCCCCCTTTTTCTTAAAGCGGAGGATCTGATAGCTTTTATTTGTGCAGAGGTGTATTCTATGTCCGCACCGGTATCTTCGCCACTCTCAGTATCACCAGTCTCAACCATCTCCTCATACTCTGGATCGTCTGAATTAGCCTCTAAATGTGTCCCGTTATCAGTAACATCAATCACATCAGTAACATTACGATGACCAGAGCTTCTCTCGTCTGCTTCAGTTAGATCTAAAGCCGGTAAAAGTTGGGGGGACTTAGAGTGTAGTTCAATAGCAGCGTCTGCTGTATCTGTGGTAGGAGCGGTGAAGGTATCAGTCGTGATGATCTCATAATGCTCGGTCTTGCTTGCGCTATCCACCTTAGCTGCAACACTCTTGCCCGCTGTATCTAGCACTCCCTTACAGTCTTTAGCTAAGTTTCCCATAGGTTGTTCAGAATTATATATTTCTGCAACTTCATTTTTATCCTTTCCTTTATCCTTATTTTTGGCAGCAGTAGCAACAGTGGTATTAACTTTATTAGGAGTTTTTATATTGAATTGAATAGTTTGCTGTTTACCAGTTTGTTTATCCACCTGTCGTGGCATCCTCGCTACCACTGCTGGTGAAATCGGTTTAAATACTGGAGAGACCCTTCATCAAGCCCATCTTCGATGGGAGTGCCTCTGGTTGCTTTGTTCTTTTTTTTTTAGTATTTTATTTTTGTTCACCAAGCATCAGTTACAACCACAACATGTTATACGATAATGATATATAAGTACAGTTCACATCTCACATTCGGCTTATTGCGTAGGTCCCGCACAGGTGATATCCCACCCCTCAGAGTATAGTATGTTCGGGTAGTGCAACCAGTTGCCACATTCCGCCAATACAGGTGCGCTCGCCGCCAACAGAATTAAGGAGACGCTACTCCCACCTGCTCATCTGAGGGGTCAGTCGGCCGGGTCAGTAGGTAGTTCACAAATGGCTGCCAAAAGTCCTTGGGTCTCAAAGCGATGGGCAGATTTTCTTCATAAGTATGAAGTGTCTCTTTACAGTGTGCCATGTCTGCTAACCAGTCTTTGAATCTGGGTGGCCGTCGACTCCCCCACTTGATGGATATTCTTCGTTTAGCTAACAGTAGTGCCACCGCCAGCAACTTGCGCTTACCACATTGTCTAAGCTTATAAACTCCCAGTAAACAGTTCAGTGGCGAATTGGGAATAGGTTCGGATAACATTTGAGATAATGCATTCATGATTTCTCGCCAATACCCCTCCAGCGCAGGACAAGCCCATGCAGTATGCAGGAAGTCGGCCCCCAGGGCAGAGCATCTTCCACACTTATCATCAGTCCTAAGGCCAAACCTGTACAGTTTCTCGGGGGTATAGTAAGTTTGGTGCAAGTATCTGAAGTGTATGAGACGGAGGTTACAGTTGGGAGTAAGCAGATGCAATTGTGTGCAGCTGTAGTCCCAGTCGCCTTCTGAAAGCTCTGAGCCTGTGGCCTCCTCCCATCTAACCCTGGCCTTATCGCAGTCGATGTGTTGCTCGCTCTGGGATGCAGTGTAAAGTGCAGTGACCAGTGCCACACGTGTTGGTGCGCTGAGCAATTTTTGAAGGGACTGTAGTGTAGTGGGTTCTGCCGGGAATTCGCTATAAAGGTCTCTCACCGCTGCCCGCAATCTGTGGTAAGCAAAAAGTTTGAGCGGTGTCTGATGAGCACATAGGGCGGGGTCGCCACTCGATATAAACGTGTTGTGTGGGTAGAGGCTGCCCATTGTCGTCAGTCCCATCTCGCCCAGGGTTTCCCTCATTTTTCGTTCCATGGTGACTGACAGTCTAGGATGGTGTGCGAGGGGGAGCCCTGGCGCGTATACCGGCAGTCGCTGTGCCCTAGAGGCCAGTGCATGCAGTGCCCTGGAGGTGCACTTAACAGGTTGTATGGTGTCAGGTGAGTAATAGCTTATGGGATCGGCTATGTATTGAGTCAGAGTGTGTGGAAGGACGCTATCCGTTTCCACTGCAATGTGTGGGATGTGTGAGTGCGGCTGAGTCCAGTAGTGTGCATGCTGTGCCTGTGCACAGTAATAATACAGCTGTAGGTCAGGTGCAGCAAAGCCTCCCCGGTGATAGGGCTGAGTTAGAATTTGCCAGCTCACTCTAGGCTGCTTACCAGCCCATGTAAGCCTCTGCTGTGCAGCTCGCAATCTATGGAAAAACGCCCCCGTGAGCCATATCGGTATGTTCCAGAAAAGATAGAGTAGGCGGGGCAAGAGTACCATTTTCTGTAGGGCTATTCGGTCCGCCATAGACAGCGGCAGCTTAATCCAGCGTTCAATCTGATCCTCCAACTTGCTCACCACCACCCCGTAGTTTTCTTTAATGACTGTCTGTGGGTCACGATGGATCCAGATCCCCAAGTATTTTACCGGGTCAGTGCTCCACTGTAAGGGATAATCCATATGGGGTTCCAAGGTCGCCGGGGTCAGGGGGATCACTATCGATTTGCTCCAGTTGATGCACAGGCCTGAGTAACGTTCAAATTTGACATATTCTCTGATCAGCGGATTGAGGTTAGAGTCGGGGTGTCGAACGTACAGGACCATATCGTCAGCATACAGCGATATGCTCACAGGTCGCAGGCTAAATTGGAGCGCCGTTTCTGGGTGGTTCTGTCTAATCTTACAGGCGAGTGGCTCTAGGACCATCGCAAATAGGACGGGTGACAAAGGGCACCCCTGCCTCGTTCCTCTGCTGACTTCAAATGTCTGCGAGGTATGCCCATTAATCCGCACTCTGGCTCTGGGTTCAACATAAAGTACGGCCACCCATGTCAGGAACGCCCTCGGGAATCCCATTCTAGTCAGGACCGTCATCATGAAGTCCCATTCGACTGAATCGAAAGCCTTCGCAGCGTCTAGCAGCGCGCCCACCGCTGGCAGTTCGGGGTTCAGGCTGTGATACATGGCAAAAATAGTGCGTATATTTTGTGATGTGGAGCGCGTGGGTATGAATCCCGCCTGGTCCGGTAGGATTAGCATTTTTAGTAATGGCTGCAATCTGGTGGCAAGGATCTTAGCCAGTATTTTGACATCTGTGTTTATGAGGGATAGGGGCCGGTACGAATCACAATGTGCGGGATCTTTGCCTGGCTTGGGTAATGCTATTATGAGTGCCTCACGTAGGGACGGCGGTAGTGCCCCCTCCTCATACGCCTCTTCCAGCATCTGAGCCAGATATGGGATCAGCAGGTCTTTATACTCCTTATAAAATTCTCCAGGTAACCCATCCAGTCCCGGCGCCTTGTTGTTAGGCAATGAGTCTATGGCGTCTTTGAATTCGTCTTTGGTGATGTGGTGTCCCAGGTATTCCCTATGTGCATTTGATAACCAGGCCAGACCAATGTCATCCAGGTATGCATATATGTCTGGGGTGGAATGCGTTGTTTTAGTGGTGTAGAGCTCAGAATAGAACCTGCGGAGTTGTTCCAAGATGTTGGGGGTGTCGTACACTGGGGTGCCTAGTTCTGTGTTGATATGGGTTATCAACGAGTTGTTTATGGCCGGTTTAATTTTTTGCGACAGGGTTCTGCCCGGGCGCCCTCCCTCACCATATGCCCTGGCCCTGTGTCGTGAAGAGAGGTATTTTGTCTCCGTGTCAGCGTATTCTTTGTATATGTCCAGTTTGGTTCGAATTTCTGCTAATAGGGGAGTGTGTAATGTAGAAGCGTATTCTGCCTCCAGGGCCTGTATATCCCTCTCAATCATATGCAACTGTTGTCTAATGTCTTTTAGTATCCCAGCATGTTTACCTATGCAGTGTCCTCTTATGGTCACCTTAAATGCCTCCCATAGGTTCCTGTAGCTCTCAACAGTGCCTTCATTGGTTTGGAAGAATGTGTCTATGGCCTGTCTCAGTTCCTCACGGTACGGGAGGTCTGTCAGAGCGGAGGGGTTAAGCCGCCAGGTGAATTGTCGTGGGGTATGAGTAGGAATGTCTAGTAGCAACTGTACCGGAGAGTGATCGGACAGGGTCTTAGGTAAATGATCCACTCGGTTTACCCAAGTGCTGGCAGCCTGGGTGACCAGCCAGTAATCAAGCCTGGACCAAGTGGAGTGAGCAACCGAGGTGCAGGTACCCTCCCGCCTCCCCAGGTGTTGCATGCGCCATAAATCTACCATGGACCAGTCTTCCATTCCCTCAAGGAGGGAGCGCGCAGCCCGTCGACCGTGGGCGCCAGATCCAGTGGATCTATCTACCCGTGGGTCTAGGCAGGTATTAAAATCTCCGCCCCACACAATCTCATTTGGGTTAGTTTCGCGGATTTTAATCCATATGTTGTCATAGAAAGCGGGATCATCAGTATTAGGCCCATAAGTCGTGATAATCGTGAGGTCGGTGCCACCAAAGTCCCCTCTAAGTAGTGCGTACCGCCCCTGTTCATCTGAGTCCGTGTGGTGTAGTGTAAACGGGATACTGCATTTCACCAGTATCAGTACCCCCCCTGGCATAGTTGGAATAGGAGGACGCTATTCGATATTGTGCCCATCTGTTCCCCACTCCAATGTCTTTACGGGGTGCTATGTGCGTCTCCTGTAGGCATGCAATGTCTATCCGGTGTCTGTCTAAGTAGGCGATCACGTTGCGAATTTTGCGTGGGTTTTGTAGGCCTCTAACGTTCCATGTTAATAGCGATAACGGCCTAGTCTGACTTGCCTCAGCCATCGATTCTAGTCCTTACATGACTGGTGCAGTGTGCGCCTAATGCAGGATTCAATGCCGTGTGAGCATGTAAGCTAACAGTAGTGGTGTCACAGTTTGCTAGGGGAATTTTTAACGCTGTCTCCCCAACCCCTCCCCACCCACTTTGTCGCAACCCCCTGGACAAAGACAAGTTCTCCCTCCCCCCATAAACATTCGAAATCAGAAAAACTACAACAATCGTGGTTCACACAGGTGGGCGGTAACTGCCTGGCCGTGGTTCCCCTTCCCTAGTAACGCCAGGTAGGGAGACCCAACTGATAGAAATGTAAATACACTGCGGCCTTTGCCACTGTTCCCCATGCCCTCCTCAACCTAATGTATTATTATAGAAGATAGTCTCGCGCTTATAACCCCAGGCTATAGCAGAAAAGTGTCAACAGTTCCTTGGTTCAGCTAGTACTAGGTGCGCCGCATGCCACTTATCTCGTGTATTCGGAAGTAGGAGCAGCGTCCCAGAGTCACCATAAGCGCCGTCTGCTTCTTGGCGCGCATTGTCCGATGATTGATTTGGGAAAGTGCAGGTACCTGGCTCTCATGGTGTCATCCGGGTAACAACCTATTCGTTGGGTGATGGCTGTACGCGGCAGATGTGGCCACCGTGTGTAAATCCATTACTCAACATCTGACATAGAGTCCGGTTCCTGTTGCCTGTCTCTGGGGGACCTCCTGCGCTCCCCCTTTGGTCGTCGTTGTTGCAGATATTTGGACACTGCCTTGGGGTCATTGAAGATCTTTGCGGATCCTTCGTCTGTGATCTTCAGTCTCGCCGGATACAGCATCGCATACGGGATTTGCAGCTCTCGAAGTTTTTCCTTTATTTGCACATATTTTTTCCTCTCTTCTTGAACCGCTTGGGTGAAATCAGGATAGAGCGCTATATCCATACCTTCGTGTTGGAGCTGGCCCAGTTCGCGCGCCTTTCGCAATGCCGCGTCGCGGTCCCTATAGTTTAATATTTTCGCGATGATGGGGCGCGGCCTGGCTCCCGTCGGTGGCTTCTGGGCTAACGATCTATGGGCCCGTTCTATCAGGAGTACATCTGAAAACGTGTCTCTGCCTAACAGGGTCACCAAAAGTTTTTCTACGTATTGTTCCATCGGCCCTGTGTTGGTCGTTTCTGCAACACCCATTATGCGAATATTACTCCTCCTGGACCTGGCTTCCAAATCCTCAGCCTTGGCGGACAATGCAGCTATCTGTTTTTCCACTCCGTCTTGCTTCGTGGAGAATTGAGCTGTTGTATCTTCCACGTCTGATATCCTACGCTCTGCTGTGTCAAGTCGTTCCTTGTGGCTGTCCAGTCTCTCGGACATGCGGTCAACTCTGTGTGCAAGGTTGTCGATTTTGCCATCAATATTCGTCAGGGCCGTTTGGATGGTGTGGAACATTGAATGTATGGTGTCGGGCGCCATCTCTCCCGGCGTTGGCGGGGCAGTTGAGGATGGTGGCGGACCGTCGCCATTTTGGTCAGGAGGCTTCTTCGCATGTTCGAAGGTCAACTTCGGTTGGTTCCTTTCCGGCTTGCCCATCACGAGGTAGGTTCAATGAGCTCCCCGTCAATGCCCCGATCGGTTTTTCACACTTCGTTATACGCCCACCGAGGCCACTGGCGTCTCTCGGCAGTTTCCCTCCCCCTGCCTCCGGTGGAAGCTGGCAGTGCGGTAGGGGGATGTAGCTGCTTTATTGTACCCCAACCTGTAAACACGACACGTTTACGTGTCAACTTGTAGGGAGCACTGGGCACGTGCAGGTCTAGCAAGGCGATCGGTCCAGGTCGATGCTGTTCGCCGTGGGGCCGTGAGGGAGTCCCGCCGGCTACGCGGCCCGGTTACTCCTGAGCTCCGCGCTCCCGCACCGCGGGGGCAGAGGTCGTAGATCTCGTACCTGGCAGATGATCACGTACAATGAGCCTCGGAGCCCGGGCAGCCATGTGGGGAACGTACTTTGTGTCTATGCCCGGACCGATCCGCTTTCTCCGAGGCACTCCGGTGGGCGGGGCTATGAAAGCCCGGGCTGCGTGCTGTGCGTGCCGGCACGGGAACTCACTGTGGTCCGGTGCGTCACCCTGCCGATTCGCGCTGGGCCACAAAATCTCCGATGTAGCTGGGCAGATCACAAAACTCCCTGGAAACTGCGGTCGAGGGGTGCCAGGGTGTCGGAATGCCTTCAGTGTGCTATTTTGGGCGCAGTGGCTTCACCGCAGTGCAGGATCAGGATGAATAATAGCAGGCTCACGGAGGAGCTCGCTCAACAAGCGGCCATTCCTCTTCGCGGCTAGCTCCGCCCCCCTCCTGGTTGCTTTGTTCTTGATGTTTTTAGGAGCCATTGGCACGGTGATTTGGCTCAGTATACAATAATACAATGTAATACCGATGTGCCAGATGTACCTGAGCCCCTAACAGCTAGCAGCTGTGGCGATGTTACTGGAGCTAGATCTAGAAAGATAAAGGGGCCCGGTATGTATTGCTCTTTTCTCTTTTTAACCCTAGCACCCTAGCACTTGGCGCTCAGTGCTCAACAAGCAAAACAAAGTCTCAAAACCAGTTTCATGCAGTGGCGTGGCCCCTTTAATAACCCCCGACGGTTTTTTCCAGCTGATCCTGAGACACACTCCTTCAAAATGCCTCGAGAGAAATTTTGTCAGAGAATACCCCCGTGAATTACCAGCGAAGCTCCCAGATCCTAGATCTTCTAAACGGGGCTCCGCGGCCACGCCTCCTCCAAACAGACTCCCCCGCTGCTTCCACTGCTTTACCGCCGCTGCTGTCCCTGTTCTGTGTTCGGCGTTCGGCGTTGGAGTGTGTCTCCTCCAAACAGACTCCCCTGCTGCCTTCACTGCTTTTCCGCCGCTGCCGTCCCTGTTCTATGCTCGGCGTTCGGCGTTGGAGTGCGCGACCGCTCCTCCCCCTCCTCCTTCCAGCTCCCTCAGCTCACTCGGTCACCGCCGCCGTTACCGGACACGCCGATCCACCAGACCCACGTCTCTGCAGACCTCCGCAGACCTCAGACTCCTCAGGCTCCGAGCCAGGCCGACAGATGACTCGTAGGTACGTTCTGCTGATTCTGCTGATTCATTATTGTTTCACGCCAGTATAATGTTAAACCGCAAATCCCTTTAGCTGAAAAGCCTTGTATCCGATAACGCCGTGGGGCCGCTTCTATGACATTTTAATGACAGCGCTTCAGTATCTTCCACTCGATAGCCGTTCAATTATAAGTTTGTAACGCTCATTAGAGTATTTTCAAGCTCGAAGGTCAGGGTCAAGCTCGAAGGTCAAGTACATCCTAATGACCAAATATTAATACAACAAAGGAATAGATGTAGGTGTAGACTTCTTGTGAATATGATGCACCCCTACAAATGAAAGGGAACCATCGCGCTCCATCAAATTATTGGTGGTGTCAGTAAACCTTGGTACACAAATGACATATTGGGATGAGTGCTGCAAAATGACTGACATACTCAGGCTGTTTCCTGGTGGCTGGGAGCGTATCTGGATGCATAAATTAGAATAACAAATGTATCCCTTGTGGATTGCTTGATAAATCTCAGAAAAGAAAGCATTACCCCCAAATTGTAATGGGCATAGCAAATGGTCAATGGAGAAAGGTGGCATTGGATATTACAGGGCCTTATTGTATCGCAAAATGTTTTGCAAATCCTACATACATAGCATTTTGCGATTCTGAAATAGCGATTCCCACAAAATCGCTATTTGAGAATCGCAAAATGGCTATTTGATACATATGGCCCTTCTTGCGGTAGGGAAGTAAGAGGTAACAGGCACTTCGAAGATGGTTAATGACTCAGAATGAGGAAAAGAAGGAAGGCTCGAAAGGGTTTGTTGAGGTTTAAACAGCCTCTCAGTGTATTAATCATAGACAAATATACATTATTGTATACAGTGATGGTAATGCGTGGAACCAGAAAAAGGTCATGAAATTAACAAGGTGTTTGGTGGAGAGGGAAAATACTGATGGATCTTTGAATGGGAGGATGGACACAGAATGTAGTGATGGATTCCATTTGGGCAGGTGCAATGGAAACCCCTTGTGGATGAAGAATTATGAAATGTAATATGGTATGTATTGGTGACAAAAACCATGCGCAGTGGGTGCATAAATGGCAACATTTTCTTTTGTAAGCTGGCACGTCCTCTCTGTGTACTTAATAAGACTAAAGTTCAGTGTTTTTCACCATCAAATCCCACTCGATTTGTAACGATTTGCTCCATTAACGTCCTACTCAGTCACCTATCCTTCTGTTGTCAATAAATTCAGCACCACTTAATTAATTAATATTGACAACTGTTGCTGGAAGTGCTTAGCAACAGCAAGGTGTGCCACTAAGCACAGTGTAAAAATGATTTCATTGTTATATGGTTTTCCATGAGGTTTGTTGTCGAAACCTGGTGATTCCTCAGGCTTTTATGCCTAAGAGGTGCTGGTGATAAAATACCAGGCACATGGTTTTACAACAAGAGAACACCAGGTATTCAGCAATGGCCGAACATTAACTCACTGTTCTTATAAATGTCACTGAGAAATACCAAATCCGTATTGTGAGAAACTTCAGTCCAGCCAGTAAGAGAGTAAGTCGACAAGAAGGCAAATACCCCAAAGATGTTCACCCAGAAATTCAGGTATATAGAGACACAGTTTGGCATTAATTAGGAATATTGTCATTTTTGATTGGTGGGGATTTCAAGTTTCAGCAAACTAATCCTTCAATTTCTTTACCAGCACTCACATTTTTCAGCCAGGTTGGCCAGAAAAAATTCGTCTTGCTGATATGCCTATCTAAGGTTACACATTGTCTCAACTACTCCATTTTAGACAACCTCTACTCTTCTTTTCATTCATCGAGTTGGTGCTGCTTAAAGACGAAATGACAAATAAACGCGAGAATAGCATGACGACCCTCCTGATTGATTGGTGCAAAATCCAGACAATATTTATGGGGAGAGCATATATGTAAGCTTTCCTTGCACAAATAAATTGAGTAATGTCCCCTTCTTCTTCGTAAATACTGAAGAAGCTATCCCAAAGATCACATGTAGGAGGAATTCTAGAGTGAGCAGTGCATGGATGTTGATGATGCATTGGCCAAGCCACTTCCCTCACCTGCAAGAAGTTCTTAAAAAAAATCTTGATTTAAATAGGGAGAGAATTCACTTCTAAATGTAGTTGAAAAATCTTGATGCCCTCAGAAACTTCTTAATTGTTACTTATAGCATAACAATGGAACAAAAAGATGTCAGCTTTCATAAAGACAAGGGCCCCCATTAGGATGGCGGGCGGACTTTGCCCACCTGCCACCCTTGCGGAAAACGGGACCGCCCGCGAGCTGAGCGGCGGTACCGCACTGCATATTAGGATGCGCCCGCCACAGCGGCGGGCGCATCATGCATTTTTAAGATTGTGGCGGGCAGTGCTCTCAGCACCACCCGCCACAATGTTAAAAATGCATGTATGCATTTGCATACACAAAGCGGCAGGCACCGCGCGGTGCGTGCCGCATTGTGTATGCAAATGCAGGGGGGTAGCACCCCCCATGTGCACCCACCCACCCCCCTTCACCATGGGGGCCCGCAGGGGACCCGGAAGTGAAGAACGCATGCCTTTCCGTTGCGGCATTGCCGCCATGGAAAAGCATCTGTTTAAGCCCATCATAATATGGCTGGCGTGTCTACTAGACACCGCCACCATATTAAACGTACGTGAGCTGTAGCCTTGTTGTCCAATACTTGGTCTAGGGAGCAAACCTTTAGATCTCTATCCTTGCTCAGATACAAAATGTTATAGCCACTTAGATTTTCAGAAACCACTGAACGCCTTGCTTTTTTCTCAAACCTGCGTTAAGCGACAGGATCTTTGCAGCTGGCATGGCTATCTCCTTTATATGGAGAATTATCAGTAAGAAGACATGGCTGACTCCTCACCTGGGTCACACGGAAAGAACTCTTTAAAGAGCAAAGTGGTCTCCAGGACCCCATTCAAAAAGAGCACTCAAGTAGGTGTCACTGGCTCTTCACTCACTCCTGATTTACTTCTGAATTTCTGGGAGGATCTGATACGGATTGGTAAAAAAATCATTTGCACTCTGAACAAGGTATGAAAGGTTTAATAACAAAAATAAAATCATCTATAACTCGGAGATTCGGTCTACCGGGAGCCCCTCCCCCCCAAACAAATCATAAAATGATCGATCTCCTAATCAGAGGCGATGCATAAATGAATATTGTTTGCTCCACTGTCTTCCAATGGGAATCACATGGCATAGTAAAATAAAATGAGAACAAAGGTGCTTGATTCAGGGATCATAAGGAAAGAAGAAGACCTTTAGCTGTAACAACAAATCAAACTTATGCAGCTGAGCCAGCTAATCAACACTTTCTCATCTCAGGATCCTAGATGTGGCAGAGACTCAAAACATCAGATATTGTTATTTCATTGAGACATGGCTGGCATGGGCATGAAAACATGGCTACAACAGATAGTTACGCTAAGACAATTGCTCATGTTAAATCTTTTCCGTTTTGACCTACATAGGAGTAAGAATCAAGACATATCCATAAACAACTAACTTAACCATTCTAGAGACTAGTATTCGAAGTTCCAATCCAGGTCATCGTGTTTATCCACTGTTTTTAGTGGATAAGATGGGAGGTACATTTGCCTCTGATAAGACTATTGATGGAGACAATGAAGACTCAAAGAGTAATATAAATCAGTATGTGGGAGGCGCATATGACTAACCCAATTTTGAGAATCTTCATTTCCCTACTTGTAAAAATACTTGCCAACCAGGACCAAATGCTCCACCCTTCAGAACAAATCCGATTGTCAACTTTATGTAAGCACTTATCAATTTCACGTCTTTGATCAATCTGTTAATGTCTGCCTAAAGCATTTCTTAATTGATGCCGGTGGTTTGAGGTACTCGGCACCAGCACTTAATTGTCAACACCAGGACTGGTACCAGTCTGCCACATGGTAGTGCTGTCTGTCTAATTAAGAGATGAGCACAACAACAGTTTTTTATAAATTAAATATTTATTAAAATGACTATTGACTGCCGTCCAAGCCATTATTAGCTATGGGGACCTGGAATAAGCTGCATTGTGAGAGTGTGATGATTAGTAATTGAGATGACACTGCAATTGACAGCGCTGGCAGGGGCAATGTGTGGTGCAAGATGCAGTGGCCTCCTAAGGAGGGCCTTGGCACTTTTTTTTATTTACAAAATAAGCACTTGAAGAGGTATAAAAGTACACCTTTCATAGCCTATACCTTCACAAACTTCACCTTTGGCACCAGAACAAAATCAAGAACCATCCTCTTCTGTACAATTACAGTTCATGGTGCTTACAATTCATCAGAGATCACCTAAGTGCAACTTTATTGGGTTCAGTACCTCCTACATTACTACTCCATCACTAGGTTACAGGATAATAAAGAAACAGGCAGTCTCAGATACTTTTCTTGGCAGTCTCTTAAAAGGGGGTGAGGTTGAACAGGGGCCTGTGTTATGGCATGTACAACTTAGGCAGGATAACAATATCCCGAAAACATCTTCTAGAAACCAGACATAGGTGTTTACAACAAAAGAAGAACGTTTCAGGCAGGTCACAGTATGGCTACAGGTATAGAATTCCCCTAATGGGATTTCAAAAAGTAAGGCGATAGCTAAGAATCAGGTCAAGCACGGTACGGAAAGCCACATTCGCTGACTCTCACAAAAATACTGCCATTTCTAGTTTTTCAGCCAGACAATAAGAGTGCCTGTAAAGTGAACAACAGGGGGTGAAATTTGTTGGTCGTAAAAACAGAATCCTCTTTTCAGAGGAAATGGCTGACAGTTGCATTGTCACATTCAGAAAGGAAGCGCCTATGCAGGTATGTTTCAAGGCATTTTTCATCTTCACTAAATCTGAAAGGAACTACAGACATTCCTTTAGAATCTGTGGGCAAGTGGGACCAAATACAACATAAAGAAAAATTGAGGCTCTGCTTCTACTGCAACAGGGAAATACAGCAAATAACAGAAGAGTGAGCATCAAAGTGGGAAGCAGGTCTTACAGCCTTTTTTTTTTTAAATGGAGTTTTATTTAGCACGGACTTGACCTGGTATTGGGTATCAGAGCGCTTTACACAGCACCAGTTTGGCTAGGCACGGGGAGATTAAGTGATTTGCCCAGAATCACAGGATGTTCAGCTTCATTGCTGAGAGTCGAACCCTGTTCCTTTTTTTAAAAAATATTTTTTTTATTCGCAACACAAAGGAGAAAGATACATATTAGTACACAAAGCCAAACAGAAACGAGAGAGGAAAAAAAGCAAAATTGCAGAATGAAAATTATAACAATTACAGAATCAGACAATTCAATAAACAATAATAACACAAATTAATATATTTGGTGTTGCAGGAACATTCCCCAAGATAAACCGCAATTTAAAATTTAAAAGAAATATTCACATGATAATGTTCACATGATAAAGGAACCCCAAATCTTATCACATATCATTAAAGACCTAGTACCTCTAAGTTTGGCCAAAGCATGTTCCATAGAATAAATATCATTAAGCAATGACCACCATTCCATAATATATGGGGGTTTAGGCGAAATCCAGGCACGGGTGATTACTAATTTAGCACATGATAATACAATAGTAATTAAAGCTTGCTGCGGAATGTAGCTAGTATGAATGTCAAGTAAAACTGAGGATGCGGTGAGAGGAGGGGAACAAACCAATTTGTTTCATTATCTTATCTAAGGCTAGCCAAAATTCAGATAACATGGGACACGAAAACAACATATGCTCCAAACCCGCCGCAAGAAGAGCACACTTGGGACATTTAGTTTGATCACTGAATGAGATGTTCGTGGACCACTTGGATATCCTTTCTGGAGTGTGATAAAGCATACAAGTGGTTTTAAACTGCTGAAGCCTCAAACTCGAAGATTGGACAGAGTTATTAATATTACGCAGAGATGAAGTAATCATAGTAGGAGTTATGTTGCACCCCAGCTTTGTGCTCCATTTTTCAGCTAATTTGGTACAATCAATAATTTTGTAAGTATTGAGACATTTAAAGCCAATACTGATTAAAGATTTATCCTTATGTGAATAAAAGCACTCCCAAAAATCAGAATCCGGTATCTCACAAAGTTTCATCTAATGAATAAGAAAATCATATATTTGCATATACTTGAATCTCATTGATTCTGTAACTTTATATAAAATGTCTCAAAACTCAGAAAACCTTGTGTACCATATAAATCCCCAAGTGTCTTAATGCCATGTGCAAGCCATATATTTGCAGTGCCATCGCTAAAAATCCCTGGAAGTCCAGGATTACCCCATAACAAGAGTTTAGGATGAAAAAAAGAAGTATGGCAAAAAGCCAAAATATTAAGCCATATCTGGCCATATCCCTGGTGGTCTTAAATTTGACCCTTTTAAAATAATTTGGATCATTAGCTCTTAACAAAAACATATTTGAATCCAAATTTAACATAAAGATATGAAAGTAAAGTTGATTATCTGTATTAAGTAGACACCGTAAACGACCTAGGAAGGTTGCCCAAAAATATAGCTTAAAATCAGGAAAGTTGAGCCCTCCATTATCTAATGCGCCTTTGAGCGACACCATGGACCGACGAGCTTTGCGATATCCCCAAATAAAACTAATAAATATTCCGTCCAATTTTTTTTTTAAAAAGGTTACTAAGTGAAAGAGGGATGGATCGGAATAAATAAAGAAATTTAGGAAGTATTTTCATTTTAATCAAGTTAATCCTACTAATGATATTTAAAGAGAGTTTATGCCATTTCTTTAAAAGTATAACAGTAGATTTAACCAAAGCGTCATAATTAACTCTAACTAACCCCCAAGTAAGTAGCAGTCTGGCATAATCCTGATATTGCAACTGATGGTTTATGGTTAGTAATTATTTGAGTTTTATTTAAATTTAATTTATATACGGAGACATCTCCGAATCTGCTAGCCTCAGTAGTTATTCCATGTACCGCCTATACAACATCAGTGGAATAAATGGCAATATCATCGGCGTATGCCGTTATCTTCAATGAGTGAGGAACCGAACTAAAAGGAATAATACATGATTGTGATTGCAGAGCTTGAAGGAATGCTTCCATTGAGAGGGAAAACAAAAGGGGCGACAAGGGTCACCCCTGACGGGTGCCCAGGGATATAGAAAAAGGGGCCGATGTCAAGCCCGCGTAACTAACTTTCGCAATAGGGTTATCATATAAAGACCGAGTCCAGCTCATAAATTTACCATTCAGGCCGAAAGTAGTCATTACCGACCAGAGATAGTCCCACCCCACTCGGTCGAAAGCCTTCTCCGCATCAAGTAGAATCATACCGAGTGGGGTGGAATCTGTCTCTGCTATGTCAAAGGCAGTTATAGCCATATTGATATGAGCTGTGGTATCCCTGCCTATTGCGACCCCATGCTGCTGCGGATTAACTATTTTGGGTATAAATGGAGCCAAACGAGTAGCCAACACTTTTGCAAATACCTTGGCATCTGCATTAGTAAGCGAAATGGGTCGGTAAGACCCACATTCGTCAGCCGGCTTGCCCTTTTTCAGAAAGAAAACCAGTTTAACACTGTTCCAGGAGTTCGGAGCTTTCCCATTGTCACCAATAAAATTAATGACCTGTTGGAAAATAGGTAATAACTGCAGATTTTATGAACCTCTACAGGTATCGTATCTTCAAGCCAGAAAAAGGGATTGAGGCTACTATGCCTGCACTGGTAACACAGTCCCTAAAGTATACATATGTGTGGGTGCAAAAAGGTCTGGGATACAATCCCCTAGATCCCAAAATTAGAAAACAAAAAATTTGTTTTACAAATCAGATATACAAAAAGTGACCCTGCACACCTCAAAATTGATAATAATAAACAAGACAGTATAAATGCTATTTGTGCATATGATCGCAATCACTCCAATAGTTCTCCCAAGAATTCCAAAGTCAAATTTCTTCTTTAAGCAGATTCTTTTTATTCACAGTTGATGATTAAAAACCAATAGCCAACGCGTTTCGTCCGTGGCCGGACTTCTTCAGGGCTACATTTAAAACACAAAAATATATATATAAACATATTTACATCAGGAAAAATATACTCCTTTTCAACGTTAACCATACAGTTATTTACAAAAATAGGTCAAGAAAAACCAGACATTCCACAATAAGCATTTGTTAAGAAATAGACCTTGGGGTTTTACTTTCCTTCTTTTCTCAGGGAGAACAAAATAACATGACTTGCACTAGCTATATATTTAACGCACATGTTTCAAAAAATGTTTGTCTGACAGAGGATTTCAGAACAAATTTGACAATATTTTAACCCCTTTAGTTTAGCGAGTATGATCACGAAAAAATGCAAAAATTGATGAGCCACGGCGTATCTACTCATTCACGGTCAGTTGATAAGTATACAAATCCTACAAATTAGTTCCATTAATTATCAAGTACACAATACCTTTTTGTCGAATTTTCTATTTGGTACTGCTTCACATTGGTCTTCACACTTGAAATTCAAATATCCTGTGAATGGATATTTGAGATCTTTAGTATTTCAAACAGTAATTATTTCATTGGTAAAGTGTTACCACTAACTTGCTTTTCCATCCTTCATCATATTGATGGATCACAAAGGATAAGAACACAATGTTGGGCAATCATTACTAAACATGAACGTAATTTCTTAACTAGAAAGATCAACCAAACTATAAGAATCCAAAAAGAAAGCTTTTATCACTTACTTCAAATAAATAAGAGGATCATATATGAAAGATACACCATGTTTTCAAATTTTCATCAAGGTAAGGCAATTGTTAGCCTACAAGAAAAACAGTTTTCAGAAAATATTTACAGATACCCATAAACTTACATATTCTATTTACATTGGTTAGGAGAATTTCTATACATAAGTGATTTAAAACCACAACTCATTTTTGATTTGTATTTATTATTGTGTGTGGGGTCCTACTAACAGACTCTCCGACTCCCTTACAAAAAATATATAGTCTGATTCATTATTGCAGTTCCCCAGTTGTTTGGAAGTAACAGGAAAATAGATGGCCGCCATCTTTGAAAGCCTTCGTTTGTATAATATACAGCATCAAATAAGTGCTGGTAAACTCTTAGACTTCCCCATAACAAAGGAGAAATTCCATAGTTAAACATCACAAATCATTTTTGTTTTCTATTAATTCTTTTGAGTGGAGTCCCACTAGTAGGCTCTCTGACTCCCTCTTTACAAAATGAGTTGTTGTTGCAATTCCCGAGTCTTTGGCAATACCAACCAAATATGCAAATGGCCGCCATCTTTGAAAGCCATCGTTTGTATATTATATAACATCAGGTAAATACTGATAATACTCCACGACTCCCTCGTAACAACAGGGTCCAAGGTCACACTTCCCAAGTTATTTATAAATGACAGAAAAACAACCGCCGTCTTTAAAGCCGATGTTCGCATAACAGAAGGTATCATTTACGAACACCCCAATGTGTATTCCAAAACCATATCCATTATCTAGGAAAGCGACCAGTTTATAAACGGGAAGAAATTTTTTTTAGCGGTCAAAAATTACCCCTGCATTCAAACCAAGTATTATGGTTTCCCTTAGGCTTACTCACCAATAGTAAGATGTCTGCGTCTCGTATTACATGTGGTCGTCTGGTACAAAGTGAGAGCTGCGAGGACACGCTATATATACTCTTAGTAATGGATAGTAATTACCAATTAACACTAATAATTACTAATTAAGAGAAGTCAGAGATAGATGGTATCAAAATCTACTCGATAATGGCCGCCATCTTTGAGTAGTCCGATGTAATATAGATTTGTTCACCGGTAATCTCTGGGCTGAACAAAAAAGCCGTTAGTAACTGCATATAGCTGCAAAATAGTAGCGAGACATACTAAGTATTAATCGAATCGATGACACTTTACAGTGTATATGTTTTGTTCGCGAACTCGCGAAAAAAGGCCGACATTTTGGAATGGTCGAACAAACACACAAAAATCTACAGTAATACTCGCCGCCATTTTAAGATAGGCAATCCGAAGTGCGTAGATATGTTTATAAACCTTCTCCTCACCAAAAGAGATGACAAATATGCGTTTCACGATGTTCAACAATATGAACAAGGATAAACGCTCTGTAATTTATCCATTTCCAGGATAGTTTTGGTATTTGCGATGTATATATACATTCAAAGATGGCCGCCAAATGTTAAACACAAACAACAACAAGAGCTAGTTGTAATCAGTGGTTGCTGTCACTAACACAGTCGCCATTTTAGGCTAGTAAAGTGAACATGAAAACTGATTGCATTTCATGGGGTAATTCCCTTACATCCTGAATTTTGTGGAGTATAAATTGACAAATGCAGATAAGCAAAATAAAAGGATATGGCGGCAATGGCTTAGGTCAGGCATCCCAGTTTTTACATACAGCTATAGTTTTTAAGTTAATTTGTGAAACATTTTATGTTAAATACGATTTTATGACAAAGTACAACACAATTCTCTCAATGAAATGTCCATTATCAGCTTTTTGCTGTAGACATATGGATTTCAGAAAGTACCATTTCAAAAATGGCTCATAAAGTGTCAGCAATCTGATGCAAATCAGGACACAAGAGAGGGTTATATCATGCAATCACTGAATACTCATAAATAGAGATTCAAAAAAGTAGAAATTCATATTTCTACAAAAAGTGATGGAATTCATTATTTATATTCAAGCCCAGATTCAAAGATCTCAATCTGCATATCCAGCGTGCCTCTAGTTGTCTGAGGCACGTTGTCCTATCTCCACCACGTTTACCTGAAGGGACTCTGTCAATTGCATGAAATTTAATCTCCTTTTCATTAGGATGATTCTCAGAAATATGTTGTGCCACAGGACTTCGGATGTCATTATGTCTTATGTCTCTGATATGCTCTTGAATTCGTATTTTCAAGCATCTAATGCTGCTGCCTACATAGATCATCTCGCAAGCGCAAATGATAACATAAACAGAAAAAGTTGTATTGCAATTTATGAAAGAGGTGATCCTATGCTTCTTCAGACTATTGTAACTATAGTTGACAATCTTATTCATTCCATATTCACATACTGAGCAGTTGCCACATACAAAGAAACCCGCCGGTTTCTCTGTTAGCCATGCAGAACCACTCTTTTTTGGTGGATTTACATAACTGGGGCAGAGGATATTTTTGAATGTTGTCCCCTTCTTATAGACAACCCTGGGTTTGTCAGAAATGACACCTAAGGGCAATGTGTCAGATCTCAAAAGATGCCAATGTCTCCTTAAGATGTTATAAATGTGACTACTATACATACCGTACTTTGTCACAAATGCACATTGAGTTAAGGAGGTGTCTGTGTTCTTTTTGGGTTGTTTAATCAGAGTCTCGCAGCGTTTCTTTTTTCTAACCTTGCTCTCCACCTTCACAATGTCATTTTTTGCATAACCCCTTGCCAAAAAGTCAGTCTTCATCCTATCAATGGTGTCATCAAAATTAGCCTCTTCACTGCAATTGCGGCGTGCACGTATCATCTCACCATATGGGATGGCTACTATGGTATTTCTCGGATGACAACTATCAGCATGCAGTATGCTGTTGCACGCGGTCGGTTTTATATGTATGTCACTTTGAATTGTGCCATTCTTTGCATACAGTTTTAGATCAAGGAATACAATTTCCTCTTTAGAATGGTTAATGGTCAAGGAAAATATCATCGATGTAACGGACGTAAAAGATTATGTCGTCCATCCATTTCGTGGCGCCATGTAGTGTGGGAGGATGGGCTTTTCACGTTCGTTACTATGGACGTGGAAAGCCTGTACACATGCATTGAATTGAGAAATGGGATAAGGTCGTTACAGCATTTTCTTTATAAACGAAACGCCAGTCATCTTGAGCATACTCAAATGTTGCTGACTATGGCTGATTTAATCTTGACACGCAATGTTTTCTTGCATGAGGATGACTGGTATCTACAGATGCAGGGTACTGCCATGGGTTCCAGGTTTGCTCCATCTTATGCAAACCTCTTTATGGGTTTGTATGAGATGGAGCATGCCTGGGGCCATGGCGCCACGAAATGGATGGACGACATAATCTTTTACGTCCGTTACATCGATGATATTTTCCTTATTTGGAAGGGAAGCACTGACGGATTGATTGATTATTTTCAGTATTTGAATGGAAATGATCGTAATATCAGACTGACCATTAACCATTCTAAAGAGGAAATTGTATTCCTTGATCTAAAACTGTATGCAAAGAATGGCACAATTCAAAGTGACATACATATAAAACCGACCGCGTGCAACAGCATACTGCATGCTGATAGTTGTCATCCGAGAAATACCATAGTAGCCATCCCATATGGTGAGATGATACGTGCACGCCGCAATTGCAGTGAAGAGGCTAATTTTGATGACACCATTGATAGGATGAAGACTGACTTTTTGGCAAGGGGTTATGCAAAAAATGACATTGTGAAGGTGGAGAGCAAGGTTAGAAAAAAGAAACGCTGCGAGACTCTGATTAAACAACCCAAAAAGAACACAGACACCTCCTTAACTCAATGTGCATTTGTGACAAAGTACGGTATGTATAGTAGTCACATTTATAACATCTTAAGGAGACATTGGCATCTTTTGAGATCTGACACATTGCCCTTAGGTGTCATTTCTGACAAACCCAGGGTTGTCTATAAGAAGGGGACAACATTCAAAAATATCCTCTGCCCCAGTTATGTAAATCCACCAAAAAAGAGTGGTTCTGCATGGCTAACAGAGAAACCGGCGGGTTTCTTTGTATGTGGCAACTGCTCAGTATGTGAATATGGAATGAATAAGATTGTCAACTATAGTTACAATAGTCTGAAGAAGCATAGGATCACCTCTTTCATAAATTGCAATACAACTTTTTCGGTTTATGTTATCATTTGCGCTTGCGAGATGATCTATGTAGGCAGCAGCATTAGATGCTTGAAAATACGAATTCAAGAGCATATCAGAGACATAAGACATAATGACATCCGAAGTCCTGTGGCACAACATATTTCTGAGAATCATCCTAATGAAAAGGAGATTAAATTTCATGCAATTGACAGAGTCCCTTCAGGTAAACGTGGTGGAGATAGGACAACGTGCCTCAGACAACTAGAGGCACGCTGGATATGCAGATTGAGATCTTTGAATCTGGGCTTGAATATAAATAATGAATTCCATCACTTTTTGTAGAAATATGAATTTCTACTTTTTTGAATCTCTATTTATGAGTATTCAGTGATTGCATGATATAACCCTCTCTTGTGTCCTGATTTGCATCAGATTGCTGACACTTTATGAGCCATTTTTGAAATGGTACTTTCTGAAATCCATATGTCTACAGCAAAAAGCTGATAATGGACATTTCATTGAGAGAATTGTGTTGTACTTTGTCATAAAATCGTATTTAACATAAAATGTTTCACAAATTAACTTAAAAACTATAGCTGTATGTAAAAACTGGGATGCCTGACCTAAGCCATTGCCGCTATATCCTTTTATTTTGCTTATCTGCATTTGTCAATTTATACTCCACAAAATTCAGGATGTAAGGGAATTACCCCATGAAATGCAATCAGTTTTCATGTTCACTTTACTAGCCTAAAATGGCGACTGTGTTAGTGACAGCAACCACTGATTACAACTAGCTCTTGTTGTTGTTTGTGTTTAACATTTGGCGGCCATCTTTGAATGTATATATACATCGCAAATACCAAAACTATCCTGGAAATGGATAAATTACAGAGCGTTTATCCTTGTTCATATTGTTGAACATCGTGAAACGCATATTTGTCATCTCTTTTGGTGAGGAGAAGGTTTATAAACATATCTACGCACTTCGGATTGCCTATCTTAAAATGGCGGCGAGTATTACTGTAGATTTTTGTGTGTTTGTTCGACCATTCCAAAATGTCGGCCTTTTTTCGCGAGTTCGCGAACAAAACATATACACTGTAAAGTGTCATCGATTCGATTAATACTTAGTATGTCTCGCTACTATTTTGCAGCTATATGCAGTTACTAACGGCTTTTTTGTTCAGCCCAGAGATTACCGGTGAACAAATCTATATTACATCGGACTACTCAAAGATGGCGGCCATTATCGAGTAGATTTTGATACCATCTATCTCTGACTTCTCTTAATTAGTAATTATTAGTGTTAATTGGTAATTACTATCCATTACTAAGAGTATATATAGCGTGTCCTCGCAGCTCTCACTTTGTACCAGACGACCACATGTAATACGAGACGCAGACATCTTACTATTGGTGAGTAAGCCTAAGGGAAACCATAATACTTGGTTTGAATGCAGGGGTAATTTTTGACCGCTAAAAAAAATTTCTTCCCGTTTATAAACTGGTCGCTCTCCTAGATAATGGATATGGTTTTGGAATACACATTGGGGTGTTCGTAAATGATACCTTCTGTTATGCGAACATCGGCTTTAAAGACGGCGGTTGTTTTTCTGTCATTTATAAATAACTTGGGAAGTGTGACCTTGGACCCTGTTGTTACGAGGGAGTCGTGGAGTATTATCAGTATTTACCTGATGTTATATAATATACAAACGATGGCTTTCAAAGATGGCGGCCATTTGCTTATTTGGTTGGTATTGCCAAAGACTCGGGAATTGCAACAACAACTCATTTTGTAAAGAGGGAGTCAGAGAGCCTACTAGTGGGACTCCACTCAAAAGAATTAATAGAAAACAAAAATGATTTGTGATGTTTAACTATGGAATTTCTCCTTTGTTATGGGGAAGTCTAAGAGTTTACCAGCACTTATTTGATGCTGTATATTATACAAACGAAGGCTTTCAAAGATGGCGGCCATCTATTTTCCTGTTACTTCCAAACAACTGGGGAACTGCAATAATGAATCAGACTATATATTTTTTGTAAGGGAGTCGGAGAGTCTGTTAGTAGGACCCCACACACAATAATAAATACAAATCAAAAATGAGTTGTGGTTTTAAATCACTTATGTATAGAAATTCTCCTAACCAATGTAAATAGAATATGTAAGTTTATGGGTATCTGTAAATATTTTCTGAAAACTGTTTTTCTTGTAGGCTAACAATTGCCTTACCTTGATGAAAATTTGAAAACATGGTGTATCTTTCATATATGATCCTCTTATTTATTTGAAGTAAGTGATCAAAGCTTTCTTTTTGGATTCTTATAGTTTGGTTGATCTTTCTAGTTAAGAAATTACGTTCATGTTTAGTAATGATTGCCCAACATTGTGTTCTTATCCTTTGTGATCCATCAATATGATGAAGGATGGAAAAGCAAGTTAGTGGTAACACTTTACCAATGAAATAATTACTGTTTGAAATACTAAAGATCTCAAATATCCATTCACAGGATATTTGAATTTCAAGTGTGAAGACCAATGTGAAGCAGTACCAAATAGAAAATTCGACAAAAAGTTATTGTGTACTTGATAATTAATGGAACTAATTTGTAGGATTTGTATACTTATCAACTGACCGTGAATGAGTAGATACGCCGTGGCTCATCAATTTTTGCATTTTTTCGTGATCATACTCGCTAAACTAAAAGGGTTAAAATATTGTCAAATTTGTTCTGAAATCCTCTGTCAGACAAACATTTTTTGAAACATGTGCGTTAAATATATACCTAGTGCAAGTCATGTTATTTTGTTCTCCCTGAGAAAAGAAGGAAAGTAAAACCCCAAGGTCTATTTCTTAACAAATGCTTATTGTGGAATGTCTGGTTTTTCTTGACCTATTTTTGTAAATAACTGTATGGTTAACGTTGAAAAGGAGTATATTTTTCCTGATGTAAATATGTTTATATATATATTTTTGTGTTTTAAATGTAGCCCTGAAGAAGTCCGGCCACGGACGAAACGCGTTGGCTATTGGTTTTAAATCATCAACTGTGAATAAAAAGAATCTGCTTAAAGAAGAAATTTGACTTTGGAATTCTTGGGAGAACTATTGGAGTGATTGCGATCATATGCACAAATAGCATTTATACTGTCTTGTTTATTATTATCAATTTTGAGGTGTGCAGGGTCACTTTTAGGTATCGTATCTTCCCCTGTCGCTTTTCCCGATGGTAGGGAAAAAACTCGCTTTGTCTGATCTCAAGCTGTCTGATACAATCCGACAGCTGATCAAGCCCGGGAAAGTCCAGTTTTTCTAAAATGTTATGATCCAGATAATCCTGAACACTAACCAATGTAGGGCAGCTTTCAGGTGTGTATAATTTCTCGTAAAACACTGCAAACTGTTCTAATATCTGTAATGGTTGATCATATATTATATTATTAGGGCCACTCAAGTTTTTAATTATAGTGTTAGCTCTCTCATCCGCTACTTTATAGGCTAAAAGTTTCCCGATTTTATCTCCACTCTCATATTGGGAAATATGAAATTTATGTAATTTTATACTACTTTTCTCCCAGAGTATTGTTTTTAGAGTAGCTTTTAATCGTCCTAACTGTAATCCTAATCCCACCATATTAGCAGACCGTAAGCGGAGAGCGTCTGCCAGTAAAAGTTCAATTGAAAGAATATTGTTAGTCAGTGTTTTATCTGTTTTACGACGCTCAGAGTTCTGTTGAAAAAGACATTTCTGAGTGAACCCCCGGATATTAGCCTTACAGGCATCCCAAACAATAATACATGAAGTAGAATTAAGATTAAGTTCAATAAAATCTATAATGTGTAATTTAAGACGGGAGATAAACAAAGTATTAGTGAATAGATGCCTAGGAAAGGAAAACGTCCGGGGGGTGTATGAGTTTGTGCAACATTAAACAAAAGAAGAATAGGATTGTGGTCTGAGGTGACTCGTGGGCATAGTTCTATGGATCTAGTATTCACAACGTTATCCGATACCCAGGCCATGTCAATTCAAGAACAGAGTTTATGAGGGGCAGAATAATACGTATAGCCAGGGGCATTATGGTGAATGCTACATCAAACATCTTTAATATTATGGATGCGTCCTATTTCTAAGATAGCAGTACGAGTTCTGTGCATACGTTGGAACGCTCCATGCCGGGTGGTATCAAGTTGGTAATCCATAATACAATTAAAGTCCCCCATAATAACAAGTTCTCCTTCCCATTTCAAAAGTTCCATATTCAATTGATCAAAAACAAAAGAGTCATCAAAGTTTGAGCCATAAACCACACAAAAAACAAATTTACATTTTTCAACCAGTAATTGCACAATAGCCCATCGCCCACTCTTATGACAAACAGTTTTACAGATTTCTACTTTATAGCGTCAGTCTTTAAGGATGGCAACCCCCCTGATAGAAGCATTAAAGGTAGAACAGATTATAACCTCACACCCAAGTTGCCCCAATACCTTTCTATCTTTGTAAGCGATGTGGGTCTCAGATAAGAAAACAAAATGTGGATAATACAGTACAAGCTCTTCCTGGACCAGGCGTCTTTTACTTTTATTATTAAGACCTGCAACATTCCATGCCAAGCATCTCGAGTTGCTTTTTCCCCACCCAAAAAAAACATTTAACCACCCCAACACTTCCTCCCGTTCCCCCTGCTCCCTCCCCTCCCACGATAGGGTACACCCCCCAATGTACTGCTGCCGCTGAATTAGCAGCTACCTTGAGGAGCAGCATGAGGCTCAACCTACTACCCTACCCATAAGTACCTGAAAAGAAAAAGAGAAGGAAGGAGAAAAGTGTGATTAAGTTAGAGATCTAACCTTTCCTTCTCTCAAAACTAAGCGAGTGTAGATAATGCATTCTCTGCTTCCTTTAAGTCAGTAAAAAAATAAGTACGTCCTCCCTTAATAATTTTTAGGCGGGCAGGCTCCTGTAGGAACACTTGTCCACCAAGAGATTTAAACGGATCAATAAGTTTACGTAACTGCCACCGTCTGTCCATGGTGGCCTTACTAAGATCCGATCGTACAAAAAAGGACAGGTTTTCAATAATAACAGGTGAATTAGGCCTAACTTTGAAAGATACGGCCTGTCTCAATAGGAAATTCCCAAAATTAATAAGGAAGGGACGGGGAAATTTATTTCCCTTGTTCCTCTGAACAAGTGGTAACCTGTGAACTCTCTGGAGTTGGGAGTCCCAATCCCAATCAGATAGATCCGGGAAAGCCTTCCGAAATAGGTTTACGACAAATGCCCTAGGATCTGCCCCCTCAGTGCCCTCTGGGGTACCAGAAAGTCTCAAATTTGAGCGTCTCTGGCGATTTTCTAAATCTTCAACTTTTAACTGTAAGGCCAAGAGCTGGACATCATGTTGACTCATAATAATTTCTGTACGGGCTGACACGTCTTCTATCTTAACCACCCTATGCTGTAGATCTTCCATCTCCTGTGACATCCCCCATCTTAAGAGTAATTTCTTGTAGAGAGTTCTGCAGCTTGCTGTTATCCTCGCGTAGTTGAAGAAAATGCTCTTGGGCTTCCTGCCGATGGCTAGTTAAAGTTTGCAGTATAATATCAAGAGATGAGTTAACAGTCCCTTGTTCTCCTAATGATATTGGTCCGGAGATAGTGGTTGGGAGATGCGATATCACAGTAGGTATTAGGGCAGGTGACGTTACTGAGATTACAGCATATAGCATTGTGTTATTTACAGGTGTTTCTTCAGTAGAAGGGGTCATAACAGAACATATAACTTCTGGAGCAATTTCATGGGCTCCTACCAAAGATACAGTATCTGTAGGTATGGATGGCAGCTGAGAAACCCCGGTGGTGGGTGGTAGATCTTCTGATAAAACTGGGAAGACCCGAGTAGCTTCGTGATCTGGCGGACTTGTGGCAGACAGTCTCAGAGTCATATTCTTCGCCAGCCCTTTTGCTTGGATCCATTTCCTAAGAGGGCTTTTCTCCACAAGAAGGGGCTTCCGGATAGGAGGGGCGGAGATTAGGGAAGGAGCATTTACTAACCCAAGAGTTTTTACTTTCTTGTTCTTGGTTTTCAGCTTCAATTTAGCCTTATCTCTCCTGGCTAGCAGATATCTGGCAGTATCAAGCGGAGAAGCAATTCTGTCATATCTTCATATTCATCATTGGAAACATCTTCACCACCTACCCCTTCCCCCACCGCTTGTGAGTGATCATTAACTGGTTCAGCTGCCTCCAAGCTTGTAATCGGTAAATTATCAGGTATCCTGACCATGGGAGAAATATACCCCTCCGAAGAGTCGGAAGCCAATATCAGGCTATCTTCAATTCCCGAGTTTACAGTCTCTGGAGAAATAGCCTCAGCGGTTGTTATAGCCAGAGTCTCAATCACAACCTCCCCCCACTTTGTCGCCTTTAGAGGTCTTATTTTTAGTAATGGTAGTAGTCCCAGTAGATCCAGATATAACAAGCACGGGTGGTCGAAGCACTTGCTTACCCAATGAAACTGAAGTCGTTCTTCCTGTAGATGTAGTCAACTCACTTGCTGTATCTGTGGCTGTAGCTGTTATTTGCGAAAAAACAGCATAGTTTAGCGCAGCAGCATTCACAACACTAAGCGTAGGGTCCGATGCCGGCGCCATCATTGTTACCGCCACCTCCACCGTGGCGTTTTTGTTCGCGCGTGTAGCTCTCGGAACATTCTTGGGAGCCATCAGGAATCGAGGACCCTGCACTGAGCTCTCCGCGTCTGCGTTCGAAATCGGGGATAGTCCAAGTTGCAGCCCAAGACCAAACCAGCTGAGCGTCGACCCGCCGACCAGCCGCGGGATAGCACGCCGGATGGCCGATAGAAAAGCCAGAGGCAGCCTCTGCATCTGTTGCCAAAAAACCCGCGAAAAACAACCAAGCGATATCACCCTCACGAGTAAGTCAGTTTCTTTAGATAGGGCCAATTCAATTCCGACCCCCGGAAAAACAGTCAAATTAATCGGGATCGTTCCTCGTTCACCATTCACTTGTACACTTGTACACCATTTCCCCTTCGCCCTTCACTCAGCAGCGGGAAATCTCTTTAGCCGTAGCTCGCTCTTCGTTAGGTAGATAGGGTAGATAAGGAGCCTCCAGCTAGCTGCTGCCCTGGGGCGTCCTCAGTCCGCCATCTTCCACCTAGAACTTGACTCGAACCCTGTTCCTTAGATTCGAGGTCGACCACCCTAGCCGTTAGGCCAACTCCTCTTCCCAAGCCTTTCCAAGCACAGTCACACTGTGAGCATATTAAAATACTTGCAACAACGAGAAATGGCCAGACAAATCAAGTGATGAGGTAGTTGGGTAGCATCCCAATATTCAGGGCGCAGGTCATAGCATTTGGAAGCAGGAGGGTCTAAAGTAAGATGAGATTTTTACAAATTGGCAGCAGCTGTAGGAACTCCTCCTAGCACTAGAAGAGGGCCACCACCAGCCACCGAGACAGTAGCATTTTATGCAACAGGTGCAGACAATCCTTGGTTGACATGAACAGATGCAGGGTTAGCATGATTGGCAGATCTGGAGTCTTGCTTCGGTGGTCGACTTGCTGTGCAATGGGTGCTTCAGATAAGCATTTGCACGCAATGCTCGTGGTGAGCCAGTGGGGGTGTACTGCTAACTTCTACTGACGAACTTTCACATGCACCCAGTCGCCAGGCTTCGTTTGGGGAGGTGGGTAGTACTGCTTGCACTTGAGTACATAACTAAATGAGACTACAAATTAGTTGTTTGCAATACTGAAGTGAAAAATCAAGCAAAGCTGAAGACGTTGGAAGTATAGAAGAAAGAATCATGGGTCGCCCAATTATAAGTGCACAGGGGCTCACTCTGTTCTTTAAATTAGGACTGACTCAAATTGGCCAGTGTGGTAGAGTATTGGACCACTTATGCCCTTTTTAATTATACATCTTAGCTATTTTATTATTCTTTCTACTCTCCCAGAGGATTTAGGGTGGTAAGTGTACTAAAGGTAGGATACAAATTCTGAGCGCTTTCTTGGCTACAATGAAAGCATCAGCTCATGCTTTTGGGTAGGCTTCAATCAATCTGGAAAACATGCCCACAAGGACCATAACACAGGCATAAAAACAACATTGAGGCATTTGAATAACATAGATTTGAATATGGACAAAGTGGTTCCAGTGAGGTGGTTGGGCGGCCAGGGTGATTTTGACACCTTTGCCATTGCTATTGGCTTGTCAATTGGCTCAGGGGTGAAAATGTTGTTGGGTAATGGAAGCAAAGAAAGTGGCATGATGAATGCCTGTCCCATGGATCATGTTGTATCTGCTTATATGGGCAACACTATGGTACAGTCGGGAAAGAGTCGAGAGTAACACTGTTGGTAAAACAACGTTCCCTTATTTGTCCCTCTGCTGTCCACCCGAGCCCAGTTATCTTTCCATTTCTGCTTTAAATAAACACTCTTTTCAATATTGAAGGCATATTTGTGTAACTCAGCATGATCTTTTAGATTGCCCACGATGGGCTCAGTAATTTAGAATAATTACTAAAGGACTTCAGAATTGGGATGCAAAGACGTGAATCCCGTTTACTAGCTTGATCACATTATCTGTTATGTAGACTGATGAGCAGTATAGTTGGCAAAATCAATTTCATGTGGCATTTGGGGAGCAACCAGCAAACTCTTTACTTGGAGTTCATTTTTGATAGGAACTCCAAAAGAAGCAAGGAATCTTCTTTGCTTCCAGAGAAGCCCGAAGTCATGAGCGTCATCAAGGACATAGATTGAATCAGTGAATATTGTTGCAGTTTTTTGACCAGTGAAAATGCACTCTAGTGTGGGAGCAAATAGTTTATCTACTCGAGTGGAATGAACATTAAGCAAACAACAGCTTTCTAAAATATCTTATAGGGTACAAACAGCACAGTCTGCAAATTAAGGGCCATATTATCAAGAAAGGGCGATACATTATCGCCGCTTTTATCGGCAGGAATCTGCCGCTAGAGCGGCGATAATGGGCTTGATAATATGACCTTGTGAATTCCCATAGAAGCCCAGGTTAACACCAGAACCTGGGCTTCTATGGGAATTCACAAGGGCTTATTATCAAGCCCATTATCTCCGCTTTAGCGGCAGTTTCCTACCGATAAAAGCGGCGATAATGTATCGCCCTTTCTTGATAATATGGCCCTAAGTTCCTTTAACTTGTATATGATATGAGCCATCAATATACTACACAAATTGATATTTGAGGGCAGATTTACTCCGATTTTCCTTCATAGTTGCTTCACTTTAGTGCCAGTCACGATGCAAAATCATTTACATTGCTGCACACATGGAAAGTGGAGTTTGCCTCTAAGGATTGTTTTTATTCAGAAAGGTATCCCTTACTGCATAAAACAAAGCTGCCCATGGCATGGGCACCCTTGTACAATGGTGTAGGGTGCTGGTATTGGTGCTAAGCAGCCTCAATTGCACCATCACAGGGTGAGAGCTGAAGAGCGTCATATCCTAGTAGCTAAGATGCTTTTCAGCTCTCTCCCATAGCCGCAACGCAGCATAGTCACTTGCCTTGCTGCACTGTATTGTGTGTCCTTTAGTTTGGCGGGCGCTTACAAGAACACAATCATGAGGTTCTCAGTCGAGGGAGTACGGAAAGAGAAGCAGGGTTCTACACGGCACAGACATGGTTTTATCTGAGATGCAAACAGTAACAATATTGTAATTTTTCTTTAGCCACTTAGTGCCACATTTGAGCTAGTTTAGTGAGCAAATGAAGGTTGTCAATATTGCATTGGTAAAATGAGCTAGAGGCGATAAATAATTATCATACTTCAGCAGTGTAGAACCTTCTGGGAAATCAGGGTTGTCCAAATTCTCTTTGAGAGTACGTGAAATGAAAGAGGGTGCCCTGCATATCATTGGGGGAGAAAAGACCATGGGCCTCATTTATGAAAAGTGGCGCATCGCTGCGTGAAAACAGTGATGCGTCACTTTTCACTGCATCCTCCTTGCGACACCAATGATGCGTCATATTAACAGTATGACGCATCATGGCGCAAGGAGTTACAGATACGTCAGTATTTCTGACGTATCTGTATTGCGCAAAAGTGACGCATTGCTGGAGTGTGTCACAAAAGTGACGCAACTCCAGCAATGTATCCTTTCACATGGGGCAAGCCCCATGTGAAAGGGCCTGCGTCATTCCTACGCCTGCTGCGAGGCAGGCGTAAGAAATTGACGCATTTGTGTCCTAGAAGTGGCGCAGTGAAATCTTATAGATTTCACTGTGTCCCTTCCATGACCCTTTCTTGCATCAGAACGCGCCCCCTGCATACATTATACCTGGCGTAGGTATAATGTAGCGCAGGGGTTTACAAAGTGACACATCTAGGTAGTCACTTTGAAAAATGGTGCAACAAGGCACATTTTTTACGCTGCTGGTGCGTCACAAAAAGTGACGCACCGGCGCCGTAAAAGTGACACATGGCCTCATAAATGAGGCCCATGTGATTTCACCATCAGAGGATTTTAAAGCAACAAGATATTACCAGGGTGTACTGTGATGGAGAAGAACACAAGTCTACAATAGTGAACCATGCGGCAGTCGCCTGTATACATGAAAGAACAGTAACAGGATGGACACAATAGAAAAACTTAGTAAATCTTGTGCAAAATGATGTTTGTTTGCCAGACTATTTGACAAGTGAAATACGAGTGTTGCAAACACTCACAGAGGGCATTACATCCCTTTTTTTAACAGAGCAGCAATGGATGGGCCGATCCCAGCCTTCACTTCTGGACTTAAGAAGTATTGTGGAATTTGTGTGACCTTTTTCATGGGGCTAACCTTTATTTTGACTTGCTCTGGAGTTAGGATAACCTACTTTGATAGGATGTTCGACCACAGAATGGATGAAACTTGTTCAAGCACATCAGGCGTTGATTAAGGCAAAATACTGGCATCATTGTTTTCCCTAGAATCATTATTTTCACAAATAACCATGAAAACATTTTCATTGGTATAATCAAAAAAACACCATGTGTATTGTTTCACACAAATGATCCTGTCCTCGGAGGTCTGCAAGTGAGGCAAAGCTCAAGAGAAAGGATTGTCGAACAATATTTGGAGCCAAAGAGATGGACTCGGGATCAGTAACATAGTGAGGAAGGAACACATGTACTAGAAATGCCAACCACATCAATAGTTTACTTGAGAGAAGTAATGGGGATAATTCAGAAATGTTCAATGCAGACCTAGCAGCAAAAGTAGAAAGAGGTATGAGTTGGGATTTCACTTAATTTGATATTGTGCGTACCGCCCCTTTTGATCCACAGGGATTATAGGATTCACAAAGCAGTTGGCTGCCATCAGGCTGTCCTAAAAGGTAGGGATTTCGTTTGGTGAAATCAGGACACATTCAGGTTGTTCTGATTAGACTTAGGAGCTTTGAGGCACACTAGGGCCATCACATTTCCAGTGCCCCAAGTGTCCTCAACCGAAACGTGGGGTGCCCCCAAGTGGAGAAGAATCTTCCCTCCCTCATCCTTGGCTCAGGAGTAACCTTTTTCCTCCCTGTTGTTCATGATCATTCATCTTTCTCATTCCTCCCTGGCCTGTAGTTCGTACTGTTTGTTGGAAGCAGGACTGCATTTGTAGAAACATTAGGTTAGATACAGTAGATTATGCCTTTCACTGCAGCACTATGGCTTTCAACCGATATCAGCACCAAAAGCTCTTTTGCTATCAGTAGCGACTGGTGTGCTGGACGAGCGGCGTTTGGGTGTGGGAGTAGGGATGGCATAACGGTCGCGGGTGGGAAAAATAAAAATAATGATTTTTAAAAAACACGTTGTGCTCTTCAGCACTCCGTCCATCATCGCTTTGTGTTTGCTTTGTTATCCCTAAGTTGGCAGGGTATGCCCAGACATGGGTCCCTTGCTCACTTTGCCACTGGATTCAAGCTAGCCGGGCTGAAGAGGAGTGTTACCCCGAAACCGGTCCCAGGATGCTTGTTTCCGGTTCAGGGAAGACCTGGCTTGGCAGTAGGGGCTGGACTGTTCCCATGAGGCAAAGGGTCAAGACTGATTTGCATATAGCTGGGTTTGAACTGAATTGGCGAAGTGAGATAAAGAACAATGATGGATTCAACCCAGATCTGTGACTGGGGGTGAGTGTCTGAAACGTTTCAGCACTCTGTCCATCATCGCTTTGGGTTTGCCTCTTCTCCGGATGGCACAGGCTCCCAGAATGACCTGCAGCCAATCCTGAAGCTGATGTCATGCATGACTGCAGCTTCAGGATTGGCCTGAGTGCCCTCACTTTGTGCTGCAGGACAGCCTGGGAGTCGGTGCCTGCTCTCTCCAACCCAGTTGCATTTCTTGGTGGGAGAGAGCTTTCACTTCTCATGACCTCCATGGCCGCGCATGGAGAACACCTACCACTCCCCTCAGTGCCTGTCACGCACCAGGCCTCATCCCCAAGACTTAGAAGGAAGCTAAAAATAAAGCAAGTGTTTTTTTGTCATTTTATTTTTCCTTTCCTTCAGTTTTTGGGGGGAGAGATGGTCCTCCCCATAGCGGAGGAGCCACCACTGTTTGCTATCGTAGACAAATGCTCTGCCGCTGCTCCTGCACCTTGGGTAACAGTCCCTGAGCAAACACTGTGCCAACTACTACAAGAGTATTTTCTTTAGCATTAGCAATACCTGTGTAACAGCCAAACACTTATTTTAAGTGATCAAGAGAATCAGTAGTTTCACTTTTGTTTGGTTTGCAATCATCATCCTTGACCCAATACGTTTTTGCAGGACACAGTTTGATAACGGCATTCACTAGTGCATCTCTAATGCCAATAGGAGCAGCCATGTCAATTAGTACTTACCATAGCCAATTAGCTTTCTATAATAAACAATCCTTTACTTCATTTGGCAAATTAACATTTAACAGTTGCTTAACATCAGACCAGTTAGGTTTTCAACATTCAAATGCAGTTTTCTTTACAAAACTGTTGAATGTTATCTCTTATGGTAGGGAACTGACATTTGATATTTACTAGCTTGGTTGGGGATCAGGAAACATGGGCAGTGACTAAAACCTCCTACTTCATGTCCTGAGGGTTCTTGCAGGATCAGAAGAGCATCAGGGTGGACATGGACAATAGCAGTGGGGTCGTCACTGTCTTTTTTTCTACCCAAGGAAGAGTACTGTTCTAGTCATGGTTTTCTTTCGGTTTCTTTTCCTTTTTGCTATTGATCACTCTTAGAATCTCTCAAGTGATAGTTTGACTGCGGGCCTGACTGCTCTGATGCTTTGCTGTGGGATAATGGGCTGAGCGATGGCACAATGGGGGCACAATCCATTACACAGTCCCTAAACTGACTACTTTGGTATCTGTGTTTCTCATGGTTTTCTTTCATTACCCACACCTGAGATTCTTGCTTACGCTTCATATCTTTCTCTAAAGAAATTTGATAGGCTGACCAGTAATCAGGACTTGTTATGTGTTTAAGATTCTTCAATTATTTCTTAAGGTCATTTAAGCGCTCAATGTCAAAGGTACCTTCTTAAAAAAAAACTTTTTCATCCTTCCCTCTAGAGTACTTAAATCAGTCTTCATTATATCTGTAGATGCTTTTCCAATACTGGTGGTAGATTGCATGGACAGGAGTCCCTTTTGTTGGGGCTTTTTCATCCTTATATACATCTGCCTCCATTTCCTTACTTCATCTTCATTCACAATCAGGAATACAGTTAGCTCTTTGATAGCCTTTAGCTGCTCATGTCATGGGGGGCGTTAGTTAGAAGAGAAGCAAGAGTAAGACTGGGGATAACAGCTCTTTCCTCTCTGTTCTCATGGAAAAAGGTAATACAACTCTTTTGTACCTGTACACAAACTCCCTTGCATTCTGAGACCCCGGCAACAGACATATGGGGCTCAGCTGTTCTGGGGCATCTAGATCAGCGAACTGCTTTCAGTCACACATTCATCAGCTAGGGTGTGGACAGAGCGACCCAAGCACTCCTTACCCTTTTTCTGCAAACTTCTATATTCTCATGCTCGATACCATTGCTTACCACACACTCCTAACTCCTGATATCCTGGAGCCCCCCCAATGACCCAAACCAGATTATACTGTCATCACCTGCCCAGACAACAATTTCAGTACTTAGTAATACATTTTCATATGTTTGATAAACACAAGCACACTTCCCATTACATAAATTTTGAAGCACCCTAGTGCTGTCAGACCTGATTGGTGAGTGGACAGCTAGCACATCCTCCAAACAAGTACCCCCCAGAGACTCCCCTGTTTTACCTTTGTGCTGCCTGGGGTTTTCAAGTGGAGTCGGCTTAATCTCTGCTTCCCACATTTGATCCACTGCAGGTATTTCCCAGCACCAGGGCTGTTCAAGAAAATCTGTGCATGTGATCCAGCACTCTGGGCCAATCCTCTTACTATTCATCCTCCGACAGATCTTTCCTTTTCCACCTGAGAGGTGATGGGAGTTAACATTACATCAATCAACTTTAAGTAACAGTGTAACCCATTTGGCAACGCAATAAGGACTAGGAATGGGTGACTATAATTAAGAAGGTTTAATACAAGTGAGCAATCAAGTTAAGCAACAGAAATCTAAGCGCCATGTTTTAAAGATTCGGAATAACAACTCGGAAACCCAACCTCCTAAAGATGTTTAGGTGTACCAGTATAAGACTAACAAGAATTTCAGTCACAGCAATTCAAAAGATATATATCAAGATTTGGTGCTCAGAGAAGAGCTTCCAGTTCTCTCTTCCATACACAAGTCAAATCTAGAATCACCTAAGTTAAGGTCCAAACTAAGAGGATGGTTAGATAGTCTAAGGAATCTCAAGTTTCAGGGAAATGCAGAACAATAGAAACAAGCATTTGCAATGCAATGGGTCTCGCATTAGGAAAGTTTGAGCTATTGGTATTGTAAATGGCAAAGTTTTTATTAATGTTTTTTTTTTTAAATAGCTAAATTAATAGCTTTGTCATTTACAATGCCAATAGTTATAACTTTCGCAAATGTGATACCTATAGCATTTGTAATGCAATATGTTTTGTATTTACATGACTTAGATGGCATCCCAGAAGCGCAACGGAAGCATCTAAAAAAGGAAACATTTGAAAAATAAAGGAACAAGCTTCTTGGTAAAGCACAGAGAGTAAGCTATATAAGTAGCATCAGTGGATGTAGTGGAATAGAAAAAGTGAAGATTGGTGAGAATTCCCCAAGTGAAGGCCCCAAATGGAGTTACAGATTACATTGCTCGACTCCACCAAGTCCACGCAACGCCGCCGGCCTGCGACCAGGAAGTCAGACAGGCCGGGTGGGACAACCGGAAACAGGAAGTAGGAGGGCGGGAGCCTACCCCGCCTCCCATGGAAGAGCCGCGATTGTTTGGAGCACCGGAGCGGGCAGGAGCCTACCCTGCGCCCCGGTGCCGAAGAAGGGAGGAAGAGTCCTGCTGCCGGTGAGTGGGGCTTCACCTTCTTGCTGGGCTGCGAGGGCGGGGGACATGTGTGTGTGCGCGCGCGCGTGCGGCGGCGGGCTGTGTCTGTGTGTGAGCGTGCGTGCGTGCGTGTGTGTATGTGTCTTGGAGTCTGTGTGTATGCGTGTGTGTGTGTGACTGTGGGGGGGGTTGCCTGTCTGGGTGCCTGCGTGTCTGTGTAAGTGTAAGTGCGTGTGCGCGCGTGTGTGTGTCTGTGTGCATGCATGCGCGTTAGGCTGGGAGTATGGGAGGGAAGTGCACGGTGCGGCGCAGGACGGAACGTGCACGTTCGCGCACACGAATCCAGGAAAAAAAGCTCGTACACCCTCTTGTCCTCCTTCCCCCAGACCGATAACTATACGTCTCCAGCTGGACACATGCATCCTTTGGATGCATTACCAGCGAGACCCAAAAAGGAGAAACATGGCACTTATATTGCCAATCTTGGCAGGCATTGAGCAGTTTGGTGGAAAATGAATAGGATGAATGGTACAGTATATCAGGACAGCAATGTGTAGGTATTGCCGACAGTGAGCGGCCTCTCTCACTAAAGTGCCCACTTAGTATGAAGGGGTTTGTTTGTTTGCTTCTGTCCTGAGCCTCTTGAGTAGCAGTAGAACTCTAAAAAGCATTTGCTAGCAGAAAGTGTCATACAATAATACAAGTTTTGTACAGAGATCTCACTGTTCCTATGTCAGTGCATACTTACATGTGCAGTTATGTCCTAGTGAAAACACTGCACACTGTGATGTTGTTATATGCCTTACACTGCGTGCAAAGTTTTCAATAACGAACTGTACAATATCCACCGTTTGAACACATTTAAAAAAATAAAGATCTTGCGGTGGAAGAATCCCACGCACAGTACTTTTTCAGTCTTCACTCGCTTGCTCATTATACTCTGGCATAAAATTTCCGCCCCGCCACTATTAAAACCCACCAGCTGTCACTAGCACCAGGCTCAATGATTGTCATGCCACAAACTGAAAAGTGGATAACGTAAACATGCTGAGCATGCCTACTAGGTGGGACGTCAGAAAAGAGCATCAGGTCACTGGGTACCTCAGACTGTAATGTGGCAAGAAACGTATTTCACATATTTAACAAGTATTTTTAAGGCATTCGCGTTTCTAAAGTTCTTCCTAACGGACAGTATTAAAACTGGCGAGCGAGGGCCTGGCAGTTAGAGAAGTTCTGTTCTACGAGGTGAAAAGCGCATTTATTGTTTCAACTGGATGCATACTTTATTTGCATGTTTTGCTGCTGTTAGTGACTGTGCCAACAACAAGTCCACGCAACGCCGCCGGCCTGCGACCAGGAAGTCAGGCAGGCCGGGCGGGACAACCGGAAACAGGAAGTAGGAGGGCGGGAGCCTACCCCGCCTCCCACGGAAGAGCCGCGATTGTTCTGAGCACCGGAGCAGGCAGGAGCCTACCCTGTGCCCCGGTGCCGAAGAAGGGAGGAAGAGTCCTGCTGCCGGTGAGTGGGGCTTCGCCTTCTTGCTGGGCTGCGAGGGCGGGGGACATGTGTGTGTGCGCGTGCGCGTGGGGCGGCGGGCTGTGTCTGTGTGTGAGCGTGCGTGCGTGCGTGCGTGTGTGTATGTGTCTTGGAGTCTGTGTGTATGCGTGTGTGACTGTGGGGGGGGGTTGCCTGTCTGGGTGCCTGCGTGTCTGTGTGTCTGTGTAAGTGCGTGTGCGCGCGTGTGTGTGTCTGTGTGCATGCATGCGCGTTAGGCTGGGAGTATGGGAGGGAAGTGCTCGGCGCGGCAGCGCAGGACGGAACGTGCGCGTTCGCGCACACGAATCCAGGAAAAAAAGCTCGTACACCCTCTTGTCCTCCTTCCCCCCAGACCGATAACTATACGTCTCCAGCTGGACACATGCATCCTTTGGATGCATTACCAGCGAGACCCAAAAACTGGTAGTCCTGTAAGTAAGAAAATAAAGAAGGTAAAGGAAAGTGTCAGCATTGTAGAACCTCCGTCAAGAGTCTTCTTACATCAGGGGAATTGAGTGTTAGCCTAAGCCCCACTCACTAAGAATATAGAGGTCTAAACCACTCAAAATCCAAGGAAAAGTGGCTGCAATCTTAGGCAGTGTAGACTCCAGGGGTGGCTCCTCCGCTAATGCAGAGGAGCGTCACCAACTGCTCACGAGCAGTGTAAAAGAAAAAAGAAAATTACTAGAGTTAATATCATTTTATTTTTAGTATTGTCAAGTAAGGGTGGGGCTTGGCTCCCCTAACATCGGGGAGGAGGAGTGGTTGCTGCACACTGAAGTGTGCATGGCGCTTTGGTCGGCCCTCTCGGGCTAACAAAAACATCTGTTCGTATCATCAGGGGTACCATTGTCCTTTTCCATTCGCAGGTTGTAAGCTGCAACAATCACGAAATGTCCCACACTGAACATGGGAACGACATTGTCCTTGTTCAAACAAGTAATATTGCAAAATACTGAATAGAACCCTTCACTTAATGGTCTGTCTCTCCATGTTCCTTTGCCAAGGTCTTTTTCTCAGGGTCTCTCTCTATGGTGAGTACAGTTTTGTGTCTATTCTCAAACGAACAATGTATGTGAACAACCTGCAAGGAAAAAGTCATGCAAGCAGAAATGGAAAACAGTATTTTATGCAGAATGGAAAACAGGCCTATTAAGGGCAATTCTAGAATATTAAATCAATAGTGCACGTTTAATATGCGTGTGAACTTTCAAACACAAATGAATATAAATGTCAATATATTAAATTCACATTGAACGTGTCATACAGCGAAATTATTAATACGCATGTGTAAGTATGGCTAAGAACTACATTTTGAATGAAATATTAGTGCACACATTACATAAATCCATTATTGTTTCTGGAATAAACATATTCTAAATAGGTGAGGATGATTTATTCATCAAGTCTCCAAAGAATATCTCATTTAATATGGTTAAGGCACGCAATGTTATGTATAAATTATCTAATTCTACAGTGAATGCACTTGAATAATGATGTCAAGTGCAACACCTTGCGTTAATGTCATTGGACTATACAGCAAACGTGCTTAAGTGCACATTTATGTATGTATTTGTGAAGTGCAAAGGTTGAGCCAAATGACGGGTCTCCACACACAAGGCCTTAAACGGTTTATTAACTAATTAAAGACTCTGTCCGCCAGGATGTCCCCCAGCAAGCTATAAAATGAGCACGCTTTGTAAGATATACTGGTTTTATATACAGGTTTCCAATGGGAAGCACAAGACAGCATAAAACAAAAGAAGTACACTGTGTCTAGTTCTGAGATCATGAGAAAGGAAGAAGACAAGCTGTTAAAAGAATGTAATAAAAAGAATGACAGCTTTTTCAGCTGAGCAAGGTACCCAACACTTTGTCATCTCTGAAGCCACAATGTGAAAGAAAGTCTAGACACAACATGGACAGGCCTTTCCTTTAAGCATGGTTAGAATGAGCATGCAAATGTGGCTGCAGTCATCTTCAATGTCAGCACTTTTCTTATATACCCTCCCCTCTCCCCTAGCAGAACAACTGAAGAATTTCTCTGGAACACACTGAATGCCAAGTTCACCTATGTGTAGGCTGCTCCTACCAACATGCTTCTTACCCACACATGCATACACCTGCATGCCTCACAGGGACAGCTTTGAAGCCACACTGGTAACAACAATGCTCGCAATAGCTGTGACAACATTACCTACACATGTAATGCCAACAGCAACTGCTGATGGCGTATAATGGTCTTAGTCTGAATGTCTGTGCCTCTGTTTGCTTTTTTGGTGATGTGCTTTTGCTATGTTCATGCCACAAGGCTTTGCTTATGTTCACTCCAACAGCCTTGACTCTAGGAGTTATTGACGTTTTATTGTGGCTATAACTGTGTATTTGCATATTTAATCGTGATTTGCAAGTTGCTGTCGAGTTAGCAATCAACTCGCAATTAGGATGCGTTTTTCTTTTCCATGTGTCTTTGCCGTGCAATGTCATGATTGATCAATAGTGTCCTTGGAGTCGCTTAGCTGGAAGGTCGAAGTCCTAAGGGATTCACGGTCAACAGCTCAGGAGCCAGATCACCTAACTTTAATACAATTTTGAGCCAACATTTGTATCGAAACTGGCACTTGCAGTGATTAACTGTTTCCTTAAACAATATGTATATGTAGTGACCGGTACAAAAACGTGTCTTTTCAAAGATCGGCTGGTACAAACGTGATTTTTCTACAGGCCTGACACTGTACACCTCAGTGAAAAGATTTACCACTACCATGTTCCAAATTATGAGCCCATATTTCCTTCATCCTTGGCTCCCAAGTAACCATCTCACCTATTTAATTTCACTCTCACCCTACTGTTGAGGGATACACCCTCGCTTGTGGATTATGAATGAATGAATGAATGATGTGACTTCTAAAGTGCACGAATGCCCAGAGGCGTCTTGGCACTATGCAAAACAGAGTAGACCCTTCAGAGACCTGAATATGGGTACTATAGGGTCACTGGTTAAAAAGCCAGGTTTTAAGTTGTTTCCTGAAAACAATGAGTGAAGACGCTGTTTTCAATTCAAGTGGAAGACGGTTCCATTGTAGAGCCGTAGATCTGAAAAAGCTTCTTCCACTCCAAGTGGCATGTTTGAAAGTAGCAACATTTATGAATCGAGCTGCACTGGAATGGAGGGTTCTACCAGGTATATACTATTCCAGGTATTTCTTAAAATAAAATGGGGCTATCCTGTGCAGGGTCTTGTAGGCTCGATAGAGTGCCTTAAAGGTGATAAAATGGCTAACCGGAGCCAATGAAGTTCTAGCCGATTCAGATTTTGGAATTTTTTGTAGGAATCATGCGGCTGCATTTTGAAGAGATTGCAGTTTCTTAAGTGGACCTTTTGGAAGGTCTACAAACAGACCATTGAAGTAGTCCAATCGTGATAGAAATAAGGCAATAACTACAGATTTCAAGAGATCTGCTGGAAGAAAGTTTTCGATTTTTATGATAATTCTAAGTAAGCAAAAGAAATTATAGCTTACTGTTGTATTCTAGCAGCCCTTGAATTGGAAGTGGCAGTACTTTGCACAAACGTAACTAGATATTAAATCTAGACCAGTCATCCAACTGCTAAGGTGGCCCGATACAAAGTAATGCTCTGACGGGGATGAGAGCTAGCAGTTGAGTGCCTCTACAGGTGTTGTGGGTTTGGAGAAAGCTTTGAGAACAGAAGAGCAATAAGGGAAGATGATTCCTTGTTCAGTGCAGAGCTGCATGGCCGAGTAAGTGTGATGTTATTATTTAGTTGCACAGTCAGGAGCACATTTTCTGATGTCAGGGGGTAAAACTAAGTCGTGTGAATTGTTCATCAGTTGGCCAATTAATCCTTTTGGTTGAAAGGGCTGGGATGATGGCTTTGAGCTGCTTCTTGAAGATAATATTACATTTGCTTGACAGATCTTCTCAGGCCTTCAGTGGTACGTGGAAGGCATTAGACGCTAAGCCCATGCATGCCCTTCTAAGAGTATTTGAATGTCCATAAGTTAGAGCATCTCTGAATCTAAAGTAGATATGTCTATCTAAAATGTACCTTGTCCGTTTGTCTCAGCATAAAGGCCCTAACATAGTTTCAGCCGCATATGTTTAAGCTTTCATTATTCCCATCCTCTTTGGAGTATTATTGCGATACATATTGTAATGTTCAGAGACAGTGTGTTCTGAATTACCTGGGACAGAAATGCGGCTGGGCGCTCTTATTCTAGTGTTATCCTCGTTTGCACAGTATTTATGTAGGACTGCGACATGCATGCCAACGTCTTAGAGCAGGAAATAGGGACATTTTGAAAAGAATCGAGAAAAATGTATGTAGTCCATTGACTTCTATTGCAGCAGAAGCAGTTTCAGGCGAGCCAGCAATCATAAAGCAATTGTTTGTTTAAAAAATGAGGCAAAACATGAAAATTATGATTTCCTGTCCTGATTCGGATCTATTCACCTGTATGGGATGCCAACCCGACCTGGAAAGCAATGGAGCTCTGTACAGGAGACGGAAGTGGAACACAGTAGAGGGGGGGTGGGCTGATACAAGTGGTCTACAGGTGATAATTCTCTTTGGTGGCATCTCTAAGGGGAGGCAGGAAGTGCTGCATCCGGATGAGCTATTACTTGAAGTGAAAGTCTTCAGCTTCCTGCTGAGAAGAAGTGAAGGAGCCTGGGAGAGTTGTATTTGGAGCGAGTCCAAGATTCATAGGGAGTAGCGGAGCAGGCCTGTTTACTGGTCTTTCTGGTCTTTTCAATTCAGCATTTCTTGACTTGAATTCAGTCCTAGAGAGATCCGGGCTGGGTGCCCTCTCTTCTCTGGAGGAGATGTTGAAATTGACTGCTATGCAGGGTGGATTGCTGTGATGAAGGTGTGCAGGGGGAGTCAGTGGAGTTCTTGAAGCACTTTTGAGGCCATCAGTGGTCGACTGGCTGCTATATATAGCATTTCTTGTCGTTTTGCCCTTGTTCTCATCAATAAACAGTTTATTGAAGCCACTTTTTCTTACTTTGTGTCCACAGAGGAACACTGGGTAGTTTTTTGTGTATATCAGCAGTGGCCCATGTAGGTAAGAGCGGTGGGGTGGCTGGGCAATTTCGACAGACGATGACAAGGGAAAAATAATTATTGGATTCATTTTTCCTGGGCGTCATCTTTCAAAATCCCGCCCACCCGGCCCCAAATGGCCACCGCTCTTACCTGCACAGACCATGGCTGGTGTATATAAATATTATTTTTCGAAGAGGGAGATACTTGATAGAACAGTATTGTTAAGCAAATATGTGAATGTGTTGTGTTTGTGCACATGTTTCTGCGTGTTGATAGTTGTACCAACAAATATTTTATGATTTTAAGTATAACAATGTATTTAAAATATTATCACAACATTTACAGAGTGAGAGTAGAGGCAAATTTGGCTATTAAGTATGGTATTCTATTCAGGGACATTAGGCTGGCTTTAAATAAATAAAATAACTGACTCCGTGTGTTCTTAGTTGAAAGAATCATGTAGAAAGATACAGTTGTTAGAGTCATTTCTTGTATCAGTTTCTTACTAAAGCTCTTAAACAATAAACAGTTAAATGCCTCGAAGGCAACTTCATAAAAAGTTAAATGTTGCAGAAGTTTACGGAAGTAAGGTGGCGACTGCGTAGGGCTACTGCTTGCGCCTCCCTGTCGGTTCCTCGTTCTTGTTGTTAACTAAGGAGTAAAGGAGGGGCTAGCTGTAGTGGAGCTGCATGTGGGACAGCTCTGACTTTGGTCCCATGTAGAAACGCCGGACTCACCTGCTGCTAGAGGTCTGAGCAGTGCTGCTTGTGGCCTCCGTATTGTCTCATGTGACAGGAGTACTCAGTGCAATGAGATTCATGCCGGGTGTACCAGGAGGAGGCTCCTCGGTGCCGGACCATGTGTTTGATGTACCGCAGTGCTGGCAATAGTGCCTAAAAATGTTAGAAAGCCCAATGATCAGCTGAATCCTGTATCCCACACTGCCGTGCAATCCCGTTTAAGGCAGGATCGCACCAGCAGTGGAGCACAAAGGCAAGAAAGTCAAGCCCAACTTCAGCCAAGGTAAAGCGAATTTGTCTGGCATGGTGGGGAAGAAGCTTACCAGTCAAAAGACTCTATCATGCGGGCCACGAGGTGGCAGAGCCACGGCCATACACCACAATCACTGAGTTCTTTTCCACATGCCCCAAACCAGGTAAATCGGACTCCTTGTCCACAGACAAGATAACAAGTGGCACTTCGAGGAGGATAGAGAGGAGCTTAAAATTACTCTGATATATAATGCCGGGGCTGACCAGCATTGCTTGGCCCCCGCCAAATGTACTGTTGGAGAACTGGCCCATCAACTGATGACTGGCCCCCAGGATCTTCGACTGGTTGCAGAATGCAGCACCCTAGACTCGGAAATAGCGCTGCAGGAAGGGGTAATTGGGCCGCATGGGGGTGTTCAAAAGATGACGAGTGAACTGGGTTTAGCTGGGTGGGGCCTCTACTGGCCAGGGGTCCCAAAGTCGTCTCAACACGGCTCAACAGAAGGAGCCAGTAATTGTAGGCAGAGCCTAGCTCGAGGTTAAAAATGTTACAAATGTTAAAGATATCTTGGGTGACAAATGGGACTATTTAGCCAAACAGCAAGTATATCCTGAACATTCTGGACTGGAGATCATCCTGTCCGCCACAGAAAAGAACCAGCTGACTCCCACTTAGGATGCAGAAGAGCACTCACCAAGGCTCATCTACAGCTCTATAAAACAGCATTATGCAGAGACTTGCACTGATAGTCGAAGGGCTCAGCCCATGACTAAAAAATTGCAAGGTGGAATAAAGAGAGTTGCCAAAATCTGTGCTGAGATCGGTGAAAGTATTTTCTCCGTCAAAGAGAGGACGGCAGAGGTAGAGACTGATCTTGGTGCACTCAAGGGCAAGAGGAATCTCAGTAGTCTCACATTGTAGGCAGAGCCTAGCTCGAGGTTAAAAATGTTACAAATGTTAAAGATATCTTGGGTGACAAATGGGACTATTTAGCCAAACAGCAAGTATATCCTTAACATTCTGGACTGGAGATCATCCTGTCCGCCACAGAAAAGAACCAGCTGACTCCCACTTAGGATGCAGAAGAGCACTCACCAAGGCTCATCTACAGCTCTATAAAACAGCATCATGCAGAGACTTGCACTGATAGTCGAAGGGCTCAGCCCATGACTAAAAAATTGCAAGGTGGTATAAAGAGAGTTGCCAAAATCTGTGCTGAGATCGGTGAAAGTATCTCCTCCGTCAAATAGAGGACGGCAGAGGTAGAGACTGATCTTGGTGCACTCAAGGGCAAGAGGAATCTCAGTAGTCTCACATTTCTGGCATTATGTGGTAAATTGAAGACTTCGAGAACAGCCATAGGAAGAATAATCTGAGGTTTCTTGGACTGGCGGAAGTGATAGAAGGAAACAACATCAGGACTTACATGCTGGATCTTCTTACAGGTGCCTTCCCTGAGTTGTCTTCATGGAGTTGGGAGTCAGAGGTTTAAAGGGTACATTGATTTCTTTTGATGCTCAATCAACAGGGCCATCTTTCTGGAGAGAGTGCTAATCGTCCAAGAGCTGTCCTTGTGTACTTTGTACATTTGTTATAAAGGCAAACTATCTGTGAAAAGGCCTGCCCTAATGGCAGATGCAGCTTCAATGGTCAGTCTTTTTCTGTACTCCCAGACATCTGCCATGTCACCGCTGAGCATAGATGAAGGCAAAGGCAGCTCATTTAAGCGTTTCTAGATATTGGGGCTGAAGCATTGTTGCTCAATCCTTCCCACCTGATGATCAGCTTCAAGGGTAAAATGTGAAAATGTATGTCTAAAAATCAGGTCAAAGAATATATGAATGAACTATCAGCAGGGTTTTAAGGGAGCTTCTGAAATGCTTGTATTCAATATTTTGGCAAAACTGTGTGGTAGTATTTGGGTTTGGTTTTGGGGGGGAGGGTTGTGAGCCTCTTTCTGTAATGTTGGCTGTATTGTCATAGGATTCACTCCATTTATCTTTTGTTCTTTCCTTTTTCTTTGTAGGGTGGCGTTCCCTCTCTCTCCTGCCTCTGTGTCTTCTGTAAGCTCTCTCCTCCTCTCATCTTAGAATTTGCTTAGTTGGTATACGAGCTGAGGTGGGAGAGAGACCACAGAGGGTTTGCACAGAAGTCATTGCCCAAGCAGTGGGAGGTCGGATTGCTTTATTGGGTGGTGTATGAGGAGTGGTTGGGGCAGAAGGGTGGAGGTGAAGCTGAGGGGGACAGGACAAGACTAGGGGTTGGGAAAGTTGCCTCATGGGTTTTGGGGCGAGGGTAGTACAATACATGGAGGGAAGCAATTCTGTATGAAAGGTTGGGTATGCATCAGCAAGGCTGGAAATGACGGTACAGAAGGTGTGGCCGAAGAATAAAGTTTGTCGGCTTTACAAAGGGTCATTTAGTCATTATGAGTTGTATGTCTCAGTTGCATATCACCTTGATAAATATCTGTGGCTTGTATGATGCTGCTAAAAGAAGGAGGGTGGCAGAAGATTTATATGTTTACAGATATTTATTGTCTGCAGGAGACACACATAGAGGGGGCAAGTAGGAATTAGCACAAGACACATTGGCACGCAGTGAGGCTTGTGCCTTTAAGCGATACTCTGATGATAAACATAGTGGATGGGCAATTACAAAATGTTATTATAATACAGGATGCTTTACCTTATGGTCTGTGTCCAAGCCAATTTTAGACAACCCTACAATTTTAGATTTCTTGGCTATTGAATTTCTATCCATGGCCATCTCCGTGTGTAGTATGCACCGATCTGAATATCAATGGGGTTGGAGGTTTAATCCATGGTAATTCTGGTACTTACTCTGTATGTAAACTAAAAATATATAGAACCATGTGTAATCTGAAGAGAAAGCAAGGTTTGGTGGATGCCTGAATAAAAATTAAAGTACTGAATCCAAGCTATACTTATCATTCAGCTCCCATAGGTCATTTGCTCGGTTCAATTACTATATTATTTCAACTAGTTTAATTTAGGGATGCCAACTAGAAATACTTCCCTGTGTCATTTTAGATCATAATCCTTTGGTAAGTGAACTTCTATTTGTTGGGTGAGTCGGGTCTATGCAGAGCTGGTCTTTTGAGAGAAATTTGCTTGTCGATGCAGATTATATTACACACATAAATGCTTGGATCCCAAAATTCTTAGATTTGAATCGAGGGAGTGCTCCAATTGAGGCAGTCTGGGATTCTTTTAAAGTTGTTTTAAGGGGTAAAACCCTCAGATGTAGCTTAAATCGCCAGAAACAAATCCACATGCTTACTAGGGAGCTTCATCGAAGCTCAGTATTGCTGAGGCTCATCTTATTACTCATTTCTCAACTGGGGCTGACCCTGAAATGGCCCAGTAGCAGCTAACCTTAGATAAGGCGGAGAGCAATGAAATTACAGCAAAAAGAGTAGCAGAGAAATTTCTATCCTGAAGGTAAGAAAGCTATGAGTACAGCAAGGGGGTGGGACATCTCTCGCCACTGGGCAGATAGTGAAATCAGGACTCATCATGGCAATACGGTAAAATGCTCTGAAGAGATTCAAGAGGTTTTCCAGGGGTATTATGAAGGGCTTCATTGCGCTCAGAGGCTGTTAAATGAGGAAAGCAGTAGGCAGTATTTGGATTTGGTGCCTCTCGACAGAATCAGCTTACAAGAGTAGGCACCTATGAATGCGCTTATTACTATGGATAAAATCAATGCGTCACTTAAGGATCTTCATCTGGCATGGCGATGGAGGCTGACAAGATCCCGCTAGAATTTTACAAGATGTTTTTTTCAAGAATAGGCTCTGAGCTTGGGGAGTTGTTTTTGCTAGTGCAAAGGGGACAATAAGTCCCTGACTTGTTGTCTGTTGAAAATATTGTCTTTAAAAAAAAATAGAAAAGCACCGCACGAGCCTTGGTCACATCGACCTATAACTTTAATATATAGCGATACTAAGATATACTCAAAAATCCTGGCCACATGATTAAGCCAAATTATTGATTAAATGGTTTCCATCAAGCAGCAGGTCTTTATCCCTGAGAGGGGTACTACTGATCATATCCGCCGGGTGATTGAGCTTTTTGATGCGACTACCGTTTCAAGGGAGCTTGTGGCGGTAGCCCTGTTGGATGCAGAGAAAGCATTCAACAGGGTATCCTGGGAGTATTTGTAGAGAATGATGAGCTTCTTTGGAATTGACTTTAGGTATATCAAAGCTGCGCAGGCAGTATATCGTAAGCTCACAGCCCGACGGCAGATGATGGAGGGACAACCGGGCCCAATTCAAATTGAGAGAGGCACTAGACAAGAGTGTCCCTGCTCACCGTTATTATTTGCTTTGTATATTGACCCTTTCATCCAGAAACTGGAAACTACTGCAGCTCTAAACCTCTGCGGTCTCATAGTTGGGAGACCAAAATTATTGCCTATACCGATGACATCGCAGTCGTATTTGCTAATCCTGATGAAGAGGTATGAGCGATAGAGGAGGAGGCCATATGTTTGGCAAATTCTCTGGCTATTCCTTAAATTGAAGCAAAACTCAGTTGGTAGTGAATAGTCAGACACAAACACATGACACATGCGTTGTTGATCAATCAGTATATTTGGGGGTGGGTCAATATTTGAGCAGAAGTGGACCAGAGAGTGGAGTCTAGCATTGCTCTGGTTATCAGCAAGGCTTAATGTGATCTGGAGAGTGTGAATAATTTACATCTGTCAATTGTCAGTCAGTGTAATATTGTAAAAATGTTATTTCTGCAAAAGGTTGTGTATCTTTTCAGGGCTATCCCCCTTGAATTCAAGAAGCATTGGTTCAAAATGATGGATGAAATGGAGTCTAGATTTATCTGGTTATACACCAAAACCAGAAGGCCAATTAAAATTGTTGATTTTTCTTAGGAATAGAGGGGATTGGATGTTCCAAGGCTTAATCATACCAATGGGCTGTCGCATTACAATATTTACCCCTCTTCTACAAAGAAACTAGGAAAGTTATGGTCTCGAAGAGAGTGTCCCCTTATATACGAGCCGCTGAAGAACTGTAGTCTTCATTCTCAGGGAATACTTACTAATAGAAAAAAGAACTTGGCACAGAAGCTGAAAATATGAAAAGACATCTTTATTAAGTGAAACTACGTCACACAGGAGCCGTAGCAACTGAATGAGGCAGTCTGAAGAGTACAGAGCACAGAGGCCTTTTATATGCTTCGGGTTACAAAACTCAGCATAAAAGAAAGGGGAAGTCCTTGCTTTTGCAAGCATGCAAAATGCCTAGCATTCCTTTTTACACAAGCCGGACAAACCCATAATAAAAGGACCACAACCCATATCATAAACAGACCATTAAAGAAGGGACAGAAAACAGATAAGAAGCAGGATAAGGGGTGTGTGTGTGCATACCAAACTCTACAATGTCCTGTGCTTTGATCCTCAATCTTGATCAGCTAAAGGGCAGGAACTGGTTTAACAAGGTCAGCTTCAGGCAACAGGGTCAGTTCACTCAGGTCAAACAGGAGTCAGCATTAACTCGAGCTAAGGTGTACATGTCCTTAAAAGACTAGTTCAGCCACAATTATGGCCTATGTGAGGGCAACCACAAAATGGCTGCCATACACAAAATGGAACCCACGGGTTCAGAATTCACAGAACCTCAGCCCCTCCTTTTGCCCTTACATAGGCAATCACCCAGTCTGTATCTGAATCGATGTCAATATTATCCGTTATTCCCTTCACTAAGGCATTATTACTCGAGTTATCTTTCATGCAACGCAAGGGATAGACTTCGTTGGCATAAATAAACATCGTCTGATATGCCCATACAGACCCATTGTAACTAAATGACAGAACCAAATAGGGAATACCTCTATCTATAGTATGTGGCATAAGACCACACACCCAACAATTAGTGGTGTTCATTACTAACAGGTGTTGATGCAGAAGCTGTACAAAGGAATTATTAGTAAACTCTGACTTCCTAACCAGTTCATGTTTAGGTACAGTATGGAAAGAACGCGAGGAAGTAGTAGTAGGAAGAGACATAGGTTGGGAGGTGGGTACAGATGTCAATGGGGTAGCAAAAACAATCCAACCCACAAAAGACAACGTACTAGAAAACATGTTATTAAGAACATATGGACAACAGGAGAAAGTAATGACCACTATTACAAACAAAATTATCATTTTCAAGTAAATCCTAAAATTATCTAATAACATTTTAGGGCTCCTATGGATTTCAAAAACTTATTATATATTCAGGTGAAACAGTGGTGATCCTTATTAATGCTCTCAGATGAAAAGGGATACTCTTCCACAGAGAATGGACTTTATTCCGCTTTTACTAAACAGAATACTACTTTAAAACAATGCCAGCAAAACAGCAAAAAATTAGTCTCCTAACACCCATTTTATGCAATCGCATGGGAAATACCCAGAGTCCGTCCAAGCCTCTCCGGCAGGCTTCTATTGTTCATCAAATCGTCTTGTGTTGTTTTCTTCCGCATGGGACTCTTCATACAGGCCTTTCGTGAAAATGGTCCTTCTCAGTATCCGTGGGAGTGCCCTCCTGGCAAACACTCGCAGCTTATTTGAAAGTCTCAATGTCCCAAGGCAGTGCACCAATATCTCTCCTCTGCGGCAGGCACTACAGATAGTGTGCTCTTCATTGATCAAGGGCACAGATCATCTTATGCAGATCCGGGTCCACATTCTCAGGCTCCAACACTCATTACTCAGTGTCAGAGAATGCTCAGGCTGCTCTTTCATGGGCACCAGAATGTAGTGCCTTTTGCCAAACTCGAATCCTCCGGTACACTGCACTTCCGTTGGAGCAAAGGAAAAGGGGGTGTGTGGCCAAAACTCAGGCCAAGGGGCTCAAGGGACTGCACACTGTCAGAGGTTACCAGCACATGACAGGTGAGTGGAAAACTGAAGCCTCAAACAACAAGAATCCTTCTCTTTCGCTCTTTGCACTGAAATTATTGTTCTGTGATGTCTGATGCCATCTGATGGAGCAAGTGCGATGCTTTAAACAGTTCATTGTATAACAAGGGGACTGCAAGCAGGTGGCCTGCAAGGCCATATGCCATGGGACAATTCTGGTCTAGAACACACTGTCATTCTCATAGAGTACAAAGACAAAGGGAAACGAGCAGAGGAAAGCCGCCAATTACCTGATAGACGCCGCCACCGCCAGGAGTCACACAGGGGCTGCCATCCACTCGAGTGCACGCCGCCACCGCCAGGAGTCATTCTAACGCTGACAAACCGCGCTGTCGCTCCGGGACTGCAATTCCCGGCTGCCTACGCGGCGGCGTGCTCTGTGACACTGTGCCAGCGCCAGGAGGCGCACAAAAGCAGTGCTGCGACCGGCGGAGTGGGGGAAACGAGCAGAGGAAAGCCGCCACTTACCTGATAGACGCCGCCACCGCCAGGAGTCACACAGGGGCTGCCATCCACTCGAGTGCATGCCGCCACCGCCAGGAGTCATTCTAACGCTGACAAACCGCGCCGCCGCTCCGGGACTGCAATTCCCGGCTGCCTACGCGGCGGCGCGCTCTGTGACACCGCGCCAGCGCCAGGAGGCGCACAAAAGCAGCGCTGCGCCCTGCGGAGTGGGGGAAACGAGCAGAGGAAAGCCGCCACTTACCTGATAGACGCCGCCACCGCCAGGAGTCACACAGGGGCTGCCATCCACTCGAGTGCACGCCGCCGCCGCCAGGAGTCATTCTAACGCTGACAAACCGCGCCGCCGCTCCGGGACTGCAATTCCTGGCTGCCTAAGCGGCGGCGCGCTCTGTGACACCGCGCCAGGAGGCGCACAAAAACAGCGCTGCGCCCCGCTTCGCGGGACGCGTGCGGGAACGCCCGGGGCAAAGAAGCCCGGGCAAAGGGCGGGCCCTCTACGGCCCTCATCGGCAGGAAGAGACAGGGACAGGGCCCAGAACTCTGCTCAAATATTTTCCTGTAAGTTTTTCTTACTTATATTGAAGCTGCAATTGCTGAAAAGCCATCCTGTGTTCTGGTATCATATGACTTTATTTATCCGTTATTCTCTACGTTGACTTTCATCATGTCCAAAGCAAAATCGATTATAGCAGTTAACACCATAGATAATTACATGGTCCAGATGGTTGCAAAAATTAATAATGACAGGAGATCCTCACTGGGGCTGAGCCTCTCACCTGAACTGCTACTTGATAATACGCCTCTACCCACATCCGCCTTTGACATTAGCAATGAGGTATTTCAGACACCTGAGAATAATCCATTAACTCAGCTACTCGTACCTATTGTAGACTCCGCCTCTCAGAATATACCAGATGAAGAAATAATACTGCTAGAAGAGGAGCCACCAGCACCTGTCCCAGCTCCAAGAGCTGTTAAAGGGGGGGAGAAGAGCCTATCCAAACGGGGCGGGCTTCGCTCAAGTAAAAAGCGCCCTGATGCATCCCCATTGGAAAACATTGGTGAAGATATAAGGGGAATCTCAGGAGGGAAGTTACTCTTGGACGAAGACCAATTTAAGAAATTGTTAAACGCCCTAGATAGTAAAATTAAAATTATTACTAAACCTCTCCTAAGTAAAATAGATCACCTCACGGAAGAGGTGAATAGACTGGGGGACCTTCTGCAAAAATCACTAGAAGAAGCAGTAAATATTCCCAAGCAGAAAACACTTAGAGTTGAATCGAAAAACATACAGACTGACTCTAGGTTAGAATCTCTGGAAAATACTCCCCTTATCCCCATGTTGACTACCGACACAGGGGGGGTTCTAGGGGATTAGATATTCACACTGGTGAATTTGAAGGGCTAAGTCAAAGAGACAGAATGATAGATTCAAATATAGAGAAGGGGCCCATAGAACTAATTGTGGAGGCATCTCCCCTGATATTGGTCTTGGCAAATGTTCCCCTCTTAGAACCTGGGCAAGTTGAGAATACTCCTTCCCTGATAAATAAATCACTCCATTGGTTATCAAGGAACATGGCTTTTACCCCGGGAGGTATGGACCAGCTGGTTCAAGAAGTTGTGAAAGCTAGAAGAGTAGATTGGATCGGGGGTGGTACCAAAAAATTTAAAAGGGATTGTGTGGTGTTACACCTCTCTGATCCCGAAGTGCTGCCAAATATCCTAGCAAATATATATCCCCCCCAGCGTAGATCCACAGAAATAGTCCCGTTAACGCTAGATTTTTTCTATGCAAAAAAAGGGAATACCCTAAATCCCACAGTGCTTAAAACAAAATGGAATCCTGTACTAAAAAAAGGTAAACCCCCTAGTATGAGAAGCAATTGGGGTATACCGTTGGAGAATAGATACTCTGCCCTTTCTGGCCTCAACAAGTGTGATTGACTGAAAGGGCGGATGGCTATAGTAAAGGACAACACAACAGGGATCCAAGAGAAGGGCACAGGGGTCGCTATGAAGCTTACTGCAACTAACCTTAGTAATGATAGGACACTTAGTTCTAGTGGGGAATCTTCTTGCATTGTGGGGCAACTGATATCGATTCCACGCACTATTGAACGTAGCGGGGAAACTAGCCCCCCACCCATTTTGATCCACTCCCCGCATGTAACACCATTATATGAGAGGGACAGCCAGCCGAAGACAGGTATTAAATTTCTTTCCTGGAATCTGGCGGGAATTCACCACAAATTAGAGTCTCCTGAATGGGGTGAATTTGTTGACAGCCATGATGTAATTATGTTCCAGGAAACCTGGGCAGTGACTCCTGTTTATCGGCTGGGCTTTCTAAATGTTTTTTGCCCCTGCGAAAAAGAATCCAAAAGGGCGGCCCTCAGGGGGCCTAATCACATGGGTACGCCAATCTATAAATTGTACTATTAAAGCGAGGCCCGGTAACAACTGTGATTTACTCTCAATTGTGATAACTTGGGCCGATGGACTTGAGATGGCCCTCTACAACATATATGCCAGGGGAACTCAAGGGGGTAAAGCCTCTGAGGTGGTAGTAGCATTAGATAATGACTTAGAGAATCTTCCAACATACACCACCATCCTAGTGGGGGGAGACATGAATACTACATTTGAACCACTAGGTCATGAGGATAATGAAATGTCCCTAGTTGAAGATACCAAATGGGGAGTCCCTCAATTGGATTTACCAGTGGTAAAGAAATGGACTGAGGTGGCAATACAGTTGAAGAGTTTGTGCTTGGCTAGGGGGTTGAGGGCAGTAAATGGTCGCACTCCCTCAGACCTCAAGGGTGTGCATACCTTTGACAATACAAGATCAAGTAGTCGGATAGACTACATCCTTGTAGATGTTAGAGATTGGCACAAGATAACGGATATGAAAGTGACATCTAGATTAGAGAGCGACCACAATCCATTGTGCATGCTCTTTAATCTGGACCAAGGAGAAAGCTCACCTAACCAGGAAATGGGTCTTATGCCACTAGATGTCATTCCAACTAACAACCTCCGTCATATTAAATGGGCATCACTGATGGATAAACCTGGGGATACGCAGGACTTACTAGAAGTTGTTAATAAAGAGGTGAGCAGATTGCAGGCTCATTGTAATGAACCAAATTTTAACAAATTAATTGAAGAGTCACATCCAAAGTTTTTTGCGATTTTACAGGGGTTTTTCTTAAAAAAAGTTCAGCAGGGGAAGGGTCCTGGCCCCCAGAGGAAGCGAGGGTGGTATGATCATTCTTGTAGAAAAGCACGGCAGAACCTCAGCCTAGCGTTGAGGTCTAAAGAAGGAGTGTTGAAGGCCAGGGATGATTATAGAAAAGCTCAAGCTAAGGCAAAAAGGTTGTGGGACGATAACCAATGGTTAGATCTTAAAAAAGCCTGTGCAGCTAAACAGCAGAGAGAGTTGTGGGCAATTTTAAAATGGGGTAGGGGGGAACTGCTGAGTGTCCTAAAAATCATGTAGCAAAGGAAGCATGGGTGGATTTTTTTAAACCACAATATGCGGACAATTCGACCTCGCTATCCCATTTGTTACCCAAGATGGTATTTTTTAGCCAGGGAATATTTTCATTGAAAGATGTAAATGTAGCATTGGATGGGGTGACTAGAGGCAGGGCGCCAGGAATTGATGGAATACCGGCAGATGTATTTTTATCTGACCGGGTTAGCTGGTGCCAATATTTTGTATGGCTTGCGAATTCTATCGCACAAGTAGCAATGATACCAGCATCATGGAAGGGAGCGGAGAGTATTCCAGTTTTTAAAAAAGGGGATAAGGCTTTACCAAGTAATTATAGGCCCATCAGCCTTATCGATTCAGCCCAAAAACTGATGGGTAGAATGATACAAAATAAAATACAAGCCTGGATAGATGATAAGGATATCCTTTCCCCGTATCAAGCTGGCTTCCGACCCCTAACTATCTCTGTCGACCAGGTATTCAATTTTTTAACTCTTTACTGGAAAAATGTGACCTTGACAAATGGCCCATTATATGCAGTTTTTGTTGACCTGAAGTCAGCATTTGACTTAATACCCCGGCAAAAACTATGGATTGTTTTAAGTGAACTTGGAATCAGCCCCGAGTTATTGACTTTGCTCGTGCTTATGCACGAAAATAACTACGCCAGGATTAGGTGGGGTGCACAGGGGGCCGTCACAGACTCTTTCCCCGTGGAGCGCGGGGTAAGACAGGGATGCGTCCTGGCCCCCGCCTTATTCTCTCTTTACATTAACGGCGTAGTAGATTTTTTAAAGAAATCCCCAACAGACGCCCCAATGCTAGATGGGGAGCGGGTCCCAGTATTAATGTTTGCTGATGACACTCTACTGGTCTCGCGGACCCCAAGTGGATTACAAAAGACAATTGATGCATTTGGAGATTTCTGTCGGATCCGGGGATTGGAGTTAAATACTACAAAGACCAAGTTTATGAATTTGAATCCTGCTAAGCAATTCAAGGGAAAAATACATTTTAATGGGTCCTCTCTGGAAGAAGTAAATGCTTTCACCTATCTTGGTATTTCTTTGCAGGGTAATATGAATTGGAAATCTCATATGGACTGTGTGGTCTTAAAGTTCCATCAGTTGGCCGGGGCCATAGCCCAAAAATATAAATCCTCATTAACAAAACCTATTCAGCCTATAATGGAGATTTATAGTATGAAGGTGCTGGGCGCCTGTCGATGAGAGCTATGGGGCTTTACCAATCTGAGCGTCTTGGCTACCGCAGAAAACAAATTTCTTCGCCGGTTGGTTGGTGTCCCGCAGAGTACTCCATCGATTCCGCTCCTATACGACCTTGGGAGGAAAAAGATCGAGGACATGGCGCGATTGCGCCCATTGCTATATTGGAGGCGCATAAAGACCACTCCTGAACTGGGTCATTATGCATCTGCTCTTAAGGACATTATTAGCTCTGATCGGTTCCACAAAATAACCTGGCTTAAAGAAATTAGGAACCTGCTTCAAAAACTACACTTAGACCACCTATGGACTACCACTGATCCCTCCACCTTTCCATCTAAGGCGTCACTGAAAAAAATGTATTGGGACATAGTATATGATTCTGTTTTAATTTCCAATCAACCGTCTATGTTGGCATCCCAGTACTTGGAGTCTAAAATAATCCCTAAATGTGAACAGTACTGGGATTTGATCACAAGACCCCTGGATAGAAAACTATATTTCCAGTTCAGAGTTGGCTCCCTACCTTTAAATGCTTTTACTTTTAAATGGTCTCCAGGCAATGTAAATACATGTTGTTACTGCAAGACACACGTTGAGGACATCCCACATTTTTTGTTTATTTGCCCATTATATGCTGCCCCAAGAAGTAGATGGCTAAAACTGGTTTGCAGGAATTTGGGTATAAGGAAATACCTAGAAGCACTAAGAATATTAAGATCAAATTGTGCTCCAAGCCTTGCAATCGCCTTAGCCAAATACTTAGGATGGGCCTGGATAATTCGCATGCGCAACTTAACTGCAATTGATTTTACATGATGGAAAAATATCTAATTTTAAGATCAATCCCACTTATTATGAATTAGGTACTGTGACTCTGATTTTTTTTAACGTATGAATCTTTTTTAAGCTGAAAAAATTCGCCAGCATTTATTGTATTTGATTGAATTTAATGTGTATTTTATGTCGATCTTAAACTTAGCGTAGTATTTATTTCTGTTTAGAATAGGGAAAAAATGCTTTTATGACAATGCTGTCGAATAAAGTATTGAAACTTGAAACTTGACAAAGACAAAGGCAATAAGCAAAACAGTGCCTCTAATTTCTTCAATTGGGTTTCCATGTGAGAGCATATCCTCTACCTCTACATCTAAGGGTAGATAACTATATGAGAATTTTATCTAAATGGATGTCCTAACACATAGTGACATCGTCTAATGGGGTAAATACATTTTTTCTCTCAATGATTAAGTCTAGGTGTTCCTAAATTCCTTATCTAGAACATCTCAAAAGAAAAATTGCATAATACAGATTATCAGGGACATGAAGTACGCCTAAAGAAAATTCTTAAAAACCAGTCTGGTCATACAAAAGGGAATTATACATAATATAGGGGTTTCTGTTACATTACTGTAATCTGGAAGTGTGAACCTAATACAATAATAATATTAATAGAAGGCTAACTGGTGAAAGGAATATGGAAAAGAGAAATGGGACTAGGTCACAGTTAAAATCCCCAAACGCTAGGCATGATGTGACATCGGTCAGGGGAGAAAAAGAAAAATCTATAGGAAGAACAAGAAATTACTTGAGTGAACAAAAGATCAAAAATAGTTCAGAAATGTTAGCTCTACCGCTGGCCGCTAAACCATATACGGTAATCTCAGCTAATGTTCCAGTTCCTTTCTTCAGGGAAAAATGAAACCTTGTTTCCTTAATGGTACAAAGCCATACACTACTTAGGAAACTGAACAAAACTGACTAATGTAATATAGAAATTAGGTCACCATGTACAAGAGTCACAAATCTAAAATGTTATCCTTACGTCCAATCAGGATACATAAATGTAGGGCTGCCTGTTCCTTAAGGGGAGGGGCAGTACGTGACTAACAGCATGTGTCACACTTTGATTCTGTATATCTCTTTTTTATTTTCCTTGAAATACCATTAAAGCCAAATTTGACATACACTGATGAAGTGTTGTCTGTCTTTCTGTGAAATTTAGTGTCAAAGCAAATCTACCCAACTGTTTGCAGGATACACATCGTCATGTATATCCCTTCACAACACAGGTAAACTTGTAATAGTATCAAAAACAACAACATAAAACAAAAACCATGCAAAAATACCCGCAAAAACGGACATGTCAAGCCATCAGATATACTTGCTGTATATCAAGCACAAAAAAACATAGACAATACAATAGCATATGTAAATGAGCGGCGACGCACACACTTCAAGTCCTTTACTTTATGCACTGTGAACCTGCAGCCCAAAACTCAATATTTGGTCTTGCTTAATTTGTCAGGTTTAAAATCCTCACCCTCCTTTTGACAGCAAATCACCATTTAGTGGACATTTGGCTGTCAAATACAACCCACTATGTCTCTTCTGACACACAGGACCCACAGGAACAATTCATGATAGGACCAAATACACAAACATTAAAAAAAAAACCACATGAACATTTCTTCCCAAAGGCTACGCAAAAACACATCCCTTTTTAACCAACCAAACTCACGTGTCTTGTCAGCCTTAAAATCACCCAGAACAATCCATGAATGATCTGTGGGCAGAAGCAAAAAAATACACAACACACAAAAGAGAGACATTTCTCATAACAAACAGACATCAATTATAACTTTTAATCAGAAGACAAAACATAATACACATGAACAGACACAAAAATAAATTTCCATTACTTAACTGTTACCATCTTGTCAGTCAGCTTGCAACATTAAGCCATTTTAACTTTCCAAAAGTAAAATTCTTTCACTGACACTTCATGTTATCTTTGGGCCACAATTTCCACTGTAAAAAATAATTCTTAATTGGAAAATGGTTCTCACTTAGGCATGTAGCCTTCAAAATTTCAATAAAAAGCTTTGTCTTATTTTCTGTCTAAGACTTAATGCAATGCTTCATTTTCGGACAAATAAAAGCAACTAGCAGACATTATTTTTTAGAGGCAGAGATACAAATATATCATTTCTGCAGAGCATTTAGCATGTGTTATGACTTTCAAAGAAACCTTTTTCATATTTTCCCTTTGGAATTAAGTTCTTTAATTTTGTGGAGAAACCAGAAACCCTTCCTTTTAGAGGCCTGTTTAGCAAGGTCATTCTGCATTTCACAGAGACAAGGCCCTAATTTAAAAGGTCACAAATGTCAACATGACAGCCTCCTTCCATTGTTTACAGGGAAACTAAAGATAACACCTCAGCACTTGAGCAAGCCTCTGCAGCTCTACTAGCCCCCACCCTCTGCTCATTCTGAGGCTGACAAAGGCAAAATGCCTTCCTAATTCCTTCTAACCTGCAATAATTCACTCTATTTTGAAAAATAATGTCTCCTTTTTAGGCGCTAAAAAATTATCTCTGTTTCCAGATTATTAAACAACATTTACTGTGAATAATTCATAGAACCTAATAACACACATACCAGTTTTTAGAACAAATGCTTGTTGCAATGGTACTTATTTCATCAACCTTAAATGGATCTCACTGGGTCATTTAAAAGCAAACCCCAAATGGGGACAGCCTGCAAATTTGTATTATACCTAAATGTATGCATTTACGGAAGCCTAAAGCCCTTTAAAGCTATTATAAATGGCAAAAATACCCAAATTCGACTTTGATATTTGGGGCACCCCAAAATAAATATCCTATAAGTATGTTACATATTAATCTTCCTCAGAATTTTCTTTACACATTACAGATATTAGACATTAGACATATCTCATGTAAATCCTTAGAAAAATGAGTTTTTTTATGCCTGCGCTAAGTGAGATGTCATATGCTAATGTTCTCATTATGCAGTGCAACACAACTCAAATTAAATGTTAATGCTAGGGGGTCATAGTATGAGTATTAAGCTTCATGATTAGTAAAAAACGAATTTTGTAGCACTTATTTTAAATAATTATTTTTCATAATTTAATAATTATTTTTAATAAACCCAATCATTTTTGATAATACCACATATAAAAGCAAGCTGCATCCCTTATTTCAGACATAAACAGAAAGGGGTGAAACACTCAGGACACACAATACGGAATGCTTTTGCCATGCATATCATAAATACCGCCAACGCTATTCACTTACAGAAATTGCACTAATTGGAAAACCACATAGACATTTAAACACACATTTAACCCACAAACCAATACTCAGAACAAAACAAAGGACAGCCCACAGACTGTACTTAAACCAAACCATTTGTAAATACTAGTTGTAAGTCATATTTACAAGAAACGCTTCTCAATTGTGTTTCAAAAGACTGCAAAAACAGCCCAACAGACTGATGTATGTCCAAGAAGCAAAAATACACTCAATTCACTAGCTTTGGCTAGCAGAACACCAAAAAATCGCTCTGCATATCTTCCTTCATAACATTGTGCAGCACAAAGGATCCTTATATGTATTATGTCATATTTTAATTCCCTGGGGATACAAAATCACCAAGGAAGAAATATGTTTGTATACTTAAACCTATTTAAGTATTCCTTCTAGGAGAGCCCGCTAATTAATTTCACATCACACTATGGTACCTTCCAAATAAAGCCACACATTCTTCTTATGTGAGCTTTTAAACAGGCATGCCAAAAATATGCAATATTATAATCAATGTAGTGCCTAATGCACTTTTCGTACTTGCACCGTTCAACTAAACCAAATAGAGAAAATTCTCCTCATTACCTGTTCTACACAAATTGCAATTCGCATATACAAACCTATACAAATCCAAAGTTGGCCAACACAAATTCCAAAGTTCCAAAGTTACAGTCCTAAATTTGCTAAGACCAGGCATCTTATAGCTCACTAATCTAGCTTCAAACTTCAAGGGGTTATCAAAAACGATATACTCGCAAATATACGAGCCCCTCGGCTTTGGTAATTGCAATAACCAAATCAAAACCAAGAAACCAAACAAAGTCGTGGGAGCGACCCACTTGTACTTCTTATTTTTACTAATCAAAAGGTTATCCAAATTCTAACTGTCAAGTTCTACCTGACCTAACAGTCTTTTTTAGAATACTCAGGCCAAAAAGGTTCTCAGTCAGGAGTGACATCATATGGAGGATCAAAATCAGGAAGAGCAGAAATATACTGGGCTGCAGAAACAGAGAATCTCCAGCATTCCTGTGCACAGAGTAGTAGAGTCCCGTCCTGTCCTCCTCAGTAGATTTCAGTCTTCTGACAAGATCACTCCCACAGAAAGTTACTTCTCTGATGAAGCCCACGTTGGCCGCGCCATTTGAAGAACTGTAGTCTTCATTCTCAGGGAATACTTACTAATAAAAAAAAGAACTTGGCACAGAAGCGGAAAATATGAAAATACATCTTTATTAAGTGAAACTACGTCACACAGGAGCCGTAGCAACTGAATGAGGCAGTCTGAAGAGTACAGAGCACAGAGGCCTTTTATATGCTTAGGGTTACAAAACTCAGCATACAAGAAATGGGCAGTCCTTGCTTTTGCAAGCATGCAAAATGCCTAACATTCCTTCTTACACAAGCCGGACAAACCCATAATAAAAGGACCACAACCCATATCATAAACAGACCATAAAAGAAGGAACAGAAAACAGATAAGAAGCAGGATAAGGGGTGTGTGTGCGCATACCAAACTCTACAATGTCCTGTGCTTTGATCCTCAATCTTGATCAGCTAAAGGGCAGGAACTGGTTTAACAAGGTCAGCTTCAGGTAACAGGGTCAGTTCACTCAGGTCAAACAGGAGTCAGCATGAACTCGAGCTAAGGTGTACATGTCCTTAAAAGACTAGTTCAGCCACAATCATGGCCTATGTGAGGGCAACCACAAAATGGCTGCCATACACAAAATGGAACCCACGGGTTCAGAATTCACAGAACCTCACTGCTAAATGGGAAAGATGCTAGAGGCTTCTTATTAAGGTTTACTCAACCAAGCTAAAGGTTCAATTCAAGACCCTAGGGACAGCATATAAGATCTGTACAATCTGGTGGAAAAAATGGGCCTATGCAGGTTTAATTTCTATATCCTTTTATAGAGGAACCCGCTACTTTCAAGTATCTTTCAAGACCCCTATATTATGATGAGTTGGGAAGGGTGGGGACACTCACGATTAGGGGATTCATTCTAGTGACAAAATATGGTTTTTTTTCAGTAACTACGGGTTGATTTTTACATCAATCAGAGAGACTTTTTTAGACACCTACAGGTTAGCGATTTATTTTTCAGGTAATGTGGGGGCGTAAGTGGGTTTTCCAAAGCACCTCTGAGGAAATTGTTAGTGGGAGTGGAGGAGGATATACTTTTAGTTGAATATACGAAAGTTTGTGTGCCACCCTGCCGGATGATCTTGGGAAGCATAACAGTAAATAGCAGGAAAGACTCGATTCATCAGATCTTAGGGCGTGATTTTGACTATGGCGCAGTTGCACTGGCTCTCCGCCGGCACAGCTGCACCAAAACTGCGCAAAGACCTTCCACCTGATCATGAGTGTAACTCATGCAGGTGGATGGTCCTTTTGCCTTGAAAAAGGGCACCGCAATGAGAACAGCAAAAATGTTTCAGCATGGCATGGATGGTGACGTCCAATCTGTACTGGAACTGGGGGGGTGGAATGCAGCCCTCTGAATGTTTCCCCATGGAGGGGAAGGCATGGGCCCCTTTTTTCCTCCACTGCCAGCCTTTTCATGGCGGGCTACCGTCATGAAATAGTTGGAGGTGGCAGGGCTTGTAATATGCCGAGCGGCACTTAGCCAATCTCGCTCAGCATATTGCATTGTCCCTCTGCCGGGCCACCGCCAGTGATCGGCGTTTCCCTGGTGCAGCTGGCAGTCCACCGCTGAAACGACTCAGAGAGTCATAATCCAACAGACAGTGGACTGCCACTGGTGCGCCACGATGAGCGCTGCAGTCGTAAGACAGCCGCACTTGTAATCAAGCCCTTAGTTTTTATGAGTACTTGGAGCTTAGCTGCTGTGTTCACACCTGCATACTCAATGCAAGCCAATGGGAAAGAGGCAGTTCCAGTTTTCAAGAAGAAAGACCCTCCAAGTGGAACCTGAAGGAACCCCGTGGAAGACAGAAGGTTGGAGAGTCACCCCACCCATGGATGCCCCAGGATGGAACCAGGATACCTACAACAGGGTACCCAGGTGCATAGGTGTGAAGTGGTGTCAAACAATGGAGGACTTCAAGTAAGGTGCAGCTGGTGAAAAAAGTGGAAGAGTCCAGCAGAGGGGACAGAGTCTATGCCACTCGGAGGTGACCAGGAGGCACTGAAGATCAATGACCACCGATGCGGGAAGATGCAGGAGTGATGACGGTGACCTTGTCACTGCAGCTGGGAGGATCCGGCAACGCTGTGGATAACCAGGAGCCGTTCATGAACTGTACCACGTCGGAAGTCGAGAACCAGGGGGTTGGTGGCCGGTGGGAGCACAAACAAGTATTGGCAGCAGTAACAGATGTGGTAAACAAAAAAGGTGAAACGTTGGGACCGGCAAGGTCCAAGAGACTCACCAATTGGAGGAGAGTCAGAGCAGGCCAGAGCAATCAGGGGAGCCCACTGAAGCCAAAGAAGAACCTCAAGAGGACCCACAGGCCAAAGGCACAGGAATTGCAAGAGGACCTTGAGCAGCTCACCAAAGATGAAGGCCCACAGTTCAGAGGATGTGGTGAGGATCAGGATCTTGGCAGGAAGAGAGGCTGGAGGCTGGACCTTCTTGTAGCCTGAAGATCTCTGGAGTACAGAGCCAAACGCCTTAGCAACAGCAACTTGATCAGGGTTCTGTTCCAGTGGTTCTGACAAGGGATACTGGCTGCAAACTTGCTGAGAGGACAGGCCAGGTATCAAGGGAGGTGCAGAACCACCACCTGTTATCCTGAGCCTTTTGGAGTCAGTGAGACGTCAGGAGCAGCAGACCGGTCAGCTTTGTTGCGGTGCTTGCAGATGCAGGGGCGTGACTCCTTCACTCCAAGAGAAATTCCTTGTGGTGTCTTTTTTGCCAACAGGCTTGTAGAAACACAGGCACAGACGACAAAGAAGATTGCAGAACAGCGAGACCAGGAGCAGCAGGAGCCGTCCAAGATGCAGTCTCGGTTCCAGTCAAAGTCCAACAAAGTCTAGGTGCCCAGACAATTGAAGTTGAAGTGGTTTGGGTTTGAATCATGTCCCTTATGGCAAATCTGAAGAGCCATCCACAGGTAAGCCCTTAAGCACCCTAGGGAACGGATTAAAACGATTCAAGGGCCCCTCCCAGACGGGGGCTGGACAGAGGGAAGGATACTCCCATGTCCTTTGTCCAGTTTAGTGCCAGAACGAGAGCCAAGGGCTCTCTGAACTGGCTAAAACTGGAGTTTGCAAGGAGAGCACCAAATGTGCCCTTCAAACTAGCCTGGTGGTGCTGGCAAGCGCCCCCACCCCCAAAGCAGTCTGGTGGCACTGGTAAGCACCCCCACCCCAGCCCAGCCCAATACACTAAGTCCTGTCTATCTTCCCCTGCCCAAGCTCAGCTCAGCAGCAGGAGGGCAGAATCATGTCTGGGGTCGGCAGTAGTACTAGCTTGATGGCAGACCCTAGAAGGCAGTTACCAAGTGTACTGGGGGCTTACCGGAGGAGCCCCCCAGTGCATGGAATCATACCTTATAAACTGGTAATGGTGTTGGGGTATGATTCCAACATGTTTAATACTAAACATACTAAACATACCCAGGTTCGGCACAGCCAATGTATAGGTTGCCATTGCGTAATGACACATGCCCACTATATGTATTAAAATGGGGGCCGCACTTTCAAAGCCTGGAGAATTGACTCTCACACATATTAAATAGCACCCTGCTTTCAGAATGGAAAGCCTTAGGAGTGACTTATAGGTTTTGAGTGCAGTTACCTCAGCTATAAGGAAACATTTATCTGTCTTAAGTGCCTCTAGCACAAACTTACACAGGCTGCAATGGTAGCCATTTAGTCACAGTTTGAATGGTCTCCCATGGGTGGCATAATACATGCTGCAGCCCAGGGGAGACCACTTGTGTACCCACGCCCTGGGTACCTTAGTACCATATATTGGGGACTTACATGGTTACACCAGTAGCCATTGGGAAGGTACCAAAGTACTTAACACTGTCATATTTAGGGAGATAACACAGTGACTGTGGTCCTGATTGGCAGGATCCCTGTTTAGATTTGCCTCCCTTGAGATTCACAGAGGTTCATGGACTAGGGGATGAGTCCTCACTCGTCTACAGGGTGACCGACCAGATAGAAATGACCTTTTTAGGGATAGAGATGCACAATCAGCACTTTTTCTTTCTTATTTGGAGTACACTTTCTTTTTCAGTATTTGGATTAAATTTGTTGTTTGCTTACTTTGCTTATTAGCCTTTTTGGCATCCCTGAGGGATCCCTTTGTTTTGAATATAGTGCCCCTAACCTACGGAAACGTTTTTGTACATTGCATGCACTATGGGATTGGCAATAGTTTTATGAAATATATACATTTGTACTAATTTAACAATTAATTTTTGTAACATCAAATTTAGGTTGGCATGATTAAGTTGGAATATCTATGCAGAATAACGTAAATTCGCACATTATCTATTCCGTTTTTTTCTTCAATAAGTATAATCCCTGATCTGTAATTTCGATTATTTGTATGCGCAGGAATTACTTCATCTAGTGCTATGAATTTTTACAGGCATGCTGAGGGTTTTGGCAAATTTGTATTTATCCTTCTTGAAATGATATTTGTCTTCCTTATGTCGTATGTGCTTTTTCTCCTCCTTTGGTTTATAATTGAAGAGGAAAAAATAAAATAAAAAAATATTTTTGAAAAAAAGTTACATGTTGAAAGAAGGACTTAGAACTATTGAGTTCAGGGAAGATGTCCGCCTTGACAGCCGCTGACTGGCACAGCGTAGGCACAGTAGCCAGAGCTAGAATTCTCATCCTTACTCATTTGAAGATTGACACCTTCGGTCTCCGATTATTTTTTATGATGAAATATTTATGTTAAACTGCTTAGTCAAAAATAATCCTCCGACACCCTTCTCATCTTCTTCTGCCACCCCAATCTTTGTTGCCTGTCCAGATTACAGATAAGTGAGACCAAAAAATATTTTAGAATACTAGGGACTGAGGGTTTAGCAATGGTGTAACAAGGCCGTCCTGGTTGAGCAGTAAATTACATGCATGTTTGGGGTGCAATGGGCCCTCACACCCTAGTTCAAATACACCTGTTGAACTAATGGCTGTTCAGTTACAGGTGATCCTTGTACTAATCTCTATGTGGACCTACTTCAATGCCGGGTATTATTCTTACATGATAGTTTCTGTGTGATCATTCACTTTGGCAATTTTTTTATTGGGTAACAGGAAAACAAAAAAGAAAACATAGTAGTGCAATTGGTCTAGAGCGTTGTACAATCTATAAACAAGCATTAGAAATGTAATAGGTCTCGCATTAACATTAGTTTGAGTTATTGACATTGTATATGACAATGTTTTTCTTTTGTAAAACAGAAATAAAAGTCATTGTTATTTACAATGGCAATAGTTGTCCTTGTTGACTTAATAGCACCAAGAGATTTTGTTTTGGTAGGGTTTGTTAACGTTGTACTAATAGACCTTTAAAATCATGCTAATAATAATAATTATTATTATTATTAACATTAAGGAGGTTCTTCCTGTACTGAGAGTAAAGGAAGCTTGCCTGCTGCTTTTTGTGCTATATACTTGTGTGTGAGAGAAACCAGTAGTGCTGCTGCCTATGGTGTACTCTTATATACGTGAGGGAAACTTGCACTGCTGCTATTTGTACTGTAACTGTTCTGTAGGCAAGGGATGGTGTTGGGGGGGGAGTGTGTGTGTGTGTTTGTGCGCCTAGCTGCTGCCTGTGCTGTACCTGTTGTATAGGCAAGGGATGCTTGCACTGACATTCTTTAGGTTAAGGAACATTGCGCTGCTGTGTGTGCTCTACCTGTTCTCTAGGTTAAGGAAACTAGCACTGCTGCTGCCAGTGCTGTACTTGTTCTTTAGGTTTAGGAAACTAGCACTGCTGCTGACAGTGCTGTACCTGTTCTTTAGGTTTAGGAAACTAGCACTGCTGTTGCCAGTGCTGTACCTGTTCTTTAGGTTTAGGAAACTAGCACTGCTGCTGCCAGTGCTGTACCTGTTCTTTAGGTTTAGGAAACTAGCACTGCGGTTGCCAGTGCTGTACCTGTTCTTTAGGTTAAGGAAACTTGCACTGATGCTGCCTGTGCTATATCTGTGCATGCATGTATGTGTGTGTGTATGTGTGTGTGTGTGTGTGTAACAGAGAAACCAGTAGCGCTGCTGTCTGTGCTGTACTATTCTCTATGTGAGGGAAGCTTGCACTGTTGCTGCATGTGCTGTTCCTGTTCTTTACGTTAAGGAAGCTTGCACTGATCCTGCCTGTGCTTTTCCTGTTCCCTACAAAAGGGTAGCTTGTAGTGTTGATGCCTGCACTGTACCTGTACTGTATGCGAGGGTAGCTTACACTGCTGTTGCCTGTGAAGTAGCAGTTCCCCATGCGAGGGAAGCTTGAACTGTTGGTGTCTACGCTGTATATATTCTCTCTGTGAGTAAGGCTTGCACTGCTGCTGACTGTACTGTGCATGTTCTCTATGTGAGGGAAGGTTGGACTGATGCTGCTTGTGCTGTACCTGTTCTATGTGTGAGAGAAGCTTGAGCTGATACTATATGTGCTGTACTATTCTTTATATGATGGAAGGCTGTACTGCTGCTGTCTGTGCTGTACCTATTAGGTATGAGGGAGAGGCTTGCACTGCTGCTGTCTGTGCTGTACCTATTAGGTATGAGAGAGAGGCTTGCACTAATGCTTCTTGTGCTGCACCTTTTCTGTATATGAGGTACATTTGGATTGATCCTGTCTGTACTGTCCCTGCTCTCTCCATGAGAAAAGAGTGCAGTTCTGCTGCCTCTACCAGACCTGATCTCTATGGGAGGGAAGCTTGCACTGCTGCTGTCTGTACTGTACCCGCTCTCTACAGAAGGGAAGATTGCAATTCTGCTGACTGTGCTGTCCTTTCTGTATCAAAGAGAAGCATGTAGTTCTCTGTGTGAGGAAAGCTTGTAGAGCTGCTATCTGTACTGAATGTGCTATCTATAGCTGGGATGCTTGCACTGCTGCTGCTGCCTGTATTGTACCTGCTCTCTACTGGTGGGAAATTTGCACTATTGCTGCTGGCAGTGTTCTCCTTTCTGTATTCCAAGAGAAGCTTGTAGTTCTCTGTGTGAGAGAAGCTTGTACTACTGTTCACTGTACTTGCTCTCTACGGGAGGGAAGCTTGGACTGAACCTGCATGTGCTGCATCTGTTCTCTATGTGAGGGAAGCGTACACTGCTGCTGACGGTACTGTACCTGTTCTCTATGTGAGCGAAGCTTGCACTGTTGCTAACTGTACTGTACCTGCAATACATGGACGCTTTGACTGTTGCTGCCTGTACTACACCTGTTCTTTATGGCAGGGTAGCTTGCACTGCTGCTGAATATAGTGTACCTGTTTTGTCTGCGAGGGAAGCGTGTGGTGCTGCTGCCTGCGCTGTATTCATAATGTGGCAATGGAAGCTTGCACTGCCTACTCTCTGACTCTTTGTGGTCACATCGAAGCACTGTTCTTGTTCTTTCTGTTTCTACCAGTTCTAAAGTACAGAGTTCTGTGCCATCAGTTCACAACATGTGCTGTACTCGGAGTAAAGACCTCATATTCTCCTGCCCAGCAAAAAAGAGTCTGTTTCCTGTTCTCCAGGATCAAGCACCGATACCGTTGTCTTTCCCGTCCCTTACTCCACTTGGGCCCCCACTACTTCAAGCTCCTTTCCTAAGCTCCCCAAGATGTGAGGTGTCAGAGCTCCTAGCCTCATTACTGCCGACTTCAAAGCACTCACCAAGAAAACAGGAAACACGCAAGAGATACCAACCTTGTTAATTAGACGAAATTGAAAATGCTGACATTTTGCTAAATATTGTTTTCTACGCGTTTGAAGCACATATGTCTGTCTTGGCATCTGGAAAGACAGAATCCGTGTGTGGGTTGGGGGCTGGGGGAGTAGTGTTGCTCCCATCTCAGGCGCCTGACAGATCCTACACCCTTTAACAGCGAGAGGACTTTGTATATGTACCCTAGAGTGGTGGGGGTGGGGGTGCTCTGGCTCGTGACTGAGGTCTCTGTTCATCTCACTCCCAACACACGTTTAACAGACATCCCTTCGTCATTTACTGGGTAGTGCACCCATCTGCAGAGCATTTTATGAGGGCTAGGCTCCAAGTGAACAAAGATACAAAACAAGTTATCAAGCACCATTTAAAATAAAACATTGTGTTCATGTATGTAGCAATAAGGATGAAATTGCCTGTTTTTTTTTTAGTATTTTAACATTTATAAATTAAAAAAATGATCTGCGCAACATCTGGATTACCTCTTCAGCTGGTGCGTGGATAGGTGTTACTTTTTGCAGGTCGTTGTTTCCCTGCAAGAACGGTTTATTTCACAGCTTCTGTGAGTATGCAGATTGGCTGTTTTACCTCAAGTAGGGAGGGTGAAAAAAGCTGCTTTCTTTCTCAGAGCCAGGGCGGGCAATGGCAGTGAGAGCCGAGGGGCTTGAGACAGCACAACCCGCCCACCGCTTCACTATTTCAAAGTGTCCGCTACACAGACTGAAGCAGGGTGAGCCGGGGAGGAGCTGATCCTTGGTCTTTAGTCTGGTCTGTTCTGGGGAGCAGTGGGGGGCCAGGCCAGTGGCAAGGGTTGGAATGAAGGGAGCTGATCACGTGTGACAGCGCAGTTCAGTCGATCATAAGAAAACAATGACAGAACGTGCATCAGTCTTGCAAAGTACTGTGACTGATTGGGAAGGGGAGAGAAAGGGCAGGGCCAGACTGGGAACCAAAACCGGCCCTGGCAAAGTGCTCGGCCGCCCCCCCTCCGCACTGGGGGGGGGGGGAGGTGCCGCCGCGCTCTTTGCCAGGGCCGGTTTTTGGCCCATTTTGTTACAGGGCTGATTTTGCAGCATTTGTTACAGGCCCTCTAACAAAATTGGCCCCCAGGGGCCCCAAATCGGCTCCCACCCGTGCGGCGCACAGGGGGATTGCCCGGTGCCCGCTACGGCCAGTCCGGGCCTGGGGAGAGACAACGAAGAGAGTGGGGTGGAGGAGCAGGAGGGGGTGACAGGAGACTGAAAGCAAACCAGCGTGAGAGCGCCTCACTGATAGAAACTTAAATCTGACAGAAAGACCTCAGAGCTGCCTTTCTCCCCAGAGACCAGAGCCAGTCTACGGCCGGGGGAGCTGCACGAGGAGCAGGACAGGAACAGACAGCAATGCCGCTGCTCTGAAGCTGGCTGCGGCACAGCCACTCATCCACCTGGCTGTGCTGAAGCCTGCTGACTGAATGGGGGCTGAGGGGAAGCACAGAAAGTGAGACGCGGCGTGAAAGACCCCGTTCTTTATCCTTAGGAGTGAATGTCAAATACAACCACAGTTTTTCTATTTCTATTCAGAGTCAGACACTTAAGTTGCTATCATGCACTTATAATTAGGGGTGGGCGGAATTTGCATAATCGCGTTATGCAAATCTCTGCCAAAGCGCCAAAAATCTCCACAAACATGAGGAAATATCGCGAAGACACAGAGGTGCTTGCCAAACCTGTTTGCGATATTTTTTGCGTGATCCTGTTGGAAGATGGTCACTAATGGGCGTGGCCATCTTGTTTTCACTTGTCCCGCCCGTTCCCAATCCCTATTTCCTGTTCCGGGTCGCGTATTGCATGCTCTCATCCGTTCGCGATGAGTATTTCCGGTTCAGGAGCACGTATTATGTAATCGCAACGCTTTTTGCATGTTCAGGGGGGAAATATTGCGCGAACTTCCCTTCGCGGTCGCAATGGGCGTGGCCATCCAGTTTTTCACAATATTCTATGGTTCTGGGCCTGGTGTTTTATCATTCATCTATAGTTGCAATCCTTTGTTTCTGTACACTTTAAAAAAAATATTTTTTATTTATTATCTATCTCTCTATTTTCCTGATTCTATATTTTGAGTTTTTTTCAACTTTTTGTTACTTCTACTACTTTTTTACTCTTTTGCTATAACTTGCTTTTTCTTTTACCTAATTTTCCAATTCCTCCCTTTTCTTTTCTGCCCTGTCCTCCCTGAGTCCCAGACCCATGGCCTAAGGGGAGGGCAAAGTGAAGGGAAAGGGCAGGGCTGCTCGTAGCCACAGCCACGACCGCCTTCCCTGTGGAAGGGTGCGCCACCATGGCGTGCATGCACGGGCCCTATTTGGTGAGGCGGAGATGGCCGCACTTGTTTTGTTGTCCAGCGCCACCTCCTCTTTACCCTGGCAGCAGGTGGCAGGCCTGGGTCCGGGTACGGGCTCTGGGAGCGTCGGCAGCGGTGGGGATAGGTGCGCCAGGCAGTGTTTCGCTGCTCAGGTGTCTGGCGCACCAATACCCAGCTGACGCACCGGTGGTCCGATATCCTAGACCGGGAGCAAGACCTGCTGGACCTGCTAGGAGTAGAGGTCCCGGGGCTTGCTGAGTAGCTATTTAATATTACTACTTTGTGTTTTTCTGCTCTGTGTTATAGATTACGAATACATTTTTTCCCCGAACAGCAAGAATGCTGCTGCTTACATTGCAGGTAAATTACATGTAAAAATCTTCTGTGATTGTTATGACACAGGTGCTTGGCGTTACTAATCTTACTTCTTTGCAACTTTGCGCTCACTTGGCATGAATATGTGACAGTTTACTTTAGAGAACTTTATTTAGGTAATGCTAGAGAGACTCTAGTCCTTCCTTTGTCTTCCTGCCACTAAGAAGAGATGGTGGTGGATTGATAGGTTTAGTTTAGTTACTTGTTATAGGTAGGTATGTTTTTTAGTGGTCTGCATGACGCATCCTTTGTCACGTCACTTGTTGCTGAGTGCTGCTTACCCCAGTCCTTAGTAGAATCTTGTGCAGTTTGTTTATTGAGTGGTAATATAGGCTTAATATTTATTTATCACTAGCATAACATTAGCAGGAACCAACCAAATCTACAATTTGGTGTGTGCAAAAATGTATGCATGTGTCCTCCATTGCATTTTTGAAGACTTATTGAACAATTGGCCTGTCTGGAATAGGTGGGGTAGGTCAGGTGGTACTTAGGCTTAGTTAGTATTTTGGAATCAGAATGGAACACTGGAATAGTGTTCATGAATATATAAAATAATAACAAGCCGGACCGCGGCGAGAATCCTGCAATACTACTAGTCAACTACATTTAGATAGGTCGATTTTATTGCAATTGTTGTTTCCATAAATGTTTTTTCGAGCGTTTTTATAAATATTTAGTTTGTTTCACACCAATCATCCATGTTTGTTTGTTTCTTTCTTACATCTTTCATGATCAGCATGTAGGGGCAGGAAGACGGGGTCGGAGTCGGCGGGAGCTGGGGAAGATGCCTCCCAGGGCCAGGAACGTTCCTCTACCAAGGGCTCTGCTGCTGGCCCCAGTAAGTCCTCCTAATTCTATTCTTTCAAAATCTTCTCCAATGTTCAATCTAGCTAATCAGTTTATAAATTCTTGTTATTCCTGCATCTAACTGCCTCTGCTATGACTCTACTACTACTACTATTAGGCTGTCTGTAGCTGAGCTTGCCCAGGTGGGCCAGTCTTTACTTAGAATGTTTTAAATAAAACTCCGATTCACCAATCGTTCTAACCACTGAGTCCAGTCCTTTGGGTTGTCCTCTTCTAGTCTTCTTAATCTTGAGGCTTTTAGAAAATTCCCACCAACAAAATTCCCAACCAGATATTTAACATTATTTTTTTATAGGATACTAGTATACTACAAACTACTACTGTTGTAGGGATTCTGCACATACAGAACTATGCACAGGACGTTGTTGATAGGAGCTTGGACCTTCCTCATACCTCACCCACAATCCCCTGACAGACTAGCTGTAGTGTCTCATTAGTTGAGGTCCCCGAAGAAACCCAATGATTAGACAACCCAGAACATAACACTACACTCCCGACCTCTCAGAGTCGTGGTAGCAATGCACACCTTTTCGCTCACTCACTCCTTAAAGTCCACAATCCACACCAAATACCATAGAGGCTATGTAAGTTCAAAAGGTTTATTTTTAAATAACAAGCTCTGTACGTTGTTCTCTAATGCAGTATAGTTGTAACTATAAGTGCCAGCACCAACAGCAAAAAGCATAAGATTAAAACAATAAACACTGTTACAACTACAAGTTCAGAGAAGATAAAACGGGAAATCGTGATAACTGAACAGTAGTTGAAGAACCACCCTCCCCTTGATAGGAAAATAGTTTATATAAAATTATAATTTAAGATCTCTGAGCAAATTCTGGGGGACCCCTCACCTTAGAAGTACCGGTTACATCTTGAGCTCTGCAAAGCTCTGTTTCGTAGAAGGGAATCTTCCGTCTGTAATGAGAAAAATGGTGCGCATTAGTATATTGCAAGCATTTCTCAGTCGTGCCAAAAGTGTAGCATGTTATGGCTAAGCAATACGGACTGACCACCAGTACTCAATAACAAAGTGGCTTGTTTTTCAAACTTGTACGCAGCGCTCTGACAGTACCAGTATGAGCTCATGTAGACTCAAAGGCTTCTTAATTCTTGCTTACACAACAAGCTACGAGGCAACGTGCGCAAAAATAAAAGACACAAAGCTAAAATGCTTGCGCGACTCAGGCTAACTTTGCAAAGAGACTAGCATGACCCTACAGAACATAACACTATTAGTGTCTACTCTACTCTAGTAGTACCAGTTTCGTACTAGTGATCTCTGTTGTATATGTATGTATTTAACTTTTTTTAAATCTTGCTAGTGAAAAACAATAAATATGGGTATGTGTATGGCATTTAAAAATTGTGTAATGTTTTTTCTAGGCGTACTACTATCCACCAGCAGCGATGACGACACGGCCATTCCGGAGGGGGCAGTAGATGCTGCACCTGCAGGGGGTGAGACAGCAGAAGTGGCGGGAGGTGGTAAGTTATCCTTTCTTATTGACATTACACTCGCTGCATGGGGGTACTATACACTGTACTGTTGCGACTTAGTAAGTAAGAGAAGTTGTTGAAGAAGACACCCTTTCTTAGCATTAGCATTAGCGCCGGGAGTTGAGCAACCAATGGCCTCTTCTATCTGACTTCAACTCAGTTCAAAAAGTCAGATTTAATGTCCTCGATGGGTGTGTTGAACGAAAATGGAAAGAAGGGTGGAAGGAAGAAGGATGGGTGCGATGTAATATTTATGACTGGCAGAGAAGGCTACATGGGATGCATGCATAGGTAGCTGATAGGAATCAGATGCATGGGTCATTGAAGGATGGGTGGAAGGTGAAGGAAAAGATGCCTGCCTGGGTGGGTGGAACTGTATGAATGGAGGATAGCAAGAATCCTCAGTGGTGTTTGGGTCAAACTCTAAGCCAAGGCAATCAAGGAAGGAAAGGACGCATGGGTGGTGGTTTAAAAAAAGAATAAATGGTTGTTGGTGAAACAAAATAAGATTTATAGAGAGATTAAGAATATTAATAGACGTTTACTTTGAATGGATGGATGCCTGGATGGTATCATCATACATGGCATAGGCGGAGACTGTCACTGGATGAAGAGTCTTACTTTGAAGAGACTGTGAAAGAAACCGCACCAGAGTAGCAAAGCCGAGGAGAAACTAAGTTGTTTTTTCAGAATACTCCCTTGACCCACAGTAGTTTGCAAGCATAGCATATATATTGTGTATTTATGTAGTAATTATCATCAAGCACCTTCCTCCAAATCAGAAGACAACTCCATACCTATGTTACTATGTTAATTTTTTTTCGACTGTGTCAGCCAGCCTGCCATGGGTGGCCTATCGGCTGGTTACACAATCAAATAAAACAAAGTACCTCATGCCATCCCATATATAAGCAATGATCATTGGATCAGATATAATCTGCCTTTTTCTAGTAGTCAGGGCAGGGTGAAAGTGACATTAAGCAGTTGCCCTTGATGTAACAGAGTATGGCCAGTGCCTCCTGTAATAGAAAAATACAAGCTTCCCCACCTGCTGTCTGCGTCATGATTCTACTATGTTTGTCTTGGGTGCATGCTGACTGAGCTGGCATGTCGGTTACAACAAAGTTACGTTAATTTGGCAAAACAAGAGAGAAGAAAAAGACTGATATACTGTGTACTCGAGTTCATACATAGTACTAGTATAAGGACAGAAACTCCCACAAATGTTAGAGGCCGAGGAAGTGGGAGGATAGATACATACCACAAATGTTATGTACTGTGCTTGCTAATGCTACTGTGCCACTATGTGTTGAATTCATTTGTATTACTGTTTTGCTAAGAGTATTGGTTAATATTTATTTTTTCTTTCTTGATATAGCTATTCCTTCCCAAGCGAAACACCAGGAAGGAGTTGGCAGCCAATGCCCGGTGCCGGAAGCTGGAGGCCATCTGTCAAGAATACTGGAGGGTGGTGGCTCTGGCAGAGGAGGAGGCGGTGGCAGCCTCCTCCAATGCCCCGGGCCCCAGCCAGGCCACTCCAGTTGTACGGTGCCACAGTCAGGCAGCCGCCCACTGCCACACTTTAGTTCAGGCTGGACGGTTCCCATGAGGCACAGGGTCAAGGCTGATTTGCATATGGCCATGTCTGAATTGGGGTGGTGTGGAGTGCAAAAAAACGATGGATTTAGGCCCAGATCTCTGTACTGGGGTGAATGTATGACATTGTTCTGCATTCTGTCCATCAACTGTTGTTTTTGCATTTGTCACCCCGAGTGGGATGGGTATGCTCAGACGTGAGTCCCATGCTCTCCACACCACTGGAGTCAAACTATCCTGGCTGATGACGGCTGATAGCCAGAAACCGGTCCTAGGATGCTTGATTCTGGTCCAGGAAAGACATGGCTTGGCAGTTCGGGCTGGACTGTTCCCATGAGGCACAGGGTCAAGGCTGATTTGCATATGGCCATGTCTGAACTGGGCTGGTGTGGAGTGCAAAAAAACGATGGATTTAGGCCCAGATCTCTGTACTGGGGTGAATGTATGACATTGTTCTGCATTCTGTCCATCAACTGTTGTTTTTGCATTTGTCACCCTGAGTGGGATGGGTATGCTCAGACGTGAGTCCCATGCTCGCCACACCACTGGAGTCAAGCTATCCTGGCTGATGACGGCTGATAGCCAGAAATCGGTCCTAGGATGCTGGATTCCGGTCCAGGAAAGACATGGCTTGGCAGTTCGGGCTGGACTGTTCCCATGAGGCACTGGGTCAAGGCTGATTTGCATATGGCCATGTCTGAACTGGGGTGGTGTTGAGTGCAAAAAAATGATGGATTTAGGCCCAGATCTCTGTACTGGGGAGAATGTATGACATTGTTCTGCATTCTGTCCATCAACTGTTGTTTTTGCACTTCAATATCCAGCACTGCTGCCCCTCCCTGTGGTTGTAACTGCAAGGCATATGCGCACTGCATGCTCCTCCGGAATGCACACCTAGAGGAATAGGTAGAGGAGCTGAAGAAGGGAAATCCGAAGACTCAGAGCCTGCCAATAACTTGACCCTGTTGCATTGCCCCTTTTTTAATCCTTTTTTTGGGTGGGTGGGAATTTGGTGTTGCATTGGGGTTTATAGACATTTTGGACATTCGTTGGACTTCATCATTTTGGACATTCGTTGGGTTACGGAGAGGGGTGGGTCGGGTGTTGTGGGATTTTTTTACATAGTTTATTTTTGTTAGGGTATTAAATTATATTTCTACTTAAACATAGCAATACGTTGTTATATTGTGGGGGGGTATTGTTTTACCTTAGTCACAAACATGGTTTCCTAGCTGCTGCAGGCAGGGACGCACCCAGTGTTGGATTTAATAATCTGCCGATTTTGTAACACACAAACAGCCAGATGTGGTACCCCTCACTGAGTGACTTGTCCTACTAGTACTGTCAGTCTCTCCTCCTAGTCTATGCAGTCTGCAACTGGACTCAAAGGGGTGTGTGAAATTGAATTAATGAAAACATTTCAATTATTAATTATGCCTCCCCCAAACTTCTTCTCTTACTTGTGCTTGATGTTTAACTTAGTTACACATCCCCAAAATGCCATGGTTGTGGTGGTAGTAGTAGTAGACACTTGCAGTAACATTTGCAAAAAAAAGAAAATGAGACAGTCAGTCGCCTGAGAGAGACTGTGGGAGGGGTAGTAGAACAAAGTACAGTACAGAACTTACTGCCAAACAATAATATCCCAAAATACAATAAAACTTAATGGTGGCGGGGATAGCCTAGTACATAGAGTTACAACAAACTCTAAACTTGTGTCGCGAGTCACTCGACTAGGCCTACAGTACACTCGACACAAGTGTAACCGTTAGTGCTGTGTAGGAGGATGACAACAAATCCAATTGATGCCGGCAATTAATGCTGATAGATTAGATCGCTTTGGTAAAAAAAATACCTCGCAAATATACTGCTCATAGGTGGGCAAGCAGAGGAAGATCCTTGTCCTGCCTTGAAATTTAATTACTGTTGCTTTTGCCACATCCACACCAGCAAGCGTGTGATATATTATTGGTGTACATTTAATTTAGTTACACCTCAATAAGTCACATAGCCCGGGGGAAGAGGGTTAGGGTTTGATGAATTGTTGGGAAGTGGAGTTTGGGAAAAGGTTTGACGAAGAAAAACAGTACGCATGAACAAACAACAAAACACAATTTTTGTAGACTACCATATGCATGAATCTGTTAAGGGAGAAAAAGGACATGCATGCATGATGATGATAACTTCATGGTTAATGATAAGTACTAAGTAGTACTTACTAACTAGCTACTACTACACAATTAGACAGTACAGGGCAGCAGTATATTAATATTATGTAATTTGCCTAGCCTGTCTGCCCTCAGAGAGACCCGATTACATTGTGTTCGGTTGGACTGGGCTTACTTTTAGAGATAGCAAAGAAAATTAAAAAATATCTGTAGGGATGAATTAGAAGCAGAGAGCACACATAATAATAACAACAACAACACACTGTAGTAAATGATTGATGACAAAATGAATCAAATTATTTAAAAGATGATGAAAGTTGATACTGTTACCGTGTTATCCTGGTCAAAAATGGGGAGTGGCATCTCGGCATTCCTCTTGGTCTTCCCTTTCATGGATGATCCGTCCATCAATCTTAGCTGATGCCACAGCCTGCCTGGCAGATGTAGATTCATTGGTAAGATATGTGTGCATTGTTTTCCCAAGTATAGCACAGGGTAAGGGTCGGCCTGTAATTGTAGATGGAAAAACAGGGGAATATTGAAAAACCAAGTAAAAAAAATGCACAAGTTACGATGTAGTGCAACAAGAACACTTTCAGAGGTGGCATGGATGCATCATGTCTACTCTAGTCTGTTTCCAGCATTAACCTACAACAACAACAGAGCATGACCACGGTGACGGTACCTTTGCACGTCCTCTATTTAGCGTACATTTTTTGACAGATTTGGATAAAGCACATATCCAGCAACATAGCATTTTACAATTTAAGTGACTAAATCAATGCACCGCTGTCAGTCATACCACACTACACTCTACTCCACAGCTACACAGACATTTAGGTCTGCTGTGGTTGTAGTTGACTTGTTTACCTTTTATTCCACTCATGAAATGCCCTGACTTATTCCATCAATCATCTCCGATCCTACTGAGTGACTGCGAAGATACTATGTCACTGTGGTCATCATTAAGGTGTTGTTCAACGCAGTCTGCAGTGTACGGAGTGAGTCCAGATTCCATATTAAAAAATGCAATGGATCAGCCTGCAGTCGAAGTACAATTTTGGTATTAAACAATGAGTGGAAATATTGACTTGAGTCACTATTAGTGTGTATATTAAATACTAGTACACTTTGACTTCACTTCACTTCATGCACAACAAACAACAACACAAACACCAATCACTAAGAGTCGGTGTCCAATGCATGCCATTTATTACCTGTTCCTTCTCATCTTAAGTGAAGGGGCAGTCTCTCTCGCCATCATCATCATGGTGTTGTCCAACTCAGTGTGCAGTGTACAGAGTGATTCCCCTTTCTATATTCAAAATGCAATGTATCGGCCTGCAGTAGAAATTTGTTATTAAAATTAAAAGAAGGGATAAATTGCCTTGAGTTACTTCTAGTGTGTAGATTGGATATAGTACACAATGAATAAACTTCATGCACAACAACAGAAATCACTCAGTCAGCGCCCAAATTCATGACATCATTCATTACCTGTTCCTTCTCATCTTCAGTTAATTGGCAGTTTCTCTTGGCTCAGAAAGGAGGATAGCTAGTCATCATCATGTTCCACTTCTTTTGGAGGGACTCAACAAGGAAAGATTATATTTTTTCTTCTATTTTGCATCATCCAATTATCATCTGGCTTGAGGGCAATGGATTTAGGGAGATTCAGGAGTGGACTGTGAAATGCAGACAGCTGAAACTCATATATGGCAATAAAAAGACTAGAAGACGGTGGTGATGGATTTGTTGTGATTTGAAGTTTCTAACCACAAAGACAGGCACACAAATAAAACTAAATAAGGGAGGAAGACAGTAAGAAGTGCAAGCCTAATTGTCAGGGGAGTATAGCTCATCCTCAAACTCTGGGGGATCAAACAGAAGTAGCTAATCATCATCTAACACACTACTTCCGTCACCTGAGCTGCTGTCCTCATCTTCCTCCCTTGATTCATGTATTGTGTAATTCGGTGGTATAAAGTGCTGATTCATTTTGATCATGGTTAACCTCTCCATGTTTTTGGGCAAGAGACTGGTCCTTCTCACTGTTACAATGGAACCAGCAGGACTAAAAACACATTCAGAAGAGACACTTGCGACAGGGCAAGCCAGATAATTAATCGCCAGCCTGCTGAGCAGTGGCCATTGGCCTCTTTTCCCATACCAATACCGCAATGGGTTTTGATCAATGTACACCTCTGTTGGGGTGTCCAGATAGGCATGGAACATCCACTCAATGTTCAGGGGTGCTACACTTTGTTCGGGCGCTTTTGTCTATGCATCAGTACTGGACCTACCAAGTCCTTGCTGTAAATACCAATCCTTTAACGATTTTACTTGGGTTAATTACCCGGTTCTTGCAGTTGTCGATAGTGTTGGCGGGTGTTCTGAGCCAAACGCACTGCCCTCAGGCTCTGAAGTTGAACTTGACGCCGGATGCCCTGATGCAGTACTTGTTGTGGGTTTATCTAGCGGACTTTTAATTAGCAGCCATTCATTTTCCAACTTACTGGCTGCCTCCGCTATCCAAGTTTTGTACCGGGCAACATCCATTTCTGAAAAAGGAATTAATGTCTTACTTTTCAGTGCAGATTTTGCATTGTGGCACAAATGTAATTTTCTTGTGATAAAATCTTATTTTGCACCCTTTTATTGTCAGCTAAGCGACAGGCTAAGCTCTCCACCATATCATATGCTTCTTTTTTATCCTCTACACCTTTGTACGCTTCAGACACCTCCTTCAGCTGTTGCTCTAGCATTTGCAACAATGCGATAGCTTGGCCCATAGTACAGTCCTCCTTGCTGACTTCACATGTGAAGACCTCGAAAGGAAGAAGCATCTCAGTCAGGCATTTAACTAGGCACCATTGGTCCATCTGAAGGATCATGCCTTTCACAGTAGCATCCCCTCTTCGCATGACATATTCATTGATTGACCTGTACTGCTCAAACAGATGGTCAATCATGTAATAAGTTGAGTTCTAAAGTGTTGCCACCTCCTGGATGAGTGCTTTGACTGGCATTCTATAGTCACATTGAATGATCCTCAGCTGCTTCCGAGCTTTAAAAGAATGGCTAAAATGAATGCATATTCTTCGGCACGTGGTCAGTAAGTTGCTGACTATGGCTTCTTTTTTCAGAAAGTCTTGAACTATAATGTTAATGCAGTGCGCCAAACATAGGACCCTGAAATAGGAACAAAGTGCCATGGCCTTAAGTGCATTACTATCGTCAGAAGTGGGACTGTCTCCAGTCCCCAGAAACGCACAGCTAAACGGCCACTGTGGGCTGTACCTGTATTCGAACCTTTTCTCCATGTTTTCAACAGTAATCCAAAATGTTTATCATCAATATTCAAAAGTTCTTCAAACGAGAGCACGCACGTCGTGTACAAGTAAATTTTCAATTTTCTGCTATTCACAAGGTATCACTGAGGATTTAGACCAGGAATATGAGTGAAACGTGAAATTCATTTCAGGCAGTGTTTTATTCATGATGTCACATAACCCAATGCATTTCGGGCACCCAGCCCTTCTTCGGGGGTCACTGTAAATTGTAAAAATACAATATGATTACTGAACTGTTTTCTCAATTATGACATTTTCATGTTCTATACTAAAACGTCTATCATTCAAAGATCTTAAAAACCATTAGTCACAAGCTATGCCAATTCATCTACATATACAAACCAAAAAACTGCCGACCCCATATTCGAACCCCCATTTCATACACACGCCTACCGGCTGTATTAACAGGTTACGCCACTGCTGTTGCTGAAAATAAACGTCTCTTTACTCCTAAGGCAACCTAATACTTTTACTTAACAGTGTCAAAGATTTGTATACATTCATATTAATCGAACCATATAGATTTTCTTATATGTTGTCCAAATAGACATCTAGTCTAACGGAAGTAATGAGTTTATAATGATTTCAACCTGCGGTACATGACCCGAATAACGTACTCTGCAATATCTATAAATACATCATGCGGATTATGCAATAAATTCATCTAATTCCCCTCGACGACACATACCTGCCATAATCGACGGTTTAAAGTGGCATTGCCTAGCTGATAGTTACAACAGTCCTTATCCCTCCCAACTTCCCTTCCTACTTTTTAAATAACCTGTTGTGCATTCTGGTTGGTTCAACTTTCCCACCCTTTCACACCTGACAAATTGATCGCACCTGGGGTATTCGCCAAAGGGACTACAATTCCCACCATTCCCTGATCCCACATGTAGCTGAGTAAGCTTGAACATCATCCGTGATCATTAAAATAAACGTAGTTTAAAAAAATCTGTACTGCTTTTAAACAACATGTTGATTGTGTCTCATGCTCAATCGGTAAAGTCATTTGCTTCAGTTCAGTTCCTGTCACCGTAATGAACCACAAAGTTGTTTCTTGTGCGCGGTCTCGTGTAATCATTCAACATTCCATTAACGTTCTCATGGGTGCAATCCTGTGTTTTCGGGCTAAAGTTATGATGCTTGTTTATGTGGGCAGGATGCACACCTTATCTTAAATTTAATCAACCTCTTAATCCTGATTTGTCCATAGGTGCGTGCAATATTTCTGTAGTGCTATGCCCAAAGCACAGGGGTACTAACATCGTCAGAAGTGGGACTGTCTCCAGTCCCCAGAAACGCACAGCTAAACGGCCACTGTGGGCTGTACCTGTATTCGAACCTTTTCTCCATGTTTTCAACAGTAATCCAAAATGTTTATCATCAATATTCAAAAGTTCTTCAAACGAGAGCACGCACGTCGTGTACACGTAAATTTTCAATTTTCTGCTATTCACAAGGTATCACTGAGGATTTAGACCAGGAATATGAGTGAAACGTGAAATTCATTTCAGGCAGGGTTTTATTCATGATGTCACATAACCCAATGCATTTCGGGCACCCAGCCCTTCTTCGGGGGTCACTGTAAATTGTAAAAATACAATATGATTACTGAACTGTTTTCCCAATTATGACATTTTCATGTTCTATACTAAAACGTCTATCATTCAAAGATCTTAAAAACCATTAGTCACAAGCTATGCCAATTCATCTACATATACAAACCAAAAAACTGCCGACCCCATATTCGAACCCCCATTTCATACACACGCCTACCGGCTGTATTAACAGGTTACGCCACTGCTGTTGCTGAAAATAAACGTCTCTTTACTCCTAAGGCAACCTAATACTTTTACTTAACAGTGTCAAAGATTTGTATACATTCATATTAATCGAACCATATAGATTTTCTTATATGTTGTCCAAATAGACATCTAGTCTAACGGAAGTAATGAGTTTATAATGATTTCAACCTGCGGTACATGACCCGAATAACGTACTCTGCAATATCTATAAATACATCATGCGGATTATGCAATAAATTCATCTAATTCCCCTCGACGACACATACCTGCCATAATCGACGGTTTAAAGTTGCATTGCCTAGCTGATAGTTACAACAGTCCTTATCCCTCCCAACTTCCCTTCCTACTTTTTAAATAACCTGTTGTGCATTCTGGTTGGTTCAACTTTCCCACCCTTTCACACCTGACAAATTGATCGCACCTGGGGTATTCGCCAAAGGGACTACAATTCCCACCATTCCCTGATCCCACATGTAGCTGAGTAAGCTTGAACATCATCCGTGATCATTAAAATAAACGTAGTTTAAAAAAATCTGTACTGCTTTTAAACAACATGTTGATTGTGTCTCATGCTCAATCGGTAAAGTCATTTGCTTCAGTTCAGTTCCTGTCACCGTAATGAACCACAAAGTTGTTTCTTGTGCGCGGTCTCGTGTAATCATTCAACATTCCATTAACGTTCTCATGGGTGCAATCCTGTGTTTTCGGGCTAAAGTTATGATGCTTGTTTATGTGGGCAGGATGCACACCTTATCTTAAATTTAATCAACCTCTTAATCCTGATTTGTCCATAGGTGCGTGCAATATTTCTGTAGTGCTATGCCCAAAGCACAGGGGTACTAACATCGTCAGAAGTGGGACTGTCTCCAGTCCCCAGAAACGCACAGCTAAACGGCCACTGTGGGCTGTACCTGTATTCGAACCTTTTCTCCATGTTTTTAACAGTAATCCAAAATGTTTATCATCAATATTCAAAAGTTCTTCAAACGAGAGCACGCACGTCGTGTACACGTAAATTTTCAATTTTCTGCTATTCACAAGGTATCACTGAGGATTTAGACCAGGAATATGAGTGAAACGTGAAATTCATTTCAGGCAGTGTTTTATTCATGATGTCACATAACCCAATGCATTTCGGGCACCCAGCCCTTCTTCGGGGGTCACTGTAAATTGTAAAAATACAATATGATTACTGAACTGTTTTCCCAATTATGACATTTTCATGTTCTATACTAAAACGTCTATCATTCAAAGATCTTAAAAACCATTAGTCACAAGCTATGCCAATTCATCTACATATACAAACCAAAAAACTGCCGACCCCATATTCGAACCCCCATTTCATACACACGCCTACCGGCTGTATTAACAGGTTACGCCACTGCTGTTGCTGAAAATAAACGTCTCTTTACTCCTAAGGCAACCTAATACTTTTACTTAACAGTGTCAAAGATTTGTATACATTCATATTAATCGAACCATATAGATTTTCTTATATGTTGTCCAAATAGACATCTAGTCTAACGGAAGTAATGAGTTTATAATGATTTCAACCTGCGGTACATGACCCGAATAACGTACTCTGCAATATCTATAAATACATCATGCGGATTATGCAATAAATTCATCTAATTCCCCTCGACGACACATACCTGCCATAATCGACGGTTTAAAGTTGCATTGCCTAGCTGATAGTTACAACAGTCCTTATCCCTCCCAACTTCCCTTCCTACTTTTTAAATAACCTGTTGTGCATTCTGGTTGGTTCAACTTTCCCACCCTTTCACACCTGACAAATTGATCGCACCTGGGGTATTCGCCAAAGGGACTACAATTCCCACCATTCCCTGATCCCACATGTAGCTGAGTAAGCTTGAACATCATCCGTGATCATTAAAATAAACGTAGTTTAAAAAAATCTGTACTGCTTTTAAACAACATGTTGATTGTGTCTCATGCTCAATCGGTAAAGTCATTTGCTTCAGTTCAGTTCCTGTCACCGTAATGAACCACGAAGTTGTTTCTTGTGCGCGGTCTCGTGTAATCATTCAACATTCCATTAACGTTCTCATGGGTGCAATCCTGTGTTTTCGGGCTAAAGTTATGATGCTTGTTTATGTGGGCAGGATGCACACCTTATCTTAAATTTAATCAACCTCTTAATCCTGATTTGTCCATAGGTGCGTGCAATATTTCTGTAGTGCTATGCCCAAGGCACAGGGGTACTAACATCGTCAGAAGTGGGACTGTCTCCAGTCCCCAGAAACGCACAGCTAAACGGCCACTGTGGGCTGTACCTGTATTCGAACCTTTTCTCCATGTTTTCAACAGTAATCCAAAATGTTTATCATCAATATTCAAAAGTTCTTCAAACGAGAGCACGCACGTCGTGTACACTTAAATTTTCAATTTTCTGCTATTCACAAGGTATCACTGAGGATTTAGACCAGGAATATGAGTGAAACGTGAAATTCATTTCAGGCAGTGTTTTATTCATGATGTCACATAACCCAATGCATTTCGGGCACCCAGCCCTTCTTCGGGGGTCACTGTAAATTGTAAAAATACAATATGATTACTGAACTGTTTTCCCAATTATGACATTTTCATGTTCTATACTAAAACGTCTATCATTCAAAGATCTTAAAAACCATTAGTCACAAGCTACGCCAATTCATCTACATATACAAACCAAAAAACTGCCGACCCCATATTCGAACCCCCATTTCATACACACGCCTACCGGCTGTATTAACAGGTTACGCCACTGCTGTTGCTGAAAATAAACGTCTCTTTACTCCTAAGGCAACCTAATACTTTTACTTAACAGTGTCAAAGATTTGTATACATTCATATTAATCGAACCATATAGATTTTCTTATATGTTGTCCAAATAGACATCTAGTCTAACGGAAGTAATGAGTTTATAATGATTTCAACCTGCGGTACATGACCCGAATAACGTACTCTGCAATATCTATAAATACATCATGCGGATTATGCAATAAATTCATCTAATTCCCCTCGACGACACATACCTGCCATAATCGACGGTTTAAAGTTGCATTGCCTAGCTGATAGTTACAACAGTCCTTATCCCTCCCAACTTCCCTTCCTACTTTTTAAATAACCTGTTGTGCATTCTGGTTGGTTCAACTTTCCCACCCTTTCACACCTGACAAATTGATCGCACCTGGGGTATTCGCCAAAGGGACTACAATTCCCACCATTCCCTGATCCCACATGTAGCTGAGTAAGCTTGAACATCATCCGTGATCATTAAAATAAACGTAGTTTAAAAAAATCTGTACTGCTTTTAAACAACATGTTGATTGTGTCTCATGCTCAATCGGTAAAGTCATTTGCTTCAGTTCAGTTCCTGTCACCGTAATGAACCACGAAGTTGTTTCTTGTGCGCGGTCTCGTGTAATCATTCAACATTCCATTAACGTTCTCATGGGTGCAATCCTGTGTTTTCGGGCTAAAGTTATGATGCTTGTTTATGTGGGCAGGATGCACACCTTATCTTAAATTTAATCAACCTCTTAATCCTGATTTGTCCATAGGTGCGTGCAATATTTCTGTAGTGCTATGCCCAAGGCACAGGGGTACTAACATCGTCAGAAGTGGGACTGTCTCCAGTCCCCAGAAACGCACAGCTAAACGGCCACTGTGGGCTGTACCTGTATTCGAACCTTTTCTCCATGTTTTCAACAGTAATCCAAAATGTTTATCATCAATATTCAAAAGTTCTTCAAACGAGAGCACGCACGTTGTGTACACGTAAATTTTCAATTTTCTGCTATTCACAAGGTATCACTGAGGATTTAGACCAGGAATATGAGTGAAACGTGAAATTCATTTCAGGCAGTGTTTTATTCATGATGTCACATAACCCAATGCATTTCGGGCACCCAGCCCTTCTTCGGGGGTCACTGTAAATTGTAAAAATACAATATGATTACTGAACTGTTTTCCCAATTATGACATTTTCATGTTCTATACTAAAACGTCTATCATTCAAAGATCTTAAAAACCATTAGTCACAAGCTACGCCAATTCATCTACATATACAAACCAAAAAACTGCCGACCCCATATTCGAACCCCCATTTCATACACACGCCTACCGGCTGTATTAACAGGTTACGCCACTGCTGTTGCTGAAAATAAACGTCTCTTTACTCCTAAGGCAACCTAATACTTTTACTTAACAGTGTCAAAGATTTGTATACATTCATATTAATCGAACCATATAGATTTTCTTATATGTTGTCCAAATAGACATCTAGTCTAACGGAAGTAATGAGTTTATAATGATTTCAACCTGCGGTACATGACCCGAATAACGTACTCTGCAATATCTATAAATACATCATGCGGATTATGCAATAAATTCATCTAATTCCCCTCGACGACACATACCTGCCATAATCGACGGTTTAAAGTTGCATTGCCTAGCTGATAGTTACAACAGTCCTTATCCCTCCCATATAGCACTACAGAAATATTGCACGCACCTATGGACAAATCAGGATTAAGAGGTTGATTAAATTTAAGATAAGGTGTGCATCCTGCCCACATAAACAAGCATCATAACTTTAGCCCGAAAACACAGGATTGCACCCATGAGAACGTTAATGGAATGTTGAATGATTACACGAGACCGCGCACAAGAAACAACTTTGTGGTTCATTACGGTGACAGGAACTGAACTGAAGCAAATGACTTTACCGATTGAGCATGAGACACAATCAACATGTTGTTTAAAAGCAGTACAGATTTTTTTAAACTACGTTTATTTTAATGATCACGGATGATGTTCAAGCTTACTCAGCTACATGTGGGATCAGGGAATGGTGGGAATTGTAGTCCCTTTGGCGAATACCCCAGGTGCGATCAATTTGTCAGGTGTGAAAGGGTGGGAAAGTTGAACCAACCAGAATGCACAACAGGTTATTTAAAAAGTAGGAAGGGAAGTTGGGAGGGATAAGGACTGTTGTAACTATCAGCTAGGCAATGCAACTTTAAACCGTCGATTATGGCAGGTATGTGTCGTCGAGGGGAATTAGATGAATTTATTGCATAATCCGCATGATGTATTTATAGATATTGCAGAGTACGTTATTCGGGTCATGTACCGCAGGTTGAAATCATTATAAACTCATTACATCTGTTAGACTAGATGTCTATTTGGACAACATATAAGAAAATCTATATGGTTCGATTAATATGAATGTATACAAATCTTTGACACTGTTAAGTAAAAGTATTAGGTTGCCTTAGGAGTAAAGAGACGTTTATTTTCAGCAACAGCAGTGGCGTAACCTGTTAATACAGCCGGTAGGCGTGTGTATGAAATGGGGGTTCGAATATGGGGTCGGCAGTTTTTTGGTTTGTATATGTAGATGAATTGGCGTAGCTTGTGACTAATGGTTTTTAAGATCTTTGACTGATAGACGTTTTAGTATAGAACATGAAAATGTCATAATTGGGAAAACAGTTCAGTAATCATATTGTATTTTTACAATTTACAGTGACCCCCGAAGAAGGGCTGGGTGCCCGAAATGCATTGGGTTATGTGACATCATGAATAAAACACTGCCTGAAATGAATTTCACGTTTCACTCATATTCCTGGTCTAAATCCTCAGTGATACCTTGTGAATAGCAGAAAATTGAAAATTTACGTGTACACGATGTGCGTGCTCTCGTTTGAAGAACTTTTGAATATTGATGATAAACATTTTGGATTACTGTTGAAAACATGGAGAAAAGGTTCGAATACAGGTACAGCCCACAGTGGCCGTTTAGCTGTGCGTTTCTGGGGACTGGAGACAGTCCCACTTCTGACGATGTTAGTACCCCTGTGCTTTGGGCATAGCACTACAGAAATATTGCACGCACCTATGGACAAATCAGGATTAAGAGGTTGATTACATTTAAGATAAGGTGTGCATCCTGCCCACATAAACAAGCATCTTAAGTGCATTACTGCCCTTATCTGTGGAAACAAAACCAATCTTAAGCCCTCCTGGGTGCTGCCACTCAAAAACGTTGCTGGGAAAGTCTTCCAAAATGTTTACAGCAGTATGACATTTCTCCATGGCGAACATCGATACAGTTGCATGTTTCCGAGTAGCATTAAAAATCTCAGCTGTGTCAACAGCACCTACTTCAGATAGCTTATCCCTAATCCCTACAAAAGAGACCCAATGTGCAGTGATGCACATGTAATCAGTGGCTTGGCAACTGGTCCACATGTCTGTTGTCAGGTGGATATTGTGAACAGCACTCTGCTGCAAAGCTTGTCCAAGCAATTCCAGCACACCATGATGTAGTGCTGGAACAGCAACTCTGGCAAAATAGGAACGGCTGGGAACCTTCCATTTAGGGCAGATGGCTGACACAAATTCAAGGAAACCCACCCCTTCCACAAATGAAAGGGAGAAGGTCCAGTGCTAACATTTTAGCCAGCTTCGCATTGTACAACTGTGCCATTGGGTGGTTGCGTTGGTACTGCCCCTCTGACCTAAGCATGCTCTCAATGGTAAGCTGGATTATTTTCCTTTGTGGTGCAGTTGTTTTCTTGAACCCAATTAGGCTCAACAACGCACTTTGTTTCATTGCAGTACTTGGTCGCTTGGTGTCTCAGTCTGACTCAGAGTATGGCTCTTACTGCGGTGCCACTGAGATGTTGCTGAGGATGTGTGTGATACCACTACACTGCTGAGGATAGGGCTAGAAATGTCTCCCTCTTGTACACCTTCCACCGCGATAATATCTTCCCCTGATTGTTCGTGCCCAACTACAACGGGTTGGGTTTTAATTTTTTCCAAGCGGAGTAGGTGAGCCTCCCACATGATATTGTGGTGTATTTTGGGATGACTTGTTTGGCCTCCGGAACCATAGTTTGTACCAAGCTTACCCCGCCTAACAGCATGTTGACAAATTGAGCATATAGCAATGTTCTCCTCCTTACTGCTAACCGAAAAGAAGTCCCAAACTGGGGAGGAGAACTTTCTGGCGCTGCTGGTTGTACCACCTTCAATACCAGATGAACTGGAGGTGGGCTTCGAATGTGAGTCTGTGCATCTACACTACCACTCCTACTGAGGTGGTGGTTGACCTGGATGTAGGTCCCCGCCGGGCCTTTGCAAATGCAAATATGGAAGCTAGAGGTTGTGGTAGTGTTACCTGTGTTGGTGGTATCCGTGCTACATACCTCGCAGCCAATTTGGATAGGGTAATAATGTTGGTCTCCATCTCTTTTGGGCCGTGAGTGATGTTCGTGATGACTGGCTCGTCATCATCATCATTCCCCTCTCGTGCATCTACCTCCATAACTTCAAGGATTTCTGGAACCTTCCTTTTCACAAGCCTTGTTGTGTGGTGTGCATCACTCCCAGACTGAGCTGGTGGCTTCCAAGTGGCAACTCGATCATCAGAAGCGGGTCTGGAAGAAGAAGATGATGGACTAACCCACCTTTTCCTTGCTGGGGTTCTGGAAGACAGTGGATCTTCTGAAACAATGGCTTGCTCCACTTTGTCTGCAGGAAGCTTGATTTCCTGAAATGCCCCTACTTCAGGAGGAACAACTGCTATTGTGGGCTGTTCTTGTGGCTGTTCTTGTGGCTGATGCTGTTCTTGTGGCTGTTGCTGTTCTTGCGGCTGCTGCTGTTCTTACGGCTGCTGCTGTTCTTGCGGCTGCTGCTGTTCTTGCGGCTGTGCCTGCTGCTGCACACTTATCTGCTGAGTTTCTGCCTGCGTTGATTGTACTACTTTGCGATAATGACATTTCAACATTGCTGCTCGTTAGTAGACTGGCTACTTGTACGACACTTATGGGCTTGGGCCTAGGTTGGTGGTGTTGGCCCGCTGGTGTGGAGGTGCTTCTCCCAGCTTGGTCCCCGGACAATGCTGCTGCAGGCGTAACATTTTTGGCATTGGCCGGCACACCAGTTGTGGTAGGTGCACTTCCTTTTTCTGTTCCTTCTTCTTCTCACTGACAACTTTCTTGGTACTGGAGGACCTGTTACCTTTCTTTGGGCCCATCTTCTTCAGATGTCAGCAGGACGCAGGTCCGCAAGTTGCAGATATGTCTGTAGTCAAACGTGGATGTGCGATGTGGTGCGCAGCAGGACTTCTGTCTGGCAGTACAGCGGGTGATGATGATACCTCCTCCTCTGTCTTTTTGTGCACCTAAAAGCAAAGAAGCCAGGAGAAGAACATCAGTGAAATGTTGCATTTGTTGTTGTGGTTCAATTACTATTAGTACAAGTAAACAAATAAAAGATATAGTGTAGCCATTTTTGAGGCTTTGTCAACAAGGGTTTTCATGGTATACTGTGTACACACTACACTCTCAGGAAGGATAAGAAAAAATAAGAACAACAACCAAAATACAAATGTAATGGAAGTGGACCCTGTTTGGCATTAAATTATTTGATCATCACCATTAAGGGAGCTGCTTCTGGCAAAGGGGATGAATGAAAGCAGTATTCCAAGAGGAAAACCATGCAGGTCTATACGAAAAAAGCAGCACACTAATAACTTCTACCAGAAATGGCAACCAGCCACATGGACCGTCACAAATCACAAGCAACAAGCAGGAGGCCTGGGAAACAATATACTGACAAAAGGCCTATAATAGCCAGGCAAAGGATGCATGCTAAACCACACTGCTTTGTCTTTTTAATGCAATAAAATGCAAAAATGAAAATCCACAGGGATAAACAAGGTCTGCAAGGTACACCAACACATCTCATACACTCAACAAAGGCACACACCCAAAACAGAAATACCCCCCAAAAAACACATTTTACAACTCAATCCAATTCCATCCATGCCTAAATGATGTTTAAATTCACACAGAACACACAGAAACACTTGTTTCATGCACCTGTGGCTACCCCTGAGCCTACTGGATGAAAGGCCTGTTGGCAGACTAGGTCACACAAGCTTACAGGCCTATGGCAAAAGCAAACTACCGGGCTTCAAAATAGCCACCAGCCACATGGCCAGGCCCACACAACTACAAGAAACTAAAGACAGACAATGCAGGCCTATCGCAAAAAGCAGACTGCCTGTCCTCAAAATGGCCGTCAGCCTCATGGCCAGGCCCACAACAAGAAGCCTAGGCCACAAAGGAATACCATGCATGTCTATATGGAAAAAGCAGCACACTAATAGCTCCCACCAGAAATGGCCACCAGCCACATGGACCGTCACAAATCACAAGCAACAAGCATGAGGGCTGGGAAACAATGTACTGACAAAAGGCCTATGATAAAGGGGCAAAGGATGTATGCTAAACCGCACTGCGTTGCCTTTTTTAATGCAAGAAAATGCAAAAATAAAAATCCACAGGGCTAAACAAGATCTGCAAGGTACACACCAACATACCACACACACACAGAAAAGGCATTTATTTAACACACACCCTGTTAGAACCGGGGTCTCTAGTTGGCCAGGGTATGTACCCTAGTCCAAGTAGGGACCACCGCTTCCGACCTGGTAGCTTGGCGCAGAGCAGCAAAGGCGTAACTTCAGAGGCAATGTGTAAAGTATTTGTGCAACACACAACGGCGAAGACACAGTAAAAAACACTCACAAGAGGAACACCACACCAGTTTGGTATAAGAATAAGAATTTCTTTATCTAAAAACTATGCGAGAACCAAAAGCAGGTAAATCCAGCTCCAGGCAAGATCAATAATAAAAAGGATTCCAATTTCCAAGCAAGATCAATAATCAATAAAAATGAATCCAGTTCCCAGGCCTGATCAATAATAAAAAAGTTCCAGTGTCCAAGCAAGATCAATAATCAATAAGAATGAATCCAGTTCCCAGGCCTGATCAAATCACCAAAAGCTCATATGTGCCAAGGGCTCCTGCTGGTAATGTCTTTCTCACAGTGTCCTTGGATGGCAACAGTTCACTTGAGGTAGGTTCTTATGGTCAAAATTCACTGGGGGAAGGTTGTTAGTAACCCTGGGCGAAGCACTACGCTACGCTCGCGGAGTTTGCGAAGTTTTCGCAACTTCGCACTACACGAGCTGCACGTAGCACAGTGCGAACATGCGTAGTGCAGCGTAGCGTAGTGCAGCGGTCATTTTTTGCTTGTTCGCGGTCCTGAACGTCATGTTCGCGACCGCGAGCAAGCAAAATGACATCCCGGCGAGATTCTCAACGCGAGGAGGTCAGGTTTCTCATTGTGAGTGGTTGCGCATGCTCGCGACCACTCTCAATGAGAAACTACCTGTTCCGTTGAGAAAGCTGCCGCTCGAGTAATAATCTACTCGAGCAGCAGAAAACTACAGCTCGCACTGTGCAAGATGCCGTTTTCAATGCTTGCACCGTGCCGGATGCTTGTCCGCACTGTGCAATCATTGAAAATGCATCTTGCACAGTGCGAACATGCTACTACGCAGCTCGCGTAGTTCTACGTGAAGTTCGCGTAGTGCGAAGTGCACTTCGCGTAGCTTCGCGTAGCGCTACTACGCGAACTACGCCCAGCGTTAGTTCTTAGGCCAAAGTTCCCTTGTAGCGTAATAAGTGTGCCTCTCATAGAAATGATGCTCCCAGCGTAGGAAGTGCGGCTGCCCAGGAGCTGCTGGTAAGGCTAAAAAAATGCCCCAGTATCAATTACCAAGTAATTATGCCCCCGTAGGCCGGTCAGTGAAGGACCGTTCCCAGCCAAGCACAAAGCTGACACTCCAAGTACCCGGCCAACCCGCACCCCGCCCCCTCGCAGCAGCCTGGTTGCACTGAGGCGTTACCTGGGGTGGTGGTTGCGGGCGCGGGTGCGAGGCTCCTCTCACCCTGGGGCCTCGGGCTCAGCAGGTGCTGCACGGATGAGGGTCACGGCCACACAGTGCTCCTTTAGCACAGCGCTTAACAGTGCCTCCAAGTCTGGGGCAACAACGGAGCCTCCTGCCACACAGCGCTTCGCTTCTCAGCGCTACACAGCGCGCTCCGGTCCCAGTGGCGGTGACCTCAGGGCCAGTTTCAGTCGGCTTGCATAAGAAGCAGAGGCAATCACAGAGCTCTCGGGAGGATCACGGGGCATGCAGTGCTGAGGGCAGGCACAGCGTTGCAGGGCAAATCTTGAGAGTGTTGTTGCTTTTCCAGAGGGCAGTCTTTAAAACGCTGTGGTCCAAGGACAGGTAGTTTCCTTTAGCTTAAAAAGGGTGCAGTCCCAAAAAGGCAATCTTTAAAAGGTTGAAGACTCTTTAAAATGTTGTTCAAAGAAAAGCAGTTCCTTTGGGATGTTGTGGAGACACTCTGGTGGTGATGTTGCAGTCTCCCATGCAGGGCAGGATCAGCAGACAGTAGGGCAGCTCAGCAGGTTGTGAGGCAGCAGTTCCTTGGAGCAGTCAGCCTCCTTCCCAGTGGCAATCCTCTTGCGCAGCAGTCTTCACTCCAGCAGGGATTCTTCCAGGTCCAGCAGTGTAACAAGAATGTGAGGCCAGGACCCTCCCTTATATATCTTTTTAGTCTAGGGGCTCGAAAGTGGTGGAAGTCTCTGGAAGGGTCTGGGGGGCAGGGGCTTCTGGAAGAGTCCAGGGAGTTCTGGTATGTTCCTTGCCTTCCCTGACCTAGCTGTCACAGTGACGAGAGACAGGCCGTTAAGGCTACAGTGGGCAGCCCATCACAGCTCATCCCAGGGAAGAAGGTGTGAATCACCACTCCCACCTCCCAACCCAGGCAGGCTATCAGTATGCACAGGGGAGGGGGGAGTCTGCAGCCTAATCTAAGTGTAGGCAGGAAAAGTTCCCCTTTATAAAAGTGGGATCCCTAGCGAAGGAATGCCCAAACCCTATATATCATTGGAAAGGGTTCCCCGCCCCGAGTCCAACAAGACCAAACACGATAGACTTATTAGGCCCCTGTCAGAAGTTAGTCCATAAGGGGAGGTTCCCAATATTAGCCTATGGAGGATTAGCCTTACTGCAGTAGCAGTGACTTGTGGCAGATATGCCAGCCTCACGAGGTTTTAGGGAAGAGCACCTGCACCTCAGCACTGTTTAGCAGTGGTGAGGCGCCCAGAGTCCTAAGTCCAACAAAATATAGGATAAAAATGGGAGGCAAAAAGGGCAAAAATGTAGGGGAGACCACCCTAAGGCTGACAAGTCTAACACGTGTCCCCCCCCAGCTGAAAGTGGGGAGAACTACCCAACCTCCAGTGAGTTCTCATCACTAAGGCGGAAAAACCGAGAGAGACCGTCAGCATTGGCGTGGTCTACTCCGGGTCTGTGTTCCACCCTGAAGTCCATCCCCTGTAGGGAAATGGACCACCTCAGCAATTTGGGATTCTCGCCCCTCATTTGCATGAGCCACCTGAGGGGCCGGTGGTCAGTCTGAATCAGGAAGTGGGAGCCAAACAAGTATGGCCTCAGCTTCTTTACAGCCCAGACCACCGCGAAGGCTTCTCTCTCTATCGCACTCCACCGCTGTTCTCGGGGGAGCAGCCTCCTGGAGATGAAGGCTACTGGTTGGTCCCTTCCCTCCTCATTGAGTTGTGAGAGTACCGCCCCTATGCCATGCTCTGAGGCGTCAGTTTGGACAATGAACTCTTTGGAGAAGTCAGGGGCCCTGAGCACAGGAGCGGTGCACATGGCCTGCTTTAGAGAGTCAAAGGCTTTTTGGCAAGCCTCTGTCCAGATCACTTTTCTAGGTTGTTTATTAGAGGTTAGCTCAGTCAAGGGGGCCACAATAGTGCCATAACCCTTGACAAATCTGCGGTAGTATCCTGTGAGGCCCAGGAACGCCCTGACCTCAGTCTGTGTTTTGGGAGGCTCCCAAGCCAGGATGGTTTCTATCTTGGCCTGTAGGGGCTGCACCTTGCCCCCTCCTACCAAGTGTCCTAGGTAGACTACCGACCCCTGCCCTATCTGGCATTTGCTAGCTTTGATAGTCAGGCCTGCCTGCTGCAGAGCCTGAAGCACTTCCTGGAGGTGACCCAAATGGTCCTCCCAGCTGCTACTGAAGTCAGCTATGTCGTCCAGGTAGGCAGCAGAGAAGGCCTCTAAACCGGAGAGGACCCGGTTAACCAGCCGCTGGAAGGTGGCAGGAGCATTTTTCAGTCCAAAGGGCATCACCCTAAACTGGTAGTGGCCCTCTGGGGTGGAAAAGGCGGACCTCTCTTTAGCTCCATCTGTTAGGGCGATCTGCCAGTACCCTGACGTGAGGTCAAAGGTACTCAGGTATCGGGCAGCCCCTAGTTGGTCAATGAACTCATCCGCCCTAGGGATAGGATGAGCATCAGTCTTTGTCACAGAGTTCAGTCCCCTGTAGTCCACACAGAACCTAAGTTCTGGTGTGGTGCCCGGTGGGGCAGCTTTTGGCACCAGAACCACCGGACTGGACCAAGGGCTGTTAGAGGGCTCTATCACCCCCAACTCCAGCATCTTAGTGACTTCACTCTGGATGCTGGCCTTCACCTTATCTGACAGCCTGTAAGATTTGGACTTGACAGGGGGGCTGTCTCCTGTGTCCACATCATGGGTACACAGGTGGGTAATCCCAGGGATAAGGGAGAACACTGAGGAGAACTGCCCCAGGACCTGGCGGCAGTCCCTCTGTTGCTCAGGAGTCAAGGATGGGGAGAGGACCACTCCCTCCACCGATCCATCCTTCTCTCTGGAAGCAAAGAGGTCCGGGAGAGGTTCACTTTCCTCTTCCTCGGCCCCATCAGTTACCATCAGTAAGGTAAGCTCAGACCTCTCATGGTGGGGTTTGAGGCGGTTGGCGTGTAGCACCCTGTGGGGCTGCCTGGGGGTTTTAAGGTCCACTAGGTAAGTGGCCTTGCCCTTCTTCTCCAATATCTCATAAGGGCCTGTCCAGCAATCCTGGAGGGCACTAAGCTCTCCAGGCTCCATGACCCATACCTTCTGTCCAGGTTTTAGCTCCACGGGGTGAGAATTCTGGTCGTACCATTCCTTCATTACCGCCTGGCTGGCCTCTAAGTTGTCAGAAGTTTGTTTCCACAACTTAGCCATTTGGCTACGGAATGCCAGCATGTAGCTCACTACATCCTGGGGAAGCCTCCTTGGAGTCTTCTCCCACCCATCCTTCACTAAACTGAGAGGCCCCCTAGCAGGGTGACCATACAAAAGCTCGAAGGGGCTGAAACCCACCCCCTTCTGCGGTACCTCCCTGTAGGAAAACAGCAAACAGGGCAAGAGGATGTCCCACTTTTTCCTCAGGCCCTCAGGCAGACTCCTGATCATGCCCTTTAGGGTCTGGTTAAATCTCTCCACGAGACCATTGGTTTGTGGGTGGTAAGGGGTGGAGAACTTATAAGTAACCCCACGCTCCTTCCACATGGCTTGCATGTAGGCAGACATAAAATTGGTACCCCTGTCGGACACCACCTCTTTGGGAAAACCCACTCTGGTAAAAATCCCATCAGGGCCCGTGCCACTGCAGGTGCAGTGATGGTTCTCAGAGGAATAGCCTCTGGGTACCGGGTGGCGTGGTCCACCAGAACCAGGATAAACCTGTGACCAGAAGAAGTCGGTGGATCCATGGGCCCAACAATGTCGATGCCCACCCTCTTAAAGGGGGTGCTAACGACAGGCAGCGGTTCCAGGGGAGCCTTAAGCTTAGTCCCTGTTTTCCCACTAGCTTGGCAGGTCAGACAGGTCCTGCAGAATGTATCTGAGGGGATCCTCATCTGCGGCCAATAAAAATGTGGGACAAGCCTAGCAAAGGTCTTGTCTTGGCCCAAGTGTCCTGCCAATGGGATCTCATGAGCCAGTTCCAAAAGAAAGGCCCTGTAGCACTGGGGGACCACTAAGGCCCTTGATGACCCATGCACAGGAGCCTTGGGCTCACTGTAAAGGAGCTCATCCTTCCAGTAAATATGATACTTCGCGGAGGCATTGCCTGCTGCTTGGGCTTCGGCCTGTTGCCTCATGCCCTCAAGGGTAGGACACTCCTTCTGTGCCCGGCAAAACTCCTCCCTGGTGGGCCCTCCTTCCACCTGCCACCCGGCAGGGGTAGGTAGGTCCCCCAAGGGAGCAAAGTCCCCCTCCGTGGACTCCGGTGCAACCTCCTCAGGTGCCCCATCCATCTCACGGGGTGACTGCCCTGGGGCGGGCTTCCCACGCCTTCGGGCTCCTCCCTTCTTAGCAGCTGGCTGGGCCATTTTTCCAGGCTCCAGCCCTGGCTGACTCCCTTTCCGGGCAGCCATAGACCGTGTGGTAGCACAAATCCACTCCGGTAACCCCAGCATCTCCACATGCGCTTTGAGCTCTACCTCCTTCCAGGCAGTATGCTCTAGGTCATTCCCTAACAGACAGTCCACTGACATGGCAGGGCTCACAGCAACTCTTAAAAGGCCTGAAACCCCTCCCCACTCAAATGGAACCTGTGCTATGGGATAGTGACCCCCCCTGTTGTCAGCCATCACAACTGGATGGACTGCATCGGGAATTATTCGCTCTGGGGACACCAGCTGACTCCTTACCATAGTCATGCTGGCACCTGTGTCCCTCAGGGCCTCCACCCCCCGACCATTGAGGGTGACCCACTGCCTATACTTGGTAGTATTTGAGGGCACATGGACCTTGGGAACCATCTCACTGTCTCCCAGAGACACTAGGACAAGCCCTGCCCCCTCACTCCCATCATCTAGGGACAGCTCCTCCCCAAGCGCTACACTAGCCACCCCGGGGTTTTTACCTCCAGTGGGCTGTGGTGCTCTCTTGCGACACTTGGGGTCCCCCTTGTAGTGTCCAAGTTCACCACACTCATAGCACCGGACAATTCTGGGCTGCTGACCTTTTTCAGGATAAGTGGGCTTCTGGTGGCCAGATTGGGGATGGGACCCAGACCCTTTCCCTTGTGAATTATTTTGGGGGCATTTGAGAAACTCTTTCTTTTTGTCTCCCCCCTCTTTCTTCTGGTAGGAACCCTGACCACCCCTTTGGGAGTCCCCCCCCAGAACCCTTGTTGGACACCCTGGTACTGACCCAGGTGTCCGCCTCCTCCGCAAGCTTCCTAGGATTGGTCAACTTGCGGTCAACCAGGTGTTGGCGCAGCTCTGGAAAACATTTTTCTAGAGGGTGCTCTCTTAAAAACAACCGTAACCAAAACTAGGTCTGGGCTCACGGGCAATAAGGACAAGCCTCCTTAATAGAACAACCAACATAAACACCAGTATTGCCAATTTCTTCCGGGTAAGCTTTTTTACCTAAAAACTACCTGATTTAAACAGAAAGTTGTGGGACTACTTTTTCAGTCCTGAGTTAATCATTTATTTTTTCAAATTCAATAAACCATATCACATTTTTTTGAACGAGGATTCACAATTTTTTTTTGGTTTTTTTTTTTGTTTATGTACATTGCTTACATCAATCAACACTCACTCATCTCTAAAAAATATATTTCTTCATTCATACAGTCAGGCATACACGCTGCGCAAGAAAAAAGGGGAAAAAAGGGAAACAAGCTATACATCAGTTATTATACAATATTTACAAACATTAAATCACAGGATAGCATTGGGAACATTTTTAAATTCCAGATATTTTCGATTGTCACAATAATACTCCTAAAGCTATATACAGGTAGTTCTACGCGTTTCGAAATCCCTGTCTGTCAAGGGAATTCTCATCAGGACCACGTAGCTGTAAATGGAAAAACAGGCTTTGTCAGTCTAGGAGCCACCTCTGTCACTAAAACACCAAAAAGCACACCAAGCTGTTTCCTACCTCTTTCTAATGCTCACAATTCTGTAAGTGTAGGCTCTGAAACGACAAGTCAAAGTCCCAGTGTCAACAACACAAACCCTTCATTAATGGTTAACATCAGCAATCCCATTTATTCAGGCCCATGTACTCACATGCAGCGTGGCTGTTTCAGGGCGGTGATTCTGTGTGGAAAAAGGTAGTGTGAGTGTACCGTTCAGAGACGCATGTTTGGAAGGGGCATCGTAAGCTATAATGAGTCTCCTCTTACTTTGAATGGTGTGTTATATTTCTCCAAATCCTTGTCCTTATGTCCGGCGGGGACTTTGTTTTCCTAAGGAATGGACCAAAACAACGTTTGTTTAGAATTTGGTCAGGGCTCGGCACGTTTTCGCGTGTCAAACGGTGGAAGGGAGAGGGAGTCGGTGCGACTTACCCGCAGTGTCCGTTGGCAGCGTCCTTACTCTCGCTGACTTAGAACGACTCCATTCGCCCTCGTCTGAGACCGGCGGTGTCTGCTTGCGGGGCTCATTTCCCACGTTGCGTACTTCACTATTTCCTGGTCGGGGGACTTCTGGGGTTTGAAGTCTTTTGTGTTTCCTATGCGTGGCCACTATCCTAGCCAGGCATGTGTGGAAAGGCATAGTTGATTGTGTGTGGACAAGGCTATAATTTGTATAATTCGGACAGTTCGTTCAGGCCATCCAATGCTGTATTAAACTTAATGATAAGCATTGCTTCGCTCCGTGATAATTTTGCATCAATGTCTCCTCCTCTAGGGTCTTTTTCAATTTTTGCAATTACAGTCCACTTCAGATCGCTCAAGTTGTGATTGTTATTTTTCCAATGGGTGACCAGGGGGGCTGAAACAACATTATTTTTTATCCGGGACTTGTGTTGCGTAATGCGACATCTCACCTCCTGATTGGTCTTCCCGATGTATAGTTTGCCACAAGGGCATTTTATACCATAAATCACGTAGCGTGATTTACAATTGGAGAATTTATCGTGTTTCCAAAACACTTGGTTGTGCTGAAAGAGTGAACCCTCTTCAGTGCTTGAGCAACATATACATGACCCGCACTTGTGGTGGCCTCGTATCGGCGGTAGCCCCAGCAACGAATTCAGAGTTGGAAGTGTTTTCTTTACTTCCGCTCTTACTAAATGGTTCGAAACATTTTGATCTTTTTTGAAGGCAAAAAGAGGTTTTGATTTTAGGGATTTGTCCACATTATGAACCAAGTGCCAGTTCTGTAGAATTATTTTCTTGAATTGATTGGAATTAGGGCAGAACGTAGAGACGCAAACTATCCTTTCTACTGTGGGTTTTTTTCTTTTTCTCCAGAAGTGTGTCTCTGGGGACCCACCAGGCCCTCTTCATGGACCTCTTCAGGAGTTTCTTGGGGTATCCTCTGGCCTTCAGCTGTTCGGTCAGATTGTTTGCGTGGAACATGAATTCATCTTTATAGTAGCAGTTCCTTTTGATCCGAAGATATTGCCCAAAGGGTAAATTTTCTCTCAAATTCCTCGAGTGGTTGCTCCGGAAATGGAGTGCTTTGTTGCGGTCAGTTTTTTTCTTGAACAGTGTAGTCACAAGGCCTTCTTCAGTTGGATATACTTCAACATCCAGAAATGGCATTTTTATTTTGGAGTAGTTTAAGCTGAATTTTATCTCCTCTGTTCTGGAGTTGAGCCAAATGTGAAATCTCTTAAGTTCTTCCTCATTGCCCTTCCAGGTCAGGAAAACGTCATCGATATATCGATTCCAACTTGTGATGTTCTCATGGAAGGGATTATTTTGATATATAAATCTGTCCTCATAGAGTGCCATATATAGGACTGCCAATTCTGGAGCAAATGGGCAGCCCATTGCTACTCCACTGATTTGGAAAAATATCTCACCATTAAAGCTAAAATAATTTTTCTTCAAGGCAAAGGAGGCCAGTCCAATTATAAATTCTGTGGGGACTCTCGTTGGTTTTTCTCGTTGTTCCAAAAAGAATCGGATGGCTTCAAGTCCGTCGTTTTGAGGTATTTGAGTATAAAGCGATGTCACATCTAGGGTGACAAGGAAATCTTGATCGCATTCAAACGAGATGGTGGGGAGCTTGTTGATGAAGTCCGAGGTATCTCTCAGGAAAGATTTAACTTCAGGGAGGATCGGCTTCAGGAAGAAATCCACGAATTTAGATATGGGTTCCAGCAGAGACCCACAGCCAGAGACTAGGGGGTGTGTCCGGATCTTTATGGATTTTCGGGAGGACATAAAATAAAGGCATTCTTGGATTTTTGCACTTTAAATATTCATGTTCCTTTTTCCCTATTATTCCATCTTCTAATCCTTGGTCAAGGATTAGCGCCAGTTGTTGTTGTAATTCGAAGGTTGGATCTTTTGGATTTTTTCTGTAGCATCTGAAGTTATTCAGTTGACTCATCACTTCCGTCATGTAATTAGCTGTGTCCCAGATGACGATTGACCCACCTTTGTCTGCCTGTTTTATAGTAATTGACAGATCCTTTTTCAAATCATCTAGGGCAGCTCTCTCCGCTAATGATATGTTGAATTTGGTCCAGTTTCTTTGCTCTTCCATATGAGTGATTGCTGATAAGATGGTTTTCTCAAAGATAAGGATTTCTTTTGCCACTTTGTTGGCTGGTGGGCAAAAGCTTGATTTATTCTTTAGTCCTGTGACTTCAATTGGTGGATTGTACACAGTTTGAGCACACAGAATCACCGCCCTGAAACAGCCACGCTGCATGTGAGTACATGGGCCTGAATAAATGGGATTTCTGATGTTAACCATTAATGAAGGGTTTGTGTTGTTGACACTGGGACTTTGACTTGTGGTTTCAGAGCCTACACTTACAGAATTGTGAGCATTAGAAAGAGGTAGGAAACAGCTGGGTGTGCTTTTCGGTGTTTTAGTGACAGAGGTGGCCCATAGACTGACAAAGCCTGTTTTTCCATTTACAGCTACGTGGTCCTGATGAGAATTCCCTTGACAGACAGGGATTTCGAAACGCGTAGACCTACCTGTATATAGCTTCAGGAGTATTATTGTGACAATCGAAAATATCTGGAATTTAAAAATGTTCCCAATGCTATCCTGTGATTTAATGTTTGTAAATATTGTATAATAACTGATGTATAGCTTGTTTCCCTTTTTTCCCCTTTTTTTCTTGCACAGCGTGTATGCCTGACTGTATGAATGAAGAAATATATTTTTTAGAGATGAGTGAGTGTTGATTGATGTAAGCAATGTACATAAAAAAAAATTAAAAAAAAGAATTTGTGAATCCTCGTTCAAAAAAATGTGATATGGTTTATTGAATTTGAAAAAATAAATGATTAACTCAGGACTGAAAAAGTAGTCCCACAACTTTCTGTTTAAATCAGGTAGTTTTTAGGTAAAAAAGCTTACCCGGAAGAAATTGGCAATACTGGTGTTTATGTTGGTTGTTCTATTAAGGAGGCTTGTCCTTATTGCCCGTGAGCCCAGACCTAGTTTTGGTTACGGTACTTTAGCAGAGGCTGCTCTGCAAGGTCTTCTCATACGCCCAGGCTGAGCGTGAGAAGTAGTGTTGTGGTTGAAGTAAGTTCGATTGTGTGAAGTAATAGTGTTCTGTTTAGAGTGAAAGTGTTTACAGTATGTCAGAAAACCAAACATTTGCTTACAGTGAGGAACATATTCAAAAATTGTTAGAGGCACCACCTTTGTTCACGTCAACCACCCTAAGTGCGACAGCTAGGAATCAAAATGAAACGGACAAATTATTAAGGCTAAAGAAAAAACAAATTCGTACGGACCTACACGGCCATTTTCTACTCCAGCATTTGAGAGCGGGGACAATCCCAGGGGGACTACAAATCAAAAATGTCCCTGTAATCTTTACAGAGGACCCCATCTACAAAAAGGGCTATAGTTTTATAGAGACGAAATGTAGTCGCGATCTAATGGTCTTGACAGTGGAAACAGCCCAAAGAATCTCGTTGCAACAACTAGAGGAAATTAAATCCTTGGAATTGGAAATACAACAAAATCAACTAATCACGGATGCAAAGCTGTTGTTGGAAAAAGTAGAAAAGGAGATCTTGGAATTTAAGGATTTCACCATAAACCAAAAGGAAAATCAGTTTGAAAAAGACAGGAAAAATTTCAATTTGGACAAAGTATATCCATACCTCCAACCGGAGTTTTATTCACGACCTGACTCTAGGAAATATATAGTGGAATATCAAGGCCGATCTACCAATAAATTTATTTCATTCTCAGACACCTCGTCATCCTCTAGTGGCAGTGAGGGTGAAGGCAGGGGAAGAAATACAAATAAAAGAGGAGCATTCCAACAGCAACCTGGTCCAACTTCTTCGCCTTTTTTAGGGAGAGGCCAACAACGGTCTCGAGGACGCCCCCGGTACAATCAACCATGGGAAATATCCACCCGGAGGCAGAACTACAAAAATTGGTAACATCGCCCATTTTCAACCTGTCTAATAAAATCCTGACTCCCGCAGAAACCAGTATCTTTGAAAAAGGACTGACATTCGTACCTTCAAGACATACCAACTTTGTAAGACTGAAAACCGAGGCACTTGAATTTTGCAGGAAACTAAAATTAAAATCATTTTTTGCTCAAACTGTGTACAATCCACCAATTGAAGTCACAGGACTAAAGAATAAATCAAGCTTTTGCCCACCAGCCAACAAAGTGGCAAAAGAAATCCTTATCTTTGAGAAAACCATCTTATCAGCAATCACTCATATGGAAGAGCAAAGAAACTGGACCAAATTCAACATATCATTAGCGGAGAGAGCTGCCCTAGATGATTTGAAAAAGGATCTGTCAATTACTATAAAACAGGCAGACAAAGGCGGGTCAATCGTCATCTGGGACACAGCTAATTACATGACGGAAGTGATGAGTCAACTGAATAACTTCAGATGCTACAGAAAAAAATCCAAAAGATCCAACCTTCGAATTACAACAACAACTGGCGCTAATCCTTGACCAAGGATTAGAAGATGGAATAATAGGGAAAAAGGAACATGAATATTTAAAGTGCAAAAATCCAAGAATGCCTTTATTTTATGTCCTCCCGAAAATCCATAAAGATCCGGACACACCCCCTGGGAGACCCATAGTCTCTGGCTGTGGGTCTCTGCTGGAACCCATATCTAAATTCGTGGATTTCTTCCTGAAGCCATTCCTCCCTGAAGTTAAATCTTTCCTGAGAGATACCTCGGACTTCATCAACAAGCTCCCCACCATCTCGTTTGAATGCGATCAAGATTTCCTTGTCACCCTAGATGTGACATCGCTTTATACTCAAATACCTCAAAACGACGGACTTGAAGCCATCCGATTCTTTTTGGAACAACGAGAAAAACCAACGAGAGTCCCCACAGAATTTATAATTGGACTGGCCTCCTTTGCCTTGAAGAAAAATTATTTTAGCTTTAATGGTGAGTTCTTTTTCCAAATCAGTGGAGTAGCAATGGGCTGCCCATTTGCTCCAGAATTGGCAGTCCTATATATGGCACTCTATGAGGACAGATTTATATATCAAAATAATCCCTTCCATGAGAACATCACAAGTTGGAATCGATATATCGATGACGTTTTCCTGACCTGGAAGGGCAATGAGGAAGAACTTAAGAGATTTCACATTTGGCTCAACTCCAGAACAGAGGAGATAAAATTCAGCTTAAACTACTCCAAAATAAAAATGCCATTTCTGGATGTTGAAGTATATCCAACTGAAGAAGGCCTTGTGACTACACTGTTCAAGAAAAAAACTGACCGCAACAAAGCACTCCATTTCCGGAGCAACCACCCGAGGAATTTGAGAGAAAATTTACCCTTTGGGCAATATCTTCGGATCAAAAGGAACTGCTACTATAAAGATGAATTCATATTCCACGCAAACAATCTGACCGAACAGCTGAAGGCCAGAGGATACCCCAAGAAACTCCTGAAGAGGTCCATGAAGAGGGCCTGGTGGGTCCCCAGAGACACACTTCTGGAGAAAAAGAAAAAACCCACAGTAGAAAGGATAGTTTGCGTCTCTACGTTCTGCCCTAATTCCAATCAATTCAAGAAAATAATTCTACAGAACTGGCACTTGGTTCATAATGTGGACAAATCCCTAAAATCAAAACCTCTTTTTGCCTTCAAAAAAGATCAAAATGTTTCGAACCATTTAGTAAGAGCGGAAGTAAAGAAAACACTTCCAACTCTGAATTCGTTGCTGGGGCTACCGCCGATACGAGGCCACCACAAGTGCGGGTCATGTATATGTTGCTCAAGCACTGAAGAGGGTTCACTCTTTCAGCACAACCAAGTGTTTTGGAAACACGATAAATTCTCCAATTGTAAATCACGCTACGTGATTTATGGTATAAAATGCCCTTGTGGCAAACTATACATCGGGAAGACCAATCAGGAGGTGAGATGTCGCATTACGCAACACAAGTCCCGGATAAAAAATAATGTTGTTTCAGCCCCCCTGGTCACCCATTGGAAAAATAACAATCACAACTTGAGCGAGCTGAAGTGGACTGTAATTGCAAAAATTGAAAAAGACCCTAGAGGAGGAGACATTGATGCAAAATTATCACGGAGCGAAGCAATGCTTATCATTAAGTTTAATACAGCATTGGATGGCCTTTACGAACTGTCCGAATTATACAAATTATAGCCTTGTCCACACACAATCAACTATGCCTTTCCACACATGCCTGGCTAGGATAGTGGCCACGCATAGGAAACACAAAAGACTTCAAACCCCAGAAGTCCCCCGACCAGGAAATAGTGAAGTACGCAACGTAGGAAATGAGCCCCGCGAGCAGACACCGCCGGTCTCAGACGAGGGCGAGAGTAAGGACGCTGCCAACGGACACTGCGGGCAAGTCGCACCGACTCCCTCTCCCTTCCACCGTTTGACATGCGAAAACGTGCCGAGCCCCGACCAAATTCTAAACAAACGTTGTTTTGGTCCATTCCTTAGGAAAACAAAGTCCCCGCTGGACATAAGGACAAGGATTTGGAGAAATATAACACACCATTCAAAGTAAGAGGAGACTCATTATAGCTTACGATGCCCCTTCCAAACATGCGTCTCTGAACGGTACACTCACACTACCTTTTTCCACACAGAATCACCGCCCTGAAACAGCCACGCTGCATGTGAGTACATGGGCCTGAATAAATGGGATTGCTGATGTTAACCATTAATGAAGGGTTTGTGTTGTTGACACTGGGACTTTGACTTGTCGTTTCAGAGCCTACACTTACAGAATTGTGAGCATTAGAAAGAGGTAGGAAACAGCTGGGTGTGCTTTTTGGTGTTTTAGTGACAGAGGTGGCCCCTAGACTGACAAAGCCTGTTTTTCCATTTACAGCTACGTGGTCCTGATGAGAATTCCCTTGACAGACAGGGATTTCGAAACGCGTAGACCTACCTGTATATAGCTTTAGGAGTATTATTGTGACAATCGAAAATATCTGGAATTTAAAAATGTTCCCAATGCTATCCTGTGATTTAATGTTTGTAAATATTGTATAATAACTGATGTATAGCTTGTTTCCCTTTTTTCCCCTTTTTTTCTTGCGCAGCGTGTATGCCTGACTGTATGAATGAAGAAATATATTTTTTAGAGATGAGTGAGTGTTGATTGATGTAAGCAATGTACATAAAAAAATTTTTTAAAAAAAATTGTGAATCCTCGTTCAAAAAAATGTGATATGGTTTATTGAATTTGAAAAAATAAATGATTAACTCAGGACTGAAAAAGTAGTCCCACAACTTTCTGTTTAAATCAGGTAGTTTTTAGGTAAAAAAGCTTACCCGGAAGAAATTGGCAATACTGGTGTTTATGTTGGTTGTTCTCTTAAAAACAAGTCATACAACCCTTCATAGTCATGCACATTGCTGCCCCGCACCCAACCATCTAAAGCTTTACTAGCGTAGTCCAGAAAATCTACCCAGTTCTGTGTGGGAAGTTTGTGGCTATTCCTAAACCTCTGCCTATACCTCTCAGGGGTAAGACCGAACCTCTTAAGCAATGCGGCTTTCATGACAGAATAGTTAGTCTGGTCTTCCTTCTCTAGGTAAAGGAGGGTGTCCCTCACATCTGGAGGTAGGTACTTATACAAACCACCCCCCCAATAACTCTCTGGGACCCCATGGGCTCTTAAAGATACCTCATAGGCGGCTAACCACTTATCAATATTGTCCCCCACCTTAAAACTGGCCATCACATCTTTAGGCATAAAGACCCTGGACTCACGTGAAGCTTCCATAGGTACGGTGCCACCATTCTTGTTGCTGTTGGCCCCTACTTCTAGGGCCCGGATTTCCAGTTCCTTCAGGCTGAGCTCATGGGCAAGTTCTTTTTCCCGCATAGCCACTCGCTTGTTCTCGCGATCCTGCTCCATGGCCCACCTTTCTCTTTCCCGCTCTTTCTCCAGCTTGGCAAGCTCCAACTTGAGCTGTCTCTCCTCCCTCCTTTCCTCCAGGTCCTCTACGGACAGGCTCTTTACTGACACACTACTGCCTGCCCTGGAAGGTACCCTTGTACCTGGTAACAAATTACCATTTCCCGCCAAGTGCAGTACGTCAAGGTTTCCTGTGGCGTCATGCTCTGGTCCTTGCTCGTCCCCATCTCCTTCTGAGTGGGCTGTTACCCATGCTCTCAAAGCTTTCTGAAGCTCTGCCTTCTTGGCGCTTCGCTTGAAGGGCACCCCTTTCTCCTCGCAGAACTCTTTGAGTTGCTCCACTGGGTAAACTTCCAGATTGGCCAGCTCGAATTTCATGTTGCTAGGTGGGGCCTCAGACGTTTGTAGAGAAAACCAAATGGGACTTAGGCAAAAGGACTTTTAAAAAAAGAGCAGCCCGTCAGGGAGAATAAAAAAAAATAAAAAAATGCCAATTGGAGAGGGTAGACAAAAATTCCGTAGAGTCAGGTGTAGGGTTGCGGTGTACACTGCGTCGCTGCGTGGTGTTACAAAAGCACAAGTCCTATCCCACCGCTTGATCACCAATGTTAGAACCGGGGTCTCTAGTTGGCCAGGGTATGTACCCTAGTCCAAGTAGGGACCACCGCTTCCGACCTGGTAGCTTGGCGCAGAGCAGCAAAGGCGTAACTTCAGAGGCAATGTGTAAAGTATTTGTGCAACACACAACGGCGATGACACAGTAAAAAACACTCACAAGAGGAACACCACACCAGTTTGGTATAAGAATAAGAATTTCTTTATCTAAAAACTATGGATGATCTTGCCCCCAAGGTTGTCCCCCGGTCCACGGTGGTTCGGTATTCGGCCCCGTGGTTTACGGAGGCGCTCCGTGTGGCTCGTAGGCAGTGCAAGGTGGCCGAGAGGGCCTGGCGCCTGGTGTACGATGGGGAGGCTAAACTTGCCTACAAGGCGGTGTTGAAGACTTACCATCGGGACATTCTCGGTGCCAAGAGGGAGTATCTGGCTAGGAGGATAGAGGCATCTGCGAACTCCTGTAAGGAGATCTTTAATATTGTGAGGGAGTTTACGATCCCCAGCTCCCATCCGCCCCCACCAGCTTCGGCGGATGCCTGGGCATGCGATCTCGCTGGTTTCTTCACAAATAAGATCAAGGCCATTCAGGCCACCTTCGCGGAGGAACCGGACGGAGGTAGCGGTGTGAGGGTGGACTGTGGACTGCCGCAGATTTCGGCGGCAGTGCTGTCCGACTTCCCCACTGTTTCCAGCGAGGCCTCTCATACGCTGTTGGCCAACCTCAAATCTGGTTCGCCACTTGACCCCTGCCCTGCCAAATTTTTGGCCGGGATGGCGGCAGTGGTGAACCCTTTGGTCAACTTTATCCTTAATGCCTCCCTGAGGGAGGGACGGGTCCCCAGCTCTTGGAAAAGAGCGATGGTGATCCCCCTCCTAAAAAAAACGGGCCTTGACACCGAAGTTTTGGCGAACTACAGGCCAATCTCGCTGTTACCAGCACTGGCGAAGCTGACGGAAAAACATGCCCATGGGGTGCTTTCTAGTTTTTTGGAAGCCAATAATCTGCTCCATCCATCTCAATCGGGCTTCCGTCCTAATTTTAGTACGGAAACAGCCTTGATAGAGGTGACTGAGATCATCAGGGAGACTCTGGATGTCGGCGGAAGGGCCATGTTGGTCATGTTAGATCTTTCGGCGGCTTTCGACACCGTCCCCCATAAGGCGCTTCTAACCAGGCTTTATGACATCGGCCTGAGGGGGACGGTGCTCAGGTGGTTTACTTCTTTCCTGGAAGGCCGCCGCCAGACGGTCTGGGTTTCCCAGAGCTCCGCCGAGATGCCGCCATTGGGAGTAGGGGTTCCACAGGGTTCTGTGTTGAGCCCCACATTATTTAACATCTTTATGTCCCCTCTGGCGGCCTTGGTGGAGGCGTATGGGGCCCAGATCGTCTCCTATGCCGACGACACGCAACTCCTCTTCACATGCGGGAAAGATCAAGAGTTTGTGGGAGAGAGAATCCGGGACTGCCTGGCGCTGGTCTTCGACTGGTTCCAGCGGAACGGTCTGAGGGCCAACTCAGGCAAGTCCGAGATTTTATTTTTTGGTTGCGTTGCCGATCCGGAGTGGCAGCATTGGTGGCCGTCCGACATGAGTCCTCCCGCACAGTCCTCCGTGGTGGCCAAAAATTTGGGCGTCAAGCTAGACAATCAGCTGTCGCTCCGAACTCACATTCTTGGCCTGGCCGGCACTTGCTACGGACTACTGAAAATGCTCCGCAAATTTTTGCCTTTGTTATCTGAGGAGCACAGGAGGATTACTGTGCAGGCTCTGGTCGGTTCGAGGCTAGATTATGCCAACGCTCTTTTTCTCGGCCTTCCTGACTATCTGGTCCAGCGCCTGCAGGTGGTGCAGAACTCTGCTGCCCGGGCGATCTTTGGCTTAGGGAGACGAGCTCGAGCTTCCGGCCTGCTCCAGACGCTTCATTGGCTCCCCATCAGGAAGAGGATCCAGTTTAAATCCTTGATCCTGATGCATAAAGCTCTGCATGGATCAGGAGCGGGCTATCTGCAGCAGAGACTAACTTTCTATCGTCCAGCTCGTTCCCTCCGTTCGGAAGCTCTTTGTAAAGCGGTGGTTCCACGGGTGAGGAAGGCCCGTGCGGGAGGGCGGTCTTTTGGCTGCAGAGCCCCCCAGCTTTGGAATCTGCTTCCATTTTCTCTTCGGAGTACTGCCAATCTGCTCCAGTTTAGGAGGGGCCTGAAGACCTGGCTTTTTAACTCCTAGTCTGTTTTTAACTTCCCACTGTTTATGCATTGTTTTGTTGTCTGTTTTTTAGCTGTGTTGTGTTATTTCCTATGAGTTGAGGGTGGAAAGCGTCGGGACACTCCTTGTGAGTAGCTGTACGCTATACAAAAACTGAATAACATAACATAACATAACATAACTATGCGAGAACCAAAAGCAGGTAAATCCAGCTCCAGGCAAGATCAATAATAAAAAGGATTCCAATTTCCAAGCAAGATCAATAATCAATAAAAATGAATCCAGTTCCCAGGCCTGATCAATAATAAAAAGGATTCCAGTTTCCAAGCAAGATCAATAATCAATAAGAATGAATCCAGTTCCCAGGCCTGATCAAATCACTAAAAGCTCATGTGTGCCAAGGGCTCCTGCTGGTAATGTCTTTCTCACAGTGTCCTTGGATGGCAAAAGTTCACTTGAGGTAGGTTCTTATGGTCAAAATTCACTGGGGGAAGGTTCTTAGGCCAAAGTTCCCTTGTAGCGTAATAAGTGTGCCTCTCATAGAAATGATGCTCCCAGCATAGGAAGTGCGGCTGCCCAGGAGCTGCTGGTAAGGCTAAAAAAATGCCCCAGTGCCAATTACCAAGTAATTATGCCCCTGTAGGCCGGTCAGTGAAGGACGGTTCCCAGCCAAGCACAAAGCTGACACTCCAAGTACCCGGCCAACCCGCACCCCGCCCCCTCGCAGCAGCCTGGTTGCACTGAGGCGTTACCTGGGGTGGTGGTTGCGGGTGCGAGGCTCCTCTCCCCCTGGGGCCTCGGACTCAGCAGGTGCTGCACGGGTGAGGGTCACGGCCACACAGCGCTCCTTTAGCACAGCGCTTAACAGTGCCTCCAAGTCTGGGGCAACAACGGAGCCTCCTGCCACACAGCGCTTCGCTTCTCAGCGCTACACAGCGCGCTCCGGTCCCAGTGGCGGTGACCTCAGGGCCAGTTTCAGTCGGCTTGCACCAGAAGCAGAGGCAATCACAGAGCTCTCGGGAGGATCACGGGGCATGCAGTGATGAGGGCAGGCACAGCGTTGCAGGGCAAATCTTGAGAGTGTTGTTGCTTTTCCAAAGGGCAGTCTTTAAAACGCTGTGGTCCAAGGACAGGTAGTTTCCTTTAGCTTAAAAAGGGTGCAGTCCCAAAAAGGCAATCTTTAAAAGGTTGAAGACTCTTTAAAATGTTGTTCAAAGAAAAGCAGTTCCTTTGGGATGTTGTGGAGACACTCTGGTGGTGATGTTGCAGTCTCCCATGCAGGGCAGGATCAGCAGACAGTAGGGCAGCTCAGCAGGTTGTGGGGCAGCAGTTCCTTGGAGCAGTCAGCCTCCTTCCCAGTGGCAATCCTCTTGCGCAGCAGTCCTTACTCCAGCAGGGATTCTTCCAGGTCCAGCAGTGTAACAAGAATGCGAGGCCAGGACCCTCCCTTATATATCTTTTTAGTCTAGGGGCTAGAAAGTGGTGGAAGTCTCTGGAAGGGTCTGGGGGGCAGGGACTTCTGGAAGAGTCCTGGGAGTTCTGGTATGTTCCCTGCCTTCCCTGACCTAGCTGTCACAGTGACGAGAGACAGGCCGTTAAGGCTACAGTGGGCAGCCCATCACAGCTCATCCCAGGGAAGAAGGTGTGAATCACCACTCCCACCTCCCAACCCAGGCAGGCTATCAGTATGCACAGGGGAGGGCGGAGTCTGCAGCCTAATCTAAGTGTAGGCAGGAAAAGGTCCCCTTTATAAAAGTGGGATCCCTAGCGAAGGAATGCCCAAACCCTATATATCATTGGAAAGGGTTCCCCGCACCGAGTCCAACAAGACCAAACACGATAGACTTATTAGGCCCCTGTCAGAAGTTAGTCCATAAGGGGAGGTTTCCAATATTAGCCTATGGAGGATTAGCCTTACTGCAGTAGCAGTGACTTGTGGCAGATATGCCAGCCTCACGAGGTTTTAGGGAAGAGCACCTGCACCTCAGCACTGTTTAGCAGTGGTGAGGCGCCCAGAGTCCTAAGTCCAACAAAATATAGGATAAAAATGGGAGGCAAAAAGGGCAAAAATGTAGGGGAGACCACCCTAAGGCTGACAGGTCTAACACACCCAAAAACAGAAAAAAAAAAAAAAAAAAAATTTTGCAACTCAATCCAATGCCATCCATGCCCTAAATGATGTTTGAAATAAATTCAACACACACCAAAGGAACAGTTGCTTCATCATGCACCCACCCATGACTACCTGTGGGCCGACTGGCTACCCACAACAATAAAAAAAAAGAACGATAAGTACCAAAATTGTAGTTGCAGCAACTGCAATGTCCCAATCAAACACACAACAACACCAACTTACTTGTAAAATATCAAATTCAAAAGTCCTCAATTTAATTTTATGATACAGAGTGATCTTTCCAGCTCAAAATCCAAAGGCAGAATGAACAGGAGATGGACAAAGCACTGGGAGGAGCCTGCTGGACAGGAACAGGACGATGGAGACTCTGTGGCACTTCTTCCCTCTCCCCCAAAAATATTTTTTTTAAAAGGACTCCTTGCACAAAAAAGGACAGCCAAATGTCAATCTGAGGAGTTTCATCCAAATCATCATTTACAGAAGGTTTTATGCTGCTAGAGATATTATTCTTCTACAGATTGAAAATTTTGCGTGTTCGAGATCGCGAGCTTCACTACACTTCCGCCGGATGTCGATGGCGCGTCCAAATGACGTGTTCACGTTCTCACGCTCTTTCTCGCGGTGGAGAGTGACGTGTTCACGATCTCACGCTCTCTCTCGCGGTGGAGAATGACGTGTTCGCGATCTCAGACTCTTGCAGTGTCTGATGGTGAGGCGAATGATGTGATCGTGATAGCGCGACCGGCTACCGACATCTTGTGGAGCATGAGAACGGATCAGAAAACTCGTCGGCAAACGCAGGGATCCCGGTAAGGCGAGCGGGCGCGTGATAACACATTTCCAAAGCGCTAACATGAAAAAAATCTCCTTTACGCCACGGATTGCAGAAATGTCGACATTTCCGCATTCTCCGGAGAACGCGAAAATGTCAAAATTTCGCAAATTCCGCGTACGGAACGGAATTTGACATCCACCCTTACTGCCAAGGTTTCAGGCCTTGGGCTTGGAGCTTGCAACGACATGTGGTGGGCCCTCTTTTAGCACCCGCCGTTGTCGGCAGGTGAGCACTGAGACCTAGATGTGAGGGGTGGCCAAGACGTGTTCGGGGACCAGCGACCTGGGGAACAGCAGGCGCACAGGATCGCAGGCAACACCGTTCACTGCAACGGCGTTGGCCTCCTGGCAGGGTGAAAGGACGTTGGGCATTCTGGAAGAGAACAATGCCCAGAGCTATGTGCTTTTTATTCACACCCCTACGCTGGCCTGGCATACGCCGGGCCAGCCCACTCAGCTCACGCTTACAGGGGGGGACGTAACAAGCTACATTTCGGCAATCTTCCCCACTGGCTGGGGTGACATGGTTGTGTCCACTGTCCACTCCGTACACTAGCGGTGTCTGTCGACATGGATATGTGTGTTGTCTGCATACTGTAGTCTGGCCATCACATCCACGCCACACGTGGCATTGTGTACATTCTCATTCATGGGTCACTTGCCTCCTACGCACAGGCCTGGTTCCCACCTCTCCCCACAATCTGCTATTGTGTGGCTGAGCTGCCGTGCTGTTGATGGCTTATGTACATGGCTGGCCCTGGTTCCCACAGTAAGTTGTGGTGTCGTGTCTGGTGGGTGGGCATGTTTGTTGGCATCTTGTATGTGAGTTTGTAACATGTGCATTCCCAGTGTTGTGAGTTGCACAATTGTGGAGTTGAGGTGTGTGGTCTGTTCTTTTGGTACTTGCCAATGAGCAGTGCATTTCCATGGGTGCCATCCTGGTAGTGCTGGTTGATGATGGACTGTCGGTAGATGTAGGAATCATGCACACTGCCTGGGTAGTTGGCAGATTCCCCGGTGGTCCCCTGTTGCCTGCATATTGATGGAATGCATGTGCTTTCTGTTGCAGTAATTGTGTGCAGTGTTGCCAGGGGGCACAAGAAGGACATGTGTGCAGTCAATTGCCCCTTAACACATGCGGGAAGCCAGCTATGGCGTAGACGCCTTGCTTGGTCTCCAGCTGTTCCTGTGCAGTGTTGGGGAAGTATAAGTAGTGGGGTACCAAGTTGATGATGGCACCCAAGACAGTTGTGGGGAAATTGGATAGGGCTGGCTGTGAGACTCCTCTGACTCTGGCGGTTGTTGTTTGGAAGGTAACAGAGGCCAACAAGTGCAGCACGGCCAGCAGCTTTGTCTGAGGTGGGATGTTGGTTGTCCGCTGTGTTGGTACCATCAGCCCGTGGGCATGGTGTTCAGGATGCATATGGATGGTTGTCCTTTTGAGCCCGTAGTGGGCAATGACATTCTCTGGTGTTGGGTCTGTGAGGTTGGTGCGTTTTCTGAAGGTCCACTGTCTTTGTCTGTGCTGCCTCTTTGGTGGTCCGGGTTGGGGGCAGGAGGGGTCCACAGGATGGGTGGGGTCCTGGGGTGGTGGCAATGGATTTTGTGGCCCTCTTGGGGCTCTGAGCTGCATGATCAGTGGCTCCATGGCATCTGTTGATCTTCAGGTGTGGCTCTTGCCTGGGCTCTCTTTTCTGGTGCAGGTTGTCGTCCGACTTTACAACACATCAGAGCAGGTGTTAATTTTCTCCTGGTAACGCGCCTTATTGCCTGCTTTGGGTTCTTATTGCTAATCTGGCTGGTCGTTGTGGATTTTGCGGAGTGGTGTTATCGCGGCTTTTGCATGGGAACGCCCACCCTGCATCTCATTAGCGATAGTTGCCGGGGTCGTCTGTGGAAATGTTTTTTGTGGCTGCTATCACAGGTAAACTGGTGCTATGGGCTGTTAGCACCAGCTTGTGAATGGGGCAATACATTTATCATGACTTTGGCTGCGTTAAAGTGCCATTCACTCGGCGATACATCCTTGAGAATATGCCCCTGGATCTTTATACTTTGGAGTCATGTGGTTTACTCTGGTGTATTACTTTGGTGTAGTTCTCTTGGCGTATATGGATTTTTCACACATATGGGATTCTTCTAATTTTTTAAGCATATCGTTGTATATAGATATAGGCAACAGATGTACATTATTATTGATATTATTATTATTATTATTTTGTGGGTTTTCTTCCTTGCACGATTGTCCTGACGAGGCCCAATTGAATCGGCCAAAACACGTTGACTTCACTGAATAGAGGAGTCTAATCGTATATTAGCACTTTTTAAGAAATTCAATTCACACACTTTGGATTGACTCAGACGGTGAACCGTTTACCTCATGTGTATAGTGGACTACCTCATAGTTGGATTGCTTATAAATATGTAGCAACCACTTGGTTCATAGTATTTGTAGGAAGGAATGAATAACTAAATGTATAAAGGTGTCTGTCTTTTTTTATGTTTGTGTAAATGGTCAAATTTTCCCCTTGTTTTGTTTGATGTATCTCATTTGCTGATAAAAAAAGAGAACAATTAAAAGAATTTATTAATATTTTCAATTGGAACTGGAGGTGGTATCTGAAAAAGTGCAAGCAAGTTAATATGAAGGGACTATGTACCGAAGAGTAGGATTTAATTTGTATGTGTCCTACTGAAAATTGTGTTGTATCGATTCCTCTGCATCACTCCCTTTGCGTGTAGTTAGCACCTGAGAATCTCAACTGCAACTCGCTCAGAATTCCTGGAGGCGGTCTGATGCAGGTGAAGCAGTCTAGCAGAAATGCTAGACTGCTTCCCCTGCCTTGGCCATCTCCTCCTCATCTCTTCCTGCTTTGGCCTCGCCACGTGCCCCAAGCAGGGGCACACGGCTGAAGCTGGGTTAGTTATGCACAACTGGAGGCCAATATTGAAATTTATGATGTGTCCCCAAAACATTTGGTTTATGCCAGTGTTCAAGACAGGGCAGTCACCCTTACCTTGTACTTACCATTGAATCCCTGGCACACTCATAGATCCCATCCAACTATCAAGGAGTTTCCATATGGAGCAGAGGAGCACAGAATAAGTATCTTTGCTGATGGTATTCTGCGTACCGCGTCTGAGCCTTAGACCGCCTTGTCAGAAATTGTGGAGGACTTGGGAGATTTCTAGAAGGTATTGGGCTTTCAAATGAACAAAGGTACATCAGAGAAAGGAACATTTCCATCCTAAAAGACATGGAGATGCAGTTGAAGGCCCTTTGCTCAATTAGATGGGCTAAACCCTCGATTAAGTATTTGGAGGTGAATATCACAAGATCAGTGGATCAATGGACTAACCTGAATTGGCTTCGACTAAAATATCTAACCTAGAGAAATGGAAGGGTCAATACATTTCCTGGTTAGGGAGCACCATTGTGGTGAAATTGAATGGCCTGTCCAATCTACACTACTTATTTCAAACTCTCCTTGAGCTATTCATGCTGGATGAACTAAAGGCTCTGCAAAGTCAGGTCATTCTATTTGTGAGGGGAGTTCAAACGGGCAAGACTAAATAAAAAACTACTGATGGCACCATTAAGCTAGGGGGTTGGGCCTGTCCGAGTATCATCCATTATTATAAGGCTGCACAACTAAGGGGGATATTCTCAAGAATGTGTGATAATTATCACAAAATTAACTTAACACAACTCTTCACATCGCAGTGTATCGCGGGAAAATAATGCTGTGTTAACGTTGTATTCTCAACACGGCGGTAGCAAGGGATAGTCTCACAATAACGTGTGAAATGACCATGTTAAAATCAACTCGATGCTGCAAAAATGCGAAACACGAACGCGAAAAAAGCGGCGATATCCCAAACTGCAATACAAAAATTAGCGATAACCAGCGACAGGCCTGCAATTCCCACGTGTCCTGTGGGAAAATGCACCATAAAAGCAGAGAAAAAAACGGTGAGATGACATTGTACGAGTACAGACTAACAAACAGATACTGTTCGTGAGTGGCGCACTGTTCACATGCCTCTGATGGGTGCAATTGTTTGTCAGCAATCCAGTTGTATTATACACAGTATACTTTACAATAAACAAAAAACCTTTTTTCCAAGTTCATCAAACAGTACATAATATCCACAAAAGTGAAAACAAAAGTTCAGTTCTTTGCAGACATCATGTTTTAATGACAATATTCTTGCTTGTCTTTTTCTTTCTTTTTTTCTTCTCTGCACATTACATCATGTACATATGTTTGGTACAGCATCATATTCAGTCAATCCCAATGCATTTTGGTATAAAAATACCTTCATCAGGGGATACTGCAATCGAAATAAACAGGGTAAATGTTATCCCAACCTGAAATCTGGGAAGTTACAGACCAACCTCTTGTACATGCCACTTTTGTGTGGTTTTGTCAAAATGAGACCCAATGTGCAATAGTGGTAAAGTCCCAATACTCCTTACGTGCACCCTTAGTGATGTGCTGGCGCATGCAAACCTGCCCAGTGTCCTGTAGACAATCTCATGCCAATCAATATCAATCCTGTTCATACCTGAACTGTTTAAGTAGAGTGAATGCCGTGATGCTCAAAAGTGATTGAATTCCTGTCTGAAAAAACCCGGAACGTTAAGAGCTAGTCCTAATGCCAACCAGAACAAACTTATACTGTACGCTATCCGTGCTCCACGTGGTCCGCCTACCTGTAAGCAGCGGTTCGAGTCCAATGACTCCGAATGTCTGAAACGCCCAACTTCGTCACGCTTGCTCTTCGCTATCGGTTCTCAGTGCTGTAACCAATTGAACACCATTTACAACCTCCTCTGCGCCGTATGTATTACGTTTCAAAACTCTGTGCTCAAGCGTAATGACCCTCGCTCACCTGACTGCTTAAACTTCACGTGCTGTAACCGGCCTCACTGCGTCTCTCGTTTACTGTGCCCTGCTTCCTGCTCGCTAGATGTGCTTCACGCTAAACACAGAAAACGGACACTTGACCTAATCTGATGGCGGGCGCCATTTTCAAATGGGGTATTGTGTGTGATGCGATAGATAATGTTCTTATGCAAGAACTAAAGTGATGCTACCATAATTCTGTCTAACGAAAGGAAAAGAGTTGCTGAGGACAAGTCTGACTGGCCCACATCAAATTAGTGCTTATTTTGACAAAGTCACACTGCATGTTCAATTACGAAATCTTTTGGGTACAAATTACATCACCTTAAAACAAGGCTGGTTCTGATGAAATTTATAAAAAACACATTAATTCAATTTTGTCATTAAGACCACATAGCTCGAGCGTATTCAAATTACGGATCCAGTACGTTTCTCTTTGAGACAATTGGCGATCTGCATCAACATGTAACTTTTCATCAATACTTTCCAATATAGTAAAACGCAATTGTGGTATGGTATGTTGTCTCTCTTTCCAATGCATGGCTAAATTAGACTTGGGGTTACAAGTTCTGATCATGCTTTTGTGTTCCGTAATACGGACTTTTACCTTTCTTGAGGTTTTCCCCACGTATATTAACCCGCAGGGACATTTGATGGCATACACTACCATGCTAGTGTTGCAGTCCGATGTATGTCTCAGTCGAATTTGTTTACCCGTGTGCGGGTGTGGAAAAATGTTTCCTGTGATAACATTGCCACAGTGACTGCAGTTGTGGCATTTCACCATCCCTCTGCTTTGAACTGTACCCTTCACGTGTGTTGTTGTTTTAGTATTTCTTTTAGGTTTTTTGATCTGGTATGGGCAAATAGAGGTTTGCCTGTAAATACTGTTTTGAAATCAGATTCTTGTTCGATAACTTCGCATCTGTTTAGATCACTTGTCTTAATTGCCCTACTTGCTGTTGAATATTTGATGACAAACACTTCCCTTTTTAGTGGTTCTTTTGTGGTTTTTACCAGTAATTCTTGTCTATTCTTGAGACTGGCTTTATGTTTGGCTTTGCTAAGTACCTCCTCTGGATACCCTCTATCTCTGTATGCCTGTGCCATTGTCTCCATCTCTTGTAAACCTTGTGACTCTTGAGAACAGATTCTGCGAGCCCGCAGAAACTGAGAAAATGGTAGATGATTCTTCAATGACGTGGTGTGGAAACTGCTGTAGTGTAAAGCACTATTACGGTCAGTTTCTTTCTTGTACACTCTGATATGTAATTCCTGACCCCGTTTTTCTATGAAGATGTCCAGATAGTTCATGACTCTGGCATGAATGATATAGGTTATCTTTATTTGATCATGACGCTCATTTAACTCAGTCAACAGGTTCACTAGATCATCATGAGGACCATTCCACACAATGAGAATGTCGTCAATATATCTGACGTAGAGTTTCAGATGTTGCATCCATTCTTGGTTTTTCAGAATGTTTGCCTCCTCGTACTTAGCCATAAAAATATTGGCAAAAATTGGCAAAAGTCGGGGCCCCAGTAAAACCCATGCTGGTTCCTGTCCTTTGTAAGTAAAAAGTGTCCTGCCACTTGAAGTATCCGTGATAAAGGCAAAAATGTAGTAACTCTAGGAGAAACACATTGGTACCTTCTTCATAGTCATGCTTTAACAACATCCACTCCACTGCCTCTATTCCCTCCCTCCTGATGGGGAATGGAGGTATACAAGGCTGCTATGTCTATGGTGCACAACCAAATTTGTTCGTCTGGATGAATTGTGACATCATTGATTCTTTTTAAACAGTCTGTCGTGTCTTGAATGTACGTGCTCCATTGCTGCACAAGTGGCTGCAAAAAGTAATCCAAACATTTTCCTAATGGTTCATGCAGTGACCCACACCCCGCCACAATTGGCCTGAATGGTGGGTCCACTGGGTTCTTGTGCATCTTGGGCACCATGTATATGTGTGGTCTTTTAGCGTGTTGTACTGTAAAACATTTACTGGTTTGGTCATCTATCCAACCCATCTCTTTGGCTTTGTCAAGTAAGATCTTCAAAGTGTTTTGGAACCGGACCGTTGGATCCGCGTCCAATTTGATATATGTGTCCTCATTGGTTACATGCTGAGGAACCTTAGCCTGGTAATAAGAATTGTTTAGAACCACCAGGGCTCCCCCTTTGTCTGCAGGTACTATTCTGAGGGTGTCGTTCTCAGCTAGTTTGTTCAATGTGATTCTTTCTTGTCTGGTTAGGTTATTCCTGCTCTTGCGGGTAGTCGAGATTCTGTCTAAATCTTTTTTAACTAAAGTCTCAAATAGATCTAATGTCTTGTGAGAAAACGGAGCTATAAATGTGCTCTTGGGTCTAAACGCGTGTTGCGTATCCTGTACAGTTTGTGGAACCGTGGGGTCTTGTGTGATTGTATGAAAAAACCATCTCAAACGAAGTTTTCTCATGAACTTAAATAATGAAACCTCTAATTCCAATTTATTTGTGGAGTAAGTAGGTACAAAAGACATCCCCTTGTTCAACACCCTTAGTTCTTGTGCACTTAATTGGTAATCTGAGATGTTCATCACAAGTTCCTCCTGTTTCTTTGCTTTTTTTGAGCTTTTGCCCCTCCTTGTCCGTTTTGTTTTGCCTGTGATTGTTGTTCCATGGGGGGGGGGTTGGATGTTCTGCCCCCCTCTAAAAAAGCTTCCCTAGGAGTGGTGTTGGTATCCCCATGTGCTGCTACCTCCATGCTCGTGCTTGGGGTGACTGCGAGTGGTGTTCTTGTGGGTAGGGTGTCTTGTTCTGTTGCTACACTCTCCTCTGATGTGGATGCTTGTGGTTTCTGATACGCTCTTCTCTGTGCGTATTGATCTGCCCATGAGTAGACTTCGTCTAGCTTATAATCTATTGTGTCGCGTTTAAATTTGCGCAACTTTCGTTCTTGTACTTCCCTGGTATGTTCTGCCAATTGATCATTAATGTTCTTAAGTGTAGTGGCTAGTTCTTCTTCTGATAACAGAGTTGCTAATCCTTGAATTTGACCTTCCAATTCCTTAAGGATATTGGAAAGTACTTCCACTATCAACAGTATTAAGTCTAAAGAACACTTGTTCAATATGGCGTACCATTTTAACATGAATGGTTTATTGAACTTGAATAACAAGGGTCTAAGCGATATGCGTAACCCGCGTGGAATACGCTTGACTTTGTGGTATTGTATTAACATGGTGGCATGACGCCTTTGGTTTATTTCTTTTCTTAATGTGTACTGGAGTTGTTTAATCACCTGGGAGGTTGATCCAGGTCTCCCATGAAAGTCCCTAACATCTTTGATTAGTGCATATATGCTTTCTGCTTCCTCTGTGGAATATGCCTTAACTTCTGCCTGATTCGCTGTTAAGTGAGAAATTTCATCAAAATCCATGATGAGTTGGTGCTGGGTGTCGAAAAGTGGGCCACTGGGGTATAAATCTATGAAAAAAACTCAACCCCCTGCACACCAATTTTAAACTAATTTTGAATAACTTTGTGTGTACTCTTCGTACAAACAGCGGTGCTGGCCACTCTAACTGACTGGCTCCGGTCAGTGGCAAAACTAGACTAACAAACAGATACTGTTCGTGAGTGGCGCACTGTTCACATGCCCCTGATGGGTGCAATTGTTTCTCAGCAATCCAGTTGTATTATACACAGTATACTTTACAATAAACAAAAAACCTTTTTTCCAAATTCAAAGTTCATCAAACAGTACATAATATCCACAAAAGTGAAAACAAAAGTTCAGTTCTTTGCAGACATCATGTTTTAATGACAATAGTCTTGCTTGTCTTTTTCTTTCTTTTTTTCTTCTCTGCACATTACATCATGTACATATGTTTGTTACAGCATCATATTCAGTCAATCCCAATGCATTTCGGTATAAAAATACCTTCATCAGGGGATACTGCAATCGAAATAAACAGGGTTACGCATATCGCTTAGACCCTTGTTATTCAAGTTCAATAAACCATTCATGTTAAAATGGTACGCCATATTGAACAAGTGTTCTTTAGACTTAATACTGTTGATAGTGGAAGAACTTTCCAATATCCTTAAGGAATTGGAAGGTGAAATTCAAGAGCTCAACACAGAATTAGCAACACGGTTATCAGAAGAAGAACTAGCCACTACACTTAGGAACATTAATCATCAATTGGCAGAACATACCAGGGAAGTACAAGAACGAAAGTTGCGCAAATTTAAACGCGACACAATAGATTATAAGCTAGACGAAGTCTACTCATGGGCAGATCAATACGCACAGAGAAGAGCGTATCAGAAACCACAAGCATCCACATCAGAGGAGAGTGTAGCAACAGAACAAGACACCCTACCCACAAGAACACCACTCGCAGTCACCCCAAGCACGAGCATGGAGGTAGCAGCACATGGGGATACCAACACCACTCCTAGGGAAGCTTTTTTAGAGGGGGGCAGAACATCCAACCACCCCCCCATGGAACAACAATCACAGGCCAAACAAAACGGACAAGGAGGGGCAAAAGCTCAAAAAAAGCAAAGAAACAGGAGGAACTTGTGATGAACATCTCAGATTACCAATTAAGTGCACAAGAACTAAGGGTGTTGAACAAGGGGATGTCTTTTGTACCTACTTACTCCACAAATAAATTGGAAATAGAGGTTTCATTATTTAAGTTTATGAGAAAACTTCGTTTGAGATGGTTTTTTCATACAATCACACAAGACCCCATGGTTCCACAAACTGTACAGGATACGCAACACGCGTTTAGACCCAAGAGCACATTTATAGCTCAGTTTTCTCACAAGACATTAGATCTATTTGAGACTTTAGTTAAAAAAGATTTAGACAGAATCTTGACTACCCGCAAGAGCAGGAATAACCTAACCAGACAAGAAAGAATCACATTGAACAAACAAGCTGAGAACGACACCCTCAGAATAGTACCTGCAGACAAAGGGGGAGCCCTGGTGGTTCTAAACAATTCTTATTACCAGGCTAAGGTTCATCAGCATGTAACCAATGAGGACACATATATCAAATTGGACGCGGATCCAACGGTCCGGTTCCAAAACACTTTGAAGATCTTACTTGACAAAGCCAAAGAGATGGGTTGGATAGATGACCAAACCAGTAAATTTTTGACAGTACAACACGCTAAAAGACCACACATATACATGGTGCCCAAGATGCACAAGAACCCAGTGGACCCAACATTCAGGCCAATTGTGGCGGGGTGTGGGTCACTGCATGAACCATTAGGAAAATGTTTGGATTACTTTTTGCAACCACTAGTGCAGCAATGGAGCACGTACATTCAAGACACGACAGACTGTTTAAAAAGAATCAATGATGTCACAATTCATCCAGACGAACAAATTTGGTTGTGCACCATAGACATAGCAGCCTTGTATACCTCCATTCCCCATCAGGAGGGAATAGAGGCAGTGGAGTGGATGTTGTTAAAGCATGACTATGAAGAAGGTACCAATGTGTTTCTCCTAGAGTTACTACATTTTTGCCTTTATCACGGATACTTCAAGTGGCAGGACACTTTTTTACTTACAAAGGACAGGAACCAGCATGGGTTTTACTGGGGCCCCGACTTTTGCCAATATTTTTATGGCTAAGTACGAGGAGGCAAACATTCTGAAAAACCAAGAATGGATGCAACATCTGAAACTCTACGTCAGATATATTGACGACATTCTCATTGTGTGGAATGGTCCTCATGATGATCTAGTGAACCTGTTGACTGAGTTAAATGAGCGTCTTGATCAAATAAAGATAGTCTATTCCATTCATGCCAGAGTCATGAACTATCTGGACATCCTCATAGAAAAACGGGGTCAGGAATTACATACCAGAGTGTACAAGAAAGAAACTGACCGTAATAGTGCTTTACACTACAGCAGTTTCCACACCACGTCATTGAAGAATCATCTACCGTTTTCTCAGTTTCTGCGGGCTCGCAGAATCTGTTCTCAAGAGTCACAAGGTTTACAAGAGATGGAGACAATGGCACAGGCATACAGAGATAGAGGGTATCCAGAGGAGGTACTTAGCAAAGCCAAACATAAAGCCAGTTTCAAGAATAGACAAGAATTACTGGTAAAAACCACAAAAGAACCACTAAAAAGGGAAGTGTTTGTCATCAAATATTCAACAGCAAGTAGGGCAATTAAGACAAGTGATCTAAACAGATGGGAAGTTATCGAACAAGAATCTGATTTCAAAACAGTATTTACAGGCAAACCTCTATTTGCCCATACCAGATCAAAAAACCTAAAAGAAATACTAAAACAACAACACAACGTGAAGGGTACAGTTAAAAGCAGAGGGATGGTGAAATGCCACAACTGCAGTCACTGTGGCAATGTTATCACAGGAAACATTTTTCCACACCCGCACACGGGTAAACAAATTCGACTGAGACATACATCGGACTGCAACACTAGCATGGTAGTGTATGCCATCAAATGTCCCTGCGGGTTAATATACGTGGGGAAAACCTCAAGAAAGGTAAAAGTCCGTATTAGGGAACACAAAAGCATGATCAGAACTTGTAACCCCAAGTCTAATTTAGCCATGCATTGGAAAGAGAGACAACATACCATACCACAATTGCGTTTTACTATATTGGAAAGTATTGATGAAAAGTTACATGTTGATGCAGATCGCCAATTGTCTCAAAGAGAAACGTACTGGATCCAAATTTGAATACGCTCGAGCCATGTGGTCTTAATGACAAAATTGAATTAACGTGTTTTTTATAAATTTCATCAGAACCAGCCTTGTTTTAAGGTGATGTAATTTGTACCCAAAAGATTTTGTAATTGAACATGCAGTGTGACTTTGTCAAAATAAGCACTAATTTGATGTGGGCCAGTCAGACTTGTCCTCAGCAACTCATTTCCTTTCGTTAGACAGAATTATGGTAGCAACACTTTAGTTCTTGCATAAGAACATTATCTATCGCATCACACACAATACCCCATTTCAAAATGGCGCCCGCCATCAGATTAGGTCGAGTGTCTGTTTTCTGTGTTTAGCATGAAGCACATCTAGCGAGCAGGAAGCAGGGCACAGTAAACGAAAGACGGAGTGAGGCCGGTTACAGCACGTGAAGTTTAAGCAGTCAGGTGAGCGAGGGTCGTTACGCTTGAGCACCGAGTTTTGAAACGTAATACATACGGCGCAGAGGAGGTTGTAAATGGTGTTCAATTGGTTACAGCACTGAGAACCGATAGCGAAGAGCAAGCGTGACGAAGTTGGGCGTTTCAGACATTTGGACTGGAGTCATTGGACTCGAACAGCTGCTTACAGGTAGGCGGACCACGTGGAGCACGGATAGCGTACAGTATAAGTTTGTTCTGGTTGGCATTAGGACTAGCTCTTAACGTTCCGTTTTTTTTCGGACAGGAATTCAATCACTTTTGAGCATCACGGCATTCACTCTACTTAAACAGTTCAGGTATGAACAGGATTGATATTGATTGGCATGAGATTGTCTACAGGACACTGGGCAGGTTTGCATGCGCCAGCACATCACTAAGGGTGCACGTAAGGAGTATAGGGACTTTAACACTATTGCACATTGGGTCTCATTTTGACAAAACCACACAAAAGTGGCATGTACAAGAGGTTGGTCTGTAACTTCTCAGATTTCAGGTTGGGATAACATTTACCCTGTTTATTTCGATTGCAGTATCCCCTGATGAAGGTATTTTTATACCGAAATGCATTGGGATTGACTGAATATGATGCTGTAACAAACATATGTACATGATGTAATGTGCAGAGAAGAAAAAAAGAAAGAAAAAGACAAGCAAGAATATTGTCATTAAAACATGATGTCTGCAAAGAACTGAACTTTTGTTTTCACTTTTGTGGATATTATGTACTGTTTGATGAACTTTGAATTTGGAAAAAAGGTTTTTTGTTTATTGTAAAGTATACTGTGTATAATACAACTGGATTGCTGACAAACAATTGCACCCATCAGGGGCATGTGAACAGTGCGCCACTCACAAACAGTATCTGTTTGTTAGTCTAGTTTTGCCACTGACCGGAGCTAGTCAGTTAGAGTGGCCAGCACCGCTGTTTGTACGAAGAGTACACACAAAGTTATTCAAAATTAGATTAAAATTGGTGTGCAGGGGGTTGAGTTTTTTTCATAGATTGTACGAGTACAACCACACATCCCTGATGTAGAACAAATGTCCATTGTCCCTCATCAAATAGGCATCTCCTCACAAACAGTCACAATGTACGATCGCCATGCAGTCTGAATGTAAACTGCACCATTGCGTAAACATACATGGAACACACTGTAAAACAGCATCTCCCATTCACATTGCAGAGGGACAATCAACACCTCCTGCAAACAGATGTGACATGTCTATGATCAATCAAGAATAAAAGCATGGTCGAGAACAGGGGCAGTGACTCCCCCTTACCTACATGTTGCTCATGTTGTGGGAATTGAGTCATAGCGTGCATCCCTGCATCATGGTGGTGCAAATGTGACCCCATAAGAAGCCCTGTTGTCACTTGTATGTCACAAATGACAGCTTATATGTATTGATGTGGCACACATGTGAAACGCCGAAGAGTGGGATGTGTGACACACAGAACTGGCATTTCGAATATGTGACACCCTAAACAGCCTCTCTGTACAGAGGTGGCATACCCCCCATCATTATCAAATCATGAAATTGGTAGCACTACATGTTACTCTAACACTTGTCTGAGTGATGTGATTGTACAGATAGTGACATGCACGCAGGGAATGTGTCTTGGAATTGATTTATGTGCACAAGCTGTACCTGTGGTCATTTTGTACTGTCCCTTGATTGCTAAGGACTGTTACAATGGGACTTGCTCATGTGAATAAATTATCAATGATGGTGTTCCTACGGGCTATACCTGCTGCAGCTGCAGTTTGGTGTGGTCCACCTGCCTCATCATCGTCCGGTGCATCTAGCACTTGTAACGATGAGGCATTGGTGAGTACACATATTTTGTGCAGCACACAACATGCAATGATAATCTTGCACATGATGTCTGAGCTGTACAGGAAGCTTCCACCTGTGATGTCTAGGCACCTGAAACAGGACTTCAACATGCCAAATGTGAGTTCCACGATGCCCCTGGTGCGTTTGTGGGCCACATTGTACTGCCTCTGGACCGTTGTGTTCAGGGCTCAGAGGGGTGTCACCATCCAAGCGCAGAGAGCATATCCTTGTTCACCTGTGACAGTGCAGAGAGACACGAGTCAATAGTTGGTTATGCATGACGTGTTGGCAGGCTCACTGGTTCATTGGTGTGTGATATGTGTGACTTAATGATTCCTGCCCGACATGTACTGCTTGTAACAAATGAGCAGCATCAATGTGCATTACGTAGCCTCATTGCGGCTCCTCTATCCCCCCGGGCCTATTTATAAGTGTGCATAGCACGGTTGCATCACTTGTACCCCACGGCACACCATTGTCATGCCTGTCTGCGCATGTCCACAAGCCTGACAACGACACAGTGATGTTGTGCGCTGAAGTGGATGGCCACGTGTGTGTAGGCCTATGGTAAGGATAGGGCGGGTACAGATGTGAAGTTAATGACTGGTTGTACTTGCCATGCGGTTGAGGGTAGACCTTTGGCTTATGCTGTGGTAATAGCGACACACACAACAGTTGGCATGTATGATCTCAGACCCGAGCGTACTTGCGCTCCCTCATTCACCCGAGCCCACACTCCGGGGGCATGCTATATTGCAACATTGTCCATTGCAGGATGGGTGGCACTGACACTACAACAGAGACTCACAAATTAGTTACCTCCTTGGCAAGGCCAACACTTAATGACGCCCAGAGCCCAGGGTTGATTAACCACACCCCTACGCTGCACTGTTGTTCGCAAGTCCACTCCGCTAAGGCTCACAGGGTGGTATGACACAGCTACATGGCCCAGGTCTACCCCACTGTCTGAGATGACATGGTTGCATCCGCTGTACACAGCACAATGTAATGTGGTAGGGCCCAGGGCCATCATCCATATATACTGACCACACAGACACACTTCGATAGTTTTTGGAACTGGCTACGGGCACGTGCGCCCGGCCCCTTTTATTGCCAGGGTCACATGTACGGTGACGCCTGTGCTGGATGGGTGTGGGGTGAGTGTAAGCCACCCCTTAGGGGCTGGTTGGTGCTGGCAACAGCTACAACAGTAATCAGACAATAAGAAGTTCAAAGTTCAAACAGCAAGGGTTCATTACTTTAGCTGCACAGAGTTCGGTGACTTGCAGTGCACTGAGGTAGGGCCACGCGAGCTGAGCGGGTCCTCGTCGATGTCCAAGGTGAATGTCGTGGAGGGCTGCGGGGGACAGTGGAAGGTGTTCTTCCAGGGGATGATGCAGAGGGCAGAGCCAAGAAGAAACCGGTTAATATGGAGGAGATGAATGCTACAGCCTCATTTTTACCACCAAGTCAGTATCAGCTACATAATGATGAAGACAACCCCCAGGCCAAATACTCAGATGCCACCAAAGCTCAATCAGTGAGTGTTTATGAATGTCAGGGAACAGACTTAGTGGCACCGGAGCTGACAGGGTATGCAATCTGCGATGAGGCCTGTACAGTGACAATGATATAAACTCTGCCATAAATAAATCAAGACTCAGTTACAAATGTGTGACCTACTCGACCGCAATGTAGGCGGTAGGCACCGGACAGCAGGGCACACAGCCACGTGTCATTGGATTGCGATAAACAGAGTTGGTGACACCAGAGCAGTGATTGGTATTGTTCGATCACCTCCCTAAAGATGATCCTTTTTTCCTCCAGACTGAAACGCGCCTTCCTCTTTCACCTCTACTTGCGTGCAATGATATGAACTTTGCCATTGGGAAATCAAGACTCAGTTCCAAATGTGTGACCTACTGGATCGCAGTGTGGGCCAAAGGCAGTAGTCTGAAAGGGACCACAGACACGTGTGGTTGTAATGCTATGCACGGAGTTGATGGCACCACACCGAAGGGAGTACAGTGATATCAAACGTCCCATTAACATATGAACTTGGCCATCAGGATATCAAGACTCAGTTCCAAATGTGTGACCTACTTGACCATAGTGTTGGCCGGAGGCAGCGGTGGAGTACGTCAATGAGTAAGGAGTTCTGGGAGCCTGTGTCACGGAGGCCAGCGATGGTCTTAGGAGGCTGCCAAGGTCACGGGCCTTGGGCTTGGAGCTTGCACCGGCACGTGGTGGGCCCTCTTTGACACACACCGGTGTTGGCAGGTGAGCAGTGAGGCCTGGGTGCGCAGGGGCAGGCAAGACGGGTTCAGGGACCAGTGGCACGGGATGCAGCAGGTGCACAGGATCACAGGCAACACTGCTCATGGGTTCGGCCTTGTGACAGGGTGAGAGGCGCCCCCCTGGCAGATACATTGGCCATCCTGGAAGAGAATCACGCCCAGAGCTACATGCTTTTTATTCACATCCCTACGCTGACCTGGTGTAAGCCGGGCCAGCCCACTCTGCTCACAGTTACAGGGGGGATGTAACAAGTGACATTTCCACGATCTTCCCCACTGGCTGAGGTAACATGGTTCCGTCCACTGTTCACTACACTCCAAATACCAGCAGTGTATGTTGACATGGATATGTCTGCGGTCTGCATACTACAGTCTGGCCAGCACATCCACGCCACACTTGGCATTGTGTACAGTCTCATTCATGGGTCACTTGCCTCCTTCGCACATGCCTGGTCGCCACCTCTCCCCCTCTGCTATTGTGTGGCTGAGGTGCCATGCCATTGATGGCTCATGTACATGGCTAGTCCAGGTTACCACAGTAAGTTGTGATGTTGTGTGTGATGGGTGGGCATGTTGTTTGGCATTACCAGAGTTGTGAGTTACATAATTGTGGAGTTGGGGTGTGTACTGTGTTCATTTGGTACTTACCAAAGAGCAGAGCATTTCCGTAGGTGCCATCCTGGAAGTGCTGGTTGATGATGGACTGTTGGAAGATGTAGGAATCATGCACACTGCCTGGGTAGTTGGCGACGACATTGGTGAAGAGTCCCCGGTGGTCCACCATTGCCTACACATTCTTGGAATGCTTGTGCTTTCTGTTGCGGTAATTGTGTGCAGTGTCAGCAGGGGGCACAAGCAGGACATGTGTGCAGTCATTTGCCCCCAACACGTGTGATTACGCCAGCTATGGAGAAGAAGTCTTGCTTGGTCTCCAGCTGTTCCTGTGCAGTGTGGGGGAAATGAAGGTGCTGGGGTACCAAGCTGATGATGGCATCCAAGACAGCAGTGAGGAACTTTGATAGGACTGGCTGTGAGACTCCTCTGACTCTGGCAGTTGTTGGTTGGAAGGTACCAGAGCTCACCAGATGCAGCACAGCCAGCAGCTTTGTCTGCGGAGGGATGTTCATTGTACACTGTGTTGGTACCGTCAGCCTGTGGGCTATGATGTTCAGGATGTTAAGGATGGTTGTACTTTTGAGCCTGTAGTGGGCAATGACATCCTCTGGTTTTAGGTCTGTGAGGCGGGTGCATTTTCTGAAGGTCCACTCTATTTGTCTGCGCTGCCTCTGTGGTAGTCCGGAAGTGCGGGGGGTGGTGGTCCTGGGTGTTGTGGCCTTCTTGGGGCTCCGAGTTGCATGATCAGTAGCTCCATGGCATCTGTTGTTCTTCTGGTGTGGCTCTGGGCTGGGCTCCCTTTTATGGTGCAGGTTGTCGTCCGACTTTACACCTGGTAAGAGCAGGTGTTAAACCTCTGCTGCTAACGCACATATGGCCTGTTTTGGGATCTTATCGCTGATCTGGCTGGTCATTGAGAATATTGCGGAGTGGTGTTTTGCGGCTTTTTCCACGAGCACGCCTACTCTGCATCTCATTAGCGTTAGTTGCCGGGGTCATCTGTGGCGATGTTTTTTGCGGATGCTATCGCAGGTAAACTGGTAATATGGGCTGTTAGCACCAGCTTGTGAATGGGGCGATACATTTATCGCCACTTTGGCTGCGATAAAGTGCCGATTACTCGGCGATAAGTCCTTGAGAATATGCCCCTAAGAATATTAATTGAATGGTGTTTGAGAAAATCAGAAGCAACGGTTTTTCATACATAGAATAATGGCAGGCCATTCTCTTTTAGATAGCCTGTGGTTAACCCAAGGCACATACCTCAAATCCCTCTATATTCCAGAGTTCCCTAAGACATCCCTAATGATATGGGATCAGAGTGCAATTAAACATGGTTTCATGATGCTCCTGGCCCATAAACCAGCTTTTATGCTAGGAATCGATTCAACAAGCTCTTGCTGAAAAGCTTCCACACCACTATGTGGCCCTACCAAACACAATTGGGAAATGGAAGTGGGATGGGAATTTATTGAGAAGGAATGGTCCCACAATTGGCTCATATACAGTGTCTGTAGATGTGTCCAAATAAGAGAAGCTGAGTAGAAACTAACAATGAAATTGTATCTGACCAATGGTGAACAGAAGCTAATATATCTAAGGACCACGGATATATGTGCTGGTGGTGTAATATCGAGAAGGACACACACCTACACATATGGTGAGAAGATGATAAAATCAAGCCGTTCTGAAAGGAAATACTTATCCACATAGACACATGCCTAGAGACCCAGCCACAGTGTAATTAAACATGAAGGGAAATCAGCATGGGTGAGAAAAACACTTCCGCATACTCCTTCCTAATCACCTACTTGTTGCAGCCAAAATATGAATAGCACTATATTGGATAAGACAGACCCTCTCCCAGAGAGTCTATGGGAGCGAAATCTCTGGCGAATGTTTGCTGTAGAGAAAGTGGCATATAGCCTGCTGAATGCAGGTAGCAAGTTCAATAAGATCTGGACCCCATTAGTAGATAACTTGGCACAACTGGGAGGCAACCCTGAATAGAGTATCTACTTTTTGGATGTTGTGAAGTACAGGAGGATTAGGAGAATAGTTTTTCAGGGGGTTGTTTTTGCTAAATCTATTGAATGATTCAGAAGTAAGGTGATCATGCCTTCATCCACCAGAAAATGCATCCACCAGAAAGTATCTTCTCTGTTTACACAAGTATGGAGTGGAATTGCACTTACACTTTGTACTTCCTGGATATCTGGTCAAGAATTCTATGTGGAATGTGTTGCTTTAATATGCCTCTAAATGAAATAAAATACAGTCTGTTGAATAAGAAAACAAAAACAGTAATTAGAGGAAGTTTTATAGAGGAATCTTCCAGGGTAAAAAGAGATAAGATAGGAGCATTGTGTCTCCACAAAACGTGAGTTGCAGTTTTTAGAAAACACTGCCAACAAAACAATCACATTTCACATGGGGAAGGTTCCTATATTATAAGGCCAGATTAGAATGGCGGATTTGGACAAGGTAGATTGTGCCGTAACCCCATGCATCTCATGTACTGTGAAGGAGGCAATAAAGCAGGAACTCTGCTAGCTAAGAAACCTAGGGGGAGATTTACTAAGATTTTACACAGTATTTGCATCACAAAAGTGACGCAAATCGGTGCAAAATATTTTGTTCTGTTTTACTTTCCAGCGCTAAACTTGTTTAATGCAGGAAATAATGTGACAGTACCGCAAAGTAGCGCACATCGATACTTTTTATTACTTAACACCATGGAGGCATACCATCAGTTGAGCATGTGCGTTCCCATGCAACCCCCCCTAGGTTTTTGACCCTAAACGCTATTTAGTAAATAAAGTAGACAGAGTTTACCGTCAGAAAACTGTGCCCTTTTGAATGAGGTGCAACAAAGGAGAATCTGCTGCTTTCATTTCTCCCTTTTCCGACTTTGTACCTGTGCTGCACTGTACAGCACACTTACAAAGACAAAAAAGCGTTAAAGTTAGTGGATGCATAGTATTTTGTACCGGAAGGGTACGCTTCCAGTGCAAAACCTATGGTAGGCTCACTAACACATCCTTGCACTATGGCGCAAAGGTTTCTCCGTAGCTCATGGTAGCTGTTTCAGCACTGGTGCTTGGAAAAAGGGAGGAGAGTGCCCTATTTCTTTAAATATGGCTTTTCCTGCTCTCTTCTTTTCATGCAGTGCAGCACAGCATTTGTGGCCGCCGCAATGTGCTGCGTGAGTAAGTGGTAAATCTAAGGTCTAGCTACACCACTGGCTGACATAGCTGCGTGTGAACCTCAGTCTCGAATCCCGGGTGCAACATTCCTCTCTATCATAAAGCTATGTCGTAGTTAATATATTCTGTCTGAACAATGTTGAACATTTAAAAAATAAACAAATTGTAAATCTTTCACTTACTTAGATTCTGTGTAAACTTCATTATTGTAAAAAAATAATAAGTCAACAGTTGAGATATCAGTTTCAATGGTTTTTTGTTTAAAAGCAATCACTGGAAAGGGTCCTTTGAAATCATGCAGCAAAAACATGAACATTGATCCATACAGACTAATTTATCACGCTGCAATGAATAATGACATTAATAAATGTACATTTATATTTGAAACATACACTTGAATACATGAACATATGTACCTCTCAAGAGGAATACCTAAAAAGTAAATAGTATATGATAATTATAATTGGATTTCTTAGCGACAGTATACTGGTCGAGATAATCTGAAGTGACTGGAATGGCCTATTTTAAAGGAAGCACTTTTGATGGCATCAAATGGCTGAAATTAGTGAAGGCACTGGTCTGGATGGATTTACTGATACGCTTTGTGGGACATTTTCCCCAGATTTACCTGGTGCTCTATGAGACTTGTTCAGTGCCTTCTTAGACACCAATTAGTTAACACAAGCATGCAATACACTATTTTCACCCGTTTGTTAAAATCAGGGAAGGATTCAGGGTCCTGTTATTCGCACAGGCTGATATTGTTTGTTAAATATAGGCAACAAAAAAATGTACAAGAATTTTTGCAGCTATATTGGCTGGAACTATGACAACCCTCATCCACTAGAGGCTTCATAGGTGGGATAGCAACTAACACCAATAGCAAAAAGATGCTGTATTTGATTGACATTGCTGAAAAGCAACAGAAACAGATGGTACGGTTGTCCTCGATAGGGTGGATTGAGCATACAAGAAAGCAATCCTGCTAAAATGTTCAGCATCAGACCTCACTGACAAATTGATTAACTAAATTTTGGCAGGTTATCAAACACCCAAGGGAAAAGAAAGAGTGAATAGGTTTCTGATGAAGTCTGGCAAGATCTATAGGGGTATTTGGCAGGGATGCCCGTTATCTCCACTTCTATTTCCACTCTGCCTTTGAACCACTGGCCCAAAAAATTAATTATACCACAAACATAACAGGGATCTCTCTGGGGATCGATACCTTAAAATTTCTGTATTAGCTGTAACCCTGGGTGTAGTTCGCGTAGTCGAGCTATGCGTAGCTACGCGAAGTGCAAAATACCCTCTACCCTAAGCGTTTTTGCACTGTGCTACGTGCGATTCGCATAGCGCGTAGTTGCGCAAACTACACACTCCCGAGCGTAGCGTGGTTTTCCCCCCAGGGTTAATTAGCTGATGATATTTTGTTTACCTTATTCAACTCAGTTACATCCACAGAGAACCTATTCTGTGGCGTCCAGAATGTACGGGATTCAAAATTAACATGACCAAATGACCAGGTTCAAAGGGCTCTCAGGGTTAGACTAAAAGATTTTGCACTGGGTTGGCATCACAAAAGTGATGCTAACCAGCACAATTTTGTTTTTTACCAATTTACTTTCCAGCGCAAAACTTGATTTGTATCGGAAAGTACCCTACAAGTAATGCAAAGCCTTGCTTTGCGTTGTTTAGCATCTGTCAATAAGTTTCAGACCAAGGGGCCAGATGTAGGAGCCAAAATACCGGTCGGTAACGGCCGAATTCGGCCATTACCGACCGGTATTTGGGTTTTCAGATGTAGGGGCATATATTTTACAGAATCGGTAAATTTACCGATTCGGTATATCCAAAGGTAGGTGGCACTCCTGAGAGTGCCACAGGCCTTACAAATTTCGGTATTTTACCACACAATCCAATTGGGTGGTAAAATACCGAATCCAGGTGTGCATACACATGTGTGCATGCACACCTAGCCATGTGACAGACAGACATGCCCTCAGGGCATGTCTGTGTGCCACATGACTCACATGCCCGTCTTTGGGGTGCTAGAGGGTGTCAAAGTGACACCCCCTGCACCCTTGCTAAAATCGGTATTTACCGATTCTGTAATTACAGAATCGGTATTTCCCATTGATTCCTATAGGCTTCAAAGCCCATAGGAATCAATGGGAACTACCGAATCTGTAATTACAGAATCGGTAAATACCGAATCTTAAAGATTCGGTATTTACAGAATCTGTAATACCTACATCTCCCCCTTCATATTTACCGACTCTTAAATACCGAATCGGTAACATTCGGTATTTAAGAGTCAGTAAATATGAATTACCTACATCTGGTCCAAAATGTTTTAGCCCTAAAAGGGTTTTCGGCTGTTCGCCTGGGCCTAAGATCCCATATTTCCCCAACTCTACTACCTTCGTTTGCTGGTAGGTTGAGGTCTGACCCATTTTGGTCTGGGGGCTTCTTAACACACTGCGGTAGGTAATTACTGCAAATGGAAATGTAATACTCATGATCACGGCCTATTTACACATATGAGAGGGAGGAATCTCTGTGAGTTACATCAGACAAAACATAATGCCAGTACTGAATGCAAGCACAATCATTCCCCACACTCCTTGTTTCCTTTTGTACTACCATATTGTGGTTGTGGCTAACTCGTAACCTAGTTTTTATGTACCACTAGGCTGCCCTCCTATCCATAGTTATAATGTGCTGAAATCCGCAGCGCTGCCTCTAATAGAAAATCACATACAAATTCACTACCCGTGGCTTGTTAAAAAGTTATTATTAGGGTGGGACACCCACTGAATATCTCTTTCAAGATTAAATCCTTCCGAGTTTCACAGTTGTAATTGCTCAAATAGGTGTGGGAGCTAGAGCATCGCCCAGTAGCAGCTCCTTGAGGGAGTGCTGTGGGGCAGTGAGGCGGGGCAGGGAGTGGCAGGGTGGGTTGTAAACTCCAGAATTGGGCCGTACAGAGTTGAGTAAAGAAATAAAACAAATTACATTGCATGCGCTGCAACGCCAAATCGGGGACGCAGCACGCAATGTAATTCGTTTTATTTATTTATTCCTTTACTCAACTCTGTTTGGCCCAATTCCAGAGTTACTACCCCCCACCGTGCCCCTCCATTGCCCCGCCTCACCGCCCCGCAGCACTCCCTTGAGCAGCCTCTACTGGCAACTCCCCATAGTCAAAAACTGGTCATACAAGAAAAAACAAGATATTTGGAAATTTTTACATGCTCACCAGGAATACCCTCTGCCTGTGAGTAAATCGCATTGGCAAAGGGGTCATTTTTCTTGGGGCAGACAAAGCCACAATACAGGATAAACCCTGGACCGCGCTCTCTTGACCTTATGTAACACAAATAGACATCTGCGCAAGAAATGTTGAAAGCTGATGAGTTACGCCTCGCTTGAGACTATATATTTCCTTATGTTATACAACTACATGATAATAGAAGCCTTGAAGAAGCCCTGGTCGATTCGACCCAACGGGCGAAACACATGTCGGCTGACATCCTTTGTTCAATGAGATTCTGAATTAATTAAAAAATTTTCAAGAAGCTTTGTTGAAAATAAACACATTAAGTTGCTTCCAAAAAAGAGTATTTCTTTCTTTTTGCTCACTTTTCTCAAATACAATGGAGGAGTACCAACTCAGTAAACTGTTTGTATGAACCCCCTTTGAGGCCCAAGAGGTCCTGGGCCTCGAGTAATCCTCCTCCGCAATTACTTTATGTTCTAAATTGGGTAATGCTATCCAGTATTGGGATCCTAGGACTTCCTCATTTCAGCACTTCCACGCACCCTGTGCCTGGGCCTCTTTAGTCCTGATGGCACGGTCCCTCTTCCCCATCTCCTTACTTTGCCATGGTGAGTGTAGCGATTTTGTACCGACAGAGAAAGCGGTTTAAGGTAGTTCCCTTTTTCTCGCTGAAACATGGGATAAGGAACTACTACTACCAGCAGGCCATGGGGCGCATGAGAGCCCGGCATAGGGCGGGTCCTATATAACCACCTCCCCCACACCAGAAAGGTGCTTGACAATCCTCCCAGTACCAGGAATGGTGGTATGGTGTGCCCCCACCAGATTTCATCCAGAGGTTTAACCAACGCCGAGCAAGTGCCTGCGTGGTCAGTCTAACCAACGCCGATCAAGAGCCTGCGCGGTCAGTATACCGACGCTGATCAAAAGCCTGCGTGGTCATTATTCTCCGTGTTCCTTGCCGCCCTGCGGACTTTCTGCTCCCTGCTATTCGTGAGTCAACATCTTTCCCCAAGGGCTCCTCGGTGATTCCCAGGTATCAAGGAAGGAGTACGAGCTCGCCTCCTCCCTTTAATTATACTTCTTGTTTCTTTGTTTTTTCTCATCGGTACTCAGAGCGTGAGGGAGCGCATCTAGAGTCCCGAGTACTTTCCTTTTCTTTTCTTTACGTTTTGTTGGGTCTCTGCTGTGGTCCGACAAGGAGCTAGTTAGAACTTGGAATTTGGAGCAGTCTCCGGTTGTTCCATTGTGCGCTTTTGATGCTTTGCCTTTTCCTCATGAATAACGATTTATGTATTCAAAGGGATAGGTGCTTGCTGGCGTACTACTTGTAGTCGTATAAATAATGGGTGATCCTTCTTGTCGCTACATCTCTATTCGTGTTGTAACTATAACAACACCTATACTTTGAGGATCCTTGTAGCATCTTTTCGAGGAACCATTTGATGAATGTGCCTATTCACAGGTTAAACTACTTTGGAATTTCATCGTACATTGTCTGTCGTATTCCAGCCGAGGCTATATATCTCCTGGTGAGTTGGAGCAGGATTAGAGCTGAGAGCGAGAGAGAGAGAGAGAGTACTTATAGAGAGAGTGAATTCTAATGTTTGTCTACTTGTTTCCTTGTCCTGCAGTACACACCCCCTTCCTCGGCTGTGCTGCCTACCAGACCAGACCCTGAGGGGAGTACAGAAGCTACAGCTAGTTTATTATTTTATCCACTTCCCTATTCCCTTTGGGCACAATTTCAAGCACTAGGTATTCCTCCTCTGCCTCTGGAGTTGCGACAGAGGGAATAGGGAGGGATTTCGTCTGTCATCGTCTCTGCTGGTCACAAGAGACAGGTTAGTGGCGACTTCTATATTCTTGCGCTGCTGACGATCCCGACAGATAGTCAAGCCTAAGGGTAACGCCCAGCCCGGACGATGGATATGAACGAGGTTTTGGCCTCGTTGCTGGAAAGCGTCAACGTGTTGCAGCAGGAGGTACAAAATACGCGCTTAGAAAATCAGACCATACATAGGGAAATGGCAACAATGCGTAGGGAGGTAGCAGGCCTTACACACAGGGGAGCTGGACGGGATTCCTACATCAGACCAGCCACCCTGCCTCCTCCTACCACACCGGCATCTTCCGCAAGCGTGGGTGGGTTTTTTGTTACACTCCCTGCCCCATCAGATACAGTACCAACGGTCCAAATCATACAACATACTGGAATACCTTTGGCTCCCCCTGAGAGGTTTTACGGGGACCCAAAGAAGTTTGAGACATTTTTAAATTAATGCCTTCTTCATTTTTTATGTAAGCCTGTTGTCTTCCGTGATGAGGCTGCAAAAACGGCATTTATTATGTCCTATATGGGTGGCAATGCAGCTAGTTGGACAATCCCTTTGATGGAAAGAAACAATCCTGTCCTACACCACTTTTCAGATTTCTGTCTCGAATTACGAAAGCTGTTCGATAGAAAATCTCATATGATGTCACTAGACAGAGAACTGCTTACATTACGTCAAGGGTCCCAAGACCTGTTGACATATATCACCACTTTCAATCGTCTAGTGGTTGAGACGGACTGGCCTACTTCCAAGAGGATAACCTTGTTCTATCAAGGGCTAGGAGGAGAGCTTAAAGACGTGCTAGCACAGGTAGTACAATTACCACAGACCTGCGAGGAACTTATTGATCTAACGGTTCAGTTAGACCACCGTCTACAAGAAAGAAAAGGGGACAGAGTCAGAGGCGAAGGCTGGTTCTTCTATCCCAGACCAAAAGTATTGGTGGAAGACCACCCAAAAACCACTGAAGGGCCGCAACCTATGCAAATCGGAGGAATAAGAGGGCCTCTCACATCTGAAGAGAGGGATAAGAGACGTAGACTAAAACTGTGCCTATATTGTGGAAAAGGGGGCATTTCATCAAAGAATGCCGAGCCAGAAATTCTGGTCCAGGAAGAACCTTTGTTCCCCGACTACAAGCGACCTCGAGAACCAGTGAACCGGCGGAAAACTAATGGTCCCGAATCAGAAGGAGATCTCTGATTTGGGGCAACATTGTACTATGGTCTCCCCTGTCCTAGCGAATACTCTCCACCCGGCAGTAGCCCACATGAACGTCAGTGTTTCTCTCTGGAAAACAGCTCAGGAGAGCTTGAAGGTGGACGCGTTACTCGATTCTGGTGCCACCGGTAACTACATAGACCAAGACTTTGCCATGAAAATGGGAATTCCATGTGCAAAAAAGAGATACCAGAAATGGTGAAAGCGGTGGACGGAACAGTCCTTTCCTCTGGTCCAGTGGTCTACAATACTCACTCTCTCTTGATGGAGTTTGGTAGTGACCATCATGAATACATTCAGTTTGACCTCATCAATGCACCCCAATTCCGCCTCATCTTAGGGATGCCGTGGCTCACCTTACATGATCCCTTGGTTAGCTGGGCTTCTCGCACTGTTACCATGACATCGGAGTATTGCAAAGAACATTGCAAAAACAAGACCTCCTTGTTTGAGAACCGAGAAGCATCACCTGCTACATATCTGGTGGCTGCTTGCACCCAAGACCACTTCTGCTGTGCCACTGTCCTACCTACTGAATATCGAGAGTATCACACTCTGTTTAACAAACAGAAAGCCACACAGTTACCACCCCATAGATCCTATGACTGCAAGATCGAATTGACACCGGGAGCTGACATCCCTTGCAGTCGTGTGTATGCACTAACAGAGAAAAAGACACAGTATTTGAAAACGTATATTGAAGACAATCTAGCCTCTGGATTCATCCGACATTCCTCGTCCCCAGTGTCCTCCCCTCTTTTCTTCATTCCGAAGAAAGATTGCGAAGAACTGAGAACCTGTATTGACTACAGAGCTATAAACAGGGTAACAGTCAAAAACCGTTACCCGCTACCTTTGATACCAGTGTTACTGGACCAACTAAAGGGCGCGCGTTACTTTACGAAACTTGACCTCCGTGGAGCCTACCATCTGGTCCGGGTGCAGAAAGGAGATGAATGGAAGACGGCATTCAGAACCAAATTTGGTCTCTTCGAGTACCGGGTGATGCCGTTTGGTCTCTGCAACGCCCCAGCCGCCTTCCAGTTCTTTATGGATGAGGTTTTGAGGGGTTGTTTAGAGACCTTTTGTGTCGTTTACATCGACGATATTTTGATTTATTCAACCACACTCGTGGAACATATAACTCATGTGAAAACAGTCCTTGGAAAACTGCAACAAAACTCACTTTACGCCAAGCTGGTAGAGTGCCTTTTTCATGTACAGGAAGTTGCCTTTTTAGGTTATGTTATCAACGCTCAGGGGTTTCAGATGGACATGAGTAAGGTCCACACAATCACTACCTGGAAAACACCCCAGAATGACAAATCCGTGCAAAGCTTCCTTGGCTTTGCCAACTATTACCGACGATTCATTAAGGACTTTTCCAAAATCATTCAGCCCATCACATGTCTATTGAGAAAAAATGCTCCTTTTACATGGGGGGAAGAAGCGGAGGAGTTGCTTCAACTCCTGAAGACAAGATTTACTCAAGCCCCCATTCTACGTCATCCAGACCCACAAATGCCTTTCGTTCTGGAGACTGATGCTTCGCAATATGCTCTGGGCGGGGTGTTATCCCAACGCCATCCCACCACAGGACAACTACACCCTGTAGCATACTATTCACGAAAGCTCACTTCCTGTGAAGTTAACTACACCATTACGGACAAGGAACTACTGGTGATCAAGAGGGCGTGTGAGGAGTGGCAACACTACCTACTGGGGGCTTTACATACGGTAGAGATCTTCACGGACCACCGTAATTTGTTATTTCTGAAAACAGCAAAAGCCATAACGCCCCGGCAACTAAGGTGGACCCTCTTCTTTTCTGACTTTGATTTTGTGATTAGGTATAGACCTGGTTCCCGTAACGGAAAAGCTGATGCTCTCTCCCCTCTGGGGGAAGAGAGTGGAAGTATACAACCCGAACCACCTCTCATCTTGATGGAAACAGAACATCCAGAGCAAACTCTAGCCTTGATCACCTCACAGGAGTTTTTGGAGGATGTAAAAATAGCAGTGGCAGATGTGGACCTTGAAGCATGGATACAGGATGAGCCAGAACATCGCTGCGAAAAAGAAGATCTCGCCTATCACTTCCATGCATTGTATTTACCGCAAGAGAAACTGCAACAACAAGTGCTGAATTGGGCACATGATTCAGTGTTGGGTGGACATATGGGTGTCTATAAAACCACTGCCACCGTAGAACGCTCCTTCTGGTGGCCCGGTTTACGTAAAGACGTAAAAGAATATGTGAAGAACTGTGCGATCTGTGCACAAGAAAAAGCCGTCCATACTAAACCTTCAGGTTTACTTCGCTCACTACCCATTCCTCCACGGCCATGGCATACCTTATCCATGGATTTTATCGTGGAGATGCCTCCTTGTGCAAATCAGACTGTCATTTTGGTGATAGTGGATCATCTGACAAAAATGGGACACTTCATTCCCTTACCTGGCCTGCCTACCTCATTGGAATGAGCCCAGGTGTTTCTCCAACACATTGTACGTGCACATGGAATACCAAGCGTCTTGATAACTGGCAGGGGCACTCAATTCACGTCGCACTTCTGGAAGGCCCTCTGTACTTTCTTGAAAATGGAAGCACGACTCTCCTCTAGCTACCATCCGCAAACCGATGGAAAGACAGAGCGTCTGAATCAAACCTTGGAACAGTATCTCCGTTGTTTCACCCTACAGAACAACTCTGAATGGACTACTCTCTTATGGATGGCAGAATTCGCCTACAACAACGCTGCACATGCCACCCTAGGTTGTTCACCTTTTTATTGCCTCAATGGGTTTCATCCAAACATGCTTCCATTCGAATGGCCTGCCAGTTCCCCAGTTCCCTGCATACACGAACACCATGCACATCTCAAAGCAGTGTTGTTAGATGCGCAGCGTAATCTAGCAGCGTCTCAGGCGTCTCAGAAACTGTTTGCAGATCGGAAGCAGTCCCAGGAACCCGCGTACAAGGTGGGGGACAAGGTGTGGCTCTCCACAAAGAACCTACATCTGAGAGGGGTTAATAAGCTGAAGCCGAAATATGTAGGGCCCTATGGTATCAGTGAGGTTATCAACCCCGTAGCTATGAAGTTGTCACTGCCTGTATCATGGAAGATACATCCCGTATTCCATGTCTCCCTGCTTGAACCCTGTCCCCCTAGTATGAGGTTGCCGACTCGACCTCTGGCTGTGGAGGTGGACGGACAGGAGGAGTATGAGGTCCAGGCTATATTGGACTCACGCATGGTGAGGGGCAGGATTCAATACTTGGTCGACTGGAAAGGGTTCGGTCCTGAGGATTGGACTTGGGAACCTAAGGACCATCTCATTTGCCCTGCCTTGGTTGACCGGTTTCATGAAGATCATCCGGGTAAGCCGGGTCGACCGCCGTGTTGGCTGTCCTCGAGAGGGGGTACTGTAGCGATTTCATACCGACAGAGAAAGCGGTTTAGGGTAGTTCCCTTTTTCTCGCTGAAACATGGGATAAGGAACTACTACTACCAGCAGGCCATGGGGCGCATGCGAGCCCGGCATAGGGCGGGTCCTATATAAGCACCTCCCCCATACCCGAAAGGGGCTTGACAATCCTCCCAGTACCAGGAATGGCGGTATGGTGTGGCCCCGCCGGATTTCAGCCAGAGGTTTAACCAACGCCGAGCAAGTGCCTGCGTGGTCAGTGTAACCAACGCCGATCAAGGGGGGACAAACGAACGGCAGGAGGGTTACCTGCTTGCACGAATACAGCCCATCACCAGCAAAGGCTGCACCGGGGTCTTCGCTGCTTGGCTTCCGCTCCCGCTCCCGCCCCGTTGACGCCATTGCCATCACTGCCGCCAGGGGTAGGACTACAAGTCCCAGCATTCCCCAGGTGGCGCACACCACCCGCGTCACGAGGAAGCGCCCGGAGGCGCTTGAAAGGAGGAGCGCTGCCGGAGCTCCTGGGGGACAAACGAACGGCAGGAGGGTTACCTGCTTGCACTAATACAGCCCATCACCAGCAGAGGCTGCACCGGGGTCTTCGCTGCTTGGCTTCCGCTCCCGCTGACGCCATTGCAATCACTACCGCCAGGGGTAGGACTACAAGTCCCAGCACTTCCCAGGCGGCGCACACCACCCACGTCATGAGGAAGCGCCCGGAGGCGCTTGAAAGGAGGAGCGCTGCCGGAGCTCCTGGGGGACAAACGAACGGCAGGAGGGTTACCTGCTTGCACGAATACAGACCATCACCAGCAGAGGCTGTACCGGGGTCTTCGCTGCTTAGCTTCCGCTCCCGCTCCCGTTGACGCCATTGCCATCACTGCCGCCAGGGGTAGGACTACAAGTCCCAGCACTCCCCAGGCGACGCACACCACCCGCGTCACGAGGTAGCACCCGGAGGCGCTTGAAAGGAGGAGCGCTACCTCCGCCCCGCGGAGCGCGCGCGTGAGCGCGCCGGGAGAAGCCCGGGACAAAGGCGGGGCCATCTGAGGCCATCAGAGGCAGAAAGAGGCAGGGCAGGGCCAGCCCTCTAACATCTAACTATGGGTAAGCGCAAAAACATTGTTGCGGATGAGGGGGGTAAAAGGGCCAAGGTGCCGAGACACTCTGAGTCTATAATCTCTTACCTCTCCTCGGCTGTGGGGGCACTAACTAAGGAAATAGCAAATGCTGAACATGAACTGGGTCTTTTGCCCAGTCCATCACCCTTGCCAGCACAACCCACAGATCAAGATATAAGGCCCATTATCCCCCTAGAACCCGAGGTGACTGTTATAAACAATAAATCAGTCATCGCTCCATTGGACAGCTCCGCATTGATTATTCCCACATTACCGCCATTAGTTCAGAGGGACTCGACTGCGCGCAGTGGATCCAAAAGGGTCCTTGGTAAGAGGAAAAAAGCGGAGCCCAGTTCCAAGTCTCACGCTAGGAATGTTTCTAGCATGGATGAACACCTGGAGACACTTTTTTGCGAGAGGATTGAGCCCCTGATTGTTGATATTGCAAAAGACAATGCAGAAACATTGAACACCTGTCTTTCCAGTCTGTTAAAAAAATGTTCACTGATTGACAAAATTGTCAAGGACCTTTCATCTGTACCTATTTTATGTAAAGGTGACTCTGCTGCCCCTAACATGGATATGGATATGGCTAAAGATATGCTTGTTCTGACTCCTAAGCACCCACCCCCCTGCACTATGGAAACGACGGACACTAATAAGTCGAACACCTGCCTTCGCATGGGGGACCCCTTAATGGGGGAATTAGGGACAAAACTAAACTTAAATACTAATGTTGGCCTAAGTAAACAGGATCTCACCAGACAATCTAGGGGAAGTAAGCTCCATTTAAATTTACCCCGGGAAGCAGCCCCTCTTGTAGCTATTTTGATCGTCGTGCCTACTCTAGTAGAGGGCACGGTGGAAACTACTAATGACCTATTAAAAAAGGCTAGGCCATGGTGTGGAGCTGGCAGTAGTGGTGGGACCCTTATAGCAGACAGAGTCATATTTGCCAACAGGGTGGGCTGGATTGGGCAACGCCACAAGTCAGTGCAGGGTGACTGTGTTGTTGTCAACTTTGACTGCCCAGATCAGGCTAATAAACCTTTCTGGGATCGATCAGACCTAGTGGGGGCAGTTCACATGAGACCAGTCCCTCTGGGGTTTTTCTACCCTCCTCAGTCCACATATCATCGCATTAAATACCCAGGATCACATAGCAGTAGTCATTCCATAGCAGGGGTGGGGGCTAAACCAGTAAGATTAACAGTGCACCAAACTAGAGTTAACCCAGGAATACAGAGTGTCCCAAACTTGTCGCAGACACATACTGTCAAGGAGGGTAGAGGGGTGGTAGTGAGCAATCGTTTCTCGCCCCTTGCTGACATCGAAGAAATCGATTGACAACTATCCCCATCTTACCCAGCCACCATAGAGACCCACAATTCACGCGAAGTAATAGGGTGTAAAGTGATAACGTGGAATGTAGCCGGGATTAGAACAAAGAGGGTTGACCCATCATGGAATTGATTTTGTAAGTAGCTATGACATCATAGCATGTCAAGAAACATGGGATACATCGCCTACTTCTTGGCTTGATGGATACTCATCCTACTCTATCCCGGCAACCCCTAGTACAGCGGGTAGGGCAAAGGGTGGTCTTGCCTTTCTGTTTTCCTTAAATCTTAAAGGCACTTTTAAGAAAATAGCGAGCATTTACCCAAATTTACTAATTGTCGAATGGACGGTCCCATTCAGTAGTAACATCCTTTTTATACATTTTTATAACTCTTGGGACAGGGAGAGGGGAAATGACCATGTAGCAGACCTGTATCAATGTATAACTATGTACAGTCAAATGAACTACACTAATTTCGAGATAATATTGCTTGGTGATTTTAACGCACATCTTTGTAATGAACTATGCTTTCTAGGAGATCAGGAGGGTCAAATGGGCACAGGGACACCCCATTTCGAGCATACTAGGGTAGGGGAGGCTCTAGAGGAACTTCTCGCCAGTTGGAATTCATATAAACCAGGCATTAGTGAGGGAGGGACCAGAACCATTACATTTAAAGGCAATGGCTCTGGTTCCATATTAGACTACATTTTTATGACCTCAGGCTTACTCCACAGCGTGATTTCTTATTAAGCCCTAGTTTCACCTCATAGTGACCATAACCCGGTCCAAATAATTATGCAATGGGGAGTCCATCGGGAGGATATGCCCTGTCATTCGGCCAATGGCCAAACCATACGCCTTGTGGACCAAGGGAGATGGTTAAAGTGGACTAGAGTTGTTCCAGAGGATTTTATGGAGAGGTTATCACCCTCAATTGAAGAACATATGGGTATTTGCCAGGACCAAAGGGCATCTCCCACTGAGGTAATGAGGGCCCTTTGAAACCATATGTTCTCATGTTGCCGAAGCTTTAACAACTAAACCACTACAGTGTGGGATGAAACAGCATCGTTGGTTTGATGCCAAGTGCTCCAAAGCCCACAAGGCTTTGTTGTTAGTCTCAAAATCTGTGCCTAGAGATAGGTTAGTGGTGGCCAGTTTAAGAAAGGAGTACAAGGTTACCGTATATAGGAGGAAAAATGAGATCAAAAAGAAGGCCTGGGAAGACCTACTTTCTTGTGATGTTTTACATGATAGTTCACAATTTTGGTCCATAGTAAACCACCCCTTTTTCTCCAAAGGGGACAACTTAGTCACCGGTTGTGTTATCCCAGATGATAAGTGGGTGGACCATTTTAGTAAGGTATATGGGGGTAGTAAAAATGAAGTTATGGACACCCCTTGGGAGATGGGTGAGTGTGCTCCTTTGTCCTTTTCCCTCGAGGACGTGGAGAAAGTGATTGGGGAAACCTCTAAAAGGAAGGCCCCGGGGCCATATGGTTTCCCCGCGGATTTTTATAGATATTCCCCCAAACTTTGGGCTAGGATCTTAACAAATGTGTTTGCAGCCGCAAACTGTAAAATCTTCCCCAGCACCTGGACCACTTCTATCATCGTCCCCATATTTAAAAAAGGCCAGCGGAACGACCCAGGCTGCTATAGGCCAATTTCCCTCCTGGACTCTGCGATTAAAATTCTAGGCAGAGTCCTATTATATAAATTACGAGACAATATCGAAAGGGGTGGGGACCTAATAAACATCCAATATGGCTTTAGAGCAAAAAGAGGTACGATGGACCAGTGCGCTAATCTGCACTTGATACTTTCCAAGTACACAGTTGCCAAGGAGGGGTCCCTGTTTCTTGCGTTCATGGACCTCTCCTCTGCCTTTGATCTTGTCAACAGATCAAAATTGTGGAGAGTTCTACTGCAGATGGGGGTGGACAAGCCACTTATCTACTTCTTGGCTTCCCTACACCAGGATCTATTTGCCCAAGTAAGGGTTATGAAGGAAGGGAGATGTACAAGCCACTTTAAATCACTAAGAGGAGTACGTCAGGGGTGCATCCTGGCCCCCCTCCTCTTTACCATCTATATAAACGGCCTGAGCAAACACCTTGAGGCAGTGGAGGGGGATGTCCCGCGTATAGGAGAAGCGAAGATCCCGGCTCTCCTATACACTGATGATGCTGTCCTAATAGCGCGCACAGGGGTAGGCCTTCAGCGTCTGCTTGATTCTTTTGGTACCTTTATGGACCAGCTGGACCTTAAGATCAATGCAAATAAGTCTCACACTATGGTGGTGGGTCTACACAGGAAAAAGAGGAAAACCATGTCCTTTTTTTGTAAAGGAGAAGCTGTGCCAAGGGTGGATGTTTTCCCATACCTAGGAGTTATGTTTGATGAGGCGGGCACATGGGGCCCACAAATAAAGGCCAAAAGTCTAGCTTTGGTGAGAGCTAGCTCGGCCTTGCTGAGTTTTTCAAAAAGGTTGGGTGCTAGATCCATGGATGCCCTTTTAAAAATGTATGTGTTACACAAAAAGGGGTTTAACCCATATAGTCACGGGGACCTGGGTGCAATATGATACATATAGAGGGGCGTGTCCCCGTGAAAAGAGTGTGTGCCGTGTGTTAACCACGCCTGCCCTGGCGTAATATCTCGCCAGCGCATCAAGGCAATTAATTATCGTGTATCAACATTTTAGCGGGAACAAGGGAGCTTGTTTCCCGCGTGTGGACTTTCCAATTACTCCAAAAAGGTAATGGAGTCTCTTGGTCTTAATCTATAGTACTGTGATGTTATGTCACCGTGCAGTTTTAACTGTAGTTTTTCTCCTCTGTAGTGGTGGTTCTCCACCGATATTGTTTGACCGCGACTCCGCAGCGTGGCGCAAATCCAGAGTACAGAGCCTTCCCTGGCCGTACCCCATGGTAATTTTTGTATATATGATTTTAATTTTTGTATATATGTGCTTAATTAATTAATAGGTTTAGACCCGTAGATTATCTCCTGTCTTGACCATGTACTAAAGTCGTAATATCTTTCCCCACAGTTGGCCCGCCCCAACCTCTCCCCCCCCTTCCCTGTGTGACGTCCTGATGAAGACCCCGTGAAAGGACTACATTCAGCCTGCTAATAGGGGTCGAAACGTCGACTGTTCTATTTTGATATACCGGACATTGTCCTTACTAATCTGATTTATCAGACATACCGGATATATTTTTGGATCATTTGTTAATTGTTCATAAGTGGTCATAGTTAGGCCTTTATATTGTTTAGTTTTTGTATTGTGTCACGCAACCTTGTAATAATTAGGTCTTTTTTACTGTGTTTATTCTCTTCACCACCTTTTACCCTAGTATTTCCTTCTTTCCTTCCCCCTCCCCCACCTTGGGGCTCTGACAATATTGAATTGTGTATTATTATTGAATTTGTGTTCTGCATTTTTGGTAATAAAACTCTATTACCATTTGAAATGTCATTGTTTATTGTTTAAATATTGAGTTGTTGTGTTTTAGTGTGGTCTCACGGCACACACTCTTTTCACGGGGACACGCCCCTCTATATGTATCTTTTAAAAATGTATGACTCCAAATGTATCTCCATAGTTATGTATGGCGCCCCGCTTTGGGGTTATGTATCACAAGTTCTGATACAAAAAGCGGAAAATAATTTTCTGAGACGCTTGTTATCCACCCCTCAGTCCACCCCAACATTTTCAATTCATGGGGAAGTGGGACTTGATTATGTTACTGACAGGATTAAAATGGCCCCACTTTTATTCTGGCTAAAGACATGGCTGAATGACGAGCTGACACTCAACCATTCCATCTTGACTGATGTTATGTCATTAGACCATGCCATGAAAATTCCCTGGCTAGAATATATAAGACACACCTTTGCACGGTTAGGGCGCCCGGATTTATTCAATGCCCCTTCCAGCATTAGACAGGAGGATGTGACTTGGACAAAAAAGAACTTTCTGTCCATGGCAAGAGCAACCCGGGAAGAGTGTGAATTGGTGAAGCCATTGGTCGGACAACATTATCTGTTATTAAGTTTGCCTTCCCTTGAACCCTACCTAAGAGTTGTGACCAAGCCATTTCATAGGCTTTTATTAATGAAATTTAGATTCAACTTGATACATCGCACCTTAGGTACTTATCACTCATGGTGTAAAACGGAAAATGGTCCCCCATGTGGTTGTGACGAATTCTCCCCACAGGACCCTATGCATTTCATTATGTTTTGTAGCTTGTACATGGTACCCAGGAAGAAGTATTTAGTACCCTTACTAAGGGAGGTGGGTTTTATTCAGGTTAGGCCTGCCTTTGTTTACTTACAGTCTTTACGTAGCATTCGTGTCATCTTTTGTGTAGCCAGTTTTTTAGTTGCGGCTCATAGAATCAAAACAAAAAATGCTCACTAAAGTATTCTGTATAGTAAAAGCTCGTACCCATATGTATTATCCATAAGATGCTTAGATTTGTATTTGTTTTTTTAATATGACGTACAATGATTTCCGATGATTGCATATCTGTATCAAATAAGTGCTGTTTTTATTGTACTGTATATATATGTTATTTATGCTTTTATGATTTTAAAAGAATCGAATAAAGAATAAAGTGTATCTTGACTGACTGACTGACAACGCCGATCAAGAGCCTGCGTGGTCAGTATACCGACGCCGATCAAAAGCCTGCGTGGTCATTATTCTCCGTGTTCCTTGCCGCCCTGCGGACTTTCTGCTCCCTGCTATCCGAGAGTCGACATCTTTCCCCGAGGGCTCCTCGGTGATTCCCAGGTATCGAGGAAGGAGTGCGGGCTCGCCTCCTCCATTTAATTATACTTCTTGTTTCTTTGTTTTTTCTCATCAGTACTCAGAGCACTAGGGGGCGCATCTAGAGTCCCGAGTACTTTCCTTTACATTTTGTTGGGTCTCTGCTGTGTTCCGACAAGGAGCTAGTTAGCGCTTGGAATTTGGAGCAGTCTCCGGTTGTTCCATTGTGCGCTTTTGATGCTTTGCCTTTTCCTCCTGAATAACGATTTATGTATTCAGAGGGATAGGTGCTTGCTGGCGTTCTACTTGTAGTCGTATAAATAACGGGTGATCCTTCTTGTTGGTTCATCTCTATTCGTGTTGTAACTATAACAACACCTATACTTTGAGGATCCTTGTAGCATCCTCTCGAGGAACCATTTGATGAAGGTGCCTATTCCCAGGTTAAACTACTTTGGAATTTCATCGTACATTGTCTGTCGTATTGAAGAAATGTAGTCTTCATTCTCAGGGAATACTTACTAATAAAAAAAGAACTTGGCACAGAAGCTGACAATATGAAAAGACATCTTTATTAAATTTAATAAGTGAGGCCACGTCACACAGAAGCCGTAGCAACTGAATGAGGTAGTCTGAGGAATACAGAAAACAGAGGCCTTTTATATGCTTAGGGTTACAAACTTCAGCATACAAGTAAGGGGCAGTCCTAGCTTTTGCAAGCATGCAAAAAATGCCTAACATGGACATGCAAGTTGAACAAACCCAACATTCTTCTTTAGACAAGCCGGACAAACCCATAATAAAAAGGACCACAACCCATATCATAAACAGACCATAAAAGAAGGAACAGAAAACAGATCAGAAGCAGGATAAGGGGTGTGTGTGTGCATACCAAACTCTACAATGTCCTGTGCTTTGATCCTCAATCTTGATCAGCTAAAGGGCAGGAACTGGTTTAACAAGGTCAGCTTCAGGCAACAGGGTCAGTTCACTCAGGTCAAACAGGAGTCAGCATGAACTCGAGCTAAGGTGTACGTGTCTTTAAAAGACTAGTTCAGCCACAATAATTGGCCTATGTGAGGGCAACCACAAAATGGCTGCCATACACAAAATGGAACCCACGGGTTCAGAATTCACAGAACCTCAGACCCTCCTTTTGCCCTTACATAGGCAATCACTCAGTCTGTATCTGAATCGATGTCAATATTATCCGTTATTCCCTTCACTAAGGCATTATTACTCGAGTTATCTTTCATGGAACGCAAGGGATAGACTTCGTTGGCATAAATCAACATCGTCTGATATGCCCATACAGACCCATTGTGTAATTAAATGACAGAACCAAATAGGGAATACCTCTATCTGCAGTATGTGGCATAAGACCACACACCCAACAATTAGTGGTGTTCATTACTAACTGGTGTTGATGCAGAAGCTGTACAAAGGAATTATTAGTAAACTCTGACCTCCTAACCAGTTCATGTTCAGATAAAGTATGGAAAGAATGCTAAGAAGTAGTAGTAGGAAGAGACATAGGTTGGGAGGTGGGTACAGATGTCAATTGGGTAGCAAAAACAATCCAACCCATAAAAGACAATGTCATGCTTAAAAATACTAGAAAACATGTTATTAAGAACATATGGACAACAGGAGAAAATAATGACCACTATTACAAATAAAATTATCATGTTTCACAACTCTAAGCAGAAAGCAAATCCTAAAATGATCTAGTAACATTTTTTATGGCTCCTATGCATTTCAGTAACTTATTATATGTTCAGGTGAAACAGTGGTGATCCGTATTAATGCTCTCAGATGAAAAGGGATACTCTTCCACAGAGAATGGACTTTATTCTGCTTTTACTAAACAGAATACTACTTTAAAACAATGCCAGCAAAAGAGCAAAAATTAGTCTCCTAACACCCATTTCATGCAATCACACGGGAAATACCCAGAGTCCGTCCAAGCCTCTCCGGCAGGCTTCTACTGTTCATCAAGTCCTCTTGTGTTGTTTTCTTCGGCATGGGCCTCTTCATTCAGGTCTATCATGAAAATGGTCCTTCTCAGTATCCGTTGGAGTGCCCTCCTGGCAAACACTCGCAGCTTATTTGAAAGTCTCAATGTCTCAAGGCAGTGCACCAATATCTCTCCTCTGCGGCAGGCACTACAGATAGTGTGCTCTTCATTGATCATGGGCACAGATCAGCTCATGCAGACCCAAGTACTATTAATCAGGAAAGAGCAACAGGCTTTCATACTCAGCAACACTTTCAGACTACAACACTCGCTTTTCAGTGTCAGAGGATGCTCGGGCTGCTCTTCCATTTAATCATAGGTACCACAATGTAGTGCCTTTTTCCAATCCTGGATCCTCTGGTGCACTGCCTTTCCGTTGGAGCAAAGGAAAGGGGGGGTGTGGCCAAAACTCAGGCCAAGGGGCTCAATGGACTGCCTACTGTCAGAGGTTACCAGCACATGACAGGTGAAAAACTAAAGCCTCGAAGCAACAAGGATCCTTCTCTTTTGCTCTTTTACACTGAAAACTGGTTCTGTGATGTCCAATGCCGTCTGATGGAGCAAGTACGATGCTTTGGAGATATCATGGATGGTGCTCTGGCGATCACTGTCCAGCCTTGCTGCTTTTCTGGGTGCTGAGACTGTCACTGATGGGAATTAGCTTTTCATCAAAGGTCCTCAGGTTATTATGACTTAATCCCGCAGAACCTAGTGATGTAGGAAATGGGACACATTTGTTATTTTCTTTCAATTTAGTACAAAAACTGTTTGTTTTTAACAAGAGGATTGCAAGCAGGTGGCCTGCAATCTGCGAGGGAGTGGCCATACGCCATGAGACAATTCTGGTCTAGAACACACGGTCATTCTCATAGAATACAAAGACAAAGGCAATAAGCAAAACAGACAGTGCCTCTAATTTCTTCAATCGGGTTTCCATGTGAGAGCATATCCTCTACCATCTAAGGGTAGATAACTATATGAGAATTTTATCTAAATGGATGTCCTCACACATAGTGACTTCGTCTAATGGGGTAAACACATTTTTCTCTCAATGTTTAAGTCTAGGTGTTCCTAAATTCCTTATCTAGAACATCTCAAAAGAAAAATCGCATAATACAGATTATCAGGGTCATGAAGTAGGCCTAAAGAAAATTCTTTAAAAAAACAGTCTGGTCATACAAAAGGGAATTATACATAATATAGGGGTTTCTGGTACATTACTGTAATCTGGAAGTGTGAACCTAATACAATAATAATAATAAAAGAAGGCTAACTGGTGAAAGGAATATGGAAAAGGAAAAATGGGACTAGGACAACAGCTAAAATCCCCAATTACTAGGCACGATGCAACATCAATCAGGGGAGAAGTGACGAAAGAAAAATGTATAGGAAGAACAAGAAATTACTTGGGTGATAGTCAGGCATGTGACACAACACCAAGAGTGGGGGTGATACATAAAAATCAAAATAGCTCACGAACGTTAGCTCTACCGCTGGCCGCTACACTATATACGGTAATCTCAGCTAATGTTCCAGTTCCTTTTTCAGGGAAAAAAATTAAACCTTGTTTCCTTTATGGTACAAGGCCATACACTATTCAGGAAGCAGAACAAAACTGACTAAAGTAATATAAAAATTAGGTCACCATGCACAAAAGTCACAGATCTATAATTTATCCTTACGTCCAATTCAGGATACATAAATTTAGGGCTGCCTGTTCCTTAAGGGGAGGGGCAGTACGTGACTAACAGCATGTGACACACTTTGATTCTGTATATCTCTTTTATTTGTCCTTCAAATACCTTTAAAGCCAAATTTGACATACACCGATGAAGTGTTGTCTGTCTTTCTGTGAAATTTAGTGTCAACGCAAATCTACCCAACTGTTTGCAGGATACACATCGTCATGATTGAGGCGAGAGAGGCCACGAGAGAGCAGCAGAGAGCGGAGTTCCGAGTCCTGAGCACTCAGCGCACAGCAGTCCGGCAGGAAGGCGTGCAAGGCTGTGAGGCGTGCAAGGTTGCGAGGCGCATGCTCCGGCGAACAGCAGCGGGTTACGGGTGACAGCGGATAACAGCGGGTGCCACGAGGAAAAGAAAAGAAAAGAACGCCGGGCACCAGGAAGCTAAATTAAGCTAAATTAAGCTAAGTTAAGCTTAACTGGAACCCCGCACTCGGCGCCCTCGGCGTCTGGCGGCATTTGGCAGCGGTGTGGAGTGAAGTGGGAAGCGGGGCTCACCACTGCCGGCCCTGAGTCCTGACACCCCTCGACCTGTGACCCTCGACCTGTGGGCGGCTGAGAGCGGGACCTGTGGTCTGTGACCCCCGATGCAGCGGTGGCACTAGTGGCCGGGTGTGGCGAATAGATTGGAAAAGCCTGCCGTGGTAGTGAGTCATAGGAAGAAGCAACGTGAGCACCGTGGAAAAAAAAAAAACTGAGAGTTGCACTTTGGGATTTCTGCTCAGCCAGGAGTTCACCACCACCAGCCACCTGTAATTATCACACTGTACCACCAGCCCAGTTCTCCTTCACCCCCCCAACCCCAGGAATCGTGCCTGCCTGCTAGCCGAGAGTTGGGAGTGCAGTAGAGAGTCGTCACCACAGCAGCACAGCAGGACCCGCAGGACCCCAGCCACACGACCTGCAGGACCCCAGCACACACAGCAGGCAACAGCAGCACGGTGAGAGGTGAGAGGTGTCAGCACCAGCGCGCCATCGGCTATACTGACTCAAATGTATTAAGCACACCCCTCAAGCACTCCCTTGCACTTTTTTGCGCCAGTAATCGATCAAGTCTGACAAACGCGCAATCATGGATAGGCTCGCCTGACAACAACGCACATTAGGTCTGAACACCATAAACCACCGGAAACACAGGGCAAAAATTTGTCTATCAGTACTTTATTCTGTAAAGCTAAGTATCAACTGGGCAGACTAACGGCGTATTAACAGCACACAGTGCACGCTCGGGGAAGCGAGCCCCACAATATACAGGGCAAAAATTATCTTCCAGCATTCTTCCAGCGTCAGAGAGAGTAGTCATCCCCGCCACACACCGCAATAACACCCTGCCATCTCCCGGACGGCAGCTGTTCCAAATTAGAGGGGGCAGACAGGCTTGGGAGGTGGAGCGGAAAATAGAGCGGAGGTGGTAAGAGGGAAAGTAGAATGAGGTCGGGGAGAACACGAACAAATCCTCCCAATAAAGCAAGAAAAAATGCCAAGGCCAAGACCAAATCCCCCACCATTCAAATTGAGGGAAGCGCGGCCGCATCACTAATACCCCCTGTATACTCAATTTTCAGCAACCTGAACCCTACCGGCAAATTTACCTTTCTGAAGACCCAATGACAGCCATTTACGCAATGCCGATAACACCAAACGGACTGCAAAAACCAATGTCACCTAAAAAAGTAGAATTGAAGTCAATAGATACAAGGACTCCTCCAAGCACTCTGAGCAACAATGTAGACAGGGCAAATGGAAGAGAGGAAACACCCAAGTGTTCGCACGCCACTTTGGAGAAAAACGTGATTCAATTTCAAGCCCAAGTGCACAAGGAAAATAAAAAGCAAGACTCAATCTTATGGCAAGGACAAGAAAAACCTTTAACAACCCACACAGGATCCATTAAGTCTATGGATAACCACGCTGAAGAACACACAATAACATGCTCACCCAGCAAAAAGGAAAACAAAAGAGAAAGAATTTCCGCAACTCTCTCACTATCATCCAATGCTATAAATCAAGATCAAATAATAATGGGAAGCCACGTGGCTCAATCCATAAACGAGGACTGTCACTACTCCAGTGCGCTCGAACTACCACACAAGGTGTTTCCACACAGCCATTCAACCCCAAGATTGGAATCGCGCATGATCCCACTAATGAATAAATCAATAGGGAATACAAAGGAACCCATGACACAAAAAGCCTGCTCGGATATCCCTCAAACTGAAAATATTTGGAAAAAATTAAAATTCAGCAAAACAATCATCACCGAAACGGTGGCCCAGGAACAAACAGGAACCAACTTTGAGAGACTAAAAACCCCTTACAAAACAAAAATCAATCAAAAGGAAGATCGTGAAGTAACACCAATTGGCTGGTACACAAAAACAAAAATCTCTCCGAACATAGAGCCATCAAGTAACAACATACTTGAGATATCCAGTGGACTGAATCTGGAGGAGGACACTAATGTTTCAACAGACTCCCCAAACGTGATCGACTCAGGCGCTCAAATGAAACCCTCAATAATAGAGATTTCAAGTGTTCTAACAGCTGCTAACGTAACAATAACAAAATGCCCCGAATCGCGCCCGGGAGCGCGCCAGAAGATTAAAGTGCGGCAGAATGATATAACATCTAATAAACAACTCCCACGGGGATCTTCATTTAACAGCAACATAGGGGACCCACACCGGAACAAAAGTGGGCATGACATTAATAAAAACTTGGAATCAATAATCGCATTGCACAGTGCACTGGGGTGCATATTGGAAACCTCAATTAAAACCCTCAACATGTAGTCAGACAAACTCGACATCCAGATACATCTCATGAGCACAATGGCGGAATACATATCCAACATAAACAAAAAGTTAGACACCATGGCCGGGAAGCAAAGGCCGTGGCGAAAATGCCACCTACGGAAACCCATAATGATGGGTATAATCAAATAGCGCAATATCTCCACCTTAACACAAAGGTCTATGAGGATCACAGGTCAACAAAACTCCTAGCAAAAGACAAAGCACAGATCAGCAGTGATCGACCTATGGAGAAGCAAACAGTTACAACAGGAAAGATACTTTTCATTCCCAATTACGAGCCCCAAGGCACTCAAGATCTATTAAATCGAGGGAACATTCTCCATCTGACATCCTGTATCCCGAGCCTTAGCCACTTAACAACCTCGGATTTACTATCAATTGAATTTATTTCGTTAGGGGACAATGTAGCTAAAGAAGGCACGCTTACCATCTGGAGGAACGAAGAAATAGTAGAAAACATTCTCACAGAAATGCGTAAGTTCGAAGAGTGGGGAATCACGCTGAAAGAAGAAACAAAATGGGGTTATCCATCACCCCTGCTAAGAAGATGTGGGAAAAGAGATGACGGCAAAAGCAGAATCACTCATTCAGTACTGCAGGGCGCCAGGGGGCCCGAAACCCCCACTAACAATCATTGGAAACAGACATCGGGCGTCAACGGTAACTGAACCCACTGCGAGGCAAGTGAGACTAAAGGAACCCCAATAAAGTTGCTCTCCTGGAACATCGCTGGAGCGAAAAACATCCTAAACCACAGTAGAAAAACAGCCACCTGGGACCAATATGACATCATCGCACTGCAGGAAACATGGTCAATGGACCCAATTGATATACCAGGAAGACTATGTTTCCATGAAAGCACGACGCATCCCCAGCGCTATGGTCGCGCAAGGGGAGGACTATCAATATACATAACTACTGCACTGAAGATCAGCGCCTCGCAAATGGACATTTCAGTACCGCACATGCAAATCATTAAACTGGAGCGTATAGTTAAAAGCAAGACGAGAACAATCATCTTAATTAATTTATATGCCCACCCGAAAAAATCGGCCAAAAGAGACCTCTTCCACAGTCTGGTTAACGTGGTAACTAACACCCGCCTTGAACATCCAAGCTGGGAAATCATTGTTACAGGTGATTTCAACACCAACCTTTTACACCAACCGGAAGACGAGGATAACATCTCTGTAGCAAATGAACAGTGGGATGTCGAACCCCAGGTGAATATATCGGCCAAGACGACAGACAAAGTGGGTAGGCAGCTGATGTGGGACCTTGAACGCCTTGGCCTGCGGGTAATAAACGGAAGAACCATACACGACAAACCCCCAGTCGCCACCTACATAGGCCACAACGCAACCTCCATCCTTGACTATACAATAGTAACGCTACCCCTGCTGAGTCTAGTCAAAAAATTTCAAATAATCTGCTCACTAGACAGTGATCACTCAATGCAACACATCGAGATGAAACTGAGCTCTTCCAGATACGTTAAGGCTCCAATCATACCAGGTATAATTTCAACAATCAACCTGAAGCGGCTAAGGTGGACGAGCAACACCCTACCTCATATAGCGTCAGACGCTAAGAAATTACTCAAAATATCCACTGCAGACAAGGACCTATGCTCAGAAACTTGGTCTGCCTTCCTAGAACGACTACCAAGATCCAGTAGTAATGCTAAAAGGAAGATCTATCCTAAGACCGATTTTGAACTTACAAAAACTGCACTCTCCATGAAGAAACACCTTCAGAAGCTCACAAGACGAGCGCAGGTACAAAGGGCAAACCCAAGCATTTGGCAAGAAGTCCGATCAACAAGGACAAAATACAAGAAGTTGGTCTGGCTGGAAAAAATGAAAAAAACTAACGACTTTTGGGCTAAATTGTTGCATAACATAAAAAAATCAGATTCCAGGGCTTTCTGGATGCAAGTCAATTCCATTAACAGGGCAGCGCAACCTGTAAGTATGACATGCATCGCTGAAAACGATTGGGCCCAACATATACTCGATACATTTTCAATAAAGTCAACCACAAAACAAATAACAATGTCAACAACTGCATCTGAAACATCAAGTACTACGAACCAGGAAAGTACGATTGCCCCTAGCGCCAATGGCATGACCATTAGCCAGGAAGACATGGGTCTATCAATACGGACTGAGGACGAATGCCGAATACTACAAATAATCAGGAACAGCAAGCAAGAGTGTGCGCCGGGGCCAAATGGTATTCCGCAGGCAATCTACAAAGAGAACCCCAAGTTCTGGGCACGCAAATTTAACACCCTCTTTCGGTCAATTAGCAACTCAGGTCGAGTCCCGGAAAGTTGGAGGGGCGCCATCATCAACCCCATCTATAAAGGCGGAGACCGCAAAAATCCAACTAATTACCGCTTAATAGCCCTGATTGATGCGGAAGCTAAATACTACGCATCACTGGTGCTAGCTGATTTAACACAATGGTCGGACATGAATAACAAAATCCCGCTAAACCAGACTGGGTTTCGTCGCGGGACAGGTACCATGGTAAATGCAATGGCGTTATGCTTGATTGGTGAAAAAAGTCTACAAAACCACCAGGAACTTTACACCTGTTTCGTCGACTTTAAGGCGGCCTTCGACCGTGTCAACAGGAAATTACTATGGGCCAAACTGAAGCAGCAGGGCCTGCCAGAATCAATCCTAACGCCGATCATTGACCTGTATAGTAACACCTGGATGCAGGTAAAGATCGACAATGGACAGAGGCTAACTCGAAAAATCAACACCTCTGATGGATTAAAACAAGGCTGTGTGCTGGCCCCCCACCTCTTTAACTTATTCAGGGCGGATTTAACAGAAAGCCTTGACCAGACCAATGCGCATCCACCGCGGCTAGGGAATCTCTGCATAACACACCTGTCTTATGCCGACGACGTGGTCCTATTAAGCCAGACAAGAATAGGACTGCAACATCTACTACAGGAACTGACCCGCTACACTAAACAGAACTTGCTAGCAATAAACAGCACAAAAACAAAGACTATGGTTATATCCCGACGCCATAAAGCACAACCAACCTTCACCATAGACAATGCCAAGCTGGAAGCGGTTGACAGCTACAAATACCTTGGGATACTACTAGACAAGCGTCTTAACTTTACCATGCATTTGAACAGCATGGTAAAAAAGGGCACCATGGTAAAAAAGGGCACCGTCCTATTGCACGCTTTCAATAGCTTGGCGACAGAACTCAAAGGCCCCCTGGTCTCCCCCCTGTTAACAACAATGAAAGCAAAGCTACTTCCAACTATAGCTTACGGGAGCATCCTACATCATGGCAAGAGTGCACAACTCCTGGACAATATTCAAACTAAAATCTACAAACGTGTATTTGCGCTACCTAGCAACGCATCACCCGCACAATTAAGACTTGAATTTGGCTTGCAATCCTAAGTGCTGCTGAAAAAGTACGAGACGATAAAATTTTGGTACGATGTTTGGATTAACCAAGAGATTGTGCTACATCGTGCCTTGTGGACAACAATTAGTAAAAGTACTAATTCTCACTACGCCAAGTACCTCAAATCTTCATTAAAATTAACCGACTTGATTGCACTTTGGGAATCCAAGATTCCAGTACTCTCCTTCAAACAGCTGGTAAAGAAGGCCGCCAACAGGCATTCACTGCTCGACGATAAACTAACTTTCAGTCGTCGGTCCCATGCCTGGATGACAATTCAATCATACAAAAAACCAGCACAGGCAGCCTACCTAGACCTTGCATTTTCACCAGTCATCAAACGGAAATACCTCAATTTAAGACTGGGTAGCCTCCCAACAAATGCTGAATCACCAAAGTGGAAGCCCCAAAAATGTGATGGATGCGGTCTATGTGGTGCAGGAAGACAAGACTTTATCCATCTGATCTGCATCTGCCCGGACCTGATCCAGGAACGTCGGAGCTGGTTAAAAACCAAATTTAAGGAATATGGAACACGTACCTGCCGGTCGGCAATCATACTAATCCTGTGCTCAGTAGATCTGCAACTCATCTGCAGAGCAGTCAAATTTATTGACAATTTCGAGAAAAAACAGAGAACTCTCGCAAAGTCCTGAATCTGAAAAATGCTTATTATTTTAACTCGAAAGACACTTATTTATAACTTTTTATGGCACACCTAGCAGTGCAAATCTTTTATGTTTTAGTATACTGCCGTATATATACTTTGTAATGGTTTTCATTAACTATACAATAAAGTTTCATTTCATTTCACATCGTCATGTATATCCCTTCACAACACAGGTAAACTTGTAATAGTATCATAAGCAGCAACACAAAACAAAAAACATGCAAAAAAAACGCACAAAACGGACATGTCAAGCCATCAGATATACTTGCTGTATATCAAGCACAAAAAGCATAGACAAAACAATAGCATATATAAATGAGCGGTGACGCATAACACTGTGTCAGGTTTAAAATCCTTACCCTCCTTTTTGACAGTAGATCACCAATTAGTGGATATCTGCTGTCAAATACAACTTTCAGACACACAGAACCAGCAAGAACAATTCATGATAGAACCAAATACACAAACATGAAAAACGCATGGACATTTCTTTCCAAAGGAGTTACGCAAAAACACATCTCATTTCAACCAACCAAACTCACGTGTCTTGTCAGCCTTAAAATCACCCAGAACAATCCATGGATGATCTGTGGGCAGAAGCAAAAAAAATAAAAATACACAACACACAAAAGAGAGACATTTCTCATAACAAACAGACATCAATTATAACTTTTAATCAGAAGACAAAACATAATACACATGAACAGACACAAAAATAAATTTCCATTACTTAACTGTTACCATCTTGTCAGTCAGCTTGCAACATTAAGCCATTTTAACTTTCCAAAAGTAAAATTCTTTCACTGACACTCCATGTTATCTTTGGGCCACAATTTCCACTGTAAAAAATAATTCTTAATTGGAAAATCGTTCTCACTTAGGCATGTAGCCTTCAAAATTTCAATAAAAAGCTTTGTCTTATTTTCTGTCTAAGACTGAATGCAATGCTTCATTTTCGGTCAAATAAAAGCAACTAGCAGACATTATTTTTTAGAGGCAGAGATACAAATATATCATTTCTGCAGAGCATTTAGCATGTGTTGGGACTTTCAAAGAAACCTTTTTCATATTTTCCCTTTGGAATTAATTTCTTTAATTTTGTGGAGAAATCAGAAACCCTTCCTTTTAGAGGCCTGTTTAGCAAGGTCATTCTGCATTTCACAGAGACAAGGCCCTAATTTAAAGGTCACAAATGTCAACATGACAGCCTCCTTCCATTGTTTACAGGGAAACTAAAGATAACACCTCAGCGCGACTCGAGCCAGCCTCTGCAGCTGTCCTAGCCCCCAGCTTCTGCTCACTAAGAAGTTTGTCAAAGACAAAAGGCCTTCCGTATTCCTCCTAACCTGCAATAATTCACTCTATTTAAAACACATGTTATATATATTACTCCTGTTAGGGGCTATAATTTATTTCTATACTTATATTATTAAAACATTTACTGAGAATAATTCGCAGAACATAATAACACAAATACCAGTTTTTAGAACAAATGCTTGTTTGCAATGGTACTCATTTCATCAACCTTAAATAGATGAAGGTCTCAGTTAGGTCCAGTCAAAGTTAAAAACCTTCAACCCTGATATTAAACTCAAACCTCTGCACCAGGCACATTGGCTCACAGAGCCATTAAACACAACCCCAAATGGGAACAACCTGCAAATTTGTGTTTTATACCTAAATGTATGGATTTACTGAAGCCTAACGCACTTTAAAGCTATTTTAAATGGCAAAAATACCTAAATTCGATTTTGATGTTTGGGGCACTTAAAAATAAATATCCTATAAGTATGTTACATATTAATCATCCTCAGAATGTTCTTTACACATTACAGATATTAGACATTAGACATATCTCATGTAAATCCTTAGAAAAATTAGTTTTTTACGCCTGTGCTAAGTGAGATGTCATATGCTAATGTCCTCATTATGCAGTGCAACACAACTCAAATTAAATTATAATGCTAGGAGGTCACAGTATGAGCATTAAGCTTCATGAATAGTAAAAAACGAATTTTGTAGCACTTATTTTTAATTATTATTTTTCATAATTTAATAATTATTTTTAATAAACCCAATCATTTTTGATAATACCACATATAAAAGCAAGCTGCATCCCTTATTTCAGACATAAACAGAAAGGGGTGAAACACTCAGGACACACAATACGGCGTGCTTTAGCCATGCATTTCATAAATAGCGCCAACGCTATTCACTTACAGAAATTGCACTAATGGGAAAACCACATAGACATTTAAACACACATTTAACCCACAAACCAATACTCAGAACAAAAACAAAGGACAGCCCACAGACTGTACTTAAACAAACCATTTGTAAATACTAGTTGTAATTCATATTTACAAGAAACTCTTCTCAATAGTGTTCCAAAAGACTGCAAAAACAGACTGCTGCATATCCAAGAAGCCAAAACACACTTAATTCACTAGCTGTGGCTGGCAGAACACCAAGAAAATTGCTCTGCATATCTTCATTTATAAAATTGCGCAGAACAAAGGATCCTTGTTTTGTATTATGTCATATTTTAATTCCCTGGGGATACAAAATCACCAAGGAAGAAATATGTTTGTATACTTAAACCTATTTAAGTATTCCTTCTAGGAGAGCCGGCTAATTAATTTCACATCACACTATGGTACCTTCCAAATAAAGCCACACATTCTTCTTATGTGAGCTTTTAAACAGGCATGCCAAAAATATTGCAAAATATACAATATTATAATCAATGTAGTGCTTAGTGTACTTTTCGTACGTGCACCGTTCAACTAAACCAAATAGAGAAAATTCTCCTCATTACCTGTTCTACACAAATTGCAATTCGCATATACAAACCTATACAAATCCAAAGTTGGCCAACACAAATTCCAAAGTTCCAAAGGTCCAGTCCTAAATTTGCTAAGACCAGGCATCTTATAGCTCACTAATCTAGCTTCAACCTTCAAGGGGTTATCAAAAACGATATACTCGCAAATATACGAGCCCCTCGGCTTTGGTAATTGCAATAACCAAATCAAAACCAAGAAACCAACCCCTCGGCTTTGGTAATTGCAATAACCAAATCAAAACCAAGAACCCAAACAAAGTCGTGGGAGCGACCCACTTGTACTTCTTATTTTTACTAATCAAAAGGTTATCCAAATTCTAACTGTCAAGTTCTACATGACCTAACGGTCTTTTTTAGAATACTCACGCCAAAAAAAAAGGTTCTCAGTCAGGAGTGACATCATGTGGAGGATCAAAATCAGGAAGAGCAGAAATATACTGGGCTGCAAAGACGAAGAATCTCCAGAATTCCTGTGCACACAGTAGTAGAGTCCCGTCCTGTCCTCCTCAGTAGATTTCAGTCTTCTGACAAGATCACTCCCACAGAAAGTCACTTCTCTGATGAAGCCCCACATTGGGCGCCATTTGAAGAAATGTAGTCTTCATTCTCAGGGAATACTTACTAATAAAACAAGCATTTACAATGCAATGGTTTCGCCTTTTGAAAAGTTTGAGCTATTGGCATTGTAAATGACAAAATTTGTATTTATGTGTTGGTTTTGAAAACAGATAAATAAATGGCATTGTCATTTACAATGCCAATAGTTTAATCTCTGGCAAATGCCACACAAAACACACAGACCCACACACACACACACACAGAGAGCCACACACACACACAGAGCCACACTTAAATACACGTTTTTCGAGAGGGGTTAGGAAAGTTAAACCTCTTTGCAGACAATTTTCAGCTAGCTTACAGCAGCTGTGGCGCCGTGCTGCTAGATTAAAAGCCACTCCCAGCCCCCAAATGAAGTACATTGGGGTGCCTGCTGAGTTGAGCTGCGGACAGGCCTCCACAGCTGTCATTTACGCCAAGTTTTCAACTGCCACTAAAGAACAGGATCGAATTCGCCCTGCGTTGTTGGTGTGTGTACGTACACCGACAAATATTACAGGTTGACGCAAGGTCATGATGTTGCAGCAGGCGAGAAAGGGTCCAGTAATTCGACGCTGGCCATTCATCTCTGTGCAGCCAGGATAGCTCGCCAAAGCATGTTTAGGTCCTTATTACGAGTGGCTCGGTATTTGGGCCGGTATGTCCCTTCTCCATAGAATTACCAATGCCCCGGGGTACTGGGAACACTGGGGGCGGGGAAAAACTAGCCCATGAAAATGTGGGACCATGGAAGTTCACTAAGAAATGACAAGTTACTGGGGTAATTGGTAATTGCAGGTCTGTGTATCCCAGTTATTCCTTATTTGTAGCTCACACTGGAACTTTAGCCTGCATTTAGTAGCTGCAAACTCAGCATGAATGTTAAAATCTCACTACTTCGATGGGGTCGGAAACTACTGGCATCATCAGGATTAAGTGGCTACCAGGGCTTTAGAAGAGACATTGTAGGACTCGATTATGAAAGAAAGGGGGAGGATGTTAGACTGTCAAACAGTGAAAACAGGTTCTATTGAGCATGAAAACATAAAAATGGCTGGTATTTCGGCAGATTTGAAATATAGAACATGTGAGCATAGCTAAAGACTTAATATCAGGAATGGCAGCTCTGTAGAAATCCTATGTGAAGCATCGAAGGGCGGGGACGGGCTCACGGACAGCGGGAGGGGGGACGGGCTCACAGACAGCGGGAGGGGGATGGGTTAACGGACAGCGGGAGGGGGGGACGGGCACACAGACAGCGGGAGGGGGGGCGGGAACGGGAGTAAAATATTTTTCGGCACATTTGGAATATGGAACATGTGAGCATAGCTAAAGACTTAATATCAGGAATGGCAGCCCTGTAGAAATCCTATGTGAAGCATCGAAGGACGGGCTCACGGACAGCGGGAGAGGGGACGGGCTCACGGACAGCGGGAGGGGGGATGGGTTAACGGACAGCGGGAGGGGGGGGACGGGCACAAAGACAGCGGGAGGGCGGGCGGGAACGGCAGTAAAATATTTTTGGGCAGATTTGGAATATAGAACATGTGAGCATAGCTAAAGACTTAATATCAGGAATGGCAGCTCTGTAGAAATCCTATGTGAAGCATCGAAGGACGGGCTCACGGACAGCGGGAGGGGGGATGGGCTCACGGACAGCGGGAGGGGGGATGGGTTACCGGACAGCGGGAGGGGGGACGGGCACACAGACAGCGGGAGGGGGGGCGGTAACGGGAGTAAAATATTTTTCGGCAGATTTGGAATATAGAACATGTGAACATAGCTAAAGACTTAATATCAGGAATGGCAGCTCTGTAGAAATCCTATGTGAAGCATCGATGGACGGGCTCACGGACAGCGGGAGGGGGGATGGGTTAACGGACAGCGGGAGGGGGACGGGCACACAGACAGCGGGAGGGGGGCGGGAACGGGAGTAAAATATTTTTCGGCAGATTTGGAATATAGAACATGTGAGCATAGCTAAAGACTTAATATCAGGAATGGCAGCTCTGTAGAAATCCTATGTGAAGCATCGAAGGACGGGCTCACGGACAGCGGGGGGGATGGGTTAACGGACAGCGGGAGGGGGGGATGGGCACACAGACAGCGGGAGGGGGCGGGAACGGGAGACATGAGTTAGTTAGACATGAGACGGGGGCAACAGAGACAACACCACGGAGACACGCAAAGACTTAGCACAGACACAACGTAAACATGCCGACAAAAGCATTCCATTGGAAAGGACATGAGACGGGGGCAACAGAGACAACACCACGGAGACACGGACAGGGAGAAAACGAGGCGAGATAGATGTACAAAGGGAAAGGATATTCGAAACAAATGCTGCTTACCTGATCGCAAATACACAGTACACTTCCTGGGAACTTAAAATTCGCAGTCCACTCCAACAGAAGACACTCCGAAAAAGAGAAACACATGACCGAAAAAAAAAAAAAGAAAACACGCCCACCGCCGCATGACGATCGCAAGGGGGCGGGATGAGTAAAAATCGCGGGAACGCCCATGAATCTGCTCCGGCAATGACGGACAGAACGCTCTTCCAATGGCAAGCCTCCATTTATGGAGCTAGCCAATGGAAGAGAAGGCGGGACCAAAGCCAGTACTGTTCTAACATTAGATTTCGCCTGCGTGAACGCTGCTGCGCAGCGGACGCCAGGCGGAACCTAAAACGAACTTGGCACAGAAGCTGAAAATATGAAAAAACATCTTCATTAAATTTAATAAGTGAGGCCACGTCAGACAGAAGCCGTAGCAACTGAATGAGGTAGTCTGAGGAATACAGAAAACAGAGGCCTTTTATATGCTTAGGATTACAAACTTCAGCATACAAGTAAGGGGCAGTCCTAGCTTTTGCAAGCATGCAAAAAATGCCTAACATGGACATGCAAGTTGAACAAACCCAACATTCTTCTTAAGACAAGCCGGACAAACCCATAATAAAAAGGACCACAACCATATCATAAACAGACCATGAAAGAAGGAACAGAAAACAGATAAGAAGCAGGATAAGGGGTGTGTGTGTGCATACCAAACTCTACAATGTCCTGTGCTTTGATCCTCAATCTTGATCAGCTAAAGGGCAGGAACTGGTTTAACAAGGTCAGCTTCAGGCAACAGGGTCAGTTCACTCAGGTCAAACAGGAGTCAGCATGAACTCGAGCTAAGGTGTACATGTCCTTAAAAGACTAGTTCAGCCACAATCATTGGCCTATGTGAGGGCAACCACAAAATGGCTGCCATACACAAAATGGAACTCACGGGTTCAGAATTCACAGAACCTCAGTATTTCAGCCGAGGCTGTATATCTCCTGGTGAGTTGGAGCAGGATTAGAGCTGAGAGCGAGAGAGAGAGAGAGAGTACTTATAGAGAGAGCGAATTCTAATGTTTGTCTACTTGTTTCCTTGTCCTGGAGTACACACCCCCTTCCTCGGCCGTGCTGCCTACCAGACCAGACCCTGAGGGGAGTACAGAAGCTACAGCTAGTTTATTATTTTATCCACTTCCCTTTTCCCTCTGGGCACAATTTCAAGCAGTAGGTATTCCTCCTCTGCCGGTAGTTGCGACAGAGGGAATAGGGAGGGATTTCGTCTGTCATCGTCTCTGCTGGTCACAAGAGACAGGTTAGTGGCGACTTCTATATTCTTGCGCTGCTGACGATCCCGACAGTGAGACTGCCGCTGCCTTGATTCTCTCGGCACACTGTGAAGGTGCCGTCCTTCTGGCTCAGCCTCCCTTCCTGTACGTGCCCAGCACGATCATGTGATCACTCATAGTAATCACGGGGTTGAACAGCTTGTGTTGGTGCTCCGTGACATCTCCCACATCGTTCCCCATTCTTTTGCCATGTTGGTGTGAAGAACTTCTTACGGTCAGACGGTTTTATTGGTAACATGGTAAAACCTGTGTATACATCATGTAAAGTTTGGAGGACATCTAAGTGAGAGATGGTCTTTTTTATGTGATGTCACCTTTCTTATTACTAGATAGCAAACAGAGTGCCTTTTAATTTATATTTTATTCTTTATGTTGTTTTTTTAGCATAGCCCCAATACTTTAATAGCGTGTGCTGGGGACGACGTGTTGTTTCTTCCAGAGGGTAGCCATGTCCACCATATCGAAGGCCACACTTCAGTCTCTAAAACAACATGATAGAGGTAGGCTATTTTTGGGGAGCGCTCAGGGCCTGAGGATCGATAGTCCCTGGATGTTATTTATGGTTGATAATCCGGCCCTAAAGCCTGATTGAAAAAAAGGCAAGATTCCTTCCTCTGCTACCCAATCTTCAAGATGTTCTAGAAAGCATTTTGGCATACGCTTTTGCTTCAATATCCAATAAGGCAACCAGTCTATAGTTTGTAGCTAACGGCCGATCTCCATTTTTAAATATGGGGCATAGGATAGATCCTCTATAACCTTCAGGAATATTAGCATTTTGAAAGGAATGGTTATAACGCACTGGCAGTACCCTGGCCCAGGTTGAACGTGCTTCCTTTAATAGACCATGGGAAGGCCATTCAGGCCAGATGCCCCGTATAATTTTAGTTGTTTTAGTAAGTTGTCTACCTTCCTGGGATTAGTTAGTATCTCCATGTATAGTTGACTCTCCACCTCATGAAGTTCAACTAAGTCCAACTGGACTACCTGCTAGTGTGGTTTGAACTCACGTATGGCCTTACAGCCTTCAGGAGTTAGTTTCCAGGCTGATGTTTCTGTCTGTTAGGTACTGGATGTGGTTACTGACTGATCCTCGTACAGCTCCACAATATGCCACACCTAAGCTGCTCCTGAAACTCCATTTTCCCTGGATTCCCTACTGTTTTTTAGTTTGCTGAATACTGACCCTGTAAGAGGTCCGGGCTATTGCTTACCACTTGCCTTCATACATCCTTAGTGCTTTGCAGTTTACCTTAAAGCTGCTTCAAGGTGTCTGGTTGCAGCCCAAAGGCTAGTGCAGGACCTGTTGAACCAGAATCCATTTTTATGGTTGAATCCACTTGTGTGGTTGTTACATTGGAGTCTTTCTGGCTTGGTGGGTCATTGTCCTAGAATGATGTCTGCTTGAGCTTGAGTTTACTTGCTAGCAAAAATGTGAGATACATTTTGGTAGATTTGTACTGAGTTAGTTTAGATGTTGCTTGAGTTCGTTAATGTTGCTTTTTTGTTTACTTTTTACGTTTCTTTTTTGCCCCCCTTGATAGGCTAGCCCTAGCGGGAATCCCCACCAGATTTGAGGTTTGTGTGACTGGTTCGTGTATACACCTATATTTAAGAGATCACTGAATCCCTGAAAAATGTCCTGCACCACAGTTCCTGCTTGTACCTCAGCCCTTATTCTGAATCCAAGTTCCCCAGTTTGGATTGCGATCAAAATGACTCGCCCACTTCTAAAAAAGCTTCCTGGTCCCCTCTCTAATGAACCTTGGGAGCGTGGCATAAATCGTGTAGTGGTGTCTCTGACCTTCCAGAATTGTACTTGTTAACCTCCACCAAGGTGCTCAACACCTCTGGCGGAGAGCTTAGCTTGTAGATTATGGGAGTACTTGGAAAATTTTGATTATCCAATTTGCTTAATTTATAATCCAGACTGGTTAACCTGCTCCCAAATTTATTATTTATTTATTTATTTAGCATACTTATAGAGCGCAGACCTGTCACCCAGAGGGCATCCTGGCGCTTTGATCAGAGAACCCCGCACTAGACACGAGCAATCGCGCAGCCATTACTTGGGAAAAAGAAATGTCTTTAGGGCTTTCCTAAACGGAAGATAATCCTTGTAGCTCCTGAGAGTGAGTGGGAGGGAGTTCCACAATTTAGCTGCCGCCACTCTAAATGAGCGGCCGCCCATCCTCACTCTTTGAAACCTAGGCACCACCAGAAGGTGAGCCGATGACGACCGCAAGAGCCGTGGGGCAGAATACCATGCAAACATGTTTTGTAGCGGAATAGGGCCCAAGAGGTGTACTGCTCTAAACACCAAACAGGCCGCTTTAAATTGGACCCGTAGATCTACCGGGAGCCAGTGCAGATCTCGAAGCGCAAGAGTAGAAGAGCTAGATCTGGGTCGTGAAAGGGCCAGTTTAGCGGCCATATTCTGCACCCTCTGCAGCTTCCCTAACAAGTTTTTTGGGGCCCCCAGGAGAAGACCATTACAGTAATCCAGCCGACTTAATATAGTCCCACGGACTACTTCCGGCCTGGACTGAGGGGGGAGAAGAGGCAGAACTCTGCGTAGCATACGGAGCAGCATCATACATGTTCCCGTGGTTTTATTGACATGTAGATCTAGTTGTAGGTTAGGGCCAAACATGACCCCTAGGTTGCGAGCTGACTCCGATGCCACCACTGGTTCAGAAAAGGTGCTAGGCCAGAAATCCGTGGGTAGAGCCCGTGGGATCCGGTCAGCGGAACAGTGGAGCACCTCCGTCTTCGAGCTATTGAATTGCAAAGAATTTGCTCGGAGCCAATCCGCTGTGGCTGCCATGCAGCGATGGAAAGTGCTCAGCGAGATCGCATTGTTCCCTTCCAAGGAAAACACCAGCTGAGTGTCATCGGCATAATTAAATGCCGAGACCCCAAAAGATTTTATTAGCTGGACAAGCGGACGAAGGTACAGGTTGAACAATATCGGGCTGATGGCCGAGCCCTGTGGAACCCCCTGTCCGATTTTCCTTGGCTCCGAGCTGAAAGGCGGAAGTGAAACCAGCTGTTGCCTGCCCTCAAGATATGAAATCAGCCAGTCTCTGGCCCACTCGCTGATCCCGCACTCTTCCAGCCTCCGGACCAGGGTCCGATGGCAGACCGTGTCAAACGCGGCCGACATGTCGAGCAGCACCAAAAAGGCTGCTCGACCACTGTCGACACGCGAACGCAGATTGTCCAGCACGGTCACAAGTGCGGTCTCCGTCCCATGACCAGGTCGGAAGCCAAACTGGGCCTCATCGAACCACCCGATGTGCTCCAGGTAGCCGGAAAGAGAGCGAGTTACCCACTTCTCCAAGATCTTGATTGGAAAGGGAAGCAAGGAGATCGGCCTGTAGTTGGAAAGGCAGGCTGGATCCAAGGTTGGCTTTTTTAGCAGAGGCGACACCACTGCTAATTTCCAGCTTTCTGGGACAGATGCCGATTCCAGAGATTGAAGACAGATCGAAAACAAAGGCGGGAACAGTTCTTCATGAAAGGTCTTCCAAAATTTGGGGGGCAGTGGATCAAGCGGAGATCCAGATGACACCGAGAAAGCCGTTTTACAAAATTCTTCAAAGGACGGGAGGGGGAAAGAGTTCAACCGTGATGGACTAGGTGAGGTGATCAAGTCACCCGAACCGAAGGCCAAGACGGCCGTCTGGGGTCGACTGGGTGAGCTGCCCGGAGCTCCCAGATCAGAGACACCAGTGCTCGTCTGGGGTCGACTGGGCTGCTCCGCCGGAGCTCCCACGCCAATTGGCTGGGGTCGACTGGGTGAGTTTCCCGGAGCTCCCAGACCAAAGACACCAATGCTCGTCTGGGGTCGACTGGGCTGCTCCACCGGAGCTCCCACGCCAATTGGCTGGGGTCGACTGGGTGAGCTGCCCGGAGCTCCCGGAACTGAGACACCAATGCTTGTCTGGGGTCGACTGGGCTGCTCCCCCGGAGCTCCCACACCAACCGGCTGGGGTCGACTGGATGAGCTGCCCGGAGCTCCCAGATCAGAGCCACCAGTACGCGTCTGGGGTCGACTGGGCTGCTCCCCCGGAGCTCCCATACCCGTCGGTTGGGGTCGACTGGGTTAGCCGCTCGGAGCACCCAGATCGAAGGCGCCGGAAACCGTCTGGGGTCGGCTGGGCTGCTCCCCCGGAGCTCCCACCACGACCTGCTGGGGTCGACTGGGTGAGCTACCCGGGGCCCCCCGCCCCCTGCCAACAGAGCTAGCAGGGCAGGCCTCCTCAGTTGCAGGAAGTGTTAGGCCAGCCAGGATCTTAGCGGTCTTCTCCTCGAAGGCCAACGCCAGCGAGTCGCATAAAACCTGAGAGGCCCGCACGGAGTTAGCCGCACAGACCGGGTGGGACAGGTCCTTGACAATTTTGAACAAGGCTTGAGATTTATTAGGCGCCTGTAGTAAGGACGTTTGTATAAAGGTCGCCTTGGCCTGCTTGATCTGCTCCTTATAGCCTCTCAGTGCAAGCCTAAACAAGACTTTGGCCGAGGGGGAATACTCCCTTCTCCATGCTCTCTCTGCCCGTTTACAGCTCAGCTTCAGGTGTTGTAGCTCCACCGTGTACCAAGGGAAGGCCCGATTCACCCTCGCTCTTGCTTTCCGAAGAGGCACAATGTTATCGAGTGACTCGGTGATGGACCGGCAGAAGGAGGAATAGCTGTTTTCCACTGAATTCCTCAGGCCAAAATTGGCAGATATCAAAGGGGGCAGAGGGGCTAGACTGAGCAGTCTGGACCACGGTCGACCCACTTGCGAGAGTCCTACCCCTGCAACCTCCGGGGGGTTATTCCCAAGGCATAGGGAGAAGACCACCAGCACGTGATCCGTCCAATATTGGACTAAGATGTCAATGATCGCTGCCACGTGGGCGCCAGCGAAAATAAGGTCCAACATATGACCGCCCCTATGAGTCGCGGAGCCAACCAGTTGTTGCAGATGGATGTCGGCCAAAGCTTGGCAGAGTGAAATAAACGCTCCATCTGAAGGACCCCCCTGCCAGAGATTAAAATCTCCCAGGACAAGCAGATTAGAATGAGTGTTAGAAAGGTCATACACCAAGTCCAGGAACTCAGGCAGCGAAGAAGCCGAGCCCGGCGGTCTGTAACATAGCACGCCAGATAACAGCGTTCTCTCTAGGTTACTGAACGAAAAGCCCATAAGCTCAAAGCCCGATACTTCGCCGACTTTAAGCTGGGAAACATCCAACTGTTCGCGGAAAATGATGCAAATTCCGCCGCCACGATTCAGTGGACGCGGAGTATGAATAATTTTGAAACCCGGGGGGCAAGCCAGGCCTAGTTCGACTAGGCAATCCTCCCGAGTCCAAGTCTCCGTCAGAAACAACACATCCAACCCGGAAGATTCAACCAAAAAGGCGATCTCCGTGTGATGCTTGCAGAGTGACCGCACATTAAGCAAACCACATAGGAGTGGCTGGGGCGGCGAGCGGGTTATGGATCCCCGTGTCGAGGGGTCATAAGGTGGTCTCAGAGCACACAGGTCTGAGTGAGAGTAGGCCAGAGGGGAAGAGTGCAAGTGGCCAGAGGCAGCGGCCCTTTGCGCGTCCGTTGCGCGAACGGGCGCAAACGGGCTTACCTCTGGCGCACCTCCGGCGCGTCTACGGCGCGTCCCCTGCGCGCCGTCGCTGCGCGCCTGTCTGGCCGTCATGTTAAAAAGCCTGACCAAAAGGTCACGTGGGTCCTGGCAGGGCGAGTGGCTCTCCCTCAGCAAAGATGGCGCTCCCACAAGAGAGAGCTTCCCCCAATCCAAGATGGCGCTCTCCAATCGGCGCGAGGAGTATAGAGTGCCCCCGAGTCCCTTCTACCCCACAAGTGTGGGTGTGCAGCGTATTAAATGCGGGTAAGTTGCTCCCTCAATTCCCACTAAGCGGAAGAACAGGAGGAAAAGATATTTACAGGCTAGCGCTCAGCGCGAATCACAATCAAAGTATTAAAAGATTTAAAAAGCAAAATAGCTGTTCTGTCTGCTAGGTGTTTTGCCAGAGACTGTAGCAAATCAAGCTGAAGCTCCATTTTGCTGCATTGCTAGCGAAGAGGACTCGCCATGGTATCCTGCAATGCTAATGTCTGTCAACTGTGGATTCTTTATAGGAGCCAGATTGGAATTTGAGAAGTTATTACTCCCCGTCCTGCTCAGTCTTGGGGTTTGATTTAGCGTTTCATTAATCTGGGCCTTTAAAGAAGCAGGAAAATGATCTGATAAGATGCTGGGTTCCTGATCCATACACGTTATAGTGCTACACAAGAGTTCACTTCTATACTCAATGGTGTAATGAGAGGGCTCCCAGAGTCGTTGGGTCGAAGAATTTGCCGGCTGTCGTAATTTTATTAGTTGTCAGCTCAAGGACTTGTTTACTGGCTTCTGTGTTAGCTTTTTCTTCCATGGCCAGGACTACGTAACCTACATGCATCCCTCCAGATCTATCGAAGCTTGGAATAGTGATCATGGTGACCACTGGCGCACCTAAACCCAAATGCTGAGTATTTGACAAATCTACCTCGGATGACTCGAATGTTAGCTATGGACATGAATGTGAACACCGGCTGATGTGGCCCTCTGCACATGGTGAGTGCTGGCTAAGGCTGTAACTATTTGGACTGGTTCCCATGAGCAGGGAAGGGCCTGGATTGTTGATATTAGAGGCCATTAACTTCAGGGCTACTTCATCCTGAGACAATTCTGGGGATACGCTAGAGTCCCAAAAGTGGTTCCAGATTGATTTGTTAGAGGATCTGATCACCCGCCCCCATAATGGGCTTCTCTCTCTTTTGGGAGAGATTTGTCCAGATCCTACCCTGCCATTTTCCTGTTGACCTAGGGCTGTTTTCATCGCCCCATTCCCATGATCATGTGCTGTTTTGAGTTACTAACAATTAACACAGTTGTCAAAAGCTTCTGTGTTCCTTATGGGCTTGAGCTCTTTTAGTTAAAGGAACAAGCTCTCCCCCGAAATCTCCTCATTCACTGTCTACCTGCAAGAGGGGTACAGGGGGCACGAGCACTCAGAACCCACCAGACGAAAGCAGCTGGAATAGACTAGTGGCGGTGGAGGCCCCACAACAGCTGTACCTTAAGACATTCCTTGGGGAGTGAGGCGTAAGGACAGATGTACGACTCCTTGCCCGCCTATCTGTTACTCCACATCCCACCGCAGCCCACATTCCAAATGGGGACAGCCTATATACTGGCCTCTCTTATTTGGCGGCTGGTCCCCTTTGCATTATTTGTATGGAGCTCTCCTACAGCGCAGCACTCTGCGTTTTCCTTTGCTGGCTTCTTTGCCTTTAAGCAGTTCCCTCCTAGCGCTGCCACACTTCCCCTAGCATAGAAGGAACCAGGAAGGGGGAGGGACACAAGCAATGAAAATCAAATATGGCTGAAACAGCACAGGGCAACATCTTCACAAAGAGTATGTAGCTGTTACCTCTGTGCCTTTAAGCAGCCAATGATGGTCCCGATGGGCCAGCGATGGCCAACAGTGGCCTCCAGATGAAAATATGGGCGACAAAATCCTTGCAAACTGCCGGGTGGAGTGGTGGGGGCTCAATAGGCTTAAAACAGCTCTGTAGACCTTAATGTTGCAAACTGCTCAAAGCTGTGTTGCCTTGCAGGCATAAGACTTGTTCTGCCAGTTCTAGACAGGAAGCAGCCCGGTCTGCCCACAAGCCCCACCCAGACCTATTCGGGCCACTTCTGTTGGAGGCTAGGGCTCACGCTCTGCGAGCAGTGGCTGATACAGCCACGCTCAGGAGCCACGCTCGGACGCCTTACCTCGCCTTTCCTCTGATCAGCTCTCTTGTCCTATGGCCGATTCCTGCCCGGGTCTGCAGTTTTCTCCTTCCCGCCTCCGGCCGGTGAAATGCAGGTGTGAAGCCGGTGTGATGCTGCACACCGTACGGGGAATGCAGCCGCTCCTCCTTCCAATGTGGCTCAGCTGAGCAGTTCAGAGTCATGTCACGTTTTCCTAGAGGGCCACTACAACACATAAGCAATCTGAGAACTTGGCACCTAGGAGCATCATTGAACAGTATAGAATGAATTATAACAAAAAACTGGCACATTTTAAATTCCAATGCTCTCAATAAGCCATTGTTTTCGTTCAAGAGAAGTGTAAATATGAGAGACCTGCTAGTACATACTACACCTCAACAGGAGACACCGGGCAAACAAAAAAGACTCAGGGAGCTTCCACCAGTGACAGGCCACACCAGGTGTGGATCATGTGATGTATGCAACCTGACCAAGGAGACCAAATGTATTTACGTAGGATTGAAGTATCCTTGGTTTCAGAAGAAACTTACAAACTGTAACACAGAGATTGTTATTTATCTGATTAGGCGCCCCTCTGGGCTGTTGTACATAGGGATGAGACCTCGAAAAATAAAAGTACAGTTCATGGAACATAGGAATATCAGATGTCAGAAAGCTATGTTGAAATTCACAACACATTACTTGGAGAAACAGCACACATTGGATGATATATTTTGGACAGTGTTGGACAAACCAAATATCCCCAGCACAGTAAAAGATACCAAGTACCTACTACTGAGAGAAAAAGAAATGGTTATATAGGGTCGGTAGCAACGAAAAAGGCTTGACTGATGACATCCAGTGGAATTTACTGACCAGAATATGACCCCTAATAAGACCCCACATACTGACCGCCCTTGTTTCCCAGAGTGTGTTAAAAGGTTTAGAGACAAATAGGGGGATGAGGGAGGGACAGATCAATTGCCCTAAAATGTTCCTCAATAAAAACTCAATAATAACTGAGTAATAACCCCAGAGAAAGATGAGGACGCATTTAGAGGGACTTCTGAAGATATACCATAGATTTGGAATTTACTTTAAAGAACAGAATATGAGCGTTTGAAGGGGAAATGAACAAATGTGCCATACTAATTGGACCATCTGTACTTCTGTTCGTTTTGTAGCATAGTGGTGCACACATAGGGTGGGACATGATTTCAAGAACAAGGAAACATGGATTAAAATATTGATATATACATATTATCATCCAAGCATGTATACATCATACTTTAATGGTGTCTATTCGTAATTGCAGATATTTATTGCACTTCTTGCCTTCATTTACAGGTGATACAATTGAAAGATTGAGGTACTTTCTTGATAACCACCAGTCTGTACTCTCAATGGGTACTTGTGACCTCTTATCCCTCTGGTTGATTCACCAATATATCACGAATAATGTAGGATTTTGAAATAATTGAAAGAACAAGTCCATTTCAGAAATCACATATGTGACATTGTGGCTTCACTTTTATGCCTTATTTGCTTCTTTGGGTTTGGTAGCAATTGCTGATGACTCATAAAAATGACTATGTGAACGAAGTGCTTTAGTTTCCACTATGAGTTTGTAAAATGGAACACCCAATCTGTGATTGGACTCCATAAATCATGGTGAAGTGTACTTGCTGCCTTACACTCTTTGTTTGGTCACAATAGTTTGTTTTTCTCATCATAGCCTTGAAAAAGTCACGGGACAGTGTGCCCACCAGGCGAAAAAACATGTGTTGGCTAAGTATCCACCGAAAAAGAAAAAGAGAAAACGAAAGAAAAGGAAAAACCAAAGAGGAGTGATTTATTATGTACTTTAATTTTAACACACATGTAAACTACTTTAATAGTTTGTGCTGGGGATTATGTGTTGTTAGTTTCTGGTGGCCTAGGCCACACCTGAGGGAGCAAGGTGGTTCTTCCTACCTTAGAGCACCTCCTATGATATTGGGGCAGGTCTTACCAGCTTGTAGCTTTTCTCAGGGACGCCAGTTACCTATCTAAACACCACCGACCCGCAACGAACCAACCTCTGGAGGAAGCTGGTTGCATTGGGAATACCTGAAAATATTTTAAGTGCACTATTTCCTTACACTCTGATACGAGGGTACGTGTGAAAACTAAGCATGGGCGGATTTTGCGGATCCACGATTCGCGGATTCAGCGGATTCACGGATCGTGGATCCGCAAAATCCGCGGATTCAGCGGATTTGCGGATTTGGGGGCGGGGCTTCCTCGAGCGTGTGGGCGGGGCCAAACGGACGGGGCTTCCACGCGAGCGCACATGCCTCTTGTGTGTCTAAAAGGTCAGAGACCGATCAGAGCAGCAGATTAAGAGACAGAAGCCCCTGGTCACAGGAACAGCACGGGGGTTGCGCTCGTAAAAGTCAAAGATGCCCAGCCTCCCAACGCTCACGTTTTTTTTTGGGCTGCTGAATGAGTCACTGCATTTGCGCTTCAACTAGTTCCAGCGACCAAGTGTGTGTCACTATGCAATCGCGCCGAAGTGCGCAGGGGTCCCTTGAGTGAAATGTCCATCATAGTGGGTAAATGGCGGGAAGACGGTGCACACCTTGAGTGTGTGGGCGGGGCCAAACGGACGGGGCGTCCATGCGAGCATGCCTCTTGTGTGTATAAAAGGTCAGAGACCGATCAGAGCAGCAGATTAATTATTTAATTGTGCCAGGACCGTCGTGCCCGAATGAACCCTGCCCTTCATATTTATTCAAGAAGACACCACTGTTGAAGTAATTTACGATGGCGCCGGCAAGCTGCCAGCGCCATCCTGCAAAAGTTACTTAATTAGCTTCAACAGGAAGCTCCAACTGCTAAAATAAAGCAGGCACTCGAGCCCCTGCTGTATCTTATCTGTTAGAGCTTCCTGTTGAAGCTAATTAAGTAACTATTGCAGGATGGGCGCTGGCAGCTTGCCGGCGCCATCGTTAATTAGGCGCGCTTGAACTTTTGACCGCAAAATCCGCTCCGATCGCGGATTGCGGATTTTCGGCAAATCCGCGAGAGTTCGCGGATCGCGGATTTGCCGAAAATCCGCAAAATCCGCGATCGGAGCGGATTTTGCGCTCATGCTTAGTGAAAACAGGCCCTTCCACGGGCACGCGGAAAGTTGACACCAACAGGGGGTTAAAACAGGGCTGTGTTTTAGCCCTATGCTCTTTAACTTGTATATGGCCGATCTAGGGAAAGCATTAAAGGCAAGCTCCTTGGTTCCTCCCAAATTAAGGGGCCTATTAGGATGGCGGACGGAAATGTGTTCCGTCCGCCATGGTCGCGGCAAAATCACTCCCGACCACACCGCGGAGAATCCGCGGTTGCGATTAGGATGTTTATGCCAAGAAACTCCGACCGCGGCGGACGGATCATAACAAACACCGTCCGCGGCGGACGGGGCACACCAAAGACCGCCGTAAGCGGACAGTTCCAAAGAAACACCCTCCACCGCGGACAAACATGACCGCGGGAACAGGCCCAACCGCCGCCATACCTGCTGAGGTTCCGGCTGCGCGATTAGGATAATGCCGCCATACCAATGGAACTCACCACCGTCCCCGACCGCCACGGAAACAATGCATCGCCAATCGGACCATGACTGCGAAGGACCACACAAACACCATCCCTGCCGTCAAACCGATTACAAAATGGCAGACGGAAGTAAATAGAAAACACACTAAACAGGACAACCAACCACCTGAAACACCCACCCCCAGCAACTACACGCCCCAATGACTCCCCCCAAGCACCGAAAAATTGCACCAAAAACACCACACCCACAGAACACCTGATTGCCAACAACCATTGGGACACCACCACCACACAGAGTATAAAATTAATCCCTCCCACTACCACAGTCCTTTGCATCACAGCATAGCTGCAAGCAAGAGCCACAAAATCACGAACAGCAGACACACACAAACACACATACAACCTGCACACAGACACACCCACCACACAAACACCCACAACACCATCCCTAAACACCACACACCTGCACATCCCACCCCACCAGACACACACCTTGCACATCACACACCATGGCACCCAAGGAAAACCCCAAGTTCACAGACAGTGAGTTGAAGGTCATGGTGGATGAAATCATTCATGTCGAACCACATCTTTTCGGCACCCTAGTCCAGCAGACCACCTTGGCAACCAAAAACAACATGTGGGACAGGATAGTGACCAGAGTGAATGCGTCAGGGACCGTGCCACGCACCAAACACGAGATCCAGAGGTGGTGGCACGACCTCAAGGCAAGGGTGAAAGGCATCAGGGCGAAGAACCACCTGCGGGCACACCACACTGGCGGCGGCACTCCCCCGGAGCCCATACCATTTGCAGAATGGGAGGAGAAGGTGCTGGGCATACTGCACCCTGAGAGCCTGGAAGGAATCGAGGAGGGACTAGAGACTGGTAAGTACAAACCAATGACCACTATCACACTGCCATGGTCTGCCTTGCACAACTGCCAACACACATCTCCCTGGCCCCAATCCATGCACGTGTGCCACACAGTCACCCAAATGTGAAGTCCTGGGCTCCAATACACCCACCATGACCAAACACAAATGTTGCCTCCTACCTTCCCAGCCTTGCATGTTGTCAAAGCAGCCAGCACCACAACTCCCAAGAGGCCCCCATGTCTACAGGGAGGGTGGTGGTGGGTGGGGGGTGTGAGAGAGGTAGGTGGTGTGTGAGAGACCAGCACTACAACTCCCAAGAGGCCCCCATGTCTACAGGGAGGGTGGTGGTGGTGGGTGGGGGGTGTGAGAGACCAGCACTACAACTCCCAACATGCCCCCATGTCTACAGGGATGGTGGTGGTGGGGGTGTCAGAGACCAGCACTACAACTCTCAACAGGCCCCCATGTCTACAGGGAGGGTGGTGGTGGGTGGTGGGTGTGAGAGACCAGCACTACAACTCCCAACAGGCCCCCATGTCTACAGGGAGGGTGGTGGTGGGTGGGGGGTGTGAGAGAGGTGGGTGGGGGTGTTAGAGACCAGCACTACAATTCCCAACAGGCCCCCATGTCTACAGGGAGGGTGGAGGTGGGTGGGGTGTGTGAGAGACCAGCACTACATCTCCCAACAGGCCCCCATGTCTACAGGGAGGGTGGTGGTGGGTCGGGGTGTCAGAGACCAGCATTACAACGCCCAACAGGCCCCCATGTCTACAGGGAGGGTGGTGGTGGGTGGGAGGTGTGAGAGAGGTGGGTGGGGTGTGTGAGAGACCAGCACTACAACTCCCAACAGGCCCCCATGTCTTCAGGGAGGGTGGTGGTGGGTGGGGGTGTGAGAGAGGTGGGTGGGGGTGTTAGAGACCAGCACTACAACTCCCAACAGGCCCCCATGTCTACAGGGAGGGTGGTGGTGGGTGGGGGTGTCAGAGACCAGCACTACAACTCCCAACAGGCCCCCATGTCTACAGGGAGGGTGGTGGTGGGTGGGGTGTGTGAGAGACCAGCACTACAACTCCCAACAGGCCCCCATGTCTACAGGGAGGGTGGTGGTGGGTGGGGGTGTCAGAGACCAGCACTACAACTCCCAACAGGCCCCCATGTCTACAGGGAGGGTGGTGGTGGGAGGTGGGTGTGAGAGACCAGCACTACAACTCCCAACAGGGCCCCATGTCTAAAGGGAGGGTGGAGGTGGGTGGGGTGTGTGAGAGACCAGCACTACAGCTCCCAACAGGCCCCCATGTCCACAGGGTGGGTGGTGGTGGGTGGGGGTGTCACAGACCAGCACTACAACTCCCAACAGGCCCCCATGTCTACAGGGAGGGTGGTGGTGGGTGGGGGGTGTGAGAGAGGTGGGTGGGGTGTGTGAGAGACCATCACTACAACTCCCAACAGGCCCCCATGTCTACAGGGATGATGGTGGTGGGTGCGGGTGTAAGAGACCAGCACTACAACTCCCAACAGGCCCCCATGTCTACAGGGAGGGTGGTGGTGGGTGGGGGTGTCCTGATTCCATAGTGATTTGTAATGTTGCTACAAAAAACATGTCATGTCCACAGCATTAATTTTGAAACTCTTGTCCCTCAAGTGATCGCAACTTAACCGGCGAAAGCAGCAGCCGCCAGCACCAGTCGCCCCCCTCACACCCGGGACTCTCCGGGGATGATCCAATTGACAGCTCGGGTACAGAGGACGAAGCTAGCCCAAGCAGACTCCCAGGGCCATCAGGCTCCCAGGACATCCCGGCCTCCACCACCTTGGCCTGTGTCACTACACCAACACCTGCCATTGTGAGCTGTGCAGCTACCACCACCACCACCACCACCACCACCACCACCACTCCTGCCTGTGCCACCCTGTCTGACCCATCGCACGATGATAGCCCATCGACATCCCAGGCTAGCAGGGAGAGTGGGCGTGAGAGGACACGGGTGAGGCCCCAGCTCACAACCAGGAGTGTAGTTGCTCGTCGAGGTCGGGAAGGAGACCCACCCCATCCTGGGGCCGAGACCCTGGAAGCCATCGCCAGAGTCAATGCCGCCTATGAGCGGTCGCAGGCCCAGTCTGATCGGGCCCACCAGGACTCGCAAGAGAGCAGCCAGCTTTTGCGGTCCATTGACATACTGATTGGCCAAATTGTGGACCTCATGGGCCAGCAAACTGCTCAGTGGAGGGATTGGTTATCCCGCGCCACACCACCACCCCCTCACCCAATTGCTCAGCGGGACAGGTCACCAACACCACCGCCACCATCAGCTGAGGCCATGGACAGGGAGGTGGACCCTGACCAACCTGCCCCCCCAGCTGTCTCCGTTCCGGTTCCAAGACGGAGGGGCCGTCCGAGGCTGGATGCAGCTGAGAGCAGTGGAAGTGCACCATCTACCCGCTCGAAGAGGAGCCGCCAGTGACTTCACCCTTCCTTGAGCCTGCCATTCACCCTGTCAACTATCCTGCCCCACAATGCCAAGCATTGGCACACGTCTGTTGGACTAGGTGGACATCACACAATGTGGTGTCCCCACGGTGTTTTCATCTGCCATGACCTTCAACTCTCACTTCCCCCAACACCTACTTGTAAATATGCACCAACATCAATCCACAACCTGTAAATAAACACTACGTTAACCCTCTATGCTGTGTGACCTCCATGTTTTAATCACATGTTTGTCTAATAAATTGTCATTACCAGGTGCAGGGATCAATGTTCTGGAGAATCATGCCACTGTGGGGGTGACCTAGGGAAAATGACAGAACAACAAGCACAGGTCAGGAAAGTGATTCACACCCATCACAACACAATGTACTGCAACATCCCACAAACCACACTCATCACCAATTCAGTGGATCACAGGACACACATCAGGGAGCATTGCATGTACAACATCTCACACACACATCTGCTAACAGAACATACCACAACAGGCAGCATAGACACAGCACACCCACACATCACCAGCAAACATCCATCACGCATTGTCTAGCTGCACAAGAGGTAGCTACTTACATTCAAGCAAAATATCGATCAATGAGCTGACACCTCTGGTCCACACCTTTTTCCTCCCCACTATCCTCATCAGTGGACATGGGTGGGATGGAAGGCGGAGCAACCTGTTGGTCTTCAGGGTCCACGATCAGTTCAATGTTATTTCCCAAGGCCAGGTTGTGGAGCAAGCAGCAGGCAATCACGATTTTGCAGACTTTGCCTGGTGAGTATGGCAGGGCCCCTCCGGTTTTATCAAGACCGCGAAACCTAGACTTCAGCAGTCCAAAAGTACGTTTTATCACTCGATGTGTCCTCCCATGGGCATCATTATAACGCATATCACCAGGGGTAGTAGGATTCTGTATGGGGCTCAGCAGCTATGGCCGGTTTGGGTACGCAGAGTCGCCTAGGTGGGGGGATGACAGACACAAATATCATTACCAGGATTGGTGGCAACACCATGCCACACATACAACACAATTGTCCTCACAACACACTGACAACACAATTGTCCTCTCAGCACACTCACCTACAAGCCACGCACGTTCTGGTCGCAGATTAGCCATCATTTGGGGGACAATGCTGCTCCGCAGGATGTGTGAGACATGGGCGGAGCCGGGAAATCTGGCACACACATGTGAGATGATGTTGTCAGCCAGGCACACCACTTGCACATTGATGGAATGGTAGTGCTTTCGATTCCTATATACAGGTTTAAGTGCCTGGGGTGGCATGAGACCAATATGTGTGCCATCAATGGAACCCACTACGTGTGGTATCTGTGCCAGGGCATAGAAGTCCCCTTTGACTGCTGCCAACTCTGCCGGCCATGGGAAATGGATGTAATCATCCCTGTAAAGCATCATGGCATTCAGAACATCCCGCAGTACAATGCTGAACATGGATTGGGACATCCCCCCGGCATGACCAATTATGTACTGGAAAGTGCCAGTTGCAAAGAAGTGAAGGGCCGCCATCACCTTTGCTGTGGGTGTAATAGCTCCTGGATTTGTCTTGTGTGGCTGCAGATGAGGTGACAATTGGGCTACAAGCTCCAGCAATCTACGTCGATCAAGCCAGAATTTGCGGATCACCTCCTCGTTAACCATGTCCTCCAGCACAGTGTATGGTCGATGCACATTTGGAGCCTTCCTGTGTGGGAGTAGATAGTAGCAGATGTCAATTGACCAACAACGCATAGCTGTGCCACACTATCACATCTTGACCAACACAATGCAAACAATACATGTTGCAGACAACAGTGATTATATGTGTGGCGTGACCAATATCTAAGGCAATACAGCTAACTACACACACAATGTTCACTCACAAACAACATCCTGTGTGCACACATGTCCAATGTAACGTGCACACATGTTGAAATATCTGGCAACAACACAAGCCTGAGGGCCCAAATGTGGACAAGCTTCCACACAGACACACATGTACGTGCACACACAACACGAACATGGAACACACCCTCCTTGTCTGCATGCACCCATGACCCCACCTGCAATACTGGGCATCCTCACATGACATGCATTGGCACACAACAACAGACACGTATACACAGAATGCATGTACACCCCATCATTGTTACTTGCACACACAAACCACACACTCTCAACAGCTTCTAAATGTGGGTACACACCCTTGATGTACTGTGTAGATGTGTACCAATGGAAACGTGTGTCCACAAAACAAAGACGTCAACACGTCGACGGTGTGTGACCGGCCAGGACTGGTGCTGTGTGACCGGCCAGGAGTGGCGGTGTGTGACCGGCCAGGACTGGCGGTGGGTGACCGGCCAGGAGTGGCAGTGTGTGACCGGCCAGGACTGGCGGTGTGTGACCGGCCAGGAGTGGCGGTATGTGACCGGCCAGGACTGGCGGTGGGTGACCGGCCAGGACTGACGGTGGGTGACGCTATGTGACTGTAAGGGGGGGTTTCAACTGCCATTTCAAATTGCATATTCAAATGTGTGTGTTAGCCTGCAGCGCCCCCGCGGAATGCATGCACCGCCATAGCGACGCCAGTGACTGATTATTTTCAAATGATGCACCGTCGCGGTAGCGCACACATGCGGTTGCAGGTGTGTGACTGTGACGGTCCGTGCACATGTAGCCAATGGAAACAGGTTACGCGGGGCGCGTAAGCGCATTCAAAAATAGCGGAAGCCGTGCACCGCCACACCAGGGTGAGTCATTGGCTCATTTTGAAAGATGCATCCAGGGAAGACCAATTGCTGCAGACGTGTGCCACAGATATGAGCTCAGGGCCCTATATATGTGTGAATTTCTTCTGCCCACATTCACTGCTTTCAGCCACTGCTGCCTGCGACCGTCACCTCGACCTGCTGCTCCTGAGCTATCCAACAACTGCTGCCTGCGATCGTCACCTCGACCTGCTGCTCCTGAGATATCCAACAACTGCTGCCTGCGACCGTCACCTCGACCTGCTGCTCCTGAGCTATCCAACAACTGCTGCCTGCGACCGTCACCTCGACCTGCTGCTCCTGAGTCATCCAACAACTGCTGCTGTTGTGACACAGCCCTGGACCTTGCCATGCAGAGAGTGCGAGAGATCCGGTCTCGTCCCTTCACCGCAGCGGAGCTGGATGTCCTTGTGGACGGTGTGCTCAGCCACTATGAACGGCTCTACGGTGCCCCCGAACAGGTGGTAAGTGCAGTGGGTAACATGTTGGTGGGCATGAGGTGGTCACTGACTCCGGGCTTCTGCAAGCTTGGTGGTGTGCTGTGGGACCTTCACATGTATTGTACTGAGCATGTGAATGTCAAACTGTCCACTGACGTTCCCCTCTTGTCTCCCATCATGGTAGGTCAAGCTGCACCTTCGCAAGGCCGTGTGGAGGACCATAGCACGTGATGTACGGGCAGTGGGGGTGTGCAATAGACCACACACACACTGCCACAAGCGCTGGGACGACAAATCCAGGCACAGCAAGAATGTTGCGGAGATGACACTGGGGATTATTCCAAGATCAAGCCACCTTCCCGACGCACCATGATCCCTCTGATGCACTGCATAATTGCTGTGATGCATCCTGACCTGTCCGCCCGGCTGAGAGGGGATCAACAGCAAACTAGCGGTAAGCAGACTGTGTCTGTAACTTGTGAGTGCATGCATGTATTGGTGCTCAGACACAGTTGTGACATCCGTGGTGCGTATGTTTTGCAGCTATTGCATGTTGGTGCCATTAGCGGAGTGAGCGTTAGCACCCTTGTCCGCCAGGTGGACATGCCAGTTGATTTGTAGTTGAGGATTCCAGGACATGCCGTTGAAGTCTGTGGTCCCATGGCATGACATGTGTGGTGGTCTGCATGCACTTGCCCTGATTCTATGATGTACATTTTTCACAGGCACCCCCGGTTCTTTGATATGAGGATGTCTGCTAGGGGTGGTTTGTGTGCAGGATGTGAGCTACATGTCAATCGACTGTAAGGAAAGGTGTGAATTTGTAACCTTCAGTACGTGAGTCTGGCACTTAGGTTAACATCTCTTCCCTCTCTTCCAGCTCTGGCCGAGGGCACTGACACACAGATGACAGAGATGAGTGGTGGCAATGCATCCAGATCCGAGATGACACACACGCAGATGGACACTGAAGGGGGCAGCCCCGGAGAGGGGGACAGAACCGTCCCTGAGGACTCACATGTGGAGACACCATCGTCCTCATCCTCAGACAGTGTGGGTGAGTCAGCACTGTTGTCACAGACAGGGAGTGGCCAATCAACACCTTCAGTCGGTACACAGCACACAGGGCCCACACTGCCACCAACTGCAACAAGTACTGCTCTTGCTCGCCAGAGTAGGGGGAGCAGAGTTGCCTTCGGCGCAGGCACCGCTGCCCCTGCCCCTGTGCCACAAAGTGCACTTTGTGCTGAGGCTGTTGATCTGCTGTGACAGCTGTGTGTAGGGCAGACCAACATGATCAATGCATTCCAAGACCATGATAGGAAGTTGGGGCAGGTGGGAGCATTCATGGAGGGGATGCATGGGGATGTTGTTGGTCTCCACAGAACAGTTCAGTCATTAGCAAACACTGTGTCTTCAGCCATTCTTCATTCGCATGGACAGGGTGCTGCTTCTGTTCTCCCATCCACACCACTAGATGTCTCAGGGGAGAGTGAAATTTCAGACCAGGCGTCAATTTTGGGGTATTGCACTAGAAGCAGCCACAGGCAGCTAGGCAGGGCAGGGAGGGCACAAACACCATCCCATAGGACAGGGAAATCTTTCAGACATCACAACATGAGCTACACTGGAGTTGACACACAGGATCCTCAAGGGGTGTTGGGGGAAAGTGATTCACATGTAACAGAGGCATCCCCCTCAAAAGGTACTCCCAAGGCAAGGGCACCTCCCAAGTCCAGGGACACTCCCAAGTACAAGGACACTACAAAGGAAAGGGCACCTCCCAAGGCCAGGGACACTCCCAAGGACAAGGACACTCCAAAGGAAAGGGCACCTCCCAAGAGCAGAGACACTCCCAAGGACAAGGATTCTACACAGGAAAGGGCACCTCCCAGGAGCAGGGACACTCCCAAGGACAAGGACACTTCAAAGGAAAGGGCACCTCCCAAGAGCAGGGACACTCCCAAGGACAAGGACACTACACAGGAAAGGGCACCTCCCAGGAGCAGGGACACTCCCAAGGACAAGGACACTACAAAGGAAAGGGCACCTCCCAAGTCCAGGGACACTCCCAAGTACAAGGACGCATCAAAGGAAAGGGCACCTCCCAAGAGCAGGGACACTCCCAAGGACAAGGACACTTCAAAGGAAAGGGCAACTCCCAAGAGCAGGGACACTCCCAAGGGCAAGGACACTACAAAGGAAAGGGCAACTCCCAAGAGCAGGGACACTCCCAAGGACAAGGACACTTCAAAGGACAGGTACACTACATGGACAAGTCTGCTCCCAGGGACAGGGCACCGCCCAGGGATCAGGGACATTCCAGAGACAGGACACCTCCTACGTCCAAGGCACATCCCAGGGCCAAGGGTTCTCCCATGGACACGAGCTCCATCAAGGACAGGCATACATCACCCCTGGCTGCCCTGAGGCTGATGTTGTTGAAGGAACGTAAAACACATGTGTCAGCGGTGGAGTGCCCACATACCTCAACTCCCATCCACACCCCGCAGAAGCAGAATAAGGAGTACACTGTTGTTGCATCCCTCATTACACATGATGCAGAGGGCAGAAGGCAGGGCCACAGCAAACGTCAAGCAGGGTCCAGCACGTCCCCAGAGAGCAAACCACCACAAGCACATGATCCTTCTTTGATGTCTGATGAGGCCACAACACTTACCAGTCCAGTCATGTCCAGGGTGCCCCTACATTTGACAAAAAAACGGAGACACACAACAGTGAGAGCTGACCACCCCAATGTTGCTCCAGTACAGCTGTCCCCAGCTCCCAGAGCCACCCTGCCTCCTGGCCCATACAGCCCTGTGGCCCATCATTTCAGTGGTCCTAGTGGCTAAGCTGCAGTTCACTCTCATGTGTCAGATAGTAGCACTGTGTCTGTTGTTCGCTGTCATGCATCATGTAGTAGCACTGTCAGTTGTGCCCTCTCCTGTTTCAGGTACTGGCACTGTGAGTGTCAGCCACTCTCATATGTCAGATGCTGGCATGGTATTTGTTGGTCAGTGTACAGGGACATGTCCTGGCAGTGTGTCTGGGTCTATGGCTCATGTGTCAGTCACTAGAGCTGTGGTTGTGTCTCACACTCCTGTTTCTGGTGTTGGCAGTTTGCCTGGGTCTATGGCTCATGTGTCAGTCACTAGAGCTGTGGCTGTGTCTCACACTCCTGTTTCTGGTGCCGGTAATGTGTCTGGGTGTATGGCTCATGTGTCAGTCACTAGAGCTGTGGCTGTGTCTCACACTCCTGTTTCTGGTGCTAGCAATGTGTTTGGGTCTATGGCTCATGTGTCAGTCACTACATCTGTGGCTGTGTCTCACACTCCTGTTTCTGGTGCTGGCAGTGTGTCTGGGTCTATGGGTCATGTGTCAGTCACTAGAGCTGTGGCTGTGTCTCACACTCCTGTGTCTGGTGCTGGCAGTGTGTCTGGGTCTATGGCTCATTTGTCAGTCACTAGAGCTGTGGCTGTGTCTCACACTCCTGTGTCTGGTGCTGGCAGTATGTCCGAGGCGACTAGTTTAAGCAGTCCACCAGATTCTGTGCTGTGAGGTGTAACTCCCATCACTCACATGTAATTTGACTTTGTGTCTCGATTGTCCATTGTAACCACCCTAGCATTGTAGCAGTCCTTTGGCCAGGGCGCTTCACCTACGTACTTGTGTTGCCTCTGATGTACCTGTTCTGTGCCATGGACTGTTGATGCAGTTGGCCCCTCTCATGTGCTGCCTCTGATGTACCTGCTATGTTCACTGCCATGAACTGTTGATACACTTGGCCCCTCTCACGTGCTGCCTCTGATGTACCTGCTATGTTGTAAAGACTGCCCTGTTGCTGTTCTGATACTGCATTGTGCCCTCATGTGCTGGCTCTGATGTACCTGCTCTGTTGTAAACACTGCCCTGTTGCTGTTCTGATACTGCATTGTGCCCTCATGTGCTGCCTCTGATGTACCTGCTCTGTTGTAAACACTGCCCTGTTGCTGTTCTGATACTGCATTGTGCCCTCGTGTGCTGCCTCTGATGTACCTGCTCTGTTGTAAACACTGCCCTGTTTGCGGTTCTGATACTGCATTGTACCCTCTCACGTGCTGCCTCTGATGTACCTGTTCTGTGCCATGGACTGTTGAAGCACTTTGCCTCTCTCATGTGCTGCTTCATATGTACCTGTTCTGTGCCATGGACTGTTGATGCACATTGCCCCTCTCACGTGCTGCCTCTGATGTACCTGTTCTGTGCCATGGACTGTTGATGCACTTTGCCCCTCTCATGTGCTGCTTCAGATGTACCTGTTCTGTGCCATGGACTGTTAATGCACATTGCCCCTCTCACGTGCTGCCTCTGATGCACCTGTTCTGTGCCATGGACTGTTGATGCACTTGGCCCCTCTCACGTGCTGCCTCTGATGTACCTGTTCTGTGCCATGGACTGTTGATGCACATTGCCCCTCTCACGTGCTGCCTCTGATGTACCTGCTCTGTGCCATGGACTGTTAATGCACTTGACCCCTCTCATGTGCTGCCTCTGATGTACCTGCTATGTTCACTGCCATGAACTGTTGATGCACGTTGCCCCTCTCATGTGCTGCTTCAGATGTACCTGTTCTGTGCCATGGACTGTTGATGCACATTGCCCCTCTCACGTGCTGCCTCTGATGTACCTGTTCTGTGCCATGGACTGTTGATGCACTTGGCCCCTCTCACGTGCTGCCTCTGATGTACCTGTTCTGTGCCATGGACTGTTGATGCACATGGCTCTCTCACGTGCTGCCTCTGATGTACATGTTCTGTGCCATGGACTGTTGATGCACTTGGACCCTCTCACGTGCTGCCTCTGATGTACCTGTACTGTGCCATGGACTGTTGATGCACTTGGCCCCTCTCACGTGCTGCCTCTGATGTACCTGTTCTGTGCCATGGACTGTTGATGCACTTTGCCCCTCTCATGTGCTGCTTCAGTTGTACCTGTTCTGTGCCATGGACTGTTGATGCACATAGCCCCTCTCACATGCTGCCTCTGATGTACCTGCTCTGTGCCATGGACTGGTGATGCACTTGGCCCCTCTCATGTGCTGCCTCTGATGTACCTGCTATGTTCACTGTCATGAACTGTTGATGCACTTTGCCCCTCTCATGTGCTGCTTCAGATGTACCTGTTCTGTGCCATGGACTGTTGATGCACATTGCCCCTCTCACGTGCTGCCTCTGATGTACCTGCTCTGTTGTAAAGACGGCTCTGTTGCTGTTCTGATACTGCATTGTGCCCTCTCACGTGCTGCCTCTGATGTAGCTGCTCTGTTGTAAACACTGCCCTGTTGCTGTTCTGATACTGCTTTGTGCCCTCATGTGCTGCATCATATGTACCTGCCCTGGTGTACCGTGTGCCCATGCTCTTGGGTAGTGTACGATTATACCCCTATTCTGTTTAATAAAGCAAGTCAATCATGTCTCGTGGTTTGTCGTTGTCATTCCTGGTTGTGTCCTTGAATTGTTGCTATATTGATGCGATCGTACATGCAGTTTCTCAAACATGAACATCAGGATTAGCTACTCAAAGCACAAGACACTTTAGATCAATGTAATACTCTCATTGCATCCTTAGCTCTGCTCCTATACAATAGTTAGATGATTATCACGTTTTGTTAATAAATTTTACAGGTTTTAATATCAACTGCAAAGTTTTAATGGCTCTGGTAGGGATTAGTAACTAAATAGGCACATAAGGCATAAAGGCACCGTAGACATCTCAGGAGTCAAACAAAAGCATGCAATTTCATGAATGCTATGCTAAGAACGAAGGGTTTGTTTACTTTGAGTTAAGTCCCGTTAGTACAACGCACTTTACAACGACCGTTACGTAGGTTACCCCTGCTCCTTTACAGGGAACAACTTCAGAATATTATATATTGATTTTAAGCTTCACACCAAAGGTGCAATAGCAATTAAATATGGTCGCAGTTCGCAATGTAGCTGTGTTAGTTTTATGTGTTAGAGTTTTATAATATAACTGAACAGATCTACTTTCCACATAATGAATTATTGCTTACTGTGAAGCTTAGTTATTTGTCTTATTTGTGACATTTATTGGTGACCTGTTTGATTCTATATCATAATTGTTAAGGTTTAATTAGCTAAACAATAAACTTATACTAATACTAATGCTGTATTAAAATTTTGTAACATAGATCACCTAGCTTGCTGGGTGTGTGAGAGCACTAGTTCCGACAAGTGGATTCCCCCCCTCTTGGTTACACTAGGGGGGGGGGGTCATTATTACCCCACCCCATACTACAGTACCTCCCCTTTCCCTACTTATGAACTTAGAGGAACTTCGCACCACTTTTTGTACGTATAGATCCTATTTGTCATCTCTGGTTTCTCATCGCTTTCCAATAGGGCATCCCTCTTGCAGAGGGATGATCTCATCTGGGCCTTGTTTATCACTCTTTCTGGATAATCTCTTTCTTGTCGTTTGTCCAAAAAGTCGATTCGTGACCAGGTGCGCCCCACTACAGGCAGACATCTCACCTCTTATGAACATTGGCTAATCACACGTCGATCTGATAAAATAAAGATCTCGGACCTTTACAAGATGCTCCAGGGTAAACACATACACACCTATAGTGCTGGTAGGGCGCGCTGGGAGAGGGAATTAGGCAGGACACTTTCACACAAGGAATGGGAGGGGTCTATTATAGAGCGTGACCCTCACCGTACCACATGGGGCTGACAGATACCCTAACAAAAATAGCGACCTATTGGTACTACACCCCAGAACGCCTGCATGAGATGGATCACACCAAAGACGCTATGTGCTGGCCCGGCTGCGGTCGGGTGGGCACGTTGGTGCACCTGCTCTGGGAATGTCCACAGCTCCTGGGGTGCTGGAAGCAGACATTGGATGAAGTGGACTCCCACTTTGATACAGAGATCCCACGTTTCCCAGCGTATGTAATACTGGGGCTCCCAAACCCTCTTATGTATCCGCTGCGCTCCCGTAGGGGTCGACTGATAGCGATTGCCCTGGGGTCAGCGTAGCAGAACATTTTGGCGCATTATCGCTCTCCGCAGGTTCCCACACATCAGGGATGGCTCCACCACCTTTGGTTGGTACTTGGCATGGAAAAACTCTCATTGTCTAGGGCGGGAGAGAGCGCCAAGTATGCTGAGCTGTGGTGACCCTTTCTGTCTTTATTGGCCTCCGATTTAATGAGATTACTTGCCCACGCTACCTCAGACTATTACGCCTTACAGATGTGGAGTAGGAATATGTAGCAGGAGGAGAGGGGGGCTGGTGGGGACACACGAGGGGCTGTGGATAATTGGTGGACATGGACCAGGGGTGGTGGGAGGGTCAGGTGGGGGGTAGGGGGGTTGTTCTTGGCTATGGGTTTTTTCCTATGTGTTCTTCTTTTTGTTTTCTAGAGTTTACAAGAGCGCATGTTTCAGTCTTAGTTGCTCCACAGTAGCACTCCAACATATGTCCTGGCTGCTCTTGTTCCCTACCTAAGAGGTGCCTAATAGTGTGCCATCAGTGTTTGCAATGGACGTTCGGACAGGGCGCACTCCCTTTACCCTTTCAGGGGCTTTATTATTGCACTGGGACTGATATGTAAAGATTATTGCCTCCAGCGATGTTTGATGGCCCTCAGCGATCTAACAAATAGGAGTGTTAACACTTAGCTTCTTCAACACCCTTCCTCCTTTTTCATTCGCGGCCGGCCCTGCGGAGTTGTAGGCGGCTTGCTGTGTTTAACTTTTGGAGCCTTGTTGCTATTACTGATTGACTGCACAATTGTATTTTCTCTGGCCGGCCCGCTGGGTTGTAGGCAACTTTAAGCTTGTTCTTTGCGCTATATTCTGTCAATAAAACAGATTTAATACTAAAAAAGTCAATTCAATTCCTTTCTAAAATCTTTAGGGTCTGAGCAGTTTCTCGTCAGTCAGAGGAATTGTCATACAGGCAAGTTCTCTCTGAGGGATTTGGGGTGGAAGCATTTGGATGATAGCAGGCCATTTCTGTCAGTCAATTTATGATAAACCTGCGTGGTAAGTTTACCGTCCCTTGCTACGATCACTAGATCTAGGAATAGTAGATTAGTATATGTGATGGGGGATGTAATTTGTAGTAGGGGGATGGTTATCCAGCCAGTCTAAAAATTCATGGATTGATGTTTCATCTCCCTTCCAAATAAGGAGAATATCATCTATAAACCAGCAACAGAGTTTAATCTGACGGTGCCAACCACTTCCCTGTGTAAAGATATACTCCTGTTCAAAGGCTGCCACGTAGAGCCACTTACAGCCCTGCCATGTTTGGAGTGAATAATACAAAACAATTGCCAATGCTGCCAATCTCAATCAAAGTCTCTGTTTCTAATGCCAACATACGAATGAAACACTATGAAGGCAATGTTTTAGTTTTTGTGAATTAATCTTATTGTTTTGATTTTGATTTTGATTTCATTTTTTCCATTTGTTCAAGTGGATTTTTTCATTTAAAAAGAAAAACATTTAAAAAAACATAGAATCAACATATATATACATATTCAACATTATACCCCTGGGATTCATTCAAACACATTCTTTCTACAATTCTCGCACTCCACACATTCACACTCTCAAATTCTGGTAGCAAAAATATTTTATCTGTACATTTTTTATACAATTTCTACAAGAACCATAGTATCCTGTTTGCGAAATAAATCAATCTAATGTGCATATTATTTTAGATGGTCTTATGGTTCAAAGATAAGGTCTTCGCGTTTCAAACTCCCTTTTGTTACGGAGTTCTCATCAGGACCGTAAACTGTGGATAAAGGAAAGAGAGGGGAGACTCTTATTAGTTAAATATGAAAAAATGTATCAAGCTGTTTTTTGGCTCAACAGCCACCTATCTGCATCTTACCTCTCTAATAGTCACTTTGGTTAGGGGGTCTTTACATCACCAACACCCACGGCGCAGAACCACCTAAACAGTAAACACATGAACTTCGGCGCCATCTTAGTAGTTTTTTCGGGCGAATGTGAAGTCCACTCTTCCATTCGTTTCAATATTTTCTTTATAATAAGAGATTCTTAAACTGAACATTTGCGATCTATCCCAATCTTTAAAACACGCACATTTTTATTAAGGTGTATTGATGTGAAATATTTAACCCTATATCTCCCCTAGTTTCGCGAATGCGGGCGCCATCTTTCAAATGGGGGTTCTTTATCAGAATCTATTTTATACTATGGAAATTCCAAAGTCTTTGGGGGTCTAGACTTAGTTGCTCCACTCGAAACAGTGGGACAGGGTAAAATTACCCAGTCCTTGCACGTGCGGTTGTCTGTATTGGGCGGAGGGATCGCTGGGAAAATGCACAGATGATCTGTAAATTCCTGATCCACTAATTGCACAGGTTTTTTCTGTAAATCAGATTGGATGTAACTCCTATGAACTTAAAGGTGCGTCTTGCTTAGATGAGGAATATATGTGGGGGTTGTGTTGCTGAATCCAACCTGAACTTAGAGGCAGTGAGGAATAGCCTTATTATAACTTATATATTTCAGACAGTTCGTTCAGCCCTTCAATGGCAGAATTGAATTTCAGAATAATCATTGCTTCCTTTTGTGAAAGCTTTGCTTTGAAATCGCCGCCTCGTGGATCCGGCTCAACTTTCATGATGACTGTCCATCGTACATCTATGTCTTCATGGTTTTTGATTTGCCAGTGAGTCACCAATGGAGCATTAGGAAACTTCCTTTTAATTCTTGATCTGTGTTGTTGGATCCTCAATCAAATCTCTTGATTTGTTTTGCCAATGTACAATAAATTGCACGGACACTTGATCCCATAAATCACATTACGTGATTTACAGTTTGTGAAGCTCCACATTCTGTCATTGTGCTTGAAAGTTGTCCCTTCTTCAGTTAAAGCACAACAGTTGCATCCACCACACTTATGGTGGCCTGTTATGGGTGGTAATCCAATCATCGTTCTTAGCGTCAGATGTGTCTTCGTTGGTAAGACTGCTCTCACCAGTCTATTGGCAATACTTGACTCCTTTTTAAATGCGAATAATGGTGGTTTCTTTATATCTTCGCATAGATTTTTGACTAAGTGCCAATTGTTGTTTACCAACTTTTTCAATTTATTGGAATTAGGGCAGTACGTAGTGACTAGTACTATTCTGTCCAATTTTTCTTTTACTCTTTTTTCCAATAAGCATTCCCTCGGGGTCCACCATGCTCTTTTTTGCGAGCGTTTAAGCAATTTTTTGGGGTATCCGCGTGCCATTGGGTTCATGGTTAATTTGTCTGCATGTTTGTTGTATTCCTCCTTATGTTGACAATTTCTACGGATCCTTAAATATTGCCCGAAAGGCAAATTTTCCTTTAGGCTCCGGGGGTGATTACTGTTGAAGTGCAATGCTCGGTTTCTATCGGTATCTTTTTCGTACAAAGTAGTTATCAGTCCTCCTTCTTCCGAAGGGTATATTTCAACGTCTAAAAAAGGGATTTTGTTTTTTGAATATGTCAGGCTGAATTTGATCTCTTGGGTTCTTTTATTCAGCCATTCATGAAATTTCTTTAGCTCATCTTCTGGACCTGACCACACAAAGAAAATATCGTCAATATAACGATTCCAGTTTTTTATCCATGTTCCAAAAGGATTATCCTGATAGAAAAACTTTTCTTCATAACTAGACATGTACAGGATGGCCAGCTCGGGAGCAAAAGGACAACCCATTGCAACGCCACCTACTTGAAAGTAAAAGTCTCCATCAAAATGAAAATAATTCCTTTTCAATGCGAAACTTGCCTATTGTACAATGAAATCCGTTGGTACCTTGTGGGGTCTTTCTCTTGTTTCTAATGTCTTTTTTAGAACCTGTATACCCTCTTCTTGTGGTATCTGTGTATACAGGGACGTTATGTCCATTGTCACCATCCAATCGTTTGTTTTATCAAATTCCACTTCATTTAGTGTGTTTATGAAGTCCGCTGTGTCTCTGATATATGATTTTACATTAGGTATGAATGGCTTTAAAAAATAATCCACAAACTTTGATATGGGTTCCATTAGGGACTCACACCCTGAGACTATTGGGCGTCCACGGGGGCTTTTTCATTTTTATGTACCTTTGGCAGTACGTAAAACAAAGGAATTCTAGGATGTTGAATTTTTAAATATTCCGATTCCTTTTTCCCGAGGAAGCCTTGTTGGAATGCTTCGTCTATGATTGCATGGAGTTGGCATTTAAGTTCCAGTGTGGGGTCTTTGTTAATTTTGCGGTAACAGTTTTCCTCATTTAGTTGTTTTTTAACCTCATTAATGTACAAAGTCCGATCCCACAGCACAATTGCCCCACCTTTGTCCGCTTGTTTTACAATAACGGATGTATCCTTTTTTAGATTTGTGAGTGCCATTGATTCCGATTTGGTGATATTATGCTTGATTCACACCTTTTTTCTTTCCATGTCGGAAATTGCTGATAAAATAGTTCTTTCAAATGCAATTACCTCCTTTGATATTTTATAGTTAGGAGGACAAAATGTGGATTTTTTATGTAAGCCAGTAGTCTCAGTACTATGTTCCTGGGGATTTTCTGCAAAAAAGATTTTTAATTTGATTTTTCGAAAAAATTCCAGAGTCTCAATTTTTAGTTTGACAAAATCTGTTCTTTTTGTGGGCACGAATGTGAGTCCTTTTTGGAGTACACTTTCTTCATCTTTTGTCAAAATTTTGTTGGAGATATTGAAAATCAAGGAAGGAGTCAGTTCTTGTAATTTTGGCGTCTGGTCGACATTTCCCATGGCTGATTGTATCTTGTTTTCCCTCTGGGTTTTGTCTGGCCTCTCCCTAAAAAACTTGAACCCTGTTGGTTATGTTGAAAAGATCCTCTTCTGTAATTCGTTCTTCTAGGATCAACGATGTCTCCCTCACTACTACTTCCCGATGACGAAGTATCTGAAAACGTAATATATTTTTGTGATGATCTTCCTTGATACTCTTGTAAATGTCTCTGAGATACAGGACGGGAGTAGAAATCGGATTGTAAAAATGGGTATACTTTTTCCAAATTGAAATTTTTTTGATCTTTATCGAATTGGTTAGTTTTTTGGTTTATTGTATAGTCCTTAAATTCACTAATTTCCTTTTCTACTTTTTCTAATAATCCTTTGGCGTCCGTGATCAGTTGGTTTGTAGTAATGCTGGCTTGTACATTTTCAATCTCCTCTAATTGTACTTTTGATAATCTCTGGGCTGTTTCGATGGTCAGTACCATTAGGTCCCGGCTACATTTGGTTTTAATGTAGCTATAACCTTTCTTATACACGGGGTCCTCTGTAAAAATCACAGGTATATTTTTTATTTGCAGTCCTCCCGGAATAGTGCAGGCTCTTAGATATTTGAGTAAGAAATGGCCATGTAAATCTGTCCGGATCTGTTTTTTCTTTACCCTGAGTAATTTATCCGTTTCGTTTTGATTTTGCGCCGAGACGCTTAAAGAGGCTGATGCAAAAAGGGGTGGAGCCGCTAACTGCTTTTTTAGATGTTCCTCGCTATATGCGAAAGGTTCATTTTCTGACATATTTTAACTTCACACCTTCAACTACATTCACACAAATTCCGACTAAATACTTAACACCGACGTAGGACCAAGTTCCTATATTCTCATCCGAGAATAATGATTTCAACACAACAACAATAACCTCCAACTCAATGTTGTGGGCTACCACACAGGCTCTTGCCTGCTATCAATATCGATACACGTCACTGGGTATGGGCTCCCGAGCAGCAAGGCCAAACCCTGCCTAATGTATAATACAAAACAATTGCCAATGCTGCCAATCTCAATCAAAGTCTCTGTTTCTAATGCCAACATACGAATGAAACACTATGAAGGCAACGTTTTAGTCTTTGTGAATTAATCTTATTGTTTTGATTTTTATTTTTATTTCATTTTTTCCATTTGTTCAAGCGGATTTTTTCATTTCAAAAGAAAAACATTTCAAAAAAACATAAAAGCAACATATATATACATATTCAACATTATACCCCTGGGATTCATTCAAACACATTCTTTCTACAATTCTCACACTCCACACATTCACACTCTCAAATTCTGGTAGCAAAAATATTTTATCTGTACAGTTTTTATACAATTTCTACAAGAACCATAGTATTATGTTTGCGAAATAAATCAATCTAATGTGCATATTATTTTAGATGGTCTTATGGTTCAAAGATAAGGTCTACGCGTTTCAAACTCCCTTTTGTTACGGAGTTCTCATCAGGACCGTAAACTGTGGATAAAGGAAAGAGAGGGGAGACTCTTATTAGTTAAATATGAAAAAATCTATCAAGCTGTTTTTGGCTCACCAGCCACCTATCTGCATCTTACCTCTTTAATAGTCACTTTGGTTAGGGGGTCTTTACATCACCAACACCCATGGCGCAGAACCACCTAAACAGTAAACACATGACTTTACTTTCCATCAATTCACACAAGACATTGCACCAAACTCAAAGGGTTTAACCCCCTACTCACTTTATGTATGTGGCTGGTGTTTTCACTCTGTTGAGAAAAGCAAATGGGATGTTTTAATGTTAAAATCCAGCATGTCCGTGTAAGTCTACCTCATCTTACACCTTAGTTCCTTTCTTACCTATTTGACTTTGATTAAGCCCCAAAATTAGTTGTTAAAGCATGGGGCGAACACCGTTGTTGGAAAATGCTCCCTCGACACTACCGCCAAGTGCCTGAAAAAGAGAGACGGGATCGTGTCACTCTAGGTTCCCTGCCGACTTGAAAGTTTCATTTCTGAGATGCGCTGTCTCAAAAAGCCTTAAACACGCGTCTTTTGCAGCCGGTAGGGAACTCCTTACCTGTTGTTGGTGCTGCTACTCCATTCAATCGCGGTCCGGTCTCTCAGTCCCGGCCGGTCTGTGACCTTCCGTGTTCACACGCCTCTATATTCATGTCACATGATCTATCTAAGAACTTCGGCGCCATCTTAGTAGCTTTTTTCAGGCGAATGTGAAGTCCACTCTTCCATTCGTTTCAATATTATCTTTATAATAAGAGATTCTTAAACTGAACATTTGCGATCTATCCCAATCTTTAAAACACGCACATTTTTATTAAGGTGTATTGATGTGAAATATTTAACCCTATATCTCGCCTAGTTTCGCGAATGCGGGCGCCATCTTTCAAATGGGGGTACTTTATCAGAATCTATTTTATACTATGGAAATTCCAAAGTCTTCGGGGGTCTAGACTTAGTTGCTCCACTCGAAACAGTGGGACAGGGTAAAATTACCCAGTCCTTGCACGTGCGGTTCTCTTTATTGGGCGGGGGATCGTTGGGAAAATGCTCAGGTGATCTGTAAATTCCTGATCCACTAATTGCACAGGTTTTTTCTGTAAATCAGATTGGATGTAACTCCTATGAACTCAAAGATGAGGAATATATGTGGGGGTTGTGTTGCTGAATCCACGAGGCGGCGATTTAGAAGCAAAGCTTTCACAAAAGGAAGCAATGATGATTCTGAAATTCAATTCTGCCATTGAAGGGCTGAACGAACTGTCCGAAATATATAAGTTATAATAAGGCTATTCCTCACTGCCTCTAAGTTCAGGTTGGATTCAGCAACACAACCCCCACATATATTCCTCATCTAAGCAAGACGCACCTTTAAGTTCATAGGAGTTACATCCAATCTGATTTACAGAAAAAACCTGTGCAATTAGTGGATCAGGAATTTACAGATCACCTGAGCATTTTCCCAGCGATCCCCCCGCCCAATAAAGACAACCGCACGTGCAAGGACTGGGTAATTTTACCCTGTCCCACTGTTTCGAGTGGAGCAACTAAGTCTAGACCCCCGAAGACTTTGGAATTTCCATAGTATAAAATAGATTCTGATAAAGAACCCCCATTTGAAATATGGCGCCCGCATTCGCGAAACTAGGCGAGATATAGGGTTAAATATTTCACATCAATACACCTTAATAAAAATTTGCGTGTTTTAAAGATTGGGATAGATTGCAAATGTTCAGTTTAAGAATCTCTTATTATAAAGATAATATTGAAACGAATGGAAGAGTGGACTTCACATTCGCCCGAAAAAACTACTAAGATGGCTCCGAAGTTCTTAGATAGATCATGTGACATGAATATAGGGGCGTGTGAACACGGAAGTTCACAGACCGGCCGGGACTGAGAGACCGGACCTCGATTGAATGGAGTAGCAGCATCAACAACAGGTAAAGAGTTCCCTACCCGCTGCAAAAGGCTTTTTGAGACAGCGCATCTCAGAAATGAAACTTTCAAGTCGGCTGGGAACCTAGAGTGACAGGATCCGGTCTCTCTTTTTCAGGCACTTGGCGGTAGTGTCGAGGGAGCATTTTCCAACAACGGTGTTCGCCCCATGCTTTAACAACTAATTTTGGGGCTTAATCAAAGTCAAATAGGTAAGAAAGGAACTAAGGTGTAAGATGAAGTAGACTTACACGGACATGCTGGATTTTAACATTAAAACATCCCATTTGCTTTTCTCAACAGAGTGAAATCACCAGCCACATACATAAAGTGACTAGGGGGTTAAACCCTTTGAGTTTGGTGCAATGTCTTGTGTGAATTGATGGAAAGTAAAGTCATGTGTTTACTGTTTAGGTGGTTCTGCGCCGTGGGTGTTGGTGATGTAAAGACCCCCTAACCAAATTGACTATTAGAGAGGTAAGATGCAGATAGGTGGCTGTTGAGCCAAAAAAAGCTTGATAGATTTTTTCATATTTAACTAATAAGAGTCTCCCCTCTCTTTCCTTTATCCACAGTTTACGGTCCTGATGAGAACTCCGTAACAAAAGGGAGTTTGAAACGTGTAGACCTTATCTTTGAACCATAAGACCATCTAAAATAATATGCACATTAGATTGATTTATTTCGCAAACAGGATACTATGGTTCTTGTAGAAATTGTATAAAAAATTTACAGATAAAATATTTTTGCTACCAGAATTTGAGAGTGTGAATGTGTGGAGTGTGAGAATTGTAGAAAGAATGTGTTTGAATGAATCCCTAGGGTATAATGTTGAATATGTATATATATGTTGATTCTATGTTTTTTTGAAATGTTTTTCTTTTGAAATGAAAAAATCCGCTTGAACAAATGGAAAAAATGAAATCAAAATAAAAATCAAAACAATAATATTAATTCACAAAGACTAAAACGTTGCCTTCATAGTGTTTCATTCGTATGTTGGCATTAGAAACAGAGACTTTGATTGAGATTGGCAGCATTGGCAATTGTTTTGTATTATACATTAGGCAGGGTTTGGCCTTGCTGCTTGGAAGCCCATACCCAGTGACGTGTATCGAGGTTTGGAGTGAAAGCACTCCCCATGGTCTCCCCATGGACGTCTCATGGGTTTAGAGTTAGATGGTGCCCTGAAATTAAAAAAAGTTTTCGGTCAGTGTTTTTTCTGCTAGGTTCAGTGTGAAGGACCTTGAGGTACCATATGTCCAATCCTATGCATATAGTATTTCTGCTGTACAACCCTGAGGGTTTCTCTCTATGGCATATTGGTGTAGAGAGATTCAATGTCTAATTCTTCCGGAAATTCTCTGGCTGGGTCAAATTCCTTGTCTTTCACAAGGTTCAGGACATCTCTTGTATCCTTCAGGTATGCCTCAATTTTTTGTACCAGAGGTTTAAAAAAGCAATCACAGAACTGTGATAGTGGTTTTAGTATCGAGCCTATGCAAGTTGAGACCTATGGTCTCAGCTTTGGAGGTCTGGTGGGATTATGTACTTTGGGCTCTGTATAGAAATATGAGATAACAGTATTCTCTCTACATAGGAAGAGCCTTTCCTATTTCGAGATCCAGTCATTGTTCACTGTTTCATCCACTAGGGTGGCTATCTCTTTTCTTATCTCAGGAGTGGGATCCTGAGTTAGGATACTGTAGTCCCTTCTGTCCAATAGAACCCGTAGGCATTTGTTCTCATAGGCTGTTTAGGTTTGGAGGACTATAGCTCTTCCCTTATCCACCAGTTTAATGATCAGATTGGTGTTCTGTCTTGGTTCTTCCACTTCCTCCCCTACCATTCTGGAGAGGTTTCTAAATGGGTTGGTTTCCTTTTTGTTTAACATCTCTACTTCATGTATTACTGCCTGTTCAAATGCAGCCACTTCTGAGGGGAGTGCCACGATCTGAGGGATGAAGTTAGGTTTGGGACAAAAGGAGGTATCGCCTCTCCATGTTCGATTATCTTTTTTGCCCCAAGGATTACTTTCATCCGTATCCTCCTGAAGAATTCCACTAATTCTTGTCTGAGCTGGAACCCATTCAGTAGGTTTGTAGGTGCAAAACCCAGACCTTCGTTTAAGACACTCTCTTGTTGTTCTGTGAGAGGCTGGTCTTTCAGGTTCATCACCAAGGTCAATCCTTGCTCATTCTCGGGACAAAGTACTGTGACATGCTCTTGGTCACCCGTTGATTCAGGTCCTTCCATTGCACTCTTTGTGCTCCTCTTTGTTTTCCCCTCCCCCTCTCCCTCCCTCTGCCCTCCCTAAAAAAGAGGGTAGAACTTGTGGGGGCGGGGAGGTTAGCAAGTTTCCTTGAGTTGTTTCTTGTATGTTGCTAGATGTATACTTGTTTTAAGTCCTTATTCATTCGCTTGGATCTGTATAAAAAGAGAATCAGCTATCCTTTTGGCCGTATTAATGATTAGGATGAGCCAATCTCTGGTACATAGCCTGGCAATTAGCGTACACTCCTTTCTAAATCTCACATCTTCAAGAAGATCGAGGGATTATTGTTGACCAAAAACCCCCTAAGGGCTGCATTTGCTCTTAGGTACTCTGTAAGAATGACTACATGAAGGATGGCCTTAACATGGGTCTTTTCTAATTCCATACTTCTGGCCCAACCCTTACCCTAGGCAAGGACTTGATTGAGCTTGGTCTCCCTAGTAAGGAGAGCCCTGATAGGGTCAGTGAACTGCATCAAATATCCTGTTCCTGTAGGAGTAATTCTCCTATCCTACTATGTGTATATGCATCCACCCCTTTGGCTGGCCAGCCTTACTAGCACTAAATCACACACAACTAAGGGGAAAGAGGCTTCACTCCTAAACCAACCTCTTCATAAAATATTCAAACACACAAAAAAGGAGTAGGAGAACAGAGAAACATATAACATAGGTAGTATATGGCACACGCTTTGTTTTTGAAAACTCCCCTCAACCACAAATTGTGGCATGCTTCATCACTGGGTTTGCTGTTGACATCCCTGCGCAAACTAACTCCTGAGAAGGAGCAAAAGGGGAGGGGAAAACAATACAAACAAAATGTTACAGGGGTCAAAAAATTATTATAGTGCAGAAACTTCAATTAAAACTTGCTCAGGAATATCCGCTGTAAGTTTTATTCCTGGACTTCCTGGTCAGGATTAAAATGTATATAGGATGTTGGTGCCAGTGTGAATTAATGACCTATAGCGTCTCTTATCTGCATGCCTGTCTACATGCTTCAGCCAATATATTTTTGCTCTAAAAGGGTCATCCAGCTTTCATCAGGACCTTAGATCCCCTAATTCCAATACTCTCCTTCCTTCCTTTGCTGGTGGGAAACTCCTGGAAATTCCCACAGTCCAGGTTGACTGGGGATCTGAGCTACCAGTCCTTGAGACTTCTGGGGAGGACATTGCCACCGTGGGAGACCTGCCTGAGCTTGCTGGATGGTAAGTTTACGATGGGCCCATCAGGGAGGAATTTACAACGGGAAAAAAGAGTGCTCAACTCAAGAGGCTTTGAGGTTGTAAGTTGAGGCTCTGGCAGCAGGTGATATCTGTGGAGAGCACCATATCTATTTGGAGACTAACCTCACTCCAGTCAGGGTAAGTTACACAACTAAGATAACCCCTGCTCTTCCCCTTGGTAATTTGGAACAGAGCAATTGTAAAGTTGTAAAGCCCAGAGGCAATGTGTAAAGTTATACACACACACAGTAACACAGTGAAAACACTACAAAAGGACTCTCCATCAGTTTAGAAAAATAGCCAATATTAATCTGAGTAAAACAAGACACAAATTACAAACGTTCAACATACACAAGTCAAGATATGAATTTTCAAAGATTAAATAAAGTTGTAGTTCTCAAAAAGCAATGGACAAAGTATGAAGATGCTTTAAAAATCAAAGAAAATGCGAGGCGCAGGGTAGGTGAAGCATTGAAAAAGCAGGTGATGTGTCTGTTGCTTACTGCTAGGCAGGTGAGGCGATACATTCCTTACTATGGTGTGGTGGCATTGAAGAATTTGGCGCCCATGGACAATATGTCAAAAGTCAAGTCATGCTGAACTAGATGGGCCACTCCCAGTGCAAAATATGCCTCATCAAAATCGAAAGGACAAGATAGGAGTAAAACTACTAAAGGTTGTCAATTAATTGGCAAACTTGTCCTGAATGGCTGGAAGCCAGGCAACATTCCTTCCGCTCCCCGTTTGAACAACAGTTTTAGGCTCTCGGCCTCCATTTTAGAGTACACGCTGGAGACCATCTCACAATACAAGCTGGTGCTTTCAGAATATTCCATCATGAGAAGAGTGATCATCATCCTCAGGTAATCATGGTAGACATATCCCTATATAAATATGGCGCAGTAATTGCTCTACAGGGAGAGATTGGTACTGAAAATCAGAAATGCCTAAGGTGGAGTTCATAGAGAGCCAAGTATTTGGCAGAAGAAGCTGTGGTCAGCCTTGAGGATACGGCCACAGAAGGTTCCAACAAAATATCAGTACGGAAAACATTCACTAGCAAATTGATTATTAATATCAAGTCAGCAGAGTGAGTAGAGGGAACAAGGGAGCCCATCTTGGATTCCATAAAGCTATAGTAACGCTGCGATCCATTCAATTGATAAGGTCTATTGTAGGAAGGCTTCTCAGGCAACTATGTCAAACCCCTGAAGACATGAATCTATTAGAAATTCTGTGTAAAGAAAGTCGCCTAAAATGGGAGATATGGATTTTTTGAAAAACCAAGCCGGAAACACTGTGGGCTCAGTTGCTACATGCCTCAAAAACAAATGACTCTATAAAGTTTTAGAAACTTATCAATAATATTGAAAAAGGTCCAAGAGCAGCCTACAATGCAAACATCAGCAAGGGTGATTTGGTCAAGTTTCTAAAAGTGCATTTTTAAAGGAAGTGCCCATGAGGTAATCAGTTTGAATTTGCCCCAAGATGACAACAGGGCTACTGGGCTGTCAGCGCATCTAGCATATACACCAGTAGAGGTAATGAAGATTATTAAAATATACGGACTGATTGTGCCCACAGCCCGAATGGGCTGACACAAACTCCTTTTCAAACACTCTATAACAAGATGGGCAACTTTCCTGGTATCAATGTTCAACTATATTCTGGCAAATGAGTCATGCCAGAAAGTTGGAATGGGTCAATAATTCACCCCATCTTTAAACGAGGCCTGGCATCTTTGCCTAGCAACTACCGCTTAATTGCAGTATTAGATGTTGATCTTTAATACTTCTTCACACTACTGCTTCATGATCTGACGATATGGGCATCAGATAATGGGAGACTCCCATTCAATCAAACCTGATTCACAAGGATTCAAGGACCTCAACTAACCTCATGGATGGGGGCCTGATACTTAGTAGAGCAAAGGCCACATGTACATCCGTCTATATTTGTTTCATCGTCTGTAAGGCAGCCTTCAACTGTGTAACACATAACAGGTCATGGGGTATTCCGCCCAATGTCATTGAGCAATCAGGCTGCTATAGTCAGATCCTTGGGTCAAGATAAAGATCGAAGATGGTACCGACCTGTGAAGGGAAGTCATAATCTCAACAGGCTTAAAACCAGGCTGTGTCTTGGCACCCCTTCAATTTAATTTATATATTGCAGATCTCTCCACAGATCTGGACGGGCAGATAGCCCATACCCCAAGCCTGGGTGGCCAGCAATTGTCAAACATCCTCCATGCCGATGATCTGCTACTTCTTAGCAACACAAGAATAGGCCTACAGAGGTTACTTAATTGCCTCTGCACATATGCAGATGAGAACAAGTTGGAAGTCAACCGTAAAAAAACACAAGTGATCACATACAATCACCACATTTTAAACAAGCGCAAATAGTATCTTATCGAAGCACCAACCTACGTGTATCTAGGAGTCAAAATGGATAAAAGGCACCCTTTGTACCTCTAAGAGAGGCGATTAAGCACAGGCACTTAATCATGCTTTTACAATGTTGGCAAGATACATTTGAGGTAATAACCCAAAACTGCTGGTGGCAATATTGAAGGCTAAACTATTACCAACTCTTGCATATGGATTGGAAATAATGTTTGGCGCTGAGGCCAGTCTTCTAGATAAAATCCTGATAAGATCTTATAAACAAACCTTTTGGTTACCCAGATTGGCATTGCCCACTCAAATTAGGTTGGAGTTTTCACTAACAAAACAGACACTAGCCAGGCCTGAGGCATATATTATATGCTGCCACAAATTGTGGGTATTTAGACAAAATATCGAGTTAGAAATGTCAACTTACACAAATATCGAGTTGTAAATATTGTGACACAGAAATATTGACAGCAAGAATATCGTGGTCAAGAATATTGATTTTAAGGTAAGAAATATTTTAAAAAAAATATAGAAGCCATTAATATTGTTTGCAAAATATAGAGTCTGATTATAATGGCAGGGAGACTGCCACCAACAGGCTGTCGGTAGCGGTCTCCCCGCCATCGGAATCATGTTTCTCACCAGATTACTATGGTGGGCAGGGGGAAGGCGGACGTAAATTCCAACCACCATGCATCCGACAGGCTCCTTGAGCCCGCTGGTGCGATGAAGGGGCTTGCAACCCCTACAATGTTGGTGGTGCCTGCCAGGCACCGCTGTAGGGATTACAATGTCCCTTTCCACTGACATTTTCATGCCGGTTAGCAACTTTGGAGGCCCATAGTGGGCACCCCTTTCCCCTGGCCCTCGACTCTAGGAGTTGGGGGGCAACATATCCCTGCGCTGTGTGGCAGGCATCGCATGCCTGTCACATAGTGCAGGGATATGTTTGGGGTGTTAATTTGCCCTGTGGGACCGCCGCCTTGTAGGCAGGCAAGTCCCAACAACAAAATAATCTGTCTGCCATTGTAATCGGGCGCATAGTTGTTTAAAATATAGATTTTTTAATTAGTGTTATGTATTTTAGTATATATTTTAAATATATGTGATGTATTTTTTGTATAAGTATTGTTTATGTTTTTTAATATATGCGTTACATTTTTTGTAATTTTCAATTGTAATTTAAATACATTTTTCATTTTTTCAGTTCTGTAGCGGGTTGTAGGTTTATAGGGGAATAGGGTGGGAAGTAATTTAATTATAATAAATTCATGGTAATTTTTATTTATTAATATTTATTTAATTGATATTTTCTAGTGTTAATTGTGGGATGCAATTTATTATTAATTAATTATTAATTAAGTGTTAATGATTAGTAATTAATTATTTGAAAATTAAATGCGGAAATTGTGTAATTAATTTTTAGTGTGGGTTGGGGTTTATAGGAGTAAAGGGTGGGAAGTAATTAATGTTTAACTAATTAATAATTAGTTGATAATTAGTATGAATGAATTCATTGATAATTAATTAGGGTAATTGTTATTTTTTGAGAGGGGTTGGTTTTATAGGGCTAAAGGGTGGGGAGGAAATTAATTTTACTTACTTTATTATTCGTTGTTAAATACGATTATATTTTAATCGAAAATACATTTTTATTGTGTAATTAATTTTTTTACAGTTTAGTTTTAGCTATGGGTTGTGGAGATTAATGGGGTAAAGGGTGAGAAGTTAATTAATCGTTATGTGTTTTAATTTTGTTTTCTTTATAATAATATTTCTTTAATTGATTGTTAAGTTAATTATAGAAGTACTTTTTTAAATTTAGATGTGGGTTGTGAATTGTGTGGTGTTATAAGGTAGGAAATAAAATAAAAAATGTAATAATTAATGTTTTTGTTTCTTGATAGTTTCTAATTAAAAATATATATTTGTTATGATAGAAATGTTTATTTTTATTTTACTTTATATAATATTTGTAGATATTTGTTATATGTAGTTCACAATATAATATGTTTTTTCTCAATATTAAATATATTTGTATTTCAAATTTTTTTATATATATTGTGTTATTTATTTTGTTTTTTAAATATTTTGTTGTTGTTGTTGATATTTTCTTTGTTTTTAATTTTGAACTGGCTGGACCACTACTCATTTTTACCCCTCCGCAATCCAGCACTTTCCTTCCTGTTGCACTGACTGGAGTGGGAATAGTAAATTTTATCCCTCCACTATCCAACACGTTCTCTATTGTTGTACTCACTGGAGTGAGAATAAAATGTTTTACCCCTGTGCTATCCAACACTTTCCCTACTGTTTCACTGACTGAAGTGGGAATAGTACATTTTATCCATCTGCTGTCCAACACTTTCCCTACTGTTGCACTCACTGGAGTGAGAATATTAATTTTTACCCCTACGCTAACCAATACTTTCCCTACTCTTTCACTGACTGGAGTGTGAATAGTAAATTGTATCCCTTCGCTATCCAACACTTTCCCTACTGTTGCACTCAATGGAGTGGGAATAGTAAATTTGACCCCACCGCTATCCAACACTTTCCCTACTGTTGCAGTGACTGGAGTGGGAATAGTAATTGTTAACCCTCCTCTATCCATCACTTTCCCTACTGTTTCACACACTGGAGTGGAAATAGTAATTTTTACCCCTCCGCTATCTAACAATTTCCCTACTGTTGCATTCATTGAAGTGGGAATAGTAATTTTTACGCCTCTGCTATCCAACACTTTCTCTACTATTACACTCATTGGAGTGGGAATAGTAATTTTAACCCCTCCACTATCCAACACTTTCTCTATTGCTGCACTCACTGGAGTGAGAATAGTATTGTTACCCCTCCGCTATCCAACACTTTCCCTACTGTTTCACTGACTGGAGTGGGAAATAGTACATTGTATCCCTCCGCTATCCAACACGTTCCCTACTGTTGCACTCACTGGAGTGGGAAAAGTAATTTTTACCCCTCCGCTATCCAATACTTTCCCTACTGTTACACTGACTGGAGTGTAAATAGTAAATTTTAACCCTCTGCTATCCAACACTTTCCCTACAGTTGGACTCATTGGAGTGGGAATAATATTGTTCCCCCTCCACTATCCAACAGTTTTCCTACTTTTGCACTCATTGGAGTGGGAAGAGTACATTTTATCCCTCCGCTATCCAAAACTTTCCCTACTGTTGCATTGACTGTAGTGAAAAATGTAAGTTTAAAGATTTTGAAATAGTTTAATGTTTTAATTTCTAACAGAATGTGTTTTTAATAGATTTTATGTTATTGGTATATGTATATATTGTTTGCGATGAGGTCGTCGAGTGACAGGTGGTGTGCCTTTGAGATATATATAATAATTATTATATATGTGTGTTCAACTTTTTTTATTACATTTATTTGTTATATTTCTTAAAATGTACATTCAATCTAATTTCTTTAATATATGTATATTTATTATGTTATTTTACATAGATGTAAAAAATTATATTTTGTACAACAATATTTTTCACATCAATATTTTTGTTGTTGATATATTTGTACTTACCATCATAAATATAGGATGTCAATATTTTTGACATTGATATTTAAAACTTAATATTATGGTATGGTATGGGGATATTTTAGTTATCAATATTCTGTCACTGAACCCAAATTACGATCCGCTGCAGATGACACGCTGGCCCGTCAAGTCTGGCCAGAAATTAATCTTCAAAGTATAGCGAATACAAAAAATATCTTGAGAGTAGCATTGAGAAGTTCGAATTGGGCGACGTATGGGACGCAAGTATATCTGGTCAAGCTTTTAGGAAAGCGGTTAATAAATCTATGAAATTGAAAAGCTGGATGATTGATAAACTAAAGGTGGCCAAGGGGTCACATGGGTAGCTGGTCCTGAAATGTTATGCTACCCTAAGAGAACTATCATTGGAAGATAAAGTAGAGTTTATTGAAGCTAAGACTCTGGTATTCCCACATTAGATTTCTTTCCAAAATGGAGGAAAGATGACCAAGGAGGGGATAAGAACTCCCGCCTATGACACCAGGCAGAGGAATTCCTGCAGCATGTAATATGTATTTGCCCTGCCCTGGCCACACAGCAAAGAGGTTTACTGGGAAAAAAGTTCAACAATCTATGAGTCAGGACCTGTACATCTGCACTGATGGAGTCATTGGATCCAAGGAATATAATGTTGAATATTAGACTGGTACTATTCCTGGACATCTCTAAAACCCTAGCCAAGACACATGCAAAACACAGGTGGGGTAGGGGGAGTGGTGAAGAAGGCCAACAACAAGATCCCCTGTGTGTACATTGCAGTTGCGGGCTTCTAGGGACAAGGAACACAGCACAGATCCCACAAAGTATGAGGCCAGGATGTCTCATGACACCAACAGAATGAGCCCAACAATACAATCCCAACTGTGAATCGCCCAGTGTCACGGCGCGAGCCAGAGAGCAGCACGAGCCAATACATAACAATTGGTCCACGCGCAGGAGGCACAAGGACAGCTTACTACACAATTCAACATCACATTGTCTGTCCTTTGGTTATTTGCACTTTTAGCATGAACTTGCGCAATTGTACAAATGCATTTCTGTTATAGCAGCCTGCTAGAACCCATAAGCTTTGTGGTTTCCAATCATGTAAAGTCAAGTACCAGTATGTTATTATTTCCCTTTCCTTTGACTAAATATACGCACCTTCTGCGTAAATGTGCACACAGCATAGGTTTCCCCAACACAGCATAAGCTTTGCCAGCTTTTTTACCTTTGCACATTGGCACTTTAAGCGAAAGTGTCCATTGCATGTGCAGCAAATTTTGTATTAATGACTGCTCCCCAAATGAGAATGAATGTTTGCTCATGATCGCTAACCAGTTCAGATTTTATATTTATATGTTTTGTTTTGCATGTTCTTTTGTCGAGGTTTATGGTTTTAAATGACTAATAAACAAATTATTCTTCAACAGGAGACAAGCTCAAACTAAGCCCTTGGAAAATCCTGGAAGCAGACTGTAGAAAGCAAAGTCCAATCCTTTCACTCTCAGGGCAGAAGCAGCAAGCAGCAGGCCAACCTAGCAAAACAGATAAAGCAACAATGTCCCTAGCACAGAATGAAATACAGGAAACCTGGCAGTAAAGTAGTGTTATGTTTGTCAGAACTCAGAACAAAACTAGTAACAACATGTCAAAAGCATAATATCCATGAATAACAAGTGGATATACTCGAAAATATTTGGTCGGTCAGTGGATGATCATGAATTCACTTAATCTTAATGGGGAGAAGACCGAGGTGATGGTGTTTGGAGGGAAAGAGAACATCTGGTCTGCCAGCTGGTGGCCCGACTCCTTAGGAGCCTGCCCTTCCCCCACTACATCGGCTAAGAACTTAGGGGTGACTATAGACCCGGCCCTGGATTTGGGCAAACAGGTGAGTAGGACCATCTCCACCTGCTGGGGCCTAATCCACACCCTACGAAAGATTAGGAAATACCTTTCCTTGCAGTCCAGAAAGCAAATAGCGGCTGCACTTATTGGCTCACGCCTGGACTACTGTAATGCGCTGTATGCGGGGCTCAATAGGAGCCTCCTGCAGCGCTTACAGGTGGTTCAGAATGCCGCAGCCAGATTTGCACTGGATGCCCCTCGACGCTCCTCGGCCACAGTGGCCAGGAAAGCGTTGCATTGGCTACCAGTGGAACACCGTGTTCGGTTCAAGGTCTTATGTATGACCTATAGAGCCATTGCAAAAGATAGTGACACGGGAGTTGGATCTATCATCTCCCACTATATCCCCGGAAGGAACCTGCGCTCCTCCGGGAAATTGCTCCTGACAGTCCCCCGGATTCGGAGATCCAAGTGGGGTGGTAAGGCCTTTTCTACCCTGGCCCCCAAATGGTGGAATGATCTTCCGCTTGATCTCAGATCTTTACCTTCCCTTCTGAAATTTCGAAAGGCTTTAAAAACTCGCCTCTTCCTACAAGCCTATGTGTAAGGATGGATGTTTTAATTTTGATGTGATTGTTAGGCGCCTTGATACCTGCGGGTTATTGTTTTTGCGCGTTATAAATTTTATTCAAATCAAATCAAATCAGAAAACAAAATTAAAAAAAATGGTTTATTCAATACAGTACATTATTGTATACATCAATATCATAACAACACATATTAAAATACAATAACAAATTTACTGTCACCAGGTAAACAATGGTTTAATTGTATGTTTCTTACCATTCAGAAAAACCGTCCTGAAGAAGGTGTTTTAAAGCAAAAAAAACTAAACGCTGCGTCGACAACTGTGTTTTTCTAAACCATTGTTTCATAATATTGTTTACCTGGTGTTATTGTATTTTAATATGTGTTTTTATGATATTGATGTATACAATAATGTACTGTATTGAATAAACCATGTTTTTTTTTAAATTTTGTTTTCTAAATATTCCTGAGTATATCCACTTGTTATTCATGGATATTATGCTTTTGACATGTTGTTACTAGTTTTGTTCTGAGTTCTGACAAACATAACACTACTTTACTGCCAGGTTTCCTGTATTTCATTCTGTGCTAGGGACATTGTTGCTTTATCTTAATTCCCACTGTCCCACATTGGATACAAAGGGGACCTCCCTTGTTTTCTTCTTGAAAAGACTCAGCTTGTTAGGTGGGGAGGTGTTTTTCTAAAACATAACTCGCTTGAGATCACTAAATGGCAATGGCAGAGGGTATCAAAACTTTAAGTTTTACGGAGGACCATTTTAATAGAATAATTAACGGCACCTCCAAAAATGTAACATCTGTAAGATTAGAAAACACAGATGAAGAGCAATGGTGAACTGTATGGAACCTTAAAAAAAAAGTTATAAGAGCAAATTGCACGCAGATTCCCTGATCGAATACTGTAAAAAGGGAATTATACCCAAAGGTCTTCAAGTAAATAATGAACTGGGTAATTTTATTCAGAATAAAAAATTTATTGAAAATTGGACGCTGGTGACCAATCGCTGTAGCAGCTATTGGATGCTGCTCATTATTGAAACAGCTTTTGAGTTTCTGATCTCAGAACGTAAAGATATTGAGGAATTAGAACAAAAACTAAAAGAGAATACAGCTCTAGAAGAGGCTAAAAGAAAACTTGACGAGATCCAAACTGATATTACTGGTTATAAAGATTATTTGGTGAACAAAAAAACTAATAAATTAAGAAAGGATATCTCTAAATACAATCCGGAGCATGTGCATCCTTACACGCAAAAATACTTTTATGACAGGCCGAGGGAAGGTTTTCAAAACCACAGACAGTGGCAACAACCACCCAAGTATCTCCCCAAAAAGAAGGTGAGGTTTTTTGACTCCTCTTATACAAGTTCTGATTCAGACAACGATGCACAGAATGACAATCATAATAAAAAAGAAAGAGAAGCTCTCCCTGGTCCAAGTCAAGAGACATTGGGCCATATGTATAAAAGCAAAAGGGGTTCGCAAACGCCGAAATTCGCAGAATTCCGGCGTTTGCGAACCTATTTTCGCTAAATGGTATGTATGAAACATTTTTGGTGCAAAATAAGGAATCGCTAAATTTGCCATTCCTTATTTTGCGATTGCATTTAAGGAATGGCAAATTTTGCGATTCCTTAAATGCAATGTATCAAGGAAAAAAAACATTCAAAAATGCCCTTAAGGAATCGCAAATTACCACCAACTTCTAGTTGGTGCTAAGTTGCGATTTCTTTTAAAAAAGCATTTTTTTAAAAATCAAAAGGTGCCATGTGACGATCATACATGCCCTTAGGGCATGTATGTGCGCCATATGCTCACACATGTCATTTTCAGGGGTGCAGCAGGGTGTCCTTTGGACACCCCTGCACCCTTGAAAATATTCTCATTTTGCTAATCGCACATTTCCCCTTCGTTCCTATGGGCCTCCTGGCCCATAGAAATGAATGGGAAATTATTCCTTAATTGCATTTAGCAATTTACTAATCGCAATTAAGGAATTTTAAGGAATCGCTAAAAAGAAGCGATTTTCTACATACATACCATTTTGCAATTTCTAAATAGCGATTCCTTAAAAATCGCTATTTAGGAATCGCAAAATGGAATGTTGATACATATGGCCCATTGTCTTTTTTGGAATAGCGCCACCAAACCTTCGGGCTACCGAGGGGGAGGGGGAGAGGGAGAGGCAACTACACATCACAAACCCAATTTTATAACGCCCATATACAAGGAGCCCGAAGAATTGGGAACACTAACAACAAAGAAAACTCCCATAATAAATCTCTTCAACAGAGTCCTGTCTATTGTAGAGGAGAAGGTTCTGGAAAAAGGTTTGGGTTTCACCATTACCTCCCCCATAGACAGGTATTCTCTCGAAAGAGACTTACAAAACTTTTTTCGTGAAATTATGCTAAATGCCTTCATTGAGTCAAAGAAAGAATCCCTTGTCAAAATAAGTCAGGATTAAAACCTAAATCCTCTTGGATCCCTCAAATGTATTTAGTCAATAAGGATATAGAAACTTTTGAGAGGATTGTTGATAAAAACATTAATGATCTCCTTAATCAGAAAAATTGGACTGTTAATAATTTGGATACAGAAGAAAAATCTGCATTAACAAACCTGGAACAATGTCACAAGCTTACTATCAAACCCGCTGACAAAGGCGGTAGCATAGTAGTAATGAACACCAATGGCTATAATAGGAGAATGTATTCTCTATTGGAAAACAAAGAACACTATCAGAAATCTAGTAAAAATGAATGAATAGCACTTAGTGAAACCACTAAAAGACTATTGAATCAGGCAAAAGATGATGGAATAATTCGTGAGGATGAATTTAAGTTTTTTACATAATGTTAACCCTATTGTACCAGCGCTTTATGGATTACCCAGGTATACAAAAGTCTGGACAATCCCCCTATGAGACCGATTGTGTCAAGCATTGGTTTACTGACTGATCCTTTAAGTAAATACGCCGACGTATTTCTGCAACATATCCTGACCAAACAGAAAGCGTATATTAAAGATACCCCAGCTATCATTCAGAAAATAGAGTGCCTCGATTTCAATCCCAACACCCAACTGCTGGTCACTCTTGATATCGAGGCACTCTATACAAATATTCCCCAAGATAACACAATCAGCATGATACAAACATTATTTAAAAAAGATGAAACTGACCTCAATTTACATGATATTTTTATAGTGGACTGTGTTATTCTGGTATTAAAAAACAATGTATTCCTATTTAATAAGGAATTCTATAAACAGACATAGGGTACCAGCATGGGAGCAACCTGAGCTCCCAGTCTGGCATGTCTTTATGTGGCTCAATTCGAGGAAACTCACATTTTTAATAGTATGGCCCCTTTCTATGAAAACATTTCACAATGGTCAAGGTATATTGACGATGTGTTTTTCATTTGGACGGGTACATCAGAAACCCTTCTTGAATTCATTCAATGGTTGTATTTAGGAGACATTAATCTCAAGATTACATCTAACAGCAGTAGGGAGACATGTGAATTTCTGGATCTAGTGATTAAACATACTAATGGGATTCTAAATGTAGAACTTTTTACGAAACCTACAGATAGAAATATCAAGCTACATTACAAAAGTAATCATCCCCCGTGCCAGAAGGATAATATTCCTTTCCGCCAGTTTTTAAGATTGAAAAGAAACTGTACTACTCTTATTGATTATGACAAACATGCGAATATTCTGACAAGAAAATTCTTGGATAGGGGTTACCCCAAACGTGTGATTCGGCACGCATATAAGAGAGCTAAATACTTTAACAGAGACAACCTTTTTATAAAAAAAGATAAAGAGCAGGCCAGCACCCAACCATTGATTTTTGTTACTAACTATAACATGGCGAGTAACAAAATCAAAAATATAATCAATAGAAACTGGCACCTGCTTACCAACAGTAAGACAGAGAAGATTCCAAAACCTATGTTCTCGTTCAGAAGAAACCAAACTATAAGAAACAATTTGGTACACACTTATAGGGAGACAACGGAGAATACCCAACCATGCATTAACAATGCCCCTCTTACGACTGGTACTTTTCTTTGTAATGGATGTTCAAATTGTGATAACATTTTAAAAGGCGCTTATGTAGTACACAATGACGTATCGATTATCGATACAAGTCAGGAGCTTCATCAATTGTCGTACTAAAAAATGTGATTTATTTAATAAAGTGTCCTTGTAACCTAGCATACGTAGGTGAAACTTCTAGAGAAGTTCGCATTTGGATAAATGAACATAGATCCGCAATTAGAAACCAAAAAACTGGTGCTCCCTTGACTGAACATTGGAATAAAGCACACCACACAACTGCAGATCTTAAATGGTGTGGTTTGGAGGTGATCAAAGTCAACAGTAGGGGCGGAGACATTAACAGTAAAAAGAAGAAGCGTGAACAGTTCTATATGTCCCGCCTCAATACAGTAAGGAATGGACTGAACAGTAAGGAGGATTGGGAACGGATTGTCTGACCTTTTGAGTTGTCTCCTTAATGGCTTGGTAATGCAGATATATTGGTTTAGTATAGCTTCTATTCCCTAGTTAGGTAACAGTATTTGTGTCCAGTATATTATGTCCCATATAAAAATGAAACTAAATATGAACCTGCACGTTTTTATTAATGGCGACGTTGGTAGTGAGAGGTTTTGTTTCCCCTAGATCGTGGCTTCACAAGTGTACTACTTCGACAACGAGAAAGGCACTTTTCGAGTTATCAGACGCTGGTAATTATTAACATAGGAAAGTCAAAGTCTCTACTTTCTCCAAATTATACCTTGCATTAGGTTTAGTCTTTCATTTTAAACGTTATTATAATTTTTTTTTCATTATCTGGTTCTGCTGTTCGGTAGATCGTGCATCAATAAAGCACCCACAACAGCTTCTATATATAGAACAGTGGTGACGCGCATGCATATGTGATGGTCGCTTTGTATTTTCATTAATTATATTTCTTTCTTCATCATTTGGTTGTATTATTCGGTAGATCGTGGAACAATAAAGCACTCACAGCAGTTTCTACAAAAAACAACAATGGTGACGCTTATTTACATATGGCGGTCGCATTGTATTAGCGTAAACGAGGGATCACATGGTATACTTAAAGACCAGTGATAGGTTGCTCCAACATATATAAACCACATTCTCTACGGATGTTTTTTTTCACTTTTGCTTTGCAGTGGGAATCGGTATACCAGGAGCAGGGAGGACGTATTGAATATTTCAGGTGAGTGCTTCGCTGCTAGACACACCAACGTTTAAGCTTCGTGAAGTGCTGCCACATCGAGATTTTTCCTAGTACGCTCCCTTTAGTGGGTGTATATTCTTCAAAGTGTTACTCTGTTGCCAACGGCTTCTGACCAGCTCTGCAACTTTGTAACCGCACCAATGTAATCAAGTTCAAATACGGTGTGGCGTTCTGAGATTTAAATGCCCATTGTTTATTTCCAATGTGATTGAAATAGAGAAGCGTTTGGGCGTGTGGTACTACGTCGGGATACACCATTATCACTTATTATATCCTGTTCGAATTCAATAGATTAACGCTGCAGCCACGAATGAGTACAATCGTTGACAATTTGCCGGTGTAGGTTTCTACAGCGTATGCACCATATCTACTACGAATAGGAATGTTTTAACATAACGCGAACTATACCCATGAAGAAGTGCCATTAGTTAGTATTATGTAGGAGATTGATGAACACAACATTGTACGAAGTGCAATTTGGTTAGAGAACAAAGCATTTTGCTATTAACCTTGCACAGTAAATCTCTCAACCATTATTATATTGATCATAAACTATTCCTATACCACGAATAAGTCAGTTGAGTTTAGGCTTTTTTAATCTTCGTAAGTGTCTGCTCAAAAATTCGGATAAATTTAAGATTATAATGTTGCTCACGAATTGATATAATAACTTTCAGATGGTCAATTAAAAAGACCTCGCCAGGAGGACAACTCCTGTTAACTGCCTAAATGACATACAATTTTCTTGTAGGTAGTAGTTATGTTTTCAACGGCTGTTTTAACTCAGAACTGTTATGATATAAAAATAGTATGCCTAAAGGAATGTAGATTGTAACTGTACCATGTCAAATAGTGTTACAGAAGGTTTTTACAAAAAAAAGATTGTTAATAAATATGATGTAATTAATTGTATGTTTCTCACCATTCAGAAAAACTGTCCTGAAGAAGGTGTTTTAAAGCATAAAAAAAATGAAACGCTGTGTCAACAACTGTGTTTTTCTAAACCATTGTTTTATTATATCGTTTACCTGGTGACAAGACATTTTTAATTGTATTTTAATATGTGTTTTTATGATATTGTTGTGTACAATAATGTACTGTATTGAATAAACCATGTTTTTTTAGAAATTTTGTTTAGTAAATATTTCTGAGTATATCCACTTGTTATTCATGGATATTATGCTTTTGACATGTTGTTACTAGTTTTGTTCTGAGTTCTGACAAACATAACACTACTTTACTGCCAAGTTTCCTGTATTTCATTCTGTGCTACGGACATTGTTGCTTTATCTTAATTCCCCCTGTCCCACATTGGATACAAAGGCGACCTCCCTTGTTTTCTTCTCAACCTAGCAAAACAAACAGCAAAGTTACAGTCCTCCTGACAGAAATCCAGCTCTTCTTCCTGTCAGATTGTCCTCAACCCAGACAATTTCTGAGTATATGGTGGCACAGGTGTACTACTTATACCCATTTCAGCCTTTGAAGTAGGCAAACTTCAATGGAAAGTCTTTGTAGTGAACAAGACCCCATCTTTCTCTGCCATGGCTCTATACACACTGCAGGCAGTGGACACTTCTTAAAGGACAGTCACAGCCCTATCCACCTGTCAGTGCCAACTCCTTTCACCACTCTAGCTCAGGAAGGCCCATCAGCCTGGTGATGGGCCATTAGGATAGGCAGGGCATAACTAGGCCTGGGTGGAATCTGCGGAGTTATGCTTCATGAAACTTCGCAGAGTTATAAAAAAACGCTGCTACACTATGCAGTGTTCCGCTAGTGGGCAGAGTTTGCCGGCGCATCTGTTTGTGTCATGATGAGAACACGGAGTGCATCCTCACGCTCCACGTCACACGCGCACGGCACCACACAGTTCTCAAGAGCGTTCTAAATCTCATGCGATCGGCATCACGTGGTCCACATGGGCACGGCCACCTTGTTTTTCTACTCTCTGTAATGGAGCTGGGTCTAAATCTTAATCTCTATTTAATCTTTGTAACCCTCCTCCTTTAAAACATATCTACCTCAAACTTTTATTGTTTCATTATAGTGTGTGTCTTTGTGTTTGTATATGTTTTTGTGAATTTCTTTTTGTGTTTTTGTCACTTTTTTACTTTATTTCCCCTTACTTCCTTATTCTTTCTTCTTTCTTTTCCCTGCCTTTTCCTTCTTTTTTCTACCCTACCCAGCGCCATTGCAGAGGGATGGCTTCCTTGCGGCTGGCACAGTCGCCTAGGTGTATAGCCCTAGGCAATCTGAGAGGAGGAGGTAGCAGCACTTTTTTGTGAGCAGCGCTAACTCCCCTCCATGCTTGTAGCAGCAAGGAAGGCCCAGTAGCGGATACTCCCTGCAGGAGCATCAACAGCACTATGGGATGGTGCACCAATGCGTGCGGCACACCACCCAGTAGTTGACGCACGGCTGGGCGGACATTCTGGACCTGGAACAGGACCTGATCGACCTGCTAGGCATTGAGATTCTGGGGCTCAGTGAGTATTAACTATTTGTTGTGTTTATGTTCTACAGTATTACATTTCTTTTCTGAATAGCATTCTGTTCACACTTAGAAGTCAGTAATGTTTACTTTATGCTGGTATATTATAGTGTGGTCCAGTTTCTAGTTTCTGCTAGGCCAGTGCTCAGCGCTTTCTAATCTTACTCATTGGCACTCGCTTTGGCTGATAAATTAAGAACCCATTGTAGACTGTTCTCCTGTCACTATAGTGAATTAGTGAGTAGTGTGTTCTCTCTATGACTTTGTTGATGTAGCGCGTACAGCTGTAAGTAATTTATTTCACAACGATGTTTAGTATGCATTTATGCATTGAAAAAAAGGGAGACCGAGTTGTTCCGTCAAGGGGGTTGAAAAAAAGGAATAGAATCAAAGATCATTCACTGCAATGCATCAGTACCAATGTTGTGTCTGATTAGTAAATTTGAGATAGGGATTTCAGGATTACTTTGGGCAACTCAATGATAGTCGTTAGACTCGAGTCGAAACAAGTAGTACTATAGGCGATCTGTTTTAGAGAAGTACAATGTGGCTGTGTTTTTGGGAGATTATTAACTGAATCACTAATCTATTTTTGTATCTTCTTAATTTCTGAAATCATTTTTTTTAAATTTATTTATTTATTGAAGTTTTGTATAGCGCTAGCTGGACCCGGAGGTATCAGAGCGCTTCACAGCATGTACAAATTATATGCAAACAATATCAGAACGGAAAATAGGAGCAAAGAAGAAAATACAGACAAAGCATCATTGGTTAAGTAAATCAGCGTCAGAATGACAACAGTACCGCAGCGTGATTCCCGGGGGTGGGAAATCAAAATAAGCCTTCTTCAGACCATTCTAGATTCATCTTAACGGACGAGAGCGCTCTAGGAAGAGGGCTTTTAGAAGTGTCTTGAATTTCGGGAAGGAGGGGGTAAGTCTGATGTGGGGAGGGATAGAGTTCCAAATTTTGGGCGCATTACCCGCGAAGGATTTCGTTCTGGTTTTTTGTTTCCGAGCTTTTAGTGGGATGAGTAGAAGCGTGTTGGAGCTTCTGAGGTTCCTGGACTGACCGGCCCTTTTGAGTTTGGCGGCCAGATATTCCGGTTTGCCTGTGTGCAGGGCTTTATGGGTGAGACAGGCTGTGCGAAAGTTGGCTCGTTGGTCAATAGGAAGCCACTTCAGTTCCCTAAGTGCCGGAGAGATGTGCTCAAACTTTTTCGTTCCTGTGACCATTCTTGCTGCTGCATTGAGGGTCGTGGACAGGGGACCTAAGTGAGAACTTGCTGAACCGGACAAGGTTGCGATTCCATAATCGATTCTGGAAAGCACCAACGCCTGTGTGGCCTGTTTGAGATCTTTGGGAGGTAGGAATGGTTTTATTCTGTACAGGAGCTTCAGGTTTAGGAATGCGGATTTTGCGGCTTTTGAGATGTGTTTTTTCATGTCCAGTTTGGAGTCGAGGGTGATTCCTAAGGATTTCACAGAGCTCGTTGGCGTGAGAGCTCCGTTGAGGGCGTCTAAGGCTTTGAGCCATTCTTCGATTTGCGGGTTTTTGTCTCTGTTTGAGATGAGAAGAACTTCTGTTTTCTCTTGGTTGAGTTTGAGGTGGTTCATTGAGAGCCATTGCTGAACCTCTTTGAGTGTGGCGTTTAGTCTGTGGATGTCTTCAATCGATGAGGTTTCCAGGTAGAGTTGTGTGTCGTCTGCGTAGAGGTGGAAGGGAATGTTAGATTTCCTTAGAAGTGTGGTAAGGGGTTCCATATAAACGTTAAAGAGTTGAGGAGAGAGAACTGATCCTTGAGGGGACTCCTCTACTGACTGGCCGGGAGTCAGACTCGAAGTCGATGATTTTTATTCTTTGTGAGCGGTTGTGAAAGAAGGAGAACCATTTAAGTACCGTGCTTTCGATGCCCGCTCGCTCTTGGAGGGCTTTGAGGAGCAGGGAGTGGTCAACTGTATCGAACGCGGCTGAAAGGTCAAGTAGGATGAGAAGGCTACATTGGTCCGAGTCGAGGGACAAGTGAAGATCGTCTAGGACGTTTAAGATTGCGGTTTCGGTGCTGCATCCCTTTCTGAATCCAGATTGGTGAGGGTCCAGTAGATTGATCTTCTCTAGGTGTTGGGTTAGCTGAGGGAGAACACGTCTTTCGAGAATTTTAGATAGGAGCGGAAGGTTGGACACCGATCTGAAGTTGTTCATGTCCTCAATGTCCAGACCAGGTTTTTTTAGTAGCGGCGTGACTTGGCCTACTTTGAGGCAGTCAGGAATGAGTCCCGTACTCAGTGAACTATTGATTATCTTGCACCAGATTGGGGCTAGGGTGAGCTTCATGTCTTTCATCAGGTTCGAGGAGAGCTGGTCTAAGGAGTGGGATGAGGGTTTAGCGGCCGCTATTAGCTTGATTATCTCAACTTCCTGGATGGGGCGGAATGAGGACCAAAGCGTAGGAGGACTCACTAGAGGATTGCTTAATGATACTAGTGTCGAGGTCCCCGTGAGAGAGGCAGGGTCCGTGCTGAGAGCCAGATCAATTTTGGCGATTTTGTCATTGAAAAAGCTAGCAAAGTTGTTACACAGCGATTTTGACGCCGTCATGTTGGATGCTGCCGGTTTGGATGTTTGGCTCCTAATGATATTAAAGAGCTCGTTAGGGCGGTTTTTAGCGTTGTTTAGGGCCAGGCAGAAGAATGATGACTTTTTGTTCATGATGTGCTTATTATAGTTTCTGCGTGCTGCCTTAAGTTGATCACGATGGAGGGAGGAGGAATTATTCCTCCAGGTTCTCTCAACAGTTCTGAGGTGTCTTCTTTCCTCGTTAATGTCAGTGGTGAACCAAGACCTTGAGGGTGTTTTTCTAGGGTTTTTTTGTTTCAAGGGAGCCAGCTTGTCCAAGGAGAGTGTCAAGTTAGAGTGGTAGAGAGAGGTTAGATCAGAGGTTGAGAGGTGCTCCACTTCTATTGGAAGGAGCGAGCTGAGCCCTTCTTCTAGTTTGTCTCGAGGGACTCTAGATGTATTCCTGGCCCATTTAGGAGGAGCCAGAGTGGGGGGTTTGGGGAGGGCTGGATGGTTGATATGAAAAAGAATAATGTGGTGGTCGGACCAGTCGACAGGAATGATGTAGTCAATAGTGATTGATTTCTTATCCGCGATATTTGCATCTAGGATTGCTCCTCGGTGGTGTGTTTCTTCTAGGCAATGTTGGAACAGATCGTTATCTAGCAGGAGATCATTCAAAGATTGGATGAGTGGGTTTTTTGATTCATTCCATCTCAGGTTAAGGTCCCCCAGAATTAGGCTACTATTGTTGCTGAGAGCGCATTGGGTGATCAAGTCCTTGAGCTGAGATCCAAATTCGTTGTGGTTACCGGGAGAATGGTACAAGAGATGGCAGTGAAGTGGGCTGTTAGTACTCGATTTGATGATGACCGATAGGCATTCGAAGGAATTATAAAGGCATGCGGGATGTTCTGAAATGGAGAGGTCGTTCTTGTGAATGATAGCAACACCACCCCCTCTGTGCTCAGGTCTGTCTTTGTGGATGATTGAGAAACCTGGAGGTACCAGCATGTCCATGTTGGGGAGAGACAGGGTATTAAGCCATGTTTCAGTGATGAAGGCTACATCCAGGTCATGTGAGAGGATGGCTTCCGCTCTTTCTGTAGCGTGTTTGGCCGCAGATCTGCTGTTGATGAGCATACAGTTGAGGTGTGGTTCTTCTTTAGGCTTCTGAGTGTCAGGGAGGGCCCTGGGTATAGAAGTTAGGTACTCTGGCGGTCTGGGGGGTCTGCGGTGGAGAGGGACCCTACCCATCCCAGTAATGACTTGGATTGCGGATTTGGGTGAGGATGTTAGAGTCGGGGTTTGTGTTAAGGTGGGCGAAGCCGGTATCTGTAGATTGGGAGCTAGCTTGTGGAGGGGGATGGTAGGGAGGTCGTATGATGCGGCGAGTGTGGTCACTTCCTGGTGGGAAAGGTTGGGATGCGTTCTTCTGGGTCTCTCTGGTCGTGAATCCACCCAGGGTTTCCTGAGAGGGGGCCAGGGGCTTGCGTGAGCCATGGACTGGATGGTGGGTGGTGGGTCAATTATGTTTGTAGGCGAAGGAGAAAGGGGGGTAGCCAAGACTGGGGATGACTGTTGTGTTTTACCTAGAGAGTGGAGAGTTTCCTTTAGGCCGTGAACTAGGATCCCAAGCTGTGCTTCAAGCAATTCAAGGCGTTGCATCAGCTTGTCTGGAGGAGCGGGGGGGAGGTGGAGGGAGGGGTAGAGCCCTGTGGTCGAGAGGTTGCTGACCGTGTCGATACTAGTAGCGTTAGGAGGTGGCTGGGGCACTGATTCTGGCAGGTCACCCAACTGCAGTGAGGCAAGGTGGAGGGGTCGGAGGCCTAGTTGAGGATGAAGGACAAGGTCCCTTTGGCTGAAGGAGCTCTGTTCTGGTTGAATAGGTGTAGGTGGTGTGACGGGTCGGATTCTCTCTTGGGCGGGTGGAAGAGAACTAGGTATAGACTGGTTAGTGGGAGGAGAGGGACGGTGGAGCAGTAGTGGATGGGAGGGGGGCTGTGGGGGTTGGGTTTGGCGGGTGAGGGGGCAGGGGAAGGTGGTTGGATGGTCTGCGGTTGCGACGGAGTCTAGACTAGGGCGGTCTCGAAGCAAGAAAGGGTGCTCACTTGGATCGGGCCTGAGCGGAGGCAGGAGGTTAAGTGCTTGAGTTGGGTTGCTTGAGGGGGTGGGCCTTGTCTGTTGTGCGTTTTATGAAGCTGCTTTCTTTAAAGCTGGGAAGATGGAGTCGAAGAATTCAAGGTTTTCGTCCTTAGCCTGAATTAGTATGGTGCCGTTCTCAAAGATGGTAATCGAGATGTCTCCTCTTAGGGACTGGTGCTTTAATAGGGAGAAGGTTAATTTGCGGCTGTGGGATGTAATGGTAGTTTTAGAGATGTGGGGGTGAGAGTTGAAGATTGTGACCCAGACGTTACTCCTGTCCGTGTGGAAGATGAAGTCCATTTTTCGTTGCCCTTTGGATGAACAGTGATAGATGTCAACAACTAGTGTTTCGGGATGTCGTCTGATTAGTTTGGACTTGAATAGTTTTTTTGCTTTGAAGGAGAGGGTGTGGGGGAAAGAAATCGCGAAGGAGTTAGGTCCATGAGGAGATAGGAAGTTCAGGGTGGGGCGAGGGTGCGTGCCCAAGTGCGAGGTCGGAGGCATCTTACAGGACAGTGGGAAGAGACAGTAGTCAGGAATGGGGGCTAGGGGAGTGAAGGGACGGGAGGTGGCTCGAATCTTTAGGGGGTGTTAGTGAGGTCAAGCGCTCTGAGAACTCTCTAATGGCACGAATAGTTAGCTCTGAGGTGGAGGGGAGAGGGAGGGGTGCAAGGAGGGGCGAGCGGTTAAATCAGGTGCTGGGAGGAGGCCTCTCTAAGGGAAAGTCGCTAGGGAACCGGGGGTGTCGAACCCTGGGTTCTATTCAAGTGAGGGAGCGACACACGGTTCTGGGCTATTCTGACCTAGGCAGGATCTCTGTGGGCTACTGGAGCTTCATATTAGACTCCTGGTTAATTTTGCTGGTACCTGGGTGCAGCAGTTAATTTAGGGACAGGCTCCCTTCTAGCCGGTATGTGGGCTCAGTTGGACTATTCTTTTGGGTCTGGGGGGGATGGGGGGAGGGGGTGGGGATCCAATGCCACTGGAGGGGGCTGACCTATTCTTAGGGGAGGGGGGTTGCTTCAGGCTTCCACCTTTGTGAGGGGCCTCAAGAGGATTCACACTTCATTTGGCAGGGGAAGATGTCCGGGCGGAGCGGCCATTTTAGGGTCAGGCGGCCTCTGTGTTAGAGGTATTGCTTGCTTCAGAGTCGATTTGGGGGACAAAAGTCAACAAAAAAACAGCCTGCTGTGTCCACGAGCTAGGGGGAAAGACTGACGAAATTGGCCAGCATTTTAAAAGGCGGCCTATGAAGATTGGTGGAATTGGCTACCAGAGGTATGAGTACAATCCTGCGACAATTGAAAGGGAAGGCGAGTGTCAGCAGCGTCGCGAGAGGAACCTGTAGGCGCCAATTGGTTTATTTGATTTATTGATTATTACCTAAATGGTCCAGGTAACTCGAGCTCTTAAGGAGAGAGCAGATGTCCGGACGGTGCGGCCATTTTAGTGTCAGGCTTCACTGGTGCCAAAGAGGTATGTTGGGGCTTAGAATCCTCTGCGCTGGCCGTGTGATCCAGTGCTCTTATTCTGGTAATGAATAGCTCGTGTTCGACCCTAGGTTAACAACTTTCAGGGGTGAACCAGCCTTAACCACGAAGTATGATTAACTTCATCTAGCGGGCGGCCATTTTGAGAGCAGGCACTCACCGGAGGTCAAGGAGCGAAGCGTCGGGTCTGTGCTGAAATCCGCCTCCGCTTGTATCGGTAGCTCTGTGCCTGGTGTGCTTGCTCTCCGAGGTCGGCGTTTCGGTTGCGACTGACTTCACGTCGCGTTCTTCGTTTTACGGGTCAGCTTCCGTCGTTACCGATCATGCTGTGCTGCAGGTTGGGGTCTCCGCTAATGACCGATTCGGACCGAGTCTCTGTCCGTCTATGGTGCGGGTGAGTGGACTCGCTGGTATGCTTCTGTCTTGGTGTGGAGGGGAGGGCGGTAATTCTCCAAGTAGCTCTGCCTTCGGGACCGTTAGCCACCTCCGTGTTCAGCGGGGGGGGGGTTGCAAAGACCTCGGTTCCAGACCCTGATTGTGAGCTGCGTTGCTCAGGGGGTGTGGGGGGGGTCGGGGGGTCGCTCAGGTCGGGATTTGCACTGGATGTGATCCCAGGACCCGGAGCTCAGCCCCGTTGCTCCCTCCTTTCGGCCATCTTGCATCTAAAAAAAAAAAAATCATCACCAAGGGCAAGAAGAGGGAAGCTGTCAAGGTTCCAGGAAAAGCTGGTAAGCCGGTGCGGACCACCAGCACTGCTGCCGAGGACTCTGCTGACCACAATAAGTCCTATTATTTATTATTTCCCTATGTTGGGTTTTATGATTATTGTGGACTAAGGGTAGAATGAATCTTGGGATTTTGGAATGTTGGTGCTGTCTATTGTGAAGATTGTAGGCCCAAGTAAGCTAGTATTATAAATACAATACACCATGTATGTTTGTTGAGAAGGCTTTCTTTTTCCTGCTCATGGTTGTGAGTGGCCGTGGTCATCATGGACCCCCCAATGTACTGTGGTGCTGTCTTGCTCATTTATAGTTACAGTACACCAGCAGTCTTCCATGACTGTGCAGCATGGCTGGAAAAAAAGTGGGAGGTCCCATTCCCACTGCATTAGCTACCAACACCATATGTCCTTCATTGACCATTATTGCACCACGGACTTGTATAACTTTGTGAACCAATCACATTTCCAGAGTCATATTGTTAGAAGATACTGCAGTGCTAACTGAACTGTAGTGCTGTAGTGCAGTTGAATTTGGTGTGGTGTATCTGGCATTTAAAATATGTATAATATTTTACTCTAGCCCTAGAGAATACCAGTGATGCCAGTTCCAGTGCCGTTGCAGGCAAAAATGGATCAGTTGGGGGTGGAGAAGTGGCAGCAGGGACGGTTGCTGGTAAGCCACATAATGTCTTGCAATTACTATACTCCCTAGCTAGTTACCAGGGTGTTGTCATCAATTTGAATTTTGAATTTTAAAATATTTATAAAGCGCTCTTATACCGAAACCGGTTTCATGGCGCTAGATAGCCGAGGGTCAGTGGGAAGCGAGCTAAGCTGCAGCAGATCTGGAGAATAAGAGGGTCTTCAATTGCTTGCGAAACTCCAGATAGGAGGGAGACATCCTGAGGGCAGGTGGAAGTGAATTCCAAAAGGATGGAGCCAGCACAGCAAATCTGGCCCCCCCGGCCTTCTGTTTCCTGAAACGAGGAACTGACAGAAGGGCCAGGTGAGTGGAGCGAAGTTCTCTAGACAGAAGGTATGGAGAGATGGCTTCGCACAAGAAGGTGGGGGCGGTCCCAGATCTGGCCTGGTAGGTAATGCAGCCCAGCTTAAAGAGCGCCCTCTCCCTCACAGGGAGCCAGTGGAGAGACTGAAGCAAGGGGGTCGTGTGATTAGACCTGGGGAGATCAAAAATCAGGCGAGCCGCCTGATTTTGAATCAGTTGGAGCCGGTGGATGAGGTAAGCCGGGGCACCGTTGAGAATAACATTGCCATAGTCAAGGCGCGACAGCACCATGGCCATGAGAATGAATTTGAGTGCGGCAGCAGAAAAAAAACGTGAAACCTTCCGGATAGTCCGGAGGGAAAAGAAGCAGGCAGACACCACAGAACTGATCTGAGTGTGGAGGGTAAGCTGTGGGTTAATGAAGATACCCAAAGTTTTGACTTTGAGGGCTGGGAGGGGGGGGGCCGAGGGAAGGGGGCCAGAAGGAGGGGGACCAAGGACTGCAACCACCCCCCGTCAAGACCAGCTCGGTCTTGTCCGGGTTTAATTTGAGGTGGTTGCAGTTCATCCACCCTTGGATGAAAAGCATGACCTTCTGGAAGTTGGAAGACGAAGAAGGGGAGGATGAAAGGTTGAAAATAAGTTGGAGGTCATCGGCGTAGTTGAACACCGAGACCTCCATCTGCTGTAAAGAAAAAATGAGGGGTGAGATGTATAAATTAAATAGTAAAGGGGATAGGGAGGAGCCTTGTGGAACTCCACAGGTTACCTTCCGAGAGGGGGCCGTGAAATTAGCGAGTTGGACGGCCTGGTCGGTCAGAAAGGAGCGAAGCCAGGCAAAGGCCGTGCCCCCAATGCCCGCCGCTTGGACACGGGTTAACAAGATGTCATGGTCCACCGTGTCGAACGCGGCGGACAGATCTAACAGGACTAAGGCCTGTGGTCGGCCAGTGTCAATCCCCTCCCTTAATTGATCCATCACCGACACCACAACCTTCTCGGTTGAATGCAGCGGGCGAAAGCCCGCCTGTCGGGTGGAGAGGGCGCCCGTGGATTCTACGAAGGAACTGAGAGACCTGGTGACGTGAGCCTCTGAGACCTTCGCAAGGTAAGGGAGGAGGGAGATGGGGCGGTAGTTGGAGGGCAAAGATGGATCCGCCCCTGCCTTTTTCAAAATGGGGATGACAACTGCCGACTTGTGGGCGGAGGGGACAGTGCCAATGCTAAGGGAGTGGTTGATGAGGGTAAGAGGAGGAGAGTAACAATTGGAGAAGAGCTCTTTAAGAGCAAATGCAGGGCCTATATCATGGGGTGATCCCGATTTAATCCGGGCCAGGAGGGGGAGCAAAGAATCTCGGGTGAGGAGGGGAAACTCGGTGAGTGAGGGGGTGGGAAGGGTGGGAAGGGCAGGGGGTGGAACCAAAAGTGAAGGGAGGATGTTGGCCTTGATAAGGGCAATCTTCTCAAAAAAATAAGAATTGAGGGAATTGCATAGAGTTTGAGATGGAGGGATTTTGGGGGTCGCCCTGTCAGAAGCAGCGAGCTCGTGAACAGTGGCAAAGATCTCCTTTGGCTGGTTATCTGCTGTCAGGATCTTCCCTGAAAAGTACTCCATCTTAGCTTTTAGGATGTCATGTTTGTACTCTTTCATAGACTGACAGAAGTAGGTTTTAAGCAGGGGGCAATAGGAACGGCGCCAGGCACGTTCGGCTCTGCGGGTGGCAAGCTTTTTATCCCTTAAGGCAGGGGTAAACCAACGATTAGCCGCGTGAGCGCGTTTAATGGTCCCTCTCTTAAGGGGGACGGTAGAGTTACACGCCTTAAGCAGCCAGTTGTTAACGGCAGAGAGCTGGGTGGGGAGGGAGAGGTCGGTGAGCTCTGGACTAGTTGCCGCAAGGGCAGAGCAAACTGCGGGGAGGACCGCCTTGTCCCACTTTCTGGCCCAGATGTTTTTGGGCAGAGGGGGTTTGGGCGGCCGTCCGAGGTCGGCCGTAAAGGAAATGAGCGAATGGTCGGACCAAGAGCACGGGGCGATAGTTGGAAAATCCATGGGAATGTTAAGGGACCAAATTTGGTCAAGTTGGTGACCTTTGACATGGGTAGCCGTGCGGAGCTGAGGAAGGAAGTTTAGGCTGGTGAGCAGAGCCGTAAACTCCTTGGATCTAGTGTCTTCAGCTTGGTCATTCGGCCAATAATTCAGATCTCCAAGTAGTAATATCGCGGAGTTATTCACCACAAGCGTGGCCAAAAGATCCTCAATAGCTGGTAAAAACTCAGGGGTGGGCTTAGGCGGGCGGTAAAGAAGTACACAGGTAAGGGGTACCCCGAAAGAAATGGAGCGGACTACTAAACAGTCCACAGCCGGAATCACAGGGGAAGGTAGGGTTTGAACATAGACCGTTAAGTGAATCTTCCCAGCTTTACCAGCTGCAGCGGTGGTTGAGTTTTTAATGGCCTCTTCTATCTGCAACTCAGCAAAAGAACACATAATGAGAGTTGATGGCTTGAGGGAAACATGAACAGAAGGTTAAAAGAAATGAAATGATATATGAGTGAAAAGGTAGGTGGGTGAAAGGGTGCCTGAGTGGATAAAAGGATGAATGAGTGAAAGGATGGCTTGAAGAAAGGGTGGCTAATGGCTATTGAATGGATGGATAATGGATTGGAAATTCTGGTAAAAGACTGAATGAGAGAAAGAAAAGATTAATCATGGTGGTTAAGAGTGAATTAGAATGAAAGGATGAATGCATATTTGTATTTGGATAAATTCGCAAGGCATCTCATCTAATGAGCAGCATGCTGCTCACCTACTTTGCATACAGCAGGCCACCCACCACAATAAATTTTACAAATTGATTTAAAGTACAAGCAAATCCAGGTGGATGGCCCCAATCAAATAAAGAACACCCTTATACAGAAGTTTCTCAACTTACTTGTGAAATCTCAATTACAAAGTCCTTAAATCTAATGGTTATATGAAGGCAGACAAGGAGAGTGATCTTTCCAGTTCCAAATCCCAATGAAGAGTGACCAGGAGAGGAAGAAAGCATTGGGAGGGTCCTGCTGGTCAGGAACAGGAAGTTGGAGTCTCTTAGGGTCTTCCTTCCTGTTTGAAATAAAAAGTTTAAAAAAAGTTTCTCTTAGAAAAAAACAACTCCAAAAGCCAGGTTGAGAACTAAATGCACTCCAAAAGCCTTTCAACATGCCATCTCCAGAAGAAAAACTTCTCAATTGCTCTGTTTGCGATCCCCTCTGGATTGGCGCCGTCGCGACCTGAACCTGTGCAGTGAGCGCAAACTCTAGCTGGAGATCACTAGCAGTGGGAGGAGTCTTGCACTTGTTTGTAAGCTGCCCAAGACTTTTGGCTCTTGCGGTCAAGTACCAAAGCAAAACTCGAGGATGCGAACAGAAAAAAGCTCCACTTTGCACCCGATAGGCGAAATTCAGGAACTCCGCGTTCCTCCATGGAGGACAGAGTGCCCCAATTTCGCCAACTCCACGAGTGGAATTTACCGCCCGGGCCTAGGCATAACTCAGCATCCGTTTTGTGACCATCTAGTGTCAATGCACAAACAGCCCAACTAGCATCCTGACCCAGACGTATATTCAGAGACAGACAGAGGCACAGAATGATTAAAGTGAGAAAATTCCAACTTTCTGAAAGTGTCATTTTCAGACCTGCAATTTAAAAACTAACCACTAAAATATGTATTTTTAAATTGTGAGTCCTGAGGCACCAAACTCCAATTTTCTATCAGCTCCCAATTGGAAGAGGCACTTAGAAAAGGTTACAGGGCAGCTCCAATGCTAACTTATGGGAGGGATAGGCCTTGCTGCAGCGCAAAACGAATTCAGCATTTTAGACTACCAGGTCATGTAAAACAGAGCAATATATGTCCTACCTTTCAAATATACTGAATCCTGCCATTGGGGCTATCTTGGGCCTACCTTAGGGGCCCTTTTATGTAATAAATGGGAAGGTTTGGGCCATACCACTTAACAAATCTCCTGGTGAGACCTAAAAAGGCTCTCACCTCGGTCTGGGTCTTGGGAGGGAGTGACCAAGCCGGAATGGTGTCAATCTTCACTGTAGGGGCTGCACCCTGCCGCTCCTTACCTCGTGTCCCAAGTACACCATAGACCTCTGCCCTATCTGGCACTTACTTGCTTTGATAGTGAGGCCTGCGCTCTGCAGGGCCTTCAACACCTCCTGAAGATGATAGAAATGGTCCTCCCAACTGGAGCTTAAGATTGCAATGTTGTCAAGGTAGGTGGCACTGAAGTTCTCCAACACAACCAGGACCTGGAAAGTAGCAGGGGAATTCTTTAACCCAAAAGGCATGACACAGAACTGGTAGTGCCTTTCTAGTGTTGAGAAGGCTGACCTCTCTTGAGCTTCCTTGGTCAAGGTAAACTGGCAGTACCCAGATGTTAGATCAAACATGCTGAGGAACTTGGCAGCTCCAAGCCGGTCAATGAGCTCAGCAGCTCAGGGATGGGGCGAGTGTCAATCTTAGCGGCTGCATTGAGCCCACGGTAGTCATTAAAGAACTGCAGTTCAGGTGTGACACTGGGTGGAGCAGTCTTGTGGACAAAAACCACTGTGATGGACCAAGGACTGTTGGAGGGTTCAATCATCCCCAACTTCTGCTTGATGATGTTTCTCTTTCTGTCAGACAGCCTTTAAGACTTGTGAGTAACAGGTAGGCTATCCCCAATGTCAATGTCGTGGGTGCACCATTCTATGACTTCTGGCATGAGTGAGAACCGAGAGGCAAACTGTCCCAGCAACTGGTGACAGTCACTCTGCTGTTCTAGGATTAGAGTAAAGGAGAGGATCACTTCTCTACTGACCCATCCTGATCTTTGGCGACTAGGAGGCTGGGGAGAGGTACACTCTCCTCTTCCATCTCATCATCCATTTCCAAGAGCATGGTCGACTCAGACCTCTCAAAATGTGGTTTGATGTGGGTCACATGTAGGGCCCTCAATGGATTCCTAGGAGTCTGCATATCCACCAGGTAGGTGACATTACTCTTGGGCTCCTTCACCTCATATGTCCCAGACCACCGGTCTTTCAGAGCACGGGTCTCTACCAGGTCCACCACCCACACATTCTGGCCAGGCTGAAATTCAACCAGTGAGTTTTTCTGGTCATACCAATGTACCATGTCCTCCTGGCTAGCTTCCAGATACTCCTGGGTGAGTTTCCGGAATCGGGATCTCTAATTCATGAAGGTCTGAATGTAACTGAATACATTTTGGGGTGGGTAGCTGCCTAGGAGCTTGCTCCTAGTCCTCCTTTACTAAACTGAGGTCCTCTCACATGGTGCCCATACAGAAGGTTGAAAGGGCTTAAGCCAACCTCCTTCTGCGGTGCCTCCCTGTAGGCGAACAGAACGCTTAGTAAGAGGACATCCCTCTTATACCTTATGGCTTCTGAGAGACACTTAATCATGCTCTTGATGGTACAGTTGAAGCTTTCAACCAACCCATTACTCTGGGGTTGGTGAACTTGTATGTAACACCACACACCTTCCACATGGCCTTTACGTACAAAGACATGAAGTTGGTACCCCAGTCAGATACCACCACCTTGGGGAAACCTATGCGGTTAAAGATCCCTATCAGTGCCCTGCTCACTGTGGGACAGTCACCGCTCCCAGAGGGATAGCTTCCGGATTCCAGGTGGCATGGTCCACCAACACCAGAACGAACATGTTAACCATGACGTTCTTGAGATCCAGAGACCCCACAAAGTCAATGCCCACCTGCTCAAAAGGGGTGCTCATGACATGAAACGGTTAGAGAGGAGCCTTGTACCTTTTCCCAGATTTGCGACTCACCTGGCAGGTATAACAGGACCTGCAGAACGCTTCTGATGTCTTCCTTATTTGGGGCCCATAAAAGTAAGTGACAAGCTTGTCAAAGGTCTAGTTCTGTCCCAAATGACCAGGCCAGAGGCACATCATGAGCCAAGCTTAGTAGTAAGGCTCTGAAGCACTGGGTTACTACCAGAACATGGACTTCCCCAGGGTCAGCAATATTAGGCTTGCTACACAGGAGAACTTCCTCCCAATAGTTTAGGTGAGATCCTGAGGCGTTACCTGCTGCCTGGTTCTCAGCCTGACCCACAAGAGTGGCCACTCTTTCTGCACTGCACAGAATTCCTACCTGGTGGGGCCTCCTTCCTGCTGCCAATGTGTCAGCTAAGGCAGGTCCCCCAGTTCCGCCATATTTTCTCCTGTAGGTTCCATGGTGTCACCCTCAAGTACAGCCTCATCCCAGAACGTGAGAATTTCAAGAGTGAATTTCCATTGCCCCTTCTCTTCCTGGCAAGCATCTGTTACAGGTTCTCGGTACTTCTGATCACCCTCTCTAGCTGCCAACGACTGTGTTGTCAAGCGCACCCATTCTGGGAATCCCAACATCACTAAGCTTCACGCCTTCCAGGCGAGATGCTCCAGGCCATTGCCCAGCAGACAATCAACAGGCATAGATGGACTCACAGCTACCCTAAAAGAACTTGAGACCCCCCACTCAAAGGGAACCTGAGCCACCACACATTGGCGCTCACTGTTGTCCCTTGCTCATTGCACCATCAGGATTCAAGCAAGCCGGGCCGAAGACGGCTGAAATGCCAGAAACCGGTCCCCGGAAGCTTGTTTCCTTCCCAGTGTAAGAATTGGCTTTTGTAGTCTGGTCTGCCCTGTTCCCATGATGCACTGGGCCAGGGACAGACTAATTTGCATACAGCCAGGTTCTGAAACTGGGATGGTGCAATGAGCTAAAAAACGGTGTTGGATCTAGCCCTGATCTCTTGACTGGGTGAGAGTACTCTGCTTAATTCAGAGACTCTGTCCATCACCACCCCTTGTTGTAAATAATTTTGTCCACCCTAAGCGTGGAAGGGTATACTCAGATGTGAGTCCCTTGCTCATTGCACCATCAGGATTCAAGCAAGCCGGGCCGAAGACGGCTGAAATGCCAGAAACCGGTCCCCGGAAGCTTGTTTCCTTCCCAGTGTAAGAATTGGCTTTTGTAGTCTGGTCTGCCCTGTTCCCATGATGCACTGGGCCAGGGACAGACTAATTTGCATACAGCCAGGTTCTGAAACTGGGATGGTGCAATGAGCTAAAAAACGGTGTTGGATCTAGCCCTGATCTCTTGACTGGGTGAGAGTACTCTGCTTAATTCAGAGACTCTGTCCATCACCACCCCTTGTTGTAAATAATTTTGTCCACCCTAAGCGTGGAAGGGTATACTCAGATGTGAGTCCCTTGCTCATTGCACCATCAGGATTCAAGCAAGCCGGGCCGAAGATGGCTGAAATGCCAGAAACCGGTCCCCGGAAGCTTGTTTCCTTCCCAGTGTAAGAATTGGCTTTTGTAGTCTGGTCTGCCCTGTTCCCATGATGCACTGGGCCAGGGACAGACTAATTTGCATACAGCCAGGTTCTGAAACTGGGATGGTGCAATGAGCTAAAAAACGGTGTTGGATCTAGCCCTGATCTCTTGACTGGGTGAGAGTACTCTGCTTAATTCAGAGACTCTGTCCATCACCACCCCTTGTTGTAAATAATTTTGTCCACCCTAAGCGTGGAAGGGTATACTCAGATGTGAGTCCCTTGCTCATTGCACCATCAGGATTCAAGCAAGCCGGGCCGAAGACGGCTGAAATGCCAGAAACCGGTCCCCGGAAGCTTGTTTCCTTCCCAGTGTAAGAATTGGCTTTTGTAGTCTGGTCTGCCCTGTTCCCATGATGCACTGGGCCAGGGACAGACTAATTTGCATACAGCCAGGTTCTGAAACTGGGATGGTGCAATGAGCTAAAAAACGGTGTTGGATCTAGCCCTGATCTCTTGACTGGGTGAGAGTACTCTGCTTAATTCAGAGACTCTGTCCATCACCACCCCTTGTTGTAAATAATTTTGTCCACCCTAAGCGTGGAAGGGTATACTCAGATGTGAGTCCCTTGCTCATTGCACCATCAGGATTCAAGCAAGCCGGGCCGAAGACGGCTGAAATGCCAGAAACCGGTCCCCGGAAGCTTGTTTCCTTCCCAGTGTAAGAATTGGCTTTTGTAGTCTGGTCTGCCCTGTTCCCATGATGCACTGGGCCAGGGACAGACTAATTTGCATACAGCCAGGTTCTGAAACTTGGATGGTGCAATGAGCTAAAAAACGGTGTTGGATCTAGCCCTGATCTCTTGACTGGGTGAGAGTACTCTGCTTAATTCAGAGACTCGGTCCATCACCACCCCTTGTTGTAAATAATTTTGTCCACCCTAAGCGTGGAAGGGTATACTCAGATGTGAGTCCCTTGCTCATTGCACCATCAGGATTCAAGCAAGCCGGGCCGAAGACGGCTGAAATGCCAGAAACCGGTCCCCGGAAGCTTGTTTCCTTCCCAGTGTAAGAATTGGCTTTTGTAGTCTGGTCTGCCCTGTTCCCATGATGCACTGGGCCAGGGACAGACTAATTTGCATACAGCCAGATTCTGAAACTGGGATGGTGCAATGAGCTAAAAAACGGTGTTGGATCTAGCCCTGATCTCTTGACTGGGTGAGAGTACTCTGCTTAATTCAGAGATTCTGTCCATCACCACCCCTTGTTGTAAATAATTTTGTCCACCCTAAGCGTGGAAGGGTATACTCAGATGTGAGTCCCTTGCTCATTGCACCATCAGGATTCAAGCAAGCCGGGCCGAAGACGGCTGAAATGCCAGAAACCGGTCCCCGGAAGCTTGTTTCCTTCCCAGTGTAAGAATTGGCTTTTGTAGTCTGGTCTGCCCTGTTCCCATGATGCACTGGGCCAGGGACAGACTAATTTGCATACAGCCAGGTTCTGAAACTGGGATGGTGCAATGAGCTAAAAAACGGTGTTGGATCTAGCCCTGATCTCTTGACTGGGTGAGAGTACTCTGCTTAATTCAGAGACTCTGTCCATCACCACCCCTTGTTGTAAATAATTTTGTCCACCCTAAGCGTGGAAGGGTATACTCAGATGTGAGTCCCTTGCTCATTGCACCATCAGGATTCAAGCAAGCCGGGCCGAAGACGGCTGAAATGCCAGAAACCGGTCCCCGGAAGCTTGTTTCCTTCCCAGTGTAAGAATTGGCTTTTGTAGTCTGGTCTGCCCTGTTCCCATGATGCACTGGGCCAGGGACAGACTAATTTGCATACAGCCAGGTTCTGAAACTGGGATGGTGCAATGAGCTAAAAAACGGTGTTGGATCTAGCCCTGATCTCTTGACTGGGTGAGAGTACTCTGCTTAATTCAGAGACTCTGTCCATCACCACCCCTTGTTGTAAATAATTTTGTCCACCCTAAGCGTGGAAGGGTATACTCAGATGTGAGTCCCTTGCTCATTGCACCATCAGGATTCAAGCAAGCCGGGCCGAAGACGGCTGAAATGCCAGAAACCGGTCCCCGGAAGCTTGTTTCCTTCCCAGTGTAAGAATTGGCTTTTGTAGTCTGGTCTGCCCTGTTCCCATGATGCACTGGGCCAGGGACAGACTAATTTGCATACAGCCAGGTTCTGAAACTGGGATGGTGCAATGAGCTAAAAAACGGTGTTGGATCTAGCCCTGATCTCTTGACTGGGTGAGAGTACTCTGCTTAATTCAGAGACTCTGTCCATCACCACCCCTTGTTGTAAATAATTTTGTCCACCCTAAGCGTGGAAGGGTATACTCAGATGTGAGTCCCTTGCTCATTGCACCATCAGGATTCAAGCAAGCCGGGCCGAAGACGGCTGAAATGCCAGAAACCGGTCCCCGGAAGCTTGTTTCCTTCCCAGTGTAAGAATTGGCTTTTGTAGTCTGGTCTGCCCTGTTCCCATGATGCACTGGGCCAGGGACAGACTAATTTGCATACAGCCAGGTTCTGAAACTGGGATGGTGCAATGAGCTAAAAAACGGTGTTGGATCTAGCCCTGATCTCTTGACTGGGTGAGAGTACTCTGCTTAATTCAGAGACTCGGTCCATCACCACCCCTTGTTGTAAATAATTTTGTCCACCCTAAGCGTGGAAGGGTATACTCAGATGTGAGTCCCTTGCTCATTGCACCATCAGGATTCAAGCAAGCCGGGCCGAAGACGGCTGAAATGCCAGAAACCGGTCCCCGGAAGCTTGTTTCCTTCCCAGTGTAAGAATTGGCTTTTGTAGTCTGGTCTGCCCTGTTCCCATGATGCACTGGGCCAGGGACAGACTAATTTGCATACAGCCAGGTTCTGAAACTGGGATGGTGCAATGAGCTAAAAAACGGTGTTGGATCTAGCCCTGATCTCTTGACTGGGTGAGAGTACTCTGCTTAATTCAGAGACTCTGTCCATCACCACCCCTTGTTGTAAATAATTTTGTCCACCCTAAGCGTGGAAGGGTATACTCAGATGTGAGTCCCTTGCTCATTGCACCATCAGGATTCAAGCAAGCCGGGCCGAAGACGGCTGAAATGCCAGAAACCGGTCCCCGGAAGCTTGTTTCCTTCCCAGTGTAAGAATTGGCTTTTGTAGTCTGGTCTGCCCTGTTCCCATGATGCACTGGGCCAGGGACAGACTAATTTGCATACAGCCAGGTTCTGAAACTGGGATGGTGCAATGAGCTAAAAAACGGTGTTGGATCTAGCCCTGATCTCTTGACTGGGTGAGAGTACTCTGCTTAATTCAGAGACTCTGTCCATCACCACCCCTTGTTGTAAATAATTTTGTCCACCCTAAGCGTGGAAGGGTATACTCAGATGTGAGTCCCTTGCTCATTGCACCATCAGGATTCAAGCAAGCCGGGCCGAAGACGGCTGAAATGCCAGAAACCGGTCCCCGGAAGCTTGTTTCCTTCCCAGTGTAAGAATTGGCTTTTGTAGTCTGGTCTGCCCTGTTCCCATGATGCACTGGGCCAGGGACAGACTAATTTGCATACAGCCAGGTTCTGAACCTGGGATGGTGCAATGAGCTAAAAAACGGTGTTGGATCTAGCCCTGATCTCTTGACTGGGTGAGAGTACTCTGCTTAATTCAGAGACTCTGTCCATCACCACCCCTTGTTGTAAATTATTTTGTCCACCCTAAGCGTGGAAGGGTATACTCAGATGTGAGTCCCTTGCTCATTGCACCATCAGGATTCAAGCAAGCCGGGCCGAAGACGGCTGAAATGCCAGAAACCGGTCCCCGGAAGCTTGTTTCCTTCCCAGTGTAAGAATTGGCTTTTGTAGTCTGGTCTGCCCTGTTCCCATGATGCACTGGGCCAGGGACAGACTAATTTGCATACAGCCAGGTTCTGAAACTGGGATGGTGCAATGAGCTAAAAAACGGTGTTGGATCTAGCCCTGATCTCTTGACTGGGTGAGAGTACTCTGCTTAATTCAGAGACTCTGTCCATCACCACCCCTTGTTGTAAATAATTTTGTCCACCCTAAGCGTGGAAGGGTATACTCAGATGTGAGTCCCTTGCTCATTGCACCATCAGGATTCAAGCAAGCCGGGCCGAAGACGGCTGAAATGCCAGAAACCGGTCCCCGGAAGCTTGTTTCCTTCCCAGTGTAGGAATTGGCTTTTGTAGTCTGGTCTGCCCTGTTCCCATGATGCACTGGGCCAGTGACAGACTAATTTGCATACAGCCAGGTTCTGAAACTGGGATGGTGCAATGAGCTAAAAAACGGTGTTGGATCTAGCCCTGATCTCTTGACTGGGTGAGAGTACTCTGCTTAATTCAGAGACTCTGTCCATCACCACCCCTTGTTGTAAATAATTTTGTCCACCCTAAGCGTGGAAGGGTATACTCAGATGTGAGTCCCTTGCTCATTGCACCATCAGGATTCAAGCAAGCCGGGCCGAAGACGGCTGAAATGCCAGAAACCGGTCCCCGGAAGCTTGTTTCCTTCCCAGTGTAAGAATTGGCTTTTGTAGTCTGGTCTGCCCTGTTCCCATGATGCACTGGGCCAGGGACAGACTAATTTGCATACAGCCAGGTTCTGAAACTGGGATGGTGCAATGAGCTAAAAAACGGTGTTGGATCTAGCCCTGATCTCTTGACTGGGTGAGAGTACTCTGCTTAATTCAGAGACTCTGTCCATCACCACCCCTTGTTGTAAATAATTGTGTCCACCCTAAGCGTGGAAGGGTATACTCAGATGTGAGTCCCTTGCTCATTGCACCATCAGGATTCAAGCAAGCCGGGCCGAAGACGGCTGAAATGCCAGAAACTGGTCCCCGGAAGCTTGTTTCCTTCCCAGTGTAAGAATTGGCTTTTGTAGTCTGGTCTGCCCTGTTCCCATGATGCACTGGGCCAGGGACAGACTAATTTGCATACAGCCAGGTTCTGAAACTGGGATGGTGCAATGAGCTAAAAAACGGTGTTGGATCTAGCCCTGATCTCTTGACTGGGTGAGAGTACTCTGCTTAATTCAGAGACTCTGTCCATCACCACCCCTTGTTGTAAATAATTTTGTCCTCCCTAAGCGTGGAAGGGTATACTCAGATGTGAGTCCCTTGCTCATTGCACCATCAGGATTCAAGCAAGCCGGGCCGAAGACGGCTGAAATGCCAGAAACCGGTCCCCGGAAGCTTGTTTCCTTCCCAGTGTAAGAATTGGCTTTTGTAGTCTGGTCTGCCCTGTTCCCATGATGCACTGGGCCAGGGACAGACTAATTTGCATACAGCCAGGTTCTGAAACTGGGATGGTGCAATGAGCTAAAAAACGGTGTTGGATCTAGCCCTGATCTCTTGACTGGGTGAGAGTACTCTGCTTAATTCAGAGACTCTGTCCATCACCACCCCTTGTTGTAAATAATTTTGTCCACCCTAAGCGTGGAAGGGTATACTCAGATGTGAGTCCCTTGCTCATTGCACCATCAGGATTCAAGCAAGCCGGGCCGAAGACGGCTGAAATGCCAGAAACCGGTCCCCGGAAGCTTGTTTCCTTCCCAGTGTAAGAATTGGCTTTTGTAGTCTGGTCTGCCCTGTTCCCATGATGCACTGGGCCAGGGACAGACTAATTTGCATACAGCCAGGTTCTGAAACTGGGATGGTGCAATGAGCTAAAAAACGGTGTTGGATCTAGCCCTGATCTCTTGACTGGGTGAGAGTACTCTGCTTAATTCAGAGACTCTGTCCATCACCACCCCTTGTTGTAAATAATTTTGTCCACCCTAAGCGTGGAAGGGTATACTCAGATGTGAGTCCCTTGCTCATTGCACCATCAGGATTCAAGCAAGCCGGGCCGAAGACGGCTGAAATGCCAGAAACCGGTCCCCGGAAGCTTGTTTCCTTCCCAGTGTAAGAATTGGCTTTTGTAGTCTGGTCTGCCCTGTTCCCATGATGCACTGGGCCAGGGACAGACTAATTTGCATACAGCCAGGTTCTGAAACTGGGATGGTGCAATGAGCTAAAAAACGGTGTTGGATCTAGCCCTGATCTCTTGACTGGGTGAGAGTACTCTGCTTAATTCAGAGACTCTGTCCATCACCACCCCTTGTTGTAAATAACACTGTTGTCTATAGCAACAACTTGGTAGTTCACATTAGGGACTACCTGCTCTTTAGACACCAGATGACAGCGGACTGTTTTCATACTGGTTCCTGTGTCTTTCAGAGCCTCCCCCCTCCTCCCATTGAAGGAGGGGGAAGGCTGGTTGTACTTTTTGGTATTATCAGTCATGCGGTTTGTCTGGGCCACCTCACCCTCACCCAGGGAAACTAGTCATCTCAGCTGGCTCCACACCACTAACTGGGACCAACTCCTCCCCAAGTGATACCCTCGTCATCCCCTGTGACTAGGCCTGGGCGGTAAATTCCGTTCCGCTCATGGAGTTTGCGGAATTCGGGTAATTTCGCATTCCGCAGAGAACGCGGAATTGCCAAAAATTTCGCGTTTTGCAGAATTTTTTGCTTGTTTGCGCTCTCAAAATGCGTGTTTGCAAGATTTTCCCCCCCAAGCATGCAAACAGCATTCACAAACAGGAAAAGGCATAGTGAACAGGCGGAACAAGCATTGCGCATGTTCGCCTGAACTTTTTGCGTGCTCGCAGAGATTTTTTACCAGTTCAAGGAGCTTTGCATAGCGCGATTACGCAAATTCCCCCCACCCCTACCTATGACTGCCCACCAGTGGGGGGGCTGTGCCTGCTTAGGACATCAAGGGACTCCCTCTAGAGTGTCCTTCCAGGCTACAGTCACAACACTTTAGGGGTCCCTTCCTCCAGGCTTTCCTGATGAGAACCACCTATTTTTCTCAACAGGGGGTTGGGAATCCTTTCGCTGGAAACTAGTTTAGGGCCTGTGAGAAGTTGGCCTGGTATATGCTGTCCACTAATTAAAGTGAACACAAGGAGATGATGGACCGGGCGCTGAAACTTTTCGGACACTCACCCCCGGTCACAGATCTGGGTTGAAACAATCATCGTTCTTTAGCTCACTTCGCCACCCCAATTTAGACACAGCTATTTGCAAATCAGTCTTAACGGGAACCATCTCTTCTTCTCAACAGGGGGTTGGGAATCCTTACTCTGGAAACTAGTTTGGGGCCTGTGAGTAGTTGGCCTGGTATATTCTGTCCACTAATTAAAGTGGGCACCTTGCACCAGTCCAAACAACCTTGTGCTGATTTAAGAGGTCAAAGATAACCTTAGAAATTGAGCCAAGTGGTAGATGTGGAGAGCAGCCTTCAGGCCTAATCTTGAAAGAATGTTAACCAGCTTGTTGTGCCAGAATTCAACCTTATAGTTTTGGCTATATGAAAGGAGAACCACACAGTAGTTACAAAGATAATCAAAAAGCACACAATACTTAAGCACAGAAACTACAGTAAATAGCACTAATACATAGTGGGCCCCATGGTGGACCAAACCATGTACTAAGAAATTGGTATAAGAACCACGCCTCGAGTCAGGGCAGTGTCGAGAGGATGTAGAATCACTGGGACCCCAAGGAACCACCCAAGGTCAGTAAGTAGGAATCCCACGGAGGATGTGTGCAGTGTGAGAACATGACCGCGTGCTCCATCTAAGGGAAAGTCGCGGTTGAAGTTTTAGAGTTTAAGGACCCTTCCTAGTGAACTTAGAAGAAACCGCGTGGAAGACAGAATGTTGGAGAGCCACCCCACCCATGGATACAGAGGTACCCAATCAATCAATCAATCATCAAACTTTATTCGAATTCATGTAAAAAATTCATAAAAGCATACAAGATAAAAACACATTAGAAGCAAAAAAAAGGTTATGTACATTACGTGGTCACTATTTGTACAAGGTTAAAGAGAATTCGTTATACTAATAAAATCAATTTTGCAGTCCATCATAAACAAACCCTAGCAGCTATGGTACAAGGCGTGATCACATAAATTTCAATTAAATCAGAGAGCTGCAGGGAGTATAAAAGAGCAAAATACATAAGTGATTACTTTGGTAAAGACCATCCCCAGGCCTAAAGTGAGTCATTATCAATTTCAATTAATTACAAAATCCTTCCGAAATCGGATTAACAAGTCAGTGCACCAGGTCTATACCTGAGAATAAAGCAAATCGATTCTGAATGGGTACTATGTGCTTACTAGATCCAGGGCCTCTGCTACCCATTCCGAAGTGGTTTTGTACATATGATCTTACAGGGGGCGGGAATGTAGTTCTAGGGTAAAAGTCACACAGTTCCCAAGTTCCAATTGGGCCATCGCCCATTTGTGGCTGCTAACTCGGGTGTCCCTAAAATTGACCAAGACCAGGTCTCCCGGTATGTCCTTGGGGATTGAACCTAACCACCATATCCTTCTGACATTTAAAATTGTTCCATCTATGTTGGGTGGTAGGGGTCTATTTCTGGTCAGCCAGAAAGTCGCCTTATTTGCCAGATTCGCTGGTCTTTCAATTTTATTGTTAGTGAGTTCAGGCACGCCCGAGAGGATGCACACAAAAGGAGCCGCCTCCGGCGGTAGATCCATATGTTTAACCTTTCTTTGCATGTTGCCATGCTTGTAGTACTTGTAGGACTTCCCCTCTGTCGGCGTGGATGGTTTAGTTGGCCCTTCTCTAATAGCAGGACTCTGGGCTATTAGGGGGTTTGATAAGATTAGTGTTTTGGATGTTTTGGGGGCAGGTCCATGAATTTGTGTGGTATTGCTTTGTGCAGAGGTGATGGGGATGTCAGTAGCAACTGGGGTCTCAACTTGCTTATGACCTTCCAGTCTTTGTGTAAGAATTACGTTTGCCCTAATGGTTTCATTTATGGTTGTGAGCTTTTCCCCTATTACCTCAATTCTTTTTTCCAATGGGGATATTAAAGATTTTACCAGAAGTTCAATCTGGACCAGTAAATTGGATAGTGAAGTGGGTGCAAGAGAATCCAGAATAGAACCTACCTCAGATGTTTTTGGGGTATTACTAATGGCCGAAAGGGGTCTTAGATACAATTTTTGTTCTTTAGCTAATCTTCCCCTCTCTTTAGCACCTTTGCGCTTTCTGTTAAGAAACGGGGGCCTGGACGTTTGCTGTCAGTTGGGTAGTGTCTATAGGTGATAATAGAGGGGAAGTACCAGGATGGCTTACATTTAGTTGAGATGTAATTCTATGCTGGGGACTTGTGTTTCTTATTGCACGTGCAGGAGCATTTGTTTGCTCATTCCCATTTTCAACGTTGGTATATACAGTTTTGCAAAGTAGATTTAATTCCTCCAGCAAAGTAAAATTTGGGGTTTGGTCTGGTAACGCCAGAGGAGATTGGATGCTAAGTGAGGGATCTACGGGGAGACTTTGTTCTACTCTCTCTATTACGTACTCGATTGCTGATGTAGCCCTAATTAAATAGTTGTCCAATGTTCCCTTCCTTTGCCCCCTGAAGGATATTATTCGTGTGAGGCCCTTTGTCAGTCATAATGTGGATAGCTATCTAAATATATATGTGACAATAACAGGTGCCTATGCGGGTAGTGCACGTACTCTAGTAGCCCAAACGAGAGAAGTCTGAGGGTAGCCAGGTAGGGGATGCTGGAGAGTATATAATGTCAAGCAGTTTGATGGGTTAGTTCATGTTACCTTCCTTTTCCAGTGAACATGAGGCAAACATCAAATGGAATGGCCCATCCCGTCCGCCTCGTGCCTCTGAGGGCCACAGAGGGCCCACCCTTTGCCCGGGCTTCGCTCGGCGTCCTGTGAAGCGGAGCAGAGCGCTGTTTATGGGCGCCTTCTGGCGCTTGCAGTGCGTGTAAATGCAGCGCCGCCGCTGAGGCAGCCGGGAGTTGCAGTCCCGGGGCGGCGGCGCTATCCCAGCAATGTAGTGACTCCTGGCGGTGATGGCGACAGAAGAGGACTCCCCTCTCCCAGCACCGGTAAGTGTGCCTCCCCCTGCTCCGCCGAGCAGAGCGCTGTTTATGGGCGCCTTCTGGCGCTTGCGGTGCGTGTAAATGCAGCGCCGCCGCTGAGGCAGCCGGGAGTTGCAGTCCCGGGGCGGCGGCGCTATCCCAGCAATGTAGTGACTCCTGGCGGTGGCTGCGACAGAAGAGGACTCCCCTCGTCCCCCAGCACCGGTAAGTGTGCCTCCCCCTGCTCCGCGGAGCAGAGCGCTGTTTATGGGCGCCTCCTGGCGCTTGCAGTGCGTGTAAATGCAGCGCCGCCGCTGAGGCAGCCGGGAGTTGCAGTCCCGGGGCGGCGGCGCTATCCCAGCAATGTAGTGACTCCTGGCGGTGGCTGCGACAGAAGAGGACTCCCCTCGTCCCCCAGCACCGGTGAGTGTGCCTCCCCCTGCTCCGCCGAGCAGAGCGCTGTTTATGGGCGCCTCCTGGCGCTTGCGGTGTGTGTAAATGCAGCGCCGCCGCTGAGGCAGCCGGGAGTTGCAGTCCCGGGGCGGCGGCGCTATCCCAGCAATGTAGTGACTCCTGGTGGTGGCGGTGACAGAAGAGGACTCCCCTCGTCTCCCAGCACCGGTAAGTGTGCCTCCCCCTGCTCCGCCGAGCAGAGCGCTGTTTATGGGCGCCTCCTGGCGCTTGCGGTGCATGTAAATGCAGCGCCGCCGCTGAGGCAGCCAGGAGTTGCAGTCCCGGAGCGGCGGCGCTATCCCAGCAATGTAGTGACTCCTGGCGGTGGCGGCGACAGAAGAGGACTCCCCTCGTCCCCCAGCACCGGTAAGTGTGCCTCCCCCTGCTCCGCCGAGCAGAGCGCTGTTTATGGGCGCCTCCTGGCGCTTGCGGTGCGTGTAAATGCAGCGCCGCCGCTGAGGCAGCCGGGAGTTGCAGTCCCGGGGCGGCGGCGCTATCCCAGCAATGTAGTGACTCCTGGCAGTGGCGGTGACAGAAGAGGACTCCCCTCGTCCCCCAGCACCGGTAGGTACCCAAATTACATATCCCAGGGAAGCCAGGTGCATAGGTCTGGAGTGGTTTCGGAAACCGCTGTCGAACCCAATGGAGGACATCGAAGAAGAGCCACTGCTGGAAGGAAATAAAATGTCTGTTGGAATCCAAAGGTGGATTCTTGTCGAAGAGTAACTGAAAGCAGAGGGGACAGAGTCTGGATAACTCAGGAGTGACCAGGGGCTCAGAAGACGAATGCTTCAGGTGCATTGATTGAGTCCTTGACTCTGCAGCTACTGGGACCAGGAGATGCCAAGGATGACCAGGAGCTGGATACGAGCTGTCCCACAAAGGATGATGAGTACTGAGGGGCCTGTGTCCTGGGCCGGGAGAACCAACAAGCCTTGGCAACGGCAATACACACAGAAGGTCAAAGATGTGTACAGTGCGGACCTGCAATGTCCAGAAGACACACTGCACTCAGGGGAGTCAGGGCAAGACTGGAGCAACCAGGGGAGCCCAAGAAGAGAAAGGTTGACCCTCAAATGGACTCACAGGCCGGAGGCACAGGAGTCATGAGAGGACCTTGAGCCATTTTACCAAACAAAAGCCCACAGAGCACTCGGTGCAAGGGGGCCAAAGTTCTTGGCAAGAAATGGTTCCAGAGGTTGGGGCTACTCAGAGCCCAATGCACTTGTTCCAGAAAAGCAAACAAGCATATGCAGTTACAAATATACGCAATACACAGGGGATCGGGTATTGCAGCCTCCAAGATGGATTCTGACCTCAAACTTGGTGAGAGGACAGCGCTGACCTCAATTGATATAGAAAACCACCTGTGTTGCTGAAGCCTTCGGAGTCTGTAGGAGCTCAGGGTCAGCAGACTGGACAGCAGTGTTGAGGTGCCTGCGAATGCAGGGGAGTGACTCCTTCACTCCAACGGAGATATCTTTGGTTGTCCTTGATGCTCCACTGGTCCTGCATCAATCCTGTATGCAGCAGACTGAGTGGTACATGAAGTCAGGCCCAAACGAAGTCCATTGAAGTCCAGAGTGTCCAGATGGTCGAAGTTCAGTGATTTCTGGTTCAGAATCGTATCCATGTCGAATCTAACGTCCTACAGCCAGGTAAGCCCTTATATACCCATGGAAGAGGGTTGGCAAGATTCAGGGCAGTGGTGCGGTTACTCTCATGTCCCTTGTCCAGTTTCGCGCCAGAGCTGGTTTCAACTGGATTATGCACAGGGACTCTAAATGTACCCCTCATTCAGACTTTCAGTCACTGACAAGCACACCCACCTAGCCCTAATACACTAAATTCTGTCTGGGAGTTGGTCACACCTCCCTGTGACAGGATGCCTATTGCTCTGAATTCCCCAGCTCGAGCTTGGCTCAGCAGCATGAGGGCAGAAATGTGTGTCTGGTCAGCAGCAACCATTTTGTGCTGTCCCAGACTAGAATCCTGGTACCGGGAACACCAGGGACCCCACGAATCTTGCTTCTGAGGGGTGGAATCCTACTCCCACACCCGTTACTGGTGTGTGGGTATGATTCCAAAATGTTTGACACCAAACACAATAGGGTTTGTTTCAGCCATTTTAGAGTTGGTAATCACGTGGTCACAGAATGCCGCTCTATATGTCGTAATTGACTGCTTCACTGCAGGTTTGTCCGGTTCATACAGGGGCACCCTCTCACTTAGAACCAAGTACCCTGCCCTCAGGATTGTAAAGGCCTGCTAGAGGGATGACTTATAGGATTTAAGTGCAGTGACCCTTAGATATAGTAAAGCTATATCGTAAGTAACTGGTGCATGCACCTACGTACACAGGCTGCAATGGCAGGCCCATAGGTTCCATTTTGCATGGCCTCTCATGGGTGGCATAATACATGCTTCAGCCCATGGAAGGCCTCTGGGGTACCTATGCCCTGGGTACATGTGTACCATATACTAGGGACTGACAAGGGTACCCCAGTATCCAATCTGGAATGTACCTAAGTACATAACATAACAGTTTAAGGAGACGGCAGATAGAGGTGGATCCTGATTAGCAGGATCCCAGCCAGACTAGTCAAAAACCAGCTTAGCACCAGGCAAAAAGTAGGGGTATATATGCAGAACTATCCTACCTTCCTACAGGGCCCTTTTGAAAAGTCGTTACTCTTGTTATTTTAGTTCCCCCTCCTTCTTTGGTTGGGGTCCTTGCCTACCCTTGGCTGAGTTTCCCACGTACAACCTCTTGTGGACCCTGGTTCTCATCCAGCGTTCCGCCTCCTGAGCAAGCTTCCTGTGCTCAGTAAGCTTACTGTCAGTCTAGTATCTGGAAAACACATACTAGGTAAGTGCTCCCATACAAACATTCCCTGGAAATCTGTTACCTCACTGCTCTTCACCCAACCATCCAGAGGTCTGCAAAAAGTATCAATACACTCAAGCTAGGTCTGAGATTCTTCAAGCTTGGTACTGTTCCTAAACTTGTCTTTGTATCTCTCTGGGTAAGACCATACCTAGTGATTAAGGCATTCTTCATGGTCGGGTAGGTAAACTCATCTGCTGCCCCTTTTGCAAACAATGTGTCCCTTCCCTCCACTGTGAAGTAATTCCACAAATCTGCCTCCCAATCTGTCGCAGGGACTGTGTTCATGTGTAGTGCTGACTCATAGCCCTGAACCCACATATGCATGTCATCCTTCTTGTTAAACTCTTTCCCTAGACTCTTGGGTTTGTGCACTTTTCAATCAGACTGCACAGAAGACATGCTGTCACATCTGTGCTGGACTGTGCCCAGTTGGCTTTGATATCCAGCTTTTTTAAGCTCATCTCCCAAGCTAAAAGCAATTATTTCTCCACCATGGCCAATTTATCCTTTTCTGCCTCTCTTTTGTGCTTAGCTGGTTCTAACTGTATATTGAGCTTTTCCAGCTCCATCTTGTGCTTTCTAACTTCCCGTCTGTCTTCCAGCTCCTCTGGGGGCAGATCTTTTGAAGAAACAAAGCTGCTTGCTCTGAGGGTGCCTTCTCCCCATGCAGTTCCTGTTGTACCACATAATCAACATGCAGGCTCTGTTCCTCCATATCAACAGTATCATTTCCATCCTCTGTGGGCTTACCAGCCGCCCTGGCTGCCAACCAGGCCATCAGTGCCTTTTGAAGCTCCACCTTTCGAGTGAGGTCTATAAAAGGTCATTTGAGCTCTTAAGAGAACGTTCTGAGCTGAGAACCTGTATAGGTCTTCACCCTCTCCTGCTCAAACACCAAATCTGAAGCTACAGCTGATGGCTCATCAGACTGAGACATGATTGTGACAACTCAAAGGTTTCACAAAACAGAAAGAGAAAAAACAGTATGCTGTGGTGTAACTGTCTGAAATATGGAAGTAGTGTACACCAATCATGGTCTATAAAGTACAAATACAAGTCCTATCCTCACCGCTGATCACCAATGTTAGAAAGGGGTCTCTACTTGGCAATGGTTTTTCATCTTGTTCAAGTAGGGACCCTCACTCTAGACGGTTTAACTAAGTTACACACCTAAGATAAACCTATTTACCCGCTTGGGAGGATTGCAAAGATCAGTCTGGCTTCTCCCCTAGGCAATGTGTAAAGTATTTGTACACAGAGAAAAACAATGAAAACACTTCAAAATGACTTCACTTTGGAAAGATAGTCAATATTGTTCTGAATAAAACAAGGTCAAAACATCAAAAATCCAACATACACAAGTCAAGATATGAATTTTCAAACATTTAACAACGCAGTAGTTTTCAAAAATCCTGAGGTCAGTCAGCCTCACTCTCTGGGGAACCTTCACTGGCTTCCTGTGCACCAACGGATTATGTTCAAAACGCTTTGTACTGCGTATAAGGCATTACTGGGACAAGGTCCTACTTTTTTTAAAAGAAAATTTTAGATGGTAAGTCCTCAACAGAGTGCTTAGGTCCGGCTCAGCCAGGAATCTGATTGTGCCATCTTATAAGCTCTCCTCATGAGGAGGCAGGAGCTTTATGCGCTGCATGACTAACAACTGGAAACTCCTTCCCTCAGAAATAAAATCAGACCCTTCTCTTTGGTGCTTTTGTAAGTTGTTAAAAACGTGGCTCTTTTCTAAAGCATTACTGATTTCACTTCCCTGGTTCTTCTCATCAGTGCCAAGATGCCTTAGGGTAATCGTTTGCACTATACAAACTCAATTAAAAAATCAATGGACTGAACAAGCAGGTGATGCATCGGTTTCTTACTGCTAGGTAGGAGCGGTGATGCGCTGTTTGCATGCAAGCTACCTCGGTTCCCTACTGTTGAGCGGTGTGAATGAAGAAATCTGCACCCAGGGATGATGCATCAAAATTCAAGTTGCGCTGTGTTGATTCCACTTCGTTGAAGCAGGCGCTGTGTCGGAGTCAAGGTGATGGGTCAAAGACTCTGGTGATGCAGTGCTTGAGACTCATGTAGCGGCAGTTCATTGGAGGAGCTACAACGAAAAGCAGGGGCTTGCACTGTAACCTCTCGCTGATTTGGCTATGAGGTCCTACTTTCCTGACTTAGCTCATATTTTCATCTCCCTAGACCTGTCAGGCTACCAACTTCTACATTCCTGCCCAGATAGTGCATAGAGTTGGACACCTAGAGGACAGTATAAGCCAATACAGGTAATAATATATTTTATAAATCTAGAACATAATAAGCACTTATTCATCCTGGGACGAAGCATTTCCCCCTTTATGATCCGCACAGATTTTCCTGCAGAACCCGTTTTTCCGTTCCGTTTTTTAGCATATAGTCGATGTATGCTGTTGTCATTTTGGTTATGTAAACTTTGTGCTTTGCTTTGAAACCTTAGTCATATTGCAATATAGAGAAAATAGCTAAATCACTCCAGATTATGTGTCATTTTATTTTTCTTTACATTATCTTTTATGTATGTATCTTCGCAGATTGCCTTGATCCTTTATAAACTCACTTTTACTTCGTGGCAAGACTCTCATCAGATATTGCATATCACTCTAGGATTTTCGCATTACCTTCAGCACTCATCAATATCAGTTGTAGATTGTAAGTTTTTCTTCGTAATTTTTCTCCCTCTTTTTCCCCCCGATTTTTCTTAGAAGGCTCTCATGCCCTCAGGCACTATCGATAGTGTCATTAATTTAGCTTTTCTGTTTTTCTTTTTCTTGTTCTGGATTCCTATAGAGTCGTCTTAGAACATTTAGCTCATGCCCTCATCTCTTATGAGATAACACTTGGTGAAAGGAGCCGTATGGAATTTTTCCTTTGATGAATTACTTGGAAACATTTTCTTCGAATTTACAAGGTACCTAATATTATTTATTGTGACCTTTTTTCTCTCTCTGTCACCTCTGCTTCAGATTCCTCCTTTTCCCATTCTTGTGGGTCACCTATATTTAATGTGGTACAGAGATGAGACCTATGCTCTGATTCAGAACAATACCACCACGAGTTTCTTGTGTGTTTTCCCGTTCTTTGCTCCCCAAATTACCCCAAAAAATTGAAAGTATAATCCATGTGACTCACATTAGTACTTTACATCTGAACCTTGATATTGGGGGCAATAGAAATAAGGAAAAAGTGTGGACAACAAAGCCCCTCTGTCTGTTGCTGTCTGTTGAGCAGTGTTTTAATTAATGGGTCTTAGGCCTCTCTTGCGTTTGCAAAGTCCTTTTTTCTTTGCTTGTATCAGTTGTTTCTTATATTGAGGCCTATTTTAAAGATGTCTATGTGGTACACTTGTATTGTTCAAGTATTCTGTTTGTGTATGTAATGCAAACTGTCCTTATACAATTTTTTAAATTCCTATTGTACATATGTTTATATTAACAGCCCTGAAGAAGTCCCAAGGGGAAGAAACGCGTCGGCTGTGTGGTGCTTATTTTGAAAATAAAGAACTTTGAAAGACAAGAAAACGCCATCTCTCGCGATTCATTATACTTATAACATTGTTGTTTGCAAAACGTTGTGGTGCACCTTTGCGGTTGTTCATTTTGAATCTATTTCCCTAGGGAATAGGCACAGTTACGGTGGGTGCCAGTCAGTGTGCACACAAACCCCAATTGGGGGAAGATACATTCTTGGGGAGATAGGTGGTTAGGTGCTGCCAGTAAGAAGGGTCCATCGTTAGGCTTCTGTTTTTAACTGTAAGCCGCAGTCTTTGCGTCAAGCAGACAGCAGAGATGCATCGAGTTATGGTGGTGCTGCACCAATTCCGAACATTGCTTGGAGTCAATGCGTGGATTTTCTTCTTTGTATCACCAGAACTCACTTCCAGTTACTGGATTTGGCACTACTTGGTAGAATAGATCTGACAACAGCAGAGTCTAAGTGATAACAGGTGAAGTCTGATGACCCTGAGACTTCTTAACAGGAGGCATGCTCAAATCAAGTCCTTGGAGAGCCTTGGAAGCAGGATGTAGAAAGCAAAGTCCAGTCCTTTCACTCCCAAGACAGAAATAGTAAGCAGCAGGCCAGCACAGCAAAACAAACAGCAAAATTGCAGTCTCTCCTGACAGCAGTCCAGCTCTTCTTCTTGGTAGAATGTCCTCAGTCCAGGAGTTTTCTGAGTATAAGGTGTCACAGGCCCAGTACTTGTACCCATGTCAGCCATTAAAGTAGTCAAACTTCAAAGGAAAGCCTTTGTAGTGCACAAGACCCTACATTTCCCTGTCCTGGCTCCAGACACCCTACAGGGAGTGGAGAATTCTTTGTGTCAGGACAGGCACAGCCCTTTTCAGGTGTTAGTGTCAATTCCTCCCACCACTCTGCTCATGAAGACCCATCAGCCTGGTGATGGCCATCAGGAATTTCAGGGCACCCCTATGCTCCTTTTGCGTGACTTTCTAGAGTGAATGCACAAACAGCCCAACTTTGTCTCGGTCCAACACGTCAGATAACCACAGTTGGCGCTTTGTGTTTATAGGCACTATTTTCCCTCAAATTTTTTAAAATAGCATATCTCTGGTTCTACTAGTTGGATTTTTTTGTGTTGGTACAACATAATTTATTCCATTTTACTCCATGTTTCTATATTGGTGTGGGATTTATTTGTGTTGTGTTTTCACTTTACTACTGTTTGTATTGCTGCATAAATACTTAATACATTGCTCCTAAACTGAGCCGGACTGCTTTGTGGCAAGCTACCAGAGAGTTATGCTGCTGTCACTCCCCTTAACCAGCAACCCAGTTTTCAATGAATCCTGTCTGGAGTGGTCTGCCTGTATCTTTCACACCTAACTATTATTTTCCTTATAAATAACCCATTGGGGCACTCTTCATTACTTTCAGGCAATTGGTGTAATCCCAGCACCACTAGTCTTTGTGGTGGTTCCAATATGGTGGTGAAAACAAGGATAGATTTAACAGCTGCTTGAATCTTTGCTGTGTGAAACAATTGGTGAACATGCTATGTGCACAAATCACTTTCAAGTCATTGCCACCAAGACTTGTGCTTAGTTTTCACCCACATAGAAAATCTGTCACTTTTCATCCTCTGAAAAACAGACCTTTGGGTTTCCACCTGATCTCAATATTCAGTTTCAGGCACTGCAATACCAGGATCCTCGGCAGACTCATTCATGAAATTGCCCAATTCCAACCTTCACTGTAGAAGTTTAATTACGCATCACTGGCTCCCCATGCTGTCCTCAAATCAGAGGCCTGCTTACTGATTAGACCAGCTACTTTTGGAACTCTCTCTCTCCTTTTATCATCTGCTAAGCTTCCATAACAGAAATTATATATATATATGTCAAAAACCAATCATACGGCTTAGTAATCAATTGCTATAAAGGCACCCATAAATAGAAATAGAATCACCAATGAGCATCCCTGCTTATATTTAATAAGTTCCACTTCAATCCTCTTGTGCTCTTTCTTGACTCCACCTCTCTACTAGGCACTGGGTACTGGTATGTAAGCGTGAGCGTAAAATCCATTTTGCGGGTGAATTTGCGAATTATTGATGATTCCGCGATCCGCGAATCGTGCGAAATTACCCAATAATTCGCAAGCTACGAATGATTTTGCTTGTTCGCGCTTGAAAAATACAATATCGCGCGCGCGGCGTTGACTCTGAGCCTGCCGAGTTGTTTTTCTCCCGGTTTTGCGCCATTTTCGATCTTGCTGCGTGATCGCGCGACACTTTTTCGAACGCAATTACGTCATCGCGGCTTGCCATCTTGCCCGGCGAGGGTTTGACAATGCGAGTACGTCATAAATGCCCGCGACGGCGCGCGGCTGACTTCCGGCGGGAGGTTTGAACAGCTCGCGTTCCTGAAATTTAAAAAATTGCAATTCTGGACAAGAAATCCACCGCAGGAAGCATAAACCTTGTGAAAATGTTGATTTTGATCAGAATAACTCCTCAGATTGACATTTGGCTGCACTTTTTGGTGCAGGAGTCCATATTTTGGGGTGGGGTGGGAGGAAGGAAGTGCCCCAGAGTCTCCAACTTCCTGTTCCTGTCCAGCAAGCTCCTCTCAGTGCTTTGTCCATGTACTGGCCACTTTTCATTTGGCTGTGGAGCTGGAAGAATTACTTTTTCTTGCTGCTGGTGGATTTTTGTATTTGAGGACTTTTTGGACTTTGGAGTTTGGTTCACTTTTGTACTTGAGATTTTACAAGTAAGTTGGTCTTGTTTGTTTGGGGCATTGCAGTTGAGGCAACTCCAGTTCTAAAACTTTTTTCACAACTTTAACAAAATATATATTGTGGTGGGTAGCTAGCCACAGTATCCAGTAGGCCCAGGGTTAGTCATGGGTGCATGATACAACTGTTTCTCAGATTTTTTTAAACTTAATTCTCATTGATGTCATGGAATTTTAGCTCATTGTTATATGGTTTTTTGTTTTTTATTTTGGGGTGCCTGTAAAACCTCACTAGCCAGTAGGCCCAGGGGTAGTGAGTGGTGCATGGACCAAGTCTTTCTGTGGGGTGTATTGAATTTAAACATCATTGAGGGCATGGATGGCATGGGATTGTGGTGATTGTTATGTGTTTTTCGATTTTTGGGGGTGTTGTTGGGGACTGGCCCTGTGGGTGGGGGCCATTTTGAGCACTGGTACAGGCAGGGCCTGGCAATGTGCTGGGGGGCAAGGGGCCATTATGAAGGCAGGCAGTGTTCTCAGGCCTGCACCTATTTTGCCTAGCTTTCATCCATTATGCCCAGGGGTACTCAGTGGTGCATGGGCCTAGTCTTTCTGTGGGGTGTCTTGAATTTAAACATCATTGAGGGCATAGATGGGATGGGATTGTGGTGATTTTTATGTGTTTTTTGATTTTTGGTGGTGATTTTGGGGACTGGCCATGTGGGTGGGGGCCATTTTGAGTGCTGGTACAGGCAGGGCCTGGCCATGTGCTGGGGGGCAAGGGCCCATTTTGAAGGCAGGCAGTGTTCTCAGGCCTGCACCCATTTTGCCTAGCTTTCATCCATTATGCCCAGGGGTACTCAGTGGTGCATGGGCCTAGTCTTTTCTGTGTGGTGTCTTGAATTTAAACATCATTGAGGGCATGGATGGCATGGCATTGTGGTGATTTGTATGTGTTTTTCGATTTTTGGGGGTGTTGTTGGGGACTGGCCATGTGGGTGGGGGCCATTTTGAGTGCTGGTACAGGCAGGGCTTGGCCATGTGCTGGGGGGCAAGGGGTCATTTTGAAGGCAGGCAGTGTTCTCAGGCCTGCACCCATTTTGCCTAGCTTTCATCCATTATGCCCAGGGGTACTCAGTGGTGCATGGGCCTAGTCCTTTCTGTGGGGTGTCTTGAATTTAAACATCATTGAGGGCATGGATGGCATGGGATTGTGGTGATTGTTATGTGTTTTTCGATTTTTGGGGGTGTTGTTGGGGACTGGCCCTGTGGGTGGGGGCCATTTTGAGCACTGGTACAGGCAGGGCCTGGCAATGTGCTGGGGGGCAAGGGGCCATTATGAAGGCAGGCAGTGTTCTCAGGCCTGCACCTATTTTGCCTAGCTTTCATCCATTATGCCCAGGGGTACTCAGTGGTGCATGGGCCTAGTCTTTCTGTGGGGTGTCTTGAATTTAAACATCATTGAGGGCATAGATGGGATGGGATTGTGGTGATTTTTATGTGTTTTTTGATTTTTGGTGGTGATTTTGGGGACTGGCCATGTGGGTGGGGGCCATTTTGAGTGCTGGTACAGGCAGGGCCTGGCCATGTGCTGGGGGGCAAGGGCCCATTTTGAAGGCAGGCAGTGTTCTCAGGCCTGTACCCATTTTGCCTAGCTTTCATCCATTATGCCCAGGGGTACTCAGTGGTGCATGGGCCTAGTCTTTTCTGTGTGGTGTCTTGAATTTAAACATCATTGAGGGCATGGATGGCATGGGATTGTGGTGATTTGTATGTGTTTTTCGATTTTTGGGGGTGTTGTTGGGGACTGGCCATGTGGATGGGGGCCATTTTGAGTGCTGGTACAGGCAGGGCTTGGCCATGTGCTGGGGGGCAAGGGGTCATTTTGAAGGCAGGCAGTGTTCTCAGGCCTGCACCCATTTTGCCTAGCTTTCATCCATTATGCCCAGGGGTACTCAGTGGTGCATGGGCCTAGTCTTTTCTGTGGGGTGTCTTGAATTTAAACATCATTGAGGGCATGGATGGCATGGGATTGTGGTGATTTTTATGTGTTTTTCGATTTTTGGGGGTGTTGTTGGGGACTGGCCATGTGGGTGGGGGCCATTTTGAGTGCTGGTACAGGCAGGGCCTGGCCATGTGCTGGGGGGCAAGGGGCCATTTTGAAGGCAGGCAGTGTTCTCAGGCCTGCACCCATTTTGCCTAGCTTTCATCCATTATGCCCAGGGGTACTCAGTGGTGCATTGGCCTAGTCTTTTCTGTGTGGTGTCTTGAATTTAAACATCATTGAGGGCGTGGATGGCATGGGATTGTGGTGATTTTTATGTGTTTTTCGATTTTTGGGGGTGTTGTTGGGGACTGGCCATGTGGGTGGGGGCCATTTTGAGTGCTGGTACAGGCAGGGCCTGGCCATGTGCTGGGGGGGGCAAGGGGCCATTTTGAAGGCAGGCAGTGTTCTCAGGCCTGCACCCATTTTGCCTAGCTTTCATCCATTATGCCCAGGGGTACTCAGTGGTGCATGGGCCTAGTCTTTTCTGTGGGGTGACTTGAATTTAAACATCATTGAGGGCATGGATGGCATGGGATTGTGGTGATTTGTATGTGTTTTTCGACTTGTTGGGCTGTATAACTGATGTTCCTCTGTCTTCCATTGCTTTTAGGTGCACAAGAGAACCACCAGTGCCAGGAAGAAGTCCTGCAGCGGTGTGTGCAGCACAACGTCACGCGACGTCACGTGTGGCCACAGACAAGACAAGTCTGCAACTCGTGCAACTGCGGCCTGCTGTTCTGACATCTGAAGAAGATGGGCCCAAAGAAAGTTGGCCATAGCGCCTCAGCGACGAAAGTTGCCAGTGCCACTGCCAGTAAGAAGGAGCAGAAGAAGCAAGTGGCACCACCTACCAAGGAGACGGGTGTGCCCACCGACACCTTTTTTGCGAAAAAAAACTACGCCTGCAGCAGCAGCGGTGTCCGCCGGGGACCAAGCTGGAAGCAGCACCTCCGCCTCATTGGGGTCAGTGCCACCACGCCAAGTTAGGTCCAAGACCATGAGTGCTGCTGCGGCAGCCACTTTGGTTGTTCAATCACCATCGACCAGTGATGTTGGCTCATCACAAGAAAGTACCATCCAATCAACGCCGGGTGTAACTCAGCTGGCGAGTGTTCAACAATCACAGCCACAACGACAACTACAAGTGCAACTAGTACAAGCGCAAGTACATGGGCAAAGAGAGGCGCCAGTACATGGGCAAGGAGAGGCGCAAGTACATGGGCAAGGAGTGGCGCAAGTACATGGGCAAGGAGAGGCGCAAGTACATGCACAAGGAGAGGCGCAAGTAGAGGTGCATGGAGGGGTGCCACTAGAGGTTCATGGAGCGGCACAACTGCCTACAACGCTTGTTCCTCCAGAAGTAGGGGCACATCAGAAAATTGATATTCAAGTGGAAGAATCATCCGAGGAATCCACTTCTCCTGAGAATGATCCATTGCTTTCCAGATCCCCAGCAAGAAAAAGGTTAAGGAGGGCTGCTACTACTACAAGTTCTTCTTCAAGCCCCCTTCATTCTGATGACCTTGATCTTGATTGGAACCCACCAATGCAGTCTGACAGTGAGGCACGCCATGAGCCGACAAAGGTAGCTAAGCCTAAAAGAAAGGTTCCCGCAAGGCTTCGACTTATGGTTGGTGACGATGAACAAGAAGTGATGCCTTCTGCTGCTGATGAAGAGTCTGACGATGACCCAGTCATCACAGACGTCACTCCAGCCACAGCGGGCATGCAGCAGACAAACATTTTAACCCTAGCCCGAATGGCTGCTGAGCGGGATGTGGGCGGCGTGGCACTGGTACCACCACCAACGCAGTTAACTACAACACCAACACGACCTCCAGCTTCCATATTTTCTCGTCAGAAGGGCCGGCAGGGACCTCCATCCAGCTCAACCTCCATTACCTCAAGTAGTGGTGCTGTAAGTGCACATCAGAAACAAATTCAGCCACGCCCATCCTCCACTTCATCTGGCATTGAAAGTCAAAGTAGCGCCTCCTCCACCAGCAGACATCGCCAGTCCCCAGTTTGGGACTTCTTTACTGTTAGCAAAAAGGCAGAAAACATGGTCGTTTATTCGATTTCTAAAGCATGCGTTAGTCAGGGAAAGCTTGGTGCCAACTATGGTACCAGAGGCCAGAAAGGTCATCTCAAGCAACACCACACTATCATTTGGGAAGCACACCTGAGGAAGATCGAGGAAGCCAAAACAAAAACAAATCCAAATGTATCTCTTGAAATTGCGTCTGATGATGATGACGAGAGGCTGATCGTGCAGGGGGGAAGTGAAGAAGTGACAGACATTTTTTCTGGTACACCCAGTACCCCTGGCAGCAGCACTGCAGTGGTAGCGCCCACACCCTCTACCCCTGCAACATGTATGAGGCACACTAAGAGTCTGGGACAGACACCAATGCAAAAAACTAAGTCAATGAGCCTAACTGGTTTGAAGTCTGCATCATCATCATCACGTAAAACGGTCCAGCGCACCATTAGCAGCATGTTTTGGTTGGATGTGCCATTTGAACGCAACCACCCAACGGTGCGTTTGTATAACACAAAGCTGGCTAAAATGCTAGCGCTGGACCTTCTCCCTTTCTCTTTCGTGGAAGGGGTGGGTTTTCGTGAATTGGTGGCAACAGTCTGCCCTAAATGGAAGGTTCCTAGCCGGTCCTATTTTGCAAGGGTTGCTGTTCCAGCACTACATCAAGATGTGCTGGAGGTGATTGGCACAGCTATTCTGAAGAGTGCTGTTCACACTATCCACATGACAACAGACATGTGGACCAGTTGCCAAGCCCTTGATTACATGTGCATCACTGCACACTGGGTCTCTTTTGCAGGGGTCGAAAAATAGTTAAAACACAAAGATGTTGACATGGAGGAAGTTTTTCAAGCTACTCGCAAACATGCAACAGTAGGCATGTTTGCCATGGAGAAATCTCACACTGCACCTAACCTTTTGGAGGAGTTTAACAGGAAGGTCAATGAAGGGCTGCATCCAAGAAACCGCACAGTTGGTTATGTTTCCACGGATAATGGCAGTGACCTTAATGTAAGTTTCTATTCCTGTTGCATCTGGTCTAATGGTCACATGTTGGTGGTGGTTCGATTTATTCATTTATTCAGTTATGTATCTCTCTCACTTTTTGCTCAAGTCCGCCTGGTGTTGGACTTTTCACCGTATTTCACATTTTTCACTACGTTTTTAAACTACAGTCACACAATATTCCACCGCACTTTTTGTTGCTTAACGCACGGGTATCGAGTCTCTCCTCTCGTCTTTTCACCTTCATTCCAAGCATGCAACACGCGCTGTAAGCTAGTGACTTCATATACTTACCCTGGTCCTGTATTTCCTCTTTCCATAGACCCCTGATGAAGGGTCCCCGCTCTATGACCCGAAATGCATTGGGTATTTGAAATTGAAGACGTTTTCAATAATTTGGGAATGTACCCCAACCAAATGTGAATGAAAACATTGGAAATGAAAACCTTTGAAATAAACTTTGAAAGCAATCAACTGCTTTGATTGAGAAACATTTATTTTGGATTAATCCGCATTTTGAACTGTTCAGAAACTTCATAGTTTCACGTTTATTTAGAGCGCACATCCTTGTGAGAAACTGCTTTTCTCACTCCACAGCTCCAGTATTTCCAAGGCACGTTTGGACGACGTGCGTCGGATGTGGCGCCTACTTTAAGACTGATTTAAATATTCAGGAACTAATAATTCGATTTTGTGTGCACCGGGATACCACAATTTTGCAGTGCAACCTTCCAGTCTACCTTATCCCGTGGCGTGCACCATATATTCAACATGCAATTTGATGATATAGCCTTGTTAACTTCGAACAAAGCTGAAACCCTTGTTTTCACACAGGAAGCTGCTCGTGAAATTTATGGGCTAATACAGGATACCAGGACATTCAATCCTCAAAAAACTACCACCGCTCAATTACTAAGGCAGCTGGAATACACATGTAAGAAAGAAATCAACCAAAGGCTTCATGCCACAACGCTCATACACTACCACAAGAATCAAAGGATTCCAAGAGGGCTCAGAATAGCCTTAAAACCAATGCTGTGCAAAACCAACAAGAAGTTTGTAGAAAAATGGTACCAGATACTCAACAAATGTTCATTGGACTTGATCCTTCTAATTGTAGAAGAATTATCTAAAGTATTACTTGAGTTGGAAGAAGAAATCAAAACTTTAAAATCTGAGATTGACAAGATTCCAGATCTTGAAACAACTCTGCAAGACATTGAAGCCAAACTTGAAAGATATGCTAAGGAGGTCAATGAAAGAAAGGTACGTAAGTACCGCCGCGACACAATCGATTACAAACTTGAAGAGGTTTACACTTGGGCCGAGATTTATAATCAAAAAAAGTGGCAACCACAACCTCAACCTAAGAAAACCAATGCATCATCATCTCAAGAAAGCGGCGTATCAGATTCCGAGTTGGCCCAATCAAGAGCTCCGGCCAAAAGTGTTCAAACTCAATTGGAAAAATCCACTACCCAACAGGTGTCTTTTTTAGAGATCAGCCCGGCAGCAAATGCCCCACCACACGTAGAAAAACAAGGAGAGGTAAGAGAAACAGCAGAAGAGGTTGCCAAAAGAACCCGCAGCCACCTGGCGAAAACAACCTAGTGATTAATATCTCGTCAACCACGCTAACTGACACTCAAACTAAACTACTCAACAAAGGTACCACCTTTGTTCCAACCTACAGATCCAATCTAGGTGAATCTGAAATTGCCCTGTTCAAATTTTTCCGGTTGTTGAAACTTAGATTTTTCTTCAAAGATGTTGCGCAAACACCAACAATTGATACGTGGGACAAAGAATTTAAACCTAAGAGCACTTTTTGCGCACCTTTCTCTCATAAAACGATTGAGGCATTTGAGCGAGCAGTATTAGCTGACGTTCAGAAAATTTCTTTTTCTAAACCCAAACGAACTAATCTCACGAAGAAAGAATGGAACACTCTGAAAAATCTCAGCCAAGACAAAAATCTGATGTTCCAAAAGGCTGACAAAGGAGGAGCACTAATAGTGATGGACATGGAGTTCTATCTCAAAAGCGTCCATGATCATGTATCCAATGAAGACATTTACCTACCATTAGACCAAGATCCCACAAACGAATATCAAATGACTCTACATCAAATCCTTGATCATGCTCTCGAAATGAACTGGATCAATGAGAAAACCAGAAGATTTTTCGAAATAAAGTTTCCAAGAAGACCAAGACTATACATGCTGCCAAAAATACACAAAGATCCCATTACACCACCTTTCAGACCAATTGTCTCTGCGTGTGGTTCCATCTCCGAACCCATTGGCAAATTCGTCGATAAATTTCTTCAACCGATTGTCCAAACTAGCGCAACATATATTAAAGATTCCACCGCTTTTCTCAACATGCTACATGAGATTGAGCTAGACACTAACGAGGTGTACTGGCTTTGTACCATCGATGTAGTGTCCTTGTACACTTCTATCCCGCACAAAGAGGGCATAGAAGCGTTAGAATGGAGCCTGTTAAACAGTGAACTCGAAGAATCCCAACAACTCTTCATACTGCAATTGATGCAGTTTTCGCTGTATCACAGCTACTTTGAGTGGCAAAACAAATTTTTCAATCAATGCAATGGTACCAGCATGGGCTTTGGGGGGGCGCCCTCATACGCCAATATCTTTATGCATAAATTCGAGTCAGACCACATTCTACAGAATCCTGAATGGGTATCCAATTTAGTTTTGTTCAAACGGTATATCGATGACATTTTTTTGATTTGGAAAGGTAACAGAACTAGGCTTGAAAACAACATCAGCTCTCTGAATACCAAGAATGACCGGATCAAATTCACACACACCATCGAGAAATCCAACATTGCATTTTTGGATGTGTTGATATCATTACATAACAACATGATCACTACTCAAGTTCACATCAAAGCCACAGACAGGAACTCCAGCCTGTTATTTCATAGTTTCCACCCTGAGCCCTTGAAAAAACATTTGCCTACATCACAGTACACTCGACTCAAAAGAATCACTTCACAAGAGGATGACTTACATGTTGCTTGGGACACTCTCACTAACAAGTATCGATTGAGACACTATCCGGAAGAAGTCCTGCAAGTAGCTATGGAGAAAGTACGAGCAAGACCCAGAAAATCGCTTCTCAAAGCAAGAACCAACCCCAAATCCAAACAAACGGTGTGTGTACTGAAATTTTCCACTGAGGCTTTGAGGATTAGAGGTATCATCAACAGACACTGGAACCTCATTCAAATGGAACCTGATCTTAAAGACCTTTACAATGAGAAAATCACTTTTGCATTTCAGAGATCGAGGAATCTTAAAGAAATTCTGAACACACCCAAAAAAGACAAACTTAAGCACAGAGGGATGGCCAAATGCCACAATTGTGTTCACTGCGGAAACGTTATGGTTGGCAACATCTTTACTCACCCAACCAAAGGATATCCCATCCAATTACATCATTCGAGTACATGTGACACTGTCAATACCGTGTATGCCATCAAATGCCCATGTGGCAAAGTGTATGTGGGACAAACCGAGCGTAAATTCAAAGTACGCATAACCGAACATAAGAGTAACATCAGATTGTTGAACACCAAATCCACAGTGGCCAATCACTGGAAAGAAGCTGGTCATAAAATTGCTCAATTGCGTTGCACCATCCTTGAGGTTCTCACACAACGCAGAGACATTGATCCGGTTAAACAAAGACTACAGGCCGAATATTTTTGGATCAAAAAATTGAATGCTTTACAACCTTTCGGAATTAATGACAGGGCGGAATATTCTTGTTTTTTATAATATGCAGCCTTGTCTTTTTCGGTCTAATCTGTTTACCCCCCTTGGTAGTATGTTCATTTTGCATGCGAATGTTATTGCCAGTCTTACATGTTTGCTGACCTTTATCTTCACCATCATATTCGGATTCATTTATATTTGCATTGTTTTTTGTATATTGTTTTTTGTATATTGCAGTACTTTATGTATTACGAGTTCATGTTGCAAGCCACGTCGGTATTTGACGCGTTCTAGTCCCTTTGCTGTGATGCACTTGTTATGCTTAGTCCTCCTTTTGTGTTTGTGTTTTCGCTACTCCCGATCACGTGACCCTACGTCACACGCCAAACTCTCTTGACTTTGCACAACTCCGGGTGTCTTTGACTTTTGCTGAGCCGAGCACACGTTTGAGACGTTTGTCGTCCGACCTTAATGTAAGTTTCTATTCCTGTTGCATCTGGTCTAATGGTCACATGTTGGTGGTGGTTCGATTTATTCATTTATTCAGTTATGTATCTCTCTCACTTTTTGCTCAAGTCCGCCTGGTGTTGGACTTTTCACCGTATTTCACATTTTTCACTACGTTTTTAAACTACAGTCACACAATATTCCACCGCACTTTTTGTTGCTTAACGCACGGGTATCGAGTCTCTCCTCTCGTCTTTTCACCTTCGTTCCAAGCATGCAACACGCGCTGTAAGCTAGTGACTTCATATACTTACCCTGGTCCTGTATTTCCTCTTTCCATAGACCCCTGATGAAGGGTCCCCGCTCTATGACCCGAAATGCATTGGGTATTTGAAATTGAAGACGTTTTCAATAATTTGGGAATGTACCCCAACCAAATGTGAATGAAAACATTGGAAATGAAAACCTTTGAAATAAACTTTGAAAGCAATCAACTGCTTTGATTGAGAAACATTTATTTTGGATTAATCCGCATTTTGAACTGTTCAGAAACTTCATAGTTTCACGTTTATTTAGAGCGCACATCCTTGTGAGAAACTGCTTTTCTCACTCCACAGCTCCAGTAATATAGTTAAGGCCATGGACAGCGGTGGCTATTTCAGAGTGCCGTGTTTGGCGCACAGTATTAACATGGTGGTGCAAGCCTTCTTGAAAACAGAAGAGCAAATCGTCAAATTACTGACCATCTGCCGAAAAATCTGCACACATTTTAACCATTCTTTTAAGGCCCAGCAGCAGCTGAGGAGCCTTCAATATGAACGTAAACTGCCAGTCAAAGGACTAATCCAGGAGGTGGCAACACGCTGGAACTCAACCTTTTACATGCTTGAGCGTCTGTCTGAGCAGTGGGAGGTAATACATGAGTTTGTCTTTAAACTGGGTTCTACTCACAAAGACATGATGCTAGAGTTGGAGAAATGGAAGCTAATTGCAAGCCTGACAGACATGCTTCGTCCTTTTGAGCTCTTCACGCGTGAAGTCATTAGGGAGGACTGTTCTTTGAGCAAAGCTATCCCATTGTTGCGCATGCTAGAGCACCAACTGAAGGAGGTGTCTTCAACATTCCGAGATGATGGTGAAAAGCGAGAAGCATATGGTTTGGCGGAGAAGTTATTATGGCGCCTACTTGACAATGAAAGGCTTAAAACGATACATACAGAACAAAATTACATGTGTGCCACTATTCTTGATCCACGGTACAAAAAGGCACTGCCCACCAATACTTTCATTCCGTTTTCTGAAGCAGATGTTTCAAAGTACAAACATTGGCTGGCTGTGTCAGCCACTCGGTTAGAAAAAGACCGGTAGAACCTTCAAGGAGGCATCACAAGTACAACTGAATCAGCAGGCCATCCGGCGTCAAGTTCCACTTCTCAACCCGTGGCCGAAGAGAGTCACTTTCCCTCACAGCCGTTAACGACACCAGCAACCATATCATCATCCTCACCTGCACCAGGCCGCAAACAAATATTGTCGGAAGGGGATTGGCTAACTCAGCAAGGGTTAGCTCGGTCCACTGATGAAAAGGTCACAGATGGTACGCAAAGTGGATCAACCCTGGAGAAACTTGAGTCGGTGGTGCAGGCCTATCTGGATGACCCAACAGAGGTCTGTCATAATGAGAACCCATTGGGCTATTGGTATACAAAAAGCTCTGTATGGCGACTGATCACCAACCTGGCTCTAAATTATTTTTCTTGCCCACTCGCCAGCGTGTCTTCTGAAAGTGTTTTCAGTGCCTCTGGTGCCATTGTTACTTCAAAAAGGACCCGCCTTTTGCCCAAAAATGTGGAGAGGTTAACAATAATCAAGATGAATCAGCACTTCATACCACCCGATTACAAAATACGTGAATGCACGCAGGAAGAAGAGGACACCGACTTAGGTGACGACGACGTTCTTCTCGGTCACCAGACCTACTCCCGTCTCAATTCATAGACTTGGAGGCCGAGCTCTGCTTCACTGACACCGAGGACTGAAAATTAATTTTTCTGTACTTATTCACTTTTATTCCTGTGTGTCTTTCTTTGTTTTGCTACTTTTACCACAACAAAACTCTAATACCCTAATCACAATAAGTCCATCATCAGCACTGTCTTCATCTTATTTTCCTTATTGATTTGAAGGTGCCGCAGTCTGCATTCAGATGTTCATAAGTTCACAACTCAATCATGCTCCTCTATCCTCCTCCTCCAGACTCCCCCTATCCATTTCCCTCAAGGCAGATGGATGGATTATGGAGAAAAAACAAACTTTGTCTTCGTAGACGAGTCCCCTCAAGTGGGACTGAAATAACTGACTGACTACATGCTTGCTGATTGTTGACAGACCTACTTCTGAAATTTACAGGAGAGGCTGCCCTGTGGGCCCTCACTTTCCCAAGAAGATGCGGACATAAAGTAGAACAGGTGATGAATAATGAGAAGATGGCATGCAGTGGACAGCAATGGCTGTCTGTCTGTGTTGAAACCAATTGCTGTTTGTTTTTTGTGAACAGCGCAATTTGCCATGTTTTCAATATACCAGTATTGCAGGTTTTTGGGGGTGTTCTAGATTTGCGGTGCTGGGTCGGGGGGTCTGGGAGCACTGCTGGCACAGTCTAATGTTGATTGCATTTGTTTTTCAGGAAATCCATGGTAGAAAAGGGGAGTTAGGGCCTAGCTGCACAGCGCATTTGGACTGAATTCCAGGTTGGCCCGTAATATGCTAAGTCTCACTTTTTTAAGGTTTTGCTTTTTGGCTGTTTGGGGGTCTTCCACTTGTTTCCACCTGGGTTGATGGGTCTGGGGGCACTGCTGGGAAGGTCTAATACCGGATAAAAGTGTTTTGGATAAAATACATGGTGAAAACGTTTTTCACTTTTTAGCGTTTTCGCTCACTTTCGTGTTTTCGGGGGCCTTTTTGGGGGGGTTCCTGGTGTTTGGGGGTGGGTTTTGGGGTCTTGGAGCAACGCTGGATATGGATACTTTTGATTGCAAGAGGTTTGAAGCAAATCCATGGTGGCAAAAGGGAGTTAGGGCCTAGCTGCAGAGCGCGCGCGGAGTGATTTTGGAAATTTGCCTGAAAATGGCTAAGTCCCCATTTTTGTATATTTGCTTTTTGCCTGTTTGGGGGTCTTCTACTTGTTTCCGCCTGGGTTGACGGGTCTGGGGGCATTGCTGGGAAGGTCTAATACCGGATAAAAGTGTTTTGGATAAAACACATGGTGAAAAAGCTTTTCACTTTTTAGCGTTTTCGCTCACTTTTGTGTTTTCGGGGGCCTGTTTGGGGGGTTCCTGGTGTTTGGGGGTGGGTTTTGGGGTCTTGCAGCAACGTTGGGTATGGATACTTTTGATTGCAAGAGGTTTGAAGCAAATCCATGGTGGCAAAGGGGAGTTAGGGCCTAGCTGCAGAGCGCGCGCGGAGTGATTTTGGAAATTTGCCTGAAAAGTCCCCATTTTTGTATATTTGCTTTTTGGCAGTTTGGGGGTCTTCTACTTGTTTCCGCCTGGGTTGGCGGGTCTTGGGGCATTGCTGGGAAAGTCTAATACCGGATAAAAGTGTTTTGGAGAAAATCGGAGGTGAAAAAGTTTTTGCGGTTTTGCTCACTTGCTTGTCTTTGGGGTGCTGTTTGGGGGGGTTCCTGGTGTTTGGGGGTGGGTTTTGGGGTCTGGGAGCACTGCTGGCACCTTCTAATTTTGATTGAATTTGTTTTTCAGGAAATCCATGGTGGAAAACGGGAGTTATGGCCTAGCTGCACAGCGCGTTTGGACAGAATTGAAAGAAGGCCGATTCTAAGTATGAGATTTTCCATTTTTGCTTTTTTGCCTGTTTGGGGGTGTTCTGCTTTTTTGCGGGTGGGTTGGCGGGTTTTGGGGCATTGCTGGGAAGATCTAATACTGGATAAAAGTGGTTTGGAGAAAATTCATGCTGAAAAGCGTTTTGGCCCTTTTTTTAACTCATGGCTCGTTAGGGTTAGCAGCAGTATTGCATGTGTTTGAGAGTGTTCTAGATTTTTGCAACTGGGTTCTGGGGCCTTAGAGCACTCGTGGGAATGTGTAATTTTGGTTGCAAGTGGTTTGAAGAAAATCCATTGTGGGAAAGGGGGGATTTGGCCTAGTTAAAGAAAGCGTTTGCCACTATTCTTAACTTAGGGCTCGTTAGCGTTAGCACTAGTAGTATTGTATTGCATGTGTTTGGGCGGGGGTTCTGGATTTTTACGACTGGGTGGGGTCTTGGAACACTTGTTGGAATGTCTAATTTTGATCGCAAGTGGTTTGAAGAAAATCCATGGTGGAAAAGGGGGGTTTTGGCCATACTTTCTGAGTGCGTTTTGGCACGATTTGAAATTAGGCCTCTGCGAGGTAGCAGCAGTATTCTGCACGTTTTTGGGAGGGTAATGTGGGGTGTTCTAGATTTTGGGGATTGTCATCTCTGAAAGTGACAGTATAATTTTTGCACTACACAGCGTGCCTTATATATTTTTTTCTCCGAGGTGTCTTTAACACTTACTGTTGTGTTTTTCCATCATCAATTACTGGCAGGCTTTTACCCTGTGCCATCGATGTACTACTCAGGCTTACAATTAGCGATCCACAAATCCGCATCAGGCAGGCAGTGGACAGTCAGTGTGTCTGGTCACCAAGATTGATCGAGGGAGTATCCGATGGAATGAAGGAGTACCGTGAATAAGAGGAATGGCTGGATGCATCAACTTCACAAATTCAACGGGACAACTACAAAAAACAGTAACAGTATCCAAAATTCTCCTTATCTTTTAAATGATATTCTTGTGAACTTGAACTTACTTCTACGAGTGTGACTCTGTGCGTTTGTTTGATCTCTGCTTCAAATTCATCCCTCCAGCTATTTGATACGTCTTTGCTATGTTTAACACTAATTTAATGTTCTAATTGTTTATTCTCTGAGGGCAGAGAGGCAAGTGAAATTGCGTAATGACTGCAGCCCTGTACTGCCAACTTGTTCCTTCGTAGTTAAGTTGCAATAAGTAGTAGTACTACTTTTCAGTAAGCTAACCATCCATTTAGTAAACAACTTCTGGCATGCAGTAGTTCACTTCCTTTTTGTCCCTTTAAAGGTTTATCAATATCTTCAAATCCAAAGATTTTTTTCTCTTCATTTGTTGTTTGACTGTCCATGCTGTGTTTTTTTTCCTCTCTACCAAACTTTCCCAAAAAAAACCATTCCCATCCAATTTTCAAACCCTAACTCTCTTCCCCCGGGCTGTGTGGTATTTCATTGAGGTGTGACTGACAACAACAATAAATTCCACACACTTGCTGGGGGGGATAATAAGAACATCCTCCTCCTACACGAAGTGAACAATCTAATGCTTAATGCTTACCTTACGTTGGCCCTGCTTAGGCTACAATTTAGGGCACTGTTCTGTACCGTACTATCTATTGTACTGTTTCTAATGCTATGCTCAGGCCACTCAATGTTTAATTTGCTCTTTTTTTCATATGGTGATACGGCAAGTGTGTACCACTACTGCTACCAGCACAACAATGATATTGCATCCGTCGAGGATTCAAGTCAACAACCAACCTTAATCACCATTTGCAATGCAGCCAGCCCTGGGGCTACTCCGATTCTCAAACACGAATCACAGGTAAGATAAGCATTTTGGAGAGGTAGAATAATGGGCTAGGACTGGGAGGAGAGCAGAGATTGCCAGTACTACTAGTAAAGTACTAGTAGGGCTACTGAATTCACTAACTCGGTTACTGGCACTTTGGTACATTTCAGGACTAGATGTTTCATTCATGCTGGTAAGTTGGAAGAAACTAAACGTCCAGTAACCACCGCCCACCCCCACACAAAATAATATGAACGCGTATACTATGTTTTGGTATGAAAAATAATTATCAAGAAATATATTGAGGTAGTCAAAAAATGAAAAAAAATAACCCAACTCACCCCCCTACCTAACCTCAACCAATGTCCAAAAGTCCAAAAGTCCCCTTTACCAAACACCCAATTCCCACCCCCCCAAAAGTCTTTAAAAAAGGGGCAAGGGACAGTCACTTCCTCCGGTGGCGTAGTTTTGCAAGCTGTTGCGTCATGTGCCGCTGCTCTTTGCGGCGATCCCGGAGCTGGCGCTGATGTTTTTCGGCCAACCGCTCCAGGTAGTCCACTCTTTTCTGTAGTCGGCGCACATGAACGATCCAGGATCTGGGGGGGTGCTCATGTTGTTGCTGCAGTGCGGCGGCGGCGGGAGGCTGTCGGGCCACGGCTCCGTTTGGCTGGAGGCTTCTGGCTGGTGGACCCGGGGGCAGTGGAGGAGGATGTAGATGTTGATGTCTCCTCATGCTCCCGAGCCCACAACCGCCGATACTCGACACAAATAGCCTCCAGCTTATGGGCCCTGGCCCGGACAGCCATCTCCTTACGGGTGAGCTTTTTGGGAGTAGCATCTATGAAGAAAGAAAGAAAAATACTGTAGCCAATAGTCCTTAACATAAAGTCAAAATAATTCAACGGAAGGTTGACACTCAGTAACACCAGCAAGTAGCAAACACAGTATAACATTTTGGCATGTATCTTTCCGCCGTCTTTGTAAGCCTGTGACACTGTGAGTTTCAGCAATTCCACTAGCAGCACTATAGGGTGACTCACTACTACATACATAGTCAGAGAGTACTAAAAAAAGGCCTTTTTTACTTTTTTTCTCTTGTTTTGCAAAAGAAATTACTGGTACGTGAACTTGTGGTAGCCGCCATAATGGCAGCTCACTCAGCTTTCACCCAAGAAATACAGACACAGGCCATGATGATGCAGACTCGCAGTACTTTAAGCAGTACATGCAGGTGGGGATAGGAATGTCTTACTTTTCTATAGGGGTGGCACTGCCACTGGGCATACTTCATCCACTCAGCGTCTTCTCTACTACATCATACACCATTGCTATCGACGAGGAGGATAAAGAAGATAACATCCAGGCTTCCAAGGTACGTCTATGATTCTTCTTAATGTCTCAAATGTACCAACATTTCTTTTTGTCAACAACCAACTAACACCCTTTTCATTTTATTTTGGAAACCGCCGTCTTCTTTCTTATGTTGAATTGCATTCAACAAAACCATTCTTTACAGTCAACAAAACCATTCTTTACAGTCATAAATAAATATTAAGACTCGCTCGTCCTTCGTTTCACCCTTCTCTAACTTTTCGTTCTTCACATCCCTAAACTACATGTGACTTGGCTTCACAATAAAAATTTGCCAGCTGAGTTGAAGTGAAATAGAGGGGGCCATTGGTTACCAGAGAAGTACCGCCGCTAATGCTATTAAAAGTCAAGGTTGACTGTCTTCTCAGTGATAGCCCAAAAAGTAGTTCTAAATTAGTAAATGTTCTTGACAGTACAGTGTACTTATACTAGTGTACTGTGTACTACTGTACAGTACATCATGCACTCCTTTACGAGCCTACTCAAAAAAATTCATTAAGTAAGGAGTATAAGAACTTACCACCATCCGCCGCCGCTGAGTCTCCCCCCCCCCAGCTCCTCCTGTTGGCGCCACCGCATCCAGAGTGGACCCCTCCGCACTGCTGGCCCCGGCACTGGTGGTCATCTGTGCCGCATCAGATGTTGTGACGTCTAGGAAAAACATGTCATATTTTCAGATGCCATACACAACCCCCTATTTTGTCTCGTAATGGAAGAAAATGTTACATAACACATTTTTTATTACTGGGATTGAAAAAAAGTAACGGTTTTGGGGAGGGTTTTAACCTTTTATATGCTTATTCCATTAAATGCTACACTTCTTCTTATGACAACTGATGAATGCTTGCTTAACGTGCACCATTTCTGCCAGATGATTCACCAACTACTACTGAGTCATCACCAGCAGTACTTTAAGTACTTTAAAGAAGGTGGGGGCTCACGCACAGTTATTCTAATAATTTCCTGTGTCTGTTAACTATTATTAAGTTTGAGTCATACTAATTTCATTCATGGGAATGTTGTTTAAACTTTAACGTCATCTTCATCCATCAGAATACTACGCTATTAAAAATAAAGAAATAATGTTTTCATTTCTTAATTGAAAATAAAACTTTAAAACTAACAAACACTGTGTGGTTTTTGTTCACGAGTGAGTGGGCGGAAAGGTTTACTGCACTTGGCAGTCATGTTTCAGTGACTCAGATAGGCCGGGACTCGGAGGTAGTCTTCTTCTGTTCTTCTGGGTCGTAAAATCATTGGTCAGACATTCTAGGTAGTCGGTCAGGGGAATGGGGGTTCAACTTTTGTTCGGACTGAGGTATGTTGAAAGTCGAACTGCACCTATCATCAACAATGTCCTATTTATCTTGTCCATACTTCTTTGTGTGCAGAATAGTCCCTGAAACACTAGCGGTATGGGATGTGCTCCTCTCAAATCAAAAAGGCAACTGCTACCTTTTACTTGGTGTAAACAATGACATTTTGTTGTTGGACATTGTCAAAGCACTTACATTAAGAAGACTGGAATAGACAGCAAGGGTAACCCAGAGGACTGCACTCAGTACCTAGAGCTATTGCTATATCAGAGTTTTGTTTCACACCGTTTGCCAAATGGGCAAGCTTAGCTACCTACACAGACCGACTCATAATTGTAAATAGTAGTAGCACAGAGAGTGATGGTAGAGGCAGGATAAAAATGTAGAAAGTAGTCTACATTAGAAGAAGATCAAAGACTATTTTGTAAAACATAGAATTATTAGGAACCAGTTTGTAATGAATAGGAGCTGTAAAAGTTAGGGAAGTATAAGTATTAATATAACAATAGAACAACTTACTGGGGTCAGCAGAAGAGCCTGCAAGGGCCTGAGCCTCTCCACCTTCTGCCACCGGAGTCTCTGTCGCCGCCGCCTTGCCCCTGGGAGCTCCTGGTGATCATGAAATAATGAAACACAACATGGATGATTGTTTTTGGGGAAATATTTGATTTCTTTGTACTCAATCTAAAATTATGTCGGGGAAACAAATTAACATCAATTGCATCTGATCTGGTCAACGAGGAGGATAATAGTACAGTATTGCAGGATTCGCAGACCATCTAATAGGAAAGTTATGTAATTCACTAACTACATCAACATCAAAAAGGTTCTACTACGACTGCCATCACTCAGCAGCACGAGACGTAGCGTGACAGACACAGTCCGTCATCATGATTTCAGACCACTAACAAATGTCCTATAACAAGTAATAAATAATATACTCAACGTATCAATCCACCACTATCTCTTCAAAGTGGTAGCAGCAGGAGTACAAAGAAGGACTAGACTTGAGTCTACTGTCTCTAGCATTATGCAGTAATGCTCTCAAATGACTAAAAAGTTGCAAACAAGTAAGCATAGTAGCAACGCCAATAACCAGGCAAGCACCTGCAATGACAGAAGCTATTTAAACATTAATTTACCTGCAATGTAATCGAATCAGCAGCATTCGTACTCTTCAGGAAAAAAATAGATTAGCAATATAACATAGCAGAAGGAAAAAAAGTAGTTATTAAATAGCTACTTACCAAGGCCAGGGATCTCCACACCGAGCAGGTCGAGCATGTCATGCTCCCGGTCCAAGATGTCACTCCACCGGTGCGTCACTTGCTGGTAGTTGCGCCGGACCCCAGACTCCTTATACATGCGCCGGCACACCTTCTCCCACAGCTGGCGACGCTCCCGGAGGCCGTACCCGGAAGCAATCTGCCCACCTGCTACCACGGTTTTAGGAAGGTGGACTTGCACAAACACCATTAAGGCGGCCACCTCCAGCGCGGAGAAGATCTCCCTGGCCTGGACTTCCTCCCCCCTCAAACGCCGGCAAGGGAGCCGGGTACGGGGTGCTGGGCCCTTCCCCTTGCCCTTGTCGCCTCTCTTAGCACTGGTCCTGGGCACAAGAAGAAGGAAAGAAGAATAGGTGTGAAAAAAAATAAGAGAGAGAGCGAAAGAAATAAAGAGGGGAATAAAGTAACAAAAAGTTTTAAAAAAACACAAAATATAGATGCAGGAAATTGAATAGAGAGATAATAAGCAAAAAAAGACAAAAAAAAGTTCAGAAAAACATAGGATTACGAAGATGTGAGATGGATAGAAAGGTAGGATGCCCAAAACCATAGCAGTGAATGAAAAACAAGATGGCCACGCCCGTAGAGGACAGCGTGGGTAAGTTTGCGCGATATTTTCCCCACGAGCACGTAAAAACGCCCATGAACATGTAATCGCGCACCGCATGCAGCAAGCGCCCGGAAACGGAAACACGTCACACAAACAAGATGGCCGCGCCCATACACGACCGCATGGGCAACCTTTGGGTCGGTGCGCTGCGTGCGGTCCGCGAGTAAGCAAAAATCCACGCAAACACGCAAAAAAAAGAAATAAGCAAATTCGCACGAATTTGCGGATTGCAAGTTCGCTTTTGCACGAATTCGCGCCCCGAATTTTGGAAAACTGAAAGAACTTAGCAGGTGCAAAAGTTCAAGCTAATTTGTAACCATTCCCTGTAGTGCTTCCTGAGAGGCCCCTCCAGAGTGCAGTTGCCTACTTGCAACTATTCTCTGACCCTGCTCTGACCCTCAAAGTAGGGTCAGAGAATAGTTACAAGTATGGCACAATGCTCCTGTAAAAAACAATAACTGCAACAGGAAGCACTTACAGCTAAGGAAGCAGGTGCCATACTTGAAGCACAAATTCAGTGACACATTAACCAGCCCCAAATTAATTCATCTCAGTTGAGGCTGGGCAGGTGTGCTTTCCCCCCATAATCTACAGTGGTGAACAAGAGGGTGGTAGTGGTGAACCAGAGGGTGATGTGATTAACCAGAGGGTGGCAGTGATGAACCAGAGGGGGACAGTGATGATCCAGAGGGTGGCAGGGGTGAACCAGAGGTGCTTTGATGAACCAGAGGGTGGCAGTGGTGAACCAGTGGGTGGCAGGGGTGAACCAGAGGTGCTGTGATGAACCAGAGAGTGGCAGTTATAAACTAGAGGGTGGCAGTGGTGAACCAGAGGGTGACAGTGCTGTGCCAGAGGGTGGCAGGGTGAACCAGAGGGTGCTGTGATGAACCTGAGGGTGGCAGTGGTGAACCAGGGGGTGGCAGGGGTGAACCAGAGGGTGGCAGTGGTGAACCAGAGGGTGGCAGGGGTGAACCAGAGGTGCTGTGATGAATCAGAGGGTGGCAGTGGTGAACCAGGGGGTGGCAGGGGTGAAACAGAGGGTGGCAGTGGTGAAACAGAGGGTGGCAGGGGTGAACCAGAGGGTGCTGTCATGAACCAGAGGGTGGCAGTAATGAGTGATGAACCAGAGGGTGGCAGCAGGGGTGAACCGGAGGGTGCTGTGGTGAACCCGAGGGTGGCAGTGGTAAACCAGGGGGTGGCAGGGGTGAACCAGAGGGTGGTAGTGGTGAACCAGAGGGTGGCAGGGGTGAACCAGAGGTGCTGTGATGAACCAGAGGGTGGCAGTTGTAAACCAGAGGGTGGCAGTGGTGAACCAGAGGGTGACAGTGCTGTACCAGAGGGTGGCAGGGTGAGCCACACGGTCGACCACAAGATCTTGGCCGTCCGTGTCGAACGACTAGGGGTCCAGGAAACAGCGCTGGACCTACTTGTATCGTTTCTGGCCAACAGAACTCAGGCGGTATCCCTCGGACCATACCAATCTTCTAAGGTGTCCTTGCCGTGCGGGGTCCCCCAAGGCTCGTCCCTAAGTCCGACACTCTTTAACATCTATGTGTCGGACCTTGCTAGTGTCATCAAAGCATTTGGGATGAGCCTGGCCTCTTATGCCGACGACACCCAATTGGTATTGGCCATCAAAGGGGATGGGGAAGAAGTGGCCAAGTTATTCACCAGAGGAATGGTGGCCATAGGTGACTGGATGGCCACCAATTGTCTCAAACTTAATTCAGATAAAACTGAAGTGGTCATTTTCGGTCACCTTTCTCCGGGCTGGTCACCAGCTTGGTGGCCAACAACGTTTGGAACTCCTCCTAGCCCAGCTCTTAAAGTTAGAAATCTGGGCATTACTTTTGATGCTGGTCTGAATTTTATGGCACACGCAAACAAGACGGCTGCAACTGCTCACATGAAACTCAGAATGATTAGGAAAATTCTACCCTACCTACCAAATACTGCTGGGAGAACTCTGGTCAGCTCACTAGTCCTGTCCGCACTGGATTATTGTAATGGCCTATTCCTAAACGCACAATCCCGGGTGACTAACAAGATGCAGTCAATTCAAAATGCCGCCGCCCGGATGCTGGCGGGACTTCCCGAGTTTGCATCGGTTTCAAACACCATTAGGGAACTTCACTGGCTTCCGATACGCAGTCGTATCAAATTTAAATCATTGTGCATTCTTTACAAGGCACTCAATAACCAAGGCCCCCATTTCCTTAAACATAATCTTCATTATTATATCCCAACCTGTTCCCTTCGCTCCTCTCATCACAATCACCTAGTAGTGCCTCGTACTAGAACAGTCACTTGGGACGACAGGCGCTTTTTGGTTGCAGCTCCCAAGCTCTGGAACACCTCTCCTCCACACATTAAGACCAGCCACTCCCTGTTTATATTTCGCAAACATCTCAAGACTTGGTTATTTGACCAATAGTTCCATTTTCTGTTAGGTCTTTTTATACACTGATCCACCCCTAAATCAGCGCCGAGACGCCTCAGGGTATTCGCCGCGCTTAACAAATGTCAATAAATAAATAAATAAATAAATAAAATCAGAGGGTGCTGTGATGAACCAGAGGGTGGCAGTGGTGAACCAGGTGGTGGCAGGGGTGAACCAGAGGTGCTGTGATGAAGCAGAGGGTGGCAGTCATAAACCAGAGGGTGGCAGTGGTGAACCACAGGGTGACAGTGCTGTACCAGAGGGTGGCAGGGTGAACCAGAGGGTGCTGTGATGAACCAGCAGGTGGCAGTGGTGAACCAGGGGGTGGTAGGGGTGAACCAGAGGGTGGCAGTGGTGAACCAGAGGGTGGCAGGGGTGAACCAGAGGTGCTGTGATGAACCAGAGGGTGGCAGGAAAACTGAAAGCACTTAGCAGGTGCAAAAGTTCAAGCTATTTTGTAACCATTCCCTGTAGTGCTTCCTGAGAGGCCCCTCCAGAGTGCAGTTGCCTACTTGCAACTATTCTCTGACCCTGCTCTGACCCTCAAAGCAGGGTCAGAGAATAGTTACAAGTATGGCACAATGCTCCTGTAAAAAAAATAACTGCAACAGGAAGCACTTACAGCTAAGGAAGCAGGTGCCAGACTTGAAGCACAAATTCAGTGACACATTAACCAGCCCCAAATTAATTCATCTCAGTTGAGGCTGGGCAGGTGTGCTTTCCCCCCATAATCTACAGTGGTGAACACGAGGGTGGTAGTGGTGAACTAGAGGGTGGCACTGGTGAACCAGAGGGTGATGTGATTAACCAAAGGGTGGCAGTGATGAACCAGAGGGGGACAGTGATGATCCAGAGGGTGGCATGGGTGAACCAGAGGTGCTTTGATGAACCAGAGGGTGGCAGTGGTGAACCAGTGGGTGGCAGGGGTGAACCAGAGGTGCTGTGATGAACCAGAGAGTGGCAGTCGTAAACTAGAGGGTGGCACTGGTGAACCAGAGGGTGACAGTGCTGTACCAGAGGGTGGCAGGGTGAACCAGAGGGTGCTGTGATGAACCTGAGGGTGGCAGTGGTGAACCAGGGGGTGGCAGGGGTGAGCCAGAGGGAGGCAGTGGTGAACCAGAGGGTGGCAGGGGTGAACCAGAGGTGCTGTGATGAACCAGAGGGTGGCAGTCGTAAACCAGAGGGTGGCAGTGGTGAACCAGAGGGTGACAGTGCTGTACCAGAGGGTGCCAGGGTGAACCAGAGGGTGCTGTGATGAACCAGAGGGTGGCAGTGGTGAACTAGTGGGGGCAGGGGTGAACCAGAGGGTGGCGGTAGTGAACCAGAGGGTGGCAGGGGTGAACCAGAGGTGCTGTGATGAAACAGAGGGTGGCAGTCGTAAACCAGAGGGTGGCAATGGTGAACCAGAGGATGACAGTGCTGTACCAGATGTTGGCAGGGTGAACCAGAGGATGCTGTGATGAACCAGAGGGTGGCAGGGGTGAACCAGAGGTGCTGTGATGAACCAGAGGGTGGCAGTTGTAAACCAGAGGGTGGCAGTGTTGAACCAGAGGGTGACCGTGCTGTACCAGAGGGTGGCAGGGTGAACCAGAGGGTGCTGTGATGAACCAGAGGGTGGCAGTGGTGAACCAGGTGGTGGCAGGGGTGAACCAGAGGGTGGCAGTGGTGAAAAAGAGGGTGGCAGGGGTGTACCAGAGGTGCTGTGATGAAGCAGAGGGTGGCAGTCATAAACCAGAGGGTGGCAGTGGTGAACCAGAGGGTGACAGTGCTGTACCAGAGGGTGGCAGGGTGAACCAGAGGGTGCTGTGATGAACCAGAGGGTGGCAGTGGTGAACCAGGGGGTGGTAGGGGTGATCCAGAGGGTGGCAGTGGTGAACCAGAGGGTGGTAGGGGTGAACCAGAGGTGCTGTGATGAACCAGAGGGTGGCAGGAAAACTGAAAGCACTTAGCAGGTGCAAAAAATCAAGCTAATTTGTAACCATTCCCTGTAGTGCTTCCTGAGAGGCCCCTCCAGAGTGCAGTTGCCTACTTGCAACTATTCTCTGACCCTGCTCTGACCCTCAAAGCAGGGTCAGAGAATAGTTACAAGTATGGCACAATGCTCCTGTAAAAAAAATAACTGCAACAGGAAGCACTTACAGCTAAGGAAGCAGGTGCCAGACTTGAAGCACAAATTCAGTGACACATTAACCAGCCCCAAATTAATTCATCTCAGTTGAGGCTGGGCAGGTGTGCTTTCCCCCCATAATCTACAGTGGTGAACAAGAGGGTGGTAGTGGTGAACCAGAGGGTGGCACTGGTGAACCAGACGGTGATGTGATTAACCAGAGGGTGGCAGTGATGAACCAGAGGGGGACAGTGATGATCCAGAGGGTGGCAGGGGTGAACCAGAGGTGCTTTGATGAACCAGAGGGTGGCAGTGGTGAACCAGTGGGTGGCAGGGGTGAACCAGAGGTGCTGTGATGAACCAGAGAGTGGCAGTCGTAAACTAGACGGTGGCAGTGGTGAACCAGAGGGAGACAGTGCTGTACCAGAGGTTGGCAGGATGAACCAGAGGGTGCTGTGATGAACCTGAGGGTGGCAGTGGTGAACCAGGGGGTGGCAGGGGTGAACCAGAGGGAGGCAGTGGTGAACCAGAGGGTGGCAGGGCTGAACCAGAGGTGCTGTGAGGAACCAGAGGGTGGCAGTCATAAACCAGAGGGTGGCAGTGATGAACCAGAGGGTGACAGTGCTGTACCAGAGGGTGGCAGGGTGAACCAGAGGGTGCTGTGATGAACCAGAGGGTGGCAGTGGTGAACTAGGGGGTGGCAGGGGTGAACCAGAGGGTGGCGGTAGAGAACCTGAGGGTGGCAGGGGTGAACCAGAGGTGCTGTGATGAAACAGAGGGTGGCAGTCGTAAACCAGAGGGTGGCAATGGTGAACCAGAGGGTGACAGTGCTGTACCAGAGGGTGGCAGGGTGAACCAGAGGATGCTGTGATGAACCAGAGGGTGGCAGGGGTGAACCAGAGGTGCTGTGATGAACCAGAGGGTGGCAGTTGTAAACCAGAGGGTGGCAGTGGTGAACCAGAGGGTGACCGTGCTGTGCCAGAGGGTGGCAGGGTGAACCAGAGGGTGCTGTGATGAACCAGAGGGTGCTAGCGGTGAACCAGGTGGTGGCAGTGGTGAAAAAGAGGGTGGCAGGGGTGAACCAGAGGTGCTGTGATGAAGCAGAGGGTGGCAGTCATAAACCAGAGTGTGGCAGTGGTGAACCAGAGGGTGACAGTGCTGTACCAGAGGGTGGCAAGGTGAACCAGAGGGTGCTGTGATGAACCAGAGGGTGGCAGTGGTGAACCAGGGGGTGGTAGGGGTGATCCAGAGGGTGGCAGTGGTGAACCAGAGGGTGGCAGGGGTGAACCAGAGGTGCTGTGATGAACCAGAGGGTGGCAGGAAAACTGAAAGCACTTAGCAGGTGCAAAAAAATCAAGCTAATTTGTAACCATTCCCTGTAGTGCTTCCTGAGAGGCCCCTCCAGAGTGCAGTTGCCTACTTGCAACTATTCTCTGACCCTGCTCTGACCCTCAAAGCAGGGTCAGAGAATAGTTACAAGTATGGCACAATGCTCCTGTAAAAAAAATAACTGCAACAGGAAGCACTTACAGCTAAGGAAGCAGGTGCCAGACTTGAAGCACAAATTCAGTGACACATTAACCAGCCCCAAATTAATTCATCTCAGTTGAGGCTGGGCAGGTGTGCATTCCCCCCATAATCTACAGTGGTGAACAAGAGGGTGGTAGTGGTGAACCAGAGGGTGGCACTGGTGAACCAGACGGTGATGTGATTAACCAGAGGGTGGCAGTGATGAACCAGAGGGGGACAGTGATGATCCAGAGGGTGGCAGGGGTGAACCAGAGGTGCTTTGATGAACCAGAGGGTGGCAGTGGTGAACCAGTGGGTGGCAGGGGTGAACCAGAGGTGCTGTGATGAACCAGAGAGTGGCAGTCGTAAACTAGAGGGTGGCAGTGGTGAACCAGAGGGAGACAGTGCTGTACCAGAGGGTGGCAGGATGAACCAGAGGGTGCTGTGATGAACCTGAGGGTGGCAGTGGTGAACCAGGGGGTGGCAGGGGTGAACCAGAGAGAGGCAGTGGTGAACCAGAGGGTGGCAGGGCTGAACCAGAGGTGCTGTGATGAACCAGAGGGTGGCAGTCATAAACCAGAGGGTGGCAGTGGTGAACCAGAGGGTGACAGTGCTGTACCAGAGGGTGGCAGGGTGAACCAGAGGGTGCTGTGATGAACCAGAGGGTGGCAGTGGTGAACTAGGGGGTGGCAGGGGTGAACCAGAGGGTGGCGGTAGTGAACCTGAGGGTGGCAGGGGTGAACCAGAGGTGCTGTGATGAAACAGAGGGTGGCAGTCGTAAACCAGAGGGTGACAATGGTGAACCAGAGGGTGACAGTGCTGTACCAGAGGGTGGCAGGGTGAACCAGAGGATGCTGTGATGAACCAGAGGGTGGCAGGGGTGAACCAGAGGTGCTGTGATGAACCAGAGGGTGGCAGTTGTAAACCAGAGGGTGGCAGTGTTGAACCAGAGGGTGACCGTGCTGTACCAGAGGGTGGCAGGGTGAACCAGAGGGTGCTGTGATGAACCAGAGGGTGGCAGTGGTGAACCAGGTGGTGGCAGGGGTGAACCAGAGGGTGGCAGTGGTGAAAAAGAGGGTGGCAGGGGTGTACCAGAGGTGCTGTGATGAAGCAGAGGGTGGCAGTCATAAACCAGAGGGTGGCAGTGGTGAACCAGAGGGTGACAGTGCTGTACCAGAGGGTGGAAGTGTGAACCAGAGGGTGCTGTGATGAACCAGAGGGTGGCAGTGGTGAACCAGGGGGTGGTAGGGGTGATCCAGAGGGTGGCAGTGGTGAACCAGAGGGTGGCAGGGGTGAACCAGAGGTGCTGTGATGGACCAGAGGGTGGCAGGAAAACTGAAAGCTCTTAGCAGGTGCACAAAATCAAGCTAATTTGTAACCATTCCCTGTAGTGCTTCCTGAGAGGCCCCTCCAGAGTGCAGTTGCCTACTTGCAACTATTCTCTGACCCTGCTCTGACCCTCAAAGCAGGGTCAGAGAATAGTTACAAGTATGGCACAATGCTCCTGTAAAAAAAATAACTGCAACAGGAAGCACTTACAGCTAAGGAAGCAGGTGCCAGACTTGAAGCACAAATTCAGTGACACATTAACCAGCCCCAAATTAATTCATCTCAGTTGAGGCTGGGCAGGTGTGCTTTCCCCCCATAATCTACAGTGGTGAACAAGAGGGTGGTAGTGGTGAACCAGAGGGTGGCACTGGTGAACCAGACGGTGATGTGATTAACCAGAGGGTGGCAGTGATGAACCAGAGGGGGACAGTGATGATCCAGAGGGTGGCAGGGGTGAACCAGAGGTGCTTTGATGAACCAGAGGGTGGCAGTGGTGAACCAGTGGGTGGCAGGGGTGAACCAGAGGTGCTGTGATGAACCAGAGAGTGGCAGTCGTAAACTAGAGGGTGGCAGTGGTGAACCAGAGGGAGACAGTGCTGTACCAGAGGTTGGCAGGATGAACCAGAGGGTGCTGTGATGAACCTGAGGGTGGCAGTGGTGAACCAGGGGGTGGCAGGGGTGAACCAGAGGGAGGCAGTGGTGAACCAGAGGGTGGCAGGGCTGAACCAGAGGTGCTGTGAGGAACCAGAGGGTGGCAGTCATAAACCAGAGGGTGGCAGTGATGAACCAGAGGGTGACAGTGCTGTACCAGAGGGTGGCAGGGTGAACCAGAGGGTGCTGTGATGAACCAGAGGGTGGCAGTGGTGAACTAGGGGGTGGCAGGGGTGAACCAGAGGGTGGCGGTAGTGAACTTGAGGGTGGCAGGGGTGAACCAGAGGTGCTGTGATGAAACAGAGGGTGGCAGTCGTAAACCAGAGGGTGGCAATGGTGAACCAGAGGGTGACAGTGCTGTACCAGAGGGTGGCAGGGTGAACCAGAGGATGCTGTGATGAACCAGAGGGTGGCAGGGGTGAACCAGAGGTGCTGTGATGAACCAGAGGGTGGCAGTTGTAAACCAGAGGGTGGCAGTGGTGAACCAGAGGGTGACCGTGCTGTGCCAGAGGGTGGCAGGGTGAACCAGAGGGTGCTGTGATGAACCAGAGGGTGCTAGCGGTGAACCAGGTGGTGGCAGGGGTGAACCAGAGGGTGGCAGTGGTGAAAAAGAGGGTGGCAGGGGTGAACCAGAGGTGCTGTGATGAAGCAGAGGGTGGCAGTCATAAACCAGAGTGTGGCAGTGGTGAACCAGAGGGTGACAGTGCTGTACCAGAGGGTGGCAAGGTGAACCAGAGGGTGCTGTGATGAACCAGAGGGTGGCAGTGGTGAACCAGGGGGTGGTAGGGGTGATCCAGAGGGTGGCAGTGGTGAACCAGAGGGTGGCAGGGGTGAACCAGAGGTGCTGTGATGAACCAGAGGGTGGCAGGAAAACTGAAAGCACTTAGCAGGTGCAAAAAAATCAAGCTAATTTGTAACCATTCCCTGTAGTGCTTCCTGAGAGGCCCCTCCAGAGTGCAGTTGCCTACTTGCAACTATTCTCTGACCCTGCTCTGACCCTCAAAGCAGGGTCAGAGAATAGTTACAAGTATGGCACAATGCTCCTGTAAAATAAATAACTGCAACAGGAAGCTCTTACAGCTAAGGAAGCAGGTGCCAGACTTGAAGCACAAATTCAGTGACACATTAACCAGCCCCAAATTAATTCATCTCAGTTGAGGCTGGGCAGGTGTGCTTTCCCCCCATAATCTACAGTGGTGAACAAGAGGGTGGTAGTGGTGAACCAGAGGGTGGCACTGGTGAACCAGAGGGTGATGTGATTAACCAGAGGGTGGCAGTGATGAACCAGAGGGGGACAGTGATGATCCAGAGGGTGGCAGGGGTGAACCAGAGGTGCTTTGATGAACCAGAGGGTGGCAGTGGTGAACCAGTGGGTGGCAGGGCTGAACCAGAGATGCTGTGATGAACCAGAGAGTGGCAGTCGTAAACTAGAGGGTGGCAGTGGTGAACCAGAGGGTGACAGTGCTGTACCAGAGGGTGGCAGGGTGAACCAGAGGGTGCTGTGAGGAACCTGAGGGTGGCAGTGGTGAACCAGGGGGTGGCAGGGGTGAACCAGAGGGAGGCAGTGGTGAACCAGAGGGTGGCAGGGGTGAACCAGAGGTGCTGTGATGAACCAGAGGGTGGCAGTCATAAACCAGAGGGTGGCAGTGGTGAACCAGAGGGTGACAGTGCTGTACCAGAGGGTGGCAGGGTGAACCAGAGGGTGCTGTGACGAACCAGATGGTGGCAGTGGTGAACTAGGGGGTGGCAGGGGTGAACCAGAGGGTGGCGGTAGTGAACCAGAGGGTGGCAGGGGTGAACCAGAGGTGCTGTGATGAAACAGAGGGTGGCAGTCGTAAACCAGAGGGTGGCAATGGTGAACCAGAGGGTGACAGTGCTGTACCAGAGGGTGGCAGGGTGAACCAGAGGATGCTGTGATGAACCAGAGGGTGGCAGGGGTGAACCAGAGGTGCTGTGATGAACCAGAGGGTGGCAGTTGTAAACCAGAGGGTGGCAGTGGTGAACCAGAGGGTGACCGTGCTGTACCAGAGGGTGGCAGGGTGAACCAGAGGGTGCTGTGATGAACCAGAGGGTGGCAGTGGTGAACCAGGTGGTGGCAGGGGTGAACCAGGTGGTGGCAGTGGTGAAAAAGAGGGTGGCAGGGGTGAACCAGAGGTGCTGTGATGAAGCAGAGGGTGGCAGTCATAAACCAGAGGGTGGCAGTGGAGAACCAGAGGGTGACAGTGCTGTACCAGAGGGTGGCAGGGTGAACCAGAGGGTGCTGTGATGAACCAGAGGGTGGCAGTGGTGAACCAGGGGGTGGTAGGGGTGAACCAGAGGGTGGCAGTGGTGAACCAGCGGGTGGCAGGGGTGAACCAGAGGTGCTGTGATGAACCAGAGGGTGGCAGGAAAACTGAAAGCACTTAGCAGGTGCAAAAGTTCAAGCTAATTTGTAACCATTCCCTGTAGTGCTTCCTGAGAGGCCCCTCCAGAGTGCAGTTGCCTACTTGCAACTATTCTCTGACCCTGCTCTGACCCTCAAAGCAGGGTCAGAGAATAGTTACAAGTATGGCACAATGCTTCTGTAAAAGAAATAACTGCAACAGGAAGCACTTACAGCTAAGGAAGCAGGTGCCAGACTTGAAGCACAAATTCAGTGACACATTAACCAGCCCCAAATTAATTCATATCAGTTGAGGCTGGGCAGGTGTGCTTTTCCCCCATAATCTACAGTGGTGAACAAGAGGGTGGTAGTGGTGAACCAGAGGGTGGCACGGGTGAACCAGAGGGTGATGTGATTAACCAGAGGGTGGCAGTGATGAACCAGAGGGGGACAGTGATGATCCAGAGGGTTGCAGGGGTAAACCAGAGGTGCTTTGATGAACCAGAGGGTGGCAGTGGTGAACCAGTGGGTGGCAGGGGTGAACCAGAGGTGCTGTGATGAACCAGAGAGTGGCAGTCGTAAACTAGAGGGTGGCAGTGGTGAACCAGAGGGTGACAGTGCTGTACCAGAGGGTGGCAGGGTGAACCAGAGGGTGCTGTGATGAACCTGAGGGTGGCAGTGGTGAACCAGAGGGTGACAGTGCTGTACCAGAGGGTGGCAGGGTGAACCAGAGGGTGCTGTGATGAACTAGAGGGTGGCAGTGGTGAACCAGGGGGTGGCAGGGGTGAAACAGAGGGTGGCAGTGGTGAAACAGAGGGTGGCAGGGGTGAACCAGAGGGTGCTGTCATGAACCAGAGGGTGGCAGTAATGAGTGATGAACCAGAGGGTGGCAGCAGGGGTGAACCGGAGGGTGCTGTGGTAAACCCGAGGGTGGCAGTGGTAAACCAGGGTGTGGCAGGGGTGAACCAGAGGGTGGCAGTGGTGAACCAGAGGGTGGCAGGGGTGAACCAGAGGTGCTGTGATGAACCAGAGGGTGGCTGTTGTAAACCAGAGGGTGGCAGTGGTGAACCAGAGGGTGACAGTGCTGTACCAGAGGGTGGCAGGGTGAACCACACGGTCGACCACAAGATCTTGGCCGTCCGTGTCGAACGACTAGGGGTCCAGGAAACAGCGCTGGACCTACTTGTATCGTTTCTGGCCAACAGAACTCAGGCGGTATCCCTCGGATCATACCAATCTTCTACGGTGTCCTTGCCGTGCGGGGTCCCCCAAGGCTCGTCCCTAAGTCCGACACTCTTTAACATCTATGTGTCGGACCTTGCTAGTGTCATCAAAGCATTTGGGATGAGCCTGACCTCTTATGCCGACGACACCCAATTGGTATTGGCCATCAAAGGGGATGGGGAAGAAGTGGCCAAGTTATTCACCAGAGGAATGGTGGCCATAGGTGACTGGATGGCCACCAATTGTCTCAAACTTAATTCAGATAAAACTGAAGTGGTCATTTTCGGTCACCTTTCTCCGGGCTGGTCACCAGCTTGGTGGCCAACATCGTTTGGAACTCCTCCTAGCCCAGCTCTTAAAGTTAGAAATCTGGGCATTACTTTTGATGCTGGTCTAAATTTTATGGCACACGCAAACAAGACGGCTGCAACTGCTCACATGAAACTCAGAATGATTAGGAAAATTCTACCCTACCTACCAAATACTACTGGGAGAACTCTGGTCAGCTCACTAGTCCTGTCCGCACTGGATTATTGTAATGGCCTATTCCTAAACGCACAATCCCGGGTGACTAACAAGATGCAGTCAATTCAAAATGCCACCGCCCGGATGCTGGCGGGACTTCCCGAGTTTGCATCGGTTTCAAACACCATTAGGGAACTTCACTGGCTTCCGATACGCAGTCGTATCAAATTTAAATCATTGTGCATTCTTTACAAGGCACTCAATAACTAAGGCCCCCATTTCCTTAAACATAATCTTCATTATTATATCCCAACCCGTTCCCTTCGCTCCTCTCATCACAATCACCTAGTAGTGCCTCGTACTAGAACAGTCACTTGGGACGACAGGCGCTTTTTGGTTGCAGCTCCCAAGCTCTGGAACACCTCTCCTCCACACATTAAGACCAGCCACTCCCTGTTTATATTTCGCAAACATCTCAAGACTTGGTTATTTGACCAATAGTTCCATTTTCTGTTAGGTCTTCTTATACACTGATCCACCCCTAAATCAACGCCGAGACGCCTCAGGGTATTCGCCGCGCTTAACAAATGTCAATAAATAAATAAATAAATAAATAAATAAAACCAGAGGGTGCTGTGATGAACCAGAGGGTGGCAGTGGTGAACCAGGTGGTGGCAGGGGTGAACCAGAGGTGCTGTGATGAAGCAGAGGGTGGCAGTCATAAACCAGAGGGTGGCAGTGGTGAACCACAGGGTGACAGTGCTGTACCAGAGGGTGGCAGGGTGAACCAGAGGGTGCTGTGATGAACCAGCAGGTGGCAGTGGTGAACCAGGGGGTGGTAGGGGTGAACCAGAGGGTGGCAGTGGTGAACCAGAGGGTGGCAGGGGTGAACCAGAGGTGCTGTGATGAACCAGAGGGTGGCAGGAAAACTGAAAGCACTTAGCAGGTGCAAAAGTTCAAGCTATTTTGTAACCATTCCCTGTAGTGCTTCCTGAGAGGCCCCTCCAGAGTGCAGTTGCCTACTTGCAACTATTCTCTGACCCTGCTCTGACCCTCAAAGCAGGGTCAGAGAATAGTTACAAGTATGGCACAATGCTCCTGTAAAAAAAATAACTGCAACAGGAAGCACTTACAGCTAAGGAAGCAGGTGCCAGACTTGAAGCACAAATTCAGTGACACATTAACCAGCCCCAAATTAATTCATCTCAGTTGAGGCTGGGCAGGTGTGCTTTCCCCCCATAATCTACAGTGGTGAACACGAGGGTGGTAGTGGTGAACTAGAGGGTGGCACTGGTGAACCAGAGGGTGATGTGATTACCCAAAGGGTGGCAGTGATGAACCAGAGGGGGACAGTGATGATCCAGAGGGTGGCATGGGTGAACCAGAGGTGCTTTGATGAACCAGAGGGTGGCAGTGGTGAACCAGTGGGTGGCAGGGGTGAACCAGAGGTGCTGTGATGAACCAGAGAGTGGCAGTCGTAAACTAGAGGGTGGCACTGGTGAACCAGAGGGTGACAGTGCTGTACCAGAGGGTGGCAGGGTGAACCAGAGGGTGCTGTGATGAACCTGAGGGTGGCAGTGGTGAACCAGGGGGTGGCAGGGGTGAGCCAGAGGGAGGCAATGGTGAACCAGAGGGTGGCAGGGGTAAACCAGAGGTGCTGTGATGAACCAGAGGGTGGCAGTCGTAAACCAGAGGGTGGCAGTGGTGAACCAGAGGGTGACAGTGCTGTACCAGAGGGTGGCAGGGTGAACCAGAGGGTGCTGTGATGAACCAGAGGGTGGCAGTGGTGAACTAGTGGGGGCAGGGGTGAACCAGAGGGTGGCGGTAGTGAACCAGAGGGTGGCAGGGGTGAACCAGAGGTGCTGTGATGAAACAGAGGGTGGCAGTCGTAAACCAGAGGGTGGCAATGGTGAACCAGAGGATGACAGTGCTGTACCAGATGTTGGCAGGGTGAACCAGAGGATGCTGTGATGAACCAGAGGGTGGCAGGGGTGAACCAGAGGTGCTGTGATGAACCAGAGGGTGGCAGTTGTAAACCAGAGGGTGGCAGTGTTGAACCAGAGGGTGACCGTGCTGTACCAGAGGGTGGCAGGGTGAACCAGAGGGTGCTGTGATGAACCAGAGGGTGGCAGTGGTGAACCAGGTGGTGGCAGGGGTGAACCAGAGGGTGGCAGTGGTGAAAAAGAGGGTGGCAGGGGTGAACCAGAGGTGCTGTGATGAAGCAGAGGGTGGCAGTCATAAACCAGAGGGTGGCAGTGGTGAACCAGAGGGTGACAGTGCTGTACCAGAGGGTGGCAGGGTGAACCAGAGGGTGCTGTGATGAACCAGAGGGTGGCAGTGGTGAACCAGGGGGTGGTAGGGGTGATCCAGAGGGTGGCAGTGGTGAACCAGAGGGTGGCAGGGGTGAACCAGAGGTGCTGTGATGAACCAGAGGGTGGCAGGAAAACTGAAAGCACTTAGCAGGTGCAAAAAATCAAGCTAATTTGTAACCATTCCCTGTAGTGCTTCCTGAGAGGCCCCTCCAGAGTGCAGTTGCCTACTTGCAACTATTCTCTGACCCTGCTCTGACCCTCAAAGCAGGGTCAGAGAATAGTTACAAGTATGGCACAATGCTCCTGTAAAAAAAATAACTGCAACAGGAAGCACTTACAGCTAAGGAAGCAGGTGCCAGACTTGAAGCACAAATTCAGTGACACATTAACCAGCCCCAAATTAATTCATCTCAGTTGAGGCTGGGCAGGTGTGCTTTCCCCCCATAATCTACAGTGGTGAACAAGAGGGTGGTAGTGGTGAACCAGAGGGTGGCACTGGTGAACCAGACGGTGATGTGATTAACCAGAGGGTGGCAGTGATGAACCAGAGGGGGACAGTGATGATCCAGAGGGTGGCAGGGGTGAACCAGAGGTGCTTTGATGAACCAGAGGGTGGCAGTGGTGAACCAGTGGGTGGCAGGGGTGAACCAGAGGTGCTGTGATGAACCAGAGAGTGGCAGTCGTAAACTAGAGGGTGGCAGTGGTGAACCAGAGGGAGACAGTGCTGTACCAGAGGGTGGCAGGATGAACCAGAGGGTGCTGTGATGAACCTGAGGGTGGCAGTGGTGAACCAGGGGGTGGCAGGGGTGAACCAGAGGGAGGCAGTGGTAAACCAGAGGGTGGCAGGGCTGAATCAGAGGTGCTGTGAGGAACCAGAGGGTGGCAGTCATAAACCAGAGGGTGGCAGTGCTGTACCAGAGGGTGGCAGGGTGAACCAGAGGGTGCTGTGATGAACCAGAGGGTGGCAGTGGTGAACTAGGGGTGGCAGGGGTGAACCAGAGGGTGGCGGTAGTGAACCTGAGGGTGGCAGGGGTGAACCAGAGGTGCTGTGATGAAACAGAGGGTGGCAGTCGTAAACCAGAGGGTGGCAATGGTGAACCAGAGGGTGACAGTGCTGTACCAGAGGGTGGCAGGGTGAACCAGAGGATGCTGTGATGAACCAGAGGGTGGCAGGGGTGAACCAGAGGTGCTGTGATGAACCAGAGGGTGGCAGTTGTAAACCAGAGGGTGGCAGTGGTGAACCAGAGGGTGACCGTGCTGTGCCAGAGGGTGGCAGGGTGAACCAGAGGGTGCTGTGATGAACCAGAGGGTGCTAGCGGTGAACCAGGTGGTGGCAGGGGTGAACCAGAGGGTGGCAGTGGTGAAAAAGAGGGTGGCAGGGGTGAACCAGAGGTGCTGTGATGAAGCAGAGGGTGGCAGTCATAAACCAGAGTGTGGCAGTGGTGAACCAGAGGGTGACAGTGCTGTACCAGAGGGTGGCAAGGTGAACCAGAGGGTGCTGTGATGAACCAGAGGGTGGCAGTGGTGAACCAGAGGGTGGCAGTGGTGAACCAGGGGGTGGTAGGGGTGATCCAGAGGGTGGCAGTGGTGAACCAGAGGGTGGCAGGGGTGAACCAGAGGTGCTGTGATGAACCAGAGGGTGGCAGGAAAACTGAAAGCACTTAGCAGGTGCAAAAAATCAAGCTAATTTGTAACCATTCCCTGTAGTGCTTCCTGAGAGGCCCCTCCAGAGTGCAGTTGCCTACTTGCAACTATTCTCTGACCCTGCTCTGACCCTCAAAGCAGGGTCAGAGAATAGTTACAAGTATGGCACAATGCTCCTGTAAAAAAAATAACTGCAACAGGAAGCATTTACAGCTAAGGAAGCAGGTGCCAGACTTGAAGCACAAATTCAGTGACACATTAACCAGCCCCAAATTAATTCATCTCAGTTGAGGCTGGGCAGGTGTGCTTTCCCCCCATAATCTACAGTGGTGAACAAGAGGGTGGTAGTGGTGAACCAGAGGGTGGCACTGGTGAACCAGACGGTTATGTGATTAACCAGAGGGTGGCAGTGATGAACCAGAGGGGGACAGTGATGATCCAGAGGGTGGCAGGGGTGAACCAGAGGTGCTTTGATGAACCAGAGGGTGGCAGTGGTGAACCAGTGGGTGGCAGGGGTGAACCAGAGGTGCTGTGATGAACCAGAGAGTGGCAGTCGTAAACTAGAGGGTGGCAGTGGTGAACCAGAGGGAGACAGTGCTGTACCAGAGGGTGGCAGGATGAACCAGAGGGTGCTGTGATGAACCTGAGGGTGGCAGTGGTGAACCAGGGGGTGGCAGGGGTGAACCAGAGGGAGGCAGTGGTGAACCAGAGGGTGGCAGGGCTGAACCAGAGGTGCTGTGATGAACCAGAGGGTGGCAGTCATAAACCAGAGGGTGGCAGTGGTGAACCAGAGGGTGACAGTGCTGTACCAGAGGGTGGCAGGGTGAACCAGAGGGTGCTGTGATGAACCAGAGGGTGGCAGTGGTGAACTAGGGGGTGGCAGGGGTGAACCAGAGGGTGGCGGTAGTGAACCTGAGGGTGGCAGGGGTGAACCAGAGGTGCTGTGATGAAACAGAGGGTGGCAGTCGTAAACCAGAGGGTGACAATGGTGAACCAGAGGGTGACAGTGCTGTACCAGAGGGTGGCAGGGTGAACCAGAGGATGCTGTGATGAACCAGAGGGTGGCAGGGGTGAACCAGAGGTGCTGTGATGAACCAGAGGGTGGCAGTTGTAAACCAGAGGGTGGCAGTGGTGAACCAGAGGGTGACCGTGCTGTGCCAGAGGGTGGCAGGGTGAACCAGAGGGTGCTGTGATGAACCAGAGGGTGCTAGCGGTGAACCAGGTGGTGGCAGGGGTGAACCAGAGGGTGGCAGTGGTGAAAAAGAGGGTGGCAGGGGTGAACCAGAGGTGCTGTGATGAAGCAGAGGGTGGCAGTCATAAACCAGAGGGTGGCAGTGGTGAACCAGAGGGTGACAGTGCTGTACCAGAGGGTGGCAAGGTGAACCAGAGGGTGCAGTGATGAACCAGAGGGTGGCAGTGGTGAACCAGGGGGTGGCAGTGGTGAACCAGAGGGTGGCAGTGGTGAACCAGAGGGTGGCAGGGGTGAACAGAGGGTGGCAGGAAAGCTGAAAGCACTTAGCAGGTGCAAAAGTTCAAGCTAATTTGTAACCATTCCCTGTAGTACTTCCTGAGAGGACCCTCCAGACTAGTGCAGTTGCCTACTTGCAACTATTCTCTGACCCTGCTCTGACCCTCAAAGCAGGGTCAGAGAATAGTTACAAGTATGGCACAATGCTCCTGTAAAAAAAATAACTGCAACAGGAAGCACTTACAGCTAAGGAAGCAGGTGCCAGACTTGAAGCACAAATTCAGTGACACATTAACCAGCCCCAAATTAATTCATCTCAGTTGAGGCTGGGCAGGTGTGCTTTCCCCCCATAATCTACAGTGGTGAACAAGAGGGTGGTAGTGGTGAACCAGAGGGTGGCACTGGTGAACCTGAGGGTGATGTGATTAACCAGAGGGTGGCAGTGATGAACCAGAGGGGGACAGTAATGATCCAGAGGGTGGCAGGGGTGAACCAGAGGTGCTTTGATGAACCAGAGGGTGGCAGTGGTGAACCAGTTGGTGGCAGGGGTGAACCAGAGGTGCTGTGATGAACCAGAGAGCGGCAGTCGTAAACTAGAGGGTGGCAGTGGTGAACCAGAGGGTGACAGTGCTGTACCAGAGGGTGGCAGGGTGAACCAGAGGGTGCTGTGATGAACCTGAGGGTGGCAGTGGTGAACCAGGGGGTGGCAGGGGTGAACCAGAGGGAGGCAGTGGTAAACCAGAGGGTGGCAGGGGTGAACCAGAGGTGCTGTGATGAACCAGAGGGTGGCAGTCGTAAACCAGAGGGTGGCAGTGGTGAACCAGAGGGTGACAGTGCTGTACCAGAGGGTGGCAGGGTGAACCAGAGGGTGCTGTGATGAACCAGAGGGTGGCAGTGGTGAACCAGGGGTGGCAGGGGTGAACCAGAGGGTGGCGGTAGTGAACCAGAGGGTGGCAGGGGTGAACCAGAGGTGCTGTGATGAAACAGAGGGTGGCAGTCGTAAACCAGAGGGTGGCAATGGTGAACCAGAGGGTGACAGTGCTGGACCAGAGGGTGGCAGGGTGAACCAGTGGGTGCTGTGATGAACCAGAAGGTGGCAGTGGTGAACCAGGGGGTGGTAGGGGTGAACCAGAGGGTGACAGTGGTGAACCAGAGGGTGGCAGGGGTGAACCAGAGGTGCTGTGATTAACCAGAGGGTGGCAGGAAAACTGAAAGCACTTAGCAGGTGCAAAAGTTCAAGCTAATTTGTAACCATTCCCTGTAGTGCTTCCTGAGAGGCCCCTCCAGAGTGCAGTTGCCTACTTGCAACTATTCTCTGACCCTGCTCTGACCCTCAAAGCAGGGTCAGAGAATAGTTACAAGTATGGCACAATGCTCCTGTAAAATAAATAACTGCAACAGGAAGCACTTACAGCTAAGGAAGCAGGTGCCAGACTTGAAGCACAAATTCAGTGACACATTAACCAGCCCCAAATTAATTCATCTCAGTTGAGGCTGGGCAGGTGTGCTTTCCCCCCATAATCTACAGTGGTGAACAAGAGGGTGGTAGTGGTGAACCAGAGGGTGGCACTGGTGAACCAGAGGGTGATGTGATTAACCAGAGGGTGGCAGTGATGAACCAGAGGGGGACAGTGATGATCCAGAGGGTGGCAGGGGTGAACCAGGGGTGGCAGGGGTGAACCAGAGGGTGGCGGTAGTCAACCAGAGGGTGGCAGGGGTGAACCAGAGGTGCTGTGATGAACCAGAGAGTGGCAGTCGTAAACTAGAGGGTGGCAGTGGTGAACCAGAGGGTGACAGTGCTGTACCAGAGGGTGGCAGGGTGAACCAGAGGGTGCTGTGAGGAACCTGAGGGTGGCAGTGGTGAACCAGGAGGTGGCAGGGGTGAACCAGAGGGAGGCAGTGGTGAACCAGAGGGTGGCAGGGGTGAACCAGAGGTGCTGTGATGAACCAGAGGGTGGCAGTCGTAAACCAGAGGGTGGCAGTGGTGAACCAGAGGGTGACAGTGCTGTACCAGAGGGTGGCAGGGTGAACCAGAGGGTGCTGTGACGAACCAGATGGTGGCGGTGGTGAACTAGGGGGTGGCAGGGGTGAACCAGAGGGTGGCGGTAGTGAACCAGAGGGTGGCAGGGGTGAACCAGAGGTGCTGTGATGAAACAGAGGGTGGCAGTCGTAAACCAGAGGGTGGCAATGGTGAACCAGAGGGTGACAGTGTTGTACCAGAGGGTGGCAGGGTGAACCAGAGGATGCTGTGATGAACCAGAGGGTGGCAGGGGTGAACCAGAGGTGCTGTGATGAACCAGAGGGTGGCAGTTGTAAACCAGAGGGTGGCAGTGGTGAACCAGAGGGTGACCGTGCTGTACCAGAGGGTGGCAGGGTGAACCAGAGGGTGCTGTGATGAACCAGAGGGTGGCAGTGGTGAACCAGTTGGTGGCAGGGGTGAACCAGAGGGTGGCAGTGGTGAAAAAGAGGGTGGCAGGGGTGAACCAGAGGTGCTGTGATGAAGCAGAGGGTGGCAGTCATAAACCAGAGGGTGGCAGTGGAGAACCAGAGGGTGACAGTGCTGTACCAGAGGGTGGCAGGGTGAACCAGAGGGTGCTGTGATGAACCAGAGGGTGGCAGTGGTGAACCAGGGGGTGGTAGGGGTGAACCAGAGGGTGGCAGTGGTGAACCAGAGGGTGGCAGGGGTGAACCAGAGGTGCTGTGATGAACCAGAGGGTGGCAGGAAAACTGAAAGCACTTAGCAGGTGCAAAAGTTCAAGCTAATTTGTAACCATTCCCTGTAGTGCTTCCTGAGAGGCCCCTCCAGAGTGCAGTTGCCTACTTGCAACTATTCTCTGACCCTGCTCTGACCCTCAAAGCAGGGTCAGAGAATAGTTACAAGTATGGCACAATGCTTCTGTAAAAGAAATAACTGCAACAGGAAGCACTTACAGCTAAGGAAGCAGGTGCCAGACTTGAAGCACAAATTCAGTGACACATTAACCAGCCCCAAATTAATTCATCTCAGTTGAGGCTGGGCAGGTGTGCTTTTCCCCCATAATCTACAGTGGTGAACAAGAGGGTGGTAGTGGTGAACCAGAGGGTGGCACGGGTGAACCAGAGGGTGATGTGATTAACCAGAGGGTGGCAGTGATGAACCAGAGGGGGACAGTGATGATCCAGAGGGTGGCAGGGGTAAACCAGAGGTGCTTTGATGAACCAGAGGGTGGCAGTGGTGAACCAGTGGGTGGCAGGGGTGAACCAGGGGTGCTGTGATGAACCAGAGAGTGGCAGTCGTAAACTAGAGGGTGGCAGTGGTGAACCAGAGGGTGGCAGTGGTGTACCAGAGGGTGGCAGGGGTGAACCGGAGGTGCTGTGATGAACCAGAAGGTGGCAGTCGTAAACCAGAGGGTGGCAGTTGTGAACCAGAGGGTGACAGTGCTGTACCAGATGGTGTCAGGGTGAACCAGAGGGTGCTGTGATGAACCAGAGGGTGGCAGTGGTGAACCAGGGGGTGGGAGGGGTGAAACAGAGGGTGGCAGTGGTGAAACGGAGGGTGGCAGGGGTGAACCAGAGGGTGCTGTGATGAACCAGCGGGTGGCAGTGATGAGTGCAGAACCAGAGGATGGCAGAAGGGGTGAACCAGAGGGTGCTGTGATGAACCAGAGGGTGGCAGTGGTGAACCAGGGGGTGGCAGGGGTGAACCAGAGGGTGGCAGTGGTGAACCAGAGGGTGGCAGGGTTGAACCAGAGGTGCTGTGATGAACCAGAGGGTGGCAGTCGTAAACCAGAGGGTGGCAGTTGTGAACCAGAGGGTGACAGTGCTGTACCAGATGGTGTCAGGGTGAACCAGAGGGTGCTGTGATGAACCAGAGGGTGGCAGTGGTGAACCAGGGGGTGGGAGGGGTGAAACAGAGGGGGACAGTGCTGTACCAGAGGGTGGCAGGGTGAACCAGAGGGTGCTGTTATGAACCAGAGGGTGGCAGTGGTGAACCTGGGGGTGGTAGGGGTGAACCAGAGTGTGGCAGTGGTGAACCAGAGGGTGGCAGGGGTGAACCAGAGGTGCTGTGATGAACCAGAGGGTGGCAGTCGTAAACCAGAGGGTGGCAGTTGTGAACCAGAGGGTGACAGTGCTGTACCAGATGGTGTCAGGGTGAACCAGAGGGTGCTGTGATGAACCAGAGGGTGGCAGTGGTGAACCAGGGGGTGGGAGGGGTGAAACAGAGGGTGGCAGTGGTGAAACGGAGGGTGGCAGGGGTGAACCAGAGGGTGCTGTGATGAACCAGCGGGTGGCAGTGATGAGTGCAGAACCAGAGGGTGGCAGAAGGGGTGAACCAGAGGGTGCTGTGATGTACCAGAGGGTGGCAGTGGTGAACCAGGGGGTGGCAGGGGTGAACCAGAGGGTGGCAGTGGTGAACCAGAGGGTGGCAGGGGTGAACCAGAGGTGCTGTGATGAACCAGAGGGTGGCAGTCATAAACCAGAGGGTGGCATTGGTGAACCAGAGGGTGGCAGTGGTGAACCAGAGGGTGACAGTGCTGTACCAGAGGGTGACAGTGGTGAACCAGAGGGTGCTGTGATGAACCAGAAGGTGGCAGCAGGGGTGAACCAGAGGGCGCTGTGATGAACCAGAGGGTGGCAGTGGTGAGTGCTGTACCAGAGGGTGGCAGGGTGAACCAGAGAGTGCTGTGATGAACCAGAGGGTGGCAGTGGTGAACCAGGGGGTGGCAGGGGTGAACCAGAGGGTGGCAGTGGTGAACCAGAGGGTGGCAGGGGTGAACCAGAGGTGCTGTGATGAACCAGAGGGTGGCAGTCGTAAACCAGAGGGTGGCAGTGGTGAACCAGAGGGTGACAGTGCTGTACCAGAGGGTGGCAGGGTGAACCAGAGGGTGCTGTGATGAACCAGAGGGTGGCAGTGGTGAACCAGGGGTGGCAGGGGTGAACCAGAGGGGGACAGTGATGATCCAGAGGGTGGCAGGGGTGAACCAGAGGTGCTTTGATGAACCAGTGGGTGGCAGTGGTGAACCAGTGGGTGGCAGGGGTGAACCAGAGGGGCTGTGATGAACCAGAGAGTGGCAGTCGTAAACTAGAGGGTGGCAGTGGTGAACCAGAGGGTGACAGTGCTGTACCAGAGGGTGGCAGGGTGAACCAGAGGGTGCTGTGATGAACCTGAGGGTGGCAGTGGTGAACCAGGGGGTGGCAGGGGTGAACAAGAGGGAGGCAGTGGTGAACCAGAGGGTGGCAGGGGTGAACCAGAGGTGCTGTGATGAACCAGAGGGTGGCAGTCGTAAACCAGAGGGTGGCAGTGATGAACCAGAGGGTGACAGTGCTGTACCAGAGGGTGGCAGGGTGAACCAGAGGGTGCTGTGATGAACCAGAGGGTGGCAGTGGTGAACTAGGGGGTGGCAGGGGTGAACCAGAGGGTGGCGGTAGTGAACCAGAGGGTGGCAGGGGTGAACCAGAAGTGCTGTGATGAAACAGAGGGTAGCAGTCGTAAACCAGAGGGTGGCAATGGTGAACCAGAGGGTGACAGTGCTGGACCAGAGGGTGGCAGGGTGAACCAGAGGATGCTGTGATGAACCAGAGGGTGGCAGTGGTGAACCAGGGGGTGGCAGGGGTGAACCAGAGGGTGGCAGTGGTGAACCAGAGGGTGGCAGTTGTGAACCAGAGGGTGACAGTGCTGTACCAGAGGATGGCAGGGTGAACCAGAGGGTGCTGTGATGAACCAGAGGGTGGCAGTGGTGAACCAGGGGGTGGCAGGGGTGAAACAGAGGGTGGCAGTGGTGAAACAGAGGGTGGCAGGGGTGAACCAGAGGGTGCTGTCATGAACCAGAGGGTGGCAGTGATGAGTGCTGAACCAGAGGGTGGCAGGGGTGAACCAGAGGTGCTGTGATGAACCAGAGGGTGGCAGTCGTAAACCAGGGGGTGGCAGGGGTGAACCAGAGGGTGACAGTGCTGTACCAGAGGGTGGCAGGGTGAACCAGAGGGTGCTGTGATGAACCAGAGGGTGGCAGTGGTGAACCAGGTGGTGGCAGGGGTGAACCAGAGGGTGGCAGTGGTGAACCAGAGGGTGGCAGGGGTGAACCAGAGGTGCTGTGATGAAGCAGAGGGTGGCAGTCATAAACCAGAGGGTGGCAGTGGTGAACCAGAGGGTGACAGTGCTGTACCAGAGGGTGGCAGGGTGAACCAGAGGGTGCTGTGATGAACCAGAGGGTGGCAGTGGTGAACCAGGGGGTGGTAGGGGTGAACCAGAGGGTGGCAGTGGTGAACCAGAGGGTGGCAGGGGTGAACCGGAGGTGCTGTGATGAACCAGAGGGTGGCAGTGGTGAACCAGGGGGTGGGAGGGGTGAAACAGAGGGTGGCAGTGGTGAAACGGAGGGTGGCAGGGGTGAACCAGAGGGTGCTGTGATGAACCAGCGGGTGGCAGTGATGAGTGCAGAACAAGAGGGTGGCAGCAGGGGTGAACCAGAGGGTGCTGTGATGAACCAGAGGGTGGCAGTGGTGAACCAGGGGGTGGCAGGGGTGAACCAGAGGGTGGCAGTGGTGAACCAGAGGGTGGCAGGGGTGAACCAGAGGTGCTGTGATGAACCAGAGGGTGGCAGTCATAAACCAGAGGGTGGCAGTGGTGAACCAGAGGGTGACAGTGCTGTATCAGAGGTGGCAGGGTGAACCAGAGGGTGCTGTGATGAACCAGAGGGTGGCAGTGGTGAACCAGGGGTGGCAGGGGTGAACCAGAGGGTGGCAGTGGTGAACCAGAGGGTGACAGGGGTGAACCAGAGGTGCTGTGATGAACCAGAGGGTGGCCGTCGTAAACCAGAGGGTGGCAGTGGTGAACCAGAGGGTGACAGTGCTGTACCAGAGGGTGGCAGGGTGAACCAGAGGGTGCTGTGATGAACCAGAGGGTGGCAGTGGTGCACCAGGGGGTGGCTGGGGTGAACCAGAGGGTAGCAGTGGTGAACCAGAGGGTGACAGTGGTGAACCAGTGGGTGCTGTGATGAACCCGAGTGTGGCAGTGGTGAGTGCTGAACCAGAGGGTGGCAGCAGGGGTGAACCAGAGGGCGCTGTGATGATCCAGAGGGTGGCAGTGGTGAGTGCTGTTCCAGAGGGTGGCAGCAGGGGTTAACCAGAGGGTGCTGTGTTGAACCAGAGGGTGGCAGTGGTGAACCAGGGGGTGGCAAGGGTGAACCAGAGGGTGGCAGTGCTGTTCCAGAGGGTGGCAGCAGGGGTGAACCAGAGGGTGCTGTGTTGAACCAGAGGGTGGCAGTGGTGAACCAGGGGGTGGCAGTGGTGTACCAGAGGGTGACAGTGCTGTACCAGAGGGTGGCAGGGTGAACCAGAGGGTGCTGTGATGAACCAGAGGGTGGCAGTGGTGAACCAGGGGTGGCAGGGGTGAACCAGAGGGTGGCAGTGGTGAACCAGAGTGTGACAGTGGTGAACCAGAGGGTTCTGTGATTAAACAGAGGGTGGCAGTGGTGAGTGCTGAACCTGATGGTGGCAGGGGTGAACCAGAGGGTGGCAGTGGTGAACCAGAGGGTGCTGTGATGAACCAGAGGGTGGCAGTGGTGAACCAGGGGGTGGCAGGGGTGAACCAGAGGGTGGCAGTGGTGAACCAGAGGGTGGCAGGGGTGAACCAGAGGTGCTGTGATGAGCCATAGGGTGGCAGTCATAAACCAGAGGGTGGCAGTGGTGAACCAGAAGGTGACAGTGCTGTACCAGAGGGTGGCAGGGTGAACCAGAGGGCGCTGTGATGAACCAGAGGGTGGCAGTGGTGAGTGCTGAACCTGAGGGTGGCAGGGGTGAACCACAGGGTGGCAGTGGTGAACCAGAGGGTGGCAGTGATGAACCAGAGGGTGGCACTGGTGAACCAGAGGGTGCTGTGATGAACCAGAGGGTGGCAGTAATGAACCAGAGGGTGGCAATGATGATCCTGAGGGTGGCAGTGGCGAACCAGAGGGTGGCAGTAATGAACCAGAGGGTGGCAGTGATGAACCAGAGGGTGGAAGTGGTGAACCAGAGGGTGCTGTGCCCATACACGACCGCATGGGTAACTTCACCATGCAAGCAGCTCGCGAACACGCAAAAAGCCCTGCGAACACGCAAAAAGCACCGCGAACACGCAAAAAAACTAAAATTCGCAATTTCGCACGAATTCTCGAATTATGCGGATTGCGAATTCGTATTTGCACGATTTCGCGGACCGTGATTTTGCTGATTTTGCCCATACTTACTGGTATGGCCCTCTAAACTTTACCCCTCTTTGCCTGGAGGGTCACCCACTTCACAGAATAGTACCTTGCACCATCGCGTGGGCTGCCTACCTCTCACCACACACTCTGGCATTACTGCAGGGACCAGTAAGGGTGCCCTCAGGGGTATCAACATGTCTCCACCAGCAGCCCTAATCAGTAAGAGCTCTGCTGGCTTCGCAACTACTTCTCCTCCCAACCATCTGCACATGCATTAAGATGCCATACTGAAGGAAAAGAAAACAACCTTACAAAGGACACTCATAAGCTTATCACTTTGGCGGGGATCCCATGTCACCTTCATGGCCAATGAATCAATGTACATAAGGTTACAATCCGTATCTGATTTTCAATGAGATTCATAGATTCGGGTTCTTTGTTCCTGACTGTGGCCCCTGATTTTGGACATTTGTGTCAGGTTTTTGCACTATTCATCATCTGAGACAGTCACTGTCTTTGATGTCAGCAGGGGGAACTGGGTCCGTGTTAAGCTGCACAGTTCAGGTTTGCGCATTGGTGCAACCTTAAACAGGTGCGTCACACTTAAACAATGAAAGTTCACCCCTAATACAACTGGTGGACTGCCCCCAGGGCTGCCACAAACTCGCACAGCCCTGCAGCGCATTAGTAAAAAATGGATTGAAGCAGCCCGTCTGCCTCACATAGTGCAGGCGGCAGCCCACCTGCACTTTTAAGGGACAACTTATACCCCTACAGGTAGATTCAGTGAGTGACTCCACCCACCTGCAGGTGAATGTCAGGGATGGTCCATGGGACGCTATTTTTCTCCTCCAGTGGGGCACATTCAGTGGTACATTCACTGTGCACCACCTCTTTGTGGCCCACAGCCAGTGTGCCTCAAGACATCTTGTTGCCTCTGTGTCCACGGACATAATAGTGCCTGGGCAGAGGCAAAGTGTTTACCTCATTTGCTTAGGGCCACACCACTTGCAAATGAGGAAACAGCCCTTGGTTGGGGGGTGCCGTATTATAGCAAACATATAAAGCAGAATGTACACCAATGGTCTGGAAATAAAGCATCAAAGAAAGCACGCACAATAATTAAGATTAAGCAGAGTTACCATTGAATATTATGGCAAACATAGCATTAGTGTCATCATTCAGCGCTTTTGTGCGATCACTCGTAGCATCAGTGCCAACATGTTAGAATTGTGATAGTTCAGATAAACTTCAATTCATGTGGTGCACTGTCAGAATTGAGAAACATATGAGGAAGGCATGCGAACATAGCGTCTGCTAAGAGCTTGGCTTAGGTAGTATGGGGTATCGTAGTGCAGGTAAATTAGCATTGATTTTCTTTTTAGAAATGTTTTTAACATACATTTTAAAAATGTTCATAGAAGGAGCTTTACTGATGGACAGAGTTAGTGAGATTCATAGTTTGGGGGCTACACCAGCAAAGGATAGATTGAGGGCCTATGGATTTTCTGGAGTCTCAAAAGAGCTCGTAGTCATGGTGTCTCTCTCGTACCTCCAGAAATCATGAGCTTCCTTGCTTGGTAAGCGGGAGTGTATAAGTGCACTGCTTCATAAGTGATACATGCAAAACAATTGTTGGGGATTCTAGAGAAAGCCTTTAGGTTATTGATGTCAGTAGCTGAACGCAAAGGTCAAACCTTCTACCCTAATTGAAGCTGCCAGAAGGTAGGGCGAGTCCTTTATGGAACCACTGTGTGCTCAACATCCAGAAATATCAAATGGAAGCAACAGGTGTCTCCTTGAAGTGTTACTAATTGAAGAAAAAATCCATGTGGCATAAGGAATCTCAGGTAGACAGTTCATCCAAAATGAGACTTGTTTGAGGAACATGCCACTTTCAAAACCCAGGCCAGAGTAAATGATGACTGGATCCAACAGAAGCAGGATTCCAGGAGATGAAACAATGATTACTGGCAATTTAGAAGATTCCAGAAGATGAAGCAGGAAAACAAAGAAAACCATGAGCAAGTATTCAGGGGGAAATTCATTCCCACATTTACTGGAGTTTTTTGTGACACCTGATTGTAAGAGTTTCAGCTCTTTTTATGGGGTGAAAAAGGAGGTAGGCGACATTGGAAGCAGGAAGTGACATACAGGACGTAGTGCCTCCATAATAGGTTGTAAATTGACTGCATTACAGACTCTGGAAGTGACTTGAATGGCTTGGTAGGAATCAAAAGTGTCACTTCTTGTTTCCCCATGAAGAGTTTGAAAAGGAGCCATTTTCTGAAAAGAAGAATTTTATAGACATGCTTGAAACTGGATTAGAGGTAAAATAGCTCATATGATGTTTATCGCACTAAGTGATGGAAGAAAGCAGATTGAGTGTCAAGAATGGCTTCCAGAGAGAGCATCCTGTGTGTGCTGGGACAAAGAGGAAATACTGCCTCCTGAACCATACAATGGCAAGGACGCTGTTGCAATTCACAGCCCAGAGTGAGTGCCACATTAACTGTGCAGCATTATAAATTATGTCAGGTAAAATGTGTTCTCTGTGGTCTGTTCTCACCACCAACTATTTAGCCGTGTTTAGTACTGTTTTGATAGGTGCCAACTTTGACTTGAGCAGACTGATTAGAAATACATTCCCATAATCTATCCTGTTGTGTCCAAGGTGGGGGCAACTTGTTTAAGATCATTCTTTGGGATGAATCACTTCATTATTCTGCTTATTCTAATCTGACACTGAGTTGCTATTAACATGTTTCTGGTGCGTTTGTGAAGATGACGCCATTTGTTGAAAATAAAGTCCAGTGATTTTGCTTTTAGACATTCATTAGTAAGATTCAAAACAGTGAGACGAAGGTAAGCAATTTTAGAATCATGAAGTATTCATTTCATGAAGGTAGTTACAGCAATTCTGTCTTGTTAGGAGGGAAATTAGGTTTATTGCATGATATTTAGTCAGCTATGTGGACCATGTTTTTTTGTGAGAAATTATTTGTCTTCTTCTTCGAGAGTCCCCTCTTAGGTATTGAAAGTTTATAGCTGATAATATATGCTTATGTATTAAGGAGTTTAATATATAGATTAAATAGAATGTAAGCGAGATTAGAACCTAGTTAGGCATCATAAGGTGTGTAAACAGGAGGGGCACAGTCATTCACCATTTGAGTGTCCATGTTTCTTTGAGGGATAAGAAGTAAACCATTGTAGAAACAAGTTCTCTAAACTCAGACAGTTTTTTATCATGTATAATGAAATGCTATCGTTGACAGAGTCAAATGCCGCAGATAGGTGAACTAGGACTTGGAGCATGACTTACCTCGGTCGAAGACACTTAGCATGAAATATTGAAATATACAACCTGGAGAGTACTGGGTTCTGCACCATAGTCAGGTCTGAAACTATTTTATTTTAACAAAATAGGGAGAATTTAAAGTACACTATTTGTTTTTAAATATGAACCACTTTATACTAAGCCATGGCATGCGACCTGCCAAAAGAGTGCTAAAACAAAGGACCTGGTTTATAGTTTGGCAGATGGAATTAACTCCATCAGGATGAAGAAGGACAATACCTCTGCCATTCCAGGAACCTCCACCAACCAAATTTAGAGTTGTCCACCAATCCTGCAGATAACTCTCTACAATGAGCCAGCTGTTATGGTGGTTCCTGTCATTGTAAGAAAGGTTTAACAGTGGGTACTAACAACCATGATGCTAAGCCGACAAACCTTTCTAAATTTTTGTTTTTTACAAACCAACTGACAAAGTGGGAGGTGGTTTTTGAAAAAAGAAATAGTGAATGCCCCAACGCTCCAGGAGTTTTTTCCCAGGGTGTCGGGGTCATTTTGTGATTTTTTTTTCCTGTACCTCACTGCCATGTTTTTCCTGGCAGTGACAGTCAGGAAAGAAAGCCCTTACACAATCTACCCTAAGTAGCGCGTATGGTATAAAGCCCTTACACTGTTGGCTCCTACTCCGTGGGCCCATCAGAAGAAGTATTCAATCGACAGAGCCAACAGGGGCTCAGTCAAAGGAATACTTACAGTCTGCATAGCTCTAAATGAGACAGCCAGACCATTAGTTTGGCAAACAGAGTACCCCGTTGTGTTTAAAACAAAGTATACTCTCTGCCAAACACTAAACCAGGTCCAGAGTTTAAATGTCACAGTTTGGCAAACCATTATCTTTTTCTCACTCTCATTGTACTTCACAGTTATACTGGAAATAATTCTCTAACAAGTTCTATTCTCTCCATGTTTGCCTTATGCTTACTGTTTAGCTAATACATTGTTAACAAGTGTATAGTACAGACTACATACTGAGATACTTAAGCTTTTCCAATGAAATAGGTTGCTGTAAGACAAAGGCCCTGATTTAGAGTTCAGCAGATGGGTTACTCCATCACAACTGTACCGGATATCCTACCTGCTGTATTGCAAGTGCCATTGGATAGAATGCACTTATATGACAGACAGGTTGTCCATATCAGTTGTGAAATAGTAACCCGTCCGCTGCATTCTAGATGAGGCCCAAAGTTTGGTAAAATGCAGAAGTGTGGATTTAAAGACAGTATGCAACCTAGTCAGTAGAGGACAACTCTTCACCTTCCTCATATTTCATTTCAAAGTGAAGTAAAATAAATGAACAAGTTTTGTGTGATTGCTAAAGTGAAAGTGGCCAGGCGTGTACACATTACTCTTCCAAGTAAAGTATTCTGAATGCAACTGCCTTGCTTACCCCTATGCACATTCTGAAAAGTGTTTTAAATTAATATATTCCATTTCTGTGCCAAGTTAATGTTGCATATTTTTATTTTTCAACACGTTAAAATCTTTGCTTGCATATGTAAGCACTATATCTTAGATAATCTGCCACATAGTAGCATCCATCTGCGGGGTCGTGGACAATGTTGATGACCTCAATAACTATGAGGCAATATGTTCCTAAAGGTAAAATTCAAAACAACATTACAAAATGCAATAATGAAGGACCAACTCAAAAAGGAGTTTAATATAGGCAATTTAGAAAAAAAGATGAAGGTTAATTATTTATTAAAGTGCAATACGCAAAAAACAACAATATATAAAAAAAACAATCATAGGGCTTCGTAATCAATTGCCATGAAGGCACCCGGGAATAGAAATAAACACAGCAATTAACAGAATCAGAAAAAGTAGACAAAGTCCAATTGTGCAGCAAATCAACAGAAAATCCGACAGCATACCTAGTAGATACCAAAAGATCTAACTCATCCCCAATTTTGAGGGTCTTTATTCCATTATTTAGTATAAAAAGCAATATAAATTACAATGTCAGCTTCGGATGAGCAAATGTAACAATACTAACAACAAACCACATTTCATCATCATAAATCCTCATATAATCCCACGTTCCTAGCACTATCCCGCTACATGAATATTGATTTGTCCCTTTTGACCTAATGTTATCGGAGGTGTCAGAACAAATGTGTTACAATAAACATTGATAAGACTCGTACTTGAACTGTCTTCGGTGAGCAGGCAGGTAGACCCTTAAATGTAGGAAAGGCTTCCTTCTTCATATAACAGCATATCATTACCAACCAAACAGTGCACATTTTGCTGCATGTGGTGACGAATGAGAATATATAAATACGCAATGAATAGTATAAAATCAGCAGCCCATATTTTACCAGATGGAATCAAGGCCTAATTAAGGGGCACATTACGATGGAGGATTTTCCGCATCCTCTGGGCCGGCGGAAGCCACCGCCGGCCCGGAGGATGCGGTAAATCCTCTGCGGACCCACCAAAGACCCACCGCCACATTAGGATGGCTGGTGGGTCCTGGTTTCTGTCCGCCGCTTTTCCGCCGCGGTTGGCTTACAACCGCGGCCGAAAAGGCCTAATATGGTGGCGGTGTCTCTCAGACACCGCCAGACATATTAGGATGGCTGTGCAAACATGCTTTTCCGCGGCGGATTCTCCGCCGAGGAAAAGCATGTGGATCTTCACCTCGGGGGCCCGTAGCGGGCCCCCTGGGTGAAGGGGGGTTGGGGGGTGCACATGGGGGATACCTATGGTACCCCCCTGCCTTTGCGTGCACGAAGCGGCAGGCACCGCGCGGTGCCTGCCGCTTTGTGCATGCAAATGCACTGCTTTCATTTTTTACATTGCGGCGGGTGCTGCTTCAAGCAGCACCCGCCGCAATGTAAAAAACACAGGATGTGACCGCCAGGGTGGCGGTCACATCCTAATTGCCGTGGAGGGACCGCCGCTGCCCATGCGGACGGTCCCTCTTACGCAGGGGTGGCGTCCGCCATCATAATAGGGCCCTAAGTCTTTATGAAGAAAAAGGCCACTAATCACACTATTACACATATTAGCATTTTCGTTTTAATGACCGTAAATTCATGTTAATCCACATGTATAATTTAGATCGTGAAATAATTTCTTCACATACATGACAAAATAGAATGTAGCATGTCTATGTGTGTTAGCAATTTCTATAACACCAACCAAGTGTAAAGGTAACAGAAAAAAGCGCCAGGAAAGGAGTCTTAGGGGCCTGATTATTAGTCTGGTGGTCCGTGGACTGCCAGACTCATGATGACGTGGCAGTGGCAGTCTTCCCACTGCCCTATTACAACTAGGGCAGTTAGACAATCATTGCACTGCCGCAACCCACTGGCGGTGGCGAGGCGGTCTTCAGGCTGTAATATGCTTGGCGAGACCACCGCAGCACTGCCAAGCATATGACAAGTTTCCTTTCCACCACGGTTTTCATGGAGGTTCATACTCCATGAAAACTGTGGTGGAGAGAAAACAAAGGGAGCCTTACATGGTACCCTGTTGCCTCTGACATATGGGGTGCCTGTAAGGGGCACATGGTGCCCCCCTGTGTGCATGCCTTGCAGGTACTGCCTTTGACATTTCCATTGTGGTGCCTACTTCCTAGGCACCACAGTAGGAAAGCCAAAGAACCGCCAGCCTGTGACAAAAAAGTCATAATCTGGTAGGTGGTGTGTACATGGGTATGGCATGTGGGAGCGGGGCAGAGGCGTGGCGGCCCAGCTCCCATACCGCCAAACTCATAATGAGGCCCTTAATCTCCACAGGGGACATGTGGGTGGCATGAAGGTCTGCAGGGTGACGGTAGTGTGATAAGCGATACGAACGACATAGCCTCGCTCTAGTCTGCTTGACAACGGTTGAGGTCACTCAGGCCGGCTTGCTACAGGGAGACGAGCGATGATTTGGGGTCATTTCTACTTACCGGGAGAAGCAAGTGCAGAGAGCTGTCAGTCTAAGCAATAACAACCTGGTTATTGGTAGAGTTGGAGTGATGAGCCCACAGACACCCGAGACCCCCTGCTTTTGCAAGAGACCTCTGTCGCCAGGACACTTTCAGGTCATTCAGCTGAGGGCTTGTTTCCTGGGTAAGATTCGGGGCCGGGTCGGTGAGGTCAGTTAATAATGTAACTAATGGCTTTAATCATGAATTGCAAGCAGCTGCTGTCTAGGAGACTGACTGAAATTAGCATGACTTCTGCTTCAAAAGCGGTGCTATTACAGCTCCGAGCAGCCGGACCACAGCTCAGCAGACAGATGTCAGACCTGCAGCCTCTGAAACTTAGATTCTTCCGAGTAACGGAGCAACACCACACTAGCTAATGATGTCTCCGTATGCTTCATCCCATCTTTGTAAATCACCAATCGCTGAGTCCATAATTGCTACATATACTTCTAAATGAAATTGCTGGGTCCCCGAAAACACTCTCTATGACAGCGCTTTAAAGGAGAATCAAGAGACTGGTTCATGGCCACAAGTTTGCTGGGGACAGTGTGATCGGCGTTTGATTTGCACCCTCATTAATCCAAGGGTCTCTTAGTACTTACATATTTTATTTTGTATTTCATTTTCTTGCAACAAGCTTTTAACAGTGACGATGGAATTAGGGGAGCGGTGGGAGCGATAGCAACCCCAAGTAAACTTGAAAGAGTCTGATGGAAAAATGGTAATTGCAAGGACCTTGATAGGACCTTTTGAGCATCTTTTGATACGTTTTGAAGACAGGAAAACGGCTTCTATCTCTCTTTAAACTGTGGACTTTTGTTTAATTATCTGACTGCAACTTTATATTTTGTTAATGTCATTGACTTTTTTGTTTCTCTACTGACTGAAATGTATCTTGAACTTAATGACACTCAGAAACAGGAAACATAACGAGGCACATAACCTTACTTTTTCGAGCACATATGTAAATTGAGAGATTTGCTTGCTTTCCATGTTAAAATTTACAAGTATTTCAAATATACCATTAGCATTTGGAACAGAATTCTGAAGTCTGATGGCAATAGGTTTATTAGAGTCATCGTGCACAGAGGCACGATATTTTTAATTTGTGTGATTCATAAAATGTTGACTCTTGATGTTTTAGCTCTTAATATAACTTTTTAAAGTTTTAAGATCTGAGACAATTTCAAATCTGCAATTCAGTCTTTTCTGACATAACAGGCAAACCGCCCAATTTATTATTAATGTAAAATGATATTTGTCTTTTTTTTTTACATATTGTCCCTTTTAAATATGTACGGAAATCTGAATTCCAAACATTTCTTCTGCCCGCCATATCACTTTAACCTGAAAACTGTTTTGTGATACCGTTCTGCAGTGTCAGCGACACCCAAAACATGACCCATTACAGTCCTCAAAAACGTTGGCAGTAAGTGCACAGGTAAAAAGTGCAAAGCACACATTAATTGTTATTAGAACATTGGAATGTTGGGAGCTCCATTGAAAACAATGGAGTGCACCGGGCTTATAATGGCCGGTATAAGCCTGGAGCTCCAACATTACAATGTTTCTTTGTTCACAGCTCTGGCTGTGAACAAAGGCTTTAGGGAGCCTGAGGGGATTCCAATCCCCTCACGTTCCCATAAGGCGTTTTTTTTTATAGAACATTCTGCCCTCTAGTGGCAGAATGTTCTAATTTTTCAATGGAGCTCCCAACATTCCAATGTTCTAATAGCCTGTATAGCCCTCTACGGTGGCTATAAGGCTATATTGTTTGTCAAGCAAAATGGTATAAACTGGTAAAAATTTCGAGTAACTGTGGCACTGGATGCCTTTTCTGCTCTGTCTGATTAACATCATCTCTGGATATTACAGCAAAATGAAAAAGTAATACCATATGTATCCCTATTTTTCCTCCCAGCAACATAAGAGAAGTCAGTAGTAAGCTTTTGCTTCTGAGGGAACACGCAGGAATGACTGACAGAAACAATGATTCTTCTAGTTCAGACTTTTTCAACAAATAGATTGCAGCTACTGGCAGCTTTCCAGCTACCTGCAAGCTCTCAGGCGACCAATCCAGTCTAATAAATTAAAGGCTTTGCATGGATGAATTAATATATATTTACCAGAAATTGGAAAGTTTTTATTCTAGAGAAAAATGTGTGTATTTTCAGAACTCATAAACTGATGTTTGAAGAAAAATGGTTGACTTTCCTATGTATATATATATATATATATTTTTAAAAACCTTTTAATTATTACAAGCAAATTAACGCATCACAATAGATCTTGAACAGATGGTACAATTCAGCACACAACATTTCCTATACCACCCTCCCTTCCCCTTCCCCTCCCACATTCCGGATTCCTATTTTGGATTATCTTGTTGGCCCGTGTTCTAACGCTGATGGGGAAGTACAAATATTGCCACAGTATGTATTCCATTTCCCCGGACCTTCCTAGGTATATTTAAAGCTAATATTTGGGTGATAGATCTTGTCTGATGTGGTCACTATTATAACACTGATACTATTAGTAGCTCAGGATGATTTTTATTGATCAAAAGTAGCTCTTATTACAGGAAAGGTTGGAGATGCCTGCTTCAGTTATTCTGCATTTTATCACCCCCAGGATGTAAATAGTTACATATCTGCCATATTTACTAGAATTATTTGAAGCATTATTTGTGTGCTCCTAGCACCTCTGTGTTTCCTTTAACTGTGATTTAAAAAAAATTGTCCTTTGTACCACATTCCTCCGGATTATGGCGTTATATTATTTTATGGCCTGTGGCAAGCACCTTTTGCCTCTCTATGAAATAACATTCCATCTATGCAGCAGGTACGTGAGACCACTGTGCCCGCTCAAAAATGTGTTGTTTTGGCCCTGATTTCCTCAAGAATTGATCATTGTAATGCGCTCTATCTAACCATCAGTAAATCTTCTCTTAATGAGTTGCAAACTGTACCGAATGAAGTAGCAAGGCTGTTTCTCGATAAGTATCATTCAATCTCAGTAGAGTTAGTTAAACTTCATCATTCAATAGCCGAGTTTCAAAATGAAGATGAATACGAGTATACATAATCGTGTGTGCTTTCTGCCATGCTAATTGCAAAGACTAAATAATAGGATTAGTTGAATTTGTATTTTTTGGGCATTTCTTATTATAAATCCATATCTGATTGAAATATTGAGTGTTCAAACATAACCCCGAGTGATGTATTCCTATGAGTGGATAGCATATAAGCAGAATGAGCCAATTGTTGTGCTATCCAATAATATTCTACATGAGGGAGATATAAGCCCCCCATCTCAGCTGAGGAATGTAACTTGGTGCCACTTAATTGAGGTCTGTCTTTACCCCATACAAACCGGTAAATAGAGAATGGCAAAATTTTAAGAAAAGATCTTGGGATGGTAAGTGAAATCATGCCAAAACTGTAATTGAATTTCAGAATTGTGTACATTTTTATTATTTGCACCCTACTCCCTAATGGCAGGTTCAGAAGCGACCATCGTTGAAAATGTCTTTTGATCTATTCAAATATCGGACTTAAAGTATCCATAATCATGTCCTTTAAATCTCTATTAAGAAATATCCCTGAATGTTTCAATTTCGAATGTTGTCATCTAAATGGAAGATTATCAATAACAGCTATTGTAGTGACATGAGTCATTGACAGAGCTTCACATTTAGTCCAGTTGATTTTATAACCGGAGAAAATTGAAAACTTGTTTAATTGGGAAATCAAAGCATTTGCTGAGGATTATGGGTGTGGAAGAGTCTAGAGAATATTGTCAGCGCATTAAGAGGCCTTAATTTTCCCAGCTGTAGTAGTAATACCCTTGATATCAGTATTGGAGCGTATTGCTATAGTGAGTGGCTCCAAAGCCAAAAGGAACAATAAAGGAGAAAGCGTGCAACTTTGCCTTGTACCTTGATAAATGTTGAAATACTGAGATATTAACCCACCGCAAGTGACAACCGCTGTGGGTGAAAAATACATACCACTAGTAAGTGCCAGAAAATCTATGCAGAATACAATCCTCTCCATAGTACGAAATAAATAACCCCATTCTACTCTATCAGAAGCTTTTTCCGCATCTAAAGAGGATGACCTTTTCTTCCTTGTCATTTCGTAATTGCCACAGTAAATGAGAAAATGTACCAAGGTCATAGGCAGATGAGCGGCCAGGGACAAACCCAACTTGGGAGGGATGAATCAAGGATGTAATTACTGATCCAAGACGATGTGCAAAAACTTTAGCTAAAATTCTGACATCAGAATTTATCAATGAAATTGGTCGGTAGGTAGAGCAGTCTAAGGGATCTTTACCATGTTTGGGAAGGACCGTAATACATGCCCGTAAAAAATCAGATGATAAATATCCTAGGCGTAAGGCCTCATCAAAAACATAAACCAAAATTGGAACTGTGTGATTTTTTGTGATTTTGTAAAATTCAAAAGGGAACCCATCCTCCCCTTTACCCGAAGCCAAAGAGTCAATTGCCTTAAGTACCTCGTCACTCGTAATACTCCCTTCTAGATTATCTACTTGTACCTGTAAGAATTACGATTCTCATATTACCATGACTAGAGAATCTGGATTTCATTAAAGACACGGAGGCTGACATTATGCATTATTCCTTTAATGCAGTCCAAGCAGCCGCTTACATTACAATATTAAAAGGTTCCAGAATAGAACAATAGCAACACATAAAAGGCATGAGCCATCAACAATCTGCCTCTTTTAAATGTGGCTCCAACCAGATAAGTTAATTTTCCTTCATTACCATTATTCATTTTTATCTCTATTTTGAAGTTCCCTTGTGTGTGGCTTAACCCCACCCCCCCTTCCTACTGTCTCTATACCGATCTCCAATTTACGGAGATCTCCCTACACCCCCTTGCACTTGCGATTCCTCAGGGCTGAAACAAACAGACAATTGACAATGGAGCATGTGTCTCGTAAGAATACAGTTAAATTCAGACCTTGGTGTATGGTCTGTACATACTTGTTTTCTGCTTCTACTCCAGTGAGCGTACAGTGATTCATCTTATAGTTTCTTAGTGCCACCACAACACATCCGTGTCGCAAGTGTGTAGATTATCAATATTATTACTCGACGTGCTGGTGAATAGTGAATTTTGTGCTGACACGTAGATAGAACTAAAATAATTTTCTTGAGATACAGAGTATCTCGCTGCAATGTGGTCTATCTGTGTGCGACTCATTCACACTCCATGCTAAGTGAAATTGTGAATAGTATAAAAACTATGACTCTATGCACAGAAACGGCACATACCTAGATGGCTGTGTCAAAGTCAGAAGGTCTATGTGTTCAACATAGGGAAGAAACAAGAAAAATAGGAAAAACCTCATCACTAGATATCATACTCAGAGTAATATGGCAAGAAACGTCACAATAGTAAGGCTGTGAGACAAAGAAATGGAGGCTCACCGCTCAGCTGGTGATAGTTCCGACCCAGCCGGGCCCGTGACCGAAGATACTATACTATTCACAATTTTACTTAGCATGGAGTGTGAATGAGTCGCACACAGATAGACCACATTGCAGCGAGATACTCTGTATCTCAAGAAAATTATTTTAGTTCTATCTACGTGTCAGCACAAAATTCACTATTCACCAGCACGTCGAGTAATAATATTGATAATCTACACACTTGCGACACGGATGTGTTGTGGTGGCACTAAGAAACTATAAGATGAATCACTGTACGCTCACTGGAGTAGAAGCAGAAAACAAGTATGTACAGACCATACACCAAGGTCTGAATGTAACTGTATTCTTACGAGACACATGCTCCATTGTCAATTGTCTGTTTGTTTCAGCCCTGAGGAACCGCAAGTGCGATGAAACACGTGTCGGCTGGCTGTATACTGCATTAAAGACTCCACGATTCACCCTTCATGAGAGTTTTTGTTGAAACACTTCTGTCATTTGTTGCTAAAATGCCTTTGTATTGTTACTTAACAATGTATTTACTGTTTTGAGTGCATCGGCAACCAAGTCTGTCAAATAAGAGGTAGTTTTGTCTACTCAATCTGAGTGGTTAAAGGTTTCTCCACTCGCCGATTTGCACCTAAGATAATAGCAATTCTTTATTGTGTGCGCATAAACGGGCAGTGCACCGGGAGCTTAAACTGATCCAAAAGCGTCCAGAATCCATAACTCCCTACACCCCCTTCCCTAGTCCCATCCTTGCGTGACTGACCAGATTAACCTTCCTTTTATTTCAGCTTATGTACTATTGCTAATGTTTGAATATATTTAAAGATTTTTAGATGTTTAATCGAACCATAACATTTTTAAGCTGTGCATGTGATTAAGTCACGTGAAAACTACAAATGTAGTGGAATAGACAACAGACTCGTAGTTTTTTTACATGCTGTGAACTACTGTAAAATACATAGCATTCACAAACGATGTTGGAGTAACAGTTTAAAAACATAATAAAGTGCAAGATAGTGCAAATTAACATCTATCAAACATTATTAATTCATTGCTTATTTTGCATAACCCGGCACGCGTCTTGATTAGTATCTATAAACGCCTGCATTGTTTTTGCTTTTGTACCCCCCCAGTGAGCGTGACTTGCCCCATACCCATCGATTCTCCTAATTCAGCCCCAGTGGGCATACCAATATTTGTCTATTAACCAATAACACAGATAAAGCTTTTCACAAAAGTGCAAAGTAAAAATAAAAGTGCTGCACCTACATTCAAAACAAACTAAAAAAAAACAAAACAAAATATCCTTAAAACGGAAATTCAGGAAAGTTAAATACTGATTATATTACAGTTTACTTTAGAGGCCCTTTACTTAGATGTATTTCAAATGTGTATACAGATCTTCTTCCATGTTGAGGCCCATCGGCGCTTTAGTATTTAATTCTACAATGTAGCTTGATTCAAGTTTTCTCAAGCATATATATATATATATATATATATATACCACTCTTTCTAGTGCATCTAGCTATGATTCGCTAAGAAATGAACAACCGGAAACTATTTTAAATCTAGAGGAAGAATTGGATTTTTTAGTCGCGGAAAGACTTCAAACCTTGCGACCGCGACAAAGGAATGTGGCAACAAACACAGGAACAAAAAAAGACGAGAGAGAAGAAGGAAACAAAAACAAAAATGCACAGAAAAAGAAGACAAAGGGACAATGGCAGAAGAAGAAACAGTAAATACAAAATTAATTATAAACCTCTCTGACGTCACTTTAACCAAAGCGGAGCAGCAATTACTTTCCCTCGGTCTTAATTTCTGTCCTGAACAGCCATTTAAATATGCCTCGACAAGGGTAGATGTTTTTTGCTTCATACGGAAGGTGAAACTCAAAAAATTCTTTGCTCTACAACAATTGAACTCCAGTTCTAATACACCCTCTACAAGCACATCTAATGAGGAACCCCAGTTGCTGGCAGCAGATGTTCCGGCTTTACTAAACCTGCATAACTTAAATCAGGCTACCAACTCACAACCAATGGGTCCTGATGTGGACATTAGTACTCAAAGGAGATTAAGCAAAATAAATATGGCACAAAAGGGAGCAGGCGTGACTCCATTTAAAAGCAAGTCAGATTTTGTCCCATTAATGGCTAAAGATGCGCTAGACACATTTCACGACTGTATCACTACGGAAATCAAAGCGCTCTACAGATAAATTAACAATCGTAAAAGGCAAAAATTCAATCAAAAACAGGCCAACTATCATGAACTAATGAAAAAATTAAGTAACAATACTAACATCGTGGTGAAAACTGTAGATAAAGGCGGGAATATTGTGATATGGCCTAAATCTGACTACACAACAGAGGCATACAGACAATTGCACGATACTTCCTGTTATGCAAAATCTGTCAACAAGGAATATTTGAAGGCCAATGAAAGTTTAAATAAACTCCTACTGAGATGGAGTAGGGAGGGCCTCATTTCTGGAGAAGAGTATAAGTTTATGCAGAACGAATTCCCGGTACTACCAGTCTTTTACCTAATACCGAAAGTCCACAAAGGAATCACGCCAATACCTGGCAGACCGATAATCTCGGCCATTAACAGTATAGGAGAAAAAGTTAGACAATATATAGATTTCTTTTTACAGGACCTGGTGAGTAACCTGCCCAGCTATGTCCGAGACACTAGCGATTTTTTGAAAAAGATAGAAGAAGTTGAATGGCAGGATGACATGCTACTAATAACTTTGGATGTTGAGTCCCTTTACACAAGTATAGCCCATGATTGTGACCTTAATGCAACAAGACACTTTTTGAATCACAGAGCTGTGGAATTTTATGTACACAACAAGGTTGTACTAAGTTTAATGGACTGGTGCCTCAATAATAATTATTTTGCATTTGGAAAAGAAGTGTGGAGACAACTGAGGGGCGTTGCGATGGGAGCCTGCTTCTCCCCCAGCTACGCGTGTTTACACGTGGGCTGGTGGGAGGAGCAGGTTCTCAACGTCACGCACAAAGTGTGGGTGAAAGAAAAAATCATCAAATATTTGCGATATATTGATGATATTTTTATTGTTTGGCAAGGAGAAGAGAAAGAAGCTATTTCTTTTATTGAAGAAATTAGCAATAACTCCCTGAATCTGAAATTTACATCATATATCAGTGCTAAGCAGGTGGAGTTTCTAGATGTTAAAATCTATATAGATGACAACAATAAAATACAAACCACACTTCACAGAAAGCCGACCGCAGGCAACACCACTTTACGTGCCTCAAGTCTCCACCCCAAACATACCATCAATAGCATTCCCTTTGGAGAAATTTTACGGCTAAAAAGAATTTGTAGCTCTACTGACGACTTTGAGAGATGTGTGAGGGAATTACGAGACCGACTGAAAGTCCGGGGTCACTCGGACTCTATGTTTGACCAAGCTTTGGCTAAAGCTAGTCTCAGAACACGAGCAAGTCTCTTCCCAGTTGATATTGTCAGTAGTCCTACTCCAGAATGTAATCAGACTGCAGATAAAAAGGCAAATGACTGTCCCAGATTCATAACGGCCTTTAGTGATCAGGAATCCAAGATCAGAAAGATCATTAAGAAACATTGGTCTATTGTCCTTACGGATAATGTCCTAGGATCTATGTTACCGCCCAAACCATTGGTGACTTTTCGCAGAGCGCGTAGTATGGGAGCAGTTCTGGATCAAAGCAGTCCAGAACTAAAACAAAAAACCATTTGGCTGCAACCTGCAGCAGGGTTTCGCAAATGCTCCAGTTGCAGAGCCTGCAAGTTTGGTGTGAATAAAACCCACTACTGTACCCCCTTTAGCTTTGAAGAAATTCCGATCATTGGTAACCACGCGTGTAAAATAGAATATGCTGTGTACGTCCTGACGTGCACCTGTGGCCTTAATTATATAGGCAGTACCAAGCTACAGGTGCACGTCAGGATCTTACAGCATCTCCGAGCTATTTTACATAGCGATCCATCTTACCCAGTGGCGCGCCATTTCGAAAACAAACACAACAAGGATGTGAATTGTTTAACGTACTATGTAGTGGGAGCAGTGCCAAAACTCCGCAGGGGAGGCAATAGAGAACTTAAATTAAGACAACTGGAGTCCTGCATGATCCTCGAGTTTGATAGCAAGTGGCCCAATGGGCTGAATAATACTGAGGACTTGCGTAACTTTCTATAATGCCCAGTTACAGACTTCTTTTACAAATGCCTTTGATATGCGTTCTGTGACCCCGGGTAGTCAGGTTCCCTGTTGCCTGGGGGGATAATCTCTAATGAAATGATTTTCTGATCCTCTATTCTGACAACAAGATTCCCTGTGGCTAGTGAGGTTCCCTGTTAGCCAAGGATCCGCGTCTACCAGTTCCTCAGTTCCTTTAAGTAAATTTTTTTAATATCCTGTTTTTCCAGTTGATCCTTTTTAGCACTTTTTTATACACAGGGTTTTTTTTATCACTTTTAAATGATAAACTCCTAAACCAATATGAAATGTTTTTGTCATGCTTTTTATCTGACAAAATGAGGTTTTATCTTAATTGTTTAGATAGCATTGATTTATCATATATATAAAGGTTGTTTTATCATTCACTATAGCACTTTATCCCGATTTATTGCACGTGTTATTCAGCTTCTTGCACTTTAGACATGGACTTCTTGTCACTTTTAGCAGCACGTTAAGGTTTACCCACCTATCCAAGCAACAGATCCTCTACTTCGACATACTGATGTGCACGCATGATATATTATACAGTAATGAGATGCTTTATTTTGCACAGCCAAGGATTTATCCGGTGATATCTGTAAAATTAGAAATATTTATAATTTTATTTCTAAATGTTGAGTATGTGGTCGCTTTTAAAAGGCAAACTCTAAAGTTATTTTTGCGTGTTTGCACATAGAATTGTATTGTATAGTATGTTGTCCATGTTCATGGTCACATGACCTGGTCAGAGGGTGGTTGTAGGCGGGCTACCAATCATTATAAAATCAAAAAAAGTTACAACGCGTCGTGCACTTTCCAGCAGCTGAACTGAAATAAAAAAGAACCTTTAACTCGATCCAGCGGTCCGTCTCCTGCTTTCTGCTTCGTTGATCCGAGTGGGGATTAGAAGTGGCGTTTTGGAGTTTCGTGTATATATATATGCACAAACAACTCAAATCACAATCACGGGTGTGAACAAGGCTTCTGGGCAGGCCAAAACGTTATGCTGAAAGCAGATGGAATGAATAAACAATTTTCTTACCTGCAAACTGGGTCGGCTCTTGTGTCTGCACTCCGGCGACATCCCGAAGACTGTGGGACTGTCGAAGCTGTGGTTCAAGTTGTTTGTGCATTTCTATGGCCGTGTAGCTTCTTAGGCCCTGGAGCTGACCCCTCCTTCCTCATTTGGCGGTGCGGCAGGAAGCAACCTCTTCTGGTTTCTCCGGAAGTTATCGAATATATAGATATATATATATTCACAGAAAAAACCATAGGTTATAGACCATATATAGTTAGGAATTAGCATTTACAAAACCTTGAAAATTCACTGAAAAAACCATAGGTTATAGACCATATATAGTTAGGAATTAGCATTTAGAAAACCTTATTTTACTCACACAAAACCATTGAAATTCCATATATAGTTAGTTGCACTAACTATATATCGCGCACCCGCAATCCACTGCTGATGATGTCACATATTACATCATTCATGACATGGTCAGTGACATCACTGATGACATCTCAAATGACATCACTGATGACATCACTGATGACATCTCATTTGACATCAATGACCACATCACTGATGATATCATTCATGTGACAATACAATGCATCTCCTCACATTTTAATATAACCTCTGTTTCACCCAGTGTTAAAAAGAGAGTATAATTTTTGAAACCATTGACACACCAATACTAGTTACTACATACGCACTCACTGATTGCTACGTCTACACACACCTTCACTCATTCACCCATACAATCATTCATACATACAATCACTCATCTTTACAACACTATCATATGCACTCATACACCTATACAGACACTCACAGTCTGCCACTCATCCATGGAGTTACTCACACACCTAGTCAGTCCTGTAAAGAATCAATGACACTTCCATTTTCTTGTCTATACAGTTAAACATAGAGCACCTTACATTTTCAAACATATACTAACACATACTTACCTTCTTATACAATCATTGATACAAGTACAGATTGATCTGCACAGAGTCACACACCTCCCAGCTAGCCACACACACACTCAGTCTCCCATACAAATACTTGGGCAATCAATGAATAACCCATATAGTTACTCATATAGCTACTGATCAACACATGCAGCAGTTTACAGAACAACAGACATAATGATGCACAAATTAAGACAGTTTAGTCACTAACCCATGCAGTCAGTGAGACACATTTAATCACTCACTCATACAGTCAGTCATGCACCTACTAAATCCTTCGTCCAGACACTTACACATCCACTCATTCTTCAATATGTAAGACATATTTAAACTTTATAGAAACAAAAAATCACTGGATGTTGTTATCAGTGATGTCATCAGTGATGTCATTTGAGATGTCATCAGTGATGTCATCAGTGATGTCACTGACCATGTCATGAATGATGTAATATGTGACATCATCAGCAGTGGATTGCGGGTGCGCGATATATAGTTAGTGCAACTAACTATATATGGAATTTCAATGGTTTTGTGTGAGTAAAATAAGGTTTTCTAAATGCTAATTCCTAACTATATATGGTCTATAACCTATGGTTTTTTCAGTGAATATACATATATATACACATGTACATATATATATATACATATATATACATACATACATATATATATATATATATATATATATATATATATATATTCACTGAAAAAACCATAGGTTATAGACCATATATAGTTAGGAATTAGCATTTAAAAAACCTTATTTTACTCACACAAAACCATTGAAATTCCATATATAGTTAGTTGTACTAACTATATATCGCGCACCCGCAATCCACTGCTGATGATGTCACATATTACATCATTCATGACATGGTCAGTGACATCACTGATGACATCACTGATGACATCTCAAATGACATCACTGATGACATCACTGATGACATCTCATTTGACATTACTCATGACATCATTCATGTGATGATACGATGAACCTCTTCAGACTCTAATATAACCGTAGATACACTCAGTGTAAACAGACACTCACAGACTGTCACTCATCCATGGAGTTACTCACACACCTAATCAGTCTTGCAAAGAATCAATCACACCTCCATTTGCTCAACTATATCGTTAAACACACCTTACTTATTGAAACATATAATAACACATATTTACTCTGTTATACAATCCCTGATACAAGTTCACAATAATCCATACAGCCACTCACACATTCACTGGCTCTTATGCACAGTTATTTATATATGTCAACTACCACATGTACTGTGTTTTACATATGTACTTACTTTGACATGTAGCACTGAGATATCCATTCACTCACCAATACACTCATGCACACAGTAAACCGCCCATACAGCTGTTTCCACATGCACTTTTGAACCCATACATCTATGCACAGAGTCATACACCTCCCAGCCACCCACACACACTCTCAGTCTCCAATACAAATGCTTGGGCAACCAATCAATAACCCATATAGTTACTCATATAGCTAATGATCAACACATGCAGCAGTTTACAGAACAACAGACATAATGATGCACAAATTAAGACAGTTTAGTCACTAACCCATGCGCTCAGTGAGACACATTTAACCACTCACTCATACAGTCAGTCATGCACCTACTAAATTCATCATCCAGACACTTATACATCCACTCATTCTTCAATATATAAGACATATTTTAACTTTACAGAAACATACAGTCACTGGATGTTGTCATCAGTGATGTCATCAGTGATGTCATTTGAGATGTCATCAGTGATGTCATCAGTGATGTCACTGACCATGTCATAAATGATGTAATATGTGACATCATCAGCAGTGGATTGCGGGTGCGCGATATATAGTTAGTACAACTAACTATATATGGAATTTCAATGGTTTTGTGTGAGTAAAATAAGGTTTTTTAAATGCTAATTCCTAACTATATATGGTCTATAACCTATGGTTTTTTCAGTGAATTTTCAAGGTTTTGTAAATGCTAATTCCTAACTATATATGGTCTATAACCTATGGTTTTTTCAGTGAATTTCATAGGTTTTTTAATAGCAAATCTTTATAAAAATAATACATTTTAAATCTAATTTTATATTTTATAATTTTTTTATTTTTTTTTTAATATTATTTTTAGTGCGCTCCCGGGGCGCGGACAGGTGAACGCACGGGTAAGCGCAATCTTGCGGCGCGCCCCAGGGCGCGTACTAATGCGCGTCCCGGAAGCGCTATTGCCGAGAACAAAAACAACATTGTGACGTATCGCGTAGCCGCCACGCCTTGCGTCATAAGACACGTATCGCGTAGCCGTGAGATGCGTCTTATGACGCACCGCGTAAGCGCACCCGGAAGCGCATACGATCGCGCAACGTAAGCGCCCCGATGCGCTTACGATACACGCCCGGGACGCGCCCCGGGGCGCGTAGCGTAAGCGCGTCAAACCATGTGACTTTAAAATAACACTTTTCATTGGTTCAGAACTTTTTTTTTTCCAAATTGTGTGAAACCCACCCATTTCTCTCACTATTGCTTTGTACTTGGAGAGAGCAAGAGCTGTTGTGTCTACTCTATCTCCTACTTTTCTGATCTCCAGCAATGGCTGCAAGAGAGTCATCCAGCAGTGATTCAGAGGGATTTTTAGATGAGGACCCTCCTCAGCAAAAGAAAAAAACCCATTTCATCTGGAAATTTTACGAAATCCCAGAAGGACAGAAAAAAGTCAACGCTCCCAAAGTAACATGCAAAATATGTGGGAGTAGTTTATCCAGAGGCAATCCTCTGAAAAAATATAGTTTTGGGAATGCTAATTTGATCCGGCATGTTAAAAGAAGACACCCTAACAACTTTGCCAGGGAGAGTGTCAGAGAGCTGGCACGGAATGCACCCACAGATGGCGGCAGCACCTCCACTGGTGGAGCAACACCTTCGGGACCACCCCGTGGAAGAATGGTCCCTAACATTCAGCCGGTGTTTGCGGGCATCAAATTTTCGTGCACAGAGTGTGACGAACTGCTCTGCTATGGGGAGCAGAGTGTTGAACTGATTGCCCTAAAGAAGCAGCAACACCGCTGCTCTGCCAGTCCCTAAATTTTCAAATTTTTTTGCTCCTGTTGAGCAGTTTTGCAATCCTTGTTTTTGTTTTTTCCCTTGAAAAAAATCCAAAAAAAAAATAAAATTGTTTTTAAAAAGTCTAAAAAAATATAAAACAACAAAAACAAAAAAAAATATATAAAACAACAAAATCAAAAAAAAAGTTCTTTTCAGAACTACCTCCAATTTTTAAAAAGAACCTTTATTTTTTTAAAAGTCTGTCATTTTTAATCTCCATGGTACGCTCCCCCGTACGCTCCCCGGTGCGCGTACCGAGCGCTCACCCCCGCGAAAATCGTTTTTTTTTTAAATTTTTTTTTCACCCGCGGGAGCCTTTTATGGCCCCCACATGAAACCTAGGGGGTCAGGGGGTGTGTACCCTGCCCCCTCTTGCTCATTTCCCCCTTTGATTTTTGCCACCTCTTGTGTCTCAATCCTACCGAGACACAAGATGGCGGCCGCTGCGGACTGTTTCGAATGTTTACAGACACCCGAGAACCAATCAGCTTGCCGTGCGCAAGTCGCGTTGCGCGCCTGGAGCGCTCCCCGGTACGCGTACGGAGGAGCGCTCCAGGCGCGGCTCTAGATATATATCTTTTTTTGAACGTTAATTTCTCAAAATCCACTGTAGCACATATATTGAGACCTACAAAAGGCACATCGGGCTACCAGTCCCTACAATTTTGCCAAGTTTCATGCAAATCCATTCAGCCGTTCGGGCTAAAAGTGAGGCCAACCGCCCTATGGAAAACTCAATGTTAAAAACACGTTTTGGGACCCCCCTTTTTTCTCGGCCCCCCCTTGACGAACCCCCCCCCAAATTTTCAAGGGCTGCTCAGAAACAAAATGTTCCATTTTCCTGAAAATTTCAGCCAATTCCGTCTACAAACGCCAAAGTTATTAGACATAGAATTTTCAAAAATCCCATAGGGAAAAAATCCTAACTATATATACCTACTGGCGACCGCCAGTAGGTAATATATATATATATATTACCTACTGGCGGTCGCCAGTAGGTATATATAGTTAGGATTTTTTCTCTATGGGTTTTTTGAAAATTCTATGTCTAATAACTTTGGCGTTTGTGGACGGAATTGGCTGAAATTTTCAGGAAAATGGCACATTTTGTTTCTGAGCAGCCCTTGAAAATTTGGGGGGGTTCGTCCAGTGGGGGCCGAGAAAAAAGGGGGGTCCCAAAACGTGTTTTTAACATTGAGTTTTCCATAGGGCGGTTGGCCTCACTTTTAGCCCGAACGGCTGAATGGATTTGCACGAAACTTGGCAAAATTGTAGGGACTGGTAGCCCGATGTGCCTTTTGTAGGTCTCAATATATGTGCTCCAGTGGATTTTGAGAAATTAACGTTTAAAAAAAGATATATATCTGTAACAGCGGACCGGGCAGCGCTCTGGTTCGCGGACTTTTCGCGCAACGGAGCTTTGTGAAGCGAAGCTGATTGGTTCTCCGGCGTCTGTCAACATTCCAAACAGTCCGTAGCGGCCGCCATCTTGTCTCTCGGTAGGATCGAGAGACAAGAGGAGGTCAAAACAAAGGGGGAAATAACTATAAGGGGGCATAGTAGATCCTCGCTGACCCCCTAGGTTTGATGTGGAGGTTTTAAAAGGGCCCCGCGGGGCAAAAAAAAATAATAATAATAATAATTGAACGGCTGAATGGATTTGCACGAAACTTGGCAAAATATTAGGGACTGGTAGCCCGATGTGCCTTTGCTAGGTCTCAATATATGTGCTCCAGTGGATTTTGAGAAATTAACGTTCAAAAAAAGATATATATCTGTAACAGCGCTCCGCTTCGCGTAACGGAGGTTTGCGAAGCTGATTGGTCATTCTGTCACTGGGCTATAGTTGGGCTACATCTGGCTGATATTTGGGCTACATTTGTTTTTTTGTGTGTCTGGCGGCCATCTTTGGGCTACATTGGGCTACATTGGGCTTCATTGGGCTACATTCGGCTAATTAGCAAATAGCTCATCGCAAACTAGGAATGGTAAAGAATCGCTATTTATTCCTTAAAGTTCGCTATTTAGGAAATGCAAAAAACTTTGATGATATATATGGCGGTTCATCTCTAACAAGATAAGAAGCATAGGGATACATTTATGATGACTGGCGCATCACCAGGGATGTGTTAGTCATTCTGTGCCGCTGTTCCGTCACCTATGGTGTGCTGCATTTACAATGCGGCGCATCATGGGGCAAAAACAGCACAGATGCGTGATGTATCTGTGCCGTAAAGGTGGCGCATTGCTGGAGTTGTATCGCAAGTGTGATGAAGCTCCAGCAAGGGTCGGGGGTGCCCCTGTCGCAGGGTTTCTGTTCTCACACAGAACTGTGGACAGAGGATTGGAACCTCGGCGAATGCATTGCTGGAGTTGTATCGCAAGTGTGATGAAGCTCCAGCAAGGGTCGGGGGTGCCCCTGTCGCAGGGTTTCTGTTGTCACACAGAACTGTGGACAGAGGATTGGAACCTCGGCGAATTAGGGTGTCCCAAAACTCACGTTAGTAATCAAAAACTCCTTAGCAAGCTAGGTACAGTGTCACATTGGATATAACAAACTCTCAATGTTTAGACAATCCAGAATATGAACTTATAGTACCTCAGGATACGTGGAACTCATGAACAGTCGGTCGTTATAGATTTCTTAGAAACCAGAACATGGAGTTAAGAAGAACAGATGTGTATTTGAAATGTTTATTTACTAATGCCGTCTTCTCAGGCGTAGTACCTTAGATAATAAAAGTACACATATTATCAGTAGCAAAATTACCAGCATAGTTACTAGTACATAAAAAGTGAATGGTGATAGTATGTTAACATGCTGTAAATGAATAAGAGTTAGCAACACTTATAAGCAGCCGCGGGCCGTGGAGGGAGTTACGGTGAGGCAGGGAGGCGGGGAGGGGGAGAAGCAGGGTGGAGAATACAAGTACACATATTATCAGTAGCAAAATTACCAGCATAGTTACTAGTACATAAAAAGCGAATGGTGACAGTATGTTAACATGCTGTAAATGAATAAGAGTTAGCAACACTTATAAGCAGCCGCGGGCCGTGGAGGGAGTTACGGTGGGGCAGGGAGGCGGGGAGGGGGAGGGGCAAGGTAGAGAGGGCTCCACCCTGCTTCTCCCCCTCCCCGCCTCCCTGCCCCATCGTAACTCCCTCCACGGCCCGCGGCTGCTTATATCTCACCCTCCCTAATACACATATTATATTATTTGCTAAGAAGGTCTCTTTGTGTTGGTTTAGGGCGTGCCCATACTTTAGTGTCTTAGATTTGAAGGAATCACATCACCATACACCAGCTCTCTCTTCATGTGAACCGCATCAACTGTTGTGTATGTGTGTTCGGCAAAGCAATATAAAACCCGCCTCATGCCCAGAATTGGCAGAAGTTGCACTTATGTTATGAGTATGAAGTCGTGGAGATCAGACCTCATAACAATTCTGTATCGTGTTGTTCTTGAAACTTTAGCACTCGCTGTACAGATATAGTTTAACAAGTAAAGCAGATAGTAGACCAATAACATATTATTCTCATGTAAACCACGATGAACTACTAGGTGGAAAGCTAAAGCAACAACTAAGTGTCGTGTGCAGAAGTTGCAAAAAAGGAAAAATGGCGTTTAAACCGGTAATGAGCCCATGCTAACTTAACACGGTGTAAAGATATCCAGGACCTAGATGACACCTCCTCATGATCCGGAAACGAACTGAATAAGATAATAGAAGTGCCATCTCATGAGAGCAGATTGCAAGTTTATATGTGGACGGTCCGCAAGGTAAAGCATTAAAAACTAGGAAAATTTAATGCTAAAGAAAAATAAAACAGCCAAGTACTTTATCGAGTCTTAAGCCAATAGGCAAGGTAAATAATAAAAACTTGACAAATAAGTCAATGAATTGTCAATGAAATGCTAGTACTCAGCATATCAAACATGAAAAAGGTCTATGACATAACTGTGTATGCAAAATAAGCTGCAACAGCCTCCAAGTCGACATCACTGATGACATCTCAAATGACATCACTGATGACATCACTGATGACATCTCATTTGACATCATTCTTGTGCTAATACGATAAACCTCTTCAGACTCTAATATAACCTTAGATACACTCAGTGTATACAGACACTCACACACTGCCACTCATCCATGGAGTTACTCACACACCCAGTCAGTCATGCAAAGAAACAATCTCACCTCCATTTCTTCAACTATACAGTTAAACACACCTTACTTATTGAAACATATACTAACACATATTTACTCTCTTATACAATCCCTGATACAAGTTCACAATGATCGATACAACCACTCACTCATTCAGTGGCTCTCATGCACAGTTATTTATATATGCCAACTCTCACATGTACTGTGTTTTACATATGTACTTACTATGACATGTAGCATTGAGATATCCATTCACTCATCAATACACTCATGCACACAGTCAACTGCCCATGTAGCTGTTTCCACATTTGAGATGTCATCAGTGATGTCATCAGTGATGTCACTGACCATGTCATGAATGATGTAATATGTGACATGATCAGCAGTGGATTGCGGGTGCGCGATATATAGTTAGTGCAACTAACTATATATGGAATTTCAATGGTTTTGTGTGAGTAAAATAAGGTTTTTTAAATGCTAATTCCTAACTATATATGGTCTATAACCTATGGTTTTTTCAGTGAATTTTCAAGGTTTTGTAAATGCTAATTCCTAACTATATATGGTCTATAACCTATGGTTTTTTCAGTGAATTTTCAAGGTTTTGTAAATGCTAATTCCTAACTATATATGGTCCATAACCTATGGTTTTTTCTGTGAATATATATATATATATATATATATATATATATATAGAATAGGAAATGGCACTTGTGCTCTCGAGGGGCACACTCGGTCCTCCTGCCATCCGGCTTATTGGCCTCACGTAGCCCTGCATGCCTTCTCCTGCAAGTTAATCCATTTCCCGACGCGTTTCGAGGCCAAGACGCCTCTTCTTCATGGGGTGTAAGGAAGCACGACAAACTCACAGCTGTCAGCAATTAATTTATTGGTTGACACCGCCTCTAAGTGGGCGTGGCTCTTCGTGGTTTCCATCAGGGCATGATGGTAAATGTAGTCCGTTTGTTGTGAGCGTTCATTAGTCCTTAAGTAGGTTTTTGCGTGCTTTCTTGACGAATAATGTCCATATTGTATTCTCCTTAAGTAGGAGGGAGTCAGGGGTAGCAGGGCTGTAATTATCGTTGGAGTGCCGAACCAAGTCGCAATGCCGAGTGCATCGCAATGGCCTTTCCTCGATGCTGGAACTTCCTGGACATCTGGAGATGGGGCTCCCCCGCACAGCCAAGACCAGCCGTGTAGTAAAATAGAATAGCAAATGGCACTTGTGCTCTCGAGGGGCACACTCGGTCCTCCTGCCATCCGGCTTATTGGCCTCACGTAGCCCTGCATGCCTTCTCCTGCAAGTTAATCCATTTCCCGACGCGTTTCGAGGCCAAGATGCCTCTTCTTCATGGGGTGTAAGGAAGCACGACAAACTCACAGCTGTCAGCAATTAATTTGGAGAAGGCATGCAGGGCTACGTGATGCCAATAAGCCGGATGGCAGGAGGACAGAGTGTGCCCCTCGAGAGCACAAGTGCCATTTGCTATTCTATATATATATATATATATATATATATATATATATATATATATTCACTGAAAAAATCATAGGTTTCACACCAGTTATAGTTACCTGGAAATTTTACTGACATAAAACCATTGAAATTCCCACGTTATAGTTAGTTGGACTCACTATAACTCGCGCGCCCGCAATGCACTGCTGATGATGTCACATATTACATCATTCATGACATGGTTAGTGACATCACTGATGACATCACTGATGACATCTCAAATGACATCACTGATGACATCTCAAATGACATCACTGATGACATCACTGATGACATCATCCAGTGACTGTGTTTCTGTAAAGTTTAAATATGTTTTACATATTCAAGAATGAGTGGGTGTATAAGTGTCTAGATGAAGGATTTAGTTGGTGCATGACTGACTGTATAAGTGAGTGATTAAATGTGTCTTACTGAATGCATGGGTTAATGACTAAACTGTCTGAATGTGTGCATCAGTATGTCTGTTGTTGTGTAAGCTGCTGCATGTGTTGATCAATAGCTATATGAGTCGCTATATGGTTTATTGATTGGTTGCCCAAGTATTTGTATGTGAGGCTGAGTGTGTGTGTGTCTGGCTGGTAGGTGTGTGACTCTGTGCATAGATGTGTGACCAGTTGATTCACTAGCTGTATGGGTTCAGGAGTGCATGTGGAAACAGCTGTATGGGTGGTTGACTGTGTGCATGACTGTGTTGGTGAGTGAATGGATATCTCATTGCTACATGTCCAAGTAAGTACATATGTAAAACACAGTGCATGTGAGAGTTGGCATATATAAATGACTATACATGAGAGCCAGTGATTGCGTGAGTGGCTGTATGGATCAATGTGTACTTGTATCAGTGATTGTAAAAGAGAGTAAGTATGTGTTAGTCTATTTTTGAATAATTAAGGTTTTGTGTGTATAAATGTATAGATGAGAAAATGGGAGTGTGATTGATTCTTCGCATGACTTACTAGGTGTGAGAATAACTCTGTGGATGAGTGTCAGCGTGTGAGTGTCTGTATAGGTGTATGAGTGGATATGATAGTGTTCTATTGATGAGTGACTATGTATGAGTGATTGTATGTGTGAATGAGTGGATGTTTATGTAGACCTAGAAATCAGTGAGTGCGTATGTAGTTACTGGTATTGGTGTGTCAGGAATGGTATTTTTTATTTAACAGTGGGTGTATTAAATGTTAGATTAGAGTGTGAGGAGGTGCATCGTATTATCACATGGATGATGTCATCAGTGATGTCATCAGTGATGTCATTTGAGATGTCATCAGTGATGTCATTTGAGATGTCATCAGTGATGTCATCAGTGAAGTCACTAACCATGTCCTGAATGATGTAATATGTGACATCATCAGCAGTGCATTGCGGGCGCACGAGTTATAGTGAGTCCAACTAACTATAACGTGGGAATTTCAATGGTTTTATGTCAGTAAAATTTCCAGGTTACTATTACTGGTGTGAAACCTATGTTTTTTTCAGTGAATTTAATAGGTTTTTTTAATGCTAATTCCTAACTATAACTGTTCTGAAACCTATGTTTTTTTCAGTGAATTTCATAGGTTTTTTAATAGCTAATTTCTGTAGCTATTAAATATTGTACTTTTTTATGATGAATCTTATATTGTATATTTATGTAATACTATTTTTTTTTTCTATAGTGATCATGTTTATTTTTTGTTTGTTTTGTGTTTTGCCATGGAGCGTTCACGGTGCGCTTCCCGGTAAGCGCCCCAGTAAGCGCCCCAGTAAGCGCCCCGATGCGCGTACCAGGGAGCGTCCCGTTAACACTAATGCCACGAACGAAAACAACTTCGTGACGTATCGCGTAGCCGCGCGGTGCGTATGACGCCCGCGGCGTACACGTCCCTGGGCGCGCACCGTTGCGCGCCCCGGGGCGCGTAGCGTCGGGTCATGTGACCTGAAAATAAAACTTTTTATTGGTTCATTTCACTTTTGGTTTCCTAATGATGTAAGGCCAGGTCATGTGACCTAAAAATAACACTTTTCATTGGTTCAGAACAGTTTTCTTTTCCAAATGATGAAAGACCCCACCTTTTTTCCTCATTCTACCTTTGTGCTTTGAGAGAGGTACGCCTGCAGTTATTTCAGTAGAAAATGGCTACATTAGCTGCAGCTGCTGGAGCTTCTGGACCACCACCACCAACACCACCAACACTACAAGGACCACCACAACTTCACAGTGGTGGAGATCAAGAAGAGGAGGAGGAGGAGGAGGAGAGGAGATTCCTCAGAGAGGACAATATTACATACAAACCTAAAGAGCACATCATCTGGCAGTTTTTTTCAATCCCCAAGGACAAGAAAAAAGTAAATGCGCCTAAGGCAACCTGCTTAATATGTCATCAGGAGCTGTCAAGGGGGAATCCCAACAAAAAATACTCCTTTGGCAACCACACCATGATCAGGCATATGCAACGCAAGCATCCAAATAACTATGCTAGGGCAGAGGTCAGGGAACTGGCCAGAAACCCTGTCCAATCTTCTGCCAGCACCTCCCAAACTAATGTTCCCACCCCATCGGGACCGGAAGTTAGGGAGATGTGCTCCACCATACAAACAAAGTTTTCCAATTTTAAAATGGTTTGTATTTTTTGTGGACAAACAATATGCTATGGAGAGCAAAGCATCACACTTATTAACCGTGCTTGGGATAACCACAAGTGCCCAAGGAAACATTAATTTTTTCCGCTTTTTTTTTTTGCTCCCGTTGAGCTCTTTAGAATTCCCTGTTTTTTGTTTCTCCCCTTAAAAAATACAAAAAAATATAAAACTGTTCAGAAAAGTCAAAAAAAGTAAAAAATGTTCAAAAAAACATTAAAGAAAATATAAAACAACAAAAAGAATAAAAACAACAGTTCTTTTTAGAACTACCTCTAATGTAAAAAAAAAAAAACTTTTTGGGGAAACTCTGTCATGCTTTTTTCTCCACGGTACGCTCCCCGGTACGCGTACCGGGGCGCGTACCGGTCGCTCCCGCCACGAAAATCGATTTTTTTTTTTTTATTTTCAGCGCCGGGGCCCTTTTATGTCCCCCACATCAAACCTAGGGGGTCAGGGGGGGTCTACCCTGCCCCCTTTTGGTTATTTCCCCCTTTGTTTTTGGCCCCTCTTGTGTCTCTATCCTACCGAGACACAAGATGGTGGCCGCTCCAGTCTGTTTGGAATGTTTACAAACACCCAAGAGCCAATCAGCTTTCCGCTCGCGTATTCGCGGTACGCGCTATTGCGCGCCCCGGTGCGCGTACCAGGGCGCGCTTATAGATTTATATATTTTTTTGAACCTAAATTACTCAAAATCCACTGGAGCACATATCTTGAGACATAGCAAAGGCACATCGGGCTACCCTACAATTTTGCCAAGTTTGGTGGAAATCCATTCAGCCGTTCGAGCTAAAAGTGAGTCCGACCGCCCTATGGAAATTAACATGGAGAAAACACGTTTTGGGGCCCCCCTTTTATCTCGGCCCCCGCTTGACGAATCCCCCCCAAACTTTCAGGGAAGGACCGGAGCACCGCGAGGCAAATTGGAGGAAATTTTCAGGCAGATTCCTCAACCGGCGCCAAAGTTATTCCCAATAGAATGTTGCGGATTTCCTATGGCAAACAATCCTAACTATAACTACCTACTGGCGACCGCCAGTAGGTAATAAAAATTGTTGCAGGTTTATTCAGGCAGACAGGGAAGGCGCGTTTTGATCTCGACTGAGATCTTGGTCACAACAATCACTGTCCCAATCCAAAGGAAATCCACAGGAAAAACAGCAACCACAGAATTCAAATCGCTTCTTAAGCAGTGATTTACTTTAGCATTCGGCAACTCGATGCGTTTTGGGACCTTGTCCCTTGATCACGAGTGCCGTCAGTGTACTTTCGTTTCTTTAAATAAACATGTGACTCAATAGTTCATTTAGTGTGAAGACAGAAAAATTCAAACAAACAATAATATTACAGATATTGAAGCCGCTTTTCCTGATCAGAGATGAAACATATATGTTACATACATTTTGGCCATAACGATAGTGTATTTATCACCACCGATTCCCGTTCGTTTACAGACCCATTTCCGACGTGAGTTGGTAAATTTAAAAAGAGAGGGGGAAAAAAGACTAAATGTCAACAAATAAACTGTGAATAAATAGGGCACCATCTGTACACAGTAACAATTAGCATGTACAGAACAAAACCGTTGACCATTTTTACAATTAATTTGTTTTTAACGATGGGAAGGCATAATAACAAGTCAACTTTTCTTAGCCCAAGAGGGCATTCTGACTGGAAAGCTTTCTTAAGCGCTATGAGTATGGTCCATATAAACATGCTCACAAATTGACAGATCATTGCCCAAGTGAGCATTCCCATTGTCATGTTTATAAGCGTTATGTGAACTGGCATACTGATAGATCAAAAAAAAAAAAAACAGTCAAAACATCAATAGATCATTGCCCAAGTGGGTATTCCATTTCATGTGCTGGCCTTGACACAGCTCATTTCATAAACCAAAATCAATACACAAATAGTCTCAATATTTGTGTATTGTGTGTTGTGGGCTCTCAATAGGGCCATAGAAACTTTCACACTTTAACGTTTCATCCGATACAGTAATGACGGCACCGTTTGTAAAACAAAAAATTAAATATACAAGTGTATTCTACCAAAACCAACACGAACGGTGACATAAAAATTAACAAGCAGCTTCTGAGGCAGAAACTTAAAAAACATTCTATACAATATATACATTTTACCAACCACTATTTCTTTCATACTATTTTGCATTTACCGTGGCACTAAAAAACCTCATCTGAAACTGAGAATACTTCTGTGTGCTGAAAACCTTCATGAACAGACTGCTATACAATATACACTCCAACTCAAATGTACAGAAAGCTCCTCATCACAATTATGCCCTATCGGGGCTAATGTTCTATATTGTACAATCAGTTTTGACTCAAGACGACGTAATTTTGCACTCTGTTGCCTCACCTTTCATTAAGTTTAACTGTATCTAGCACACAAAAGCTTAACAAGTTGGTGTTCTGACTGTGGTGACTCTGAAAATGTCGTGTTATCGGATACTGTTTATCCCCATTTTCTATAGCACGCAGATGTTCAAGAATTCTTTTCATAGACAGAAGACGGGGGCGTTACTAGCAGCCAAAGAAAATGGCGGCTAGCTAGAGGAGTTCCGCATCCCCTGCAGCATATCCGGCATCATCCTGATCTCATATAGGCAGCAAAACTGGCGATAAGACGCTCTCCAGCCCCAAGAACAATGTGGGCAGGCAACTGGCTGTATTGACCCCATTGGGAGTCTCCAATCCGGGGTGGACGTGCGGCGGACGGAGGGTTAACACCGGGGCGAATTACCTGCGCAGTCGGCGTGGTTCGCCATCCTCTGATCAGCAGTGACGCCCCTCGGCGACTGGGCAACTGGCGGAGGTGTAACCGGGGCTGCAGGGAGACGTGGGCAGAGTGCAGGAGACGCGGTGCAGGTTTTGCCGGGTACTGGAGGCCCCGGCTTGAGGGCCTGGAGGACCTGCAAAGAAGGGCGCTGCCCTGGGCCCAGGCGCCGTTGTTGAGGAGAGCGGTGCATTGCTGGCAGTAGCGGAGGTAGGGTACAGCCAGCGCGGTGGCTAGGTGGTGAGGCCAGGACAGTTGTTGCTTGTGGTAGGAGCAGCCACACACCCCGGGGTGCCCCGGAGAGATTGCTGGCGGCTTCACAGACTGCAATTCATTGTTAGAGGGGAGCTGAGGAGCTGCCTACGCTGTGAACAGAGACCCGATCCCCGGCGGGTGGTGCAGGATGATTTGACCTGCCTGGTGCTCTCGGCGGAGATCCGTGCACTATGGGTTGCAGGGGGGGGGGGTTCAGTGAATCCAGGGCCACTAGCGGACTGTGGTCTGGACACTCCTACCCCACCCCCACTATTCCTGCTTATGGCGCAACCGCGCAAGGCAAGCCCTCTAGCAGATAGGGACGACGATGGAAGTGGCTGACATCCACCCCCGTGGTTCCTGGGGGCGAGGGGAGTAAACCTCCGTGGGATAAGCTACCATCTGGCTTAGTGAATGGATAGGAGGCCACTGTCCCTTTGATGTCAGGGACTGTGCCAACGGTACCAGCATTGCAGACAAACCCCTCCTTGATGCCCTGGGGCAGCCTGATGCAGTAGTAGTGCCCAAGAAATGCCTGTATACCTTCCTGTCACGGAGTGCCGAGGTCCAGAGTGATCCACGCCCAGGTAACCCTGGGAAGTGTCACCTACTGACAGAGTCCAGATGCACTGTGGGATTCCACGCATACCCACCATCTACCTACTAGACCCTTATACTGCAGCTATAGCATGGTTCCTGTAGGATAGCCATAGCTGTAATTGCAATTGAAGGTGGGCCTGCGGCGGTGCTGTCTTTGTTATCCAGGTGATTGGACTTATCCGACCGGCGCCCCCTACCTACTGCCTCCTTATAAGTAGGTGAGCCCAACATGGCAACGGGAAGGGGACCAAAAGCGAGTGTGCAGGGCAAGCTAGCAACGTTTGCATGGAATAAGGCTGGAGAAGACGGGGAGACACAGCAAATGGAAGAGCAGGGGTCACAAAAAGAGTCAGGCCCGCAGTCAGAGCCTACTATACGGGATGTGCTGGAAGCAATTAGCGGAGTACGGTCCTCCCTCAACTCTGTTACCACTGAAGTATCCCTACTGAAGTATCGCCCAACTGGAAGATGAGCTTCGTCAACTAGAGCTAGAAAGCATCGATAAGCCATCAGACGACACGAGTATAAGATCAAGGCGAGGGAACATATGTTGGCCAGGCACCTCAATATGCAGCACTGTTTATATGAACTTAGAGACAGGGCTGGGAAGACATTGGCCTGGTTAGAAAGGAGAGAACAAGGGGAGAGGTGGGTGTCCAGTGTGAGCATGTCCAATGGCAATACCATAACACACCATAAGGATATAGCGGAGCGTTTGCAAGTCACTTAGAGCGGATCTACTCTCTCTCCACTACATATACTGTGGAGGATTCTCACCAACTCCTTTCTGACAATGTGTTAACTCTCTCCAATGTGGACAAAGAAACTCTGGAGGGGGAATTGACGGATGAAGAGATTCAAAAGGCCATAAGCCAAATTCACTCTGGCAAGGCCATGGAGCCCAATGGGATCCCCATCGAATTCTTAAAAGTCACATCCTCACACGTAGCCCCTCATCTACGCGCCTTGTACAATGAAAGCTATGAGCAAGGGAAGCTGCCTAGTGATCAGCGAGTAGCATCTATAGTCGTAATCCGTAACCCTGGGAAGCCGGGCGACCAATGCGGTTCATTCCGACCGATTTAGTTGATCAAAGCGGAAGCTAAGATCCTAGCCAAAGTTCTCGCCACCCGATTGGTTCCAGTTATCTCCTCGCTGGTACACCCTGACCAGTCTGGGTTTATGCCGGAGAGAAGTACAGCACTAAATATCCGCAGGCTTAACAATGTGCTGGGGCGGAGGGAATTCCTGGAGGAAGACGCTGAGGTGCTATCTCTAGATGCCTCCATGGCGTTTGATTCCATAGAATAGCCATACCTCTTCGAAGTCTTGGCAAAGATGGGATGTGGCCCGAAGATTTAGGCGGATTAAACTACTTTACACAGATATACAGGGCCAAGTGAGGGTTAATAATTATACCTCACGAATATTTACGCTGTGAAGGGGAACCAGGCAGGGCTGTCCTCTGCCCCACTGATATTCTCTCTGATGTTAGAGCTGCTGACCACCTGGATCCATTGAGATGTGATGGTAAGGGGTCTGAAATGGGCAGAGGGTTAGGAAGATCGAATATCCCTGTACGCAGATGACATCTTGCTGTACCTAGCCTCCCCAGATAAGTCCATATGTGGTGTTCTGGATATCTTCACGAACTTTGGGAAATACTCGGGGTACCAAATAAACTGGAGCAAATCTGTATTGTTTATGCTCCAGGGGCAGGTCCCCCGTCTCCCACCGAATTGTACAATTGAGGTGGCTGTGGAGGGCTTTCGGTACCTGGGAATATATGCCAAATCGGATTCTACCCTCTTTTATGATCATAACTTGGTCCCCCCACTGGCCGGCTCAAAACAGACATTAAACATTGGAGATCCTAGCCCCTGTCGTTGGTGGGCCGTTCTGCCTTGTTTAAGATGCTGGCACTTGCCCTCTTCATATATATTCTCCAGAACTGTCTATATCGAATTCCAGACACATATTTCTCAGCGGTGGAGGGTGAGGTTAGGACCCTGGTCTGGGATGGAAGGGCCCCCCGCATTGCCACCAAAAAGCTGATGAAAGGTTGGCATGATAGAAGAATAGCTCTCCGAGACCTTAAACTCTATTACTGGTCCTTGCAACTAGTGGCAATAAACCAGTGGATATACCGTTCTCCCAACGATCCTGCATACATGCTAGACAGATATCAGACTGGGCGCTCTGGTTACTTGGGAGCGCTGTGTTCTAAAATGAAGCGGGGCGATATTTCTGGCCTCTTTCCCATACTGTGGCTATCTGGCATCAGGCTAATTCCCGACTAGGATGGTCAAATGTCCTCACAAAAGGAATGCCACTATGGTATGCCCAGAAGTTGGGTTCTCTCTGCCATCAACCTGGCTTTGATAGGTGGGACACCATCAGGATTTCAGTGGTCGGAGACATGATCAAAAAAGGGTCGATCCTCAGTTTTAAGGAGCTTCAGGACCAATATAAGATGGCGCAGGGGGAACAGTTTAGATACATGCAAATCCGACATGCCCTCACAACAGCCCTACCGAACCCCGCAGAGATACCAGAGTCATCACCGCTGGAAGATCGGTTGCTGGATGGGCCACTACACTCCAAAGCTATTTTGTTGACCAATAAAAAACTGTGTAATAACATACCTGACATGCTACATAAGCTTAAAGAGAAATGGGAGAGCGACTTGGGATCTTTCGACGATGAGGACTGGCAGGCTGCCCTGATGTCCCCTAGGGAGGCAGCCATCACCCTCCGTTACAGGCTGATACAATTCAACATCCTCCATAGATCATATCTAACAGGAGTGACATTGGCAAAGATTGGAGCCAGAGCTGATCCACTCTGTTTTAGAGGCTGTGGCCACACAGCTACCTTTTATCACACATTATGGGAATGCCCGCAGCTTCTACAGATATGGGAAGGGGGCCACGACTCATATCCAAACGGCCCTGGGGAAAACACTGACTCTTACAGAGGTGAAACAACAACTAGCCATGCTGGGTTACACCCTTGTCAAAAGAGAAATAGCTAAGGGGTGGGGGGTGGCAAGTTCTCCAACTACACAGGCATGGGTTAAGGAAGTTGATAAATGTATGATTGCAGAAAAGTAAGTCTTTACAACTCAGGAATGCCCAAAAAAGTGGGACAAGAAATGGGGCAAATGGAATGTCTATCAAGGGACTATCTGTATCTCCCCAACGTAGGGACTTGAAATGAGGTGAAGTAGAGATCGAGCAACAGACACTGTGTAAAAGTGACTTTCTTCCTCATGTTAATATACTGCTGTATTAAGGGCTTTCTGAAATGCTGATTACTATTGTATGCATAACTACAAATGAAACTAATAAAAAAGAATATTAAAAAAGAGAATTATTTTCATAGCTTTGTGTTTCGTGCTACCTATGTAGGCTTTCTTACAGGGACACAAAAGAGCATAGACTGCATATTCCGTATTACATGAAGTATGCTTCATTATCCGAAATGGTGTACACTCTAGCGAAAGTCTAACTTCTTTCGTGTTTTTACTGTTTTTGCAGGCTTTGCAGTTTCTGCATGTAAAAGATCCCTGTATACCTGTTGATTTAGTAGTCGATAGCTTTACTGCCCTATATAGGGAGTCTTTTAAGGATCTAGCTCTCCTAAAAGTGATTTGTGAGGAGATCTCAACACTTTTTTCTACGTCAGGGTCTGTATGTAGGGCTAGCCAGAATTTGCTCAAGCTCTTCCGTACCCTAAAGACTTGTCTGTTATAGGTAGTAATTAATTTGATTTTTTCTTTTTCTTTTAAATTCTCTTTCACTTTCTCAATTAGAAGTGATGTCCTAGATCTTTTGGCTATTTCCGCCTTGGCCTTATTGATCACTGATAGTGAGTATCCTCTTTCTAGGAATCTCTCAGTCATGATTCCCTCTTCTACCTTGAAACTCTTCATTGTGCTGCAATTCCGTTTAGCTCTTAACAGTTCACCCACTGGTATGCTGTTAATTAGTGAGCTTGGATGGCAACTTCGTGCATGTAACAAACTGTTACCTGCAGTTGATTTCCTAAACAGTGTACTTTCGAGTTTGTTATCTTCCACTGTGAGTCTAAGATCGAGGAACTCTAACGTTTCTTTTGACTAGTGGCTGGTGAATTGAAGATTGAAATTATTCCCATTTAACGAGTCAACAAACTCTATGGCCTCATCCTCTGTGCCATCTCAAACACAGAAAATGTCTTCTATGTAGCAAAGAGGCGAACCCCCGCCTTCTCTTTAAACATAGATGACTCTTTTACTACCTTCTCTTCCCAGTACCCCATGAAAAGACCCGCAAAGCAAGGAGCAAAGCAGGTCCCCATCAATGTGCCGAGGGTTTGTTTGTAGATTTTATTGTTGAAGAGAAAGTAGTTCTGTGTCAGGCAAGTAGACATCATCTCCAGTAGCATCTCTTTGTAAAAGAGATATGAAATAGATATTTCATTGAGGGAATGCCTACATGCTTTCAGGCCTAAGTCGCGGGGATGCATGTATACAGACTCATAACATCCAATGACCGAAGCAAGTAAGTGTCTTTCCATTGGAGTTTCTCAAGGCATCTAAGGAAATCCCCTGAGTTTTTGACATAGGAGGGAAGTTTCTGAACTAGTGTCTGAAGAAAATGATCTACATATCTTGAGGTGTTCTCAAGGCAACTGCCTCCTGAAGATATTATAGGTCTTCCCGGTGGATTATCTTGATCCTTGTGATTTTTGGTAGCAGATATAGCGCTGGGAGTCTAGGGAATTTCCATTCAAGAAATGTAAATTCCTCCTGTTCTAATAGTCCCTTGTCCCTCCATTCTGCTAACTGCCCATTGAAAGTTCTCACAGAATGTTCACACTCCATTATATTGCTTCTGCTATATTTGGCACTATCTGAAAGCTGTTTCATCCCTTCGTCTATTCATTTTTGTCTAGACAAGACCACTACATTCCCGCCTTTGTCGGATTTTTTTATTGTCATTTATTTATCTATGACCTTTCTTTGTACTGGTGTGACATTACTCCACCCCTTGAACCATTTCTGATTTGAAATTTTGATTTGTACATTTGTGACACCTTTTTCAAAGATTTCAATTGCATCGTTCTTGATTTGTGGCACAAACATTGATTTTGGTTTAAAATTACTCTTAGCTCTTAAATCTAGGGAAACATTCTCATTGATTAGATTAACAAAGGGATCACTTTCCACGATATCAACCTCTGCTAAAACATTCATATCATGTAGTAATTCTACATCAGTTATTCTGATCTTACTTTGGTTTTCTTTTTCTACATCAACTTTATTCAACACTTTTATCACATACCACTTCTTTATGCGTAACTTTCTGGTAAAAATGAATAAGTTCAAATGACTTTGAGTATAGTTAAAATTACTAGAGGGTCAGAAAGTAAGACCCATAGACAAAAGTTCTACCTCCATTTCGGTGAGTACTCTTTCCCAAAGATTAATCACTGTCTTCTTCTCCATTATTTAGCTTTCACCTGGCCCCTTTTACGGCTTCCCACAGGGCTTCCTAGTTCTCCTAATGTTGAGGTATTCTTTCTTCTTGCGCCTCTGTTTCCTCTTCCTTGATTTTTAAATCGCCTTTACCTGTTGCTCGTTTGTCTTCCTTTGGCAACCATGTCGAACTCCGTTAAAATACTGGTTTTTACTCCTGCAAAATCTGTGCTTCTGGAAAAATCACTACCACTGGTCACACTTCCATCCGTTGAGTTATCTGTACTCAATTGCTCTTCAACGTCCCCTGTTCTTATTGTGGGTGAATAACTCCCCTTTGTTGGTACTAATGTTGAGCTTCTCAGTTTATCATACTTCTTAGCGAAGGTCAGGATCTGACCTCTCTGGTAATCGACCAAATCTCTCCGGAACTTCCGTTGTTTTTTTCCTTTGATTTCTTCTTCAATTTTACTGAGACTATTTTCCATCCTTTCCATTTCTTTTTGAAATTCTTCCATGCCACAGAGCGTTTTCAACTGCTGCGTGTGTTCTTCTATTTCAGTTGCCAGTCTCTCAACATCCTTCTTCTCATGTTTAACCAACATTTGTAATATGTTGGTTGAGCAGTGATGATTATTGCTAGCCCAATCATTGACCAATTCAGGGTCCGGGTCATTGAAGGTTGGCGTAATAAAAATCCGCAAGCTCCTTGGTATTCCCCCCACTTCGATGTATTTCTGCAAAGTGGTGGTCTCCCACCACTTTTTTTGCTCTGTTTTCAGAGCTTTCCTTAACTTGTCCCAAAGTATCTTCTTCGTTGGTGTTGCAGTCACATCACCATCTCTCGGGTTGGTTTCCATGCCAGTATCCATTCAACAGTGATCAAACATCATGTCGCCGCCTCAGCGTGCTTGTTATTCCTTAACATTGCCATTTCTTGCTCCCTTCAGATATACGCTGTTCACGCGTCACTGCTATGTGCGGCAAAACTGTTTCTACTTACTCCAAACAGAATCGCCATTCGTCTTCAAATCGCTTCTTAAGCAGTGATTTATTTTAGCAAGTATTCGGCAACTCAATGGTTTCGGGACCTTGCCCCTTGATCATGAGTGCCGTCAGTGTACTTTCGTTTCTTTAAATAAACATGTGACTCAATAGTTCATAGAATTTGAAGACAGACTAATTCAAACAAACAATAATATTACAGATATTGAAGCCGCTTTTCCTGATCAGACATGAAACATATATGTTACATTCATTTTGGCCAAAACAATAGTGTATAAATCACCACGATTTCTGTTCGTTTACAGACCCCATTTCCGACGTGTGTCGGTAAATTATTAAAGAGAGGAGGAAAAAAGACTAAATGTCAACAAGGTCAGCCAATGAGGTAAGCCAATGAGGAAAGGCAGCAGCTAAGGTAAGCCAATGAGGGAAGGAAGCAGTCACAACCCTCTTGGGACCTCTGAGGCCTTTCTCTGTAAGAGCTGCAGTTAAGGAAAGTTTTGTAGTTTTTTTGTATGTTTGGTTCCTGTGTTGGTGCATGTATGTATGAAAGTATGTGCATTTGTTAGTGAGTTCTGTGAATGGGTGTGTGCGTGTGTGAATGCATGGGGTGAGTGAGGTGTATGTGTGTGTATGTGCCCCATTATCCCCTCCCTGGTAAAATTACCCGTCACCACTGATTTTAAAGAATGGATGATGTCACAATGCCATTATATTGTAGTAAGATGAGCAGGCTTCAAGTGCACTCTTTGAACCTTTGTAGTTATGGTGATACCTGAAAAAGTGTAAAACTGGTGCCTTACCAGTATTCTTTCAGCTCCATTAAAAACAGTTTGCCAGCACGCATCACCATAGTACGAAACCGAACTTCAGATGGTCAATTAATATATTTTAAAATATTTTCGAGCCATGATGCTTTTTCACTTGCGCAGTGAGATCCATTAAAACATTTTCCAGATTCGATGAACAAGGTGCAAATTGAACTGCTGTATTAGCACTTGCAAAACGCATTTTGATAAAATACATATCGTGTAGCACCACTTAAAAGGAATACAGACATGCAAAAATAAATACTGTCAAATGCTAAAACAGCAATCTAAAAGTGCAAATGTATGTGCCACACAGCAAATAATGAAGTTCATAGGTGCAAATTCAGGCACAAAAAGAGGCAAAATGAATGTTTGCCAGAAAGTACCTTTTCATGACAGAGGTATAATGTCCTGCCAAGCGGTACCATCTGGCCACACTGGATACAGATCCTGAAACGCCATATGGCACAAACTCTGCTTAATCTGTACTACCTCGTAAACAATGCTTTGGCTTTTCGTCTTAGTCATTAGGCAGAATAGTGCATTTGTATGTTACAGTACTGAAGCATATTATATTGCAGTGTTTTTGGGTATTATTTCTGCTGGGGACACTTCACGTTTAATTGCGCCACTTGTCGGTCACAATATTTACTGTGTATATTGCTTCTGCTGTGGCTCATTGTTTCAGACGGACGATGTGTGAAACTGCACAAATTGATGATTCTAATGGGACTTTAAATGTTTCTAGGGCTACGCATGATGAATGCATCTTGATAACGTTTGGACATTTTGTAGCATTATATTGTTCTGTTTCATATAGATTCCCCAATATAGGCTCAGGTAGCAACCTAACCTTTCACTTATATTTTCCCCTGCCATTACACTGCATAACGTTTCTTGGGTCTGACCATTTACCTAGTTACGGTACTGCTCATAGGACATGGGGTTTTTCCCTGAAAGCTAGCCATTATGCATGAGGATTCTTGGAAAGTAAGCAGTACTATCATCTCCTGCATAACAACTATGTATAAGGGTCATTCCTTCCATCATCCTAAGTCCAACATGATACAGCAGGGTAGATCCCCTGAGGGTATCACTTTGGGTATATAAAGAACATATTTTTGCTGAGGCAGGTGGAGGAGAAAAAGGACTTCTATGCTGACACACTGACGCAAGGGGCTGAGGTTCCTGCATGCACACACACCAGCTCGCAGTGGTCTGACATCCCTCAAGGGGTATCCATCTCAGTACCAAGACAGGGTCCACAGTCTCTCACTTGAGGTAATGGGGTTGACATTATCCTAGAGGGATTTTTGACTTTACACCTACAAACATACTAGGTACACTTACGTACATCTAGTTAGGGTTGCATCGTAGGAGGACGCATTTTATTGTCATGTATTTTTATACTTGCCTGTATTTATTGTTTTAGCACTATGGCAGAAATCTACCGTCCTTTTACTCTGTGGAGCTTATAATCATTTATATCTGTTTCAGTCTAATAGCTGTTTCATCACACCTATTTTACACTAGAATGACGCTGGTTCAATAAATGCTTATTGAAAACGTCCCCACCGTTTATTCTGTGTATCTCTCTGAGACGAAGTGAGCACGAGTGACTGAGGTAAAAGTATCACACTCTTTCCACAATCCCTGATGGGACAGAGTTGTCATGTTCGATAGTTTCCAAGAACTATTCTCTCCTTGGTAAGAGGGGTTTCTAGTGGCACTGTGTGCTAGCTGGTATACAGGCGAACATACCCAGTGGGAGTGTCTAGAATCAATCTGAACACCAATCCTACAGTCTATGTTGTCTAAACATGCAGTTCCTATATAGGTTTATACTACACGACACGGTGCAGCTAATGTTGGTTTGGTACTTATTTAACAGTCAAATCTGAGTAGTTCAGTCTTGCTATTCCTCAGAGACCCCTACTTACATTTTCCTAGACACGTCTGGAGCGGGAAGGGAACTATCCACCACAGCTAAATAGGCATATCCTATGTATTGGCCGTAGGTTTATCAAGCTTGAAGGACAAATAGTTCCTATTGTGCATAAAACCTTATCTCAGTCTCCTTGAAACTTTTTCCTTTTTCAAAATAATGGCTGATTGCAGCAAGAGAGAAAGAACAAGAATGTGAAATAAACTTTTCAGAAAATTTCAGAACTGCCTTTAATTTAAAACCAACAGGAGTTAGGCCCAAATGGACAAAGTGCAGGTAGGGCCATATAGTCAAGAAAAAAGGTTTTTTTTCCTTACCTGAACCTTGTTTCACTTTCAGTAGACTTATGATTTACCGTGATGATCAAAACCAGTTATTTTGTTTGAATACGTTTTTATTTTCCTTTTTAATTATCTAAATTTGTTTTATTTTTTCGAATATTCAATCAATTACAAAAAAGGACACATAAACATATTACCAACTTTCTATACAATAATCATAAAAAATCAATCATAAAGTCAATAATACATGAGTTAAGGATATTAATGACAATAAACAATGCAACCTCACCACATAACTAGCAACAAAGAACAAAACAACAGTATTACATGCAATTAATGAATCAGTCAAATGATCAGCATAGCTTATAATGACAAAGGGAACAAAACATAATGTCCATAGCAGGGGGAACAATTGTATAGCCCTCTGTATGACGTAATGATTAAATCTCAGTTCGTCAGTGTCAAGGAAATGCCAACGCGTTTCAAGTCCTAGGCTACAAATACAAGGACTCTCATCATGGCTTCTTAATTCATTGCACTTAGCTTCTGTGTACAGTGGTATTATCTGGTGGGAAGATATTAAATATTCTTCAGGCAATTTGGAATCTTTTTGGGGGAAATCTGCAGAGATAAATTGTATTCCCTGCTTGAAGAGCCCAACCTCAGTACCGTCGGTATACAGCAGAGTGTCTGGCAAGAAGAATGATTGATCACGATGTATTCTGCCTTCATGTGTCCATTCAATTTTTTCAAATATTCTCTAATTAGAAGCAGCTCCTCGCCGTGGTTTATTTGAAATACGACGTGTCTTTGTTAAACGTAGCCTCTCAATAGTTTCTCTCTCCAATTGATGACTGGCAGTGAATCACCAGCAGCTGTAGCTGCGAGGAGGTGCTTCTAAATAGAGAATATTTGAAAAAATCGAATGAACACATGAAGGCAGAAAAAATCATGATCAATAATCCTTCTTGCCAGACACTCTGCTGTATACCGACGGTACTGAGATTGGTCTCTTCAAGCAGGGAATAAAATAAGTATTCCTTGCGAATAGAAATAGAAATAGTGTTCTCTCTTGTTGCAATGTCAGTTACCCTGACACTATCTATCTTTAAAAGCACATATATCTTGCCACCATATCTAGTATAACAGTACAGCGTTCAGTTTCTCAAAAATTCTCCTCTACAGTTGCAGATTTGTAAAAAAAGATAAATGTATTCAATAAAACCACAATATGTATTTATACGCATATCTTTATTCATATTCCTCCCTTTTGGGTTACAATCTAATCATATGGATATAAAAACTATACAAGTCAAGTTGAAAACAGCAGCAGACTCAGCGTTTCGGTGTTAGACCAATACTTTCACTTTAATCAGGATGGAAAATCTTTCTTAAAATCTAAACATAAGAAAGCATACATTTAGAAACCTAGCATGTACTGTGTACCCTAGTGGTCGATTATTATTATCACGTTTGTTTTGCGCATCTGTTCCTAAATCTAAGGTGTTCTTTTAGACATCAAAACCTCTTAGATAGAATCAAATAGCAGCCACTGTGAAGTAGATCCTTAAATCACAAATTACATTTCTAAAAGTCATATGTTCACTGTTTAATTTGTTTGATCTCAAGGTCTTTCTCACTCAAAAAAACATATGAAGATTTTACTAATTCAGAAAACATACAATTATTAAAAAAACATTAGATTCCTAAAAACATTTTTCTTAATAAAAATTGCCAGCATGTCCTATACCTATATTAGAGCTAAGTCAGATTTTATTATTTGTCATTTTTTAACATACCTTAATACTTCGGTGGATTATGTTTAATCAATTACATAATCTTTGGAGGTTCAAGTGTTTCACCACAGTTTCAGCCTCATTGGTAGGGCCCTTTACTAGGAAAAAGATAGAGCATTTAACATCTTTTCATACATTCAAGAGATATGCATATTCTGCACCCCAGATGCCTTTATATATATATATATATATATGGGGTCTCAAAGAGATTATTTAAATATACCTTTTGTAATTAATCTCGTTCAAGAGAGTACACAACATTAGTAGTTGTGTTTAAAAAGGGATCCCCCTTTCTTTAGACACCACTCTACAGGGCTTTGAGTCTTTCTGGTTCACAGTTTGTGATGAGAACACTCACACTTCTGCCACTAAGGGCTACACCAGCAGGACAAATTTTGGGATCTACAGCTAAAATAACACCACAAATGCTACACGCAGTTATGGGTAAAATGCCTACTAGACGTGAGCAAATGCATTCTGGATAGCTCAGAAAATAAAACAGCTAGAGGTAGTGTTTCCACACACAAGCCATCAAGAAAAACACAAAATGCTAACAAACTGCTTGCCAATGGGGCTAGCTCCCCAGATTGAGGATTGTACCTCTTGGGGTACAGTCGTAGCTGCCATATATACCAGAACTTATGGTATCCCTTTATTAGCAGGAATAGCAGATGTATTAAGACAAATACAGAATGAGTATGGAGCAGAACCTGCTCTGAACTTAAGGATGAAATTATTAGGAAATTGTGCCCAGGTATCAGCTATTATATTAACAAACATAAAAGGGGAGGCAGCAGCAACGCCTGAGGGATTTCACTATTTTACAACATAAGCGGGAATTACCTAATCGTAGATACCTATGTTGAATTAGGTAGAGATAGTATGGGAGCTAGAGCAACAAAACCTCAACTCATGGGTGGTCCTGAAAAAGAGAACACCAAGCAAGCACCTGATTCTTCCAAGAAGAAATGGGATAACAATAAAAAACAAAAGAATAGAGAGAATAGATCACCATCCGGGCAGCCTAATATTGTTATGTAGTGCCCAAAGGGAGAAACGGTAATTTTACCAGCTTTTTCCGACTTCGTTCCAATATACTTAAAACATACATATCTTCAGGAGTGGGCGCTGGCACTTGCTCCAGCATTATATCACAACAATGTTGGGTGGGATGCAGAGTCACCTCACCATGTAATCCCAGTACCAAATAAAACAAGAAGCGAAAAAGCAGGTCCGGGAGAACTTAGATCAACTTGAATACCAGGGTGTAATTGTAAGTTGCACCTTCTCAATAAATAATCCTTTGTTTCCTGTAATGAAACCCGATAATTCATACCGTCTAGTTTTAGACTACAGACATCTGAATACATGCACTAAAACATTTGCAGTACAGAATGCATACAGTGCTGCATTAATGAATAACATTGTGCAGAAGAAATACAACACCACATTAGATATCTCAAATGGATTTTTCTGCCAAAATGTAGCGCCTGAAAGCAGATATTTAACAGCATTCTGAGCGCTCGGTTCTCAGCGTCAATTTTGTCAACTACCTCAAGGGTATAAGAATTGCCCTGGGTTGTTCTCCGCTGGGGTAACAGAGTTACTTCAGAATTTGGACAAAGAGACATTGGCCTATGTACATGATATTTATCTGACGGAGGATGATTTAAAGGATCACTTGACCAGGGTGAGCAACATCATTTTGGGATTCACCTCTGAGAGCTACAAATGCAAATTTAAAAAATCGAAAATAGCCCAACTCAATGTCCTATTTTTGGGATATGAGCTTTCAAGTGAGGGGAAAAGCCTGGCAGCTAACTTTTTAGAGAAGTGTGTGCTGCTCCAACCTTCTAAATCATTGAAAAATGTACACTCCATATTGGGATTCTTGAATTTTGGCAGAACATACATTTTAGATTACGCAGAAAAAGTTAAACCTTTCTACGTCCTAATAAGACCTGATTTTTCAGTTAGGCATTGGACACAGGAACACACGTTCTGTACAAGCTGACATGAAAGCTTCAAAACATCTACACACATATAAACACTACAAATTTGGTGAACGTGTTATAGCGGGTCAATCAGGGTATACTTACCTAACCTACAATGAAGGTCAAACAGTACCCATAGTATACAAATCACACGTGTACACAAATGCTGAAATGCATTTTGCTTCTACAAAAAAAAATATGACAACAGTACAGACTGCTGTAGTGAGAGAAAGAGCACTGGCTCAGGGGAAAGGAATAATTGTTGTAACTTCAGTACCAGCCTTAGAGGCTGTTACAAAAGCAAGCGTTCTAAATGCTAAAGGTTTACATCCAAGATGGATACAATGGGCTAATTCTGTCACTGCAGCAGATGTACCTTACAAATTTGACTCTACACTTAAAACTTAAGCTTTTCTGCAGTATGAACAAGAGTTTCTTCTCCCGAATGAAATAATGCCTCTAGATAAGTATGAATACATTATTTACACTGAAAAAACACAGCAAACAAGGTAGTGGTGTCCCTCATAGGAGGAATATCCGCACAATCACAAACACATGTAAAGTTGACGGAAAAATAGAGGACAATAATTGTTATACTAGTATCATCAAACTAGCGGAGTGCAACAGCAACCCACGTCACTCACTACCAAGGGTGACAGATGAGTTGAGAAAAAATTCTCAACATGCAAGTACCATGAAAAAGGAACTGGGTAAGGTGTGCACCATCCTGAAGACCAATAATACAAATATGCAATCTGATAGTCACCATTAGGTGATATATTGAATATCAATAATCAATACAGGACAAAAGAATTAGTCACAATCCCTTGTAATTTAAGAGTCTTCTTTGTCTTTTTTATTCTTCAATTCATCAAACAGAAAACAGCCTCTTCAATTCATCAAACAGAAAACAGCCGACACGTGTTTCGTAAGTACTAGATGAGTACTAAAACTTTCTTGCTGTCTATACCAGGTGGAGTTGTATAGAAAGTAGTTGTTGTCAAGAGTCAGTTTAGTGAGTTCCAGTAACATCTTGGTATGTTCATAGAGGGATGCATCCCTCTTGGAGAGAAAAAAAGTCAAAGATTCCATACCCCTATCGATTGGTATGCTCGTGTATAACGAGTTAACATCCAGGGTAACCAACATAAATTCTTCAGACCAGCAAAATTGTTCCATTTTATTGAGGACATCCTTTGTATCCTCAATAAAAGCTGGAAGTTGTCTAACCAGGGGATTAAGGAATGTGTCAATGTATTCCGATATGTGTTCTGTAGCTCCACCAATACCGGAGATGATAGGTCTCCCGGAGGTTTGGTGATGTTCTTTTATTGAGGATACACATGTGGTGTTGGCATTTTATTCCTTATATAGGACATCTAGTTAATGTGTTTTTAGATGATTCTTGGTCCACATATCTGGTTATTATTCAACTATGCTTCATTCTTTTGAATCTTTGGGACTTTAGGCGGATTCTTCGCACCTTTTATATATTTCTTTCCTCTTGGGTTTGGTGTTTCTTTTCTCCTCTTTTTACATTTATTCAGCTTTGTTTCTACTTTTCTGATTCTGGTTATTTTTTTTTATCTTCTTCTCTTCAAGATATGCTTGTATTGATTTATATTTATTACTCGATATTCATATCTGATTTTTATGTTTTGTTACAGCCTTGAGAACGTTTTAGTACTCATCTAGTACTTACGAAACACGTGTCGGCTGTTTTCTGTTTGATGAATTGAAGAGGCTGTTTTCTGTTTGATGAATTGAAGAATAAAAAAGACAAAAAAGACTCTTAAATTACAAGGGATTGTGACTAATTCTTTTGTCCTGTATTGATTATTGATATTCAATATATCACCTAATGGTGACTATCAGATTGCATATTTGTATTATTGGTCTTCAGGATGGTGCACACCTTACCCAGTTCCTTTTTCATGGTACATTATTTACACTGATGGTTCTGCTGAGTTAGCCACAGGTAATAAACAACAATACAGCGTTGCATGTGCTATTGTGAAGGGTCATATGCAGGAAGGCAAGTTCCATCCTAGCAGTACGAAGACACAATCTCTAGGAGACTGCACAGCACAGCTGGCAGAATTAAAAGCCCTATTACTGGCACTAATAAATATTGTGTGTGATTCCTTTTAATATGTCCAGTCATACAATGAATATCTACACTACTGGGTCAAAATGGATTTAAAGACTCAAACAGTGACACAATTCAGCACAAAATGCTATGGGAACAGGTAGCTGATTTAAAAAAATTAATTACCCAGAGCTCACGTGATACACTCACTGAATCATCAACGTGATGGTGTTCACGTTGAAGGGAATTCATTGGCTGATGAAGCCACAAAAGGGGCAGTATGAACTGCTGCCGTAGCTGCAATCACTTGTTCTAGTACGAGAATAGATGGACAGATAATGGTAGCTGTAATTGCTTCACACAAAAACAGCACAGCCTGCCCAAAAGGTTTTACACTCAAGTACTCCTACAAGTTAGATTTAAATAACATTCCGTATGCTCAAATACCAGGAGTGCGGGATAGAGTAACACCAAACATGGATCGCAGATTAGGCTTAATACGAGCTGCTCACGATGGTATGGGTTCTACACATGCAGGAGTTACTGCAAACGGTTATTTACTGAAACAATGCTATTGGTGGCCTGGTTTAACTAAACAGACAAAGGAATTTGTCCTAATGTGCGACATCTGTCAGCAGATGAAGGGTTCCACCGAGGCACGTTCAGCGCAGATACCATTACTAATATCAGTCAGACCACTCACTTGTGTCTATTTAGACCACTGCAGCCCCCTACAATCAGATGGGGCTTACAAGTACATCTTGGTGGCAGTGAATTCATGCTTTTAGATTCCTGTGTTGTTGGCCTCAGCGCTTGGCTGACGCTTGAACTGTTATAAAAGATTTGCGAGTCTTCATAGAGACATACACAGTTGGCCCATTACATTCTGACCGCAGCCCTGTATTTAGCTCTAGGGCTTACAAGGAAGCCCTAGAGTTTGGTGCTGCATTGTGGTACTCCTCCCTGTACCATCCCGAGGAAAATTCTGTTGTGGAGAGAAAAAAACGAGACTTAAAGCAACCTTTAACAGCAAGAGTATTAGGTTTGGATGATAGTTGGGTCAATCACTTATGTGGGGTCCAGCGGGTGCTCAATAATATGCCAAGAAGTTCCCTAGGAGGTGTCACTCCTCACAAAGTCCTATTTGGAACGAGAATGTGGTACCTGATCCCAATTGTGAAAGCATAGTGGCAGATGAAAAACCATTTGTCATCACTAACGTTTGGCTGTTTGACAGGATCTCAATGAATTCCGAGCACCACAAAGCAACGTACAAGTAAAACGCACAGCCACTGGGGAAGTCATAATCAGTCACAGCAAGACCTGCCTGGATCCCTAAAGTTGGGGATCTGGCCCGAGAAAAGATTGAGGACAAGAAAGGATTTGGGCCATCATACAGAAAGTTTGTATCTGTCCTAGCTTTCGAAGGAACAAGAACAGTATTTCTTCCACCTCTTGCCGGAAAAAAAGAAAAGAGATTTGTCTCCATTGATCTGATCAAACCACACTATGTGGCCAATACTGAATAGTAGGCCTCGTGGGCTCCTGGCTAGCTGACGCTCTCCTCTTTCTACCATACAGGAAGTTCAGACAGAAAGACTCAAAACGTTTAAAGAGTCACCAATACAAAGTAATGGACTTACCAACAATGAAATAGAACTCGTTCCTGTTGAAACAACACATCAAAACACAAATGGAAGACAAATATCGATTCGGCCTAACACCGACATCTATATAGATATGCCTCTACAAGAGGCGTCTGCCAGTTTAACAAAACCTGCTGAGCTACCAAAAATAGTTTGAACTACATCTGGCTATTTCATCGATTTTGATAACTTCTCTGGATCCCAGTGAACCTGAAACAGCACCAGCTCAAGTTTCCCTTATGCAGCAACTTCATGACTTCTACAGTTTTCTGAAAAAGACTTACCTAGTATCACCTTGGCCATAACTCTGGATAATAACTGGAATATTGTTTTTGTGATTAGATTAGCCTTGTGACTGTCCTTTGCTTACTCATGAATGGAAGCTATCTCCCAGGATGCTCTGCAGAGACCTGTCCTTCATGAACATTACAGCCGTTCCAATTCCTTATGCAATAATTTGGGACAGAGTTTCATATGATGTATTTGGACCCACTGAACTTTTGAAAATACTTTATGTATTTAAAATGTCTCTAAATTATATCATGAGCTCCAGTACGTTTTCTGACAATTGGGACTTTGAAACTGTAACTAATATGATGTCTGATTTAGAACAATCCGCTGCATTTACAAGCATTGAAATGTTAGAGGACACATCTGATTATGAAACAATGCACTGTTACCAACATCATGGTCATCACTTTTTACACAAATCCAGTATCACAAGTAATGTCTTTACATACCACCAATGGGAACATTGCCCAACACCACCGAAAGGTAGTTCACAAACATTTGCACAGAAATGTTCTCATTTATCAGGGTTTAATTCTTCTGACCAGACCTCATATTATTTTATGGTTGTACCTACAACTACACAGAAAATATGCTAAAATAATACCAAACAGATTTACTCTGCATCCTTTATTTTTGAGCTGTCTGAACAGGGTTTCGACTTATGGAAGGACACTTTAGACATAAAATAAGTCTAGAGTTCGAAGGAATGGCAGGTTCAGGAAACAGAAGCACTATTTCGAGCATTCCACAACAGATAATATTTCCGAATGACACTGTGCAACAGACTTCCTGTTTTGGATTAGCCAAGAACAAGGATTTGAACACACCTCAGATTCCCTCACCATCACACTTTGAGGGGTGGCAAAACTTTACAACGCATGGTGGTGATACAGTAGATGACAGCATACATTATAATTCATCAGACCCCAATTGGAAGGGATGGTTAGTTTGGCATACAGACACAAATAAATGTCAGAAAAGAATCAGAGGTACCACCAAAGGGTTTAGTTTCCGTAGGCCGGACAAACGCTGTGTACAACGAGACCATCCGGGGGGTGGTGACATCATCAAGTGTTGGGAAGTTATGCCTCGATTGGCTAAAAATCTTGACACTGTCCCAGGTGAAACAACAATTATCCTTTCTATCAGAAGACATGATCCAAGGGACTTTTTATTAGGCCCCTGAAAGCCACATCAGAAACGTTTCTTATACTCCATTTATAATGAAACCTGGAAAATCTCTCAACAAGAAGCGCGGAGAGACTCCGTGAAATTGATAGAATTACCCATAAAAAAGGATTAGCTGTAGCTGATAATGGTATGACTACATTAACATCCAGGATTTATTCGGTGGGCAACATTGTATCTTCTGCAATAGATATATTAGAATAGGATTTGTCCATACTACAGCACTAAAAGTGTCAGCTACGTTCTATTATTTTATTAAGCTGGGCGCTGAAATAATTCCATGCTTGTTATGTGCCTTGGTGATTTATCAACAGTATGTCCTTGTTCTCTGCCTACAATCTTACTAAAGAACAGATAACTATGGCACAAAGAGGAGCAAAATATACAATGCTGCGTATTGAAAAACTGGACCAGTAACCTTTCAGTGTGGCAGAGTCACCATCCACAGAATGGTTAATTCATGGCCATATAACATTACTGGTCACAACTTTCCAGTTTCAGTATTGCTTAGGCTTAGAACAACAACAGGCAGGCAGATATATAGCGATGGGTGGGGATTTCATCAAGGAATCTTGGGAATTGCCATACAGATTTTGATGCAGGAGTGAGGACATGGAAGTGTTTCTTAGTGGTACAAACTGTAAGAGCTCTTTAAGTGAATCTCTCATATGCCAGGATATCATGCTTCACAGGGCCTGTAACGGTTCAGTTGCAAACTTATCCTGTCATTTGAAAGGGTCCCCAGCTGCCATGATGAATCCGGTGTTCAAGTTGCTTTCAAATGAGAGTTACTTGATGCTGAATGATCAAGATTGTTGTGAGTGCTTCCGGGCATCGCATATCTTGTCACTGTAGACTCCAGGGTTACTTGTTGTAGGCTAGTATTGTTTCTACCATCCCACATAGTCAGGGAGGTGCCGTTATGGCCTTCAGTGAATGTTTTCTTTATACGGTTTAATACTTTGAGCTAAATGAAAGCCATGCTTTTACAGAATATCGTGTCCTTAACCTCCGCCCGAGAGTCTTTTGATCTGCAGGTCGCAAGGTCCTCAGCTGAGATACAGGCATTTGTATGAACAAACGGTCCTTTTCATTTCACAGAAATGGTACAACGTATCTTTAACATGTCTGATACAATGGGTATAGTACACCTATTTAAGACCATTGGCTCTGGACTGTTAAGCACCTTTCAGACAGTCTTCGGAGTGATTCCAAACTTCATACACTCAGTATTCGGAAGCATTTTTGGAGGACTTTCGCTGATCGTGTTCCTAATAGCAGGACTACCAAGGAGATGGAAAAAACGCTCCCCGAGCGCAGATACCGCGATCGCATGGTACTCCATCTGGGCACACCTCACCTTCGCCAACGGAGGGAGACTTGGTTCCTGTCATTTAGACCAGTCTGGATCGACTGTGTTCTGCCTGTCCTCCGATGCCTGATCTGCAGACAAGATTGTATGTTGGATCTCTGTCTAACACTACCATCGGTTGCGCCAACGAACGTGGATGCTTTACTGGACCTGATAACGGCCCATGTACTACTGAGTCCCCAGCGTATTCCCAATTTTTTTCTTTTAATTATTTTATTAAGACATACAATAAACAATACAGATATACAGGCATTGTTGTCATCACATTTTTGGGCTTTGTTAGCATATTGCTACATTACTTTACAAATATTAAGTCAACAGTATTTATTGGGGCCCCCCACCTACAGCTCCATGTCCACCAATGAGGTGAGATCTGGTAGGTTGGGCGGAGCATATATATCTCCTCTGAAAGACTTCCACTTACCCCATATTTGCATCCATTTTTTGGGGCATCCGCCTGAGATATAAACTGTTTTCTCCCGGAACATACACCAGTCTATATCCTCCACCCATTCCCTTATTATTGGCATCTCCTGTACTCCCCACTTTCTTGCGATGTTTCTTTTTGCCACAATTCCCCCTAGGGTCACCAATGTCTTGTTTTTAGTTCCAATATCCGTTGGGTCCCACAAAGTCAAAAGGCACAATTTTGGATTCAATAATTCGAGGTAAGTTCCCAGAACTTACCCCATGCATTTGAGGACTGCTTACCAGTATGTTACTATCAGTGGGCATTCCCACAAGATATGTAGGAACGTACCTTCTTGACTGCAGTTACGCCTACAGTTAGCGTCCTCCTTATAGCCCATCTTAACTAATGTGTGCCCTGAATAGTATATTCTATGCAGCACTTTCAACTGCATCAGCCTCAACTTCGACGAGATCGCCAACTCTCTGGGTGACGCTAAGGCCTCATGGCACTCCTCATCTAAATCATGTAATTCTTGTTCCCATTTTGTCCGGAGCAGGTGGAGTGAATCAGAGGTGTTATTAATCAGTTTGGAGTAGTTCAGCGAGATTGCTCTGCATGGCAGGTATCCATCTAACAGCCGATCCTCAAGAGGCGAGGCCTCTGGAACCAAACCCTCACAGAGCAATACCACTTTTAATGCATGTCGCACCTACAGATACCTGAATCTCTCACTCTCCACCAGCTCATATTCCCGTTGTAGCACCTCTCCCTTTTTCAAGAGATAGCCCACACACAATATCCCAGTAGTGTCCCACTCAGCAAAGCCTTTCGTCTTCCAATGGGATCCGAGCTGTTCAGCGTCCCACAGTGGGGTGGAGAGAGTTACAGTCTTTGCCCATCCCATACTTTTCTGTACCATGTGCCATACCTGCACTGCATGGTAAGTGGGTCTTGTCAGTCCCATTTTGGATGGGTTAGAATACAAGGTTCTCGTGTAGTTACTACCTGACAATAGCCACTTGTCCAGCGCATATCATACGGTCATCATAGGGTTTATAGACCCAATGATTAATGAAGGATAGCTGAGCCGCCCAATAATACTTTTTGATGTGAGGTAGCCCAATACCGCCATCATACCAGTTCTGTACCAATTTCGAGATTGCGATTTCGGTTGGGTTGTTAGCTCAGAGCAGCTCTCTCTGTGCGCTCTCCACAGCCTTGAAATAGGCTGCTGGCACCATGTCTGGTATGTTATGTAGGACATACAAGAAACGAGGCAGTGACATCATTTTGAATAATGCCTCTCTACCCAGAAGGGAGAGCGGCAACACCTTCCAATGTTCTACATCACACCTCAGCCACTGTAATGGCGGTAGCAAGTTGGCAGTGTAGAACAATTTAGGATCCTTGGTGATGTATAACCCCAAGTATTTAAAGCCTTCATCAGCAATCTTCACTGGACTGCTCCTGGGAAGGGAAAGGGGCTACCATGTAATATGAATATCACTGGCTTTGTCCAATTGATTGCGTACCCTGAGTAGGTGCCTAAAATTGTGAAAATACTGAGGACCCAATGCAATGACCTAGTTGGTGAAGCCAGAATCAGTGAAATATTGTCCACATAAAGGGAAATGCGATCCTCCCAGCCCTCCGCCCATCCCAGCCCACGAATTACCAGATCTTTACGGATCCAACTGGCCACAGTCTCTAACATTGGAGCGAACAGCAGTGGGGATAAAGGACACCCCTGCTGCATGCCTCTGTGAAGCTGGAAGACCATAGATTCTTTTATTATTGACTAAGCGGTGCTGAGCATAGAAGTTGGACCCAGCCTATGTATCTAGGGCCGAAGCCCAATCTCCTCAATACAGCAAATAAGTACAGCCATTCTATGGTGTCAAAAGCCATGGTGGCATCGAGTAACACCACCGCCGCATCCTCCCTCAGCGTACCTACCCTCCCCATGACCCCATTCAATCGTCTGAGATTTAATGACGTGTTTCTAGCTGGCATAAAGCCGGACTGGTCCTGTCGGGCCAGTCCGGATATCACAAACACCAATCTGGTGGCCAAGAGCTTATCCAGTATCTAGACTTCTGCATTTAACAGGGAGATAGGCCTGTAGGTAGAGCATTTACTCCTGAGTTTCCCTTCTTTATGAATGACCACCAATATGGCTAGTCTCTGATCTTGCAGGAGGCTTCACTTCTCTAAATTCTCCTCATACATAGGCTTAAGGTATGGGGCGATCCTATCTGGCTTCAATTTGTAGAGCTCAATGCGAAGCCCATTTGGGCCCATTGCTTTCGCGATTTCCCTGGCCTCCTTTTTGTATACATTTTGCTTAAGCTTAAGAGTATGTGCATGTTCCTGTCCCCTCATTGATGACTTCACTCTCCAACTGTGATATCTCCAGTCTAAACTGAGCAACCTCGCGTTCTTTTCCTTCTAGCCCCTGCCACTTGTGCCACTGCCTGCCCCGTATGACTGTCTTGCAGGCTTCCCAGGGAGGACCTGCTGTGTTTACCGTTCCTTCATTCTCCTTAAAGTAGTTGTCTATTTCTTTAGTGTGTTTTGTCTAATTACAGGGTTACGGAGGTGCCATGGGTTTATGAGCTCTACTCGGGTGGTACTACTGTGGTGCATTGCAAAATGCATCCATACTGGGAATGATTCGATATGCCTCTCGCTAGGTGCTTGATCTGCTGAATGTATTGGATCTGGTTAGAAGAAGTGAGGATGTAGTCAATACGGGAGTAGCTTTTATTGGCCCCTGAGAAAAAGTTTAAATTTACCTTGTTAGGATGGTGTATTCTCCAACTATCTACTAGTCCCATGGCCTCCAGGAAGTGGGAGAATCCTGCCTGTGCCGTGTTGAGTATCCTGAGAGGGTAGCGATCCATGCTATCTGAAACTACCGCAATAAAGTCCCCACCCATGACCAACATTTCTGTAGGGAGTGCCATCAGAACCTTCCCCAAGTCTGTCAAGGCCACCTGTTGGAGGCCTGGCAGTAGGTACACCGGCAGTGCATTCAGTGTCTCTCCCTCCCATGTCACCCAATATTGCCACATACCTCCCCAAACTGTCTGTCGGTACCAGATCAATACTCAAGGGGAAGGACTTTGTTTACAATATGCCAACTCAAACAGGCTTCCCTATTATCAGCTGTGGGTAATACTTGGATGTCAAACAGGCTTCCCCAGCATCAGCTGTGAGTAATACTGAAGATCATCTCGAGTAACCTGATATGTGAGGTGTTGCAGGGACTGTCGTCTGCCATGGCAAGCAACAGTGATGTTGTGTCTCACAGCCAGGACACATAAACATTTGGCTCATCGTGTGCTGGGAAATATTTGGCCTTTTTCAAAACAACCAAATTTGGAATTTTAAACAATAGACACTTTTTGCTCAACTGCATAGCTTTCAGACACTAACAGTTGTTTGAACCATATATACGAACATATTTTAGTAAGACATCTACCGCTTAAAATACAATTCAAGCATTTTTTAAATGTTTACATTTTTTACACACTATTTTATGGACTATTTTAGCTGTTTGCGTACAATGCCTAGAAGTACACTAAAATGTTAGTTTGTCGTCCAGCTGGATGAGGAGTAGGTGTTATATTTCAGATAAGTTCCCCAATGTAGGCTCAGGTAACAACCTAACAGTTCTCCTATATTTTCCCCTGCCATTACACAACATAATGGTTCTTGGGACTGACCTTTTAACTAGTTTCAGTACTCCTCACAGAACGTGGGGTTTTCCCTAAAAGCTAGCCTCATTCATTATGCATGAGGATTCTTGGAAACTCAGCAGGACTGCCATCTCCTGCATAATAACTATGTATATTGGTCATTCTTTCCATCATCCTAAGTCTAACGTGACACAGCAAGGTAGAACCCCTGAGGGTTTCACTTTGGGTATATAAACAACATATCTTTGCTGATGCAGGGGGAGAAGAAAAATGACTTCCATGCTGACACACTGCCGCAAGACGCTGAGGTTGCTGCATGCACACACACCAGCTCCTAGTGGTCGGACATCCCTCGAAGGGTGTCCATCTCGAGAACAAGACAGGGTCCTACAGTCTCTCAGTTGAGGTAATGGGGTTGACTTTATCCTAGAGGGATTCTTGGCTCTACACCTACATACATATTAGGTACACTTAGGTACATCTAGTTAGGGTCAGGTCGTAGGAGTAGGCATTTTATTGTAATGTATTTTTATACTTGCCTGTATTCATTGTTTTAGCACTATGAAATGAAAATGGTTTTTATAAGGTGCATGGCAACCCAGAAGCATCCAGCACTATGGTTGAAATCTACCATCCTTTTACTCTGTTGGTACTTATAATCTTTTATATCTGTTTCTATCTAATGGTTGTCTCAGCACACCTATTTTACACAAGAATGACGCTGGTTCAATAAATGCTTATTGAAAACGTCCCCACCGTTTGTTCTGTGTATCTCTCTGAGACAGAGTGAGCACGGGTGACTGAGCGAAAAGTATCACACTGTTTTCACGATCCCTGATGGGACAAAGTTGTCATGTTCAATAGTTGCCAAGAACTATTCTCTCCTTGGTAAGAGGAGTTTCTAGTGGCACTGTAAACTAGCTGGTATACAGGCAAACATACCCAGTGGGGGTGTCTAAAATCAGTCGGAAAACCAATCATAGAGTCTATGTTTTCGAAACACGCAGATCATATACAGGTTTATAGGAACTACACGACAAATGACTTCTTAAGGTCACTTAGAGATGTGTGTTTGCACCTCTGCCAACAGAATTATAGAGGTCTTTAACCTCCAATCATAGAGGACATAGCAAATGAGTTTACCACTTGTTGCTGTGATTTCTACGCTTAAAGAATGAAGAATAAATGTGCAAGGGGAAGGGAGTCATAGAAAGAGAGTGGGACTCCTTTCCCAGTTCCAACAATCCGCTAGCTAGATGTCAGAGGCACAATGAACTCAGTTTTTGGATGCACCAAATTGGTGAGGAAGATTTTGTGAGGATGAGCCATGAATCCTACAACCAACAAGGAGTCAGCTCATGCACTGGTGGCATTTTGCAAAAAAAAACTAATTAGGAATCGAAAGCTCACATCACAATGCATCATTCTGTGTTAAGACACCACAAAATCCAAATCTGTCTTTAAATTATACCATCGCTAAATTATAAAAATAAATAAGATTGCACACTATTCTAGAATTTGCAGTGATTTAGTTACACAATAAGGTAATGTCAGTGAAGAGTGTGTTCACTACAAACTAAATACACTATCAAATTTTAGCCACACATTTCTAATAAATTCTCTAATATGTACCACTGAACCCCCACTGCACTTTCTTCCACTTTCCTGCTGAATTGATATGGCTTATTTAGTTCACTGGTAGCACTTAACACTTTACAGCCTACATGACTTTAGTACTGTGGGCGTTATAGATGGTCAGTACCCCTACTCTGAAAGTAGTTCTAGCACCAATGGTTTTTACATTAGGTTTTGATATGTTGTGCATATGCATATTGTATAGATTGTGACAACATGTACCCCAAGTGAGTGCATGTGGAGAGCAGCTAGATTTGAATGAGACAAAAATCAACATTATAGGTGATACAGGAACTCCAAAGAATAGCGATGCCAAATAGACTGGTCTCTAACTTATCAGATAAGAGTATGTGCTTCTTTTTTCTTACAATCTATTGGCCAACTATCATAGTTATATATTGAGTGAGCAAGGAGAACTTACAATTAGTGCAAACATAGGTAGAATTCATTATTTTAAAATTAAAGAGCTTACAGAGAGATGCCTTACCTCCAGGGGAAAGCTGTAGAAGGGGATCTCTGGAGTAGCTAAGAAATTTTCCAGGGGTCCTGGCGCTGGCTGCTGCCTGGACACTGATGGGCGCAGACGGGCTTGCCTTTGGTGCGTCCGCTACACACATCCACTACGTGGACGTGGTCTTTGGTTGTATTTGAGTTCCAGCATAGGGAAGTAGCTAATGACATCAGCGCGAGTCAGCGCTAGCTGAGATAGATGATTGTGCAAAGTAAGACATGAAACCGGGGTCCAGCAATCCCAATCACTGGTTCAAGCTCCCCTGAAAATGAGGTAATGTAAATTAAAATAAATATATATGTATTTGGGTATCACTTGCCTGACATTTACTTACACCTCCAGACCAAGCACTCCAGTATGGATGACATTTGAATCCTAAACCTTGTAGTCTCCTTTGCCTTATGTTATATTTTCTATACCCTGATTTGCACATGTATGATTCATTGTCTCTGTATGTGTGTGTGCGATGTAAAGGGCTCTGACACGCTACACTGGTATGAGAGGTGCTAGAAAGCAAATAAAAACATGTGAGAAAGGGGATATGGAGAGATGAGAGGCTCTGTTGAAGAATGATAGTGAGGAAATAATTGAAGGGCCCCAGGATAGATTGCACATTAGGGGTGGCCGGTAAACTCCGCTCCACCTGCGTAGTTGATGGAGTTTTGCCACTCCGTGCTCCGATTGTAGAGTGGAGTTTGCCAAAAACTCTGCCCACTGCCACGTAGTACGGTTTACTGCCATGTCCAACCCTTGACCATGTCATACAGAGTTATCTAATGCCCTTAGATGAGTCTTGAAGTAATCAGCATGCCAACTAGTAGGTCCCATCATGCACCAAATAAACAGTAATTAATGTTACAAACTCAACAGGAATTATCACACATCAGATATTAATAAATATTGCACACATGTTGCGCCTGGCCTGAGTGAAGCGCTGCTCGCCTTTCTACAGCCCACGCTCAGCAGGGTATGACACCTCAGCTGCTGCCTAGGAAGGTGCGGAGGTGGCAATGGGGAAGGCCAGGTCAGTCCACTTGACCCTGGACGTGACTGAGAGAGGAAGACTTCCCCACGAGATCAGGGAAGAGCAAGCTAATCAGATGCCGGAGTTTTGGAGGGACCAACAGGAGGCGTGAGAGGAGATGCTCCATGGCCAATCACTGGCAAAGGGTGCCAGAACAGTAGTAGGCAGAGGGGGTGTGCTTCCTTACAGTACTTCACGCACAATTTCAATTGGTGGTGATTGTGTTCACGTGTGTAGGAAAAAAAGACCACCTGTACCTGGTCGCCATGGCTGCATTCCAAGTATTGATATAATGACTGAATCTGTGCAGTACACTCAAAGCATTGTTATAGAGTGTTGCATTCTGACTGTTAAGTAATGGAAACTGAAAATCGTGTTTTGTAAGCAGTGCCGGAATGTGAAAAACTTTACTCTGCGAACCCATTAATTGATGGACTCATGGACGCACTATTTATCCTGAAAAAAACAGTCCTGAGGTAATCCCTGCTCCATTTGAAACCTTGTTATTTGGGCAGCGCAGGCAGAGAAGAGAAAGTGAGAGCAAGAGAGATCTGCAGCGGTTGAGGCTCCATGGCTCCAATTATTCCGCAACGTGTCTTGTGAGCACCTGGAAGCTAAGCAGAGAGCCAAGGCTTGCAACACCCAGGTGCGGAGACGCGCATGAGCCTGACAATGCCCTGGGAGCAAGGGTGGATACGTCTGGCTCCAGGAACAGCAAGTGAAGTGGGAGTGCCCACCTGGCTGGCAGCAGAAAGCATTGACTGCTGAGGGCTTCCTGAATGATGAGGCTACCCCGCCCTCATCCTCCCACAATGCTGGGGTCGCATTGGCTGCCATATTGAGCCTTCTGCTCCAGCTGCAATGTGCAGGTAGGACCAGAGAATATGTGTGGTGTCTTACCCCAAAGAATATAAAAAACGTCTCTCTCTCTCTCTCTCTCTCTCTCTCTGTACTTCCATTCCACTCTGTAAATTATGATACTTAGAATACATGAGCAGCGTTCCTGCACGCAGGTTCCCTGCACAGAATTATTGCTTATTCGGCATGTGCTGAACTGTGAGGAATCTCACTGAGTTTTTAGGTAACTCTGCAGAATTCCATGGAGTAAAACTCTGTGAGTTCCATCACTGCTATAGGACATATCAATATAGCATCAAAAGACACTAAAAAGCAATGAAGGGAAATATTTACATAGTTTACAAATCAACAGCATTGCAAGCCACCAACACAATCAAACGCACATTTAAAGAAATAATTCAGCTGTATACAGTTGTCCTGGACCCAGGAGAAATACCCCTTTCTGATTGTTCCATGTGTTGTCCTTACAAGGCAAACACACCTGTTCCTCAGTATAGAGGAAACGTGAACAAGCATCAAACTGGTTCCCCAGCAGCAAAACTCACCATGCAAGAGTCACCCATTAAGGTAACTCCTCTGATCACCATTTGGGGATGGGCCAGGCCATATCTGGACCTCTTAATCCCTGCATCACCACCTCAGGCATTGTAAGGTAAGGCTATAGACACTTACTGTAGCAGTTACCACCAGCTCTTCCTTAGAGACTGTGTCTCCCTGCCCTGAGTTCGGAAATCGGCTTTAAGGCCAATTCCCTCTTGGATTTGCCTGCACTTATACCTGTTGCCAAGGTTGTCTACCTCTGACGACTCTTGGAGGTGTATGCCCCGTGTCCCAGATATCAAAATAACAGAGAACGCTGGCGTTTCTGTTGTTTTATTTAAACACGTTGGGATTTGGTGAACAAACCTGTTATATAAAAGAACTCTGATGACTATTGGAGGCGTATGCCCCGTGTCGCGGATATCAGAATAACAGAGAAAACTGACGTTTCTGGTTTTTATACACATCGGTATTTGGTGAACAAACCCGCTACGCGGAAGTGGATCACATGACTAGGATCAAGTTACGCATTTTTAGATATAATATGTGTTGGCTATCTATCAATTTGCCTACCGAAACGCGTTGATGCTCATGTGATGGATAATTACTCTAAATCTGTGGAGACAAAACAATTCTGACCGAAAATTGGAGTATTGATCAGAGTTGATCTCTGGATGACTATTGTATTTCCTTCTGTGCAAATAGGAACTATTTTTCCTTAGTGTGATTCCCATTTTTTGTCGTAATATTGTGCTTTTTGTGTATTGTGTAAGTGACTAGTATTGTACCTATGATAGGTTTGGATTATGTTTTTATAGAAGGTCTGAAATGTTTTTAATATTTGCTTGAATAAATTGTATACATTTTAAAATATTTTTTACATTTCCTCTTTGTTCATCACACTGGTGTGAATCAAGTCTCTTTGACTAGATTAATGTTTTTTGTGGATTGAGTGTTTGTGACTGAAATAGCCCAAAGGGGATTTCACTTTTGACATTTGTCTTTTATGGTACCCTTCCCCTTTGACAGTTGGGTCCCTCTCACTTTTATTAGTGTCCACCTGTTCCGACAGTGAACTAGAGAAATGGGTGGGTAGGTGGGGAAAAAAGCAAAGTGAACTGGCTGCTGCTGGCAAGGCAGGGTGCATCGGCATCTGTCAGGGGTGTCGTGGGTGCAAGGTGACAACAGGTAAAATATTTATAGCGCCCTGTCTTCCCCCCAACGGCTGCCCAGGTGATCCCGCCCACCAGCCCACAGGCAGCCAATAGGTGGGAAAAATCAAAGTTACAGCCTCTGTTGGCCTCTGGTTTGGACCAGACGAATCCGGCCCACACTTGTCGCTGGCTGTTTTGCCATAATTGTATAAATGTATGCACAGTATAAATCTGCATTTAGAAGAGCCGGTGGATATGCGCAATTGCGATTTTTTTTCTAAGAGTAAATCTTTTTTCAATGTGGAGAAACAACTTTCCAAATATGACTCAATCTGGGAGTGTTCCATCCTTTTTCCATGAAGGAGTATTTACTCTAGGACTTTTTAAAACCAAATCTCTGAATATTTTCAAGTCAAGAAAGAATCAGAGAGACTTTATGGATGCTTGAAGACTGACAAGTCGGGAGACCATATACAAACTGACATAGCAACCACCTTGATCTGCCCACTTCCCGCCCCACGCCAGGTTCTCAACTGTAAAATACCACGTAGGCACATTGTACACCTATGTAGGAACTAATGTTTCTATGTCTGATGCTCCCTTTGTAGAAACTAAGTAGGCATAAATCCAGCTATTACCTGGCATAAATCCATGTTTGGGACTGATAATGTATTTGTGAATGCAGCCCAAAAGCAAACCTAACCACCAGTTTCCCTAATAGTAGGCCAACCTCTGTACCCCTTCCACGCAAAACTTCTACAAGTACCCAAGTTCAAGCAGGCCAGGTGGGGAGAGAGAAGCTTTCTGTGGAGGACAGCCAAGTCATAGAACCTTCTACCTATCACAATAAAAAGTAGCCCGTCGCTTCTGGCCTTCAGAAAGGTAGTAAAAACCTAGCTTTATCGCAGCTAAGAATCTCACCTCTGCATTAACCTGAAGCGCATCAAACAGCATCGCCAAGACGCCTTCGGGGAATCGCGCGCTTTATACGTTTACAAATCAAATCAAATCATCCTGCACTTCTGGGTTTAGCCTTGGTATCTGGCAGCTGATTTAGAAGAGAAAGCTGGAGCAAAGTAAGAGCGGGCAAGTCGGTATAGCTGCCTCCATTTCCTTAGTTCCAATCTACCATCTGTGGGCAAGGTACCCAATAGTGAGCTCTCTTGGACAGGGGGTATGTCCCCTGCATGGCAAGAGTTGTTCCGCTGTCACCTATCGCCTGGCAGTGGTGTCACTTCTTGGATCACAGGCACTCTTGGAAGGAAGTCAGGCAATATTAGTAGCTTTTCTGTCTGAAGCACCTTTGACAGGCCGATTAATACTTAGCAGCCATGTCTTGTTGCTGCATCCTGACAGGCAGCCATGATTCAGCAATGAGCCAGGAGGGAGACTCGAGCTAGTATTCAACTCAAAATTGTGCTCCAGTGCTTGATCCAGGACAATTTATTAGTTAATTTGGCTTATTTTATGACCCCTAATATCATACCCTAGTTTGAATACATACCAGCCTAGAAGCAGTAGAAGAAATGCAAGACAGTATGCGTTCTCTAGCTCAGTGTTGTCAGCAAACACAGTCTGTCCTAATATAATTTATCTTCTCCCCTCTTACCTTCCCGAGAAGGGCGGGGCTAAGACAGATGTATAAGCATCCTCCTGCAATCAGATTCATGGGTCCAGTGGCCTGGCCGAGCAGTTGAAGTTCAGTAAAATTCATCTCCACAAAACTGCTGCCCTTAGGTTATAATGCTTGTTTTCTGACCTTGAAATAGGTTTCCTCCAATAAACAGAAGTGAAAAAACTGATGATTCATTTAAGGTGGGAATAGAAATGCCACCAAATGTACATAAGACAGCAAAGGTCTCTGTGATTTCAAATAAAATGTTGGAATTGTAAGGAGATGGAAGAAAGGTGACAGCTCAGCGGCAGGTCTGATTCATCTTGTGTTCTTGGTCAGTTGTCTACCAACTGATTGGCTAGAGATGTTTTAAGGCATGGGCAAAGTGGACAAGTGTCGAGGCTCCCCACCTCCTCTTTCTATTTCTTTATCTCAACCACTCTCTCGGCCTGTCACTCAAGACACATTTCAGCTGTTTTGTATGAACCCATCTCTGAAACTTTAAGTACCATTACATTTTGTTTAGTTTCATTTTAACTAAATTTGCAACAAAAAAATAATAATAATAATAATTAAAAGTCGGACAAGGTGCCCCATGGGAGGTAAATCCTTAAGATGAAACTGACTCTTTCGAGTCTTGAAACTTGGCATCATTAGTACGAAGTTATGTTATGTTATGTTATGTTAGGGTGATTTATTGTGCGCACAGATACTCCAGCCAAGGAGCGTCCCGGCGCAGAGACAAGGTAGAACATAACACAACAGGAGAATAAAAACAAGACAGCTAAAACAAGAAAGTTTTTATAGCCCTCCGAAAGGTCAAAAGGTCCTCCATCAGACGGATTTCAACAGGCAGGGAATTCCATGCTGACGCGGCCATTACCCTAAACGAGCGGCCTCCCATGCGACTGAGCCTGAATCTGGGGACCACCGCAAGGGCCAAACCCTGGGAACGGAGGCTGCGGGTGGGGACATAAAAGGAAAGACAGCTCGACAGGATTTCCGGGCCAATACCTCTCAGGATCTTAAAGGCAAGACACAAAACCTTAAAGAGAATGCGCTTCCTAACCGGAAGCCAGTGTAGAGAGCGAAGGACACCTGCCACCGAACTGAATCTGGGCAGGCCAACAATCGCTCTCGCCGCAGCATTCTGAACCCGTTGCAAACGGTTTAGTTCGGCCTGGTTAGCCCCAGCCAGGAGAGAACTGGCATAATCCAGGCGAGAGATGATAGTAGCCTGGATCACCAGTTGCCTGGTTGGGGCGTCAAAGAACTTGAGAACAGGTCTCAAGCCCCTTAGAAGTCCAAAACAACAGGCCGCAGTTTTTTTTGTGTGCCCTACAAAGGAGAGGCCAGCATCCAGCCATACCCCCAGATTTTTCACCTCCGATACCGGGATCGGAGTAGGTCCCAACTCTGAAGGCCACCATTGGTCGCCCCACAGCTCCACTCTCTTACCGACGACCATCACCTCCGTCTTTGTGGCATTAAGCTGAAGGCAATTGCCTGTCAGCCAACTAGCCACCGCCTTCAGTTCAGACTGAAACCTGGGGGCCTCAATTTCCGCATCCCCGCTGAGAGTAACCGCCAGCTGTGTGTCGTCGGCATATGAGACCAAAGTTAGGCCCCACTGCCTAGCGACATCAGCCAGCGGTCTCACGTAGAGGTTGAACAACGTGGGGCTCAGCGAGGACCCTTGCGGAACCCCCATGGCCAGCGGTTGGTAGTTGGACTTGAAGGGAGGGATGGCAACACAGAAGGAGCGGTCATCTAAAAAGGAGTGGAACCATTGCAACACCTGACCGCCAATGCCAGTCTCCTCGAGCCGATGCAGGAGGATGCTGTGGTCTACCGTGTCAAAGGCGGCGCTAAGGTCTAACAAAATAAGCGCCGCCGTTTGACCAGCATCCAGCCTTGCCCGGAGATGTTCCACCATCACAAGTAACGCAGTTTCCGTACTGTGCCCAGCACGGAATCCGTTTTGTGTGGGATCGAGGGCATTGGTCCGTACCAGATGTTCAGACAGGGCCAGATTGACATGGGCCTCAGTAATCTTGGCTGGCCAGGGTAGCAACGAGATGGGGCGGTAACTTTCAGGCTTAGACGGGTCCAGGGTGGGCTTTTTAATAATTGGGGACACCACGGCTTGTTTCCACTTGGCTGGAACAACTCCCGTTTCCAAGGACAGGTTGACGAGGGAGCATACAGCAGGACGCCCCATAAAAGCCTGATCGCGAAAGAGAGCAGGCCTTACTGGATCGGATGGAGATCCAGATTTGACTTGCAACGCAAGTTTGTCAAAACCGTCCAAGGTGAGGGGGGGGAAGACAAGCAGAGTAGTCTGATGGTGGGCCCCATTAGTACTTTCCTCACTGTACCCTATGCTAGGGAATGTCCGATAAATAGCTTGCACCTTCCCCAAGAAGTAGGATGCAAGGGATTCACAGTGGGAAAGGGAGCTTACGAGCTAGGGCGACATATTTGTTTCGAACGGAAATGTCTCATTGATGAACCCGATGTGTGTGGCATGTGCCAAGCTGGCACTTATGCGACGTATAGAGAGGGATGTTTCGTAGAGTAAATTCCCATAAGATCCTTTGTATTTGTATTTGTAAACTACGGGACATATTTACAATAACTGGCGCATCCCTGCAAATCAGCAGGGATGCGCCAGTTATTGTGCGCCACAGCTCTGCCATCATGGATGCGCCGCATTTACAATGCGGCGCACCATGGTGCAAAAATGGCACAGATGCATCACGCATCTGTGCCGTAAAAGTGACGCATTGCTGGAGTTGCGTCGCAAGCGCGACGCAGCTCCAGCAATGCTCTGGGGGCCCTATCTAGTTAATGCTGCGTCAATCCTTACGCCTGCTTCAGGCAGGCGCAGGGTTTTGACGCAGCATGGGCCTAAAAGTGACTGAGTGAAATCTTGTAGATTTCACTCAGCCACTTTTAGGAGGCGTTCCTGCGCCGGAACTCCCCCCCAACCCCCTGCCCAGGAACGCGCACATGTGGCGCAGGGCATTACAACGTGACGCATCTCCCACATGCGTCACGTTGTAAGTAACCCTGCACCATGGAGCATTATTTGCCCCGCTGCTGCGTCACAAAAGTGACGCAACTGCGGCCTAAATGAGGCGCAAGGGGCTTGTAAATCTGCCCCAAAAAGTGTGTAAATGACGTTTTGAATATTACTGTCGTTTTACACCCACGTGTAGCATGCTCTAACCCAATGTTTCTAGCAGGATTTATGTCTGCCACAGAAGAAAACATCATATACAACTTCGTCCACCCCTCCTGAAGTGGCAGGCTGGGGTGACGTCATTGCCAGAGCAGGTCAGCATCATTCACTCTCCCAGCGGGGAAGCGTCCTACCTTAAAACAGGGGCTTGGATACCAACAAAAGCTCGAAGCCAGCACTATCTGCTTTAACAAGGCTGAATGAATAGACTCAAATATGTCACAGCCTGGATTACTGCGTCACTCCGCTTACAGGGCTCCCTTGGTCCCCGCGGCTGGCTCGTGCTATATAAATGCCTTTAATGACATATAATACAATAGAAGTATCACCCTGGGGCTTGCCAGGGCGGCCTTGGTTCAGGCTTCTCCTACACCGAGCAGCTCGGCTCCAAATCCCTCCCTTCATTTGTTTGAAAGAAAACCTCCCTTAATCTTATCTGGAAGGGATGTCTTTGTCGCGTGGCAGACCTGATAGTTTCACACCAGGGGGAACGTGTAAAAAGCATAATGACCTTTTAGGACTCCGGCTTATAAGTGATTGGAAAATGACGGAAACAGGGAGAGATAGAGAACCTTTTAACACCTCCGGGAGAAGCCCTTCTCACATTTGCATTGCATGCCAGGGACCCGGCTCATCCGTCTCTGTTGCCGGACGTTTGATAAATGGCAGGGTTCCCAAGGTGACTTCCCTCCTGTCCTCATCCTCCCGCTCCAGATCATCAATATACCCAGAGCCCACCCCGAGTGGGAAGAGGCCCCCCCCACCCTTCCCCCTGAACCGGCACCGTCTGTGTGATGTGCAGAATGCTGCTGCGCCTAGCGTGTGCCTACGAGGGTGAGTGACACCAAATGCCCCCGCAGAGCTCCTTTTCGAGATGAGATACCTCATCAAACATGCACTCTTACAAAAGTTTGACTGCAAAACACAGAACACAAATAAACTGCAAGACTTCAAGTGCCTTTTAATCCTGACACGCACCAGTGTGACATCATTGATGTGTACTCCTGTGCTGTACTATTGAAACATTCGCTTTCAATGCCAGTTACTCTCTTTTTTAATATAAATTACAAGTGACCAAAGTTTATGAATGTTAATTAACGTGGCACCGTGTGCCCAAGATCACACAGCACAAGAGCAAATGTGTCAGGTACATAAACAGTGATTTTCACTTTTTCCTAGTGTGTTCTTCGATTACATAACAGTCATCTCTGTTCGTGCCTCCTTATGGATGCCAGCTAGGGGTAGGAATGGATTATTTTTCGCCTTCTCCCGACTCCTCCCCAGGGATGCACTTTGACTCCCCTGACACTGAACTTGCAACTCCTGGTATCAGATGCTTGTTTCCAGTCCAAGGAAGACAGTTCGGGCTGGACTTTTACCATGAGGAACAGGGTTAAGACTGGTTTGCATTTGGCTGGGTCCAAACTGAGGTGGCGTAGTGAGCAAAAGAACAATGGATTTAACCCAGATCTGTTGACTGGGGGTGAACGTTTGATTTGCTCTGAATTCCTCCCATCATTTGTGTGTTTTGTGCTTTAGTGCTCTAAGTGTGCCAGGTATGCCCAAACGTGGGTCCTGAGGTCACTGTACCACTGGCACTCAAGCTAGCCTGACTTATGAGGGGTCCCAGGATAATTGTTTTTCCCTGGACCTGGCTTGGCAGTTTGGGCTGGACTATTACCCAAGTGAACTTCCAAGTGACTATCCAGGTGTTATACCAACAAAGTTAAAGTCGACAACAGATGTGGCAGCATCCAGTAGGTGTAAAGACGTTTCTTCGGTCCCTTTGGCAGCCAATGGTTACTAGTAGTATCCATCTTGGAGGGTTCTGTCATTTACCACCCGTGTTAACCGCTACTATTGCACCCCAAGTGGGATACAGACATGTTCTCTTTGAACCCCTGTTCTCCAAGGAGCGCTAGGTTGAGCGGTCAGGGTTTACTCCAGAAAGTACCAGCAGGTTTGGATTACAGATTCAATATGACATAGTAATTACACACAACAAACTCAGGGGCACATTTACCAATTTTACATGCAATGTGGAAGGAAGGAAACTTGCTAAGCCATATTGCTTGAAAGGAAGAGAGCAGAAATGTGCCAAATCTAATAAGACGCTGCGCACCTCTCGCTCTCTCCTTGCCCTGGTGCACTGTGTGCTGCCTAGCGCCAATGCAATGGTGTCTACATTATAGGCAGGATTATTTTTGTGCAGGTAGGAATAGTTTCTTGCACAAAAACATTCCATAGAGGCATATTTCTCTTTCAGCGTTCTGGTGTGCTGCAGTGCTGCAGAATGCAGCACACATGAAAAGAGGAAGTAACGAGGAGAAATAAAAACAAATCTATCTGTTACGCCTCTGTAGATTAGGCGCATTGTTTTGGCAAAGACCCAGGTTTACAAGTCTTTTTAAATCAAGGTTTCCATCAAAATACAGAGGTTGATGCAGGGGAATACCTGTGCTCCACCCATGTAATGCCTGTCCAGTGCAAAGTATAGCGAGACAGCACTATGTGCTGTGTTGCATAACTTTATATTTACTAAACCACTGAAAGTCACAAAGAGTGGCTTAGTGTGGCCTACCAACAATAGTCAGTCCCTATTGTGAACCACATGCGTATTCACACATCAATTAATTCTATTCTTTAAAAAGAAAACATACGTATATCAATTTAACATACATCCATAGCGCCGAGACACCCAAGGGTAATTGTAGCGCTTTCAAAGTCACATAAATAAATAAATACATACACTGAGGCCTGTTCAATGCAAAAATATTTATCCTTTATTTTAAAATGATCCTCCTTGATACATACAATTTCATAATGCAATAGTATCACTCAAATAATCTAAAATTACATCTAATTAGATACTCTAAAACATGTTGTATACCTTAAAACATAAAAAAAATCATCATATCATTGTAAACCACAGCCCTCTCAGTTGGTGTATATATTTACACCCTTTCGAGTCTTTTTTGTACCTATGTAATCACAGAAATTTCTCAGATTAAACCAATCTGTTGCCAATTATGCTGTTACTATATGTAGCAAACCATGATACAATGTATTCATATGTCAAAAATAAATTAAACAAATAAAAAAAAAATCAATCACATATTGTCACACAGAATGGCTTTGTGTGGCTTTGCAAATGGCAAAAAGGATTCTGTGTCAGAGCTGCACTACAAAAGGGATGCAACCCCAATGCGAAATCATACTAAATCTGAGTCTCAATGGACACACATGTGAGGTAATGTGTCAAATGAATGTTCTTACAACTTTAGGATCTGGGACCAGCCCAAACCAATTCATACCATTTATATATTCTTACATTACACTTATGGAGAATATGAATGTATGGGCCACATAACATCACTTCTAAGATATCTTCATAAACTCTCCAGTCTCAAATTGTTTACTATGGCATTTTTTTAAATCTCATGTTGGTGCAGCAAAGGTGCCAGAGATAATGTTCCAGTGAATCAAGTCTGTTAACATAAGTCTGCATTTTATCTTAATTTTTCAGTGGCTGTGGGTCCAAGACGGAGGCAATTCAGTAGTTTGAGTACTGTCTGCTTAGAATCTGCAAATATGACTCGTCCAGAAGTCAAGAGTACTAAAATATATGCAACTAATTTTGAAATGTAGCCCCCCTCCACTCCTACAAATTAAAGATAAGGCATAAAAAGGCTAGCTTTTAATGTCTTGATGTACTTTTTATCAGCCACTAGGGTCCAAAGGTAAGTGTACTTTTAAGTCATATATAAGTTGCTTTTATGTATTTACGCCATCCACATATATGACGTGTAAGAAACTGGAGTATTATTTTTAGGTTTCAGACAGCAGGGCAGTCCTTCTTCTCATCTTCAGAGGTCCAGGAGTGCTCTGAGGAGATGTCTTTGGGGCGCACTTGTTTGCTCAGTGTCAGCCTTTAGGTGGAGGGAAAGTCTTTGTGCATGCCCTAAACTAGTTCTGGTCAGTTCCTCTACTCCTACTGGGTTTTGTGAAAACCTGACTAGGGAGACAAAGGGGAGGCAGGCCTAGTTTTGAGCTGCATCTGCCATTGACAAGGTAGGCATCCTTTGAAGCTCAGCAAGGAGCTGGGCACAGGTCCTCAGGCTCTTTTGTCCAGGGAGGAGCCCCTCTCCCGACTCCCAGAGCCATTTTCCCACTGTCTAGGATCAATACACATCTCACCATGGGGGAGCCATAAGGGGACAGGTGATAGTTGTACTCTGGCAGGAAAACCTTTTGGTTTTAGACAGGAAAATAATGACTTTCTAAAAGTGTAGTTTTCAAAATAGTAATATCAGCCATTAAGATGGAGTTTAAATTAGTGTTAAAAAAAGACTTTGAAGAGTCTTTGAACAATTTGCTAGCAATTCCCACATTGAATATAGCACTTATTTAATGTAATAGGATAAACCATTGTTAGCCTATGGGAGAGCACAGTGAATAACAACTTTGAAGTTATTTCACTACCAGGACATATAAATATTAAATATACATGTCGTACTTTTTAACATCATGCATCATGCTCTATGGGCATCTTGGGCCTGCCTTACGGGTGACATATAAGCATTTAAAAGGAAGGTTTAGACTTGGCAAAAGGTTTATTTTGCCAGGTTGATATGGGAGTTGTAAAACTGCCAAACCAGACTGCTTTGGCAGGCCTGGAGTCATGTTTTTACAGTGCTGCTTTAGTGGGTGGTACAATGACTGCTGCAGTCCACTAGTATAATTTAATTTCCAGGCCGTGGGTACAGGTGGTAACCAATACTAGGGACTTATATGTAACCTAAATGTGCTTATGCTAATTAGAGGTATGCCAATTGCAAAATGTTTAGAGAGGAGAGCTCAAGATCTTTAGCACTGGCTAGCACGAGTACAGTATGCAGAGTCCTATGATGAGCATTAACACAACTCAGCAACAGGAGGCAAAATGCTGGAGTGATCCTGCAAAAAAGGGAAATTTCCAGCAATTTAAATATATGTCTGCCAGGAGCAACACTGCTTAAATGTATTACAGTTCAGTAAAATGCACTGCAGTGACATATGGAAAAGGCAAGCTGCTCATAAATGAAATTGGGCTCTAATAGTGAATAAAACCCAAAAGCTATTTCATTGTGTAGGCTTTGATAGACATGTTCCTATAAAGTTTTAGGTGGGATTAAAATATTTATTGTCTATCACATTTTCCGGAGAAAACTCCAGTAAAATGCGTTAACGTTATATTCTACTTAATTTTCAAAAACAGATTTCCATTAACGTAAGGGTAAATTAACTTTGTAAAAGTGTACTTTATGCTGCCTGAGTTAAAACTGTCAGAAAATCAGTTTTGTCACTCAGTCAATCCAGGAGCTGGAAATACACAAAGAGGTGTAGGGACTGCAAGATAATAAGGTTGTGAGACAGAATTTCCAATCACTGGCTAGTGCAAAGAATACATTTAGGCCTTGACCAACACTTCCCAACATTCCTGGGAAGACTCCAGCTAAAGACGAAGGGGCACCTGAGCCAACTAAGTGTAATTGAAAGTGCAGACTGAGCACTCCTGCCAGAGTGCACATGAAAGGTAAACCCTATCTGACTGAATAAAAAATAATAAAAATACTGTCTTACCCACAGAACATAATTGCTCTGCAAAGGTAGACCAAAAGTACTCATGTGATACCGTGTAACAGGGAGTCTTCCGCCAATACTGTGTTGAGAAAGAAAGAAGATGAGAATTAAGTTTGACTGGATAGCAAGCAGGAGTGTTGTCATAACCTTCCAACTTGAGGATAGGCTACCTCTGTCTGAGTATGCACTGTAGGAAATTGGATTTTTGATTAAGGAGGGTGAAGATACTTCTCAAGCAAAAACCACAATCCCTGTCAGGGTGAACCATAAAAATCTGCTAATTTAAGTGTTTGTATCTTTCTGTTAGCTTGGCACAATAGCAATCAGGCTTAACTTAGAGGCAATGTGAAAAGTATTTTTGCAATACACAAACAGTAATAAAGAGAAAACTACGGAGGCGTGGCCAACCATCATGGCCGCTCAGACATGATACAATATAGCTCCGCTCCAAGCTCCGGGTATCTGGCTGTCACAGCGCATTAAACGCTGCCAAAATCGTGCATACTGGCAAATTGAGATGCTCTGCATCGAGAGGACATTTTGTCAACTTGCTACTTGCCCAAGTACCGTCTATTGAGATGAAACTTGGATTAGCCCATGACACGGAGATCACCCAAGATGGCGGCTCCCCTGCCCAGCGTTAGGAGAAATGCTGGCGCGCCCCCCCCCAGGATTGTGGGTGTGACTGGGCACACGCCGCAGGGCACAGAACATGACCCACTCCCATCTGGACACGGTGGAAGCAGGGGTGCGGCCCAGCCCTGGTGTGGGTCTTACAGCGAGACAAAGCAGGTGAACAACTCGCCCAGTAACTCAGAACCCAGGTGAGTTGCATGTTATGTGAATGGCAAGGGCAGGGGGCTCCTTGGGTCTCCCTAACCGCAGCCATCTGACCAGCACAAGGTACCGAAGACCCTCAGCATGCCCCACCTGGCCACTATGGACAATGCCTGTCCCTAAAATGGTGCCCAACAGGCCTTAACTTCAGCACATGGCTGGGAACGAAGCTGCCGCCACAAGGGGAGAAATCTGACAATAACATGACTAGCAAAGGGTTGCAGTCCAATATACTGCAGCTACAGGTGCCAGAGGGGTGATCCTGTAGGCAGTTGGGCGCTTTCATACTAATTTGGGCCAACCAGAGAGAGCGATGGGTTCCCTGCAGACCCAGTCACCTTCAATTGCTGTGCAGAGCCCTGTGGGACTTATGCTCAACCGGATGGGGGCGGTGCCGCGCTGAACGAACCCCCCATCCCTATGCCCCCAAACAAGGCTCAAAGCGCCAGAGTCTCCAGCTATTTTGCCCAGTCTGGCGCCGGGATGGAAGAGAAGGGAGATGTGCAAACTGGGGGCTGTATGGCCCTCACCGAGACGGTCTCCTGGCGTCGCTAAAAGACTTTAGGAAAGAGCTGAGAGAGGACATTAAAGCTGACATAGGCACCTCATTTGACACGTTCAGAGTGGAGATAGGAGTGAAAGGAGTCGTGCTTAAAGCGGACATAGACTCGGTTGGCACCCGCACCTTAGACCTCAAAATGAAATGCCAAGAACTAGAAGATTGAATTTAGCCCTTGGAAGAAGGATCCGCCAACTTGCACAGCCAACTGGGCGCCGACACGCTCAAATGTGAAGCCCTTGAGAATCGTTCCTGCAGGGACAACATAAGGGTAAGACGCTTGGAGGAAGGATGTAAAGGGCCTGACCTGGAGTCATTCATGGTGGGTCTCTTCTCCACGTTCCTGGGAGATGGATGTTCAGATGTCCAGCTTGAACGAGTACACAGGGTGGGTTCATGATTACAGAGAGACAACTGGCGCCCTAGAGACATTCTTGCCAAATTCAGCTCCTTTAAAGTCAAGGAAATGGTCCTTCAGACAGCTAGAAGCAGTGGCAGGATCACATTTCAGGGAGCAACGTGCTCTCTCTTCCAGGACGTGACCTAAGCGACACTAGCATGATGACAACAATTCCGCCCGATCATTGAAGCTCTACTGGAATGCCACATTAAATATAGGTGGACTTACCCTTTTGACATAGCTTTTCTTTTCGATAATAAACAACTCCACTTCACATAATTGGAAGAAGCGGCGGACCTGCTTGGTCTTAAGCACATCTCACCGCGACAGGCGACAACCTCGAGAGATGAAAGCGTGGGTCAGCCGACAGAATGATGCTTGCACGGCCTCTGGCAGATGCCCAAGAGAGGCGGCAGGAGAACAAGGGTGTGATACTCACGCAAGCTCTCACCCCTTGACCCAAACCGGACACGGCTCACACCCCGTATTTTACTTTGCCGGTGACAATGTAAGGCGATGTAAGGGTTCAAATCTGCGGTAGGGGTCTCCCCACACCGAGGACTTAGGGTCCGAGACTCTGCTAGCGGGAAACATTTGTCATATATTGCCTGGTAATAGCTCTATTCTGTCCCACTCAAGAATGGCGATCTGCTAGCCTTCAAGTGTCCCAGAGGGTATGTAAATGGGGCGCAGGTGCGGTTCTCCTTTTGTTACAGGGACTTCTCAGCTCAAAGTTATTGTTCTTAATAGTTTCTAATCTTTTTGGTGTGGTGTTCAAAGATGTGAGTTTCATGGCTGGCTACTGAGGTGGGGATGAGGGGAAGGGGACTGGTGGGGAAATGCGACGGAGGCAAGCCACTAGCTGGCTCTTCCAAGCGGGGGTACAGTATTCCCCACCTGAAAAAAGGTGAAGGCCTTCGCCTAAAACATAAAGCATATCCATTAATTTTTCATTCCTCGACCACCACCAAACAGAACAGGGTTGCCCTCCTTTTTCACTCCTTGGTTCATTTCCACCCCCATACCACTAGAACTGCCAAAGCGGGAAGGTTTCTTATGGCCAGGGGAGACTTGATGGGATGACTGTGCACTATAGCCATGGAATACAGACACAACACTGGGCAATTGGATTTCCTCCTCACATTCCTATCGACACTGGAGGGTTTTGCCACGGGGGACATAATCCTATTCGGGAATTTCAATCTTATCTGGGACCCATCCGTGGACACAACTCACTCACACAGATTAGCAGGAGGGTCTTCAGCAAGTCACTTAAAACCTCTTTATGAAGCATGGGTTTGATAGATACATGGAGGAGACTTAACCCCGCGACTCGATATTACTCGGTTTTCTCCTACTCCCATAGAACCTACTCCAGGATTGACCATCATTTTATTAGTCAAATGCTCTATCAATCACTTTTGGGGGCTCATTTTCAACCGACATGCCTCTCAGATCATGCCCCTTTAGAGATCGCATTTAATTGGCCGGCCCAACAATCTAAAAACTTTAGGTGGTACTTTCCCACCTCTCTTGTCAGAGACAGGCTTTTTGCCATAAACGACCCCAGAGATACCGCCTACGTGAACAATTGGGATGCCTTTAAGGAAGTTACAGGGGGTAAATGTATTGCCTTGACCACTACTCAACAGACACGGGAACAGCTTCTAGTGGAGGGAGACCTACGGGTGGCGGAAAGAGCGTACAAAGATGCCCGTCGGTACAAACCCTACAGAAGGTAACGGCATTAAAGAGGAAGCACCAGGCCATATACAACAACAGGGCGGAAAAAACAATTTTACGCCTCCAAGCACGATGATACGATGGGGTAAACAAAATAGGCCTGTTACTAGCGCGTCGGCTCAGAGTGAAACAGGAAAAAGCCAATAGTCAATGGCGCTGGCGTCTCGTATCCCAGTGAAGAGGAGAAAACAAACTCTTTCCAGGATTTTTATTGCTCCCTTTATACTACCAATACCCTTACAGATCACAACCAATCTAGGTATTTAGACTCCCTAGAACTTCCGCAGGTCTCCCCTGCCTTCAACATAGAACTTAGAAAACCCATTTCAATAGAGGAGGCCTAGAAAGCGGTAGATGCCCTGAAACTCCAGATAGCCCCATGCCCGACAGGCCGAATGCCCAGTTTTAATAAACATTTGTATCTGAGCTAACTTCCCACCTGGCAAACCTCTTCAAAGAAATAGTGACCACGCAACAGGTTTCATCCACCATGGGGGAAGCTTTAATCACTATAATCCCCAAGGCAGGGAAAGATCCCAAAATATGTGCCTCATACCGGGCCATAGCCCTCCTGAATTTGGGCGCTAAACTCTACTCCAAAATACTGGCCAGTAATTTAGAAAATGTCCTACCTGCTCTAATTCACCCCGACCAATCGGGCTTCATCAAGGGGCAGCAGACCCATGACAACCTACGCAGGATACTGCACTTAATCGAGAAAGTGCAGAAAAAACATATCCCAGCGGCCCTTCTTTCAGTAGATGCGGAGAAGGCCTTTCACTGCATCGATTGGTCCTTCTTAAACCGCGTGCTACACCGACTTGGGTTTAGCAAATGCTTTATAGGAATGGTGCAGGCTAATTATCACGCCCTCAGTTCCTGAGTCCTGGTAAACGTAGAAGCCTCAGACTCTTTTCAACTCTCATGGGGTACGAGTCAGAGCTGACCCTCCCCCCCTATGCTCTTCACTCTCTAAATCGAACAACTGGCAGCGCTGATAAGGGCGAATCCAGACATCCGAGAGATCATGTTCGGCACAGACGAACAAACTTCGCTTTTGCGGACGTTGTTCTGCTACCCATTACCGAGCCGCTGGTTTTACTGCCGGCTGTCCAGGTCGAACTCAGCCTTTTTGAAAGGTTTGCAGGATTCAAAGTTAATTTGTCTAAATCGATCTTCCTCAATCTAGCGCTGCCCCAAGAAATTATGGCTAAGATCAAGGAGACATCCCCCTTTTGCTGCGTATGCAAAGAAATCACATACCTGGGCATTTAAATCACCCCCAAACTCACAGACCTTTATAAGGCTAACTTCCCCTCTTACTGTGACAGCTGAAATCTGACTTTAAAACATGAGGATCTGCATTTATTACTTGGATAGTCAGAATAAATGCAATCAAGATGAATGTCCTACCCGTCTCCTTTACCTCTTTCAGGGCTTACGGTTACAGTCGATAAAGAAATGTTTTTGGAGTTGAAGAAGATGACAACAACATTTATTTGGCAAGGACAAAGGGCTCGCTTATCCCAGCAGCTATTGAGGGGGGTTGGCCCTTCCAGACTTCCTCGAGTATTACTAAGCTACCCAATTCCGGGTGCTAGTCGAGTGGTCCCTCAAAGCCACTGAGAAACACTATTACTAAATACAGTTTTGTGGGGGAAGTGTTTTACGTGAGGTTGTGGGGCGATTAGAGCCCCAGTGCTAGTTCATCTGGAAGTGTTTTTCTCTTTTGTGCTAGGTAGTGGGGGCGGTTGGTGCTCCTATTCAGTTTTAAAGGGCAATGTTCACCCTGTCGTGCACCCTTTATTTTCAGGTTTTGCCCCAATTATGTTTCTTAGGGACGTGTGAGGTTGCGGGGTCTGATACTTAGGCGATGCTGTGGGGTGGCGAGTACTCTAGTTCTTTTAACATAGGGATGCGTTTATCCTTATTATGCCCCAGTTTTGTTACTAGAGTGGTGAGTTTTGTTACTAGAGAGATTTTATGACCCCATTATCTCTAGGTTGTGGAGCGGGTAGGATTTTAGTTGTGTGCCATATAGAGCTGCGTTCCCTCTTGCGGGGAGGTTGTGGGGTGTTGTAGCTGAGCGCCCCAGCTTAGTTTTTGGGGTCATGTGTATAATTGTGGGAGCTGTGTGCCCATTTCAATTTTTTTTTCAAGAGGTCCTGGGAGCTACATGCCCCAGTTAGGGATCATAGGGAGGTGTTTTCCCTATTACGTGGCGTGTGTGGGAGATGTGTGCTCCAGTTATATATATATATATATATATATATATATGTTTAAAGAGGTTTTGGGAGCTAAGTGCCCCAGTTAAGTTTTTGAGAACATTTGGGAGCTAGGTGCCCCAGTTATGGAACATGGGGAGGTGCGTTCCCCATTACCTGGACATTGTGGGAGCTAAGTGCCCCAGTACTGGATCATAGGGTGATGTTGCCCTATTTTGTGGAGGTTGTGGGAGCAATGTTCCCCAATTCAATTGTAAGAGGTTTTGGGACCTATGTTCCCTATTGCATGGAGGTTGTGGGAGCTGAGTGCCCCATTTCTGGATGTTTATCAGATTTTCAAGCTTTGAGTGTTATGCCAAAGAGTGGCATCAATGTTTAGTTTAATTTTCCCCAAGGAAGGGGATGGGGTCAATGTTGTTATATTTGAGAATGCAATGTAAATGTTTTTCTTTTAGAAAACATTGTGTATATTGATGTTTATGTTTTTCCTTAACTTCAGTTTTGTTGTTTCCCTAAGGAAGGGGGATATTTTATAATTGACGTGTGTCCTTCATTTCCCTGGCTGGGACTTCCCTGTTGCTCAGCTAGTGTGAGTGGTAGAATGCCTGGTGACATCATGGAATGTTTGGTTCATGGCTTGTGTGTGGAGTGGCAGTTGATGGCAGGAAGGCTGAGTGGCAGGGAGGCTGCTCCTGGTGGGGTTTACATTTCCATCTATCCATCTTATCCTGATGAAGGTAACCTGGAACTAAGCTCAATAAACGTATCCTATTTTGTATACCTTGCCCAAGGATCTTCTATTTACAACAGTATACTTCACCACCCCCACAGGCCACCACTCTTCAAGTATGGGATAACGTCACCAGTACATTGCCTCTGATGACTTTTCCATCCCCCTACACCCCCATTCATGTTAACCCAGCTTTCCCCCGGCCCTTCGGGAGGGTCCCTTCGCTAAATAAAGGGTAGGTGGATGCCTCATGATAACAGATTTCTTCCAGCAGAGAGAACTGCTTACTTTTGCAGAGTGTGCAACTCTTTTTAAGTTACCACGTATAGAAGAATATCATTATTTACAGCTCAAGCACTGGGTGCAACAACCCCAGGCGCAGCTGTCCGGCACTACGTCTAAAGGCTGCATATCATTTCTGTACTCCCTCAATTTAACGGTTGGTCCCCAGCCGGATCCACAACACCAAAGATTTTGGACAATATGTGGCCCACCCCCATAGGAGAGAAACAGTGCGGATCCTTGTATAAAGATATTACCAAATATAACAGTTCCATGTTCTTAAGAGAAGCTCATTATAAAATTTTGTATGAATGGTATCTACACCCCCAGAAATTACACACTGTGGGGCATATTACCAAGGGCCTTATCGCCGCTTTAGCGGGAATTTTCCCCGCTAAAGCGGCGATAATTTTATCGCCCTATTACCTAGCTGTCGCTAACACCAGTTAGCGACAGCTAGTAGGAGATAGCGATCATCTTGGGGCCCACTTTGCATGTCAGCGATATTTATCGGTAATGACATGCAAAGTGGGCGTGACAAGATGTTAGGGACTGGAAACAGTCGCTAAGTTAGCTATCTCCTATTACCTACTTTTGGAAATAATCGCACTGAGCGCGATTATCTCCAAAAGCTAACGCCTGCCCAGAGCAGTTCTTAATTCAGAAAAGGGGGTGGTGATGAACAGAGTGTCTGAATTAAGCAGACCACTCTTACCCAGTCCAAAGATCAGGGCTTGATCCATCACCGTTTTTTAGCTCACTGCACCATCCCAGCTCAGAACCTGGCTACATGCAAATTAGTCTGTTCCTGTCCCAGTGCATGATGGGAACAGGGCAAACCAAACTACCAAGCCAATTCTTATACTGGGAAGGAAACAAGCTACCGGGGACCGGTTTCTGGCATTTCAGCCGTCGTCGGCCCGGCTTGCTTGAATCCTGATGGTGCAATGAGCAAGGGACTCACATCTGAGTATACCCTTCCACGCTTATGGTGGACAAAATGATTCAGAGAAGGGGGTGGTGATGAACAGAGTGTCTGAATTAAGCAGACCACTCTTACCCAGTCCAAAGATCAGGGCTTGATCCATCACCGTTTTTTAGCTCACTGCACCATCCCAGCTCAGAACCTGGCTACATGCAAATTAGTCTGTTCCTGTCCCAGTGCATGATGGGAACAGGGTAGGAGTGTTCTGATTAACTCGGATACTCTGTCCATCACCACCCCCCTTTTTGAAATATTTTGGCCACCACAAGTGTGGAAGGGTATGCTCAGACATGAGTCCCTTGCTCACTGCACCATCAGGATTCAAGCAAGCCGGGCCGAAGACGGCTGTAATGCCAGAAACCGGTCCCCGGAAGCTTGTTTCCTTTCCAGTGAAGAATTGGCTTGGTAGTTTGGTCTGCCCTGTTCCCATGATGCACTGGGCCAGGGACAGACTAATTTGCATATAGCCAGGTTCTGAACTGGGATGGTGCAGTGAGCTAAAAAACGGTGATGGATCAAGCCCTGATCTGTTGACTGGGTAGGAGTGTTCTGATTAACTCAGATACTCTGTCCATCACCACCCCCCTTTTTGAAATATTTTGGCCACCACAAGTGTGTAAGGGTATGCTCAGACATGAGTCCCTTGCTCACTGCACCATCAGGATTCAAGCAAGCCGGGCCGAAGACGGCTGTAATGCCAGAAACCGGTCACGGGAAGCTTGTTTCCTTTCCAGTGAAGATTTGGCTTGGTAGTTTGGTCTGCCCTGTTCCCATGATGCACTGGGCCAGGGACAGACTAATTTGCATATAGCCAGGTTCTGAACTGGGATGGTGCAGTGAGCTAAAAAACGGTGATGGATCAAGCCCTGATCTGTTGACTGGGTAGGAGTGTTCTGATTAACTCACATACTCTGTCCATCACCACCCCCCTTTTTGAAATATTGTGGCCACCACAAGTGTGGAAGGGTATGCTCAGACATGAGTCCCTTGCTCACTGCACCATCAGGATTCAAGCAAGCCGGGCCGAAGACGGCTGTAATGCCAGAAACCGGTCCCCGGAAGCTTGTTTCCTTTCCAGTGAAGAATTGGCTTGGTAGTTTGGTCTGCCCTGTTCCCATGATGCACTGGGCCAGGGACAGACTAATTTGCATATAGCCAGGTTCTGAACTGGGATGGTGCAGTGAGCTAAAAAATGGTGATGGATCAAGCCCTGATCTGTTGACTGGGTAGGAGTGTTCTGATTAACTCAGATACTCTGTCCATCACCACCCCCCTTTTTGAAATATTTTGGCCACCACAAGTGTGGAAGGGTATGCTCAGACATGAGTCCCTTGCTCACTGCACCATCAGGATTCAAGCAAGCCGGGCCGAAGACGGCTGTAATGCCAGAAACCGGTCCCCGGAAGCTTGTTTCCTTTCCAGTGTAGAATTGGCTTGGTAGTTTGGTCTGCCCTGTTCCCATGATGCACTGGGCCAGGGACAGACTAATTTGCATATAGCCAGGTTCTGAACTGGGATGGTGCAGTGAGCTAAAAAATGGTGATGGATCAAGCCCTGATCTGTTGACTGGGTAGGAGTGTTCTGATTAACTCAGATACTCTGTCCATCACCACCGCCCTTTTTTAAATACAGAGCAGTTCTTAGCCATGTTATCCAATGGTAGGTGGATAACATGGCTAAGAGCATTAGCTCGGTAATGCATGAATATCGCTGACTTTACATCGATATTCATGCCTTTCGACCGATTTTTATCACTTAGAAGATAAACCTTGATAATTGCAAGGTTTCTAAGCGATACAAATAGGCGAAGCACAGCGATAAAATTATTGCCTCTAACCAAGCTTAGCAATCATTATGGCTTATTCTTGGTAATATGCCCCTATTTTTCCTAACACTTCGGATAAAGGTTGGCGTGGTTTTGGGCTGCTGGGAGACTTACATCATATCTGATGGGATTGTCCCTCTATCCAACCTTTCTGGAAAGAAATACTCTCCCAAATTAAACTTTTAATGAGATACCCAATCCCAGACACCCTAGAACACACTCTTCGAGGGGTGCAGGACCCCAGTCTGAAATACCAAACCCAAGGGGACCGTTTCATTATGTGGCTATTCTTGGGAGCGGCCAAGATGGCAATAGCAGCATGAAAAAAAACAGATGCCCCCTCCCTCACACAATGGCATGCCTAACTGTGGCGTGCGCTGGCCCTTGAGCGAAAGATGGACATAACAGACGACATGCGGAGGAGCTTTGACTATGTCTGGAATCCCTTGGTGATTTTTCTGTCTGAAGGGATGCCCCTGTTTGCCTGTGGACCCAGACTGTGAGCCCTCCACCCCTTTCACATATAACATATTGGGTGTCACCCTTGGCTCCCCTGGTGGTTGGGGCACCCCAAATCCAACGATGCTTCCGGCGGGACGAGCCGTGCTGTCCCACTGGGGGGGGTAGCATGGGAGACCCTTTAACCTTGCGGGCCCGGATGGCGGCGTCCACCCTGTAATAACCCTAGTATCAGTTGGATCATTAGCAGAAGCCACCACAGAATGTTTTAATTGTTTCTGTCTGCAGGTGCAACCTGAAACACGTAAGCTTTGTAATTGAAGTGTCGTAATGACAGACCTATCATAGCAGGGAAATGATTTAAGACAAATAGGGTATGCTGAGAACTCTTGTGGACATGCTGTGTTTTCTTTTTGCCATCTGTAACCCTTTGCATATCATATGAACTGTGCTTCGTGGAGCTACAATTGTTGTGTATTTTCTAAAATCAATAAAAAGATTTTGACATAAAGTGAAAACACAATACAAGAAAAATCCCACATCAATTCAGAAAAATATAATACACTGTACTAAATAAAATGAGGCAAAAATGACAAAAAATCCAATCAGAAGAACCCTAGATATATGGAATTTCAAATATTTAGGTAAGTATGGCGCTGAAGAGCACAAACCGCCACTCACTGTTATCTGGTAATACTAAAGCGGGGGAAAGCCAAAAGTATAGGCCAACCGTGACGGAGCATGAGCCCGATACAGGTACCAAGACAGTTCCACTGGCGATCATTGCCAGCAGCAAGCTCGCTGTGCTTTTCTTCACAGAAGGAGCTCAACTGATGCCAGCCAAGGGTCCAGACCTGAGGAGGCATTTCTTGGGTATCAGTAACTCACACCGGCAGAGCCCAGCCTGGGTCAGGCAGGTCTAGTTGCAGGTCCAGTGCAACAGCCCAGCTGGGCAGTTGCAGGGAGGCTACTGAAGCAAGTTGTGTCCCTGTAGCTCGGAACAGGAGGTCAGCCACCTAAAAAATGGAGTCAGTCTACCTGAGATGAAGAAAGCGTGTCCAATCTTCCTTCTAAAAAAACAGGGCAGGCCTCAAGTAGCAGGGCAGTCCCTTGGCAGCAGGGTAGTCCTTTTCTTGAAATATCCACAGGCCCCGGAGTGTAATGAAGAGTTGGTCTGAGTGTCCTATTTTTATACCTGGGTCCAACTTTAAAGTGGAAGAAACGTCTGAAGTGGTTGTGGAATTTTTTCCCCCCCCACCCTAGTCCCAGGATGTCAGGATGCCTGGGGTGACAAAAGGTTACTGTGAAGTTCTTAGTGAGTGTGCTGAGACAGCTCTTGTGAAATGTAAGTGGGAAATGTTTCCAATTTAATCAAATAAAATTCCCAGGAATTAAAAAGCTGGGACCTTGGCTAAACTATGGGATCCTGCCTTAAAGGTCTTTGATCTAATTGCCAGAGTGCCTATTTCCATAACATATGATTTTATGAAATTGGGTGACAAGTCCAACCCATTCATAAAAGAAACAAACCCATCTATCAAGGCCTGTAGGCCCATTGGTGTGTGCGCCATCAATACTTCGTTTTCCGCGTACAACAAAACCGGCACTGCTTTTCTGCCTATCCTGGGGATATCTTTAATGATATCAGGGCAGATTCTAGACTGTTAATATATATCGTAAATAAAAAAGGGGTCAAATGTACCCTTGGCGAATCCCCTGGTGCAATTAAAATAATCGGTAAGACCCCCTTAATGAGAGTATCTCACTGCAGCAATGGTGTGGGCATCGAGGGTCATTAATACATTACGATTGGTGGCTCAACCCCTAGAAAAGCTAGTAAAATCCACAATTTCTTGCGGTTACCTTGGTCGAATGCTGAGTTGAGGTCCATGAAGCCCAAAAAGAGAGCTCCGAGTTGGGCGGTTGTCTATTTAGAAATTAAAGGGAAAAGATTTAGGCACTGTTCTGTGGTTGATTTTCTTGTGCAAAATCTATATTGCACTTCTGTGATAATTTGGTTTGTGTGAGCCCAGGCAGAGAGCCTATTTAAGAAAGCCTTTGACTATGGAGTTGATAAAGGATATAGGATGGTAACAGAAAGGGTTGTTCCTGTCCCCCTTCCTAAAAATCGGGACGATAGTAGTGGTAGACCATGATGGTGGCATCCAGTTCCTTACTGTGGCGTTTAGCACCCTGGTTAAAGCCGGAGTCCATACATCAATGTTGTCCCGAAAACAATCGGGAGGAATCCCATCGGGTCCTGGGGCCTTATTCTGGGACCATCCCTCAAGGCCCAACCTTACTTCATCCAGAAGAAAGGGAGCATCACTGGGGCTGGGTTCTAAATTGTTAGTAGATCCCTCACTTTGCCCGAAATATTAAACTCCCTCAAAATGGGCAGTCCATTGTTCCAAGGTAATGTGGTGACATAAAGCTGGTCTTAATGGCTCTGAGAAGCAAGGGCTGTTTATAATGTGCCAGCAAAGAGTGCACGCCTTCCGTTCACTTGCTTCTGTTAGCTCTTCCCATGCTTGTCTTTGTAACGAGCGCCTTCGTTCCTTGAGGGCCCCCTTATAATTACTGTGACAGCTTGCCACCCAGATTCTGTCACGCGGAATCTATTGCAGGGCCTTCTTAAGGAGCCCGATAGCACTCCACATCACACCATTTTGGGTGTTCAGAGAGATGAGTGACTGTTGGGACTGTTTACAAACTGGCAACTGACTGGGCAATGGCAATAAATGAGTGTATCATTTCCTCTCCAGGGGCGGAGGGATCTAAGCACGTTAAGATCTCTTGTTATCACATTTTAAAAAGGGTATGATTGAAAACCTTAGTATCTAACTAGGACCAACGTAAACGCCTCCCCTGATCGGTTGAGGATAATGAGCCCACATTTGTACTACGGGGCACCCCTTCAAGCATCAGCGTCAGGGGGTTGTGGTCACTAAATGGGCTGTGTAAAATATTAAAAGGAGATATGGACCAGCCCAAGGAAACCAAAACAGAGATGTAAATAATTATTGTTGCACAGCCCCTCCTCTATAGGTTGGGGGAAAGTGAAAGTTAATGGGATAAAACATCTTATCTAAGGTGAATGTTAAATCATAAGTATTTAAAAGACCGTACAATTCAAGACCTTCTGAAGAGTACTCCTTATGCAATCCCTCCATGATTGTACATTTAGGCAGACTTTGTGAGTTCTGTGAGGAGTCTGGGAATAAATGGCACTTAAAATCTCCTGTCAAAATAAGATTCTCCTGAGGAAGGCATTCTCCCTGTAATGGCTCAAGGAAGCCACTTAGGACAGATAGGCTTGAGACCCCTTGCTTCTTCCTTTTTTGCATTATAGAAATTAATCAGTGTCAGACAAAACGATCTTCGCACTACTAATTTGAGGCCCTGAGCAGCCACGGCCGGCAGTGGGAGGAAATGCAGGGCGGTGACGTGGGGAGGGAGAGGGGCAGGGTGTGGGGTAGTAATGTATGGATTACGGAGTTTTACAGGTAAGTAAACAGTTAAATAAATAAAACGAATTTCATTGAGTACACTGCATCCCAAAATGCGATGCAGTGCGTGCAACGAAATTCGTTTTATTTATTCAAATGTTTACTTACCTGTAAAACTCGGTAATCCATACATTACTACCCCCCCACCCCGCCCCTCCCCCTCCCCACGTCAACACCCTGCATTTCCTCCCACTGCCTGTCGCAGCTGGCCCTGAGTACTTTAGAGTCCCGTTTCAAAGACTTCACAGACCCACATTACCCAAGGGCTACAAAGACGATTAAAACTCAACTCGCTGTTTCTGCTCTAGAACTCTCTGCTGGGAGGAAGAAGGTCTTGCAACCCTCAATAAAACATTATTTTCAACCTCCCAGGTTTCCTGAATGCAAGTAATGTTAAAAGATCTAATGAGCTAAATCCACCTATCGTCTGTGAATTCTACAGCAAGGCCTGCCACATTCAAAGAGATAAAACTTAGATTTTCCCCGGTACCCTGGTTATGGTTTGAATAGGGAAATGTGGAACCCTCAAGCTGGTCTATAGTAACCCTGGGCAAAGCACAATGCTACGCTCACCTAGTTTGCGAAGTTTGCGCTACTTCGCACTACGTGAATTTCACGTAGCACAGTGCAAACATGTGCAGCATAGCATAGCATAGTGTAGTGCAGCGGTCATTTTTTGCTTGCTCGCAGTCCTCAACGTCAAGTTGGCAACCGCCAGCAAGCAAAATGACATTCCAGCGAGACTTTTTCCTCGTTCGCGATCAGCAACATCAAGTTGCCGATCACGAGCGTGGAAAATAAACCTCCCGGTGAGATTCTCAACACTGGGAGGTCAGGTTTCTCATTGCGAGTGGTCGCGTATGCTTTCAAACTCTTTCAATGAGAAACTACCAGTCCGCATTGAGAAAGCTGCCGCTCACACAAAAGTCTACTCGGGCGACAGTAAAAGACAGCTCGCACTGTGCAAGATGCCGTTTTCAATGATTACACAGTGGGACAAGCATCTGGCACTGTGCAATCATCGCGAACAGCGCACTATGCAGTTCGCTTAGTGCTGCGCATAGCTCACGAAGTGCACTTCGCGTAGCTTCGTGTAGCGCTTCTTCGCGAACTACGCCCATGGTTAGTCTATAGTACCATTAGTGGGGGCCTTCTAGGATAATATTCTACATTTTCATGACGCAGTGACTCAATCTTCGCCAATACCTGTATCAGAGGTTCTGAGAGCTGGTCTATAACTATGCTCTTGGTGGCTCTCTCGAACAGTCAATCTAGATCATTAAGATCCGCCAAAGAGACATAGGGGTTGAAAGTTGTCTGCAACCCACCCGAAGCACAAGCACCCCCACCATGGGCTAAAAGGTGACTACTTTTTATGGTGTTATGGACAGGTCGACAGAAAAGGCTCAATGGTAATGGTTTAATGCCGGAATCATGGAAAAAAGACTGGGATGAGTACCTCAGGATGTTTCATGCCAGTTCTGGGTGTCTAAACATGACAATCCCACTGTCTCCCTCAAAATATTTCCTGGACGGCCCTATCCAGGAGACACTCCTAGCCATCAGAAAGTGCCTGTGGTCTGTATAAACAAAAATAATCCACAGTAAAGTATTTAGTGTGGTCCCTACACTGGTTGGGAGCACGCAGTGGACCAGATGTGGGAGCCAAAATACCGGTCGGTAACGGACGATTTCGGCCGTTACCGACCGGTATTTAAGAATTGGCATGTAGGGGCATAATTTTACAGAATCTGTAAATTTACCGATTCTGTAAATTTACCGATTCTGTAAAATACCGAATCGGTATTTTTACCGATTTGGTAAATCCCAGATGTAGGTGGGACTCTTCTGAGTCCCAAAGGCCCTACAAATTCGGTATTTTACCACCCAATCCAATTGGGTGTTAAAATACCGAATCCAGGTGTGCATGCACATGTGTGCATGCACACCTAGCCATGTGACAGACAGACATACCCTTAGGGCATGTCTGTGTGCCACATGGCGCACATGCCTATTTTTGGGGTGCCAGAGGGTGTCAAAGTGACACCCCCTGCACCCTTGCTGGAATCGGTATTTACCGATTCGGTAATTACCGAATCGGTATTTCCCATTGATTCCTATGGGCTTCACAGCCCATAGGAATCAATAGGAAATACCGATTCGGTATTTACCGAATCGGTAAATACCGAATATTAATGATTCGGTATTTCAACATCTGGAAATACCTACATCTCCATCTTCATATTTACCGATTCATAAATACCGAATCGGTAAAATTCGGTATTTATGAATCGGTAAATAACATTTACCTACATCTAGCCCAGTGTTGTTTAAATACCCCTCACACAGCACCTTTGTGCTTCCAGACACACCCAAAACTGTATATTTCTGAGGAATACAAACGCGTGTGGCTCGTTTATAGGTATCCTATAGTTTTTCAAAATGACATAGCCCTTTAAGTTTCGCAGTAGTTTTGACATGTTTTATATACCACAGAAGCGCGTGTAGCTCTGTCAAAGATAACGCTCTCTGTGACCTGCTCATTTTTCAACATTGGGTTTATGCGTATGCACGGGGTCACAAAACGACTCGCCAGTGCCCATGGAGTAATCAGCAACACTAAAGGGCACACGCATGCAAGCCACTACCAGCGGCCATGGACCGCTAGTGTGCATGGGCTAATTAGTTCTTTTCAGTCTCAGCCTAAAACAATGACCGTACCTGCGCAGAGCAAAAACCTACTCCTTAAACAAGACACGCGAGATGACACGCACTTTCTTGAAACCCGGATACACCATGTATGGTACCCGGCGTCACCGGGCTACCACGGGATCTCCTCAATTATCCAATTAAGGAACGTACTTAAGCCTGTCACGCCGCGCTCCTCATTTATCCACGGAGCCGTAGACGGGATGGCTGGGAGTATAGAATTGTCTTAACTTGTAAGTACGGCATAGCCGAGGCAGCCAGCACCACAGGATTCCAACTATGTAAGTACTAAATGAGAAAGCCCATACAAAGACTATGTGTGTTTTTGTTTTTCTTGCCTTATTGCACAGGTTGCTCAAATGAGCACCGGATCCCTCCGTTTATCAGGCACATGACATTTTTCAACAACTGGTAAAAAGTATGCATTTTCTCTACCATATATTTTTACCTCAGGTTAACACTGTATTGGATACAGGACCATCGCAACCAAGGTCCTCTTGGATAGAGTGTGTGTTATTATGTTATGTGTCTGTTTGTCTTGTACTTGTCCTTTTTTACAGGGCACTGCACCGGAATAGAATGACCTTATGTGTCTAGAAATTATTACTGGCACTATATATTTTTAGGGCACCTTATAACCATGCTGGATTTTACAACATGAATACCACATGTGTTTCTTTTTCTTGTGTTCTTTCTCCTTTTTCCAGGTTCTCATTGCAGGTACTTTCCTGATTGATATTAAGTACATAAGCACATTTAGCGTATTACTTACATATGAATACCTTGAGTATGGGTAATTTCCCCTTTTTCCTTACATGAGTAAGGTGGGGATCTGTGCACCTCGTCCTGAAGAAGAAGCCTAGCTTCGAAACATGTTGACGCCCAAAAGAGGTATTGTACATTAAATACAATAATACCTCAGCCACACTCCTTTTAACAGTACCAGCATGGAGACAGAATAAAAAATCTTTTTTCAGCACTCACAGGCCAGTTTTTTTTTTTATGAACACTCACACGTTATTTCACTTCTGACCCCACCACTCACATATTGCCCAGAATACCCTCACGCACCACACATAGAGTTTATAACAGTGCTCCAGCGTAGTCGCAGGTTAGTAGCACGCCGCATTCCGTAGAGGGATGCGAAGACCCCTATGATGAAGCATGCCACCAAGGGTCCTATTGGTGTGTGAGGGGTATTTAAAGAACACTTTGTGCTCCCAACCACTGTAGGGATCACACTAAATACTTTACTGTGGATTCTTTTTGTTTATACGTATCACGGTCGAGGAGACCGAATCCACAATCTCTCCACTCCCTCTTTGTGCTGTCTTATGTGCCTGTGGTCTGCCACATTAAGTCTAGTGTGCCTGCCTAGCCAGTGGGAAACTTTAGTAATTATTTGATCCATAGCATCCTGGTATGGGGAGCCAAGCCCTGGAACACCTACCAGGACCAGAGTGCTGTAGGGACAACAACCTGGGGGGAGGTCAAGTATCAATTACTAGTAAGCCAGGGCTGGTAATGGGAGCTGGAAGTTCTTCTTGTGCTTCAAGAGTATGTGGCAGGGGATGCTGTCCAATAAATTCTGTAGTCTTGCATCCAGCTTGGAGGTTGAAAGATCGGGGGCAATTAAGGCAATCAGGTTTATGGCTCATTGTTCCCACTGCCATAGGTTTATTAGTAAGGCGCTGACCTCTGCTTGGATTGTCTGGAACTGGCGTCTCAGTGCTCATGGCTCGAAACTGTAGGTTTGTGGGGGGCAGCTTTATTGATTGTGGACAGCTCACTTTCAGCTTTATCTAGTGTGTCTTTGGAATCTGACATCAGTTTGGAAAGTTTATTTCAGAACAGAGTCAATAATTCAGTCAATATATCAGTGATTGTATGCTTTAGGGGGTCCCAGTACTCCCCTATCTCCATCAGGTTAATTCTTACAAGTTTCTCTCCAGCCAACTTCCGGGTATTTAATGTCTCATCTGACTTTTTAGCTCTACATTTTCTCTTGAGTGCTGTGGGAGCCACCGGATATGCACCTTGTGAGGTAACTGGGGTTGGCATGCTGTTGTCAGGGCCAGAGAGGGAGATGCTGGGTCTAGAGTCCTCTAGGTATATCAGTGCGGGTCCTAAGACAGGCTCCTATGGGTTAGGGCCAGCCAGGTGTAAAGCTTCACTAGGCGATAGTAGAGAAGGGCTACCATATCCCATAGAGAGCTCCTCTCTGCCCTATCTTATTTCCTATGAGATGGTCCCCGCCGCTTTTGCTAGGAAAGAGTCAACCATTGCTCGCTTTGAACCAATAGGGGTAATAACGGGTGCAGACTTCCTCTTCCCCATTATGCCCAAAGTGCAAGAAGCCCACAATAAACCAGAATTCAGGGCAGGGACAAAACTGCACTATGTGAACAGGCTACTCACTGTGTTAACTTCTGGTGGGTCCTGTAGCTGGGAGAACATCCAGCGTTGATGTCAAACCACACCTGCGAGTTTGAGAGAGGCGAAAAGTTGCCCGGCCACCAACTTGCAGGAACCAAGAAGGAAGGCCCAGCTTCCTCCAGCCAGTGATGGGTGTAGACAGACCCGCCCTCGGCCTCGTCTTCGCTGCCGAAACCCACAGCCCAATTTGTACAGAGCCTCCGGCTCAGACGCAGCAGTGGTGGTGAGCGGCTCCTGCTGCGTTATTTCCTGGGGTAAGCAGTCTGCCCCCAATGCCTTCTCGGCAAAAAAGATTCCCGCGCTGCTGGAGCCCACAGCCCAATCTGCGCAGCGCCTCCGGGTGCTGATGCAGCAGTGGCGTGACCGGCTCCTGCTGCGATGCTTCCTGGGATGAGTAGTCTTCCCCCGACGCCTTCTAGGCGGGAAACTGCATTTACAACTCTGTAATCACATCGCAGTGCTATTACAAAGCAGTCGTTACAACGCCCGCGTTGTTAGTACGCGATACCTTTACATCGCAAGCCAATAGAACGGCTTCCTGTAGGGGGCGCTAAGTATTGGAAATTATGCAAACTGGAGTAAGAATAGTAAATAATACTATTCCTAAGTCCAGTGCACCCCCTACAGCAAGTTAGTCTAATCACTTGCGATGTAAAGGTGTCGAACACTAAGAATGCGGTCGTTGTAACGACCAAGTTGTAAAAGCACGCGATGTAATAGCATGCGTTGTGACATGCTATATTCCTTCTCCGCAGCAAGGACTCCTTACCTTCTATATAAAAACATGCAAACTATAATAAAACAAATTAGACTCCAATATTGTTACAATACTAACAACTTATAAAATTAAAATAACTAATTTATCAAGCTAATTAAAAATTCTGTAAAATAAAATGACAGTATAAAAGTATAAAGTATATTTAAAATAATGATATTCAATAAATCAAAAAAAACAATGGGACCGATTAAGACTTTGGCGCTCCTGCGCCGGCTCTCAGCCAGCACAGCAGCGCCAAAGTTGTGCAAAGACCGCCCACCTGATTACAAGTTGAACTAGTGCATGCGGACGGTCCTTTTGCTGTTCCCACGATGGTGCCCTGAAAAAAGGCACCATAATGGAAATGGCAAAAATGTGTAGTTCATACCATGCTGAAACCGGGGCTGCAAGCAGACAGTGGGGTACACGTAGCGCTGCCCTGAATGTACCCCATATCTGCGGGGGCCCTGTAGGGTCCCCTTTGTTGTCTCTCTGCCTGCCTTTTCATGGCTGTTAGCCCACCATGAAAAGGCTAGCGGAGGGGAAGCTTATAATATGCTTGGCGGACCGTGGCGGTCCAGCGTTGTCTATTATATAGACCCTCTGCTCTGCGCCACCACCAGGGAATGGCGGTTCCCTGGTGCAGCCGATGCTGTGGTGGCCGGTCCTAAATGGCACCTCGTAATGAGGCGGACGCAGGCCTGCCACCACGGGTCTGGCAGTCCAAGACAGCCAGACACAAAATTTGGCCCTATTGTTATATTCCAGATAGGTACTCTATATAGGCGCAGATAACACTGCAACTTTTCACCTATATCCTTCCCTACATTACATACATAACGGTTCATAGGGACTGACCTTTTACCTAGATACAATACTGCATTTGGAGCACAGGTTTTTCCCTGGTTCGATACTCATACATTATGCTTGAGGCTTCTTGGATGTATAATATCTATGTTAAAGTTCAAGACCAACTTCATCCTTTAGGCCGACACAGTAACACAGCAATGTTGGACCACTGGGGAGACCTGTGGGTATATATACATCATGTCTTGCTTAGACACTCAGAGGAGACTGTGCCTTCCTGGCTGACACACTGACCAGAGAAGCTGAGGTTCCTGCATGCAGACGCCCCAGCTAGCAGGTGTCTAACATCTCTCGCGGGGTGTCCAACTCGAGACCAGGACAGGGTCCCATATTCTCTCCTTACTTAGGTAATGGGGTTGACTAGACCTTAGAGGGATTCTTGGCATAACACCTATGCTGTTGCTAGGTACATTTAGGTACATCTAGTTAGGGAGACATCGCGGGAGTAGGCACTTTCTTATCATGTATTTTATGTACTTGTATATATTCATGATTACTGCAAAATGATAAAACTGTACCATCCCTTTACTTTCGTAGTACTGCTAAACATATATATCTGCTACTGTCTAATGGTTGTTACAGCAAATCTATTCTACACTAGAATAACAACTATTCAATAAATTCTTATTGAAATGTCCAGAATGATTATTCTGTGTATCTCTGAGACAAACTAAGTGAGCATGAGGGACTGAGCAAAAAGTAGTATATTGTTTCCCTGATTCTGAGGGATCAGGGTTGTCATGTTATGAGGTTGCCAGGAACTATTCTCTCCCCGATAAGAGGAGATTCTAGTGGCACAGTGAGCTAGCTAAAGCAAACAGGTTAACATATCCGGTGGGGGTGCTCGGAACCGGTCTGCCACCAAACCCACAGTTTATGTTATCCGAACGCGCAGTTCCTGTATATGGTATTTAGGCACGACACTATATTCTTAGCTTCTGTATTAAATCCCAGAATTTTTGACAACACAATTTTCTGCCCATGGTATTTGTGTCCCATGTTATTTTGGAGTTGATATTTTGGTAAAATTCCCAAACGAGAATGGGCTGTCTAGCTGGACATGTAATGGTAGCCTGCACTTGCTCCATCATAGTTTCAGGATGGTATAAGGTATACCCCTTATGTGCAATACCTCTCTTGCCCAAGACACCATTATCTGATAAGAGTATCTTAGGGATGCGTTCACGGCCAGGACCTGGCTCCAAGATGTACTCACAGAGTTTGTGGAACTACCTCGTACTATGGTAACTTCTGGTTACCTAAAATGCATGTCTATCAAAATTGTGCACCTGCGACATGTGGATGCACACAAGGGGACACAACATATGCCCCCCTGTGTGCATGCACACCGGTTCCTGCCGTGAAGGAACTGTTTTTAGAGTTCGCATGCCCTGAGACAATTTCCTCCCATGGACCTTTTGGAATCTATTTGCCGATCATCAGAGAGGTCGTCACCTTCCTTGCCTTGTCACTCAAAATGAAGTCTAAACACTGTAGCCTCCTCTTGACTTTCATATCAATGCCTGCCGACCAATACCTACTACTCAACTTCCTCTTGGTCTTGCTCCACGCTCAAAGCATTTTATGCGCCAGCACAATTAGATGCATTCTCAAGCTTTCTGGAGGCACTAGCCAGGAATCCCATAGAAGACCACTCTGCACTGATAGTTCATTCTCCACATTACTAAAAACATTCACAGGCTCCTAATTACCTTCTCTACTCTCTCTTCTACAAGGCAAATCACATGCTTCACTCAAAACTTCAGAACTACACACTTGCCACTTTTGTGATATAAGCATCTGTTATCGAAACACTGATCTTGTTGTCACACAAGCATTCTTCCCTTCCCTCACTCTCATTAGACAAACCTTCCACCAATCTTTAAAGACAATTAGGGGACTTTTTGTAGACACCAGATATGTTTTTTTCAGAGATATTATGGTCTTGTAAAGCCAAAAAATGACTTGCATATTCTGGAGGACACTGAACCAAGCACCTTTATGTCAAAGATTTGCTACAGGCTTTTGTGGTCTGAAACAAAATTCACGCCACATTAGCCTCATGCAAGCTCTGTGTGTCTCATTCCCCTGCACAATCCCCATATCCTGGAAAGGCAGAGGAGCAGGAGAATCAATGGCTGTTGATTAGGACACTGGAAAGTTGATAGCAGCGGGTAGCCTTAGAGCCCACCGGCCATTAAAATCCTGCTCCAGCGTTACAGACCCGAGCTGAAGGCGTTGCCCTTTAACAAAGGATGGGGCCTTTAATAGCCGGTAGAGGCCTCCAGGGACGCCTCTAAGGCTATTAGAACATCCCCCCCCCCCCAGAGGGCAGAATGTTCTAACTTGTAAAACAAAGGCTTCACGGAGCCCGAGGAGGTTTAAATCCCCTTGGGCTCCGCGAGGCCTGTGCTCACAGCTGTTGCTGTGAACAAACATTGAAATGTTGATGCTCCGGAGCACTCCATTGCTTTTGATGTAATGCTTAGCATTCCAATGTTCTACTATTATTTATAGCCAGCTGCTGCTCTGTGGTCTTTACTGGAGCTCTCAACATTCCAGCATTCCAATGATTGTTCTAAGAAGTTTTATTGAGTTCTAAGTTTCTACCCCAAACCACCATATTGAATAAACCTTGGACTGACCTTAGGGTCATATGTGAAATTGGTGTGCTTGGTGTCAGTTTTGGTTCTATAGTACGGTTAAGCCTCGGGGCACCAGTGGAAAAAGGCTGTCATTGTTACAATTTGAGCCCAGAAACTACTGATTGGCCAGGGATTCCCGTATATGTTTCCACCCCCTTGCATTTTGTTACATAATAACTCTTTTCTGCCATACTACCTACATTCACATTTTTGAGTTGCACACTCAGTGGTTAATGTAATGTGTCTTACTTGACCAAATCTTATAAATACAGGTTATAACTTTTCTGCCATTCATAGTTGTTCTATAAACTGTACTTATCTGGTTCCTCTGACTAGCATATGAGCAGTGCACACTTATCATGCCCATCATCTTGTTCTTAAATTAACTATTCTACCCAAATTGTTTCTAAATGCCATCCTTTGTGCAATAATCGTTGCCTCCTGTAGTGTCGGATCATTTGCCACCTGTAGTTTTTCTTGAAATTCAGTATTAAAAGCTCTCATCCATAATTCCTCATGGAGATATTAATCATCCACACGTAGGAATTTGTATGAGGCTAAATGGGCATGTACTGCGTTCAAATAATTATGCAGAGATTCCTTGTCACCTTGCACTTTCAATTTAGGCCCTTCTACAACTCAGCTGATTTTTTTTGTTGTTGTGTGAAATATGTTTTTATGCTATCAATCAATCAATCATGCCATTTGTATAGCGCACTACTCACCCGGGAGGGTCTCAAGGCGCTTGGGGGGAGGGGTATGCTACTGCTCGAACAGCCAGGTCTTGAGTTGTTTCCTGAAGGGGAGATGGTCCTGGGTCAGCCGAAGGTGGATGGGGAGGGAGTTCCAAGTCTTGGCAGCCAGGTAAGAGAAGGATCTTCCTCCGGCGGTGGCTCTTAGGATGCGTGGTACGGCTGCGAGGGCGAGGCTGGTGGACCGTAGCTGGCGTGTGGGCGTGTAGAAGGTCAGGCGGTCGTTGAGGTACTTGGGGCCCAGGTCGTGGAGAGACTTGTGTGCGTGGGTGAGGAGCCGGAACGTGATCCTCTTGTCGACGAGGAGCCAGTGCAGGTTCCTCAGGTGGCTGGAGACGTGGCTGTGTCGGGGGACATCCAGGATGAGTCGGGCGGAGGCGTTCTGGATGCGCTGGAGTCTTTTCTGTAGCTTGGCTGTGGTTCCGGCGTAGAGGGCGTTTCCGTAGTCCAGTCGGCTGGTGACGAGTGCCTGGGTGACAGTCTTCCTGGTCTCGGTCGGGATCCAGCGGAAGATCTTTCGAAGCATATGCAGGGTGTTGAAGCACGATGAGGAGACGGCGTTGACTTGTCTGGTCATCGAGAGGGAGGGGTCCAGGATGAAGCCCAGGTTGCGTGCGTGGTCGGTTGGCTTGGGTGCGGTGCCCAGGGCTGGGGGCCACCAGGAGTCGTCCCAGGCGGAGGGCGAAGATCCCAGGATGAGGACTTCCGTCTTGTCCGAGTTCAGTTTCAGGCGGCTGTCCTTCATCCACTCGGCGACGTCTTTCATCCCTTCGTGTAGGCAGGTTCTGGCGGTGTCGGGGTCTCAGGTGAGGGAGAGGATCAGCTGGGTGTCGTCGGCGTAAGAGATGATGTTGAGGTTGTGCTGGCGTGCGATGGCTGCGAGAGGTTTCATGTAGATGTTGAAGAGGGTGGGGCTGAGTGAAGATCCTTGCGGGACGCCGCAGATGACTTCGGTGGCCTCGGAGCGAAACGGGGGGAGGCGGACTCTTTGTGTTCTTCCGGCGAGGAACGAGATGATCCACTCCAGTGCCTTCTCTTGGATACCGATGTTGCTGAGGCGCTGGACTAGGGTGCGGTGGCAGACCGTGTCGAACGCAGCGGAGAGGTCCAGGAGGATGAGGGCCACTGTTTCCCCCTTGTCGAGCAGGGTCCGGATGTCGTTGGTGGCTGCGATGAGGACGGTCTCGGTGCTGTGGTTGGCTCTGAAGCTGGACTGCGAGGGGTCGAGGGATCCGTTCGTCTCGAGGAAGGCGGTCAGCTGTCTGTTGACGATCTTCTCGATGACTTTAGCAGGAAAAGGGAGTAGCAAGATTGGGCGGAAGTTTTTGAGATCGGTGGGGTCCACTGTAGGTTTCTTCAGGAGGGCGCTGATCTCGGCGTGCTTCCAGCTCTCCGGGAAGGTGGCGGTGTTGAAGATGGCGTTGATGATGTTCCGGAGTTGGGTTGCGATGGTGGAGTCGGCCTTGTTGAAGACGTGGTGTGGGCAGGGGTCGGTCGGTGATCCGGAGTGGATGGTGTTCATCGTGCGGGCTGTGTCTTCGATGGTCACCATGGTCCAGGTGCGAAGGGTGGCGGTGGGGGGCGTTGGTTCGACGGTTGGGTGCGTGGGTGGGGCGCCGAAGCTGTTGTGGATGTCGGCGATCTTGCGGTGGAAGAACGAGGCGAGGGAGTCGCGGAAGTCTTGTGTCGTTGGTGCCGGTGCTGGGGTTGGAGAACTCCTTGATGATAGTGAAGAGCTCTTTGCTGTCGTGGGCGTTGTTGTCCAGTCGTTCCTTCAGGGATTTCTTCTTGGTGGTGCGGATGAGCTGGTGGTGCTTGCGGGTAGCGTGTTTGAGGGCGGTCATGTTGTCGGTGGTCCGGTCGAGGAGCCAGGCTTTCTCGAGGGTGCGGCATGTCTTCTTGGAGTCCTTGAGGTCGTCGGTGAACCAGGATGCCTTCTTGCTTCTGGGTCTGCTGGGAGGGTTCTTTAGTGGCGCGAGGTCGTCGGCGCAGGCGGTCAGCCACTGTGTGAAGTTGCGGGCTGCTTCGTTGGGGTCCGTTGTGTTGGCGGGTGGGCTCTGGCTGAGGGAGGTGGTGAGCTGGTCTGCAGTAATCTTGCTCCAATTCCTGTGAGGTACCTGTTGCGGGTGGTGGTGGGTCGTGGATCTTTTGAAGCTGAAGTGGACGCAGCTGTGGTCGGTCCAGTGGAGTCCGGTGGCGTGGCTGAAGGTGATGTACTTGCTGGAAGAGAAGACGGGATCAAGCGTGTGGCCGGCGTAGTGGGTGGGGGTGTTGACCAGTTGCTTGAGTCCGAGGTTGGCGAGGTTTTCCAGCAGGGCGGTGGTGTTGCGGTCCTTGTTGTTCTCCAGGTGGAAGTTGAGGTCCCCGAGGAGGATGTAGTCGGTGGAGGGGAGGGCGTGCGGGCTGAAGAAGTCTGTGATGTCTTCGCTGAATTGTGTGCGTGGTCCCGGGGGTCTGTAGACGAGGGTGCCTCTGAGGGTCGTCTTAGGGTCGGTGTGAATCTGGAAGTGGAGATGTTCGGCTGCAGCGAAGGAGTCGCTGGCGTCGGTCGTGATGCGGATGGTGTTCCTGTGGACGATGGCGATGCCACCTCCGGTCTGGTTGATGCGGTCCCTCCTGATGATCTTGTACCCGTCCGGGATGGCGATGGCGATGTCGGGTGCAGATGAGGCGTTCATCCAGGTTTCCGTGAGGAAGGCGACATCCGGTGATGTAGCATCGAGGAGGTTCCAGAGTTCCACGGCGTGTCTGTGGACGGAGCGGGTGTTGATCAGGATGCACTTGAGGTGGTTGCTGCTGGTGTTTGTCTTGGTGGGCGCGGGGCAGGTTCGGAGGCAGGTGAACTTGCAGGTGCAGCAGGTGAAGGGTCCGTGGGTGCGTCTCGGGGTGGCTCGGCAGCAGGCGTGGGTCCGGCCGGCATTGAGTGCGTTGAGAGTGGCGGCGTCGTAGGTCAGTCGGGTCGTCTTGCCTCGGCGGGGAGGGCTAGGGGTCCTGGCGCTGGGCGCGGGCCAGGCGCGGACGGGCGCAGACGGGCTTACCTTTGGCGCACCTTCGGTGCTCCCGCTGCGCGCGTCCGCTGCGCGGTCGCTCTGGGGGCGTCATAAGTAAGGAGCCGGGAGGGAGGAGCAGCTGGGTGGCGGGAGCGGGGCGGCGAATGGAATCACAGGGGGGCGGGGCCGCAGGGAGGCAGCGGCGGGAAATTCCAAGAAGCAGCGGGCAGCGGGAAATTCCCAGGAGCAGCGGGAAATTCCCAGGAGCAGCGGGAAATTCCCAGGAGCAGCGGGAAATTCCCAGGAGCAGCGGGCAGCAAGCAAAGGAATCTACAGGCAGGAGGCGGCAAAGGCAGGCAGGAGCGGCAGCAGTGAGTGGGGCGACCAAGCCCTGTGGAGGGCTGAGCGGTCACCAGTGCTATTAAACCAAGATGTCACAGAAAACTTAGGAACTCAGTGGTTCCACACATTCTTAATGGCCCAAAGAGCACTTGAAATACCCCTAAAATTCTTCTGGGGTCTTAGATCCAATACACTGATAGACTAACGGTTTCACAATTCATTTTGTCTCTTGTGATGCACTGCGGCCAACAGGAGTGCTCTTCTAAGCCTCCTAGCCACTTGTGGCTGTAGTTTTCTTTTCCTTTTTAAACTCTTTTTTATTGCGATTAGTAAAATAACACAGCAGTGGCAGTTCTTTTCAGTATAAAAGATTACATGATACATTATAGCAGCAATCAAGCCCCTTGTATTCCTTATACATTCCTTTGTACCAGACCACAGTAACAATTTCACAGTTGCCCGATCCCCCCTGTAGCGGTACTCACTCCATTTCCAGTGGATCAATTCTACTTAGAGGTGTGCACAGCATTCCCCTGAGTTAGTTCCATTCCATCCAGATCTTTGTCTATTTTTGTGGGCATCTACTTCTTTCGTAGACCAAGCTTTCTGCCTGCATACACCAATCTATATCGGACTTCCAGTCCCCCAACGTTGGGGCAGAACCAGCTCTCCACAACCTGCCTATATTGTGTATGGCAACTCATCTTTGTAAGCAATTATGGACCTTCTGAATGCCTCCTTACAGGAAGCTACAGTTCCACCAGAGTGGAAGCATGCTATGGTGCTCCCCCACTTGAAGAAAGCCAAGACGGATCCTGACTTGCCATCCAATTCCCGGCCTATTTCTCTGCTACCAGCTTTTTCCAAGATTTTAGAAAAGCACATCTATGAACAGCTGTCAGAGTTTGCAGAATCGCAGAAAATTCTTCACTCATCCCATTCGGGCTTCAGGGCTGGTTTTTCAAAAGGAACTAAGCTTCTTAGGGTCATGGAAGGACTGCGTCATCATCTGGATGCAGGATACACAGTGGCCCTCATGCTGCTTGATTTAAGCACAGCATTTGACACCGTGTCTCACATCGTGTTAGTGGAAAGCGTAAGATCTTTGGGCATCTGCGGCTCAGCCCTCGATTGGCTCTTCTCCTTTCTTGCCAATCTGACCTCCCAAGTTTTTTCTTCCACTGCTAGCTCTGCTACCCTCCTCTCACCTTATGGGGAACCTCAGGGCTCCATTCTTAGCCCTCTCCTATTCAATCTGTATGTCAGACCTTTGGCTGATGTTGCTAAAGATGCTGGTTTGTCCCTGTTCTCTTACGCGGGCGATTCCCTGATTATCTTCTCCCTGTCAATGGAGAGCGCAGCTGAGACTTCCCTCCTCCAGTTGGGCTTGGGTAAAATTGCCTCATGGATGCAGGCTAACTTCCTTAAGCTCAACGGAGAGAAGACTGAGGTTCTGGTCCTAGGAAAAAACAAGGGGCCATATTATTAAGAAAGGGCGATACATTATTGCCGCTTTTATCGACAGGAAACAGCTGCAAAAGCAGCGATAATGGGCTTGATAATATGCCCTTGTGAATTCCCATAGAAGCCCAGGTTAACACCATAACCTGGGCTTCTATGGGAATTCACAAAGGCATATTATCTAGACCATTATCGCCGCTTTCGCTGCAGTTTCCGGCCGATAAAAGCGGCGATAATGTATCGCCCTTTCTTGATAATAGGGCCCAAGGATCTCTGGGCGCCCCAAAATTGGCCTAGTGGGATGGGCACACTTCATCAACCCTCTCGCCAAGTCCGCAACCTGGGTGTCATCATAGATGGCTCATTAACTATGCAACATCAAGCTGTTTAGGTAGCCGCCACATGCTTCACCATCTTCAAATGGCTAAAAAAGATCATCTGGATGCTGCCGGAGCCGGCCCAGAGAACTGTAGTCCAGGCGCTCGTCACCTCTAGATTGTACTAGGGTAGCATTCTACAGATGGTTCAGAACTCGGCTGCAAGACTACGTTGCCGGGTTCCTGGAGCTATCTCTTTCTACGGTCACTCAGGGTGGAGAACTGTATCAAGTTCAAAGCCCTGAGTTACATGTTCAAAATCAAAACAGGTGTGGCCCCTCAGTATCTACAGTCACTGGTTTACCCCTACATATGCCTTCTCGCTGCCTTCGCTCATCTACTCAAGGGAAATTTACTGTGCCTGGAGTAAAACTATCTCGGATGGGTGGGCAACTGTTTGCTTACCTCGGTCCTTCCCTATGGAACTCAGGGGCATATTAGCAAGGGCGTGCGATAAATATCGCAAATCGCGCTTAGCGCATATTTTTTTATCTATCGCTGGATTATATCACGAAGATAGCGCGTTATTAACAATGTTTGTCTCCCATCCGATAAAAGATCCAGTGATAGCGGCGAAATCCACCAACAACAAAAGTAAAACAGCGATAAAACTTTTATCGCTAACGTAAAGCTTGCTTATAGGCAGGGAAGGATTCAGCCTTAGAATCCACCTCCCATTGAGGATAATGGCTAAGTCAGGATTTTAGCAGGTGAAAACATTCCTGGGATAACCCCGGTAAGCGTGACTTTTTTCATCGCTAACCGGAGCCGGGCCTCATTGCTAATAGGCGTTAGGTCTGTAAGTGGCTGTTTCCATGGTTTTTTGGTCGGGAATGCCTACTTTGCATGTCATTAGCGATAAATATCGCTGACATGCAAAGCGGCCCCCAAAACGGTCACTTTCGCCAGAAAGCTGCCGCCAACAGCTGTTAGCGAGAGCTTGCTAACAGGGCGATTAAAATATTGCCGCTTTAGCGTCTAAAAGTGACGCTAAATCGGCGAAGACGCCCTTGCTAATATGCCCCTTTCTTCCCGCTTCAATTCGGAATGAAACAGCGTTTGTCCAATTCTGCACATCCTTAAAAACCTGGCTTTTCAACCAATACCCACTAAGCCGCTACCTATTCCTTGGTCTAGCCGGTGCCGGGAAACCCTTTTTGGGTAGCTGTTTGCGCCTTACTAATTTAATTAATAATAATAATATATGGCCGAGTGTTACCCAGAGCCGATCTGTAGCAGTCAGGACTGTTGGCTCCCATATTTTCAGCTCTTTGCTGACGCCGTTATAGACTCTTTGCACAATTACATAATATAGGAAACAACTGCCGTCCAGTATGCCTGGAGTACTGGGCAGTTCTATAAGCTGTGAAAAAGGGTGCACTCCTGCCCGCACCCATTAGGACATAGCGGTGACTCAGTCCTACCCATTTTAACCAGTATTGTGCATGCGTATGCCCTAAGCAGGATCTTAAGTTCCGCCAACCTAAAATGTGAACGGATGGCTACTTCTCCGGGGGATGCCATTAGCTCTTGCCTTTCGACATCCTCCAACTGTCCCAGGAAGCCACCCACCTCCCTGGAAGCCACACCAAGAGATCACGGGAGTTATATAGGATCTTGCGATAGGTAAAAGAGATTCCCTTTTCATGCAAATATTCATCCAGCAGCCTATCTTCTAATGGCGGGGACTCGGGGAGGTCCTCTCCTCTTGGTATTCTTCCCCTCAACCCCAGGCCTAATTTGGAGGGATTGGAATGTCTCTGAGGATGTCAATTGGTATTCCCTTTGTAGGTCGAAAAAGGACTTCGGCTCTCCGTTTACCCACAGGTCTCCCAATTGTGACAGGCCTATTAAATCCCATTTGTCAAAGCCCCAGTGTTCGGTGTACTGTATCCCATAGTGGTGTAGCCCGAGTGAGCCCGTCCCACTATTCCAGTGCCGCTGCTGCAGTGTGCCACAGTTTGATTTTCGATGAAATTGGCGTGTATGATACTGTATTGATACTGTATTGCGTTTCCCCATAGATGGCTCAGAGGTAGCCCCCGGGTGCATGTTATGCCTGTCCTTCCTGTATGCCAGTTTGTCTAGTGCGAGATGGACCCAGTGATTAACAGCCATACATTGAGCTGCCCACTAGTAGTAATAAGGATATTCTAGGGGCTCCCCCAACCCAGAGGAGCGTCCGAACAACAGCATCCCCCGCCCTGAAATATGAGGGTGGGACCAGATATAGTGTGTTTTGAAGGATATAAAAGAAATGAGGCAGTGCCATCATCATGAATAATGATGCTTTCCCTAACAGGGAAAGGGGAAAGACTCTCCAGTGTTGCACATCTTCCCACTCTCGTCTCGGTGGGGGCTCTAATTTACAGTCATAGAAGACAGTCTGGTCTCTGCAAACGTAAACACCTATGTATCGAAACCCTTCAGTCAGCACCCGGGCTTCGCAAGCTCCAGGGAGTCGCAGGTTATTGCCATGGAGTATATGTATCAGAGATTTATCCCAGTTTATAGTGTACCCAGAGTATTTACGGTAGAGTTCAAATATGTGATAATTCTATGCTGCGTGATATGCAGACTTTCCACATAAAGCAGAATATCATCCACATAGAGGGAGATTCTCTATCTTCCCATTGCTTGCACCACTTCAGCCCTCTGACTAACGGGTCCCCCTTATCCAGACCTCCAATGGCTCCAGTACCAGTGCAAGAATCAATGGGAAAAGTGGACAGCCTGCCTCATGTTATGTTGTAACTGGAATGTCAACGGCCTCCCACCATTCACCATTACCTGCGACAGAGGTTCCGCATATAAAAGCTGCATCCATGATAAAATCTTTGGTCAGTATCCCTGCTTCTCCAGGACTGCAGTCATAAACAACTACTCTATAGTGTCGAAGGCCATCTGAGTATCTAGTGACACCACTCCAGCCTTCTCTCGGATAAAAGCTGCCCGCCCCAACACCCAATGCAGACTCCTCAGGTATAGTGCAGTGTTCCTACCTGGCACAAAGCCAGACTGATCCGGCTTAACCAGCATGCCTATTACATGGGACAGTCTGGTTGCTAATAATTTGGCTAAGATCTTGATCTCCACATTCAGTAGGGAGGTCGGTCTATAGGATGTATGGAAATCAGGCGGCTTCCCAGCTTTGTGTATCACTACGATCTTAGCGAGTCTTTGATCCGCTGGCAATGTCCCAACCTCGCGACTCTCTCTAAACATATTCACCAGGGAGAGGGGCAATTCTGACTGCCTTGAGCTTGTACAGTTCATTTCCATTACTGCGTGCAATGCCCAAATGGCCTATACCACTTTACTGTCAGTAAGGTCCTGTTCGAGTTGGTCCCAGTCAGTTGGTGCAAAATGTGGTACACCAATGGTAGATAATAGCTCTTGTGCTTCAACAACAGTGGGCGTCATGGACGGAGAGTACAACTTTGTATAATAGGCCGCAAAACATTTTCTATACCCTGCCTATCTCCTAACCGGGCCCCATCCTCAGTGAGCACCTCAAACACTCATATCAATGCTGCTTCTTTCATGTCTAGCCACAGCATGAGTTTTCCCACTCTATCTCCCACTTCATACAGGCGATGTTGGGCTGCCCGATATCATACCCTGGCTGGCTCCTCCACAATGTCTTTATACTCTTTGCGTTTGATGGCCAGGCAGTGCTGTACCTCTCGCTCCAAGTTCACTAACTTTGCTCTTGTTTACATCTTATGACCTGCGATCATAGAAATTCTCTGACCCCTTATGACCGCCTGATACGTCTCCCATAGTCCTCGGGCAGAGTCTACCATCCCTTTATTTTCATTAAAGTAGTGATCGGTGGCCACCAGGGATTGAGTGCCATCACATGTCCCCCAACCGGAGCTACTCGACCATACATCGCACAGACTGGGGAATGACCGCAGAACCCCACTCTAAAAACTGTATGTCACTAAAATCTGGCATTTGATCGGCTAAGCCAAGTATATAGTTTATGTGGGACAAACGCCTGTGTGCACCTGAATGACAGGCATATTGGCGGGCGGTAGGGTTTAGGGCACGCCATAACTTCACCAGGCCCAACTCCGATATGAAGTCCACGATGGCTTTACTAGAGGTTTCTCCAAATCTTCACACAGGGCTGCATTGCAGTCACCCCCCAGCAGCAGTTTTCCCTCTGGGAGGTGGACAATAGAAGAATCTAGGTCTGAAAATGCCAAAGCATGGAGTCTCATGGAACAGAGAGTGAGATAATATTAAACAAATGGCCTTCCCAGTATCCCGTGAGTGCCACAAAACACCGGTGAGCATCCTGGGAAACAAGCTGGACAGTAAATAGAAAATAATTACAGAGGGGGATGCCCACCCCCTCTAGAGCCCCGCATGTTCCCTGCATAGTCACCATTTAGTAACCCCACCTATTTAATGCACATTAGGTTGTCCCCTGTAGATGCATTTCCTGTAGGAGGACCACATCAGAGAAAGGACATTTCAAATATTGTAATACCACTCCACTTTAAATCTTGTCCCTTAGAACATTTACATTCCAGGAGAGGATTTTGAAACGAAATGTTGTTAGTTTAGTATTCACTAAGAATCCCCAGTGCCCACCTTCTTAACTTGGAGGGGGTGGGGGGGTCCAACCCTTGCAGGGGGTTTATAGCCCTCCAGCCACCAAAGTTGGTGGAGGAGATCTATGCCTCTGTCACTGAGTCTAGTTGTGGTCTGGACCGATCGGTTATGCCCAATTGGACTCTGCAACTGCCACAATTCGCTATTGCTGCCCCTACCACAAACATTGAGAACAAACACACATAAGAAATCCAAGATGTAAACCCCCCCTCCCTGCCTCCCTGCACAGTGGACTTGAAACTGCCCACCCAACAATGCAGAGTGCCTGTTTGCCCTAACCCTTACACCCCATTGTAGGGGAGCGAAGGCCAATTGGGGCTTCCACTCATAGATTTCTCCGCACAGAGTAAAGTTAATGTGTTACCTTATTGCTGTAGTCCAAGTCTACAGCATAGTTTTGAATAATTACACTAGCAATCCATCGCAAGTAGGCAGTCCGGCGGGGGGTGGGGTGCCCCTCCACTCCTCCCCACCACCAGGTTTTATGACCATGAAAAGATCGAAAAAGTCCCTTCTGCCATATTGAGGTTGTGTCTGATCTGCTCAAGGGTGTTCCAACAGTCTTGCCAGCAGCGTCGTCATCAGTTCAGCTCTGTTGCTGTCCCTGACGTCCTCGGTTCTTTCGCCCTGTGTTCGCAAGTAATGAGACCGCTTGTCCTTGACTGTTCGCCATCCATCAAACCAATTCCAGGTTTCCTTCCGGGGTTAAAAAACATGTCTTACATTTCACTACCACTCAGAGCTTGGCTAGGGACAGCAGCGAGTATTTCAGTTCCCGGTCACGCTAAGCTTCCTTAGCTACGAAGAAAGAGCGGCACAACCTTTGCACTCGGATAGTAAAGTCCTGAAAGAATTTGATGCAGTTCAAGCCATTTGCAATATGACATCTTCATATCTATTATTAAAGATCCATGCTGGGATGGGGTGTGGAGGCACCACAGGCCTTGGCGGGCCACCTGGAACTTGATGTGCTTGTTCCACTGTAAAATAGTTGGAAAGGCCACCGGTTAGGAGGTGTTTTAGGATCAGTTCCTCCATGAATAAGTCCGTAGAATGTCCCTCTGCCTGTTCTTGTACCCTTAGGATACGGACATTATTACGGCGTGAGCGCCCCTAAAAGTCCCCTGCTTTGGCCTCAAAGGTGGTGGTAGTGGTCTGCAGCTCCTTGACTTTAGTCTTTAGTGATTTAGTGGCAGCCTGCAACGCAGTGATTGAGTCTTCGGCAACCTTGATGCTGGAACCTAGGTCACAGATCCACATGCATCAGGGCAACTTAGGGAGTGCCCTCCGCCGCGTATGGTAACTGTTTTTGCCCTTAATCCTTTGTGGTGGGCGCGTTGGGCTTAGGCTGTGCGAACTTGTCTATTTGGTATGGTGCATCACATGGCATCATTTACCTCCAGGCATCGCTTCTGACCAATCTGTCCCAACACTCCACTGCTGTTACATCATCAGGAATAGCAAGCAAAGGTTGGGGGAAGGTCTACAGATCTCTCACCAGCACAGAACCGTCACAGCCTGGGCTCACATAGCTCTCCCAACTGGGAGGCCCATTGCGTCCCGTCGGCAGCTGCCGGTCCAATGTGGTCATCGAAGCAGGCTCCGATCGAGCACACGGCCAGCCTTGCGCTCCTCTCCCATCGCCCGATCTTCACCTAAAGGCTTCTCTTTGGCTCTTGTCTCTGCTGACCTCCGCAGGCAAAACACCTCAGGGCCACACATCACTGACACCAGCACACCACGGGGACGAAGTCACTCGACTCCCAGGCTGCACTGCTATCACCAGGGCTCAGCAGTCATTGTCTTTCCAGTGGCAAAACTGATCATAGAAAAAGCTCTGCCAGGGAACTCAAGATGCTGCATAACTCTCCGCAGCGGTCTTCTGAAGCGGCAGTCGGATAGTGGTTAGGATACGTGGGGATTTTCACGATGAGTAGCCTGAGCCACGTGAAGATGCAGCTATCTTGGTCGGCGTTTGGCTAAGACGACCTAACTAATTAACTAAGCTGATTCTTAAACGAAAGTGCTCATCAAGTAAATATATGTACTTAATGTGGCACTACATCCTCCCAGTCAATACATTAAATTAATATGAATGAAGAAATACACTCGCACTCCTTAATATATGCAGTTAAGTAAAAATACTGTGGGGCTTATTTATGAGCCTTGCGTCACTTTTACGCCGCCGGTGCGTCACTTTTTGTGATGCACCAGGAGGGTAAAAAATGCACGATGTTGCGTCATATTTACAAAGTGACGCATCTAGGTAGATGCATCACTTTGTAAACTCCTGCTCCGCATTATACCTGCGCCAGGTATAATGTATGCAGGGTGGGCGTTCTGACGCAAGTAAGCCTCGTAGAAGTGACGCAGTAAAATCTATGAGATTTCACTGCATCACTTCTAGGACGCAAATGCATCAATATCTTTCGCCAGCCTCACAGTAGGCGTAAGACTGACGCAGGCACATTTGAAATGGGACTTGCCATGTGAAATGACCCATTGATGAAGTTGCGTCACTATCGTGACACACTCCAGCAATGCATCATTTTTGCTCCTACAGATACGTCAGAATTACTGACGTATCTGTAACTCCTTGCGACATGATGCGTCATACTGTAAATATGACGCATCCCGCATGCCGCAAGGAGAGCGCAATGAAAGGTGACGCATCGTTGCTTTCACGCAGCGATGTCTCACTTTTCATAAATGAGGCCCTGTATTACGGGTTTATGTTTTGATGGGTGTCGTCTCATGAGCATGAGATATGCAGTCATTCAATATCCAAAGCGTTTTCCTCAAACCGTGGAAAACGTCCCCAATCAGCACTCCTCCTTAAAATAAATTTAAATTGTAAACGTAATTCAAATTGTTCTTTTCTTTTCTTTACATTTCTTATGTGTTCCATGAAGGCAATGTTGCGATCACATTACAAATTGTTCTTTTTGTTCTTCTTACGGTGCACCTAAGATTCCAACCCTAAAATATTGGTACACGCAGATTCCACATCCTCCACGTCTTATACCTGATTGAATCGTTTTTTACCTTATTACACCTAAGCATGTCACCATACAGTGTCTATCATTCATAATTTTTTTGAGAATCTCAGTTCAAAGCTTGTGAAAATTTGGGTGACCCATGACTACCTGAAAAGATAAAACCGCCAACGGCCTTGTGCTTTAAGCTGCAGAATTTGAGAACTATCTGCACAGTTTAACATCCAGCGCAAAGGTATCTCCCAGGGTGAGCGCGTGCCAGACGTGAGGTGGAGCAACGCAGGGGCACAGCTTAGAAGGCACTGGGAATCTGCAAAGAACTAAATATCGATACTGTGTGTGCTCTATTCGTGCTTCCGCGGACATACGAGATGCCTCCCCACTCATCCACTAGGTAAACACAACCACCAATGCTTTCTGGTAGGGTAATAAGGGGCCTCTAACCTACACTCTCAAAGTGGCCACTGATTGCACATGTGCCAGTCAGAAGATGCCAAATAGGTCCTGTCATAAAGTTAATATAAGAAAGAGCCTGTCAGCCGACCATAGGATACAGTGCAATTTGCAACTTGCAGCCTGGAGCAAGGTGGTGCGTTGCCTGCTAATGTCAACACTGGACGGTGATTGGAAAAAGAAACCTAAAGGCATGACAGAAAGACTAAAAAGAGAATTACACAAAATATGTCCCTGTTAAAGGCTACTCAGATCATTTGGTCTTTCTTCCAGAGAATGCAATGAGCATCAGAAGGGAGGGTACTGCATGAAGGCACCTAGAAGCTGACGTATGAGAGTGAGACATTGAAGATCACACAAAGAAGTTGCAAGACTGCTGTGTGGACGGTGGACAAGGCCTATATGTTTATTTATACATTTTTATATAGCGCAAACTTTACCCAGAGGCGTCAGAGCGCTTCACAGTTGAGCGAAGTAAATTGCACAAGGAATGTGAGTAGCATGGAAGTAGGTAAACCTACTTAGAGGTACTCGTGGTGAAAGTTTCATATTAAGAAGTTACGGAAACATTCAAGATATACAATACAAAAAGGTAGAGCGATTAGGGAAATACAAGTACTGCCCACACACCCGTCCCTCGCAGAGATTCTAAGATACTAGAATATAGATTCCAATCCTTTATTTATGCAAAGCCGCATCTAGTTGAGAATTTTGTTCATAGTTATTTTGGAAGAGATGTCATGTTCGCATTTGTGGTGCGTAACTCTGTAGCAAGACGCTAAAATCTGCTATGAAGCGTGCACACACTCACGCTGCCAAATGTGGCGAGTGGCGTGCAAGTGGGCTAAAGACATAAGCAGCAGCCAGGAAACCTAATGAAAGCCTTGCGCCACCGGTGCGTCACTTTTTCCCATGTTAAAAGTGACGCAACGGCGGCGCAAGGCCTTCATAAATAAGGCCCCTAGTTTTAGGTCGAGCATGGGCAGCGCATGATCTCCTCTACGAACCATGCTGTGTTGGAGTATGATCTAGATATTTGCTCATAATCCCCACGCCCTACCCACAATGTGTATGCATTTTACTTCTTTCCATATCTAAAAAATGCTGTCTGCTGAATTTATTTAATTTGTCATTTGAAGCTCATCCATTTTTTTTACCTGAAATGCTCCTCTTTTAATTGCTTTAATGTTGGAAGCTAATTTTTATGTTGCAGCAAGCTAAATACAGCATACTACTGTTTCCCATTCTGGGAAAGATAAGAAGTTCATGTTGGTTAACAAAAGAATGTTTATAATTCACCCCAACCCTGGGATTGCCGCAACTTTTGTTACACTCCCTTTCAGAGCTATTCATTTTGACCATATGTGCAAAAGAACGGGTTGAGGCAGCCCTGCTAGGATTCAAGCTTTGGAATCTGCTCACATGGTCAGCGACTGGCTGCCGCCCCCCCCCCCATCCGACCACACCAACCCCAGAAACATGAACATGAGGCCTGGTTATCTTTGGAAGGCGGGGGCTAGTCCCCCGGCCGTATTTATTAAGATATGAAATTATAAAAGGTTTTTAATTGCATGGTCAACAATTTATACAAAAATCAGCAGGACATTAGATACAATATCGTCAACAAGTTTGAGAGGCTAACCTTAACAAAACTCTAATACAGGTTGTTTCCTAACCGAATCTAACATCCTCATCTTGATTTTTGTATCCTACATTTCTGGCCATATGGCAAGGTCGCTAACCGGTGTCAGGTCCTACTAGCTGCGCCTCACCTAGAGATGTGCGCATGCGCAGCCGGGCCCGGTAATTACCCCGGTCTACGCCGTGAACTCCATTTACCCACTAAAGGAGGGCCCTTACTCTGGGCCATCCGGTGACGTCATGAGTATGCGCGCGCGGGGTGGCTACCAGCCTAAGGAAAGCGTGACTACTCCAACCCGCGCCCCTTTGAAGCATCAGTTACCTTGCCCCTGGAGTTCTAGGAGTGGCCAATGGCCCCTCCCCCTGGGCGGGAACCTCCATAGGATGATGCCCGCCCCCTCAGACCTTAAAAATAGGTGCTCACCGGTCATGACCTTACCGCATGCCCCATACCTAATAAATACGACGACCTATGGGAAAAAATTCTAATGGACAACTACTCTGACTAACACATAAAAGCATCGCTGTAAGGCTACAAAGGGAAAAAAGGTCCTAAACACAATTGCAAATTATAACATATTTCAGCACAGTACACTAAAAGGAGAAAAACTTCCTAAACACAATTGCAAATTATAACATATTTTTACAGTTCACTAAAAGGGGAAAAATTCCTAAAGAAAGCATCATCAACATAATATATAAATCGACAAATCCATGTGCATAGCCAGGATGGCAACAGTCACCTCAAAATTACACCTAACACGACTAATACAGCATCAACCATTTGGTTCCAGGGGTGGTGGGTGGGTTAACAAAGAAGCCCCGAGCGCGGGGCACAACACGCTGTGGGGGAGCGTCCAGGGAACAAGAGGGTCTCCCGGGCGCTCCCCGCCTCTTTATTATCAAGGGGCCGGGTGGGGATGGCAACGCCCCCCGCCCAGCCTCTCCAGCAGCACGCCCCCCCGACCCGGATATCCTACCCTGGTATCCGGGTCAGGGAGGTCGCCGGCCAATCGGTGGCGGGTCGCGCCCATGAGGGCCCGCCCCACCATCGAGAGGCACTAAGGGGGAGGCGGTTGCCGCGCCGCCATGCGGGCGGGGGGGCCAAGGGCCCCCCCTTGTCACATGGTCAGCGACTGGCTGCCCCCCCCCCACCCCAACCGACCACACCAACCCCAGAAACATGAACATGAGGCCTGGTTATCTTTGGAAGGCGGGGGCTAGTCCCCCGGCCGTATTTATTAAGATATGAAATTATAAAAGGTTTTTAATTGCATGGTCAACAATTTATACAAAAATCAGCAGGACATTAGATACAATATCGTCAACAAGTTTGAGAGGCTAACCTTAACAAAACTCTAATACAGGTTGTTTCCTAACCGAATCTAACATCCTCATCTTGATTTTTGTATCCTACATTTCTGGCCATATGGCAAGGTCGCTAACCGGTGTCAGGTCCTACTAGCTGCGCCTCACCTAGAGATGTGCGCATGCGCAGCCGGGCCCGGTAATTACCCCGGTCTACGCCGTGAACTCCATTTACCCACTAAAGGAGGGCCCTTACTCTGCGCCATCCGGTGACGTCATGAGTATGCGCGCGGGGTGGCTACCAGCCTAAGGAAAGCGTGACTACTCCAACCCGCGCCCCTTTGAAGCATCAGTTACCTTGCCCCTGGAGTTCTAGGAGTGGCCAATGGCCCCTCCCCCTGGGCGGGAACCTCCATAGGATGATGCCCGCCCCCTCAGACCTTAAAAATAGGTGCTCACCGGTCATGACCTTACCGCCACAGGCCAGCATTGTTAACCGACGATCTGGCCTCCCCCTATCTAGACCCAAATCAGGAGCGAGCTTGTTTAGCAAATCCCTCCAACCAGGCCCAGAGATTGTTAGACCACAAGACATTCCCCGCCTCATTCAAGTGGACACCGTCCCCCAGGTAGTACTGTTCGCCCCAGATACACCCATGTGGAATCGTCTGCAACCGGGGGGCTCGAAATAGTTTGTCCAACTGTGTGTTGATCCTCTTTACCGAGTGATTCAACGCCCTGACCGAGTCCCCCCCTCGCCACTGCCATCGAGGGATAAGTTGCGACCATACTACCATGCACCCCGGGCAGGTCCTGGCCACCCACCCCGCAGTGGAGACTATCTCTTCAATAAGGATGCGTCTCCCCAATTTGGCCAAATCATTTTACCCCAGGTGAAGTATCACCACTGACGGGGGGACGGGCTGCCGAGCTAAGAGACCCTGGAAGAAATCCCTAAACTGGTTGAGACATAAACCCCCTCTCCCGAAGAACGAGATGTCAAACCCCTGTTGCGCAGCCCTTTTCTTACGGTCTCCTGAAAGAAAAACACCTTCAGCACGCCTCACATAAGAGTGCCCCACAATCCAAACCATTTTCTTGTGCTGATCCGGGTGCTTGTTCCACGATGATGTAGATCGTTGCCGCCCGGTGGCGAGTTCCTCCCCTGCTTCACAGGTCTGAGAAACTGCAAAAAACCAGAGACAAACCAGGCGTGAGCACCATCCTGTCACAACATGTCAATTCGCACATATCGTTTGTAACATTCAGAGGACCATCTCCCAATTTCCTTCACATTCTCTACCGGGAGCCCCCTTGCTACTGCCTCAGTTGCTGCCCCAATCCTAAAGGAGTGAGTGCCAAATTCCTTGGGGTCAAAACCTGCCTGTCTGACTGTCAGCCCCAAGACTCTTCTGAACTGGTACCGGGTCAAGGGCGTACCGTCGGCGTGACACAACAGTGCACCTCCCGCCGTGCCCCCCCGCTGCCTATGGAAGACTTCCACATGCGCAACTGGGCAGCAAGGATTGGCACGGGCCCGGTGGAGCACTATGGTGTGACCCCGTGACTCCTGGTCAGTTTTAGATTTCAGAATTATCACCCACATGGTATCCTCCCTGATCCTTACACAGGCCGCCCTGCTGATCATTCTTGGACGCTGCCACTAGCTCGCCAATTCTCAGAGCCCCATAGAATGCCAAGGAAAAAGCAGCTTTGAAAAGAAGTACCTCCCACTCCGAGCTACAGACACTGTCAAGTGCGACCAATAAAGCTGTCAGCCGTGCTAGCCCGATGGGCTTTCTTCTATCCGCTGGGTGACCCTGTAAACGGCGCCACCCCCTCAATGCCTTGCGCACCATAAAGGTGTTAGTGGGATCTCGCATGCCTTTAGCCTGCGCAAAGAAGGAGACCGCCGCCCTATGCCTGCTCGCAGCCGCTACTGAACGTCCTTCCCTGTGCATCCATTCTAAATAGGCCGCAAAGCTGTCGTCCTGAGCCCATCTAACTTCCCATTCTTGCCCCAAGAAAGTACGGTAAGACAAAAACGCCCCTTCATAAGCCGTCTTGGTCCTGGGGGCTAAGCTAGCAACCACGAGGTCCTGTAATCTGGGGCACCAATCTGCCAAATTACTGCTGGGAAGTGTGCTGGCGAGGGGTCTGCTGCTGGAAGGTGTTCCCTGAAAACCTGCATTTTAAAGCGAGAGAGGGAATCAGCTGCATTATTGAGAATGCCAGGGACATGCTTGGCCTTGAAAACCACATTCCATTTTAGGCACTGCAACACAATCTCCTTTATCAGGCGCAGTATGAAAGGACAGCGTGCCCCCTGTTGGTTAATACATTCCACTACTGTCATGTTGTCTGACCAGAAGACCACAGATTGATTACATAAGTGTTCGGGCCAGACTTTCAGTGCCACCCAGATTGGGAAGAGTTCAAGGAAGCCAATATTGGTGGTCAGACCCCATGTTATCCATTCTTCCGGCCAACGCTGAGCGACCCACTTGTTCCCCAGGATGGCGCCAAAGCCCACACTACCAGCAGCGTCTGTCCATAAACCCAACTCTGCTGATGTGGCGGGAGGAGCGGGCCACACCACCCTGCCATTGAAATCCTCCAAGAATGCCATCCATATAAGCATATCCTGGCGAACCTCAGATGACAACCTTGTGTGATGATGTTTCTCCTGTAATCCTCTCATCGCTTGAGCAATGGAGCGTGAGAACGGGCGTGCCATAGGGATGACCCGAAGGGCGAAGTTCAGTTGCCCCACCACTTCCTGTAGTTGTTGCAAGGAAACCTTGTCTTTGCGTAAGCATTGACGTAGCGTTGTTCTAAACTTGGACACCTTGTCCCTGGGCAACCTGAAGCATCCCTCCACTGAGTCAATCTCGATACCCAGAAATTCCAAACAAGTGGATGGGCCAAACGTCTTCCCTGGCGCAAGCGGGACCCCAAAAGCCAGCATGAGCACGCAAAATTCCTGCAGTGCCCAAGCACACTCCTGAGAGCCCGCCGCCCCTAAGAAGAGAAAATCATCTAGGTAATGCATGACCTGCTGGTGGCCCGTCGCCTGTCTCATGACCCATTCTAGAAATGAGCTAAACATCTCGAAGTATGCACATGATATGGAACAGCCCATGGGCATGCATTTGTCCATGTAAAACTTGTCTTCAAAATTGAAACCTAGGAGATGATGATCATCCGGATGAACTGGGAGGAGACGGAAAGCAGATTCAATGTCTGACTTTGCCATCAGTGCCCCCGGCCCCATGGCACGCAACAGGTCAACCGCTTGGTCAAATGAGGCATACTTTACACTACAAATCCCCTCATCAATGGCATCATTCAAAGACGCGCCTCTAGGCGCCGACAGGTTGTGGATCAGTCTGAACTGACCCTTCTCTTTTTTTGGAACTACTCCTAGTGGTGAACACACAAAATTGGGGACGGGCACCCTCGAGAAAGGGCCAGCTATCCTGCCTAGAGACAGCTCCTTGCTAATTTTTGCCGCCACCACCGAAGGGTTGAGTTTTACTGACAATTGGTTTTTGCAATGGGCGCTGCCTGTGTACCCCCCCCGCCGGGATCCTAAAGCCTTGGGAGAAACCTTCCTGTAGTAGAGTGGCTGCTGTGTGGTCCGGATATCTATTTAACCATGGAATCATTGCTAAAACATCTACAGACGTAGGGGTACCCAACTGGTTTATATTACACTGGCTTCCCTCCTCCCCTCTGACCATGGTTGCAGTGCTTGGACCTGCAAGATGATTCTGGGTGTGAGGGGTGACCACAGGCCGAACATGCATGTCTAAATCTACAGGTACCCGGGGCCCGTGTGCAGGTGCGCTTATTAAAGTCCCAGCACACCCCTTTTTTCTCGGACCCGCCGACCCTGTTCCTCCCCGGGACCTCACTCGCTTGGGGGGACCGAAAGGGCTGTTGAGGTCTGGCAGAGAACACCCTGACCGCACTGGTGGACTGAGGGGGGGGAGCTCTCTGAGAACTGCTGATGCCATGACATAGAATCAACCCTATCCCATGTCAATGATGGGTTAAATTCCAAAGCTTTCCTGAAATTGACATCATACCCTTTCCAGGCATCCCCAGAGTACTGTTCACTCCACCCCACAATCCTGCTCTGGTAGCACACCAATGGCGCCTGGACATTCGGGGGTCGTTCGGCCTTGATGGCTGTGAATACTGCAAAAGCCCTGATCCAGTTAAGCAGCGTTTCATCCACCCTAAATCTAGAACACTGTGCCCTCCATTCACTTGGATGCATCCACTCCTTTAGTGTCTTTGCATGCTCCATTTCCTATTATATAGCAACAATGAAAAAATGTACACATATTTATCAGCCCAAATCATCTCCTTCACTGTCTGTGACACATGTTGTGCTAAATTCTCACTCCTGGAAGGTATAGAACCATCCCCCAAGAGAGGCAGTGCCACTTCCTTACCATTTCCGGGCACCTGGGCCGGCTGCCCACTAGCTCCGTCCGGTTGGGCGGGACTGAAACCTGCGAGGGAAGAAGATGAGGGCACTGCAGCACTGTCGGCGACTGCTGCTGATTTAATCTTTTCCACGAACTTTGCCGCCTCTGCCGCATGATCTGAAGAAGCAGGAAAAGCCCCCCCCTTCTGCAGCCACGGCATCAAGGCCGTTATCTGAGATACCAATTCAGGAGGCATAGAGTCTACTTGACCTGCTGGGACTGCAGGCGCCACTGGGGGCACACCCGGTGGCACAGGCGTAGTAGGCAAGGGGGCGGCCGGTTGCGGCAAGCCCGTGACTGGGATCGGTACCACAGGTGCGGGGGCGGGTCCCGCAGGAGGGGGCCCCGGCGGAATGGCAGGAGCCGGTGCCGCGGGAGGTGGAACTACAGGCGCAGGTGTAGGAGGGGCCGGAATGGCAGGTACAGGTATGATAGGTACTGGAACTACCGGGCTAGGGACGGGGGCAGTGTACCTGGGTTTCTTGGCCTTAGACCTCTTAGGCGGGGTATCCCCCCTTGGCAAGGGGGCCGCCTTCTGGCGAATAGGCCTACCTGATGGGCCAGGTGCATCGTCAAACCTTTCATTGATGCGGGCCTCTAATTCATCTAGTTTCCCCAATCGCTTGTTCATGTTGCTCATCTCCCGCATCATGGCCTGCATCATAACCTCCATCTTGGACCCTCCTTTGCCACCCCTTGGCCCTGGCATGTTCAGAACCCACCAACCACCGCCTGCACTCTTAGTGATACAATTGAGCGTACGTGCACCTTGTACCTTTACTAGATGGAGGATGTCCAGGGGGCGTGAGCACCATGCAACGGCAACCGCAGCACCACCGGCTTGTCCGGCTATGCCAGGGGTGAGTAAACCTAGTGTAGACCCACCCGGCGGCAACCAGGAGGGATGAAATGCTAGCCCCCCGTACTCCCCTTACCGACCAATCCTGCGTGCTCCGCGCCGGTATTGCGACCTACTCCGCGTCCTCGAGTTGATCAGGCAAAATTGCAGCAATGTTCTCTTTGATTGCCTGTAATGGAAAATGTATTAACAGCTGGGAGTATAAGGCGAGAAAAAACCTTTATATTTGAGGAGGTTGGTCTACCTTCTTCGAACAACCCTCCAGCCTATCCCTGCCTGGATGCCCCAACCATTGGAAGCACCTTTAATTTCTATTTAACCCTAATGTTAAACCAAATCAATTGAAATACAACAAATTACATGCACCCCTTTTTCCCCAGGTCTCCCATCCAAGTGCTGCCTTGATCGACTCTGCTTTACAACCCAAACAGCTCCCCGGCACAGACGGCAAATTCGTTCAACTGTAAGGCGGGAAAAGGTGAACACCCAAATCAACCACCACACACACGCGAGGAGCGGATAAAAAAGGGGGGCACAAATTATCACTCACTTCCCCTTCCACGCGCTGCATTAGTGCCGCAGATTCCCGCCCGCCCCAAACAGTTCCCCGGCACAGCCGGCAAATTCGTTCAACTGTAAGTCGGGAAAAGGTGAACACCCAAATGAACCACACACGCGAGGACCGCAGTTTACCGCCGGCGGGATGGCCTGGAAGTACAGCACACAATAGACGCGAAGCGGTGTTATTAACTTACTGAAATTAACTGCGGGGCCCCACACTCTTCCACGAAAGCCGGAATACGGCTGGTACACTTCCGGCCACCACTCCGACTCAAGAAATACCTCTTCAAACCCGCCGACACTGCTACATGCGGCGCCGAGCGACCTCCGCTCCAACCCGGTACCTTCCTCGACCAGCTGGCCCGCCAAGGGAAAGAGCGCCGACCCTGCCCCTCGATCCTTCGAACGACCTCCACTGACGTCCTGGGGTAATCCGACGACCTGGAGAGGGGAAAGAACAAAAAATTACTAGAAACAAAGAAGCCCCGAGCGCGGGGCACAACACGCTGTGGGGGAGTGTCCAGGGAACAAGAGGGTCTCCCGGGCGCTCCCCGCCTCTTTATTCTCAAGGGGCCGGGTGGGGATGGCAACGCCCCCCGCCCAGCCTCTCCAGCAGCATGCCCCCCCCGACCCGGATATCCTACCCTGGTATCCGGGTCAGGGAGGTCGCCGGCCAATCGGTGGCGGGTCGCGCCCATGAGGGCCCGCCCCACCATCGAGAGGCACTAAGGGGGAGGCGGTCGCCGCGCCGCCATGCGGGCGGGGGGGCCAAGGGCCCCCCCTTTTCATTATATGCAGTTCGCTGGCGCAGGCAGCTACACACTGAGCAGTGTTTCCGTTAACCAAACATGTGCGTTGAAAACCACACGCACATCAATCAATGTGTTTCTTTGAATGGGACAGACAGTTCTGCAGCAAGAGCATTGCTTTTGCTATTATCCTTTTATTTTCATGGGACACCACACACATGACAGGCTTGATAACGTTGGATTCTTATCTTTATTATCTGCTAAGAAGTGTAAAGGGCAAAAACCCAATTTTACTACATAATCAACCTGTCAACCTGTTCAATTTTGTAATTCTAAAGCATCACTGACTCCGAAATCAAAGGTTAAGGGATTTATTACAAAGCCAAAAATACCTGAACATACAAACAACTCAACAAGAGGTTAAGAAAATAAAATGGGGACTAATACAAACATAATCCTACGCAGGAGTCTCATCCGACTCAGAATAAGAAGAATAGTTCATTCTAAAAGCATCAGGCATCCAATGATTGCTGCAATCTCTATTTTAGTTTTCATTAGCCTAGAAAAGAAAAAGAATTAATCTATTTTATTTAAACATATTTTATTGGTTTTATATCCACATCTTACATTATTCGTTACTTCTCTCCATCGTCTGTGCTGTCTATTATACCATTCTCCCTTACCTGTATCCTCAGGACCACCCAGTAGCATTTTAATGTTATAACATAGTACATAGAGGATTTAAACATAGTCCTCCAATGGATTCAAGATACGTATAGTACCTTCCACAGTAAAACTAACCCCAACCCCCAATATACCCCACCTCCCCGCCGGTGTGTGTTGCCTTGAACCTCTGTGTTAGTCACATGTCACGATGTAGCTACTACTAAAAGTCTTTCTCTAGAAAAAGAAGAATTAATCTATCCCTACACTGCCGCTAAAATGACATTCCAACTTAACATCACCCCAGGCAAGAGAGAAGAAGGTGTCAGTTGTGAGGACTTCCTTAGAAGTACTCTCACTTTGCATAGGTAAGTAGCCAAAGCTACAGAGCTCGTTCTAAGATTCTCCGTCTAGCTCCCCTCTAGTCCTTATCTCCTCAACCCTCAGGGGCACTGTCCCTAATACAAAATCACAAAACAGTTGAACACACCCTTTACATGCCCATTCGGACCGGTCTTCTTTCTGTACTTTTCTATCGAAACTCTGACTTCATCCAAAAAACATCGGTGTGTCCTTGGTTCCCAGCCACCTTCTCTGCTGAAAGTATCATATCTTCATTCCTGTACACTCCCATGGCGGCTTCTCCTACCATCCTAACTCCTAAAGCAAAAGGGTTATTCTGTCTAACGAGATGTATGTCCTTGCACGTGCAACAAGAAGCATGTGAGCGAAGCAACCTTGCACGCACACAAAACCTGCTGACTACCTCCGACTGAGAGTCTACCCAAGGAAAATACATTTCAGGCCTACAATATTCAGCTAACATATGAAATCATGAACAGGCCTTCTCTTGAACGTATATGCGAATAGGCCTTTACACATTTAGATCACACATTAATAGCATTACATCCATAAACATTTAATGCATTACATTTTCTTAAATGAATAAGCAAACCTACACGTGCAGATTTTAATATGGTGCATGTTTAAATCTAATGCATCACTTTATAGGTGAACTAATTCATTATGCATCATCGAGAATACAGTTTCGAATAAACACTACATTGATCTTCATGAATGACATGATTACATTTCTATTCGCACTAATATATGCTGCTTTAATACTACATTTCTAATGACTACACGTTAATACATTCCTTTAGATATGCGGATGCTGACTATCGGTGATCATGATGCACCACTACAAATTTCAGAATAACATGACGCTCTATCAGTTCCCCCCTTTGATGACTAGTGTCATCACACCTTTACACAACTTCCATGGAGAAAGAACCAACCTAAACAGAACTTGTTGCCATTCTTTCTCGTCTGCCTCTTTCCATATTCTTAAGACTCTGATAGTGACTGTCCTGCAGTATTTCCATCCTCCTCTCCTGTGCACTAAGTGATCTCCCAATTCTGTTGGTCTTATACCACTTGTAGGCTCTGACAAAACCCCACAAACCGATCACACGAGCAACAACTTTAATGAGAGGTTTCAAGACATAGCCAAGAAAGCCTCTTCCTGAATTCGCAAACCAACTCCCCACTTGACCAAACCCTTTGCCGACTTTCTCCCAAACTCCTTCTTCAGTCAAATCCTCAATTTTATGATGGATCGTAGTGATGTTATGTATATATTTCTCCAGATCTTTGCTATTTTCTGGTATATAAGTACAACACTCCTGAACTTTCAACATTTTAAATACTATGCCCTCCTTTGCTAAAAGGACATCAAAAGCAAGACGATTCTGTAAAACCATAGTTCTTATCAACAACATCTCTCCTTCCACTAGCAGCAGCGACTTTGCCGTGTTCATTGACAACTCATCAACCACAGTCACCAATCTTCTAATTTTCACATCATTCAAAATCACTCCCAAACCTGGTATCATTGCACCAAAAATATCTCTAACTATTGCTCCCGCACTTTCACCTCTTTTCACTCACGAATGCTTCCCTCCCTCTAAAAGGTCCAAATCTCCTGCATGGTAGATCTTTGGGAAAATAATCGCAAAATAAACATGTACCATATCACTTTGCAGGCAACTCAAATAAGCATTAGTTCCACCCACATAATACACAGTTGGAATCACTTGTACAGAACCTTGCAAAAAGTCCTTTGTATAATCTTCTAAGGTGAAAACATGATCACACGTAGTCTGTCCCACTGGAACATTCTCGTAATAAGTCTGTTTACGTCTTATACACAACTTCCCTCTCTGCTCCTTATCTAGCGCTATAGGGCCATAACTCCCTTTTGATTCATGCAATCTCTCCTCCTATGTCCAATCTACTGGACTTTCTCCTGGATCTCGTATCTGTGTTAATTTTTTGTATCTATCCTCTACCTAATCTACAAACATTTTCTTCACATCAGTTAATGAACATGTGAGATTGTGACTTTGGGCATATGCCTTGTCCAATTCTAATAACGGTATAAAATACTTTCTACGCCTATGCTCTTGTTTGTAATAATCATACTTATTCAAATGCTTATAAGCTGGTACTTCAGGAAGCACTGCATCATAATTAGAAAATAAATATTCAAACTGACCTCTTCCATAAAAGATACTAAGCAACAAACTACATGAAACACCATACGTCAGTGGAAGGCGATGATATATAATACCCTCGTCCACTGAAGCAGGTAACTGCATACAGACATAACAATCCTTCGCATCCATGGCATCTATATATTCAAAAAGCAGCTTAGCATACGCATTAAGCTTAAAATCATCTCTAGAAAGATCTACATGAAATCTATGACTCTCTTCTAGTAGCAGCTCTTATGGTGACCTCTTTCTGGCTAGAAGGGGTCGGTGTAGGGTTTGCCGGAACCTCCACTGCCTGCTCATGTGGAACTAAATATGAAACTACGACTACTAGAATTATGAAAACTATCACTCCTCCTACAAGTGTACCTATTATACATTTGGATCTACGATTCGGATTTCCAGCCTCTATGATCTCAAAATAGTTCTCAAAGTTCCCAGTTCCAGCGACGAATACTCAAAAGTCTCTTTTCCTCCACCAGTTGTAACTGAAACCAGTTCAAACGACACTCCTTGATAAGCTGGAAATCCCCCCTTTTCATTCACAGTTCTTGTTCCTTATTTTCACAGTTCACAAAAAAACTTCTTTAACCCTCCTCCTTCCGCTACGGAGAGTCCCTAAATTTCTTCTCCTTCCACTCGGGTCTAGATTATCTTCTTTTGACTTATTTACAACAAAATTCACTTTTAGTCCAAAATAAGATTAGCTCCAATTATCTCTAGAACATGATGCAAAAGTTCAAGATGAAGAACAATCACTTCGTGGGACGGAGGTTGATAGCCAAACATAGGAAACGTTAACCTGTGCAAAATCAGACGTCAAATGCTGCTCAAAACTGGAGGATTCGGAACCGTGATGGTCAGTACTCCTTCGATTTCAAGTCCTGGAACCAACAATACCACAACTATTTTCACGTTAGAACTGTTGCTGACCACTGTCACTGTCCTCAGCCTCCCAGAACTCACCACTCCTGGCATCGGTCACAACATATGTCCACTCCAGAGTAGGGTATCTCTGGCTAGGCACTCTCGTCCATCTTGATCTTCTAAGACCTCCTTAAGCTTCCTCTTCTTCATCCTCCTTGGATTCAGAGTACTCAGATACTGGGGCAAGATCTCTCTCAGGAGCCAACCTCAAATTCAGTCTTCTCCATTTTTCAGGCCAAACGTCTTCTGTTCTGTGGGCTCTTCGCTTTCTCCCTGTATACCCTGTGCACCACTTCCTTCTTCTGCGGAGTTCGATTCTGCACCACTCACAATGACACTTTCTTCGTCTGAGTCAACTTTAGGGTTCTTATTGACGTACCCCTCTTCAGCTTGTCCTGGTGCACAATCAGCTGCGTCAGCAACCCCCACAGCTTGACTTGCCCCCTCGTGTTTCCCTGTCACATCAGATGGATTTTCATTCGCCAGAGGAGCTGTTTCTCCCAAGGGTGCTGGAACTCTGCAGGTATGGGAGGCATGCATTCAATTTGACAATCCTTCACACTTCACTGATGTGTTCGTTATAAGGATCACTTGGTATGGGCCTTTCCAACTGACATTCAGACAACTCTTCCTCACGTGCTTCTGAACAAGCACATAATCACCTTGGCATAGGTCGTGGCACAGGTCACTCGAGGCTTGAACAGCTGCCGCTTGCACCTGATGAGACAAAGAACGGACCACATCAGCGAGTCCCTTGCAATTATCAAGGATGAGATCATCTGTGATGTTTATTAAGGCTGTCGATGGCACTGCTGGTAACCTCATTGCCCGCCCCATTAACACTTCGTGGGGTGCAAGACCTGTTCTCTGGTCGAGTGTACTGCGAACACTCATCAGCACCAGGGGAAAAGCATCAGGCCACTTTAGAGATGTAGACAAACACACTTTTGCCATTCGGGCCTTCAAAGTTGCATTCATTTGCTCCACTATTCCAGTAGCCTCTGGTCGATAGCTACAATGGAGTCTTTGGTCTACATTCAAAGCTGTGCAAAGCATCTTCATGATCTCACTGTGGAAGTGTGTTCCTCTATCTGATTCCAAAGAGGTCAGAAAACCGAATCTCAGTACCAATTCCCTCAACAACAGCGTTGCTACTGTGAGAGTATCACACCTTCATGTCAGGTAAACTTCCACCCACCTTGAGAAAACACATACCACCCTAAAATGTACCTCAACCCATTGCACATAGGTATTTCAATGAAATCCAGTTGCATTCAATTGAAAGGTCCTCCTGACCTCTCAATGTGACTCAGAGTAACCACAGTTTTCTTTCCAGCATTTGTTGGCAAGTGACACACCTCTGACACACTGCTTCAGTAACTGCCCGAAATCGTGGATTGTATCACGTTTGTCTAAACACTCACACCATTGCATCTCTGCCTAAATGTACTGCACCATGAATCTGACTTGCCATCGGGTTCAACAGATCATCCGGTAACACTGCTCGAGCATCATTCGAAACCTAAATGTCAACATCCCCTTTCTCACATCCAGACTTAATCCACATATTCATTTCCTGCTCAGAAACTACATCCTGCAAGAGCTTGAGTTCATCCCAAGTGTCTGCCTTGGCTAACATCATTTTGAGCTTGGCTCTCTCCTGTGTAATCTCCCGTGAAAATACAACCTTGTTCAGCACAAAAACGTGCAACTTCATCAGCATATTTATTGCCAAGAGAGACAAAATGTGTCCCCATCCCATGTGCAGCACATTTTACCACAGCAATTTCCCTTTGGTGCTGCAAGGCTTCCAATAGTAGCCTCATAAACTCCCCGTTCCTAATAAGAGATCCAGATTATGTCATATAACCCCTCTGTGACCATAACTGTCCGAAGTCTTGAACCACACCAAATCTATATAGGCTGTTGGTGTAAATGGTGATTCAAATTTGATCGAATGTCTGACAAAATATAGAAAGACATAACATCGAGGTACAAAAATATCGGAGCATTAATATCGATGTCAACAATATTGACATCCTATCTACAACAAGGTAAGTACAAGAAAATCGAAAAAAAATATCGATGTCAAAAATATAGTTAAAAAAATATATAGTTTTTTTAAATTAAAAAAATAAGTAAAATAAATATTACTTACAAATATAATAAACATAGTTAAAAATATTGTATAATATTTAAAATTATTAATGAATATACATAATTTAATAAAAAAAGTAATTAAACATATACATATAATATATAAACTTACTTAATCATTTTTAATCATTATTTTTATAAATTATAAATAATTAAAAATATTATAAATTACAAATTCATCTATACACATAAAATATTAACATAATTAAAAATTTAATAATTATGCAAAACAAATTAAAGAAATGAAATTTACTTTTAATATTTTAAAAATTAATGATATACTACATTAGCTAAAACTATACAAAATATATTAAATAACGGAGGGAATAAAATGCTATGATAACTCCAAAAGAAAAAAATAGTAAGTAAAATGTTGGATAGTGTAGAGTTAAAAATTACTATTCCCACTCCAAAGAGTGCAACAGTAGGGAAAGTGTTGGATAGCTTAGGGGTAAAAATTACTATTCCCACTCCAAAGAGTGCAACAGTAGGGAAAGTGTTGGATAGCGTAGGGGTAAAAATTACTATTCCAACTCCAAAGAGTGCAACAGTAGGGAAAGTGTTGGATAGTGTAGGGGTAAAAATTACTATTCCAACTACAAGCATTGCAACAGTAGGGAAAGTGCTGGATAGCGTAGGGGTAACAACTCCTATTCCCACTCCTAAGAGTGCAACAGTAGGGAAAGTGTTGGATAGCATAGGGGTAAAAATTACTATTCCCACTCCAGAGAGTGCAACAGTAGGGAAAGTGTTGGATTGCGTAGGGGTAAAAATTACTATTCCCACTCCAGAGAGTGCAACAGTAGGGAAAGTGTTGGCTAGCGTAGGGGTAAAAATTACTATTCCCACTCCAGAGAATGCAACAGTAGGGAAAGTGTTGGATAGCGTAGGGGTAAAAATTACTATTCCCACTCCAGAGAGTGCAACAGTAGGGAACGTATTGGATAGCGTAGGGGTAAAAATTACTATTCCAACTCCAAAGAGTGCAACAGTAGGGAAAGTGTTGGATAGCGTAGGGGTAAAAATTACTATTCCAACTACAAGCATTGCAACAGTAGGGAAAGTGCTGGATAGCGTAGGGGTAACAACTCCTATTCCCACTCCTAAGAGTACAACAGTAGGGAAAGTGTTGGATAGCATAGGGGTAAAAATTACTATTCCCACTCCAGAGAGTGCAACAGTAGGGAAAGTGTTGGATTGCGTAGGGGTAAAAATTACTATTCCCACTCCAGAGAGTGCAACAGTAGGGAAAGTGTTGGCTAGCGTAGGGGTAAAAATTACTATTCCCACTCCAGAGAATGCAACAGTAGGGAAAGTGTTGGATAGCGTAGGGGTAAAAATTACTATTCCCACTCCAGAGAGTGCAACAGTAGGGAAAGTGTTGGCTAGCGTAGGGGTAAAAATTACTATTCCCACTCCAGAGAATGCAACAGTAGGGAAAGTGTTGGATAGCGTAGGGGTAAAAATTACTATTCCCACTCCAGAGAGTGCAACAGTAGGGAACGTATTGGATAGCGTAGGGGTAAAAATTACTATTCCCACTCCAGGGAGTGCAACAGTAGGAAAGGTGTTGGATAGCGTAGGGGTAAAAATTACTATTCCCACTCCAGAGAGTGCAACAGTAGGGAAAGTGCTAGATATCATAGAAGTTAAAAATACCATACTTAAATTAATATTTTAAAATATTTAACAAAGTAATTATTAATTAAATCTAAGCTATTTACAAATACCAATACATAATTATTAAAAACATAATTACCAATGAATTATTCAGTAAAATAAATTAATAATAAATACCAATTAATAATAATTAATTACCAATTAATAATTTTTAAGCAATAATATAATTAACAAAAACAATTAATTAAAATAAATTATTACTTAATTACATTTAAATTACTTCCCACCCTACTCCCCTATAAGCTCATAACCCGCTACAGAACATAATTATCAATTAATCAATTCATAACAATTAATTACCAATTAAAAATTAATTAACAATTATATAATTAACAAAAACAATTAAAATAAATGACTACTTAATTACATTTAAATTACTTCCCATCCTATTCCCCTATATACCCATAACCCGCTACAGAACATAATTATCAATCAATCAATTAATTTAAATTAATTACCAATTAATTAAAATTAATTTATAATTCATAAAAATTAATAATCAATGTAGTATAATTAAATTACTTCCCACCCTATTCCCCTATAAACCGACACCCGCTACAGAACATAATTAGCAATTAATCAATTAATTTAAATTAATTATCAATTATTAAAAATGAATTACCAATTAATGTAAATTAATTTATAATTCCTAAAAATTAATAATTAAATTAGTAAAAATCAATATTAGTAACATCGATATTAGTAACAACAATATTACTAACATCGATATTAACAGAATCGATATAACTTACCTTCGAAAATCTGTCCTATCGATATTAAAAATATCGGTATTACTTACCTTCTATATTCTGCCCCTTCGATATTTAAACATCGCTATTATTGTATGTCGATGTTTAAAAATCGATATTTTGTCTGCCTACCATTTGGTCAGCAGCCAGACAGGCACAAGTCAAAGCAATGATTTCAGCTACCTTTGCAGAGTCTACTCCTTCTAGACAAGCAGCTTCAACCAGTCCCATATTAGTACATACAGCAAATGCTGCTCTCAACTGACTGACACTGTCACTTAAACATGAACCATCAACAAAGAATATTTAATCAGGGTTAGACAGAGGTTCATCCACAATGTCAAGTCTCGGTTTGGTACAGAGTTCAGTCACATCGAGACAGTTATGATCCTCACAATCTTCATCAACTGTTTTTGGTAAGGGCATCAAAGTAGCTGAGTTTAAGACAGAACACCTTTTTAGAGTCACATTCTCTGCAGTAAGTATGACTTGCTTGTAACATGCGAGTCTATTGTTGGTCAGGTGCTGTGTTTTGTCATGAGCAATTCAACAGAATGCGGAACATACACAATTAAAGAATGCCCCATCACAATGATTTCACATCTTTCAATATTGACACCCGTTGCCGCAACGGACTTGAGACATCCGGGCAACGCTGAAGCTACCGGATCTAAAGTAGCTGAGAAATAGGCAACTAGTCTAAGGACACGTCCATGATCCTGCGTTAAAACTGACAATGCACAACTTTCTCGTTCATAACAGTATAATGTAAAAGGCTTATTGTAATCAGGCATTCCCAGAGCCGGAGCACAACATAGGTCCTCTCTCAACTCCAAAAACGCTTTCATACAGTCACTGTCCTGTGGTACCGGATCACTCACATCCTTATGCAGCAGCCTCTGAAAAAGCTTTGCCTTCAAAGAGAAGTTGAAAACCCACTGGCGACAGTAACCAACCATCCCTATGAACATTCTGACTTCCCTCTATGTGGTAGGCACAGCCATACTCATGAACGCCTCAATTCGATAGGGTGACAACTTTCGCTTGCCTTTCTTTATACGGTGGCCCAAGTATTGCACCTCATTCAGGTAATACTGTAACTTGTTTGGGGATATCTTGTGTCCATTCTCTGCCAAATGATTCAAAAGGTAATGGTGTCAATCCTGCAAGCATCCACGACAAGGAGATTGTCTATGTACTACATGAGAACTGAGTTCTGCTGCAACACAAGATTCTCAAGATTCTTCTTCAAAATCTGATTGAAGATCGATGCATTCTCTGTATACCCTTGAGGGATACGACACCATGTTAACATATCGTTTTCCAGCTTAAAAGGAAAACGAAATTGGCTCTCCTCATGAAGTGGTATCAAAAAGAAGGCTTGACACATATCAATCACCGTGAACCACTCTGCTTTACATGGAATCTGAAACAATATCACTGATGGATTCGGTACCACTGGACAACATGGAACAACTATTGTGTTGACCTTTTGCAGGTCTTGCACAATCCTAAATTTCCCACTCGGTTTCTGCAATCCCATAATAGGTGAGTTGCATGGACTGCCCCTTATTTCCTTCAGAATTCCCTGCTTGACCATAGAGTTGATTACAGGTTTTATCCCTGCGATCGTTTCTGGTGACAGATTATACTGAAGTGTTCTTGGAAACTCTACATTTTGCTTAACCTGGATCTTAACTGGCTTATCAGTCCAATATCCTCTCCTGTGAAATCCCACACCTTCAACGAGACTGAATCCCTTAAGTCAAGTGGAAGCTCTTCCACAGTTACTGCAGGGTACATCTCAATGCACAAGTGCTGGTTTGCAACCTTAAAGGTGGCATCATCGTTATTGGTTTGCAACTCCACTCCCTTAGGGGTGCTATAAATAGTGCAGTTGAGTTTACACCAGAGATCTCTTCCTAACAGGCAGACTGGGCTAGAGTCGCAGACCACAAACTGGTGTCTATCTTGGAAAGTTCCTATTCTCACAGGAACCTGCTCAGTCAATGGACTTGTCATTTTCTTGTTCGCTACACCTACAACTTGAATTGATTGCCCCGAGAGGGGTAGGTTGGAAACTACTGCAGATCTTACAGTAGAACGGGTAGCACCATTGTCAACCAAAAACGTGGTAGGATGATCGTCAACATCAGCTTCTACAAACGGTCCCCTCTGGTCTACCTCCAAGACTGCCCCAAGAGTGCAGTCTTCCTCCCACCTCAGGCACCGTCATGGCAATGAGTCGGGCTGTACTCGTCAAATCCATCAAAGAGAGGCATCTGCTGGTAAGTCCGAATCCCTTGCTGGATTCTCGGTGGCTGGGGAACCTGTGCTTGTGGAACCAATGTCTTCCCTTTAATCGACCTTGGCCTCATCATAGTATTAACCATTTCAGGCACCTGCACCGTCTCTACCTCCTGCTGCAGCTGATTTGCTGGGTTCAATGGACACTCGCGTTTCCAATGCCCGATCTGGTGACAAAGATGACATGCAGTAGTCTTTTTCAGTGTCGCCACATCCATTCCCGTTTTGGGGTCTACTGGTTTTCCCCTTTCCCTGAATCTGACCATTATGAGTTCCTCCCTGATTGTGTCCCTGTCTTCTCCCTAACATCCCTCCACTTGGCTGCATCTGGAGTCCTTTGTCAGCATTTTGCATCTGGACTAGCATCAGCTTATCTTTAAGCTACGTATGTTTTGAGTCCACCTAATCACTGCAATACATGGCATATCGTAGTATCTCGTCCACTGGCTTGTTCTGCCAACAGATCAAATGCTGTTGAATCATGAGGCTAATCTCTGATCTCAGACCCAGGACAAACTTTGAAACAAACTATCCCATGTCTTTGGGGTCTAAAGTATCCAGCTCACTGTACTGTTTAAAGACTTGCAAAAGTCTCTCATAATACTCATGAACTGTCTCCTTCAGTTCCTGAACTGTTCGATCTATTTTGACCCAATCAATATCCTGTGGCGCTATCTTGGACTTCAGCCATGTGATCACCTGTTCAAACGTCTTCATGACAATAGGCAAAGGACCATTCATAACAGAATCCCTATCTGGTTCAGAAGTGGGCCAATCAATAGTAACTTTACACGCTGCCCACAAATCGCTGGGAACTACAATGTCAAACAGCGTATTCAAATCAATCCACAACACCTTTGAGATCTTAACAAAGTGATCGACCTGTTTGTACAATTCAAATTGCTTCTCCCTCAGCTTAGGGAAGTCATTTGTGATCACTGCCAAATCACCTCTACTCCAAGGCACATACCCTCCACTAGCTACCTCTCACAAAGGGTAATTCTCTACTCTCCGTATCCCCCCTCCTGGAGGCGGTGTCTCTCCTACGCTCTTTTGGCACTCTACTTTTTGGACCATTTTTCTTCCCACTTATCAAGCATACTCCATGCACGTATCCCTAAAATCAATTCCCGAATGTGAGTTCTCAACCCAATGACCCTCTTCTCTTCCAGTTCCTGATCAATGTACTGCAACCTGCAACCTGTGACTCCCCTTGTAACGTCTTTGTTTTGGACAAATCCACATTGTACCTCTTCGCTAAGTGAGACAGTTTCTCATGTTCCGAACTTACCTTACAAGTCACATCTTTTGCTACAAACAGTAACATATCTGGTTCGTAGTGCTCCACTTTCTCCAAAGGCAAGTTTCCCTCAATTATGTCATCTACCTCTGCCTTCAGTCTCACTACATGCAACATCTTTGCCCTTATGTCCACTTTCAGAGTCCCTCGACTAGATGCACCATTCAATTATTCGCTTCCACTGCTCTGTTCTCTACATCTATTCCCTTCGGCTGCATCCATAAGGACTTGTCTGTTCCCTTTGCTTCCGTGATCCCAACTTCCTGTCATCCTGTTGTTCCGATTCCTCACGGGTGGCTCCCACATTCGTAGGTCTGATCTCTAATCGGCAAGGGATCTTGGCCTCCCCGTCCTTATCTCCATCTGTCCCCTTGACGAGTTTTCAGTGGCTGGCAATGGTGTGCTCTATTCTATGGGCCTCGGCAAATGAACTATTCCGCTCACTGTGCCATTCCCTCCAGAGCTAGTTCTCTCTCCCGGTACTGACTGTGATGAATTCCCATTTCTCGCCTGATCTGGCTCGTACACTGACACTGTGGGACCAATTGTAACAGGCACCGTAGGAGAGTCCGGCAACCTCCTAACATCTGTAACTCTCTTAACTTTCATGCTTACTGGGGTCAGTGTTCCCATTCCTCCGGTTGAGAGTTTCCCAACTATTCCTGAACTAGATAGAACCTGTGATTCACCAATTCCCTCTGTCGGTGCTGGTTTTCCCTCTTCTGAGGATGGGTTATATGGCGGCGATCTCTCTGATAGCAACTTTCTATCAAGCTATCATCGGTGGCGCTATCGCTTTCCCCCGCACTCTTCTTTTGGGCATCCCCTGTCTTTACCAATAATGGAACCACTTATCCTCCTCAAAAGTTTGTACTCTCCATCTTTTTTCCTATGCATCCCTTCTCGCACCCTGAAATGCCCTGATGGACCTTTTCACTCTTTCCTGACTTTGATCTCTCTTTCTGTCATGGGCTGCCCTAATCCAAGCATAGAGTGACTCAAACTATGTTGGTCTAGGTAAAGGCCGCAACAAAGTCATAATTGTTTCCAATTGATGCAACACTTCCAGTCTAAAGGTAACATAACGGGGAAAAATAAATTCTTTATTTCCTTCTGTCATTTTGCACCAATTCTCGAGCCAAAGTATAGTATGCAATCCTGCATTTGTAGCCATGTAATGAGCTTCTTCACCTCCTCGAGTACCTACCCTTTTATCTCCTCTAAACATCTTGGAAAACTTTAAAACACTTCATGATAAAATCACTTTCCTCCTTTCGCAGCGCACTTTTACTTCCTGATGACTATCCACCAATACCATTTCAAAAAGGGGGGTGGTGATGGACAGAGTATCTGAGTTAATCAGAACACTCCTACCCAGTCAACAGATCAGGGCTTGATCCATCACCGTTTTTTAGCTCACTGCACCATCCCAGTTCAGAACCTGGCTATATGCAAATTAGTCTGTCCCTGGCCCAGTGCATCATGGGAACAGGGCAAACCAAACTACCAAGCCAATTCTTCACTGGAAAGGAAACAAGCTTCCGGGGACCGGTTTCGGGCATTACAGCCGTCTTCGGCCCGGCTTGCATGAATCCTGATGGTGCAGTGCGCAAGGGACTCATGTCTGAGCATACCCTTCCAAACTTATGGTGGCCAAAATAATTTCAAAAAGGGGGTGGTGATGGACAGAGTACCTGAGTTAATCAGAACACTCCTACCCAGTCAACAGATCAGGGCTTGATCCATCACAGTTTTTTAGCTCACTGCACCATCCCAGTTCAGAACCTGGCTATATGCGAATTAGTCTGTCCCTGGCCCAGTGCATCATGGGAACAGGGCAGACCAAACTACCAAGACAATTCTTCACTGGAAAGGAAACAAGCTTCCGGGGACCGGTTTCTGGCATTACAGCCGTCTTCGGCCCGGCTTGCATGAATACTGATGGTGCAGTGAGCAAGGGACTCATGTCTGAGCATACCCTTCCACACTTATGGTGGCCAAAATAATTTCAAAAAGGGGGTGGTGATGGACAGAGTATCTGAGTTAATCAGAACATTCCTACCCAGTCAACAGATCAGGGCTTGATCCATCACCGTTTTTTAGCTCACTGCACCATCCCAGTTCAGAACCTGGCTATATGCAAATTAGTCTGTCCCTGGCCCAGTGCATCATGGGAACAGGGCAGACCAAACTACCAAGCCAATTCTTCACTGGAAAGGAAACAAGCTTCCGGGGACCGGTTTCTGGCATTACAGCCGTCTTCGGCCCGGCTTGCTTGAATCCTGATGGTGCAGTGAGCAAGGGACTCATGTCTGAGCATACCCTTCCACACTTATGGTGGCCAAAATAATTTCAAAAAGGGGGTGGTGATGGACAGAGTATCTGAGTTAATCAGAACACTCCTACCCAGTCAACAGATCAGGGCTTGATCCATCACCGTTTTCTAGCTCACTGCACCATCCCAGTTCAGAACCTGGCTATATGCAAATTAGTCTGTCCCTGGCCCAGTGCATCATGGGAACAGGGCAGACCAAACTACCAAGCCAATTCTTCACTGGAAAGGAAACAAGCTTCCGGGGACCGGTTTCTGGCATTACAGCCGTCTTCGGCCCGGCTTGCTTGAATCCTGATGGTGCAGTGAGCAAGGTACTCATGTCTGAGCATACCCTTCCACACTTATGATGGCCAACATAATTTCAAAAAGGGGGTGGTGATGGACAGAGTATCTGAGTTAATCAGAACACTCCTACCCAGTCAACAGACCAGGGCTTGATCCATCACCGTTTTTTAGCTCACTGCACCATCCCAGTTCAGAACCTGGCTATATGCAAATTAGTCTGTCCCTGGCCCAGTGCATCATGGGAACAGGGCAGACCAAACTACCAAGCCAATTCTTCACTGGAAAGGAAACAAGCTTCCGGGGACCGGTTTCTGGCATTACAGCCGTCTTCGGCCCGGCTTGCTTGAATCCTGATGGTGCAGTGAGCAAGGGACTCATGTCTGAGCATACCCTTCCACACTTATGGTGGCCAAAATAATTTCAAAAAGGGGGTGGTGATGGACAGAGTATCTGAGTTAATCAAAACACTCCTACCCAGTCAACAGATCAGGGCTTGATCCATCACCGTTTTTTAGCTCACTGCACCATCCCAGTTCAGAACCTGGCTATATGCAAATTAGTCTGTCCCTGGCCCAGTGCATCATGGGAACAGGGCAGACCAAACTACCAAGCCAATTCTTCACTGGAAAGGAAACAAGCTTCCGGGGACCGGTTTCTGGCATTACAGCCGTCTTCGGCCCGGCTTGCTTGAATCCTGATGGTGCAGTGAGCAAGGGACTCATGTCTGAGCATACCCTTCCACACTTATGGTGGCCAAAATTATTTCAAAAAGGGGGTGGTGATGTACAGAGTATCTGAGTTAATCAGAACACTCCTACCCAGTCAACAGATCAGGGCTTGATCCATCACCGTTTTTTAGCTCACTGCACCATCCCAGTTCAGAACCTGGCTATATGCAAATTAGTCTGTCCCTGGCCCAGTGCATCATGGGAACAGGGCAGACCAAACTACCAAGCCAATTCTTCACTGGAAAGGAAACAAGCTTCCGGGGACCGGTTTCTGGCATTACAGCCGTCTTCGGCCCGGCTTGCTTGAATCCTGATGGTGCAGTGAGCAAGGGACTCATGTCTGAGCATACCCTTCCACACTTATGGTGGCCAAAATTATTTCAAAAAGGGGGTGGTGATGTACAGAGTATCTGAGTTAATCAGAACACTCCTACCCAGTCAACAGATCAGGGCTTGATCCATCACCGTTTTTTAGCTCACTGCACCATCCCAGTTCAGAACCTGGCTATATGCAAATTAGTCTGTCCCTGGCCCAGTGCATCATGGGAACAGGGCAGACCAAACTACCAAGCCAATTCTTCACTGGAAAGGAAACAAGCTTCCGGGGACCGGTTTCTGGCATTACAGCCGTCTTCGGCCCGGCTTGCTTGAATCCTGATGGTGCAGTGAGCAAGGGACTCATGTCTGAGCATACCCTTCCACACTTATGGTGGCCAAAATAATTTCAAAACGGGGGTGGTGATGGACAGAGTATCTGAGTTAATCAGAACACTCCTACCCAGTCAACAGATCAGGGCTCGATCCATCACCGTTTTTTAGCTCACTGCACCATCCCAGTTCAGAACCTGGCTATATGCAAATTAGCCTGTACCTGGCCCAGTGCATCATGGGAACAGGGCAGACCAAACTACCAAGCCAATTCTTCACTGGAAAGGAAACAAGCTTCCGGGGACCGGTTTCTGGCATTACAGCCGTCTTCGGCCCGGCTTGCTTGAATCCTGATGGTGCAGTGAGCAAGGGACTCATGTCTGAGCATACCCTTCCACACTTATGGTGGCCAAAATAATTTCAAAAAGGGGGTGGTGATGGACAGAGTATCTGAGTTAATCAGAACACTCCTACCCAGTCAACAGATCAGGGCTTGATCCATCACCGTTTTTTAGCTCACTGCACCATCCCAGTTCAGAACCTGGCTATATGCAAATTAGTCTGTCCCTGGCCCAGTGCATCATGGGAACAGGGCAGACCAAACTACCAAGCCAATTCTTCACTGGAAAGGAAACAAGCTTCCGGGGACCGGTTTCTGGCATTACAGCCGTCTTCGGCCCGGCTTGCTTGAATCCTGATGGTGCAGGGAGCAAGGGACTCATGTCTGAGCATACCCTTCCACACTTATGGTGGCCAAAATAATTTCAAAAAGGGGGTGGTGATGGACAGAGTATCTGATTTAATCAGAACACTCCTACCCAGTCAACAGATCAGGGCTTGATCCATCACCGGTTTTTAGCTCACTGCACCATCCCAGTTCAGAACCTGGCTATATGCAAATTAGTCTGTCCCTGGCCCAGTGCATCATGGGAACAGGGCAGACCAAACTACCAAGCCAATTCTTCACTGGAAAGGAAACAAGCTTCCGGGGACCGGTTTCTGGCATTACAGCCGTCTTCGGCCCGGCTTGCTTGAATCCTGATGGTGCAGTGAGCAAGGGACTCATGTCTGAGCATACCCTTCCACACTTATGGTGGCCAAAATAATTTCAACAAGCATTAGAAATGCAATCGGGCTCGGATTTATTTGAGTTTGAGCTAATGGCATTGTAAATGCCAATGTATTGTTGCTATGTGTTATGGAGTGTGTTCATGTGGTGTGTACTGCCAGTGATCTCCTTGTGAGTGTGAGAATATTGCACCGTTACTGCCTGTGATGTCCTTCTTGTGAGTGGGAGAAGCTTGCACCTCAGCTGCCTGTGGTCTCCTTGTGAGTGTAAGAAGCTTGCACAGCTGCTGCCTGTGATGTCCTTCTTGTGAGTGTGAGAAGCTTGCACCGCTGCTGCCTGTGGTCTCTTTGTGAGTGTAAGAAGCTTGCACTGCTGCTGCCTGTGATGTCGTTCTTGTGAGTGTGAGAAGCTTGCACCGCTGCTGCTTGTGACATCCTTCTTGTGAGTGGGAGAAGCTTGCACCTCAGCTGCCTGTGGTCTCCTTGTGAGTGTAAGAAGCTTGCACAGCTGCTGCCTGTGATGTCCTTCTTGTGAGTGTGAGAAGCTTGCACCGCTGCTGCCTGTGGTCTCCTTGTGAGTGTAAGAAGCTTGCACAGCTGCTGCCTGTGATGTCCTTCTTGTGAGTGTGAGAAGTTTGCACTGCTGCTGCCTGTGGTCTCCTTGTGAATGTAAGAAGCTTGCACTGCTGCTGCCTGTGATGTCGTTCTTGTGAGTGTGAAAAGCTTGCACCGCTGCTGTTTGTGATGTCCTTCTTGTGAGTGTGAGAAGCTTGCAACTCAGCTGCCTGTGGTCTCCTTGTGAGTGTAAGAAGCTTGCACAGCTGCTGCCTGTGATGTCCTACTCACTACTCTACTCTACTCACTACTCACTACTCTGCACTCACTACTCACTACTCTACTCACTACTCTGCACTCACTACTCACTACTCTACTCACTACTCTACTCACTACTCACTACACTACCCACTACTCACTACTCACTACACTACTCACTACTCACTACTCACTACTCACTACTCTGCACTCACTACTCACTACTCTAGTCACTACTCACTAATCTACTCACTACTCTACTTACACTCACTACTCTACTCACTACTCACTACTCTACTCACTACTCACTACTCACCACTCTACTCATTACTCTACTCACTACTCACTACTCACTACTCACCACTCTACTCACTACTCACTACTCTACTCACTACTTTACTCACTACTCTACTCACCACTCTACTCACTACTCACTACTCTACTCACTACTTTACTCACTACTCTACTCACTACTCACTACTCACCACTCTACTCACTACTCTACTCACTACTCACTACTCACTACTCACCACTCTACTCACTACTCACTACTCTACTCACTACTTTACTCACTACTCTACTCACTACTCTACTCACTACTCTGCACTCACTACTCTACTCACTACTCTACTCACTACTCACTACTCTACTCACTACTCTACTCACTACTCTACTCACTACTCACTACTCTACTCACTACTCTACTCACTACTCACTACTCTACTCACTACTCTCACTACTCACTACTCTACTCACTACTCTACTCACTACTCTACTCACTACTCTACTCACTACTCACTACTCTACTCACTACTCTACTCACTACTCTACTCACTACTCTACTCACTACTCTACTCACTACTCTGCACTCACTACTCACTACTCTAGAGGGTGCGAGACAGCTCCAAGGAGCCGTGACCAGGGAGACGCGACTCCATGAAACACTGCCCCTCTGTCCAGGAGCAGGGCGGTTACAGGCTTAGATTTTGAACTACAACGGATGTATTAAAGTTACCAAAGCCTCCCCTCCTCCCATGAATAATGCAATAATGAAACAAGGCGTGACAGACCAGCTGCCAGGGACTGCGACAGGTGCGGGATTATTACAAATACAATACAATATAACACCAATATAGGTGAAAAACTCTCTCGATAACCTGTTAAAACGGATATTTAGTTGTAAAGCGCCTAAAAGTACAATGATCGCAAGGCTACGAAACAATTATTACTAATAATAATGCGTGAAACTGTATGGCACTTAGGACTGTTGTCTTTAGTAGCAGTGCACCACACGAGTCAAAATTGTATTACACTGTGCTCTGTAGAGACTTTGGAACCTGTAAGAAGCTCTGGTGCGAAAAGTATCAATTTAATCCTCGGGTGATTTAGAAGCGGTAGCGAAAAATCCCAAATTGATACTCACTGCACTACGTTTACATGGATAGTTCAAGTTCAGTCGGCATCACTGTCATAGCACCCATTCATTAAAAATACAACAAGAGTGGTGTGCATTCAGTCGTCAGGGAAATAAAGTCTGGGTGGGATCTTAGAGATGAAAGTGACAAATACAAATTACACTGTTGCATAAATATCTGCACATATTGCGGCCAGTGGAAACGCGTCAGAACCTAGCCCTAACAGATGGGTGGTAATATGGCGCTTCATAACCCCCTAAACACATGCACCGATCCTTCTCACCAATATTGCCCTCCACGGAGATCTCTTGGGCTCCACGGTGTCCCTGCAGCTTCTTTGGGAGGAGTGGCCATAGCTCGGACTGCCGCTGTCACTATCAGCTTGCTGCTGGTTCCTCTGCGGACTGAAGCTCGGTTTGATTTAGGTGCGCAAAGCTCGCTCTTCCTGCCGCTGCGTGACGTCACGCAAAAGCCCCGCGCCCGCCAACGCTTCTTCCTGGATTTCGTTCTAATAATATATACAAGTGTCCCAGAGCGCCTCCCACAGAGGCCGTGAGGGCGCTTCTCCCCAGGGGTGTCAACAACGGAACACAGACCGGGGGGAGATTTTTCCGTTTCTCTTCCCTTCCACACCGGTGCGACTCTTACTGTCTGATCGCCTCCGAGCTTTGCTGCCAGTCAACGGGACTCCGGTCCGGTGATTGCTTAAATTATCACGTCTCCGTGACATCTGCTTAATTATTATTTTCGGTTTCTACCGACATCTTCCAATGTGTGTACTGTTCTAAATATATACGTGGCTTTGGTGAACGTGCCAATTTAAAAAAAAATCTTCCACGAGCGCCCGCCGTGCGTCCCGTTTAGGCAGGAGGTGCGTAATGTCACGGACTGATACGACTCTACTGCTCTGCGCTCTGCTCTTGAAGGGAGCCATGCTATCCAAAGCGCTACGTTTCCGAAGAGCGAAGAGATGGGTGAGCGGCGACAGGGAAGAACGAGGGCAAGAAAAGAGGCCAGACTGTGAGAGAGGGCCCAAGTGGGAAGAGCACGCGGCCAGTGTGGCAACAGAGTGGCAGCGTGAGCGCAGGATGGCGGCCGAGACTTGCATCTTGAAATAACGACAATCTTAAAATAGAACAAATGGAGCACATTTCAAAAGTGGGCCTGGACAGTGCTAATACCATTCTGAATGGTTTTCCTGCTTGCCTGCTCCATTGATGCGAGGTATCTTAAAAAGTACTGTGACTGCCCTTGAAGCTACAGGAAACTGCTTTCAATTATCTCCGCCGTGAACGCGGCACTCTGACAGCTCCTAATTAAAATGAATGGACTGCCGTGCGCGAAAGGTACATCTTACACGCGCGCATGATACATCCAATGCAAGGGAGAACGCGCTCCCAACATCTGTATTGCATTACACGGGCACTCTGACAGCTCCTAATTAAGATTAATAAGTCTGCCGTGCGCGTAACCACAGACAATATGCCATGCAACTGAAAGAAATGACAGACACAAAGTAAATATAGCCTATCACGTCAAGGCTACTAAATAGACAGCACAGCGAAGACGAATCACTGGGCAGATTCCATAAAAAACACGGCACGCACTAAAGAATGTGCCAGCCAGGACCCCTTTCAGAATTCTTTTTTTTTCGAACACATAAGAGCTCGGAAGCTCCGCCCCCACTTCGTGGAGACGTAGGCCCGAGCCCTAAAAAGGGGGTGGTGATGGACAGAGTATCTGAGTTAATCAGAACACTCCTACCCAGTCAACAGATCAGAGCTTGATCCATCACCATTTTTTAGCTCACTGCACCATCCCAGTTCAGAACCTGGCTATATGCAAATTAGTCTGTCCCTGGCCCAGTGCATCATGGGAACAGGGCAGACCAAACTACCAAGCCAATTCTTCACTGGAAAGGAAACAAGCTTCCGGGGACCGGTTTCTGGCATTACAGCCGTCTTCGGCCCGGCTTGCTTGAATCCTGATGGTGCAGTGGGCAAGGGACTCATGTCTGAGCATACCCTTCCACACTTATGGTGGCCAAAATTATTTCAAAAAGGGGGTGGTGATGGACAGAGTATCTGAGTTAATCAGAACACTCCTACCCAGTCAACAGATCAGGGCTTGATCCATCACCGTTTTTTAGCTCACTGCACAATCCCAGTTCAGAACCTGGCTATATGCAAATTAGTCTGTCCCTGGCCCAGTGCATCATGGGAACAGGGCAGACCAAACTACCAAGCCAATTCTTCACTGGAAAGGAAACAAGCTTCCGGGGACCGGTTTCTGGCATTACAGCCGTCTTCTTGATCTTTTGACTGGGTATGAGTGTTCTGCTTAATTCAGATGCTCTGTCCATCACCACCCCCTTTTCTGAATCGTTTTGGCCACCACAAGCGTGGAAGGGTATGCTCAGATGTGAGTCCCTTGCTCACTGCACCATCAGGATTCAAGCAAACCGGGCCGAAGACGGCTGTAATGCCAGAAACCGGTCCCCGGAAGCTTGTTTCCTTTCCAGTAGAGAATTGGCTTGGTAGTTTGGTCTGCCCTGTTCCCATGATGCACTGGGCCAGGGACAGACTAATTTGCATGTAGCCAGGTTCTGAACTGGGATAGTGCAGTGAGCTAAAAAACGGTGATGGATCAAGCCCTGATCTTTTGACTGGGTATGAGTGTTCTGCTTAATTCAGATGCACTGTCCATCACCACCCCCTTTTCTGAATCGTTTCGGCCACCACAAGCGTGGAAGGGTATGCTCAGATGTGAGTCCCTTGCTCACTGCACCATCAGGATTCAAGCAAACCAGGCCGAATACGGCTGTAATGCCAGAAACCGGTCCCCGGAAGCTTGTTTCCTTTCCAGTAAAGAATTGGCTTGGTAGTTTGGTCTGCCCTGTTCCCATGATGCACTGGGCCAGGGACAGACTAATTTGCATGTAGCCAGGTTCTGAACTGGGATGGTGCAGTGAGCTAAAAAACGGTGATGGATCAAGCCCTGATCTTTTGACTGGGTATGAGTGTTCTGCTTAATTCAGATGCTCTGTCCATCACCACCCCCTTTTCTGAATCGTTTTGGCCACCACGAGCGTGGAAGGGTATGCTCAGATGTGAGTCCCTTGCTCACTGCACCATCAGGATTCAAGCAAACCGGGCCGAAGACGGCTGTAATGCCAGAAACCGGTCCCCGGAAGCTTGTTTCCTTTCCATTAAAGAATTGACTTGGTAGTTTGGTCTGCCCTGTTCCCATGATGCACTGGGCCAGGGACAGACTAATTTGCATGTAGCCAGGTTCTGAACTGGGATGGTGCAGTGAGCTAAAAAACGGTGATGGATCAAGCCCTGATCTTTTGACTGGGTATGAGTGTCCTGCTTAATTCAGATGCTCTGTCCATCACCACCCCCTTTTCTGAATCGTTTTGGCCACCACAAGCGTGGAAGGGTATGCTCAGATGTGAGTCCCTTGCTCACTGCACCATCAGGATTCAAGCAAACCGGGCCGAAGACGGCTGTAATGCCAGAAACCGGTCCCCGGAAGCTTGTTTCCTTTCCAGTAAAGAATTGGCTTGGTAGTTTGGTCTGCCCTGTTCCCATGATGCACTGGGCCAGGGACAGACTAATTTGCATGTAGCCAGGTTCTGAACTGGGATGGTGCAGTGAGCTAAAAAACGGTGATGGATCAAGCCCTGATCTTTTGACTGGGTATGAGTGTTCTGCTTAATTCAGATGCTCTGTCCATCACCACCCCCTTTTCTGAATCGTTTTGGCCACCACAAGCGTGGAAGGGTATGCTCAGATGTGAGTCCCTTGCTCACTGCACCATCAGGATTCAAGCAAACCGGGCCGAAGATGGCTGTAATGCCAGAAACCGGTCCCCGGAAGCTTGTTTCCTTTCCAGTAAAGAATTGGCTTGGTAGTTTGGTCTACCCTGTTCCCATGATGCACTGGGCCAGGGACAGACTAATTTGCATGTAGCCAGGTTCTGAACTGGGATGGTGCAGTGAGCTAAAAAACGGTGATGGATCAAGCCCTGATCTTTTGACTGGGTATGAGTGTTCTGCTTAATTCAGATGCTCTGTCCATCACCACTCCCTTTTCTGAATCGTTTTGGCCACCACAAGCGTGGAAGGGTATGCTCAGATGTGAGTCCCTTGCTCACTGCACCATCAGGATTCAAGCAAACCGGGCCGAAGACAGCTGTAATGCCAGAAACCGGTCCCCGGAAGCTTGTTTCCTTTCCAGTAAAGAATTGGCTTGGTAGTTTGGTCTGCCCTGTTCCCATGATGCACTGGGCCAGGGACAGACTAATTTGCATGTAGCCAGGTTCTGAACTGGGATGGTGCAGTGAGCTAAAAAACCGTGATGGATCAAGCCCTGATCTTTTGACTGGGTATGAGTGTTCTGCTTAATTCAGATGCTCTGTCCATCACCACCTCCTTTTCTGAATCGTTTTGGCCACCACAAGCGTGGAAGGGTATGCTCAGATGTGAGTCCCTTGCTCACTGCACCATCAGGATTCAAGCAAACCGGGCCGAAGATGGCTGTAATGCCAGAAACCGGTCCCCGGAAGCTTGTTTCCTTTCCAGTAAAGAATTGGCTTGGTAGTTTGGTCTGCCCTGTTCCCATGATGCACTGGGCCAGGGACAGACTAATTTGCATGTAGCCAGGTTCTGAACTGGGATGGTGCAGTGAGCTAAAAAACGGTGATGGATCAAGCCCTGATCTTTTGACTGGGTATGAGTGTTCTGCTTAATTCAGATGCTCTGTCCATCACCACCCCCTTTTCTGAATCGTTTTGGCCACCACAAGCGTGGAAGGGTATGCTCAGATGTGAGTCCCTTGCTCACTGCACCATCAGGATTCAAGCAAACCGGGCCGAAGATGGCTGTAATGCCAGAAACCGGTCCCCGGAAGCTTGTTTCCTTTCCAGTAAAGAATTGGCTTGGTAGTTTGGTCTGCCCTGTTCCCATGATGCACTGGGCCAGGGACAGACTCATTTGCATGTAGCCAGGTTCTGAACTGGGATGGTGCAGTGAGCTAAAAAACGGTGATGGATCAAGCCCTGATCTTTTGACTGGGTATGAGTGTTCTGCTTAATTCAGATGCTCTGTCCATCACCACCCCCTTTTCTGAATCGTTTTGGCCACCACAAGCGTGGAAGGGTATGCTCAGATGTAAGTCCCTTGCTCACTGCACCATCAGGATTCAAGCAAACCGGGCCGAAGACGGCTGTAATGCCAGAAACCGGTCCCCGGAAGCTTGTTTCCTTTCCAGTAAAGAATTGGCTTGGTAGTTTGGTCTGCCCTGTTCCCATGATGCACTGGGCCAGGGACAGACTAATTTGCATGTAGCCAGGTTCTGAACTGGGATGGTGCAGTGAGCTAAAAAACGGTGATGGATCAAGCCCTGATCTTTTGACTGGGTATGAGTGTTCTGCTTAATTCAGATGCTCTGTCCATCACCACCCCCTTTTCTGAATCGTTTTATCCACCAATACCAGCGTGGCTTCACACAAACCGACCTATCGCAGCGCCACACCATCTGATGTCACTTTTCCTCTGCTCGCAGCAGTTCCCCTCTTTTACAATTTCCTCGTACTCACTCACACGTCCCTTTCATACTCTGAAATAACCGTTCATCCGCAAAAAGACCAAACAGTCATTTCTCTGACTGTCAGTCCACAGTCTCTTATAGTTGTCTACCTCAATTTGGCAACTGTCTGTCCACAAAATGACCAGGCAGCCGCACTAATCATTGATAGGATTCAATCACTCAATTATATATACACAGTGACCTACGACCGGCGTTAGTCCCTCAGACACTCACTCTTTTGCTCCCTATCTTGGGTGGGGTAATCGATGACGTCTGACGACTCCCCAGTCAATGGTCGACAACTACTCTCTGGGTGTCTTCTACACCACAATCTCTCAGGCTACTCGTCGAGCCTAAGTTCTCCCGGGTTGCGCGCGCTCGCAGCTTGATCTCACAATCCCTCAACAGTCACTCCAACTCCGCAAGACATCACACCATCAAACAGCACTGCAATCTAACAACACATGACCCTGATCATACTCACTCTCCCACGAGCTGCTGCTTTCGTTGCACCGTCACTCTCTGTCAGTTTCCATCAAACGCCATTGTCCTCCGCTGACGATCCGCCGGATAACCATCACCTGGCTCTAAGGCTATGGGCTATGAGGACTATATGACTCTGCTTCCCCTTATTCTAGAGATAATCATCCTACTCTGCTACCAACTGATAATGACGGATTCTTATCTTTCTTTTATCTTATCTTACCAATTTTTAAGAATCCTTGGTCGACTGGGTCTTTATTATCTGCTAAGAAGTTTAAAGGGGAAAAAAACAATTTTACCACATAATCAACCTGTTCAATTTTGTAACTCTAAAGGATCACTGACTCCGAAATCAAAGTTTAAGGGATTTATTACAAAGCCAAAAATAACTGAACATACAAACACCTCAACAAGAGGTTAAAAAAATAAATGGGCACTAATACAAACATAAACCTACGCAGGAGTCTCATCCGACTCAGAATAAGAAGATTAGTTAATTCTTAAAGCATCAGGCATCCAATGATTGCTCAAATCTCTATTTTAGTTTTCATTAGCCTAGAACAAAAAATAATTAATTTTTCCCTACACTGCCGCTAAAATGACATTCCTACCTAACATCATCCCCAGGCAAGAGAGAAAAAGGTGATAGTAGTGAGGACTTCCTTAGAAGTTCTCTCACTTTGCATAGGTAAGTACTCACTCAAAATTACTTTATTCGGTTTCAATTAAGAAATGCCATAAAAGAGCATATATATAAACTGAATACATTTATAAATATTGATACACGTTTAAAAAGACAAGTGTGTCTGGATAAAATAACTTAGTATACAGACATAATATTAAACACCAACCAAGTTAATTAGATTTCAATCGAAAGCACAATAGAAAACAAAAGAGAAAGTACAACAGTATTCTATTATAGGTTATTCCTATGGCTAATACAGAATTTCAGGATTTAACAATATTTATCACCAAGCATTCTGAATCCATAAGTTGTAAAACAGTAAGGGCAGGACGACATTGACGTAAGCCTAACATTTTTTACATTGGGATTAACCAGAGCTTAGGTAAGTAGCCAAAGCTACAGCGCTCGTTCTAAGATGCTCCTTCTACCTTCCCCTCTAGTCCTCATCTCCTCCACCCTCAGGAGCACTGTCCCTAATACAAAATCACAAAACAGTAGAACACACCCTCTACACTCCCCTTCGGACAGGGCTTCTTTCTGTACTTTTCCATCGAAACTCTGACTTCATCCAAAAAACATTGGTGTGTCCTTGGGTCCCAGGCACATTCTCCGCTGAAAGTATCATATCTGCATTCCAGTACACTCCCATGGCGGCTTCTCCTACCATCCTAACTCCTAAAACAAAAGGGTTATTCTGCCTAACGAGATGTATGTCCTTGCACCTGCAGCAAGAAGCATGTGAGTGAAGCAACCTTGCACGCACACAAAATCTACTGACTACCTTTGACTGAGAGCCTTCCCTGGGAAAATACATTTCAAGCCTACAATATTCAGCTAACATAAGAAATCATGAACAGGCCTTCTCTTGAACGTTTATGCGATTAGGCCTTTACACATTTAGATCATACATAATAGCATTACATCCATAAACATGTAATGCATTACATTTTCTTAAATGAATAAGCAAACCTACATGTGCAGACTTTAATATGGTGCACGTTTAACTGTAATGCATCACTTTATACGTAAACTAATTCATTATGCATCATCGATAATACAGTTTCGAATAAACACTACATTGATATTCATGAATGACATGATTACATTTCTATTTGCACTAATATATGCTGCTTTAATACTACATTTCTAATGACTACACGTTAATACATTCCTTTAGATATGGGGTGCTAACTATCGGTGATTATGATGCACCCCTACAAATTTAAGAATAACATGACGCTCTGTCAGGCTCCTGGAGTGTATGAGGAATGAGATGGAAAGTTTAATCAAAGCCAGAGGGGAGGTGAATTTTATGACGCTGGCCCTGCAAAGGCAATTAAAAAAAGGTGGAATGCAGGTGTTGAAAGTTGGACTGAAACCGTCAACATTATCGGTGCCCTCTTGCTCTCCTTAACCTTTTTGTGCGCGTAAAACAGCCGCCATTTTGAGCACCATGGCTTCCCTGCTCCCGCCGAGAGCCAGCGCGCCTCTCTCCCACTCCTAACTTCGCCGGCATCCCCCGCATACTGACAACCCCCCTGCCTGCACCTGCCGCGAATCATAAAACCCCTCTTCAGCGCTGCTCTGCCCCAGACCCTCGTCCTGTTCCCAGCGCGACACCTCCCCTCTTCCCATTTATGATCCCCGGCCCTTTGATGCAAACCCCATTTCCCCGTGTGCCCGTTTGTCTTCCCCGTTCCCAGGCCGACACCCAGCTCTGCCGATACCAATCCCTTGCCCCTCCCCGTACAATAGAAAGCTTCCCTCCTCAAAGGACCCCCGAGATGATCAAAGCCCCCCCCCCATCCCACGAGATCCGATCGAAACCCACACACTCCGTGGATCGGCGGAATATCCAGCTGCGCGATGATCATCACCTGTTGTGAACGGGGCGGGGACTTCCACTGTAATCTTGCGTGGGAACGGGCTGGGAAGGGGGGGATTCTAAGGATGTCTTTCCGTACATCAAAGTATCGACAAAAATGTGTTACATGCAATAAACAGATAAACGTGTGTATAAGAGGCCAGGCCTCAGGGATGCAGTTAGAGCACCTCAGAACGATACCTTCTGTCCGTTTCGTTGTGTTCTCCTCCGGAGAGAATAAAAACCTTGTTTCCTGCCTTCCAGTCTCCAGCGCCTGCCTCTTCAATAGTTTAACTTCTTTGTGGGTTCAAGAGGCGACACCGCCGGGCAAATACTTAAGGATCTTATATTCTGGTTGGTAGTGCCCCCCATTTAGTTTCTACAATTGGCGTCCCAAGCGTGGGGCCCATCAGCGACCCATGGATCCAGTGGGAGAGGTCCTGACGACAAAGTGAACGACTGCAACGATCGGGAACGCGTCTGTCCGATAGACCCTCGTCTGACAGCCGATCATCCGAACTTCACTGGTTCCGAACAGACCTCTCTCGAGTGATCTACGGTCCTGACTGGGAACCATCAGGAGTGCCGCGAGGATAACGAAGAAGAGAGGACGATCGGGCGCTGGATTCGGAAGACACGAAACTGTCCATGCGGTCCGGGTAAGGTCGTGTAACCACGACAAGTCGCGAAATATTTGCTTGATTGCTTGTTTGTTTAAAAATACTAGTATTGCTCTTTTTATTTATTTGGAGATTCACTGTCTGCAAACGGAGAAACAACGGGCTCTCTCTTTGCAAGCAGTGGAGGATAGGTAGGGCAGCAGCCGTGCTTTTTTTCTCCCCCACTCAATAATCACTTGAAACTGAACTGTTGTTCGCAAAACTTTTGTTTCCTGGAGATTCCCTGTCTGCAAACAGGGAAGAGACCACCCTTTTTGCAGATAGTGAAAAGGGTAGGTAACGCAGATCTTTGCGGACCTACTCATTCTCCCCATTGTTATTTATTGGTCTTTTGTTATTTTGATCCATGAGGTATTCACTGCCTGCAAACAACGTAGAATAGAAATATTCTGTCCCGTCTTTGCACCTAGTGATAAGATAGGCAGTGCTGACTTTTTAGTCCCTCGTTACGAGCCGTCATGTCTGTCTTCTCCCCACTGATTAGTAGCCTGTTTAGCCCGGACCGCTTATTAGAGATGGACCATCCAGCCCCACTGGAAGGCACCCCTAATAAGGACATGTTCATGAAGCATGGATTGACCGCTATAGCCTATAGTAAACTATGGCATAAATATACAAAAAAGGGTCAAGAAAGTCAATGGCCCCTGATAGGATCCTTCGATGATGATAAAATAAAAACGCTAGAAACTGCCCTGGGTAAAAACAAGACAACACCTACTATGCTTGACAGCTTCGGCATGTGGCGAAAAGAAACTGAACAACGTAAAAAGAAAACTGAGAGTAGGTTGGAAAAAGAGCTGCGAAAAGCAGCCCACCTAGCTGCTCAGAAACTAGAAAAAGAGATAAAAGAAAGAGAGAAAGCTAAACAGAAACTAGAAATGGAAACGCCAAGCCAGTGTCCGGTTAGAACCCCCTCCATGCTCTACCCTGATTTACCCTCGAAACGACAAGCCAATGAGGACCTGCTGTTAGGTCCTCCTATCATCTACATGCCCCCTCCATACGCCCCTTCTCAACCCGTGGCGCAGCACGCGCCACCCCCAGGTACAAACGAAGGTACCGCCACAGCGTCGGCCCCAATGGCCTCTGTGCCAGCCGAACCCCTTGTATTAAAACCCGCATCAACAACGACGTTAGACGAGCATGGGACTCGAGGGGCTGGCTCTGCAAGAACAAACAGACTAGACAAAGATGAGCGAGCGGGGATCGACAAAATAGCAAGGACACTGGTAGAAAGGAAGGATGATGAAGAGTACATCACAGATATGTTCAGCTCGTATACAGGGAGTCACAGACGACATTTTACCGTACGACTGTGTTATCATGTCTTGAATGCATACGAGGACCGATATCGAGACAAAGGTCCCGAGAGCCTAAGGGCTCTGTACCGGAAGGTCGATATCGGGGATGAGGGCGAGTGTGATGTGTCGGACCTCCTTACGCGTACGCTTGAGGTTTTCCGCCACCTCACTGAACGAAAGCCGGGAGCTAAATCCGCAGCCCCCGTAGTGACCGAACCACCAACCGAGCAATCTAACACCATGATGCCGATACGTGAGGCTGCCCCTTACTGGGTTCCTCCTCGGGGTACAGGGACTCACGATGATGCAAACAACCAAGATGCGAAGGGAAGGGTAGTATACAACTGGGTCTACCAGCCATGGGACCGGCAAGAGATACTGACATTCCGGAAATCTCTACCCGACCTACGTAAAAACCCCACTGCCTTCTATACTGAATTGGGTACAGCCCTGGGTTCAACGATCATGACCCTGGCTGACATCGACTTGTTCTTCGGGTTATGTCTACCAGCTGATGTGTGGAAGCAAATCCGGAAAGTCGACCACCTTGAGCTGTTTGGACATACCTGGTCACAACTCGATGACCTGGACAAACAACGGGGACCAGGACAAAAGCCGTTGAAATCCATCCTAGACCTCCCAGATAAAATCGTAGAGAAATTAAAAACCCTAATCCCAGAAAAGAAAGTGGACTGGTCGATAGTAACAGCCTGTCGCCAAAAACCCCAGGAGGATGTATCGGAATACTTCTCCCGGTTTGAAACGGTGTTCTCCGATTACAGCGGCCAGGACATGACCACTGCAACCGGACACCATCTGTTTGTCCAGAATTATGTTAAGGGCCTATCATCGGAAATCTCCCAGAAACTACAGGCCAGCGAGAGTAGTTGGGCAGCCTCCAAACCTACAGCGATTCTCCAAATGGCCCAATATTATGAGCATCAGAAAAACGAAAACGATAGGGCGACAGAGAAAAAGAAGAAAGACTTAAAAGAGAGGGTGATGATTGCCAAACTGCAGGGGGTGACTATAGGACGAGACCAATACCGAGGAAACTACCAGACAAACGTCCCTAAGACTACATTTCCCCAGGACCGCACTCTGACTTCCTACAGTGGACGCACAGACCTTAGAGAAGACCAGTGCGCTTTCTGCAAAGGGACTGGCCATTGGAAATCCCAGTGCCCAGTTCTTCTGGAAATGATCAGAAACAAAGACCCCAGGGATGTAGCAAATGGACCGAGACCTAAGGGACAACAACGAGGGCCCCCAAATGACGCGACTAATGACAGGTCAAGCAGACCAAATACGTTCGATCGACCCCGACAGAACCAATATCAACAATCTGACTATGACGACACTCACACCTTCGCATAGGACAGCCAAGGGCGAGGGAGGGATCCAGTCGAGCTCTATGTTGACCAGCAGGGCCCTTATGTCACTGCTAAGGTCCTGGGTACCAAGTCTCCATTTCTGGTAGACACTGGCGCAACACGTAGTGCGTTATCTAAACGACTGATTCCAAGGGCACCCTTGTCTGGCTCACTCATAACATCGACAGGTTTCGATGGAACGCCCTCCACCAACCCTTTGTCTGCCCCGATTCTCTTTGACGTAGAAAACAACACCACCGACACCACGTTCTTGCTTTCCTCCAATAGCCCTGACGCCATTATGGGACTTGACTGACTGAAACACTTCCGAGCGACGATTAGGTGTTCTCAAGATGGAGTTCGAGTGTTTCTTTACGACAACCCCGTTCTGCTTAGACATTGCTCTCCCCGACACATGTTTTCCATCACCGACGTTGACGCGTCCCTGCTTGACACTCTACCTCCGTATCTGTGGGCCAAAGCGGATTCGGACGTAGGGCGTATGTTAATTGACCCAGTGCACATTACTGTCCGACCAGACGCAACGCTCCCAAAACTCCCACAATATCGGATATCGCCAGAGGGCGAGAAGGCATTGGTAATGATTATCCAGTCACTGATAGACGCAGGAGTGGTAGAGGAAGTGGTTAGCAACGTTTGCAACAGCCCTATCTTGCCCATTATCAAGAAACAGGGAGAGGGAGATGAGAAAGCATACCGTTTCATCATCGACCTCCGAGAGATCAACAAAGTGGTGGTACCCCAGTACCCTGTGGTCTCAGACATCACCACCATCCTGACCTTGATTCCATCCACTGCCACCACCTTTTCCGTCATCGACCTCAAGAACGCATTCTTCTCCATCCCCATCCACCCGGACAGCCGATATCTCTTCGGCTTTACCCTAAAAGCCCGCTCATATAGGTTTTGCCGAGCTCCTCAAGGCTACACGGAAAGCCCTAGCATCTACAGCCAGGCCCTCAAAAGACAACTAGACCAAGTCCAGTTACCCGACGGGGTGGTGTTGGTACAATATGTCGATGACATCCTTTTGGCAGCCGACACCACCCCTCTAGCGGTTACCGCCACCATTCAACTCTTGCACTTCCTTGCGGAAAATGGCCACACGGTCTCCAAGAAGAAGTTGCAATTCTGCCTACCCCAGGTCACTTACCTAGGCCACCTTTTGTCCAAAGATGGAAGAAAACTCACCCCTGATCGAATCCAAACCGTTCTAGATACCCCTGTCCCTAAAACCCAGAAGCAGGTTCGCTCCCTATTAGGCCTCACCTCCTTCTGCCGACAATGGTTACCAAACTTCAGCCTCGTTGTAAAACCACTGCTTTCTCTGCTAAACAAAGACGTCCCTTCCCCACTCCCTTGGACCCCTGAGTGTCAAACTTCCTTCACAGAACTGCGAGATGCCCTTTGCTCAGCCCCTGTCCTGGGTACCCCTGATTACAAAAAGCCCTTCTCCCTTTACACTCACGAAAGGGAGGGGTGCGCTTTATCTGTCCTGACCCAGGCCATCGGCCCTAAGCAACGACCGTGCGCTTACTTCTCTGCCACTCTTGACCCTGTCGCCAGAGCCTTGCCTGCCTGCCTTCGAGCTGTAGCTGCTGCTGCAGTCTCTATCCGACAGAGTGAGGGGATTGTGCTCTCGAATTCCCTCACGGTACTGGTACCCCATGCAGTCGACACCCTCCTGAACCAAACCAAGACGCAACATCTGACGAGTGCACGACTGACTGGATACGAACTGACCTTGCTTGCCCCCCACATCACCCTGAAAAGATGCACCACACTGAACCCAGCAACTCTGTTACCCTTGCCAGAGAACGATCCCAATGTGCACCCCGTACATGACTGCGTGACTCTTACGGACGAACAGACCAGGAGTAGGGTCGATCTCAGAGACACAGCTTTCCCTGACCCCGACGGGGAGTTGTGGGTGGACGGTTCTTGCATCAAACTCCCCGATGGTACCACTTCCGCTGCCTATGCAGTCACCACGGCTCGAACTGTAGTAGAAACAGCCCGCATCGCCCAGCGATCTGCCCAGGCAGCGGAACTGATTGCTTTGACGCGAGCCTGCATCCTGGCAACAGGAACCACAGCGAACATTTACACCGACAGCCAGTATGCCTTCGGGGTGGTTCACCATTTTGGGCTCCTCTGGAGGGAGAGAGGATTCTTGACCTCACACGGCACACCCATTTTGCACGGGGATCTAGTCTCCGCCTTAATTGAAGCTGTCCTCCTCCCCAACAAACTTGCCGTTATCAAATGCCAGGCACACAAGAAAGTGACAGACATTATTGGACAGGGAAATGCACTAGCCGACATCACCGCCCGAACGACAGCTGAAAATAGAACGACAACACATATGTACGTGACCAGGTCACAAGCAGAAAACTGGACTGACGCCAAGGACACAATTAGAGACATACAAACGACTAGCACACAACACGAATTGACTGAATGGACACGGGTGGGATTGAAAGACGATGAAGGCTGCTGGCGGACAAAAGACACGAACAGATGGTTGCTACCTGATTCGTACTTGATTCCCATATTAACCATGGCACACTCCCCTGCCCACATAGGATCAGCCCCCATGATCGAACTTGTCTCCAGGGTTTGGCACAATGACAAGATCCCAGATTCCGCCAAACGCCTGGTCCAACAATGCTTAATATGCCTGCAACACAACCCCGGAAAGGGACTGTAGTACCCCGGGGGGGATTTGGGGTCCCAAACCACCCATTTGAAGTCCTGCAGATGGACTACATCCAGCTAGACAGATGCCAAGGCCTGAAATATGTACTAGTCGTGGTGTGCGCATTTAGCAAGTGGGTGGAAGCATATCCAACCCGTGACAACACCGCTATGGCCACTGCAAAGGTTCTGTTAAAGGAGTTTTTCCCCCGTTATGGCCTCTGCCGTGTTTTATGGAGTGATAATGGCCCCCACTTTGTAGCCAACGTTATCCAGCTCATCCTAAATGGGCTGGGTATTAAACAGAAATTCCACGCAGTCTTCCACCCTCAATCTGCTGGGCTTCTCGAACGACACAATGCCACACTAAAACTTAAACTGGCCAAAATAGTGGCTACGACGGGCCTGAAATGGCCAGACGCCCTCCCATTGGCATTGCTATCGATGCGCTCTACCCCCACCCGACATCACTTAACCCCTTATGAAGTTGTCTTCGGTCGACCCATGAGCGTCTGGTCGGCCCCGAAACCAACTTCCATTCATGACGTTCCGGATGTCCTAATCTCTGATTATCTGTACAAATTGACTGAAACTTTGTCTGTCCTTCATCAGCAGGTGCAGCAGGCCATCCCCGATGCTTCCAGGGGTCCGGGTCACGCCATCCAGCCGGGGGACTTCGTGCTGATCCGAAATTTTCAGCGATCAAAGAGTTTGGAACCCCGGTGGACGGGCCCCTGGCAAGTGCTGATCACCACTCGGACCTCACTTCGAGTGGAGGGGAAGAAACACTGGCTGCACGCTCATCACTGCAAAAAGGTCTCTCCAGCCCTGGCCACGACAGACACCGTCAACACCCAAGAAGAGCTCCTGAACCAGGACCGACCATCGTTGAACTGCTACCCTGATACTGAGACACTTGAACTTTCAAAACATCCTGACCCCACTGTGCCATCTCGAGAAGGGTATTTCCTGCGTCGAAAGGAGGGAGCTTCGGCTAAGTAGGCCACGGACTAGGTTAAAGGATCTCAGAACGGTGACCCAAACTACCAAGGGTTACCTGGAGAGAAGCTAAAACTAAGTCTGTGGTCCTGCCCACTACCGAGCACCTTGAAGACGAAGATGATGGAAGCGCCAGATAAGAAGATGATGGAAGCGCCAAATAAGAAGCCGACGAAGACAGCAGGAAATACCCACTACAGAAATCCGAGAATAGACAGACTCCATAGCTCAAAGACAATTGCACCCTTCATCGTAATCCTCCTCTGTTTTCTCCTCATGACTACGCTCTGGATTATGGAAGAACACGCACCTGCTCACGAAACATTCCTAACCACTGCTCAGCCTACCACCATGAAGGAACATTATCTAATTTCGCTCTCTCCTCAACTAAGAGAGAGGCGAAAGGAGTTTTGGAACAACTCTTTCGTGCAGCTACTTCACCAGCACAATCTTGCCACCAATACCACCAACTGCTGGATCTGTGGGTTGCTACCCCATGCCACTGGACATTCAATACCATTCATCCCTTCGCCCTTCTCTGTCCACGGCTCCTGCCTTGCCTGGCTGATCCTCCTGCAAGAGAGCTATACGGGCAATGCCACCTCCAGCAGAACTGCAGCACATTCTTCTCATGGGGCCGGGCGAAACAAGACAAAGACACACTTCTGCCCGCTGACCCCCAGCGACTCGATCCAAATGGACATCCCGGCTAAAGAACGAATCGAAATGCAGGTGTTCAACAATCCAACCAGACCCACCTTCTCCTATCTGCGGAAACGAACGGCTGCCACTCTGACTGTGGCCCTGACGGTCATCAACGTCACAGGCCACATGTGTGTAGAAGGACTTGGGACACAGCTGGTGGGTCGCAGCGCTTGCCGCTTTACCAGAACTCTGGATTCCACGGATCCACCTTCCTTTGTGTCATCCCCAAACATGTATTTCATCTGCGGCACGAAGGCCTACACCTGGCTCCCCAAAGGCTGGGGGGGCGCTTGCTACATCTCCTTCGTCCTTCCTCCGACTTATGTAGCCCCAGCGAATCACCACCGGCAAAAACGAGCCAAAGACATTGAACAAGCCGACTCAACAGGGGCGCAGTTCCTCGATGCTATGAAAGGACTCGTCCCCCTCTGGGGCCCGATGGCAAACAGCCGTGCCATCCGACATTTGACTCAGGCAGTCGAGACAACCATGAACATCACAGCGGGCATCTTTGCCAACAACACTGCCGAGCTCCAAGCGGTCCGTTTGGTGGCTCTGCAGAACCGCCTCGTTCTAGATGTGGTTCTGGCGGACCGTGGAGGAGCATGCCGCATTATTGGGTCCAGCTGTTGTACATACATACCGGACAACTCACCCTCAGTGTACAAAGCCATCGAACATCTTCACAGACTCTCTTCGGAAGTTCACCAAGAGCAAGAAGAATGGTCGCTTGGTGGTTGGTTCTGGGACACCGTCAAAAGCTGGGGCTGGAGACTGCTCACCATTATCATGATTCCCGTAGTTGTAATATGTGGCCTATGCTTAGGAATTCAATGTTTGCCACCTATGTGTTCTTTATGTGCGAGTTGTATTTTTCCCAAAACTGTGGACATTGGAAGCGAACATATGAGAGCATTGTATGATACCGAAGTTAGGAATTTGATGAAAATCGACATTGAATAAGCAAGTTGGCTAGATATGTTGAAAAGGGAGGACTGTTGAAAGTTGGACTGAAACCGTCAACATTATCGGCGCCCTCTTGCTCTCCTTAACCTTTTTGTGCGCGTAAAACAGCCGCCATTTTGAGCACCATGGCTTCCCTGCTCCCGCCGAGAGCCAGCGCGCCTCTCTCCCACTCCTAACTTCGCCGGCATCCCCCGCATACTGACAACCCCCCTGCCTGCACCTGCCGCGAATCATAAAACCCCTCTTCAGCGCTGCTCTGCCCCAGACCCTCGTCCTGTTCCCAGCGCGACACCTCCCCTCTTCCCATTTATGATCCCCGGCCCTTTGATGCAAACCCCATTTCCCCGTGTGCCCGTTTGTCTTCCCCGTTCCCAGGCCGACACCCAGCTCTGCCGATACCAATCCCTTGCCCCTCCCCGTACAATAGAAAGCTTCCCTCCTCAAAGGACCCCCGAGATGATCAAAGCCCCCCCCCCATCCCACGAGATCCGATCGAAACCCACACACTCCGTGGATCGGCGGAATATCCAGCTGCGCGATGATCATCACCTGTTGTGAACGGGGCGGGGACTTCCACTGTAATCTTGCGTGGGAACGGGCTGGGAAGGGGGGGATTCTAAGGATGTCTTTCCGTACATCAAAGTATCGACAAAAATGTGTTACATGCAATAAACAGATAAACGTGTGTATAAGAGGCCAGGCCTCAGGGATGCAGTTAGAGCACCTCAGAACAATACCTTCTGTCCGTTTCGTTGTGTTCTCCTCCGGAGAGAATAAAAACCTTGTTTCCTGCCTTCCAGTCTCCAGCGCCTGCCTCTTCAATAGTTTAACTTCTTTGTGGGTTCAAGAGGCGACACCGCCGGGCAAATACTTAAGGATCTTATATTCTGGTTGGTAGTGCCCCCCATTTAGTTTCTACACAGGGATGGGCAGAGAAGCACATGAGGAAGACAGCTGGAAAACACTTGCACTCGCATGGAGTGGTTTACAAAAAAGGAAAATATAGTTCCTGAAAAGTGGGCCCTCATAGAAGAATAGAAGGAGCCAATCAGAGAGGTAGTAAACAGGCTATGATCCACAGGAGGTACAAAGACAAGATGAAAGATAGCAAATATGAGTGATAAAAAACAGAGGGAGCCAAACCCAAATAATCATCTGAGCCCCAGTATTTGGATATCCTGACATTTTAACTAAATGATTTGGCTCCCGCATTTTCAGTTGATCTAGCGGTTAGAGACTGCACTCCTCAACAGAATAACACAATTTAGCAGAGTTAATACAGAAATAAATTTTGGAAGCATTAAGAACTGATTTCCAGCCCAAAAATGAGGCAAAACATTGTTTTTTTTAATACAGCAAAATAAATTTGGCATTGAAAAAATATGCATGAAATTACATGAAGGCTTAAAGTACAGAAACACAAAATAAATGCAAAATCATATAACATATTATTCCCTAGTTAATACAATTAAAGAAAGTATTCTAAGTGTCAGACTCATAAAGAGTATAGACACATCAAATAGAAAGTCTAATGCAAATGGACCTAGAAAATAAGATATCCAGTCTTAATGACAGCTGCAAAATACCTCATAGCCCTACCCTAACCAATAACTACGCCCTGACTAAACTTAAACAGCTAAAGTCCAAGAACTTTTTTACACAAATCACATTGTCTAAAAATAGATTCTGCAAATTCAGCATGATCATGGTTAGGGCCACATTGGCAAATCAGCAACATTTATGTATTAATAAGACAATAGCACTAATCCATTTCTTAAGGTTATAGAAATCTTCCATCTTCTCCATCAGCAACCACTCTCCAGAGGTGATAAACACAAAATGAAACATTCCTCTAAGAATGGCACAAAGATTTTGCACATCTAGATCAGTGCTTAATTTGTAAAATAATAGGTGCCAGGGCCCTGATCAGGAGACCACTACAGCTTGCATCATCCCGTCATTATTGCCAATGGCGGTACCAAAACAACTACTAACCATCTCTCCTGCCAGTGCGACAGTTTAGATTATTCCAAGTCCCCAAAGCTAAAGGAGTGGCAGGGGTGGCAGGTATTAGTATTTTGTAATGTATATTGTATTCATAAACAATCGTTGTTCTTCTCATCTCTAAATTAGATGAGCAGTGCCACCATGTGGCAGAGTGTGATAAGTGTGGTGATGACAATAAAGTGCCAGTCTCCAGCACCGCAAACCAATTAAGTATCAGTGCTGAGCACTGGAAACCACCGTCTCATATTAAGCACTGGTCTACATCCACTCTTCCAGTGGAAATCCTTGAAAATGATTCTTTGCGTACATAATGAAAGCTTCATTCACAATAAAATCTTTGTAATAATGCTGTACATCACATTTATGTAATTCTCTTGGTGTTCTGCAGAGACAAGGGGTGAAATGGCTTGGCAGCTAGACACTGATGGGAGGTGGGAGGAGCAGGTTGAACAGAACAACAGAAACTTCATCCATATTTTAAATAATGATGTCTTACACAAACATGTGGCATAACTATTTGACTCATTATTTACCTTTTTTAATTACATTTTAGTTGCAACATCCTTAATTCATCGGATACGACTCTGTGCATTAAAGAAACACTAATTATGAAATATAATTTTGACACAAGTTCGCACATTTTTATGTTTTTGAAAACGCTATCCCCAACACTAAGCCAATGGTATGCAACGGGTGAATGCGGTTCTAGGCAAGTCTTCGATCTGGTGGGCTTTGATTTAAAAAGTGGTGCAGCTTAAATGGTAAAGTATGGTAAATCTAAAAAACATCACCCTGTTTCCTAAAGCAAAACGTCTAAGTTCACCTGCCTTAACAAGCAGCATCAGTGTGCCCCAATTCCCTGTATGTGTAAGCTGGTGTCTGGGTCGTTGAGAGTGAAAAATGATGTAATAGTATGGTGTTAATAATCACAATAAGCAGGAGTAGCACTCTAGCCTTACTATGAGTCGACAGGAAACACTTAGCATGGGCCCAATATCTCAATAAGGAGTCTAAATACACAGTTACACAGAGTATTCAGTCATGAAGTCCCAAAAACATCATGAGAAACGTATATTCTTAATCTTCACTTTTTAGTTCTTTACTTCCACATAGAAACAGCGACACAGCCAAATCGAGCTAAATACCTGACAAAGTACCTAAGGGCCTATAACACATAAATAACGAAGATATCCTATTCTACCTGCCTGGCTCCTCATTCATCCCTGAAGAACCTTTTCTCAGGACTTAACACAAAGGTTTACCTTCACCCACACCATGATACAGGGCACAATTCCATTCCTCCCCACATCATTTAAAAAAGCAAATTTTAGAGTGAAACACGTGTCAGTTCTTAACATTATCAAGCATTATCAAACATTCTAAAATTATTTAATTCAGTGGCCTAATCTGAACTGTTTAGTGAGCTTCTTCCCTACCTGCGTGCCTTCATTTATTGCAGCAAGTACTGGCATAATTTCGACCATGGGCGCAGCAGCCCTATACCACAGGGGTAGTGTCCAACATGCATGTGTTGAACCTCCCGACCAACATTTATATCAGATCGATGCCGAGTTTTAGAGGGGAAAGTGCTGTCACCCCCCCCCCCCCATGCCAAGGTGCATTTATGCCACATATTGCTACTAACATAAATGCCAGTGTGTGATGTAAACATTCATGCCAGGGGGTGCTATCAAGACTCTACCGAGGGTGCTGATAATATACAAGGCAGTGCAAACAGCATGTTTGCAGCGAATGCTACACACTTTTATGTCTGGAAATGGGCAATAATTATACGAGGAAATGTTGCCGTTATTTATTCCAGGGGGCACTGCCAAAAATCATGCACGTTAATTGTTCCAATAATCAAGATTGGTGGGTAGTTTTTGGGTGGCATTGTCGAAGGCGCCTTTGAGAACGAGGCATTAATAAAGGCTTCTGTGGCCATTCCGATCCCTACTGCTTTTGGTGCCTTTGACACGCAGCTAGCTGCCGACAGATATGTAGAGAGAAGCTGCCAATAGGTATGCCCTGCCTGTCTGTTGTTTCTATTGTTGGCATTATCATACACACTGTCTCTCTTTACTTGTTCCTGTAACTTTTAATCTCGATCTCTCTCTGCAGCCTCTTCTTGTTGTTCACTTTCTCGCTTCCAGCTACTAAATCATTTATTTATGTATATGTCTATGTTTATTTGTGTGTATATTACAGCAGTTATCGCGAACTGCTTAACAAAATTACAAACGCAGTACACAAATGTGAAAAAAGCAAGGCCTCTCAAATCTGATTCTAATATGACAGAAAGTGTTCCCTTATCATTCATTTCACCGGTGACCAATTAGGAGGCTGATCTGATATGTACCGGGTAATTCAGTCTAAAGTTTAGAGGCTAACAGAATAAAGGAGCGAAATGTAGGCGATGCACAACGGGGAGGTACAGCGAGAAGGTATAGTGAAGAAGAGTGCGAGGAATGGGCGGAGTATAGAAAGACGCATGCAGAACACAGATAGGGAGGAATTAAGATGGAAAGGCACTGAGGTTTGCATGAGCAAGTTCGAAGCAGACAAAAGATAAGAAGGTTTGATGTTCTCTCCTGAACACTGCGCAGATGGACTCAACAGGAGTTAGTAATTAAAGAAATCTCTGGAATTAAGTCCGAAGATGAATTAAAGAGAGAGACAAGATTACAAGCAGAGGCAGGGGCGTAGATCAGTCAGTGAGATTCGGGGGTGTAAATCTCACTGACTGAGGTTTGGGATGGACTGTTCGGATAGGTTGTTCCCAGGTGGAGCGGAGTTAGTACTGATTTTCATTAGGTGGGCCGGAGTACCCTGCCTGCCAAACTCATGGTCCACCAACTCGATTTGAAGTCAGACGGACTTTAAGTCTAACTCTGATGGAGTAAAATTTACTCCACAAGAATATAACATCCTCCAATGGGCCAATGGAGTAGATCCCGTCGGCGGGTGTGGTCTGTGCAGGTAAGAGAGGTGGTGGAGGAACTGGACAGACAACCACGAGGGAAAATAAAATAAATAAATACATTGGGGCAGATTTATGAGGCCCTTGCACCTCTTTGCGCCGCAATTGCGTCACTTAATTTGACGCAACGGCGGCGCAAACAATGCGCCCTATTTACAACGTGACGCATCTAGGAGATGCGTCACGTTGGAAAGCCCTGCGCCATAAGGAGGCGTTCCTGCGCAGGGGGGGGCGTTCCTGCGCAGGAACGCCTCCTAAAAGTGGCTGAGTGAAATCTATGAGATTTCACTCAGTCACTTTCTACGTCAATTCCTTACGCCTGCTTGAAGCAGGCGTAAGGGTGACGCACCATGCATTGTAGGGGTGGCCCCTGTGCATTGCAGGAGTCATGTTGCACTTGCGACATGACTCCAGCAATGCGCCGCCCGTACGCCGGAAGATGCGTCACTCATCTTCCCTGCCTTGCACCATGGTGCGCCGCATTGTAAATGCGGCGCACCATGGGAGGCGGAGCTGTGGCGCACTGTGGCGCACATTAACTGGCGCATCCCTGGGGATGCGCCAGTTAACATAAATCTGCCCCATTTCCTTCACTGTCGTTTGTCGAAATCCCCGCCCCCCTCACCCGGCCCCACTGCCCTTACCTGCAGGGGCTGTCTTATGTAAAGGGAAAGGTCGGATGGCTTTTTTTATTCTGTCACCACAGGCGGTGAGGGACAGTAAAAAACAAAACAAGCATTTACAATGCAACGGTCTCGCCTTTGCAAAAGTTAAAGCTATTGGCATTTTAAATGACAACATTTTTATTTATGTGTTGGCTTTGAAAACAGATAAATAAATGGCATTGTCATTTACAATGCCAATAGCCTAATCTCTCGCAAATGCGACACCTATTGCATTTGCACCCACACACACACACACACACCAAGCATTTGCAATGCAATAGGTCTCGCATTAATTAAGTTTGAGCTATTGGCATTGCGAAATATTGCTACACCAATTGCAACAAAAGTCTATAAATTGTAAGGCAAAAAAAAGTATATTTATTTTTGTAGCAATGGTGACATGCTGCGCTTTAGATGAATATGTTTTTTAAAAGTAAAGTGTGCCATACTGCGATTGCTACAATAGTTAATTGTGGATGCGTTAACAATTGATGTGTGCACTGATGGCTGGTGGGGTGTGTGCCTGCAGAAATTGTGCACTGATGGCTGGTGGTGTGTGTGCCTGGTGGAAGTGTGCACTGACAGCTGGTGGTGTGTGTGCCTGGTGGAAGCGTGAACTGGCGGCTGGTGGTGTGTGTGCCTGGGGAAAGCGTGCACTGACGGCTGGTGGTGTGTGCCTGCTGAAAGCGTGCACTGACGGCTGGTGTTGTGTGTGCGCGTGTTAAAAGCGTGCACTGATGGCTGAAGCTGTGTGTGCCTGGTGGCAAAGCGTGCACTGACGTCTGGTGGTGTGTGTGTCTGGAAGCGTAAACAAAAACTCCTTCTCCTGATTTTGACAACAAGACTTATAATGCTATCCTATCCTAGGCAGAGATTGCACAAGTCGGGAAATCAGTCTAGGCGTGGGTTACCAAATTTACAACTTAATGAATTGCAGATCAGTATTGACATGAACAAATATTGCAAACTCAAAGTTAAAAATGTCATTCATTTATTAAAAATCTTTTTGTTAATAACACTAATACATTATATCATATGTATTCTGCAGACAATTCTATGCATATTACTATAAAATGTTTTTCAACTCTATTAAAAACCAGTTCCTAAATACTGCTACTAAGCGTTGTTACATAAATCACAATATACATCAAATTTCTCAAACATACAGAGCTAACTATCTCATTCCATTACTGTACAACTTGTTTATTACACATAGAGAACAAACTGTCGACGCGGCGTTTCGGTGCCTCACACAATCTTGCACCTTCTTCAGGACTTGTTCATTAATATGGTATCCAGGTATATATATCCTTCCTGGCACTGCCTTGTCACTTTTCGGAGTGGGTTATCTTCAGCTATTATGCTATCGAACAGTGTTGATGATGTGTCCTCTTGTTTATTCTTTAAAGTAGCTATGTTTAATACACATCCAGGTTGATTAAAAAAGAGAGGGACCAACTTCAATCCGGTCCTATCTTTTGATATCTTATGATGATAGGAAGACGCCTCTGGGAGCTTACTGTTCATTGCTCTTCTCACACAGTTAAATCTTTGGTTAGTGCAAGAACCTGCTTTTAAACTTGAATTCCACCTTCTTATTTCTTTTAAATATGGAAACATGGGCCACTATATTGCAGTTTTTGTGGATTGCCTGCCAATTGTTTAAAGTAGCTGAACTGCACGGCGTCTTCCTGGTCAACGTGTCTGTCTGGAAGTGTACACTGAAGGCTGGTGGTGTGTGCGCCTGGTGGAAAATAGTGCACTGACATCTTTAAAAGTAAAGTGCACCATACTGCGATTGCTACAATAGTTAATTGTGGATGCCTTAACAATTGACGCGTGCACTGATGACTGGTGGTGTGCGTGCCTGGTGGAAGCGGGCACTGACGGCTGGTGGTGTGTGTGCCTGGTGAAAGCGTGCACTGGCAGCTGGTGGTGTGTGCCTGGTGAAAGCGTGCACTGACGGCTGGCGTTATGTGCGTGTGCCTGGTGAAAGCATGCACTGACATCTGGTGGTGTGTGCCTGGTGGAAGCGTGCACTGCTGGCTGGTGGTGTTTGTGCCCGGTGAAAGCGTGCACTGACGGCTGGTGGTGTTTGTGCCTGGTGAAAGCGTGCACTGATGACTAATGGTGTCTGTACCTGGTGAAAGCGTGCACTGATGACTAATGGTGTCTGTGCCTGGTGAGTGTGCACTGACGGCTAGTGGTGTGTATGCCTGGTGAAAGCGTGCACTGACGGCTGGTAGTGTGTGTGCCTGGTGAAAGCGTGCATTGACAGCTGGTGGAGTGTGCCTGGTGAAAGCGTGCACAGATGGCTGGTGGAGTGTGTGTGTGCCTGGTGAAAGTGTGCACTTACGGCTGGTGGTGTGTGTGTGTGGTGGAAGCATGCACTGACGGCTGGTGGTGTTTGTGCCCGGTGAAAGCGCGCACTGACGGCTGGTGATGTTTGTGCCCGGTGAAAGCATGCACTGACGGCTGATGGTATCTGTGCCTGATGAGTGTACACTGATGGCCAATGGTGTGTATGCCTGGTGAAAGCGTGCACTGACGGCTGGTGGTGTGTGTGCCTGGTGAAAGCCTGCACTGACGGCTGATGGTGTGTGCCTGGTGAAAGCATGCACTGATGGCTGGTGGTGTGTGTGTGCACCTGGTGCAAGCGTGCACTGACGTCTGGTGGTGCGTGTGTGGTGGAAGCATGCACTGACGGCTTGTGGCGTTTGTGCCTGGTGAAAGCGTGCACTGATGGCTGGTGGGGTTTGTGCCCGGTGAAAGCGTGCACTGATGACTAATGGTGTCTGTGCCAGGTGAGTGTGCACTGACGGCTGGTTGTGTGTATGCCTGGTGAAAGCGTGCACTGACGGCTGGTGCTGTTTGTGTGCCTGCTGAAAGCGTACACTGACGACTGGTGGTGTGTGCCTGGTGAAAGCGTGCACTGACGGCTGGTGGTGTGTGCGCGCCTGGTGAAAGCGTGCACTGACGTCTGGAGGTGTGTGTGTGGTGGAAGCGTGCATTGACGGCTGGTGGTGTTTGTGCCCGGTGAAACAGTGCACTGACGGCTGGTGGTGTTTGTGCCCGGTGAAAGCGTGCACTGATGACTAATGGTGTCTGTGCCTGGTGAGTGTGCACTGACGGCCGGTGGTGTGTATGCCTGGTGAAAGCGTGCACTAACGGCTGGTGCTGTTTGTGTGCCTGCTGAAAGCGCGCACTGACGGCTGGTGGTGTGTGTGCCTGGTGGCAAAGCGTGCCCTGACAGCTGATGGTGTGTGTGTCTGGAAGCGTGCACTGAAGGCTGGTGGTGTGTTTGCCTGATGGAAAAGTGTGCACTAGCATTTGTTGGTAGGCGGATATGTAGACACAAACAATGGCCAATTGAGTCTTGAGGTAGGCGCATTTTATGAAGCAAACCGAGCTGAGGATCCAATTAACGTCAGTTGTGATCAGGAAAAGGGGAATATCATAGGTTTGGTGGACTTCACTGGCTAAAGGTTCAATACAGACTGGTCTACTAGAATGATAATTTGATTCACCGTTTTGCTGTAGAAAGTGAAGAACAGGAAATGGAAAACTATGTAGGTGGAGTGTTTGAGCAAGGTGAACATCATTACTGGAAGAGAGCTGAATGTACAGTACGAGTGTGGTTGGGGAGAAAGGGAATGTGTACAAAGATCTCCACAGCCTTTCAAAATGTACTAAGTTTTTCATAATTACAAATGAGGCTACCATGCTCCCTGCCCCCAACAATTTGATGTCTCAAGTCACAAGCTTGGGCCAAATGGGAAAGCTTAAAAAATGTAAGTAATTTCCAAGGAAATGTGAAAGGCATAATATACAAAACAGCACGGTTTCTCAGCTTTCACCAGCAGCTCCACAATAGGTTTAGACTCTAGACCTACAGATCGCTTTAGATGTCTATTGTCAACAACCTACCCTACAATACCAGATCTGTAGAAATTAAGCACGGTGCCAAGTATGCGGTGACAATGGTGATCTCACAACGGACGCACTATAAATGAGCGCTCTAGAAACAAGTGCACAACATCTGTGCAGTGCTTGAAGACCAGCGGTAGCAACGTGCTGTGTGAATACGAAAGCCTACAAAATGCCACCCCACTCCCCCCAAATAGTGTTTCCATCATTTGCAGGCTATCCATTATTTTGCTCAGAGGGGCGCAATTCTGCAAAACTGTCCATGGGTATCTGCTTTCCAAACGTTTGATGCCAAACGGGAAGAAGAAGCAAGACTCATCACTTGTATAACCAACCCCGCTGGCTGTTTAAAGTCAACACAAAGCTCGCATGTCAAAGCTCACACCGCCAAGCAAAAGCAAATCTGTAAATGCAATAGGTAGATGAAGGGAGTATCGGCCTGAAAAATAAATTACAGCAAGGAAATAGAAGCAAGGAAGCCAGGGACACACGAAAGCTGTCAGTACAGCGAGACTCCGAATTGTGAGGCAGGTGAAGGGACACTGATATCAAATGTATGTCCGAAAGATATATAGGCAAGAGGGTACGCGCGCAAGGCCCATTGAAAACAAGTTTCACACAATGCATTCACCACACACTGTGATTGCGGAAGGGAGGGGGAGCACACCCTGAAAACGAATTGCTCTGTTCCATTATCACAACGGCACGTAACAGTGGGCATGCACAATTAAAAATTTCAAAGCTACAAACTCAAAATAAAACGCGGCAATGTGGGCATGTTGCTTTTGTAGCGAACATTCACAGCTTACCTCCCACACAATAAAGGAAGTAGTAAACGAAGGGCTGCACGGCATATTTAAAAACAACGCCACTGACGAGATGCAGTGAAATGCAAAAAGTGACCCAGGAACAGTACTACGTGGTTTGACGCGGACGCCGGCGCACTGACGTCACATGCCGATTCGCTGTTGAAGAGACTATTCCACGGACTTGTCTCCTGCTTCCTAGTCCCTGGTCCATATTCCATGAGGGCAAGACGACAGACGGACCTCAGGGCAGGAGCCGAGTAGAGCATACCTTAAGAGCTTGGAGGAGCGGGCAGGGAGGATGTAGGCGAGGCGAGGCCCTAGTGCCGTGGTTGTCTCCCAGCAGGCAGGGAAGCTGCCGGCGTTCGGCCGGTAGGGCTTGCACACACGCCTTCTTTGAAACAAACCGCTGAAAGAGCCCGGTGAGTGGGGGGTGGGGAGCGAGAGAGGGGGGGCAGAGAGGGAGGGCATGTGTGTGTGTGTGTGTGTGTGTGTGTGTGTGTATGTGTGTGCGCGCGCGGGTGCGCGTGTCTGTCTGTGTGTCTGTGTATGAACAGCGTGCTGCGCGTGGCCATCTCTTGTCTGAATGCTGGTTTGCCTGCAGGACAGGAGATGTGCACGCGGGCGTGCCTGTACGTGCTCGTCCAAATACCAGAATCGCTGCGCGTGCCCTGGGTTGTCTCCGTTGAGAAGCAACTCAGCGACAATAGGTCTCAAGGACGAGACCTAAAAATTACCCTCATATCATGGGAGACAAGGGCTTTTGAAAAATAAAACACTTTGGAAAAGTTTGACGACCAGTTGTCATGTTTGATGAAGCAGTACATTATACTTTTCCTACATTGACAGGAACCTGCCAATGTACATAGATGTACATGGGACCAGCAGATATCTCCACATTTAGCCAGTGGAATAAAGACAGGGTGGTAAACGCAACTTTCTTTACCACTCTCTGTGCCTTTACTCCATCTGCCAAAGCCTAAATAAGTCTTCCTATCTAGTGTGGTACAATTAGCAAAAAACAATGGTGCAGACTGCCACCCTATCAATTGCTAGTTGTTAAACCAGTTGTAGAGTTTATACAATACAAGGGGACCCAAAGGAGCAATAAGCTAGGGACCTAGGGTAGTTATGTATTTAATAAAGGACAGAGGTCCCTAGACAAAGAGTTTTCAAACAAAAAATAAATATAGACTAAATAGAAACTATATTCATTGTCCAGCCGGACAGTATTTAATTTTTGATAAAATGATGATCACATGAAATGAGGTGTAATACAAGCAGGACACCAGCCGATGTCAAACTAACACACTCAAGGAAGGAACAAACAAGGAAGTAAAGGCAGGTGAGAATGGTCTGTACATCATTAATCATAACAGACAATATGTAATACAAGCTATTGCTTCTAGTGATTCACAGTGAACTAAGCATGTAGTGTGCAAGGGTCGACGACGTTTCGAACTCTAACATTATACAGAGTTCATCTTCAGGACAAACTGTTATTGCCTTAGAAAATATCAAATGATACAATAATTACAAAACAGCCCACACTGTGTGGCTGTCAACAAGGTACGCGGCGGCAGTACTTGAGAGACGAACAACCGACCCAGGGTTCAGTTGCAATCTAATGGCTGGCAAAAGTAGAGGATACTTGAGCGTTGGGTAACTGACCAATAGTTCAGTTGCGAACAGGCGGACTTGACCAAATGGAATGAATACAGTCCAAGATAGCCGGCAAAGCGGATCCTCAATGGGGTCCACGATGTCGCGTTACGCGTTACGCGACATCGTGGACCCCATTGAGGATCTGCTTTGCCGGCTATCTTGGACTGAACCCTGGGTCGGTTGTTCATCTCTCAAGTACTGCCGCCGCGTAACTTGTTGACAGCCACACAGTGTGGGCTGTTTTGTAATTATTGTATCATTTGATATTTTCTAAGGCAATAACAGTTTGTCCTGAAGATGAACTCTGTATAATGTTAGAGTTCGAAACGTCGTCGACCCTTGCACACTATATGCTTAGTTCACTGTGAATGAATAGAAGCAATAGTTTGTATTACATATTGTCTGTTATGATTTATGATATACAGACCATTCTCACCTGCCTTTACTTCCTTGTTTGTTCCTTCCTTGAGTGTGTTAGTTTGACATCGACTGGTGTCCTGCTTGTATTACACCTCATTTCATGTGATCATCATTTTATCAAAAATTAAATACTGTCCGGCTGGACAATGAATATAGTTTCTATTTAGTCTATATTTAATTTTTGTTTGAAAACTCTTTGTCTAGGGACCTCTGTCCTTTGTTAAACCAGTTGTAAGCATTTTTTCCATCACCTTTTGAGTGTTTGAGTGCCAATAGTATACACGGATACCTGAGACTGGCACTGCTTTCCAAGCCTAGTAACTGCCAGCGTTTGTGATTTTGAGGTGTGCAGGTTCAAATGAGACTAGCACATAGTGATGGAGATTATCCACTTTAACTTGTGCACTTGTACTCGGAGTGCATCCAGACGTGATTCATTTTCAAATCCAGACAAACAATCCACAACAGGCAGAGACACACAGAAATGTTAGTGCACAAAAACCCAGCCACTTCTAAAAGAGTGACTTCTAAACACACAATGCAAAAAACACCTTCATAAAAAGCTGTGTTATTACATGATGAGTTCAGGCACACTAAACTTCACGTCTCAATCTTAAGCCTTTGGGAAGATAGGTTGCAAAACATATTACACAGCCTTCCCATTCTATCCAATGGGCAAGATGGCCTTTCAACAGTGGCCTCACTAAGCCTTCAGTCAGGTATTTTGTTACATAAAATCTGGCAGATTACTGTTGTAGTGAAGATTTTTGGTATTGGTTACCCCCTGTGACAAACCATAGGGGTAGAAGATGGTCACCAGGAAACAAAGACAGTCAAGACAATCAGAGGCAGCAAGGGGTAGCAGAAACAAGGACCTGCCAAATGGGATCGCACTTAGACCTCTCTAAGTGGGTCCTGGGAGGTGGAGGGCTGCTGGGGGCAGTGGGCGGGGCCGGCGGGAAGAAGGTAGGAGAAACAGCAGGAAGTGCGCAGGCAGCGGGTCAAACAAACAACTATGAATGGCAGTGTACTGCTTGGGATAATGGTTCAGTCCACAACCGTCATTAAAACTCTTGTCATAAGAGCGACTGCATTTTCTGGTCACATGCACATATCCACCTGAAAAAGAGTGAACTTCAGTGTCATGGCTGGTTGGCCAGTCCTTCAGTTTTATGTTTTATTTTTTTATAGACCCTTTATCATTTCTTTGCTGCTCTTCTTTTTATGTGATTTTGTTTTAACAAAATATCACTGCTTCCCAGGCAGTGCTAGCAGGGCACTTGCTTGCTGCTCATGTCATCTGTACTGCACTGCAACTGGTGTGGCCACTTCCTGTAAACTAGGTAACCATGATGGAATGGCTTTTTCCATAGTGTATCATTGATTTATCATCCCAAGACAGGCAATAGGGTGATTCTAAACATGGCTGCATGTTGAAGTTGTGCCATGATATTTTGACAAGCTGAAAGAAGACAACCTGTAAGAAATTGGGTTACTGGTTGAGGGGGCTGAAACCCTTTTCAAGCTGCAACCACAATTCTTCTCAGGGTGAAGTCACAAGCAATCCCTAAATTAACCTCTGCTCAACATTTGAGTAGCTAGGCACAGAGCAGTTAAGCTTAACTCAGAGGCAATGTGTAAAATATTTGTGAAGCACTTCAAACAGTAACACACTGAAAACAGACCATGAAAGAAGCCCACAACAGAGTTAGACAAATAGAGTACTTTAAAAATAAAACAAGACAAAAACAAGGCGAATCAATTTTGAAGATTTTTGTAAAAATAGCACCAAAAGGTATAAAGTGCCAACCATGGATATCTGCTTGCGCCGGACAGGGACAAAGTCACAAGGTCAGGACTACCAGAATGGAATGCAGGCTAGCTACTTGGGCCCAGTTTGGCTTGCTGAACAAAGTACCTTCAATTCTGGTTTGCGAAGCGTTGCGAAAATGTGCTGCGAAAATGCGTCATGCAGCCAAATAGATGCATTGGATCCAGAGATCCTGTTGTGTCATCGAAGATCCCATTGATGACGGAATTGCAATTCGTAGTCCAAAGTCCCGTTCAAGTCCCCAGGTATCCTTTCTTCCATGTCCTGGCACCAGACTAACTACATGAGGTATACAGACCTTTGTTTGGAGCTGAAGACAGCCTATTGAAGTGTTAGATGGGCTATGCTCAACTCCTCCCTCCCATCTTGCCAGAGATGGCCCATCCAGGTACACCTTTGCTACCTATTTTGTGTAGCTGTGTAGGAGGAATTCAAAGCTCAACTGTCAGTTACACCCTGTCATGTTACCGAGCTACAGGCTAATTACACTAAATGGGTAAAGCAGGAAAATGCCAAAGGGGCCTTTTCAAAAATATAATTTCAAAACTGACTGCACCATAAGTTTGGATTTTAAATTCCAATTCCAGAGACATCAAACAGGAACCGGTCATGTGCTCCCATTTGGAAATTGTACTTATAAAATGTAATAAGTTAACTGCAATGCCGGCCTATGGGAGAGGTAGGCCTAGCAGTAGAACAAACAATGTGACAGTTTTTCACTACCAAGACATGTAAAACTTAAAAGTACATTTCCTACTGATTAATTAAACTGCACCCTGCCATGTGGGCTATCCAGGGTCTATCCTGGAGGAGACTTATATATATGAAAAGGGCAGGTTTGAGCCCGGCAGAAGGTTTATTTTGACAATTCGACATGGTAGTTAAGAACTGCACACACAGGCTGCAATGGAAATCCTGAGATATTTAAAGGTCTAGTTAACTAGGAGGCTCAGTCAGTATTGCAGGCCACTAGTAGCATTGAATTTACAGGCCCTGGGCACATATAGTGCCACTTTACTAGGGACTTACAAGTACATTAAATGTGCCAATCAGAGATAAGCTGCTATTACTATGTTTTAAGGAGTGAGTACACACACTTTAACTCTGCTGAGCAGGGGTAAAGTGCCAGATTCGTAAGGCCAGCAAAAACGAGATCAGTAATTATAGAGGAGGAAGGCAAAAAAGTGGGAAGAGGACCACCCTAAGGGTGACAGGTCTAACACACCTACCTCTATGTTTAGTTTCCTTATTGCAAGCATATGACGGCTGTGTTTCATGGCAGCATGTTTTCTTTTTTCTATTGGTATTCTTTTAATTCTTTAGCACCAAGACACTCTTGGGCAGGAGTTTGCGCTTTATAAATTTCTCTCTCACTCACTCATTTAACAAATGCCATTGTGTTTGTGTTTTATTGTGGTTCTGTCAGAGGTCAGATACGAGAATTAGTTCTTTGGATGCTTAAGCCTTAGGATGAATGTAATCTAAATTATAGAGCAAAGGTATGATCCTTTTTATGGAGATTCATCCAGAAGGAGTTCATTAGCCTGGGGTAGTTAGGTTGGGTTCCGTATAATTTTATTCATCAAAATGAGGTAGATGTTTAGAAATGTAACAACTTTACGAATCACCTAGAAGCCTTGACACAAGTAGTTACTACATTTGGTAAAACAATATGACTAATACGCAATAGGAGAATCTAGCATCAGAATACATCTAAAAAAAAAATGACTCTCCTTTAACTTTTAGCAGTGTTGATTAACCAAATCTCCAGTTTCTTTGCAGAGGCAGGAGGTGGGCGTAGACCTCTCAGAGACCTCTCTCCCATCCATGTGCACTCAATAACTAGTACTCAATGAATAACCACCAAAAGACCCCCGTAAATACTGAGCATTTCCAGCCATGGAGAGAGTACCTTAGCAGAAGGTCACCTCTTTTAAGTCAGCTAAACCCGACTTAAAATAGAAGCCTGGACTCAGAATGAATGAGAAACCTAACAGGGAGGTAATACTCCAAAGGCTGATAGAAGCTGGGTGGACTTGCAGCTCGCCTTAGTGACCTATTCATGAGTCATGGGGATTAGTGACTAAGTATAATCAAAGTCCTATTATGTATGAGTTTGACATGTTTGGGCTACAAGGTCTAGAGCCACACAATAGAAGTAAATGCTCCACACACCACCAGTGGCACATAACAGACCTGCTAGATTGAGTCAATTGAATGGGGTCGGTAGGCCCTGCCATCTTCGAGCAACCCAGGCAAGATGCAGCTAGCCATGCATAAAATACACTATGGGGCAGATCCACAAAGGTAAACTTTCACCTTTGTGAAGGTTTACGTTTTTTACCTATTCACAAAGGTATTTTACGGGTAGCATGTTTATGATTGCGGAGTCTACGCACTTGTGGCGGAGACTCCACACATAAAAATATAGGACTGTTGTATGTTTTTATGTAGAAGTGTAAGATGACCCCTGTGTAGCTTCTGTAATAACCTTTACCCCAGAACAGCCAGAGGAATAACACTTCAGCAATGTGTTAAAACAGAACTGGATCAAAGGGTAGTACTTGACAAGAGCAGTTTTAAAAAAAATCATACTATGTAAATAAGGCAATTAAGGAATCCATTATGTCTCTTGACAACAAGAAAACTTAAACAGTACCACTGGGATTTCTTATATTCAAGTGACCATATGCGTTGTTTCTAGCCTGAGTAGTTGTTGAGTGTTTCCAATCTAAATAAGAGGCAGCAGATGGAGTTGATTGAATAGAGTAGGCTGCTAACGTTTTAAAATAATGAATGTTTGCTTATTAGATGTTTGCAGGAACCCAATTTATGTTCTTTACAGCACAAAGACATGCCGTCTATGTAGGGGATCATGTAAGATCGATAAAGGCTATTTATAACAGTATCGAATCTTTTTTGTTTCATGTTTGGTCCTAGTGTGCAGGCACAGGTCATAACTTCCAACCTTTAAAGACTTCTTTTAGGGTGTACCTGGCTTGCATCTCCAAAGCAGGCAAAGTGTTTGGTCCCTCTTTCTCAACCACAACCATTAAGTAAGTAGAGACCCAATTTTCCAAGCGCAAGTTCAGTTTTTAAACCACCCTTGCAGTTGCAAGTTGAGTTCTTGGCACTGACATCCTGAGTCTATGAGTCTCTCATTAATGAAGTCTTCTTCATGGTACTAGCTCACATTGAGTGGTAGTTGGCTGTATCACTCATTTCTATGTTTCAATGAATAATCGCCCCAAAGACCAGTGTTACCCAGTTCCAACTGGTTTACTGGTCTGTTCTGCTTTAAGAATTCTTCCTTCTGCCTTTTCAGTCTCTGAGAAATAAACAGATGATCAGTTGTCTGATCATCATTTAGAATCAACAGAGGTTTTTATTCAGTGGGTGGCCACACAGTTTCTCCACCCTTACTTCTGTACCCGCTCCACCCGCTACTTCAGTTTGCTCCCTGTTAGGATCTTCTTGCATATCTAGAATGTAGAATGTAGGCATTGTGGATGTGGAATGTCTATTGTTGATCAGGGAGCGGCAGTTGATGTGAGCCTGCTTCCCTGTCGGTCCATACTGAAGATGCTCTTCGATAAATACAGATTTGGAGAAACACTTACCTGACTCTGCATCTTTATATTGGCGACAAGCGGACCAACAGAATCTCACGCGGGCCTTCTGTGTGCCTTCCAGGTTTTCCTGCATCTTCGTCACTTTGTTGTTGGTGTGACTGAATTCTGGTTTCCTTCCACTCTGCGAGATTTCCTTGTTGCTGCAGCTGATCGGTTTCCACAGATCTCACAGATGCTTTCTTCGTGCCATTTTCTGGAGTTCCCATTTGTGTTCCTGTGAGGGTCTCATGGACCGTTTGATCGTTCCTACGCAACCAGCCCTGCTGTGCCGGCTACATCACTTCTCACTACAGCGTTGGAGAGACTCTGTCTCATTGCCGAGCCGTCATTTCTTCGGGGTCTTTCAAGACTCTCTTCGTTGCCCAGCAACCTGGACAAGGCCAAGTGCTAGAAAAGCGTGTGCCGCCCTTATGGCGGTCGAGCCTGTCTCCGGAGAAAGGAGGAGGTGGGAGCACTCCCACCTCCCCCATAAGCATCCAGTAGGCGGGTTACTGCGGGGCGTAAACCAGAAGCACTTTAGTGCTTCCGGTTCACACGGACACCCAGCAGCGGGGTCTGGCCAGTTTAGACTGGCCCATGCCCCCCCCCTTTTAAAAGGGGGCGTGGGGAGCAGAACAGTCTCTTGTTCTGAAGCTTCCAATGGGCACAGCACCCGGGCCACCAGCGGCCTGTAATTTCTTTTCCCCACCCACCATCCCCTAAGGCAGGCAATTTAAATGTGTTGGTCAGGAATGTATTCTGATGTTTCTCTAAAAAGTTTTTTCATTACAGGTATCTCAGAAGATAGCATTAATGTGAGCTTGATGAGTGAGTGCGTGTTAATGATGTCTGTCAGTAATGTATTTGTTATGTTCTTTTAAATTGTATTGCAGGTATCTCAGGAGATAGAAGAAATGTAAATTTGATATGTTTGCTTTGTTCTTTTACTTTATTGCAGGTATCTCAGGAGATAGTTAATCTAAATGTGATGTTTTGGTGAATTTATAAGTATCAATATTTCTAAGCCTGTCAAGTACAGGATTGGTTAATACAGAGTTATCTAATTGAAGTGTGTAATGTTGAATAAATGTCAGTACATGTTATTTGAGTTCAGGTAATAATATCATATTTAGTTGTGTGTCTCCGGTCAGGCGGTAAGGTCATGATTGGTAAGCATAGTCTTCGGTCCTTAGCGGTCAGAAAAATGTAACTACAGGGGCAGTGACAGCCGGTAGGTAGGCTGTCAGGGTGCGGGGGCCGGGAAAGTAATTATTCCCAGCGGGCCTGTGGCCACCTCCCCCCCCCGCATCAGGGCGCAAGTATGCAGAATTTCTGCAGCCCCTGTTATGGAGTTTAAGGCACAGGGCGTAGGGGGGGCCCGGAAGACAGTATCCGTCCGATGAGCTGTACCCCCTGCGCAAGTTGACTCCGGTGGAGTAATTTCTCGTAGTTTGCTGGGATCAGGAGGCTGCCAGTCATTGACCTTGCCATAGGTTCTAGAGGGGACACGCAGAAAGTGTATATATGCATTGTTAGATTGACAGTAAGAGTGTTGTGTGTATTAGAGTTAAGGTTATCCATGTGACATCATCGTTCTAACAATGTATCTCGCCTTTCTGCGTAATTCTACGTAATGTTAATAAATAATATTTTTTAATTTTGTAAGTAATAAATACGCCCGGGGGGTTACACCCCCTAATCCGAAAATTGGTGTGGTCTTAATACTTTTGGTGCAAAATAACAAGGACCCACTGTTTTGGAATAGGAACTCCAGACGACAGGGATAAACGCTTTGGGAAAACAAATAGCTAACAAACAAGACAGCTGGTTAGGAAAATAATTTACCTAATATATAGACTCATCAGCATTCTATATAATCACAAATAAATTCAAAACGTTTCAAATCAAAGTACTAAATTTTAATTAATTGTACAGAATTCAATCAAACAAGAAATATTATAAAACACAATAAAAAAAGGGGAGTTAATACCATGTATACAACACAACAAGAATTTATTATAACACAGTAATTAAAAAAAGGTGAACAAGAACCACAATTCATAAAACCTTCTTGTATCAATTTATATTTAAAATATACTTTCAACTGTGAATGGCTAAAGTTCTTTCTAGATCCTAAAGTATAAAAAACCCATATTCACAAGAACATAAAACGTGGCAAGAAAACTAAATTCTGTTCAGAAATTCTGTTCTGGATGTTAAAAAAGGACATTTTGCACAAGTGTACAGATACAAAATGAAACCTAAAGCATCCACATCTAAGCTTGTAGGTAATGTATGCAAATAAGAAGAACACTGATGAAAGTGAAATATTGTGTGTGGATATATTTCCCATTGAGGTACAAAAGGGGGTGGTGGTGCTGACTTTGCCACTGGATTCAAGCAAGCCTGACAGCTTGAATGCCAGAAACCAGTCCTAGGAAGCTTGTTTCCGGTCCAGGGAAGGCATGGCTTGGCAGTTCGGGCTGGACTGTTCCCATGAGGCACAGGGTCAGACTGATTTTCATATGGCCAGGTATGTACTGGGGTGGCATAGTGGGCTAAAGAACGGAGATGGATTAAACCCAGATCTGTTGGGTGTGAGTGTTTGTTTGGATCAGATGCTCCGTCCATCACCACCCCCTTTTGTACCGCTATATTTCCCATTGAGTCACAGAACAAAAGTGAAATTATGCAAGTGGATAGCAATCCCATTGGAAGGCCCTATTGTCACATTATAGTCCACGATATTGAACCTATTGCAGATTTGGGTTCTCCATTCATGTGAAGAAAATTATAGTACTTTTAGACTGGGCGCAGGCTACGGAATCTCAGGTTGCGGTGGCCCTGTTGGACGCTGAAAAAGCATTCGACAGGGTCGCCTGGGGATTTCTGTGGTCTATAATGGTCTGGATGGGGTTCCCTAAGGAATGCATTGTGGCTATTAAAGCACTGTATCATAATTAGGGCTCCCGGTTTTATGGTATTTATTTTTTTGCCATTTCCCTCTGTATTTATCCATATTTATTTTTTGGGCATTATTTCTGTATTTATCCACATTTATTTTCGCCACAAGAAAAAGACGCCGCTACAGCTAGTATTTTTCCGCATTTATTTAAATTGACAATGCACATTAGCCCCCTAAATTCAAAAAGCGCAAACATCTTCACCAATCCTTCTCTGGGCCGCAACCAAGATGTGGAATAGCATTCCTCCGTCCTGAGAAAGGTCCCTACAAACAGCACATTCAAGAGGAATGAAAGCGCTCCTAGTTGAACACAAAATTACAGTTACCATATCTCACACCTTGGACATGCCTGGTTCTTAATTGTGGTTCTGGAACATCCCACATAACAATTTCCGTAGTCTTTCATTGTTTCTAGATTAGATCTTAATGTCTAGCATTTAACAGGAACCACTGTAATCTAAGAATGTCTGTTTGCTGCTCTAATCCAGCCTGTTCTCTGGGATTAGAGTACGTGTGGGTAAAATGGCATTTCAAAATATACAGTCTTTATGTAGTATGCTCACTAGTTTCTCCTCATTGCATCACTCCAATGCAAAGTTCTCTTAGGTAGCGTGATGTGGTCTGCGCTCCACAAAAACCTTAAATAAATCAATGAACGCTAAAGGCAAAAGTGCGATTGGTGTGAAACTTCCACCCTCCATACATACACACGTCACTTCCGATTTACTCTCATGTGGATGTGTATTCAAAAACTGTTTCTAAAGTGAGCTGTATCTTAAAACATTTCTCTAGGGGAACATGCACGATAAATGTCTGAGTTTCTTTTACATCCATCAAGAGGTTTGAACGCACACCGAATTTTCACCAAGTTAGTCCATTTAAAGATTTATGTTTAGCAACTGCGTGCTTATCACTGGGTTCGTGTCTTGCCCTATGGCACGCTTTTTCAATGACCATCAAGAGTGTGGGGCGGCATTTCACCCCGCAACCCAGTGGCACAGCGAAATTCTATTCCAAACTCATCTGAATGTTACACAAGTTTACAAAATGTATTCTGCGCTTTTTCTCTCTTGTCATCTTTCTTCAATGAAATCCCACGTGGATGTGGCCCTGCTATTTCACACACTTCCAGTGTTCTGAATGTGCCCATCCGGACCTCGTTTCTTTTACACGATGGTAACAACGTCCTGCTCGACATACAAACTTAAAAATAAATTAATAGACCAGACCACCCCGGGCGCCCCCGCACCGACCCCGCCCCTGGCACTAAGGTATTATAAACATTGGGATCTCTTAAACAGACACCGAGCGCCCAATAAAGGATAGGAAAGCTTCTGGGAGCTATCTAATAAAAGAGGTGCCTCTCAAGTTCGTGTTTTAAAAGCACCCGTGCTTGTGCACTCCTGGGTTGGGCAAGTTCAGAAGGGGGCTGGTAGGGGACTTGTGAGGGGGAGGGGGGGGGCAGTGAGGGCCTGGTGGGGGTACTTCACAACATGAGGTCAGTCGAGGTAGACTGCGAGGCAGGATGATGGAGGAGAGAATCACGGTTGGAGAAATGCGTAAATACTTACAACTCCAAGGCCAGTTCATAGGCAGAGAAACCATACATGCTCACATGCCCCTGGCAGGGAAATCAGTGCAGGGGCCCCCAGGGTGATTCAGTTGCTCCTCCACCCGCTGCCCGTGCTTTGAGAGCCGAGGTGATGCCCCCAACTGTGCGGCCCACGCACTTCAAGCAGAGCCGCCACAACAAGCAATTCTGATCGTTAGAGACATATCTTGTGAATAGGAATGGGGGCGGGCTGGCGCAGAGATAAAGCCGACGGTGGCAACAGTAAGGCGCCTTCACACCTGGTGGTCTGTAGTGCAGGGAAACAGTCATCTGTAGTGCAGGCAAACAGGAAGAATAGGCAGGTGAGCCCGCGAAATAAAGGCCAGAGCGCGCAGCAACATTTAGTAGTATTTTGCCGTTTATACATATAAATACAGACAAAGGAAATATCGATTTCCGTCTGTATTTATATGTATAAATCCGTAAAAACGGAAAACCGGGAGCCCTAATCATAATCCGAAGGCTGCTATATGGATAACGGGTATATTATCGAAGAATTTTGGGATAACAAGGGGAACACGGCAAGGCTGTCCCTGTTCCCCTTTGCTGTTTGCTTTATACCTGGATCCCTATCTCAGCAAATTGGAAAAGGAAGTCGATATTGCTCCAGTTGTTGTCTCACAAAAAAAGTTTAAAATATTTGCATACGCTGATGATGTCGCTATTACTACTTCTGATATCAGGCGGGCGCTACCTAAAATTACTGATTTAGCTAAAGAATTTGGAGATCTGTCGGGCTACAACCTAAATCTCACAAAAACACAACAGATCCACTCAGAAAAAGGCCGGCCCACTGATTTAGTTTTTGTCTTAGAGGCACAATATCTCGGGATCACGATATCTTCTAAAATTGATGACATAGTCCCCCTCAATATAGAACCAGTGCTAAAATCCTCAAACAGAACATTGGAAAGATTAAATAACTTACACTTTTCACTCTATGGCCGTGCCAATATACTAAAAATGACGTTTTTTTTCAAAATTTCTGTATTTATTTCGCACAATACCGCTTTTGTTTTCATCTTTTTACTTTTCTAAGATTGATAGAATGGCATCTAGATTTCTCTGGGGCTATCATCGAACAGACGGGCTATGAAATGGTGTACTCTCCCAAGAATGAAGGGCGGCTGGGGGATACCTAACTTCCGGCTGTATTATTGGGTTATTTCACTAAGACATATGGGCAAACTCATTTTTCCTGACATAATCATTGAGGAATCGATCAGCCCTTCGATCTATGAGATGTTATTAGGAGAGGAAGCTCCCCAATGCCTAGTTAGGATATTAGAGCCCAGTTATTATAAAAAAACGAAATTTAAAATCTTGATAGCGGCCTCGGTAATTTGGAGACAGATTAAAAAGAAAATCATTCAATGTGGTGATCTAAATTATTATTCCCCGGTGCTGAATAATCGTATGCTACCAGAGATCTTTAATGATCAAATTATGACTAGATGGCATTCTGCGGGGATTCGTCTGTTAGGAAATCTCTACCAAGATAATCAAATTGCCTCATTTTCATTTTTACAACAAGAATATAATTTATCCACAAATGATTTTTTAAAATATCTTCAAGAACGCAGTTTTTTGGAATCTAAAGGTCTCATTGACCGCACAGATATGAGTAAAGCAATATTTTAGAAACTAGTAGAAGAGTAAAGAAAATTGGTATAATTTATCAGATGATGTTAAATCAAATTGATGATGATTTGTGTTTCATTGAGAGCAAATGGCAGAGGAAACTCGAAGTAGAAAATGTTGATGTATATAAAGCTATTGAATTATCTGTTAGAATGTTATTTAACGGCTCACTTCAGAGCCAACATTTTATGGCAATTTTTGATTTATATTATTCTCCTGCTAAGCTAGCAAAATGGAAAGTTAGAAACGGCGACAAATCTAAGCAATGTGATTATGTAGCTGCTGACTCTATACATATGTTTTTTAAATGCCCGAAACGTCTTCAATTTATTAAGGATATTGAATTCTTAAATAACAGTTTGGGGATCACAATTAGTTTAACGGCTGAAATGATTATCTTGGGTCTCCAAACGAGTCAAGTTGGAAAAAGATCAGCAGCTGAAGATGGTTTTTTATTTATTTGCATGTCTGTTTTTCGTTATTGTATCACTTCTCGCTGACTCGATCCTGAGCCACCTGTTTTCAATCATTGGCAACTGAAATTGTTATCTATATATTAACTAGAAATGGCGATCTATAGATCAAAAGGAAAAAAAAAGAAAATATTTGGTCAAAAGGTATGGGCCCCTATTTTAAATTGGATCTGATTTTGTAAGATCAAATGCTCTCTGTTATTTATTGTTGTCATTATCAATCTACTTAGTGTATAAATATCTCTGATGTATTGTGTATAATTAACAACTGATTGCTGAAATAAAATCAATTAAAAAAAAAAAATTAAAAGAAGGCCCTATTGTCACATTATAGTCTACGATATTGAACTGATGGCAGATTTGGGTTCTCCATTCACGTTGTTAAGTATTTATGACTGGAAATTTTTTAATGGGGTTGAATTGGTAAAGTCCTCCATTAAACCTTTAGCGTATGGTGGGAAACCTATTGAAATAGTCGGAGAATTTAGGGCCATTATTTCTTTCAAAGGTAATAATACTTCTGCCGGTATATATGTTGCCAAACATGGTACTTCATTGTTGGGGTGGTTAGAACAACGATATGTGTGTATCATTTTGGATCCCAATAGTACTGAGCAAGTACTGCTCAAGAAAGGATTGTTGTGTGTGAATGAATTACAAGAGTCTGAATTGGTGTCCAGATTTCCCAAGGATTTTTCTGAAACACTTGGGAGGTTAGAAGGGCTAAAACATCGTATTCAGCCCAAATCTGGAGATCAACCAGTTGTACATAAGGTACGGAAAGTACCACTTGCCATCAGAGCTGAGCTACGGAAGGAACTGGACAAGTTACAAAGTCAAGATATCATACAACCAATTGAAAGTTTGGAATGGTTGTCACTCGTAGTTCAGGCGAGGAAGCCTAATGGCAGTTTGAGAATGTGTGCCGACCTCAGGGACTTAAATGCCAACATATGAGTGGATCGGCATCCATTACCGAACATAACATAAATGTTGTCTCTAATTAAGGGTGCTCGTTGTTTTTCTACACTAGACATGACTTCTACTTACCATCAAATTATTTTGCATGAAGATTCTTGTCATTTGACTTCATTTTCACACATGAAGGGGCTTTTCGCTTTAAGAGGTTGCCTTTCAGACTTGCTTCTACGTCCAATGGAGGTGTTGTTTAAAGATGTAGAGGGGATTCTATGTTTTCAAGATGATGTACTAGTGTTTGGTGATTCCAAGAGTAATCATTACAGATGCTTGCTCATGTTTTAGAAAGGAAAGGTGTCACACTTAGAGTGGATATGTGCAAATTTGGCATGTACAAAGTTACTTATTTGGGGCATAAGTTATCTGCAGTAGGTGTTGAACTCAAAGAAAACTTAGTCAAATCTATTATTGAGGCCCCTGTGCCTAAAGGAAACGATCAACTCAGATCATTTATGGGGTTGATGGAATATTATTCCAGGTTTATCCCTAGGTGTGCACAAAGAACTCATGCCATGCACAGTTTGTTAATGAAAAATGAGAAATATGTATGACAGGATTCATGTGAGAAAGAGTTCAATGATGTGAACAGAGAGATTGCAAACTCCATTCCTCTAAAACCTTTTGACAATAAGGATCCCAGTATAATTATAACGGATGAAAGTCAATATGATTTGCGAGCCGTTTTTCTTCAAAGGAGAAATGAGAGAGAAGAAGTGGTTGCTTTTGCCAGTCGCAGTCTCAAGGGTGCAGAGGCTTCATACAAAAGATGCTGGCAGGGCAACTCCCAGAATTGCCAAGTGGCAGTACAGAATGCAGGAGTACTGTTACAAAATGGAGTACATTCCTGGTATCTGCAACATAATGGCTGACTGTTTGTCGAGGCATCCTGTAATTAGTGGAGAGGAGGATCACACCACCTCGGAGGAGGATGATGTGATGATTAGTGAGATGACGAATATATCGCAAAGGGCTATTTCTGAATCCGACTGGATTGAAGCCTATGAGAGTGACTGCACTCTAAATAAGGTCATTGAATGTACTTGCAAGGGGTGGCCCAAAGGAAAACTACATGATGATCTTTTGGATGCTTTCCGAGAAATTGAATCAAAGTTATCTGTGGTCAGAGGTTTATTGAGAAAAGCTAATTTATTATTGGATCCTTGTACCCTGAGAAATAATGTACTGGAACTTGCTCATGAAGGCCATATTGGCATGAGAGCGATGAAAAGAAGGGTGAGAGAATTATTTTAGTGGCCGGGTGTAGACAGGCAAGTGGAACAATATGTGAAAGAGTACAAGGCATGTTTTGCTAGTGATAAGACGCACGTCACAGTTCCCAGTCCCATTGTGGCTGTTCCAGTTCCGGATGTTGCATGGTCAAAACTGGCTATGGACCGGGGATGTAATCCACGGTCACATGAAATACGGCATAGTGATTATTGATTATCACACTAGGTGGTTGGATTTAGCCTATGCCAATAGCATCACATCCACTGTAGTGGAGGGAGTGCTGAGAAAGCTGTTCTTTGGAGAAGGGGTTCCAGAAGAAATGTTCATGGACAATGGGCTTCAATTTGTATCCCATGATTTTGAGGCTTTTCGAGTTAGTTTCGGTGTCAAAAATGTTGCTACCTCGTTATATCAACCAAGGAGCAATGGTTTGGTTGAGAGCTGCAACAAGATTATAAAGGAGAACATAGAATTATCTGTTGCAAGTGGTGAGGAATTTGATTTGGGTTCTTCGCACTTCACCCAATGCAGAAACCAAGGTTTTTCTGTTGGTATTACTTAAAGGGAGATTGCCACGATCACTGTTGAAAAGGTTGTGGTTGGAAAAGAAAATGGTGTTACTACAGAAATTTTTCGTGGGGTGAAGGAGAGGCGTGTGGAAGCTCAGAACAGGTGTACCACCTCTGTGTCCAAATCTCTGGATGTGGGGTAAGGAGATTACGTCATTGTAAAAGTTCCATTTAGAGGTGCAAAGAGGACATCTCGCTTCTCATCACCCAAAAGAGTGGTTCGTGGTAGCAAGTTAGCAAGTATTCAGTAATACTTGAGGACATGAAGTGTTGGAACAAAAGAAAGTTATCTGTTCAATCCAGAGGTTGTGGAGCAAAAGTGTGTTGTTAACCCTATTGTTGTTCTCAGAAGGTCTGGTAGGAATTTTCCTCCTCCTTCCAAGTTTCAGGATTATGTTTTGAATTAATGATGTAGTCACATTTCTGTTGGGTTTGTTTTACCTGATTAGTCTTGTGATGTCAAACCATTTATACTTTTTGGTGTTGGAAGGTACATGTCATTCTGTATTTTGTTTCCTGCTGTTCCACTTTTGAGTTCTTATGTTTTTATGTGTGTTTTGTATTTGTTGTGTAGGGGAAGATGTGTTGGGAACTTATTGCATATCTAGAATGTAAAATGTAGGCATTGTGGATGTGGAATGTTTATTCTTGATCAGAGAGCTGCAGTTGATATGAACCTGCTTCCCTGCTGGTCCCTCATGAAGTTGCTATTCAATACATACAGAATTGGAGAATGAGTAGACAGATATAATCTTTTCAAATTGTCAGGACTCATTTTTCTACTGTTCAAAGTCCATCTATACCTCTTTGAAGTTCTGCTCAAGTGCCAGGCCATTCACAAATCTTAAGTCAACTCCTTTGGACACCACTAGAGACATCTTCCACCGCTCTCTATGCTACTGGCCACTGTGACGTCATTCAAAGGTGAAGCCCTGGTCTGCTGAGCTACTTTGTACAAAGGAGCAGGTAGGTTTTGAGCATGCTACTGAGAAACGAAATATCATGCACAGGCAGGCAATCAGAAGCAACCCATGCAATGATCGTCTCAAAAACAAAGTAAAAAAATAACCATTGACTATTTGTGATGAAGCACACAGAACACACAATTAAATGCAGCTATTTAGGAATGTCATTGAGTGTGTCTAGAAATTTCATTTAAGCTGTGAGATCTCTCTGTGCCATGAATTCTAAAATGCAACGCTTAATCTTTCGCCAGGCTCATGGGTAATTTACATGTGATGATTGGATTGATTTGTAGAACCGATTCACCTGTAAAATTGCGAAATCTGGGGTCAAGTCAACAATCAAAACGACTTAGAGTAAAACTAGCTCAGCAGTAGGTGTGCACCTGTTTTGGAAACAAATACTGATGTTTGTCAGGAATTCCCCCAACACGCCAATGAACAGAAGGAGGTCAATACATATTACTATTGACATGGAAAACGGACAACAACATTCTTGATACTGTTCATTAAAAGCAACACCAAATCTCCAACTACCAGCCCTACAAACTTAAGCAAATGAGACAATAAGTGTACACTCAGCAGGAGAGTTGTAAAAAGTCAGTAACGGAGACACGCTACATAAAAAAGAACAGAAATCCAGGAATACATATAATTTAATATGCGAACAAAAAAGCTCAATTATGCATCCCATTTAGAAACACATAAACTGACACAAAGCAAAATACGCTATATGATGCTAAATAGGAACCAGACCTGAACATGATACCTATTCACAATGAAACCCACAAACACATGCAACTGATGACTAAGTAAAGGGGTTCAATCAATGCCACAGTCCGTAGTTTGAAAGATTCAGAGACCTGAAAATCAGAGCTTTGTAGAAGACGATACACCCCAATATGTACTACCTCAAAATTAGGCAACAAGCTGCCCATACTACAGGCAAATGTAACATAGACGATGGCTTGAAATAATCACAAGTTCTGGATTGTGCTGGGGGAAATCCTAGAGGTTTGAAAAAACAACTAGGTACTTGTCAGCATGTGACAGCATCAGAAACTAAAAAATCCCAATGTATAACTAATACCACATCATCAAATTCACAAAGCATTAGCTAAATCGTGTAAACCTGCAAGCCATGCCAGTAAAGGTTTAGTGAATGAAACTGTGAGAGCAGGAGAGGGAGTGCGGCCTTGCTGTGTGCATCTCTGCAGAGATTTTCCCTCTGTTGGAAGATGATGAAATGTGTGGCTAGCACAAGAGATTATAATGGCCTTTAAAACTATTCAGGCGAGAAAATGTCACTAAAAGCTACAAAGAGACCGGGCGAGAAGCAATGTGGGTAATTTAGACCGCTTTATTTTTTAAATATTTTCCTGTGGGAGCCATTCACAGAATAAATATGGCTGACACAGGGTGACCTTGCTCCCGGGCGCTCGTCAGTATCACTCACGCAGGCGAATCTTCTCACATTGCCACAGACAGTGCTGCAGATGGTGATTGCCCGACGGGGCACCAGGACCCCAGGAGCATTGCTCCCGATAACCTCTGCACAGGGTCTGACCTTCAGTGCCTGACCTATATTCAGGCTCTGCTCCTTATTTGTTTGAGTCCCTCAGTCATTGAGACAAGTGTCAGTGTTAAGTGAGGTACTTGCTGATTGTGTTGATTGAGCAAATCAGATGATTCTCAGCAAATATGTCGCTTCTGGAAGAAGTACAGTCAATAATTCTGTATCTGGGAACTGCTTGGCAGAAATGGATTTGGACTGCAGCCTGGTGTGCCTTATGTTTGCTTTAGACTAAGTATATGTTTTGCTTTCTAGTGGAGTCTGTCTATAAATGCTGTGTGTGCTTTCACTAACATTCAAGTTACAGAAAGAGCTGGTGATTCTCTGTCCCCTGGAGGGGCAGAACTGTTTGGTGGGTTAGTGTAGGATTAGGTGCAAGGCCGGTGAAAGCATGTTTGTACGTACTTTTCTTTTTGAATTTAGGAGGTTACAAGAGTAGTGTGGACGTACTTCTTAAGTTCCGACCGGATCCAGAAAGAACAAGCTAAATAGGCCGAAGTGTTGAAATGCAGGGCTTTATGTGTGAGGCAAGCTATTTTGAAACGGATCCTGGCTTCAATAGACAACCAGTTGAGCTGCAAAAGGTCAGGTGTGATGCGATCGTGTTTTTTGGAACTTGCGAAGAACTTGGCCGATGCATTGAGCGTGGCTCTGAGAGGGGCCAAGCTCGCTTTAGGAAGCCCTGCGAGGGTCACCAGACCATATTCCAGACGTAATATCACCAGGGATTGTATTGCAGGCGGTAAGTCTTCTGGCGGAAGGAAAGGCTTGAGTTTCTTAATTGTGTTAAGATGAAAGTTGGCACCCCTAATGGTGGTGCTCTTACAGATATCTTATAGATATATTCTATAATAGTGGCAAAACACTTTAGTAAAATGGGTTTTGCTCCCTCAAGGCACAGTTTGCATTGCGCTGTCTCAAGACTGTAACCTATTGGGGAGTCACTCAAGCCACTGTACTGTTCCACTGTACTGTTCCACTCAAGGCACTGGTATATCTTCTGCAACCCATAGCATACCAATGTATATGTACACTGATACAATGTAGCTGATGCTCAGTCTGGCTGAGCAGAGGTGCCAGAGAACCTGGCTATCAGCTGTACGATGTACGATGGTGGATGTCGATATCCATTTTTTTCAGTTAAATCTACGATAAATGGTCTTTGACCATGTACAGCACTCTGCTGCTTCTTCACTAGGTTAGCACTATAGAAATACCATTTACTTGCATACCTGCCATCCGTGTAAGAGAAGAGATACTGCATGTGACATTCTGTGTGTCAGGATTCCAGCTGCTGGCGCCTGCCGAGAATAATAATCAGCAAGGGACTACTACTCCCAGAAAGCTTAGCGAGGAGGCGCGGTTAAAAGGAATCAACGCGCACGGCCGCGCGTGCGCAATTCCGTGTTTGTTTGGAGCCGGGAGATTGAAGACGCGAGGTAAAGTTGTCGGCGGTTCCTGTTCGTGGCTCAGGGAGAGGACTCACCCTGTAGAGACCCGGAACGTCGGAAACAACTCGCTGCCAGGTAGGGAGAGAAGAGTCGGGTTTGGCTCTATCTCTCTGGTTGGATTCAGGACATTCGGAACTTAATTCATGGAGCTTTGCATTGCCGGTTCGTGAGGTAACAAACCTTCTATAAAGCTCCAGTGTGTAATTAACAGGAGGCGGAACTTTCTCAATACTGAGAGACGCTTTGGGGAAAACCGGTAATACTCAAGTAATTGAAAGGATATCGGAAGCGTGTTGATCCCCCGTGAGGAGGAGCGCTGGTACTTTGGTTTCGTGCTTGTGTTTGTTCTCATGATTACAGCGCATTACTCCAAGGAGGAGGAGCGCTGCACTTTCGTTATCGGAATAGGGCTTTTTACTTTCATGAGCGCAGTTACGAGACATTTATAGACTAATTACATTTGCTGCTGAATCCACATCAGGGTGTTTTCTGTTGTTAATCAAGTTTTCCAGAGCCGAATAGAGGCATACATGGTTGTCTCAATCTGGATGTGAACGTTTGGGATTTGAGTTTTCATTGGCACAAGGTTCTGCATGTCAAGGTATTTAGGAATTAGCGAGACCTAAATGAGAGTAGCAGAATATATGTGTGGAGTGTATTAATGTGTCCGCTTATGTCTTACAGAGCCTTTGTCCCTGCAGCCCCCTTCCGTCCTTTATCCCCTGCCTGATCTGACTAGAACTCCGTGTCTTAAAGTCGGAGTTCGGAACGATCTGGAAGCGGAACCCTTATTGCATCATCCTGACCCTGAGGAGATAGAGAAGCCTGACAGAATTGCGCACCCAAGAATAGGTTGCTCCTCCTAGTCAGGGCGGTGGCTATAATGATGACGCTTGAGGATGTAGTGCTCATATTAGAGGCTATGCAACAGGAACTAGCAGCGTTTCGATTAGAAACGGCTGCGTTAAGGGAAAGAGTGGATAGGACCAATAGGAATCCCTTTGATGAGGGCTCCGCTGCATTGCCCCCTATACAAGTCTCAGTGGCTCCACCAATACCGTTGGCTATGCCTGAGAGGTATACGGGAGACCCTCACAAGGTACAGGTGTTCATTACACAGTTACTTATGCACTTTTCATGTAGACCCTCTTCCTTTCCTACCAATCATTCCAGGGTGGCTTTTGCCATTTCGTACCTTAGTGGAGATGCAGCCAATTGGGCAGTCCCCTTAGTGTGCAACAATGATGCGGTACTGTCTGACTGGGACGCCTTCCGAAACGCTTTTGAGGGGGTGTTTGATAGGAGAACCACCTCTTTTAGTGCAGACAAAGAGTTATTGTCATTGAGACAGGGACGGGGTGATTTGGTTTCCTATCTAACTAATTTCAACAGGTTGGTGGCTGAGGCAGCCTGGCCTGAGGAAAACCACATGTCGCTATTTTACCAGGGCCTGAGTGGAGAGCTCAAAGATGTGATAGCACATATAGACCCTCAACATCGCACATGTGCTGATCTGGTTAGCCTGGCGTTGTGTCTGGATGGACGCATACATGATAGAGGTGGGGAGAGGGTAGCAAAGAAAGAGGCCTCTCAGGGAGAAGCAGGAGGTGAACCCATGGAGATAGGAGCAGTAAGGGCTCCGTTATCACGTGCAGAGAGAGAGAATCGCCGTACGCAGGGGTTATGTATGTACTGCGGCAAAAGAGGCCACTATGCGCGTGAATGCCCTGCCAAACCGAAAACACAGAATCCCTCTTTTAGGACAAAAAAAGAAGCAGTCTCCAAAATAGGAGGAGACAGAGGCTTACCTGAGTATGAACCTAAGGATGAGACACCGGCTATGAAGATACCTTCTCTGGCGTCAGACCTGCCGTCAGACACAGAGGCACACATAGTGTTACAAGGAGGACTGGTGGTGGGGTCACAAGTACATCAAGTACTGGCCATGCTAGATTCCGGAGCTACCGGCAATTTCATAGACAGCGGGTTAGTAAACCTGTTGTCTCTAGGGGTAGTGGCAAGGAAGGTCCCCGAAGAAGTGGTAGCGGTGGATGGGAACCCGTTAAAATCAGGAAAGATCACTTCACAGGCAGAGGAATTGAGACTAGTTCTTTCAGGAGAGGAGAAGCAACACTCAGAGGACTTAGTACTCAACATCATAGATGCACCGCAGTACGAAATCATCTTAGGGATGCCTTGGCTTTGTAAACATAATCCGGAGGTGAACTGGGCAAACAGAGCAGTGAAGTTTTCATCGGAGTTTTGCAAGGGTAACTGCCTGACAGAAAGTGTTTCCCCAGCGACAGCGTTGGCAGCACCCTGGTGCATAGCGACGGTGGTCGAAAAAGAGGTTAGACTGCCCATCGAGTACCAGGCTTTTTCTGGTGTCTTTGATAAAGCCAAGGCAGAGACACTACCCCCGCATAGAAGATACGATTGCAGGATAGACTTGATTGATGAGAGCGTTCTCCCCTCTTGCAGAGTCTACGCATTGTCAGAGCCGGAAACGGCGCATCTTCGCGCATATCTAGACAGTTATGTCAAGTTGGGGTTCATCCGTCATTCTAGGTCTCCTGCGGCATCCCCTTTATTTTTCATATCAAAGGCTAACGGAGATCTGAGGGCTTGCTGTGACTACAGGATGCTAAACAAAAACACAGTTAGGAACAGGTATCCGCTCCCCCTCATTAATGTACTGCTGGATCAGGTACGTGTTGCAGAGATCTACACAAGGCTGGACCTGCGAGGAGCCTATCATTTAGTGAGGGTTAGGCAGGGGGATGAATGGAAGACAGACTTCAAAACAAGATATGGACTATACGAGTACATGGTGATGCTCTTCGGGCTGTGCAATGCCCCTGCGGCGTTCCAGTTCTTTCTGAATGATGTGTTGTCTGAGTTCATGGATCTGTTTGTTATAGTGTACTTAGATGACATTCTCATCTATTCGGACAAAACCCAGGATCATTACCAGCATGTATGCAAAGTGTTAGAGAGACTCCAGAAACACGCACTGTTTTGTAAGCTAAGCCAGTGCGAGTTTAGCGTGACAGAGGTGGAATTTCTAGGGGTGAATCTCAGCCCGAAAGGGCTATGCATGTCTGAACGCAAGGTACAAGCGGTGTTAGAGTGGGCCAGGCCCACCAATATCAGGGAGGTGCAGAGTTTTTTGGGGTTCGCGAACTTTTACAGACGTTTTATAAGCGAATTCTCACTAAAAGCAGTGCCCATCACACGTCTGTTATGAAAAGGAGCAAGGTTTGTCTGGGATTTGGAAGCGGGCAGAGCCTTTGAGGTTCTAAAGAGAGCCTTCACCACGGCCCCGGTGCTGAGACACCCACACTTGGAAGCGCCGTTCATTGTGGAGGCGGATGCATCCGACGTGGCTATTGGCGCGGTTCTTTCTCAGAGGAACAAGGAGACGGGCAGATTGCATCCTGTGGCTTATCTGTCTAAGAAATTGGACGCGGTAGAAAGCAACTACACAATAGCGGAGAAGGAACTCCTGTCTATAAAAAAGGCTTTTCAAGAATGGAGACCCTATCTCTTGGGAGCCCGTCATCAGGTCACGGTATACACCGACCACAGAAATCTGCAGTATATGCAATCAGCTAGACACCTCACGCAAAGACAGATGAGGTGGACACTCTTCTTTGCGGAATACGATTTCCACATCACGTTTCAGCCTGGAGTCGATAATCGCAAGGCAGACGCCTTGTCTCGGCAAGAAAACAAAGAGGACCAGGAAGCACATGCGCCTAAGGCTATCATCCCTAAGGAAAAAGTGATATGCGTGGTGACCGCCGAAGAGTTCATGAGAGACATCCGAGAAAACAGACCAATTGAAAGGTGGGAGAATAAGGCCGAGGGGGTGGAGGGGCGGACTGTAAGAGACGGCCTCCCCTTCGTTAAGGACAAGCTCTTTTTGCCTACTCTGGAGTTGCAAAAGAAAGCGTTTGCGTGGTGTCATCAGTCCCCCTTAGCAGGTCATCCGGGAATCAAGAAGACAATAGAACTATTGCAACGTCACTTTTGGTGGAAGTCTATGACAGTAGTGGCCAAGAAATGGGTACTGGACTGTGAAACCTGTGCAAGAGGGAAATCGGACAACATCAAGGCCAGGGGGGAAACTCAGACCTATGCCCACGCCTCCCTATCCCTGGCACACTATCAGTCTTGACTTCGTCACCGGTTTGCCCAATGAGAAGGGCAATTCGGCTGTGTTGGTGGTGGTAGATAGCCGAACCAAGATGGGCCACTTCATGCCATGCAGGAACTTACCTACAGCTGGGCAGACGGCACAATTGGTGTTGAGTGAAATCGTTCGTCTTCACGGCCTACCAACGGTGATAGTGTCAGACAGAGGCCCACAGTTCATCGCCAGTTTTTGGCGTACGTGGTGCAAGGCTTTGAAGATCGAGGCAGCGGTGTCCACCTCCTTTCACCCCCAGACGGATGGGCAATCGGAGCGCCTAAACCAGAACCTGAAGAAGTATCTGCGATGTTATTATGAGGATGCCCACGATTGTTGGGTTTCATTGCTTTGGTTGGCAGAACGCTCATACATTAACGCCGTGCATAGTTCCCTAGTGGTGTCTCCGTTTATGGCCAATTTCGGTTATGCCGCAAAGGTCCTCCCGGTGGAGGTGCCTGCAGAAGTGAAGGATCAGCCTACAGTTCGGGGACGCATGAAGGCGATGCGGCCAGTACATAAGAAGCTGTCCGAACACCTGAATAGGGCGAAGCAGGTATACAAGAAATAGGAAGACCGTAGACGGGTGAAGGGGCCCGAATTCCAGGTGGGAGAGCGGGTATGGATGTCCACTAAGAACATCCGTTTCCGGCTCAGGAGCGTATTTCATCCTCGCTTTATAGGTCCATATGAAGTGGTACGGAGGGTTAACCCAGTGGCGTATCGGCTCAGGTTGCCGGGGAGTCTGAGGATACATCCGGTCTTCCACTGCAGCCTCTTGAAACCAGCAGGGCCTGCAAGAAGGAAAGCCCCTCCTTCGGTTCTTACTGGTGAAGGGGTGGAATACGAGATGAGGAGGATTCTTGACTCGCAGTACCGCAGAGGATGTTTGTGGTTTCTGATATCTTGGAAAGGATATTCCGAGGAAGAGGAATCCTGGGAGCCCAGCTGTGTGGTGCATGCCCCGCGGGCGGTTCGTTCCTTCTACAGGAGGTTCCCGGGGAAGCCGGGTTCTAGAAGGCGCCAGGAAGGGGGGCCTACTGTCAGGATTCCAGCTGATGGCGCTTGCCGAGAATAATAATCAGCAAGGGACTACTACTCCCAGAAAGCTTAGCGAGGAGGCGCGGTTAAAAGGAATCAACACGAACGTCCGCGCGTGCGCAATTCCGTGTTTGTTTGGAGCCGGGAGATTGAAGACGTGAGGTACAGTTGTCGGCGGTTCCTGTTCGTGGCTCAGGGAGAGGACTCACCCTGTAGAGACCCGGAAACAACTCACCGTCAGGTAGGGAGAGAAGAGTCGGTTTTGGCTCTATTTCTCTGGTTGGATTCAGGACATTCGGAACTTAATTCACGGAGCTTTGCATTGCCGGTTCGTGAGGTAACAAACCTTCTATAAAGCTCCAGTGTGTAATTAACAGGAGGCGGAACTTTCTCAATACTGAGAGACGCTTTGGGGAAAACCGGTAATACTCAAGTAATTGAAAGGATATCGGAAGCGTGTTGATCCCCCGTGAGGAGGAGCGCTGGTACTTTGGTTTCGTTTGTTCTCATGATCACAGCGCATTACTCCAAGGAGGAGGAGCGCTGCACTTACATTATCGGAATAGGGCTTTTTACTTTCATGAGCGCAGTTACGAGACATTTATAGACTAATTACATTTGCTGCTGAAACCACATCAGGGTGTTTTCTGTTGTTAATCAAGTTTTCCAGAGCCGAATAGAGGCATACATGGTTGTCTCAATCTGGATGTGAACGTTTGGGATTTGAGTTTTCATTGGCACAAGGTTTTGCATGTGAAGGTATTTAGGAATTAGCGAGACCTAAATGAGAGTAGCAGAATATATGTGTGGAGTGTATTAATGTGTCCGCTTATGTCTTACAGAGCCTTTGTCCCTGCAGCCCCCTTCCGTCCTTTATCCCCTGCCTGATCTGACTAGAACTCTGTGTCTTAAAGTCAGAGTTCGGAACGATCTGGAAGCGGAACCCTTATAGCATCATCCTGACCCTGAGCAGATAGAGAAACCTGACACTGTGGCCCTCCTAGGTCAGTGTCAAGGGTGTTCCCGTGCACATACTCATAGCGTAGTCCTTTGTACTGTTTCTGTCTCTACAGGAGCTGCCGGCACCTCACTTTGGAACAAGAATAGGAATTACCCAAGGTAGGGTGTCCCTGCAGCGTCCTTTTGACCATCTACATCTGCTCATAATGATTACCACATTATGGTCAACTACATCTGCCCACCTTCTAGGTGGATCAAACATAGTGAGACGCCGTAGGCCTTGATTGGAGCAAAGACAGACTGTTCAATATGACAAGGACAAAATAAGGAGAATCAAATGGGAGAGCAAGGGTTTTTAGGGGCGCGTCCTGTCCCCAAAGGTAATATGTAGAAACAATGTGGACAAGCCCACTATGTGTGTGAATATACTCTGATATTCTTGGTCACTTGTAATGGTGGCCTTGTGTCTGGACCCAATGGGTGTTGTTAAAAGACCCCTCACACACCAACCTGGTTGGTGTCATGCTTCATCATCGGGGTCCCAACCAGGCAGCCGAGTGCCGCCTGGTTGTGCTTCAACGCCTGACTACAGCGGAGCGGGTGTCATGCAACAGTGTGATGTGGGTGAAGGAGAGCTAAAAAATACCTCTGTGAATCCTTACCTAATGTTTTATTCTTGGCGGCCCAGGGTATTGTTTAAAATTATGTGTGGTGCAACTACAAATAGAGAATTTAATCTATGAGTTGGCGTAGGTGTTGCGGTCTACATGTTTCAGTCCCTTCTGGAAAAATATGCGGGACTTTCTTCAGGACCAAGAGAAAAGGTGAAGTGAGTGGCAAAATGTGGTGCCAAGGGTGATATTATCCTACACACTCGCTAAGGTGTGTGGAGAAAGGTGAAAGATAAATGGTCAGTGTCCATGTACTCACAGACACTTGCCAGTAGCGAAAAAATTCTGTGGGAAAAGAAAGGGACAATACACAACACATATGATGTAGGCAACATACGTTGATGTTCATTAGCAACATAAAATGCAATCTTAGGAATTAAGACAAGAGTCCTATTAGGATGGCGGAAGGACCTGCGTCCGTCCGCCAACCCCGAGGTGGAGGGACCGTCCGCAGGGGCAGCGGCAGTCCCTCCGGTGCAATTAGGATGTGACCACCACCCTGGCGGTCACATCCCGTATCTTTAACCTTGCGGCGGGTGCTGCTTGAAGCAGCACCCGCCGCAAGGTTAAAAATGCATGCTTTGCATTTACATGCACAAAGCGGCAGGCACCGCGCGGTGCCTGCGGCTTAGTGCATGCAAATGCAGGGGAGTACCATAGGTACCCCCCATGTGCACCCCCCACTCCCCCTTCACTCTGGGGGCCCGCAACGGGCCCCCAAAGAAAAGACTGTATGCCCAATGCCGCCACGGAAAGGCATGTCCTGAAGCACATCCTAATATGGGTGGCGGTGTCTGACACCGTCACCATATTAGAGCTTTTCAGCCACGGTCGGAAGGCGACCTCGGCGGAAAAGTGGCGGACGGTCTTCCCATCCGCCGATGACCCCCCAGCCATCCTAATGTGGTGGGGGGTCTTTTCATGTACCGCAGCGGTGATTCCGCATCCTCCGGGCTGGCGGTGGCTTCCGCCGGCCCAGAGGATGCGGATTCACAGCAATCCTAATTGACCCCTAAGTTGGTGTCATGCATGATAGTTCCTGTAGGCCATTCCAAGTGACATATGTTCAAAAATGAGAGCGGCATGCACGCGATACTGTGTGGCATGCCATAGCAAGTTCTGGGTGTGGCGCCTGCTTATCTAGGAGCTGCAGTGGGAGCTCGTGGATAGGTCGATGGTATAGCACAAGGGTGTGCTGTTGGTGCGGTGGGGGGCCCAGCGCTTCCAATGCGCACCGAGTGCTAAGTTGTGATCTAAAACAAAGGCTGCCCCCGGGGTGTCTTGGGGGTGCCCTCGTGAAATTAATCATGGATACGGCTTAGCTACCAAACAAACATTACGACTATTGTGGGACAGACAGACATTTAAAAATGATGTGGTCTAAAAGAGTGCACCAATATTTACATCGCTACAACATTCTGATCCAGTATTTACAGGGCGCAGGGGAGAGGCACATCCGTTTCCAATCTGCAAGAGTTAAAAGGAAAACTGTGCTGTAAGCTGTCATCGGGAGGGCCGTCAGGCCGATGCACAGCAATACGGGGGAAGCAAAGACCTTACTTGGTGGGTTTGTGTCCTCTGCGGGGCTACCTGTTGCGGGTCCCTCGGCGTCCCGGCTGGTGTGCCCATGAGCGTAACCTCAGAACGACGAGTCACTTCCTGGGTCTACGGGTAACACTGCACGCCCGCCCGATACCCGCAGTCGTGTATTTAACCAGGCGCCACCGGCACATACACATGGGGGTGTCTACACATTCAACCACATTTCTTCCACTCACAGCACCCTGCATTGTCTCCAGGGCCAGCGTCAGATTCACTTTAAGGCAGGCTTCTCCAAATTCGCTCCTGGAGGGCAGGACCCATGCCAGATTTTGATGATTAGTACATTTCTCTAAATGGGGATTTGCTAAAAAATTTGGCCAGGACCGACTTTGGAGAAGCTTGCCTAGTGCAAGAGGCCTTCTATCACAATGGGACTCTGACTTGATGACGCCTCACATACTCTATGGATCCCGATCAATTGTGATCTTCGGCTCCAAATTCCCACCAGTTCTATTCCTGACCTCCAAGTTCACGGCTTTTAAGAAAAAACAATATCCCTGTCTCTTGTTTGCTGTCTGTTTTATGATTGTTCTAGGGTAATGACTCACTTATGTGACCGAGGCGCTCTAAGAATAGATGAATAAATATTGAGGGGCAGATCTACAAGGAAGTGCCCCAGTGCTGCACCGCAAGCCCTTTGGCTGCACCACGCTGCAACACTTCCGAAGCACAGGAATGCGACATATTTACAATAATGGTGCAAGGATGCCTGCGTCATGGGGGAGATTGTTTTTGTGCAGGAAAGGGCACCTTCTTACACAAAAACAATCACAACATGCATTTTCCTATTTCAATGCATGCTGTAGAATGCAGCACGCTTTGAAAGAGGAAAAAACGAGGAGAAATGAAAACATTTCCCCTTGTTGCGCCTCGCTACGCCTCCTCAATGACGCGCATTTCCAGATTTACGATTCCTCATAAATCTGGAAATGTGTCTCATTCTATGGGTGTTGCGTGGGAATACCCACAGCAACACCCATGGAATGCCCCTTCCACGCAAATTGCTGCGTGTGAAGGGGCCATATTGACAAGGAGAGGAAAAGTCATGCAAGGTGGCTTTTCCTCTCCTTGTAAATATGGAGAAGTGAAATGCGCCTCCAGTGCATCACTAAAAGTGACGTACTGGTGGCGCAGGGGGCTTGTAAATCTGCCCCTGAGTGCCCCTTTTTTGTGCCTGTTTGATTATTTACATGCTTGAGAATATAGAACATGCGCAGTGGTAAAGGGGTTCCCTCGCACCCTCCCAATTAGCAAGGCCCCTCTTATGCACTTGCTGCAAAAGGGGGCACACACTAGGTATTACAGAAAGTGCATGCAGCCTCTTGTAGCATTGCAATCTGCGCACCCTGTAAATCACCTCTTAGCCCCCCCCCCCCCCACCTGCCTGTCCCTCCCGCCCTCGAGGCATGCACGGCACAAGCGGCGTGGACTTGGCAATATTGCCACAGAGCATTTCTTGCGTTCCAAAAGAATCATTACCGATTCCAATATGCAAATAGCGAATTAATGAATCTGCGTATATCAGCAAACATTTGTAGAGCGCTGAATAGATGCAACACTAAAAAACATCCGACCACATTTAAACAAAGGAGAACCTGTGCAGGCTCCTATAAACCGCAATTACCCTGTCAAGCTGTTGTTTTCCCTCACCTCCTCCTTATAAATAATGCTAATTAACTATAAGTACATGTTTATTAATAGCCATGGGTTTTCCATTTAGTTCTCATTGTTTTTCCAGAACGTTTCCAATGTGATAGATTCGAGACGATGGTAGCGCGTGTGCTAATTAACACTAATGGAGGGAGGCAAGCAGGGCCGCCACGCGAGCTGCAGGGAAGAGCAGCAGCTTGGAATGTCTGAGGAGCAAGAGAGACAGGGAGCAAGGCGCTGTGCTCTGGTGCCCGGGCTGGATGAGATCCACCATCAGTATAGCTCCACTGCTAATCCATCTAAAGTCCTCCTCATAGTCGAGCTGAGAGAAGATGATGCTGCAGAAATAGGACTCTAAAGGCCAGATGTAGGTAAATCTAATCTACCGATTCATAAATAAAGAATTTTACCGATTCGGTATTTATGAATCTGTAAATGAGATGTAGGTAAAAATTCGGTATTTTTTACCGAATCGGTAAGATTCGGTATTTACCGGTTCGGTAAATACCGAATCGGTATTTTCTATTGAATCCTATGGGCCTTGAAGCCCATAGGATTCAATAGCAAATACCGATTCGGTATTTACCGAATCGGTAAAAATACCGAATTGCTAAGGGGGACAGGGTGTCACTTTGACACCCTGTTGCACCCCTGTAACTGGCTTTTGCGCCATGTGGCACACAGACATGCCCTTAGGGCATGTCTGTGTGCCACATGGCACAGGTGTACATGCACAGATGTGCATGTACACAAGAATTCGTAATTTACCATGCATTGCATGGTAAATACCGAATTCTTAAGGCCCTGTAGCACTGTTAGAAGTGCTACCTACATCTCGAAATACATATTTGCTAATTTTACCGAATGGTAATTTTTTCCCGAATCGGTAAACTTTACAGAATCGGTAAATTTACAGATTCTGTAATTTTAACGATTCGGTAAAATTACCGATTCGGTAAAATTACCGAATATGTCCGTTTTTTGTGCCCCTACATCTCCGTAGCCCTTTACCGGTCGGAAACGGCCGAAAATCGGTATTTTTGGCCGATTCCGACCGGTAAAGGGCTACCTACATCTGGCCCTAAGTCTGTTCTTCTTAAGGACTAGAGGACCAGCCCAGTGCGGCTTCCTCTTCCTCAAGCATGAGGGGCTGGGCTGCCCTGACAGAGGTGGAGCTATCCTGGCCAGGTGAGACCATGAGAAATACATGTGATATCCCAACTGGTATTATTCAAAGCCAATTAGGCAAGATATGAATACAACATTATCATAAGGAGGTAAGGAGACTCTATTTGATTATTGTATGTGCTCATGGCATCATTTTTAATGTAGAAGTATTAAAAAAGGGGAAAATAAACAGGGCAATTAGCAGTTGTGACAGCACTGCAATATACAAATAAAACAAATATTAGCAACCCAAATTGCACTTGGTGCTGAAGGTGTGTGAGTGAAAAACACGGCAACGACGCAAGTGACAATATAATCAGCGAGGGCAGCGCGTAGTGACTGGTGCAAAATATATACAGTGAATAAATGACACAATGTGGTTCCAAATAGCTTGAGAAGTTCGTTTAGATATGATTTGCTTGTGTTGTTCATGAACCACTTTGTATGGAGCGCCTATGATCGTGCTGAACGGTCGATGGCGTTTCGATCCACTTAAATCGGGATCATCATCAGGACTGGGTTGGGCGCAGTGCAAAGCTGGTGGTAATCCAGCAATCAAGTGGGGGTCCGGTGCGAAGGATCCAAAGCTGATCCGTAGTAGGTCGGTAATTCAGACGGCAAGTCTGAGAGCCGATCCCGAAGTGATCGGACTCGTGAGAGTAAATCTCGAGGAGACAGAGCGCTTCGGTATTTTCAGTCCGGTCTTGCGTCGAAGATGAGACCAGACATTTGCCCAGCTGTCTAACACCAGTCTGGATGTTAGACTCTGAGAGCCAGTCCCAGGAGATTTCAGAAGCTACAAGTCTCCAGTCATTCCTGTAACAAGAGATACCTATGTTTAATGTAAATCACCCGAGCTACTAATATTATTTGTTGTTGTAATAGTGAGCACATCAGACAAATTACATCAGTGGCTACTCCATGCAAGATTACCAGCAGTGGTCACCTTGGCGCATCAGTTAGGGTTGCCAGCAGTAATATAAGAAAGGCTTTAGCGACAGCCATAACGGCCGTGCCCCTGGCACCAAGGTAATATTAGTAATACGTCTCTCCAATGCTACATGATTTATCACTCAATCATCAACCTTAAATATATTTTAGAAATTCAACAATTTTTATCCAAGCATCAGCTTATGAGTTCTAAAGAAATACACACATTTCTGTCTCAAAAATAGGTATTTCTATTTTAGCATACATACATCAATTCAAGCAAGCAAAAGTTGTATTTTGCTGTTCAGGAGAGCCTCTTACAGGTAGTTGGAGAGCTACCAGTAGCTCACAAGCAACTCCTTAGAGAAGCCGGGTCTATCCGACCTTGGCCAACAATGAAACCAAAGGACCACACCCTATAAGAGAAGGCGAAGGGTTGCAGGGGAATCCCAGGAGAATGACTGAGTGCTCTTTTTCAACTTGGGCCGCAAAGCAGCAAAATATCAGAGAATACCACAAAACGGTCTGTGAAAAGGAGGCACGAATGAAAAGGAGGCGTGACACTGGGTACGTTGAAGTATGCCTTAATTTCAGTCAGAAAGACAGGCAGGGATGTTTGAAGGTTTGGGCAAAGTGCGGAATTTCCCAGGGTCCACAACTTCCAAGGGGTCTTCTGGGAAAGTGACATTTTCTCCATTTGATCTCCATCTATTCTATCTCTCAGTCTAAGCTGCTCACCCTCTTTGCCTACCACTACGACTGAGTCTGTCTTTCTACTCTGCATCATCTTAAGGTTTTTGGGGTTTTTGGCAAGAGGAATTCAACTTTTTTTTGTGTGTGATCTTTTTAAAGTTTAACATATAATTTAATGTTCGTTCGTTTCATGCAGACTCACATTATCAGGAAATGGGTTATGGTATTCAAAGTTGATATGTACAGGGGCCCCCAAAATCCAAAATATGTCTTGCCCAAAGCCCCCCAAATCCTTATAATGACTCTTGACCACATGTCTCCACGCACACCATTGAATCCTGAGTCTGGGATTCCATGGAACACACTGACAACAGTCTACAACCCACAGAGGATTTGCAGTAGTCTACTTGCGAGGAGAAGGTGCTAGGTAAAAGTTTAGACAGGTAGGCTTTGATTTTTTGCAGAAGCCTTTTACTGACTGGGTTTTCACTCAATGAGAGACTGAGGTTTAACCCCCATATTCCCTTGTCCCCACCCTTCCAATGGCTGCCAAAGCCTTCAATGTCCCAAGTAAAAGGATAACATTGGCCGTAGAACCCAGTGTTTCATTATTATAGCTTATTTGTGTTTATGAGCCTCATTAAAAGTGCCACAGCGTCCAGTGCAGCAATTATCACACATGACACAATACAATAAGGAATTACTCAGATTTTATCATGCATGGTAACTATCGCTTATTTTAAGTTTTGCCTGCAAAATGAGACATGACGTGCAGAGTTTAGTGCTTAGGGCATTCTACATGTTCTGGTGTTTTAATTGCATATTTTCCAGGTAAATTTTGGCAGGTTAAACTTGCCAAAATGTATCAGGGGATGCACATTTCACCACAATACCTAATTCTAATATGCGTGGTAACAAGAGATATCTAAATTCTATAGGCTACTCACAATAAGTCTGTAACTGCTATAAAAATTATCGTGGGCATGTTTCAGCTCCTTAAGGTGCTATGGCAGTGTTTTCTTTGCATGTATCATCTTTTTAACGGTTATGAATTTCTCTCTAATAAATGAAGACATTTTTTAAGACTAGACTGTAGACTGCCGAGACATGGGTTCTTGTATGATCACTGTGTGTACATCCTCATTTAACACTAACTAACTTCCCAGCCATACTACCCTTGAAGTATCAAGTTCACAAAGGAAGATGTAGGTAATACAATGTAGATTTTCCTAGTAAATTATGAAGGAAAGTCTTAATTTTATTAAAGACACGAAGGCGAGTATTATGCTTTTCTAATCTCACTTTAATTCAATAGCAGCAGTCAAGATAAAGAACAAACTACAAATCTCATGAAGCTAAGCAGTAGATAGCCAATGGGAAGAAAACATTTTGCATATACAGTAACCAATAGTATGACAGTTCCACGTATAATATCTAACATGATCACCAACAGTCCTCTTTTCTTGTTCGAGAGGTCAAAGATATATATTAAACAAAGATAAAATCGAAAGCACAATAGAAAAGGCTAGCATAAAAGCGAACACATAGGGGCAAAGGTTCAAAAAAGTCCCTAAAGGAGAAAAGAAGATGAATAATCCAAAGGTCCAGAAGTGACGAGTTGAAGAAGAAGAACACTTGGTAGATACCTGGAGAGCTGACGGCTCCTTAGGTAGAAGAAGGGGGGTTAGTTGGAGCTATTAGGGTGCGAAATAGAAAACAAGTTAAGAACATGGAATAATACGCGCCTCCATGTCTTTAGTAAAATTAAGACTTACCTTCATAATTCACTAGGAAAATCTATATCTTATGGCAAGGCTGGATGCTCCTATTATGCTTCATAAAACCATATTAATCACTATAGAAGATATAGTATGAACTGGTTTGCAATAGAAAGTGCGGAAAGCAGAATCATTAGATCAATCAGCTGATCTCAGAATAATCTCCAAAAGGGAGACATTACAAAATGCTCCAGAAGCCATGGCTCTTCTGACCGAGTGGGTACAAAAGAGTAAGTATCAATACACCCAAGTAACCCAGCAAGCAAGCGTAGGGGAGGAAACAGGTTTCTGAGGTTTACTGAAGGATATGTGAAGTTGAGAGTTGGAGGAGGTTCTGAGATCAACTGTGTGATGTTCATATACTGTCAAACATTGTTCACGACAGAGTTTGGGATGATCAGGAAAATATGGATAAAATAGAGAAGGTAAGTTAGTTTTTGTGTGTTTGCGGATCATAAAAAAAACACCTGTAGGATTAAATTGTCGAGAGGTGATGTCCAACACTCTAACATCTGACAATCATTTAATAGAAATAAGGCACAAGAACATCGTACGTTTGGCTGATAACATTTTGAGAGTCAGAGTACCATTATCCAGCCAAGACAGAAATTAATTGAAAACAACATTCACATCCTATAATGTACTGTATTTTGGAATAAGAGGATTACAAAAGTTTACTCCATTTAAAAGGCGACAAACGAGCAAATGTTTTCCTACTGGCTTCCCATTGATGTAAGTATGGTTGATAGAAATGGCAGATCTGTAAAGATTTATGGTAGAGTAAGTTTTCCCATTGCTGGCCCCAGCTGCGAGAAAATGTACAATATATCCTATATCTGCTGAAAGGGGATGGACTTATTTTCCCATACACCAGCTTGCCATTAAGATCAGGCTGATCTATAAGGTTTGGTGGTTCATGAAACCCAGGATTCATCAATGTATTCTGAAGCCTCTGGCGAAATGAAAGGTGTGAATTCGGAAAACCGGCTATTTTCCATGCTGACAGTAAAAAGGAATGCTCGAGAGCCAGCAGGGGTGGCTGCTCTGCAATGGTGTAGTAGCGTCGCCCCACTGGCTCGGAGCCAACAGCAGTGCATCTTTCTAGCTTGCTCAGGCCAATCCATGTGCTGCTCTGCAGCGTTGGGATTGGACAGGGAGTCTGTGATGAGTGTGCGGTGTCTGCTAGGACAAGGAAGTCCCAGCACCAAGGTGCGAAGTGGGAAGCTGCCGGCAGCAGGTAAGTTTATCTTTTTTTTAATGTGTTTATTCTTGTATCCCCCTCCACACTCCGTCCCACGCTCAGTCCCATGCACCTCCCCCCGCCACTCCACTTTGTGAATGTGGCGGCTGATTGTGCAGATTGTCTGAAGGTTTGAGGAGGAGGTTGGGAAAGGATAGGAGAAGAACGGGAAAGTCTATGGTCAGTTCCAGGAGAGAAGGGAAACAGATTTGAGACTGCCAAAAGGGGGCCACTAGAACAAGGATTACTCTGTATATCCTTATGAAAGGAGGAAAGGCGTAGGTCACCACATGGGACCAGTCCTGTAAAACAGCATCTGAGGCCAATGCTAAGAGATTTGGGCACCAACTGAAGAATAGAGGGAGCTGGTGGTTAAGTCTGGAGGCGAAAAGGTTGATGTGGATTGACCCCATTTACGAAGTAAAGACTTGGACACTGAGGGATGAAGTTTCCAATTGCTTGAGTCTCACCGGTAACGAAAATGCCAGTCTGTCACTGAATTTGATCTACTGGTAAGCATTCTGTGCATACAGAAATTTTGTTTGGAAACAGAGCTCCCAGAAACGTTCTTTTACTTCAGCCAAAGGTTTGGATTTCTTGCCACCCAAAGGATTGATATACCTGACTACAGATATGTTGTCCATGCAAAGAATTATGGAACAGCAAATCCTGTTTTTGCAAAGCATTTGATTGCAAAGGAGCCTGCAAGCATCTCTAAACAATTGATATGCAATCCGGACTCCTCTCAAGACCATGTACCCCCAGTCGAGATTTGTCCACAATGGGCGCTCCTACCCGTCTGGCTTGCAGCTGATTCTAATATAAATCTGGGGCCGAGGCAAAGATTGTCCTGCCGTTCCAGTCATCAAAATGGCCTATCCACCATTGAAGTTATAGCTGGGATTCCATATCTATGTTTACAGAGTCTGAATACGTTAGGCCTCTGTGTAAGTGCTGAATCTTTAATCTTTGATGGGCCTGATAATGTAGAGGGCCTGGAAAGATAGCTTGAATGGAAGATGAAAGAAGTCCCACAATACTTGCCAGAGTTCTGAGAGAGATGGCATATTTGAGAATAGTTTGAATTATTTCTGATTTGATGGTCTTTATTGTGGCAGAAGGAAGATGAAAAGTGGTGAAAGACCAATTTATTAGAAAACCCACAATTTCTATTTGTTTTAATGGAATAAGCATGGACGTTTTTGTGTTGATGAGGAAACCTAAATCTGAAAGTAGGGAACACCTAATTTGAATCTGTGATTGCAGGGTATGAATGCATTGACCCATTAGGAGAATGTCGTCTAGCTGTATCATAAATCTGCAGCCTTGAGCTCTGAGGAATGCTACAACCAGTTTCATCAGTTTGGTAAAACACCACAGAGCTGAAAAGAGACCGAAGGGAGAGAGAAAAAATTATAGGTTTGTCCCTGCCATTGAAATTGAAGAAATTTCCTGATATATGGGAGAATGGGCGCAGAAAGATAAGCATCCTGAAGGTCCAGCTAGCCCATCCAGCCGGACTGTGGTAAAGAATCCCTAAGTTGGACAATGGTTTCCATCTTTGAATTGAATTGTTTGAGATTGATCACTGGTCTCTTTTTTTTGTTTTTCTTTTGATCCAAAAATAATGGAACTGAAAAATCCTGACAGGTCAGGAGAAGTGACCTAACTTCCCCAGTTGAGAAGAAGAGATTCTATTGCAAGAGAAATGAGGTTGGACATTTCTGTGGAAAATGTCAAAGGAGGAGGAAACACTGTTTGAATTAAAGTAGACTTCTATTGTGAACCTGTCACTGTGTTTAGAACCCAAGGGTCCAAAGTTATGGACTTCCATTTTGAAAGAAATAAACGAAGAAGGCCAGAAGAGAGACTTAGTTTTTGTGAGTTGTACCTGGAGCATTTATGGTCTTGGCCACAGAAGCCTTGGCCCATTTGTGGGTAGAATAGTGGCTTGTACTCCTGAGAAGTGGCATTGTAGGAGCCTCTGAATACTTGATGTTGGTACATCCAACCGGTAAAGTAGCTTCTGCCTCTACCTGCCCTGGCAAAAATGCGTTGATAGAAAACCTTCTTGAGAGACTGCTAGGCTTGTCAAGGGATGCATACATATATACAAATTCCCTAAGTCCATTCATGAAAGAATCTCCAAATAAAAGGCCTTCTGCTTTGATTTCTGGGTCCATGGATGCTAGATTAACAAGTTTTGGATCCAGGGTCAGCAATAATCCTTTTCTGCTTTCATGCGTTATGGCTAAGTTGGGGTTACCCAGCAGGTAAAAGGTTCTTTTAACCCAAAGAGAGAGAGAACTTTGGGATCGATAAGCAAATTATCCAACCTGGCTGACTGTGCCACATTGAGGATTGGAACTAGAGGATCCACCATGTCTAGTAACTTGTCTTGAATGGTGGACCAAGCTTTGTCCATACTCTTGCAAGGGTATTTGCCAAACATGGAAAAAAACGTGAGCATAGACAGATCTATGGCAGGAGTAAGGGAAATGTTGGAAGGTTGAGAAGGTCTAGGGCACTCCAAATTGATCTTGGCTCTTGTTTCTTATTCAAAGGTAATTGGAGCTGAGAAACAATGTATTCGCTCACATGATCCGCCAGGAACTATTCTGTGGAGTTGGGGTGATAAATTAAACTTGGGTCAAACATTGGAGAATCCTCAGTGTCCAAAATTATTACCACAGCAAAGGGATCATGAGAGGTAGATGAAAGTCTTTTTTTAGGAGGAAGACCAGGGAGGGACTCAGCATCCAGAATATAATCCTTGTTATTGTCAGAATCCATCTCACCCATGTTGTCGTCCATATCACGAATGTGGGAAATAAAAATAGGAGTCAATACCAACTTGATATATTTGTTTTTATCTTTACATTTGGAAGCAGTAAAAAAAACCTTAGTATTAAGATTACTATTATTACTCTCCTCCATGGTAGGAGGCCTGGGAGGAACTGTGTCCTCTGACGAGCATGAGGGGACCTACCTGTCCACCAGAACAATAATATTTTTTTGTGGGTTTTTTAGAAGTTGGTAGTGGATAACCCATTGTTTTGCACTTTCTGCTTAACCCCGCAGAATGAGCCAAAATAGTTTTGGACAGAACTCTAACTCAGGACTAACATGACTCTAACTCAGGTCCATTGTCATGCAAAATCATGGATCCTAACACACAAGGATTACGTGAATTCAAGCTGCAGCCATTGCCCCAGAATGCATTTAATATTGAATACCCACCTAACCTATCTACAAAATTCATCGAAACACCTCAAACACAGAATTCTTAAATATTGCCCAGAAACCCTTATTTCGGCCCCTACCTTCCCCTCGAATAAAAGATCTACAATTTGTGATCTCATCTTCTACTGAAAAAGAAGAGCTAAATAAAGTAATTCTCATAGTTCACTATGCCTGATCACTTCCATTTACCCAAAAAATTTGCCCATGGAACTAGGTTGTTGGTGGCCCCTTCATCCACTTTCAAAACTGATGCTACAATCACCATTTATAACAATTGGGATAATCTTCGTACAAGCTCCAGAGACCACCATCTAGGGTCTTTTGAGGAACTATTCCACTATATCAATTACTCCATCTCTAATCAGGATCCTGACACTTCAAAGAATTGGCTTAGCGCCCCATCCTCACCACTGGTCCACCAAACGATCCGTCTTGTAGCCCATCCCCCCAATCACTCTTCCTCGCTCCCCCCTAAATCCTCCATGGTGAGCTGCTCACTTTTTCCCATCTCTCCTTCTTATTTTTCCAGTAAGATCGATTTGATCTATCAATCCTTTGAACTGACACCCCACGTCCCAGAGGAGGAATATCTGCCCGGAATTAGATCACAAGAACTGGCCCGGCCCTACGGGTTGGATGCCTTCACCAAGGTAACCAGAGAGCAGGTGGAGCCGCTATTAAGCAATGTCAAATCAGGGTCGCCATTAGATCCGGCCCCTCCAGCCGTTTGGCAGCGCTCAGCCCGGCCTTGGCAGAGGCTCTGGCCAAGATATATAACATCTCACTTGAGGGGGCGGTCTTCCCCAATGAATGGAAGAGCGCACGGGTAAAGCCACTCTTGAAAAAAGTGGCAGCAGACCCGAATGACCTACAGAATTATAGGCCAATCTCTCTTCTCCCTTGCTGCTCGAAGGTACTTGAGACGTTGGTAAACCAACAACTCTCCAACTACCTGGAACAGCATAACCTCCTGGACCCCTCCCAATCGGGATTTCGTGCATCACACAGCACGGAAGCTGCACTGTTGGAGGTGACAGACACTCTAAGGATGACCCTGAACAGTGGGACCCCAGTAATCCTAGTCCTCCTCGATCTGTCAGCGGCGTTTGACACCATCTCACACACGATGCTGCTAGGCAGATTGAGGGGGATAGGAGTGCAGGGCAGGGCACTTAATTGGATCCAGAGTTTCCTTTCAGGGCGTACCCAGAATATCCAGCTAGAGATGTTTATATCACAAACTGTCAAGGTAGACAAGGGGGTCCCACAGGGTTCGGTGCTCAGTCCGACCCTGTTTAATGTATACTTAACACCGCTGGCCGACATCATCAGGGGCTATGGTTTTCATACCATATCATATGCGGACGACACGCAGCTAATCGTCCCGATTGGGGAGGATGTAATTTCCACCCAATCAAGGTCCAGAAACTGGATGTCTAGCATTGCCACCTGGATGAGAAAAAAAATTCTACAGCTAAACTCATCTAAAACCAAAATACTGCTGTTCGGGAAGGCGGAGGACATTTGGTCCTCAGAATGGTGGCCCACTGAACTTGGGAACGCCCCCGCACCCAGGAGCTGTACGAAGAACTTGGGCATCAAGATAGACAATAGACTGTCCATGGAGCAACAGGTCAAGTTGGTTTCAGGGGCCTGCTTCGGCACCATGAGAATGCTTAGAAAGGTCTTTCCATGGATTCCTTTGTCTGCAAGGAACACCCTTATTCAGTCACTCCTGGCGAGCAGGTTGGATTACGGAAATTCGCTGCTGATAGGAGCAAGGGAGGACCTGCTATCTCGACTCCAGGTAGTGCAGAACACCGCGGCCTGGCTTTCTCTTAACCAACCGGCAAGAACTCCATCAGTCCCTCTGCTGCGCCAATTACACTGGCTCCCGGTGAGGAAGAGAGCTATCTTTAAGATGCTCTGCATAACCTTCAGATCTCTACTGGGAAAGGGACCAGCCTACCTCAGGAACAAGATGAGATGGTATCGGCCGGCCAGACAATTGAGATCCAGCAACTCCAACTTTCTGTGTACCCAGAAAATACGGAAGGCACGTATGGGAGGCAGAGCTTTCTCCTACCTGGCAGCTAACTACTGGAATACGCTCCCACAAAACCTCAGGGCCTGCAGGGACCTAACCAATTTTAGAAAACTGCTGAAGACATGGCTCTTTTAAATTCACCCCCTCCTGACCTTTCTCCTGCAAAGCGCCGAGAGATCCTTCCGGGGATGATTTGTTTGCGCTCTACAAATCCACAAATAAATAAATAAATTTGCTGATGGGATCGGAGTCACTCAGTGAGTAGTGACACCCTGAATGCAGACATACATAGCAATGGTTCCTTCCCAGCTACACCATACTTACACTTACCCTGCCTTTGCCCCGGCTTACCTGATACTAATGTCTCCACTTCAAGTCCCTTGGCTATGGAGGAGTCTTCCCTGAAGTCTGATTCCCCAATCACTAACAACACCAACACCCTTTTGACCCCAGAGTTTAAAGGGGGCCAGTTCATGAGCTCTCCCTTACCTTCTAGCAATCTGAGTAATCTTTCCTTCTCTACCTACCTTTATCGGGAACTCTCTGGCCAGTAATACCTGATCTCTCCATCAGAACTACGTTACCACCTACTGGAGCACTGACACACTCCTTGGAGTCTCATCACCACCCTTTACCTTCATCCACCCTAGATAATATCTCCCATTATCTTCAACAACTCAAGGCTGATGTACAGAAGCTTATAATCATCACCTCAAAACTGGCTAACAACAGATGGACTCACAGGTTGTCAATGAAGTACAGATCTAGTCTTACACCAGATACTATCTTCTACACTAAGCTGTCATCTCCCCCTTCAGTCAAGGGGTTATCTCCGACCTATGCATCCCCCAGCTGGAGAACCATGCCCTAACTGAACACTCCTTCCACATCCTCTAGATCCAAGAACTCCTTCACAGTGAAGGATATCAACTATCCACTGTGTTTTTATAATATCTCTCTCATGGACAAGTCAGATCCCAGGAACACTTTCAAGCCATTCCCCCGAACCTGTTTGGAAGACCCAGGCACAACAGTAATGCTTTAAACAACTCAACCTACTCAAAACACAACACAGCCTGACTTCCCAACATCTCAAGCTATACTCCTTCAAAATGGAATCCCCCTTATTGTGACACCTAAACAGGCTCAAGTCATTGTTGACTACATGAAAACAGCTCTCAACTGTACTCGACACATCATTCACTCCGCAAGGTCTCTTGGAATAATACTTGATAAGACCTTGAGTTTGCAGGAGCACATCAGCTCAGCCACAAAAGGAGCTAACTTCCACATAAGTATCCTAAGAAAGATAAAACCCTTCCTCCCTCCGGACAACTTCAAGTCTCCTGTTCAAGCGCTAGTAATTTCCAGGTTAGAGTATGGTACCGCAACACTCTGTCGCTACCCAGCTACAAGTTGGCACCTCTCAGGGCATCCCTGAATTCAGCTGCAAGGCTTATCACTGTATCCAGAAGAAATAACCACATCTAGACGGACATGAAATCCCTAAACTAGCTGCCTTTTGAGGAAAGAATTCATCTTAAAATTGCTTGCATGGCACATAGAGCCCTTCACCATAACAACCCTTTGTACCTAGCTTAAAAACTGGAACTCTCTTGTGGTAGTAGATCTGCGAGGAGTTCCAGCACCCTGCTGCTAAAACCTCAAAAATTGCAAAGAAAGAAAACCTCTAATTGAGCGTTCTTGGGTATTACCCCGAGAATCTGGAACTCCTTGCCTCTGGAAATCAGACTGAATCCCTCAACAGCGGCTTTCAAAAAAGGAGTGAAAGCACTACTGATAAATACCCTCTGATTTGAACGTACCTACTCCCATTTAGTACCATTTGTTGTTGGTTCTTAAGCAAGCGGGTTTCGCTCCTCCTGTACGGAGTGCCTCGCCCTGAGTGGCGCTGCAACAATGTGTTTTGCACTTGATCCTATGACCATGACTATGACCTATGACTGTTCTCAACATCAATATTAGTTTTTTTTTGTTCATATATGCTCCTCTATATCCTTTTTGGGATGTCACAATACTTTGTTTCTCTTTTTACGCCAGCAATTTGCTTATCACTGTTGTTGTTACTCACCCACTCGCTTAAATCTATTTGTCCTTGAACATCTATAAAGCGCTCTTATGCCCGCCTGAGCATGTCTGTAGAGTCTGCAACAGCCTGTTCCTGAGAAGACTGTATAAAGTCACTAACATTTTCTTTAATAAAACCTTGTTCCTCCTCCTCCTCCTTTTGTTGCAGAAGAGTAGAGCTATTCACTTCCATCACCAAATAGGGTATACAGTAATAAACCGATTAAATCGGAGAAATCAAGCTCATCTTAATGGGTGGGGAAAAGGGAGTGTGCATAGAAAAAGGAAAAACTCTTCACCATATAATAATAGGGGTGTGCTTGTTTTCTACCTATTTTGTATTATGCAAGTTGTGAATACTACCCTGTTATTTACTATTAGTATACAACAAAAGGAGCACCAGGAACTGAACAGGACTATTGTTGACTACTGAGGTAAGTAAAATAAAATGCTTCAAAATAATGTTGGATTTGTGAATGTGGCTGAGGGTGTGTTTGTATGTGAGAGAGTGGGTGTGTCTGTGTAAGAATGTATCTGTATGTTTGAGTGCTGAGTGTCACTAAGTGAGTATGAGTCAGTCAGTGTGGGTAGGAATAAGTGAGCAAGAGAAAGAGTGACTACAAGTGAGTGAGAGCGAGTAACTAAGTGAGAATGAATACGGATGTGTGTGGAGGTATATTAGAGACTGTGAGGAGGTGTGACTGAGAAGGAGTTAGAGTGAAAAACAGTGAGTGAGTATAACTGAATAAGAATGAAGAATCAGTGGGAAAAAATATGTGAGAATGAGTGAGCGTAATTGAGAGTAAGTGAGTGTGAGTGAGAAAGCATGAGTGAGAGAGAGTGAGTACATATGAATGTGTGAGGATAAGTGAATCAGACATGAGTGATAACAAGAGAAACTGTATGAGTGAGAGTAGGAGTGTGAGTGCATGTGAGTGTGAGTGAATGACAAAGTATGAAAATGTAAGTTAGAGTGAGTGAGTGTGAAAGAGTAAAAATGGGTGCAATCAGGTGAATATGAGTGAGTGAGAAAACATGAATCAGTTAAAGTAAATCTGAATGTCAATGAGAGCAAATTAATGAATGACAATGAGTCAGAGTGAGTGAAAATAAGTGAGAGTGAGTGATAGTAAGAGTGAGTGCATGTAAGTGAGTGAGAAAGTAATAGGTCAAAGTAGGAGTGAGAGTGAGTGAGTGAAAATGAGTGTGTGAGAGTGCAAGTAAGTGCAAGGGGATGAGTGAGAATGAATGAGTACAAGTGAATGAGAATGAATTATTCTGAGTAAGTATGAATTAATGAGAATGGGTGTGAGTTAGTATAAGTAAGCACGCATGAGAATGTGATGATGTACTTTTGAGTATGCCCTTAGTCCTGGGATAATAAAGTTAATTCTTGGGTTATAGGACACCTTTAACAAAATGCTGATGCTTGCATACTTCATGCATTTCTTAACTAAACTGGTAGCAGTGACAAAATACTGGCACCGTCATGCTATAGGTAATGCTTGCCATAATCGGACACCCATGACAAAATGCTGGTGCTGGCACACAGTGGCCGATTTGTGGCATAACGGAGAACAACCACGGCATAGGGTAGAAGTGGATTCATGACCAAATCCACTTCATACCAGCGGTAATTTTTGCATAACAGTCACCTATGGTATATGGAAAGCAGTAATGGCAAAATCCTGGTAGTGGGCTAAAGTAATTTTGGCCTAAAGGGCCACCCAGGTCATTGGGAGGCACCCATGACAAAATGCTGGTTCTGACACACTAATGGTCATTTTAATGCTCCCTTCATGGGAAGGATTTGAGTTCATTGGCCATGCACGGACTTGTGTATTTAATGAGTGCCCAATTAGAGGCTATGGCTTTTTTTGCAAGTTCATGCGAGGATTGCGCTTTAAAATGCTTTATTTAATCCCATATTTTCTCGGACTCCCCTGCTGTGCTTCCTTACTACAATTTTGTACAAGTACTCTGTCCACCACTTTTGGAGTTCACTAGCTACCACTGCAAGAACAGAAGATGAATAGTCATTTAATGAGTACTGCTTAGTTTCTGTAGCTTCGAATTGGACATTGGGCACTAGGGTTTGTGAAAGAAATCAACAATGTAATTCCACTCCTCTGAATAAATATAAAATTAACTAAAAGACGAATATTTTTAACCAAGTTGTTGCGATGTTTCATTATTGTGAATATATGAAAAATTATGTTTTCAAATAAAACCTTCACAACTGTGCTTTGCACGAGTCATAGTGCTTGTAAATTATAATAAATCAAAATGTATTAACTGTAAGGAGTAATTTAAGCCAATAATACTGGGCCCTGTTTAAAGTTTGGTGGGCAGGATACTCCGTGCAAACTGGATGGATAACCACCATACCATAATTGCTTTAGGCTATAATGTTGGTTTTTAAAAAAAAAAATGTTTTGTCCTCATTCGCCTTTTAACCATTGTAGACAGACCGTCTGTTCATACCCCTACTCAACAATCTAGAATGGCGCAGGCTCTTTTGACAAATTCTCTCGATACCTTCAGCCTGTAGGGGTATATTTCCAGACTGATATGCTACTATCCCTCAGAGAAAGAGGTTAGGTTTCACCTCCACTTGATCTGTACGACCAGATGGACTCTTTCGATGTCCCGAGGGATGGCTCAACATAGTCCAGGGAGTATCCAATAGGCATAATCATCGGACCCGCCCTTAATTATCACAAATTCAAAATAGAAGTAAATAATATATTACCTACTGGCGGTCGCCAGTAGGTATATATAGTTAGGATTTTTTCTCTATGGGATTTTTGAAAATTCTATGTCGAATAACTTTGGCGTTTGTGGACGGAATTGGCTGAAATTTTCAGGAAAATGGCACATTTTGTTTCTGAGCAGCCCCTGAAAATTGGGGGGGGGTTCGTCCAGGGGGGTCGAGAAAAAAGGGGGGTCCCAAAACGTGTTTTTAACATTGAGTTTTCCATAGGGCGGTTGGCCTCACTTTTAGCCCGAACGGCTGAATGGATTTGCACGAAACTTGGCAAAATTGTAGGGACTGGTAGCCCGATGTGCCTTTTGTAGGTCTCAATATATGTGCTCCAGTGGATTTTGAGAAATTAACGTTTAAAAAAAGATATATATCTGTAACAGCGGACCTGCAGCGCTCCGGTTCGCGGACTTTTCGCGCAACGGAGCTTTGTGAAGCGAAGCTGATTGGTTCTCCGGCGTCTGTCAACATTCCAAACAGTCCGTAGCGGCCGCCATCTTGTCTCTCGGTAGGATCGAGAGACAAGAGGAGGCGAAAGCGAAGGGGCAAATGACCATAAGGGGGCATAGTAGATCCTCCCTGACCTCTTAGGTTTGATGTACCATTTTGCCAAGTTTGGTGTAATTCCGTTCAGCCATTCAGGCTGTAGATGTATCTAAATGTCAATAATCAAACGGCTGAATGGATTTGCACGAAACTTGGCAAAATATTAGGGACTGGTAGCCCGATGTGCCTTTGCTAGGTCTCAATATATGTGCTCCAGTGGATTTTGAGAAATTAACGTTCAAAAAAAGATATATATCTGTAACAGCGCTCCGCTTCGCGTACTTTTCGCGTTACGGAGCTTTGCGAAGCTGATTGGTTCTCCGGCGTCTGTCAACATTCCAAACAGTCCGTAGCGGCCGCCATCTTGTCTCTCGGTAGGATCGAGAGACAAGAGGAGGCCAAAGCGAAGGGGCAAATGACCATAAGGGGGCATAGTAGATCCTTCCTGACCTCTTAGGTTTGATGTACCATTTTGCCAAGTTTGGTGTAATTCCGTTCAGCCATTCAGGCTGTAGACGTATGTAAATGTCCTATGGAAAATTGCATGGGGAAAACACATTTGAAAGTGTTGAAATTTAGAACCAATTAAAATGTTACTTTGGTTTTGTATTTGTGTGTGATGAAAGTTAATTGGTTATGTATATATGTCAAATGAGAGGAAACCACAGCCATTTTGTGATACTACTGTCTGAGGTACATTTGTGAGGAATTTTTGGTGGTGAATTTCTGGTGTTTGATTTACACAGTACTAACACTTCTCCTACTTTTAAAAAGGTGAGTTGTTAATTTGTAAGGGGAACTATGTTGTACACTTGAAGATAATTTGAAAAATGTTTTCTGTTATTTATTTGCAGTCCTTCTGTTATACTAAATACTTGATAAAGTTAGTTTTATATTATGTATTACTAAAAACGATAAATGAAAGTGATTATTTTTTTCTGCAATTTACAGCAAGCAATTTCAAAATAAAATGGCTCACAATGAAGAGACCGTGGCAATTTCTTTTGAATTGTCCACTACATTGATTGAAATTGAGAGCACCAATAATGAAATATTGTCACAAGGAGGAGATGACGTGTATGATTTCATTAGATTGATTGAAATTGAGAGCACCAATAATGAAATATTGTCACAAGGAGGAGATGACTTGAATGATTCCACTACATTGATTGAAATTGAGAGCACCAATAATGAAATATTGTCACGAGGAGATGACTTGAATGATTCCACTACATTGATTGAAATTGAGAGCACCAATAATGAAATATTGTCACGAGGAGATGACTTGAATGATTCCACTACATTGATTGAAATTGACAGCACCAATAATGAAATATTGTCACAAGGAGGAGATGACTTGAATGATTCCACTACATTGATTGAAATTGACAGCACCAATAATGAAATATTGTCACAAGGAGGAGATGACTTGAATGATTTTTTTGATCAATCTGTTGATGGCGAATTTATCGAATGTTTGGAGACCATAGAGTTACAAGAATCATCATTGCAGACTTTTCATGAGGAAATTGCTGATGAGGACATGTTACTAGTTCTTTCAAATTTAGAAAATTCTGAAGAATAAATTTATATTTAGAAATCAAAAATTGTTTGAGACATTATTCATTTTTATTTTTAATTTATGAGGTTGTAGCGAAGTGATTGTAGTATAAAATGAGACTTATAGTATAGAGTGCAACATTTTTATGTTACATGGTAAGTTTACTCATATTTACTTCCCTTCTGCCACTATATTATCTCCAATGTGTATTTGACATCTCTTCTTCATCTCCGGCCTCCTTTCTCTCACTGTGTGTCTCCGATGCATCTTATCGCTGCTATTTTGTGTAATTACAGAAGAGAGTAAAATAAAATAGTTCGGAACGTGAAAAGGGGGCAAAGTAGAGTACCCCTCACCCCCTAGGCCTTTTCAGGCGGTCCCAAAAGGATCAGTTTCTGCTTTCCTGAGAGATTATGGTATGAGTTCCATATACCACAATAATTTGCATTACAACATGCAAGATATCTATCTCCTATTACCAACTTTTGGAGATATTCGCGCTAAGCGTGAATATCTCCAAAAAGTAACACCTGCCCTGAGCAGTTCTTAGCCATGTTATCCAATGGGAGGTGGATAAAATGGCTAAGAGCATTAGCTCGGTAATGCATGAATATCGCTGACTTTTTAGCGATATTCATGCATTGCGGCCGTTTATTATCGCATTTGCGATAAACCTTGATAATAGCAAGGTTTATCTTCGATAATTTCTGACGATGCTTAGCGGTAAAAAATTTGTTGGTAAGCATCGTTAGCGATAAATATCGCTTAACTTTGGTAATATGCACCAATATGCACCAACGTCTGTTAACGTTCGATTCGAAGGAAATGAGGAAGTGTTGAAAAACATTGTTTGCGCCATCTTGCCTTTTTTGAAATGCCACACTTTTGTCGTGCACGGCAGCCATTTTAGATGCCTTGACCAGACCCACTCTCTGCACGCTGTCGATTCGTAGCATGGCTCCCCACCCTCGCAAGCATCTTCCCCAGGCACTGGTCACCCCCGCTCTCTGTCTTATGCATGGGCAATAAACCTCCCCCCATCTGCGCTGCTCTTCCCTGAGAATCACACTCTGTGCCCGCCCGACACCTCCCTTTCGCCCTATTCACTACCGCACCCTCTGACACTCCTCTTCCTCTGTGTCCGATTGTCCAGACTATCAGCTAGCCCTGCAGATGTAGTTTATGGCTCCAGCTGTAAAGAATCACCCCTCTTCAAAGGAGTTATAGTAGATCAAGGCCCACACCCGATGAGATCCGTCACATCACACGTGTTCCTACTATCTGAAAACCATCCTGTATTGTGATTGGGGAGGGGACCGAGCCTGAAGCGGAAGATTCCAGGAATGACTCTTTGTACATCAAAGTTTTTACAATTATGTGTCACATTAAAAATATATAGCACTCCAACAAAGTAGTAGGAATATAAAACTTTAATAACATATAAATATATACAACAAAACAAAAACAGTAAAAACATTTAAACAACGAAGAGACCGTGGCAATTTCTCTTGAATTCCTGATGAGGACATGTTACTAGTTCTTTCAAATTATGAAAATTCAGAAGATGTTGCCTGGGGGTGGGTCGTCAGTAGCAGTCTGTTGTGCGAATAGTTCCAAGGCAGCAGAACGCGCTGAAATCTAGATGGCACGAAAGTGATGTCTAGTAAGTTGCCGCCCAGCAAATAACGGCGTGGGGCGCCGCGGGGGTGAGTGAGTCCAGTATGCACCACAGCTATTCTTACCGGCATTGCAGAATTACTGCTGGGGACAATGCCTGTGCTGTAGCAGGGTCACAGCAGAAACAAAAAGGATTCTGTTGAAGATGTTGTTGGTTTTCAATTTGAAAACAGTTCTGGTGTCAACTGCTATGCTAATGTAGTGGTTAATGTTTTGTTTTCTCTAGAAAATGTAAAAGAGGGGGAGGCAGTCCAAAGTTCCGTTAAAAGGGCAAAGGAAAGGATCGGTGGTTTGAACTATCAGTCAAAAAGGGGAGGGGGTGCAACAATTTTTCCTACCGGGTCACACTGTGCTTTCACCGGAACTGAGGTCTGCAGGATTCTAGTAATTCAAAGTGAGGCTGGCGCCAGCATGGGAGCGGCGACGTCCCGCGGATACAGTTTCGTCACTCCACGGGCGATCATGGCAGTCATTCCCCATCGGGGGTCGGAGACTCCCGCGGCTCCTCTAGAATCTTCAAGGTCGTGGAGGACTACGGTGGTGGAGTCAACCAGTGACCGGGCCATTTCTTTATGCTGGGCCTGCTCTTGCCAGGTCGACCGCCATTTTGAGAGTTCGGTAGCTACTGGCGATCGCGGGGTCAAATGAGCGGACGGGCTCCACCCTGCCGGGCGAGACGTTGCAGCATGGCCACAGTGGAAGAACCCTTTTCCGGGCGCCTGGAGCGCTGAGGGTGCAGCTGGGAAGCCTCCACCTGGGGAGGCGGGAGAGGCCTGTTCGCACCGTCTCTCCCTCCCAGTGCACCCCACGGCGTCTCGCTTGAGATTTGTTATGGCCGGACCAGGCGATGAGGACGAGGGGGGGGGGGGTCGGAGGCATGTGCAAGACATCCCCCCCCAGTGTTGTCGCAGCCATTATTCAAGAAAGAAGAAGTGTCCCGTCCGTCTTCGGGCCGGGCTTCCGGTGGATGTCGGCCGGACGCCCCTGGCTCTGGCCCCATGAACGGGTTCCTTGGTTTATCGGCTGCAGCCGGATCCCGTCGGCCTCGGCCCCCCGACCGTTGGTGGCCGGACCGGAAGAACATGTGGCGGGACTACCTGAAACTCTCAAGGGCCACCGCGGCCGGACTGGGAGAGAGAGGGGAGGGTCGAGGAGACATTCCCCCCCCTGCAACTCTTCAGCGTTGTAAAGGCAATCCCCTGGCCGGGTCCCGCTGGCCTCGGCCTCTCCTCCGGCTACACCCTACGTTAGGATCTCCTGGCCGAGGCGTGGCAGCAGGACCCGCCTTATATGGGCTGCTCCCCGGCTGGGCGCAACCCTGCCCCACCTTGGAAGTTTCCAGAGTGGGGGCGGATGTTCTACTGACTTGCATTTTCCCTAGTCTATCGATTTTTTTGGCGTGGCAGGCGGTGGGACAGCGAGGGGTGATTTGGTTTCTCTTACTGTTTTTCTGGTCTCTCACCACTGGCATATTTTAACGTTTTCTTGTTTCTAGGACATTAATAGGTTTTATCATTACGTTATGTTATCGTTTGTTTGTTTGTTGTTTAATAAAAGTTCATGTTCATCAGTGGCCTACTGATTTTCGTTTTCCTATTCTTTTCTTTCCAGGTTGTTTCATGCTAAAGTTTCTGTTAACAGGATACAGTGATCACTTCGTTATTATTGCATATGTCCTTTTCACTAGGGGTGCTCTCTGGTCGGGCCAGATGACGTATCTCTAGTAAATGGTCCGGGTGAAACAGGTGCATCAATCAGTGGGGAGTAGATAGGCATGACAGATTACAACGGGGGAGAAAGGTCCGCATTACGTACCCTTTCACTATTTGCAAAGATTTTCCTACGTATATTTGCAAACAGGGAATACCTCCAAAAAGAACCAATTCCCAAACAGTCAATGTTTGGGGAAACAATCAATCAATGAGGAACGAAATAGGCACGACGTGTTAAAGGTTTGCGTTACCTACCCTTCACTATCTGCAAAGGGAGAGAGAATATTCCTATTCTTCCTCGTTTGCAGGCAGAGAAGATTCTTAAGAGAACCAACTTCGAACAATTCAATGCTCGATTCAAACAATCAACAAGGGGTACTGTGAACACAAATGAACGCCGCTTATGTACATACACATTGGTATTATCAACAGGTTGTTCCTAATGTTTCTATTTTAGGGAGGTCAAAAAGAGATCCCATTAGTGGCCTACTGATTTTGCTCGATTCCTTTTGTTTTTTTACACGATTTTTAGCTATCTGCAAAGACTAAACAGAGTATTGCGACTCTGTGCTTGTTTGTAAATAGAGAATGAACCAAAGAGAACAATCAATCAAATGGAGAGAGAAGCAGGCACGACGGATTACAACGGGGGCAAAGGCCTGCGTTAACTACCCTTCACTATCTGCAAAGAGAGAGTACTCCTAATAGAAATGAGGGGTGGGGGGCAGCATTCAAAGCAGATCAGTGTGCATAAACACGAAAATGTTTTTACTTACCACGTACTTGACATTCAACAGCTTATGATATTTGCTATTAAAAAACCATTGAAATTCACTGAAAAAACCATAGGTTATAGACCATATATAGTTAGGAATTAGCATTTAAAAAACCTTATTTTACTCACACAAAACCATTGAAATTCCATATATAGTTAGTTGCACTAACTATATATCGCGCACCCGCAATCCACTGCTGATCATGTCACATATTACATCATTCATGACATGGTCAGTGACATCACTGATGACATCACTGATGACATCTCAAATGACATCACTGATGACATCACTGATGACATCTCATTTGACATCATTCTTGTGCTAATACGATAAACCTCTTCAGACTCTAATATAACCTTAGATACACTCAGTGTATACAGACACTCATCCATGGAGTTACTCACACACCCAGTCAGTCATGCAAAGAAACAATCTCACCTCCATTTCTTCAACTATACAGTTAAACACACCTTACTTATTGAAACATATACTAACACATATTTACTCTCTTATACAATCCCTGATACAAGTTCACAATGATCGATACAACCACTCACTCATTCAGTGGCTCTCATGCATAGTTATTTATATATGCCAACTCTCACATGTACTGTGTTTTACATATGTACTTACTATGACATGTAGCATTGAGATATCCATTCACTCATCAATACACTCATGCACACAGTCAATTGCCCATGTAGCTGTTTCCACATGCACTCATGAACTCATACACCTAGTGAATAAACTTCTCACACATCTATGCACAGAGTCACACACCTTCCAGCCACCCCCACACAAACTCAATCTCCCATAGAAATACTTGGGCAACCAATTAATAACACATATAGCCTCTCGTATAGCTAATGATCAACACATGCAGCAGTTTACATCACAACAGACATAATGATGCACAAATTAAGACAGTTTAGTCACTAACCCATGCATTCAGTGAGACACATTTAATCACTCACTCATACAGTCAGTCACGCACCTACTAAATTCTTCATCCAGACACTTATACATCCACTCATTCTTCAATATGTAAGACATATTTTAACTTTACAGAAACATACAGTCACTGGATGTTGTCATCAGTGATGTCATCAGTGATGTCATTTGAGATGTCATCAGTGATGTCATCAGTGATGTCACTGACCATGTCATGAATGATGTAATATGTGACATGATCAGCAGTGGATTGCGGGTGCGCGATATATAGTTAGTGCAACTAACTGTATATGGAATTTCAATGGTTTTGTGTGAGTAAAATAAGGTTTTTTAAATGCTAATTCCTAACTATATATGGTCTATAACCTATGGTTTTTTCAGTGAATATATATATATATATATATAGATATATATATCTATATATATATATCTATATATATATATATCTATATAGATATATATATATGGATATATATATCTATATAGATATATATATATATATATTACCTACTGGCGGTCGCCAGTAGGTATATATAGTTAGGATTTTTTCTCTATGGGATTTTTGAAAATTCTATGTCTAATAACTTTGGCGTTTGTGGACGGAATTGGCTGAAATTTTCAGGAAAATGGCACATTTTGTTTCTGAGCAGCCCTTGAAAATTTGGGGGGGGTTCGTCAAGGGGGGGCCGAGAAAAAAGGGGGGTCCCAAAACGTGTTTTTAACATTGAGTTTTCCATAGGGCGGTTGGCCTCACTTTTAGCCCGAACGGCTGAATGGATTTGCATGAAACTTGGCAAAATTGTAGGGACTGGTAGCCCGATGTGCCTTTTGTAGGTCTCAATATATGTGCTACAGTGGATTTTGAGAAATTAACGTTTAAAAAAAGATATATATCTGTAACAGCGGACCGGGCAGCGCTCCAGGACGCGTACTTTTCGCGCAACGGAGCTTTGTGAAGCGAAGCTGATTGGTTCTCCGGCGTCTGTCAACATTCCAAACAGTCCGTAGCGGCCGCCATCTTGTCTCTCGGTAGGATCGAGAGACAAGAGGAGGCGAAAGCGAAGGGGCAAATGACCATAAGGGGGCATAGTAGATCCTCCCTGACCTCTTAGGTTTGATGTACCATTTTGCCAAGTTTGGTGTAATTCCGTTCAGCCATTCAGGCTGTAGACGTATCTAAATGTCAATAATCAAACGGCTGAATGGATTTGCACGAAACTTGGCAAAATATTAGGGACTGGTAGCCCGATGTGCCTTTGCTAGGTCTCAATATATGTGCTCCAGTGGATTTTGAGAAATTAACGTTCAAAAAAAGATATATATCTGTAACAGCGCTCCGCTTCGCGTAACGGAGGTTTGCGACGCTGATTGGTCATTCTGTCACTGGGCTATAGTTGGGCTACATCTGGCTGATATTTGGGCTACATTTGTTTTTTTTCGTCTCTGGCGGCCATCTTTGGGCTACATTGGGCTACATTGGGCTTCATTGGGCTTCATTGGGCTACATTGGGCTACATTTGGGTTCCAACATATATATAGGCCAATGTAGCCCAATATATATTTTTCAAAGTTAATTTTCGTAAAAACCACTGGAGCATATATCTTGAGACATAGCAAAGGCACATCGGGCTACCAGTCCCTACAATTTTGCCAAGTTTCGTGCAAATCCATTCAGCCGTTCGAGCTAAAAGTGAGTCCAACCGCCCTATGGAAATGAAGGAAATGAATGGGTAATTTGTAATTAGCAAATAGCTCATCGCAAACTAGGAATGGTAAAGAATCGCTATTTATTCCTTAAAGTTTGCTATTTAGGAAATGCAAAAAACTTTGATGATACATATGGCGGTTCATCTCTAACAAGATAAGAAGCATAGGGATAGATTTATGATGACTGGCGCATCACCAGGGATGTGTTAGTCATTCTGTGCCGCTGTTCCGTCACCTATGGTGTGCTGCATTTACAATGCGGCGCATCATGGGGCAAAAACAGCACAGATGCATGATGTATCTGTGCCGTAAAGGTGGCGCATTGCTGGAGTTGTATCGCAAGTGTGATGAAGCTCCAGCAAGGGTCGGGGGTGCCCCTGTCGCAGGGTTTCTGTTCTCACACAGAACTGTGGACAGAGGATTGGAACCTCGGCGAATTAGGGTGTCCCAAAACTCACCTTAGTAATCAAAAACCCCTTAGCAAGCTAGGTACAGTGTCACATTGGATATAACAAACTCTCAATGTTTAGACAATCCAGAATATGAACTTATAGTACCTCAGGATACGTGGAACTCATGAACAGTCGGTCGTTATATATTTCTTAGAAACCAGAACATGGAGTTAAGAAGAACACATGTGTATTTGAAATGTTTATTTACTAATGCCGTCTTCTCAGGCGTAGTATCTTAGATAATACAAGTACACATATTATCAGTAGCAAAATTACCAGCATAGTTACTAGTACATAAAAAGCGAATGGTGACAGTATGTTAACATGCTGTAAATGAATAAGAGTTAGCAACACTTATAAGCAGCCGCGGGCCGTGGAGGGAGTTACGGTGGGGCAGGGAGGCGGGGAGGGGGAGGGGCAGGGTGGAGAGGGCTCCACCCTGCTTCTCCCCCTCCCCGCCTCCCTGCCTCACCGTAACTCCCTCCACGGCCGGCGGCTGCTTATATCTCACCCTCCCTAATACACATATTATATTATTTGCTAAGAAGGTCTCTTTGTGTTGGTTTAGGGCGTGCCCATACTTTAGTGTCTTAGATTTGAAGGAATCACATCAGCATACACCAGCTCTCTCTTCATGTGAACCGCATCAAGTGTTGTGTATGTGTGTTCGGCAAAGCAATATAAAACCCGCCTCATGCCCAGAATTGGCAGAAGCTGCACTTATGTTATGAGTATGAAGTCGTGGAGATCAGACCTCATAACAATTCTGTATCGTGTTGTTCTTGAAACTTTAGCACTCGCTGTACAGATATAGTTTAACAAGCAAAGCAGATAGTAGAGCAATAACATATTATTCTCATGTAAACCACGATGAACTACTAGGTTGAAAGCTAAAGCAACAACTAAGTGTCGTGTGCAGAAGTTGCAAAAAAGGAAAAATGGCGTTTAAACCGGTAATGAGCCCATGCTAACTTAACACGGTGTAAAGATATCCGGGACGTAGATGACACCTCCCCATGATCCGGAAATGAACTGAATAAGATAATAGAAGTGCCATCTCATGAGAGCAGATTGCAAGTTTATATGTGGACGGTCCGCAAGGTAAAGCATTAAAAACTAGGAAAATTTAATGCTAAAGAAAAATAAAACAGCCAAGTACTTTATCGAGTCTTAAGCCAATAGGCAAGGTAAATAATAAAAACTTGACAAATAAGTCAATGAATTGTCAATGAAATGCTAGTACTCAGCATATCAAACATGAAAAAGGTCTATGACATAACTGTGTATGCAAAATAAGCTGCAACAGCCTCCAATAGGAAGTCACCGTCTTCATCCGAAAACAGTTCAGCCATCCAATTTAAAAGCGGAAAAGAACATACGTGCTCTCCCAGCACCGGATCCTCTATCACCATCAGAGGACAGCTCGGTGGGTTTTCAAGAAAGCTCTGTTCCAAGAAAGACTGTGTTGCCGCCAGTAAATTCCAGGGACCAATTAGTCCATGCATCAATGCCACAGCCATAATCCTTTCGCCAGGACAAACCAACTCGTGAGTAATGATAGGAGTCATCAGCTGATTAAAGTGGACGTCAGGAGAAACCGGTCCGCAGAGACACAAATCAATGGCCCAATCGAAATCACAGGTCAGGCAGTGAAATACAGGCTGGACACAGGTGAAGTAGGAGAATCGAAAAGATAATCCATATGCCGTTCTTAATATCGCCAACGGCATTGTGCCATAATATTCTAGCATGCGATTGCGGAACAGTGTCAGCAGCTGCAGGGCGGGAGGTTGCATAGGAGGGACATCCATATTTAAAAATGTAAAAAAGCACAAGAGCGTCCGCTGGTAATGCAAGTAAAAATGGCAATCCACGAAGCAGAGTGGAAAAAATCGAATGAAAGAAAGCAGGGATGACTCCAAAGATTTTCTCAAATGAAGTCACGAGACCACTGGTAACAACTTTAAAAAAGTGCGCCAGGGCCTTTGTGGAGGATGCGTTAGAGATAGTCCGAACCATCTTGCTGAAATGGAAAGGCAAATCTGAATTGAAAAGGGTCTGCACCTCTGTACGGGTGTTCGCTATGTGAAGCACGAAAGTTTCACGGGCCGAACTCAAGGCCACCTCTCTCTGAGACAAAAGAGCTCTTATTCTTGCCATGCCGTTGAAATCTGCTCCCAAGGTTGGTATTTGTGGCGAGATTGAAAACTCCCTATGTTCATGTGTGGGAGGAAATAGAACATTTCTGCAGCAAATAACCCGTTCACTTACTGTTACGATAAAAGGAATACTTTTAATTAACCCAGAACAATCTTCATTATTGAGCATCAAATAACTACCATTTTCCAACAACTTGAACGTGGGGATGATAGCAGGAACTGGCGTGCCTTGCAACACGCAAGCCATATTTGGTCGGTGTTTGTTGCATGAACCGTGTAACTGTATGTGCCTACACATTAGTGAATGATCTGGCGTCTCAGTGCATTCCTCTCCATTCAGATAAACTTCTTGATCATCTTTGAAACATCTGTATGTGTATGGAAGCGACCAGACCTCATGAAGAAAAGCACTACCTAAAGGTTCATAACGACCTATTGGTATATATTTCATACAATTTGAAAACTTATATAAAGCAAAAGGCAGCGTTATTAAACCGTGGATAAGGCACGTTGCCAAAAAACCCGCAATCCTCTGCTGATGATGTCACTGAGCATGTCATGAATTATGTAATATGTGACATCATCAGCAGTGGATTACGGGTAATAGTATCTCTAGTTTACTCCCCTATAACTGTCTTTCTTTTAACATAAGTGTCTGTTTCCTTCCCTTATACTTACTGTTTTTGGTTCGCTTCCGGTTCGCGTACCGGCGAGCGAACTGGGAAGCGAACTAAGAGAAATAGAGGTTGGCACAGTTCCAAATATTGTACCAATTTTTTAATAACGGGGAGGTAGTTCTGAAAAGAACTTTTTTTTTTATTGTTTTTGTTGTTTTATATTTTTTTTATTATTTTTCGGAACATTTTTGTACTTTTTTTGAATTTTTCTGAACAGTTTTATATTTTTTGGGGTTTTTCTTGGAGGGGGCAATGAAAACGATTCATTGTAAAGGGCTCAACAGGAGCAACAAAACAAAAAAAGAAGTATTTATTATTTTGGGCGTTTCGTACAAACTTGTATATGATAGTCAATAGCTCTGTTGATCAGAGTGATGCTTCTTTCTCCGTAGGAAATGAATCCATCGCAAAATACGCAGATGTCTTTTACTTCACCAAATTTCATTTGTATATTTGGCACCATCTCCCTGCCCTCTGGTCCCGTTACTTCCGGTACAACAGATCTTCTGGCCATAATAGGGAGATTATCTAGGTCGTTCCGAAACTGTGCAGCACTGTAGTTGTTAGGATGCCACCTAGTCATATGGCGATGCATTGTGTAGTTTCCGAAACTGTATTTTTTCTCGGTTCCTCTGGACAGTCTATCTTGACATATAAGGCAAGTTACGTATCTTGCATTTACTTTTTTCTGACCTTTGGGAATTTAAAAAAATTGCCAAATGAAGTTTTCTTTCCGGTGAGACGTCCTGGGCTGCTCAGGCAAAGACTGCCTCTCTTCGTGCTCGTCGTCCTGTTCCTCTTCTTCCTCTTCTTGTTGAATTATAACTTGAGCAGGTGGTCCACTCTTCCTTGGATGTGGTGGAGGTGGTGGGGAAGCACCAGCTGAAGCTACTAAAGAAGCCATTGCTCAGTGATCACAAAGGGTCTTTCTCTCACAATGATGAAAGTCAGAGTGAGGAAAGAAGGAGGGATTTTCATCATTTGGGAAAAACAAGAGTTCTCAACCAATGAAAAGTGTTCATTTTAGATTATATGACCTAGTCTTACATCATTAGGAAACCAAAAGTGAAATGAACCAATGAAAAGTGTTATTACCAAGTCACATGACCTGCTGTGTTTACATTAAGCGCTTTGCAGGGCCTCCCGGTTTGCTTCCAGAAACCTGCGCTTTGCGACTCGCTTCGCGTACCAGTTCGCTAACGTAGCACGTCATATGACGTATCACGCGACAACGCGAAATGTCATGCGGACGGGAGGCGTCACGATGTTGTTTTCTAACGCGGCAGTTGCGGTAAAGAAACGTTTACCGGCTCGCGGTCTATTTCGCGGCATCAAGGTCAGCTAACGGGAAGCTTCACGATTCGCGAAGCGGGAACGAAGAAAAAAAATATTTAAAAAAAAAATTATTCATAAACATATAAAATATATTTTTGGATTTAAAGAAGAATACATTTTACAGCTACAGATATTAGCTGTTAAAAAACCAATGAAATTCACTGAAAAAACCATAGGTTATAGACCATATATAGTTAGGAATTAGCATTTACAAAACCTTGAAAATTCACTGAAAAAACCATAGGTTATAGACCATATATAGTTAGGAATTAGCATTTACAAAACCTTATTTTACTCACACAAAACCATTGAAATTCCATATATAGTTAGTTGCACTAACTATATATCGCGCACCCGCAATCCACTGCTGATGATGTCACATATTACATCATTCATGACATGGTCAGTGACATCACTGATGACATCACTGATGACATCTCAAATGACATCACTGATGACATCACTGATGACATCTCATTTGACATCAATGACCACATCACTGATGATATCATTCATGTGACAATACAATGCATCTCCTCACATTTTAATATAACCTCTGTTTCACCCAGTGTTAAATACAGAGTATAATTTTTGAAACCATTGACACACCAATACTAGTTACTACATACGCACTCACTGATTCCTACGTCTACACACACCTTCACTCATTCACCCATACAATCATTCATACATACAATCACTCATCTTTACAACACTATCATATGCACTCATACACCTATACAGACAGTCACAGTCTGCCACTCATCCATGGAGTTACTCACTCACCTAGTCAGTCATGTAAAGAATCAATGACACTTCCATTTTCTTGTCTATACAGTTAAACATAGAGCACCTTACATTTTCAAACATATACTAACACATACTTACCTTCTTATACAATCATTGATACAAGTACACATTGATCTGCACAGAGTCACACACCTCCCAGCCAGCCACACACACACTCAGTCTCCCATACAAATACTTGGGCAATCAATCAATAACCCATATAGTTACTCATACAGCTACTGATCAACACATGCAGCAGTTTACAGAACAACAGACATAATGATGCACAAATTAAGACAGTTTAGTCACTAACCCATGCACTCAGTGAGACACATTTAATCACTCACTCATACAGTTAGTCATGCACCTACTAAATCCTTCGTCCAGACACTTACACATCCACTCAATCTTCAATATGTAAGACATATTTAAACTTTACAGAAACAAAAAATCACTGGATGTTGTTATCAGTCATGTCATCAGTGATGTCATTTGAGATGTCATCAGTGATGTCATCAGTGATGTCACTGACCATGTCATGAATGATGTAATATGTGACATCATCAGCAGTGGATTGCGGGTGCGCGATATATAGTTAGTGCAACTAACTATATATGGAATTTCAATGGTTTTGTGTGAGTAAAATAAGGTTTTGTAAATGCTAATTCCTAACTATATATGGTCTATAACCTATGGTTTTTTCAGTGAATATATATATATATACATATATATATATATATTACCTACTGGCGGTCGCCAGTAGGTAGTTATAGTTAGGATCGTTTTCCATAGGAAATCTGCAACATTCTATTGGGAATAACTTTGGCGCAGAATGACGGACCTGCCTGTAATTGTCCTTAACTTTGCCTCGCTGCGCTCCGCTCCTTCCCTGAAAGTTTCGGGGGGATCCGTCAAGCGGGGGCCGAGATAAAAGGGGGGTCCCAAAACGTGTTTTCCCCATGTTAATTTCCATAGGGCGGTTGGACTCACTTTTAGCCCGAACGGCTGAATGGTTTTCCACCAAACTTGGCAAAATTGTAGGGACTCGTACCCCGATGTGCCTTTGCTATGTCTCAAGATATATGCTCCAGTGGTTTTTACGAAAATTAACTTTGAAAAAATATATATTGGGCTACATTGGGCTATATATATGTTAGAGCCCAAATGTAGCCCAATGTAGCCCAATGTAGCCCAATGTAGCCCAAAGATGGCCACCAGAGACAAAAAAAAACAACAAATGTAGCCCAAATATCAGCCAGATGTAGCCCAACTATTGCCCAATGACAGAATGTCCCAGAGTGTTCTAAAGAACAACTAGAGCGCTAACAGTCTTACTTATGACAAAAGTATGGCACACCTGAAGTCATCTTGATTGGAATGAAGTGTTAACACTTAACACTTAAAACATTTAATTTGCAAAGGAACAAAATGAGGGGGTTCATTTTGCCATAGAAATTATGATTAGTGCTGAAGAAAGAAAAATGAGGGCACATTTTGAGTGACTTCTCAAATCCTCTTATATTTTATTAAAAAAATTCTGATATGCAGTCTCCCAAGATGGCCACCAGAGACAAAAGAGCCCAAATGTAGCCCAAATATCAGCCAGATGTAGCCCAACTATAGCCCAATGACAGAATGTCCCAGAGTGTTCTAAAGAACAACTAGAACGCTAACAGTCTTACTTATGACAAAAGCATGGCACACCTGAAGTCATCTTGATTGGAATAAAGTGGTAACATTTAATACATTTAATTTGAAAAGGAACAAAATATATATATATATATATACATATATATATATTGTGTCACAATGTGATCCCAAACCATGCGAGAGCGCTCCGCAGCGTGTGCTCAGCCCAGGGGTCGGATCCTGACCCAGGGAAATTTTTTTTTTTTTCAAACAAAGGAGGCGGCACATCAGGAATTGATTTAAGTCTTTTTATTCAAGGCTTCACCCCACCAACGCGTTTCAGCCAACACTGGCCTTGCTCACGGTTGGTTAGTCCCTCTTTAGTGTTTGTTTATATACTATCCCACTTAGAGCCATTTAGGAGGCATTGTGGGATTTGTAGTTACAGTGTCCATTTGTGAGAAATAATGAAAATAAAAGAAAGACAATATTGTGCTTTTTAAAAAATAACTGCACATTGGTGACAAATAGTTCACTGGGGCTGTATTCTTATTTCAAATTCTTGGTATAGTACCCAAGTAACATGTTCTTCATTACTGACTCAGTGTTCATGGTTTCTGGTATAGTACACCATTATCCTGACGAGAACACATTTACTATTCAAGATGGACATGCAGATCTTCTCCAAAGTTCATCCCTTTCGGGTGTTTTGTTCTGAGTCTGACTATCATGCGAGATTCAATTTGTCGCAGTCTGCGAACCACATCACCACCTCTCTCCATTTTGTCCACCATCTTTACACCATAGAAATGCATTTGTCTCCAGTCTCCATTTTGGCAAATGCTCATGTGTTTTGCTGTCGCATACTGCATATTAGAATTTTTGACTGCTCGGATGTGTTCCAAAATTCGTTTTTTTAACATGCAAGTTGTACAACCCACGTACTTCAGTCCACATTTGCACTCAATGATATATACAACATTTTTCGAAGTGCAAGAGATCTGTTGTTCAATTCTCATTAGTTTTCCATCTGGTTCCTGAATCATTTTCATGCCTTTACCAATTTTGCAAGCTTTGCAAGAGTTGCATGGTGTGAACCCTTTTCGTTGATTTTGTAGCCAATTCGTCTTCTGTTTCTCTTGAAAATAACTTCGTACCAGCAAATCTTTAATGGATATATTTTTTTTGTACGTTATTTGCGGTGTTTCACCGAGAGCTGTTCCAATGTCTGGATCCCCAGACAGTAGGTGCCAATATTTTTTCAATATGCGTGCAATTTTACCACTTTCCTTACTGAAAGTTGTGATGAATCTGGGAGGTGTGTGGGTTTCAGATTTTTTAGGCTGTTCCATTAGTGTTTGTGTTCTTGTTTTCAAATCGATCTTTCTCTTGCATTGTGTCAGCACTCTCTCTTTGTAACCTCTTACTCTGAATCTGCTTTTGCTCTCCTTTATCACCTTTTCCGCGTCTGCCGGCACAGAGCAATTTCGTTTCAGGCGTGTGAACTCTCCATAGGGTATGCTTCGTAACAAGGATGTCGGATGGAAGCTTGTGCCGTGGAGCACACTGTTAGTGGCAGTTTTTTTGCGAAAGAGAGTTGATTCCAGTTTGTCATTCGACACATATATTTTGGTGTCCAAAACGTCTATTTCCGTTGTGCTGGTATTACATGTAAACTGTAGACCAATTTCATTTTGATTCAGTTTCTTAAAATAAGTTTGGAATTGATCATCTGTGCCATGCCAAATAATAAATAGGTCGTCAATGTAACGCACCCACAATATTATTCGGTCCAAATCATGTTGATTCTCCTCATTCCACGCCACAGTCTTCTCCCACCACCCCATTGTAATGTTCGCATAGTTGGGAGATAGAGAAATGCCCATGGCCGTGCCACAGATTTGTTTGAATAACTGTTTGTCAAAGAAAAATACATTATTTCTAAGGCATAAGTCAATCATTTTGATCAGCATTTGTGAATGTTCCAAATAATTAATGCTGCGTTGTTTCAGGTAGTATTCTACAGCTTGCATCCCGATCTCATGACGGATTGAAGTGTAGAGTGAGACTACATCGATAGTGATTAACAGATATTCTGGGTTCCAATCTACATTCATCAGTATTCTCAGAAAGTCCCCAGTATCCTTAATGTATGAAGGAAGACTTTGTGCAATGGGGGCTAAAAATGTATCCACATAGTTGGAAACGTTCTCATATAATGACCCACAAGCTGAAACAATTGGTCTCCCAGGAGGATGGATCAAGGTTTTGTGAATCTTCGGGAGAAAATATATGCAGGGTATTATTGGATGGTCAATTGTTAAATACTTTTTTTCATCGTCATCTATTAGACCTTTAGCATGCCAAGTTTCCAGATGTTTTTGTAATTCTCTCTGCATATTCACATATGGATTGTTTTCCAATTTCTGGTAATTATTTTCTTGATTCAATTGTCTCTGTGCTTCACATATATAGTCAGATGTTTTCATCAGCACGATGTTGCCCCCCTTGTCTGCTGGCTTTATAGTGATTTTTTCATTTTCCATCAGTGTTTTAATGGCAGCTCGCTCAGATTTTGTGAGATTTTCACGCGTTTTGTTCCTTACTTTGGTTAGGTTGTCGATTTCTTTTGTTACTGCTTCTGCGAAGAGATCGATTTTTTTGCCGGGAGATAAAATTGGATAATATCTCGATTTCCTCTTCAAGCCAGTAGCTGGTCTCTCATCTGTTGTTATTTGTAGCTCCTCCATCAATTCCGTGTCTGATAGTGATTCACCATTTAGATCAAATAGTGATTCAAAGTTGTTCCTCAAATCAGGTATGTCTGCAATGGTGTTGAAAGTGATATCATTCATATTTTCTTCCAGAATAGTTGATGTTTCAATGGATTTTCCTGCATGTATTTTTGCCAGTTTTAACTTTCTAACATATTTATACACATCTATTCTTGTCTCCGTGTAGTCAAAATGCGCTTCCGGACAGAATGATAGTCCCTTATTCAACACTGAACACTGAGTCAGTAATGAAGAACATGTTACTTGGGTACTATACCAAAAATTTGAAATAAGAATACAGCCCCAGTGAACTATTTGTCACCAATGTGCAGTTATTTTTTAAAAAGCACAATATTGTCTTTCTTTTATTTTCATTATTTCTCACAAATGGACACTGTAACTACAAATCCCACAATGCCTCCTAAATGGCTCTAAATGGGATAGTATATAAACAAACACTAAAGAGGGACTAACCAACCGTGAGCAAGGCCAGTGTTGGCTGAAACGCGTTGGTGGGGTGAAGTCTTGAATAAAAAGACAAATCAATTCCTGATGTGCCGCCTCCTTTGTTTGAAAAAATTTCCCTGGGTCAGGATCCGACCCCTGGGCTGAGCACACGCTGCGGAGCGCTCTCGCATGGTTTGGGATCACATTGTGACACAAGAAACGAAGCCGAGAGAAGCGCCCAACTTCCAGCACTGAATGCCGGTGTGAGAGCGATTACCCCGGGTGGACGAGCGGAGGAGCGGTGTCTCATCGTCTCCAACTGCCTGAGAAGCCCCACACGAGGTAAGCTGAGCACATACCTCTAAAGATTGTGATCGGGGAGTTGAAGCGGCTGACAGAGTTTCCGCACATTACACGCCGGCACTGTGAACAACACAGCCGGCTTTGCGGAGCTCAAACAGATCAGGAAAAAGTCTTAAAGGAACAGAGACTGATAAATGTCCACCCTTGATGGTTAATAATAAGTGCAGCACTGAAATAACATTGTATAAATCATGGAAGCTCGTGTAGCTAAACGCGCTTCCAAAGTGACAACAATGTTTAAAACTGGAGCTAAATCTGATGAAACTCCTGGCACTGCCGCGACATCTGCGACAAATGAAAGCACTGTTAAACAGCAACTGAATGTTTTGGAAAAATTATACAAGAAAGAAATCAATAAAAGCTGGGAAGTCATTGCCCTTGAGAAATATCTGGAAGTCAAACGGATTCCTCGTGGCCTAAGAATATTCACGATGCCCACGCATTTTGAAGTAAAAAAATCATTAATTGATGAATGGATAGACAACAATACACAATGCTCGCTCAATATGATGCGCATTCTAGTGAAGCATGCTCGTATTGAAGGGGATGAGATTACACAGAAAATAAAAGATTTGGAGGATAAATTATCCAAAGAAACCAATCAGGATGAAGTAGTCAAATTACGTAAAGATATGGAAACAAGACTAGACGCCTACGAAAGTGAGGTCGAGGAGCGCAAAGAGCGCAAATTCCAATGGGATGAGCAGGACTACATTCATGGCAGAATTCTCACATTTGCCAGAAAATACGATACCCTGAAGAAGAACTACCCCACGCAAAAATTAATGTCGAGTGCAAGTGAATCCAGCATCAGTGATGATGGCTCAGCACGCAGTACATACCAGACAAAAAACTTGTCTGTTTTAGAGGAGGTCGAATTGGTCAATCTGGAGAAGAGCATTTCGAGAGGCGGAGGAAGAGGGAGGGGAAGGCGACCATACCCCAACCGAGGACGCAGAGGAAGAGGCAGGGGACTACAAAATCAAACAACCCCAGCATCAGCCACCGAAAAATCCGCAGGGCAAGACGCAGAAAAACGCCAATACCCCCTCCGCAATCGCAATCCGAAACAAACCTAATAGTGAATCTTGCAGACTATGAACTAACAGAAACTGAGAGAAGTGTGTTGAATAAGGGACTATCATTCTGTCCGGAAGCGCATTTTGACTACACGGAGACAAGAATAGATCTGTATAAATATGTTAGAAAGTTAAAACTGGCAAAAATACATGCAGGAAAATCCATTGAAACATCAACTATTCCGGAAGAAAATATGAATGATACCACTTTCAACACCATTGCAGACATACCTGATTTGAGGAACAGCTTTGAATCACTATTTGATCTAAATGGTGAATCACTATCAGACACGGAATTGCTGGAGGAGCTACAAATAACAACAGATGAGAGACCAGCTACTGGCTTGAAGAGGAAATCGAGATATTATCCAATTTTATCTCCCGGCAATAAAATCGATCTCTTCGCAGAAGCAGTAACAAAAGAAATCGACAACCTAACCAAAGTAAGGAACAAAACGCGTGAAAATCTCACAAAATCTGAGCGAGCTGCCATAAAAACACTGATGGAAAATGAAAAAATCACTATAAAGCCAGCAGACAAGGGGGGCAACATCGTGCTGATGAAAACATCTGACTATATATGTGAAGCACAGAGACAATTGAATCAAGAAAATAATTACCAGAAATTGGAAAACAATCCATATGTGAATATGCAGAGAGAATTACAAAAACATCTGGAAACTTGGCATGCTAAAGGTCTAATAGATGACGATGAAAAAAAGTATTTAACAATTGACCATCCAATAATACCCTGCATATATTTTCTCCCGAAGATTCACAAAACCTTGATCCATCCTCCTGGGAGACCAATTGTTTCAGCTTGTGGGTCATTATATGAGAACGTTTCCAACTATGTGGATAAATTTTTAGCCCCCATTGCACAAAGTCTTCCTTCATACATTAAGGATACTGGGGACTTTCTGAGAATACTGATGAATGTAGATTGGAACCCAGAATATCTGTTAATCACTATCGATGTAGTCTCACTCTACACTTCAATCCGTCATGAGATCGGGATGCAAGCTGTAGAATACTACCTGAAACAACGCAGCATTAATTATTTGGAACATTCACAAATGCTGATCAAAATGATTGACTTATGCCTTGGAAATAATGTATTTTTCTTTGACAAACAGTTATTCAAACAAATCTGTGGCACGGCCATGGGCATTTCTCTATCTCCCAACTATGCGAACATTACAATGGGGTGGTGGGAGAAGACTGTGGCGTGGAATGAGGAGAATCAACATGATTTGGACCGAATAATATTGTGGGTGCGTTACATTGACGACCTATTTATTATTTGGCATGGCACAGATGATCAATTCCAAACTTATTTTAAGAAACTGAATCAAAATGAAATTGGTCTACAGTTTACATGTAATACCAGCACAACGGAAATAGACTTTTTGGACACCAAAATATATGTGTCGAATGACAAACTGGAATCAACTCTCTTTCGCAAAAAAACTGCCACTAACAGTGTGCTCCACGGCACAAGCTTCCATCCGACATCCTTGTTACGAAGCATACCCTATGGAGAGTTCACACGCCTGAAACGAAATTGCTCTGTGCCGGCAGACGCGGAAAAGGTGATAAAGGAGAGCAAAAGCAGATTCAGAGTAAGAGGTTACAAAGAGAGAGTGCTGACACAATGCAAGAGAAAGATCGATTTGAAAACAAGAACACAAACACTAATGGAACAGCCTAAAAAATCTGAAACCCACACACCTCCCAGATTCATCACAACTTTCAGTAAGGAAAGTGGTAAAATTGCACGCATATTGAAAAAATATTGGCACCTACTGTCTGGGGATCCAGACATTGGAACAGCTCTCGGTGAAACACCGCAAATAACGTACAAAAAAAATATATCCATTAAAGATTTGCTGGTACGAAGTTATTTTCAAGAGAAACAGAAGACGAATTGGCTACAAAATCAACGAAAAGGGTTCACACCATGCAACTCTTGCAAAGCTTGCAAAATTGGTAAAGGCATGAAAATGAATCAGGAACCAGATGTAAAACTAATGAGAATTGAACAACAGATCTCTTGCACTTCGAAAAATGTTGTATATATCATTGAGTGCAAATGTGGACTGAAGTACGTGGGTTGTACAACTTGCATGTTAAAAAAACGAATTTTGGAACACATCCGAGCAGTCAAAAATTCTAATATGCAGTATGCGACAGCAAAACACATGAGCATTTGCCAAAATGGAGACTGGAGACAAATGCATTTCTATGGTGTAAAGATGGTGGACAAAATGGAGAGAGGTGGTGATGTGGTTCGCAGACTGCGACAAATTGAATCTCGCATGATAGTCAGACTCAGAACAAAACACCCGAAAGGGATGAACTTTGGAGAAGATCTGCATGTCCATCTTGAATAGTAAATGTGTTCTCGTCAGGATAATGGTGTACTATACCAGAAACCATGAACACTGAGTCAGTAATGAAGAACATGTTACTTGGGTACTATACCAAGAATTTGAAATAAGAATACAGCCCCAGTGAACTATTTGTCACCAATGTGCAGTTATTTTTTAAAAAGCACAATATTGTCTTTCTTTTATTTTCATTATTTCTCACAAATGGACACTGTAACTACAAATCCCACAATGCCTCCTAAATGGCTCTAAGTGGGATAGTATATAAACAAACACTAAAGAGGGACTAACCAACCGTGAGCAAGGCCAGTGTTGGCTGAAACGCGTTGGTGGGGTGAAGTCTTGAATAAAAAGACTTAAATCAATTCCTGATGTGCCGCCTCCTTTGTTTGAAAACATATATATATATATATATATATATATATATATATATATATATATATATATATATTCACTGAAAAAACCATAGGTTTCACACCAGTTATAGTTAGGTGGAAATTTTACTCGCATTAAACCATTGAAATTCCCACGATATAGTTAGTTGGACTCACTATAACTTGCGCTTTCAATGCACTGCTGATGACGTCACATATTACATCACTCATGGCAAGGTCAGTGACATCACTCATGACATCACTGATGACATCTCAAATGACATCACTGATGACATCATCCAGTGAATGTGTATCTTTCTGAAAAATAAATATTTTTTATGTATGTATATCTAAAGGTTGATGGAAGAATAAATGGGTAAATAAATGTCTAAATGGATGTTTTTTTTGTGTAAAATTGATTGGTTAACTGACTTATTAAATGTATCTTAGTGAATACATATATTAGCGAGTAATGTTTAAATATGTAAATATCTGTATCTGTGTCTGACTTTGTGTATAAGTGGCTGCATGGGTTGGTGAGTAGCTACATGAGTGTGTATACGGGTTATTAGTTGTTTTTTTGAGTATCAGTATCAGTGTCTGTATGGTTCGGTGGGGGATATTACTTAGAGCACAGATGCATGAATGAGTGACTCACTATTTGTATGTATGACGGAAGAAGCTAGAACTGTGCTGGATCAGGGAGGGAAGGCCGCCATCATTCTACTCGACCTCAGTGCCGCGTTCAGCACGGTCAACCACTCTACTCTGCTTCATCGGCTGAGTGGTTTGGGCGTGTCGGGCGCGGCCCTGAAATGGCTTGCCTCCTTCCTGGACGGCAGATTCTTCCAGGTGTTTGAGGGTGAGTCGGTCTCCCCAAAACATTCCTCTCAGCTGTGGAGTACCTCAGGGTTCCTCCCTGAGCCCTACTCTTTTTAATGCTTATATGGAGCCCTTGGAGAGGATAGTCCACCCCTTCGGTGTGCGTATTGTCACCTACGCAGATGACACCCAACTGGTGGTCTCATTGGACCACTCCGCGGGATCCTCCTCCACCCTAGGTCCCTGTCTAGAGGCTGTTGCCAGATGGATGCAATCCTCATTTCTCAAGCTGAACGGGGAGAAAACAGATATAATGCTGTTGGGCAACCCCCCCCCATCTGCCCTAGCTTCCATCTGGCCCCCATCTCTTGGTCTGCCCCCTCCTCCCAAACCCCAGATTAAGAGCCTGGGAGTCTGGCTGGATAAAGCACTTGATTTCTCAGCACAGGCCACAAAAACTGCTTCCACCTGTATCGGAATGATGAAGATGCTCCGCAAGGTGCTACCCCTGCTCCCACTCCAGGCTAGGAGGATCATGGTCCAGGCCCTGATCCTCTCCCGCCTGGATTATGGGAATGCCCTCTACATGGGAGCTCCAGTAGCTGTGACCCGTAGGCTTCAGGTCACACAGAACTGTGCTGCCCGCTTACTTTACAACATCCCCCTCTGGCAGTCAGCTAAGAAAGCTCTGAAGGAGCTTCACTGGCTCCCCGTGGCAGCCAGAATTCAGTTCAAGGCCATGTGCATTACGCACAAATCCTTTCACCGCACTGGCCCAGCAATCCTTCACCCCATAGCTACACCTTATGCTCCATTCAGAGCCTTACGCTCTAGCTCTCTGCAACTGGTAACTACACCAAAATTAACAAAGCCCGTTGGGGGGGCCGCTCATTCTCCCATACTGCGGCCGGGCTCTGGAATTCCCTCCCCCTCTACCTTCGAGAAATCAACAATCATCTTTCCTTTAGAAAAGCTTTAAAAACTCACCTGTTTGTAAAGATGTGTTGATCCCCCTGAGCTGGGCACCAGTAATCAGCTTAAGCGCTGCGAGGCCTCCGGGTAGCTACGCGCTATATAAGTGCAATTCAATTCAATTCAATTTTGAAGACAGCATGTGTGTAAGACTGTATGGGTGGATGATTGTGTATATGGGTGGGTTAGTGAGTATGTGTTTTTATAATTGATTGTTTAAGAGAGTAAATATGTTTCCGTTTCTGTAGAAGTATGTGTAGTGGTGTGTATATAGCAGTATAATCAAGTAAATATTTTTTTGATAGTTTATTTGCATGTGTGAATTTGTGTGTGAGTAACTATATGGATGAGTATTAGTGTGTAACAGGATGTATAGGTGTATGAGTACATATGATGAGTAAGTACATGCATGAGTGACTATATAGATCTGGTGGTGAATGAGTGGATGTGTATGTAGATGTTGGAATTACCTAATTTGTTGTTGTAATTGGTATTGGTTTCTCCTTTTTTAAGAAAATGTTAGTTTCTATTTTTGAATGTGTGTGTCAAAGGTTATTTTATGCTGATAGGAGGTCTGCCACTTTGTCACAAGGATTTTGTCATCAGTGATGTCATTTGAGATGTCATCAGTGATGTCATGAGTGATGTCACTGACCATGTCATGAGTGATGTAATATGTGACGTCATCAGCAGTGCATTGCACGCGCAAGTTATAGTGAGTCCAACTAACTATATCGTGGGAATTTCAATGGTTTTATGCGAGTAAAATTTCCACCTAACTATAACTGGTGTGAAACCTATGTTTTTTTCAGTGAATATATATATATATATATATATATAAATTCAGCTTTTCCCATTAGGGAAGTTTGTTTCCTCATGCACTCCCGTGTGAGAAATTTCAAAACCACACCGGGTTTAAAGTTCAATTATGTATTCTTTATTCAGCAACCAGCACAACCCAACGCGTTTCGGTCTCTACGGAGACCTTGCTCACAGGTTAGTATTTTTTAACCAATTGTTGCTGTCAAATAAATACAAAAAGAAAAAAGGGGAAAAAGGGGGTGGGAACCCTTACAGATTACATCACTTCCTGTGAATTTATACAGGTATTCTGGGACATGTAGTTTGTTGGCAGAACTTTGACTATCGTAGGTCTATTTACACAAAATAAACATAATTTTGAGACACAATTAGAACTAATGTGTGATTTAAGCATTAAACTCATGCAATTGTAATTGTAATTAGACCATAACGGAATTGCAATTTCTCAACACCCTCTTCATAAAGCCCTCCAGTGGGCAAATTCATTTTTACTTAGGCACGAGTTCGTAAGTTATGCATTTGTGTCAAGCAATATGAAAAGCAAAATAAGGTAAACAAAAATAACAATAATAACAGTAATTATTGGATTCCAGCCCTCTAGTGGGCAACACCGGGTTCTGCACCTTAGTTCATACTTTAACATGTCCTGATAAAAGAAACTTTTTGTGAGAATAGAGAGTTTTTATAAAAAAAGATAATTAGTGGGCATCAGTCATTCTCCGATAAATGCAACTTTACAGGTGGTAATGTAGTTCTTCGTCCTGATTGTGCCCAAACGGGCTCAGAGTGCGGAAATTCATAATGTGTTTCGACTCTTTTTGTCTCATCACCAATTCACGGTCTCCGCCTCTTCGATTTGGTCCAACACTTTCGATTCCATAAAAGATCAAGGATTTCCAATCACCTTTATGTTCCTTCTCCATATGTCTTGCCATGGCATTGCTGCGATCACAGTTAATTGTGGCACGAACATGCTCCAAAATACGCAGTTTCAATTCTTTTTTGGTGCTACCAATGTATTTCTGGGAGCATGGACACTCGAGGGCATAAATAACAAACTGAGTCTTGCAGTTGATTAATTGTTCAATTTTCCAAGTTTTTTTATTTGCCATTTTTAACTCCTTGGTTGTCTTAGCAATACAGCATACCTTACATCCTGAACATTTGTAGAATCCTTTTGGTCTACGCCAAGCTTCCGGTTTCTTTTGTTCCTGAAAGTGACTGTGAATCAATTTGTCTTTCAAATTTTTTGCCCTTCGATAGGTTACATTTGGATGATCTCCTACAATTTGAGCTGTTGTGGGATCCATATGGAGAATATGCCAGTTTTTTTTAAGAATCTTAGTGATGGCCTGGTTAGCCGTTGAATGGGTTGTGATGAAACGAATTTTGCCTGATTCATCCTCTTTTGTTTTGTTTTTATCCGCCAATAGATCAGTTCTCTTTATCATTGCTGAGCGATTGGAGGCAGTTTGAATCCATGCTGGATTATATTTCCTCATTAGAAATCTGTTCCTGGCAGCTTCTTTGTGTTTTTGGCCATCGTTTTCGTTTGAACAGATTCTTTTGATTCGGAGAAATTCTCCGTATGGGATATTTCGCAGAAGACTAGTTTGATGGAAACTCTGCGCATGTAGAACCGCATTTGTCGCTGTACTTTTCCGATGCAGTGTAGTGTGCAAAACATTGTCTTTGACAAAGATCTCCGTGTCTAAAAACACCACTTTTGAGTCACTGATAGTGTAGGTAAAGTGTAAACCAAAATTGGAATTGTTGAGAATTGCAAAGTACTCTTCAAACTCTTCATTAGTTCCTTCCCAAATGAGCAACAGGTCGTCTATATATCGCAACCAGGCTATGGTTTTTTGAACCGCTTGGTCGTTCTCTGAGTTCCATGCCCAAGTCTTTTCCCATTGCCCCATTGTTAGGCAGGCATACGAAGGGCTAAAAGAAAAGCCCATCGCGGTGCCTTTTGCTTGGCGATAGATTTCATTACCGAATAGGAAAATATTCTGCTCCAGGCACATCGAAATCATCTCCAATAACATGTTGCTGTGATCGGCCAGTTGTATACTTCTGTCTTTGAGGAAGGATTTACATGCTTCCATGCCAATTTTGTTTTCAATATTGGAGTATAGAGATATTACATCCATTGTAATCAATTTATATGTTGGTTGCCATGGAGTGTCCTGTAATCTTCTTAGCATGTCACCAGTGTCCTTTATGTAAGATGTTAAGCCTTTTACATAGGGCAATAAGAAGACATCAATATAGTTGGCAATGGGCTCTAATAATGCTCCTTTGGCAGAGATTATTGGTCTTCCTGGTGGTCTAGTGGGATGTTTGTGAATCTTAGGCAGAAAATAGATTGTTGCCATTTTAGGGTATTTCGTATGAAGGTATTTATGCTCTTCAAAATCCAATAGTTTTTGTGCAAACCACAAATCCAATTTTGTATCCAATTCTTCTTTGAGTTTGGGTAGAGGATTGGTTTTTAATTTCTCATAGTATTCCCGATTTTGTAATTGTGAGTAAGCTTCCTGCATGTATGCCTCCTTGTCTTGAACAACGACGTTGCCACCCTTATCGGCAATTTTGATTTCAATTGAATCATCCTTTTGCAATGAGTTAAGTGCCTGGCGTTCTTGTCTAGAAAGATTGTCTTTGGTGATAGGTAGGTTGAGTTGGTAAAGATCTTTTACAACACATTCCTGAAAGAAATCAATTTTATTCCCAGGAGGGAGTTGTGGGTAAAATCTGGACTTAGGTTTTAAATTTGAGATTCCTGCTCCTAATTGTGTACAGTACGTTTGTACTTGTCCACCTCCTTCTTGTGGTGTTTGACTTAGTTCCATCAGATTTACGAAATGTTCTGCATCCTCCAGGGGAACCTGAAAAGTCGGTTGTATCATTGTTCTCCTGTGGCTGGCCATGTCCGGTTTGTCAATAAAAAGTTTAGCAAGTTTGATCTTTCTGATAAATTTGTAGAGGTCTATTCGCGTCTCAGCTAGATTTATACTGCTGGTGGGGCAAAAATTCATGCCTCGTTTAAGAACCTGTAGTTCCAATTCACTTAGTTGTTTTGATGACAAATTAATAACTTGTAATTCTTGATTATTGGATGTATCTTGTTGATTTAGGTCAATATTACTCATGTTTAGGTCTTTATCTTGGAGTCCATGATTGTTACTTATGCATTCCATTTCTTTCTCATGTTGCGTGTCTGAGTTCCTACGCGATCTTGACCAGAAGCTTGTGCCGTATTTGCGCTTGCCTCTCCTTGTTTGTTTTGGGGTATGCTTCCCCTTCCTCTTCCCCTCCCTCTGCCTCTTGAGTTTGTGTATCTGGGGGGACCCATTGTTTTTTCCCAAGTCTTTTGGTTGAGAGCCAGTTTCAGATCGCCTAAAAAAGAATTTCTTGCTCTCGCTTCTCTTTGCTCATCTTCTCCCCCACTGAGGCTCGGTTCTGTCGAGAAGATGGAGGAGATTGAGGAAATACTACCAAAGTCATTATCTCTAAATCTGTCGTATTTTTTAGCATACGTAAAAATACGTCCATCCTCATAGTCTTCTTTGTCTCTTTGGAACTTTGTTTGTTTCCGGGTTCTAACACTTTCCTCATGTTTTTCAATAAATATTTCCAAGTCCTCTTTAAATTTTTTCATTTCCGGATTAAGCTCAATTTTGGCCAGTTCTTTCTCCATTTCCTTTAGTTGTTTGGTGATTTTTTCCAGAGCTATTTCTACGTGTTTAACAAGAATCTCCATAAGTCCTAGTGAGGATTTCAAGATGAATTCACCCCACTCCGTTAGCAGTTCATTACTAGTGTCTTGATGATTGGGCATAAGGTTAATGCGTAGTCCCCGCGGTATGCGTTTCACATCCAAATATTTTTTAAGGGCTGCAACCTCCCACCACTTATTAATTTCTTTTTTTGACAATTTTTCCCATGCACGTAGTTTATTTCTTACATCTGATTTGCGTGTGCCAGCTCCATTGTTTGTTGAAGCTGGATCTTCCTCAAAGCAAGTTTGTATCAGAGTGGTTCGAGATGCCTCTCTTTTATCCATTTTTGTGCTGGTTTTAACAAAATTCAGGCTGTTTTTAATAATAATTTCAACTGTTAGTTGGAGGTACACACGGCTCCTTCAGTCAATGTAAAACTGCTGCCAGTTTCATTACACTGTGATTTTCCAAGATTCGGTTCCCCGAGTATTGTCTTACTCGTACACTTTATGAACAGTGATTCTGACTGATTAGGAGACCAACCGACAATTCTGCATGATAACAATGTTTTGCACACTACACTGCATCGGAAAAGTACAGCGACAAATGCGGTTCTACATGCGCAGAGTTTCCATCAAACTAGTCTTCTGCGAAATATCCCATACGGAGAATTCCTCCGAATCAAAAGAATCTGTTCAAACGAAAACGATGGCCAAAAACACAAAGAAGCTGCCAGGAACAGATTTCTAATGAGGAAATATAATCCAGCATGGATTCAAACTGCCTCCAATCGCTCAGCAATGATAAAGAGAACTGATCTATTGGCGGATAAAAACAAAAACAAAAGAGGATGAATCAGGCAAAATTCGTTTCATCACAACCCATTCAACGGCTAACCAGGCCATCACTAAGATTCTTAAAAAAAACTGGCATATTCTCCATATGGATCCCACAACAGCTCAAATTGTAGGAGATCATCCAAATGTAACCTATCGAAGGGCAAAAAATTTGAAAGACAAATTGATTCACAGTCACTTTCAGGAACAAAAGAAACCGGAAGCTTGGCGTAGACCAAAAGGATTCTACAAATGTTCAGGATGTAAGGTATGCTGTATTGCTAAGACAACCAAGGAGTTACAAATGGCAAATAAAAAAACTTGGAAAATTGAACAATTAATCAACTGCAAGACTCAGTTTGTTATTTATGCCCTCGAGTGTCCATGCTCCCAGAAATACATTGGTAGCACCAAAAAAGAATTGAAACTGCGTATTTTGGAGCATGTTCGTGCCACAATTAACTGTGATCGCAGCAATGCCATGGCAAGACATATGGAGAAGGAACATAAAGGTGATTGGAAATCCTTGATCTTTTATGGAATCGAAAGTGTTGGACCAAATCGAAGAGGCGGAGACCGTGAATTGGTGATGAGACAAAAAGAGTCGAAACACATTATGAATTTCCGCACTCTGAGCCCGTTTGGGCACAATCAGGACGAAGAACTACATTACCACCTGTAAAGTTGCATTTATCGGAGAATGACTGATGCCCACTAATTATCTTTTTTTATAAAAACTCTCTATTCTCACAAAAAGTTTCTTTTATCAGGACATGTTAAAGTATGAACTAAGGTGCAGAACCCGGTGTTGCCCACTAGAGGGCTGGAATCCAATAATTACTGTTATTATTGTTATTTTTGTTTACCTTATTTTGCTTTTCATATTGCTTGACACAAATGCATAACTTACGAACTCGTGCCTAAGTAAAAATGAATTTGCCCACTGGAGGGCTTTATGAAGAGGGTGTTGAGAAATTGCAATTCCGTTATGGTCTAATTACAATTACAATTGCATGAGTTTAATGCTTAAATCACACATTAGTTCTAATTGTGTCTCAAAATTATGTTTATTTTGTGTAAATAGACCTACGATAGTCAAAGTTCTGCCAACAAACTACATGTCCCAGAATACCTGTATAAATTCACAGGAAGTGATGTAATCTGTAAGGGTTCCCACCCCCTTTTTCCCCTTTTTTCTTTTTGTATTTATTTGACAGCAACAATTGGTTAAAAAATACTAACCTGTGAGCAAGGTCTCCGTAGAGACCGAAACGCGTTGGGTTGTGCTGGTTGCTGAATAAAGAATACATAATTGAACTTTAAACCCGGTGTGGTTTTGAAATTTCTCACACGGGAGTGCATGAGGAAACAAACTTCCCTAATGGGAAAAGCTGAATTTATGTAATCGCAGCGGGTCCTGCTGCGCCTCGCGTGCACCGCCTGAGAGCACCCGGGAGCCTCCGACCTTGGGCCAGACGGATTCATATATATATATATATATATATATATATATATATATATATATATAAAGATTTTCTTTAACTATTTCCATTGAAGCAGCAGGTCCCAGTATGCAATGTTCTTTCGACTACCAGATCTAGCCAGGTCCATCTTAGATGTTTCATATACAGAATTCAGCCAATCCGAATGTTTAGAAGGGTCCAGGTCTACCCACTGTTTACAAATGTGTCTCCTTGTCAGTAAAATAGCATAAAATAAAAAAGCTCTAACTGGACCTCCAATATGACTGTTAAGACCAAAGATAATTAAAGTCAGGTCCATTAGGATCGGTACTTTCAGAATACTCTCCATTGTTATCCGTACCTCTTCCCAAAATATGCCAGTCTTCGAATATGTGTAAGTCTGAGGCTTCTGCTAACCCACATTTTTTACACTTGACCTGAGAGCCTTTAAGGATTTTTGATAGCCTAAGGGGAGATAAGTATGCTCGATGGACCGTGAAAATGTGATTCCTCTTCAACCATGAAGGTTTAACTAAGCTAAAGAGCATTTTAAAAGAATCCTGCCGTAATAGATCACACTGTACACCTGGCATTTGTTCACTCCAGAGCTTGTTAGCCAGCTTAAACTCCCCATCCACCTCCTCTTCTATGGCCCAATACCAGTATGACACCTCCTTCTTCCCTACTGGCCTTTCCACCAACTGCTGCTCTAGGCTGTTTCCCTCGCCAATAAGTTTTTTTTACTGTACCCAACTTTGTAACTGAATATACTTGAATCTTGATAGACCGCCGCCCACTCTCATCTTTAGATCTTTCCATGAGATTAACTTTTTATTTTTAACCAGATCTCCCCACACTTCTAGTCCAGCATCTTTAAGTGGCATCGCCAGCTTGTCCCGATGGCATTTTGGCGAGCCCGGAGAGTCCCAGAGTGGCGCTAAATTAGAGAAGTAGTTGAGTTCAGTCAGATTTTTTAATTTTGCCCATATACTGGCAAATCCCTGTAGGACCTTCAATTTGACTTTTTTAAACAATTTTTGGTCACCAAATTTAAACATAAAACCCTCCTCCGATAGACCCGCTCCTCTTAACATAGCCAATAACATGTCTCCACCCCCTGTATCAGTAGGAATTTTTAATAGCATTCAAGAGTATGTGAGTTGAAAAGCCTACTCGTAGTACTGAATATCAGGTAGAGCAAGACCTCCCTTCTCCCTCCTACGTCTTAGCTTTTTCCATGCTATCCTAGTGAATCTATATGCCCAGATAAAATAATTTATTTCTCGTTGAAGTTTTTCTATAATACGCTTATCGAAGTACAGAGGGATTGTATTAAAAAGAAAGGTAGCCTTGGGTAATATTGACATTTTTACAAGATTCAGCCTCTCCAAGACGGATAGAGGGAGATGGGCCCATAGCTTCATCTGTTTACTACAATCTTGGAGGGTTCGCGTAAGGTTGACTTCTGCTATTTTATCAATGTCTTGGACGATTCTGACCCCAAGATAACGCATGTTATGACTTGTATGATGTACCGTACCCGAAATGTTCCAGGTCATAATTTCTGTTTTCCTGGCATTTATCTCGTATCCTGAGACCTGCCCAAATTCCTCCGCCAATTTGACAACTGCCGGGAAGGTTGTATCTAAATCCGCTGATAATATCAGCATATCGTCTGCGTACAGTGCCACCTTTCTCTCCCAAACCCTGTGTCGAAAAGGATCAATATCAAGTAATTCCCAAAGCCACTGTGTAAACGGCTCGATATACATATATAAACAGCAGGGGGGAGAGGGGGCAGCCCTGTCGAGTCCCTCTGGTAATACTAAATGCCTTGGTAAGACTACCATTAACCAAAAGCTTGGCTGACGGCGACTGGTATCGCAACTGTATGGTAGGCTATAATGTTCTTGTAATAAGGCTGACGGGCTATCCACTGGGTTGCATATGGAGCATCTCATCCCCCAAATTGTAAAAAAGACCCACAGTTCTTATTCAATATATGGTATACATCAATTAATATATGTGGGCAAAATTGGTGTTGTTTGTTTAATCTCTTTTTTCCTCTCCTTGTGATTCATAAATTAATTTCTTGCTACAGTGTATGCTAGGAGAGCCTTTAAATCATGACAGTTAACTGTATATATATAATTTAGGTTCCCAGAACTGTTCTGTATTTTCTGGCTCTCTTCAGTTGAACATATCATTTTTTATGCAATACAAAAAAAACTGAGCAATATTCCCCTGGCATAATCATGTCAGCACCCAAATGTAGGCGGTATTCAGATATTTGTCTGTATTGTGTTGTTATATAAATCAAGCAGTTATTGTAGAACTTCTGTGATGTTATTTATTAGATGTAATCAAGATTAAAGTCTTGTGATTTAACGCTGTCGGAAGATTCAGGATCACACGTCATGTGATATCGCTTTCTGTGTTGTCATTAAGGTCAGAGAGTGTGTGATGTCACTTAAGCTACCTAGTGCATTTTGGCGAATTGATGTCTATGTTTAGGACTAAACTTTTGAGTTTTGGTGGCTTTAATGAATTTTCAGTAACGCAAGTTGATCCTACTGGTCTCCTGCAGTAGTCATGTGACTTTGGCTGCTTGGACGTGTTACCCTGGAAAAGGTAAGATTCCAAACTTTTCACATCTTGACACTTTGTCCTGTGCAAGTTATTTACCTGTAATGATCCATAGTTTTCAGTAGTATGCTATGATGGAACAGTTGTGGTTCCCATTTTTGGTCCTTCAAAGGGTTTTTTTACAGGCTGTACTCTGTTTCAATATGTGTTCTTCTGGTTGGGATGTCCCTTGTGTTAATTTTGAGTTGGCTGGTCATCATTTTCAATAATTCAAAACTCTCAATAAGAAGGTCCAAGTTTGAAACCAATCGAGTGCCCCAAGACCACCTTGCAGATCATTACTATCCTGACTGTTATCTCAAGAGTAGTCTATTGGTAGGAAGTATTCTACCATACCAACAGTAGCACACCATACCTCCAACTCAGCAACACCAAAGAACATTTCCATGTGGCTTTGTAAATACATATTTTAAAATCAAACAGATTTTAATAGCTTCCATGCAAATGGTCACTTACCATGGAAGACAAGTTCGTCATGTAAGTTTAAATAAACAAGTTCTCAAAAACAGGAAGGCCTGGTCTTCCACACGCAATCTAGTTACAAATACCACTCCTCAAACCATGGTGCAACCATTATCTTTTTCAAAATATGTATTTACGAAGCTACGTGGAAATGTTCTTCGGTGTTGCTGGGTACTGAAAATTGGGACAAGCCAATTAAAAATTAGCAAAAGAGAATTATCAACCAGAAGCAACACATATATAAACAGAGTACAGTGGTCATTTGGCAGACACTTGCCACCAATGAGGGAATTTTCCTCCTCCTGTAGTGTAGTAGTCAAAAAATGGATGTGAAGTGAAGACAAGTCATCAAAACACTGCTGGGTGACCAGCCTGTTAAAAACCCTTAAAAGTATACACCCTTTCCAAATGTCAATTCAATAATGTTTATTTACTTAACCCAATTTGAGCTAAGATAAACTTTTTGCGAATTGTTAATTAAGTTTAATACATTACATAAAGCACTTTAGCAGTAAGAAATTCCCAGATATACAGAATCTCAGGCTTTGCAACCTTTAAAACACTTTGGACTGCGGTCCCATGGTGTGGTGTGGAATTAGTGTATGTACGGTTTTCTCTGCAGATGGAGTATTTGTAGGGAGTGTCTTGTCATCTAAACCTGTGTCGAAGGGATGGATGTTTGGATGTATCTCACTGGGGGTGAGAGTCCCATGACTCTCCACCTAATTTGAAGCAGCTGTTTAATTATAGTCTGAAGCTTGTTGTCTCACTGGACACCGTACTGCAAGATTAATTGCAGCATTTTGTTGTGGGTGATAGTGCTGGATATGCAGGTGGTGTAAGCTGCTAATAGCCCTTTTGTAGTTCTAATTCTGCTGAGCGTAGAGCTAGCTAGTAGAGTGCCTTGTTCTTTTCTATAGATGGGATAATGGTGTGTTCTTCAGCTCAGTTAGCATTATCAAATACCTCCTGGGTTTTGAAGAGTATTCTACTTGGCATAGCATCCCCAGATCCGCTGTTTTCTTGCATCTGTGTTCCCCGCTTTTCCTGAAAGTGTTGGCTTTCAGTCTTCCATCTGTGTTACAGTATATATGGTAAACATTTTGATATTATTCTTCATGATCCTACTCCCTAATCTTATTGCTTTGTGAGAGGGAACCAGTGATGTATAGGCCTGTTCAGTTGTCCACTGGTTCCTGGGATAGGAAATAGGCAAGTCATTGTGCGTAGGTTGGATAATATTTAATATGTTGAAGGGTGGTTTGTATGACAGAATAATGGAATACACAATATTGATTATCTTATTATCATGATCCTATAGTTAAAAAAGGTAAATAATAATATTGACTACAAAAATCTCACCATTAAAAATATCTGAAGTACCCAAATGTTGAAAAGAAAAAGAAACAAAACATGAAATAACACCATCACTTTAAAACAAACTAAACATTGGAAAAATATTGATAACTAAAACATTGCCATCAAAAATATCAATAGTGCGAAAAACACACTTTAACAAGATTCCTTAGATCAATTATCACAAATTATGTACAATGTACTAAGGATAAAAAGTACTAATGATATAATAAAATTAAAATTATATGCATTAATAAATAACTATCCAATATATTACTATGAAATAAACATTAAACCAATAAAGACATTTACAATACCATTAATAATTTAAGTAACAAAATCAATATATAATGAATGTTTAACTGGAAAAATATGTAGAATTATTACATTTATAACTTTAACATAAACCACTTATTCAACATGATGAAACAAACAATAATTAGTGTACACAAAGTAAGGTAATACAATTAAAATAGTCAACAAACTAACCAATAAAATTAAACTTTAAAACAGTTAACCCATTACAATGCTTTAGTAATTAAAAATGGGTGTAAAAAATGTAATTTAATCATTCAAGAAATTGTATCACAAAACCCCAGCACTTCAAGTAGCCAAAAACTTAAAACGCTTAACTTAACTAACTACCTAATAAACCTATTTCTAGTCACGTTCCCTAAATACAAATAAATAAAACAGATTGAAGCCAGAAAGACAAAGCACTGAAAATAAAATAGGATACCTATTTCAAAATCAAGCATCCCACCAATTTATAAAAAGTATTATAAATAAATTAACTAACAACTTCCCTTTTAAAACTAAAATCAGAATGACATAAAACTAAATGAATTGCTTACAACCCAAAACTAATCCTGTTTTTCCAACAGTTAAAAAGAAACACCTGTAGCAAAAACCATCTACATTTTATACAATGTGTTCCTAAACATCACCAAAAACATCTACGCCATAAGTATAAATCAACAGAATTTTTTTTATAAATGTTTAAATAACTATCTAGTAAAAAATCCTATTTCTACTAATGTATTAATATTTTAATATAGTATAACCCACAGATAAACTATCTTACATAGCCTCAGGATCTCAGAAAGGAAAATTATTCTTAAACCATATGGGATACACGTAAAGCAAAGAAATAATAAGCAGAGAGAGAATGCACTTCAAATGTAATTTTTTTTTATCTAATTCATGTTACTGGAGAACAACTACAAAAAATGAGCAACCAGAGAAACACCTTCTGCTCCAAAAAAGATTTGAGAACATATATATACCCAAAAACGTAATCTAAACGCAAACACATTTCACTTTCCTTTTATACAACAGTAATAATAGTGAGAAAAGAATAATTGTAAAGGCAACTAATAATAACTTACTACGGGCCTGACTATGAGATCGGCGGTCTGACCGCCGGACCGCAGCTGTGGTGGTAGGGAGAATGCTGCTGAGCCGGCAGCATCCCAACCGCCATATTATGGCACTACCACAGGGACGGAGGTGTGTCATCAGGGATGTAACTGTGGCGACATGCTTTGGCTCATAAAGAGCGGTACAAAAGGGGGTGGTGATGGACGGAGCATCTGAACCAATCAAACACTCACACCCAGTCAACAGATCTGGGTTTAATCCATCATCGTTCTTTAGCCCGAACTGCCGAGCCATGCCTTCCCTGGACCGGAAACAAGCTTCCTATGACCGGTTTCTGGCATTTCAGCCGTCTTCAGCCAGGCTTGCTTGAATCCAGTGGCACAGTGAGCCACCCCCTTTTGTACTGCTTTGTTCGCCATAAGTTGGCAGGGTATGCTCAGACGTGAGTCCCTTGCTCACTCTGCCACTAGCACCGCTTGGCTCATAAAGAGAGCATGAAGCACGTGCTGCCACAGCACAGTGCCACTTGCACATTGGGTGCATTGTGTACCATTCCCCATGTCATGCATGACACACAATTCACCCACAACAGTGTAAGCAGAGGTGGGTACAACATGCCCCTCATGCCCAGTCTCCAATGGGCAAACTCGCATTTGGGCCCTGTCTGGGGCCACTTCCCTGCCTTTCCGCCGACCTTTGCATGGCTGAATCCCTACCACGAAATGGTTGGCGGACATGGTGAGTCCGTACCATGAAATGGTTGGTGGAAAGACAGGTCATAATCGCCACGGCAATGCTTACATCTGCATTGCCTCCGTAGGCCGTCACATTCCCAACCGCCGTTGCAGGATCGAAGATCCTGGCGGTTGCGGTGGTCTAGTGGTGGTCCGACCATGATCAGTGATCGGACCAATGAGGAGGCAGCTACCGATGGTACGGCGGTAGACCGCCAAACTCGTTATCAGCCCCTAAATTGTAGCCAGAGCAACAAGTGGATTGTGGACGGTACATTCATCCTTGCCTCCACTATTTACGCAAATCTACACACTCCATGGAGAATACCAAACAACAACATGCCCTTAGCCTATTCACCTTCACCAAATAAGCAAAAAGTGCTATATACCAAAAACTATTAAATAAAATAAAATGCAAAACACACAACTATAATTTCCCCAAAAATAATTATCAACATTAAACAGACAATGACATCATTCCTTTTTCAAAAATATAACCATGGTATTAGCACTTTAATCCCAGTATCTGGAGACACCTGCAAAATTTAACATTAGAGTAGAATACCACAAATGCCCCAAAAATCTTGGAGTCGACAATGGATTTATTTATTAATATTCTTAACATTTTTTCTATTCAATCTTAAATGAAAAATATCCACACAAATTTACCTAGTAAGATTGATTTGTAAAAAACAATTAGATAAACTTAATATATAAATAGACACAAACATCGACTCTAAAAACCACAACCCATTATACAAAATACATTGTAAAGTATACACATCATACAGATTTCATTAACAATACATAACATATTACGCAACTCACACACCCAACACACTAAACACACTCAACCACACATTCCGGACCCCCACTACACCATACCCTTCCCTATCCTGCATACTCTTTAATACTTGTTGCCACGCTGAACATGACAACGGAATTTGGGATCTACTACATGACCGCTCATCAACAAGAGCTCCTACAAAGCCATCCTCAGATGCCACCATCAGCAAATCATAGTAACCAAATGCTTCACTCTCACTTACTTCAACAAAATACAGCACCAACAGTGGCAAGAAAATATTTGCTATAGTGAAAGATTTCACATGTCCTGCAGCAAGTACCACCAGATTAACACCTTTCTCAGCACCCAGCCATCCCTGTTCTTCAACAACGATATCGCCAGCATCCACGAAAACATTGAGCACCAACTGGATTCTTTTACCCTTTCAGCTCTCCTGGCCTTCTCTACCAACACCTCCACTGCAATTGATTCACTCCTTCTTGACAGGCCGCACCCTATCGGTCAACCTGGCCCCTTTCAGCTCGGACGCCATAACCCTCATCTACAAAGTTCCACAAGAATCCTCACTCAGCCCCACTCTATTCAATGCCTAAAAAGTGACATTTAAATACAAAAAACAACAAAATAAATAATTCATCGCAAACAAACAAATTAATTTTTTTTTAAATTGAAAAAATGCTACACGCCCTATTTCCATATAAAAACACATCCTGCTCCTCAATATTTAAACTAATTTTAAAAACATATATAGCATTGAAACATATACAGAGTTAAATTAACATCAGACAAAAATATTGAATATGATATTTTAAATAAGATGAAAACAATATTATGACCTGCAACATTAAAATTGTTGATGTTTTTGATATTGCAATATAATTGCAGTGATTTCCTTGCATTACAGCATTTTTTTAATTTTTATATTTTGGCGGAATGCAGAAGGGTGAATTAGTCCTATAGGAGAGATGCTATCTGTCTAGAAATGATAAAGCAATCTGGAGGTATACAGCATGATTGAAAAATGACATACCATTATCTAATGTGGTCTTTTATTTTATACAGATGTACCATATACCAAGTGCTACTAGAAGCCGGACTGCCCCTCTGGAAAAATGAGGAGAGGCAATGCATACCCCCATTTATACATAGAAAATTCAAACTGCAGCCATTTGACTATTCTCTGTCCATTGATAAATATTTAGATAATTAAACCTAGTGCGTGTTCTCAAACTGTTGATCAGATTTTTTGCATTTGTTAGATTTTGGTTTGCAACAGTTAACGGTGGGCTTCTAGGCACTCTAGGAGCAATTTGGCTGAGATAGTAGCAGTGACTTTAAAGATCTAATCAGTGGCAAAAAGGCCCAATGTATTAGCAAAGTTTTCAAGATTTCCTGATTCATAGAAGGTTGGACTTCAACTGAAGTGATAAGCAGCAGAATTCCAGAGTAAGACAATGGATCCTGAAAATGAACTGCATCCTAATCGCACTAGATTTAAAGGGGGTATGTGAACTTTGTGCATTACAAAATGTCTAAATGAAAGCTCAAGCATTTATAACTTGAATTGGGTTGTAAGGGGTTAATCTAGCTGAGAATACAGGACTCTGAGAACTAGAACAGCGACTTCATCTAGATGTGTTCTTTCACCAGGAACCAGTGTAAAGATTTCAAAACTGGGTTAATGGTATCACAGCAAGAAACACCCAAAAATAAACTTGGCTGCAGCATTCTGATCTAACTAAAGTTCAGTGTACCATGTATGTTAGACCTGCCATTCTTGGTGTGTTTCTCCCCAAACCTTTTTACCTTAAACTTTCCTGTTGTTCTGGCTTCAAGTTTTGCCGATTTTGGGACGTGAGTCTACACACTTTACCACTGTTAAACAGTGCTAAAGTGCTGGTGTTCTCTCCTTAAAACATGGTGGAATTGGCTTACACCCAAAATGGCCTATTTAATTTACTTTTAAGTCCCTAATAAAGTGGAACTGCATGTGTTTAAGGCCTGTAACATAAGTGGTATGAGGGAACCCTTTAAACATGTCTCAGGCTTGCCATTGCAGCCTGTGTGTATGCAGTTTTCAACTGCCATTTCAACCCGACAAAATAAACCCTTTCCTGGGCCAAATCTTCTTTTTTAATAAATATAAGTCACTCCTTGGGTAGACATTGAACAGCCCATAGTGTAGGGTGCAGTGTTTTCAAAAAGTAGGACACGTAGTTTTAAGTTGTATATGTCCTGGTAGAGAAAAATTCAAAACTCACTTTTTTACTACCGCAAGTCCTACCTCTCCCAAGGATAACATTAGAGTTACTTTACTACATCCACTAAGCTGAAACTTCCAATTGAGAGCAGGTAGACAGGTCAAGTTTGGTGTCTAATGGACTGTAAGAAAAAAATTCTCTTTAATGGTAAAGTCAGATTTGTAATCACAGTTCTGAAAATACCACATTTAGAAAGTTTGCATGTTCTTGTCGTAACTATTTGGTGCCTGAAGCCTTATCCTTGGACACATGATTAGGTGTAGCAGGCAGTTTGTCTTTGTGCATTGCTCCCAGACAGTGAGACAAGTGGAAGTTAGGTGTTGGCAGGATGAGCCACTTTGAGTTAACAAGGAGGAAAGGAGGAGAACAACGTAAAGCAGTGAGATCACCCAACCTACGAGCCGAAGTAATGGCCACCAGAAAAGCCACCTTAAAGGACAGGAATTTGAGGTCAACAGACACCAATGGCTCAAACAGAGAGGACTGGAGACCCCCAGGACCACAAAAAGATCCCAAGGAGGGATAGAAGAATGAGCAGAAGGAGAGGAGAGAGAGGAACTCCGCAACAATCGAGACCCCAACAACCCATCTGAAGACCGGAGTGAAACCGGATAACAGAGAGCCAGAATAGCAGCCCATTGGCCCTCCAGGGTAGGCAAAGCATATTTCCTTCTGAAACCCAGCTAGAAAAAACAGCAGGGTATCAGCGACAGGGCAAGAGATAGAAGACAGACCAAGCCAGAACGCCAGGAGGAGAAGGAAGCCCAATGCTTGGAGTAAGAAGACAAAGTAGACTATCTACAGGAGGCCTGCATCACCGTAATAATGCTATCAGGCAAACTCCAAACCCCAAGAGACACCCGTTCAACCTCCAGACAGCCAAGCTGAGAGGGACCAGGAGGGAGGGAGAGGTCGACCTCAGGGGAGACGGGCAGCAAGGCAGAATCCATGGAGGATCCACCACCAGACTGAGCAACAATGGAAACCAGGACCTCCGGGGCCAGTGAGGTAAGACAGCCACTATCTATGCCCCCACCCTCTGCACCTTCAGCAGAAATGCTGGAATCAGAGGAAAGGGAGGAAAGGAGAGACAAGGTCTCCACCCCCCAGGCACCCATCTCCGGAGTCCGGGGAAAAAAATAGGGGAAGCAGAGCATTGGTCCCGGAAGCAAACAAATCTAACCTGGGAGTCCCGAACCTCAAGATCAACCGGAAAATCCTGGGTGAGGGGTACAAAGTCAGAGATGATAGAAACCTGTGACTCAATGCATCCACCACCACATTGTCCAAACCCTGGAAATGCTGAGCAGATATTGCCAGAAGATGAGGCTTTGCCCAACCTGCAATCGCACAGGCCACCAGATTCAAAGGACTGCGAGTACTGCCCTGGTGATTGACGTCAGCCACACTGACTGGCTTGCCGGCCTGCACCAGAACATTGCACATTGCACCCCAGCAGCGGATCCTGAATGAACCAGATGACAGTTCCTTCCAGCTGAAGGACCAGCAGGGCTCCGATCTCAGCTAACAAGCCAGGACAGACAATTGACTCAGAGTAGCACCCCAACCGGATGCACTAGCATCCGTTGTTAATACCACCGGCAGGGGTGGTCAAAGCCACATGCTCCTGGAGAGATTAGAAGAATCCAGCACCCACTTGAGAGAGGACAGAATCTCCAGAGACACTGGCACCGACACCATGAATTCCTGAACCGGGAAGGGCACCCAGTGGTGAAGATTCCATAGCAAAGGCCGAAGATGGAATGTGGCCCATGGAACTGTGAAGACTGTTGCAGCCATGTGACCCTGCACGTTGAGCCACTGAAGCAGGGGAGCAGATGCCTGAGACAATAACACCCTCAACAGGGACTGAAGTCGCAGAATCCTAGAAGGAGGAGGGAACACCTAGTCCAGAACAGAATCGAAGTCTGCCCCAATTAAAGAAATAGCTGGCACTTTGGAAAATTTAGTAGAAATCCATGGCGCTCTAGCGCAAGAATCCAATCATCCAGATAAGGAAAACAGACACTCCCAGGAGGCGAAGATAGGCCACCAGGGGAGCCACCACTTTGGTGAAGACCCTGGGAGCAGAACAGAGACCAAATGGAAGGACACAGAACTGCCAATGTCGACCTTTTAGGTAAAACAGCAGAAATTGTTGATCCTTCAGAGCTACAGGCACATGAAGATACAAACCTGGAGATCCAGCGTAGACATCATCCAACCCTCCTAAATCAAAGAGATCACATGTTGCAGGGTCTCCATCTCAAATGGAATTTTCCAGACAAACTGATTCAAAGGCCAGAGATTGATCACAATACGAAACACCCCCGTGACTTTGGGAACAAGAAAAATGACAGAATAAGTCCCCAGACCCCTTTCTGACAGGGGAACAGGCACAAACGCCATCTTCAGAAACAGGGACCGAATGGTGTCCATCAGTAATTGATGACAAGCCATGCCCAAGGGGATTGAAGTCCGCACCTTGCCTGATGGCAGCGGAGGGGAAAGGAAGTCGATCGGATACATCTGGCTTAGGACATCTAGAACCCAGTGGTCAGTCGTTGCTAGATGCCAAGCTGTCAGGAACAAGCACAGCCTCCCAACAACCACAGGTTGACCACCAGTGAGATTTCCCCAGGGGTGGCATAGTCAGGAACACCAAGGACCCTGCTGGCATCCTGAGGGGGTTTCTTCTGAAACCTGCACTGGAACTCTTTCCAAGTACCTTTTTGGCTCCGAAATGAAGACTTCTGAAACCGTGAAGGCTGACAAAAAGACTTAGCATTGGAAAAGAATGACTCCTTACGGTGAGGCCGATGCCGGAAGTACAAAGAAAGCTTCAGTTCCTTGAACACTTTGTGCAGATTGTCTTCAAGTGCGTCCCCAAAAAGATGAGGGCCAGTAAACGGCAACTGCAATGCCATGGACTGCAACCCACATCCGTATTTCACCCCTTTGATAATAAATTCCGCCGATCAGCAATGCATGCACCACAGAACATGGCAGAAGCCCTCACAGAATCAAAGGCAATAGCCGAGAGGAACTCAGCCTGACGTTCCATGGATTCCAGTAAGTCCGCACAACTGCCACCCTCCTTTATTGTGGCAACAAAGTCTTAAAGTCGGATAACAAGGACTGAGCGACATATGCCCCATATACCCCCGAATGGATAGCAAGATGGGACCCCGCACATTACTTTATCAAAGCAGAGTCAATCTTCTTATCCAGCCCATCCCGAAGGGTATTATCATCAGCCATAGAAGGACGACCCACCAAACTGGCCACAATGGAATCAACATGAACAGTTTCAGGAGTAGTATCCTCCATGTCCTGCAAAGGGTAGAGTTTTGACATAAAGTGAGGCTTCATGATGTGATCAGGGTCCTTCCACTCCTTCAAAAGGACATCTATCAGAAAGGGATGAATAGGCAGAGTCTTAGTAGCCTGCTTCTGAAACTGAGGCAATACCGTCTCCCTGGATATGCTAGCAACCACCTCATCTGGAAAACCCATGTTCTCACTGACATGAGACAGGATGTCAGGCAACAAATTCTTGGATATATATTTTCTTTTCAGGTCCACCGTACCCAAGGAGGAACCATCGGAAGAGTAAAAACTGGGAATGTCCAAATAGAGGTCATGACCCCCACTAGAACAACCGACTTCTTGGAGAACTACAAATCAGATAAAGTCTCCAAAATCAACTTCAGAATGTCATCCAATCCTGGCCTTTTTCACAGGAGGGACAGACTGTCCACACTGTCCTCCGGGGAAGATCTAGAGGAGACCAGAGACACATGCCTGCATTTACGCTGATGCTTCCCCATAACTCAAGACCAACCATCAGCAATAACCAGCACAGCAAGTCACTGGAGAAGGCAGCACATAAATGAAGTGGAAACTTGAAATGAAATCCCAGAAGCAGTACTCACCAGAGGGAACCGGTATGCTGGGACAGCTGACACAAACGAAGGCACTGAGGTGGGGGCGTGGCCAGCATGCAATACAATCCCGGCAACTCCCTGCCGCCACAGGCCAAATGCTCGAGGAGGAGCATTGCCCCAACGAGAAAGAGTGAAGTAGCCGGCATGCCGCACGGATGACCAAGAGCCCGCCCAGTCGCAACTGGATCAGAGCCCGCCGGTGAGGACACCACAGCCATCAGCAGTCATTGAGCAGGAAGTGGAACAGTCTGCGGGAAGCAGCGATGGCCGCACCAGCAGGGAGAGACTGCAGTGGTCCCACTCTACTGTAGCCTTAGGAGGGAACCACTCACCCGCGTACAACATCCCTACGGAGACTGGAACAATCGCCTGCACAGTCACCGATGCCCCTCAGCACCGGATCCGGAAGGAAACAGCCGGAAGCCAGACAAAGTCCTCCAGCCCAACTTGGAAGAGACATGCCCAGAGCAATGCAATAGTTTCTGGCAAAGTATTGACACAGACCAAAGAGACCTGTCCAGGCCAGCAGTACAGGAAGCAAAGTCATGGTCGAATCCAGGAGGCCAGGCGTCCCGACTCCAGCAGCTCCCATGACATCCCAGCAAAGGAGGGAACTATGGGACAAACAGTAGAAGGTAAGTGCTTGGCACCAACCCACAGAGTTTCCCACCATGTCCACCAACAGGAAACAAAATAGTAAGTGCGTTCTGTTAGCTATGTAGTTATAGCCCCTGGCGGAGGGTGGGTGGGCCTAAAAGCGTTTCCTGTTTTGCTTCCTGTCAGTGGAATATACCTCATTAGTGATGACTGGGTCGAGGAGAGGTAGAGGTAATGCACGGCACAGCCCGGACCACAACCGGTGCTACGCCTCTGCTGCATGGACTTTCTCAGTGCAAGGACTACGCATCTTCTTCTTTGCACCTTCTTTGGAACTGGATGATGAGCGATGCATCCTCGATGCAAGCCTTCATTTTGCAATCCCCTAATCAATGGCATCCTTGACAACAATGCAGGCCTCTACAACGCCAGCCCAACAACTTCTTCAGAACCAGGCAGTGCATGACTCATACTTGTTGCGGGATTTGGCATTGCAAGCCACCTCGACAATGATGCAGGACCTCATATCACAGCCTTGCCGCTCCTCGGAACCGACGCTGTTCCACACACCTCCAACCAGGACTAAGCATCACCGTGGCAACACGACGCATCCTCAGTGCAAGACTCTGTAACAATCTCCCCAACTAAGATCAAGCTACCCTTGTTCAGAACTGTGTTCCTGAGGCCGGGACAATTTCCATTGCGTTCGGCCTGAACTTGTAACTTTGTCGTGGTCCATCAAGACCAGATAATCACAGATGGTGCTTTGTGCTTTTTTGGCAATATTTTCACTGACATCTAAAATGATATGTATCCAGTTCTACTAATTGGATTTTTATCATTATGGTCTTGATTTATGTATCAAAATGTATCCTATAGGCCTCATTAAGATGTCAGGCGGACTGCCACCAACAGGCCATTGGTGGCGATCTGCCTGACATCCAGTGTATTGGTCCGACCCCCGGATTAAGATACCGGTGGTCACAGCAATTTTGACAGGGGGAAAGACCGCCGCCTCCAACAGGCTCAAGGAGCCCGTCGGGGTGGCCGCCGTAGCCTAAACCCTACAATGGAAGCGGTACATGCAGAGGCACCCCTGTAGGGATTAGGATGTCCCTTTACTTCAACCTTTATTTGGTTGTCCCACCACCATGCAAAGGCAGAGGGATGGGACTTTGACGGCCCCTAGCAGGGCCCTGGTCCCTGTGGGCCTCCGCTATGGGGCCAGGGCGGCACATGTGGTGCACCCCAAACATTTATGCACCTTGTGCCAGGCACCACATGGTGCCTGGCACACTGTGCTTGGATGTTTGTAGACATGCCTTTTACTGTTGCAGCTGTGCTGCGGCCCTTTTCCAGGACACAGCACAAGCTGCAATAGTAAACTGCATGTTTCTAACCACCTAAACAGTGGCTGGATCACAATAGGGTGGGTAGAGCCGTCAACTACCTGCGGGCAGTCTCCATCCCGCAGCAATGGTGGTTGGATGCTCCGTCGACCGCCATTGTAATGAGGGACTATTTTTTCTAAATTGTTGTGGGATTGAATTGTGTTGTGTTTTCACCTTATTACGGTTTGAAGTGCTGCATAAATATTTTGCCCATTTTCTCCAAGTTAAGATCGACTACTCTGTGCCAAGGTACCAGAGGGTTGAGCACAGGTTGATTTTGGGTTTACTTGTCACTTCACCATGACAAGGATTGTGGATGCACCCCCCACCCCCTAAACCAGTAACCCAATCATACAACATAGACTTGCAGCAATCTAATCTGGCCCAAAAAAGTTATTCATGATAGTGAACTTGTGGGGAAAACTGAATTACAACATAGAAGAAAAAAATTGCAGGTTTCTACTGGCCTTACTTGGAGATGGAAATTCAGTTTATGGTCAATGTTAACTCCCAATTCTGGACTGACTACCCCAGAACAGGGTATCACCACATGCTGTAGACAATATGAAATATGCTAAAAGGAAGTTTAGGTGGCCAGGAATAGCCAAAGCCTTTTGATGTTAACTAAAATTTGTATCCCTAATATACTTACATTTGAGACTTTTTTCGACAACTCTCTTCATCAATTGGTCTGTGAATATTTCATTGACATTTTTGTCCTCCTACTAAAGTTAACAGCATGGGGCAATGAGTCAGCTCACTTTTGCCATTGGTTAAAATCACTGTGAGTGATGGCATTCACCATTTCACAAGGAGCACATCCATACACAAAGCAGTTCCCTTCAGTGCCAGGGGCTGTTAAAGCAATGTGTGCTTTTTGAGACCAAAGAAATATTTTTGCTTTGAGACACTTTTTTTAGGTTACAAAGGCCCAACTGCTTCCCCAGTAATATAGCTTTGCAAAACCCATAACAAAACAAAACAGGCATGGACAATGCAAAAACGCTGACAGCCAATGCTAGACCCGTTGGCTTTGCAAATGTTTTTTTAAAAACGTATTGCTTGAGCTAGTTCTTACACATCCACATATTGACGCCTTATAAGCACCTGTTATAATTGGTGGATTTAATCTCAGATTTTAAGCAGAATTTGTGTATAATTGGCGTGCTAGAAACAGGAGTAGCCGAACAATTCAATTAATCGAGCCAGAGGGGATATATTCAAATTTAACATCGCCGGGGACAGAATTGACTATCCTAGCACCATTCAAGTGACCAGAACTAGATCTGAGGTTGTATTCCAATTAACCCCTTGCTGTGCCCAACGGCTCATGAAATCACATATCCATGTTAGGGCAATACCAAGGATGCCTGTGTCATTGAGTATGCAAAGCAGCACCTCTTAGACAATGGTATCAACCCCCACAGAGAGGCCGAACAGAACAAATACAACACCACTCCTTCATCCATTCAGTACTACTGACTGAAACCAGTAACGCCAAGAACTGCTGCTGCTCTGTGATAGATCCTCATCCTGCTTATCTCAGGTAAGAATGCACAGGGTTGCTGGAGGTCGAAGGGCCAGTAGGAAAGCTTGCACACAGGAAGTGCAGGCATGGGCTATCAAGGTCCTTCTAGTATTTATCAGTGATAGATAGAAGTATACTCACACTCTTAATAACACAATCCTCTCACACAGGAGTTATCACCTCACTCCACTTACACTTGCTCGCTTCTGTCTCTCGCACACTGTCCTCTCTATGATAGTCCCTTTTTCAACTCATTCAACTTGCTTTCCTTATCACAGTGACTCCTCCTACCCTCTCTCCCTCATCTTACTCACTCTCCTGTCACTTGCACATATCTCCTGCGGAGCAAAGTAATCACTGACACCGGACATGTGACTGGCAGTAGACAGTTGCTAGTAGAGTGGTTACTAGCACCAGGCAAAGCAGAGACGGTTAATGGTATCAGGCAATGTCCAGTCAGGTACTGATATCTAGCTGAAACACACAGTGTTAGGCCTCTGACAGATGATAGGCAGATACTGGTACCCATGAGATGGGTACTAAGTGGTACCTGACTAAGGATAGATAGTTACTAGTACCACAAACAAGTTATACAGTCTCTGCCCCATGCCAGAGCAGTTGATGGTAACCAGCAGGGCACATACAGTTAAAGCTATCTTGGTTTCAGTCACTGGTATTTGACAGAAAGTGACAAGTTTCTTATACCTGGCAAACAGTTTTTTAAGCTAACTCTATATCACAAGGCATGGCAAGCAAACCATCATCAATTGCTTAGTCTAAGTTGCCGCTCCTTAGTGAAACATAACGCTGATGTTTATGACCTGTTATTGGACGAAGCCCCTGATGCCCTCTTTTTAACCGAGACATGGCTGTCTGGTGATAATGTAGCAGAACCTAGCCTGGCGCTCCCCCTGGGTATTAGTATTATTATGCTTAATAGAGGGTCCAGAGGGGGTGGCATTGCAGTTATTTTTAAATCTTCTTAAATGTGCACCTTTGTGAGGGAGCCTCTAGCTGGTTGCGAAGCTGCTACTTTGGGATTTCCTTTCATGCTAATTATAAACTGCTGGGCGTACTGATCTATCGACCACCTGGTCCCTCCAAAGAGTTCATAACACCCTTAATTGACGAGGTAGGGCTTCTAGCCATGAGAGCAGCTAATTTCAGTATCCTTTGGGATCTGAATCTGCATTTGGATAATCCTCATGACGGCGACATGCGTAACTTCCTGGCCGATCTAGCAGTGTGCCAACTTCTCCAGCTGGTGCAAGGGCCCACGCACTCTGCCGGCCATTTGTTGGACCCTGTTTTAACCAATCTTGCTCTTCTGACTGTTCACTCTCCCTCCCCGTTGTGTTGGTCGGATCATCACCTCATAACAATGACACATTCTGGGATTACACCTATGAGCAGAGAGCCTTAGAAGCGCACACTTAGGTGCCCTTGCCAACATTTAATATCACGCAACTCTATGACCTTTGTTACTCATCCCCACCCACTCTTCCAGTAGACCCAGACTTTGCTGATAAGTCACTGTCCGACTGGATTTACGGTGATCTCGGCTCTCTTATTCCAGTAAAATGGTCTAAAGGCTGCAGCACCAAATCTAGTCCTTCGTACAATGCTGAGCTTACTTGCTTGCGTAAAGAGTGTAAGAGGTTAGAGGGAGCATGGAGAAGGAGCTATGACCCTAATCTAAAGAAGCCCTATAGTACAGCTATTAAGCAATACCATAGATCCATCCAGTCGGTACGGGCCACTTACTATGTGGAGGAGATCAAGAGCAGTGCTAATCCACCTAAAAGTATCTTTTCAATTTTGAAAGAGCTGAAATCATCCCCTGCCTTGACTGCCACTCCGATTTCACCTGATAAGCAATGTGGCACTCTGGCCTCCTTCTTTGTGGAGAAGGTTGAGAAGATTTATAATTCCTTCTCTCAGATCGCTCCTGCCTCGGTCCCCCAATCCTTACACACTGACTACTTTTCCTGCCTTCTCTCATGAGATTTTGTCTATGTTATGTAGCAAAGTCAAGTCTGCCTCCACATCTGATCCTCTCAAGCCGGCCAATACGTTGAAAATCTTACCTGTGCTCATTCCTCCTTTGAGCCATGTGATCAACTTATCTCTCTCTACGGCTGTCATACCGAGTACTTGGAAACATGCTAAGGTGGTTCCCCTGCTAAAAAAGCCTGACATGGATGCGGCCAAACTGGAGAGCTTCCGCCCCATCTCTCTCCTGCCCGGGGTCTCTGAGGTCTATGTCAATTCCATCTTGTCTGGGTATCAGGAGGAAAATAACATACTATACCCCTCTCAGAAGGGTTTCTGTGCTGGTCACAGTATGGAATCTGCTCAGTATGGAACAAGACCAGCGGACCGGCACCTACTAGGAAGGACCCGGGGTCAGTCCTTTCCAATGGGCCTGAATAAAGGCAGACCAATTAGAGTCAGGTGTAGAGCCCACAGGAGGATTTTAGTCACAGAACAGTAATGTAGGGGGACGGATTCGCATGTCGTGCTGAGGACAAGGAGACCACCGGGAAGGCCAAGAGATGGGGTCAAAAGTCCGCCTCGCACCCAGCATCTCTGACCGACACGAAGCAGATGAAAAGCAGGCAGAGAGGGAGCAAGAGAGGGTCTTTGCGGTCAAGCACTGGGCTAGGACTAAGCCACCGAAATCAGTAAGATGGGCGAGATAGGCTGCAAACGGTGCTCCTGTAGAAGAACCTACAGCTCCAAGATGGAGAATTTCGTTAGTGATCGCCAGTCCCAAGAAAAGAATAACCTCAGTCGTTCAAAAATAGAAGCGGAGAATCTATTACCCCACATGACTCACCAGAGCGGAAGAGGCAGTCCCGACTCCTGGACCGCAAGGGGGTGAGGAAGGCTGAAGACTGGAACTCAGAGCTCTCTCTCCGCTCCGACCGGAGGAAATCATCTTGGGGACCGTAAACAGCCACAGCAGGAAAAAAGTGCAGGGCAGCCGTCTCGATGGAAATCAAGTGATCAATTGCCAGCTAGAAGCAGTTGTGGTTGCAAGTGGAGCAATAATCATCGAGTCTGGAAGGTAGGTGATAGGCAAGGAAAAAAAACATGAGCCTGTCTCCTCTCAGTTGTGTTATGCAGCTCAACCAAATGATCGGCAATTTTACTGGGATTCCGCTGGATGTGCAAATTCTCATTGTTGTGGGAAGGCAGCCTCAATTTCGGCGATGACTTCATCTTGGACGATCGCAGAAAACCAAAGTCTTCAAATCCCAGGGGTGGAGGAGGGTCAAAGGAGGGTATATTCCAGAAAATCACCAAAAGGCTATCCCTCGCCCAGGAGCCCCTGGACGGAGCTCCTTATCCCTCCCCAGTCATAAAGGCTTATAAGTCTCATTGAATACTCTTTCTGAAAGAAGCAGCATTGGAACCCCTCTGGCAAACAATGAGAAACCTAACACGCTAAATGTTAGGCCTGTCAGCCTTAGGGTGGTCTTCCCCCCAACTTTTTGCCTTTCTCCTCCACTTTTTCTGACCTTATTTTTGCTAATATTAGGACTCTGTGCTCTTTACCACTGCCAACCAGTGCTAAAGTATGTCTGCTCTCTCCTTTAAACACTGTAATATTGGCCTAACTCCAATTGACATATTTAATTTGCTTATGAATTCCCAGCATAGTGGCACTACCTGTGCCCGGGGCAGTAAATTAAGTGCTGCTAGTGGGTCTCCAGGACTGACTGTGCCATCCACTTAAGGAGCCCTTTGAAAATATTTCAGACCTACCATTCGAGAGCCTGTGTGTGCAGTTTTAAACTTCCATCACAACCTGGCAAAATAAATCTTTTGGCAGACCCAAACCTTCCTTTTTAATACATATAATTCACCCCTAGGGTAGGCCTGGGACAGCCCAGAGATCAGAGTGCAATGCATTTAAAAGGTAGGACACACACATTTAAGTTATATACGTCCTGGTACTGAAAAACTCTTACATTTGGTTTTTGCTACTGTAAGGTCTATCCCTCCCGTAAGATAGCATTGGTTTGCCTAATAACCTTTTAGTAGTTCAGTTTCTAAATGAGAAGAGATAACTGGTATATGTTTAGTGTCTCTGGAATCACAATTTAACAACCTAACTTATAGTGAAGTCAGATTTCAAATCACAATTCCGAAAATGTGACTTAGACATTTTTCTTGCCTTAGCCATTTGATGCCTGTCTGGTCACATGACTTGGTGTAGTTGGCAGTTGGGCTTTGTGTCTTCCTCCTAGACAGCCACACACAGTGGGAGCTTAGGTGTGACTGGTAGGATGGGAGGGGCAAGCTGTATACACCTTCACTTATACCTGAATAGGCTGTGTGCTGTCCACACACCAACGGTCTAACAACCCTGCATTTTCACGCCAGTCAGATTGGAGCCAGGACATGGGAGGCAGGGAATTCCATGCACTTCAAAGCCACTGTCTAGCAGCTTCTTCCACCTTCCAGAACCAGGGCACCAGGGTATAAAAAATGGGCCTCTGACAACACCACTTCAGTACACTTCTGTACCTCTGGATACTCTGCCAGGAAGAAGACCTGCTGTGCTACTGAAGGACTGCCACTCTGCTGGACTCTTGCTTTGCTGTGATGACCTGCTGCCTGCTACCCTGCTGCCGGGGTGAGAAGGACCGGACCTGCATCTCTTGAACCCAAAACCCAGAGTGACTCGAAGGGCTTGCTGTCTGGCTTCCTGATCTGAAGATTCCGGGGCATATGAGGCTTCCAACAACCTTGTATCTGCACCTGGACTCTGACATCTGTGAGTTTAGCCTGTCAAGTGGTGCCACCCCAGTCCTGGTCGCTTGGAAGGGCATTAAGTGCTCTACCAGCCAGTGGAACTGATACATTGTCTCTGCAGCAAGGCACACACCCAAGCAGAACGGATGCATCATCTTTGCAACATGGAAGGGACCCTTTGCAAAGACTTGTATCGTTGCCGTACCCCGCATTGCCTTTGAAACCGCCAGTCAACACATCCCCAGCAAGGCCCTTGCATCTCTCATTGATGACAGCCTCGACGACGACACTGGACTCCCCATTGCAGCCTTGCAGCTCTTCGGAACCAAAGCATCGTCCAGACTGCATGAAGCATTCCCGATACCCGATTTGTTTCTCCTTGGTTGTGCGACACATCTATGATATGGGTCCACACAACGATCTGTAAACCAGGATTGAAGGTACTTTTGTTCAGCTGCCCTAACTGAGTCCCTGTAGCCAGACTACGCTCCATCACGGTTAGCCTGAACTTGTAACTTGGTCCCAGTGCAGATCTTTAAGCCTTTTAGCGCTATTTTCTTTAAAAAACTTTCATCAATATCAGTGGTTCTACGAATTGGATGTGTGTGGTTTTATTCTCATTTTATGTATTGAAAGATAATCTATTTTTCTAACTCTGTAGTGTGCTCCGTTTCTGGTGTGTATTCACTGTGTTACTGTTTTTAAGTGTTGCATAAATACTTTATACATTGCTTGTAAGTTAACCCTTACTGCTACGTGCCAAGTTGTTAGGGAATTGATCACAGGTTAATTTAGGGTTTGCTTGTGCCTTACCCTAACATGGATTGTGGTAGCTGCTTGACCAGTGTCCTTAACCCAGTCAACCAAAAACCCAATTTCTTACACTAAACATGTCAGGCTCAGGTTGAAGTATTGTTATTCCTTGTCTCCATTTTACCAAGGGCCCTCAGGCCATACACATAAATCGCTCCCCAGAAGAGGAAGCTGTGCACTTTGGAACTGAGCTGTGATGCACACTACTACCAGCTGTCTTGTAAACCACATAACCTGTGATAGATCTCCTTGCATCACCTAACCTGTCACACTCACCACAATGCAATATCAGCCAAACTGCCTCCATCGTGCTGCGGGTATCGGAAAATCAGGTCATCATCACAACCTCACCCATACTTTAGACTGCACCACACATATATTGGGAGATGGTGGGCTGCACTTTTTCCCAACTACACTCAAGACAAGGCTCTGCTGAAGACCCTGTATCAATCCACCAGTCCATTAGTCTGTGTCCTTTGGATAGTAAATGGCTCAAGAGAGCCCAAGAAGAGATGAGGCATCAAGTATTGAACCATGCAGGCGTGGGAAAAAATCACCCAAACAGCCACAATAGCCTTTCTTCACTCCTATCTCGGCTAATACAACTATTCTGCTGATGTGAACAGGGGCATACCTTGGTCAGTAAGATTGGGGGTGTGTGAGCTTCAAATTTTCCAACAATCACGCTGTCATGAAATGTTAAAGTACTTTGTGAACAACCAGGGTGCATGAAAAGGGCTAAAGGGAAAGTGGAAAGGAAGACCAATGTGGATTGGTAGGGGTACTAAGTTCAGAAAAAACACAATATTATCCAAAATAATTTTTAAAAAATGGAAGACTTTCAAAACAGAGGGCGAGATTGTGTGTGCGTTGTTTGTCAGTATTTATGCAAACATTCCTGATGAAACCTGACAGACAGCTCACCATACCCGACTGAAAGCACCTGTAACCAACTATTTACCTGAAAATACTTTTATTAGAGGGGTTTGCTAACTCAACACCCCCTTGAAGCCATGCCTCTGCATGTGAATGAAGGCATTGCACAATTTCAAGAAGTATCCATTTCTCACTCCTCAGCTGGAACAGAAACGGCGCGCATCATACTCTGCAGAAGACACCGGCATTAAAACATCCAAGGAATAACTGAAACGCTGTTAGATGCTCTTTTTAAGGTTAAATGTTCCTAATGCATCCGTCTGGCTGACAACTCTTCGCCTCGCTGGTTTAAAGCATTGAAATCTTTCTTGAAGCCTCCTGTTGAAGTAGCAGAGCACAGGCATCACAATCTGCGACAATCTGTCATGCTCATTTTTCTAACCAAAAATATATGCTAGCATAAACAGTTCCCAGCTGTCTTGTAAATTGCCACTCTGAAACCCTCAGCCCTCGCCATCTGCAAACACGTGGTCCTCTTTCTGTCCTCTTCCTGGATTCTTTGCAAAAACTCAGACCGTACTCGCCCGATGGCATTTGTGTGGTGCCAATTTTGGCAATACTTTGCCCTTGCATTTTTTCAAATATGCGCTTAAATCCTAGCTCGGTCACTGTCTCCAGGATCAGAACCAAATGAATAGAAAGATTGGGTCATCACACCCATGTTACCAATAATCACTGCTGCATCAAACAGCTGTTCCGAAGCAGCTGTTCCTTTACTTGGAAGAATTTAAGATTCTGAAGCCCAGGTGGCTTGGATTTCTGCCCAAGTAATATCTTCTGATGTACTGAGGGATTGCACTACTGAATATCGACTCAAACAATATTATGTAATAAGAATATCGAGGGACAAAAAAAAAGGTAAGGGCATAGGAAGTATAACTTTACTATTCCTAACTCCACATCTATGTATCTTGAAGATATATGTACGCCGAGGTACATATTTGAGGAGATAGGTATGAAAAGTGTAGACTTACTAACCTGTTGATAACTTTTTTCCATATATTGTCCTTGATATTCCATCCCATTGATATTGTGGGTTCAATCTTCATGCTGCCTAAGGTGTTGAGACCATGGAGAATGAGGGAGTGCAGTGGACATCGTCAGAGAAGTAGGCATCGGTGTTGCCGTGGAAACCTGGTCCACGTCTTTTTTTCTTACATATGCTTTTCTGTCTTGTCTGCTCCAGGGCCGACTGACTACCGGGCAGTTTGGAATGCTGCCGAGCTGGGAGCTGCTTTTACTGCGGTGGGGGCTGATTTCGTTCATGGAGACCTGCGTGTGCTTCGGAATAATTGATGTAAAACGAATTTCGTTTAGCACACGCAGGTCTCCATGAACGAAATCACCCCCCAGCTCAGCAGCATTCCAAACTGCCCGGTAGCCAGTCCGGCCCTGGTCTGCTCCAAAGGGACCTATGAAGATTAAGAACACAATTGTGAACTATTCAGTGAGGAAGTCTGTCTGGTTTTTGCTCCCACACAAAGGTAAATGTCCTGCTCTAGGACAGATATGTAAAGGCTGTGGGAACGAGAACCATTTTGTGATGGTTTGCAAAGGAAAAAGTCCCAGTGGTTAAACAAAATGTCTGCCAGAACGTTCCAGAGGAATTGTTTGACGCACACCCACAAGGTCAAGAGGTGTAATTAGTTGAGACAAATCAACACTGAACGAAGTCGATCATCATCTAAATCATCCTCAAACATTTCTTCTGTATCAGTATCAAGTGAAAGCAAAGAAAATGATTGTGCCATGTCAATGTTTACCTCAGAAAGCATGCACATGTTGGTTTGTCCGCTTGTGAAGAAAAAGGTAAGTCAAAGGCAAATTGACACACCAAAGCACCAAAGTCATTCAAACATTTTCCGAAGATTGCATTGAAAGTAAATGGTTGTTCAAAACTTTTCATTAATGACAGTAATGCATCGATAAACATTACATGACTAGAAATACAATGAATTATCTTCATTACTACAGCCTACGCCATTGAAAACCAAAGTGTATACATGGGCTGCATCAATACCGTTAAAAAGTCAAAGATCATTTGTGGGACAATGAAACACAAGACAACAAAGGTGCAAGCAGCAATCTATGTGCTTCTAGGCACGGCATCAAGTGCCCATCAACGAAGTTTCAGTACAGACGCTCATATGGGACTGAGTTCCATGTATTAAAACATGAATGCTCACCACAAAATTTTAAGTCAGTTCCCTTTGATTTCATGGTTTAGGAAAGCTAAGACTATGAAAGTAAATATGAATATTAATGAGGACGCCTGTCCTGTTGCTCAGAGACATAGACAAATTGCTTAACCCATAGTGGTAGTGCCTAAAGAGGACAGAGAAGGCGCTGTAGGGATATACATTGGCATGCATCAGGAAAACAAGGAAATGGAATAAGAACAACATCCAAGTCCCCACATTGCTGAAATGATAACGCAATTAAATGGTGCAAATGTCTTCTCTCGCCCTGATTTAAATAAAGGTTATCATCAGTTGGAACTTGGAGAAGATTGCAGGTACAATACAGCCTTTTCCTACACATGTTTGTTTGTTTCAAAAGAAAAGACTAAGTTTTGGTATATCATCCGCAGCAGAACTGTTTCAAGATGTCATTCAACGTACCATGCAGCCTGTCATAAATACGTTCAATTACAACAATGACATATTGGTTTTCAGAGCTGCACCAAAAGAACACGATAAAGCTCTTACACAAGTATGTTGTTTACTTGCCCAAGCTGGTTTGACTTTGAAGCAGAGAAGTGTGAGCTCCATAAGACAAAGCTGAAGTTCTTTGGTCAAATCTTTTGTGATGGGGTATGACACCAGATCCTGCTAAAGTGCAAGTGCTGTCAAATGCTGATCACTTACAAGACGTTTCAATGGTGCATTTATTTCTTGGCATGGTCAGTTACTGTTCAAGATACATAAAATCCTTTTCCATTGTAAGCGCTTCATTGAGAGACTTGATCAAAAAGAATGTTTCATTTCATAGGTGACATAAATGTGAGAATGGTTTTAAGAAAATCAAACAAGCCATTGAGAATGCTACTGAAATGGCATAGTTCAATCTGAAGCTTCAGAGGTTGCTGTTGATGCTAGCCTAGTTGGGTTAGCCGCTATCCTTGCATAGCACAGCAGACACTCAAATGCTCAAAGGCATATTGTGCCATATGCAAGTAGAAATGAGTCCCAAAGAGAACGAACACTGTGCCGTTTTCAGTTTTGAATCGTTAAAGACCAAAGCCTCTCCCAGCAGGTGTTCGTGATCCTCCCCCAGCTGGCGATGGCGCACTTCACCACGGCCTGGCTGCTGTGTGCAAATATTGATAAGCAAAGTTCCCTAGAGCATCAGGAAGGCACTCAACAGTGTTCCGCCATCCAGCATGAAAATGCAGCCTAACTTCCAGCTCCACCTTTTCTTTATCTCTGCCAGCGCATTTCAAGACCATAAGCCTCTTCTTCATGGGCGCAAACAACACACCAGAGGCTCGCATTATTAACATTTCCGGCTTTATTTATTACAATGCCCGACCCCTATGGGCGTGTGCATAGTGCATTGTCCCTCGGTGCATTCTGGGGCATGGAGTCCTTAATGCGAGCAATATATTGACTTTAAGTACGTTCGAGTGTGCGTTTGATATTTAAAATGTTTATCATACCTATAGTAGGTGGAGGGACTTGAAGATAAGCTCTGTAAGCAATTAGAACACTGTGCCGTTTCAGTCTTGAATCGATCAGGACCACAGCCGCTCTCAGCTGGTGATCGTGCTCCTCCCCCAGCTAGCGATGGTGCAGTTCCCCATGGCCGGGCCGCAGTTTGCAAATATTGAGAACAAAGTGCCCTGGAACATCAGGAAGGCCCTCAACAGTGTTCCGCCATCCAGCATGAAATTACAGCCTAACTTCCAGCTCCACCTTTTCTTTATCTGTGCCAACGCGCTTCAAGGCCATAAGCCTCTTCTTCATGGGCGCAAACAATGCAACAGAGGCTCGCATTATTAACATTTACGGCTTTAATTATTACCATGCCCGACACAATTGGGCGTGTGCATAGTGCATTGTCCCTCGGTGCATTCTGGTGCATGGAGTCCTTAATGCGAGCAATATATTGACTTTCAGTAAGTTTGAGCTTGCTTTTGACATTTAAAATGTTTATCATACCTATAGTAGATGAGGTACTTGAAGATAGGCTACGTAAGCAATTAGAACACTGTGCCATTTTCAGTCTTGAATTGTTTAGGATCCAGTATCTCCCAGCTGGTGATCATGATCCTGGCGATGGTGCACTTCCTCACGGCCGGGCTGACCTGTGCAAATATTGATAAATAAAATTCCCTGGAGCATCAGGAAGGTACTCAAGTGTTCCACCATCCAGCATGAAATTGCCGCCTAACTTCCAGCTCCTCAAGACAGTTTCATCCTTCCTGGATGAACATCAGTTACTCCAGGCTCGACAAGGTGCTTTTAGAGCCCATCACAGTACAGAGTTGGTGATGCTATCTGTTCTTGATGACCTCAGAATCATGGCAGACAATAACAAACCGAGTGCCCTGATCTTATTAGACTGATCAGCGGCGATCGATACGGTTAACCATACTCAGTTGCTGGATCGAATAATAGACCTGGGCATTCACATGCCGGCACACCAGTGGTTAGAATCCTTCCTGTCAGAGTGGTCCCAGAGGATACAGTTGGGGGAACAGGTATCAGACAGGTGCACCCTTACCTGCGGCTCCCTCAGGGATCCGCATTGTCCCCGCTCCTCTTCAACATTTACCTACAGCCTCTGGTGACAACTCTAGCACACATGGATTGCAGAGCTTTCAGCTATGCGGATGACACCCAACTCATCCTCCGGATTGACAACTCCACCCATGCCCAGGAGTTGGCACAAAACATCCTCAGATTCACAGTGAATTGGATGACAGCCAATTCACTAAAAATCAACCCTTACAAAACGGAAGTCCTTGTCATCCCCTCAAAAGACAACCCCTGGAGCAATCGCATCTGGCCCCAGGAGCTGGGCACCACCCACACACCAGTATCTGCCTTGAAAAGGATGGGTATCAAGATTAAATAACAACATAGAAGGTCAAAGGGGAATATTTAATGACCATACACTAATATCATCCCCAACATCATATGGAAAAACATTAGATATCAGAAGGTCAGTCAATAGAGCGTGCATAAACTATCTATAATGAAGTGTTTCATTAGGGAGCAGTCACAAAGTCCACTGAGAATGATACGAAGTGACCATCAAATGATTCCCATCAGATACCCATCCTGTGCCGCCCTACATCATTTGGGATCCTTCAACCGAAGGTGGTGGTGTTCAACCACAAGAGGATTAGGTGAACTGCCACCCAATCAAACGGAAGGGATCTCCAATCAAGGGAGTTACTATAGATGGCATAAGGAAGGTAAATGACTAGCAGTGCAACAAAAATTAAGTAGAATGATAGTGCATAAAACGTGAGTGATGTAAAATGGGTTATGAAAATGGAAAAATGTATTTTAATAGTATCCTATCCACACCCAATGATAAAAACAGTGCAGAGTAGTGTTAAACAAATAACTACCCAGATGGTATAAAGGTCAACATGTTTCTGCGGTACAATGGAGTCTCGAGATCTCCTCCTGCTTCATCAGGACCTCAGTTAATTGCTACTGCAACAGTGTTAAGAAATAAAAAGTGAAAAAGATGTCACCTGAAATTCGCCAATTCGGAAGATCGCGGTAATCACCGTGGCAACCAGGGCACAAATAGAATAAAATGAAACAATTTTGACATTAGCGACAGTTTGCAAACCACATATCTTATGTGTATAATTATATGTAGCCAATCGTTATTGGTCACTGGGTCTCATGTAGTAGACCTCTTAAATTAAATTAAGTGCCATTTTGATAGCAATTATATTTAAAGAAACTAAATAGCTTCACTCACCCAAATTATGGGGAATAAACACCCCACCTCACCTGGCTACAGCGCAGGTATAGACGGAGCACCGCTCTGAGGAAAGGAAGAAAAGAGGAAACAAAAGAGGAAGGATACAATAACTGTTTAGGTTGCATCTCCTTTTAGTCAAAAAAAGGGGGGTTTTAAGAAAAGGACAATCTTTCTGGTGTAATGCGTCTAATCACATAATCCACTAGCTATACACATGGCCTGTTGATTACAATCCTCAAGTTAACAAAATGAGCACACGGAGGATGCTTGATCAACATAGCTCGATCCTATGAGCATAACGTATACAAGATTCACTGATGTTACTTCTGTCACTTATCGCCATAACGGAGTCACAAACTGTGTCGGGATGTATACACCCAAAATTACTACCAGTATTATACTCCGTGGGTCCCTCGAACATCGCATTCTGAGCATTTAATTTAGCCAATACCGATCATGTAGGGGAGACCGCCACCGAGGCAAGCAGTCCGCCCTAGATCGCAATCATGCTGAGTGCAATTCTAAAACGCATATCATGCGTTCCGGATTGATCAAAAAGTTGTCAAGACACCCACCACCCTGCTTACCTGTCCGTTGGTACTCCGGACATCCGTCTAGGCTGTCACAGAGGGAGGTACCTGACCGGACAGGAAGCAGGCTTTTGTTTTTCCTGTGGGCGTGCTAGAGGTCGCGCCTGAATGGCGTCATTACGTTAGCCTACGTGGCGCTTGTCAGGCCTGTAGGGAAATGTAGTTCATAGCTGATATTAAGCTCTGTCGACCAGACCCGGTATGATATTAAGTGAGTCTTGGTCTCGAAGATATCACTTGATGTAGAGTAATTAAATGTCTCAGTACAGGGACACGAGTAATGGAAATAAAATAACATGTCAAAGTATCTATGCCTTATTTTCAATGGTACTCACAAATATCGGAGCTATTAAGACGAAAGTCTTAGAAAACTTAGAGGCATTCTGGGAAAAGTAGTTTCAAGTACAATCTTGATCATGTAGTTGTCCATTCAATACTAGAGTTGGAAAACAACAATGAATGTTGAATCCAATAGAATGGACAGCCTTTAAGAATGATAGTCTGCCATCGGTAGACTCATGATGTCTAACATAATTTGTATGTTCTCACTGGTACTCTACGAGATTAGAGTGTCTTAAGCGCTGTTGCCAGTAAGGTGTGTGACAATTTTGTGGCCACATGATTGTTTTATCAGTAAATAACAACTCATACAAACACGCTATACTGTAAGGAATGCCAAACTTTTTCACTGGGATGACACCTGGGTTACTATATTGGGGATAGCGTGTGGAGATTGAGGGTTTACAGTGACATCCACGGAATGTCATCGTTCAATCCTGATTTGTGGGTTTGCAATTTATACACCCACCTCTGTTCCCGTTTAAATAGGAACATGCTTGTATCTGCAATATGCACTGGGATTATTGGTTGTTCCAGAACGGTCCACCTTATGTCTGTAGGGAGATGTTTTGCTGCTAAGAAATGACTCGTGAGTCTGGTGGCTAGTTTGTTACACCTTATGGAGCTTTTATGCTCTGATATTCGCAGCTTTACTTTGCGGGTTGTCATGCCGACGTACATCTTGTCACACGGACACTTAATCAGATAGATCAAATTTGCACTGTTGCAATTAGTGAACTTGCGTTGTTCCCAAGCTCGTTCCAACCCAATATCAATTGTCGTTGTTTTTGATGTCTGGGGACAAGCCGCACATTGTCCACATGGGTAGTGTCCTGTAACTGCAGGCATATCCCACAGAGTTCCCACGGCTCTCGGTATCTCACTCCTGGGTCTTGTATGGACAAGCCTGTCCTTTAGATTTTGTGCTCTCTTATACGCGAAGAGCGGGAGAGGTAAAGTGTCTTGTCCGGTATTGAGAATACCCCAATGTCTCTTCACAATCTTAGTGATTTGATTGGAAAATGTGCCAAAAGTGCTCACGCATGTCATGCGTTCAGTCTTAGGCTTCAGAGGCAAGATTTCAAGCAGACTGGCACGATTATTATTGGCAGCTCTTTTTTTGGACAGCTGAATCAATTTTTTCGGATATTCTTTATGTGCCAAATCTCTGGATAGACACTGAGCGTGTGTTTGGAAAGAAACACGGTTGGAGCAGTTCCTCTGTATACGCAAAAATTGCCCATAGGGCAAATTGTCCCTTAGGGACTTAGGATGGCAACTGTGATAATTAAGCAAAGAATTGCGTGCCATAGGTTTGCGGTAGAGTTCTGAGGCCAAACCGTTAGATGTTCCGTGGATAAGCAAATCCAAAAATGCCAGTTTCTGGGTATCGAATTCCATGGTAAACTTCAAGAAGCGATTCCTTTGGTTTAACCATTCGTGGAACTCTTTTAGCTGTATTAAACTCCCACGCCACACGACAAAAATGTCGTCGATGTAGCGTTTCCAAGTCCGCAGACACCCTAGATGGGGATTGGTGTCTGCGAACACATGCTCCTGCTCGAAGTGATGCACGTACAGATTAGCGAGACTAGGAGCAAAAACGCTGCCCATGCTGGTCCCGCTAATCTGTAAGTAGAGACTCTCCTCGAACCGGAAAAAGTTTTCAGTCATGGCTAACGTAGCTAGGGTCATGATCACACTGACTGGTGTTATAGAATTAAGATCTCTAGCTGAAAGTAGTGTCTCAATGACTTCCAATGTCTCTGTTTGAGGAATAGACGTGTATAAACTTTCAACGTCGAATGACACCAATATGTCAGTTTGTGTATTAAAGTCAATATTGGGCAATAGCCTCAATACATCCTTCGTGTCCATAAGGAAAGTAGGCATTTCTCGTACCATGGGTTGGAGGAACACGTCGACAAAGGTCGAAAGGGGTTCCAAAAGTGAACCTATCCCCGATATTATTGGACAACCAGGAGGAGGGCGTTGGATTTTATGGATTTTGGGTAGCTGATAGAAATAAGGTACAATTGGATTAAGTGTGCGGAGAAATTGTCCTTCCTTAGGTGTAATCCACCCCTCACTCAGCGCCTCTTCGACGACATGGCCAATAGTCTTTGTTAATCTCTCAGTAGGATCTATAGAGAGTTTGCAGTATGACCTTGTGTCGTTGAGCTGTCGTAAGCACTCATCACGATATGTTTCAGCATCCAATATAACAATCGCGCCCCCCTTGTCAGCGGGTTTGATGACAATAAGGGGATTGTCAGCCAGAGTCTTAACTGCATATTGTTCCTGCCGCGATAAGTTGAAAAAGGCTTTAGGTCTAGTCTTAAACAATTCTTGCAAATCATGGTCAACTGCCTCCTCAAAGGTCAAAACCTTCGGTGGTAAACCCATTGTAGTGGGATTGAAAGTTGACGGTTTCTTAAGACCTGTGTTGTCATAGTTTGTCTGCTCGGCTCCTTTCGGTTTGTTTGCAAACATGTAATGGAGTCTGATTTTTCTGTAAAATTTGCCCATTTCAATCTGTGCTTGAAACGGGTCATTCACACTGGTGGAAACAAATCCCAAACCTTTATTCAGTGTCAGTTCCTGAATCTCGGTAATGGGTTGGGTACTCAAATTCATAACTAAACTGGGGCTGAGGTCCCTGCTTGGTCCTGCGGGATCTTTTTCCCGCTCCTCAGGTCCATGGTCTGAGGTTGAAGATTCCACAAACTTGTCCCTGACGGAATGTTCTTTGTCGACCTCTGCCTCTCCTGCCTGATCCTAAAAAAGGCTGTTGGTTGTAATTTCCAAAAAATTGTTGTGGTGGAGGGCCATATGGATTAGGCATCTGAGGAAAAGGGGGTGGCCCCCAAGGCATGGGTTGCCACCAAGGTGGATATTGAGGCTGAGAAACAAAACCTCTCCAACCTCTTCTATTACTACCTCTCCCCCTTTGTTGGAAAGGTGTATTACCAGAGGTAGAACTATCAGAATCACTCGATAACCCATCCGAACTGGAGCTACCATAGTTGGATGCTCCCTTTTGTCCATTTCTTATGTTAGTTGGAGGTACATAATCCTCACTCGTGTAGGGATACACTTTGTCCATTGCGAACTTCGCTAGATCTTTCTTGAATTTTTCAAGTTTCGTGAACAAAATGGAGTCTTTAACCCCTTAATTGCTGCCGTCGGCCAACGGTCGTCACGGCCACTACCTCCCCAGTGCTGCGCACGACCGTTGGACGTCCAGTTCAGCACTGGATAATGGACAGCGCAGCACTGGGGAGGTTTGTTTACAAGCTCTAAAGGGGTTAAACTCTTTTGCTGTTTTGTTGCCGTCCTCCTGTTGTTTGGAAAAGGCTTTAGATGAGGAAACAGTAGCTTTAATCTGACCCTCTAGGATCTGAATTTCCACCAATATCTTGTCTGCAGTTTTTTTAGCAGTTTTAATGATGAGCACCAACCAATCGTGGGTGCATTTCCACGCTACAAGCGACCAATCTCTTAGGAAATCTTTATCATCTAAGAAGAGACGAGGGACATTCCCAACAATTAGTCCACTCGGCGCACTATTACTTCTTAGATAGTCGACCATTACTATGCCATGCACACAGACCCTGGCTTGGTTTTTCTTCAGCGTCAATACCTTAGCCCAGCCGTCTTCTGTATTAGTGGGAATCGCGGATATCATATCTATCATGCGTATCAAGATTGACTCCGAGCTCTCCATGGCCACTCAAGTCACCACAGTGGTTGGCACTTCTATAGGGCTCATGAGACAGATATGGAAACTCATCCGCCTCCTTTCAACTACTACTCTACAAATGATTGTATCAGCCACAATTGTCACCAGACTAGACTACGACAATGCCTTATATATCAACCTTCCCCAGAAACGTACTAACAAACTGCAGGTGGTACTGAACGACGCAGCCAGGCTGATCTTTAGGCTGCCAAGAAGGCCACGCGCCACCCCTCTGCTTTGCAAATTGCACTGGATTCCTATTAAGCAAAGAGCAAAATTTAAGGGTCTCTGTATTGCCCACAAAGCAATTTTCGGCAAAGTCTCAGCCTACATTAAAGAACGCCTAAAGAACTATGTTCCGGGCTGCATTTTGTGGTCTTCTGAGGCCTTCCACCTGGCCGTTCCAGAGTGCAATACTGCATCTAAAGGGGGCAGAGCTTTCTCCGTCTTATTCCCACAGCTATGGAACTACCTGACTACCTGAGCAAGGAATCAGCACTCTTCCCCTTCAGGAACAGCTCAAGACAATCCTGTTCAGGGAGGCTTTGAACACTGTTTAACTTAGCCCACTGTGCTGCCATGCATCCGCTTATGGCCTTTGGCAACCCTCTCAAAAGCGCTTAGAGACCTGCCGGTTATTAGGCGCTATAAAAAATCAATTAACATAATATAACATAACAGCTTTTCTTTATCTCTGCCAACGCATTTCAAGGCCATAAGCCTCTTCTTTATGGGCGCAAACAACACACCAGAGGCTCACTAGTGTTTTACTGTCGAGTGCGTCCTCAATGCTTTAGGGCGTTTGGTGAAGAATTGATGGACACGGCTGCCTTGCCGTGGAGGACCCCACCATCTCTGCAGTGAGGAAAGGCTGCGGCATGGAACTGTGTCCAGGTTGGGGGTGCAGCACAGTAAGCGGCATTAGTCTGCCAGCCTCAGCACTCTGGACCGTACCAAGGGAGCAAAAAATGTCTTAATATATGCAGATGTTTCCATGGAACCTACTAAAGGTTTGATTTCTTGCTCTTTCAGGACTACGAATCCCAGCGTGTAATGAAGGACTAACAAGCACGAAGCAAGACCCACTGGGGGTCGGCATGCCAGAAATGGATAAAAAAGAGCCCTCCATGATTCATCTGTGACTGAAGCAGCTTATGAGTAAGAGGCGTTGGCCTCGAAACACGTCAGGTGAATAAAGAAAGTAACTTCTGGAGTGCTGTAGTAGGTTGTTGCAAGAATAAACCGGATGGTGGGTTACTGTCGAGTGCGACCTCAATGCTTTCGGGCATTTGGTGAAGAATATCTATATATATATATATATATATATATATATATATATATTCACTGAAAAAACCATAGGTTATAGACCATATATAGTTAGGAATTAGCATTTAGAAAACCTTATTTTACTCACACAAAACCATTGAAATTCCATATATAGTTAGTTGCACTAACTATATATCGCGCACCCGCAATCCACTGCTGATGATGTCACATATTACATCATTCATGACATGGTCAGTGACATCACTGATGACATCACTGATGACATCTCAAATGACATCACTGATGACATCACTGATAACAACATCCAGTGATTTTTTGTTTCTATAAAGTTTAAATATGTCTTACATATTGAAGAATGAGTGGATGTGTAAGTGTCTGGACGAAGGATTTAGTAGGTGCATGACTGACTGTATGAGTGAGTGATTAAATGTGTCTCACTGACTGCATGGGTTAGTGACTAAACTGTCTTAATTTGTGCATCATTATGTCTGTTGTTCTGTAAACTGCTGCATGTGTTGATCAGTAGCTATATGAGTAACTATATGGGTTATTGATTGATTGCCCAAGTATTTGTATGGGAGACTGAGTGTGTGTGTGGCTAGCTGGGAGGTGTGTGACTCTGTGCAGATCAATCTGTACTTGTATCAATGATTGTATAAGAAGGTAAGTATGTGTTAGTATATGTTTGAAAATGTAAGGTGCTCTATGTTTAACTGTATAGACAAGAAAACGGAAGTGTCATTGATTCTTTACAGGACTGACTAGGTGTGTGAGTAACTCCATGGATGAGTGGCAGACTGTGAGTGTCTGTATAGGTGTATGAGTGCATATGTTATGTTATGTTACGTCTATTTATTGTGCGCGCAGCGACTCCAGCCAAGGAGCGTCCCGGCGCAAAGACAAGGTAGCTCGTAACACAACGGGATGTAAAAAGAGGCAAATAAACAGCTAAAACAGGAGCAGGGACAAAGACAACTAAAACAGGAAGGTTTTTATCGCCTTCCGGAAAGTCAGAAGGTCCTCAAGCAAGCGGATTTCAACAGGCAAGGAGTTCCATGCTGACGCAGCCAGTACCCGAAACGAGCGGCCTCCCATGCGGCTAAGCCTGAATCTGGGAACCACCGCAAGGGCCAGACCTTGGGAGCGGAGGCAACGGGCAGGAACATAGAAAGACAGACAATTCGACAGGATTTCCGGGCCTGTACCTCTCAAGATTTTAAAAGCGAGGCACAGGACTTTAAAGAGAATACGCTTCCTAACCGGAAGCCAGTGTAGGGAGCGAAGGACACCTGTCACTGAGCAAAATCTTGGTAAGCCGACGATCGCCCTCGCCGCAGCATTCTGAACCCGTTGTAATCGGGTTAGTTCAGCCTGATTGGCCCCAGCCAGGAGAGAGCTGGCATAATCCAGGCGAGAGATGATAGTGGCCTGGATCACCAGCTGCCTGGTCGGGGCGTCAAAGAACTTGAGAACAGGTCTCAAGCCCCTCAGAAGACCGAAACAGCAGGCCGCAGTTCTTTTCGTATGGCCTATAAAAGAGAGGCCCGCATCCAGCCATATCCCCAGATTTTTCACTTCCGATACCGGGATCGGAGTGGGACCCAACTCTGGAGGCCACCAGTGGTCACCCCACAGCTCCACTCCCTTCCCGACGACCAACACCTCTGTTTTAGTGGCGTTTAGCTGAAGGCAGTTGCCTGTCAGCCAACTAGCCACCGCCTTCAGTCCGGACTGAAACCTGGGGGCCTCAATTTCCGCATCCCCGCTGAGCGTAACCGCCAGCTGAGTGTCGTCGGCATACGAGACCAGGGTAAGGCCCCACTGCCTGGCGACATCAGCCAGCGGCCTCACGTAAAGATTGAACAACGTGGGACTCAGCGAGGACCCTTGCGGAACCCCCATGGCCAGTGGATGGTAACTGGACTTGAAGGGAGGGATGGCAACACAGAAGGAGCGGTCGTCTAAGAAGGAGCGGAACCATTGCAATACCACACCGCCAATGCCGGTCTCCTCGAGCCGACGCAGGAGGATGCTGTGGTCTACCGTATCAAAGGCGGCGCTGAGATCTAACAGAATAAGCGCCGCCGTTTGACCAGCATCCAACCTTGCCCGGAGATGTTCCACCATCACAAGTAACGCAGTTTCCGTACTGTGCCCAGCACGGAATCCGTTTTGTGTGGGGTCGAGGGCATTGGTCCGAGTCAGATGTTCAGACAGGGCCAAATTGACGTGGGCTTCAGTGATCTTGGCTGGCCAGGGTAGCAGCGAGATGGGGCGATAGCTTTCAGGCTTAGAGGGGTCCAGGGTAGGCTTTTTAATAATCGGGGATACCACGGCTTGTTTCCACTTAGATGGTACAATTCCCGATTCCAAGGAGAGATTGACAAGGGAGCATACAACTGTACGCCCCATAAAAGCCTGGTCTCGAAAGAGAGCAGGCCTTACTGGGTCAGATGGAGACCCAGATTTAACTTGCAACGCAAGTTTGTCAAAACCGTCCAAGGCAAGGGGGGGGAAAACAAGCAGTGTGGTCTGATGGTGAACCCGATTAATACTTTCCACAGTGGACCCTATGCTAGGGAATGTCCTGTAGATGGCTAGGACCTTCCCCAAAAAATAAGAGGCAAGGGATTCACATTGGGAAAGGGAGCTTACGGTTGTAGTGGTAGTCCGCTTCGCCATAAGTTGTTTTACGGCCTTAAAAATAGCCTTTGACGGATTTGGGCTGTTCCGGAATTCGGTAGCATAGAAGGCCGCACGAGCCCTGCAGATAGCTCGATGGTAGAGCTTAACGGACCTGGTATATGCGGCTTTTAAATCAGCCGCATAGGTTTTCCTCCAGGCCCTCTCTGCTCGTCTACAGGCGCCCTTTAGGGCCCGAAGTGCGCCATCGTACCAGGGACTGGACTCTCTAGAGTTGATTTTAGTTGATACAATAGGTATCAGAGAGTCCAAGGCCCTGGTGATCCAAGAACAGAAGAGGTCATACCCCTTTTCCACATCCGTCAAAAGGTCCAGCGGCTCCTCTAATAGAAGACGATGGAAGTCTTCTAACCTAAGCTTTTTCCAAGCCCTCTTCTGAACCCATCTAGCCGACGAGATGGAAGGAGTGGCAGAGACAGGGCATAGAATGGACACCAAGAAGTGATCTGTCCACTCCACCGGAGAAACAGAAGTAATTTGAATCCCCGGCAGATTGGTGAACAAGGGATCCAGAATATGCCCCCCCGAGTGGGTAGGCTGGGACACCATCTGAGGGAGTTGAAAGGCCTCTAGGTCAGAGGAGATGGAACGCACTGTCAAGCCAGAGAGGGTGTCGAAATGCAGGTTTAAATCACCCATGATAGAAAAGTTGGCACAATCTGCAACCAGAGGGCCAACAATATCGGGGAAGGCATTTCTGAACGCCACCTCACTGCCGGGTGGACGATAAACGACCATCCCGGACAGGGTAAACTCCGGGCTGACAGAGACCTTGAACATGTGATAGTGTTGTAAAGATGAGTGATTGTATGTATGAATGATTGTATGGGTGAATGAGTGAAGGTGTGTGTAGACGTAGCAATCAGTGAGTGCGTATGTAGTAACTAGTATTGGTGTGTCAATGGTTTCAAAAATTATACTCTCTTTTTAACACTGGGTGAAACAGAGGTTATATTAAAATGTGAGGAGATGCATTGTATTGTCACATGAATGATATCATCAGTGATGTGGTCATTGATGTCAAATGAGATGTCATCAGTGATGTCATCAGTGATGTCATTTGAGATGTCAACAGTGATGTCATCAGTGATGTCACTGACCATGTCATGAATGATGTAATATGTGACATCATCAGCAGTGGATTGCGGGTGCGCGATATATAGTTAGTGCAACTAACTATATATGGAATTTCAATGGTTTTGTGTGAGTAAAATAAGGTTTTCTAAATGCTAATTCCTAACTATATATGGTCTATAACCTATGGTTTTTTCAGTGAATTTTCAAGGTTTTGTAAATGCTAATTCCTAACTATATATGGTCTATAACCTATGGTTTTTTCTGTGAATTTCATTGGTTTTTTAACAGCTAATATCTGTAGCTGTAAAATGTATTCTTCTTTAAATCCCAAAATATATTTTATATGTTTATGAATAATTTTTTTTTAAAATATTTTTTTTTCTTCGTTCCCGCTTCGCGAATCGGGAAGCTTCCCGTTAGCTGACCTTGATGCCGCGAAATAGACCGCGAGCCGGTAAACGTTTCTTTACCGCAAGTGCCGCGTTAGAAAACAACATCGTGACGCCTCCCGTCCGCATGACGTTTCACGTTGTCGCGTGATACGTCATATGACGTGCTACGTTAGCGAACTGGTACGCGAAGCGAGTCGCAAAGCGCAGGTTTCTGGAAGCAAACCGGGAGGCCCTGCAAAGCGCTTAACGTAAACACAGCAAGTCATGTGACTTGGTAATAACACTTTTCATTGGTTCATTTCACTTTTGGTTTCCTAATGATGTAAGACTAGGTCATATAATCTAAAATGAACACTTTTGATTGGTTGAGAACTCTTGTTTTTCCCAAATGATGAAAATCCCTCCTTCTTTCCTCACTCTGACTTTCATCATTGTGAGAGAAAGACCCTTTGTGATCACTGAGCAATGGCTTCTTTAGTAGCTTCAGCTGGTGCTTCCCCACCACCTCCACCACATCCAAGGAAGAGTGGACCACCTGCTCAAGTTATAATTCAACAAGAAGAAGAAGAAGAGGAACAGGACGACGAGCACGAAGAGAGGCAGTTTTTGCCTGAGCAGCCCAGGACGTCTCACCGGAAAGAAAACTTCATTTGGCAATTTTTTAAAATTCCCAAAGGTCAGAAAAAAGTAAATGCAAGATACGTAACTTGCCTTATATGTCAAGATAGACTGTCCAGAGGAACCGAGAAAAAATACAGTTTCGGAAACTACACAATGCATCGCCATATGACTAGGTGGCATCCTAACAACTACAGTGCTGCACAGTTTCGGAACGACCTAGATAATCTCCCTATTATGGCCAGAAGATCTGTTGTACCGGAAGTAACGGGACCAGAGGGCAGGGAGATGGTGCCAAATATACAAATGAAATTTGGTGAAGTAAAACACATCTGCGTATTTTGCGATGGATTCATTTCCTACGGAGAAAAAAGCATCACTCTGATCAACAGAGCTATTGACTATCATATGCAAGTTTGTACGAAACGCCCAAAATAATAAATACTTCTTTTTTTGTTTTGTTGCTCCTGTTGAGCCCTTTACAATGAATCGTTTTCATTGCCCCCTCCAAGAAAAACCCAAAAAAATATAAAGCTGTTCAGAAAAATTCAAAAAAAGTAAAAAAATGTTCCGAAAAATAATAAAAAAAATATAAAACAACAAAAACAATTTAAAAAAAAGTTCTTTTCAGAACTACCTCCCCGTTATTAAAAAATTGGTACAATATTTGGAACTGTGCCAACCTCTATTTCTCTTAGTTCGCTTCCCAGTTCGCTCGCCGGTACGCGAACTAGAAGCGAACCAAAAACAGTAAGTATAAGGGAAGGAAACAGACACTTATGTTAAAAGAAAGACAGCTATAGGGGAGTAAACTAGAGATACTATTACCCGTAATCCACTGCTGATGATGTCACATATTACATCATTCATGACATGCTCACTGACATCATCAGCAGAGGATTGCGGGTTTTTTGGCAACGTGCCTTATCCACGGTTTAATAACGCTGCCTTTTGCTTTATATAAGTTTTCAAATTGTATGAAATATATACCAATAGGTCGTTATGAACCTTTAGGTAGTGCTTTTCTTCATGAGGTCTGGTCGCTTCCATACACATACAGATGTTTCAAAGATGATCAAGAAGTTTATCTGAATGGAGAGGAATGCACTGAGACGCCAGATCATTCACTAATGTGTAGGCACATACAGTTACACGGTTCATGCAACAAACACCGACCAAATATGGCTTGCGTGTTGCAAGGCACGCCAGTTCCTGCTATCATCCCCACGTTCAAGTTGTTGGAAAATGGTAGTTATTTGATGCTCAATAATGAAGATTGTTCTGAGTTAATTGAAAAGGGTCTGCACCTCTGTACGGGTGTTCGCTATGTGAAGCACGAAAGTTTCACGGGCCGAACTCAATGCCACCTCTCTCTGAGACAAAAGAGCTCTTATTCTTGCCATGCCGTTGAAATCTGTCCCAAGGTTGGTATTTGTGGCCAGATTGAAAACTCCCTATGTTCATGTGTGGGAGGAAATAGAACATTTCTGCAGCAAATAACCCGTTCACTTACTGTTACGATAAAAGGAATACTTTTAATTCAGATTTGCCTTTCAATTTCAGCAAGATGGTTCCGACTATCTTTAACGCATCCTCCACAAAGACCCTGGCGCACTTTTTTAAAGTTGTTACCAGTGGTCTCGTGACTTCATTTGAGAAAATCTTTGGAGTCATCCCTGCTTCCTTTCATTCTATTTTCTCCACTCTGGTTCGTGGATTGGCATTTTTACTTGCATTACCAGCGGACGCTCTTGTGCTTTTTTGCATTTTTAAATATGGATGTCCCTCCTATGCAACCTCCCACCCTGCAGCTGCTGACACTGTTCCGCAATCGCATGCTAGAATATTATGGCACAATGCCGTTGGCGATATTAAGCACGGCATATGGATTATCTTTTCGATTCTCCTACTTCACCTGTGTCCAGCCTGTATTTCACTGCCTGACCTGTGATTTCGATTGGGCCATTGATTTGTGTCTCTGCGGACCGGTTTCTCCTGACGTCGACTTTAATCAGCTGATGACTCCTATCATTACTCACGAGTTGGTTTGTCCTGGCGAAAGGATTATGGCTGTGGCATTGATGCATGGACTACTTGGTCCCTGGAATTTACTGGCGGCAGCACAGTCTTTCTTGGAACAGAGCTTTCTTGAAAACCCACCGAGCTGTCCTCTGATGGTGATAGAGGATCCGGTGCTGGGAGAGCACGTATGTTCTTTTCCGCTTTTAAATTGGATGGCTGAACTGTTTTCGGATGAAGACGGTGACTTCCTATTGGAGGCTGTTGCAGCTTATTTTGCATACACAGTTATGTCATAGACCTTTTTCATGTTTGATATGCTGAGTACTAGCATTTCATTGACAATTCATTGACTTATTTGTCAAGTTTTTATTATTTACCTTGCCTATTGGCTTAAGACTCGATAAAGTACTTGGCTGTTTTATTTTTCTTTAGCATTAAATTTTCCTAGTTTTTAATGCTTTACCTTGCGGACCGTCCACATATAAACTTGCAATCTGCTCTCATGAGATGGCACTTCTATTATCTTATTCAGTTCGTTTCCGGATCATGGGGAGGTGTCATCTAGGTCCTGGATATCTTTACACCGTGTTAAGTTAGCATGGGCTCATTACCGGTTTAAACGCCATTTTTCCTTTTTTGCAACTTCTGCACACGACACTTAGTTGTTGCTTTAGCTTTCCACCTAGTAGTTCATCGTGGTTTACATGAGAATAATATGTTATTGCTCTACTATCTGCTTTGCTTGTTAAACTATATCTGTACAGCGAGTGCTAAAGTTTCAAGAACAACACGATACAGAATTGTTATGAGGTCTGATCTCCACGACTTCATACTCATAACATAAGTGCAACTTCTGCCAATTCTGGGCATGAGGCGGGTTTTATATTGCTTTGCCGAACACACATACACAACAGTTGATGCGGTTCACATGAAGAGAGAGCTGGTGTATGCTGATGTGATTCCTTCAAATCTAAGACACTAAAGTATGGGCACGCCCTAAACCAACACAAAGAGACCTTCTTAGCAAATAATATAATATGTGTATTAGGGAGGGTGAGATATAAGCAGCCGCGGGCCGTGGAGGGAGTTACGGTGAGGCAGGGAGGCGGGGAGGGGGAGAAGCAGGGTGGAGCCCTCTCTACCTTGCCCCTCCCCCTCCCCGCCTCCCTGCCCCACCGTAACTCCCTCCTCGGCCCGCGGCTGCTTATAAGTGTTGCTAACTCCTATTCATTTACAGCATGTTAACATACTGTCACCATTCGCTTTTTATGTACTAGTAACTATGCTGGTAATTTTGCTACTGATAATATGTGTACTTGTATTCTCCACCCTGCTTCTCCCCCTCCCCGCCTCCCTGCCTCACCGTAACTCCCTCCACGGCCCGCGGCTGCTTATAAGTGTTGCTAACTCTTATTCATTTACAGCATGTTAACATACTATCACCATTCGCTTTTTATGTACTAGTAACTATGCTGGTAATTTTGCTACTGATAATATGTGTACTTGTATTATCTAAGATACTACGCCTGAGAAGACGGCATTAGTAAATAAACATTTCAAATACACATGTGTTCTTCTTAACTCCATGTTCTGGTTTCTAAGAAATATATAACGACCGACTGTTCATGAGTTCCACGTATCCTGAGGTACTATAAGTTCATATTCTGGATTGTCTAAACATTGAGAGTTTGTTATATCCAATGTGACACTGTACCTAGCTTGCTAAGGAGTTTTTGATTACTAACGTGAGTTTTGGGACACCCTAATTCGCCTAGGTTCCAATCCTCTGTCCACAGTTCTGTGTGAGAACAGAAACCCTGCGACAGGGGCACCCCCGACCCTTGCTGGAGCTTCATCACACTTGCGATACAACTCCAGCAATGCGCCACCTTTACGGCACAGATACATCACGCATCTGTGCTGTTTTTGCCCCATGATGCGCCGCATTGTAAATGCAGCACACCATGGGTGACGGAACAGCGGCACAGAATGACTAACACATCCCTGGTGATGCGCCAGTCATCATAAATGTATCCCTATGCTTCTTATCTTGTTAGAGATGAACCGCCATATGTATCATCAAAGTTTTTTGCATTTCCTAAATAGCGAACTTTAAGGAATAAATAGCGATTCTTTACCATTCCTAGTTTGCGATTAGCTATTTGCTAATTACAAATTACCCATTCATTTCCTTCATTTCCATAGGGCGGTTGGACTCACTTTTAGCTCGAACGGCTGAATGGATTTCCACGAAACTTGGCAAAATTGTAGGGACTGGTAGCCCGATGTGCCTTTGCTATGTCTCAAGATATATACTCCAGTGGTTTTTACGAAAATTAACTTTGAAAAATATATATTGGGCTACATTGGCCTATATATATGTTGGAGCCCAAATGTAGCCCAATGTAGCCCAATGAAGCCCAATGTAGCCCAATGTAGCCCAAAGATGGCCGCCAGACACACAAAAAAACAAATGTAGCCCAAATATCAGCCATATGTAGCCCAACTATAGCCCAGTGACAGAATGACCAATCAGCTTCGCAAACCTCCGTTACGCGAAGCGGAGCGCTGTTACAGATATATATCTTTTTTTGAACGTTAATTTCTCAAAATCCACTGGAGCACATATATTGAGACCTAGCAAAGGCACATCGGGCTACCAGTCCCTAATATTTTGCCAAGTTTCGTGCAAATCCATTTAGCCGTTCGATTATTATTAATATTATTTTTTTTGCCCCGCGGGGCCCTTTTAAAACCTCCACATCAAACCTAGGGGGTCAGCGAGGATCTACTATGCCCCCTTATAGTTATTTCCCCCTTTGTTTTGACCTCCTCTTGTCTCTCGATCCTACCGAGAGACAAGATGGCGGCCGCTACGGACTTTTTGGAATGTTGACAGACGCCGGAGAACCAATCAGCTTCGCTTCACAAAGCTCCGTTGCGCGTAAAGTACGCGTCCTGGGACGCTGCCAGGTCCGCTGTTACAGATATATATCTTTTTTTAAACGTTAATTTCTCAAAATCCACTGGAGCACATATATTGAGACCTACAAAAGGCACATCGGGCTACCAGTCCCTACAATTTTGCCAAGTTTCGTGCAAATCCATTCAGCCGTTCGGGCTAAAAGTGAGGCCAACCGCCCTATGGAAAACTCAATGTTAAAAACACGTTTTGGGACCCCCCTTTTTTCTCGGCCCCCCCCTTGACGAACCCCCCCCAAATTTTCAAGGGCTGCTCAGAAACACAATGTGCAATTTCCCTGAAAATTTCAGCCAATTCCGTCCACAAACGCCAAAGTTATTAGACATAGAATTTTCAAAAATCCCATAGAGAAAAAATCCTAACTATATATACCTACTGGCGACTGCCAGTAGGTAATATATATATATATATATATATATATATATATATATATATATATAATTGTAAACAAAATTGTAAGTATATGTCTAACAGAGGGGGAGATGTAGTGTCTTGTGAGTTGGAAATGTTTGGTTCCCGATGGACTCCATAGAACTCTGACATAAGTGTTAGAGTGGAATGCAATTAAGGCTGGTTTAGAATGTTGAGTTCGCAGTTGCATGCAGCCGAATAAAGACGTGTAATACTAAGCTCCATGTGTGGCATAGTCATTGGCTGGTACCCAGGCTGGACGGATTGCTATTCAAAGTAGAAAGGAAACGTGCATGACTGGGGGAGGATCCGATGCAAATGAAATAATTTCAGATGCTGGTTTCTCATGGAAAATAATGATATCTTTCGTTTTTTCCTTCAGTTTATGAATGGCGCTGGGTCTCTTCCAGCTAAAGTTGATTGTGGCCGTTCCATTATCCTTCAAGCCAATGGTCTCCTTTGTCCACTGTTCTGTTTGAAGGTTAGCTGTATACTCATAATCCACTATACATCCACTCTCCCATAATACCACTACCAATTCCAAGGCTATTGCAACAGAATACTTAACCTTGTTGATACTGCTTGTGTTTGATTACTCTGTAAAATGTGTTCGCCAGTGTCCATGAAAATGTTAATATCATTGACATGAGCATAAATAGTTGTACAACATATGTTCTTGATAATATATGCAGGAATGTGTCATGCAGCATCCTAAATACTGACATATAACTAATAAAAACACATCTCTCTTTTCAAGAAGACTATCGTGCAACCAAGTCCACAAGGTGAAAGGTATCATTGGGTGACCCATTTCAGAATCCTTTCGCCCATGGTCTAATTGTTTCAATTAAAATACATTTACTTCGATAAAGAATGAATGCCCACAAACTTTAACTAAGCAGACCAGATAATTCAAAGCTATAATGAACATCAAAGCAATCCTTGGAGTCTAAATTAGATGCACTTGTAATAGATGTGGACTTGTTACGGGCGGACCATAGGCAATTAAAAGCGATAGTGGGTGAGAGTGAATCCCCACTAGCGACATTGCACCCTTAGCCACAGAGACGCAGATAAATATGCGTGCATTCCAGGAAGAAGCTAGGGAATTGAAACAGTGAGTTGATGGTGCAGAGGGGTGATCCAGGTGTAACAACATTCAAATAGTGGGTGTGCCTGAATGAGCAGAAGGCCCGAGTGTGGAATTGTTCCTGGAGGACTGGCTGGTGCACAAAGTGCTGGAGGAATGGCGGTCAGCGTTCTTCTCTATAGAGTACCAGGCTAACCACTCCTGCATGGGGCATAGCCGAGGCTGGTGGTAGCTCAGTTCTTCAATTAATATGATCAGGACCACATCGTCCTTGTGGCCCACACGAAAGACCACCGAAAAATAGAGAACAGCAATGTCAATATATACCCAGATTACACTGCTGAGGTCCAGAGGCAGAGAACGTCCTACTACAAAGTGCAGCAACATTTGCACTGCCTGGTGGTCCGCTATGCTCTGATATACCCAGCCAAGATGAAGGTTTTTCAGGGGAACACCACCCTGTTCTATTTTTTACACCAGAGGAGGGCTGAGCCTGGTTTGTGGACAGGGGTGAGATACCATCTGAAAAGCAAAGACCCAATTCCGAGGGAGGTGGAAAAGGTGGCTGGACAAGGGCTCAAATTAAACAACACAGGACCTGAGGACAATCAGCAGGCTCAATCAAAGTACAAGCAGCCATGGAAACAGCCTAAGCGGTAGCAGAAATTGAACAGGTTAGCCAATCACCCGCATCTTCCAACAGATACCGAAGAACCGCTCAGGCTCCATGATGTAGCAGGCCTGGTGGTAGCAGACCGAATCCTTGGGGGAATACAGACATCACCCCAATGACTTCAGACTATTTATTGCCCAACTGTTAACAACCTTCACATTTGAAGATGCCAGCAGTGGCAATCTCACCCACAATCAGGTTCCGAATGTGCCCTTTCAACAGGTGATCAACGCAAGAAGAGCATACTCATAGATACACCCCTCGTCTTACCCGGAGGTGGGCCATTACGGATGCAGACGGTGCTCACAACCCTGCATCAAACCGGATACATCTTTGGCTGTTCCCCCAATGCGTCCCCCCAGCAGACAGGGAGAACAGATCAATGCAAGGCAGCCCATCCAGGGATTGGAAGTTGGGTTGTTACTGTTTCAGGTTGTACTTCTTACTATATCATTTTTTTTCGTTCGGCAATCTACACTCGCTAGACATTGATCCACAACATTAAACTACGTCTTGTAGATGATGGTAGACATCATATACACCAGGAACTACCACTATAATACCCTTACTTGAAATGTCAGGGGTATGGCTAGCCCTGTTAAACTGTACAAGATTGGCTTTTATCTCAAACAATGCCACGTACACATAGCGTGCATACAAGAAACACACCTTACAGAAGCTGAACTGACAAAGCTACGCAAGCAGTGGTGAGGCATTGCCACCAGAACCATGTATTCCAGCTATGCTAGGGTGGGGTCTTGATATAGATTGCACCATGGGTTCTCTTTAAGATAAAGCACTCAACAATTGACGAAGAGGAATGCTATGTGGTTGTAGAGGGCTTATTGGATGGGTCAGCATTATCACTAGTGGCTTTGTACATCCCTAACACCAACCAAGCAGCCTTCTTCAACAAACTGTCACCAACACTGTTAAGAACGCACTTGTCCATGTTTCTAGTACAAAGATTTCAATAGCACACCTGAGATTGACAAGGACAGGTCTCCACCTCCAGTCCCAGGGGCTGAAACCTTCACGGTCACAAAACATCTCCAACTCTGGGTCTCCCACATGCAAGCCTCTGAACAATGGTGCCTCACTCACCCAAATGTAAGGGAATGCTCACACTATTCTGGATTGCATATCATTCATACCAGAAGAGTTGTAATTTAATGCTCTGCTGACCTCTTCCCCAGAATCAGTTGGGCCGAATACCTGGGATGCACCTTGTAAGATGACAACTTAGTACTCTTTAAGCTAGTCTGTGGGGATGCCCACCTGCCTATACCCATATTGCATCCCCTGATGATGGCACTCCGTGAAACCAGCATATCAGGTGGCCTTGGGGGATGCAGTACACAATTACTTCAGTAAAAACACTTGTACTGCCACTAATACTCAAATCGGAGGCATTTAATGTGGTTCTATATGGGCTGACCATTAAGGCATCCTACAGCAGCAGGACAGTCCTTCATAGATAGTTGACACCTTTAGAATCCAATATCCAAGAGCTGGAAATGCATTCTGTGTCTGACCCCTCCTCCATCACTCAGCTTGCTTAATTGAAAACTGATCACACTGAGACGCTAACTTAAACATTCACCTTAGACTACAGAGAAAATATAGCAAGCCAACATGGGGAAGGAGACAAAGTGGGATGCCTCCTTTCCTGGCTTATTCCTCTGAAGTACCTAGACCTCTGATGGCATCTATACATATTTTTCAGGGACACATCATAAATACCCAGAAAGAAATTGATCACGCATTCTTGGACTACTGCAGTACTGTGTACACAGCCCCTGATACAACAGAGGTACCCCACATTAAGACATACTTGGACAAACTCCACCTACCGTAAATCACCCCTAACGGTGGTTGGAATTTACAAGTGCAAATGAAATTGTTTCAGGGATTCTGCTTGTGCAAAACTGTGCCTTGGGACAACAGAACATCTGAATGTAGCGACTGTGTCTCTCTGCAACATCAGTGCCTGTAAGCCTAACCTTCTTGGCTAGCTGACAGCGCCTTACCAAACTCCTAAACTTCCCAGAGTAGCAGGTAATTTTGGCAACCTAGAACGCAACACTCTGGTCCCCAAGGGAACCATGGAAACAGATCATCAGCTTTCTCTTCACACTCAACATTGTTCATAATAAACATAATAAAGACACAAGGAAAGTGTACAATATTTATTGCAATGCTGTGCCCTAATATAAAGCAAGTGTGTGCAATTAGAAAACATATACAACAAAGCAAAGTAATCAACATTACTAGCAAACTGTATACAATGAAAAGCCCTAACATGGTAAATTATATAGCTGTCTAAGCCTGCACTACATGAGCACAGCGATATATCACTGATCTCTGGGATTAGCACCCGACCCCATACCTAGTAGTCTGTAGATAGGTGGTCCGCATTGTACGTATAAAATAAGTTTATGCAAGTCAGGGGGCACCCAATCCATGACCTGTCCCTCTTCAAAAATCCTCCCCTCTGTTTTCAAAAAGGCAAGTCTTGGTTTATATGATAAGAAAGGTCTGTTGGAAAACAATAGCTGTGCTTTTGTGTTGTGTCTAACATGTTAGGAGATATTGCTCACCCATCACATGAAAACAGTGCACCATGTTGTTCAACCTTGTACAAAATCTTCAGACTCACTCCTGAGAAGGAGAACTACATAACAAATAACATGTGTAGTATATTTCTAAAATAATATTGTGGCACAAAAACAAATGTATTATGTGTGGCTGAAGCAAAAGGCAGCCTAAATAGTGTGATATGTAGAACTAAGATAGAACCAACATAGGTCCAGAAGGAAACTTACTACACAATTGAGGAATCCATTTGGCAATCACACAGATGGCCAGGGATAAAGCAAAGGGACAACTCCTGCCTTTTATAAGAGAAGCTGTTCCTACATTACTCCCTAAACAAGGTAGGGATCCACTGTTAGCATGTTCATATCGTGCTCGGTCTCTGTTGAACACAGACTATGAGATCGTAGGGAAAATGTTTGCAAACAGATCAGTGCTGATAGCACAATCAATAGTGCACCAGGACCAGATTGGCTTCATCCCAAAAAGCCTTGCTTTAATTGTGCAGACTGTTTTTTAATACTGGATGTAGCACGTACCAAGGATGTGAGCCCCTGAGTCGCCTTTCTGGACATCAAGAAGTTCTTCGACACTGTAGGGAAGACCTGCCTGTTGACAGTGCTTCATAAATTAGACCTGGGCGGACAATTTTATTGTTGATAAATCTTCTTTTCACAGCTCCAACTGCATGTGTGAAAACCTGACACATAATGTCCGACCCATCATTATTCAGTGTGACATGTGTCAGGCGTGCCATCTGTCTCCCATTCTCTTAGCTATTGCCATGAAACCCTCGGCCTGTGCCCTACAGGCAAAAGGGCCTGAATGGGAGATACAGCTGGACGGATGATGGCGTATTATTTCTCTATAAGCGGAGGACGCACTGATCTATCTCCATGACCACACAACCTTCACACAACCTTCACAGCGCTCATCTAATTGCTCTTTTGGAGAAATTCTCCAAGATATCAGGCCAGCATATCAATTAGGACAAATCAAATTGGTTACCACTCGTGCTAGTGTTTAATATTTTGAAGTCCGAATATACCACAATGATGATGACTTGAAAGCAGGGAATTTTGGGAAGGCGCTGACCAATTTGAGTCCTCCATACTCTTTTTGTGGGGTCATTCAATATTTACTATGGTGCAGGGGGCCATTTCAAAGATGTTAGTTCTTCCTATGTAACTTTTCTTCTCACCTATACCGGGGGCTTTCGATGGAAAGTTCTTCTGTGAACTGCCGGTGCAACTAATCACTTTGATTTGAGGGACCGGAAGAAGCAGATTCTCTATTCACAAAGCATATGCACCTCTGCACAACTCCAAAGGCCGACACGTGCGCTGGCCAGGGACAACCTACAGAAGATGGGGAGCTGCCTTCCGAGCTTGCTCCCTGTGAGGAGGCTGGCCTCCCCACTTGGGGAGATCCATTCATGGATTGCCTATTGAGACAGTTCGACAACCTAGTCGATATAACTACCTACAAACTAGTCGATATAAACGGTCTTCACCCAGAGAATTTCCTTCTCTATGCAGCAATCGTGCGCACACTGCCCACCATCTGGAATAGAACACATGATTTGCCAACGGTCTCTCTATCGTTTGTAAAAGGTCATCACACACGGAGGGGTCTGTAATGTTCTGCTCTGGGCCTGGTAATAATAGTTGGAGACCACACATTGACTTCTGTAGTGGCCAGTACTATGCCTGCCACGCCCAGGGCCCCGGGCTATTTATTCACTTTACAACGTGCCCTCCGTACTAACATCGGGCTGAACTAACTGCCCCACGCTCGTGGGGGGGGGCGGAGCCCCAAAGCTATACTGGCTGAGGGCCACAATGGTTGCTTCCAAACATCGCAACATTACATTCCTCCTTTACCCTGAAGTGAAAACATCAAAATTAACATAACGTGACTATCAAAACATTAAGCAGTCTCTGGAAACTGCAGGGGTACAGAAGGAACAGTCTTACTTTTCTGTAGCTGGGACTACCGCTCGAACTCTTTCACCATCTGCATCGGGCCACAAAGTCTCGGTATCTCTGGGATGGTTTTGGGCAGGGGCGCAGATCGTACCTGCTTTGGCTGCGCTCACCTGATGGAGTTGGAACTAGTTTGTCGGAGTTATTCGTCCCTGTTGCTTCTGGGGGGCTTTGGGCCGCCGGTGATTCCAGTCCATTTTGGGCCAGAGGGGCTGAATCTGTTCTCGCGCGTTCCTCTTCCTCGCTAGGGCTATCTTCATCTGCTGGCCCTCGAGGGCCTTGGGTCGGTTCTGAGAACCACTCTGCGGGGTCGGGGAACTCGTCGCTCTCCCCCCCTACGATTTTCTTGAAGAATGATACGTTTCTTGTAACTCTCTCTCTACCTCTTGCCGCCATGATCATGGTGCCATTAACGTTGATGACAGTCCAGGGGTCCAGCTCGAACGGGAGGTGGAACTTTCCGCCTGGATGGCGGTCTTTCACGAGCACTCGGTCGCCCACTTGGATGGGGCTGTCTGCAGCTCTCCTCCTCCGGGACGCTTCTCTGTTGGACTTTGTTCGCTGTTCCGCGGATCGGTTGCAAGGAGCTGGGGACGATGCCCACAGGGGATGGTGCGGGATAGAGTCTATGACAGCCCTATTGAAGCATAGACGGCTTGGAGGGACCCCCGTGGTACAGTGGGGTGTCAGTCTGTATTCTCGTAGGAATTGGTACAGGGCTAATTCCAAGTTTTGGCCATCTGTCACTGCGATTTGGACAGTCTTGTTCAAAGTCCTCATCAGCCTCTCAACCTCCCCGTTGGCTTGAGGCCATCTTGGAGTTATTTTCCGGTGTTTGATGCGGTGTGATTGTAGGTATTCCGCTAGCTCGCAGCCATTAAAAGGGGGCCCATTGTCTGTGTGTAGTTCTTCTATGAGGCCATGGGTAGCGATAATCTTTTCTAGCTTGGGGATCACCTCAGAGGCTGCGGTGGAGGGCAAGATCTCGATTTCGGGGTATCTTGAAAAATCATCCACTACCACAAACATGTATTTCCCACCGGGAAGGCTGCCAAAATCAGCGCTAGCGCGCACCCATGGGGATGTCGGTCCCTCCTCTGTGATCACGGGCGCGGGAGGGTTGGGTAGGCTGGTTGCTTGGCACACAGGGCATCGCTGGACGACTTCCTCCACTATCTTGTCGAGCCCGGGGAACCAGAGCTTGCTTCGAAGTCGGTTTTTGGATTTTACAATGCCCTGGTGTGCGCCGTGGGCCAGGAGGGCAGCTTGCTGTGTAAGTTTGTCAGGCAGCACCAGGCGAGGGCCTCTTAGGAGACATCCTTCCGGAGAGATGGACAGTTCGCCTCGGACTTGGTGGAATGCTCTCAGGGTCGCTTGAGCGCTCAGGGTACGGAAGGATGCTGGACTCTGGAGTGGCTTGCAGTTTCCTGACTTGATGGCCTGGATGGCGATCTGTAAGCAGTCGTCGTCTTTGGTGGCTTGCGTCGCGTCTTCTAAGGAGATCGGCAGGGGTCTTGATCTTTCCACAATCATTCTCACGTATTCTTCGGTGGCATCGGCTTCAGCAGCTTCCACTTCAGTGACAGGGCGGGCGTGCCTCGACAGATAGTCGGCCGGGTTTCCGGTGCCGGGCCGGTACTCCACGGAGAAGTGGAATTCTTGTAGTTGGAGCACCCACTTCTCGATGCGAGGGGGGGGGCCGTGAAGATGAGCCTTTGAAGAGTGGGACAAGGGGTTTGTGGTCTGTAATGACGACGAACGGGTGTCCGTACAGATAGATGTGGAAGTGCCGGCACCCCCACAAGATGGCTATGGCCTCCTTCTCGATCTGCGAGTATCGTTGCTCTGTTGCCGTGAGGGTCCTACTTGCATACGCCACTGGTGCCCATTCTCCGCATGTTTGTTGTTGAGCCAGGACGGCTCCCAGACCGGTCGGGCTTGCATCCACCACGAGCTGTGACTCGTTGCGAGGGTCGAAGTAGGCCAGGGTCTTGTCCGCCGAGAGTGCTGCTTTGGTTTTCTGGAAGGATTCTTGCTGTTCGGGCCCCCACTCCCAAGTGGCTGTAGATTTCATGAGGTCACGGAGGGGGCCGGTGAGGTCCGACAGATCCTTGATGAACCTCCCGCAGTATGTGACCATCCCAAGAAAACTGCAGACGGCAGTCACAGAGGTTGGGGCGGGAGCTTCGTGGATGTCTTTGACCTTGTCAGGGTCCGGTCCTACTCCTTGGTCCGAAAATTTGTAGCCAAAGAAGCTGATGTCTTTTCGTAAGAACTCACACTTTTCCCTGTGGAGGGTTAGACCTCGCTCTTGTAGTCTGGTAAAGACAGCTTGGAGCCGCCGGATGTGTTCCTCCAGGGTCGGGGCGTGGACCAGGATGTCGTCGCTTACATTCAACACACCGTCTAACCCTTGCAGGACATTCTGAATAATGTTCTGAAACACCTCTGCGGCGCTCGATATCCCGAAGTTGAGCCGGGTATACCTCCACAGGCCTGCGTGGGTGGAGAACGTAGTGATCGGGCGTGAGTCTGGGTGTAACGGAATTTGGTGGTATCCTGATCTCAGGTCCATCTTAGAAAACCACTTTGAGCCTGATAGCTCTCCAATGATGCCGTCTATGGTTGGCGTCAGGTGGCGCTCACGCTTAATAGCAAGGTTGGGGATGCGCATGTCAACGCAAATCCGCACTGCGTCGGGTTGCTTTGGTTTCTTGGCTACCACGATGGGTGACACCCATGGGGTGGGCCCACTCACCCGTTCGATGATTCCAGCTCTTTCGAGTACCCGCAGCTCTGCCTCCACTTTGGGTCGTAGGTGAAACGCGATGCGTCGGTGCCGGAGAGCCACTGGGGCGACCGATTGGTCTATGTGGAGGCGGATGGCAGGCCCTCTCAAGCAGCCAATCCCTTCAAACAGTGAGGTGTGTTCAAGCACAAGATGGTCGAGGCTGTGGGCCTGGACAGTGAGCGCAAAGTGTATGAGTCCAGGTCTTGAGCTGTTCGGCATCCGAGTAGGAATCCGGATCCTTCTTGCGACACATAGACCTTGGTGTGCAGGCGAGCAGAATCATGCGATAGTGATGTTCGGAAGACTCCGCACAGGCGTAGGGGCCGACTGGTGCCGTAGGCGTATACTTGTACTCGGGTTGGATGGAGCACTGGTGGAGTGTCCAATGTTCGGTACACGCTGGCCGCCATGAGATTGATCGTTGCTCCGGTGTCAATCAGGGCCGCTACCGCTTGATCTTGCACGTTGACTGTGCACATAGGTTCTGCGGAGGGTGTTGCTGCCAGGGTGTTGAGCATTCGCACAATGTGGACGGATGTTACGTCGGCGTCATCATCGTCCATGTCGCTGCTGGCGGATGTGTTGTGCAGTGGTTCGAGCTGTCTCACTCTCCTGGGTGGGCCACCCTGCTTTTTCCTCTGTGTTGATAGGCATACACTTGCGAAATGGTTGACCTTTCCACAGGCGCTGCAGATTTTCCCATGTGCTGGACATGCTCCATTGTGAGGTGTTGCCCCTCCGCACCATGCACAGGCGCGCTCGTGAGGGGAAGTAGTAGGGCTTGGTCTCCCCCGTCGTGGTTGTCTCGAGCGTGTCTCGGTGGCATTGGTTTTGCCTCCCAGGTGCAATAGCATCGCGCGCCTCCGCTCAACTGCGACGTCCGCCGCCACGAAGTAGTTCTCCAGGCGTTCCACCCATTTCTTCCAACGAGCCGCCTGCGATGGTGGCGTGCCCGTGACATCGAAAGGCTCCAGCGGGGGCACAGCGGCTGCAGCCATTGGCAGAGGTGGAAGGGGGGCGTCGGCTGGGCTGGCCAGGTCACCAGAGGGCTATGGGCACTGGAATGTGCAGGGGTGGATCCCCAGGGTCCTGCGGGGCCCAAAGCAGCGTTGCACGCGAGATGCGTGAGGAACGGCAGGTCGGCACACGCGAGATGCGTGGGAGTCAGTAGGGGCCGCAACGTTGCACGCGGGAAGCGTGAGAAACAGCGCCCGCTCGGCGCACGTGGTAGGCCCAGCAGCACAGCGTGCAGGCGCACGGCCGCAGATGAGAGCGGGCGCCAGCAGAGGCGGTGGAGGCGCCGGGGGCGGCAAAGGCAACGCACCTGAGGCCTGTGAGTTCGTCAGGGCGGAGAGGCGGGGCCGGTGACAGTAGGCCTCCGTTGCAGGAGGCGACCGCACGCTGGGCGCCTGAGGGCAGAGGAGGGTCTCGCAGGACGGGGACACCAGGCGGTGCACGGCAGGGGAGCCGCCGGTAAGAACGTCCGCCGGGTGGAGGGTGCAGGCTTCCGGCAGGGGCGCTGGGCGCGCCGCAGGAGACAGACAGCAGGGCTGCAGCAGCGGGCTCGGGATGGACCGAGCGGCGGAGCCTTGCACCCGATGGGGTGGCGAGACCACCTCGTCGCCAGTGTAATGTTCTGCTCTGGGCCTGGTAATAATAGATGGAGACCACACATTGACTTCTGTAGTGGTCAGTACTATGCCTGCCACGCCCAGGGCCCCGGGCTATTTATTCACTTTACAACGTGCCCTCCATACTAACGTCGGGCTGAACTAACTGCCCCACGCTCGTGGGGGGGGTGGAGCCCCAATGCTATACTGGCTGAGGGCCACAATGGTTGCGTCCAAACATCGCAACATTACAGGGTCATACAAGCCGCATTACAGCACAAGACAGATCTACCACTTTCGGCCCTAAAGCCATGCTGGGTACTAGGTGTCGGCCAGGAACGTACAAATACCAATGGATTTGAGGCGTACAGCAAGTTAAAAATATATACCGCAACGCTCGCCTCAAATACCCAGTGCTTTAAATGAGCCGGTACTCACTGGTACCGAGTACCAGCACTTCTGAATGTTTCGCCCTTTGGTACCAGAACTTCTCCTACGCCAAAGAGAGTACCAGTGCTCATGGGGCAGCAAGGCAGGCTTAATGGAATGGATATATACAGTACGGTGGTTGCGGTTTACTAGCTGCCATGAATTAGTCTGTCCATTTTCGTGTTGCTCTCTGACAATCGACAATTCTCCCAATCTACCATTGTCCAGTGCTGCTGCTAACTAATTCAGCAGCAGCTTATTTGCATTTATACAGAGCTACCTGGAGTTTGGAATGGGCCTGCATCACATGGTAATTAATAGCACTGGTCAATCACACATAGTAGTGTGACAAGGCCAGCTGAATGCACATCTTGTGACTCATATAACATGTAAGTAAAGACTAGATGACGGTATAGCAGTATAAGCCAGCGCTAGAGTCGAGTTAGGATGAGGCAGGATGGGGCCGACAGTGACAGTGAGGAACGGCGTATCGCAATCAAGGTGCAACAGAACGAACATGAACGAATGCAAGCATTTGTAAGAACAAATGTATTGAATGCTGTGTGTGCATGCATGATTGCTTGTATGTTACTGTGTGTGCTTGCATGCTAGAGTTTTGTGCGCAGTGTATATTTTACTGTTGTTTAACAGATTAGGCTTTATGTTTAATAGTGTGCTATGCTATCGTGCTGTTTAATTTAAAGGTTCATTTTTAAAGAGCCCACACTCTTTTGCTATTGAGCATAATGCAAAAATATAGAATGTCTGGATCCCTATAAATGTGCTCCTCTAGCCCAGCCCCTAGGCGCCACCTCTAACCCACCTCCCAAAACCCACCCATGGTCTGTGATTCAGCTTGCAGAGTGCCTAGTCCACTGCCGGACTGGGAACGGAAACCCTTCCTGTATTGCTGCTACGGGTGCGAGGGTGGTGCTAGCAAGAAGCACAGCTCGTGCTTTTGTTACAGGGGGCCGATATTGCAGCACTGCTGCAAAACCAGCCCCCAGTCACAAAACAGGCAACCATGGGTACAAAACTGGACCCTACCCCTCTGTCCCACTAGGTAAATGCCCGGTGCCCGCTACGGTCAGTCCGGCCGTGGATTATCTGCACTTACTTTTTCCTATTTAAAGCACTGCAAATGCCTACATTTTAACTACTCACACCGAACTTAACTAACGCCCCAACAGATAAACCACATGTCCCCAGGTTTTAGTGGCACTTAACAGCAATGTCCAGAGGTCAATGCAGACATCATGCACATGGTGTGGCACTGCCCAATATTTTAATTTCACTGGGAGGTGGGCATCATCCATATATCTAATATAGCGGGAAGGCGTTTTCCTCGGGCGGCAGCAAATTAAATGTTAGGACTTACCAAGTGCTCAAAACATACCCACAACAGACATAAATGTATAGATCTTTCCCTGCATTGGCCAAATGGGGAATGTCCTTGGCCTGCAAGTCCACAGCGACTCCTCCACTGGGAAATTGGCTTTGTGACTTAAAAGCATGACTTAAACCGAGGCACATATGCAGAACTGAATGGCCACACAAAACACACCTATATCACTGTACTGACCACACCCCACGCATTGAGAAAAATACCTGAGCATTTTGAAAGCCAAGAGAGATGAGAGACCACTTTGAAAACTCCCACTTCGTTTTTTGGACCTCGAGTCCTCTCGCTCACTGTAACTAACATTAAGCTGTGTAATGCCATTATTGCTTCTCAATGGGTGTCACCCAATCAGGCCCGGACTGGCCGTTGCGGGCACCGGGCAATTCCCCGGTCGGCCGCAAGGGTGGGGGCCGTTTTTGGGCCCCTGAGGGCCGTTTTTGTGACAGGGCCGTTTTTGCAGCAAAGCTGCAAAATCGGCCCTGTAACAAATTCGGCGGAAAAGCGGCCCTTGTAAAGAGCTTGGTGGCATCCCCCCCCTCCCCCAGGGGGAGGAGGGGTGGCCGGCCGAGCACTTTGCCAGGGCCGGTTTTGGTTCCCAGTCCAGCCCTGCACCCAATGCACTACCCATCCGTTCCACCACAAAAGGCAAGACAGGTGGAATAACACTGGGCACACAGGATGCCCCATACCCCCTCCTACAGTATCCTCTTGTCCTTCCCCACCCTCACACTTCCTCTATTCCATAGGGATTGTCTACTTACAGTTTATTTAGTTATTACCGTTTATGAACTATAACACTTCAGTATTATCTTCATTGTGGACAGTACTGTATTGCTCTTGCAGTTGCACCCAATTAGGGCCTCATGTAGGTAAATGGTATTTACCGATTCGTAAATACCGAATTTTACTGATTCGGTATTTACAAATCGGTAACTGCTATGTAGGTAAATACTCGGTAAAAATTACCGAATCGTTAAGATTCGGTAATTACCGAATCGGTATTTACCGATTCAGTAATTGCCATTGATTCCTATGGGCCTTGACAACTAACAGTTGGTGGTAATAAACGAATCCTAAAGGCCCTGTGGCACTGTTTACAGTGCCACCTACATCTCCAATTATAGATTCGGTAAATACCGATTCGGTAAATTACCGAATCGGTAAATTTACCGAATCTGTAATTTTTAAGGTCCCTACATCTCAAACTCCAAATACCGGTCGGTAACGGCCGAAATCGGCCGTTACCGACCGGTATTTGGCCACCTACATATGGCCCTTAGTATGTTTCGTATACTGTACATGTTGAGTGTATGACCTGTGGAAAACGTTGCATTACTTGAAATGCTAAGAAAGAACTGTGGAAAAAAAATAACAAATATTTCTTGTGATGTGCATTAAAAGTAAAACGGGGATATTAATCTATTCTAAGTACAGCTGCCTGTTAGAAAGCACCTGTACTATTCTATTAAAATTATATGCACTGGTTAATTTGTTTTTAAATATTACATTTTAATATCAAACATATGGCTGATACATTCAGGTAATGACTGTTTTCCTTTTTGTTATTCTTTTTATTTTTGTGGCATATGCTTGCAATTAACAAAATGTGAAAAGAAATAAAAACACTGCACCAGCTTGCCGGAGTCAGACGTAGTTACTGTTTTCAGTACATTGAATAAAAGCCATAGGATTTAAAGGCAATTCAGAATATTGCAATGCTTTCGTTTTAAAGTAGCTACAAGCAATATTTCTCCAGAGCATAAATCGTGAATGTGCCTGCATTAGAAATTCACTGAAAAAAAGGTTACAGAGACGTTATAATTAGGCTCAGGTGGCACTCGTACAAAACCAGAGAAATTCAGCCATTATAGTATGTGATCTAACTATAACTTGCACCCCCGCAATACACAGCTTATGATCACATATTACATCACTCATGACATTACTTATGACATCTCAAATGACATCACTGATGACTTCATCCACAGAATCTCTTATGCACCTACTCACACTCCCATATAATGTTTCATATACCCACTCCAACTGCCCACCACAGTTCTCAAACCCATTCACACACCCATACTGGTACTTACACAGCCACGCACTGATTCATAGATCAACACACACAACTCATTCACCCTTACAGCCACTCATATAGCCACTCGCTCACAAATACAGCCATTGACATATCCACTCATACACCTGTACAGCCACTCACAAACTGAGCCAGTCACCCATAGAGCTACTCATACATCTACTCACTCACCCATACAGTCAATCACACAGCCACTTACTCACCCAATACAGTTACACACACACTCGCTCACTTACTCATGCAGATACTAACACATACTCACTTATACAGTCACTGACACAAGCACACACTCACCCATACAGACACTCTCACATTCACTCACTTACCCATACAGGGACTCGCATAGCCCATCACTCACCTATACTGCCTTTCACAGACACAGTTACTCTGGACAGTTTTACTCTCCCTTCCTTTGAGGAGTTCCGTATTTTGGCATGGTGTATCATCGGGCTCGCCGATGGATCCGCTGCCTCATAAATTTTGGAAGTTGTTCCAAGAGGAACTCTTCCTTCCCTTATACTCCATTTGTCATCAGTCCTTCAGTACCGCCACGGTACCTGAATGTTGGAAAGTAGCAGTGGTCTCTCCGCTCTTGAAGAAGCCCACATTGGATCCTACCTGCCCGGCGAACTATCGGCCAATCTCGCTGCTCCCCATCCTGTTAAGATCATGGAGAAACTTGTTACTAAATCTCTGTCCAGTTTTTTGGAAACTAATACCTGTCTAGATGTGGCTCAGTTCGGCTTCCGGCCAGCGCATGGCACGGAATCTGCGCTGGTGGTCGTCCGGGATGATCTTTGTTCGCGGGTCGACTCTGGTCGGGCAGCCTTTTTAGTACTGCTCGACATGTCGGCCGCGTTCGACACGGTCAGCCATGCCACACTTATCAGCAGACTGGAAGAGATTGGGGTAGCTGGGTTGGCACGGGAATGGCTGGTTTCCTACCTTCACAACAGACACCACGTGGTGGGGTTGCCGCCTTTTAGATCTGGCATTAGAAGAGTAGGGCAAGGTGTGCCCCAGGGGCCGGCAATCAGCCCCATTCTATTTAATCTATACCTCTGTCCCTTGATCAGATTGGTCAAATCCTTCGGTATCTCGGCATTTAATTATGCCAATGATAAACAGCTCATCTTCTCCTTTGAAGGCAAAGATGCCGTGTCTAAGGAGACCTTCCATCATTGTATGACAGCTACTGCGGACTGGTTGCGAGATAATTCGCTTCAGTTTAATGGGTCTTAAACGGAGGTGCTGTACTACTCATTGGACCGCACCCCACACCCTCTGCCGGTGGATTTCTGGCCAACATTTTCCTTGGGTACAGTGGCGGCGGCGGACTCCGCTCGCAACTTGGGTGTCATGTTCGGCCCTAATCTACAACTGGATGTTTTTGTTAATAAGACAATCACCACATGTATGATGTTACTCCGTACTTTGAGCAAGATCCTTCCTATGCTTCCGGCACAGGCTAGACCGGAGGTAGTGCGTGGCATTATCCTTAGCAGGCTAGATTACTGCAACGCACTGCTTCTGGGCGCACCTGGCACTTTGATCAGTAAGCTACAGTGCGTACAGAATATGGCAGCTAAACTTGCCCTTTCTCGGTCGCGTTCAGCTTCCTCCTCTTTGGTGCTTAAAGATCTTCATTGGTTACCTGTCCAGCAGCGCATTTGTTTTAAAGCATCCTGTTTAGTCTTCAAAGCCCTTCATGGTCAGGGGGCGGTCTTGCTTCAAGAGCTTTTTTCATGGTACTCCACTGCCAGACCTTTGAGCTCCTCTTCGGCATGCCTGGTGGTAGTCCCTAGAATCCAGAGGTTACGGATGGGTGGCCGTTCCTTTGGCTATACTGCTGCCAGACTATGGAACTCTCTTCCTCTGTCTTTGAGGAGTCTGAATGAACTTTCTTTCTTTAAAAAAGGTTTGAAGACCCATCTCTTTCCCAGGGCAGTGTAAAATTTGCGATTGCGTAATGGTCAAGGAGAGTCAAAGCGCCAGGATGCCCTCTGGGTGACAGTCTGCGCTATAGAAGTATGCGATACATACATACATATATACATACTCACCCACATAGCACTGAAACATACTGACTCACAGACACAGTCATACATACACTCATGCACCCACACAGCTACTTACAAATGCCCTCACTAACCCATACAGCCACTGACTCACCCACTTATTTCTCCTTAAAAGCAGTCAAACACCCCCTCACCCACCCACATGGACAATCAGACACCCATAAAGGTACTCAAGACAACCAATCACTCACCCATACATAAACTCAAGTGCCCATTCACACATCCATACAGCCACTTAGATACCAACTGGCAGACAGATAAATACATTCACACAACCACTCCCTCACCCATGCATTCACTGATCACAGATGACACCTAATCTCTCAATTATACAGTCTGTTACACACCCACTGAATCATCCAAAGAGGCACTCATACACCAAACTGATTCACCAATAGACCTTGGTATGTATATTTAACACACATAATATTTTTTAAAACACTCACAGTCACTGGATGATGTCATCAGTGATGTCACTGACCATGTCAGAAGTGATGTAATATGTGAGGTCATAAGGAGTGCAGTGCGAGGGCGCAAGTTATAGTTAGCTCACTAACTATAACGGCTGAATTTCTCGGGTTTTGTATGAGTGACATCTGAGCATAATAATAACATCTCTGTAACCTTTGTTTTTTACAGTGAATTTCTAAGGTGTTTTTAAATTCCATTTCCTAACTATAATGTCCCTGTAACCTTTGTTTTTTTTTCAGTGAATTTCCATGGTTTTGTAATTAGTAGTCCCATTTGCAGAGTGATGTAGAAAAGGGGATGGGCCTCCAACCAGCTCTCAGGAATCGCGCTGTGTAGGACTTACAGAAGGTACAAGTAGGGCTTCTTAGCCACCAAGGTCCCTCAGGAGTAAAGTGGACTTCATTCCCCAACCAGTAGTCCACCATGAGCCGCATTTGCAGAGTGGTGGAGAAGGGGGTATTGGCCTCTAAAGACCTCTTAGCGATCCCATGGTGTGCAACCTACTGAAGGTAACAGAAGGGGTAGCTGGCCCCCAAGGATGTCCTTAGGGTCCAACTATCCCTCCTGTTACCTTCAGTAAGTCCCACACAGCTGGATTGCTGAGAGGTTGGCAGAGGCCATGCCCCTTTTCTCCACCACTCTGCAAAAGTGCCTCCTGGCGCACTACTAGTTGGGGGATGAAGTCCCCTTGGCCCTTGAGGGTCCTTGGGGGCCAACTACCCCTCCTGCGGGCCGAGGTCTCCATCCCCCGGGGCCTGGGCTTTTACTGATGGACGAGAGTGGCTGCTCGCGGCCCCCCTTCCTGGGCCTAATTGGGCCCCGGGGACTCCATCCCCCGGTGCCCGCCCATTTATAGTGGGTACCTCCAGGGCACCCACTCACCAATGGAACCGCGGGGACCCTACAGGACTTCGCAGTCCCTGCCGGCTTCCAGCCTCCTACAGGAGCCGGCTTTGCTTTGAGACCCAGGGAGATGCTAATATGCAGCTCAATGGATCTAACAGCAATGTCTGTTTCCCTGCTCGCTTGACAGCGGGTAGGGAAGCAGACATGCTCCACTTTCAGCAAGCGAGAACATGTTCTGCTCTTGCTTGCTGAAAGCAGAACAGGTTTGCTATAGCTTGCCAAGCTATAGCAAACTGCAATGTCCTGGGGCGGACACCCCAGGACATGGCTGGAGCCGTCCCTGGGTGGGCTGTCCCCGGGGCCGGGTGTTTGCAACAGACTCCTTTAATTATTCTATTTGTGCCCCGGAGAGGTGGCGGTCTTCAGGAGTGTGGGGACTGCCACCTTGGAGTGTGGGGACTGCCACCTTCCCAGTGCTAGAGGTATTGAAATGCAGGAGGCCATGCAGCCCCCGCTCCCCAGAGACCGCCACATCCCTGGGGCTAGATTTAATATTAAAGCGATGGGGGGCTTCTGGACCTCCCTCCACTGCCCCGGGGACCGCCACCTCCCTGGGAAAATACAAAATCAAAAGGGGAGGCCCAGCCTTTGGCAAAATACAAAATACAAAATCAAAATCAAAAGGGGAGGCCCAGCAGCCAATGGCTGGGCCTCCCCTTTTGATTTTATATTTTCCCAGGGAGGTGGCGGTCCCCGGGGCAGTGGAGGGAGGTGCAGAAGCCCCCCATCGCTTTAATATTAAATCTAGCCCCAGGGATGTGGCGGTCTCCGGGGAGCGGGGGCTGCATGGCCTCCTGCATTTCAATGCCTCTAGCACTAGGAAGGTGGCAGTCCCCGGGGCTGAGGGGGACTCAAGCAGCCCCCTGCATCATTATTTACACTTTCCCCTGGGACCTGGCCCACCCAGGAGCCTAGATTTAAATAGGCGCTGGAGCCCACACTTTTTTTCGTAGGGAGTTGCAGATCCAGTGCGACAGAAAGTTTTTTTTAATGCCTTTTTGGACCTAGGGGTCCCTGTCGGACCCCACCAAGAGGCCAAGGGGGTCAGGGTGTTTCTACCCTGCCCCCTTTTCTTTTTATTTTATGTTTTTTCTTGTGACTCGGTTCAACAGAGTCACAAGAACCGAGTCACAAGATGGCTGCCAGCACTTCCTGGTTTGAAGTGCTGGCAGCCAATCAGATCTCAGTACAAGATCGGGAGGGGTCGCAGATCCACGGGGTCCTGTAGGACTTGGCCTTTTTGGCTAAAGTCCCTAAACCTTTTGCTTTTCCCCTAGACATTTTTCTGACGTAGTGTTGCCAACTTAGATGCTTTGGACACTTTGCCACAGCTAAACAATGTCAAAGTGTAGGTGTTCCCTGTATAAAGTGTAATGGTAATTGGTTATCCATGATTCGTATGTTTGCATTACTAAGTGAAGTCCCTAGTAAAGTGCACTATGTATGCCAGGGCTGGTAATGCAACTGCTACTAGTGGGCCTGCAGCACTGATTGTGCCACCCACACAAGTAGCCTTAAAAAGGGAACTCAGGCCTGCCATTGAAGGACCTACGCGCAGTTAGTTAAACTGCCATGTTGTTCTGTCAAGTGCACTCACTTGCCAGACCTTACCCTTCCCTTTCTATGCAAATAAGACACACCTATGGTAGGTCCAGGGTACCCTTTGTGCAGGTTGTAGTGCATGTAAAAGGTAGAACACATACTAAGGTGTGTGCCATTCCTGACATTGAAATAATCTCCATTTTCGTTTTTCATTGTTGAAAGACCATCTTGCCCATAGGATAGAACGGGAAGGCTATGTAATATGTTTCCCAGCCTTTTTCCCAAAGGCTTAAGATGGAAAGTAGGCATGGGCCAAAAATCCGTTCCGCTCGTGAAATTTGCGGATTTTCTGCAATTTCGCGATCCGTGAATCTCGCGAAATTGCCGCAAAATTCGCAAATTCGTTCGCGGGCAGATATATATTTTTTTTTGATGGCCAGCTCACTCAAGGGACCACAGTTACAGGCACACACGGTCACTGGAGGTAAATCTTCTGGCCCTTTACGCAGCTGCAGTGTAGGAAAAGCACTATACTTTTACCCAACGAGGTAGCACATACTGATCAGCCAGTAGAAAGTACTCCAGTTGAGTAGAGGTTTTGCACATGACAAAACTGTGGCATCTTCGTTGATAACTATGCAGGGCAGGATTCATTCTGGCACGAGGCTCCTGTCACAAAAATTAAACCTCAACAGGAAGCACTTACAGACATAAATAAAGCAGGTGCCCGAGTTGAAGCTCAAATTCAGTAACGTTTTAATCAGCCCAAAACATTAGTGAGTACGGTCGAGGCTGGGCAAGTGTGCTTTAACCCCATATCTACCGTCGAAAATTAGCTGTAATACTCGAGGGAGGTCTTTGAATCCATGAGTTTCTCGAGCGCAATCCCCGTGTAGTTCCTGTGACCAGGAGGCTGCTTTCTCCTCATCTGCTGCCCTGCTCGCTCTCTGACCCTTTATACACAAGAGGCATGTTGACACGCATAGAAGCCCCGCCCGTTTAGCCCCGCACCACACACTAGCGGTATCAAACGTCTTCCCGCCCTTTCCCAACTATGATGGACAGCTCACTCAAGGGACCTCGGCGCCTTTTGGCGCAGTGGCAAAGTTACAGGCGCACATGGTCAGTTGGGACAAATCTTCTGGCCCTTTATGCAGCTGCAGTGTAGGAAAAGCACTATACATTTACCCAACGAGGTAGCACTTACTGGATTAGCCAGTAGAAAGTACTCCAGTGCAAATCGCAAACAAATCCGCGAGTTCGTGAGAAAAACTGCACATTCGCAGATTTTTTTGCGATTTCGGGTGAATTTGCGGACCGCAGATCCGCAAAATTCACCCATAGTTAATGGAAAGGCGAAGTTTAGTATGCCTGAACTCACACTGTAATAACACATCATTTTATGTAGGTGGTTTTTGCATTGTGTGTTAGGAAGCCACTCTTTTAGTAGTAGTGGCTGAGGTTTTGGAATCTCTGCCTGGCTGTGGATTGACTGTCTGGATTTGAAAGCAATAGGATTTGGAGAATGTCTTGACCCAGGGGAGGAGGTGAGACAGCACCAGGCTGACCTGCATCTGGAGTGTAGGGGGAGGAGAAGCCCCTAGAGGTGAAGAGGCCTGGGTTGCTGCTATAAAACAATTGGCTCATCTCCTGCTGAGTGATTGAGAATCCAGACCCCCACTAATCAAAGGAAGAAAGGTGTCACTAGCAGGGAGGCACACAGAACTGTTTTTTACAGGGGTCAGTGCCCCCTGAAACACAAACACTTCAAAGCTGTTGAGGGGTATAACTATGAGAGCTGAAGCCCCTGAACTTTTGAGAATGGCTTGCTCAAGTGTGAACAAGACTGGAGTTATTTTGTGGTCAAGAGGACCTTTGCCAAGGAAGAAACAACCGAAGAGACTAAAGGATAGGATTGACCCTTGCTGTATGTTCTGGGGATGACCTGCAGTTTGCTGTTTTAACCAAGGAAAGACTAAAGGGACTTTGTGGTGTAGTGTGTCCCCCCTGCTTGAAGGACTTTGCTGTGTGCTGTGTCCTGAAGTAACTCATCCCCAAGGGCCCGAGGTGAGCTGACTCCCTGTTCGGAAACACAGGAACATAAAAGTTTCAATGAGAGTCTCAGCGATGCTGTGAGTGCGTGCCTGTTACAGCTAAGATCCTCGTAAGGTGTGCCCTGTGATCGTGGGCACCTGGAGCCCAAGCAAGGATCAGCGCCGCAGTGTGTGTGTGCTTTGTGCAGCCTGAACCCTGTTGTGAGGATTGTCCAAAGATTGTGTGCACCGGAATCTAAGTGAGTCTCATCGACGCTGGGAGCGTTGTGCACTATGAGACCTTCATGAGGATTTGCCTTGTTATTATGTGCACCGGAATCTAAGTGAGTCTCATCGACCCTGGGAGCGTGTGCGTTGTGCACTGTGAGACCTTCGTGAGGATTTGCCTTGTTATCGTGTGCACCGGAATCCATGTGAGTCTCATCGTCATTGTAGGCGGGTGCATTGTGCACCGGGAGACTTTCATTAGGATTCGCCGTGTTATTGTGTGCACCGGAGTAAGGTGAGTCTCAACGCCGCTGTGGGTGTGATCTTCGTGCAGCCTGAGACCTGTGTGGAGTGCCCAGTGATCGTGCACCCGGAGAGAAGGAAGACTCTGCGACTCTGTGCTTTGTAGTAGCCTGAGATCTTTGTAAGTTAAGCGGCCCAGACAGTCAGTCCCGGAAGAGCTGAGTTGCCGGCCCGAGCCGCCGTTAGCATTTCACAAACCTTCATTTGATGCCCAACCACTGGTCGAGGAAAGGAAAGTGGGTTTGTGCCCCCCAGGTAACGTGTCGACTCCCGGGGTGGGGCGCGGGCCTGAAGGGAGGCGCTCGCGGCCTCTCTCTCATGTTAGCAGCGCAAGCCTCTGCTTCAGCTCGTATCGCAGCCCGTATTGCCAAGGGAGTGGCCGTACAGAGGCGGGAGTGCAAAGGTGCACTTTGTGAAGACATCGTACTGTGTTGAGGGCAACTGTGAAAGGCTGACTGAAGGTCAGAAGCGGAGGTGGAGAGACCGACTAAGGCCCTGTGATCGGGCCTGAGTGTAATACGTAGTAATCCATTTCTGAGAACGGAGTACCTCACTGACATATTACACGTTTTAAATTAGATACTTTAAAGGTGGGATGAGTGCACAGCCTTATTTCTGCAATTGTTTTTTTCGTTTTGGGTGCTCCGTAGGTGGCGACCAACGTCCCTGGGCGCCTAATTAATAGATCCACATTTGTGTCAACACAAATGTGGATATATTACACGTTGCATCATTTCTGTATAACACCAGGACCAGTAAAACTTACCGGACTCGCCAACGGGCAGGGCCGTGAGGTGAACGGCGGCACTTCTCCATTCCTGGCGGGAGCGCTGGGAGACTCGAGAACCACAGCCCCCAGCAGCCTCAGGGGCGGCGCGCCCGTGACGCGCTTGGAGCACCCGGAGGCGCTAGATAAACGCTGACCCCACTTGAGCTCAAGGGGGAACACCAGGACCAGTAAAACTTACCGGACTCGCCAACGGGCAGGGCCGTGAGGTGAACGGCGGCACTTCTCCATTCCTGGCGGGAGCGCTGGGAGACTCGAGAACCACAGCCCCCAGCAGCCTCAGGGGTGGCGCGCCCGTGACGCGTTTGGAGCGCCCGGAGGCGCTAGATAAACGCTGACCCCACTCGAGCTCAAGGGGGAACACCAGGACCAGTAAAACTTACCGAACTCGCCAACGGGCAGGGCCGTGAGGTGAATGGCGGCACTTCTCCATTCCTGGCGGGAGCGCTGGGATACTCGAGAACCACAGCCCCCAGCAGCCTCAGGGGCGGCGCGCCCCTGACGCGCTTGGAGCGCCCGGAGGCGCTAGATAAACGCTGACCCCACTCGAGCTCAAGGGGGAACACCAGGACCAGTAAAACTTACCAAACTCGCCAACGGGCAGGGCCGTTAGGTGAACGGCGGCACTTCTCCATTCCTGGCGGGAGCGCTGGGAGACTCGAGAACCACAGCCCCCAGCAGCCTCAGGGGCGGCGCGCCCGTGACGCGCTTGGAGCGCCTGGAGGCGCTAGATAAACGCTGACCTCCCTCTCGCCACGCGAGTCGCACGCGGGAGAAGCCCGGGAAAAGGGCGGGCCCTCTTTGGCCCTCAGAGGCCGGAGGAGGTCGGGGCGGGGGCACCCCCCTAACATTTCCATTTTAAGGTACCGGATTGTACTTTTGACTATGTGCCTGGGGAAATGCCCTGTGAACTACTGACATCACTGTACCATATTTGCGCAGGTAACATTAAGCTAATGATATCTAGCAGCCTGTCCTGCCGTGCTTGGGAACCTGTGTGGACATTCATATTCTTTCCCATATATTTGTTCACTGAACTACACAGCATATTTTGTTTTGTTGTTGTTTGATTCCACCTTGTGATCGGTTTAGTAATTACTTACCACTGTGACATGTCTCTAAGGGGTAGTCGCAGCAGAACAGCTGCTGCTGGGGGTGGTCCAGTAACCGGCCCCATTGATAATTTTATCATCAAAGCCAATGATGCCATAAATCAGGGTATCTCTCTCTTAGAACGGAGGGTTTCTCAAGATCTGGCCCACGCCAGACGTTCATCCCTTGGTCTCATTGCTTCTGCCACTACACCCAATCAGGTAATGCCTAATAATATTAGACCTTTAGTGGATATACGCGCTGATATTCACACCATCCCTAGTGAGGTAAATCTATCTGCCTCAATTCCTTTGATAGAATCTGAGACAGATATTAGTATGGACCTAGAGAAGACCCCAGACCTGCACATTAATCCCACTCCTGAAGTAACACCAGCAGACAATACGAGACATTTAAGAGGTAGACGCGAGGGTGCTATCCAAAAACATAAACAACACGCACCGAAGCATTGGTCCCCAAAGGTTAGAAAATACGCTCTGCCCAAAAGAAAAACTAGGAAAGGCACTAACTCTAACCCTCATCTAGAAATGAGCAAGACAAAGGAGACCATTGATGAGGACGAAAGAGAGGAGGAGCAGCAGGGTGGGATACCTGATAAGGATGGTAAAATTAATGACAACACCGAGATCATAAATGATCATATGCTACAAAGGCTGGGTGAGTTACTTAGTATTTATCTGTCCCCTATTGAAAGTAGGCTCATTCGGATCGAAAAGCAAATAGCCGAATTGAGCATCCCTATCAATAGTCTATCTAAAGAAGGCGCTGTTAATGGTGTAATCGAATCTACCACCACTAAAACAGTAGGCACTAAACCTAATATCTTACAAGCAACGACTACAAATACAAATACTGTCGCCAAACTCCCATTGGCTCCATCATGTGGAAAAGTAAATTTTGCCATGTTCTGTGTCCCTACGCCCCATCCATCATATGTTATGTGTGCATGATCAATATGCATATGTTATTCCCCATTTCTGATTAAAGACGCAATTACAGTTGTGTCCACCTCTAGTATGTTAGTTTCCAGTCCTCGTGAATACTACGAATATCAGGCCTATGTAAGTAATGTTGCCACGTTTCTCAGTGTGCACGTTATTCAATTATAAAGTCCCCGTTTCTAGGCCTCAAAAGGGCCCGGACCACAGATTCAGCTCCTGTCTCCTGAAAGCCTCGCTGAGGAGCGATACAGCCCCCACCTGTATCCTCGACCCTTCACTTACTTCCTGCCTTGCAGTGCCCGGTGCACCCCGGCTCTGCCTCTGAGTCTGCCAAAAGTATGTTATAGTTCCAGCTATCAGTTCAGTCCTCCTCTTCTGCATTCCTAAGCTACTGAACTGCATCAATAGTTTCCGTCATTGTCTAGCCTACTCGGCTCCACGTTAGAGAAATACTGTATTTAATGGTCATTTAATATTCTTCACGCACTACATGTAGAATAATGCATGGTCCAGTCTTAGAATCAGGTTAGCCTCTCCCCTCATGACTTCTAGTTCATATCAACATGTTCCCTAAACATTAGATACCAGATAGGGTTTAGGTACATGTCGCTCCGACCCTCCAGACTCTAGTCTCTGCTCCTAGCACAGAGTTCGTAGCCCCCAGCTTCTCCTAGTAACACGTCATTGCTAGTTTCCGCGCACCATTAGGTTAGAGGTCCCAGCTCCTTAGGTAGCCCCCTCCAATGTTTCCGCCCATTCATGACATATTCTGTTACGTTTTGCATCACATGTCTATGTATACTCCCAGTTACACCTCTTTTTACTGTTATCTCTCGCGACTGTTACGAGTCACGCCTTCTACTCCACCCACTGTTACGCCTACTGCAATGTAATGCTATGTGTTTGCGCTATGTATATAAATGAATGTCTTGTTATTAAATGTTAGCGCGCTCATCCCAGACCTAGCCCCAGCAGCTGCTGGGCCTTTTTTCCCCTGCTGGGTCCCAGTTGTCCTGCTGGGCCCTGTCATTCTGTTCCTATGCAGGTCGTCCTGATCCTGTCCTTATGCTGTAATAAACCTGCAGAAACTCCTACTACCTCGAATCTTGACTCTTATTTATTGAGCTATCTGTTATTCATTCATTCATCCAAAAATAGGGTATTATTTATTTATTTACCACATAATGGCGCCCGAATAGGGACTTGCCCTTTCCCCACGCGTCGGTGAAGCCACGCCGACCCCCTGACCCTCTGCAGTCGTGACGGAACCATACTGGCCAAGTGCAGATATTTCTGCTTCAAGTATCCCTCAGGCCCACGGAGGAGACGGAGGAGGCGGTCCAGCATCCGAACGAGACGGTGGAGGAACGCGGCGAGTCCCGACCAGAGCCCAAGCCGAGAGTCCAAGGTCCGAGGTATCCGGAGGTCCACCCGTAACTGAAGTCCGAAGTCCGAAGTTCGTCGTCGTAGTCCAGTCCCGTCCGAGGCCTTCCGTTCCGTGCTGCCCGGTGAGTACCATTGCTGGGGTAGTGTCTAGACAGGGTCAGTCTAAATTGACTCCTGGTCCGTGGGTTGGTGGTACCCAAGCTCACAAACGAAGTGTTCACCTAGGTGGATACGGGTCTTGATGTGTTCCCTTATGGGACCGGTATGTTCCGTACTGTTATAGCAGTGCATCCAGTAACTCTAGTCTGTTCCGTTCTCGAGAAATTCTGTTCTGTTTCTGTTTTCAGTTTTTCAGGTAGTATTCTGTTCGAACTGTTATTTATAATGTTGTTCAATGTATTTCCAATGTCGTGGTATGCCTGAATTGTTTTCCCAATTGTTATTGTTTTCCGTGTATTGTATTGTGTTCCGATTCAAGTTTAGAATGCCGCTCTTTTCCAAGTTACGTCAGTTAAAAACTAGAAAGGGTCTGCTGGAAGCAGCAGTTCCTGTTCCGCCTAGGGACAGTCCAGGTCACTTTATGTATCAGAAACATGGCATAAGCGCCATATTGTATCTAGACTTATGGGTAGAGTATACCAAACAGTTGGAAGAAAAGTATAGATGGCCCGTATCGGGTACATGGGATGCCGAATGTATCATGCGAATAGAAGAAGCATTATGGAAAAAGAAAGCCAGACAGTCACAGAAAGATGCCATCGAGTTATGGCGTAAGGAAGCTCATAAAAGAACGGAAAAGGAAGTCAGAAAGTCAGAGTTAAGTAGAGAATCCCAAGAACGAGCCCAAGAAAGAGAATTAATCGAGATAGGTGAACAAGTCAAAACCGAACAGTCAGACAGACAGAGGCATGCCCTTATTAAGGGTATGTATCCTCTCCTTGCCGAAGGCTTGCCAAAAGCGACCCCAGAGGCACCCAGTAATTTCCCGCCACCATTAGTTCCAACCAAGCTACGTCACAAACCGACAGCAGCTGATATTTTTATTTCGTCCTATTTGGACGACACAGTCCCAGAATATGCAAATCCAGTTCGCGCTCCACCAGTCCCTGTAAATCAGGCACTTCCCGTTTCTCCAGACACCGGAGTACCTGTTACGGTACCCCCGGGTCAGCCTGTCATACAAGTTCAGCCCACGTTACAATTACCGACCCTGCAAGCACGAAGAATGTCAGTCGACGATTCTAGTCTAGGGGCCGCAGGAGGAGCTACTCCTCAAACCCCGCCGCCACACAAGCGTTTATCAGCACTCGAATTACATGCTCAAGCATCACAGCGTACTCCTAAGAGTAATAAGTCTGTTGCAGAAATCAGGCAAGCCCTTAACGAATGTGTTTATGATCCAGTTCCAGGCGAATATACTATGGTTTTATATTCCTTACGTATAAGGAGAGTGACCGAGTATCTAGTCACCTTGCCGAATATGAAAGAAGATCTAGACAGAATATATCGTTTCATCCGTACAGGGGATGATCCAGAAAGTATTGGCGAGATTATGTCTCAAAGGAAAGCCGAGATTCAGCTCATGATATTAAAGTTCCTGATCAATTGTCTAATAAGGGAACAAGATTATCCGTCTAAAGATCCCGCCGAAATGAGAATCTTAACAAGGTGGAGTGATAATATAGCCGAGGGTAAGCACAAGACCATTAGTGCCATGGAAAGTATGTACAAGAAAATTCGTAAAGAAATAATAAGGTTACACGAACAGCGTAAAGCAGCACAAGTAAGCGAGAAAGAAAGTATCTCTGATCCTGAAGAGGAAGACGAGAATCCCGCCAGAATAGCGTATGTAGGAAAATCCAGATTTCCAGATCGCCATTTACGTCTAGAACCCAAGTCTATTTTTCAACATCTAGCACCAGAACAAAGCTCTTTAGAACAAGTATTTCAAGCTACCGATCACATCCTTAAATCACGAGTCGGTTATAGCGAATTAAGTACCATGTACGAACAAGAACTAGCCCGATCAGCAGTCCGATGGATTACTGATTCTACCACTTTTCCAGACGAAATAGTGGCACAAATGTTTCTGAAACTGCCCCCAGCCGAGCAACGACTGGTGGGTATGTATATGATCCAGCACCTCATTACCCTGTATGAGGGTCAACATTCTGATCCAGGCCCGTTACATGATATCCTGAACGAGTTACTCCAGTACAGATGGAGAGGTCTAGGTACCGATTTAATTAGTGTCATTCTAGAACAGCGCCACAAGTATAGAACGTTTTTGAACCCGCATTTTGTTCATGTCTCACCCCCAGAAAGTAAACCATTCTACATAGACAGGCAGAATCCGCTACGAGAGGTCCACCCAGTCCAAGGGGCGGGTGGCGATATGCAACGAGTGTTTGTATACACTCCGATTTCAAAGATGGAACTTCTCGAGATGAAGAAATTAATTCCCTGTCATGACAAAGATCCAGCAGGGTTCCATAGAGAATTAAAAGACATGCTCCGTATGGGAGAATACACTTACCCAGATATCATTAAAATGTTAAAGGTCCTGCTACCCGCAGGGGTGTATGAAAAGTTAAAGGAAAAAGAATGGGAGGTGGGAGAGAAAAAGATCGATTGGGCAGCTCTGGAAGCTGAAGACAAGGCACGAGTACCAGGTACCGGTCTTGGAGATAAATGTAAAGAATTACCAGAATTATTGATTCAAGTTTTACCCAGATTATTGACAACTAGGAAAGAAGACTGGGATGCAATCTCAGCCTGTAAACAGAAACAAGATGAAGACATTAGTGATTTTTATTCTAGATTTGAGAAATGTTTCAGTATTAACAGTGGTCTCAAGACAAGTAGTGAGTCATACCCTCATCTTTTCGTTACCAAATTAGTCGAGAATTCAAGTCCACAAATTAAAAACCGAGTTTTGAAAGTCGAAAGCACCTGGCAAGCAAATACTCCGTCCCAGATGCTCCAGATGCTTCAGTATCACCAGAATAGAATCAGAGAAGAGCAAGAACACGAAAGAAAACGTATGAAAGACACGAAAATGAAAGTGCTAGTTGCACAATCCATTCCTCAAGACAGTCAGAAGAGGGGTCCGAATCAAGCCAGTCATCCTGCGGCTCCCGTTAAAGGGAACTGTAATTATTGTAAACAGCCAGGTCATTTTATAAACGAGTGTGCAGTTCTGAAACATAATATAGCTACTGGTAAGACTAAAGAAAGACCACGTCCGCCTAGACAAGAACAAGTTTCACAGATTCCTCAGCCACAGAATGCACAACAGACAGTTACAGTACCGCAGCCTATTGCTGCAACACAGCATGTCACGCAGCAGATGTACCAGTATGCACAGTCTGAGTATCCAGAGTACCAGTCATATTCATGAAACAGCCTAGAGAGGGAGGTAGGCTTGCCTCTCATCGAGATACCTGTAGACCAAGAAGGTCCCTATGTTCACAGCCAAGTATTAGGGAAGGACAGAAAGTTTTTGATCGATACAGGGGCAAGTAGGACCACAATTAGTCACGCCGAAGTTCCAGGGGCTCCGCTCTCAGGCTCAAGAAATGTTTCCCTTGGATTTTCAGGAAAACCCATAGTTAATGAAATATCTAAGCCAGTTACTCTAGAAGTAGGTCCATTGTCCCGTACTACTGATCTGTTACTTACTAAGTCATGTCCAGAAAATCTATTAGGTATTAAGACACTGAAAGAGTTAGGTGCAGTTATTTGCTGTTCCCCAGAGGGAATACGTCTGTTCCTACGTGACTTTAAGGGTCACTATGTATTACGAGATTTTGATTCAAGATTGTCTAATGTTCCGCAGCATTTATGGGCGCAAGGTCCAACTGATGTAGGTTACATGCAAATCACACCCTATCGTGTGACTCTCAAACCAGGTGTAGTGTTACCACGAATCAGGCAGTACAGATTGCCACCTGAGGCTGTAGCAGCCTTATCCAAAATTATTGACGAGCTCATGGCTCAAGGAGTAGTTGTAGAAACTGACTCCAATGTATGTAATTCTCCGATCATTCCAGTCATGAAGCGTACTGATTCAAATGCACCGCCAGTATATCGATTAGTGATTGATTTACGAGAGCTTAATAAATGTATAATTCCTCAGTACCCAGTTGTCCCAGATATTTCTTCCCTGTTAACAGCCATTGATTCCGAAGCCATGTTTTTCACTGTTATTGACCTCAAGAATGCATTTTTCAGTGTACCAATTCATCCAGACAGCCAGTTTCTTTTCGGATTCTGTTTAAATGGAAGGAGCTATATGTTTACACGCGCTCCTCAAGGTTTCACAGAAAGCCCTAGTATTTACAGTCAAGCACTCAAGAGACAACTAGACAACATTCACATGCCAACTGACACTGCCCTGCTCCAGTATGTCGATGATCTACTGATCACAGCCCGTTCTGAACGTGCTTGCGAGCGTGCATCACTTACAGTTCTGTATTTTCTAGCCGAGATGGGGCACAAAGTGTCACCTTCGAAGCTTCAATTCTGTGTCCAGCAAGTGGTATACTTAGGACACTTGCTGTCCAAGAGGGGTAGGCAGTTGACACCCGACCGTATCCAGTTAATAGCGAGTCTTCCCCAGCCCAGAACCCAGAAGGAGGTACGTGCTTTTATCGGCCTTACTTCTTATTGTAGACAATGGATTCCCCAGTATGCATTTCTAGCCAAGCCATTGATACAGTTAACGACACAGGAGGCAGCCGTATCGACTGTCCTCCCTTGGACATCTGACCATACACTTAGTTTCAACGAGTTAAAGAAAGCCCTATGTCAAGCTCCAGTTCTAGCTACACCGAACTACAGTAAGCCTTTTACACTTTTCGTTACAGAACGCGAAGGTACAGCATTATCTGTTCTCACACAAGATCAAGCAGGTCAATACAAGCCCTGTGCTTATTTTTCGAGCACATTAGATCCAGTCGCCCAGGCGTTGCCTGCGTGCCTCAAGTCAGTTGCAGCCACAGCACTAGCTATCAGACAAAGTGATTCCATAGTTTTAGGACATTCCCTGACAGTACAAGTCCCACATTCAGTAGAAGTTCTTTTAAACCGAACACAAACTCAGCACTTGACAATTGCACGTTTAACAGGTTATGAATTGACACTGTTCCAGCCACACATAGAAATTAGACGCTGCAACGTCCTGAATCCTGCTACACTGTTACCATCAGTTAGTTCAAATCCAGACACACATGATTGTGTGGAAGTAGTTAACATTACGACAAAGCCAAGACAAGACCTGACAGATATTCCGTTATCAGATCCTGACCTGACACTTTATGTGGATGGTTCATGTATGAGAACTAGTACAGGAGAACTAGTCGCCGCGTATGCAGTGACTACTGACACTGAAGTTATTGAAACACACCGTATTGATACTCTGTCCGCTCAAGCAGCAGAGCTAGTCGCTCTGACACAAGCCTGTATACACGCCAAGAACCTGAAAGTTAACGTTTACACAGATTCACGTTACGCATTCGGAGTTGTACACGACTTCGGAGTACTCTGGCAGGAGAGAGGTTTTATGACTTCTCATGGAACCAAGATTCAGCATGGTCTCCTTATTCAAGCCCTGTTAGATGCCATACATTTACCGACATCTATTGCTATCATGAAGTGCAAAGCACATACGAAAGTTACTGACATTATTTCCCAAGGTAATGATTTAGCAGACCGCACAGCCAAGCTTACAGCACAGACACCAGACATTCCAGTTAATCAGACACAGACACATACTCCAGATCCGATTACATGCATGACAGTTAAGGACCCTACTCAAGATGTCATAGATATCCAGTCACATGCTACCCCCGATGAAATCAAGAAATGGTCTGTACAAGGAGGGGTCCAGACAGATCAAGGATGGTTAACGAAGGGTAGAGCCACATGGTTTCTCCCCGATTCTATGGTTCAAGTCATTATCAATACCGCACATAGTCCAGCACATTTAGGAGAAAAAGCTATGTTAGACAGTATCCAGAACATTTGGTTCAACAAGCATTTACGAGCTGCAGCCAAGCAGAAAGTCCGTACCTGTATGATATGTTGTCAGTTTAATCCAGGTAAAAGTGTCCCGGTGGAACAAGGTGGTTTCCAGCCCCCTGACCACCCTTTTGAGGTCCTCCAGATGGATTATATTCAAATGGAGCGATGTCGAGGTTTCAAGTATGTCCTTGTAGTAGTATGTGCTTTGTCCAGATGGACAGAAGCATATCCAGTCCCAGATTACACAGCCGCGACCACTGCCAAACAGTTGGTTCGTGAATTTTTCCCTAGATATGGACTCCCTAGAGTCGTATATTCTGATAACGGCCAGCCATTCTCATCCGAACTCATGAAACACGTTTCCCTTTTGTTAGGGTACCAGTGGAAGTTCCATTGTGTACGCCATCCAGAAGCAGCTGGACTAGTCGAGAGACATAATCAGACTCTGAAAATCCGTATTGCAAAAGTCTGTAAAGACAAGGGTGTGGACTGGTTAGTAGCTTTGCCAGTCGCTCTGTTTTACATGCGTATGGTCGCACATTCCAGATCAGGTCTGTCCCCGTATGAGGTCGTATTCGGCCGCCCCCCTAATATGTGGGGTACTCCTAGACCCCGAAGTATTACCGATGTTTCATGTAATATGCTGACAGATTACCTAGCTTCCTTGATGTCTGCCCTCAACTCATGTCGTTCACAGGTTGCCGCCGCATTTCCAGACAATACTGAGGTGGCACCGCACGAGATCGTTCCAGGGTCCCTCGTGATGATCAGAAATTTTGACAGATCAAGTCCACTGGAACCACGTTGGAAGGAGCCACGTCAGGTCCTCTTGACCACCCGAACTGCCGTCAAGTTGGAAGGCAGGAAGGGGTGGGTCCATCTTTCTCATGTAAAACTTTTCCAAGGACCGAAGCAAGCCTTCAAAGACATTGCCAAGAGCATTTTCCAGGATCCGAAGGATTGCCAGAACATTGTTTTAAAGGACTGTCCCGCACCGAACATTATTACAACCCCTCCCTTGTTAGAGAAAACTCCGCAACAGGAGTATAAATTAAAGCTCAGGTCTAATAAGTCAGCCAGTTTGATTGTATAAGTCCTCCCCTAGGTGAAACGGTTAAATTGTTTCTGACATGTATAAAATAGACCCCCATAGTGAGAGAGTCAGTCGAAGTTCACTTCAATGCATCGTTTTTCTGAGTTTCATATTATTTCTCAGCATAATGATTTCCTGCACCAGCTATGCTTTCTATCTGTGTTTTCCAGTTCCTCATGTAAATATGTCTGCTCATGCTACAGTAGAGCACACGTTTAGTGATCTGCCTCCTCACGAATATTCATACCGCCTCGCCATGCGTAATAACACATTCATCCGTATGTTACATTATTCACACCAGACCAGCAATGCCACTAATTGTTGGGTGTGTGGTCGACTCCCCCCTTTCCAGACATCGAAGGGAGTTCTGCCACTGTTTCCTTATCCATTCTCACACAATGGTTCGTGTGGAGCATGGTCCACGTTAACGTCGTCCTCAACAGATATGTCTTTTCTTAACAGTACATGTTTCCCAGACAAGCAAGGTTTTCCCCACAGAACAGGTTTAGATCTAGAAAATGAAGTATATAATTTAGGAAATTATTCGTCGAATTTCATGGTCCTGAATGTTCAGTCTGATACTACTCCAGACTCACCCGCTATTTCAGTACTACCAGTCAAAGGCGAATTATGTGTCCGTAGTTATGGTTCTGTACATATAGGTCATAGTGAATGTACTACTGTTATCAAGTATAGTGACAGTGGGAAATCTATTTTTATAGCTTCACGTCATTCTTATTTTGTTTGTGGTCAAACTGCATATGTCCGTCTGCCCCTCGATTGGGAGGGAACCTGTTACATTGCTTTCCTACTGCCACCTGTTTTTCTAGCCCCACCTGACTATCATAGGAATTCTTTCTTAGTACACACTAGACACAAGAGAAATCTCCCGATTGTCGATTATACTGAAACCGCCGCAGAGCAATTCATTGATATAGATAAAGGTGTTTTTCCTTATTTAGGTACAGTTGTAAATAGTAAGCTAATTCGTAGGTTAACAAGAACCCTCGAAGCAGTAGTAGATGAGACTGCCTCTGCTCTAGGTAACTTAACTGAAGAGCAATCCTTTATGAGAATTGTCGTTTTACAGAATCGTCTCGTCCTTGACGTCATACTGGCCGATAGGGGCGGGGCCTGTAGAATTCTCGGATCCAGCTGTTGCATTTTCATTCCAAATAACGCACCGTCTGTTTATTCAGCTATAACCAGACTCCATAAAATTGCCCATCTGTTACACCAAGATCCAGGCACCTGGACATGGTCCGGTTGGTTCTGGAATATAATTTCCGCATGGGGATGGAAAGTCCTGTCCTTCTTAGGTATTGCAGTAGCGATCATATTTAGCTGCTGCCTCTGTATACAATGTGGCCCTGCGATTTGCAGCATGTGTGCTACCTCTTGTATTCCCAGTCCTAAGCCCCGTTCTAAATCCCGTTCCAAGACAATTCGAGACGAGCAAATGGTACTGTATGAAATGATAGACGGTATCATGAATATTGATGTTTCCTGATGGAAACGTAGTGACAAGGAGGGAATGTGGAAAAGTAAATTTTGCCATGTTCTGTGTCCCTACGCCCCATCCATCATATGTTATGTGTGCATGATCAATATGCATATGTTATTCCCCATTTCTGATTAAAGACGCAATTACAGTTGTGTCCACCTCTAGTATGTTAGTTTCCAGTCCTCGTGAATACTACGAATATCAGGCCTATGTAAGTAATGTTGCCACGTTTCTCAGTGTGCACGTTATTCAATTATAAAGTCCCCGTTTCTAGGCCTCAAAAGGGCCCGGACCACAGATTCAGCTCCTGTCTCCTGAAAGCCTCGCTGAGGAGCGATACAGCCCCCACCTGTATCCTCACCCTTCACTTACTTCCTGCCTTGCAGTGCCCGGTGCACCCCGGCTCTGCCTCTGAGTCTGCCAAAAGTATGTTATAGTTCCAGCTATCAGTTCAGTCCTCCTCTTCTGCATTCCTAAGCTACTGAACTGCATCAATAGTTTCCGTCATTGTCTAGCCTACTCGGCTCCACGTTAGAGAAATACTGTATTTAATGGTCATTTAATATTCTTCACGCACTACATGTAGAATAATGCATGGTCCAGTCTTAGAATCAGGTTAGCCTCTCCCCTCATGACTTCTAGTTCATATCAACATGTTCCCTAAACATTAGATACCAGATAGGGTTTAGGTACATGTCGCTCCGACCCTCCAGACTCTAGTCTCTGCTCCTAGCACAGAGTTCGTAGCCCCCAGCTTCTCCTAGTAACACGTCATTGCTAGTTTCCGCGCACCATTAGGTTAGAGGTCCCGGCTCCTTAGGTAGCCCCCTCCAATGTTTCCGCCCATTCATGACATATTCTGTTACGTTTTGCATCACATGTCTATGTATACTCCCAGTTACACCTCTTTTTACTGTTATCTCTCGCGACTGTTACGAGTCACGCCTTCTACTCCACCCACTGTTACGCCTACTGCAATGTAATGCTATGTGTTTGCGCTATGTATATAAATGAATGTCTTGTTATTAAATGTTAGCGCGCTCATCCCAGACCTAGCCCCAGCAGCTGCTGGGCCTTTTTTCCCCTGCTGGGTCCCAGTTGTCCTGCTGGGCCCTGTCATTCTGTTCCTATGCAGGTCGTCCTGATCCTGTCCTTATGCTGTAATAAACCTGCAGAAACTCCTACTACCTCGAATCTTGACTCTTATTTATTGAGCTATCTGTTATTCATTCATTCATCCAAAAATAGGGTATTATTTATTTATTTACCACATAAAGGGACCAATGCTAGCCAGTCAACAGTTAATCCCAGTACCAATAACGTTGCCCCAGACACAAGGAGGGCCCAAAACACTAAACAGTCTAATGGGACGACTGTGAGCCAACTACTGAATCCCGCAAGTAGTTCCCACATGGTCCAACCGCCACAAAAAACAATAAGGCAAGTCCCCTCCCATATTAACCTTCCACCAGAATGTGGGGCATTTGTGCTGGTTCTAGTTAATGTCTCTAAACTAAGGAAGGACCAAGATGAAACTCCCATATCCCTCAAAAACAAAACCTTACACTGGTTAATTGCAAATTGCAATTTTCCTATAGAAGGTGCAAGGGAGATTATTAACACCCAGAGAGTGGGCTGGATAGGCCCACTCAGGAAAAAGTTTGAGGGTGATTGTGTTACAATAAATTTTAAAAATCCACAATGGGCAGAGAAAACATTAGCAAGTGCCCCATTACCCCCACCACGGGAATTTAACACTACACTCCTTCCATTAGGTTATTTTTACAGACATTTGATACCACCTAAACAAGCCATGGTGAATTACCCCATAATCCCTTATCAAGATTTAAATTTTGGAACAAGGATCAAATCACCACTCTTTACTCAAAATCAAGATTTTCTCTTAATCACATGAATGGCCGCAACTGGCAGAACCAGGCTCCTATGTCAGCACCTTTTCCCCATCCTTTGTACCATCAGCAACTCTCAACCATGCACCAATATAACCATAGAGATAGGTCCTATCCTGCCCCTGACTTCCATCAGTTCACCCCTATAACTGAAGGTAGGCCAGTATTTAATATCCCTACTTACAATCGGTTTGACTATTTTTCCAACTTGGATGAGCAGGACTGACTGGATATAATGGCTAAAAATAATATTATCACCAAAGTCACAGTCAGCAAACCAGAGGGATACTCAGCACTAGTTGCTGATTCTCAGGACGCAATAGGCCCAGTGAAAACCACGCTCACTAACAGTACTTTGCCTGTCGTTGCTAATATAATTGATGATGAAGGAGGAAGTACTGGGGGTAGGCCTGGGAAACGTTGTACTTCCAATGGTCTATCTATTCTAAGCTGGAATGTTGCAGGATTGGAATCTAAGTTACTGGACCCTGCATGGATTGAGATAATCAACGATGCAGATATTCTCTTGTTTCAAGAAACATGGGCTGTTGGGAATCTGTACATAGAGGGCTATCATTGTTTTAGTCTAACATCACCTAAACCCAGTTTTGGCCGAGTTGCGGGTGGCCTATTCATTGGGATTAAGATCTTGGCAGGAGGTACAATTAGAGACCTGCAGAGTGTTAATCCTGATAATCCCAATATTCAAATTCTTGAATATAAATTAAAGTCAAAGACCACGGTTTATTTAATTAATTTTTATAACAACGATTTTTACTGTGTACCGAACAAGAACCTTCTGACACTATCTAAGGTTTTAAGTAAATTGGAATGTCTCTTATTAGCTGATACTGATTCAGGTATTCTAATAGGGGGCGATTTTAATGTGAAACTTACAGAATGCTATGGGCCGGGAAATAAGACCTATCTAGATTCAGCGGAACGCAGAGGTTTGAAATTGTCTAAAATATTAACTGAATTTGACCTTGCTGACGCTATGAAAGTAGGGTATAACCCTAATTTCCCCTATGTACCTACATTTATTAGCAGGGATAGCAGCTCTACTATTGATTATGTATTCACGTCACCACTGTTAACAGATTGTATAGTTAATACTTCTGTGGTACAAACATCTTTTAGTGATCATAATTAAGGGTGGGCGGCCAGCTACGCTCCGTGCACGGAGTGCGCGTAGTGCCGTCTCCTACGCATTTTGCGTAGCGGGCGTAGCCAGGCGGCACTACGTGCGCTCCGCATACGGTGCGTAGCCGGCCGCCACCCGCCTCCCTCCCGCCCTCCCTAAATATGTAAATAAAAGGATAGAAAGGTTTTAAAGACACTTACCTTGTCCGCCGCGTCCCCGGGGCTCCCTCTCGCCGTCCCTGGATTCGCGCCGCCATTTCGGATACTAATGCGCATGCGCGGGCACCCGCGCATGCGCATTTCTCATGAGAAATGCGCATGCGCGGGCACCCGCGCATGCGCATTAGTATCCGAAATGGCGGTGGCGCGAATCCAGGGACGGCGAGAGGGAGCCCCGGGGACGCGGAGGACAAGGTAAGTGGCTTTAAAACCTTTCTATCCTTTTATTTACATATTTAGGGAGGGCGGGAGGGAGGCGGGCGGTGCGTAGTGGGGCTACGCGGAGTGCGCGGGTGGGCGTAGTTTTGCGCCCACTTCGCGTAGCTCCGCGGAGCCCCACTCCGCACACTACGCCCAGGGTTAATCATAATCCACTGGTTGTAATTTTAAACCTCGCACCAAGTCCGATCTTTATGAATTTAAATGGTGCTAGGGACATTACACCGTCAATTGACGGCCTCCGCCTGAAATGGAGGGGAGTTGACTGTGGGGCCATTCTAGACAGTGTACTAAAGTCACATTTAAATTTGATTGATTCTTGTTTTTTTCCAAGTGATAATCATGATAAATTAATTGCTGATTTTGAAGTATTGTGTTCAACCATTAAAACCCTTTTGTCAGTTCCATTACCCAGGGAAGGCGGAGAGCCAAAGTGGTTTGATTCATCTTGCTCCTTGGCAAATAGAGAGCTAAGAAAGGCACTCTCTGCCAAACCTAGGTGTAAAGTTACTGTCCAATCTGCCAGGAAAAACTACAAAGCTATAATATCTGAAAGGAAGGCTAACTTACTATCCGAACAGTGGGACTCTTTGGTGATCAGCGCAAATCTGGGTGGCAGCGGCCCATTCTGGTCTGCTGTTAGAAAAACCAGGGAAATGGGAAAAAAGCTCACCCAAATTAGCTGTAATATAACAAGTGCAGCATGGGAGACCCATTTTTCCAGAATCTATGCAGCTCCTCCTGAGGAGCATCTTCCTTTGTCTAATCTAGGACAATAAGGTGGCCTACAGATTCGGGATTATGAAGTAAAAATAGCTATAAAAGAGAGTCTGGGTAACAAGGCCCCCGGACCTGATGGCCTTCCCATAGATATCATTAAACATAATGTTGATTTATGGACACCAATACTTCTTAATATTTTTAAATGTCTTCCAAAAGCAGCCACGCCGGCCACATGGGCAACCAGTATTATCGTCCCAATCTACAAAAAGGGAGATAGGTCAGATCCTGCGAATTATCGCCCCATCTCCCTTTTGGATAACACCCTAAACGTTTTGGGACGCATTATCTATAACAGAGTACTGGATTGGGCCACTGATACAGATTTTCTGGACCCTTGTCAGATGGGGTTCCGAAGTGGGGTGGTAACAGTGGAGCAATGCCTAAATCTGAAATTAATAATTGACAAATATAGTGTTGCCCGCTCATCTCCTACCTACCTTGCTTTCATGGATCTTTCATCCGCTTTCGATCTTGTGAATAGATCCAAACTCTGGTCAATCCTCTTACTCAATGGCCTCAATGACACTCTTGTAAAATTTTTAGCCTACCTCCATACTGACCTGAAAGCACGGGTACGTATCGGGATGGGGGGAGAGGTCTCAGGAGCCATTGACATAGGGAGGGGGGTGAGACAGGGGTGCGTTTTAGCGCCTCTGTTGTTCATCATCTATATTAATGGTTTATCTAACTGTCTGAAAAAAACCACCACAGATGTTCCAACAATCTCAGGGAAACCACTACCAGTGCTTTTATATGCAGACGATGCGGTGCTTATGGCCCGCACTCCAAATGCTCTCCGTCTGCTTGTACATAGTTTTGTGAATTTTATGGAGGGTCTGGATCTGAGGGTACATTTTAAAAAATCTTTTATTATGTCCTGTGGCCCTGGCAAAAGGAAACTCAATACTATACAGATAGGTACAGATAAACTAGAATCTGTCCCCAAATTCCCCTATTTAGGGTTGGTTTTTGCTGCGAACGGCTCATGGAGTGGGCATTTGGCCCACGCCACGAGCAAGTTCTCGAAAGCCAACAACTCTGTTTTGAGTCTCCCTCGCCCAAAGAAAGTTGGTGCCTCTAAGGCTATTTTGAAAGATTTTTAAACTACAGTGCTCACCTGTTGCCTCGTATGGAGCTGAGGTATGGGGGTCGGGGAGCAGCCTTTGTATTCAAAGGGAAGAAAATCGCTTTTGTAGAAAAGTGTTGGGCGCACCGATCTCCTCATCTGATTTTATTTGTCATAGTGAATTAAATCTTCCATATTTAAGTGATTTTATTAGAGCTAGACCAGCACTCTTCTGGATTAGAATCTGGAGGAATGATGCTGCTGCCCTTACACAAAACATTATAAAGGACTGCTTAAATTGTGACCATGGAATGGAAATCCCATGGCTCTCAGAAGTCCGCAAATCACTTAATGAAGTTGATAAAGGCACTTTGTTTACTAATCCTATGACTATTGAAACAAAGGACAAAATCGAGGTAAAAAATGCACTGTATGCACTTTACAACAACGAACGGATAGGAAGTGAATCAAAGAAATCAAGTGTTATGAAATACATAGGAAATGAATTATGTAGACAAACTTTGCCGCCTTATCTTTCCCTTCCCATGACCAGCTGGGAGCGATCATTATTGTTTCGCTTAAGGGCGGGTACTGTAAAATTTCTATTGTCTTTTCCTTTGGGATATCGGCATAGCGCTGATTTCACTCCATGCCCCTGTGATGGTGTGAGTACACAGGATGATTTGCACTTCCTATTTTTCTGTAAATTTTATCTTAGATTTATTAAATGGTTTTTAACTCCTTATTTCAAAAAGCACAGACCACTCACACTCAAAGAATCATACATCATGTTGGTTACTTTGGGCAACGATGAATTGACTTTCCGCACCAGCACTTTCCTAAGATCGGCCGTACGAGCCCGTAAAACGATGGAAAATCCCTGAATATAATTAGTTTTTAAATGTTGTCACAATGTAAATAATAAAATGAAATGGAGCGCACTGCATTGTTATTGTATGGAATTGTATGATATGAAATCATGTAATACTGGTGTATACTATGAAATCATGTAACGCTGTTCTGTATAACACTGTTTCATTTGTTTGTATATTTTATCTAATGAATTGTTGTTGTCATCGGTACTTTTATGAATTTTATGAAATTCGAATAAAGGTCTTTTGAACTTTGAACTTGAACTATAACAAAGTACTTGATTGCCGTATGACGCATTGCCTTGTTCCCGCATTAGGAACTACCTGATTAATGCATTGGTCATTGCATTATTATTTCATAACGAATTACCTGGTTAGTGTATACGCATTGCCTTATTATCGCAAAACGACATATCTGGTGGTTGTATTACGCATTGCATTGTTTTACCTTGCAAAGTGCCTGATTGTTGCATTACGCATTGCATTCTTTTCATTGCAGTGTCTCATTCTAGCATTATGAACTGTATGACATGATATTAGGAGTACAGAAGAATGTTTTGAAGTGCTCATTGACATTGCCAAAACTTACAAGGGCTGGCTGGCCTAACAACCGGCCCGGAGAAATATTATACAATCTCATATGTTGGTTTTATATTGTGTGGTCTTATCGTATATCTTTTTACATAAAATGTATACTTGTTTTTATAAAACTCGTGTGCTATGGCTATAGGGTTATTCAATGTCTAATCATTGCTTCATTTCGAGTATTGTACTTTGGTTTTCTGCAGTACCCCCCTCATTATAGTACTGTACTTTGATTTCAATATGCCATCTTTTGTCAGGAAATGAAAAATCTACCACAATTGAATTTCAACATATTTCAAATGATGTTCAATATGATCAAGTTTTGTGATGTGCCACCGAACATGTAGCTTTACTCTGGAATTGTAGTGCTAACATTAGCAATGGGACTGTGCCCTTCTCTCAGGTGTTCAATTTCATCTGTGATTATCTATGTCATTGGAACATGGTCAAAATAATTCAATAAAGATACATAATGCAAAATCGGCAACACAACCCTCCTTAGATTACTTTGTAAGATGTGTGATTGCTATGCTGCTCGGTAGTGATTAAGCTAGAACATTCGGTGACAATTCTATCAAGTAATGTAAAGACGAAGCCAGCAAGAAACAGAAAGGAAGGCAGATTGAGACCCTCCTACAGTTGTTGCTTCTCTGATTTCTAAAGTTAACACCATTTCAGTGAATTTTCAGTATCTGTTGTTCTAGCTTCGTTTTAGTAACAAGCACTGCTGCTGTGACTCTATATACCATAGTATTCAGTGTGTTAAAATAATAACTCACTGTGTAAAATTCTTATGTTCAAATGAGTATATAATATTTTCATAGAAGCTTCTCCATATTCAAAATGAATCCCTTCCTATTGACAAGGCTTTCTCACATGTTTATGCAAGGTGAACAAAATAAAAAAATGATGGTTTTTTTTGGGTGGAACGGCCCTTCCTCTGTAATATCCAATGAGGGAACTTTAAGCATTTACCCAAATGTTTCCCTCAACTGTCATGAATCATTAACAGTAGACAGGAAGTGTCACCTATCAATCTATGTGACTATTGCCTGTGCACTTGAGGTTGCATATGTCTGGGACCTCAGAATACGTGTGCATATAATTAGTCATTCACCGCTGGATCCCCTTCTTTCTAAAGTTGACTTCAGTGAAGAAAGTGTGACCAAATGCAGATTAAAATCAAACTGATGGAAAGCAGTATGCCTATGGCCTAGGAGAAACTAAGATCCTATTTGTGTGGCCATTTCCTCACCACTATTCAGCCCATTGTGCCTTTTTGTATTGAGATTGATTAAGTATCTTGATTCTAAGATAGGTAGTTGTTTTTCCCTGTCGCTACCCCTAAGGTGGGACCCTGTTTATACCATTGAACTGCACCAAGCCGCTGCTACTGTCATGTTTTTCATAGAAATGTCTGACCATAGGATTACTGAAGACAGCTCGTAAGTGTTGAGGATTCTGATTTTTAGCTGCAACTTCCTGCTCCCGATGTACTTGAGACCACATGGACATTCCAGCACATATACAACAGTAACTAGTGCATGTGATATGTTTTGTGAATTTATTTGCCCTGCCATGTTCGGTGATGTAGCTGCTACGATTTTTGCTGTTGTTGCAAGCTTTCCATTAGTTGCATTTGGTAAAGCCCTTAAATGTGCTTAACCAATTGTCAGTTGCCGATTCCCGATAACTATGGACCAACAGATCCCTCAATGACCTTGGTCTTCTATATCTGATAAGCGATGTTTTGCCAATATGTTTGCCTATTATTGGGTCAGCTTCTGTAAGTCTCCAATGGCGTTTCATGATTTTCTTTAGCTATATGGATCTCTTGTTGTACGTAGTTATCATTCTTGGGGCACTTGTTTTATCCTTCCTATCTTTGCTTCTGTTATTTAACAAAACATCATTCTATGTCCAGCCACTAACGTTCTTTTTGGCTTGTGACAGTGCCATAGTGCTCTAGCCATGTTGCCTAAACCTTGCCTCCATAAAGGTCTGTTCTTTCATGTATCCAGTATTAGTGCCACAGTTACGATGAGCTCTTAAGAATTAATTGTAAGGAATGCTGTGAATAAGGGGTGCCAGATGGTTACTTTGGGCATCAAGAATCGTGTTGCCTGTTGTTTTCTTTCTAAACAAGCAGTGGCGTCACTAGGGTTGGTGTCACCCAGTGCGGGTAACTCATGGTGTCACCCCCTCACGACTTAGCCCATGGACCTCCTCTGTGATAGAGCCAAGCCCGTCTCGTCTGGCACGCCTTCCCGGTGGTCATCCTGCCTCCTGCAGACCTCCCGTTCGTCCACGGCCTTGGTCAGGGTGTCCCTTTAGATCCACCGGCCTCTGGTCGCGCTGGTTGTTCTCCCACCGCTTTCTCCTTCGTAGCGTTCGCTACCACGTCCTCCTTCATGATGTCCTCCTCTGCTCTCCTGCTTTCACCTCCTTGCATCCGAGTTCCCCTCCGCAGTTCCGGGCATCAGAATATAAAGTCCCTCCTCCCCCTTACACCGGCAACAGAGGAAGAGACCAGGAAGCAGGACTCCTTGGTGTCCGCGGGGCTCCCGCCAAAAGGCCCCAAGGCCTTTTCCTTACAGTACTCCCCTACCAGGCTTGGCCGATCGGGCCAGGAGTCCACCGTAGCGCGAGAGAGGAAGTCCACATTGGTCAGCATCAGCAACATTCTTTAGGTGCAGATAAAAACATCCATCAAACTATATCTGTTAAAGATTCCAGAAATAAATGCATAAACATAAATATGTACCCGAGATTCTTTTTTTTACAAGATTTTATTTGTCAGTCCCTCTACCGACTGTTTAAACAACTTGTTTCCTAAGTAACTGTGCCAGAAAGGCATCTCCTGTGACAATGGTAGGTTTAATTTAGGCAAGCAAGGAGGATAAGTTTTGATATAGAACTAAACTTAAAAAGTTGAGCAAATAGTATAATGGCATCGGATCTGAGTGAAGCGAGTGGGCAAGCACATTTTTTGATAGTCCCACGTATCCCTTGTTTTCGAGATTTGAACTTTTCAAGGTGAAATTACGTTTGCAGTATGCATTTGTGGAAAAAGCTTGCTTCGGTCCAAAAGAGACTCATAAATTGCTTAGTAGCCTTGCTCATACAAATAGTTGTTGTTGGCAGTGCGAATTGCTAGCCTAGATTGACGTGCACATTTGACATATGCGATTATGTCTACCTGATGATGTTGGCATGCATAGGGTTCTGTTCCATTGCTGCATAGGCCACCCTTCTTCTCTCATCTTTTCATCCTGCTCAAAGCACTGGTAGTAGTTATCTGGGTTACCAGGCCCATTTCAGATCCACTGTTCGTCTGTTCACAGTGCCCACCTCCTGCCCACTGCGCTTTCTGACAAATGCACATAGGCACCTTGTTGCCCCAAGTCATGAGTCTGACATTCAGTCTGGACAGGCTCTTTAGCCACCAGCACACTATGTCCTGTGACCTGTAATATCGGGTTTAACAGTTTAAGTTGACAAAAGTGCTTGTGGCTAAAAGCCAGGACTGAGAAGCGTGCATGTGACATAGTATTCTTGACAGCTGGGGCTGGAAGCTCCGCAAATATTCCCAAAGTGTAGTGTTGAAAAGCATGGGCGCAGGCCTGAAAAAATACCTCATATGCAACGATGATATGGATCAGAGGAAAGCTATAGATATTCTTTTCCTGCACAATAGAAGCAGAGCTAAATTTGAGCATGAAGCTCAATCTCACTCAATGTCAGGGGGAATTGGTAGCACGCTGCCCCCTTGTGAATACCTCCTTACATTGCATGATTAACTGTGACGTCCAATCGTGAGTCCGCTTGGCTGAATGTGCACATACAGATAGTTGCCCTTGGAAGCAGTAAACAATGGCCCCGCAGGGGTGGGCGGCGCGAGACGTCTCCCCCTGCGGATTTCGCCCAGAATGGTAGGGTCCAGGAGCGCGCTAGGGAGAGCGTCAGGGCAGTTAGAGTAGCATAGTGCTGAGGAGATTAGACGCAGGGAGTTGTAGAGAGGGCGTTTCGTTTTTCTTAGCAGAATAGCGGAATCGGAATTTCAGGCATTTTAATCACTTTGTTGATATCAGTAGCGAAGGATAGTTAGAGTGAGTAAGTTTATTATTTTAAAAAATGGACATGAGTGACAAACTGGTAGCAGCGCTGAGAGTGATTCAGCAGGAGGGCAGGGAAGACATGCTGACGCAGGCAGCGCTCGACGAAATGATGCCCCCAAAACGCCCACCACAGAGGCAAGCGGCAAAAGGAGTGAGGTATGCAATTGAAGCCTGTCAACCGGCTTCTGTCAAAAAACAAAAAGGGCGCGTTCGTTCATTGAGTGCTGGGGCTGAGGAGGCTTGGCGTCATGGTGAGCGAAGTAAGACTGTGTCAGCACCAAGAGTGTCGTCCCTCACACGCCAGAAACAAGTGAGTGCGTTAGATAACAGGCAAAGCGGACCTGAAGTGAATATGCTGGTGGAGGGAACCACTTCGAGAGCTGCCACGAGTGGTGCGCAACGATTCAGAAAAGGGGGGTGGTGATGAACAGAGTGTCTGAATTAAGCAGACCACTCTTACCCAGTCCAAAGATCAGGGCTTGATCCATCACCGTTATTTAGCTCACTGCCCCATCCCAGCTCAGAACCTGGCTATATGCAAATTAGTCTGTCCCTGGCCCAGTGCATCATGGGAACAGGGCAGACCAAACTACCAAGCCAATTCTTCACCAGAAAGGAGACAAGCTACCGGGGACCGGTTTCTGGCATTTCAGCCTCGTCGGCCCGGCTTGCTTGAATCCTGATGGAGCAGTGAGCAAGGGACTCATGTCTGAGTATACCCTGCCACACCTATAGTGGCCAAAAACGATTCAGAAAAGGGGGTGGTGATGAACAGAGTGTCGGTGATGGATCAAGCCCTGATCTTTGGACTGGGTAAGAGTGGTCTGCTTAATTCAGGCACTCTGTTCATCACCACCCCCTTTTCTGAATCAGTTTGTCCACCATATGCGTGGAAGGGTATACTCAGATGTGAGTCCCTTGCTCATTGCACCATCAGGATTCAAGCAAGCCGGGCCGATGACGCCTGAAATGGCAGAAACCGGTCCCCGGAAGCTTGTTTCCTTCCCAGTATAAGAATTGGCTTGGTAGTTTGGTTTGCCCTGTTCCCATCATGCACTGGGACAGGAACAGACTAATTTGCATATAGCCAAGTTCTGAGCTGGGATGGTGCAGTGAGCTAAAAAACGGTGATGGATCAAGCCCTGATCTTTGGACTGGGTAAGAGTGGTCTGCTTAATTCAGGCACTCTGTTCATCACCACCCCCTTTTCTGAATCATTTTGTCCACCATATGCGTGGAAGGGTATACTCAGATGTGAGTCCCTTGCTCATTGCACAATCAGGATTCAAGCAAGCCGGGCCGACGACGCCTGAAATGGCAGAAACCGGTCCCCGGAAGCTTGTTTCCTTCCCAGTATAAGAATTGGCTTGGTAGTTTGGTTTGCCCTGTTCCCATCATGCACTGGGACAGGAACAGACTAATTTGCATATAGCCAAGTTCTGAGCTGGGATGGTGCAGTGCGCTAAAAAACGGTGATGGATCAAGCCCTGATCTTTGGGCTGGGTAAGAGTGGTCTGCTTAATTCAGGCACTCTGTTCATCACCACCCCCTTTTCTGAATCATTTTGTCCACCATATGCGTGGAAGGGTATACTCAGATGTGAGTCCCTTGCTCATTGCACCATCAGGATTCAAGCAAGCCGGGCCGACGACGCCTGAAATGGCAGAAACCGGTCCCCGGAAGCTTGTTTCCTTCCCAGTATAAGAATTGGCTTGGTAGTTTGGTTTGCCCTGTTCCCATCATGCACTGGGACAGCAACAGACTAATTTGCATATAGCCAAGTTCTGAGCTGGGATGGTGCAGTGAGCTAAAAAACGGTGATGGATCAAGCCCTGATCTTTGGACTGGGTAAGAGTGGTCTGCTTAATTCAGGCACTCTGTTCATCACCACCCCCTTTTCTGAATCATTTTGTCCACCATATGCGTGGAAGGGTATACTCAGATGTGAGTCCCTTGCTCATTGCACCATCAGGATTCAAGCAAGCCGGGCCGACGACGCCTGAAATGGCAGAAACCGGTCCCCGGAAGCTTGTTTCCTTCCCAGTATAAGAATTGGCTTGGTAGTTTGGTTTGCCCTGTTCCCATCATGCACTGAGACAGGAACAGACTAATTTGCATATAGCCAAGTTCTGAGCTGGGATGGTGCAGTGAGCTAAAAAACGGTGATGGATCAAGCCCTGATCTTTGGACTGGGTAAGAGTGGTCTGCTTAATTCAGGCACTCTGTTCATCACCACCCCCTTTTCTGAATCATTTTGTCCACCATATGCGTGGAAGGGTATACTCAGATGTGAGTCCCTTGCTCATTGCACCATCAGGATTCAAGCAAGCCGGGCCGACGACGCCTGAAATGGCAGAAACCGGTCCCCGGAAGCTTGTTTCCTTCCCAGTATAAGAATTGGCTTGGTAGTTTGGTTTGCCCTGTTCCCATCATGCACTGGGACAGGAACAGACTAATTTGCATATAGCCAAGTTCTGAGCTGGGATGGTGCAGTGAGCTAAAAAACGGTGATGGATCAAGCCCTGATCTTTGGACTGGGTAAGAGTGGTCTGCTTAATTCAGGCACTCTGTTCATCACCACCCCCTTTTCTGAATCATTTTGTCCACCATATGCGTGGAAGGGTATACTCAGATGTGAGTCCCTTGCTCATTGCACCATCAGGATTCAAGCAAGCCGGGCCGACGACGCCTGAAATGGCAGAAACCGGTCCCCGGAAGCTTGTTTCCTTCCCAGTATAAGAATTGACTTGGTAGTTTGGTTTGCCCTGTTCCCATCATGCACTGGGACAGGAACAGACTAATTTGCATATAGCCAAGTTCTGAGCTGGGATGGTGCAGTGAGCTAAAAAACGGTGATGGATCAAGCCCTGATCTTTGGACTGGGTAAGAGTGGTCTGCTTAATTAAGGCACTCTGTTCATCACCACCCCCTTTTCTGAATCATTTTGTCCACCATATGCGTGGAAGGGTATACTCAGATGTGAGTCCCTTGCTCATTGCACCATCAGGATTCAAGCAAGCCGGGCCGACGACGCCTGAAATGGCAGAAACCGGTCCCCGGAAGCTTGTTTTCTTCCCAGTATAAGAATTGGCTTGGTAGTTTGGTTTGCCCTGTTCCCATCATGCACTGGGACAGGAACAGACTAATTTGCATATAGCCAAGTTCTGAGCTGGGATGGTGCAGTGAGCTAAAAAATGGTGATGGATCAAGCCCTGATCTTTGGACTGGGTAAGAGTGGTCTGCTTAATTCAGGCACTCTGTTCATCACCACCCCCTTTTCTGAATCATTTTGTCCACCATATGCGTGGAAGGGTATACTCAGATGTGAGTCCCTTGCTCATTGCACCATCAGGATTCAAGCAAGCCGGGCCGACGACGCCTGAAAAGGCAGAAACCGGTCCCCGGAAGCTTGTTTCCTTCCCAGTATAAGAATTGGCTTGTTAGTTTGGTTTGCCCTGTTCCCATCATGCACTGGGACAGGAACAGACTAATTTGCATATAGCCAAGTTCTGAGCTGGGATGGTGCAGTGAGCTAAAAAACGGTGATGGATCAAGCCCTGATCTTTGGACTGGGTAAGAGTGGTCTGCTTAATTCAGGCACTCTGTTCATCACCACCCCCTTTTCTGAATCATTTTGTCCACCATATGCATGGAAGGGTATACTCAGATGTGAGTCCCTTGCTCATTGCACCATCAGGATTCAAGCAAGCCGGGCCGACGACGCCTGAAATGGCAGAAACCGGTCCCCGGAAGCTTGTTTCCTTCCCAGTATAAGAATTGGCTTGGTAGTTTGGTTTGCCCTGTTCCCATCATGCACTGGGACAGGAACAGACTAATTTGCATATAGCCAAGTTCTGAGCTGGGATGGTGCAGTGAGCTAAAAAACGGTGATGGATCAAGCCCTGATCTTTGGACTGGGTAAGAGTGGTCTGCTTAATTCAGGCACTCTGTTCATCACCACCCCCTTTTCTGAATCACGAGTGGTGCGCAGGTTTCCCTGAAGAGGAAAGGGAAAGAAAAGACAGTAAAGAAGGTAGCCCTTACACAGGATGGTTTGGGAGCGCAGTGCTTGGCATTATCTCCTCAACCCTTGAATAGGATTCCTGTCAGTGAGGCAACGGGGATTGATAATGGACAGGATAGCGTAACTCAGAGGTTCATCATGAGAGGGGCGTCGGGGTCGTTGGTGGCATATTCAAGTGACAGCGAGGATGACGAAGTGGTCTACGACACACAACCCTCACATGCCTCCCATAGTCAAAGGATTCAGATTCAGCCACCTCAGAATTTTTCGAAGTTTCCCATGGCGGTAGTAGTGGGTCCTCCAGTGTTTAAACTTGACGCAAGGGTACAAGGGACACAGGAGGTGAGTGATTCTGAGGTGGAGGAGGAGGTTTCTGTGGGTTCAGACACGGATGACGACTTTGAACAGGAGCAAGGACAGGGAACATGGCGTGCGGAACAAGAAAGCAGGCGGTGGGACACTCAATATATGTTTCCGCGGTCCCGCCCTTCACCGTATGAAGTGCAACGCAGGAAGAATATACAGCTTGGAAGTGGCGACAGTCAGTCGCATTGGGTCGAGCGCCCCATGTGCACTGAAATTCCGGCTAGAGTTCAGGCTCCTGTGGAGGTCGTTCATACCTCAAGAATGCCACGCGACATGGTTGAGGCGCAGATGGTTGGTGTTCGGAATGCGCCATCTGTTCAGGCGGCTGCCCCTATCGTGTCACGGTACACTGCGGAGCTTGGTAAAGTATGCGCCAGCGAATCTAGAGCGGATTTTTTGCGAGCAGACAGGTCTCAGGAGCGGAGCTCTGATCTGTTTTGGTCGAATTTTGACGGGGGAGTGGGGGATGGAGCTTGCCCAAGTTGTAGTGGAGGGTGTCAGGTGAGGAGTGTGTCTCGTCAGCCAGCAGGGGGTCAGGTGGGAAGCGCAAAGAAGAGTAAAAAGAGTATACATTCAAAACAGAGTGTAGTGGGGATGGCGGAAAAAGAAGTCAGGGTTAGGGGGGGGCAACAAATTCTTCTTTGTTGTTACAGAAGTTAAGTGCGGATTTGTCTGTGGCAAATGTGGCCCCGAGAGACTATCAAGAGCGGATGTCTCCGACTGAATTGCAGCAGCGGGCAGGACAGCTACCATGCGGTAAGCATCAGTGGTGGACAGTGTGGGAGGAGGGTAGAGATGACGGGGGGATGGGCCGAGAGTTACCTGTGGTGCAAGTTGTTGGGGGAGGGGAAGGCGGGAGGAAGGTTAGGCCAGGTGATTTGGCATTAAATGCAGGAGTGTTACCTCAAGAATTGCCTGTTATAACAGGAGGGAGGGCTCAAGATGCAGCAGCAGAACAGGTTATTAATGTTAGGCAGCGGCTGCCTTATATGGGCTTGGCGATGCCGCTGGGTCCCATTTGTCAGAAAAAACTAAGCAGCGGATATGGAATCACGAGTTTGTGGACATATTTAAATTGCTGCATCGAGACATACAGGCCAAGGAAGGTTCCAAAGAGGAGGAATGGGAGTTAGCGCGACGTCCCAGGGTACCCCGTACGATTGAGAACTGGACCTCCGCATTTTTGATCTACGCGAGCATTTATTGTGAAAGGTACCCAGAAAGGTCCGTCGCTCTTTACAAATACATGGACATAGTAAGGAAGGCTCAGTTACACTTTGGGGGATACTCCTGGCTTAATTACGATGAGGAGTTTCGAGCCCGTATTAGTATTTGCGTAGAGAAGCCTTGGGGTGACGTAGACTCGGAGCTTTGGCTTCAATGGATGTCCACATCACATCCATCGGCTACGACTCACACCGCAAGCGGCTTGCCAGTTCCCTATCGGCCCTTTCTATGGCGTCCCGCTCAACCTGGAGCGGGTACATGGGGAAGGGGTTTTTCATCCGGTACAGGAGCCTGTTGGAATTATAACAGAGGATTGTGCAACAGGCTATTGTGCCGTTTTAAACACGACTGTTCCCACTGCGGGGGGCGTCATCCACTCACGCAATGTAATGCCCCAGCGGGAGGTTTCAGTGGGCATAGAGGCAGTGACCAACAGCGGTTTCCAGAGCAAGGTGGTTGGGCCGCGAGAGGTAGAGGCGCCCCTTTCCCTCCTTTCCCAAAAGGCGCCTACTCCCATTAGATTAACTAGCTTGGTGCCTTGGTTGAATAGATATCACGATACTGAGGCAGCATCCCGTTTGTTTTGGGGGTTTCGGGAAGGTTTCAAATTGGGGTATCAAGGGCCTAGACAACAGAGGTGGGCTGACAATCTGCGTTCGGCGAAAGAGATGCCGGAGGTGGTAAGTAAAAAACTGAAAATGGAAATTGGAGCAGGTAGAATAGCGGGCCCTTTCAGGTATTGCCCTTTACCGAACTTGATCGTGTCTCCTATTGGAGTCATTCCCAAGAGAAATGCTGGTGAATATCGTATGATTCAGCATCTATCCTGGCCAGAAGGGGGATCTATAAATGATTTTATATCTGAATCGGACACTTCAGTATCTTACACTACAGTGGATGATGCAATGGAACTAGTGACAGGCATGGGAAAAGGAGCTGAAATGGCGAAATGTGACATTCAGTCTGCTTTTCGGTTAATGCCAATTCACCCTACTGACTTTGATTTATTGGGGATGTTTTTCCAAGGACACTATTTTGTTGACAGGGTATTGCCAATGGGCTGTGCGGCCTCTTGTGCGATTTTTGAAATGTTCAGCACATTCATACAATGGATTTTCTCTCAGACGTGTGCAATAGGTGTATGTTGTCACTACTTGGATGATTTCCTTTTCATAGGAAAGGCAAATACGGGACACTGTAAAGAAGCGCTGACGCATTTCCAGACTCTTGCTGAGGCTCTTGGGGTCCCTTTAGCACCAGACAAGACCGAAGGCCCTGTCACAGTGATAACTTTTTTGGGCATTGAACTAGACACCGCGCATATGACAGCACGCCTTCCTCAAAATAAGATTTGTGAGTTTAAGGCCTTTATCCTCACAGTTTTAAACATGACTAAGATTGAAGTGAGACAGGTGCAGCGCTTGTTGGGTTATTTAAACTTCGCCTGTCGAGTGGTGAGGGCGGGACGGACGTTTTGTAGACGTCTAGGCATGGCTTTATCTGGTGCATATCTCCCACACCACAGAGTGCGTGTGACAAAAAACATCAAGGAAGATTTAAGAGTGTGGTTATGTTTTTTGGACAACTTTAATGGCATTCCTTTACAATTTGTGCATGACAATTTTGTGTGGCAAGTGCAACTCTATTCTGACGCTGCGGGGTCCAGTGGCTTTGGTGTCTTCTGGGACGGGCGGTGGTGCGCAGAGGGTTGGCCAGACCATTGGAAAAACCAAGGAAGAAGCATCGCTTTTCTAGAGCTTTTTCCGCTCATTGTAGCATTACTAGTGTGGGGCAAAGAATTTCAGAACAGGTCGGTGTTATTTCATGTTGATAACATGACCGTTGTGAATCTGATTAATAACCAGAAAGCGAAAGATGTTAGAGTTTTACAATTACTGAGAATGTTCATGCTTTTAAGTTTACAATTCAACATGATGTTCAAAGCGCGACATGTCCCAGGGGTTAATAATTGCATTGCTGATGCTCTTTCCCGATTTCAGTGGCAGAAATTCCGCGAATTGGCGCCAGGGGCGGATCTCTACAAAACAGAAGTGCCACACAACATTTGGGCCCTAGGGGAGTGAGGATCGTTCAACTAGTCGAGCAGTCCATTGCCCCTTCGACTAGAAGAAGTTATGTGCAAGCATGGCAGGAGTTTTTACATTACAAGCAGAGTTTGGGTGGATCTGAGTCAGTGGGGAAAGTTACAGGTGGTATTTGCGATTTTGTGCTGACTTTAATAGATAAAGGTTTGTCGCACAACACAATTGCAGGAAAATTGGCTGGTTTATCATTTTATGGTCAATTGTTGTGGGGTTTTGACCCGGTGGATGATCACCTGGTAAAGAAAATGTTGAGGGGTTTACAGAAGGGGTCAATTGGTTTAATGCGGCCAAGAGCTCCCATTACATTTGAGTTGTTGCAGAAGTTGTTAGGACAATTAAGTTTGTTTTGTTATGATCTTTGGGAAATTGGGCGTTTTAGGTTAGCTATGATTTGGATGTTTTTTGGGGCTTTTAGGGTTTCTGAGGTTTTTGGTATTGGAAGGGATAGAGGTTTGTCCAGTGCGGAGATTGCATTAAGAGAAAATAGGCTGGGGATATGGGTGAGGAAGTCTAAAACAGATCAACTAGGCCGAGGCATGTGGGTTTTTCTGAATGGGAGTGGGATGGCTGACTGTTGCCCGGTGCAGGAGTGGGTTCGTTTTGTTTCTATAGAACCGAGGACAACAGGTCACATTTTCATTCATAAAAATGGGGAGAAAATTGCTAGTTCCCAATTTTTAGCAGTATTGAGAAAGGCTCTGACATACTTGGGGGAAAATCCAAAATTGTTTGCCACACACTCTTTTCGTATAGGGGCTGCTACAGAGGTGGGAAGATTGTGATTGGGATTGGACGTGCTAAAACGCATTGGTAGGTGGAAGTCTAACAGTTACAAATGTTACGTGCGCAAATAAACTTGTTGTTGTGTATCTGGTTGGGGTGCGTTGGTCTAATTTTTCTTTCATTTCAGGTACTGTGCGGGGTGCAAATTCAAAGTTTAAACGGCAGACCTGGATAGTAGGCCATTCGTTTGTAAAGTGGGCAGCCCTGTTCGCAGAGGAGCAGATTTATGGACGATCATTGGGTATTCCTAGTGCGCAGCACGAAGTAGTCTGGAAGGGTAAAGGAGGCATGCAGTGGGCTGATTTAATTCCAACATTAACGCAGATGTTTCACATGCGAGGTTGTCCGGACCACCTTATCGTCCACGTAGGTGAGAATGATTTAGTTAAAATGTCAGGACTCGCGCTCATAAAGCGCATGCAACTTGATTTGACGGTACTAAGGATGAATTGGTCGACCACTCGCTTGTTTTGGACTGAGTTCGTATACAGACAATCTTGGCGACAGGCCAGGTCACATGCAGCAGTCGAGAAGGCCAGGCGGAAACTAAATAAAGCCATGAGGGTTTTTTGTAAAGTGATGAAGATTGGGGTTTTACAGCATGAGAACATCTCGAGTAGCGAGAGTCATCTTTTTCGAGATGACGGAGTCCATTTGTCTCAGTTAGGCATGGCCTACTACTTGGTTGAAATCAGAGACATGCTGGCGCAAGAGCTACAAGTGAATCTTTGGTGCAGTTCGAAATTGTAAAAGACGTCTGTTTTTTCTTTGGGGTGGGGCCAGGAAAACTCATTGGTTTTCCTGGGTGGCGTAAAATCCCCAGGGAGGAGGGGTCTAGAGCGGGCTCCTCCAGTTATTAGTTAGATAGGGGGAATTATACAGAACAATGGAGGGGAAAAAATGGAAAGAAAATGTTGGGGAAGTTATGATGAGTTCAATACAAAAAAAGAGAATATTTGATGGTTTCGGTATAAAGTCTAAATTTATAATGAAAGGAAATAAATAAATAAAGAAATGGTTTCGGTTCAAATGCCAATTTACATGTTTGATGATCTGTTGGGAAATTTATGAAGTTCATATCCTGAATAAAGTGGCCTTTTCTGCTATGAGAAAGCGAGTGGTCTCAATTTGTGGGCGAAGGTTGCCAGCTTCCTGGAAATGGGTGCTGAGTGCAGAAGAGGCCAAATGAAGACATTCGAAACCTCAGCTAGGCTGCAGGAAGTAAGTGCATTCGACAATCAGCGTTCATAAGTGGCTTAAATGATAAAATTAGGGTCGGGTGGGTTTCCTAAAGTTGTAAATTATTTGAATTTCTTCCATGGGTCATCTCATGATTTCCAATGTTGATTATTTTAGAAAACATATATAAAGCTCATTGAAATTTGTAAGACTTCTTTTTTAATCCCTGCATGACCATGATGCTGTGGGTGGGGTAGCCCCAATGTATTTCGGACTACTATGGCCAGGGCACGAGTCCCAAAACAAGGAGGATCCAGGCTGCACCGCCGATCGCTGACGTCACCAGCAGTGCGCCAGGAGGCGCTTTAAAAAGCACCACAGGCTCCTGCTGCGCGGGACGCGCATGGGCGAAGCCCTGGCCAAGGGCAGGCCCGTCACAGCCCGGTAGAGGCTGGGCCCCCTATCTTGGCTTGGTGTTCGGCAGGGGATTGGACTTTTGATCAGGCCTGGTTTACATGGGTTGTGAAAGGGCCCCCAAGAATATTCTTGACTGCTCCCAGCTATGAAACCTGTGAGGTAGGAGATCTTTTTGTGTATTATTATAATTACACTTGTTAAGCGCGCAGCTACCCGGAGGTTTCCCGGCGCTAAGGCAGACAGAAAGGCATACAAGATGAGAGGAGCATCAGACCAGCAGACTACGTATTAAAGAGCCAAGTCTTGATTCCTTTACGGAAAGTCAAGAAGCACATTTCAGAACGCAGAGGTAAGGGTAGGGAGTTCCAAAGAGAAGGTGCTAACAGGGAGAACGAGCGGCCTCCCATTTTAGCTCTCTTAACACGCGGTATCTTAAATGTATTCTGGGTGGATGACCTAAGTGTGCGAGGGGGGACATAGTGCTGCACTAGAACAGATAGGTAGTGCGGAGCTCTTCTAGTCATGATTTTGTGCATGAGACATAAAGCCTTGAATTTGACCCTACTCTCAATTCGCAGCCAATGCAATTTGCGCATGTGAGACGTGGCCGATGTTCTAGCAGGGAGGTTACAAATTAGGCGAACAGCCATATTTTGTACCACCTGGTACTTCCTAATTACCTCCTTACAGGCACCCAAGAGTAAGATGTTCCCGTAGTCCAGGCGTGAGATGACAAGAGCCTGGACTACAGTCCTGAGGGTGTCGGCAGGCAACATCCACGTGATTTTCCTCAGCCACCTGATGATGGTAGTACAGGTGGCGGAAACTTTCACGACGTGTTGCTTGAAGGACAGTTGATTGTCAAGGAGGACCCCAAGATTACGAGCAGTCGTAGTTGGGGTAGGAAGAGGACCCATCTCCGGCGGCCAATGTTGTGGGCCCCATAGCGAGGTGTCAGAGCCAAATAGGAGCAGTTCTGTTTTGTCCCCATTCAGTTTTAATTTGTGCTCAAGCATCCATGCAGATATTTGTCGAAGTCCAATTTGAAGAGAAGAAGAAGGAGAATTTTTGTTGGTGGAGAGTGAATAGATGACTTGGGTGTCATCGGCATATGAGTAAATTGTTCCCTTGAAGCAGGAGTAGCACGTTATTGACTGAATATCCAGCTGCCGATCCTTATTCTTATCCGCTGTGGTAAAGCAAGTTGTTTTTCAAGTTGGGTAGAACCCTTCCAAGCTACGGGAAGACATAAAGGTGCAGCGTTAGCATCTTCAGTTCCTCAACCCACCACAATGGACGCCTTCTTAATGCGGGCAGCATGCATTATTGACAAAGAAATCTAGCTGGTGTCCCGTCGGCTCCCCTGCTCGCCTGTACTTTGCCATGCCCCAAGTCCACCGGGTGCAGTGGGGGGTAGTACCTTGCACTGCGCCCAAGTAAGAAATTTTTCATCTGGGACCTCATCTGATTAATTTAGTTCAACGGCTCCGAGGGTTGTGATCGAGGGAGACCAGCGAGTGGGATCTCACGGACCAAAGGCAGATAGAACCAACTGGTGAGGGTAACATGGTTAACCCAGGGATGTTAAAAGCGGGGGGAGAACAGGGATCAAAAGGAAAGGTCCAGTTAAAGGTGCAAAAGCCAAACATCAAGGGAAGAAGTCAAGTCAAGTCAATTTGGCTTTATTTCGATATAAAAATATCTTAAAAAGCAGTAAATACACATTACAACAAGAATAAAAAGATAAAAGCCTAGCCATAAAATACAATCATACATAATACAATGCAAATGGCGGCAATAAATTACCTAAGATGGTCTGACAAGTTGACCTAAATTAAACAATATGCATAAGCCTTTTTGACCTAATCAGCCATGCCCAGCTTAAAAACTTCGCTAAACCACAGACAAACAGGGGCTGTGTATCAGACTTTAGTATTCGCAAAGCCACACTGCAATGTCTGGTACCAAGCTCTTTGCACAGAGGTTTTAACCACCTGTTGCGAGCTTTATAGGCAGGGCATTCGAACAAAAAGTGGGGCACCGACTCAGTCCTAGAAGGACAAAAAGGGCAAGAAGATACAGTTTGTGCCGGGATCTTCCATCGTGCAGTCAGTTCTCCCACAGGAAGCATACCTATTCTAAATTTAAAATATAAAGCCCTATCTCTGGGTATTAAGATAATGTCAAGATAAGGTTCCCGGAGGGCTACATCCTTCACTATTAAAAATTCTGTGGCGGATTTGCATAAATTAGGGTTGGTGTTTCTCCTACTCGTTACCCAATTCCAATACACTCTTTTCAGAACTGACTTGGGAGGGGCGGACCTAGAGTGCCAAGCATCTCCAAGACCCAACTCGCCTAACAAATGCTTTACATCCATTAACCACCTTATTTTTGACCAACCAAACATAGATAGTACTTCCTTCAACCCCTCTGCATAACTGCCGAGTTCAGGGACCCTCCATATGCGGGCCCAGAGAAGAGGGGTCTCAGTCTGGCCTGGTCTTTGATGGAACGACAACCCATGTCCAGCAGCAGTGGAAGGGTGGGGGTACTATTGGAGAGGCACATCAAATCCTCAGAAATTTATTTCTGAACAGGATAGCTGGTCTACGTTCTGGGCTCCCCAAAGCTCTGCCCCGTATAGCGCCGCACTAACGCCTCTTGCCATATAGATATCTAGCACCGGGGCAATAGGTTTGATGGTAGATGACCTCTGTTCCTTAAGAAGCACCCCAACCACCCTTTTGTGACTTAATAACATTTTATAGAGGTGGCTATTCCACCTCATGGTATCGGAGAGGCGGATACCTAGGTAGTCAGACTCCTTGACTCTATCCAGGGTTACCCTATTCAAAGCTGGTGGCCAGCCAAGTTTTTTAGGAGGGTTCAGGACCAAATATTTTGGTTTTTCAGTGTTGATCTTTAGGCCCCTAATCTCACAAAAGGATTGAAAGCTGTCGAGGAGGCTCTGCAGACCAACCGGGGATTTGGAAATCAAAAGGGTATCGTCTGCAAATAATAGGGTGGGTATTCTCCTCCCTGCCAGGGATGGTGCATCAGCAGGATTTTTTAAAAGATGCTCCACCACTCCATTCACATATAATGAGAATAGAGTGGGGGCAAGAACGCACCCCTGGCGGACACCTCTATTTACTGTTATTCGAGCGGTCTTTTTGCCCTGATTGCCCCACCGCACCTGCACAAAATTCTCAGCGTGGAACTTCATTATTAGTGACAGTAAATACGGAGGCATTCCCAGGTCAAACAATACCCTCCATAGGCGCCCCGGGGCACTAGGTCGACGGCAGTCCGTAAATCGATAAACGCGAGATACAGACTGCCTTTGCCCAGTACAACCACCTTCCAATATAACATTAGCAGTCGAAACGACTGCTCAATGGTCCCCACACCTGACCTAAAACCTGCTTGGAAGTCAGACAAGATCCTATTTTCTTCCGCCCACTGGAGCACCCTCCCCAGGACTACCTTTCCCGCTACTTTTTGTGACGAGTCAATTAGGCTTATGGGCCGGTAGTTTGCTGGGTCGTCCCGTCCCCCTTTTTTAAAAATTGGGACGACCTCAGCACCCATCCAGGATTCTGGAAGAGTGTCACCATAATAGGTTGCATTGAGCAATGAGGCAATAAAAATCCCCCATTCCGACAAGTTGAGGCGAAGCAGATCCCCCGGTAGACCATCCGGCCTGCTGCTTTATTGGGTACAAGAGATTTGATAGCATTCTCCACTTTCTTAGCAGTAAATGCTATACCCTCCCTCAACCCTGGGGGGCCCAATGATGATAGTTCAAAGGGGCCCAACCCATCTTCCGCAGTAGTGGTATAAAGGCGAGAGAAGTGCTCAAACCATGACCCCTCAGAAATGTTACATGTAATGAGCGAGTCAGTGGGCCTATTCTTGGATCTCACTAAATCCCAAAAGCCCCTAGGATCCCTCCCTACACTTGCCGCTTTCAGGTCACACCAAAACTGATTCTCCCACCCCTTCTTAGCTTCACTAGTAGCAGCCCTGTACTTTTTCCTGGCAATACCAATCAACCCAATTTCCTTTGTTTTGACTGCATTAATTAATTCCCTTTTTGCCCTCCGACAAGTGTTAGAATACCATCCTGGATTACCCTTGGTACGGCCCGTTTACCTGCTTTGCCACCTTGACTGCCTACAATAAAGAGGTCGCCCAAAGTTTTGGTAGTATGGCAAAAAAGAGAAGATACCTCCTGGGTGTTCATACAAATGGACTTCAGCCTGATTACAGTTTTAGTCATGATTGACCCTATTTCTAGAACCTTCCCCTCATCGATGGCAACCTTATCCCATTTCAGGCGTCTCCCTCAGTTCGAGGGACAGACTTCGCCTGTCAACCTCGTAACATGAGGCGCCTGAAGAACTTTGTCCACTTTCCACAAGGGGGTCAGGGACAGAGTAAGTGGGTTGTGGTCACTGTCCGGAGATGGTAAAACTACCATGTTTAACAGGCAGGCCCAAAGTTTAAAGTCCAGCAAGATGTAATCAATTCTGGACGAATGGCCAACCCTGTTAAATGTGTGAGCACCACAAGGGTCCGAAGCTGTTATCCCATTTGTCACCCTTAACCCATGCTCCAATGTAAGGGCATTTATTTGTATCGCCCGTTTAGACCACCTCTTAATTGGTGCTACAGTTAAAGGTGGAATTCCTCTCCTGGTGTCCTCATCTAAAGTACCCAGAATGTCATCTGTTGCCAGAGGCTCATAAGAGCAATTAAAGTCACCGGTAAGCAAGATGTAGGCATTGGTGCTACATGTTCTAAGTTCATCTTCGAGGGCCACTAGAGTCGGAGATGCCAAACCCCCGTTGGGGCCTCTAACATAAATGTTATAGATCTCTACGGACCGGCTGCTATGGGGCCCTCTCACTGAAAGCTTCTGTAAATCAGGAGACTTGGTTTCTATGTGGCTAATCTGACAGCCCAGTGAGATGCTAACCCAAATAAGCAGGCCACCAGATGGACGGCCCCTCCCTGAGGATGAGGCAATAGCAGGGACAAAGTAAGTCGTATACCCGACCTTATGGCGTGGTTCCAAACACCAAGTCTCCTGGAATATACATATCCCACAAGACTCAATGAAGGTATTCCATCTGGTAATTCTAGGTTTCGGGAAAGGCCCGCTATATTCCAACTGACAATCTTCAGCTCGTTATCGTTTGTCACTTGCTCAGCTAGGGGTCGTTGCAAGATCAGACTGGACTCGGAACCAGATTCCTTTGTTGCACCCTCCGCCGCTACCAGTGCGCTTGAGGCAATCGAGCTTGGACCACCAAGTACAGCCATATGTAGTAAACCAGAGGAGAGAACAGTAGGGGATTCATGAGAGCAGAAAAAACCCATGTCCTCAAGTGGAGAAGTGTGGCTCAGGGGTTAGAGGCAGCAGACCCGGAAGCTGAGATCGGTCCTGGACCAGGGTTCAATTCCCCGCCTCGGCGGGTCCTGGACTAAAAATTCCATGGACTCGATAATTCTCGCCCCGGTGCCTCCTCGACTCACGGGTTCACACTCTGCGACTCTGGGCAATAGCTTGCTTAATCTCCACAACGGCCCCTCGCGGCGGGATGCCTGACTTTCACCTTGTGGATACCCTGCTATCTCACAGGGGAATACCAGGACGGGCTCCCTAAGCAAGCGCTGGGAAACCCTTTGTGGTAGCTGTGCGCTATATAAGCTCAACTACATTTACATTTACATTTACTGCTCGTACCACAACTCATAGGTGCTATAGCAACAGCAGGTACATTTCTGACTAGTTTATGGCCATCGGGTCAACAGCCCCACCATGGCCAATGAGAGCTAGGGCCTGTGTTCTGGCACTTCAACCTAAAAGGAGCTGGGTCATGGAGGGGGTACCTACTTCTCCTTCCCTCCCCATACAAAGGATCGTTAAGCCATGGAGTTACTGGGCGCGGGTTAAAGTAATTTAGGTCGCGTGGACTAATGCCAGAAATACCACTGTTAGATTCCTGGCTACAAATAAATCTGGCTACCCTGGGGTCTTTAAAGTTAACTAGAATGCAATCTCCCCTTAGATCTTTAGGCCTGGTGCCTACCCAGCTGACCCTTCTCACAAGGATAACCCGGCCATCCATGAAGCTAGGTAGAGGTCTATTTTCCCTGAGCCAGAATAGTGTTTTATTTTTGAGTTCAGTATATGACTCCAGTTTGCCTGATTTAAGCGGCGGAACGCCAGTGAGAACAACTACAAAAGGCTGACAATCGGGTGGTAGATTAGCGTGGCGGGCAGTAGTTGATCCCTTCTCGCCTTCTTGCTGACCTTTTGGGGCTGGCATCGAGTTACCAGGCCCAATCACTATGTCTATTTTACTATTATCGATGATCCTATTCGTAGCTAAACACCCAGCACCAGAATGTGCGGGCTATTTAGCCTTCTTAATAGCTTTATTCTTTTTCCTAGAGGCTTCAGAATGCACTAAAACATCTGCGGCAGCCATCCCTGTTTCCAACAGAACCCCAGAGGAGACCGCCGAGTGCACAGAGGTTTAATTTGTGACCCCCTGCACTATCCCTACTGGGTTGGACAGAGAAATAGTTTCTGGAACTGTTCCGGAGTTGATCCCTGCCAACCCGTTCTCCCTAATTTTAGAATGCAATTTAATTAGAGATTTTAAGGCTAAAAAGATGTCCAGGGAGGCCTGCTCGAATCTGTCCAGCCGCTCAGTCAACCCTTTTACTCTCTCCAATACTGGGAGGATCAGAGATCTCATTATTTATTCGATCTGAGCAATCAGTGGGGTTTCAGATAGGGGGCCTACAATAGGAGCAGTTTGCATATCTACATTCGACTGCTCACACGAGGAGCCGGACGTCTCTCCTCCCAGAAATCCATGGGGTTGCTTAACTCCGGCCCCCGTGCCCTTTGTAGTCCCACCCCCCCTGCTGCAGTTCTTCCTCAACTTTTTATAGGGTTTGGAACAACTACGCTTACGGGGACTGATGATGCGTTTCCTTTTAGTAGGAACAGCTCCATCTATTACCAGTGATGCTAACGTAGGCTGGGAAATGTGAGCCTCATGGCTAGAAGGGGAAGGCAAAGCGTCTAAAGGAGCAGAAGGCTCAACAAGCCCTGGAGCTGGTAAACTGGTTCTGGCCCTGGCCCCACCCTGAGCTATAGAATAAATCCTCTCCAGGCTAGCTCTAATGGCATTTTCCCGTTGGTGGTCAGTGCCAGTGCCAGTAGAAACATTAAGCAAGGGATCAGCAGCATGCACAGGGGAGGGGACCAGAGCCAGAGGCCCCAAAGAGGAACGTTTGTGGGCAAGGGATTCACGAGAGAGGCAACGTTCTGTCAAGGCAATGTCTTTCTCAACGATCGAGAATGCGCGGGTGATAAACTGGTCCATAGTTCCACTCACACATCCGCCTCCCCCCCCTCAAGCTCTTACCAGGGCGTATTGACATCGACATGAGGAAGGAAACCTACAAAACAATATAGATATATATACTATCTCAACCAATAGAGCTATACAAAGTAGTAACAGTCAGCAGTCCACAAACCCAAAACCACTGGGTTAAAGTTCTTAGGAGGATGGCCCAGCCCAGCCCCTCTCATCCCCAGACGGCCACAGACGGCCCGCCCTTTGCCCGGGCTTTGCCCGGCGAGTCCCGCGCGCGGTCCTGCGACGTGGGGGATGACGCTGCTATTTGTGCGCCTCCTGGCGCGGTTTCAGGGCGCTTGAAGGGAAGAAGAGAACGGACACTGTGTGAGCAAACCTACTTCACTAACCAAGGTGGACATGGAAGCCTTGATGGATGTTTGGATGGGCCCATTAATTACAAAAATTGAGTGCAAATTAGACCCCATCAGGACACGTTTAGTCGCAATTGAGCAGGAGCTAATAGAGATCAACCAATGGAGGCTAGCAGGGGGACTGGATCCTCAAGGGGGGGGAGACCCCTCTGGTCCTGTCGCAGTTGCCTCCTATCTGAAGAGTGGGGGACATCTGGTCTTCGATTACACCTGAGTACAGTAGTTGTATGTTCTCTACACAGCCAACAGTGATCCCAAAGGATGGAGTAGGGGTGCCCGCACACAGTGCCCTGTAGCCCGTCCCGGTCCAGTTAATATTCCAGCCGGAATAGCTGCAAGAGGAGGGGATGTTCACCCAGATTCTATTATACCTGACCCTATGGGGGCGAACCCACAGCAGTTGCTTCCAACGATACATCTCCCCCGGAATGTCTTCCTTATGTGGTGGTACTTGACAATGTCCCGGCACTCCCCATGGGTGCTGTTGAGGAATTCAACCAACTTAAGAATAAGGTTTTACATTGGCTGGCTCGGAACACAACTCTTGGACTAAGGGAGTAGAAACACATCATCATGGTGCGTGGAGTTTCCTGGGTGGGTTGGTCAACTAAAACCTGGGCAGGAGACTGCTTAATTGTTAATTTCAACAGACCTCACTGAGCAAAGAGACTCTTACACTCGGTGTGTCAGTACAATCTCGGGGTGGGGGGGCAGCTTCGCCCATAACGCACTTCCACCTAGGTTACTTCTACAGACTCTTCTCCGACAACCCAAGACCCAACTGGGTGGGCACCTGGAAACTTCCTTCCCATCCAGGACGTCCAGAACAGGTTTGACAGCTGGTAACCCAAGACATTCCTACCTTTAACCCCTGTGCTCCTTTGAAATCATTGGATGCTTGCGATTGGCTCACGGTTGATGAGTCAGCAGAGCCAGTACCCCTACATGGAGTCATCGCAGGGCCTCACCCAGTTGGGGTGAATCATGTTAAAACCTGCAAATGTATTTCTTGGAACATTGCGGGGCTTGCAAACAAGATAATTGACCTCGGATGGATCAATTTTATTAAAGGATTTAGTATTATTTGTCTCCAGGTGACGTGAGCTACATCTAGCATTTTCTTCCTCGAGGGTTTCAAGACGTTTTTTGTACCAGCTACTGCTTCATGGTCAGGTAGACCGAATTGGGCTGCTAATATACGTTTCTCTGGACATTCCATGCCGATTGAAGGAATTACTCACCGAAAATGTTTGACAAATATGTTGCTGTTAAATTTTTACAATGCGAATGTTAGGCATCCATCTCTTTGTAATATCACTAAAATAGGTACTTTCTTAAGGAATTTGGACACAAAGAGTTCCCTGATATGTCACCTTGTGATCGCAGGAGATTTTAACATCCATCTTTGTGGGGACCCAGACGTAGGTTGCAAATCCAGAATGGGATGCCCCCCATTGGCGGGTTTGCATGTCGAACACACCATCCAGGGAGATAACCTTAATGCACTTGCTGATGAGTTTGTTTTAACTATGTCAAGGACCAGGGTGACTCTTAGTACGAAGTACTTACTCCCGACTTTCATTGGAAGGGGATGCTCAACACTAATAGATTATACCTTTATTTCTAAACCCTTTTTCCAACTTCTTTTGGACTTCTCAGTTGAGGACAGCATTTATAGCGACCATAACCCGCTGTGCATCTTGACCCAAGGTAGGGAAATTGCCCAGCGTTGTCCCCAGCGGATATTTAAGGGTAGCAGATCAGGGCAGAAGGCTTAGGTGGGAGCAGATATCCTCTGACTCTTTTTATGACACCCTTATGGCAAAATGCAAGAGGGAGAAGGCCCTGACCGTTACTCAAGTAGATGCCCCACAGGTGGGACGACATTGTCTGCCGGTAGTATTGTACGCAGACGACGCTGTCCTCATGTCCAGGACAGGGTGAGGACTGCAAATCCTTATCAATTCTTTTGTGAAATTTATGGAGGACCGGGAGCTGTTAGTCAACAATTCAAAATCCTATGTGATGGAAGTAAGACCTGGTGCAGAGATGTCCTTTAATTTTAAGGTGGGGTTCCACATTGGTCCCCAAAACTGGGGCTTTTCCCTATTTGGGGGTTTTGTTGGATGCAAAACTAAATTGGGGCCCTCTCAGAAGAACAAAGAAAGGGGATTTTTTAAGAGCCAATGCGGCAATTTTTAAATTTGCCTCTAGGTTGGGCAAAAAAACAATAGGTGCAATACTAGAGATATATAAAGCTAAGTGCCTAGTGCAGATATCATATGGTAGCGAAATCTGGGGTTACTCCAGGGCTGATGAGTTACAAAGAATTGAAAGTAGATTTTTAAGATGACTCCTATGTGTACCTCAGGGATCCCGATCTTTTTGGTACACGAAGAATTGGATATGCCTTACTTGTCAGACCTATTGTCGTTTCACCCTTTACTGTACTGGCTTAAAGTGTGGGTGAACAAGGGGACCTCCTTACTCAGAGACATAGTAAGGGACTCTTGGGAGGGCGGAACTCTTTAGTGACCCGGAAACCATCACCAGGAAAGATTTGCTTGGGCCAAGGAGCATTTCTTTAGTCTTCGGGCAGTAAAAAGGGAGGAGTCTGAACTAATGAAACCCAGCGTATGGAGATACATTATCTTAAAAGCAGTACAATCTACGGAACCATATCTCCTATGGCTTTGAAACACTTATGGTCGTTTTCTACTGACAAGGTTCCGTTTTGATCTATTTTATCCTCTCCTGGCTCACCCACGAGGGATTAACAAAGGTCAGACCTTACCCTTATGCGGTTGCGACAATAGGTCTCCGCAGGACATGATCTATTTTGTAATGTTATGCAGTTATTACGAGGTACCAAGGAAGACTTATATAATCCCACTTTTAAAATCCCTACATTTTAATCAAGTACGTCCCGCTTTTACATTTTTAGCTCTCCTTTCACGGTCCACGTTATGGTACGTCCTTAGCTTTTTAAAGGCGGCAGTTAGGCTCAGATCGAGTTGTGATTAGAACTCTATGTTTATCAGGCTGCTAGATGTTCTTTTATTCTTTGAACTTATAATATGTGTGAGATATTTGTATGCTATCTGTTGACTACTTATATTAATTGGTTGGGGGTATTTCGTTCCTTTTTTATCTGTACTTTTTTATTTATGACTTTTATGGTATTTATCTGAAAAGCCGAATAAAGTTTATGATGATGATGATGATGATGAAGTGAGCTCACTGGATGTGACATCACAAGAAGTGACATCAGATATTAAGCCTTCATACTTGTTTATCAGGTATATTATGAGTACATTTCAGCACAAGATGAGATTTGGCATTGTGGTTGTGCCAAACAAGTGGCGCAACCCCCATGCAAAATCTGGGCCTCAACTAATATATTTATTTTTTGAAACCCTATCACAAAGCAATTTGCAACACGGAGAAGAATGGCAGCAGATCTGTTCTGCTTAATTGGTTGAAAGTTCTGCTTTTTTAAATACTATAGGTGTTAAGGCATTTGCTGTAAAGGTGCCCAGTAAATCTCAGGGAATATTAATAATGGTGACACAACTCTGGAGGTGAACGCATTTTTTTGAGTGTTTTGTGACGTCCCAGATTTAAATCAAAGTAGCATAGCAGGTTAATGCGTCTCCTACACAGCACATCATGTAACATGCAGATGACAGATTTTTATTTTATGTAGATAGTACAATGGGTTACTGCTTTTAACATAGAGATTATTTTGTTACCCGAAGTTAATAAATTGTAATCCTTGTAATATAGCACAGTAAGCTATGAAGGACATGTGACTCCTACACCTCGTATCCCTGTCACATGTAACTCGCCTTGTACATTGATTTACACATGTACATGATTTACTGTCAATGTATAATGTGTATAGAGCTCTGACACCCTGCATTCGGTTCATAGCGCTATAAAAGAAATAAAATAGTGCTATTGAAATTGTTATTTGTGTAAATACTGGGACAGACCAACACACCTGATATTCTAACAGCGCATGCATCTCTTATATACAAGGACTGAACAAAGGCAAAGCATCCTTTATTAAGCTCTGTGTCTTTGTTTCCACTACGTGAAATTTGCATTTAAGTGTGAGGTTCCAGGTCACCTCCACTCAGTGAAAAAAAAGCTTCCTCACAGCCTGCACGTTGCTGCTGGAAATGAAAAGCAGACAACGTACAGGCGCTGCTGAATGTGTTCCTGTGTCTGAAAATTACACCAGTACAAGTTCAGCATATTTCTGTGAAGCCCAAGTTCTTGGCAGGGGGGCGGCATACACCCTTTGAAAATAATGAGTGGATGCTGTGCCCCTGCGTGTTCCCTCAACTTGTGCCCTAACCATGGCTCTTCATCAGGGGGTTCCTTTGCTGCGTTGTCAGTATGTTTCATTTCGCAAGCATTCCATGGTTGGTCATGTATGGATTACAAAATAATTCAAATAAAGTGCAACGTTTGAAAACTTGTTTGATTTGAAAGTCATCATTTAAGTTGCTTGTTTTTGGTGCTGCACCAACATGCATCTAATTGCGAAGTGCCGGATGTGGCGGTGATGAACCCTGGGAGGAGGGCGTACATGGGGCTCCCTCTCCAGAGCTCTGGATGCCCTGGAATCATAATCCACAGGCTGGTTTATGTTCAAGATGGGCTTGTGACACCATCTATGGGACCCCGCCAAATAGGGAAATGGGGAGGGCCCCATCACGCTCCCCATGTAGAGAGGAAAGGGACCCAGGACCCCATCTCTGGGCCCTTGATGCCTTTTGTGAAGGAGCTCCATCACGCCCCCCCCCCCCACCTGGCAAAGAGAAAACCAGTCGGGGACCTGTTCTCTGGGCCACCAATGACGAGGTACAAAGTGGAAGCGCTGCCACACTCCCATTATCTGTGGTGAGAATGCCCCTGCGACTCGTGTCTGAGGGGAGCGCACAGCCACCATGGAGACACTGTGCCCATGTGGAGTGGAGAGGGGAGAAGCAGGTTTGTGGATCCAATGCTGGCAAAGAAGAATGCTGGCTGGGATGTGATCCCTGAGCTGCCGCCTATGATGTGGCCATGTGGGGTTCCCGGGTGGGACTGGTCACCCCCAACAAAAAAGAAAATAAGGAAAACAAAAGAAGGTGTGTGGCTCGAGGCCCCGTGGCGATCAAGGAATATTCCCTGAGCCACCTTATTAATATTCATGCTCCCTCCCATGAGAGCTCCATAATGACCTGTGGGCCTCTTCTCTGCCCCAAGGTTTCTGTTTAGTCTGTGGACACTGGGCAAGGAAGCAGTACTTGTGCCATTTTCTAAGAGAAAGCAAAACAAAAGAAGATGAAGTGAAGCCGGCACTAGCCGACTAAAGAGAGGCAACCAAATAAGAGTGACAATGATGCCAACCAGTGGTAAGCAATAGGCGGACTCTAAGCCCACTGTAAGTAAAGAAAATGTCTTGCAAGTGACAGCCATGCTCTTTCTCAGGCAAGACCTAAAAAGGAGGGGGCATACAGCAGAGGAGAATATGCAGGTACGACAGGTGAAAATGGTGGAGCGGGTTTTTAAGAGAAGTGAACGAGGGAGAAGAAGAGGATCAGGATTGGAACAGGACAGTGGACGAGTAGAGTTGGACACAGGCAGAGGAGCAGCAACAAAGTGAGGAGGAAGTGAAATATGTTTACAGACAAAGACAGGAGGGAGAATTAAATACATTTTGATGGAACTTGGCTGCTAGGAACTGCTAGTCTTGCATTCCAGACATGGATTGGCTGCAGGGGACACCTGGAAATCCTCCTGATAGGCAGATGAATAGGAGGCTGGTTTTAGAGTCAGTGGGCGCCTGGATTTCCAACCAGTGTTAGAATTGGAAAACATTTACTCAGAGATTCCATAAATTTGTGGTTAAAGTGCGGCAGAAAGAGGGTGGAATCATGATGGGCAAAGTCATGAAAAGCAGAGTCTGTTGGTCCACATATATGTATTTTCTGGCACAAAGAAATTGGCAACAAGAACTGAGATCTTTGTGTGCTCAGCAATTAAATAGCATCTGGGTATACCCATTACCTGCACTCTTCCTAGATCATTCTACCCTGACTACAGCTCTAAGGAATCAGCATGGATATGTTTTACTGCTGTAGGGAAATATGTATTGGATAGTATGCCAAACAAGGAAGTATGGCATTATTTGACTGGATTCCCTTTAGAACTACCTGTGAAATATTTATTTTCTGGGAAATAAATCTGCCAATCCGATATCTCTGAACCCTCACAAAGTAGGTTGGGTGTGCTCAGTGGAAATGCAGCTGTTAAAATATTTTCCAGGGCTACATTAGCCTCCCTTACCTGCAGCAGCACCACAGGGTACTTGATCCCCGATTTTACCACTGAAGCAGTAACAACATTCTAGACCACACAAAGGTTTAGTCTGTTTGAAAGCTAAAAGTGCAACATAAATGATCCGATTTAATTTCTGTCATGAAATGCTGCAATGGTCTTGCAGATTCAAAGGCTTAAAGTAACATTCCTAGGGGATATATCTTTATATTTATTACTTTGCTTCTAATTCAGCATATTCAATGCACTAAACTATATTCACCCTATATCTCTTGCAATGTATCCTCTATTCCACTCTGACTCATCTCAAACCTCATTTTACTACTCTCTCCAAGGCACTACCCTATTTCTCACTATATCCCGCTCTCAATATATCCTCTTCCTTAACCCTCTGACTCATCTCAAAACTCAGGGGCATATTACCAACAACTAGCGATAATTATCGCTATGTTGGCTTAGCGGCAATTATTTTATAGCCGTGTTGCGGCGATTTTTATCGCTTAGGAGCCTTGCTAATATCAAGGTTTATTTCCTAAGCGATAAAAATCGGCCGAAATGCATGAATATCGCTGTAAAGTCAGCGATATTCATGCATTACCGAGCTAATGCTCTTAGCCATGTTATCCACCTCCCATTGGATAACATGGCTAAGAGCTGCTCAGGGCAGGTGTTAGCTTTTGGAGATATTCGCGCTTAGCGCGAATATCTCCAAAAGTTGGTAATAGGAGATAGCGATGTTAGCGACTGTTTCCAGTCGCTAACATCTTGGCACGCCCACTTTGCATGTCATTAGTGATAAATATCTCTGACATGCAAAGCGGGGCCCAAGATGGTCGCTATCTCCTACTAGCTGTCGCTAACTGGTGTTAGCGACAGCTAGGTAATAGGGAGGTAATTTTATCTCCGCTTTCTTGGCTTTTAAGGCCAAAAAAGCGGAGATAAATCCCTTGATAATATGCCCCACAGTCTACTACTCTTTTTAATGCGCTACCCTTCTTCTCACCCTATACCTTTATCAATATATCCTCTACCTCCAATGTCTCATTCATCCTGAACCCTATACCACTACTATAATCCCCAAAATAACCCTTTCTAGACTCCTCCCTCCTCTTCCCCTCCTTGCATCATCTCATACCTCTTTTACTATTCAGATCTCCAAAACAAGCCTTCCAAGACCCTTCCCTCTGACTCTTCCCCCTCCACCTCTCCTTTATGCACCCCAAGCCCTCTACTACTTCTATGAACTCCAAAAAATAAATAAATATTTTCTAGACCGTTCCTTCTTTTATCCCTCCACTACTCCTTTTCATTCCAAATAATAGACTAACATGTCCACCACTCAAATTAATTTAATATTTCCCTATACTTGTGCCCCACTAATCCTGTTTGGGTTCCAGAATAGCGTGCTACTTGCCAAAAAGCGCTTCAACACCTCACCAGGAGTAGCATATACTATATAAATGAAAACCTTTTCCCTGTTTATATCTCCACTATCCTTCTTAATCCAAATAACAGACTAAAATATCCACCGCTCAAATTACTTCTGTATTTCACTATACTAATTCACCACTAATCCTCTATGGGTTCCAGAGTAGCTGAAAAAGTGCTTCGAAGCCTCATCAGGGGTAGTAAGCGCTATATAAATGCAATTACAATACACTACAATCATGGGATGGGTAAACTGTTTAAGAAATGACCAAACGATATAAACAATATAATCCCTCCTCGGCATGTGGGAATCTCTAGTCACAGATGTCTGCCTGAAATTCCAAATATGTCATCTTTTTTCCAGTGGCAACAAAAAGGTACTGGTATAGCTTTAACACGTACAGTTTCACACCAACACATTATGTTTTAGATTTATAGCAGAAAACCATCAGAGGTGGCAGAAGTTACATAATACGCCGTTTGTCCCATGATACTGTCACAGGTGACACATCAGATGGCCTTGACCTTGATGATGTGAAAGAAAGTGGAATCTAGCAGCTTTTTTCCTCGATGACGCTGCGACTCAAAATAATGTTTATTTTGGAAAATTGGTTCCTTGAAACTTACGAACAATAAACCAATCAGTTAAATATAATGTTTCGAGATTGTTAAAACCATTTAAAATCACTTAAAACCTGTCATAAAAATATTTTTAAAAAATGTAAACCAGTTTTCGTAACACAGCAAGGATTAACAAACACATTCCTGGGCAAAAGAAGCAGCCGTGCAAGCAACCACTTTCTCCCAGCAACAATACATTATATTTATAGTGAACTGTAAAGTGTTTCGAAGCACTGGTGTGGACCACTACAAACATTACTTTGAATCAGTTATGATAAGGGATTGCAAACTTTGGCTCCAGTTCCCAAAAGTTTAGCGTCAGGTTAGCATTACTTTTTTAACGCTAATCCAACACTAATGCTTTTTGGGATTTAGTGATTAAGAAACCAATGCTGATTGGTATTAGCATTGGCTTGTGTGGAAAAGTAACACAAAGCAGTGTGAAACACTGCTTTGCATTACTGTACATCAAGAGGGCATTGCATGGGTGGTACATAGGCGTTCCCAAGAAGCATCAATGCTTTTTAAAGCTAAACACTAGCTACTAACATTGGTAGACAGGGTGTAGTGCCAAAATGAATGCCACTCTAAAGCAGGCGTTAAAAGGAGAACATTTTTATTTCTCCTTTATATTCCGACTTTGCATGCGTGCTACACTGTGCAGCACACATACAAAGTAGGAAAAGCTGTGAAGTGTGTCTAGGCATAGTATTTTGTACAGGAAGGATAGCCTTCCTGTACAAAACCTATGCTAGACTCGTACCCTAGCACTATGGCACTAAGAAGTGTGTCTGGTACACTTCAGCTGAAATCTATGCTGGCGCTAGGGAGAGGGGAGGAGAGTGCCATATCTCTGTAAATATAGCGCTCTCCTGCAAACCTATAGGCTAACGGTGAGCCCCACCTCACTAATTGCTTCATGGACTTGGACCTGCAGGCATTTTTTTGTTTCAGGTTTGTATCCAGGGTGCTAAGGTCAGTGCTGCACCCTTCCTCATGGTTAGGACTAAGACTAGGTCCTACACAAACACTGCTGATCTCACTACCCTTCTCTGGTGGAAGGCCCCAGCCAGCCTCAAAGACTCCTGCATCAAAAAGGAGTCTAAAGGAGACTTGAGCCCACCGTACCTACCCCCGACAAGACAGGGGCTGCTGTGACTTGACCTCCATACGACACTAGTTTTCGCAACATCTGTTTAGCCCTTCGAGCCCTATACTCGTGAATGATTCTGGCTTCCCACCATGGCTGTCATTTGGAGGCAGTCTTTGGAGTAGTAGTCTAGCTTGCTCCCTGTTACTCCTGGCACTTCCTTTGTGACCCCTAGACTCCGAGGGGGAAAAACCTTTGCCTCCTCTGAGGCCACGGATCCCCGTACAACAGCTCAGCAGTGCAATTGAGAAGATGCTGACTCAGCCTGGTGAGCAACCTTTTTAGGCCCCACTTTTTTTTTTTACCCATTTCTTTATTTCCTCCATTTTAGCTACTGTGTGCAGTGACCTATGTTCGTGTGTAGCGACCCTTGGTGAGTCCGGAGATGTAGGATACTCATTGGTCTCCCCGCCCTTAGCCCTAAGGGACTAATCTCCTTTATTTCCACAGACGGGGCTCTGGCCGGCGGCATCTGTATAGTCTTTAGGGTGCCAATGTATTCACAGAGGAGTGGCCTACCAGCCTCCCTTTGTAAGTCCACAGGCGACAGATCCCCTTGATTGTTATTTTTTGATAAATGTCATGTTCACAAACATTAAGCGTTGCCATCAATGGTGTTGTCCTTCATGAACATTAATGTGATTGAAGTATCATAAAAGGCTTCTCAAACATTACCAGTGTACCTGTTTTTAGGGTTGCCCAGAACTGATTATGAACATTTATTTTACTCTTACAATAACATTTCCAATACAGAAAATTAGTTATCTCTACTGAGTACCACTCCATATCGTCTTCCTTCTGTTTTTCACTTGCTTTACCCTATCTTGAGGGAATACATTTGTTTTCTCATCTTGGGACCCTGCCAAGAGGGTGACCTGAGATCCAGCATTTGATCAGAAGCTCCTGCTATCCCAGGCACTCCACAGTGAAATCCTCTAGCAGAGTCTGATTGCTTGAACCTTGGAATTTTCTAGCAATATACTGGAAACGGATTATCAGTGGTTTATTTCCCATAGTTTAGGCTGAGAACCTTTGTGGACTACTCTGCATTCAAGATCGTGATGCCAACATGCAGAATACTTCCTCCTAAGACTAGGCCTGTTTCTTGTTCTCATTTCACTTCTTTGTCTTCCTTAGACCCTGGTGTTCCATTATGTTATATAGTGTACAATTGGGGAGTCGACTCCTGTGGGTCTGTAATTCTACCCTCTTTTCTGTTTTGATGTTTCCGAGAGTATGAGCTAACCATGTAATGGCTGAATTGTATCCATCCTGGCTTCTACTTATCCACAAAGTGTGATCCTAGACAAATATATTTTCGTAGTACCTCTTTTTCCTTCATTATCACACGAGAGCACCTTAAAATTAATAATTTCGGGGTGTGTTCCCCAGAAGAGCAAAAGACTATAATGTCACCCCATCAATCGAAACACCCGATGCCATGTATGGGAGCAAAAGACAGCTTTCCGCTTAGTTCACTAATATCATCATCATTAGGGTGGTGGTGGGGACATGAATTAATGAATTGTAAGTTCCTGGTTAGAATATGTAACTTCTAACAATTGCCACTCAATGCAATGTTATAATTTAATGTACTAAACTGAAAAGCATCACAAAGATTACATAAAAAAATAAGTACACTGTTTTTCATTTAAAGAGTATATATCATACATATGCTAGACTCTCACAGCCAAGCAGCAACAGACCCATCCTCCAAAGCCTTTAAGTTCAGTTTTGCTCAGAAATTAAATGAAATTGCTTTTATATAGTGCATGGCTACCTGGGAGCATCCCAGCGCTGACAAATTAACAAAAAGCACAACACCTTAGGGGACAATCCAGGTTTTTAGTTGTTTTCGGAAAGTGAGATGGTTGGGCTCCCTACAAAGGTTCATCGGAAGAGTGTTCCAAAGTCTGGCAGAGTTGTATGAGAACAGCCGGCTGCCACTTCTGGCCTGCTTAATCCTGGGAACAACTGCTAGGTGGAGCTGATCAGAGCGAAGTTTTCTATTCGCCCTGAAGGGGCGGATCATGGCTTTATTGATGGGAGGTCCACTCCTTTCCTGAGACTTATGGGCAACGCAGAGGGCCTTAAAGTTAATTCTCTCTTGAACCGGGAGCCAGTGGAGGGAGCATAACGCTGGCCTTGCAGAGCAATGATTCGGGGTCACTATCAGCCCCTAGGTAGAGGGCATTGCCATAGTCTATCATTGAGAGAATGAATCCCTGGATCAGTAGCTTTTTTGCTGGGAATGGTAAAAGGGGAAGGACTTTACGGATCATTATAAGTAAGCCGTAACATGAGGCAGACAGGAACCAAAAGAATACTTTAAAACCATTGCTTTGATTTGTGTGTTTTTTAAAGCACTGACACAGTGCAGGCAGCATACGGAGCTATATCCTCCCCACCAACAGATATGGCCCCCACTAGTAGTGAGACCGCCCTGCAACCCACCAGTCTGTAGCATCCTCCCCAGCCTGGGTACCGTACAATGACTACGCCACACGTGGAGCTTAGTATTATGTCTTTATGTTTCTGCATGTATCCGCAAACTCAACATTCTAACCCTAAATTCATTTGACTACACTCTAACACTTACAGCACAGTTCTACGGAATCCAGCATGAGCCAAAAGTGTTCAGTCATTGGTAACTCACACAGAACTACACAGGCCACTGGAAAAATGCCTGGTTCCGGTAGCTCTAGTCCGGGCTTGGGCTAGTGATCTCTACAGTTACCCGCCACAGGGAGTTGGCCCTTTCTCTCCTTTTGTGTACTCCTTTTCTAGCTCAGTAGTTTGACTGTATTCATTCAAAAGGCCTGATTTAGATTTTGGCAGATGGGCTACTCCATCACTACATGACGGCTATCCTTTCCTCCATATTACACTTTTTTGACAGAGTATCCCATTAGCCAAACTCTAAATCAGTTCCTTTCCTGTTTTGTTTTACTACCATTGTATGCTTGTGTCGCACTTTCACTTCTCCACATCTTTGTCCTTTTTTCTCTATTCTTTTTAACCTTATTATTCCCCCTATTCTTCTTTGCTCTGTTTTCTCCCGTCTCATGTGCAATTGGGCATGAATGCAGTGAAGGGCGCTGCAGAGTGATCTCCACAGCACATCTGATTTCGAGCTTATAAGGAGCCCAGTCCAGAATGCACTGACCTGCAGTAGCACATGCGAAGCTGAGGGAGAGCAAAGAGGTATGGACAAGGTTTCGAAGAGCAGGATTTGACAAAGATTTCATGTTTGTTCCTCCTGGCAACACTTGGGCTCCCGGGGCCCGATTCACGGAACTAACTTAAGACAAAATCCTAAACGCACTACTTTTGGTATTCACAGAAGGCATTTAGTAGTAGTAAAGTTAGGATTTTGTCTTAAGTCTGTCTTAAGTCTGTCCTAAGTTTGTCAGAAGTTTGTCTTAAGTCTTTCTTAAGTTTGTCCTAAGTTTCTCTTAAGTCTGTCTTACATCTGTCTTAAGTCTGTCCTACTACTTTTGGTATTCACAGAAGGCATTTAGTAGCAGTAAAGTTAGGATTTTGTCTTAAGTTTGACTTAAGACAGACTTAAGACAGGCTTAAGACAATCTTAAGACAAACTTTGGACAGACTTAAGACAGACAAACTTTGGACAGACTTGAGACAGACTTAAGACAGATTTAGGACAGGCTTAAGACAGGCTTAAGGCAGACTTAAGACAGACAAGACAAAATCCTAACTTTACTACTACTAAATGCCTTCTGTGAATACCAAAAGTAGTAAGTTTAGGATTTTGTCTTAATTTAGTTCTGTGAATCAGGCCACCAGTCCTCTAATGTGCAACATAGTGGAAAAGAGCCTGCCAATTTCCCTTCCCCTAAGACTCCCACCACCAAATCAAAAGAAGCTGCAGGAAATGGGATGAGAATTCCAAACTCCTGTCCTATGATTGGCCCCTCTGCAACCGCCTATTCCTTAATGAGAGGTGCAGAGTAAGCCAATGAATGAGAACTACAGTAGGGGGCAGGGCTCCTAGCTCTGTTCCCTTCTGTTCGTAACATGTTCTCTGTAACATCTGAGGACAGCGGTCATAAGGGCATTGGAAGTCACAATATTCACTAAGACAGAGGAACCAGATGCTCTTCCTTGTGGCCTCAAAAATACATCCATGGAGCTACATTGGCACTGTGGACAAACATGAGCCATTGTCTGGTATAATGTGGGCATTCCCTGGTCACCAACTTAGGGAAGAATGCCACAGGGATATTGGCTCCCTGGTTTTAAGCCAAATAGTATTGTTCTTGATCTTCCGGATGGCATCTTATGTCTCTAAAGCAGGGTCCTCCAACCTTTTCTGTAATAAGATCTCCTTCTCATTAGTGGAAATCTCCATGAGCTTTTGAAGGCCAAGTGGCTCATGTTTTCTTAACAAGCACCCCCTCCCCAGCTTCATTGACTTTAACACTAATGTCCATGGAGCGCGATTCTATGATTTGAACAAAATACTGTGACTACCGGTACTGTGATAGAGCTGCCATGTGCATCAGTGAGTGCATGGTCTGTGGGGATCTATGAACATGTGAATGAATGAATGAGATACATGTATATGCGTGACTGAGACCCTGTGTCATATGTACTTGTGGCAGGAAAGGCTTTTCGCCTTGTGTGGCACTGTTACATGTACAACACAAACATACAACCATTTTGCAATTGGGCGAAATTTAAAGAGCAGAAAAATGTTCTGCAAAATTTTCATAAAAAGGACCATTTTTCGGCACTTGATGGAACATTTTTCTGCACTTTAAATTTCTCACATTGAAAAAAAATTGCTGTATTTTGTAGTCATAAATATAACAGCGTGTCTATCCGCCCCTGGGAACAAGATGCCTGTGACACTTTAAAATGGGAGAATATTCAACTGAAGAGTTAACTTTATGTTTATATGCAGTACATAAAACGTATCATTTGAATATTCGCACATGTCAGTGCGTCTTTACAATAAGCAGGCATATTTGTCTCAGTGGCCTGTAGACATGGTGCCATATTTATAACAGAATAGTCATCTGTTTAAATGTGAGGCATTTAAAGTGAAGAAGCATCCTTCATAAAACATTAGGACTTCATTGGATTAATTTAAAGAAGAGAAACAAATTAAGACACTGTTTCATAGAAAACCTTTTCTTCACTTTAAATGTCTCACATTCAAAAGAAAATTACTGTACTTTTCACTTATAAATATGCCACTGTGTCTACCAGCCACTGGAAGCAAGAACAACCTGTAGCAAGATGCCTGCTGTTTGTAAATAATAAACTTTAATAACCGAGAAAATTAAAATTAAGAGATAATAATCATCAAGTAAACACTTGATTTTAATTTTGTCTCATTTAAAAGCATTCAGAATTACCATGTTGTTTTCATGCTCTAAAATTGAGTTGAGAATTACTTTTATTTAAGAGTTAAATGCCTCAGTGCTTCTGTTCTAAACTTCTGTGACCCACAGGGATCAGAAATCTGAGTGAAGCGCTGCTAATTGGAAGGAAAGTGCAACACTTATTTATTGCAGTTCTTAGTTAGAAATGAACTGGAGAGTTGGAGCTATTCTGAAAATTTCTGCAAGTAGATTGTGATTGACTGGTTTGAAACATCTGCTCTAAAGTCTTTGTTTATTCTAGTCAGGGCATTACGATTCCATCACAAGCAATGTGCTGCTGATCTTCTATTTACTTATGTTTTGTCAAATGTTGTCATGATTCATCTTGCTTAGAAAGAACTGCCTAGATCCCCTTGGCCTGTGTTAACCCTCCATATCCTGCTTCCCACAAATACTTTTTTAAACAGGCTATATTTTGGGGGTGAATCCACAAAATGTCCCTGACTAGTGGGGTCCAGGAGAAACAAGAGTATCTATGATGCCAGCACAGAGAAAATCCAGCAGTTCCAGCTTTACCCCAAATTGAAACAAGCACCACCATCGACAGAAATCTTGAATCCTTGTGAGTGCCCAGAAATCAAATATATACCAAACCGCTAAACCTAGCACTCAAAAAGGTGTGACCTCATTCTTCCTTCGCACCATTTGTGGGTGTCCCTCCTCTGGATGTAGACTATAGTGACCCATTCCCTCCCTAGCTAGGATGAAACTGATCAATGTTCTTCCAATGAATTGCCTTCTTGCAAACTGACCGCTTTCTTGACAAGCTAGAGTTACACTAAGCAGATTGTTGTTTGCTGTTTCTACGCAAGAATCTATGGATGCTGCCTGAGGGATGAGCAGGTGTCTGTGGAGGAACGCTGCCAACTGTCTAAGCGAGTTTCCAGAAGACCCAAAATAGTATAGATGAGCTAGGAGGGGGCATTGCCCTTATTGAACAGGTTTCCTCTTTCCTCTACCCATGGGGGCTTATTAAAATGCCCCACCTGGTGAGCCCCCCACCCTTGTACATATATCTGCTGTCCCTGCAGGACTATGAGGGTTTTCAGAGAACCAAGGGGTCAAATGGGTACCGAATTTCAACGTTTTCTTTACACTTTTCATGTGCTGTCATTACATATGTAGGACCAAGGAAGTATATAAAAAATATCTAAACATTACACATTATTATATCCATTAAAGGCAATCAAAGTATATCAGCAATTGGTGGATGCCTCTTGGCCATCATATCCTGTTGTAGTTTCACTTGGTCATTTGACCACTGATGCCTCTTGGCCATCATATCCTGTTGTAGTTTCACTTGGTCATTTGACCACTGGTTCTCCTTGTTCAGGGAGGGCTCACTTTCATTGATGATACTCCTGAAGGACTCATTCACTAGCCACGTCTGCTGTTGGAGTTGGTTTTTGGTTCATTCATGAGTTGAGTCTTCTTTATATTGCAGTCTAGAGATGATTCACTCTGACCACACTCCTTTGAGCCTCATTCCCATCAGTAAGGAGCCCTTGATTTGTAAGTTGATGAGAAGTATTCTTCTCGCCAATCACCTTGCCCAAAGTACTCTTCAACATGGCATAAAACTTGGTATATTCCTTTTTGATCTGCTGGCCTACTGACTCTAGCCTCCTCCTGAAGGAACTTTCCGATAAGCTGACTCGGCTTCTCAGATTCATTTCCATGAAAAGAGTTCTGGTGAAGACCCCAACTATGAAAGGCATCTCCTTCTCCTCTGAAAATTTAGTTTTTATAACCATCTTGTATCTTTATTTTGCCGCTTGCCCAAAGCTTTGCGTATTAGGCGGCCTCAATGAGTGTGAGAGATGAACGATTCTCTGCACTCCCCTTTAACCTTTCAGGTTCTGCTCTCTTTCAGTAAGCCCTATCATCATATTTCTTCCCATGCCATAGCACTTTGGCTCTGCTGGATTATGGCAAAGGCCACTGTTAACATTTCCAAGTTCACCGTTCACTTAGCTTGCCTCTAAGGCCCTTGTTGTTAACTGTGGCCTATCTGCTATTCTGAGAATGACTGATTGGTCAAACATCTCAAGTTTAAGGTGATCTGTTTCAAGCCGATTGAGCATGGTGCCTGCATTACTTTGAACTTACCATATAAAGATGTCTTCTTGCCTTCTTTCCTAGCCTGTGCTGTGAATGATAGTTTTATTAAATATGAGAAGGCGGATATTATATCTCACCTTCTTTGCCCTTGGTTCCTTGATGGGCATTATTTCCTGGTGAATAAAGAAAACTATGAAGAAGCGCTGTTGTTGGTATACATCTTGCAAGTGGCAGCTTTCCTCCATGTTTTTTCAAATTTGCCATGCAATGTTGTAGCTTGGTGTTTGTTTTACTTGTGCTAACAAGTTATTTCTCTCTTTTAGGAGTCCCTGATTTTAACCCTCTAATTCACTATTGTTGTTCCTCTATCTCTAGCTGAACTACTCTTGACTCTATTTTGACTGGAAATTAAAGTGCCTCTTGGTTTCCTTGCCTCTTCTGTCACAGAAAGCCTGTTACTTACATACAGCAGCCGAGTCATCAAATCCTATTGTATTCAGCCCTCTGATTTCCTCTCTTCAATGTGGACCTGATAGTTGAACTAACTTCATCCTTGGTGGCCCTGTTGGACATGCTCATTGACCCGCTTCCTCTGCTAAACTTGGTTGTTGTTTCATGAGTTTTTTCAGTCCTTTTCTGCTAGCATTGTCAGCAGGGCTTTAAATATGGCCCGCCCCGCCAATGCTCAGCATCACCAGTAATTAAAGACAGACACTCAAACAGCTGCCTACTGGACCCTCTATTTATGTCCTTAACTTTACAAGTAAGAACACAGATCTGTTTATGGCCCTGTGTGCAACCAAGAACCGTTCAGGTAATCAACTACTGTGACACAGACCTGGTTACATTTAACACGTTTTATTTTGTATTGCATGGTACATTTGTCCCTCTTTCTACTTCAGTTTGCAGATGTGTTTTCGCAGAGTTGTATTGCATATTAAGTCACCTTCATATGTCTCAGTGAGTTCGAGGAGTAGATTCATTTTCATGACAGGGCACAATTGAGAGCTCTGGAGTGCAAGTTTCTCACAGGGCTCATCACTTAATCATATAAATGTTGATATTGCATGCTGATCCACGCCTTGGCTTCTCTGCATGGTGGACAGATTGATGTCCATATATGTGCCAATCATAAGTAGGATTACATAGGAAACTGAGCCGCAGACTTGAAGCCTTGAACACGTTGAAGAGACCTATGGAGGAAGGAGAACTGGCTGCCCCCGATTTTTGAATCCTATTACCTCACTATCTGATAGATAACCCAATAGGTGGCGGTAGACAATCGCCAGGACAAGAGATGACAAGTTCTGCACCTGATCTCCCCCAACTGGTCAAAGTACTGCTGAGACTAAGGCATCTCCATGGGAATGATACCTCTGAATTCCAAATTTGACCCCCGCAGCTGGGTTAGATGTTTGCAAAGAACAGTGAAAAGGCCCTACTCACCAGACATACCTTTAAATATGTTGGAGGTATCACCACATGGGGGGGGGGGGGGTTGGAGAGGCCTCACTGATTGGACAGAAGCAAGAGCATCCAGGATAGGAGAACTATTTCAAGAGGGGGTGCTCCCTTCATTTGAGGAGTTCAGAATGTCCTTTGATTTACCTCAGGGTCAATTCTTACTACATGGGGAGGTGATGGTCATGATACATAGATACAGGGGGGTGGACCTCACTGAACCACCTCCCCATAGGAGTTGTCAATACATAGCTATGGCCTCGGGCACTTACAAGGTGGTCCCCTGCTTATTCAGAGTGATTAGGGGAGATATACTTATACCCCTTAAAACCTTACTGGGATGCTGCGAAGAAAACCTGAGAGTACCTATACAGGTATGCTCAATGCTTGTTTCAAATTAATAAACTTCTATGTGTTAAATAGGGCATACCTCATCCCCCGGATTAATCAATAGATATTTTCACACCGTAAGGGCAGCATTCCCCTGATGTGGGGAAGAGGGGGCGGAGTTTCTTGATATGATGTAGAGTTTCCCATTGCTCGTAGAGTATTGGGGTAGAATCGCAAACACTGTTTCAGACATTACATCAAAAGAGGTCCTGGGTACACTGGGGCACTGCCTGTTAAGCTGGTTCCCACACACTGCTAAGACCAAGGCCACACATAGATTCTATGCCTTTTCCTGATGGGTGCAGCGTGAGAGTGCAGTGCTGCTCTGGAAGCCTGACACAAACGTGGTTCATTAGATATGGCTAAGGCCTGGGAAGTATTAGTAAACAATATGAAAGATCCTGCGTCATTAGCAACGTCCACATGAGGTGGCCCCTGTCTGAAATGAACGAGATGCATGCGCACCTGATCACTGTTGTTGATTTGATGGCGGACTGGCATGAAGCTATGAACTATGACAGCAAACCACCTTATACTTTTGTAAAGGGCTGATTCTAAGAGGGACACAGCAGATTGATAAATGAACACATGTTCGCAACTACGGGAGGTGGGCATTGGTATTTTGGGGGGAAATTATTTGTGGCTGCAGATAATCTCACAATGTTGGATGGAAATATGTTGATCAGACTCATTATATTACTTTTGTGAAAAATCAAATGGCGATATGCGAAAACCAATACAATCTGTATACAATAGGATTCCATAGGAAACTGTGTCGAGGAGGTAAACAGCTGTTGAAATATTAAGAGCGCCAAAGGAACAGAAAATGCCTCTCTTTTATTTGTGTGTGTGTGAGTGTATGTGGAGACTAAAGGAAATAAATGCGGATGGAGAGCATAAAAAGATAGTGATGCAGAGGAAGTAGATGACATCTGAGACATGCAGGTGGAGGGACTACAGATAGAGATGTGTGGAAACAGTGGCACAAGTGGCTAGCACAGAGAGAGGTTGCCAAAGAAAGAAAGATGAATAGTAGAATAGGAGTTTGTGGTAATGGTAAATAAGTCCAGTGAAGCCAAGGTGTAGATGAAGAAGATGGTACTTTATTGAAGATGGTAGTAATCAAGTAAGCGAGAGCCTTGTAAATTATAATGCGAAGCGCACCAGGAGCAGCTCCCTTGCTGCTCAGCTCATACTCTCAACTGACACTCCCCAGGCATCCCAACACTCTGTGACCTCACCACTCATACCAACATTCTATAACATCCACACTAGCTGAGCAGCAAGAACCATGAACCAGGAAAATGCATTGCATTGACGATAAGATATAACACAACTTCCCCCTTATAAATAACAACGGAACGATACATCAAGAAGTAAATGTAAAAATCATATCAATAACAATTACGGGAATAATAAATCAAGAAATAGGCATATCAATCATGTTAATAACAATTACATGAAGAAGCTACGAAACAGAAAATAAGGAAGTCTGGCACTGTAGAGTAATGGGCTTCAAACTTCAAGACAAAAAGCTCATAAATTGAATTAGCCCTTGACGCTCTTCCCACGGAAATGGGTGGTACTCTCCCCAGGAAGGTTACAGCAGGCAGGAAGAAGCATAATGTATAAAGAAGAGTAAGGCATAAACTGGCAAAAAATCGTTGTGGGCGACCGATGGAAGGTCACTGGTGGGGCTCACAGGGTGCCAGCATGCCTTTAAAATGTAGATCATACCTTGTAATAACTTCATTTTCAAATTTCATCAGACCATTAAGAGACACATGTAGGTTCTTCAAATCGTCGCCAAATGTGGTACTATAAAAGAAGTCCAGTGAAGCCAAGGTGTAAATGAAGAAGATGGTACTTTATTGAAGATGGTAATAAACAAGTAAGCGAGAGCATTGCAGATTATAATGCAAAGCCTCACCAGGAGCAGCTCCTTTGCTGCTCAACCCATACTCTCAACTGACACTACCCAGGCATCCCAACACTCTGTGACCTCACCCCTCATACCAACATTCTATAACATCCACACTAGCTGAGCAGCAAGGACCATGAACCAGGAAAGATGCATTATTGCATTGAAGATAAGATACAACAGAGTTGTTGCTCATTTATCTGATACTGAATAAGAAGCAGTGCACGCATTGGTAAAGCCAATGGGTCTGGCTCGATTTAGGTGCATGTGTTTGGTTTTGAGAAATGCTAGATAAAGGTGGTCTAATGCTGGTCAGGTGGCAAATGAGACATTCACAGGAGTGAAGTTCTATTGTTTTAGTCATGCCCATTGTTGGAAGTGGAGGTCCCTGTCGCTTACCACCGCCATCAAATGTTGGAGGCGTGCGTCCCTGACCTCTCGATTCAATGTTAGGCTAAGTAAGGACACCGGCTGAGATAGCCCTGCTCATCCCCTTAGTAGCTTGGCACAAGCAGCCAGGCTTATCTCCAAGGCACAAGTGTTTAGTATGTGCAACCAAGCTCACAGTAACCCCATGATTTCATCACAAATAGACTCCACACGAGTATTGATAAAATGAGTATAATCTTTATATAAGCAATTATACGATATGATCACACGATACAAAATCAACATATAAGAATGGGTAGTATTCTTTCCGGTGGGTTCGTAGGTTCTAATCCCAACAACCGCTTCTAACCAACAGTTAAGCTCACTTCTAACCGTTTCCCAAAAGGTTAGGCAAGTCGTATTGCTAGAATCACACACGCTGCGAAAGGAAACAATACTGCAATGCGTAACAATATTCTCTTATACTGTGCAACAGAGAAACGATGCCATACATAGCGTCACAGCCATGTACTTTGCAATTGAAGGAATAATGCAATGCGTATCACCACCAGCATGAACTGTACCAGGAAGAAACAAAGCAATGCGTCTTGCTACAATCCTGTACGGTGCAATGAGGAAATAAAACACTGTGCCACGTTATACTCAGATACTGTGCACTGAAGAAATAATGCAATGCGGAACGTTACAATCAGGTAATATGCAATGGAGAAATAACACTGCGTAGCACACCAAGCATAAAGTTCGTCAGGCACAAATGAGGTCAGGCATCATACGACAGTTCAATAGTTTGTTAGCAGCAATAATGCAAAGTGTAATACGACAGTTTTACGTGCTCTGTTAACAGTACCCCCGCTATGAATCAAATGCTGACACAAAAAGTACTGCTTCTCACTTCGGCCCCTGTACTACCCCTTCTTGGGTCAGCACGGGCCAGGATCCGAGCCAAAGCAACGGCTTGCGCAGCTGACTGAAGTGGGAGGCCGATAGAGTGTCCCTCTGGGCCCGCACCCCACCCCAGGTGTTAATCCATGTTACCTGGGGGCACGCAATCCCACTCTCCTCCCCGACGTCAGCGACTTGGGCCTTGATCCAGATCTCCATCACGGGCTGCGGCGGACTCGGGCCGGCGTCTCAGCTCTTCCATGGCTACTGGTCCAGGCCGCTGCTGATTGACTCCGAGGACCCCAATGACTTGGCCCTCAGTCCGACGGTCTCAGTCTACATCTAGACCCACCCTCAGCACTGTGGAGACGTTACTTCAATTCGGTGCTTATCCAAACCAGGCACTCCTCACCAGCACCTCAGGTTGCACTTCGACACGCACACCGAGCATCCGAGACTCACCTCTTCCCTGGTGCTCCGGACGATCCAGCACTCTTCACCAACGCTCCGCTTACACCTCAACACGCACCCGGGGCGTTCGAGCCTCTCCTCTTTTCCCAGTGCACACAATGTCCAGGTGCTCTTCACCAACGCCATGGATGTAGCACGACACGCACTCTTGCGCGTCCGAGTCTCACCTCTTCTCCCGGTGCACACGATGTCCAGGCGCTCTTCCCTTATGCCCTGGCTGCACCTTGACATGCACTCTTGCACGTCGGAGACTCACTTCTTCTTTTGGTGCCTACGAGCTCTTCACTAACATCCGGGCTGTACCACGACACGCACCCAGGGTGTCCGAGACTCACTTCCTCCGTTGGTGCACACAATGTCCAGGTGCTCCTCACCAATGCCCTGGCTGCAGCACGACACGCACACTGCGCATCCGAGTCTCGCTTCTTCTTCTTTTGGTGCACACAAGGCACAGGCACTTTTCATGAACACCCGGGCTGCACCACAACACACACCCTTACGCATCCGAGCCTCGCCTCGTCTCCCTGTGCACACCACGACCTGAACCTTCTCACCAATGCCTTGGCTCGCACCACGACACACACTTTGCACTTCTTAGACTTAGCTTACTCCTGCGTGCCCACGATCACAAGGTACATCTCCTGAGGGTCTCAAACGGCAACAAACACACGCACATCGCTTTGCTTGGGACTTCTCCGTAAACTTTTATGATCCTGTATAACCAAACAGGGAGCCAGCTCACCTCGGGCCCTTGGGGTTACAAGGCACAGCACAAAGCACAGTCTTTTTCAAGCAGGGGGATCCAGCGCCTCCAAGCACAGTCTCAACAGCCTTTTCCTTAGTTAGAACAGCAAACTGCAGACCAGCCCCAGATCACGTAGCAAGGATTGGTCTATCCACGGCAGTCTCTTCAGTTGTTTCTTCTTTAGCAGAGGTTCCTCTTGACCACGGAATGGGTCCAAGCTTGTTCAGTCTCAATCCATATCTGTTTCATTCCAACATTCAGGAGCTTCAGCTCTCATATTTACACCCATCAATGTCTTTGAACTTTGTATGTGATCAGGGGTCCCTGACCCCTCCCTAAATCAGTTCTGGGTGTCTCCCTCCCAGCGTCACCTCTCTCCCTTTGATATTGGGAGTCTGGATCCCTAATTACTCAGCAGGAGATAGGTCAGTTGGTTTATAGCACCAACCCAGGCCTTTTCACCTCCCGGGATTCTCCTCCCCGTACTCTCCAGATGCAGGCCTGGTGCCATCTCAATCCCTCCCTGGGTCGAGACCTCTCCCAGCTCCTCTCACCTTTCAGTTCCAGACAGACAATCCACATTTCAGAGACACACAGAAATGCTCAGAGCGCAGAACTCAGTCACTTTCTAAAAGAGTGGTTTATAAACACACAGTGACAAAACTACCTTCACAGAAAGATGCATTATGACACTGTGAGTCCAGACATACCAAACGTCCCCTCTCCATTATAAACTGACAGGAAACTAGGCTAACAAATTAACACCCAACCTCCCCCATTCTGTCCTATGGGCAGAATGGACTTTCAGCAGTGAAAAGCGAAATGGAGAGTTTTTCACTGTCAGTACATAACACACACCTCAGTTTATTTTCTGCCTTTTACCTACACTGCACCCTGCCCAGGGGTTACCTGGTACCTACCACAGGGGTGCCCCATGTGTATGTAAAAGGGAAAGTCAGGCCTGACAAGTGGCTACACTTGGCAGGACTACATGCTAACTTAGCATTCTACCCGCAGGCCCTACACTGAAGGCCTGTGTTCCCTTCTCTGCGCGCCCTTGCATTACTAGCCCTTGCACACACAGTATGCAGTATTGATATTCTGCAGAGCAATTAATCTACACTTAAATTCACATGTATGAACTGACATGCAGCTAATACCTTTGAAACGAATTTGCTACGACCTTTCAAAGTCAAAGTGTGTTTTCCTGGCTATGCTTACTAGTCTGCAGCTAAGCCTCAACACCATCTTCTCCAAAATGAATGTCACAACATTGTGTCTATTTTTTGCTTACAATTCTGCTGCACGTAGTCAAGCAAGATGTGGATTTGTTTATGTCTGAATGACACTTTTCTTGAAGACAGACTTCTAGAGGGCCCACTGTAACATTTTCTGAAGGATCTTCCACTTGCACATGGTGTTGCATTCATTCACAATGGTTCACCGCTGTTTGTGAAGCCAGTTTGTTCTGACACCTCCAGATGACATTAGGTTAGGGGGGCTCAATCAATGTTCATGTAGTGCGTTAGTGCTAAGATGGATAGAGTTAAGTGCCATTTTATATTTCTGTAATTTGATTTGTTAAAAATGTAATTATTTGCTTACTTCACGGGGACATTGCAGTTCTAATATTGTTCCATGGAGAAAATGGTTATATAAACCCTTGAATTTGGGGTTGACACAGATAGTTTTAGGTTTGTATTAGAGATGCTGTCCAACTTCTTATTGATTTTGCTCCACATTTGAGATTTACGGCCAGATGCGCAAAGCATTTTTCCAGTCGCAAACGTAAGACCCGGAAAATGTTTTTCACATGTACAGCATACAAAATCGAATTCGGTAACTTGCTACTGAAGCGCAATTTGTGATTCGGAATTCGGAATTTGGAAGGCCCATGTTTTTGGCATCCCTTGCAAACACTGAATCGCTACGGTGTGTATTACTGTTTTGCCACTAAATTCCAGTCGTAAAACAGTAATAATTTACCACCATTATAAAAGTGGCTTTACGGCCAGAGCTGCAACTTTGGTACTGGGCTCAACATGCTGTGATTCTGGGCAAATCGGTTACTCTCCCCAAGCCTTAAAAAAATGAATGAGACCTTTTGTAATGTAATCGATGCTCATGTAAAAGTGCCCCAATGCCTTCGGTCGAGTTTGTGCACCAAAAACATGAAAAAAAAAATGTATATCGGAGTTCAGCATAAGTAAGAAGAATGCTGTCATATGTGATAGGTATGTTACACATGTTTGAGCTTAATTAGTGTGCAGGAAATAAAAATGACTAGATAATATCTCTATGGTGTACAGTGCATGAGTAAAAAATGATAGAACGTGAGTCTTATCCATGGTGGAAGCTCTTAGGTAGGTGTTAGACCTGTCAGGCTTCGGATGGTCTTCAACCAAGCAAATGTGCTTGTGCTCTCTCCTTAAAACATGGTGGAATTGGCACATTTAATTTACTTGCAAGTCCCTAGTAGAGTAGTATCACATGCAATGTTCACTCTAATTATGTTTCATAGTGTGTGGCATTGTAGTGTCTCTGTGTGTACTTTTCTGAGCTTTACATAACTGGAGTCACTATGTGAACAGATGTACTATCTCCTATTGGCATGATTGTAAGTAAAACGTGTTTTCTTTTTGAAAGAATGGCTCTCTTCTGGAAAAACTATTTAGAGAGTAGTAGCTCATGATATTTTGCTTCAAATTCTGACACCAGGTCAGGAGAAATATTGCTCTGGGGCAGAAAATGCACTTAAATTCCCTTTTATTATTTATTTGTAGAACACCAGATGCTTCTCTGATGCATTGTGTACTAAGTATATAGCACAGGAGACATTATAGGTATCTGAGAAACAAGGCAATGGCTAAAATCAAGAGAAATATCATCCAATATACATGTTAGGACAGAGCAAACAATGGATACCACGTGTACTATGCCAGCCGATGTGCTCAGCAGAATTATTATTCACCAGAATAAGTCAATTGGAATTTATAGGTAATATGCATACTCAGAGAACAGTGCAGAGAAACCTCTTGCTGTAATGCAATTATGTACAGATATCTAAAAACCATATGAATATCGAAATAACATGCTGCACATGCGTAATAATTTGAGTTTCGGGTGGGTCATTAATAGTAACTGGCTGTACACGGCCTAGGATAACAGTCAAATAAAAGATCTGAGAAACAGTCTGATTCATGTTGCAGCTCATGGCCTCAGGGTGCTGACTCCATGAACTGCAGTTTGTCCCTTTCTCCATCCCCCGGCATGCAGTCACATACAGAGAGCAGGCTCAGCCTGCTGTGTACACTTTAAGCTCATTCTCAACCATCTCCCACCCCAAAAGAATTTCTCCCAGGACAGCCAAGGCCATGGTCCTGATTCAGCCTTAAATACATGTGTGGGATTGATATTTCCCCTACACTCTTTCTCAGGCATGTTCCTTTTCTCAACCAATCCCTAAAAGTCAGCTGGCCGTGCTTCCTTTCTGACATGTCACTAAAACTCCTACGCTTGAGCATTCACCCCTGCTTTTGATAACTTGCTCCAAGAGGCTCAGATCACAATCGGGCCGCTTTTCCATTTCAAGCTAAAACTCCTGTACCTGTTTGTAAAGGGGATTTACAGTGTTGTTGAAAATTTCCTTTTGTGGGTTTACCCTTTCACCAAGTAAAGCCTGCTGCAAATCAGAGATGGGAGGGGTCAAATAGTACTAATGATCATCGCACACAGCTCTGCCTCAGTGACACAACTGAAGGGTAACAAGGCCCTCATTCTACTTAACTTTTTAACTTTCTATTTCGTTCAAATAAATCTGCTCTATATTCAATCAACAGCACATGCTATTGTCAGTTACCTACTACACATACATTTACTGAGAAATAGGCACTCAATTCAAATGAGTAAATACATAAGCAATCACGCACAGACTTTGGTCTCACCAACTCACCAAAGCTCACAAAGCATTAAAACTGACACACTCACCCTACTGAAGGCACACCTGCCCGAAACCGAATCAGAGTCTTGTCTGAGATAGAAGGTTGTAGCCAGGCCCATCAAAATGAATTGAGAAGCTACGCTAATGGCAAATTACATGCAATACGATTGCTAATTAATAACAATTTACTTATACACCCTGCCCTTATAAAATACCTAAGAAATAAAACATGCTAAATAGAAGGTGAGGACAATTACAGCAATAAACAAGCATTGGCAAACCCAGTAGGTCTGGCGTTGGCCGATACCCTTTTGGCTTAGTAAATCTTAGTTTTATTTTGCCATGGTTTTTGCAAAACTTTGATGACAGCCCATCAGCTTCCCCAACAACAATCTAAAAAACACAATAATCTACAACAAAAAAACTGACTAAAAGCAAAAATATTTTGGGAGTCAAAAAGCACACTTTGTCATAGTAGACCCAAGTTCTTAAGGTGTGTGTGGATGTGCTCCTTGAGAAAGGGAAGAATGCAGTCACTCACAGTGCAATTAGCCAATGGCAAAAGTGAGCTGACCCATTACCCCATGGTGTAATGGATGGAAGAAAAATATGAATGACACAGCCTCAGATCAATGAATAAAGATGTAGTGTAGTTCCTATAGTCCCAATAGGCTCTGCGCATTCGAATAATATCTTCAGTAGTGTAGACGTAGGACTGAGGTTAACTAGGTCTTTACTGACTATATTAGACTTAAGTTTTTTGCCAGCTAGCTCAGAGTTCACTAGAAACTTTCTCGAATAAGCGAGGAGGAGTTTAACCTCCATGGATAGACAAGAAGGGATTTAGTTTCTGACAACCATAAAACATGACAACTTTGCTCTCCCTGAATAAGAGTATATCTCTAGAGTCGTGTGAAAACAAAAGACAGCTATTTCACTCAGTCAATAAGTGCGTACTTAGTTTCACCAGATTGCAGAGAAAAAGAGAGACGGGCGTTTTCAATAAAAGGTGTTATTTATTGAGCAGTCTCTTTCCTCATACAAGAGAAATGAATTGCTACAATTGCAATACTTATAGTTAAGTAAAGTGCATACAGTAAAAGCAGGATTATAAAATAATACTGTAAAAGCATTGATATGGTTTCTTAGCCATATGATACTTTAAAATGGATAAAATAGATACATACATATATACATTGTCTAATCGTACTCAACTGGTGCTTCTTACTACGCCTACCCCGGTGTACCTGACCTAAGCCTAATACGTGGGAGGGAGTAAGTAAGTAGCAGTTTAAGTTAAGTTTGGTTTGCCAAGAATCTGACTCAAGAATTCTCTGTAAGGGTTTAGTCAGTTCAGTACCTGGGTATTAGAAGGCAGGAGGGCTGGTATCTCTCTCTCAGGACTCGGTATCCCAGTCACCCGCAAGGGTAGGCTGGAAACGCCGGAGGCTGGATTTCTCGGCAAGAGAAAAGACAGCGTCTTTCTCAGCGCGTCAAAAGGGAGGGGCAGCGTCCGTGGGCTCTCGCATCAGCTGGGCTTTTCGGAAGTAGTAGTTGCTCTGCTCCAGGATTACCACTGTGTGTTTGCTTAAGGCAGCATCGGTATATTTATACCTGAAAGGTGCCGGGGTTGACGTAAGGATGGACATAAGACGTCAATAAAGATGTCACTAAGAACTGGTCGTTCTTACAGTGCTTTACAGGAGTTCTCGGACGAAATCAAAACAATAGCAGCGGGGATTTCCCAGGTTGCTGGAGGCTTGGATTTGTTTAAGAACTCGGTGTGCTTTCTAGGGGGCTGGAGGAATAAGCTTGCTTAATGTGACAGCATGCGCTATGACCGAATTATGAAAAAGGGTTTCTATGCCGTTGCAGGGATATTATTGATTTATAACCGGACAAGGGCAGAGAATAGAATATTGATTCAGGTACCTAGATAAAACACACTACACCCACTCCACGAATTCATGTCCATAATTACTAAACTAAGCAATAGTAAACATATCTAAAGGTGCATTTGTATACAGATCCACCCCAAAATACATTATTTTGCATCTGAAATGGTATATGCGAAATACACGAAAATGAGTATAGGTACTGTATGCTTTCAAGCAGTGTAATCATTCAAAAAAAGATGCACATATATATCAGCATGAATGATTTGCGAAAATTACCCATGAAATGGCTCTTAATACAGAAAAGAAAAGTGCGAGACCATTCCGTCACATATAAATACAATCTTTTGTAAATATGCTAGAGGCTGAGGTAATATATTGTCTCTAGAGTTCCTAAAAATAGAAGCTCTGTTCTCTGAGAATAGTTCTACTTTAAGCAGATGATGAGTGCCAAAAAAAAGTAAATATTTTGGAATTGGGGAAAAATAGTTTCGTTTTTCAGGGGAAAAGGTCAAAACAGTTCCAAATATTTTCAGAAGCTTTTGTTTTTCAAAGCTGAAGGCCAAATTCAGAGTTCAGGGAACGCTGAGTGCTCATTTGCTTAAAAGTTTATTCTTTTTGTTCGGGGGAGAACATAATTTCAGACAGACTTTCAAAAAAGCAGTTTACCGCTTCAGGTGAAAGTTCGACCAAGTTGGAAAATGCCGCAACTGTGCAATCGTGAGCATGATTGCTATCATCGATGACAGGATCAGCAGTGCTCACAGAGGGTCGTACCTGGTTGATGCTGCTCTCATCTTGCACTTCACTACCCTTCAATCGCAGTGGTGAAGTCTCAACGAATGCCGTCATCAGGATTGGTAACCGCTGGGGACAACACGATGCATGAGCCTTTACTGGGTTCAGCAAAGTATCTGTATCCAATGGTACTTCTGATTGTAGTGTAAGACAGACGTCTAACATGCATTCTTCTCCGCACAGCATACATCTTAACACAGGTAAGATACAGTTTTGCCAGATGGGTCTGAATGAAAGAAACCAGGTCATATTCCGATCTCTTAGCCGGGCTAATCCAAGGACTTTAGTTATGCGTTCCCGATAGCGTATAGCTAGGATCGTTTCTTCCATTGTTGCTGGAGTCTTGTCTGTGACATGGCTTGCCATAACGAAGCAGGAGAGTCAAAAATAAAATGCCTGCTACGAGTCCCAACAGGAGTGGAAGGCCGCCAAAGAGTGAATGGACAAAATTCGGAAAGATGCCCAGGACTGCTTTGAAAGGTGTCAACAGTCCCGAAAAAATTGACTTAAATACACTCGCGATACCATTTGTATCAGAAATGTTTAAGATTTCATTTAGCATTTCTGCGAAGTGTAGGGGGCAATTTGTTGATAAAAGGTTATGAGTCTCTGCCGTTGTCCTTGCAACTTGGAGATCATACGTTTCTTTTCATGACGTCAAGTGCACTGGCGTCTGTAGAAGAACAGACTTCATTCTGCTTAAAGTATCAATTCGAATAGAAGAGATTTTCAGACTGGGCCAAATTTTTCCCTCCCTGTCTGGAGTGTCATTGGGATACAATACTTGCTCACAGCAAGTGACCCTGGACGTTACGCTCACGAGATAAGCTTTTCCTGGCACCAGGCCACAACATCTGTGGTCCACTATTAGAATGTAGCTCCCGTTAGAAAGCCGTCTAAAGAATGGCTCTATACGAGTTGCAGGTGTGCCAAGCTGGTGACATGAAAGGTTATTTGAAGTCCCCTCACAGGCCCCATGCAAATTTATGCCCTGACACAGAAGTATACCACTTAGTGATTTTTCACAATTATCACCACTAAGAAATACATTCTGTCCTTTTTCACTATAACATGTGTGTGTGTAAGGTAATTTCCATGATGACTTGATGTATCCTTTACCCAACCATTCATACTGGCCTGCCTGTATATACTGTTGGCAGTATGGAAATTGGAAAGTCATTATCGGAATAGTTATTATCCCGTGTATTATCCATTCAATGACAGGTCGTTCTGACATTGTCAATGGTAATCTCTCAAGTTTTTCAATGCTCAGAATTGTATATTCTGCTCCCTTTTGTGCCAAGCTGATTTGTATATCAGTAAGGTTAAAGATAGAGAATAGTGACGTTGTGTTGATTAAACGCCAAGGCACGTAGCCTGAACGCAGATTTTGTAACGTCCAGCCAAGCTGTACAATAGAATGCAATTGGGACTGACCATGTTGTAACATTAGCATGTCCTGCTCTATTATATGGATTGCAGATGATACAATACTGTCCAGTGAATATATTCTGGAAGACAGAGTCATTAACCCATTGTCCACAACAGAAAGTGATTTTTCCAAAATAATACGGTCAATTTCCCGTATTTTCTCTGCTGTTTTAATTTGAGTTACTTTCCAAGCTTCGTTATAAGCTGCATATATAGAGGCCGCTACGAAACGTTTATGACGCTGTTTGCGTGGTCCCATAATGAAATCACGCAAGTCAGCACCTTCTTTAAGTAAAGTCAAGTGTTGCTTAATTTCTGTCAGTGTGGATGTATGTAGCCATTCGAGGCATAGTTTACCCCCACTGTATGTTGTTACAATCCCTGGATGTTGTCGCTGGGAGTATCTAGGGTCTGGCCTGGTCAATTTGAACCCCTGTATTTTGTTCAGGAATCTATCTTGACAGTTATTTGTGTCTGTGGGCCAGATCAACCATTTCTTCCAATCAGGATGTGTTCTGTTTTGGTTAAAAATATGGGCTACGTCTATCTCAACATCTGTAGTGCTATTACTGTCAGTAGTTGGCTTTGGAATAGACGGTTTGTTTAAGTCTTTAATTTTGGCTAGGCCAAGACAGGTTGTTTGTTGAATTGTGTCATTCAAAAATATAATTTGTTCTGGGATCATGCAGGCTCTGAATAATGATTCTATACCTTGGACTTACCAGTCTTTAGTACCCCAGATTGTTTTTGTTTCAATGTTATTATTCCAGAAATCAAAACCAAATGTATTAATTTTTTCATAAAATGATTCTGAATAGATTAATTTTGTATTTGTTAGCATGGTTTTCATTCCTGTCTTATTTAACAATTTGAAATAAAATGTTTCTGCTTCACTTGTGTTAAACCCTGAGAAGTATGGGAATTTCTCATAGAATGTTTTTGAACTACCTTTTGGTGGAGTTGCACAATGTTCCCATTGATTATAATTTAAAACATTTCTAGGTTGAGCAGATTTATGCAAATAATGGTTACCCTAGTGGTTGTAGCAGTACATCTGTTCATAATTTGATGAACCTTGTATATAATCATGTTCTGTAAATTTTTCTGACATAACTAAGTCTGACATCATATCATTAATACTTTCAAAGTCCCAATCATCAGAGAATGTACTCGGTTTTACAAAGTCACTTAATGAAACCTTAAATTGATGAGGATACTTCAAGAGTTCGACCGGGCCATATATATTGTAATCTGTTTTGTCCCATGCTACCCCACCGGGTAATGGATTGGCTGTGAAGTTCACTGAAGAAAGTTCTCTTTTCTCGATGTGTGAAGACTTGTGTGGCTTTAGGACCAGGTTGATGTTCTGGCTTGCTGTGTCCATTGTAACATATTTTCCCTCAATGAAGTGTCCCAAGCATAGTACCATGATGAGCCAAAGCAAGAGGAAAAGTACACCTAGCACCACCCAAAATTCAATCCATGGAGAAATCAGATTGGTTTCTTCTAGTTGATGAAAGAGTTTTTTAGTCTTGTCTTTAAAAGTTGTTGTTGATGTTGGCTGTTCCTCAGGTTCGCTCAGATCCTCGGAAAAGTCATCGAAGTTGATGAAGTAGCCTGACGCAGTTCTGTCAATTATTGGAATTGCTTCTGGATTTTTCCTTGTTTTATTAACATAGTCTGTCGCTACATCGTTGTAAACAGGTGTTTCTTGACGAATTGTTGTAATTTGGGTTTCAAGAGGCATAAGTTCCATGGCTTTGTTGCATAGTCCTTGTTGATTCACTGTAGGTTTATCAAATGTGATTAGTCTCTCAGTTTGAACCTCTTGATTTGTAGCAAACTTTGGTGTTCTGCTACTTCTTGGGAGTCCACTTGGCCTACTACTTATTAATGGCCACATGATTGTGGTTTAACCAGGTCGATGGATACAACTCGGTTCTCCTTTTTACCAGCAAGGGGCGGTACAGAACGATGCAGCCAGGTTGATCCACTCACTGCCTAGAAACTCGCACGTAACCCCCCTGCTTAAGAAGCTGCACTGGCTGCCTGTAAAATTCCGAGTCTAGTTCAAATGTCTCTGTGTGGCCCATAAGGCACTCTTTGGGAAAGCTCCAGAGTACATCAAGCAACGTCTGAAAAGGTACATTCCCAGGAGACCATTGCGCTCAGGAACAACCTCCAACCTGATTCAACCTAGGTTCAAATTAAAGACCAAAGGAGGCAGGGCCCTGTCTGTGCTTCTCCCACAATTGTGGAATGAGCTACCGCCCACCTTGAAAGAGGAATCGCAGCTCCTATCCTTTAGAAAGAAATTAAAAACTCATCTTTTTAGAAAGGCTTTCATGACATTATAGGAGGTGAAACAACTGTGGTTCTAGTGGCATCAGTGTGTTATGTTTTTTTTCTGGTAAGCGCTTAGAGACCGGCGGTGATAGGCGCTATACAAATACTCCCTAACATAACATAACATAACATAGTACAACTGATCTTGTTCTGTTGACAGCTAAGACAGGTACTGCTTTTCTGTAAGAAGGCCCAAATTCCTTCTTCACCGCGATTTTCTCTCTGATCAGATCCCCAATCTTTGGAATCCAGACAGGCCTTGCTGGGACAGGTGGTTTCTCTTCAGTGGCTGTTGACTTTATGTTGCTCAGGTCTTTTCTTGTTTCATTTAAGTCCTGTAAAATAGTCAAACGATCTTTGATATCAAAGCATTTTCTTTCTACCACTGAAGTTTGACTATCGAGGTCCTGGATATGCATTCTAGTCCCGAACAATAGTTCGTACGGACTGAAACCTTTTAGAGAATTTCTTGGCAGATTATTAAGACTATGTTGGACACTTATTAAATGTTTGACCCACCCAACACCCGAACCTAATACCTTTGCCGTTATAGATTGCTTTATGTCTCGGTTTTTTCTTTCCACAAGCCCGTTTCCCTCAGGATGGAAGGGACAAGAATACCGCAATGCAATGCCCATGCTGGTCATGGCCTCCTTATAAGCTCGAGAGCTAAAAGCAGGACCCTGATCAGAGTGTAGCATGCCAATTGCGTATGTGCCGATAAAGACTCGCAAATCTTTTATAACAGTTCTGGCGTCAGCCGAGCGCTGGGTCCACATCCAAATGAATCTCGTGCAGGAGTCCACTGCGACCATGATGTATTTATAGTTGCCATCCCTTTGTAAGGGACCACAGTGGTCCAAGTAAACACACGCTAATGGTTTATCTGAGATCAGAAGGGGCGTCTGTGCTGGTGTTTTTACCGTTGAAACTTTCATTTTTTGGCATATTTCACAATCTAGAACATAGTTCCTAGTTTGTCTTCTCATTTGTGGCCACCAATATCTCTGTTTTAATAGTGATACTGTGGCCGAGACACCAGCGTGTGCAGAGGCGAGCCCTTCGTGTGCCGCTATAATTAGTCCTAACCTATGTTCCATGTTTGGAATTGCCCTATCCCCCACTCCAGGGATTCGAGCAAATGGAACGTTATACCCATCAGTTATGTATGAGTACTTTACTGGAAAGCCTTTCAGGAGTGATTTATCGCATTATTTACTGTAGCACTGACAGCTTGTAATATGTCGCTGTCTATTTTTGTTTTTGACCGGGTGATGGCAGCTACGGAAGCCGTTTGCACAGCTGCCTTCGCGGCCTCATCAGCCAATGAATTCCCTGCAACGTGAACGCCATCACGTTGATGACTCAGTGTATGTATCACGTGAGTCTTTTGTAGTTCCTTTTGTAAAAGAACTACTTGTTCCCAAAGCGTTTTATGCTTGATTGTGCCACCCTTTGCATCTTTGAAACCATTTAGAACCCAACTCTGCAAGTATTCATTATAAGACTGAACGCAATAATACGAATCGCACACTATGAGTGTGGGGAATTCACGATCAGTATTTTCAAGCGCCATCTTAAAAGCCAGTGGTTCAGCTCGCTGAGCTGTACAATCTCCTAGAGATTGTGTTTTAGTGACCAGTGGTCTAAATTTTCCTTCGTGCCAACGACCTTTAACAATTGCGCACGCAGCACTGTAAGCTTGTTTACCCCCAACTGTGGGCTGTGCTGATCCGTCTGTATATATTATACAGCCGTAGTGTTCAAGGGGCAGCATTTCGGTCGGCAGAGGACATTCAAATTCCTATTGGAGAAATTCTTGTGTTTTTAAATTAGGATCAAATTCGTAGACCACGTCTGTTGCAGCAAGAGAATTAACCCATTGTATCCATCTTGGATGTAGTGCTTTAGCATTAGGGATGCTTGCCTTTGATACTGCTTCTAGAGCTGGTACTGGTGTAACGATGATTATTCGTTTACCTTGTGCTAGGGCTCTTTCTTCTGCTACCGCAGTCTGAACCGCAGGTAGAATTTTCTCCGTTGAGCTAAATTTCATTTCTGCTTTTGTGTACAAATGTGATTTGTATGCTATTGGTACCGTTTCTCCCTCATTAGAGGTCAGGTATGTGAATCCGCATCTTCCTGGGATGACTCGGATTACAAGGTTGCGAGTGTTATCGCGTGTTTGCAGTTTTGTTTTAGCTAACATGTCTGTTTGCAATGATCTAAAAATTTCTGTGTGTTTTTGAGTCCAATTGATTGTTTTAAAATCTGGTTTTATTAGTTCATAGAGAGGTTTAACCCTCTCTGCATAATTTAGAATGTATGTTCTTCCGAAATTCAGGAAACCTAGAATTGATTGTAAGTTTTTCAGCGTTCTTGGTGCTTGGATTACAGCACATTTCTCTAAGAAATTGTCTGCCAGGCTTTTGCCTTCACTTGATAATTCATATCCTAAAAACAGGACAATTCGTAATTTTTTAAAGTTGAATTTGTAACCCTCTGCTGCGAACCCAAGTATTATGGTGTTCACTCTTTTTAAGTGAGTATCCAAGTCGTCATCTGTTAGATAGATGTCATCGACATAAGATAATGCCTCATCATCATACATTTGTAGTAACTCTGTTACTCTCGCTGAGAATAATCCTGGGCTGTTCTTGAACCCCTGGGGGAGTCAACAGAATTTTTTCTGCGAGCCCATTATTGAGAAAGCGGTCAAATACCTGCTTTCAGGTGCTATGTTTTGACAAAAGAATCCATTAGAGATGTCTAATGTTGTTTTGTATTTTTTGCGCACAATGTTATTCATTAGTGCTGCACTATGTGAGTTTTGTACTGCAAAAGTTTTGCAACATGAGTTAAGGTGTCTGTAGTCTAAAACTAGACGATATGAATCGTCTGGCTTGGACACAGGAAACAAAGGGTTATTCATTTGAGAGGTGCATGTTTCAATCACCCCCTGGTATTCAAGTTGATCTAAGATCTCCCTGACCTGTTTTTTAGCTTCTTGCTTAATTGGGTACTGCCTTTGTGCAGTTGGTTGATTTTTTAACTGGATTTTGTGAGGAGGAGAGTCCTCATCCCATCCAACATGGTTTTTATATAATGCAGGAGCTTGGGCTACTGCCCACTTTCTTGCAAGTGTATATTTTTTATATATTGGAATGTGATTTGAGAAGGCAGGCATAATCATTTCTTCGCCATGAGGGCACTCCCTGACAAACTCCGGTGGCCAGTCTTTTTCAGCTAAAAGGATGTCATAGCCTTTTGGGAGGTTATCCCAAAATAGACCCCTTATTTTTCTAGTCTTATCTCCCTCTATACGTAATGTTATTTTGTATATTTTATGAGGTTTGCTAACTCTGGTGTCTGCAGTTTCCACCTGAATGTATTCATTCGTGTCCACTGTCTCCAGATGATTCATTAGGATCTTGCGAGCTATGCTCACTTCTGCTGCGCTGTCTAGCATTGTCTGAGCCCACTCTCCGTTTTTCAGCTGTGTCCTCAGGATCCTCGGCATGTTTGACTATTTTAATGCTGGCTACCTTCTTTTTTGGAAATTGTAGTTTTTTACTTTGATGAGCAGGTTCCTTGTCTTTGGACTTGATGTGCTCTTCCCTGTGTTCTGACCGTCCTCTTCTTTCCGATTTCTGCGAGGAAGTCTGAAAAGATCGAGAGGGACGTGTATCAATATCTTGATATCTATCAGGTTTCTTCAAATTATCCCTATTTCTAAGGTTGTATATTTTCTCAGAGGGCTACCTCTGGGGAGACCTGTGTCCTTGGTCCGGAGATCTTTCTCTCCGCCGAGGAGACTTTCCTCTGGACTGGAATCTTTTTTCTTTGGGAGTGGATTGTTTATTTCCATCCCAGCTCTTTTTTGGAGTGTTTAGATTATTTTTAATAAATATTTTTTCAGGATTTTCAGTTAGTTGGGGTTTTACTGGTTTCCCACCCAAACTATCTCTTCCTAGTTCTTCATAGGATTTTTCTATAATTCTGGCAAGTTCAAATGGTTGTTCTGCTATATCTGTTTCTTACAATTTCTGGCGGATCGCTACAGATGCTGCTTCTCCTTTATGTTAGATAATAATAAAGCTGAGACCTGCTTGAAGTCTTTCAGTAATTTCATACCCAGAGTTAAAGCAGGTTCTGGACCGTATTCATTTTGAATCTGTCTTAGCACATCGGGTATTACCGCCATGGACGGAACACCATGTGTTTTTGTGTAAATGGAAGCAAAGACTGTGCCCCAAGTGTCACAGTCCTCCACATGTGGTGCGATCCCCATTGGAAGGCAGATAGTCAGAATTCTGTGTTTCTCAGTAGGGGTAGTATCCGGAAATACTGCCTCTATTTGAGTGATTTTTTGTGCTAACCAGAATGGAATTTGTTCCCGTTTTGCGGGTACTTTACCCAGACATGATTGAATGTTCTGTGGTGTAATTTTGTTTGTTTTCCCCTGATGAGGGGTCAGCTGTGGAATGTTAATAGCTGGTTGGACTGTTGAGGTCCGCATTACATATTGGACTAATTGTCTATGTATTTTAATCAGTTGTTTTAACTGTACCAAAAGTTCTGGTATTGCCATTTTTTCAATGTCGGGATGTGGTGTGTAGCTGGGTAGAACCGGCCATGTTGCGCCTGGTCTACCTAGTGGACCAAGCCTGGTGATGTGATTATTATGTTTTAGGGCGCCTTTAAACCAGAGCAGGTGCTCTTGGTATTTTAATGGGATTTCCACCTCCTCGAAAGGAGTGTAGTCATCCGGTGGTTCCTCTATTTTGTAATAGTGGAACTCATGTGTGACAGCGTTTGCTGCTGGAAAGTTTATCCATGAATAGAATACCTCTGTCTGCCGATATTCATGTGCCTCAATTACGAATATGACTGTACCACCTCTCGATGTCAGTCCATGTTCTATTAGTTTAAGAGTTATAGTTTTTCTTATGCTGACCGGGATGAGAATTGCATCCGGGTCTTGCTGTAGGAGACTTGTGTCTTCCGCTAGGAGTTGAGCTGCTATTCTAGCTGTCTTCCTATCTCCTTCTCCGTCTGACATTTTACTGACAGGAAGGTTTTTTTGTTGCAGATCAAGTTTTCAAGGAAACAAAGATTAGGTGCACAATATTTTGGAACACTGTATCCTTCAACGTTGAATAAACCAACAACTATACATAGAAATCTCTTTCTACTAAGTTCCGGCGGATTTTAACCTTTGACCCACTCCAGACGTCTATGGAGTATTTACGGGAGAAAGGGTCTGTGTGAAAAAGCACGACTGAGTTACTCTAACGTCTTGCGTTAGATTTATCGCCTTACCAAACGTTGGGCGCCATGTAGTGTAGTTCCTATAGTCCCAATAGGCTCTGCGCATTGGAATAATATCTTCAGTAGTGTAGACGTAGGACTGAGGTTAAATAGGTCTTTACTGACTATATTAGACTTAAGTTTTTTGCCAGCTAGCTCAGAGTTCACTAGAAACTTTCTCGAATAAGCGAGGAGGAGTTTAACCTCCATGGATAGACAAGAAGGGATTTAGTTTCTGACAACCATAAAACATGACAACTTTGATCTCCCTGAATAAGAGTATATCTCTAGAGTCGTGTGAAAACAAAAGACAGCTATTTCACTCAGTCAATAAGTGCGTACTTAGTTTCACCAGATTGGAGAGAAAAAGAGAGACGGGCGTTTTCAATAAAAGGTGTTATTTATTGAGCAGTCTCTTTCCTCATACAAGAGAAAATAATTTCTACAATTGCAATACTTATAGTTAAGTAAAGTGCATACAGTAAAAGCAGGATTATAAAATAATACTGTAAAAGCATTGATATGGTTTCTTAGCCATATGATACTTTAAAATGGATAAAATAGATACATACATATATACATTGACTAATCGTACTCAACTGGTGCTTCTAACTACGCCTACCCCGGTGTACCTGACCTAAGCCTAATACGTGGGAGGGAGTAAGTAAGTAGCAGTTTAAGTTAAGTTTGGTTTGCCAAGAATCTGACTCAAGAATTCTCTGTAAGGGTTTAGTCAGTTCAGTACCTGGGTATTAGAAGGCAGGTGGGCTGGTATCTCTCTCTCAGGACTCGGTATCCCAGTCATCCGCAAGGGTAGGCTGGAAACGCCGGAGGCTGGATTTCTCGGCAAGAGAAAAGACAGCGTCTTTCTCAGCGTGTCAAAAGGGAGGGGCAGCGCCCGTGGGCTCTCGCATCAGCTGGGCTCTTCGGAAGTAGTAGCTGCTCTGCTCCAGGATTACCACCGTGTGTTTGCTTAAGGCAGCATCGGTATATTTATACCTGAAAGGTGCCAGGGTTGACGTAAGGATGGACATAAGACGTCAATAAAGATGTCACTAAGAACTGGTCGTTCTTACAGTGCTTTACAGGAGTTCTCGGACAAAATCAAAACAATAGCAGCGGGGATTTCCCAGGTTGCTGGAGGCTTGGATTTGTTTAAGAACTCGGTGTGCTTTCTAGGGGGCTGGAGGAATAGGCTTGCTTAATGTGACAGCATGCGCTATGACCGAATTATGAAAAAGGGTTTCTATGCCGTTGCAGGGATATTATTGATTTATAACCGGACAAGGGCAGAGAATAGAATATTGATTCAGGTCCCTAGATAAAACACACTACAAAGAGGGCTTGCTGAAAGCCCCATAGAAGTATATCATTTATGTATGTTTAGTCAAATTAAAAGTTCTTGACCAACGCCAGACCTAAAAATGAACAATAAATTCCAAACATGTCCTGTGCATTGTCTAAACAGAGATTTAAATGGCAAAGTAGCTTAACCTAGTCGGTGGTGTAGGCAATCTGCGATGGGTCCTAGTGCAAGGAAGGAAATTAGCTCCCTCGCTGATGTTTGAATTGTAAAATACAGCAATAATTATGGTTAAGTGGGCCACAGCGGCCTCTGAGCCATGGTGTCATTGCTTATTCTGCACCAATGGAAGATACGCTCCTGAACCTAGTCTTTACCCTTGGAAGCCAGTTTGTTGAAAAAAGTGAATAGTTTTATTTTAAATAATTTTCAGTTTTGGATAGTATGGACAAGGCCCATTCCATATCAAGCGCTTTACATAGAGACAAGAAATGTCTGAATACATATATAAAGTACGGTGAATAGGAGATACCAAAAAGACAAATAAAGTTCTGGTGAAAACAGAGGCTCAAAAGAAAAAATTATATGCAGTATTTACAGAGAAGTTAGGCTGGGGATACATTTATTGTAATGCATAAAACGAATAAGTTTAGAAAACATTGTATGGGGTTTCATTGCACAAATCCCAAGTAAACATAATGCAAATGAAAAGAGAAGTCTCATGCATGTTAAAGTTCCTTAATGCCAAAAGGCATCAGGAAAATTCATGCAAATACAGTCAACTATGCGGACAGCTGGGCCTTATCCACAAACTCCTCCTTTGATTTTAATTACCAATCTATTAGAAGAAAAAGTGAAACTCTGCAGCTGTGAAAAATGCCACCACCTCGCACACTTTTGTTTATGTGCTTTTGATCCCTCTTTTGTTTCCTTTACAGGTCTGATAGCTGCCTGCTCCAGCTCAACAGGGAAAACTGTTTAAATCTTTGCAGAGGTTAATCGTAGTATTCGCTGTTGCCCAAATGCATTCCTTAGAGGGAACCCTGATCACAGGGCCTGTAAATTAAATGCTACTAGTGGGTCTGCAGCATTGATTGTGCCACTCACTTAAGTAGCTCTCTAAACATCCCTCGGACCTGCCATTGCAGCTTGTGTGTGCAGTTTTAAACTGTGCTTTCGATCTGATAAGATAAACCTCTTGCCAGGCTCAAACCTTCCTTTTCAATACACAGAAGTCACCTCTAAGGTACTCCCTACACAGACCAAAGGGCGGGGTGCTGTGAATTTAAAACGTTGCAGATGTACTTTTAAGTCTTACATGTCCTGGTAGTGAAAAACTCCTAAATTAGTTTTTCACTACTGCAACGCATGCCGCTACAATAGGATAACATTGATGTTACCTCAATACATTTAATAAGCTGTTACTTCCAATTGGGAGCAGGTAGCCAGATCTGCGTCGGCTGCTCCACATCTCACACAGTTAGAGGTTTCCTTTAGACCATATTTATAAAGCTGTAGGGGGTAATAATATACCTGATGCAAGAATTTAAAATGGATAATTCGAAGATTGCAGTTGGCCGTGAGGCGGCCCGTAAGCTGACAACACTCTGTCCAGACCTCCGGTGTAATAGGGATGCCCAGCGCCGTCTGCCAGCGCAAGCAAGAAGGATGTTCCTCCAGGTCACGTTCGCGCAAGGAGGCATTATAGAGTCTTGTGATTAGCTTTTTTCAACTCTCTCCTGTCAGCAGTACCTACAGCGCTCGCAGAGTGGTGGGCTCAGCAGGGTAAGCCGGATACGCCGCATGGACAGCCTGGCTAACCCAGACGTATGTGAAGTTGAACATAAAGCCACTCGCTTTGCCGTTACATGCCTCTTGCAATGTTTTAAATCGACCCCCCACGTATAAGTCGTCCAGCCGAGATATACCAGCTGTGGCCAATTCTCAAAGGGCAGGCGCCTCCCTTGCCGCATAAATTTCAGGATGGGAAGGTAATAGCAGCAGTGGGGAATACAGGTAGGGTATCTGCACCCTTGTCGCAAGCGTACAACAGGCCCACAACGTGACCTGCGTGGGGTTGATCTCGGTCCGCGGGCTACCCGACCCCCCTGAAAGAGCCACTGCCTGCAGTGGGACGAGAAGTACAGCATCTGCCTCAAAAGCCACATGAGGCTGATACCTCTGTGGGAAATGCCAGTAGTGCACAAAAAAACACTCATTTCTAACAGCATTCTGGAGTATTCTAGTAAGCTGGCAGTCCTGTAACTCCAAAAATGTTTAAAAGCTCACTGTCCTCAAACATTTTGTATGCAAGTATATAATCCTACTACATCTAATGTGACAAAGCTCATATTCTGTTCCCAAACCACATCCTGCAGCTTATTCAGTACGTCCATGGTATCACAGATGTAGGAAGGTAAATTGACCACCAGTGGTTTCCAAAATGTAGCAACAAATTCAGAAATATGCTGGAAACAATCGGTCTACCAAGGGGTTTTCGTGAGATTTGTGAATTTTCTGCAGTGTATAGAAAAATGGAAATCTCAGGCTTGTGTTATATAAACATTTGAATTCGTTATCATCTAACAAACCCATTTCTTTCCTAGAAAAATGTTTGTCAGCTATCAATCTACCTGTTTCTGAGGTTGTGTTACCTACCAGTTTCTTGTAACAGCTTGTGTCTCCCAATTGTCTTTTAATCTCATTACTGTATGTTGTACTGCGCATGACAACAATATTCTTGTATTGTGGAGAGGTGTGGCTCACTGGTTAGAGGTGGCAGACCTGTAAGCAGAGAACGGCCTGGGACCAGGGTTCAATTCCCGACGCGGCAGGGTCTTGGACCAGGGTCAACGGACTCGATACTTCTCGCCTCAGTGCCTACTCTAACCAGGGCACACACTCGGTAACTCTGGGCATTAAGCTTGCCTCATCTCTACAGCGGCCCCCCACAGACGCCGGGGATGCCTGGTTTCACCCTGGAGATACCCAGAAAGGGACCATCTCACAGGGAAAACCAGGACGGGTTCCCCAGCGGTCTACAGCGCCAGGACACTCGGGTAGAGTAACAGTGCGCTTTACAAGTATCCCACATTTACATTTACATTTACATTCTCTCCTTTATCAGTTTCCTGTATCACTATAGTTGTATCGCCCCCTAGATCTCAGATAGCTTTTCTTTCTTCTATGGAAATATTGCCTTAAATACTGTGAAGTGTTTCCAGGATATATTTCTGATCCTCAAATCTGTGTATTTCCTCAGTAGTTTTCTTGACAAAAATATCTACAGCTGCAAATTGATTGCCTTGAGGTATGAATTTCGAAGGCCATGCCAAACCACTGGTACACTCATAATCCATTTTAAAATCTAACGTCTCAAACAGATCTTCCGCTTCCAAATTATCATTGTTCGACAAAGATAAAAGCATCTGTACATCATGCACATGGGCACTCGTTAATTTAGATCTCTTTATTCAATTTTTTTAGACACATCACATTTGTTGCAAAAAAAACTTTTCAATTTCAATTGTCTCGCAAATGTAATCAATTTGAAGATCATTGAAATCGCACGGCTTGTCAGGACAAAATGTGAGCCCCCATTTGAGAACTTTTAGTTCCACCTGGCTAAGTTTCATGTCTGATAAGTTGATCACCTGCAAAACAATTTGGCTGTCTGAATCTTGCTTGTCTGCACTATTATCTGATATTAAATATAGTCCCTGTTCTGACTTCGAGTACCCATTCTTGTATTTTCTGTGTTTCGATTTGCCCCTCCTTGTGCCCCCATGATTTTTCCTTCCTAGCTCCATGCGCTGAATTTCCTCTGAAAAAGAAGAACAGGGAGGGGGCGGTTTAGGGCCAACCAAGTTGCTTAGCCCTGGATCATCATTAGATGAAAGATCAGATTTACTATAATTGACTGAACTTGGTTCCGCAGCTTGCTCACCACTGACCTGTGTTTTTTGGTCTGTGCACTTCATCATAACTTTTCGCAAATGTTGTAGTACTGAAAATTCTGGACCCGTGTCATAAACATCGTCGTATCATGACGATTTTGGTATCAGCGGACCGAGAATGACGAGTACACTATATACGAGCATTTTTGGCGTATTCGAGTGGCGAGATCACCCTGAAATCAGAGATTCCGTCCTGAACCCTCGGGCTCCATTTTGTACATGGCAGCCATTTTAGTGGTTGCCCTCACATAGGCCGATGACTAAGGCCAAAGCGAGTCTTAAGAACACGTACACCTTTGCTGACTTTTGTGTGACCTGGGCAAGCTGACTCCACTGCCCGAAGCCAAACCTGTTCGGTCAGTTCCTTTCCCAGTGGCCGATCGAGATTAGCATCAAGGCACAGCATACCATAAACCCTTCATCACATCCAAACCAAGCCTAATCTTACACACACCTGTCTCTGTTTCCTTCTTTATGACCTGCTTTATGAGGAGGAGGTGCCCGAGTTTATTAGGGGTCCGTCCGATATCTGATGAAAATGTTGGGCCTTGCCGGGAAATTGATTATGGGCTGGACAAACTGAAAACGGGCTTGTCATCATGAATCTGCTTTTTCTTTGTCATCAAAATATGTGAATGGTCAACTGTAAAATAAGGAATGTTTGCCTAAAGCATAATATTTTGTATAAAAAGGGATGGCTGGCTTTGTAAGGTTGAGCAGTCTCCTGAGAATATACAACGTGTTGTACTTCTAGGATACCTGTTACTGGCTGCAGCCAATAAATTCGATCTTTGACTTCACCAAGAAGACTCTGTGTTTCTGTAGTCTGGGACAGGAAGGACTCGAAGTCTTAGGGTGTGTTCCCTGGCAGCACTGGGTTCATAAAAACCCAGTACTTCAGTTGGCGTCCAACGTAGGGCCATTTCAGCGGTACCGGTCCAAGCCAGAGGTTCGTGAGGAGCTTCGTGTGAAAATTCTGGAGGAAGGCCAACCACTTCATCGACCCCTGTATGTCGTTCGTGGTCCGAAAGTCTTTTCTGCGAGGTTCCCCGCTTCCCGACGGCTACGAAGGACTGCTGCCCTGACTATCGCCCTGTCTTGGACCCTTTGATGATTTGTAGAGTGAAACGATAGACGAGTCTTCTGGTGACGTCATCGATACCTCAGTTAAGTATAAGTGGAGCGTCTCCCAGTCCTTAGTTTGGTTCTTAGTTTGGGTATCCCCTTGGAATCTTTGATTTGGAACTTGCAAGTACCAAAGCCGAGGGACTTGTGTATTCACAAGACTATCGTATTTCGATAATCCTTTGAAGTTTGAAGCTAGACTAGAGAGCGAAGATGCCTGGTCTTAGCAGACTTGGAAATTTATTTTGTCTTGGTTGTAATAGGGATTCCTGATTGGAGGACTCGTGTCCGGTTCCTCCAATTGGAACTCCAACTTATGAACTCTATGTAAAGCACGGCGTGGGCCCCATCACATATAATGAAGTATGGATTCGATACACCAGGAAGGATGGTGTTTTAAAATGGCCCCAATATGGTAGTTTTGACACAGAGATATTAGATAATCTAGAGGTTAGACTTTTTAAGAAGAAAGCCCGGCCGGCGATGTTTGACTCTTTCCGCCTATGGCGAAAGGAAGCCAAACAGAAAGAAATTAAATTAGCTAAAAGGAATAAAAGAGAAAAGGGTATCTCGATAATGCAAGCTGCTATGCAGTATAAAGATGATGAAGAAGAACAAGCGAGTGAGCAGTTGCACAGGCAACGTAAAATGGCAATCGATAAATGCTATCCAGTTTTGTCACCTCTCCAGCAGGATGCAACAAAGGAACTTGAGAAAGATCCTTTAATGTCGCATTTGTTGAATTCGCCGCCCCCCTATGCGCAGAGTGCTACTGCACCTCCGCAACATTTAGTTGTGCAACCTCCGGTTGTTGTGCCTCAGGTTCTTCCACAACCGCCAGCTCCTCTTCAGTTGGCTCCTACTGCTATGGCTCAGCCTCCTCAAGGGCCGCCGACTTTGCTACCTGCTCCCTCTGTACTTCCTACGACTTTGCCTACTGTATTGACTACCTCTTCTGATGTTCCTCCTGTTACTGCCACTGCGTCTGCATCTGCATCTGCCTTGCCTCACTCTGCTTTTCCTCCTGTTCTTTCGTCGACTTCTCCTTCTGTTCGACAGAGAATGACTGCCACTGTTGCTAGTCTCCTATCTCCTCTTTTTGGGGCAGCAAGTATGACCCCTGTTTCAACGCACAAACAGTTGCGTAGTCAACTGCCCGACTCTAGAGAGTGGGAAACATTGGATTATTTGGCACATAAATGGGTTACAGACCCCACAAGATATGAGCTAGAATCTGTTATGGATGTCTTCCATCAGTGGGAAGCACCGAAGCAAAGATACGTTTTTGATAAAATGTGTGCTTTTCTTTGTGAGGATTTGGAGGATAATGATTTGGAGCCCAATCCACCTGAGTTGTGCCGTGTACGGTTCGAGTTTGCAAAAGGAACGATTGTGGGTTCCGATGTTGAAAGAGCAGTTGCGACATTGTTGTCATTTAGGAGGGAGGCTATCTCTCGGTCGTTGTTTGAGCCTGATCCCTCTGTTAGGAGGAAAGCGAGACAGTACCCTATGGGAGAGGTTCCTCCGGTATGGAAGGAAGCCGTTGCAGCTGATGTCGCTAATCAAGTTGATGCTGTGCCGGCTCACTTTCAGCGTGTTTTTGTACATGTTCTTCGGAAGCGAGCTGAAGTTTTGGCCCTTAGGCAGACTTTGCCTGACCCCCGTAAAAATCCTGCAGGGTATTATAAGGAACTATCACAGACTGCAGACTCATGCATTATGAATTTAGCCGATATCGATATGTTGTTTGGAAATGTTGTTCCACAGCCTTTATGGGGTTTGATTCGTCACACAGATCATGCGCAGGAGTTAGGTGACACCTGGGTTAATATTGCTACTGCGGATGGCCGACAAGTTGGTGGTGCTAAACCTGAGCCTTTAGTCGCAGAACTTCCTGGCAAAATCGTTACCTACATGAAGACTTTAATGCCTGCTATGCGAGTGAATTGGGATAAATTGTCTGCATGTAAGCAGAAGAAAGAGGAAACCGTGTCTGATTTCTTCACCAGGTTTGAAGAGACGTTTATCGACCACAGTGGTCAAGACATGAGTACAGAAGGTGGTCAACGGTTGTTCGTTGACAAGTTCGTACATAATTTGCTTCCTGAGTTGTGTAAGAAATTGAAAGATTCAGAGAGTTCTTGGGCCATTTCCTCTTCAGCACAGATATTGGCTACTGCACAGTATTATGAAAATAGAGATAAGGACGAGAAAGATAGAGTAGACAAGAAAACTAAAGAGTTAAAAACGAAGGTTCCTTTACAGCAAGCTTATCCGCCTCGTGGTGGTCAGCGTGAATATCAGCAACTTCAACAGTTCCAGAGAAACTCGCAGAGGTTTGAGTTTTCTCAACAACGTTTTCCTGTAGGCCCTAATCAGTGTGCATATTGCAAAGAAGAGGGTCATTTTAAAAGTAGCTGCCCTGCGTTGTTACAGCGTATGAATGGTGTTTCTAGTGCAAGAGGTCGAGGTGTTCCACAAACTCTTAGAGGTAGAGGACGTGGAAATTTCGCCCAGAACGCGCGTCCATTTTCGCCTCAGAATTCAATGAATAGTTTTGATCAGCAGAATAACGCGTCTGGTAGGACGACTCAGTACTATGCTGATGACTACTTTGCAGAAGATGAGAATATGGAGGGTAATGATTGCTAGGACAGCCGTAGACGCATTCATCGTAAAAAAGTCTTTCTCGTGCCACACATTCGATCTAGGCCATCTTAAAGGAAGCGAGAGTATCGGTTTCTCTATTGGGCTAAATCCCTCCACCTCTTTTACGGGAGGCTTAATTTATCGCCCTCCAGGCAATGCCACCTCCTTTTTGGATTCCCTAGGTGAAAGACTGGGGTCACTTATGCTACGCTACCCTCATTTCACTATAATGGGAGACATGAATTTGCAACTGGAGTCATGTGATGACCCACACGCCACCTGCTTTCAACATACCCTCAACATCTTTGGACTGGCCCAATTAGTGACCGCACCCACCCATCTAGCTGGTCACACGTTGGACGGTATCTGTTCCAACCTAGGTACTATGTCCATATTCCCTCCCATTCCGCAAATATGGACTGACCATAGTCTCATCCCCTTCGTAATTGAACAAAGAGTTCAAGCCCCATCAACTATAAAGCGTTCCCAACCCTCCTTCCCGATAAATTGGAAAAAGGTGACCGACCGAATCAAGCAGAACTCCCAACCACTGGCACAGGCACCTAAGTTGGTGGGCGATGTGTCGGTCGACTCATGTAACTTTCATCTCTGGATAAATCAAATTATCTCAGACAATTCCAATCCTAAAGGTGACCGTGTGAAGTGTTCCAGAAGGAAGCTGAACGCCCCTTGGTATACCCAGGCCTTAACTGAGAGCCACCTACTTTGCAGGATAAAAGAAAGGAAGTGGAGGAAAACATATGATGAGGCATCCAGAGCCCTCTATGTTCAACAGAGGAAACTATACCTCTCTAGCATAAAATCCGCTAAAAAAGAGTATTATACTAAAGCCATCAACGATGCCCACCAGAAACAAAAAACGGTTTTCTCAATCGTAAAATCCTTTACCCACCCCAAAGCCCTACAGCCTGAAATCCCTCCCTCTGAAATCCTGTGCAACAATATTGCAAATTTCTTCGGGGAAAAAATAGCCAACATTCAAAATGATTTCCCGCCCCCCCTGACCATTCCCATTCTACAACCCCAGAAGCAGGTAGCCGATAACCATCCTTCTCTCTGCAGGTTCCAACCCGTCTCCCTCCAGCAGACCCGTAAAGCGATCATGGCCTGCAAATCAGGAGCACCCACTGACTCCTGTCCCCCTCGTATACTGCATCACTTAATTGAGGCAGTCAATCCAAATATCAACGCTATCATAAATGCTTCTTTAGACTCAGGGGTAGTGCCCAACGAATGGAAGAAGGCCATCGTGAAACCCTTGATGAAAAAACAAAATAAATCCCCCACAGACCTAACCAACATGCGCCCCATCTCACTCCTGCCTGCCCTAGGAAAGATCACGGAGCAGATAGTGTACTGGGAGCTGAAAGCCTTTGTGGAGGACCATAACATTCTGCATCCACAGCAATCTGGCTTTCGCCCCAGCCACTCCACTGAAACAGCCCTTATAGAACTCTCCGACTCCATCAAGTTCCTGCAGGATGAGGGGAGGAAAGCCGTCCTCATCCTGCTTGATCTCACAGCAGCGTTCGATACAATTTCTCATGCCATCCTGATTGACAGGATGCGTGAGATTGGCGTGACAGACACAGCTTTGGCATGGGTAACATCTTTCCTGACCAATAGGTCCCAATCTGTGTCACTGGGCCCCCATCTATCCAGCGTAAAAACCATTACATCGGGAGTACCGCAGGGGTCCACATTAAGTCCATTATTGTTTAACATCTACATGGCACCCCTCCTAGCTGTGATAGAGTCCCATGGGATCCTAGTCACGTCTTACGCTGACGACACACAACTTGTCGTCTCTATCGACAAAAACTGCACGGACACAGAGCTGCGTTTCCAGAATTGTCTCACGGATGTATTTCAGTGGTTGAACAAAAACCACTTGAAGTGCAACAGTGGGAAAACTGAAATCATACCATTAGGTAAAGATCTGCCCTTCTGTCCTAAGGATTGGTGGCCCAAAGACTCAGAGGCCCCGCCTAGTGCAGTGACCTCTGCACGTAATCTTGGCGTGCAATTTGATACAGCTCTATCCTTTGATGATCACGTCAGGATCACGGCAGGCTGCTGTTTCGGACTTATCAAATCTTTAAAAAAATTCTTTGACTTCCTCCCCATTGCATCCAGGAAATCGGTCGTGGTCGCATTAATACTCTCCCGACTCGACTACTGCAATGGGTTGATGGCTGGAGTGAAAAAGTCCACACTGAAGAAGTTGCAAAGTGTACAGCACGCAGCTGCAAGATTAGTGTTAAAACTTCCCAGGAAATCCTCAGCCTCAGCAGCATTAAATCGTCTTCATTGGTTGCCCCTGCACAAGAGGATCCTCTTCAAACTTCTACTAACAGTTTTCAAAGCACTAAAAAACATCGGTCCGAAATACCTTATCAACCGCTTTGTTCACTATGACCCCGTACGAAGTTTGAGATCCTCCGGTGGTAACCTACCAGGATTCCGAGGTATAAATATAAAACCAGGGGCGGAAAAACTTTCGCAGTCCTAGCAGCAAGGGCCTGGAACAACTTGCCTTTAAATCTCAGACTGGTTGAGAATGAGAGTCTTTTCAGGAAACAACTGAAGACCTGGGTCTATCAGCAATCTGATGCTTATGTTATGGCCGCTATCTAGAGCTTCCTTCATCCAATCCCATCCACACACAATTTCTCAGCGCCAAGATGCTCCTTCCGGAGCGATAGGCTGCGCTTAATAAATACTCACAAATACAAATACAAATACAAATAGACAAAGAGAGGGAGTTGTTTCAGTTCCGGTAGATCAGAGTGGACCTTATGTTGAGGTGATTACATCAGGTGTGTCAGAGCCTTTTCTGTTGGATACTGGTGCCACAAAGAGTTCTATTATGCACTCTAAACTCCCTGGCGCACCTTTGTCTGGCAAAATGAATGTTTCAGTAGGTTTTTCTGGCGCCCCGGTTAGGAACCCGATTTCTAGTCCTATGACTCTTTCTGTTGGACCTTGTGAATTCGAAGCACCCCTTATTCTAACGACGGGTTGTGGTGAGAACTTATTAGGATTGGATCTGTTAAAAAGATTGTACGCAACATTGTATTGTTCTCCTTCAGGAGTACAACTTACACTGGGTAAGAAAGTAATCTCCCCAATGTATTTGTCGAAGGATAAACTTCCGACAGAATTGTTGTTTCTTCCTGATATTCTTTGGGCTACTGGTCCTAATGATGTGGGTCTTTTGGAAATACCGCCATATGTTGTGACATTAAAAGCAAATGTTAAAATGCCACGCATTCCCCAATACAAGATCTCTAGTGAAGGTGAGAAAGCGTTGCTAGTGATCATTTATGATTTGATTGAAAAAGATGTAATTGAGGAGACAAGAGGCAACGTTTGCAATAGTCCTGTTCTGCCTGTTTTGAAGTGTACTGACCCTTCTCAGCCACCTGTTTACAGATTTGTGATAGATCTTAGAGAGGTGAATAAAATAGTTGTGCCACAATTTCCGGTTGTTCCTGACATCACTGCCCTATTGACTATGATTCCAGCTTCTGCGACTTGGTTCTCGGTGATTGACCTGAAACATGCCTTTTTCAGCATCCTGATTGCCGAGGAGAGTAGGGATATTTTCGGCTTCTGTTTAGGAGGACGAAGCTTCCGGTTCAAACGCGCTCCCCAAGGCTATTGTGAGAGTCCATCAATATATAGTCAGGCGTTAAAAAACACAGCTTGATACAATTGTTCTACCTGATGGTGCAACCCTTATTCAGTACGTTGACGATTTACTAGTCGCTGCATATACTGAGGAAATTTGTAAAGAAGCAACATTGTTGTTGTTGCGTCATTTGTCTGATTTACATCACAAAGTGTCCCTTTCGAAACTACAATATTGTCGACAAGAAGTGACCTATTTAGGTCATCTCTTATCGAAGGAGGGAAGGAAACTGACCCCAGAAAGAATACGGGCAATTGCTAAATTAAGTGTGCCAATGACACAGAGAAGTGTGCGCTTTCTTGGGTATCACGTCATATTGCAGACAATGGATACCGAATTTTTCCCTGCTGGACAAACCTTTAGTGGCATTGACCTGTAAAGATACGCCTAACCCCCTTCCATGGTCTGTGGATTGTCAGAAAAGTTTGACCAAATTGCGTGATGCATTGTGTTCGGCTCCTGTGTTGGGTACCCCCGACTACAGTAAGCCTTTTACACTGTATGTCCATGAGAAAGAAGGTTGTGCATTGTCAGTGTTGACACAGTCTTTTGGGGACAAGCAACGTCCATGCGCGTATTTTTCGTCGACTTTGGATCCGGTAGCTAGAGCGTTGCCTAGCTGCTTGAGAGCCACAGCGGCAGCAGCAGTTTCTATTCGGCAGTCTGCTGGTTTAGTGATGAATAATATGTTGATTGTAATGGTTCCATATGCAGTGGACACTTTGTTAAACAGGACCAAGACACAGCACTTAACTAGTGCTAGATTGTCAGGTTACGAGTTGACACTTTTAGCGAGTCATGTGCACATAAAAAGATGCAACACGTTGAATCCAGCTACGTTGTTGCCGATTGTAGCAGAAACAGATGTTTCTGAACAGCATGATTGTTTTCTTAAGACAGAGGAAGAAACGAAAGGGAGAGTAGATCTCAGAGACTCTCCTCTTGTGGAGTGTGATGGTACCTTATGGGTGGATGGTTCATGCTTTAAGATTCCGAATGGTGATACGACTGCGGCATATGCTGTTACGACTTTGCATACGATTGTTGAAGCTGCACGCATCCCACATAATTCAGCTCAAGCAGCAGAGTTGATTGCACTTACAAGAGCGTGTGTGTTATCAAAAGGAATGAAAGTGACCATATGTACTGACATCCAGTATGCATTTGGTGTGGCTCATAGTTTTGGACGATTGTGGAAAGAACGTGGGTTTTTGACTTCGCATGGAGCCAAGATACAGCATGGTCAGTTGGTGAATGAGCTTCTTGAGTCACTTACCTTGCCGTTGCAAGTTGCGATTGTGAAATGCAATGCACATAAGAAGGTTACTGATGATGTTGGTCGTGGCAATGCATTTGCTGATGAAATCGCGAAAGAAACAGCAAGAGATGTGATGAGTCAAATGTATTATGCAGGCCCTGCAAGATGGGTTGGTGACATTGGAATCTTGGAAGATACGATAGAGAGTGTGAAGTCTATTTAAGCTGAAGCTACAGAGAAAGAGTTGAGTGTGTGGAGAGAGAGTACGGGTAAATTGGATGCAAATGGTTGTTGGGTTGAATTGTCAGAACATCAGCGATGGTTGTTACCCGATGCATATGTGCTTGCAGTAGTTACAATGGCCCATGGAACGGCTCACATCAGTGTGAAAGGGATTTGTAAGTTGTTGGCTCCAGTATGGCAAAATGCTAGAATTCCTAAGTGTGCAGAGAATGTGGTCAAGAATTGCATGGTGTGCTTGAAATGCAATCCTGGTAGGGGAACCCCAACTCCAGCTGGTCATTTTGCGCCTCCAACGTATCCGTTCGAGGTTTTGCAGCTAGATTTCATCCACATGGAGAGGTGCAACAACTTAATATACGTACTCGTTGTTGTTTGTGCCTTTTCGAGATGGGTAGAAGCATATCCCCTGGGAGACAACACTCCACAGCCAAAGCCCTTGTCAAAGAATTCTTCCCCAGAGTTGGGTTCCCGAGAATGGTCTGGAGTGATAATGGGAGCGAATTTGTGGGTCGAGTGATGAAGAAAGTATGTGAAGGGCTAGGAATCCAGCAGAAATTTCACGCTGCAAATTACCCCCAATCAGCTGGACTAGTAGAGTGCTACAATGGCACCCTAAAACTTAAACTGGCCAAGATACAAGCAAGCTCTGGCATTAAATGGCCTGATGCGTTGCCATTAGCACTTCTATCGAGTGGGACTTAGTCCTTATGAAATCGTGTTCGGCCGCCCGGCCAACATATGGGGAGTGCCTAGGCCGACAAAATTCAGTGAAATTGAACACCCTGTATTGCTTGATTATTTGTATGATTTGACGGCTAAATTGCGTGTTTTACACCAACAGGTTCACGATACTCTGCCTCAGGTCTCTGAAGCTCCAGGACACACTATCGATCCTGGTTCATGGGTCTTGGTTAAAAAATTTCCAGCGGACAAAGAATGATCAGCCCCGTTGGACCGGCCCCCACCTAGTCCTTTTGTCAACGAGATCAGCCATGCGAGTGGAAGGGAAGAAGAACTGGATCCACAGCGTATACTGTAAGAGGGTCCCTTTGCCTCTGCCGTACAACCTGTGGGTCCAGGAGGGTATTGCTGACTCTGAGACTGAGACTGTGCCTCGTTTTCTGCCTTTCAGCGATGCACGTGTAAAAGGAACACATTCTGAACGTGAAAGTGACAATCTTTTGCAAGAAGCCGTGCCACCGTTAATTCGATTGGACACTACCGAGCCTGAACTGTTGTTCCAAGACCAGACATTATCTGGAAAAAATCGTTATAATCTGAGGCCGAGAACTATGGACAAATACATTTCTCTTTACTATTTTTTTGAAAAGTGCAGCTCTCTCATCTGAGAAACTTTTTTATTTTTGTTTTTCGAACTACCATCCGGGTTCAGCTGTAGGGTCGCGGCGACAAGTCTTTGGAGTGCAAGCCGAAGACACAAGGTCGACGGTTCTGGTCGGTCCTTGGGCGTTTCCCTTGGACTGACAGGCGCATTCCTTAGCACGGAACACCCTACCTCCGCGAGCAGCAAGGTTAGAGGATGGAGTTTTTCGAGATGGAGAGACCTGCCAAAGAGATGAACTTTAAAACCAAAATGTGTATAATGATGACCAGAAAAAGCTTTTTGATATTTTGCATTTTTATGTTGCTTAGTGTAATGATGTTTTTAATAGGATATGTTTTTTTTTTATTTTCGAGTGACATTTGCACCCACTATACAGCCCATGCCTCCTTCTACTGTTTCCTCACATTCTTTTCACCCTTTACCTGAACATGAGTCTGTTAGGAGATTAGAGTTTATCAATAACTCCTTCGTTCAGCTTTTGCACCAACACCAATTAGTAGTGAACACGACTAACTGTTGGGTGTGTGGTCTTATGCCTCATACTACTGATAAAGGTATCCCTTACCTGGTCCTGCCTTTCAGCCATAATGGTTCCGTGTGGGCATACAGAACGATGTTCATTTATGCACATGAAGTCCACCCCCTACGTTCTGTAAAAGATAATCCAAAGAATAGTGCTCTAGTTAAGGGTATGGTAGATATGATTAGAGAAGCTACTTCCTATGAGACTATCCCGAGAGATGAGACACTAGCCTACATTGGATGGAACGTGACCGGATATGGAGTTACTCTGAGTAAAAACCAGCGAGCGAAGAGATCCTCCCCGATTTGGATTGTACCCCATCAGGGTCACCTATGTCTGCAAGGTAATGGCAAGAATCCCAGAGCTCAGTTAGGAAAGAGTATCTGCACGGAGACATACATCTTTGCGTCTCAGACTTCCCCTTCGTTCCTAGCAGCTAAGGGTACCTATTTCATCTGTCATGATAGAGCCTACACATGGTTGCCCCTTGACTTCTCGGGCACATGTTTTGTTTCGTTCCTGTTGCCACCCACCTACACAGCTGCGGCAGATTACCACAAGACAAGGATAGTTAAAGGTGTCTTCAGTAAAGAGGACACTGCAGGACAAGAATTGGGAGACTTCCTGAAGGGTTTTCTGCCATTTTGGGGACCCATGGTTAACAGCAGGAACATAAGGCAATTAACGAGGGTGGTTGAATCCACCGTAGTTGAAACTGCCGGTGCCCTTAGTAACTTGACTGCTGAGCTCCAGTCGGACCGTCTTATGACTCTTCAGAACAGAGGTGCGCTAGATGTCATAATTGCAGACCGAGGTGGGGTATGTAAAGTGATCCAATCAAGTTGCTGTGTTTTCATTCCTGATAATGCTCCAACAGTATACCAGGCCATTTCCAGACTACATAAGATCTCTGAATCTATTCATGTGGATAACGGAGATTGGTCGTTGATGGGGTGGTTCTGGGAACTGTTATCCGCCTGGGGATGGAAGATTCTGATGGTCATTGGGATGACCTTAGCCATTCTTTTCCTGTTTTGTCTGTGCGTACAGTGTGCTCCTGCAATATGTGGCCTCTGTGCTACATCATGTATAAGGAAACCTGTATCGAGGGACGAACTAAGTAATAGGATGATGCTACAGCAACATCTCAATGATTTTATGAATATAGACCTGGACTCAGATTAGCGTGAGTGTAGGTTGATTGCCTATGTAAGGGCAAAAGGAGGGTCTGTAGTACTGAAAATTCTGGACCCGTGTCATAAACATCGTCGTATCATGACGATTTTGGTATCAGCGGACCGAGAATGACGAGTACACTATATACGAGCATTTTCGGCGTATTCGAGTGGCGAGATCACCCTGAAATCAGGGATTCCGTCCTGAACCCTGGGGCTCCATTTTGTACATGGCAGCCATTTTAGTGGTTGCCCTCACATAGGCCGATGACTAAGGCCAAAGCGAGTCTTAAGAACACTTACACCTTTGCTGACTTTTGTGTGACCTGGGCAAGCTGACTCCACTGCCCGAAGCGAAACCTGTTCAGTCAGTTCCTTTCCCAGTGGCCGATCGAGATTAGTATCAAGGCACAGCATACCATAAACCCTTCATCACATCCAAACCAAGCCTAATCTTACACACACCTGTCTCTGTTTCCTTCTTTATGACCTGCTTTACGAGGAGGAGGTGCCCGAGTTTATTAGGGGTCCGTCCGATATCTGATGAAAATGTTGGGCCTTGCCGGGAAATTGATTATGGGCTGGACAAACTGAAAACGGGCTTGTCATCATGAATCTGCTTTTTCTTTGTCATCAAAATATGTGAATGGTCAACTGTAAAATAAGGAATATTTGCCTAAAGCATAATATTTTGTATAAAAAGGGATGGCTGTCTTTGTAAGGTTGAGCAGTCTCCTGAGAATATACACCGTGTTGTATTTCTAGGATAACTATTACTGGCTGCAGCCAATAAATTCGATCTTTGACTTCACCAAGAAGACTCTGTGTTTCTGTAGTCTGGGACAGGAAGGACTCGAAGTCTTAGGGTGTGTTCCCTGGCACCACTGGGTTCATAAAAACCCAGTACTTCAATGTAAAACCCCTCCCCAAGCTATAATCTTTCTCATCTCGTCTGATTTTATTCAATTGTCCTCCCATTCTATAAGGTGATCATCGACTAGATCATCAAATGTGGAAAAAATCAAGATCCTTAATCCGCTCAGAATTCGTTTAGTATTCAAATAGTTCATTGTGGTTATTACATCCCACCATTTCGATAGTTCAGTTTTTTTTAATTTCTTTAATTTTAGAAATTTGTTTCTTATACTGTTGTTAGGGGGACTTTTAATCCCTTCTGACGGCCTGGTTTTACTCTGTTGGAATAGATCTGCTGCTAATTCCTCTATCTTCCTCCATATTGTAAAATGTGTATTTGTTCATCAACAATTTATATCACCGCACACCATGCTGTACCTGCCCATTTTTCATAAAACAAGAAAAAGCACACTGGTAGTGTGGGCTAGAAAAGGTGTACCTGTGTGTTATTAGTTACAATTATTGCTAATTCCAACTCTCTACTTTTTGTGACCCCACTGCCCTGAAGCCATCAAAACCAAGGTACCGACAAAAGCAAAAAAAGGAAATGGAGCCTTAAATTCAATCAATGATTGTCTTTTCAATAATCCCAAAGATTATATTCTTCTCCAACACTTCATCAAATAGTCATGATCCAGGTCAAAGTACCACACTTCACCAATAGTCATGATCCAGTTCAAAGAAGAAATTAAGGAGTCTTTTATATATCTTTGCATCCAATTTTATTCAAATAATTCAGTCTGATAGACGTAATCCATACGGCCCAGACAACGCATTACGTCCCTAATGGGACTTCATCAGGGTTACAAATTTAAAGCAAACATGTCACACATTTGATACTATATAAAAAATATACAAATCTGCACCTAAACCTGATATTTACATTTCACAATAGTTGTTGTCTAATACTGCATGTCCATTGCATCCAGCATTCTCCTGGTAGTCACCTCTCCATTTCCTGAACTATTTAGAGTAACTTCATCACTACCTTCTCCCTGGCGATTACGCACCAGCACTCAGTCAACATACTAATGCTCAACTCTTCCAAACAATAATCCTGGCTGGCTCCATGCTTGTTGTATGTTCTCCTCTGGTAGCTGACTAAAAGATTAATCAGCAGTGGCTGCCATGCCTGGGCATAATGGATCACAATCAACACAGCCAGTCCGAACAGGACTTCAGCTGGGGCTCAAAGGGTGGTACTATGTGGTCTTCCAAGATGATTCTGATGGCCTTATTAATAGTCTGCATCAGTCTCTCTACCTTTCCAGTAGCCTGAGGTCATCAAGGTGTAATCTTCTGATGAGGGGGATTCCGTACAGTCTCTAAAGTAGTAAGGAGAACCACTGTCTGTCTTTATCATCTTGCAAATTCCAAACATTGCAAAGGTTTTAGCCAATTTGGTTGTAGTCTGTTCGTAGTTGGTGGAATTTACTATTTCAACTCCAACAACTTTTGAAAATTGCATCTAACACCACAAGCATATATTACCCATCTGGAAAGGCCCCAATATCAATACTGAGGTCTTGCTTGCCACAGCCTCGCATGAAGATGGGGCAAGCCTGTCATGCAGGCTGGTGACTTAATACCATGAAAAAGTGGGCACCATGTCATTTACAAATGCATTCATCTCAGGGAACCACACCTTGCATTGGAGCTTTGCTTTAGTTTTGTTTGCTCCCTAGTATCCCTTGTGGGCAAAATGTAGTGTCTGTTATGGAACAGTAGGGGCATGGTGATTCTGTGCTCTCAGAGGAGTATACCATCTTCTGTGATGCTGAGTTAATCATGTATTCTACAGCAGGCTGTGAGCTCTCTATGGCCAGCTTTGTCATACTTGGCCACAGCCAGCATAAAGTCTTTCCATCTATACAATCTGATTGCTTCTGCAATTTTTTGCAGGCTTATAATTTGAGAGAAGTTTAGCAATGCGATTTATGCTAAGTCATCCGCACTGCCGTTGGGGCCTTCTCCTCCATTCTGTTTTTGGTGGTGACGGGATTGATTCACCTCAGCTTGCACCCCAGCAAGATTTGATATTTATACAGTTGGAGGACCCACTTCTTGATGCTCGGCAGTAGATGAAACACAGGTCCAGAGAATAGCAGGATCAGGGGTCTGAGATCCGTGATTAATATGTGTGGCCGAATAGATGCAACTGAAAATGTGTAGATCCTCATTCAATTGCCAATGCTTCCTTCTTGATGTGAGCATAACACTTTTTGTGTTGGTAAGAAATGTACTGGCAAACACAATGAGTTTCCAGCCCTGAAGTCCTGTGTGTTGCATCAGGATGGCTCAAAATCCAATGGGGCTGACATCCCTCATTACTTCAGAATCCTTGGCCGGGTCAAAGTATGCCATTGTCTAATCTTGTACATTTTTTATATTCTGTATCACTTTCTCTTAAGTTCCATCCCATATCTATGCACATGAATATTTGTTGAGCTCATGCAGTGGGTGTGCTAGGGTGGCGAGGCTGAGGTGCTTGGAAAAAATACTGAGTTAAGTATATTGGAAGACAGAAATATTGGAAAATAATTATTGTGACACAAATATTATTGACAAGGATATCGTTTATAGAGGTAAATAATACTGATGGTTTTAATATTGGTTACAGTCATATAGTGGTGGAAAAAATTTGGTATTTTATTGTGTTTTAGTTGATGTATTAATTTTATGTTACTATTGTTTATATAAATGTTATGATTGTATTAAAAATATAGCATGTCATTTTAAATGATTTATAATTTTTTATTTATACTAATTTCTAGTGTTGTAGTGGTAGTTGGGTTTATAGGTAATAGGGTTGGAATCTAATTGGGAAATACATAATTATGAATTATTTAATACATTTTATTTAATTATATGAATGAAATTGATTATGTAAATTATGTATCGGGCTTCCGGTTTTCCGTTTTTATGGATTTTTACAGATAACTACAGACAGAAAAGAATGTGTTTTCTGTCTGCGTTTAATTTTAAAAGTGGATAAATACAGAAAATTGGGCTTATTTTAAGAGACTCTGTGCTGTCTTTCATGAATTATAGGACAACAGCTGAGCAGATGGACAGCAAGGGAAATTAAAAAAACTGAATGCAATTTCATTAAATAATACATTTGTGGTATAATGCTAATGTTTACCAGTGGATGGTTTGTAATATAATATTTTGCAGCTGAAATAGCGAACATTGACAGATAGCAAAGCATGAGTGCGCGTCAGTCAGTTAAATAAATATGGAAATGTACAGTTCCACAACTTGATTTATCCGCAAAACACAAAATAAATATGGATAAATACAGATAAAGTGGGCAAAAAGTAAATATGGATAAATACAGATGGAAATGCGGAAAAAATAAATACCATAAAACCAGGAGCCCTAATTATGTATCACTGATTTATTTTTATTATATTTGTGCGCTGTTAGGTGTGTTGGGGTACCGGGTGAGAAGTTAATTGAGTAATTATTCATTATAAATTGTTAACTATTTATTTACTTGAATTTTACTATGTAATTTATGGAATACTTATTTATTGTACTTACATTTTATTTTTGGTTTGCTAGGTTTGTAGGAGTCTAGGGTGGAAAGTTAATTAAGTAATAATTAACAATGTTTTCATTGTTTATTGATTATTTAATTGATTTATAAGTATGTAAAATATGGAATTCTAATTTATTTTACTTATATTTTAGTTGTGGAATGCTAGGTTTGTAGGGAACTAATTAGGTGATAATTAATTAGTTATTCATTATTATTTGTAAATTCATTATTTAATTGAATTTTTAAATATATAAATTATGGAATACTTATTGATTGTAATAATATATTAGTTGTGAACTGCTAGGTTTGTCCCGGTCTAGGGTGGGAATTTAATTAAGTTATTATTAATTAGCAGTCAATTATTAATTGCTAATTGTTTGATTGGTTTTAAATATATAAATTATGGAATACTTGTGATTTTAGTTTTATTTTAGGTGTGGGCTGCTAGGTTTGTAGGGGTAGAGTGTGAAGTGCATTAATTAATAATTGAATGCCACTTATTTATTAATTGCTAATCATTTTATTGAACAGTAATTATTTCAATTGAATAATTGTTTTTCGTTTTCTAATATGTATATATAGATATTCCATGTAAATTAATACTTTTTATATTAAGAATGTAATATTTTTTCTACATTCATGAGGTTACTCATATTTAATGTGTTTGAAGTGAAGTGCTATCCCTACTCTTGCATAGACTACATTAAGAATAGTAAAATTAACCTCTTCGCAGTTCAACACTTTCTCTGCTGTTGCTTAACTTAGAATGGAATAGTAAATTTCACCCCTCCAAAATTCAGCGCTTTCCTTAATGCTCCACAGACTAGAGTGAGACTATAACATTTTACTCCTCTAAATCCAAAACTGTCCCTACAGTTGCCCTGTTTGGAGTGGAAATAGTACATTTTACCCCTCCAAAATACAATGCTTTCCTTACTTCTGTCCTGTTTGGAGTGAGAATAGTCAATTACACTTCTCTGAAGGCCAGTAAGTTCCCCACCATTGTGTCGTTTGGAGTGGGAATAGTAAATGTAACCCCCTGAAGTCTAACACTTTCTATACTGTTACACATATTGGAGTGTGAAAAGTAAATTTTACCCCTCTGAAGGCCAAAACTTTCCCTACGGCTGCGCTGTTTTAAGTGGGAATAATATACCTAACCCAGCCAAAGTTCAACGTTTTCGGTACCATTGAAGATACTGGAGTGGGAATAGTAAATGTTACCCCTCAAAAGACCAGCACTTTACATACAGTTGTGCTGTCTGGAATGGGAATAGTAAATTTCAACCCATCCAAAGTCCAACGCTTTTCCTACAGTTGCACCAACTGGAGTGGGATTAGTACATTTTACCCCTCCAAAGTTCTATACTTGCCCTACTGTTGTGCTGTTTGGAGTGGAAATGGTACCTTTTGCCCCTCTGAAGTCTATACATGTTCCTACTGTTGTGCTGTTTGGAGTGGGAATAAATGAGAGGAGTTGGCCTAACGGCTAGGGCACTCGACCTCGTACATAGGGATCTAGGTTCGAGTCTCGGTAACGACGCCAAAACCTCCATTCTGGGCAAATCCCAGGGGTGCCTAAAATGAATGTATGTCCTCATGTAACTTAACTGGTGCTATGTAAGCGCTCTGATACCTGATTCGGTTTGGGTCTAGTTTGCGCTATATAAAACTCTGCAAAAAAAAAAAATTTTACCCCTTCGATATTCAACACTTTCCCACCTGTTGCTTAGACTACAGTGGGAATAGTAAATGTAACAAATAACACTAAACCAATGATTTGAGGGTCTAAGGGAGAAATTTAAAGACCGGCGCAGATATATTCCCCAGAACCAGTATTATAACAAACAAGACATCCGCGGGTCTAACAAGCTTAAAGGCGCTCTAGGGCATAAATAGTACAAACGTTAGTTTACTACTAAGACTTGGGGAGAGTCCTTTAAAGAGGACAGAATCCCATCACCCGCTGAGGTGGCATGCTTCATCATCTGGGATCTCCTCTTGGTTGCAGTTCCTAGTGCAACCAAGGGCTACAACCCCCTCACTGTGAGAGAGGAGCTCAGGGATGTTTTAATAGACAATCTATTGGATCTACTAAAATCTGTGTGCGAAGCCGGGGAATACTTTGGGCGATGGTTGCAGAGCAGAAAGTGGTGTGAAAAGTGTTCTAAATACTAGCCCCGAGAAATTCAACGCCTTCCCTACTTGTGTGCTGTTTGGAATGGGAATAGTAATATTTCCACTCAGAAGACCAAAAACGTTCTACTTTTGTGCTGTTTGAGTGAGAATAGCACATTTTACTCCTTCGAAGTCCATAAAATTCCCTACTATTGTCCTGTTTGGAATAGGAACATTAAATCTTACCCCCCGAAATCCAATGCTTTCCCTACTTTTGCGCTGTTTGGAATGGGAATAGTAAATGTAACCCCTCCAAAGTCCAACACTTTCCCTACTGTTGCACTGACTGGAGAGGGAATAGTAAATCTTACTCCTTCGAAGGCCAACACTTTCCATGTTGTATTGTTAGGAGTTAGAATAGTAAATTAAACAGCTCTAAAGTCCTATGCTTTCCCTGCTGTTGCACAGATTAAAGTGTCTTTCAGCATAGGAATAGCACAGTGCCAAAAACCCCAAGCTGTAAATGACAAAAGCCTTTTACCACTCCAGGCACAGTATTACAGTTTTGGATTGGTAGAACACCATCCACGCCAACCTGGAATTGCGGGTGGGTGAAACAATTTGCTCTGCCGGTGGAGTTTGCAGAGATTTGCCAATTCCACGTCCAATGTTGAGTTCCAGCAAAACTCCACCAGCTGCCATGTGGCAGAGTTTTTTTCTCATACTACGTTCGCGCTCATTAAGTTGGAGAGCGCAAGTGAGAATCTGTGTCCCCTAGCTTGTTTTTCAGGTGCAAGAATGACTACCGGTGTGCAGTCACGGCAGATCATGACTGTTCGTATTGAGAAACCTGCTGCTTTGATTATTTGAATAGTAACGCTTCATTGATCTGATACTGTTATAGTATTTGTTCTACGTTGATATGAGCATTTGTATTTATTTCAGATGGTGTTGGCCTTGTCACCTTGATAGAGGCGTTTTAGCCAAGATGCATTTGGAACTGACATTCCTTTGCTCAATAAAAGAATTGGTATTTTACACCACCTTGGAGAGCCTGCTTCTTTGGTCTTCCTGTCTAAAGCTTGTCAAGGATTTAATCGGCAGGGAATCACGCCCACTACATAGCACCTTTGAGGTGTCCCTGCTTTCTTAATATGAACTGCCTTAACAGGGTCAACCCGAACTCCTTCTCCTGAGAATATGCAGTCATAGGCTGGACCGCCCTGTTAAGACCGGCGGCGCGGTCGCCATTATTTACAAGGACACTCTCACTGTTACCATTCTTGATCAATGCTGTACTAGTGACATTGAAATTTTGGTTTTTAAAATTGGTTCCAAGCTACAATCCTGCTGGAAGGGAGCACTGGTGTATCGGCCCCCGGGCCCTTGTGCCGATGCTTCGACTCTCCTTTTGGAGACACTAGCCCCACACATCAGTATAGGGACTCATTTTATACTCCTTGGAGATTTCAATGTCCACAGTGAACTGTCTGACAATGTAGAAGCTCATAACCTGCTGGCTGATTTATCTGCTCTGGGCTTCAAACAGTGCAACCAGGGCCCGACCCATCGTGCCGGTCACACCCTCGACATAATCCTGTCTAACTCTCACTCCCTGACCTGTTATCCTCCAATACAGGTGGAGTGGACCGACCATTTTGTAATCAATTTTTCCCTCCCTACTCTCATTGAGGAACACCCCCAGCCTGCTCCTCTCCCATTATGGCGCAGGCAGTGGCACAAGGTGTCCGCAGATACTTTAAAAACTGCTTTCATCCCTCCGGTTTTTCTCCCCTCCGACTCCCCGGACTTGGCCCTGTCCAAATATAATGGTGCTTTGAACACTGCGGTCAACCTCATTGCCCCTTTAAGACTCTGCAACCAGCGGTCTAACCGCAGGCAGGAACCATGGTACTCTGACTTACTGCGTGCGGAAAAAAAGGCATGCAGGAAGTTGGAGAAGTCCTGGAGAAGCTCACACAGTGCTGCCGATAAAGACCGCTACCACTCGGCCCTGAGACTCTATCATAGGAATATTAGAGCTGCTCGTAAAACCCACATTGTCTCCCAACTCTCTGAGGCAGGTAATGACTCCAAATTACTGTACCAGGTTCTCTGTACATTCACTAAGCCCGTCGCTTGCGACAGCCCAGAGACACTGTCCCAAAAACTGTGTGAGGATACTGCTGGATTTTTTGCCAATAAGATCGATGCAATTTATCGAAATATTGCCCAATCAATCTCTCTCGTTGATATTAAAGACCCCTCTCCCAGCCTTCTTCCCGGAACAGTCGGACCTGGCCCCTCTGCGCTGTCCTCTATCCCTGAGATCAGTCTGGATCAAGTCAACTCTCTGATTGGGACTATTAAATCAGGCAGCCCAGTGGACCCTGTACCTGCCCGTGTCATGCACCTTATTGGGAGTGTTCTCAGTCCCACCATTCAGACGGTGATCAATCGCTCCCTTTCCGAGCGATCGGTCCCTCTGGAGTGGAAAAAGGCCATGGTCAAGCCCATCAGAAAAAACACCTCCATCCCCTGGTCGGACATGACCAACTTGAGGCCAATCTCCCTTTTGCCGTTTGTCGGCAAATTGATGGAGAAACATGTTAACCATCACCTTTCAAGCTTCATTGAGCAGACCGGCTGTTTGGACCATTCTCAGTCGGGGTTCAGGCCTAGGTATAGTACCGAGACGGCCCTTCTCTCCGTCACGGATGCTATACGCATGTCCCTGGACAGGGGTTTGTCTGTGGTGTTGGTGCTGCTGGACTTGTCCGCAGCATTCGACACCATATCCCATGCCATCCTCCTAACCAGACTAAAGGAGATTGGCATTGACAAATCTGCCCTGGCGTGGTTCACCAGCCTTCTTGCAGAGCGCACCCAGAAGGTAAATATGGGTTCCTTCAGTTCCACCTCCACCAGCATCACCAGAGGAGTTCCGCAGGGCTCCTGTCTCAGCCCTACGTTGTTTAATGTATATGTCTCCTCCCTGGCCGACATCATGAGGTCTTTCGGGTTTATGCCCATCTCTTACGCTGACGACACGCAGCTGCTGTTCACTTTTAAAACCTTTACCCCGGAGATAAGACAAGCTTTCTCTGACGGCATGACTGCGATCGCCAACTGGATGGCCAGAAACTTTCTCCAGTGTAATGTGGGAAAGTCGGAGGTCATGCTATTTGGAGAGGCAAAAATCCTGTGGACCCCTGACTGGTGGCCCACAAGTCTGGGTCAGGCCCCTTCCCCTAAAAAGGTGGTGAAAAACCTAGGGGTCCGTCTGGACCACGATCTCACTCCTGCTCACCATGCCAGCACCACGGCGGGATCCTGCTTTCACGTTATTAGCCTCCTTCGGAAAGTGTTTCCTCTTCTCCCTGACAGTACAAGAAAGACCTTGGTCCAGGCCCTCGTACTGAGTCGCCTGGACTATTGCAATGGCCTATTTCTAGCAGCCAATGAAGGAGTGCTCAACAAACTTCAGGTTGCCCCCCCCCCAGAACGCCATCCTTGCCCCTTCTCAAAGCGCTCCACTGGCTTCCCATCCGGAAACGGGTGGAATTCAAGATCTGCTGTGTGGTGCACAAGAGTCTCCACAACCTAGGGCCGCACTATCTGGCCGAAAAATGTGTCTACCATCGCCCTTCCCGTAATTTGAGGTCCAGCAATCAGCTGTTATTACAGAATCCCAGACACAATAAGACCAGACAGGGAGGTCGTGCCCTCTCTATCATGGGCCCTCGTCTGTGGAACAATCTTCCCCTTTCCCTTAGAGAGTGCTCGAGCCACCTAGCCTTCAGGAAACGCCTAAAGACAACTCTGTTCTAGGATGAGCGCTTGTCCCGTCCTGTTCACTACACAGCATCGCGCGGAGATACACCTTCGGGTGTGAGGCCGGCGCGATACAAACCCATAAATAAATAAATAAATAAATATTCTCATTGCAGCAAGAACTGACACTTGGACTTGTTAAGAGCCAGACCCATGCCTGCTATCAGCTGGGGTGTGGCCGTCAACCATTGGTGATGTTTGTCCATGGATGTTGCCTGGATGAGCATGTCATTACTGACATTTAGAATGCCATTGGATGGCATTTTGAAAAACGTCAGCAATGGATGAGACTGTGAAATTGAGGCAGTGGTACTGAAGTCGGCCCACGTGGGTCGAGAGGGTGGTTATATAGTGGCACTCTTCACTAAACTCTAGCTGGTGATGTTCCAGATCTAGTTTTGAAGACCAGCAAGCACCGTTGATGTCACTGATTAAGTTGTCGATGGTGGGTGTGTTGTGCTGCTCCCTTATTTTAGCCCACTTGAGCAGCCTCATGTCAATGCAGATGCAATTGCACCCAGGCTGCTTTGACTTGCTGGCCACCACTATTGGAGATATGCATGGTGTGGGTCCTGTGTCCCTCTTGATGGCCCCCAGGTATTCAAGTTTCTGTAGTTCAGCCTCTATCATTAGCCAGACATGGAATGATATCTGTAGTATTCTAGGGTGACTGGGAGATAGTCCATGTGCAGTGACACAAGTGGTGCATGCAGCTTTCCTAGCCCTTGGTATATGTGGTGGAATTTTGCCAGTACGCTTTCCCAGGTTCTTTTTTAAAAAGCTGCTACAAACTGAACAAGCTTAAGCTCTTCCGCTGAGGAACAACTGAACTGAGTCGTGTCTCTATCCGGCTTTTTGAAGACAAAGAATGGTGTAGCACCAGTAACATTATCATAGGAAAATGAGCGCTCAAAATCTCTATCCAGGGGAATTAATGCGCCGCTCTCATAACTAGATACATTTGACTTAGTGGAATGCAGCAGTGGTCATGGCTTTAAAGTTTTGAATTGTCTCTTGCTCATCATGTTGATCGATGGGCCTGTGTCGATCAGAGAGGTCACCAGTGTATATCCACATGGAAGTGACATGGTAGTCTCAGCATTTCATGTAGTTCATGGCTTCCGATCATGCATGAGATGAGGAAGATGTCCTCTTCCTTGTTTTCGGCAGGAATGTCATATGCATCTGGGCTTCTGGGCTGTTCCAGTTTGGTGATATGAGGTCTGGTGTTGATGATAAAACTTGTACTCCTTGGTGGCGGGTCATGCCTCTGGTGCATTACGGTGGGGCATGACGACCACTCCTGCTGACTTGTGCAAAGCGGTTGAGGGGCTGGCAGTTGGAGCACAATATGCCTCTTGCAGCACAGGCTTGGAGAATGTGTATGGCATAGCCACAGTACCTGCATGCTTTTTTCACAGATGTGTCTGCTGCTGAAGGCTTGGGTGGTGCACTGGTCATCTGGTCATGCAACACTGAGGCCACAGTTTCAGATTTGATAATCTCGGATCGCACAGTTCTTTCCTAACTGCTAGTCTGGTAAAGGCCATCTCAATCTGCTCTGTGCGGTCGCCCGAGAGTTCATGTGAGGATGTCTTCGAGTTTTATGCCAGGCTGTCTAAGGATATGTTGCTTGAGGACACTTGACCTGCAAACCTGGATGAGCTGTTCGTACCTCCTTTTTGAGGGTCAGAGCATGTGATTGCTGTTTCACAGAGCTTGGCATAGTCCATGTCAATGAATTCACCCTCTCGTTGGCAAGTTTGGCCAAGTTCAAATGTTTCAAAATTGGGATTCATTGAGAATCAAAAAGTAGATGTCTTCTGATAGTCAATGTCATAGCCAGTATCTAGTAAAGCGCAAAGCAATTCCGATTCCGTCCCATGTTTGTCAGTCCAGCAGTGCTGGGGCTCTGGGTTTGAGTCATCTAGTGCTGATGCAGTGTTTCTGGCTTGTTGTCCACTTGACTGTCCTCACCGGACATGTTCTTGGAGGAGGACAACCTGTACCGTTCTGTACTTGGTGCAGTCAGTCGTGGCTGGCATGACTCTTGAGGTGCGAGGTGGGTAGGGGGGTCATGCAGGAAGGGGAGTTCGCGTGGGGGTTTAATTTAATAATAATAAAAAAAGAAACTTACCTTCCCACCGGCCGGGTCCTGCATTGTCTCTGCTCTTCTCATGCTCTCCTGCCTCTGCCAGGAACAAAAGCAGGCAGGCAGGCTCCCAGTCTCACCCCTAAGCCAAACATAACACTGTAAGTAGTGTTGTGATTGGTCGGGACACCGCCCAGCCAGGGGCTAATGGCCCAGCCATGTTCTCCATTGCAGCCTGCCTGGAGTGGGGACACACCTCTTCCCCTGCCCAACCCTGCTCACACAGCAGAGCCCCGCCCACCCACCCGCCAGCCCGCAACCAAACATTTATGCTTTCTCGCAGTGCAAGAAGCAGAAACATAAATTGGTAGTTACTACTATTTCATGTCTCTGCTTCTCGCACTGCGAGAAAGCAGTGGGGCGACGCTCCTCCGCCCTAGTGGAGGAGCCCCCCCCTGGGTGTAGTTTGTCAGAAAATTGTTCCACAATCATTTCCCAATGTGGAGGCTGCATGGGTACATGTGAGGCCAGTAATAATTAGACCTGACACAGGACTGAACGCCGGAGCAATGCCGAGGGCTGTCTATGTACTTCCATACCGGATCTTTATTAAACCCTTAACACCCCACCAGGTGTCATGATGACGTTATGATGCTTGCGTCATACAAATACTCGTGTCACATAACACATTCAATTAAGGTAATCCCTGGGGAGAGGATGTGACGTAACAACCAGCGCTGCCGACTTTGAAACTAAGCAACCGAGTCCCATTTCTTGGAATCAGCTGAACCTCCTTTGATTCCAGGCAAATCACTTAATCTCCCCATGCCTACAAAAAATTAACATGTCCTTGTGTACTGTTGTTATCTGGTGGTCATGTAAAGGGCTCCAATCCTTCAGGTTGAGTTTCTGCTGTATAAAACTGCAAAAGAAAAATCCCCCAGCATGAAAAAGAAGGGGTTTTGAATCTGCATTGGTTGTTCCCATCCCATTGAATGGTAGGGACTAGGGAGAACCATAAGTATTTGTAACATGTTCACCTCGGAATAGCAGGGTCTGTGCAGAAGGACAGTTTTTTTCCTGTCACCTATCCGACTTTGGAAAGCAAATTACTGAGAGGAATCCCCAGTTTTCCTGTTTCATATTCACGATGGGAGAGAAGCAGGGGGTTGGGCGATTTCAAGGCAGTACTAGGGTGCCACCAGCAGGGGGCTGTAGTATCCAGCTGGACACATTCGAGTGTCTCTGAGAGGGAGAAGGTTTTTGGTACAGTAAATGGGTGCACTGCCTGTTCATACGCATACAGTACAAAGTGGTACAGATTTTCAGGTGCTATTCGGCGAGTGGACAAACCTAAACCACTCATGTGAGTAAAGAACTACTACTAACAAGTAAGAGGTTTGCCGAAGCACTCTGGTAAGTAATTACGGTTGTACAATGACAATATAACAACACATTCAAGAACACCAAATTGACAGAAGTAACCAAAGTTCCACAAGATGAGTAAATCTTGGATTCTTTAATGAAGATTACAGCCAGCCGACACGTGTTTCATCGCCTTCGCGATTCCTCAGGGCTGAAATAAACAAATAAGTAGCATCTAGCATATTCTTTGAACAGTTAGATTTTTCATGCCAGACCATGCTGTCTGACCAAAGTAAATATACAGTAGATGCTGCCTCCAGCTGTGGATATACAGTGAATTGTTCAACTCATTTCACTAGTGCCACCACAACACATTCGTGTCGAATAGGGTGTCTATGATCGATATTATATATAGACGTGAGTATACGTGATAGTGATTGTGATGGGTTTATGTGAGTGGAACAGGTAACTCAATCAAAGTGCTCGGCGATCTCCCATGACACAATATTGACAAGACCCTGTAGCGCAGTGGAAGTGTCCTGACCGTGTGCGGCTCTTACATACTGCATGCCAAACTTGTGATATGGTGCAAACATGTGTCAAAGAGAAGGCATACCTAGATGGCCGTATCGACATCAGAAGGTCTGTAAAATTATAGAGAGGGAGGAAAAATCGGAAAATTCTCATCACTAACCGCACTAAAGTAACTTAGGGCAAGACGTCACCACAATGAGACTGTCTCTTAGAAAACTAATTCTGTCTGCTCACCGCTTAGCTGGTGATAATTCCGACCCAGCCGGGCCTTCCAGTATGGGCACTGAATCAAGTGCGTCCAACAGCGGCGGAAGTCTTTATGTCTGTGACACAGTAAGGGTAAATTGTGTCACTACGATCAGTATCAAAGAATATACATATGGAGAAACTAGGTGAGACTATGTCTGTGCGAAAATTATATATCAAAGGGCTAACCTGCTGGAGTCCTTTAATTAAAAAAGGAAGACATGCGATTGAATTCCCTAACTATTCTTCTTGCCGTGACACCCTTGTTGGTTTCAAATTCGGTTATTTGCAAAGATAGTCATGCATTACCAAAGGAAAGGTAACCCAATTTTACTTACAAATATTTATTTGTCAAACGAGTATAGAGTAGGCTCGGAAATCACTCGATATGTATAAACCAGAAATTCGGTCATGCCGTTATTAACATCAAATGCTGTTAAAAGAGAAAATTGCTCTCGTCAATAACTCGATATAGTCAGTTATGCATACGTGGGATTGCATATATGTAGCTATTGACTGATCTTACCGATTGCTTTTAGTAAAAACGGAAACCCAGTGCGGTTCCAATTAGTCTGTAAGTAAATGCTAAACAAAAAAAGAGGGGATAAAAGCTGGATTTAGACATTCGCTCGTATCTTGCGAAATAACAGTTATAAATTACACTCCTACGTTGGTTCCAATGTCCGTTCGGCATCTAGCTTACCCGTGTGCGGCTTCTTCTGACGTTACAGGCGAGTGCACCTCTTCCGAGCCCGGTTCCGTGTTAGCACACGTGACTGAATACAGGCCTGCGTATATGCGCGTCTCAACGTGAGGCGTTCCCTTCACTTGAGCGCATTCGGAAAGTAACTGTAGCGGCCATATTGGAGAGGATAATGTATCTAGTGTCTAATCCCTCACATTGTATATAAGTAACTATGCTGATCAGATGCACATTCACAATTTGATCAGTCTAAAGAGAAGAAATATTGCTGCAAAATATGATATATATCTTGCTCCATGCAATTGTTTAGATGTCGATATGCGAACACGAAAATACCATATAATTGTTTATGGAGCTCAAATATGCTATGTATATCAATATTCATAGGGAATTCCGGTTTGTTTTATGCCCCCGGGTGCAGTGTGACATTCAATTCTACTATTGCGTGCCATAATCCAGTGTGCACCGTGATTGAGAGGCATAACCTATATGAGTGGATGACCCATTCATACTGTGACTACCTATTATAATACAACAAGTACATCGTCAAAATCAATGTTTATATAATTCCTAAGTATACTTGTCTGTATGGGAGACATAAGCCAGCATTGGGAAAGATATTGTTATTACAAAGATTTCCACATAAACAGTTCTGCAGTCTTACTGATTTTTATACATAAAATGTCACGTTCTATTGTCTATGTTTAATCACCCAAAAAGTATTGCATTTCTTGGTCGTAATTCAATCCCAACTCTACAGATTTCAAACGCATAATCCAGGTCGCTTCAATGCGTCTTAGTCTTAATTCGCGATTACCACCTCTTAGTGCCAGAGGAACAGTTTCTATACCAAAAAATTGCACATTTTTACTTGTATGGCCTTGTTGGCAGGAGGCTACATGCAAGGCCACAGGGTATTTGGGGTCACAGTTTACAATTGCTCTTATATGTTCCATTATTCTTTCTTTCAATGTTCTAATTGTGCTCCCCACATATTGTTTACCACATTCACATTCAATAATATAAATGACAAATTTGGTTGTGCAGTTGATATTATTTTTGATTTTGTGACATGTGCCATCCGGGCCCATGAAGTTTGTTGTCCCGTGTTTGGCCCATTTACACATACTACAGAACCCGCATTTGTGGAAACCTAGACCACGTTGTGTCAACCAATCAACATTCCTCATATCACGGGGAACAGTGGGACTCAACTTATTCCGTAATGTGTTTCCTCTTCTGAAGGAAATCTGTGGTCGTTCTGTGATGCAGTTGGTCAGAGCTTTCTCGGATTTTAATATATGCCAGTGTTTGGTTAAACTTTTTCGTAGATCAGAATGGAGTGAATTGAAATCCGTCACCATTCTGATATGTTCTCTATCATCAGAATTTCGTTGTTGTCTAGTGATTAGAGTGTCTGTTCTCTTCACTTTCTTGATTCTTTGCTCAGCTTTTGAAATAGGATTTTTTGCATAGCCCCTGGTTTGAAATCTTTCTTTCATGTTGGTGATACATCTCCCGAATTCACCATCCTCACTACAGTTTCTTCTTGCCCTAATAAATTCACCAAATGGTATGGCGTTAATCTGGTGTAGGGGGTGAGAGCTAGAGGCATGCAGAATTGCATTGCATGCCGTTGACTTCCTGAACAGTCTACTGTGCAAGCAATTAGATGATCTCATCTGGGGCGATAAGGGCAGCCAGTATATCGACTCCATAATATTTTGGGGTCGATATATTGATGATTGCATCCTTATTTGGTCAGGCTCAGAGGAGCAACTACAGAGTTTCTTTCAATATTTAAACGACAACTTGTGGAAAATTAGCTTCACAATGAAGTGGAGCAAGACGAATATAGAATTCCTAGATATTGAGTTCTATATCTCATCTAATTGCTTGCACAGTAGACTGTTCAGGAAGTCAACGGCATGCAATGCAATTCTGCATGCCTCTAGCTCTCACCCCCTACACCAGATTAACGCCATACCATTTGGTGAATTTATTAGGGCAAGAAGAAACTGTAGTGAGGATGGTGAATTCGGGAGATGTATCACCAACATGAAAGAAAGATTTCAAACCAGGGGCTATGCAAAAAATCCTATTTCAAAAGCTGAGCAAAGAATCAAGAAAGTGAAGAGAACAGACACTCTAATCACTAGACAACAACGAAATTCTGATGATAGAGAACATATCAGAATGGTGACGGATTTCAATTCACTCCATTCTGATCTACGAAAAAGTTTAACCAAACACTGGCATATATTAAAATCCGAGAAAGCTCTGACCAACTGCATCACAGAACGACCACAGATTTCCTTCAGAAGAGGAAACACATTACGGAATAAGTTGAGTCCCACTGTTCCCCGTGATATGAGGAATGTTGATTGGTTGACACAACGTGGTCTAGGTTTCCACAAATGCGGGTTCTGTAGTATGTGTAAATGGGCCAAACACGGGACAACAAACTTCATGGGCCCGGATGGCACATGTCACAAAATCAAAAATAATATCAACTGCACAACCAAATTTGTCATTTATATTATTGAATGTGAATGTGGTAAACAATATGTGGGGAGCACAATTAGAACATTGAAAGAAAGAATGATGGAACATATAAGAGCAATTGTAAACTGTGACCCCAAATACCCTGTGGCCTTGCATGTAGCCTCCTGCCAACAAGGCCATACAAGTAAAAATGTGCAATTTTTTGGTATAGAAACTGTTCCTCTGGCACTAAGAGATGGTAATCGCGAATTAAGACTAAGACGCATTGAAGCGACCTGGATTATGCGTTTGAAATCTGTAGAGTTGGGATTGAATTACGACCAAGAAATGCAATACTTTTTGGGTGATTAAACATAGGCAATAGAACGTGACATTTTATGTATAAAAATCAGTAAGACTGCAGAACTGTTTATGTGGAAATCTTTGTAATAACAATATCTTTCCCAATGCTGGCTTATGTCTCCCATACAGACAAGTATACTTAGGAATTATATAAACATTGATTTTGACGATGTACTTGTTGTATTATAATAGGTAGTCACAGTATGAATGGGTCATCCACTCATATAGGTTATGCCTCTCAATCACGGTGCACACTGGATTATGGCACGCAATAGTAGAATTGAATGTCACACTGCACCCGGGGGCATAAAACAAACCGGAATTCCCTATGAATATTGATATACATAGCATATTTGAGCTCCATAAACAATTATATGGTATTTTCGTGTTCGCATATCGACATCTAAACAATTGCATGGAGCAAGATATATATCATATTTTGCAGCAATATTTCTTCTCTTTAGACTGATCAAATTGTGAATGTGCATCTGATCAGCATAGTTACTTATATACAATGTGAGGGATTAGACACTAGATACATTATCCTCTCCAATATGGCCGCTACAGTTACTTTCCGAATGCGCTCAAGTGAAGGGAACGCCTCACGTTGAGACGCGCATATACGCAGGCCTGTATTCAGTCACGTGTGCTAACACGGAACCGGGCTCGGAAGAGGTGCACTCGCCTGTAACGTCAGAAGAAGCCGCACACCGGTAAGCTAGATGCCGAACGGACATTGGAACCAACGTAGGAGTGTAATTTATAACTGTTATTTCGCAAGATACGAGCGAATGTCTAAATCCAGCTTTTATCCCCTCTTTTTTTGTTTAGCATTTACTTACAGACTAATTGGAACCGCACTGGGTTTCCGTTTTTACTAAAAACAATCGGTAAGATCAGTCAATAGCTACATATATGCAATCCCACGTATGCATAACTGACTATATCGAGTTATTGACGAGAGCAATTTTCTCTTTTAACAGCATTTGATGTTAATAACGGCATGACCGAATTTCTGGTTTATACATATCGAGTGATTTCCGAGCCTACTCTATACTCGTTTGACAAATAAATATTTGTAAGTAAAATTGGGTTACCTTTCCTTTGGTAATGCATGACTATCTTTGCAAATAACCGAATTTGAAACCAACAAGGGTGTCACGGCAAGAAGAATAGTTAGGGAATTCAATCGCATGTCTTCCTTTTTTAATTAAAGGACTCCAGCAGGTTAGCCCTTTGATATATAATTTTCGCACAGACATAGTCTCACCTAGTTTCTCCATATGTATATTCTTTGATACTGATCGTAGTGACACAATTTACCCTTACTGTGTCACAGACATAAAGACTTCCGCCGCTGTTGGACGCACTTGATTCAGTGCCCATACTGGAAGGCCCGGCTGGGTCGGAATTATCACCAGCTAAGCGGTGAGCAGACAGAATTAGTTTTCTAAGAGACAGTCTCATTGTGGTGACGTCTTGCCCTAAGTTACTTTAGTGCGGTTAGTGATGAGAATTTTCCGATTTTTCCTCCCTCTCTATAATTTTACAGACCTTCTGATGTCGATACGGCCATCTAGGTATGCCTTCTCTTTGACACATGTTTGCACCATATCACAAGTTTGGCATGCAGTATGTAAGAGCCGCACACGGTCAGGACACTTCCACTGCGCTACAGGGTCTTGTCAATATTGTGTCATGGGAGATCGCCGAGCACTTTGATTGAGTTACCTGTTCCACTCACATAAACCCATCACAATCACTATCACGTATACTCACGTCTATATATAATATCGATCATAGACACCCTATTCGACACGAATGTGTTGTGGTGGCACTAGTGAAATGAGTTGAACAATTCACTGTATATCCACAGCTGGAGGCAGCATCTACTGTATATTTACTTTGGTCAGACAGCATGGTCTGGCATGAAAAATCTAACTGTTCAAAGAATATGCTAGATGCTACTTATTTGTTTATTTCAGCCCTGAGGAATCGCGAAGGCGATGAAACACGTGTCGGCTGGCTGTAATCTTCATTAAAGAATCCAAGATTTACTCATCTTGTGGAACTTTGGTTACTTCTGTCAATTTGGTGTTCTTGAATGTGTTGTTATATTGTCATTGTACAACCGTAATTACTTACCAGAGTGCTTCGGCAAACCTCTTACATTCGAGTGTCTCAGCAGCAGGGGCGGATTGGCACTGCGGGCATTCGGGAATCGGCCGAAGGGCCGCTGTTTCAGTGCCCTCTGTGGGCCGTTTTTTTTCTCCCCTTTCTCAGTCCACAGAGAGTGCTCTCTGCTGTCTGCTCTCTGTCGACTGGGAAATGGGAGAAAAAAAACGGCCCACAGCACGGAGACAGAGACAGAAATGAAAGCGCTTCACTGTGCAGGCCATACAGCGATTATCAGCTGTGGCCTCTACTGCACCCCCTGCCCTGCAAAGCAATCACGCTGAGGGTGGCTGGGGAGGGGGTGATTGTTTACAAGAATCGGCCTCCCTGGGGGCGAGGTGTTTCTCAGGCCTTTTGAGCCATTTTCACCATGGCCCCCCTGGGGCCCACGCCGCCTGGGAAACAGTGATAGTCTTAACACCTCGCCCACAGCCCCTCACATTCAGGGCACAGTGGGCGAGGAAGAATGGGTCTGGCTGTGGGGGCCAGGTGATGTTTTGAAAGCGCACAATCTTCACCTTAGCCCCCTCCCCCCGTGCAAGAAGTTTTAAAAAAAAAGGGTTATAGTTCTTTCTCTGTGTCATTTTAGAACTGATGCATTTTCAATATTACATCAAGGAAGTCATGGTTGCAGCTTTTCTATTTTCTGCAACTAACAACCATTGACAAAACCTATAGTTCTGGCTTGTTGTAGGTGTAACATTACTTGCTGTATTATATATCTGAACGCAATGACAGAAGCAGCAAAATACCAGTCGGGCGGCACACTATGCTAAGCACAGATTTGTAGCTTAGGTGTTTTAAGCTACGCCCATAATTACATTGAACACCCCCTTTGGAGAGACCCCTCAGTTTTGTCATCCCACTTAAAGCCCTGGAAACAACACCATGTCACAGACACCTCAGGGCCTGGCACTGTGCATCATGCATGACTCATGACTTCCAAGGTTTCAGATTGACTATGTGCAGGGGCATCTTGAACGCCTCCCTTTGCTTTAGGAACTACAGCGAGGGGTGAGTTCCTGATGAGTCTCTTCTGTCTGCAACGCTACTTACAAAGGCTCAGCTCACAATTATTGTGAAAAGGTGGGTGAGAGAGTAAGTGAAGGGATGGCTGGATGGATCAGTGAAAGGGTGAATGGATGAATGAAAGGGTGAATGGATGGATGATGAGAGAGAATGGGTGGATGGATGAGTGAAATGATGAATGGATTAATTAATTGATAAGTGAAAGTGTGAATGGATGAACAGATGTGTGAAAGGGTGGCCGTAAGGATGGATGAGTGAGTGAAAGGGAGGGTACATGGGCAAAAGATTGGATAGATGAGTGAAGGAGTGAAAGGATGGATGGATGATTGAAAGGATGGATGAGTGATAGGGTCAATGGATGGATGCATGAGTGGATGAGTAGATGGATAGTTGGGTGGATGGAAGGAAGGATGGATGGCTAAGTGAAAGGGTCGATGGAGAGAGAAAGGGAGAATGGATGGCTGAAAGGGTGAATAGGTGGAAGGATGAGTGACTGGGTGGATGGATAAGAAAGTGAAAGGATGGCTGTATAGGTGAGAGGGCAAATGGCTAGATGGATGAGTGAAGAGATGAATTGGGTGAAAGGGTGGATGGAGAGAAAAAGTGAGATGGATGTGTGGATGACTGAAAGGGTGAATGTGTCTAAGGGTGAGTGACTGGGTGGATGGATGAGTAAGTGAAAGGGTGGCTGGATGGGTGAAAGGGTAAATGGATGGATGAGTGAATGGATGGATGGGTGGAAGAGTGGATGAATGGGTGGATAATGGGTGGATGAGTAAAAGGGTGGATGGAGGGATGGATGAGTGAAATGATGGATGGAAGAATACATGATGGATAGGTTTGCAAATGGTTGAATATGTTTGGATCTGGATTAGCGGCATCTTATGTTTGCCACTTTACATCTCACAATGACTATCCAAGCAGATCTTCCCGACCATTTCTCTCACCAAACATGCCTGCTCAGAACCATGAATTGTAAACAAAATATCAGACTGGACAACCCACTGCTGTAACCATATATATAGATTATTATCATATGAAATATCACAAAAAGACCTGCACAGTTGATCAAAGCTGCGTGCATACCAAAAAAACGTGAAGTACACGATTGGTTCAACCTGATATAAACTTATTTTGACTAGTGCTTAAATGGTTGTCTATTTACTTACTTACATAATAATGCGCAACCTCCTCTGATGGGTCTGTAAAACGTACCTTTTGTCCAGAAGGTTTGTTCTGAATTTTAACCCTTTGTCCTGAATTTTTACACTCCCCATCCTGAATTTGCACCCATGCCAGTTGGTCACCCTAGTCCTGACACTCCCATACAGAACTACAGAGTGTTCACCCTGCCTTTTCTATTTGGTTACTCTTGTAACCAGATGCACCACACTGCAAAGCTCTAACTCAAGAGGGGCCATCTAATCCCCTTGGCATCCCACTCTCCACAGGGCTGACCAAAGTAGGCTGAGTAAAGCTAGTAGCTAAGTACTCAAAGCTACATCGAGTGTGCCTCAATTGTCATCCCACCGAATCCAGAAAATACTGCACTAGACTCAGTTCAGTAGATCTTCCTCAAAGGTTTACTTGACTTGCCACATCCAGCACCCAGAAATGCAATGTGTTGCTAGCCGATCCCTTCCTCTGAAGCAAGAAGGAACCGGTAGGAACCATTTTGTTTACCATTTCTTTGCACAATTTACTGATTCATTTGTGTGCCAGTTAATAATGTAACTTTATTTTAAAGGCCTCATCCAAAATGCAGACAAGGGGCATATTTCTCTATATGCGAAACATATTAATTAGTAAGTTTTGGTTCGTTTTTGTTTGTAGTGTGTAGGTCTGACTGCACTCTATTTTAGGTCCTAGGCCAGAATGTGGCAACATGTTTGTGTGTTGATTTCAGGACATGTCTAAGACTTTATGTAATGTGATTTCTCAAAAGAGAGCTGTTTAGCCTCATTCTATGCTAGGCCTTGTTCGAGGCCTAAGCAAAATTTGCAAACTTGGCACTTCTTTCTCTGTGCAGAAGAATTAACTTTTCTAGCATGTTCAGGTTAGAATTCCTTTTTGCAGATTTTATATCATTTTCATGGTTAATTGAGTAATCCTCAGTCTCCTCATGGCCCAGACTTGAAGGCAGCAACAGATGTGAATACAACTGTGTTTTTTGTATATAGACATCACTTGCTGGCTGTGAAATAAATGTATGACTAGATTGTACAGATACATTTTTTCAGCATTCTTTACACCCCAGACTGCCTTTTCCTCATTTGTGAATTCTTACTTTTGTTATTACATGTTCTGTTCCCAGAGATTCCAGTCTTACCCTTTCTCCTTGACTTTGTACTAGATTTCTGATTTATGTGATAATTAGCTGGTTGGGAAAGAGTATCTAACGACCTTGTGCAGGGCGTTAAGACTGCATGTAAGTATTCAGTTATCAGACCTGCAGTGCTCCTAGTCTTTACCAATGTTACTTGCTCTGTAAGCTTTAAAAGGCTTAATTTACTAAATATTTCTCTACGAATTAGACCTCAAAGAGTAACCAAATAGTGTTTCATGAAAGGGCACGCCCCTTGAATGTGGGCCACGCCCCTTAACTGCAGGCCACGCCCCTTACATGTATGCCACGCCCCTTGAACGTGGGCCACTTTTTTCATCAGTGCCCGGGCCAAATTGTGATCCCAATCCGACCCTGCTCAGCAGGCACTAGTTTTACCAGCCACTCTCTCGAGGGCTGGACACACACACACACCCACACCCATCCAACACAGGCATCATGAGTGACGTGGGCCTGCTAATTTAAAGGGCTCACGTGCACCTGCTTATGGCCAGTTAACTAAGTATCAACCAATGTCTGTCCATCATTTTAGTAGCATGTGGGTCCCAGGCCCACAACTGTACTATGGCGACGAGCGGGAACTGCCCAGTGTGTATTCTGGCAGCAATGTTGGTTAGTTGTGGGGGAAATGTAGCCCAAGGCTAGGCCTAGGCTGTGAAACAGGAGGAAGCATTACAGCTAGAACCATGCCCAAGGCGCATTATCGCTGCCGACTATCTGCAGGAGGCCTCCCCTGTTACTGCAGTGCCTGAGTGGACAGAAAAGGACTGTACAGTGAAGTTCTGCCAGTGAGAGGAGCGGGCGCAACAAAACAAAAGTAAGAGCAGTGAGTACCATGACAGCGTTCCGAGTCCATGCCCCTGCAGCTGTGTAAACAGGGGTAAATAGGCTGCATACCAGCTACCAGAGCACCTGCACTGCAAGTTATTGCTAGGGAAAGGGTGCCCCATGCAGAAGGCACCCTGCACCTGTGTAGGCCGCAAGACTGCACCTACCAGCTCAGCAACCCAAGTACCAGCAGAATACAGCCCAGAGGTCCTAGTTGTAGTGGTCAGCTTTCCTGTGTTTCTGGCTCTCTGCTGGAAACCCACTGCACATCATCCACAGGCCAGGCATGGCCTGCGGGGTAAATAAAGGGCAATCGCTCGCTCGGGCCAGTACTTCTGACACAGAAGCAGTGTGTGTGGCGTGTGTTCTTTTCTCCTGGTGTTGGTGCCTCTAGGCCACGTGAGGCCTTGCCCCACGAGTGCACCAGACACCACCACACGGGCGACGAGGAGGGCCGTGACCCTTGCTATCACCAGCCGCCCTGCTCCGCCTGCCGTGGCTGAGCACTGCAGCCCTCGCTGAGAACCGCAGCTCCGTGAGTTGCCTGGAGCTGCGCTCTTGCGCGGACACCGTCACACGGGTGAGTGAGACCCGCAGCGCTGCTGATTGCCAGCTCTCAGCAAGAGCATCGGGATACCACATGCCCATCGGCACACAGCAAGACCTCACGCGCACGCAGAGCATGGAGGCAAGGCCCAGCCAAGACGTTCTGTGGGTGCTGCGCAGGAGCAGCGTGTGCCACGCCACACCGCGAGGGAGGTGCGAAGGCCCAGAGTTCCTCTCTGGAGGGTGCATTACGATGACGCCATGGTGTACAGCGCCACCGCCACAGAAACAGGATAGCCCACAGAGACAAAAGGCCTAAAGACTGCACCACGCCTGCCCACAAGGAAGATTGTGGACAGTGACCCAGCCCTGGCACCAGCCCATTTTACATTCCACCATGTGGCCTCATGCTGTTTGCCACACTGAGGCGTGGCTCAAAAGGAGGCCCCCTAAGGACTGAAAAGTCCAGAGCTAATACCGGCAGGCCGAGGCTAGCCCCAAAGAGATAAGTTTGTGGACTTACAAGTGCCAGGGTCAGCACAGAAAAAAGTTACCATGCCATCAGAATGGCTTTTTGAGGAGAACCAGAACTGCATGCACCCTCCCTGAACACTTCCAGCCCCTGTGAAGTTGCTTAAGCACAAGTAGAGTTTGTCAAGGCATGATGAGCAATGCACCAGGTAACCCTCACCCGTCACCCAAGTTTCTAGTGCTGTCGCCTGTTGCAGTATCAGCGAGGCTGCCATGGCATGAGGAGAGTGGCTGCAGCACCACCTGGCTGTAGCTTGCTGACACCACAGCCAGCCAAGCAAGTGACTCACAAATGAAGTGGCCCGGCGGGGCTCACTCACAGTCTTCCAAGAATGAAGCCACCCTCTTAGAAAAGGGTAGCGTGGTGCAGAGCGGGTGGGCCAAACTCCGGAGGAAATGTGTAAAGCATCTGCGCAGCACAAACTAGCGACACACAAGGCGCACTACAAAAAGGGATTCCGCACCAGGTTAGGTGAAAAATAGTATGTGTATTGTACAATAAACACATCAGAAGGGAATCACAGGTGCAGATAAACTATGCCAGCTGGCACCGGGGAATAATTCACAGGGGGACTATATACAGGGCAGCGCCAATCGGGCCGCAGCCAGAATCATCACAAGTCCCAGGATAACTGAAAGTCCATAAGCAATAACGTCTCACCGGCCTATACTTATTGGTGAGTAGACATGAACTTGGCATAAATCACTTTAAACATTTGTCAAGATAGGCCTAAACATGAAACCAGCCACGTAGGCATTAAGGAAAAACAGTAGCATAAAGGCATTAATCATGAAAACACATTATGCACAACTTCAGGCATAAATCATTGTTGCCGTAGCCCGGAATGGGAACCTCAGGTAAGGCACAGTATGCAGAACATCAGCATTGAAGCCTTAGGGGAAAAGAAACCATTAGCACTAGGCATAAAACATACAGTGGTCAGGCATAAAGCCTGAATCAACACCTTAGGCTTACCATCACAGTGGACCTGAAAACACAAATACATTAGGCATAGCTTATTCTGCATATTATTAGGCACACCATACTCAGCTGGGGCCTAAACCATGGGAGCCTTAAATCACCTTAGAATAGGCACTTTACACAGGACCCCCACAAGGTAGCATTAGGGTAAAAGCATTACCAGCATTAATGCATTAGGCATACAAACAGTATGAATAACCTATTAGGCGGGAAAAGCATTAGGCATCAACCTGTGGGCATAAACATAGTAGGCATGAAGCATTCTCATTAGGGTAAAAACGCTAGGCAACATCACCTTAGGCGTTAGCAGATGCATAAGGCATCTCCTGTGGGAAAATGGGGCCTAATCATATTATAATGGGGCATACACATGAGGCATTTCATCATTGCGCACATTAGGACAGAACATTAGCATAATGGTGCATCCCTAGTAACCCCCAAACATCCTGAAGGCATTAAGGGGGAAAGAAACCATTAGTGATATAACCACATGCATTAGGCAGAAGCAACATTAAAAGTACACTTTATGTAAATACATCTGGAATAGCTGCCCCAAGGTTGCAGATTCGCTACTTTTTTTTTTTGTCCTCATACATGCCAATAGACAATAGCGCTCAAGTTGGAATACTTCTACGTCCCTCCTGCAGGCCGTTATAGAGAGATGCCCAGATGGAAAGAGGCCTGAGGAGGTAGCAGAGACTTCCTAGAGAACACGGCTGTATCCTTGTCCCACTCCCATTATCAATTCTCGAAGGCCACCTGATGTTAGGGAGGACCGGACCTACCAGCCCTGGCATAATAATTGGACTGATTTTACTGATTTTACTTCTCTCTCCACAACTCTAATGCTGACCAGATCTTATTAGCATTAGAATTATCACAGGCCATGTCTGATTGACATATCATAATGATGCTTTTCAAACAGTCCGCAAAGGTAGGTGGTGTTTCAAGCTTCCAAATTCTACAAATTTCCCTCCTGGCAATGATCATAACATATTGCACAAACTTTGAGGTTGAAAGATTCAAACCCTAGTTGTCTAACAGACCAAAGAAAATAAGCTTAGCACTTACTTCAATCTGCAGGCCCAATACAGCCTCCAGAAAACCACATACCTCCATCCAGAAGGGACCGATCTTTGGACAGTTCATAAATATATGAAGATCGTCTGCAGCAGGAAACTTACATCTGGCGCAGTGATACGTTGTTGAGGACATCTTGGATAATTTACCCTGGGTCCAATACACCCTGTACATAGTGTACAAATGGTTTCTCCTAAGATTTGCTTATTTGACCGCAGCCTGTAACATAGAAAAAGAGTCACACCAGAGTTTCCGGAGATCATCTTCATTATTGGTGATAGTATTACCCCAGCGTTTCCCCAACTCTGTGTCCAACCCAGCACCTATTTCTATAAATGCCCCGTACCAGAAGGCCACCTCATGTTTCCATACTCCCGTTCTGGCAATGGAATCAATGGTTATACTGGAATCTTCATTATCCCATAGTTGTGATGACCACCATGTGGATAACTGATAGAACTTAAATTTCGTCAATGTCCCTCCAGTTAATCTGGACATTGAGTCCTAACTCATGAGATGTAAATCCACCTGGAGTTCTCCCCACAATCTAATACCTGCAGACTTAAGCGGTTGTGAAAGTTGATCCTGAAGACAGTCCGGGGTGCCTGGGGAATCCCAGATTGGGGCCTGCGATGCAAAATATGAAATTCGTAGTGCTTTCCTAATAAACCCCCAATTTCTTAGTGCAGATGATAGCACCTTGAGTCTAACTTTCTTGTAGAATTTGGGATCCCCAAATTTATAGAGAAAAAATTCCTGTCCCTGCGGAATGTCATGCAGTAATGCCCGAAACAGACGGACCAAAGATGAATTATCAACTCATAAGATGTAAATCCACCTGGAGATCTCCCCACAATCTAGCATCTAAATAGCATTCTAAAATTCTTAAAATGGAAGGCATGACAATAAGAGAGCAAATCAGGTAGAGCTAAACCTCCCAGCTTCAGTCCTCTCCTCAGCTTTCTCCAAGCTATCCTCGCAGTCTTAGTAGCCCAGATGAATGACCCGATTTTGCCTTGAAGGGTAGCAAGCTTTCTAACATTAAAGGAAAGTGGAATTGAATTAAATCAAAAAGTTAACTTCGGTAAAATTATCCTTTTAATAAGATTCACCCTTCCATATATATTTAATGGGAGATTAGCCCAACGTACCAGTAGGGAACCCACCTCCTTAGAAACCTTCTCCCAGCTGATTCTGGATGTATCATTCAGCTGCTGCGCCAGGTGAATGCCTAAATATCTCATCCGACACGTCAACCCCGGTATTACATCTGTACTATTCCAGCTCATTATTTCAGTTTTCTCCCTGTTAATTTTATAGCCGGAGACCTTCCCAAATTTCACTGCTAACTTATATAATGTGGGTATAGCTGTTACATGATCAGATGTATACAATAAAAGGTCATCTGCATAAAGGGCAACTTTAAGGTCCAAATCTGAAAACCTAAAAGGCAAAATGAAGGGTTCTTCTCAAAGGGAGCAAACAAAAGGTTCGATATATACATTAAACAATAACGGGGGCAGGGGACAGCCCTGCCTTGTGCCTCTCGAAATATTGAACCATTCTGATAGGGTGCCATTGACTAGAACTTTTTCACGTGTTTTTAATGAAGAGAGTTTTTAAAACTGGTACAACCTTTTCTAATAGGCCCAAATATATCTCGACCGGGAGCCCATCCAGCCCCACGGCTTTGCCCTTGCTCATCTTTTTGAGCTGCTCCCTAATCTCCCCCTCAGATATACTAGTAGCTAGGTATGTCCTATCACTTTCTGACAGATGAGGAACATCTCTCTTATTCAGCCATGTTATTACTGCTTCAGAACTGTAATCTATTCCTTCCTTATAAAGATCGTACATAAAAGATCTAGCCTCTCCCCTTATTTCGTCCTCTTTCTGCAGCAATAGTCCCGTCCCTCTTTGGACCAAGTTCTTTATGTTATTCCGAACTCGGTCTACCCTGGACTTCCAGGCGAGAAGAGAACCACATTTTTCGCCATATGCAAAGTGCTGCAGTTTACTTGCATCCCATCTGTCCTTTATAATTTTATCCATCCTAGCTTTAACACCCGCTTGCAAAAAGACCAACTCCCTCTCTAGCTGTGGCATAAGACTTCTGGACATAAGAGCAGCCTGTTGCATGGCTCTCCTTATCTTTAATTCTCCTGGAGCTGTCCGCATCTGCTTCCCTAGCCAAATGGCTTTTAATAATCATCATGGAACTCAGAAGTCCCCTTGTGTATGCCTTGAAGGTCTCCCATACTATGTGATCACTAGCTGTGGCAGTATTAGACTGAAAGAATTCTTCTGTTTTCTTCTTAAGATCTATCTTCACCCTCTCTTCTAATAGTAGGGTCCTATCCAAAGTCCATCTCCTTTGGCACCTATCTGATTTAAGGTTAATACTAATTTCTACTGCAGAGTGATCTGAAACTGGAACAGGAGTATATGCTATGGATTTAAGGTCCGACAGTAGGCTCTGAACAACTAAAAAATAGTCGATTCTTGAATATTGCCTATATTTTTTACTATAAAATAATATTCTCTAGCTTCCCCTTTGGCCTCTCTACATATGTCTAATAGCTTAAACTCCTTAACCAACGTCTTAAGAGCGGAAAAAGTTCTAGATGGCAATTTATACTTTACTTTGGATGTGCGGTCCAAGTCGGGGTCAAATATTAAATTGAAATCCCCACCCAATATTAATGGACCAGATATTTCTAACAGATTAGCCTGAAGTTTTAAGAGAGGACCTGAATTATCCTCATTTGGCCCATAGTATACAGCGCATACTATCAAGAAACCATTATTGGAGAGAGTTGCAGATAGCCACCTCCCCGACCAGTCAGTACTCCATTTCTCCACATTAATCCCTCTATTTGATCTTACAACCACAGCTACCCCTCTTGCACAGCCCCCTTGATTGGAGGACATCACCTCTTGGACCCAACTAAGCTTGTTGAAACTCTGATTACATTCTTGGGCATCCAGGGGAATTTCCTGCAACAAATAGATGTGAGCCTCACTCTTCTTTAAAAACTCACCCGGAATAACTTTCTAAAATTTCTTAGACCGTTAACATTCCAGGAGGGGAACTTAATCTCCTGATGACCACTCATATCAGATCTCGAACTTCAGTAGGGATAAACCAACTTGAACCATTCAACATTACTACTATTTGCCTGGGGACAATTTTCCAAATTTTCTCCCCCCTCACCCTCCCCCAACCTCCCCCCCCCCCCCTTCTCCCCTTGAGGAATTTTAACTCGTTTTTTTTTAGCACCAGCACAACCCTTTTTATCTCTGGCCACTACTGTCAAACCAGTGGGTGTTCCTCCATGTGGAGATCAGCATAATTTACAAAGGAAAAGACCCGATGATCATGCACACCATACTCAGCTGGGGCCTAAACCATGGGAGCCTTAAATCACCTTAGATTAGGCACTTTACGCAGGACCCCCCACAAGGTAGCATTAGGGTAAAAGCATTGCCAGCATTAATGCTTTAGGCATACAAACAGTATGAATAACCTATTAGGAGGAAAAAGCATTAAGCATCAACCTGTGGGCATAAACATTGTAGGCATGAAGCATTCTCATTAGGGTAAAAACACTAGGCAACATCACCTTAGGCATTAGCAGATGCATGAGGCACCTCCTGCGGGAAAATGGGGCCTAATCATATTAGAATGGGTCATACACATGAGGCATTTCATCATTGCCCACATTAGGACAGAACATTAGCATGATGGTACATCCCTAGTAACCTCCAAACATCCTCTAAGCATTAGGGGGAAAAGAACCCATTAGCGATATAACCACATGCATTAGGCATAAGCAACATTAACAGTACACTTTATGTAAATACACCTGGAATAGCTTCCCCAAGGTTGCAGATTCGCTTCTGGTGCTACTGCGCCTGGTGAGCCCCTACTTGGGGGCTCTCCAATTACCAATGGCCCAAAATCAGCACTGCAAACCGGAGGGAAAGGCAGTAGGTATCATCCTAGGTACAAATGCATTATGCAACAATATTATGCAAGAAATCATATGGGGCAATAGGCCTCACCAGCATAAACACAGTTCGCCCCAATCGGGGGCTCAACACTCTGAAACTGGCCCCAGGCCAACTGGCCTCTCTCCGGGGCTCAAATGCTCTATGTCCCGCAAAGTCAGGGCTGGCTTCAAAAACAGCAAAAGCAAAGTGCGCAAAGTACTGGGGCAGGGCAGGAGTATCTCTCACTACTCTCTCTGTTCTCCTGAGGAGTACAATGCTCCCCAATACGTTGCAGCTGCCCACTGTCAACCGAGCAGGCAGGGGGGAATCCCACACGCCGGGATCCCCTCGTAGCGCTTTAGAATCCCGGCGCTGCAGTCTGCTCCTCTTCTCCTGGGCACAGTTGTACTGCCTTGGCAGCAAGCAGAGCACAGTCAATGCAAATATGGCACTCTGGCAGCACCCCAATGCAGCACACAGGGAGGGGAATAGAAATATAGAACTTGGACAGCATAGCGCTGCAGGCGTCAGCTCCTCTTTCCCTGGTTCCTTGACTATAGCGCTTGCGAGGCACTAGGTCCCACTAGAAGCTTCAGTGACAGAAGATAGTGCACCTCTTCTGGTAATCAGGAAAACAGTGCCCACCAGGCGCTAGAGTGCAGGCAGAGCAGCTGTCACTTCAAATATGGCGCTCACCAGGCGCTAGGTGACTCACAGTTCCCGGGGTCCCACCCGCGGGAGTAGCGCCCACGCTCCTCACCTTCTTGGAGTACAGGCAGTCAAAGTATAGCACTCACGAGGCGCTTGGGCAGCAGAGCAGGCAGCCCAGGCTGCGCAAGATCAGCAGACAGTGGGCACTCATCAGTAAGGACAGCAGCTCCTAGAATCAGTCATCTCCCATAAAGTGGCACTCCTCCTGACACTGCCGTCTTCACTCCAGCAAAGGCTCTCACTGGCCCTGTGGTCAGCAGAGGGGTACAGATGGGCTCAGGGGCCAGCACACAGATCCATGCGGCGGTACCTCCTGGCAGAGTACCCCCTCTCATTCCAGTCCACCCTCAGTCTGAGCACATGGCATCTCTACTGCTCTACATATACAGCCCTCCTACCACCTACCAGAAAGAGCTTGAAGCCTCTAGAAGGTCCATGGCAGTTCCAGCCTCACTTTCACTGGGGGAAGTGTAGAGCACCTTGTCACTTTAAACACTAGACCGCCAACCCACCTCAGGCACAAGCAGACAGAAATGGCGTCCATTTTAAAAGCGACATTTCTGCAATGGTGAAAATAAAGGTGCGTACACCATTACACAGCATTTATTATTTTCCTCTCACACCACACATGGCATATACATTTCCTACCATGGGGGAGATGTCCCCTAAAGGGGGTCGGGGGGTTCCTACTATACCTATGTAAAGCAGAAAGCACACACACTTTGCACTGCTAACCAGCGCCAAACTGTCCAGCATCCTGTACCCACCAATTCCATCACAGCGAAAGGACTAGGGGAAAGGCAGAAAGTTTCTGGATGACCCTGCAAGCAGGGCCAAGTCCAACACACCCTGCCACACATTATACAGAAATCCTGAAGTGCCTCGATATCACCCCAGGTCACGAATACAGACTTTGACGAAAGCCCTGCTGCTCTGTGACACACTGCCAGCAGCATCAGTAATAGCAGAGAAGCGTGATCTGAGTGCAAGGCTCATGCTTCTGCCCAGAATTAACCTGAACTCTAAAGAACCCCAGCACAAAGGCCCAAGTAGCCCAAAGCTGTATGCACTAAGAAAGCTGCTAGGGGGACAGTTAAGCAAACAGCATTCATGTAGCCCAAAGCAGAAGAGCTAACAGAGCTGCACGCCCAGCACACCCAGGAGAAAAGAGAGGAGGAAAGGCCTAGGTTGGCTTGAATGCAAGAAAGAGAAGTGTTAAGTGGCCAAGCAAGGCACAGTAAATATCATGGGACCACAGGCACCAAGCAAGCCCCAGGAAAGCTGCAAGAATGTGCACTGTGGTCGCCCTCCCCAGTGAATGTCTGACACCACTGCAAAGGGAGAGATTACACTGCATGCACCTGGTAGTGAATGCCTGTCACAGCAGGATGTATTTGCAAGGGAGGAGGACCAGACTGACTGTCCATGATTGAGAGTAAAGGCCTAGTGTAGCCCGGAAGGAGGAGGAAGAGCCTCTACATCTCCACTGCAGAAGTACAGCTCCGCAGTGGGTCAAAGAAGGCACAGAGTGTCCTCCCCTACACTGCCTCAGAGTGGAGTCACCAGTTGCCCAATACAGGCAAGAGGAGAATCGCACACTCCAAGTGTGACGTGGCCGTACGCCACATCACACAGCAAGCAAGAAGAACAAAGCGTGGGACAATGCCACATTCTGAAGAACTGAAAAGAAGAGTGACACTCCTGTTACCCTAAAAAACTGGACATACACCGGTGTGATGGAGAGATCAACAAGGGGAGAAGAACGAAGCCTCATGCCCTAACAAGAGTGAACCCACAGACACAAGACAGCCACCAAGCCGGAGCGACGTCTGAGGAGACAGCGGAAAGGGAGAACCACATGTAAGCCGCCAGCAAGTGCAAACCACGAGTCTCTCCCTATTCTTTCCAGTGCGACTGGCAATTCCTGTTCACTGGCAGTATGAGTCAGATGGCCTGCCTGCTCACGACTGCAGGTGTCACAGGAGAAGAATGGAACCAGCAAAGATACGTGGTTGCGAAGTCTCTCCAGTCATCCTCATTCAACGAATCACCATCACCAGTTGTCCAGGTCGAATTGCAACCACATCATCATTGCCATTTGCATTATCCAATCCAGCGAAGGAGCAATTTGTCACCAGGGTGGAGACTTACACATGCAAAGCACCAAGAGACCAAGTGTCCAAAGACTATCTGACAGCCCATCCACACCTGTGTCCTGTTGGATAGCACACTAACCATTGTGTCACCTACAATGGTAGTTGCACGAACAACGTTGTCATGATTATGTCAGTGATCCTGCAGTGGCCACCCCCAGACGGCCCACAAGCAGCCATGCATAGTCCACGCGGTCCCTCCTGGTACGAGGGATGGTCTGACAATTGCTCCACTGACAAGTTACCAGGAGGCTCCTGGGCTTCAGAGAGAATGTTCTAATCATCGTCGAAGCCATCCCAGTCCTGGCAAGACTTGTTATCACAGTGCCCAGATGCCCCAAGAGAAGACTTTGTAGCGGGACCCCACCAACGCTCCTGATGCACCATAATTGAACTGTTTGACACCCACAGCATTAACGCGAGAGCACACAGGCCCATCCAACGTAAGTGGACATTGATCCAATGGCAAGGCTGCCAAAGAATCCGGCCTCTGTCTATACAGTGTTCGTGCCCAGGGGTAGCTGGTTAAATTATGGACAGGTGCAGAGATGCCCAGTCGCTCCCACCTGTACCTGTCCACTGTTGACCTGCCTCGGGATGTGGTGTTTTAGTTGTTTTCAGTCTTTCACATAGGTTGGACTTAGTTTTGTTTTAATAAAGTTTGTGAGGAATGTGGGTAGGGTCCTGCTGGACACGGTTTAGTGTCTCAGCAGGCGCTAGTTTTACCAGCCAGCCACTCTCGCGAGGGCTGAACACACACACCCCACACCCATCCAACACAGACGCCAGGAGCGACACGGCCGGGCCTGCTAATAAAATAACCTGTGTGCACGTGCTCGAGGCCAGTCAACTAAGTAGCAACCGGTGTCTGAGTCCATTACTTTATTAGCATATGAGCCTAAGACCCACAACTCTACCTCTAAACCCATAAAATACGACCCCCGGCTTTGGCCGATGCGCTGCAGGTTTATTTGGCTAGGGTCCTCAGAATCGCCGCAGGACCCTTAGTAGACTGCGGTTAGTGTTTTTGTCTTATATCGGCCGTGAAATGGAAGGAGCTGGCTGTGAAGAGCCTGCCACATCTTAGTGATGGAGTATTCGGAGTCGCGGAATGAAATGTGTAGCGATGGAGACTTCGAGGAGAAATGCCCTGGTAAAAAGGGCCCTTGGGTCCTGTAACACGTGCATTTTGGGGTGGGAGACAGAAGGCAACACATTAGAAAGCAAAACCAATGACGATGCAGGCTGTCAGTGGAGAAATTCAAGAAGACTTGAACAAGTGTAGCAGAGAGAATAAAAATATAGGGCAGGTCAAGCAGACATAGAGCAATACTGCCCTCTTCTGTCTACATGAAGGTAGCGCTCCCAAATAAAATGTGATAGTGTTCACACAGGCAGCTAAGACTTAGGGCAGATTTATGTTAACTGGCGCATCCCCAGGGATGCGCCAGTTAATGTGCGCCACAATGCGCCACAGCTCCGCCACCCATGGTGCGCCGCATTTACAATGCGGCGCACCATGGGGCAAAAACGGCAAAGATGCGTGACGCATCTGTGCCGTAAAGGCGGCGCATTGCTGGAGTTGCGTCGCAAGCGCGACGCAGCTCCAGCAAGGCTCGGGGGTGCCCTATCTGACCAATGCTGCATCAAGACCTACGCCTGCTTCAAGCAGGCGCAGGCTTTTGACGCAGCATTGGCCTGAAAGTGACTGAGTGAAATCTTATAGATTTCACTCAGCCACTTTTGCGAGGCGCACCTGCCCCGGAACGCCCACCCTGCGCCGGAACGCCCACAAGCGGCGCAGGGCTTTACAACGGGACGCATCTGCCTAGATGCGTCACGTTGTAAATCGTTCGTAGGGATGCGCCACGTTTACGCCGCCTTGCGTGACGCAACAGCGGCGTAAACGTGGCGCAAGGGCCTCATAAATCTGCCCCTAGATTTATAGTAGCCCTCCACTGCCGGGTGACTCTGGGGTGAAGAAAATGGCCATTGCAAAAAAGTAACTAACAGTGGCCTCTATCTGCGAATTGGGTAGAAAAACATTTGAGAGAGCGCAAACTGAGATAAATGTATGAGTACATCACACTTACCTATAGAGAGCATAATTCATGATGAGAAATGCCATGAGTGCTAATAGTATCTGAAATTATATTCTAAATGTATAGCTAATATAGAGATTTAAGTAGAAGTGGAACTAATACAGAAATGTGTGACATTATATGATTTTATTAGACGTGATTATTTTGAATCTATGTCGTGTAGCTGTTAACACATAAGATGGTCTGTGGTAAAACGCAGAACGTGGTAGGCCTCAGGGCCAGAGCTGGAGCTAAAAGGGAAGGTGTTTCTTTTCACGACACAGATTGTTTAACGTTTTTGGTCATTGCATTAATGGGCCATGATTTAGAGTAATGTTTTCTAAATAATAGAATAAGAGTTTTAACATGCTTTAATTAAATGAAGAAATTGAATGCTATAATCATAATGTGAAATATTGTAGGCCTGAAATGTTTTAGCAGTGATTTACACGTACATGTCTGGGCTGAGAAATGTTGCAAGCCTTTTTAGAAGTCTATGAGAGTTGGGTTCTTGGCGGCAGATATCTGTCTGCAACAGGAAAGGGGGGATCCAATTATAAGTGAATGAATAGAGGTCTGTTCAGTAGACGGCCCAGACATGGAGGAGGGTTCTGGAATGTTTAAGGGGTATCAGCGGGCCGGAGAAGAGACTGAGAAGCAAGGTCAACTCTAACGTCTGAGGCCCAATACAAAGCATCATGGAAAAAGCCTGAAGTTGCACCACGTGAGAGGCGTTTCGCAAGGGGCGTCTCAAATGTTGTTGACTGTTTTGTATTAGGGACAGCACCCCTGGGTGGAGTTAGAGCAGAGACCTGAGGACCCTTTAGAGAGCGGATGGGTAGGCAGTGAGGGGTCATGACTGGAGAACTTTAGGTTTTCACCAAGAGACTTAGAGTGGGTGACTTCCCTTGGGGGTCATTCATTGCTGACACCTGTGTTAGGTTGGGATTTGGTTAAGTAGGGATACCATCTAGAACAGGGTAGGGACGCCTAACCTGTGTTTGTTTTCCTCCAACCTAAATGAAGGAGAGATATGCGTCTATGCTGATAGCTTTGCTATTTTTAGAACTTGTGTTAGTGATTTCTGTTGCTCGTCTGAGGGCTTTTCGAGAGCACATGTATGTAATTGGACCTGTGTATCTCGTGAATCTCATTCTGAGATGCTTGTATTTGCAGCTTATCATTTCTTTACAATAAACTTTTGAAACCTAGAAGTTGTCCGTGATCTTTGAGAGTAGAGTCCTTTCTTGGGTGAACTAATTTGCAGATAGGTGTACTGTTTCCTTCCAAGACAGGCAATAAAGGTTCAGTCGACCAGATCGAGGTTTGGATCAATAGATATAAGGTATCGATCAAAATCTCGCCCTTTCAGTTGGTAGCTATAGAGGATGGTTGCCTTCTTGAGGACGGTGACCTAGGCCAGGTTAGCTTACCCCAAGGCCCCTAGAAATCGATGATCGGAAGAACAGCCCGCAGATGAAGATCCGGATGACGTGAGACAGAAAAAGCAGCAGTATCAGAGAGAGTGAGTATAAAGGGTTATGCGTGTTAGATTGCGGTGTTTTTGTATTGTATCTATGTTGTAATGTCTGGCGGAGTTGAATGTCTGTAGAGTGACTGTGGAACAGGTTGTGAGCGCGCGCAACCGGTGGAAATCTTAAGTTCAAGGAGAGCTTAAGTGGTTCGGGTGTATCGGACACCCAGAGTAATTGTCAACTAGTGTGAAGGGGGTCATGAGGTACCATTGATCACCCGAGAGACCGAGATAGGGGGAACGTAAGAGTGAGTGCGTGAGTAACGGACGCTGGTCGGAAGTTACTGTGTGTGTAAGTAACCTATCAGAGAGACGATAGACATCTCGTCAGTTGTGTTGACAATTACAGATAGACTGTGGACGTACAGTCGAGAGAAGTGACCGCTTGGTCGGAAGTAGTCATTTTTCAGTGTATGAATGGGACGCATGCATAACCGGGAGACGAGTTGAGAAAGGAGGGGTGCTGCTGCGAAGCGGAGAAAAGAGACGTCAGGTGGTGTCGCGCAGTGATTGGCTGACCGGAGAAAGACCGCGCTGTGATAGGCCAGCTAGCGAACACGTCATACAGGGTCGCGACGTGATTGGCCAACAGGAGAAAGACCGCGCTGTGATAGGCCAAGCTAGCAAAGCCGCGACAGGATTGGTGGATTGTCATCAGGAAGTAAACAGAGTAGCGAGGCTGAATTTTGTGCGCATAATTATGAAGTGTTTTAAATGGTTGAAAGCGCTGTTTAAGAAAGAGAGGCGAGGATCGTATGAAGGGGAAGAAGCCCCGCCGGAGGGTACGCCAGCTCGTTATATGGCAGTAAATGTTGGGTTGCATACGATCCTTTGGATATCAGAGTGGAGTAAGATTACTGAAGGAAACGAGGAACTGACGTTCCCGAAGTACGGGACGTTCAGATTAGAGGTGTTACATCGATTGAAATCAGTCATGACCTCAAAGAGACCCTTGCCTAGACCAACCCAGTTTGAAGCCCTTGAGGCATGGCTTAGGGCAGCGCACGAAAGGAATATGAACAGACGACAAGAAAGGGTGAAACGCTCGGTAAGGGCAGTACAGGATGCCAGGTGGGATGCGGATGCTAAAAGATGGAGAGTGCATAATTTGGAAATAAATAAACTGTACCCAGTGTTAGAGGCGCCAGTAAATAAAAGCCCCCTAGAAGAAGATGATGAGAGCGAAACAGAGGACAGCCTGATAAACAGATTACTGACAGACAGGCCACCCCCGTATAATAGAGCAGGGGGAGAGGTCGAGAATACGGAAGGAGAAAAGGGGGGCAATGCAGGAGAGCATAGACCGCTTCCCAGTTCAGAGTGGGATCCTGAGCCAAAGAAAGAGTTGCTCCAGCCTAGTCAGGTGCAACAGGTGGTCGGTAGGTTTGTGGTACAAAGAGCGCCGGAAACGGAAAGCGCCACATCCTACCCATTGCCAGATGCACTACAGGTACCTGTTACCATAGGTCCTATAATATCGATATATGACCAAGAGAGAGCAAGAGGGGAAGAACGGAAACGGAAAGACAGAGACAGAGCAGAGCAGGCAAGGAGGAACGATACCACTAATTCCCCAAGTCAGATGCCGATACCCAGAGAGTGGAGCACCCCGATGCACACAGCAGGGGACCCGGGAGGAGATCCTGGGGGCCCTAGATGGCCAATGGATCTGAGGGGATCAGGACGAAAATCCTTTCAAGAGCTAAATGAGTACATGAAGCAGTGGGATGAGGCAGTGAAGGCTCAAAAGTGCATCAATGCTGCAGAAGCAGAAAGGGAAAGTCAGGACAGCAGAGCACGAACTCACTGCGGGGCTGGGGAGAGTAGCCCGGAGTGGGACTGTAGAGGGAGTAGGGGAGTCACCCATTGGGCCCGGAATGGAGGTAGAACAGACCTGGAAAACGGGGGCCCCGGGAGTGAAGGGGTGGCGTGCCCAATACTCAGTGAAAGGGAGAGGAGAGCGCAAGAGTACAGGAACAGCTTTAAGTGTCCACACTGTGTGCCTGGCACCAGAGAACAGAATGGGAGTTGTGAGAGGTCGCACCATAGTCCCTGTGATGACAGAAATGAGCGCAGCCCAGGGAATATGGGGAACCAGGAAGGATCGTATCGGATACTGAGCGATACGAGGCAAAGGGAGTGTAGCGACCAGAGGGAAAATAACAGAGAGATGTGCGGTGAGAGGAGAGAAGAAGACGAGAGTGGGCAGAGAGAGAGTAGGGATAAAAGGCCCGTGTTCCATCACCTTCCAAGATTGGATGGCCGAGCATGGGACCTGGAGAGATGGGAGCAAGGGAGGCCACCCATTAATTCTCCTGAACCCAAACGCAGAGCTCGAAGTTGGGATGGTAGGGAGACCAGTGAGCCCCCTTCAAAAGACATATTGCGAGCTGAGATAAGAGCCAAGAGACTTGATGTCTCCAGCTTAAGGTCAGATCTGGATGACATGGTAGATGGTACCCTGCCTTTAGAAAGAATGGAAATGTATGAACAGGATGAAATACTGTATATGGCAAAGGACATCACACGAAAGGCGAGAGCAGTCCATGAGAAGTTAGTCGAACTAGCAGGCAAATATATGGTGGACTTGTCAAGAACCAAAGCATTACAGGGTAACCACAGGCTACATTACTCAGATCGAGATCTAGATGAGAGGAGAACGATTGGGCTGAAAACACACATAAGGGAATTGATTACTGGAATTAGGACATGGAGGGCACTAGATAAATGGGAAGAGAGGTGGTCCAAGAAAGGGACCGGCAGAAGAAGCATGATTGGTATAACACCAGGACAGCAGGGAATAGAAGCTTACCCTTTGCGTGAAGTTGCCAATGGGAGCTATGTACATGTCCCTTGGAGTAGGGGAGATTTAGCTGCTTTTACCACATCTTTCCCCAAGTTACGAGAGAGCCCCGTGGAGTGGTACAAGCAAGTCGAGAGGTTTGTAAAGATCTCAAAAGTCCTATGGATAGATCTGAACACGCTGTTTGACATTGTAGTACCAGGAGATCTGTGGACAGCATGCAAGGTTAGCGCTGAGTGGCCCACAACGGAGCCAGAGAGAGATGCTAGGACTAATGGGCCGTCCGAGATCGTGATGGCAAAATTCGAGAGAGTGATGACTTGGCTGAAAGAAAAAGTGCCAATGCAAGACATAGATTGGGTCAGAATAGACAGAACGAGACAGGAACCCAAAGAGACAGTCCATGAATATTACGAGAGATTGCTGAAGGCGTTTAAACAGTATAGCGGCTTGGATGTAATGGATCCAAAGGACATAGGGCAATTCGTGTCCAAGTTCGTCCTGGGACTGAGACCGGATATTAGTTTAATGATTCAGCAACACTCGATTTGTTGGCAAAGTAGACCCCTAGATGAAATACTGAGATATGCCAGGTACTGCTGTGATGAGGTAGACTCCAAGGCTAAGAAACTAAAAGAGAAGCTGATGGTGGTACAATTGCAGGCAGCAGGAAAGGGGGGACCGCAACAACAGCAGCAAGGGACAGGTACAGGAGGTAAGAAGCAGTACAGTCAGAACAAGGGTAATGAGGAGAGTACTACCTTCAGACCCAGAGTAGACATAGCTACCTTGAAGAAAACGACTAGGTGCCACCAGTGCAACGAGTTGGGGCATTGGAAACGCGAGTGCCCTTACAATGTAGAGATCGGAGAGCAAGAGATAGAGGAGGAAGAGGTCCAGAGCGCACCTATGAGAGGGGTGACGCCATACCAAGGAAAGGTGCTCAAAGGGGGGGGGGCTCCTCCCCGAGCCCAGTTCCCGCAACCTCCTCGAGTAGGGAGTATGGGTAAGACCTATAGACAAATGCCCCTGTTTGTGGAAGGTGAAGAGTGCTATTATGTGGACCCATTAACCGGACAGAGAGTGGAAAGAGAAGACTGCACCCTTGGGGCAGCCTTAGAGGTAGATCAGAGGGGACCCTATGTTGAAGCAGAAGTAGCAGGGTGCCCTACGACATTTCTGGTGGACACAGGAGCCACTAGATCCACGATCAGATCAGCTGCAGTTCCAGACCTGCCCATGTCTGGAGAGACCATACAGGTGGTAGGGGTCGCAAACAGGAGAATAACCAGCCAATTGACAGAACCGGTACAGGTGAAAATAGGGAAGTACAGCGATGAGCACCAATTTGTGGTTTGCGATTCAAGCCCTGTGTGTCTGCTAGGAAGAGACCTGTTGTGCAAATTGAATTGTACTATATATTGTACACCCCAGGGAGTGGAGGTATTGACTAATGATGATGATGCAGATTTCAAAGTTGCAAACTCAAGCATATGTGTGGAGCTGTACCCTACTTTGACAGTAGACGAGCTTCCCTGGGATTTGAGAGAGACAGTGGCATCAGAGGTATGGGATTTCACTGGGGAAGAGATTGGATTGGTCAAAGGGGTGGACCCAGTGAAAATTGTAGTGAAACCGCATGCTGAGTTCCCAAGAACACCCCAGTATAAATTGACTCCAGAAACGATTGCAGGCATAAAACCCGTGATCGAGTCCATGATTAAACAGGGAATACTGAAAGAAATCGTGGGTAGTCCATGTAACTCCCCGATTATGGGTCTGCAGAAACCAAATGGGAAATTTCGGATAGTGCAGGACCTTCGAAAGATTAATAACATAGTCGTTTCATGTTGTCCAGTGGTACCGAATCCATCAGTGATACTGTTTCAGATTCCATTCCAAGCTGAGTGGTTCACTGTGATAGATCTTTGTCAGGCTTTCTTTTCGATCCCTTTGGACGAAGATAGCCATTTTCTTTTCGCATTTAAGCTGGAAAATCGTGTCCTAACATGGTGTCGTATCCCTCAGGGGTATACAGAGAGTCCATCGATCTTTAACCAGCTTCTGAAGAAAAATCTTGAAAGTCTAGTGCTGCCCCAGAAGTCAGTTCTGGTCCAGTACATAGACGACCTCCTTGTGGCGTCAGAAACAGAAGAAGCTTGCAGGGAAGATTCCATTGCTTTGTTAAATCACCTAGCTGCCAATGGGCACAAGGTGTCCCCGGGAAAATTGCAGTACTGCCTGACAGAAGTACAGTACTTGGGACACAGAATTGAGAAAGGCAAACGAAAGGTGTCACCAGATAGGATAGAGGCGATCATGAAAATGAATGCGCCTCAGACACAGAGAGAGGTCAGGATGTTCCTAGGGATGGTGGGTTATTGCCGACAGTGGATCGTGAACTTTTCACTGAAAGCAAAACCTTTGCAAAAACTGACGCACAAGGAGGTGAGTGATCCGGTACCATGGGACAAAGACTGTTTGATGGCATTCTTACAGCTGAGAGAGGACCTGTGTCGTGCTCCGGCATTGGGAATGCCTGATTACAATAAACAATTCTTTCTTTACTGTTGTGAGAGAGAAGGTTGTGCGTTGTCTGTGTTGGTCCAAATCCATGGGAATGCCCGTAGACCAGTTGCTTATTTCTCAGCTACTTTAGACCCAGTAGCCGCAGCGTTGCCCGGATGTCTCAAATCCGTTGCTGCAACGGGTGTCAGCATTGAGAGATGTGAAAATATCGTCATGGGGCACCCGTTAGAGGTGTGCGTGCCACATTCTGTTGAACTGTTGATGACCAGGACCAAAACACAGCATCTGACCAATAGCAGGCTCACGCGCTATGAGCAAGTTATTCTTGCTGCAGAGAACGTGACCCTCAAGAGATGCTCTGTTTTGAACCCTGCTACCTTAATGCCACTTCCAAATGATATTGATGATGATGATGAATATACAGACCATGACTGTCTCGATGTGACTGAACTATGCACCAAACCCAGACCCGACATCGTAGATGAGCCACTGACCGACCCAGACGAAGTTTTCTTTGTCGATGGCTCATGTGTAAGAGACGAAGTTGGGCAGTTGAGAGCAGCTTATGCTGTTTGTACAATTGAAGGAGTTGTGGAAGCAGGGTGCCTGGAAGGAGTAAACTCCGCTCAGGTAGCCGAGATTATTGCCCTAACACGTGCTTGCTTAGCAGGCAATCAAATTCGAGTCACCATCTACACCGACAGCCAATACGGGTTTGGGGTAGTTCATGATTACGGGCAGTTATGGTCTCAAAGAGGGTTCATGACTTCTTCAGGCTCTCCCATTCGCAATGGAGAGTTTGTGCGCTTGTTGTTAGAAGCATTGCAATGTCCAGCAAGTATCGCAGTTGTAAAGTGCATCGCACATACCAAAAATGAGGACTTTGTTTCGAAAGGCAATAGATATGCTGATGAAGTTGCGCGGTATTGCGCAGAACAAGGTTACTCTTTCACAGAGGTGGATGTGGGTGGAATAAATGTGAGAACTGAATTAGCCATGATACTGGAAACTGTTGATACTTGGGATGAATTGTCAACCATGCAAGAAAATGCTCCTGATTCAGAAAAGGAAACATGGGTAAAGGCAGGATGTGTAATGGGTGAGACTCATTTTTGGGTCTCAGCAGACGGCAGAGCAGTGTTGCCCAATGAGATGGTGAGTCCAATGGCTAGACTCATACATGGTCCCGTACACTTAGGGAGAGATGCTATGCTGAGAGTGTTTAGACAGACTTGGTACAATCCTAAGTTTAGAATAGCAGCAGAAGCAGTGTGCCAGCGTTGTGTGACCTGCCAGCAGCTGAATGTAGGGAAAAGAACACCAGTTGCACTAAGTCACATAGGAAGGTCTGGAGGTCCATTCAATAGAATGCAGATAGATTTCATTGAAATGCCAAGATGCAACCGCCTCCGCTATGTCCTGGTGGTTGTTTGTGTGTTCTCCAGATGGGTTGAGGCATACCCTACACGTAGGTGCGACACCCTCACAGTGGCTAAGTTACTGCTTAGAGAACTTATCCCTCGGTTCGGGGTGCCGGCCTTTTTGGAATCAGATAGGGGAACACATTTTAACAGCGAGCTCGTGAAGATGATTTGTGTTGCACTGAATATAGACCAAAAACTCCATTGCAGTTACCGACCAGAAGCCTCAGGAATTGTGGAACAAATTAATGGCACGATCAAGTCCAGAATAGCGAAAGTTTGCTCCTCAACGACCCTGAGTTGGCCTGATGCCCTGCCATTGGTACTCATGAGCCTTCGTAGTACCCCAGACAGAAGAACAGGGTTGTCACCACATGAGGTGTTAATGGGGAGAGCAATGAGACTGCCATCTATTCCAGCTACTGCACTGTTAAATATCACAGATGATATGATCCTGGACTATTGTAAGGGGCTGTCTGACGCCATGCGTTCTGTGTCCCTTCAGGTGCAGGCTGCAGAGGTTCCAGCGTGCCAGGGCCCTTGCCATGACCTGTATCCTGGGGACTGGGTCCTGGTGAAGAAACATGTGAGAAGAAGCTGCTTGGATATTCGTTGGCGTGGGCCCTACCAGGTCATCCTGATCACAAGTACAGCTGTAAAGGTGGGAGGCCTGCCCAACTGGATACACGCGTCGCATACGAAAAGGGTTCCAGCACCTCTGGAAACAGCTCCTCTCTCGGATGGACGTCCAGCTGAGGACCAAGAAGCCATAGAGGGGGCTAGCCAAGCTGTAGAGGTGCCAGTGGAAGCAGGGAACGAGTCTGACCAAGCTGAGGACGGTCAGTACAACAGCGAAACAGAAGACGCTACAGAAGGAGAAGACAGCTGGGAGTACGAGTCTGACCCTGACAGGTCTGAAAGAGAGCGAGAACAGACCAGAAGGAGAAGGAGTAGAAGGGCACGTGGAGAAGCAAATTGGCCGCAAAGAAGAAGTTCTAGCCTGAGGTCAACTCCAGAAGCAACCCTTCCTCCGATATCAGAAGACTCAGACCCAGAAGAAGGTGCTCAGGGCGCTGAAGCACCGGACCGAAGAAGGTCAAGAAGAGTGCGTGTGCCTAACAGAAGATACTCCACACCTGAGTGGACATATCTGGCGACAAATGTCTGTGAAACCGGAGACAGGGAGGATCCGAGCGGTGGTGGTGTCCAGTTCTGAGCCCATTATCACCGTGGAAATACAACTGTTGGTACCCGGTGTCGAACAAGAAGGGTCACTAACATTCGTGCTCCCCAGACCTCCCCGCCTCAGCAAGTTAAAACACATGTTTCTTACAGAATTGAAATTCCCCGACTTTGGTACCACGATAACAGCACATGAAGAGCATACTCTTCGCATGGAAATATTGAACTATGCTATTGAAGCTGCAACCACAAATCTAATAGTCGATTGTTAAAGGACTTTGTAAATAAAGCAAGCAGAAGAAAAGAAGATTACCTAGCGCCCAGGAAGCAGAGAATTTTAGGGAACCCCTTGAGTGGATGGAGAAGGGCTAGGGTTGTCTTTTTGAACTGTGAAAGGACTTTTGCGAAAAAGGCTGTCAGCCTCCAGCTGTGTGGATTCTAAAGACAAAAAAGGATTGAAAGAGACTGTAAAGGAATGAGAAGAAAAGAACTTTTTTTGCAAAGAGAAAGGGAAAAGCTAGATTGTCTGACGAAATGGAGGCCGGCACCCCGAACCGCAGAGCTAAATGTATAATAGGTACACTAATAGTAGGAGTGATAATATTAATAGCTTTAGTGGTAACAATTTCTTATGTAAAGGGACATGAGGAAGAGGTAAAGGTAACTGATGCGAATTCTGTAGTAACACTTACACCCACTGTTGCAGGTGTGAAAAGGGAAAACACTCAAGAGAAAGCGTTATTGGCTGCAGAAGCCCGCAGGTTACATGTAGACGAGTCCCAAGGAGACTTTAGGTCAAATGCTTATGCTAAACTTTTGTATGAATACGTGGATGCCATGGAGGTTAAGGATTGCTACGTCTGCATGCAGTTGCCTGCGTCTGTAGATGAAGGAATTCGATATCATCACCTCCCTCTGACATATGGCATTACATGTAGCTTATTGCTTAGTATATTTTATGAGAGAGATAGTTTTGAATACTATTTCTCCAATTATGATTCTGTGTTGCCAGAAGTCCCGAATTATAAGCAGATGAATAAATGGGATTACTGGAAGAGTGAAGACAGATTGGCCAAGTTCTTCATTCCTTGGATTACCTTAGATACTTCACATGCCCGTAGAAATAACCTGACATGTAAGGTGTCCGAAGTCGAGAAAAAGTTCATAGGGCAGGTGGATGATCGTTACAGGAGACAAAAGATTTTGAAAAAATCAGGACAAGGGAAATTAGATTGGACCGAGGAAGAGAAGTCACACAAGAGAAAGGGTAGTAGTGGTCCAATAGCTTTAGATAAAGCGCAGAAAGGAAAGTTATGTCTTCACCGAGCCAAAACGTATTATGAAAATGTATACGTGGGTGAAGTTGACTGTGAACATGCTTTTAATTTAGAGTACTACACTAAGGATTTCCTGAAGGGAATGCAAGTGATTCCAAATGTGTATTTTGTATGTGGAAGAAATGCTTACGTGAGACTACCTGACAACTGGTATGGATCATGTTACTTGGCAATTGTCTTCCCCAAAATATATCATGCACAAGACTTATTGATCATTGAGGGCCAGACATCATCGAGGGGAAGGAGAGATTTAGGCGATGCAGAAATGGTTGGAGATGTCTTTGGAGCTATGTTCCCTCTTTTGGGAATAATCCTTAATGATGTTAAAATTAGACGACTGGCAACAGTTGTCGACAGGTTGTCTGCCAGCACTGCTCAGTCCTTAATGCTGGTAGAAGGAGAGATGCAATCGATAAGGGCTATGGTTCTTCAAAATCGGCTTGCATTAGATGTCTTATTAGCAAAAGAGGGCGGAGTCTGTAAGGCTTTGAAGGTTCAGGAATGTTGCACTTACATTCCAGACCTTTCAAAACCCCTTGAGAAAGTTATTAAGAACATAACTAATATACACAAAGAGATCGAAGACTTGAGTAGAGAAAATGTCTGGGAAAAGGTGGGCCACGGAATGAGTGCAGTTGGAGGGTGGTTTTCCACCTTAGGCAAAAGCTTTATTTGGTATATCCTAAAGCCTATCATCATAATATTGATCTGTGGGATAATATTGTGGGGATTGGTGAGGGTATTCAAATGGTACAGAGCAAGAAGGTCAGAAAGGGCCCAAAGAGAACAGTTGCAGAGATTGGCTGCCATACAAGATAATCAGTACAGGAGCCTGAGAGCTCTGGAAGCGCAGAGAATGCCAGCAATAACTGCAGTTTAAATGTTAGTGATGACCCCGAGAGGTCATCAAAGGGGGGAACTGAGAGAGCGCAAACTGAGATAAATGTATGAGTACATCACACTTACCTATAGAGAGCATAATTCATGATGAGAAATGCCATGAGTGCTAATAGTATCTGAAATTATATTCTAAATGTATAGCTAATATAGAGATTTAAGTAGAAGTGGAACTAATACAGAAATGTGTGACATTATATGATTTTATTAGACGTGATTATTTTGAATCTATGTCGTGTAGCTGTTAACACATAAGATGGTCTGTGGTAAAACGCAGAACGTGGTAGGCCTCAGGGCCAGAGCTGGAGCTAAAAGGGAAGGTGTTTCTTTTCACGACACAGATTGTTTAACGTTTTTGGTCATTGCATTAATGGGCCATGATTTAGAGTAATGTTTTCTAAATAATAGAATAAGAGTTTTAACATGCTTTAATTAAATGAAGAAATTGAATGCTATAATCATAATGTGAAATATTGTAGGCCTGAAATGTTTTAGCAGTGATTTACACGTACATGTCTGGGCTGAGAAATGTTGCAAGCCTTTTTAGAAGTCTATGAGAGTTGGGTTCTTGGCGGCAGATATCTGTCTGCAACAGGAAAGGGGGGATCCAATTATAAGTGAATGAATAGAGGTCTGTTCAGTAGACGGCCCAGACATGGAGGAGGGTTCTGGAATGTTTAAGGGGTATCAGCGGGCCGGAGAAGAGACTGAGAAGCAAGGTCAACTCTAACGTCTGAGGCCCAATACAAAGCATCATGGAAAAAGCCTGAAGTTGCACCACGTGAGAGGCGTTTCGCAAGGGGCGTCTCAAATGTTGTTGACTGTTTTGTATTAGGGACAGCACCCCTGGGTGGAGTTAGAGCAGAGACCTGAGGACCCTTTAGAGAGCGGATGGGTAGGCAGTGAGGGGTCATGACTGGAGAACTTTAGGTTTTCACCAAGAGACTTAGAGTGGGTGACTTCCCTTGGGGGTCATTCATTGCTGACACCTGTGTTAGGTTGGGATTTGGTTAAGTAGGGATACCATCTAGAACAGGGTAGGGACGCCTAACCTGTGTTTGTTTTCCTCCAACCTAAATGAAGGAGAGATATGCGTCTATGCTGATAGCTTTGCTATTTTTAGAACTTGTGTTAGTGATTTCTGTTGCTCGTCTGAGGGCTTTTCGAGAGCACATGTATGTAATTGGACCTGTGTATCTCGTGAATCTCATTCTGAGATGCTTGTATTTGCAGCTTATCATTTCTTTACAATAAACTTTTGAAACCTAGAAGTTGTCCGTGATCTTTGAGAGTAGAGTCCTTTCTTGGGTGAACTAATTTGCAGATAGGTGTACTGTTTCCTTCCAAGACAGGCAATAAAGGTTCAGTCGACCAGATCGAGGTTTGGATCAATAGATATAAGGTATCGATCAAAATCTCGCCCTTTCACATTTAAGTGGCGTTCATGTGTAAATCCATCATTTGTGAACTTTATAAAAGTTTAGGTGGTCTAAGAGGGGCATGGGCGGCACACATTTCGGTAATGCTAGGGTAATAGTATTAAAATGTACTATGTTATTTCAAAAACATAATCACATTTTTGCATCCTTGCCTTGCACATGAAAGGTCACTCCTCCAAGAGTCTTGCAACAAGTTGGAGGTAAGGACAGTAAGTTCAGAATGGTGGAGGAGGGTTTTCAGCACTTGTGTGATTCGCTCATGTTATTTCAGTAGGAACGGGAGATGTAAACTCCAGCGTTTCTACGCTGATGTCCAGTGTAGAGGCCATTGTAATAGAGAAGTTGATAAAACGGTTGCTATAGACCAGAGCACTTCCTCTAAACACTTAGGAGCATTTTTTTCTAGAACACTTTTGGTGTGAAAGAAAGAAAATATTCATATCAAGGCCATCGTGTTTGTCTGTCCGGTTTAGCAATTCCTCCGTAACTGACTCAGGTGGCGCCATGCAGCATTTCATGACAGAACCTGCCCCCGTACTTTTGTAGGAATTGCACAGCACCATCAGGTACAGTGTGTTTGCCAGCTGGCCTCACCCAACCACATCCATCCAACTATCTGCTGCTGACGCTTCAGGTGGGATTGGGCAATCGACATTGATTGGCCTGGTGCCCCGCGTGACTAGGGGAAGAATAGAGTTTGGGAGGCAGATTTACAAGAAGGTGACACATCTGTAGAGCTGTGTCACTTTCCCTATGCCAGAAACCCTTTACAATACGGCGCATCATGGTGCAAGGATGGACAGATGCATCAGAAACTCTGATGCATCTGTTGCTGCAAAAGTCACGCATTGCTGGAGTCGTGTTGCAAGCACGACGCAACTCCTGTAATGCATGGGGAGGCCTATCCTTATTGTGCTGCTTCACTCCTTATGCCTGTTCCAAGCAGGCATAAGATTTTGACACAGTGGCGTACTAGTGGTGGCGCAGTGAAATCTTCTAGATTTCACTGCATCACTTCTATGAGGCTTTTTTGCATGGGAACGCCCACCCTGCATACATTATACCTGATGTAGGTATAATGTGATGCACAGCTTTACAACGTGACGCATCTCTCTGGATGCGTCACATTGTAAATGGGCTGCATCTTTACTCCGCCCCTGCGTCACGAAAAGTGACATGACGGCGGTGCAAAAATGACGCAAGAGGCTTGTAAATCTGCCCCTGGGAGTGGGGAACTTCAGAAAGAATTGTGCGCAGCATCCATGGTGGGTTGAGTGGCAGTTGATATGTTTCCAAATTAGAACTGCACTACCTGCTGCAGCCCACCCGAAATAACATGAAAGGCCTTCTTCCACACCATTGGAGACACTAGTTTGTGCTGCTCTGGGCGACCAGTGCAACCTACTGTCACCTGCTCAGTGCTACTTATTGGGGTATGTTAGTTGTTATGAAAAGTTGCTGACAACACTGGCCCACACACAGTTACAAAACCAGCCCACTAAATCATACCCCCACCCCAGACACATGACACGCAAAATCAGCCTACACACTGGCCTGTCAGACTGGCCCATCTGGCTCAGAACAACTGCCATATTGACGAGTCTGGCCTGCCCAATTGGTCACATGTGTGTCTGTGTACGTGCATGCACACTGAAGAATCAAACATTTGTGTTTAGTATGCTCTGTAGCACCCAAACAGAAACCTTTGCTCTGCGTTCTTGGTGTCAATGAACACTCCACATAACAATACAAAAACATGAATTAGCAAAGCCAATAAGAGTTACTCTGGTAGCCAGCCTATTGGCTATTTCAATGCTTGTTTCCTCATGATTTTCAGAAAGCTTTATTATTGCCGGACCATCACGTGCCTGAGGAAAAACTATGGCTTTTCTCTTAAAGACAAAAATTGCCATAGTGGTCGCTGATATTGGATGAAACTACTTTGTGTATAGATGTCAATGTCTTCACTCACAGTGAAGTTAGCTAATGGCTGAAGTGGGTTCACCCAAGCCCCATGCTGTATGTTGTAGTGGACAGAGGAAAAATGTGAATGTCACAACAGCAGACCGAATGATGAGGGAAGACTAGACAGGAATTTGTTAAATGTTCGACGTGCCGAGCCTGTAAGTTTGGAGAGAACACTACACACTATACCACTCCATTCTGTTCTGAAGAGATTGCCATCAAAGGCAGCTATAATTGCAGAACAGAGTATGTGGTGTATGTTTGAGTTTACTGTTCCTTTTTTCTGACCCACAGTTATTCGTTGTTTTTTCATAGTCTGTAAGGGGGATATAAACTGTGCTCAGGTCATTAAACATTCCCTCGAACCCTTCTTTATCTGAATTGTATGTAGTGTTTGAGATGCACCTGTGGCTTGTGATACGCTGGGAGTACCAAGGTACAGGTGCATGTCAGAATATTGCAACATCTAAGAGTAATTGTGAATAATGACTCTGCATACCCCGTGGCACGTCATTTCAAGAGCATTCACAACAACGACTTAAACTGTCTAAAATACTATGTTGTTGATGCTATCCCTAAGTTTAGGAGAGGTGGCAATAGGGAGAAGCTTTTGAGGCAACTCAAGACTCGAATGATTCTTGAATTAAATTGTAAAACACCCAATGAGCTGAACAATAGAGAAGACATGCATAATTTCCTGTAACAAACCGGAGTGTGTCCCATTTCCACTAATATTAGCTGTGCCACTATGATAATCATGTACTACTAAGTTTAATGACCGCTGTGACCCAGAAACAATAAGAAATATTTAATTCCAGGTGTTTTTAATTGGTATGTGGGTTTTACATAAGCACTAGCACTTTATTTTTATATTAAGTATTTTTAGCGCTCAGCACTTTTAGGAAGCAACTTTGCACATTATGCTGATGCTGCTAGGCACCGAAGCACTTTATATGAGATGATCAACTCATGACTTAGAAAACAAAAAATACACATGAAAAATATACTATATATACAAAATATAAAAAGAAAAAGAAATATTGTAAATAGGAGATGACCCTCCGCAGTATAAATTGGGATTAAAGTTTATGTTTACATATGGTGACTGTAAGAACCTCTTTAGTAAGGAAGTATTGCAGTCCAGCATTTATGCTGATATTAGGAAACATGGCGAATGTATTATACAGTTATAATTAGGCATGGTGCTAAATTTATTGATTATATTGTATCAATCAATGTGAGTTTCTGTACATCATTGGTTTATAGACAAGTGAAACCATAATCTGAAACAGCAACGCAATTTATGGACGTACTTATGCATTTATGCATATGTACATTTATGTCGTACATTTATGGATATTTATTTACATATTCATTTTTATACATTTGGTGCCTTTCAATCGCCTAAATTGAGAAATGTATTTTACTCTAAACATAGCAGTCCCAAATTCAGTATCCCATCTGTAGTCTTTTATCTACGTGCACGATAAAACAATTAGGTAATCCTAAGTGTTTCTTATATGTTTGTTAACATGTGACACTTGGTGGATGTGAATAATACACATAAAAAGATTGGCGGACTGCGTTCCGATATGTGATCAAGGGCACTGTGTTGCTCGAAACTCGTCAAACGGAGGTGTGTGAGGAATAAATCTTGCTATCCTTCCTTTTGGTACCTGCTACTCTCTTTTCGCCGCATGGAAGCTTGGAGAGTTCTTCGGTTCAATGTATATATATATATTTATATATGTGTGTGAACATCCGGCAGGCACCAGCCCTGCAAAGCCAGCCTCCTTCCGCCCATACGATGCAGCGCCTTTGGGGCTAACCTGCATGTTTGGATATGAATATATATATATATATAGATATAAGACTCGCTCGTATTTCTTTGCCACCGGTACTAGTAATGGAACACGGACCACGTTGTAGTGCATCAATAGAAGTTTTTTTTAACTCCTCCAACACCAGCCATCATGACGAGTTTCGACCCCGAAAGGTCTTGATCACACACACAATATATCTGTCATAAAAAGTGCAAGGATTTAACAAATACCTCACACAATCCAGATCTGTTGTTAGCGGAAAGTGGATTTTTAACTTTGCTAATTAAATTGGGTAAAATGTGTGATTTTGCAGTACATGAATTTGTGTTTTGTTTTGTTAAATTAAGCCTCTGTCAAACTCGTCTTGCAAAATCTTTCTTGCTAGAATATTATCCTGATCCTTCTAAAAGGCAATGTATTGGGATTTTCTGGTACAAGAATACCCGGAGATTTAGTTTTTCTTTTGCTGCAACAAAGTATGACAAAAGCCAGTTTCTATTATTAACTTATTCTAGTACATTTAAATATTACCTACTGGCAGTCACCAGTAGTTAGCTATAGTTAGGACTAGTTACCATAGACAAAGCTTTTATTGTTTTGCTATGTTCACAAAAATGTAAAAACTAGTTTGCCACAAACTTCAGCTGCTGTCTTGAAAGTTTTGTGCTGATTCACCAAGCGAGGGCAGATAAATGGGGGTGGGGGGGTGCGGGGGGTGCTAAAACGCGTTTTTTCCCATGCACTTTCCAATAGGAATTTGGAACAGTCCGAACCGCTGAACAAAATGGCGAGGGTTTTATTATCGTAATGTAATTTTTGTTAGGTTATGTCAGAATTTTGTAAAGGACCTGGTTACTCCAATTCGGAATGTCCCTGTGCTGGATTCCAGCTAAGAGCCTGGTGGAAAAGCCAACCAAGACTGAGTAGTGTCCTAGGGATTGTTGGAATAAACAGGTTTTCATTTTTTTCCTAACTAGGACTTCAGAAGGTTCCAGTCTGAGATTCAAAGGGAGTAAGTTCCAAAGTCTTGCAGCCAAAAAACAAAAAGAGCTACCACCCAGACATACTATACAGATTTTAGGGATCACACACCGGGCAGTCCCTGAAGATCTATGGCATCTTCTAGGAAGATAGAGTTTAATCAGAGGGAAAAGGTAGTGAGAACCCTTCTGATTTTGAATTCTATGAACAAAGCATAGTACTTTGAAAGAAATTCTGTCCTCGAAGGGAAGCCAATGGAGCTTAGCGAAAGCGGTGCCAATGGACGAGCCTCTTGGAATGTTCAGAATCGTTCAGGCTCGTTTTAAGACCCTCTATATAGCCTTCAAAGCCCTTAATGGTATTGGCCCTGACCACTTGAGGCAGAGGTTTAAATGGTACACCCCAAGTAGGGAGCTACGATCCCTGGGTGCAAAACTTGTCCAAACACCGACCTTCAAGAAAACCGGCTGGGGAGGGCGAAGTTTTATCACCTGCACATCTAAGGTGTGGAATGAGTTGCCGTTCCACCTGAGGAATGCTGCCAATCTGCTCTCCTTCAGAAAAGGCCTGAAGACCTGGCTGCTCTCTCTCTGTTCGCATCAACTAATGTTTAGGCTTAGCTCAGCCCCAGGACACCCCTGGGTAATCGTGCGCTTCTTATAAATTCCAAGAGCATAACATAACATATGTGCAGCAGCATTTTGCACCCTCTGAAGCATTCTCAGCCTGCCCTTAGAGGCACCTAGATGCAGCACATTGTAGTAGTCAATCCATGACACCACAAGTGTTTGGATTAAAGTTTTTGGGCAGAATGAGGAAGGATTCTTCATAGCTTCTTTTGTATTCCAAGGCTGGTTAAAGTAAGAGCAGAAATCTGGTTGTCAAAAGACAAGGTCACATCAAACCAGATGCCAAGGTTTTTTAGCTTTGATTTGGGAGTGGACATAAGGCCTAATTAATTCGTCCACCAGGCAGTAGACCATAAGGATGGTTGCTTCCCTACTACCAGAATCTCAGTTTTATCTGCATTTAGTTGAAGGCAACTGGAGTCCATCCATTGGGAGAGATCCACCAGATATGCCTTAAAATCTTTGGATTCAGTTTAACCATTACCCTGCACCATAGTTATATTCGTTTGGGTGTAATTGGCGAACGATACTAATTTAACGCTGTGGCACTCATTTACTTCTAGAAGGTGATGCATATACTGGTTAAATAAGATTGGGCTTAGAGCTGAGCCCTATGTCACTCTTGCTGCAGCGGTATTATCTTAGAGGAATAAGACTCCTGAAATACTTGGAAGGTCCGACCTTGGAGAAGGGCTGCAATCCAGCTGAGCGCTCAACCCCTCTAACCCCCTCCAATAGCTTCCAAAGCTGTTCTAATAACAGGCCATGGACATGGTGTCAAAGGCTGCACTTAGGTTGAGCATGACCAAAGCAGCTGTCTTGCCCTCATTTGTAGAGAGGCACAATGATTCAGAAGCAATTAGAAGAGAAGATTCTGTACTAAAAAGTAGTCTAAAACCAGATTGGGACTCATGTAGTAGTTTCTTCTCTTCAACAAAATGTATCAGCCTCTGATCCATATGCTTTTCGGCAACCTTAGCAAAGAAAGGTAAACAGAGATATAGGTCTAAGATTCTCGGGCTTAGGGGGATATAGTGAAGGTTTCCTTAGCAGAGGAACTACCATGGCGTATTTCCAGTCATTTGGTATACACACAGTGGAAAAGGACAGATTTATGAGATCACAGAGCAGGGGGGCAATGGCCTCCATACCCCATTCTAACATAGTGGGAGAGGCTGGGTCAAGTGGAGATCCAGATTTCACTTTAGAAAGTAAGGTGTAGGTCTCAGATGCAGATAAAGTCTTAAGGCTAAGAAAATCTCTTTTAGACTTAGATAGTAGTTGCCTAAGTATGGAGAAATGGAGAGCCCTGGTGCTCTATTGAAAAGATGCATAGATGGCATCTATTTTATCTAGAAAATAGTGTGCAACTTTATCGCAGTAATCAGCAGAGGAGGAGATTGCAACCGAGACTCATTCCAAGGAAATCAGTGATTCAACTATCTCAAAAAGCTCTCCAGAGTAGTTTTTGTACAGCTCAACCTTCTGAGCAAAGGAATGGGCTTGAGGGCTTCTTAATCATTTGTGAAATTCTTTCAGTGCATTGAAGTAGGTGTTTTTAGCATCTGCATTATAATCTCTGCGCCATTGGCGTTGCAACCATTTACAAGCCTTTTTCATGGCCAAAAGTTCTTGGGAGAACCATTCTGCAGTAGGTTTGGAGCAAGCACTAATAAACGATTTCATATGTGCTAAAATCTCCAATGCATTATTAATCCAAGATACTTCTTGACGATTAGCAATATGAGGGCATGTGTTAAGTTCCAGTGTTTATGATTCAAAACTGCAGCAAAGGCTGATGATGGGGTAATCAAAGTCCATTTACATGCTCTAGTCACGTGGGCTTTGAGAGCCTTAGTGGCAGAAGAGGTGCAAGAAATCTGGAAAGGAATAATATAATGATCTGACCATGAAATAGGAATGGGTTTGAGCTGCATCCACCAGCATAGAGTTGGGAGAAATTGGATTAAGGATACGACCATGGGTATGGGTGAGGGATTGCACTAGCCGATTGAAATGAAGCGACCCAAAATCTTCAACCAGATATGCTGCCGTGTTACATCTCTCATCTCCAAAATGTATATTAAGGTCACCTATGATTAGACTATTAGGGTAACGAATGGCATAATATGGTATAATATCCATTAGGCAATGGGCGAGTGCTGAAAATGTGCATTGCATAGTTGAATAAAAAGTGCAATATCTAAAAAAGCTAAAACTGAATGACAAACAACTGATGGTTGCAAACGGGTAAATCAGGCAATGGGCGAGTGCTGGTTAAAAAACGGAAACAGAGTGGGCCCGGCAAATCAATAAACAGGTCTAGTCATTTCCCAAAAGTAACGAACAAGCGTGCAAAATGATAAAGAGTTTGTGATGTCAAATTAAGAGTTGCCGATTAGAATCGTGCAGAAAATGCTCATTAGGCTTACCAGTGGTGGTGGGTTAGATACACGTCGGTTAGAAAACTCCGTGGTGTGTTGCCGCGGTAAACGCGGAAGTGTTTGAAAGGGCTGTTAGAACGATCACGTGATAAGCATAGAGTCAGACGAAAGACTCATAAGAACATAAAAGTGTGCGTTAGGTGATGAAATTAAATTAAATGTGAATATGAAAAAAATAATAAATAAAACACAGCGGGTGGACGGGTGGAATGAAATAAAATAAATAAAAGTGAAAAAGTAATGATTAAGAGGATGTTCAATCAGTGGTCTAAGGTGAAACATAGGAAATGACAATGTGAGGAAAAGGTGCTGGTCATAGATATACGCACAATCAAATATAAACAGATATACAACAGGTTGAAAAAGACAACAAGGAGAATGTACAGAACTAACCAACCCACGAAGGGTATGTCAATAAATCATGTTCAAAGATAACACGAAAATTCAATTCGTTCATTGAGACCAAAAGGTTTCATGGACTGTAATCTATAAATCCAGTAATTTTCCCTTTGAAGTAAATGTTTGTTATTGTCTCTTCCCTCAACTTTGTCAACAGTTTCCAAAATGGTGTACTTCAGCTGAGAAATGGTATGTTTCATTTCATTGAAATGGGTAGCTACTGTGGACTTCTGATTCGCGGTGCGAATATTTGACTTATGTTCGTTTAAGCGAATTTTCATTTTGCGCTCAGTTTTCCCCACATAAGTTTTTCCACACGGGCATTTTAAGAGGTAAATACAATTGCTGGTATCACATGTGGCAGTTACTTGTAGATGGATTTTGTGTCCTTTCATGGGATGTGTTATATCAGTGCCTGATATTATATTGTTACAATTGCTGCAATTGTTACATGGTCTCGTGCCGCGAAAATGATGAACCGGTTTTTTGGGTTGTTTAAGAATTTCTCCTAAGTTTTTCCCCCTGGTATAGGCAAACAGTGGTGGAAACTTGAATATGTCATTGAAATCAGGCTCTAGTTGTAAAAGTGGCCAATGTTTAAGTACAATGTTCTTATAGGTGGTGCTGACATTTGAAAATTTTGCAACTACAACCATGCGGTCGCTTTTTGATCTTTGTCTGGATTTGTTGAGAATCTCTTGACGATTCATCGGTTGTACATACTCTTTGGCAGATTCCAAAATTTTGTTGGGATATCCTCTCACGCGAAATCTTTCTGTCATTTCATTGATGCGGGTTTCAGCAGTAATTGGGTCTGAAGTGATGCGTTTAACTCTGAGTAATTGTGATCTAGGTAAATGGTTTTTCAAGGATGGATGATGAAAGCTGGTATAGTGGAGGGTATTATTCTGGTCTGTGGGTTTCCTGAAGATGTCTGTGATTAATTGATTGTCTTTAAGTGTTATTTGAACATCCAAAAACGTGATGGTCTGAGCTTGAATGTTCCAAGTGAATTTGATTCTGTCGTTGACGTTGTTTAAGGTGTTGAGAGCTGTTTCTAAATTTTCTTTAGTATTCTTCCAAAGGATAAACAGGTCGTTAATGTATCGTACATAAATTTTTAAATACCAGTCATCTTTGGCAAGCCACATCAAGGATACCACCGCCTTTTTAGGCAAATTACAAGCTTTGGAAATACACCCTGATGAAACCCTATGGTTGTGTACAGCGGATGTTAGTGCCCTATACACTTCTATCCCACATCTGGGGGGTATAGTGGCCATAGAACAAGCAGTTGTGAATCTGGACTTGGATGAAAACACAAAAATCTTTTTAATGGAATTAATGGCTTTCACCCTGTATCACAGTTATTTTAAACATCAAAATGACTGGTATTTGCAACTCGTGGGCACCAGTATGGGCAATTGCGCAGCTCCAGTCTACGCCAACATTTATATGGGAGATTTCGAGCAAGCAAACATTTGGTCTAAGCCAGAATGGACTGACAATTTAAAAATGTATGTACGATACATTGACGACCTGTTTATCCTTTGGAAGAATACTAAAGAAAATTTAGAAACAGCTCTCAACACCTTAAACAACGTCAACGACAGAATCAAATTCACTTGGAACATTCAAGCTCAGACCATCACGTTTTTGGATGTTCAAATAACACTTAAAGACAATCAATTAATCACAGACATCTTCAGGAAACCCACAGACCGGAATAATACCCTCCACTATACCAGCTTTCATCATCCATCCTTGAAAAACCATTTACCTAGATCACAATTACTCAGAGTTAAACGCATCACTTCAGACCCAATTACTGCTGAAACCCGCATCAATGAAATGACAGAAAGATTTCGCGTGAGAGGATATCCCAACAAAATTTTGGAATCTGCCAAAGAGTATGTACAACCGATGAATCGTCAAGAGATTCTCAACAAATCCAGACAAAGATCAAAATGCGACCGCATGGTTGTAGTTGCAAAATTTTCAAATGTCAGCACCACCTATAAGAACATTGTACTTAAACATTGGCCACTTTTACAACTAGAGCCTGATTTCAATGACATATTCAAGTTTCCACCACTGTTTGCCTATACCAGGGGGAAAAACTTAGGAGAAATTCTTAAACAACCCAAAAAAACGGTTCATCATTTTCGCGGCACGAGACCATGTAACAATTGCAGCAATTGTAACAATATAATATCAGGCACTGATATAACACATCCCATGAAAGGACACAAAATCCATCTACAAGTAACTGCCACATGTGATACCAGCAATTGTATTTACCTCTTAAAATGCCCGTGTGGAAAAACTTATGTGGGGAAAACTGAGCGCAAAATGAAAATTCGCTTAAACGAACATAAGTCAAATATTCGCACCGCGAATCAGAAGTCCACAGTAGCTACCCATTTCAATGAAATGAAACATACCATTTCTCAGCTGAAGTACACCATTTTGGAAACTGTTGACAAAGTTGAGGGAAGAGACAATAACAAACATTTACTTCAAAGGGAAAATTACTGGATTTATAGATTACAGTCCATGAAACCTTTTGGTCTCAATGAACGAATTGAATTTTCGTGTTATCTTTGAACATGATTTATTGACATACCCTTCGTGGGTTGGTTAGTTCTGTACATTCTCCTTGTTGTCTTTTTCAACCTGTTGTATATCTGTTTATATTTGATTGTGCGTATATCTATGACCAGCACCTTTTCCTCACATTGTCATTTCCTATGTTTCACCTTAGACCACTGATTGAACATCCTCTTAATCATTACTTTTTCACTTTTATTTATTTTATTTCATTCCACCCGTCCACCCGCTGTGTTTTATTTATTATTTTTTTCATATCCACATTTAATTTAATTTCATCACCTAACGCACACTTTTATGTTCTTATGAGTCTTTCGTCTGACTCTATGCTTATCACGTGATCGTTCTAACAGCCCTTTCAAACACTTCCGCGTTTACCGCGGCAACGCACCACGGAGTTTTCTAACCGACGTGTATCTAACCCACCACCACTGGTAAGCCTAATGAGCATTTTCTGCACGATTCTAATCGGCAACTCTTAATTTGACATCACGAACTCTTTATCATTTTGCACGCTTGTTCGTTACTTTTGGGAAATGACTAGACCTGTTTAATGATTTGCCGGGCCCACTCTGTTTCCGTTTTTTAACCAGCACTCGCCCATTGCCTGATTTACCCGTTTGCAACCATCAGTTGTTTGTCATTCAGTTTTAGCTTTTTTAGATATTGCACTTTTTATTCAACTATGCAATGCACATTTTCAGCACTCGCCCATTGCCTGATTTACCCGTTTGCAACTATCAATTGTTTGTTATCTAGCTTCAGCTTTTTTAGATACTGCACATTTTATTTAACTATGCAACGCACATTTTCTTCAATATAGATCATACAGGCTTGTATGTCGTTTTTTCCTAGGTGCTCCCCGACGAAGGACTATTGTCCGAAATGCATTGGAGCAATATGTGGAGCAATATGTAAAAAAAGTGGAATATATCTTTATCACAAATATGTGAATTAACATTATTCAGATTGAATACCATGGAATAAATACGTTTTTTTGATCATGAACACAATCATGTTTCTTTGAATGGTGAAGGCAAGAATCGCCCAACAGTGTGCCCCAAGGGATGCCATCAGTTTTCTGATCGCACTTCATATCTTCATTAATTTAATCGTCCATAGGGCAGAGGACGACACCTGGGAGCACCTACCTGAATACATGAACTTTTGTTTTTCAGACACAATTTACCTTGAACTGTGCACTGGTCTAAAAAAATACTACAATATAATATCCATTAGGACATTTGCAAACGTGTGGGATGGCCACGTGGGCGATAGATGAGAAAACCTGCTAGTGAGCAGCCACTTTTTAGGAATAAAGTAAAAAAAAGCTGCCTCACAGCTAATGATCTTTAACTCTGTGAGGTTGCAGCGAAAGTGTTGTTTAAAATTATTGCATTGCTCATTTGATTCGGTCGGTCGAGCCTCAGGATGGCAACATCTTGATGTACAACATCAAGAACGTTGGGTGCTGATTGGGTATTTATCCAGGTTTCGACCAGGAATAATGCAGATGGCTGATGGGAAATTAGTAAATCCGTAATCTCATGCTTATGTTTAGATCAGCAATTTAATAGGAGGGACTGACCGAGTTTTGAGCTGGAAATAAAATGTAAAAAAATCTTAGAAATTTACAAAAAAAAACAAGGGTTAGAGGGATGTTTTAGTTAAGTTCATATTTTACATGAACAAAACCCTAGAAATTCAACAGTTATAGTAATACTCATCCCAAGACACTATAACTCATGCTCTAAGGTAATTATAACTTGCACCATAACCATTCACTGCTACTTACCCCACATATTAAATCAGTGGACACCTCCTATGACGTCATTCATAATATAACTGCAACATTTGCACTAAAATTAGTCATGAGAAAACTATGCATGTCGGGGGCATGAGTTATAGTTACAGAGAGAATGCAAACATTCTAAGATGTTTTGCAGACTAGAGTGCCTAATGCTGAGCCAAGAAATCTTCACCATTGGAGGTATTGAGACTGGCTGTCGGTAGCAGTGCTCCTGTGTACATTCACATGGCACAAGGACTGTGAATGACAGCGCAGGGGTGGAGGAACTGGAATAATCAAGCCATTCAGCTCTATGTAAGTTGGTGGGTGATTTGCTTTGTTTTGCTTTCTTGATGCACAATGCATTCACTGGTGCATATCAAAAGTGCAGTCAAGGTGAGTTGTGGGACTGACCCTATTCCTCTGCTTGGAGCTAGTGCTACTGTATGTGTCAGCAGGACAGAGAACGACTTGCTTTCTTTCCCAAGATAGGCCACGCCTCACCCACACACATTACAGTTCTTCCTCCCTTGTGCTGTTTTGAGGCTGGGGAGTGTGTGGACAGGCTTCCCAGGGTCTGGGCCAGCAGGCACTTCTGTAATCCACAAGGACTTTGTCTTTCCATGACCGCTCAGCCTCCTCTGCAGGCTTGCGGTCTCATCCTCTCATCATCAAGTACGTTTTTGTGATATTTGGGGAAACTGGGGCCAAAGGTCAGCAGTAATATGTAATCGAAATGAGGTAATCCATGTCAGTGAGAATGTTTGTGTTTACATTTCTCATGTTTTACATTATTTACTTTCATGAGATTATTTGCTTTTCCCAGCACGCTGTTATCTTGCGTGTTTTTTATACTGCATATTTACCTTGAATTGTGCATGCTGTGGCCCGGCTCTCTCATATGTGTCTCTGTGAGTCCATGTTTTGGGTGAGTGTTTCAAACAGGCCATAATTGAGATGTTTGGAGCTGAGGATGAAGGAAAAGTGAGTTTCTCAGAGTGTCTATCAACAGTTTCTTAAGGTGTTCAGACATCTTGAAAGGCAATCCCTGGCCTCTGCACAGTGCACAGAGCAATAGTGACCCAGCCAATTTATTCTGATTATATGTGAAAGTGTGTGGAGGCGGTACAAACCTGCTGAAATCTTGACAGAGTCAAAGTGTTTACAGTTATATGGAGGTGTTCTGTTCTGTTGTGTGGGAGAGTGGTGAAGTGAATGAGATACAAGAAAATATGCTCAGAAAAAGTGAAATGAAAGAAATGAGGTGTGAAAAATGAAAATTGAGGATTTTAGAATGATATGGGAATAAAAAGGCTTGGGAGTAATTACTTAGTGGGGGTCCTCAAAAGTCAAAAGTTTTAGAACCACTGAGGCAGAGAACGAAAACTAGATAGAAAAGTAAACAGTGGTGAGGCAGGAATGGTAGACAAAGTATGGGGCAGATGTTGGAAGAGAGAGAGGGAGAAAGGTTGAGATGGAGAACGAGACAGAGGAGAGAGAAAGTCTTGGAAGGTGGGATCCTGGGTACCTGTCTGCTTCTTTCCATGGCTTAAAACATCTGTAAGATGCTCCATATCAGAGGCACTTAGGTTTGAGTTTATATTAAGCCATAATCGATTTATGCCATCTTTGAATGTGTTTCCATTTCAAAAGACAAGTCATTGAAACTGGCTGATCAGAGAGTAGTTGTTCCTTTCTGTTATACAAGGTTATTTAAAAGAAGCAATTACATGAATTTATCTTCATCCTAATACTTGTGATGAGCTGATACCCTGATCCGTTTTCCTTGGTTACAGATTGTGTGATTGGAAAGGAAAGGTTGGTATTTGGAAGCGAAATCTGAAAAAAGGAACTGCATGTTCACTATCTGATGCATGGATACTGTTAAAGCCTAGGCCCATTTACACAATTTTTTCCAAAGGGGACAGTTGTTTCTAGCAGAGTGAGCGCTGAAAACAAATCACAATGCAATGCAACCAATGTGGCCACTCATTAATCCATTTGACTCTTTTGATCTGAGTTTAGTAGGTTTAATTATAAATTCAGAAACAAATCAATGTAGATCAGTCTCAGGAAAATTGTAAACAACTACAAAAAGATCAAAGTAAGTCCAAATCTCCTTAAGAGATGCACCCTATATAATACGAAGCAAATGAATAACTCTATGACAATGATGCAGGCAATCAAGAAAAAGAAATGGAGGTTAAATTGCATTAAATGATTCTCTTTACCGAGCATGAAAGTAACTTTCCTTAAACTAGCTTAATAAGGACAATCCTAAACTAAAGCATTTGAGTAAGGGCGTAATCAAAAAAGATAAGAAGGAAGGTATCAGGCGTCAGAGTCTTCAGCAGAACACACTCCAACAATGGGTCAAGTAGCTTAAAGCCATGCATGCAGAAGCATAGGTCTTCTCTCGAATGAAACCTAAGATGGACTCTCTTCTTCACTAAACACAAAATATAATATCATCTGCCGTCGAATTGACACTCTCATGTGACTTCTCCTTGGGAAAATTCCATAGCTCTAGCCCAACTAGATTCTTTCAGTATCCTTTCCAGCTAGATAGCAAATTATCTCTCTTAGTCCTTGGTCATTCCTCTCCTGGGAGAACGTCTCTCCTCGCTTGTTACTGCAATTTCTTCAGCCGACTGCTTCTCATGCTTCACTATCTGCTAAGACAAAAGCTCCTTTATTCTAACTAATGAAGCATCTCCACACCTGAGTAGAAACAAAAAGACAAAACATGAGATAATGGCATGGGCTTGCACTGGAATAGAAAACATCAAGCTGAAATGAAATAATACATGAAATAAAGCTAGTAGATGCATTAGGCCTCAATTTTTCGACTTTGGCTAGTGCACTGGATTACTAATATGTGCTCATTTCTATAACACATATGCATAAATACAATGTAACAACTACAGAAGTGTTATTATAATTATACTTTCACATGATTTAATTCAGATTATACGTATGGACTTAAAAACACTAGTTACACACATCCTGGCTACATCTCTCACGTGAAGACATTTTATGTAAATTTTTCCTGTCACGTTAATATGTAAATTGTCACATAACTTTATTAATCACATTGTAAACGTATATTTCAATAGGCATAACTCCACTCTTAGTACATTAGTTACAACAGAGTATATATTGAGTGCTGACTATTTGTGAGTATGATGCACTCCTACATTATCTTCAGATGGGATCAAAATTACACTTCTTCAATACCGTGGGGTCAAACTCCAAAGTCAAATACCAGCTTGAATCCCTGCACTAATTAACGGGTATTAGAACATATTTACCCAGGAATAGGGAATAATGTGCAGACCTGGGAATACTGGTAATTCCACACATAATTATTGTCTATTCAAGGCCCAATAATGGGCCCTTTGTCACTATCAAGTACCACTTTCTTTGAGCATGTTGTAAATGCCAGCGCATTATCTGCTTCACCCATGGTGCAGGAAGAGGTCTGATCAGGGCGGTCCTGTGGCTGCAGACCCTTCCCAGAGTCATGGAAAGTTTCAGAGGGTGGTGATTTATACTCAGCAAAAGCAGAGCTGTTGTTTATGGATCATGTTTCTGGAACAAGATTACTGGGTCCAGAAAAACCAATCTGTTTGTAGATCGCTGGAATGACAAGAGAGGAAATAGAGTGACTGCGCTTCCGTTGCTCACATGCTGTTCATTTTTAAATACTAGACCTGGGCAGTGAACTCTGCTCCGTTCATGGAGTTTGCGGAGTTTCCTGCACAGTGCTCCGTAGAGCTCGCAGAGTTCTGAAAAGCTCCGCTCCATAGAGCGGAGTTAAGTCCTCGCTCACGCTTGCCAATGTTAAGTGTGAGCAAGGAAAATCCAACCCTAGACTACGTCCCAGCAAGATTTATCAATGTGGGCACTCGCGGATGGTCAGGACTGCTTGCGTTGAGAAACCATTCATTCACGTTGAGGAAGCTGCCCTTGAATAGCAAATCTACTCGAGCGGCAGAAATAAGCAGCGCTCTCTTGTGCTGCGCATGGTGCCGTTCATGTCGATTTTCCAGCGTGAACAACGCAATGTTACGCACTCCTCTGCTTGCAGAACTCCGCGTAGCGCATCAGAGTTTTTGGGTCACTTCACCCAGGCCTAATAAATACCTCACACCATGCCTTATGGGCAATAATGCCTATAGGGGTGACTTATTAATATTTAAAAGGAATGATTAGGCCTGCCAAAAGGGTTCATTTTGACAGGTCGAATTTACACTTTAAAATTGCACAGCCAGGCTACAATGGCAGGCCTGAGACATGCTTTATAGTGTCACTGCAATGGATGGCACGATGAATGTTGCAGTCCACTGATAGCATTTACTTTACAAGGTCTGGTTACACTTCGTACCATATGCTTGGACTTATAGGTACATTAAATAAAGCAAATAATGTATACCAGTTTTCCCATATTCAAAAGGGGAGCACAGGTACTTAACCACTGGTTAGCAGGGGTTAAGTATACAAAGTGCTCAGGCCAACAAAAAAAGTCAAGGAAAACATCTAGGGGATACCACACAAAAGATGGTAATTTCGAACATTCTGGGGAACATTTACCCATGGGACCGCAACAACCCAACCGTGAATAAAGGCTTTCAGATTTTACTCTGGCTGCATGACCAGCTTGGCACAATTTGTCTACGGCCAGCGACATATTGATGAAATAAGACAATCGAAAAAGGAAAGTAGCTTGGAATGCGAACCTAGAAATAAGGTTTGGCTATCAATTTAAACATCTGTCATATCATTATAAACTAAGTGAAGATTTGTCTCTGTTTGGAGTATCAATGGATGGAAGCAAGAAAGAATGGGATCCCTCAGTCACTTTCTAGGTTGGTATTCAAAGACAGTCATAATTGGAGAGCATTGGACCCATTGCCACCAGTGCCACTGCTCCTACTGGACTAATGATAACTGACCCGCTATTTTCGAGTCACTAAATTCGTTATTCTGTGTTTCTTCTCTTCTCCTTTTCTATCTCTCTTGCTTCTTTCACCTCCTTCTTCCCTTTCATTCTCACTCCTCCATATTTCCTAACTGTCTCTCTTTACTCCCCCCACTTATTCTTTTCTTCTTCTTTTGTTTCACACTTTTTCTTTCTCATCACCCCTTTTACATCACTTTTGTTTCCATTTGTTTTCTTCCCACTTCTCCTACATCTTCTTCTCTATTTTCTAAATGCACTGCCTTCGTGCACGGGCGACCTCGATTTAATCTCCGTCATGCCTTCTTTTTACCTTTCATATACATAGCTTCTCTTAGCCTCTCTCTCTCATTCTTTCTATTCGCATTCCTCTTGTTTTCTTCAAAACCCTAATTTCCTTACCTTTCTTTTCTCTCCCTGTACATTGTTCCCTTTTGCTTGTTCTTTGTCGTCCTGAACTCTTTTTCCACGCTGCTATTCTCCTCCTTTTTTCCTCCCTTTCCTATTCTTGAATTCTCACTTATCTTTCCCCTTTTTCTTCTCCCTTTCTCTGACCTCATAAGTAATATTTTCTGTTTCGGAACCTTGCTCTTGCTTCCGCAGTTCATCTTTCCTTCTCTTTCTCTGAACTCAATCTGCCTTCTCGATTTCCTTCTTCTCTATATATCCTTCCTTGCTCTTTCCATTATGTTGGTTTTTCCTATCTTTTCTCATTTCCCCTTCATCCCTTCTCTTCTTTTGTATTTTTTATCTTTCCGATCTCCTTTTTCACTATTTCTCTTTTTGACTCACCCTTTGCGCTACAGCATCACTCACTGCACTGATTTCCCACCCCTTTTTAGGTCTCGCCTGGCGAAAGCAGTGCATGCGCTGCACTCGCCATGCAAGTGCCTTTTGCAATTTATTCTCCCAAATGCATACATGCACGCGTCGGCATGGACAAAGATAGCTGCTCTTACCATTTGTCCAAAGCAAACAGCATGCGGGTGTCTGTACGGACTGTTGACAGTCTGACGCCATCTTGTGACAATAGCTTTCTATTGTCATGGCAACCAAGCTTCTTATCAGAAACTTCGTCACGTTAGTTTCCTGTTCCCACCCCGTGATGTTTTTTATTACTTTAATGAGCACGGTGCCCGCAAGGGACACCACGCTCACTTTATTTATTTACATTTTCGCGGTGTCCACTTCAGGGACACCGCGCTCTGTTGTTTTTTTTTTTTTTTTTTTACTGAGCCCAGCGAGACTGCAACAGAGCAAACTTCAGGGCTGTGAGCTCGGGATGAACACGTCGCCCTCAAGGTAAGCCAGCCTTTTACTTACTTAATGCCGAGCCCTTGGCGTACACACACTTTGCACATTTTCACTTGGTTGTAACCCCTCCCCTCAACATGGTCTTTAGCGGGGTTAACTTTAATTTATTCACGGCACGGGTCACGTTTCGCAGGACTACAGGTGCCCGGGCTAGGAGCAGACGTGGTGGAGTGGGCGTAATGGCCAAATCTCTATTGGTAATAGTGCAATGTTGGACTTGGCCCTTTTGGCAGGTTCACCCCAAAACCTTTTGCATTCTTTTAGCCTTTTTCTCTAACCTGGTCTTGGTAATTTTAGGCCTCTGAACACTTTAGCACTGTGGCGCTCTCTGTGTTACATTTGTAAGATTGTCCTGCCCTCCCATAGGAATGCATGGGGGATATGTGTGTCCATGGTAATTCCTGGTATGAGAGGAGTGCAGGGGCGAGTTTAGTATGTATGAACTCATGACAATAAATGCTGCACAATGGTGTGCACAGATTTATGGTGACTGGTGGAGAAATGCCACTTTTAGAAGTTGGCATTTCTGTGTGCTATGTGTCTGCCTGCCTAATGTGAATTGCATGTCTGGCTTGTGAGTGACAGGAGCTGAGGGGTGTGGGTGGCTCCAAATCCCCACTAAACCAGCTCTGACTGGTATCCCGAAGCCCTGTGCTGTGATGCAATGGGAAATGTAATATAAATATAGGGGCTGTGAACCCATGAAAATCTTGAGTCTTGGTGTGCTGTTCCTGCTGGGGCATGCTGCTGCTGGGGCCCAGGGGGGGGGGGGGGCTGCCATGAGGGCTTGCCTCCCTGGGCCCTGCCTTGCCCCTGGACCTGGAAGACCTTTTTGGGACCCTTTTTCTTTCCTTGTCATCTCCAGGACCTTCATGTGACTTTAGCTGCACTTTGGTGCCCTGGGAGCGATGTGCTTTATTTCTTTTGTTTGTCCCAAGAGAGGAGAGCGTAGGACTGTGCAGAGTTGAGCTGCAGCCCTTGGTGAGGAAATCCCCCTCATAGGGGTTCCCCCGTTATGCCTACTGCGGCGGGTGCCCGCCCCGCATTTTTCAGTATTTCGCGGGTGCCCACCCCGCTTTTATGCCGCAATCACTTTTCTTTAAATGGTGGGAGCGCTCCCCGCTTTATATTCTAAATGAAGATGGAGCCTACCCCTCATTGCAGCCGAAAGGAAACTCCCGGGCTGCGACTGAGCATGACCCGGAAGACAGGAACTGTTGCCTGGTTGTGGGCTGGGCCTAGCGGCCGGCTGACCAATTGCAGCGCGGCCCTAAAAGGAAGTGAAGGAGCTGTGTGGACTCCATCTCGAAGTCCCGGTCCCGAGGAGGGGGACCGGGTGAAGCATGGCGCATGATGAAGTGGGGCTCCCGTGAATGGAGAGAGCCCCGCAAGCTCAGTGGCCTGTGGTGATGGAGGCGGAGGGGGGCGCAAGGCACAGTGTTAGTGCCTGCCCCCTCCGCCCGAGTGGAAGGGCTACCGAAGCCTTCCCAACGTAAGGAGGGGTTCGATTGGAGCCTCGCAGCCTGTGAGCGGGGCAGGAGCAGAAGTGAAACACCTGCAGCAAGAAGACCGTACCTGGAAACCCGAGGAGGGAGAGACCATTGAGGGACAGCCCCAGTGAGTGGAGCTAAGCTGTGACCTGGTGGGGGGTGGTTCGAGGCACGTTGTCGGTGCCTACCCTCCTACATTGGGCCTTGTGGGTGCTGGCGGAGCAGAAGTGGTACCGGGGCCTGATCTTTGTACACAGCTGCACCTGGGGCAGCTGCAATGTTGGGCACATTCATTTGTTTTGAGTCCAAGTGGGGACCCCCAGGCACAATTAGTGTCGGTAACAGTTGCTTTACAGCTGCCCGTCTAGCAGCTGCAACGATGGGCACATTAATTTGTTTTAAGTCCCAGTCGGGACCCACCAGGCACAGTTTGTGTCGGTACCAGTTACTTTACAGCTGCCCCGTCTGGCAGTGGGCAGCTGCAACGTGGCACATGGTTTTCAGGGCCCCGGTGGGGGTCCAGTGGGCATGTTAGAGCCAGTGCCTATAGAGCTCCTCAGTGGCGCCGCCGTCGCGGGCCACTGCAACGTTTGGGCAGTCTTTATTCAGAGAGGGGCTCAGGAGGCACGGTGGTGCCAGGGCTCATTTTCCCAGCTGCCCAGCATTTAGTGGGAAGCTGCTACGTTTAGGCCTGATCATTTGCGCACCTTGTGGGAGATTGCTGCATTGGCAGCACAAAGCCCTGAGATTGCGGGACATAGGGCATTTGAACCCAGAGAAAAGGCCAGTTGGCCTGGGGTCAGTTGGTAAGGTGCTGTGTGCCCTTTATCTGGGCTCGTGAGGCCTATTGCATAATGTGATTTATGCTGGTGATACCTAATGTGTAAGGTGTTTATGCTAATGAGGTTTGGGCCTAATGTGCTAATGCCTATTGTCCTGCTATGATATTTTGGGGGAGTACCTATTTGCGTAATGTATTTATGCTTAGGAGGTTAGGCATAATGTGTTTATGCTGGTGAGGCCCATTGCGTAATGTGTTTATGCTGATGAGGTTTGGGCCTAGTGTGGGTTTATGTCTAATGTGAAAATGCTTAGGTCATGATGGTACCAGTAGTTACTGGTTGTGTTTTACATTTACTTACCTGTTCTGATGGTTCTGACAGTGGCACGATTGGCCCTGTCCTGTATATAATTCCCCTGCGAATATTGCCCATGCCAGTTGGCACCGTGTAAATGTGTGATTACGTGTCTAATGTGTTTATGACAATACAAAGGCTATTTTATTTATATAACCTTGTGTGGAGTTCCTTCTGTGGTGTGCCTAGTGTGTTGCTGCTGTGTGTGTGTTGCGGAAACTCTTTACACATTGCCTCCGAGATAAGCCTGACTGCTCGTGCCAAGCTACCAAGGGGGTGAGCAGGGGTTATCTTCGGCGTGTAACTCCCTTGCCCTGACTACAGTGGTGGTTTCTGCCTGGCTTTGGCGCAAGCCTTAGCCAACCAGAAATCCCATTTCTAACATGCAAACAGAGCTCTTTTATTTTTATGTGCACTAATTGTATATGCATATTCCTATTTTTGTGCCATTTTTGATGTTGTAGGCCCTGTTCAGAGAGACGTGCAAGCGTATGTAAAATAGACCTCCAGGAGTAATAATTAATTGACTCCAAATACCTTTATAAATAGGCCCCAGGTTTTTTGCTGTGAGGAGGTGTAATTTACTTCTGGAGGACTTTTTGACTTACTCGTGAATTTTCAAGAGTGACCAGTGACCGTGGATGGAAAAAAGCTGTATCATCCATGACACAGTCACAGTGCTCTGGGAACAAGCATTGTGCTGTTGGAGCTTAAAACAATGAGCACATTAACAGACATTCATAGCGGGATCGTGGCTGTCGGTCGTTACAGGCCTGCTCCAGGTCCGCAGTCATCAGAATCTCTAACTCAGAGCCAAACCTCCTCAGCCATGAGATTTCACCAGGCAAACAACCTTGCATGCGAGGGTTATTGAGGGCACCATTGCATGCCGCAGAAAGAGGCACCTGTTGGGTATGTATGAATGATGAATGTCCAGCTCTGTAAGTACCAAACTGAAGCGGTGACTTCCTGTACGTGGGGGGAGCGGGGAACCCCCCACGTAAACTGTCTTCTGCATTGGCCAGGGTGCTAGCAGGTGCAGAAGTCATCAGTTGTGTCTGGGTGAGTATGTTTAGTTTTTGTTGTTAGTTTAGCAAGTATGTCTGTATTGATACTCAATATCTTATGTCACTGAGGGCAGCTTATGCACACCCAGAGTAGACTTCTGGAAATTCCGGTGAAAATGGAAACAATAAATGTAGATTTTCTCTGGCGGGGGGTGACGGACAGGACAGACGGATGACAGAAACATAAAAACAAGCATTGAAAATGCAAATTAAAGCCATTTGCTTTGCTAATGGTATTGTATAACAAAGCAAATGGCTTTAACTTAATCAAAGGCGAGACCTATTGTATTTGTAATGCGTGTTTCTCCCTAAGATCAGTATGCAGAGATCCAGGGCACAGGTACTACAGGCAGAAATTCGTACGAAAATTGAGTGCTCCTAAACTGCAATAGATGAAAGGCAGGATAGGGCCTCTCACACCTCATGCCCCAGTGCCACTTCACCAGCTCCTGCACCAATTTCTATGCCACTGTTTGACTAGCGCAAATTATGAAGACCCATCCACCATTTCATGTCTTCCTGGTAAACCCAGATCCAGGAGCGGCTTCTCCACTAAGGGGGAGGAGCGTCGCCCCGCTGCTCTCAGAGCAGTAGAAAAGGGAAAAATAAAATGATAATTACAAAGTGATTATCGTTTTATTGTTGCTTTCTGCAGGGCTGGGTTAGGGTGATCGCAAAATCAGCTTTTGGGATGCATCAAGGGTGAAGGCCCTCGCAATTCGAGAATTCGCAAATATTTGCGAATTATCAAATTGTGATTGCATTTAAGGAATCGCATTTTCGATTCGTCAAGTGCAATGCATGAACGTTTTAAAAATAGCGATTTCACAATTAGGGGAGGCAAATTACCATGAGGTTGAACCTCATGGTAATTTGCGAAACCTTTGAAAAATGCACTTTTGTGCATTTTTTAAAGTTTCATGTTGTGCACACACATGCCCTCAGGGCATGTGTGTGCACAACATATGTGCACAGATTAATTTCAGGGGTGCAACAGGGTGTCCTTTGGACACCCCTGCACCCTTGAAATCGCATTCTCAATTTGCGATTCGCTCATTGCGAATCGCAAATTGAGAATGTCTTCTAATTCATTCCTATGGGCCTCTAGGCCCATAGGAATGAATGGGGAGGTATTCCTTAATTGCGACTCGCAATTTGTGAGTCGCAATTAAGGAATGTTTAGAAATCGCAAATTTTTCAACAATTTCTTCATGCATAGGCTTTTGCGATTTCTTAATTGCGATTCCCTAAAAATCGCAATTAAGAAATCATAAAAGTCAACAATGATGCATGTGCCTGTAAGTGCACAGGACTGCTTGGCCAACTGTCTCGTGCCGCCCAAACAGTCCTCCGCTCTTTGCATGTTCCCTACCCAGGCTGCATACAGCCTGGTTGGGGATCATGCAAAGGCTTGCTAACCCAGTCTGAGCACCGAACTGCGGTGCTCAGACCAATCCATGAGGAGCCAATCACATTGCTGCATTGCAGCGTCGTGATTGCCTCAGGGAAAACTGTGTGCTTCCGGACTCTTCCGCAATGAGGGAGAGCAGACGGAGGCAGCCACAGCAAGAGGAGGTGTTTACTTTATTGTTTTTAAATATTTTGAGCCCCACACCACAATGTCACTCCTGCCCCCATTCCCTGCTAGCCGCCACTGTCCAGATCTCTCTTCACTGGAATTTTGCTGACCTCTTTTCTTACTGGTAAAAGATATACCAATCTACCCTGTACTCCAAAATCTGTCAGTGGATTTTATGGCCTTATGTGCACTCTATCAATGAATAAATGAAGACTTGGCTCTAGCGGACAAAGGTTGCAGGGTGAAATACTTCAATCAATATGTGAAAAGATATGTTTTATGAGATTTATGGAATTTGATAAGATGTCCTTCAGGTCCAATGAAAACCAGCAATGACTTACAGAATTTAGCAGTTACCACAGTAAAGGAACATCCGCCCATGCAATCCTGTTTGTGCTTCTTGAATTTTCATAAAGGTGGCTGTGCTGGAAATGAGGAGTCTGGTGGGAATGACTGCTCGAAAAGAGAGGTCAGGTAATATTAAGAAGGATGGGATGTTGATCCTGTAGCGCAAAGTGCATTTCTCATATTGCCGATCGGCACTGGTGGTCACTGTGGTGTGAAGAGTTGGGTTCATCAGATCTTTGCATTGGTGGTCAGTTGAAAAAAGCCTCAAACTTCAGAATTTTCTTTCCTTCGAGGAGAAGCTCAACTGGTGCCACATCAAGAGTCCACGGCCTGGGAGGCACCACTTGGGTTTCAGAAAACCACTCCAGGAGAGGCTAGCATGGCTCATGCAGGTCCTGTTGCAGTTCCAGGCAGGTCGAGTTGCAGCAGGTCAGCTGGACAGCTTCTGAGAGGTCTCTGGAGCGTGTTGTGTGCCTGTAGCTAAGAACAGGAGGTCAGTCAACTGAGCTTGGGATGAAGGATGCAGGTGCAGTCTTCCTTCTCCTCAAGCAGGTCAGGCCTTGAGCAGCAGGGCCGCAGGGCGTCCTCTTTCTGTTATAGCCACAAGTCCAGAAGTGTGCTAAAGAGTGGGTCTGAGGGTCCCATTTTAATACCTGGTGTCCTATTTGAAGTGGAAGGAGCTTCTGACGTTTGCTCCTACAGAGGTGTCTGGAATTTCCTGCTTCCCTCCTCTGATCCTAGTCTGTCTGAGGACAGAAAATACTTTGTTAGTGTGCTGGGTTAGTGCCAGACCTTCTATGGTGATTCTGTCTGGGAGGAATACACAAAGGCCAACTGCCAACTACACATATTCACATGACCTAGGATGCAGGCACCAAATGGTTAGGTCAAGACAATGCCAACTTTCTAAAAATGGCATTTTTAGAATTGTGACTTAAAAATTCAACTTTACCATTAAAGAGGGTTTTGAATAACAATTTATCAGACATGAAACATAACATTCCTAGCTGCTCCCACACAAAAGTTATCTCTTATTGAATGTAATAAGGTAACCTGATGTTAACCTAGAGAGGAGGTAAGCCTCAAAGCAGTAAAAAGCATGTCTAGCTTTTTAAATACAATGTATGCTGCCCCATTGCCCATTTAGGTTCTATCTTAGGGGTGACATATATGCAATAGAAAGGGAGTTTTAGATCTGGTAAAATGGGTATTTTGCCAGATGAAATGGCAGTTTAAAACTGGACACACCGGCTGCAATGGCAGCTCTGTGACTGGTTTTAAAAGGCTACTTAAGTGGGTGGCACAATCAGTGCTGCAGGCCTACTAGTAGTATTTAATTTACAGGCCTCGGGTACATGTAGCACCATTATACTCGGGACTCATGAGTAAATTAAATGTACTAATTAGGTGTAAGCCAATGTTACAATGTTTGAAGGAGAAAGCACAAGCACTTTAGCAATGGTTAGCACTGGTAAAGTGCACAAAGCATCCTAAAACCAACAAAAATGAGTTCAGCAAAACAGGAGGGGTGAAGGCAAAAAGTTTGAGGGACTACCGTAAAAGGGTGTCAGATCTAACAGCCACCAAGCTGATGACTCAAACTAAAGCCCATAAACGTCTGGATGATGAGAGTTGCTATAGAAAATCTTATGCTCAACAACTGAAATCAGTAAAAGAACTGTGCATGCAACAACTTAATAAATGGAAAAGAGAAGGCCTGCTATCCAGTGAGGAACTTTCTTTTCTGAGGACTGAGCACCCTGCAATGCCTATCATGTATTTTATACGCAAAATACATAAAAAACAACTCCAGTCCTTGGAAGACCGATAATTAGCGCCAAAGGAGGTGTTTTAGAAAAAATGTCAGAATATGTGGATTTCCACATAAAAGATCTAGTTATATTATCGCCCTCCTATATAAGGGACAAAAATGATTTGTTTGAAGAAGATTTAAGGTATTCAGTGGACAGAAGAATGTCAGCTAATCACTTTAGATATTTGTGCACTGTACACCAATATCAATCATTCTGATGGAATTAATGCAGTGGAGTTCTTTTTAAACAGCAGATCTATTGATAAATACCAACATGGGAAAATGATTGTTGATATGATACATTTCTGTTTACACAACAATTTTTTTATGTTTAATAAAGACATTTATCAGCAGACAAGAGGAGTTGCGGTGGGAGCCTGCTTCTTCTCCAGCTATGCGTGTTTACACGTAGGCTGATAGCAGGAGCAGGTTCTTCAAGCAGAACTCAGTGAGATATGGGATGAATGCATCCTATGTTGGATGCGTTTCATCGATGATGTCTTCTTAGTATGGCAGGGTACCAAAGAATCAGCAGGGGTCTTTACTGAGGTGCTTAATAGAAACAATCTCAACCTACAATTCACAGCCACAGTAGACAGTGAATCCATAGATTTCCTAGATGTACATATTTACGTTAAGGATAATCGTTTGGAAACAACCCTCCATAGAAAAAGCATGGTAGTAAACTCCACGCTCCATGACTCAAGCGTTCATCTGGGCCACTTAATCAGGAGCATTTCATACGGGGCATTCCTTAGATTACATAGGATTTGTAGCACGGATACAGCATTTGAAAGCTATGTGATGGAAAGTAGCAAGAGATTTCAAGCTAGATAATATAGTAAGAAAATTATCCAGCAGGCCTTTGTGAAGGTAAAAGCTAAATCACGTAATGATTTGCTGTGTAATAGACAAGATTTCCCCAGTAGAAACTAACTCCCATGAAACAGAGAATTCTAGTAATTCAGAAATGAGACTCATAACCACCTATAATAGCCAACACAGGAAAATCAGGGCTATAATCAACAAACACTGGCCGATTATACAAACTGATGCTGTTTTGGGCAGTCTATTTCCCACTCAACCAGCAATGACATTAAGAAAAGCCAAGTGGATGCAGAATGCCCTGGTTAGAACAAGTCCAGAACTGGCTCCCAGTGTAACCAAATCCAACACCAATTGGTTGATTCCCCAAAATGGTTTTGTTAAATGTAGTTCATGCCGTGAGTGCAAATTCGGCATTAATACGAATCAATAAACCACGGTATATGGCCCCAGTGTCAGTAAGTTGCGAGGCAGATATAGTTGTTGCACGGAATATGCAGTTTATATTTTAACTTGCACCTGTGGACTACAATACGTAGGAAGCACTAAACTGCAAGTACATGTGCGCATCCTCCAACATATAAGAGCCATAGTCAATTCGACATGACTTATCCAGTGGCCAGACACTTTAAAGCTGTACACAGAAACAATCTCAATGACTTAAAGTATTATGTCATTGCTGCTGTGCCCCCTCTAAGAAGAGGAGGCAACAGGGAGAAACTGCTGAGAAAACTAGAATCAAAATTCATATTGGAGCTGGATACTAGAGCGACCAATGGATTAAATAATGGGGAAGAACCCCACAATTTTCTATGAATTACTTTTTACACCAATAGATCTAGGGATCCACATGTATCTAATACTGTAGGAGTTCTGTAACATGATGAATGTGTTGTCATTTATTTCCTTTAAATTTTAATACAACAAATTTTAATTGCACTATATCGACTACTTTTGCACTAGCACTATTTCGCACTTTTTGAAATTCAACAGAGTAGTCTACATTAGCTCCTATTTAAAGAGGAGATTACCATGTAGGACATTTATGACAGTCTTTTTGATCATTATGTTGATTGCACCCTGAAGAAGGCGCGATCCACATTTGGGGGTCGTTCACCGAAAAGCACGCCGGTGCTGGCGTCCACAGATCAATATGACTCCTTAATACAATTATACCTTTGTCTTTCTTGAGGTTTATATGAAGCTTCAAACAATATATAACTTTACTCATTGGACACACGTCTAAATGGTGATCGCCTGACATGATGGAATAATTATTAAGCATTCTGTGTTTTATCTCACGTATAACACCCTAATTGACCTACTTGTGGAGACTATTGTTGTTTGATGCAGTGGACCCTCTCTGAATATTGTGATTGTACGAGTGAATGAGTTTGTGTGTTGCACCTGGGTTTCATTAATATGTATAATCATCTTTTGATGTGATATTTTATTTTTGGGAATATTTATTAAATGCTTATTAATTGTGTATTTGATATTTTTATACCTTGAGAATGGGTACTATAAATTTGAGATCTATGCCCTAAGAACTATGGACTCTTGGAATTAGCTGTTTAGCTTCTACCGCCTTTTGCTGTTAAGCACTGTATTTTTAACCTTTGGGGGGCGTAATTATGAAGTTCCCTTGCCTGTATCCGTGAGGTATTGCTTAACTATAATTTACCTTCAGGCAGGGGATTTGTTCTTGATTGATACTTGGTGATTTCCCCTGTTCCCCTGCCTAGGCATCCTTTCAGGGGCCCCCTTCGGTGTGATTGTTTATACTCAAAATGGATCCAATACAGGGATCTATTATTGGGCCAGAACGGGAAAACGTTATGTATACTAAATGTAGGGGAGAGGCTGTGGCCGAATAACCAGATCTGCCTACTTTGGACCTGGGGGACCAGGGTCGAGTCTTGGCATCAGGTCTACAACCTGTGATTCTGGGGAAATCACTAAGGGTCTCATTACGAGTCTGGAGGTCAATGGACCGCCAGACTCCTGGGACTGGCGACGGCGTGGGAGTGGTGGTCTTCCAACCGCCCTAATATGACCAGGGCAGTAGGGCCAGCTTTGGACCACCACAACTGCCAGGGATCATAGATTCCTGGTGGTGGTGCTGCAGTCTTGAGGCAGCAGTATGCACTGCAGGGCTACTGCGACCCTGCCAAGCATATTACGAGTTTCCTCCCGCACACTTTTTGTGGCGGTGAGGAAACAAAGGGGGCTCTAGAGGGCCCCCTTGTGCTTCTCTGATATGGGGTGCATGCAGGGGTGCACATGCAGTGCTCCCCTATGTGCATGCACCCCGTTACCTGCACAGCATGGACAGCAGCAGTCCATGCGGTGTCTGTACTGATTTTGATGTTCCCATTGTAGTGCCTATTTCGTATGCAATACCGTGGGAATACCAAAGAACTTTTTGCCAGACTGGAAGAAACTTCTAATCTAATGCTAGGTACAACCATGGGTTTGGTTGTGCATACGCGGGGCGGTCCCACTCCCGCACCACCAAACTGGTAATGAGACCCTTAATCTCCTGGTGCCTACCAAAAATGAATGTGTCCTTGTGTAATGCAACTGGCGCTCATGTAAAGCGCTTCAATACCTTCAGTCAAGTTCACTGTATATAAAAACTGCAAAAAAAAGAACAGAGTCAGCCAAAGGGATTCCTTCTAGAAAGTATCCTCCAAAAGTGGCCATTTGTCTGTTTGCACCCACTGTCGAATTTATTGGCCAGGGAGACATGCGAGGGTGCAGTACGCCTGCTGCTTGCCAGTGTGGTGTTACAGCGTGTCTCCACTTATGACATCCATTTTGTAATAGTTGTTAAAAAAGATTAAGAAAATGATTCAAGAGATCCATGTTGCCTGTACAAACCTAGTGGCCATCGTGGAATGTTTTTTCGTTTACTTTATTATTCCATGATGATCACACGTGCATGCACACACATAGTGGGCATCTACTGACACCATTTCTTAAAGCAAAAGTAAAAGCATCCTAAGATGGCCGCCTTGTGTGCTCATACATTGTTGGACACTTTGTAATAATAAAGCAAAAATAACATTAAAAGAATGCCACAATTCATGTGTACCTGGGCACTTATACATACACAGAAATATTACTATTTTGAAATAGTTTAAAAGCTATTAAAAGATAGCAGCATGCCCATTCAGTGGTGGGTGGTAGACAATGTTCTGGTGAGGAATGCAAATTGGAGCTGGAAAAAAGGCAAAAAAATGAGGACTGGAGAAAAGGAGGGGAGAGCAAGGAGAGAAAGAAGGAAAAGAAGGAGAGAAAATAGTCCCAAGTGCACTGCACTAACAAGGTCCTGAGGACTGTAGGGGAAGGATACAACTCGTCCACTGAAAAAACAGTGAGAAGTGCATCTTAGGTGCACCAAACATTTCAAGGAATCAGGAGCAAGGAAATGAGATAGACAAGAAAGTTATTGACTCCTAAGTAAGGGGCTCACTATAAACTCAACAAAAAAACTCTCTCTCTATACTGTATACAATAGGTTTTTACCAGCAGTATAGGTGTGACATCAACATTTGCTTCCACACCCGCAGATCATAACCAGACTATTGATTCTGAGAAAACATTTGAAAACTGATCATTTCAAGCATTGGGAAGGAGGATTGACAAATGCGAGATATGTAGTTCCTGTGGATATGCCCGTCATGTTCCACTTAATTAAATAGTTACCCTAATGAAATAATGCAAGAAGAATAAACATGTTGCTTTAGGAACCTTCCACCTCATTCTCCAGACATCTGCATTAATGTAGTGGTCAGTTTTAGGTCTCGCCTACAGACAGGTAAAAGCTGTTCTGTTTTTAAAAGGCGTCTTGTGGAATATACTACAAGTTTACTGTGATCTTAGAACCCACCCATTGCTTACCATTAGTTGGCTTTCTTGTCTCTCTCATTTCCTTACTTTTTACACAACGGCTTTTCTTCCGCTGCTGACATTTAGGATACTGCTACTTTCCATGAGTGGCATTACAAATAATGGGGTAACCCAAAAATCGTCACCAGACATTGGTATAATACGGGAATGAAAGAGTATTGGTCCGTGATTTATTTATGGAGAACTAAATTCAATTCTATCTAGTGTGTGTTGCATTCATATTCAACACTAGTATTTAATAACATGTAGAGAACCACTACGTACCAAGGATATATTTCAAAGACATACAATGAATATGAAACAGGATCGCCAGAACAAATGTAATTCAATTAAAGTCTGTTTATTCTATATACTAGAATTAAATCACAATTTTCTATTTGATATAAGGTTGCAAAAAGGAAAAAGAAGGGGGAATGGGCATGCTCGTGGTGGGTAGGTGTAGGTGAAAGTCACTGGTTAAAAAGTACACAATTCAGATAGTTTCAACAACAAACGGGTAAAGAAGACCAGTATAGAGAGACCTGTTCATTGTTAAACATTTTTTACAATACTTTTTTACAGATTTATATGCATCAATACAATGTTGGAAAATGGGTAGAGGGAAGCGGTACAGGCCTCGTGTAGGTGGAGAGCGTCGACGTTTCGACTCAACTAATGCAAGGAGGGTAACTCGGCAGGACGACAATCGCGAGGCACGCTGCGCCTTCTTCATATTAAGAAATTCCCGATTCATTTGGACTTTGGATACTTTGTATGCCCAACTCCAGGGCCTTGACTTCTATTGAGGACTTCACAAGACTGGGCTATCCAAGTGGAAGACAACTTAATCAGGGGATGTTACCTGCCCAACTTGGATCCTTGACACACCTGTGATGCCATCGTGGCACCAGGAATAGGTTGCCCTACCCCGTCCTGAAGAAGACTCGCAGCAGAGGTCCAAATTACCCTCCTTGCATTAGTCGAGTCGAATCGTCGACACTCTCCACCTACACGAGGCCTGTCACGCTAACCCCTGCGAATTTTCCAACATTGCATTGATGCATATAAATCTGTAAAAAAGTATTGTAAAAATGTTTAACAATGGACAGGTCTCTCTATACTGGTCTTCTTTACCAGTTTGTTGTTGAAACTATCTGAATTGTGTACTTTTTAACCATTGATTTTCACCTACACCTACCCACCACGAGCACGCCCATTCCCCCTTCATTTTTCTTTTTTCAACCTTGTATCAAATATAAAATTGTGATTTAATTCTAGTATATAGAATAAACAGACTTAAATTTAATTACATTTGTTCTGGTGCTCCTGTTTTATATTCATTGTATGTCTTTGAAATATATCCTTGGTACGTAGTTGTTCTCTACATGTTATTAAATACTACTGTTGAATATGAATGCAGCACACACTAGATAGAATTGAATTTAGTCCTCCATAAATAAGTAACGGACCAATGCTCTTTCATTCCCGCTTTCCATGAGTGTGCATGTGTTTCTGGCTCTCTCCCTCTGTGCTGCTCCTTTTACTCCACCCCTACATGTATTACAAGTGTTGTTTACCATCCCTCCTAACTTGTCTGTAGAAGCGCAACAACAGGTATATATTTCGCAGGTTCTAAATAAAGAATAGACTTAAACAGTTGTTTTTTTCCTCTGCATTCGACAGATTGAATGAATGCAGTTGCCTTGGGACACAAAGGCTTTTATGTTTCTGACAAAGTGGCTAGATGGTGCACACACTCAGCCAGCATTTAAAGCAGAAATGGTGTTTTGAATAACTGATTATTACCCGACTCAATGGTACTCATTTTATTGACCTCAAAAGAATGAAAGGCTGAATGAAACTGAGGTAATTTGAACCCGTGACCATAAGGGCAAACACAGACTCTTATAGTGGACGCGTTAGTCCTTAGAGCCACCAGGCGTAGCTAAAGTTTTTTGAACAAGCATGGGCAATAGCTTTGTTCTAGCATCATAAAAGTGAGAATTATTGGCTATGCCAATGCTTGTTTGCATCAGGTATCTTTTATAAACATTTATTACACACATTTGGTTTAATGACATGTAGGTTTGTAGGTCTTATCTCTGAAACTAGCTTTATTAAATTTGTTGACCCACCTGACCTATCTAATAGGCCCTGCAGGTGGTTTCTCACCAGCACGTTTTTCTTAAATCCAACTCAGTGGCAGCTTCACCTACCTAACGGTTCCTTTGACCAGTACATGGGCTGGATTTAGTGAAAACTATAAATCGGAGGGGTGATCAAAATACCTAATCAAATTCAAATGTGTAGTGAAATACTTTCCCGAATAGCTTATGTGAAAGTGTTGTTAAAAAACAAGTACATTTAAAATGTCCTCACGTCCGAAATCCATATAAATAGCAAAGACCTACGTTTTATAGGGAAGCATATTTGAAAATCTGCTAGAGCAATCAGCTAAACAAGTGACTACTTTCCATCCATCCAGAGTAATTCATATTTGTTATTGCAGTAACTTGTTTGCACATATACTGGATTCAGTAATTCACTAGTAGTTTAGCCCTATTTTTATACTGTATATGCGGTAAGCTGCTACCTCATCTATTTGTTGGTTCTTCGATGTAAACTACTTCACGATATTGCACTGACTATTTCTACCTCATTCACTTCGACTAGTCATGTAAGCTGCACCCAGCCACCTTCTACACCTAGACTACACTGCTGTTACCTCGTACATTCTGATGTGTAAATTTGTTTCCACCTAACCGGTTCTACCTCTCATATTTTGTACATGGTGTAAACTGACTGCTACCTCGCATATAGGATGCATTAGGTAAGCTGCACCTTCACACTGTTTGTTCGTGGACTGCACTGCCTTCTACCTCTTATACTTTTGGTCACTCGCTAGTGTCATCCCTTTGCCCTGTAACTAGCGGCTGACAATTTTTATTGTCATCCTATTTCCTACACCCAACATCACAGCCTTTCCAAAATGGAGCTCAACGGCAAGCACACTTTTAGAATTAACTACCCTTCCACTCTCACCAAAAAAGCCGCTAAACGTTTTAAACATAACTTCTTGAGATCGCACCCTGAAACACCCTTTACCGACACCTACTTCTCACCGGGCAATGGAGCCCTGAATACTGATATCATCTTTCACACCTCACGCAGAGCCCAATGGAGAAAAGCGTTCCTTTCCCTACTCACCGTCTCCACCACCAGGAAAACAACTCATGGCCTAACTCTCTCTATCACACCTTCCCACCTCTTCCCTGGCAGGACTACCATTACTATCTACAATAACGGGATTGTCCTAATTCAAGCCACTGACAAGAACCTGGAACTACTAGACAACCTGTTCCCCAAGTTCAAAGAGCACCTTTCCAAGCTGCGGACCCCCACCCAGAACTCCACCAGCACTATCACCCCTGACGTCGCAGCCCCTACCTACTACACCTCTACCCCCAGCACCCCAGTAAATGGCCCACCTGCTGTTAACGCCCCACACTCCCCAAGGACAGTCACAAATCTCTCCACCACATATACTAGCCGCCCCTCTAATATGACCCCTCTTATCCCCACTCATACCCCCTCCATCCCTCTCCCCCTGACATAACAACTCCCACCCACAACACGCCACCATGTGAACACACCATCCCCCCCTCCCATCCCCCCCACTGCAGACCCCTCTCCCTCCCCAGCTCCCTCCCCACTCCCACCCACGAGTCTCTCACATCTGACACAACAACTCTCGCCCACAACACGCCACCATCTGAACACACCACCATTCGGAGTTTATCCACCCCCCCTCCCATCCCCCCTACGGCGGACACCTCTCCCTCCCCAACTCCCTCCCCACTCCCACCCACGACACTCTCACCCTCCCAACAAAAGATACAGAACATACCGCCTCCCTTACCTTAGCATCCCCCTCTCTCCCACCTCCTATTCTCTGCCCTCACTACCCTCCTGTCTCCCCCACTGTCCTCAGCCTTCACGCACTCTTCTACTCACCGGCACCGTCTCCCACTGACGTCACTACCTATGCCTCCCACCCACCGCCTACTTCACCTACCTCACCCACACCCCTCGCCCACAAACACACTCACACTTTGAATGCCATCCCACTCATTAGCACAGCAGAAACTTCCAACAACGCTAGTATATCCCCCCCCTCGATACCCTGCCCGCTTTCCAGCTCACTACTCAACCATTCACCAATGGCTCTCACCACCAACCCCATCCCCAATGCACCTCCTGACCTGACTTTATCCACCCTCCAACAAGTCAAAGAGGATATTCTACAAATCAAAAAAGATGTCCACGCAATCAAAGACCTTCTCTCCTCACAGCCCAGTCTACCTCCCACCATTCCCCTACCCTACAAACGACGCACCCTCCCTACATACCCTCGCCTCCGACGACACCCGCGCTGGCCGACTATCCCCGTTCGCAATAACTCCCACCGCCCCCGTCGTGTCCTCAACCCATTATCGGACCGCGACCTATGCTCTCTCCTTCGCTCCTATGGCCCAGGTCTGGTAAAACACATATCCAACACGCACATCCCCATACCCACAATTCTTACAAACCCTCAGAGGCCCCCAACACTCAACAACAGAGGTTCCGACCCTAACAACCTCAGAAAAGTTCCCCTCACACTAGAAAGCTCGACCACCCTTCTCTCTCCCAAACTCAAATGCATCCTACTCAACTGCAGATCAGCTCAGAGACACTCCTCCGACATCGCGGATCTCGTCTCAGCTATGGATCTGGACCTAGCCATTCTAACGGAAACGTGGCTTACTGAAGCCTCTACCCCGATTATGGACATACTAGTCCCCCCCCGATTATCACATCATTAGGCTGGACAGGTCTCCTGGCAAGACGGGTGGGGGAATTGCATGCATTTTCAGGAGCAACCTCTCCGTTACTAAAGTCACCTCCCCCTCCCTTTCCTCCTGTGAACTCCTCTGCCTCGACATCTCCAGCGAGGGCAAACAAATTTGTGCTTTACATCTCATCTATCACCCGCCTGGTGACAATCTCATATTCACCCAACAACTCATGGACATGATCACTTCCAATGCCGGTCGGCAGACCACCCAAGTCTACCTGGGTGATTTCAATCTCCACTGGAACGATCAGAAAGACACAGTGGTGAATAGTCTCAAAACTTTCCTTAATACGCTTGACCTCACCCAAATATGCGATAGACCAACACACGACAAAGGCTCGATACTCGATCTCATCATTGCCAAAGAGAACTCTACACAACTGGAGGCGATTCTACCCTGCGACTGGTCAGATCACCACATTATCACCTTCTTTATCAATGAAAAAGTTAAACCTAACCCGGCTCAACCAATCAAATCTAAAACATGGAAAAGGGACATGAAGAATCTTAACCCCTCTACCCTGCCTCCTCACATCGGCAATCTCCTCCTTCCCCCTTCAGGTGCCTCGGATGTTCAATCACTGACCGACCACTACCTTGACTCTATGAATACAATAGTCAATGAAGTCGCCCCACTGCAACTGAAGAGAGTCTCCACCCAAATTTCTAACCCCTGGTATGATGATAGGCTCAATGACGACAGGCGTACTATGCGAATGGCAGAGCGCACCTGGAGATCGGACCCTTCAGCACTGCACCTCAACAGGCTTAAGAACAAGAGAAATGCCTACTTCAGGAAAATAAAGCGCACAAAATCGGACTTCTTTAGCCGCCAGTTGGACCAAGCAAAAAACAGGCCAAGAAAGCTGTTCGAACTAATCAAGACCCAAACAAAGACACTACCCTTACAATCAAACAGCACAACAAGCGACGCCCCACACTGTGAAGCCCTCTCTGCTTTCTTTAAGCTAAAGACTGACAACATAAGAAATGACCTCATCATGGATGTAAGCCGATTCCCCAACCACACCAGAATGGCTAACACTCAACCTAAAAACAAGGCATCTTGGCTGTACTTCGATACCTATTCGGAAGAAGCAATACACAAACTGCTCTGCACCTTGAAGCCCTCTAATCACATCACAGACCCGCTACCTGCTAATGCTGTAAAAGACTTCATTCCCTTGCTTCTCCCTCTCTGGACCAAAATCGTCAACAGCTCCCTGCAACAAGGCCTCATTCCAGACTCCCTCAAGGTGGGGCAAGTCACGCCTATACTCAAGAAACCTACAGCTGATCCGTCTGACCTAAACAATTACCGGCCCATCACCAATATCCCCACCCTGGCCAAACTGCTGGAGAAATGTGTCCAACTCCAACTAACAAAGCACATTGACCAATTTGACCTCCTCAACCCTCATCAATCAGGCTTCCGAGCGAAACATAGCACGGAAACAGCTATGACACACATAATTGATGACGCCCTTCAAATTCTTGATCGCAATGAGTCCTGCCTCCTCATCCTTCTTGACCTCTCGTCAGCATTTGACACGGTCAAACATGAGAACTTGCTAGAGCTGCTAAGCACTAGAATGGGTCTATCGGGAACTGTTCTCAAATGGTTCTCGTCCTTCCTTCACAACCGGTCTCAGAAGTTCAAGGTCGACAATGTGCTATCTACACCTGTGCCTGCAGACCTAGGTGTCCCACAAGGATCCTCCCTCTCCCCCACACTGTTCAACCTCGTCATGGAACCGCTCGCCACCTTGCTCCAAGCCTCCAATGTCCAATTCCATATGTACGCCGACGACACACAACTTTACCTAAAGCTACAATCCCCGGAAGATATCAAACAGCTGAATTCCATGCTTATTAACACTCAATCTTGGCTGGCCGATAATCACCTCAAACTAAATGCTTTGAAAACTGAGTTCCTACTCATCTCACCCCCGGCAAAAATTTCCACCACCCAAACCTGGCTCAACAACCTAACAGCACTCAATGTCCATCCTACCATCGTGGATTCGGCGAAATCCCTAGGCATCACACTCGACGCCAAGCTCAACATGCAGCAGCGCGTTAGCAAAGCCACAAAAGCAGCTAATTTCCAAATCAACACACTGAGGAAAATTAAACCCTTCCTCCCTGCCTAAGACTTCCAAACTGCTGTACAAGCTTTAGTCATCCCTCGAATAGACTACGGAATTGTGGCCCTCAGCGGACTCCCGCTATCCACAACAGCACCCTTAAGAGCCTCCCTAAACGCTGCCGTGAGACTCATTACTGGCTCAAGAAAGCATTCGCATATATCCCCAGACTTAAAGTCTCTAAAATGGCTGCCTTTTGAAGCCAGAATACAGCTAAAAATTGCAGTTATGACACACGCGGCCGTGCACCACAATGCACCCAACTACCTCGCTCAAAAGTTGTCCATATTAGGAGGTGCGAGAACCAATAGAAGTACAAAAAATCTACTCCTGAAACCTCGTAGATTCAGGAAAGAGAAAACATACAAGCGCTCCTTCTCAGGAATGGCACCCAGGATCTGGAATGCGCTCCCTCCTGAAACCAGGCTTATCTCCTCCACCGCAATCTTCAAGAAAGAGGTGAAAACCATCCTTCTGGCCAAGATCTCTTGAACCTTATAGGTGCTGGATCAGAGACTCTGCTTTGCTTTGTATCACTGTTCACCTTGTCCTTTGGCACTATGCTTCTACTTGAGGGGGACACTACTACGTTACTCTCTTACTACCGACCAATATATGATACACGTTGGTTTACTGATCCACTCTCCCGATGCCCCCACTCAGTGTTCTCTCTATACTAAAACATTGGTATAAGCCATCCACACACCCAAGGTGTACCTGAACACCTCTGTAGTGGGATCAATGACTTGCCGTCATATATTACTTGTTTACCTGATTGTATATTGATTTGTTTTATGTATGTTATTATTATCCTACCATGTTAGTGACTATTATACTGCTCCCATTATCTCTGTTCATTCCTACTGCCCCTACCCTGTCTTTGTGAAGCGCTCTGATATCTGTAAGGATCTTGTTCGCGCTATATAAAACGTTGAATAAATAAATAAATAAATAAATAAAATTGTGCAGGACCTGAAAATACCCTTTGATGTTGTAAGTGGCTAGACAGACAATACTCGCATCCCTAATGCCGTAAACAGCCTGTAAACACCTCTTTGGGAGGCAGCCAATTGTACTTCCCACGTAATGTTCCTTCCATCACCGGTCTAGTGCTAAGGGGCAGGAGTCTGATTGAATCCATTAAGGCAAAATCAGCCATGCTAAAATATAACTCCATCTGACTGCATTTAAGGCCAACAGCACGCTTCCTCACCTCTTTTATCACTGGCAATGTGTTATCACTACTTTATGCCTTCCACAGTGTCTCCAGACACTGTGGAAGGAATAAAGTAGTTTTTTCTGAGTTTAGATGCAAAGGCTTTTCTTTAAATTTGGGTTAATGGATACAAAAAACATATCCAGGGCCAGTTACCTTCAAAAGAATCATAAATGGCATTTGCTCACACAGAAGTTCCACCAGGATGATGGAAGTACAACTGTGTGGCCAAAGTTGCATCCAGGTCTTGTTTGTTTGGCATACCCATGTGAGTCAACGTTTGAATTGCAGGTTAGTGGGTGTTCATCAACCTTTACATGTAGATTTGCAGACCCTTTGCACGCCTGCATTTATTCCTGTCAAGGACCGTACAAAGTGCTTTTTGGATTGAAATGAGGAGAAAAAACCTCTAAAATTGCTGGGAGTGTAGGGTACAGGCTTCTCAACTGTGACAAATGAACTCCACATGGAGGAAAATATTGTGCATGTGCATGTGTACTGTTGTAATACATTATCATGTGGGAATGTACATGTATATGTCCACATATATAACTATGTGCTCAGAACATGGTAGGAACACTAATTTCACAAGAACAGGATGTGTAGCAGCAGTGGAAACTTCCCTCATATACAGAGGATAGAAACATTACAAGCAGAAGGACTGCAAGTCCGCCTAGCAGTCTGTTGGAGGATGGTAGTTGATTGCATGCATGTGTGTGTGATGTAGTGTGTGTGGGTGTCTATGTGTGTGTATGTGTGTGTGTGAAAGAGTGGGTGCACGACAGCGCATGTATAATGATGTGTAGGGGTTGCCAATTACAGGAAAAGGTTGCAGGGGGACCTTGCACTTTCATCCCGACTTGCCACACGCCTTGTAGGGTAGGGCAGGACCTACAAAAATTATCTGACGACCTCCGCTTTTCAGGCCAACAAAAGAGGGTGACAAGCCTGTAAAAGATCTTGTCTTGCCCCGAATGACCTGCACGCCGTACATCCGGAGACAACACCTGCAGCAAAGCCCTGTAGCACTGGGGGACCACTAACACCTAGGTTGCACCAGGCTCATGAGACTTAGGCTCATTATACAGAAGACCGTTTTCCCAGTAAATCAGGTGTTTGTCAGAGGCTTCACCAACCGCCTCGGTCTCAGCCTGCTTCTGAAGAACCACTACACGGTGTACCCATGATATTGATACTGGCATAGCACACCTGAAAAGAACCAATTTGCAGGTTGTCTGACAAGATGAGAGCCAGCATTAAGGAGGAGGTTTTCAAGATGCTGGTGTTAGGGATTATTGAGTCCTCATACAGCCCTTGGTCCAGCCCAGTGGTGTTGGTCCCCAATGCTGCCCCTCCAGATGTCACACCTGAATTTACGTTATGTGTGGAGAACCGTGGCTTCAATGAGGTCACCAAGACTGGAGCACACATCATCCCCAAAGCTGATTAGCCCTTAGATTGGATTGAAGCTGCCAAGTTCCTCGCCATGTTTGACTTCACATGTGGGAACTGGCCGATTGCCTTGACCGAGAAAGGAACTCTACACCGGAAAGGAACTTCCTGTTCTGGGTTGAAGAACGCCCCTGCCAACTTCCAGAGGTTGGTCAATCAGGTTAGTCAACCAGGTCATTGCTGGTTTGGAGAACTTCAGTGCCGCTTATCTAGATGACATTACAGTCAGTAGTTCTAGCTGGGAGGACCACATGCACCTCCAAGAAGTGCTTTGTACAGACCTGACTATAAAGGCCAATAAGTGCCAGTAGGGAAGGGTTCAGTGGTCTACTTGAGTCATCAAGTGGGAGGTGGCAAGGAGCAGCCCTCCAGGCCAAAATTGAAAACTATTCTGGCTTGGGAACCCATGCAAGTCCAACACAGAGGTGAGAGCCTTTTTAGGCCGCACTGGGTACTACAGGAGATTTGTCAAGGGATATGGCACCATTGTTGGCCCCTTGACGGAGCTGACTTCCAGGAAGCAGCCATTTCAGTTGATAAGGTACAGAGGCATGCCAGAAAGCTTTTGACACACTAAAGAAGGCCATGTGCACAGCACCTTCTCCTGAGAATTCATAGTACAGATGATGCCGTAGAACATGGAGTAGTGGCCATGTTCTCACAGCTTGTAGCCTTCATCAGTAGGAGGCTACTTCCCAGGGAACAAAGGTGGAGCGCAATAGAAAGAGAAGATTTTGTTATGTTCTGAGCATAGAAGAAACTGAGACCATAACTGTTTGGTACTCACTTTCAGGATCAGCCAGACCACAAACCCCTCGGATGGTTGATGCAGATGAGGGGTGAGAATCCCCAACTGTTGAGATGGTCCATCTCCTTATAAGAAATTGACTTTACAGAGGAACACCATTCTGGAATAGACCACAGAAATGCTTATGGTCTCACCAGGTTTTTTCTACCTCAGTGAAGAGAACTCCAAAGGGGTTGGGTAGCTCTCCCCACTTTCAGCTGGGGGACACAAGTTAGATCTTGCATCCTTGGTGTGATTTCCCCTAATATTTTGCCTTCAGACCTCTTGTTTTTGCTAACTTCATTTTCTTCTGGATTTAGGACTCTGGACACTTTACCACTGCTAACCAGTGCTAACATGCATATGCTCCCGGCTTAAAACATTGTAACAACGGCTTATACACAATTGGCATATTTAATTTACTAATACGTCTCTAGTAATGTGCACTACCTGTGCCTGGGGCCTGTAAATTTAATGCTACTAGCAAACCTGCAGCCACCCACTTAAGTAGCCCTTTAACAGATCTCAGGCCTGCCACTGTAGAGTCTGTGAGTGCAGTTTTAAACTATCATCTCGACCTTGCAAGTTAATCCTCTTGCCAGGCCCAAACTTTTCTTTTTTATTTATATAAGTCCTAGGTTAAGCCCTATTGATCAGTGCCTGAACCTATACTTGGTCATTCAGAAGCATATCGTGGCAAAAATAGGCACCCTTTTGTTTTTGTTTTATGGACCTTACTAAAGGGTTTGACCTGGCAAATCACACTAAGCTTTGAGTCACCCTGTTGTAAATGAGGGCAGAACCAGCATTGATGTCCTTCTTGGGGAACCTACACAGTGATCTGTCTGCTTCCGTGAGATTTAGGCAAGATGACTGCTGTACAAGATCATTCCCAACTACCCTGGGAGTTAGGCAGGGTTGTATTTTGGCCTCATTCTTGTTTACTATGTATATTAATTGCCTAGAGGTGGTACTAATGGGTGAGAAATCTGATGCTCTCCGCCAGGACCTCAACACTTTTGTAGATTTCATGGACCAGCAAGATCTTTCTATAAATCATTTGAAATCTTATGTAATGGTTGCTGGTGCCAAGCCCACTGAACCCAAGGGGTGGGCAAAGCTGGCGGAGTTCCACTCCGCAGAATTTTATGGAGTCGAATAGTTCAGCCCGCACAGAGTGGCATATTTACGAGCCCCTTGCGCCACTTTTGCTTCACTTTTGAAAAGTGACGCAAGGGTCTTGTAAATCTACCCCAGAGTACTTTCTCAGAACTTCCATCCTGTACTGTAAAAGTCATCCTGCTCTGTGCCTCAACCTCCTGGAAGGTGTGACGTCATAACACAGGCACTCAGTTGTGGGACCACATTAGACAAACGAAATTTTACAGAAAGAACAGTCTTTCCTTAACATTGGTCCGCCAAAGGTTTATTTGGAGAGGTACGGGCTTTCAGTTTCGCCTCCTGTCTGTCCCTCACTCCCCTCCGCGATCTGCCTGCGAAATCTCACTCCTCGGCTTGGAGATGTGCAGCGCTTACACATTTCGGAGGTGACGAGGAGGGGCGAGTACTAGACTCTGGAAATATTGCTTGTTTATTATTACAAACATGCACACAGCCATTCAATATTGCACATTTGTGTTCGTTACACACATTCATGATCCAGTAATATTCTGCACTATTGTTTTTTTCACACAAAAATACGAAGATAGGTTACAGCATTCAATTCTGTTTTTTTCTTATTACACACATTGCACATACTCTTTATTTATTATAAGTGCATGTGCACGTACTATCCTGGAATATTGACCATTCAAGTTCATCTATTACAGATACAGTATGCTGGAACCTTGTTTATTTATTAGAAATGCGCACAAGCATGCACTATTGTTCATATTACACATGCACAGGACATTACAGCAGGTCTCATTCATTACTGTGAGTCTTTTAGCAAACATCAAGGGGCATATTCTCAAGAACGTGTGATAACCATTGCAAATGTAACTTAACGCAACATCCAACATCGTAGTCTATTGCGGGAAAATTATGCAGTGTTAACTAAGCATTCTCAACACTGTGGTACCATGCAATAGTCTCCAGATAACGCATCAACTGACTGCGCTAAAATCAACACCCTGCTGCTAAAATGCGAAACACGAACGCAAAAAAAGCTGCAATGAGGCCAATCGTAATACAAAAAGCAGGAAAACAAGCAGCAGGCCTGCAAATTCCACCCGTATGGTGAGAAAATGCACTATAAAAGCCACAAAAACAACACACCAGAAAGAAGCCAAAGCACGTAGCAACATGGATGCACCCTGACAGAGTGCAGAGGGGCACGCAAACCCCACTAGCCTCACAAGCCCCACATACCACCATCAAGGAACAACGTGGTGGGGGGAGGCCAGGGAGGAGAGGGAGAGGAAGATGGGGTGCAGTACGCAGCAAAACCAGATCAGCGCCACGGAGGTGACAGAACACTACCATCAACTGATACACAATTAGACTACCGGGAATGCAGTCTGAGTGTCGAGGAGGCCAACGGAGGAGGCCAAGAGGTGCTGACATGATGTGAAAATCCAAACTAAACACAAAGCTGCTGCCAACAGGAAGGCAGCATCGGCGACAGGAGGTGGGAGTCCTGCGTCACAGGAGAAACTGGAGGAAATGGAGGCCACAGTCATCAGTGTGGAGACGGTGCAAGGAGTCTGGAGTGCGGTCACAGCTCAGGAAGACCTGACACAAGATCAACTGGGTGAATAGTGACCAAGGACTGGGGTAACGGGGGGAGATGGACACAATGGCACACATGCATAACGAGGTGTAGCACAATGCACACCCACAATGACCCTGGATCATATTCCCTGAACCCTTTGGCACACTCCAGCACACACACATAGCAAGAACAGCACACCCACATTGACGACAATTCGGTACAATGTGCAACCCCGACACTGCAGAAGAGAGGACACAACTGGGTCCGCACAAGCGCAGAACCAGGTCTACTACATCTGACAGAGCTGGAAACTGTAAAATGTAAATGTACGCATACAACCTCACATCCGTCATGTAGTCCAAATGGACACAGTCCCGCATCCAAATCCTGCACCTCCCAAACAGTCACACTGTACATTGTCATACAGTCTGCATGTAAACAAGAACAATGCACCAACATACATGTCAACACAATGTCAACCTGCATCTCCCCTTCACATTAAAGAGGAACACACAACACCTCCAGCAGAGCACAGAAGACCACACTTCAGTTATGCCGGAGAGGACCACCACACCTTCGACACTGAAGCCCTACAACAGCCCATGGACATACCACGCAACCCACCACCAGGACCAGGACAGCCAAGCTACTCAGAGGAAGACACATACCCTACAACAGGCAACACAGCAGGAAACACCCGCAAGCACGGCTGGCTTTCAACACTTCACCAACCCACACATGGCATTCCAATGCCAGGTGTCAGAACGGCAAAAGGAGGTGTCAGAACAGGTGCCGGTGGGGTCCGAACCCATGGAAGGCATACTAGATCACATATGTTGGTGTCCATAATCCTTCAGGGACCACCTACACCCCACAAAGGAGACCCACACTGCCATAGACACATGTAGATGCACATTCCCAGTACAGTACCACGCTAAGGGGCACGCAAACATCAGTCACACACCCACGTTGGCTCTGCGAACGGCGGCCCAGTCCACTCCCCTAACTTATTGAGTGGGTGACAACAAAGCTACATCTCCACGGTCTAACCCACTGCCTGCGGAGACATGTATGCATCTGCTGTACACAGCACAATGTAATGTGGGAGGCCCCAGGGCCCTCATGCATACAACAAGACCACAGGTACACACGCAGATGTTATGTTGTACTGGCTATGGACATGTGTGCCCGGCCACTTTATTGGCAGGGCCACATGTACAGTGACGCCTATGCTGGATGTGTGTGGGGTAAATGTAAGCCAGCCCGCACAGAGTGCTTGGTGCTGGCAAAAACCTGAACTGTGGCCACCAGTGCACCGGAAACAGAGAAACCTGCATAACAGTCAACTGCTGAGCAGCAAGTAAAGAGGTCAACCAACATTCAAACAGAAGTTTCCGTGAGTTGCATTGCACTGAGGTTCGGGCACCAGAGCTGAGCGAGCTCATGTGATGAAAATGACTAGGATTGTGTCCCTTCGGGATATTCCTGATGCAGACGCATTGGGGTGTGTTAGACCTGCATCATTTTCAACATTAACGTCCCAGGTCTCCCACACTGCCTGTGGTGACATTGCTGTGTAACCTCTACACAGCACAAAACTCAATCAGTAATGTTCAATGGGCTGAGGACCCCCCTTTGACCATTATTATCGGACCTTGATACGGTGAAGATTTTTTGCGTGACTCTTTTAAGGTATGATTATCTGCATGCCACAGATGGGTATCACCTCAGGTGTGTTGTTGACACATAGACACTGAGATTCATAAGCTACATACATTAGTAAGATGCATTTCTCTAAGTTGCACATCTACTGATTTGTTTTCCCTTTTCACCAACAGGTTTGCCCCTGACTAAGAGACTATTGAGTCTCGAAATGCATTGGGCATTGTTGTTTGTTACAAAAATTGCTTTGTGATAATTTTACATTTATGTATGCAAATTAAATTTTGGTTTGTAAAAATGCAAATTCATGCAATGAAAAAAATACTGAAAGATGAAAGTACATTTCTTTGAAAGAATAAACTAAGTTTGAATATTTTGTTTAATATGACGTATATCAAATAGGGTTGTGCATGTTACGTCCAGGTTACCTAGGGGCCTTGCCCACTTCACACTTGTTACGTTATATGCTGGGCAGGCATATCTTTAACATAGCACACTGATCGGTCTGAACACCCACAACAAAAGGATCATAGAAATCGTCTGAGTGCACAATCCACACCATTGTTTTTCATTCTGTATCTAACCAGGTTGATTCGGCGACAGTCCCGCCACATCAGGAGCAGTGTCATGGCCTTAGTCCTAGTGACTGGGTCATGCTGAAAAAGCATGTGAGAAAGAACCGTCTAGAGCCATTTGTACCAGGTGATCTTGGTCACTACGACTGCTGTGAAGTGTGATGGCCTTCCTAAGTAGGTGTATGCTTCCCTCACTTGTAGGGCCTGTGTTCCTTGAAGAAGTAACTGCACCTCTCCCAGAAGAGATAGCAGCAGTGGTCAAAGGGCCACGAGAAGAGGTCAGTCAAGCTGCAGGGGACCAGACAGAGCCAGAGACAGCACTAAAATGATCTGAGGGGGGTCCAGATGAATCAGAAGTTGAAGCTGACTCGGAGGAAGCTGGCACTCTGGTGGTGAATGAGTCAGATTCTGACCCCAACAAAGGATCTAGTGCTGTGGGACCACAAGTGACAGTGGAAGAAAATTGGCCCAGATATCTAGCGAGAGGAAGACTTAAGTTGTCCTCTGAGAGAACACTTGCACCCATAGCTGAAGCATCAGGAGAATGTGAGCTGAGTGGAGACGAAAGTGAAGGGCCTAATCTAAGAAGGTTAAAAAAATCGAGGGTGCCTTGTCGGAAATACTCTTCTCCAGAATGGACTTATCTTGCTACGAATGACAGCAAGGGTACATTTTGGAGAATCTGGATAATAGAGATTCACCTGAGATTTCAGATCTTGATCTGAATTGTTTTCTTACCTTTTAACGCCCTTACCCAACAAGACTGAGTGCCTAGAGACACCTGATATTGAATGAAGTTGAATTTCCCTATCTGGATTATGGGGAATTTCCTGAACTCGTTGAAGGACTACAAATAATGAGATTACAGATGCTCATTAATGAACTTAGTCTCTTTATTATTACAGATGTTCAATTAACTTTGTTGAGTAGCTGAAAGAAAATTACCTAGGCCTAACTGAACATAGAATACATTTAGACAACAGCAAAATACCCACTGCACACAACAAGAGAGTAACACAAATTTCAGTGTCCAGGTGGACACATCTACAATAAAGTCACAGCTGTCAGAGAAACCACAATGTCTTTAGAAAGGTATCTTCATTTATGTCTTTGCAGCCAGCCGACACGTGTTTCGTCGCATTGAAATGCGACTCCTCAGGGCTGTGTAATTGAAGTAATAGATAGAAAGGTCGCTAAGCCGGTGATATTTCCGACCCGGCCGGGCTCAAGACCAGGTTGAGTGTGAAAGTCCCTGATGTGGACTCTCTATACCAATCAAAGAAGCTCGGGTTCAAGTTCTTGGTAATCCATTTACAAAGTCGATATGTATAAAAAGAACTTTGGTAGGTCCTGGCGGGCGATGCAAGCTCAGTATAGCTAACAAGGAAGCTATTTCAATCAGGATGTCCTGCGGGCTGATGCTAGAGAGGTGAGTGGAGCGAGTAAACTCCTGTAATTCGAACAACCCTGTAAGGGTGGTTCACAAGGCTGATGAACTTCTGTGCGGCCGTGCGGGAAACCGTGTTCCAAGTATGGACCATACTTGGTCTTGAGCCCAGCCGGGTTGGAAATATCACAGGCTTAGCGACCTTTCTATCTATTACTTCAATTACACAGCCCTGAGGATTCGCATTTCAATGCGACGAAACACGTGTCGGCTGGCTGCAAAGACATTAAATGAAGATACCTTTTTAAAGAAGGTTTCTCTTGTAGATGTGTCCACCTGGACACTGACATTTGTGTTACTCTCTTGTTGTGTGCATGGGTATTTTGCTGTTGTCTCATTGCGTACTGTTCCCAGAACACACGTCTTTTGAGGGGTTATAGGGCTTATCCTCTCACCTACTTGCACCACCACCTATCTTTTTATTACAAAGAAATTTTGCGTATAATATTAGCTGAACGCCCAACATTCCCATTATTCTAAACACCCTGTCCTTTGTGCTGTAGAATACATTTAGGGTTGCCATCTAGAAGAACACGGAGTATGGCTAGGGAAGCCTCATGAAGATTGCACATACAGTTGTAAATAAAGTTGAAACAAACAAAGACTGGTTTTGCTGTTCTCACAGAGGCGACCGACAGAGAAGACCCTTTTGCTGCTATTTCTCTACCCACTTGGTCTGTGTCTAAATTTGTTTGGAAACTAATAATATAACCGTAGATGTAGATACATAATAGATGCAATACCAATGTTAGTTTTGAGCTAAATAATACTGCTTACAGGATTATATTCAAATTCAACTAGCACAGTAGAAGAAAAAAGCGCACCTGAGCAGAAATAATCACATGAAATAGAAAGCGGTTTATACTCATTAGGAGAGCAGAACGTACATGTAGATTTATCTATAGGAGATTATACATTAAACGCTTACACAAGGTTGCTTTATGAATATGTCAATACTATGGAAGCAAGGGATTGCTATGTTTGTATGCAGTTACCTACTTCAGTAGTCAAAGGCATTACTTACTATCATGTACCTCTACCATATGGTATCACTTGTAGTTTCCCTGGTTAAAACGTTAGGCACTGCTTATGCACATAAACATAACCTGACCTGTGTTCTCACCACCACCAAAAATATGGTATCACTTGTAGTTTACTGTAGAGTATTATCTATGGGAAGGGTCATTTCCATATTATTATTCTAACTATGATTTAATTCTTTCAGAAGTTCCTTCATTCAATCGCCTGAATAGACATTCAGATGCTCAAATGACTGAAACTGCCCGTAGATATTTTTCCCTGGTTAAAACGTTAGTCACTGCTTATGCACATAGTCATAACCTGACCTGTGTTCTCACCGCCTCCAAAAATACATTTTTAAATCAAGTAGAAGATAGATGTAAAGCAGTAAAGACTAATAAACTAAAGAAACTCACTTTCCTATTTGGCCACAAGAAGTGAAGGATCACCAGACAGCAGGGAACACTAGAGCAATGACATTAGATTGGCAACACCAAGGGAAGCTGTACATACAAAATGACAAGAATGAATATGATACTACTTTTGTAGGGAAGAGTGAATGTGACCATACCTTTAAAGACAGAGGAACGTGGAATTTGTTTTTAGATGGTGGTGATCCTGTGATTCTGCAATTTATTTATTTGTGGGAAGTATGCCTATTTCAAATTGCCAAATAAATGGCATGGTACATGCTATTTAGGAGTAGTGTTTCCAAAGATTTATTATGTGAAAAATTTTGATCATCCTGTCTGGGAGGAAAGATCTGGGCCTAAATGGGGTGCTAGTGCTGGAGAGATTGTAGGAGTGGGGAAGAAGACACCGAGAGTAAATCTGCCAGCCATCGCCGTAAACGCCGCTAAAGAACACACGGCCCAGGGGGCCCTGTGGCAGGAGCCGCGCCTCACCTGACACGCACGCCAGCCGGCGCATAAAGGAGGACACAGTCTCCCGCGGGAAGCAGACACTGGGAGTAAATCTGCCATCCATCGCCGTAAACGCCGCCAAAGACCACACGGCCCAGGGGTCCCGCTGCAGGAGCTGCGCCTCACCTGACACACGCGCCAGCCGGCGCATAAAGGAGGACACAGTCTCCCGCTCCGCGGGAAGCAGACACCGGGAGTAAATCTGCCAGCCATCACCGTAAACGCCGCCAAAGACCACACAGCCCAGGGGGCCTTATGGCAGGAGCCGCGCCTCACCTGACACGCGCACCAGCCGGCGCATAAAGGAGGACACAGTCTACCGCTCCGCGGGATGCGCACAGCCAAGGACGGGCCAGTCTAAGGCCGTCAGAGGCCGAAGGAGGCTGGGCTGGGCCACGCCCTTTGGTTCGCGGACTCAGGAGGATCACCTGTATGCAAGGTAACAAGAATCACTCTGCTATAATTGAGTCTATCGTGCTGTACGTGGGTTTTATAGAGTTATACCAAGGTCAATTGGCCGTCCTTGTTGCACAATGAGTAAACGGAGAGGGGCAGCCGGAACTCTGGATGACTTTATCGTAAGGGCTGAGTCTCTGCTGACACATGAGATTCAGATGACAGAAAGAAGACTGTCCCTGGACCCTGCTGCATTACAGTTACGTCTGTGGTGGGGGGTCAAACGGATCTTAATATACCAGACACAGAAAAAACACCTTCGGCAACAGCCGGCTCTGGTACTCTGAGTCCACTTATGTCAACCCTGTCACTTCTGGACCCTTTGAATACACTTGCCCTAGGTGCGCCTTCTACCAATACCCGGGGGAATGCTGAAAAATCCTCCAGACACCACAAATTAGCAGCTGAACCAGTCAAAAGGAGGAAAAATGCTGCTAATATTACAAACAACAAGCATAAATCGAAACCCAAAAACATTAATAATGAGGCATCCACCAGTAGTTCGGAATTTAACGAGACTGTGATTACAATTTCTGTTGCAACACAGACAGATGATATCCCAAAGAACAGTTGCAATGTGGCTGATTTGGGTACTGCAACCCCCGATTCTATAACGGAAGGGTTTGAATCAAGTCTGGAATGCATAAAGGAGGCGATTGTCAAGAACTTTGATTTGCTTTGGGGGAAATTGATGCACCTGAACTTAGCTATGGATAAGCTTAGTGGGGAAAAGCCCCAAAATGTTTTACTAATGCAGGGGAGGGGAACCATTGGGTTTTTTAATTTTATCTTAAATTTGGACACTCAGTTTAATATGGGGGGCCCGACTGGGGTCTTATTAGGGGGGATTTTAATGCTAAATTCACTAGTAGGGGGCTTGATGGGGGGACGGGCAATTTTGGGCCATCTGCTCATAGAGATGCCGAACTTGCTTTGTTTTTGAGATCATATAATTTGGTTAATGTCATGGATCTGGTGGGCGGGCTTATTGCAATTGGCCATACGCATCCAACATTTAGGGGAAGGGGATGTTTTTCAACAATAGATTTTGTTTTCATCTCCCCTTCACTCGAAGGTCAACTAAAGGTTGCAGAGGTCATTGCTACGGAGCATGGGGACCATAACCCTATCACTATATTGTTGAGATCCGCCCCCAAACCTGTGTTTCAGATTGAACAAGAAGCCATGAATCTGCTCACCTCGACTGACAACCTAAGATTACTCTTGAAGGGGGTCGATAGCGGCAAAGGGTTCATGGAACTAATTAAGGGTAATATGCATCTCATTAATTCTTGCCTGTTACTGCAACCCATACACACAGAGGTAATCCATGATTTTACTAAGCTCTGCCATGCTACAAAAATTATTTTATCAAAACCTGTAACCCAAGTAGGAAGCAGCCCTAGATGGTTCGACCGAGAATGAACAAAGGCTAATAGGAATCTACGTAGGGCCTTGACAGCCAACCCGAGGAGCGCCTCTGATGTTCAGCTGCCTAGGAAGGAATATAATACAACGATTGGAAATAGAAAGAGGGTTCTCCTGACGGAACGTTGGGAAACCCTCTCTGAGGCAGCCAGTTCAAAAAAGGGCAATATCTTCAGGGCCGCAGTAAGGCACCCTAGATCAATGGGCCAGTTATCAACCCCAATCAGTTGCAACATTTCCAGTGAGTCCTGGGTAAATCATTTTTCAGGAATTTATGCCACCCCACAATCAGAGATAGAACAATATGTGCCCGGTGCGCTGGCCCCTATAGAGCTAACTGTCTCAGAAGTACAAGAGGCTATCCAGCAGAGCTTAGGGAACAAAGCACCAGGGCCAGACGGGTTGCCAATTGATTTAATTAAATGGAACCCAGAGTTCTGGGCCCCATTGCTTCTGAATGTTTTTAATAGTCTGACTTATGCCACCTTACCTGCAACATGGGCAAAGAGTATCATAGTACCGATATTCAAAAAAGGAGACAGGTCCCAGCCGAGTAATTACAGACCAATATCTATAATAGGCAATACCCTAAAAATATTGGGGAGAGTTCTGTATAACAAAATTTTAGACTGGACAGAAGCAAACGACATTTTAGAACCATGCCAGTTAGGCTTCCGGAGCAAGGTGGGAACAGTTGAACAATGTCTCAACCTTAATTTGGTTATCGGGAAATACACCATTGCACGGAGGTCACCGGTCTACATGGCATTTATGGATTTGTTCACAGCCTTTGACCTTGTTAATAGGGCGAAGCTGTGGACAATCCTTCTTGCAGGTGGGCTGGATGAGCTGCTGGTAAATTTCTTAGAATATCTAAGACAAAGACCTCCAGGCACAGGTGAGGATTGGCATGGGAGGAGAGGTTTCGAGAGAAAATTGAAGTAGGAAGGGGGTAAGACAGGGCTGTGTCTTGGCCCCCCTTCTCTTCATCATTTATATTAATGGCCTGAACAGTTCTTTGAAAACTGCCACCCTAGATGTTCCCACAATTAACTGGAAAGCTAAACCTGTGCTTTTATACGTAGATGATGCGGTCCTTATTGGCCGCACTCCAAACTCCCTGCGCATTTTAGTACAAAACTTTGTAAAGTATATGGATGGCCTAGACTTGCGTGTCAATTAAAACAAAATCTTTTTTGATGTGTAGCGGCCCTGGGAAGCGAGAGTTAAGCACTATTACAGTGGATGGGCATAAATTGACATGTACGCGCTCATTTGTTTATCTTGGGTTGGTCTTTGCTGTGAACGGCTTCTGGAGTGAGTACTTAGCCCATTCCAGGAGCAAGTTCTCAAAGGCCACCAACTCAACTCTGAGTCTCCCTCGTCCTGAGACCACTGGAGCTATTTTAGCCATTCAGAAAATGTATAAGCTACAGTGCATCCCTGTGGCTACATATGGGGCTGAAATTTGGGGTATTGTAAATAGTTCATGTATCCAACAAGAAGAAAACAGGTACTGTAGGAAACTGTTGGGTATCCCTATCTCGACTCCACAGTATATATGTCACAGGGAACTTAATCTCAATTTTTAAATCTGACTTTATTTGTGCACGATCAGCTCTTTTTTGGCTTTCAGTATGGAAGAATCAGGCTGCTTCCCTCACACAAGAGATAATTAGGGATTGTATAAGGTGTGATAAAGGAGTGAAACAAAGTTTGCGTAGCATCAATAGGGAACACATCTTCTTAGATCCTAGTACAGTTGATATTTTGTCCAAAAGGGAATTGAGAGATGCTCTCTACTCCCTATTTAACAAAGAAAGGACCGACCTAGAATCTGTGAAACCATCTGTTCGCAATTATATGTCTATTGAACAGTATTGTCAACCTATGCATATATATATCTCACCTTATCCATGAGTCGCTGGGATAGGAGCCTACTATTCCGCCTAAGAGCTGGAACAGTCAAATTTGCACTGTGCTTTCCTCTTGGCTACCACCCCAACCTTAATCAAACACCATGTCTTTGTGATGGGAGGAGTGGTCAATCAATTATTCATTTTCTATTTTTTTGTAAGTACTACATCAAATACTCTAAGTGGCTTTTAAACCCTTACTTTAAAAAGAGACGGACTATTAGTTTGGTCGAGGCCTATCTGTGTACAGTAACCCTGGATGACGCAGACTAGATTTTTCGCACATGCACTTTTCTTAGAATTGCTGTTAGAACACGTAAGTCCATGCTGGATCCCTGAGACACTTTTTTATAACTGTAAAATGTTCTTATGGTTTTAGCTTTATTCTTTACCAATGAAATTACTTTTAATAGGCTGATTCCGATTTAAAAAATATCGTGTAATATTTCTGTATTGTCATGTGTTCTCAAACTCCCAGATTGTTGTTTGTATTTGTCATGACTTTGTGCTTTTATGGGTACCAAGGCACCCGAATAAAGTTTTTGAACTGAACTGAACAGTAGTGTTTCCAAAGATTTATTATGTGGAAAATTTTGATCATCCTGTTTGGGAGGAAAGATCTAGGCCTAAATGAGGTGCTATTGCTGGAGAGTTTGTAGGAGAAATCTTTGCTGCTATAATATCAAATGTAGGTGTGATATTAAATGATATCAAGATTAGAAAAGTATCTACTGTAGTTGATAGGTTGTCCACTTGCACTGCTTGAGCTCTATTGCTTGAAAATACTAAAATGGTTGCTATTAGAGCTATGGTTTTGAAGAATCCGTTTACCTTAGACATCTTGCTCTCAAAAGAAGTCGGGCTCTGCCGAATGTTGAAGGTCCAACAATGTTGCACCTATATCCCAGATAAAAGTAAGGACTTACAGAAGTATTTAAAGAACATTACTAACATACAGAGATAATTGAGTGGGTTGGCAACCACAGGTGTTTGGAATCCAGGTGGAAATGGATCTAGAGCAATAAGAAGATGGGTTGTGAATTTGGGGAGTAGTATATGTGGTTCCCACTTGAGACCTCTTTTGATCATCATCTTTGTGCAGTGGTTGTGATTGTGGTATTGAAGTTGTATTGAAGGTGTACAGGAGATATAAGGCAAAGATAGGAGCCTCTCAAAAAAGAGAAGACATAGACTTGGAAAAGAGGCAGAGTGATTATTATAATAACAAGCATTTGCTATGCAATCAGTCTCGCCTTTAGGACCTTGTATGCATTTAGCTATGTAGCACATTAGCCTGGGTGCTGAAACATCTACTGTTCTTTAACATGGAGGGAAAGTAAGCACCAAAATGTGTGACACACCAGGTATGGGAACACATGGAGAGAAATATTGCTTTCAATGGCAAATGGTATAGTCCAAAGCTCAGTTTTTAATATAAAATCAGGGCCTTCATTGGTCATATCACTGAAAATACACAATTTGAAAAAAATATTATTGTCTACGGGTGCTAGTGGAAGACTATTTGTATGGACTGGAATCTAGAGAATGCTAAAGTGATTCTGGTATTTCACTGACCTTTGCTGGTCGTTTTCTATCAAGAAAGTTAAATAGAGGCAGTTGCCAGAAAAAATTATAAAAAGAAAGTCCCTCAGCAGAAAGAAAGCATTTCTGATGTTTTACTGAACTCTACTGGTCATTTTCTATCAAGACAGTTAAATAGAGGTAGTTGAACAAGCAGAAAGCAATTCTGATATTTTACTGACCTCTACTGGTCGTTTAATCTAGACAGTTAAATAGAGGCAGTTCAACAGAAAAAAAAGTCCCTAAGCGGAAGCAGATAAGTCCTAGGGCTGATCTCCAGAGCCCACAAAGTACATACACATATAAGTATATACTGAAGTATATACAAGAGGTCTCGAATGCCTCACCTAAAAGTGTATGTTTGTTTGTATGTATGTATGGGACTTATAAAGTGCCAGTATCTCTGCGCTGCAAAAGAGAGAGGGTACAGGATAAGCATAAATCAGTCCCGGAATAGTTCAGTCTTCAGGAGTTTCCTGAATCATAGAAGACTGGGGCATTTGTGCAGGACCTCCGGCAGAGTGTTTCAATATTTCTGGGCAAGGTATGCAAAAGTTCTGCCACCTGTTCGTAATTTCCTGTAGCGGGGGACCACAAGCAGCCCTTTACCTTCGGATCTATGCAGCCTGCTCGGGCAGTAAAATTGAAACTTGCATTTGTAGGAATTCTGACAAAAAGCAATTTCCATAATAAGGGTCTAGATTGGTTAATCTGATAAAATCAGTAGATAAGATTAAGAGATCTTATATGATGGCTTGATGGCTTGATACACCATCAGAGGGTGTATTCGAACAGCATTATTAGAACCGATTATTCAGGGGGTCCTTGCTACATATGTCAATTCGACCAGCATTATTCCACCCTAAAATACTGTGGGAGTGCACTATAATCATGTGTAGTCAGCACTCAAATCTATTTTGTATGAATAATATTACTAAGAAAATAAGGGGTATTATATGTTTAAAGTACTCAACATGAAAACTAATGGGAATTACAAATTGTGTTCTTAAATATGACCAATGAATGTTTTTGCAACACTTATATACTAATTTCAAGGAGAAATTAAAGCTTATTGTCTTATTGTAAAGCTAATGAAATAAGGTGTATGTGTAGACTAATGTTTAGGCATTTATGAGTGTAACAAGAAATCATATTAACCCCTTCACTGCGGCGGCTATTCCTCCGAAGTGCTAAGGGGGCGGGGCGGCCGCGCGGCGGGCACATGCTGGTGACGGAACCGCTCCGTCACCAGCCGCGGTTGCGCTGTGCTCATGACGGAGCGGTTCCGTCACGGACCCGCCCGCTCAATAGAACGCTCAGCGCCGGCGTGGAATTGAGGAAAAGTCAGCCCATAACGCACCTGATGCCCAGGCTGCTGGCGCAGGACGCCTCTTAGTTCCCATCTTGAACAATTACCAAATAAAGAGACGGGCGCTGGAAGTAGGAAGACAAGAATAGAGTTTTATTTCTCATGAGGAGAGCCTGTCACTTCGGACACTCGCATAGTGTCTTCAGGAGGTGCTCTCCCAAGTTCTCTGAGGCTTGTCTTTTATACACATGTTTACGATTCACAAACATTCCTTATTATAATAAAGACGCTTTGAAGTAGGAAAAACATGCTTGGAATCCCCGCATCAGGCCTATTCCCATACCAATCGCTCAGATGTCATCCTCCCCTCCTGAATGTAACAAGAGATTGTGATCTCTCAGCTGGACATTCCTACAGGACACGAGGGCAGGAGGGGATGATCAGGTCAAAGGTTGGGCAGGCGATAAGATCGTGCACTTCGGCTGGTGTATCACGGTTTTGTTATGCTGGGCAGGGAAAAGGGGGATGTACATCCACGAGGCTTGGTCTTAGGACTTGGGACCGGGTCGAGAGGCCAAGTGCAGCCGGGGGGGGGGTTGTCAGCTGAGGGGAAGGGTGTTCTTGGGAGGAAATGGGGGGGTGTGGGTCAAGCAGGAGTGCTACTTCTAGAGCAGGGTCACGCAGAGGGAGAGGGTCTTGTGGCCGATGCATGAGCAGTGCGCGCGGGGAGGGGTGCCGGGAACAGATGGGCAGAGAGGCCATGGTGTCTAAAATGGCTGTCGTGTACGTGTGTGCATGGGTCTACGCTGGCGGGATAACACAGTCAGTGTTTAGCGATATCCGTTCTGCTTACAACAAGGGGTACGGTGAACACAAATGAACGCCGCTTATGTACATATACATTGCCATTTTCAACAGTCGCCGCTTTTTTACATAAGCTAGTTCAGTTCTATACAGTCGATACGATAGGCGGAATGCGGTACATGTGAATTTACATTTGTTGGGTTCTTCATACAAGCCTAGAGATCGATATAATACTTAGTCGGGGTTAATCAAGAAAAAGGTTCAGACACATTATAGAATCAGGTTCTGACTTTCTCTCCGGTGACATCAACATATAGTAGAAAGTGCTCTGATACCTTCGGGTCTTGTCAGTGCTATAAGAGACTTTTAGAAAACTAAATATATGAGTGACCGATGAAACATTTTAGAAAGCAATACAAAATGGTTGAGGGAGGGATTCAATTCGATACAAGCACTTAGTCAAGGGGTGGGTAGAAAGTTCAGGAAGGGGGTTTTCGTCACAATGTCTTTTTAACAGAGTCCGTCTTCTTTTGTTGGCGCTGTTGAGCACCGGCGGGGGAGCTATAGGTCCAGCTCGGATTGATCCTTACGCGTTGCAGGGTGGGATCAGTCCTCTGCTGTTAGATCACAGTCCTGTTTCCTAACTGATTTTCTTAGGGGTGCCTCGTGCTGGGCACCTGCGTGTCTTTCTTTTTCCGTGGCAAAACCTCATTCTATAGTCAAAAGTTTATGCGAAAAGGGTGATGTTGTTGAATAATCAAGGGAAGAGAGGGAGGAGTGGGATCAGATCTCTGAGCACACCAAGGGACCAAAGGAGCAAAGGACGACGAGCAGGCAGGCCCATCAGTCGGGCTAAAAAAAAGGGACGGGGACTTCAGGCACGAGTGGGTCAGCAAACCGAGGGCTTCAAGGTGGCCCTTCATTCCTTAATCTGCCGAGTTCGAGAGTGGTGCCTCGTCCCGCGTCTCGTTGCTCTGTGACTCCACCTTTGGTCGCGGTCACACGTGCTTCATGATCTGTGGCCAGGTTATGCGTCACGTCCAGCTCCTCTCCTCCGGTGATTGTATCTTTGAATGGGTACAAAACAAGTCTTTAGAAAAACTGGCAGGAGAAGACATTTATACATCTCAATTCCGTCCCCAATCCTATGCAGGTGGGGGATAAGTTCATCGGTCACAGTCAGAAGTCATCACTTATGGAGTATGTAGGAGGGCATTACCATTGAATTCATAAACCTGTTTGGCGTTCATTCGTGACGTATGTGGAGAGAAATTGGACCTTTATACACAGTGTATTATATCAAACTCAAAATCGAGTCCTTATGTAGAGACTCGCCCTTTTTCTTTTTAACCCAAGTACCGACAATCTTACATTTCCCTTCGGGGTCGGCTAACTCTTGCAAGCAGGGGCGTTATCGTCATGGAGAAGGAGGAGGGGGGGCAGATGTTAAACATGCCTTTCTTGGGGAATGACCGTTAATCAAGGTCATCAATTACGCTTCGAGGGTAGCTGACATGAAGCTGGGGTTAATCGGGGGAAGCGGGGACGCTTTGGACAGGGAGCTGGGGTCAATCGGGAGAAGCGGGGGCACTTTGGACATCCGCACTTAAGTGCAGAGGGGTGAGGTAATCTGTGCATTGGGAATTGCATTTCTAGCAAACTGAAAAACAGAAGGCCATTGACGTTATAGTCCCCCTATAAAAGGCCAGATTAGGGGACATCAGTCGTCTTACCTGTCCTTTCCTTCATTACCAACTCGGGTTCTATCGTTTTGCAGAAAGGAGAGGTAGTAATATGGCAAGTCACAATCGTTTTAGTTCCTGTCAATTTTGCCGAACACCTTTGTGTTTGAGGAGACCCAATTAGGTTTTGTGCCGGGGGGGCACAACGCTACCATACAAGGGAGGAGGGACCAGGGGGGGCTTTAGAGAGAGAGAGAGAGAGAGAGAGAGAGAGAGAGAGAGAGAGAGACCGCACTCTAAATGGTCCATTTGGTACACGTATGACATGGAGAGAGAAAGAAAGAGAGAGAGAGAGAGAGAGACGTGTACAATAATGGGTCATTCAGTGCGCGCACAACACAGAACAACAGGGGTTAAGTAATACGGAAACACAGGCAGAGGGATGACGTAGATCCATACATTACGTACACACATACTCAGGTGAGGGAGACAGTACATGTATTATATACAAAAATCCAAGACAAGACATATAACCATTATTGGCCATAATGATCTCTTCCTGTATGCTGCGCATCCTTAGCATCCTAAGCTCTTTTTACCCTTTTCTTTCCTTTTATTGTCGGCTGCCTTTACTGGTCTTTGTGGTTGTACACACTTACGCCTTTGGCAACCGGTCAAGAACTAACCTGGTCGGGCTAATGTGTTTCCAGGCGGAGGCAACAGTGGGTGTCAGTTGGGAGAACAGTAGGGCAGCTCTAAGTTTCCGGTCCATGAGGGTGTGGAAAGGATGTAGTAATTTCTAAATACTGACAACATTCCTAGTCCTCCAAACGGAGGGTACTAGAGTAAACCTCACCTCAGAATATTCTTTTAAACTTTCTCTATTTAGTTAAGTGTAGAATGCTTAATCATAAGTGCACGTCATTTTTGGTTGTAGTATTCGGGGTGCCAAGCGAAGTCACATTTTGTATTTTTCACTTCAGGCTGTCCTCTCAAGCGCTAAGTTCAGGGCATTGTTCGCTCATCGTGTGTAGGCACCATAATCAAACCCCTTTTTCCCATCTCTTCATCCGCTAGATCACCATTTTCTTTTTCGTATTTTAATCGACGTTCCAATGTGACCTGCAGAAAGAGGGAAAAAGAAGGGGGCGGGGGCAGCATTTAAAAACACATCAGCGCGCATAAACCCGAAAAGGCTTTTACTTACTACATACTCGGCCTATCTCCACGGAACGCAGTCCTTGCGGACTCGGCATTTAAGCCCAGATGGACCTTTTAGTGTGGGAGAGATGATTATCGGAAGCCGGTGGATAGCATAGGTCACCCAAGTGTGGTATTACGGATCGTATGTAGGGAGGCCAGGTGGCACTCCTTCGGGGCGACTTAGGGGTATTTTTAGCACAATTTTCCTGATACAGGTAGCATATAAAGTATAGGCTGAATTCCAGGGTCTTTTAGCGGTTGCTTTAGGCTGTACAAAAATGTGCAAAGTACATACAACAAAAACCTGGACCATTCATATTTGCAGTATTTCTGCGTACTATACTTTTTAACCCTTAACTAATCGAGCTGAGCCATTTCACTTGTAATTCAGTCATATCGGAAACAGTGGTCATTTATTCGAAACTTACCAATTTACACGTGACAACTACGTACGTTTTTCTCCAAAAATCTTTAATAAAAAAAATGTCGGTGCATAAATACGGGCCTACAACCCCGTGGGCCGGCCAGAACTGTACATGTGGGAATACTTATTAGTGGAAAACCTAATGGAGTCGGTGGTCGTTGATTTCATACTAAAACTGCGACAAGTGCAACAAAATCATATCGAAACTTCAGTGTGAGCAAGTATCATAAGTGTTGAAATTTGAACTTTCAATAATCATGATGCGCCAAACTTATCAACAATTCATTGTCCGAATGTTCAATCAGCACCCATCTCACTTCAATTCATTGTCCGAACACATAATCAGTACCCATCCCATATCAATTCATTGTTTTAAAAACTGTATGCATATTTCATGACACCAAGGTTGAGCAATCGGGGTACAACAAGGAGTTGAAAGTTTCATTTGTACCAGCGCCATTTTGGGTGCAGCCAGGCAGATCCAGGCATAGTCAAAACCTCTACCAACTCGTGGTTGGCCCAGAGCCTCTTTCGGCAGTCCAAAAAGTTCCGTTAAAGGACAACAGAAAGGGATCGGCAGTATGAACCATCAGTCAAAGGGGGGAGGGAGGCAATATTTTTCCCTACCGGGTCATACTGGGTTTTTCACCGGAACTGATCCGAACTGTAGTCTGCAGGATTTTAGTCATTCAAATTGAGGCTGGCGTCAGCATGGGAGCGCCGACGTCCCGCGGCTACATTTTCATCGTTCCGCGGGCAATCATGGCAGTCATTCCCCATCGGGGGTATCTGCGGGGGTCGGGGACCCCCGCGGCTCCTATAGAATCTTCAAGGTCGAGGAGAACTTTTATGATGGTGGGACTCGTTTCTTAATCAACAAGCAACCGGGCCATTCCTTCATGCTGGGCCCGCTCTTGCAGGGTCGACCGCCATTTTGAGAGTTCGGCAGCCATCGGCAATCGCGGGGTCAAATGAGCAGACGGGCTCCAACCTGTCGGGCGAGGCGTCGCAGCACCGCCACAGTGGACGAGGCCCTGCTGGGTGAGTGGAGCGTCGCTGCACCGCAAGAGTGGACGAACCCTTTGCCGGGTGCGAGGAGTGTTGGGGGTGCAGCCGGGGAGCCTTCACCTGGGGAGGTGGGAGAGGCTCGTTCGCGCCGCCTCTCCCTCCCGGTGCACCCCACGGCGTCTCGCTTGACATTTGTTATGGCCGGACCAGGCGATGAGGACGAGGGGGGGGTCGGAGGCATGTGCAAGACATCCCCCCCCAGTGTTGTCGCAGCCATTATTGAAGAAGTGGGGACGCCTGGCACGTTTCGGGCCGGGCCTACAGCCGATGGCGGCCGGACGCTTCTTCGCCCCGGCCCCAGGAACGGGTCCCTTGGTTCATCCGGGGGACAGGCCTTGGCGCGTGGTGCCGCCTTCGGGCTATTCGCGTAGTGGTCCTTCCACCCCAGGCCGCCCCTGACGGTTTTTGTAGACTTTAAAACGCCCAAAAACTACTAGAAAGTAGCCCAAAGTAGCCCAACATTGCTACTTTGGGGAAGGAAGGACTGGAACGGCGTCAGGCAGACGGCGAAATGCATTGTGGGTTTCATTTGTCGTTGCAGCCGTTTGTCATGTAAATAGTTGCTTAAATGTTTTTTTTGTTTGTTAAAAAAGAATAAAACGTGTTCACCTGTTACTTCGCTATGGTGTTGTATATTTTTTTATTATTCGCCTAAGGTTTGTCGTTAATTGGGCGGGGTGGGTGGTGGAGCCAAGCTGTCTCGAAGTCATAGCGTTGAGTTCGGCTTTCCTCACCAGTTTCATATTTCCTGAGGGGTTGTTCCCTATGTTTCCATTTCAGCGAGGTTGAAAAGAGATCTCATCAGTGGCCTACTGATTTCACTCGATTCCTTTTCTTTTCCCTAACGATTTTTATATATATATTTTTTTCTCTTTTTTTTTATTTGCTAGCACGATACAGCGGCTAATCCGCATTTTTTCTTTATATTTGTCCTTTTGTATTAGGGGTGCCCTCCTGGCCGAGCCAGATGGCCTACCTCTAATAAATGGTCCGGGTGGAACTAGTTTACCAATCAGTGGGGAGTAGATAGGCATGACAGATTACAACGGGGGACAAAGGTCCGCATTACCTACCCTTCATTACTTGCAAAGACTAGACAGAACATTTCTATTCCACGTTATTTGCAAACAGAGAATGCCTCAAAGGAACTATTCCTTGAACAATAAATGTCCAGACAATCAATCAATCAGTGGGGAGAAAAACAGGCATGACGGATTACAACGGGGACAAATGTCTGCATTACCTATCCTTCACTATCTGCAAAGGGGGTGGCAGAATATTTCTATTCCTCCCTGTTTGTAGACAGGGAATATCTCAAAGAGCAATAATCGATAAAAATCGATAACAAACAATCAATGGGGAGAAAGATAGGCATGACGGATTACAACGGGGACAAAAGTCTGCATTACCTACCCTTCACTATCTGCAAAGGGAGGCAGAATATTCCTATTCTTCCCCGTTTGTAGACAGCGAATGTCTCAAAGAGCAACAGAGCAACCAATCAATCAGTGGGGAGAAAAATAGGCATGACGGATTACAACGGGGGACAAAAGTCCGCATTACCTATCCTTCACTATTTGCAAAGAGAGAGGAACGTTCCTATTCGTCGCTGTTTGCAAACAGAGAATGTCTCAAAGAGAACCAATACTTCAAGTAGCAACCGAGGCTAAATGAACCAATCAATGAGCAATACCAGTATTTTAAATACTGATTTCAAAACAATCAATCAATCAATCAATCAGATGGATAAAGCCATCCTACCAATTGGACGTAAAGACGTCTTACTTACCCTTACCCGGACCGGACCTTGTGGGCAATTCTTCGCCTTCCTTTTTCCAGCGCCCCATCGTTCTCTTTCTCCATGTTTTTACCGCAGCATTCCTGTGGGATTCTAGTCAGGACAGTAGGTCACTTGAGAGAGGTCCGTTCAGAATCGGTGAAGTTCATTCAATCGGCAGCCCGACGAGGGCCCTCTCAAGGCAGGTATACTCCAATCGTTTAGATGTTCACCCCATCGTCTGGACCTCTCTTACCGGACTTTTATGTCGCTGATGGACCCCGCGTTGGGGCGCCAATTGAGGAAAAGTCAGCCCATAACGCACCTGATGCCCAGGCTGCTGGCGCAGGACGCCTCTTAGTTCCCATCTTGAACAATTACCAAATAAAGAGACGGGCGCTGGAAGTAGGAAGACAAGAAAAGAGTTTTATTTCTCATGAGGAGAGCCTGTCATTTCGGACACTCGCATAGTGTCTTCAGGAGGTGCTCTCCCAAGTTCTCTGAGGCTTGTCTTTTATACACATGTTTACGATTCACAAACATTCCTTATTATAATAAAGACGCTTTGAAGTAGGAAAAACATGCTTGGAATCCCCGCATCAGGCCTATTCCCATACCAATCGCTCAGATGTCATCCTCCCCTCCTGAATGTAACAAGAGATTGTGATCTCTCAGCTGGACATTCCTACAGGACACGAGGGCAGGAGGGGATGATCAGGTCAAAGGTTGGGCAGGCGATAAGATCGTGCACTTCGGCTGGTGTATCACGGTTTTGTTATGCTGGGCAGGGAAAAGGGGGATGTACATCCACGAGGCTTGGTCTTAGGACTTGGGACCGGGTCGAGAGGCCAAGTGCAGCCGGGGGGGGGGTTGTCAGCTGAGGGGAAGGGTGTTCTTGGGAGGAAATGTTGGGGTGTGGGTCAAGCAGGAGTGCTACTTCTAGAGCAGGGTCACGCAGAGGGAGAGGGTCTTGTGGCCGATGCATGAGCAGTGCGCGCGGGGAGGGGTGCCGGGAACAGATGGGCAGTGAGGCCATGGTGTCTAAAATGGCTGTCGTGTACGTGTGTGCATGGGTCTATGCTGGCGGGATAACACAGTCAGTGTTTAGCGATATCCGTTCTGCTTACAACAAGGGGTACGGTGAACACAAATGAACGCCGCTTATGTACATATACATTGCCATTTTCAACAGAATCCACGCCGCGCAGGCGTGCCGAGCGGGCCGTGACGGAATCGCTCCGTCATCAGCACAACACGACCGCTGCTGATGAGGAGAGCCTGTCACCAGCAGGGGAGGGGTTAATACTGGTGTATTTCATAATCTTATGATATATATTCATACATTAAGAAACTGGATTTGCTATGTGTTTAGAAATGTGCACGTATTTGTAACCCCGTGCTCCATTAAGTCGTCATGCCCACATTTAAGTCTAACATCTCATTTGTATTTAACCTTCAAGGTAGAATGTATTTGCTTACATTTCTGTTTCTTCTACAGGTGCAGATTAAGCTTCATTAGTTAGCAAAAGAAGGTTCTATGTTTCAGTGAGATAGTGAGGTATGTGAAGACGGAGTTTGGCAAGGAGAAACATGGTATCAAGCAAAGAAGCGAGTTCCCATGGAGGAGGAGATGAATGGCCAAGGACGAATAAAGTAGCAACTTATCGATATGGGGAAGGTGGCGCCACTTGTCAATTTCTGCTGGAATTGTGGAGAGCTACTGAATCTGCTCACATGATTTACCTTGAATGTAACTAATATTTTATGCTGTAATTTACATAGAGAGACATTTTAGGACTTTATGAGGTACAGGTCTTTTTTTCTGCTTTGTATGGTTCCATGCTACATGACCTGTTTTTGGAGTTTCTTCTACTGAAGACTCAGATGGCTGACACCTTTCTATTATCTATTCTTACTCAATGTTTCCTAGCTTAGGGTTGTCCCTTTTTAAGCTAGTGTAGGGGGAGATAGTGTGCTCATGATAATCAATTGATGCAATTTATTGTTCAATTATTTTTCCTTAATACCTGCATCTTTATAACTGAATTAATTGTAAGCTTATTGTTATATAGGGTAAATCTCTTTAGGAGATTTGGACTAGTTCTGTTTGTCCTATATTTCTATGCTGTGATGCTGAGACTTATTTACATCAATCTATTCCTGAATTTAACATTAAACCTTACTAAACGTAACTTTAGTTGTTGAGTAGTTATTGTATAGCTGAATTTGTTACACTGTAATGAGATTAAATTGTGATTGTTTCCACCCTCTTACCTCTTAAGCAGCTAAAAAGACCATGTGGTTTAGTAGGGTTGTTTAAGTGGGGCCGAGGTTTCTTTCAGGTAGCAAGGTTTTCCTTAGTACCCCACATCCGGTGCTGCTGAATGCCGGGTTTGCCAGATACCAAGGCCGTCTACTTTTGATTCCACCTCATGTCCCTTTTCTTTACTGTCCTTCACATCATACCTGTATAACTCAGCCTTGAAAGTTTGTTTTTCATCCCTGATTTCACCCTTTATCGCTGTTTTGTTTTCCTATCATTTTCTTCCTCCTTCTTTTTCACTCTTATGACACTGGTAAACTACCAAAATATAGAATCCAAAGTATAGAATGGACAGAATATCGACTCCAAAATATAGATAGGACAGAATATCGAATTACTAAAATATAGTCAGTCAGAATATCGAATTTGGGGTATGAAATATCGATTTTCATAATATCGAATTTAAAATATTGATTTCAATAATATTGAATTTTTTTGTGTTATGTATGGTAGTATATGTGTTAAAATTATGTAATAATTTTGTAATGTACGCTCAATTTTTTTAAAGTAATGACTGTTATGTAATTTAATTTTTGCGTAATTTCATTCCGTAGCGGGTTTTGGGTTTATAGGGGAATAGGGTGGGAAGTAATTTAATTATAGTAAATTCAATATTATTTTTTATTTATATGTATTGATAATTAATTGATTGATAAATAATTATTAATTGGTAATGAATTTTTATTAATTGGTAAATATTGTTTATTAATTGGTAATTCATTTTTATTTATTGGTAATTCCTTTTTATTAATTGATTAATTGATAATTATGTTAATTGTATTATTTATTATTTGGAGCGAGTTGTGGGTTTATAGGGGAATAGGGTGGGAAGTAATGTAATTGTAATAAAGTAAATATTTATTTTCATTTATATGTATTGATAATTAATCATTAATTGGTAATTAATGTTTATTAATTGGTAATTATATTTTTCGATTGGTAATTAATTGTTATTAATTGGTAATTATTTCAATTAATTTTTTATTGGTATTGATAATTAATTAAATTTTATTTTCATATTAAGTCATTACTTTACCTACTGATTCACTCTCTGGAGTGGGAATAGTAATTTTTATCCCTACGCTATGCAACGCTTTCCCTACTGTTGCACTCACTGGAGTGGGAATAGTCATTTTTACCCCCCTGCTATCCAACGCTTTCCCTACTGTTGCACTCTCTGGAGTGGGAATAGTAATTTTTACCCCTACGCTATCCAACGCTTTCCCTACTGTTGCACTCACTGGAGTGGGAATAGTCATTTTTACCCTCCCGCTATCCAACGCGTTCCCTACTGTTGCACTCTCTGGAGTGGGAATAGTAATTTTTACCCCTACGCTATCCAACGCTTTCCCTACTGTTGCACTCTCTGGAGTGGGGATAGTAATTTTTACTTCCCCCCCGCTATCCAACGATTTACCTACTGTTGGACTCTTTGGAGTGGGAATGGTAATTTTTCCCCTACGCTATCCAGCGTTTTCCCTACTGTTGCACTCACTGGAGTGGGAATAGTAATTTTTAACCTTATGCTACCCAACGCTTCCCCTACTGTTGCACTCACTGTAGTGGGAACAGTAATTTTTACCCCTACGCTATCCAACCCTTTCCCTACTGTTGCACTCTCTAGAGTGGGAATAGTAATGTTTACCACCCCACTATCCAACGCTTTCCCTACTATTGCACTCTTTGGAGTAGGAATAGTAATTTTTACCCCTACGCTATCCAACACTTTCACTAATATTGCACTCACTGGAGTGGGAATAGTATTTTTTACCCTCTCACTATCCAACAAATTCTCTACTTTTTTTTTACATTACATTCATTATTTTTACATTTTAAGCTTTTTTTACATTATTTTAAGTATGTTTTATTTAATTGTTTTTAATATTTAATTAATTTTATATTATTTTTAATACATTTAAAAAAATTCGATTTTTTAGTTAACTATATTTTAACATTCTATATTTTGGATTCGATATTTTAGTACTTGCCTGTTTGTAGATAGGGATTCTATATTCTGTAGTTCGATATTCTGTAGTACGATATTTTGGAGTCGATATTTTGGGCATTCTATATTATGCCTCTCGATATTAAGTCACTGAACCTATGCCACTTCCTCTGTTGCCCTCAATCAAAGTCTGATAATGAAAAAGAATTCCCGGAACTGCAAAAATTAATACTTGTGGCCACCACCTACAACTGCCAGCATAAATTAAGCGTTGCTCCATAACAAACTTTAATTCACTCGGATTTAGTCTAAAATTATGTACCTGTGTCTCTACACTTATTATTTATGTAACAATGATTTTATAAACGTAATCATATAAAATCTACCTCTCACTCCTTTCTAACGAGGGAGATTTCGGGGTCCTTTCTAGTGCCCACAACTTTCCATAGAGATTGAGGCTTTGATTTTCTCAGCATCACATCTTTGGGTATTATTTATTTAACGACTCTTGAGAACTATCTCAGTTAGAAATAAACACATGCATAACACTCTACTCTCCACGATCCTGCTGTCAGGGGTATTTAGCTTGGACTCTACCAGTTCTAAGTAGCCTGCACTCATATTTTTTCGTAAATATGTTTTTAAAACGTTTTTGTCATAACAGACCGGTACAAAAACATATAACATATTAGTATGCCCGATCTATGTTTACCCTGTCCCAGTCTGGGTCAGCAGTTCAGAACTTTTCATATGACGATGCGATACAGATATATCAATCAATCAGTATTCATAAAGCGTGGCTAATCACCCGATAGGGTATTCAGATGCTTGCACGCCCTGGAGGCTTATTTGAACAGCCAGGTCTTGAGGGCCATTGGGAATTCTGGAAGTGAGTTGATGGACCAGAGGTGCGAGGGGAGGCTGTACCAGGTCTTTGCTGTGTTGTGGGAGAAGGAGCGTCCTCCACTTTTGCTTTGGTAGATGTGGGGAATATGGGCAAGTGGAAGGGAGGCTGAGCGTAGTCTTCACGATGGTTGGTGGAAGTTCAGTCAGTGGTTAGTGTAGGCATATCTTAGGTTGTGCGGAGGCTTGTGTGCATGGGACAGCAGCTTGAATTGGCATCTCCTCTGTACAGGGAGCCAGTGGAGTTTCCTGAGGTGTGGTGTGATATGGGTTCTTTGGGCTGAGCAACTCTTTCTCGGCAGGCAAAAGAGCGCGTCACTTCCTGGTGAGATATCGCATGGTGCTAAAGGAACGGAGCGCTTCAAGAGTGCATGCACGCTAAAATTGATAAACTTGTTCAACAGAAACCTTTGGATTAAAGAAGGGTGTGCTTCAGGTCTTTTTGATTATGAAGTATTCATGCCGTTCCAACCCTGTTAGCACCCCAAGTAAAAGGCGAGTGGAACTTTAAAATCAACTTTGTCACGCCAAAGATTCTCCGAGTTAAACACAAAAACATTTGATTAGTCTCAATAATTACAGACTTTGCTTGAGGGACACTGGGTTGTTATGCATATTGTTGTTTGCTTTTTTATTTTGCAATTTCGGGAACATGGGATTGTGGATGATGTAGTCATGCTGTAAGGAAGGGCGGCACACTTTGCTTTCATTTTATATTTTTTTCAGAGTCTAATTCGTTGAAGGTGGGGCATGTGAACCATGTGACACGAGTGGATTACAGGCGGGGTCGTTAACATTGCAAATAAAATCAGGCACAATGGGAGATCGTACTTAGTTCAAAATGTGCCAGGCATGGGAGACAACGCTGCTGTTTACATTGCATGTTATTTAAAGGTAAATATTGGGGAGGGTTATGTCTCAGTATTGAAGTTGGGAGTTCGATGGAAAGTAGAGGAAAGCGGGGAAAAAGTTTGGTATACAGGAGGTTGTAAAAAAAGGTGCGTTAGATTGGTAAAGGTGTTCCCAGCCTGAGGGTGAAATTAACATTGAGGTTCATGTGCTTGTAGGTTTGTTTGGTGGGGAACTGGGGTAATGAGGGAGTGCTTTTGAATTATGTTTTTTTGTGTTAGGAGGGAGGAATAAGAATTACGGCACAGATTAATATGCAATAACAATAAGTTTTATTTTTGGGTGGTATGTTCATTGTTTAGGATTAATAGATGTTTTTTAAACCATTTTAGATACCCCTGAAGAAGGTCTTATATGACCGAAATGCATTGGGTAAATTGCATAACACGGAGGAATGAAGTTGATACGTACATGTGAATAGGCCTGGATGGGAAATTCCTGTGCAAATGAAAAATGCTTGAAAACATGAAACTTTGTATCTTTGACGTGACGGACAAAAATGGACAAACACTGAAAATAAATGGGATTAATTTTGAATACTTCATCGTGTACGTGGTTAATTTGTTCACAAACGTGTATCAGGCTGTGCAGCACTTTCTCGGCACGCAAAAGAGCGTGTCACTTCCTGGTTAGCCTGATAACCTTTGCCAATGCTACGCGTGCCATAATAGGAAGACGAAGGAACCACCAGAAGGACACACACCCCTTTAGGGAGCGCACCGCAGGACCAACATTACCCTCTTGTAGGTCATCTAGGGTATAACAGACCTGTATGTCCAAATATCAGAATGTTGAGGAGCCCAATTGACTTCTAGGGATAGGGTACCAGGTCTCTGCTTATCTGAGGACATCAGAAAGACGTGTGTAAAAAGTTCAATCGGGTCGGGGACAATCGATATTTGCCCGGCGGTATTGCCTCTGTGACCCTCTAGTTATTAAATCAAATGAAGAGGCAGGCGCTGGAGACTGGAAAGCAGGAAACAAGGTTTTTTTTATTCTCTCCGGAGGAGAACACAACGAAACGGACAGAAGGTATCGTTCTGAGGTGCTCTAACTGTATTCCCTGAGGCCTGGCCTCTTATACACACATTTATGACTTTATTGTAGATTACACATACATGTTAAAGCTTTGATGTACGGAAAAGACATTCTCGGAACTCCCCTTTGGGCCCGTTCCCACACACATTTACAGTTGAAGTCCCCACCCTAGTCACAACGGGTGATGAGCATCGCGCAGCTGGATAATCCGCCGATTCACGGAATGTGGGGGGGTTTGATCGGATCTCATGGGGTGGGGGCTTTGATCAACCCGGGGATCCTTTGATGGGGGAAGCTTTCTATTGCACGGGGAGGGGCAAGGGATGGTATCGGCAGAGCTGGGTGTCAGCCTGGGAACGGGGAAGACAAAACGGGCACACGGGGAAAAAAGGGGTTTGCATCTAAGGGCCGGAGATCATGAAAGGGAAGCAGGGAGGTGTCGCGCTGGGAACAGGATGAAGGCCTGGGGCAGAGCAGCGCCGAAGAGGGGTTTATGACTCAAGGCAGGTGCAAGCAGGGGGTGGATAGCGTGCAGGCTTAGTGAAGGCGAAGGGCTATGTCAGGGGCCAGCGGCATGCAAAAGGGTTCGTTCTGATCGGGGCATCTTAAAATGGCGGGCGCGCACGACAAAAGTGTGGCATCAGGGGAAGAGGCAAGATGGCGCAGATAATGTTCACCAAAACGTACTAATTTTCAACAGTCCTCCCTTTAACATATTCAAGACATCTTGCTGGTTCATTTTCTACTTGGTTCTACTGTGGTGGGCATGGGAGAAAAACGGTAGGAACCCTAGGTGGAAAGAGTTGTAAACAATACATTTTAACATTTCTAGTTTTCAGGAGGCGGGCCTATTTGATAAACTTTGATAAACTTGTTCAGCAGGAAAGTCATAGGAATGTAATACAAAAAAAATGGTTCTGTAGTGAGCAGCAAGTACATATCATAACGTGAACTGGCAGGTTAATACATATTTCAGATTCGGCTTGGAGCAGGATCAATACAATGGCGGCTGGGAGAGAAATGAGGCATAGAAAAAACGGTGATTGAGGATGTCAAATGTTCGAAGTTTTACGAGTTTTCATTGTTCTTTGTGGTCTTTCGTTGGCGCTGTTGAGCACCGGCGGTGGAGCTACGAGTCCAGCTCTGTTCTAAGTTCTGCGTTGCAGGGCACGACCCTTTCCTCGCGTTTCTGGTCGGTAAGGTCCTTTTCGCCCTGTGTCCTTTGAGGTGATTGTTAGAAAGTTCCGATGGAAGAAGAGCGTTCAAAACAGTCCATAGGGTAGGTCAGAGAAAAAGGGGGATGGAGCAAGGCCAAATTGGGAACAAACTAGGGGAACGAGAGACTTCAAATAGGCGGGCGTGTGACAGAATTCAGAGAGCGGGGACTTGTCGACAGGCACTGGACACCAAGCAGGGGCATCAGGTCGACCCTTTCTTCTCATGTTGTCGAAAACAGTGCCTCGTCCTGCAGCTCTTTTCTGTCGTGGTCTCGCCTTGGCTAATGTCGCAGGTGTTCCTTAGTCTGCAGTCAGGCCTCGTGCTCCCACATCCGGTCCTTCTCTCCTCCAACAGCAGTACCCTTAAACAAGTTTGAAAAGACAGTCTTTAGAAAATTTGCAAATGAAGATAATCAAAAAAGTCTATTTCTCTCCCAGCTCCAGGCAGAGAATGAAAATGCTCGTTCTCACAACTGGCATATGAAATGACCGGTGACGGGCCTGTTGGATTTACTTATGACTTTCCTTCATAATTAGTTCACGACAGTTCATCGGATGGTGACCCACCTTCGTGAGACGAACCTGGCAAAGATATGCTGTTCTCTAGAGTTTTACATTTACAAAGGGTACTGTGAGTCGTCAACATGGTACTACACAGGTATTTTGCTGAGAGACGAACATGGCTAAACATTTATCTTGCTGAGAGACGAACATGGCTAAACATTTCCTTTCTATCGATGTATCCTGCTTTTCAACTACTACGGGGTTCATTTTGATGATTTCTTTACCTTGGGCTAGTCTGTTAACCTTGTAAAACGTCATTCTGGGTCCTACGTAACCTTTTACAGCCCGATTACTTAATCAGGAAGGACAGGGGTTTTATGGGAAATAACCAGGGACATAGGAATCTTGTGGTAAGGGCATAAATTGACCCATCTCTCACAACCGGAAATGAGGGGTAGTTTCATAATTCCAGTTTTTGGGCGGCTGATACAGGGGAGGTAACAGGGGTGATCATCTTTCCAGTTTGGGTTTTGCGACAATTCGGGGAGAGGAGGGTCGCGTATTCTGAGGTCCTTGTTTTATACTATAGGAGCCGTTTGACACGTAGTTCCCTTATTTTCGGGTCAGATTAGGGAACCTCTGCCGTCTTACCTGTCCTTTTTCTTACGGGCCCAACCTTGGCTCATGGACTTCTAGCGGAAAAGGAGAGGTAACGACGCGGCCTCAGGGTGATTGTATTAAAGACAAGTGTTTGTGCAAATACTGACGGTATTTGAAGCCAATTAGGTGGTGTGCTAGGGGTGGCAATCTGCCAATTTCGGGGCTAACCACTCGGAAGAGTGGGAGTGCAGAAATAGAGAGAGAGAGAGAGAGAGAGAGAGAGAGAGAGAGAGAGAGAGGGAGAGAGAGAGAGAGAGAGAGAGAGAGAGAGAGAGAGAGTGCAACGGCAGGCTAAATAGTACACGTGCAACAGAGAGGGTGGCAGTGTATTCAAGAAAGGCTATTTAGTGCATTACACAGTAAAGGGCATTCACGGGTCTGCGTTAGGATCTTGTAATCATGCAGTTTGAGCATTAGACAGGGTAGAGGGGACATGCTTTGAGAAAAAGGAAAGAAGAAAGGAGGTACCATTTTGTCGCACTTTCTCGCATTCTCGGTCCTTTGACCAGTTGGGTCAACGCCTCAGTCACACACACACACATTCCCTCACAGTTTCGCATCATACGTGACATGGGTTCATTCGTCCGGTCTGGTTTAAGGGTGATCACTTTTTATCAGGTTGTGCTAATTTTTCGGGTTTGTTCGATACGTGAGTAGTTTGCAGGCGTGCTTAGACACCACCCTGCGGCGCTAGTCCGTTTCGTGTATTTAGACATGACAAGGTCTCAGATCTTCGCCACACCTTGGCTGTAATCTCTGATGTAACCTGCAGAGGGAGGACAAAAGGGGGGGGGTGGGGGAGACAGCATTCGCGCGCATTCAAATACATGGATTCATAAGTCCTTTACTTACCTCTTACTCGTCTTTCCTCCTTGGGGCAGGGTCCCCGGGGATATGGTTTCTGGAGTCGAGGGGGGGTAGTGTGTCCATATAGGTCGTGTGCGGGGAAACGTAAAAAGGAAACCAGAGGTGCCTAGTGCGAGGTATCTAGTCAGAGGATGTAATTTACTATAGGGATCCTTAAACCTCTTTCAACGCTGTGGCGTTCTAAGGTTCTTCGGTTCTTGGGTCAGCTCCGTTCCCTGATACTTTGGAACGTTGTACTTTATAACATTTACATTATTTTATTTCACCCTCCTTTTATATTCCCTCATTTACACCGTTCGTTTTACCCATCCTTGGAAGTCAAGGTCTTCTTCTACGCGAGAGTTCATGGGTCAGTCGCGTACTTTGAAGGCGGAGTGTCGTGTTGTCGATCCGATCCGTCCTCCAGGGCTGGGCAACCATCTTCTTTTAACCTTAAAGAGAGAGCAGAGTAGGGTGCACAGAAAAGAACTTTCCCACCGATCCCACATTTTTAAAATAAAGCATGCAATACCCGTTCATAGTTTCAAAAATTTTATTTTGCAAAATCATTTCAGCATGTGGATTATGGGGGTGCGGTCGTATTTGGCCGGTCGTGGCAATGGCTAAAGTGCGTACAGTGGGGGGTGTCGTTTGCAGCAATAAAAACATCGGAAAGTTTTACTCATTCATTTGTAAGAAACTAAAACGTCTATTAATTGGCTGGGGGTTCGGGGGCATTTATTCTCATAATTTCGAAGCATAATCGTAATAGTTGTAATCAGATTTCCTATAGGCATACCGTACGTGTGCGTCGTAAATGAGGTTTACATCAGTTATAAAAATATAATACATTGTACATTTGTAATCAACATTTGTAATGGGGATTCTTTCATACTGTTCGTCGAGTGAGTTCTCCTTGTCTTTTCTAGCCAAGTGTACAAAGGATCACAAAAAATCTCAGAACATCAAGTTTATATTAGTGCGAAGGAACACCACGAGGTGTTCGTAAGTTCCGATTGATACCAGCGCCATTTTGGGCGGGGCCGGCTCAGTCCGGAAGCAGCATCAGGGGAAATGTTTCCCATTACTGGCAGTTTGGACCAGAGTCCTTTTCGGCAGTTCTAGAATTCATGCTAACGGAAGGTGTGGCAATGTCATGTTTGTTTCGTTGGCGATCAAGGCAGCCGTCCCTTACCGGAAACCTGCGAAGGCCGGAGGTTCCGCCGGGGACCTTTGTAGGATCTTCAAGGCTGCGGAGATGCTGTCGGAGATGGGGGCTCGTGTTCCAGGGCGCAAATGTTCGAGTTATATTGCTGATCAAAGTTACTCTAGTGGCCGGGGCCCACCTTCCAGCGGACCCAGACGCCATTTTGAGGCCCTACAGGGGCCACTCTCGTCGAGTTTGCAAGAGTGGAAGAGATCCTTCGGAGTGAAAGGAAGAGGTCCCTGTTTTGTGTAAGCGGGACGTTCAGCTGGGGTGCAGCTGTGATGCCCCCACCTGGGGGGGGCGAGGGAGACTCGTTCACATCGTCTCCTTCTCCCGGTGCACTCCATGCCGCTCCTTTTCATCGCCCCGCATGAAGGTCTCTCCACATCCGGTGTTCCCCAAGTGCCACCATTGTACGTTCGGTGCTGCGCAAGTACTGGGGTGCCACCATTGTACGTTCGGTGCTGTGGAAGTATTGGCACCATCGCCTGACTGGGGGTGTTCGGCGTCGGGCCGGGGGCTGGGAAACCTCCTATCGGTGGAGGTGGGAGAGGCTCGTCCGCGTCGCCTCTCCCTCCCAGCCCAACTTGGACAAATTGTTGTGGAGGTACGTGCAGGACATCCCGCCGTCCAGGACTGCTGCGGCTGTGACGGAAGAGAAAAGGAAGAGGTGCCTCGTTCTCCTCTGGACATGTGGCGGGACTACCTTAGTCTTTCCAGGCCCGTTGCGGCCGGCCAAGGAGACATGTGGCGGGACTACCTGCAAATGCCCAGGCTGCGGGCTCCTGCCTCTCCTCCGGCTCCCCCATACGTTAAGATTTCCTGACCAAGAGTTGGCGGCCGGGCACGCCTTATATGGGTTGCCGTTGGTTGGGCGTAGCCGTAACCCTGCCCTACTTTGGAAGGTTCCAGAATGGGGGGGGGGCGAATGTTCTGTTTGACTTTCATTTTCTACAGTTTTACCGTTATTATTCCTTGTTTGTTGTGTTAAATTAAAAGTTCAAGTTCATTAATGGTCTACGGATTTTGTTTTACCATTTCTTTCTTTCCAGGTTGCTTTTTATGCTAAGTTTCTGCTAACAGGGGTTGAGTAACACGGAAACACGTGTAGAGGGATGACGCAGATTTGTACATTACATACACACAAACTCAGACGGGGGACAGTACAAGTACGACATACAAAGACTCAAGACGAATATAAAACAGTTATTGGTCATAATTATCTCTTTCTGTCTGTGAATTTGAAACGAGGCTGGGTTCCCGTCTTGACATTGCCCGACCTAGGAGAACTTGAGCATGCCGCTGAGATTTTCCTGGCGAAATCTGTGCCATCGGGCATAATCAAACGTGGTGGTTCTGTCTGGTCTGTCTATGTAAGTCGGGTTCTTCTTTGTCTCGCGCTTTTTCTCGTACTGCCGGTCTGTCGTTCCTGTCGGCCCTTTGCCTTTACTCACGCTCAGTAGAGTCGGGCATTGGGCTTTCCAGTGTCCGACATACCTACAAAAAGCGCATTGGTTTGACCCTAAGTCTGGTCGTCCTTTGCATAGTGTCGGGGGATAAGTCGTGGGTAGCGGTGTCCTGGGGTTGTCCTGTCGGTATATTTCTCTACTTTGTTTGTCCTCGTCTTTTCTCTGTCGTTGCATGGCCTCTCTGCGCCACATACCGAGACTGTCGAGCATAATTGGCGTTGTCTTATTATTTCGAAGGGCTATTTCTAACGTTTCTATTTTATCAAGGTCAAAGGATCCTGCCAGTGGCCACTGTTTGTCTTGGCTATCTTCGGTATACCTGTGCCATAATTTATTATAAGCTATGGTGACTAACCCATAGTTTATGAACATGTCCTTATTAGGGGTGCCTTCTAGTGGAGCTATATGGTCCACTTCTAACACCCGGTCCGGGCTAAACAGGCTATTTATCAGTGGGGAGAAGACAGACATGACGGCTCGTAACGAGGGACTAAAAGTCAGCACTGCCTATCTTATCACTAGGTGCAAAGACTAGACAGAATATTTCTATTCTACGTTGTTTGCAGGTAGTGAATACCTCATGGATCAAAAACCAAAAGACCAACAAATAACAATGGGGAGAATGAGTAGGACCGCAAAGATCTGCGTTACCTACCCTTTTCACTATCTGCAAAAAGGGTGGTCACTTCCCTGTTTGCAGACAGGGAATCTCCAGGAAACAATATTTTTGCGAACAACAGTTCAGTTTCAAGCAATTATTAAGTGGGGGAGAAAGAAAACAAGCACGGCTGCTACCCTGCCTATCCCCCACTGCTTGCAAAGAGAGAGAGCCTGTTGTTTCTCCGTTTGCAGACAGTGAATCTCCAAATAAAAAAAATAAAAATAAAACGTGCAATACTAGTATTTTTGAACAATCAAGCAATCAAACAAATTTTCGCAACTTGTCGTGGCAACACGACCTTACCCGGACCATGTGGACAGTTTCTTGTCTTCCGAATCCAGCGCCCGATCGTCCTCTTTTTCTCGTATTTCTCACGGCACTCCTGATGGTTCCCAGTCAGGACCGTAGATCACTCGAGAGAGGTCTGTTCGGAACTAGTGAAGTTCGGATGATCGGCTGCCAGACGAGGGTCTATTGGGCAAGAGCTCTCCCGATCGTTGCAGTCGTTCACTCTGTCGTCGGGACCTCTCCCACTGGATCCACGAGTCGCTGATGGGCCCCACGTTGGGCGCCAATTGTAAAAAGTTCAATCGGGTCGGGGACAATCGATATTTGCCCGGCGGTATTGCCTCTGTGACCCTCTAGTTATTAAATCAAATGAAGAGGCAGGCGCTGGAGACTGGAAAGCAGGAAACAAGGTTTTTTTTATTCTCTCCGGAGGAGAACACAACGAAACGGACAGAAGGTATCGTTCTGAGGTGCTCTAACTGTATTCCCTGAGGCCTGGCCTCTTATACACACATTTATGACTTTATTGTAGATTACACATACATGTTAAAGCTTTGATGTACGGAAAAGACATTCTCGGAACTCCCCTTTGGGCCCGTTCCCACACACATTTACAGTTGAAGTCCCCACCCTAGTCACAACGGGTGATGAGCATCGCGCAGCTGGATAATCCGCCGATTCACGGAATGTGGGGGGGTTTGATCGGATCTCATGGGGTGGGGGCTTTGATCAACCCGGGGATCCTTTGATGGGGGAAGCTTTCTATTGCACGGGGAGGGGCAAGGGATGGTATCGGCAGAGCTGGGTGTCAGCCTGGGAACGGGGAAGACAAAACGGGCACACGGGGAAAAAAGGGGTTTGCATCTAAGGGCCGGAGATCATGAAAGGGAAGCAGGGAGGTGTCGCGCTGGGAACAGGATGAAGGCCTGGGGCAGAGCAGCGCCGAAGAGGGGTTTATGACTCAAGGCAGGTGCAAGCAGGGGGTGGATAGCGTGCAGGCTTAGTGAAGGCGAAGGGCTATGTCAGGGGCCAGCGGCATGCAAAAGGGTTCGTTCTGATCGGGGCATCTTAAAATGGCGGGCGCGCACGACAAAAGTGTGGCATCAGGGGAAGAGGCAAGATGGCGCAGATAATGTTCACCAAAACGTACTAATTTTCAACACGTGTCTTGCTCAGATTCACCCTCAAGCTCAATAGGACACCAAACTCATGCAATAGTTGAAGCATAAATGGGACATTTGCGGCAATTTCAAAAATGTAAATTAAGAGGTCATCTATATACAGGGAAATCAGGTGTTCCCTGTTTCACACCTGGATACCTCCCCCTTCCTTGAAGCCAGCATGCCACAGACAGTGGTTCTATTGACAGTGCGAACAATAATGGAGACAACGAGAACACCTATCTTGTCCCCCTGCAGACATCAAAAGAGGATGTAATGATTTGAACAGTCAGGACCCAGCCCATGGCTTTAGTATAAAGAAGTAGCACTCAGGACACCCATGACGCCCAGATTTGAATCTTGGTCATGACAGTAAAAAGGTACTACCACCCGACAGGGTCGAACACCTTCTCTAAGTCTACTGCCAGGAGGCCTGCTCCAGGCTCCTCCACTGGGCGGGCAGCAAACATCACCAAACACAAACAACGAAGACTGAGTAAAGTACTACGCTGGGGGATGAAGCTGTGATGGTGGGAAGGATCAATGTGCTTATGTGAGGAAGGTGATGCATAACCAATATTTTACCTAATATTTTAAAATCCATTTTCAGCATGGATAATGGCAGTATGCTGAGGTGGGTGTACCCTGTGAAGCCATCTTGGGCAGAGGGACTAACACCTCGTCCCTCGTGGTATACAGGAGATCTCACGCTCTGATGGCTTCATCATAAATAGTCACCAGGCGAGGGGCCAACCATGCAGGAAAAGATTAATAGAATTCTGCAGGGAGTCCATATGAGCATAGCATTTTGCCACAGGCCAAATCTTTGATTGCACCCTTGACCTCTTGTGGCGAAATAGGGCCTCACCAGCCCTCCAGTGCAGGCAGTGCAAAGCCCTCAACTGTAGAGGAGCAAGAAAAGTTGTAATGTCCTGGCTCGGGACGTCTGGGTATCTCTCATAAATCTGCATGTAACAATCAAGGAAAACCAATTGGCCTCTGCCTGGGAATAAACATGCGTCCCTTCCCACAAGACTCAGGGTGTACCAGCCAGGCCAGGACCCTACCTGCTTTTCCCTCCTTCTTTCTGGGCATGCGCAATGTAGGCCTTCTAGTCATGGCACTGTAGCTTCACCAATAGGACACTGTAGCGTTGCCAAGATTCAGCCAACCACACCCGTACATCAGGATTAACATCCAGTTGATCACCCCTTTCATGTATAGTCCCATCTAACAGCACCAGTTCAAGATCAAACTGTTGCTGGACCGCCACAGAGGACCCCATGCAATGCCCCAAGACAACCCCTTTAAATGCCTCCCACTCCACAAGTCAGGTCAATGCTGTGTCTGTATTATGCTCAAAATAGTCTGAGATTACCTCCTGGAGGCCGTCCCGATAAGTGCTGTCCACAAGGTCTGCAGGGCAAAGCTGCCACTTGGGGGAACATCAGCCCTGGGGTACCCAACTGGAGGATTGTAAGAAGCAGGTTCTGTTATGTTATAAATGCTTATAGAGCGCTACAAATCCCTGTGGGTGTCAAGGCGCTAAGCTCATGGTGAATCGATATGGTGAGATGTGGTGTGACACAAGTCCTCCATATGATAAAACAGATGGCAAAGAGGTGCCGAGCACATGACCTTATTTAGGCACACATGGAGTACATACAGACTTGAGTACATGAGTAATCCATGACTCTAGCATGTTGCACCCTCCACAAATCCTCTAGCTCCCAGTTCGCAATCCAATCCCTAAACCTGTTGCCACTCTATGAGTCACACCCCACAGTAAAGAAGGGTTGGAGTAATCCAAAAATGTGTCGGCATCACAGTTATAATCTCCTCCTACAATAAGGTCACAGCGGAACAAAGAGTCTAGAAAGGTAGATAATCCTGTGAAAAATGCCAGCTGGTACTGGTTGGGGGTTTAGGGTCAATGGCCTCCCATCTAGTCTCCCCTCCACCAAAAACATATCTACAGTCCCTGTCAACATGTGACTGCAGGGCTTTGAAGGGCACACCTGATTTAACCCAGATCAGGCCACCCCTGAAGTAAGCTGAATAACTAGTGGCAAACACCAGCGCTCTCCAGCACCACCTCAGACAGTGCACCTCTTCTGCCGCAAGATAAGTCTCTTGTAAGAGAGCTGTGTGTGCAGCCTTCATTTAAGGAACATATATCTCGGCATGCAGCCATACCCATCCCTCGTATATTCCAAGTGAGTAATTTTACTTCCATATGAGCCATAGCCGTGCCCATGGATTGCCAGTACAGAGAAGAGAACCTCGTCAATTCCAGTTCATGGAGCAAAGGCCGCTACATGCCAGCGTGCGTCATGTGATTGTGGCGAGCAGCACGATTGTCCCTCTATCGACAACTCACCCCCGTAGCTCACCCTCACCTCTCCTCAATTCCTGAGCCCCCAAGCAGCCGGTGTACCTCCAGGCCTTGCACCCTTCAAGCGAGGAGGGGGTGTGGGTCTTTGCTCCACCCCGGCCGTGCCGTGAATTACATCAGTCACCAGGCCCATGGCCTCGAGCTTAGTCCCAGTGGCTGTCACTGCCCCCAAACGGCACCAGGGGATATGACCTTCCCAGTGGCAGTATCAGATAGGGCAGAAAGCCACGGCTACAACCAGGATGGGGTAGGAGAGGAGAGTTGCTCAAGGGAGCTGACCTCTAGCATGTCTGCTCCGCCATCTTGCATAGCCATGCCCCTGTAAGTAGTCTCCACTCATACCTTATCTGTCAAACCAGAGTTGTCAAAGCGATGTTTCTCTGACAAATGCATCAGATGAATTGACGCCATCTATCTTGGTTCTGCCACCAATTCCCTGCTGATATACATGGGCAAATACTTTAAAGCAGGCTTCTCTAAGGAGTACCTTTTGAGCTATTGGTAGATCTCTCTTGTGTTCAGCCCAGTGAACTGAATTAGAAGCTTTTCCTTGATTGAATTAATATGCGTATAGTAAAACTGAAAAGTTCGTATTCGAGATGAAAATGTGTGAATTTCCAGAACTCAATAGTCGATGTTTGGAGAAAAACAGTTGAAATTCTAATATATGATTAAAGCTGATATTGCAGTCATAAAATCAAACGGTGTTGGGGAGTACTCATTTCTAACATTATTAACTTGGGGCTAGTGGCATTGCAGCTATGTAAGTCTATTCGATGTTAAGCTAAGAGACGGTCAAGGGTGGAAAACCAATTTACTTCCCAAACGACATCAACATTCTTTGGGCCTTATTTATGAAGGCCTTGAGACACTTTTGCGCCGCCGTTGCGTCACTTTTCGTGACACAACACCGGCATAAACAATGTGCCATGTTGCGCCTTATTTACAAAGTGGCGCATCTAATCAGATGCATCACTTTGTATAGCCCTGTGCTACATTACACCTGCATCAGGTATAATGTATGCAGGATGGACGTTCCCCCGCAATAAAGTCTTTTAGAATTGTCGCAGTGAAATCTCTGAGATTTCACTGCGACACTTCTTGGATACCACTGCGTCAAAACCTTACGCCTACCTCGTGGCAGGCGTAAGGGTGACGCAGTGCCATACGCACAGGTCTACCCCATGCATTGCTGGAGATGCGTCATGCTTTAGACACAACTCCAGCAATACGTGACTTTTGCCCTGACAGGTACGTCAGGATTCCTGATGAATCTGTCGTTCCTGATGACATGGAGCGCCGTAAATTAAATGTGGTGCATCCAATGTGTGGAAAGGAAGGTGCAGTGAAAATTGTTGCATCCCTATCGCAGCGATGAGACAATATTTTTATAAATGAGGCCCTTTGTATGTTGGCTAGTTGATGAACACTACAATTAAAACTCATCTAGATGTATCCATCAGGCTTATTTGTCAGCATAATAAAAACAAACCATTCAGATGCCTATATGGCTTCTATTTCACCAGTCACACAGCTTATTGATCTTCACTTTTTACTGCTTCATGACATCAATAAATTCCTCACTATTTGCACCATTAAATAAACACATCTGCACAATACAATCGTGAAGCAAAATACAATGAATTTACTCACCTCTTTAATTTCCATTGGATACAGAACCTCCTCCAGTCCTGGTCCTTGGCCAACTGGAAATCGTGTGCTTTGGCACTTGGACACAACTTGATTTCATGGCCGGCCTAATGTATGCATTACAGAACTGGCACCTCCCACCACAAGATAGTGTGATTTCTCCAATAAACCCATCACGCCTGTGATCACTTGCCTGCTCCCCTAGTGCATCACCGTTAAATTTGGAGTCCAGTAATCAGTATGTACTACACATCAAATGTCACTTGATTCATGCTTGTACTTTTAATTTTGATTATTTGCTTCTATCGCTCTATGCTCCAGTTGGTTTGAATACCTACTGTACATCCTCATTGACATTTACATGTTTTGTCATTTACAAACTTTACACAATGAAGGTGCTACTGCTAATTCATCTCCCATTGTGATTCCAAGCGCCTGCACCTATGTGGGGTTCCTGGTATGTCATAGTTTCTCCTGAATCCTGCGATTAGAAGTGAGTACCATATTCAAGTCTCCAAGGGACATATCATCTACACCTGAAAAGATTCTTCTTGTCATAAACACCCTTAAACTAGCCACGTAATTAGTAATGGCAGTAGGAGTGACCTACAGGCTTGGGAAATGCTAGTAGCTTTCAAGGGCTACGTTGGATTTTGGACCCAAAGGTCTTATAGCTATTTGAGACTCTTAGTATATAAATCAACTCTACGTTCTTCTTTACTACCTAAGCATTTGGGTAAGATTATATAAATTCTCAATCTCGTTTCCAAACGATGAAGTAATGCGCCCTTATTATGTTTGTCAGAGATGCCCTCAACCATAGTGATTAAACAATGTGTCTTAAAACTCAGGCGTAAAAAACAGGGGCGATGACATTGTATTTGTGTTTACATCCACATTTGATGCCCGTCAATCCAACCATCCAAGTTGAAAAATATCAGCCAAAACAATTAAGGGGATTAACATTGTCTTTCATTTTCCCAACTTCAAAAATCATAAATGATAAACTTTGAAAACTTGTCACCACTGCCCTCTGTTCCTGTCTGCGATAAATAGCAAAGCCATGACTGCCTAAAGTTACATTTTCTAAATACCACTTTCTAAAGCAGATGAAGTTGCCACAGGTAAATTATTTCAAGCATAGAATGGAAGATTTCCAGAGTTTCCTCTAATTCTCTTATTGTCCTCATATGTGTCACTATTACTTCCCTCAGTATGTGATCGCACTACTAAAACTTATTAGAACTATTTCTTACCCTCCCGACATATATGTATATGCATCAGTACTAAAGAGGAACAAGCCGTCAACAATATTGGAGCAATTCTGACTTTTTTCATTGTCATGGCCCCTACTGAACATTGTAAAATGCGTGTTCCTCTTTAAGGGGCATTTAATGTAAATTAAGTAGCTTTTCTTTGCAGCACTTGGAGGTTGAGCAACTTCGTCAATGTCAAGCAATAAGTGACTATGTCACTAGTTATTCTCATTCACGCCTGCCCATCACCATGGATACAAAACATTGTGCCTTTCTCTGAGTCTAAACTGTAGGAGACTTCCCATTCCAGCGACCGAGGGTGGTGCCTGTGCATTTAATAGCAGTAATGCAATGCTTTCTTTAGGAAGATTGTGCTGCAGCAACAAATGATGATGGAATGCTGAATAAATTAAGCATTCTTCCCGTCAAGAGATCTGGGTTAAATCCATCGTTCTTTTCATGCACCCTGCTTGCTCTATACTGTATTTAAAGATTACTTGCCAGCCTGATTGTCGGAAAATCTGACAATCTTATAGACCAGGCTACACCCCTACTTACTGGTACTGGAGGACCACTGTATTAGGAAGTCCTTCTGCTCTGGTAAACTCTAAATCGCCTTTAATAACTAATGGGCTTATTTACACGCCCCTTGCGCCGCAGGTGCGTCCCTTTTAATATGGGAAAAAGGGACCTACCGGTGGCGAAAGGGTCTTGTAAATGATCCCCTAAATATCTGCTTACTGCAGAGAAGACAGGCGCTGGAAGTAGTAGTAGTGGGGGTGCTGGGGCCTCCCTAGAATAACCATGCTAGAGTTCAGAAGGTAAATGAGCACTAAAGATGCCTTTAAATTTCATTTTATCTTGTTACATTTTCTGTGATTCAAAGACCGAGGTCAAACATCTTCTAGCAAATTGCTGCACCTTCTTTCGACATGAGAATGGTGTTTACTTTTCATTCTCTGACTGCATAGAGAGAACATTTTGTAAGGTGAACTATGTAACAATCTTGCTGGTGTAGAGGTTGAGAAAGGAAAGGATGTAAGAAGTCTATTTTTTTGTAACGCACAAGAAAATGTAAATACCAGTATACGAACTCTACAAATATTTCAAACTTTAAATACCAATTACTTGGTAATGTGCAAATTAAATTTATTCACTGACACCACTCACGTTATCTCTTGTGTATGTCGTATACATATGTAGCAGTAAAACTGCACGTCTGTGCAAATTTAGTAGCCATTACAATGGAAATGGGCTGTCTCTAAATGTAATAGTGATGGCAGCACCCCCACAATGAAAGTTCTTCCAGCACCACTGACAAGTGCTGTTACTGTAATATTTAAATTATACAAATATTGAGGTCACCAAATTAGGGCTGCTGTTTGTCATTAAATGAATGTTACTCCTGTAGAAAAGTAATAATAGTGTTGCTTTGAAGGTGATGTTGGATGACAGTGACCGATTATTCGAAGTATGGCATTCCTCTGACTAAAGTAATTGCAGCACTACTGAGAGGTGGCGGGGGGCAGCACAGAGCGCAGACAAAAAGGAACGCTGACGGCGAGGTGACCTGCTGAGGCTGGGGGAGCAGTGGATCAACTGAGGGCCTCGAGGCCTCGACAGACGCTGGGGAACCCGGAGGCCCCTCGAGCCCTCATCACAAAATCTAGAGAAATAGTGACACAAGGCCAAGGAGGTGAGGGGAGTGGTGGTAGCGGGGAGGGGGCTGAAACAAGGCGCAGAGAGACGGCGGCAGCCTGAAGGCCAGAAGCTTAAGGGCGGTACCCCCCTCTTTTTTCCACTCAATTTGATTCTGAGTGGAAGCCCCTCCACAGGCACAAATCACCCAAGAGTAACCTGCATGCAAGAGTGTGAGGAGCCATAGTGGAGAGCGGTGGTAACAGAGGGGAGGCATTCCGAGGCCCGGACTCCATTTTATGCAGGGCCGGATTGGGAACCAAAATCAGCCCCTCCAAAGTGCTCGCCCCCCCTCTCCCCCGTGGGGGTGTGGGGGAAGGGGTTGGGTGTGCTGCCGAGGTCTTTGCCAGGGCCGGTTTTCTGCCGATTTTGTTACAGGGACGATTTTTCAGCTAGGCAGTGATGGAACTGATGGTCTCCCCTGACCGACTGATTCTGATGGGGGGGATATCAATATGGTATTCAATAACCATTTAGACCGCTCGGCCCAATGGCAGGGCCAATCTGGAGCCCTTTCGCGAACTGGGAGGGAGCGGCAGCATAACCTGGGGCTGGCAGACGGCTGGTGCTCCATACATCCACAGACCACAGATTATACATTTTACTCACACGCACATAAAACATATGCTAGGCTTGATTATTTTATTGGGTCCTGGTCACTGCTCCCTTTGGGGCTCGCCTCGGACATCGAGCTCCAGTCGCTTTCAGATCATGCAATCCTGACACTCACATTAGCAATCCCCCTTGCACATAGGGGACCCTACTCGTGGCGGCTCCAAGACACACTTTTTCCACCCAGCAGTGGTACAACGCTTAACCAAGACAATGCAGGAATACCTGGCCTTCAATGACACCACTGACACCTCAATTGTTACACTGTGGGAAAGGCTCAAGTTAGTTACTAGAGGAGAACGTATTGCCACCTCCTCAGCAGATAACAAACTCCGCAAAGACAAGAGAGAAGCCCTCACTAAGCAACTGTTAGAACTGGAACATATCCATAAGAGGTCGGGGTGCCCAAGGTGTGGCGACAGCTACAGACAGTGCGCTCGCAACTCGCTAGCCTAGACCTAGACCTAGACATGGAAGAACACGCCGCCCTGTTCCTATGTTCAACAATGCAAAGGGCTCCAAATGCATGAAAGTCTCAGACATAGCCCGCGCGTTTCGTGACTTACCAAAATCAGTCCCCCCTTCACTACTTGCAGGGGATGAACTATTCCAAACTGACTTTCGAACAGGCTTCTAGCCTGGAAAGCCCAATCTGCATCAAGAAAGTGATCTCGGCCATCACTAGACTTAAGCATCTCAAATCTCCCGGCCCAATGGGTTTTCGCCCATTTTTTATAAAACGTTTTGCACTATACTTGCACCTATCCTTACTCGGCTCTTCAACGCAATAGGCGATACTGCCAATATCCCCCTACAATGCTCTTGGCATCAGTCTTCGTCCTCCCCAAACCAGATAAATATGGCCGCCATTGTGCTTCTTAAAGGCCGATATCCCTCTTAAACACTGATCTAAAACCATTTACGGGGATCCTGGCAGCCAGACTTGGGCCGCTGATGCTGGGCCTAGTGAACCCAGATCAATTGGGGTTATTGGCCGCTAGACAATTTGGGGATAATACGAGGAGACTACTCCACCCTATTGATAAGACTGGGTGCCAGGGGGATGAGTGGGTTGTGCTGTCGGTCAATACTGAAAAAGCATTTGACAGGGTACACTGGGCATACCTAGAAGCGGCACTCGCACAATTTGGCATAGGGATTCGCTTTTGCAAATGGATATTTAGCAGTGGGTGAATGGACATACGTCGGATCCTTTCCCGATCGCTCGTGGTACAAGACAGGGGTGTCCGCACTCCCTGCTGCCATACGCTCTCTATATGGAGCACATGGCTCAGAGAGTACAGAAGAATATGCAAATAACCGGGGTTTTTGTTCTGGGGTAGCACCACACCATAAGCCTATACACAGACAACGTTATCACTATGCTTGAGGACCCTGAGACCTCCATCCTGGCTTGCTTTGCTGAGCTCGAGAGATTTGCCTAAGCTTCAGGCTTTCGGGTCAATATCTCCAAATCACAGGCCCACGGGATCTCTCTCCGGCCCCCCACCGTGGAGCCCTTAGACAACTATGCCCAATTCAGTGGGAAACAGAATCAAACCCACACCTCAGCATTAGCTTAGCGTCATCCAAATGCGTGGGGACTTGCGCTGCTGGAGGCCATTTCGCCTCTTGGGGCTGGGTCGGGTTGCGGTGCTTAAAATGAGCATACTCCAAAAATGCTATACATCTTCCAGACACTCCCTACTGAACCTCCCCGGGGTCCTGAAAAAGCTCCAACAGGAATTCCTCTCTTTTGTCTGTGCAGACAAGAAATCAGGATGAACAGAGAACTGAGCAACAGGCCCCGGGGGAGGGTGGACTGGGAATCCCTAATACAAGCAGTTCTTGAATGCTCCCGCAGCGAATCCGAAAATCATTTGCTTTATATGGAGAGAGTCATTGCTGGTCAGTCATTGTGGAGGATTCCCTTTCTTCACAAGTCTCAACGCCCTGTGAGACTCTACAATGCGCCGGTCACATTTGCAACATTAAAGGCCCAGGATGCAAAGGCTTTCCCATCGCCCCTCACACCCATAGTCAATAATCCAGAGTTCACGCCAGGCCAGGACCTAGTGGCCTTCAAACATTGGGACAAGGAGGGATGCAGATCGATAGGGCATTTTTTCGATGAGGAGGGCCCTGTGACCTTCGAACAACTCCGCTCTGATCTAGCGCCGTCGGAGACGGAACATTATCATTTTCAGCAAATATTCCTTTGGGTCATGCACCACTCGATCCGCCCAGGGGCTCAGAGACCCCGTACGAGAAGTGGCTGCACACTAAACTAACAATCAAATGCCTCATCACAGAGCTATATCACCTCCTGCGCCCTCCGGATCAGGCGGTTAAATCCGCAGGACAGAGGCACTGGGAGAAAGAGCTGGGGTGCACACTTACACAGAAGGAATGGTGCGACATCTTTGCCGCTGACCGCGCGACACACAGGGGAGCATGGGCGGGACAGCGCCTTAGTCCCACACGACGGGCGAGCAGAGCTTGTAGCACGTCAACCCCTTTGAGCCGCCCTCCTCGCCAACAGCCTATAGGGAGGGCTCACCTGGGGAGAGGGGCCTTCCTTGGAGTATAAAACAGGCCCAGCAACTATGCTCGGCCTCTTTTTCCCGCGCCTGGTTCCCTAAGGCTCTGCGCTGATCAAGCGCTGTTCCGTCGTCGTCCGGTTAGGGATCGCCGTCCGTTCGAGGTGAGTGCCACGCTCTCCCCCCCCCCCCACCCCCCCCCCCCCCCCGTCCCGTCCCGTCCTTGGGTCAAGCCCAGGTTGCACAGGGGCCTGTGGCTGGATGCCACGGGGGGGAGACGTGGCCTAATTGCGGTCCCGACCGCATGGGCAGGCGGGCGGTGGAGCATTTCGAGTGCACCTCGTTTATAATGGAATTACCGTGTACATGTGCGTAGGAACTTCGTTCCCCACAGCTGCCGTCCTGGTACACGCAAGAGGCATCGGTGTTGTCTAAGGATCTTGTTGTGATTACCTAATTACAGTGATTACCTACTGTCGGGAGCCTCGAATCTAAATCGTACTTACTGTCGGGAGCCTCGAATCTAAATCCGATGGGTCCGATAACGAGCGCACTGGCCGTTAGGCCAGGTCCCGCCGGATAGGTAAAACTCCAGCCGGGTGAAAATAGTCGCATGTAAGAGGGACACCTGCGTTCATTAAATGAACCTTTTGTCCGGAATATTGACCCTTAGGACTAAAATTTTTATAGCACGATGGCGTGTGCTGCATCCTCTTCTTTCTCGGTGCCCTCTTGTGCCCGAGGCTACCCGTGCGTTATCAACTTGCCCCCTCCCGTTATAGGCACCCATAGCGGAGAAAGCAGGGTCTGTGCCTGGCGACCGCTTAACGCCCCGTGGTTCAAAACAGTTGCGAGGCAGCCCGGCGCTGTCTGCTCGCCACACTGCAGCTTCCATCGGGCTGTGCACTGCGATTAGAAACCTGTTCTGTGCCCTCGGCTGGCTTTCCTTAAGAGTTTCAGGGCGCTGGGGGGGCTTCGGGGTGATTTGGTGGGCTGTTTCTCGGAGCCACGAGGTGCCTGAGCTGACTGCTGCGGGCAATTGAGCCGTGGGCCCGCGCTCCGGAGTCCGCTGCTTGGGCCGTTGCACCACACCTCTCTAACCGAAATGCTGCAAATAGCAACCAGGTTACCGCAACGCGGGTTTGTTTCGCCGACCGCAAATCTGAATAAATAAACAGAAACTCTGGAAGAGAAAGAGATTATGCTGATAGTGCTTGGCAATGCAGAAATCTAACGGGGTTGCGAGCGCACGCCTGCCCTGCTTCTTTCTACACACTCTCTACATCTACCCTAACACTGCACCAAACGGGCCTCAACGTGCAGCCAAGAATCACAAATCAGAACATTTCTCAAAGTAAAAATCCTCAGAAAATGAGCATTGCATTTGCTTTTCTGCTACTGGCTTGTAAATATTGTGCGTTGCTAGGTGTTTGAAAGGGTGGGGAAAAAATTTGAATTATTTAATTCACGAATGAGGATTGCAACGTTTATGGTGAGCGGAGCGCGTTGCCCTTTAACGCAAGTCGACTCCTTCTTCCACGAGGCTCCGCGTTCTCTGCGGGATCCGTGACCGTCACAGTGCTTAATTTGTGCACAAAAGGTGAGCTTAGTTGTGCAATATCCTCTTTGAAACAAGCAAATGGACACTGAAGACAGACTCAGACACTCGCCTCACCCCCACCACTGCCTGCTCTTTCCTCCCATTCAGAGAGGTTCACCACCTGCCCCACGGACTGTAAAGGCCTACAGTGACCCCACACCACGAGTCACTGACGTCTGTGGTAGCGCTCTAGTGTTCCTTTAGCGGAACAGGAACCACGTCACAGGATGTGGTAGGCGGGGTCATTGTTCTCTGACGCCGAAGCGAGAGGAAGCCAGCCCCGGCGCTCCTGTACAAAATAAATAAGTTTAACACCTAACGCGGTGTCATAGCTTCATTACAATGGCGACGAAGGTGGGATCACTAATACCCGAACGCACGCGACCCCTGAAATTGCACGCATCTCGCGTGAGGACCGAAAAACGGACACGGAGCGCGGCAGAGGAGCCGGCAAGGCAGCAAAGAGCGTGGAAAGGGCGCCAAAAACGCTCGAAAACGCACACAAGCCAGAAGGGGACCCCACACAGTTACCAGAGCCCAGAAAAGGCCACAGCCCGAAGAAACTATATCCCGAGGGGGTAGTGCACACTGCGAGGCTGCTGACATCACCACGAGGATCCACTAAGTACCTGGCCAACATCACGGTGAGCCCTTGAAGTGCCTCTGCACCAGAGAGAAGAGGCGCACGCTGGCGGAAACCGCAGGCCCATCGAGTAAGAAGGGGGGAGGCAGCTCACGAGCCACAACTCGCACCACAGAGAGTGGACTGGGAGAGGACTGCGAGGGAGAGCACAGAGAGGACGAGGGAGAAGAGCAAGACGCCCCAGGGAGTCCGTCCAGGCAAACAGTCACTGTACCAAAGCCCAGGAGGAACGCCCCAGCCATGGCGAGCCAGAGCACATCCCTCACCCAACTAGTTCCATTCCTCACGAAAAGCGGAGAACCGGAAAGGAAATGGGAAGACTGGAAGAGGTACTTCCTTAACTATCTGGAGGCGCTAGAAGAAGAAGGGGACACCCCATTCTCGAGTAAGAGGAAAAAGAAGATTCTGCTCCACAACTTGGGTCCAGAAGGGCTCAGGATCTACGACACGATCGTGAAAGGAGAAAGAGCCGCAACGGACACGGAGGTATTTGATCATGCCATCGAAGACTTGGACGCACATTACAGGCCTGTGGTGTGCGTCGCCATTGACAGATTTAACTTCTTTCAGAGGAAGCAGAAGAGCGGAGAGTCAGTGGATGAATATGTCGTAGCGCTGAGAAAGCTAGCTGCCACGTGCAGATTTGGAGGACTGCTGGATGAATTCATCAGGGACCAAATTATCATGCATACCTCTAGCGCCCACATACAGGAGAAATTGTGGGTGAACGGCGACGCTCCACTCAAGGAAATCTGGGCGATGGTAAAGAAAGCAGAACTATCGAGAAGGTGCGCCCAAGCGGCGAAGAGAGACGCCCAAGAAACGCAAGCGGTGTGTAGAATAATGGCGCCAAACAGAAACGACCGTTGGAGGCAAAATGAGACGAGGAAGACCCAGGGAGGAAATAGAGCTGATTCCCCCAACAAATCACAGGTGGACAGCAAGTCACACAAGACAGGAAAAAACCAGTGTTACAGGTGTGGGAGCACTAACCACCTAGGAAACGACAAGGCGTGTCCTGCTTTCAAAGTTAGATGTTCGTATTGCAACATTTTTGGACACTACGAGAAGGTGTGTCGCAGGAAACCGAAGAATGCCGTGGTGCGCTTGGTGGACCAGGATCAGCGAGACGATTACAGCGATCAGGACGACAAAGGGGAGGAGGAGGAATTCCTGTACATTGACGTCCAGATTCTGGAGATGGATGGTTCCAACTCAGACAAGCCCAGGCTGGACATGCACATAGGAGGAATACCCTTGGAGATGATCGCGGACAGTGGAGCGCCCATCTCGATCGTCCAGAGGCAGGTGTGGGAAGACAACTTCGCATCAAGGATCAAAGGAGCACTCCTTCCCATGGATGTGAGACCGGTAACGTACACTGGACAAAAGATCCCCATGCTAGGCTACTGCCCGCTCTTGTTTGAATTTAGAGGCCGTAATGCGCAGTGCAAGCTGTACGTTGCAGAGAAAGGCCCTTCCGTACTGAGTTGGAAGGACCAGGGAGCCTTGGGGATCCAGCTCAACCCAGGAGGCATAGAGAAAATCCTGCTCATGGATATGGAAATCAAGGAAGACGTACAGCTGTGGCGGAAGACATATCCCAAGGTATTCAACGGACAGATCGGTGAGCTGGGCAAGTACACACATCTCATCAAACTGAAAGAAGGAGCAGTACAGGTCGTCCACAAAGTGAGGAACATCCCGTTCCGCAGCAGGGAGGCGGTACAAACAGAACTGGAAAGGTTAGAAAAAGAGGGAGTCATAAGGGCAATAGAGAGCGCTGAGTGGCTGTCGCCCCTGGTTGTAGCCCAAAAACCCAATGGCAAGGTACGTCTCTGCGTGGACTTAAGAGAGTTAAACAAAAACATTGTCATAGACAAATTCCCCTTACCACGCATCAGTGAAATGCTGGCGAAAACGAAGGACGTCGCATGGTTCTCCACGGTGGACCTCTCGTCGGCCTACCATCAGGTCAAACTCCATCCGTCGTGCACCCACCTCACGTCGTTCATCACGCCATTCGGGTGCTATGAGTTCGTGAGGATGCCCTTCGGCCTAGCTTCAGCCGCTGCTGTGTTCCAGAAAATCATGCACAAGCTCCTGAAAGACCTGAAAGACGTCCTCTTCTTTCAAGATGACATTCTGGTGATGGGGAAGTCGAGGCAAGAACACAATGTGAAACTTCACAAAGTACTACAGAAGCTGCAGGACAGTGGATTGACCGCCGAATGGACCAAATGCAATCTAGGCGTCCAGTCAGTCACATACCTCGGACATGAGGTGAGCGGGCAAGGGATAAAGCCGAAGAAAACAAACATGAGAGCCATCATGGAAGCACCCACCCCGGAAAAGAAAGAGGATGTTCGGTCATTCCTAGGAATGGCCGAGTACTACAGCAAATTCATTCCTCACTTCGCTACAAAGACACACCACATACGACAGCTGCTCAAGGAAAAGAACCGGTTCCAATGGGGGAAGGAAGAGCAGACCGAGTTCGACGCGCTCAAGCTGGAAATGGGAACAGCCATTCCCCTCAAAGGATTCGACCCCAAAGCGGAGTCTATTCTCACCACAGACGCCAGCGATCGAGGCTTGGGAGCTGTACTGATGCAGAAAGAGGAGTCAGGAGAGATGTCGACTGTCAGCTTTGCCTCCCGCTCGCTCTCACCCAATGAGGAGAAGTTCAGTGTGGTGGAGAAAGAAATGCTGGCAGTGGTCTGGGCGGTCGAGAAGTTTAGACAATACTTGTGGGGTGCCAAGTTCCTCGTGAGAACTGACCACAAGCCATTGGTTCGCGTGCTAACATCCAGCGGACATGAACACGCTACACCCAGGATAGCCAAGATGACTCTACGGCTATTGGACTATGTTTATGAAGTCGAGCACATTCCTGGACCACAGAACAAAGTAGCCGACTTCCTTAGTAGGGCAGCTGCCATGGAAGAAGCACGGAACGAGGACAGACAAGAATGGGATGGGTACGTGGTAGCCACCATTCAGGACACTGAAGAGGTGATAAGCGCCCAGGAATGGGAGGAGGCCTACGGTGAAGATACAGACTTAGTAGCTGTAAAGGGTTAAGTAGTTCACGGCTGGCCAGAGAAAAGACACTTAAAGGAGGAACTGAAGAGGTACTGGGAAGTCCGAGAGGAACTGTCCTTGGCTGAAAATCCAACGTTCTTACTCCGAGGGGACAAGGTGGTACCGCCCAGAGACTTGTTGGAACGACTGATGTCCTTGCTACATGAAGGGCACCAGGGAATCACAAAAACGAAAGCCTTGGCCAGGCAAGCATACTGGTGGCCTGCCATCGACGCGCAGGTGGAAAGACATGTGCGCTCTTGCGAGTCTTGTGCAAAGTCGGACAAAGCTCAGAGCATGCTGAGACCACCGCTGGGAAGGTTTCCGATTCCAGATGGGCCGTGGGAGATGTTGTCGTGGACATAATGGGGCCAGTCCTGAACAAGGAAGGCACTCAAAAATATGTGGTGGTTGCCATCGATAGGTATTCTAAATGGCCTGAGATACAAATCTTGGAGCGAGTGGACACTGAAGCCGTGATAAAGTTTTTGCGCACCACGTTTGTCAGCGAAGGAATCCCAAAGATCATCACCTGCGACAATGGACCCCAGTTCACTTCGGAAAAATGGACAGCCTTCACCAAAAGAAACGGAATCGAAGTGAAGCACACCCCGATCTACCACCCGGCGGGGAACGGCCAAGTGGAACGTTTCAATAGGGTGATCATGGGCACCATACAGGCAGCCATTGAAGATGGAATGGATTGGGAAAAGGAGCTGGAGAAGATGATTGGGCATACCGAATCACACCGGGTAGCACAGGCTACAGCCCATTCAAGATCTTAAGAGGCAGAGAAGCGTTCACCAAGGACAATGCAGCGTGGAGGAAGTTGATTGTCCAGAGCAAGTGGTCACCGGCGGTGGTCAGGAAAAATTTGGAGAGAGCTCAGGAAGTCTACACGTCCCACTACAACAGAAGACGGAACACTCACAGCACGGAACTGGACAAAGGTGATTGGGTAAGGGTGAAGTTGGCCATCATGAAGAGAAAGGGAGAGAGCAAGTACTCACCTCCCCTTAAAGTGGTGGAACCCTACGCCAGATCGGCTCTCCTGAGCGATGGTAAGATTTGGTCGATGGACAGAATGGCTAAATGCAGCAAGATACTGAAATGGGAAGATGATGTGGAAGAAGGAACAGAGGATGTCTTGGAGGAAGGAGAAAGTGAAAGTGAAGAAAGGACAGGAAGGAATGAGATAGGAACAGAAGGACTAAGGGCAGGTACAGAAAGAGAGCGGAGTGAAACGACGGGAGGAAGAAGCAGAGGAGAAGAAGGGAGTGAAAGGAAGACGAAGGACGAGGAAGTAGAAGGGACGAGAGAAAGAAGAGAAAACGAGACAACGGGAGAAGAGAGAAAGAATGAGAGAGTGGAGACTCGAGCAGGGAGGAGAATTAAGGTACCTGAGAGATTCAAGGACTATGAAATGGACTGGAAGTAAGACTTTGTATATTTGGTTATGGTGCATAAAGGGGGGAGATGTGGTAGCGCTCTAGTGTTCCTTTAGCGGAACAGGAACCACGTCACAGGATGTTGTAGGCGGGGTCATTGTTCTCTGGCGCCGAAGCGAGAGGAAGCCAGCCCCGGCGCTCCTGTACAAAATAAATAAGTTTAACACCTAACGCGGTGTCATAGCTTCATTACAACGTCACAGTGAGATGCTGGTATAGAGCAGCAGTATGAGCGTGGCGGCGGGGGGCGCCTGGGGATTCTTAGCACAGGTCCGGGTCGAAGCAGTGAAAGTGAGCGCTGCCGTACCAGTCGTGGCGCTAGCTGCGCAGGCAGACGGTCGGGAATAGCGTCTCGTTCAGTCGTGGAAACAAAGCCCGTCTGAGACAAGCCCTCCCATTGACTGAACTCTAATATCGCCAGCACTTCCTGCTGTTCGGATTACCGGTCTAAGGGCAATCATCATATCCCGGCATGTTCTTTCAGTCTCTGCGTTAGACTGCTGCCCTTAATAACACAGCCTGGATTGTTGGCCTCACCGCAAGCAGAAAATGCCCCCTTTCACCGGGCTGATGTCTCTGAAATCAGCCACAGCTGGGGAACTATTACTACCACCCTTCTTCTAGGGGTGAACTTACTTTTATTGGTCACCCCGTTTAAAACCTGCCTGTATAGTAATTTGGTGCATAACAGCGCCTTTCTCTTCTACTGATGTCTAAAAGCGCCCGGAGGCCCGCTTCTTACCATGCGGTGCTAGAAATTCACGTGCTGAATACATATGTTCAAATACGATAGCATAAAATAATATAACGTGACGTGAGATAAGATGTATTTCTTCTTGCATTTTAAGTTTCCTATAGTGCCAAGCGCTTTACAGAAGCCCGTAGGCGCTAGAGTTCAGAATAGTATAAAAGACCCCAGCGGGAGGGCGCCTCTCAGGTTACGACAGAACACATACTTACAAAGAGAAACCGCCTCAGTGCGGACCATGAAACCTAACAGGAAATATGAAACGTTCTGAGTTAATTATAGTCATTAATTTAATCACAATCACAGGGAGAAGTACTATAGATGCATGTTTCTATGTCAATTTCCCCATTTTACATACATTGATCGAGCATGGCATGATAACAGTGGCCTCGTGAGTGCGCTAGTCCAAGAGGGGAGTCTGGGAGACACCAAGGGGCTACTCAAAGTGGCTGACAAATTTTAAACAAGGAGTGTGTGAAATTCCGGTATTATGCCGAATGTAGGTCAAGTATGCAAAATTATACTTAACGTTAGCAAAATTTATTTCAGCTTTCCAGGCGGCGGGCAGCATGTGGACCGGGATTGCCGGCCACGCGTTGCCCGCCGCCATTGACATGAATCATGTAATACTCTGCTCCTGATCTGCTAGCACGCCGCTGGTTCTATTGTCCAGCGCTCCGACATCCTCGGGTAATGTTCGCGCATCTGACATCTTCGGGTAATGCTCGCACATCTAATCGCATAAATCAACTAATATAAGACACGTATCGTGTTCTAATCTGCAGCACACAACTGGTTTTTATGTACCGCGCTCAGACCTCTTCGGGTAAAGCTCGCGCATCTGACATCTTCGGGTAATGTTCGCGCATCTAATCGCATAAATCAATTCATAGGACACGTATCGTGTTATAATCTGCAAGCACGCAACTGGTTCTTTTATACAGCGATCTGACCTCTTGAGGTAATGCTCACGCTATATACATCGCATTAATCAATTAATATAAAACACCTATTGTGTCATAATCCGCTCATGAATTGCTAGCACGTAATGTTCGCGCATCTAATGGCATGAATCAATTCATAGGACACGTATCGTGTTATAATCTGCAAGCACGCAACTGGTTCTTTTATACAGCGCTCTGACCTCTTGAGGTTATGCTCACGCTATATACATCGCATTAATCAATTAATAAAAAACATCTATCGTGTCATAATCCGCTCATGATCTGCTAGCACGTAATGTTTGCGCATCTAATGGCATGAATCAATTCATAGGACACGTATCGTGTGATAATCTGCAAGCACGCAACTGGTTCTTTTCTACAGCGCTCTGACCTCTTGAGGTAATGCTCACGCTACATAAATCGCATTCATCAATTAATATAAGACACCTATCGTGTCATAATCAGCTCATGATCTGATAGCACGCAACACGCGTGACAAAGTCCCGGCAATGGCGGCCGGCTAAGGCAAACGCGTGGCCGGCAATGGCGGCGGGCGAACGCGTGGCCGGCAATGAAAATGTATTTCAGAGTAGTGTCTCGCGTGAAAAGTTTATGCAAGGGCATATGCAAGGGACTCTTCCCAGGAGTAAATGGAACTTGAAACAGATTTTCTGGTTCTGACCTGTTTGCAAAGTTATGTTTTCTACACGAAACGGTCCTCAACTGCAAAACGTTAGGTAGATTTCAGAATTTTACATAATTTGGGTAATGCAACATTGTGGTAGTTGCACAAATTATGCAAATCCAATACACATTTTTGCAACCGGCGAGGGTTGTACAATTTCCAGGCAGAGCTGCCCACCTTGACGAAAGTGTAACTGCGGGTGGTATCTTCCATTTATTCCCCAGTTTTAGCCCTACATTGACGAAACTCGGATAACGAATGTGTGTTACGTAGGGGTACCCTCTCCTTAGAACAGACCGATTCCAGAATACAGAATTGTGGTACAGAGGGTAATTACAAGTTGGGATCCGAAAGGGTCCAGAGGAATGCCGGTGTGACCCAACACTGTGAGCACTCACACGATGGCAGAAGCATGTCGACACCGTGGCAGTAAGGAGGGCGAAGGAACCCTTAAAACTTCTCCTATTACCAACATAACATCTTAATGAAAAGCGCCCGGAAGTCACAAACCCCAATGCCTCTCAGTCCAGCTGCTTTTGAAACTTACCCCGTCCTTGGTTCCCAAAGCAGGTCCGCTATTCTGGAATTCCGTGGTGGATAATGGTCGCCTTTCCTATCCCCCATCTACTTTAGGGGATGTCCGCAGTTCCACGAGCTGCTATGTTAACACCTCCTATTACCAGATGACCCATCGGTTGCAATGCTTTAAGTTGTTTTCTGTTTTAAAAAATACCAGCCATTGTCTATGTGGTTGCTCGTTTTAACAACTGCAATGTAGATTAAAGCCGATCTACTGCATGGACGGGAGCAGGATTTGATGAGTAAAATGTGACATGAGGTGAATCCGGCAATTAACAATAAATATATAGGCCCTGACGTTTTCATGACGGGGGGGGTAAAACTGCCCAGAGGCAAATTGTAGCTGCACCTTGCGGTTGTTACGACAAGGTGGTTACCTACTTTATAAGGCCAACCCATTGGGTTCTGCAAATAAACATGTCACCTTTCTTACCTGGCCAAATGTCCTCAAGGTATAATGACAAGTGTACGATAACAATAGAAAAGTCACAAGATTGGGACTACACACGATATTCAGAATGAGGACCCGCGTGAGAAAACCCACTTTATCTATACAGAGCACGGTTGCCCATAGGCGCCCGAGTGCTAGAACCAGAGAAACGTGGGAAGGGCGTAAACACACAACACACAAACAAAATGCAATGGTCATTATCAGGCTTAAGCATCTGGATAATGGGCTTAATTTAAATGGTTACAACGGTAATGCCGGGTCCAAGGTGAATGGTGCCTCTGTAATAGATCCCGAATGGGATGTGCAGGGGTAAGTAACGCCACTAGGAAACAAAATACATAAGGTAGCTAACAGTGCATTACAGAAGGGAAAGTGACAAGGGTGCCGGTCACAAGAAACAAAGTACAACTGGAGGCGAAACACCAAATTTATGCTAGACACTCAGGCACTGGAGCAAACGTAACATAGGCGATGGTGGCACTTGTGCAAGCAGAAAAGGCAAACAACATGTGAGAAGTAGCAAACAGTATGTTACAAGGATAATTGGTGGGTGCGCGTTACGAAATAGCACCAAACTCAGGTACAGGGACAATGCGGAAATAAATTGCAAATGCTCCACAGGGACTTAAGATAGGCTTCCCTGCGACTTGTTCATACTATATATAAGTCCAGCACTGTAAGATTACAAGATGTCTTTGTCGGTCCCTACCTACCCAAATAACGATTTATTAGCACTATTTGGGGCTTGTCACGCTATACATACGCGAGGCCTGTAAGATTCCAGATGTCTTTGCTGTCCCCTGTCCTACCCAATTAACGGGCATATTCAGCGGAACAAGGAAAAGTGAACAAATATGTTAATTTTCAGTACCCTCCTTCCAAGTACAGAATGAGGAAGATTTAAGTAATTAGACTTCAGGCGAGCAAAGACATAACTTCTGAGAAGAACCAGAAAGCGAATTTCTGAGGGTTAAAATCCGAACTGGGGTAATAGTAAATGCTTAAGAACCCCTGGAGTCGACAGTACCCCTATTAAATTGGGCAGGCGAGGGAGTGTAGGTAGAGCCACTCAAATACGCAGTGGGGATAGGAAATGTTGCAAATTGGCTAACCACTGGCAGTCGCTCGGGTTAATAGTATTTGCCAGGACATTCACTGTCATGATTAGTACAGCACTGTACATGACTTTCATAAGCCCACCACCTTGCTTGTACAAATATCACTAGTTGCCAGTATCAGCAGATACAATAATGCAAATAGTCACTTGCAGATCCCCTGTATAATATGACCGGATAAAAACAACTAACCGCCAAGGAATCTCTGTAAGAGGTGGGCTTTGTTAACTAAGGGCGTGGCCTAAGAATCTACGCAATCCCCAGTAGAGGTGCGGCTTATGTCCCCAGTAGAGGTGCGGCCTATGTAACTAAGGGCGTGTCTACGCAATCTTCATTAGAGGTGCGGCTTATGTAACTAAGGGCGTGTCCTAAGAACCGTTCTAAGAAATCTCCATAGTGGTGTGGTGAAGGGGACTATGATAGAGGTGCACGAAACAGCGTAAGAAAGTAGCTAGGTGGGTGGGGGGCTCTGTCATCGACGGGGGCCTCCTCCAGAGCTGTGGCGGAGTACAGGGCCATCTGGAAGCAGATGGACAGTAGGGGTACCTCTGCGGCAGAAGGATACAGTCTAAATACCTCTGCCTGGCACAGTAAGGGTGCCTGAGCCAAGAACCTGGAGCCGAGGGGGTTCCAGGAAACAGCGTCGGCGCCCCGTTAGTCCTTCGGGCGGTCGCGGGGCCTGAACCGACCGGGGGTGTGCCTCATCACACCGCCCTGACAGGGGGGGCGAGAGTGTAACGAAATAAAATGGTAATTTACTGCACCGTCAGAGCATCGACTCGCCGTGCAAGATGGCTCCTTAGGCATGCGGGTCAGCGAGGGGCTGCCGCATTGGATCGCCTGTAAGATGACCCACCTTATGCTACCTGTTGTACGAAATAAACCTGCAACAGTGCTTTCCCACAAATATGTCTCGTGAGTTTTCCTTGGTATATAAGTGTTAATGTGCGCAGAGCGGAGCGAGCGCTGGCGGTGTGGGCACTATGCCGCTGACCGCGCGACACGCAGGGGAGCATGGGCGGGACAGCGCCTTAGTCCCACACGACGGGCGAGCAGAGCTTGTAGCACGTCAACCCCTTTGAGCCGCCCTCCTCGCCAACAGCCTATAGGGAGGGCTCACCTGGGGAGAGGGGCGTTACTTGGAGTATAAAACAGGCCCAGCAACTATGCTCGGCCTCTTTTCCCCGCGCCTGGTTCCCTAAGGCTCTGCGCTGATCCCACCCTGAACCCTGACCCAGCTGCAGAGCGGCGGGCGAAAGTTGTGAATTGTTAATGGTCATGTTTTGTGTTGCAGGCGGAGTCACAGGGCGATCTGGAAGCAGATGGACAGTAGGGGTACCTCTGCGGTAGAAGGATACAGTCTAAATACCTCTGCCTGGCACAGTAAGGGTGCCTGAGCCAAGAACCTGGAGCCGAGGGGGTTCCAGGAAACAGCGTCGGCGCCCCGTTAGTCCTTCGGGCGGTCGGGGGGCCTGAACCGACCGGGGGTGTGCCTCATCACCCCGCCCTGACAGGGGGGGCGGGAGTGTAACGAAATAAAATGGTAATTTACTGCACCGTCAGAGCATCGACTCGCCGTGCAAGATGGCTCCTTAGGCATGCGGGTCAGCGAGGGGCTGCCGCATTGGATCGCCTGTAAGATGACCCACCTTTAGCTACCTGTTGTACGAAATAAACCTGCAACAGTGCTTTCCCACAAATATGTCTTGTGAGTTTTCCTTGGTATATAAGTGTTAATGTGCGCAGAGCGGAGCGAGCGCTGGCGGTGTGGGCACTATTACCGAATCGCTGCATACTGGTATCTCATTTCCCCTAGACTGCATGGATGCAATCCCACTCACGCATCAGCTTGCTGGAGAAATTGTGGGTGAGAAGACATGCTAATTCACTTGCGATGGGATTGTCCCATACTCACTCCATACTGGGAACAGATCCTAGTCGAGGTAGATAAACACTTCGACACACAGATACAGCGCTTCCCAGCATACGTTGTCTTGGGTCTGCCCAATGCACTCACATACCCCATTAGATCACAAAAAGCAAGGCAAATGGGGATAGCTCTAGGTGCGGCTCTGCAAAATATATTATCTCAATGGGGCACGGATCGAGCCCCCATCTTTCAGGGTTGGATACATAGAGTATGGCACGTCCTGGGTATGGAGTGTATTTCTTTAATGCTCTAGGGGGACTGTACTGCCTTCGCATATTTGTAGCACCTGTTACTTGCCCTGCTGACCTCAGAAATGCCGGAGCTTACCCCCCCCCAAGTACCTGCGCATCCTGAGTCTCACAATGCCCCCACAAGATGATGACTAACTCACATCGTTAGACAACACACTCTGAAGGCTCTCACTCCATCCTTTTGACCTTGTACCATGCAGATACAGGCGGGCCGAAAGGGGGCTTGGGGGGGGGGACTCGGAGGGCTTGGGGGGGGACACAGGAGAGAGGAGCAAGGGGTAGGGGGGGAGTTGGGGTTTATTTTACTCTCTCAATATGTGCCTTGTTGAATATGTATGTTCTATTTGGCTTATGTCTGATGGCACTGTTTATTACATACTCTATATTTACCAATACAAATATTTAAACCTAAAAGTTTTGTAGCCTTGTGTTATATTTATTTTCAAAGCCAAGCAAATCAGATGCTGTGTGACTTTGTAAATATTATTTAAACCTTTGCATTGTTCTTGTGTCACCTTGAGTGATGCACAGACACCGCAAAAGCTTCATAAATATAGGCCTTGGTCTGTAATTCTTTGAGTACAGGCAATACCCTGTGACACAAAAGAGATTGTACTAGGTCTTTGATTCTTAAAGTACAGACGGTCTCATCTGAAGAAAGAGACATGGTACTGGGTCTGTGATTCCTCAGATACAGGTAGTACCCTCTGAAGGAATAGTGCAGGTACAGAGCCTACAATTTCACAGGCACTGGGTTTATAATTACTGCATACAGGTGTTGTGTCTTGGGCTCTAGGCCCACATGCTGGGTAAAAGAACCACACTGACATAGTAGTACCTTACTGAAACAGGCCACAATCATGTGCCCTTTTTATTAACCTGCCCACGTCACTTGTGACACCTGTGAGGAATGGGTATGGGAGTGGCTAACCAACTCAGTGTCTGCTGAGACATTAGAACATGTCCAGCAGGACACTACATTCCTCACACATTTTAATGAAAAATAAAATAAACACCAGTCCAACCTGTGGGGGTGAACAACAATGACCTAGACACCACAAGGTCCACCTGCTTCGCACATTGGGCAGCAGGAAGACAGCAGACATGGGCTGAGGACTCTGACTGCAGCAGGACAATCTTGGCTGACACTCATAATTTAACCTGAGTGGTTCAGGACACAAACGCTGGCTTGGGGAAGTCAGCTGCATCCCAGCTGCATACCGGTGAGAACATGTCTTTAGGTCTGATTTTGCTCCGCTCCGCTGACGTTGAGGATGGTCTGTGGTGGAGTCTGTATCATCAAAGGAGACTAGCTCAATATGACTTTTATGTTGGGACTCTGACTGGTTTTGTCAGTGGGCACCTTGTTGGTGTGTTCATGAAGCCCTCACCCACCAACCTAGTTGGTGGCATGCTTCATCATCGGGCCCACCCAGTAACACCTAATGTGTCCCGGGTGTGCTGCGACGCCTAATTACAGCGGAGCTGGTATATTACTGAGAGTGCAGTGTAGGGTGCATAGTGAAGTGACAGTTAAAACGGCTTGGCGGGGTCCCAATACCCGAGGGTAAATTACACTTTAATAATTGGGCCGCCGTCAGCGGTTAAAACTAAGGCTTGGGGATGTTAAGGTGGTGAGTTACGACCTCCTACATCCATACGTGGGTCGACATGTTTCAGCCAGTGCCTTAAGAATATCTGGCTTTCCTCAGGACCTAAATAAAAAGGTGATAGTGCAGACTAAAAAAGTGGGTTCGTGTAATACAGACTATGTGTTACACTCGCTAATGTGTTTTCTAGGTGTGAGAGGGGGATTCCCTTCTCAAGCATACATACACACACAATGTAAAGGACATAGACAAAACATATAAGTAAAAGAGAGTCACTTTAGCATATATTGCAAAGTCATACACATCGTGATTGCAGGGTCTATAGTGCATGGTGGGTAGACTATAGTCGGCTAAGGTGTAATGGTACTGGTGGTACCATTAGGGTGAGAATTGCACTCTAATTAGGCGTTCATTTAGAAGCGTATAAAAACGAGCTGCAAAACCAGGCGCATTTCACCGGAATGCGAAGGCGGCACAACTGGTACCCAAATTATAGTCATTTTAGGGAGTCACTTAAAACTTTGTAGTTTGTTTGTCTACTGCAAGTTGTTGGATGCAAGGGTCTGCGTTTGTTTAGCCGTTTATCATTTATACGTGACTTGATTATGATGGTAGGTGAGGTGTACATGCACGCGAGTCGCGCAGGCACGCTCTCATGCACACACGCACCCAAAAACGCACGCATGCACACACAAATATGCACGCACACACACCATCCCTCCTCCGCCCAGCATTGGTGAAAAGTTTCCTCAGAGGCGGCACCACAAGGAAAGAAAGAAGAAACAGATCTACTCCAAGAAAAAAAATCCGGCGTGAGATGCGAGCTTATACAAGTGTCAATCTAACACATGCAAACGTGATACTCCTTGCAAGATTCCCAATGAAATCAAATCACCAGCCCCGTGATACTATGGTGTCGTACAGATACAAGTGTGAAAATATTGGTACTGTTGGGAGACACGAAATACATTTGTAACACGTGACGCAATTAGGGCTTTACAGGGATATTGTACCTGAGAAGCCCCTTTAAGCCCGCAGGGAGCCCCGACTCCCCAGCAGCTGCACCCTAGAGTAACTGGGGTGAGGTTCCAGGTTCCCTGGCTTGAGGACCTGGAAGAGGCGCTCAGGGAGGAGGCCTTAGGACACTGGTACAAGAAGGGGACAGAGGCACTGACAGGGGACAAGTCAGGGACAAAAGGCACCTGTGGAGGAGGCCCCTGGACACCTGGCAGGGGACAGGGAAAAGGGCAACAAGGAGAGAGGCACAAGCAAATCCAACACTAGCCATAGGGACATATGTCTGCTGAGATCGAGGAAGACTATGTGTGCCCTGGGAATAATGGTCCCTGATGCTGGTGGCTGGAGCTGATGTTTGGAACTAGGCCATGCCACGTACCTTCTCCTTGGCAAGTAACAAATCCCAGAGATGTCAAGAAATTAGATTTTGCATGTGTTCCAGCTGCAGCACATTTCCTGATGTCCCCTTCTGACAGCTTTAGCACAAGTAAAATAAAAACGAGGCCAGCATACGCTCATAAACCACTGCACAAACGACTTCATGATATGAGCTGCCAGGCAAAGAGCCAGAAGCACACAGCTGGGCTGAAAATCTGAAGGCAGATCACACGAGAGAAGAGGTACTCACACTGGAGGGCCCAAAGCGAGACACTTCACACCCCTTGTCATCACAGACACAGTGTCATCCTCTCTACCCACAGAGGAATATACTGGACGCGAGGAATGACAAACCCTGCAAGCCATATTAAGAATCAAAAGGAGAGGGAGGAAAGGTACTGGAGCCAGTACACTTCCACTGGTATATATGTTTTATCAAAGAAAACTAGCTCTAGAGTGGGTGCTCCTAGCATATGTTTGTTTTGGAAAGAAACACATTATATTTATAATTAATCCCTCATCTCACTCACCAACCTAGTTTTCTGACCTGCTTCATCATGGGGCCCCACCCAAGGCACCGAGTGCACCTTGGGTGTGCTACAACGCCTGGCTACAGCGGAGAGCTGGTATTGTGCCATAAGAGTGCAGTGAGAAGGAGTGAGTGAATGTTAAAAAAGCTATCCTAAGGGTCCCTGGGACACCCAGCACCCAGCACCCAGGAAGAAGAACAGAGAAGAGCGGCTGGAGGTCTCGCCTGCATGGTCCAGAGACCATTGAAGTTGATAGGCCCTGTTGGCCTGTTTGGAAGAAGGTGTATGCTACTGCACTGGGAGAAAAGAACCGAAAAGAAGAGTGACAAAAGACCCGTAAGGAGGGGTGACAATCCTGTCACCATGAAGAACCGGACAAACACAGGTGCCTTGGAGAAAACAAGAGGAGAAGCGCAAGGACTCGTATCACTGCAAGTGAAGAACACACCCAGAGACACCAGACAGTCACTGAGGCAGACCGACGTCCCTGGAGACAGCCCCATGGGGGAACCAAACGTAAGCCGCAGCAACCGCGAACCGCGTCTCTCCCCAACGATTCCCAGTGCGACCGCCCATCTCCGAGCATCAGCAGTCTTAGTCGGATGGCATCCCTGCTCCTGACCGCAGATGCCAGAGGTGAAGGAACAGCCTCAGCAAGGCAGACACATGTAGCTGTGTAGTCCTTCCAGAAACTTCCTCTGCTAGTAGATTATCACCACCTGTCGTCAAGGTCTAATAGCAACCACATCATCACTGCCATGTGCATGACACCACACCCAGCAGGAAGTATAGAAGTGTGACCGGAGGGTCTACATTAAGAATCTGACGACCGACCAAGTTCAGGAAGGAAAGCTGTGAGTGGCGGGGCCGGACGTTGAAGAGAACTCAAGCTGCTAAAGGCGCGCATCCTGGCACACCAACAGCAAGAGTGTAAGCCGCAAGCATGCGCAAAGAGAGGGTTGTGCCTCACGTTTCTCAGCATGTCCAGCCCGCCACTGTCACTGACATCTTTGTAGCACAAGAAGACAAGTGCAAGGATGCAGATGCCTCCCTAAAGGACATGTAAGTACCTAAGCACTCCCACTCTCGGTGAGCGACTCAAGAACGAAGGCATGCCACCATCACAGCAAGTCGTCACCAAATGTTGTCCAAATTCAACACATGGCTGGCAATGCAATCACACCAGTCCTCGTCAAGTGCGTCAAACACTACCATCTCCAGCGTACCGATGGACTGGAGTCCTCCGCCACACCACACAAGCCGACAGGAAGAAGCAGAGGCTACCTGCTAACTTGGCTTTCACCTGCACTGCGGCAGCGAGAGCATGTCTTGACCAAGACTCATCCACTCCTGAGGTTTGTGTGAGTGACTACACAAGCAGCCCCAGTTCAGCCCACAAGCATACCCGTGGCAAACCCGACAAAGGGCCTCCCCAGGCGGGAGAGTTGGACTAGATATTGCCCCACCGACGGGTTACAAAATACAGCAAAGTATTTTAACAGAGACTTCAGTCGATCAAACAACACCTTTGTGAACCTTCACCCGCGACTCCAACCATACTCTTGATGCACCCTGTTCTAATGGACTGTTAGACTCCACCACAGTAGGCGTATCAAGAGAGAGAGAGAGGCCTAGATAGCTAGTCTGTGTCCCCGTTGGTTTTATTAGCCCTTTCTTTCTCCCCAGCATGCCTCTGGCGCACAGTGAACAGATTTGTCAGGGCCCCAGTTAGGTTGCAAAATGCTTCACATACCTCCCCCAGGCCTCCATCGACCGTGCCTAAATTGTGAAGGGCTAGGGCCCGAAGTTGGGACACAGCCTCAAGTTTTCCCGCAGACAAGACAAGTTTTGACCACTTCAGGCGCCTACCGCAAAGGGATACCTCCGGCTCGCCTAAATCAACTGTGGGGGTAGGTACAGGACCCCCACTACTGACAGACCACCAGGGGGCTAGAGTGAGGGACAACAAATTGTAGTCACTTTCGACTGAAGGCACTATTACCATATCCCTCACTGAGCTCCATAGACACACATCAAGCAAGATGTAATCAATTCTTGATGTGTGATTGGGCCTATTATATGTATGGGCACCCCCCTTATCCGAGCTAGTCCTTCCATTTAGAGCCCTCAGGCCATACTCTATACTAAGGGCATTTAGCTGCAGTGCCACCTCTGCCCACTTTTTGATCGGGGGCAGCTCTAGGACTGGTATCCCCCTCTTACCATCCTCCTCATCCTGGTCCTGAGTAACATCCGAGCCCAAGGGCTCGAACGTTGAGTTGACATCACCTGCAACCAGGGTGCAGGCTTTATATGGAGTTGCCCCTAACAAATCCTCCAACAGTGCGATTGTGGGAGACTGCCTCCCCCCCTTAGTGCCTCGTGCATAGACATTGAATATATTCAAAACGAGACAACCCCTGGCGTCCTTCAATGTGATATTAAGCCAATCTGGGCTATTAGTCTTGGTTTCCACTACCCTGCAATTTAGGGATGAAGCTACCCAGATAAGGAGGCCCCCGAAGGTCGTCCCCTGCCCGAATCTGGGCAAACAGCTGGGATGGCATAAGCAGAGTACCCCACCCTGTATACTGGCTCCCTACTCCATGTCTCCTGGAAAATGCATATGGAATACTCATCCACTAGTGCATTCCAGTCGGGCAATGCCAGCTTTCTGGCTATTCCAGCAACGTTCCAGCTGAAGACCTTCAAGACTTGGTCCGTTACAGCTGGAGCGCATGGGGAAACTATTTCTTGGCCTAGATCCACCCTATCCGAGCATGGCAGTAATCCCCTGACACCAATAGAAACTAGGCCCCCCAAAGGGTCCAAGGTAACCGGTGGTGTAGTTTGGGTTTTATTAAGGGAGGGAGAAATAGGTGGCATTACAGTACCGTGTGGAGACTCGCCCAGTTCCTCCCTATCCAGTCCGCCCGTTATCTCGAGTCAGTAGCTCCTGAGGCCACAATTTTGGCCTGGCCACCCGGTCTGGGGATAGGAAAGGGGCGTAATCATACTACATAGTCCACTACTAGCACCCTTGCTCGTTTCCCCCATAATAGGCCTAAATATGGCGTGGTTAGCAGGCCGTGGGTAAAAATAGGTCAGGTCCACTGCGCTAATTCCAGAGCCACCCACCGCTTGGTCTTGGCTACAGATCAATCTGGCTGCTCTGTTGTCCTGGAAATTGATAATAACGCAGTCTCCCTCCAACTGCTTCTTGCCCTGTCCAACCCAGCCCACCCTGCGGACACCAATGATTAATCCGTCTACGCCCGCAGGGAGTGGTTTATTTGTTTTTAGCCAGTGGAGGCTTTTATTTTTTAAGGCCTGGTGGGTCTCTAGTTGGTTATCTTTCAAGGGTGGGACCTTGACCAGCACAACGACATACGGATGGCAGTCCGGGGGGAGATCAACATTGGGACTGCCAGAAAATTTCTTCAAGGCGGGTGCAGCTAGAGCAGGTGCTGTCGAATGACTTTTGGCAGGTTTAACTGATGGAGCTGCCCCGTCTCCCTTAGTCTTGGCACTGTTTAGGGGTGGTTGCTTAGATTTAGAAATACAGCCACCCTCTGGAGCCTTTGGTTGCATTGCTTTATTTTGCACTTTAGAGACCTTAATGGGGTTCCCTTGAGTTGAAATAGAATGTAGGGCGGAACCTGGTTTGGACACAGGTGGGGCAGTGGTAGTAAGAGTAGGACCCACGCTTGGTGCTATTGGAGAAGCCGCCGTTGGCGGAACTGGATCCTGTACCGGGGCAGCAACAACTGCTGCTCCTTTTCCCAAACTGCCACATGTGGGGTCCTCACTATTCCTAGTCTGATGTTTGATCAAAGTCTTGAGTGAAAAAAAATTGTCAAGAGTCGACTGCTCAAGACTATTTACTCTAGCCTCCACCCTCTTGATTTGGTCTATAAGTGGTGTCAGAGAGTGTTTAAGCGCATCAATAATTTGGTCCAGGGAAACTGGGACTTGGATAGGAGGTGGCTTTTCGTTAGTATCAAGTCCTATTTCCTGAGACAGAGACCCTCCTAACCCATCCATGTGCTCTGGGCTCTGACCATTGCCTAATTTTGCACCCATGGCCCTTAACCTTTGCTTCCTGGGGCGCTTAAAAAGTATGGGATGGCTACCTTTACTTACACTCACAACCCTTTTCCTCTTGGCTTGTTTTGGAGCACCCTGAAACGTGCAAGGCAATGAGAGACCCACAGGAGAAGCAGGGTCTAGCAACGGGGAGTTTTGACTAGTAAAAGGGGAAAGCAAAGGTAGAACACACCCTCCCACAGTCTCATCGCTGGCAACACCTGGTATTGACTGTGCTACTAAATTCTCTAACCTGTCTATGCTTTCGCCTATTTCAGACAACCGGGGCTGCTCAGGCACATTTATAATAAGTGGGGATGGAGCCATAATTGGGAGAGGTGACAAGGCTTTGGCCGCAGAGCCAAGAGAGGATCGTCTGACTGGTAGGAAATCCCCGGAAAGGCGACGTTCCGTCATCGCGATCTCCTTCTCTATGACTGCCGCTACTCTGGTTATAAACCTATCCATAGTTCCTATCGTAGGATTCCCCCCAGCCCCTTCGGCCACAGCTCTGAGCGGTTTCCCAGAGCGAGTAGACATGATTGGGGTTTTACCCTCTGGAAATGACACAGTACCGTTCAGGGCCAGTATAGATGATGTTAGGGACCTGGCCCAGCCCAGCCTCTGTCAGCCCCTGACTGCCACAGACTGCCCGCCCTTTGCTCGGGCTTCGCTCGGCGTCCCGCTCGCGTCCCGCTGAGCGTCCGGCGTGATGTTAGATAGGGGGCGTTGCAGGCGGGGTGGGCGTGTCTCGCTGTGGGGCGGCCGTGCACACCTGTGCAGCGCAGGGACTCCTGGTCTTCTGAGTCCCTGCTAGCACTCTCCCACAGCAGCCGGTTGGATGCTCCTGGCGACTTCCTCCCAATCAGCGCCTTCCCCTCGCCTCAACCTGCGAAGCGGCACCCGCGAAGCGGCACCCGCGAAGCGGGTGCGGCAAGCAGCTGCAGGGAATGGCGGGACCCACGAGGGTCAAGGGCGGGCTGAGCACGGCAACTCTGGGCTCCCAGGCGAAAGGTCAGCGTTTTGGTGTCCCACCGAGTGAAGTAAGCAGCCGCCTTTTAAGGTTTTTGGACAGGTGGGGTGGGCGTGTCTCGCTGTGGAGCGGCCGTGCACACCTGTGCAGCGCAGGGACTCCTGGTCTTCTGAGTCCCTGCTAGCGCTCTCCCACAGCAGTCGGTTGGATGCTCCTGGCGACTTCCTCCCAATCAGCGCCTTCGATTGGACACCAAAACGCTGACCTTTCGCCTGGGAGCCCAGAGTTGCCGTGCTCAGCCCGCCCTTGACCCTCGTGGGTCCCGCCATTCCCTGCAGCTGCTTGCCGCACCCGCTTCGCGGGTGCCGCTTCGCGGGTGCCGCTTCGCAGGTTGAGGCGAGGGGAAGGCGCTGATTGGGAGGAAGTCGCCAGGAGCATCGAACCGGCTGCTGTGGGAGAGCGCTAGGAATAGTGAGGACCCCACATGTGGCAGTTTGGGAAAAGGAGCAGCAGTTGTTGCTGCCCCGGTACAGGATCCAGTTCCGCCAACGGCGGCTTCTCCAATAGCACCAAGCGTGGGTCCTACTCTTACTACCACTGCCCCACCTGTGTCCAAACCAGGTTCCGCCCTACATTCTATTTCAACTCAAGGGAACCCCATTAAGGTCTCTAAAGTGCAAAATAAAGCAATGCAACCAAAGGCTCCAGAGGGTGGCTGTATTTCTAAATCTAAGCAACCACCCCTAAACAGTGCCAAGACTAAGGGAGACGGGGCAGCTCCGTCAGTTAAACCTGCCAAAAGTCATTCGACAGCACCTGCTCTAGCTGCACCCGCCTTGAAGAAATTTTCTGGCAGTCCCAATGTTGATCCCCCCCCCCGGACTGCCATCCGTATGTCGTTGTGCTGGTCAAGGTCCCACCCTTGAAAGATAACCAACTAGAGACCCACCAGGCCTTAAAAAATAAAAGCCTCCACTGGCTATAAACAAATAAACCACTCCCTGCGGGCGTAGACGGATTAATCATTGGTGTCCGCAGGGTGGGCTGGGTTGGACAGGGCAAGAAGCAGTTGGAGGGAGACTGCGTTATTATCAATTTCCAGGACAACAGAGTAGCCAGATTGATCTGTAGCCAAGACCAAGCGTTGGGTGGCTCTTGAATTAGCGCAGTGGACCTGACCTATTTTTACCCACTGCCTGCTAACCACGCCATTTTTAGGCCTATTATGGGGGAAACGAGCAAGGGTGCTAGTAGTGGACTATGTAGTATGTTTACGCCCCTTTCCTATCCCCAGACCAGGTGGCCAGGCCAAAATTGTGGCCTCAGGAGCTACTGACTCGAGATAACGGGCAGACTGGATAGGGAGGAACTGGGCGAGTCTCCACGCGGTACTGTAATGCCACCTATTTCTCCCTCCCTTAATAAAACCCAAACTACACCACCGGTTACCTTGGACCCTTTGGGGGGCCTAGTTTCTATTGGTGTCAGGGGATTACTGCCATGCTCGGATAGGGTGGCTCTAGGCCAAGAAATAGTTTCCCCATGCGCTCCAGCTGTGACGGACCAAGTCTTGAAGGTCTTCAGCTGGAACGTTGCTGGAATAGCCAGAAAGCTGGCATTGCCCGACTGGAATGCACTAGTGGATGAGTATTCCATATGCATTTTCCAGGAGACATGGAGTAGGGAGCCAGTATACAGGGTGGGGTACTCTGCTTATGCCATCCCAGCTGTTTGCCCAGATTCGGGCAGGGGACGACCTTCGGGGGGCCTCCTTATCTGGGTAACTTCATCCCTAAATTGCAGGGTAGTGGAAACCAAGACTAATAGCCCAGATTTGCTTAATATCACATTGAAGGACGCCAGGGGTTGTGTCGTTTTGAATATATTCAATGTCTATGCACGAGGCACTAAGGGGGGGAGGCAGTCTCCCACAATCGCACTGTTGGAGGATTTGTTAGGGGCAACTCCATATAAAGCCTGCACCCTGGTTGCAGGTGATGTCAACTGTACGTTCGAGCCCTTGGGCTCGGATGTTACTCAGGACCAGGATGAGGAGGATGGTAAGAGGGGGATACCAGTCCTAGAGCTGCCCCCGATCAAAAAGTGGTCAGAGGTGGCACTGCAGCTAAATGCCCTTAGTATAGAGTATGGCCTGAGGGCTCTAAATGGAAGGACTAGCTCAGATAAGGGGGGTGCCCATACATATAATAGGCCCAATCACACATCAAGAATTGATTACATCTTGCTTGATGTGTGTCTATGGAGCTCAGTGAGGGATATGGTAATAGTGCCTTCAGTCGAAAGTGACCACAATTTGTTGTCCCTCACTCTAGCCCCCTGGTGGTCTGTCAGTAGTGGGGGTCCTGTACCTACCCCCACAGTTGATTTAGGTATCCCTTTGCGGTAGGCGCCTGAAGTGGTCAAAACTTGTCTTGTCTGCGGGAAAACTTGAGGCTGTGTCCCAACTTCTGGCCCTAGCCCTTCACAATTTAGGCACGGTCGATGGAGGCCTGGGGGAGGTATGTGAAGCATTTTGCAACCTAACTGGGGCCCTGACAAATCTGTTCACTGTGCGCCAGAGGCATGCTGGGGAGAAAGAAAGGACTAATAAAAGAGAGGGCTGGTATAACCACAACTGCAGGGTGGCGAAAAAAAACCTAGTTGAGGCAGTAAAAGCAAAATCCCAAGTCAGGACAAGGGAGGCTAGGAAGGTCTACTCCAAGTCTATTCAGATAGCAAAGAAGGAATGGGAGGAGAAATTCTGGGCGGATCTGCTGGTTGCTAGCAAAGGCAAAGACGCCAGGGGGTTTTCGAAATTGATAGGTTCCCGTAGTAGACCCGATGATACCCTGAGGACCTGCACTATTCCACCCCAGAGCTGGTTTCATCATTTCGGGGCCTTATACTCAGCGGTAGAATGGCCCCTAAATGAGCCCGCTGTATTCCCCTTTTCGATGGAGGCTAGCACCCTTGGCTTGTTCACACCGCGGGAGGTTGAGAATGCCATTAAGACCGTGGTTCCATTGAAAGCTGCTGGCCCTGATGGGCTCCCAGGGGACTTACTGCGTGCCTACCCATCCGACTGGGGTCTTATGATCTCGGCCCTCTTGAATGCCATCCTGGAGGGTGGCCCGATCCCAGAGTCGTGGAGAGGGGCAGTGGTAGTCCCCATTTACAAAAAGGGTAGTAGAGACATTCCAGGGAATTATAGGCCAATAAGCCTGATTGACTCTACTCAAAAAGTAGCCGGAAAAGTCATTCTGGGGAGAATCCTTCATTGGGTGGATGAGAACCAAGTTCTATCGGACTTCCAGGCAGGCTTCCGCTCAGGAACAGGCACTATCAAGCAGGTCTTTAGGTTACCACTTCTGCACTGGAAGGTGGTGGAACTGGGCAAGGGCAGTCTCTACTTGGCCTTCATCGACTTGAAGACTGCCTTTGACCTAGTTACCAGGGAGGAACTCTGGAGGGTTCTCCACGGCCTGGGCTTGCCCCCGTATATTTTGTTTCTCCTTACCAAACTTCACATGAACAACTTTGCCCAGGTTCGCTGGGGGAGAAATGGCGAAACAACAGATAGGATCCCGGTTTGTAGGGGTGTCGGACAGGGTTGCGTGTTAGCTCCCACACTTTTTTCTTTATATGTAAACGGTGTGGTGGAGCATCTGCTTCAGGAACCAGCGGACGCACCCTGCCTGGGGGGTGTGCGGATCCCAACATTGTTGTTTGCGGATGACACTCTCCTTATACCAAAGACCCCCCAGGGGCTTCAGAAGTTGTTGACCCGTTTTCAGGACTTTTGTGTAACCAGAGGGTTGGTGATAAATGTGGAAAAAACGAAATATCTGATTCTACACCCACCAAGGAAACCAGGTCGTTCTCCCACCTTGAACTCCGTCCCTATGGAGAAAATATCCGAATTTGATTATTTGGGTCTACGCCTGAATGATAAAATGAGCTGGTCTTCCCACATCGACAAGATGGTTCTTTGTCACAAAAGGGTAGAGGGTGCTTTACTTAAGGAATACCATGCATCTCCCAGATGCTCAGTGGCGCCCGCAATTGAGATCTACAAGGCACGGGGGGTTACTTCTGCCCTGTATGGCGCGGAGCTATGGGGTCACTGTAATTTGGACTCCCTATCCAAGGCCGAAAATAAGCTCTTGAAGGACCTTTTAGCTCTCCCCTTGAGTACCCCAACAGTTCCGGTGCTCCTGGATGTGGGCTGCAGAAGTATCAAAGACCAGGCCCGTCTTCGCCCATTGCTTTTATGGTCCCGCATATGGAGGGTCCCGGAACTTAAATCCTATGCCGAGGGTTTATCAGAAGTAATGAATATGGGGGGCTGGAACAAGATCAAGTGGCTGAGGGACACAAAAAAACTATTGGGGGAATTGGGCCTGGGAGATTGCTGGTCCATAAAATCTGCTCCTCCAAAGGCAGTCCTTAAAAAACTATATTGGGACTTGGTCTCCTCCCAACTAATTGGGAATCCACATCACTGCAAATTGACTGCAGCGTTCCTTAGAATAAAGGATGTGGTATTATACAAACCCTACATGGACCTAATCACTATACCTGCGGATAGGGCCCTCTACTTCAAATTTAGAGTTGGCACTCTCCCGCTAGGGGCAACTGTATCTAAGTGGAAGTCCCATGCTCATTTATCCCCCTTTTGCGCACGCTGCCGAGCCAGGCCTGAGACGGTGGCACACGTACTGTTTGAGTGTCCAGACTATATCCACCCAAGGAGATACTGGTTGAAACCCCTCTTCAAACGCCTGGGAACACGTATGCATTCGGTGGCTCTCCGAATTTTATTGACTGATACCTCCCCTCCCATAGTCTGTGGTGTCTCCAAATTTTTAAAACGTTCCTGGTTGATTCGTTGCAATAGATTGTCTATTTCGGTTTAATCCATTTTTAGCTAATTTATTCTAGGGTGACCCCTACAATTTTACCTTTTTAAAATGTATGACATACCTCTACATTTTGTAATGCTGTTTTTATAATGTATGTTATGCTTGTAAGATGTCTTTGCATATCGAATAAAGCTTTCAACTAACCAACAACTATAATCGCTCGTTTCCTTGGAAGCAAGAGTTTCCAAGTACCACAAGCGTGCACTGCACGGGCTGAAATCACGTCCCACAAGCCCTTGACATTTTAAATCAGGGACGATCAAGCGAAGGTTGTCTCTCGAGACAAAATTGAGAACTGCTTCGTTGAGTTTCAAGTGATTATTCGGATATTGTAACCCTGCGCTAACTGTGCACTGTTTGTGAGTAGTCATTAAAACATTCAAGGGCGCCGCGAACTAACAAGAGCCCTATGCACCTATGTACATAGGTCTAGAGAAATGCGTGGTACTGTACTAGTCTAGAGCCTGTAACTGCCTGTGCCAGCTGCAGTCACAGGATTCTTCAGCGCCTGCTTAAGGGATCGTCCCTGTCAGTCTGCAGCATCCTACGACATCAATGCAGACTATCTGTGTAACTGTATATCTGTCTTAACCAATAGGTGTCCAGTTTACATCAACCTGCTATGAGATGAAATCCATGTATATGCACTAGTGGTATTCAATTATTCTCTCACAATCAGTTAATCCACAACCGAAATTTCAGAAAAGTGAATTTATAAATTGCAAGTGTTAGATTGTCAATTTGAACACAACCTGAGCTATTTTCCTAATTCAACCCCATTGTCTGAAAAGGTCTATGATGAAGTTGCACGTTGTTCCGAACAGGTAGTTATTTGACCTCTGCCGCGACTGTGGCTTAGGGGAAAGGTCAAGCAACATGTGCCCTATTATTATCTTGTTAAACAACTGTGTGCAAGTTTCATATACAGCTACGAAGAATACAGGCCTTGCATCTGACAAGGTAGTAAGTGACATGTTTGTTTCCATCTCTTTTTAATCATATGTGTGATTTTAGACTACTTGCTTTCCGCTTCCAGTGATGCAAAAACATATATTCTGATTTGTAAAAACTAAATTTTACATTTATGTTGCGCAGCTTGATAGGAAAATTCAGTCTGAGTCAAATGTACAACATGTAGATAGGCCTGGGCTCAAAAGATCTGTAGTCAGTAGTCATTTTGTATTCCTGATATTCTGTACGCCCATAGCAATTATAAGATGCGATAAACTCCCTACTCTGTATTCCATGACATACACATTACACTTTATACCTCATAATTAATTACTCTGCTCTCCAGCATCCATTTCATAGTTTAGCTCCTGCTTTGAACAGGATAGGGCTGGGGAAGCTGCTTGGGACTGTTAGTGGGTATTTGTTCCTGAATGGACTAGGGAACAATATTGTCCTGTCAGAGTTTCGGCCAATGACTGTGCTGATTTACTTCCCTGAGGGATGCCTACCGCAAATCTTGGCGGGGAGCAGCTAAGAGGGTTGAACTAGGTTTGGTTGAGTGTGAAAGCAAATGAGTGTTCCTAACACCGAGACAATGTCCCGCCATCTTACTTGCAGGAGCCCTGGGTCTTCGGAAAGATTGTGGGCCAAAAGCACAGTCCTGGGAGCAGACAGGGCACCAAGTTGCCTGAAACCTAAGAATAGGAGGTGTGAGAGTTTTATTTGGATTGGCTGAGCCATGACCACCAATAGTAAACTTGTTTATGCTACAAAACAACATCTTTGAGCCTTTGAAGAGACAGAACCTTTTTGGAATTAAAGAGAACAGCCAGTTTTCGTTCTTCCCTGTGAAGACGAAATCCTAGCTGCCCACCAGAACAATGTAGCAAACTGTTTCTAGCTGTGTCTTGGACATTATTCCCAACACTTACAGCTAGATTCATCAAGCCGAAAACGGCTTGCAAAGGGCCAGATTCTGAGAATCTGGCCCTTTGCGAGTGCAATTTTTGCATTTGGGATTCATCATCCCAAATGCAAAAATCGCTAAATGCGAAATCGCATATTTGCGAGGAATTGCATTTAAGGAATCTCTATTTGAGATTCCTTAAATGCAATTCATTAACCATTTTCTATAAGCGAATTCGCTATTTCTGGCAGCTATTTACCGCGAAGTCAGACTTCGTGGTAAATAGCGAAAACTCAGAAAAATGCACTTTAGTGCATTTTTCTGAGTGGTATGTTACACACACACATGGCCTTTGGACATGTGTGTGCGCAACATCTGGCTACATTTGATTTTCAGGGGTGCTACAGGGTGCCCTTTGGATACCCCTGGCACCCTTGAAATCGCATCCTTATTTGCGATTAGCAAATTGCTAATCGCAAATAAGGAATAACTCCCCATTCATTCGTATGGGCCTTAGGCTAATCGCAAATAAGGAAGATGTAGGAATCGCAATATTTTTTGCAATTCCTACATGAATCCCGTTTTGCAAGTCCTTATTAGCGATTCCTTATGAATCGCTATTACAGACTCGCAAAACGGGACTTTGATGAATCTAGGTGATAATTCTAGAGTGAATAGTCGCAGTCCGCAGGGACATTTAAATCCATCTCCTCAGTAGATGCTGTTTTGTAGTTTGCCAGAAGTGGTTACGCTCTCTGGGAGAAACTCGACCAAGGGAGCCTGGGTGCTGATGGTGCTGAGATGAGCATGTGTCCTGAAGGAGCTGATTGGAGAAGAGTGATGGCTAAGTGTGACTTGATTTGTTTTAATAAATTATATTTTTTAGGTAACTTGATATGGACACTTGAGCTCTTTACATATTAACGATACTCTATTTTGTTTTTGCACACATACCACATGACCTTTCTCTGATAATGGAATAGCTACTTGGACCAAGCTGCTAAGAGTGTTCCAAGGATTCATTGTAGAAACCATATAAACTCTATGAATTCTTTTTTTATGTCTAGTGGGTGGTCAGATAGACCTCACATCAAGCATTTGACCTCTCTCTCCCTGTCACCTAATATTCCAATTTCCTACAGATGTTAAATCGCAGAGGTCAAGGGCAGGAACCATGGGGAAACTCCACACCTGCCGAGGAAGGCATAGGATGAGTCCTAAATTAAGCAAACTCTGGACTTTGTATTATACAGTCAAAACAGCTTGCTGAAAAGTTTACCACACTATTCACATTCCCAGGCACAGATAGCTCAAGCAACACCCTTCCAGGAAGGGTGCATGCAGTCCCAGAAAGCCTGTTTCATTTCCTTAATTGGGACATAATCCTGACTTCAGATCATCCAATGTATTGCTGGATTATAAGTGAAGTTTTAAGTGAATTGTAGATGTCGCCTATGGAATAAAAACAAAAAGTGGCATGGTCAAACTATGCAAATGTTGAGTCTCTGCATTATATCCAGTCCAGAACATGACCTTTTTAATGAGTGGGCTTTAACAAAAAGGGTACAAACATTAACTCTCATAGGGTTTCCCATAAATCTGTTGCTACCATACCTCAGATCTCGAAACCATAGGTTGAAGATACCTTTAATAATCACTTTCCTGCAGGTCACATTAACACTAGTGTATGGTCCAAATGTTCAGCTGCAAAGGCAGATGAACCTTTAGGTTGTGTATAGAGATTGTTCAAAGTCACGATTTCATTCTGGCTCTAGAAAATCCACTTTTTCACATATCTCTGTTAGGTACTTCTGGTATTTTGACTCTGCACATTGAGAAACAGGTTTCTTAGTGCCTGTCCTTCTTTTATAGCAGGAATGTTTATTGTGTTGATTTTCTCAGCTGCAGTTGTACAACCTGTCAGTTCCTTTCATGAGAGGGCTGCTTTCCTTTATACGAACCCACAAGTGCCTATCATAAAGCCAAATAAAGTAAAAATGGGAGTCCACTTGTGAGGACTGTGCAGGAATGTTCATGAATTAAATACAGAATGGAGCAGCCATGCTGAAAGAAATTGTTACTTCAAAACACTATAACTCTACCATGATTGACCCCATTTTTGTTGTTTTGGGCTTAATATAATCATGAAATACTTTTTGATTTAACCAAATTGGTGTGGGCGCTTTACTTTTTTGAGCCAAGTGGTGTTCTATTACTATTACCTTCCATCTTGGTTCTGGGCTGCTAAGGGGTAGACAACACAGAAAAATGATGTTGGTGTTTGCAATAAAGCAACCCTGATGATGAAGCATGCCACTATTAGTATAATAGAAACGTTTTTTATCACCCTGAAGAGCAAGTCCAATAGGAGTTGATACACATGTTATCATTAAAGGACACCATGATGGTGAGTAGTTATACGATACTAGCCTGATTATAGCATCCATCTGAACCTGATCGTTACCTAGTGTTTAATGTTATAGACACAATGTTGGCCTGACAAAGAGCTCGTTTTTCAGGGTGGTGGGAGTATTTGCCTTACCAAGCAACCCGCCTTCCTTCACTAGCTTAACAACGATTTGCTGGCTAAATGTTCAAAAGAAGTAGCAGTCACTGTTATTCATCTTACAGGCTTGAGACCTGAGTTGTATATTAAGACTATTCCACTCCAAAAACTCTGGGCGTGATTTAGATCTTGGCGGATGAGATATCCATCACCGTTGTGATGGAGTAACCCGCCTGCCGAGATCTAAAACAGGCCCTCTACGTCCAGCACAGTTCAAGATAAAATAGCAAACTGGTATCAAAAGAGTGAAAAATGGGGGGCGTGGCTAGCAGCCAAGCATGGCGGCTGCGTGATAGAAGAGCTCCCGGAGCACTGATGCTCATTTAATAAATCCGTCTAATTAATCCAGTGCATTACCACCTGAAGAGGCAGACCCCAAGACCTTGGAACAGCCGGCATCAGAGGATCCGATCCCGGTCGAAATCCGGCGTCGGGAACAGGTCCGGAAGCGGAGAGACGAAGTGGGGCCTACTACCGTTGATCCAGCACCGGCCTGGAATGACTGAGAGCCCGGGCGGAAGTGAGGGCTGGACGGAGGAAAGAGTCGACAGCTGGTCGGTCCGCCGGTGGATGAGAAACACGCTGCGCGCTCTGAAGGGCAGCGAGAGCAGGTATTAAAATACAGACCCCGCGGTATTCATCCTGACCTGCAGGGGCGAAAGCGGAGGTGCAAATAGCCCCGTGGACGGTGAGGAGGTGCGGCCTACCGGGGTGCGAAACTCCCCCAGAGAAGAGATGCAGCCAGCGTGACCTGGGGGGACGAGCGCCAGCTGAGGTCCACCGGCGGCAGCGAAGCGCATGCAGCAACCTTGGACAGGCCATTACGGGAAGGATAGAAACGCCCGCATGCCCCATACTCCAACAGACTGTAATACCTATGCCGTGAATGGTGCAAGGCTAGGCATCTGACCGGAGGCGGAGGAGCGCTAGAAGTAGCGTCGGAAATCAGATGGGGACACCGGAGGCCGGGAAGTGGAAGCGCTTGCCTTCTAACAAGAACCTGTAGTGAGCGGTGCCCTGCGGTGAAGGGAAGCAGATCGCCAGTACCACAGTTGAGACACAGGACGCAGCTGACGCGCTGCGACGTAGTTGCATTTTCACCTCGCACGCCCCAGGGCTGACTTTGCTTGACTTCACGGTCTTTTGACCACGAGGGAGGCGGGAAGTGGTCGACGGCGCACTAATTGGTGGCCCTGAGATAGCAATACTGTTACAACCCCACGTGCACAGCTATCAGAGATCCACGCACCTTGCAAGGCGATTCCACTAGGGGGCGCCGTGCGCACATTGAGGCCGCAGAGGAGCGGATAACACACGACCGGAGGCCTTTACCCATAATGTCCAGATGAGCGAGAAGCCTGACACAAAAGCCCACTGCATGCATGGACTAAGGGCCGTGACAGCGTGATAGCTCTGAAGCAGTAGAAGGAGCGCTGGGACACAGCAATATAGGGCAATAGAAAACAGGCAGCACCATCACTGGACAAGAAAAGGACATGGTGGCGTCCTGAGAGCCGCCGTCTTGATAACGGGAACAACCCACAGTGCGCAGGAGCACGCCGCGGTGTCCGGTCACTGCTGGACTGACACACTCTAGAGGTGCAGAATTCCGGCCATAGTGGGCACACGACAACGTGGCTGTTTCCCCCGTGTTGGGCCACCACCAGAGACACTGCGCGCCAGGGACTACAATACGGCGCTCTTAGGCTGCTGCCTTTGCTACAGTGCCCCACGCACATAACCACAGCCAGGTACAGTCGGTCGCCATTGCAAGTAGAGGGCCGAAAAACATATCGATGCAAGCAATACTCGATAAATATGCATATGAGAAACACAACCAATCATCAAATGATGGCCGTGCATCCACGGGCAAGGGTCAAGACACAGAAGGGAGCAAAAAGGTGACGCTGGAAGACATCATGAAAACTCTCTCCAGTGTTCAAACAACGATGGGGACTATCTCCACTGATGTCAATTTACTGCGTGCTGATTTCCATAAAATGTCGGAACGAGTGGCGCAGGTGGAAGTAGTGGCGAAGTCGCTGGTGGAGGACATTTCAGAACTGCAGATCGCAATGGAACACATGGAAACGGTCACCAAACAACTACAAGCAAAGTTGGATGAACAAGAAGGGCGTTCCCGACGGAATAATGTTCGAATCCTAGGCATTCCGGAAACAGAGGGTAAAAGAGCAATGGATCTGTACGTCGAAGAACTCATAAAAGCCAAACTGCAGCCCAAAGGCCTTTCCCACTTCTTCTCGGTAGAAGGAGCACCCAGAGTGCCCGGCAGAGCGCCGAAGCCGGGCGCTGCACCACGACCAGTCCTAGCCCGTTTATTCAATTTTAGAGACAGGGACGCAAAACTGCAGGCTGCAAGAGTCTCGCCGCCCATTAAACTTCAGAACTCCACGGTGGCCTTCTTCCCAGACTACACCGCGGAGGTGGCCCGACGCCGGAAAACCTTCTTTGAGGTCAAAAAAGCACTGCGGGCGCAGGAGCTGCCCTACTCCATGCTGTTTCCAGCGAAGTTGCGAGTAGTGGCAGACGGAAAGACATGGTTCTTCGACACACCGGAGGTTGCACAGGACTGGATCGATGGCTGGAGACAAGTGGAGAGGCCTCGCCGATCCAACAGAGGACATCGACACCAGCAGGCCGGGACACGAGAGGAGCCGCATTCGGAGGGACCGGCACCTCAAGAGAGGGCATCAGAGGCGAGATCAGAGGATGGTAGGCAACCACCCGACTCCTAACTCTCCACGACAACGTAAAATAGACGTGGCACATTTCGGAAACCAGATGTTATGCCCCCTGGACTCACGGTTGGGTGAAGGCGAGTAAGGTGGACTGAGCCATTGGGGCTCCGGGACTCTTTACCCCCACGAGCAAGTAAGATGGTTTGGGTAGGGGTTAAGCACCCTGCAAAGTTGGGAAAGTGGGCGGTGTTATGTCCGTGGAGCAGGGAAGCAGGGAGGGGGGAGGGGGGCAGATTTTTAGTTTAGTTTTGTTGATTGTGGTTCAAGATTCACACGCTATGGCACACCATGTCACATCCTACACATGCAGATCCACGGATGGCAACAGACACATGACACCGCAATTGATATGGCAACTAGACACGCTCCTAAGACCACATGATGGCTCACCAGTCCCACACAGCAGCCACTGAGGACATGCCACGCTCCATGGTGGTGCCCCCCCTTCGACTACTCACATGGAATGTTAGAGGGTTAGGGGACAAAATAAAGAGAGGGTTGGTCCTACAGGCAATCAAACGCCAAGGCCCCGCGCTAATGTTATTACAGGAGACACATCTCAGGGGGACAGCATGTCGTGCACTCGATAGACGAGGCTACAAAATGGCGGCGCACGCTGAGTTTACAGCAGGGTCGCGGGGGACGGGTATCCTGGTGAAAAACACCTCACCCTTTATTGTTTTACAACACAAGGTGGACGATCAAGGCCGCTTCGCGGCTGTGCATGGGCAATGGGAGGGTAAATTCTTGAATGTGGTGTCCGTATATATTCCTCCAGCACTACACTCCATAACATTGCCGACACTAGGAGAGTTTATTTTGAATCTCCCGACGGGGGACACAATCATAGGGGGGACTTCAATGCTATTGTAGACCCAGCACTGGACACGTTTCCCGTCAGGACACGCACGTTGGGCTCCTCTGCCTTCCCGGGTTTCATGGAGGCATTGGGACTGAAAGATGCCTGGCGCCATATCCACCCCACAGCGAAGCAATACATGTACCACTCTCCGGTGCACAATAGTCTGTCCCGTTTAGACTACTTTCTGCTCCTCGGCGATGGGATGAGGGACGTGGACACCATAGACATACTGCCAAGGGGAATTTCTGCCATTCTCCTGTGTTGCTATCCCTCTCCACTAAGGAGAGGAAACGCACACGAATTTACACCATATATCCCAATTATCTCATGATCCCCCAGATCAAAAAAGACCTTAAATCTACGACCAAGTACTACTTTGCAGAAAACACAACATCGGTGTCCTCCCCCTCGACCCTGTGGGAGGCATATAAGACGGTCCTGCGGGGGCGAGCGATTTCATCAGTCTTGGGACACAAGCAAACATATCGACAAGAACTCTCGGAACTAGAGCTGGTGCTCCAAGAGGCTGACACGGCACACATGGCTGATCCCACGAAGGAAACTACACACACGCTGAAATTGCACCAGCAGCAATACCGAGACCACCTCAAGTCGCAAGTCATGGACAGCATATCTAACACTGCACATAGGATCTATGACATCGAGGACAAAGCGGGGAAAATGCTGGCATGGCTGGACAAGAGAGGAGGGGGTAACAGAGGCATACAACACCTACATACTCGTGAGAGACAGCTACAGACACACCCGGAGGATATAGTGCACACCCTGGCGAGGCATTTTCAGGATGTGTATACACCAGAACAGGAAGTCACGGCACAGGCAGCGATGGCTTCCCTTAGTAACATAGACATCCCCACACTTCCGCCGGAGGCGGTACAAGAGCTTGAGGCAGATCTGACAGGAGATGAAATACAACGAGCAATACAGGCGATCCAAACCGGAAAGGCACTGGGCCCCAATGGGATACCCATAGAATGGTATAAAATCATGTCAGAGACCCTTAGTGAGCCCCTATTGGCAATGTACGTGGAAAGCCTGGAGAGGGCGGAACTTCCATTAGGCCAACGTACCGCGACGATCGTGGCTATACCGAAACCGGGAAAACCACCGGCGGAATGCTCCTCATATCGCCCCATATCCCTTCTTAACGTGGAAGCAGAAATTCTAGCGAAGCTACTGGCTAACAGACTGATGAACCACCTGCAACTGTTGATCCACCCGGATCAAACAGGCTTCATGCCCCATAGGAGCATGGCCCTTAATCTTAGGCGGGTACACGGGGTGATAGCGCGAGCCCACTTCCTGTCGGAGGCGGCAGTGATCCTTTCTCTAGATGCCAAGATGGCATTTGATTTAGTGGAATGGGAATATTTATTTGCTGTCCTGGCCCGTATGGGCTTTGGCCCTAAATACATTTCCTGGATCCGACTCCTCTATACCAATCCTGTTGCTCAGGTCACCGCCAACGGTCACATCTCGCAAACATTCCCGCTGGCACGGGGAACTCGACAGGGCTGCCCCCTGTCCCCCTTGCTCTTTGCCTTAGTATTGGAGCCACTGGCGATACTGATCAGAACGACACCATTGCTGAAGGGGATAGGATGGGCAGAAGGCTGGTGGGACCGTGTGTCCCTCTAAGCTGACGACATGCTGATTTACTTACCGGATCCCGAAAGGGACATCCCGGCGCTTTTAGCACTATGTGACACACACGGGAAGACGTCGGGTTATACGCTGAACTGGGCAAAGTCAGTAATTTACGTGTTGAAGGGGCCGAGGCCTGTGCTGGCACCGGACTGCCCAATTGCGCTGACATCGGGCTCCTTTAAGTATCTGGGCATCCATATCACGGATAACGCCTCAGACTTCGTCGACAAAAACCTGAGGCCCCCCTTGGAACGTCTCCGAGCGGACGCCAGGCACTGGGCGACCCTGCCACTGACCCTCCTTGGACACGCGGCCCTGTAAAAGATGAAGGCACTCCCTAGATTTTTGTACGCACTGGAGAATACACCGTACCTGGTCGCGCCGCGCTATTTTAAACAAGTAAAGGCTTTGGTCTCCACTTTACTATGGAGTAATGGTCCGGCGCGCATCGCACATGACAAATTGACAAGAAGTTGGTACGAGGGAGGTATCGCCTTACCGGAAATACATTTATACTACTGGGCGGCGCAACTCAAAATTGTGAACCAGTCGGTACACACGCCGAGAGATGACCCTGCATATAGAGCCGATTGGGCGCAGTTAGGAACAGACTGCATGCTGTCACCGCTGTAAAATAAACAACAAGTCTTGTGACTGGTAGGGCCCGCAAAACACACGATCGCTTTATGGCATGCAGCACAGGCGAAGCTGGGATGGAAGGGAAAAATCACCAAACGAACCCCTCTCTGGGACACGAAGGCCTTGGGGCGCCTAAGACACAGTAAGGGATTTGCACAGTGGGATAGTATTGGTATCTCCACGGTGGGAGATTTGTGGGAAAAAGACACTGTGATCACGTTCGCACAGCTACAGCAACAATATGGATTAGGCCCGAACGAAACCTATAGGTACATTCAAATCAGGCACTCGCTATTGCAGGCAAAACCGTCGGGCACCGAAGTGCCAGATTCCTCACCACTGGAAGACAGGCTACTTACTGATTACATGCAGCAGGGAGCGACCTCACTCACATACAAGAAATTGATCAATAATCTGAAAGACCCCACATTGGCGTTACAAGAGAAATGGATGGGAGATGTAGGCGACATTGACGACTCGGAGTGGAATGAGGCGCTAGCCTCCCCGAAAGAAGTGGTCATGTCGGAGAAATTTAGATTAGTACAACTAAAAATCCTACATCACATTTATTACACAAGGTGCATGCTACACAAGATACACAGAGCGCCGCACCCCTTTTGTCTTCGCGGTAGCGGGGAAAAGGGTACACTGTTCCATACGCTTTGGGACTGCCCCCACATAGTAGAATTTTGGCGACAAGTCATGCGTACTATCTCACAAACACTTCAAATTTCCCTCATCCCTGAACCACGCAAGTGTCTATTAAATATTTGGGAACCGAACGATTTGACTAGATATGGACTCATATGGGCCATATTGGCTGTCATGGTGGCCAAAAGAGACATTGCACAAAAATGGGGAGCTTCAGAACTTCCCACGGTATCCATGTGGAGTAGGAACATAGACGTATTAATATTCACGGAGAGAGCGGTGTACGTGCTTAGGGCCTGCCCCCGTAAATGGAAAAAAGTGTGGTCCGCCTGGAATGTATACAGAGGAGAGTTGTGTGAACCCTTACCAGAGGATGACGAAGTAAGCTCAGATGAAGACGAGGAGGGTGTCTAGAAGGCGTGGGTGGGTGGTACAGCTTAAAGGACTAACAGCCTGATTCATGTACGGGCCGTTTTGCGAGCCCCTAATAGCGATTCATAGCGAATCGCTATTGAGGACTCGCAAAACGGTATTCATGTAGGAATTGCTAAATAAATAGCGATTCCTACACATTCCTTATTTGCTAGTAGCAAATTGCTACTCGCAAATAAGGAATAACTCCCCATTCATTCCTATGGGCCAAAAGGCCCATAGGAATGAATGGGGTGTATCCCTTTTTTGCGAGTAGCAATTTGCTACTCGCAAATAAGATAGCGATTTTAAGGGTACCAGGGATGTCCAAAGGACACCCTGTAGCACCCCTTAAATGCACATTTGAACCGGTGTTGCGCACACACAGGTCCAAAGGACATGTGTGTGTGCAACATGCAACTTAGAAAAATGCTTTTAAAAGCATTTTTCTACGTTTTTGCTATTTACCGAGAGGTCTGACCTCTCGGTAAATAGCGGCCCAAAATTGCAAATTCGCAATTTTTAAAAGTGTCATGAATAGCATTTAAGGAATCTCTAATAGAGATTCCTTAAATGCTAATCCTCGCATATTTGCTAATTCTTTATTAGCGATTTTTGCATTTGGGATTGTGAATCCCAAATGCCAAAATTGCACTCGCAAAAGGCAAGATTCTGAGAATCTTGCCCTTTGCGAGTGCAATTTAGCTTCATGAATCAGGCTGTAAGTGTAACACCCTGCTTGTGACATAGCTCTTGATTACATCACTGTATACGAATGGCATTAATCAGTGGGCAGAAACAGACATGGCAATAGCCACTGAGTGTGAGTGTTTATTTTGACCACAGTTTTGAGTTATGGTTAATGACACAGACAAACCGGAAAAAAAGAAGAAAAAAATGATAAGACCTAACAACTGATAAACACAAATTGGAGGATGGTATGTAGGATATGATTGTATGGTACACCGCCGGACCCCAGGGTTGTCGGCCATACGGCTGTGTACTAACGAACAGTTTTGATGACGAGTATGTCTGAGGCGGCCGGCCTGATGGGTTGTAGGCCCTGACCTGTATTTATCACCTCTGCGATTACATTCAATAAAGGTCTTATAAAAAAAAAAGAGTGAAAGATAGGCACATTGCATAATTCAATCAAGGTTATTAAAACATCAATCTTCTCTTCTGAAATTAGGTCATGAATATCAGAGCTATAAGCCAGCACAGATCTATTATCATTAATTAGAGAACCAGGGAAGGCATTCTTCGAAGAATCCAATATGAGACTTGGATTGTTATCTTTCTTCAGTTCTTGGCCATTGACAGGTTTTTTGACCAATCAAAAAGATGTCAGGACCGTAATGATAGGAGTCTTCTTGGGGTCTGATGATTTGGAGTGGTAATAAGGAAGACTAGCCGCACAGACGAATTCATGTGATGGTATCCTTATTGTGCGCAGCCCATCAATAGCAGAACCATATATGAAAATAGGCAGAGAGAACACTGCGGACATTCAATAGCGATCATTCCACCTTACACCACAACCAGGGGAATAGTTTCAGGGGTGAGTGTTTGGGGTGTTACACCCCCCTAATAAATATATTTTGCAGCAAATAGTTGGGTACAGATGCTTTCACTCATGTATTGTGAGGAGTCTGTCAGATTTCACTCTAGATTTTTACATGCCCACACTGACAAAAACACACTCTCCTTAGCTCTCTAGTCTCTGCCTTAAAACATGGTTAGTTTGAAAACTATTGTGTATTAAGTACCCCTAACAATCCACACTCGTCTCTCTTTCCACTGCCTCTTAAGCCTGCCAAGTGTCCTGCTACTTTTAACAAGATATGCAAGAGCGATTGTTGGGAAATCTCAAGCTTACCCCACTCCCCCAGTCTTACTGACCAAGCCATGCCCCTGACCACAACCCATGTAGTAAAGATTCCTTTTCTAAAGAAGATTACATGACAAAGCATGAGTGTAGACCATTACCACAGATCTTTCGTTTTGGACAAAAAAGAAACAAGAAAAATATAGAAAGGCAAGATAATAAATAGAAAAAATATAACTTTACAAAAACAAACACAAACCCATGACTCACAGAATAATGAACCTTTTACATAGCTTAGGACACAAATGACAAACGTCTAATATATATTAGAACTGGATACAAATACTCGGAGTAAATTTGACTGCCCTTTCTGGATCAACACAAATCTTAACATATTCTAAGTTTAATCATTGTCCTAAGGGTCCCTTGTGACCTAGATCCATGATTCTGTTTCTTAATCTTTAAGGATGATTTATTTATTCCCGCACAAACATTTACACCTGCCAAAGACCGTTCCTCAGCCACTTTAACATATGATTGATCATGCACCGTGAAATCTCAAGCTCCCCCCCCCCCCCCAGTCTTACTGACCAAGCCATGCCCCTGGCCACAACCCAAGTAGTAAAGATTCTTTGTCTAAAGAAGATTACATGACAAGGCATGAGTGTAGCCCATTACCACAGCTCTTTCGTTTTGGACAAAACAGAAACAAGAAAAATATAGAAAGGCAAGATAATAAATAGAAAAAATATAACTTTACAAAAACAAACACAAACCCATGGCTCACAGAATAATGAACCTTTTACATTGCTTAGGACACAAATGACAAACTTCTATTATATATTAGAACTGGGTACACATCCTCGACCAAAAGGATGGAGACATTACTCTGTAACATAGCATCAAGAAATTCTGTGTCTTCTGGCACTTTTTCTGTTTGTGTGTATGAATCTTTCCCAAGATTCACCACTGATATCCATTTCCCCTTTTTCCTTTATCCAGCTGTATCTTGACAATATGCTTTGTCTTCTACCACTCCTAAACAAGAAACTTGATAGCAGGCTCATTGTCTCCAAACTCACATGGGGTCTGTACTTTGATGCTCCTTTAGTTGGGTTACACAGATTTGTCATATGAACCTAGTTTTCTCCCGGTCTCTCACATTCTGCAACCATGACAATTTCTTAACGTTTCCTTGGGACATTCGATCAATGGGTGAATCACAATCTTGAATTTTACCAAATGCACTGCCTTTTGACACTTATGATATTTATACAACCATGCAGGACATAATTTGGATACTGCTGTCCCACTTCTCTGAATTGCATATGGACTTGGACGATTGGAGAATGCATAGTAATGAAATGGGACCACAACATGCTACTGCCCTTTTCTTCAATATCAATTCCCTCTAGCTTTGCTGACTGTATAATCTCAACACTCTAATCGTGCTCTGCATGCCCATTTGCTTGAGGTTGATAAAGAGAAATCCTATGATGCTTAATGTTGCCCTCCTGAAGGGGCGTTATTATTTTCTCAAAAGAAATTTTCTTATGCTATTTAGCAGGGAAACCGTGCTATTTTTTCTAAAGATTTTATGATAGATTTGGTGATTAGCTCATTCTTTAATTGATCTTCTTACCATGTACTATAACAATCCACCAATAAAGTTTAATCATTGTCCTAAGGGTCCCTTGTGACCTAGATCCATGATTCTGTTTCTTAATCTTTAAGGTTGATTTATTTATCCCCGCACACACATTTACACCTGCCAACGACAGTTCCACAGCCACTTTAACATTTGATTGAACATGCACTGATAAATTATTTTGCATGGCCAACCTTGAACAACCGAATCTTGATTTACCTCCATGGTACTGCAACAATCCTCCTCCCCAAAACCGCACACAATATCCACTGCCACTATCATGCATTTTTTATCATCTTGTACTCCTAGAGTTTCCTTCCCTAACAAGGGTGACTTTGACAGATAGTCAACTCTTACATTTTAAGGTTCCATGATGTGAGTTACCTCAACATTATACTGTGAATGTTTTGCCTCTAATCTAGTACTTTTCAGTGTAGAATCTCTCACTACATCCCCATTAAAGATATAAAATATGGTCTGCGTCAGTTGCTCAAAATGAAGCCACCCCCATAAATAATTCTTAAATTTTTCTATATGCTATTAACTCTTTTGTATTGCAGAATAAGGTATTTGTGCCTGATATAGTGTTCTAAGAGAAAAGGCTTGATCCTTTCTTTTTCAGCTCCATTCTGTGATAGAACAGCCCCAGCATAGCCCGTCGTCATAGTTACTGGCATCTGGGGTTGTATAACAGACAGCATTTGGGTCAAAAGCTTTCAACATTTTATTTGATGTGATTTATTTTTAGTGTTTCATCCTAGTTGTTCTCCATCTTTGAGGCAAAGTCTTGAGTGAACTGGAGTAGAACTGGTAGATGCCCAAAAAATATACTTCCTCTTCATTTCTTTGTAGTCCTCGCATCTACAAAGGCATCTATCAGATGAGAGTGTAGCCCTATCCCTCGAACTAACAACACATGCCAAGGATTTTCAAATTTGTTCTTCCCAAGGTCACATTTGTCCTTGTTTACTTCAATATTGATTAGTATAAGCATCTCAGCACCTCCCTTAAAATCTAGCATGTTCATTATTGTTGTTTACTGCCACCATAGTGTTATCCTGGAAGGTAACAGTCCACTTGATACTCTCCATGTTCCTCAACATAAATCTTTAAAATGCTTAATCAGTAAATGCCTACCCCAACAATTTCCTGAGGGACTGGACTGTGCCAACTGGTGATACGAAATGTCTTTATTCACGTTCCAATTTCACCAGATGATAGGCTTAAACCGGAATAATTTACCTAGGCACTTTGACCCCCCCCAAATGTCATCAGTAAATCATCAACACATGGATATGACTCAACCCAAATTTCTCTATTCAAACTCCTGACATCATTGCATACCCTCAGTTATCCATTCTTCTTGTGTACTATCACAAAGGGGGACAACCAGAGTAATGACTTCATAGGTTAGATTATTCCCAATTCAAACATTTGTTCCAATCCATCTACTAAAGCATCCCTTTTTCTGAAAGAGACATTCCTCCTTTTATTTTTTCTGGTCAAGCCCCACCCTTAAAGCAAATGTTATGTTTAAAACCAAGTATACTCCTCAAATTTGAATGTAACACATCACCAAAATCCTTTAAAATTCCAAGTATGTGAACTATCTTAACATCTCCTACTAATAAAAAATTATTCCTATTCTCTGGTTTAAGTGTCATCCCAAAAAGCCCTTGATGGGCTAATATATACAAACCTTTATTGCCATATATTTGGATATTACAGGAGCGGGTTTGCTTAAAACATCTCTTCTGTGACCATTGTTATTGGTGTAGCTGAATGCACTAAGGAAGTCTGTATACAACACTGGCAGTGATGTTTCTGCATTAAACTATTTATTCTTTCATGTCATTGCAGATCACAAATATCAAATATTTGTTTTTCACTGTCAAAACATTCTCCACTATGCTGTTGATTTTCAGTTTCTGAATTTGACCTTCTTTGGGAAATGTCTAACTTTCCCACACAACTTACGAATATCACGTCTAGTTAGATGGACGACTTCCAACATTATGCGGTAAGCACCCTGACCCAAAGCAAATATCTGTGTTTAAAACATGCCCCCTTCTCTGCGTATATATTGCCTTTCTTTTCAACATTTATTATTTCCTTTAAACAGTTTTCTGCTATTGTTACAGTGCAGTATGTAAAGTTTGAATTTTCTACTTTATCTAATTCCTGAGAAGACAATTGCAACATTTCTTTGAATTTGCTATGCCAATGGTTCCGTTCAATTATAGGAATTATCCAAAAGAGGTTACCCCCTCAACACACTTTGAGGTCCAGGAGCCATGGGAAAAAAACATAAAAAAATTAGACCTATATCTATTTATCTAATGGTCAGCTATAGGCTCAAATCGGGCAGTCCTCACAAATCAGTCTAACCATAGTCCAATGTGCAAAAAGATATTACTTTTTATGAATCTTTTTCTCTTTTTAAAATTTGTAATCATTGTAGCTTATCTACTGTCACAAATATCAACACGGACATGATGAGCAATTCATTCTTTATCATATGTAAATGGCATCTACAAAAAATATTTGCTCCACATTTGAATTTAGGTACACTTAATTCATATAAAATGTTCCTGCTAAATTGCAGGTCACTTCCTAAGCATGTGATGGAAATCTCTATTCTTCTGGAGGTAGAAATGCCAGAGGTCCTGTTTCTGACCGAAACTTGGTTAAATCCTGGGTCAGAGCCGGATCTTGTCCAGGCTCTACCCCTGGATTACACCATTCAGAGAGGCTGGATCACACCTCAGGGAAAGGTGGTGGTATTGCCATAATATACAAAAATCACCTAACCTGTCGCATTTCCAGAATACCAATATCGAATTGCAAGAATCTCGCATTCTCCACAGGATTCACACCCCCGCTGACTCTGTCTGGTATTTTAATACATCTACCTCCAGGGCCACTTGGACAACTTGGTCCCTCCTTACCTGTCTCAGCAGCCAACTCGGCCAATTTTTTATCTAATTTTACTCTATTAGGAGATTTCAATCTACACTTTGACGATCTTGAGAAATTAGTAGGAGCGAAGCCGATCCCAGTAATATCGTCTGATCACTTTTTTGTAACCTGGCTGACCCCCGCCTCAGCACCTGACATCGCCATAGCCATCCCGGAAGGCTACAATTTTTCCTGCAGAGACCGCACCAACGGAACAGGAGGTGGAATTGCCATCGTCCACAAGAACACTCTCAGCGTCTCGGCTAGCACGACGACTCCCTCAGCACCGCCGAACACCTGCACTTCCAGATTCACACCGACCCCAACACCAGCCTCAGAGGAACCCTCATCTACAGACCTCCGGGATCCAGACCACAGTTCAGCGACTCCATCACCGACCTCATCGGCACCCACGCCCTCACTTCCACAGACCACCGCCTCCTTGGAGACCTGAACTTCCACCTCGAGAACAACAAAGACGTCAACTCCACCACCCTGATCGCCAACCTCAGACTCAGACAGCTCGTGACAACACCCACCCACGCCGCCGGCCACACGCTAGACCCCATCTTTTCCGCTAGCCTTCACATCTCCTTCAACCACACCACCGAACCCCACTGGACCGACCACCACTGCATCTACTTTACTTTCAGGAAGCCCACCGCACATCGCCGCACACAACAGGTGCCTCGTCGCTGCTGGGGAAAAGTCACCGAAGAGCAGCTAGCTACCGCCCTCGCCCAGAGCCCACCAGCCGACCCCACCGAACCCGACACCGCCGCCCTCAACCTCCGACAGTGGATCAACGACTGTGCCAACACCCTTGCCCCGCTCAAGACACCCCCCAACAGTCACTCCAGCAATAATGCCACCTGGTTCACTGAAGACCTCCAGGCCTCCAAGCATACTTGCTGGAAATTGGAGAAGAACTGGCTCTGCGAACGATCAGCAGACAGCCACACGACCCTCAAGAACACCACCCGCAGACACCATCAACTCATCAGAACCGCCAAGAGGACCGCATTCAAGGACCGCCTGGATAACAACGCACACATCAGCAAAGAGCTCTTCAACATCGTGAAGGAACTCTCCAACTCAGCTCCAACAACAACGACATCCCCCTTCGTAGGACCTGTGCGACTCACTGGCCACCTACTTCCACTGCAAGATCGCAGACATCCACGACAGCTTCAACGCCAGGACAGCCCCGCCAACCACCGAGACCCCCACCGCGCCGATCACCTGCGACTGACCGCATGGTCCAACGTTAACGACGATGACACCATCAAAATCATAAACTGCGTCCACTCCGGATCCCCGTCAGACCCTTGCCCGCACCACGTCTTCAACAAAGCCAGCACAATTATCTCACCCCACCTCCGGAAAGTCATCAACACCTCCTTCGAGACAGTAACCTTCCCAGAGAGCTGGAAGCACGCTCAGATCAACGCCTTACTCAAGAAACCCAAGGCGGACCCCAAGGACCTCAAGAAATTCCGTCCCATCTCCCTGCTCCCGTTTCCGGTGAAGGTCACTGAGAAAGTCATCAACAAGCAACTGACCCGCTACCTCGAGGACAACAACATCCTGGACCCATCCTTGTCCGGCTTCCGCAGCAACCACAGCACCGAAACTGCCCTCATCGCCGCCACCGACGACATCAGGACCCTGATCGACAACGGAGAAACAGCAGCCCTCATACTCCTGGACCTGTCAGCCGCCTTCGACACGGTCTGTCACCAGACACTACGAACACGCCTACACGACGCCGGGATCCAAGAGAAGGCCCTGGACTGGACCACATCCTTCCTCTCCGACAGAACACAGAGCGTCCGCCTCCCCCCTTCAGCTCCACCGCCACCAAGATCATCTGCGGCGCACCCCAGGGCTCCTCCCTTAGCCCAACACTGTTCAACATATACATGGCACCCCTCGCCTACGTCGCCCGCCAGCACAATCTCAACATCATCTCCTATGCCGACGACACCCAGCTGATCATCTCCCTAACCAAAGATCCTCACACCGCCAAAACCAACCTCCACGAAGGAATGAAGGCCTTAGCTGATTGGATGAGGAACAGCCGACTGAAGCTGAACTCGGACAAGACGGAGGTCCTCATCCTCGGCTCCACCCCCTCAGCATGGGATGACTTCTGGTGGCCGACATCGCAGGGAATAGCCCTGACACCCACGGCCCACGCACGCAACCTGGGTGTCATCCTCGACTCCACCCTCTCCATGACCAAACAGGTCAATGCCCTCTCCTCATCCTGCTTCAACACCCTACGAATGCTCTGCAGAATCTTCAAGTCGATCCCCACCGAAACGAGAAGAACAGTAACACAGGTCCTCGTCTCCAGTTGGCTGGACTACGGAAATGCCCTCTATGCAGGAACATCGAACAAACTCCTGAAACGGCTCTAGCGCATCCAGAACGCCCCGGAATGACTGATCCTCGACATCCCCTGCCGCAGCCACATCACACCCCACCTGAGAGACCTACACTGGCTCCCTGTCAACAAGAGGATAACCTTCAAGCTCCTCATCCACGCACACAAAGCCCTCCACAACGCCGGCCCAGCATACCTCAACAAACAACTCAGCTTCTAAGCCCCTACCCGCAATCTCCGCTCCGCTCCGCCGCCCTCGCCCTCGCCACAGTGCCACGCATCCAAAAAACTAACTGCCGGTGGCAGATCCTTTTTCCACCTCGCCGCCAAGACCTGGAACACCCTCCCTACCAACCTACGGCAGACCCAAGACCTTCTGCCTTCAGACGACTTCTCAAGGCCTGGCTCTTCGGTCAGTAGCAGACCCTCCTCCCCACCCCTCCCCAGCGCCTTGAGACCCTCACGGGTATGTAGCGCGCTTAACAAATGTCCTGATTGATTGATTGATTGTGGTGGTGGCACGTTGAATTTAGCAAAGGTTGATATTTCCCCTTGCGTTACTGTATTTGCATGACGTGGTGTATGTGAATTGGCTCTATAGGAAGAGTGTTTTGCAATATTTAGTTCACCAGAGGATACATTAATTATTATTGAATTACAAAACGGTGCCCTATTCCTTTGGTGCATAAGGTGCCCCTCTCACTTTATTTTCTAACCCTAAGGTAGAGCCAAGGTATCCCCAAGGGCAAGGAGCAGTTTAATCAAAAGGTAGGACATGTACAATGGTGTTTTAAATGTAATAGTGAACTACTGCTAATGTTGTTTTTCACTATTGTAAGGACAATCTCTCCCATAGGTTATCATGGGAGCTGCCCTGTAACTTCCAATTGGGAATAGATATAGATTTAAAGTTTGTAGTCTCTGAACGTTCCATTTAAAAGTACATCTTTTGATAAAGTTGGTTTTTAAATTGTGTGTTTGAAAATGACACTTTTAGAAAGTGATAAACAACATATGAATGGGGTAGCACACCCTTTCTTTCCAACAATTGTAACCTTTAGTTGAACGTCGCGTGCTCACTAGCGACGTGCTCAGCCCATACAGCATGTGAGTAACTGAACAACATCATGATGGGACACCTTCAGGCCCCAAACCCATGGCACAGCATTCTTTCAATTGCATTTGCAGCCTTGCTTAATACTTTATCGCTTGTATCTTGTTTTCCTCCTTTTATGTAATGTTCTTTCCGTTTTTGAGTTTGTCACAGTTTAGAAAGTGGTCAAGTTTTTGCTTTATTATTCTGTGCCTCTACCTGTCTGTAGAATCCACGTCTGGTTTAAACTGATAGTTGGGCTGTTTGTGCATTCACTTTAGGAAGTCACACAAAGGGAGCTGAGGTGATGGGCCATTGCCAGTCTGATGGGCCTTCCTGAGCTAAAGTGGTGGGAGGAGTTGTCATTGACACCTAAATAGGGCTGTGCCTGTCCTCACACAAAATTGTCTCCAGCCCCCTCCAGTGTGCTTGGAGCCAGGTGAGGGAAAGACAGGGTCTTATGTACTACATTGACTTTCCTTTGAAGTTTGCCTACTTCAAAGGTAGAAACTGGTATAAGTACTGGAGCTGTGAAACCCTAATTTCAGAACACTTCTGGATTGAGGACATTCTGCCTGAAAGAAGAGCCCCTGGTTTGACGACGACAGCATCGACTCCGACTTTGTTAACTGACGCCGCTGCCTGCACCATGGGTGAGGGCACCACTTGTGAAGAGCATGACGCATCACCTCATCTCACATTGCAGCCCAGGGTCTGCCAATGAGAGCACTCAGCACTAACGCCGCACCGCTGCCTGCACCGAAGCCATGGTCACCACTTGTGAAGAGCACAATGCATAGGCTGCAATGACATCGCAGCCGCAGCCCCCCCAACGCCAGCGCTGCTGACCTAAAAATTGAAGAGCTCATTCCCAAGCGCGTGGGACTCCAAGACCCAAGAACTTCTACCCTACTTTCAGAACCAACACCTGCTGACGCCGGCGACGCTTCTTCTTTGGATTTAATCGCAAGATCACTGAGGCCTCTTAACGTCCAAAGGTACTGTTTTGTAGGTCTGACTGATGCTGTATCATGGAAATGCGGATTTGTGTGGTCCATGATGGCGCGATAGCCCTGGGTGGCGCCATCGACTTCTGGGAACTGTGGGGCATAATTACATAAAAATGGCGCAGTATAGTGCCGCAAGCAAGTTTGCTGCGCTGAGCTGCGTCAGTTTCAAAATGCAGGGAAGCACCATATTAACAAGAATACAGTGCATCCCTGTGATCACCCATTCACTGGGTGCTATAAGAGCTGCCTGGCACAAACGCAGGCACCCTCGCACCATGGTGCAAGGATGCCTGCGTTGCAGGGATGATTGCGTTTGTGCAGGGAGGTACACCTTCCGGCACAAAAACAATCAGTAATGGCATGTTGCTCCTTCTTTGTGTGCTGCAGAATGCAGCACATATAGAAAGAGCAAAAAACAAGGAGAAATAAAAGTATTTCTCCTCGTTGCACCACTCTAATGCCTCCTTTTGAAAGGCACTGCCTCAGATTTACAGATCCTTGCAAATCTGGAGCAGGGTCAAAAAGTCATGGGTGTTGCAGAGAAATCCCACAGCAACACCCATTGCTCACCGCTTTGCCGCAGAAAACTGAGTTGCAGGGGGCCATATTTACAAGGCTGTGTTAAGCCATTCTCAGGGTTCTAATACCAGTCTGGTGGTCCAATGTGCCAGACTCAAGGGAGGCAGCGGTGGCGGTCTCCTGACTATCTGATTACGATTCGGGCAGTCGGACTGCCATGGGACTGCCGATGCAGCCAGGGAAGCGCCAATCCCTGGAGGTGGCACGGCAGCCCAGAGGCCACAATATGCTTCGAAGAACCGCCATGATCCTGCCAAGCATACTACAAGTTTCCACCCCGCCAGGGTTTTCATAGTGGTTCCACTGCCATTAAAACCCTGGTGGAGAGGAAACAAAGAGGGCCCTACAGATACTGACATGGAAAAGTAAAATAAATGTCTGGCAGACACAAGTTTAACGTGTAAGCTGGCAGGGGCCTGACAACAGATTTGTCAGTGTGGCAGAGGCGTCATACCGCAAAACTCGCAATCAGGACCTCAGCAAGGCTATGTTGTTATGGGCTATCATAGAGTTTCACCAGAGCATCAAAAAAGTGACTCTTCGGTGGCGCTAGAGTTTGTAAATATGCCCCTGTATTTTTAAGTTTATTCTTGCAAAAGGAGGGGAGTAGTAATCTCTTTAATGACAGCAGAGCCAGATTCGGCTCCACAGTCAGGATTACGATGTCGGTTTCTGACAGCCAATCCATGTTGGCCTTTCCACCGTGGATTGGCTGTCAGAAACTGACTTTGGGGGACCCTAGCAGGGCCACCTTATTGCCGGGCCTTCAACGTCTCCGCTCCATGTGGCAGTCACCGTGAAGTGCCTGCCACATGGTGCAGGGATGTTCACAAACTTCCATTTCAGATGGCACTATGGGCCTCATTACGATGTCGGTCAGAAAGCCTTCCAACCGACTCCTTGTCAAATTGTTTCTGACCGACTCGGGTTTGGGGAGTCCGACCGACCAATTACAATGATTCCAAACACCATTTGGTCGGACTCCCATTGACTTCAATGAGAGCATGTGTTCCTACCGACAACACAGGCGCCCACTGAAGATGGGGTGGCTGCGGAAAATCTTGCACTTTGTGGTGGGTGCCCCATGGTGCCTGCCACACTGTGCATGTTTGGAAAGAAGGGACCCATGGGTATCCCCACAAGCTCCAACCGGAGACCTCTGAGTGAAGGAGGGCCTGCTAGAGGCCCAAAAGTACGTTTCTGACAACTGATCATGTGGGACAGACTGTTTCGGAAAAGGTTGTTGTAATCAGTCAGTCGGAAATGCGGCCGTTGAGCTGTACGACCTACTCGGACTCTCCGAATGCCGGTCGGAACCGATTCGGAATGACTGACCGGTTACATTCTATCGTAATCAATTGGTTGGAAATGTTTACGAGTCGGTCAGAAACATGGGTTTCGATACGGGTTAAGAAAATTCGAATGCCATTCTGAGGCTTTCTGACTGACATCGTAATTGGCTTCTTTGTGCCCGCGCTTCCTATTCAGGTGTTTGGAACCGCCGTAATGGTGTCAGTTCAAGGTAACTCCAACCGACATCATAATGAAGTCCACATTTCTAACAGAATACATATACAATGTATATAATTAAAATAAATGACATTTTTTTGCAGCTAAACCAAAGGAAATGATGGACAGAGCGTTGACAATACAAGCACTCACCCCCAGTCAACTGATCTGGGTTTAATCCATCACCATTCTTTAGCCCACTCTTCCACCCCAGTTCAGACATGGCCATATGCAAATCAGTCTGACCCTGTGCATCATTGGAACAGTCCAGCCCGAACTGCCAAGTCATGCCTTCCCTGGACCGGAAACAAGCTTCCGAGGACCGGTTTCTGGCATTCCAGCCGTCTTCAGCCCGGCTTGCTTGAATCCAGTGGTAAAGTGAGCAAGGGACTCACGTCTGAGCATACCCTGCCAACTTATGGAGAACAAAGCAAAACCAAAGGAAAGGATGGACGGAGCGTTGACAATACAAGCACTCACCCCCAGTCAACTGATCTGGGTTTAATCCATCACTATTCTTTAGCCCACTCTGCCACCCTAGTTCAGACATGGCCATATGCAAATCAGTCTGACCCTGTGCCTCATGGGAACAGTCCAGCCTGAACTGCCAAGCCATGCCTTCCCTGTACCGGAAACAAGCTTCCGAGGACCGGTTTCTGGCATTCCAGCCGTCTTCAGCCCGGCTTGCTTGAATCCAGTGGCAAAGTGAGCAAGGGACTCACCTCTGAGCATACCCTGCCAACTTATGGCGAACAAAGCAAAACCATAGGAAATGATGGACGGAGCGTTGACAATACAAGCACTCACCCCCAGTCAACTGATCTGGGTTTAATCCATCCCCATTCTTTGGCCCACTCTGCCACCCCAGTTCAGACATGGCCATATGCAAATCAGTCTGACCATGGGCCTCATGGGAACAGTCCAGCCCAAACTGCCAAGCCATGCCTTCCCTGGACCGGAAACAAGCTTCCGAGGACCGGTTTCTGGCATTCCAGCCGTCTTCAGCCCGGCTTGCTTGAATCCAGTGGCAAAGTGAGCAAGGGACTCACGTCTGAGCATACCCTGCCAACTTATGGCGAACAAAGCAAAACCAAAGGAAATGATGGACAGAGCGTTGACAATACAAGCACTCACCCCCAGTCAACTGATCTGGGTTTAATCCATCACCATTTTTAGCCCACTCTGCCACCCCAGTTCTGACACGGCCATATGCAAATCAGTCTGACCCTGTGCCTCATGGGAACAGTCCAGCCCGAACTGCCAAGCCATGCCTTCCCTGGACCGGAAACAAGCTTCCGAGGACCGGTTTCTGGCATTCCAGCTGTCTTCAGCCCGGCTTGCTTGAATCCAGTGGCAAAGTGAGCAAGGGATTCACGACTGAGCATACCCTGCCAACTTATGGCGAACAAAGCAAAACCAAAGGAAATGATGGACGGAGCGTTGAAAATACAAGCACTCACGCCCAGTCAACTGATCTGGGTTTAATCCATCACCATTCTTTAGCCCACTCTGTCACCTTTGGTTTTGCTTTCTCTTGTGCAGGAAGAGACACACATATCAAGCAGAGAAACACTCCGGGGATAAAGCAAGGCCACATCAGCTGGGTCGAGTGCACGTTTGAAAGTAAAAAAATCGAGTTTAAAAACGAAGAGGCGGTCGGCTAAAAGCTAAACGCTGTCGGGGAGAGATTTATATCATCCATGTACCGGCAGCTCATTAGCTTAAACCACGAACTTGATATAAACCAGGATTAGAAATATTAGAAGGAAACCAGAGTTAACATGAAGAAGACTCCCGGCCTCAGATGACCTTTAACCCGAGATGGATTACGAATAGCCCTAGTCCTGAAGAGGCCAGAATTGATTGGCTGAAACGCGTCGACTTGAAAGAGACACCAGATAAAAAAAAAAATTTTTTTGATTAGTTTCAATAATTTGTTTGGGGACTTAAAAAGATACTGGGTTTGAATAATACATACCTGTTGTTCCCTCACAGAAGTCTGTTTGATCTCTATAGGAATGTCGGGTTTATTTTTCTAGTGAGACATCCTAATTTTGAAACAAAGGGCTTTTCTGGTATATATATAAAGAATATATGTATATACAAATGTGTTTGAAATTGAAAATATAATATAAAAAATCCTTTCATTTGATAAAATAAAAAATCATTCAGTAAAATTCTAAGGCGTGTGTTGGTTTATGACGAGACATGAGATTGTATGAAAAATATAAAAAAAATATATAAATTGTGGTCACAGTAATATAATACTAAATAGGGGATATTTTATCCTTATCTCCCATTATTACAAACAAGAATATAAACCATAGAACCAGGGTACCAGTTTCTTATCATTCAAGATGGGGGCGTGAGCGGTCCTGCTTTCCCGAGCTTCCGCTGCCGGCCTTTCTTAGCACGGGCTATCGCTTTCTGGAGGGCTTGATCAGCCTGTTTTGTGGCCAGCCTGGGGTCCAGTGCGGTCCCTGTTGTTGGCGATGGCCGCAGGAGGGCATAGCGGGCTGGTCTGCTGCGATAGACGGCACGGCCTGCACGTCTGACTGACACCGCGGAGGAGCGAGGGGGCATGGGCGGAGTCGGGCCCGGAGTCTGCCGAGCATGGTCGAGCCTGCCCCGGAGGAGCTTTACTTGAGGTGCGGTGCTGGTCGCGAGCGACGCGGGAGTGGTGGTGGGTCTGGCCCGCGCGAGTGCTGCACGAGGCTCCGGAGGCAGGACCTCCTGGGAGCTGCTGCGGACCCACCGGCGGAGGTGAGACCTGATCCACACAGATCCCAGCACAAGGCTCGGCTGCGGCTGTGATAGGGCCTGCTGTCGGCCGTCCGCCATTTTTCGACATCCTTCCGGTGGCTTGTGAGAAGAGCGGAGCGGGGGCCCAGTGGTTTTTGAGACGGTCCTGAGGGAGGCGGCTGAAGACCGGAGCCCTGAGAGAAGAGTGGAGGTGAGGCCCAGTGGGTCGGCCCGGCGGGCGGCCTGTGCGCGAGGTGGCTCCGGGCCTACGGAGAGCTGTGATGGCTCTGGTCGGCCGCGGGGGTGGGCGGTGTTCGGCCCTTCCCGCGCTTGAGGCAGTGGCCTGCGGGGCTTCTTGGGCTTGGCCCGAGAGAGACGAAGGAGCCACTCTGCACCCCTTCGCCCCCTGTATAGACTGCGTGCGCACTTCGCATAGGCTGGGAGGCCTGGGAATTGCTGGAGCCTACGAAGAGAGCGGATAGCGCCTGGTGGGGGCCGCGCCCGGTTGGTACATGAGGTCGGCCGCTTCGCTGGGCCTAGCAAGAGAGGAGCTGTGAGCCGTGGCAGGCCCTCGGCTGTCGGCCTTGGGAGCGCGGTACAGGTGGTGTATACAGGCCTTCAGTGTTGGGGAGTTCTGGTGACTGTGAAAGGCGCCATTCTTCAGCTGGGCGCTGGGACTCGTGGGATAGGTGACCCGCACTAAAGGTGGCCCCCTGGTCGCGGAGGGGCTCTGTTGGAGCTCGGTTGGAGGCGAGGGAGCGCAGGACGGCCTAGCTGGTGGCGGGCACAGCGGACGGGGGCTCTAGAGTGGACGTCGTGCCAGGTCAGACAGGCAAAGATCATGGGTCGGTGGTCACCCTCTTAGATCCGGCTGGGGGCCTAGTAGTTCATTTACTGATCAATCATCTTGAGAGTCAGTGAGACTGTCCCGATCAGCGGAGACACCCTCCGCTGTCATATCTTTTGGGTAGGGAAGGATTGGCGGGCTCCGCGCGGGAATCGCAGCCCGTTGAGCTTCAGAGGGGGGCCCCTTGTATTGCCCGGAGCCTGGGGGTGGGCTGCCATGGGCGATGTCCTCAGCCAGAGGTCGGAGGGATAAAACCATCAAGAACCTGTTTTCTAAAGTACTGGCGGAGAAGCAGACTGAATCTGCGGCAATGGCTGCCGGTCCGCCCGCCTCGGGCCAGTCGGACGGTTCAGAGCCTATCACTAAATCTTTTCTTGAATCCCTATTTAACACCCTACGAGATGACATCCACACTTTGATGCGAGAACTCAAGGAAGAGATCAAGGAGGTTTGACGAGATATGGACGCTATAGGGGAACGTTTGGCAGACCTGGAGGGCAAGGGTGAGGGTCGGGATGCAGAAATGGAGACATTACAGCAAGAAATCATTTGTATACATGAACAGCAAGTGGACCTTCAGACACACTTGGAGGATTTAGAAAATCGTTCCCGATGCCATAATATCAGGATTATAGGCGTGAAAGTGACCGAGGACACTACAGATCTCTTCCGTTTTGCTCGAGGCCTGTTTAATCACATATTAGGGCGCCCCTCTGATGCGGAGCTACGTATCGACAGGGCACACTAGGTGGGGCCGCCGCGCTCGGCTTCCGCCCCACCTCCCGATATATTAGTTTGTGTCCAAGACTTTCGCACAAAGGAGGAGATCCTTCAAAAGGCAAGTCAACTGAACGCTCTTACCTTTGGGGACCACTCACCGACCCTATTTCAAGACTTGTTTGCCCTCACTCTGCAGAAGCACAGGACCTTTAAGCCAGTTACAACACTGCTGCAGCAACGCAATATTCCCTATAGCTGTGGTCACCCTTTCCGGCTGGTGTTTAAATGGGACAATAAAGTTTACCAGCTGAGGTCCCTGACGGGGGCGTGTAGGCTTCTGGGCATCGACGTGCCGTCTGAGGACAAGGAGGAGCCTAGACTGGCGGTAGACAGGGATGACTCCAAACCGCAATGGCGACAGCAGAGGAGGAGGCGACGGGCGAGGCGGCCCCCTGCAGCAATGATCGAGGAAGGTCGGCGAGCAGCGGTGAAAACGGCGGCCACAGAGTTGTCTTCGCCTCATTGTGGCTGAACCTTCAGATTGCATAGCCTCTAATGTGTACATTTCTTTCCTGGCAATGGCCGGCAGTGGGAGGGGGTGTGGTGGTATTGCTCGAGTTACCCGTATTGTTGCATTGCCACACATCTACGGATGATAGACACACTGTTCGGAAATAATGGTTTTCCTTTTTTGGGGGGTTTGGTGGGTTAGGGGGTAAGGGAGGGTTCAATGGTCCTTAGTCCATCGGGAGCCTTGGCAGGTTTCTGATTGCCCAGGTCCGCAGCGGGGGAGAATAATTGCCGGAGGGGGTGTGGGGCCTCTCATCGGTCAGTATGCTTCACTGGATACTCAATACATAGTGATTAGATGCGGTATATGGTCAAAATATTGAGTCCAAAATATCGAGTAACACAAATATCGACTCCAAAATATAGAATGGACAAAATATCGAATGGACAGAATATAGACATCAAAAATATCGTTTTTAAGGTAAGTAATGTAATATCGATTTTAAAAATATAGAAAGTCAAAATATCGAAGTACATAATATAGGTTATTAAAAATATTGCATTTTTTATAATATCAAATTTTTTAAAGTGTTTTGTATGTTAATATATGTGTGAAAAGTGTATTTTTTTGTAATTTATTTTAAGTAATTAATTTTATGTTATTTAATTTTTGCGTAATTTAATTCTGTAGCTGGCTGTGGGTTTATAGGAGAATAGGGTGGGAAGTAATTTAATTATAATTAATTAAATATGTTAATTAATTTATTGGTATTTTTTTATAAATTGTTAATTAATTTTTAATTGGTAATGAATTAATTCTTAATTGATAATTCATTTTTATTAAATGATAATTATGTGAATAATATTAATTTATTTTCTGTAGTGGGTTGTGGGTTTATAGGGGAATAGGGTGGGAAGTAATTTAATTATAATTAATTAAATATGTACATTTATTTATTGGTATTTATTTTGAATAAATGGTTAATTAATTTTTTATTGGTAATTAATTAATTCTTAATTGATAATTAATTTTTATTAATTGATTAATTGACGATTATGTGAATAATATTAATTTATTTTCTGTAGCGGGTTGTGGGTTTATAGGGGAATAGGGTGGGAAGTAGTTTAATTATAATTGATTAAATATGCTAATTTATTTATTGGTATTTATTTCGAATAAAATGTTAATTAATTTTTAATTGGTAATTAATTAATTCTTAATTGGTAATTAATTTTTATTAATTGATTAATTGATAATTATGTGAATTATATTAATTTATTTTCACTAGAGCGGGAATAGTAAAATGTACCCCCATGCTATCCAACGCTTTCCCTACTGTTGCACTCACTGGAGTGGGAATAGTAAGTTTTCCCCCTACACTATCCAATGCTTTCCCTACTGTTGCACTCTCTGGAGTGGGAATAGTAATTTTTACCCCTACGCTATCCAACGCTTTCCATACTGTTGCACTCTCTGGAGTGGGAATAGTAATTTCTACCCCTACGCTATCCAACGCCTTCCCTACTGTTGCACTCTCTGGAGTGGGAATAGTAATTTTAACCTCTACGCTATCCAACGCTTTCCCTACTGTTGCACTCTCTGGAGTGGGAATAGTAATTTTTACCCCTACGCTATCCAACGTTTTCCCTACTGTTGCACTCTCTGGAGTGTGAATTGTAATTTTTACCCCTACGCTATCCAACGCTTTCCCTACTGTTGCACTCCCTGGAGTTGGACTAGTAATTTTTACCCCTACGCTATCCAACGCTTTCCCTACTGTTGCACTCTCTGGAGTGGGAATAGTAATTTTTACCCCAACGCTATCCAACGCTTTCCCTACTGTTGCACTCTCTGGAGTGGGAATAGTAATTTTTACACCTACGCTATCCAACGCTTTCCCTACTGTTGCACTCTTTGGAGTGGGAATAGTAATTTTTACCCCTACGCTATCCAACGCATTCCTTACTGTTGCACTTCCAGGAGTGGGAATAGTAATTTTTACACTCCTGCTATCCTACGGTAATAATATTGTGCATTTTGTATTAATATTATGTTAATATATATATATATATATATGTTTTAACATATATGATTGTATGTTTAGTTAATTAAGTTAAATTAATTAATTATTAATTTTAAGGTAATTTACGTATTTTTAAATATATTTTAGCTATTTATTTTTAATATTTTTTTAATTTTACATTATTTTTAAGAAATTCGATATTTTTACAAAGTATATATTTTTAAACGATATTTTGGATTCGATATTTTGGTACTTACCTGTTTGTAGATAGGAATTCGATATTTTGTCTGTCGATATTTTGGCATCGATATTTTGGGTAGTCTATATTTTGTCCCTCGATATTTAGTCAGTGATCCATTAGATGCCAGTAGCGGAATTGAAAATACTCACTCTTAATGTGAGAGGATTGAATAATCCAGTTAAGCGTAGGGCAGTGCTACTCTCTCTGGAACAAACTCACGCAGACATTTGCCTCCTGCAGGAGACACACCTCTTACAGCGAGACTGCCAGCGTCTTCGGTCTAGAAAGTTTCCCCTACAGTTTTTCTCCTCTAGTTCCACTAAGACAGCAGAGGTGGTCATCCTTGTGTCTCAGAAATTTAAGGGGCATGTCCTGGATAAGCTGGCAGAGATTAGGGGCTCTACCCTTTTCTCTATTGGTTCGGTTTACGCACCAAATGAGGGGCAAGAGAGGTTTTTTCACACAATGCTTACAGAGGCCACTTCTACTTCGGACCGCCACATACTGCTAGGGGGGGATCTTAACCTGGTATTTGATAACATTCTAGACAGGTCCTGCCAGCGTGCCACACAAGCAGGGGCGCTCTCGGGCGACGGTTTAGCCAGGTTGCATGAATTAGGCTTTAGGGATCTATGGCGTAGTTTTCATCCGGTGGAGCGGGAATGCTCATACTTTTCACATGCGCACAAAACATATGCCAGATTAGATTATTTGCTTGCTACATTGCCCACACAAGCCTTAGCCACGGAGGTGGAGATTGGAGTTGCCTCCTTGTCGGACCATGCCCCTGTAATTGTCAGCCTTGCTCTCCCCCATCTTCAGCGCACGCAGCGTTCATGGCATCTTAGAGAGTCACCATTGCATCGGAAGGATGTGATCTCACGAATACAGCACGCCTTCACAGAATATCTCTCACATGATAGTAACACAAATAACACCCTGGCGACTCAGTGGGCAGCTTTGAAAGCAGTCCTTAGAGGTGAATTTATAGCTATTTCGGCTGTGGATAATGTAGAGAGACAGCACAAGCGGGATGACCTCACACAGCAGATTAGGGAGATACAGCAAATGCACCAGAGGACAGGGGCACCCAGGATTTGGCGGCAGCTGAAGGCAGTTCGGCAACAATTAGTGGCGTTAGACCAGGATAGAGCGAAGTTTGCTTCCCTCCGTTTGCGCCACGCCATCTATACTGGTGGGGATAGATGTGGGAGATTGTTGGCACATAAGTTGAGAGAGACAAGGCAGCGGCAGATAGTGTGAGAGATAGTCAGGAGGGATGGGAGGTCTGTCACAGAAGATCATGACATAGCTGAAGCATTTCGGGAGTTTTATGCCAACCTTTACGCGAGTGAGACCACGGGGAGGCGGAGGAGGAGGTCTTTTTAGATTCTATCTCCCTTCCGACACTTTCGCAGGAGCAAGCGGATCTTCTGGAAAGCGTCATCAGGCCGGAAGAGATTATAGTGGCCATCTCCCGCTTGAAAACGGCCAAAACATTTTGGGCGCAGATAGTTCCCTTATTGGTGCCTCTTTTTAATTCCTTCGTGGAGACTTGCGCAATCTCGAGTGACCTCTTGGAGGCCTCAATTGCGGTCATCCTAAAAACCGGCAAAGGACTGGCCACGTTGTTAGGCATACGTCCCATCTCCCTTCTTAACGTCGATTTGAAATTGTACACGAGGATTTTAGCGGCACGACTCAGGACACATATTGGAGGCCTGAATGATCCGGATCAGGCTGGCTTTATCCCTGAACGCCAGACCTCGGATAACACAAAGAGGACCCTACATCTTATTGAAAAGGCAGCTCGGACATCTGGGGAATACATGATGATGGCTATCGAGGCCGAGAAGGTGTTTGATAGGGTCCATTGGCCCTATTTAGCAAAGGTCCTGGCGAAGGCTGATTTGGGCTCGAAGTTTCATACTCATGTATTGAATTGTTATAAATACCCGACAGCGACAGTACGAGTTAATGGTTTCACTTTCCCGCGGTTTGCTATAGAGCGGGGAACGAGGCAGGGATGCCCAATATCGCCCCTCCTCTTCGCTCTCTATATGGAGCCGCTTGCGCAGAAACTAAGGTGCAACCCAGAGGTCACAGGGATTAAATTCGGGGGCTACGTGCATACGATAAACCTGTATGCTGACGATGTCCTGATATCGTTATCGCAGCCCGCGGCCGCCTTACCGGCCTGTATGGCAGATCTGGACGCTTTGGCCGGATCTCCGAATTCAAGGTCAACTTGAGCAAATCGGTAGCACTAGATCTATCTTTGGAGAAGCGCACCGGGGAGCTACTAGCTAAGGAGTTTCCCATTCTTTGGGCAACTGAGGCGGTTCCATTCTTGGGGCTCAAGCTGGCCCCCTCTTTGAGAGCTACGGTGGACATCAATTATGCTCAGTTACGAGCCAAGATTCGGAAGGAACTGGGGCAGTGGAAGCACTATCCTTTATCCTGGCTGGGCAGGGTTGCAGAAATAAAAATGACGGTCCTACCGCAGGTTTTATATCTGTTTCGCACTATTCACCTTCGACATTTCAAAGACTGGATAAAGCAGACACAATCTGAATTGGCCCAATTTATTTGGAACGGGAGAAAACCACGCCTTAAACTTTGTATAGCAATGCTCCAGCCGGAAGCTTGAGGGATTGGCCTCCCAGACTTGTCATTATATTTTCAGGCGGCTCAGCTCCGTCTCTTGGTGGAATGGAGCAGATGGGAGTCCGGAAAGCATTGGCTTTTTCAAGACCAGGCAGTGGTTGGCAGACCTTTACAGGAAGTCCCCTTTTTGTGTAAGCACCACAGACCCCTTCATTTGTATGCCTCATACATCACTAGGGTTCCATTGGAGATATGGGATAAGACGAATACTAACCACGAACTTACTACCTTTCCGTCCCCACTTAGCCCTATCTTATATAACCCGAACTTCACACCGGGGTTAGATGCCGTGGCCTTCGCGGCCTGGCGGGCGGCAGGATGACGATTTCTTTACCATCTATATGCAGCGGATGGGGTGATTCCCTTCTCTCATTTTCATCAGGAATTTGGGCTGTCGGAAGGGGAAAGACTCCGTTACATACAGGCACGTCACTGGGCCCTGAGCGAGCAAGTTCGCTCCAGGGCAGACAGACAACTTACTCCCTACGAATATTGGTTAATTACTCGTAAGACCGACAAGAAATTAATTTCTGACCTTTATAAGATGCTACTGAATAAATATGCATACGTCTACAGCGCTGGTAGGGCTCGCTGGGAGAGAGAATTGGACAGGACTTTTACCAGCACAGAATGGGAAGGCATTTATTATTGGGCGTGTCATTCCGCCTACCATATGGGACTTACAGACACCCTTGCAAAAATCGTAACATATTGGTATTACACCCCTGAACGGCTTCACGAAATGGATCGCACAAAGGAGGCGCTCTGCTGGAGGGGTTGTGGACAGGTGGGGAATCTGGTGCATTTGCTCTGGGACTGCACACATCTTCGGGGCTATTGGAAACAGGTGTTAGATGAGGTGGATACACATTTTGCTATGGAGATTCCCCGTCTCCCATCACACGTCCTTCTGGGGCTACCAAACCCTCTGATGTACCCACTGCGCTCCCGTAGAGGTCGCCTGATCGTGATTGCGCTGGGCTCAGCATTGCAGAACATTGTAGCTCACTGGCGGACAGCGATTGCGTCCACCATGCATGGATGGCTCCACCGTCTATGGATGGTGCTCGGCATGGAAAACCTTTGTTTAACAGCAGCGGGGGAGGGAGAAAAATATGGGGAATTATGGCAGCCCTTTTTGTCCCTGTTGTTTTCGGAGTTTCGCGAGGTCACCTGTGCACGGTACCTTAGATTGTTGCGTCTCTCTGACACGGACGTGGGAAATAGGATGGAAGGGGAAGGCTTGGCTCAAATTTGATGGACTGGGACCACGGGGAGGGATGGGTTGGGGAGGGTTGTGTAGGGTTTAGGGTGGGGTGGGAGTTTGGGGGCAGGTGTTTCTCCCCCTTTTTCGTTTTCCCCTTCTTGCTTTTTGATGTGTTTAATGAGGGGGTTATACGTTTTTACATATTGCACTGCTTTGGCCTGCGACTGATGCTTGGATGCAATTTATCTAGTGTACTAAGCTTTGGTTAAGCTACTTCAAGTAATGTCACAGATATGTTTTTGTGTATGCTTATTCTGTAATGCTCCTTCAATAAAAACGATTTAATACTAAAAAAAATACCTTGAAGTACAATTAATAAAAAATATTATAACTTTTAGTTTTAAAATAATTATTTTACAAAACACAAAGGAATTGAAAACAAAAATACTTTTATGACCATTGATTTATCGGGAAATAAAGTTAAAGTTTAGTATTTTCACATAGAAATTGATTTTTTAAAAGCTAAAATTGTAATATAATTACATACAAATCTACAAACATATCAAAAACATTTTAAAACATTCAAATGTTTAAAAATTAACAGATAATTGTGTGGCGGTGGATCAGATTTGCTGTTCCCTCTAGAAACCAAGCAACGTTGGGCAAAAGTGTTGGACTCTGGGGACTGGGAAGTCGAATTTACTATTTCCACATCAACTTAAGAAACACTGAGCAAAACAATGGACTCTGAAGAAGATCAGATTTACTATTTCCACTCCAAACTAAACCACACTGGGGAACGTTTTGCACTCTTGAGAGATCAGGAATACTATAACCATTCTAAGCTAAGCAAGGAAAGGCCATGGAAAGGCACCGCCACCATTCTGAGGATGCTGGTGGGTCCAACAGGCAAGCATAAGGATTGCCTCTCTCGGACCAGTGGCATTCGGGTTTCTGCCCGCCAGCACACCGCCCGCCATCACAATCTGGCGGGCGGGGAATGGCGTTACGAGAGCAGTGAACCCGCCACTGCCATCGTAATCAGGCCCTTGGTGTCCGTTGATGACATTCTTAGAGCTATTATTTTGTTAAATGTAGAAAAAGGTTTCAACCTCATGAGTTGGAGATTCTTATCTAAGATACTTGAGAAATGTAAGTTTCCATCACTACTCATAAGATCTATTGCTCGACCGTATGAAGGCAATTTGGATCAAGTGATAGTTAACGAACAGTGTCACAGCACCGTGTTCCCCAGCAGAGGTACCAGTCAAGGCTGCCCCCTATTCTTGTTGTTTTCTTCATTGAACCCCTAGCTTAATTTATTCATTCCCACCGATATTTTTTCCAATCTCCAGGGAGAGGGGCAAAGGTAAAGCTATACACGGGTGATGTCACGTGTGTTCTGCTTCCAGATACAAGAATTATTGAACGGGCTCTCCCAGACATAAAAAGGTACACCAAACTGGGTGGATTTACAGAATCAATGAGCCCAAAACAAAGGGGCATATGTACAAGCCCCTATTGCCACCACAACATCCCCTACAGTGACGCTGTGGTGGCGATAGGGGCTGCGTCTTTTGTACAAGGCAGCGTTAAGCCACTTAACGTGGCTTAAGGCTGCCTTGTACAGAAGGCCCCCTTTCACGCTATGGTTAGCGTGAAAGAGGTGGGCAGTGGGTGTTGCGGTGGACGCTCCACCGCGACACCCATTCATTTTGACGCTGCCCCTATATACAAGGGTTGTGTACATAGGAGGCAGCACCAAAATTCAGACCAGGTAAAAACTGGTCTTAAGATGGCGAACCAAGGAGAAATGCATTGTTCCTCCTCGTTTTTCCTTTTTCCATGTGTACTGCCTTGTGCAGCACCCATGGAAAAAGCAAAATGACATTGTTTATGTACAGGAAGGTGTCCCTTCCTATACATAAACAAACTTTTTAAAAAAATTAATTTTGTCAATTTCATGTGTGCTGCATGAAGCAGCACACATGAAAGAGACAGAATGGCATTTTAGGATTGTTTATGTGTGGGAAGGGACACCTTCCTACACATAAACAATCCTCCCATGCGCGCAGACACCCTTGCACTATGGTGCAAGGGTGCTTGTGTTGGCGCTAAGAAGTTGCTAAACTTAGCGCCATCGCAGGGGTAAACACAAGGCTGCACCCGCATTCTTGTAAATATGGTGCAGCCTTGCGTTTCAGGAGTGGCGGAGAGAGTTGTTAATCCAGGAAAGCTACCGACCCCCCTTCACTGTACATCTTGCCCAGAGTTTTCAATAGCTTCTCATATAGGCAGATAGTTTCTGTTTTCAATGACCTAGCCACGGCAGAAATAAACTTATCAGCAGAATTTGTGTTAAGAAACTGCCTTTTGAAGAAAATGTCAATGGATCTCCTAGCTTCTGGTACAAGGAATTTCATAATAAGGAAAATTTAGCCATTGAAGACATTTGTGCTAAATTGGACAGCCAGACAGATATTTTATTTTAGAGAAGAGTAGCTGGCAGTGGTATTTTAGTTTCCAGTATTCTCTTCTGAGAAGATTGAACTTCAACAGACTGGCTTTTCATAAGGATTGGATGTTTTAATATACTCCAACCAGTCTGAATAAAATGTTCCAGACAGTTAGTAAGAAATGTCCCTGATGTTGGATATTAGGGGATTGGGAACATGTATTTTAGTCTTGTGAAGCTGTGTCTAAATATTTTAAAGAAATTGTTGTGATTGTCACAGCGAAAGTAGGACAAACTGTTAAATCTGTGCTTTTAACAACTCTGGTCTTGCGTGGTTTTACAGTTCCACCCCTTTAAGAAAGGTGCGCAGTTTATTTTTATATCTATGTTCATAGCCCGATTTATTACAACAAAGCCTTAGAAATCTTAAGGTAGTCTTATTTAAACTGAGTGGCTGAATAACATGAAAAATGTAGGCAAAATTGAATTTTTGTACCATGCTCGTAGAAATAAAATACCAATTTATTGAAAATATAAGGAAACATGACCTTAATAGAGAACTCACAGGAAGATAAAAAAAAATATCTGCACATTTACCTCTGGCCTTTTAAATGCATTGCTATATCAATTAGTTCTTTTGAGCCTAATCTATAATTTTTGGGAAAGAAAGGAACTGTAAAATAATGTAGAGGTCTTCGGAATCAACGCTTACTGAATTAAGCACCTCGGGATGCATTGTTACTTTAGAAGTATTTCTTAAAGCTAAGGAGAGGGATTACAATGTAATGGAGAGATTATTATAATTACAGTGTTCTATATGATAACGCCAGATTATTATCTTATCTTTTATCTTATTTTACCAAATTATAGGAATCCTCGGTCGACTGGATCTTGCTATCTGCTAAGAAGTGTAAAGGGGAAAAACTCTAATTTAGCACATAAGCAATCAAATCAATCTTGTAACACTAAAGGATCACTGACTCTGGAATCAATGTAAAGGGATTTATTACAAAGCCAAAAATAACTGAATATACAAGCACCTCCACACGAGGTTAAGAAAATAAATGGGCACTAATACAAACATAATCCTACGCACGAGTCTCATCCGACTCAGAATAATACTCCCATATCCAAAAGATTATGGTGAATGAAGTAAAACATTTGCATTTTTCTAGTTGTCCCCAAAAATCTGCAGCATCCACGCTCCACTTAATGTTCTGCATATTGTCGCGACGCTCTTTTGTGAAAACGTTTGCTTCTCCTTTCTGTAACCGTCGCCTCTGGGAAGCCTTTTGTTGTTTGGTCAGCTGACGTTTAACCTTTTGTTTCACCAGTTCTGGCGGGATAGTTGAACAGCTCCCAACGCTGCCGCCAAACGACATGCCGCTTTCAGTCCGTCTTCTGTATTCACTCACGTGATCCCTGCTGCCTTCGTCTCTGAAAGGTCGAAATTCTTTGTTTGTTGCCGACAAGGAAACCAGATCTGGACACTCCTCTTCATATTCCCTTAGGTATGCAGCATGTTTGTCTTGACCAGCCTCACCTGGATCGAGGATGGTACTTTCATCAACTTTATCATCTACGCAGTTCATTTCAGGGCTGTCTATGTGACACGGTTTCTCTCCAATATTCTTCCCCTCCAGTTCCTCTAATGCAAGTGAGAACTCAGTCAGGTCTAAGCCTTGCAGAATGTGTCCTCTTTCTTCTTTTTCAGATACAAGGTCCTCTTGGAACAGGGTTTCAGAGTCATCTGAATCATCCAAGACCTTGCGATCTTCCTCCGAGTTGCATGTATGCGTGTTGCTTTCTTCATCATCTAAAAATTGTGATGGATTATCTTCAGTCTCATCCTCTGGGCCCCCAGGGTGCAGAAGTTCATCATCTTCCTGCATTTCCTTAGTGTAACCACTGGCTGCAATGTCAACATCTAGAGAGCATGCCCTCCTAACATCTGTAAAGGTTGGATATAGTTCACTTTCATAGCTGAATCGCTTCTTAAAGAAATCTCGAATGCATTTCACATCTCTATCAAAATACCATTCAGCATTAAGATGTGATGTGGACACCATTTGTGGGACATCAATCATTGTCACTCGATCCTCATCAACAATCATGATATTGAACTCATTGAAATCGTCATGAATCAGGCCATGGTTAGCCAGCTTGACAATGAGTTCCATCAGCTCACTGTACATGGATGAAGGGTCCTCCATGGAACGCACCTGGCACAGTGGATAGCCATTAACAAGCTCCATACCAACTGCGTGTCTGTTGTAGTCATATGGTTTGGGAACTGGAAATCCTCACTCGTACAGCGCCTTCATGTACGCAAATTCCTTCATGGCAGCCAAGCGCGATAAGTAAAGCCACGACATGCTACGTCTGTGCTTGTGGTAGTCATGTTTTTTTTGGAGATTTCTAAGGGAGGTCCTCCCGAGTCTGTGCAACTTCAATGCAAGCTGTTCCTCTTCATCATTTGCCACAATGTAAATGTCTGATTCTTTGCCAACGCCCATTTGGTTGCCAACAGAGTTCAGAACTTCACGAGAACAGAGAGTTTTCAAGGCTAGATAATCATACCCAGTGTTGGTTAAACGATAGCCCTGTACAGATTTCGAGCGTTCATATGCCAGCAGCTTGTGCTTCACCAGTTCTCGCAAAACCTTATTGCAGCCACCGTGTTTCAGGCTAGCGATGGAGGCTGTCAAGCTGGCTTGAACTATCTCATGATTCTTCATGCCCATTTCAATCGCAGTCAGCACATGGAATTGCTCCCTGGTGAGGTATCGCAGCATCACCAAGTTTAACTTCCCCATGGCTGATTCTGGATTACACGCCACTCAAGATACTACTGATTTGCCCTGTATTTACTACATGCGGGACTGGAAATAAGGAGGATAGTTAATTCCAAAAGCATGAGGCATACGATGACTGCTCCAATCTCTATTTTAGTATTCATTAACCTAAAAGGAAAAAAATCGATTAGTCTGTCCCTACACTATCACTAAAGTGACATCCCTACATGGCATCATTCTCAGGCAAGAGAGAAAAAGGTGTCAGTAGTGAGGACTTCCTCAGAAGTATTCTCACTTGCATAAGTAAGTAACCAAAACTACAGAGCTCGTTCTAAGATGTTCCTTCTATCTTCCCCTCTAGTCCCCATCCGCTCTTTCCCCTTTCCTGTTCTCCTCCTAGTCTCCTCTCCTATGGATCCACTCGCTTATTCTGCCCTCCTCCCTCAGTGCACTATCCCTAATACAAAATCGCAAAAGAGTAGAACACGCCTTCTTCACGCCCCTTCGGACTTGTCTTCTTTGTGTACTTTTCCATCGAAACTCTGACTTCATCCAAAAACCATTGATGTGGCCTTGGGTCTCAGGCATCTTCTCCGCTGCATTCCTGTACACTCCCATGGTGGCTTCTCCTACCATTCTAACTCCTAAACAAACGGGTTATTCTGCCTAACAAGATGTTTGTCCTTGCACCTGCAACAAGAAGCATGTGATCTGAGCAAACTTGCACGCACACAAAATCCAATGTCTACCCTCAGCAGAGAACCTTCCCAAGGAAAATACATTTCAGGCCTGTAATATTCGGCTAACATAAGAAATCTCAAACAGAATCATTGCAAAGCATAAATAATCAACTAGGCCTTTACACATTTAAACGTACATTTCTATAATTGATTTCATTACTCTACATACATAATAAGTAAAATACACTTGTAGACTTTAATATGGTGCATGTTTAAATCTAATTCATCACCTTATACGTGGACTAATTCATTATGCATCATCTAAAACACATTTTCGATTAAATACAACATTGTTTTTCAGAATTGGCAGTTATATTTCTATTCGCACTAATATGTGCTGCTTTTAGTACTACATTTCTATGGCTACTCGTTAATACATTTCTTTAAATATGCGGGTGCTGACTATCGGTGATTATGATACACCCCTACACATCTTCAGAATAACATGACACTCTATCATGTATTTGGGACTGTAGTATGCATTGGCACTTTAGAAGTGGTCCCCTTGTTTGCAACTGTGCAGCATTATAACTATTTATACATGATTTTTTTAGATTTTATAATTTACTGTAGCTTATTTTGCCCTTAGATATGCATTAGCACTTTAGAACGAATTGAGTCTGGCCATTTTAGAGTATTGCTGCATGATTACATGTTTAATCTTTTCTGCTTATACTTGAAGGACCAGTTTTCAAAAAATGCATGGACACAGCTCAGCTCCCAAAGAGGCTGTGCTGCGTTGTGTGACAAGGAGGGAGCAGGAGAGGGCACTGTCCTCCCCATTTCCTAGTGCCGGCGCTAATTTCAGCTGCTGTGTGCCACACACACATCTCAGCACAATTGCGCTATGTGGCGTACCTGAGTCTAGCATAGGTTTTCTACAAGAAGGGTACCCTTCCTGTACAAAATACTGTGGCTAGACAAGTTCAAACACTTTTCCCACATAGTTTGGGTGCTGCACAGTGCAGCTCACATTCAAAGTAGGAAAAGAAAAGAGAAATGAAAAAATGCTACCTCCTTTCAGATGGCGTTAGCTTTTGGCGCTAAACCTTTTCTACAATTGTTTGTAAATAGGTTTTTGCGTGAAAAAAAGGCTTGGGTAGTTGCACGGGAACGCCCATGTACCACCCATGCAACACCCCCTTGACACTAGGTAACGCAAAGCAATGTTACTCGCTGGTTTACATCACTAGTAGAGTACTCTCCAACTCAAAATTTTTGAAAATGTACCCCGAAGTTTCTAACTTTAACGATGCTAAGCACGTCAGCTCACCTTTTTGTTTGTTTTCGTAAACGCTTGCTTTGGGGCGCTAATTTTGCATACTCTATGACGTTTGAGTCATTCTAACTTGTGAAAGCTGCATCTTAAACTAATAATAAAAAAACGTAAACGCAAACACTCACAGTATTAAAGGGTGCCTGGATAAAACTAGCATAGAACGGTTGGAACTGAGGTGCGTTGTTGACACACAAAAAGTTCTACTTGCTAAGTGCTGCGTGGCTGATGATCATTGTGCAGCGCCTGTCGTGTGTTTCTGTGACAGCCTTGTTCTGCTGCTGGCTGTGATATACTTTCACTGCAGCCCAAGTTGTACAAGTAAGGGTGAGTGAACCTCGCACTGCTGCTGACAATACCTCACCGTTCTGTGTGGTTGATGGCCCTTGTGACAGCTTTTGTTTGACAAGAGGAGTCTCGAGTGAGGGAGGGCACCTTACGTGGATGTCTTTGCTCGAAAATTATCATTCAAGCGGTGCATGTGCAAAAGAAACTCATATGAGTGTTTCAGCACTCGCCTCGAGCCCCATTTCAAATGAGATTCCCTCCTGTGGAATCCTAGATCTGCACCAGTCGTTTTGTGCCCTGTGCTAGCTGCGGGAAACCTGAAACTGTCTGGGGCGTATCAGATATATACCAGGGCCCATTTTTGTGATGCCCCCTGGCGCAGGTGCCTCTCACGAATATTCGTAGCATCAGCAAATTCGCTTCAGTTCCAAATTTTGTGAAAACGGCAATAGGCGGCATGTCTAAATCAACAGGGTCGCTCCTAATTTGCTCCAGGGCAGACCATGCTAGGACTGGCCATTTGGGCACCGTGGCATTTCCCCACTCGTCTTCAAGCTAGGGAGCTGATGTTACATTAGATGGCTCACACGGCTCAGTCTTGACGGCACCTAAGCAACATTTTTAGAAAATGGTGCTGTAGTGATACGCACCGTTTAGTCAATTTTTTTCAGATTGTTGTTTTCTGCAGGGCACTCAAACACCCATTGTAGGGCATCATTCTTGCTCACTTTACTCCCTCGGAGAGTCTAGTGCGTGGCTGGGGTCTGATTTAACCTTTTTGCCAGGGTTAATTTTGTGCATCAGTCCAGCCCTGGCAAATCTATGCTAACTGGGCACATGGGGGCAGCAGGTCTTTCGCACAAGTTCCAGCCCCACCCTGTTGCACTATGTGAACTTGGCACGTGCGAGTCCTTTGAAGAGGTCTCCTAATTAATGAGGCTAGTTCACATCTGCTTCGGTTTCATCACTCATTGCCGCGTTTCCTGGATTACAGTTGTTTTCCGGGTCTCTCGCGAGTCACATCATTTTCATCTGAAGCTCGTTAATACTCGTTTTTTCAAGCACTTACCACTTTTGATCTCTAGGGCCTTTTCCGAGGTCCCATTGATATGGGGTGAATAACTTCCGAGCTTTAGTGACGTGGTGGTCACTGGGATGAGGAACGGCAAGCAGCTAGTGACATCGGCCGATAGCAGTTTACTCTTGTTCAGCATTTGCAAATGTAAAATGTATCTTGTTTTTCCTCTCACTGCTCCAGTCGGCCAATCATACATGACAAATCTATCCCTACAATATCTTCTTTTTGTTGACTTTAGGACTGCGTAAATTACCACAACTATCCATTGATAAAATGCTTGTAATCTCTCCCTTAACTATGGTGAATTTGGCTTTCACACCATACTTGTAAATCCCTAGTGAAGTACTACTGCATGTACTTAGGGTCTGTATATTAAATGCTGCTAGTGAGCCTGCAGCACTCGGGGTTAAGTTGAAAAATAGAAGCTTGTAATACATAGATACATAGATAAATACATAAATACATATTTTAGGCTTGGAGAGTTTGCACATATACATGCAACTGGGTTCTAAAACCAAAACGCCTTTGTGGGCTTGCATGACTCTCTCGGTTTAGGTCTTGAGTCTCAGGTATATAGTCTCAAACTGGGAAAATGTAATTGATCAGCTATGATTGCTGCACCTCTGAGCAAAAGCAGAAGATTGACTAGTGAATTTACCTTGAGAACTAACCTCAAGCCATTGATTGAATTGTTCAGCAGCAGGGATGCAGAATGAGCTACTCCAAAACTAGCCAAGTGGCAACATAGACTGAAGAAATACAGTTATAGAATCAAGTATGTACCAAATGTGAGGAATATATTTCTGATCTCATCTGCCCTTAGGCAATAAGGGCAAAGAGATAGACGATGAAGTTTAAAAGAGAATGCGACTGTGACTAATTGTGAAATACAAAAAAAAAAAGAGCTGCTGCCGTTGTGGAATATAACTATATAAATATATACTTTTGGTCATTTTTTCTGGTAAACTGACCCCTGACCAAGAATTTATGAGACAACGAGGATTATTGGTGGTGCCTTTTATGGTCAGAAGTAGCGTTGGATTTGGCCCAGAGGAGTGTTTTGACATTGAAGTAACACAGTAAGAGTTGTTGTGGCCTACCAAGACAAGGAACTGGAAAATGTTATTATACAATATGTAGAATGTGCTGTTAGAAACAAGTCACATGTGACAGTGCTAAATTCAGTTAAACAAGTAGGTGTTCCTAACCAGCCAATGAATATGTTAGTCATAGAAGTGACTGGACCTTTTTGAGTATAAGATGAAATTGCCACGTATTCCATAGTCATGGGGTTGGGGGTGAGAGTTCTTGAAATTGCATTATAGAATTTTTGAAGGATATGTTACACAATGAAGAACTGTAAAGAGTCAAAACTGACAATGGTCTGCAGTTTATGTCTGAAGAGGTGTGTCCATTTGTGAAAAAGATTAGTGAAAAACATAAACAACCTCAGCAGCTAAGGACCGATGTACCGCACTACTGATGAGTTCTCTTATGTATGTCAAATTGTTGCCCACCTCCATAGGTTGGCTGCAAAACAATATAACATAAAAAATTATATATCAAAACAGAAAGGCAACACATTTTTTAAATCCACTTTCAAAAATCCTTTAAAGCAATCAATCCAACAATCAAAATTTAGAAGTCTGCTGCTGCAGGCAAATTAATTTGAATACATTCATTATTGATCGTTTGTTCACATTTGAGCAGCCAACATGTTTCACTCACACTCGAGCTTCACCAGGGCTGCAACATACTAAAAGACAAAAATATATATAATCTCTAATAAAAACATTCCTTCGACAATTAAATACCAATGCTCACCCATAAGAGCGATGGCCGAAATCCGACACTTGAAGGTGCACAGACAAAGGAAAGAACAAATGTTTTTCCTCTCAACAGCAAACATAACAATATGACAATATCAGGATTACTTCATGTAATATCCAAATTCCACCTCCAGAAGGCAACCGTGAAGAAACATAAAATTACCTCATGGTACTTATCACTATAGGTATCATATAAAGTTTGTGGGAAATAAAAACACTATTGGTATCACGGCAAGCAGTGTTCTCAGAAACTGGATTTGAAACTATACAAATCCTCATCTACACTCATCTGGCACTTGAAAACTTGAATACAAAAACAAAAGAAGTGGCACATGTTTTTCTTCTCAGCCACGCAAATATGTACAACAATTTGAATATCTTAACAATTAGCCTCCTTTCCAAAGCTGATGCTAATCTGAAACAAAAGCTTGTGTTATAAATAAATAAATAAATGTATATCGCACACTCAATATGTGTACCCCAAATAGGAGATGAAAACGTTGATACCAATACATTCACATAAACACACACATACTCCATGTCACATTGTACCCGAATTCACCAGCCAAATATTAGTTTGAACAGAGATATGCACCATGTCACAACCGCTCATCAAGCATCTGTTACCTCTCTGCTCGGAGAAGTGTGGCTCAATGACTAGAGCGGCAGACCCTGATGCAGAGGTCTGGCCCGGACCAGGGTTCAATTCCCGCCTCGGCGGGTCTTGGGCTCAATTTCCCCGGACCTGATAATTCTCGCCTTGGTGCCTATTCTAAGCATGGGTCCCACTCTGCAACTCTGGGCAATAGCTTGCTTAATCTCCACAACGGCCCCAACAGCGCTAAGATGCCTGGCTTCACCTTGGGTGTGCCCAGGAGTGAGCACTTCACAGGGAAAGGCCAGAAAGGATTCCACAGCGGTATGTGTACAGCGCCTTGCTCGTGCTTTTTAAAACCATTTCCTTACCTCGAACTCAGGGACCTCTCCCTGACCCTGCCCTCCCGCGCAGCCGAGCTTGACGCTGCCGCGGCCTGACAACCACCCGCCTGCCGCCTTCAGCGGACGCTCCCCCGGCCACGGCCACGCCCACTTGGGCTGTTATTTAGGAGCTGACTACAAGCTCGCTCTCATTGGACTACTCCCCTGCACTCCGCGGGAGCCTTTAGGAAAACTTGCTTTTTAATCACATCACTACCTAGTCTAGCGCTAGCTTCCGCTTTTTAAAACCTTCTCCTTGCCGCCTGCCGCCTTCAGCGGACGCTCCCCCGGCCACGCCCACTTTTCTGGCCACGCCCACTTGGGCTGTTATTTAGGAGCTGACTACAAGCTCGCTCCCATTGGACTACTCCCCTGCACTCCGCGGGAGCCTTTAGGAAAACTTGCTTTTTTAACCATACCACTACCTAGTTTAGCGCTTGCTCGCGCTTTTTAAAACCATTTCCTTACCTCGAACTCAGGGACCTCTCCCTGACCCTGCCTTCCCGCGCAGCCGAGCTTGACGCTGCCGCGGCCTGACAACCACCCGCCTGCCGCCTTCAGCGGACGCTCCCCCGGCCACGCCCACTTCTTTGGCCACGCCCTTTAGCTGTCCCATAAATCATGTGCCTCTATCGTTCGCGCAGCGGACGGGCGCAGCGGGCGCGCCGTTTGCGCGCCAAAGGCGCGCCTAAGGCAAGCCCGTCTGTGCCCGTCCGCGACGGGCCGGGACCAGGGGCCTCAGACCCTGTCCTTCCTTTGGTGTACTCCTCTGCCCAATTATGTTCCTTTTCTGCTTCTGCTCCCCTTTCCCCCTCTGTAGTCCAACACCTATCCTCGCACGCTATTTACGTTCCCCTTTGTTCTCGCCCCGTCTCTCCTACTCCTTCTTCCTCTATTTCTCCCACGCCTTCTGATACTGGCCCCATTTCCGGCTTTCCTGCCGCCTCTGCTATCCTTCTCAACACTCGCTCTGCTGTTAAAAATCAAACTGCCCTTTTCAACCTTTTGGACACTGATTCCCCTGATTTTCTTTTTCTCACCGAAACTTGGTTCTCCTCTGATTCACTCCCGGATCTCCTTGCTATTCTCCCTAGCACCCACTATGCCCTTCGTGCTGACCGCCCTGATGGTAAAACTGGAGGTGGTGCGGCGATGATAGTTCGCTCCTCGATGAAATTCCAGCTTCTTCCGCACCCTTGCATACCCAGTGTTGACTTTCTGGTGGCCCGCTCTCTTAACCTCCCGGTACCCCTTACGGTGGTACTTATGTACCGCCCCCCTCAAAGCATGCCATCATTTGTGTCTACCTTGCAGGACCTCTTGGCCACCTTGGCGGTAAATAATTCCTCGCTACTCCTGCTCGGCGACTTCAATTTCTGGCCGGGTGACCCGAGAGAGGACTCCTGCTCTAAAGACTTCTCTGCCACACTTCGGTGTCTCAATTTCTTACCTCACGTCTTGGTCCCTACCCACACCCATGGTCACATCCTGGACCAAATCTGGTCCCTACGCTGTAACCTCTCGGCCACCTCCATTCTCCCCTGTGTCTGGTCGGATCACTCCATGATCTCCTTCTCTATCCACTTGGGCCAAGCCGAGAAAGCCTCCCTGCCAAAAAACATCTTGGCCCGGAGTTGGAACCAGACTGATCTTAACGATCTTTCTTCCCTATTGTCTTCATCGGCTCCTACCCTGACCGACCCGTCTGTGGAAAGTCAGGCGGATGCCATTAACATCTGGCTCTCTGCTGCTTGTGACCAGGTCGCCTGATTAAATCAGCTCGTCTACACGACGCCCACAAGTGGTTCTCTAGCGACCTTAAATCCCTGAAATTAGAACTCAGATGCTCGGAGCGCCGTTGGCGCCGCAACTACTGTCCTACCCTCCGCCTCAAATATAAAGCCCTCCTCAACAACTATAAAAAAGCCATCTTAGTGGCCAAATCTAAATACTTTACTGAGCGAGTGGCCCTTTCGGCCAACAAATCTCGCGAGATCTTCTCACTGGTTCATAGTCTTGCCACCTCTGACCGCGCATGTCTCTCCCCTGCCCCCTCTCAATCTCTCTGTCACTCTTTGAATGATTATTTCATCAACAAAATCATCACTATCAAGGCCAATATTCCTATTGTGCCTCAACCTGATCTGCCGGATCATTTTCACCCGTCCCCCTCTGCTTTGGATCATTTTGAACCAATTTCATCTGATCTCTTCCTTGACCTGCTTGTCAAGGTCAAGTCCGGCTCCCCTGCGGACTGTGCTCCTGCACGGATCCTCAGAACTCTCTACACTAGTTGCCCTATCCCTCCTCTTACTCTTCTCAACTCTTCCCTGGCTTCGGGCTGTGTTCCCTCTTCCTTTAAATCTGCTATTGTTTTTCCTATCTTGAAGAAAGCCGGTCTGGACCCCCTCTCTCCCATCGAACTTCAGGCCGATCTCTCTTCTTCCCTATTTAGGGAAGATTCTCGAAAGCTACGTAACATCCTGCCTTTCCTCCTACATTGAAGCGAACAATCTCCTGGCCTCCCATCAGGCTGGCTTTCGTCCCGGCCACTCCACTGAGGGGGTGGTCCTCGCAGTCCTGGATGAACTTAAGGGGAAGGCCGACAGCAACCTCCCCCAGGCCTTGGTCCTTTTGGATCTGTCCGCTGCGTTTGATACGGTCGACCATGCCATCCTTCTCGACCGGGTCAGCGCAGCGGGCATCCAAGGCACTGCCTTCTCCTGGATCGCGTCCTTTCTTCAAGGCAGATCACAGGCAGTCCACCTTTCTGACTTCTCTGCCCCTTCACTTCCTGTCACTTGTGGGGTCCCTCAAGGTTCTTCCCTTTCTCCCCTTCTCTTCAACCTTTATATCCGCCCCCTTATCTCCTCCCTTCTCGAGCTGGGGGTCTCTGTGTATAACTACGCAGATGACCTCCAGCTCGTCTTTGATCTCTCTTCCCCAACTGACTCTATTCCCAAGTTTTGCACCACTCTTGTCTTTATTTCCCAGTGGATGAGCTTCAATCATTTGAAGCTCAACCCTGACAAGACAGAGCTTGTCCTCACTGGTGGCCCGTCTAATCCCTGGTCCTCCGTTCACTGGCCCCTTTCTTTTGGCCCTCCCCCTTCCCCAGTCTCCTCTGTCCGGACCTTGGGCATCAAGATCAGTAATGATTTATCTATGCATGCCCAAATTAGTTCCGTTGTGTCCTCGTGTTTTCTTTCCCTCCGCCTTATCCGCAAAATCTCCCGTTTTTTTTCTGTTGACGCTCTTAAAACCATCATCACGGCTCTCATTACATCCCGCCTGGATTATGGAAATGGCTTGTACGTAGGCATTCCTGCCTACGAAACTCGCCGTCTCCAGGCCATCCAGAACCAGGCGGCCCGTCTTATCCTCCGTCTCCCCAAATCCTCCCACATCACCCCGGCCCTCAAAACCCTTCACTGGCTTCCTGTTCATTTTAGGTCCCAGTTCAAATTAGCCTGTCTGGCCTTCCGGGCGCACGCTCGCTCTGCCCCGCTTTTTATTAACTCTTTAATCTCTTCCCATGTCCCCAGCCGCTCCCTCCGCTCTTCTTCTCTTTCTCTCCTTCACGTCCCCCGCTTCCGTAAATCCCGTACCGGGGGCACCCGTTTCTCTGTTAGGGCCCCCCAGATTTGGAACAATCTCCCTCTTTCCATTCGCTCTATCCCGATCTTCTCCCATTTTCGTAAAGCCCTCCAAACTTTTCTTTTCCTTCAGGCTTTCCCCGGCTAATCCCATTGGGCTCCTTTGCAGATACTGATGTGTCCCCTAGCGCCAGGAAGCCGCTTGGCCACAGTGCGCTTTAGAAATTTCTTTTCATTTCATTTCATTTCATTTGCCTTGAGACCCTTTCGGGGGTGATACGTGTGATATTTAAGCACTACATTTATTTATTTATTTCACGGCCACTATCCACTATACACAATCCTACAAAGGTGCACTAACCGTCACTCACATATCACTACTCAAATAAAAAAAAACATGGTTTGAGACACATGATATATTCATTAGTATCTTGCCCATCCCCATTGAATATTGTGGTTTTGATTAGGTTAGATACAGATAAAGCTGTTACACAATGAGGATTGTTCTTGTGAGTTGTATAAACAGGAATTAGTGATTGGGTTATTTTTAATTAAATATTATATAAGCACTTAATTATTATTACCTGTTTTACAAATGTGTGTATTAAATATAAATATAAATCAAATGATTTGATGAAGAATGAACTGTTCCAATGACGATTGTCTTGTGAATATTAAACTTATCAATAATTATATTACATGAGGAAGAATGTGCTTGTATCCTGATAAATGATAATACAGCGAGAGATGGAGTTGTTCTTTATAGATCACCCAAATATCTCCTTATAGAAACTGCTACCATCACCACCGTGGGGATCCGATGCTACCATCACCACCGGGGGGACTTCAGCCCCCAGACTGCCTTGCTGCTGCTCCTCTTCGCGCCCGGAGACGCAGTCACTTTCCTGCGCGCCCGGAGGTGCACAAAGGCAAACGCGGCTCACGCTTCGCGGGAACCGCTGCTACCATCACCACCGGGGCGACTTCGGCCCCCAGACAGCCCTGCTGCTCCTCTCCGCGCCCGGAGGTGCCGTCACTTTCCTGTGCGCCAGGAGGCGCACAAAGGCACCCCCGGCTCCCGCTTTGCGGGAACCGCTGCTACCATCACCACCGGGGGGACTTCAGCTCCCAGACTGCCCTGTTGAGGCTCCTCTTCGTGCCCAGAGGCGCTGTCACTTTCCTGCGTGCCCGGAGGCGCACAAAGGCACACATGGCTCCTGCTTAACGGGTACCGCTGCTACCATCACCACCGAGGGGACTTCAGCCCCCAGACTGCCCTGCTGAGGCTCCTCTTCATGCCCGGAGGCGCCTTCACTTTCCTGCGCGCCGAGAGGCGCACAAAGGCACACGTGGCTCCTGCTTCGCGGGAACCACTGCTACCATCACCACCAGGGGGACTTCAGCCCCCAGACTGCCCTGCTGCCTGCTCCTCTTCGCGCCCGGAGGCGCCGTCACTTTCCTGTGCGCCCGGAGGCGCACAAAGGCACACGTGGCTCCTGCTTCGCGGGAAGCACTCCTACCATCACCACCGGGGGAACTTCAGCCCCCAGACTGCCCTGCTGCTGCTCCTCTTTGTGCCCGGAGGCGCCGTCACTTTCCTGCGTGCCCGGAGGCGCATAAAGGCACATGTGCTACCCCCTGGGGGGGTGCCCAGGCCAATGGCGGACCTGTCTGTGCCCGTCAGAGACAGCAAGAGGCCGAGCATGGCCAACTTATTAACATTCTTTGTTCAAAAAGTCTCTGTCCTTGGATTGTATTGTGGGACAAATTCTTGCGGGCTAAGGGTTCCTACTGGCCTAGTTGAGACAACCGTCTGATCATTAGTACATTCATTTTTGTTTTGCCACAGGTTATCATATACCTTCCCTTATAGTGAGTTTGAATATCATGAATAAATGAAAATCCCTCACAGGACAGGGAGTGGTGGGGACTCTAGATGCCTTTCTATTATGCGCTGAGTCAGCCCTTATCCACGAAATTGCTCTAACAGAACGAAGACTGTCCTTGGAACCAAAACCTCCCCAAGGGCAGCCTGACCTACAGGAAGCCACCAATGGCACTGACCGCCATGAGTGCACTTCCCTCACCAGGATAGTGAGCAGCCAACTTACCGAAGCAAATGACAGTACACCGTTGAGGGCTGTAATCGCCAAATCTAAAATTAACACTAGGGGTCAGAATAGCAAGATTAATCAGGGGAATAGTTCCTCAATTCCACCTAGGAAAAGAAAGGGGATGGGCACAAACAAGCTTACTTATCCAGGACAGAAGAGAGGAGGCAAAAGCAAACCTACGAGGGAGGAGACAGTGGAGGGAGTTGAGGGGTGTATCTCTGAAACTAGTCCCGCCAACACAGTATCTCCTATAAGCCCTCCTGAAATCCCCCCAACCCTTGCACCGGGTACTGAAAATAAAGAGTTTTGGGATAAAATTGGTGGGCTGGTTACAACCCTATTACAACCCCTATTTCAAAAATTAAACCATATAGAAAGAAGTATTGAAAAAATCAAACGGCTGCAGCAGCCCCTGCCGCTTAACAGTCAGCTCCAACTGACCACTCCTTGTCACTGTCTTTGTGCTACTAGTAGCCCACATAAAACTGGGGACGACTTACGCTTGCCTATCCAAACAGTAAACCCCCAAATCTTGGTTCTGTGGCACTATCGCAAACAGGCCAACTGGCTTCCACATCCGCTAAACAGAGGAAAGCAGGCACATCAACTGTGCTTCATAAGCCACAGGTCCCAAGTACTATTCAGGACCGTTTATTAAAAATCCAAAATGAACCCGTAACAGGTCGACTAGGACATAGAACCATAAGGCAATCATCGATAAAAGCTGCACAATACAAAGCATCTTACACCTCAAGAGGTACATCTGACCGTAAAACACTACACCTTCCTCCGGAAGCAACCCCTTACACAATAGTGCGCGCCAATGTTCCTTTGTTCCCTTGTTGCCCGATGGCGCTGGGGAACACTGGTCCTCACTCAAAAACAAAGCACTGTCTTTGTTAAGGGTGAGGTCTGGAATATCCTCCCCACTCTTCACAGAATTTAAAATGGTTAGACGGGTTGGTTGGATAGGTAGATCCCTGAAGACCCTAGCGGGCGATTGCGTGGTACTATCCTATGGGTCATCCGACCTTGTTCAAATATTACTGGAAAGGCTAGGCAACTGGTCAATTGAGCAAACAGATATCCACATCTTATCACTGGGGTTCTTTTACAAGCCACCTAGCCACGAGCAGTCGCTCTCTGGGATGGACAGCCGTGGGGGATGGACTCAATTTAGATATAACATCCCAGTGAAAAATCATTATGCAGCACTTGGTGATTTGGAGGAAAATTATTGACTGGAGTTACCTAATGACGGGATACTTGAAGGAAGGGTAGTAACAAGAGGACTAGGGCAATTTGAACCACCTAGGCTCCCCTTGGTTGAAAACGATTTTGGATCTCTAGAGACTGCAATTGTGCCGACTCCTAGGATGCCCTCGCTGAGTTCTCCCGAGCTAAGCCAAAAGGCCATTACATCAGGCCTAACTAAGTTGCTGATTACGAACCAGGCACCTAATCCTGTTGACAGTACAAGGCCCAACATGCAGGCTGCAGCAGAGGCTGAGGTAGATAAAGGTAGTGAAAGACGTGAGATCATGGGAGAATTTTCTCTCAACAATAATGTAGAGTTACCTATGGTGATCCACAACACCCGACAGTGCGCAAACTCTTACACAATAACTGCAGAAGAAATCCAACCTACTGCAAGGAGTGGCTGCTGGCATTCGGATAATGGGACGACAAACTTTAGTAACCTTAATAATCTGCCTTCGAAGTCCAACTTGTGGAACGTTGCAGGTCTCCGCTCCAAAATAGACAACCCGGAGTGGGGGGCCTTTATACAAGTTTCTGACATATGCATGTTCCAGGAAACTTAGGCCACAGAGATCTTACATAGATCTGGTTATGCAACTTACAATATACTGCTACATCAGGTGGGAAGGGCAGACCGTCGGGGGGACTTACCACTTGGGTTGCTACACACTTGGGCTGCACAGCGATGTAGGTAGAAACGTCATCCATAGATATTCTCTGTGTTATCCTGAGCTCTTCTTCCAGGATCAGGTTAGTGCTTATCAATGTTTATTCACGTCCAGTTGGGTATGGTCAAGAGTCTTTGACCCTTGACAAACTAATATCATTCATACCGACAGTCATTGATAATGACATAGTGATCCTGGCTGGAGATTTTAATTGCCAGTATGAATCTGTGAAGGAACTGGGGGTTGGTGACCTAACTGAGGAGGATCTGTACTGGGCTATCCCAGTGGCCAATGCTCCGCCAGTTCGGGCTTGGACAGTACTAGTCACACAGTTGAACACCCTTGTTTTGAACTAGTCGCTAAGGGCGTGTAACAGGCACTTAAATAACATTAGTCCGGCGAATTTCACCTACAACAAGCTGGGCTGCCCGTCGATCCTAGACTCTATTATGGTAAATACCAAATCCTGGTATCGGACGGATAGCTTTAAGGTTGTCCGCAGACAAGATAGTGATCACAACACCCTGATTGTAGAAATGGATTTGTCGTACACTGGGAATGCCCATGTAGGCCACTCATTGAATACTCCAGGGCCAATACTAACTAGCTGTAGGAGGAGAGTAGTATGGGGTACCCTATGTGAATCTCAAGACAGGTTATCCGCACTCTACCAATTAATTATACCATATTTGGAGGCTGCATCCCAACTGAGTGAGTCTGGAGTTTTTACCCGACCACTCAGTGAAATCGCAGAAAACCAAGAAGGTCCAGTGGTAGCTCTGGCTGATAGTTTTGCTCATGTTGCTCAAGTAAAGGATGGTAGTACACCTAGGCATCGATGGTATAACGGCAAATGTCAGAAGGCCAAGACATCCTTGCTCACAGCAATTAAACATAATAACAAGCTAGCAATAAAGGAGAACAGGTTATTATATAAACTCACAATCATGCAAGCAAAAAAAGAGTGGGAAGCAGAAAAGTGGGAGAGTCTTAGAGATGCCCAAAAAAGGAGGGATTTAAGGACCTTTTGGAAATTAATAAGTACAGATTCTAAAGAGGACAAACAGGCATTCAAACCAATTTTGGGTGCCGAAGTCTGGAGAGCCCATTTCCAGTCAGTTTACAGTAGGGAAGAGGGTACTTTTGAGCAAGCCGAAATCCATGCCCCGCTCCCACATTCATTCAGTCTGGAAACTCCTGCAATCTCTCTTAAAGAGGTAACGGCTGCAATTGCTCGAGTATAACCTGCAAAGGCACCAGGCCTAGATAAGATCCCTGGAGATCTCTATCGCACCGAACCCAGTGTTTGGGCTCTGTACCTTTAGAGCATTTTTAACGCTATTCTCCCGTGAATGGAGATTCCCACAACTTGGCCAGGGGCAGAAATCATCCCTATCTTCAAGTAGGGCTCACCCCTCCTCCCTACGAATTATCGGCCCATTAGTCTCATCGATGTTGCTCAAAACCTTTGTGCCCGAGTGCTTCTGGACCGATTGCAAAATTGGATGGAGGAGTTTTCCATTCTTAGCCCATACCAGGCCGGTTTAAAAAAAAAAGGTCCACAATTGATCAAGCTTTCAGGTTGCAATTACTGCACTGGAAACCTGTGATCTTGGAGGGTGGCAGTCTCAACATGATCTTTGTGGACCTAAAATCGGCCTTTGATTTAGTCCCTAGGGGAATACTATGGGCCATCTTATCCGACCTGGGGGCGCCTCCATATCTATGTGAGATCCTGAAAAGACTGCATGTGAACAACTATGCTCAAATCAGATATGGGAAGAATGGCGACCTCACTGACTGTATACCCATAGAGAGAGGTCTGAGACAGGGGTGTGTCCTGGCCCCAACCCTCTTTTGCATTTTTATCAATGGCCTAGCAGCAGCCTTGACAGTGGGAGGGGACATAGATGCTCCAAAGTTAGCGCCTCACAAGGTACCTGCCCTGATGTTCGCTGACGATACCATCCTACTGTCGAAATCACCGATGGGCATCCAAAGGGCTTTGTATATTTTTAATTCATTTTGCAAAAATAGAAGTTTGGAAATGAACACAGAAAAAACTAAATACGTGGTGTTGAATGCAGGGCACTCAAAAAGACCCAATCCACACTTAGCAGGTGATTTTCTAGAAACCGTACCTGTATGCGAATATTTGAGATTATCCCTCAATGGGAAAATGGAGTGGGGTGACCAAATTAAGAAGGTTTGTCTTAAACTGACGCAAACGTCAGGGGGTCTTGCAACACAGCAAAGGAAGTGTGCAAACAAGAATCTGGGGCCGGTCTTGGAAACATACAAGCAAGCCAGAGAGGCCACCCTGTATGGGGCAGAGCTGTGGGGTCACAGGCCATCCGAACAGCTGGCGAGAATTGAAAACTCATTTCTTAAGACAGCTGTTGGGTCTTCCCGGTAGTACCCCTCTAACTCCACTCAGAATGGATCTGAGTGTTAGCCCAGTGGCACTGGAAGTTGCACTAAGACCTCTACTTTACTGGCGCCGCCTTTGGTGCACTCCAGAATTATCTGTGTATAGGGCGGAATTGAAGGAGGTAGCTAATCTTAGGGGAGCAAGTAAAATTCCCTGGCTCACCTATATCAAGAATTCCTTCTTCTCCATTGGAATGGGTGACTTATGGGACAGTCATAAAAAAATTCGAAGAATACCACCACAACCAATTACAAAGTAGCCCCAGGACAGGCACACTTACATCATCCTTCCTAGAGGTTAAACTGCAATACATCTAAGAATCCAACATAGATGACATTCAGCCTTCTCTAGCTAGAAAACTTAATTTGTAGTTTAGGCGTGTTACCTTTAAGTGGGGAGGAAGCCCTACGAAGGACTGCCTGTCTTGTAAAAATTGTACGGAGACTGATTTGCATGTTCTATTTTTCTACCCCACCTATAAGGCAATGAGGGATCGCTGGTTGCAACAGCTTTGTAGGAATCTTGGAACCAAACATTGTTTACAGGCCTACAGGATTCTTAAATATGACACCAGCATGCAAATTGGATACTCAGTTTCCCACTACATATTCTGAATGTGGTGCACTCGTCATGCAGTTCTAAAGAAAGCTCCAGCTTGACTATTCCGTTTTATCAATTAATCATGTATGGGACCTTGCATTTAAATCTGTTTTTTAATTAATATACGATCTAGGACTTTACGTCAAAGATACTTAATGTTAACCATGCCATTTAATACTTTTTTTAATGTTCTCAAATTTTTAGCTGGAGTTATTCCTTATAAATCACCCAAATATCTCCTTCTAGAAACCTTTTTACCAACATGTTTACAAACATATGTTTGAAATAATATGATAGGTTAAATTGAGTGATCTAAATTCCTTCTGCCAACATTATTCAACTGTTACCAATCTATATGATATTATGTGTAAATGCTGTTACATTATGTTTTTGTCAGAGCATGGTACTGTTTGTAGGCATGTTTTAATAAGTATGCATTTAATTGTCCAATGAATAATTAGAGAATATATATATATATATATATATGTGTGTTTGTATTTGTTGCAGCCCTGAGGAAACTCGAGGGTGAGTGAAACGCATTAGTTGCTTGTAAATGAAGAAATCATGACTAAATAAGTTATTCAAATACATTTGGCAGGAACGGACTTCTATATTTTGAATGTTGGACTGCTTGCTTTAAAGAATTTTTGTAAGTAGATCCAATATATTTGTTGCTTCTCTGTTTTGATATATAATTAGTGAAAACATATGAATACATGACTATTTCCTCACCAGATCAAGGGATTGGTGGAATTCTTTAACCAGGTAATTAAAATGTGTTAGACCTGTCAGTCTAAGTGCGGTCTTCCCCCAAACATTTTGCTTTCCCCCACCATTTATACTGACCTCCTTTTGCTGGCCTTAGAACTCTGTGCTCTTTACCACTGCTAACCAGTGCTAAAGTGCATGTGCTCTCTCCACTAAACATGGTAACATTGGCTTATACCAAATTGCATATTTTATATACTTGTAAGTCCCTAGTAAAGTGGCACTACATGTGCCCAGGGACTGTAAATTAAAAGCTACTAGTCAGTCTGCAACATTGATTGTTCCACCCACTTAAGTAGCCCATTAGACATGTCACAGGCCTGCCATTGCAGCCTGTTTGTGTGCAGTTTTGAGCTGCCATTTTGACCTGGCAAAATAAGCCTTTTAACCAAAAATGTGGTGGAGGGTCCAAGGGATTTTATATCCCAGCCACGGATTAAGTCCCCAATCAATATTATCAAAACCAAACAACTAAGGGACCAGGCCGAGGTGCCCTCTCTCCCCCCTCCTATTTGCTTTGGCGGTGGAGTCCTTGGCCATACGATTATGATGGGAGGGGGAGGTGTGGGGTATCCCAAAAGTGGACACGGTGCACTGTGTGTTGCGGTATGCGAACAATCTCTTGATCTATGTCAGAGATGTCACAAGGGACCGCACTGTGATATGGGCAACACTGCGAGACTTTGAAGAGGCCTTGGGCCTCAAAGTCAACTGGGACAAATCTACGATTTACCCACTTGGCCCTCATCTGGCACCTCTAGACATTGCGGTGGACACCCAGACGATCGCGTGGAGCACTGCGGCCCCGCGGTATCTGGGAGTGCGACTGTAACACACACCTGAGGACCTATACGAAAGAAATCACTGAAAAACATAAGCGGGACTACGAGCGGCAGTACATTTCTGGAAAACGCTGCTGCTGACACCCATAGACAGAATAGCCATAGCTAAAATGATCATGGTTCTTAGGCTGCTCTACCATTTCACCAATCTCCCCATGATACTGCTGCACTCCTTCTTTCGAGCACTCAACACACTCCTCACAACCTTGATATGGGGGGCTGGTCGCCATAGTATAGCCCTGCGCACATTGTACTTACCTACGACGCAAGGAGGGTTGGGGGCCCCATCCTTCTCAGCATACTTCCTGGCGGCACAGCCCCAATGGCTATCTCACTGGACAGCGGACAGACATATAGGGGAAACAATTACAGACGAAGGCCGAATGCCTCCCCCAGCCATTCGGAGAATGTTAATGCCTGGTACCAAACCACTTCGCACACACCCGTTGCAGGTATCCCTAGCCTGCAAGTGCATTCTACGGGTGCACCGCATGTCAACAGGCAAGCCTTTGTACTCCCCACTGCTCCGGCTAGTGGGATTCCTCCGGAGGGACAAATACTGCACTGCACGAACCCTCCGGGTATGGGCTGACCGTGACGTGACCAAAACAGAATCTCTATTCGATGACGGTCAGCTGAGGCTGTACTCCCAAATGGTCGAGGGTTATGAGCTTCCGCCGGGGCAGTTCCTACTGCACAAGCAATTACTGGACAGCAGACGTCACTAGTGGGATCTTCGTGAAGGGGAACCCCCGACACATCCGGTGTTGCACACGATACTGCGAATGGGGGCAGGAAGACACTTAGTCACCTGGCACTATAAGGCAATCCGGGAGCTGACTTGCACTTCCCTAGATGGGTTATGACAGAAATGGGAGGAGGCGTTCCAGGACAAAGAATGGGAACAATCGCTGGAATGCCCCAAAAAGGTTTCCAGGAATGCCAAAAATATACAGTTTTAATGTCCTGCACCGGGCTTACCTCACACCACATAAATTGCACCATTTCTATCCAGACACGCTTTTTACGTGCCCCCGCTGTCAAACTCCGGATGCAAACTTTAGGCATATGTTCTGGGACTGCCACATCATTCAACAGTACTGGGGTAAAGTGCACCAGACACTACAAGCGACGTTCAATCTCCCGAACATATTCACTTGGGAGGCATGCGCCCTGGGAATACTTCGCAAAAGAAAATCTGAAAAACTGCAATGGCGCTTCACGTCCCTAGCCATTCTTCTAGCAAAAAGGGGCAAAGCTATGCACTCGCGAGCCCCCCCTAGGACCACCAGAGGCCGCCTAGATAGGTGCAATGAAAAAATGGGGCGCCGCAGAGGAAGGGATATTAAGAGAGGAGGAAGTAAAGGGACTCGTAAACATCTCATATCCATGGAATGGGCACAAATGCTCTTTCAAGACAGCAAAAGAGGCAGAATATGAAGCCTCGCAACCTCCGCCCCAAACCCCACTCCTATTCTCCTGCGAAATAGGTAACAGTTAGTATCGCATAGCACCAAGACGCGCAAGGCTAGGGACACATCCCAATGGCACCGGAGCGGCTCCCATTCACACATACAAACAATCCCTTCCGATTTCCCCCCCCATGCCTCAAAGCGCAGAAAAATACAAACACTGCCAGTCACACTATGAATAGACACGACTGCACACCCAGCCCGCTCCAAACGCCCCCCCACACCCAATTTCCCGCATAGCTAATAGTTCTGTTCTCCCCCTCGGTAGTTCCTAAGCCAACTACAAACCCGACAGAGCAGAGGTTCAGGTATCCTAATTGGGGCGACATGCAAGAGTAGAAGCAAGGGCAGCACATCAGCTGAAGCTCACAGGATACTCACCTAACTAGACGCTATGAAACATTACAATATACGATGTCATTAGCAGGGAGATTTCTCCTAAGCTACTGCACAATACCTTATTCAGTGTATTGGATATGTGATGAAATAGCGAAGTTTGATATGTTCAATGATATTGAAATGCTTACACATGTATGACAAAATGTATTAACGATGATTGGTCCAATGGAAACCTGTAACATAAAACATCAATAAATACATTTAAACAAACAAAAATCAAAACCAAACAACTAATCCTTATTAAAAACAGTGCAAAACGCAGTTTCAAACATCACTGCTTGGTTTACATGCTTTTAAATAAGGATTACAGCAGATATCCTAATAAAAGTTTCTTGTAAATCCTTTCTTAATCTTCTCTTACACATTTGCACTGCACTCATCACTCCCACATATTATTTGCTATCACTTCTATGGGTTTTTTGAAAGCCCAATTCCTCTTGTTTCTCTGTTCCTCCTACAGGACCCTTTCAAGATACAATCCACTAAATACTCCTCTATGGTCAAGAGGCATAGTGGATGGTAGGATGGATACCCAGATGATGATACTGATCACTTTGGTGAGTGGTGGGAATCAGATGATTTGCAATGGTCTCTTTATTTTATAATTTCTTTTTGTGGTGCTCTTCATAAAATAAACCTTTGCCAGGCCTAAACCTTTGATTTTAGTACATATGTTACCCCTAATGGAGACCCCGGACAGCCTAGATGGCAGGGTGCAATGTATTTAAAAAGTAGGACCTGTACTTTTAAGTTTTAAATGTCCTGGTATTAAAAAACTCTTACATTTGTGTTTCATTCCTCAATGTCTACCTCTCCCATAGGATAACATTGGACTCACCTTATTACATTTTATAGGTGTACTTTCCAAATGGGAATAGGTAACCAGTTCATGTTTGGTATCTCTGGAATCGTAATTTCAAATCCTAACTTGTGGTGCAGATTTTAAATTGCAATTTAGAAAATACCTCATTTAGAAAGTTGGAATTTTCCTGCCTTAGCCATTTAGTGCCTGTAGCTTGCACCTAGGTCACAAGACTGGGTGCAGCTGACAGTTGCGCTTTGTGTATCCCTTCCAGACAGCCACCCAATATATGAAGCTTAGGTATGCGTGGATGGGCCATCACTGGCAAGATAGGAGGGAGGAGCCAGGCACAGCCCTGGTTACACTTGAATTAGCTGTGTCCTGCCTCCACACAAAGCGGTACAAAAGGGGGTGGTGATGGACGGAGCATCTGAACCAATCAAACACTCACACCCAGTCAAAAGATCTGGGTTTAATCCATCACCGTTCTTTAGCCCACTCTGCCACCCCATTTCAGACATGGCCATATGCAAATCAGTCTGATCCTGTGCCTCATGGGAACAGTCCAGCCCGAACTGCCAAGCCATGTCTTCCTTGGACCGGAATCAAGCTTCCTAGGACCGGTTTCTGGCATTCCAGCCATCTTCAGCCAGGCTTGCTTGAATCCAGTGGCAAAGTGAGCAAGGAATTCACGTCTGAGCATACCCTGCCAACTTATGGCGAACAAAGCGGTACAAAAGGGGGTGGTGATGGATGGTGCATCTGAACCAATCAAACACTCACACCCAGTCAAAAGATATGGGTTTAATCCATCACCGTTCTTTAGCCCACTCTGCCACCCCAGTTCAGACATGGCCATATGCAAATCAGTCTGACCCTGTGCCTCATGGGAACAGTCCAGCCCGAACTGCCAAGCCATGCCTTCCCTGGACCGGAATCAAGCTTCCTAGGACCGGTTTCTGGCATTCCAGCCGTCTTCAGCCAGGCTTGCTTGAATCCAGTGGCAAAGTGAGCAAGGGACTCACGTCTGAGCATACCCTGCCAACTTATGGCGAACAAAGCAGTACAAAAGGGGGTGGTGATGGACGGCGCATCTGAACCAATCAAACACTCACACCCAGTCAAAAGATCTGGGTTTAATCCATCATCGTTCTTTAGCCCACTCTGCCACCCCAGTTCAGACATGGCCATATGCAAATCAGTCTGACCCTGTGCCTCATGGGAACAGTCCAGCCCGAACTGCTGAGCCATGCCTTGCCTGGACCGGAATCAAGCTTCCTAGGACCGGATTCTGGCATTCCAGCCGTCTTCAGCCAGGCTTGCTTGAATCCAGTGGCAAAGTGAGCAAGGGACTCACGTCTGAGCATACCCTGCCAACTTATGGCGAACAAAGCAGTACAAAAGGGGGTGGTGATGGACGGAGCATCTGAGCCAATCAAACACTCACGCCCAGTCAAAAGATCTGGGTTTAATCCATCACCGTTCTTTAGCCCACTCCAGACATGGCCACACAAGGGCTGCATACCCCCTGTAGTTAGTTTGGAGCCAGGAATGGGAAGGCAGGAAGTCTGGGGACTTCAAAGGGAAACCTCGAGAAGCTTCTCCCCCACTTCAGAGGCACAACTGGGTATAAATACTGGACCTCAGACACCAACACTTCAGTACACTTATGGACCTGTAGGTACTTAGCCAATAAGGACTGTTGTGCTACTGCAAGGACTTATCCTCTGCTCGACTTGCGCTCTAAAGGAACTGGTGCCCTGCTGTACTGATCTGCTGCCTTCTTGCCTTAGGAAGAAGAACTGGACCGACAACTTCATCTGAAACCCAGTACCCCAGAGTGACTCTTAGGGCTAATCTGCTGGCCTCCTGATCTGAGCCTTAGGGACATAAAAGACTCCCCAACCAGCTACTGGACCCAGCTGCAGTGAGTTCCTGACCCCACAAGTAGTGTCCCTCATGTCCTGGACCCTTGGTATGGCTCAACAAGTTAAAATCAACCTTTTGGGGTCTTCACAACTGCAAAGGGCCTGTTTGTGCTGAGACTGGCACAACACGCAAGGGAAACCAGTGTGAGCCTGTAACGGGGTGGCGGGGTCCGCCCCTCCAAGTACTGCTAGGGGGGCTGTATGCTGGGACCTATGCCAATCACCCCCTTCTCGTTCCCCCGTACAGAATGACCACCCCTCGATTGACTACGAGGGTGCCAAGGACGCGGAGGAAGACGAGGAACACTGGCCCTTTAAGTGGCAGCCCATGGACGAGTGGGCGGGGCCAACCAGGGACGCGACGGCGTCAAAGGCGGAAGCAGACCCCGAGGGGGTGTGCTTGTTCACCGGAGGTTGGAGGTCGGAGAAGACGGAGAGAGACGAGCGGAACGAGGAGAAGAGCGGGAGACCGGAGGAAGGAAGCTACGGAGGAGAGCGGGACGTTCCATCACCCGAGGAGACGCCAGGAGGCCACCGACACTGCGCTTCGCCCAGCCACTCACCCGGGGGAGGTGCGTGGCTTCTCCAGGTACAGAGGAGGATTGCGGGTTGGGTTTCTAAGAGGAGCGGACCGAACGTGTGATTGGGGAGTTCCTTGCATATCCCGGTACCCCTCACCGTTTGAGAGCCCCGAGTGTTGCACAGCCCTCCTCACTCCCCTTCCCTGCCACTTTTGTGCTATTGAGCCCTGCCCTGACCCCTACCTTCTCTTTCTTTTGGGTCTCTGACCCCCGAGGGTCACCACGGAAGTCGACCAGCCCCAGAAGAGGATCAGCCCGGAGGGAAGGAGAAGAGTCGAGGCGTCCAAGGCACGAGTGAGAAGACGGAGCCGGAGCAGATCCCCACGCCGTCCTCCCTATACTCGAAAGACCTGTACTGACCATCTCTTGGCGTCAATAAAACCCTCTGTTACCAAAACCCGGCTACTGCCATTTCCTTCCGACCCTGCCACAGAGCCATAGCAAGCACGTCTCTTAACACTGCAGCATTCACCGCTCACAGGGGCCCGCCAACACGAAGCTCCTGCGGGCCCATCCATGATGCCCGGCCTATACTTCACACTATGCCTACAACCTCCACTCTCTTTGCTGCCCTTTCCAACACCAACAAGCATCTTGCTATATAACTTGAGAAGGTAAACCTTCAGCAGGACTAACCTGGAACTGTATCCGGCGTTTACTTCATCGTGGTCGTTTTGAACTTTTGACTTTGATCTTGCTCCACATGACCAGATAGTCGCGGTTTGTGCTTTTAGGTGCTATTTTACACTTTATTCTTTACAAATTCCCAACTCCTGTTCTGCAGATTAGCTCTTGTCCTTTTAGTCTTGTTTCATTTATTAAATGTTGCTATATTTTTCTACGCTGGTATTTTTCTCTTGTGTTTGGTGTTTTTTACAGTTTTACTTTACATATTGCCTCTAAATTAAGCCTGACTCCTCTGTGACAAGCTACCAGGGGGGTGAGCACAGATTAATTTGGTGTTTTCTTGTGCATTATCCTGGCAAGGATTGTGGTTGCTGCTTGAGCAGGACTCACACCTTGGTAAACCAACAACCCAATTTCTTACAAAGATCATCTGCGTTTGAAGGAAACTGCAAGACATGTGGTGGACAACATCCATGTCAACACCGGTGCAGCACCATTTGTGCTATTGATAAGACCAGTGGCAGATGAAACGATGAATAAGTAGTGGATGGATAACAATGGTGTTCTTAGAAGATTTGAGTGCTATATGTGATGTGACTGTATGGCACGAGGATGACAAAAGAGTACAATGGAAAGCTGGGATGCTGAAAGATGGAGGTTTTTAAGTGTAAATAAATCCTGCTTCATTCAAGGTGAAGGGCTACATATGCACCATTAGATGCTGTTAGAGTATGCAGCAAGAATAAAGCATCAGTGATACCTAAAGAAGTAGGTGAAAAGGGTTTGAAACAATGGGTGGTGAAGAAGTGAAAATAAAGAAGAATCACTTTGATTATAAAAGCCCGGTGAGATGTTGTTCTAAATCTTTGTTCCTGAAACATTACCTTTCAAAGTATTCTCCATTCCACTGAATTGGCCTTATGTGCCGCATAATATGCTGCTGTTAAACAGCCCTTCTGACCTGCTCGTCATGTATATATATACTATGTTATGTTGCTTTATTTATCTCTCACTATATGTTTTTTGAATTGCAGTTTTATTGGAATGTTCATGCATCCGACTGGAATGAAAATGTAGACTGTATGTTATGGTTCTGCGAGTGGTAGTTGACTCACTGATCTTCCTATGAATATAGATCTTTGTAGACACTAACCGGCCGCAGAGCATTTTCTTTTCAGTGAGCAGGACATATTTCCTAATGCCTGGTGCAACCAGAATGTATCCAGGCAAAGCCCTGTACAGGGGTTTAGTTGAGTATCATGTCTGATCCCTCATGTTTGTAAGCACTTCTAGCATTCTGGGCAAGAGTGTGCACTGATGTATGTGTGTGCCACATGTATTCAAGCATAATTACTTTTGCTAAAGAATCTTCTCACAAAGACACTGCCTGGAACAATGCTTCTGTTTAAACATGGTGATGCACTGATTTCCATAAAACGTTTTACCAATATTCCTCCCTACCACTTATGCACTCTATAGGATGATTGTCAGTCATTGGAAGCATTGTTTCCTAAGGCAAGGCTATGTGAAGTGTCCTCTTAATTGTGTGTCCTCCTGCCTACCAATCGAAAGGTATCCCATAGTGCAAAAACATAACAGCATTCTGCTTGCTGTCCTGTTATCCTCTGTTGCCCCAATGGGTTGGGTTGGCCCTGGCTGTAGGAGAAAAGATTTCTAGGACCTAGAAGAGAGAGCAAAGATGTATTCAGGTCAGTGTATAATGTTAAAAAATGGGATGCTCCTGTTTGAAACCATTGTGCTAATTTCTTGCAGCTTGTACGGCCTGTAAGTTGAAATTTTAATTTGTTTGTATAAATGTGTTTATGCAACTGTTTGTTTTGCCTGCTGCTGTAGCTACAGATGTTGGGTTTAAATCCTCATGTCATTTAAGTTAAATCCTCATGTCATTTAAGTAGTCTGCTTTCCTTTCTTTTTTAGGTCAAACCTAGGCAGAGTGCATGCGCTGTCTCTCGAGACATGCTGTATTCAGTCTGTGAGCTTTATGGCCGCCCATACGCTAGTGATTCACTGGTTCCTTTCTCAGTCTAGTAATATTTGTTCCTATTGGTTAATGACATGCATTTGGCGCGCCTCCTTTGTGTTTACCCCCACCCCCCGAGCACAGTGACTAAGTACAATCGGCTTCCACTGGTTAGCTATATTATGTGGGTTATAAAGCCCCAACCTGGACCCCTGGTGGCCTCACTGCTTGGGACCCGCTCCGGTGCCTAAGACTCAAATAAAAAGCCTGGGGGTTTGGCTGGACTCCTCTTTAGGATTCCAATACCAGGCCAAGAAGGTGGCCGCGACTTGCTACGGATTGTTGAGGGTCCTTAGGAAAGTTTTGGATCTCCTTCCATTTGAAGCTAGACGCGTGCTGGTCCAGTCGTTGATTCTGTCACGCCCGGACTATGCAAATGCTGTCTATATGGGGGCCCCAGCAGGTCCTATAAAAATTCTGCAATCGGTGCAGAATTGTGCAGCTCGTCTGCTGATGAAAATCCCTAAACGATGCTCGGCAAAGGCCTCTCTTCGGTCGCTTCATTGGTTACCAATCCAGGAGAGGATTATGTTTAAAACCTTGTGCTTGGCGCATAAGTCCATCCATAATGTCGACCCCACCATACTCGGCCCCCTGTTTCGTCGCCATCAATCGGTGAGACATCTAAGATCTAACCAGCGAAATCTGCTGGTAGTACCCAGGGTGAAGTTAGCCCGGATGGGCGGTCGCCAGCTGTCCTTCCAAGCGGCCAAGGGATGGAACAAACTCCCAGATAACATCAGGCATGAAACTAACCATCTTGCTTTCAGGAAGCGTCTAAAGACATTTTTGTTTCAATAATGTCTCTTCACGTCTCTGGTCTTACAGCGCTGGGATGCCCAAGGGTAGCCATGCGCTTTACAAGTATTCATTCATTCATTCATGTGAAACTTCTTTTTTGTGTGTGATTTTTTGCATTTGCCATTCTAAAAAACTCATCAGGGACAGCCGCTCCCTGCTCTCCTCCAGGGCAGCCCCACCAGCACCGCAGCTGCTCAGTGTGGCGTGCCTGTGCAGTTTCATTTCGTGAAACGTGGCAGCCATGAGGCGGGCACAGTGTTGGGACTGGAGGCCCGTGCACTTCATCGTTCATATGGCACAGCAGTCCCATCAAACAGTAACTAATTAAACTTAGCTTTGATGTTTTAAATAAAGCATGCTCGATGCGTTTTAGAAAAAAACAGTATCGTTCACTTTACTCAGAATTTCTGGAAGTCACATTTTCTGTCCTCATTTCCATATATGCTGACTACAAGTACACATACAGCTCATATATTATTTTGCCAATTAAAGTTGTTTGGCCAAATGTTTCTAAAATCATTTGCTTCATTGTCATTTAAAGATGCCCTACAAGTTTGCCTGTATGCGTTGATAGTCTTGTCCTTCCTTTTATTTAATTTCGATGTTTGGTGGTGCTGCTGGTTGCTGGGTCTCGCTTCCTGATCGTTCTTGCCCATCTATCCGCATACCCTACGTGGCCATAAGACAATACTAACATTGCAGTTGCTAGTAGAAAGACTCCAAGGCAGAGCCCAAGGATTAAAGATGATAAGTGAAATGTTGTCTCTTCGTATGTTACATTGTGGAGGGGCGGCCCTGTACAGTTGTAGATTTTTCAAACAGGTCTTGCTTTTAAACTACAGTTTGTAGTCTTTGAGACACTTGTAATTTCACGCTCCTGTGTTGTAACTGCATTTATAATGCACTTGTTACCCTCTCACAAGGCATTGACACTCCTTACAGTGATTAGCATGCTACTTCCTCCTGGACCCCAGGTTAGTGGATTAATTAAATCATTGTTAGTTTTAATTGTGTGCTCTAAAGGAAAGCTGTCCATGCATTTACTTCAGAATCTTTGTTGTCAATTAATTGCAGTTAGGTGTGCTCATTAGTGACTCAAAGTGAAACAAAACGGTGGGTAAAAGGTGCCTTTTGTTACCATTTTATCAAATCTGTTCATCTCCTAGCTGCGAGCAGCATTTTGCTGGAATTGCAAATATGTGTCTGACCTGGCGTCTTTGTATGTACATCGTATTTGCATAATTTTGTCTCCAGCTGGGAGCGCATTCAGCTCATTAAGGGTCTCTCCTTGCACTATTTCATAAACCATCTGCTGGGAGGGATTTCACCTGTGGTGACTGAGAAAAGAGGGTTGAAAATACAAATTCTTCATGAGGAGGAAACCTTCTAACTCCCTCTTCTTCCCACTCCCCTATTAACGGGCGCAGCTTCTGTTAAACAGCATTTTGTTTAAAAATTCTTAGTCCCCCATTGTTAGTTGTAACCGCAACGTCCCTCCCATATTCAATTGTTTTTTCTAATGTTATATTTCTGTAGCAATCCACGAGTGTATATCTTTGCAGTTCACTCCCCCTCAGTGTTGCTGTCCTTTACGATTCCACCACGTTGTGTGCTCTCTCTCTCCTCTCGTCTGCTATCTCACTTAACCCACTACCCTCCTAAGCATCTTTCTGTTGGCTCATGGGCTTCCCACTACCTGAAATCCTCCAGATCCCCAACGCTCTGTTGCACTTAATACCCCATTCCGCCTTTACATCTGTTTTTCGAGGCAAAGGCACATTTATTTTCCTGGGCACCTCATGGCATGCTTCATCGAGGGGTAACATTCTTTCCTTGAGCCGTATGATGCTTGAACCAAGACACATATGTGGCTGAATATTATGTACCCATCTAAAGTCCAACATTGTGAAAATATTAGTAATTTTACTAAATGGCAGCAAATATAGTACATTAATTGTGCATGGCGCTCTATTTTGAGTTTCAGTGGTGTGGGGCATAATTGATATTATTAACTTAATGGCTGTAAACTATTTTAAAATAGTGCCTAAGGAAATTGCTGGTAAACTTGTTGAGTTTCTCTTAATGGTGTATTCATTCTTTGCTGACTAGTGGAGTTTTGTCGACCGTAGTAGATACTTTGCCTCGGTTGCATCCCCAGCTCTTGATTGCTGTTTGACAATAAAAATAGTTTTTGTAATAGTCCAATTGTATTATTGTGTGTAATCTGACACTGATCTGAGAGAGTGATAGACTAAAGGTGACGAGAAAGACGGACGACTCTAGTCCTGTCCAGTTTTGTATTCTGTGTAGGGCCTGCTTTAGTATTGGTAGCACCAGGTGCAACTATCTTAGTGCACCCCCCACCCCCCACCCCGCCAATTCTCCCCATGACCTCCTCCAATGATTTACTGACCAAAGGATTTGTATGATAAAAGCAGTAATGCACTGACTTAGCTATATAAAGCACTTATCTGTAATTAGCATTTTTTGCAGCAGGCCCAATGATCATCTGTGCTAATTTATTTATTTACAGCACTCAGACTGCCATGAAGCATCCTTGATTGTATCATTTAATTTCTTCTGTGGCAACTCTTATTTAAAGTGCTGTCATTGAAAAAGTCACTTAAGCTCAATTGTGATTTTGAGGGACACTTTTCATCAATACCAGTTTGCTGTGTATGTGTCTCACAAGCAAGGCACACTTGTGTTGGTGCCCTCCTATGGGAATTATTTTGATACATTTGTGTCATTTAATAACTGTGACATTCTTTCGCTTGCTTTATGCTGTAGTTGTCTCTACTTCACTAGATTTGGTTGCTATGGCCCAGGTTGCCTTGGCAGACCATGAGCATCATAAATCACCCATGCTGCTAGAGCATCAACTTTTTATTTGTTGATTCAATATGCTCTCTTTATGTGCTTCCATATTACATTTCTAATTTGTTTTCTCATTGCGATTTCCACATAATTCCACTGCACACCATGCCACATAATCTCACTATACATAACTGCACTCAACACCACACAATTCCACGCCACACAATTCCAGTACAAACAATTCCACTGCAACCCGCATAATTCCACTCCACACCACACCATATAATTGCAATGAGCACAATATAACTCAACATCATGCCACATATTTCCACTCCACTACATGCCACTCCATGCTACACAGTGGCACACCACATAAATCCACATCATTCCACTCCATGCCACATAAGTACAAGCGAATAAAAAAAAACATAATTCAACTCCATTCAATGCCACAAAATTCCAATTCACATAATACCACTTTGGTACATAATTCCACTTGACTCCAAAACATATAGCAACACTCCACACAACATTCCACATACATTCATTGCACACAAATACTGTCCAACCTACATTTCATGCAGCATACACTGCACAGGTATCCACTCAATCTCAAAACACAAAATAGCCATCCACAAAATACATTCAACCTCCAACATGCCACATAATTCCACGCCATTCAGTACTAGTCCACACCATGCGACATAATACCACTACAAACCATACCACATAAATCCATACAACACCACTCAATTCAGTGCCACACAATTCTGCACCACACAAAATAACTACTCTCTACATAATACCACTCAGCATCACATAATAACACTACACATAATTACACTTTATTCAATACAATATAATTACATTCCATTGTTCCCATGAGGCACAGGGTCAGAGCTGATTTGCATATAGCCAGTGTCTAACCCAGGGTGGTGTGGAGTGCAAAAAAACTATGTATTTAGGCCCAGATTCTTGTACTGGGTGAATGTATGACATTGTTCTACATTCTGTCCATCAACTGTGTTTTTTGCAATTTTCACCCCGAGTGGGCTGGGTATGCTCAGACGTGAGTCCCAGGCTCTCCACACCACTGGAGTCAAGCTATCCAGGCTGATGAAGGCTGATAGCCAGAAACTGGTCCTTGGATGCTTGATTCCGGTCTGGGAAAGACATGGCTTGGTAGTTCGGACTGGACTGTTCCCATGAGGCACAGGGTCAGAGCTGATTTGCATATAGCCAGTGTCTAACCCAGGGTGGTGTGGAGTGCAAAAAAACGATGGATTTAGGCCCAGATCCTTGTACTGGGGTGAATGTATGACATTGTTCTACATTCTATCCATCAACTGTGTTTTTTGCAATTTTCACCCCGAGTGGGCTGGGTATGCTCAGACGTGAGTCCCAGACTCTCCACACCACTGGAGTCAAGCTATCCAGGCTGATGAAGGCTGATAGCCAGAAACCGATCCTTGGATGCTTGATTCCGGTCTGGGAAAGACATGGCTTGGTAGTTCGGACTGGACTGTTCCCATGAGGCACAGGGTCAGAGCAGATTTGCATATAGCCAGTGTCTAACCCAGGGTGGTGTGGAGTGCAAAAAAACGATGGATTTAGGCCCAGATCCTTGTACTGGGGTGAATGTATGACATTGTTCTACTTTCTGTCCATCAACTGTGTTTTTTGCAATTTTCACCCCGAGTGGTAAGTCTCAGGCTCTCCACACCACTGGAGTCAAGCTATCAAGGCTGATGAAGGCTGATAGCCAGAAACCGGTCCTTGGATGCTTGATTCCAGTCTGGGAAAGACATGGCTTGGTAGTTCGGACTGGACTGTTCCCATGAGGCACAGGGTCAGAGCTGATTTGCATATAGCCAGTGTCTAACCCAGGGTGGTGTGGAGTGGAAAAAAACGATGGATTTAGGCCCAGATCCTTGTACTGGGGTGAATGTATGACATTGTTCTACATTCTGTCCATCAACTGTGTTTTTTGCAATTTTCACCCCGAGTGGGCTGGGTATGCTCAGACGTGAGTCCCAGGCACTCCACACCCCTGGAGTCAAGCTATCCAGGCTGATGAAGGCTGATAGCCAGAAACCGGTCCTTGGATGCTTGATTCCGGTCTGGGAAAGACATGGCTTGGTAGTTCGGACTGGACTGTTCCCATGAGGCACAGGATCAGAGCTGATTTGCATATAGCCAGTGTCTAACCCAGGGTGGTGTGGAGTGCAAAAAAACGATGGATTTAGGCCCAGATCCTTGTACTGGGGTGAATGTATGACATTGTTCTACATTCTGTCCATCAACTGTGTTTTTTGCAATTTTCACCCCGAGTGGGCTGGGTATGCTCAGACGTAAGTCCCAGGCTCTCCACACCACTGGAGTCAAGCTATCCAGGCTGATGAAGGCTGATAGCCAGAAACCGGTCCTTGGATGCTTGATTCCGGTCTGGGAAAGACATGGCTTGGTAGTTCGGACTGGACTGTTCCCATGAGGCACAGGGTCAGAGCAGATTTGCATATAGCCAGTGTCTAACCCAGGGTGGTGTGGAGTGGAAAAAAACTATGGATTTAGGCCCAGATCCTTGTACTGGGGTGAATGAATGACATTGTTATACATTCTGTCCATCAACTGTGTTTTTTGCAATTTTCACCCCGAGTGGGCTGGGTATGCTCAGACGTGAGTCCCAGGCTCTCCACACCACTGGAGTCAAGCTATCCAGGCTGATGAAGGCTGATAGCCAGAAACCGGTCCTTGGATGCTTGATTCCGGTCTGGAAAAGACATGGCTTGGTAGTTCGACTGGACTGTTCCCATGAGGCACAGGGTCAGAGCTGATTTGCATATAGCCAGTGTCTAACCCAGGGTGGTGTGGTGTGGAGTGCAAAAAAACGATGGATTTAGGCCTAGATCCTTGTACTGGGGTGAATGTATGACATTGTTCTACATTCTGTCCATCAACTGTGTTTTTTGCAATTTACAACTCCACAGCACCATAATGGCTACACTGAAAACTGAGAAGTTTGGTATCAAACTTCTCCGCACAATAAACCCACACTGATGCCAGTGTGGGGTTTAATGAAAAATGCACACAGAGAGCATCTTAGAGATGCCCCCTGAAAAACGACCTACCACTAGTGTTCAGGCTGAGTGGCTGCTTTCAGCTGCCACCACCAGACATGTTTCTGGACCCCTGGGTCGAGAGCCTGCTGCTCTCGGGGGTCTGAAACAATGCACATCCTGGAACGAGGTTGCCAATCCTCCTCCCCGAGGATGGGCAGGGTCCACGAAGTGGAAGTTACAAAAGCTTACTGCCTTTTGAGCTTCCCTAGGCCACTTGCTGCTTTCAGCAACTCATCCTCACTGGTTCTGACCCCTACTTTGGGTGGGAAAACCGACAGGAACAACCAGTGAGGAAGAAAGATGTGCCCACCTCTGCCAACTCCACTCCTCGGGTGGGGGAGTCGAGGTGAAGCACAACTCTCAGTTCCCGCCATCTTGCAGGTGGGGGGACCCAGCCAACCAGAGTGAGGCATATACCCCCCTCCCGCTGGAGGGTGGCATACTAGGGGGTATACCAACCCCAGGAAGGGAGCCATTGGTCCCAACCTTTACTTACCTGCAATGCCCCTAAATCTAGCATTTAGGGGGCAGCCTGAACCTTTCTTACTCAGACAAGAAACCAGAAGAAGAAAAGAAGAAGAACCGAACAGCCGTGCCGAAGCTAAAAAGAGGAGGACGCCCACTGACTTGGCCCCAGCCCTACCACCCTGTCCCCACCTCAAACCTGCAGAAGCGAAACTCTTGTGTGTCCTGCAGCCAACAGTCTCAACAACCCCGAAGACCTGCCCTGCCTTCAAAAGAAAAGACTCTGTCTCCCGTGAACATCGGATCTGTTCACCAACAGACTCCAGTTCCGCCAAAGTCTGCGAGTCTGCACCACTCTGCACCCAACGCCCACGGCCCGCGTTCGAGTGACCATCATCAAGAAGAGGTCTCCCTGGCGATCCGGACCTGAGATTCGGTGACTCCTGACCAGCCTGCAGCCTCAAACCAAAAGGTCCCCCCAACCGCAACCAGGAGCTGGTAAGAAAAACCGATCCTAAAAGCCACCCCTTCACCCGACGCCCCACGGCCTTGGGTGGCTTTTCCGATGGTTCCTAACCAACCACCAACATCCCAACTTACCTCTCCAAGTGGTGGTCGCACCCAGAAGACCTTTGTTCCCCGAGCCTGCAGTGTGTTTGCAAACCGGAGACTCCCCATTGAAAGCTACAGGGCAGGGCGCCCAATGCCAAAACAGCACTATGCACCTGGCCACCCTATGCCGCTGAGGGAACGTTGCTCCCACGACTCAGTGGCCGGCTCATGAGCAACCACCAAGCGGAGGCCCTATATGCCCCATTGGATAACATGGGGCATCAGCACTCTGCACCCGGCCACCTTAGTGCCGCTGAGGACGTAACAAGAGAGCATCCTTGACCCAGGAGGACCCATGAGTCTACCGCCAAAATACCAACTCCCACAACTGAACACTTACCTTTGAACCGATAACCTTATATTCCTCAATAGGATAACATTGACTGTTTTTCTGTGACAAGTTTCTAAGTGTGGAGTTCTAAAATCTAAGAAACCCTTTAAAACTGTAACTAAATAACAAAAACGCTTTTACCTACCTGTTTACAGGAAATGTCCCAGTGCATTACCCGGGTATCCTGCACTGTGTAAGAAAAGTAATCTGTAAAGTAATCTACTTGACATTCTACTAAAAAGACAATACAAAGTATATGCCTAGTATTTCAAAAGCATTGTATTACAAGTAGCTCTACTGTAATCAAATCAAAGTGCATATACAATTGAATTCAAACTGTTTACAAACTGCATTACTACTGTAAAGTATTTATTGCTTACCTGTGCCGGGCTTGCTTGGTTCTAGAAAATAAAATAACTAAAGGAATATTCTCATACAAAAACAATTGGTCTGAAGTTCAGTCTTTGAGTGTGTGATATCATTTGCTGATTGAGTGTGTACAACAAATGCTTAACACTACCCTCTGATACTGCCTTAATGCTCAAGCACACTACCACAAATGGAGAGTAAGGTGCTATATACCTTTACCTCAGCCAGCCTTTGAAGTCTGAACCCTGTGCACACTATATCGCACTTTGATATAGTATATACAGAGCCAGCTTCATGCAATACATTCTCTCGATAATTTTTTATAAAGCTCCCAATTTTCTCTTCTAAAATGTTGGCATGTATGCTTGATGGAGCAGGGTTTTTGCGAAATGAATACCTGCTGGACTGAACTCCTCAGTGTGTTAAATACTAATCAAAAAGACATGAAAAACTAACTGAGCAAGACTAAAGGTGAAAGATGAAAACTGCGCAAGCACGTGCTGGGAGTGTTAGAGTAGGCTGCAAATGCACGACTAATGTAGAAAATAAGTCAAAAGTCGAGAGTTTATTTTCCACTAACCAATAGAAAATAAATGTGCAGTGCGTAATAAAAGAAAGCAAGTGTAAGCATTCAAAGAGCGTTTAATAGTGAAGTTTATAAAATGATAAATTACACATGTTTTTTTCTTTCCAAGAAGAATAGTCTGTGGCCCTGCAGAAAAGGCCAGAGAGACATTTTAGAGTTAATGTGGAATATTAGAAATGTAGAAAGGAAGAAAAATGAACACTGTTATCTGTCCATCACAAGTTCCTGATGATGGCCAAGGTTGCAGATAAAAAGAAATAGAGCTTCCTTGTTGAGCGGAGCATGAGGACATTTGTGTTTCCGAAAAGATACATGAGTGGATGGAGAGATGTACAAAACACGGAAGCCCGATACTAGAGATTCCTAAGCTGAAAGTCATTACAGTGTGCGAAGTTAGAACAATGGGACATTATAAATTTAGGCACATCGAGAGTGGTGTGATTGAACACCCCTTGTTTAGGACCAATCATAATGTAGAAAACCATGTGAGACGACACAATAAGGGTTGGAACTTTAGTGAATTTAGGGTATAATTAGATGTAGAAAGGGGGTGGGTTTGGAGCTAGCATTTTCTTTACTTTGCAAGAGGAGAGAGCTGTGTTGCTGTTTCCTAAATTCTGTGGACTGGTTGCTGTTCTGCTGATCCTGACTCTTTGACTTTGCTCCTCAACTCTACTTGAGGGGTCTAGCTTACTCCCATGGCCAGAGGGTAGCTTTCCAGATTTTCTTGAACTTTGTGTGATCGGTTAGTATTATATTCTGAATCTGCATAACTTTCTTCGCAAACGCCTTTATCCTTTTGTCTCTACGCCTATCCACTCACTCATTGCGCTGACATTTGAGATGTACATGTGTTGTTTATTTGCTATTGTTTCTCATGTGTGGTGATTTATGATTCAAGATGTATTGTACTTGATGAACAATCACATTATTTAGAAAAAGCATCTTTAACTCTCTTAAGGAGTTTGTCATAATTAGTGTCATTGATTTAGATATGTGAAGAGTTTATTTTGTGGTGATATTTAGAGAATTCTGATATTATTTTGCCAAACCCTGATTAATTAAATAAAGATTTAATTGCCAAAGAAAAAGATAAACAATGATGAACCAATTTGGTAAGTTTGGTTTAAACTCACCCAGCGTGAAAGGTATTGAATTGGGTCCAGATGATAAAAATTGTTACATCCTGAAACTCTGGATCAGCTCATAGACAGTCGCGGTGTGTAAGGCCTAAGTTTGCACTCTCTTTGTTACTTGCCTTTAACTAATTTTGAGCTCTTGCACGACACACTGCTCTGTCAGGATAAGGAAAATAGAGACTTTATTTTTAACATTTGCCATTGCCATTGTTTGGGACATCAACAAACAGCGAGACAGCAAACTCCGAGTGGCGATAGCCAAAGCTGTAATCTGGGGCCCGCGGTTTGTGAAGGGTCACTTTCTCTGGGGAGTACGTAGCTGGTCCGGCACACTCACCCCGTTGGGCGAGCAGCTCGGTCCTCGGCTGCATGGTGTAGACAGGAGCCGCTTCCAGGTAGAGATCGGACTTTGGCAGAAGATGGACGGGCCCAGGACTGTTGGCATAGTCTGTGTCAAAGGGACCTTTCAGGGACTTGCAGGTGACGCTGTAGGCTGGGCTGGACATTTTGTTTGGCACATTGGGGCCTAGTACGGCTGGCAGGGTGTAGGCAGCTGGACCTGGACTGCACTCCACTGTACTGTATGAGGTTCGTTGACCCATGGAGTACTTCGGGGCATGAGGCTCCCCCTGTGGGTGCACCAACTCATTATGGTAGTTTGCGGGACCTGGACCACCGAAGAGACCTGAAATATAAAAGGTGTGGTTGTGAGACCCTTTAATTTTAAAAGCTCAGGCAAAGTGCCCATCTTTTTGGAGTCAAAGAATACATCAACATGAGTTATGAATATCATAGTAAGCAAACTGAGACTCTAAGAAGTGTGAACAGAATCAGATACTAAGGAAACTTGAGAAAATAATACAAATTGAGAAACAGTAAGAGAAGAAGAAAATGGGCAAAGTCTATAGAGAACTTTAGAGACGCAACAAAGGACTGAGTGCATCAGTGAAAGAGAAGGAACAGATGTAAAGAAGGGAGAAGGGAAAATTTACAGAAGCAGAGAAGGAGGTCGAGCAGTGAGAATAGGAGAGAAACAGCACAGAAGTGGAAAAAGATATAGAGCGAGTTAGCACGTGCTAAAAGAAGTGCCAAATGAGCTGTGCGGCAGAGGACTGCAGATTAATCAAGTGGAAAACTGAAGAAGAAAGAAAGAAGACGAGGGAGCAGAGGAGAGTCATAGTGAAATATGGAACAAGGTCGAACAAAGAGAGAATGGAGAGAACAAAAGGGAAGGAGAGACTGGGGGGGAGAGTAAAAGTAATAATCAAGTGAGGGTAACAAAGAATGTAACAAGGTAAGTGAAAGGGACAAAAAAATAAAATAAAGGTGAGGTGCTATGTAAGACAGAGATGAGGAAGGATGGGTACAGAAAGAAAATGGCATTAGTATCATAGCTTTTATTACTGAGGAGCTTTAACTATAAGCTAAAGCCCACGTACCTAATACATTCACTGCCTGCCACAATTAATTTCTCCACAACAGAAAGTGAAAGATAAGGGTTGAGTGGGAAGGAGAGAATAAAAGAGTAGAGCAGATTGCAAGAGCAGAAGGCAATATAAAAAGGATGCAGAGGATGAGAGGGACAGATCTAATCAAAGGGAAAAGTGGAATGATGATAGTAAGGGAATGGATTGGGGAGTGGTGAGAAGAGCAATGGAGGGAGACAATGAGACAGAGTGGTAGAAGGAACGATAGAGAGAAGAGAACAACAGAAGAGAAGAGTTGCTTGAGAGGTGAGCGGAAGAGGCCGTAGTAGTCTTGTTGCTTTCAGTTTAGTTAGACACAACTTCAACCCTCGATACAACCTGCTGGGTCAGCATGCTTGACCACCTCTACAGGTGTGTTTGAAGAACCTCTCCTCAAATAGGCAACTTCTTTTCTCACAAACCATATCCATTCAATTGTTTTAGGGTGGGGTTCGTCTCAACCTGTTAATAGCACGAGTTGTGCCCAAGGGCACTACACTTCCATGTGAGACTTTGATCTACATGTCTGCTCTTTAGCTACTTTCTGCATGCACCGTACCCAGATCTTACTTTAACGGAGAACTGGAACTGAGGGCCACTGGTCTCTGCGTGTGCATGAAGGCCATCAGTTCTTTGAGGCTCATTACCTTATCTCCAATATGCTTCTGCCCAGCAAAGGAGATGAGGACCTTTATAAACCAACATCAGAACTTTAGCATTTGCTAAACTGTCAATAGCAGGTAGGTCCACAGAACTAATTGTCCTCTCATTTCTGGATGACTAGAGAAAAGAAGTCGCCAAGCAAATATTACTGACTTGGTCTCACTTGACTCGGCTGAAGCATTTGCTATGGATTGCCTTTCACATCTAACCGACTGACTGCCTGGCTATCTTGGGTGTGGGAGTGATGTACTGGAATGGTGCAGGTCATTGCTGATTATATATAAGCTACGCCACTCCTCCCCTACAGATCACATAAATAACTGCCCAGTAGCCAGCCCCAAAGATGAGTTTCCTGGCATCGGGGCAATCACTCCGACTGGAGTGTCTGACGTCCTATCCTACTCAGAGTGAGCATTCAGATTCCATGTCCATCGCCATTTTAACTGTGTGTGACTATCTCAAGGCCATCCCGGAGAGAAAAACTGTAGAAGTATCTCCTACATGCTGGTAGGGAACTGAAATAAAAAGCTACTAAACCCACCACCAGTTCTAGACTTAATGGACCAAATGTGGATGTGCCAGGGTATTCCTATATTTTTGCCTTGAGAGGCGGCCTCATCGCGACACTTTCTGATAATGTAATGCTACAAAACTTTTTTTTTAAATAATTCTGGAATTTTTTAACTTTACCCAAAATATTCCAGGACTGGATTAACAGTAGTAAATAAACCTCATGAAATGTTTTGGGAAAGATGAACTTTACCCAAATACTCTAAGACTGGAGTAGTGTATTTTGCTTCCTTGATTCAGGAAACTCTGAGGGCTCAACTGACAAGAAACCCAAACATGCCTGGGCCAGCAAAGCCAATTCCTCTGCCACTGCAGGTGCGTGGCAGGCAGCGGGTCAGCCAAACTCTAGATGAGGTTCTAACTTTTCTTTCCCCCCATATCTGTTAGTAAGACCCTGGACTAGTACCTATTCTAAACTAGGTAGAAATCAGGTCAGCCCTGTAGGAAGCATCAAGCCAACTCAGTGATGGAGGAGTTGCCAGCAAGCAAGGATTCAGTTGTAACTGGGTTTAAACTAGAGAGCACACAAAACGGTAGGAAGAATGCTTTCCAACAGGCTAAACCACAAACAATAGCTTTGAGCAGCATTCCAACCCATCCTTTTTCACCAACTGTGCTACTCTAAACTATGGCCCACCTTATACAAATCAATACTGACCGTGCTCCCCATGAGAAAAGTCTATCCTGATCTCTGGTCAACCCCAGACTTATTTCAGCCTTGTTACGCTGTGTCAGTGAGGTATAGCTTGCATCTTGTGGCACAGCGAGCAAGGGACTCACGTCTTGGGTCACTGAGGGCGTTAAATCAACTTAACAGAGATCATGTGGGGAAGCAGATTAGAGAACAGTACTGGTCTAGTCTGATGAAACACACAATGGACATTGCTTAGTGTTTTTAAAGGTCTCCATATCCTTCACTGGAAGCCAACGGGCGGTGGAAATTTCAACATACTTGAAAAGCCCACAGACCAGTTCAGTATCAAATCTTTTGTGGTAGTGATCAAAATCTCAAGAAGCCTAAAGTACAAGGAATTGTCCACATTGTGAGATGAGGGAATAGTGGCCTTTTAAATCTGGGTTTCAAAAGAAACATACTTTTCAAAAGGAATTGCCAGATTTTTTGGGCCTCGGAGATAGGACTGGCAAAAGACCCAAAGTTTCTGGGCAATAACCTCCTAAGCTCAAAACCTCAGTTTTGTTGCTGTTCCTTTTTAGGACAATTCCAGCCATCCAGCCATGGATCGAGGCCAGGCACTCTGCCAGCTGATTGCTGGAGTTACTAGACAGATGGTCAAATGTCAGAAAACGTTCAGTGCCACCAGCATGGGAAAATAACTTCTATCTAAGAGAATAAATTAATCCTCCCAGGTGTTGCGTATAAGCATTTTGAATTCTATGGGTCAAGTCCCAGACCCCTGTGGCTCTATCAAGGTCGCATGTTTTGAAACAAGTGATATACAATCATGGAAGAACCTGAACCTCTCCAGAGCTGGGCATTCATACCAGCTGCACAGTGACAGCAGATCTTTGTCAGCCATGTCAAATTCAGCAGAAAGGTTGAGCGACCCCCTTGATCTTACTTATCTTGAATGGTCTTCAGCACATCTAATAAGGAGAGCAAAGCATGCCCCATGCTAAGGATGGAGGCCGATCAGTGGACAACTAAAGAGATTGAAATTATCCAGTAAATTGGAGAGATGTGACTCAAACATAACACAGTTTATGGGAAGGAGAATCATGGACCTGTAACTTTTCAGGTCAGTGAGCTCTCGATCATGTTTCTGGATATGGTAGTATTCAGACCTTTGTTACAGACATCAGTAATACAGTCCATACACAACCAAAGGTTCACAATCTCTACCAAGGCAGCATTTTATAAGAAATGTAGGAATTGCAGGGCCAGCGATTAAAAGAGGGTCTCAGGGCATGAATCAATGGAAGAGCCAGATTTCAGACAGGCTGTGTTGAGATCAGGGACTGACATGGGAGGCAGACAAGAGAAGCTGCTAACAAGCTTCGTAAATCTCCCCCAAAGCCCTTTCAAGGCATCCGGAGGAGCCGAGCTCCTAACAAATATACATATACTAGAGGTGTCCTTTAAAAGGTCAGCTCAGGACAGAGACCTTGGGAAAGCATGCCGAAAGAAGGTCAAATGGAAAAGGTCAAACATTTGTGAAGAGTTCCCGAGAGACATTTACAGAGGTGGAAAGACCAGAGAAAATAAACGTGACAATGGCCACATCATGACAAGTTCTGTAAAATTGACACTATGCCTTATATTTAGAACATGCCTCTACATATAGCAACATCACAATTTCCCCTTTGCATGTTTTGCTCCTTAACATTTTTTTTTTACTTTTATCGATGAGCCAATGATTCATATATCAATATCTGCCAAGCGTAGAAGGGGTACAGTGCTTAGATTGCTGTACACGTTGGTTAATGACTCAGTTGAATAATGCATTGTCAGGAGTCTACCATCGTGATGGGGGCGAAGGTGGAGTACCTTGGGAGGTCCTGCCTGCCTTCCCCCCAATTTACAACGCTACATGTCACACTGTAAACTTCACTCCACTTTTCAATCCAGTGTTCACACACCACCACAGTAATGGACTGAGGTGTATATAATTCTTTCCTTTCAGAAGCCACAGTAAGATCACTTCTTGGAGGCTGACTTCTCTGTCCTATCATGGTTCCTGCCCCCCCTCTCCCACCTGTGATGATGTGAACAGTCTAGTAGTTGGGATGGGAGGAGTTATGGGGTTGGAGGAAGAGGAGGGGCCAGCACAGGAAAGAGGTTAGTTAGAGTAGGGACAGGGACTAGGTAGGAGTGCAAGAATAAAGCTCCTAAAAGATAATGAAAGTGTCTGTCATTATTATGCCCACGACACTACAGCTAGCAACGAGGGTGGGATGAAGTGATCTGCTATCCCCACGTGAGCAAGAAAAGCGTCCTGTCCCTGGGCAGCACGAGAACGTGTGCCCCCAACGATATCGCCGCCTGAGGAACCAGGCCAGCGACAATAGAGCCAGCTCCGCGATTCGCTGATCGCGTGGAGCCCTGCCTGGCAAGCACTGTTGAGCGCTGAAAAAAAGAAGTGCCCCGAACGCTGCTTCGCGCCAAAATTCGAACTCACCCCTGATGCGTGCAAGTCAGCACGACGACATGGCGGTGGAGATGGCCAGCGTGTGAAGCGACGGAGTCGGGAGCCCACCCCGACCGTCTGAAGGGTCTAGCAAGCGAGGGTGTGTGTGGAGCGCCATCATCGTGGTGTCCCCCGCAAGACCGGCGATCCGGTGAGTCCAAGTGATTGCACCGGCGTGAGAGAAATGAATGAAGTCAAAATCTCGTGGGAGCCGAGATTTCCTTAGCGGCGGCCATCTTTGAACCAGGCACCTATCAGGACAAACCCCTGTGCAGTGTGGAAGCGGCCATTTTGAGGTCAGGCAGCACCAGGCCCGAGCAAACAAACACTGTCAAATGCAAAAACGAGCATTGATAATTGCAAAACAAGCATTGATAATTGCAAAAACAAGCATTGACAATTGGAAAACAAGCATTGGTAATTACAAACCAAGCACTGGTAAATGCAAAAACAAGCATTGATAATTGCAAAACAAGCACTGCTAATTGCAAAACAAGCATTGGTAATTACAAAACAAGCACTGGTAAATGCAAGACAAGCATTGGTAAATGCCAAACAAACACTGGTAAATGCAAAACAAGTATTGATAAAAGCAAACAAGCACTCGCAAGTGAAAGGAAATTCTGACACGCCAGTCCAGCAATGTCAAACTCACCGAGCAGAAATGGTGGAGGTGCAGCGGCGGCAGGTGCAGCGGCGGCAGACCCAGTTGCAACTGGAGTTTCACACCTGCGCCCCCCGGAATCACTGACCCTGGTGGCTGGCGGAAGCATGGGCCCCAGATGGCAGGAGTGGCTCGAGGATTTCGAGGACTATCTTGAAGGATCGAAAGTCACGGGAGACAGAGACAAATTAATTGCACTACGCAATCTGGTCGGTAAAGAGGTTTGCAAATTGATCAAAGAACTGCCGACCGATGAGAAAGGAACCTATGACAAAGTGTGAGATGCGTTAAACAGAAAGTTTGTGCATAAAAGGAATGTGGATTACGAGAGATATGTATTTCATCAAGCCCGTCAAGACAAGGAAGAAATGATGAGCACATTTATATCCAGACTACGCCGACTGTCTCAGTATTGCAACTTTGACGCATTCTCGATGGAGGATGCTATCCGGCTAAGGGTCATCGAGGGTTGTCATTCAGAGACACTCCGAAGGCGACTGCTAAGGAAAAGTCATGATCTCGACGAAATAGAGTAAATGACCGGGGTGTATGACCAAGCGGAGGTGCATGCCAAGAGCATGGAGACAGGGCGTAGTGAGAGAAGCGAACAAGCATATTGGATGCAAACCAACAGCACTCGCAGAAGATCAAGTGAACGACAGAGAAGGTCCAGACCAGTGTTCCGTCACCAACACAAAGGTCGCCGACGCTATGAATCTGGGAGAAAAGCCAAGAAACCAGACCATGCCAGAAAGACAGAGCGTTCACGGAAATGCTATCGATGTGGGTATGACTTCCCACATACCCACGTGTGTCCAGCAATGGGTCAACAATGCCGAAAATGTGGACGAAAAAATCATTTTGAGGTGATATGCGGAGTATACAGCAAAGAAAGAAGGAGTGAAACAACAAAGTCGTTTCGCCCAGATGCCAAGCGACATCATGCAAAAGCTGTACAGGATAGAGCAATATCCTCCTCTAGTTCGTCGCACTCCAGCAGGGAGTCTCGCAAATCCCAATGGACAAGAAGGTCCTCGAGACGGTCATCGTCAAGAGAATCGAGATCGACATCTCAGGAGTCAGTATACACAGATGAATATATCTGCATGGTAGCTGACCTGGACCAGCTAAAGAAATATCCCCCATTAGACATCAAAGTGGGAGCGCATGCGACCAAATTTGTGTTAGACAGTGGGGCGTCATTGAACTACATGCCCGTGACGGAATATAACAAAATGAAGCCACCACCCCCCTTGAGTCCAGCACATGTCAGGGTGTTCACCTGGATGGCGAGAAAACCACTGCCATGCCTGGGCAAATTCGCAACAACATTGAAACATGAAAATACTTCTGTGTCAGCATATATCCATGTCATTGAGGGTCCGGAGGCTGATTGTCTTCTTAGTCTGCCTACAACGGAGCGCCTCCAACTGGTTGAGATCCTATACCGAGTCAGTGACAATCCAGACATTGTTCGTAAGTTCCCCAAGTTATTCACTGGGCTCGGAAAAATGAATAAATGTCTGATTCGCCTGCACATCAATGACCAAGTGCGCCCTGTGGCTCAACACCCCAGGCGAGTGCCTTGTCATCTTCAGCAAGCTGTAGAGGATGAAATCCAGGAACTGTTACAAGCTGACATTATCAAAAAAATGGATGGTCCCACACCATGGGTGTCACCAGTTGTCATCGTTCCAAAGAAGGGCACCCCTGAAAAGGTACGTTTATGTGTGGACATGCGGCTTCCCAATACAGCCATAGAAAGAGAGCGTCACCCAGGACCTCACCTGAGTGATATGATATCAGCATTGAATGGAGCCAGGGTATTTTCCAAACTTGATCTAAATAAGGGATACCATCAGCTGAAATTACACGAAAAAATCAAGGTGGAGAAGTGTGGCTCACTGGTTAGAGGAGGCAGACCCGGACGCTGAGATCAGGCCCGGGACCAGGGTTCAATTCCCGACACGGCAGGGTCTTGAGCCCAAAATGTCCACGGACTCGGTAATTCTCGCTTCGGTGCCTACTCGAATCATAGGTTCACACTCTGCAACTCTGGGCAATAGCTTGCTTAATCTCCACAACGGCCCCCTGTGGCCGGATGCCTGGCTTTCACCTTGGGGATACCCAGTAGGTGCTATCTCACAGGGAAAAACCAGGACGGGTTCCCAATGCAAAGCGCTTTGAGACCTGGCGGTGATATTGCGCTATATAAAAACCCATCCATCCATCCATCCATAACGACGTTTGCCACTCATCTGGGGTTGTTTCGATACAAACGGCTGAGTTTCGGTATCTCCTCTGCGGCGGAAATATTCCAAGAGGTCATCAGTCAGACCATCAGACCCATACCAAATTCACTGAACTATAGTGATGACATTCTGGTGTATGGGTCGAACACACAGGAACATGACAAAGCTTTGGATTAAGTGTGCCATGCTCTCCTAGAAGCTAATCTAACTCTCAATAAGGACAAGTGTGAGTTCCATCAATCCACTCTCAAGTTCTTCGGACATGTGTTCTTGGGGGCAGGGATGAAGCCTGACCCAGAGAAAGTGACAGCGCTTGATACAACCAAGAGCCCTCAAGATGTGAGTGACATCCGATCGTTTCTGGGCATGGCGAGCTATTGCGCCAGGTATATAAAGGACTATGCCACCATAAGCCACCCATTCCGTGTCCTCACCAAGCAAGGACAACCATTTGTGTGGAGCCCTCAGTGTGAGTGGGCGTTTCAAGAAATTAAACAGGCGGTGGAATCAGCGGACAATCTAGCTTACTTTAACCCCAAGAGAAAGACGGAGATAACGGTGGATGCCAGTCCAGTGGAGTTGGGTGCCATCCTGGCTCAGTACGATAATGACACTGATCGACGACACATTGTGGCTTATGCCAGTCGCAGCCTATCACACACTGAGAAGGCTTATTCCCAGCCCGAGAAGGAGAGTCTCGCGGTCGTATGGGCTTGCGAGAATTTTCATGTGTTCATTTATGGCAAACATTTCACCATGATTACGGACCACCAAGCGCTTGTTACCATCTTTGGTAATCCCAAGGCTAAGATGCCACCTCGCATTGAAAGGTGGGGTTTACGCTTACAGGAATATACATACACAATCATACATAAACCAGGAAAGGCAGAGAATCCGGCGGACTACATGTCCCGACACCCTCAAGCATCCCAGGCCTCACCTCCTTCAATAGCTGAAGAATACATACATTTTGTGGTAAGCTTAGCCCGGCCACCGGCAGTCCCCTTTGAAGCGATACAGGAAGCCACTGCGCAAGACAACATTCTTCAGAAAGTAGTGCGCCGACTGCGCACACACCGCTGGAGACACGACAGTGAGGAGGAAAAGAGTGATCCTCAAATCCGTCAAGAAATGTAAGCCTTCCGACATGTCAGTAAAGAGCTGTCCGCCACCTCAGAGGGGCTCCTACTGAGAGATCATCGGATTGTCATCCCGAGGCAGCTACGTCAAGGTGTGATTAACCTTGCCCATGAGGGTCATCGTGGAGTTGTTGCAACAAAGAGAGCTCTCCGGGAGCGAGTATGGTTCCCACTACTTGACCAAATGGTGGAGCTCACCTTAAAGGACTGCCCCCAGTGTCAACTGGTGAAGCATGGAGATTCCCCAGCTCCTCTTCAAATCACTAAACTACCCAGTGGGGTATGGCAAGAACTTGCCATGGACTTTTATGGACCACTCCAATCAGGCAAATACGTATTGGCTATCATGGATGAATACTCAAGATTTCCAATAGCCCAGTTTGTGTCCTCAACCAATGCCTCCAGCACGATCGCCATACTCGATGAAGTGTTTGCCGCATGGGGTGTTCCCAAAGAACTTAAAACAGACAATGGTCCCCCCTTTAACGGACATGAGTTCAGTGACTTCGCAAAACATCTCAACTTTCGACATAGGAAGGTCACGCCTTTGTGGCCACAAGCTAATGGCACCATTGAACGGTTCATGGCCACCTTGAAGAAGACATTTCAACAAGCCACCTTGGAAAAACGAGACCTGCAAGTGGCTCTCAATGAGGTCCTAAGAGCTTATCGAATGACACCACATGCTACGACCAAAAAGTGTCCTGCTACTCTCATGTTAGGGCGACCCATCAGAACACGGATCCCGACATGGGAGGGAGCTCTACGACCGGTGTCTCCGACACGTGTCCATCGAGAGCTAGCGGTGGCTGATCAAGCTGGCAAGAGCAAAATGAAATCGTATGCAGACACTCGCCGTAGAGCAAAATCTCCATCCCTTCGCACAGGAGACTGTGTGGTGGTCAAACAAGAACAGTCAAAGAAGACGGACTGTAGATTCAAAGATGAACCTTTGACTATCACTCAGCAGAAGGGTACCATGATTACTGCAGAGTCTGAGAACAGGCGGATCACCCGAAATGTGTCCCATTTCCAAAAAGGTACCCCAGCCATGAAAGAGGTCCTTGACAGAGACCCGGACCAAGAAGATGCAGAAGGATTTAGTCAACTGGGTACAACACAGAGACCTGATCATCAGACAGAAACTGCGCCTGCAGACACTGGAGTGAGTCTGCGACCTAGAAGAGACATAAACAAGCCCAAAAGACTGGTTGAAGAACTATAATCAAGTCAGTTTGTTTCATTTGTTAACAAAGGGGGAGATGTGATGATGTGAACAGTCTAGTAGTTTTGGGATGGGAGGAGTTACGGGGTTGGAGGAAGAGGAGGGGCCAGCACAGGAAAGAGATTAGTTAGAGTAGGGACAGGGACGAGGTAGGAGTGCAAGAATAAAGCTCCTAAAAGATAATGAAAGTGTCTGTCATTATTATGCCCACGACACTACACCACCCTCCGTTTCACCTATGTTTACATACGTATTTTCGGACTATCCTCTATCTCAGTTCCGATTTGCACTCCATTCCTGGTTTTACTTTGCCCCTTCTTCTGTCTATCAGCTTCCACTGTCTTTTCCTCAGTGATCACAGAGCTGCATTCAGTCTATTGGTGGGGCTCTGATGTTCTGAACTTGGCTAATTGCGTGCATGTGGCTCTCTCCCTAGCTCTGTGTTACAACGCTGAGCTGCCAGTTATAGCTTTCCTCTGAGCTCAGCGCTCAGCTTTCTTGCATCCGTCTTACTGTTGATTCTGTGTTAAACTTGTTGCTCCCTTGAAGGCCTATTTCTAACTCCTTCCGTGATTGTTTGAGATGTTCCTTGATTTCCCAGAGCGAGCCTTGATGCTATAAATCCTCTGTCCTGTTTGTGTTCTCTTATTCTATAGCAATACCTGACCTGTACTTCAAGGTTCCTTGATCTGTTTTCATATTACCCATCCTTTGCACCCCATTTCTGTCATTCCTTGTTCTGTTTTAGTTGTGTTGGCCTGTCTGCTCTTTCTCTGTTCTGTATTTTTACTTTTGTCTCAGTCCCTGTTCCTTGGAATCCAATCTATCTTTTTACGAGCCGTATTTCTTTATTTCTCCGTTTCTCAGAATGCAGTCTTGTCTTTTTTTAGCTCTCTTTCTGTTCTCGTTTTCTCCTGCTCAATACCCTTTATCCTCTCATGTTTGCCTTCAAATCTTCTTTTTTTATTACCTGAGGGTGCCAGTGAGTTCTAGGGTTTGTTACCTCATGCACTGTGAGTCAAGTAGCATTCTTCTTCTATATGAGCTGCTGGGTGTCTGTCTTCCAAGCAGTGCTTAATTTGTAAAAAAAATAATAATAATAATAAGTGCCAGAGCGCTCATCAGGAGGTCACTGCAGCTTGCCCCACACATTGCCCATTCCAGCGATGCCAATGATGGTAACAATACAACTACTAACCATAACACTCCTACAACAATTACAATCCGGACTATTTCAGGCCCCTAAAGATATAAGAATGGCATGGGCGGCAGGTAATAGCCATTTTTAATGTATACTGAATTAATAATGTACTGTTGTTGAGATAATCTCTAAATTATCCCGACAGAACCACCTAGCAAGTGCCGATGTTGACAATTAATTGCCGGCGCTGAGCACTGGCAACCACCCTCTCAAATTAAGCACTGCTTCCAAGACTCTGTGAGATTAACAGCTCTTAGCCTTTAATGTGATTTCCTTAGCTACAGACAGCTAATTTCTCACAGACCATACAAACTATCATTTGCATAGCCTATTTTGATTTTGTGTTATACTTTCTTGTTGCCTTTCCCTTGTTTAGTGTGTGCTATATGTGTTGCCTATCTACCTTTGTCTATCACCTTCATTACCCATTCCAGTCTTTACCTCTTGATCTGTCTTGCTTTTACGTTTCAGGTACTCCCTTGCATATACTAAACCCCTCATCCCAAATTACATTGTCCCAGCAGAGAGCCAGTGCTACCTTTAATTATTTCTGTCCTTGTCATAGCCAAAAGTCTGACAGAATGTGAGACCAAACCGAATTCCTGTGAGGTTGAATATAGTGTTAAACGCAAATAAATGTAGGTAAATGCCCATTGCCAAAGCATATCAGACGTTTGCAGACCACAGCACAGACTCCTGGCTTTAGACCAACCTGTGGAAAAGATGCATGTTAACATGATGGACACATGTTTTTTTTTTCTGTGGTGGACTGATCTTTTTTTGTTTTTTAGCAGTTTTATTTAGTGATAACGTGACCCAAAGGTATTGGAGTGCTTAACATGAGCACCCGTTACATTACACAAGGATACCATCATTTTTTGGTAGGCAGGGGGAGATTAAGTGATTTTCCCAGAATCACAGGATGTTGAGCTGACGCCGAGACTGGTTCCCTGGCTCTAAATTTGGCTTCTCTGACTGCTACGCCAGTCAAAGCAGCCTCACTTACCACTAAGTGCTTCCCCTTCCAGCTCTTTGCTCATGCACTAGACTGTAATTTTTAATCCTGGTTAATATTGGTGATATGTATGCATGAATTACTGTGGGTAATAACTTTGTGGCCACTACACGGAGAAATAAATCCTCTTGTTTCAGAGCCCTCTCAAAAGCCACTTTTTACTTATTATACTTTTACACTTTTGAACAGCATGAACTGTTTGGCTACGTGTGTTCTTCAGTAGGTCTAAATCAATATGGAAAGGATCACTGGTCCTGCATAACCAAGGTCTGCAGGTAGATAGGTAGGTAGGTGTCTCCCAAATAAAAGACCCTCATACACGTGTTTTACAGAGTCGTGTAGCGGTATATGATGTGTCCCCGCTTCTTTTTACACGTGTTCGTGCGTAATCCATGGGTCCGTTTTTGTTTGCACCCTCCGCCAGGAGGTTTTACCTTTGGTTAAAACAGTAGTGATGGTGAATAGTGAAAAGGTGGGATAGAATGTTAAAAATACCCGGACAGCCAGGGGTTTAACTTCAATATATCTGGATTCGGGTAAAGGGTTGTAGGTGTGCAGCTGTAGAATTATTTAGGAATTCTAGCGCACTGATCAAGTGAGGTTAAAAGTGGTCGACATGTTTCAGCCTGGGTTGCCGGATGGTCAGTAGGCTTTCTTCAGGACCATAAAGTGATTGGGTGAATGTGAAGAAAAAGGTAAATTTGTAACCTGATTCGTTTTTTAGTAGTAGATGGTCACATTGTACCTGTAATTAGAGAAAAAGGAGACTGTGCATACAAACTAATAAAAAATGGTGGAGGAAGACACATTTTCAATGTACAATCACATAGTTGTGAAGAACAAATATTCAATTATGAAAACGATTATAAAAACGATTTTAGCAATACTAAACTGAATGAATGAATGAAATTGCACTTGTATAGCGCCATCTACCCGGAGGCCTCGTAGCGCTTATGACTAAAGCTAACTTAGCACAGGCTCGGGCAGATTAGTGGGATTTGGCAAACAAGTGAGTTTTCAAGGCTTTTCTGAAGGAAAGATGATCGGTGGTTCCTCGAAGGGAAAGGGGGAGGGTGTTCCAGAACTTGGCAGCGGTGTATGAAAAAGAGCGACCTCCCCAACGGGCTTTCCTCACTCTGATAGAGGAGGCCAGCTGGAGGGTACTGGAACGAAGGGAACGTGAGGGGACATAGGGGGTGATCAGGGGTTGCAGAATTGCAGGACCAAGGTGGTGGAAGGCTTTATGTAGAGTACACATAGCTTTAAATTGTACTCTGGCCGCTATGGGGAGCCAATGAAGTTCCCCAATGGCGGTCCTTGCTGACTCCCAGCGAGGGAGATTGTAAAGCAAACGGGCCGCACTGTTTTGGGTGACTTGGAGTTTCTGAATGACATAGGAAGGGGCTCCCATATAGAGGACATTGCCATAGTCCAGGCGAGATAGTATAAGGGCCTGGACTAGAATCCTCCTAGCCTGGAATGGAAGCAGAGGGAGCACCTTCCGTAGCATCCTCATCAGGCCGAAACAGGTAGCTGCGGTCTTTGTGGCTTGGGCTGAGAAGTTCAATGCGGTGTCAAGCCAAACCCCCAAGCTTTTTATTTGAGGTTTGGGAGCGGGAGGCGGGCCCAAACATGGAGGCCAGATGGATGAAAAGGCAGAGGGCGAGGGGTTGCCCAATAAGATGACATCTGTCTTCTCCCCGTTGAGTTTTAAACGGGAGGATTGCATCCATCTGGCAACAGCCTCTAGACAGGGACCTAGGGTGTTGGACGATACCTCTGAGTGGTCCAAAGAGACCACCAGTTGGGTATCGTCCGCGTAGGTGACAATACGCACACCGAAGGGCTGGACAATCCTGTCTAGAGGTTCCATGTAAGCATTGAACAGGGTGGGGCTCAGGGATGAGCCCTGAGGAACCCCACACCTAAGAGGATGTTTGGGTGACACTGCCTCGCCCTCAAAGACCTGAAAGAAACGGTCAGCCAGAAAGGATGTCAACCAGTCCAGCGCCGGGCCCGACACGCCCATGTCTGCCAGACGTTGTAATAGCATGACATGGTTCACCGTGTCGAACGCGGCGCTGAGGTCTAACAAGATGATTGCGACTTTGCCACCCTGGTCTAACACTGCTCTAGCTTCCTCAGTTACGGCCAGGAGGGCTGTTTCGGTCCCATGTAGGGGCCGAAACCCGGTCTGAGAGGCACGTAGGAGACCATTTGACTCCAAAAAGTTCATCAAGATGTTGTTCACGTGCCTCTCGAGTAGTTTACTCAGCCAGGGGAGCAAGGAGATAGGACGATAATTCGCCAGGTTGGATTGGTCAAGGTTGGGCTTCTTCAACAGGGCCCTCACCATCGCGCACTTCCAGGAGGGAGGTACGGTTCTTGAGGAGATGGAAGTGTTGAGAACGTCCAATATGACCGGGCGAATTATCTCTATTGCCTTAACAAGGGTCTGAGGGGGAGCTGGGTCACTAGGGGAGCCCGTGGTGACTTTAGAGATGAGTCTATCCAGTGCCAGAGTGTCTAATAGAGGGATTGCGTCAAGCATACACTGGACGGGGGCTTCAGAGGTGGTAGGCATAGGAAGGTCTAAATCATTATCAGCATCCCCAAAAGAGGAGTATATAGTCTGAATTTTTTCAGAGAAAAAAACAGCAAGTTCATTGCAGCGGTTTTGGGCACTGTCTGCAGAAGGAAGTTCAATAGGGGGTGAAATAAGTGTTTTAACAATTTTAAAAATTTCCCTTGGAGCATTGGCAGCTTCATCGATTTTGCTGCAATAAAAGGAAGCTTGTGCCGATTTTATCTCCTGTTTATAGAGCCTAATGGCTGCTCTATAATCATCCTTCCTAATTTCGGAATAGTCCTGTCTCCAGGCCCTTTCGTGTTTCCGACAGGTTAGTTTCATGGCCTTAAGGGCAGGGGTGTACCATGGAGCAGCTCTAGGTCTTTTCATAGAGCTACTAGCCTGTACGGGGAGGACCATGTTGAGTGTAGAGGAGATCCAGTCATCAAAATTGTTAGTTGCTGTATTGGAGTTCAGCACCTTCCTGGGTATATCTTTGGCCAGGGCAGTTTCCCAGGCAGGGAGGGGAAGCAAGGGCCATTTCCTACCTCGGTTTTTAATGAGACCGCTAGTAGAGGGGGAAGGATTAGTGCGCCAAGAGAAAGGAATCAAAAAATGATCCGTCCAAGGTAGCGGAACCGGGGGTTTTACTATAAGATCATCAATGTTACTGTAGATATGGTCTAGCAGGTGGCCTCTGTTGTGGGTTACATGAAACCCCTTCTGCTGTAGATCCAGCGCTTGAAAGTTAGAGCAAAGGGTATTGGCTGCGGTATCGTGAGGGTCATCTAAATGCAGGTTAAGATCACCCAACACGGTGAAGTTGGGAGAGGATAGCACGTTACTTGCAGCGAGATCCGTAATTTTACTAATAAAATTATTAGGAGCACCTGGGGGGCGATAGGCTAGAATGCCAGAGAAGGTAGTGGTTGGTGACAACTCTAGCGAAAAGTGTAGACTTTCACAGGTTGGCGAGGTAGTGGGGGTGGTTCGACATTTGTAACTGTCACGATAAACAATGGCCACTCCTCCACCTCTCCCAGTCTGGCGATCTAGTCTCTTTAATGTGAATCCTTGGGGGATGGCCCAGACAATAGCTGGATCGTTATCCATATGGAGCCATGTTTCGGTTAAAAAAAGTGCATGAGGATTGAGATCTTCAATCAAAGAATGGAGCTCGGTGTGATGTTTACACATAGACCTACAATTGAGGAGGAACATTTTCCATTCCTGAATGGGAGGTGGCAGACAGGGAGGGGGGATGGAAGGGCGCCAATTGCAGCTTGGACAAATATAATCCATGTGGGAAGGAGAAAAAGTGTGAGCACATGTCAGAATAAGGGGCGAACGAACGGAGGGCATGCAGGGATAATGAGTCATAGGACAGCGGAGGGCCTACCATGACGGCCAAAGCCAGGCACCAGTCAGCAGGAAGCGTCTGGACGCGGAGTGGCGCAGACTGGCTTCTCTTTGGCGCCTCTTCGGCGCGTCTACGGCGCTACCGCTGCGCGTCACCGCTGCGCGAACGGGAGCAAGCTAAGAAGGTTAGGCGGAGTGGGAGACTAGCGCGTCAACCCACCGAAGATGGCCGCCTCAGAAGGAGCAACCAGGAAGTGGTGCCGCTTGCCTCCCTCCACAACAAACAGCACTGGTTGCTGCGGTGGAACGGGGAGAGAGCGGGCCAAATTCAGGTAATGTGCACAGAGTAAAACAGTAAAACAGTTTTTAAAAGCAGTTACAAGCAAAGCACAAGTAGGAATACAAGAAGAGCGCTTGTAGCAGTCCTACTTGCTACCAAGCGCAGCGCTACGATATTATTAGTCAATCTCGAGCGCGAAGCTGCCCAGCCCTTAAGTAATCAGGGCGGAGTGGGAGACTAGCGCGTCAACCCACCGAAGATGGCCGCCTCAGAAGGAGCAACCAGGAAGTGGTGCCGCTTGCCTCCCTCCACAACAAACAGCACTGGTTGCTGCGGTGGAACGGGGAGAGAGCGGGCCAAATTCAGGTAATGTGCACAGAGTAAAACAGTAAAACAGTTTTTAAAAGCAGTTACAAGCAAAGCACAAGTAGGAATACAAGAAGAGTGCTTGTGCAGTCCTACTTGCTACCAAGCGCAGCGCTACGATATTATTAGTCAATCTCGAGCGCGAAGCTGCCCAGCCCTTAAGTAATCAGGGTGGAGTGGGAGACTAGCGCGTCAACCCACCGAAGATGGCCGCCTCAGAAGGAGCAACCAGGAAGTGGTGCCGCTTGCCTCCCTCCACAACAAACAGCACTGGTTGCTGCGGTGGAACGGGGAGAGAGCGGGCCAAATTCAGGTAATGTGCACAGAGTAAAACAGTAAAACAGTTTTTAAAAGCAGTTACAAGCAAAGCACAAGTAGGAATACAAGAAGAGCGCTTGTAGCAGTCCTACTTGCTACCAAGCGCAGCGCTACGATATTATTAGTCAATCTCGAGCGCGAAGCTGCCCAGCCCTTAAGTAATCAGGGCGGAGTGGGAGACTAGCGCGTCAACCCACCGAAGATGGCCGCCTCAGAAGGAGCAACCAGGAAGTGGTGCCGCTTGCCTCCCTCCACAACAAACAGCACTGGTTGCTGCGGTGGAACGGGGAGAGAGCGGGCCAAATTCAGGTAATGTGCACAGAGTAAAACAGTAAAACAGTTTTTAAAAGCAGTTACAAGCAAAGCACAAGTAGGAATACAAGAAGAGCGCTTGTAGCAGTCCTACTTGCTACCAAGCGCAGCGCTACGATATTATTAGTCAAACTCAGAGTCACAGTCATATTACGCGTCAACTTTCTCATTCTCAATTTTCGTTTGGGCATCATTAGGATGTTTGCTACAGTACCGTGTTGTTAATGATACTGTTCTACTTTCTCATTCTCAAATTTCTGTGTGTGCATCATTAGGATGTTTGTTACAGTACCGAGTTGTTATTGGTAATGTTCAAGTTGTACATCACCGGTACTGAATGACATATTTATGTTGTATATTTCTAGGCATGTTTGTCTGTTATCATGGTAAGCAGTATAATAACGAATACAATCACCAAGCTAGTGTTATTCTGTTAGTGTTATTCCTATTTGGAAAGAAGGGTACTATTCTCAAGCAGTAACTCTTCTTGACGTCAAGAGGAAGGTAAAATTAAGCGAACACTTACGTTTCTATCTTAAAAAACGATCACTCTTTGCAAGCAGTAACTCTTCATGTTAGCGAAAACCAAAATAAATACACGTGCATGCAGATGTTTTGGTATCATTGAATATGCGCTTAAAATGACTGTTCAAAAAAGGTGTCCGATATCCCTTAATGTGAAATGCGCCTATCGTATAAATCTCAAAAAGCGCTAGGTCTTGGCATGCACATACTGTGAGGTTATACATATACTTATGCGCAAGTGGTGATAAGCGAGTGAACTTTGTTAATCGTACCTCTACATTACGTGAGACTTGTCTCTTCGGGGACCATGGCAGGTAGGGGGAGGCTTCACTGTTAGGAGTGAGGAAGAAGGGGTTTAGTAAAGGGGTTGTAATACTTGCGGTTTTCTCCAGAATGGTAGAGACGATAATCTTCGATACCTCTAGCCTTCAGACGCCCTTTTAGCAGCATGTGCTGTCTCTGCCCTTGGTGACCCGGAATCAATCGCGGGTGTGTTTCTGGGCTTCATATATTCAAAGTAGTGGAAACTGAAGAGTTACTCTGGTATTTTTGCTTGACTATATATCTGATTCTTAAAATATATAATTTTCTCAAAATATATCACGTTGTTAAGAGATGTAAAGTTATTAGTTAACGCCAAGCTTTCTTACTGTAGGATTGCGCCGTAGAGCCATAGAGAATAGTTGACAAGTAGGTGCTTGTTGGAACTATTTAGAACGTGCTGTTTTGTGGTACATCGCAGTAATGTAAATTGTAAAAAAACAACCACAAAGATGTCAACCCACTATAAAGAATCAGGCCACACCGTGAATGACCTACAGTGGGTAATTTTGGAGACACTTGAAATTGTAGACAGGAACGCAGCGAAAATCCTGTTAGAAAAAGAGCAACGTTGGGTGCACAGACTAAAGACAGACAGTGACGGCCTGAACGATGCCGTCCCGTGGCTATCTCTGAATAAATAATCTAAAAATACTCATCTAGATCAAGATATCTTCATGGCCATATTTACAACAGATCCTCGAACATAAATCATTTTGGCCTCTTTTCAAAGTAAACCTTACCATGTACCACAAAACAGCACGTTCTAAATAGTTCCAACAAGCACCTACTTGTCAACTATTCTCTATGGCTCTACGGCGCAATCCTACAGTAAGAAAGCTTGGCGTTAACTAATAACTTTACATCTCTTAACAACGTGATATATTTTGAGAAAATTATATATTTTAAGAATCAGATATACAGTCAAGCAAAAATACCCGAGTAACTCTTCAGTTTCCACTACTTTGAATATATGAAGCCCAGAAACACACCCGCGATTGATTCCGGGTCACCAAGGGCAGAGACAGCACATGCTGCTAAAAGGGCGTCTGAAGGCTAGAGGTATCGAAGATTATCGTCTCTACCTTTCTGGAGAAAACCGCAAGTATTACAACCCCTTTACTAAACCCCTTCTTCCTCACTCCTAACAGTGAAGCCTCCCCCTACCTGCCATGGTCCCCGAAGAGACAAGTCTCACATAATGTAGAGGTACGATTAACAAAGTTCACTCACTTATCACCACTTGCGCATAAGTATATGTATAACCTCACAGTATGTGCATGCCAAGACCTAGCGCTTTTTGAGATTTATACGATAGGCGCATTTCACATTAAGGGATATCGGACACCTTTTTTGAACAGTCATTTTAAGCGCATATTCAATGATACCAAAACGTCTGCATGCGCGTGTATTTATTTTGGTTTTCGCTAACATGAAGAGTTACTGCTTGCAAAGAGTGATCGTTTTTTAAGATAGAAACGTAAGTGTTCGCTTAATTTTACCTTCCTCTTGACGTCAAGAAGAGTTACTGCTTGAGAATAGTACCCTTCTTTCCAAATAGGAATAACACTAACAGAATAACACTGGCTTGGTGATTGTATTCGTTATTATACTGCTTACCATGATAACAGACAAACATGCCTAGAAATATACAACAAAAATATGTCATTCAGTACCGGTGATGTACAACTTGAACATTACCAATAACAACTCGGTACTGTAACAAACATCCTAATGATGCACACACAGAAATTTGAGAATGAGAAAGTAGAACAGTACCATTAACAACACGGTACTGTAGCAAACATCCTAATGATGCCCAAACGAAAATTGAGAATGAGAAAGTTGACGCGTAATATGACTGTGCCTCTGAGTTTAGTATTGCTAAAATCGATTTTATAATCGTTTTCATAATTGAATATTTGTTCTTCACAACTATGTGATTGTACATTGTAAATGTGTCTTCCTCCACCATTTTTTATTAGTTTGTATGCACAGTCTCCTTTTTCTCTAATTACAGGTACAATGTGACCATCTACTACTAAAAAACGAATCAGGTTACAAATTTATCTTTTTCTTCACATTCACCCAATCACTTTATGGTCCTGAAGAAAGCCTACTGACCATCCGGCAACGCAGGCTGAAACATGTCAACCACTTTTAACCTCACTTGATCAGTGCGCTAGAATTCCTATATAATTCTACAGCTGCACACCGACAACTCTTTACCCGAATCCAGATATATTAAAGTTAAACCCCTGGCTGTCCGGGTATTTTTAACATTCTATCCCACCTTTTCACTATTCACTATCACTACTGTTTTAACCAAAGGTAAAACCTCCTGGCGGAGGGTGCAAACAAAAACTGACCCAAGGATTACGCACGAACACGTGTAAAAAGAAGCGGGGACACATCATATACCGCTACACGACTCTGTAAAACACGTGTATGAGGGTCTTTTATTTGGGAGACACCTACCTACCTATCTACCTGCAGACCTTGGTTATGCAGGACCAGTGACCCTTTCCATATTGATTTAGAATTATTGAAAGGAGATTGAAAGGATCTCTACTCTTTCTCCCTCCACCAATTGACGATACGTGTCAAGCAGCGTGCAGCTCTGGGAGTTGAAAGAACCCAATACGTGAGCCCAGTTAAGATCAGCCCACTGTGGTAATTGACCATGGCGGGAAGTTTTGGACTCAGCTATACCAGCGAAGAAATTGAAGCAATACTTGCCAGACCACCACTACTCATAGAAGGTGACCTTTCTCAAACTCTATCTTCTACTGCAGAATTGGATGAGTTGAGCGAAGTGAAGAAAGAACAAGTCAGAACAGCTGTACATGGTATCATAATGACTGAATACCTTCGAGTTAACGCAGCTCCAAGAGGATTATGGGTGACAAATGCCCCCCGGATATTTCCTAAAGATCTAGCATTCCGGAAAGATTGGTCATCCATTTCATGGAAGTGCACCAGGGACTACCTGGTATTAATAATAAAAACTGCCCATAGACTTACAGAGGAATTGATGGTAAAAATAGAAATCCTTGAAACCAAATTGAACAACACGGTAAATATAACAATTTACAAGACCCGGCTGGAAGAAATCAATAAAGAAATGAAAGAAAGTCAAGAATATCTTACACAAACGAAACTATAAAAACTAGCGAAAGAACTAAAAAGGTTCTCGCTAGAACGCATCCATCCGTATAGTAGTAAGGACTATAAACCAAATGATAATTCATCTAATAACGATTCCAACAGCATATCCTCAAATGACAGCTCAGACCAGAGTGGGGACGAGTCCACAAACCGTGGGAGAGGAAACTACCGAAATACGAGGGGTAACAGGAGAGGGCACAATAACTTTTGGCGACCACCGTACTTTCAAAATGGGGCCCCAAATATGCCTTTCCTCCCCTTCAACCCACAATTCCAAGGATGGCCTAACCCTTATTTTGAAGTACCCATGAACCACCAGATGCAACAAGGAGGTCATAATTACCAACAAGGACGTCCTTTTTTAGGGAATGGCCAGTCCAATCGCCGGTCCAGACAAAAAGGGATAACCTGGTCCGACCAAACGAGACAGGTCGAAACCAGAAGCTTAACGAAGGCCAAGACAGGATCGGGCCCAACAACCTCGTCATTAACCTGACTGACAGAATTTTAACAAAGGACCAGATCAGTGTCTTGAACAAAGGACTCGGGTATGTCCCTACCCCAAGAACTGACATTTTCAAAACGAAATGCGAACTAGCGGCTTTTTGTCGCACCCTAAAATTGAAAGCTTTTTTCAAAGACGAACAACAATTGACACAAGAAGGCGACACGACCCTGAGGAACAAGTCCACATTCTGTCCACTCAACTCACAAGTCCCAATCGAAATATGCACTTTTGAACAAGCAATAATGAAGGAAGTAGACCAATTGCACAATCAACCTAAGAAACCCTTTCAAAATATCACAAAGGCAGAACAACTGGCCCTCACTGAACTCAAGAATGACAGAGAGATCGTAATAAAACCAGCGTACAAAGGGGGAGGAATAGTCCTATTGTCAGCAGCTGGATATGACAAACAGTGTATGGATCTCCTTGCAGACACAAAATTCTATGAGGTCTTAACAATAGACCCAACTGCACGTCTACAAAGAATGATATCCATGATGGTAGAAGAAGCGGAAGTCAACAATTGGGTGTCCAAAAAGGAGGCAGAATATCTGGAAGTAAGAACACCTGTAAAACCATACTCCTACTCCTTACCAAAAACGCATAAAGGGAGAATGCCACCCCCCCAGGGAGACCAATTGTCTCCGGTATCAACTCGATTTTAGAGCCACTCTCAGAGTTTGCAGACCAGTACTTAAGACCACTGGTCCAAAAAACACCCACCTATTTGAAGGACACAAGAGACCTTCTTAATATGCTACAAAATTTTGAGTACTCAGAAGAAACAATGCTCTTAGTAGGCTTAGACGTAGAGAGTCTCTACACGAGTTTACCACAGAAAAAGACTCTAGATACTCTAGAGACAATCCTTTTTGACATTGACTGGCCCAACAAAACCCCAAGACACTTTGTATTGGAATGTTGTAGAATAGCTCTAACAGAAAAATGTTTCCAGTACAAAGATACCCTCTACCTCCAACGCCATGGTACATCTATGGGCAGCACATTTGCCCCTAGTGTGGCGGGTTTGTACGTCAGCACTTTTGAACACACTTTCGTTCAGAATGAGAGCAACCCCTACCTTTATCATATTCTCTTTTGGAAGAGATATGTAGATGATATTCTATTAATATGGAAGGGAGATAAGAAAACCTTGACGAATTTCCACCGTTGGCTCAATATTCAAGATGAGTGCTTGAAATTCACATATACTGCCAATGAAAGCACCTTGGACTTCCTAGACACTACCATTTTCTCTAAAGACAATACTTTGCAGACCCGTACATTTTTTAAACCTACGGCCAAGAACAGCGTGTTGTCCTTCCAAAGCTTCCATCCCAGACCCTTAAGGGAAAATCTCCCGTATAGTCAATTCCTTCGTTTAAGAAGGAATTGCAGTACAATCTCTGACTACAAAAGCCAAGCAAGTGATTTATGTAACAAACTATTGGTCCGTCAATATCCAATAAAGGTGATCAACACATGCAAAAAACGTGCTCGCAACCAACCAAGAGAAGCACTTCTAGAGACGTGTCCGAGACCGAAGGAAGAAAGGATCACATGTGTAACTACCTATAGCCCAGTCACCAATCAAGTGAAGAAAATAATCAACAGAAATTGGAGAATAGTAACATCCAACAATCTGAATTGGCCCAAACCAAGGTTTGCCAATAGGAGAAGTCGCAACCTTAAGGACTTATTGGTGCACACGAGACCGCCGCCGAAGAAAAAGAAAGAGACACTAGGATTGTGGAATAACAGTCCAGTAACAGGCCATTACCCATGTGGAACCTGCACAGTCTGCGACACTACAAAACCCACAAAAGAACTACAGCTACTTCCTGATTTCAATTGGAAATTAAAAAGACACTCGAACTGCAACACAAGCCATGTCATTTATATGATAACCTGCCCGTGCCAAATGAGATATATTGGCATGACTTGCCGAAAGGCCAAACAAAGGCTCTGTGAACATCGCAGTAATGTAAATTGTAAAAAAACAACCACAAAGATGTCAACCCACTATAAAGAATCAGGCCACACCGTGAATGACCTACAGTGGGTAATTTTGGAGACACTTGAAATTGTAGACAGGAACGCAGCGAAAATCCTGTTAGAAAAAGAGCAACGTTGGGTGCACAGACTAAAGACAGACAGTGACGGCCTGAACGATGCCGTCCAGAGCTATCTCTGAATAAATAATCGAAAAATACTCATCTAGATCAAGATATCTTCATGGCCATATTTACAACAGATCCTCGAACATAAATCATTTTGGCCTATTTTCAAAGTAAACCTTACCATGTACCACAAAACAGCACGTTCTAAATAGTTCCAACAAGCACCTACTTGTCAACTATTCTCTATGGCTCTACGGCGCAATCCTACTGTAAGAAAGCTTGGCGTTAACTAATAACTTTACATCTCTTAACAACGTGATATATTTTGAGAAAATTATATATTTTAAGAATCAGATATATAGTCAAGCAAAAATACCCGAGTAACTCTTCAGTTTCCACTACTTTGAATATATGAAGCCCAGAAACACACCCGCGATTGATTCCGGGTCACCAAGGGCAGAGACAGCACATGCTGCTAAAAGGGCGTCTGAAGGCTAGAGGTATCGAAGATTATCGTCTCTACCTTTCTGGAGAAAACCGCAAGTATTACAACCCCTTTACTAAACCCCTTCTTCCTCACTCCTAACAGTGAAGCCTCCCCCTACCTGCCATGGTCCCCGAAGAGACAAGTCTCATGTAATGTAGAGGTACGATTAACAAAGTTCACTCGCTTATCACCACTTGCGCATAAGTATATGTATAACCTCACAGTATGTGCATGCCAAGACCTAGCGCTTTTTGAGATTTATACGATAGGCGCATTTCACATTAAGGGATATCGGACACATTTTTTGAACAGTCATTTTAAGCGCATATTCAATGATACCAAAACGTCGGCATGCACGTGTATTTATTTTGGTTTTCGCTAACATGAAGAGTTACTGCTTGCAAAGAGTGATCGTTTTTTAAGATAGAAACGTAAGTGTTCGCTTAATTTTACCTTCCTCTTGACGTCAAGAAAGTTACTGCTTGAGAATAGTACCCTTCTTTCCAAATAGGAATAACACTAACAGAATAACACTAGCTTGGAGATTGTATTCGTTATTATACTGCTTACCATGATAACAGACAAACATGCCTAGAAATATACAACAAAAATATGTCATTCAGTACCGGTGATGTACAACCTGAACATTACCAATAACAACTCGGTACTGTAACAAACATCCTAATGATGCACACACAGAAATTTAAGAATGAGAAAGTAGAACAGTACCATTAACAACACGGTACTGTAGCAAACATCCTAATGATGCCCAAACGAAAATTGAGAATGAGAAAGTTGATGCGTAATATGACTGTGCCTCTAAGTTTAGTATTGCTAAAATCGTTTTTATAATCGTTTTCATAATTGAATATTTGTTCTTCACAACTATGTGATTGTACATTGTAAATGTGTCTTCCTCCACCATTTTTTATTAGTTTGTATGCACAGTCTCCTTTTTCTCTAATTACAGGTACAATGTGACCATCTACTACTAAAAAACGAATCAGGTTACAAATTTATCTTTTTCTTCACATTCACCCAATCACTTTATGGTCCTGAAGAAAGCCTACTGACCATCCGGCAACCCAGGCTGAAACTTGTCAACCACTTTTAACCTCACTTGATCAGTGCGCTAGAATTCCTAAATAATTCTACAGCTGCACACCTACAACTCTTTACCCGAATCCAGATATATTATAGTTAAACCCCTGGCTGTCCGGGTATTTTTAACATTCTATCCCACCTTTTCACTATTCACTATCACTACTGTTTTAACCAAAGGTAAAACCTCTTGGCGGAGGGTGCAAACAAAAACTGACCCAAGGATTACGCACGAACACGTGTAAAAAGAAGCGGGGACACATCATATACCGCTACACGACTCTGTAAAACACGTGTATGAGGGTCTTTTATTTGGGAGACACCTACCTACCTATCTACCTGCAGACCTTGGTTATGCAGGACCAGTGACCCTTTCCATATTGATTTAGAATTATTGAAAGGAGATTGAAAGGATCTCTACTCTTTCTCCCTCCACCAATTGACGATACGTGTCAAGCAGCGTGCAGCTCTGGGAGTTGAAAGAACCCAATACGTGAGCCCAGTTAAGATCAGCCCACTGTGGTAATTGACCATGGCGGGAAGTTTTGGACTCAGCTATACGAGCGAAGAAATTGAAGCAATACTTGCCAGACCACCACTACTCATAGAAGGTGACCTTTCTCAAACTCTATCTTCTACTGCAGAATTGGATGAGTTGAGCGAAGTGAAGAAAGAACAAGTCAGAACAGCTGTACATGGTATCATAATGACTGAATACCTTCGAGTTAACGCAGCTCCAAGAGGATTATGGGTGACAAATGCCCCCCGGATATTTCCTAAAGATCTAGCATTCCGGAAAGATTGGTCGTCCATTTCATGGAAGTGCACCAGGGACTACCTGGTATTAATAATAAAAACTGCCACTAGACTTACAGAGGAATTGATGGTAAAAATAGAAATCCTTGAAACCAAATTGAACAACACAGTAAATATAACAATTTACAAGACCCGGCTGGAAGAAATCAATAAAGAAATGAAAGAAAGTCAAGAATATCTTACACAAACGAAACTACAAAAACTAGCGAAAGAACTAAAAAGGTTCTCGCTAGAACGCATCCATCCGTACAGTAGTAAGGACTATAAACCAAATGATAATTAATCTAATAACGATTCCAACAGCATATCCTCAAATGACAGCTCAGACCAGAGTGGGGACGAGTCCACAAACCGTGGGAGAGGAAACTACCGAAATACGAGGGGTAACAGGAGAGGGCACAATAACTTTTGGCGACCACCGTACTTTCAAAATGGGGGCCCAAATATGCCTTTCCTCCCCTTCAACCCACAATTCCAAGGATGGCCTAACCCTTATTTTGAAGTACCCATGAACCACCAGATGCAACAAGGAGGTCATAATTACCAACAAGGACGTCCTTTTTTAGGGAATGGCCAGTCCAATCGCCGGTCCAGACAAAAAGGGATAACCTGGTCCGACCAAAACGAGACAGGTCGAAACCAGGAGCGTAACGAAGGCCAAGACAGGATCGGGCCCAACAACCTCGTCATTAACCTGACTGACAGAATTTTAACAAAGGACCAGATCAGTGTCTTGAACAAAGGACTTGGGTATGTCCCTACCCCAAGAACTGACATTTTCAAAACGAAATGCGAAATAGCGGCTTTTTGTCACACCCTAAAATTGAAAGCTTTTTTCAAAGACGAACAACAATTGACACAAGAAGGCGACACGACCCTGAGGAACAAGTCCACATTCTGTCCACTCAACTCACAAGTCCCAATCGAAATATGCACTTTTGAACAGGCAATAATGAAGGAAGTAGACCAATTGCACAATCAACCTAAGAAACCCTTTCAAAATATCACAAAGGCAGAACAACTGGCCCTCACTGAACTCAAGAATGACAGAGAGATCGTAATAAAACCAGCGTACAAAGGGGGAGGAATAGTCCTATTGTCAGCAGCTGGATATGACAAACAGTGTATGGATCTCCTTGCAGACACAAAATTCTATGAGGTCTTAACAATAGACCCAACTGCACGTCTACAAAGAATGATATCCATGATGGTAGAAGAAGCGGAAGTCAACAATTTGGTGTCCAAAAAGGAGGCAGAATATCTGGAAGTAAGAACACCTGTAACACCATACTTCTACTCCTTACCAAAAACGCATAAAGGGAGAATGCCACCCCCCAGGGAGACCAATTGTCTCCGGTATAAACTCGTTGTTAGAGCCACTCTCAGAGTTTGCAGACCAGTACTTGAGACCACTGGTCCAAAAAACACCCACCTATTTGAAGGACACAAGAGACCTTCTTAATATGCTACAAAATTTTGAGTACTCAGAAGAAACAATGCTCTTAATAGGCTTAGACGTAGAGAGTCTCTACACGAGTTTACCACAGAAAAAGACTCTAGATACTCTAGAGACAATCCTTTTTGACATTGACTGGCCCAACAAAACCCCAAGACACTTTGTATTGGAATGTTGTAGAATAGCTCTAACAGAAAAATGTTTCCAGTACAAAGATACCCTCTACCTCCAACGCCATGGTACATCTATGGGCAGCACATTTGCCCCTAGTGTGGCGGGTTTGTACGTCAGCACTTTTGAACACACTTTCGTTCAGAATGAGAGCAACCCCTACCTTCATCATATTCTCTTTTGGAAGAGATATATAGATGATATTCTATTAATATGGAAGGGAGATAAGAAAACCTTGACGAATTTCCACCGTTGGCTCAATATTCAAGATGAGTGCTTGAAATTCACATATACTGCCAATGAAAGCACCTTGTACTTCCTAGACATTACCATTTTCTCTAAAGACAATACTTTGCAGACCCGTACATTTTTTAAACCTACGGCCAAGAACAGCGTGTTGTCCTTCCAAAGCTTCCATCCCAGACCCTTACGGGAAAATCTCCCGTATAGTCTATTCCTTCGTTTAAGAAGGAATTGCAGTACAATCTCTGACTACAAAAGCCAAGCAAGTGATTTATGTAACAAACTATTGGTCCGTCAATATCCAATAAAGGTGATCAACACATGCAAAAAACGTGCTCGCAACCAACCAAGAGGAGCACTTCTAGAGACGTGTCCGAGACCGAAGGAAGAATGGATCACATGTGTAACTACCTATAGCCCAGTCACCAATCAAGTGAAGAAAATAATCAACAGAAATTGGAGAATAGTAACATCCAACAATCTGAATTGGCCCAAACCAAGGTTTGCCAATAGGAGAAGTCGCAACCTTAAGGACTTATTGGTGCACACGAGACCGCCGCCGAAGAAAAAGAAAGAGACACTAGGATTGTGGAATAACAGTCCAGTAACAGGCCATTACCCATGTGGAACCTGCACAGTCTGCGACACTACAAAACCCACAAAAGAACTACAGCTACTTCCTGATTTCAATTGGAAATTAAAAAGACACTCGAACTGCAACACAAGCCATGTCATTTATATGATAACCTGCCCGTGCCAAATGAGATATATTGGCATGACTTGCCGAAAGGCCAAACAAAGGCTCTGTGAACATCGCAGTAATGTAAATTGTAAAAAAACAACCACAAAGATGTCAACCCACTATAAAGAATCAGGCCACACCGTGAATGACCTACAGTGGGTAATTTTGGAGACACTTGAAATTGTAGACAGGATCGCAGCGAAAATCCTGTTAGAAAAAGAGCAACGTTGGGTGCACAGACTAAAGACAGACAGTGACGGCCTGAACGATGCCGTCCAGTGGCTATCTCTGAATAAATAATCGAAAAATACTCATCTAGATCAAGATATCTTCATGGCCATATTTACAACAGATCCTCGAACATAAATCATTTTGGCCTATTTTCAAAGTAAACCTTACCATGTACCACAAAACAGCACGTTCTAAATAGTTCCAACAAGCACCTACTTGTCAACTATTCTCTATGGCTCTACGTCGCAATCCTACTGTAAGAAAGCTTGGCTTGGCTAATAACTTTACATCTCTTAACAATGTGATATATTTTGAGAAAATTATATATTTTAAGAATCAGATATATAGTCAAGCAAAGATACCCGAGTAACTCTTCAGTTTCCACAACTTTGAATATATGAAGCCCAGAAATACACCCGCGATTGATTCCGGGTCACCAAGGGCAGAGACAGCACATGCTGCTAAAAGGGCGTCTGAAGGCTAGAGGTATCGAAGATTATCGTCTCTACCTTTCTGGAGAAAACCGCAAGTATTACAACCCCTTTACTAAACCCCTTCTTCCTCACTCCTAACAGTGAAGCCTCCCCCTACCTGCCATGGTCCCCGAAGAGACAAGTCTCACGTAATGTAGAGGTACGATTAACAAAGTTCACTCGCTTATCACCACTTGCGCATAAGTATATGTATAACCTCACAGTATGTGCATGCCAAGACCTAGCGCTTTTTGAGATTTATACGATAGGCGCATTTCACACTAAGGGATATTGGACACCTTTTTTGAACAGTCATTTTAAGCGCATATTCAATGATACCAAAACGTCTGCATGCGCGTGTATTTATTTTGGTTTTCGCTAACATGAAGAGTTACTGCTTGCAAAGAGTGATTGGTTTTTAAGATAGAAACGTAAGTGTTCGCTTAATTTTACCTTCCTCTTGACGTCAAGAAGAGTTACTGCTTGAGAATAGTACCCTTCTTTCCAAATAGGAATAACACTAACAGAATAACACTAGCTTGGTGATTGTATTCGTTATTATACTGCTTACCATGATAACAGACAAACATGCCTAGAAATATACAACAAAAATATGTCATTCAGTACCGGTGATGTACAACTTGAACATTACCAATAACAACTCGGTACTGTAACAAACATCCTAATGATGCACACACAGAAATTTGAGAATGAGAAAGTAGAACAGTATCATTAACAACACGGTACTGTAGCAAACATCCTAATGATGCCCAAACGAAAATTGAGAATAAGAAAGTTGACGCGTAATATGACTCTGACTCTGAGTTTAGTATTGCTAAAATCGTTTTTATAATCGTTTTCATAATTGAATATTTGTTATTCACAACTATGTGATTGTACATTGTAAATGTGTCTTCCTCCACCATTTTTTATTAGTTTGTGTGCACAGTCTCCTTTTTCTCTAATTACAGGTACAATGTGACCATCTACTACTAAAAAACGAATCAGGTTACAAATTTACCTTTTTCTTCACATTCACCCAATCACTTTATGGTCCTGAAGAAAGCCTACTGACCATCCGGCAACCCAGGCTGAAACATGTCGACCACTTTTAACCTCACTTGATTAGTGCGCTAGAATTCCTAAATAATTCTACAGCTGCACACCTACAACCCTTTACCCGAATCCAGATATATTAAAGTTAAACCCCTGGCTGTCCAGGTATTTTTAACATTCTATCCCACCTTTTCACTATTCACCATCACTACTGTTTTAACCAAAGTTAAAACCTCCTGGCGGAGGGTGCAAACAAAAACTGACCCAAGGATTACGCACAAACACGTGTAAAAAGAAGCGGAGACACATCATATACCGCTACACGACTCTGTAAAACACGTGTATGAGGGTCTTTTATTTGGGAGACACCTACCTACCTATCTACCTGCAGACCTTGGTTATGCAGGACCAGTGATCCTTTCCATATTGATTTAGAATTATTGAAAGGAGATTGAAAGGATCTCTACTCTTTCTCCCTCCACCAATTGATGATACATGTTCTTCAGTAGGGCCAGCACTCTGCAGATGATGATTCATGGAATTTTTATGTCCCATTGCAGAAAATCCGGCTGTAAGGGCACTTTACCCACCACCACTCAGTTCTGAGAGGCAGCAGGTACCCGGCCTCTACTCAACAGCCATGCACTGGTGATTCCCCATCACCAGAAGTATTGTCCCATTGAGGGCGGGATGTCCGTCAGCGGGGAAGTGAGTGAATGGCTTCTGAGCATGGGTGGTCCAACAGCTGTCACTATCTGCTCCGACCCATGAGCAGCAGCGGAAATGGTTTCCTGCTAGCATTATAGTTAAGCCTGTATTGAAACTACAACTGTAAGCTTGCACTTTGTGAGGCATGAAATATTTTTCAAAATATACGAAGTTTCAAATCACTTTGGGGCTAGAAGGCTAACGGCACGCTTCGCAGAGCTGCACCATATTTACTAGAATATGGTGCAGCCCTTAGTTTCCCCCTACTTTGGTGCTTAATTTAGCAAACTAGCGCCAACGCAGACACCCTCGCACCATAGAGCAAGGGTGTCTGTGTTGAGGGGAAGTTTGTTTATGTGCAGAAAGGTCCCCCTTACTGCACATAAACAAACTCTAAATCCCATTTTGTAACTTCTATGTGTGCAGCTTAATGCAGCACACACAGAAGTTGCCAAACAGCATTAGTTTTAAATGATTGCTTATGTGCAGGAAGGGGGACCTTCCTGCACATAAACAAGCATTGGCGTTTTTCTGTTTATATGTGTGCTGCCCGAGGCAGCAAGCATGGAAACAGCAAAAACAAGGAGAAATAAAGAATTTCTCCTTGTTTTGCCTGTTAAAGACAGGGTTTTCTCAGTCTTAATTTTGGCACTGTCTCCTATTAATGCTGCTCTTGTAAATAGGGGGTAGCGTCAAAATCAATGGTTGCCGCAGTGGAACGCCCACCACAACACCAATTGCCCGCCCCTTTCACGCTACACTTAGAGGTTAACGCTGCCTTGTAAATAAGGCTAACCTCCATTCGCCGTCACAACACCATTAAAAGTGACGTTGTGGTGTAAATATGCCCCAATATTTGTAATGCCATGAACCCCTAGTTTTAGCACCCGTGCAAGGAAAAATCGCCAAAAAAGCAATCACAAACAAAATTTAAAACAAATGAAATGAGAATACAAAAGGTAAAAGCTATTAGTAACAGCCGCATCAAAAGGGTCAACCACAAGCAACGTGAATGTGTGCAAAGCTATCAAAACCATCAATCTACCACCAAGGTGACCTATATTCTTTACCTTCCTCCACAATATGAACCTGCCTACAGATTCAGCTGCTGTGACTGTAGTTACCGCAGGAGCAACCAAGATGTCGATGGCTGCACCATGTTGGTGCAAGGGTCTTCAACAACGTTATGCTTCCATCAACTAATTGTATCCAGTAGTATGTGTTTAGAACCAAAATAGTTGTACTACTGCCAACCTTAACATCAGACATTTAAATTCTTATTATCCCTCTATTGTTGTCCTAACAGACTTCACAAGTTGTATTTGTCAATTATGAGTGGGCACCACTACCAGCACACTTCTGAGTTTTTGTGGATCTCAGCTGAAATATCCCTAGTGTTAGTAAAAGATCTATCATTTTAGAATAAGCCAAATGATGTTATTTGCCTGGCAAATGCAACATGGACTAGAAGTTGAGCTTTCTTACCTGTGTCTTCCGGTACTGGAGATTGAGGCTTAGTAGGCGTGAAGAATTCAGATTTAATTGAGAAACAGCTCATTTACGCCCAAGCACCAAATTTAATTTACAGGTCCTTGGTCTTTGATTGTGGATCCATCTTCTAAACTACACATTCAATAATTGAAGACTAGTGCTATAGTTTACTGCCTGGGCTACTTTATCCGAATGTTAAACAAAGTTTTTATATCCTTTTTTATTACATGCTTGGTGTGTCAGAGACACCAATCAAGGGTAATTGATGATTAATCAATGGGTAATCATCCGGTTACCATCAGAGTTCTCAGTTTAATTTGAATGCGGGTCATTTGAGTTAAATCAGCAAACTATAAATGCTCCAGGTCTTTGAATTTATTTATGACTTTTAATATCATGCAGTTTGGTAACAGAGGTACAGAACAAGTAAAATGGCATAATTGCATTGAAATCTTTGGGGTTGACAATTGCTCCCTTTCTGGGGGCCATTTTGCCATTCTGTCCTTTACCCAGTGGGCGGCAGGCTTGGGGCTCGCTTTCAGAGCAGGATGGGCTTCCATGACCCAACCATGTCCCCATTCTAGTGCTGCCTCCAGCAGTGTGCAGAGAGTGTGAATATTTATGTTAGGGTTGATTTTGGTCTCCTGTTCGGCCTTACCCTCAAGGAGCAAGTTAGTTCAGTGAATGAGGCAAGCTTTATCAAGGCAGGCGTGATGGCATTCTCATCTCCATCCACCAAAAATTGATAACACAAATTAGGCACAGCCATGCATTTTACAACACATTTAATTCCACATGTATTGTTTCCAAACCACAGAGTTTATAGGCACTCCTAAGGGTGACCTCATGAAATAACCAATCACTTCAATGTCAGCCTCTGGATCACGAATTACATTTAGATACACCAGCAAAAAGCACTGGATGTACAGAAAAAAATGTTTGTGCTGCAGGAGAAACTATAAACATATCTTATGTGGAAAACGACCAGTAACATGAATAGTTTTCTTTTACTTGGACATAAGGTGATTTACGCACGATTTTGGATGTAAGAGAAAAGGGACTCACAAAGACACAAAGGGTGAGCCAGCTATTCTGTTATTATTTGATGAATTTTGACAGGTTTATCATATTTCATGCGATGCATTTTCTTTTACTGTGTTTTAAGGGCAGCATGAGATCTGGAGAGCATTAACTGTGACTCACGTTTGCTACTAGTATCCAGGGGTAGAATACTAATACATTTAAAATATATGACAAAGTATTCCCTTTTAGTGCTTGACTGTCTCACGGTAGAAGGGTCGAGCAGTAGAGGCTTACTCCAAGAGGCATCATGCAACACAAATTTCAATGTCTAGACAGCTCTTTACTGCTTGAAAGAAAATTCGTTTATTAGCCGGCAAATAAATAGCCTACACTCAAAACATAAATTGGTATGCAAAACAAGAGGTGTCTAGCACATTGTGTGCCAGAGAACAACCCCCCAGCACGTTTGTGGCCTCTTAGCACTAAGCATTAGAATATAGTTTAATATTCAGATGCCCTCGAGTTCTCGCAGGCATGTGTGGATTTAAACTATTTCAAAGATTTTTCAGAACAAAGTTCAAAAACTTTAAGTAACAGCGTCAAGGTTTCAATATCTACTAATTAAGTCTAGGAAAGTGTAAAGGAATGTTCTTAGAAATACATCCAGTATACCTGCCACAATGCAATCCTAGCTTTACCCCAAAAGCCCACCACCCGAAGATGCAAATACCATCCTGCAAAATAATCTTGTAGGTGCTTTCTTTGGCTCCTCACAGTAGTGTCCACTGGTAACATGCAGTCCAATGTCTGGTTGGAGAGCCACAGCCACTAGTCTCTGGAGTCCAAACTTTCTAGTTGCTCCGGGGTTATGAATTGGACAGTATCCAGCACGGGTGCCAATTCAATGTAGTTGTTCTTAATATAATCAGTGATGTAGGGAGTCTGTAGCAGCCCCAAACTCCTCCACAGTCCAATGCTAACCTGCCCAGGATCTGCCCGGCAGTTGGGCCTTTGCTCCACTCCACAACCTGGAGAGACACAAGAGTGCTACCCACTCCGAGGTCACCATGCCATGGGTAGGAACTGTCACCTCAGTCCATCAACTAAGGGTGCCTCAAGTCAGTGCCTTCCTTCTTCCTGGTGCCTGAGCCTGGGGAGCTAAGGAGGGTTAAACCCCCCAGACAACCTCTGTCTCTCCTTGGGCCCGCCTGGGAAACCATATTTTGCCCAACTATTAAGCCAGGTCATCTGTTTGATCAGCTACCAACTGGCTATTTGGTTCACCAGCCACTGATTAGCAAGCTCGTCAGCCAGCCACAGACTGATTATCTGAATGGCTCAGGTCAACCTGGCAACGAGACTGCCCAGGTGGCAGTTGACGACAAGGCCAGAGGTCAGGAGGGTTCTTCACAGAGGCACCCACTGGCTTTTTGCATCCAGGGGACTGCACTTGTGCCAACCTCAGCCATCTGGTCATCCAGCTGGCCTGTGTGGGATTGTGCCACCATTTCTGCTCCCAGCGGCGCAGAGTGGGAGGCACCAGAGCCGCATGTCATGTGGTGGAGGTAGCTTCCCCAAGGTCCGCACCCAGTCTCACCCGCCAACAATGGTAGAAGGAATCCAGGGGGGAACTAGTGTCAACAGACAAAGTAAAAAGCTTGGCTCAGAGGTTGACTTTCAATAGATTGCAGCGTGCTAGCTGTTTTGCTACTTATTAAACCCTAACCCAGAATCAGGTCGTCTAGGAATGATTTAACACGGGGTGCCCCACAAATATACAGTGCACTAAAGATGATGGAGGCGGCCCCCTTCCATTTGTGCTTCGGTCCCCAAGGCAGTAGCTCTAAGCACCAATCCAGAGGCCATCAACCTCAGGCCAACTGAGGCTTCATGGCACTGTAGTATTGCTATGGTTTAGGAGGAATTCTGACTTAAAGGCTTTCAGTCAGTATCCCGCAGATGGTAGGTCAGTCCCATTAGCTCCTCGGCCAAACATATACGTCAAATGTCTGAATCTCAGGTTCCTCTCATATGAGCAGGATTACTATTGTAAAAACACATCATCTGTAGGGTAAAACTAACATGTCTCATGATGACCTAAACCCAGCTCACGTTCCCTATTTATTAATGGGTGAACAATCCAACATTAGGTGAATTCTGCTCCTCAATGATAAGAAAAGGTGATAGAGTAAGATCAAAAAAGCATCTTCACTATGGACGCTTAGCTGCCACAAGCCAATTATTCCTCTAGTAACTTTTCTGATACCTCCTGCTAGAAACCCAAAAAGTCAGAAGGATTGTGAGGCACCATCTATAGTCATACTGAAAATTTTGAGATCAAGCAAGTGTTTGCCCTTCTGCTCATTGGGAACTTTCTGTCTGCCCTAAGTTTTCTTTAGGACACTTACTTTAGCATTTGATGGGTATACCACCCAAGTCAAACTCCCCAACTGCCACTGCCCCTGGAGCGGGTCATGCCTGGTGGGCCCTGGGTGCTTTGAGCCAAAGCGAAAGCCCCACAGTGTTCACCCCGCCTCACCAGGTAAGTGAAAAAACAATGAGAGTAGTGGTATTTTACCGGCAGCCTGAGGGCCTCCCACTTATCTTACCTCCCTAACAGAACAGAAAAGACAGGCCGGTGGTGTACCCGCCTCAGGCCCACAGAAGGATGCCTCCTTAACCAGCATGTGCAGGGCCCTACGTTCATTGCGCCACATAGTTTCAAACAGTCCTCTGACTCATGCATGTGTTAGACTACTTGGTCCATGTTTCAAGATGGGTCATATGAGTAACAAATATTGCCGCAGACTCGTTGGGCCTCCTTGCCATCGGCGTGACTCAGTAGGGCATACTGGGCACAGTCCACCTAAGTTGACTGTTGTGTCAGTAGCAGGGGCCCCTTACCACCTTCCCTGCCCTGGTGCACCCGAGAGGGATGTTTGTTGAGGGAGGGTGCTGAGGCAGGCAATCTTCCTTGGCCCTGCAGATATGACGATGCTGCAAAGGGACGTTAACACTCTTCACATGAGTGGAAAACCACCTGCCTCCACAAAGGCTACTAGCCAACCTGTAGCCAGTTGTGGTGCATTGCTGCAGAGGAAATTCACCATGCGTGGGCCAGGTTGAGCAGGGCAGCAGTCCTGTTGTGCAGGGAATCTGCCTTCTCAGGCAACCGTCCTTCCTGCTGTATTGACTCCTCCGGGCAGACTGCATGGACACTATCTGTTCTCTTGAACTCTCTCTTAAAAATTATTTTCAACTTTCCCCTATGATACTTATCGATTATAACTCGCACCCGTATTTAGCCTTAGATGAGGTTTACCACCCATTTTGGGCTTCATTGCCAAGCAACCTGACTCTGAGTAGACCCAATCCTGGCATGCTGGGAGCCACTACCTGCCTAATACCACCCACAAAGTACGCCTCGATTAGAAGGACACACAAACCAAACACAGCAATTATAGGTCACCTGCCATAGCTAACATGTAAAACGGCAGTCTCAGGCAGACAGTGGATCATCCCAGCCTAGGGAGTAGGCAATTGAGGCAGTGCTCTGGCAGCCATCATACACCACAGACAGCCACATGCAGCATAGAGTTAGGCGCCCTGGGTTTTTCAGGCCGAAGCGGACCAGGTGCCCACCCAATCCACCAAGGTGGGAAGGGTAGGTGGCTAGTAGGCTTAGCTCTATGTTGGGACCCAGGGGTGGCGCCTGCGATTGGCTAACAGGAGTATGACCTTGGAAGGACAAAGGGAGCAGAGGCCTCTATGAAAGCTCAAGGCATGCCATGGGAGAGCCCAATGGTGACTGACGTTCAAGCGACCTTCAGTTAGACATATCCCCAGGAGGGATCTAGGGCCACATGGTACGTTCAGAGTGTTGGTCAATGTGGCCTGCAATTCATACAAATTTTTGTAGCTAACTGCATTCTTCATTGAAGCATGAGGTGAGTTATTCGCCATAAGAGTAGCTAAGGCCACTTTTGCAACTATTGCCCACCAGAGAGTGTAGAAGAGGCAGTAGATATGCAGCACCGCCCAACCACTGTCCATGTGGAGAGACAGCCTAGCACCCCGTCATGCTTCCCGTCTTGAAGTCAGCCTTCATGATTTCATCCAATTGTATTTATTGATTTTTGGCATTGATAATCCACAACACCCATTTAAACCCCAATCAACTCTCCCTCATCTTTCACCTCCATTTGAAATATGAGAGCAGTCAGAGTAAAAGAGTAAAAAAATTGTAGGTACCACTGACTTGCGCTTAATGCAAAAGAGCAGATCATACGTCAGGCACAGTTTCTGAACATAACACATTGGAGCAACTTTAGTGTGTCAGTTTCAATGAGCGCAGGGATTGGGGGTATCATAACCACACCCATGCCCCTAAAAACAGTCCATCAGTAGGTGTCAATTGGCATCAAACTTAGCACTCAAGTCATGCAGGCAAACATTTTCAATACCAGCATGGACCACAATTTGGTGGCCAAATCATACTTTTACAGTATGTTCAGTGTTGTCCAGTGGAGTGTCAGAAACTTTCTGACTGCAAGGATCATATTCCTAGCTATCCTCGAGTCACTTGGTGACAGGGATTTATGCTCAGGGAGCAGAGTCCCAAGTCAGATTACAGCCATCTCTGCTCGAATCGGAAACCCCAGTACCCCTTTTACATGGCTCAGAATCTCTTTCCAGAACACGGTAAGTCGCAGACATGCCCACTAGATCGTCTATTCCTCAATATCTCCAACATAAACCAGAGGCATGAGGATACATCTATTTCATTTTCATGTGTGAAATATGCCATAACATCATATGTTCATCCAAGGACTCTCAATTTTGTACACTGCATAGCTAAGTATATCATAGCACAAAGTCTCCCATTGACCTGGGTGGAAGTCAACATCCAACAGTCAATGCTATTTCTTCATACAGGGCCATTAAACAGTGGGTCCCTCATCTATCAAAGACGTGTACATATTTGAAATCAGACCCTTCAGTGACATGTACATGGCAAATAACTTTTCCCAGTGAGTGAGGTGTCTGCATGTGGCCTCCCTGTTCCACAGATGAATCTCCCAATTGCATAATTGAAGTATTGAAGGCAATCCCCTTCCTGCATCTTGAACCCCTTTTTGCACATTTCAAGGGATTTGATCAAGAAATCAGGATTACCAAAAAGGGGGATGTAAGGAAATTTGAAGGTGCTAAGTGTCTTTCCCTTTGTAACGGTGTCCCATATCTCCATTGTGGGAACCAAAATCTCTGAAACATAACACACTATGGTCTTGCATGCTTTGGGATCCTGGGCCCCACCCTGGGAGCTTTTCCCATGACCGATGTGTCCATATGGATTCAATCTATTTATATTTTATAGAGAGACAACACAAACAATATCCTAAGCTGTACAGCTTATGTCCCGCATACCCAGATCTCCTGGCCTTCTATGAACTCTCAATACTCTCCCGGAGAGGCGCACTTGCTTCCCTGCTCAAATGAAGTTGTCAACAGCCATGTGGAGGGTTTTAGTATCTTTTTCCCATATTTGGACTGGGAGGGTCTGAAATACATAAAGGATTTTGGGTATGATATTTAGTTTATCCGCTGCTACTCTTCCCAGCAAGAACATATACAATTGTTACCAGCTCTGTACGTCTTGTGTGAGGGGGTGGAATAGTTTAGGGAAACTAGCCAGGTAGAGTGTGTGCAATTTGGGCATAATATATATTCCAAGATATTTAATTTTCACCTTGGCCCACCTGACAGGCAACACTGATCTTTCGCTGTATTAATGAGGCCCACAGTTAAGATTTTCAATTTACTTAGGTTAACCCTAACGCTTGAACAGTGGGCAAAGAGGTCAATAAGCTTCAATACATTAGAAATGGATGTTAGTGAGTCCATGAGCATTAATACAGTATCCTCTGCAAAGAGGTGTATTATTTGTGTGTTGCCCCCAAAGTGTTGCCGAATGCATGCTGTCAAGGGCTCAATGGCAGTGCAAAAAGTGAAAATGATAACGGGCAGCCCTGTTGTGTGGCCATTTGTAAATAGTTTCTGTCTTAACACAACTGACCAGTATTCTGGCTGTAGGACTTTGATAATTAGCTCCTATCCAGGTCAGCATATGGGGTCCCAAGCCAATCACCTCCGACACCTGGTGCAGAAAAAGCCCTCAACTCGATCAAATACCTTCCGTTCATCAGGTGACAAGATGGCTACAGGGATTTTCCTAAAGTTTGTCTTCTCTATGAGATGTGGCACCTTTCTGACATTATCATACGCCAAGCGGATACGAATAAACTCTGGGTGGATGAGATAGGGTAGGTGAGGGAGGAGTATATTAGCCAGAATTTTAGTGGAAATCTTTACATCTCTGTTTAGCAATGCAGTAGGTTGGTATGCATCACACTGATCCTCAGCTTACCTGCTTTGTGGATAAGTATGATGCTAGCCTCAGACATCAAGGTGGTCACCCTGTTAGTGCTCAAAAAGGAATCATGGAGATCCACCAACGTGGGTACTAAGTCAGATTTAAAATGTTTATAGTATCTACTAGTAAGCCCATCCGGGCCTGGGGGCTTATTCAGAGAGAGGTCTGCTATAGCTTTTTTCGACTTCTCTGCCGTTATGAGGGCATCGAGGACAACCCTAATATCTCGTGACAAGACGGGAAGGGATGCCCTCCATAGGAAAGTATTCACCTCTACCTTGTCCACCTGGCTATCAACATACAAGGCCCTGTAGTATGCTGCATAGGCCCATCTCTTATCCCTCTCATCATTGAGGCAGGATTCATACCCACCTTCAGAGTATGGATTCTCTTAAGCAGTGCTGTCATAAGCTATCTTAATCGTCTAGCCAGGAGAGAGACTGTTATTTTTACCTGCTCATAAAATTTCAGGCACAGGAAGGCTTTCTCAGACTTCTCCATAGCATGTAGGCTGAGCTGCCCCTTTCACGAAACTACTTTCTGTAGAGTTTTCAGGGAGTTTGACTCCCTATGTTTCTGTTGTGCCACCTAAACCTTCACAACAACAGTGTCTTGTCCGATGTTTTGTATCGTCCCCTCATAACCAGATGTGTGGTCTGAAATGGTGTTTAAGACATGTTAGATCATATGTGTAAAATTGGCACTGGTCTGGAACTCCCAGAGCAAGTTGACTCTGGATAAGGACCTGTGAACATGTGCGAAAAGAAAGTGTATTTACTACTGTCTAGGAATGTGTCCCTCCAGATGTCGACTAAACCTAGTTTGTACACTACAACTTTCAAAGCTTGGGACATACAGCCTTGACCATGTCTATCAAGTCAGTGCCTGTCCATGGAGGTCTAGGGACCTTGATAAAGTTTCCCCCCAAATCAGTCCGGCAGGGTCCCACTCCCTAATCTTAGTGACCATTTCTCTCAGGAAAAGCTCCTAACGCTGGTACCTAGCATATAATTAAGGAAACTGAGCATTCTGCCCTGACATGTTGCTGCCACTAACAGGTACCTGTCCTTATCTGATTCATGCAGGACCCTGCACTCTTCAGATGGTAGATCTTTGTGTATCTCTTTCAAAACATCCCTTTTTCGTAAGGTGTTGCTGCACTGAGCGGGGTATAGTTTATGTTTCATGTAGTGCACATCAGATTTTCAAAGATAGGTATCTTATAGACAGACGATATCCAAAAGCAAACCTCTCATCTCCCTCCAAAACTTGTGATGTTTAACTTGGGAATTCCAGTCCCGTACATTCCAGGACATTAACTTAATCATTGCTCAGCTATAGTGTGATTTTCAGACTCACGGTTGTGCCTGCCAGCTCTAGTACAATCAAGATTAAGAGTCCGATGTAGGTAATTTTTTTTTTACCGGTTCATAAATACCGACTCATACCGAATCGATATTTATGAACCGGAAACCCAAATGTAGGTAAACAACCGGTAAAAAATACCGAATCGGTATCAATCGGTATTCAAACTCGATAAATACCGATTCGGTATTTACCGAATCGGTAATATCCGAGTCGGTAACACCCATACAACCCTATGGCCTTCCAGTCCCATAGGAATGAATGGGAGACACCGAATCGGAATTTACCGAATCGGTATTTACCGATTCGGTAAATACCGAATCGATAAATTCCGATCTCGAAAATTCGAATACATGACATGTGAGTCTTTGCACCAATCAGGGACACCCACCACACCCCACAACAAAGCATCTGAGAGATCAACCAATCAGGTGCAATTACCACACCCCAGGACCTGGAGGTGGCCACACCCATGCAGGTGCAGAGCAACAGAACTGCAGAGAGAGCTGGAGGGGAGACAGAGGAGCAGGCTGCACTGAGACCAGCAGAGAAACAGCATGGAGTCCCAGGAGGCACAAAAGGATGGAGGGGACAGAAAGAGGAAGGTTAAATTCAGCCTAACAGAGCTCCAGGTGCTGGTGGAGGAGGTTGTGCAGCACTACAGCCAGCTGTTTGGGAGACAGTCTCTGCAAGTAGCTGAGTCTGTTAAGAGGAACACCTGGCTGGCCAATGCCCTAGGAGTGACCCATCGAGAAATTGACGACATGAAGAAGAGGTGGTATGATCTGAGGATCACCACCAAAAAAAAACTAGCCACCCAGATGAAGGAATCAGCAGCAACCGGTGGGGGGAAGAGCTGTGCCCCAAGCCTCACCGACCTGGAGCAGCTCGTGGAATCCACCATGGAGCCTGAGAGCATACATGGGATCGGGGATGCTGATAGCTCAGCCAGAGCTGCAAGTAAGAACGGTAAGATGCATGGACATGTACCCCACCCATTCCAAGGCCCCCTCCCCAATGTGGGTGAATCACTCACAATCCAGCACACATGACTGTAGTCCCCAGCAAAGCATCATGGTAGTTGTAGTCATAGGTACATACATCAAAGCTGCCAACACCGAACCCTGCATGCCATGCCACACTCCCCATACACAAACAGTCTAGGCAAATGAAAATGTGTGTTAGGAATCTGTGTTGGGAAAACACGCAGCTGATCATTGTCCATGTCTGTTCACAGGAGAGTCATCGCGCAGAGCAGCGCTTGGAGGGGAGTGTAGTGGCACAACAACGTCTGCGAGGGAGAAGGCCAAAGACACAGCTGGACCTAGCACTGTCCCTCAGGATACAACCACACCCCAGGCACCCACAGCAATGGAGCACGATACCACTGCTCAGCCACTCTCGCCCCTGCTGTTCGAGACACAGACTCAGCCAGCACCTGCAGAAGCCACAACACCCAGCTCAGGGTCCCCTGTGCTTGTGAGGCCAAGGAGGCAGGACGTACCACCTTTAAGGATCCTGGAGAGCTCCGATGAGGAGGTGGTAGAGGCTCCCAGACCTAGTACACCAACAATGGCTGGCCACGCTGGACAACTTGAGTCACTGGGATCTGGCCGTGCAGGTGACCGTGTCCGTCGGGCACGAGAACAGGATCAGGGGCAGGATGTGCAGGGGGTCTTCGCTGGGCTTGAAGCCACAATGGTCAAAGTCCAGCGTATGCAGGCCAAAGGCATCATGGCAGTGCACCGGCAGGTGCGCATCCTAAATACCAGGATGTCGGACATCGATCGGGGGATAGGTGCCATGGCAAAGGGAATGGAGGCCATGGGCAAAGGGATGGAGGCAATGGGCAAAGGGATGGAGTCCATGGCGGAAGGGGTGAGGGACATGGGGGTGCGCATGGGCACCCTCTGTGACAGGCTTGAAAGTGACCACGAAGAGAGGCGCAGGTATAGGCGCGAGGTCAGGCTGCTCAATCGGTCGATTAACCGGTTGGCAACTTCTACCACCCTGCAGTGTCGCCGCTCTGTTAATCTGCAGACTGACATTGTACACTGCTGCAGTAACTTGTCCCGGGGGATGGGGAGGGTGACCTCAGCAATGGAGGCAATGCTGACACAGCTGACAGCCACAGGTGGCAACATGGTTGTTGGGGACACTGAGGAGTCAACGAGCAGGAGTGGGTCCAGCAAGCCTGTTCAGGACATTCGTAGGAGCAGCAGACTCCATGCTGATGACACCGGCACCACTGCGCATGTAGACCCCCAGCCCTGTGGCTCACAAAACATCATGCGTAAGCGCAAGCATTGAGAGACATATTGAACACAGGACAGGTCAAAGTGAAGTCAACTTTGGCCAACCATTGTGCAAAGTGCATTTGATTTGAGATATGTTTTTTTGGAAGGTGCAGTTGTGTACATTAAAGTGAGTGTTCCAAACACTGGACATGGCTGTGTGTCATCGCTCAATTAGAAGTATCTGTTGGTGATTTCAGCGCGTCGCAGTCAACCATCTGTTGCTGGTGCTGCTCCTGCTGCATTGTGATCTGCTTGTACTGTCCCATCATCAATGTCCTCATGATATGTCAGTTCTATCTCTGTGCCCTCCTTGGTGGCAAGATTGTGCAGCATGGCGCAGGTCGCAATAATCTTGCAACAGATAATTGGCGTGTACTGACGTGCACCTCCACTGTTATGGAGGCACCTAAATCTTCTTTTCAGCAGCCCAAATGTACGTTCCACCACACAACGTGTTGTTCTGTGTGCCACGTTATAACGCCTTTCACTCCTGGTGGATGGGTTCAGGTAGGGGGTGAGCACAAATGACCGCAGGGCATATGCACTGTCACCTGGGTGGGAAAGGATAATTTGATTAGTCACGTACTCAGGTGTGCACCTTCTGCATGAACTGTCAGGGTGTCTCACACATACTTACCCAGCAGGTATCCATCACCAAAATCACCAGCCACAAGGCGTCTGTATATCCCACTGTTGGTGAATATGTAGGAGTCGTGGGTACTCCCTGGATATTTGGCTACAATGTCCGTTATCATGTTGCTAGTGATGCAGATCGCCTGCACATTGATTGAATGTGTGGACTTCCGGTTTCTGTATATGTGCTCAGTTGCTGCAGGTGGGCATAGTGGGATGTGCGTCCCATCGATACAGCCGATGATGTGCGGGAACTGTGCAAGTTGATAGAACTCGGTTTTTGTTCTTGCTAGTTCTGCAGGTGTCTCAGGGAACTCAATGTAGTGCTCCATCCTCTGCATCATGGCGTTTAGGAATTTTCTGAAGAAGCGTGACAGGCAGCTCTGGGACACTCCACCTACAGTGGCTATCACGTACTGGTAGCTCCCAGAGGCAAGAAGGTGTAGGCAGCACAGCACCTGTACATGGGGTGGGATGGCGTGTGCTCTTGGGGTTGGGTGTTCCAGATATGGGTGGAGGTCCCTGATCAAGTCCAGGATGGTTCTGGGGTGGAGTCGGTACCTTTGCAGGATCTCTGCTTCAGTGAGTTGGAAGAGGGTGATCCTCTGCCTATATACCTGCTCCTCCCTTAGCCAGACCCTCTCTCCTGCTGCCTGTATCCGTAGCCGCCTTGCAATAACGTAGAAAGCCGCCATTGTGGGTGTACAGTTGCAATTTGGGAGCTTCTTATATATCCTGTTCCTGGTTTCCACCTGCTTCCAATCCATGTTAAATACCGACTCTTAAATACCGAATTTCACGAAATTCGGTATTTCCTGACTTTGCTACATCTCAAATGGCCTTTTTTACCACTTCTTATTTACCGACTCGATAAATATGAATCCGGTATTTACCGATTCGGTAACTTACCATTTCTTATTTACCGATTCGGAGAATATGTATTCGGTAAATTCCGAATCGTGTAATACCGATTTGGTGTTTTACCGACTGGTATTTACCGATTCGGTACGTTTTTGGTGACATACATCTCGATGCACTTATACCGGTCGGTAATGGCCGAATTTACCGCTTTTCGCCCGTTACCGACCGGTATTTGCCTACCTACATCGGGCCCTAGGTCTCTAAATTTTGTATTGTCCTCAACATGCAATTATACTCCATACCATGTCAAAAAACACACATACTTTAAACAAACTCCAACCCCCTCCTGCCACCCCAACTTCCCATGAAAAGACTCCTCAGAGGTGGGAATAGATACATCTCAACACAATGGTGAGACGTGCCCTAGTCTGCTGTTCCCACCCTCCCAGCCCTCCATGCATCCTGTACCAAAAAGCACCTCTTCTTGCAAACTAGTGAACTTCATCACTTTACAACACACTGTCCTCTGCGTTGGGAAGGTCTTAGGGTATGCAGGAGCCCCTTCAATATTTTGTGTGACAACAAAGCCCAACAACAACAGAATTCGGTAGGCCCAACCTCAATGCATAGGATCAGGATAAGACTCCTGTGCATTGAAGATGATAGGCCTCCTTTCAGTCTGCGTGTGGCCAGCTGAAGACGTAGCTCTTGGTTCACCATGCTGAACACAGTTTCCATCACAGGCATTCGTTTTGACAATTTTGCGTCGAGCATCTCCAGACTCGTGCATTTCATCATTTCTCCCTAGATTTCCCGATGTGTGGATCTTCAGTGCCCTCCTGCTTAGGAGAGGACTGAAGGCTTTGCCTTACTGGACTTAGGATGTCTTGTGCTTCCACAACTGTATGGACCACATGAGCTCTTGCATTCAATTAGAATCAGAGCCCGAAGAAAAATGTTCATTGGATAGCATATTTGCGATGACGCAACTTTTCTGTAATTGATGAAAGCGATCTCCTGGAGCCTTGACTGGGCTTTAAGCTTCAACTAAGCCCTCAGTGGGATTGCTAGGCCAGCTCAAAATGCTGAACACTGAGTCATGTGAAGGAAATGATGTGTTTTATTAATTTATTTCATGCACAAAACGTCACCAGTGAAGTTGGCATGGCACATTTTGCACCATTAATCTCGGTGCGGTAAATGACCCCTAATTTTAATTTTGCCCATTCTGAGTCATAAGCAGTGTATAGCAGGACTCAGAAAGAGGTGTGGCGCTGTGGCTAGGGCAACTGACTCTGGAATCTGGGGATCACGGTTCAATCCCCTGCACCGGCGGCAGATTAGTCCAGCACCATGTGACTCTGGGCAATAGCTTGCTTAATCTTCCCGACGGCCCCCAGCGCCTAGAGACCCTTACGGGTGATTGTGCGCTTTACAAATGTGGATTATTATTATTGTAGTTAGCTCAGTAAACGATAACTGGCGAATTTCAGTAGTTGTAATTTCAAGCCATAGCAAAGCCCGAGCCTTACCTTTTAATATTTGTAAGTCACCCCTAACGTAGGTAAGTACAGAGCACTAAAGGCAGGGTGGATTATATTAAAAGGATGGACCTGTAATTTTAAAATGTTAAAGGTCCTAACAGTAAAATCGTTCATTGTCGTTTTTACTGTGGAAAGGCTAGTAGCCCCTTTTGACAAGTGCAGAGTTATATGTTGACACTTCAACCATGCTAACTGCTGAATGGGACTACTAAAATTGGTACTTCAAGGTATCAAAAGAAGTAGTGCATTAGATCCAATTTAGTGGTTAATCGGATTTAATATTACTAGTTGGCAAAGGGCAACGTTAGTAAGTTGCCATTTTGTTGCCCAAAGTTTTCCAGTAAATATTTATGGTTGTACACAAAGACTGTCTTTCAAGAGAGCCTCCTGGTCTCCTGAGGAGAGGTGGGAACGACCGCCAGGAAAGGGAATAAAGGGACTCCCAATAGAGGAAGTGTTATCTCCTCCTGGCAGGAAAAGCCAAAGCTGGTGTGGGCCAAAAGGCTACCTTCGAAGGGGAAGCCACCTTTGATGGGCAAATAGTAAAGCACCTAAGAGAGGCTGCTCTTTGTTTATGTAGACAGGGTGGCATCGGGGACAGAGAAGCGATTCCAGTGGTTAGACCAGTTTTCCCATGGGTGTGTCAAGTAGTACTCCCCTGGGGAGTGCTGCCAAGCTACACAAGCCGAGAGAGGAGTTCCATGATCTTGAGAGTGGGCAGAACACAGCAACCTGTGAGAGATAGATGCCATAATTCACAGAAATTTGTCATCAGGCGGGAAGGATCATAGTAGCACATTGGCAAGTGACCACCACATCAACTGAGGGCATATGGGAAGCACCCCCAGAACCCCGACCTCAGATCTCGACCTTCACAACAACACCATATATTAAACCACATTTCATCACACCTGGCCTCCAGCTTCACCTTATGGTACAGTGATACTGTGCAAGCTTCCTCGGTGAGCTTTGTGCTGAGCTATGGTACCACAGACCGGAGCTTGAGCGGCAGCTTGCACAGGAGTACTGCAGGACCTCATGGGAGGACTGCACAGGGTTCCATGAGAATACCTTTGGGAAGGTCTCTCTATGTTAAACATTTCTAGGACACAAGAGCCTAGTTCCAGAGTCTTGTAATGCAGCAACGCAATCAGATTGCAGAGTACTCTGGGATAAGTCCTAGTACCGCGGTATCGAAATGGTTAACTGGAGAAAAATCTCCCTGGGTCAATCAGAGGATCTAATGTCTTGTCATTTTTGGTACTGCAGGGCTTCCGTAGACCAATTGTTCAGATGCGCCTAACTTTTTAACCCCTTCATGCCCTATCTGAATACCTATTTAAGTGCAAATTTCTTGAAAACAGTTGAACAGATTTCCACCAAATCACAAAGTAGACACCTTTTGAGTACGCTTAGAACTTTCTGCCAAATCTGGTGTAATTCCATTCACCTGGTTTTGTGTATCGGAGAGCAAAGTTTCCTATGAGAGCTAAAATGGCAATTCAAATTTTTAGGACCACCCCCCTTTTTTTGGCCACACTTGACAGCACTTTCGATGAGGAGCCAATGTGGATGAACTTTCACTTTGGAAAATTTCATGAACGTTCATCAAATGGCTCCAAATTTATTAGCGCAACAAAAAACGCTCCTCCCATGAAAACTCTGACCTAACTATAAATACACAGTGGTGACTGCCACAAGATAAAGAGCAAGAGTATACCTAATGGGCAACCATGTAAAATGGTCCAATACTGTCATCGGAGAGTTCTGGTGGCATTTTAAACCATAAGACCTAAGCCTGAGTTGATTGCAAAACATGCTACACGTTACCAATTATGTATTTTTTTAATATTACATGTTTTGTTTGAGGCAGTCAGTTTGAAGAGGCTACTTTCTTCAAAGTACAGCTAAAAATAAGCACTGATTGGAATGTGAAGAATTAGGTTGTGTTTACCATTCTTGAATAAATTGTTCATGGTACAAATCTGTGGCTACAGTGTTTACCCCATAGGTATGGATTTGCTGCATTTGACACATAATTTGCAAAATGTTCAGATTTCACCAAAAATGTTGCTTCAGTGTCTAGTGAATAAAAATAATAGTGGCAGAAGCTGTGCAGCACGATTTAATTTGTATCCCACATATTTTAGATTATGCTGCAAAATACTTGTAGCACTGACAATACTAAAGTGCTGTAGAGTGTTTAAGAGGTGTCTTTATGAAGATGAAATGTGTGTGTATGGGGGTGTTACGGTGGCTCTTAGAACATGAATCAGTACACCTGACAACATCACCCTGGCAGACGGTTTTTGATATAAGCATCTACAAATGACTCAACCCCAGCGTGTGAAAGTACACACAGAACCCTTGGGGTTCAGGTGCCATTTATAATTCACATGAAGTTTAGCCTCGTGGTCCTCGTGGTTTGTCAATGTCTCCAGAACCCCTTGTTGGCAAAAGAGGCCCGTATTACACAGTTCCCATTATGTATTTGCTCTCTTTCTATATAAGTATATCCATACATACAAACACACGCCCAATGATGCATGTCCGGTATGCTGGGCATCATGAAAGCCAAGGACCGCAGTTACATGATCACATGAGACTGAGCAGACTTTACATGGGGAAAGTGGGAAGGCAGCCAGGCCACAGAGATTTAGAGGACTTGGGCTGGAACAATTTTCAGAGCGGGGGTGCTGCCACTAATGTTATTTTACTGAAGTCATAGGAACAGTGAAAACTTCAAGCGTCATAGAAAGAATAAGTGTAGCGAATAAGCCACACTCATTCAGCGGTAGAGTGTAACCACTGCTATAGTAGCGCTCTGGCATTGCAGACAGAAGATTTTATGTTGAAATGTTACTAAATTTACCTAAGCATGGAGTTTACTGCTCTAACTATACAGTGCACAAACGATGTGTGGAAATCGGATTTCAGCGATATTTATCCTTTGCCGATCACAAAGCAAAGGATTATCTTGTTCTTTATTTGCTTTTTCCTATTTGATTATATATTTTGAACTATGTGTACAGTTCATTTATAGGTATTAAATGCTATTATATGTTAGAAAAAACGACATTTTAGTGTCTTTCCTTTCTCTTGTGGTACCGTAGCAAGATTGTACCTAGGTCACTTTTACAAAATCAACTCTATTTTGCAGCCAGAGAAATAAAAGCCGATACCAGTTTTCTAATAAGCATCTATTTGTCCAGAGACATACCCTGACATTTGACCTCTGCCTTGTAATAAGATAAACACAAAGGGGCCTATTACTATGTCGATCGGGTCGGAGGCTGGCATCGTAGGTTTCAACTTCGACCATCTGATTACGATGCAGCCGGTCGGAATTGAAACCAGACAGACTTTCCATCAGGCTTCTGACAGGCTCAGTCGATATCCATATGGACGGCGGTTCATGCCATACGGATTGTGATGCACAGTTTCTAGCAGGATTTCCATGCCGGCCTTTCTGACATGCAAACCCTGTCGTAAAGATTGTCAAGGGGCCTTAGGGGCCCACTTTCCCTGACGGCCTCCGGTTGGGGGCCACCTATGGTACCCCCACTGTTATTCTCTGCACCCGTGGCAGGCACACAGGGTGCAGAGATTAACACAATCTCCCATTTCTCTATGGGAGCTGTGTTACGGTTGGTTTATGGCTGTGACACAAGCTCCCATAGAGGAATGGGCGAATGCAACCACACCATGTGCGGTCGGTCCCATTTCCTCCACGGTGTCGGTTGGAGGAAGATCTGACCAACATCGCAATAGGCCCCAAAATGTAAAGGCACCAACATTTCTCTATTACCTTCTGAACCCCAGCATGAATATTTTTGGAGGTGCTCCAACACCCCTCATACTCCTACTTTCAGCACCTATGGTCCTCATCAGTTCACACATAATCTTGGTAAGAGAGACAGTTGTTACCCTCACATTGAGGATTGTGTCCCTCTGACATCAGAGTTGTACTTGGGTGGAAAGGCACATATCTACAAAGCCATGCAGAAGATTGGCAACCTAACATTCGAGTACGAAACTGATTGTTCGAATGCAATATGAATGGAACCAAAATCAATAATCAAGACTCTCATTTTTATTGGAGATAGACAATGGGTATGAGGATTACATAATAGTTTTCATACAAAAACACAAAATGGGGTTTTCATTATATACACACTTTGCAGTAAGTGAACACCAGCATACACGGTACTATTTTCCCATTAACTAGCCTTCCTTGGTGTGAAAAAAGAAGTTGACAATTTTGCCGCTCTGTAAAATAGTGTCTTCCTGCAGCATCGGTTTCTGGCTGGATTCCACTGCTTTGGAATCTCTTTTGGTTGTACAGGGTGGAGCTGGTCTGCAAACGTTTATTTGTCTCTGTTCATGCTATGACAGGAGAGTCAAAGATGCAGCCCGATAAACCCACTTTCTTGGTATGTGCTAGAGAGAGTCATGGAATGTTAATGAACTCATTAACTTGGCTTCCCTCTTGTATATTTTGTGTATGTTTAATTAAACTCACGTGTCTGGTGTTTTTACAGTGTGTATTGCCTATAGGTGCTCACAGCAAACCTTAGGCCTCAGGGCCAGCAATGCATTGTTTCTTTCAGAACAAAAAGGAGATCACTGCACCTAGAACACTTAGGGTTCCATTAGGATGTCTCGCGGATCACCACCGCCATGCGGGCGGTGGTGATCCACCAGACATCCATACCCGCCCGCCACCCATTTCCCCCTGCCATATTACTATGGCAGGGGGGACCGCGGCGGTCGGAAAGACTGTCCGCTGCTTTTCCGCCCCGGTCGCCTTGCGGCCGGGGCGGAAAAGGTTTAATATGGTGGCGGTGTCTATTAGACACTGCCAGCCATATAACCAGGGGCCAAAACAGATGCCTTTCCGTGGCGGGGCATGCGGTCTTCTCTTCGAGGGCCTCCTGCGGGCCCCTGGAGTGAAGGAGAGGTGGGGGTGCACACGGGGGGTACCTGTGGTACCCTCCTGCATTTGCATAAACAAAGCGTCAGGCACCGCGTGGTGCCTGCCGCTTTGTTTATGCAAATGCATACGTGCATTTTTAGCATTGCTGAGAGCACCGCCCGCCACAATGCTAAAAATGCGGGATGCGCCCACCACAGTGGCGGGCGCATCCAATACCCCCCACGGGAACCCCGCCCTCATGGCGGGTGGTCCCGATCACCGATAGGATGGCAGGCGGACTAAGTCTGCCCGCCATCCTAATGACCCCCTAAGAGTGTGGGCATTAGAAATAATTGTTTTCTCCTTAATCAGGTTGGCAGGCTGCATCCTTTTTGGAATATTGATGCATGTTCTACCAATGGTTCTACTGCACTCTATCTGATGCTTTGGAGGATTTGTCACTGGTGCTGTAGGACACTATCCCAACATGTTCCCCAGGGTTCCCCATTATGGAAACCATGGGTACATTTATTTTCAATCAATCAATCAATCATTTATAAGGTGAGGCAAATCACCTGTGACGGTCTCAAGGCACTTGAGTTGATAACTGCTGCATGGTGATTTGTTCAGCCAGGTCTTGAGTCCTTTCCTGATTTGCTGGAGAGTTGAGGCGGTCCTAAGGTGCAGGGGGAGGTTGTTCCAAGCTCTGGTCGCCAGGTGTGAGAAGAGCATCCTCGTTGTCGGTCAACAACTCCAACAAGGTTCTATTGATGGAAGATGTCTTTGTGTTTATCTTTGTTTTTTTTGTGCTCACAAGATTAAATGACCTTCATTATCCTACCGACCAAGAAGAAGGAGCCTTTTTGTGATCCGCTTTGGTGCTCAATCTGGCATAAAGAGGAGTTTGATTTAAACAGATATATTCTCCAGGACTGTTTGTCCCTGGATAACGCACTTTATAAACCCTGGTTACATTATATAAAACACACGTTTTGTACATAGGGAGGCCCAGTTTATTCTCTGATCCAGAGGACATTGGGAAAAAAGAGGCTGCTTGGGTCAGACAGTTGTTCTCCAGTCAGGTGGCAGCCGAACAGGAGTCTGCTGCTGTATCCAAGCAGTCAATGCGCACATACAGTTTGCATTTTTCATCAGAATTTTGTTTCAAACAGGGGTTTGGTATAAACTGTCTAGCTTTCCTCCTTGTACCACTGATACCGATTCAGTGTGTGATTTTTTTGAAAACGTAGTTTATTGATTTTTCGTACCATACAGACATAAACACAACTGATCTGACCTCGGTAATATCCCCACTGCGGTCATTTACCCCCGCCTAATTCACGTTACATATCACATCAATGTGTCAACTGTAAACATGTAATAGCCCCAATAGTCCAATAAAACCCATTCCGTAGGACCCTCAGACCCCCTTTCTTTTAAACATTTGCTCCCTCCCTCCTCCCAGTTCTCGTCACTGACGCATAGAGCTATAATAATTAAGCATGGGCGGATTTTGCGGATTGGCAATCCGCGACCTTGCGTATTTACGGATTCGCAATCCGCGAAGATCCGCGAACTCTAGCGGACTTGCGGATTTTTCCGTTTTTTGTGTTGGCGCGTGTTCGCGCCGATTTTGGGACAAGTTCGCAATTGCGAACTTACTTTTCGGCTTGCAACGGCCGCGACTATGTTGTTTCTACGTCTGGTTTATCATCACAGGTTCACAGCACCCTCTGTTTCACCACTGCCACCCTCTGGGACACCCATGCCACCCTCTAGTACATCCTCACAGGCACCTATTAGGTTTATTTATTACTGTAGATTATGGTGGTTGAAAAAAGCTAGCACACCTGCCCTTCTTCAACTGCCATCAATTAATTTGTGTTTCATTAATGTGTCAGTAATTTTGAAAGTTCCAGTCTGGCTGGCACCTGCTTCCTTCCTTATCTGTAATTTGCTTTTTGTTGCAGTGAAATTTTTTTTTTACAGGACCTTTATGGTGCTATTCTATGAGCCTGCTGTTTGGGTCATAGCAGGGTCATAGAATTGTTGCAAACTCTGGAGGGGCCCATCAGGAAGCACTACCTTGAATGTTACTAATGTTAAGTTTGAACTTTTGCACCTGCTCATTGCTTTCATTTTAGCTAAAATCGTTTTTTTTGCAATTTCGCGCGTTATTTGGGGCGCGAATCCGTGCGAGATCGATTTCGGAAGCCGCGAATACGTGCGAATACAAAATTGTTTTTGTTGCGACGTGTATGTTCGCGTGATCTTGCGCGTGTTCGCGAGGCGCTTCTAGCTATTCGTTTGCCAAGTTACCCTATCGGTCGTACACGGGCGCGGCCATCTTGTTGGCGTGACGTAATTCCGTTTCCGCCCGCTATGTGTAATCTCGCAAAGTGTGCTGCTCGCGAGTACAAGTTCGCGCGTACTCGCAAGGAAAATCTCGCGCGAACTTACCCACGCGGTCGTGAACGGGCGCGGCCATCTTGTTTCTCATTCATTGCTATGGTTCTGGGCATGCTTTCTCTATCCTCTCTCAATCTCTGCCATCCTTTGCTTGTTTGAAGTTTTTTTGATCTAATTTTACTTATTATCTAACCCTCTATTTTTCTAGCTCTATATTTTTGTGTTTTCTGCAGCTTTTAGTTACTTTTAAACTACTTTTTTAAACTCTTTTATTTTCTTCTTCACTATTCTATTTCTTCTTTATCATTTAAGTTTATTTCTGCCCAGACCATGGTAAAGGGAGCCGGGAAGCACCCTGAGAAGGGGAAGGGTCCCGCACCCCGTGCCCGGCTCCCGTGCGGGCGTTTAAGGGGGGAGCAAGTGGTCCCGAGGGAGATCTTTAGCGCGGAGGAAGTGGCGGCACTGATCTTCCATGTCTAGCGCCGCCTCCCCAAGACGATCCTGGGAGGCGGCAAGATCGCGACCGGCTATGGCATCCGGGAGCGCCGCCAGCGGTGGGAGAAGGTGTGCCGGGCCATGTACAAGATCTCTGGGGTCCGGCGCACATATAACCAGGCCACCCACCGCTGGACCGATGTCATGGACCGGGAGCGGGACTTGCTGGACGCGCTCGGCGTAGAGGTCCCCGGGCTTGGTGAGTAGTAGTAGTAGTACATTTACTACTCTGTTTTATCCTGCTCTGTTATTTGCAAATCTTTGTTCTTTACCAAGAGCAATAATGCTGCCGATTACATTGAGGTAAATTATATTTCAAAATCTTCTATGCATTTCATTTTCAGGTGCACTGCTCTCCTTCTCAGTAGCCTTGCTTGCTACTATGCTTCTTTGTTTTGTATGTTGTGTTCAGAAGCATTTCATTGGCCTGAGAAATTATGTATCAGTGTACTGTAAAGAAAAGAACTGCGTAATGCTAGACAGTAAGGGTCATATTTTCAATTACCGGCGCATCCCTGCAAAGTAGCAGGGATGCGGCAGTAATTGTGTGCCATGCCACCACCACCCATTGGCCCAAAACGTCACAGAAGCCTTACGCATCTGTGCCGTAAAGGCAGCGCATTGCTGGAGTTGCGTGCCAACGATGGCGCAGCTCCAGCAATGCTCTGGGGTACCCTATCTCCCCAATGCTGCATCAAGCCGTACGTCGGCTTCAAGCGCGCAGGGTTTGAGTCATGCATCATTGTCATAAAAATGACTGATTGACATCTTGTAGATTTCCCTCAGCCACTTTTAGGATTCGTTCCTGCGCAGGTACGCCCTCCCTTGCGCCGGAACGCCCCCTGATGGCGCAGGGCTTTACAACGTGATGCATCGCCCATATGCCCATATGTGTTTTTTTTTTTAATATATACGCCGCACCAACACCATGGCGAGTCTTTTGTTCTGCCGCTGCGTCAGAAAAGGCACGCAACAATGGAGGAAAATCAGCCGCAACTTCCGCAAGGGACTTATAAATCAGCCCCAACAGACTGAAGTCCAGTGTCCTTCCTTTAGACAGTCACATGGCTATCAGAAGAAATAGTGGCGGTGGTGGCGGGTGGATTGATAGTTTGAGTATTCACTGATCTGCAAGCAGGATGGACTTTGTCTGTCACGTGTTGTGCACTACTGCCTGCAGTGCCAGGCCTAGGCAAACCTCTTTAGTAGTCTGTTTATTGAGTTACATAGGAACTTTCTAAGTCAACGTTCCGCAAATCAGGCAATACGAATAACGTAGTATACCACATGAGATAGATCCCGTGGAATAGTTGTCTATCTATTTGCTATTTTTCCAAAATATGTTGTTATTGTTCTTTTGAAATGTTTGATTTGGTTGAAAAATCTCATCCATGTTTTATGGTTTTTCTTTCTTTCATGTTGTACATCAGCTCCCCCCAAGGGCAAGAGGACACAGGAGGAGGGTGCTGAGGATGCAGGCCAGGATCGGGCAGGCGAGGGCTCCTTTGCTGGCCCCAGTAAGTTTACATTTTACTAAACAGTACCTATTTTTTCCTAGCGTTCCTCATTCGATTTTTTCTAAATCGTCTTTGATCTTCTTGTAGACTGGATATAAATTCTTATCCTGCCTCGAATATGATGACTCCCTGTGGTATTACTAGACTATTCTTATTAGTCTGTCTGTGTAGCTAACTAAGATTGGACATTTGGCAATTCCATTGGACTCCCATTATATTCAGCAATACCTCTATGCACTGTCTCCTTACTGACTAGATAGTGTGGCAGAGTCATTCAGCTCCCGAAGTCACCGATTATAGATCCCCAATGATCTCTAGATTATCGTACGCAGGACAAGAGAGTAGTACGGAGTCACAGCACAGTCAAGAAGTGTCAGAGGCACTCATGCTTGCAAAAATTCCAAAACCTTTAGCTCATCCACTCTAGTCTAGAGGAACAAAAACCACAGAGTCTATTTAAGTGTAAAAGCTTTATTAAAAGTAAACACATTTATTGAAATCTACTTTGTCATAAAACTATTTAACTGTAAACGGAAAAGTGGTTAGTGCTGACGATTAATTGGACACATTTCTTGTGGTCGAGCCGAACTCTCACCTACTTTGAACTTGATCCTGGTCGTGTTCTTAGGACTCAGGAGTCAAGCTTCTGTCTGTTAGGAGAAAAAGTGGTGCGTGTTAAAAATCAAAAGCAAGCATTCATCAGTTGTGCATAAAAGTGCAGCAAGACAACAGCCTTCCCTGGAAAATGGGACATTTTTACTATGGAGTAGACAGTCACAAATTATTACATTGTATTCTGTTTTTTTAACATTTCTCCTAGACCAAATATTATATAGTAGTGAGTGGTGTATTCTAACTTTCTTAAATGTACTTTGTAGGTGTAACATCTGGTGACGGGGCCAGCGCGGAGGTGGCTGATGTGTTGGACTTGGACTCGGAGGCCTCTGGGGAGGATGCGGCGGTAGAAGAGCTGGTGGCCGTTTCTGTGGGGGATCAAACGGTGGTGGCGGAAACAGGTAAGCTATATATTCCTTACTTATTGAGATTGAAGACTGCATAGTGTGCTTTCTGCACGGGTGTATTACAATTACAAATCAACCAGGTAGTAGCCTCCTCGAAATGTACTTCGACTTAGCTGTGAAGTTTTTGGTGAGAAGAATCCCAATAAGTTCTTAGACGAACGTGATGGATGGGATGAACGAAAAGCGAAAGAAGGGTGTAAGTAAGTGGGACGCGAACTTGTATGATGGCTGGCAAAGAAGAACGATATGTGTTTGCTTGGACCCAGAGGTGGCTGGGAAGGAAAGAATATGGTATGGTGCATGGCTGGGTCAATGATGAAGCAAGGATGGGTGGAAGGACAGCAGCCTGGGTGGGTGAAACAGAAACTGTATGTGTGCGTATACTTTGAATGAATGGATGCCTGGAGCATGGTATTCTCTGACTCTTACATAGCAAATGTGTATCTAGAGAGAGTAGATGGTCGCCAGGTGAAGTAAGTGTTACCTTGAAGAGCATGTACCACCGCACCCGCACGTCCGTCCCAGTGCAGGGAAGGCAAGGAAAAGAAATTGTAAATGTGTCCAATACTTCCATGAATAGTAGCAGTACTTTGTATTGCGTTTGCATTCACAGCATATATCTGGTTATTACGGTGGACACTCCGTACCTCTCTTAATAACTTTAGTTTACTTGTAGTACGTCATTCATGTGTGGGTGTATCACTGTGTTCACTCAATATTAAGCAAAGCACCTAAAGTCATCTCATCTGTCATTAAATACGTCCCATGTGAAGTGATAGATAATCAAATTAGTTAGCTTCTTCAGTTTCCTTTTCTAGTACTCATTTGCACTGTAGGGTGAAAGGTAAATTAATTAAGCAGTAGCCCTTGTAACAGAGTATTCTCAGTGCCACCCGTAATAGAAAAGTAATAGCTTCACCACCTGCATGTACTGGACCGGTACAGTAACGCAAGTCTGTCTCCATCATCATGGTGTGCAACTTTTTTTCTCGGGTGCAACTTCACTGTGCTGTGTCCATGTCATTCTGCCGGCTTGCATAAGATAACGTACCCATTTCCCTAAACAAGAGAGAAGAAGAAGAATAAGACTGGTGTACTGTCATAGTCGACTGTAATGGAAGTCCATAGTGGTCGTAGAATTAGTTCATTAAACTACCACTACTGTTAGAGCAAGGATGCAGAAGTGGGAGGGTTACATAGATACTGTCCTCAATAGTTATGTACTGTGCTTTCAATTTGCTACTTGTACTCTGTGACCCAACTTTCGGCTCAATCACTTTGTGTTATTAATAAGGAGCATTGGTTACAGACTATGTCTTTCTTTCTTCATATAGTTGCTCCTTCTTCCAAATCAACAACAAGGAGGGAGCAGGCTAGATTGGCCCGGCAACGGAGGCTGGAGGCCACAGTCGCCGAGTATCGGCGGCTGGTGGCCCTGGAGGAGGAGGAGGACACGCAGTCGAGCGGGGCAACATCTTCGACTGCATCCTCCTCCGTGACTAAACCAGCGGGACCGAGCCGGGCTAAGAAAGCCGACCGCCACCGCCAAGCACCGGAAACACCAGCTGCCCCCCACAGGAGCTGCAAGGAACGCCAACACCGCCTACGAGTCCGCATGTCCAACCTGGAGCAGGAGGTCCTGAGGTATAAGACCTTGGTTAAGGGCCTCCGCTCCGAGCTTGCCACCCTCCGCAAGGAGTATGATGCCCATGCCGCATCATGCACCAGCACCAGCACCCTCCAGTAGTGGAGTGTCCCTTGCCCTTTTTTTATAGACTTTTGGGGGGTGGGATTTGGGAGTTGGGATCGTTTTGGGACGTTTCAGAGACAATCGTTGGGGTTAGGGTGGGTGAGGGAGATTATTTTGTTAGGGATAAATAAATATATTTTTCAACTACTTTATCTGACCATACCTGTTTTTTACTGCTTTTCAGTCTGGTGGGTGGGGGGCGGGGGTGTAACAGTAACTTTGTTTTCCTGAACAGTCGTAGGACTTTAGTAGTACAACCGTCAAACTCTTGTCTACTCCGAAATAATACTCCATTATACTACCTCCCACCAAACGCTTATCTTACCTGTAATTTGTGTTAGAAATTAGGGCTAGGCCCAGGGCTGGCTCCAGGTGAAATGGGGATTAACGTTGTCATTCCTGGGCGGGTGACATTTCCTCATTGCGGTGTTACTAGTGGTGTGACACAGTGGCAGTTGCATGCCTATGGAAAAAAAGAAAACGAAACCTTGTTTGTACTCCTTACTGTAGCATTACAACGGTTACGGTACGATCGAGAAAATAGCAGGTGACAGTACACTAGAACAGTGCCATAATGTAGCCTAACAAATGGTAAAGTATTGCAAGTATAACTAGTACTTGCGTTGAATTTATTTGACATTGGCTACTACTACTAGAAGATATAGTACTGAAGCTGAGTAAGTCTAGAAGATATCCTCGTATTCCTTCACCAGCCTGTTGCTGCTATCACCTTATCCTCCCCAGCAAGTGTGTGGAATTATTGATGTCATTTTAGTCAGACATCAAGCAAAACAACACAGCCCGGGGGAAGAGGGTTAGGGTTTGTAAAATGGATGGGAATGGGGGTTTCTTTTTGGGTAGGTTTTGTTGAGAGAAGAAAAAAAAAGCAGAGCATGGACAAACAATAATTGAAGATACAGAGTTTACAGACAATCTTTGGTTACAAAGTAAAGGTAAGCACATGCAGTCACACTCATAGAATAAAAGACAACAATGGATACTGTATCTGTATTGCGTATGTTGTTGGAGTTGTCCTGTTGAAATTGGTAAGTAAGTTGCATGCAGCAAACAATTCCTCTTATTGGCGGCACTCCTCCATTCCAGCTGACGCTTCGTCCATCAATGTGGTGGTGACCACTGACAGAAGAGACACCCTGTCCACTGCCTGCCTGGCGGATGTTGACTGAAACCCGGCCTGTAATTATTGAACGGAAAACAGGAAGTGCTATTACAATACCACTGATAAATAAATAAAAGGTATGTACGCTGTGTGGTTCAAAAAGTCACACTTTGATGATGCCTAGCAGAAAAATGGTTACAAAACGTACTTTGAAAGTAACAGTAGACCCAAATACAGACCGTGGATTGTATTCAAACCACTTGCCTGCAAGCAAAAGTATCCATAGCCAGCATCGCTCCAACAGTGCTCTACAACAACAGAACCGCGTTGCAATAGAACCCCCCTAAACACATGCAATCCTGCTGCTAGGGCTAACCCTAACGAACCCTAACTTACAAAGTGCCAAAACTGGTGTTTCCTTATGGATTTTGTCCAACTAACTTCTAGCCGGTATTAGACCTTCCCAGGAATGCCCCAGGCAAGACCCGCCAACCCACCCGCAAAAAAACACCCGACACAACACCACCAAACAGCGAAAAAGCTAAATCTCATACTTACAATGTCTCTCGGCCTTCGGTCCAAACGCGGCGCTGTGCAGCTAGGTCGTCATCATCATCATCAATCATCATAACTCCTGTTTTCCACCACGGATTTCCTGAAAAGCAAATGCAATCAAGATTAGACTGTCGCAGCAGTGCTTCGACAGAGACCCCGGCCGCAACCCACCCACGAACAGCAGGAAGCCCCCCAAAACGCTACATTGAGCAAGATGTCTGAAGAAATGGCAAAAAAAAAGGCTGTTCCTTATGGATTTTGTCCAAAACACTTGTATCCGGTATTAGACCTTCCCAGGAAAGCCCCAGGCAAGACCCGCCGGCGCCAACCCACCCGCAAAAAAACACGCGACACAACACCACCAAACAGCGAAAAAGCTAAATCTCATACTTACAATGTCTCTCGGCCTTCGGTCCAAACGCGGCGCTGTGCAGCTAGGTCGTCATCATCATCAATCATCATAACTCCTGTTTTCCACCACGGATTTCCTGAAAAGCAAATGCAATCAAGATTAGACTGTCGCAGCAGTGCTTCGACAGAGACCCCGGCCGCAACCCACCCACGAACAGCAGGAAGCCCCCCAAAAGCTACATTGAGCAAGATGTCTGAAGAAATGGCAAAAAAAAGGCTGTTCCTTATGGATTTTGTCCAAAATACTTGTATCCGGTATTAGACCTTCCCAGGAATGCCCCAGGCAAGACCCGCCGGCGCCAACCCACCCGCAAAAAAACACCCGACAACACCCCCAAACAGCGAAAAAGCTAAATCTCATACTTACAATATCTCTCGGCCTTCGGTCCAAAGTAACGCGCTGTGCAGCTAGGTCATCATCAATCATCATAACTCCTGTTTTCCACCACGGATTTCCTGAAAAGCAAATGCAATCAAGATTAGACTGTCGCAGCAGTGCTTCGACAGACACCAAAAATTACACACAAACCCCCGGAACCCCGCCAAAGAGCACCTCAAAGGCAAGCAAGTCAGCAAAAACGGCAAGAAATTTTCACCTCATATTTGGTCCAAAACACTTTTGTCCATTATTAGAGCTTCACAGCAATGGGCCCAAAACCGTCAACTCACCCGCAAAGAAGTACAACACCCCCACAAGTGCTGAGTCTTTCTTCATTGTGCGTAATCCAGCACTCTGCTTGGAGGGAAATCGCAGTCTGGAGGAGGAGGATAGAGGAGCATGTTCTTCAGAACTTGTGAACCTGAGGAATGTAGACTGCGGCACCTTCAAATCAATAAGCAAACAAGTGAAGACAGTTCTGATGATGGTCTTCTTTTTGGGATTAGGTGATTAAAGTTTGAATTAAATTAACTGTGCAAAACAAAGAAAGAGAGACACAAAGCACACAGGAATAAAAGTGAATAAGGACGAAAAAGAAAGTTCTTGATTGATTGTCTCATTTTCAGGGCTCGGTGTCAGGGAATAAGAACAAGATTTCGTCATCATACTCTGCGAATTCAGGCTGGATGAGGTCAGTGGCACCGAACAGAGAAAAAATCCCCTCATCTACGTTGCTGTCCTCATCGTCTTCATGTGGCGTGCTTTCTCGCACTTTGTAATCTGGTGGTATGAGGTGCTGATTCATCTTGATCATTGTCAGCCGCTCCACATTTTTGGGCGATAGGCGGCTCCGTTTGGCAGTTACAATGCCACCAGCAGCACTGAAAACACGTTCAGAAGACACACTTGCGAGTGGGCAAGACAAATAGTTTATAGCCAGGTTGTAGAGCTGTGGCCACAATTGTTTTTTGCCATGCCAATACTGCAATGGCTCCTCATTAAGAAAGACCACTGTTGAGTCATTCAGATAGTCCTGCACCATCGACTCAAGGTCATCAACTGTTCCTCCACTTTGCTTACTTTTTGCTGTGCCTGTGACATTTTTTAGAGAACCATACCCCATCAAACTTAGCCAATCCTCCTCCCCAGCCACTGTTAGTGTTGTCATTGTGTGTGGTGCAGATGATCCAGTTGCCGGTGTCTTTAACGGCTGAGAGGTCACTTGTGCCCCAGCCACAGGTGCAGAAGTGGATTCTTGTGACTGCGGATGGCCTGCTGATGCTGATGCTGATGTACTGGCTTCTCCTTCAATAACCTGCCGTTCTTTTTCAAACCTCTTGGCTGACCAGGCTAACCAATGTTTGTACTTTTGAACATCTGCATCAGCGAAAGGAAAGAATGCGTTGTCTGCCAGCGCCTTTTTGTAGCGTGGATCCAGAATAGTAGCACAAATGTAATGCTGATCTGAGTTGATGTTTTTAAGACGTTCATCACCACGTAGGCGATGTAATAATTTCTCAGACAAAATGAAATGGTTTTTTTTTTTTTCATCTTTTTCAAACTCAGAAGAAACCGCCATCAGTTGGTGCTCCAGTATGCACAACAATGGGATAGCTTTTCCCAAATTACAGTCCTCCTGGCTGACTGCACGCGTGAAGAACTCAAAAGGACGAAGCATGTCTGTCAGGCTTTTAACTATGGCCCATTGCGCCTTACTCATCCGCAGGTCCTCCTTCTGAGATGTAGCCTCTGTCAAGAAATAGTGATCGAGTACCGTATACTGCTCATGCAGACGCTCAAGCATGTAGAAGGTTGAGTTCCAACGTGTTGCCACCTCCTGGATGAGTGCTTTCACTGGCATTCCACGTTGAAGTAGCAGTCTCCGCAGATGCTTCCGGGCCTTAAAAGAATGGCTGAAATGGTTGCACATTTTGCGGCAGGTGGCCATTACCTCGAACGCTGGACTCTCTTTATCACTCAAGAATTTTTGAACTACCAGGTTGATACAGTGCGCCAAACACGGCACTCTAACATGGTGACCCTGTGACATGGCCTTAACTACATTGGCGCCATTATCCGTGGAAACATAACCAATCTTGCGTTTTAGGGGGGATAGCATTGACAACACCTTTTTGTCAAACTCTTCCAAAAGGTTTTCTGCTGTGTGACTTTTCTCCAAGGCAAACATGGCTAGTGTTGCATGTTTCCGAGCAGCTTTGAAAACTTGGTCCGGGTCAACACCTGCGTTTAGCTTTGCTATAACACCTGAAAAAGAGACCCAGTGTGCAGTGATGCACATGTAATCATCGCCTGGGCCACTGGTCCACATGTCTGTTGTCAGATGTATTGTGTGAACAGCACTCTTCTGCAAAGCTGCCCCAATCGCCTGCAGCACATCTTCATGTAGTGCTGGAACCGCAACTCTGGCAAAATAGAACCGGCTCGGAACCTTCCATTTAGGGCAGAGCGTTGCAACTAATTCAAGAAAACCTACCGCTTCTACAAAAGAAAAAGGTAGAAGGTCCACAGCTAGCATTTTAGCCAGCTTAGTGTTATACAGACGCGTCAGTGGGTGGTTGCGTTCATATGGCACGTCTGAAGTAAGCATTGTTCTAATGTTGGCCTGGACCAAGCATTTACGGGCTGATAATGACTTCGTTGACCCAATTTTGCTCGCTGGTGAACTTTTGTGCGTTGGTGTCTCACTCGCTCCAACACTCTTAGTGTGCCTCACATTGGGTGTGCTGCTGAGAGGGGTACTGGGTGTAAGGGAAGTGTTTGACACGTCTTCTTCCTGCTCGTCAACATCAGATGAAACATCAACGTTTCCTTGATTTTGGCCTTTCTTGATCGCAGCTAGGTGCGCAAACCATTGGACACCGTGCTTTCTGTCAAGATGACCACTCTGGCCGCCGGTACCATAGTTGCTACCTGGCTTACCACGACTAACTGCAAGCTTACAAAGGGTACAAATGGCAAACCTTGGATTTTTGGGACAAACAGTAAAGAAGTCCCAAACTGGGGACTTGAAGTGTCTGTGGGACCTGGAGGAGGCGGCGATACTGGTGGTGGTGGTGGTCATGAAGCTAATGCCAGATGAAGTGGAGGATCTGGATTGGCCAACTTTTGTACGTTTTCCACTTTCACCGCCACTAATTAAGGTCGAGGTTGACGCAGGTCTCTTCTTGCCAGAAAGAAATATGGAAGCGGGACGAGTTGGTGTACTACTTAACTCCAATGATTGTGGTGTTTCCACTGCCTCCTCATCGACAACATCATCATCATCATCATCACGCGCAGCAGCTCTTCGGGCTAGGGTCAAAATGTCTGTTTGCTGCATGCCCGCTGGGGCTGCAGTGACCTTTATGATGACTGGGTCGTCGTTGGCAGAGTCTTCATCAGCAGCAGTATCCGCCACTTCTTGTTGAGCCTCATCACACTCCATAAGTCTGAGACTTTGGACGAGCTTCCTTTTACGCTTAAGTACCTTTGTTGGATCATGGTGTGCCTCACTCTCAGACGGCTGTGGTGCTGGTTCCCAAGTTTGATCCGTATCATCAGAAGGAGGTGTGCTTGAAGAGGATGTAGACACCACCCTTGATCTCTTCCTTGCTAGGGTTGTGGAAGACAATGAAGGATCATCAGGAGGAGTGGCTTCCTCAAATGATACCTCGCCTTGATTGTCGATTTCCTGATGTGCCCCTACTTCGGGAGGAACAACTATTGTGGGCACTTGTTGCGACCCTCCATGCACCTCTGCATGCGCATCTCCTTGCGCTGCCTCTCCTTCCACATGTACTTGGGCTTGTACTTGCACATGTGATTGTTGTTGCCGCTGTGGTTGTTCAACACTCGTCAGATGAGCTACAACAACCTGTGTTGATTGAGGGACATTGCTGCTGCTTTCTTGCGATGAGCCAACATCACTGGTCGATGGTGATTGAAGAAGTATACTGGCTGCCTCTGCAGCACTCAAGGGCTTGGACTTAAGTTGGCGTGGTGGTGGTGGTGGCACTGAGCCCAATGGAGCGGGGGTGCTGCTGCCAGCTTGGTCCCCAGCAGATCCCGCTGCAGCTGCTGCAGGCATACTTTTTTTTTTACTCACAAAAAAAGGGGCGGGCGGCACACCAGTGTCCTTGGTAACTTGCTTCTTCTGCTCCTTACTGGCACCTTTCTTGCTAGAGGAGCTACGGGTTACTTTTTTTGGGGCCATCTTCTTCAGAGCAGGTCAGCAGGCAGCAGTTGCACGAGTTGCAGAGGGTTCTGTGTCCAGACGTGACGTCGCGTGACGTTATGCTGCACACACCGCTGCAGGACTTCTTCCTGGCACTGGTGGTTCTATTGAGTCTTCTTGTGCACCTAAAAGCAATGGAAGACAGAGGAACATCAGTTCAGTTATACACCCCAAAAAATCGACAAAACACAGAAAAATGAGCACAATCCCATGCCATCCATGATGTTTACATTGAAGACACCCCACAGAAAGACTAGGGACATGCAAGTATGCAACACTCACTACCCCTGGGCATAAGGGATGAAAAGTAGGCAAAATAAGTGCAGGCCTCAGACACTGCCTCTCCTCAAAATGGCCCCCTTACACCCCAAGCACATGTTGCTGCCTGTACCAGCCAGCACTCAAGATGGCCACCACCACCACCCACATGGCCAGTCCACATCAACAGTACACCCCCAAAAAACAGAAAAACAGCCAGAAATCACCACAATCCAATGCCATCCATGATGTTTACATCAAAGAGAGTGAGACAACACCACAGGCACACTCAGTCCATGCACCACCACCACCCCTGGGCAAGCAAAAGGCCACACCAGCAGCCCCCCCAAAAACGACAAAAAAAAAATAAAATAAGCACAATCCCAGCCCATCCATGGCCTCAATTATGTTTAAATTCAAGAAGACACCCCACAGAAAGACTAGGCCCATGCAACACTCACCACCCCTGGGCAAAGGGCCACACCAGCAGGCCCAAAAAAACGACAAAAAACAATAAAATCTGCACAATCCCAGCCCATCCATGGCCTCAATGGTGTTTAAATTCAAGAAGACACCCCACAGAAAGACTAGGCCCATGCAACACTCACCACCCCTGGGCAAAGGGCCACACCAGCAGGCCCAAAAAAACGACAAAAACCAATAAAATCTGCACATTCCCAGTCCATCCATGACCTCAATGGTGTTTAAATTCAAGAAGACACCCCTCAGAAACACTAGGCCCATGCAACACTCACTACCCCTGGGCATAAGGGATGAAAAGTAGGCAAAATAAGTGCAGGCCTCAGACACTGCCTCTCCTCAAAATGGCCCCCTTACACCCCAAGCACATGTTGCTGCCTGTACCAGCCAGCACTCAAGATGGCCACCACCACCACCCACATGGCCCGTCCACATCAACAGTACACCCCCAAAAAACAGAAAAACAGCCAGAAATCACCACAATCCAATGCCATCCATGATGTTTACATCAAAGAGAGTGAGACAACACCACAGGCACACTCAGTCCATGCACCACCACCACCCCTGGGCAAGCAAAAGGCCACACCAGCAGCCCCCCAAAAACGACAAAAAACAATAAAATAAGCACAATCCCAGCCCATCCATGGCCTCAATTATGTTTAAATTCAAGAAGACACCCCACAGAAAGACTAGGCCCATGCAACACTCACCACCCCTGGGCAAAGGGCCACACCAGCAGGCCCAAAAAAACGACAAAAAACAATAAAATCTGCACAATCCCAGCCCATCCATGGCCTCAATGGTGTTTAAATTCAAGAAGACACCCCACAGAAAGACTAGGCCCATGCAACACTCACCACCCCTGGGCAAAGGGCCACACCAGCAGGCCCAAAAAAACGACAAAAACCAATAAAATCTGCACATTCCCAGTCCATCCATGACCTCAATGGTGTTTAAATTCAAGAAGACACCCCTCAGAAACACTAGGCCCATGCAACACTCACTACCCCTGGGCATAAGGGATGAAAAGTAGGCAAAATAAGTGCAGGCCTCAGACACTGCCTCTCCTCAAAATGGCCCCCTTACACCCCAAGCACATGTTGCCTGTACCAGCCAGCACTCAAGATGGCCACCACCACCACCCACATGGCCAGTCCACATCAACAGTACACCCCCAAAAAACAGAAAAACAGCCAGAAATCACCACAATCCAATGCCATCCATGATGTTTACATCAAAAAGAGTGAGACAACACCACAGGCACACTCAGTCCATGCAACACTCACCACCCCTGGGCAAAGGGCCACACCAGCAGGCCCAAAAAAACGACAAAAAACAATAAAATCTGCACAATCCCAGCCCATCCATGGCCTCAATGGTGTTTAAATTCAAGAAGACACCCCACAGAAAGACTAGGCCCATGCAACACTCACCACCCCTGGGCAAAGGGCCACACCAGCAGGCCCAAAAAAACGACAAAAAACAATAAAATCTGCACAATCCCAGCCCATCCATGGCCTCAATGGTGTTTAAATTCAAGAAGACACCCCACAGAAAGACTAGGCCCATGCAACACTCACCACCCCTGGGCAAAGGGCCACACCAGCAGGCCCAAAAAAACGACAAAAAACAATAAAATCTGCACAATCCCAGCCCATCCATGGCCTCAATGGTGTTTAAATTCAAGAAGACACCCCTCAGAAACACTAGGCCCATGCAACACTCACTACCCCTGGGCATAAGGGATGAAAAGTAGGCAAAATAAGTGCAGGCCTCAGACACTGCCTCTCCTCAAAATGGCCCCCTTACACCCCAAGCACATGTTGCCTGTACCAGCCAGCACTCAAGATGGCCACCACCACCACCCACATGGCCAGACCACATCAACAGTACACCCCCAAAAAACAGAAAAACAGCCAGAAATCACCACAATCCAATGCCATCCATGATGTTTACATCAAAGAGAGTGAGACAACACCACAGGCACACTCAGTCCATGCACCACCACCACCCCTGGGCAAGCAAAAGGCCACACCAGCAGCCCCCCAAAAACGACAAAAAACAATAAAATAAGCACAATCCCAGCCCATCCATGGCCTCAATTATGTTTAAATTCAAGAAGACACCCCACAGAAACACTAGGCCCATGCAACACTCACTACCCCTGGGCATAAGGGATGAAAAGTAGGCAAAATAAGTGCAGGCCTCAGACACTGCCTCTCCTCAAAATGGCCCCCTTACACCCCAAGCACATGTTGCCTGTACCAGCCAGCACTCAAGATGGCCACCACCACCACCCACATGGCCAGACCACATCAACAGTACACCCCCAAAAAACAGAAAAACAGCCAGAAATCACCACAATCCAATGCCATCCATGATGTTTACATCAAAGAGAGTGAGACAACACCACAGGCACACTCAGTCCATGCACCACCACCACCCCTGGGCAAGCAAAAGGCCACACCAGCAGCCCCCCAAAAACGACAAAAAACAATAAAATAAGCACAATCCCAGCCCATCCATGGCCTCAATTATGTTTAAATTCAAGAAGACACCCCACAGAAAGACTAGGCCCATGCAACACTCACCACCCCTGGGCAAAGGGCCACACCAGCAGGCCCAAAAAAACGACAAAAAACAATAAAATCTGCACAATCCCAGCCCATCCATGGCCTCAATGGTGTTTAAATTCAACAAAACAGTTGTATCATGCACCCATAACCAACCCTGGTCCTACTGGATACTGTGGCTACCCACAATATAATTTATTTAATTTTCTGAAAAAGTTCCAAAATTGTACTTGCAGCAACTGTAATGCCCCAAACAAACTTACTTGTGAAAGTTGATTTCTAATCCAAAAGTGATCCAAAGACAGTCAAAAAGGCCTCAAATCCAAATATCCAGCAGCACCCACAAAAAGTAATCCTTCCAGCTCCAGATCCAAATGAAAGTGACCAGGAGATGGACAAAGCACTGGGAGGAGCCTGCTGGACAGGAACAGGAAGTTGGAGACTGTGGGGCACTTCCTTCCTCCCCCCCTCCCCCAAAATGGACTCCTTGCAAAAAAAAAGGCCATGCAAATGTCAACCTGAGGAGTGATTCTGATAAAAATCATAATTTTCTGAAGGTTTATCCTGTTTGCTGGTGATTTTCTTGTGCGAAATTGCAAAATCTCTATTTCGCAAGTGCGAGATTGTTCCTTTCCGCCGCAACTACATGTTCGCAATTGCGAACTCTCGCGAGGTGTGCTGTGCAAGGTGGCAAGCCGCGAGTACGTATTCGCGGGCGACAAACTCCCGCGGGAACACGCAGCAAGATCTAAAATGGCGCGTCACTCGCAAAGAAAAACAACTCGGCAAACGCTAAAATGACGGAAAGTGAACGCCGTGCACCACGCCGCGCGCCGCAACCAAGCAAAAAATCCGCCGCGAGCGGATTCACGGATTTTCGACAAATTCGCGAGCGTTCGCGGATTGCGGATTTGCCGAAAATCCGAAAAATCCGCGAGCGGAGCGGATTTTACGCCCATGCTTAATAATAATCCTTGTATCAGTCGTGCTCAGGAAATACTACACCATAGTCCTATCGATGTCCCTGTCACGCTACGGGGCTTCCCCAGTGTTATGCAGCATTCTATTAAGTCCTCTTGCGTCTCATAGTCTCATAACGCCTGCACCAGTGTCTCCCATGCTGTCGCTGCTTCCAGTTCTCCATCATTGTGTCGCCTGTGCGCTTGCTGATATTGCAGTGCGCTCTCGCTATTTGCCCACTTTACCACCTCATTCCTCCACCTCTTGCTTCTATTTCCTACTGTGGCCTTCCAATGTCTCGTGAGTTCCCGTTTTGCTAGTATGAACCCCATGTCGATGAATTTACTTGTTATTTTGTTTTTCGAGGTGTGGGGGAACCAGTGTAGGACGCTAGTGGCCATATCAAATGTCAGTTGTCTCTCTGTTATCTCATTGAGGATGTCTCCCACCTCCACCAAGTAGCACCCTATCACTGGACAAGACCATAGCATATGTTCTAATTCTACTCCAGCTCGTGTACATCTAGGACATGCAGCTTCTGTAGCCTTAAAATATCTACAGATCCTTCCAAGCGTCAAGTACGCTCTATGGAGGATATAGAAGTGTACCAACTGAAATCTCGCATTTCTTGAACCCTTCCAGGCCCTCTGCATTATCTGCTTCCAGGCGGTTTCTGGGATATCCTTCCCTATATCAACCTCCCACTTCCTTTTCAGTGTCTCCAGGGATGTTAACCCCTCGTTAAGCATTCTAGAGTAGAGACACGTGACTGCCTTAAAGGTCCCAGCCGCCATCATGGTGTATTGGCAGGCCATCGTCGTAGTAGGTTCCGTGAGCCCCTCCCGCCAGTGTGCCTGTATTGCCCTCGTCAGAGCTGCATGCAACAAAAATCCCCCTCTCGGAAGATCAAATCTATCCCGCAGTGCCTGGTAGGGCAACATGACCCCATTTTCATGTAGGTCTCCCAAGACTTGGAGCCCTGCTTCTTCCCAGGCCTGCAATTGTGACCAATCCCCGCCGTGCGGTAGCACCGTTATCATTCCCAGCGGGATTTCGGGCGCATACGGGTGCAGGACTCCCGCTCTACGTTGGGAGCGGTTCCAGGAAAGTCGAAACGTTCTCTCTTCCATTAAAAGATCTTTGAGATTCAGCCTTTGCTGCAATGCTATAAACTACAGGCTATGGCGCGGTATTCCCCAACCTCTCTGATTTTCTGGTCCTCTGAATTCCTTCGCTATGGCTTGGGTCAAAAACTGCAGTTGGGCTGCCAAATAGTACAATTCCAAGTCCGGGACCGCCAATCCTCCTTCGGCCTTAGGTCGTATGAGCGTTGCTTGCGCCACTCTATGCCTGCCTGTACCCCAGAGGAAAGTTACCACTAGCGATTTCAGCAACTTAAAAGTGGAGCCTGGTATCCATACTGGCAGTGTTCTAAAATAATACAAGAAACGCGGAAGCGCTATCATTTTCAATAGAGCTATCCGGCCCGTCACTGACGTGGCCCAAAAAGCCATGCTACCCTTTAAAGCTCGTATGCCACGTTCCACATTTCCTTCTAACAAGTCTGCCGCAGTATGGTAGACATGTACACCTAGGTATTTCAACTGGTGCATTCCCACCGCACCTCCGTATCCGTAGTAGGCCTGGCCTCCCCCTGCCGCACAGGAAACAGGCATGTTTTCGACCAATTTACTTTCAGGCCCGATATGGTGCCAAATTCCAAAAGCAGGGATCCAGCTCCCACCAGCGCTCTGCCAGCATCTTCGAGGAAGAGCAGCATATCATCCGCATACAACGATATGTATTGTTAACCATCTCTGCTTCCCAAGCCCTCATAGTAGTTCCCCGTCTGGACCTTCGCCGCAAGGGGTTCCACCGCTAGGGCGAACAACAAGGGGGATAGCGAGCATCCCTGCCTCGTTCCCCGACCAACCTGGTACTGCGAGGATATCAGCGTACCCACTCTCACTCTGGCCTCAGCCGATGTATACAATACGGAAGTATGTCGTTACTACACATGCATTTACAACGCATGCCTTTACGATGCAACTTTTACAACGCAAGTCGTTACAACGACTTGCGTTGGGGGCCGCTGGATAGTGAGTAGTTTAATTTACTATTCCCACTCCAGTCCCCGTGGATAGTAGGGAAGGAGTTGGATAGTAAATTAAACTATTCCCTATCCTGGAGCGCCCCCCAGCGCAAGTCGTTGTAACGACTAGGGTTGTAAAAGTTGCGTCGTAAGGCACAGCCTTGTAAAAGTTGCGTAGTAAACGCTGTTCCCCATACAATACCTTTGTCCACTGTAGAAAGTCCATTCCCAGTCCAAAGTGCCCCATCACTTTGTGCAGATACCCCCATTCTAAGCCATCGAAGGCTTTTTCGATGTCTACTGACAATATCATGGGTTGTTGTGCCTCAGGGTGGTCTTCCTCTAATAGCCGCACTAATCTCCTTACATTTGTAGTCGTATTCCTTGTCGAAATAAAGCCAGCTTGATCTGTATGGATCAATGTGGTCATGTATTGTAAAAGTCGGGTTGCCAATACACTGCTCAGTATTTTGTAGTCGGTGGTTAACATCGACAGTGGACGATAAGAGGCTGTCTCCCCCCCGTCCCGGCCCGGTTTCAGCAGTGGGATTACCAGCGCTTCCCGCATCGACTGGGGCAATTGTCCAAGCTCTTTTGCCTCCTTATAGACCTCTTGGAGTCTCGGCGCTAGTAAATCTACATATTTCGTGTAGAACTCTATGGGTAAGCCATGTACACCTGGGGTTTTATTGTGAGCCATGTGCTTGATAGCACCCCTAATTTCCCCCAGTTCTATTTCTTTACCCAAGCTGTCTGCCTGTTCACGCTCTAGTTCAGGCAGTTGTAGTACCTCCAGGAAGACATCGACTGCAGGGTCCCCGGCTATTACTGGGCTTTGATACAGTGTGTCATAGTAATGCAAGAAGCATTGTAGGATCTCGTTCTGAGTGTGGCCTGTATTCCCACTCTCTGCCTCTAGTGCCAATATAGAGGAGCCTCGTTTAGTGGGGTTCACCAACCAAGCCAGCAACGTCCCTGCCTTGTCACCTTCTGCATGTGCCCTCATCGTATAAATGTTATGGTCGTAGCTGCGCAATCGTTCCATTTCTGCTGCTACTGCTTCCTTTGCCGTGCTAACTTCCTCCTGAAATTCGGGGTGGCCGGGCCTCGACAATTCCACCTCGCGTAATTTGGCTCAAGCTGTGGCCAGGTTGGTCAGCAGCACCTTTCGCACACCTGCATGCTTCCCTATGCAGATTCCCCTTACAATCACCTTGAAAGCATCCCATTCCGTTGCTCTCGGGCCGTCAATCCAGCATTCTCTGCAAAATAGTGGGTGATCCCTTCCCTCAGAGCCTCATAAAAAAGCGGGTCGTCCAGCGTCTCAGGGCGCAGTCTCCAAGTGGGGATGCAAGAGATTCCGGTCATCCAGTGCATAGTAATGAACAGAGGATTATGATCCGAGATCGTCCTGGCCAGATATTCAGACTGCACCACTGCGGAGTGCACCGTGGAGGAGCATAGCACCGTATTCAGCCTGACATGTAAGTCATGCATCCCGGAAAATTAGGAGTAGTCCCGTTCCATCGGGTGGTGCGCACGCCAGACGTCTATTAAACCCCATCTTGTTTGCCAATCTAGCCTACCCTTAGTCAGTCTACGGATCGAGGACTCGGCCAATGGGGGATGCGACCTATCAAGTGAGATATCCGTGATGGAGTTGAAGTCTCCACCCATCACTAACGGGCTAGCAAGATAGTGCGCCAAAGACCCAGAGAGCTTCTCCAGGAATTCCAGGTGGTCAACATTAGGAGCATATATACTACAAAACGCTATGTCCCTACCACTAAGTTTGCCTTGTATTGCCACAAACCTGCCGTCGGGATCTATCGTCTGGCTAGTGACCTGGAAAGGGACTCCTGCTCTAATCCAGATCAGTGCACCTCTAGCGAACGTCGAGTATGTGATGTTATACACTTAGCCCCTCCACCTGCGCTGCAGCGCTATTCCTTCAGCCTTAGTCAAGTGCGTTTCCTGAAGCAGTGCTATGTATACTCCCCTGCGAACCAAATAGGCATGGATTTTATGCCGTCTTATCATGGAATGAAGCTCCCTCACGTTCCATGTTATACATCTCAAATCCGCTGTATCACCCATTCTCCATTAGTGTCCTGAACAGCATAAAACTCAATTCTGCATCTGCGCCAGTGACTATCCCTCCCAAACTTCTACCCAAACAACCCCTGTCCCCCACCCCCCCCAAGAACAGGACCTAGCCACAACCACCTAGTTCCCATCCAAACCAATATAACTTGCAACACATTTCGAAGCCCTCCAGCAGACACTGCGGGCATGCCTTAAGGGCAATGAGGGGGGACTGTTTGCCAACCGGTGGCTGCCTACTTCGACAGTCCTCTCTGTCTCACTGATTCCAGATAAATAGTGCCCTCTAAAGCTCCCCTCACCCCCCAGCATCACTCATACAACCAACCTTCCTTGTTAGGTCATCGCAGGAAGTCTATTACAGCTCCGAGTCCACCCTTCATCCAGCATCCCCGCAGCCGTCTCTGGGGTGACCTTCGGTAAGCGCACGCTGTCCGTTTCAGAGTGTTCAGAATCAGACCGAGCGTTATCTTTCTCCGATTCTGTGCCATCTACCGATGGACGATGCTGTGTAGTTGATAACGTGGACACCGCTGCCAGCGCACCGCACCGTTCCGCTTCCGTCTGGGACGAGGAGGGCTTTCTTAGTCCCCGCTGCCTGTTCCGAAGCCGTCGCGATTTCCACGGTGGTGGCCCGCCTTCTTTGTTCGCTGTAATCCTTCCCAGCTTTGTAGAGTTCCAGCCAAGCACAGGCGTCATCCGGGGTGTCAAAAAAACATGTTTTGCCATCAACAATGACCCTCAGTCTGGCCGGGCATAGGAGTGAATACTGAAGTCCCTCGGTGCGCAGCTCTCTCTTGGCGGACAAGAAGGAGGTTCGGCGGCGCTGGGTGTCGTAAGTGTAGTCGGGGAAGATATTGACCTTACTATTCTCCACCTGGAAGGGGCCGTCCACTCGTGCTTTCTGGAGGATCAAGTCCCGGTCCCGAAAGTGCAACAGCCGGGCCACCACCGGTCGCGGAGGCCGGCCCTGCTGGGGCGGTCTAGCTGGCACCCTGTGCGCTCGCACCTATGTGTAGAAGGTGGACAAGCCCTCTGGTGCCACCACATATTGTACAATGTCCGATCCTTCCATTTTCTCCGGCAGACCCACTACGCGGATGTTGTTCCGGCGATTGTGACCTTCGGCATCCTCAGCTCTTTTTTCCAAAGCATCCACTCATTCTAGCACACTGGTCAGAGTAGCTTTGAGGTCCTGCTGTAGTGGTTCAATGATTCGGAGCGCGCCCTCCGCTGCTGTGACTCTATCGGCCAGTTTCCCATGATCGGCCCGTTAACAGGCCCAATCCCGTGGCCACCTGCGCTATGTACTGCTGGAGCGCTGTACGGGAATCTGTGATTGCCATCAGGATTTTATCAAACTGCTGCTGGAAGTGAGGGTCCCGCACTTGCTCGAGCCCCACCTGCTTCTCCCGTTCAGGTACTTCTTCTTCCACGGGCGGCTGGGCCCCACTCTTAGTTCCCTTTAGTTTCCCCATCGTCAGGCAGAGCCCAAGCGAACGGGACCGGCCCGTCCTCCGCAGCTGGCACTCCGCAGGTGAGTCCCGGGGAGCCACCCCCGATGCAACTCTCAAAGGGCTCTGGTCTCCTTCCTGCCCTGCCAGCGAGCCAGTAGTGCCAAGTTCCTGCCACCGGATGTTATGTGGAGGGGTTGCATCACCTCAAGCAGTGTCCCTCTTGGTCACTAGCAGTGGGCCCCCAATACTCTTTGCCGCTAGGAAGTCCAGTACTTGCTGTCCATTATGGTCCCTCAGGGGTCCCAGGGGTTCGCCAGGTGTAGTTCACGGTGTTCGCCACCTCGCGCCGTAGTAGGAGCCGCGGTATCTGCTCCAGGTCCGGGCACAGGGAGACATTTCCGCCGCTGTTCACAGTGGGCAGCGTCTGCCTGCGGAGGTAATTTGACTGTCCCGCCGGCTCTCTCACTATAGTCGGCTGGTCCTGTACCAGGGCTGTACCCCGAGTGACCCAACAGTCGTGTTCTCGCCCCGTTCAGCTCTGCAGTGCAACTTGCAGCCCCGCCAGAGGGGGGACCCTTCAATGAATTCCAGCGGGCACAGTCAGCCCCAGTGCCTGCGCTCTCTGCCCTTCGCAGTTCAGCGAGTGCCCGCTATTCAGCTACCCTGCCCCTACCTCACCAGCTTCAGTCACTGGGCTCCCCAGATCCAAAGCGGCTCCAGACCAGGACAGCGCCCCTCCTCAGCAACCACCGTTGTTCATGTTGCTCGGCCGAGCCAGGGCAGATCTCACCCTCCCTGACCCCGCCTCGCGGAGCCACAGCCGAGATCCCGATGCGGCCTCCCACTGTCCTCCACTGCTCTGTTGCTCAAGGCCGGCCCAGCCTCACCTCAGCCCCACTGCTGCAGTCCAGTGAGAGGGCTTCCCGGGTGCAGTCGGCAGTCGCCGCCCCATCAGCGGAGATCCTATACATCCACAGCTGCCTCCCTCATAGCAGTTCCATGGAATCCGAGGGAGCCATGTCAGCCCCCAGCTCGCGGCACACCAGCCAGCCCGGGCACAATCCCCGGGAGAAACCGTGGGTCTCTGTCGCCCCTCCTTTTCCGGCCGGCACGGGCTTGCTTCCCCTCCTCCTCCGCACTCGAGGCTATGGCCCCCTCAGGTCCGTCCGCTGGTTGTTGCCGCACACTCGGGAGCCCCACCTGTTCCCGACTATGTACTGCTCCGCAGTGTCGGAGGGGTCCGACCACTCGTTGCGGCTGCCATTTTGGCTCTTTCTTCGCAGCACCCCGGCCACTCAGCAAACGCACCCCCGCAGGTCCCACAAGCCGCTGCTGCACTCGATTCAGCGTCACAGGGGGGATGGCACTCCCTCCCCGATCGTCGTGCAGGAGGTGGGGGGTCCCGGGCGCCGGCTTAACAGGATTAATACGGCTCAATCGCGGAGCTCCTCATTTAAGCAGTCTCCATTGTCGGCTGCAAGCCACTCCCCCCCCCCCGATTCAGTCTGTGATACTATGAATTTAGTGCTTATTTTCCCCAGATTCTCTTCCCTGCATGCTAAGTGTATATCTACACCTTTTATCCAGAACAAAACTGTGCTTTATGTCTCTAGGTTTCTGGCTGGTGCTTTTAGTGCAAATTGTTAGTTATGCTGGACTTCCCCCCTCCCAATCATAGGCTTTAATCTTGTTTGATGTACTGATGGATAGTTTATTTTTCCACTAATGCACCTTATAAAAGGCTCCTGCGGTTCTCATTTATTTTTTTAATTACGTATCGATTTTTACATAACTTAAGATGTTTCTGTTGTATACTTATATGATTTTACTGGAAACATTTGAATAAAGTTGATGACGATGATGAAGATCCTTAGAGGTGGTCGAAACTTCGGAAATACAGAGAAGTGAGAGTCCATGGTATAATCTCAGGAGAGGCCATTTTACTTTCTTTTTTGTTTCCCCGCCATTCTCCCAGAGGCCTTTCTCCACTGGGTGTATAAGGCACAGGTGGAGAAGAGCATTGCCACAGTATTCAAGAGTCACCTCCTTGCTAGCATCCCTATTCCTGACAGTTTTTTGTAAAAATCATCTGGCCGTAAGTATTTTGGATATTTTGAAGTATCAAAAATAACAATGCTGAAAAATCCACTAGGAGAATTCTGGGTGGCAGTTCCTAGTAGCCTTATTCTACTGCGTTTCATACAGACCCCACTCTTGTGTGATCTAGAACTCAATCAGTGACAAATACCAGCCACTGTGGGTCTGAAGCAAGGGAGTAGCCAGAAAATTAAAATACCCCCCATTTGAAACATACCTCTAATCAGACCGAGTGTGGGCAGAGAGCAAATGTGACCCTCCTAAAGAGAATTCCCTTTACTCTCCTTCCATCTATCCATCCATTTATCCTTCCATCTTTTCACCCATCCATCCATCAATATGTTCATGTATCCATCTGTGTTTAACCAGCGCACCATTCCCTTCTTCATCTGTGCATTCTTCTGTACTTCCATCCATTCACACTTTCACAAGTCAATCCTTTCACATTTCTATCTTTATTTTATCACCATTGCATCGTACCTTTCACCTTTATTCCATCTTTCTCTTCACGTTTCATTTCTTCCTGTCACCCTTGATTTCTCTTTCCGTTCTTCTTTCCCTTTGTATCTACCTGTCTTTTTACTCTCATCCTTACTTTTTTTTCATATCTTTCTTAGTTATCCTTATTAATCCTGGGCGGCAAACTATGCTACGCTTGCGAAGTTTGCGTAGTTTGTGCTTCTTGCGCTATGCAAACTGCACGTAGCACAGTGCAAAATCGCGTAGCGTAGTTGGCATTTTATGCACGCTCGCGGTCCTCAACGTCAAGTTGGCAACCGTGAGTGAGCAAAATGACATCCCGGCGAGACTTTTTCCTCGTTCCCGATCAGCAACATCAAGTTGGCAATCGCAAACGAGGAAAATAAACCTCCCAGCGAGATTCTCAATGCGGGGAGGTCAGGTTTCTCATTGCGAGTGGTCGCGTATGGTCGCGACCGCTCGCAATGAGAAACTAGCAGTCCGCGTTGAGAAAGCTGCCGCTCGAGTAAAAATCTACTCGAGCGGCAGAAAAAACAGCTCTTACTGTGCGAGATGTCATTTTCAATAACTGCACAGTGCAGACAAGCATCCGGCACTGTGCAATCATCGCGAACAGCGCACTACTCAGTTTGCGTAGCACCACGCGTATCTCGCATAGTGCGAAGTGCACTTTGCGTAGCTACATATAGCGCAACTACGCAAACTATGCCCAGGGTTAATCCTTATTATTTTCCAATGTGTTTTTCTCTCTGTGCGTCTTTTCTTATTTTCTTTACGTGTCACCTTTCCTGTGTGTGCCAGCTGAAACTTCACAACCCTCTCTCATGGTATATCCTAACAGTTCTATTTATCAGCATTTTGTTGGCAGACCTACAGACATAGGAGTCCCATAAACAACTAGTTAATGTTTATGTGGATCCAGTTCACCTTCTTATCAGCCCAGTAGGAGCCCCAGCTTAAGCTTCTAAAGTGTAGGGTGGAGGGGGGCTTCGTATGCCCATGGTCTGAAGACATCTACTCCGTTGTGAGAGAGCGCAAACTGACCTAAATGTATGAGTGCATCACACTTACCTGTAGTAAGCACAAATCATGAGGAGAAATGCCATGAGTGCTAGTAGTATCTGCAATTATATTCTGAATGTATAGCTAATGTAGAGATTTAAGTAGAAGTGGAACTAATACAGAAATGTGTGACACTATATGATTTTATTAGATGTGATTATTCCTGAATCCATGTCGTGTAGCTGCTAAAATGTAAGATGGCATGTGGTTAAACGCAGAATGTGGTAGGCCTCAGGGCCAGAGCTAGAAGGGAAGGGGAAGGTGTTTCTTTGCACGACATAGATTGAACTAATGTTTTGGTCATTGCATTAATGGGCCATGATTTATAGATGTGTTTACTGAATAATAGAATAAGAGTATTAACATGCTTTAATTAAAGAAGAAGTTGAATGCTATAATCATTATGAGAAATGTTGTAGGCCTGAAATGTTTTAACATTGATTTATACGTACATGTCTGGGCCGAGAAATGTTGCGAACCTTTTTGGAAGTCTATGAGAGTTGGGTTCTTGGCTGCAGATGTCTGTCTGCAAGAGAAAGGGAGGATCCGATTATAAATAATATGAATAGAGGTCTGTTCAGTAGACGGCCCAGACATGGAGGAGGGTTCCGGAATGTTTAAGGGGTATCAGCGGGCCGGAGAAGAGTCTGAGAAGCAAGGTCAACTCCAACGTATGAGGCCCAATACAAAGCAGCATGGAAAAAGCCAGAAGCTACACCACGTGAGGGGCGTCTCATGAGGGGCGTCTCAAATGTTGTTGACTGTTTTGTATTAGGGACAGCACCCCTGGGTGGAGTTAGAGCAGATACCTGAGGACCCTTTAGAGAGCGGATGGGTAGGCAGAGAGGGGTCATGACTGGAGAACTATAGGTTTTCACCAAGAGACTTAGAGTGAGTGACTTCCCTTGGGGGTCATTCACTGCTGACACCTTTGTTAGGTTGGGATTTGGTTAAGTAGGGATACCATCTAGAGCAGGGTAGGGACAGCCTAACCTGTGTGTTTTCCTCCAACTTAAATGAAGGAGAGAGATGCGTCAATGCTGATAGCTTTATTATTCTTAGAACTTGTGTTGGTAATTTCCGTTGCTCGTCTGAGGGCTTTCAGAGAGCACATGTATGTAGTTGGACCTGTGTATCTCGTGAATCTCATTCTGAGATGCCTGTATTTGCAGCTTATCATATCTTTACAATAAACTTTTGAAAGCTAGAAGTTGTTTGTGATCTTTTGGAGCGGGGTCCTTTATTGGGTGAACTAACTTGGGGAGAGAGGCACTTTCTTCCTTCAATGACAGGCAACAAAGGTTCAGTCGACCAGATCGGGGTTTAGATCAATAGTGATAAGGTATCGATCAAAATCTCGCCCTTCCAGTTGGTAGCTATAGAGGATGGTTGCCTTCTTGAGGACGGTGACCTAGGCCAGGTTAGCTTACCCCAAGGCCCCTAGAAATCGATGATCGGAAGAACCGCCCGCTGAAGAAGATCCGGATGACGTGAGACAGAAAAAGCAGCAGTATCGGTCGAGAGTGAGTATAAAGGGTCATGCGTGTTAGATTGCGGTGTTTTTGTATTGTATCTATGTTGTAATGTCTGGCGGAGTTGAATGTCTGTAGAGTGACTGTGGAACAGGTTGTGAGTGCGCGCAACCGGTGGAAATCTTAAGTTCAAGGAGAGCTTAAGTGGTTCGGGTGTATCGGACACCCAGAGTAATTGTCAAATAGTGTGAAGGGGGTCATGAGGTACCATTGATCACCCGAAAGACCGAGATAGGGGGAACGTAAGAGTGAGTGCGTGAGTAACGGACGCTGGTCGGAGGTTACTGTGTGTGTAAGCAACCTATCAGAGAGACGATAGACATTTCGTCAGTTGTGTTGACAATTACATATAGACTGTGGACGTACAGTCGAGGGAAGTGACCGCTTGGTCGGAAGTAGTCATTTTTCGGTGTATGAATGGGACGCATGCATGACCGGGAGACGAGTTGAGAAAGGAGGGGTGCTGCTGCGAAGCGGAGAAAAGTGACGTCAGGAAGTGTCGCGCAGTGATTGGCTGACCAGAGAAAGACCGCGCTGTGATAGGCCAGCTAGCAAAGACGTCAGAAGGTGTCGCTCTGTGATTGGCCGACCGGAGAAAGACCGCGCTGCGATAGGCCAAGTTAGCAAAGCCGCGACAGGATTGGTGGATTGTCATCAGGAAGTAAACAGAGTAGCGAGGCTGGATATTGTGCGCATAATTATGAAGTGTTTTAAATGGTTGAGAGCGGCGTTTAAAAAAGAGAAGCGGGGATCGTATGAGGGGGAAGAAGCCCCGCCGGAGGGTACGCCGGCTCGTTACATGGCAGTGAATGTTGGGCTGCATACGATCCTTTGGATATCAGAGTGGAGTAAGATCACAGAAGGAAATGAGGAACTGACGTTCCCGAAGTACGGGACGTTCAGATTAGAGGTGTTACATCGATTAAAATCAGTCATGACCTCAAAGAGACCCTTGCCTAGACCGACCCAGTTTGAAGCCCTTGATGCATGGATTAGGGCAGCGCATGAAAAAAATATGAACAGACGACAAGAAAGGGTGAAACGATCGGTAAGGGCAGTGCAGGATGCCAGGTGGGATGCGGATGCTAAAAGATGGAGAGTGCATAACATGGAAGTAAATAAACTGTACCCGGTGTTAGAGGTGCCCGGAAATAAAAGCCCCCTAGAAGAAGATGATGAGAGCGAAACAGAGGACAGCCTGATAAACAGATTACTGACAGACAGGCCACCCCCGTATAATAGAGCAGGGGGAGAGGTCGAGCATAGTGAAGGAGAAAAGGGGGGCAATGCAGGAGAGCATAGACCGCTTCCCAGTTCAGAGTGGGATCCTGAGGCAAAGAAAGAGCTGTCCCAGCCTAGTCAGGTGCAACAGGTAGTCGGGAGGTTTGTGGTACAAAGAGCGCCGGAAACGGAGTGCGCCACATCCTACGGATTACCAGATGCACTACAGGTACCTGTTACCATAGGTCCTATAATATCGATATATGACCAAGAGAGAGCAAGAGGGGAAGAACGGGTACGGAAGGACAGAGAAAGAGCAGAGACGGCAAGGAGGAACGATACGATTAATTCCCCAAGTCAGATGCCGATACCAAGAGAGTGGAGCACCCCGATGCACACAGCAGGGGATCCAGGAGGGGACCCTGGGGGCCCTAGATGGCCAGTGGATCTGAGGGGATCTGGACGAAAATCCTTTCAAGAGCTAAATGAGTACATGAAGAAGTGGGATGAGGCAGTGGAGGCTCATAAGAGCATCATAGCTGCAGAAGCTGAAAGGGAAAGTCAGGACAGCAGAGCTCGGACTCACTGCGGGGCTGGGGAGAGCAGCCCGGAGTGGGACTGTAGAGAGAGAGATAGTAGGGGAGTCACCCATTGGGCCCGGAGTGGAGATAGAACAGACCTGGAAAACGGGGGCCCCGGGAGTGGAGGGGTGGCGTGCCCAATACTCAGTGAAGGGGAGAGGAGAGCGCAAGAGTACAGAAACAGCTTTAAGTGTCCACACTGTGTGCCCGGCACCAGAGAACAGAATGGGAGTTGTGAGAGGTCGCACCATAGTCCCTGTGATGACGGAAATGAGCGCAGCCCAGGGAATATGGGGAACCAGGAAGGATCGTATCGGATACTGAGCGATACCAGGCAAAGGGAGAGTAGCGACCAGAGGGAAAATAACAGAGAGGCGTACGGCGAAAGGAGAGAAGCAGGAGAGAGTGGGCAGAGCAAGAGTGGGGGTAACAGGCCCGTGTTCCATCACCTTCCAAGATCGGATGGCCGAGCATGGGACCTGGAGAGATGGGAGCAAGGGAGAGCACTCATTAACTCTCCCGAGCCCAAACGTAGAGCTCGGAGTTGGGATGGTAGGGAGACCAGTGAGCCCCCTTCGAAAGACATATTGCGAGCTGAGATAAAAGCTAAGAGACTCGATGTCGCCAGCTTAAGGTCAGACCTGGATGACATGATAGATGGTACCCTGCCTTTAGAAAGAATGGAAATGTATGAGCAGGATGAAATACTGTATATGGCAAAGGACATCACTCGAAAAGCGAGAGCAATCCATGAGAAGTTAGTCGAACTAGCAGGCAAATATATGGTGGACCTGTCAAGAACCAAAGCATTACAGGGTAACCACAGGCTACATTATACAGATCGAGACCTAGATGAGAGGAGAACGATTGGGCTGAAAACGCACATAAGGGAACTGATCACTGGAATAAGGACATGGAGGGCACTAGATAAGTGGGAAGAGAGGTGGTCCAAGAAAGGGACCGTCAGGAGAAGCACGCTTGGTATGACACCAGGAAGGCTGCAGGGAATAGAAGCATACCCTTTGCGTGAAGTCGCCAATGGGAACTATGTGCATGTCCCTTGGAGTAGGGGAGATTTAGCTGCTTTTACCACCTCCTTCCCCAAATTGCGGGAAAACCCAGTGGAGTGGTACAAGCAAGTCGAGAGATTTGTAAAAATCTCAAAGGTCCTATGGATAGATCTGAACACGCTGTTCGACATTGTAGTACCAGGAGATCTGTGGACAGCATGCAAGGTTAGCGCTGAGTGGCCCACAACGGAGCCGGAGAGAGATGCTAAGACTAATGGGCCGTCCGAGATTGTGATGGCAAAATTCGAGAGAGTGATGACTTGGCTGAAAGAGAAAGTGCCAATGCAAGACATAGATTGGGTCAGAATAGACCGAACCAGACAGGAACCCAAAGAGACCGTCCACGAATATTACGAGAGATTGCTGAAGGCGTTTAAACAGTATAGCGGCCTGGATGTAATGGATCCAAAAGACATAGGGCAATTCGTGTCCAAGTTCGTCCTGGGACTGAGACCGGATATTAGTTTAATGATTCAGCAACACTCGATTTGTTGGCAAAATAAACCCCTAGACGAAATACTGAGGTATGCCAGGTACTGCTGTGATGAGATAGACTCCAAGGCTAGGAAACTAAAAGAAAAGTTGATGGTGGTACAGATGCAGGCAGCAGGAAAGGGGGGACAGCAGCAACAGCAGCAAGGAATAGGTACAGGAGGAAAGAAGCAGTACAGTCAGAACAAGGGCAATGAGGAGAGTTCCACCTTTAGACCCAGATTAGACATAGCTGCCTTGAAGAAAACGACTAGGTGCCACCAGTGTAACGAGGTGGGGCATTGGAAACGCGAGTGTCCCTACAATGTAGAGATAGGAGAACAAGAGAAGAGGAGGAAGAGGTCCAGAGAGCGCCTACGAGAGGGGTGACGCCATACCAGGGAAAGGTGCTCAAAGGGGGGGGGGCTCCTCCCCGAGCCCAGTTCCCGCAACCTCCCCGAGTAGGGAATATGGGTAAGACCTATAGACAGATGCCCCTGTTTGTAGAAGGAGAAGAGTGCTATTATGTGGACCCATTAACCGGACAGAGAGTGGAAAGAGAAGACTGCACCCTCGGGGCAGCCTTGGAGGTGGACCAGAGGGGACCCTATGTCGAAGCAGAAGTAGCAGGGTGCCCCACGACATTTCTGGTGGACACAGGAGCCACTAGGTCCACGATCAGATCAGCTGCAGTTCCAGACCTGCCCATGTCTGGAGAGACCATACAAGTGGTGGGGGTCGCAAACAGGAGAATAACCAGCCAATTGACAGAACCAGTACAGGTGAAAATAGGGAAGTACAGCGATGAGCACCAGTTTGTGGTTTGCGATTCAAGTCCTGTATGTCTGCTAGGCAGAGACCTGTTGTGTAAATTGAATTGTACAATATACTGTACACCTCAGGGAGTGGAGGTATTGACCAATGATGATGACGCAGACTTCAAAGTTGCAAACTCAAGAATATGCGTGGAGCTGTACCCTACTTTGACAGTAGATGAGCTCCCCTGGGACTTGAGAGAGACAGTGGCACCAGAAGTATGGGACTTCACTGGGGAAGAGATTGGATTGGTCAAAGGGGTGGACCCAGTGAAAATTGTAGTGAAACCGCATGCTGAGTTCCCAAGAACACCCCAATATAAATTGACTCCAGAAACGATTGCAGGCATAAAGCCCGTGATCGAGTCCATGATTAAACAGGGAATACTGAAAGAAATCGTGGGTAGTCCATGCAACTCCCCGATTATGGGTCTGCAGAAACCAAATGGGAAATTTCGGATAGTGCAGGACCTTCGAAAGATTAATAACATAGTCGTTTCGTGTTGTCCAGTGGTACCGAATCCATCAGTGATACTGTTTCAGATTCCATTCCAAGCTGAGTGGTTCACTGTGATTGATCTTTGTCAGGCTTTCTTTTCGATCCCTCTGGACGAAGAAAGCCATTTTCTTTTCGCATTTAAGCTGGAAGGTCGCGTTCTAACATGGTGTCGTATTCCTCAGGGGTATACAGAGAGCCCATCGATCTTTAACCAGCTTTTGAAGAAAAATCTTGAAAGTCTAGTGCTGCCCCAGAAGTCAGTTCTGGTCCAGTACATAGACGACCTCCTCGTGGCGTCAGAAACAGAAGAAGCTTGCAGGGAGGACTCCATTGCTTTGTTAAACCACCTAGCTGCCAATGGGCACAAGGTGTCCCCGGGAAAGTTGCAGTACTGCCTGACAGAAGTGCAGTACTTGGGACACAGAATAGAGAAAGGCAAACGAAAGGTGTCACCAGACAGGATAGAGGCGATCATGAAAATGAATGCGCCTAAGACACAGAGAGAGGTCAGGATGTTCCTAGGGATGGTGGGTTATTGCCGACAGTGGATCGCGAACTTTTCACTGAAAGCAAAGCCCTTGCAAAAACTGACGCATAAGGAGGTGAGCGATCCGGTACCATGGGACAAAGACTGTTTGATGGCATTCCTACAGCTGCGAGAGGACCTGTGTCGTGCTCCGGCATTGGGAATGCCTGATTACAATAAACCATTTTTGCTTTACTGTTGTGAGAGAGAAGGTTGCGCGTTGTCTGTGTTAGTCCAAATCCATGGGAATGCCCGTAGACCAGTTGCTTATTTCTCGGCTACTTTAGACCCAGTAGCCGCAGCGTTGCCCGGATGTCTCAAATCCGTTGCTGCAACGGGTGTCAGCATTGAGAGATGTGAAAATATCGTCATGGGGCACCCGTTAGAGGTGTGCGTGCCCCATTCTGTTGAACTGTTGATGACCAGGACCAAAACACAGCATCTGACCAACAGCAGGCTCACGCGCTATGAGCAAGTTATTCTTGCTGCAGAGAATGTGACCCTCAGGAGATGCTCTGTTTTGAACCCTGCCACCTTGATGCCACTCCCAAATGATATCGAGGATGATGATGAATGTACAGACCATGACTGCCTCGATGTGACTGAACTATGCACCAAACCCAGACCCGACATCGTAGATGAGCCACTGACCGACCCAGATGAAATTTTCTTTGTCGATGGCTCATGTGTAAGAGACGAAGTTGGGCAGTTGAGAGCAGCTTACGCTGTTTGTACAATTACTGGAGTTGTGGAAGCTGGGTGCCTGGAAGGAGTACACTCCGCTCAGGTAGCCGAGATTATTGCCTTGACACGTGCTTGCTTGGCAAGCAATCAAATTCGAGTCACCATATACACCGACAGCCAATATGGTTATGGGGTGGTTCATGATTACGGGCAGTTATGGTCTCAAAGAGGGTTCATGACCTCTTCAGGCTCTCCCATTCGCAATGGAGAGTTTGTGCGCCTGTTGTTAGAGGCGTTGCAATGTCCAGCAGGTATCGCAGTTGTAAAGTGCACCGCACATACCAGAAATGAGGACTTCGTTTCGAAAGGCAATAGATATGCTGATGAAGTTGCGCGGTATTGCGCGGAGCAAGGGTACTCTTTCACAGAGGTGGAAGTGGGTGGAATAAATGTAAGGACTGAATTAGCCATGATATTGGAAACTGTTGATACTTGGGACGAATTGGCAAACATGCAAGAAAATGCTCCTGATTTTGAAAAAGAAACATGGGAAAAGGCAGGATGTGTAGTGGGTGAGTCCCATTTTTGGGTCTCAGCAGACGGCAGAGCAGTGTTGCCCAATGAGATGGTGAGCCCAATGGCCAGACACATACATGGTCCCGTACACCTAGGGAGAGACGCTATGCTGAGAGTGTTTAGACAGACCTGGTACAATCCTAAGTTTAGAATAGCAGCAGAAGCAGTGTGCCAGCGTTGTGTGACCTGTCAGCAGCTGAACGTAGGGAAAAGAACACCAGTTGCACTGAGTCACATAGGAAGGTCTGGAGGTCCATTCAATCGAATGCAGATAGATTTCATTGAAATGCCGAGATGCAACCGCCTCCGCTATGTCCTGGTGGTTGTTTGTGTGTTCTCCAGATGGGTTGAGGCATACCCTACACGTAGGTGCGACACCCTCACAGTGGCTAAGTTACTGCTTAGGGAACTCATTCCGCGCTTCGGGGTGCCGGCCTCTTTGGAATCAGATAGGGGAACGCATTTCAACAGCGAGCTTGTGAAGATGATTTGTGCAGCTCTGAATATCGATCAGAAGTTGCATTGTAGTTACCGACCAGAAGCCTCAGGAATTGTGGAGCAGATCAATGGCACGATCAAAGCCCGAATTGCAAAAGTGTGCTCCTCAACGACCCTGAGTTGGCCTGACGCCCTGCCATTGGTCCTCATGAGCCTTCGTAGTACCCCAGACAGAAGAACGGGGTTGTCCCCACATGAGGTGTTAATGGGGAGAGCAATGAGGCTGCCATCTGTCCCAACTACTGCACTGTTAAATATCACAGATGATATGATCCTGGACTATTGTAAGGGGCTGTCTGACGCCATTCATTCTGTGTCCCTTCAGGTGCAGGCTGCCGAGGTTCCATCGTGCCAGGGCCCGTGCCATGACCTGTATCCTGGGGACTGGGTCCTGGTGAAAAAACATGTGAGAAGAAGCTGCTTGGATGTTCGTTGGCGTGGGCCCTTCCAGATCATCTTGATTGCGAATACGGCTGTGAAGGTGGGAGGCCTGCCCAATTGGATCCACGCGTCACATACGCGAAGGGTTCCAGCACCTCGGGAAGAAACAGCTCCTCTCTCGGATAGACGTCCAGCAGAGGACCGAGAAGCCATAGAGGGGGCTAGCCAAGCTGAAGAGGTGCCAGCGGAAGCAGGGAATGAGTCTGACCAAGCTGAGGACGGTCAGTACAACAGCGAAACAGACGACGCTACAGAAGGAGAAAGTAGCTGGGAGTACGAGTCAGACACTGACAGGTCTGACAGAGAGCGAGAACAGACAAGAAGGAGAAGGAGTAGAAGGGCACGTGGAGAAGCTAATTGGCCGCAAAGAAGGAGCTCTAGCCTGAGGTCAACTCCAGAGGTAACCCTTCCTCCGATATCAGAAGACTCAGACCCGGAAGAAGGTGCTCAGGGCGCTGAAGCACCGGACCGAAGAAGGTCAAGAAGAGTGCGTGTGCCTAACAGAAGATACTCCACACCTGAGTGGACATATCTGGCGACAAATGTCTTTGAAGCAGGAGACAGGGAGGATTCGAGCGGTGGTGGTGTCCAGTTCTGAGCCCATCGTCACCGTGGAAATACGACTGTTGGTACCCGGAGTCGAACAAGAAGGATCACTAACATTCATGCTTCCCAGACCTCCCCGCCTCAGCAAGTTAAAACATATGTTTCTCTCAGAATTGCAATTCCCCGACTTTGGTACAACGATAACAGCCCATGAAGAGCACAATCTTCGTTTGGAAATACTGAACTTTGCTATCGAAGCTGCAGGCACAAACCTGATAGTAGATGCTTAAAGGACTTTGTAAATAAAGCGAGCAGAAAAAGAAGATTACCTAGCGCCCAGGAAGCAGAGAATATTAGGGAACTTCCCTTGAGTTGATGGAGAAGGGCTAGGGTTGTCTTTATTGAACTGTTAAAGGACTTTTGCGAAAAAGGTTGTCAGCTTCCAGTTGTGTGATTCTAAAAGACAAAAGGAGTAAAAAGAGACTGTAAAGGAACGAGAAGAAAGGAACTTTGTGCTAAGATAAGAGAGAGCTATATTGTCTGACGAAATGGAAGCCGGCACCCAGAACCGCAGAGCTAAATGTATAATAGGTACACTAATAGTAGGAGTGATAATATTAATAGCTTTAGTGGTAACAATTTCTTATGTAAAGGGACATGAGGAAGAGGCGAAGGTAACTGATGTGAAATCTGTAGAAACGCTTACACCCACTGTTGCTGGTGAGAAAAGGGAAAACACTCAAGAGAAAGCGTTATTAGCTGCAGAAGCCCGCAGGTTACACGTAGATGAGTCCCAAGGAGACTTTAGGTCAAATGCTTATGCTAAACTCTTATATGAATACGTGGATGCCATGGAGGTTAAGGACTGTTACGTCTGCATGCAGTTGCCGGCGTCTGTAGATGAAGGCATTAGATATCATCACCTCCCGCTGACATATGGCATTACATGTAGCTTATTGCTTAGTATATTTTATGAGAGAGATAGTTTTGAATACTATTTCTCCAACTATGATTCAGTGTTGCCAGAAGTCCCAAATTATAAGCAGATGAACAAATGGGACTACTGGAAGAGTGAAGACAGATTGGCCAAGTTCTTCATTCCTTGGATTACCTTAGATACTTCACATGCCCGTAGAAATAACCTGACATGCAAGGTGTCAGAAGTCGAGAAGAAGTTCATAGGGCAGGTGGATGATCGTTACAGGAGACAAAAGATTTTGAAAAAATCAGGACAATGGAAAACAGATTGGACCGAGGAAGAGAAGGCACACAAGAGAAAGGGTAGTAGTGGTCCAATAGCTTTAGATAAGACGCAGAAAGGAAAGCTATGTCTTCACCGAGCCAAAACGTATTATGAAAATGTATACGTGGGAGAAGTCAGTTGTGAACATGCTTTCAATATAGAGTACTATACTAAAGATTTCCTGAAGGGAATGCAAGTGATTCCAAATGTGTATTTTGTATGTGGAAGAAATGCCTACGTGAGACTACCTGACAACTGGTATGGATCATGTTACCTAGCAATTGTCTTCCCCAAAATATATCATGCACAAGACTTAGTGATCATCGAGGGCAAGACATCATCGAGGGGAAGGAGAGATATAGGAGATGCAGAAATGGTTGGAGATGTCTTTGGAGCTATGTTCCCTCTTTTGGGAGTAATCCTTAATGATGTTAAAATTAGACGACTGGCAACAGTCGTCGACAGGTTGTCTGCCAGCACTGCTCAGTCCTTAATGCTGGTAGAGGGAGAGATGCAATCGATAAGGGCTATGGTTCTTCAGAACCGTCTTGCGTTAGATGTCCTACTAGCAAAAGAGGGCGGAGTCTGTAAGGCTTTGAAGGTCCAGGAATGTTGTACTTACATTCCAGACAATTCGAAGCCCCTTGAGAAAGTTATTAGGAACATAACTGATATTCACAAGGAGATCGAAGACTTGAGTAGAGAAAATGTCTGGGAAAAGGTGGGCCACGGAATGAGTGAAGTTGGAGGGTGGATTTCCACCTTAGGCAAAAGCTTTGTGTGGTATATACTAAAACCTATCATCATAATATTGATCTGTGGGATCATATTGTGGGGATTGGTGAGGGTATTCAAATGGTACAGAGCAAGAAGGTCAGATAGGGCCCAAAGAGAGCAGCTGCAGAGATTGGCTGCCATACAAGATAATCAGTACAGGAGTCTGAGGGCTCTGGAAACGCAGAGACAAGTTATGCTAGCAATAACTGCAGTTTAAATGTTAGTGATGACCCCGAGAGGTCATCAAAGGGGGGAACTGAGAGAGCGCAAACTGACCTAAATGTATGAGTGCATCACACTTACCTGTAGTAAGCACAAATCATGAGGAGAAATGCCATGAGTGCTAGTAGTATCTGCAATTATATTCTGAATGTATAGCTAATGTAGAGATTTAAGTAGAAGTGGAACTAATACAGAAATGTGTGACACTATATGATTTTATTAGATGTGATTATTCCTGAATCCATGTCGTGTAGCTGCTAAAATGTAAGATGGCATGTGGTTAAACGCAGAATGTGGTAGGCCTCAGGGCCAGAGCTAGAAGGGAAGGGGAAGGTGTTTCTTTGCACGACATAGATTGAACTAATGTTTTGGTCATTGCATTAATGGGCCATGATTTATAGATGTGTTTACTGAATAATAGAATAAGAGTATTAACATGCTTTAATTAAAGAAGAAGTTGAATGCTATAATCATTATGAGAAATGTTGTAGGCCTGAAATGTTTTAACATTGATTTATACGTACATGTCTGGGCCGAGAAATGTTGCGAACCTTTTTGGAAGTCTATGAGAGTTGGGTTCTTGGCTGCAGATGTCTGTCTGCAAGAGAAAGGGAGGATCCGATTATAAATAATATGAATAGAGGTCTGTTCAGTAGACGGCCCAGACATGGAGGAGGGTTCCGGAATGTTTAAGGGGTATCAGCGGGCCGGAGAAGAGTCTGAGAAGCAAGGTCAACTCCAACGTATGAGGCCCAATACAAAGCAGCATGGAAAAAGCCAGAAGCTACACCACGTGAGGGGCGTCTCATGAGGGGCGTCTCAAATGTTGTTGACTGTTTTGTATTAGGGACAGCACCCCTGGGTGGAGTTAGAGCAGATACCTGAGGACCCTTTAGAGAGCGGATGGGTAGGCAGAGAGGGGTCATGACTGGAGAACTATAGGTTTTCACCAAGAGACTTAGAGTGAGTGACTTCCCTTGGGGGTCATTCACTGCTGACACCTTTGTTAGGTTGGGATTTGGTTAAGTAGGGATACCATCTAGAGCAGGGTAGGGACAGCCTAACCTGTGTGTTTTCCTCCAACTTAAATGAAGGAGAGAGATGCGTCAATGCTGATAGCTTTATTATTCTTAGAACTTGTGTTGGTAATTTCCGTTGCTCGTCTGAGGGCTTTCAGAGAGCACATGTATGTAGTTGGACCTGTGTATCTCGTGAATCTCATTCTGAGATGCCTGTATTTGCAGCTTATCATATCTTTACAATAAACTTTTGAAAGCTAGAAGTTGTTTGTGATCTTTTGGAGCGGGGTCCTTTATTGGGTGAACTAACTTGGGCAGAGAGGCACTTTCTTCCTTCAATGACAGGCAACAAAGGTTCAGTCGACCAGATCGGGGTTTAGATCAATAGTGATAAGGTATCGATCAAAATCTCGCCCTTCCAGTTGCAATGATGTGGTCTCCTCCGCGCACGGTCATCTCTGTTGTAGCTCTTGTCACCCCATCCACTCTTATCCTGAAATGACGCTGGGGTCCATCAACAGGTACATGATCTCAGTAGATCTGTGTGACCTTCAACTGGGTTCAAGTACTTTTCACTCTTGCAATCCAGAGAAAGTGTGGAGAAAAAGTGGAGAAGTGTGGCTCAATGGTTAGAGCGGCAGACCCTGTTGCAGAGGTCTAGCCCGGGACCAGGGTTCAATTCCCCGCCTCGGCGGGTCTTGGGCTCAAAATTCCACGGACCTGATAATTCTTGCCTCGGTGCCTATTGCAATCATGGAGTCCCACTCTGCAACTCTGGGCAATAGCATGCTTAATCTCCACAACGGCCCCCACAATGCTACGGATGCCTGGCCTCCACCTTGGGGGTGCCCAGGAGCGGACACCTCACAGGGAAAGCCAGGATGGGTTCCACAGCGGTATTCGTACAAGCGCCTTGAGACCCTTGCGGGTGAGTAGTGCGCTATACAAGTATCAATTTACATTTACATTTACATTACAATGTTCTTATTCATTTCTGTGTTACTCTCAAACGCCTCTTGCTAGTGTTTAGGGGCTCAGTGGAGGCAGGAGCCTTCTTGAGTACATCAATGTTGTCTTTGTTTCGCCCACGTGGGTCCTGTGTAAAAGATGTCCATAGATAAAAGTGTTAGGTACTTTAAGGTTTCTTCAGTTCTGATAGATAATGTGTTCCCTGTACATATACTTTATGTTTTAAATAGCTCAGTCACAATTTGGGACTCAGGAAAATTTGTCAACAAGTTGTCAAGGCACCAGATGGCACCACTTGTTTAATTACATCAAACTTATAAAACTGCCACACAGCTAACACTCATTTGGTTCCAAGGGTTTTCAAACCCAGAAGGTGTTAGAAGCTCCAACAACTGAGAGGCAAAGTGGGTGTAGTAAAGGTATCTTACAATTTTATCTTGCGACACTGTTATTCCTCAGAGCGTTCTTCATAAAGGGGCCTTGGATAAGCAAATAAGCTAATTCCACATACTTTTATATTATAGTAGAAGCTCTGAGGAATTGTTGGACGACCCTTAAATTGATGTGGTAACGTAGCATAATGTACAATAATAAGTAAGGAAACTTGTCAAAAACGTGGGGACGTGTTTTACAAGGCTGCCTAGATTATTGGATTCAGAGTCTATTTACTGTCTGTTTTCTACCGATTCAGACCAGTAGAAAGCATTGTCATTCAGTGATCAATAGGCAGTTTTCTGGTGCAGTTTAACACCCCAAATCTCTGATGAAGTGCAATTTTTACTTTTCAGGGGTACCAATAAAAGTTAATTTGCCCCCTTTTTTCACACGCTATTTTAACCACTCACATATACACACGCATCCACACCCCTATATGTACAATCATCACACTTGCACATGCACATACACACATCAACCTATGCTTAGATGTGGTGAGGTAGGTGTCAAGTAACCTACAGCCATGAAAAAAATGCAGGGAATCAGGGGATAGAAAGCCATCAGTGCTTGCTGTTGTGATGGTAGATACATTTTAGTAAACAGGAGAAAGGTAGACAGCCCACATACATAAACATGTTTTAGGTTTATTGTAGAAAGATTACTCGTTACTAAGCAGTTGCGGCCGGCATGACTCGTGGATAGGGGGCAGGAAGCAGCGCGGGAGTGGGTCGTGCTGGGAGGGGGGCATTTTAAATGGTGCACAGACAGAATATCGAGTTATTTCATTTCAAAAAATCTTTATTTCGATCACAGATCATAAAAGATATATAGCATTTATACAACTTAAAAACTGATTAAACATGTGGTGATCCAATATTTAAGACATTTAAAACGCTAGAAAAGATAAAACAGTGTGTATCTGGACGGGGTTTTTATACAAGTCTTTTCATTAATCGGCTTCGAATGAACCACATAGAGGTCAGAAATTTCGATAAAGCATAAACTACAATAGGCGAGAGGTCTGTCTTTAAAACTCTATAAGCAGGTTGGAAGGATCTGAAGCCCAAGTTCCTGAGTAACGGGATTAACCAGTATTTCCTACTCCTCTCGTAGCCCTTACAGAAAAAGACAGTGTGGGCATCGTCCTCCTTCGGATGAGCACACATTGGACAAGTTGCTACGGTGGAGCGAGATTGCCATGACGCTGTGAAGGAAGCTAGGGGAAGGCATCCATATCTCCATTGGAGAAATAATTTTCTCGTTAGTACTGGAGAAATAGCGTCTAAAGCGCTTTCGAGACAATAGGAGTCTTTCACTTTTAGGAACAAATGAGTCAAGGATCCTTCTCGAGTAGCGTCAATAGCTCTTGTGAGCATCAGCTCGTAGTATGCTCTCGCTAATACCTTTTTTGGAGTCTTTGCACAAGAGTTTGAAGGATCCGTCCAAAGTTCCGGGTATCCCATCTCCTCTAACATTTCCTTGATGTAAATCATCCAGGGGATCCTCTTGGCATTCCGTAGCTCCAGGAATTCCTTAAGTTCCTCTCTGTAGTTTGTGAGGTCTGGGCTACACCACAAACGCCTCCAAAAGATTAGGGGTTTGAGTCCCAGCTCCTCGGTTATTGGTCGTATTCCCAGGTCTAATCTGAGGGGGAATAAGGGAGTACTCTGGGGAAGGGCGACGACCTGCCTCAGGAATTTGTTTTCAGTTGACTGTAGTTTAGGGAATTGAGAGTGACCCCATAGCTCGCCCCCATATATGACTCCCGCCCGGACTTGAATTTTGTAAATATGCATAATTGGGGTTAATGGACGATAGATGGATTTGTTCGCCAGACGCATAGTGCCACCCGCCAACTGAGCCAGTTTGATGGTCACTTTGGTCTGATGAGATGTCCAGGTTAAATGTTCATTTAAAGTAATCCCCAGGTATTCAATATTATGCACACGTTCAAGTTGAACTGTGCCAATCCTTGGTGGGGCTCGGTTTTGGGGGTTGGGATTTAAAATCATAAATTTAGTTTTTTGTGGATTGATTTCTAAGCCATGTACAGAGCAAAACTCTAGGAAGCCGTCTAAAATGCGTTGAATCCCCATAGGGGATTTTGACAGCAGCAGGGTGTCGTCTGCAAACATGATAGCAGGCACCCTGCTGCCTGTCAATTTTGGGGCATCAGTATTGGCAATCTCGTTTAGATGGGCAACAACCCCGTTCACAAAGAGGCAGAACAGAATATCGAGTTATAAATGTAGACTGTAGACATACACAAATATCGAGTTGGAAATATCGTGATACAGAAATATCGACAGCAAGAATATCGTGGTCAAGAATATCGACTTGCAGGTATGAAATATCGTTTTTTGGAAATATCAAAGTTATTAATATCCTTTGCAAAAGTATAGTTGTTTAAAATATCGATGATTTAATTAGTGTTATGTAGTTTAGTATGTATTTTAAAAGTCTGTGATTTTTTTTGTATAGGATTGCTTTTATTTTTTATTATATGCACTTTTTTGTAGTTATTAATTTAATTTGAATTAAATGTTGTGTTTTTTAGTTCTGTAGCAGGTTGTGGGTTTATTGGGGAATAGGGTGGGATGTAATTTAATTATAATAAATTAATTATTTTTTATGTATTAGTATTTATTTAATTTAGATTTTAAAGTGTTAATTCTGGGAATTAATTAATTATTAATTAATTATTAATTGGTTGTTAATTATTATTAACTAATTGGTAATTATGTTAATTGTGTCATTTTTTCCGGAGCGGGTTGCGGGTTTATAGTGGAATACTGCGGGAAGTAATTTATTTATAATTAATTAATAATTGTTTGTTAGTTGATGCTAATTAATTAATTCAAATTTAAATATGCAACTGTGTAATTAACTTTAGATGTAAGTTGTGGGGTTTATAGTGGTAAAGGGTGGGAAGTAAATTATTTTAAATTAATTAATAAGTTTATTAATGTAAAATCAGTTATGGAAATTGTGTAATGATTTTTAGGTGTGGGTTGTGGTGTTTATTGGGGTAGAGGGTGGAAAGTAATTTTACAGAGTTGGTGCTGCAACTTTGCTTTTCACACGTCCACAGCTACGAGAGGCGCACACGCCTATAGACTGCATTTACCATGATGCTCGAGGGTTACACTCGCTGGTGAGGTCAGAAGGGTGCGACCCATAGACTTTTTAATTGATGTTTAATTAATTATTAATGAGTTGATTATTCATATTAATTCATCAATTGATAAACATGTATGGTAATTGGTTATTTTTATTTTTTGTGAGGGTTTTGGTTTTATAGCGGTAAAGTTTGTGGAGTAAATTAATTTTTATGTGTTTAAATTTGTTTTTTAATTAATAGTATTTATTTAATTGATAATTAATTATGTTAATTATGGAGGTACATTTAAAAAAATAAATTAGATGTCTTTTGTGAATTGTGTGGTGTTATAGGGTAGGAAATAAAAAAGATTACATTTATGCAATAATTAATGTTGTCTATAAATAATTTCTTTAAAAAAATTGGTTTTGGTTTGTAAATTATTTTAAAAAAATGTTTTAATAACCTTTCTAGTTATTTGTTAGATCTTTTTTACATTACATCACACCCCACCTGAGAGGCCTGCACTGGCCCCCGGTCAACAGGAGGATAACCTTCAAGCTCCTCACCCACACACACAAGGCACTCCACAACACCGGACCAACGTACCTCAACAGACGACTCAGCTTCAACGCCCCCACCCGCCAGTTCCGCTCTACTGACCTTGCCCTGCCACAGTTCCCCGCTTCCGAAGAGTGACCTCTGGCGGCAGATCGTTCTCCCACCTCTCCGCCAATACCTTGAACACCCTCCCCATCCACCTACAGCAGACCCAAGACCTGCTGACCTTCAAGAACTCCTCATGACCGGGCTTTCCGAGCAGTAGCAGCATTCCCCACCCCCAGCGCCTTGAGACCCTCGCGGGTGACTAGTGCGCTTTACAAATGATATGATTGATTGATTGATTTATTGATTTGTTTATATCTTTTGTAATATTTTTATATATGTTTAATTTTTTTGTTTTTTAAATCTTTTGTGTTGTTGCTGATATTTTGTTTGTTTTTAGTTTTGAACTGACTCCAATGGAAATATAAATTTTTACCCCTGTGCTATCCAACACTTTACCTATTGTTGCACTAACTGGAATGGGAATAGTAATTTGTACTCCTCCGCTATCCAACACTTTCTCTACTGTTGCACTCACTGGAGTGGGAATAGTGTTTTTACCCCTCCACTATCCAACACTTTCCCTACTGCTACACCCACTGGAGTGGGAATAGTAATTTTCATCCCACCGCTATCCAAAAATGTCCCTACTGTTGCACCCACTGGAGTGGGAATAATAATGTTTACCCCTCCGCTATCCAACACATTACCTACTGTTGCACTCACTGGAGTGGGAATAGTAATTTTTACCCCTCCCCTATCCAACACTTTCCCTACTGTTGCACTCACTGAAGTGGGAATAGTAATTTTTACCCCTCCGCTATCCAACACTTTCCCTACTATTGCACTCACTCACTGGAGTGGGAATAATAATTTTTACCCCTCGGATCAACAACATTTTGTAGAGAAACACTTGAGTAGAGAAAATGTCTGGGAAAAGGTGGGCCACGGAATGAGTGAAGTTGGAGGGTGGATTTCCACCTTAGGCAAAAGCTTTGTGTGGTATATACTAAAACCTATCATCATAATATTGATCTGTGGGATCATATTGTGGGGATTGGTGAGGGTATTCAAATGGTACAGAGCAAGAAGGTCAGATAGGGCCCAAAGAGAGCAGCTGCAGAGATTGGCTGCCATACAAGATAATCAGTACAGGAGTCTGAGGGCTCTGGAAACGCAGAGACAAGTTATGCTAGCAATAACTGCAGTTTAAATGTTAGTGATGACCCCGAGAGGTCATCAAAGGGGGGAACTGAGAGAGCGCAAACTGACCTAAATGTATGAGTGCATCACACTTACCTGTAGTAAGCACAAATCATGAGGAGAAATGCCATGAGTGCTAGTAGTATCTGCAATTATATTCTGAATGTATAGCTAATGTAGAGATTTAAGTAGAAGTGGAACTAATACAGAAATGTGTGACACTATATGATTTTATTAGATGTGATTATTCCTGAATCCATGTCGTGTAGCTGCTAAAATGTAAGATGGCATGTGGTTAAACGCAGAATGTGGTAGGCCTCAGGGCCAGAGCTAGAAGGGAAGGGGAAGGTGTTTCTTTGCACGACATAGATTGAACTAATGTTTTGGTCATTGCATTAATGGGCCATGATTTATAGATGTGTTTACTGAATAATAGAATAAGAGTATTAACATGCTTTAATTAAAGAAGAAGTTGAATGCTATAATCATTATGAGAAATGTTGTAGGCCTGAAATGTTTTAACATTGATTTATACGTACATGTCTGGGCCGAGAAATGTTGCGAACCTTTTTGGAAGTCTATGAGAGTTGGGTTCTTGGCTGCAGATGTCTGTCTGCAAGAGAAAGGGAGGATCCGATTATAAATAATATGAATAGAGGTCTGTTCAGTAGACGGCCCAGACATGGAGGAGGGTTCCGGAATGTTTAAGGGGTATCAGCGGGCCGGAGAAGAGTCTGAGAAGCAAGGTCAACTCCAACGTATGAGGCCCAATACAAAGCAGCATGGAAAAAGCCAGAAGCTACACCACGTGAGGGGCGTCTCATGAGGGGCGTCTCAAATGTTGTTGACTGTTTTGTATTAGGGACAGCACCCCTGGGTGGAGTTAGAGCAGATACCTGAGGACCCTTTAGAGAGCGGATGGGTAGGCAGAGAGGGGTCATGACTGGAGAACTATAGGTTTTCACCAAGAGACTTAGAGTGAGTGACTTCCCTTGGGGGTCATTCACTGCTGACACCTTTGTTAGGTTGGGATTTGGTTAAGTAGGGATACCATCTAGAGCAGGGTAGGGACAGCCTAACCTGTGTGTTTTCCTCCAACTTAAATGAAGGAGAGAGATGCGTCAATGCTGATAGCTTTATTATTCTTAGAACTTGTGTTGGTAATTTCCGTTGCTCGTCTGAGGGCTTTCAGAGAGCACATGTATGTAGTTGGACCTGTGTATCTCGTGAATCTCATTCTGAGATGCCTGTATTTGCAGCTTATCATATCTTTACAATAAACTTTTGAAAGCTAGAAGTTGTTTGTGATCTTTTGGAGCGGGGTCCTTTATTGGGTGAACTAACTTGGGCAGAGAGGCACTTTCTTCCTTCAATGACAGGCAACAAAGGTTCAGTCGACCAGATCGGGGTTTAGATCAATAGTGATAAGGTATCGATCAAAATCTCGCCCTTCCAGTTGCAATGATGTGGTCTCCTCCGCGCACGGTCATCTCTGTTGTAGCTCTTGTCACCCCATCCACTCTTATCCTGAAATGACGCTGGGGTCCATCAACAGGTACATGATCTCAGTAGATCTGTGTGACCTTCAACTGGGTTCAAGTACTTTTCACTCTTGCAATCCAGAGAAAGTGTGGAGAAAAAGTGGAGAAGTGTGGCTCAATGGTTAGAGCGGCAGACCCTGTTGCAGAGGTCTAGCCCGGGACCAGGGTTCAATTCCCCGCCTCGGCGGGTCTTGGGCTCAAAATTCCACGGACCTGATAATTCTTGCCTCGGTGCCTATTGCAATCATGGAGTCCCACTCTGCAACTCTGGGCAATAGCATGCTTAATCTCCACAACGGCCCCCACAATGCTACGGATGCCTGGCCTCCACCTTGGGGGTGCCCAGGAGCGGACACCTCACAGGGAAAGCCAGGATGGGTTCCACAGCGGTATTCGTACAAGCGCCTTGAGACCCTTGCGGGTGAGTAGTGCGCTATACAAGTATCAATTTACATTTACATTTACATTACAATGTTCTTATTCATTTCTGTGTTACTCTCAAACGCCTCTTGCTAGTGTTTAGGGGCTCAGTGGAGGCAGGAGCCTTCTTGAGTACATCAATGTTGTCTTTGTTTCGCCCACGTGGGTCCTGTGTAAAAGATGTCCATAGATAAAAGTGTTAGGTACTTTAAGGTTTCTTCAGTTCTGATAGATAATGTGTTCCCTGTACATATACTTTATGTTTTAAATAGCTCAGTCACAATTTGGGACTCAGGAAAATTTGTCAACAAGTTGTCAAGGCACCAGATGGCACCACTTGTTTAATTACATCAAACTTATAAAACTGCCACACAGCTAACACTCATTTGGTTCCAAGGGTTTTCAAACCCAGAAGGTGTTAGAAGCTCCAACAACTGAGAGGCAAAGTGGGTGTAGTAAAGGTATCTTACAATTTTATCTTGCGACACTGTTATTCCTCAGAGCGTTCTTCATAAAGGGGCCTTGGATAAGCAAATAAGCTAATTCCACATACTTTTATATTATAGTAGAAGCTCTGAGGAATTGTTGGACGACCCTTAAATTGATGTGGTAACGTAGCATAATGTACAATAATAAGTAAGGAAACTTGTCAAAAACGTGGGGACGTGTTTTACAAGGCTGCCTAGATTATTGGATTCAGAGTCTATTTACTGTCTGTTTTCTACCGATTCAGACCAGTAGAAAGCATTGTCATTCAGTGATCAATAGGCAGTTTTCTGGTGCAGTTTAACACCCCAAATCTCTGATGAAGTGCAATTTTTACTTTTCAGGGGTACCAATAAAAGTTAATTTGCCCCCTTTTTTCACACGCTATTTTAACCACTCACATATACACACGCATCCACACCCCTATATGTACAATCATCACACTTGCACATGCACATACACACATCAACCTATGCTTAGATGTGGTGAGGTAGGTGTCAAGTAACCTACAGCCATGAAAAAAATGCAGGGAATCAGGGGATAGAAAGCCATCAGTGCTTGCTGTTGTGATGGTAGATACATTTTAGTAAACAGGAGAAAGGTAGACAGCCCACATACATAAACATGTTTTAGGTTTATTGTAGAAAGATTACTCGTTACTAAGCAGTTGCGGCCGGCATGACTCGTGGATAGGGGGCAGGAAGCAGCGCGGGAGTGGGTCGTGCTGGGAGGGGGGCATTTTAAATGGTGCACAGACAGAATATCGAGTTATTTCATTTCAAAAAATCTTTATTTCGATCACAGATCATAAAAGATACATAGCATTTATACAACTTAAAAACTGATTAAACATGTGGTGATCCAATATTTAAGACATTTAAAACGCTAGAAAAGATAAAACAGTGTGTATCTGGACGGGGTTTTTATACAAGTCTTTTCATTAATCGGCTTCGAATGAACCACATAGAGGTCAGAAATTTCGATAAAGCATAAACTACAATAGGCGAGAGGTCTGTCTTTAAAACTCTATAAGCAGGTTGGAAGGATCTGAAGCCCAAGTTCCTGAGTAACGGGATTAACCAGTATTTCCTACTCCTCTCGTAGCCCTTACAGAAAAAGACAGTGTGGGCATCGTCCTCCTTCGGATGAGCACACATTGGACAAGTTGCTACGGTGGAGCGAGATTGCCATGACGCTGTGAAGGAAGCTAGGGGAAGGCATCCATATCTCCATTGGAGAAATAATTTTCTCGTTAGTACTGGAGAAATAGCGTCTAAAGCGCTTTCGAGACAATAGGAGTCTTTCACTTTTAGGAACAAATGAGTCAAGGATCCTTCTCGAGTAGCGTCAATAGCTCTTGTGAGCATCAGCTCGTAGTATGCTCTCGCTAATACCTTTTTTGGAGTCTTTGCACAAGAGTTTGAAGGATCCGTCCAAAGTTCCGGGTATCCCATCTCCTCTAACATTTCCTTGATGTAAATCATCCAGGGGATCCTCTTGGCATTCCGTAGCTCCAGGAATTCCTTAAGTTCCTCTCTGTAGTTTGTGAGGTCTGGGCTACACCACAAACGCCTCCAAAAGATTAGGGGTTTGAGTCCCAGCTCCTCGGTTATTGGTCGTATTCCCAGGTCTAATCTGAGGGGGAATAAGGGAGTACTCTGGGGAAGGGCGACGACCTGCCTCAGGAATTTGTTTTCAGTTGACTGTAGTTTAGGGAATTGAGAGTGACCCCATAGCTCGCCCCCATATATGACTCCCGCCCGGACTTGAATTTTGTAAATATGCATAATTGGGGTTAATGGACGATAGATGGATTTGTTCGCCAGACGCATAGTGCCACCCGCCAACTGAGCCAGTTTGATGGTCACTTTGGTCTGATGAGATGTCCAGGTTAAATGTTCATTTAAAGTAATCCCCAGGTATTCAATATTATGCACACGTTCAAGTTGAACTGTGCCAATCCTTGGTGGGGCTCGGTTTTGGGGGTTGGGATTTAAAATCATAAATTTAGTTTTTTGTGGATTGATTTCTAAGCCATGTACAGAGCAAAACTCTAGGAAGCCGTCTAAAATGCGTTGAATCCCCATAGGGGATTTTGACAGCAGCAGGGTGTCGTCTGCAAACATGATAGCAGGCACCCTGCTGCCTGTCAATTTTGGGGCATCAGTATTGGCAATCCCGTTTAGATGGGCAACAACCCCGTTCACAAAGAGGCAGAACAGAATATCGAGTTATAAATGTAGACTGTAGACATACACAAATATCGAGTTGGAAATATCGTGATACAGAAATATCGACAGCAAGAATATCGTGGTCAAGAATATCGACTTGCAGGTATGAAATATCGTTTTTTGGAAATATCAAAGTTATTAATATCCTTTGCAAAAGTATAGTTGTTTAAAATATCGATGATTTAATTAGTGTTATGTAGTTTAGTATGTATTTTAAAAGTCTGTGATTTTTTTTGTATAGGATTGCTTTTATTTTTTATTATATGCACTTTTTTGTAGTTATTAATTTAATTTGAATTAAATGTTGTGTTTTTTAGTTCTGTAGCAGGTTGTGGGTTTATTGGGGAATAGGGTGGGATGTAATTTAATTATAATAAATTAATTATTTTTTATGTATTAGTATTTATTTAATTTAGATTTTAAAGTGTTAATTCTGGGAATTAATTAATTATTAATTAATTATTAATTGGTTGTTAATTATTATTAACTAATTGGTAATTATGTTAATTGTGTCATTTTTTCCGGAGCGGGTTGCGGGTTTATAGTGGAATACTGCGGGAAGTAATTTATTTATAATTAATTAATAATTGTTTGTTAGTTGATGCTAATTAATTAATTCAAATTTAAATATGCAACTGTGTAATTAACTTTAGATGTAAGTTGTGGGGTTTATAGTGGTAAAGGGTGGGAAGTAAATTATTTTAAATTAATTAATAAGTTTATTAATGTAAAATCAGTTATGGAAATTGTGTAATGATTTTTAGGTGTGGGTTGTGGTGTTTATTGGGGTAGAGGGTGGAAAGTAATTTTACAGAGTTGGTGCTGCAACTTTGCTTTTCACACGTCCACAGCTACGAGAGGCGCACACGCCTATAGACTGCATTTACCATGATGCTCGAGGGTTACACTCGCTGGTGAGGTCAGAAGGGTGCGACCCATAGACTTTTTAATTGATGTTTAATTAATTATTAATGAGTTGATTATTCATATTAATTCATCAATTGATAAACATGTATGGTAATTGGTTATTTTTATTTTTTGTGAGGGTTTTGGTTTTATAGCGGTAAAGTTTGTGGAGTAAATTAATTTTTATGTGTTTAAATTTGTTTTTTAATTAATAGTATTTATTTAATTGATAATTAATTATGTTAATTATGGAGGTACATTTAAAAAAATAAATTAGATGTCTTTTGTGAATTGTGTGGTGTTATAGGGTAGGAAATAAAAAAGATTACATTTATGCAATAATTAATGTTGTCTATAAATAATTTCTTTAAAAAAATTGGTTTTGGTTTGTAAATTATTTTAAAAAAATGTTTTAATAACCTTTCTAGTTATTTGTTAGATCTTTTTTACATTACATCACACCCCACCTGAGAGGCCTGCACTGGCCCCCGGTCAACAGGAGGATAACCTTCAAGCTCCTCACCCACACACACAAGGCACTCCACAACACCGGACCAACGTACCTCAACAGACGACTCAGCTTCAACGCCCCCACCCGCCAGTTCCGCTCTACTGACCTTGCCCTGCCACAGTTCCCCGCTTCCGAAGAGTGACCTCTGGCGGCAGATCGTTCTCCCACCTCTCCGCCAATACCTTGAACACCCTCCCCATCCACCTACAGCAGACCCAAGACCTGCTGACCTTCAAGAACTCCTCATGACCGGGCTTTCCGAGCAGTAGCAGCATTCCCCACCCCCAGCGCCTTGAGACCCTCGCGGGTGACTAGTGCGCTTTACAAATGATATGATTGATTGATTGATTTATTGATTTGTTTATATCTTTTGTAATATTTTTATATATGTTTAATTTTTTTGTTTTTTAAATCTTTTGTGTTGTTGCTGATATTTTGTTTGTTTTTAGTTTTGAACTGACTCCAATGGAAATATAAATTTTTACCCCTGTGCTATCCAACACTTTACCTATTGTTGCACTAACTGGAATGGGAATAGTAATTTGTACTCCTCCGCTATCCAACACTTTCTCTACTGTTGCACTCACTGGAGTGGGAATAGTGTTTTTACCCCTCCACTATCCAACACTTTCCCTACTGCTACACCCACTGGAGTGGGAATAGTAATTTTCATCCCACCGCTATCCAAAAATGTCCCTACTGTTGCACCCACTGGAGTGGGAATAATAATGTTTACCCCTCCGCTATCCAACACATTACCTACTGTTGCACTCACTGGAGTGGGAATAGTAATTTTTACCCCTCCCCTATCCAACACTTTCCCTACTGTTGCACTCACTGAAGTGGGAATAGTAATTTTTACCCCTCCGCTATCCAACACTTTCCCTACTATTGCACTCACTCACTGGAGTGGGAATAATAATTTTTACCCCTCGGATCAACAACATTTTTTCTACTGTTGCACTCACTGGAGTGGGAATAGTAATTTTTACCCATCCGCTATCCATCACTTTCCCTACTGTTACACTCACTGGAGTGGGACTAGTCATTTTTTTACTAGGCCGCTATCCAACATTCTCCCTACTGGTGCACTAATTGGAGTTGCAATGGCAATTTTTACTCCTCCACTATCCAACACTTTACCTACGGTTGCACTCAATGGAGTGCAAAATGTAAGTTTGAAAACTATTCAATATTTGAATGTTTAAATTTATAATACGAAGTTTTTTTATTAGAATGTATGCTATAAGTGTATGTAAACTTATATTTATTTATTTATTTGTACATTTTTATAAAATAAATGTAAATTAATAATGTATTACTTGTTTTAAAGTAAATATATATATATATAACATTTATATATGTATGTTTAAAATATTTTTAAATTACATTTATGTCTTATATTTGTTCAAATGTAAATTAAATCTAAATATTTTTAAGTGAATTGTATTATTTAATATATTTAACATTAATTATTATATAAATAAAAAAATTGATATTTTGTACATCTACATTTTTTACATTGATATTTGTTTTCTCAATATTTTTATACTTACCATTATAAATATAGGCTGTCGATATTTTTGACATCAATATTTAAAACTCAATATTTGTGTATGAGGATATTTTGTGCGTTGATATTTTATCAGTGAACCATTTTAAATAAATCATTTTTAAAAGTTAACTTACCTTCACCTGCCCGGTCCGGTCCTGCATCGTCATGCATCATCACAGCTTCTCTGCTCCACATAGGAAGCAGGCAGCCTCCCTACCCTCCCCATAGCCAATCACAATGCTGCAAAGGCAGCGTTGTGATTGGCTGTGATGCCGACCACACAGGCGTCTATGGGGAGGCCATTTTTCCATGTAGGCTACATGCATCCTATATGGGAAAAAGGGAGAATGCGTATGACTGGTTTGGTCGGCCATGGGGCGGACCAAACAATCAGCGCCCACAACAGTGGGCAAGCCATTCCTCCCCTGCCCTAGAGCAGGACTGTCCACCCGACTCCAACCAAACCTGTGTGCAAATGCCCACCACCCCAACCATATAATCCCAGCCAACTTCAATCGTCACCATTGGAATACTTACCCACTCCACAGCCGTATGTCTAGGCCTCGCCGCACCTCGAACCACCTCTCCCCACCCGACCTATCTAACCTATACAATTCCTACCTTCCTAGTTCTTCAGTCAACAACCCACCTCCCCTCTACTCCTACATCCCTGTCATTCTAGGGACCAACAGTATTCCCTCCACATCCCCCTCCCCCAGATCCCCGCCTCAACTCACCTCCATCCGCTCCTGCCCTCCCTCCCAAAATAACCCCAATCCACTCGCCTGCATGCTTGTTAACTGTCGATCCGCTGCCCGACACGCCAATGAAATCTCCTAATCTATCCTCAGTGAATCTATTGACATCGCGTTCCTCACGGAAACTTGGCTCAATGAACACTCAACGAGCATGCTTGATCTACTCCCCCCCCCCCCGGATACTCTATCCTCAGAATCGACAGATCTGACATATAAGGAGGTGGAATGGCCATAATCTTCAAAAATTAACTTCAGCTCTCCCTTGTTAACAACTCTGGCCACTCCACCTTTGAATACCTTGAAGCTGAAATTAAAATTCTAGGCGCTCACTCTATTAGTTTACACAGTATCTACAACCTGCCTCGTGATCCACACCCCTTTATTGATGAACTTTCTGACTTAATTACACAATCCTCATTATCCAACGTAAAAAATTTCTTCCTTGGAGACCTCAACCTCCACTTGAACGATACCAATGTCCCCACTACCACCCTCTTTGCCAACCTTCTCGAGATCAATGACCTCAAACAACTTTGTCAATCCCCCACCCACACCAAAGGAGCCATCCTGGATGCTATCATTACCCACAATGACTTAGCCTTCCTGACCAACATCATCCCCATTGATTGGTCCAACCACCACCTCATATTGTTCACCATTTCCATCACGCCGACTCCCCTCTCCTCGAAACAAATTAAACCTACTAAATGGACCAGAAATCTAAAACGTATCTCTCCTCGCGAACTTGAGTCCAAACTACAAGCTCAACTGCTCCTCACTCCTCTCTCCCAAAATGCAAATGAGCTTACTGATCACTTTAATAAAGCTGTTATGGTTGTCCTTGACCAATTGGCCCCTCCTAAACTTAAAACTCTAAGAAACATTGCTTCCAAATCTTGGTTTAACCTCGAACTTAACAACGAAAGACGCTTATTAAGACTTATGGAAAGAACCTGGAGACAGCATTCCTCCCACTCTAACCTGACACTCCTCAGATCAGCTAGGTCTACATACAAAAAACTAATTTTTAACGAAAAGGCATCCTTCTTCCGTACACAACTTGGTCGGGCCAAAAACAGACCTAGAGAACTGTTCAACATTATCCGGCACCAAACCTCCTCAGCTCCGCCTAACCCGACTGCCTCAACCGCTATATGTGAAGAAATTGCCCACTTCTTCTCAGAAAAAATTGCTACAATAGATAAATCCTTCCACTCAACGCAGATCCCAACCAACCCCCTACTTTCTCGTATCATCTCTTCTAATTCACACTCCACACTCCTGACACTCCATAGGTCCCCTCACATCCTCACCCCCTACCTCTTCTCTGGTACCCAACCTCCGATACTCGCGACCCAACAACAATTTTCTCCCTGTAACTGAGGATGAAGTTCACAGCATTATTACTAAACTAAAACCATCCTCCCATACCTAAGACCCCCTCCCTTCTAACCTTGTCCATGACCTAAAGCACATTCACGTCCCGTCCTGGACCTCAATCATCAACGCCTCCCTTGCTACCGGAAGTGTCCCTAGGTCCCTCCAACTTGGTCAAATCTCCCCCATTATCAAAAACGCTAATGCTGATCCTAATGACTTAAGCAACCTCCGCCCCATCACTAACCTCCCTCTTCTTTCTAAAGCCCTTGAAAAATGTGTCTTGCTACAATTAGACAAACACATTGAAAAATTCAGTCTTCTGGACCCCTTACAATCAGGCTACAGAAAAGGCTGCAGCACTGAAACTGCCATACTAAACATTGTTGCTGACATCCACCGCTCCCTTGATAATGGTGAGACATGTCTTCTTATCCTCCTTGATCTCTCCTCAGCTTTTGACACTGTTAACCACTCTGCCCTACTTAATGTGCTCAAAGATCGCTTCGGCCTCAACTGTACTACCCACAAATGGTGTTTCTCCTATCTTCAACATCGAACCAAATAAATTAAAATTCAAGACTTTCTATCTAAATCCACTCCGGTCAACCTAGGAGTTCCCCAGGGATCTATTCTCTCACCTTCACTCTTTAACCTATTTATGGAACCTCTTACCCTCGTTCTAAATCAAGCTGGTATCAACTACCATCTTTATGCCAATGACACCCAACTCTATTACAAAATCAAATCCCACGCTGACATCACACACCTTAACAACACCCTCACTTAAATCAAATCCTGGTTCCACCGTAATCATCTCAAACTCAACCCCCAAAAAACTAAAATCATCCTCTTCTCCCATAAAAACAACCCTCTCCCCATTCAAACTTGGATCCTGACCTCAATGCCCTCAACTGCTCTCTCTCCTTGTCCATCTCAGTAAAATCTCTTGGTATCTCCATCGATAACAGGCTAAACCTCAATGTCCACATGAAAAATTCAGCTAAAGGAGCCCTCTTCACTCTCAGTCATCTCAAGAAAATCAAACCTTTTCTCCCAACTGAAGATTTTAAATTAGTGGTTCAATCCCTGGTCCTTTCACGAATCGATTACAGCAATGTCATCCTCACCGGAATCCCCAAGGTCCACCTAGCTCCACTCAAATCTGTACTCAACCTTGCAGCCAGGCTCATCACAGATTGTAAATGGTTTGACCACATTTTCCCAGCTTTCACACTCTAAAATGGCTCCCCATCGAAGGCAGATCTACCTACAAAAATTTATGCATCACACACAAAGAACTCCATCAAAATGCACCACCATATCTTGCCAATAAACTCTGCAAAGCGGACAGTACACAACCTCTAAGAAGCACTAACACTCTCCTCCTTGTCCCTCCCCTGCTAAAAAAGAAATCTACTCAATCCCACTCCTTCTCCGGAAATGTCCCCTAGATCTGGAATGCCCTCCCCTAAGACCTACAATGCAACCCTTCCTACACCAGCTTTAAAAAAGATCTCAAAATCCACCTCCTCAATAAATATTGGGGGTCTCTACCTGTGCCTTAAACTTGCTCTTCCATATCTTATAGGTATTTTAACTCTTTTCTCTGAGTATCTGTTTACATGATATGTATAACCTCAAGCCTTATGTTATTCTCTCTTACCTGCTGTTTTTCCTATAATGATGTTGTAAATGTAATTTTGTTTTTACCTTATTTATCTCAGTCTTGTAAAGTGCTCTGGTGTTTTTGTTATTGTTTTATGCTGTAATTTGTCTCTTACCGTAACCAGCTTTATCATGTAAAGCGCTCTGATACCTCTGGGTCCAGCCAGCACTATATAAAACCTCTAAATAAATAAATATAATATCATTTTATGTTTCAGCTTCCTGTACTGCAAGAAAGAAGTGGGGCGATGCTCCTCCGCCCACATGGAGGAGCCGCCCCTGTCACTAAAAACAATACTGTAGTGCATGGAGTGAGTGTTGTCAGTTATTTTATCCACATATGTAGAGCTCACTACCACTCGGGAGGGTATCCTGGCACTGAGCAGGTGTGAGTCTAACCAAACCTAGGGCTTAGTGGGGCTACTCAGAAATGCAGGTCTTCAAGAAGTACGCAGGCTCTTATGCTTAGTGTCAGGTTGTTCCAAACTTTAGAGGCGGTTTAGAAGACTTGACTGCCAGATCTGTCTTTCTGTATGTATTGGATGTATGGCAGTGGAAGTCCAGACAAGTGTAGGTTTCTGGAAGGTTTATGAAACCAGATGCGATTGCTAGGCCAGTGTTATGTAGTGCCTTGAAATTGTGGGTGAGTAGTTTGAATTGTGATCATTTGTGTATGGGGAGCCAGTGGAGCTGGTTCAGGTGTAGTGTGATGTGAGTACGGAGCAGGAGATTGAGAGTGATTCTAGCTGCTGAGTTCTGAAAGGTCGGCAGCCTTCTTGTGAGTCTTTTGTTAATCGCAGCATAAAGGGTTTTCCCGTAGTCTAGTGTGCTTGTGACCAGGGTGTGCATGGCAGGTTTCAAGGTGCTGACTGGGAGCTATTTGAAAATGTTCCTCAGCTTCTACAGGGTATGTAAGCATGAGGTGATGATGGCGTTGACTTGGGCGATCCTATTAATTCTTCTGTCGATGAGTCTGATGATCTTGATGTGGGTGGTGGGGCTGTTGGGCTGGAGTAGCTCTGTTGAGCAGCAGGTAAAGTCCCATGGTGAAGTACTGGCCCCCAAGATCACAATTGGAGTCTTGTCTGTGTTCAGCTTTACACAGTTGGTCTTCATACAGTGGGTGATTTCAGTCATGGAGCCATTGAACTGATCTGGGTACTGGGAGCCTGGTTTGTGACAGAGAGAATGAGTTGTGTGTTATCGCTGTAGGAGACGTTGTTGATGTCATGAGAGCTGATGATGCTGGCTAGAGGGATAGTGGATGAGTTGAAGACAAGACAGTCAGGCTCAGGGAGTATCCTTGCAGAACTCTGCAGATGAGGTTGCCGGTTTCCAAGCTGTACTGTACTAGGCTGACTGACTAGGTCCTTCCAGTCAGGAAAGACCAGAACCATTGGCGTTTGTGTCCTTGGATTCTGATGTTGTATACGTGTTGGATTAGGATGGGGTGGGAGACCGTGTGAAATGCTGCAGAGAATTCCACGAGGATGAGAGTTGCCATGTCTCTTCCATCCAGAGTCATGCAGATGTCATCAGTGAGGGCAAATTCCATGCTGTAGTAGGGTCCGAAACCAGGCAGAATTGTGTTGAGGAATTTGTGGTAATTGAAGTGTTTGGTGAGACGACTATTGATGATTCTCTCTTAGACTTTGACTGGGAATGGTAGCCAGGAGATCAGTTAGTGGTGGTTTCTGTGTGGGGAATGTCCTACCTACTCAGGTTGGGACCTGGTACCGAGCAAAATACATAGTACCTGGGTGGGCTTCTACCCATAACCTGATACATGAAGAAAACTATATCCGGCTCTGTGTGATTCTTGTATTACATGCTAACCTGAATTACAACAGTTATATCATAAACAGTTGCACTGGCTCAGTGCAGAACCACATGCATATTTTTTGCATTTGCACTGTCTAAAGTAGAAACATTTACCTTAGAATTTCTTTGAGTTTATGCATGTGCAGCAGTCAGCAAAGCTCAGAAACAGAGAGAGGTAATCACGGATCATTGTTTCCATGCATTGTTGTCTGTAGTGCATGTATGTACTCTTTAGACAGTGCAAACCCCCAAACAACAGGGTGCTCGGCTCTGCACTGACCGCACATATTTTTTCATGATAAAGACCTAGGACCATCCCAACAGGGTGAGGGGAATCTAGATGGGGCACCCTCTGTGAAAACAAAATAAACAGAACTGTGCAAAGCTGGAATGTCACCGGCAAAGACAGTGTAATAGTGCTCTTGCCGTGCTGAATTCTCGAAGAATTTACAAGATTCATACCTGAACATTACCAACAATAAACTAAACAAAGTTCCTTTCAGATGGATAAACTTCCTTTATTTCCAACCATAGAACAGAAGATGAGGATATTCTAGAATTGTGCCAAACAGGTACCTTTACACCAATAAGATAGAAGGCACTCTCCAATGCACGTATCATAGCATAAAATGATGGAAGAACATTACAGAGAGGCAAACTGTCAAAATGACATAAGAGGCTGATAAATTCCCCAGAAGAAAGCACAACAGAAATGTTAATGAGCAATGTGTGTTGTATTAAAGTGCCTGCACTATGGGGCAAGTCTCTCAAATAAATAACCAACACCCTCATTTTCTTCAAAAGCAAAAACTATAATGGCGATGTCTTACCCTCAATTCTTCATAAACCCCTTCTGGCAAGTCTCTTGCACACCCCTAGTTGCCATTGTCAGCTTCACTTACTCAAGGCATCTTCCCTGAAGCTCTCAGACAGCCGAGATTGTCCCACTGTTCACAAATCCTACACTGGACCTCTACTCACTACAGGTTAATTGATCTATCAATCAGTCAGGGGTTTGTAAAGCGCAGCTACTCAGCCGAGAGGGTCTCAAGGTGCTGGTGAGGGGCAGCTTCGTAGGGTGCTGGGTCATCTGAAGGGCCAGGTCTTGAGGTCCTTCCTGAACTGGAGTAGTGGTGGGCTCTGCCAGAGGTGGAGGGAGAAGTAATTCCAGGTCATGGCTGGGAGGTAGAAGGACTTTCCACACATTCTGGTCTTGTAGATGCATGGGACGGTGGTCAGAGAGAGGTCAGCTTATTGGAGGTTTCTCTCTGATGTGTGGCAGGAGAGGCGGTTTTTTAGGTATGCTGGTCCAATGTTGTGGAGGGCCTTGTATGCATGCGTGAAGTGCTTTAAGGTTATTCTCCTTTCAATGGGGCACCAGTGGTGATTCTCCTTTCAATGGGGCACCAGTGGTGATCGCTCAGGTGTTGGGTGATGTGGTTGTAAGAGGGGATGTCTAGGATTAGGCTATCTGCGGCATTCTGGACGGTCTGAAGCTGGTGGAGGAGTTTTTTGTTGATTCCAGCATAGAGAGTGTTGCTGTAGTACAATCTGCTAGTGATGAGGACGCGTGTAACCATTTTTCTGGATTCTGAGGGGATCCATCTGAACGTTTTCTGGAGTATGCAGAGGGTGTTAATCAGGCTGAGGATGTGGCATTGAGCTTGCGGTTCATGGTGAATCCAGTATTATGCAGATGTTTTGTGCATGGTCTGTTGGGGTGGGGGGTTTACGAGGGTGGGGGGTCCCCAGCTGATGTCCCATGCTGAAGGAGTGGAGACAAGAATGAGGACTTCTGTTTTCTTGGAGTTGAGTTTCATGCAGCTCTTCTTCATCCAGGTGCCGACGGCTTTCATCCCTTCTTGAAAGTTGTGCCTGGTGATGTTGGGTTCCTTGGTTAGGGAGAGAATGAGCTGGTGGCGTCGGCATAGGAGACAAGTTTAACCACTCACCTACCATTCATCGGCAAAGATCAAGGAAAACATAGTCTATCCACAGCTTCAAGATCACATCACCACCACCTATCTCCTGCATGACTATCTATCTGGCTTACAATGGAGACAGTAAAGCTTACAAATCATAGATGCCCTCCTGAGCACTGATAGAGATGATCCCTGCCTTAGCTGCTGTCTACCTTCCCACCCTCATCCACACCATAAAGCCTTGCGTGGGATTTACTGCAAAAATCCTTCATTGTTGTTTCTCCTATCTTTTTCAACCAAATCAGTTTTTCCATATTTTGGGCCCCACCAGGAGTCAGAACAACCTGGTCACACTCAGAGTTTCCTAGGGTTACATTTTGCGCCCCCATCCTTAACCTCTAAATGGAGTTCCTTGATTCACTCCTCACAGATAATATCAAAATTCACCAATATGCCAATTCCACCCGAAGTCACCTCTGCTACAGACATCCAATGCCTCAAACATTGCTTGCACCCTTATCTAGACCTATTATTACCCAAAAATATTAACCTTTGGTCTCAAATGGAGCATATAATTGGTCTTAAATATTCCTTAGTAGGTTTTAAAATATACTGGGTCTAGTTTACAAAGCTTTGACGCAATGAGTTCAGCAAGCAAGGTTGCTGCACTGTGATGCATCAACCGGAGAAAGCAGAACTGTGCCATTTCTTCAAAGAAGTGCTGCTTTTCTGCCCTCTTCCTGATCTAGCGCTCTCCCTGTAGCCATAAACCAATGCAGGCACCCTTAAACCATAATGCAAGGAAGTCTTTGCTGTGTCCAGCATAACTTCTGTCACTTACTGGATTGTGTAGGAATATCACAGGTTGCTGAAGCAATACCATTATGTAGATCAGAGGGAAAGTACAATTATTTTAAAGATTTTGTGCATTCAAGGAAGGCGCCTGATCTGCTCTCAAGATATTGCTTTGAAAGTGGTTTTCAACCTTAAGGTGGATTCAAAAGGAAGACACTACAAAAACATTTAAAAATGTTAAAACAGCCCTAAGCTTATTAATATGAAGGGCAGTTTTTTTCAACTCAGCAAACAGCTGTTGTTACCACCAATGGCGAGTCCACTTATTCATGGAAGAAGATGGACAGCAAGCTCAGAGAGGGGACACATTTTGTGAAAAATGTAAGCATCTAAATAAAACATGTTGAAAGTTCAACTTTGCTCATACTATAGAAAACATCCTTAAAAAATGTATATTACACCCACAGAAGAGGGCTGTAAAATTCACAAAGGTGGAAGGTCAGACTCACTTGTAGGAAAGAAGCCACATGAGTTGTGGAACTGGATACGAAGTCAACTCAACCCATGGAGTCATTATCAAAGGGAAGAGAATAACTTTTAATCATGTTGAATGCACAAAACTCTAGTCCCGGAATGTGGCAAGGATTGCACTGCTGTTAAATAACAAAGGAGTGGTGAGATTGTTAACCACTACTCATATAATGTACTTCCAAGAGACTTGTCATATAGGAGGGTTGAAACTAAATTGGTATGAAGTATTTCAGAAAAGTCAAATAATATTAATATAGACCATAGGGGTTTTTTGCTATATAGATTTCTTCACTATATGATTTTAAAATACAGGATTTACAAGTGCAAAGTATGAAAGTGCAAACCAAAAGCATAAGCGTTGAGAATAAGGTCAATCAAGAGTTAAATTAGATAATAATAATTTACAATACATGCTTGCAAACAAATAAAGGAAAAGAGATAGCTGGGCTAGTGATTTTATTAACAGTATGGTTAGCTTGATAGTCTGGTATCCTTTGATTCCTACACTTATAACGGTGTTTGGACAAAATATTGAGTTGTAAATAAAGAGAGACAGAAATATCAGCAAAAAATATTGTATTACAAAAATATTGAAGTATTTCAGAAAAGTCAAATAATATTAATATAGACCATAGGGGTTTTTTGCTATATAGATTGCTTCACTATATGATTTTAAAATTTAGGATTTACAAGTGCAAAGTATGAAAGTGCAAACCAAAAGCATAAGCGTTGAGAATAAGGTCAATCAAGAGTTAAATTAGATAATAATAATTTACAGTACATGCTTGCAAACTAATAAAGGAAAAGAGATAGCTGGGCTAGTGATTTTATTAACAGTATGGTTAGCTTGATAGTCTGGTATCCTTTGATTCCTACACTTATAACGGTGTTTGGACAAAATATTGAGTTGTAAATAAAGAGAGACAGAAATATCGGCAAAAAATATTGTATTACAAAAATATTGAAGTATTTCAGAAAAGTCAAATAATATTAATATAGACCATAGGGGTTTTTTGCTATATAGATTGCCTCACTATATGATTTTAAAATACAGGATTTACAAGTGCAAAGTATGAAAGTGCAAACCAAAAGCATAAGCGTTGAGAATAAGGTCAATCAAGAGTTAAATTAGATAATAATAATTTACAATACATGCTTGCAAACTAATAAAGGAAAAGAGATAGCTGGGCTAGTGATTTTATTAACAGTATGGTTAGCTTGATAGTCTGGTGTCCTTTGATTCCTACACTTATAACGGTGTTTGGACAAAATATTGAGTTGCAAATAAAGAGAGACAGAAATATCGGCAAAAAATATTGTATTACAAAAATATTGCAATGCAGAAATGTTATCAAAGATATGTTTATTGATTTTTTTTTAAAACCACAGAGAAAAAATGCGACATCCTCCCACGCAGGGGGTAGCATCATCCAACGCAGGGGGTAGCATTGAAATTCGCCCATATACATCCCATTACGTCGGCCATAGCGCCCCTTAATCAGACCCGCAATATACAGAATAACGCTTCATTAGGTACAGTGTCTGATATAGATGGGAGCTCCAGGCGGCCTGTGAGGGAAGAGGGAGATCAACGACAGTTAGAGCAGAGGCATTCACAGCAGTCCGGCTAAGACCTACGTGCCCCAGGTAGAAACTAACAGCCTCCACCTTACGCTAGGTCGAACGGCGGGCTTCCATTGCAAGTTCCCTGGTAGGCCTTGTCATGGGAGAAGCGATATGAGGGATGCACATTAACAACATTAAAACCCAAACCCTCCCCACCCTTCCCACCCTCAACCCTCTCCCTCCCCAGTGGTGGCAGCTACTTCAGAGGACACAAATCAAGGTACGTGATGATGGGAGTTCAAAGTTGAAATAGGTGAAGGGATCTAACGCTGGCAGGACATACTGCGGACGGCAGACCCTTGGAGAGAAACGTGACCAGTGGGCCCCAACGGAATTCAAAGTTCTTAAAATCATCCAAGAAAATGTCAGCCATGCTTTCCAAACTCAATGCCAGAGGGAGATAGCAGGTGCCTCCCTCCGTTTCCACGCTGCAGCGAGGGTGAGCTTGGCCGCCCCGATGCTGAGCCACATAATCTTCTTGTCTGCCCTAGTCTGATATTCGAGACTAGGATCACGGAGACCCAGTAGGGTAGTGGCCATCGAGGTAGGAATGGGGTATCCCAGCATCTCCTTAATTTGGGCAAGAATTTCCTCCCAGAATGGGGGAATGATAGGGCAGTCCCACCAGATATGCTGAAAGTCTCCTAGCAGCCCGCACCCCCTCCAGCATCTATCGGAAGTGGTAGGGAATATCAGTCGCAGTTTGGCCGGGTGAAGATACCAATCCATCATGGTTTTCATGTGTGCCTCCCTAAGTGCCACATAGAGGTTAAACTTAGCTATGACTGACCATAAGTGTGACCACTCCGCATCAGAGACGTCCCGTTGAAGGACCCCCTCCCACATGGACATGTATGAGGTCTAGGTGAAAGCGCAGTGGAAAGCAGGAACCCATATATGAAGGTGATAGCGCCCTTCATGGAGTGGGTTTTGGTCAGAAAGGCTTCAAACTTTGTGAGGGGGCGTGTAGCTGCATCTCTCACTGGAGGAGACAGTGCCCAGTGGAGTAATTGAGCGTGGTGGTAGTGTTCCGTCTCATGAACCCCATAGTCCCTCTTACAGTTTGTAGCAGGGATTCCGTTCTCCTACAGAACTGTGCATAGAGATTTGGAACCTCAGTAAATTAGGGTGGCCCAAAACTAACCTCAGTACCCAGAATCCCCTTACCGAGCTAGCTGCAGTGTCTCATTGGTCATAACAAACTCCCAATGTCTAGACAAACCAGAACATGAACTTACAATACCTCAGGTCACGTGGAACACATGAGCACTCTTTCGTTATACAATCATTTCAAACCAGAACGTGGAGTAAATGAGGACACGTGTGCATTTGAAATATTTATTTACTAATGCCATTTTCTCAAACGCAGTATCTTAGATAATACAAGCAAACATATTATCAGAAGCAAAGTTATCAGCATAGTTACTAGTCCATAGAAAGCAAAAGGTGCCAGCATGCTAAAATGCTGTAATGAATAAGGGTTAACAACACCTAATTCTCACCCTCCCTAACTAGCATATTATATTAATATCTAAGAAGGTCTCTTTGGGTTTTAGCAGGGCGGGCCCATACCTCAAGATCCTAGTGTGAAGGGATCACATCATCTTCCACCAGCTCTCTGCATGCGAACCGCATCAAGTGTGTGTGTGCTCTAAGCAAAGCAATATAAAACGCGCCTAAAGCCAGAATTTGGCAGGAGCTGCACTTATGTTATGTCTATGAAGGTGCGAAGATCAGTCCTCACAACAATACTGTGTCGAGTTATCCTTGAAGCTTCAGCACTCACTGTACAGACATAGTTTACCAAGCAAAGCTGATATCAGAGCAATAACATATTATTCTCGTGTAAATCACAACGCTCTTCTAGGCTGAAAGCTAAAACAACAATTATGTGCCGTGTGCAGAAGCAGCAAAAAGGAAAAATGGCGTTTAAACATTTAATAAGCTCATGCTAACTTAACACGGTATATAGGTAAGCAGTAACTATATGACAAGTTGTCGAAGGTGAGTGGGTCAAAGTTATGAAATAGGTGCGTTAGTGCCAGACATTCCCCTTCCTTCCAAGCATCAAAGGGGCCCTCAGACAAAGCTGGGGGAAAAGCGGGATCAAAGTGTAGAGGCGTAAAGGAGGAGGGAAATGTAGTCCACCTATCATCCCTGGAGACGGAGTCCCAAACCTTCAAAGTGGTACGAGTGGGGGTACTGATGTAAGCATTTTTGGGCCTGTCACTCTTGGGCTTCCACACTAGGTCCCAGATCGTCCTCCCCACCACGCTCCGATCCATGTGCAGCCAGTGTTTTTCTGACTCTTGTTGCGACCATTCTACTAGCACTCGAAGTTGCGCCGCTTTATAGTACAAATGTATGTCAGGTAGCCCCACCCTCCCGTCTTTCTTCGGTCTGCGCAGGATGGCGAAGGAGAAGCGTGCTCGACCCCCCTGCCAGATAAAGCGTAGCATCATGGTTTTCATTCGACGGAAAAATTCCCCGTCGAGTTCAATGGGCAGGGCCTGGAATAAGTATAAAAGCTTGGGGAGAACGGACATTTTAACCGCATGAATCCTCCCCAGCCATGATATGAACATGGGCTTACAGCGGTTCAAGTCGGCCTAGATCTTGGTTAATAATGGGGGGAAGTTGGCAGAGTAGATTTTCCCCAGCGTGGGAGTCAGATGGATCCCCATGTATAGAATAGAGGAACTAGCCCATGGAAGGGGTGTCAGCGTCATGAGACGCGGGATTTCAGATTGGGGGAGCGTGAGGTTAAGCACGTAGGACTTATCATAGTTGACCTTGAATCCCGCAACCGCTTCAAAGCGCTCCAGTTCCGCCTGCGCATGGGGGAGGGATTGGGCCGGGTCAGAGAGGGAGAGGAGGACATTGTCCGCAAAAAGAGTGATCTTATGCGTCTCACCAGTAAAGGGTAGGCTGTGGATGTCGGGGTTAGCCCTCACCGCCAGTGCCACTGGTTCTAAGAGTAGAGGCGAAAGGGGACACCCCTGTCTAGTGCCCCGTGAGTGTTCGAAGAAGGAGGACATATGCCCATTCACCGCCACTTTGGACCTGGGGGAGAGGTAATTCGCCCGGATCATTCTCAAAATTTAGAGGAGAAGCCAAAGGCGGCTAGCGTCTGAAAGAAAAAAAAATCCACCCTGTCAAACGCCCTCTCGGCGTCAAGCCCCACCAGGACTGCCGGGATTTTGAACCTATTGGCCTTTTCAATCAGGTGTATCACCCTTCTCGTGTTGTCGTGGGTCTGTCGTCCCCTGATGAACCCTGATTGGACCGGATGTATGAGTGCCGGCATGAGGTCACTGAGCCTTTGAGCACTTACTGGGGTCTTTCCCGGGTTTGGGTATGATAGATATCAGGGCTTCAGCCATCGTACCTGACGTCTCGCCTTCATCCGCCATGCTGTTAAACAATCGGACTAAGTATGGGCTGAGTTCAGAGGCAAAGGTTTTATAGAAGATGGCCGTGTACCCATCCGCCCCCGGGGCCTTATGGTGTTTCAGGGCCTTAATGGCCGCCATCACGTCGTCTCTAGTGAAGGGAGCAGGGAGCGTCTCATTCCACTCCGCTGACACCTGGGGCAACGGTAATGCCTGCAGATACTCTTTTTGCGCTGCATCATCAAGAGAATCCCCTGAGTAGAGAGTTCGGTAGAAGGAACCGAAAAGCTCGGCTTTAGAGTTTTCTTGGTGTGTCAGCACTCCCTGCGTGTCCTGAATCCCCCCTATGTACTCCCGTTCTCTCTTGTCCCGGAGATGCCTGGCAAGATGCTTCCCCACTTGTTGCCCTGGGAGTAGGACAGACGCCGTAATTTTAGCAGATAATATTCTGCCCTGTTATTGTAATGCGCCCGAAGCTTACCCCTAATTGCCGTGAGCTGTCGCAATGCGCGCCATTGCGGGGTCCGACTTGTGTGCTTCCTCCAAAGTGGAGAGTTCCTCCTCTAATTGCTCCCTTTCCCGACCTCGCTGTCTATTAAGCGCTCAAGGGCAGTGCATTCAGGGCCATGCACTGCCCTTGAATACAGACTTTAAGGGCGTCCCAGGTGGTGAAGACCAAAGTGTCCCTCGTGTCATTAAGTGCAAAAAACTTCTTTATAGCTCCCCGCAAAGTGTTACAGGAGGTTTTGTCCCGGACCAAGGATGCCGGGAAGTACCACCTAGGACTAGTCTTGCTCTTCACCCCCCATTGGAGGCACACTGAGAGCAAGCTATGATCGGACACGGATAATGGGAAAATCTTGGCCTCGCGAAGGTCGCCCCGGAGAGAGTGACTCAGGAAGAAGTGATCAAGTCGGGAGTAAGAGCGATGAACGTGTGAGAAAAAGGTGTAGTCTCTAGATTGGGGGTGCAGAGACCGCCATGCATCGAAGAGGCCCATATCCAGGACCTTCTGCTGCAATCGGGGGAAAACTAGCCCATGTCGGATCTCTGTGAATGAGTACTATCCAAATCCCTCTGCCAAACCAAATTAAAGTCCCCCATAAGAGAAGTAGTGGCCCCTCAGCAAAATCTATGACTTTTCCCAAGAGAGTGTGGAGGAAGCCATTCTGACCGGTGTTGGGTGCATACAGTACGACAAAGGTGCATAGTCTACCCCGCAAGAGGCCCTTCACCATGACAAAGCGACCCTCTTTATCACTTTGTACTCCCGTAGGCTGAAAGTGCAAGGCCGAGTGGAACATAAGGGCCACTCTCCTCTGTTTCGTGGAGGCAGAAGACCTATAAATAAGTGGGAATTGTGCTTTAGGCGTGAGTCTTCCGATTTGGTCAGGTGGGTCTCTTGAAGGCCCACGACATCCAGCTGATGGTCAATGATATATTTCCAAATCCTTTGACGCTTCTGGGGAGAGTTGAGCCCCTTAACATTCCACGTCCCTAGAGTTAGCGGCATCATCTAGTGTGTGAGGACCCCTCAACTAGCGCTGTACCATCAAGGATCGGACCCCTGCTACCACAACTACCCTTCCCCCCCCACCCGTATAAACACCCCAGGAAGCCTGCGCTCAACATCCTGAAACCGTTGTGTAGCCCCCACAACCCCTGCCCCCCCTTCCCCTTCCCACCCCTCCCCCTCAACACAAAACCCCCTGAATAACATCAACCCCAACAGTGTGTCCAGAACCCCCAGCAGAATTAAAGGAGGGGGTGAGCGATAGGTGGTCGAACCGGCCTTAAGGGCAGGGGAACGTGCCGTCGCCCCCCAGACCCCGAGTCCTGATGCAGGATAACCCCCAAGTAAGGACTTGGAATCATTACCCATCTGGATCCTGGGGACAGTCTCCTCCAGCACCAGAGTTCGGCCCGCAGGGACCAAGCAAAAGTCTCAGTCCTCAAGCGTCCACTGGAGCTTCTGTCACCCGAGCCACGGAAGCCACTGCCGCTCCTCGCTCTCGCAGGCTTACAGTTAGGTCAGGTCTCTTTGTCGCTGCCGGTCTTCCCACAGCCTGCCACTCCAAGGATTGGCGCCGTTGTCTGTTAGGGGAGCCGCCTGTGTCCGTCGGAGTAGTGGGGCGATCCAGGCCCAGGAATTCCCGGGCAGCTTCAAGCGAGTGGACCTGGACCAGCTTGGTCTTCCATTTGAAAATAAGACGGAACGGGTGTCCCCATGAATAGGGGACTCCGTGGTCCTTCAAAAAGTTAGTGATAGGCCGGAAATCTCTCCGCTTAGCCAAGGTGGAGGCTGAAAGATCTTGATACAACACCGGCCGGTGATCTCGGAACTCAATGGGGGTATGATCGCGTGCCTTCCTCAAAATCCTTTCTTTGAGCTGAAAATCGTGGACACATACCAGAATGTTTGGAGGAGGGGCCTTGGGACCCCGCGGTAGGCCAACTCGATGCACCCTGTACATTCGAATCTCTTGGAGATCTTCCTCTCTCAAGATGTGCCGAAAGAGGGCCTGCACGTATTCCCGCAAGTCCGCCCCCTCGCCCTTCCACGGCACTGCTCTTACCCGTATATTGTTGCGGCGCAATCTGTTCTCTAAATCCTCAGTGTGCACCTGTAAATCTAGAATCTGCTCCATGACGGGCAAGACATCTTGCTGGAGCCGGTGCACATCCTCTGCTGTCCCAAGATCATGTTCCTCCAGTGTCGCAACTCGTTCGCCCACTGCATCTACGTCTCGGCGCACCTCTTTCAGATCCGACGCCAGCTGGGAGCGCAAGTACATGATGTCCTCCTTTATCACCGCAAACAGTTCCATCATAAAAGCTTTAGTGGCCGGTGCTTCGCTGTCGTCCCGGCGCGGTGACTTGTCAGCAACCGGCGAGGTCGCTTGTTACGTGCTTTTCTGGGCGCTATCCTTCGGTAGCTTGTCTTTCTTAGGCCTATTCACCGCCATCTTGTCTCCCACTGGTAGCAGGGACGGCACGGCGTCCCCCGCTTGGTCCCCTCTGCCTGCGGCGCTGCCTCACCGAGCGCGCCCCAGATAGTGCTCAGTCGGTCACCCCTCGCACGCGACAGACCGCCTCCAACCTTGCTATGGGCGATGGAGCTTTCCAGGCCACTCCGGTTAGCTGACAGGTGCAGAAAGGAGAGGAGTAGCCCCCACCAGCTGGGACCCAGGTTACCAGAGTCTTTCTATGGCCGCAGTACTAGGCCTCACCAGCGCTGCTCCGGCTGTAACCGCCGATATGGTGCAGGATGTCCAAAGTCGGGTCTCACATAGGTCGCCAGGCACCTCGGAAGCCCCCCTGACACCTCCCGGTGGTAGGCACGGCTGCGCAGAAAGCGAAGGACCTCTGCAGCACCCGCCGGCCTCCGCCTGTCCACTGCAGGCCGCCTCCGCGACCTACACTAAAGTGCTAGGGGCCCGAGACCCTCCCTCGGTCTTAAAGGAGCTGCCAGTCCCCAGCACGAGTCCCCCGCAGGGCGCAGCGTTGTCCATCGAACTGCGGATCGTTGTGCAAGGCTCTCACTCGCTGCTCGTTGCTCGGCTCACCCATCATGGTTCCGCCGCCACTGGCTGCGGGGCTAAACGCCGCCTCTTCGTAGCGGAACTCCCGGAGTTCTTCTACTCTGCTGGGCCACCTTGCCGCGAAGTCACTGTGGGGCCACCGGGTTCCCTCAATCCTGTGTTCTGCTGTGCGGGATAGGCCGCCGGCGACAGGCGGTCGGTAGCACCAGCCCCGGTACCTTTCACCGCCGTTACTCTGGACACCCCACTGGAAGCGCTGCAGGCCCGGACTGCTATCCACGGGGCTCCCTGGTCTCCCAGCCTGCGCAGGCCGCACCTCGGCGCGTCTCTGTTCCTGCGCGCCGCTCGAAGAAACAACGCCGCTGGGACCTGTTGGACAGCCCTAGGGCACTGGACACCACGTCTGGGCCGTGGATAGGCACCCCGCAGGAAGATATACAAGGCTTTATAACAACCGGCGCCGGAGGGACTGAGAAGCACGTCCTACTCCGCCGTCATCTTAGCCACGCCCCGCAATGCAGAAATTTTATGTTACTATTGTTCGTATAATTGTTATTCATTTTTTTAAATATAGTTTGCAATTTTAAGTGATTTGGGGGCATATTATCAAGAAACAGCGTTAATATTATCACCGCTTTAGCAGCTGGAAACTGCCACTAAAGCGGCAATAATGGGCTTGATAATATTCCTTTGTGAATTCCCATAGAAGCCCATGTTCTGATCTGAAAATGGGCTTCTATTGGAATTTTCGAGGGCATATTATCAAGCCTATTATCACCGCTTTAGCGGCAGTTTCCTGCTGCTAAATCGGAGATAATTTTAACGTCGTTCTTGATAATATGCCCTTTAGATTCTTTAATGTAAGTTCTAATACTAATTTATGATTTTGTAATGGGTTATTGGGTTTGGAGGGAGATAGGATGGGAAGTTAATTTAAAAATAATGAATTATTAATTAATTAATATTTTTTTAGGTAAGTATGTGATTGATATTCATTATGTACATTATGCAATACTGATTTATGTTACTTACATTTTAGTTGCAGATTGCTACGTTTTTAGGGATAGGGTGGACATTTAATTGGTAATCCTTAACTAACAATTACTTTTTAGTTTCTTAATAATTATTTAAGAGATTATTAATTATGTATAATGTCTAATCATCATATATTTAGTTATATTATAGGTGCAGGCTGCTGGGTTTGTACAGGTATAGAATGGGAAGTTAACTAAGTAATAATTAATTAATTATTAATTTATTATCAATTGTTGAATTGATTATTAACCATGTACATTATGTACTACTGGATTATTTTCGTTATATTTTAGTCAAGTCAAGTCAAGTCAAGAGATTTATATAGCGCGCTACATACCCATAGGGTCTCAAGGCGCTTGAGGAAGGGTGGGGAATTACTTGTCGAATATCCAAGTTTTAAGTTGCTTTCTGAATGCTAGGTGGTTCTGAGTAAGGCGGAGGTGAGTGGGAAGAGAGTTCCAAGTTTTAGCTGCCAGGTAGGAGAAGGATTTACCTCCCATGGTGGTTTTGTTGATGCGAGGTACAGTGGCAAGGGCTTGGTTGGAGGATCGTAGCTGACGGGAGGGGGTGTAGAAGGACAGTCGTGTGTTGAGGCATTCGGGTCCAAGTTCGTAAAATGCTTTGTGTGCGTGGGTAAGGAGGCGGAAAGTAATCCTCTTATTTACGGGGAGCCAGTGGAGGTTTTTCAGGTGACCAGAGATATGTTCTTTGCGCGGGATGTCTAGTATGAGCCTGGCTGAAGCGTTCTGGATGCGTTGGAGTTTTTTCTGGAGTTTTGCGGTGGTACCGGCGTATAGGGTGTTTCCGTAGTCTAGGCGGCTCGTGACCAGTGCGTGGGTGACCGTTTTTCTAGTTTCGGTGGGGATCCAGCGAAATGTTTTTTTGAGCATGCGAAGAATGTTGAAGCAAGATGATGAAACGGCGTTGACTTGTCTGGTCATCAAGAGTGAGGAGTCCAGGATGACGCCCAGGTTCCGTGCGTGGTCAGTTGGGGTGGGTGCTTTTCCTAGGGCAGCTGGCCACCAAGAGTCATCCCAGGCGGAGGGGGAGGTGCCTAAGATGAGGACTTCTGTTTTGTCTGAGTTCAGTTTCAGACGGCTGTGCTTCATCCACTCGGCTACTTCTTTCATTCCTTCATGTAGGTTGGTTTTGGCGGTGTTAGGGTCTTTGGTGAGTGAGAGGATCAGTTGAGTGTCGTCGGCGTAGGAGATGATGTTGAGATTGTGTTGGCGAGCGAGGCCGCGAGGGGGCTCATGTATACGTTGAAGAGGGTGGGGCTGAGTGATGATCCTTGTGGCACGCCGCAGATGACTTCAGAGGCCCCTGACTTGAATGGTGGGAGGCGGACTCTCTGGGTTCTTCCGGTGAGGAACGAGGTGATCCATTCCAGTGCTTTTCCTTGTATTCCGATGTTACTGAGGCGCTGTAGAAGGGTGCTATGACAGACTGTGTCGAAGGCGGCGGAGAGGTCGAGGAGGATGAGGGCGACTGTGTCTCCGTTGTCCAGTAGAGTTCGAATGTCGTCTGTTGCTGCGATAAGTGCGGTCTCAGTGCTGTGTTTGGCTCGGAAGCCGGACTGTGAGGAGTCGAGGGATTTGTTGGTTTCGAGGAAGGTGGCGAGCTGGTTGTTGACAGCTTTCTCGATGACTTTGGCTGGGAATGGAAGAAGCGATGGGGCGGTAGTTTTTGAGTTCGGTGGGGTCAGCTGTGGGTTTTTTCAGAAGGGCGCTGATTTCTGCGTGTTTCCAGCTTTCCGGGAAGGTGGCGGAGTTGAGGGAGCAGTTGATGACATCTCAGAGGTGTGGTGCTATGATGGAGTCTGCTTTGTTGAAGATGTGGTGAGGGCATGGGTCAGTTGGGGATCCTGAGTGGATGGAGTTCATCAGGCGGATGGTGTCCTCAGTGGAGATTGGGTTCCAGTCGTTAAGGACGTTCAAGGGGGGTGAAGGTCCTGCAGGAGGTTGGGTGGGTTGGTCTCCGGGTCGGTTGTTGTAGCTGTTGTGGATGTCTGCGATTTTGTCGTGGAAGAAGGAAGCTAGGGAGTCGCAGAGGGCTTGGGAGGGGGTGATGTCGTTGGAGTTGGCTGATGGGTTGGTAAATTCTTTGACGATGTTGAATAATTCCTTGCTGTTGTGGGCGTTGTTGTCTAGTCGGTCATTGAATGCGGCTTTCTTGGCAGACCGGATTAGTTGGTGGTGTGTGCGGGTGGCGTTTTTGAAGGCTTCCCTGGTGCTGGTGTTTGGGTCTTTTTTCCAGGCCTTCTCGAGGGAGCGACAGAGTTTCTTCGATTTCTTAAGATCATCGTTGAACCAGTGGGCGTTTTTGCTGCCTAGTTTTATTTGACGTTTTTTCAACGGTGCTAGGGTGTCGGCGCTGTTGGATAGCCATTGGGTGAGGTTAATGGCTGCTTGGTCGGGGTTTGAGGAGTGGGCGGGGGGGTTTAGAAGAAGCGATGAGGAGATCTGGTCGATGGTGATTTTGTTCCAATTTCTTCGCAGGGTGGGTTGAGGATGGTTGTGGATTGTGGTCTTATTGTAGATAAAGTGAACGCAGCTGTGGTTCGTCCAATGAAGAGCTGTGGTGTGACTGAATGAGACATGTTTGCTGGAGGTGAAGATAGGGTTGAGTGTGTGACCTGCAATGTGGGTGGGGGTAGTGACAAGTTGTTTGAGTCCGAGGTTGGTGAGATTGTCCAGAAGGGTGGTGGCGCTGCTGTCATTGCTCTTTTCCAGGTGAAAATTGAGGTCTCCCAATAGAATGTAGTCCTCGGAGGGGAGGGCGTGTGGGGTGATAAAGTCAATGATGTCGTCACTGAATTGTGCACGGGGTCCTGGGGGCCGGTAGAGGAGGGTGCCTCTGAGTGTGGTCTTGGGGTCGGTGTGGATCTGGAAGTGGAGGTGTTCGGCGCTGGCAAGGTTGATGTCTGAGCTGGTTGAGATGCGGATGGAGTTCTTATGGACGATAGCGATGCCTCCTCCTGTTTGCTTGATGCGGTCCTTACGGATGATCTTGTATCCTTCCGGGATGGCAATGGTGATGTCTGGGGCTGAAGAGGCATTCATCCATGTTTCTGTTAGGAAGGCGACGTCCGGTGAGATGGGGTCTAGTAGATTCCAGAGGTCGATGGCGTGTCTGTGGACCGAGCGGGTGTTGAGCAGGATGCATTTAAGGTGGTTAGTGTTGGAGCTCTGTTTGGTGTTGGTGGATGAGGAGTTGGTTTTGGTGCCGTCGAACTTGCAGGAGTTGCAAGAGAAGGGTCCATGGGTGTGTCCAGGAGCGGCTTGGACGCAGTTGGGGGGACGGCCGGGGTTTAGGGCTAAGAGGGTGGTGGCGTCGTATGTAATGCGGGTGGGGTAGGTGGTACAAGGGCCAGGGGGTCTGGCGCTGGGCGCGGTCCAGGCGCGGACGGGCGTAGACGGGCTTACCTTTGGCGCACCTTCGGCGAGGCCGCAGCGCGTGGACGCTGCGCGTTGGGGCATCAGTCATAAATGGAGACAGGAGGGGGTGGAGCGTGGGAGGGTCAGCTGGGAGGCGGGATCTAGGTGCAGGGAGGGTCTGGGACGAGCCAAGGGGTCAATACAAAATGGCTGCAAGGTAAACAAATGCACGGAAGTAAAATATCCAAAGCGCTACACACCTCGAGGTGCACCACAATGAAAACGCTAGGCAGAAGTTTATGTGAGGTAAGTAGCGTTATACACAGAGCTATTTGTTTTTAATGTCAGTTGTTCAATAACACGAGCGCTGCACAGAAAGCCCAAAAACAACTGTCTAATTTCTATGTAAGGCGCGTAGGTCACGAGCGATGCACAAAGCTAATCACAATGAAATACAGGCAGAAGTCACGAGCGCAGCACAAAGCTAATCACAATGAAATACAGGCAGAAGTCACGAGCGCAGCACAAGGCTAATCAAAATGAAATGCAGACAAGAGTCACGAGCGCTGCACAAAGCTAATCAAAATGAAATACAGGCAGAAGTCACGAGCGCTGCTCGACGCTATTCAAATGAGATGTAAGCCAGATATAAACAGTACAGCAAGTTGATTAGCAGTAGTATATACTATACCACCAGGAGAGGGAGGTGAAAGGGAGCGACCGTTACTGCGCGGAGCAGGATGGTATAGGCTGGAAAGTTAATTAAGTAATAATTAAATAATATATTCTTAATGTATAATTCACTATTTAATTGTTAATTATGTAAATTGTGTAATAATTATATATTGTATTTATATTTTAGGTGTGGGCTGTTGAGCTTGTAGGGTTGTAGAGTGGGAAGTTAAATAAATAATAATTAATTAACAATTCAGTATTAATTGTTACCTAATTACGTAATTGATAATCAGTTACGTTAATTATGGTATGCTTATTTATTTTAGGTATATTTTAGGTGTGGGTTTTTAGGTTTGTACGGATATAGGGTGGTAAGTTAATTAATAATTAAATAAACATTATTTTTAATGGAAAAAAATATTACATTGTTTATGTAAATTGGTGTTAAGTAATAATGTTTATAATAATAGTTTTATATTTTTTCTAAATTAATTGGGTTATTCAACCATGTAATATGTTTAAAGTGAAGTAGTTTACCTACTGTTGCTGAGACTGGAGTGGGAATAGTAAATGTAACCCTTCAGAAGTCCAGTGCTATCCCTACTGTTGCACCTTCTGGAGTGTAAATAGTAAACCTTATCCCTCCGAAGTCCAATGCTTTCCCAACTGTTTGACATACTGGAGTAGGAATAGTAAATTTAACTTCTCGGAAATCCAGCGCTTTCCCTGCTGTTGCACAGACTGGAGTGGGAATCGTAAATCTTACCCCTTCGAAGTCCAATGTTTTCCCTACTGTTGCACAGACTGGACTGGACTGGGACTAGTAAATTGAACCCCTATGAAGTCCAATGATTTCCCTACTGATGGAGTATTGAGGGAAGTGTAAAGTGTCATAATGTCATGATGTGTGCCACTGGCTGTCAATAGCGTGTTCAGGATCACTCAGTGGAGGACACTTCCTCCCTGTTAATCCTCGTCTTGCATAGGGTATGCTGAAGAGCATGACAAGTTAAGAACTTCCCTGCACTCAACTCGACCCGTAAGTGCCCACAACTACCTGGTACACCATGGCAGTGCCTTCATTGTAGAGGTCACCTACTTGTGGAACCTTCACGTTATTCCACGGGGGCAAATCAGTGCGTTGTGTTATGAGATGTAGGAGTGGTAATTAATGGGAAGTATGGGAAATGGGGGCCCCTGGCATACACATACTGCGCCAGCAGGAGTGAGACACTGACATCTGTCTGGTTTAGTTCCATGGGTGGATGGTTACATCAGAGAGCCATGTGTAGATGCTTACATCCTGCAGCACCGCTCACACCAGCAATGACTCGAGTCACACCATCAGCCACTGTAGCTGTGCTGCCACGTCATATAGTTCGAAGTTCAGTGCTTTGAGGCCACCTTCGAATAGAGAGTGCTGGTGCATTGTCAGCAGAACACATCGTCAGCCCGAGCTCAAAATGAGCTCCAACAGTAAGCCATGAAGTTTGCATAATAAACTTCGAGGGAGCACAGTGTTAAGGGCAGAAAAGAAATACAATAGCCGAGGTAAAACTAGAATTCTAGAGATCACTAAATGGCCCAATGGGGACAAGGGCATAAAACGCCAAAACGGCAGAGAACGACGGATGGACCTGATCACCTTATCATTGTTTCCTTCCCTGAGGTCCTACTCAGTGTGATAAATCTGTCCCCAAGATGTTTAAAGGTGTTGTAACACCACTTCAGATGGGTCCCCATAGGGCTACCTGAATACAGCACTGGTCTCAGAGCTAGGGGTAACATACATGACTTTGCCACTTCACGCATAAGCAGGAAACTGCGCCAAAGTCATCCAATATTTGCATTAGACCAGGAAGCAAAAACAGAACATCACGCAGAAAGACCAGTGTGTCAGTTGCTTATAATATGATTATGTGATGCGCACCCTGTTCAGGAATACCCTAGTCTTCTGCCCATTGGCAAAGTCGTCAGGCCTGAGGTTCAATGGCCAATGCAAATATGAGAAGGTACAATGGCAGTCCTGTCCAGTGCCACTGGAGATGCTGAAGCTGTCAGAGATAATTTGCCCGGTCTTCAACAGCGCCAAAGGAGCAGCATAGAGAGTGTATACCCAACAAGGAACCGCAGGCCAAACCCCCATGTTGCTAAGGGTTGACAGAAGGAAGCCCCAGCTTAGGGTGTCAAATGCCTTTTCTACAGCCAATGACACCACCACATGAGCCAGGGCGTCAGTTGGTGTGTTGTGCAAGAGAAGCAGAAGATGATGTATATTCAGGAACATACTGTGTCCTGGGATAAAGCCCGATTGGTTGGTGTGGACTAGCGAGTGTACGATGGGTAGAAGGCGGTTTGCTAGGACCCTACCCAGAATCTTACAATCTGGATTAAGTAAAGAGAGGGGGCAGTAAGAGCTAACATCCCACGACTCCCTACTGGGTTTGGGTAGAACCACTGTCAGGGCTTCGCGAAGTGAATCCGGAAGACAACCCCATTCCCTAGTCTCAACAAACACATCAAACAGGTATTGGGCAGGTTGAGCAGTGAAGGTGGCATAATACTTGATTGGTAAATCATCAGTGCTCAGGGTCTTGTTACGGGCAATCTGGAAGATACCCGTCCCAATTTCCACCAGTTGTAGTGGGTTCAGCTCGGACTGATGCAGTCTGTTTAGCTGCACCAGCTGCAGATCACCAAAGAACACATGCGCTCAGGAGGCATAAAGTTCTTTTTAATAATTTCACAAGGGCGTATTAATGACCTATTGCAAGGTAATCAGTCCACCGCCGGGAGAGCGGAGCGCAACTATGGGTGTATGCTGTTGATCTTTGCAAACGAGCCACGCTAGCAATCTCCCCGAGCGATCCCCCTCAGCATGCTGTAAGGCTCCCATCGCCTGTAGTCATGTCTACTCGAGAGCGATTCGACTTCTTTGTGTTGCTTGCACAGTTGTTGAAGTTGTTTTGCCAAGGCCATGTGAGCTACTACTCTAAGGAGAAAAGATCATGCTCAATGCCCGCTAGTTCCTCTGTCAGACGTTTACGTATCCCCCAAGAGGCTGAGAGAAAAAGGCCCCAGACCACCACCTTGTGGGCATCTCACTCACTAGCACGAGATGCTGCGGTACCAGCATTGAGCTCAAGATATTGTGCAATACATTGCGCTAAGTCTGTGTGAAGGGAGGATCAGACAAGGCCTCCACTTGCAATGGGCAAGTAGGTATGAATGGATGCTGTCGGCACCAGCAAAGGGCAAGCAACAATGGACAGCAGTCTGACAGTGTGCGGCCAGGTATTCCACCCCAGGTCTGTGTTTCCATCCTTAACACATGAGAAATAAGTAGGCCAGTGCTCATACAAATGTCTATCCTGGTGTATTTATCATGTACCTGTGCTCTGTTGGGTGGGCTAACCGTCATGAGTCATAAAGACGCATGCATGTGAGCCACTACCTGAGGTACTGGGCAGCACAATGAGGGGCATTAGTTCAGAGGAGGGGTTGACCTGTCATGGTCCACATCCGGATGCATTTAAAAATCCCTTCCCCATAATCCATGTGGAGGGCGGAACGGGTCCTTGAAATGCGCTTGTGTAAGAGCGTCCACAAATCCCACCTAGTGTGTATTTGGAGCATAGATCGCAGTCATCCGAAAGTACATAGTGACCCTCCTGTAGTACGTAGCAATCCTGCACGTCCACCCTCTGAGTATCTACTACATAGGAGACCCCAGGGATGACCCATATAAGGACACCACGAGCAATGGACAACATGAGGTACCATACACCTGTCCCTCCACGGGCCCTTGGTGTGGAACCATTGTAGCAACAAATCCCAATCCTGATAGTTGATGAGCTATGATGAGCCGTGGAGAGGCGCCAGGGAGAAGATTCAGCCTGGCATGCGGTGCATCCTCTCAATGGAGAAGAATTTTGGTTCTCTACCTCCAGGACAGTCTTCACCAGCCAATCTTCCAGAAATAACACGACGCTGGGGCCCTCTGCACGTTCTGGGAAGCCCATCAAGCAAATGTTATTGCCCCTCGATCTCCCTTCTGCTTCTTCTGCGCTGCGATATAAGTGAGTGACCTCTTCCTCCACACACTTCAGACACTCATCCAGGTACTGCAGCATTGGTTTCTCTGTTGTCAGCGTAGATTCCACTTCCTCCACCCGATCCGTTAGTTAGAGGTGGTCAGCATGCATGCCTTGCCGGGCCCTCTTCTCCCACCCTCCCAGGCGCCTGGTCAGTGTCATCACTGCGGTTAAAATTGAGATCAAACTGTGTCCCTCAGTTGTGCCAAACTCAAAGGCAGCATTGCAAGCAACAGTTCAGCCAGGTGAAGGGGATAAATGCAGGATCAATGATTAGCACGGAACACTGTATTACACGTCTGTTGCGACCTCCATCCTGGCCATGCCCCAGAAACCCACTTATACACCATTTGTCCAGGTCTGACGGATCCAAGAGACTGTTTACTAAAAGCTCTCTTTAGAGACAGAGCTGTTAAAATATGGGGGATTTCGCTTTTAAAAACATTAGGATTTGACACTTAGTGATAGCTTTTATGACTCAAGCTTTACGGTTACTGAAAATTGGAACAAATACAAATTTTGGCACTATGATCTCCACCATTTTTGCCCAGTCTATTTTAAAATTGCATTATAACTTTATCGATTCTAGTTGGGGTATAGCATCAATCAATCAATCAATCAAGGCATTTATAGAGCGCACTACTCACCCAGAGGGTCTCAATGCGCTTAGGGGTGGGGGGGGCGCTACTGCTCGAACAGCCAGGTCTTGAGCTTCTTCCTGAAGGAGAGGTGATCTTGGGTCAGGCGGAGGTCGGTAGGGAGGGTGTTCCAGGTCTTGGCGGCCAGGTAGGAGAAGGACCTTCCTCCTGTTGTCGCTCTTCGGATGCGGGGGATGGCGGCGAGGGCGTGGTTGGTCGATCGGAGGTGGCGTTTGGGAGCATAGAAGTTGAGGCGGTTGTTGAGGTAGCTCGGGCCTTGGTCATGTAGGGCTTTGTGTGCGTGGGTGAGGAGACGGAAGGTGATTCTCTTGTTGACGGGGAGCCAGTGCAGGTCTCTCAGGTGTCCGGAGATGTGGCTGCGTCGGGGGATGTCGAGGATGAGTCTGGCTGAGGCGTTCTGGATCCGCTGGAGTCTCTTCTGGAGCTTGGCGGTGGTTCCGGCGTAGAGGGCATTGCCGTAGTCTAGTCGGCTGGTGACGAGGGCCTGGGTGACCGTCTTCCTGGTCTCGGTGCGGATCCACCGGAAGATCTTCCGTAGCATGCGCAGGATGTTGAAACAGGACGCGGAGACGGCGTTGACTTGTCTGGTCATGGAGAGGGAGGAGTCCAGGATGAAGCCCAGGTTGCGTGCGTGGTCTGTCGGTTTGGGTGCGGTGCCCAGGGTGGGGGGCCACCAGGAGTCGTCCCAGGCGGAGGGCGAGGAGCCCAGGATGAGGACTTCCGTCTTGTCTAAGTTCAGTTTCAGGCGGCTGGTCGTCATCCACTCGGCTACGTCTTTCACCCCTTCGTGGAGGTTGGTTCTGGCGGCGGCGGGGTCGTTGGTCAGGGAGAGGATCAGCTGGGTGTCGTCGGCGTAGGAGATGATGTTGAGGTTGTGCTGGCGTGCGATGGCCGCCAGGGGGCTCATGTAGACGTTGAAGAGGGTGGGGCTGAGCGAGGAGCCCTGAGGAACGCCGCAGATGACTTCCGTGGCTGCAGATCTGAACGGTGGTAGGCGGACTCTCTGTGTCCTTCCAGCGAGGAAGGAGATGATCCACTCCAGTGCCTTCTCCTGGATTCCGATGTTGCTGAGGCGCTGCACTAGGGTGCGGTGGCAAACAGTGTCGAACGCCGCGGAGAGGTCTAGGAGGATGAGGGCCGCTGTTTCACCGTTGTCCAGCAGGGCTCGGATGTCATCGGTGGCAGCGATGAGGGCGGTCTCGGTGCTGTGGTTGGCTCGGAAGCCAGACTGTGAGGGGTCGAGGGATCCATTCGTCTCGAGGAAGGCGGCCAGCTGCTTGTTGACGGTCTTCTCGATGACTTTGGCTGGGAACGGGAGGAGCGAGATGGGGCGGTAATTCTTGAGTTCGGTGGGGTCCGCTGTTGGTTTCTTTAGTAGAGCGCTGAGTTCGGCGTGCTTCCAGCTCTCAGGGAAGGTGGCTGTGTCGAAGGAGGTGTTGATGATGTCCCGCAGGTGGGGTGCGATGACAGCGTCGGCCTTGTTGAAGACGTGGTGGGGGCAGGGGTCGGTCGGAGATCCGGAGTGGATAGAGTTCATCGTGCAGATGGTGTCTTCTGTGTTGATCTGGGTCCAGGCGCTGAGGGTGGTGGTGGGGGGCATTGGTGCGGTCGTGGGGAGCGTTGTTTGTGGGCTGAAGCTGTTGTGTATATCAGCGATCTTGTTGTGGAAGTAGGAGGCGAGGGAGTTGCAGAGGTCTTGCGAAGGGGTGATGTCGTTGTTTCCGCCGTTGGGGTTGGAGAGCTCTTTCACGATGTTGAAGAGTTCCTTGCAGTTGTGTGCGTTGTTGTCCAGCCGGTTCTTGAATGCTGTTTTCTTGGTGGCGTGGATCAGTTGATGGTGCTTCCGGGTGGCGAGCTTGAGGGTGGTCATGTTGTCCGGTGTTGGCTCCCTTCTCCGGGCTTTCTCGAGGGCTCGGCAGTTCTTCTTGGAGCTCTTGAGTTCGTCGGTGAACCATGGGGCCTTCTTGCTGCCGGGTCTGCTAGGCGGGGTCCTCAGTGGGGCGAGGTCGTCTGCGCAGTTGCTGATCCACTTCGTGAGGTTGTCGGCGGCCTGGCTGGGGTTTGCTGAGCTGGCGGGAGGGTGCTGGCTCAGGGAAGCGGCGAGCTGGTCTGCCGTGATCTTGTTCCAGTTTCTTCAAGCAACCTGTTGCTGGTGGTGGTGAATCGTGGTCCTTCTGAAGCTGAAGTGGACGCAGCTGTGGTCCGTCCAGTGGAGTCCGGTGGCGTGGCTGAAGATGATGTCCTTGCTGGATGAGAAGACAGCGTCGAGTGTGTGTCCGGCGAGGTGGGTGGGGGTGGTCACCAGCTGCTTAAGTCCGAGGTTGGCGAGGTTGTCAAGCAGGGTGGTGGTGTTGCGGTCGTTGTTGTTCTCCAGGTGGAAGTTGATGTCACCCAGGAGTATGTAGTCAGCGGAGGGGAGGGCATGCGGGCAGATGAAGTCGGCGATGTCTTCGCTGAATTGTGTGCGTGGTCCCGGGGGTCGCTAGATGAGGGTGCCTCTGAGGGTGGTTTTTGGGTCCGTGTGGATCTGGAAGTGCAGGTGTTCGGCGGTTTTCAGGGTGTCGTCGGTGTTGGTCGTGATGCGGATGGTGTCCCTGTAGATGATGGCGATGCCTCCTCCAGTCTGGTTGCCGCGGTCTCTTCGGGTGATCTTGTAGCCCTCTGGGATGGCGATGGCGATGTCGGGCGCTGAGGAGTCGTTCATCCAGGTTTCCGTGAGGAAGGCGACGTCAGGAGCCGTGGTGTCGAGGAGGTTCCAGAGTTCGATGGTGTGTCTGTGGACGGAGCGGGTGTTGAGTAGGATGCACTTGAGGTGGTTGCTGCAGGTGTTCGGCTTGGCGGGTGCTGGAGCGGGGCAGGTCCGGTTGCAGGAGAACTTGCAGGCGTGACAGCTGAAGGGTCCGTGGGTTCGTCTCGGGGTGGCTCGGTAGCATCCCGGGATTCGGCCGGTGTTGAGTGTGTTGAGGGTGGCGGCGTCGTACGTCCGGCGGGTGGGCTGGGGTCTGCGGGAGCCAGGGGTCCTGGCGCTGGTCGCGGTCCGGTCGCGGACGGGCGCAGACGGGCTTACCTTTGGCACGCCTTCGGCGCACAATCAGCGCGCCCGCTGCGCGTTACCGCTGCGCGTGCGCACGGTTGCATAATTGGTATGTCACCAAATTGGCAATAAAATTTACTTTACTATATTTTATATAAGTCCTATAATTGCATGACTCTGGTCCCGAAACCGCAACACATTGGTCATATATTGACTTTCAATGTTACGCCTAGGCGGACAATAACCCAGTTCATCATACTTATATACAGGAATCTGAGTCATTTCAAAACTGTCAAGTTGGGTTAGGTAGTTGGGTAAATACCAATTCCCTTTTTTTTGGTTTCAGATATAACTTAGTTTGTTGGTCTCCTTCATGGAGGCCTCAGTTGCTGGGTACTAATCCCAACCGAAAAGCTAATACCCGCAGTCTTGGAGTCATATTTGATTTCAGAATATCCTTCGAACCTCCTGCTAGAAAATGTGTTATCACCTGCTCCCTGATTATGAAAGTTCTAAAAAGATTATACCTTTAATTTCTTAGATCTCAACACAGCCACTGATACCAGACTAGTTCTCGGCATTTGCACACATATTTAAAACTCAATGGGCTCCCAATACAAAAAATCTTCAAGGCCCTCTAATTCTACCTCAAGGCCTTCCACCCTGCTCTTCTCCCTAATTGCATTTTCTCTATGTTTAAAAGGTATACAACTCCTACATTACATTCTTGGTGGACAAGCTTTGTCAGTGGTTAGACATAGACCAATCTCCCCTTTGAGTTACGTTCCAAACCCAACCTTTTAAAATTCTGCAAGTCCCTAAAAACATACTAATTTCAATAATTCTTAAGCAGGGATGCTTTCAACTTCAGCACCAGGGCACCTTTGGTAATTGCATGCTCTATAAACTAAATAAATAAATATTCGGTCCTTGCTGTCTCTACATAGATTTGGTACCTCCTAGGAGCAAAGTGAGCTGAGTGGGAGTGCCAAGTCTCTCTTAGGAAAAGTATCTCATGAGTCTATTTTGCATCACCTCCATGATAGCCGGAGAATCAACTGTACTTGAGCTGCAGTGCAGTATGCCAGATTTGCTTTCGTTCATTTGACAAATATTTGGTGGTATTCCTGTCCTCTCTTCGGGCTAACAGACAGTGGTAATTTTGACATATTCTTTTGAGAGGTATTAATTTAGTAGCATCATTAGTGGTTTTGAGCCCCCATGAGTAATCCAGATTTTTACATGATAGTCTTTAACCTGTAATTTGAAATAGAAAACTAATCTCAGCATATTTGGAAATGTAACAACTAAGGGGTAATCCGCCCGACATTCTCCTCCGCAAGCATCCCATTTCCCCTCCCCGCCACATTAGTATGGCAGTGGGGACCCTGTCCGCCAGTTTTCCGCCGGGTTGATGAGTCAACCGGGTGGAAAAGGGGATGTATATGGGGGCGGTATCTCCCACTGCACCTGAGGCAGGAAAGGTAGGAATTTTGGGCCATATTATCAAGAAAGGGCGATACAATATTGCCGCTTTTATTGGCAGGAAACTGCCGCTAAAGCGGCGATAATGGGCTTGATAATATGCCCTTGTGAATTCCCATAGAAGCCCAGGTTAACACCAGAACCTGGGCTTCTATGGGAATTCACAAGGGCATATTATCAAGCCCATTATCGCCGCTTTAGCGGCCGTTTCCTGCCGATAAAAGCGGCGATAATGTATCGCCCTTTCTTGATAATATGGCCCTTACTTTCAGGAAAGCGCTAAAAGTTTGGCTATTCACCCTGTAATCCTTTACGTACTGCTAGAGTAGCACCAGGACACTCACAGGAACATTTGTGCACTTTATAAATGTGTCTCCATCATCATCATTGCTATTGTGGCTCATCAACTTGAAGGTTTCTTATCCTAAACTACAATGTCTTATTAATCTTTGTTTTTAACCACATAATGAATCACTCCAGCACCTTGCTTCCAATACTTATTTCCAGAATCTGTTGTTTGGTTGAGAGGTATTGATATCTCCTGGAAGAACCTTTTCATGTCTATGCAAGTGCATGTAGGTATTGTGGCTAATAGGATATCTTTCTTAGATTTTTATGTCCTCAAATGTTTCTTTAAGCCTCTCTTTGAGATCTCAACCAAGATATTTATCTTAAAGGGTATTCTTCCTAATGTCAATTGCTCTAAGGATGTAGTGCTAGGTGCTTGATATTTGATACTGAGATCACTTTCTTACAGAATTTTGGTTGAGCCAGTATGGCATCTGGAACTCAGGTATCCCAGCGCGGGGGAGGGGGGGTCATTATTATGTTAATGAGTCTGTTTTTGCTTTAGCTGGATTTTGCACACTTAATCTACTGGTCGTTTTGAGGGCAGTAGGTTGCCCCCTTAGTTGTGCTTCAGTTATTTCTACAGAATAGGTCTCTGAAGTTGATGCGAGATGGTGCAGGCGAAATCAGTCTCAATCACCTTATTCTGATGGTTATGACCAGCAGAGATTTCTCTACTCTGATAATCACTGGGCAGGAATGCTGCTTTGCAAATGACTGCATTTAAGTAGGACCCACCACCATAGGAGGGTCTCTTTGGTAGTGGTTTATGGTTCTATGCAAATATTTGTAAGATAACTTTGTGAGTAGCTGCCTTCCCATAAATGTCCTGCTAGTAGCTACACAGTAGTAAGGCCTGATACTTGGGTGTTCAATGGGGTGAATGTAATCATAGCGCCCTTCATACAAATCAGTTAGCATGCAACTGGAATCTGGCATGTTTATGGTATGCATAGGGATCAGGACAAAGTCCTGACACTATGATTTATCCTTACCGAAGCATGGTAATATAATTATTGATTGCTTCCCAGAAATCTTCATGAGATGCATATTCTTTGGGCCCTGGAATGCTGGGATATCTACACAAGAGGAATTATGAGTGTGGCTTTCCTTTATAGCCTCACCAGGTAAGGCAAGAGCCCTATCAAAGAAAAGCCAGGGTTGGAAGATTTGATTAGCATGGATTTACGTTCTGATAGAGCGAACTCTTCATAATGACTAATTTTGACTAGGTCGGAATAATCTGAATAATAAGAAAGATTTCAGGTAGATAATTAGAACATGAATATTTGAGAACTTATTGGAGTCTTCTCTCCGGCATATGAATCAGTGGGATGATCACAGAGCAAGACTTCTCAGAATACACAATTTCTCACACTGAGTAAAGTGAAGTCCATTTTTCAACAAAAATGATATGTGGCACTTACTGATGACATAGAGACACAGACAGACGAAAAGATATAAATGGGAATATTTAATGGATAGAATGTCTGATGATAATTAGGGTGTGCGAAATTTGCGTAATTTGCTTTCACATAATTGCATTACGTGGAATTACACATAATTACACAAAATGCGCATCTGTCAATTTTTGCTATATTTTAGTTTGAAATGTATCCCCACCTCTTTTCTGGCATAGCAATGCATTTAAACGAAGCATTACGAACAACAGCCACTCATGTTCTGCTGTTTGCAAGTTTTTGCTGTAAATATTTCCATTGAATGGCACTTTTAGCTGTAAACTTTTACAGCAAATGGCACATAATTTTGCAAAGCGTCATAATGGTGATATTTCAGGAATTATGTTTAACAAGGGTAATAGAAATTATCGAAAGATTACACAAATTACACTAGTGTAATTAAAATTTTGCCCATGGCTAATCATAATTCTTCCATTTTCTAGGTAGAGTACGTGATTGTGGTATATCTACACAACTAAAGGGCATATCAGCAAGGGCTTTATCTCCGCTTTTTGGCTTTAGCAGCCAGAAAAGCGGAGATAAAACCATCGCCCTATCAGCAAGAGGGTGCTAACATGCATATTCGCATGTTAGCACCCTTTTGCACTACGCCTACCTTTGCATCTCTAATGAGATGCAAAGTGAGCGTTCCTGATATACACTGCATGTCAGGACATCAATAGCGTGGCTTCGCGCTATCAGCAAGGATGCCCCAGCACTTTAGCAGACGTTAGTTTTTGGAGAAAACTGCTGTTTTCTCCAAAAACTAACGTCTGCTAAATTCTTGGCTTAGCCACCCCTAACATAGGGGGTGGATTGGGGTGATACGACCCTGTGGGTCGTATCAGCAAGGTTATCGCCCTTTTGCAGGGAACATCGCTGGAAAACCAGTGATGTTCCCTGCAAAAGGGAGATTACCTCGCTATCTCTGGAATTTTTATCACCCTGGAGTAACGCGTTGTTAATTACACGCTACCAGGGCGATAAAAAGCAGAGATAGCCTGCGATAATCTAATTATCGCTAAGCACGGCCATCGATAATTAACGTTGGCCGTTGTTAATATGCCCCCTAAATGATGATAAAATAGAGCTGAGAGGATGGAGAATTGGGAACACTAGCAGCCAGTTGACTCTCTAGTAGAGTTAGGAAGATTACTTACTTGGGTCTCTCTGCCGAGACTTAATGGTATACTCTGGAATACCATCGCGGCCAAAGCGAGTAATCCGGCGGCCAATCATGTACTTGGGCCCTGGGCTGAAAGATGGTCCCAGCACTAAAAAAGAGAATAAGGTGACTGTGAACAAGTTTCCAAAGTGGCAGAATAGACATTTACCTTCTGATTGTCATTTTACATTTTTATCTGCATATTACTTTCATCAAACAACTGTACAGGGACATCAAAGGAAGTTAAAGTCACAAATATTATCAGGTGAATGGTAGGGATAATACCGTTGTAGATAACAGAACAAATGTGGTGGGTGGTAGTGGTCCGGATGTAAAGATTTCAGTGATTTGGGGGAAGTTTCACTGGAGCGTGGACGTCCTGGAAACAGTACAATAACATAGGGAATGCAAGGTTAGTTATACAGCACAGAATGAATTAGAGTGTCAAGGAGGAATGTGTTGAGAACAAGAGCCAACTAAGTGATGGGGAGCTCAAAAATGGAGGACACTTCTACTAAATCCTTTCAAAATGAACGTTCTGCTCACCAAATGCTTGTTTGCTTTTTTGGGATCCAAATCCTCGACCCCTCTCCATGAGATAAAGTCCTGACTCTCAGAAGCAGTATGAAAGCTTTGGGGGTTTTGTGATGCCAACGTCGTTTTGGTTTCACAAATTAGTGTGATGTCCTAAGCCTGGTTTTTTGCAAATCCAGGTTTTGAGGTATGTTTCTGGCTACTTGAACCATGCACTAAAAAGTAGAATGGTGACCGTCTTTGTCTAATCCAGTCTCTATTTTTGCAATTTCAACTATGCAGGACTTGCACAGATTCAATTAAGAGACTGCAGAAATTATAATGTCCAGGTTTCTTTTTAGTTTAAAAAAGATTGCTTCTGGCTCAGGTACCTTTTTTTTTGTTTAAGAAGTTTTTATTGAGTTTTTTTAAAAACACAATATACAAAGAAGCCAAAATGAAACATATATATTATGATTAAGTGAAACAATAAGGCGGAAGTCATGTGGCAAAAGAACAACCTTATGAAGAGAGAAGAAAAGAGAAAGAAGAGAGTAGGAAGAAAAGAGAAGAAAGAAAAAGAGAAGAGGAGAGATAGAAAAAAGAAAAAGGAAGGAAAAAGAGAGTTAGAGTATGGAAGAGTGAGAGGAAAGATACGTAGTAAAGGGGAGCCAAAGAAGATCAGATTTAAGAGATAGAGAAGAAGAGGAAACAGTAGAAATCCTATGTTCATCACAAATAAAATTCCACCAAGTTAGCGAAGATAGTTTTCTGATTGATTGATGCTTTATTTCGATATGCACATATCATAAAAGCAGTACAAAAGATAAAAACAGCATGTCGAAAAAAGTAAGACTGTACATTTAGTATAAGAATAAAACACATTAGGTCGGCATAAATTAGATAAAAAAAGAATTAAATTGATATGGACAGTCTTCTAATTCTAATCAACCAAGCCCATTTTAAAAACTTAGCAACAGCACAAACAATGGGAGGGGCTGTGTTGGTTAAAAGAATCCGGAGTGCAACGGAGTGCTGACGAGTACCCAGTTCTCTGCAGATGGGACCAAGCCACCGTGATCTGGGGCCACCATAGTCCGGGCATTCAAAAAGAAAATGTGGCACCGTCTCAGGCTTGTCACGACAAAGAGCACAGAAGCATGATATAGGCTGGGATTTATTCCACCTCGAGCAAAAGTCGGCCAAGGGTAGGGTTCCTAACCGAAATTTAATGTACAAGGACCTATCCATAGCAACTGATATTATGTCCATGTACGGCTCATACATGACAGCGTCTTTTAACAGCAGAAAAGCTGCGGTGGTTTTGCAGTGCTGCTGGCTTCTCAAGCGCTTCACACAAACCCACTCCCAAAAAAGTTTTTTTAAAGTCTCCTTCGGAGGAGCGGAGTGGCTATGCCAGCAAGAGTCCAGGCCTAGGTCCCCTAAAAGGTGTTTTATGTCCTTCAGCCATTTGATTCTACGCCAACCGTCAGAGTGCATCACCTCTGCCAGACCATTGGCATAGGATTTTAGCTCCGGGACCCTCCACAAACGTGCCCAAAGCAAAAGGGGTCGAAGCCGAGCCTGGTCCCTTATGGCTTTGCAGCCAGTGTCCATGAGCACTGGGATGGTCGGGCTACTCGATGGAATGGCAAGGAGATCCTTGATGAGTTTAAAAAAGATTGCTTCTGGCTCAGGTACCTTTTTTTTGTTTAAGAAGTTTTTATTGAGTTTTTTTAAAAACACAATATACAAAGAAGCCAAAATGAAACATATATATTATGATTAAGTGAAACAATAAGGCGGAAGTCATGTGGCAAAAGAACAACCTTATGAAGAGAGAAGAAAAGAGAAAGAAGAGAGTAGGAAGAAAAGAGAAGAAAGAAAAAGAGAAGAGGAGAGATAGAAAAAAGAAAAAGGAAGGAAAAAGAGAGTTAGAGTATGGAAGAGTGAGAGGAAAGATACGTAGTAAAGGGGAGCCAAAGAAGATCAGATTTAAGAGATAGAGAAGAAGAGGAAACAGTAGAAATCCTATGTTCATCACAAATAAAATTCCACCAAGTTAGCGAAGATAGTTTTCTTTCCACGATGATAAAATAACTTTAAATGCTAATGCGATAAAAAGGTCAAATAACTTGGAACCAGAAGATACAACATTCATATCAGGTGATCTAGAACCTAGAAAAACATTCTGAAGTGTTAAAGTAACATTACATTTGAAAATAGACATGCAAGTATTCCAAACAGAGTTCCAAAAGGAGAAAACTTTAGAGCAATCATACAGTTGATGTTTTAACGTGCCCGTTTCAGTGGAACATGACCAACATAATGGGGAAGAACCAGGCGAAAATGTACAAATACTAACTGGGGTAATAAGAGCTCTGTGGTAAATAAAATATAGGGATTGGGTTATACGTGCAGCAGCAGAAACTTTGAATAACTTAGACCATATTTTATCCCAGGTTATAATTGGAAAAGAAACGGACATATCAGTTTCCCATGCAATCTCAGTGTGGGATTTAGGTCTTTCCATGGCATCAGATAGCAGTAACTTATATATAAGAGCAGCTTTGGGTCTTTGAAGGGAAAATAAAGGGTAAAGAGGAGTAACTGGTGTAATAGATGGTGTGTGAGGGGGAGAGAGATAGTGGTTAGGTAAGATTGTATGGCATTAACAATAATATTATATTCAGGACGAAATGAGTCAGGCAATTGGTAACTCATCTGCAAGGTATGAAAGGGAATAATGGAGAGATTGTGAAGCATCTGATGTACAAAAATAATGCCCTTTTCTTTCCAATACTTGTAGTAAAAAGATTTGCCTTTGAATTTAAGAAATTTGCTATACCACATAGTAGAAGTCAAAAAACACTGCAGTGGGGTAAAATCCTTAAAAAAAACGTATTATTTGATAACATTTGGGAGCATTTTGAAATAGGATTAGAGGACAAAAAGATACAATTGGACATAAAGACTACATGTTGAAAAGGAAAATCCTTTAAGAATGAACGTTCAAAAAGAATCCAACTTGGGACGGGAATACCCAAATAATCATATGCTAGTGCAAAAGATTGTCTGAGCAGAAAAGCTGAATGATAACCTTTAAAGTGTGGAAAGCGTACACTGCCTTCTTCTTTTGGTCGAATAGATTTGCTTAAGGCAATTCTTGGGTGCTTATTGTTCCATAAGAATTTTCTACTAATAGAATTGATTTGTGAAAAAAATATATTTGTAATCTGAACAGGCAGCATAGATAGAGTATACAAAACATGAGGAACAATCATCATTTTAATGGAATCTAACCTCCCCCACCAGGAAAGATACAATGGTGACCAGGTAAGGAGTAGTGATTGAATTTTATCAATTAATGAACGGAAGGTGAATTTAATTGTATCATTTAAGGAGGAAGAGAACCAAATACCTAAGACTTTAATTTTTAAAGGGTACCAAGCAAAATTAGAAGCACTAAACATAAATTGATAACATATAGAATGTAAGGGTAAGACTTCTGTTTTAGATAGGTTAAGTTTATACCCAGAGATACTAGAGTATAATTGAACTTCATTCATAAAGTGTGGGAGAGACTCAACAGGGTTAGACATATAGACCAATATATCATCTGCATAAGCAGATATTTTAGTTTCTATAGAGATATGCCTAAAACCAGTAATTAAAGAATTAGTACGAATACGTTCCAGAAAGGGTTCAAGACATAATATAAATAATAAAGGGGAAAGAGGGCAGCCTTGTTGTATACCTCTAGAAAGAGGGAAGAATTTAAAAAAATGCTTATTTACAAAAATACTGGCTCTAGGATAAGAATAAAGGAGCGTAACATACGAAATAAAAGAGGGTCCAAAACCAAACCATTGGAGGGTATGGAACATAAACTGCCAATTAATACGATCGAATGCTTTTTCAGCATCTAAAGACAAAGCTGCAAGGGGGAATTTATATTTTTTTCCATATGAAATGACATTAGCAAACATCCGAGCGTGTCTGATACCAATCTACCTTTCACAAACCCAAATTGGTCAGATTTGATCAAGAGAGTATTAATGGTTTCGAGTCTGGAAGCAAGAATTTTAGCAAAAATGTTACAGTCTTAATTAATTAACGATATAGGGCGATAGTTTTTACAATGAGAATGATCCTTATCGGGTTTGGGAATAATGACAATTAGGGCATCCATAAAAGATCCGAATGCTTTAGCCTCTGAAATAAAATAATTAAAAAGTGAGAGGAGTTCAGGGACAAAAATGGATTGAAAGGTATTATAAAATTCAATAGAGAGACCATCGGGTCCCGGGGCTTTAGACTTTTTTAAGGATTTAATAGCATTAATTACCTCTTGGAGAGTGATGTCTTTTTCTATTTCAAGGAATTCAACAGGAAGCAAGGGCGGGGATGGGAGGCCTGAAAAGAATGTGTTTAGGTATGGAGAGGAGGGAAAAGTATCTTCAGAATAAAGAGGGTTATAATAGTCGTGGAATACCTCGGCAATATCCTCATCAGATGAGACTAGTTTATTAGCGGATTCATCAAGGACAGGGCCAATAGTTTTACATTCAGATTTAATTTTTAAATAATTAGCTAACACACTACCCGCTTTGTTCTGACCACCATGATACTTAGATTTGATTTTGAGCAAGATATTACATGCGTCAGATGTAGCCAATTTATTTAGGTCGGATTTTGCTTTAATCAGATCATGAAGGGCAGAGGGTGAACGAGAGGTGAAATAAATATGTTCTTTGAGTTTATGTAGTTGATCGTCGTATTTCTTCTTCGAGGACTTCTTTTTTCTCGAGACATAGGAGATAGTGAAGGGACGAAAAGTAGCTTTAAAAGCATCCCAATTATTAGAAACCGAGGTATCCAATGGGTTATTGAAAATAAAAAACTCATTAATGAAAGTGGTAGCTTCCTTGATAAAATTTGAGTCCGATAGTAAAAAGAATTTAAGTTTCCATCGGCTGAATTGAGAGGAAGCAAGGGAGAGGTCTAAAATGGCACTAACAGGGGCGTGGTTCGATATAAAAATGGACCCAATTTCAGAGGGAGTAAGGACTTACTGACCAAAATATAATAAAGTCTAGAAAGGGTGTGATGTACATTAGAAAAAAAGTTAATTCACATAAATCAGGATTACATGTCTTCCAAACATCATATAAGGAGCGAGAGGCAATGGCAGATTGAAAAGCTTTATGAGTTTTGTCAGGTTGAAATTTACAATTAGATAGTCGGTCAGAAAAGTGGTCTAACCATTGGTTGAAATCACCCGCAATAATGAAATTCGGGCAATCAATGGAGGAAAGAAGAATTTTAATGTCATTCCAAAATTTAGGATCAGGTGTAACAGGGCCATATATATTTAGTAAGACTATTGTTTTGTTGTGCATCACAATCTTTGCCATTACCCATCGTCCATCATCATCGTTTTGTGTAGATAAAATTTGTACTGCCAAAGCTTTGTGGAATAATATCGCAACACCCCGTTTTTTTGTTGGAAGCAGGTGAAAAAACAACTTGACCCACCCATTGCCATTTCAACTTAAGAGATTCTACATCCAAACAGTGAGTTTCCTGAAGAAAGGCAATCTGTGAATTGTGTTTAGATAAATGAGACAGTACCTTTTGTCTTTTTACTGGACTCCCAAGAGCACGGACGTTCCACATAACAAATTTACACATAATGGAGGGGTGGGAGGGGAGAACACATTTGGATTCGGTAGACCTCAGGGATACAACTACAAAAAAAAACAGACCATAAGAAAAAATTACATATACAACATACTACAACAATACCCACAATGTCAGGATACATTAATAAGAGAGCAAAGATATGCAAGAATGATGAGCTGATAGAGATAAAAGGAATAGTAAGGTACGAAAGGATGAATAGAACAGAAAAAGAGGGAAAGAAAGGAAAAGAAGAAAGAGTACAGAAAAGAAAGCGAAGAAACAGATCAAGGCACAACAACCAGACCTGTAAACAGAAGAAAAAGCAATGAGGGGAGAGCATGGTGACACAGAGCGAGGCGGATCTCGTGAAAGTGAATAAGAAATCTAGAAAAGCAAGAGCCTAAAAAGGAGGAGAATCAAGTGTAATAAGTAAGAAAGAAAAGAAAGAAAAAGATAAAGTAAAAGAATGAAAAATAATTGAAGGTGATGCATCGTAAGGAAATCAGAAGGCAAAGAGAGTGAACATGTTAATTAACTAGGAAAAAACAAATAAGCTGCTTATATAGATAAAGAAAATTAGAGGAGCAAAACAGGATAATCAAACAGTAGTGTCCATTCCAGATGAAGTAAATGATTGAAGAAAAAGTTTCAATTTCTCAGGATCATCAAAAGACCGTGAAAGACCATCATGGGTGATCTTGCAGAGACACGGATGAAGTATTCCATATTGAATATTAAGGTGTCTCATCTGAGGGCGCAGGGCTAGGAACTCCTTTCGACGTGCATTGGTTGCATTGGAGATGTCTTGCGAGATGAAGATGTTGTGACCAGACCAAGTAAGTCGGCGTTTGAGTTTAACAGCTTTCAGAACAGACATTAATTCAGTAAACTCCAGGAACAACATAATTATACCACGTGGTTTCGCAGGATTAGATGTAGGACGACCCAAACGATGTGCTCTTTGTATATTAAGGGGACTGTCTGAAGATGGGAGGTCAAGGAGTTCTGGAAGAAAGTTTTGAAGAAAGAGAACCATGTTGGATCCCTCAACATTTTCCGGAAGACTATAAAGGTGTAGGTTATTGCGACGATTATGATTTTCCAAATCCTCGGTATGAATTTTCAATTCATGAATTTCCTGCTCTAATATTGGAATCTTTGTGGAGATATCCTGAAGGTCGCCAACGCGTTGTTCTAAGTCAAGTACTCTGGTATCCATAACAATCCATCTCTCCTCAATGTGATTCAATTTTTCATTCGTAGCCAACATAAACCGCTGGGGACCCCGCACTTCTTCCAAGATGGAGTCCAGGACAGGATTCTGTGAGGAGTGAATAGGGGATGGCGGGTCATTTTTTTGCCGTTTAGATTTCGTGCCCGTGACAGAAGACCTGGAGGAGTTAGAGTCTTTAGCCATAATGATAGCAATAGGGTTGTGGTAAGAGGACAGCAAACTGATGCAGCAAAAATGAAATCTGGAATGAATTCAGACGTGCTAAAAATACTCAAGTAATGCGCACGGAAAATTCCATACGTAATACCACTTGAAAGGAACAGCACGAGATTATGTAGCGTAGAAGAAAGTGTGCTCAGCGGCTATTGAGTAGCGGCCGCACACAACCACAACAAGGAATGGAATGGCAGTAGAAGCAAAGTAGAAGGTCAATATGCAGTAAAAGGTCAATATGCAGTAATTAGCCCTCTTAGCCGTGTAAAGAATTAATGGAAATGAAAGCTTGCTCTCAATTCATGGCACTCTTCAGAAAAATTCCTCACAGATACACAGGAGAAAAAGACATTGCCAAAACAATGCACTCAGTAGGGCAAAATAACAGCCAGCCTCATCAAGTCTGAGGCGAGAGGCTGCATAGAAGTAATAAGTATGAGGAGAAGGAAAGAAGTTGCCATAAATAAATAGCAGTATGCCAAAAAAAGCAAGCAGAACGCCAAAAAAGCAAGCAGAGTGCCAAAAAAGTAAAAAAAAAGGACATCAAAACCTGAGCATGTTATTGAAAGCCATGTGAGGTCGTTGTTTCCAGGGGGTTGCCGCTGCGCTGAGGAGACGCGGAAACGGCGCCTTAAAATGGCGGCCGCCCGCGTCGCGATGTATGAAAAGAAAGAGATGCCGTACTTCAGCCGACGGAGGTGGAAAGGACCCGCTGACAGCATCAACATGCACTCCACATCTTCCGACGCTAGTGGAAAGCGCTCCAAGAGGCAAAAGCAGCTTACAAGCGGCTCACATACAGATAAGAGGTCCGCTGACGAGCGGAGCTCACAAAGGATCCGCCATGTCGCTGCGGCACCGAAGCCACGCCCCCTGGTTCAGGTACCTTAAAGTAATTGCACTGGCTCTCTGTTCACATGAGGATGCTCTTGAAGGTGGCAGTGATGGTGCTTTGGGTCTTCCACCTTAATCATCCTTTCTTCTCATCCAAGAAATTCAAGAATTGTATTCTCAGGTTGCAAATGCGTTCTGCCTCAAGACTTCTAAGAGATCCCGAGGGTGGGAGAGATCCTTTACTAAGGTCCTCATTGTGAAACCCCCTACGTTTGGAAATATGTCGTATTGCAAGCCTCATGATTTTCAGCTAAAAACATGTATAGATGTTTGTGCTTAACAAATACCAGAATAAAATAGAATCATATAGAAATCAGTCCAGAGAAATCAGAAAAGAGAATGGGTGGGATGTGTGTGCAGAAATGAAATGTCAAGTGTTGAATGTTTGAATGAAGCTCAGAGAAAATGGGGCAAATGAGGATGGATTGATGAAGGTAAAGTTAGAAATAAAGAAATGAAGAGGAGCAGTGATTGAGCATTGAACGTGTTCCTGTTTGGTGGAAGAAAACATAATAAACAGAATAGGTTTGTGTACATTGCATACTGTAAACTTGAAAGTACAAGCTGTGGATTGACTGTGTGAAGGAATTTAACTTAGAGTGCTGGGTTGAAGATGGCGGATCACTGACAGAATATCGGAAACACAAATATTGTGTCAAAAATATCGAGGGCCAAAATATCGAGAAGTAAGTGCTAACAGGTAATTATAGATTTACTATCCTTAACTCCACATCTACATCCCTGAAAGATATATATATATATATATATATATATATATATATATATATATATATATATATATATATATATATATATATATATATATATATATATTTCAGCAAGGTACATATATGTGGAGTTATACACCGTAAAAAACTTTGATTACCCATTGAAACTCACAATATTTGGGTCCTCGATATTCAAGACACAATATTTTGGTCCAACATACTTCTGTTTCCGATATTCTGTCTAATTACCAGCGATGGCACCCAGGTTGCAGACAGACAAAGAGAAGGGAACGAATGCAAGAAGGAAACGTGAGTCACAAGAGAGGGGTCGAGGTGAAAAGTGCTGACAATTACATTGTTTTAATGGGGCTAAAGTGCATGTGTGAGACCCATCAGGCTTTGATGGTGAAGAAGACTTTGAAGAGATGGTAATACAAGGGCTGTATACAGGGAAGAAAATAAATAATGATTTGAGAATTATTCACATAAAATACACAGAATACCTAAAAATCATACATTATATAGAAGACAGCTGTGTGGAGTACACTGAGAATAAAAGAGACCCAAGGGCAGAGCCCTGGTGTGAACTAGAGCACAGAAGAAAGTGACGCAGTGAAGAACCAGGCCAGACTTCAAGGGAGGTACAGATCAGGAGCAGATCAAAAACACCATGGGAAAGGGGAGCATGAAGCGAATGAGCGGAAAGATTGTCGAGAGTGTTGAGCAGAAAGGCGATAGCTAGTAAATGACAGAGTAGAGGTCACTATAGGGTGCATAGGCAGACCCACCAGGACATCACAACCTCATTTGCAAAAAATTTCAAGCGCAAAACAAGACAATTGCAGCAAAAAAGCAACATTTGAAGTATATTTGCTACATGTGTCTGTCACATAATTACTGGCCCAGTCAGCAAACCAGCCCCTCGGAGCAAGCCTGAGCTTGGCAACGAGAAGTCAGATGCCAAAGAGAGTGCAGAATACTGTTTACAAATTGGGCTCTCTCTGACACCATCCAGGCATGTCGTTTCCCAGCGTGACCTACATGCTACTGGTGGAAGCTGTTAATGTGCCCCTTGGACTCTCCTCCCATCTTAATCTAAGGTGGGAGGAGGGTTATTTAACGACCCACTGGGGCAGCGTGTATCTCACACTACTCTTTGGACACGTTTGGGTACCACGAGAAAGACTGGCAAAGAAGGCCGAGACGCTAACATATCTGCAATGCCAGGCTCTAGCAGTCTTTTTTTTCCTTTTTGTGCAGGTCTGGCACAGCTTGTTTTGAGGTCTTTGGAGGCAGCTCTGCCTACAGGAAACTGATTAAGGTATGGCAAAGCAAGACAGAGAGAATGAGAACAGCTATCTCCTGCCCTCCTTTAATTTACCCAGTGTGACAGGGCCAATAAAAGGATGGTTTAATAATCTTCCAAGTTTAAAAAAAAGATTTTGCAGTACGATTTTGTACAAATGGCGTAGCAAAATCCTGGAGGGCCTGCATGGGGTTTATAAAGAGGGTAACAGAAGAGAGTTGAGGTTCAAATCTGAGCATTAATATTTTTGCTCTTGATTCTCTGGGTATTTCCTCAGAATTCCATATTATGTGGGCCATTCGTGCAGGTAGAAAAAGTCCGCGTTTACTCCCGAAACCAGAATTGCTAAACAGCCTGGGATTCACGGTGAGGTATTTTTATAGAAATCTCTTTTGATGGATTTCAATTGTTAATTTAGACCAATTCTGTTGGAATTCTACGAGCCTGGTTTTAAATGCAGATATTTTGGAGGTGCAGCACAAACTCAGGTGCTTGGAGCTTTCATATGGCAATGCCATTTGATGGGACACCCTATATTGCTACCCTGGATGACGCCATTACCATTGACGTCCAGCGGCGGTTCCTTTATAAAGGCGCAGGGGCGTTGGCCCCTCCTACTGCTCCACAACCTCACAGGCTTATTTTCACGATTAAATTAGCCCCTTACCTCCATTCCTTTTGTTTCCTTATGGCGCGGGGCTACGGAGCTCTCAGCGGGTGGGACAAACAGCTGCGGTTGAAACTGATCTGCGCATGTCAGATAGGCCAGTATTGTTCTTCAGGCCAACCTGACATGCACAGTTCAGGTTTCCACATTTAGGGCTCCCATGGTGCTGTCTGTGTCAGCTAAGGCACAGCCTCTTACATCTTCAATGAAGCGTTGTGTTAACTTGGCCCAGCCAATCCTAGCACTGCTCTTATTCTGCTCAGTATTAAATGCAGCATTAGAGCAGTGCTTGGATTGTCTGGGGAGCTCAGACTTATTTTTTTTACCCCTGCCAGTGGAGGCCATTCTCCTCCTCAGGACAGGCGTCCCCACATTCCTTCGCACCTGTCCTTCGTTGTGCTGTCCCTGCAGAAATGTAAGGTACAGGCTGGCCTCCTCACTGTCATACTCAGCACTCTGTCCCCTGGTGTTCTGCAGACAGACAGCAAAACAATGCCGTGTGAGCCCAAAACCTGTCCTCCCCGTAGCTCCTACCCCTGCTTTAAAATTGAGGTCGCAGCCGCTGGCAGACATTGCCCAACACTTCCCTTTCTAATGAAGGGAAGGACCTGCATCTTTCTTTGGCCGTACTGTCGAGAATTCTCTCTGGACCTATGGATTCAGAAATCAACATTTGTCACGGAAGCCCAGCAGGAGGTACAGTGAACTTTTCCTTACTTCACAACCGTGCATCTGATGTGAGAAAAGGGGCGGTGTAGATTTTATGAGCGTGTCTGTTATAAGGGGGCTCATCTGCAGTAGGTGCGGTGATGGATGTGTGCATATGAGAAACAGTGTTTATGTGTAAAAAATAGAGGAGCTGTGTGTGGCTTACTCTTCTATGTTTGTGAGAGGGCTGCTGGTGTGTTTGCTATGACACTAGGCAGGTGTGTTTGTGAAAGTGCTGGCTTGAGTGAGCGGGGACACCTCACTCATAGTGTGACTGTGAAGGGAATCATGTCCCTGTGCTTGTTTTCAACGTGTGGCTGTTTTGAGTACTGTCTTTGTTTAATGTGTGCATAGGGAGATTTTATGTTTAACAGATATGTGGTTAGCGTGCTTTTGTGAGTTTGTGTGCAGTTGTGTTGATTTTTTTAATGTGTCGGTGACCCCGCCGCTGCGACACCCATCCCCCTGGAAGTTATCTGTCACTAATAAAGCACTGATAATCGGTGAATTGTACAGTGGTGTTTCTCAAAAGTGCCTTGAAATGTACCTTACACGCAGAGCCATATTCTGACAAGAAGGGCATCATATTGTGCATTAGGGCACACGAGGTTTCTCAATATGTCCATCAAATGCAGAAAAACATTCCTTCATCAGAAGCACTTCCTTGGTGCAGGCCGAACATTCCAAAACCCACCAGTTCATTATTTAGTTCCGGGAGCCGGTCCATTAAAATGATGGTTTGTAGAAAAAGATTCGATAATGGTCACCAGAAGTGTCTTTGAGTGGGCAGGTGTAATATTTATGAAATAAGATTTAATATTTGCTTGTAAAATAAACGTGTGTTATATAGTCACACTATATGGGTGCTTAAACAGTTCCTGCGATTGTGTACTTCATTAAGAGAAGACACAACTTGATTAACTACTTATAATGCCAATACCTTTCAGTATCTTGCTGTGTGCCTCTATATTCCATATGAACAATTAAGCTCTCTGCAAATAAACCACATTTTACCACGTGTTCCCCTGGACTGAAAGGCTGCCTCTAGAACTGTCTCACCATAAATAAATACCCTGAAACCCCCACCAAAACAGCAACACATTTACTTGTGAAAATCCGAGTAACTGCAAGCTGTGAATCACTGTTTCAGTACCAGTTTAGGGGATCTATCATATGCTGACGAGTGAGGCCAGCACCCATCCACAACCAAAAGCTAACAGTAGAAATACACAACTTAGTTTATTATCTAAGCATACCATCCCCAGTATGCTCTTTTGATTTCTCGCTCCTCCCCACCCCTAAACTAAGGATTCAATAATAGAAAGGGATTCGGATTCACCAGAGAGAAGTGGATGACAATCTGAATTCTATGTCAGGACGGAGGCGAGGATTATGCAGTCCTTTCTTCTCTTTATTATAATAGCAATTTAAAGAAAAACGAGTCATCATCACATAATAACTGAACCACAACTCCCATGAGCACATGGGGCACAGTGTCCATAGTAACCACCAGCCAATCCTGCTGCCATCTGTAGTATAATTAACCGTGACGTCCCTTCCTCTTCCTCTTTCTTCTCTGCTCGTCAGATAAGTCACCCTATTCTTACCTTTTCTTACGTGTCTGTTGTGATAATAGCGTTTTTGAGTTATTACTGCCTGTGCAATAGCGCTCGCTTTCTAGTGTGTTTTTCTCTGATTTAGGCTGTCGGCAGCCCGACGTGTGACAGGCGCTGCTTGCGCCGTCTCTGCCGCTCAAACGCGGACTGTGAGGAACGCGGCTTCGCGCTCCCGCGGCTCTGTGGGGCGCCACTGCCCAGGATAAGGCTGCGCTCGCGGTCCTTGTTCTTTTTGGTGGCGCACTGAGGCAGGGAACTCCCGGCCTCACCAACCCTCGCTCTGACACCGGTTTGGTGTGCTTACTCGCGCAGTGTGCGCAGCGCCATCTAGCGGCGAAGGGCAGTTACCGCACTCACTTTTGACAGCGGAGCTGTCAGAGCACCGGCGAGGGGGCTACCTTGTGTAAAGCATTTATAAGGTGTATAGTGCTCTCACCCTCGACAAATGCAGTCTGCTCAGCAGTCAAATACCCGCATTCAGGAGGCAGAAGAAATATGCTGCTCCCAACCCCTGCCACCGGCGGTTGGTCGCGCGCTCTCACAGGCGTTAGACACGGTGCTGGCACCTCTGCGGGAGAGGGTGGATGCCCTTACCCAGAGTATCCCCGGGGTGTTTAGTAACGCAATGCCTGCGGACCGCGAAGACAAGGGTGGGCGGGGAGGAGGGAAAATGTCAGCAAAGCATCACGCGGGGCACCTGGAGGAGTTCGATCGCCTGAGGGACTCCTTCCGTAAGAGTGCGCGAACGCTTAAGTTTGTACCCTGCCGGGAGGGGGTTTTACCCGGCGACGATGGCGACGAGGTCGCCCCAATTTCTGACCAGGAGGATGGTTTCCCCGTGGAGGGAGAGGGTGTTACCGAGGATGACGTCTCCTCGGATGACGAAGATGAATACTCAGGGCGTCCCTGGCGCCTGGAATCTCATTCTTCGGGATCTACGGCGGGGGACGACAAAACCCCCGACATGTTTGATCCCACGAAGATTTACCATCCGAGATCTTCGGAATGAATCCCCGATCCCAAAGTGGCAGCTTACGTGGCAGGCAAGGTACGCCAACCCCTAGAGAAAGAGGTTAGAACCCGTATGAGGGGTGAATGCCCTTGGCCGAAGCTCGAGGGCAGGGTGGCGGCCACTCCAGATATCGACGAGAAGCTCTATGCGTTTTTCGCGAAGTTTATGAAAGATCCTAGGAGGGGCATAGATCGTTCCTGGCGCAACTGCCAGGATAAGCTCCTGGACGTGGTGGGCCCCGTGACCCAGATTATCCAGCTGGCCGAGAGGGCCAAGGAATCGGGGTTGGCGATGTCCACGGAGGTCGTGGCAGGTTGGGCACAGCGAGCCCTATGCTACCTGGGTAACGCAAACTGCACGTTAGCGGCTGAGCGTAGGAGGTCCCTTCTGATTAAAATTGACCCTAAACTCGGAGATTTGGCCACATCGGAGGCAGGGCCTATTGCACAAGGCAAGCTATTTGGTGAACCCTTTATAAAAGAACTGAACAAATTTGTCACTACCTTCTCTGCTTTGGACAGAGCACAGTCGTCCATCAAGAAGATCTTTCCCGGACGGGTTTTTGCTGGGGACGGAAGAGGACGGGGTCGCTCCTCCGGCCGCCAGTTCCAGCAAGGCCCTAACAATAAGAACCAGCAGCGCCACAACAACGGCTGGAACGACGGCCGCCAGGGGAACTTCTACCCTAGTCGAGGCGCCGGCAAAGGGCGCGGCAGAGGCTATCACGGCGGGGCCAATGCACCGGGAGGTCTATCCGGTGAGTGTTACCCTTTTTTCCCCATCCATTCTGGGGGGAGGTTACGGGATCACCTTCACAATTGGTGCAAGATCTCCTCGGATCCCTGGGTGCTCCAGACGGTCAGGGGCTTCAGGATAGAGTTTTACAGCACTCCCCATCAGAAGGTTCGCCCTCGCCCCTTGATTTTTTCCACAGAAGACAGGCTGCTGATCGACACCGAAGTTTCGGAACTCCTCAGGAAAGGAGCGATACGCAGAACAAACCTTCACCCTTCAGGGTTTCTGAGCAATATTTTCCTGGTCCAGAAAAAGGACAAAGGGTTTCGCCCGGTTATCAACTTAAGGGAGTTCAACGAATGGCTGGTTTACCGCCATTTCAAAATGGAGGGGATCCATCTGCTATGCGACATTCTCCTCCAGGGGGACTGGATGGTTCGCCTGGACTTGAAGGACGCGTACCTCACGGTGCCTATCTTTCCCCCTCACAGACGTTTTCTGCAGTTCCTATGGGATGGGGAGGTCTTCGAGTTTCAAGCCCTCCCCTTCGGTCTCTCGTCGGCCCCATGGTGCTTTACGAAGCTCCTACGACCGGTGGTTGAGACTCTGCGCGAGAGAGGTGTTCGGATGATCATTTATCTCGACGACATATTGATCATGGATCAGTCGCCGGATCGGCTGCGTTCCAATTTGAACATGACTATTGCGCTACTCCAGGACCTGGGGTTTGTGGTGAATGCCCAGAAGTCCGAGCTTACTCCGAAGAGACAGATGACCTTTCTGGGGTTCCTCATAGACTCGGAGCTGGCTTGCCTCAGCCTGCCGCGGCAGAAGGTGACAAAGATTCGAAGGGAACTCTCGCAAACCCTGCGGAAGGACAGGATCTCGCTTCGTCATCTGGCTCGAATCGTGGGTCTCCTTTCATACTCGATTCAAGCGATCTTTCCGGGCCCATTGCATTACAGGGCCCTTCAGCGTCTGAAGGCGCAGCACCTTCGGAAGGGTCTCACCTACTCCGAACTCATTTCTCTCACAGAGGAAACGAGGACGGAGTTGCGTTGGTGGATAGAACACATGCATGCATGGAACGGGAGAGCGATCTTTGGCTCGAGCCCGGATTTGATCATCGAATCATATGCCAGCAGAGCGGGCTGGGGAGCGCGCTGCAGCGACATTACGATGGGAGGCCGCTGGTCGGAGGACGAGCTTCGGCTCCATATCAACTGCTTGGAACTCCTAGCGGGCTCCTTTACGGTGAAGTCGCTGACACAGAACAAAGTGTCATGTTGCATACTTCTGCGCATGGACAACGTGTCGGCAGTGCAGTATATCAATCGCCTGGGGGGGCCTCGGTCCCGGGCCCTGGCGAATCTGGTGAAGGACTTCAGGCACTATTGCCTAGAAAGATGGATTTCAGTGTCGGCGGAATATCTCCCGGGCACCCAAAACTCGATTGCGGACTGGCACTCCAGGAACTTCCAGGACTTCAGCGACTGGCGACTGCATCCTGCGGTCTTCCAGGCCTTGATGACCAGGTGGGGACCGTTTTCGGTGGACCTTTTCGCGTCCCGTCTCAACCGTCAACTCCCGAGGTTTGTGAGCTGGAGGTCGGACCCGGAAGCTACGGCGGTCGACGCTTTCCTACAGAACTGGTCGTCGGAACAGGCTTACGCCTTTCCCCCCTTTCTGATGATTCCTCGAGTAGTGGCCCAGGTTCGCCGACAGCAAGATTCGCTGGTCCTTGTGACCCCGTTCTGGCGGGCTCAGGCCTGGTTTCCCCCTCTGCTGGAGTTGTCATGGGATTGCCCGATTCGGCTGCCCTTGTTCCCTTCAGTGCTTTCGGGACCCCTGGGAGAGGAACACCCGTTAGTACTTCTGGGGACCTTGAACCTCATGGCGTGGAGGATTTTAGGGGACGCTGGCAGGACGGACGCCTTTCGGCAGACGCTGAAGAACTCATCAGCAGGGCCTGGGCCCCTAGTACGGTCAAGAGGTACCGATCGGCTTGGCAGCGATGGCGTCGTTGGTGTCTGGGAAGACACGCCGATCCCGTGGGGGCGGACGTTACCCACATTCTAAATTTTCTGGCTGACTTGGCCAAATCCGGTCTGGCTTATCGGTCGATCAATTCCTTCAGATCTGCCATTTCAACGGGTCATGCCCACATTGAGGGTAAGCCGGCGGGGGAACACCCTTGGGTTTGCAAGCTCATGAAGGGGGTTCGGTTTTCTAAACCCCCGGAACCCAGATATCAGAATCTCTGGGATGTCAACATCATTCTGCATTTCCTCTGCTCCTGGCGGGATAATCAGTATCTCACCAGGAAGGAATTGTTGGCAAAACTGGCAATCTTGCTGTGTCTAGTGTCGTGCAAACGCGTCTCCGACATGAGGGCGTTGGATATCATGGCACGTATGTTTACTCCAGAGGGAGTGACTTTCACGGTTGCTAGACAGACCAAGACTGGTATCAGATCGGTATCATACCCGACGTTTCCGGATCAACCTAAACTATGTGTGGTGTGTTGCCTCAAGGCATACGAGGATATGACGACGGAGTACCGTCCTCCTGGGGAGCGGCAGCTTCTCATTGCTCTACAGAAGCCGTTTAAGGCGGTTTCAGCTCCATCCATCGCTAGGTGGGTCCGTTGGATTATGACCGAAGCGGGGGTGGATGTGACCAAATTTGGGGCGCACTCCACTAGAGGAGCAATGGCCTCTAAGGCCATTCAGGTGGGTGGTAGACTGGAGGACATCATGGCAGCAGCGGACTGGTCCTCGGAGTCCACTTTCAAAAAGTTTTACTTCAAACCCATCTATGGCGCAGCAGAACTCGTGGTGGATAAGCTTTGAAACTGCATAATCCTCGCCTCCGTCCTGACATAGAATGAAAAATTTCCTAGCTAACGTAACGGAAAGTTTCAATTCTATTAAGGACAAGGAGGCGAGGATTATCCCTCCCGAGACTCGCGGGTCTCGACCCACCCGTATATCCTCGTATGTCAGTAAGTAATGTTTTACGAGTTCTGTCTCTGTTGTATTGATGCAATGAACTGAAATGCGTAAGATTTCTGTAATGTATGCATTGTCTATGGCTATGAATTGTTTACTTCGCTAGCTGTACTTTTTCTCGTAAGTGCCGGATACTGGCTCTTGCTTTCTGTTTGAATAAAGAACGGGATAACGGTTATCTTGTTTGATTTAGGACAAGACCAGAAGGAGTGAAAAGCTGTCCTAGGGCTCTTTCTTCACAGAGAAGAAGAGGAAGAGGAAGGGACGTCATGGTTAATTATACTACAGATGGCAGCAGGATTGGCTGGTGGTTACTATGGACACTGTGCCCCATGTGCTCATGGGAGATGTGGTTCAGTTATTATGTGATGACTCGTTTTTCTTTAAATTGCTATTATAATAAAGAGAAGAAAGGACTGCATAATCCTCGCCTCCTTGTCCTTAATAGAATTGAAACTTTCCGTTACATTAGCTAGGAAATTTTTCATTCTGAGCAACCTTAGAAATACCATTATAAAGTTTTATTCCGAACCGAACACAGTACCATGGAGGAGGGAAACGATGCAACTTTCTGTGGAGAAAGGGGTGTGACTGCAGAGAGTAAATACAACCCATTCAGGAATCTGCAAGATTCTGTGATAAGGCATGGCTATATTTTAATTGAGCTTCTGGCCACTGAATTAATCTACCATAAACAGGCTTGCTGAAACAAATACGGACCAGGCCACCCAGCACTTTCTGAGATAAGATAGGACAGCCATCATCTTACACCCAATACACCCCAAAATCTATTTTAAGGATCAAACTGACCTGGGTCAAATCAAGTACCTGTATAATTTAAAGTGCCCGCATCCTAGGCCCTAGTGTTAAAAAATGGAAGTTATCACACCCAATCATGTTTCAAACAAACAAATCAGTCAACTTGGGTCTCAATTAGAACCAGAGGCGGGGTTTATTTCCGTCTTTGGCTTTTGAAAAACACTCACATGAACCCAAAAGCTTGTCCCGCAAGCTGTAGGCTGGTTCTCTGTACATGCTGAAGTCATGGTTGATATATCCGACACAAGGTGGTAGCATGTATCTGGCAGGTCCTGGGCCTGTAAAACACATGAGAAAGAAACATTAGTGACTCTTGAACGTCTTTAGATCCATACCTTGTGTATTTCAGCTTAACCCACACTCCCAACCTTTAATTTGAATACTTCATCAAAAAATATTATACAACGTACATTTTCACTTACGATTTGAAAACTAAATGGTGTTTTATGAATGTCCTTATGTAAATGCCAAAGAATATTCACTGTTGTGGGACTCATCACAGTCAATACTCCTTACCCTACAACTCTATGTAAAATTCTAAAACGTTCATATAAACAGAATGAATCCAGAAACAACCAGGTGGAAATGTAGGAAGGGACCTAAGAAAATATGTTTAGATCAAGTTGAGTTGAGAATGCGACTGGTTGAAACATGTCAACATCTTTAAATCTGTAGCTGACTGAATCAAGGAAAGTCTGGCTATGGGAGGAAAACATTAATTTACTGAATATATTCATAGTCTCCTTTTAATGTTTGTATTCTTTTTGCCGCTTTTAACATTTATTGGGCAAACAACAACATTCAACATGATTGTAATCTTACCAGATCATATTTTGACTTTGTGATTCTTCATTTTGATAATCCTGATTAGTGTAAGTATTCAATAGCCATTTTAGTGCCATATATCAAGGCTGGCGATAACATTATCTCTAATTTAGTGGCAGGAAATTGACGCTAAAGCGTCGATAAGGGGCTTGATAATATGCCCTTGTGAATTCCCATAGAAGCCCAGGTTCACACCAGAACCTGGGCTTCTATGGGAATTCACAAGGGCATATTATGAAAACCCCTTATTGCCATTTAGCTGCAGTTTCCTGCAGCTAAAGCGGTGATAATGTTATCACCGTTCTTGATAATATGGCCCTTATTTATTTATGTATACATTTTGTAGAGAACACATTGCATAACGGAGCTACTGCTAGGTGCTAGCCAGACAGCAGTAGGTGAATTGGACTTTAGGAATTAATTACTAGGATAGAAAGGTTTTCTGCTTTTTTATGAATGACAGGAGGTTGTAAGAAGTTGATAAATGTTGAGGCAGGTTGATCCACAGGTGTGTTCTATCCACTGAGATGCATTTATCTCCTCACAGCTTGCTGTTATTTTGGACAGTAAGGAGGTTAAGGTGGTTAGAGATAACTGGTGTGTATTCTGTGTATTACTTCAGTTTGCTCTATAGGTGCTAAGATTCTGAGTCATCAAGTTATTTGAACGTGGCACCCAGTGTTTTGAAAATTTTCCTGTATTTTAATGCCAAACAGTCTAAGTTTCTGTAATGCTGGGTAATGTGTTGAGTTTTGCCTAGCCTTTAGATAAGGTATACAATAGGTCTGTGGGCCTTTTTTTTTAACTCCGTTAATTTACCAGGCAGTCCAATTATTAGGGCGGTGCAGGAGTCTAACAAAGAGTTTACTAGCGCTCTGACTAATGAGGCGTGCTAGTCTATGCAATTTTAGTAGAATGGGAATTTGTACATTGACCTAGAAGGTGCATAGGGTTTTAGCTTTAGTTTTGATAGTCTCAACTTCTCTGAAGAAGAGTAGATGGGACTGGTGGTGTCAATGTATTTTAAGAAGTAGGAATGAATTATCTACGTTGCAATTGCCTTTAGAGCAGTGGAGACATTTCTGAATTGATTTTCTGCTCCTGTAACTCATGTATACCTGCATGTCATCTAGCTAGGAGTGGAATAGGAGCTTTTCAGAAGCAAATTAGGTGTTTCAGAGACATTACATAAATATTGAAACATAAGGGAGACTGTGGGGGGATCCTCGGGCACCCCACATGTCACTGGATAATGAGGAAGGTAAACAAAACCAGTCTAACTTCTTGTGACCTCTCTTTGAAGAAATATATTAATCATTCAAATGACCTTCTTATGACCTTCCTATGACATGGGCCACAGACTCAGTGCTGTAGAAGAATATTTTGATCCACATTATCAAAAAAATACTCAGCATTCTGTCTTTAATCTTTTTGTGTTTCTCTGCTAACCAAGCCCAGGGCCAGTGCTCTGCTCTTAAAAGGTATATGGTAATTGGTATAATTCTAATTGGCCAAGAAAACCTACTTGTAAGTCCCTATTATATGGTAGGGAATGTAGGTTTAGAGACTCCAGTGGACTAAATGCACTTATGTGTGCACTGCTGTGGTGTCTGGTGTCATTTTAAAGCCCGACCTGCTTTGCAGATTGTTTTAAAAAAAATTGATGTCCAAATTCGACTTTTGATTAAAAAGTGCTTCCAAAGTCCAAAAGAACCTTTTTGTTACATGTTAGTCACGCCTAAGATCATCCCTTAGTTCCCCAAGGGTAGGGTGCATTGTTATAAAAAGCAGCGACGATATAAAAGATGTTTCATATGCCATTGCAGGGAAAAACAGCCAAAGTTGTTTTTCCATATTCAAAAACAAAGTAAAGTGGTGCACCCAAAGATAACAAACGTCGACAAGTCTGCAGATTTTTTTATAGAACAAAATCTTCCTTTATTTAATTCCACTTTACTTAAAAAAAAATCTAGCAACCAAAACATCCGGCCAACGTGTTTCATTCAAAATCAATTGAACTTCGTCAGGACTTATGTATCTCATTCAGTATTGCTTTTCATATTCCATGAACAGGTAATGTGGCCTTATACCGCAACGCTTCATCAACACACTGCCATCACCCAATCAGTGTGCTGATGAAGCGCTGCGCTACGGATTCGGGTATCGGATGGGGGATACCAATACCCCCTTTTTTGTATTGGTATTAATTTCAAGAGGCTGCCAGACTTGGTGTGGGACTTTAGATATAACTGATTGATGGGATGCCACATTACAAAGTTCCTGGAATATGAATAGCATTTGGAAGACGCCCTAGACCTCAGTGATGAGGAAGTTGAATACCTATCAGCACACACAGTGACCAGGGACTTGTCTATAGCTAGTGGCAGAAGAGTATCCAGCAGAGATGAACCAGATCTATCCCTTGGGGAAAGAGAGCTTGAGATACAGCTGGCTTTTATAGCCTTAGAAGCAGACAAGGTGGCCCTAGCCAAGAAGAAGTGGTCATGTGAAGAGAGGGGAACCGCCAGGGGGGGTAGAGAGGAAGATGGTGGCAGCACAGAGGAGTCAAAAGTGTCCAGGGGTGGTGAGTTTGACCCAAGACTAACCAAGAGGATTGTCCCTAAGTACCAGGAGGGTGATGGCATAGAAAAATGCCTGACAGCTTTTGAGAGGGCCTTATAGATGAGGAGGGAGAGTTTTCAGTACTGGGGTTTACTCTTGTGGGAACCATCCGGTGGAGAGGAGAGATAGGTGCTTAATCTTAGAGGAAGAAGAGGCTGAGTCATATCCCCACATAAATCAGAGCTTAGCCAGAAGTTTTGGTCTCACCCCTGAGCCGTCGAGGATGAAGTTTAGGGACACCCAGAAAGTGAGTACCCAATCCTGGATTGAAATTGTAGACCTATCTGTCAAGATACTGGAGGGCTGAATACAGTATAACACAGTATAGAACTATGAGGGGCTATACAAATTGTTTTTCAAATAGCACATACTGGCCAATTGTCCCTCAGAGAATTTATACCAGTATCGAGGTGACTATGAGCTGTCTCATCCCAGGGAACTAGGTGAGGCAGCAGATGAGTGGCATTACACTAGGGTGACCAAGACGTACCAGGGAGGTGATCAGAAGAAGGGAGGACAGGTCAGGTCCCTTCCCTGGGGAAAGCCTTGGGTAACCAAGATAAAGAACAGAAAGAGTCCTCAAGAGGTTCCCAGAGCTAATCCATTTACAAGGGGAAGGAATATCAAGGAAATATTTTTGACCATACAAAGACTGGGTTGTGTTATGACTGCTTGCAGCCAGAACACAAAGGGGGAGATGCAGTCTGCTCAAAGAAGCCCCCCCCCCTGGTGGCAGACCAAGGGGATTTCGAGTGTAGATGTGGAGATGGACGTTTGCCCAGAGATGGGGGTAACCTTAGTTTTCATGGATGGGGTAGAAGTTGAAACAATGGTAGCCTTACCTCGAAGCCTTGAGAAGTACAGGCTAAAGCCTACGTTCAACAGGACTAAGGGTGAGGATTTGAGGGATACAGGAGTCAGTGTGACCATGGTGATGGAAAAACTGGTCCCCTCAGAGAAGATCCTACATGGTGCATTTCACCAGGTTACCTATGCAGACACAGGCGAAGCTGCATCCCATGGCAATGGTGAGCTTGGTGTGGGGAGGTGTGGCTGGCCCTAAGAAGGTAGTTGTGTTTCTTGGCCAAATTGAGTGTTTACTAGAACATGATCTTGAAGTTTCTGAGTGGTGGGGTGGAGCAGCAGGTCCATGCTCAGACGTTGTCCCTCCCTGAGTGGGTTTGTGCTGTGATTAGGGCACAGGCTTCACATCCATGAAGTACTGGACACTTGGACTCTGGAACAATGGGCAAAGTCTTTAAGATTAAGAGAAAGGGCAAAGGGTCTGGTTAGCCAGCCCACATATCTCAAGAGGGACTAAAGGAATCCAGTACTGTGGGAGAGGATCTGTTACCAGAAGAGGGGATTCCATCCCTCCAAGATCTGTCCGACTTGGCAGAGTTGCAGGGAGCCAGTGGACCCTCCAGAGAGGAGCTACGCAAGGGGCAAAGGAATCGTCCCACTCTTGAGGGCCTGAGACAGACTGCCTAGAGGCAAGAGAAGGGTGATGTCACTGGTTACCACAGAGTCTATTGGGAGAATGAAGTCCTCTATACTGAGGGCAGGGACCCCAAACCAGGGGCAACTAGGAGAGTGGTGGACCCCCAGCAACATAGAGAGTTCCTCTGCACATTGGCGCATTACACCCCCTTAACAGGATATTTGGGACATACAATACCTGGAACAGTCTAGTCAACAATTTCTTTTGCCCCCTCATGTCTGACAAGGTAAAGGAATTTGTCGGCTCCTTTGTCACCTGTCAAGCCAGTGGCAAGGCTGGGGACATGCCAAAGGTTCCCTTGATACCGCTGCTAGTTGTTGGGACTCCCTTTGAGAGGGTATGGATTGACATTGTTGGTCCCCTAAACTAGCCGACTGCCTCTGGAAACAGATATATCTTGGTGGTAGTAGGCAATGCCACCAGATACCCAGAAGCAATACCCCTCAGGACGGTCACTACACTCACAGTGGCCAGAGTCCTACCTGGCATCTACACCAGAGCGGACTCTTTGTGTCTGCCTATCTCAAGGAGATGTTAGATGAATGTGGTGTTACTTACAAGTTCACCACCCCATAGCATCCACAGACCAATGGTCTTGTGGAAAGATTCAATAAGACCCTGAATGGTATGATTATGGGCTTAACTGACAAGCTCTGGAGGAGATGGGATGTTCTCCTCCCATGCCTGCTGTTTGCTTATAGAGAGGTGCCAAAGAAAGAGGTTATTTTGAGCCCTTTTGAGTTATTGTTTGGCCATCCTGTAAGAGGGATATTGTGTTTTGTGAGAGAAGATCGAGTAAAGCCTGTCAAAGAGCCCAAGTCAGATGTACTAGACAATGTGCTGGACGTGTGGTCCCACTTAGCAGAGTACATGAGTAGAGCAAGCAGCAACCTGGAGGCCAGCCAAGAGCTTATTAAACTTTGGTATGAACAGAAGAGAGTTGATGTGGGTGTTGGAGCCTGTGGTTTCCTAGTGCCCTCCAGGACAAGTGGACTGGGCCCTAACCCATTGTGGAGAAAAGGGGTGAAGTCACCTACATGATTGACCTTGGTACCCTCAGCATCCCCACAAGGTACTCCATGTCAACAGATTGAAACCCCACCAAGACACGGCAGACATGACCATGCTGATGGTCACAGATGAAGATGGGTCAGTGGAGAGATTAGTATTCTCTATCCCAAGTTGACGGACCAGCAGAAGAAAGACTTCAGACAAGTGTTGTGGCAGTTTGCTGGGATGTACTCCCTGACCCTGGACACACCACTTGGTGTGGACATGACATTGACACAGGAACAGTCTACCTGTCGAAAACACGTTTTACAGGTTGTCTTAACAGGCCAAACCCAGCACTAAGACTGTGGTAGCCAAGATGCTGAAGCTGAGGGTAATTGAGCCCATTGACAGTCCCTAGGCAAGTCCAGTGGTACTGTTAACCAAACCTAATCCCCAAAGGGGAAATGAAGAATTGAGGCTGTGTGTGGACTACAGAGGTTTGAATGTAGTCACCAAGGCTGATACTCACCCCATACCTAGAGCTGATGCGCTCATTGACAGGTTAGGGGCTGCAAAGTACCTGTGTAAATTTGATTTGACCTCAGGTTACTGGCAGGATGCCTTAAGTCCAGGAGCACAGAAGAGGACAGCATTTTCTACACCAGAGGACCAGATTTAATTCAATGTGATGCCATTTCACTTGAAGAATGCACCTGCCACCTTCCAAAGGTTGGTGAACAGAGTCCTGTCAGGGTTGGAAATATACAGTGCAGCTTATCTGGATGATAGGTTCCACATGGGAAGAGCACCTGGTCCAGCTGAAGGAACTGCTTCAGGCCGTGTAGCAGGCAGGCATGACTATCAATGCAAGTAAATACCAGATTGAGTAAGGTTCAGTGGTTAAACTGAGCCACCCTGTAGGTGGATGCCATATACAACCGCTGCAGCCCAAGATCCAGACCATCCTGGAATGGGAAGCTCGTAAGACCAGACACAGGTCAGGGCTTTTCTTGGCCTGACTGGGTACTACAGGATGTTCGTGAAGAACTTTAGGACCATTGCAGCTCCCCTGACAGAGCTTACCACAAGAAACAGGCCAAAACGCTATTTTGAACCCCAAACTGTCAGCTTGGTCTTTAACACTCTGAAGGAGGCTATGTGTTCAGTTCCAGTCCTACTAGCCCTTGACTACAATAATGAGTTTGTTGTGCACACAGATGATTCAGAGCAAATGATTTGGGCAGTCCTGGCACAAGTAAATAAAGAAGGCAAAGGTCAACCAGTTACCTTCATTAGCATGTGATAACTGCCCAGAGAGCAAAGATTGACCACTTTTGAGTAGGAAGCCTTTTCTTTGGTCTGGTCCCTGAAGAAGCTAAGACCATACCTGTTTGGTACTCACGTCCATGTTCAAACTGACCACAGATCATGTAGGTTTAGAGACCCCAATTGACATAATGCATTTAAGTGTGCACTATTCTGGTGTCTGGTTTCATATTAAAGGTACCCTGTCTTGCTGGCTGGTTTTAAAATGAAACTATGTCCAAATTCGACTTTTGAATTAAAAGTACTTCCAAAGTTCAAAACAACCTTTTTATTACTTTTTTTTTTTTAAAGAATCTTATTTGACAAGCAAGTCAAAGAGATTAACATATCCAAATACAAAATCAGAAAAGTAAGATAAATTGAATTCAATTCGGTGCAGGTTCATATTATACATAACACAAACAAAAGTTAAAAAAAAAGTAGATCCTAATCAGGACAGATCATTAATAATTAATAGGCCATAAACAAAAAGAATCTATGATCCAAATCATTGCTAGCATTGCAGAAAATTCCCCCATATCTTGGCAAACTTTTTTTTGCGTTAATCCCTCTATTCCTAGCAATAGCATCTTCCATAGTGTAAATTTCAAAAACCAATGTCCACCATTCAGTTATATGAGGAGGATTCTGAGAAATCCAAGCCCTAGCAATCACGAGTCTGGCACAAGCCAGTGTAATATTTAGCAGTTCTTAATAGATAGGGCTGACCGGGTATATGGACAATAGTACCGCGGCTGCATTGAGTGAAAAGTTAATTAGTTGATTTTGCGTTAAAATATTTTCTATGTCCACCCAGTATTTAGCTAGTATTGGGCATGAGTATATCATATGTATGAGGTCTGCTGCCACCAGACCACATTTGGGACGTTTAGTATGATCATTATTAAAGTTATTTTGTGCCCATTTAGAGATTTTTAGTGGAGTGTAGTAAAGTTGGCTGACCGTTCTATAGGATTGGAGTTTCAGGCTGGAAGACTGGACGGCTTTAGTGATGTTGACTAAGGCAGCAGAGATATTCTGAGTTGTCACATTATATCCTAGGCTAACAGTCCATTTTAATACCAGTCTAGGAGCTTCGTCAAAGCTATTCTGACTGAGACACTTGTATCCCAGACTAATTAATGGTTTTCTATGCACGGAATAAAAACAGGCCCATATATCTGAACTTGTAATTTCTATCAAATTCATTTTCTGTACTAGGTAGTCCCTGATTTGAATGTATTTGTATCTCATTTTTTCAGGCAGTTTATACAAAAGTTGCAATGTTTCAAATTGTAAAAGACCATCAATACCATACAGATCTCCTAAAGTCTGAATACCAAAGTTAGCCCATTCTCGACCTGTTTTATCTCTAAAAATATCTGGAAGCCCAGGATTGTCCCATATTGGCAGCTCGTTATGAAAAAAAGAAGTGTTACACTTTGTCAACATCTGTTTCCATATGAATACGGCATCTCTCGCAGTCTTAAATTTTACACGTTTAAAGTAATTTGGGTCTTGTACTTTTGCCAGGAATTGTTTTGAATAACCACCAAGCATAAATTGGTGAAAAATATATTGATTATTAGGGGCAAATAGGCTACGCAGCCGGCCTAAAAAAGAAGCGAGAAAATACGATCTGAAATCTGGGAAGTTCAAACCTCCCTTTTCAGATGAAAGTTTTAATATTGTCATTGACCTTCTAGCCTTCTTATAGCCCCAAACGAAACTACTTAAAATGCCATCTAATTTTTTAAAGAATAAGTTATTAACGCAGCAAGGTATGGAGCGAAATAAATATAAGAACTTCGGCAGAATGTTCATCTTAATCAAATTCATACGGCCTATGAGGTTTAATGGGATCTTGTGCCATTTTTTCAAAAGATTTGTAACTTCTTTTAATAAAGGGTCGTGAATTTATATGATCAGTTTTAGATGATATCTTTACCCCTAGATATACTGCAGATTAACATAGTCCCTGCACAGGTAAATTGGCCTGATAATTCATGATAACCTGTGTTTTATTTATATTTAATTTATAACCTGAAATGGTCCCGAAATTATTAGCTTCTATCGTTATCCCTATTAATGCATCCGTTACATTGGTGGTATAAATAGCTAAATCATCCGCATATGCGGTAATTTTTAGAGTTTTACCTTCATGCAAAATAGGGGCAATCTTAGTTTGAGCTTCCAAAGCGTTAATGAATGGCTCCATGGAGAGAGCGAAAAGCAGGGGTGATAGCGGACATTCCTGCCGCGTCCGCCGCCGAATTGGAAAAGTAGAGGAGAGTGCCCCAGCATAACTGATTTTAGCATTAGGATCCTTATATAATGCCTGAATACTTCTTAAAAAACGCCCTCTAAAGCCAAACTGTCTTAGAACTCCCCACAAATAGTCCCACCCCACTCGGTCGAACGCTTTCTCTGCGTCTAAAAGTATCATACCGAGTGGGGTGAGATTAGTTGTAGCCACATCAAAAGCGGTAATAGCCATGTTAACATGCATGGTGGTGTCCCTCCCAATAACAAAACCGTGCTGCTGGTCATTTACCAACTGGGGCATAAGAGGGGCTAGTCGTATAGCTAAAAGTTTAGAATAAACTTTAGCATCAGTGTTTATCAGAGATATAGGTCTATAAGACCCACACTCCACAGGAGGTTTATTTTTTTTTAAGAAGAACATAATTTTAGCTGTCTTCCAAGAGTCTGGTGCCTTCCCAGTAACACCAATTGCAGAAAACAGAACAGTGGTAGAATTTCATCTGCACACATTTTGTATACCTCAATGAGAAGTGTATCCTCACCAGCCGCCTTATTAGATGGAAGAGAGGTAACCGCAATACAGAGCTCTGTTAATGTGACCTCTTGTTCTAATTGGTCAATACATGTCTGTTCCAAGTATATTGCTTTAGGTAAGTTCTTCCTAATATAAGATTGTAGCTGAGCTTCAGTGCCTCTACTCTCGGGGGTATATAGATTTTCGTAATATGAAACAAATTGTCCCAAAATTTGTGCTGGTTGAGTATATAAAACATTATGGGGACACTTAATAGCTTTAACCAGGGTTGTTGCACGATCATCTGCAACTTTATAGGCCAAAAGCTTCCCGACTCTATCTCCACATTCATATTGAGATAATTTATATTTGATAATTTTCTGAGTGTTTTTCTCCCTGAAAGAGCTTTTAAGAGTTTAGTTTCTAATTGAGTTATACTTTGCGCATCCGTCTCATCAGCTCTAAGTCTGTCTTCTAGTTGTTTCTCAAGTAATAAAATATTAGCTAAGATAGCCTTAGACTCTTTCTTGCGCATAACGTTTTGTTTAAATACATATTGCTGCGCAACTCTCCTAATAAAAGCTTTACAAGCGTCCCAAACTGATAGGAGATTGGCAGTATTGATATTAATTTCAATGAATTCCTTAATATGTTCCTTTAACTTAGCTACAAATACTGAGTCTGTTAGCAAGTATTTAGGGAATGTGAAGAGTCTAAGTTCAGGCATCCTTTGAATAATATTAAATATAAGAAGTATGGGACTATGATCGGATGAAATCCTTGGGAAAATCTCCATGTGTCCTGTATCAATAATTTCATCCGAAGCCCAAGCCAGATCTATTCGTGAGCACCGTTTATGAGGTGAGGAGTAATAAGTATATCCGGGTATTTCAGGAAACAAGTTTCTCCATACGTCTTTAACATTATGTATCCTTGCTAGTTCTAAGATTGCCGCCTTAGTTTTGCGCATACGTCGAAAAATACCTCTTTTTGCAACATCCTGATCATAATCTAGCACACAATTAAAATCCCCCATCAAAATAAGTTCTCCCTCCCATGCAAGAAGTTCCATATTTAACCAATCAAAAATATATGGGTCATCGGTGTTGGGCCCATAAATGGCACAAAAACATATTTACGATTTTCCAACTTCAATTGAGTAATTGCCCAGCGACCCCCACTATCTGCCATAGATTTAATCACTTCTACGCATAATTGTCGTTTTTTCAAAATAGCTACACCTCGTATAGGAGCATTTAATGTAGTACATATTAGCATCTCATATCCCAAATGTCCCAATAGCTTCTTGTCCTTAAAACAAATATGCGTTTTGGTTAACAAAACCATATGTGGATCATATATTTTCAGTTCTTCATATATCAGATTACTTTTGTTTTTATTATTCAAGCCTGAAACGTTCCAGGCTAAACATCTAAAATGCAGCATGCGGACAAATTACTAAATCATAATAAACTGCACCTTTCCTTGAATTTAAACTCATTATTAGTCTATAAGATACTACGTAAATCACCCTTGAGCTTGTCTTGTCCTTTTCAGTTTTTTCCTCCCACCCTTTCCCCCAGTGTCCTATCCCTTCCCCACAGTCACCCTCTACCCCTGACCCCCAACCCTTAAAGCACCCCCTCCCCGTGTCTACCCGGAAGCTTACCCCTATCTTCTGCTGCCGCTCTAAGGGCAGCCAGACAGAAAGATCGCCCCGGAAGCCCCTTCTCTCCGTATTAACCTCGTGCCAAAAAGGCATCCAAAATCACAAGCAAAAAGAAAGTGCCCCAGTAAATTTACAATAAGCCTTGCTATCCTAGGTTTCTTTCCTTTCCATTTTATAGCTGTTTCTAGTCTCTCCCCCCTGTCTCTTATCCTCCTTTTCTTCCTTTTCTTAATCGGTCTATTTTTAAGCATTTGAATTCATTTTAGCAAGTAATTGCTCCGCCTCCTTTACATCATTAAGAAAGTAAGTATGACCAGATTTCATGACTTTGAGACGAGCAGGTTCTTGGAAGAAGACTGTGGCACCCTTGGATTTGAAAGAATCAATCAGTTTGCGCAGCCCCCATCGTTTATCCATAGTTATCTTACAAAAGTCCGATTTAACCAAAAAAGTTATATTGTCCAGTGTCACAGGAGTATTAGGTCTAGCTTTTATTGAGACTGCTTGTCTTAGCAAATAGTTGCCGAAGTAGATCATAATTGGGCGTGGATATTTACTTTCCTTGTTTTTTAGAGTTATAGGTAATCTATGCACCCGCTGCAGTTGAGAGTCCCAATCCCAGTCGGACAGGTCAGGAAATGCTCTTTCAAATAATTTGACCAAATAGGCCCTGACATCTGAGCCTTCTGATCCCTCGGGTATGCCAAAAAGTCTCAGATTCTGTCGCCTCTGTCTGTTTTCCAATTCTTCCACTTTATTCTGTAGGGACCCAATCAATTCATTGTGTTGATCTACTTGAACAGTAGTAGTAGCTAGGGTTTCCTCCACTTCGACAACCCTCTGTTGTAATCCATCGCACTCTTTCGTTACCCCATTCAGTTTATTAGTGACTTCCTGCAAGCTAAGTTGCATCTTGGTGTTATCTTCCCTTAATTGAAGAAAATGGTTTTGGGTCTCTTGATGGTGTATCGTTAAAGTTTTTAAGATTAGATCCAAGGAAGAAGATTCAGGAATTGTATTAGGAGGGTAAGAAGATGTTGCAAATTGCAGAGGGGGGACCTTGCCTCCAAGAGTAGTGCTACCTGGTGATCTGTCCCTGATGTTGGATTGAGAATAATCAATAGATGGGCAAATTTCGTCGGTAGTTGCCATTAAAGATACCTCAGATGACTCTAAATTTAGATCTTGATCATGATCTATCAAACCCCCATTTTTTATAGGAGAGTTTTGCTGATTTTTCAAGATGCCCCCTTCTGTGGGAGTAGTTCCTGAAGAGCACAAAACGGTATTCTTGATAGCCCCTCGCGGTTGCATCCACTAAAGCAAAGGTGTTTGGTCTCTAATGGATTTCTCTACTATAGATATTGGTACAGATGTCGAGGGTAGCATTATAGATTTCAGTTTTCTCCCCCCTTTCTTTGCTTTGTTTTTTTTTCCTCCCCGCCTCTTAGAGCCCAAGGGGTTATTATCTTTAACTTCGAGTATGGTATGTTCTCGCTTTTCGAGCCCTCCTTCTTCTTCAAAAATCTCCTCATACTCGTTCTCATCGTTAGAGTCATTGTCCAGCATATCTACTGGCACCATGGCACACTCTCCAACTGCTCTCGGTCTGCCTAGACTCTGATCTAACACCGTAGGATGTACTGGTACTGGCTCTGATGCAGGTGCTGGCGAGAAAACGCTGTTATTTTCAGTTATTGTATTCCTTGGAACGGGAACCGCTGCCCCTGTCCCCACCAAAATAAGTTCCTTAATTAACCCAGTATCAGTGTCTTTTTCAAATTGATGAACATGAATGGGTACATAGGACTGTGGAGATGAAAATGGAGGAGCAGCATTTATATTGGATTCTTCAAACTCTTCCTCTAAGTTTCTATCCTGTTCTACCAATATTCCATTTCCCCCCCGGTCCCCCCCGATGTTTCCGTCTGTACCAGAGCCGCTTCGGCCTCTGTATCTGCATCTGGGCTCCTGGTAGGGGCAGCGACCCCCAATACTTTACCAAATTCCGTCACTGCAGCATGCACAAGACAGCCATCAACATCTGGGCCCATGGTGCCCATAGCGCCCATAGTGTCCTTCGAAGCTTTCGTGTCAGTTAACATTTTTGGCGTTATCCTTTAACATTAGTGAGGAAGAACTCCCCCTAGAGGGTGTAGATAAAGGTGTAGATAAAGAGAGAGGGTACGAGGGGGTGGATTGAGGCTTAGCAGCGTTGTCAGCATTAGTCTCTGTATTGCCGGGGCTTTCAAGAACATTAACAACCCGTCGCGGCGCCCTCGCCACTACTGCGGGTGAGATCGGCTTAATCATTTTAAATACCGGAGCGGGTCCTTCTTCAGCGCTTTCTCCCGAGGGAGCACCTTTCCCTACCTGATTCTGTCGCGCTGGGTTTTTACGCGTCATTATCGCTGCCCTTTTCGTTTTTCTTCTTTCGTGAATCAAAAAAAAAAAGGGGGGGCAACCAAAAATAGCCGCAAACACAAGTCTTTAAACCAAGTCTTTAAACCTCTCCCCTCTCTCTCCTCTTTCCCCTACAGCAAATCCTTGTGTCACAAAAAAAAAAGGTACAGCAACTCACCACAGCATATAGTTTCATTGGTTCGTTTGTTCCTTTGTCTCAACAGTCAAAAAGAAAGACAAAAAGAGACCGAAAATGTGCTGGAGACAGGCGAACTTCGCTGAAACAGTAGAGCTAAAAAGCTGAAAGCTGAAAGTTATAAGCTCGGCAGTGGAAGAGCTCTTCCCACTGCTCCTTTGTTGAATCCTGTACAGTCTCAAACTCTCACCCGCTTCCATGACTCCATGTCGGCGTGCAGGGATGATGTCGGGAAGGGCGAGAGAGCGCCGAATGCAGAACACTCAGCGGAGCACTCAGACTGCAACAGCCCTGCTCAGCCCGACCTGTCTCCATGTCCCCACGAGGCTGCAACGAGCACAGCCACCCGGTAGTTTCGAGCACCTGTGCAGCTTCCACCGCGATTGGCAGAGCAGCGGTGCACTCAGACTGCAACAGCGCAGCTCAGCCCGATCTGTCTCCACGTCTCCGCGAGGCTGCAATGAGCACAACCATCAATTCAGCAATCCCGGTAATTCCCGGTAATTCAGGCACTTTCTCTATGCCTTCACGGCGCTTAAATAATATACTAATATATTCTACCTTTTTATTACATATAAATCATGCCTAAGGTCTTCCCAGGTGCCCCAAGGGTAGGGTGCATTGTTAATGCAAGCATTGGCATAGCCAATAGGTCTCGCCTTTTGGACATATATGTATTTAGCCATGCAGCACATTATCCTGGGTGCTACAGCATCTACTTTTACATCATGTGAAAAGCAACATGCATTGTACTATGCCTAGGGAGTTTGCATCCATGTGCCTAAGAGAGCTGTATATTAAAGTACCCGCTCAGGCGTCAGATAAACTGTCATGTGGCGTGCAACAAAAAATAAAAATAAAAAGCTACACATTTATTTTTAATATGGCATATGGACGTTACTCTTTGTCTAGTGGTACTATGTTATAGTGGTTCTTATTTCCCTACTAGCACTTCTAAACTCTGTAAATAATTGATGTTACCATTGCCCTTTTAAACTTTCCTCAATTTACTGACCTTGGGGGGATAAAAGGGTGAGCCTGTCTTGTCATGATTTCAACGGGTGATATTATCACAAACTATAGGTATGCCAAGCCGTAACTCGCTTTTCAATATAGCTTATACACATATTCTGCAAAGGCTTGTGAACTGCTGAGCCACAAGAACAGGTGCGAGCCCCCAGTCTGACTACTAGGACCACTACTGGGAAGAGTGACCGCGGCCACGGTTTAGTGGCAAATATTCTGGCAATGGGGCACAAGAGCACCAGATGACTCCTTGATGGTAAGTATACAATGATTCAGTCATGGCCTTTTTATAAAACAAATGCATGCATTCTGGTAGTTGTAGTCTTTAAATCCATCAATAAGAAAACAGATGCACCAAGGTGCTGGGATATACAACTGTTTGTAGAAGGAAATCCAAGGAGAGGAGCTCCAGGCCATTTGTGCTTTGGGGTGGGGTACTTTGATAACTTCCGGTTGGAGGGGCAGAGTATTTTTGCACAGCATTACACCTGGAGGTAGTTGTATATAAGGTTGAGCGCATGGTGTGAGGAGAGGGGTAAAGGCCCGCCCAGAGTTGCAGGACATCCGCCTTTGGTGAGGGCACGGGGTCAATGAACATGCAAATTCCTGAGGGACTGTAGAACGGAGCTACACCATGGCAACAACATCCAGAAAAGGGACCAGGTGCTAGGAGCTGCCATAAAAAAAACAGACAAGCGAACGCACTAAGAGACCATCAATCAACCGAACAATAAGCAATAATGCAGAGGGGCAGAAACTCCTCTACCTTCCACAGGCCAGAAGAGCTAACACTAGCTGCAACACCACAGCTCCTGTGCGTACCCTCCCCCCACACACTAAAATGGGTTAATGCTAATCGTTTTTCTTATGTGGTGTTGCAAAAGCTTGTGGGAGATGCGCTTGAAGCGTTTTTTTTTTACAATGTGCTTTCTTCATCAACACAGCAAAGCCTCACTAAACAAATAAAAAGAACATGTTTGGTGAAAAAGCACTAAAGTACAAACACTCCATCAACACGGGAAAGCCTTGCTAAACCTCGAACACATCTCCCACAGGCTTTATCAAAACAACATAACAAAAACGGAACCTTCCTAAAACATGGGCGCTCTGCAACCAAAACAAGTGTAGCCACGCAGCCACGAAAGTGAAAGCAACCTTTGGAAACATGATACAGAACAGGTGGCACCCTGAGCGCCCCTTCTTGCTCCCGCAAGCCGCAGACCGCAACACGCACAAGTTTTGTGAAAAGTCTGGTGTGATTGCAAGAGGCCCTCTCCTAGAGCATCGCATGTGCGCTGCGCTAGGCTGGACCTAAAAAACAGGGACAATATAAAAGATATTTTATAGGACTGGGTAGGGAAAAACAGCCAAATGTATTTGTACCTATTGTAGTGCTTCTAGATCCATAGGCTAACATGGGACGGCTTTATTAAACTGAATAAAGTCTAACTTTTGATTGGAGTTCGCTATCAATTGATTAAAAGAATCGATATAATGGTTCCAATAAAATCCAACAGCCTGTCAAGGTTGAATTTATTATAACTCCTATAGGAAAGTAGTTTTAGAACTTTCTATCCTGAAGGGACCTAAAGCAGCCATGTAGCAGCCTCTTCTTATTGGCCAACCTTTGACAGCCTGTGCCAAGCTACTACCCGAGTAGGTGTGAAGAGGCCTGGGCTGAATCAATACAGCCATTTGATGGCACAATATTTGCTCCCTGGAGAAGTCAGGGGAAAGAATGGCACTAGGGAGATAATCTGGACTTCAAAGGCATGAGGACAGATGTCACAGGACCCAGGCTACCCCACACTTCCTTTATCTCCAGCCAGATGGGAGCCCCCCAAATTAGATTAGGAAAAGGTGTCGAAGGGGAGTATAGTCAGATGTTAGCCACACCTCTGGGTTGGGTTAAACACACACTCCAAGGAGAGAATTTTTCAAATTTGTTTTTGGAGGACAATGCATTCTGGGTCAAAAATATGCCACACTCCCCAGGAAGTGGTCATAGTAGAGAGAGGTAACTTTGCCCCTATTGGTTGGGGTACCCCCCTCTTGCCAGCCCAGAATGGAGAATAAATATGGCAGAGCCGCAGGAGAACCTAAGACACTGCCTGGAAAAAAGGAAAAAGAAGGACTACCCTACTGGACCCTTTGATTACACCACAGAAGGCTTGCCCTCAGAACGGCTGCACCTGTTGTAATCTCAAGGATCCACAAAAAAAAGGATTGTGCCTGACTCAAAGGAAAAGGAGTGGACTCCCTAAGCAGCAACAGGTACAAAAGTGTTGCAAGAAGTAACTTGCAAGCTCAAAGAGAGGATTACCCCAGCTGACCAGTTGCAACTGGATGTTTCCTGAACTCTGCAAGTGTATTGTGGGAGATTCAGTCCTAGCCCCCAAGAGGCAATTCAGAGTCTCTGAACCCTTGGCTGGTGCTACTGGACACTTATATCCGCACAGGAAAAAACAGGGAGCCAATTCCGAAATTTTGCTAACTTTCTACAAAGTTTTGCTAATAAGCTCCAGGAGGAGACCGTCTGGTCATCAAGAGTCAAGCAACCAACGTTGAACAGCAAATCGGCCTGACTGTGCTGGTTTGCCCCACTTAGAGCTCCGGAGCTCCTCGTCGTCAACGCCAAGGTCAAGGGCTTCCAGAGGCTCACCGTGGCATTGAACTGTAGCAAGCCACCATCGTCAAATTGAACCCCGAGTTGAGGAACATTAGGACTTGATGTCGAGGAAAAAGCTGCAAGAAAAAGACTAACGGACTGATATAGATCTTGGTGGAGGGGTTACCCTATCACAACTGTGACGGATATCCCATTCGGCGAAATATAAATACCATTATATCCTATGGGATTTATATTTCAGCAGACAGGTTATCTATCACCGCTGTGATGGAGTAATCCATCCACCGGGAGCTAAATCAGGCCCTACGTTCATAGGTAAGCTGTTGACCAGTACTTAGCACTCAACTTACCTGACCCACACTCCATCATGATCAGCCTAAAACCTTGACTTTATCCCTGTCCAGCAGGACCAGTTAGTTACAAGTGGCGCAATAAGCTTTTTCAAGCTACAAGCTACAATGCACAATTTCTATTTTATCTTTATAAATACATATCTCCAGTTCTCTATATTGGATTTTTGTTGTTTTGGTGTCATCTTAAAGCCAAAAACATTCTCAATTGTTATACATTTGTGGTGGATTTTTATTGTGCTGTGCTTTTTACCTACTTACTGTCTTGGTGATATTAAACGCTTTACACTTACCTGTCTCGTAAGTTAAGCCTGACAGCTCGTTGCCAAGCTTCCAAGGATTGAGCAAGGATTAATTTATTGAGATTTCACTGGACTTTATTAGTGATTGTGGTATTAATATTAGCTGAAGGTGAATACCCCCACTTACTAATAATCGACTTTCTTACAGTTATTAATTTTCAATTGACAATGAGGCGACGTTAAAGGCCTTTGATAACATGTTTGGTAGTAAAAAGAATTTTGGTTGTATAAACATCAAGGGAGAGCATCTCTTTTTTGTAGTATTGAGTGTGAGGTGCTGTCTTCCCAGAATTAAATTTGATGTAACCGCTTCTCAGATAGTTGTGATTTGTGGCTTTGGTGGTTGGTGAGCATTGTGTCTAAAAAACGCTGGTTGTAGTTTGAGGTGATGTTTCTGCTCTGCTAGGCATTGCTATAAGATTTACTTGAAGGTTCTTACATTTCTTTCATTAGTCTAGAACATCACTGTTCTTGTTCTCTTAGGTTCTAGTGTATAATTATGGAATTACTCTGTGGACCTGCATTTCTCATTGAGTAAGTAGAACCAAAACTCATGTGTATCAGTATTACCAACTATAAGTGAGAGAGAAGTAGATGCTGTCTCATAGTACCTCATTTTGGGTGATCATAAAGCTGGAAGAGCGGGAGGAGATATGGTGGCAGCTGTGAAGGCACAAGCAGATGAAAGAAGGCACTTCAGAGTGGGGACTTTGTTGGTGTGCTGTTGTCTTGTGGTCTAATGGCTGTTACCTAATGCTAGTTCTAAATTATTAGGTGATTTGAAACTCAGCCATTTGATAGATGGTTCTCAGTTCTAAGATGTGTCATTGCATGAGGCTTATATGCTAATTGGTACTGAACAATGTGTTTTATACATAAGGAATACTGAGTCACAATACAAAAATAGTTCTGCCCACTGATGGAAGCAGTAATGTTTCTGTAAAGTGTATGGGAAGAGATTACATATAGAAATCAGTCTCCACCCAGACAGGCAGTAGAAATGCCAGGATAGGCTCCTTTAGGACAGTCAACATCAGTGTGTTGTCCCTCCCAGACCGAGGGGACTTTCAGGTTCCTTTCCGGTATTCTGACAAAATATAAAGGAAAAAATATACAGTTGCAGAAATATTGAGTTGTTAGTATCATGATTCACAAATATTGGGAAGCAGGAATATTGTTGACAAGAATATCAATTTTCTAAGGTAAGTAATATCGATGTTAATATCTTTTACAAAAATATCTATGTTGTTAATATCAATGTTAAAAATATCTATGGGCCTGATTTGGATGTCGGTCGGCAAACCTCCGACCAGAGGGCGGAGGCTTTCCGACCATCATCTAAGGTTCAAACTCCGACCTCCGTGTTACAAAGACGGCGGTCAGAGTTTAAACCGGCTAATTAATCCGATTGGGTTGAGCCCGTTAGGCAGTCAGAACAGTCTAATAATCCCCAACAGACGGCACTTTGACCGTTGGGATTATTATGGCACTTTCCGACAGTAGTTCCATGTTGGCCTTTCTGACATGGACTGCTGTCGGAAAGTGCCTTTGGGGCCCATAGCAGGACCCCCTTCCACCCTGGTCCTCCGCTTGTGGCCCTGGGGGGCACCATACGGTGCCCCCTTCACATCCCTGCATCGTGTGGCAGGGATGGGCAACATTTTCAATGGAAGATTGTGCTGGGAGCAGTTTCGGTCTGCCACACAAGCACCCATTGAAAATTAAAGTTTGCGACCTCATCATGTGTGGTCGCATCCTAATATGGTGAACAGAACAACCGACCTATGGTCCGGCGGTTCCCTCACCGAAACTACCGCCCACAATTGTAATGAGGGTCTATGTTGTTAATATTGTTTATAAAAATATAGTTGTCAATAATATCATTTTGAAATTATTTTTATGTTTTTTAGTATATATTTCAATTGTATATGTTATAAATTGTATATTTATTGTTAATGTATTTTAATATAGTTAGTATTTTTTTATGTAATTGTTTATTGTAGTTTTTAGTGTTGTAGTGGATTGTGGGGTTTTAGAGGTATGGGGTGGGTAGTAATTTAATTATAATTAATAAATATTTGTTTACAATATTATTAATGATTTCATTGATAATTAATTATGTCAATTGTGTAATTAATTTATTTTTTAGTTTATGTTTTAAGGTTTGGAGGGGTGCAGGGTGGGATGTAAATATTTTTTGATGAATCGAAATTTGCCTAGCTTAGTAACGGTAAGTTTCAATTCTATTAAGGACACGGAGGCGAGAATTATGCTTTTCCTTCTTCGCTTTTTATTATAATACAAACTCACAGCAGCCCAGAAAAGCTCCACAAAATGCGTATATGTTGGAAACAAAGGAAAAAAAGCATTAGTCCAAGAAAACAAACGTGATTTTGGTATAACAGAAACTACAAATCCCATCAATCCATCGTAACAAGGGTAACATCAGTCCTTTGACAGTGTCCATGACATCTAGTTAGGGCGTCCATCTTGTGCCTTCTTCCTCTTTCTTCTCTGCTTCGCAGCCAGTTAAGTAGTTTACTTATATGCTCTGTATAACTCACTGATTTCTGTGGTGTTTTCTTTGCTATACTTGGTAATTATGGGGTATTTTGATATGCCTTGTTAATTATTTCTGGGGAGGGCTCTGGGACATGTAATTACATTGGTGCCGTTTCCCTTGCAGAGCCCTTTATGATCGCGGGGACGTTTCCCGTCCCTTTCGCGATCTCCCATTGCCAGCTGCGGTGATTGGTTTCACCCACCAGGGGGAGCCCTTGCGTCTCGCTGCTCTCGGCGCGGCTTTCCTCAGAGTTCGGAAGCCGCGCTGAGGAGAGAGACTCCTCCTTATCCAAGGGTTTGCGGAGGCGCCCCGCCACAAACTTCGCCACCTTGTCCCCAGGCGCCCAGGCAGCTGACCGCGGATGAATAATTTCATCCGGGTCCAACATGCCCGAGCTGTCCTGGGGTAACTCGGCTGCGGAGCTGGACGGCCGCCAAGACCGGAACGAACCCTCATCTTTGTCTGAGTCTACCAGTGACATTCCCCCCGGGGATGAAGGAGCCATCTCCAAAGACACTGACGGAGCTGATGCCGGTGGTGGCGCAGGGGTGGGGTTGGTCGCCTTCACCAAAAAAGCGTCACGCAGACGCGCAAAGGCGTCCCTATCCACACCCTGCATCCCCCCGAGCTCCCCTCCTTGCAAGGTCTCTTAGGAGCAGGTGTTTCTCTCCCTGAAGGGGTCGGGTCATTAGCCGGTGCACCTAAATGCGCCTGCGCCAACTTGGCGCACTCCTCCACTATACGGGTGGAGAGGCGCTCCTCCATAGGGCCCACAATGTCTGTCACGCAGCGGTAAATAGAGATATCCACTGCGTTATAGAACTCCTCATCATTAAGATACTGATGAGTTTCCTCCTCTTCCTCGTAATACTCCCCCTCCATGCCTAGAGACTCGCTAAGGACCTGACAGAAGATGAGGAAGAGGACAGTGCTATAAACCTCAGCACCAGTTTATGGGCAGGCCTTAGGCTCGCAAACACTTATGGCTGATTGGAAACCAGAAATGGGGCAGCACCAGCCCCCGAGCGCACAGACCTTCCACATTGACCGGATCTCGGCCGCCCCCCCTTGTGCGCTCCCTCAGGGACCCAAACATATACTTCAAAACCCAACTCTGGGCCCACACGCGGTAAAAAACGCTATATAGTGCTTTAATACGCCCGCAGGTGGCAGCGCGGTATTTACCACAATACAGACTCTTGCGGGCGTGGATAAATGGGACAATACAGACCCCCACACAGAGGGCATTCGGCTGAGGCGGCGGGGCAAGGCACCGGAGCGTCTCTCTCCTCAGGGTGGCTTCCAAACTCTGAGGAAAGCCGCGCCGAGAGCAGCGAGACGCAAGGCCTGGTGGGTGAAACCAATCACCGTAGCTGGCAATGGGAGATCGCGAAAGGGACGGGAAACGTCCCCGCGATCATAAAGGGGCTTTGCAAAGGAAACGGCACCAATGCAATTACATGTCCCAGAGCCCTCCCCAGAAATAATTAACAAGGCATATCAAAATACCCCATAATTACCAAGTATAGCAAAGAAAACACCACAGAAATCAGTGAGTTATACAGAGCATATAAGAAAACTACTTAAGTGGCTGCGAAGCAGCGAAGAAAGAGGGAGAACGCACAAGATGGACGCCCTAACTAGATGTCATGGACACTGTGAAAGGACTGATGTTACCCTTGTTACGATGGATTGATGGGATGTGTAGTTTCTGTTATACCAAAATCACGTTTGTTTTCTTGGACTAATGCTTTTTTCCTTTGTTTGTAACATATACGCATTTTGTGGTGCTTTTCTGGGCTGCTGTGAGTTTGTATTATAATAAACAGCAAAGAAGGAAAAGCATAATCTGAAGCCTCCGGTCCTGACATAGAATTCATAATACATAGTTAGTTATTAATTATTCAAATTATAATTAATGTTGTTATGTAATTTATTTTTCAAATTATGGGTTCGGTTTGAGTTGTGGGGTACATGGAGGAAGAGAGTGGGAAGTAAATTAATTATAATTAATTAATAGGTAATGTAAATTATTATTAAATATTAATTGATGTTGGGCCAAGACTAGAACGTGGTGGATCGCGAAGAGCATCGGGAAAGCGTGTAGCGCTGGGTCCATGGTGGCGAGCAGCTTGTGGTGGGTCTCTCTGCTGTGTCTCTTTTCCTCGCTGTGGGGAATCCGCCGTGTTCAGACAGGTTGTGTTTCCGCTGCGGTTTTAGGTGTATTTTCCGCCATCTTGATTTGGGGGACGGTCTTAGACGTCAGTACGTACGGCGGAGCCTCCGGATGTGTTCCGTCCGCCGCGTGGTCGTGTGTAGTTCGAAGGCGGTGCGTGCTTTTCCGCCGCGGACGGAAATTTGACACGTTTTTCTATCCTGATATGGCGGACGGAGTGTCCGTGGCAGGCGGACAGGGAAAATGCTTTTTCCGCCTACTCCAGGGCCGCGGTGGCTCTTCCGTCCGCCATCCTAATGAGCCCCATAGTGTGATATCTAAATTATTTTACAAATATCTGTTTAACCCCTTGCATGCTGATGACGGCCCCCAGCTGTCATGCACTACAGTGCTCATGTGCTGATGACGGCTGGGGGCCGTCATGACCGCACCCGCGATCGGAATGTGCCGCACAGGCACAGAATCGCGGCAGCATGCAAGGGGTTAAATTGATAGTAATGTAACACATTTTAATATTTGAGTAATTTTTATTTTTTTTGTTAAAATGAAGACATTTATGGGCTGATTTTAAATACGGCTGCCCCAAGACTGCCGTTCCATCAGTGGCAGTCCGACTGCCACCTCCTCGATGGTCCAACTGCCCGATTATGTGGGGAAAGCGGCGAGCCATGGAGGTGATGCCGATGCCAGCACCACTGTACTGATCACGACCTGCGTTTTTGCTGACCTTTTCCCTGGCAGGGACCCCACCATGCAAAGGTCAGCAGGAAAGGCAGGGAACGGGCCAAAAACAGGGACTCGGATGATTTTGCCCATTGGGGACTGCGCATGGAGGCACATGTTGTTCCCCCCATTTGCACTGTTGTGCATGTAGTGTGTGCAATATACGTCATAGTGAATGGTTCACAGTGCATTAGACGTGCAAGTGACACAGCACTGTGGCAGCATTTGCTTCAGGCCAAGGCATGCCGCTGCCATGGAACCACAGCAGTCCCACCGCAAGCCCATCAGTAATTTCGTAATGCAGCAGTCAGGATCATACCAGCTTGTTGGCATTCTCCTGATCGCCTTCGCTGCAGGCTGGCGGTGGGACCGATAAGGTCGTAATCATGCCCTTAATTTTTATATTTAGAGTTTTTTTTATTTTTGAAGAATTTAATAGAGTTGTTAAATATGTTATTTATTTGAAGTGAAGTATTCTCCTGAGTCTAACGCTTTCCCTACTGCACGGACTGGATTGGGAATAGTAAACTTTATTCCTCCTGAGTCCAATACGTTCCCTACTGTTGCACCGACTGGGGTGTCAATAGTAAATTTAACCTCTCCTGAGCTCAACGATATCCCTACTTTTGCACCTACTGAATTGGGAATAGTAAATTTAACCCCTCCTGAGTCTAATGCTTTCCCTACTGTTGCACACTGGAGTGGGAATAGTACATTTTATCCCTCATGAGTCCTACGTTTTCCCTACTGTTGCACACACTGGAGTGGGTATAGTAAACATTACCTCTCCTGAGTGTCACGCTTACTCTACTGTTGCATCGACCGGTGTGGGAATAGTACATTTTACTCCTCCTGAGTCCAATTGTTACCCTGGTGTTGCACACAGTGTAATGGGAATAGTAAATGTTGTCCCTTCTGAGTTTTACGCTTTTCCTACTGTTACACACAATGGAGTGGGAATAGTAAGTTTTACCCATCCTGAGTCCTACACTTTACCTACTGTTGCACACACTGTAGTGGGAATAGTAGATTTTACTTCTTCTGAGCCCAATGCTTTCCCTACTGTTGCATCTACTGGAGTGGGAATATTCAATGTTACCCCTTTCGTGTCCAACACTTTCCCTACTGTTGCACTGCTGCACTGTAGTGGGAATAGTATATTTAATATTCTTGGAATTAAATCGTTTTTTAGTATTGTTTTTAGTATTTATCAATAATCTGTGTTTAAGTATTTCATTTTATATTTTTGTATATATAAATGTATCTAATGTGTTATATATTTTTAGTAGAATAAATCTTTATATATTGTTTAGTGTTTTATGTATAATTAAGTTAGAAATATTTTACATTTTTTTGCAGTTTATTTGTTATATTTATTATATCAATTCAATTCAATTAGCCTTTATTTGGTTAGATGATAACCATAAAAGCACAAGGTAAAACGAGTACAGTTCATAAATACAATGTTCAAAAACCATACATTGCAATATTTCGTAAAACCGATAAGATACATAGATAGTGCAAAATTGGGCCAACAACACAAGGGAAACATAGTCACACAGCTGGTTATGCAGTGAAAAAAAGAGCCGAGAAACATTTACACTATAGCCCAGACATGGAATCTCTTGCTCTTGTTGCAGCTAAAAGAAAACAACACACATTAAAAATAACATGAGAATCAGGTAGAAGTTGCACAAAAACTTAGGGGAGCTTGTTTAAAATTCTGAGATCTCAATAAAGGTTTAATAAACATGTTCCTCAGTGATGTAAACTATCAAGTGACGGGTGTCCTTCGGAGACTGAGAGTTACAGCCACAGGGACCCAAAGTGCCAGAGGGCTACAACCCTATGGAAAGGCCAGAAGATGGTGTATCATATTAAGTCTGAATCTAACCATTACCAATCTGTCCCTGTCATACTCCAAACTGTACAAATATGGATCCATACCAGGTACAGTGTTAAGCAGCAAAGATTCTGTTACCATAGGTTTCAAGATCTCAATTCCGTTTCTGTCTGCCTTTACATGGCGGTCGGACTGCCATGAAAAGGCATACGGAAAGGGAAATTCTAATACCTACAGCTGTGCCTGTGCAGGGACCGCCCCACTGTAGGTTTAGGAGTTCAACCGCTGCCCAGACGGGATCGTTGATCCTGTCTGAGGTGGCGGTCTTCCCCTCCGACCGCTGCTGTCCGACTGCTGGTATTGTCATCCACCAGTTGGACCACTGCCCTGGATGGCAGTGGGACCGTAATCGATGGCCTGTCGTGGATGTCCCACTGACATCCAAATGAGACCCTAAGGCCCCAGTTATGAGTCTGGTGATTCTTGGACAACATGTGCCCCCTGTGTGCATGCACAGCAGTTCCTGCACAGCATGGACTTTTCAGTGCTTGCCTTGTAGAAACTGGTTTTGGCGTATTCATTGCAGTGCCCATTTTCAGGGCACTGCCATGGGTACATCAAAAACAAGCCTGCCAGACAGGCGGAAACTCCTAATCTGGCAGGCGATCTGACCACGGCTTTGGCGGTGCGGCAGTGGGGCGGACTCGGCGCTGCAACGTAAAAGTCCTAATCTAGCCTTAAATGTCCAACCTTTTCCCTACTGTTGCACATTCTGGAATGGAAATAGTACATTTATTATTCTTGGAGATTAATAGTTTTTTAGTATTGTTTAAATGTTTATTATTATTATCTGTTCATGAATTAAATTTTATATTTTGATATATAAATGTATGTAATTAAAAAAATATTTTTAGAAAAGTCTTTTTATATATCGTTAAATGTTTTATGCATAATTAAGTTAGAAATATTTGACATTAATTTGTTATATTTATTATTAATTTTGTATATATAAATAAATATATGATTCCTGCTGCTCTTTTCACGAATGTGGCGCTGCTTACAGCTGTGCGTAGCCTCGCGGTGGAGCAAAGCTGCCAATTATTTCAAAACTTCTCCCTCACGGGTAACAAACAGGTCGAACTCCGGTGATGATACAAAGTTAAGGTTTGTTTATTTCATGAACCTCCAAAAAAAACCACACCAATGCGTTTCGATCTCCCCTGAGATCTTGATCACGGTAACACCCCCTATCTATTTTGCTGCATTTTGTAAGTCTAGGTTGACTGACATCATTTCCTGTGATTAGCTGCAAGGGGCATTATTGTATTTGTAGTGACATGATACTTAAATCACATTGCGTTTTAAAAAAAAGTGAACAAAAACTGAAATTAAATTAAAGGCCACATTATTGATAACATTAAATTATATTATTTGAGTCCTCTTGGGCGATCACCAGCGGCAAAGATTTTCAAACAATTATACACAGCAGAAGAGGCAACGAGACGCCGTCTGTTTCCACGGTGAGGACGTGCTCGATACCGTAGGGTTGAGGATGCTGTATTCTCACCGAGAGAGCAGGTAAGCGTTCCTTTGCCTGTGAGCGGTGTAAAAAGTTGGTGCTTAGCATTGCTAAATATCTATCGCACGATACCGAATCAACACCGGTCAGCGCGTGACACTTTTTGCATATTGTGAGCTTAAACACGCCACCTACTTGAAAGGATTTCACGAGAAATCAAGGGGAGATTGAAAAGCGAGCACAAATTATGCAGTAGTCATGTCGGTGAAACAATGTTTTAAACAAAGTAAATAATTAACGATTGACTGTAATATGAAAGCACCCCACACGCCACTCTGTACCATGTGCTGTTTGTATTCCCTTGAATACTGTTCCACGACTGAGTGTGGAACAATGGGTGCGAAGACTCTATGAATGTTTAGTCAGTTGGCAGAGTCCCCCACATGCATCAAGAGCATCAGGAGCTCTCAGTCGTGGGTACAAGAAAATTACAGAAAAATACCTACCTATTGCAGAGCAATCATTCTTCTTCACATCTTGGTGACGATCTGGCTTCCCCACACTCGACACCCACCGTGCTGCCTCTGCTCCATGCTGTGCAAGAATCACCAGTGCCCTTCAGTCTCATTCTGGTCACATTTGCAGTCCGCCTGAATTCCTGCTGGTTTCCTGTATCCTGTGGCCTGTGCTTTTGGCATAGAGTTTCCTGCCTTCAACCAAGCGCCTGCCTGACCTGCAGCATTACATCACACGATCGGGGCAGCCGGCACGTCATATCACCACAACGCCATCATGTTCAAACGTAGGTGTCACCATGCAGGCGGCCATACTGGATTGGGCTTCAGATCTAGGCCCTTTCTCGACTCGCTCTGCTGACGCCTGCAATTTGAGTAATGATCCTTCCATATCGAAGCCAATATATTACTTGCATTCTAGTAGTTTTCACTCATATTGTAATATTGGCTTTATTTTTCTTGCTTGCATTACAAGTTAGGAGTTTTAGCATTTACATGCGTGTTGGAGGCTCACACTGACATTTATATTCGGGATCTATTTATCTTTGCTTGCTTTTCTAAGAAGATTCAAGAATACCTCCTTTGTTGCAAAAACCAACACTCATGAGAACAATCGATATTGGTAAAAGCATTGAGCGCTCAATGTTCACATAGAGGGCACTTCTCAATGAACATTCTGGTAAAGTGGTGTTCCTGTAAACGATACAGCAGACTATGTGAATGTAGTGAATGTATCAAGATCTGTAAACCAACCTTTTAGGAAATGATCCACCAGTTGTTTTAGGTGTGGGTTCTAATCACATTTTAGCAATAATCGAAATTTGCCTAGCATTTGTAACGGTAAATTTCAATTCTATTAAGGACACGGAGGCGAGGATTATGCTTTTCTTTCTTCGCATTTATTATAAATTAAAAAACACAGCAGCCTTAGAAAAGCTCATAATGCAGAAAAATGCTTAAATAACAACAATAAAGCATTTTAGTCGCATAACTCAAGAAAAGAAAACAATGTCTCTGGGACTACAACTCCCATCATGATAATACGACAGTCTGAACGGAGTCCTTCCTCTATGTCCACAGTCCATAGATAGGCAGTCCCTTCTCCATGTTCCTCCTCTTTCTTCGCGCAAATTACGCCATCAGTTCATTGGTCTGGCTTGGAACCATCATTTCCTAACAGAAGAAATAGAACTGCGTCAGCGCCGTAGCGGAAAATTTAGGATTTTACAATCGAATTAACTATTCAAGGCACATATTCAACCATGAGGAAAACTTTTAAAAACCTGATTACTATTCGTCCGACGATATACCGGGTGGGATAATCCTCGCCTCCGTGTCCTTAATAGAATTGAAACTTACCGTTACAAATGCTAGGCAAATTTCGATTCTATGGCAGGACCGGAGGCTCAGATTATGCTAGTTCAAAGCTTACTCACCACCAAACTTGCAATATCCACCACCGGCTTAAAGTAAAACCTCTTAAAGGTGGAATCGGAGGACCAGTCCGCGGCCCGCATCAAATCCTCTAGACGAGCTCCCGCAGAGAAAGCCTTAGAGGCCATGGCCCCTCTGGCAGAGTGAGCTCCGAAACGTTTGGTATCAATACCTGCCTCTTGCATGACCCAACGCACCCACCTGGCTATGGTGGGGGAAGAGACCGCATGGTGTGGTTTTCGCAAGGCAATTAACAATTGTCTCTCGCCCGGAGGGCGAATGTCCCAAGTCATATCTTCATAAGCTTTCAGACACTGAACAACACATAGTTTCGGGACATCCACGAAAGCCGGATACGAAATTGTTCTAGACGCCGACTTTGTGCGGCGACCAATCGTGAAGGTGACACCATCTGGTGAAAACACGCGTGCCGAGACATCCAGAGCACGCACATCCGACACTCTCCGGCAGGACACCAAGCATAGAAGCATAGCCAGTTTCGCCGAGAGTTCCTTGACCGATAGGTACCTGTTAGGTTGCCAGGACAGGAAAAGGTTCAAAACCAAATTGACATCCCAAAGGACTGAGTACCGGGGCTCTGGTGGTAACGCTAACCGGACGCCCCGCAAAAGTCGGCACACAAAAGGATGTACTCCGATCGGAGCACCGTCAACTGGGTGGTGTGCCGCAGAAATAGCCGAACGCACAGCATTAATCGTGCGGTAGGCAAAGCCACCCACGGCCAATTCCGCCAAATAATTCAACACGGGTACGAGTCCCGCGACCAAGGGATCCAAACTCCGTCGAAGACACCAACGCACCCACTTAGACCAAGCGGATTTGTAGCGCTTCGACGTACTGACAGCCCAGGCCTTGGATAACAGACCCTCAGCTGATCTCGAAAGGCCCGGGAGCGACCAACGTCTCCTGAAAGCCTCCATGCCATGAGGAGGAGAGAGCCCTGAGCGATGAGAGGATGCGGATCCCGATCCGGGTTGAGGAGCAGGTGAGGAAACCGGGGGAGTAGGATTGGAGAATCCCAGGAAAGTTCCAGAAGAACTGGAAACCAGACTTGATATCTCCAGAGCGGCGTCACCAACACCAGCTCCACTTCCTGCCGGCGAACCTGCGCCGCCGTTCGCATCACCATCGAAAAAGGTGGAAACGCAAAGGGCTTCTCCTTGCTCCAGTCCTGGAGAAACGCGTCCGTGGCCTCTGCCATCGGATCCGGTCTCCAACTGAGAACCTCGGAAGTTGATGATCCAAGCGGGACGCAAACAGGTCCAGTGAGAAAGGACCCCACAGCCCGTTGAGCCAGCGAAAGACCTGGACATTCAACATCCAAAGACTGGAATCCCGGAGGTACCCTGGAGTGCCAGTCTGCCACCTGGTTGGCCTGACCCGGCAGGTACTCCGCCGTCACCGATACATGATGTTCTAGACAGTAATCCCAGAACTGTTTTGCCAAATTCGCCAGTGCACGGGACCTCGCGCCCCCTAGGTGGTTCACATACCGCACTGCCGATACGTTGTCCATTTTCAATAGAACGCACGATTTCACTGAGTCCCTGGTCCAGCAGCGTACTGCAAAGGAACCCGCCAGAAGCTCTAGACAGTTGATATGCAACTTCTGTTCTTCCAAGGACCAAGTGCCGCCTGTTGAAAAATCTCCACAGCGCGCTCCCCAGCCGACTCTGCTGGCATCGGATTCGATGACGAGGTCCGGGGAAGATCCGAAAATTGCCCGACCATTCCAGGCCTCCATGTGGGTAAGCCACCACAACATCTCTTCCTTGACCTCCTCCGATAGGAGAACCAGTTGGTCGTAGGACACGCCTCTGCGTAGATGATATGCTTTGAGGCGCTGGAGAGCCCTGTAGTGCAGAGGGCCCGGAAAGATGGCCTAAATCGAGGACGATAGCAGGCCCACCACTCTGGCAACTTGACGTAACGACATGTGAGACTTTGTAATTGTCTGTCGCAAGACGTGTTTGATCTTGGACAACTTCCGAGACGGAAGACTCAGGGAGGCGTCGATGGAGTCTATGACAAAACCCAAAAAGTCTATTTTTTGAGAGGGTACAAGAACCGACTTGTCTCCATTGATGACAAAACCGAGCTCCTGAAGGAGGTCGACAGTCCGGCCCAGCTGAGAAAGCAAGCTGTGTGGACATTGCGCCATCAGCAAGATGTCGTCCAGATAGACGATCATGCGAATTCCCTGCGCTCGCAAGAATTCCACCACGGGATGTAACACTTTGGTGAAACACCACGGAGCTGAGGAAAGACCGAACGGAAGGGCCGTGAATTCGAACACCTGTTCCCGCCAGAGAAACTGGAGGAAGCGACGGTGAGGAGGATAGATTGGAATCACAAGATAAGCGTCCTTGAGATCCAACCGCACCAACCAGTCTCGTGGAAGGAGGATATCTCGAAGGAGATGAATCCCTTCCATTTTGAAATGATGATAGACCAACCACCCATTGAATTCTTTGAGGTTGATCACCGGACGACGGCCACCGCCGGGTTTGTCCACTAAGAACAGATTGCTGATGAAGCCCGACGGATGCCGAGTTGATTGGCGAACGGCCCTTTTGCGGAGAAGTTCCGCGACCTCTTCGTCTATCAACTGGGCATCGGACGCCGAAAAAGTTATAGGGCGCGGGGCGCACACCTGGACAGGCTGATCGTAGAACTCGATGTGAAAACCGCGGATAGTTTGCAGCACCCAAGCATCCGCTGTAAACTCTACCCACGCCCTCCGAAAGACCGCTAGTCGGCCGCCAATCTGAACCTGCTCTGCGGGGATAACACTCACCGTGTGTGCTGGAAGCGTTGGAGTTCTTTCTGAAACCTCGACCTCCGAAACGCTGTCCTCTTGTCGGGTAGAAGGAATTGAAGTTGGCCGAGGTGTTGTACTGCCCTCGCCCGGAGCCTTGCCCTCTGTTACCGGCATTCTGCCCGCCACGGCCGGTCGCGCGGCCCCTACCGCGACCGGCCCCTTGGGAGAAACGCTGTTGGAACACGCGTTTGATACTGGACTGAGCTCTATCAAGGGATGTGAAGGTAGACACGAACTTCCCTAGCTCTTTAATGAACGGTTCTCCGAAGAGACCGCCTTGGGCAACTGCTCCTGCCTCCGAAGAGGCTAAGTCTCCCAACTTAGGGTCTAGCTTAATCAGAAAAGACCTCCGCCGTTCGGTGGAAAGGGCACAGTTGGCGTTGCCTAAGAAAACAATCACCCTCTGCGCCCAATTTGACAAGACATCGGGGTCAATGGCGGATCCAGTAACTTTAGCCTCCTCCGCCATGTCTAGGATCTTAGTAATGGGCCCCACTGCGTCGAGCATCTTGTCCTGACACGACCGCCAGGATCGGTCAATGCCCTTACGCGGGTCCTTCATAAACTTTGCTAGAAATGTCGCCATCTTGGTATCCAAATCTGGTGTCATGGCAACTTTCCCTTCCAAGGTGGGTCTAGGGCATTCTCCACGGAGGCATCCCCTGGCCTCCTGCTCCAGAGGCTTACGCAGCCGACTAGCCACGAACTTTGCCACCTTGTCACCCGGGGCCCAGGCTGCGGACCGCGGATGCATGATCTCATCCGGGTCCAGCATACCTGAGCTGTACCGCGGTAACTCAGTGGCCGAGCTCGAAGGTTGCCAGGAACGCACCGATTCCTCATCCCCATCCGAATCCGGGGAATCCCCTGGAGACGAAGGGGCAGTTCCAGTAGCCACCACCGAGGCGGGAGCCGCAGGCTGGTCAGGTGGGGACTCAGTCGCCTTAGCCAAAAACGCGTCACGTAGACGCTCAAAGGCACCCTTGTCCACCCCCTGAGCACCCTCCGACAACCCCCCTTTACAGGGTTTCTTAGGAGCAGGGGGGCCCTCATCTGATGAGCCTGGGAGGGTATAAGGGTTTCCTGACTGTGCCTGAGCTAACTTGGCGCATTCCTCCACTATGCGCGCAGAGAGACGCTCCTCCATAGGGGTAACCACCTCTGTTACGCAGCGGTAGATGGAGCAATCTACTGCTTGGTAGAACTCCTCATCCTGCAGGTAGGAGTGAGAATCACCCCCATAATACTCGTCCTCCATGTCACCTAAAGCTAGCGCAATGGGGTTCACACACTACCCACAATCTGGGTGTTACAGAGATTAGGGCAGACCAGAGGACTGCAACAGTTTTGGTTGCCAGGGACTGGCAAATTCTGGGTGCACTAACTCCCTCAGCGCGCAGACCCACCCCAAGGGGACCAGGTCAGCTGCCTCACAGCGCGCTGCCACACCAATTCCTAACCGAGTGCAGGCTTGCCAAATCGGCGTTAACGCGGTAGAATACCGCAATACAGACCCCCACCGGGGCGTTCAGAAATGGGGCAAAATGTGTACAGACCCGATAAACGGGCGTTCAGTGAGGCAGACTTGAGGGCTCGGCTCCGCGGCGGTTGGTCTCCTCATCGCGGCTCCTCTGTGAGGAGAAACTCGCGCCGGAGACCAACGAGACGCGGCCGCGCCCTCTAGCGGATGACTGCGCACCGCAACCACAAATACCGGGAACAGTCGCGAAGGAAGCGAGACGGCGCTTCCGCGACCTGAACGGGACTCTGCAAAGAAAACACCTCAGAGACCCATAGCCCCAAGAAATATATACATTACATGTCAGAAAAAATCCCCTAACAGCATTAAACTGAGAGAGGAGAAAAAAACACTTAACTGGCTGCGGAAGCAGCGAAGAAAGAGGAGGAACATGGAGAAGGGACTGCCTATCTATGGACTGTGGACATAGAAGAAGGACTCCGTTCAGACTGTCGTATTATCATGATGGGAGTTGTAGTCCCAGAGACATTGTTTTCTTTTCTTGAGTTATGCGACTAAAATGCTTTATTGTTGTTATTTAAGCATTTTTCTGCATTATGAGCTTTTCTAAGGCTGCTGTGTTTTTCAATTTATAATAAATGCGAAGAAAGAAAAGCATAATCTGAGCCTCCGGTCCTGCCATAGAATCCCACTAGCCCTGCCTTAGGCAAGAGATGGATGCTTTGCAAGATAATGGGCCACTTTCAAGGGGTGTGTGGATCTGGGAGAAAAGCCACAAGAGTTAACAGCATTGAGATCGCTGATGCTGTTGAAGCGTGTTCAGAGCAATTGCATGATGTGTTGTTGACTGTGGAGTGCAATGCTGTTTTCGATACAAAGAAGGTCAAAAGACATTGGTGTGATGCGTTGTTTGGTAGAATTGAGGTACCAGTCATAGCAGATTCGGGCTCACCTATTACAACCATATTGAAAATGTTGTTTCTCGACAAGTGTAAAAGAATTGTTGCTTTAACTCATACTGATGTAAATACTAAAGCATTTGTGAATCCGATAGACATATTGGGATACTTCCAGGTTGGAATGTTTGGGAAGGTCTATTTGTAAAAAGGTTTACATTGCTGTCAACGGACGCAACATAATTGTGTAGCAAGATCTAGTGAGAATGGGTTTGTACTTCGTTCCAAATTTGGATCACCCTATCACTATAGGAGAGGTACCTGAAGGCCATACTGAGGTTGGTCATCTTGAAGAAGACACTCAGGTGGGTTGTGTAGGGTCGAAGAATGCACTACGCACATCAAGCAGGTGTTAGACGGTTTCCCAAGCCTGTTTTCTGATAAACTAGGAGCTGTCAATGGTTTCTAGCATCAAATCTGACTTAAAGCTAATGCCGAAGCCTTTGTTCATAAGTTGCATCCCTTCCCCTGAGTGCAAGAGATAAACTTAAGTCAATTCTTAAATCCTTGTGTGATGAAGGTGTCAATGCACCGTGTGACTCCTCGGAGTGGGGTTCCCCCATTGTCGTAGTAAGGAAAAAGTGTGGGGAGGTCAGGTTATGTGCTGATTTGCATTCTTTGAACAAAAGCGTCTTGATTGATTGTCCCTCCCTCCCCAAAATTGAAGAACTCCTTGCTAGTTTGGGGGGGTGCTAAATTTTTCTCTAACATCGACTTACATTCAGCATACCACCAAATACCCCTAACTGTGGATTCACAGAAATTCACCACTTTTGTTACTCCTTTTGGAGTTTATAAATATCCCAGATTGCCTTTTGGTCTGGTCTCCGCAGGCAAGGTCTTCCAAAAATTGAGGGACAATATGTGTTTAAACATCCCGGGGGCCCAGGCCTATCAGGACGACATGTTGGTGTCCGCATCTGATTAGGAAACACACTTGAAGCATCTAACCAACATTTTAGGTGAGTTGGACAAGGCACACTATATCCTCAGAGGGCATCAAACCTAAGTTATCCTTTTCTTGATGCCCCAAACAGAAGGATGCCCTTCAATCCTTTTTAGGATTAGCACAGCACTATGCACGGTTTGTAAAGGGTTATGCTCAAACTATTACATGCCCTACTGTGGAAGGGCTCAAAGTTGGTTTGTTCTGATGACGTTTCTCAGACCTTTGCCGAAGTCAAGAAACTAATTGTTGAAGCACCTGCTTTGCATGCCTTTGAGGATAACTATAAATGCTTCTTCATGGTGGATGCAAGTCTCACTGGATTAGGTGCAATTTTGGGACAGTGGGTTGCTGGTAAGGAACATACCATAGCCTTTGCCTCTGGGATGCTTAGACAGTCAGAGACATATTATAGCACAATCGAGCACAAAGCTTTGGCTTGTGGGTGGGCGATGGACAACTTTAGAACTTACATCTGGGGTTGAGAGTTAAAGTTTTTACTGACCACAAACCTCTTATGCACATACTGAGTGGAACCGGTTTAGGAAAGGCGGCAGCTATGCTTGTGAGATTTTTTTCAAAACTGCAAGAGTTTGATTATTCCATTAAGAATGCATATACCGGGAGGGGAACATTTCAGGGTGGACAGCTTATCACGTATGGCCTGATCTGACGAGTGTAGTAATGCGAATGATGCTGAGGACTGCGTAGTGGCAGCAGTGGATGAGGTCAAAGAGTGTGCTGCTGTAAAGGAGCAATATTGGTTGGCAGCTTATAATAAGGACGCCAATACCCCAAGCAGGTCAAAGAGTTCATTGTTAAGGGATGGCCGGAGAGTAGAAAGTTGGCTGGTGAAATAAAGGCTTTTTCGAGGGTGGGTTCTGAATTGTCTCTTGTCAATGACATGGTTATGCATCACTCACAACTTGTTCAGACCTCCAGAAAGTCTCAGAGGAGACATTATCAGGTCCATGCATCACGGCCACTTAGGTATTTCTAAGAAATCTCAACTTATTAAATTGTATTATTGGTGGCCTTCTTTAGAAACTCAAGCCAAGTTTTGGATAGACTCTTGTGCTGAATGTCTTCTATCTGACAAAAGGTGGAAGATAGTGGATACTCCCCTTCACCCTGTACCTTTTCCGGACAAACCTTGAAGCAATGTTGGGTTGGATTTTTCAGGTCCTTATGATATTTTGACTGATAGCATTAGGTTTCTCATTTTGCTAATTGATTATCATTCCAAATGGTTATACCATATGTTTTGTGATGCGACTAGCACTGACAATGTGATCAAGGTTATGATTGTGACAGACAACAGCACACACTTTGTGTCTCACAAGATGTGCACATTTTTGGCAGCCAACTATGTAAAACATTTAAAAGTTGCCTTGTATTCTCCATCTTCAATGGGTTGAATGAGATGGCAAACAGATTAGTGAAGGAAGGGATAAAGGTAGCTCTGTCATCATGCCAGTATGTGCAAGAAAATGTTGATGTCGAAGTGTGGTCGTATAACATTTTACCACATTGCACAACTGGTGTGACTACTTTTACTCTCTTAAGAGGAAGTAAAGTACACATAGTCATATGTCCTGAATGGTTGCAGAACAAATATCGTGTCAAGAGTGCAAGTAGTGAGTGTAAACGTGTTTTTGAGGTGATGCAGAAGTAGCATGCCATGGAGTTGAGGCTGATGATAGCAAAAGTTTAAAAAATATGGATCTGGAAAAAAAATGATTTGATCCTTATTAACATCCCTAATAAAGTCTTGAAAGGTTTGTTGGAGTTCTTCTCTCCGGTTCAAGTGACAAATGTGGGTGAATGCTCAGCACTCCTTGGGAATAAGGGCTGGTGGAACCAGAGGTAGTTTGTGCGTCTTTCAGATGCCCAAGTGAGCTTGTTGATGAAATTGATGAAACTTGAGGTTGAACAGTGTGATTGGTCCAGTTGGTTGCAGGATTCAGCTTCAGGTATTTCAGTATCTGCAAATGAGTGTGACTCTGGGGGCAGCACTTGTTCTCAGTGCATCACTCCACCAATTGGTGGGGACACTCTTCCTGCCACAAAGTAATGTGTTGAAAGGGGCATAGGTTCTCAGCAAACTTTTGGTGTAGGTAGATGCCAAAGGAAATTACCTTGCAAGTTTGATGACTATGGGGCTGATTACGATGGTGGTAAGACCGCCACTGACAGGCTGTCAGTTGCGGTCTCACCGCCATCTGAACAATTCCCGCCCGCCATATTAGGATGGCGGGAAGAAGGGTGGTGGTCAGAAAGACCGACTGCCACGCATCCGACGGGCGGCCCCTAAACATACTTGCACTATGTGGCTGGCACCGTGAGGTGCCTGACACACCATGCAGGGATTGCTTTAAAACATTCATTTTATGGCATGCTTGTGCTGGGGGCCTTTCCAGCCCACCGTACAAGCTGCTATTGTAAAATGGATGTTTGCGACTGCTTTTCCATCCAAATTGCATGGCCAGAAATGCCGACCTATGGTCAGGCGGTTCCAGTCCTCTAAGGTCAGCCCTTCATCATAAAGAGGCCCTATATTTCTGTGTCATTATATATTTGGTTTTGATATTGTGTCAGTGATCCTGCTTTCCGCTGGGATTGACAAGATTTTCTGGGACAAGAAGACACAATTGAACCATAGTGATATCACATGGAATAAAACCATCAAAAACATATTCTAATATTTGGCTTTGTTTTCTCCTTCCAGTACATCTATTTTAATACTAACATGTATCATAACCCTGATGATGGAATAGGGTAGAACTTATTAGCATGGGTCAAACCAAATTGAAACAAAATCAACTTGGGCGGAAATTAGCCTGCCCTAGTGCTTTGCTGGCATAGCTTACAACCAGAAGAGTACTTCTCTGGGTACTGCAAGATGGATATTCTCATGTAGCTGGGCGATAACTGCAATTACTACCCAGTGGTCTGCCACAACTTTGTGTCATTTTATGCTGATTATGAGATCTGTTTTATATACTGTATTTTATTCCTGTTTTTTCCCAGAACGTGAACCAAAACAAATATTGACATTAATAGACACATTTAATTAAAAACCCAGGGCCTCATTTACAAGCCCATTGCACTGTTGGTGCATCACTTTTTTTGACGCATCAGCAGTGAAATGGACTTGCTCATATTACAAGGCCATGTAAAGTCAACCTTGTTGACTTTTGATGGCCTCATAAATGTTGGACTCTTTCATGCATTACTGTGAAAGGGGAGTTCCATGGTGGTTGTTGTGGGTGTTCCCACTCACCATCTATGGAACATGACACATTCCCAGATTTACAAAGTTTGGTAAAGCTCGGAATCCTATACCTCCCCACAGGAGGCATGGGAGTGGCGCAACAAGGATAATACTTTTATTCTATTTGTGTTTACCTCATTCTATGTGTGCTGCATTCTGCAATACGCATTGAAAGATGAAAATCTAACCCCAGGCGAAGAACTCCGCTCCACCAGCGGAGTTTAACATGCTCCGTTGAGAACGCAGAGTTCATCCAAAACCCCTGACTCCATGGCAGAGCGGAGTTAGCCGGCCCCTTCTCTCTCCCTAATTTAATTATAAACAAAAAAAGGCACTTACCTGCTGTGATGTCTCTAGGCTGCCTCCTCTTCGAAACGGTCTCTCTCTCCTCTCTCCTCCTCATTGTCACCTGCCTCATCCACGCAAACCCCTATGTTGTAAGTCTTGTGCGCACAAGACGTACAACGTAGGGGTTTGCGTTGACGAGGACGGCATGGACGAGGAGGAGAGAGACTTTTTTAATAATTAAATTAGAGAGGGTGGAGGGGAGCGGAGCGGAGTTCTTCTGAGTTTTTTTCTAACTCTGTGGAACTCTGCATAGTGCCACTCCAACTCTGCCCGGGCTTATGAAAATCCCATCAATTATTGATTTTGTGCAGGAAGGTGTTCCTTCCTGCACAAAAACATTCATCCCCGCAACGCAAGGACCCTCGCAACATGATGCAAGGGTGTCTGTGTTGGCGCACTGCTTCTCTTTGTGCCCTGTGCAGAATCTTGTAGATACGGTGAATTCCTGCCCTTTTTTTCATGTACAGCAATGCAGCAGAAAGGCTTGCTACGCTGCCCTGCGAAAAAAATAGTAAATGAGGCCCTCAATCTTTTCAATAGCACAGAGACTTCTTATTTACATGTTTGATATTGCATCGCCCTTCCTTCAATTGATTACTAGGGGATCAACGTAATTCTTTGTGAGACTTCTGTTGAAGGGACTCGAGTGTTTAGTGATTTGCCTGTAGGATTTTTTGTGTATGTATCTTCATAAAAAGTAGAAGCTTTAGATGGTTCTTAATCATTGTGATAAGCAGGAAGGCATTAAAAAGTGAGGTGTTCTTTTTTTATTTAATAGGACCAGAGGAGGGATGACGCAGATGCCCAGGCCAACTTGTTTCTTACTCATGTTACTTACATTCTCTTCGCTGTTGTATCGTCCCAGTCTATCTAATAATATTTTGGCACTCATTGGTGTTTGCATTTTGAAAATGAGGTGTATAAGGTGTTGTCTTTCTTGAGGGAGTGCCTTGGTGCTGACACATTAACCCCATGTGACCAGTTTGCCTGCAGTGATTTGTTGCCTAGAAAGGTGGAGGCCCTGTGCATGGAACAAGCCTTCAGTGCCTCAGCATGTCAAAGATCATCACACCTGAATCTTATTCACCAGAAAAGCATATCAGTTAGGAATTCCCCTATCTTCACCACCACCTCCCAAGACCCGGCTGTTAGTAGGAGCGGCAAGGAGTCACCTTTGGAAAGGATGAGAGAGTTGGTCACTTCCTTCCTGGTCTTTCCTGCCATTTTCAGTGGGTATGTGCCGCGCCTTCGGCTTCCACAAACGGTGTCCTAGGGCTCCTACTGGACGGTGGTCACCTTCAATACTTCAGCCCAGCAATGCCTCCAAGGAGGTCCGTATCCACCGCCCTTGATGGATGAGGATCGTATTCAGCCAATCACTGAGCAGAGTCCCTACGAGGCCACAATACCCCTCTTTGTAGCCGGAAACGAGCGGACTAAGCTTATATTTTCAGGAAATAGAGATCATCAAAGTACTGGTCCTTCGGAGAAATTCTCGCCTGAAGTGTGCAGTGCGGCGTAGACTGGAATCTGGGACACAACAACAATGGTCTTCTGAAGAGTTCTGTGGTTGCTAGGGTGAAAAATAAAGCCGGAGTCTTGTGACCGTTGCCATGACACCAGGAGGATGTTATGGAAAAGGATGCTACCAGGAATGAATAGAGGAGGAGCAGGAGCGTGCTCCGAATATCGGTGAAAGCACCCAGTATCCTGTCACATAATAAGATGCCCATATATTAGCGCTTTGTGCATTCCACGAGGATCACCTGACCAGGTCACGATCTCACTTGAATGCTGCTTATCTAGACACATACCTATGGGAGCATGAATACTGCCAGGGGCAGCTAGCTTTGGTTGGAGATCTCATCACAGGCTACAGTACTGAGAAGAAATTACTAACCTTCAGAAACATTTTGAAAAGGTTATTTCTCGTCTGCTTATAACACTTACTGCTCCAGATATGTTTTATGTGACAGCATTTTATATCAATACTTGTTGATACACTTCCATTTATTGTATTTTTTATTGTCTCTGGACTATGCTGCAGAGCCTCTTAGTGCTTCTTTTTTCAACCTATTTAAAAAAAATTGAAACAAAATAAATAAATCCAACATGTTGACTTGACCTCTTGTCATTCTGCAAGTGACGAGTCTGTCTCATGAAATACCGTCATAATCTTCTTCCCAAGAATAATGTTACAGAGGCTCAATCTGAAGCGCCGCTGTCATTAAGGTTGACGCAACGCTCCATACGAAAAGCTGTTGGTTGCATTGCGAGACATCCCCCACCATAGCCTCAAACCAGTCTACACCAAACTGTTCACTTTATTACTACGAATATGGAGGATGCCAAAGTTATAAGAGCGTTGCAAAACTAGTGATTTTCAGGAATATCCTGCAAATTCAAATAGGGAACGTTTTATAAAAAGGAAACTCAAAAATAGATGAATGAAAATCAAAGTTGCTGTGCTGCGTTGTGTGAAACGAAGTGAGCAGAAATACGCCATATCTACTGAGATACAGCGCACTTCTGTTACCTCCTAGCGCTGGCGTACTATGTGCTGCCCAGCACCAATGTAGACCCCTTTGTGCCATGCTGCAATACTGCCTGCATTACCTGCAGGATTTTAGGTAGAGATCTCTTCCTGCACAAAAAAAATCCAAAAAGGCATTCTGCATCAAGCATAGAAAGAGTACATAATGAGGAAAAATCAAGATTTTTCTCTTTATTACTCACTCCTCTGGGAGGAGTACCAATTTGGCACAAACCAAGGTTTAAAACTCTGAATTGAGTCAAATAAATGGTCAAAGACCCATGCTTCACCCATGGAACGCCTATCACCTTAAAATATAGCATAACGAAGCACAAGCTGCTATGTTGTGTTACATGTCTTTACAAAGCCATGCAAGGCCACTTGCATGGCTTTGTAAATCTGAATTAAGGAATTGCACTGCCTTGCGTCACCTTGCATCACCTTGATTGACGCAAGGACGATGCAACTCCTTTCAAAATCGGAATCCTCGTGGCATGTACAAAGCGCTTATTCAATCTTTATAAAGTCCCTAAGTTTTGCACAGTTAACCATGGCCACCGCTACTGAATATCAGCATGCTGAATACCAAGGCTGCGTAGTCTTGATTCCATCTCATTCATGTCTCTATCATCCACCACTTGACATTCCATGTTGCTTTATTAAATTATTTCACTCTTACAGGTTTTTTTTCAGCCCTGCTTTTGCCCTTTGGCACTGCTTTTCCGTCTTTCTCCTTCTCCCTCTTTCCACGTTTTGTGTTTTTCTCTCTCATGCTACGGGCCAAGGTCAGATGGGAAAAAATAAGTGCTGGTCCATAAAGGTGAGGGTCGGTGGGCCCCATGTGCAACCAGCGCCAAAAATTATGCTCAGCTACACCTCATTCTATGACTTTTCAGAAAAAATTATTTTTGTCCAGCGACTTTCTGGAAAAAGAAAAAAATATAGCAGTTCAAAACATTTAGTTTCAATTATTCTCCAGGTAGTTTGCTTGAACACTTAGGAAATTGTTTTAAAAAAATGAAAAAAGGCCTTCTGCTGCAGTTCTCAAACCATAATGTGGATCTAGAATCACTGCCACTTTAAGGTAATGGGTACCAACACCATGTTACTGTCATAACAAACTGTGGCGAGCGACCTATGACCCTGCTCGCAGGCAGGTCGCTCCCCACGCTGCTGCACGGCTCTGCCTGCATTGTCTTTGCCTAATCTTGTATTTTTCCCCTGTGCCTAACTTGCTTTCTTGCCCAGACTTGTTTTTATTCCCCTGTGCCTGTACTTGCTTTCTTGCCCAGACTTGTTTTCATTCCCCTGTGCCTGTACTTGCTTTCTTGCCCAGACTTGTTTTTATTGCCCTGTGCCTAACTTGCTTTCATGCCCAGACTTGTTTTTATTCCTCTGTGCCTGTACTTGTTTTCTTGCCTAAACTTGTTTTTCCTTCCTGTGCCCAGTACTCCCGCGTCCCCCGCCCGTTTTTCCTGCCGCTGCGTCCCTGTGGCCCCACCCACCTGCAATCCCATTCGCCGCCCGCACCCGCCTCCTAGCTGCTCCTCCCTCCCACATCACCTCATATGGAAGCCGCTACGCGGCCGTGCTCAGCGGGCGCGCCGCTGCTGCACCTAAGGCAAGCCTGTCTGTGCCCGTCCATGCCTGGACCGCGCCCTGCGCCAGGCCCCTGGACACCACAAACGGCACGACGCCCAACACAGCTATGATGCCAGAACCCTCCACGCACTCAACACTGGACGATCACACACCTGCTTCCTGGCTGCCCGAAGCGCACCCACGGAGCTTTCACCTGCCGGAACTGCAGCTTCACAAGCATCCGTCCCACCATTCTGCCGACCAGGAAAGAACCCAACCACCTCAGATGCATCCTTCTCAACACCCGCTCCTCCCGAAAACATGCCATTGAACTCTGGGACGTACTCAACTCAACCTCCCCAGATGTCGCCTTCCTGACGGAGACCTGGCTGAACCCCGCCTCGGCACCCTACATAGCCTTAGCCGTCCCGGAAGGCTACAAGATCACCCGCAAAGACCGCATCAACAGAGCGGGAGGAGGAATTGCCATCGTCCACAGGAACACTCTCAGAGTCTCGACCAACACCGACGACACCCTCAGCACCGCCGAACACCTGCACTTCCAGATCCACACTGACCCCAACACCACCCTCAGAGGAACCCTCATCTACAGACCGCCCGGACCCCGACCACAGTTCAGCGACTCCACGGAGTACATCCTCCTCGGGGACCTGAACTTCCACCTCAAGAACAACGACGACACCAACTCCACCACCCTGGTCGACAACCTAGCCAACCTCGGACTCAGACAACTCGTCACAACACCCACCCACTCCGCCAGTCACACGCTTGACCCCATCTTCTCCGCAAGCCCCCACATCTACTTCAACCATACCACCGAACTCCACTGGACCGACCACCGCTACATCCACTTCACCTTCAAGAAACCCACCACGCACCACCGCACCCAACAGATGCCTCACCGCTGCTGGAGCAAAGTCATCGAAGACCAGCTAACCACCACCCTCGCCCAGAGCCCATCTGCCGACCATACCGACCCCGACACCGCCGCCCACAACCTCAGACAGTGGATCAATGACTGCGCCAACACCCTCGCCCCGATCAAGAAACCCTCCAACAATCATACCAACAAGAAAGCCAGCTGGTTCACTGAAGACCTCCGGGCCTCCAAGCAAACATGCCGAAAGCTGGAGAAGATCTGGCTCCGTGAACGAACACCAGACAGCCACACCGCCCACAAGAATGCCACCCGCAGACACCATCACTTAATCAGATCCGCCAAAAAGGCCTCCTTCAAAGACCGCCTAGACAACAACGAGCATAACAGAAAAGAGCTCTTCAACATCGTGAAGGAACTCTCCAACCCCAGCTCCAACACCAACGAAGTCCCACCCTCGCAAGACCTGTGCGACTCGCTGGCCACCTTCTTCCACCGCAAGATCACAGACATCCACCAGTTTCAACGCCACGACCGCCCCGACAACCACTGAGAACTCCTCCCCCACAACCACCATCCGCACCAACCCCCTGCTCTACTGGACCAACATCAACGACGATGACACCATCAAGATCATGAACACCATCCACTCCGGATCTCCGTCAGATCCATGCCCACACTACATCTTCAACAAAGCCAGCACATCCATCGCACCCCATCTGCGGAAAGTCATCAACACCTCCTTCGAGACAGCAAGCTTCCTGGAGAGCTGGAAGCAAGCCGAGATCAACGCTTTACTCAAGAAACCCAAGGCGGACCTCAAGAACTTACGGCCCATCTCCCTGCTCCCGTTCCCGGCAAAGGTCATCGAGAAGACCGTCAACAAACAACTGACCCGCTACCTCGAGGAGAACAACATCCTGGACCCTTCCCAGTCCGGGTTCCGCAGCTACCACAGCACCGAGACTGCCCTCATCGCCGCCACGATGACATCAAGTCCCTGCTGGACAATGGAGAAACGGCGGCCTTCATCCTCCTGGACGTGTCAGCCGCCTTCGACACGGTCTGTCACCACACACTACGAACACGCCTCCACAACGCTGGGATCCAGGAGAAGGCCCTGGACTGGACCACCTCCTTCTTCTCCGGCAGAACACAGAGCGTCCGCCTTCCCCCCTTCCGCTCCGAAGCCACCGAGATCATCTGCGGCATACCCCAGGGCTCATCCCTCAGCCCAACTCTGTTTAACAACTATATGGCACCGCTCGCCCACGTCGCCCGTCGGCACGGCCTCAACCTCCTCTCCTACACCGATGACACCCAGCTGATGCTCTCCCTCACCAAGGACCCCCACACCGCCAAAACCAACCTTCACGAAGGAATGAAGGCCGTTGCTGAATGGATAAGGAACAGCCGACTGAAGCTGAACTCCGACAAGATGGAGGTCCTCATCCTCGGATCCAACCCTTCGGCCTGGGACGACTCCTGGTGGCCGACCGCACTGGGAACCGCTCCAACACCCACCGACCACGCACGCAACCTAGGGGTCATCCTCAACTCCACCCTCTCCATGGCTAAACAGGTCAACGTCGTCTCCTCCTCCTGCTTCAACACCCTCCACATGCTCCGTAGGATATACAAGTGGATCCCCACTGAAACAAGAAGAACAGTCACCCAGGCCCTTGTCAGCAGCAGGTTGGACTATGGAAACGCCCTCTATGCAGGAGCCTCGGCCAAACTCCTGAGACGGCTCCAACGCATCCACAACGCCTCTGCACGCCTGATCCTCACAATCCCTCCCTGCAGCCACATGACACCCCACCTGGGAGACCTGCACTGGCTCCCGGTCAACAAGAGGATAACCTTCAAGCTCCTCACTCACGCACACAAGGCACTCCACAACACCGGACCAACGTACCTCAACAGACGACTCAGCTTCTACACCCCCACCCACCAGCTCCACTCCACTCCGCCGACCTCACCCTCGCAACAGTCCCCCGCTTCCGAAGAGCTACCTCGGGCGGCAGATCGTTCTCCCACCTCGCCGCCAAGACCCGGAACACCCTCCCCATCCACCTACGGCAGACCCAAGACCTGCTGACCTTCAGAAAACTCCTCAAGACCTGGCTTTTCGAGCAGTAGCAGCATTCCCCACCCCAGCGCCTTGAGACCCTCACGGGTGAGTAGTGCGCTTTACAAATTATATGATTGATTGATTGATTGATTGATAAATTAGGCTGTTTGTTGAGTGGGATTTTAACCCTGCTCAAGCAACAGCCACACATCCCTGTCACGGTGAACCACAAAAGTCACTAAATTACCCTGTGCTTAACCCTCTAGTAGCTAGCCACAAAAGCAAGTAGGCTTCACTTAGAGGCAATGTGTAAAGTTTTTATGCAACACACAAACCGTAATAAAGTGAAAACACAACATAAGAAAAGTCCCACTCAGATTTAGAAAAATAGAGTACAGGGGTCTCTTTGTAGGGCTTCGGGAGCCCCAACGATTAACTTTCCTTCACCTGCAGTGCTGTGAGGGTCCTGGCAGACTCGGTCCCACAGCAGGCTCAGCTGATGGCGTGGCGCGGGAGGTGACGTCACCCTCCTGACGCCTGAAAACAGGCCTTCCACTCCAGCAGCGCGGGACACAATCGGGCAGGCCCATTCTTGCCCGTAACTGTCCAGAGAAGGCTGAGCTGTGAAGAACCGGGCCTTTGGGCCTGGCGGCGCAGGGCACGCCTGAAATCTTCGAGTTCACCTGCCTTGTTGCACAGAGACACAGAATACTCTGTTGTTGTAGAAAACCAAGTTTATTAGCTGCAGCTAAGAACAGTTGTCCAAGAAGTACACACAAGTAGATTCTCAGGAGACTGCCACTTAACTTTGTGGCTCACAAGCTTTTTACAGGCAAAATACATCTGTGCAAACATACACCCAGTACACAAAGTTTTAGCCAATCAGAAGAGTTTGAAAACAATGTGTTGTGCAACCGGAATGCTCTCTGCTTACATGTTGTATGTTATCCAGCCCCCAAAGTTAATCAATACTGGTACCCATGGTTCAGAGTTGTAATGGCAGGACATGTATGTATGCTTGAAAAGGAAGGTTGTGGAATAAGAAAACACAGAGAGAGAATAGCGAAGGCCAAAAGATAAGATACGGCACGAGAAGAATACTAAAGGCTAACAGATAGTTGATATAGGGATTAGGTAGTCCAGACAAGGATTAGATGGATTTCAAGACAAGGACGGAGGGGGTTTTGACACGTTACAGTCCAAGGGGCAGAGACACTTCGTGAATCGAACAGCCTGTGTAAAGGCAACACAAAAATGGCGGTGAATGTAAAATGGAGTCAAAATTAAAGAACCTCAGACCCTTCTTTTGCCATTACGCAGGCAATACACAAAGACTCACGCTAATCTGAATCGATGTCGATGGTCATGAGGTCGTCAAGCTGTTGCTGCACCATCATCTTCATATTCTCTGTTTTCTGTGACATGGGTCTTGGGACACACATGGTAGCACAAAGACCACAGATTGCGGGGCCACATTGCAAACAAAGGCAACACGAAAAGATGGTGGCCAAGACTACTCCAACAAAAGTCAATACCTTCCATCCCCATGTGGACAGTAGTCCCCAAAACCATCCCATCAGAGACCAATTTCCTTCGTCCTGGTGGATGGACTCAGCAATGTGGTGCAATTTAGAGATGGCCCGGTATACTGTAGGGGCGTTATCAGGTATATAAATGCAACAACTGGATCCAATCAATTTACAGACTCCACCACGATCTGAAAGAATGATGTCTAACACCATTCTGTTTTGTAATGTCATAAGACGATCCGCCTGAAGCTCAGCAGTGATATTACTCAGTGCTCCAACAGTTTCATTTATTGTTGCCTCAACTACCCGAATGAGATGCCTGATATTTCTACTATTGGCCATAGGGCCCCAAAACGGGAGGAATCCTTTAAGGAAGTTGCCTCCTTCTTGTCCTACTGTGTCTTCCAAAGCAATAACCCCTCTACCGTACCTTGTCTTGTGATGTCCCGAAGGAGCTGTATATGTTGGAGGGAGGAGAAAAGCCATATAACAAGTTCCTGAGAAATCGGCTGGTAGCCATGTATAGGCTCTGTCATGGCAAACGAAATATGTTCCTTGAGACGCTACCAGTGGTGGAGACGTTCGGGATGTATAGATGTATGTAATATTACAAGTGCTCTTTCCCAATTGAGCCTTAGGACTTTGCCCATTTGCTTGGAGATATAGGTGACCTTGGTGGGGCACAGTATATATAGGTGGGGATCTTTTCCTTTTGGCTCTGTCCGTAAGACTAGTGATGTAATGTGTCACATTCCAGTCAATGTATGCTTGTCGTTCGTCAGTGGGAAATTCATTAAATTTCTTATAATGTTTTGACATAGCCACTATTCCTCTTATCAGTGCGTCGTGACTAACGTCAATTCCATCTCTATATGGACCAACGGGATGTCGGTGTTGGTTCTCATAGGCATTGGCAAACATAGAGGTGTAAGCCCAAGCAGATCCTTTTAGGGAGAACGGTAGAACTAAATATGGCATTCCTCTATCTGTATTATGGGGTAAAAGTCCACAAACCCAGCAATCGGTGGTATTGATCACCAATTCATGCTGGTGTAACAATTGAATGAAGGAATTGTTGAAATACTCCATTCTCCTAATTTGCTCATGCTCTGGTAGCATATGAAATTAGTGTGGGGAAACAGTAGTGCGAAAAGACATAGGGTGAGAGGTAGGTGTAGGTACAGATGTTGGCCGCAAAGTGTGAGTAACCCAACCCACACAAGCTAATAAAACAGATAGCAAAGTTAAAACACATAGTACTACGCCACATCTATTAAATAACAATTTACAATATTTAGCAGAATCCATCTTCTAGGTGTTGCTCGTGGCAGTCTTCCTTCTTCACTTAGCCGCGATTATTAACCGTCCTATGACACTGCAAATCCCGCAGACCTAGAGTCACGACTCGGGTCACTAACTAAGAGTCTTACCACGACCCTGCAACCTAATTAGATGGTCAATGTTGCTAGAAAAAGAAACCAAAACACACAACAAAAAGTTCCCTAATTGTCCTTAGTTGCTCTAGATCTCAAATTGTATCTAGTTTTGTTCAGTACAGTCTGATCCTGGAAGAGTGTCTCTGGATTAGTTGTGTTCAATCTCAGATGTGGTGGGATAGCTCCTTGCAAAACGTCATCATCTTCTTTCTCAGACTGAGTCCATTCTAGGTGTGCATCACCAAAAGGTTCAAACCGAGGAACCCTCACTCCTTCACAGTCACCTATACCTTCATGGACCCACTTATCAAAAGGCAAAGGCAAGGGTACCTTTTTGCAATGCACACCATGGATCCAGTTCTTTTTCCCAACAACTTTCACGGCTGTACGTGTCGTCAGCAGGACCTGCCTCGGCTCCCGCCAGCGAGGTTCCAAATTCCTCTTCCTTTGGAAATTTTTCAGACACACCCAGTCGCCAGGTTGGAGGGTGTGCCCAGGATCCGAGGAAGCCTGCGGCAAGGTGTCTTGTACCTGCTGATGGAGAACACGCAATTTAGTGGTGAGGTCATGCAAATAGTCAATTAACATTGGGTATTCTATGTCAGAGTACTTCTTGGGTCTAGGGACACCCCAGACATTAGCCGGGCGTCCGAACACGATCTCATATGGGCTAAGTCCCACACGAGAATGAACAGTTGTTCGAGTTGACAAGAGGGCTAAAGGTAAAGCATCGGGCCAGGCAAGACCTGTGCTGGCTTGTATCTTCGCAAGTTTAAGCTTGAGAGTGCCATTATAGCACTCTACCAAACCCGCTGACTGAGGGTGGTTTGCCGCATGGAATTTCTGCTTAATACCAAGCCCTGCACATACTTTCTGCATGATTTGACCCACGAATTCACTTCCATTGTCACTCCAGACAATTCGAGGTAAACCAAACCTCGGGAAGTATTCCTTCAGAAGGACCTTGGCTGTAGACAAGGCAGTATTATCCTTTAGGGGGTAGGCCTCTGTCCATCTGGAAAAGGCACACACCACCACAAGGACATACTTTAGGTTATTGCATCTCTCCATATGAATGTAGTCTATCTGCAATACCTTAAAAGGATACGTTGGGGGAGCAAAATGGCCTGCTGGAGTTGGTGTCCCTCTTCCTGGGTTTTGCATCAAACAAACAATGCAATGTTTAACAAGATTGTCTGCACATTTAGGAATCCCTGCATTCTGCTATACCGGAGCCAAAAGCTTGCATATTCCTTTCGCACTGATGTGGGCTGGACCATGCGCCATAGTTACTACTGGAAGTACATAGGCGTCTGGTAACAGCCAACGTTGGTGTTCCGACAATTCTGTCCAACACCCCGTCGCATCCAACATTCCCGTACCATCTCTCCACTTACTCAATTCTTTCTCTGTAGCTTCTTCCTGAATCATTTTCACATTTTCTATTGTGTCCTCACACATTCCTCCTTGACTGACCCATCTAGCAGGTCCAGCAACATACATATGACTCGTCACATCTCTCGCTGTCTCTTTGGCTATCTGATCGGCAAAAGCATTTCCTTCACCCACATCATCAGTGATCCTCCTATGCGCACTACACTTCACAATTGCTATCTGAGTGGGTAAATCAAGTGATTCTAAAAGGTCATTCACTAACTGACCATGTTGTATTTTAGTACCATGTGAGGTAAAGAATCCTCTTTCCCTCCAAAGGCGGCCAAAACTGTGGGCCACCCCAAATGCATATTGGCTGTCAGTGAACACATTCACTCTCTTCCCTTCAGCCAATACACAAGCTCTAGTCAGAGCTATCAATTTAGCTGCTTGGGCTGAATTCTGCCTGATGCGTGCTGTCTCTACAACTGTATGCAAAGTGGTAACAGCATAGGCTGCAGTCGTTTCACCGTTGGGGAGCTTAAAACAAGAACCATCCAACCATAGGATCCCATCCGGGTCCAGGAGCGGCGTATCTTTTAAATCAATCCTACCTTTTGTCTCCTCCTCTGTACGGAGAAAACAATCATGTTGCTCTTGAATGTCATTCTCTACTGGGATAGGTAACAATGTAGCTGGATTTAGGGTATTACATCGCTTGATGTGCACGTGACTAGCCAAGAGCGTCAGCTCATACCCCGATAAACGGGCACTCGTAAGATGCTGAGTTTTTGTCCTGTTTAGAAGTGTATCCACTGCATGTGGTACCTTGACAATAAGCGTATTGTCTAGCACCAATCCGGCAGATTGGCGAAATGAAGCTGCTGCTGCTGTAGCTTTCAGACAACTGGGTAATGCTTTAGCTACAGGATCTAACGTAGCCGGAAAATAAGCACAAGGGCGTTGCTTGTCACCAAATTGTTGTGTCAAAACTGACAAAGCGCAACCTTCTCTCTCGTGCACATAAAGTGTGAAAGGTTTACTGTTATCTGGTGTACCCAACACAGGAGCATAACATAAGGAAGTGCGCAAATCAGTAAAACTTTTCTGGCATTCCTCTGTCCCAGGGAGAGGTTGGGGTGTATCTTTAAGAGTAAGTGCTAACAAAGGTTTTGCTAACAAAGAAAAATTCAGAATCCATTGTCTGCAGTAAGAGGTAATGCCCAAAAAGGCACGCACCTCTCTCTGTGTGCATGGTACAGACATTTGTGCAATTGCTTGGATTCTTTCTGGGGTCAAGCGCCGTCCCTCCTTCGACAAGAGATGACCTAAATAGGTAACCTCTTGGTGACAATATTGTAATTTAGAGGGTGAAACCTTATGATGAAGGTCAGACAAGTGATGCAACAGTGAAACAGTAACTTGTTTACAAATTTCTTCAGAATCAGCAGCATCCAGCAGATCTTCTACGTAATGAATAAGGGTGGCACCTGGAGGCAAAGTGAAAGCATCGAGCTGAGTTTTCAATGCCTGACTATAAATGGAGGGACTTTCACAATAGCCTTGAGGTGCATGCTTGAACCGGAAACTTCGGCCTCCCAAAGAGAAACCAAAAATGTCCCTACTTTCCTCAGCAATGGGAATGCTAAAGAAAGCATTTTTAATGTCAATGACCGAAAACCAGGCAGCCGAAGCAGGTATCATTGTCAATAAGGCAGTGATATTTGAGACGACAGGAAACTGAGGTACAACAATCTTGTTGACCTCCGGGAGATCGATCACAAAGCGATAAACAGGTGGCTAGGAAGAGTCAGTACGTTTAAGGACAGGCAGAACAGGACTATTGCACACATTTCCTCTAGTCTCTTCAACCACACCTTTCTCAACCAAATCATGGATAATAGTCAGGAGCGCTCTCTCGCCATCACGAGAAATCTTATACTGAGGAATGCGAGGTAACCTAACATCAGATTTGAGGGTGACAGTGTAGGGTGGAATCTGCAAGAGGCCAACATCATTGGGGCCTATAGCCCAAAGAGTGGCAGGCAGGGAGCGTAATTCAAGAGGGAGTTGGTCTCTAGACAAATATGTTGGGGAAATCAATCTTTTACCTAAATTAAGGTGTACGCCAGAAGGAGAACAATGCAGTGTCGCATACAGTCTTTTCAACAAATCCAAACCCAACAAATTCTCACCACAACCAGTTGTTAAAATAAGCGGAGCCTCCGAATCATAAGGACCAATGGAGATAGGCAAAGGACAAGTAACTGGGTTACGAACTGGGGCACCAGAAAATCCTACAGAAACATTTGTTAAGCCAGACATAGGTGCACCAGGGAGTTTAGAGTGGATGATAGAACTCTTCGTTGCACCAGTATCCAAGAGAAATGGCTCTGACACACCAAGCGCAACAACATCAACATAAGGCCCATATTGGTCCACTGGAACTGATATGACTCCCTCATTTTGTCTACGGCTGTCCTAGCTAGAATTAAAATCCTGATTCTCATCCTACATATAATAATCATCATTATAATAATGGGCAGACTGAGTATTTTGCTGATCAAAATAGTTCATGAATTTTTGAGGCGGAAAAGAACATTGATCCTGGGACATTGTACTTCGCCCCCTCCCCCTAGGTGCTGACTGGAAGCCACCTCTGCCTCGTGGCCCAGGCGTACCACCAGCATGCTGCAATAAGACTGGGCAACTATTCTTGAAGTGACTTTCTTCCTTACAATAGGCACATTGATTAGGACCCAGTGGGGGCCGTGGAACAAAGGGCTCAGGTTTCTGCAGCAACTTCTGAAACTGGGGAGTCGGCTGAAACTGGCGCTGAGCAGGACGAGGAGGATAAGCTTGTTGCAAAAGAACCTTCGTTTTTAGCTCTTTAGTCTTTTTATCCAATTTGTCCTTCTCCTCCTTATCCCTATTTTCATAATATTGGGCAGTAGCCAATATCTGGGCTGAAGAAGAAACAGCCCATGAACTTTCGGAATCCTTTAATTTATTAGAGAGTTCGGGAAGCAAATTAAATACAAATGTATCTACGAACAATCGCTGTCCCCCCTCTGTGCTCATATCCTGACCACTGTGATCAAGAAACGTTTCCTCAAAACGAGTAAAGAAGTCGGAGACACTCTCATCCTTCTTCTGTTTACAGGCAGCTAACTTATCCCAATTAACTCGCAGAGCGGGCATCATAGTTTTCATTAAGGTGATTATTCTACCAGGAAGTTCTGCAACTAAATTATCAGGTTTAGCACCACCCACTTGGAGTCTATCAGCAGCAACTATAGCATCCCAATCACCTCCTAATTCATTGGCGTGGTCCTCTTTCCGAATCCTAGCCCACAATGGTTGTGGGACAACATTTCCCATCAACATATCTATGTCGGCCAAATTCATAATGCAAGCATCAACAGTTTGAGATAATTCTTTGTAGTAACCAGCAGGGTTTTTACGGGGGTCAGGTAAGGACTGTTTAAGGTAGATTTGGAAGTAGGGGACCCCTATATATCGATGCACTAGCTATACATAGGGAAAAAAATATACTTATTTGAAAAGGTCTATAACTAGTGAATAAAACTGAAACTAAATAGATGAATACTACTATATTGTAAGCCCACTAACTCTAGTACTAAATCACCAGATGCATAGATATATTCTGATTGATTTTATTTTTCACATATATATATATATATTTTTTTATATGCACATACATAAATGAGCAAAGGCTTGTGTTCCAAAATAAGAATGTAGTCACACACTGATATAGAGAGAAGGACGCAATCTACAGTCCTCGTGATGATGACGAGGAAGTATACGGGAATTCTTCTGAGATGGTAAGCGGGGCTCGAAATATTATGATGTTCAGGAAACTAATCCGGATGAAGATATCAAAGTGGACTTTCAATCTTAAAATGAGATCCCTTAATGGAAGCCGAGGGCCAGTAGGATGTATTCCAACAAGGGATCTATAGCCCGTCTGTTATAAAGCAGGATATGGCCCTCATGTTCACCGGTGCTCTGCAGAAATTCGCCAAACACGCCGTATTTGGCGAATTTCTGCAGAGCACCAGTGAACATGAGGGCCAAATCCTGTGTGTGACTACATCCTTATTTTGGAACACGAGCCTTTGACGATTTACATGTTTTTAAGTTTGAATTCCCTCTCATCTTGAGCTACTTCCGCATTGCCAAAGACGGGTCACCTGATGAAGGCTTCCTAAGCCGAAACGCGCGTAGTGTGTCACCCACCGCTTTGCCTGTGTGCTACCTACCACGTTGCCTCCATCACTCCTTGTCGTATGCTCATTTATGTATTTGCTATGTAATTTTTAGATTTGTCTGTCAACACTATTTCAAATATTCATTGATCATCAAACATATTGAAACCTATCTATGAAATGTCTATTTATCTTCTTTATATTGTCAAAAACAATGTGCATATAAAATAATATATATATATGTGAAAAATAAAATAAATCAGAATATATCTATGCATCTGGTGATTTAGTACCCGAGTTAGTGGGCTTACACTATAGTAGTATTCATCTATTTAGTTTCAGTTTTATTCACTAGTTATAGACCTTTTCAAATAAGGACTGTTTAAGGGCCAGCACTTCAGATCTCTTCCAAGGTACATGTACCCATATACGCTGGAAGTGAGCTGGTATAGGCTGATTACCATCCTGGGCTCCAACCGCTTCTCTCCACACTGGGGGAACCTCTCGCATAGGGTAGTGTTTCAGTTCGCGCCTAACAGAAGGATCAGGTTCAGACAAAGACCGGGAAAAGAACATTGATCTGAAGGTGACAAGTGTCTGTATAGCACCCTCAACCTGAGGACCCACAATAATTCCTTTATCGAAATCAGCCCTAACATCCAGCAAACCCTTGGGAACTGAACCCAATCCTGTAGCCTCCCATTCCTGACCTAGGATGTCACACATGGCATTAAAAACGAATCTTTGTACAGGGGCATCCCACTGCTCAAAAGTATCCATGATATCTTGAACAGTATATTCAAGATCACTCAGGATCCACTTGCGAGCAAGACCCATTAACGTATCTCGTTCTCGGGAATCTGGGAGCGAGCTTCGTGTCTGCCTACGGGGAAAAACAGGAGTCAGGCTTCCTGACCCAAAGAAAGGAGAAAGGAGACCCAAAACAGTCTCAACCATCCGCTGACGGACAGAAGGGGAAGCTGGCAGAAAACAGGAGATAAGGCAGGAGGCGGAACAGGAGAAGAGGCAACGGGTAGAACGGAGGTCGAGGGCAAAGAAGGCTGAGGTAGAGGAGTCGGGGGCAGAGGAGCTGAAGGCAAAGGAAATGGCGGGAGTGGTAGTGCCACAAAGGGCTATGGTGGAGGTGCAGGAGCTGGAGCTGGTGGGAGAATAACAGGTTGCTGGACGGGTAACAAAAGCGGGGGTGCATTAGCACCTTGTACATAGGGCGGGGGCGATCTTAACAAGTGAGACATTAAAGGATCCTTCTCAAGATCAGCATCAGTATTTGGGGAAGAAGTTGGCAGCACCGGGTAACATTTATCAATCGCCATGCGATGTTGCCTATCTGAGATCTCTATCGCATGATCTATTTCATTATCTTTAAACTGTTGGGCAGCCTGTATAACAGTCATGTCTCTTTCTTTCCTATCTCTTTTTGCCTGTTTAATTTCTTTCTGTTCGGCTTCCTTGCGCCAAAGACGAAAAGAGTCAAACATAGCCGGCCGGGCTTTTCTTTTAAACAAAGTAGCTTCTAAATTGTCTAAAATATCAGGCTCAAAACTACCATTATGTGGCCACTGTAAAACACCATCTTTCTTCGTATAGCGGACCCACACTTCATTAAAGGTGATGGGGCCCACACCATGTTTAGAATAGAGCTCATAAGTAGGAGTTCCAGCCGGAGGAATTGGACAAGAGTCCTCCAGTCGGGAGTCCACATCGCAACAAAAACAACACCATTTTTTAAACTTACTGGAACCAGACATCGTTACTTCACTGGCATCCTACAAACAACAAGGGCTAATCAAAAATAAAACAGCACAAACGTACTCACCCCTTGGCTTTGGTTATTGCAATAATCGAATCAAAGAACCAAAAACAAAGAAGTGGGAGCGACCCACTAGTACTTAACCAAATGTCTTCTCACGCCAACAGAGGTGCGCTTAACGTCTCGCAATACCAGTCATCACCAAAAGGGACCAAGGCAGGACAGCAGTCAGGGCAGCAGTCACCAGCAGCCGCTGGAAAGGAGAAGCCACACTTCAAAAGACCATCGGTCCACTTTTCGACATACAGGGGTCGCTGGTGTGGGGGAGCCTCCTCTGGAATTTTCCTGTGAGGCTCCTCACGATCCTTGGGCTCAACCGCTACTTCTGAAGCCGCCCCATGTTGGGCGCCAATTGAAGAACCGCGCCTTTGGGCCTGGCGGCGCAGGGCACGCCTGAAATCTTCGAGTTCACCTGCCTTCTTGCACAGAGACACGGAATACTCTGTTGGCGTAGAAAACCAAGTTTATTAGCTGCAGCTAAGAACAGTTGTCCAAGAAGTACACACAAGTAGGTTATCAGGAGACTGCCACTTTCCTTCGTGGCTCACAAGCTTTTTACAGGCAAAATACATCTGTGCAAACATACACCCAGTACACAAAGTTTTAGCCAATCAGAAGAGTTTGAAAACAAGGTGTTGTGCAACCGAAATGCTCTCTGCTTACATGTTGTGTGTTATCCAGCCCCCAAAGTTAATCAATACTGGTACCCATGGTTCAGGGTTGTAATGGCAGGACATGTCTGTATGCTTCAAAAGGAAGGTTGTGGAATAAGAAAACACAGAGAGAGAATAGCGAAGGCCAAAAGATAAGATACGGCACGAGAAGAATACTAAAGGCTAACAGATAGTTGATATAGGGATTAGGTAGTCCAGACAAGGATTAGATGACTTTCAAGACAAGGACGGAGGGGGTTTTGACACGTTGCACTCCAAGGGGCAGAGACACTTTGTGAATCTAACAGCCTGTGTAAAGGCAACACAAAAATGGCGGTGAATGTAAAATGGAGTCGAAATTAAAGAACCTCAGCTGGGCCACCTCTCTGACAACTACGATATCTGCACCATTGTTACGAAGGTACTCTTCATTGATTAATCCCCAGGAGTTGCTGGTTTTCCTTTCTTGTCATACAATGTAACTGACTGTGAGCGTTCATCCCAGCTCCTTGGTCGATTTTACAACGGTTTGTGGTTATTGTTACACCTACGTTTTTTTAGCAGCTTATGGACATGCCATAACTACTCTGGTTGGCCATAGGTGAATAGTTTCACCTGACTGCTGCCGGAGCCTCTATCCTAGATGAGCTTTCCGTCCTGCAGATTCATACATGCGTATTTTCTAAGAAGTAAGGTGCTATGGGGTAGAGAGAGGCAACCCATGCAAGGCCCACAATAGGAATGAAGCATACAGCTATTGACAGTTTTTTTGGCAAAAGCAGTAGGGGCTATCTCAGAAGAAGTCAATAGGGTGGAGAGAAGACTGTCATTGGGTCCAGTAGCCCCCATTGCCCCCCTGGGTTGTGAGCCTTCATAGCTGGATACGCTTAAAACTTCAGACGTTGCACAGGCAGCAGCACAGCGGCCTATAGAGTGCACCACCCCTACTAATAGCAACCACAGTAGTAGGATAACTGACAATAGGATATGGACAAGGTGCCCCATGCCGCAGCACAGATAACTGACTTAGGTGGGTCTCCTGCTCTCAAGAAGTTGGAAAAGACAGAGTCCTCCAAGAAAGAAGACAGGACTGTAACTGCTGACTCAAGGTCTATAGAGGACCTCTGAGTACCTTTGAAGTTAGAAATTAGAGAGACATTGACTGCTTTGCTGTCTAACTTTAGTAATGGGCTCACTTGAACTATGAGGGAGTTTAGGGATTCACTAGATAGATTTGAGAAAGCACTTGTTGCTATTCTAGCGCCCTCCACTTGTAACCCGCATTATATGAGACAGAGCAAAGGAGGGTCTTCCCTTCTGACACCAGGAAAATTAATCAACCCTTCACTCTCAGCCAGAGGCCAGTAGGTGTTCTGACTAGTGATTCTGAGATTGTGGGTAGCAAGCCCCAAAGCATTAGTAGACAGCCACTAAATAAGGTTCCTCCCAGCCAGCACCCCGTGCCACAGCATAGAGACAGTGCCACAAGCAGTCTCCCTATTACGAACACCTGTGGTTTGTCTATAATTAATCTCCACCAGCATGCTGCCCCTAACTGTGATTTTAGCAGGAGTACTTGGTCTGGCCATCCATAAGGACGATTCGCCGGTACAACTGATTAATAAAGCCACTCATTGGTTGTGCAAATATACTGGTTTTAAAATGGCTGATTATAGACATATCCTGATGGCTCGGAGAGTGGCATAGTTAGGATGTACAAGAAAAATATTTGAGAGGGACTGTGTAATAATCACTTTTCGATTTCCTGACTTAGCACGTAACATATTAAGGCAAGAGGCTCAGATTTTCCATCATGAATCAGGTATTAAAGCATTACCTCTGGAGTTCTTTTACACACCCCTACCTCACAGTACAATCAGTAATCATAGTGCTTCTGTGATAGGAGCTTGCTCTTATGTCGAAGGAATATACACATTGACCAACCCTTTTACTCCCTTGAGGGATCTTGATGATCCAAAATGACTGCATGTACCCAAGGAGAACACTATTGCTCCTATCGACCTGGGGGATCCACCGCCATGGAGATAACTAATTAGTACACCATAATGGACGCTGATATCGGCCAGACTGGCACCCAGAGTAGAAGTCAGAACTCTTGTGATAGGGATGCAGATAAGCATAGGGATGGAGCTAATATGTCAATTCACCCATGTACTGGAGTACATAGGTGAATTGCCATATTGGCTCCATCCCTATGCCAATCTGCATCCCTATCACAAGAGTTCTGACTTCTACTCTGGGTGCCGTTCTGGCCGATATCAGCGTCCATTAATCGTCATTACAACGGACCGAGGTTAGATTTATGCCCCTCGTCACTGACATTGCAGATGCCCCAGACAAGTTTTTTGTTGAAGGGTTTTCCCACGAATCTGCAGAGCCACCTGACAATGTAATTGGTCCAATTAATAGTGATCTTGGTAGGAGGGATCTCTGCCACATTTTATTCTGGAACGTGGCAGGACTCGAAGATCAATAATCCACAATGGCTACAATTCATGGGGGAATTTAGCATACTATGTCTTGAGGAAACCTGTGTGGATGACAACCATGCACATCAATGGATATAAAACCTTTCACACTCCTGCAGTATCTTCCAATCACAGGAGAAGTAAGGGGGGGTTATGTATATACATTTCCAACTATGTGAACACAATTAATCTTGAATTGAAGAACTCAGATACTTTTAATCAGATGCTGCTATTTGATATTGATAAAAGACATTGTTTAGTAGTGTTGAATTTCTATAATAATATCCTGATAGATTGTGAGGGTAGTGAAGATACTGGGTAGAGACCTGATTACCATGCAAAATGAAAATGCTAAAGAGGTATGTGTCATCTGGGGCAGAGACTTTAACTCTGCGGAATATCGGTGGGATTGGACCAGATGATGGAACTAACTGTATAAATTTCCCATTATTTTGGGGAAGTTTTGAATGAAATCATGTTCCCTTTTCACCTTGGCTTTGCTAACGATCTTTGCTCCCCACTAGTGTCCTTCAGCCACACTTTTAACATCAGAGGGTTGTCTTTGACTATTGACTACATTATTTTGTCTAGCAGGCATTCCAGCAGGATTCAAACTTTTATTACTCACAATAATCCGATGAGTGACCACTATCCATTAAGTATTTCTTTTCTACTCCCCTGTGACACACCAAACACTATGGGCAATTCGGCCCACATAGTCCAAAACATAGCTCTGAATAAGACTAATGGTTATACTCTACGGTAGCCCATGGTGGACCCAATGTATTCACCAAGTCATTAGTAAGGAATTGCAAACCTGCCTTTTTAGCGTGCCTTGATGAGACTACCCCTCATGTAGATATTTTACCATCCTTCACACAGATCAAAGGAGAAGTTAAGAATGCTTTATATGTAGAGAACAATAAATCCCATAGAGTCAAACAGGGTTGGTACGACACTAAATGCACCAAAGCCCTTAATAACTTGAAACACGCGTTACATAAGCCTATTAGAGATCCACAAGAAATTAAAGCAGCTGGGGGGGGGACATTAAGGCACCCTCAAAGATTGCAAATGCGTGTTAAGAGAAGAATTATGAGAAGCTCTGCAAGTAGCAATGTTAGACCCGGGATCCCTGGTTGGTTAAGGTAGGTACCTTAGGCCAAGTAGGGACCCGCGTTCCAACGTCAGGGAAAGGAAGGTCACCTTCCTAAATAGTCTCGCTCACCCTCTCTGTAACCTGGCACGAGCATCCAGGCTTACCTTCAAGGCAAATGTGTAAAGTATTTGCAACAATGCTTACAGCAACCCAATGATGACACCACAGATGGACTCCACACAAATTTTATAAAAACGGGTATAAACTTTATATAAAAAGATGTACGATAAGACCACACAATATAAATCCAACATATAAGGTTGTGTACTATTTCTCCGGCGCGGTTGTTAGGCCAGTTAGCCCTTGTAAATGCTGGCAGTATTAATTAGCCTTTCTAAACATTCTCTTGTACTCCCTATATCATGTTATACAGTTCGTAGTGCTAGAATCCGGCAATTTTGCAATGTAAAAATACTGTAAGGTGTAACGCAGCAATCAGACACTTTGCAGTGAAAAGAATGCAATGCGTAATGCAACAATCAGGCACTTTGCAAGGTAAAATATTGCAATGCGTAATACAACCACCAGGCATGTCGTTTTGCAGAAATAAGGCAATGCGTAATACACGAATCAGGTAATTTGTTATGCAGGAACAATGCAATGCACAATACGCTAATCAGGTAGTTCGATAGGCAGAAACAAGGCAATGCGTCCTACGACAATCAGGTAGTTCGTTATGCAAATAAAATGCCATCCGTCATACACTAATTAGGTACTTCGTTATGCAGGATTAATACAATGCGTAATACTCTAATCAGGTACTCTGTTATGCAGAAATGATGCAATGTGTAACACGAAAGTCAGGTACTCAGTTCTGCAGAAATGGAATAATGCATAATACACTCAGGCCCCAATCCCCGGGCCATAGGCGGTCTCTCCACCTCTCCTTCTGACTTGCAGTCAGCCTCTCAACAGTTGCCCCCAACACGGTCTAATGTGATCAAAAAGTGCAGCTCTGAGCTCCAGCCCCCTGTACTGCCACTCCCTTGGCAATACGGGCCCCAATACGAGCCGAAGCAGAGGCTCGCGCCGCCGACACGAGAGAGAGGCCGAGAGTGTCTCCCTCCGAGCCCACGCCCCACCCCAGGAGTCGACCCACGTTACCTGGGGGGGCGCGGACTCACTCTCCTCTCCCCATCCAGCGGCTAGGCCTCCAATGCAGCTTTGCGAATTGGCAACGGCTGCTCAGGCCAGCATCTCAGCTCCTCCAGGACTACTGGTCCGGGCCATTACAGTTATGAAGATCTCGGGCTGCCACAAAGCACACGCACATAGTGTCGCTGAGTATTCCTTAAGCTTCGGGTGCACAATCACTAGGCACTCCACACACAGGTCTCAGGCTGCACGAAGATCAAGCGCACTTTAACTCTGGTGCACACGATAACAAGGCAAAACGCACATGCCTACAGCGTCGATGAGACTCACTTGGATTCGGGTGCACACGATAACAAGGCAAATCCTCATGAAGGTCTCACAGTGCGCAATGCACACGCTCACAGCATCGATGAGACTCAGTTGGATTCCGGTGCACACGATAACAAGGCAAATCCTCACGAAGGACCCACGTGCACAACGCACACGCACACAGCATCGATGAGACTCACTTGGATTCCGGTGCACACCATCATTGGACAATCCTCACAAAGGGGTTCAGGCTGCACAAAGCACATGCACACCGCGTCGCTGATCCTTGCTTGGACTCCAGGTGCCCAAGATCACAGGGCACGCCTTACTAGGGTATCAGTCTGCAACAAGCACACTCACACAGCGTCGCTGAGACTCTCATGGAAATGTTTGTGTTCCTGTGTTTCCGAAACAGGGAGCCAGCTTACCTTCTTTTTTTTTTTTTTTTTAGAGTTTTATATAGTGCGAACTAGACCCGAATCAGGTATCAGAGCGCTTTACATAGCACAAGTTACGGTTTACATGAAGACACACACTTTCATTTGTAGGCACGGGGAGATTAAGTGATTTGCCCAGAATCACAGGAGGTTTTTGCGTCGTTACCGGGACTCGAACCCAGTTCCCCAGGTCCGAGGTAGAGCGCCTTAGCCGTTAGGCCAACTCCTCTTCCCTTGGGCCCTTGGGAATTAGTTACTTCAGGACACAGCACCCGGCACAGTCCTTTCAAGCAGGGGGGCACAGCAAAGTCCCTTTACCATCTCCTTGGTTAAAACAGCAAACTGCAGGCCAGCCCCAGAACACACAGCAAGGGTCAGACCTATCCTTTGGTCTCTTCAGTTGTTTCATCCTTGGCAAAGGTCCTCTTGGCCACAAAGTAGCTCCAGTCTTGTTCACACTTGATCAAGCCATTCTCCAAAGTTCAGGGGCTTCAGCTCTCATAGTTATACCCCTCAATGGCTTTTAAGTCTTTGTGTTTCAGGGGGCACTGACCCCTGTTCAAACCAGTTCTGGGTGCTTCCTGCCAGTGACACCTTTCTTACTTTGATTAGCGGGATCTGGATTCTCAATCGCTCAGCAGGAGATGGGACAAATGTTTTATAACAGCAACCCAGGCCTCTTCACTTTTAGGGGCTTCTCCTTCCCCTACACTCCAGATGCAGGTCGGCCTGTTGCTGTCTCACCTCCTCCCCAGGGTCAAGACATTCCCCAGATCCTATCACTTTCAAATCCAGTCAATCCACAGCCAGGCAGAGACACACAGAAATGTTAGAGCACAAACATTCAGCCACTTCTAAAAGAGTGGCTTCTAAACATACAGTGCAAAAACCACCTTCATAAAAAGATGTGTTATTACACTGTGAGTATAGGCATACTAAACTTCACCTTCCCATCTTAAGCTTTTATGAAGATAGGCTGGAAAACATATTACACAGCCTCCCCATTCTGTCCTATGGGCAAGATGGCTTTTCAACAGTGAAAACGAAATGGAGATTATTTCACTGTCAGGACATGGCACACACCTTAGTACATGTCCTACCTTTCACATACCCTATGGTAGGTCTAGGGTACCCAAGTGGGTACCCTAGACCTACCATAGAGGTGTCTGATGTGCATAGAAATGGAAGGATAAGGTCTGGAAAGTGAGTGCACTTGTCAGAACAACATGGCAGTTTAACAAACTGAGTGCAGGCCTGAGTTCCCTTTTTAAGGCTACTTGTGTGGGTGGCACAAATAGGGCTGCAGGCCCACTAGTAGCATTTGCATTACCAGCCCTGACACACATAGTGCACTTTACTAGGGACTTTACTTAGTAAGGCAAACATACTAATCTTGGACCGTGACACTGTTTAGCAGTGGCAACGTGTCCAAAGCATCTAAGTTGGCAACACCATGTCAGAAAAGGTCTAGGGGAAAGCAAAAAGTTTAGGGACTTTAGCCAAAAAGGGCCAAGGCCTACAAGCAACATTAGTCAGAAACAACAATGCCTTTTGAAAGGCAGTGAATGCTCTGTTTTTAGCCCCCTCAGATTTACCATCCATAGAGATAGCTTTCTCCAAGGATCAATGGGTGGATCACTTCTCAAGTCTGTATAATAAGAACAGTAATGCCCATGAATTTTTTATGGCTAACCCACTACATCTGCAGGAGATATTGCCCTCTATTCACTTTTCTATAGATGTATATTTTTCTCTAGAAGAGTTCAATTGGGCCATCATTGCAGGTTTGGGTGGGAAAGCTCCCGGCCCAGATGGAGTAGCGGTAGACGTTTATAAATCATATTTGCCCCTATGGGGAACATTGTTAACACAAGTAATAACAGCGTGTTGCTCTTCTGTCTTCATACAACTTGGTCAGAATCAACTCTGATTCCAATTTTTAAAAAAGAAGATCGTCATAACCCTGCATGTTATCGACCAGTATCCCTGTTAGATTCCTTGGTCTAGGTAGTAGGTCATATTATACTGAACAGACTACAAGATTGGTCCGAAGATAAAGGCATCATAACAGACCTACATTATGGTTTCGGACAGGGTTTAAACCTAAACATTCTCCTGGGAAAGTATACTTTGGCCAAACAGGGTAGGCTATATTTGGCATTTGTAGACCTTACTGCAGCCGTCAACTGTGTTATTCATGAGAAACTTTTGAAAATTCGAGATGATATGGGTGTGGAAACGCTTCTTATATTGTTCCCTAGGCAGTTATACAATGATGCTAAGGCAAGGGTGATATATTGGATTGCTGGGGAGTGTACTGCCAGTTTAAAATTAGTCAGGGTGTTAGGCAAGGTTGCATCCTGGCTTCCTTTCTTTTTACACTGTATACAAATGAACTAGGCCAAATGTTGGCGATTCAGTTCCAGGATCTCCCACAGATAGATAGATGTTTAATACCTGTATTGTTATATGTGGATGGCGCAGTTGTGGTGTCACAAACACAATTGGGTCTACAAAGGGTTGTGTCTTGCGTTCCATTCTCATGCACAATCTGGGGCTTAGGGTGAATACCACTTAAACATGTATAATGAAATGCAGGCACTATATGCAGTTCAAAATGCCGGGACATCTTTATTGTCAATAATAAGCTCGAATTCACTCATAGATTTTCTTATCTCGGTATTCTCTTTGACCATAGCGGGAGCTGGTCCCAGGCTGTACAAGCAAGAAATCTATTATATATGAAAGCTACAGCTGCCTTGGCCAATTTTGCTAGAAAACTGAGAAAGCTGGTATTTGAGCTATTATAGATTTACAAAGCTAAATGTGTGTCCATGGCCATGTATGAGGCTGGTATTTGGGGAGTTAGGTCTCACTCAGGCTGGGCCCAGGTGCAGTTTCAAGGAGGCTGGAGCCTCTTCAGTCTCTTAGATGCTGATCAGGTGGCCAGACACTAGTCCAGGGTTCACAAGTAGAACAGGGCTCAAGCAACAGAGAAGGCCTTTGGGGGTACAAGGCAGGCTTCAAGCAGTAAAACAGTCCTTCTAGGTGCAGCAAAGCAGTCTTCTGAAGTGCAGAGTAGGGCACAGCAGCAGGCAGTCCTCTCAGAGTCCTTCTGCAGGTCCAGAAAGTTAAGAGAAAAGCGAGCCTGAGGGTCCTATTTTCATACCTGGTATCTACTTTGAAGTTGGAGAAGTTTCTAGAGAATTCCCTTTGAAGTACTGGAAGCCTCCTGCTCTCCCTGCCCTGCCTCCAAGCTGTCTGCATAAACAATGCAGAGATTAAAGAAGTCCTTAGTGTAAGGCAGGCACATCCTATTCAGTTTCAAGTAGGTCTCTCCCAGCTCTGCCCCCCCCCCCCCTCATCCTGCCAGTGATGGACAATCCAGACGCACCTAATCCCTCAACTGTGTGGCTGTCTGGGAGGAATAAACAAAGTCCTACTGCTAACTACACCCAGTCATATGAACCAGGAACAGGCTGCTAACATAAAATATTGTAGGAAAATGGCAAATTTCGAAAAGTGGCATTTTCAAAATTGTAACTGAAAATCCAACTTTGCCATTAAAGAGGTTTTTAAATTATAATTTCCCAGATACCAAACTTGAAATGCTTACCTGCTCCTAATCATGTTAGAACTTATTAAGTGAAATAAAGCGTCTGAGGGTATCCTATGAGAGAGGTAGGCTTACATTACAGTAGTGAAAAACTAATGTAGGAGTTTTTCACTACCAGGACATGTAAAACTTCAAAGTACATGTACAACCTTTTAATTTCAGTGCACCCTGCCCTTTGGGCTACCAAATGCCTACTATAGGGAAGATTTATATGGAAAAATAGGGGAGTTTAGAGCTTGGCAAGGAGGTTATATTGCCAAGCTGAATTGGCAGGTTAAACCTGCAATCAGGCTGAAGTGGCAGTCCTAGGATATGTTTTAATGTGGTATTTAGGTGGATTACACAATAAGTGCTGCAGGTCCACTAGTAGGGTATATGGTTGGGTATGTGGTAGACAACTTTACTCGGGACTTATACGTAAATTTGATATGCCAATTAGGTGTAAGCCAATTTTACCATGTTTTAGGGTGTGAGCACAAGCATTTTGGTACTAGGTGGCAGTGGAAAATGCACAGTCCTATGGACATCAAAAGCTAATTCAGCAAAATAGGAGGGCGAAGGCAAAACGTTTTGGGGAAGGACACCCTAAGGCTGACAGTTCTAACACAAACACGTTAATCCTAATCCCTACAATGGAGGCGCTGCCAGAGGCATTAGGATGTCCATTTCCCTCAGCCTTTCCGCCATTTACAGGCAGACGGAATGGAACTTGGGGGCCCCTAGCAGGGCCCAAGTCACCCGTGGGTCTCCATTATGGGGCCGGAGAGGCATATGTGGTGCCACCCCTAACATCCCTTTGACAATTGCATCTTGTCACTGTGCCACATGCCACAATTAAAAAAGGGATATTTCCGACCACCTACACGACCTTCTACACCGCGGTTGCATCAAAATGTGAAGGATGAGACAGTTGACTACGTGTCGGATGGTCCCAATTAAGGATGGGCGTAGCAGAGTTGCTCTACGCGGAGCACCAAGGAGTTGGCCAAAAACTCAGTGGAGCTTCGCTCTGCGCCTCCCACCTCCCGCAATAAATATTTTCTAACTGAAACCTACAATTAATGTAAAATAAAACCACACTTACCTTATCGTGGTGTTCCGGACTGCCCTCCTCCTCGCCGTAATCCATGGTAGGACTAGGCATGCCAGTACATGCGCGCGCATGCACATGCATTTGCAGTCCTACCATGACGTATGTCTAAGGTAGGGGATTACGGCGAGGACAAGGAGGGCAGCCTGGGACACTGTGATAAGGTAAGTGCGGTTTTATTTTACATTAATTGTAGATTGCATTTAGAAAATATCTATTGCGGGGTGGTGGGAGGTGGGAGAGTCCGGGGCTGAACTCCGCTCCGCTGCGGAGTCGGACATTTTACAGGAACTTCGCATTCTCCGCGGAACGTGGAGTATGCTAAATTCTGCAAACTCCGCCAGCGGAGCGGAGTTCAGTGCCCAGGGTTAGTCCCAATCCTGATATGGTGGCAGTCAGATGGTCGTCCAACCCCCATCTTAATGATCACCTAGATTTTAAACCTTTTCAATACTACAAGAGGTGAATAGCATTGAAAGGAAGACTCAAATACCTGAAAATACTTTTGTTAAGGTTTATTAAAGTTTAACGGGGTACAATAATGTCTGGAGCACAAAACCTAAAAAGCCTAGAAATTCAGTAGTTGTGGTATTAATGTCACCTTAGCTCCCATCCCTGCTTTGAAGTGTGAAAGATCTAGTGCATGTGTGAAAATGAGAGTGATTATGTGTTGATTCAATGTGTGAGACTTTTTTTTATCATTAAATCTGTTTTTATTTAATGTGTGAGACTTTAATCATTGTGTGCCTATACTCTTTGATTCGAGGATGAAGGCAAGTGGTAATTACACAAACTGTTATTTCAGATCACAAGTATTGTAATTTCGTAAATGCATGGAGCATTGAGGATGTGACCTGTAGATTGGTTCATAATTGTGTCATCATATGGCATATGGTTCCAGTGTAGGATATTAGGTTTGGTTTTGTTCAGCATAGTTCCACTAATCTTTTTTTTGTGGCTATTTGGGGTAGTTCATGCTTAGTGCTCCCTAACTATTTTTCCAATAAGGTATCTCCGCCAATTGTTATCCTTTTTGTTCTGACAGCTTGGGGATTCTAAAGGCAACAGGGTTTGTAGATTCCCCTGGCCAAGACTGAGAAATAGGAAAAATATAGCAAAAATTTGAGTTTTTTTAGAAAAATGTCAGTTTTTTTGCTTAACAATGGCATCAACAAACAGTTCACTGGATTAAAGTCACCATCATACCAGCTTTCCGGAATATGCAGAGCTGAATCAAAAACCACATTTTGTACCACTATTTTGCCATTTTTGAAAGAGGTAGCCCATTTCTACAATTTTTTGAGCTTTTAAACTACTTCCATTTTGTGGTGAAAATGAGTGTGAAACCCATGGGCGATCCAGGAAATCTATAGATTTCTGAGAAGTAGACAAAATTCTAAATTCATCAACGGCTCAAATGTGTAGATTTCTCAAGGTTTTCCCAGCAACATAATTGTTGAAATATAAAAATATTGAAAATGAATAGGAAAAAATGGTCATTCGTGACAACATTTTCATCTGTAACTTTTTTATCACGTTGGACGACTTACAAAAGCAATATAACATTACATCTACTATACTGCTCTGGTTGCGGGAATATATGGGGTTTGTAGGTTTTCCAAAATCCCACGTACCCAGAGCCAACAACTGAGCTGTACTGTACAATGTGAGTGCAGAGTATAAACCAATTCATATACTGAAATAGGTAGAGAGAAAAATGGGTATCAAGAAAATCTATGTATTTCTGAAATAGGCACAATAAATAGGCACAAGATTTGGAGTCTAGGAGCAGTGGTTATTTGTTTATCTAAGAATTTGAGGGTACCCCTACTAGCATATGATTTAGAGGGTATTTTTCAAAATATCTTCTTTTCTTATACACTGGCTTACATTTGGAAGGAAAAAATGTAGTGAAAGCCAAATGGTAATTATAAATGTAAGGACATTCTATTCTCCCACTAGTATGCTGATAAAAATGGTACCTCACTTGTGTGGGTAGGCTTGGTGCCTGCGACATGAAATGGCACCAAAACACAACATGAACGCAACACATTTTTCCACTGAGAACTGAACCTTTTTCCAATGTGGGTAACTTGGGGTTTTGGACACTAGCTCTGCCAGTACTTAGGGACACCTAGCAAACCTGTGCATATTTTTAAACTAGACACCTAGTGGTGTACTTGGGGTGGGGTTCATTTGTGTGGCTCTAGGCTGTTTTTGCTACAAGAATCCCTTGCAAACCTAAATTGTTTGTCTACGAAAACACATTCTCCTCATATTTCTGTAATGGAAAGTTCATCCCGCGTTTCTCCAAGTCTCCCGATAGAAATGGTACATCACTTGGGTGGGTAGGCCTAGTGCTCAAGACAGGAAACGTCCCAAAACGCAACATAGATGCATCACATTTTTCCATTGAAAAAGGACCCTTTTTAGGTCTCGCCTATGCAGCGCTCAAGCGCTGCATAGAGAGACCTTTTGGCATCGCTCAGCACTTTTGTTAAAACTCATGCATGTTTTGCACTGCTCTCTATGGGCACTCGTGCATTTATTTATTTATTTATTTATTCAAAGTTTTATATAGCGCGAACAAGATCTTAACAGATATCAGAGCGCTTCACAGGGGGGGAGTGGGCAACAGGAGGGTGAGTAGACATAATAATTGGGTACAGTATAGTGAACGGTAGCATAATAGGATAACAGTCATGTGCTAATAAGATACAGGTAAACACTCAGATAGACAGTAAAATAAGGCGGTGCAGAGTCTTTGATCTAACTACAATAGAGATCATGAAATAACAAAGAACACTCAAATAGACAATAATATAAGACGGTGCTGAGTCTGAGCTAGCTACAATACAGATCAGATCAAGAGATAACAATAAACATTCAAATAGACATTAGAATAAGGCGGTGCAGAGACTCTGATCCAGCTACCATAGAGATCAGTGGATACCAGTAAACACTCAAAAGACAATACTATAGGACGGTGCAGAGTCTTTGATCCAACTGCAAAAGAGGTCAGGAGGTCATGAATAAAAAGTTATTGGACCATTAAGTACGGGAGCGAGCAGCGGCACCATCTGTTAGCAATTATCGCGCCTTGCTGCTTGCTCCCGCAAGGGAAATACCAAACATGCCCTCAGCGTCTACAGGCATTCAGTATCCTATTATCAATATTAGCAAAGTATGCTGCTTCACCGACCCTCTCTCCGGGCCCGCATTGTGAGCGATATATTGGCCCTGGTGCTTGGGTCAGCTGGAGGGGAGAGCGTGAGTTTAGTAGTGCTCTCCCCCTTCGCTCATTCCGTATATTGGATGTGCCTGCTGCAACTCAGCAATAAACCTCGCCCAGGATTCCCCAGCCGAGGGGGGGAGGGAGAAGATCCATTCCGGGCTGCCGGCGGCTCTCAGCGATCTGAGAGCAAGTCAGGTTGTGCTCTCACACTAAGGCAGTACCGAATGACGGAAAACCACATTCAGCACAATTCACCCCACCCCCTGAAGAGGGAGCCGTAAGGTTTGCAACCAGGGAACACTGGATGCTAAAAGTCAGTGGGCTGGGCCTGCCGGCACAACGAGAACAACAGGGAGCGGGTCATATGGAGACTTCGCTCCATGTCCCTCTTTGGGTGTGGGAGGCTGCTGACATCACAGGCAAGCGCGGCCTGAGGGAGACACGGAACCGCATCGAGAAAAGCAGAGGAACATCCCCCCCTCCGCTGCCGTCTGCTGAGTGCAGAGTGCGTTGTGTTTTTATGTGGTTATGCCCAAATAAAAACTACCTGGCCTGGGTCACAATTACGGTACGTTTAAGCAAATGGTCGGAGTAGTTAAATAAGCATTCAAATACACATCAAATTTGTGAACATAAAAGCGAAAAGACAGATCACCAAAAACTTTTTTAAAAGGATTTTTACAATGGAGTTTTAATTTGCCAAGCCGCATTCGATGCACTTAACATTCAAAGCATTAAATGGGTACTTGCGTCTTTTCAAGATAAATAGTGCTCATGGTTGTGGAAAGTGCTAGAGTGAGGGAATGAGGAAGTGGTAGTGAAGGACAGGGTAAAGGTGTTTGTGACATAGATACAATACAAACAATATACAAATGAACCTTTCCAGCCTGTCAAGGTAAAATTGTTTCAAAATACATTGCTCATTGGTATATCCTCAATTAGTACATTCTAATCAATGAGCATGTGAAGGTTGAGACAAGACGGTCTACGTTTCGACCCCCATAAAGCGGAGGGTTAATGATGGCCTCACAGTGGGGTCTTCATCAGGACAGTAGGGTACTAGACTGTAGGATGGACCTAAAAAGGTAGAATCCTGGACGGGCTCCAAAAGGGGCTCCTGGGTTTATATATTCAAAAAAAGCGTTGGTATGGGGAACCAATATCCCAAACCTGCAATGATTAATCCGAATCAAAAGGTCTATCTCAATCTGCGGCTGCAATGAAGAGTGAGTGCAGAGTGCAGAGTTCCTTGCCTCGGTACAAAGCCAGGGCAGGCCCGGGGAGAGAAGCCACGCTTGCCCGGCCTCTCTGTATCCTGTTTTGGAACATCGGTGCAACCGCCTCAGAGGCTCCTCGAGGGCCGGGTGGGTACGGGTGCAGGTGACTTCACCACTTGTTTGGCCATATCCTGGGTAAATGAGATTGGGCTGGGGGGTATTGCGGGGGAGCCTTCTTGCCAACCCAGCTTAGAGTTCCCGTAGCCTATGAGAGGGGAACAGGCGCAGTGTCTGAAATAACTTCAGGGTGCACCAGCTTACCTTAGTAATACCTGGCGGTTCTTGTGTGCTCTCCCTACTGCTCCATTGCATACCCTGACATAATGATGGAGCTCTGGATCGTAGGATATGCACCGTAAGGGGGTCTTTCATGGGGTCTGCATGACAGGTGCACTTACTGGATTTACAAGCTAAACAAAGGTGCGAGTTGCAAGATAAGGAGCAAACACATTTAAGTTTCACTTCTAAATAGATATTTTCGATGGCTTTCATTTATAAGCATTTCCAGTACAGAGGGATTTATCAAGAGTGAACACTGGATTTGCATTGTATGAGGAAGCTGCCAAGAAACCTTTGCTGGGTGGGCTTAGGCAGCAGCTTCACAGCATTACAACAAAGGTATAGTGGAAGCATGTGCAAGCCTGAAGTGACTGACTTTGTTTGGCTTCCACTAAACCCCACCAATCAACTGGGAGAACTGCTGCACTTTATTAAGTGCAATCCCCAGTGAATTAGGAGCTCATTCTTGTTAATATTCAAAAATTGAAGCAGCCAAAGGTGCATAAAGATTGTGCCCTTTTGTACTGCCTCAAGCATTATAGAAAGCAGCCACACTGGTCAAAACATACCGTTAACACATTGGCAAAGCCAATAGCTCTAGCAAAACACCCAAAAGGTCCCAAAGGCGAGACCTATTGGTTATGCCAATGTTTGTTTCCAATATGGGTAGCTGTAGATTTTGGACCCTAGGTCAGATGGTACCTAGGAAACCTGTACATTGTTCAAAACTAGACACCTAGGGGTATCCAGGATGAGCTGACTTGTGTGGCTTTTCCTTGCAAACCTCAAACGTTGACCAAAATACAAATTTTACCCACATTTTTTGTAGTGTAAAGTTCTGTATCTGCGGGGAGACACGCATTTTCTTCCACCCTGACTTCCTCCAAGTCTCTCGATAAAAATGGTACCTCACTTGTGTGGCTAGGCCAAGTGCCTTTGTAAGGAAATGGCCAAAAATGCAACATGGATGCATTCACATTTTTTCCAGTGAAAATTGACCCTTTTTTCCAATGTTTGTAGCTGTAGGTTTTGGCCCCTATAGGGCTCAGCCGGCACCTAGAGAAACCTAGCCAATCATTTCATTTTTGAAAACTAGACACTAAGGGGTATCCGGAGTGGGCCGACCTGCGTGACCCACGCCAGGTTTTTTACCCGAATCCCTTGCAAACCCCGAATTTGACTAAAAAACACATTTTCTTCACATTTCTGTGATGGAAAGTTCTAGAATCTCTGGGGATCCTCAAACTTCAATCCTTCTGGTATTTCCCAAAGTCTCCCAATAAAAGTGGTACCTCACTTGAGTGGTTAGGCCTAGTGCGTGCAACAGAAAAAGCCCCAAAATGCAAACATGGACGCATCACATTTTTTCACTGAAAATTGAGCCTTTTTTCCAATGTGAATAGCTGTAGATTTTAGACCCTAGCTCAGCAGGCACCAAGGAACACTAGTCTACCCGTACATTTTTCAAAAGTAGACACCTATGTGAATCTACGGTGGACAGACTTGTGTGACTCTCACCAGGTTTTTTTATACAGAATGCTTTGCAAACCTCAAACTTCGGCATTCTCCCAAATCTTTCGATAAAAATGTTACCTCACTTGTGTGGGTAGGCCCAGTGCCCACGACAGAAACAGATCAAACCAAGGTTAATTTTAGTCACCAGACGAGTACTTCCTTGGTTTGAGCCATTCCTGTAGCGGGCACTAGCTCTAGACACAAAAATGGGGCAGCGTTCTTATCGGCACAAGTAGGGTAATGCAGAGTGGTAGGATTTTTTTGGATTCCGGTAAAATCCGGAAGTTTCCATCACAGAAATGGAAGGCAAATGTGTGATATCAGGAAGAGTTTGAGATTCGCAAGAGCATTGTGAGTAAGAAAACCTCATGAGATCCATGCAAGTCACACCACCCCAGACTACTCTGGTTGTCTAGTTTTCAAAACTTTCTGTGGTTCATAAGCTTGCATGGGTGGTACCATAGCAAGCCCCAAATACAGCACATACCCCTATTGCTTCTCTCTCAACATAGTGATTTGGGGCCTTTTCAGTAATTTATTCTTGTCCCTCCCACACAAGTGGGGGTACCGTTCTTATCAGGAGATGTGTGGGAACTCAGAGTGGTTGGAAACCTGTGGCTCCCCACTGATTCCATGTCTTTCTGTCACAAAAATTGTGATGAAACCATGGGCTTGTTACCAAATTTGAAACATAGAGAAGTATGAAGACCCAAATTTATCAACCTATATTGAGCAAGTGAACCTTCAGAAGGAACATTACCTTCTTCACACACAGGGACTGCAGACTTGGACTTTTTTTAAAGTGGTCACAGAAATGTGATGAAAATATCTGTTTCTTAACAAATGTTGACGTTTTCAAGTGCTTCTTGGTAAAATGACCTTTGAGAGCCATGCACGTCATGCACTCCAGGAACCCCCTGGTTGTCTAGTTTGAAAAGATGTGCAGGTTTGCCTAGGTGCCAGCAGATGTAGGGCCAAAAATCCACAGGTAGTCACATTGGAAAAAAAGGAGTTCTTAGTAGGGGCCATATTTACATTTTGGCTGCCAAAGAGTGTTCCGTCGCCCTGGCAGAGGACTCAAGATTTGCCATGCTGAGACTACTCCACCCCCCAAATTTAGAAATGAATGCCAGCTGGGAGCCAATCCAAAAACTTTGACAGGAGCCGCCATCACGGCAGATCCTGTCAATGCCTTTTTACTTTTGACGCACTACTCCATCAACATGACAGAGCCATCCACTTTTTTTATTTTTTATTTTCAAAAACAAAATCCCGAAAGTGGATTTTCTTTTTGAAAACAAATGCCCCTCTCATCATGGAAGTTATCTCCCATGACAAGGGGGCATTAGAAAGTTTTCACTGTCCCTTACCATGATGGTTTTCCAGGTGGGGAAGTGCTGTGAAAACTGACCTGTATGTCTGCACATCGAATTAGATGGGCGGATATAGAGGTCCGCCGCAGATGATCCTTCCTACATAAAAGATAGGCTGTATGCAACCATGTCAGAGATGGAGTAGTCTTTTCCATGTTTATACAATGGTCCGTCCTCACAAAAATCGGTCGGCAGTCACAACCATTATCTTCTTATTAAGGATACTCCGTTGTAGTATCCTTACCACCACAGATATAAATCTAGTGCTATTTTTTTACTCTGCCTCTTACACTGGTTGGTTTTAGCACTTACGGAAATGCTAGCTTCAAAGCACAAATACGTATTGAAGTAGCTGAATATTGAAACAAAGACTACTGAAGGTGAGCCGTACAGCCACGTCAAGGCACCAACTGCTTTATGGTCTATTCACATGCCATTCACTCACCACACACAATAATTTCATACCACAAGCCCAATCCAACAGATCAGTGCACTAACATCAATTTACCGCTACCATGCAAGGGCCCATCACATTCATTCACCAAAAGAAGGAATCCCCATTTATGTCCAGACATGTTGGCAGTGGATGCACCCATAACCTTAACAAATGAAAAAATAGTTTGACTACATTTTTAGCACCTGTCAAGTAATCGCCTCCATTCTGAACATTACAGGAGGCATGCCTAGTGAACCTTTACTAATGGCTCCCGCGACAGCCACGTAAGGTTCAGGAAGACATGTCTAACATGTGTCTTTAGCACACTCACTATGCTAAATCCAACTCCTTCCAGTTTGTGGATGCAAGTTGGGGGTGTCCAAGTATGCCTCCAAGGCTACATTCCTCAAACTGAGTGAGCATATCTAAGCTGGGGAATGCTGCCTACGTTCCCTAAAGTAATAAGTCAAACAAATGTCCTGTGGGACCCATTCACCTACTACTTCTGCTTTGAAAGTGTGCAAACTAAATTAGTAATGTGTATCATAACCAATGTTATTGAAAAAACCTTGATAATTTGATTAGTTTCAAAATAAATATATATTATATTATTTTTTATTCCCATGGGGGCACGATCGCCCCTTCAGTGGAAAAACACAATTTCGAAAAATATATATTTATCCTTCGGTGGGGGCCAGCCTGGTACCATGAGGGTCGACCCCGTTTCTATGACCCTGGTGGCCTAGTGCTTTTCCTGCCTGTGGATCACAGTCACGCCACAATCCACACCCAGGAATACATGCCCGGATGGCATCAGTGGGAAAGGGACACTCTTCTCTTTCCAACGATGCTTCCCTGACACCTGGGGAGACTTCTCGCCCCCCCGAATCCCCAGCAGACGACAGACCAAACTCTCATCTTGAGTCTTCTCCACTGCCAGTGGGAGACTATGACATCAGCGCACCCTGCAGCATGCTGTCATCTCAGTTGGGCAGGAGGGATCCTTTTTAGCCCTCCTCGGTGTTGGCCAATAGTTGACAGATGCACTTGGGAGGGTGTGGGGTGTCAGTCATCGGCTGACATCCGCATGAAAGGTGTTAATATGAGACACAAAGGACACATCTGAACTCCGCTGTACAAAGGCTGTGAGGAGGTAAAATGAGTCAGGCACTAAAAAACTGCCCGCATTAAAATGGAAATATCTGGTCCTAGGAGGAGACATGACCGCTGTAATGGAGGGGGACCGCGACAGGTCGCAGACTCGGCCTGCGGGGGGAGGGGGGGACCAGCCACTCTAGGGACTTCATGCGAGCTATGGGACTGGTGGATCTTTGGAGGGCACATAACCCACTGGTGAGACACTTCACACATGTATCTGCGGCTCATGGGTCAGAGTCTCGGATTGACTATATATTCACGCAGGTGGGTAACATGGGGCAGTTCCAGGGCGGGTGTCATAGAGCCAGAGGGATATCTGATCACTCCCCGGTAGAAGTGCAGCTCCGAGGCCCGGTCCGCGACTGGACTAACCCCCCCTGACTTGACACGTTCTTGTTTAAGGACCAGGAGTTTCAGGACGCATTTAGGGAACGGGTTGACCTTTACTTCGCCGACAACGTTGGCTCTGTTAGCTCGAACTGTACAGTGTGGGAGGCGTTCAAGACCGTAGCCAGGGACTTTATACAGGCGGAGGTAGGGCGACGACGTAAAGATAGAATGGCTCAGATTGAACGACTTGAGCATGACTTGCTGGCGCTGGGTGGCGCAGGTGGGGGATCTCCTGAGCAGGAACTGGACAGAAGGCATAGGCAGCGACTCTTGGAGAAGGAAATTAGGGATGTCCTCATGGACCAGGCGAGATCCCATGCCCTGGCAATCCAGAGGCGAGTGTATGATTTGGGGGATAAGGCCAACAGGATGATCGCTTGGCTGGAGTGCAGGGACCGGGACCGGAACTGGGTCCCGAGAATTGTGCGGTCGGATGGATCCCAGTACACCATGGGTCTGGAAATAGCGGTGGAATTTGCGGCCTATTACGAATCAATCAATAGATCACACACTACCAGACAAGAGCAGGACTGCCGAGACTTCCTGGCTCCCCTGCAGCTTCCCGTGTTGGAACAAGCAGATATAGACGCCCTTGAGGCGCCCATTAGAGTTCAGGAAGTGGAGCACGCCATGCGGGATCTGCAGAGGGGGAAGGCGCCGGGGCCAAATGGGTTCCCGGCGGAGGCATTTGAGTGTGTGTCAGGGCGACTAGTGCCCCACATGCTGAGTATGTTTACGGAAGCCAAACAACGGGGAATCTTGCCGAAGGATCTGCGGTCGGCAACGATCGCGGTTATACATAAAGCCGGCAAACCGCGTGAGCGGTGCAGTTCTTATAGGCCCATCTCCCTACTTAACTTCAAAACTAAGGTACTTGGTAAGATCCTGGCCACCAGACTGGGGGCAGTTATCCAGTCCTTGGTCCATCTAGACCAGTCTGGCTTCATGTCCCACAGGAGCACACGGCTCAACTTAAGGCGGTTATTCGGGGTCTTGCAGGGTGTGTCAGAGAGGCCTGGGGTACCGGCGGCGCTGCTGTCTCTTGACGCCCAAATGGCGTTTGACAGTATTGAGTGGCACTACCTCTATGCAGTCCTGGAAAAGCTGGGCTTTGGCGAAAACTTTCGGGCTTGGGTGCGACTTCTGTATACCGAACCTCTTGCTAGAGTCGGGTCAATGGAGTGCTATCCAGGGAGTACCGTCTGCGCCGGGGCACGCGCCAGGGCTGCCCCCTTTCGCCCACCCTGTTCACGCTGACACTGGAGCCACTAGCTCACTGGATACGTGTGGACCCCTATGATTTGAGGTGTTGACGGGAGGGGGCTGGGAGGAGCGTATTTTATTATACGCAGATGACATCCTTCTCTATGTTCAGAGGCCAGACGCTTCCATTCCGAGATTGATGGAGATTATGAGTGAGTTCGGTATATACTCAGGCTACCGTATCAATTAGGGCAAATCCTTGGGTCATGTGTTGACGGGACCGCAACCATCGGTGACCTGTGAGGGCTTGGCCTGGAAAGAAACCTTCAAGTATTTAGGAATTTGGGTCACGCGGACCGACTTAAAGTTCCTGCGCCTAAATGTGTCGACCCAGCTGGACCGGCTCAGAGGAGATGAGGGGCACTGGAGGTCTCTACCAATTTCTTTAATGGGACGTGCTGTCTTATTCAAAATGATGGCCCTCCCCCGCCTGCTCTACGCCTTAAAGAGTGCGCCCTTCCTGATCCCTGATTCGGTTTTCTGGACGATTGATTCGGAGATACGATCCCTGCTGTGGGGCGGCGGGTGTCCCAGAAGAGCTCTTAAGAAATTGTAGAAGGGGCCATATGAGGGGGGTCTGGCGGTGCCGGACGTGCGTCTTTACTATTGGGCGACGCAACTAGTAAATGTAAATGGGTGGGTGTTTGTCCCATTTGATGAACCAGCCTATAGAGCGGATAGATTAGCATTCGGGAGCGCCACATATCTGGGCGCCCTCTATACCAGGGGCAGACCCGGCCGGCCTCTGCCTCCACAAATGGCGGCAGTGGTTGGGGTGTGGAAAGGAGCTACTAGGTTGCTGGGGTGGGACACTAAGCTCACGCAACAGACTCCTTTGTGGGCTGGGACCTTCCTGTCGGCAGTGGCGAAACTGCAGAATCTGAGTAGTTGGAGCCTTATAGGGATCGATGTGCTCGGGGATGTCTGGAAGCGGGGAGAGATGGTGGGGTTTGCAGCATTACAGACCGAGTATCAGATGGGTAATAGGGAGTTCCTACACTATCAGCAGCTTAAGTTCGCCATACAAAGACACCTGACCCCGGGGGCGGAGTTGCCAGAGTACGCCCCTCTGGAGGACAGATTGCTATTAGATCCGATGATTGACAAAGCGATTTCCCTCACCTACAGAAAACTTGTTAATAATATACCAGACATCTTAGGGCCTTTGCGGGAAAAGTGGGAGTCGGACCTGGGACTGCTGGAGGATGACGTCTGGGGAGAGGCGTTACAGTGCCCCAGAGAGGTGGCGATTCAGGCCGGTTTAGGCTCGTCCAGCTGCGTATCCTACACAGATCATACACCCCGCGAACCACACAACACCTGATGGGTTATACAGACTCCCGTTATTGCCTACGAGGGTGTGGGGAGGAGGGGACCTTCTGTCACATACTGTGGGACTATGTTAAAATACAGGCGTACTGGTCCAGACTAATAGACATCATGGCCGCACTGGTGGGAGCAGAGGTTCCGCTTGAGCCCAGATGGCATGTGCTGGGTGTTACGACGGATGTCACCTGGCCGAAAAGGGACAAAGTCTGGTTGGCCCTAGCAAGCATGGTGGCCAAGAGAAACATCGCAAGGTTGTGGGGTAGTGATCTGTCACCCACAGTGGAGGAATGGGAATGGTATCTGGACTGGTGCCAACGGGCAGAAAAGGTGATTTACAAAAGTCGAGGATGCCCCAAGAAATGGGAAAAGATATGGACGGCTTGGAGGAGATATAGAGGGGAATGGATGGACTCCCAGCCGACCGTAGAGCCATTGTGAATGAACTGTAATATACGATTTGCTGACTCTGGCCTGTGTCCTGCAGGGCATGCAACTATACAAAGGGGTGTTGAAGGGTGTTGAAGGGTTCGGGTGGAAGGGAGGGGGAGGGTGAGGGATGGTGTGTGCCATGTGTAGGAAATGTTGGGTCTGATGGAGGGTGGGACAGTCAAGGGAGGTGGGCTTAGCCTGTGCTATCTTCCATTGGGTGATTACGATGTGGTGGTCAATGAATTCCCGTTGATAAACTGATGTGCTACGCTTTGGAGCCTGTTACTTCAATAAAAAGATTTATAAAATGTAAAAATCTGAGAACACTAGTAAGGCTGACGCCTCACTCATGTCAGTGCTAACAAAACTTTAAATATGCAGTACAAATATTTAATTTGTGACTATTTAGTATTAATTAATGTACAGAATGATTTATTGTGGAATCCATACCCTCAATCCCTCCCTCTGATAATTATCATCATCGTGAAATCACATTACAAAACCACTTCATAGATCAGTTGCTGCTTCTTGCATCTGGAATTCTCCAAATTCCTGTACAATATCATAAATTCTTGCTTTGATATTCTTTAGTTCATACTCCTCGCTCTTTCTCTTTTTATTAGTCATCATTTTTTATTTCTTTGACCCACATCTGAGCTCTTTTACACAAAATTGTATTCCAAAGAACTTAACAATAAGTGTTAAACCTATTGCACATGAAATAATTATGATTAATGGTGCGAGAATCTATTCCATCATTCCACCACCCAAATCACCAAACCACTCACCTACCTTTGAAATCCCATCTCAAAGCTTACTAAACCATGAATCAACTGCTTCCCGAATACCAATATTTTCTAGAGCCTTTGCCTCAAATGCAGCACTGCCTTCTTTTGCAAGAACAATATCCAATTCTAATCTGTTCGGCAGATCCATAGCATGTAAATCGATCATTAAGTCATTAATCCTGGTTGGTGAACCAGGATTAATGTATTAGTTGCAAGCAGATCGACCAAAGGCGACAGCTTTTAATTTAGAAATCATTCACAGCAGCACCAAAAGGAGGAATCAACACACTAAAAATATCCAAAAGCACGTGTCCAAATCCACGCTTCACTCTTTTGAGTTAACTTTTACGCATTTCACTCACATGGTAAATTCTCTGAAACACTGGTGCAAGACAGCAGCCACCCACCCAGTTTGGCACACAATCCTGCAAAATATTTAGTTCATCTAAAGTCTGAACAGTTGTGGCGAAGAAACAATTCACACTTTCTTTTTCTGAGCTACACTCTTTATTTGATTTCAATGTACAGGACATAACAGCCAGTATTTTGCAACTTTGTCAACATAATGTTTGCCAAGCGTAATCATGTCATCTCCAGTCTTATGTACTACACATTTAAGAACTGCAACATCCTTGGGTAACTGTATGCACAAATAAACCTTACATTCTTGGGCTGTTCCTAATTGGTGTGCCAGAGGATGTCAAGAAATCCCTTTGTGACCACAGCTAGCCAAAATCATGGACCACTCAATACATTGACTATGCAGCATGCACTTGTAATAACTATCAGTTCAGCCATTTGTACAGAGGTTACATTACACAAGTATGGTGCTTCAACAATCACTTTCTCCATCATCAGTATATTCCTCGTCAGGCATTGGCAAGAGTGTGGTGGGATTCAGGGTATTACAAAGCACCCCCCTCCCTTCACATTGAAAACAATAAAAAACTTAACTAACACAAAAAAAAACATGAAGGGAGAAAGCAAAAAAAATAAAAAATTATATCTAATATAATCCTGGAATTTAATGGGAGGAAGGCATTGTCGGGGAAGAGTGTCCTTGGCAGGTACAGGATCCTCGGACTCTCCACCACAGGCGTCAAAGTTGTGCAAGGAGTGTGAACCCCACATTTTCCTCTCGCAAACTCAACTTTCAACTCTGGCACTACTGACACATCACACTTGTTCCAGATTTTCCCATTCTCCAGCTCAACAACATGGTCTCTCACTTCTCTCACTCTAACAGGAGCAGAAAACCAAGAGGATCCCTTGCGAACAAGACCAGTTTTCTTAATCCTCACCCAGTCCCCTTGACGCACCGGAGATACTCTGAGACAATCAGATGCATACTTGGCTTGGACAGCGGCCCTGCCATCGGCTACACTGCCTAGCCTCTGCAGATCCACTTCCCTTCTCGACATCCAGTCTTTATTCAGCTTGGAACCAGCCACCCTACCCCTTAACAAAGTGAAAGGAGACATGCCAGTACTAGAGTGAGGAGTAATTCTGATAGCCCACAACATGTCAGAAATCGCCACCTTCCAGTGCAAGCAATTAATAGAAGCCAACTGTAATTGATCATTGATCACACGGATCAGGCGTTCAACCAGACCATTACTGCGGGGATGATAAAGGGAGGTGAGGATATGTTTAATGCCATGCACCTTCAGGAATTCCTGCATCTCCACAGATACCAACTGGGTGCCGTTATCAGTCACCAACTCCTCTAGAAACCCTTCCTGAAGAAAAACATCCTTGAGGAAAGTGATGACAGTGGTAGAATTGATCCCATCTACAAACCTAACCTCAGGCCAATTAGACATATAGGCCAGATGTAGGTAATCCAGATTTACCGATTCTAAAATACTGGATTTTACCGATTCGGTATTTTAGAATCGGTAAATGGGATGTAGGTATTCATTCAGTATTTTTTACCGAATTGGTAAGATTCGGTATTTCCCATTCAACCCTATGGGCCTCCAGGCCCATAGGAATGAATGGGAATTACCAAATCGGTAAATACCGATTCGGTAAAATAGGGAACACATTCAAGGGTGGCAGGATGTCACTTTGACACCCTGTTGCACCCCTGCATAGTGCATAGATGCACATGTGGCACACATACATGCCTTAAGTGCATGTATGTCTGCCACATGGCACTGTTAAAAATTGCAAAAAATTGCTTTTTTCACGGTTTTCGATATTTACCACCAACTTGTAGTTGGTGGTAAATTACAAATCCTGAAATGAGAAAAGCACTCATTTGAGTGCTCCCTACATTAAGGATTCGGTAATTTACCGAATCAGTATTTTAAGAATTCGGTAATTTACCGATTCCTTAAATTACCGATTCGGTAAATTACCGAATACTACAATTTGGCCTCCTATATCTGAAAAGCCTAATACCGGTCGGTAAATTACCAAATTTCGGCCGTTACCGACCGGTATTAGGCTTCCTACATCTGGCCCCAGGTCAATCAATACCAAAGCGTATTTGGGAGAAGTGCCCAAACCACCAAACGACCCAGCCACATCAAAAGCCAACTTGCACAAGGGTGAGTTCTTCACAGCAAAGGGACTGATGGATAGGTCACTTGAGTTTTGTCACTCAAAACACACGCACCACAATCACGAACAATGTGTTCAATGGACCTATCAACACCCGGCCACCAGAAATCTTCTCTAACTCTCGCTTCATGGCACGGATGCACAGATGACCTTCGTGGGCCAGGTCCGAAACCTTCTTAAGCATGGTCACAGCAACAACCAGTAATCCACCTCCACGCAGGATCCCATCTACAAGAGACAACTCATCACATAGCCTCTTTAAAGGAATTAGTTCAGGAGCCAAAATCGCTCTATTAGGCGAGCCGTGAACCACAAAGTCCATCACATTGCTGATCTCAACATCCTCAGACAGAGCCAGCTACCAATCAACTTCAGACAAAGCAGCCCCAGTATCAGCTACCGTACTAACAGCACACACCATTTCCAAATGCTCACCCTCGGGGTCGAAGACAACCTCAGTAAGGGGTAACCTGGACAGGCAATCGGCTACATGATTCTTCACACCAGCCACATACTCCAGACGGTAATTAAATACATTCAGTCTGTACTGCCATTTGGCAATGGGTGTAGTGGCCCTACCACCACCCTTGGTGGTAAAAAGATCTACAAATGGTTTATGGTCAGTCCTGAGAACAAATTTATTCCCCCACAAAAAGTTATGAAAATACTGTACACCCCAAAATAAAGCCAGGGCCTCCTTTTTAATCGTTGAGTAAGTGATCTCCGCTCCCCGAAGTGCTCTAGAGGCAAAAGCAATGGTCTCCTCCCTATTGTCAGATCTTTTCTGCATAAGAACAGCCCCTAGGGCCACATTGCTTGTGTCAGTGGTAACAATGCAGCGATCATTAATGTTAAATAACTTGAGTGGGCGTGCCTGAACAATTGCCTCCTTCAATAACTTGAAATCACAAGCACACTGGTCTGACCATACATACTTTGCTTTTTTTTTTCTAGGAGGCCACTCAAACACACCGTCTTATTAGAGAAATTGGCCACAAATTTAGCGTAGTACTCAACCAGCCCAGGAAAAGAACGTAACGGGTCCTTATTCTGCGGTTCAGGTGCATTTTGGATGGCATCGAGAAGCTTAATCTTGGGTTCCACCCCACTTGCGGAAAATGGTGCCCCAGATAGTCTACCCCATCTTGAAGAAATTTACATTACTCCTTCCTTAATGTTAACCCACTAGACTTGACAATCTCCAATACCTGCCTGATTCTAGCATTGTGCTCTAACACAGTTTTCCCGTGAATCAGGATGTTGTCTTGGAAAAACACGACTCCCGCAGTGTTCCTAAACAGGTTCCCCATAAGGCGCTGGAACACTGCAGAAGCCGACGCTAAACCAAACGGCATGCGTATATAGCGAAACGCCCCATGAGGTGTCATGAAGGACGTGAGATGTCTCGAGTCCTTGCACAACTCGACTTGATGGTAAGCAGAGGAGATGTCGAGTGAGGAGAAATACTTTCCACCTCCAAAGTTGACAGCATCTCATTGATGTTGGGCAGGGGTTGGCAGTAAGTATGGGCGGATCTAGCGGATCTCGCGTACGCGAATTTGCGAATTTACGGATTCGCAATCCGCAAAAATACGCGCACTCTCGCGGATTTGCGGATTTTTACGTTTTTTGTGTTGGCGAGCGTTCGCGAGGATTTGAGGACCATTTCGCAATTGCGAACTTACTTTTCGGCTCGCAACGGCCGCGACTATGTTGTTTCTACATCTGGTTTATGATCACAGGTTCACAGCACCCTCTGTTTCACCACTGCCACCCTCTGGTACACCCATGCCACCCTCTGGTACATCCTCACTGCCACCCATTAGGTTTGTTTATCACTGTAGATTATGGGGGTGAAAAACAGCAAGCACACCTGCCCTGCTTCAACTGCCATGAATTAATTTGGGGTTGATTAATGTGTCAGTGATTTTGAAAATTCCAGTCTGGCTGGCACCTGCTTCCTTCCTTATCTGTAATTTGCTTTCTGTTGCAGTGAAAGCAAGCACACCTGCCCTTCTTCAACTGCCATGAATTAATTTGGGGGTGATTAATGTGTCAGTAATTTTGAAACTTCCAGTCTGGCTGGCACCTGCTTCCTTCCTTATCTGTAATTTGCTTTCTGTTGCAGTGCAATTTTTTTGTCACAGGACCTTTATGGTCTACTTGTAGCTATTCTATGAGCCTGCTGTTTGGGTCATAGCAGGGTCATGGAATAGTTGCAAATAGGCAACTGAACTCTGGAGGGGCCCCTCAGGAAGCACTAGAGTGAATGGTTACTAATGTTAAGTTTGAACTTTTGCACCTGCTGATTGCTTTCAGTTTAGCAAAAATCGTTTTTCTGCAATTTCGCGCGATTTGCGGGGCGCGAATCCGTGCGAATACAAATTTTTTTTTGCGGCGTGTATGTTCGTGTGATTTTTTGCATGTTCGCAAGGCGCTTGTAGCTATACGTTTGCGAAGTTACCCTAGCGGTCGGACACGGGCGAGGCCATCTTGTTTGCGTGACGTAATTCCATTTCCGGCCGCTATGTGTAATCTCGCAAAGTGTGCTGCTCGCTAGTACAATTTCGCTCGTGATCGCAAGGAAAATCTCGCGCGAACTTACCCACGCGGTCGTGAATGGGCGCGGCCATCTTGTTTCTCATTCATTGCTATGGTTCTGGGCATGCTTTCTGTATCCTCTCTGAATCTCTGCCATCCTTTGCTTTTTTGAAGTTTATTTGATCTATTTTACTTATTATCTATCCCTCTATTTTTCTAGCTCTATATTTTTGTGTTTTCTGCTACTTTTTGTTAATTTTAAACTACTTTTTTTAACTCTTTTCTTTTCTTCTTCCCTATTCTATTTCTTCTTTATTATTTCACTCATTTCTGCCCAGACCACGGTAAAGGGAGCCGGGAAGCACCCTGAGAAGGGGAAGGGTCCCGCACCCTGTGCCCGGCTCCCGTGCGGGCGTTTGAGGGGGGAGCAAGTGATGCCACGGGAGATCTTTAGCGCGGAGGAGGTGGCCGCACTCATCTTCCACGTCCAGCGCCGCCTCCCCAAGACGATCCTGGGAGGCGGCAAGATCGCAACCGGCTATGGCATCCGGGAGCGCCGGAAGCGGTGGGAGAAGGTGTGCCGGGCCATGTTTAAGCTCTCTGGGGTCCGGCGCACCTATAACCAGGCCACCCACCGCTGGACGGATGTCATGGACCGGGAACGGGACTTGCTGGACGCGCTCGGCGTAGAGGTCCCCGGGCTTGGTGAGTAGTAGTAGCCTAGCCATTTCTAGCTATTTCATCACTAATCTGTTTTATCCGGCTCTGTTATTTGCAAATCTTTGTTCTTTACCAAGAGCAATAATGCTGCCGATTACATTAGGTAAATTATATTTCAAAATCTTCTATGCATTTCAGGTGCACTGCTCTCCTTCTCAGTAGCCTTGCTTGCTACTATGCCTATTTGTTTTGTATTTTGTGTTCATTTCATTGGCCTGAGAAATTATGTATGAGTGTAGTGTAAAGAACTGCGTAATGCTAGACACTAAGGGTCATATTTTCAATTACCGGCGCATCCCTGCAAAGTAGCAGGGATGCGGCAGTAATTGTGCGCCATGCCACCACCACCCATTGGCCCAAAACGTCACAGAAGCCTTACGCATCTGTGGCGTAAAGGCGGCGCATTGCTGGAGTTGCGTGCCAACGATGGCGCAGCTCCAGCAATGCTCTGGGGTGCCCTATCTCCCCAATGCTGCATCACGCCGTACGTCGGCTTCAAGCAGGCGCAGGGTTTGAGTCACGCATCATTGTCCTAAAATTGACTGATTGACATCTTGTAGATTTCCCTCAGCCACTTTTAGGATTCGTTCCTGCGCAGGAACGCCCTCCCTTGCGCCGGAACGCCCCCTGATGGTGCTGGGCTTTACAACGTGATGCATGTCCCATATGCGTTTTTTTTTAAATATATACGTCGCACCATGGCGACTCTTTTGTTCTGCCGCTGCGTCACAAAAGTCACGCAACAATGGAGGAAAATGAGCCGCAAGGGACTTCTAAATCAGCCCCAACAGACTGAAGTCCAGTCCTTCCTTTAGACACATGGCTATAAGAAGAAATAGTGGTGGTGGTCGGTGGATTGATAGTTTGAGTTTGCAAGCAGGATGGACTTTGTCTGTCACTTTGCGTGCTGCGGACTTCTGCCTGCCAGGCCTAGGCAAACCTTTTTAGTAGTCTGTTTATTGAGTTACATAGGAACTTTGAAAGTCAACGGTCCGCAAATCAGGCAATACGAATAACGTAGTATACCACATGAGATAGACAACTATTCCACTGGATATATTGACCTATCTATTTGCTATTTCTCCAAAATATTTTGTTATAGTTCTTTTGAAATGTTTGATTTGGTTGACAAATCTCACCCATGTTTTCTGGTCTTTCTTTCTTTCATGTTGTACATCAGCTCCCCCCAAGGGCAAGAGGACACAGGAGGAGGGTGCTGTTCAGGAGGATGCAGGCCAGGATCGGGCAGGCGAGGGCTCCTTCGCTGGCCCCAGTAAGTTTTAATTTTAATAAAGAGTACCTATTTTTTCCTAGCGTTCCTCATTCGATTTTTTCTAAATCGTCTTTGATCTTCTTGTAGACTGGATCTAAATTCTTATCCTGCCTCGACTATGACTCCCTGTGGTATTACTAGATTATTCTTATTAGTCTGTCTGTGTAGCTAACTAAGATTGCACATTTGGCAATTCCATTGGACTCCCATTCTAGTCAGCAATAGCTCTATGCACTGAGTGCAGTCCTCTGGGATTGTCCATAATGTCTTTTCAAGTCTTCTAAATGTTTATGCTTTGACAATTGCCAACAATAAAAAGGTGAATGACCACCAAGAAAGAATAAGATACTACTTTACTTTTGTTTTGGATAGAAGGACAATCCATTCTACCACTGTTGCAGGGACAAATCTGCACAAACCGAACTATGAACACTAAATGGTGCATTGTTTATCAATTATAATAGGCGCAGGTAGACTTTCTTTCCACATACCTCAGTGATATCAGACTTTGAAGAACCCCCAATCTCCTTACTGACTAGATAGTGTGGCAGAGTCATTTAGCTCCCTAAGTCACCGATAATTGATCCCCAATGATCATTAGATTATCCTACGCAGGGCAAGAGTACGGAGTCACAGTCAAGAAGTGTCAGAGGCACTCATGCTTGCAAAAATTCCAAAACCTTTAGCTCATCCACTCTAGTCTGGAGGACCAAAAACCACAGAGTCTATTTAAGTTTAAAAGCTTTATTGAAACTAAACACATTTATTAAAATCAACTTTGTCATAAAAGTAAACGTTTAACTGAAAATGGAAAAGTGCTTAGTGCTAACGATTAATTGGACACATTTCTTGTGGTCGAGCTGAGCTCTCACCTGGTTTGAACTTGAGCCTGACCCTGATCGTGTTCTTAGAAGTCAAGCTTCTGTTAGGAGAAAAAGTGTTGTGTGTTAAAAATAAAAAGCAAGCATTCATCAGTTGTGACAAAAAGTGCAGCAAGACAACAGCCTTCCCTGAAAAAAGGGACATTTTTACTGTAGAGTATACAGTTATAAAATTATTACATTGTATTTCGTTTTTTTTAACTTTCTTTATTCCTCCTCGACCAAATATTATACAGTAGTGAGTGGTGTATTCTAACATTCTAAAAATTTACTTTCTAGGTGGAACATCTGGTGGCGGGGCCAGCGCGGAGGTGGTGGATGAGGAGGACAACTCTTCTGGGGAGGAGGCGGTGCGAGTGCTGGACAACACCAATGTGCCTGTGAGGGTTGACACGGTGGTGGCGGGCACAGGTAAGCTATATATTCGAAAAGCGAAAGAAGGGTGTAAGTAAGTGTGGAAGGACGAGAAATTTTATGATGGCTGGCAAAGAAGAATGATATGTGTTTGCTTGGCCCCCGAGGTGGCTGGGAAGGAAAGAATATGGTATGGTGCATGGCTGGGTCAATGATGAAGCAAGGATGGGTGGAAGGACAACAGCCTGGGTGGGTGAAACATAAACTGTATGTGTGCATATACTTTGAATGGATGGATGCCTGGAGCATGGTATTATCTGACTCTTAGATAGCACATGTGTATCTAGAGAGAGTAGATGGTCACTGGATGAACTAAGTGTTACCTTGAAGAGCATGTAACACCGCACCCGCACGTCCGTTCCATTGTAGGGAAGGCAAGGAAAAGAAATTGTAAATTTGTCCAATACTACCATGAATAGTAGCAATAGTTTGTATTTCAACTGCAAGCACAGCATATATCCGGTTATTACGGTGGACACTCCGTACCTCTCTTAATAACTTTAGTTTAGTAGTAGTACGTCATTCATGTGTGGGTGTATCACTGTTCACTCAATAATAAGCAAAGCACCTAAAGTCATCCCATATGTCATCAAATACATCCCATGTGAAGTGATAGATAATCTAATTATTTAGCTTCTTCATTTTCCTTTTCTAGTACTTATATGCACTGTAGGGTGAAAGGTAAATTAATTAAGCAGTAGCCCTTGTAACAGAGTATTATCAGTGCCACCTGTAATAGAAAAGTAATAGCTTCACCACCTGCATGTACTGGACCGGTACAGTAACGCAAGTCTGTCTCACTCATCATGGTGTGCGTCTGTTTTTCTCGGGTGCAAGTTCACTGCGCTGGCATTCTGCCGGCTTGCATAAGATAACGTACCAATTTTCCGAAACAAGAGAGAAGAAGAAGAATAAAACTGGTGTACTGTCATAGTCGACTGTAATGGAAGTCCATAGTGGTCGTAGAATTTGTTCATTAAACTACCACTAATGTTAGAGCAAGGATGCAGAAGTGGGAGGTTAGATAGATACTGTCCTCAATAGTTATGTACTGTGCTTTCAATTTGCTACTTGTACTGTGACACAACTTTCGGCTCAATCACTTTGTGTTATTAATGTTAAGGAGCAATGGTTACAGACTATGTCTTTCTTTCTTCATATAGTTGCTCCTTCCAAATCGACATCACGGAGGGAGCAGGCTCGAATGGCCCGGCATCGGAGGCTGGATGCCACTGTCGCGGAATATCGGCGGCTGGTGGCCCTGGAGGAGTCGGAGGACACGCAGTCGACCGGTGCAACCACAACATCCTCGACTGGGACAGCTGCATCCTCCTCCGTGAACCCACGGGCTGCCAGCCAGCGCAGTGCTCCAGCGGTACGGAGCCGGGCTAACAAAGCCAACCGCCACCGCCAAGCAGCAAAAAGACCAGCTGCCCCCCACAGGAGCTGCAAGGCACGCCAGCGCCGCCTAGGAGTGAGAATGTCCTACCTGGAGCAGGAGGTCCATAGGTACAAGAACTTGGTGGAGGGCCTCCGCTTCGAGCATGCCACCCTCCGCAAGGAGTATGATACCCTGGCCGCAAAATTCACCAGCACCCTCCAGTAGTGGAGTGTCCCTTGCCCTTTTTTTAGAGACTTTTGGGGGGTGGGATTTGGGAGTTGGGTGCTTTTTGGGACTTTTCAAAGACAATCGTTGGGGTTAGGGAGGGTCTTGAGGGAGATTATTTTGTTAGGGCTACATAAATATACTTTTTTAAACTTTATCTGACCATACCTGTTTTTTACTGCTTTTCAGTCTGGTGGGTGGGGGTGTAACAGTAAGTTTGTTTTCCTGAAGAGTCCTAGGACTTTAGTAGTACTACCGTCAATCTCTCGTCTAGTCCTAATACTCCATTATACTACCTCCCACCAAACGCTTATTTTACCTGTAATTTGTGTTAGAAATTAGGGCTAGGCCCAGGGCTGGCTCCACGTGAAATGGGGATTAAGGTTGGCAATCCTGGGCGGATGAAATTTCCTCATTGCGGTGGTACTAGTGGTGTGACACAGTGGCAGTTGCATGCCTATGGAAAAAAATAAAACGAAACCTGGTTTGTCCTTACTGTAGCATTACAACGGTTACGGCACGGTCGAGAATATAGCAGGTGACAGTACACTAGAACAGTGCCACAATGTAGCCTAACAAATGGTAAAGTATTGCAAGTATAACTAGTACTTGCGTTGAATTTATTTGACATTGGCTCCTACTACTACAAGAAATAGTACTGAAGCTGAGTAAGGCTAGAATATATCCTCGTATTCCTTCACCAGCCTGTTGCTATGACCTTATCCTCCCCAGCAAGTGTGTGGAATTATTGATGTCATTTAGTCAGTCATCAAGCAAAACCACACAGCCCGGGGGAAGAGGGTTAGGGTTTGGAAAATGGATGGGAATGGGGGTTTCTTTTTGGGTAGGTTTTGTTGAGAGAAGAAAAAAAAAGCACAGCATGGACAAACAATAATTGAAGATAAAGAAATCTTTGGGTACAAACTAAAGCTAACCACATGCAGTCACACTCATAGAAGAAAACAATGGATACTGTATCTGTATTCTGTATGTTGTTGGAGTAGTCCTGTTGAATTTGGTAAGTAAGTTGCATGCAGCAAACAATTCCTCTTATTAGCGGCACTCCTCCATTCCAGCTGATGCTTCGTCCATCAATGTTGGTGACCACTGACAGAAGACACCCTGTCCACTGCCTGCCTGGCGGATGTTGACTGAAACCCGGTCTGTAATTATTGAACGTAAAACAGGAAGTGCTATTACAATACCACTGATAAATAAATATAAGGTATGTACGCTGTGTGGTGCAAAAAGTCACACTTTGATTTCCCTAAGACAGTACAATATTGTTGAAATTGCGTACTCTGTCTGAGTCACCTTTTTAAGGATAAATAAGTATGGCCAAAATAATAGTTAGCTAACCCTAACGAACCCTAAGTTACAAAAAGTGCCAAAAGGTTTTGCCTTATGGATTTTGTCCTAAACACTTCTATCCGTTATTAGACCTTCACAGGAATGCCCCAAGAGACCCGCCAACCCACCCGCCAAAAAGCACACGACAACACCCCCAAACAGCCAAAAAGCAAAATCTCATACTTACAATATCTCTCGGCCTTAGGTCCAAACGCGCTGTGCAGCTAGGTCATCATCATAACTCCTGTTTTCCACCACGGATTTCCTGAAAAGCAAATGCAATCAAGTTTAGACTGTCGCAGCAGTGCTCCGACAGAGACACCAAAACCCACCAACAAACACCAGGAAGCCCCTCAAACAGGTCCCCGGAAACGCTACATTGAGCAAGATGTCAGAAGAAATAGCAAAAAAAAAATCTGCATGGATTTTGTCCTAGACACTTCTATCCGTTATTAGACCTTCACAGGAATGCCCCAAGAGACCCGCCAACCCACCCGCCAAAAAGCACACGACAACACCCCCAAACAGCCAAAAAGCTAAATCTCATACTTACAATATCTCTCGGCCTTCGGTCCAAACGCGCTGTGCAGCTAGGTCATCATCATAACTCCTGTTTCCACCACGGATTTCCTGAAAAGCAAATGCAATCAAGATTAGACTGTCGCAGCAGTGCTCCCAGACCCCAAAACTCACCCACAAACACCCGGAACCCCGCCAAAGAGCACCTCAAAGGCAAGCAAGTCAGCAAAAACGGCAAGAAATTTCTGCGTCATATTTGGTCCAAAACACTTTTATCCGTTATTAGAGCTTCACAGCAATGGGCCCAGAGCCGTCAACTCACCCGCAAAGAAGTAGAACACCTCCAAAAGTGCTGAGTCTTTCTTCATTGGGCGTAATCCAGCCCTCTGCTTTGAGGGAAATAGGAGTCTGGAGGAGGAGGATAGAGGAGCATGTTCTTCAGAACTTGTGAACCTGAGGAATGTAGACTGCGGCACCTTCAAATCAATAAGCAAACAAGTGAAGACAGTTCTGCTGATGGGCTTGTTTTTGGGATTAGGTGATTAAAGTTTGAATTAAATTAACTGTGCAAAACAAAGAAAGACAGACACACAGGAATAAAAGTGAATAAGGACGAAAAAGAAAGTTATTGATTCATTGTCTCATTTTCAGGGCTCGGTGTCAGGGAATAAGAAGAAGATTTCGTCATCATACTCTGCGAATTCAGGCAGGATGAGGTCAGTGTGACCGAACAGAGAACAAATCCCCTCATCTACGTTGCCGTCCTCCTGGTCTTCATGCGGCGTGCTTTCTCGTACTTTGTAATCTGGTGGTATGAGGTGCTGATTCATCTTGATCATTGTCAGCCGCTCCACATTTTTGGGCGAGAGGCGGCTCCGTTTGGGAGTTACAATGCCACCAGCAGCACTGAAAACCCGTTCAGAAGACACACTTGCGAGTGGGCAAGACAAATAGTTTATAGCCAGGTTGGAGAGCTGTGGCCACAATTGTTTTTTCCCATGCCAATACTGCAATGGCTCATCATTAAGAAAGACCTCTGTTGAGTCATTCAGATAGTCCTGCACCATCGACTCAAGGTCCTCAGCGGTTCCTCCACTTTGCTTACTTTTTGCTGTGCCTGTGACATTTTTTCGAGAACCATACCCAAGCAAAGTTAGCCAATCCTCTACAGCAGCCACTGTTACTGTTGTGTCTGGTGCAGATGATCCGGTTGCCGGTGTCTTTAACGGCTGAGAGGTCACTTGTGTCACAGCCACAGGTGCAGAAGTGGATTTTTTTGACTGGGGATGGCCTGCTGATGCTGATGCTGATGTACTGCCTTCTTCTCCTTCAATATCCTGCCGTTCTTTTTCAAACCTCTTGGCTGACCAGGCTAGCCAACGTTTGTACTTTTTAACATCTTCATCAGCAAAAGGAAAGAATGCTTGGCCTGCCAGCGCCTTTTTGTAGCGTGGATCCAGAATAGTAGCACAAATGTAATGCTGTTCTGAGTTGATCTTTTTAAGACGTTCCTCACCACGTAGGCGCTCTAATAATTTCTCCAACAAAATAAAAGGGTCTTTTTTTTTGGCATCTTTTTCAAACTCAGAAGACACCGCCTTCAGTTGGTGCTCCAGCATGCACAACAATGGGATAGCTTTTCCCAAATTACAGTCCTCCTGGCTGACTGCACGCGTGAAGAACTCTAAAGGACGAAGCATGTCTGTCAGGCTTTTAACTATGTCCCATTGCGCCGCACCCATCCGCAGGTCCATCTGAGCTGCACCCTCTGTTAAGAAATAGTGATCGAGTACCGTATACTGCTCATACAGACGCTCAAGCATGTAGAAGGTTGAGTTCCAACGTGTTGCCACCTCCTGGATGAGTGCTTTCACTGGCATTTGACGTTCAAGTAGCAGCCTCCTCAGATGCTTCCGGGCCTTAAAAGAATGGCTGAAATGGTTGCACATTTTGCGGCAGGTGGCCATTACCTCGAACGCTGTACTGTCTCTATCACTCAAGAATTTTTGAACTACCAGGTTGATACAGTGCGCCAAACACGGCACTCTGAAATAGTCACCCAGCGCCATGGCCTTAACTACATTGGCGTCATTATCCGTGGGGACAGCCAGTGAAAGACCTTTTTGTTAAACTCGTCCAAAATGTTTTGTGCTGTGTGACTTTTCTCCAAGCCAAACATGGCTAGTGTTGCATGTTTCCGAGCAGCTTTAAAAACTTGGTCCGGGTCAACACCTGCGTTTAGCTTTGCTTTAACACCTGAAAAAGAGACCCAGTGTGCAGTGATGCACATGTAATCAGCGCCTGCGCCACTGGTCCACATGTCTGTTGTCAGATGTATAGTGTGAACAGCACTCTTCTGCAAAGCTGCCCCAATCGCCTCCAGCACATCTTCATGTAGTGCTGGAACCGCAACTCTGGCAAAATAGAACCGGCTAGGAACCTTCCATTTAGGGCAGAGCGTTGCCACTAATTCTAGAAAACCTACCGCTTCTACAAAAGAGAAAGGGAGAAGGTCCACAGCTAGCATTTTAGCCAGCTTAGTGTTATACAGACGCTTCAGTGGGTGGTTGCGTTCATATGGCACGTCTGAAGAAAACATGGTTCTAATGTTGCCCTGGACCAAGCATTTACGGTATGATAATGACTTCGTTGACGCAATTATGCTCGCTGGTGAACTTTTGCGCGTTGGTGTCTCACTCGCTCCAACACTCTTAGTGTGCCTCTCATGGGGTGTGCTGCTGACAGGGGTACTGGGTGTAAGTGAAGTGTTTGACACGTCTTCTTCCTCGTCGTCATCATCAGATGAAACATCAACGTTTTCTTGACTTCCAATTCGGGCTTCTTTGATCGCCTTTAGGTGCGCAAACCATTGGACAGTGTGCTGTCTCTGAAGATGACCTCTCTGGCCTCCGGTACCATAGTTGGTACCTGACTTACCACGACTAACTGCAACCTTACAAAGGGTACAAATGGCGAACTTTTCCCTTTTTGGGCAAACAGTAAAGAAGTCCCAAACTGGTGACTTGAAGTGTCTGTGGGGCCTGGAGGAGGTGGCGATACTGGTGGTGGTGGTCATGCTGCTAATGCCAGATGAAGTGGAGGATCTGGATTGCCCAACTTTTGTACGTTGTGCACTTTCACCGCCACTAATTAAGGTCGAGGTGGATGGAGGTCCCTTCTTGCCAGAAAGAAATATGGAAGCGGTACGAGTTGGTGTACTACTTAACTCCAATGATTGTGGTGGTGTTTCCACTGCCTCCTCGTCGACAACATCATCATCATCACGCTCAGCAGCTTTTCGGGCTAGGGTCAAAATGTCTGTTTGCTGCATGCCCGCTGGGGCTGCAGTTACCTTTATGATGACTGGGTCGTCATTGTCAGAGTCTTCATCAGCAGCAGTATCCGCCACTTCTTGCTGAGCCTCATCATCACACTCCATAACTCTGAGACTTTGGACGAGCTTCCTTTTACGCTTAACTACCTTTGTCAGATCATGGTGTGCCTCACTCTCAGACGGCAGTGGTGCTGGTTCCCAATTTTGATCCGTATCATCAGAAGGAGGTGTGCTTGAAGAAGATGTAGACACCACCCTTGATCTCTTCCTTGCTAGGGGTGTGGAAGACAATGAATGATCATCAGGAGGAGTGTCTTCCTCAAATGATACCTCGCCTTGATTGTCGATTTCCTGATGTGCCCCTACTTCGGGAGGAACAACTATTGTGGGCACTTGTGACCCTCCATGCACCTCTGCTTGCGCATCTCCTTGCGCTGCCTCTCCTTCCACATGTACTTGGGCTTGTACTTGCACATGTGATAGTTGTTGCGGCTGTGGTTGTTCAACACTCGTCAGATGAGCTACAACAACCTGTGTTGATTGAGGGACATTGCTGCTGCTTTCTTGCGATGAGCCAACATCACTGGTCGATGGTGATTGAACAACTATACTGGCTGCCTCTGCAGCACTCAAGGGCTTGGACTTAAGTTGGCATGGTGGTGGTGGTGGCACTGAGCCCAATGGACCAGGGGTGCTGCTCCCAGCTTGGTCCCCAGCAGATCCCGCTGCTGCTGCAGGCATACTTTTTTTTACTCCCAAAAAAAGGGGCGGTCGGCACACCAGTCTCCTTGGTAACTTGCTTCTTCTGCTCCTTACTGGCACCTTTCTTGCTAGAGGAGCTACGGGTAACTTTTTTTGGGGCCATCTTCAGAGCAGGTCAGAACAGCAGGCAGCAGTTGCACGAGTTGCAGAGTTGTCTGTGTCCAGACGTGACGTCGCGTGACGTTATGCTGCACACACACACCGCTGCAGGACTTCTTCCTGGCACTGGTGGTTCTCTTGAGTCTTGTGCACCTAAAAGCAATGGAAGACAGAGGAACGTCAGTTCAGTTATACACCCCAAAAAATCGACAAAACACAGAAAAATCAGCACAATCCCATGCCATCCATGATGTTTACATTGAAGACACCCCACAGAAAGACTAGGGCCATGCAAGTATGCAACACTCACTACCCCTGGGCATAATGGATGAAAAGTAGGCAAAATAAGTGCAGGCCTCAGACACTGCCTCTCTTCAAAATGGCCCCTTACACCCCAAGCCAGTCCACATCAACAGTACACCCCAAAAAAACAGAAAAACAGCCAAAAATCACCACAATCCAATGCCATCCAGGATGTTTACATTAAAGAGAGTGAGACCCCACAGGCACACTCAGTCCATGCATCACTACCCCTTGGCAAAAGGCCACACCAGCAGCCCCAAAAAAACGACAAAAAACACAAAAAACAGCACAATCCCAGCCCATCCATGGCCTCAATGGTGTTTAACTTCAAGAGGACACCCCACAGAAAGACTAGGCCCATGCAACACTCACCACCCCTGGTCAAAGGGCCCCACCAGCAGCCCCAAAAAACGACAAAAACGACAAAATTCAGCACAATCCCAGCCCATCCATGGCCTCAATGGTGTTTAAATTCAAGAAGACACCCCACAGAAAGACTAGGCCCATGCAACACTCACTACCCCTGGGCATAATGGATGAAAAGTAGGCAAAATAAGTGCAGGCCTCAGACACTGCCTCTCTTCAAAATGGCCCCTTACACCCCAAGCCAGTCCACATCAACAGTACACCCCAAAAAAACAGAACAACAGCCAAAAATCACCACAATCCAATGCCATCCAGGATGTTTGCATTAAAGAGAGTGAGACCCCACAGGCACACTCAGTCCATGCATCACTACCCCTTGGCAAAAGGCCACACCAGCAGCCCCACAAAAACGACAAAAAACACAAAAAACAGCACAATCCCAGCCCATCCATGGCCTCAATGGTGTTTAACTTCAAGAGGACACCCCACAGAAAGACTAGGCCCATGCAACACTCACCACCCCTGGTCAAAGGGCCCCACCAGCAGCCCCAAAAAAACGACAAAATTCAGCACAATCCCAGCCCATCCATGGCCTCAATGGTGTTTAAATTCAAGAAGACACCCCACAGAAAGACTAGGCCCATGCAACACTCACTACCCCTGGGCATAATGGATGAAAAGTAGGCAAAATAAGTGCAGGCCTCAGACACTGCCTCTCTTCAAAATGGCCCCTTACACCCCAAGCCAGTCCACATCAACAGTACACCCCAAAAAAACAGAAAAACATCCAAAAATCACCACAATCCAATGCCATCCAGGATGTTTACATTAAAGAGAGTGAGACCACACTACAGGCGCACTCAGTCCATGCACCGCTACCCCTAGGCAAAAGGCCACACCAGCAGCCCCAAAAAAAGGCAAAAACAACAAAAAAACAGCATAATCCCAGCCCATCCATGGCCTCAATGGTGTTTAAATTCAAGAGGACACCCCACAGAAAGACTAGGCCCATGCAACACTCACTACCCCTGGGCATAATGGATGAAAAGTAGGCAAAATAAGTGCAGGCCTCAGACACTGTCTCTCTTCAAAATGGCCCCTTGCACCCCAAGCACATGTTGCTTGTACCAGCCAGCACTCAAGATGGCCACCACCACCACCCACATGGCCAGTCCACATCAACAGTACACCCCCAAAAAACAGAAAAACAGCCAGAAATCACCACAATCCAATGCCATCCATGATGTTTACATTAAAGAGAGTGAGACCACACCACAGGCACGCTCAGTCCATGCACCACCACCCCTGGGCAAAAGGCCACACCAGCAGCCCCAAAAAAACGACAAAAAACAATAAAATAAGCACAATCCCAGCCCATCCATGGCCTCAATGATGTTTAAATTCAAGAAGACACCCCACAAAAAGACTAGGCCCATGCAACACTCACCACCCCTGGGCAAAGGGCCCCACCAGCAGCCCCAAAAAAACAACAAAAACAACAAAAATCAGCACAATCCCAGCCCATCCATGGCCTCAATGGTGTTTAAATTCAACAAAACAGTTGTATCATGCACCCATAACCAACCCTGGTCCTACTGGATACTGTGGCTACCCACAATATAATTTATTTAATGTTCTGAAAAAGTTCAAAAATTGTAGTTGCAGCAACTGTAATGCCCCAAACAAACTTACTTGTGAAAGTTGATTTCTAATCCAAAAGTGATCCAAAGAAAGTCAAAAAGGCCTCAAATCCAAATATCCAGCAGCACCCACAAAAAGTAATCCTTCCAGCTCCAGATCCAAATGAAAGTGACCAGGAGATGGACAAAGCACTGGGAGGAGCCTGCTGGGCAGGAACAGGAAGTTGGAGACTGTGGGGCACTTCCTTCCCTCCCCCCCCCAAAAAATGGACTCCTTGCAAAAAAAAGGCCATGCAAATGTCAACCTGAGGAGTGATTCTGATAAAAATCATCATTTTCTGAAGGTTTATCCTGTTTGCTGGTGGATTTCTTGTGCAGAATTGCAAAATCTCTATTTCGCGAGTGCGAGATTGTTCCTTTCCGCCGCAACTACGTGTTCGCAATTGCGAACTCTCGCGAGGTGTGCTGTGCAAGGTGGCAAGCCGCGATTACGTATTCGCGGGCGCCAAACTCCCGCGGGATCACGCAGCAAGATCCAAAATGGCGCGGCACTCGCAAAATATGATCGAGAAAAACAACTCGGCAAACTCTTAATGACGGAAAGTGAACGCCGTGCACCACGCCGCGCGCCGCAACCAAGCAAAAAATCCGCCGCGAGCGGATTCACGGATTTTTGACAAATTCGCGAGAGTTCGCGGATTGCGAATTTGCCGAAAATCCGAAAAATCCGCGAGCGGAGCGGATTTTACGCCCATGCTTAGTTGGCAGTCCACTCATTTGCAAGTATTAAGGTTGCGCAAGTTCACACACATCCTAAGAGATTTGTCTGCCTTGCGCAGCAAAACAATGGGGGACAACCATTCAGACCCCTCAATGGGCTCAATTACTCCCATGGTACACAACCCCTCAAGTTCCTGTCTAAGTTCAAGACGCATACTAAGCGGTACCTTGCACACTTTGTGTGCAAAAGCCATAGCACCCTCCTTAAGAATGATGCAGTGCTGAAAATCCTTGAGTTTACCCAACTCACCACTAAAAATCTCTGAGTATCTTAGGATCCAATCACCATAAGATGACGACTCGGCAGTAACTGTATGCACAGGGGTAACAGCAGGGAGTCTGAAATAAAATTGTTTAGCTTCATGTTTCGATAAGACCATATCTGGATGATTGGTATCTAGAATGATCCCATGCTCACCCTGTTCCTCCCATCCCAACAAAATTGCACCTTCTTTTACAATGAATACAGTCCCTCGTGCAAAATCCCCTTTGAATTCCAAATTGCCCATACATTTGCCAAGAACCTCAACTCTTTTACCGCCATAAGCAAAGTTCTTTATGTTGGACTAGTCAACAGGAATGTCACGCAATCCTTTACTATCCTTGGCATTAATGATGGTAAAGGGAGAACCAGAATCAGCAAGAAACTTTATGTTCTTGCCATTCAGACTTATGGCACACACAGGTGAATTCCTCCTATGAGGTTCTATAATGGAAGCAATTTCTACTACACCGTCCGAATGAATAGAGGATGAAGACAACATTAATAATTCATAACTTTCATTATCTTCCCGAGTCGACACAGCCCTCTTCAATAACTTTCACAGTTCGCGATGGTCACTTGTGAGGTACTGTAGCCTTACACATACCTGCCAAATGTCCTCTCTTGCCACACTTGAAGCAAGTTTGATTTATGGCAAAACAAAACTTAAAATTGCCCAAATGGGATCTACTTCCACACTGGTAACAAGAGAGACCATGTCCTTCATGTTTGGATTTGGGCAAACTAAGTGCAGGTGGAGAAATATGAGGCACATTCGTGTTGGCTCCCTTAGTGGGCTTAGTAAAAGATTTTGTACTAACTAATTTGATTTTGTTGGATGGTGCAGATGGCGCAGACCGACTCATTTCTTTCATGCATAATTGAGAATGCTCAATACGTCTCGCTAAGATGAGAGGATCCTCAGAATATAAAAGTTTCTCTTGAATCTTCTTGTTGCATGTGCGTTCAGTTAGCTGATCACGGATTATCTCATCCCTGAACTCCCTATAATTGCAAATGACAGTGTAACATTTAACAAAATAAAAGATGACTCCTTGTGTTGCTACGTCCAGATGTGGGTTTATTCTTAGTAATCAGGAATTAATGTACAGGATACAAGCAAGAATGTAATTCAGTAAAGGCCCCACCGGCAGCAGCTGCCCTGCTGCTCAGCCTTAGATATAACTGACAATAGAATCAAACATACACAGAAGGAACTCTAGGTGACCTCACAGATACAGGCTGAGCAGCAGAGAACAAGACACTAAAGATAGACAGAGAGGGAGGAAAAGCAGGATGTACCACAGCTAGGGTTCTGAGAGCAGCAACAAAATCATTGATGGATTCACCAGGAATCTGAGCACATTGCAAAATTCTGTGAAGCTCCAGTACTGTATTTCGCTTGCGATTAAATCTCTTGTCCAAAGTCTTATTAAGCGAAGCATAGTCTTCAATAATTAGCAAACCACCTACATCACTTCCACTAACACATGTTCTCACAAGTTCAAGTCTTTAAAATACTCCCCCCCCCTCAGAACCCAAATTATAAACAAGTAAAGCTTTTTTATTTTCTCGTTGAAAGTGTCTCCATCAATCGCCTCAAGATAGACATCAAATGTCTCCTTCCACTGTTGCCAAATAGCAGGAGGAGTACCATGTGACTGCAAAAATGGAGGTGGTGCAATTACACGATCCATTTGGTGGCCGTGCGTGGGTGAGTTGCTGCCTCAAAGGTCACAACCAGAAAATGATCAACTTGTACAAAGAAATAGCAATAATGTTGGTGAACTCTGTTGGCACATGGCATGAAGGTGAAATAGCGCAAGAAATAATTGACACGCCAGGTGTGCGTGTCACCGTTGAATCTCCACTTTGCGATGAGGATGGATGCCGGCTAAACCATTACTGAAGTACAACAAACGCTGCGTGCTTAGCGTGGTCATGCAAACACAGTTTGTGGAAAGCCAGGTAATGCACTAGTCTTTGAAGTATAATGTGCACGTGCGTTTATCAATGGGTAGACGCGAGGGCAACGTAGCATGACGCGCGCCGATAAGAGCGTTGGTAGTCACAACAACGGAAAACCTCCTTCACAACAGCATGACATGCATCGATACACACGCTGGTTGTCAAGACAACACAAGCCTCAAATTCTTCTCGTGCCACAACAAGCAAATGCCGACAATGCCGAATATGCGGAAAAGAAAACAGTCTCACCAGGATTCTCAAGATTTCCAGGAAGGCACACAGAGTCTGTTGCAGGCAGATGGAAGACACCCGAAGACCTGGGAATCAACTTCACGAGGTCCACGAAATGTTGCGGCCCCAGACGTCGCCTCGAAGTGGAGGGCAACCACAATGTCCAGCAACATGCGATGAGGGAGACTGGAGACTGGATAACTCGTCACCACTAAAAAGAAGATGACAACCAGGTAGGTTTGAAGAGCTTCTTTAATCCAGTCTAGTCTCACAGCTTCCCCGGCAGCAACTGCCGAAACCACGCATTCTATGTTCCATGCAAGGAACACACAGAACAGAATGCGCACAAGAAAACCCCAAAGAGATCTCAGCAGGCTGCTCATTAGATGCAGAGTTTGAGTACGAGTCAGTGAAATCTCAAAGGAATGATGTACTAGCACAATAAGTGTCTAACCCATCACTAGCCCTTCACGCTGCTGAATGGTAAGACAGGTCACTCACTGTAATGCTTTTCATGCAGGCAGTAAAAGTGTTGGCTACAAAGTCTAATCTAACTGAAAGTAAGCCAATGGACTCTTTGCTCCTCTGTGTTATCGAATATGTACTGGGAGTGAGCACTCTTTGCTCTCATGCAGAATAAATAAAAATCCCTAGTATTTAGGCACTCCTAGAGAGGGTACTGTACAGAGGTTATGTCTGATCTCCAGGAAGGCATTCATGCCTTCAATGTCCCAGGGCACCATATCATTCACAGTAATGTGAGTAAGAATACGTAAAGGCTAACATGCACTCAAAAATTCCTCACTTCCTTCAGTGCCATTGGTGGGTTAATTTTCAGAATTGCAGAATCATTCTGCAGAAACATTTCTCACTCATTTCTCAATTTTATGACGCAAATAAACATCTTCTCTCTGACAATATTGTCATTTTGTTGGGGATTCTTTATGGCCATTTTCTGCAAGACGGCTCAACAGGGTAAATGTAACATTATTACAATCCTTTTGGATGTGACCATTAGGTCATCAATGTACTGCATCAGCACTGAGATACAAGCAAATCTTTCTTCAAAATTTGGTAGAAGATTGATAGACTAAACCTATACCCATGTGGAATTTGACACAGGAGCATAAGCCTATTTAGGAAAATAAACATGAAGAGATACTGGCAATCCTCATGAAGAGGAATAGAGAAGAATGCTTAGCACAAGTCAATTATGATAGACCACTCCATGTCAAGAAAGATCTGGAACAAAACTACCGCAGGATTTGGTGCCATGGAACAACTTAGAACCACAATATTCCACATTTGTTGTGGCTCCTGCACTACTCTCCATTTTCAACTCACTTCTTCACTTTTGTAAATATGGTATCCTTTCACACAGTTTACTGTGTTAAAGGGGCATGCAATGTTTTTTGCTGTGGCTGTTCCACCGCAACACCCATTGTGTTTGTCTGAGGCAGCGCCACAAACTAACGCTATGCAAAAGTAGACATTAAATTGGTGCAACTAGAAGAAAAACTTTTAATTCTCCTCGTTTTAGCTCTTTATGTGTGTGCTGCATTCTGCAGCACACATAGAAAGAGCAAATACTCTTTAAAGATTGTTTATCTGCAGGAAGATGTCTTATGACAATGTTTGAGACATAGGCTGTTATGTTGCACATTATTTTTGAAGACAGGAGGCAGGTAGCTAGTAAAATTAACTTTAATTTCCCGGAGCGCCGGGACTACGTCTCTCAGCTGCGGTTGGCGCCTCTGCAAGATGGCCGCCTTCCGCTTCCGGTTAACCCCTTCCGGTTCCGGCCGTGTACCACTAGACCGTCACCACATATCTCCCCCCTTTATGCACAACACAACTTTGAATAAATAGCCTTACTTGTTGTCCATTTCAAAGTCTTTAAATCTCTCTGGAATCCTTACTGCTCTTCCCGCTCTTGTTTTCACCACTCGTTCTCCTCCTTCACTTCTCTGTTCCTCTGTCAATTGGCCCCATGTCTCTGTTCCTTCAAGAGTACTTCCCGTCCTTTCCTTTCCTGATCTATTCTTGCTCCTGCCTTTCTCTTCACCTGTTTCTCTGACTTCCCTGTCCTCTCCGATGTCTCTCTCTTCTACTTGATGCTTGCCTTCTTCTACTTGCTCCGTGTTCCTTCCACAACCTTCTTCCATGCCTCTCTCCAAATTCTCTTCCACTTCTTCTGTCTCAGCTCCCCATTCCAAGATTTTGCTGCATTTTGCCATTCTGTCCTGCGACCACACCTTGCCGTCGCTGAGGAGCGCCGACCTGGCGTAAGGTTCCAGAACGCGTAGGGGCGGTGTGAACTTACTTTCTCCTTTTCTCTTCAGGGTCGCCACTTTCACTCTAACCCAATCGCCCTTCTCTAGCGACACTCCTTGTACGTTTCGTCTCTTATTGAATTGTTCCGTGTACACCTCCTGTGCCTTCTCCAGACTTCTCCTGACTACGGCTGGCGACCACTTACTTTGCACCACCATCTTCCTCCATGCCATATTGTCCTTTGTAAATGGTTCTCTCCCTCTGGGTACCTTGAAAGGGCTGTATCCCGTACTGCCTGGTGTCATTCGGTATGCCCACAACATCTTGGCAAATCCCTTTCCCAGTCCAGTCCGTCGTTTATGGCTGCTTGTATGGTACTCATTATCACCCTGTTAAAACGTTCCACTTGACCATTACCTGCAGGGTGATATATGGGTGTATGCTTGACCTCTATTCCATTCCTGGTTACAAACGCTTCCCATTTCACTGACGTGAACTGCGGTCCATTGTCACATATGATGGTTTTAGGAATGCCTTCCTTGATGAATATGTCTCTCAGAAAGGCTATCACTGCCTCAGTGTCTACTGCTTCTCTCACTTCTACCTCGGGCCACTTGGAGTACTTGTCGATCAAAACTATGGTGTATTTTTGTATACCTTCCATGTTCAGGACGGGTCCCATGATGTCGACGGACACCATCTCCCATGGCCCTTCCGGCACCGGGAACTTTCCTAATGGTGGTCTCATCATGGACTGGGATTTGTCTGCTTTGGAACACGACTCACATTGTCTGACATATCGTTCTACTTGTGAGTTAATAGCTGGCCACCAATAGGCTTGTCGAGCCAAGGCCTTGGTTTTTGTGATTCCCTGGTGTCCTTCGTGTAACAGGGCCTTCAAATGATTGACGACGCCTTGGGGAGGAATTACTTTGTCGCCTCTCAGAAGAAATGAGGGATTTTCTCCCAGTGACAATTCATCTCTAACTTCCCAGTACCTCCTTAGTGTCTCTTTAAGGTGCCTCTTCTCGGGCCATCCATGGACAACGTACCCTCTTACTGCCTCCAGGTCCTCATCCGCTTTGTAGGCCTCTTCCCATTCCTGCGCACCGATCACTTTCTCCATGTCCTGTATGGTGGCCACCACGTAACTATCCCACTTAGAGTCCTCTTGTACGTTCGCTTCCTCCTTAGCCGCTGCTCGGCTTAGGAAGTCCGCCACCTTGTTCTGTGGCCCCGGTATATGCTCCACTTCATACACAAAATCAAGTAACCGAAGTGTCATCTTTGCAATCCTGGGCGTCGCATTGGTATGACCATTGGATGTTAAAACCTTTACCAGGGGTTTATGATCGGTTTTGACTAGAAACTTGGCGCCCCACAGGTACTGTCTAAACCGTTCCATCTCCCATACCACCGCTAGCATCTCCTTTTCTATGACACTGAATTTTTCCTCATTGGGTGCCAAGGACCTTGAGGCGAAGCTAACTGTCGATATCTCTCCATTCTGTGACTTCTGCATCAACACCGCTCCCAGGCCCCGGTCACTCGCATCGGTGGTAAGGATGGATTCGGCATCTGGGTCAAACCCCTTAAGGGGTATTGTTTTGCTCATCTCTTGCTTCAATGAGTCAAATTCCTCCTGTTCCTCCTTGTTCCATTTGAAACCATTTCTTTCCTTCAATAGCTGTCGCAGTCAGTGTGTCTTGGTGGCAAAATGGGGAATGAATTTGCTATAATACTCGGCCATTCCCAGGAATGACCTAACGTCTTCCTTCTTCCCTGGAGCTGGTGCATCCAATATTGCTTGCATGTTGGCTCTTTTTGGTTCAATGCCCCTTCTGCTTACTTCATGGCCGAGGTAGGTTACAGACGGTACCCCGAATTTGCACTTGGACCACTCCGCTGTCAGACCATTTTCCTGCAACGTGCGTAACACCTTGTGTAGCTTCTCATTGTGTTCTTGCTTGGACGCTCCCATGACCAGGATGTCATCTTGGAAGAATTGAACACCTTCCACCTTCCGAAAGAGTCTATGCATCAGTTTCTGGAAAACGGCGGCCGCTGATGCCAGCCCAAATGGCATCCTGACAAATTTGTAGCATCCGAAGGGTGTGATAAACGACGTGAGGTGATCACATGATGGATGAAGTTTTATCTGGTGGTAGGCAGATGACAGGTCCACTGTCGAGAACCATTGAATGCCCTTTGTCTTGGCCAACATTTCATTGATGCGAGGAAGGGGAAACTTGTCGATCAGGATGTTTTTGTTTAGTTCCCTGAGGTCGACACACAGCCTCACCTTCCCGTTTGGCTTTTGAGCTACTACCAAAGGCGAGAGCCACTCTGCACTCTCAATGGCCTGTATCACCCCACTCTTCTCCAGTCTGTCGAGTTCTGCCTGCACGGCCTCTCTACATCGGAAAGGAATGTTCCTTACTTTGTGCTTGACTGGTTTGGCTCCCTCCTTCAACTTGATAGGTGTTTGTACTTGACCAATTCGCCTATCTGTCCATTGAACACCTTGGGGTATACTCTGTGCCATGCCTCTTCGTCATCTCTACTTTCAATGTTCATAAGCATCACCTTTTCAATGCCGCCTGGGTTCAGCTGTATTCCTAACGCCCCTTGGTCCTTCCAACTGAGCACTGATGGTCCCCTCTCCGCAATGTACAACTTACAATTTGCTTTGCGTCCTCTGAACTCGAAGAGCAATGGGCAGTATCCTAACATGGGTATTCTCTGCCCCGTGTACGTGACGGGTCTTAGATCCATGGGGCGCAGCTCCTCCTTTACTTTCATCGCAAACTTTTCTTCCCACACCTGCCTTTGTATGATGGTAATGGGGGCTCCAGAGTCTGCGATTATCTCAATGGGTACTCCACCTATTTGCATGTTCAGCCTTGGTTTGTCCGATTCTGCGCACCCCACGTCCAAAACCTGGGCATCAATGTAGAGGACTTCCTCCAATTCCTTGTCCTCTGTCTGGGTTTCTTCTTCTTCTCGGTTTTCTCGGTCCACGTATCTGATCATGGTTCCTTTCGATTTCCGGCGGCATACCTTTTCATAATGACCAAAAACGTGGCAGTATGCACATTTCGCCCTGAACGCCGGGCACACTTTGTCGTTTCCCATGTGGGACGTGCTTCCACACCTGTAACAGCTGGGTCGTCCACCTCTTCCCGTCTTATGGGCTACGCTGCTTGATTGCGTGTTCTGTCTATTGTGCTGGCCTTTAGGTGGTTCTCTCTGCTTGGCTCTCTCACTCTTGCCGTGCGTCATCACCCTGCAGACCGTCTGTGTCCCTCCGGTATCCTTCCAAGCCGCATGGGTGCACCGTTTGGACATTTCCGCTTTCTTCACCAAGGCCCAAACCTCCTTCAGGGGAGCCTCTCCATTCACCCACAGTTTTTCTTGTACATGCGTGCTGGATGTGTGCATTATAATCTGGTCCCTTATCAGCTCATCATGGAGCGTGCCGAACCTGCATGTTAGAGCCAATTTCTGCAGTGCCGCGACGTACTCGTCGATAGTCTCTCCGCCCTCCTGTTTTCTCTTGAAGAAGGTATGCCTGTCGATGGCTACGCATACCACAGGTCTATAGTGCGTGTCTATGTCCTCCATGGCATGACTGAACACGTCCGTGTCGGTCGCACCTCTTTCGCCTTTGACCATGTTGTCGAACACTCTGAGCCCCTCCGGGCCAAGATTGTGTAGCAAGATCCTCCTCCTTCTCTGCTTCGAGTACGCCGCGCCATTCTCCTCTTCTAACGCTTCTAAATAATTTAGAAAATACCGCTTCCAGTCTTCCCACGGCATTGTGGGTTCCTCCCTTATCGGGAGAAAAGGCACTAATTGGGTGAGGGAGGTGGACTGTGACGCCATCTTGCCGTTTCCTCCGGGGCCCGCTTGTGTTGCGGCGGTCCGGCCTAATGGGCTCCCTGGCGCCTGTCTCTCGTCCTCGTTTTCTTCGCTGTGCGCTCTGCCGGCTGCGCCACCTCCTACAGCGCCGTCAGTGGACTGGAGCACCCGTGGGTTGTCCTGGACAGCCGCGCCGACAGTGTTCGATCCTTCCCCCCTTCCTTGCAGTGCCGCCAGTGTGCTGCGCGGGGTCCACCAAACCGTGGGATGGGGGCCTCTTGTACCTGTCCGGGTGAGTAGCTCCTACCCTCATGTGCTTCCCATGTGGAGCACGGTGCCGCCGATTATATTATATTTATTTATTTGTATTTGTTTTCTTCTCACCGTGCCTCCGTGGAGCTGGGTGGCGGGTCCGCCGGCTTCTGGGCTGAGTCCCCACGCTTTAGAGGCGAGATTGCTCCTGGTCTCTTTCCTGGGGCCTGCCCTTCGTCCTCTGCCATGCTCCGGGGCTTGTTTGGCCTTTCCCCTGTCTCAATTTCTTTTCGATCGTTTTCTTCTTTTCTTGTGGGGATATAGTGTCAGATCCCGTGCCTCGTCGCCATTGTTATGTTGCACATTATTTTTGAAGACAGGAGGCAGGTAGCTAGTAAAATTAACTTTAATTTCCCGGAGCGCCGGGACTACGTCTCTCAGCCGCTGTTGGCGCCTCTGCAAGATGGCCGCCTTCCGCTTCCGGTTAACCCCTTCCGGTTCCGGCCGTGTACCACTAGACCGTCACCACATAGGCAAGTATTAAGACTCAAATTTATCAGCATATAATGAGCAAGTGAACCTTCAGAAGGAATATTACCTCCTTCACACATAGGGACTGCAGACTTGGACTTTTTTTTAAAGCGGCACACATTTAAAATCAAGTTAGGATGAGCAACACAAATAGCCAATCACAATTGAATTTGAAAACAGTGTGTTTTCAAGTATTTCAAGCCTCAATTAACATTTCGAAACAAAGAACTTTGTCTGCCTACCAGACTGTGGAATGTAAATCAAATTCACTAAACAATTTCATTGACACAAAGATAAATCTCCGACTCTCGCAAACCTATGTTAGAGTGTGTAAGTCTATTTCTTATGGACATAGAAATGAACAGCACAAGCCGAACAATTTCAAACAAATACAGACCATTTGGGATTTATTGGACTCAGACCTACAAACTGTTGACGTGTTAACACACACATAATGTAACATTAGCAGCTATTTCATCTCTGACTGGTTCATCCGAATGATTCCAGGAACTGGGACCAGTGGCAAAGTTTAGGTGGAGAACCCCTTAAGTACCTGTTATCATGTAATCACTAACCAGTAACAGAGGAACATAATATATCCACTGCTACCAAAACCTGTCTGTAATTTTCTGCATTTAAAGGGCTGATTGATCGATCAGGGCTATGTGTGAAACGGGCTTGCAATTTGCAAAATATTTACCCAGAGGACTGAGAAAATCCACTCGGGAGATCTAGATGAGAAAAGATTTAAAGTATTAACCATGAGTGTTTATTGAAGATTAAGAAACAATACAGAAGGCAATAGTTTTTGATTAATCAAATCATTTAATGTAATATTTATAGTTTTTATAAAGCGGAACATCATCCCCTAAGGAATATCCCGGCACTAGACCACTATTACACAAACTCCATACACCGGCAGCCAATTAAAGTGAAAACAGCCAGGTCTTCAACATCTATATTGTGCAACATGCAAATAAATGTTAAATATTATTGGCAGCGGAAACTAAGCCCTATTCTAGTTAAATAACCAGCACATAAAATCCGTCCTGTCCAGGAACATCATGAAAACAAAACATTACATTTTTAAAATGTTACGGTACAAACAGACCATTTAGCTGACTGAATTTCATACAATATGAAATCAAAGGGACACATTTCGCCATGCTAATTTACCAATAATCCTTTATGGGTTTCCGGAGTAGCGTGCTTCAACACCCAATCAGGGGTAACAGTGCTATTTAAATACAAACCTTTTTTCCTCTTCTATCCTTCTGCTATCCTTCTGAATCCAAGTTACTGACTGACCTATCAACCACTTAATATTTACTTGCATGTTTCACTATACTAATTCCTCATTAATCCTCTATGGGTCCTGGAGTAGCATACTACTCGCCGAAAAAATCGCTTCGACACCTCGTCAGGGGTACTAAGCGCTATACAAATGCAATTGCAATATAATACAATACAATCTGAGTCTGCGGTACAAAGATTGGGAGAGGGGAAGATGAGTTTGTGTCAGGCACTAGAAAACCACGTACATTAAAATGTGCAAATTTGAAAGCATTAGTAGGCCTAAAGCCTCAATCTTGTAAATGCTTACAAAACATACATTTGTTGGACTTTGCCCTCCCTGCTGGGATAACCCCAAACATTTTGCCTTCACCCCTCTTGGTTTTGGTAGCCGTTTTCGCTGGCTTTTCAGAGTTTACCGCTGCTAACCAGTGCTAAAGTGCTTGTGCTCTGCTCCTGAAACATTGTACAACTGGCTTATTTGTATATTTACTTTACTTGTTGCACCCTTGTATATGGCACCATGGGGATCCAGGGCCTGTATATTAAATGCTACTAGCGGGCAGAAGCACTCATTGTGCAACCCACTAAAACATGTCTCTGGCCTGCCACTGCCTATTCAACCTGGCAAAAGAAAGCTTTTGCCCGGCCTAAACCTTCCTTTTTAATACTTATAAAAATCCTCAAAATAGGTTCTAAACAGCCCATACAGTAGGGTGAATTGTATTTAAAAAGTGGGTCATGTGTCGTTAAGTTTTACATGTCCTCATAGTGAAAAGCTCACAAATTCTTTTTTCTCTACTGTAAGGCTTGCCTCTCCCATAGGCTAACATTGGGTTACCTTATTGCATTTAATAAGTGCTCAATTTTGATTGGGAGCAGGTAGAAAGGTCATGGTTGGACTCAAATTAGTTGCATTGTAAAATCCTTACTAATTTATTAATGGTAAAGTCGGATTTTAGATTACAATTTAGAAAATTGCACTTTTAGAAAGTTGGTATTTTCCTGCCCGAACTTTCTGAGGCCTCCTAGTAATTTCCAGCTGCCTGGGCCTGATAATTGTCCTCCCCAGAAAGTGAACAATGGACCTGGGTGTGGCTGGGAGAGCACCATCCTGCGAGCATGGGAGGAGGAGAGCTGTCCCTGCCCCACTGACATGTCAAAAGACTGCCTTCAGCAGACTCACAAAGGAAATTGACACCAGCCTTTTGTCATCCTAGACCTGTTGGAGCTTGGGCAGGGGAAGAAAGGGGACCCAAGGTACTTTCCATAACCAGATGTGGTGGTGGACTAGAAGTTTCCCCCACTTCAAAGAGTGGCACAGGTATAAATATTGGACCTCCTAAACCACTCATCAGTACGCTCCTGGACTTGTGGACATTACAGAACAAGGAGTGCCTTGTTTACCTGACTACTATCCTGCCGCTTTAGGCCATCCTTGTTCCCCGAGAACTGTCCTGCTACTTGAGGCCTGCCCTGCTTTCTGAGACGGAAGACTGGACCTGCTCCCTTCATCCTAGGCTATCAGAGTGACTCCGAGGTTCAGATGGCCTGCAACCGGACCTGCCTGAGCCCTGCTAGCCTTACCTGAAGCGAGGTCCTGATCCCCAAGAGGTGCCTCCCCAGGTCCTGGAACCCTGGCTGGCATCAGCTGAGTTCTTTCTGTGAAAGAACTGGTGACATCCTGATGTTTTGGGCTGTTCACAACCGTGAATGAGCCTGTTTTCAACAAGACTCCAAGACAACATAAAGCTAAGAAGAAACTGACTCTTCACACTACAGCAATGACCAGTAACGTAATATCTGCACTTCGCGCTGCAGCAATGACAGCCTGCTGATGCCCAGCTGGATCTACGTGCTACAGCAATGACTGTCTGCAACACCAGGCCTGCTCTCTATGCTACAGTGCCAACCATCCGTAACTCTCTCCCTGCTCCTCTTGGCTAAATCTACGGCAAACATAATTCTTCGCCCCTGACTTTGAAAAGGTTAAGTATCAACGGGAGTCACCTGGTCACTTTAGCCACTATTGCTCCATTGAAGTTGGCCTGAACGTGTGACTTTCCCTTAGTTTAGCACGACCAGATGACTGCGAGTGGAGATTTGTGCTTTCACACGATATATCTCCCTAAAACTTTAAAATTGCATTTCTCTGGATTTATTAATTGGATTTTTGTTGCTCTGGTATTATTTTATTCTTTTTAATTTACTCTTTTTTCGTAAATTGGTTTGACTTTTTTCTTGTGTTGTGTTTTCACTTTATTACTGTTTGTGTGTTGCATAAATACTTTAACACTCTGATCATAAGTTAAGCCTGACTGCTTTGTACCAAGCTACCAAAGGGTTAAGCATAGGTTAATTTAGTGACTTTTGTGATTCATCCCGACAAGAATTTTGGTTGTTGTCTGAGTGGGTCTTCAACCCCCCCTCATACCAATAACCAGATTACCTTTATCCCAAGGCATGACTTTCCTCTTATTCATCAGAAAGGGAAGACAGAGAGTGAGAGACCAGCGGAGTGAAGAGGCAGGCAGAAATGCAGAATCACTAAAGGAGGGCTAAAGAACTAGATTAGTTCTGTGAGGCCTTACTGCCCACCTTTAAAGCAACACCATCCAAGAAACCTTTTGCACCTGCTCCTCCCAATCGTAGCATATGGTGTAATTTAGTACTATTTCTGCTCTTTAAGAATTCATAGTTCTTTTTGCGTGAATTGCTTCTCACTCCACCTATTCTCTCAGGGCTCTCTCTCCGCCTCCCCTGTCACATGACTGAGCCCCAACACTGTTTGGCCCTGATTTACAAAGAAATGACACAATGCAGAGCTGCAAGTAAAGGTGCTGTGCTGCACTGAGAGAACGGGAGAGAGCAGAACAGCATCATATCTACCATGGTGTGGTGCCGTTCTGCTCTCTTCCTGCACTGATACACTTTAAGCTGCCATGGTAAGCATAGTTTGTGTGCTGGAATCAGTACCTTCCTGTACAAAATCTATGCTTTAAGCTATCTTTTTCTTTGTGTGTGTGCTGTAGAACACAACACACACTCAAAGAGGGGAAAAATAGGAGAAATTCAAATATTTTTCCTATTACTCCAGCCTCAGGAAGGTGCAGGATTTCGGCTCAAATCTTTGTCTACAATTCTTTGTAATTAGGGATTTGCATCAAAACCCACTAGAGGTTGCATGGTAATGCCCATACGCCGCCCATGGAATTCCCCCTTGTTGCTAAATATCACAAGGCAGAACAATGAGAAGATGTGTGCTACTTTTAATTACAATCCAAAGCAAATTACAATGTATGTTGTACTGTAATCCAAAACCTAACATTCAGCGTTGGGTATGTGTTAAAAAAAACCTCAACCTGACGCAAAGTCTTTGTACATCTGCGCCCTGGTTTAGAAGAAGATCTACATTGTTAGAGGTGTCCTCAGGATTTGGTTCTATTGACAATGCAAACAAGGCGTCCCTATATCTTCAAATCGTTTTGCTAGACATTGATCTACTTACCAGCACTGGTGCCTAGGAGTGGGGTGACATGTCCCGTGTCCTGCCCATAGCTACTGTGCATTTTAAAGGAAGGGATTTCAAAGGGATTAGCAATGGCAACTTTAACCTCTGGTGGATGGTGATCAATGAGGCACCTGAGGGGCATAGAGATATTGCTAGATCTTTTTGTTGGATGCCTTGTATGGATTTCTCTCTCTCTAAGCCTTCTTTATGTGGCATTGATACAGTTAGAAATAATGTATTGGTTTATTTGCTTCAAACTTTTGCCCATGGTCCTCTAATGAAGTTCATGGTGGCTGACATCATCACCTGGGTTGCTATTACTTCAACTCAACGATTGCAATGGTTAAGGTCGTGTCACCTTCCATACATAAAATGTTACCCTCGAGGTTTGTTTTTGATATTAGATCCATAGTTTTTTTATTAAAATAATTTCATATGAACTGGACTACACTACACTTTCATCTTTGAGGAAGCTCGATCTTAACTTTGAGATTTCTTCAAGGCAATTCAAGTTGACATAGAAAGCAGGTGCTATACATGCAAATCTAGTGGCTTGTGAACTTTAGGTTAGCTTTTGGGGGTCTGAAGAACACTATTTCTAATTTGCCAAGATGGCTGATAATGACAGTTTCTGAGAGATATACAGTCAAGATCTGCCTGTCCCTAGTGTGAGTTAAGCAAGATTCACAAGGGCTAGATTTGCCTCCTCTGCAAGGGTTTCAAAGTGTGAATGCCTCTTATTAGGACAGGTCCTAGATTGTATTTTGGGCTACTCCTCCACCTTTGTACATCCTTACAGGTTACATGTGGTGTTGGACTATATATGACATTTCCCCTGCTGTAGAAATCCTCCATTTCACCTGATCCTAATCACAATCTTAAGGCATTTTCCGCCCCTCCCCAAGTTGCATAATTGGACTTCCTATTCTGCTTGGTAACATCAGAGGAATAGAAATTGGGGTCTATTATGGGGCATGAGAATAAGCTATAATAAATAGCATAGTGCCTTTTCTGGACAGAATGGTGGAAAGTATAAAAAGTAATGTGAGGAATCCTCGAATTTATCTCAGTCAGTGCTAATCACTCAGGGCCACATTCCAGACCGTCGTGTTTTGCCTCCTCTGTTCCAGATGATTAACCTGTCTGAAAAGAGGGAGTTCAACTTAAATCGGTAGGCCATATTACCTCAGAAAAGGGACATGAACAACTGCACTTTCAGCCTTACTGTACCTCATCAATGATGTACAGCTTGCGTTCTGTAGCACAGCAAGCTGTAGGAGCATTTCCCTATAAAGCCCACATCACAAGTTGCACCCTACTGGGGCGGATTTACCACATGGTAAATTTGTATACATATTTACTGTTACTGTGTGGTAAATCCAACTAAGTAGCATGTAATCACAAGTTAAGCCCCATAAAGCCCCATGGAATGGGTTGTTACCTGGGGAAACATAATTTGGGTTCGTAAATACCACACAGAGGGCCACATATATCAACCTAGCATTCACAAACGGTGCGAATCGACAGTTTGCAAATGCAAAATAGCCTTTCAAGATGTATGAAAGGTTTTGGCAGTGCATTTTAGGTAATCACAATTTTTTGCAATTAATTACAATTGTGACTACAAATAGGTAATCACAATTTGCCGTTCTCTAAGCATATGTACCAAGCATTTGCTATATGCAAACTGTGCATTTAGGAAATGCTATTACCATTGACTCCAAGTCAATGGGAACCATGTGCAATTTTTGAAAATGCACAAAATATAATGTTTCAAAGTACTACGTAGCCCACACAGGCCATGCACATTTTTTTGTGTGGGGGGGTTCTTCAGGGGGGCCTTAGGCCTCCGGGCACCCTTGGGTTTGCATTACCTAATTTGCGATTACCAATTAGATAATCGCAAATTACATAATGAAAAACCATATCCCTTTAGGCCCATAGGTATGAATGGAATAGTATTACCTAATAGCGACTGCAACTCTGTAGAAATCGCTATTAGGTCATCACTATTTACTTACATACCATTTTGCATTCCTTCAATAGTGATCACCTAAAATTTGCAATTTAGGGAAGTTAAAATGGATGTTTGATACATGTGGCCCAGAATTCCCAGTTCCATGGGGTTAATGCATACGTTTGCCCATGTCAGGAAAAACCAGGGAGTGCAATGAGACATGGCTGCTGCCTCCTCTGATTTTATCTTACAAATTCCCCGTGATCTTTCACGCCCAGAAAAACCAGGTGTGGAAAAATCCAACCCACTTAAAATCGAGCAGAGCGGAATTCCGTGAGGTAATCCTGCTCGGCCTAATTCATAATGAGGGGCTAATGACACTCACATAGCACTCAGCCATTGGTAATCTCTCAAAATGTTAAAAAGTGGTAAGTCGTTTTATCAAAGTACAATTCTTGAGTGTACGTAATTCACACTACGCCATACAATTTGGGCCATATGTATCAACAACCTGATTTGCGATTCTCAAATAGCGATTTTTTTTAGAAATCGCTATTTGAGAATCGCAAATAGGGACGTATGTACAAAATCGCAATTGTTTTGCGATTTCTTAGTATTCTTAGTATTTCTTAGCATTCCTGAATACTTTCCCATTCATTTCTATGGGCCAGGAGGCCCATAGGAATGAATGGGAAGTTATTCTCAATTTGCGATTCGCAATTTGAGAATCGCAAATTGAGAATAATTTCAAGGGTGCAGGGGTGTCCAAAGGACACCCTGTTGCTCCCCTGAAATTAGCATGGATGCACATGTGGCGCACATACATGCCCTAAGGGCATGTATGTGCTTCACAATGCACTTTGAAAAATGCAAAAAAGTGCATTTTTCAAGGAATTCGCAAATTACCACCAACTAGAAGTTAGTGGTAATTTGCGATTCCTTAAGGCCAATTTGCATTTTTTTAATGCTTCTTACATTGCCTTTAAGGAATCGCAAAATGTGCGATTCCTTAAATGCAATCGCAAAATAAGGAATCGCAAATTTTGCGATTCCTTATTTTGCACGCAGATTTCTTTCATTCATACCATGCTTGATACATATGGCCCTTAGTTATTTGTATGCCAGGCTACACTTTTTAACTGAATTGACATTGAAAAAAGGCAAGGCAGAAAGAGACATAGACGGGAAGAAGCGAATGACGGAGTGAGAGAGGAAAAGAATGAAGAGAAGGAAATTATGGAAGGTAAAAAACTAAGAAAAGGGAAGAAAGAAAGGACGTTGAGTAAGAGAGGGGAAGGGCATTAAAGAGGGAAGGTAAGGACGAGTGGAATTAAATGAGGACGGAAGCAAGGACAGACAGAAGGGCTGCAAGGGAAGGGAGGAAAGAAAGAAGAGATTGGAACGTTACATGGGTAAAAGGACGAAAGGGAGCACGAAGAAGGGAAGCGATGAAGCAGTGCGAGCTCGCCATTCTGGGACATTGCTAGCACAACCCAAGGGTGGTGCCAAAGGGTCCTGGAGCTGGGGCACTGACTGGTTTCTGTCGGAGCCTGAGCAAGCTGGCTTTAAGGACTTTCTGAAAATAAATCTGGAGCGCAAGTGACTCACCAGCAGCACTCTCATCATTCCGTCGCCTTTGCCTTCGTAGGTTGAATATCTTTATTGTTCCAAAATAAATATTTATCTCGTGTAAATGGAAGTCCGTTTAGTTAGAAGGTTTTATCGCGTGCACGCTTATTTACATGAAGAAAGCTTCTCTTGTTTACATTACGTTTGCTGCGAAGCGCCACAGAGAGGGAGCCTCGGCGCGTGACAGTTCTGCGTCACACAGCATGTTCAGTCAGGAGGCATAAAGCAGCATGGCCCCTAGATGATGATGCTCCCTTTGGCATCCGAGCTGTGGCAAACAGAGGCGCTGGAAGTAAGAGTGGGGGGTGCGCTGCAGCGCCCTAAAAAAACATGCTGGAGTTCAGACCTCCATCCAGCACCCCCACAATCACCATGCTGGGGTTCAAAAGCTGAATGTGCAATATAAATGCTTTTAAATTTTGTTTTTATCTTGGCACAGTTGCTGTGTATTCAAAGACATAGGTCAGGTGCCAGGCTGTGTCTTCCCACAAACTGCTGCTTATTCTTTTAACATGGAAATTGGTAAGTGTGATGGAAACATAGGGCAGATTTACTTTTTTGGCGCACCAATAATGCAAACTGTTATTTGTGATTTTTAAAGCCATGCAAAACAGATTTGTGTGACTTTGCATGGGATTTTTCCCAAAAACGAATGCACGGCAGCACATAGCACTACTTTGCATTATTTTGCATTTTAGAGGCGTTCCATGGGTGCAGCATGGCAATTCCCATGCTACTACCCATGGATTTTGGTGCATTCCCAGATTTACTAAAGCTAATAAGACTGGGAACGTGTCAAAATAAAACACGTCCCTAAATCAGGCACAACGAGGAGAAATATCTTTATTTGCACTCATTACTTCCATTTTCTATAGAAAGAGGAAATGCCTTTAAGGTTTGTTTTTTGCGCCTGCATTAGCGCTATGCGGGACACAATACGGCAAGGCAAAGAGAGAGCAGAAATGCTTCACATCTTGATTGATATGGTGCATTTCTGCTGTCTCCCTCTCACACAACACATCACAGCAGCTTTGTTTGCTGCCCTGCATTGCAGGAAATGTAAGGATATCTGACCCAACTATTTTAATCGCATCAAAACAAATCAAGAAATTTTACTTGGTAATGTGCAAATGGTATATTTTCCTGAAAAACGAATTCCACACATTATCTTTTGTGTACTCTAGTATTAACAGAAAATACTTCATGTCAGTGCAAATTTTGCGGCCATCTCAATAGAAAATATGCTGTCTGAAATGACTGTGCACTATGCCACCAATGCACTAAAATGTACCTCTAGCTACTTACCACAATCTTACCACTCCCCTGCTGAATGAGTAAGGCTCATTTGCTACCCTTGTTATTTGCGTGCATTTTGGATTTTTCACAATCCCTATGATTTCACTGATCTAATATTGGTGCCAGCACACCCCAATGAATTCCACATAAGCGTTAGCAAGTCTGTTCACAGAATGTTTATTTATGGTAATCACCTGCCCTGATGTCTCGTCTGATATTTCATTGGGCAGTCCATCAAGCACTTTTGCACTATGCACTTTAGTTGGAAGGTAACTGTTTAGCTGCTCCTGTTAATTTCAGCAAGTCTTGGTATTAAGTGGGTACACTTCTTTTTTAATATTATTGCCCTGTAGGAGAGCTGTGAGCTATTGGTATGCCAATCATCAAGATGTCTATGAGTCAACTCTCATGTAATAAAACAATTGGCACAGTCCCAAACTACACTTCCTGCCAGAGGGTGCACACCTAGAAGTGATGGAGCTCAACACTGGGCCACTTTAGGACCTTGATGTGCTCCAAAATTCACTCCCGAAATCTTCGTGGGAGTCCCGAAAACCACTTCTGCTTGTTCTATGAGATTAGAGACTTGTATAATAAAATAAGGGCCTTGACCCAGGGTGTGATAAACTACTTCAGGAAAGCCCTTGGCATAGTTTCTGTGGCAATGTGGTTAATGTGCTTGTAGAACATAAGAGTTCCGACATAACCAAGAAGTTCACCTTCTTTGAGCTTCCCGTCTGGGTAATTTGTAGATGGTATGTGAATTAACTTAGTGCAGTTTACAGATGGTGTTAGAAATTGGGTTACTGGTTGGCAAAGGTAGGTGTCCTGCCCAAGCAGGAACCACAGTCCTAGTCAGGCTAAGTGTAATACACATTAAAAGTTTACCTGTGCTCACCCTTAGGTAGCTTGGCTCAGAGCCATCAGGCTGAGCTAAAGAGGCAATGTGTAAAGTATTTGTGTGCACTCACACACAGTAACACAGTGAAAACACCACAAAAGTACTCCCCACAAGATTAAAAAAATAGCCAATATTTATAGATAAAACAGGACCAAAACATTAAAAACCAACACACACATGTCAAGTAATGAAGTCTGCAAGATTAAATCAAATGCAATGCTTAGAAGTTAATGGCTTCAACTGAGGCTATCTAGTTTTGCTTGATCGGAGCAAATGCAAAAGTTCATTCCGACCACGATGAGCATCTGCCAGATAGGGGAATCACATAGCCCCACTGACAGTACCTTGGAAGCAACGAAGATCGGGGACGATGCATTGAAAATCAGAGGGCATGCATCACTGTTGAAAGCAATGTGTCAGTTCTGAAGTCATGCAACCTTGTTGATGTCAAGAGTGCAGTGTATTGGTTTTGAGGTGCCGATGTTGAACTGCTGGACTAAAGGTGATGCGTTGGTGCAACAGCCATGCGGTGTCCGAGACTTACGCAGCAGCGGTAAATCATCGGCGCTACATCAGCAAAGTCAGGACTGCATTGTAAGTCGTGGTCGTTGTGCCACGCAGCCGGTGAGTGGTGTCCACGGGTTTGGTGCTGAGAGCGATGTGTTGGTTTCTTGGGTTGCAGCATCAAATACTCACTTCCAAGGGCCCAGGACTGGATTTGGCATAACTTGGCAGAGCAGGACTCACAGCAGAGGAGCCCAGTTGTTAGTAGTAAGATGCAAGTGAAGTCTATGATATCCCTGAGACTCCAGAAACAGGAGGCGAGCCCAACAACCCTTGGAGATTTTTTAGAGATGCAGAATGTAGAGAGTCACATCCAGTATCTCTCACCCCCAAACAAGGAGCAGCAGGCAGCAGACCAACACAGCAGGGCAAGCAGCAAAGTGGCAGTCCTTCCTAGCAGCACAACAGCTCGTCTTCAAGGTAGAATGTCCCCAGTTCGAGAAGTTTTCTGAGTATCTGGTGTCAGAGGTCCAGTACTTTAGGTACTTATACCCATGTCAGCCTTTGAAGTAGGGAGACTTCAAAAAACGGTCCATGTCTTTCTTTGCCCTTTCTCCAGACACACACAAGGGGATATGTGCAAGTGTCAGCTCCTCTCTCTAACGTGCTCAAGAAGACCCATCAGCCTGGTGATGTGCTATCAGGATATGCAGGGCACACCTCAACTCTTTGTGTGTGGTTGTCTAGAGGAAATGTGCAAAACCCAGCTGCCACCCAAGCCAGACTTGTATTCCAGAGACATGCAGAAGCACAGAATGGTCGAAGTAAGAAAATGCCAACTTTCTAAAAGTGGAATTTTCAGGCTTACGGTTTAAAAACCAACTTCATTAAAAGATGTGTTTTTAAATTGTGAGTCCAGAGACACCAAACTCATTCTTTCCATCTTTTCCCAATTGGTAGTTACACTTGTAAAGTGCTACAAGGAAGCTCCAATGCTAACCTATGGGAGAGATAGGTCTTGCTGTAGTGAAAAACAAATTTAGCAGTCTTTCTCCACCAGGGCATGTAAAACTCAAAAATACATGTCCTACCTTTTAAATACACTGCACCCTGCCCAAGGGGCTACCTTAGGGATGACTTATTTGTAATAAAAGGCAAGGTTTGAGCCTGGCAAGTAGGTGAACTGGCCAGGTCGAAATGGCAGTTTAAATCTGCACACTCATGCTCTGCAGTGGGAGGCCTGAGACATGTTTAAATGGCTGCGCTTGGGTGGCACAATCAGTGCTGCAGGCCCACCAGTGGCATTTGATTTACATGCTCTGGGCACACAGAGTTTACTATCCTAGGGACCCATCAGTAATTCCCATATGCCAATCACGGAGAAACAAAATGCCATTACATTTTAGACACAGGGCGAATGCATTTTAGCACTGGTCAGCAGTGTAAATGTGCAGAAAGTCCTAAAGCCATCAAAAACTAAGTTCAGCACACTGTTAAAACAGGTTAGAAGGCAAAAATTCAGGGTAAACCATGCCAAATGATACCAGGTCTAACAGATGATAAGTTGAATTTCTCATCTGTTAAGAAGGCAAAATTGATACCACGGGCACATTTGAGGACTGGGAAAAAGTGAAGGACAAATACATCTTGTGCACAAGCATCACTATAAAGCATCCTTATTACAAGAAAGGTCTTTCTATAGGATTTGAATGTTCACCATTCAATGTAGATGTAATACTGATCCATGTGAATGAACTGCAACGGGAAGCCTGATAAGGGAAGTGGGATAATAAAAGTAACTTTTTATTACATTGTAATGGTGAGGTAGGATTTATCAAGTATTGAAACTATAGCCCTCTATATGAAAAAGACAGAAAAATCACACTGAAATTGATCTTTTTAAAAAACAGTTTCCGAACTAAGGGGCTCATTACGATGGCGGAGAGACCGCCACCGCCGGGCCGGCAGTCCCGGTCCCTCCGCCATCTGGCTCCCATTTACCCCACCACATTAGGATGGCGGGGGAATCATGCCACAAGCGTGGCAGGCACAAAGAGTGCCTGCCACGCTTCCGCCACAGGCAATGGTGGGGGTGCCTAGCAGGCACCGCCCCGATCACAATGCTGGCGTCAGCAAGCCTTTCCATGGCGGTTAACCGCCATGGAAAGGCTGGCGGAGGCTGGCTTCGGGGGCCCCGTTACAGGCACCCTGGGGTGGGGGGCGTTGTGCACAGGAGGAGGCAGGCACCACACAGTGCCTGCCACGTTGTGCAAGGAAATACACAACAAGGCCACATAAGATTGTGGCGGGTGCTGCAGTTAGGAGCACTCGCCGCAATGTTAAATTAGGGGTGCAGGACCGCCGCTTGACAGGCGGGCTGTCCTGATCCCATTACGATGGCGGATCATAATCGGCCCCTAAGAGAGAAGCAATTACTTTACCGTTCAATGACAAATCTATGTAGATTAATTGTATGCGTGGAATTTATTAGAGTTGTATTAATTAAAAGTTCTATCACACAGCAAGGTAAAACAACCTGCTTAAGACTTAGTAGCAATGGAGATAAATTTCCAAAAGGGGGATTGTAGCCAAATGCAGCCAATCTCACGTAAGCATTCACGGTGTCACCAAAACTATTATTTGTTGGGGAGTCTAAATTGTTGTATTGGAAATCAGTCTTTACTTTACTTTGTTTTGTTCATTTTTGTTCATTCTTGCTTTAAAGAAACATAAACAACTGTTTGCATTCAAACTCACTTAGAAACTAATCAAGTTATGACAAATATGCAGTAAAATGTATAAAGACATTTATGCAAGAAAATGAATTCTTTGTCCCTAAACATATAGTTATGAGATGTCAGTCATACTTTAATCCTGTAGAACGATGGTCATAAGAAAATGTTCAATATTTCCATTTACTTATTACATATTTTATAAACACACTCCGCTTTCCACAGTCTAACCAATGATCCATGGCTTATGATACACTCGAAATTGCCTAGTACCCTTCCTTTTCTTGAATCCAGGCAGTAATATCAATTTCACTGAGATTTTATTATCATTTAGTATCATTATATTTACAGCTATAAATGTGATAAACTCATTTATATGTAAAATTCACTCTGGCCCTCATTACTAGTGGCCTGGTTTCTAATGCGATGATACTCACATCAATAAAATCTGAAACAGAGGTGTTTGGAGCTTATCTGGTATGAAAATGATTGCTTATTACATGTTTTGACTACGTTTATTGTACCAAAATCTGGATAACCCCTTTTTTCCTGACCGTTTTCTCCTTTTAAATTCAAACAGGTTTGACTTGGCTAAATTTAATAGAGAAACCCATTTTTATCACGTTCAGTATGTACCAATGCAAAACCCATACTTCTGACATGTGCAGTAAGAGGAGCTACCACACACTCATAATGGGGGTCTAAGTCATCTTCCTAAGAACAGACATCAACTCTTTTTGGGAAACTTTTAAATACAGTTTTTGTTGCCCCACCTCTAGAACTAATCTACTCGCTTTAATCTCAACAATAATTCATTACATTGAGACCTAAAAAGTCTGCAACTTAGAAGGGTGAATTAAGGTGATCATCAGAAGCAGTGCTAATAGTGTAACTAGAATGGGGGATATACGTTTCGAAAGCATCATGATTGATGACAGCGGCGTTATGTCCCTGCTTGATATCAGGCCTAGAAGTAGTGCAAGAGTGTTCAGTGTATGTTGAGGAGGGCCAGATCCCTGCCTGCTTATTGAAATACCTATATTTGTGATTTTTCAAAAGAGAATTCCTTTACATAGTCAATGATGATGCTAGTGATCTGGGATTGACCCTGTTCTCTATGCCTACATCGAAAATCTAAGTGTCTAGCAGAGTGTATGACTTCAAGCCAGGAATTAGCCTTCATTATGGTGACCTAAGTAGTCCTAAGTAGTCCTAAGTAACTTTTCCTCGCTTGTGCTCGCCAACGTTAAGTTGGTGAGCATGAGCTACGGAAAACGTACGCCAACCACCTCCCGGGGAGATTTCTCAATGCGGGCGGTCACGTATGGTCGGTACCGCTCACGTTGAGAAACCTTCCGTTCACGTTGAGGTAGCTGTTGCTTGAGTAGAACATCTACTCGAGCGGCAGAAAGAAACAGCACCCTCCTGTGCTGCGCATGGTGTCACACGCGCTGATTTCCAGCGTGGGACAAATACCCAGCGCTAAAAATTTGCACGAGCAGCGCGACCTAACACACTCCACTGCTTGCGGAAATCCACGTGGCGACAGTGTTTTTTTGTCACTTCACTCCACAAACTCTGCCCAGGCCTAGACCTAAGTAATGTGTTTGTTTTGCGTACGATGTGGGAACCTACACTGAAGCTCCATCAGCCAGGAATGGAAGAATTATTCTACAGCTGCCCTTTAAAGTAAAAAAAATCCTCTTGTTTATTTTTTTAATCTAACAAGGGCATCAAACAGTATGATGTTCAGCTTATTCTTTAATTTATAAATGAAAGTCAAGGAAAGCTTCTTGTCAAGTAAATTCCCCTGACAGCATACAGCCCCATCTGCCTGTTCCGCTGTCATCTACTATTAGGGGGTTATATGATTATACAACGCTAACAAGTACCACGCATGGCATTACCACGCAAATTTTACTTCGGATGTGTCTTTACCACGCAGCATTTGAGAACGCAGGATTATACACCGCCAAATTACGTTACGAAACATCTAACGTCCCTTAGAAATGTACATAATGATAGTGATAGGCTAAAAAAATAGTCAAAACTCTAGAACTAATCAAAAGATCGATGTATATATCAATCAAAAACAACAGATTACCTTACATTTAAAATTGCATTTAATTTAAAATGCGCTTAAATAATACTTTTTTAAGTATAAAGATTAGATTCTTATCTGACTTCTCCACGCCTTTCACCAGCAGCCCTTACTTCCACCATCCATGGAAACAAGCGTCAAAACACTTCTTCCAAAATTGAAAAAGGAGTTCTATAATGACGTACACGCCACGTCGTTGGGGAGGCTCTTTCCTTGCACGACAGAGGCACTTATTTGCATTTTTTATTTAAGTTTTCTTCTTTATTTTTTAAAATCCGCTTGAAAATCCGCTTGCTTTTTTTTGGGGGGGGGAGACCCCCCAAACCCCCCCAAGCCTCCTTTTTTATTGGACCTTTAACTTAATGACGTACACGCAGAATGAAGGAACGAAGACTGGAAGGAATGAAACTTGTGTGGTAAAGACGGTCGTGGAATGCACCCGCGTTGAAAAGAAGTTTGCGTGGTAAGTGAACCGTAGTAAACGTTACGCGTGGTAATGCCTTCGTAGTAAATGATGTTTCCCCTATTAGGGTTGTACCACTGAATATCGAACCCCAGAATATCGAGGACAGCATATTGAGAGTTAAGTGCATATAGGGAAGTATAGATTTGCTGTTTTTAACTTCACAACTACGTACCTTGATGACACACATGTAAATTCCCATCCCTGCAGACATTACACTGTTGTGAATTGCCCAAAAACAATTAAGAACATTTCAGTTGTACATCTGCATTCCACAAAAGCTTTGTGATTTGGTTCCATTGAGTGCAACCCATAATTAAGGCTCCTGGTTTTCTGTTATTATGGATTTATACAGATAAATACAGACAGAAAGCAATGTGTTTTCTGCCTGCATTTATTTTTTAAAGTGGATAAATACAGAAAACTGGGCTTGTTTGAAGTGACTCTCCGTGCTGTCTTTAATGAATTATAGCCCAACAGCTGAGCAGAAGGACAGCAGGGGAAGTTAAAAAAGAGGATAACATTTCTTTAAATACGGCCTATGTCAACATACATTTGTAGTATAATACTATCATTTACAAGTTATGTAATATTTCGCAGCTTAAATAGCTAAAACACAACAGATATCAAAGTATCTATCAGTTAAATAAATATGGAAATGTACAGTTTTACAAATTCATTTATCCACAAAACGCACTTAAATAAATATGGATGAATACAGATACAATGGCTAAAAAATAAATATGGATAAATACAGACAGGAATATTAAAAACATAAATACCATAAAACCGAGAGCCTACCCATAATTAACCAACCAATACAGATATGGCAATAACAATCACATAGCATTGACATGTATAAGAACAATATAACACAGCGGGCTGAACAGAAGAGTCAACAAAGATTTGTACAAGACGATACCACCACAGATCGCTCTGCTGACAAGACAACTCCTGCCCTTCCTCTCTGCCAGTGTGAAGAAATCAACCAAAGCAATATTATACCTTATATTTGTTCCTTTGTTTACTGTTTTAGTTTTTATTTTTTTCTCCTTTTCTCAATTACTATGTTTATTTCATGTTGTCCTCTCTACCAATTTATTGTGAAGCACTCTGATGTCCTTTGAGATCTTGTTCGCGCTATATAAAATTTATAAATAAAAAATTGCATTACAAGAGGCCTGAAATTTAGACATGGCAAAATCAGGGATGAAAATATAAATTCCAGCCACTATCCACCCCTTCCTAAACTCCAGGTATCACAAGTTGTTTGGCCCGTTGTTACTGGGTTCTTCATTTACAAATTCAGTCGCAACTACTACCTCGTGCTACCTGCATTTTTCCTGAGTTCACCTGGCAAAAGCAGGCATGGCGACCTCTCACACAAAAATTGTGAGGGATCAACATACAACTTGATGTTTGGCCAGACACATAATCAAGCCCTAAATGGTGCATTGTGCACGAGCGGAAATGCATCACTCTGGCTTTGCACACTTGATTTTAGATATATGTTTCTGAAGCTGTGTGCAAATTGTAGGTTCTGTGCCAGGGCTGAATGTCTTCATAAAATCTCAACTTCATAAACTATGCAGCTATTCAGACTTTATTCCCGCATGATTCTTGCAACAGGTTCTAAATCAGTACTCCTAGACCCCATGTGTGTGAAACAATATTTTAATAACTTCAGACACCTCAAGCAGCATCACCAATCTCCATCAGAATCTTGGATACACAATGGACATACATCCTTACCCAGAAAACAGACATTTGTACTCTCGACGACCATATAAGGAAAGCACGATTAAACAAAGGCATTCTTCAAAACATGGTCCGGGATGCCCCCCATGAAAGTCTTCTGGGTGGAAGGAGTGCATGCTGGCAGGAGCAGGGTAAAGTTGTGTAACATCCTTACAATGTACAGCAAGAAAAAATACTTACATGTTAAGGTGACATTAGGCCTTTCCCTAGACAGGATTACAATAGTTTTAGTTTAAAATCGACAGCTTCACTAGAGCTAGTCAGATTCTAGATGTCACTGACAATTGGCTTTAAAGACCACTGCCAGACGGCCTCCTAGCCTACCTACTCTATCCCATTTTAGGATGGAAAAATCCGGAATTGCATTGAGTAGATCCGGATCAGAGGCTTCATTGGCCCATGATTCTGTAATAAATACTCGGTCTGGGTCGTGCCCAGCAAGGAAATCAGCAAATTCCTCCAGAGATCTTGCATTGGTAAGAAACTCTTTAAGCTTAGTCTCTGGTTCACCAACTCTGGTTCCCCCTACTTTATCGGAGGTGAGAGAAGTTGCTACATTAATTTGTGAATTATGGGAGACAGTATCAGGCAAAAATGGACCTTGAAGCCACAAGTACTGCACCTGCAAAGTCGTAGCTCATACAGATCAGTGAAAGAAAAAAGGCACACAAGAGGCAGACTCACCCTCCAGTCATAATCTCAGTAAAAGGTCTCTGGACAGTCATAGAAGGGCTTGCCTTAGGCACACCTTTTGTGCGCCAGCACGGTCCACGCACACATGCCACTAATATAGTGTCTCTCAGATAACCACAGCACTAACTTCAAAATGTCCCCCTCAATCAACCAGGAAATGGGAAGTGAGTAACTTTCCTCCACAACAATCGAATCTTAACTAATCTTGGTGGACGAGGGAAGCAGTAAGAAACTCAGAGAAAATGCTGCAACTAAAAAGGAAGTCGTAGGCAAAATTTGATTAAAAGTATTTTAAAAGCATCTTCCGTGCTCAGGCTACACTGAGACTACCGGCGTGTCCACACACACTTGCCCCTTATATTGTCTCTCTCAAACAACTAGAGCGCTAACTACAAAATCCCTGCTCAATCATCCAAGAAGTGGACCGCAAATATCTTCTTTCCACAACAATCGATTCCTAATGAATTGTGGGGGGACCAGGGAAGCAGTAAGTAACTCAGAGAAAATGTCGCAACTAAAAGTAACTGGAAGGCAAAATATAATTAACAGTATTTTAAAATCATCTAGCATGCTTCGACTACACCAAGGCTACAAGGGCTAATTGACTGGCCACTTGACTTGAGTCTCAGGAACAGAAGGCTCTTCCAACCTCAACCCCAGCACCTGGACTCTACCGTCTGTGAGTCTACCATGCCAAGTTGTGCCACCCCAGTCCTGGATCCTTGGAAGTGGGTGTAAGGTGCTCTGCCTGCCTCTGTGGAACTGATGCATCTCCTCTGCTACATCACAACCCCAAGCAGAACTGACTGCCACTGCTGCATGGATTGGACTTTCACAAAGACCTGCATCGCCTCCGCAGCCCTCAGCCTCTTCGAAACTGTTGCTCTACGACAGGCCCTCCCATCCCTCATCAACAGCATCCTCAATGACAATGCCAGACTCCTCATCGCAGCTTTGCAGCTCCTCAGAAACGGACACAACCCCCTGACTGCATGATGCATCCTCAAGCCAGATTACCCAATGTACGCTCTCATCGTGGGATCAACAACGACGCAGGACCTCACATTGCAGCTTCACCACACCGCAGAACCTACACACTGCTAAGGCTGAACAATGCATCTTAGATAAGTATCTTCAAAATGCTCAGCATACCAGAATTTAAGGTTCCCTGTAGTTGGTCCACGCGCAACCATGGTCAGCTTGGACCTGTGACCTTGTCAGGCGTGACTAGATATCCACAGTAGGCGGTTTATGCTTTTTGGCTCTATTTTTACAGTAATCTTGGAATTTGCACATCTTTGGTTTTACTGATTGTGTTTTTGTCGTTTGGTCTTGTTTTATTTATTAAAATTAACTATATTTTTCTTACCTGGTGTGGGATACTTTTGTGGGGTATTTTTCACTTTATTACTGTTTGATGTGTTGCACAAATGCCTTACACATTTCCTTTAAATTAAGCCTTACTGCTCTGTGCCAGCTAACCAGAGTCGGGAGCACAGGCTAATATTGGGTTGGCTTGTGCTTCAGCCTAACAAGGATTGTGGTTGTTGTTTGACCAGGTCTCACAACCCAGCCAACCAGCATCCCAATTTTCTACAATCTACAAGAACATCACCAACACCCTCTGTAAGATATTCCTTAACTATTCACTCAGTGACCTTGAAAGAGGCCAACATGTCACCAATTGCCTCTTTCTGGCTTGAAAACGATTTATTATGCCTTGATTATCTGGGAAAGCCTGGACTAGATCGCTGTAGCATCCAGTATAAAGTTCGAAATGGTGGGTTGATGACCTGCCAGAAATCACCTCAACCCAGAAATCACCTCAACCCACCTTAGATACCAAGCCACTATTGTGCTCAGCCAACTAGCTCCAGTTAAAATATCCCAAGGTTGTATCCATTAACCAAAGATATAGAAATGTCAGCCTGCTAGCAGAAAAGCACATGTAGAAAATGTCCCTACATAAACTTTTGTCCACTTGCCTCCAATTCACGGATGAAAGAAACAGACCTACAGGTACTTGTCCAGTGTGGAGAAAATGCTACCATTCAGGGGCTGAGAGGATAATGAGAGGAACACACCTATTGAAGAGGTATAGGTTTGCCTTGCAAGGGTGGAGGGAGATAGGCCTCATTGAAATCTAACGCAAAATGATTTCAAAGGGTACCCCTTCCACTACATAATTTAATGTTTCCTTTTCTTTAAAAAAAGATGGACACTGTGGAAAAATACTGGACTGTAAACATGGGCCTCATTATTACAGTTGTGATTTGTCTGTTGTTTCCCATGCTTAATAAACAGATTTACAAAAAACACAATGGCCTTTGACTATTTTCCGAACGTAGGTTCCCCCGATGATGGATTGGCCGGAATCACTTGGCATAATTTTTTTCTCCTAAAACATATCCCTCGCCTGTTAAAAACAAATATGTGATCACTGCAAAACAACGTGAAAGGGAGTAAAATTAGCAGTATGGCAGTATTCTTACTGATCACGGGGGGAGTTGGAATGAATATGCCTGCTACCAGCTGTTACCAATTTGGTGTAAATTACCCTTTTAAGTGTTAGCAAAAACTCTTTTTTGGTCTTCAAATAATCTGTGACTAAATTTTAAGCTACCTTCAATCAATCCATCAGGCAGTTGTGAAGCGCGCTACTCACCCGTAAGGGTCTCAAGGGTCTTGGGGGAGGGTGCAGCTCCGATCAGTCAAAGAGCCAGGTCTTGAGGATCTTCCTGAAGATGTGCAGAGTGGGGGTACATCTGATGTTGATCGTGAGCTCGTTCCAGGTCTTTGCCGTGATGTAGGATAAGGCTCTTCCACCCGTTCTAGCTCTGTGGATGCTCGAGGTTTTGGCGATGGAGAGGTCGGCCGATCGGAGGGTTCTCTTGGGTGCGCGGAAGGAGATTCTTTCATTGAGATATATGGGTATCTTATATACTCCTTCTATTATCATGCAATTGATTGGTTGATTCTGCTGTGATGGAGCACGGTTTCGTACGTAGAGAAACTTGCTCGGACTCAACCCTCTCAAAATAACATGTAATAACGTAACCAACATGTTTTGTGATTAATAATAATTGCACCACATGACATTTCTTTATCTAGGGAAAGCTCACCTATGTGTTTTACTAACCAGTAACCTGAGTGTCTTAATGTGGCTGCCAAAAACACGGGACCTCGCTACCCATGCATATCTGCTAATGCAATAGTTAAAATAAAATAATGGGATTAGAATAGGAATAAGTGGTATACAGTACATTCATTTATTTTTGTATTCTAACAGGTTTTTCTTTGACTTTATTATTAGCTCGTATTTGGGCCTGAGGGTGACCTAAATCTCCATCTTGAAATTTTGTACGCATGCGTCGGGGACACGGAAAGACCTCGAGCGATGATATTGAAAAGCTGGCAAATCTCATCTTACCAGCGATGCGCTTGAGGACCTCAACTCTTGAACCAGAGAGGTAGAAAAATTGAATAAATTGTATATACATTGTACATGAAGTAATGTGAATATTGCTGCTAAAAGTCCAAAACTAAACTAACAAGCATTTGCAATGCAATAGGTCTTGCATTATTAAAGTTTGAGCTATTGGCATTGTAAATGGCAATGCCTTTTATTTATGTTTTTGTTTTTAAACATTTACAATGCTAATAGCTTAGCCCCTTCGCTGCGGGGGTAATTCCCCCGCTGTGCTGGGGGAGAGGGGGGCGCACACAGCGCTCCCATGCTCATGACGAGCTGAGCTTGTCATGAGCTACAGTGCTCCTGTGCTCATGACGAGTTCAGCTCGTCACATGTGCATTGGTTCCTGTGGAATGCTCAGTACAGCAGGGGAATTCTCCCCGCACCTGAGCGTTCCATGGCCCATGACGAGCTGAGCTCGTCATGAGCACCGGAGCACCGTGCCTCATGACGAGCTCAGCTCGTCATGAGCATGGAAAATGTTAAACTCTCGCAAAAATGAGACCTATTGCATTGCAAATGCTTGTTTAAAGGACGCCCCAGACACTACTTCCCCAACCTACCAACCTTCAGCTATAGGACAAAACTGCAAGCTTATCTTAACAAGTCCATACCTGAATACATCGTGCTTCGAAGAGCAGCACATGCTCTGCTCAGGAACGACCTTAAAAGTCTCTGTTTTAATAGCATTATACAATATGGTCGGGTATACAGGGAAGAGCCGATTCTGCAGCTAGGATGGCTAGAATGTTCAGCCAGTGTTGGATAGTTGTCAGGGGCTATTCATTCGTTGCCTTTTAGAGGATAAAGAATGTAGGAAGGTAGATCCCTGACTATGGTTGCCCCCAACTTTTTGCCTGGTGTTTTGCTGGTTTTCTGACTTAGTTGACCTGGGGCCCTGCTATTCAGGACCCCAGGCCTACTGCTCTCTCTGTAAAATGGATTCCATGTACCCTAGGTACATATCTAATTGGATACTGAGTCACCTTATCAGTCCCTGTACAGTGTACCTTAGGTACCCAGGGCATAGGTGTACCCAGGGCCTACCAGGGGCTGCAGCATGTATTATGCCACCCCTGGCTGGCCATCCAAATCTGACACAACTGGCTGCACGACAGCTGGGGCAAGGTGGTGTAATCACCCTTTGCTTTAGATATAGTATACCTATATCTAACCCTAAAATGGACACAGATCTCCTATCAGTCACTCCTATGGCAGGCCTTGACAATCCTGAAGGCAGAGTGCTTGGAATCGTGTGAGATAGTGCTCTGGCATGAGCTGAGCCTGTCTGCGGCTTTCGGGATCCATCCCTTAGCCGTTTCCATGATATCGCATACCATATACTCTTAAGTGCATTATAATCCTCGCGGTTATATGCCAACTCTGGTATCGCTTTATCAAAACATGTCGAGTAAGGTGTCATACGAATTGGAATACTAACCCCTCGCCAATTCTGGCGACGGGGTTAGCATTCCACCCTTCTAGAGGGACACGACATGTATGTAACCTGTAACCCCGGTTAAAGTCAGACAGAGCCTTAGCTCCACAAAATGAATGCTGCCACCGAGACACAAGTCTGCCCTCCTGCTGCTGGGAGTCCTCCCAGCCCAGGAGGCAAGGACAAAGGGTTTCCTGCCAGGGGCGGTGCCAGCACCGTCCCAGACAGGATTTTGTGTATCCTAGGTAGGCAGGGCTTTAGAGGAAGGTGACTGCAAGTGGCACCCCGGTGCTCACTGTGCATAGGCCGGCTGAAACCAGTTCCAGGGGCACTCCAGCCCCTGGCCTGGGGAAAGCCCGCCAAAGGAGAGGGGTGTAACCACCCCCCTCCTGGTCCCACCCATAGGGCAGGACTTAGTCGCGTGCCAGCCCCCTTTTTCAGGATAAAGGTAGGAACTGGCCCCCTTCCAAATCAGATCATCTTTGAATCCTGAAACTACTTTCTGCAAGAAGGAACTCAAGACTCTTCTCAAGATGTATCCCTTGTGACTAAGGAGTAGTCACCCTGCAGCAGCAGGCACCAACCAAGCATCGCGGTTTGTTGCCAGTCTCTCCTTCGGATCGAGACTGCTCCAGCACGACGAGAACCGGCTTCCCTGGCACCTCTGACCTCAACCTACATCATCAGCCCAGCTGTGATCCGTGGGTGTGACGAGACCTCGAGGGACCGGCCATCTTCAGAACTGCACGACGCTTGTCCAGCACGACTCCCGAGTGACCCTCGACTGAGTGCTTTGGGGTAAGAGAAGCCCCGACCCTGAGCAGTTCCAGCACCGAAGTTCAGCCCCCCTGCATCCACGAGATCTGCGCGGGGCCCTTCTGCTCTTTGCTGCCAACCGCGTTGTCCAGGTCGCTTGCCCGTTGGCTAGTGACCCCTTGACGACGCTCCACGACGACAACTACTGCTGGTCTGGTTGCTCCAGACTAGCCCTTGCTCCCCTCAAACAGAGGAGCACCCTGGACCCTCCTGGTCCACTCAAGACGCCATGTTAGGTCCACCGCGTGGGCCTTGCATTTGCCAAGACTTGTTGCCCAATCCTGGGTCCAGCGACGTCGACAGCAAGAACCTTTGTGGGACAGCTCGCACTTCCATCCTGGTCGCCGACAACGCCTCCTGGTCCGAGAGACTGCAGAGCCCAGCAGCGCCCACTCACCTGGCTGAGGTGACTTCGTCCGGTGCCATCCTGGTGCCCACTCAAATCACTGGCTAGTGATTCAGAACTTGGTCCCCTCTGCTTACAGGTTTCTTCTTCCCTGATCCAGGCTTGGATCACTCCGAAATTTCTTCACTGGCCGCCTGCCAGCAACTCTTTCTTCAGGCTCCTGGATCTTCAACGAGGGTTTCCAACGCAACTTCAACCCTATGCAGCCGCAGCCCCTGGGCTAGGTAACCTGAGTACTCCGGTGCTCCAGCATAGTCCAACACCCTAAGTGTTCGGATCCACTCTTGTTTTCGACCCACCTAGTCGGGTTCGCCCGAGAACAGTAACTTTGCAACTGCTAGCCTCCATAGACTTTTTCCCGCCTTACGCGTGAGAGTTCCCACTCTGCACACGACGTCCACAGGCCTCCTGTATCTAATCCCAGTGTTTAGAATTGTAGGCCTAGCGATTCCTAAGTCTAGAAAAGTATTACTTACCTGCTAGCAAGTTCGCATTCCACTTACTGTGTATATGGTTTTTCGTGCCCCTAGGGCATTTGTGTAAATTGTGCGACTTAAAGTATTTTCATAAGAGTTTTTGTTATGTGCTTAGCTCCCTGACTCATAAAGAGTTCAGGGTAGTCTTGTTATAAATAAATATCTGTTTATTTTCATAACAACTTGTGTGGTGTCCTTTCACTTGGTGTTCAAGGGGTAATGTGATGGTAAAACAGCTGGCTTAACACGCCCTCTAGAGTCTTATCCTTAGACTGCTCGTATCCATGCTACTAGGATAGCTGGTCTATAAGGTTGACTTACAACCAATCATCAATAAGGGTTGTTTGGACTGATACATAGTGATCACTAGAATAGTGAGCACTGCATATCAGGCCAACTTCTCACATTGGTGAGCAGCGGTTGGGATTTGAGCTTGCTGTTGTTTTACCACACATATCCTAAGAATATCATTTGAAAGATCACATAAGTACTAAAGGTACATATAACTTAGCTTAGAATACTCTGAGTTCTACTGAACCAGCTGTTGTAGCTCCTAGGGCCTAGCACACCCTAAACTACAACTCTAGCAAGGGATCAGTAGGCAAACAAATAGTGTAGGTAAGTGCACCACTTACACCTCACTAGAAAAGCATGTCTACCCATGGAGAGTCTTCAGAGACTCCCCTAGTGGTTATTGACCCTCCACAGGTCAAATCAAGATATGCAGCTCTCAGTTTCCAGGAGATGAGACAAGTGTGTACCTCTAGGAAACTGAAACAGGGGTCTAACCCCACCATTCCCTTTCTGATAGATCTCTTAGAGACATATGATGCTAGAAAAGCTTCTCAGTTAGATGGGAATATGCCAGCCTTAGAGGGTACCATTGGCGATCCAGACCTCCTTGACACTGAGAATGCAGTTGGGGATGAGGATCTAGAGGAACTCTCTGAGGGTGAGGCAAACAAGGGTCCTGAGTTAGTCAGCAGACTCACTAGGGCCAACTTAGACCTACTTGGGCAAGGATCTGGGGGACCCCCAGTACTGACCCTGATGAGGCCTAACCTTGGAGTTAGGAGAGATAGATCTCTTTCTAGGGACTCCATTAGATCTCTGCACTCTAATGCCCCTTCTCAGAGGAGGAGGAACTCTCCACAGAGGAGATTGACTTCCCCTCAAAGAAGAGAGCATGAAGCAAGGATGAGACAAGCTAAACTGAGGATTGAAAGGGAAGAACTTGCCCTGGCCAAAGAGAAGCTTGCCTTTGCTAGAGAGCAGCAGATGAGTGGGACAGTTCCCACTGGTGGCAGCAATCTCCCAAGAGAAAAAGAGAAGGGTTTAGATACTAAACACCTGACTAAGATAGTGCCCCTCTTTAAGCAAGGGGATGACATCCAGAAATGGATGGCTGCTTTGGAGAGGGCCTGCACTGTACAGTGCATCCCCCAAAGTCAGTGGGCAGCTATACTGTGGCTCTCCTTTGATGGCAAAGGTAGAGATAAGCTCCTCACTACTAGAGTTGAGGATGCTAATAATTACCAAGTCCTGAAAAATACACTGGTTGATGGGTTTGGCTTAACCACTGAGCAGTACAGGTTGCTGTTCAGGGATACCCAGAAAACTCAGTCTCAGGATTGGGCTGACTTTGTGGATTGTGCCACTAAGGCTGTGGAAGGCTGGCTACTGGGTAGCAAGGTTACTGACTTCACAGGATTGTATAATCTTATTATGAGAGAGCAAGTCTTAAATAATTGTCAGAACCAGTTATTACACCAGCACCTGGTAGACTCTGATCTGACCTCTCCACAGGAATTGGGTAAGAGGGCAGACAAATGGGTCAGAACCAGGATTAGGCCTAAGAACCAAGGTGGTGACCAGAAAAAGGAATCAACCAAGCCTCAAGAGAAGGGTGGGAATAAATCTTCAGATCAAACCACATCAGGGCCCCAAAAATCCTCTGAGGGGGGTGGGTCCCAGAATCCTTCCAATGCCCAGAAGAAACCTTATTGTTATCCCTGTAAACAGGTGGGTCATTTGAAAACTGACAGCAGTTGCCCAAAGAACAACAATAAGGAGAACATACCCCCAAGTAACATTCCCAAACCTCCTGTTACTACTAGTAGTAATCCCCCAGGTGGTGGGAGTGCCCCCAAGAATTTGGGTGCATTTACTTTGGGAGTTCCTGGGGACACTGGCCTAACCAGGTCCCCAAACTTAGATACTCTTGTCTGTGAGACTGGCATGGGGTTTGCCAACTTCACAACTTGTCTGTACTTTGGGCAAGTACAGACAGGAGCCCCTCATCAATGGTATAAAAGTTGAGGCCTATAGAGATACAGGGGCTAGCATCACCATGGTGACTGAGAGTCTAGTCCCCTCAAGGCAACTTTTACCTGGTGCCACATACCAGGTGACCAATATTGATGGAGTACAGAGAGATCATCCCATGGCAGTGGTCAATCTCAGCTGGGGAGGTGTCACTGGCCACAAGAGAGTGGCAGTGTCACCAAACTTGCCTGTAGATTGCCTACTGGGGAATGATTTAGAGCTCTCAGCCTGGGCTGAAGTAGAGCAAGAAACCCATTCTAAAATGGTAAACTTCCATGGTAAGGTTAGTAGGGCAGTGAGTGATAGCCACAGCCCCAGTCCAAGATGTCCTCCCTGAACAGGTCAGGAGGGCTGTGCCAGTCACAGCCCAATCTCAGACAACTTCCTTCCCAGAACAGGTTGTCAAGGCTGTGATGGTCACAGCCCACACCCAAACTGAGCCTCCTCCTGAAAAGGTTGGGAGAGTTGTGATGGCCACAGCTCAAACTCAGACAGATGATAGTGTTGTGAAGCCTGAAACTATGGATCACTCCACTCAGACAGAGAGTATTGAGGAGGAAGAGAAATCTCCCTCCCACCAGACTTTAGGAAAGGATCAGCCTCCTCAGGGAACTGATCTGACCCCTTGTGAAGGAACTGCCCCAGAGGTAGTCAGGCCTAGCCTGGCAGAGCCTCTGATGTCAGTGGACCCTTCCAAGGTGGGACCCAGTCTGGAGCAGGTAACCTGCCCCTCTCTACCCTGCCTCAGTCAGCCCAGGGCTGTAGAGGTCAGGGAGGCCAGTGTTGGACCCCAAAGGGCCCATTGTCCAAAAGAATCCCCCAATCAGCAGATTAAGGGCACTGAAGCTAGCAGTCCTAGCCAAGTGAAAATAAAACAAACTCCTGAGGGATCCCCCTTAAATTTAGTTAGGGACCTCCCCCAGATGGACACTGTTGGGCACAGCCAGACCTGGGACCTAAGGGCCCCCAACCTGACCTGTCCCTCCAGTAAGCCAAAATGAGGGACCCAACCTCCAGCTGTAGGTAGCCAGAGGTTGACCCTGAGAGCCCAAAACAACTCAGTCTTGGAAAGAAAGGCCTCTATGGTAGAAAATGATTGGAGGAAGCTGAGCCCAAAATTAGTGGAGCCTCACTTCAGTACTCCATTTCAGCACCAGCCTTTTACTTTGCCAAAACACACCACAGGTAGAGATTCCCTATGGTGGAGACCCTCAGATACCCTTAGGGTGAGGGATTGCTTAGTGGACCATGAGATAGGGGGTAACCATGCCAGTGCTGGTACTTCCTTATATGGCCACTCAGGCAATATAGGCTTACCTGGCAAGGATAGCCTTATCTCCTTTCGTTTGGGGGGGGGGGGTTATGTAGGAAGGTAGATCCCTGACTATGGTTGCCCCCAACTTTTTGCCTGGTGTTTTGCTGGTTTTCTGACTTAGTTGACCTGGGGCCCTGCTATTCAGGACCCCAGGCCTACTGCTCTCTCTGTAAAATGGATTCCATCTACCCTAGGTACATATCTAATTGGATACTGAGTCACCTTATCAGTCCCTGTACAGTGTACCTTAGGTACCCAGGGCATAGGTGTACCCAGGGCCTACCAGGGGCTGCAGCATGTATTATGCCACCCCTGGCTGGCCATCCAAATCTGACACAACCAGCTGCACGACAGCTGGGGCAAGGTGGTGTAATCACCCTTTGCTTTAGATATAGTATACCTATATCTAACCCTAAAATGGACACACAGATCTCCTATCAGTCACTCCTATGGCAGGCCTTGACAATCCTGAAGGCAGAGTGCTTGGAATCGTGTGAGATAGTGCTCTGGCATGAGCTGAGCCTGTCTGCGGCTTTCGGGATCCATCCCTTAGCCGTTTCCATGATATCGCATACCATATACTCTTAAGTGCATTATAATCCTCGCGGTTATATGCCAACTCTGGTATCGCTTTATCAAAACATGTCGAGTAAGTTGTCATACGAATTGGAATACTAACCCCTCACCAATTCTGGTGACGGGGTTAGCATTCCACCCTTCTAGAGGGACACGACATGTATGTAACCTGTAACCCCGGTTAAAGTCAGACAGAGCCTTAGCTCCACAAAATGGATGCTGCCACCGAGACACAAGTCTGCCCTCCTGCTGCTGGGAGTCCTCCCAGCCCAGGAGGCAAGGACAAAGGGTTTCCTGCCAGGGGCGGTGCCAGCACCGTCCCAGACAGGATTTTGTGTATCCTAGGTAGGCAGGGCTTTAGAGGAAGGTGACTGCAAGTGGCACCCCGGTGCTCACTGTGCATAGGCCGGCTGAAACCAGTTCCAGGGGCACTCCAGCCCCTGGCCTGGGGAAAGCCCGCCAAAGGAGAGGGGTGTAACCACCCCCCTCCTGGTCCCACCCATAGGGCAGGACTTAGTCGCGTGCCAGCCCCCTTTTTCAGGATAAAGGTAGGAACTGGCCCCCTTCCAAATCAGATCATCTTTGAATCCTGAAACTACTTTCTGCAAGAAGGAACTCAAGACTCTTCTCAAGATTTCTCCCTTGTGACTAAGGAGTAGTCACCCTGCAGCAGCAGGCACCAACCAAGCATCGCGGTTTGTTGCCAGTCTCTCCTTCGGATCGAGACTGCTCCAGCACGACGAGAACCGGCTTCCCTGGCACCTCTGACCTCAACCTACATCATCAGCCCAGCTGTGATCCGTGGGTGTGACGAGACCTCGAGGGACCGGCCATCTTCAGAACTGCACGACGCTTGTCCAGCACGACTCCCGAGTGACCCTCGACTGAGTGCTTTGGGGTAAGAGAAGCCCCGACCCTGAGCAGCTCCAGCACCGAAGTTCAGCCCCCCTGCATCCACGAGATCTGCATGGGGCCCTTCTGCTCCTTGCTGCCAACCGCGTTGTCCAGGTCGCTTGCCCGTTGGCTAGTGACCCCTTCACGACGCTCCACGACGACAACTACTGCTGGTCTGGTTGCTCCAGACTAGCCCTTGCTCCCCTCCAACAGAGGAGCACCCTGGACCCTCCTGGTCCACTCAAGACGCCATTTTAGGTCCACCGCGTGGGCCTTGCATTTGCCAAGACTTGTTGCCCAATCCTGGGTCCAGCGACGTCGACAGCAAGAACCTTTGTGGGACAGCTCGCACCTCCATCCTGGTCGCCGACAACGCCTCCTGGTCCGAGAGACTGCAGAGCCCAGCAGCGCCCACTCACCTGGCTGAGGTGACTTCGTCCGGTGCCATCCTGGTGCCCACTCAAATCACTGGCTAGTGATTCAGAACTTGGTCCCCTCTGCTTACAGGTTTCTTCTTCCCTGATCCAGGCTTGGATCACTCCGAACTTTCTTCACTGGCCGCCTGCCAGCAACTCTTTCTTCAGGCTCCTGGATCTTCAACGAGGGTTTCCGACGCAACTTCAACCCTATGCAGCCGCAGCCCCTGGGCTAGGTAACCTGAGTACTCCGGTGCTCCAGCATAGTCCAACACCCTAAGTGTTCGGATCCACTCTTGTTTTCGACCCACCTAGTCGGGTTCGCCCGAGAACAGTAACTTTGCAACTGCTAGCCTCCATAGACTTTTTCCCGCCTTACGCGTGAGAGTTCCCACTCTGCACACGACGTCCACAGGCCTCCTGCATCTAATCCCAGTGTTTAGAATTGTAGGCTTAGCGATTCCTAAGTCTAGAAAAGTATTACTTACCTGCTAGCAAGTTCGCATTCCACTTACTGTGTATATGGTTTTTCGTGCCCCTAGGGCATTTGTGTAAATTGTGCGACTTAAAGTATTTTCGTAAGAGTTTTTGTTATGTGCTTAGCTCCCTGACTCATAAAGAGTTCAGGGTAGTCTTGTTATAAATAAATATCTGTTTATTTTCATAACAACTTGTGTGGTGTCCTTTCACTTGGTGTTCAAGGGGTAATGTGATGGTAAAACAGCTGGCTTAACACGCCCTCTAGAGTCTTAGCCTTAGACTGCTCGTATCCATGCTACTAGGATAGCTGGTCTATAAGGTTGACTTACAACCAATCATCAATAAGGGTTGTTTGGACTGATACATAGTGATCACTAGAATAGTGAGCACTGCATATCAGGCCAACTTCTCACAAAGAACATTCTTTTCTGCTCCTAAAAAATGTAATTGGTGTCAGTTATAAAGGGCTTTTATGTTAAGCGCTACACATGGGACATTGTTTAATGTAAAGGATACCTAGTGTTAAGTGGTCCTTTTTTTCAGTGACTTTTTGTGCATGCGTGTGTATGTATGTGTGCGTGCGTGTTTATGTGTTTGGGTTTGTTTGTGTGTGTTTGTATGTATGTATGTGTGCGTGTGTGTTTGTGTGTGGGTGTGTTTGTATGTGTGTGTGTGTGTATTTATTTATGTATTTGTGTGTGTGTGTGTGTGTGTTTTTCTCAGCAGATTATAGGTTCACATCTCTGCTGCGCAGCCTCTGCTTTTCATCCTTTGGTGTCGTTGTCCCTCTGACACGTCATTGGTTTTACACGAGGAGGGACTTGCTCTTGGCGTTTCCTTAAACCCTGCTATGATGCATGAATGAGACTAGGCAGCAATGGAGAGGATTCTTTAACGTTCTGTCCTGTGCAATGGGTGATCTAGAGGAGCTGGTCAGTGGACATTTCAGCATGCACAAAATGTTAACTAATATGCACTCTTACACCTGACCTTCTCTCGAAAACTGCGACATATGTGTTTTAGTGTAAGGTTTTTTGACGCCAGGGTAGAACATGAAAAACGGGGGCCCTGCAAGTCATTTTAGGACAGTACATCACGCTGCATGGATATGATCCGCTGGTGCAGTGCATACATCACGTTACACAGCTATACACCACTGCTTGAGGCACTGCATCCATCTGCAGCTATGCCATACTGCTTCGTTACACTGTATCACACTGCATAGCTATAGGACACTTCTGAACTACACTGCACCATAATGTACAGATGTACAACGGCGTTTCAGCGGTACTGCATCAGAGTGCACAGATAAACAATACTGCTTCGTTGCACTGCATCACACTGCATAGACATGAAACGCCTCTGCACTACACTGCATCATGTCGCACAGATACACAGCCCTACAGTACATCACACCATTGTTTCGGTTACCCTGCACCACACGGCGGGGATCATTAACCCGAACCCACGGCACGGCATCACACACTGCACAGTTATGACATTCTGCATCACACTGCACTTCAGTTACACTGCAACAGTTGGACGCCAAGACCACAATGTTGGGGGCCAGGCCAGCCTACACCCCCACACCTCTCGGGGACCACCGTGACTATATCTGATTCTAACAACTCTCTGTGAACTGTTCACGCCATTTATTTAATTTATTTATTTATTTAATTTCTTATAACGCGCTGGATTCAATCCCATGGGGTATCTCCGCGCTTTGTCTGCTAACATGTGTTTAAGAGAACTGAGATGCTTTAAGTGGACTGAAATGCTTCCTGAAAGAGGAACGTTTTCAACGCCTTTCTGAAGGCCAAATGATTGGTATTCATCCTCATTTCAGTAGGAAGTTTATTCCATAGGGCAGGACCAACTGATGAGAAAGCTCGGTCACCCTGCCTGGCTCGTTTAGTTGCAGGAGGTTTCAGGAGGGCTTGATTGCTTGAGCGAAGTGAGCGGCTAGGTTGATACAGTTCAACAGCTTGAGATAGATATTTGGGGCTATTCCCGTATAAACATTTGTGAACCGTACAACATATTTTAAAACTGATACGCTGTCGTATCGGGAGCCAATGTAACTCCATCAGCAGAGGCTTAGAGGGGGTTCTAGCCTGCACACCCATAACCAGTCTAGCCGCCGTGTTTTGAACCACCTGCAACCGACCTACTGCGTCAGCATTTGCTAGCGTCAGCAGGCCGTTGCAGTAGTCTAGGCGGCTAGTTACCAGGGCCTGGACGAGTGTCTTCCTATAAGTATCAGGGAGATAAGGAAACACTCGCCGTAAAAGACCAATGGTAAAGAAGCACAATCCTGCAATGTGGTTGACATGCTCCTTAAGGGTCAGTTTTTGATCAATCTTGACCCCTAGATTTTTTACATAGGGCTTTGAGATGGGAACTGGGCCTAGATCCATCGGCCACCATTCAGGAGACCACAGTAAGCTTGCCCTACCAAAGAGCATAACTTCCGTTTTTGCAACGTTACATTGGAGGCAGTTGGCGGCCATCCAATGTGACACTGCCCTCATTCCCTCAGCAAAATTTTCCTTGACTGTAGAACCAAGGGAGCTGAAAGGGTAGAGGAGCTGGGTGTCGTCAGCGTAAGAAACTGGTATGAACCCATACTTCCGCACAATCTCAGCAAGGGGGCCACATATACATTAAATAATGTAGGACTAAGGCATGAGCCTTGTGGCACCCCCTTCGTGAGCGCCTTCGAGGTGGAACGATAAGGGCCCAGGCTGACAGATTGCGATCTCCCTGAGAGAAAACTCTCCAGCCATGATAGAGCTAAGCCTCCGACTCCCACTCCCTGCAGGCGGCTGAGAAGGATGTTATGGGACACGGTATCAAAGGCCGCAGACAGGTCCAACAGCACTAATATCATAGACCCTCCTCTATCTTGTGACATTTTGATCTTATCAGTCACAGATAGGAGGGCTGATTCAGTACTGTGGTTGGGCCTGAACCCAGATTGAGATTGGTCCAGGCCCCCTGTCGCCTCGATAAAGTTTGAAAGGGTGGTATTAGCGTGTTTCTCAGCCAGCCATGAGCAAGATTACCTCACTTTTAACATCTAATACGGTTTAAAGCTTGGCGCTATGTTTGGCGCTATATAAAACGTGCAAGTATAGAAGAGTGAGCATAGAGAGTGCAATGAAGTTGCAAACACCGCATGAAGCGCCCTGCGTGACCCCCTCGTCCCTTCACTCACCTGCAGACACCCGCCAGTGGTGGGACCGCGCTCGTGTTTTGGGTTGGGGGTGGAGACGGTCGCAGCGCTCCTGACACTCTCCGTCTTTGGAAGAATGCAGGGCAGCGGCGAAGGGGTGAGATCACTGCCGTGTGTCACGGAGACTCGCGGGCTGTGAGGGGCTGTGCTTTTGGAGGCTGCAAAAGTTGGGGGGAGTAAAACCGTGGCCGGCCCTCCCTCTGTAGAGGGGAGGGGCGGTGCCTTCATGGGGTGGAGAGAGACTGGACAGTTCAGAGACAGGTTACCCAAACAGGGCCTGGTCTGAAGCACAATTCCAATGAGAGGCGAGTGAGGAATGTATATATATTTAAATATATTCACAATGTAGAGGAGGGAGTGGCTTTCTGCCAGCATTTAACCCCTACTTTGGTGCGTGCGCCCAGACTTGGCAGAAATCGAACTCGCAGCAGTGAAGCCATTTGACCAGGATCACACGGCGCGGCCACACAGATGCCTGGATTTCAGTGTAGGTTTATTTTGCCACTGGGCATTTTTTGCCTCCACATGAAAGGCTCTGCGACCCCTCGATGGCATACACGCAGCGTGAGGCTGCAGTTTTCCCGAAAAGCACCCATAGGGGCCTGTGGTCACAAAATGCCAGTGGGTGGTTTGGCGAGAGAGGGTGGGCGGGTGCATTAGACAACATTTTCTAGAGGAAAGGCGGTGAGCAGATTGAATAACCTGCCTTTATAAGCGCGGGAGGCCCAGGCGGTAAACGGGCCCAAACAGGCCTGGGACGGAAATAATGGATGACTGGTGTAATGAAGGAGGCAGGGCAAAGCCGGGTACTGCGCGCGGGCCATGAGTCACGTGAGCAGGGGTGAGGTGAATGGATACACGGGATCTGTCAGTCAAATGTTGAGTCTCTCCTACATCACATACCCCATAAGGATGACCCCCCAGATACGATTCATGACGTGCACCGCCCTCACACACCACACACACATGAAGTAGCAGAGCTCAGACGTCTGTAAATAGGTCACAGCGGGTGGTGGATTTAAGCCTGCGTGTGAAAAGGACACATGTTATAGTTCCGCTCACTTCAAGCGAAAACTTCCCAGTATTAATGGCTTTCCGCTGTTAGACGAGGCGCTGGGCTGCGTGTGTGTGTGTGCGGGGGAGTGTGGGAGCAGGGCGCAGTGCGGGAGACGCTGAAACATGTTGCAGGCAGAGGCGCTGTCATGGGAAGTTCTCATCGATAAACTCTGCTACGTGAACATTCCCACCATAGAGGCCTGGCCAGATGCTGGGCACAGCACCGCTGCTAGTGATTATAGCCGACAAGAAAGCCCAGCGGGTTAATGTGCCTGGCGCAGAGACGCCCGGTGCGTGTGTCGTGTTTTATCGAATGTCAGCAAGACAGCTCCGTGGATTAATGTGCCTGCCATGGAGATGTGTGCGTACGCATCCGGGTCCAGTTCCACTAAAACAGCCCAGAGGGTTGGCATGACTGTTTAGAGATCCGTGTGCAACAGGCACGTCAGCTCAGTGGGTTAACGTGCCAACAAGGCTGCGTGGTCCCGATTACACCTCATGCCTTTCGATCCTACCCTGGGGCAGGTGAGGCTGGGGGGCATCGGTACCTGAAGGTGGGTGGCGAGGCCAGCTGCATCCCCAGGAAGGGCGAGGATCCGGAGCACGGAGAGGAGCCATTCCCTGGATCCGCCATAGCGGCCGAGACGGGGGCGGGTCGGGGCGGGGCCAGTGGTGCGGACATTACATTTATGAAAGTGAAGATACAAATAATCGGTGGGCAAATTACCAAAAAGAAATGCTCTCAGATCGCATTTTCCTTTGAGATCAATCGTATCATTTATTGTGCGTTTGCCACACAGAAGAAGTGCTCACCCAAACAAGCTCAGTATCCGGGCTGGGAGGAGTGGGAGGGCGGGGGCTGCCTGCGCATGCGCAACATTTCAAAGTTTCGTTTTGAGGTCGGAGCGCGAGCCCGGCCCCGGAGCGACAGCGAAGTGCCGTACCTGAAGTCCCGGGACCCAGGAGGGGGCCCGGGTGAAGATCAGCCGGGAGACTGCGGGACCCCCAAGCCTAAGGGGAGAGCCCCGCATCTTGCAGGCATGGCAGAGCAGCTCGAGTGCTCTGCGAGGCTCCCGAGAAGCCCGAAGCCCGGTTAGGTAAGAGAAAGGAGGGGAGGGGGGTTGCCTGTCTGGGTGCCTGCGTGTGTGTGTCTGTGTGTGTGTGTGTGTGTGTAAGTAAGTGTAAGTGCGTGTGCACGCGTGTGTGTGTCTGTGTGCATGCATGCGCGTTAGGCTGACTTGCTGGGAGTATGGGAGGGAAGTGCACGGCGCGGCGCGGGACGGAACGTGCGCGTTCGCGCACACAAATCTGGCTTTCAAGCTCGTAACACCCTCTTGTCCTTCCTTCCCCCGAGACAGGCAACTATAAGTCTCCAGCCTGGACGCATCCTTCGGATGCTAATTCCAGGCGAGACCTAAAAAGGTACTAAAATAGTCAGAGGCACACTGAAGCCAGCCAGAGGGGTTCTTCACCCTCAAAAGGGATCTTCTCCCTGTGTCCGTTAAAACCTTACAGGCAGGCTTCTATTGTCCGTTCCCTAATCCCACGACAGAGTCGCACTGCTTTTGCAACTCAGGAGCACTTAATCCAGGCTCAGGCGCAATCCTTGTGTCCCATCTGACAATGTCTCGACAGTGCACCAGGGCTCTTACCAGCAGTCCGTCCCTAACACTTAACTATTCTTCAGCACAGTTCTCTTCTAAGTCCCTAACACAGCCCTTCTTTCAGTGCTCTGTTCTCTTTCCTTTCTTTCCTGGGCCGCAGATTATAACGAGTGCTCCCTCGCACCTCTGGATCTGTGAACAGAATGGGGGGTAGACGTTTGCTCACTGTGATCAGGAGAGGCCTCACCACTAGCAATCAGAGCTGGCCTCATTGCTCTTTGATCCAGCTCCTCACCCCTCAGCAAAGCATCCGAGAAGGGTATGTACCGAGGAACTTCTTCACTTTCGTCGTCAGCGACGCCGTTTCTCACCCATTCGTCATATGGCAGTGGCAGGGGAACGCGCCTTGCGGCCCTGGATCCGGAGTGTGGTGCGGGTGGTGAGGAGCACTTGCCTCGGCTCCGACCACCTTGGATCCAAGCAGGACTTCAGCTGGTACTTCTTGACGACAACCCAATCCCCGGGTTGTATGGTGCATCCTTTCTCCTCCGGCAGCGACTTCAGGGTGTCTGCTACCTGCTGATGAACAGAACGGAGATCTTTAGTCAAAGCATATGAATATAATTCAATTTCAAAGAAACCAAATGAGGTCTATTCTGTGCTTTCATATCGCTCTAATAAATTTGTGCACTGACAATAGGTAATACATTACATATCTGACTTTTCGCTGTATTACCAGTGGACGAACGTATGCATTTACTGAATTCTAAGAGAAGAGAGAAAATAAAACTAAACAGACATGTTGTATTCCCCCATTTGCACTTGAGAAACAGCAAAAAGGGAAGTTCAAACCGCTCTTCCTATAGCGAGCACACAGCGTCTACTTTGTGAACCTTCACTGTTGTGCAAAACTTCAAACACTTCTAATATTATTTTTCTTACTCAAAACAACTATATTTTTGCTCATGACCATGCTCACATATTATAGATGCAGCAGGAAACTAACTTCTACAAATCTTTAATTTCTAAAAATATTTTGCTGAGGATCACACAAGCATCATTCACCTTTCTCACTATTTAGACCGTGTAACATTTGGGAAAACCTAGGGGAAAACCTGTTCACCAGCTCTAATAGGGATTATCAGCTCAACTATACAGGCTTGTACACCTTTACTTAGTGCTGCACAATAATTATGTTGTTACCTAGGAATGTGAAGGAAAAAATCAACAAAAAGGTACCGACCTATTGTTCCCTTCAAAGGTCAAATAAGGAAACACTAGTCTGGGCTGTTCCCTTCAAAGGTCAAATAAGGAAACACTAGTCTGGGGCTACCAGTCCTATCATTCCCTTTCATCCCTATCCAATTAAAATAATCCTCTAATAAAGACTATAAGTTTATTTTCACAGACTAGCTAATAAAGAACTAGCAATGTACTTGCAAGACTACAATAATGGTGTTATTACCCAACACTTGTAAAACAAAACTACCCACATCTAATTCCCCTTTTAGATCAAAGCAGGACAGGAGGGAGCAATATACATGTTACCTAGTTTTAATTTATAGGAGAGCTAGCGGGGAGCTAGCTCCAGCGGGGAGCTAGCCTCCTCCCCCATTTTTGACAGAAGGAAATCTGAAACATATTTCACTTCAGTCAACACCATCAACCCCTAGGTGTAGCACTGAGCATAAACAAAATTCTAGGGGATACATAGCACGTTTGAGAGGGCTAGAACATCTTTTAGAACATGTACAAATGTCATTGCCATAACATGATGTGTGTGCCTATTAATATCTAATACAATGTAACTAAGGAAAAGGAGTAAGGAAAAGAAAATGGGACTGGGACACAGCTAAAGTCCCCCATAACTAGGCACTATGCGACATTCATTAGGGAAATGGCGGTAAAAGGAAAATCTATAAAAGAACAAAAATTACTTAGGTGATGGTCAGGCTTGTGACACAACACCATGAGTACACCGTAGAACTCTTGTATTTTTTTTCTATACTATTTAACCAAATAGACATACACTGCTGAAGTGTTGTCTGTGAAATTTGGGGACCAGAACAAATTCCCCACAGAGGAGCTTGTTTTAGTATCAATATTAGAATTGTCAAAACAATACAAAACAGAAACATACATAAAATAAAAACAAGCATACCAAGGCAGCAGGTATACTTGCTGTGCTAAGCACAGAAAGCATAGACAAATAACAGTAACACATGCAAATGAGCTGTGACACACAACACGATGCCATGCATTTCATGCACAGTGAGCCTGTGGCCTAAAACCCAGCATGCTGGCCTACTTAATTTGTCAGGCTTAAGATCGATCAGCATACCATCCACGCAGAACAGAACAAGCAATGCACAATAAGCCAAAGAAAACATAAAACACACAATATAGGTAAATGCGTATAACATAAAATAATACGCAATAATACATATACCAAACACAAAGGCCACAAAAGGAAAACACAATATTAGTTACTCAAAGGACTATATTTTTCTCATGCATGTCATGCATCATGCGGTGTCAGTGCACACTTAATCTGTCTAGCACAAAGCTGCATCAATACTCACCGTAACACACAGATAAAAATATTTCCCATTGCACTGAAACAAAACAAATCAAACCACACACAAAAAAAACAACAACACACAAAATATTGGACAAAAAGGCAACCACTTAGTAAAAATACCTTCCACAAATACTTACCTTAAAACCTATGCTTGGAGCTCATTCACACCAGTTCATCTATATTATCTATCATCATCCTATATATACTAACTGTTCACTTTCCGTCTGAAAACCCTGTCTGCTGTCTTTGACAAGAACCAGTCCTAGCCTCTTTTAACCGTCAGCCAAGAAGATAAAACATTTAGCAGCATTGAAAATCACATGACAATCTTGTAATGACATCTAATGCAGCATCAAAAAGGGAAAAATATATACATTTACTGTCACATCTTTAAAGAAAAAGAGCGCCATCTCACCACATTTAATCCTGTTGCCAAAGGTATATTCTCACCTCCAGAACATACTAAATACTCCAGTGCACACTAGCAGACATTTGCACAAAACACGCACTCTGCATCTCCACTCAGCGGGTGGGGCACTGGGCCCACTGCAATGATGTCCCATGGACAAACTGCATACAAATACTGTTACACGCATATATACATTACACACATATATACATTCCCACCAGGCCGCTCCTATGAGCAACACAATCAATATTTTTTACCTACCCTCGCATGATCAGTACTCTCCACTAGGGATCCACTAGCAAAGGCACCAATCAGTATGCCAATCAGAGACCCCCCAACTCAATAATTATTGAAATAGAAAATGTTTATACTATGACATGGTCCAACAGTGAAACAAAAAAAATCAACAACAAAAATGGACACAACAGACAACCAATAAATCTCTTTTTTCTTTTTGCCATTAAACTGCACACAAATCAATCACTGACTCTGAATACAATTCAAACAATAGGAGTAACATGTGCTTAAACTATTGCATCTGAAACACTCACTAACATATTTAGTAAATTAATTTTTCTCAAAACAATCCTTCTTTTCTCAGAGTAGGCCATTTTAAAGTGTAATTCTCTATGTCCAAATGGAATAACCTGTTGAAAGGTATTCATAATTTTGTTCCTAATACTAAATCACATGTGTTATGAACATCTGCATTATACTTTAGTCTGAACCAGCAGCAGTTTGTACTCATAATTATGCAGACTCGCTCCAAATTCACAATTCACATGGCTCTAACTGTGTATCTCTGCCTGTCTGTGCCAATAGCTGAGCCTCCTAGCCCCCCCCATAATCTTCTGTCTGTGCTCTGCGAACCCATTGGAATGCTGTTATCACACAAGGTCACAACTGCTCTGCTCTTTCACACACTGTTATTCTAAACCTTACCAGCCCAGAGCTCTACAACCCTTTTTTATTTTATTGTGGACTGAAACACGTCCACTCAACAGGTCATGTTTAAAACTAACTAAACAACTTCTGCTCTCCACCCCCTTTGGAGGCCTCTTTTGCCGTTAAAAAAAAATGCATTTCAGTCTCACCGTCTTCCAAAAGCTAAGAATTCTGGGCTGCTAGCCAGCCTTCCTGGCCCCCCCTGGCATTTATCAACAAGGCCAAATCTGCCTCGCGCTCCACGCTCGTCGTTCTGGCGCTGACAAAGCCAATAAGCCTTCCTAACTCTTTCTAACATGCAATAATTAACACTATTTTGAAAAAAACATTTCTCTTTTTTTTCTCTTCTTTCTAACTTTACACTCTTCCTACATTCTATTAATATACATTCTGATTACTGGTAATCAAATCCCTTTTTTCTTCATCTTTTACTGTTCACAAATTAAGGGGATGATAGAAACCAAATTCTTTTCCATAGAGCACAGCCCTGCATGCACTTTTAAACTACATGAAAAACACACTGATAGTCAGGCACAACCATCTCAGGTAGCTCACAAGCACCAGACAATCTAACTCATGCAACAAGACGCACTCACTTCATTCAAACAAACATTTACACAAACAAAAGGCAGCCCACAGACTGCTCTCAAACCAAACCAATTATAACCAAATCAAACATATTACATGAAATGCATACCCCGTCCTCTTAATCACTGCTCACATTGGCTCACTGAGCCATTAAAAGCAACTTTAAATGTACACATTTTGTCTTCTTTTAAAACGAAACATTCCTTTTTCTGCCACAACCTTAGGGAATCAAACATGCTCTGACAGCTGTGCCTAGCAAACAATCTCTCCTGCAAGTAATCTATCTTAACTGCATCAGAAATATTAAACAAAATCGGGATAAATCCATATTCACATACATCTCAAACTTCAAAGAGTCTTCTACAGGAGCGGGTTGGCTCTCGGCCAATCTGACATCAGTTGAACTGCAGCAACACCCAAAACATCGCAACTTACTGAAACGCGGCATCTTGCACACTCAATCAAACACCACCAAACTCACTCAATCAGATACCGCCAAAGAACCCACACATACCCAGACACAAAAGAACCAAGCAACTATCTCCACACACAAGCACTTACAACCGCACACGCACACGCACGTCCTATGCATTGAGTCCCTGCCAAACACGTGTTATCATAATGGGACAAGGCCCGTCGACCAAGTCCTGGGGAACCTGGACCCTACCGCAGACCGAACAGTACACTAACTGTTCTGAGGTTGGAGGACACATCCGCCACCCGGGCGGCACTAAAGACCGTTGCGCACTTTACCCCGGAAGATCTGGGACTCTTCCATCAAACCACTCACACTAGGGGTTTGGGTCCTTTCCCAGTATTTAACCGTGATGAGCCACACTCCAGTCTCAGTACCACCCGGTCGGATGCTCTAAAACAGACATCCACCCAATACCCCCTTCACCAATAGTCTGTCAGAGCGCCACTTGCACTCTGAGTTCCCCGGAGCACACTAGCCCCAGGAGCACACTAGCTCCTTTAACCACTGGGGACACACTAGTCCCGGAGCACACTAGCTCCCTTAACCACTGGGGACACATTAGTCCCTGGATCACCCTAGCTCCTTCAATCACCAGTCGGACCACTCACCTTCCGCTTGCAGAACCGACATCCACCGTTCTCCACCGCCGGCTGCTGGGACCAACACGGTCAGCTCCAAAGTTCCGCCTTCCGGACCCCGGTGCAGGATCATGAACCGGGACCTCTCCCGATCAGCAGGGTGGGACAGCGCTGCGAGAACCAAGCTCGGCATCAAAGTGGGTACCCAGACCCACCGTGCCGACCAGAGGGTCCCCGGCCTTCTGCTACCCACTTACGGGTGAGAAAGATCCTTATCGCGGAGTCCCTGTTCGGGCTCCATATGATAAGCGTGGCTCAAATCCACCTGAGCGACTTACCTCACTCATCTATCATTCTCATATAATAAGCCAGCCAGGCAGTGGAGAAGAATTAGAAATATATTTATTAGGACATAATATTCATCTGCAGATGGGCCCCGTCAGTTCTACACCCCAGGGAGTGCACCGAGAGGACTGACTCATCCTATCATGACAATACATTATAACATAACATGGCAGGGTAAAGACACGCCCAGACTGGAAAATTAAAGAACTAGCGAAATGGTGAACAATGAACTCATACATGAGGCATCTGCACCTGCGAAGGCAACACTGTTATCTCCCCTCAAGGCCACAGAGCCGAGGCTCTGCTTCTCCAGGGCATGGAAACATTTCTGCAAAACTAACTCAAGGCAAGAAATGCTGAAACAGGGATTTTCTGCTCATAAGGGAGGGGGTAAAACTGTACCATGAGAACTTGGAGCTGCAGAGCAAATGTCAGTATCAGAAGTCTGTCTGCCATAGACAAGCCTCTCTCTCTTATGTGAGAAGTTGAAGCTTGCATTTTACAAAAATAGCTCAGTGGGTTGCAGCACATGAATAATAAGCTGTAACTGCATATTGGTTAGACACATTAGGCTAACATATTCATAACATCATTAGAACATTCTGCAACAGAAAAATTACTATCTATCAGATGGGAAAGTCAAATTAAGGGTGGGAACATAGAACAATTAAACTAAAGAAGATTACTTCATATTAGTATGGTGTGATGACCTCTCCCCTTCCCATTGACCAATCGAATGAAGGGAATACACGAATATTGAAACATTGGAGGGAGGTACATACACTGAGAATAGTATAACTAAGGTAGGTTCAGTCAGGTAGATTGCCCGATTTGTCACAGACCTGTCACTGAACCAACACTGCGGAAGAAGACAGAAGATGCCACGGAGATCAGAGGGCTGGTCGAGCACTCGCAAAGAAGAATCAGAAGATTGCTGAAGAAGAATCGATCCATCTAAAAGGGGAACAAGAGTAGCACCAGAGCGGGGTGTAACGCTGGCATTGCACTTAGAAGAGGTTACCTGTCCTATCCTGAACCTGTCCTGAACTGCTGGCTCCTGTATAGTCGGGAGCCCCCTTTTCCAGCCCTGGGCCAGGGGTCAGTCCTCGCACCATTCTAGGTAAATATACATTTGTATGGTATGTCCTTGTACAATTTCTCTTATCCACCCTTCCCAGGTATCAATGTCATGACATTTTACTAAACCTTTCTTTATGATTTTTCTCTATACATCTTAAGATTCTTCTCGAAAAGTTGGTATTTACATGTATTGGTATTTGACTCACAAAATTATTGCATAGATAAAGATTTTAAAACTTTACCGACTCTGTGGTCATTTTAAGGAATTAAAAGGTAAATATTGTTTCATGCCTATTATTCTAACAACCTGATCTATCGACCAGAGGGCTGAGGTAATAACGGTAATGGTAAGAAACAGTGTACAGATAAAAGTCACAATAAGGATAAAGGGCCCGATGTAGGTAATTGGGAAATACCGATTCCTAAATACTGAATTTTACCGATTTCAGATGTAGGTAAGATGTAGGTAAGAATTCGGTAAAAAAAATACTGAATTCTTAATATTAGTTATTACTGAATCGGTAATTGCGATTCGGTAATAACAAATACCTACTCATTCATTCCTCTGGGCTTGGAGGCCAATAGGAATGAATGTAAAGACATTCGGTGTTACCGATTCAGTATTACCGAATCGGTAAATACCGGGAGGTATTTCAAGGGTGCCAAGGTGTCCAAAGAACACCCTATTGCACCCCTGAAATGTGCCTGTGTGCACATGTGGCACACATGCATGCCCTAAGGGCATGGATATGTGCCACATGGCACATTTCAAAAAGAAAAAAGTGCTTTTGAAAGGCTGAGGTGCACTGTTTTAAGTGCTACCTACATTGCATTTAAGGAATCGGTATTACAGATTCCTTAAATGCAAGGCCAATAATGAATCGGGTATTAAGGAATCGGTATTTACCAATTTCTTATTACCGATTCCTTCCCTACATCCGACATGGATAAATACCGGTCGGTAACGGTGAAATTTAATGAATTTCACCGTTACCAACCGGTATTTGCCCACCTACATCTGGCACAAAGTAAACTCCTGATAGGCTGTGAGTAAATATCAGCTTATTGTATGTGTGCTTATGGGCCCAGGTGAGTATGGTGTTTAGAAATAACCCAAGCCGGTACACCAGCGCCGTCAGCTGCAGGCTGTAAGCTTGTCTTGATCTAGCTCCACTGTGAAAACAAGGAGATGATGAAACTTTTTAGATACTCACCCCCAGTCACAGATCTGGGGTGAATCCATCAGCGTTCTTTAGCTCACATGGCCACCCCAGTTCAGACCCAGCCATATGTAAATCAGTCTTGACCCTGTTCCTCATGGGAACAGTCCAGCCCGAACTGCCACTACTGGGACCGGTTTCAGGGTAACACCCCTCATCAGCCAGGCTAGTTTGAATCCAGTGGCAAAATGAGCAAGGGACCCACGTCTGCATACCCTGCCACTGTGACTGGTGTTGGGTGTCTGAAAAGTTTTAGCGCTCCTTCTACCATCTTCTTGTGTTTGATTTGTTCGCCCTAAGTTGGCAGGGTATGCCCAGATATGGGTACCTTGCTCACTTTGCCTAGCTTAAGGGGGGTATTACCCCGAAACCGGTCCCAGGATGCTGGCTTCCGGTCCAGGGTAGACCAGGCTTGGCAGTTAGGGCTGGACTGCTCCCATGAGAAACAGGGTCAAGACTGATTTGCATATGGCTGGGTCTGAACTGGGTTGGCAAAGTGAGCTAAAGAACGATGATGGATTCAACCCAGACCTGTGATGGGGGTGAGTGTCTGAAAAGTTTCAGCGCTCTGTTCATCATCTCCTTGAGTTTGCCTAGCTCTACAGTGTTCATTCATGACTGTGGACACTCCGCAATCAAGGCGGAGACTCGCACACAGAAAAATAGGTATATTCTATTCTTCTAAGCACAGAGGTCTCCATTGTCATAAACTTACTATAAACAAATTGCTTGTGAATACTAAAAACAGTGTAAACATACACAAACGTGTACGTTTACTTCTGTGAATCAAGGCCCCAGTGTATGTTTTGCTTGTTGTAAACCAGGCTTCTCTCTCGTCAGCTACTGGTAGCTTTCCAGCTACCTGTAAATAGCACTCCTGTGTGAAACGCAGCCTACTAAATTTGAAGCTTTTGCTTGGTTGAATTAATATATGTAAGTAAAAATGAAAAGGTGTGTGATTGAGAAAAAAATGTGTGTATTTTCAGTACTCATAAGCTGATGATTGGAGAAAATGGTTGAATATCCAAAATATAATTGAAGGAGACATTTGAGTGATAAATCGTGTCGCAATCAGGTATTACTAACAATATTACTTTGATGCACAGGCATTGCAGCTATGGCTGTTATGTACTACCTATGTACAGGCATTCAAAATTGCAAAGCCTTTTTAACACTCCTGCTGGTGACCCTCATGATAGTGAAGTGATCACTGCTGGTAATGTTGCATAGGGCAGCCTCTAAGGTAATCTTGCCTGCTGTGGTCACTGTTGCAACACTAATAATACTAGTGTCTCACAATGAGTGTCACTTAATAAAAGTAGCTCTTATTACAGAAAATGTTGGCGACCCCTGTTTTACAATGTAAGCACAATAAACAGATTTAAACCACAGAGAAGGACAAGAAAGGCCACAAGGAGGCATCTTAGACTGTGGGGCATATTATCAAGGGGGTTTATCTTCGCTTTTTTGGCTTTAAAAGCCGATAAAGCGGAGATAAAATTATCTCCCTATTACCTAGCTGTCGCTAACACCAGTTAGCGACAGCTAGTAGGAGGTAGCGATCATCTTGGGCCCCACTTTGCATGTCAGTGATATTTATCACTAATGACATGCAAAGTGGGCGTGCCAAGATGTTAGCGACTGGAAACAGTCGCTAACATCGCTATCCCCTATTACCAACTTTTGGAGATATTCGCGCTAAGCGTGAATATCTCCAAAAGCTAACACCTGCCCTGAGCAGTTCTTAGCCATGTTATCCAATGGGAGGTGAATAACATGGCTAAGAGCATTAGCTCGGTAATGCATGAATATCGCTGACTTTTCAGCGATATTCATGCATTGTGGCCGTTTTTTATCGCATTTGCGATAAACCTTGGTAATACCAAGGTTTATCTGCGATAAAAATTGCCGCAGCTCAGCTGTAAAATTTGTCTCTAACCAAGCAATAGCGATAATATGCCCCTGTGTTCCTTGGAGACTGAGCTCACTAGATGAACAAACATCCCTTAGGCAGGAGCCCATCAGAGGCTCTCATCCATGTTCCCCGAGCATTAGGCAAACGTGGGAACATTTAGGAAAATTAAGCAGAAAGCCAAGCAGATAGTATCAGGATGCTGCACAGCGGGCAGTCCGCGGGATCTAAAACCTCATACAATACAAGATGCAGCCCCAAAGGCACTGTAGACTGTCTTTTTATGAGCATTAGAGTGCCCCTCGATTGAACTCCCCAGAGTTGGAAAATATTCTGTCCCCATCTCTTAAAGTGCCATCCGGTGAGGGGTTAAAGACAGGGCAGCAGAGCAGAGAAAGGCATGAATATGGAACAGACTCTAAGGAATGCTTGAGGCCTCGGAGAACTATTCTGTGATACAAACACTTCGGATGGAATTATGCCTCAGGCCTCACTGCAGAGCTGCTATTGCACACGTCCACAGCAGAGGACAAGACAAAAATGATACATGTCTGCAAGAGCACTGCTTCCCTTGTCTTAGATTGTTTCCTCTAATACAATCCTGGAATCAATCAATCAATCAATCAATCTATCTATCTATCTATCTATCTATCTATCTATCTATCTATCTATCTATCTATCTATCTATCTATCTATCTATCTATCTAATCGTATTAAACAGAAACATTCATGCAATGGGGTTTGTACACTTTCATAAAATTCTGACAAGCCAATCCTAAAAAGTGATGGTTGGAAGGCTTGAATTAATCTCACTGGTATCTATTCGGGGCTGCATTCCAGTCCACCATTTTTTGCTCACTGTGCCACTCTAGACAGAGACCAGCCATATGAAATTATTCGTGGTCCTGCTCCAATAGGAATTGACCAGCCCAGACTGCCAGAGGTCGACTCCAAATGAGAACACAAGCACACCCAGACCAATTGCTGCCTTCTTGGGCAACCTCAGTGGGATGCAACTTAAGTCCTTCTGTCCTACGGCACCCATAAGAGGAGTGGCCCCACTATCCCCACTTAGAAAAACTAAAGAGTGTCAGGTGGAAAACTTAAAATAATCTCAGTATTTCTCTGATCCATGGCACTCCCTGGAGCATTACCTTAATACAGAATCCCTGGCACAGCCACAGGCTCAAAGCTGCCGGGTCTCGGCCACTACTGGCTCTCTAAGTATATCAAGCCTCTCTTGATTCTGGATTCTCCTTTGGTTCTCCATCTCTCAGGAAATGTAATGTCATGGTGGATAAGTAAGACTTCGATTTCCAGACTCTTTGGTCATCCTTACAAAATGACTTTCATCTTCCCAGAAAGGCACTGTTATAAGCCCCAAGAATACATTAATTTGGATATTCAGAGTTTAACAGATGTCATAGTTCTGTGATTGCTACCATTCTGACTACATCTCCCAAAATTAGACCCTAAACTGTGCATGTTGCTGTTACACAATGAGAGAAACTCAAGGCTGCAGGTTGTGTCGATTCTGGCAAGCATGACAAAGCTAGTTACTACAGAAAGGAAGTTGTCCTGGAATGTGTACCAATAAACAAGCGTTATGCGCCCATATCACCAAATTTGATGTTGCATGCTAAGCTAGTGCTTCCTTCCAAATGATATAAGATGTCCTCCTAAAAACAGCCAGGTACCTCTAATAGCTAGCTAAGACCTATAACCAAACATCGAAAAGACTACAACCCGCCTTACTTTCACTTGCACATACTCCCCGCATCTACTGAAACAGGAGGACGCTCTTTCTCCTTCTCCTACATCACAGCAAAGACCTGGAACAGCCTCCCCTCACACCTCCGGACCATCACCTCACTTCCCAAATTCCAAATAGCCCTCAAGATATGACTGTTCGAATAAGCCTCCAGGACCTGTGAGTGCCTGGATACCCTATTGGGTGATTAGCCGAATTGTATAAATCCTGATTGATTGGTTGATTGATTGACCAAGCGTTTGCATACTAGCTATAAGAAGTACAGACATCCCTAAAGAAATAACCAGGGGGCTCGTGCCCAGAATAGCTATGGGGAGGCAGCTGAAAATGATTATGCTGAAAGAAATACCAGTGCAAGGGTTCACAAATAATGACACTATACTTAACAGCTTTGCGACAGAAAGAGTTATTTGGTAATATAAAGAAATGTATTAATAACGTGCCTGGTCTGTGAATCAGAGCCACCTTGTTTCCAGCCATCTAAAATATGGCTGTCCTTGTCTGAACCCGTCCATGATCATGAATGCAGAAACATCCTGGGGTAAGTCTAGAACAGGAACCTGGAAAGGATCCCAGGTCTACAGGATGGGGTTATTCACTTTCCAACGCAATCTAAAATCCTATGATCTCTAAAGGAGCAATGAACTTGCCTAGCTTGACTTCATGAATAGTGTCACTAGCGATAGAGCTTTAGGTACTAGAATTGACATACAGACAGTGACATCTTTGTATAGTCAGAGCCTATGTACTACAGCTTCTATGTTGAGAAAAGTTCGTCAACACAAAAAGTGACATATGACCTTTTTCCCATCCAAACTCTGGTGCACCCAAATCATTTTCCAGTAGGAAAGTGAAGACGACACAGAGAAACAAGGTCTAATAAATTCCCGGCCTTCAGGAAAAGAAGGGGAATTAATCAATTAATTGGAGTTTAGGAGAGCTGATAACACAAACCTACTAACAACGAGAAATCCTCTGTATGGAAAGACTGCCACCCTCACCTATGTAATATGTGCCCTTCTAAGTGGCCATAAAGCATTGCAACAAAAGAGATAATTTCAAAATTGTACGTCAAGCAAATAGTTCCCCAACATGTAAACCGTACACACCATCCACCCCTTTGCCAGTAGATACAACACTAGGTAAGGCACATCAAGGCAAACTGAGGGAAGTAATATAAATTCTTCTAAGGAACAGATTGAGTCTTCCAGGGACTGGTCAAAGCGAGATTTCCATAGCTCTGACCCATGGCTAATCTGCAAATCCTAACTTGAACGGTGTCAGTAATCCACAGCACAAGGCCCCCTGCATAACCTGCCTAAACACCATAAAAGTGTGGGTGCAAATTTCACCATCCCTAATTCTGCATATTCATTAACACTAAAGAGTTGCAAATGCAATGCACCTACCATGTTTCATCAAACGAGAAAGCTCAGTTGGGCATGAGTGATGCTTTAGAGCTACTTGTGTTTTCAGTGTGTGTCATGTCTCTTCATGTATTCTCGGAACACGGCGGATGTGTTCCACTTCCAGAATCCGGAGTTGTCAGATTCGAGGAAGCTGGAAGTTCAGCAGCCATGTACCTTCACAGTCGGGGGGCGTTTACCTACTCTAATAAAGAAGCTATTTATTTACTATGTGGTCTTCTTAAAAGTTAGCACATTTTAATGCATGTGGTTTCTAGCACGGGATAAACGTATTTTCCCTTTCCTTGTCTGTGCAGTGGTGAACTTCAAATTTGACCTTCTCTTCTTCTTTAATAATAAGTGAGTCGTTTAATTCTATGGTCTTGCTTGCACTATAACATATATAAAATTTCATATTTTGTGTTCCGGATGTTCCTGGACAGGACAGATTTTACAACCGCATACAAATGGTCGTTTCCTTACCTCTTCAGCCGAACCAAGATGTTATTTACATTCTGAATGTAGTATTGTTTTCTTTTTAAGTCACAGCACAGCACAGTAATTAGATTTAGGCCAAATATCAATATTACCATGTGATTTTATTTCTATTTAAAAATTGGTTGTGATTTTTAACTTTCACTATCAGACCACAGCGACTGCACAGTTTCTCTGTCTAAAAAGGTAGAAACACCCATCCTTTGGAAACGGAAACAGATCTTCCTCTGGCCCTCTTATAGAATAACAGACTCCATGATAATGTGTTTATCATTGTGGGTTTAGAATAATGTTCAGGTTATCTCCTGCCCTTTTAAGCAGTACTTATGACAAAACCTTCTTGATTCCCATTTATGTTATGCTGGATCATATTTGCTGCTAGATGTGGTAATTAGTTTTCGATTTAGAGTCTGTTGCCAATGAAAGTGTACATTTGTTTGCATTTTGAGCATTTTGATATGATTTGACTATCCAACGCTTTTGCCTTCTGTGTTAATTCTTAATTTAATAAACCTTTATGGCTTGTACTTTGAAATACTACCTGGTGTGGATGCTCCTGCATTCTATGTTTGTTCTCTGCATAAATGATATGTTAAATTGTAGGGCCCTCGTCTGAATAGACTCACACGTAGACCCAATCCATCCATCAATCTATCCTATAATTTGCTGTAAAGTGCCACCAAGACCTAGATGAGCTGTTGATGATGTCCATCCTCTCTGCTTCCTTTTGAACCGGCACAAATACCAGATGGCAAATGGAAGAGAATGAGGGGTCCCTGCATCCAGCTGCACCTCCCCATTGCATCTGCCAGACAGTCTCAGAAAGTAGATTCAGCATTTCTGTGCTAAACTATGTCTGCTATCTCTAAAACGACCATTGACCATAACGACTCCCTATGAGGACCTTCTGGCGGTGATTAGTACAAGCCAGTAGAATGAGAACTGGTACCATCACAATGAAAAGCTGTAAGCTGCATAGCCACATATCAACATAGAAGACAGAAGGAGGACCCATCCGCATATCAAATACTTTCAGACTCTACCATCAATGTCAGAGCCTTGGTGCTCTTGTAACTACTAATGGCCAGAGGGTGGAAGAATCTGACTACAGATACCCCGGCAATTGTTGAAGAACCGTAGTTACAGATGAGCATTCATTGCAACCATCTGATCCAAATATCAGTCTGTTTGCCTCAGAAACAGGGCATGTTTCCCAACTAGGACATATCTGATGTAGGCCATGGACTGGACTCCACTGGGCCTCGCATGGACGAATTGTGACTTAACTCTCCTGTACTGGTTCTAAGGTCCCAGGAAATTCCCAAAGCCCTGACAGCATTATGCCCAAAGCCACAGAAAAGCAAAGATATAACAGAACAGTAGAGTATGGGGCTATCCATCCGGCTCAAACTGTCATCCATTAATCTGGAATTAAGACATCTAGATTACACCAGAGCCACCAGGATCCTATGGGGACTCTAGATTCTACCTGAGCCTGCAACCCAGTTCCCACAGAAAAACACCAAATACTGATGCCATTATTTGAGAGGACCTCTCTGGTCCTGACCTGGTCTTGCTGGCTCCATGTTAACTGTTTCAGAGGAAAGAAAACTATCAATGGTCCCTTGCACCATGGCTCCCTGTCTCTATTACCTCACATTGTTACACATCAGGTGGATTGCCATGCTAAACCAAAGACTGCCCAACAGATTATGCAGAGCAAGAGAGGGTTCCACCTAGGAGACACAAGTCTAATTTATTCTACGTACCATGCAACCCTACTACTCAGGGCCAGTGGCATCCCACTTAATCCCTTTAATTTAAATGGCCCCTAGTATCCTTAGAATCCCACTGAGTGATGCAAAAGCCCTCACACATCAAATTGCTTTTTCATACCCCTATGAATCACCCAAAAGCTCTGTTAGAAGTAGTCAAATAGTCCAGTAGCCTGTGGACATTCCCACATTAAAATGTGGAGGGCTTTTGAAACTCTTTGACACCTCTAATCCTCCAGTTGAATGCAACCTGGTCTCACTTTACTGAAATCTCCGAGTGTGCGTTATGGGACATTATAATTGCAATAAACCCCTCAAACAACTTTACTGACACAGAGTCTGCAAACATTTTCAAGGAACTAACAAACAGTTTTACCTGTCTGGTGAATTTGCTGCATTTGCAAGGTATGTTCCCTGATAGTCTGAAAAATGGACATGTCCCACCCCTTTTGAAGAAGCCTTCAGATGACACCCATAACCTCAACAGCATGTGCTCTATTTCAGGGTTACCTTTAAAAAAAAGGTGATTCAAAGTTCTGTAGCCTCTATACTTTCTCATCACATCCTGCCAAGTGGTGTAGCACAATTTAGTGCTTAATGCACTTGCGCGTCGTTTAGGAACATTATATGATAATCGACTTAATCTGTGTGCACAATATTAATTAACTAACAGTAGGTGGCCTTTTATATAAATATTTCTAGTGAGAGCCACATGGATATTCAAAATGTAATCAATAGTGTGTAATCATGCTCACTGTGCGTGCTTGGAAGCCATATTGATTTAAAGTTAGCCTAACGTGTAACCAGCTAGAGTAACATGAATTTTATTTTATTTTATTTATTTATTTGCGGTTTTTGTAGAGCACAACACTCATCCCAGGGGATATCACGGCGCTTATACCAAGCAGAAACTACTGATGACTGATACTGAAGGGAGTTTAGAAATTGGGGAAGAGGTGGGTTTTCAGCTTTTTTCGGAACAGGAGATAATTTGTGGTATGTCTTAAGTCGACGGGAAGCTCATTCCACCTCTTTGCTGCCAAGTAAGAAAAGGAACGGCCACCTGTTCTAACTTTATAAATACGTTTAGTCCTAACCAATGCCGATTGAAGTGATCGTAGGTTCCTAGTGGGGACATAAAATTCGATCTTCCCTTGAAGAATAGTGGTACCAGTCTTATGCAGAGCCCTATGGGAATGGCTGAGCAATTTAAAGGCAGCCCTCTGGCGCATCGGAAGCCAATGAAGTTTCTTCAAACATTCCGATGCCGAGTCTAGCTTGCCTTTGCTGCAAATAAGTTTGGCCGCCGAATTCTGCAGTACCTGTAGGCGAGAGAACAGATGTTCATTCATCCCTACAAACAGCGCATCTTATTAAATGCTTTGAAATAGTCTTATTTTTATTGGCTCTGCAGATGTCCTATCAACATACTCATCAGCTAGAATAGGCTTATTGTTTAATGTATTAGACTGATAGGAAGCTGAAATTAATTAGAAGTTGGCTTAGGACATGGAGACTGAGAGGGTGTGAAGGATCCTCCTGTACTTGGCAGAAGGGTCCAAAGTTACATCGAGGTCGCTCAGATGTGTACAATATATTGTCCAGCGATGGGAAACTAGGGAGTTCACTTGCTCCTAAGAATTTGTCTCTCTTCATTGTTCGTTCAACTGATATGGAGAAGACTTCTATGATTTTGTTTTAGATTTTAATTATGTATTTCTTACTATAGTTTAGCAGACCCTGCCCTGCTTTCGCTGAGAGAAGCCCTCTTCTCACGCTGATGATTACCTTGCTGAGTGTTGACCTTCATGCTTGGGCGCTTATACTTTTTCCCCTGAACCTTATACAAGGTTCATCTGATACTGACTGGGGGTGAATGTTTAGTTTGTTCCGCATTCCATCCATCATTTGTGTGTCGTCTCTGACACTTCCTATTAGAATTTCCCTTTGCCACTGTCAATGCTTTATTTAGAATAGGAACTTTCCTTCATGGAACCTGCGTTCATAATATTTTATCTGCTCAATGTAGTTCTTTTTTGTATTTTCTTCCTTATAATATACAAATTCAGAATGCATGATCATATAAATATGTATATTTTTACAATATATTTGCTACAATTTTGCAGATTTATTTACCTTGTAACCTTGATTAAATCTATACTACTATTATAAAGAGAGAACTAGGAACCTTTGAGGCGGGTAAACTCGGGAACCACAGCGCCAATCCAAACACCCAATACATCATTGGAATTGTTAGGGTAAGCAGATGGACATAGGCTATATAGCAAAAAAATATATATGTTAGAAGGGCAAAGTACGTTCTTTGCCAAAGTAGTCCCTTGGAAGTAACGCCATGTCTGAGGTGGGCATGTGCGCTAAGGACGTGCGTGCGAAACGTGCTGACATCACAGTCAGACATTTTGGTAAAGAAAGTAAGTAAACCAGGAGCGCGAGGAGGAATGGCCAGGAGCGCAATGAGGAGCGGCCAGGACAGAGAGGCTGAGGAGCGGCGGCGCCCGCGGTGGGCTAAGGTAGAGGTCCGTCATGCCCAGGGGTAGGAGCGGCCAGGAACGTGAGGCTGAGGAGCGGCGGCTCCCGCGGTGGGCTAAGGTAGTGGTCCGACAAGCCCAGGGGTAGGAGCGGCCAGGAGCGCGGGGAGGAGTGGCCAGGAGCGCGAGGCTGAGGAGCGGCGGCGCCTGCAGTGGGCTAAGGTAGGTGAGTGTCACCCGGTCTTGGACCCACAGGCTGCACAGGTGGTTGAGGGCTGGGGATTCGGGACGCGGCATGCTGCCGGAGGTCTGTGCACGCGGACCACGTGCAGCTGCTTGGGGGCCCTGAAGGTGGCGGTTGCGCTCCGGAGGACTGCGCAGTGAGCCTCATTGCCCCCGGACAATGTCGGGACGGGCTGCTAGTTGTTAATAAAGCCCTTAAGCTTTGGGCAACATCTTCTCTGTTGTTTCCGTGGAACCACATTGGTTTCTCTGTAATGGGAATGTGTTTCTGATGTTAGCTCCTTTTTTACACTTCAAGTCGACAATATGACCAAGGTGGGATTCATTTTGATGATTACACTAAGAGATTCAGGGCCCGATGTAGGTAAAAGTCATTTACCGATTTTAAAATACCGATTTTTACCGAATCGGTATTGTGAAATCGGAAAATGAGATGTAGAGAAAAAAAATCGGTAAAATACCGATTCGCTAACATTCGGTATCGTGTTTCGACACTTACCGAATCGGTATTGACCGAATCGGTAGATACCGATTCGGTAATGACAATACAACCGTATGGCCCAAAAGGCCCATAGGAATGCATTGGCACAACCGATTCGGTATTTACCGAATCGGTATTTCCCGAATCGGTATAAATACCGAATCGGTAAATACCAAATCGGTAAACACGGAATCGGCAAGCAAGGAAAAGTGAAACTAACGAAAGCAGCCAATGAGGTGGAAGCACCCTCCCCCACCCTAGCAGGGAGTGGCAACCCAGGCAGGTGCAACTCATCAGAACTTTCTGGAGAGGCAGCCAGAGCTGAGCAGTGAGAGTGAGCAGCAGAGAGAGTGGTTGGAGATTTTTGAACACAGTGGAAATGGCAAGCAGCTCTGAGAGCCAGAAGGCTGAGAGAAAGCGCAAGGTGAAGTTCAGCAGCATGGAGCTGCAAGTATTGGTGGAGGAGGTGGTGAGGGTCCACAGGCAGCTGTATGGGAGGCTGTCCCTCACAGTCCCTGAGTCTACAAAGAGGAAACTGTGGAGTGCCATCAGTGAGAGGGTCAATGCTGTCGGTGTGACCCCCAGGAGCATGGATGACCCCAAGAAGAGGTTTTATGATATCCGGAGCCTCACCAAGAGGAAATTGGCGGAGCTCCACAAGCAGGCAGGACTGACCGGTGGAGGCAGGAACCCCGCGCCCCCCCTCACTGAACTGGAGGAACTGGTGTCCACAACGATTGAGACGGAGAGTGTGGTTGGAGTTGGGGACATGGACAACTCAGCCAGAGCCAAAGCAAAAGGTAAGAAGCATGCACAGCATGACACACCCTACCAGACACCTCCCCATTGGCCCCAATGTACAGCCAAAGCCCAGTCCAGTACTGCTAGCAAAATACATGAGCAATGCATGATGGGATATGTAGACAGCTAATGTAGGAACTATTTACAGTGCACATTAAACTGCAATGCACTTTAAGAAAGAATCAGAGTAATGAAAATGACATGTGCAATGCATTTATTGTGTTGACAGTAAGACATTTCCACTCAGTTGACAAATGCTACTTTATTCTTAGGGGCGCCATCAGGTAGTGGAGCAGCAGCTGCACAAGTGTCAGCTCCAGCAACAGCGGACACTGCGGTGGCAGGAACAAGCAGCATGGATGCCTCGCAGGAGGTGGAGGACAGCAGTGTCATGGCCAATGAGGATGACTCAGGACATGCCCTCTCATTTCACCTCTCCCCCCAATTGTCACAATCCCCACCATTGCAGTTCTCACCAGAGAACTCCCCCACACGGTCCCAGCCAGCACCTGCCACAGCTCCAGCCAGGAGGAGTATTGTGGCCCCATTGACCATCATGGAGGGAGCTGCGGGTCAGGCACCAGCACCCACACCTGTGACACCTGTGGCACAGCAGGCCACCCAGCAGACCAGCACCAATCTCCGCAGCCCACGCACTTCCAGCAGTGCAATTCCATCACGGGAGGGCACCGTCTTCCAAGGGCTTGAGGGGAGCATGGTGCGGATCCAGCGGATGCAGGCCAAGTCCATCCTCGCTTGCCACCGGCAATTGCGTCAACATAACCTGCAGATGGGGGAAATGACAAAGGGATTTGCTGAGTTTGTGGCAAGTAACCGGGCAATTGCAACAGGAATGGGTCGCATAACAACTGCCATAACACAGCTGTGTGCCAAGATGGAGGAGAATGAGCACACAAGGCGCAGGGATGCCAGTGTACAAAACCGGGCAATTAACCGTCTTGCCGCAGCAACAGCCCTGCTATGCCGCCGAGGGTCAAATATGGAACAGTGCCTCACTCAAAACACTGCGGAGGTGACCAGGGGCATGGCCCGCATCACCAGTGCCATGGAGACACTCCTCATATCCAACGTAGTGGTGAATCCTGCCCTGGACGTGGCCGAGGCTGGGGACAGCAGCAGCTGCAGCAGTCCGGCCAGCGCAGTGTCCGTGCCGCGCCGGAGCTCCAGGCGCTCCGCAGAGGCAGCCGGACATGCAGAAGGGGGGGAGCCGCATCCCAGTGGGTCTGCAAAGCGCAGCAGGAAATGACACTGCCAGTGTGGGTGAGGCAACCCGGCCCATTCCCTGTCCCCACATTGTAGTTAATAATTTCATTTGTTGCACATCAGTGCTGTAACGTTGTACCAAAAATTTAAATTTGACATTTCTTCACATCCATAACGTGTCTGTGCATCTGTACTCACTCAGAAATAGTTGTCTGTTATTTCCTCACGTCTGAACCTGCCATCACTTGGTGTAGACACTCCAGCAGGTTGTGTTTGTGGCACAGCAATGTCATCGTCAGGGTCCTCGTAGTCAGACAACTCTACCTCTGTGCCCTTCTTGACCGCAAGGTTGTGCAACATTGCACAGACAGCAATCATCTTGCAGCAGGTGATGGGGGTATATTGCCTTGCACCTCCGCTCTTGTGCAAGCATCTGAACCTGCTTTTCCAGATGCCGAAGGTCCGTTCTACTACGTTCCTTGTGCTTTTGTGCGCACGGTTATACCTCCTCTGGCTGGGTGTTGAGGGGTTGAGGTAGGGGGTGAGAATGAATGAGCGGAGGGCATATGCACTGTCGCCTAGAAGGAAAAGGGGTAACATTACTCACATGCATACATGTACTTCACACTGCTATTTAGGTTATGGGTGTCTGACACTGTGTCTTACCTAGGAGGTATCCTTCACCGAATTCCCCTGCCGTCAGCCGTGCATAAATTCCGCTATTTTGAAAGATGTAGGAGTCGTGGGTACTCCCTGGAAATTTTGCAACCAGGTCAGTGATGACACACTTAGCATTACAAATCACCTGCACATTTATGGTGTGCCGTGACTTCCGATTGCGGTATACGTATTCCGTGTCAGCAGGGGGGCAAATCGGAATGTGTGTGCGATCTATGCAGCCAATGATGTGGGGGAATCTTGCCATCTGGTAGAAGTCTGCTTTTGTCTGTACCAGTTCTGCATGGGTTGCAGGGAAGGAAATGTATTGGTCCATCCTTTGTATCATGGCGTCAAGGAACTTGTGGAAGAACCTTGACAGGCAGCTCTAGGTCACCCCTCCTGCCACAGCAACTACACTTTGATAGCTGCCAGACGCAAGCAGGTGTAGGCTGCATAGCACCTGCACGTGCACTGGGATTGCATGTGCCCTTGGGGTGGTGTGCTGCAACAGGGGTTTGAGGTCCCTAATGAGCTCTAAGATGGTCTCTGGGTCCAGCCTGTACCTCTGTAGGATCTCTGCATCTGTCAGCATGAACAGGGTGATCCGCTGTCTATACACCTGCTCCTGTCTCAGCCATTCCCTCTCTCCTTCCTGCTGTAGCCGTAGCCGTCTTGCAATGACATAAAATGCCGCCATGGTGCAAGAAGAATTGCATTTTGGGTCCATTTTTATAGGTTGCATATCGCCATTGTCTAACCCATGGTGGTGTGGAGTGGAAAAACGATGGATTTGGGCCCAGATCTTTGGACTGGGGTGAATGTGTGACATTGATCCACATTCTGTCCATCATTGTTGTGTTTGCAATTACCGCTCTAAGTGTACTGGGGATGCTCAGACGTGAGTCCCAGGCACTCCACACCACTGGAATCAAGCTAGCCGGGCTGATGAGAGGTGTTACCTCGAAACCGGGCCGGTCCTCGGATGCTTGTTTCCGTTCTGGGAAGGACATGGCTTTTGTAGTTCAGACTGGACTGTTCCCATGGGGCACAGGGTCAGCGCTGATTTGCATATCGCCATTGTCTAACCCAGGGTGGTGTGGAGTGGAAAAACGATGGATTTGGGCCCAGATCTTTGGACTGGGGTGAATGTGTGACATTGATCCACATTCTGTCCATCATTGTTGTGTTTGCAATTACCGCTCTAAGTGTACTGGGGATGCTCAGACGTGAGTCCCAGGCACTCCACACCACTGGAATCAAGCTAGCCGGGCTGATGAGAGGTGTTACCTCGAAACCGGGCCGGTCCTCGGATGCTTGTTTCCGTTCTGGGAAGGACATGGCTTTTGTAGTTCGGACTGGACTGCTCCCATGGGGCACAGGGTCAGCGCTGATTTGCATATCGCCATTGTCTAACCCAGGGTGGTGTGGAGTGGAAAAACGATGGATTTGGGCCCAGATCTTTGGACTGGGGTGAATGTGTGACATTGATCCACATTCTGTCCATCATTGTTGTGTTTGCAATTACCGCTCTAAGTGTACTGGGGATGCTCAGACGTGAGTCCCAGGCACTCCACACCACTGGAATCAAGCTAGCCGGGCTGATGAGAGGTGTTACCTCGAAACCGGGCCGGTCCTCGGATGCTTGTTTCCGTTCTGGGAAGGACATGGCTTTTGTAGTTCGGACTGGACTGTTCCCATGGGGCACAGGGTCAGCGCTGATTTGCATATCGCCATTGTCTAACCCAGGGTGATGTGGAGTGGAAAAACGATGGATTTGGGCCCAGATCTTTGGACTGGGGTGAATGTGTGACATTGATCCACATTCTGTCCATCATTGTTGTGTTTGCAATTACCGCTCTAAGTGTACTGGGGATGCTCAGACGTGAGTCCCAGGCACTCCACACCACTGGAATCAAGCTAGCCGGGCTGATGAGAGGTGTTACCTCGAAACCGGGCCGGTCCTCGGATGCTTGTTTCCGTTCTGGGAAGGACATGGCTTTTGTAGTTCGGACTGGACTGTTCCCATGGGGCACAGGGTCAGCGCTGATTTGCATATCGCCATTGTCTAACCCAGGGTGGTGTGGAGTGGAAAAACGATGGATTTGGGCCCAGATCTTTGGACTGGGGTGAATGTGTGACATTGATCCACATTCTGTCCATCATTGTTGTGTTTGCAATTACCGCTCTAAGTGTACTGGGATGCTCAGACGTGAGTCCCAGGCACTCCACACCACTGGAATCAAGCTAGCCGGGCTGATGAGAGGTGTTACCTTGAAACCGGGCCGGTCCTCGGATGCTTGTTTCCGTTCTGGGAAGGACATGGCTTTTGTAGTTCGGACTGGACTGTTCCCATGGGGCACAGGGTCAGCGCTGATTTGCATATCGCCATTGTCTAACCCAGGGTGGTGTGGAGTGGAAAAACGATGGATTTGGGCCCAGATCTTTGGACTGGGGTGAATGTGTGACATTGATCCACATTCTGTCCATCATTGTTGTGTTTGCAATTACCGCTCTAAGTGTACTGGGGATGCTCAGACGTGAGTCCAAGGCACTCCACACCACTGGAATCAAGCTAGCCGGGCTGATGAGAGGTGTTACCTCGAAACCGGGCCGGTCCTCGGATGCTTGTTTCCGTTCTGGGAAGGACATGGCTTTTGTAGTTCGGACTGGACTGTTCCCATGGGGCACAGGGTCAGCGCTGATTTGCATATCGCCATTGTCTAACCCAGGGTGGTGTGGAGTGGAAAAACGATGGATTTGGGCCCAGATCTTTGGACTGGGGTGAATGTGTGACATTGATCCACATTCTGTCCATCATTGTTGTGTTTGCAATTACCGCTCTAAGTGTACTGGGGATGCTCAGACGTGAGTCCCAGGCACTCCACACCACTGGAATCAAGCTAGCCGGGCTGATGAGAGGTGTTACCTCGAAACCGGGCCGGTCCTCGGATGCTTGTTTCCGTTCTGGGAAGGACATGGCTTTTGTAGTTCGGACTGGACTGTTCCCATGGGGCACAGGGTCAGCGCTGATTTGCATATCGCCATTGTCTAACCCAGGGTGGTGTGGAGTGGAAAAACGATGGATTTGGGCCCAGATCTTTGGACTGGGGTGAATGTGTGACATTGATCCACATTCTGTCCATCATTGTTGTGTTTGCAATTACCGCTCTAAGTGTACTGGGGATGCTCAGACGTGAGTCCCAGGCACTCCACACCACTGGAATCAAGCTAGCCGGGCTGATGAGAGGTGTTACCTCGAAACCGGGCCGGTCCTCGGATGCTTGTTTCCGTTCTGGGAAGGACATGGCTTTTGTAGTTCGGACTGGACTGTTCCCATGGGGCACAGGGTCAGCGCTGATTTGCATATCGCCATTGTCTAACCCAGGGTGGTGTGGAGTGGAAAAACGATGGATTTGGGCCCAGATCTTTGGACTGGGGTGAATGTGTGACATTGATCCACATTCTGTCCATCATTGTTGTGTTTGCAATTACCGCTCTAAGTGTACTGGGGATGCTCAGACGTGAGTCCCAGGCACTCCACACCACTGGAATCAAGCTAGCCGGGCTGATGAGAGGTGTTACCTCGAAACCGGGCCGGTCCTCGGATGCTTGTTTCCGTTCTGGGAAGGACATGGCTTTTGTAGTTCGGACTGGACTGTTCCCATGGGGCACAGGGTCAGCGCTGATTTGCATATCGCCATTGTCTAACCCAGGGTGGTGTGGAGTGGAAAAACGATGGATTTGGGCCCAGATCTTTGGACTGGGGTGAATGTGTGACATTGATCCACATTCTGTCCATCATTGTTGTGTTTGCAATTACCGCTCTAAGTGTACTGGGGATGCTCAGCCGTGAGTCCCAGGCACTCCACACCACTGGAATCAAGCTAGCCGGGCTGATGAGAGGTGTTACCTCGAAACCGGGCCGGTCCTCGGATGCTTGTTTCCGTTCTGGGAAGGACATGGCTTTTGTAGTTCGGACTGGACTGTTCCCATGGGGCACAGGGTCAGCGCTGATTTGCATATCGCCATTGTCTAACCCAGGGTGGTGTGGAGTGGAAAAACGATGGATTTGGGCCCAGATCTTTGGACTGGGGTGAATGTGTGACATTGATCCACATTCTGTCCATCATTGTTGTGTTTGCAATTACCGCTCTAAGTGTACTGGGGATGCTCAGACGTGAGTCCCAGGCACTCCACACCACTGGAATCAAGCTAGCCGGGCTGATGAGAGGTGTTACCTCGAAACCGGGCCGGTCCTCGGATGCTTGTTTCCGTTCTGGGAAGGACATGGCTTTTGTAGTTCGGACTGGACTGTTCCCATGGGGCACAGGGTCAGCGCTGATTTGCATATCGCCATTGTCTAACCCAGGGTGGTGTGGAGTGGAAAAACGATGGATTTGGGCCCAGATCTTTGGACTGGGGTGAATGTGTGACATTGATCCACATTCTGTCCATCATTGTTGTGTTTGCAATTACCGCTCTAAGTGTACTGGGGATGCTCAGACGTGAGTCCCAGGCACTCCACACCACTGGAATCAAGCTAGCCGGGCTGATGAGAGGTGTTACCTCGAAACCGGGCCGGTCCTCGGATGCTTGTTTCCGTTCTGGGAAGGACATGGCTTTTGTAGTTCGGACTGGACTGTTCCCATGGGGCACAGGGTCAGCGCTGATTTGCATATCGCCATTGTCTAACCCAGGGTGGTGTGGAGTGGAAAAACGATGGATTTGGGCCCAGATCTTTGGACTGGGGTGAATGTGTGACATTGATCCACATTCTGTCCATCATTGTTGTGTTTGCAATTACCGCTCTAAGTGTACTGGGGATGCTCAGACGTGAGTCCCAGGCACTCCACACCACTGGAATCAAGCTAGCCGGGCTGATGAGAGGTGTTACCTCGAAACCGGGCCGGTCCTCGGATGCTTGTTTCCGTTCTGGGAAGGACATGGCTTTTGTAGTTTGGACTGGACTGTTCCCATGGGGCACAGGGTCAGCGCTGATTTGCATATCGCCATTGTCTAACCCAGGGTGGTGTGGAGTGGAAAAACGATGGATTTGGGCCCAGATCTTTGGACAGGGGTGAATGTGTGACATTGATCCACATTCTGTCCATCATTGTTGTGTTTGCAATTACCGCTCTAAGTGTACTGGGGATGCTCAGACGTGAGTCCCAGGCACTCCACACCACTGGAATCAAGCTAGCCGGGCTGATGAGAGGTGTTAACTCGAAACCGGGCCGGTCCTCGGATGCTTGTTTCCGTTCTGGGAAGGACATGGCTTTTGTAGTTCGGACTGGACTGTTCCCATGGGGCACAGGGTCAGCGCTGATTTGCATATCGCCATTGTCTAACCCAGGGTGGTGTGGAGTGGAAAAACGATGGATTTGGGCCCAGATCTTTGGACTGGGGTGAATGTGTGACATTGATCCACATTCTGTCCATCATTGTTGTGTTTGCAATTACCGCTCTAAGTGTACCGGGGATGCTCAGACGTGAGACCCAGGCACTCCACACCACTGGAATCAAGCTAGCCGGGCTGATGAGAGGTGTTACCTCGAAACCGGGCCGGTCCTCGGATGCTTGTTTCCGTTCTGGGAAGGACATGGCTTTTGTAGTTCGGACTGGACTGTTCCCATGGGGCACAGGGTCAGCGCTGATTTGCATATCGCCATTGTCTAACCCAGGGTGGTGTGGAGTAGAAAAACGATGGATTTGGGCCCAGATCTTTGGACTGGGGTGAATGTGTGACATTGATCCACATTCTGTCCATCATTGTTGTGTTTGCAATTACCGCTCTAAGTGTACTGGGGATGCTCAGACGTGAGTCCCAGGCACTCCACACCACTGGAATCAAGCTAGCCGGGCTGATGAGAGGTGTTACCTCGAAACCGGGCCGGTCCTCGGATGCTTGTTTCCGTTCTGGGAGGGACATGGCTTTTGTAGTTCGGACTGGACTGTTCCCATGGGGCACAGGGTCAGCGCTGATTTGCATATCGCCATTGTCTAACCCAGGGTGGTGTGGAGTGGAAAAACGATGGATTTGGGCCCAGATCTTTGGACTGGGGTGAATGTGTGATATTGATCCACATTCTGTCCATCATTGTTGTGTTTGCAATTACCGCTCTAAGTGTACTGGGGATGCTCAGACGTGAGTCCCAGGCACTCCACACCACTGGAATCAAGCTAGCCGGGCTGATGAGAGGTGTTACCTCGAAACCGGGCCGGTCCTCGGATGCTTGTTTCCGTTCTGGGAAGGACATGGCTTTTGGAGTTCGGACTGGACTGTTCCCATGGGGCACAGGGTCAGCGCTGATTTGCATATCGCCATTGTCTAACCCAGGGTGGTGTGGAGTGGAAAAACGATGGATTTGGGCCCAGATCTTTGGACTGGGGTGAATGTGTGACATTGATCCACATTCTGTCCATCATTGTTGTGTTTGCAATTACCGCTCTAAGTGTACTGGGGATGCTCAGACGTGAGTCCCAGGCACTCCACACCACTGGAATCAAGCTAGCCGGGCTGATGAGAGGTGTTACCTCGAAACCGGGCCGGTCCTCGGATGCTTGTTTCCGTTCTGGGAAGGACATGGCTTTTGTAGTTCGGACTGGACTGTTCCCATGGGGCACAGGGTCAGCGCTGATTTGCATATCGCCATTGTCTAACCCAGGGTGGTGTGGAGTGGAAAAACGATGGATTTGGGCCCAGATCTTTGGACTGGGGTGAATGTGTGACATTGATCCAAATTCTGTCCATCATTGTTGTGTTTGCAATTACCGCTCTAAGTGTACTGGGGATGCTCAGACGTGAGTCCCAGGCACTCCACACCACTGGAATCAAGCTAGCCGGGCTGATGAGAGGTGTTACCTCGAAACCGGGCCGGTCCTCGGATGCTTGTTTCCGTTCTGGGAAGGACATGGCTTTTGTAGTTCGGACTGGACTGTTCCCATGGGGCACAGGGTCAGCGCTGATTTGAATATCGCCATTGTCTAACCCAGGGTGGTGTGGAGTGGAAAAACGATGGATTTGGGCCCAGATCTTTGGACTGGGGTGAATGTGTGACATTGATCCACATTCTGTCCATCATTGTTGTGTTTGCAATTACCGCTCTAAGTGTACTGGGGATGCTCAGACGTGAGTCCCAGGCACTCCACACCACTGGAATCAAGCTAGCCGGGCTGATGAGAGGTGTTACCTCGAAACCGGGCCGGTCCTCGGATGCTTGTTTCCGTTCTGGGAAGGACATGGCTTTTGTAGTTCGGACTGGACTGTTCCCATGGGGCACAGGGTCAGCGCTGATTTGCATATCGCCATTGTCTAACCCAGGGTGGTGTGGAGTGGAAAAACGATGGATTTGGGCCCAGATCTTTGGACTGGGGTGAATGTGTGACATTGATCCACATTCTGTCCATCATTGTTGTGTTTGCAATTACTGCTCTAAGTGTACTGGGGATGCTCAGACGTGAGTCCCAGGCACTCCACACCACTGGAATCAAGCTAGCCGGGCTGATGAGAGGTGTTACCTCGAAACCGGGCCGGTCCTCGGATGCTTGTTTCCGTTCTGGGAAGGACATGGCTTTTGTAGTTCGGACTGGACTGTTCCCATGGGGCACAGGGTCAGCGCTGATTTGCATATCGCCATTGTCTAACCCAGGGTGGTGTGGAGTGGAAAAACAATGGATTTGGGCCCAGATCTTTGGACTGGGGTGAATGTGTGACATTGATCCACATTCTGTCCATCATTGTTGTGTTTGCAATTACCGCTCTAAGTGTACTGGGGATGCTCAGACGTGAGTCCCAGGCACTCCACACCACTGGAATCAAGCTAGCCGGGCTGATGAGAGGTGTTACCTCGAAACCGGGCCGGTCCTCGGATGCTTGTTTCCGTTCTGGGAAGGACATGGCTTTTGTAGTTTGGACTGGACTGTTCCCATGGGGCACAGGGTCAGCGCTGATTTGCATATCGCCATTGTCTAACCCAGGGTGGTGTGGAGTGGAAAAACGATGGATTTGGGCCCAGATCTTTGGACAGGGGTGAATGTGTGACATTGATCCACATTCTGTCCATCATTGTTGTGTTTGCAATTACCGCTCTAAGTGTACTGGGGATGCTCAGACGTGAGTCCCAGGCACTCCACACCACTGGAATCAAGCTAGCCGGGCTGATGAGAGGTGTTAACTCGAAACCGGGCCGGTCCTCGGATGCTTGTTTCCGTTCTGGGAAGGACATGGCTTTTGTAGTTCGGACTGGACTGTTCCCATGGGGCACAGGGTCAGCGCTGATTTGCATATCGCCATTGTCTAACCCAGGGTGGTGTGGAGTGGAAAAACGATGGATTTGGGCCCAGATCTTTGGACTGGGGTGAATGTGTGACATTGATCCACATTCTGTCCATCATTGTTGTGTTTGCAATTACCGCTCTAAGTGTACCGGGGATGCTCAGACGTGAGACCCAGGCACTCCACACCACTGGAATCAAGCTAGCCGGGCTGATGAGAGGTGTTACCTCGAAACCGGGCCGGTCCTCGGATGCTTGTTTCCGTTCTGGGAAGGACATGGCTTTTGTAGTTCGGACTGGACTGTTCCCATGGGGCACAGGGTCAGCGCTGATTTGCATATCGCCATTGTCTAACCCAGGGTGGTGTGGAGTAGAAAAACGATGGATTTGGGCCCAGATCTTTGGACTGGGGTGAATGTGTGACATTGATCCACATTCTGTCCATCATTGTTGTGTTTGCAATTACCGCTCTAAGTGTACTGGGGATGCTCAGACGTGAGTCCCAGGCACTCCACACCACTGGAATCAAGCTAGCCGGGCTGATGAGAGGTGTTACCTCGAAACCGGGCCGGTCCTCGGATGCTTGTTTCCGTTCTGGGAGGGACATGGCTTTTGTAGTTCGGACTGGACTGTTCCCATGGGGCACAGGGTCAGCGCTGATTTGCATATCGCCATTGTCTAACCCAGGGTGGTGTGGAGTGGAAAAACGATGGATTTGGGCCCAGATCTTTGGACTGGGGTGAATGTGTGATATTGATCCACATTCTGTCCATCATTGTTGTGTTTGCAATTACCGCTCTAAGTGTACTGGGGATGCTCAGACGTGAGTCCCAGGCACTCCACACCACTGGAATCAAGCTAGCCGGGCTGATGAGAGGTGTTACCTCGAAACCGGGCCGGTCCTCGGATGCTTGTTTCCGTTCTGGGAAGGACATGGCTTTTGGAGTTCGGACTGGACTGTTCCCATGGGGCACAGGGTCAGCGCTGATTTGCATATCGCCATTGTCTAACCCAGGGTGGTGTGGAGTGGAAAAACGATGGATTTGGGCCAAGATCTTTGGACTGGGGTGAATGTGTGACATTGATCCACATTCTGTCCATCATTGTTGTGTTTGCAATTACCGCTCTAAGTGTACTGGGGATGCTCAGACGTGAGTCCCAGGCACTCCACACCACTGGAATCAAGCTAGCCGGGCTGATGAGAGGTGTTACCTCGAAACCGGGCCGGTCCTCGGATGCTTGTTTCCGTTCTGGGAAGGACATGGCTTTTGTAGTTCGGACTGGACTGTTCCCATGGGGCACAGGGTCAGCGCTGATTTGCATATCGCCATTGTCTAACTCAGGGTGGTGTGGAGTGGAAAAACGATGGATTTGGGCCCAGATCTTTGGACTGGGGTGAATGTGTGACATTGATCCAAATTCTGTCCATCATTGTTGTGTTTGCAATTACCGCTCTAAGTGTACTGGGGATGCTCAGACGTGAGTCCCAGGCACTCCACACCACTGGAATCAAGCTAGCCGGGCTGATGAGAGGTGTTACCTCGAAACCGGGCCGGTCCTCGGATGCTTGTTTCCGTTCTGGGAAGGACATGGCTTTTGTAGTTCGGACTGGACTGTTCCCATGGGGCACAGGGTCAGCGCTGATTTGAATATCGCCATTGTCTAACCCAGGGTGGTGTGGAGTGGAAAAACGATGGATTTGGGCCCAGATCTTTGGACTGGGGTGAATGTGTGACATTGATCCACATTCTGTCCATCATTGTTGTGTTTGCAATTACCGCTCTAAGTGTACTGGGGATGCTCAGACGTGAGTCCCAGGCACTCCACACCACTGGAATCAAGCTAGCCGGGCTGATGAGAGGTGTTACCTCGAAACCGGGCCGGTCCTCGGATGCTTGTTTCCGTTCTGGGAAGGACATGGCTTTTGTAGTTCGGACTGGACTGTTCCCATGGGGCACAGGGTCAGCGCTGATTTGCATATCGCCATTGTCTAACCCAGGGTGGTGTGGAGTGGAAAAACGATGGATTTGGGCCCAGATCTTTGGACTGGGGTGAATGTGTGACATTGATCCACATTCTGTCCATCATTGTTGTGTTTGCAATTACTGCTCTAAGTGTACTGGGGATGCTCAGACGTGAGTCCCAGGCACTCCACACCACTGGAATCAAGCTAGCCGGGCTGATGAGAGGTGTTACCTCGAAACCGGGCCGGTCCTCGGATGCTTGTTTCCGTTCTGGGAAGGACATGGCTTTTGTAGTTCGGACTGGACTGTTCCCATGGGGCACAGGGTCAGCGCTGATTTGCATATCGCCATTGTCTAACCCAGGGTGGTGTGGAGTGGAAAAACAATGGATTTGGGCCCAGATCTTTGGACTGGGGTGAATGTGTGACATTGATCCACATTCTGTCCATCATTGTTGTGTTTGCAATTACCGCTCTAAGTGTACTGGGGATGCTCAGACGTGAGTCCCAGGCACTCCACACCACTGGAATCAAGCTAGCCGGGCTGATGAGAGGTGTTACCTCGAAACCGGGCCGGTCCTCGGATGCTTGTTTCCGTTCTGGGAAGGACATGGCTTTTGTAGTTCGGACTGGACTGTTCCCATGGGGCACAGGGTCAGCGCTGATTTGCATATCGCCATTGTCTAACCCAGGGTGGTGTGGAGTGGAAAAACGATGGATTTGGGCCCAGATCTTTGGACTGGGGTGAATGTGTGACATTGATCCACATTCTGTCCATCATTGTTGTGTTTGCAATTACCGCTCTAAGTGTACTGGGGATGCTCAGACGTGAGTCCCAGGCACTCCACACCACTGGAATCAAGCTAGCCGGGCTGATGAGAGGTGTTACCTCGAAACCGGGCCGGTCCTCGGATGCTTGTTTCCGTTCTGGGAAGGACATGGCTTTTGTAGTTCGGACTGGACTGTTCCCATGGGGCACAGGGTCAGCGCTGATTTGCATATCGCCATTGTCTAACCCAGGGTGGTGTGGAGTGGAAAAACGATGGATTTGGGCCCAGATCTTTGGACTGGGGTGAATGTGTGACATTGATCCACATTCTGTCCATCATTGTTGTGTTTGCAATTACCGCTCTAAGTGTACTGGGGATGCTCAGACGTGAGTCCCAGGCACTCCACACCACTGGAATCAAGCTAGCCGGGCTGATGAGAGGTGTTACCTCGAAACCGGGCCGGTCCTCGGATGCTTGTTTCCGTTCTGGGAAGGACATGGCTTTTGTAGTTCGGACTGGACTGTTCCCATGGGGCACAGGGTCAGCGCTGATTTGCATATCGCCATTGTCTAACCCAGGGTGGTGTGGAGTGGAAAAACGATGGATTTGGGCCCAGATCTTTGGACTGGGGTGAATGTGTGACATTGATCCACATTCTGTCCATCATTGTTGTGTTTGCAATTACCGCTCTAAGTGTACTGGGGATGCTCAGACGTGAGTCCCAGGCACTCCACACCACTGGAATCAAGCTAGCCGGGCTGATGAGAGGTGTAACCTCGAAACCGGGCCGGTCCTCGGATGCTTGTTTCCGTTCTGGGAAGGACATGGCTTTTGTAGTTCGGACTGGACTGTTCCCATGGGGCACAGGGTCAGCGCTGATTTGCATATCGCCATTGTCTAACCCAGGGTGGTGTGGAGTGGAAAAACGATGGATTTGGGCCCAGATCTTTGGACTGGGGTGAATGTGTGACATTGATCCACATTCTGTCCATCATTGTTGTGTTTGCAATTACCGCTCTAAGTGTACCGGGGATGCTCAGACGTGAGTCCCAGGCACTCCACACCACTGGAATCAAGCTAGCCGGGCTGATGAGAGGTGTTACCTCGAAACCGGGCCGGTCCTCGGATGCTTGTTTCCGTTCTGGGAAGGACATGGCTTTTGTAGTTCGGACTGGACTGTTCCCATGGGGTACAGGGTCAGCGCTGATTTGCATATCGCCATTGTCTAACCCAGGGTGGTGTGGAGTAGAAAAACGATGGATTTGGGCCCAGATCTTTGGACTGGGGTGAATGTGTGACATTGATCCACATTCTGTCCATCATTGTTGTGTTTGCAATTACCGCTCTAAGTGTACTGGGGATGCTCAGACGTGAGTCCCAGGCACTCCACACCACTGGAATCAAGCTAGCCGGGCTGATGAGAGGTGTTACCTCGAAACCGGGCCGGTCCTCGGATGCTTGTTTCCGTTCTGGGAAGGACATGGCTTTTGTAGTTCGGACTGGACTGTTCCCATGGGGCACAGGGTCAGCGCTGATTTGAATATCGCCATTGTCTAACCCAGGGTGGTGTGGAGTGGAAAAACGATGGATTTGGGCCCAGATCTTTGGACTGGGGTGAATGTGTGACATTGATCCACATTCTGTCCATCATTGTTGTGTTTGCAATTACCGCTCTAAGTGTACTGGGGATGCTCAGACGTGAGTCCCAGGCACTCCACACCACTGGAATCAAGCTAGTCGGGCTGATGAGAGGTGTTACCTCGAAACCGGGCCGGTCCTCGGATGCTTGTTTCCGTTCTGGGAAGGACATGGCTTTTGTAGTTCGGACTGGACTGTTCCCATGGGGCACAGGGTCAGCGCTGATTTGCATATCGCCATTGTCTAACCCAGGGTGGTGTGGAGTGGAAAAACGATGGATTTGGGCCCAGATCTTTGGACTGGGGTGAATGTGTGACATTGATCCACATTCTGTCCATCATTGTTGTGTTTGCAATTACTGCTCTAAGTGTACTGGGGATGCTCAGACGTGAGTCCCAGGCACTCCACACCACTGGAATCAAGCTAGCCGGGCTGATGAGAGGTGTTACCTCGAAACCGGGCCGGTCCTCGGATGCTTGTTTCCGTTCTGGGAAGGACATGGCTTTTGTAGTTCGGACTGGACTGTTCCCATGGGGCACAGGGTCAGCGCTGATTTGCATATCGCCATTGTCTAACCCAGGGTGGTGTGGAGTGGAAAAACAATGGATTTGGGCCCAGATCTTTGGACTGGGGTGAATGTGTGACATTGATCCACATTCTGTCCATCATTGTTGTGTTTGCAATTACCGCTCTAAGTGTACTGGGGATGCTCAGACGTGAGTCCCAGGCACTCCACACCACTGGAATCAAGCTAGCCGGGCTGATGAGAGGTGTTACCTCGAAACCGGGCCGGTCCTCGGATGCTTGTTTCCGTTCTGGGAAGGACATGGCTTTTGTAGTTCGGACTGGACTGTTCCCATGGGGCACAGGGTCAGCGCTGATTTGCATATCGCCATTGTCTAACCCAGGGTGGTGTGGAGTGGAAAAACGATGGATTTGGGCCCAGATCTTTGGACTGGGGTGAATGTGTGACATTGATCCACATTCTGTCCATCATTGTTGTGTTTGCAATTACCGCTCTAAGTGTACTGGGGATGCTCAGACGTGAGTCCCAGGCACTCCACACCACTGGAATCAAGCTAGCCGGGCTGATGAGAGGTGTTACCTCGAAACCGGGCCGGTCCTCGGATGCTTGTTTCCGTTCTGGGAAGGACATGGCTTTTGTAGTTCGGACTGGACTGTTCCCATGGGGCACAGGGTCAGCGCTGATTTGCATATCGCCATTGTCTAACCCAGGGTGGTGTGGAGTGGAAAAACGATGGATTTGGGCCCAGATCTTTGGACTGGGGTGAATGTGTGACATTGATCCACATTCTGTCCATCATTGTTGTGTTTGCAATTACCGCTCTAAGTGTACTGGGGATGCTCAGACGTGAGTCCCAGGCACTCCACACCACTGGAATCAAGCTAGCCGGGCTGATGAGAGGTGTTACCTCGAAACCGGGCCGGTCCTCGGATGCTTGTTTCCGTTCTGGGAAGGACATGGCTTTTGTAGTTCGGACTGGACTGTTCCCATGGGGCACAGGGTCAGCGCTGATTTGCATATCGCCATTGTCTAACCCAGGGTGGTGTGGAGTGGAAAAACGATGGATTTGGGCCCAGATCTTTGGACTGGGGTGAATGTGTGACATTGATCCACATTCTGTCCATCATTGTTGTGTTTGCAATTACCGCTCTAAGTGTACTGGGGATGCTCAGACGTGAGTCCCAGGCACTCCACACCACTGGAATCAAGCTAGCCGGGCTGATGAGAGGTGTAACCTCGAAACCGGGCCGGTCCTCGGATGCTTGTTTCCGTTCTGGGAAGGACATGGCTTTTGTAGTTCGGACTGGACTGTTCCCATGGGGCACAGGGTCAGCGCTGATTTGCATATCGCCATTGTCTAACCCAGGGTGGTGTGGAGTGGAAAAACGATGGATTTGGGCCCAGATCTTTGGACTGGGGTGAATGTGTGACATTGATCCACATTCTGTCCATCATTGTTGTGTTTGCAATTACCGCTCTAAGTGTACCGGGGATGCTCAGACGTGAGTCCCAGGCACTCCACACCACTGGAATCAAGCTAGCCGGGCTGATGAGAGGTGTTACCTCGAAACCGGGCCGGTCCTCGGATGCTTGTTTCCGTTCTGGGAAGGACATGGCTTTTGTAGTTCGGACTGGACTGTTCCCATGGGGCACAGGGTCAGCGCTGATTTGCATATCGCCATTGTCTAACCCAGGGTGGTGTGGAGTAGAAAAACGATGGATTTGGGCCCAGATCTTTGGACTGGGGTGAATGTGTGACATTGATCCACATTCTGTCCATCATTGTTGTGTTTGCAATTACCGCTCTAAGTGTACTGGGGATGCTCAGACGTGAGTCCCAGGCACTCCACACCACTGGAATCAAGCTAGCCGGGCTGATGAGAGGTGTTACCTCGAAACCGGGCCGGTCCTCGGATGCTTGTTTCCGTTCTGGGAAGGACATGGCTTTTGTAGTTCGGACTGGACTGTTCCCATGGGGCACAGGGTCAGCGCTGATTTGCATATCGCCATTGTCTAACCCAGGGTGGTGTGGAGTGGAAAAACGATGGATTTGGGCCCAGATCTTTGGACTGGGGTGAATGTGTGACATTGATCCACATTCTGTCCATCATTGTTGTGTTTGCAATTACCGCTCTAAGTGTACTGGGGATGCTCAGACGTGAGTCCCAGGCACTCCACACCACTGGAATCAAGCTAGCCGGGCTGATGAGAGGTGTTACCTCGAAACCGGGCCGGTCCTCGGATGCTTGTTTCCGTTCTGGGAGGGACATGGCTTTTGTAGTTCGGACTGGACTGTTCCCATGGGGCACAGGGTCAGCGCTGATTTGCATATCGCCATTGTCTAACCCAGGGTGGTGTGGAGTGGAAAAACGATGGATTTGGGCCCAGATCTTTGGACTGGGGTGAATGTGTGATATTGATCCACATTCTGTCCATCATTGTTGTGTTTGCAATTACCGCTCTAAGTGTACTGGGGATGCTCAGACGTGAGTCCCAGGCACTCCACACCACTGGAATCAAGCTAGCCGGGCTGATGAGAGGTGTTACCTCGAAACCGGGCCGGTCCTCGGATGCTTGTTTCCGTTCTGGGAAGGACATGGCTTTTGGAGTTCGGACTGGACTGTTCCCATGGGCCACAGGGTCAGCGCTGATTTGCATATCGCCATTGTCTAACCCAGGGTGGTGTGGAGTGGAAAAACGATGGATTTGGGCCCAGATCTTTGGACTGGGGTGAATGTGTGACATTGATCCACATTCTGTCCATCATTGTTGTGTTTGCAATTACCGCTCTAAGTGTACTGGGGATGCTCAGACGTGAGTCCCAGGCACTCCACACCACTGGAATCAAGCTAGCCGGGCTGATGAGAGGTGTTACCTCGAAACCGGGCCGGTCCTCGGATGCTTGTTTCCGTTCTGGGAAGGGCATGGCTTTTGTAGTTCGGACTGGACTGTTCCCATGGGGCACAGGGTCAGCGCTGATTTGCATATCGCCATTGTCTAACCCAGGGTGGTGTGGAGTGGAAAAACGATGGATTTGGGCCCAGATCTTTGGACTGGGGTGAATGTGTGACATTGATCCAAATTCTGTCCATCATTGTTGTGTTTGCAATTACCGCTCTAAGTGTACTGGGGATGCTCAGACGTGAGTCCCAGGCACTCCACACCACTGGAATCAAGCTAGCCGGGCTGATGAGAGGTGTTACCTCGAAACCGGGCCGGTCCTCGGATGCTTGTTTCCGTTCTGGGAAGGACATGGCTTTTGTAGTTCGGACTGGACTGTTCCCATGGGGCACAGGGTCAGCGCTGATTTGAATATCGCCATTGTCTAACCCAGGGTGGTGTGGAGTGGAAAAACGATGGATTTCGGCCCAGATCTTTGGACTGGGGTGAATGTGTGACATTGATCCACATTCTGTCCATCATTGTTGTGTTTGCAATTACCGCTCTAAGTGTACTGGGGATGCTCAGACGTGAGTCCCAGGCACTCCACACCACTGGAATCAAGCTAGCCGGGCTGATGAGAGGTGTTACCTCGAAACCGGGCCGGTCCTCGGATGCTTGTTTCCGTTCTGGGAAGGACATGGGTTTTGTAGTTCGGACTGGACTGTTCCCATGGGGCACAGGGTCAGCGCTGATTTGCATATCGCCATTGTCTAACCCAGGGTGGTGTGGAGTGGAAAAACGATGGATTTGGGCTCAGATCTTTGGACTGGGGTGAATGTGTGACATTGATCCACATTCTGTCCATCATTGTTGTGTTTGCAATTACTGCTCTAAGTGTACTGGGGATGCTCAGACGTGAGTCCCAGGCACTCCACACCACTGGAATCAAGCTAGCCGGGCTGATGAGAGGTGTTACCTCGAAACCGGGCCGGTCCTCGGATGCTTGTTTCCGTTCTGGGAAGGACATGGCTTTTGTAGTTCGGACTGGACTGTTCCCATGGGGCACAGGGTCAGCGCTGATTTGCATATCGCCATTGTCTAACCCAGGGTGGTGTGGAGTGGAAAAACGATGGATTTGGGCCCAGATCTTTGGACTGGGGTGAATGTGTGACATTGATCCACATTCTGTCCATCATTGTTGTGTTTGCAATTACCGCTCTAAGTGTACTGGGGATGCTCAGACGTGAGTCCCAGGCACTCCACACCACTGGAATCAAGCTAGCCGGGCTGATGAGAGGTGTTACCTCGAAACCGGGCCGGTCCTCGGATGCTTGTTTCCGTTCTGGGAAGGACATGGCTTTTGTAGTTCGGACTGGACTGTTCCCATGGGGCACAGGGTCAGCGCTGATTTGCATATCGCCATTGTCTAACCCAGGGTGGTGTGGAGTGGAAAAACGATGGATTTGGGCCCAGATCTTTGGACTGGGGTGAATGTGTGACATTGATCCACATTCTGTCCATCATTGTTGTGTTTGCAATTACCGCTCTAAGTGTACTGGGGATGCTCAGACGTGAGTCCCAGGCACTCCACACCACTGGAATCAAGCTAGCCGGGCTGATGAGAGGTGTTACCTCGAAACCGGGCCGGTCCTCGGATGCTTGTTTCCGTTCTGGGAAGGACATGGCTTTTGTAGTTCGGACTGGACTGTTCCCATGGGGCACAGGGTCAGCGCTGATTTGCATATCGCCATTGTCTAACCCAGGGTGGTGTGGAGTGGAAAAACGATGGATTTGGGCCCAGATCTTTGGACTGGGGTGAATGTGTGACATTGATCCACATTCTGTCCATCATTGTTGTGTTTGCAATTACCTCTCTAAGTGTACTGGGGATGCTCAGACGTGAGTCCCAGGCACTCCACACCACTGGAATCAAGCTAGCCGGGCTGATGAGAGGTGTTACCTCGAAACCGGGCCGGTCCTCGGATGCTTGTTTCCGTTCTGGGAAGGACATGGCTTTTGTAGTTCGGACTGGACTGTTCCCATGGGGCACAGGGTCAGCGCTGATTTGCATATCGCCATTGTCTAACCCAGGGTGGTGTGGAGTGGAAAAACGATGGATTTGGGCCCAGATCTTTGGACTGGGGTGAATGTGCGACATTGATCCACATTCTGTCCATCATTGTTGTGTTTGCAATTACCGCTCTAAGTGTACTGGGGATGCTCAGACGTGAGTCCCAGGCACTCCACACCACTGGAATCAAGCTAGCCGGGCTGATGAGAGGTGTTACCTCGAAACCGGGCCGGTCCTCGGATGCTTGTTTCCGTTCTGGGAAGGACATGGCTTTTGTAGTTCGGACTGGACTGTTCCCATGGGGCACAGGGTCAGCGCTGATTTGCATATCGCCATTGTCTAACCCAGGGTGGTGTGGAGTGGAAAAACGATGGATTTGGGCCCAGATCTTTGGACTGGGGTGAATGTGTGACATTGATCCACATTCTGTCCATCATTGTTGTGTTTGCAATGCACCTGGTTACCACCTGATTCCAATCTATGGTAACTACAGACTCTTAAATACCGAATTTGAAGCTAATTCGGTATTTCAGAGCTTTCCTACATCTCAATCTTCAGTTTTTCACACAGAATCGGATTTACACCGATTCGGTAATTTTACCGAATCAGTGACTTTACTGATTCGGTATTGTTTTCCGATTCTGTGTTTTTTCCGATTCGGTATTCTACCGAATCGGTGATTTTTCCGATTCCCTATTTTTACCGAATCGGTTTGTTAACGATTCGGTATATTTACCGAATCTGTGTATTTTCCGATTTGGTATTCTAACGATTCGGTAACTTTTCTGAATCGGTATTATCACCGATTTGGGCGGTTTACGGACTGCTACATCCCGATGGCTCGATACCGATCGGTAACGGCCGAAAATACCGATTTTCGGCCGTTACCGACCGACCTACATCGGGCCCTGTGATTCAAAGATCCCACTCCATCACAAGAAATCTTCTAGACAATTTTCAGTCTGGTTTGATAGACAGGGAATGCTCCTCTACAAGTTGATGAGGATGATTCACTCCGCTTTCTTTTTTTCCTTACGTGTGCTTTTAGACCTACTCCCTGCATTCAATACTGTCCATCATATCACTCTGATAAGCATCTTGAAAGACTACTTTGCCTTCAGTTTTTCGAACTGATCCCAAACAGGTAACTCTGTTTCTAGCAATATATCAAGGATTGGGCTCTCACAAGGTCTGTCAAGTCCAATTTGTGATTGCCCAATGACAGAATGACCCTTCCCAGTAGCCAAGGTGCAACTTTTCAGTACACGAGAATGATGCCAAGTGTCTTCTTCAGAGTGAGTGTCCCAGTTAGGAGGATTGGAATTCAGAGGATAAAGCTCTCTTAGTAATACTGTTGCTCTTGATTGAAGATGAAGATTAATACTCGTGTTATAAGCAAAGCACTTTACATCCTCCTCACATCAGGAAAATAGGAAAGCGCCATGCAAGAAAGCCCAGAGGAAGATCCAGTAGAATCTCCACCTGCAAGAAGAAAAAACAGGGATACATCATTAGTGGCAAGTGGTTGATGAATGCAATGAAAAATGTGGGAAAGAATGTGTTATAAATCCATCTGGTACATGGAAATGCCATTTAAATAGGAACTGGCATCGCTGGATAAGTTTCTACTTCATCTTGGATTGTGAACCTCAGATAGAATTCTCTCAATAAACCACCATCTTGGAAAGGGCAGTTCATAAGCCTTCTCCTTGCACACCACTCAGAAAGAAGAGGCCCACGTTTGACATCCTTTGTCCAGTGATGAACTCTGCTGTCCCACCTCTCACATTCTTGTACACCACAAAGAACACCACTGCAGGTGACTGCAAGCGTGGAAAAGGCTGTGTAGTCCAGGCAGTCAAGATTATGTGAAACACTCGGTTAATTGAGTTTACTTATCATTATATATACACGGTTTTGTTCCCCTGTGATGCACTCCAAGTGCTTTGTGACACATTCACAGTATCGAAAATTGTATAATAAATAAATGGACAGACTTTGGAGTTTGCAACTCTAGCACTTGGCAGACTAATAGAAGTAGCATTCAGAGAATCGGCATACATGCCGCTTTTATCTATAGTGATAGTTATCAACCCATTTCCTTTAATAGTTTGCTTTGTTAATTTGGTCTGCTAGCTTGTGTTGTGGATATTAACAGTGATGCAACATGGAGTTAGCATTATACCTCTGGAACAGAAATCAAGGGATCCAATGCTTACTATATAGGCCTCCCTCCAAACCCACTTTCTGGTACCCATGCACAACAAACTTTATGGTCTCTTAATCGACCACCTACCAGATGATATGTATCAGCAACGACATCTACGTCTGTCTTACTCTAATTTAATCCATGATTAGGGGGATTTACAAGATTGACACAGGACGCTTTTAGCTGCACCCTTGAACTTCATGCACAACAGTCAACACTTCCCACATAGGCCACACTATAAACCTAAACTCTATCAGCCATGGAAACAAATAGGATAGCCCTCTTAACTTACCACCCAAAAGATGGTACGAGTTGCAAAGTATGAGTTTACCTGTCTTACTCTGCTTCTGAACTTCAGAAGCTTCAGCAGAACAGCTCTAACTGGACTGTTGAGAATCCAATGAGTAGGTCCTTGTGCCACACAGAGAAGTGCAGGGGTGAGGGTCTCAAGACCTAGTCCAGTTTTGATATGGCTGTATTTCCAGCCCTATTGGAAGCTAGCAGCGGGCTTTGGGAAGGTCTTTCACTCATTAATGCTTTCCCTGCTCTGCAGTCGGGCTCCTCGTTTGAGATGTGGAAATCATTCTTTGATAGTTTCTAAAGTCTAAATCTGGAATCCTGTGTTCAATGTTGTAATCTAGTCAGCTGCAGAGGAAGCAAGGTAAGTTTAAAAGAACTGTTGGCGTCTTGTGAATATGTGAGAATATGATTGAGTGTGTGAGTTAGAATGTTTGTGAGTGTGTTTGTCGATGAATGACTGAATGAGAATCAGTGACGGTGCGAGTTTAAGTGAGTGGGAGTGAGCATCAGTGAGAGTAAGAGGGGCTGAGCAAGAGGACATGAGAGTGAATGATAGAGTATGAGTGAGTGATGGGCGGTAAGTGATTAAGTGTAAATGAGTGAAAGAGGAAGTGAGTGAGATTCAGTGAGTACGTTTGTGAGTTTGAGTGCAAATCAGTAAGAGTGAGTGTTTTGTGTGAATGAGTGTGAGTTGGTATGCATGAGAATGGGTGACAGTGTGGGATTGTGAGTTACAAGGAGTGGTGGGGAGTAACTGTGAGGGAGTGATGGAGTGTGAGTGAAGAGTGCGTGTCCATGGCATAATCAAAGTAATTCTCTGCATATGAGAGCACCAATGAAAACATGCTGGTACTGGCATAATGAGCATTATTCTTGTCATAAGGTGCTCCCATGGTGTAACCTGTGGCAAAATGCAGTCATACTAGAGGTCATTCTTGTCATATGTGACAATCATTGCAAAATGCTGGTGCTGGCATATGGGCATAATTCTTGGCATAAAGGGCACCTTTAGCAAACATTGGTGCTGGCATTTTGGTTTGGAGGTAGTTGCCTAGACAAAATGCTGAAGCTAGCATTTTGGAGTTAATTCTTGACAAAAGGCACAGTAAAAATAATATATGACATGTGGGTCTCCCTTGGCAAAATGCTGACATCAGCACACTGGCCTTAATTCTTGGCATAATAGGCACTCATGGCTAGCTGCTGATGCTAGGATTTTGGAGGTAATTCTTGGCATAAGAGGAATCTACGGTAAAATGATGGCACTGTCACACTAGAGGTAATCCCTTGCATATGGACACTTGTAGCATAATGTTTGTACTGACGTAGTGAGCATTATTCTTTGCATTAGGGATGACAACCATGGGTATATGAGGGACTGTTGTAGAAGCAACCATGATAAAACATATGAAGGTTCTTATTGGCATACAGAGGGCACCCCTGCACATTTTGAAAAAACTGGGGTCAGCTCCTGGGGAGCTCAAAGTTTCATTAGCTTGGCACACCACGAGCTTTTGAGCAAATTTGTATGAATGCTGTGCTTTACAGTGCACTCTTTAACCCAAAGCCTTTTTGTAAAATGTGCTCTGGAGTGATACCTTTAAACCCTCCCTGGACGAATTCAGGCCTGTTTCCTTTATTTCTTAGATGGAATTCAGGGCATGTATTGCACCTCACAGCTTTCATAGCTCACCAGCCGCCACTATTCCGCTGTTTCATTTGATCGTCTCTGAAAGTCAGGACATGTTCTAATTTTGCTGAGATTTGCAGGTGGTGAAAAAACGGGATTCTTCTACTAAATCTAGTTACCTTGAGGGTAATGCACTGAGACAACCTCCTCCGAAAACGCCTTTTACCTGTCACAAAAAAGTAATCTTTAAGGAAACATGTTTTTGCCTGTTTGGCCTGTGTCGGACTTGGCCATTTTTGCAGGGTCATCCCTGAACTTTTAGCCTTTCTCCTAGCATTTTTTCTGACATGGTGTTGGTTGTTCTAGGACTCTGTGCACTTAAGCACTGCTGTCCAGTGTAAAGTGTGTGTGCTCTCTGTGGTAAAGATGGAAAGATTAGTCTACACCTGTTTGGCATTTTTAATTTACCTGTCATTACCTTGTAAAGTAGTATCTCAGATACCAGGGGCTGGTAAATTAAATGCTACTGGTGGGCTTGCAGCGCTGATTGCGCCACCCACCAAAGTAGCCGTTCAAACCTGTCTCAGGCCTCTGTCATTGCAGGTCCTGTGCGCGCAGTGTTACTACGGCTGTGACGTGGCACTTAAAGTGTGTGCCATGTCTGTGACCCCCTTTTACTGCATATCATTCACCTCTAAGGTAGGCCCTAGCTAGCCCTATGGGCAGGGTGCATTGTATGTAAAAGGTAGGACATGTACCTTAAGTGTGTGACATGTCCTGGTAGTGACAAACAGCCATTTTGGTTTCTCACTGCTATGAAGCTGCCCTCTCATAGGAATGCATTAGGGATTCCCTGACAAGTGTTTCAGTGGTAATTCCTGATATGAGAGGAGCAGCGTGGTCAAGTTTGGTAGGGTCGTAATAGTAATAATAAATGCTGCACAATGGTGTGTGCAGATCTATTATCACCGTTTAAGAAATGCTGTGACCCAATGAAATGTTGTGCTTCTGTGTGCTTTTGGGGACTTGCTGCTGCTGGCCTCCAAGAGGTACCGCCATGAGGGTCTGCCTCCCTGCTGGAGGGCCATGTGAGCTGGCCTGCCTGGTTCCAGCCTTGTGCCCCTGGAACGTTGTCTAAGCACTGTGTGGGTGCTATATATCTATCTCAGGATGGGGTGAGTGCTGAGGTTTTGCAGCGATGATCTGATACATATTCCGAGGGAATCCCGACATGGGGGTTCCCCCGCATCGCTCCTCAGAGCGGGAGCCCACCCCGCATTGGTGCGCCTTCCAGGAAAGAAGCACGAAGCCCTGGTCAGACTTGCCTTCAGAGACATCGCGGGCCGCTGACTCCAGTGCTTCCTCATCAGGAGCCGCAGGGAGCCCCGGGATCCAGCCGGAGTGGCCTTGCCAGGAGGAGAGGGGCCGGCCGAGGTACATTGTCAGAGCCTGTCCCACCTTCACCCTGTGACCGGAGGTGTCTACCAGGAGCCCCGGTGAGTGGGTCATCATTGAGAGCATTGCTAGTGCTCAAATTGGGCACAGTTAGTGTCAGTGCTGTGGTTTCTCCAGCTGACCACCCATTGGAGGGAAGCTGCAACATAAGGGCATTTGAGTTTGGAAGTCCCAGTAGAGGACTCCAGAGGCACAGTTGTGCCCAGGCTAATTCTCCCAGCTGCACCGCGAGAGCGTGGGCCCCTGCAAAGGAGGGGGTCATTTCTTTTAATGATGAGGAGGGGGTGAGTTGCAGCCCAAGCCGCCGGCGCATCATGCACAGTGGTTTTTGCTGCATTGGCAGCTAAGGGGACAGTGGAAGGCCCCAGTTGCACCCTGACATTTTTGTACAAAGAGCATTTGGGCCCCAGTGAAAGGCCAGTGGGCCTAGGGTCAGGTTTGGTACCAATGTGTGCCAGGAGGGCACAGGGTCCTAAGGAATAGGTGACGTATGACCCTGGGGAGTGTCACTAAGGTGCCTTCTAATTGTGAGTTATGCGTAAATGTGTTTTATGTTTAATGTGAGGTCTACAGTGGTTGCATAATGTGTTTATGCCTACTGTGATGCAGACATACTGCGTTTATGTTGCTAGATATAATGCTGAAGTCATTATTGTACCAGTAGTTATTGGTTGTGTTTTATTTTTACTACTTGTGCTTGAGATGGTTCTGACAGTGGCCTTATTGGCCCTGTCATGTATATAATCCACTGTGAGTATTGCCTAGTGCCAGTGTGTTTTGGATAATACAAAGGCTATATGTTTTATATAACCTTGTGTGGAGTGTCTTTTGTGGTGTGCCTAGTGTGTTTCTGCTGTGTGTGTGTTGCGCAAACGCATTACACATTGCCTCTGGGATAAGCCTGACTGCTCGTGGAAGCTACCCAGGGGGTGAGCAGGGGTTATCTTCAGCGTGTAACTCCCTTGCCCTGACTAGAGTGCTGGTTTCTGCCTGGCATGCAGTTGCCAACCAGAAAGCCCATTTCTAACAGCCTGTATACAAGTACTCTTCATATTTTGTGCACAGTGACCTAGGAGGTTTCCATGTGCAACACCTTCAGATAGCCGTGGCTTTTAAACTACAGCAATTAGCTTTGTAACACATGTAGACCAATACCTATAATAGTAAACCATAACTGCAAGTTAAAGAATGTAAATTCAAGTTGTCTACAAAAATCACAACTAACTAATGATGCTGCACAGGACATGGAGTTTTTTGACCACTGAGCTTGTGCAAGTGCACACTGCCGAAAAGCAAGCTTTATGCCAGAATGTGTCTATATGACAAGTTTCAAGCTGTCATTTTTAGGTCGAGCCTACCATTCTGTCAAGTTGCACATTAACTATTATGGACTTACCAAGGACATACATGGGTTTACAAGGGTTTACAGTATATCCATTGCTCACCAATAGCTTGCTTTATTGTAACTCCCATGTTGTTGCGTTTTCTTCAATGGCATTCCTAGTTAATCTTGTGTTTGTCCCTCTCATGGAGCATGTTTGTCCCTCTCCTGGAGAATAGTCAGTTTACCATTTCTCTGATTGACTGGTTTCTATCCTATTTAGAAGCTACGTTTTTCTTTTTCATTGGGCATTCTATGAGACTGCATATCTTTTCTGTCTATCCCCATTGTGTGCTGCTTATCCCCTTAGAATTTCCACACTCCTGCCCCGTACTCCCACCCCCTGAGTTGAGTTGCTTCATATCCGTCCCAACTAGTCTTTACGAGAACCTGGGCCTGGCCTGGGCTGGGGTATGGCTGTAGACCAGACTATAAGGGTTGTTTTTGTTTTATCTCCTCCATTCCAAATATAGCAAATAAATCACATTCTTAGGCACACAAAGGCTTTTAGGGTGCTCGAGGAAGGGCCATAAGCTTGAACTAAATCAGTTGCCTTCTGATGTAGAAAGTGTACATTGCATGTAGCATCTCTGAATCAGTCATCTAGTCTGAACCTAACCAGGAAAACGCCAGAGTGGCAACGAAGGGAAAGACACCTTCTGCTAGCCATAGGTGCTGGAATTAGAGGTGAAGGAGATGCTGCAGCGCCCCCCAAACAACCATGCTGGAGTTCAGAAGGTGAATGAGCAATAAAGATGCCTTTCATTTTTTTTTTAATCCCGTCACATTTGCTGTGCATGCAAAGATAGAAGTTAAATGTCAGGCTATGTCTTCTGACAAAGTTGCTGCTTACTCTTCTAACACAGAGATTTGCGTTTTCTTTATCTGATTGCAAATTTGAAAGGATTTTGTAAAGTGAACTATGTGACACATACAGGGAGTGTGAAGGGAAAGGCTGTTGGATGTTGATATTTTTGAACACATGTAAATTAACTGTACGAATGCTTAAAAAAACAGTTAGGAAAGCACAAGTGAAGCAAATTTTTGGGCAGTTTTGAAGTGTGATGATAACAAAGATTTTAGGGTCTAATCAAGACACTTCACTTGGTGATGTGCAAATGATAAGTTTCCCCGAAACCCAATTTCCACACATTATCATTTGGGCGCTACATAGGTCTAGCAAAAGAATTGTATGTCTGTGGAAATGTAGAGGCCATTTCGATGGGAAATGTGCTGGTTATCAATGACAGTGTGGCACTACACCATTTTTTCACAATTACCTGCAACAGTGCGTCCCATTCCAGGCTTAAAAATGCTTACAAAGCCCCGAATTGAAACACTGGTGATTTGTCTGCCTAATTAAGTTTAGTGGGATTCAGAAGTCGTCAAACAGAGGAAACTTTTTAAGTGATATACAATTGGGATCCTTAATTAAGGGCAGGTACACAAGATGCACACCAGAGAAGAAGCTGAAATAAGGAGTTTTCTTCTGTAGAGAAATATAAATTTGTGAACACTAGACACATCTCAGCGAACTAAGGACTAGGACAAGGAGGTAAAGAAGTTGCACTCCTGCAGATGTTTGCCCCACAATAGAAGCACATTATGCCCACACTGTTATTCATTAATTTAAAACGTCACTGGAATCAGGTTAAACGATCTGCACAAAGTAAATAAAACATACTTGAATGATAGCCAAGCCGTGGTAACTTGTACCCTTAAGAGTAAAGTTCTGGGATGGAAGGCCACAGGAATGATTCCAGGGCAGAAGGTTAATGAAGGTGGAGCCTGGACATTTCAGGGCTGACCAATATTGTTGCTAGGTGGCTGAGGTGTCTGCAAAATGTAAACATACCTCCTCTTTCAATTGTGTATTTCAATCTTTTTTTCACAGTGGAATGGGAAGGGAACTCTGCAGGGGGCACTAAGCGAAGGCATGTTGACTATACTCAACATTATAAGCTAAAGCTGACTGAGCTTCTCAGGTGGAGGCATATCAATTGGAATAAGGACAGAAATGTCAATGAGCACCGGCCTCCGGATAATTAAGTCTGGGTGTTGGAGAGCACTAAGATGGGAGAAGTTGAACCTAGGTGCAATCAGTAGGACGGTTTTGACAGTGGGACACAAGGTCAAGGTTACATATGCAGCACCAGTGGAATGGCGCACTCAACACTTCTGGATACAGTGAAGGTGGAACATGGCTGCACTAGGTAGTGATGGGCATTGTGACATCCACCATTGGACTATGGATATGCCATTCAATGCATGATGCAACAAGTGACTGAACTAACGTGAGGGAAGACATAGCATAACAACCATTTACAGGGAGAAAGAAGGAAAGCTGGATCAGACACACACTAGTGTAGGAGTGAATTGATAGCTCCAATGTGTGTATAGTGTGGGCTGAATTTGGACAGAGTCTGGCATGACGGTAAATTAGCTTCAAGTACGTAATGGTGATTTGTTAATCGAGTTGTTGCTTCTTTCCGAGCATCATCGATGGTGCTTGATGGTAGTGATCCAGCGCTCTGTTTGAAAAACTGTCTCAAAAACGCTACCTATCACCTCAATACTCACCATCCCTATCCATGCATACATAAATCTTTAGTAGGACTTTAACCCACTAATAGAAATCCTCACTCGCCAGTAAGATATACGACGCTTCCTTACCCTTCACTCAAGTTTAGATAAATTCTACTACTCTTTTCACAGTGAATTTTAAAACAAGACAGAAGTCCCTATATTCGAAAGCTACGATTTCATAGACAATCCTCACTATGCATTCTACCTTACACAGCTCAAATCCCTAAACTTGTGCTGTACGACCACAACACTTGTGATATACGGCGATACCACTATTTTGAAACAGAACAAATGCACTGTGTAACTTCACCTGTCACACTTCTCATGCCGGCACAAACCAGGAATTTTCACACTGCTGGAAAAAACCTTTCGACTACATATAACAACTGGACAAACTTAACATGTTTTAGACATTAATCCTATGTATTACCATGTAACATACTAGTTACCATAGAAACCGTAACTCTGCTACCAAGAAATTGATCCAGCGCTCTGTTTGAAAAACTGTCTCAAAAACGCTACCTATCACCTCAATACTCACCATTAATCATGAAACACATATAAAGGCCCATAACACCAATGAAACCATTTTTGAGCAACTGAATCAGGTGGTGTGATTAATCAAAACTACTCACATATTATTTACATTATTATACACAACTGCAGTTTAACTATTTTCACCATGGTTTTATACACATATTATTATTAATCAGACCACTTAAGGCGATTGGATCAACTGATGGAAACTAGACCATGAATAAACAAGACCAGCTTGTCTTTTAAAATCTAATTTTATTAACTTTATTTTTCATAAAGAAAAATAGCATTTACGTTTTAAAATCGTTATGTTATAAGCAATTAAAAAAGCAGCATTTTAATAAGGAAATGAACTAATAAACTGACATTTTCAAAGCAAGCTCAGAAACATGAAATATTAGCAGAATAACAGTTTCCATTCCCTAAATCTATTTCCCTGTCTATTTCTCACTTCACCTAGAAAGGAAAAATATTTTAAAGTCTGCTGTCCTCACATGCGCCAAAGGTCCAACAGCATGTCACGTCATTCAGGAATCGGAAAGTAAGAGAAGCAGCGAACACATTTTTTCCCTGCTCATGGTGTCAGGGTTTATACCTTTCTTTCTAGGTAAACTTTCTACATTTTACATTCTTTAAAGCAAATCCGAGCTTTTCATTGGCTGTCCTGTGTCGGTCCATGATAAAATGCATTAGGTCATCTCCGATTCTTGACCAAGTCCAGGCTTCACATAAGCCCTATTGTCTTTCACTTCCACATCTTTCAGCTTCCTCAAGAAAGTTACTTTCCCTCGAGTTTTGAACATTTACTTCCTAGCCTTGGCAGACACTTTAAGTTTCTGTCCTTGAGCCTTTTCTTCATGAGCACGTTCAACTCAACCAAAGAACTGCTTTTTCAATTAACGATGACAGTGCAGTAAAAATTTTCGCAGCTACGCATGTGCAAAGACTTCACTCTGGACAAGCTTTTGCGTCTGCAGCTCTATCAGCCATGTTTTCCGAACCACCTTTAGGCCTCACTTTGGAAACTATTATTAAACAAACACAAGACATCAATTAATTAAAGAATTGAGACCCATTCTGTTACCCACCCTCTTTACTAATTAATCCTGTTAATTATGTTACCTAGCAAAAGCACAATCAGGCAGCATTATATTTACTTCTCCTTTAGGAACTGCACAAACTCCTTGAGCTTTCGTCACAGAAAAGACATAACATAAGCAAACAAAATAAGCACATGCCATTAGTTAAACAGCCGCATTTAATACTGACAAAGACAATAGACAAGGCTAGTTTATTATTTTTTCTTTGCGTTTGCAACATAAAGCACATTAGTTTATCCCGCGTGTATTGATGAAAGTATTCTTAAACTAAGTTGATTAGTAATTTCACCACAAGCTTATTAATTTAATTACTATTATGGGAGATTAACTTCACAAGTTTGAACAAAATCTTGTTCTTCACCTTGCTTCATCAACTCCCTCATCTGGTGATTTCTAAATCACCAAATAATACCCAAAATTTATAAATTTTCAACCCTTGAACATGTTTTGGACTTTCTTAATATTAGTATTTATAAACTTTAGATTCATCTGTTTTTCTGCATTTTTCATACTGAGATCTCCGAAACTCTTCTAATTCTATTTATTCTATTTCTTTTTCTTTTTCTTTTCTTAGTTTGCAAATTCTTTTCTTTTCTATTGAATGTTTTCTTCTCTTGTGTATCATGCAACTAATTTTTAACAAACGTATCACTATAGCTATGACTATTAAAGGAAAAACTATTTTACCTATAATTGGATTGCCAATCTCTTGAAACCAGTGTTTAATTGCTGCAAATCTTTTACTTAAACGTTCTGAAAAACTTTAGTTTTCTAAAGGTTCAACTTCATTATGTAATTCAGTAATACTTTTTACATACATTTCTATATTCTGGCTTTTGTCAGGTATGGATGTACAACAATGTTGAACATGCAAAATTCCACAGACTCCACCCTCTTTTGCCAGCAAAATGTCAAGAGCAAGACGATTTTGCATCACCATAGTTCTCAAAGCAACAAGCTCTGTATTCACTAATTGAAATCCACTTGCAGTATCAGTTGACAATCTATCAACAATTGTAGACATTTTTCTGATTTTGTTTGCATTTAGGGTTATTCCTACCATAGGTATTAATGCACCAAATATGTCTCCCATTATTTCTGTAAAGCTTTCCCTTCTAAATCTATTCAGGTGATTGCTAATTTCAAATGAACCTTTTGCATTTCTATCTATATGAAAATTTTTGGTAAAAACTAAACCTACATAACATGTCCCATACCAATGGTCTGGGAGATTGTAATAAGCTTTATTCCCACAAACAAAGTACATTCCAGGAAAAATTGGATCTTTGCCTCCTTTAAATCCCCAACCCCCTATAATACGATAAGTGTCTTCACATTGACATGCACCTACAAAATAATTATCAAATAAAGTATTATCTCTTCTTATATAAAAATTTCCACTAACAGGTTTATCTATGTGAATTGCAACATTTAAATTTCTACCATTAAGCTTTTCATCTTCCATCTGCCAAAATGTAGACTTAATTTGTTTCAGCATCTCATTTCGTTTGTAAATTGCCCTTCTCTCTTCCACCATATTTAAGAACGTCTTCTCTTCTGTTCTCAATTTACATGTTAAATTATTTCTAAAAGCGTACTCATAAGTGAGTTCACTAGTTACTAGGAAAAATTCCCTCATCTGTTTAGCATATTTCACTTTATTCAAGCTATCTTCAACTTTTAAATTTGCAAAAATTTCATCAAAATCTGAATAATAACATTCCAAACGTCCAGTTTGATAAAACAAACTAGCTACACTACATGTTATGCCATAAGTAAGAGGAAGCATATTATACGTAACACCTTCAGACACAGAAGTAGGTAACTTTACACAAATGTAGCAGTCTTTTGCGTCCATCACCTTAACATATTCAGATAAAAGTCTTGAAAAGGTATTACTAGAAAAATCTCCTACAGATCTATCTTGATGAATCTCTGGTTTATGTACAATAATTTTATCAGTCTTATCAACTTTATCATCATTAACCACAACTTTACTGGTCATGTTAGTTTTATACATCTCTTTATCTATTCCAAAAGGAAAATTGACAGCTAAAATTAACCAAACTAAAATTATCAAGATTACACATATTGAAGACAATTTGCAACATCTTTTGAAAATTGAGCATCTTGAATTATTATTAGTAGAAGGCATCTTTACTTTCAATCAAGAGCCTTAAAAAAAATGAAAAATGAAAAATTACTAAATATACTCCCCTCTTTTATTTTTTTATCAGATAACTTTATTTTCTAACAGCTTTTCTTCGACCTTATGTCATACATCAATGTGTTTTCTAGCTAACACAATTTCTTCGACCTTGTGTCACCTAACACACTTTCTTCAACCTTGTGTCACCTAATGAACAAAATCAATCATTATCACTTGCATCATCAAAATTTCCTTGACTACTATTTACTTCTACCACTAGTGGAATTATAATATAGGTCCACTCAGGTGATTTGTACTTCTGATTTGGCTTTATTACTCTTTTTACTCTGCTGTTTATCACTTCTATTTTCTTTCCTGCTTGTTTTTTCTTATTTGAGTCTTCTTCCTTTTGACTTGTGATCTCATTCACCTGCTCTTTTGCTTTATTCACTAATTTAAATTTTAGGCCTTCGTTTTCATTTGGCCAATTATCTCCTTTTCTTGTTAATTTCCTTTTCGGTTCCGCTAAATTATACTCCACTCTCCAAGCTCTTTTCCTTGATTTTTTCACTTTCGATTCATCTCCACTTTCATCTGTTTCACTTTCTGTGTTATCAGCTGACTCATTAATAATCAGTTTTATTGTATCAGATTCTTCTTTAGATTCTTCTTAGGTACTTCTTTACTCGGCAGTTTCACTCTGTTAGGAACAACATCCTTATAGCCGGTACTTGGAATTTCTTCTTCTTCTTCTTCTTCTTCTTCCTTAATAACTTCCAATTCACCAGTTTCAGAATGTTCGTTCCTTCTTCCAGAGCTTCCAATCTGCTTTTCAATACTCTCTTGATCTTGATCTTGAATCACTTCTTGTTCAATTTCCTTTTCTGCTTCTTGATCTAGCAGATCTTCATCATTTTCATTTTCTTCAGAATCTTGTATCACAATTTCTTCATTTTCTTCATTCAATACTTCATTCACATTTGAATTTTCCAGATGTCGACTTTTTTGTCGATCTTTAGGATCTGGATTTCTTTCAGGTTCTTCTTCTGAATCTGAATCAGCTGTTGTTTCACCTTCAATAGGATTCTCAGGTGCTGGCACACGTATGGTGTGACTAGCATGAATCCATCTCTTCAATCCCCTACACTTTACTCCATTTGTTGTGACTAATATCACCTGTCTTGGCTTCTGCCACCTTGGTACTAGGCAGTTTCTCCTTCAATGTACTTTTGTCCTTACCCAGTCTCCTGGTAACAGATCATGAGCTTGTTCTTTCTCTTTTGTAATTACTTCAGTTCCCACCTGATGGAACACAGAAGTCACCACATCAGATAGATTTTTGCTGCAATCCATAATGACGCTATCATTAATGCTTAACAGTTTATCAACTGGAACAAATGTTTGCCTCATAACCCTACCCATTAGTATCTCATGAGGACTCAATCCTGTTTTTCTATCTGGAATGCTTCTCAAAGATATCAAAACAAGTGGAAGAGCATCCGTCCACTTCATTCCTGTTGCTAAGCACATCTTTGCTATTCTGTTTTTTATTGTACCATTCACTTGCTCAACAACACCTGATGCTTGTGGTCTGTAAGCACAATGTAATTTTTGCTTTATATCCAGTGCTTCACAAATCAATTTTAGCAATCTGTTTTCAAAATGTGTGCCACGATCTGTCTCGACCATCACTGGAAATCCATACCTTGGTATGATTTGTCTCAAAAGCAATTTGGCCACAGTAATTGAATCATTGTGACGTGTTGGGAGTGCTTCTACCCATCTCGAAAACAGACAGATTATCACCAAGACATATCTGAGTTTGTTGTGAGGTGGCATGTCAATGAAGTCAAGCTGTATTCTGGTAAATGGACCACCCTCCCGTCCTACTGTTCCCATGCTCACAACAGTTTTTCTAATTGGGTTGATCTGGTGACAGATAAGACACCTTTGACAAAAGGACTCTGCAATTATTCTGAATTTTGGATTGTACCATATTTGTCTGAATAATCTAATCATTGAATCTCTACCAATATGTCCTGGACCATGGTACATGCGTGCCATGTCAGAAATCATACTGTCTGGCCTTACTGGTCTGTCATCTTTGTAAACCCAAACCTCATCTTCTTCTCTCTGTCTGCATCCTGCTTTTAACCATGTGTTTTTCTCCTCATCATTTGCCTCATCTTGCAACTGTTTTACTCCCTTCCAAGTCTCAACTACAGATGTATGTTAACATAAGTGAGTTCAAAACATGTTCATTTTCTTTTTCCCGATTAATAGACACATTATGTTTTGCACAGAATTTTGCTATTGAGTCAGCATATAAGTTTCCTTTTGTTACGTAATCCTCACCTTTTTTATGCGCTGTGCACTTTACTACTGCAATTTTTTCTGGTAGCTGAATTCCATCAATCAATCTTTTAATCAACTGAGCATTTCTTATTGGTGATCCCGCAGAAGTTAAATAACCTCTTTGAGACCAGAGCTGGCCATAGTCATGGACTACACCATAACTGAAGAACTGTAATCTTCATTCTCAGGGGTCTCACTAATACAAAGAACTTGGCACAGAAGCTGAAATATGAAAAGACATCTTTATTAAACTTAATTAAGTGAGACTACGTCACACAGGAGCCTTAGCAACTGAATGAGGCAGTCTAAAGAGTACAGAACACAGAGGACTTTTATATGCTTAGGGTTACAAACTCAGCACAAAAGTAAGGGGCAGTCCTAGCTTTTGCAAGCATGCAAAATACCTAATGTGGACATACAAGATCTGCAAAATATTAGCCAATAGGAAAACATTCAGAACAAGGCATCATGTAACCAGAACGTCCCCCTTACGTCGTGTTTCTGCCCAACCCACAAGAAAATCAATTACAGCACCTATAGGTCAATCAGTAATGGCAGGACATGTCTGTATGCAGTTAGGCCAGCTGGTGTCTGAGATTTGTTTTCAAAACAAGAACAGAGGGGGTTTTCAACACGTTGCAGTCCAAAGGGCAGAGACACTTCATGAATAGAGCAGCCTGTGTAAAGGCAATGGAAAATGACGACAAATGTAAGATGGAGTCAAAATTAAAGAACCTCAGACCCTCCTTTTGCCATTACACAGGCAAATCCTATTTCATTGCTAGGAGAGCATTCTACTCATTTTATAAAAACAAGAATATGTAAGCTATCAGCAGGAATACAAAGAGAACATCATTTAACATTCAGATAGCAAAAGAAAGTAATGACCACTATTACAAACAGGTTTATCATTTTTTTTTCACAACCCTAGGCAAAAGCAAATCCTAAAATTATTTTGTAAACATTTTCAGGGCTCCTAGTTATTTCAGCGACTATTGACAATGCCAGTAAAACAATAAGAATCAGTCTCCAAATAGCCATTCTATGCAATCGCACGGGAAATACCCAGAGTCCGTCCAAGCCTCTCTGGCAGGCTTCTATTGTCCATCAAATCTGCTTCTGTGGTTTTCTTCCGCATGGGCCTCTTCATTCAGGCCTTTCATGAAAATGGTGCTACTCAGTATCCGTTGGAGTGCCCTCCTGGCAAACACTCACAGCTCACTTAAAAGTCTCAATGTCTCAATGCAGTGCACCAATATTTCCTGAGCTGCAGGCACTACAGATATTGTGCTCTTCGTTAGTCATGGGCACAGATCATCTCATGCAGACCCAAGTACTATTAATCAGGAAAGAGCAACAGACTTTCACACTCAGCAACACTTTCAGGCTCCAACACTCTCATTCAGTGTCAGAGGATGCTCGGGCTGCTCTTTCATTTAATCATAGGTACCACAATGTAGTGCCTTTTGCCCATCTTGGATCCTCCGGTGCACTGCCTTTCCGTTGGAGCAAAGAAAAGGGGGTCTGTGGCCAAAACTGAGGCCAAGGGGCTCAAGGGACTGCACACTGTCAGAGGTTACCAGCACATGACAGGTGGAAAACTGAAGCCTCAAAACAACAGGGATCCTTCTCTTTTGCACTGAAACTGGTTCTGTGGCAAAACCAGCTCCTCCTTCTGATGTTCAACGCCTTCTGATGAAGCAAGCACAATACGTTGGAGATACCACTGATGGCACGCTGGCGATCGCTGTCCAGTCTTGCTACTTTTCTGGGTGCTGGGACTTTTCATCTATAGCTGTCACTGGTGGGATTGTGGGTGAGTTCCGCAGGTTATTATGACTTAATCCCGCAGAACCTAGTGACGTAGGAAATGTGACACAGTTGTTAGTTTCCTTCAATTAAATACAAAAACAGTTCATTGTATAACAAGGGGACTGCAAGCAGGTGGCCTGCAATCTTTAAAGGAGTGGCCATACGTCATGGGACATTTCTGGTCTAGAATACACTGTCATTCTCATAAAATACAAAGACAAAGGCAGTAGGCAAAACAGTGCCTCTAGCCTCTTCAATTGGGTTTCCATGTGAGAGCATATCCTCTACCATCTAAGGGTAGATAGCGACATGGGAATTCTATCTGAATGGATGTCCTCACATATGGTGGCATCGTCTAATGGGGTAAACACATTTTTTTTCTCTCAATGATTACATATAGGTGTTCCTAAATTCCTTATCTACAACACCTCAAAAGAGAAATCGCATAATACATATTATCAGGGACATGTAGATACCTCCCTTTAATAATTGTGCATCAGGTGGACTATGCAATACAAAAGCTAATGATCAAAATTTGGAAACAAAAAAAACAAGAACTAGAGAGTCCTGGTATTTCCATCATTTAGAACATATCTGATCCACCAAAAATTAAAGCAGCAGAAAAAAGGAACTAAAAACCAAATTAGAATAGGCATTGAATTTGTCATATTCAAAAAAACGTAAGGTGTCTCCTATTGAGGTGGAAAACTTGTCTTACTATAGTATTGAGTCAGTTAACCAGTCCATCACTACCCTGACAGTCAGACTGGAAAACATCAAAGTAGGCCTAAAGAAAATTCTTGAAAACCAGTCTGGTCATACAAAAGGAATAAATGAGCTGACTGGTGAAAAGAATACGGAAAAGGGAAATGCGAGTAGGACACAGCAAAAATCCCCAATAACTAGGCACAATGCAACATCAGTCAGAGGCGAAACGGCAAAAGAAAAATCTATAGGAAGGACAAAAAAAATTACTCGGGTGATAGTCAAGTTTGTGACATAATACCAAGAGTATGGGTGATGCACAAAAGTCAAAATAATACACACATTTTAACTCTACCGCTGGCCCCTACACCATATACGGTAATCTCAGCTAATGTTCCAGTTCCTTTTTCAGGGAAAAAATGAAAAGTTTAGGTCACCTTTAGCAAGAGCCACAAATCTATAATTTCATCCTTAGGTCCAATCAAGGAAACATAAATTTAGGGCTGCCTGTTCCTTAAGGGAAGAGGACAGTATCGTGACTAATTGCAGGTGACACACTTTGATCCTGTATATCTCTTTTATTTTACTTCAATACTATATAGCCAAATTTGACATAGACTGGTGAAGTGTTGTCTGTCTTGTTCACAGCACGAAAAATCATATCTGTGAAATTTAGTATCAGCGCAAATCCACCCAACTGTTGTGCAGCGATATACATCGTCATGTAGAACCCTTCACAACACAGGTGAACTTGTAATAGTATCTAAAGCAACAACGTAAAACAAAAACATGCATAATATAAAAAATAAAAAAACACACACATGCCAAGCCATCAGATATACGCGCTGTATATCAAGCAGAAAAAGCATAGACAAAGTAAAATAGCATATGTAAATAAGCGGTGACTCATAACACAATTGCATGCACTTTATGCACTGTGAACCTGCATCCCAAAACCCAATATTCGGGCCTGCTTAATTTGTCAGGTTTATAATCCTCACCCTCCTTTTGACAGCAGATCACCAGTTAGTGGAGATTTGGCTGTCAAACACAACTTACTGTGTCGCTTCTGACACACAGGACCAGCAGGAACAATTCATAAAAGGATAAAATGCAAAAATATGTAAAACGCACAAACATTTCTTTTCAAAAGCAGTCATAATAAAAAAAAAACATATTTTTCAACATACTGCTGACACTACACATAACACAGAAAATATCAACTGTAACCAACCATCTTTTGAAAATATGCTAAACCACCTTAATTTTGACTTCCCAAAAACTCTTTCACAGACACTCTGCGTGTCCCGTGCGCCAACACCCTTTGAGGCCCTGCTTTTCCAAGCAATGATTTCCCCATCTGTTTACACTTACTCCTAACTCCCACCTCACTGACCTTAGGGTCAAAATCTGCCTTGCGGGCTCCTCAGCCCTCTCCCTCTTCCTCACTCTAAGGCTGAAAAAGACAAAAAACCTTCCCAACTCTTTCTAACCTGCAATAACCAACCCTATTTAAAAACACATGATATATATATTACTCCTGTTAGGGGCTACAATTTATTTCTATACTTAGATTATTAAAACAGCTACTGTGAATAATTCGCAGAACATAATAACACACATACCAGTTTTTAGAACAAATGCTTGTTTGCAATAGTACTCATTTCATCAACCTTAAATGGATGATGGTCTCAGTTAGGTCCAGCCAAAGTTAAAACCTTCCACCCTGATATTAAACTCAAACCTCTGCACCAGGCACATTGGCTCACTGAGCCATTTAAAAGGAAACCCAAATGGGAACAACCTGCAAATTTGTATTATACCTAAATGTATGCATTTACTGAAGCCTAAAGCACTTTAAAGCTTTTGTAAATGCCAAGAATGCCCAGATTTTACCCAAATTCGACTTTGATATTTGGGGCACTTAAAAATAAAGATCCTACAATTGCATTACTTATTAATCATCCTCAGAATGTTCTTTACAGATTGCAGAGATTGAACATTAGACATATCTCATGTAATTCCTTAGAAAAATGAGTATGTCACTTCTGCGCCAAGTGAAATTCTATATGCTAATGTCCTCATTATGCAGTATAACATAACTTAAATTAAATTATAATGTGCTAGGAGGTCACAGTATAAGTATTAAGCTTCATGAAAAGTAAAAAACGAATTTTGTAGCACTTATTTTTAATAATTATTTTGCTTAATTAATAATTATTTTTAATAAACCCAATAATTTTTGATAATTCCACATATTAAGGTTCTGTAATTCTTTGAATCTGTGTTTGTAACATGAGCACGGTGGCTGTCTATTTAAAACTAAAACTAAGACATTTCAAGTTTCAAAATGTGTGTGCAATACAGCAAGATCCAATGTATTTAGATGATGTGTTTGCCTGTTAATATCTAATACAATGTATCTAAGGAAAATGCTGTAAGTTTATTTATTTTTTGCAAAACACCCAATTTCGTTTTTGGGGGCTCTTTTTATTCCTAGTGAATGTGAATTTAAATTTTAGTTTTTAAGCATTTAGACATTTTGCTTAATAGACTGAAAACATCAAGAAACCCATGAACGGGGGAGGAGCTGCGCTGCGAAGCAAGATGGCCGCATAAGCTCCCGGCTCCACTGACCTCCGCCGTCAGCTCGGATATCCTGCTTTCTATCCTTTCCTCACGCCGGACTCCCGTGCACGTGAAGTGCTCCTGACTCCTGCGGTGCAATCCCGGAATTTCCAACTTACCGGGTGACGAAGATATGTCGTGTTTGTCTTCTCGGCCTACTTCAGGGCTGAAGCCGGGGCCTCGATTTCTAGCCCATCCGGGTTAGAGTTGATCAACATCGGCTGTGAGACCAGGGTTGCGTCCGGTCTTCCGAACTCGGATCATACTTGCATTTACGATTGGCTACTCAGTAACCGGCTTACGCTAAGGACACGGTACAGTGTCGCAAGTGCACATCGGTAGCCGCGGTCGGGGGTCCGACGCCCGGAGACCCTGTTGGGGGGGCTGGGGTTGACGGGCTTGGGCCCCGCGAGCGGCGAAGGTGTCGATATTGCCAGTTTTGAGAGCGCCCACTGTTGTCATCGGCTCCGTGTGTGCCTGGTGCCTCGGAGTTGTTCCTCTCCGGGGTTCGAGTCCTGCTTCGTCGCTTCGCGGGAGGTGATGGAGGGGACGGACGGCACACCAACGTTGAGGTCCGTAATGGCCGCCATTGGGGCGCTCCACTCTCAAATCACCGTCATGTACCATCAGTGGTCTGTAACGCTGGGCAACATCTGTCTGAGACCGGACGACGACACTCCGACATGCTATCAGCAAACTGTGGTTCCCGTGGAGTACTCTGCCTACCATTTTGAGGTCCCCGTGCGGAAGCCTGATTCAGCCCGCTTTGATGACTCTGGCTTCATAGATAGCGCACCTATGATCCTCGTCAGCTTTCCCTGCTCAGACCCTGCTCGGCGGAACATCGTTGCTAAAGGTCTTGATCGCCACAAACAGTTCTTCAGTGACTATCGGAGAGGTTTGCCATTCTTCTTCACTCTTCCTTGCCGGTTTTGTGGATGTCGCGAACTTATATCCTGTCTTCGATCCGATTTCATTGACTTGCACTTTTATGAACGCTTCAATTTCCTCATGGTGACTGTGGCCTGGGCGACAAGGGCTCTCATGAAGAACCGTACTGGCCAGGGTTGACTTTGACTTTTAGGGTTTGCTAATTTCCGTGAGCTGTGCCGGGATTGTACCTTATAGTGTAACGGGAGTCGGGTGGTTTTGTTGATGTCCTCCCTAGGCTGGGGTTTAATACTTTGCTTCAAACAGTGGACAATACGTATTGGGGAGGTCGCTGATGGCGGGGGGTATGGGAGCCCGGGAGTGTGTTTTTTGTTCTCCTCCTCCGCTTTTCTTTTCCTTCCTTTAGGGTGAGTTCTGGGGCGACAGGCACGCTGTTAGTGGGGTAGGCCGTAGCCATTACAGGGGTGCAGGGTGGGGGGATACAGGGGGGGTTTGTTATTTTAGTTTGTTTTGTTCTAGGGTCCCTTTCTTTTCCTTTCTTTCTTTTCAGGGTGGTTGGCTGTTTATCCTTCAGTTACTTCTTACTCTATTGGGCGTCTATACTAGCTTTTACTTTACTGTCTCCTCAGAGTGGGTCTTCTGGATGGTACTCGCACTAGATCGCTCGCTAATAGATTGTCCTTACTCCTTGTCTGCCTCTGCTAGGCGTTGCGTTACTACGGCTATAATATTCGTTATCTTCTATTGACTGCATTGCGAGGTACATCCCCCCTTCTCTAATTGCTCCTTCTTATATGGTGTGACGCCTCTTATAGTAATGCCACTGCTGCTTCTTCAAAAAAGAAAAACAAAACCTCTGTATTATCCTGTTTATTGATGTCGCATTCTACCAAACACTGTACCTTGCATCACAGCTGGTGCCAGGGCTGTTGACTGATAAGTAAATTTCCTATTTGATTTGCTGAGTTTGCGGCCGGCCCCTGTGGTTGTAGGCCTATGCTTGTAATACTTTTGAATGCTTCAATAAAGGTTTAAAAAAAAAAAAAAAAGAAACCCACGAACAAACATTGAGCTCATTTCAGACATGAACAGAAAGGGGTCAAACACTCAGGACACACAATACGGCGCGCTTTAGCCATTTATTTTGTGAATAGCGCCATCGCTATTCAGTTACAAAAATTGTACTAATGGGAAAACCAGATAGACATTTAAACACACATTTAACCCACAAACCAATACTCAGAACAAAAACAAAGGACAGCCCACAGACTGTACTTAAACCAAACCATTTGTAAATACTAGTTGTAAGTCATATTTACAGGAAACGCTTCTCAATTGTGTTCCAAAAGACTGCAAAAATAGCCCAACAGACTGATGTATGTCCAAGAAGCCAAAATACACTCAATTCACTAGCTTTGGCTGGCATAACTCCAAAAATCGCTCTGCATATCTTCATTCATAAAATTGCACAGAACAAAGGATCCTTGTATGTATTATGTCCATATTTTAAATCCCTGGGGATGCAGAATCACCAAGGAAGAAATATGTTTGTATACCTAAACCTATTTAGGTATTCCTTCCAGGAGAGCCGGCTAATTAATTTCACATCACACTATGGTACCTTCCAAATAAAGCAACACATTCTTCGATGTGAGCTTTAAAAAAGGCATGCCAAAAATATTGCAGAATATACAATATTATAATCAAAGTAGTGCTTAATGTACTTTTCGTACATGCACCGTTCAACAAAACCAAATAGAAAAAAATCTCCTCATTACCTGTCTACACAAATTGCAATTTGGATATTAAATCCATACAAATCAAAAGTTGGCCAACACAAATTCCAAAATTCCAAAGCTACAGTAAGCGTTACTAAACTACCTTACTTTTACCAATCAAAAGGTTCTCCAAATTCTAACTGCCAAGTTCTAAATGACCTAACGGTCCTTTTTGTAGAATACTCACGCCAAAATGTTCTCAGTCAGGAGTGACATCATGTGGAGGATCAAAATCAGGAAGATCAGAAATATACTGGGCTGCAAAGGCAAAGAATCTCCAGAATCCTTGTGCACAGAGTAGTAGAGTCCCGTACTGTCCTCCTCAGTAGATTTCAGTCTCCTGACAAGATCACTCCTTCAGAAAGTCACTTCTCTGATGAGGCCTGTGTTGTTGGGCGCAATTTGAAGAACTGTAATCTTCATTCTCAGGGGTCTCACTAATACAAAGAACTTGGCACAGAAGCTGAAATATGAAAAGACATCTTGATTAAACTTAATTAAGTGAGACTACGTCACACAGGAGCCTTAGCAACTGAATGAGGCAGTCTAAAGAGTACAGAACACAGAGGCCTTTTATATGCTTAGGGTTACAAACTCAGCACAAAAGTAAGGGGCAGTCCTAGCTTTTGCAAGCATGCAAAATACCTAATATGGACATACAAGATCTGAAAAATATTAGCCAATAGGAAAACATTCAGAACAAGGCATCATGTAACCAGAACAACCCCCTTACGTCATGTTTCTGCCCAACCCACAAGTAAATTCATTACAGCACCTATAGGTCAATCAGTAATGGCAGGACATGTCTGTATGCTGTTAGGCCTGCTGGTGTCTGAGATTGGTTTTTAAAAAAGAGGACAGAGGGGGTTTTTAACACGTTGCAGTCCAAAGGGCAGAGACACTTCATTAATAGAGCAGCCTGTGTAAAGGCAACGCAAAACGACGACAAATGTAAGATGTTAATTCCTTTGAGACAGGAAGCTTCAATTACATCTGCAACTGTACATACCGAATATGCTGCACTCAGAACACCTTCATCTGTTCTTAAGCATAAACCATCAACAAATAAAACATAATCTGATTCAGCTAATGTGACATCTTTTATGTCCTGTCTTGGTTTAGTGCAATATTCTAATACATCCAGGCATTCATGATCAACCTCATCCCTGATTTCTATTTCAGTAGTGTCAGGTAATAATGTGGAAGGATTTAAATTCACACATCTCGCAATTGAAACATTGTCCGAGCCAAGAATAACCTTTTCATATTTTGTTAGCCTATTATTTGTCAAATGTTGTGATCTGCTTCTAGTGAGGAGAATTTCAACTGAGTGTGGTACATATACTTTTACAGGAAATCCCATTATTATTCCTTCACTTTGTTCCAAACTCACACTTGTTGCAGCTACTGCTTTTAAGCAACCTGGTAATGCTTTTGCAACAGGGTCAAGAACAGCTGAGAAGTATGCTATTGGCTTTCTCAGTCTTTCATGTCTTTGAATCAGAACTGATAATGCACATCCTTCTCTTTCACTGCAATACAGCTCAAATTCTTTTTCATAATCAGGCATTCCTAATGCTGGAGCTTCACACAAACTTTTCTTTAACTGTTCAAAAGCTTCTAATTCAGTTTTTGTTAGGCTAATCGGGTCTTTTATGTCTGCTTTTGTCAGTCTCTGCAGTGGCTTTGCAATTACTGAAAATCCACTAATCCATTGACGACAATAACCTACCATTCCTAGAAACATTCTAACCTGTCTCTGTGTTTTTGGAGGTTGCATTGCTTGAATCATTTTTATTCTTTCTGTTGTCACTTGTCTGACTCCCTTTGCAATTCTTTGACCAAGATATTTTACTTCTTGTTTGCAAAACTGTAATTTTGCAGGAGATACTTTATGTCCCTCATCTGCCAGATGATTTAAAAGAGTAATGGTATCTTTTACACAATTATCTCTTGTTTTTGCGGCCACAAGAAGGTCATCAATATACTGCACTAACGTAGATTTTCCAGGTAAATCTAGATTTTCCAATGATTTCTTTAGCAATTGATTAAAAATAGATGTACTTTCAGTGTACCCTTGAGGGATTCGACACCATGCTAAAATACGCTCTTTGAACCGGAACGCAAAAATGTGTTGGCTTTCTGGATGCAATGGAACAGTAAAGAATGCATTACACAAATCAATAACCGTATACCATTCTGCATCATGCGGAATCTGATATAAAATTACCGCTGGATTTGGTACAACTGGACAACATGGAACAACAATTTTATTAACCTTTCTCAGGTCTTAAACAATCCTGAAAGTTCCATTTGGCTTTTTAATTCCCATAATTGGTGAATTACATGGACTACTCTCAATTTCTTTAAGAACACCTTGTTTTATGAATTTGTCTATTACAGGGGTAACACCTTCAATCACTTCTGCTTTCATTTTATACTGAGGAATGTTTGGATAATCTGCTCCTTGTTTTACTGATATTTTTACTGGGTCTACATTTTTCATCAAACCCATTTCATCTCCAGTGAAATCCCAAATTTTTACATTCACTGTGTCTTTTAATTCTTCAGGTAGATTATTCTTATCAAACACAGGAAATAATTTACTTTCTTCTGCCTCAACCATTGACATTGTTAATTTGTAAAGCCCATCTTCTTCTGGAATTTGAAGCTCTATACCATCCGGTGAGCAATATATTGCAGAATTCATTTTACACAGGATATCCCTACCTAAAGGGTTTACAGGACTGCTATCACAAACTACAAGTCTATGCATGTCTTTAAATTTACCTATTTCAACTTCAACTGGTTCAGTTAAATCTGTTTTTATTTGCTGATTAGCTACACCTACTACTTGGATTTTATCTCCAGAGAGAGGAAGGTTTTCTATTTCCACTGATCTAACAGTAGAACGGGTAGCACCTGTATCCACTAGGAAAGTAATTTCCACATCATTCACTTTACCATTTACAAATGGACCAGATTGATCTACCTCAAGAGTGGCTCCAAGCACACCCTCTTCCTCCTCTCTCAGGCACCGTCAGAAATATTCTTCAGATTCACTCCCTCAATCTTCTTTCAACCAATATTGTTGAGACACATTCGACACATTCACTCTTGGCGATCTGTTTACCTGTTCACCTCTGCTGAATCCTGTTTCTGCACTGTATCTCTGCACATTTACACAGTTTGGAAATGGCGGGTTGTGGTACCTGACTTTGCTGAATCACTACCTGTCGCTGTAGCTGTTTCCGCTGATTTTCTCATTCTGCATCTGTGGATTTAATGATGCATTTTTTAAATAATTTCTGGGCGGATTCTTGCATTCTCGCTTCCAGTGTCCAATTTCGCCACAATTAAAACATGGGAGTTTCTGTTTTAACTCTTCTATATTTTCCATCAATTTTGGTTTATTATAATTACCTTTAAATTTCCCTTGATTCTGATCAACATTTTTATTTTCTAAAGTTGCTATTTGTTGTTCAGCCACTTTTACCTGTGCCCACGTAGCCTTTTCTTTTAACTTCTTTGGTTTAGCTTCTATTTCATCACTACAGTATTTTGCTTTTCTCAAGATATCATCTACTGTGTGTGATTGCCAACCAACTATTCCAGTTCTTACCATTTCACTAATTTCAGGTCTCAAGCCATATACAAATCTGTATATAAAATGGCTCATGTCTTTTTCACTTAAATGTTCATAACCACTGTATTGTTTAAATACCAGCAGTAATCTTTCATAAAATGAATGTACAGATTCCTTTGGCTCTTGAGTTGTTCTATCTATTATAACCCAATCTATCTATTTTGGGGGAATCTTGTTTTTCAAAAACACAATTACCTGTTCGTACTTTCTCATTACATCTGGTGAAGGAGCACCTGTTACTTTATGTCGAGGGTATTCTTCTCTAGGCCAATCTATAATAGTTTTACATTCTGTCCATAGATCTGATGGGACAACTATGTCAAAGAATCCATCAAGAACAACCCATAAAACTTTTGAAACTTTCACAAATCTGTCTACCTGTCGAAACCCTTCTACAGGTTTTTCTCTTAATCGAGGAAAATCATTTGTAAACAGTAAAATGTCCTGTCTTGTCCATGGGACATGCACATACCCTCCTCCCGGTATTTCTCTCATTGGAAATTCATTTACTACTTCTTCCTTTTCTCTGATAGGAAAAGCTAAACTTGTTCTGTCCTCATCTCTTTTCTTTGCCCATTTCGTTCTCAATTTATTTAATTCACCCCATTTTCTCAAAATCACAATTAAGTCTTTTATATGAGTTATTCTTCCTGTGGTATTCATATTTTCAATATCTTTTTCAGAGAAATCCACCCTATAAATTTTCTGCAAATTCTTCTGCTTACTTAAATCTACTTCTAATTCAAAAGCCATATCCTCTAATTGATCATATTTGGTTTTCGTTTTCCATGTTATGCTTTTGCAAATAAATAATAATTCATCATCCTGATATGCCTTCAATCTGTCAGTTCCAATTGTTCCAATTATAATTCCTCTAAATATGCTTTCAATTTTGGAACATCAAGTAATTTACATTTTGGGGTTTGTGTTAAATCTATTTTACTCAGACTCTTTTCCGGAGTTCCAGAGTCAGATTCTGCACCAGATGGAGTTTTACTTGACAAACTTTGATTAAAAGTAAAATCAGGCATCATTATTTTCTCTCGATGTATTTCAGACAAATCTGAATAAAAATTTTCAGTCACTTTCTGTATTTCTGAATTTAATGGAACAGTTAAAGCTGAATGCCTAATTTCTTTTTGATCAAATACTGGAAGAACAGGTCCAATCGTTACAGGTACTGTTACTGCTTCCATGCTGTTAGTTAACTGCTGTATTAATTCATTCGTAGAACGAATATTTTCTGAGGTATTTGGTAATTCCTCACACCTTTCTGTTCTTTTTCCATTTCTTGGGGTTTCATTTCTTTGAACTGGCGTTTCAGTATAATTTCTATTTTCTCCTGATATATTTGAATTACATCTTGTTTCTACTCTTCCAGGTGTTTTTCTATAATTCGGATTTGTTTTAGGAGATGTCTCATTAATAATTTCTCTTGAAGGGGCATTTGAAGAGGTCCATGAACAAACTGGTTGATAAGGTGGCGGTCTTCTAGTACACATTTCTTCTAATACCGCATCTTCTGAATCACTTTCTTCACTATTTTTCTTTTTCTTTTGGGCACTCTTTTGTCCAGTTACCTCATCAATTAGTCTCACTGGGTACAAGCCATCACACATGTCTGCACTTCTCCATCGACGCATTCTATCCTCATGTGTTTCTCTATCAAGACCTAATCCTGTTCTCCTTAATATTCCTCTACTCTCTCGTTCTAATTCAAACATTTCATCTTCCCATTCAACTAAAGCTTCAAATTGAGTAGGTCTAGGCTTTGGTACAAGTTTCGTCATTTTTTCTCTTAAATTTTTCAAAATTGCTATGTTAAATGATCCATCTTCCGGTCATGCTAATACACCATCATTTTCAGTATACTTCATCCAATTCTCAATCCAAAGACAAGTATGATAACCATATTCACCCAACATATAAGCTGCAGGTGTTTTGTACTTATGAAGTAATCTTCCACCCCACGTTAAAATTTTCTTGTCAGGTTTAATTTTGTTTTTCAATTTCTGAAACCATGTAAGCTTCTTTTTCTCCTTCATATAATAGTGATCCATGTTTTTAAACAATTTCCCTTACTTCGGTAAAGATTGTAACAACTTCCTTGTTATTCCACAACACCAACCAATCTGTGCGCGAAACTTACCAACAAACCAATCAAGTTAAACTTCGTCACTAGTTTGCTCAACCAATAGAATTACAGTTTTTCAGGATGAGCCAATCTGCTGTAAGCTTGCCTTAGTCACATGAACCAATCTGTGCGCGAAAACTGTGACGTATGTTAGCCAACCACAGCGCGACACTTGTGATGTATGCTACCGCTGCAGCTGCTCTGTCCCTCGCTCCACTCCTTAAACTAACACCTCCTTTACAAAACAATTTAAAGCGCCATATTTACAAATCTTTCAATTAAATTCAGTTAATAACTCCACAAAACAAACCATTTGTCTGTTTCACTTAAATAAAGTGATAGCTTTCCCAAACATTCAAGTATTCTTTTCACGTGAAATAGATGACACTATTTCACAGAATATTTAAATTCGTTGATAAAGTAAGGCTACTTTACCCTTCTAGCAGGTAATAACGAACTCGTTTCTCTCTAAATGTACATACAGAGATATTTTACACCTCCTTAGAGACAATTCAGAGTCTCACTCAATCGTACATTACAAATTCATTTACGCACATTCATACAGAAAAATCCCTATCCATGCATACATAAATCTTTAGTAGGACTTTAACCCACTAATAGAAATCCTCACTCGCCAGTAAGATAGACGACGCTTCCTTACCCTTCACTCAAGTTTAGATAAATTCTACTACTCTTTTCACAGTTAATTTTAAAACAGGACAGAAGTCCCTATATTCGAATGCTACGATTTCATAGACAATCCTCACTATGCATTCTACCGTACACACCTCAAATCCCTAAACTTGTGCTGTACGACCACAACACTTGTGATATACGGCGATACCACTATTTTGAAACAGAACAAATGCACTGTGTAACTTCACATGTCACATTTCTCATGCCGGCACAAACCAGGAATTTTCACACTGCTGGAAAAAACCTTTCGACTACATATAACAACTGAACAAACTTAACATGTTGTAGACATTAATCCTATGTATTACCATGTAACATACTAGTTATCATAGAAACCGTAACTCTGCTACCAAGAAATTGATCCAGCGCTCTGTTTGAAAAACTGTCTCAAAAACGCTACCTATCACCTCAATACTCACCATTAATCATAAAACACATATAAAGGCCCATAACACCAATGAGACAATTTTTGAGCAACTGAATCAGGTGGTGTGACTAATCAAAACTACTCACATATTATTTACATTATTATATACAACTGCAGTTTAACTATTTTCACCATGGTTTTATACACATATTATTATTAATCAGACCACTTAAGGCGATTGGATCAACTGATGGAAACTAGACCATGAATAAACAAGACCAGCTTGTCTTTTCAAATCTAATTTAATTAACTTTATTTTTCATAAAGAAAAATAGCATTTACGTTTTAAAATCTTTATTTTATAAGCAATTAAGAAAGCAGCATTTTAATAAGGAAATGAACTAATTAACTGACATTTTCAAAGCAAGCTCAGAAACATGAAATATTAGCAGAATAACAGTTTCCATTCCCTAAATCTATTTCCCTGTCTATTTCTCACTTCACCTAGAAAGGAAAAATCATTTAAAGTCTGCTGTTCTTACATGCGCCAAAGGTCCAACAGCATGTCACGTCATTCAGGAATCGGAAAGTAAGAGAAGCTGCGAACAAATTTTTTCCCTGCTCATGGTGTCAGGTTTTATACCTTTCTTTCTAGCTAAACTTTCTACATTTTACATTCTTTAAAGCAAATCCGAGCTTTTCATTGGCTGTCCTGTGTCAGTCCATGATAAAATGCATTAGGTCATCTCCGATTCTTGACCAAGTCCAGGCTTCACATAAGCCCTATTGTCTTTCACTTCCACATCTTTCAGCTTCCTCAAGAAAGTTACTTCTCCTCGAGTTTTGAACATTTACTTCCTAGCCTTGGCAGACACTTTAAGTTTCTGTCCTTGAGCCTTTTTGTTCATGAGCACGTTCAACTCAACCAAAGAACTGCTTTTTCAATTAACGATGACAGTGCAGTAAAAATCTTCACAGCTACGCATGTGCAAAGACTTCACTCTGGACAAGCTTTTGCGTCTGCAGCTCTTACAGGCATGTTTTCTGAACCACCTTTAGGCCTCACTTTGGAAACTATTATTAAACAAACACAAGACATTAATTAATTAAAGAATTGAGACCCATTCTGTTACCCACCCCCTTTACTAATTAATCCTGTTAATTATGTTACCTAGCAAAAGCACAATCAGGCAGCATTATATTTACTTCTCCTTTAGGAACTGCACGAACTCCTTGAGCTTTCGTCACAGAAAAGACATAACATAAGCACACAAAATAAGCACATGCCATTAGTTAAACAGCCGCATTTAATACTGACAAAGACAATAGACAAGGCTAGTTTATTATTTTTTTCTTTGCGTTTGTAACATAAAGCACATTAGTTTATCCCGCGTGTATTGATGAATGTATTCTTAAACTAAGTTGAATAGTAATTTCACCACAAGCTTATTAATTTAATTACTATTATGGGAGATTAACTTCACAAGTTTGAACAAAATCTTGTTCTTCACCTTGCTTCATCAGTAGCAAGCTCATCCTATACAAAGGAAACCTTGGATTTCTTGTGTATTTTAGTGATGGACACACCTTTTGGAGGTCACAGCTATGCTAGAGAACACAAACTCTTTCTTGTTCCTGTTGGCAGTTTCCTACAACACATGTGTTCTTGTCCTAAGAATCTTGGCTGTCCTAGAACACTCTAATCTCAGATTTTCCTTTCAATCTTCAAGTCTATGCATAGCTACCAATATTCAGTCCTAACTCTCTCCTTCATTCTAACTGCATCAAGCTGACCTTTATGCGCCAGCTCTACTAATCTCTCTTACAAACTCAGAATCGGCACTAATGTTATTCTTCTGAACATATAATCGCCTTTTGCAGACAACTCATTTGTTTTTACCTTTTTTGATTTTTTTATGCTGTGATGCAAAAATGACCTTTTCAGCAACTATCTAACGACTCTTCCTTTTTAAACTCCTTTCTCCACTCACATTTTAAAATAGAACCTCATGCAACGACTACACACACTTTCTTCATCATGAATTCATCTTCTTCCAACATGACATCTTGAGCATTTTCCACCCAAACCAATCAAGACAGTCTGCAGCAGTACTTAACATCCCCAAAATATACATCAACCTAAAGGTTATTCTTGTAGATTTAGCCCCACTGATTCTTCTCATGACATCACAACATTTTATAATAAAATCTCCCCAAGACCATTCCCCACACAATGTTTCTGAATTTATTTACCACCCAATCGGCTGCTAAAGCTTCCTTTTCAAACACAAAATAGTTCAATTTGCACCCAATGCAATGGCAAATGCAATAATTCTCTCCTCACCATCAACCACCTACAACTGTGCAGTACTACGTTTCTTTGAGCTGGCATTCATGACACATTCTTTACCTGGCTCAAATGATTTCTGATCTGGTGCTCTCTTGAAATCTTTATTATGTGAAACTCTTTTCTTAGTCTACACTCCACACAAACTCAATGTTTTAAGCAATTGCCTTATGCCATGTGTTTCACAATTTCCTTATAAAAATCTCATAAAAATTCCACCATGCCAATGAAATGAAGCAGTTCATATTTTAAATAAAGAAGCTCTCATTTTCTTTATTGTCTGCAGTACTTCTTCAAGACACCGTGGAATTGTGTCCTTCTATGATCCTACTAGATATCCGCTCATCATGTTGGTAAAAATGTACTCCTTTCATCTCACTTAACAGCAATGAGAAGGAAGTCTGAAATAGAGAAGCAGCAAACATGAGGCCACATAGCATCATGATACATTTATACACTCCTGTGGGTGTTGTAAATGCCATCAGATACTTTAGCCTATTACACAGCTTGATCTGGTAGTATAGTTTAGCCTAGGACCAGCGTGGTAAAACACTTTGTACCACATAAAATACATAGCATTGCTGTAATATTTGGAAGAGGAAATGTATCTAGTACCAAGAAGCTGAGTCTTATTTACCGCCTTGCCTTCCTTGCTACTGCCAAAGCGGTGAGCTATTCCAAAGCTTCTACTAGCACAATAATCTTCAAATCATATAACATCTCCAATTCAGCCTTGATTACCTCATGCATCGCCTTGAAGCGTTCTTACCTTTGACATGACTATTTTGGCACTGTCTTTGAGCTTTACCCTCTGTACTTAGTTCTCAAAACTCCCCAGTTTCTCACTAAACACCTGTGCAAACTATTTCTCAAAGTCTATATTTTCTTTCTCCGCCTGCCTTATTTACACCTTTGACTCTACTTTACGGTCTAAATAGACACCTGGGTCCTTTTGAAAAGGCTAGACCGAAACTTTCATCACCTCTGATTGACAAAAACTTTGCCTCTACTATCCTCCATCGAAATTGATTTGTGGTCAGGTAATATCCTTTTATCTTAACTATTTGACCTCCATAACCCCCCAGATTTATATCCACGCAATGGATATTCTACATTTGCTCACAAATGTTCTCTCAGATTATGCTTAACCACATAAATCAAACATCATTTTTACTGGCACAATTTCCACTGCTACCCATTCAGAAGGATTGCCTTCCTCACTTGTGCCTATTGCATCACACAGTTCCTTCACCTCCCTATGATTCTTGAGCATGTCACTATGTCAATATTTCATGAAGTGGCCCTTCCTATCACAACAATTACATGTTGCTTTTTGAGTAGGACACTCTATACTGCTGACAATGTGCCATTTATTCAGCATCTAAAATACTATACTTTCAGCATCATGTCTTTTTCAATCCCTCCGTTTTTTGCCAGACATGCCAGCATTCAGAGAACGTTTCTTGCCATTCTCCTTCTTTATTTCACTCACACATCTTTTTAAGTATTCCTCCAGTCACTGGCTAGTGTACAGGATTAATCTGGTACTGCCACACCACCACATTCTCCGAACATTCCTGGACCTGGGAAGACTCCATCTGAGAAGACAGCCCTGCTGCAAGAAGGATCCTGACTTCTGAATCCTGGCTTGTTATAGACAAACAGGACTCACACAATGACTAACGAATCTTGCTAGCATCGAGGGACTGGAACCGCTCTCCAAGTGTCAAGTGGGAAGCTTCCTATTTACCTGTTTCAGGAACATAAAAAGCAAATGAACTCCTGACCACACTAGGGTCTAGCTGACAAAAAAGAACTAGACCCTGCAAGAGACCTGACCGGAGAGAGACCTGGTGCCCAAAAACCTGCCCGATGAGTTAATTACTAAAGGATTGACCAGAATGAGCTATCCCAGTAGTTGGAAATATGTCCGAAAATAAAACCTTTACACAGGACAACCCACTTGGTGTATCCGACCTCCGCTTTAGCACAGTTGACTTAAAATAGCACCTAGGTACCTACCAACTGGAAACTGTTGCATAGTGCTTGACTTCTTTTTACATGCCTTTTGCCTTGAAACTTTAAAAATCTTTATCTTCCTGTTACCTATTTTCATGACCCTGGTGTCATTTTGGTCATTCATTTTTTCTCATTTTTTCTAAATTGGTCTACAAATATTATTGTGCTGTGTTCTTTACTTTGAAATTGCTGGTACTTCTTGAACTTAATACCTACTCCTCTGGGGATTGCCTGCTACTTGTGACATAGAACTGTGTTTGACCGAACCATGGTGGGTTTATTGAGTTGGTAGGGATGTTCCCTCTACCAAGTTAATAACCCATTTTTGACAGGTAGGAACTGAACATTTTTTAAATGGGGTTGCCTCTGAGCTGATATGCTTTAAGAATGCATGCATGATGTTCTCATAGTCATATTTGTGAGATGAGCCAGCTATCTCTTCATTAATTTGAAACCCTGTAGTGCCAGTTTACTGAAAGGGAGTAGGTTGCTTGCAAGGTTTTTCTGGGTGGACAATCTAAATTAGTTGTTGAGAAATTTAATTATTTGTACCCACCTGCTGTTTACCGTTTTACGTGACTAATACGTGTTAGACCTGGCATCATTGGCATGAGTCTCTCCTCCATTTTTTCTGTTTGCCTCCTCTATTTACGATGTTTTGCTGGTATATGCTTTGGGCACTGTGCCACTGCTGATCAGTGCCACAGTGCAAGTGCTCCCTATGTGAAATTGCTGTATTGATTGAATTCCATGTTTGGCCTATTTGGTTTACTGTCAGTCCCTAGTAGAGTGCACCAGGAGTGCCAGGGCTTGTAAATACAAATGCTGCTAGTTGGCCTGCAGCACGTGTTGTGCCACCCACAAGAGCGGCCTAGTAAAAGTATGTCTGAAGGTCTACCATTGCTAGACCACGTGCAGTCTGGTACTGTCACGCAGACTGTGCAAGTACACCTACTTGCCAGTCCCTAAACCTTCCCTTAACTTCATGTTAGTCACCCCTATGGTAGGCCCAAGGGCAGGGTGCATTGTAAGCATAAGGTAGGACCAGCCTGACAAGGTTGGCATGTCCTAATAGTGAAGTACAGCCATATTCGTTTTTCACTATTGTAAGGTAACCTGCTCTCCATCAGTTAGAATGGGCTGCCAGGATTATTAATGCTATAATCCTAGCGGGCTCAGGGAACATGGTGCAATGTCGAGTTTGGTATACCTGAACTCAGGGTTTAATAACGCATCCGTTTGGGTGGATGGTTTTTGGACTCGGTGTTTGAAAATAGCACTTTTAGAAAGTAGCTATTTTCTTGTCTAACTGTCTACCGGTCTCTGCTGGTTCTGGTGTGCGTGTGACAGGAGCTGGGTGGCTCCAGAGGTCTGAATGAGTCAGTGTGGGATGAGTGGGGCATTTGCATTGAGAGTAGGGGAAGAGTAGCTCCTGATAGCCCGCCCTGCCTGATACAATGCTGGCTCCGCCCCCCTGCCAGGCGACTGATGACTCTGTGCCTGCCTGGGACTTTCCTGGCCCACTTCCTGCTGGGCAACTGATGGCCCTGCCCCTGCCAGTGACAATGCTGGCTCCGCTCCTGCTGGGCGGCTGAAGACTCTGCCCTGCACAGTGAATAGGCCAGGTGCTTCGGCCTGGCAACACCCACAACAAACCCAAGATGGGGGGAAATTCCCCTGCATGGACAAAGGGATCAAAGCCAAAAAGGGGTATAAGAGAAGGACCCCTGAACCAAGAATTTAGATCACTTCTGACAAGGAAACCTGAACCAAGGACAAGAAGCCTGCCGATCTAAGGACTGCCTACCCCTTCTGCCAGAGTGCTGTTTGTTGGGGGAATCCTGCATTGCTTCTTTATTTTTGCCAAGGAACCAGGAGAGAGGAACTGTGTGTGTACTCTCAATCTTTGCTAAGAAAATCTCCAAGGGCTGGAAGAGTGCCAGTCTCCTGTTGAAGTCACAGGGCTAAAGGACTTCATCTGCTTAAAGTGCTGTTTGCTGGAACTTGTGAATCCAGCACCTCTGAAAGAATCCAGCAATCTCGACGCCGACGGAAGCCGCCGAATCCAGCTCGACATCGTGAGTAACGGCTCCAGTGTCCCGCTTCCTCGACGCCGGCCGCCGGGCCCGATCGACGCCAGCAACAACGCCAGTGAGTAGTGAGTTCGGCTCCAGCTCCAAGTGACCTCGTGTCTGCACCGCTGCTGATCGCATCGACTTCGAGCCCTCTCGACGCCGTGAGCGCTGCTCACTCTTGCAACCTCGACATCGACGACGCCGTATCCTGCTTCATCTCGTGAGCGCTGCTCCCGCCTGACTTCGGTCGACGCCGCTGCAGATCGCCCCGACTCCGAGGCCCGATCGACGCCGAAGACGCGTGTTGTAAATAAAACAGCGGTATTATTAAGCATTAGCTGAAGCCATAATGCATCAGTCCAAATATCTAGTATAGGGATTTCATTTTGTATTTCGAGTCCACCATTTTCATGCCCTACATTGCCATGTGCTCAATGTTCTGATTGTCCTACCTCTCTGCCAGTTACACTGTGGATTCTACCTAGCAACAGTTATTATTAGTCCTTCTTGAGAGTGTAGTGCATGCTCAGCAGAAGTAACAGTTGTTCCTTATTAGCATAGCCCTCCCATGTTCTAGAAATACTGTTAGCTCCACCCACTGATATATTTGGAAATGTCCTTACGTGGTTGTAACCTCTGTCTAAGCTGTAAGCTGAACCCCTTCCACTGTGTATAAAAGGGGCCATGTGCTTGTATTCAGTGTGCTACTCTGTACAATACTGTAGAAGTGTTGTGGAGGTTGTATCACCACCTTTAAAGGTTTATTAAACTATGTTTTTGTATTTCCAGTTTCCTTGCCAACTTCATTTGTAAGTCTAAGGACTTTGTACACAGAAGGGCGAACCCTTTCGGTACCTTTGTGCCTTGCTGAGGCCTGAACTCATCAATTGGCGCCCGTCACGTGGGGCTCATCGGCGACTCGGAGGCTCGAAGGACTGGTCGTGACGAAGGAGTGGAACTCTGCCAGGGAAGTGATCACTGCCAGCGGCGTCTTTAGTCCTGGCATCCTGAGGTATTTCTTCCTTCCTTCCGATCTGACCATCTGGGTGGCGCCGGTCTTCGACTGAGACCTCTTCTGTCGGTTTGCTGTGGATAAGCTGTTTGAGCAAATTGTGGAACTTGGCAAGTGGAATCTGGACGCTCGTGCTTGGTAAGGACCAATGTATGGTAATTACTGTGAGTGTTTATGGTAGCCAGTGATTAGCAAGGCAGTTTTAGGATACGCTTGCTGTGGCTTATGGATATGGATATGGATATGGAGATGTTTGGATGATCGATCATATTATGATTATGAATATGGGTATATATGCGTTGCAACACATATAGGTAGGCAATGTGGAGATTTTTCTCCAACATATGGTTGTGAGCGGCGCAACGATTAAGTGCCATTTTTCTGTATAATATTGCGTATTTCGCACTATTTCTAGCATGTCTACTTTTAGCGCACTACGTAAGTGGTGCTGCTGTGGAAACCGGTTAAGTCTTGAAGAATCGCAGCCGGCTCCCCCAGAAGGGACGCCGAATAGGGATATGTACATTAAGTTTGGTCTTTCCCCTATAATGTACAGCACATTGTGGAGGAAGTATACCAAGAAGGATCCTGAGTTGAGATGGCCTTTGTATGGTTCGTTTGATGTGCGCAAAATTGAGTATGTGGAACAGTGCCTGTGTAAGCGCCGAGCGAGACAAGATATGTTTGAGAGTGTGCGAATGTGGGTGAAAGAAGTACGTGAGCGTGAGAAACGTGAACATGCGCTGATTGAGAAAGAGCAGAGGAAGAATGTGCGTGAGAAGGCGCAAGAAATGAGACAACGTGAACAAAAAGATGCGGAAGAAAAACGGGAAAAGGAACGTAGATTGCAGATATCTGGCCAATATCCCATTCGTCGGCCTCTTTATCCTGTCCTTAATAACGCTGATGATGATTTTTCATTACTAGATCGTTCTCCGCCTCCGTATGCTGGCCCGTCTGCTCCGAAAGGGGAAGATGAGGATTCTGGATCATTTAAAGATAAGGTAGACACGCGGTCTAAGCTAACATCTGATCGTATGGCGGAGCTCCGACAAATTTCTTATCGTATTCTTAAGGGTACAATTCCTCTTGCTGAAATATTGTTGTCTCTTGAAAAATGGCCGGACAGGGAAAAAATTTATTTTCTTGAAACTTTTTCTGATGAAGTAGTCGGGGCTTTTCGAAAATATTCTCCTGTTCTTGAACCTGATGACATAATACAAGATAAGAAAGAATTGCGTAAAGGTCTCTTTTCTCCTTCTCAGGCAGCTGATGCAGTTCGACGGTTATTCGTATTGCGGGATGAGGCGTCTCGGTTACGAGAAGAAAAGCGACAAAAGACGGTGGACGACAAAGAGACGGGTTTGAGTGGCGACGGGAAACAATCACCTATCTTTTCTTCAGATAAGGTCGATATTGTGCATGTTAAACCTATGCGAGAGGCAGCGCCTTTGTATGTTCCTCCTAAAGGAGCGGGTACTAGTTCAGATAAAGATTCAGCTGATGCCCGAGGGTATTTTATCTATAATTGGGTATATACTCCTTGGAATAGAGCGGATGTTATGGCCTTAAAGAAAGCGTTACCTGACCCACGGAAAAATCCTGCTGCCTTTTATGAGGAAGTTGAGGGGGCTTTGAATTCTTGTACTATGACATTAGCTGACATTGATTTATTCTTTGGTCTTATATTACCCCCTGACATGTGGAGATCAGTACGGAAAATTGATGATTTAGTGACGTTTAAAGCTAAATGGGAAGACATTGAGGAGGAGGACAGAGCTAGGAAACCTGCGCAGAAACCACCCCAGCTCATTCTAGACCTCCCTGCTGCTATTTTGATTAAATTAAAGACGATTATTCCCCCTAAAAAGATTGACTGGACTATGTTAGCATCTTGCAAGCAAAAGACAGATGAATCAGTTTCTGACTTCTTTACGCGATTTGAAGAAACTTTTCACGATTTCAGTGGTCAGTCTCTGACGGATGACACGGGTCGACATCTGTTTGTAGACAAATATGTTTCGAATTTATTACCAGGAGTAGCAGCTCGGTTGAAAGCGAGTGAAAGCTCCTGGACGACTTCGACTCCGGCATCCCTCCTGACAATGGCTCAGTATTACGAGCGTCAGGAACTAGAAGCAAAAAGTAATGAAGATAAGAAATCTAAGGATTTGAAAACAAAAGTTATGTTAGCACAAGTGTATGGACCACCCCAGAGAGGAAATAATAGAGGTGGTCGGGGTTTTTATGATTCTACATATAACCGCACAGACTTGGCTAAAGATCAATGTGCATATTGTAAGCAACGAGGCCACTGGGCCAATGAGTGTCCTTTAGCGCGAGAACACAGGGCTATGGGACGGGGTAGAGGTTGTGGGAGAAATCGTGGGGGTTTTTCTGGCCCACGAGGTAACCTAAATGATAGGGCTAGATTCGAATCTAGGGAGCAACAACAAGGAGGGTCTAATACCTTTGATAGACAAAATCAGTATCAGATGTCTGACTATGTGCACCCCGAAAGTCATGATTCCCAATATGCATAGGATTGCGTAGGATGGGGGGAGGAATCAGTTGAAGTACCAGTAGATCAGAGGGGTCCTTATGTTACAGCACATGTTTTGGGTTCTACTGATCAGTTTTTGGTTGATACAGGGGCTACTCGTAGCGCTTTGTCTAAACAATTGGTTCCGAGGGCTCCCCTGTCTGGCTTAACGATCACATCTGTAGGGTTCGATGGAACACCTTCTCTTAGCCCATTATCCCAACCCCTTGCATTTCATGTCGACAAATTTACAGCACCATGTCCATTCTTGCTTTCCTCAAACACGCCTGACAACATTGTGGGTCTAGACATGCTGAAACATTTTAGAGCCACAATCCGCTGCTCCCCTGAAGGAGTACGCGTGATTTTAAATGACAATTACCCTGCAAAAGAGAGAGTGTGTATGGTCGCTGAAAGTGCTGCATTAGCCTCTTTACCTCACACGTTGTGGGCTACTTCAGACACTGATGTGGGACAGATGGTCATTCCTCCGGTTCACATTAGTGTGAAGGAGGGAGCTGTGTTACCACGCCTGCCTCAATATAGGATTTCACAGGAGGGTGAGGAGGCGCTCATACAGATTGTGCAGGATCTCATCCGAGTGGGGGTGGTGGAAGAAGTCCCATACAATGTTTGTAACAGTCCTATTTTACCAATCTTGAAGAAAGACACTGATACTAGGGTATATCGATTTATTATTGATTTGCGGGAGGTGAACAAGATAGTGGTGCCCCAATACCCTGTTGTTTCTGACATCACGACACTCCTTACCTTGGTCCCACCAACAGCGACAACATTCTCGGTTGTCGACCTGAAGAACGCCTTCTTTTCGATCCCTATTCACCCTGATAGCCGTTACCTTTTCGGCTTCACTTTGAATAATCGATCGTATAGATTTTGTAGAATTCCACAGGGCTATACTGAGAGCCCTAGTATCTACAGTCAGGCGTTGAAAAGACAGTTGGATTCCTTTGTCTTGCTTGAGGGGGTAGTGCTTATTCAATATGTCGATGATATTTTGTTGGCTGCTGACACCCCTGAGCAATGTGAGACTTGTACGTTGTCTTTGCTTTCCTTTTTGGCTTCTCACAATCATAAGGTATCTATGAAGAAATTGCAATTCTGTAGACCTAAGGTGACCTACCTAGGCCACCTTTTGTCTAAGGAGGGGCGTGCACTTACATCAGATCGTATCCAAGCCATCCTGGACACACCAACACCTTCTACACAGAAAGATGTTCGAGCATTTTTGGGTCTTACGTCCTTTTGTAGGCAGTGGATACTGGGGTTTTCACATATAGTCAAACCACTGTTAGCGCTATTGACAAAAGACACTCCAATTCCCCTTCCTTGGACAGATGAATGTGAAAACGCTTTCCAACAGTTACGTCAGGCCCTTTGTTCAGCACCAGTGTTAGGCACTCCTGATTACCCGAAACTTTTCACATTATATGTACATGAGAGAGATGGATGTGCGTCATCTGTGTTAGTACAGATGCACGGGGACAGGCAGCGTCCGTGTGCATATTTCTCGGCATTGCTCGATCCTGTCGCTCGGGCATTGCCGGGGTGTTTTCGTTCGGTCGCAGCGACAGCTGTGTCAATACGTCAGAGTGAGGGAATAGTGTTATCTCACAAGCTGTTAGTGTTGGTTCCCCATGCTGTTGACGCCCTTTTGAATCAAACAAAGACGCAGCATTTAACAAGTGCCCGTCTGACCGGATATGAACTAACGTTGCTGGCTCCCCATATCACATTGAGGAGATGTGCTACGTTAAATCCAGCAACATTGTTACCATTCCTGACGACTCAGCCTGAGGCACAAGAAGCACATGATTGTATTTTTGTGACTGAGGAACAGACAAAGGGTCGTATCGATCTCCAGGATACGCCTTTCTCAGATGTAGATGGAGAATTATGGGTGGATGGCTCCTGCCTGAAGCTACCGGATGGTACGACTTCGGCAGCATATGCCATCACTACTTTGTATACTATCGTGGAAACAGCACGCATTCCACAGAAATCAGCCCAGGCAGCGGAGTTGATAGCATTGACACGAGCATGTGAGCTTAGTGCAGAGTTGTGTGTGAATATTTATACAGATAGCCGCTATGCTTTCGGAGTAGCGCACGACTTTGGCCTGCTCTGGAAGGAAAGAGGTTTTCTGACATCACACGGAACACAAATTATGTATGGAGAACTGGTGCACAATCTTTTGACTGCCCTGACATTTCCTAAGAAGATAGCTATAGTGAAATGCAGTGCACATAAGAAAGTTATTGACAAAGTAGGGCAAGGAAATGCTTTCGCTGACCAAGTAGCACGAGAAACTGCAATGAGACCTGACTCCACTTCAATGTATGTTGTGAAGTCACAAGCAGAACGATGGCATGATGCTAGGAAAGAAGTGAGGGAAATACAGAGAGTTGCTTCTGATAAAGAACGAGAGCAATGGTCTGAAAATGGAGAACTGGATGATGAAGGTTGTTGGCGCAACAAACAAATGGATAGGTGGAAGTTGCCCACAGCTTTTGTCCAACCTATGGTTCAAATGGCACATGGGCTAGCACATGTTGGAGCTTCAGCGATTGTGAAATTGCTTGCGCAAGTTTGGGAGCATCCAGAGATTGCTAGCACGGCCAAGAGAGTGGTACAGACCTGTATGATCTGTCTTAAATACAACCCAGGGAAAGGAACACGGACTCCAGCAGGAGGATTTGAAATACCTACTGCACCTTTTGAAGTCCTGCAAATGGACTATATCCAACTTGAACGCTGTAATAATCTAAAGTACGTCTTGGTAGTGGTGTGTGCTTTCAGTAAATGGATTGAAGCCTACCCTACTAAGGACAATACTGCAATGACTACAGCAAAGGTGCTACTTAAGGAGTTCTTCCCTAGGTATGGTGTTTGTAGACTATTATGGAGTGATAACGGGCCTCATTTTATAGCAGACGTTATCAAGTACGTTCTGAGAGGTCTGGGGATAAAACAGAAGTTTCATGCAGTGTTCCATCCACAGTCGGCTGGCTTGGTGGAACGCTACAATGGAACACTGAAGCTTAAACTAGCAAAGATCCAGGCTTCCACTTCTCTGACTTGGCCCGACGCTTTGCCTTTGGCATTGTTGTCAATAAGATCAGTACCACACTCCCGAACCGGCCTTACACCGTATGAAGTGGTGTTTGGTCGTCCCATGAATATTTGGGGAGTGCCTAAACCAAGTTCCGTATATGATGTACCTTGTGTATTGATGAATGACTATCTGGCACAATTAACTGATAACTTGGTTTCTATTCATCAACAGGTTCGAGAAGCACTCCCTGACCGGTCCACAGGTGAGGGTCATAGTCTCCGACCCGGTGACTTCGTCCTCATCAAGGCGTTCGAGAGGACGAGTGGCCTGGAGCCCCGATGGTGCGGTCCCGAGCAGGTTCTGCTCGCAACAAGAACGGCCGTCCGAGTGACCAACCGGAAGAACTGGATTCACTCCCTTCATTGTCGCAGAGTGCAACCCGGATTGGTGGAGCCTGCCGTGTTGACTGACCATCGAGAAATCCTGACTACAGAGAAAGGCCCTGCTGTGGTACCTGATGAGCAAGAGGAGTTCTTCCCGGACCCGACGACTTCTGGAGTAAGAAAATACAACCTTCGACCCAGGAAGAAGTTTTCCGCTGTTTAGACTGCTGTCAGAACGGCCTCTTGGTTGGTGCAACGGAGAGCCGATGAGGCAAGGGGGGGGGATCAGCCTTGCATTAGAGTAGTGACACCCGTCTTGGCCCGTTGGTGAAGAAAACAACAGCCGCCTTGGGGGAAGAGTTCTGACAGCCTTTTTTTTAGTTTCAGGAAGATTTGCGAGACATTTGTTCAACATGGAGAGAAAGAAAGTGATCTGCGCCTTCGGATTTATTGCTAGTGTGGCAGTTGTTGCCATTATCACGTGGTTTGTTGAGGATGTAATTCCTGCCCGTGATCTATATGTGGTTTCTACACCGGTGCCAGAGGAGCATTTCTTTTATACGCTCCCCTATCAGGAATCAAAACACCGCTTGTCCTTTGTAAATAACACCTTCATTCAGATGCTACATCATACCCACACTGCTACAAATGAAACAAATTGCTGGATATGTGGTATGATGCCAGCGCACCAGAAGAAGGGGGGAACACCGTTTATACCTCTCCCTTTCTCTCATAATGGTTCTTGTCGTGCCTGGTATACTCTTCTATTTGCCACAAGAAAGCCTGCTGTTGGAAGATTACTTTTTAGACTAAACAAAGAATGTCACCAGAATAAAGAAGGCTATCCACAAGCCAATGGAACAATATGGGAGTGGGAAGAATATCGACCGGACAATGAGTCTACTCCCTACATTTTTACGAACACTAGAGACACTGTCGAAAGTGAAAAATTTGTGATCTCAGTTGCACAAGCACAAGCGGACTTATGCGTACAAAGTGTTGGGAACATCCCTGTAGGTGTTAGTGATTGTATTAAAGTCTTAAATATAGATGGTCTGAATAATAGCACATTTTTAGCATCCCATAATACATATTTTGTATGCGGTAATAGAGGATATTATCGATTACCAGCTGGCTGGTCAGGAGTATGCTATGTATCGTTTTTATTACCACCAGTGTTTTTAGCACCTGCCACTTATCATAAAGACTTGAAATTGTTGAATAATGCCACTGTGAATAGATACAAACGTACTTTATCTATCGATGATGTGGACCAGACCGACACTAGTTTGCAGCAATATGTAGATTTTAACCTAGGGTTATTCTTTTTTGTTGGAGCTGCCCTAAACAGTAGAAAGATAAGAAGATTAACTAGAGTTGTAGAGGCAGTGACCAACCAAACTGCTGCAGCACTAGGAAACGTAACTGAAGAGTTGCAAATTACTAGAATTGTTGCCCTGCAAAACAGAATGGTGTTAGATGTCATATTAGCAGAAAAAGGAGGAGCTTGTAGACTTATTGGAAGTAGCTGTTGTGTCTTCATCCCAGACAACTCGCCTTCTGTTTATAATGCCATAAAAAAACTGCATAAAATAGCTGCTGACATACATGTTGATAATGGTACATGGACCTTCTCTAGTTGGTTTTGGACCTTATTTACTACATGGGGTTGGAAGATCCTCACTGGCCTTTGTATAATAGTAGTAATTCTTTTTACTTGCTGTATGTGTATTCAATGTGGTCCTATGATATGTTCCCTTTGCATTACCTCTTGTATACCCAATAAGAAAGCTGTTTCCGAAGCTGCTTATCAAAAGAGTCTAACTAAAGAGATTTCTAACATTATGAGCATTGACATTCAAGATGAGTTTGATGACTACCCTATGAAATGGAATGGCTTCAGCTAACGCTGAAAGGGTCGTCTGTTGTAAATAAAACAGCGGTATTATTAAGCATTAGCTGAAGCCATAATGCATCAGTCCAAATATCTAGTATAGGGATTTCATTTTGTATTTCGAGTCCACCATTTTCATGCCCTACATTGCCATGTGCTCAATGTTCTGATTGTCCTACCTCTCTGCCAGTTACACTGTGGATTCTACCTAGCAACAGTTATTATTAGTCCTTCTTGAGAGTGTAGTGCATGCTCAGCAGAAGTAACAGTTGTTCCTTATTAGCATAGCCCTCCCATGTTCTAGAAATACTGTTAGCTCCACCCACTGATATATTTGGAAATGTCCTTACGTGGTTGTAACCTCTGTCTAAGCTGTAAGCTGAACCCCTTCCACTGTGTATAAAAGGGGCCATGTGCTTGTATTCAGTGTGCTACTCTGTACAATACTGTAGAAGTGTTGTGGAGGTTGTATCACCACCTTTAAAGGTTTATTAAACTATGTTTTTGTATTTCCAGTTTCCTTGCCAACTTCATTTGTAAGTCTAAGGACTTTGTACACAGAAGGGCGAACCCTTTCGGTACCTTTGGGCCTTGCTGAGGCCTGAACTCATCACGCGACGCCGGACATCTGGACGCCGCTGATCATCGAGTGCTTCACTTTTCCAAGGTACTGTGTTGTGGGGTCTGTGCGACTCCGGGCTCGGCGTAGCGCTCCTCGCGGTCGACGCCGAACCTTTGGATTATCTTTGCCTCGACGTCGTGTGACTCCCGTGGGGGTTACATTGTTGCCAAGAACTGTGTTTTAAAGAAGAAGAGTTGCTTTTGATACTAAAGACTTTGTGCTAAGAAGAAACCGTGCTTGAATTATTATTTTTCCTTCCAAGAGTATTTATTAGGATTGTGGTATATTTTTGTCGTTATTTGGTCTTGTGCTAAGCCTTATATAAAAATCCATATTTTTATAATACTACTGTGTTGTGTCCATTTGTAGTGTATTCACTTTATTACTGTATGTGGTCATAAATGCTTAACGCACTGCCTCTGAGATAAGCCTGTCTGCTTTGCCAAGCTACCAAGGGGGTGAGCAGGGGTTATCTAAGTGTGTGATCCCCTTGCCCTGACTAGAAAAGGTGTGTCCCTATTTGTCAGAAGTATATACCTCTGCCAACTAGAGACAGCCGCTTCTAACAATACTGAACAAACAAACTCTGTTTTGTTGTTTGTCTGGGCAGGTAGTGAAGTAGGCGCTGACATGCTGCCATTACCAGGATCTAATCAGTCAAAAGCTTTTTGGGATTCAGGACAAATATAGTTGCAGGGTCATGAGCCAGAGACCCTGATTTCAGTCTTGGCGTCCAAGTTTGACCAAGCTCAGTGATTTTAGTCAATTATTTTTCTTCACTGTGCCTCCTTTTCTATGATCATCACGCCCGAATGTACCTTGAAATCATTTAGCTTACGATGCACACTGTAAAAACATATCTTCTCTCTACGGCTTTGTATACTATAATATTTCTCTAAATACAATAAAGTCTTATATACCAGACACACTACCTCTGAATTGCCTCTAGGACAGTTGTGTAGCAAAGTCACCAATGGTCCTATTGCAAGCAAGGAAACTGGGCTCCCAAGCCTGATTTGGTTGCAAAAAAAGAACTAATAATGGGGTAAAGAGGGCCCCTAATACAGGTCGCTGGTGTCTTTGCACACGCAGCACTATAGATAGCTTTGTCCTGCTCCTGAGTCATCCGGGCAGAAGGGGTGTGTTAGTCCTGGCATCTTTGGCGTGGTTTCCCCTGACTTTTTGCCTCGACCTCCTGTATTTTTGGCGCTGTGCAGGATTTTGTTTTTTGATGTTTTAGATGCTTTGGGCAGTTTGCCACTGCTGATCAGTGTCAAAGTGTAAGTGCTCCCTGACTAAATTGTTATTGTGATTGGTTATCCATGATTGGCATATTTGTATTACCAGGAAGTCCCTAGTAAAGTGCACTGAGTGTGCCAGGGCAGGTGCTTCAAATGCTACTAGTGGGCCTAAAGCACTGATTATGCCACCCACATGAGTAGCCCTAAAATGGTGTCTCAGGCCTGCCACCGCAGTGCCTGTGTACAGTTGCTAACTGCCATGCTGCCCTGGCCAGTGTCCACACTGGCCAGGCCCACCCCTTCCCTTTCTGTACACATTGGACACCCCTATAGAAGGCCCAAGGTACCCCCCTGGGCAGGGTGCAGAGTATATGAAAGGTAGAGCATGTACTGGTGTGTGAGACATGCTCTGGTAGTGAATTACAGACATTTCCGTTTTTCACTATTGGGGGGGGGGATCTTGCCAATAGGCTATAATGGGGAATGCTGTGTATAATGTTTACCTGCATATCTTCCCAAAGGAGCAAGATAGAAAATTAAAGTCTGGTATCCCTGAACTCAGAATTTAATAACACATCTTTTAGGAAGGATGGTTTTTAAATCCTGTGTTTGAGAACAGCACTTTTAGAAAGTGGCTGTTCTCTTGTCTAACCTTTCTTCATGCCTTGGCCTGTTTCTGAATTGACTGTCTGGTTTGTGAGTAACAGGAGCTGGGTAGCCCCCAGGAGGGTGGATGAGTCAACCTTAGGCTGAATGACTGCATCTGCATCTTGAGTGGTGGGAGGGGATAGCACCTGGGCCTGGATATGGCTGTGCCTGCTTTCCATAATGCTGGCCCCACCTCCTGCTGGGCGGCTGATGACCCTGCCCCTCTCTCTGAAGACAGAAAAACACAGTGCTCAGGAACTGACCTGAACTGGTTCTGACCAAGCCAAGGCCTCTGCCTCTAGAGAACAAAGGAAAGACTGGTATAATAAGGGCTACCCAGACTACAGAAAATTAGATCATTCTGGATTCAAGAAGTAACCTCTGCCAAGGAGAAAGCTGGAAGACTGCAGAGGAAGGACTGTCCTGCTGTGTACTTGGGGGTTGAGAAGAGATCTCCAAGGGCCTGAGAAGAGCTGGCTCACTGTTAAGATGCCCCAGGAACAAAAGGACTTCACCCCCCAGCTTCCCCATGTACTCTGCTGTATGAGTTCTGCCCTTCCTAGAGTACTTAACCCAGTTGTGGGGCCTCTGGAAGTTGTGCCTGCTGTTTGGGAAGCTGAACAAGGAGAAACTAAGACAATCTGCAACTTTTCATGCATCACTCGCTAGCGGAGCGCATCCCCGACAGTGTGAGGAAATTCCCACTGCCGCGAAGATCGAGATCGTCGCAGCGCCTGTTGCCGCTGCAAGAACAAACGCTTCGTTCACTTGCGGAACGCATCACTCCAGTGCGGGAGGATTACTGTCGCTGTGAACATCATCGCAGAGCATGTCGTCGTTGGGTGAGATCATTGCACCCATTGCTTGCGGACCGCATCCCGTCGCTGCGAACATTGTCACAGAGCCATCTCATCGAGGGGCCGCCAGAGGAGAAGATCGACGCTACGCTGTGCATCGCCGCCACACCTGAGATCGTCGCCGTCCCGAAGATCGTCACGAGGAGGGAGGCGATACCTTGTATGATTCTGTTGTTCAGGTTTGGTAGGAAGCGTCTCGCAAAGGCACGATGCGACGATCTTTGGGACGGCGACGTTCTTAGTTGCGGAGGCGATGCGCAGAGCAGCGTCGATCTTCTCCATACAGACTGGATTCTGGAGTCGGAGTCGCAACACGCCCGCCTTGGGGGAGCTGTCGCATCACCCCCCCCCCCCCCCCAAGGTCTCAGGAGTGACGCATCACTTGTTTTTCAATGCTTCAGCTTCCATTTGAAACTTTTTCGGCATCTAATGGTACTTTTGGCTAAACGTGACGCAACTGTGGGTTATTTTGACGCAAACCCTAGAACTCTTTTAAACTCATTTTCTTGAGTGTTGTTTTTTTTTTGTTTTGGTCTTGTGTAGTTTAGATTAAATAACTCTATTTTTCTAAACTGGTGTGGAGTCCATTTGTGGTGTTTTCACTGTGTTACTGTGAGTGTTGGTACAAATTGACTTTGATAACCCTGTCTGCTCGTGCCAAGCTACCTAGGCGGTGAGCAGGGGTTATCTAAAGAGTGTATCCCCCTTACCCTGACTACAAGCAAGGGTCCCTATTTGGACATTGGTACCTACCTCTGCCAAGTAGAGACCCCCAGATCTAACAGGGTGGGATTTACTAATTCTAACAAAGGCCTCTCAAGCAGTGATATAGTTAATGTGATAAAGTGAAGCAGTCCAAGATACACTTACCTCAGCTATAAAGTAGCAGTCAGTGACATTTACAATGGGCTGGAGGTCCAGGCTAAGCAATGGGCTGTTCTCCTCAGCCTATGTGGTACTGCTCTTCCAACTCAAAACAAGATGCAATTGAGATGGGGCCACTGAGAATTACAGAACTCAGCCGTCACCACCTCACAACCACTGCCCTATTGGTGCTGGTAAGATGATCTTTGCCCACTGTCCACAACCACTCAGCTGGGTATGCAGTTTGTATTTGTTTACGTGGACGTGGGCCTGTTTTATGAATATGATTAGAGTGACCCATGCTATAAAAAATGCCACACATGATGAGAGCCTCGCCTATAGGACCTCTTTAAGGAGTGGGACCTGGATAACATCTGATCCTGCTTTCTGACAGTGCTGAGCAGGGTCCTTTCAGTGTGGTCAGAGCTCTATTTGTGTTACATCAGCAGATATATGTTTCAGTCCTAGATGTGTGAAGTGGCTCCTGTGTGTGAGACAGCTCCAGGGGGGTCCCATGTATATGTTGGGCCTTGTCACATCCACTTCTAGACCTATGCTTGTACTTCCTAGATTGTCTGTGGGTGCTTCACGATAGGCTGGATGTTTTCTAGCAAGTTCATTAAAATATCATGTTTGATTGTTGATGTTGGATCCAGTTATAATTGCTTTCGTGTACCAAGAGATAGCTACTCATAGACACATGAGAGCTGCTCAGTTTTTAAGTGGCATTGCTGTGGGAGTGTCCAACATCTTGTCTGGCAGTTTTATGTGTCTTCTTTTGCAGTATCTCTCACATGTTCCAGCTGGATGTACCTGTCCAGTAAGACATGGTCTGGCCTTGTCAGATACTCCCAAAGTCATTTGATTTCCCTTGCAGGACACTCCCCTTACCCTTCATGTATGTGTAATACGACTAGACTGCAAGTGGTCTGTCTTGACGTTGGGAGTCTGGAGGCCACTCTGTCAGTATAGGTAAATGTGGGAAATACATTTCTTCTACCATGTGTATAACAATCAGCATACCTGGCGTACACATTGACATAATTTAGGAGTTAACAGGGGTTGCAGCTGCAACCCCTGGCTTTCCACTTGAGACCCCTGGCACTGCCTTTGTGAGCCCTGTCCTAATTTGGCAAAATCAATCCCCAGGGCATTTTTATTGTCTGCCTTTATTCTAATAATGAATAATGATTCATTATTCACTATTAGTGTATTGAAAAACATTGAGCACACTTAGGCCCTTCGGTGGCATCTGTGATAAGTAAAAATGTTTTAAATGTATGTTGTATGCGTGCTTGCAGGTGAGCATTTGTGTAAGTGAGGGGGAGTGTTCGTATGTGTGAACGAGTCTGTATGTGCGAGCAAGTGTGTGTGAAAGAACAGTACAAATGTATGTTAATACATGATAGTCTTATCATTGTTGGCCATTTCACTGCCTGTATGCTCATGTCATATCGAATTCTTTAAAATAAATATAAACAGTTTTTAAAAAGTGTGTGTGAATGAAAGTGAGCGAGAGTCAAGAGCCAGGTAGTGAGTGAGATTGAGGTACAGATTTACTATTCTTTGACAAAAGAAAATGCTGCACCAAAGTTGATGCGCTGCCTAGCATCAAGGCGGGAGTGAAAAAAAGCACTATATCTAATAAGATTACTCCCTGGCTGGCACACTTTTGGCAGCCATGCACCAGTGCACATACGCAAGTACCATAGTGCAAGGGTGGGTGCATTCTCTAAAGCATAGTTTTTGTACTGGAATGGGTCTTTCCCAGTACTTGAAGGCTCTTCTCACTTTGTATATGTGCTGTATACAGCACACATGTAAAGTTAGAAAAACAAGGAACAAGAAACAAATTCTCCTTGTTACGCCTGCCTAGAGGAGGCAGACAATTTTGGCACAAATTACTGTCTACCAATGTTTGTGGATAGTGATTTGTGTCAAAATCCATGAGTTGTAGCATGGGAACGCCCAAGCAGCACCCAAGGACTGCCCTCTGATACAAAATAACAGTGCAGCGTATAGAGCACCTATGACCTACTTTGGGAAACTATCCAACACAAATCCTCAATTCTAGTTATATTATGGTCATGTGATATGTCTGCCTATAAAAAAACACGGTCTGGGTTATATAATGTCCATTTGCTATGATATCATTAAGGACAATGGGTAGCTGGTGTCACTTCTGCTACCCGTGGAATTTTTGGGAGTCGATGCCCATGGATTAACTTTAACTTTAACTTTTATTATACAGCTACTGAAAACCGTAATGTACAAACATAGCAATACATAATAGAATACAATTTTAAAATGTATAAAGTCGAGTTCAGAGAATGCTGAACATTATGCAGTGCGGTTAAAATAATATTAACAAACTTCCCAGCTCTTGCTAGGGCCTGGGCTGAGTTATTGCTAAAACACAAAACCGATGCTTCCCTACAATGTCTCAGTTACTGTTCCCGGAAAACAGGAGTCAGTAAGCGGCGTCGGTCTGAAGCAAAGAATGGGCAGCAGCATAACAGGTGGAGCCATGACTCATGTATGTAATTGCAAAGCCTGCAAGTGGGCTGCCCATTCCACCAGGCCCACTGCGGATTGAAGTAAAAAATTGGTAGGACTAGCAGCCTCATGTACAGTATTTTGTTGCGAGTCTGGGGATTAAGGAAATAGTTAAAATATGGTTGAGGTTTCCCCTTGATGTATGATTCATTCAGAGCTGTGAAGAGTAAATTTTTAGAGAGCCCGGCAACATCTGTCTGGAATGAAACTGAAATAATTTGATTTGTTATTGTTTTTTTCCACGTTGACAGTTGGATAGTTGGATTAGTGAGGGAGGTGGCTTCAATTTTTAGTGTGGAAATGGCAAGGTGCAACTGTTTGTGCCAAGGGGAGTGCTCGTCCTTGTACACAGCTTGTAATTGTTCTTTCATAGATTGTCCTGGAGCTCGTAGGGTGTGAATGTAAAATTTGATTAGGTCTCCCAGGCAATAAAGGTTTGCGCATGTCAGGCCCAGCTCAAGTCTCGTCCTCGACCTTCTTGCGTGTTGCGGGACAGAGAAGATGTTTTTGTAAGCTTTTATTTGTAAGTTTCCCAGAAATGCATCAATTTTTCCGGGGAAGTCCAGGTGGCCGTAGGTCGCTGCAGGTAGTAGTTTGGCCGTAGCACCCTTAGGATTGGTTCGGCTGAAGGGCTGTGCAAGTGGCGGTTCAAGCGCCTCAGGCTGTGAATGATCCCCATGCCCTAAGTGTCTACGGTGTGCTGCTTGGTTTGCCCTAACGTTAAGCCAGACTCCTAAGTAGTTATAGCTGGTGCAGGTCGCTATTTGTTATCCCCCTGCTCTCCAAGTAAGATTTTTCTTTTTTTTGTAGTTCCCAAAGATCAAGATTTTAGTTTTGGATTCATTCATCAAAAGATGATTCTTTGTATTGTACTTATTGAGAGCGGTGAGCAATCTTTGCAGTCCGATTTTCGTGTGATCCATGATAATAATATCATCGGCATATTGCATTGTCTGTAGTCGTATCCCGCCCAGTTTTGGGGCGGCCAAGTCTGCGCCTGCCAGTTCTTTAGGTAAGTCGGCTGTGTAGAGGTTGAATAGTAGCGGGGCTAGTGCGCAGCCTTGTTTTAAGCCGTTTTTAGTTGCGATTTTTTGGGATATTGTTTGTGCACTTGTTTTGATCCTAACCCAAGTATTATGATGCAAGTATATCAGAGCTGAGAGAAGAGAAGGTGGTATACCCCAGGAATTTAATTGTGCCATAGCGTCCCTCGATTGACTCTGTCGAAAGCTGCGCTATAGTCCACGAAGCAGCAGAGTAAAGGTGGCTGGTTGGCCAAGGTGGCTCTCCACGACAGGTAGGACAGTGCTATTATATTGTCCATCGTGGAGCAGCCCGCTCTAAAGCCTGACTGGGAGTGGGGCAAGATGTTGTTTTCGCTGGTCCAATTTTCTAGTTCCGTCAGTAAAACACGGGCGTAGGCTTTGGCTTCAATGTCCAACAAAGCTATTAATCTATAATTTGCCGGGTTTGAATGATTGCCCTTTTTTATAGATTAGGTGTAGTATTGAGCCCGGCCAAGGAAGGTGGAATTGTGGCTGTGAGGAAAGCATGTCCGAAGAGGGGTGTAAGGAGTTCTGCCCAAAACTACCGAAATGTTTTAAAGACTGCTGCGTGTATTCCGTTTGGCCCTGGCGCCCCATCGTTCTTCATGCGGCTGATGATCTTGCTTACTGCGATTTCAGATATGGCCAGGCCCGGGGTATTTCCATTGAGTGGAGCTTGGGGCGGGGAGGGGGATGACAACTCCACTACCCCGCCGTTATAAAGCTGGTTGATGTGCTCCACCCATATGTTCTCAGGAACCCCGTTTTCTTTAGTCTGGCCGTTGTTACTGAGCTGGTTGATGTGTCTCCAGAATCGGGCAGAGATTTTTTCTTTTAAGAGGGAGAAGATTTTTAGCCAAGCTTCCTCAATGCGTTTGATCCGTTGGGCCCATGCGCGTTTCTTGCTGGCTGCTCGGTGTGGCCCTCTTGTGGCTCGCTGGGCAGCTCTTTCACCTTTTTTCCTTCTATTTAGGCCATTTTGCCTCTTTCGTTTGATTTCAGATGTTTCCTGGTTTGAAGCTTGGTTGAGAGCCTTTGGCTTCAATGTCCAACAAAGCTATTAATCTATAATTTGCCGGGTTTGAATGATTGCCCATTTTATAGATTAGGTGTAGTATTGAGCCCTGCCAAGAAAGTGGAATTGTGGCTGTGAGGAAAGCATGTCCGAAGAGGGGTGTAAGGAGTTCTGCCCAAAACTGCCGAAATGTTTTAAAGACTGCTGCGTGTATTACGTTTGGCCCTGGCGCCCCATCGTTCTTCATGCGGCTGATGATCTTACTTACTGCGATTTCAGATATGGCCAGGCCCGGGGTATTTCCATTGAGTGGAGCTTGGGGCGGGGAGGGGGATGACAACTCCACTACCCCGCCGTTATAAAGCTGGTTGATGTGCTCCACCCATATGTTCTCAGGAACCCCGTTTTCTTTAGTCTGGCCGTTGTTACTGAGCTGGTTGATGTGTCTCCAGAATCGGGCAGAGTTTTTTTCTTTTAAGAGGGAGAAGATTTTTAGCCAAGCTTCCTCAATGCGTTTGATCCGTTGGGCCCATGCGCGTTTCTTGCTGGCTGCTCGATGTGGCCCTTTTGTGGCTCGCTGGGCAGCTCTTTCACCTTTCTTCCTTCTATCTAGGCCATTTTGCCTCTTTCGTTTGATTTCAGATGTTTCCTGGTTTGAAGCTTGGTTGAGAGCCTTTGGCGTCCGTTTTTCTTGAACGGCAGTTGAGCCGCCCAGAGCCTGATGCAAATCTCTCAAGAGAATGGGCCAATGATTTAGGAGGGCTTGTGGGCTGATAGCGATTTTTACTCGATCGTTTTTCGTTACCCAGTCAGCCAGTTTTGAATCTAAATTAATGGATCATTTGATCCTGCGTGAAATTTGCTCGTTTTGCTCGCCCGTGGGTTCGCCCATAGGTGTAAATCAGCAGGATGCAGCGATGGAAAGGCTGAAGGATGCTCTTAAAGGCCTGTTATCGCTCTCAGTTCGATGATCGATGTTAAAATCATTTAGGTGGAGGGCTAGCGTACTTCCGACGAACACGTAGTCAATAGTAGAGATGTTTCTGTAAGTTGGAGGTGGTGCCCACGTGTGGTCATTTGCTTTTCTTAGATTGAAGGCAGATGTTATGGAGCTGGCTTTAAATAGAGCTTGTAGAAGCGCAACCTCTTTAGCGGGATAGTTTCCGTTTTCTGGTTTGTGAAGCAATCTGTTGTTGAAGTCCCCAGCTATAAGGGGGTTATGGTTGGGGTATTTAATAAGAAAGTCTCCGATTGTGGCGGCCAGGTCGTCCAGTGCTTGATTTCTCGGGTGCAAGGCGGGATTAACGTAGCAGTTAAATAGTAGCAAACGGAGCGGGTTGTTATGATTTTTTAGTCCGTTAATGCATACTACTTGAATTCCGGATGAATCCGATCCTATCATAGTTGCTTCCAGTCTGCACGCATGCTTGATGTAAACCCAGAGGCTGCCCATTGGCCGCCCGAAGATATTCCGTCTTGTAGCTGGGACGTGAATTTCATAGTATCCGGGAAGGGCAGTGGTGGTGGTTGCCCATGTTTCCTGGAGACAGATTAGGTCACCACTTTGAAGATACTCTACAGCCGAGTTGTTCTTAGTGAGTTTCTGGAGGCCAGCCACATTCCAGGAAATGATTGTGAGGCAGTTATTTTGGTTATTCCAAGTGTAATCCGTTTTGCCTGTAAGGCAGTCAAAGATACCGTCGAGCTGACTGTCGACCATTTTCGACCTGGTGTCCAGATTGATAGTTGGTGGCCTGAGAGCTGGAAAAGACCCGTCTCTGATTTGTAGAGCAAGTAATCCTAAGATGTTCCTGCTGAAGAGGAACATTAGCCGGGTGGTGGCCGGAGCCCGTGTCATCTCTGCATTTTAAATTGGAATAAGTATTTTGGAAGGTTTTGGCTAGAACGTGGGGATATCTATCTTGAGGGGGCCTGATCTCAATGCCCCAGTCTGCGAGTTGATTTGCTTCGCGTAGCATTGCTGTCAAGTGTGTCTGTTGATTTAGCCCCACCACAGTTGAATCATCGTGGGAATCGCCTGGCAGGCTTAGAAATTTCACCCAGGCGATATCTGCAGAGCCTATATGATCCAGCGATAGAATGTGGTTAAACAGGCACAAAATGTTACCTCTGTTCAGGACATCATGATTGCCTTTAGCGTGGTATCTTGGTGTAAGTACAACCACCACCTCTTCTGATTTTAGACGGCTGCTGATCCTTGGAGTACCTGATGGAACTTGGCTATCAGATGCAGATATTGGTCTATGTATTGAGAGAGTGCTGATAGCCATGGATCCAAGAGGGGAAATTGCCGCCTGTTGGTGCTCCATGTTTGTATTATGTGTAATAGTGAAGGGTGGTTGCTCAATAACCTCCTGATGTGGCCTTAGGAAAGGAGTTAGCATTAGTGGTGCGGGAGCGGGACTTATCCTTGCGCCTGGACCTTCCGCGGGTTCAAGGCCGATTGACATTGTACAGTCCCCGCCTTTTGATTTATTGTGGGGACAGATGGGGGAGGCGTTAAGGGGGGCGCCTCTCGAGTTGGGTCTTCAGCAGAGCTCTTGATCTTTAATAATTTAGATTGTAAATTAATTGATGCCACTTCTTCATCGTTCTTACTTGATTTTTTTTGTAAACATTGGATAGAGCTTGGCTGTGCTGGTAACTGGCTTAGTTATGTGTGTGCAAGTAGTAAAAGATGCTGCTCGGTTTTAAATTTTTCCCTCTTTTGCCCTTTCTTTAGCTTTTTCTTTGCTTTCCTGGAAAGTGGAGGTGCCTTTTGGTTATGCACTGAGGCAGCTACAGGTTCTTCTATTATTTGACAGCTGGTTGAGGGATGAGAAACAGTAGAGGTAGTCTGCATCAGGGATGTTGGGGTAGGAGCTGCAAATAGGGTCGACTGCAAATTTTTGGTTGGACTGTCAATAGGGTCTGCAGGAGGGTTGACTAAATTATTAGTTGATTCCATATGTGAATTGGTTGAAGCCAATAGCAAAGGAGGACGAGGAGGCAATCTTGAAGAGTGGACTGAATCAACTAAGGTAGTCAGAACTGCACATAGGTTTGCCCATTGGTCCACAATGAGCATGAACATGTAGTTAGGAAATTGGAAATCTGGTTTGCAATGTAGTCTGTTTTTCCTTTCAGCTCAGATAGGCAAGTAGCTATTGTCTGTAGCAGGTCCACTTGTAGGTCCATCTTAGAAGATTGCCAAAGTAAGGCTTTAGCCGTTAGGTATTGTGAATTAGTGAATTTTGGTGATTCAGGGGCGCCGATGAAACTGGAGTTCTCTGTGTTTTCAGGGGTGTGGTGTTGATAATTTGACCCACTGGGTAGTCTGTACAGTTGTGGGGTGGACTCCAGGGTTTGCTCGATTTTGATTTCGAGTTGCTGTAAAAAAGATGCCGAGAGTTCTCCCGAGTCTTGTTTTTTTTAAACAATGGGAGAACGTGTAACAGTATTCGGAGAGGAGACTTGCCTGGTAGGTGAATGAGGTTGATGTATTAAAGCCTCAGTTGTTATTGATCTGACGTACCCACTTAAGGCCTGTTTGGAACTGTCAGTGTCAAGTAATAGATGGGGAACTGCAAGGGCAGAGCCTGTGTTGGTGATGAGGGCCAAGTCGGGCCTGAGCGCAATTGAGTGGGACTATTAATGGTGACCATGCTGTGGTGCGAGAGCGATGGACTATTGGTCTCTGTTTGGCAGGGGCCCTGAGTAATTATTGCAGAACGAGAAGGATCGTCCCAGACACTTGAGCTGTTTCCTGAGTGGTCTTTCCTATCGTTAACTACTACGTTATTTAAAAACTGTGGATGCAAGTAATTGGTTATGAGGCCTGTGTAGGTAGGTTTTTGTTTATTCGGTAGCTTAGAGGCCCCGGGGAGGTTGCCTGGGTTTGAGGCGTTTTTGCAGAGTGTACTTGGGCCATTCATTATAAGTCCTGCTGAGGCTTCACCGCTGATGGCGTCTGCGGCTGATTTTGACCTGGTGACTGGGATCCGTGTTGGCATCTTGTGGCATGTGCAACTTAGTTTATTAGTTGATTAGGCCTGCAGTGGTGAGGGAAGCTTTAGATGGCCTTAGGTCGCGGCTCACAAGGAATAGGGGTCCAGATCAGTTTCTCCTGATGTGCCCCAGTGCTCTAGGGTACCTTCACCGTGCGGCTGTATGTCCGGCCCGGCTCAGCACACCCGCACCGGAGCGCGCCCAGCACTCCTCGCCTTTGTGCTTTAGGGTTGATCTTGCGTCTGGGGCGAGACCCTGCGACGATCAGTGGCTGAAGAGCGAGATCTAATGGAGTTGGCGAGCAGCGGTGAAGGGGGGGGGGGGTGATCCCTCCTTGCTTGCTTGCCCTTTTTGTTTGTTCAGCTCTGTAGTTCCTTGATATTGATATTGGGCGAAGAGCATGAGGGGGCTTTAGGTGGAGCTCACCGTGGCCCGGGGAGGCCTCGGGCATAGCAAAAGTTGCAAAGGCTGCTGCGAATCGCGAGCGGAGCGCACGGAGAGGGACCACGGGCAGGATCTGACCTAGTCGGTCCTGCCAAGGTCAAACCCCCGGGCTCTTACTTCGCGGCCGCCTCTATCGGCAGCCGCGCTCGCGCCCCCCTCGTAGCCCGGGGGTCTCAGAAGGTGTCTCACCTCGTTAGTGGATGCTGGTCGCGGTCACCGGTACGGGCCTCGGTGCTGGAAAAGGCCCCCCGAAGCCCGGTGCCTGAGGTGCCTGAGGGAGGGAGCCTGAAGTCACGGGCAGAAGTCCCCCGCGAGGCAGCAAGATGACCGCTTCGGGAAGCTTCCGCAGTACTCCTGCCGCGGCCCCTGAGAGTTTTGATGTGCGGCGGTTTTTCAGTGTTTTCGAAGCTCCTTCGGAGGCCATGTCTCTCCCCTGTTCCTGCTCCTGCTCGCACTGCTCGCACTCGCGCTCCGGAATTAAGACTGAGGGGAGGAAAGGGTTAATCCCATGGAGTACAGAACTTTTTTGCGGTTGAAACACTTTGATCTAAAAGTCTTTTTACCATTTACAAGGTCTATTTTAGGAAGTGAAGGATACATTTGTACCAACTCCTAAAATGGGATTGCGAATGGATATGCCTTCCAAATTCTGAATCAGTACCAGATCTATCAATGACTTGCGCCTGGAATTCTGGTTGCAAACCACTGAAATATTCCCGACTACCAAGTTGGAGTGGTAACTTATTTGCAAATTGAAAGGGATCCCCTCTGATCTCTTCTCCTTTTCAAATTGTAGTACTACTTTCTGGGAGAGAAGGCAGTAGTCCTGGGGACTTCTGCAAACAGTCACTGATACTTTGAAGCAAACTCCACTTAAGAAAATCAGGCTGCTTGAATAAAAATAAAAAAATTATAAAAGCAAGTACAAGGACGATGTTCTTCTCGCAATTACAAGACACTATCCCTGTGATTTTTTTGCCAATGCTAGTGAGTCGCAATTTCATTTGGTAACCCACTCTAATTCCTTATTTTACGGACTGACCTAGGTTGGTTTGGAAAATAAGAGGCTGGTTGATAAAAGACTGATCACAAATTGCAACTTCTTTTTGATACCAAGATATTAGTACATCTGGTCCATTAACCAATACGATAATTGGTGGCTAAATAGTATTAGCCCTTCATTTTTGTTCAAATCTTATCAAATAATGTAGCATGTGATGCTTTCTGATAACAGCACGTACAGAAAAATAAGTCCCTTTAAACTGACAGCTCGCACATTATTTTCTGGTACACCTATTTTAACATTAAAAAAAAATGCTACCACCCAATTACTACAATATGTATTTCAAGGCAAGTTTTTTTCACAGTGGTTTTGACACACCAAGGTTGGTATTGAAAAGACGATCATAGCACTGCATTGCGTATTATCTCACAAAGTATGTCAGAGCCTTCTTACTAAAAATGAATTAGTTTCCACCGGTCTAGTATATAGGATGACCCAAGCTTTTCAGGTCCAGCAAAGTTTTTAAAATGGAGCCTTCAGGAAAACAATGACAGGGTCTCAATTGCACAGTGTAAAGCTAAAGGTGACTGGTACAACGTGGAATTATATCAGAGTTTAATTAATCCAGGCCCTGATGTACTAAAGGAAGGGGTTAATTTGAGCCAGGTGATGCCGCTGGAGCCATTGGCCCCTATTTTTCCGGACCGGCGCATTAGACTATGCCCAAGAACAAAAGAGTGAAAAACGTAAGAAGCAGAAAGAGGGGGAAAGAGAAAGTCGGAAAGACTGTCACAAATGGAGAAATCAGGAGCCTGCAGGAGTGAGATAAAGGGGTAGAGAGTGTATTGAGGTTAATTTTGAGGTGGCCAGACTTTGTATTCTACGTGCCAAAATGTAGTGGCACCGTCTGAGGTATTCTAAGCAGAGCTTTGGCACCGGCACTCTTTCTTTTACAAATTAAGCACTGGATGAAGGTTGGGTCACAATTTTTGAACTGCGAATGTTCCCGCCCGCTACTTGTGCTGCCAACGATGTACCAATGTGTCACAGTCCAGAATAGCCATTTGGTGGATTTGCTAAAACCTTGCCTCATGCACAATAATGAGGCAGGGTTTTGTTTGCAAATCCTGCCAAAGGACTCAGAAGGAAGTGATGGAGGCCTGTGAGTGACAGCAGAATTCCATCACTGCATTCGAAGAAGGCCGACATGGACACAGACAGGAGATTTGAAATGTCAGAACAACGTGGCATTCTCAATTGAACATCAGGATGGAGGAAGGAGGAGGGCCTGATTGCGATTTGCAGAAAATCGACAATTTGGAAATCACTATTTCCAGCGTTAGTGCATCTGGCCAGAAGCATCTTGCATGCTCTGTTTTCCTTGCGAAATGCAAGGAGTTGCAATGAGTACAACAATACTTTGGTTTTTGCAGTTGAAAATCCTGCACACTAAAGGATTTGCAACTCTAAAAATAATATTAAAACCGGCAATAATTTTCATCACACAAATGCAAAATATGCTAATCAGTTAGATTTATGAAGATCAGAAGATACATCTGATAATTATGGTTTGTTGTACTCAAATGTTTGCCTAATGTACCCTAAATAATTCTAAATATTGGGACTCATGGTTAGCACCAGTAGTGGCTCCTCAAGGAAGTGCTGCGGGGTGGTGGTGCGGGGGTGGGAGGGGCAGGGTCGGGGTAGTAAACTACGGCACACGGCCGAACGAAGGTAAGCAAAGAAATAAATAAACAAACTACATTGCGCATGCTACATCACCATTTGGCGTTGCAGCATGCGCAATGGTATTCATTTTATTTATTTACTTACCTCCCTTCATGGTTTACTACCCCGCACCCTGCCCCTCCCCCGCCTCACCGGCCCACAGCACTCCCTGGAGGAGCCGCTACTGGTTAGAACTGAAGAATGAAGTCAGGGATGCTGGTAATTCATCTGGGACATGGTGCCCACACTCGGTCCTGTAGACACTTTTACTCGTTATTACTCATATTTACAATGTTAGATTACTGTACGTAATCATTAGTCGGATATATAAAAGTCAGAGACTAAGTACCAGGAAAGACCCTAGTCTCTGGGGAAACAGTATTTACAATGCTATTTCCACAACGCAATGGCTTTACAACGCAGTTGTTACAACAATCGCATTGTTACCACTCGTGCCATTGCATCGCAAGTCTTATCAACAACTTGCTGTAGGAGGCGTGCAACATGAGGGAATGTGTTGGATTTTAAATCTAACACCTTCCCTGCAATTGAGCAAACTGGAGTAGGAATAGTAATTAATACTATTCCTAAGTCCAGTGCGCCCCCTACAGCAAGTCATTGGAATGACTTGCGATGTAATGGCACGCGTGGTAACAACGCGGTCGTTGTCACAACCGCGTTATAAAGCCATGCTTTGACAATATATGCGATGTAATGTCATACATTCTAGTCTCTGACAGGTGCGTGAGGTGCAGACCCCAAAATCTCAGCATGTTGGTGTGTAGCAGTGCTTAGTGATCAGCACCTCGAATGGGGTCGGGATGTCAGGAGTCTGATACCAACCTTATAGAAAGACCCAGATTCAAGGTGAATCTATGGTGAAAGCACTGATGAAACTTCTATAAATGTCCTCACAAAGAACTGAAATTCAATGATCTCCAATAAAGGTTTAATGGGGAGATTAAGGGATGCATCACGAAGAGAAGACACAACAAGGGGGCATATTAACAAGCTGAAGTATCGCCGCTTTCTCGGCACACTTCGCCGAGAAAGCGGCGATACTTCCAGCGCCGTATTCACAAGGGCATTGCAACGCCTGCCTCAAGCCCACTTTGCATGTCAGCGAGAAACATCGCTAATGACATGCAAAGTGTGCGTTCCCACGTCCAACCACATGTAAAATGTGGTTGGAGGTGGGAACACCCTATCACCAAGGCAGGCGTTGGGAGGAAAAGACCTGCGATAAACTCGTTTATCGCAGGTCTCCCAACGCCTGCTCTGACCAGGCGATAGGCATTGATAACATGGGGGTGTGGATCATAAAGCTGAATCCAGCCCCCCATATTATCAAGGAACACATTAGCGAATGAAAACAAGCGTTGTTTTCACGCGCTAATGTTCACTGTCACCGGCTATCGCAGGATTTACTATCGCCTACGTGTTGCGCGTTGATAATAACGCGCTAACACGGCGAAAAAATCCGGCGATAGTGAAATGTGCAATGTGCGTTTTGTAACGCACATCTTGTTAATATGCCCCTAGGTTTGCTGAATAGTCAGGTCTCCAAAACTGAGTTAGGCCTGCAAGAATTTGGGGAAGACTGTATGGGGACCATACAAATTGGAGTCCCTCAAGAATGTGTCTGGGGCATCGAAAAGCTGAATCCAGAGGAGCCCTGTCTATTGAAGATGGAAACATTAAACAAATTATATACAAATGTGTGAATACTAGAGTGCCCGGAGGAGTACATGAATACGTTTAGCTGGTTGATGTCTGGTTCTTTATAATAGTGGACGGTGGATTGTAAGGATACATTCTGACTCCTTAAGGGATTCTCAATATTTGCTGCAATGATATGCCATTGTTAGCTTCTTCTTATCAATGCTTTCTCTCCTCCACTAGATCCCTTTAGGGTCAGACAAATGTTAGTGCACTGTGGTATATTGAAGCATTATAGACAATGCCAGTAAGACCCCATTCAGTGGGGTCACTGGTCTAGCAGGTGCTACTGGACCTCAGCCGTAGGGCTAGAGTTGTTTGCCTCTAATGTTTAGTGGTCTATCTACTATGGCTCTACAAGACTCAGCCAAGTGCAACCCCTTCATCACTTGACTGTCAGTGATAACAATGCTGAGCAGTCACAGGCTTCTCAGGTTGATAATGTAGGAGTGAGCAAACTAAGAAATCAACAATCATCTAGCAGTGCAATAAGTAATTCAGCATACAATATTTGATAGAAAAGTACTTTAATATACATATAAGACTTAGAATACCACACAAAAGGCAAACTGCATAATTACTTTATGGACGCTTGGTTTACTGCTCCTCGGGTCCTGGAACCTCTCTCTCTCCTTTCTCCAAGGTGCCCCTCCTTCTTTGTACTAAGTAGGTTCTCCCATGTGGGTTCGAGTCTAGGGTAGGCATCAAGGCTAAGGTGCCTATCTCTTGTTATGCATGGGCTGCGTGGGCTGCGGCGGACAAAGGTTGTAGTAAACCATGGCACAGCCCATGCAGCAGCATAACCCCACCTCATGCATAAGCCTCAGACTGGAGTGGAGTGGGTGTAGCGGCACAATCAATATAGGAACCCTGCTCTGGTGTAGCGGCATAGTCCTCTCAGGCTCTCCTGTGGTATAGCAGCACAGTCAGCTCAAACACCATTCACTGGTCTAGTGGCATGGTTCACTTGGGCATTCATCTATGGTGTAGCAGGACAGACCTCTTGGTCAGGCTTCTCACATGAAGTGGTAGTGTGCACTCAGGCCTCTAAGAGGTATAGAACCACTTTCCATTTGGGTACGCTTCCCTAGTGTCGTGTCACAGTCCACGCAGGAACGCTTCTTGACACAGTGCCTGTCTGGAACCATATGTGTAGAGATTGCATCCCACTCTGGGGCCACCGATTACACTCCTCTGTTTTCCTTTGGCTGGTGCCTCCACACCACTGGGGTTAAGCTGCTCTGGAACTTCAGATCCATCACACCTCTACATTGTTGGCAAGCTCCCTCTTTCTCTCAGCTGCAGGTTGGCTTCAAGGCTTTTTGGGTTATAGCATTAGCTCTTTCCAGCAAGGCAAGACTCCAGGTGACAGGCCCTCACTTCTCGGAAGCTGGCTGCTAGGTAGACTCTGGTTGTTAAGCAGTTCTCAGAGAGCACTGTGGAACACTCCCTTCCTTGATCAAAGAGAAGTGAAACTGGAACAAGTGGGTCAGTGGCTTGCACTTTTATACAGTCAAAGCGGACAGGAGATATGGATTCTTTGTCTGTACTTTCAGAGCCAACTTGGGTCCATTCCATTCTTCTATCTTCTCTAAACTGTTCTCGAGACACAGCCTCTGTGTAGAGGAATGCTCCTTACAGTAGGGAAGGCTGTTGCCTTGAGTGACCACAATAGAGGCCCAAAGAAGTGTAAGCTCTCTGCACCTGGCTATCAACAGCCACATACAGTCATCAGAAAAGAATCAAGGGGCTGATCTCACTTAAATGGCCCTTCGCACTCAGAATAACAGAGCCTGCAGGCTGACCCTTCACCCCCACTATCTACCAAATGGCAGTGATCAGGAAGATTAATCAGAAGCCCCTCTCAGCAAAAGGACCTAACTGAATTTCTAAAGGAGTCCTGTATCCTTTCTCCACTTCTTGGTTTAAGTCTCCTCCCTCCAGCTTCAGGATTGTCAGCAGCATACTTCCACTCTCTGGATAATTAACCTCACCTCCATCTTGTGCACATAAACCAGACAAGGGCTTAAAAATAGAACCCATAGGCCTCTATTACTCTGGCTCACTCATGCATAAAATGAATCTACCACACATGTCACATGCACAGAAACACACATGCATAATGTGCACTCAGGATTTAAGCACTTGGATCTTGATTAGCGCATAGAAGTGGACGTTTACCAAATGGGTCTGAAGACATCCACTCCAGAGACACAGATAGAAAAGGTCCAGTAGCAAATATGAATTCTTTGCCACCTCCGATTTACATGCTAAACCAATGACACAGACTGTAGCCCACTGTTAAGCAAATAAGGCATGTTTGACCCCCCCCCCCACTAGATCAGAAGACAGGTTTTGGACCTTACTCATGTTAAGGGACAGGTCGCGGCCTCTTCACGCACACGACATTAATGTGAGGCTAGGGCTAGAGTTGCCACCTTTCCCACACAAATATACTGCCATCTGTTCAAGTTTTAAGATTTTGAAAAGGACGGGACAAGATTCTTTATAAGGAATCTAAATAACATTCTTTGTATTCATTTTAATATGGCCTTTATATCTTTGTTTACTTTATATATAAGTCAGGGGTCAACAAAGTAGTTGTAGAACACATTTTAAATCGTTTACCCTACAACCTTTACTGTTTAAGTTGGTGCAGATAAGGGAAACAAATACCACATTTAGTTGATATTTCTAATTTATTTTACAGGCGTACACATTAAAATACCAGTTATGCTAGCGAGGGACAATATTTAAAATAAGGACACCAGATATTTGCAGTTGGGTACTCAGTGCAGAGGAGCACAACTGTACACCAAGCAGGGGACATTCCCATACCAACAGTTGCCAAGAACTATACTAACTGCTAAAGGACTCTGTTATCTTCCTTCACCAGTTTGTACATGGTTCGGCCAGTTCTGATTCTGGTACAAAATATTTAGGTTCGAAAAGGTCAGAGGAGCTGATCTCGACTAATTTCAGGATATGAGGAGAATGCATGCACACAACTTGAAATACACTTCCAGTGCACAACATGGACCTGTACCTGAGTTATTTCCCCAAGCCATAGGGCCTATAAATGTGAAAGAGGGGGCTCTAATGACTATTAAAACATTGGAATCTGGAGCACTCCATTGAATACAATGGAGTGCTCCGTGCTTTTACGGGCCGGTAAAGGCCCGCAAAGCAACATTCCGACGTTGTTTTCACAAAGGCCTCTCGAAGTCTGAGGAGATTTAAACCCCCTCGGTCTCCGAGAGGCCTTTGTATTATTTGTTAGAACATTCTGCCCTCTAGTGGCAGAATATTCTAATAGCCTTATAGCCCTTCGTAGCTAGGCTATACCAGCTATTAGAACATTCCAATGTTTTTACAGAGGCCTTTCGGAGCTCGAGGGGATTTAAATCCCCTTGGGCTCCGAGAGGCATTTGTTTTATTTGTTAGAACATTCTGCCCTCTAGTGGCAGAATGTTCTAATAGCCTTATAGCCCTTCGTAGCTGGGCTATACCGGCTATTAGAACATTCAAATGTGGAGCACTCAATTGAAGACAATGGAGTTCTCCGTGCTTCTACGGGCCGGTAAAGACCCGCAAAGGAACATTCCAATGTTTTCACAGAGGCCTCTCGGAGCTCGAGGGGATTTAAAACACCTCGGGCTCCGAGAAGCATTTGTTTTATTTGTTAGAACATTCTGCCCTCTATTGGCAGAATGTTCTAATAGCCTTATAGCCCTTCGTAGCTGGGCTATACCAGCTATTAGAACATTCCAATGTTTTTACAGAGGCCTTTCGGAGCTCGAGGGGATATAAATCCCCTTGGGCTCCGAGAGGCATTTGTTTTATTTGTTAGAACATTCTGCCCTCTAGTGGCAGAATGTTCTAATAGCCTTATAGCCCTTCGTAGCTGAGCCATAACGGCTATTAGAACATTCGAATGTGGAGCACTCCATTAAAGACAATGGAGTGCTCCGTGCTTCTACGGGCCGGTAAAGACCCGCAAAGGAACATTCCAATGTTTTCACAGAGGCCTCTCGGAGCTCGAGGGGATTTAAATCCCCTCGGGCTCCGAGAGGCATTTGTTTTATTTGTTAGAACATTCTGCCCTCTAGTGGCAGAATGTTCTAATAGCCTTATAGGCCTTCGTAGTTGGGCTATACCAGCTATTAGAACATTCAAATGTTTTCACAGAGGCCTCTCGGAGCTCGAGGGGATTTAAATCCCCTAGGGCTCCGAGAAGCATTTGTTTTATTTGTTAGAACATTCTGCCCTCTATTGGCAGAATGTTCTAATAGCCTTATAGCCCTTCGTAGCTGGGCTATACCGGCTATTAGAACACTCGAATGAGGAGCACTCCATTGAAGACAATGGAGTGCTCTGTGCTTCTACGGGCCGGTAAAGACCCGTAAAGCAACATTCCAATGTTTTCACAGAGGCCTCTCGAAGCTCGAGGGGATTTAAATCCCCTCGGGCTCCGAGAGGCATTTGTTTTATTTGTTAAAACATTTTGCCCTCTAGTGGCAGAGTGTTCTAATAGCCTTGTAGCCCTTCGTAGCTGGGCTATACCGCCTATTAACGTCCCGCTCTCTTGTTAAAGGCCCTCGCCTGCGGCTCGGGCTTTTAATAGCCGGTATAGCCTGCTACGGCAGGCTATAAGGCTATATTAGAACATTGGAATGTTGAAAGCTCTATTGAAAACAATGGAGGAGCTCCGGGCTTATAATGGCTGGTATAAGCTCAGAGCTTTAACATTCCAATGTTTGTCTTCATGTTGCTCTCTTTTTAATTTAGAACATTCTACCCTTAATGGGTGGAATGTTCTAATAGCCTTATAGCCCTTCTGCTTCAGGCTATACTGATTGTTAAAGGCCCTCACCACTCGGGATTAGGGCCTTTAACAACTGGTATAGCCCTCAACAGCGGGCCATAAGGCGATAGAATAGCCTGAGACCAAACCGCGCTAAGGCTATTAGAACCTCCCACATTAAGGTTAGAATATTCCAAAATAAATAAGCAATAACAGAAATCAAACAATGGAATGTTGGAGCAGAAGGTCTATACCAGCCATTAATGGCCCTTTGGCACTCTGTTGTTATTCAATAGAGCTACTAACATTCCAATAGCGCTAAATGATGTAACCATATGTGGAAAAAAGAATATTGTGTTTTAAATGTGCTGTTCTGCTCTACGGACTGCCGGTTTTTGTCACAAATGGCCTTGCGTTTTTCTACTGAATGTACTTCTAAAGTAAACTCTTGCTGAAGTGGATTGAAATACCATTCAGTTCCTCTGGAAAATAATGACCTAAATTCTCCTATGAATGGCCGAAATTACCTCATAAACCCATTTAATGTGTAAAAATAATGAGAATGAGAAGCGTATCCTGTGCTAAAAATAATTACGTGGCGTAGTCATATGTTTTTTTCTCAATTTGTGCTTCTGCTTAAAACTTTTTTCCAAACTAGGTCAGTCTGTCCAGCAGTTATTTGAAGAATGCAATCATTCTTCAGCTGCTAAGGCGTTAAATGAAACGTGTGTGCCCCGCATGTGTGCATTTAGTGTCTGCTTTGCTCCCTTTGACTGTATGAACCAAAAAGCAAACATGATTTTGCAACAGCAAGAGGGTGATTGTTTGACAGATCGATGGAGGCACGCATTTGCTTTCCTTTTATTTGTAGTAGATCAAGTGTTGAATAAACTGTGAAGAAATAATAGGGTTTGCCCTAAAATAGACATTATTTTTAGTGCGAAAATGTACGGTAGTTGAAAAGAAAATGTGTGTAGAAATGCGCGCATCCGGATGCCGTCCCCATGCCGGCCCGCGCGCCTCTGGCGCAGGACCTCACAGTGGGTGTTTACATGATCACAGTCAGCGGTGGAAGAAAGCGCACTACTGTAAACAGAAGGAGGCGGGGCTACCCACCATCCCTGCACGCGTCTGGACCTCCCTGTCTCACATGGCCCGGGAAAGAGGCCTGGCCTTCTCTTTAGCAGGAAGCATTCATATTAGGGAGTAAATCGAATCACCGTGCCTTTTTTTCTGGCACATTCAGTTGTACAATGCAAAAAGTGAATTGAGAGAAAATGATCGCTAAAAAGAGTGAAATTTTGGTAGGTCCATAACACATGTCAAGGCATGGAGGGAGCATGTAACGCTTCGAAATATTTTTGGGGGAAAGTCATTAAATTTCATGCCTCCAAAAATTCCAACTAATTTTAATGCTGAAAGGGGTGCAAGGTCTACCATTTCACGCCGGTTTGGCGAGTTGGGGAGACATGACACAGAATGAGTAATAGACAGTGTCGGACTGGGACAAAAAATAGTCCCGGGCAACAAAATAAAAGTGTCCCCCATTAGCGAATCAGATAGTGAAATACTTGGCCCTCATTTACAAATCAGGCCTGTTTTGAACTTGTAAAGCCAAGCTGTATATGTTTTTTACAAAGTATGGGAGACTATGGTTTTGTGCTTGCTGAAGGTAATGTTTGTCTTGCTATAAGGGAAATCAACAGCAAAATCTGAGCTACCTGGCCATAACAAGCATTGTCATACCAAATTGGTCTCACCTTTGAGACAGACATTCTAATTGTTTAGCCAGAACTTTTGGTTTCGCCAGTGTCTTTAAGCTATGGCTGCTGTGAAGCATGTTGAAATATTATAATAAAAAAGTGTTATACATTGGGCGTGGCTAGGCAAGATGGCGACTTAGACGCGGAGCCCCAGAACGCCCGCTGACGTATATAAAATCTGGCATTATCCTTTGTTACCTGACTGAATCTGATGCTTTCTCACTGCTTTACGATTGCGCAAGACCCTACAGACGATAATCCTGCTCTTGGCTGCTCTGGGAGGTGGCGGCGGAGAAGGCGAGCGTGAGGCCTGTTACGCAGTTGCAGCCTGGGACAGAGGTGCTGCGATACTCCCATGCCGCTGGGTGTGCCGGCCACTCCCTCTGGGTGCCAAAGCAGGGCGGAGGTGCCCCGGGTGAGAAAACGTGTGAGGCCCGAGCACCGGAGTAACCCGGGTGGCAGCCGTGCTGCTGGGCAGAGGACTGCACTCCCCTGGGAGAGGCAAGTCATATCGGACAACTGTGACGGAGTAGGAGCCTGGTGCGCAGAAAAGGCGGCGACCAGTGAGCCGTCATAGGTGAATACTGCCCAGAATGGTGCCGAACAGTAAGTAATGGCGGTGCCATGACAATCAGGCTGGGACTGGGGTTACGCTGATCCGGTGCGGCTGACCTACCTGAATGCTCACTGCAGAGAAGGAGGCAGGGCCGGACTGGGAACCAAAACCGGCCCTGGCAAAGTGCTCGACCCCCCTTCCCCGATGCGGGGTGCCGCCGAGCTCTTTGCCACGGCCAGATTTTGTCACAGGGATGATGCTGCAAAAACGTCCCCCAGGGGCTCAAAACCGGCCCCCAGGGGCTCAAAACCGACCCCACCTGTGCCGCGCACTGGGGAATTGCCCGGTGCCCGCTACGGCCAGTCCGGGCCTGGACGGAGGCCTCCATAACCGGGTGCAGCGGGTGAGGCAGAGGTCTGAGGTGCAGGTGTGAGGAGTGCATACATTGATTAACCGAAAGATGGGACCTGCTGCGTGTTATTGGATCCCGGAGGGGCTGTAGATTACCCTGCATACGTGTCTGGAGGTTGCGGCTGTTGAGACTGGGCCAGAGCTAGTTCAGGTGGTATTCATCTGCGTAGTGGCTGATTTCCTGGACGGGCGGGCATTCGTTGGCTGGTGGTGGAAGAGAGGGGCCCTCGGGTGGCCCAGCCGGGGCTGGGATGACACAGCAAGATACTTACCAGCGAGTGCCCAGCCTAAAGGACCATAATACCAGGGATGGTAACAGACAACACTTGAGGCGGTACACATCCAGGGGGTTTCGTTAAGGTCAATGGATGCTGGGCCGAAGCCCGGGGCCGAGACCAAAAGGTGCGGTACCCTGAAGTTGTGAAGTAGGAACAGCTTGGTGGTCTCACAGGGCTATAGTATCATCAGGGCTTCTACACGGGGCTCGCTAGCACTGCTGGGATATGGCCAAAGAAAAAAGTGGCAAGACTGTGCAGGCTAATATGCACAGTCAGTATGTCAGTGGAACCCTACTGATGGAATGTATGGCGTCACAGGACTTCTCCCGAGCGTAGGCACCACTGTTGTTGGTACCTGGCCGATGGACGGACTCTCGTTAGACCTAACCACACGCTTGCAGGAAGGAGAAGAAGCTCGGGAGAAGTCCGGTGACGCCATACATTCTATCAGTAGGGTTCCACTGACATACGGCAGGACCAATTGGCCTGCCATCAGTTGCGTGAGGAAGGTAATACTTGCCCTTTCCGCACAAGTGTAGGACAGTTTGTCTAGGTCCTGATGAATTGCTAGTTTTAGCATGAAACATGTTGACCACTAGGCAAAGCACACCCTACCGCATCTTTGTAACGGTGTGTGTGCCTTCCTGTTTTGTTTCTAACAAGGTAGCTAACCACACTATTAAAAATTCCCTGTGGATTACCTAACCTTTTTTAAATTTGCACCTCTGCACCACTTTCCACGCCTACACTTCACCTAATACCCTCATACCCACATGCACCCATTGGCAGGAACAAAAGATCTCCGATAAAGAGCCCCTTCGCGGGTGCCCGTCAGACATTGCGGCGCCAGTCTGACGAGGAGCAAAACCCAGATGATGAAGCATGACACCTAGCTTGCTGGGTGTGTGAGGGTTTTAGTTCCGAAAGGGGGCCTCCCCCTCTTTCACCTCCCTTGGTTCTTTTCTCTCTCTCCAACCTTTGGGGAACAGTGTATTCTTTTTCGTCTGACTACTTCCTGCAGGAAACACATGTATGGGGAGCATGCTTGCCCGCCTTGCGACGTAGATGGCGGGGGCAGATCTTCGCAACCACGTATTCTCGCTATGCCAGGGGAGTGATGGTTTGGGTAGCTCCCAGGGTTCCATTTGTGTCAAAGGAGGTAAAGATAGACCAGGATGGCCGGCATGTAATTGCCACTGGTACGCTAGATCCAAGAGAAGTGTGCTTGGTGAACGTGTACACACGACTAATGATGATCCTTCCTTCTATAGTGGCATTCTGAGAGCAGTTCTGGAGCATGCACGGCCAGTGGTAATCCTGGCTGGGGACCTAAATTATGTTCTAAATGGTACAATAGATCGTTGTCCTCCCAAGGTGGCCACCAAACCAGCAATGACTAATGCTTTTTGGGAATTGATAAAAGTGATGGGGCTGCATGATGTTTTGAGGTTGTAGCATCCCCCGCGTAAGGTGTACTCATGCCATGTGCCTGCTACAGGCACATACAGCTGGATTGACTACTGTCTGGTATTAGATGTGGCGTTGCAGAGTATTACTGCAATTATGTATCTAGAGTGCTATTACTCAGCCCGCTCACCCTTGCTGGACTCATTCTATACCCAGGTGCAGATACCAGCAGTTCCGTTGTGGAGATTATTTTATTTTTTTTGCAGAGTTTTATATAGTGCGAACTAGAACCGAACCGAATCAGTTATCAGAGCGCTTTACATAGCACCAGTTACATTACATGAGGACACACTTTCATTTTAGGCATGGGGCGATTAAGTGATTTGCCCAGAATCACAGGGGTTTTTTGGCGTCGTTACCGAGACTCGAACCGAGATCCCCAGGTCCGAGGTCGAGCGCCTTAGCCGTTAGGCCAACCCCTCTCCCCTTGTGGATTGTGGAAGCATTATCAGATCAGGTATTTGTGCATGAGTTAACTGGAGTGTCGGATGGTTATTTCAAAGACACATGGGGCAGTGCTTCATCTAGGGCGATGGCCTGGGGTGACATCAAGGTGGGGCTTAGAGGGGAGTGCCTGGGGATAACATATGGTGTTAAGCGACAACTTCTTAACAAACTTGATAGACTGGCAAAGCGTCTAGGCATATTAGAGTAGGATTTGATTGAGCGACCCTCAGTGTACAGGCCTGGAAGGAGTGCAAGTCCGAAATACTGGATACCTGGGACAGTCTGGATAAGTTCGCTAACTCTACATATAGAAAGCGGTTACATAGGGAGGGTGGTAAAGCGAGCCGAATGCTTGCAATGCTCATTCAATGTGCCTGCTAGAGATAGGCAGGTGGTCTCCTCTTACCATCCATGGTCAATGCTAAACGTAGACCTGAACATTTAAAGCAAAGTATTGGCCATGAGATTGCTGAGTTATTTACCACAATAGATGCCGACCAATGCGGATTCATCCCGAATAGGAACACACCATGTAATTTGAGGTGGCTGTTGTTAGTGCTCCACTCCCCTGCCCTACGCAAAGGGCAGTATGCTCTAGCATTGCTAGATATCGAACAAGCATTAATAAAATAGGCATTGCAGTCCACTATATAAAATGGGTGCAACTATTATATAAGAGACCTTCAACAAGGGTGCGAATAGATGGGTCGGTATCAAAGAGCTTTGTGCTGCATCAATGGACCAGTCAGGGATATCCACTGTCGCAGCTGCTCTTTGCGGTGGCCATGGAGCCTCTGGTCTAGTCGCCTTTGGGATGTGCTGCACGAGTAGGGAAGACAGATCGGGGACACCAAGCATGTGGTATCACTCTATGCAGATAATGAATTGGTGTATCTTCGGTGTCCTAGACACTCGGTCCCGGTTATGTTGGAAGCCCTGGCAGAGCTTGGTGATTATACTGGACTGCGCGTCAACCACTCTAAGTCTAAGCTGATTCCCCTGGGGACACTGGTGGGGCAATCTGAGATAGACTTGCCGGTATTAGCCCTACCTTGGGAGATGAAGAGCGTCAGGAACCTAGGTATTCGGGTCACACATGGCGCTAAAGCGTTTGAGGGGGCCAATATGGGAAGGCTCATAGAGGGCTTAAAGTGTAATATAAAATTCTGGAACACTCTCAGACTATCTCTGATGGGCAAAATTGCCCTGGTTAAATGGTGGTCCTACCAAGGTGTTTATATCTCTTACAGGGCATCCTGTATGGTATACATTGGCAGGGGTTTCAGGAATTGGAAAAATTGATAGTGGAATTACTTGGCACACCGGGAGGAAACAAGTGCACTTAGTGACATTGAACCCCGATGAGCAGACTAGAGGTACCATGTATGGAATATTACTACTTAGCAGCATAGCTCCAGTACATGGTGCAACAGTTGGACGGAGACAACAACTGGGACAGTAGACTGTTACGTAGCATGTGTGGTAGATATTCTTTACCGGAGGTCATGATGATGGGTGCGGGGGCACCCGATTGGTTGCCATACATGGTTTGAATGGTGTGCGAGGCATGGGACAGAACAGTTCGGGCGGTGATAAAAAGGGCCCCATACACAGTGGATATGAAAATATGGGCATTGCTTCCATTCTGCAGCATCGAGAGGTCCATGTATTTGCATAAATGGCAGGTGGGAGATTGCGAGACCTTGGGAGATTTTTACCCTAACAATAGATTTATAACATTAGCGGACGCCTTGGAGACATTTCTACTGGGATCAGTACAGTTTCTGCAAAATGCAAAGATTGCGGCTACATCATGGGAGATCAGGCCGTCGTCCCCCAACGCGCCACCGGCTTCCCAAGTGCTAGAAGTCTACTTAACAAGGGCATGGGGTAAGAGGTTGATCTCTCAGATTTATAGAGCCCTGAGGGAGGATGCCCGCAGAATAACAGTTCATGTGCAGAAGCCATGGGAGGCTCAGTTAGAGAGGCCCTTCACTGAGAGGGATTGGAAAAAGATTCATGAAGGGGTCAAAAGCACCTCTACCAACGCACGGTTCAGGCTCCTCCAATACACTGTGGTGCATCGGGTGTACCTGGCTCCCAGTCAGCTGCAAACCATATTTCCTGAGCTTTCGTCTGAGTACCCTAGATGTAGAAGACAGCCGGCTCACTTTTTCCACATTCTATGGAACTGCCCAGATATTGGTGAGTAAGGGCAGACTGTTCTTTCAAAACTTAATCCAGTCACAAGGTGGGAGGATCCTAGGGAACCGACGCAGTGCCTACAGGGGCTAATATCGTTCCACAGGAAAAAAGAGCTAAGTAGAAGGTTCATGGTTCTGGGGTTATTGCTAGTCAAACGTAGGATAGTTATTGGACGGATGTCCCCCAAATGCCTGAAGATTGAGGACTGGTTGAGAGACAGAGCTGAATGGATTAATGCAGAGGGATGCCATATGAAAACAACCCGCAGGGATGAAAGAGTGAGTGATGACATGAGGGCCTGGGCGGCAATGCTAGTGGAATTATTGATGCCGCCAGAAGAGTTACCTGCATAGATGACGGGGGACAGATGATACATAGAGAAGTAACACAAGAAGTCTTGGGAGGCAGGTAGTCAAGTCAAGTGTGCATGCTGCCCATGTACACTGATGTAAAATGTGGTCATCTAGGAACTCTCCAAGAGTAAGGTAGTTTGAAGTCACTTGTACCAGGCCAAGGTCAACTGACCCCAGGGTGGGTGGGGAAGGGAGGAAGTAAATAAACGGCATGTATGTTCAAGATGTTGGGATGATATTCCAGTCCCTCTGTGGAAATGTATACAAATGTTTCTTTGTATTTGAAATGCCAATAAAAACATGTATTAGAAAAAAGTTACATGCATTTTGTATTACCTTATATATATCTGAACGACCCTATTATAAAAAGAATGAACATAAAAAATGCCTTCTAGTTTTTTTGTCCTTGCAGTGCTTGCAACGTCTCCCTGCCCGTTCTAATGCTTATTTGTTATTGGTTTTTTTTGTTATGGGGGAGGGGACAAAAACAACAGGTGGGTGGGCGTTGGGAAATAGTACCTGAAGTACAACACAAGCAGTAGACTGTGTGAGAATCTGGCCTGGTATATGATGTACAATTATGTAAGTGGACACCTTGCACCACGCCAGACAACTAACTACACCCAGGATGGACGTGCAAGACATATATGTATTACAACATTAACAATAAAGGGAATGAGGGGTAAAGCACTCTGGAGCTCCACACAGTAAGACTGAAGCTTATTAAGTTCCTCACCCACAATTGCTGTTACAGATACTGACAGAAAATACCCACACATAGGATATGTATGCAAACGCAGGTTCTGTGGAGCTTATACCTGTGGTGATGTTATAATTGTAACTTAAAGACAATACTCACAGTGAACAAGAAACACCACCTAGGTAGTCAGCTGTGTCCACTGATCCTGGCGATCAAACAGGAACACGCAAGGCAGTAACAGCAAAGGGATAGAACTGAAAACAAGCATAATAGACAAGGAGCTAGCAAGGAGGAGTGCTTAACAGGAAAGTAAGGAAATCACAGGGCACACTTGGCAGAAAGCAGGTAACAAACATACAACGTAACAGAAGCAAAACAGCAGAATAAAAAGACAGAGAACTAGAACTGGAATCAAGGAAATAGGAAGAAAGGCAGGGACTGGAAAGGGATATACAGAAGGGGACGCTACAAGGGTATACTAGAATAGTACAGGTTAAGGAATCAAGAAAAGAAAGTAGCATAGAAAGCAGTGCTGGGGCAGGAACAAGAATTAAGCTAAGGATCAGGAGTCAAGGTAGCACTGCAGGCAGTGCTAGCTCAGGAACAGGGAATTACTAAAGCTTCAGGAGTCAAGGTAGCACTGCAGGCAGTGCTAGTTCAGGAACAGGGATATTACTAATGCTTCGGAAGTCAAGGTAGCACTGCATGCAGTGCTGGTTCAGGAACAGAAAATTACTAAAGCTTCAGGAGTCAAGGTAGCACTGCAGGCAGTACTGGTTCAAGGAAACAGGAAATAGCTACAGCTCAGGAAAGTCAAGAGAGCACTGATAGCAAGCAAATAGCTGAAACCCAAAAACAGGAACAAAGAATAACTATAGCTCAGGAACTCAGGAAAGAAGGTAGCACTGCAGGCAGTGCTAATTCAGGTAAAAGGAATAGCTATAGCTCGGGAACTCAGGAAACAAGGTAGCACTGCAGGCAGTGCTAATTCAGGCACAAGAAATAGCTATATTGCAGGAATCAAGGAACAATGATTAACTATAGCTCAGGAATTAAGGAATATCAAAAGCTCAGGAAACAAAGCTTGGTCTCACCGGAAAAGAGCTATAATGACCAACAATGGGCTGAAGGGAGCTGGGACTTACAAGAGCTCACAGTATTTATGCGCATCAGGTGTGAGCAGGCTAGTAGCAGCCAGCCACAGGTGAGCTGAATTCCTCCACCCATCCTTGGTCTGCAGGGATGGAGACAAAGCAGTGAGTAGGGGATTATAGGTAATGGAGTTTCCAGCATGAGCATTCTGGCTTCCACAAAACCTGGCATGGATTGGGAATGGATGTCAATTCCTAAATGATGTCCAAATGCCTAGAAGTCAGAATACGCATACAGGGGAGTGTCTTGAAGCATATTAGAATACTGGAAAGCCCCACAATTCGGCCCCCGGGTGGTGGGAACGAGAGCACAGGGAGTGAATTGTGACAGCGCTTGCACAAGGGATGCTCCCCCTTCCCTGATGCCTAGGAGGTGGATCCCTGTATGGGGATCACCCTCATGGGGTGATCCCCAAGCAGGGATCAACTAGGGAAGGTTACCATTGGAAAGGGGAGATTCTCCCCTACTCAACCATACCCTCCCAAGTGATTCGATGCTCGGGGGCATAGATAGCACCAAAACAATGAAACTGAAACACTAAGTTTCAGTTTCATTTTTAAAGTAATGATGTCAGCACGCCAAGCGCAATAGTCATTACACTGGAAAAAAGCCTCGGGAGGTTGGGGAAGCTCTTCCCCACCTCCTAAGGCAAAAATAAGGAAATCCCTTTGGAGGGTTTTTGTGCTTATGTGTGCATGACGGAATGGTTCCGTTATGAGCACACGAGCACTGGTGCTCATGACTGAACCATTCCTTAGGAACACAGAATAATCTTCTGAAATCCTAAAAAAAAAACGTACATCGACCACCAGAACATGCATGGAGATCTTGCCAAGTGATTTATTTACTCCTCACCAAAAAATTTCCCAAATCGTTAAAACCATTCGTATTCCAAAATCTCAAATGACTGTATGATATTGTGAGGCTGAAATATTTGCATTAGTTTAGGAGCAGATACTCATAGCCTGCTAATATAAATTTTGACGAATAAAAATTTTGGAGTGTCTCATCAAATTCCTGCATAATATTATATCTTGTTTTTTTGGGAGTTTGTCCATCTTAATAAAGACCGGGAGCTGAGATCCCACCTCCTGGATAATTTTTTCTAGAAAGAATCAATCTACTGGCCCTAAGCATCAATTGATCTTCCGAATATATCCATAAGCGATGCTTCATGATAGCTCTGTACCTGAGGTAATCTCAGCCTGTTCTGACTTATATCTAATTGAAGTACTGAAGAGTGGGGGGGGAGATTACTTCTGGAATTGTTAAATTGAGGCAATTCTGTTTTTCTCTGATTGATTTTATATCCCCCAATTATTTGGAACTGCTCAAACTCACCCATAAGCGTTTGAATGTTCTACTCTTCAAGCCTAAAGTAGAGAATAATATCGTCTGCAAATAATTTTAATTTTGACATCCCTACTATAGGAGCCTCTATTCCCTCATTCTCCTGAATCCTCACTCCCAAGGGTTCTATACAATTTTTAAATAAAACTGGGGATAGTGGACACCCCTTGCGCATTCTCCTATTTATTTCCACCATCTCTGCTAGATTACAGTTTTCAAGCACATTTGCTTGAGCTCCTTGATCTAAATTCTTGAGCATTACCTTAAATTGAGAAGGGAAACCAAACCTTTTTAGACCAAAGAAGAGGGCAACCCAGTTTACCAGGTCAAATGCTTTCTCTGTATCGACCATCATTATGACTTAAGGAGTGTGGTTTACCTCAAAATAGTGTGTGCAATAAAAAGCCTTTATTGTCTGACATCGCCCCACCAGCCACAAACCTTTCTGATCATTAGGGATAGCCACAACCATTGATTCCTAAAAAGTCAAGGAAACATTCCCTCCTTTCCTTATAAAAGTATAAAGCTCTAAAACGGCTGAAAAACGGCAAAAAATATGGCCCACACACTGATCTGTCAACCAGCCAATCGGGCACTGCCTGATTGTCTTATAGGCCAGTCCGACACTGGTAAAAGGTTGATAGCCCAAGGGGTTGGATTTGTAGGGGGTAAGGCCAGTGCACAGAAAGGAACAGCACACTTTGCCTAGTTACGTACATGCTGACAGCCAAGGTGGTGATGTTTTACCACACTCATTCTCCCTTTTTAGGTCTCAGATATAGACAGTGTTAGTTGTTTGTTGGTTAAGGGTGGGCGAGCCCTGAAAGCTCAAGCGAGGCTCGAGCTTGATGGCAGGTATTGTATCAGGTCGAGATCGTCTGGGACCCTCAAGCCCAAAATGAGCCGTGCCTTCATGTGACTGCTGTTTGCCACCTCCGCTCTAGACTCATGCACAAAGTATTATAGGCAACGCCGTAACCGTTGATGTGAAACTGGCATGAAAAAGGGATGTTCTTTATGTGGCTGAACTGTACAACGTGGAACTCGAAAACCTGCGTTTAGTTCCAGCTTCCATGCTTCATAACATTTTTTGATCCTTGACAAAGGTTATATTTTACCGAGCCTCCCTTTTTTAAATGATCACATATGGGAACACCTTTAAATATATAAGTTTTGGGTGTGCGCTGTTTAAAAACTTCTCATTTGATTTAATAGATTATACAAGATGTTAGATGTAAACTTTAGCTAAAGCTTCAGGGCTTGACTCATGCAAGGTGTCATAGAGCCTAGTCAGATACTTGGCTTGGCTCTGGCTAAGCTCTCCCTGTAAATTTACTGGTTCGCTGAGGGGCGTGGCCACGCAAGCGTCCCAAATGGCCGCTTGCGATTAAAGCTCCGTCGGCTGGAACAATGTTTTCTGCATTATCATCCTAATGCCCTGATGCCACTACCCTGAAAATGACACTCCGAAGCGATCCGGAACCCATCGGTCCCATTCTGCGTAGCCAGCGTTGCTCCGATCCTGTAATACCGGCAGAAACGTGAGGCCCGCAGGGTGATGAGACAAGCCACCCGAGGCCCTGCTGGGGTCGCTGGATGAGCAAAAGAAGGGGGGTTTGTGGGGCAGTCGAGCCGGAGGGGGGCGAAGTGAGGAGCGGCCATTTTGTCACTTTAGGGCTGCCTGGGAATAGCCCAAAGGCAGCCCAAATGTGAGGTAGGCAGCCCAAGGGGTATTTAGAGGTAGCCCGCGTTTCCCAGCCACCATTTTAGGTACTGAGACGTGGTTGCTGGGAGCGACAGTAGAGTTTTTGTCAGGTGTTGCAGTTAGTGGTTGGCAGGCTTTTTGTACGGTTTTAAAAAGGTTAGCTGGCTTACTGTCATGGCGGTTGCGGAAGATGTCAGGGTGTTGGAGGCCATCCGCCTGCTGAGTGAGGCGGGCGGATGGACCTCTTGGTGGCCCGTAGGTGGCGTGCCCGGTGCGGCGGGCCTCCGTGGGCGTGGCGGCGACGGTACTGGCCTGCTCGCCGCCGCGGAAGGCTGCCCGGCTGCAGGTGAGTCCCCCGGGCCGCGCAAATGCTAGGAACGCAGCTTCTAATGTGGTCGGGTTGGAGCGGGCGGGGCACACTGTCAGAGGCGCCTCGCCGGGGCTCGTAATGGCGTCTGGGGGCCGGGCCGAGGGCGGGGCCAGGAGCGGGAAGACTCGTAGCGAGGCGGAGCGGCCACGCGAGGAACTGCGCGGCCGCCCGGGAGGCAGTGGTCTGGGAGCCGAGGCCCGGCCTATGCGCGGGGCCTTTACTGGGACTGCAAGGAGGGCGGGTGAGGGGGCGGGAGAGCTGAGGAGGGGCGGGGCGGGGCGGAGAACTGTGGGATCGTTGGCTGGGCAGAGGATTTTGGTGCAGGGGGAGAGGGGTGGAGCTCCAGGTACAGGAAGGGGACAGGCCCAGAGGGGACGGCAGGAGAGCCCCTCACCTGCACGGCAGGGGGTCACGGGGACTGCAGGGAGGGGTAGGAGCAGAGCCAGGAGGGGGGTGCGAGGAGGGACCCGGGGAGGGGCGGGTACCGGGGAGCAGGTGGGGGGAGGGGGGTTGGCACAGGGAGAGCGTTGGAGGGGGGAGAGCTAGGGGCCCCGGAGAGAGCGGGGGAGTGGGGAGGGGAGATGGTGCAGGCGGGGGGGGCTTCCCCTTTATTGATAGAGTCGGATGGTAGTGAGGGAGTGGTAGGGTTTGGATGTTTTCGCGTCTTGGGAGGAGGGGTTGCGAGAGGCACGGGACGAGGCGGGAAGTGGGGGGGCACGGAGAGGGCGAGGCGGGTCTGTCGGGGTGGGTGGGAGACGGCAGGGGGGGTGGTGTTGCATCGAGGGAGGTGGGTTTGGCGATGGGGGGAGGTACCGGAGGAAGGGGGTGCGGGGGTAGGCGGGCTAGTTTGGAGTGAGGAGGAGGAGGAGGGAGGTGTGGGGGGGTAGCTGGAGTGTGGGAGGTAGCTGGGGGGCAGTTCAGTTGGGGGGCGCGCAGTGGCAGGGCCCCAGCACACCAGCGGTACCTTTTCTTTTGTAGGGGGAAGGCCGGCGTGGGGTAGCGGACTTGGTAAGGCTTGGGGCGGCCCAGCGACACCAAGGAGAAGGGAGGGTGGAGCATCCTGCGGCGAGCCTGGAGTCAACGGGGATCACGGTGAGGCTGGCTCACGAAGGCCCCAGGCGGGCTCGCCGGCCCCTCCACCCACAGGGCCCCAGCGGCTTGGGGATCAGCGGCAGTTGTGGAGCACCGGCATGGAGGACTGTTATATTTTGAGTGGGGAGAGAGGCGGACGGTGGGCCTCTGGCAGGGTACAGTCGGCGCCGCCGCCGGCCCGACGCAGTTATGTGTGGGGTGGAGTTGAGTTGGTTGAAGGGGATGTGGATAGACTGGAGGATGGTGAGTTGAGGGATGGCGGGGGTGGACGGTGGTCCGGTAATGGTGTGAGTTCTTTGTTACAGGTGTCACGGGGCCTGGGGGCTGCGGCGGCCCGGACACAGTCAGGAGGCAGGTCAGCGCCGGAGAGGAGCAGAGAGGATCGGCGTGGGGATACCTTGGTCGCAGATAAATCCAAAGCCGAGTTTGAGGGAGGGGTGGATCGGTTATGCAAAGGGAAGTATGTGATGGATCGGGGTGTGGGGCCGGATGTGACCGTGCTGGTGCCTGGGGAGAGTGTGGAGGAGGTACACAAGGGGACAGGAAGCGTGGGGGTCCAAGGGAAGCTGGGCGCTGGCGGCGCGAGCAGCGATGCGGCAGCAGGTTAGGGAGCGAAGCCCGAGGGCAAGGGAGGCGCAGGCAGTACAGCGGCGGCAGAGAGTGGCGCAGTGAAACCAGAGAGCAAGGAGCTCAAGATTAAGCGGCTCCCTTATATGGGGGTTACAAAGCCGCTGGGGGTGCATTTGATGACGTCGACTAAGGAAAAGATTTGGAAGGGGGAGTATGTGGAGTTGATGAAGCTGTTGCACCGCGAGGTTCGGTCAAAGGAAGGGTCCAAGGAGGAGGAATATGAGCTGCAGAAGCGCCCGGGGGCCGTTGGTGATTGAGAACTGGACGGCGGCCTTTTTGATATTCACAAGCGTCTATTGCGAGAAGTTCCCGGAGCGTTCGGTGTCCCTGTTTAAATACATGGACGTTATCCGGAAGGAGCAGATCACGGGCGGGGGGTACTCGTGGGCGCAGTACAATGAGGAGTTTCGGGCGAGGATGGCGTGGGACCCCGAGGCTACGTGGGGTGAGTTAGAATGCGGTCTTTGGCAGCACACGATGGGGCTGGTGGGGTCGGGCAAGACAATTTTTACCGCCAGCGGCCTCCCAAAAATGTATCAGCCCTTTCAGGGCCACCCCACCCGAGGGGGGGTGGGAGCCGGAGCGAAGAGCCAGCCCGTTACCGTGGACGCATGCTGGGATTTTAACAAAGGGGTGTGCGCCAGGGAACATTGCCATTTTCGACATGAGTGCTCCGGGTGCGGCAGGTACGGGCATCCAGTGCTCCGTTGTTGGGGCCCCGCAGGGCAGCAACACGGGGATCTGCAGGCGTCAGCCGGGGCTCCGCGCCCCCGAGCTGCTCAGCCATTGGGCAGTGGCGGAGGCGGTAGGGGGTCTGGGCCAAAGGGCTCGTACTCCAGTTCGGCTGGACCGTTTGGCTGTGGCTCTGCGCAATTACCCGGATGCGAGGGCCGCGGATCGTTTGCGGACTGGGTTTCGGGACGGGTTTTGGTTGGGCTACGAAGGGCCCCGGCGGCGGCGTTGGGCGGACAACTTGCGGTCGGCTCAGGAACACCCAGACGTGGTGCAGAGTAAGCTGGACAAGGAGGTCCAGGAGGGCCGCATGGCGGGTCCTTTTGTAGATTGGCCACTGGAGGAGTTGATAGTGTCCCCCATAGGTGTGGTACCCAAAAAGGAAGCCGGGCAGTTCCGCCTGATTCAGCATTTGTCATGGCCAGAAGGCGGGTCGGTGAACGACTACATAGATGAGAAAGAGGCGGCGGTGTCTTACTCGTGGGTGGAGGCGGCCATGGCTTTAGTGGTGGCGGCGGGACCGGGCACGACAATGGCGAAGTGCGACATCAAGTCGGCTTTCCGGCTGCTGCCGGTCCACCCAGATGACTGGTGCCTGCTTGGGATCCAGTTTCGCGGCCGCTGGTATGTGGACAAGGCGTTGCCAATGGGCTGCTCGATGTCTTGTGCGCTTTTTGAATGTTTTAGTACGTTCCTGCAGTGGGTTTTTTACGTAACGCACGGGTCACCAAGGAGTTACGCACTACTTGGATTACTTTTTCTTGGTCGGGGCCCCAGACTCCACAGATTGCCAGGTGGCGCTGGACAGGTTTCAGGAGATCATGGAGGACCTTGGGGTGCCGTTGGCGCCAGAAAAGACAGTGGGGCCAGGCACGGCGCTGTCATTTTTGGGTATTGAGCTGGATTTGGTTTTGATGGAGGCACGGTTGCCGGTGGACAAGCAACAGCAGATGCTGGGGCTCCTGGAGGTGATAGTGGAAAAACATAAGGTGATGGTGTTGGACATTCAGGTGCTGTTAGGTCATCTCAATTTTGCGTGCAGGGTGGTACGCGTCGGGCAAACGTTCTGTAGGCCGCCGCACCACCATGTGCGTTTGTCGGCGGGCGTTCGGTAGGATTTGAGGATGTGGCAGGTTTTCCTGAACCAGTTCAACGGAGTGCCCTTACAGTGGGACGAGGACATGGTTTGGGATGTGCAGATCTTCTCGGACATGGCGGGCAGCCACGGGTTCGGCCTATACTGGAACGGGATATGGTGTGCGGAGAGATGGCCCCCCGAGTGACGGGGGGCGGGAGGAGCATTGCCTTCCTGGAACTTTTTCCTTTGGTGTGGCGATCTGGCTGTGGGGTGAGGTGCTGGCCCACCGGAAGGTGACTTTCAATGTGGATAACATGGCGGTGGTGCAAGTGGTGAATCGCCAGTCCACCAGGGATGAGCAAGTGCTGAAGTTGTTGAGAGTGTTTGTGTTGGGCTGTTTGCGCCATGACATTGCTTTTCGCGCGGTGCATGTTCCCGGAATTGACAATGACATTACGGATGCTCTGTCTCATTTGCAGTGGGGGAGATTCCGTGGGTTAGCCGAGGACGCGGAGCGGGACCCGACGCCCATGCCTCAGCGGATGTGGCACATAGGCAACACCGGATGTTTCAGCTGGTTCTAGGATCCTTAGCGGAGTCAACCAGAACAGCGTATGTGGCGGCAGGGGGGGATTTTGAGTCATCCGGGGCACGTTGGCGGCCGCCGGGGATGGAAAGGCAGGAAGATGTGGTGCAGCCAAGGGTTTATCGATGGTGACCATAGCAGGCAAGCTGGCGGGGATTGCTTTCATGGGGAAGCTGTAAGCTGTTTTGGGGATACGCCCCGTCCACAGGTGAGCTTGGGACTAGGATGTTGGAGGGTTGGGCCTGGGAATGTGGGCGGGGTGAGCGGTGAGGCGGCCTATGTCAAAGGAGCTGTTGGGCAGAGTGGTGGAGATGCTGCCTCGGGTAAGCAGGGACGGAAGGGAGGCTTGCCTGTTTGCGACCTTGATGGTGTGGATGTGTGCAGGGGCATTTAGGGTGTCGGAATTGTTGGGTTCGAAGGTGGGCCGTGGTTTGGAGTGGTCAGAAGTTAGGTGGGGGAGGGCGGAGGTGCGCTTGTGGTTGCGGAAGTCCAAGACCGATCAGAGGTGCGTCGGGGCGTGGGTGGTCCTGTGTGAGGCGGAGGAGGGAGTGGCGTGCCCAGTGCGATGGGGGCGGCAATGGGAAGGTGAACGGCGGGCGGGCGGTTTGGTGTTTCAGCATGCGGATGGGAGAGGGGCAACAGGGTCGCAGCTGCTGGGGGTGTTGCGAAAGGCATCTGCCAGGTTGGGGGTTGATGGTGGTCAGTATGGCACGCACTCGTTCTGGATCTGGGCGGCGTCAGAAACGCATCGACGGGGGTGCGGGGGGGGGGACATTATGCGTTTGGGGAGATGGACCTCCAATTGTTATCGGCGGTATGTGCGCAGCGCAGAGCTGTCCTGAATGCGCGTGGGAGGCTGGGGGATACAACTATTGACATTTGTTTCTCGTTTCAGGTTCGGTGGCGGTTCCCCGGGAAATGTTGGTTTGGATTGTCGGCCATTCCTTTGTCAAGAGGGCGCAATTGCAGGCCCAGGATAGTTATTTCGGGGACAACCTGAGTTTCAATCCGGCTTTGTTTCAGGTGGTGTGGTCCGGGAGGGGGGCATGAGGTGGAAAGAATTGATCACTACGTTGAATGGTTTGGTGCAAGGGGGGCGGTGCCCAGACGTGTTGGTTCTGAGAATGATCTGGTGCAGGAGACGGGCTTGGTGTTGATGAGGGCAATGCGGAAGGATTTGGCGGAGCTTCGGAGGACGTGGGCAGGTTGTACGGTGGTATGGACCGAGTTGGTACTGCGTAGAGTGTGGAGGGGGATGGTGAAGCCGCAGGCAATAGACAAGGCGCGGAGGAAGTTGAATGTCGAGATGGTGCGTTTCTGTCGGCATTTGAGTTTTTCATGCATTTGGCACAGGGACATTAAGTATGATGCGCCTGAACTGTTCAGGGGGGTGGGGTTCACCTCTCCCATATGGGAATGGATTTGTACCTTTTGGAGCATCGGGAAGTGTTGGCTCGTTTGTTGGGGGGATGTCGGGAGTAGGGGCCCGCAGGGGAAGGGCTATTCGGCACAGCGATCGGGGAGTGGGGTGGCAGGGAAAGGGGGAGCGGTGTAATCACCTAGCCCTACTTTCCCTGGGTGGCGGAGTTGTTTTTGATGTGGGCCAATTTTGGCTGGAGATCGGTTCTTTATCGTTATGTTTGGGGAGTTGGGGTACGGGAGCGGGGAAAGGGTAAATAGTTTGGGAGTTACATTAGAGGGTACTAAGTTACAGTTGCAAGAAGGCAGATAGGTCTGTAGGTCTTGGCAGGTTTTTGAGTTAGGAGGTAGAGGAGAAAATTGGATACTAATGGGATGTAATTGAATTGTATATTTGTATATTGCAGGGTGGGGGGATTTTATCATGTGGGGATCGTAGGGATGGGGGGAGGAAAATCTAAGGGGTCAGGTAACTCGATGTTTAGAGAGGTTTTAGTTTTGTGAGGCTTTTGCCAGTTTTAATAAATGTGATGTGCACCTGTTTCAATAAAGCGGCCTTTTACACACACAAAATGGTAGTCGATCTTGCTTGCCTTCCTTCTTCCCTCCCAAAGTCTAGACTGGAGGTGAGCGGGGCCGTTGGTCGACGCGCCCATGCCTGTGGCAGCCACTAGCTGGCAGATTTAGGTGCCCCCCTCCTGCTGTGCCTATCGCGTCAATCCAACCGCAGCGCGCTGAAGCGCATGTCCCGCAAAGACCGGCACTAATTTAAGTGGGGCACCTCGTTGGGGCCCGAGTATCATAAATTGAAGACTGCATGGCGCAGCCCCTGAAACGCCTTGACAGGTTGGAATGGATCTTGAAAGAGGTTGCAATTAAAAACAAGGCCTTAGAAGCACGCAGTCGGCGCAACAATGTGCGCATTTTGGGTGTTCCGGAGACGGCTACTACTGGAAGAATGGATTTATTCGTGGAACAATTGCTATCTGATCTATTTGGCAGAGAGGCCTTTACTCTGGGATTTGTCGTAGAGCGTGTGCACAGATCCTTGGGCCCTAGGCCTAACCCTGGCCTTCCACCGAGACCTATCATGGAGAGAATTATGAACTTTAGAGATCAGGACACTATCTTGCACCTGGCCCGAGAGCTGGGCGATATCAACTGGCAGGGTTCTAAACTCTCTTTCTTTCCAGACTTCATTGTTATGGTCCAGGAAGCCCGCCGCAAGTTCAATGGGGTAAAAGCTATCCTTAGGAATGTGGGACCAAGATACAGAATGCTTTACCTGGCTAGGCTTATAGTGGATGTGGGGGGCAGATCCTGCATTTTTGACACTCCGACTAAAGCGCAATAATTTTGTCACACTTACAAGAAAAACAACAATGATGCTGTGATTTCTGGAAGGGGCTCTTCTCCTCCACATAGCGACTCCGAGGCCAGCATGGAATACTTTTCAAACACAGGAACTGGTTAATCAGGCATTATTAACCTTGCATTTTGATTGTGTCACTATAATGATAATGATTTTCATTCAGCAATGTTGTTGTAACGTAGTTGTCAGGCCGACGTGGAATTGCCACACCTCAAGGTGTACACTTTTTTCTGGTTTTTGTTTCAGCAGAAATGGCAGTGCCTTTCGACTGGTTTCCCACACAGTTGTAAAGTTAACTGGCACTGCAAGCTGATTAGTTGGGCATGGTATTGCCTCCCTTGGAAAAGGATGAGGCTGGGTGGGGGTTGGGGGAGGGAACTTTGCAATGGTTGCGTGTTTTCAAAGGTTACTCAAACAGGTTACTGTCACATAAAGATGTTTTAGTAGGATATTTGCATGCAAATTTTTTGCCACATGCTCGCTATGGCTCAGTTGGGTAATACAGCTGGATCCTCTGGTTTGTCCCTGTTGTCATGGAACATACGAGGTCTCAACAATACCGACAAAAGACGCCAGGTGCTTAGTTATTTATTGCAAAATAACATCGATATTGCCTGCTTACAGGAGAGGCATTTATCAAAGACTGACACCGCCCGTATGGCAGCTAACTGGGGGGCACACAGATACTTCTCTAATTATAGCAGTTACGTCAGAGGCGTCGCCATCCTAATACATAAGAGGATCCCTTTCAGTCCTGGTAAAGTGATAGAAGACAGCGAAGGCTGGTTCCTAAATGTCACAGGTACACTAATGGGTCACTTTATTGCTCTAATAGGCGTCTATGGCCCGAACTTAGACACTCCAGAGTTTTTTCACTTCATCCATGTACATTTGTTGAAATTAGAACCCAGTCTGATTCTTATGGGTGGTGACTTCAATCTGTTATTAGACCCTACACTGGACAGCACCTCTCCATCTCTTGACACCAAACCACACTCCCGATGTGCATTATTGCAGGACATTTGCCAACACCTTTCTTTGATAGACATAGAGTGAAAACATAACCCTATCACCACGTCCTACACTCACTATTCTGGTTACCATAACACCTGGACCAGAATAGATTACTGGTTAGTCTCCCCGGGAATAGCTGTCTGGTTCCGCTCCATAGAGACGCTGCCATGGATTTATTCTGATCATTCTCCAGTGGTACTAAGGCTGGCTGTCCCGCGCCCTGGGGGCTTCGAACGGCAATGGCGGTTTCCGAGCAGAGAACTGCAAGATGAGGTCTCAAATGCAGAGGTGTGAGAGGCCATTGACGATTATTTTGCCGTAAACACTGGATCGGTGTATACGTGATTGGTCCTCTGGGAAGGTTTTAAAGCATATATAAGGAGGGTTTGTATAGCAAAAAATGCGGGAGTACTGAAAGACTTGCGTACCACACTGGCTCGCATTGAGCGGGACATATTGACATTAGATTCTGAGCAGCTCAAGAATGCCTCTGCTGGGAGGGAAAATCGGCGTTTAGCTCTCTTAGCTGCATTTCGCGACACTGCAGACAGAGAACTGTTACATTTGGGTAACCACCACACTGCTAGACGATACAGGGAGGGCGAAAGACCTGGTAGAGTACTGGCAAAAATGCCCCCGTTCAGCAGAGCATACATAACTGAGATATGCACCTCCTTAAACCAGTCGGTCTATTCAACCCCTGAGATTTATGATACCTTCCTGGATTATTTCAAGACCCTATACATTTCCAGGATTGATTGTGATCTTAGTGACCAAGAAGACTATTTGTCAGAAATTGAGCTAGTGTACCTGGAGAAATATATGCAGGATTTCCTGGCTGAGCCCATATACAAAGTGGATATTGTGGGTGCCATAGAAGCACTCCGAGGCTCCTCTGCTCCCAGTCTCGACGGGTTTTCTGGGGACTTTTATAAGGCCTAAAAAGACATTCTTGTGCCACGGTTGATTGAGGTATATGCAGAGGCGCTTGAAAAGCAGTTCCTACCCCCCACACTTCGAGAAGCTGTCATTATTCTCCTTCCCAAGCCTGGCAAAGTCCCTTCTCTATGCAGCTCCTATAGGTCCCTTTCATTATTGAATCTAGACTATAAAATATTGGCTAAAGTTATTGATAGCAGACTCTCTCAGCTAATGGAATTTATTATTTCCCCAGCACAGTCTAGAATCGTCCCACACTGTTACACCTCACTTATTCTTCGGACCCTCTTCGCTGTCATCCACAGGATAGACCCAAGCGTTCCTGCAGCAGCTGTATTACTAGATGCCGGGACGGCTTTAGACTCTAGAATGGCCTATTTTCCTCTCTGTGATGCACCGCATGGGTAGGCCTGCGGGTTTTGTGATCACTACTGCTGTGTTATATACTCGCCCCAAAGCTAGGCTGCATATAAATGGCATACTATCCCAACCCTTCTCATTGGTACGTGGCACACGACAAGGATGCCCCCTATCTCCACTTTTGTTTATATTAGCTATGGATCCATTAATTAGACATTTCCAGGAGCTTCATCTCCATCGGGATCTGCAATTCAACACAGGACCATTATTAGTGTCACTCTATGCAGATCAATCAATCAATCAATCATTTGTAAAGCGCAAGGGTCCCAAGGCGCTGGGGGGTGGCGCTACTGATCGAACAGCCAGGTCTTGAGTATCCTCCTGAAGGTCAGCAGGTCTTGGGTCTGTTGTAGGCTCAGTGGGAGGGTGTTCCATGTCTTGGAGGTGAGGTGGGAGAAGGATCTCTCACCGGTGGTTGTTCTTCGAATGCGCAGGACGGTGGCGAGTGAGAGGTCAGCGGAGCGTAGCTGGCGGTTGGGGATGTAGAAGGAGAGCCATCTGTTGAGGTAGGCTGGGCCGGTCTTGTGGAGTGCCTTATGTGCGTGGGTGAGGAGCTCGAATGATATCCTCATGTTGACGGGGAGCCAATGCAGGTTTCTCAGGTGGGGGATGATGTGACTGTGGCGTGGTACGTCGAGGATCAGTCGTGCCGAGGCGTTTTGGATGTGTTGTAGTCGTTTGATGAGCTTGGTCGGGGCTCTCGCGGGGGTAGTCAGTAGTCGAGTCTGCTGCTGTCGAGGGCCTGGGTGACTCTCTTTCTTGTATCTGTCGGGATCCATCTGTAGATCTTGTGGAGCATGCAGAGGGTGTTGAAGCAGGAGGAGGAGATGGCGTTGACTTGCTTGGTCATTGAGAGCGTTGAGTCGAGGATGATTCCCAGGTTGCGTGCATGGTCGGTGGATGTCGGGGCTGCCCCCATTGCCGTCGACCACCAGGAGTCGTCCCAGGCTGAAGGGTTGGAGCCGAGGATGAGGACCTCCGTCTTGTACGAGTTCAGCTTCAGACGGCTGGTCTTCATCCAGTCGGCGACGGCCTTCATTCCTTTGTGGAGGTTGGCTTAGGAGATTATGTTGAGGTCGTGCTGTCGGGCTACATATGTGAGCGGGGCCATGTAAATGTTGAACAGCGTAGGGCTGAGGGAGGATCCCTGGGGTGCGCCACAGATGATCTCGGAGGCTTTGGAACGGAATGGGGGGAGGCAGACACTCTGGATTCTGCCGGAGAGGAAGGAGGTGGTCCAATCCAGAGCCTTGTCATGGATCCCTGCGGCGTGGAGGCGTGCGCCTAGTGTGCAATGGCAGACGGTGCCGAAGGCGGCCGCGAATTCTAGGAGGATGAGCGCTGCGGTTTCGCCGTTGTCCAGCAGGGTCCTGATGTCATCGGTGGCGGCGATGAGGGCAGTGGTTGCTGCGGAACCCTGACTGGGACGGGTCCAGGATTTTAATTTCTGCGAGGTATCGGGTTGGCTGTTTGTTGACGGTTTTCTCGATGACCTTGGCCGGGAAGGGGAGCAGATAGATGGGCCGTAAGTTCTTGAGGTATCCTGGGTCTGCCTTAGGTTTTTTGAATTGGGCATTGATCTTGCCATGTTTCCAGATCTCTGGGAATGTCGCGGTCTTGAGGGAGAGATTGATGACGTTGCCATTTGGGGTGTGATGGAGCTGCTTGCTCTGTTGAAGGCGTGGTGCGGGAATGGGTCTGACGGAGAGCTGGAGTGGATTGTGCGCATGGTCTTGATGGTGTCATCAATGCTCACGAGGGCCCAGGCTAGCAGGGGGTCGTGGTCGATGGTGTACGGAGGGTCTGTTGTGTTGCTGTCTGTTGGGGCCGTCTGGGTGTTGAAGCTGTCATGGATGTCTGCTATCTTGCGGTGGAAAAAGGTGGCGAGGGAGTCGCACAGGGCTTGCAATGGTGGGATGTCATTGGTATTGGAGCTGGGGTTGGAGTGTTCCTTCACGATGTTGAAGAGATCCTTGCTATTGTGTGCGTTGTTGTCCAGGTGGTCTTTGAAGGAGGTCCTCTTGGCCGCCCTGATGAGGTGGTGGTGGTTGTGGATTTCGTCCTTGTGTGCTGTGTGGCTGTCCAGAGTTTGTTCACTGTGCCATTTCTTCTCAAATTTCCGGCAGGCTTGCTTGGAGGCTAGGAGTTCTGGGGTGAACCAGCTGGCCCCCTTGCTGGTATCTCTGTGGGGGGGTTTCTTCAGCAGGGTGAGGGTGTTGGCACAGTCCTCGATCCAGCGTCTGAGGCTGTGGGCAGCGTCGTCGATGTTGGATGGTTCAGTGGGTGGGCTGAGAGCGAGGTTTGCATGTAGATGACACCGTTCTGTATGTGCGTCATCCTCAGAACAATCTTGAGCCAATCATTAGGGAAATACTTCAATTTGGCCGTTTTTTAGGGCTAGGCATCAATTGGCACAAGTCTGTAATTTTTCCATTGACGGATAGCACAACCTGTGGGATTGTGGATTTCCTCATGAATGGTTCCAAGATTCAGTCAAATATCTAGGCATCCACATACATTCGGACACTGCTAGCATTTTTAGCTTAAAGTATAGACGAGCTGTGAGCTCCTTGGAGACACAGGTAGAACGATGGCTGCGCTTTCCGTTGTCAATGGCTGGCAGGGTCGCTATAATCAAAATGCTAGTGCTCCCTACATTTTTATATTTATTTAACAATATCCCCATCCCCCTCACTAAGTCCTTTTTTCTGCAGCTATGTACGCATTTTATAAGGTTGGTTTGGAGGGGTAAAAGACTTTGCGTTAGCTGGCAGGTATTGACTCTTCTGTGTGATAGCGGAGGTTACGCCGTCCCAGATCTACATTTATATTACATAGTGGCTCAGTGTAGCTATGCATATGCATGAAACACCCAGATGCATGAAGTCCCTTCCTGAGGCCAGAGGCTGACTTTATGCTTCCCTGGAAGTTGCCCACTGTGTTACCTAAAGGTGTCCCTAGAGACCCAATTTACATACAGACCGTATCCACTACTAGCTGGGCGTGGGATAGGTTGCGGAGACTTCTTGGAATCAACACACTGTACTCACCGGCTCTACCTCTCCCAAATCCCCTGTGGCTCCCCGTTATGGATGAAACACTTGTACAACGCACATTGGCCAAATTTAACATCACGAAGATAGGCGATCTATATTCGTATGATCATATCCTCTCTGTATCCGATGGCACCCGGTTTCAAGACAGATCCTTCATGGGTGCCTTTATAATGCAACGTATTCGCTCCGCACTGAGAACCACTCTCCCTACAAATCCGATTGCGCCGAAACCTATGGCCACGCTGACATTGATAATTGAGAGCGAGACGGGAACCCACCTCATTTCCAAAATGCACAGGTCCTGCTCTGGGATACGACCGGTACAGATGTTGAAGTATGCACTGCCGGGGGTTCATGATCCTGGCCGTCCCATTACTGACGATCAATGGGAAAAATGTTGCATACTGAAGAGAGAAGTTTCCCTCAACAGCAGGCACAAACTCATTCACTTCAAATTCCTCTGCAGATTATATCATACGCCAGCTTGATCGCACAAACTCGAACCCTCCAGACCGCACCACTGCCTGAAATGCTACGCCTCCCATATGGACTTTGCCCATCTTACATGGGCTTTTCCTAAATTACAGACCTATTGGGAACAGGTGCATGTCACACTGGGTGCAATGACATCGCTGACGCTTCTTCCCACACCAGAAATTGCACTCATGGGGTAAACGGTCAACTTTCCCCAAAAGATCAGGAGGTTTGCTGCACTTGGGCTATTATTAGCAAAACGGGCAATAGCGCTACTATGGGGTAGACGAACTGCTCCTACTCTACAGAATTGGCTGCATAGCCTGGCATATTGTAATGTAAATTGTGAAATATACGCTTCCCTCATGCCAATCTCGTTACACCCTAAAGATATATGGGGCCCTTACAGGTCGTATATTGAGGAGAAATGCCAGGAGATCACCTCATAGGTAGAAAATGGCATAGTACCGGAGGGGGTGGGATGATGGGCCATATTGTTAGACATGTGACTTTTCTGTTATCTGAAATGTCTCTAGATTATCCTAGTTGTATATGCTTGAATATTTCGATAAAGTGGACAAGTGGTAGAAAAAGACTAGATTTGATGAGCCACTGTAGTATTGAGGATACTGGTTAGACGGACCGAGGGACCAGACAAAACTATGATTTGCTATTTTGAACATCCCCCCAGCTGTTATGCCTAAAAAATGATTTTCATATTGCATGTATGCATATTGCATGACTGATTTGTGACAAAATACCTGACAGTGTACCACATTGGATCATTTTTGTTAATTAATGTATAAGAAAATTTGAAAATGAAGATAACATTTTTTTTTTTATTTATTGGTTCGGCCACTGCTACTGTTGGCAGACATATTGTTTCTAATACGTTTCATGTACTTCTTTGGATTTGGTGCCTTATTGGATAACTTTTTTGTCTATCGCTTGTGTCTGCTCTTGATTCAATGCTATCCTCCCAATTCCTGTGTTTGTCTAGGCAAGGAGCATTTTGATCACACACTCTTCTGATTCAATGAGTTGTAGCATTCCACCGCTTCCTTGAGGGAGAGCCTACAGTTGCTTGGCGACCTATTTTGTCTACTTTAAAAACAAGCATTGAAAATGTAATAGGTCTTGCCTTTGATTAAAATGTCGCAGCCGTATACGCCGCTGTTGCTAAGATCAAAGGGCGTGTTCCATTAGGATGTCTTGATGCCGGAAGGACTGCTTGACTCTTTTGTATTTGTAGGTCAGAATTTCTTTGCCCGAAGTAAATTTTTGTGGCGAGGTGAAATCCGTCCTCCTCCTAAGGCATCCGACGTCAATTTGACAGCTGCGACATTTTAAGGACCAGAAATCCTAGTGTAAGGATAGATACACCTATGCGGAGATATTGAAGCAGCTGCTCAATATGCCTATCGTTCATACGGAATAGTGGACTGATATCAATCAATATTTTCTAAAGAAAATTCAAGAACTAAAGACGGGTCACTCTAAGGTGTTGGCCTGCAAATAATTTTCACATCAAATAGAGAGGTTTATGATTTGGTCTTGAAAAAGATGGAAAATTTTAAAGAACCATCGAAACGCGTCCACGCTTTATGAATTGACACAATCTATGAACTCAACACTGTGGGAATATTGAGCATAAAGGAGTTTATCCCTCAGTGCGAGGACAATTGTATTATTGTAGAGGTGTCATCGGTTAAAGACTGAATATATTAGTCTGTTTGTATAACTCTCTATGTGCGATATTTTTTATCTTGCTGATTTATGTGCATTGTATTATGGCCCCCCCCTTTGTTTTTAATCTTTGATAACAGACTTGATTTGTTAGGTATTTGTATATGCATATGAAACACTTTTTACTATGTGTAACAAATAAACTTGCTTAATTTTTATACTTTATGGAAATCTTTTAAATATATATGGCACATTCTACTGGGATGTATGATAAGTGAGTTGGCTGAGTTGAGTGAAAGTGGAGGCATATTGAGGCTTAGCACCTAGTGTGCTTTTGAAGTTTACCCTCTGGGATTTTCTGCATTTCAGTGTGTAAGTGCCCTAGTCCCACGGGTGTAGTAAGGGGCCCCTCTTACCTTCGAACGTATGCATTTGTAGCAATATTTCATTCTAAGCTTATATGTAGACATTCGTAAATGCTGTCTGAATGAATCATGAAAATACATTTATGAAATGGCTCGTAAATACAGAAGAAAAAAGCCAAAACCATTTCATGTCAGATTTACATAAACTTTTTGAATATGGACAAGGTCAAATATTGTCTCTGGAAGTTTTCAAAGAATTCTAGTTCTCTATGAATAATTCTACTTTAAGCAGATTACTTTGTGCCAAAAAATGAAAAATACAAATTTGGAAAAAGAAAAAGTTAATCATAGAAAAAAGAGTCCCGAAGTTAGAACTTTGTTTTGAAAAATGAAGGTCGAATTCAGAGTCTCTCAGAACAATGTGTGCCAAATCAAAAGTCAGTGTTAGTGTTTGGAGAAAACATAAAATTTTCTAAGTCTGTAAAGAATTTGTCTACCATTGTAGGTGAAAGTTGGATTACCTAGTTTAGATGATCCACCGCACATAGATGTGTAGCATCGGCGTCAGTATTGGTCGCATTAGCAATGTTAGTAATGGTTGGTACCTGTATGCCTGTTTCCTCTCGTACCTCACCGTCAGTATTTTGCATCTGTGAGAGCTCAATGAATGCCGTCATCAGAATTGGTAGCCGCTGTGGACAACATAGTGCATGGGCCGTTACTGCTTCAAGCAAAGTATCAACATCCATTGGCATGACTGATGGGAGTGTGAGACAGATGTCTAACACGCATTCGTCTCCGCATAGCAGGCAGCGTAGAACAGGTAAGATGCAATCTATGCTATTCCACACAATGCAGAGAACACAATATTTGCGGGGTGCTAATAGTTACACCACATGAGATTGTCTGCGCCAGTCATGGGATACCGATCCTTCCTTCTTCACTCCATCTGAGGGAGCCACCTCCTACTTGTCATGCACTGATCTGGATTTTTGAGACAGCCTCCAGAACATGACGGGGGGTCCTATTAATCTCTACCACGACATTGCTTCGTGGTTTCCGTTTTGCACACGTGACTCCCCAACATGGGGCCCGCGAGTTGTGTTAGCGGTCTTGCCCCTAGATACTCAGCTTCCGGCAATACCGGAAGTTTCATTCCACGTTGCCGACTTCCACTGGGTATAACTGCTCCGTCTGCCATGAGGACGGAGCTACCCAGTCTGGTAGCAGCACAGGGGTAGGATACGGAAGGTTCTTTTCGCCACTATCTGTAAGTATTTCGGAGCGCTATTGTCCCGAGCGACCGCAGCCTGCCTCCCCCAGGTTTTCCAGGACTCCACAGCGGGGTAAGTTGGGATGTGAGTGGTTTAATCCCCTGTGATTGCTGCACTTCACAGGTTACCGCTCCCACCGTTCAGGCAGCACCGGGACTGGTATAGCTGTCTATGTCAAAGTTGCATTACGTTCTCAACCCGTGCATGATTGCCTGGTCATTGCTTGATTACATTCAAACCGAGGTGCTGCCTGGTTGTAGCAGAGCGGTCCTGTTGGTTGTGACATTGGCATTTTGTTTTGTTTTGTTGTGATTTAACAGCCCGATCAGTCACTGATCAAAGCAAGGCTGAATGCGCCCAGTGCTGGGCCGTCACTTTTCCTTTAATCGAAAAGTGAGGTTGTTGGGAATGAGACCTTGCGACACTGATGCGGCAGACTCCCTGGCCCTTTGGCATGTGACCACGCTTTGTTTTAATTGTAACAAGCTGTTTTCCATACCCACCTGCCCTTGTTTCCCTTGCTGAGGGGGTCCTGGGTGCCATCGGTGGGCGCGGGGTCAATCATAGACACCGCATGAGTATCACCATAAGATTTCTAGCCTCTCAGTCTTGTTGTGTCATGTTGTGCACTTTATTCCCATCCAACAGGACACTACAATTTTAGTGTCTGCCTCTACCAGATCTGGATGCCACATACTCTTAACTCGACGAGGGTGAGTTTTTACTTAAGTAGCATGCCTGCTTTGACACCACTAATGATTAGTGACGCTTTCTTTTCTGCTTTTTAAAATGGTTTTCTATCATTGTTCATGTGATAAGTAATTCACACGGGTCACAGATGACGCATGCCACAGCTCACCTGTGTTCTACACGTGTTTTACACCCCGCATCTTGGATGGTGCTTCTCACAGACAATTATCTAGTGTTTTTGATATCTAATTGTTGTCTTATCTACCGGTGCCACTTTTTAGGGTGCTGTACGGGTGGTTACACTTTTACCTCAATGAGGTCCTGACCACCACCAAAAAATGTAGGTAGATCCCTTTTGTTTGGTCCTGAAGAATTGCCATCAGTAGATAACAGGCAAGAAACATGTTGACCTATTACACTAGCACACATTCCCACACACCTTAGAGTGGAAGGGTGCGCCTTTTAGTTTTAACTAGGGTAGTGACCACATCTCATTAAAATTGTTTTGAGTGGACCACTATTCCCTGTTTTAATTCATGCATATACCATATCACCACTTACACATGTTACACATCAGGGCCCTCACACGCACTGCACCCAATGGCTTGTGGAATAAAGATCTCGGCCAAGTAGGCCCCATCATGGGCGCCTGATCGGGTATTGCAGTCCCTACCCGAGTAGGAGCAAGCCCAATGATGAAGCAAGACACCCGCTTGTTGGGTGTGTGAGGGTCTTTTTCCAAAAAAAGGAGGAATCCCTTCTCCTGTCTTTACGTTTATCCACACACTAGGGTACACTGACAATATCACTGACCTCTACCTGCTTGTCTAATTAGGAATTACATACCTTGTTGGTTACAGATGTCTAACACGCATTCTTATCCGCATAGCAGGCAAAGTAGAACAGGTAAGATGCAATCTTGCCAAGTTGGTCTGAACGACAGAAATCATGTGGTATATAATTCTCTTAAACGAGTTAATCCCAAAATTTGGACGATGCGCTCACGACACTTCATTGCCAGTAGAGTTGTCTCCACGGTGATCTGGGTGTCGCTTGTGGATTGGCTTGCCATATCGAAGCAGTAGAAGCAAAAATAGTATCCCTGCAGTGAGCACCAAAACGAGAGGCAATCCACCAAACACAGAGTGCATGAAGTTTCGAAATATTCCTAGGACTGCTTGAAATGGTGCTAACAGTCCTGAAAAAACTGTCTTAAATACATGTACAATACCACTCATATCAGACATGTTAAAGAGATGACTTAACATTTCCGAGAAATGTATAGGGCAATTTGTAGTTAAGAGGGCATGTATCTCTGCCGAAGTCTTTGCGACTTGCAGATCATAGGTCTCTTTGGCCGAGGTCAGTGACACAGTTTTCTGTAAAAGAATAGCTTTCATTCTGCTTAAAGTTTCAATTTGTATAGAAGAGATGTTCAATGAAGGCCATAAACGTGACTCCCAGTCTGTCTTGCTTTTAGGAAACAATACTTGCATACAGCAAGTGACCCTGGCTGACACAGTTACAAGATAGGGTAAACCTGGCAACATGCTACCGCAGCTGTGATCGTTCAACATGAGATAACTTCCATTAGAAAGCTGTCAAAAATGTGATCAATCACTGCAGCTGGTGAACCTTACAGGTGGCAGGATAAGTTGTTAGAGGAACCATCGCAGGCCCCATGTAAATTAATACCCTGACAAAGGAGAGAACCGCTTAGTGCGTTTTCACAATGTTTACCACTAAGAAAACTTCTTTCCCCCACTCCAACATCTGTGTGTGTATGGTAATTCCTAGGATGTCTTGATGTATTCTTTACCCAACCTTTCATATGTGCCTGCTGGTATATGTTTTAGGCAATACTGAAAATGGAAAATTGTAACAGGCAGAGTGATTGTTCCGTGTATTATCATTCAATGGCTGGTTTTTCAGCGACTGTAAATGGCAATCTTTCCAGTTTTTCAATGCTCAGCACTGTATAGTCTGCTTCCCTCTTTGCCAGTTTGATCTGTTTATCAGTGAGATTGAATTCTGAAAACAGTGACGTAGTATTGATTAAACACCAAGGCACATAGCCTGAACGAAGGTTTTGTAACGTCCAGCCTAATAGCATGATAGAACGTAATTGCGACAGACCATGTTGCAGCATGACCAAGTCCTGCTCCATTATGTCTATGGCAGAGGATACTATGCTGTCCAAAGAATATATTCTGGACGACAGAGTCGTTAACCCATTGTCAACCACAGAGAGAGTTTTCTCTCTCCTATTCTTTCTGCAGTCTCTGATTACGTAACCTTCCATGCTTCATTATAAGCAGCATTGATACCGGCATATATAAAACGTTTATAACGCGTTTTCTTGGTCCTAGCAAGAATTCCATAAGATCAGTGCCATCTTTAAGTAAAGATAAGTGTTGTTTTACATCCTTGAGTGTAGTTCTATGTAACCATTCAAGGCACAGTTTCCCTACACTGTATTCTGTTACTATTCCTGGATGCTGTTTCTGAGCATATCTTGGATCTGGCCTAGTGTTTTATTCAGGAATCTATCTTGCAGTGGTTTGTGTCTGTGGGCCAGATTAACCATTTTTTCCAATCTGGATCTGTTCTGTTGTGATGCAAAATAGTATGTACCTCAACCTCCCCCTCTGAAGTGTTATTGCTATCAGGTGTAGGTGTAGGTATTGACAGATTGTTTAGGTGTTTTGTCTTGGCTAACCCAAGACAAGATGTCTGTTGGACAGAGTCATTCAAAACATACTTTGCCCTGGGATGATGCAGGCTCTAAATAAAGCTTCTATCCCCTGCACTTGCCAATCTTTTGTGCCCCAGACAGTTTTTGTCTCAATGTTGTCTTTCCAAAAGTCGAAACCTATTGAAGACAGTTGAGCATAAAAGGCCAGAGAATAAATTAGTTTGGTATTTGTCAGCATACTTTTCATTCCTGTCTTATTATTTTTTAAAGAAAAATGATTCTGGATTTGAAGTATTAAAACCTTAAAAGTATGGAAATTTTCCCAAAAATGTTTTTGAGCTACCCTTTGGTGGCGTAGGACAATGTTCCTATTGGTTACACATCAGTACATTTCTAGGATTTGAAGATTTGTGCAAGAAATGATGCCCATAGTGATTATAACAATACATTTGTTCATAATCAGATGAACCTTCTAAATATTCATGATTTGTAAACTTGCAGACATTTCTAAGTCTGACATCATCTTATTAACAGCCTCGAAGTCCCAATCATCAGAAAAGGTACTAGATAAAACAAAGTAATTCAAGGAAATCTTGAACTGGTGTAGAATCTTCAACAGCTCTGCTGGGCCAAGAATGTCATAATCAGTTCTGTCCAAGCTATACCACCAGGTATAGGAATGGCTGTGATGTTCACTGATGACAAGTCTCTTTGTTCACAATGAGATGATTTGTGTGGCTTTAGTCGTAAGTTGATGTACTTACTTGCTGTTTCCATTTTAACATATCCTCCATTTATCAGCATTCCCAAAGTTATTACCAGAGTCAACCAAAGTAGAAGAAAAAGTACACCCAACACAATCCAAATTTCAATCCATGGTGAAACCAGTTAAGTCTTTTCCAGGTGATGAAAAAGGTCTGTTTCTTGTTCTTTGAAAGTTCTTTTTACTGGCGTTGTTTCAGGTTCGCTTGGATCCTCAGAAAACGTATCAAAGTTAATGAAATAGCCAGAGGCAGTTCTGTCAATTGTAGGGATTGCATCAGGATTCGTTGAAATCGCTGGAACCTCACGATCACATGTTACATTTGTGTATTCAGATGATACTGCATTGTAGACAGGCGTTTCTTGACGAACTGTTATTTGGGTCTCAAGAGATACATGTTCCATAGCTTTATTGAATTGTATTCACCCTATTCAAGTGCCTATCCAAATCATCATCTGTTAGATAGATGTCATCGACATATGATAATGCTTCATCATCATAAGTTTGTAGTAACTCTGTTACCCTTGCTGAGATTAACCCAGGACTATTCTTGAATCCCTGTGGGAGACGACTGAAGTGGCACTTCGTTCCCATAATTAAGAAAGTGGTCAAATACCTACCTTCTGGTGCAATGTTTTAATAGAAGAAACCGTTAGAAATATATAATGTGGTCTTATATTTTTTATGCACAATGTTATTCATTAATGCTGCACTATGTGCATCTTCTACTGAAAAAGTTCTGCAACAAGAGTTTAAATGTCTGTAATCCAATACTAGACGATATGTATTGTCTGGTTTGGAGACAGGAAATAAAGGATTGTTCATTGGCGAGGTGCATGTTTCAACCACCCCTTGGTATTCAAGTTGATCTAATATCTGTTTTTTAGCTTCTTGCTTAACTGGGTACTGCCTTTGTGTAGTTGGTCGATTTTTTAGTTGGATTTTATGGTGAGGAGAGTCCTCATCCCATCCGACATGATTTTTGTATAAGGCAGGAGCCTGAGCGACTGCCCATTTCCTAGCATAGGTATATTTTAAATGAATTGGAATGTGATTAGAGAAGGCTGACATAATGATGTCCTCGCCATGTGGGCACTCCCTGACAAATTGTGGTGGCCAGTCTTGTTCAGCTAGAAGAATGTCATAACCCTTAGAAAGTCGCTCCCAAAACAGTGTGCTCACTGTTCTTGGTATGTCCCCCTCCATCCGGAGTGTTATTTCATATAATGTATGTTGACAACTAACCCTGGTATCTGCAGTTTCAACTTGAATGAATTTATTGGAGTCCACTGTCTCCAGATGATCCTTCATGTTCTTGCGAGCTATGGTGACTTCTGCTGTGCTATCCAACATTGTCTAAACCCATTCCCCGTTCTTGAGTGGTGTCCTCAAGATCCTCGGCATGTCTGATTTTTAGACCTGCTACCTTCTTTTTGGTGAATTGGGGATTCTTGTTTTTCTGAACATGTTGATCGTCTTTGGACTTCACGCGTTCTTCCTTGTGTTCTGACCATCCTATTCTTTCGGATTTCTGTGACGAAGTGTGGTATATAAATAAATAATACCGGATCTATTTTTGAATGAATGAATGAATAACAGATAGCTCAATAAAATAAGAGTCAAGATTCGAGGTAGTAGGAGTTTCTGCAGGTTTATTACAGCATAAGGACAGGATCAGGACAACCTGCATAGGATGACCCAGCAGCTGCTGGGGCTTGGTCTGGGATGAGCGCGCTAACTTTTAATAACAATACATTGACTTATATACATAGCGCAAACACATAGCATTACATTGCAGTAGGCGTAGCAGTGGGTGGAGCAGAAGGCGTGACGCGTAGCAGTCGCGAAAGATAACAGTAAAAAGAGGTGTAACTGGGAGTATACTTAGGCATGTGATGAAAACGTAACAGAATATGTCATGAATGGGCGGAAACATAGGAGGGGGCTACCTAAGGAGCCGGGACCTCTAACCTAATGGTGCGCGTAAACTGGCAATGACGTGTTACTAGGAGAAGCTGGGGGCTACGAACTCTGTGCTAGGAGCAGAGACTAAAGTCTGGAGGGTCGGAGCGACATGTACCTAAACCCTATCTGGTATCTGATGTTTAGGGAACATGTTGATATAAACTAGAAGTCATGAGGGGAGAAGCTAACTTGATTCTGAGACTGGACCATGCATTATTCTACATGTAGTGCGTGATGAGGAATATTAAATGACCATTAATACAGTATTTCTCTAACGTGGAGACGAGAAGGCTAGACAATGACGGAAACTATTGATGCAGTTCAGTAGCTTAGGAATGCAGAGAAGGAGGACTGAACTGATAGCTGGAACTATAACATACTTTTGGCAGACTCAGAGGCAGAGCCAAGCTGCACCGGGCACTGCGAGGCAGGAAGTAAGTGAAGGGTCGAGGATACAGGTGGGGGCTGTATCGCTCCTCAGCGAGGCTTTCAGGAGACAGGAGCTGAATCTGATGTCCGGGCCCTTTTGAGGCCTGGAAACGGGGACTTTATAATAGAATAACGTGCACACTGGGAAACGTGGCAACATAACTTTACCTAGGCCTGATATTCGTAGTATTCACGAGGACTGGAAACTGGCATACTAGAGGTGGACACAACTGTAATTGCGTCATTAATCGGACATGGGGAATAACATATGCATATTGGTCATGCACACATAACATATGATGGATGAGGCGTAGGGACACAGAACATGGCAACATTTACTTTTCCACATTCCCTCCTTGTCACTACGTTTCCATCAGGAAACATCAATTTTCATGATACCGTCTATCATTTCATACAATATCATTTGTTCGTCTCGAATTGTCTTGGAACGGGATTTAGAACGGGGCTTGGGACTAGGAATACAAGAGGTAGCACACATGCTGCAAATCGCAGGGCCACATTGTATACAGAGGCAGCAGCTAAATATAATCGCTACTGCAATACCTAGAAAGGACAGGACTTTCCATCCCCAGGCGGAAATTATATTCCAGAACCAACCGGACCATGTCCAGGTGCCTGGATCTTGGTGTAACAGATGGGCAATTTTATGGAGTCTGGTTATAGCTGAATAAACAGACGGCGCGTTATTTGGAATGAAAATGCAGCAACTAGATCCGATGACTCTACAGGCCCCGCCCCTATCGGCCAGTATGACGTCAAGGACGAGACGATTTTGCAAAACGACAAATCTCATAGCAGATTGTTCTTCGGTTAGGTTACCTAGAGCAGAGGCAGTCTCATTTACTACAGCTTCAAGGGTTCTTGTTAACCTACGGATCAGTTTACTATTCTGGACAGGTCCTACAAAGAAGAAGAAACCTTTATTGAAATCTGTATACTGTTCTAGAGTAGTTTCAGTATAATCGACAATTGGGGACTCCCTTCTATGTCTAATGTGTACTAGATGTGTGTTTCTGTGATAATCAGATGGGGCTAGGAAAACAGGTGGCAGTAGGAAGGCAATGTAACAGGTTCCCTCCCAATCGAGGGGCAGACGAACATATGCGGTCTGACCACAAATAAAATAAGAATGACGTGAAGCTTTGAAAACAGATTTCCCACTGTCACTATACTTGACAATAGTAGTACATTCACTATGTCCTACGTGTACGGAACCATAACTACGGACACATAATTCGCCTTTGACAGGTAGTACTGAAATAGCAGGTAAGCCTGGAGTAGTATCAGACTGAACATTCAGGACCATGAAATTCGACGAATAATTACCTAAATTATATACTTCATTTTCTAGATCTAAACCTGTTCTGTGGGGGAAACCTTGCTTGTCTGAAAAACATGTACTGTTAAGAAAAGACATATCTGTTGAGGATGACGTTAACGTGGACCATGCTCCACACGAACCATTGTGTGAGAATGGATAAGGAAAGAGTGGCAGAACTCCCTTCGGTGTCTGGAAAGGGGGGAGTCGACCACACACCCAACAATTAGTGGCATTGCTGGTCTGGTGTGAGTAATGTAACATACGGATAAATGTGTTGTTGCGCATAGCAAGGCGGTAAGAATATTCGTGAGGAGGCAGATCACTAAACGTGTGCTCTACTGTAGCATTAGCAGACATATTTACATGAGGAACTGGAAAATACAGATAGAACGCATAGCTGGTGCAGGAAATCATTATGCTGATGAATAATACGAAACTCAGAAAAACGATACATTGAATTGAGTTATTACTGACTCTCTCATTATGGGGGTCTATTTTATACATGTCAGAAACAGTCTAACCGTTTCACCTAGGGGAGGACTTATACAATCAAACTGACTGACTTATTTTACTAGACCTGAGCTTTAACTTATACTCCTGTTGCGGAGTTTTCTCTAACAAGGGAGGGGTTGTAATAATGTCTTTTGCGGGACAGTCCTTTAAAACAATGTTCTGGCAATCTTTCGAATCCTGGGAAATGTTTTTAGAAACGGGTTTCAATCCATTAAAAAGTTTTACATGAGAAAGGTGGATCCATCCTTTTCTGCCTTCCAACTTGACGGCGGTACGGGTGGTCAAGAGGACCTGACGTGGCTCCTTCCAACGTGGTTCCAGCGGACTTGATCTGTCAAAATTTCTGATCATCACCAAGGAGCCTGGAACGATCTCGTGCGGTGCCACCTCGGTATTGTCTGGAAAGGCGGCAGCAACCTGTGAACGACATGAGTTGAGGGCAGACATCAAGGAAGCTAGGTAATCTGTCAGCATATTACATGAAACATCGGTAATACTTCGGGGTCTAGGAGTACCCCACATGTTAGGGGGGCGGCCGAATACGACCTCATATGGGGACAGACCTGATCTGGAATGTGCAACCATGCGCATATAAAACAGAGCAACTGGCAGAGCTACTAGCCAGTCCACACCTTTTTCTTTACAGACTTTGGCAATACGGATTTTCAGGGTCTGATTATGTCTCTCTACGAGACCGGCTGCTTCAGGATGGCGTACACAATGGAACTTCCACTGGTACCCTAACAAAAGGGAAACGTGCTTCATGAGTTCTGAGGAGAATGGCTGACCATTATCAGAATATACGACTCTAGGGAGTCCGTATCTAGGGAAGAATTCACGAACCAACTGCTTGGCAGTGGTCGCGGCTGTGTAATCTGGGACTGGATATGCTTCTGTCCACCTGGACAAAGCGCATACTACTACAAGGACATACTTGAAACCTCGACATCGCTCCATCTGAATATAATCCATCTGGAGGACCTCAAAAGGGTGGTCAGGGGGCTGGAAACCACCTTGTTCCACCGGGACACTTTTACCTGGATTAAACTGACAACATATCATACAGGTACGGACTTTCTGCTTGGCTGCAGCTCGTAAATGCTTGTTGAACCAAATGTTCTGGATACTGTCTAACATAGCTTTTTCTCCTAAATGTGCTGGACTATGTGCGGTATTAATAATGACTTGAACCATAGAGTCGGGGAGAAACCATGTGGCTCTACCCTTTGTTAACCATCCTTGATCTGTCTGGACCCCTCCTTGTTCATACCATTTCTTGATTTCATCGGGAGTAGCATGTAACTGGATATCTATGACATCTTGAGTAGGGTCCTTAACTGTCATGCATGTAATCGGATCTGGAGTATGTGTCAGGTTAACTGGAATGTCTGGAGTCTGTGCTGTAAGCTTGGCTGTGCGATCTGCTAGATCATTACCTTGAGAAATAATGTCAGTAACTTTCGTATGTGCTTTGTATTTCATGATAGCAATGGATGTCGGTAAATGTATGGCATCTAACAGGGCTTGAATAAGGAGACCATGCTGAATCTTGGTTCCATGAGAAGTCATGAAACCTCTCTCCTGCCAGAGCACTCCGAAGTCGTGTACAACTCCGAATGCGTAACGTGAATCTGTATAAACATTAACTTTCAGGTTCTTGGCATGTATACAGGCTTGTGTCAGAGCGACTAGCTCTGCTGCTTGAGCAGACAGGGTGTCAATACGGTGTGTTTCAATAACTTCAGTGTCAGTAGTCACTGCATACGCGGCGACTAGTTCTCCTGTACTAGTTCTCATACATGAACCATCCACATAAAGTGTCAGGTCAGGATCTGGTAACGGAATGTCTGTCAGGTCTTGTCGTGGCTTTGTCGTAATGTTAACTACTTCCACACAATCATGTGGGTCTGGATTTGAATTAACTGATGGTAACAGTGTAGCAGGATTCAGGACGTTGCAGCGTCTAATTTCTATGTGTGGCTGGAACAGTGTCAATTCATAACCTGTTAAACGTGCAATTGTCAAGTGCTGTGTTTGTGTTCGGTTTAAAAGAACTTCTACGGAGTGTGGAACTTGTACTGTCAGGAAATGTCCTAAAACTATGGAATCACTTTGTCTGATAGCTAGTGCTGTGGCTGCAACTGACTTGAGGCACGCAGGCAACGCCTGGGCGACTGGATCTAATGTGCTCGAAAAATAAGCACAGGGCTTGTATTGTCCTGCTTGATCTTGTGTGAGAACAGATAATGCTGTACCTTCGCGTTCAGTAACGAAAAGTGTAAAAGGCTTACTGTAGTTCGGTGTGGCTAGAACTGGAGCTTGACATAGGGCTTTCTTTAACTCATTGAAACTAAGTGTATGGTCAGATGTCCAAGGGAGGACAGTCGATACGGCTGCCTCCTGTGTCGTTAACTGTATCAGTGGCTTGGCTAGAAATGCATACTGGGGAATCCATTGTCTACAATAAGAAGTAAGGCCGATAAAAGCACGTACCTCCTTCTGGGTTCTGGGCTGGGGAAGACTCGCTATTAACTGGATACGGTCTGGTGTCAACTGCCTACCCCTCTTGGACAGCAAGTGTCCTAAGTATACCACTTGCTGAACACAGAATTGAAGCTTCGAAGGTGACACCTTGTGCCCCATCTCGGCAAGGAAATACAGGACTGTAAGTGATGCTCGCTCGCAGGCACGTTCAGAACGGGCTGTGATCAGTAGATCATCGACATACTGGAGCAGGGCAGTGTCAGTTGGCATGTGAATATTGTCTAGTTGTCTCTTAAGTGCTTGACTGTAAATACTAGGACTTTCTGTGAAACCTTGAGGAGCGCGTGTAAACATATAGCTCCTTCCATTTAAACAAAATCCGAAAAGAAACTGGCTGTCTGGATGAATCGGAACACTAAAAAATGCATTCTTGAGGTCAATGACAGTGAAAAACATGGCTTCGGAATCAATGGCTGTCAATAGGGAAGAGATGTCTGGGACAACTGGGTACTGAGGAATAATACATTTATTAAGCTCTCGTAAATCAATCACTAATCGATATACTGGGGGTGCATTCGGATCAGTACGTTTCATGACTGGAATGATCGGAGAATTGCATACATTGGAGTCAGTTTCTACAACTACTCCTTGAGCTATGAGCTCGTCAATAATTTTAGATAAGGCTGCTACAGCCTCAGGTGGCAATCTGTACTGTCTGATTCGGGGTAACACTACACCTGGCTTGAGAGTCACACGATGGGGTGTGATTTGCATGTAACCTACATCAGTTGGACCTTGCGCCCATAAATGCTGCGGAACTTGAGACAGTCTGGAATCAAAATCTCGTAATACATAGTGACCCTTAAAGTCACGTAGGAACAGACGTATTCCCTCTGGGGAACAGCAAATGACTGCACCTAACTCTTTCAGTGTCTTAATGCCTAACAGATTTTCTGGACATGACTTAGTAAGTAACAGATCAGTAGTGCGGGACAATGGACCTACTTCTAGAGTAACTGGCTTAGATATCTCATTAACTATTGGCTTTCCTGAAAATCCAAGGGAAACATTTCTTGAGCCTGAGAGCGGAGCCCCTGGAACTTCGGCGTGACTAATTGTGGTCCTACTTGCCCCTGTATCGATCAAAAACTTTCTGTCTTTCCCTAATACTTGACTGTGAACATAGGGACCTTCTTGATCTACAGGTATCTCGATGAGAGGCAAGCCTACCTCCCTCTCTAGGCTGTTTCATGAATATGGCTGGTACTCTGGATACTCCGACTGTGCATACTGGTACATCTGCGATGTAACGTGCTGTGTTGCAGCAATAGGCTGCGGTACTGTAACTGTCTGTGGTGCATTATGTGGCTGAGGAATCTGTGAAACTTGTTCTTGTCTAGGCGGACGTGGTCTTTCTTTAGTCTTACCAGTAGCTATGTTATGTTTCAGAACTGCACACTCGTTTATAAAATGACCTGGTTGTTTACAATAATTGCAGTTCCCTTTAACGGGAGCTGCAGGATGACTGGCTTGATTTGGACCCCTCTTCTGACTGTCTTGAGGAACAGATTGTGCAACTAGCACTTTCATTTTCGTGTCTTTCATACGTTTTCTTTCGTGTTCTTGCTCTTCTCTGATTCTATTCTGGTGATACTGGAGCATCTGGAGCATCTGGGACGGAGTATTTGCTTGCCAGGTGCTTTCGACTTTCAAAACTCGATTTTTAATTTGTGGGCTTGAATTCTCGACTAATTTGGTAACAAAAAGATGAGGGTATGACTCACTACTTGTCTTGAGACCACTGTTGATACTGAAACATTTTTCAAATCTAGAATAAAAATCACTAATATCTTCGTCTTGTTTCTGTTTACATGCTGAGATTGCATCCCAGTCTTCTTTTCTCGTTGTCAATAATCTAGGTAAAACTTGAATCAATAATTCTGGTAATTCTTTACATTTATCTCCAAGACCGGTACCTGGTACTCGTGCCTTGTCTTCAGCTTCTAGAGCTGTCCAATCGATCTTTTTCTCTCCCACCTCCCATTCTTTTTCCTTTAGCTTTTCATACACCCCTGCGGGCAGCAGGACTTTTAACATTTTAATGATATCTGGGTAAGTGTATTCTCCCATACGGAGCATGTCTTTTAATGCTCTATGGAACCCTGCTGGATCTTTGTCATGACAGGGAATTAATTTCTTCATTTCAAGAAGTTCCATCTTTGATATTGGAGTGTATACAAACACTCGTTGCATATCGCCACCCGCCCCTTGGACTGGGTGGACTTCTCGTAACGGATTCTGTCTGTCTATGTGGAATGATTTACTTTCTGGGGGTGAGACATGAACAAAATGCGGGTTCAGGAACGTTCTATATTTGTGGCGCTGTTCTAGAATGACACTAATTAAATCGGTACCTAGACCTCTCCATTTATACTGGAGTAACTCGTTCAGAATATCGTGTAACGGGCCTGGATCAGAATGTTGACCCTCATACAGAGTGATGAGGTGCTGGATCATATACATACCCACCAGTCGTTGCTCGGCTGGGGGCAGTTTCAGAAACATTTGTGCCACTATTTCGTCTGGAAAAGTGGTAGAATCAGTAATCCATCGGACTGCTGATCGGGCTAGTTCTTGTTCATGCATGGTACTTAACTCACTATAACCGATTAGTGATTTCAGAATGTGATCGGTAGCTTGAAATACTTGTTCTAGAGAACCTTGTTCTGGGGCTGGATGATGAAAAATAGACTTGTGTTCTAGACGTAAATGGCGATCTGGAAATCTGGATTTTCCTACATACGCTATTCTGGCGGGATTCTCGTCTTCCTCTTCTTCGGGATCAGAAGTACTTTCTTTCTCGCTTACTTGTGCTGCTTTACGCTGGTCGTGTAACCTTATTATTTCTTTACGAATTTTCTTGTACATACTCTCCATGGCACCGACGGTCTTGTGCTTACCCTCGGCTATATTATCACTCCACCTTGTCAGGATTCTCATTTCGGCGGAATCTTTAGACGGGTAATCTTGTTCTCTTATTAGACAATTGATCAGGAACTTTAATATCATGAGCTGAATCTCGGCTTTCCTTTGAGACATAATCTCGCCAATACTTTCTGGATCATCCCCTGTACGGATGAAACGATATATTCTGTCTAGATCTTCTTTCATATTCGGTAAGGTGACTAGATACTCGGTCACTTTTCTTACGCGGAATGAATATAAAACCATATTATCCTCGCCTGGGACTGGATCATAGCAACATTCGGCAAGGGATTTTCTTATTTCTGCAACAGACTGATATCTAGGCGTACGCTGTGATGCTTGTGCATGTAATTCGGCTAACGTTAAACGCTTGTGTGGCGGCGGGGTTTGAGGAGGACCTCCTCCTGCGGCCCCTAGACTAGAATCGTCGACTGACATTCTTCGTGGCGGAGCGGGAAGTTGAAACGCTGGCTGGACCGGGGGTACCGTAGCAGGTACTCCGGTGTCTGGAAGAGCGGGAAGTGCCTGATTTACAGGGACTGGCGGAGCGCGAACAGGATTTGCATATTCTGGGACTGTGTCGTCCAAATAGGACGAAATAAAAATATCAGCTGCGGTCTGTTTGTGACGTAGCTTGGTCGGAACTAATGGTGGCGGGAAATTACTGGATGCCTCTGGGGTCGCTTTTGGCAAACCTTCGGCAAGGAGAGGATACATACCCTTAATGAGGGCATGCCTCTGTCTGTCTGACTGTTCGGTTTTGACTCGTTCACCTATCTCGATTAATTCTCTTTCTTGGGCTCGTTCCTGGGATTCTCTACTTAACTCTGACTTTCTGACTTCTTTCTCGGTTCTTCTATGAGCTTCCTTACGCCATAACTCGATGGCATCTTTCTGTGACTGTCTGGCTTTCTTTTTCCATAATGCTTCTTCTACTCGCATGATACATTCGGCATCCCATGTACCCGATACGGGCCATCTATACTTTTCTTCTAACTGTTTGGTATACTCTACCCATAAATCTAGATACAATATGGCGCTTATGCCATGTTTCTGATACATAAAGTGACCTGGACTGTCCCTGGGCGGGACAGGAACCGCTTCCTCTAACAGACCCTTTCTAGTTTTTAACTGACGTAACTTGGAAAATATAGGCATGACTGAACCGTAATCTGGACACAATACAATACACAATAAAAACACGAAATCACATCACACTCATACCACAACAGTAAAATACATGAAGAACATTATAAATAACAGTTCGAACAGAATATTACCTGGAATACTGAGAACAGAAACAGAACAGAATTTCTCGAGAACGGAACAGACTAGAATTACTGGATGCACTGCTGTAACAGTACGGAACATACCGGTCCCATAAAGGGACGCATCAAGACCCGTATCCACCTAGGTGAACACTTCGTTTGTGAGTCTGGGCACCACCAACCCACGGACCAGGAGTCAATTTAGATTGGTCCTGTCTAGATACTACCCCAGCAATGGTACTCACCGGGCAGCACGGAACGGAAGGCCTCGGACTGGACTGGACGACGGACGACGAACTTCGGACTTCAGTTACAGGTGGGCCTCCGGATACCTCGGACCTTGGACTCTCGGCTTGGGCTCTGGTCGGGACTCGCCGCGTTCCTCCACCGTCTCGTTCGGATGCTAGACCGCCTCCTCCGTCTCCTCCGTGGGCCTGAGGGATACTTGGAGCAGAAATATCTGCCAGTGCACGGTATGGTTCCGTCACGACTGCAGAGGGTCAGGGGGTCGGCGTGGCTTCACCGACGCGTGGGGAAAGGGCAAGTACCTATTCGGGCGCCATTATGTGGTATATAAATAAATAATACCGGATCTATTTTTGAATGAATGAATGAATAACAGATAGCTCAATAAAATAAGAGTCAAGATTCGAGGTAGTAGGAGTTTCTGCAGGTTTATTACAGCATAAGGACAGGATCAGGACAACCTGCATAGGATGACCATGTTGTGCACTTTATTCCCATCCAACAGGACACTACAATTTTAGTGTCTGCCTCTACCAGATCTGGATGCCACATACTCTTAACTCGACGAGGGTGAGTTTTTACTTAAGTAGCATGCCTGCTTTGACACCACTAATGATTAGTGACGCTTTCTTTTCTGCTTTTTAAAATGGTTTTCTATCATTGTTCATGTGATAAGTAATTCACACGGGTCACAGATGACGCATGCCACAGCTCACCTGTGTTCTACACGTGTTTTACACCCCGCATCTTGGATGGTGCTTCTCACAGACAATTATCTAGTGTTTTTGATATCTAATTGTTGTCTTATCTACCGGTGCCACTTTTTAGGGTGCTGTACGGGTGGTTACACTTTTACCTCAATGAGGTCCTGACCACCACCAAAAAATGTAGGTAGATCCCTTTTGTTTGGTCCTGAAGAATTGCCATCAGTAGATAACAGGCAAGAAACATGTTGACCTATTACACTAGCACACATTCCCACACACCTTAGAATGGAAGGGTGCGCCTTTTAGTTTTAACTAGGGTAGTGACCACATCTCATTAAAATTGTTTTGAGTGGACCACTATTCCCTGTTTTAATTCATGCATATACCATATCACCACTTACACATGTTACACATCAGGGCCCTCACACGCACTGCACCCAATGGCTTGTGGAATAAAGATCTCGGCCAAGTAGGCCCCATCATGGGCGCCTGATCGGGTATTGCAGTCCCTACCCGAGTAGGAGCAAGCCCAATGATGAAGCAAGACACCCGCTTGTTGGGTGTGTGAGGGTCTTTTTCCAAAAAAAGGAGGAATCCCTTCTCCTGTCTTTACGTTTATCCACACACTAGGGTACACTGACAATATCACTGACCTCTACCTGCTTGTCTAATTAGGAATTACATACCTTGTTGGTTACAGATGTCTAACACGCATTCTTATCCGCATAGCAGGCAAAGTAGAACAGATAAGATGCAATCTTGCCAAGTTGGTCTGAACGACAGAAATCATGTGGTATATAATTCTCTTAAACGAGTTAATCCCAAAATTTGGACGATGCGCTCACGACACTTCATTGCCAGTAGAGTTGTCTCCACGGTGATCTGGGTGTCGCTTGTGGATTGGCTTGCCATATCGAAGCAGTAGAAGCAAAAATAGTATCCCTGCAGTGAGCACCAAAACGAGAGGCAATCCACCAAACACAGAGTGCATGAAGTTTCGAAATATTCCTAGGACTGCTTGAAATGGTGCTAACAGTCCTGAAAAAACTGTCTTAAATACATGTACAATACCACTCATATCAGACATGTTAAAGAGATGACTTAACATTTCCGAGAAATGTATAGGGCAATTTGTAGTTAAGAGGGCATGTATCTCTGCCGAAGTCTTTGCGACTTGCAGATCATAGGTCTCTTTGGCCGAGGTCAGTGACACAGTTTTCTGTAAAAGAATAGCTTTCATTCTACTTAAAGTTTCAATTTGTATAGAAGAGATGTTCAATGAAGGCCATAAACGTGACTCCCAGTCTGTCTTGCTTTTAGGAAACAATACTTGCATACAGCAAGTGACCCTGGCTGACACAGTTACAAGATAGGGTAAACCTGGCAACATGCTACCGCAGCTGTGATCGTTCAACATGAGATAACTTCCATTAGAAAGCTGTCAAAAATGTGATCAATCACTGCAGCTGGTGAACCTTACAGGTGGCAGGATAAGTTGTTAGAGGAACCATCGCAGGCCCCATGTAAATTAATACCCTGACAAAGGAGAGAACCGCTTAGTGCGTTTTCACAATGTTTACCACTAAGAAAACTTCTTTCCCCCACTCCAACATCTGTGTGTGTATGGTAATTCCTAGGATGTCTTGATGTATTCTTTACCCAACCTTTCATATGTGCCTGCTGGTATATGTTTTAGGCAATACTGAAAATGGAAAATTGTAACAGGCAGAGTGATTGTTCCGTGTATTATCATTCAATGGCTGGTTTTTCAGCGACTGTAAATGGCAATCTTTCCAGTTTTTCAATGCTCAGCACTGTATAGTCTGCTTCCCTCTTTGCCAGTTTGATCTGTTTATCAGTGAGATTGAATTCTGAAAACAGTGACGTAGTATTGATTAAACACCAAGGCACATAGCCTGAACGAAGGTTTTGTAACGTCCAGCCTAATAGCATGATAGAACGTAATTGCGACAGACCATGTTGCAGCATGACCAAGTCCTGCTCCATTATGTCTATGGCAGAGGATACTATGCTGTCCAAAGAATATATTCTGGACGACAGAGTCGTTAACCCATTGTCAACCACAGAGAGAGTTTTCTCTCTCTTATTCTTTCTGCAGTCTCTGATTACGTAACCTTCCATGCTTCATTATAAGCAGCATTGATACCGGCATATATAAAACGTTTATAACGCGTTTTCTTGGTCCTAGCAAGAATTCCATAAGATCAGTGCCATCTTTAAGTAAAGATAAGTGTTGTTTTACATCCTTGAGTGTAGTTCTATGTAACCATTCAAGGCACAGTTTCCCTACACTGTATTCTGTTACTATTCCTGGATGCTGTTTCTGAGCATATCTTGGATCTGGCCTAGTGTTTTATTCAGGAATCTATCTTGCAGTGGTTTGTGTCTGTGGGCCAGATTAACCATTTTTTCCAATCTGGATCTGTTCTGTTGTGATGCAAAATAGTATGTACGTCAACCTCCCCCTCTGAAGTGTTATTGCTATCAGGTGTAGGTGTAGGTATTGACAGATTGTTTAGGTGTTTTGTCTTGGCTAACCCAAGACAAGATGTCTGTTGGACAGAGTCATTCAAAACATACTTTGCCCTGGGATGATGCAGGCTCTAAATAAAGCTTCTATCCCCTGCACTTGCCAATCTTTTGTGCCCCAGACAGTTTTTGTCTCAATGTTGTCTTTCCAAAAGTCGAAACCTATTGAAGACAGTTGAGCATAAAAGGCCAGAGAATAAATTAGTTTGGTATTTGTCAGCATACTTTTCATTCCTGTCTTATTATTTTTTAAAGAAAAATGATTCTGGATTTGAAGTATTAAAACCTGAAAAGTATGGAAATTTTCCCAAAAATGTTTTTGAGCTACCCTTTGGTGGCGTAGGACAATGTTCCTATTGGTTACACATCAGTACATTTCTAGGATTTGAAGATTTGTGCAAGAAATGATGCCCATAGTGATTATAACAATACATTTGTTCATAATCAGATGAACCTTCTAAATATTCATGATTTGTAAACTTGCAGACATTTCTAAGTCTGACATCATCTTATTAACAGCCTCGAAGTCCCAATCATCAGAAAAGGTACTAGATAAAACAAAGTAATTCAAGGAAATCTTGAACTGGTGTAGAATCTTCAACAGCTCTGCTGGGCCAAGAATGTCATAATCAGTTCTGTCCAAGCTATACCACCAGGTATAGGAATGGCTGTGATGTTCACTGATGACAAGTCTCTTTGTTCACAATGAGATGATTTGTGTGGCTTTAGTCGTAAGTTGATGTACTTACTTGCTGTTTCCATTTTAACATATCCTCCATTTATCAGCATTCCCAAAGTTATTACCAGAGTCAACCAAAGTAGAAGAAAAAGTACACCCAACACAATCCAAATTTCAATCCATGGTGAAACCAGTTAAGTCTTTTCCAGGTGATGAAAAAGGTCTGTTTCTTGTTCTTTGAAAGTTCTTTTTACTGGCGTTGTTTCAGGTTCGCTTGGATCCTCAGAAAACGTATCAAAGTTAATGAAATAGCCAGAGGCAGTTCTGTCAATTGTAGGGATTGCATCAGGATTCGTTGAAATCGCTGGAACCTCACGATCACATGTTACATTTGTGTATTCAGATGATACTGCATTGTAGACAGGCGTTTCTTGACGAACTGTTATTTGGGTCTCAAGAGATACATGTTCCATAGCTTTATTGAATTGTATTCACCCTATTCAAGTGCCTATCCAAATCATCATCTGTTAGATAGATGTCATCGACATATGATAATGCTTCATCATCATAAGTTTGTAGTAACTCTGTTACCCTTGCTGAGATTAACCCAGGACTATTCTTGAATCCCTGTGGGAGACAACTGAAGTGGCACTTCGTTCCCATAATTAAGAAAGTGGTCAAATACCTACCTTCTGGTGCAATGTTTTAATAGAAGAAACCGTTAGAAATATATAATGTGGTCTTATATTTTTTATGCACAATGTTATTCATTAATGCTGCACTATGTGCATCTTGTACTGAAAAAGTTCTGCAACAAGAGTTTAAATGTCTGTAATCCAATACTAGACGATATGTATTGTCTGGTTTGGAGACAGGAAATAAAGGATTGTTCATTGGCGAGGTGCATGTTTCAACCACCCCTTGGTATTCAAGTTGATCTAATATCTGTTTTTTAGCTTCTTGCTTAACTGGGTACTGCCTTTGTGTAGTTGGTCGATTTTTTAGTTGGATTTTATGGTGAGGAGAGTCCTCATCCCATCCGACATGATTTTTGTATAAGGCAGGAGCCTGAGCGACTGCCCATTTCCTAGCATAGGTATATTTTAAATGAATTGGAATGTGATTAGAGAAGGCTGACATAATGATGTCCTCGCCATGTGGGCACTCCCTGACAAATTGTGGTGGCCAGTCTTGTTCAGCTAGAAGAATGTCATAACCCTTAGAAAGTCGCTCCCAAAACAGTGTGCTCACTGTTCTTGGTATGTCCCCCTCCATCCGGAGTGTTATTTCATATAATGTATGTTGACAACTAACCCTGGTATCTGCAGTTTCAACTTGAATGAATTTATTGGAGTCCACTGTCTCCAGATGATCCTTCATGTTCTTGCGAGCTATGGTGACTTCTGCTGTGCTATCCAACATTGTCTAAACCCATTCCCCGTTCTTGAGTGGTGTCCTCAAGATCCTCGGCATGTCTGATTTTTAGACCTGCTACCTTCTTTTTGGTGAATTGGGGATTCTTGTTTTTCTGAACATGTTGATCGTCTTTGGACTTCACGCGTTCTTCCTTGTGTTCTGACCATCCTATTCTTTCGGATTTCTGTGACGAAGTCTGAAAGATACGAGAGGAACGTGTATTAGTATCTTGATATCTATCAGGTTTTCTCAAATTATCCCTATTCCTGAGGTTATACCTCCTTTCAGAGAGCTTCTTTTGAGGAGAGCTACCTCTGGATTGAGAACGCTTCTCTTTTGAAGTTTGTTTGCTATTTTCCCACTTCTTTTTAATAGGAGTAGGAATGTTTTCATTCAAGATATATAATCTATTCGATTTTGTAGATTACCAAGTAATTCATTGTCTGACATTGCTTCAATGTCAGGGTCAGGTCTGTAGTTGGCTAAAGCTAGCCATGTTGCTCCTGGTCTACCTAATGGACCGAGCCTGGTAACGTGATTTATATGTTTTAGGGCGCCTTTAAACCAGAGCGCATGCTCTTGGTATGTTAGTGCAATTTCAATATCCTCAAAAGGAATGTATTCCTCTGGTGGTACATCTTCTTTGTAGAAGTGAAACACTTTTGTTACTGGATTTGCTTCAGGGAAGACTATCCATGAATAGAATACCTCTGGCTGGAGATATTCATGTGTCTCTATCACAAAAACTACCCTCCCACCTCTTGGTGTTAGGCTTTTCTAATAAGTATTATAGTGATGGCTTTCCTTACATTTTCTGAACTGCTTATAGCATCCTCGTCGGTTTCATTAAAACCTGTTATGTTAAAAACTGCATCAGCTGGATCAGCTGCAGCTCCACTGGTTTCGGTGTTGTTATCCCCGTTTAGGGACATTTTTCTTTAATGAAAACTGCAGAGCAAGTTTCAAGGAAACAAAGATAAGGTACACAATATTTTGGAACACTGTATCCTTCAACGTTGAACAAACCAAAAAGCTAATACATAGGATTTTCGTCCTACTCAGCTATGGCGGATTTTTTGCCTTTACCCACTCCAAACGTCTAATGGAGTATTTACGGAAAAAAGGGTCTCTGAGAAAAGCATGACTGAGTTACTTTATTATCTAGAGCTAAATGAGTGCCTTACCAAACGTTGGGCGCCACGTAGTGTAGTTCCTATATTCCCAATAGGCTCTGTGCATTGGAATAATATATCCTATAGATTTGACGTAGGACTTAAGTCAATAGGTCTCTATCGAATATATTAAACTTATTAGTGAGTGCCAACTAGCTCAGAGGTCAAACTTTCTTGAATTCACAAGAAGGGATTCGTTTCTGACAACTGCATAAACATTACAACTTTGTTTCCCCAAGAATAAGAACATATCTCTCAGAGTCGTGGAAACAATAGATAACTAGTTCACTCAGTCAATCGTGCATGCTTCGTTTCTACAGAGTTGCAGAGAAATAGTGAGACGGGCGTTTTTCAAGAAAAGGTTTATTGAACAGTCTTCTTTCTCGTGCAAGAGAGGTGAACTGCTACATTCGGTAGACAGAATGCAAAGTATAATGCGTACAGCGAGAATAGTATTATGAAATAATACTGCAAGAGCATTGTTTGGTTCCTAAGCCATATAAAAATACATACATAAAACACATAGACTAAAATACTCAACTGATGCTTCTAAAATACGCCTACCCAATGTACCTAACCTAAGTTTAGTACGAGGGAGGAAGTAAGTATGGTCTTTTGCATAGGTTTAGTTTTGCCAAGAATCTACCAAAGGTTTCTCTAGGTACTTATCAGCTCCATACCTTAGAATGAAGGAGGTCTAGTATCTCTGTCTCTGGACTCGATTTCCCAACACCCCGCAAGGGGAGTCAGAAACACCGGAGCTTGATTCTCGGCAAAGAAGGGCAGCTTCCTGATCAGTGCGTCAACTGGAGAGTCGGCTACCTTCGGCACTTGCTGTAGCGAGCTGCGTCAGGCACGTAGGTCGTCGAACTGCTCCGTACCACCGTGCTTTGCTATAGCAAGTGAAGGTATATTTATACCTTGAAGGTGCTTAGGAATGCCATGTTTAACGTAAAGTCGGGCATATGAACATCATGAATGAACCACTGGGGAATAGCTGTTCATTGTAAAACTGACTGAGTTCTTGGAGAAATCAATATTCAAGCAAGGGGAAGTCCCTAACGGCTTAACCTGGTTTTCCAAGAAATCATTGTGACGTTTGTATAGCGGATGGAAGTAGCCATGCCTGTATTTGGGTAGCATGGGCTATGCCTAAATAAGGACTTGATTTCTATGGCTATATAAGGGCAACTTGAACTGTACCTATATAAGGGAATGAATCGGGAAAATCCATTTGGAATCTAAAACGCCATACAACAGTGGAAAGGCCAAGAACGGAAAGCGACCCTAGAGAATTGGCTCGCAACCATTTCCTCACCTTATCGAGCCACATCTACAACTTTCACAGCAACGGATCCATTTTCGTCGCGTGCAGCACCGACGAAATCTCAAGCCAGCGGAAGGAAAGACTATGATGCAGGGCGCTTGAATTTTCTCGCACATGCTTGTCATTGGCTCCTGGCATTCACTGCACCCCGCCTCCAAAACTACCATAAATACAACTGGTAACCAGCCCACCCTCCTATGTGATGCCAAACCAAGATGGTGTCGGCTTGTCAAAATGGGCCGCACTAAAATAGGACAAGGCAGTAACTAAAAAGCCCAATTGCCAATCACGCGCCAGCATTTAACATAAACGCTGGCTTAAAGCCCCCTTCTGAAACCATATCGATCCCAAAAACCCTTGCAGAGCGGGCAGCTCATGTGCGCTGCAACGCCAGGGGAGACCTAAAAACTCTAAAAAGGGGCTTTTAGCACTCCCATTACTTACTATTCGTTGGGATCACTATCATTATTCTTAGCTGACTTCTGATTTAGCAGCACGTGCAAAGCATTACTTTCTTTTCTTTGTTTGGCGCTTGGACCAAGTACACACATTCATTTATCTTAATTGATGAAAAATTGATGAAACTCTGCTGCTTGTGCTGTGATTGAGATACTATTTTTTTCTTTTTCAGAATGTTTGTATAGCGCGAACTCAACCACACCCGAACATATTGGAACTTTTGCAAATTTCAACATGCTTTACTGTTTTATTACACATGGGGAGATGAAGTGATTTGCCTAGAATTCTAGGATGTTGCACTAACACTGAGACTAAAATTAGGTTACCCAGTTCCAAAGTAGGCAGCTTTAGCTGTAACACCGCAACTTCTCTCCCTTTCTCAGTGTAATCTGTTGGTTTCCCATTGAATTTGGACATTGAAGACAGCAATGCCATTAATGAGTCACTCTGTCTTTGTGAAGCTTCTATTTGACAACCCAATATGCATCTCATCTAGGGCCATATTTATGACCTGGTATGCATTGCTCTTGCACCAACCAATGTGGTGCAAGAGCGACGCAAACCGTAAGTCATATTTTTGTAGCCACACAAACCACTTTGCTTTGCTTCAAAAATATGGAGTGTTGCAACGCAGTGCAAATTGCAGCATTGCATTCCTCTGCACCAGGAAGGCTTTCCATGGGCGTTGCGTGGGTGTTCCCACGCAACTCCCATGATTTTTAACGCATTCTCAGATTTACCAAACTTGGTAAACCTGGAAATGCGACAAAAAGATACACCTCCCCAGGAGAGGTGAAACAAATGGAAATATCTTTATTTCTCCTTGTTGCTTCCTCTTTCTTTGTGTGCTGCATTTTGCAGCACAACGAGAAAGAGGAAAAAGCCTCTCCAGATTGATTTTGTACTGGAATGTGTCTCTTCCTGCACAAAAACAAACCTGCCTACAACACAGGCACCCTTGCAGCATGGTTCAAGGGTGCCTGCATTGGTGCAGGCCTGCCAAAACAACACCAGCATAAGGAAAGAGGACACAAATGTGCCGTATTGGATAAATACTGCACATTCCTGCCCTTTTCCCTGTGCTGCAGGGTAGTGCAGCAGGATGACTTGTTGCGCTTCCCTGTTCCAACAATTTCATAAATTAGCCCCCCTAGTGTTTTTTTTGTCGTACGATTCTGAAGCCTTGGAAGCATCCGCAGAACTAAAACAAAAGACTGGATTCAACCTGTGAGCAACCAGAGGAACAGGGGTGGATGGTAGCCTTAAAAAGTTGTGGGGCGAGCAAAGTGCCACACCGCTTCCAAAAACTTAAATTAAATTCCTCCAAAAGCCAAAAACAAGCCAAACCCACCCTCAAAAAGCCCAAACAAAAACAACTCCTCCACCCAAAACCCTTAATTAAGACCTAACCACTACCCTAATCACTACACTAACATGCATTACACATTTCTAATAATTAAAGTAAAATAAAATGGTTCTTACCCACGGGCTCCACTTCCTCCTTAGTGTTCCTGCAGTCTTGATGCACAAAGGATGATCCCCTAACTGCTAACAAGCATGAGAGAAGCGCCAGGATTGAATAGAGTGGGTTAGCTGAATGCTCCTTCAGACCTTGGAGGTTGTGCATACTCTCCACCCAGCTGTCTAAGACAGCTGGGATGAGAGATTCAAAGTGCGCATGTCACTTATGCCAGCACAAGACAGCTGGCCGAATTGACATGCGCACTTTGGAGCGACCAGTCACGCCACTGCTCCAGTCCTCTATGTTGCCAATCAGCAGCAGACGACACAGCCCGATATCTCCTAGCTCGGGGCAGGCTGAGCTGAGGGCTGCAGCACCCTCGGTGAAAAATAAAATGGCAATAAAATAGTTTCTTTGCCAATTCATTTTTCACACTTAGCGAGGCTCGCAGTGGGCGGGGTGAAGAAACCGCCGCTGCAGAGGAACTTTTACCTAAGGAAGTTTAGTACACAGCACTCCGGGTCATAAATAGAATGACTCCCTCACTCTCAATTAGTATTCATTTTGTTAGAGTTTTCATTTTTTTGAGACTGAAGAAAACACCGTTTAGGTATTGCCATCTGTATATGTAGTACAGGTCAGGGCCGGACTGGCCATAGCGGGCACCGGGCGTTTCCCCTGTAGGCCGCTAGGGTGGGGGCCGGTTCAGCAATATCGGCCCGGTAACAAAATCGGCTGAAACCGGCCCTCTCAAGCTGCTCAGCTGCACTCCCCATCACCTCAGGGTCGGTTTCTATTCCCAGTCCGGTGCTTGTACAGGTAGGTAAAGTCACAGTGCAATTTGTCTTATAATGAACCACTACAACATAAGGCGTAGTTCCAGCTAGAGTGTTTTACGAAGAGTTTGAAAACAAGAATGAAAAGTGATGGGCTCTATAAGCATGTCCTGGTGGCAGAAACCAGCTGGGGGCTTGTCTGCCTAGTCAGTGAAGTCTGAATTTTTCTCTGACTCTGTTGCGGAACACTCAAATGTGCTAGACGCTCAGGCTTCAGAAGAGAAGAGCAGAAAACCTACATGAATCTGCCTAAATGCAACGCTGTGTCACTTTGGCTGCAAAGAATAGAAAGTCCTAAAAGGAGCCCCGAGAGATAACCTTAGGGAATGAACCCTACTTGTGCAATAATGGACTGGCTTCAAGAGTCAAACAAGCATTGGGAAAGCCAATAGGTCTCACATATGTGAGACCTATTGGCTTTGTCAATGGTTTTTTAGCTATATTTTACAGCAACGTGTAACATGGATGAAAACAAAGAATAGAAAATCACTATGGTTCCGCCAATATGTTCAGCGCGTCATAGCTCTTTTTTTTTTTACTTTTAGCCATTTTGGGCTGCTGTACAACATGGCTAAATAACATTGACTAGGCTTATAGATCTTGCGAGATCTAGGCGAGAGGTATTGGCTTTGCCAATTTAGTTTTTCTTTATCAGCACTTGCATGGGAGTGCATGTGTTTCCATGCTCAGTTCCTCTTTTCTATTTTAGCATTCCCTGCAAGTGCATGTATTACATTCCCTCTTCTGCAACGCACTTGCTTTATGCTCTTTTGATTCTTTTCCCATGCTCATTCCACTGCCTGGGTATATATTTTCTCAATTGTTATTTATGTATGTTTGTATTTAGTTATTCATGAGGACCCAACAACTGCAAAGTGCTACAGGGCTCCTCCCTCTTTTCTTCCACCGCTCCTCATATTTAGTTATTTATGCATTCTCTACAAGGGTCCAGCAGCTGCAAAGTGTTAGCAGACTGCTCATTTCATTTTTTTGCACTGGTGCACACTATTTTCTTAATTTATTGCATTTTAAATGTACTGTTCAAACATGGCCACCCTCCACAAGTCCATTGCTGGAAGGGTGTGTTGTGGGGCCCTGCCCTCTGCAACAAGAACATAAAAGGGAGGTGGAAGAGGATTACATCTAGGAAACATGTTGAATTATACAACCATTTTCAATTATACAATACATTTTTTTAGTCTATTTTAAGTATGGTATTATTTCTCCTAAGGAATGTTTGGCAAGATGTGAGAGCAACGAATGATTTCGAAGCTTTTGGGCCAGTAACAGTGATTAAAAATAAAATGAATATATTTTATAGACAACTTTAGGGAGTTTGGCTTCCTCCTCAAAGTTTTGGAAAGTTAATGTCCAGTGGGGTTATAAAGCACATTTGTCAAAAACATAGATCAAAACTGGAACAAGTTTAGAGAAAACTTTACTGACTTAGATTGAGGAAGCTTTCCGGGATTAGAATTTCTCCCTAAAGGATTGTTGTGAAAGTTGAGACAAAGGAAGAATTGTACATTAAGCTGGAACATTTTGGTTTTCTAAAATAGCAAAAACTATTACTACAGAGGATGCTCACATACAAAAGAAGCATAAAAAAGTAGCATAAGGATGAGGTAAGGAGGATTGCTTAATTTTCTACATATGCTGTAGTTTGCCTTACTATCCCAGGTGATGTGGGTCTCACCTCTCACAAAAGAACGTTAATCCAATGGTGGCAAAGCATAGGTACAAGAAAGTCAAGTTCGACAGTCTTATTAGACATACAATTTTTCAGACACTATTATGTGATGGAATCCCCGAGACCAGGGTATGTACAGTGACAGCACTGGAATGATATTTTAATTGTAGAATCTGCACTTAAAATTCTCTATAACGTAACAAAATGTTGTCATAATTTCTTCTACTTATTTTTTTCTGTCCTCCAACTTCTGAGTCCATTATCATTCTTATGGCCGAGTACCCTAGAAAGGGAAAGTGTTTGATATAGCGCAAAATCCATTTTTTTATTGTGGGGGTGCATTACAATCTCCCGCATAGACTGCAACTGCATACAATCTTTTGTTGTGTTAACCTATGTGTTAGGATCTTGTAATATCATAACATCAATGTGATGTGTTTAGGCCACAATCTATAATAAATGAAGAAGTAACGTGGAAGATCAATTGTTATCAGTAGAAACCATTAACACAAACGCTCGTGTTGAGCAATTGACAATCATTTTTATTATTGAATGTGCTTATTAATCATGCTGTTTTATATGTAGATGAAACAATTAAAGGTATAAGTCTCAATTTCTATATAACTGCATAAAGCTCCTTTTCCATTTCTCTTATGTTAGCTGAATATTGTAGGCCTGAAACGCATTTTCCTTGGAAGCTCTCACATTAGAATTAATAGTTGATTTTCATGTGCATGTAAGATTCTGTTCTTTCACGTTCTCACGTTTATGTTGCAGGTGGAAGAAGCGCCCTTGTTAGTTAGAATGATGTATTTGTTTTTAGGAGTTAGGCAAGGAGAGAAGAAGATACATTGGGAGCTAACGCTGATAAGGAGGATTGTTGTACTTTCTCACCAGAGAGAGCCTGGGAATCAAGGTCATCTTGTTAGTGTTTGGGAGAAATCGCTGTCCTGTAAAAACTACCTGTGAGAATGCGGCCTGACTGGATGGCGTGACCTGAAAGGAATTATGTGAAGACACCCGTGATATTTGGAATGTTGTAAGTAGGAACCATCTAGAACATGCTTCAGGTTGAAAAATATAAATTTACATTTGCTAAAATTTGGGACTGTAAACTGAACCTCAAATTAATGTGTGACCAGTTCAAGCACGTTAGGGTGTAGGCTATGGCCAAGCTGTGAATTCTTTTATAGGATACAGCGAAGCGGAACAAGGAGGTGATGGGGGAGGTCTAGGATTATACAAGAGTAGTGAAAGACTTATGAAACTGTGTTCACGTATCTGCTACAGTGTGGCAATTACTAACGCTGACATATGATATTTTTGTACCTTGGAGATGTTATTTTTTTCCTTTTTGTACAAACCAATTAAAACAACAGGAAAAAAACACACAAAATCTTAAAACCAAAGGTTGAAGACAGTCGAATTAGAAATGTCCTACCAGTTCATACAACAATCCTACTCTAGTTACATAGAGCTTACACTATCAGACGCCTGACAGATTACACCATACCTGATCTCTCGTCACCAGTAGTGATAAAACAGCTATATCAATATAGATGATTGAATGATTCAATGCATGTCATGAAAAAACAACCTTAGAAATTTCCCTATCACACCATTGACAACAAGCATAGGTAAGTCTTACAACCGCTGCACGATTTATCCTTAAAATGTCAACTTTAGAAACAATTCTGAAGTGAAATCATCTTGTCCACAACATGAAATCGCCAGCTTCTGAAAATCCAGGCCCTTGTCCTTGAAATATATTTTCATTGGAAAATGCGATGACTTACTCCAAAGAAAAGCTCATCATTTTCATCATAAAAAGTAGATTGGCTCCAAAATACCAACTATTCATTTTAGAAGATCCATATGTAATTATTTTGCTATAAATCCATATAAAATATGGCCTTGAATTTAGGTTTTCTAAATCATCTACAAGTATAGGCTAAATATCAACTAACTATGTGGAACCAGGAAACCTCATGGACTGTACCCCACAAATTACCTAAGCAATACATGTGGGTGGTCCGTTCAGGGTAACTATCACTCCTGTGAGACTTCACATCATTATGTATTGCTAGTAGGTTCCAAATCTCTTTTCACTATAAATAGGCACACTGAAGAATGCATGATAAGGATTTGTTGTATGACTTTATTAAATCGACCTCCTACCCTCCTGTATAAAATATGTATAGGTGTAACTATATACATGAACAAAACAGTGGCAATATAAATGATTAATAAGTAGTATATTTTAAAGAACTCAAACTTTGTAACAGTGGTTCAATATTCATTATCTCTTGCATGAAAAGCTGGAGTCTATCTCTATCCTCCAACTCCTCCCTTCTTGCCTCTAGCTAGGCTGTATTAGCACCAAAAGGGCCCTTGCGAGTTTCTAAGGTGGCATCTCACCTTCATACATTTAAAAAAAAAAACTTTATTTAAAGGTTTTCAGAGGTGCAGTACAGAAGAAAGGAGGTTACCATTGACGAGGAACGGACATCACAATCTACATCGAAATATTGAATGACAGGCTATATAAGTGGTATGCATTGCATTATGAGGCGTTAGAAGCGTGTGAAAACACTGGCAGTGTCCAAAGAAGGCAGGGAGAGATCTATAGAAAAGGGGGTCATGAAGAAATGTGCAAAGGATCACACATCTGTGTCGTGGCTGGAACTGTCCGAGGACTGCACGGTTACAGGTGCCTGAGAGGTGGAAGATGGGGAGTCCGAATCCAAAGTGAGGAGGTGTAGTCTAAGAGGTTGCGAAATATCTTTAGGACGCGCTGCGGGAGGTTGTAGAAAGGAACACACCTTGCTCGTTAATTAACAGTAAGTCATACTGCGGAGCCAGGCCTTAGTGGTGGGGAGCACACTGTTGCCCTAATGAAGAGCAATCTTCCCTTTTGGCCAACAGCAACGCAATAGCAGTGAATCTGTAATATGGGATAGGGGAGACATTGCCCAGGAGGACCATAAAAGGGAATAGATCTACTTACACTGAGATCCTCTGACAGAGGATGTGGAATACTTCCATCCAGTATGTGGCTATCAATGGGTATGGCCAGGTCAAATGTGGGAAATCTGCATCAGGATCTCGACATTTAGGGCATAGGGCTAATCTAGAGGGGTCGATCCACGCAAGCTCACCAGGAGTCACATAGGCTCTAAGTAAGAAATGAAAATGAAATAGCTGGTGTGGATGGTTGGGGAGATGAGTTTAACTTGGGCACAGCAGAAGGAGTTTATGTAGGGTGCGCTGCACCAGATTTTCCACAGTGAGTGGGAGCCATGGATTCAGGACAAGAGGGCGTTCAAAAGAATATAAAAAGTTGAAGCCCAATGTGCCACTGAGTTTCTGATATGCCCATCAAGTAGTGGATAGAGTTTGAGAATCTGTAGGGTCCATCCTAATGCCCTGTGATAATAATACACTTAAGGGTGTGGGGTCTGCCAGGTCCAGCCCCGGTCTAACGTAGGCAGACAAGCATCAGGATAAAACCAATGATATGCAGAGTGGGCATGGGCTACCAGGAAATAGAGCCAAAAATGGGGGACGGAGAAGCCACCCCGTTCATATGGGAGAGTTAGGATGTTCTAAGCAACCTAGGGTCTACAGCCCGCCCAAACCAACTTCAGAAGTAGGCTACATAGGATGGAAAAAAGGAGTCAGTGAAGGGTATGGGTAAATGTATAAAGAAATATAAAAATCAGGTGTAGGATTGTCATTTTCCTCTTAGTAGCTCCACCCCTGCTGGACTGTATGGAGAAATAATCCTGGTTTTTCTGTTTAGTTGTTTGCCATTTATTCGTTTTTGGAGCAACCTTTTCTATACAGGAACCATAAAATAAAGTTTTTGCTTTGAGTTTCGGTTTTACAGCTTGAGAACTCTTAAAGTATCTAAACTTTGCAAGTAAAATGTCTGCAAAATAATCCAGTTTTATCTCTGTTTGTTATTATTCTTCTAATAGCATGTGACACAGTATAGGCGCCTTTCTTGACCACATTCTACAGCGCTACAAACTTGAAAAGTTGACACGTTTCTTGGGAGCAACCAAGTATTGGAATGCTGGTAGGCGCTTTATTTTGTAAGATGAGAATTCACACACCGGAGGAATAGATAACAATATTAATACTTCCATATCCAGAACATGACTAAAACAGGGCTAAAAAGCCAGTTGAATACAAACTAATTCTAAACTATATCAATATGTTGTCCTGGGTACCTCAAATATATTTGCACCACAGTGCTGTGACAATGCTGGGCAGTTATAGAATTGGCAGAAAAAGGTATGTGCCTTGTGTACAAAACATTGAAATGCTTAAAAAATAATTGAGGTATCTTGTGCAGCCTTTGAGGCAAACAAGGTGTGTTGATTAACCCGCTTCCTTGCTATGCTACTTTTTTCACTAATGCCCAGTCTGTCAAGTTCTTACATCGGATGGTGCGGAAGGCACAGTCTGGCTGCTACCTAAATCTCTCTACAAGTTTCAGGACTCACTGCTTTTTGTTGAGATGAGGATAGCAACCACAATGATCATCCAACTGGGACCCACTGTCACCGCTGACCATCTGGTGCCATTAAAGGAGTGGGAGTGGGGTAGTGGAGTTGGCCAAGAAATATTCTCCTTCTCAGTGTTGAAAATGGCAATGTATATGCACATAAGCGGCGTTCATTTGTGTTCACTGTACCCCTTGTTGTAAACAGAACGGATATCGCTAAACACTGACTGTGTTATCCCGCCAGCATAGACCCATGCACACACGTACACGACAGCCATTTTTAGGCACCATGGCCTCTCTGCCCGTTTGTTCCCGGCACCCCTCCCCGCGCGCACTGCTCATGCATCAGCCATAAAACCCTCTCCCTCTGCGTGACCCTGCTCTAGAAGTAACACTCCTGCTTGACCCACACCCCCCCTATTTCCTCCCAAGAACACCCTTCCCCTCAGCTGACGAGCCACCCCCCCCAGCTGCACTTGGCCTTTCGACCCGGTCCCAAGTCCTAAGACCAAGCCTCGTGGATGTACACCCCCCCCCTTTTTCCTGCCCAGCATAACAAAACCGTGATACACCAGCCGAAGTCCCCGATCTTATCGCCTGCCCAACCTTTGATCTGATCATCCCCTCCTGCCCTCGTGTCCTGTAGGAATGTCCGGCTGAGAGATCACAATCTCTTGTTACATTCAGGAGGGGAGCATGACATCTGAGCGACTGGTATGGGAATAGGCCTGAAGCTGGGATTCCAAGCATGCTTTTTCCTACTTCAAAGCGTCTCTATTGCAATAAGGAATGTTTGTGCATCATAAACATGTGTATAAAAGACGAAGCCTCAGAGAAACTGAGGGGTGGATTGTGGAGGGCACCAAGAGAGAGCACCTCCTGAAGACACTATGCGAGTGTCCGAAATGACAGGCTCTCCTCATGAGAAATAAAACTCTGTTCTTGTTTTCCTGCTTCCAGCGCCCGTCTCTTTATTTGGTAATTGTTCAAGATGGGAACTAAGAGGCGTCCTGCGCCAGCAGCCTGGGCATCAGGTGCGTTATGGGCTGACTTTTCCACATCAGCAAACAGACACGTGCAGCGTCTGTTGCAAGAGTGCTGGACTCATGTATTTGGGACCCCAAACTGTTTATAAACGCATTCGTGAAACTACTAGTCAACTTTGAGTTAGCTGGGCTAGAAGCCCCTGTTTGCAGTTTAATTAAACTAGGATGTAATGAGAATATGTAAGAAGACATAAAAATATATGTATATAGAAGTAAGAGCTTCTTAACAATTACGAGCATAGAAAAAAAGACTAATTTTTCCATTAGTTTGTGACCGTTAGCACAACTTACATGAAGAGATGAAAACGAAGGGATATGCAAAGCATGGAAAAAACCATCGCCATGCATGAATAGAGATACTAATGGAGGAAGCGTCCATTCTGAGTCACAGTGGACTCATGACAAAACGGTGATGGCGATGGAAATGCAGGCACCAAAACAAAATGATTTTTCATCTCTAGCTCATTTGCTGACATTTCATCTATGCTGTGCGGGTGTGAATCTGAACTCATATTTATGGGGGCATGTACAAAACAGGCATCAATGCGGGGGAGGTTTGGGGAAGGGAACAGGCGCTTTCGGAAAACAGAGTCTGACATTTGATCATGGCAAAGTGAACGAGATAAGAACAAGATTTACAGGCCTGTTAACATTAATGGAGCGAAGCTCAAAGGGAGTGTAAACAGAACCGATCATGTGAATTGCTTTTCAAGGAAAAGGTAGTTCCTCAAATAGATGCTCATATGGTGGACAGTGGATTGATGTAATCCTTGGTCTTCATGCATGCCATGGACAATTGGCGGGAAAGAATAGGAGAGTGATAATGGAGCCAGCAAATGGGAAGCCTATGGGCAGACTGAAGCCCACAAAGTATTTACAACATGTCATGAAGAGACAGCGCAAGGTCTGTCTAGCCGGGACCTAAAAATAGTTGCGAAATAGCATCTGCATATATTTCATTGAAGGTTTCCCTATGGGTCTCAATTGAATTTCCTGGCTTTCCCATTCTGATCCCTAACACTGCCTATGTGACCCCTGGCCTTAAGGTAAACAGAGCCCGAATGTTTAGTTTCTAAGGGTCCTACTGGACATTACACTTTCTATTTGGTACAATAAATGCATTCAACAGTGCAACATACTTTACAATACACCATAAAATGAAAAATTAAAAATACATTTTTAAGCATGTTGCCACGTTTCATTATTGTGAATACATGAAGAACGAGAATTGACAAAGCCAATAGGTCTGACTTCGGCAAGCTGATGAGATGTTTTTTTTTTTAATTATTGCGAGGATATGCCCAAAAAAAACCAAAAAGTAGGACACTTAAAATATGCCATATGCTTGCAATAACAATTTTTGGAAAAGAATATGCGTTCTACACATATAGGAAACCTATTTTTGTTTTTTTGGCCCTGAAGGTGGTTGTGAACTACCAGTTTCCTGATGGAAACTGACAGGGCGTTCATTGTAGATTGCAAGTGGCTCATGTGCGAGATAGTTTGTATGAGTTGTATGACCATGAAGCCGGGCCTTGCACCTTTGTCCCTCAGGATCAGGAGTTGTTACTGGTCTAACTTTACAGGGTCCTGCCGATTCCTGTCTACGTTCTCCAACAAATGGGTCTTTCTCTTCATCAACTTTGAACAGTAGTTCTATGTTAAAAGAACTGATTCTCCCATTATACCACATTTGACCATGACACGCCCACTCCACCATCCCTCAAACACATGACAGTCGACTGCTTCTCATGCAATTTGAGGGTTGACACCTGGGAGTTGAGGGGCACCGTGCTTAATGATCGAGAAGTCAGTCTCACCTAGAATTTCATCTTAATGAGAATCTTCATGAGAACCTGAAGTTGCACCTGAGTGGAAGAGTGGAACAGGGAGGCGGCCGAGGAGCCACAGGCTGAGGAACAGATGAAAGTTAGTTAAGCTGAAGGTAAGTTCTGCAAAGCTAGAGCAAGCATCCGTGTTTTCAGATGGTGCAAGTGAATGGGCAAACCTAATAAATTGTCCATAATAAGGAGTTATCATTCTACTTGGGAACAACAATCACTGCTTCTGTTGCAGTAGTAGAGGATGTCGAGATGACGGCTTGATTGGGTTTCTCCTTGGACTGTCCGCCAGCCTCTGCTCTTACATGGAATAAGATCCTTCTCAGGGTCTTTGTGCTCAGGTGCTGCAAGGGAAAAAATATACAACTTACTTTGGGATTAGATATGGTGCATAGGTAACCACAAGACCTGTTGTACATTAACTTCCAGGCACAGATTACACTTCAGGAAAGACAATTGGGACATTAGATTGGTGTATACAAATATCTGGTTCTTATTTTGTGAATATCTTTGAAATATAATAATGTTGTGCCTGCTAATGTGACAAATGCCTGCCATGTTGGCATCCACTTTGTCGTCAGCTGCTCGCCAATAGTCATTGAAGGTCAGAAAAGGTGCTCCTTTATGCAGCTGCTGCAGAAAATAGTACTATATAACTTTATAATTCTGACGACTGAGGATAACTGTGGTAGGTGTGTGCTGAACATTGTAAAATAGCGATGTGGAATATTCAAGTAGAAAATGATAAATGGAAAGACATTTGCTATGAATGTAAAGAAGAGAAAATAAGCTGCAACTGGTTATAGGTAGTAGTACATGTATAATATATACTTCCTGACCAAAGGATGGCAGAGGGCCGAATTGCTGCATGGTGGATTTCCCTTGAGGTGATCTGATGAGTAGAACATAGTGCTGACACCAATGGCAATTGTATCACCGCAGCTATAGGGAAAGAAACATACAGAAAAATATCAGAAGACAAATGATATGATGGTATGGTACCATATTAGTGGTGCGCAGTGATTAAACATCCAGTGTCCTGTCCTGGGTAACAGCTACTGGGAGAACGATGCCAGTTAAAGTCAAACATTGACATGATGTGAACAAATGTTGATTGTTATAACAAGGGACAAATAACTATATGACTGGCTGCAGTGCGGGCATAGCTGGACTGACTGAATGATAGGAGACAGATATATACGCTTAGCAATTAAGTAGCCCAATTGAAGGATGTGTTTCTAGACATAAGGACACCAACATCAGACATCAGGGTCTAGATTTATCAAACTCTCACGCAATGTGCTGCTCTAAATGGAATGGAAGGGCATTTATAAAGTGCATGGCTACCCGGAAGCAACCCAGTGCATAAAATGAAATGGAAAGGGCAGTAATGCACCATATTTAACGTTGTATGGTGCATTTCGGCACTCTCCTTCTGCTGGCGCACTATGTAGTATTGTTTTTGTGCTGGCACAGACAACTTCCTGCACAAAAACAATCTATTGAGGCTATTTCCTCTTTCTGTGTGTGCTGCAGAACGCACCCACGGAACGACTCCAAGGCGTAGAGTAACGCAAGGCTGCGACTTGCACTGCTGTCATATGTCCCGTGCAGGTCCATTGTTGTTTTCCCTATGTTAGCCTGAGCACGTTGCAGAGTTCCCTCTGCTTTCGGCACATTACTATACAAACATATTTTGATTTGTGCCACACTGTACTTTCAGACAGAACCTGCTGTTGTTTTCACATTCTGTTCTTTCCTGGGATTTACTGTAGACACCGTAGAGAAGGTCGAACAACAATGCCCCTTGTTATTTTGTTCTAGTCAGGCCCTAGCACCTAGACAAAACACGCAAATGCAGCTGTTGTTTGGGAACAAGTACTTTTGTCATATAGGTATGCACAGATAGGTAAGACACACTTGAAGAGGGACCTTTCCAGGGAAGAGATCATGACAGCACCTGAGATGCAGAACTGTCGTCTGTGCCAACACCTAGAGATCTTCTGATGTATAATAATTTTGCTTCTGTAGAGGAAGGGGTTTAGGCTACCCTGTCTTGTATGAATGACAGCTCCTTTCATGATTTATGGACTGCTTACTATGCTGACCATATTTGTGTTAGGAATTTTCTTACTTATTGTGGCACGTATACTGCATACTAGAGCACGATAGTTAAAATAAACGTTTTACACTTTTTTCAAGTCTGTCAGATCTCATTATGTACTAGTGCGAGAGTGAAATCGCGATTCCTGAGAGGGTCGGGAGTGTTGTGTTCTGGGGTGTCTAATCACTTGTTCCTCTGTCGGTGAGTAAGAGGACAAGTGGGATACTACAGCTAGTCAGTCCTGGGCTCATGGGTACTCAGGTGGGCGGATGACTCAGTCCCTGCCTACTAAGGTTCTATGAACCCCAGCATAGTTTTGTGACTCCGCCGAATCCCTTCAATACTGCCTTGCAATTACTTCAGATTTACCAAGCACTGCAGGGCCATGCAAGGTGACCATGGTTTGCTTGGTAAATGTGACTTCACTGTTATGTTGCCCTTGCGTTAACTAGTGTGACTCAAGCGCAAAGCAACATTATGATACATCTCTCCCCAGATCTACAGGTTCACTCATTCCACCTGTTGGTAAACTTTGCTTAACATGGGGTCTTTATTGTGGCATTGAATCACGTTTTAATGATCAGCCAACTTATGCAGAGGGAGCTATGCATAACCAATTCACAATGGACTTTGATGCTGACTTGATAGGCTCTGCCATCCATTTTGTCAGACCAGTCAATGGAGTCAGAGGAGGTGGTTGGAGATGGGCAGAGAGGCTGAAAGCACAGGGCCTGCCAAGTAAATAACAGCATGTTATGGATCAGCATATTTGAGGATCAGACACTCACAAGTATGTGATGTCTGATTATATATATACAAGATACATCAATGGCAGTGTAGAGCTATGACAATCATAGATATACACCTATGAAGAGTGTGCATATGACATCCAAACCAGTAAAGCATATCTGGCTAGATGATGGGGATCCGTTGAGGTGCCAGACCTGTTCTTGCTGTCTCACAGGAGGGAATTACTACTGCCACAGCTGTCCTACATAATGCACTCGAGAAGGTCATTATAAAATGGAAAGTTATAAGGGGCAAGATTTCTATAATGAGTTTTCATTCTGAAGTGACAAGTGTGGTAAGTGTGACAATGTGTGACATGGAAGAGGTATGCAGTTTGAGGACAGTAGTGCATTGTAATGTAGTTAAAAGATAGATGTGTATTGATCTTACCTGGCCTGATATCTTAGTTCCTGGGAACAGGCAGGCAATACAGTATGTCAGTGTGGACAGTAGAGAGGATAGATGTATCGAAGGGGTGAGACACAGGTGGGATCCAGGTCCAGGAAGAGCCCTTTCCACCCGGACAAAAACTCCACTATGGAGCTACTCCTATGGTGTGTAACTCCAGAAACTATACATTCATATAGTGTGTGCTCTCCTGACATATGGCCACTTTCTCCACTCTTCTGATGATGTGTGAAGGCAGACTAAGTATATTTCTGTAATGATCCACTACAAAAGAGATTATAAATTCTGTCTTCTCCTCATTAAAGTTCCTCTTTCTTTTGATTAGAGCATCTGCAGACGGGAGCGTGTGTCTGGTGTCCACAAGGTCACAAAGTACAAGGGGAAAAGGTCAAAGTAAGGGGGTAGGCTGTATATATGTGCTTCCAGGGTTAATCGTTATCAGGTGTGTGTGTGTTATTTTCTTCAGGTGAATGCTGTTTCCCTGTTCTCTTGCATTTGTAGTTCTACATAGCACAGGTGGAGCGCTCCTCACAAACTGTTCAGAACTATGCTTATAGGTGTACACATAAAATAAACCTGTAAAGTTATTACCAGTAACTGTATGGTCATAAATTAATTCATAGGTGTATGTAGTCCCTCATGTAATGGTGTGGAGACATGTATTGGGTGGAAAAATCCACTTAGAACTGCTGAAGTACACCGAGGCAGAGATTTACTCTCAGGTGAAAATCTATATATATGCAGAGATCTCTGCAAGCAGATTTGCCTTTGTGCATGGGGCCCTCTATCTGATAGTATTCTTCAGTTTAGCTATAGGCATTTTTGTGAGTCATGAAAAAGTAAGCTTTTTGTTTGTAAATGTATTACTACTTGTGTCAGCAAAGCACTAAGGCTCTCATTATGAGTCCTTACCAGGTAGGGGGATTTTAGTAAGGGCGGCGGGAGGCCTCGTTCTGTGACTCCGGATTGTATCAAATTCTTGCTCTCCTGAGTTTTGTTCCTGAAATGGGAAACAACAAGAGGGCCCTGGGAGCACATGATTCTTTTCCATGCTTTTCCCTTATTCGTGAACAAATCTGCTGACATTTTGTACTTGCTCATAGCAGGTAGTCAATTTCAGCAAGAGCGCACGTGGCGGCAGGGTCTCGGGTGGGGGCAGGGCAGCCTAAAAGAGTCCGGTGGAGCTAGATGTGTTCTTGGTGTAGATGCACACATTATTGGGTTGTAGCACTGCCTGAGGCTGTCCTGTCTTTAGGTGTGGATGGTGAGAGTATGATGTGAGAGGGGTTTGGGTCCGGGCTGGGGGGATCACGGTATTCTCTCAATGCTGTGCTCTGGGAAGCGAGAGTAGGGTCAATCAGCCCTGGGCACTTCCATCGGCAAGGTGCTGGTCCTGTGTCTAGGCAGGGGGAGGGAGAGGGGAGGTGAGGTGAGGAGGATGCATGCCGCCCAGGGCACTGATCTCAGTCCCCGGCAGTGGTTTCACTGGAGGAACATCCCACTCTTTCAAGTTCTTTTTCATCTGCGATTTGTTTCTTTGTCATTTTTTATCATCTTTCGCTTCCTCCTTGCTTCCCCCGTTTGCGTATTTCTTTCTAGCTAAGGGTCAAAGATCCATAAGTACATAGGGCCTTATTTATGAAGGCCTTGCGCTGCCGGTGCGTCACTTTTTCCCATTTTAAAAGTGACGCACCGACGGTGCAAGGCCTTCATAAATAAGTCCCATAGCTTTTTGGGAGGTTGAAAATGGCCCGATGCGTGGAATTGTGCCGTTTGCAACTGCACAAAAAGTATTTTTAAATGTACAAAAGCCAAATTGCAATTTGGTAGACAAAAGGCATGAAAACTATCAGGTTGATTAGAGTTCCCAAAAATTGCTACCAATAGACTGAACAGAACATCACTGCAGAGCACAGATGCAAGGAGCTTCACAGCAAAGTTACAGTACACAACAGCGAGCACGGGAAGCAATCCTCTACATTTAGAATGCGAGGGCCAGGCACGTCAGATGAGATACTTCCAAAGGTAAGATTTATTTCTTGTAACCAAGTGCACGACTGGTAGCTATCACTCACTCCAACTGTTACAAGTTCAAGCCCATACATTCCATGGCATCACTATACATGAATTCCATAACAGAAGGCATGCAAATAAGAGAACCCAACATTACTAAATCACAATTTTGGATTAAGATTTGGTATTTGGAAGGGGAATGTTTATGGCGTCCCATCCAAATACCAATTCGCAATGTTATGTATTAGCGTTTTGCAACTAAATTACGATGGTAAGACATTACTTTTTTTACTGACTACTGAAAAGTAGTGCATTTGCAAATTGAGAATAACAAAAAAACCTATATTTTTTAACCCCTTAATGCTGTGGCTTCCCCCTCACCCCATGCTGAACCCTTCTTTGGCTATTTGGGGTGGTTCATGGTGTCCTATCCAAATCCCAATTCGCAATGTTATGTATTAGCGTTCTACAACTAAATTACGATTGTAAGGCATTCATTTTTTTACTGACTACTGAAAAGTAGTGCATTTACAAATTGAGAATAAAAAAACCTATATTTTTTAACCTCTTAATTGCTGTTGCATTCACCTTACCCCATGCTGAACCCTTCTTTGGCTATTTGGGGTGGTTCATGCTTAGTATTCCATAACTTCTTTTCCACATATGGCATCCATGCTAAATTTGTGTTCCTTTTTTCCAACATCTTGGGGATTTTAAAAGTAATGAGGGTTTATGGACTCCCATGGAGAGGACCGAGGAAATAGGGAAAATATAGCTACATTTTGAATTTTTAGGGAAAAGTAGGTGAAAAGCACTCTGGTTAAAAGTGTCTGTTTTTTTCCTCTTAAATATGACATCAACAAACAATTTGCTATGCTAAAGTCACCGACTTGTCAGCATTCAGGAAAGTGCAGAGCTGAATAATATATAAAAAAGTTTACCACGGTTTTGGCATTTTACAAAGAGGTAGCTATTTTTTCCAACTTTTTGTGCTCTTAACATACTTCCAGTTTGTGGTGGGCACCTGTGTAAAATGCTTAGGTGTTGTAGAAAAGTTATAGATTTCTGAAAAGTAGACAATTCTGAATTCAGCAAGGGGTTATATGTGTGCATCTCTCAAGGTTTTCGCAAACAAACTAACTGTTGAAATAAAGACATATTGAAAATAGTAGGAAAAAAATGCCCAATTATGAATAGGAAAAGCATTTTCTGATTTGCTAATATTTTTGGCTTCGTTTGAGGAATCTTCGCGAAATGCTCCCCAAAAAAAGTCTATCCAGGTCAGCTCCTACCCTGAAAGTTTGGGGGTGATTTATCAAGTTGGGGCTGAGAAATAATGGGGGTACCAAAAAGTGTTTTCATCCATGTTAATTTCCATAGCAAATTTTAGCCAGGGCTACAGCCCCAACTGCTGAACGGAATTACACCAAATTGTGCAAAAAGGTAGCACTTGGTTCAGAAAGCGACCTTCTTAAAAATGGTGTAAATTCAAAAAATAGAAATATTAATATCTAGAGGCACGGTGGATCCGCGCACCCTCCCGACCATGAGCTTTATTCTAATTGGCTGTCAACTTGTGACTTGGTAGAATCGAGTCACAAGAAAACAGTAAAAGAACGGTGACAAAAAAGGAAAGGGGGCAAGGTAGAAACACCCTGAAAAAAAGCATTCTTTTAAAAAAAATCGGCCGAATTCGCACTGGGTGCACGAATCCGGATGACATTTTTTTTTTTAAATTAAGCGCGTGACCTATGTACTGCTATGTATTGATAACACCTCGTATGCTATGGAACCAGCAACCATATACTTTCTTATAACTATGTATACGCTAACAGTAACAAAGGCATTTACTGTGTGTATTGACCGCTATGTTTACTTCTGAAATAAAAAGTTAAAAAAAAAAGAAAAACAAATTAAGCGCTGGCTCCAGCACTTCATTTAAATGAGGCCCCCGGGTGAGCCAGGTCCCGGGGGCATTGATAATAAATATATGCGGGGGCCACCACCCCCGGGGCTTCTTTATTAAAGTGGGGGGGCCTCCAAGACCCCCCCAAAGCCCCGGGGACCGCCACCCCAGGGCTTTTATAAAATATTTGCGGGGCACACGGCCCCCAGGACTTCTTGTGGGGGGCTGATGGAGCGAGATAGAAAATAAAATGTTGTTTAAACTCGCAAAGTCACATTTCCATAACATGAATAATAATATTAATAATTTGTGATGTATTGTATTAATATAACTTAGATTAAACTTTACACATGGGGCGACTAACATGTGTGCTCATAAACGTGCATAAATGTTGCATCTTTTTTGTTCGTGCAAAATAATAAAAATAATTTGTCGTTTTCGTTTTTGTCATTACTAACTGCAGCAAACTTAAAGAAGCATGTGCTTATTTTGCTTTTCCTTGTCTATGTGATGTCATTTCTACTATTCTAGGTGCACATAAGTCTCATGGATTAATGAAGACTGGTAGATATAAACGCTGCTTTATTTGTTTGCATTTGCTAGGTAACATCAAACTAATTGGGAGGGTTAATTAATTAGTAAACCTAGGGTGGATACAGAACCAACATTATTTCTTTAATTAATACTTTTCTTGTTTTTGTTTATTACTAGAAAGTATAAGTTGACTGCTTTTGGGCCTAGTTTACTCGAGTTTGCTAAAAGCTGAATTTTACTTCTGCACAAGTCACGAGAAGCCCATTCTGAAAAAAAGTGTTCGTCAAAGCTGCATTCACAAAGCAAAAACTGATGTGCTGTCATCATTCTGTCGGACGTGGCCAAGGACGGATATGTGATAAAGGACAATTTTGTCAGCTTTAACTTGGCATCCGCGGAAACGAAATGAACACTGTGAGAATATTGATTTACAATTGTTGCAAACCAAGGAAGCTCCTGGTTGCATTCGGAAAAGACAATGGTCTTTAAGAAACGTGACCTAATGGAACTTTTGAAAAGTGGGTGACATGTCACTTGTCACTCTCAACCAATGGGACTTCGAGGATTTTTGAAAACTTTCCTTTGCTCAGTTTAGCTAGCATAGAAAGGTATAAAAAGTCATGCCCCTAGGGATGGGCTGGCTGCTGCTTTCTGACTTTCCGATGAGGGTGAAGTGCTGCTGGACTTTGCGTGGAGCACGTAAGAATCCTCAAAGAACTTTACTATATTTTCCATTTATTTAGCTTAGCTAGGGACTTAGGCTTTAGAAATGTTAAACTGCTAATATCTTACTTAAACTTTGATTTTCTTACTTAAACTGTAATTTTCTCATGAAGCTTTTCAAACATGCTTACTTTAATGCTAATAAAAATGCATTTATAAAATTACAATTTGAAATACCATAATTTAGTAAATAAAATCTTACTTTTGACAAACAAGCTGGTCTTGGTTATTCAGAAGTGCAGGTTACTATTAGCTAGATTCCATCGCCAATGGTGGTCGTTTAAATGGTTAGGATTTATTCTAATGACAATATTCTTTCCACAGATGTATAAAATTGTATATAGTTTGTAGATAATGTGTATAAAGATTTAGTCTGACCACCTGATTCAGTAGGCCCAAAATATGTCATGTTTATAAATGGGTCCATATGTTAGTGTAGAATTTTGTTTATAGGTTATGAAGTTGGGTAGCGTTGTTTATGATATATTTTCTATAGGCCGCTGGATCAATTCTCTGGTAGCAGAAATTGATGGTTGCTAAGGGTAACCAAGGTAATATGTTGGTTGCTAAGGGTTACTAAAGTGTTATGGTATGGAAATAGGATCGATGTTTTAACACATGTTGAGTTTGTTTTTCGTGCTATTCGTAAGCTATACCGGTATAGATTGTGTGGCGAGAAATTAGTCACGCAAGTCATCTGTTCTGTTTGCAGTGATATCGCCGAGTATCACAAGAGGTATCGCCGTGTACCATAGTGTTGTCGCCGTGCAGCACAGTGTTAGGGCTAGGTGTGAATCTTATAAAGTGAGGGTTTTCTAAGAAATTAGAGCAGCATGAGAATAGGGACAAAGCGCCTTCCATAAAACTCACTGTGATAAAAGTATTAGTTATATCCGAGCTTGAATGAAGGGCAGAGTAGCGTCGGTGCATGATTATCTATAAACAGGTTAGAGTCCTGTAGGGGTACATGTTTTATATCTATAAACAGGTTAGAGTCCTGTACGGATAACGTCGTTATTTTGCTAACGGTGCATGATTTCTATAAACAGGTGAGAGTCCTGTACGGATTTCATGTGTGTTTGAAATTAGGGAATTTTCAGTGTGAAAGTGCGAATTTGATTTGTAATTTATGTTCAAGTGGAACTCTTAGAACTGTCACTTCGCGGTGCGTTCAGAGGAAAACGAGTTCATAATTTTACGTGTTAGAAGGGTGGGGTAAGAGTTACTCTACCGACGATTGAAAATTATCCTTAGTGTGAATAGCGCCGACTATTCCGAAGTGTGGATACTTGAATGTATGTAAACTATCCTAAATAGTGAAACGAACAGATGAGTCCTTATTGTCATTGTTTAAGAATTAATTTACACTGAAAAGTGTCCTTAAAATGGCGCTGTGAAAAGATTTTGTGAAGGAGGGGTAAGCGCTAGGAGTGAGAAGCGAGAAACCGCAGCTGCTGTGTACGTCACAGAGCCGCGCTGGGATTGGGTGATCTACGTCACAAGCTATACTCTGATTGGCTCTTGAGTCTCTGACGACCTGTAAGCTGATTGGTCCTTCAGAAAAACTCCATTTTTATTCGTTGAGCAGGAAACTGACGTAGCTCAACTGTCATTGGCTTGTTGGTGTGTTTCGCGCACGGATTGGTTGCTTTGCGGAAAATCCCGGAAATATTTTACGAACGATTTTGCGAATTAAATTTAACTTTTAAAAATGAGTTAGCATTTTAAACATGTTGAGAAAAAGCCAACATTATTTCAGAAACTTAAAAACGTATTCTCACCTGACAAGAAAATCGAAACGCGAGGTGGTAAATTACTTCATAAGTATAAAACACCTGCAGCGTACATGGAAGGTGAATATGGATATCATACTGTTTTATGGTTTGATAGCTGGAAACGCTATACAAAGAACGACGGTGTTTTAACTTGGCCTGATGATGGTTCATTTAACGTAAAAGTCTTGAGAAATTTACGAGAGAAAATGAATGCTCTTATTCCAAAACCGAGACCAACTCAATTTGAAGCTTTAGTTGAGTGGGAAGATGAGATGTATCAGTTACAAAGAGAAGCTAGTGGAATTAAAAGACCTACTAAAACTCCACCTTGGAGAAGAGAAACTCATGAAGACAGATTGCGAATGTGGAGGCAGGGAAACATGAGTGAAGGATTGTATTTAATTCAGGAAATGGTCATGGGTACTCCTGCTGGGAAATCTATAGAAAGCGAATCTGAAGATGCAGTTATGGAAGAAATATACACTACAGCTAGAAAGAATCAACCTTTGAGACCTCCTAGATCATGGTCTACTCCGGTGGTTTCTACTGAAACTTCACCGAGTGCACCTCCAATTAATGAAGCTCCAAAACTTTATCCAAATAATTGTGAAATTATTGAAACCCCAAGAAGACCAGAATTTGATAATGTTCGAAATGAAGGTAGACATTTTGCAATGACCCCAAGAGCAAGAGAAGCTCCAAAAGACTATGCAAGAGAAACAAGAAATGTTGAGGCTGTTGATTCTGCTGAATATTTTAAATCTAAAGAAGAATTAATTAAACGAATGACAAAAAGCATGGAAGCTGTGACAGTTCCAGTAACGATTGGTCCTGTTCAGCCTGTATTTGACCATAAAGAATCAAACAAAACAGGGTTAAATATTCCTTTAAATGCAGAAATTCAAAAAGCTGCTGAAAAATTTTACTCAGACATATCCGAAATAAACTCTTCGAGATCGAGAATGCCAGATTTAACTTTTAATGAAGATTTATCTCCAAAAACACCAATGGGTGCTATTTCAGACGTAGGGAGTCCTGAAGTTAGGGTAACTACTCCAAAACTTGATGTGGCTAAATTAAAAGCAAATATCGAAGAATTAATAATTGGAACAATTGGTCCAGATAGTTTAAACTATTATCGAGATGATGAACTACTGTTCATTTGTAAAAGTATTCAGTGGAAAACTAAAAATAAATATGATCAATTAGAAGATTTAGCAGCCGAACTTGAAATCGATGTGAGTAAACAAAAGAATTTTGCAAAACATTACAGACTAGACTTTTCAGAAAGTGACATTGAGAGTTTGAACTCAATGGGAAGAATAGTACATATAAAAGATTTGATTGTTTACATCAAAAAGCTGGGAGAACTCAATAAGTGGAGAGTAAAATGGACGAAAAAGAAGGAAGATGAAAGATTGGAAAAATTGTCAAAACAATTCCCAATGAGAGAGATTGCAGGTGGAGGATATGTTCATGTCCCTTGGTCAAGACAGGACATACTGCTATTCACAAATGATTTTCCAAAATTGAGGGAGAAACCAGTAGAATGGTATAGGCAAGTGGATAGATTTATCAAAGTGTCAAAAGTTCTGTGGATTGATTTAGATGGATTTTTCGACATTGTCGTACCATCAGATCTTTGGACAGAATGTAAAATATCAATAAGTTGGCCAAAAACAGAACCTGAACGAATAAAAGAAACAGGTGCCCCAAATCCTCTTGTAATGGATTTTTACGAAAAAGTGATCGTTTGGATGAAAAACAAAATTCCACCCAAAGAAGTTGATTGGGTTAAAATAGAAAGGACAAATCAGGAAACAAAAGAATCAGTTCATTCCTTTTATGAGAGGTTACTGTTAATTTTTAAACAATACAGTGGCTATGAAAAATTAGATGAAAAGGACATGAGTCATTTTATCTATAGATTCGTTTATGGACTAAAACCTGAAATTGCAGATATGATTAGGAATAGCATTGTAGGATGGCAATCACTTTCTGTGGACGATATTCTAAGAAAAGCTAAGTATTGCAGTGATGAGTTAGAAGTGAGACAAAAGAAGCTCAAGGAGAAAGCCATGTGGGCTCAGGTAAAGGTAGCTGAGCAACAAATTGCCAGCATGGGTAATAAGAACACAAATTTTGTTCAAACTGGAAATACGAACCAGATACAAGGAAAGCTTAAAGGTAATATTTTTCCAAGAAAATTTAGCCCTAAGATCGAGGAGTTGAAACAAAGATTACCTTGTTTTAATTGTGGCGAAATTGGACATTGGAGAGACGAGTGTCCTAAACCTCCTAGAAACTTAAAGAATCCCTTATTAAATCCACAGATGCAGAATGGTGTTGACCTGCAGCAACAGCTACAGATGCAACAGGGGTTAAACGAGTTAAACATTCAGCGACAGCAACAACAACAGGTGAATAACTGCCAGGATCAATTGCCACAACCACCATTTCCAAATTGTGGGGGAGTTCAAAAATATAATCCAAACGTGGGATTTCAGGGAAATGAGCAGGTAATAAGACCACAAAAACAGCAAAAACAACAAAGAGTGCAAATGCAAAATGCTTCACAACAATTTTTGTTAACAGAAAGCCAAGACAGTGATTCTGATGATTATTGCTGACGGTGCCCGAGAGAGGAGGAAGAGTGTGTTGTTGGAGCCACTCTTGAGGTTGACCAGTCCGGTCCATTTGTAAATGGGAAAGTTAACGATGTAGACATCACTTTTCTAGTGTACACTGGTGCTATCCGTTCTACTGTTAGATCAGTGGAAATTGAAAACCCACCTCTCTCTGGGGATACCATCCAAGTTGTTGGAGTAAGCAATCAACAAATTAAAACTGATTTAACTGATCCAGTTCCAGTTGAAATTGGAAATTACAGAGACAAACACAGATTTGTGGTTTGTAATAGTAGTCCAGTAAATTTACTAGGCAGAGATATTCTGTGTAAAATGAATTGCAGAATATATTGTTCTCCTGATGGAGTTGAGTTACAAACAATGGAGGAAGATGGTTTATACAGAATGACAATGATGATGATGGAAGCAGAAGAAACAAAATTGTTTCCTGCATTTGAAGAAAAAGATTTGCCTAAAGAGCTCAAAGAAACAGTGAAATCTGATATATGGGATTTTACTGGGAACGAGATGGGTCTGATGAAAAACGTAGATCCAGTAAAAATTACATTGAAACAGGGAATAGAATTTCCTAACATTCCACAGTATAAAATGAAAGCAGAAACAATTGAAGGTATTACACCTATAATTGAAAAATTAATCAAACAAGGTGTATTAAAAGAAATGGAGAGTAGTCCTTGTAATTCACCAATTATGGGAGTTAAAAAGTCAAATGGAGCATTTAGAATAGTACAAGATTTGAGAAAGGTTAATCAAATCGTTGTTCCATGTTGTCCTGTAGTTCCAAATCCAGCAGTAATTCTGTACCAGATTCCACATGATGCTGAATGGTACACTGTCATTGATCTTTGCAATGCATTCTTTACTGTTCCCTTACATCCAGACAGTTATGAAATCTTTGCTTTCAGATTCCAAGGTAAGACCCTCGGATGGTCAAGAATCCCACAGGGCTATACAGAAAGTCCTTCAATCTTTAATGAGTTGTTAAAAAGATCTTTGGAAAACTTGGACTTACCAGGTAGGTCTACGTTAGTGCAGTATATTGACGATTTGTTGATAGCTGCAAAGACAAGAGAAAATTGTGTGACAGACACAATAATACTGTTAAATCGCCTTGCAGAAGAGGGACATAAAGTGTCTCCAGCAAAATTACAATTTTGCAAACAAGAAGTGAAATACCTTGGTCACAGAATTGCAAAGGGGAAAAGGCAAGTAACAGTTGAGAGAATTAAAATGATTCAAGCAATGCAACCTCCAAGAACACAAAGACAGGTCAGAATGTTCTTAGGAATGGTCGGTTACTGTCGACAATGGATAAGTGGATTTTCAGTAATTGCAAAACCACTACAGAGACTAACAAAGTCTGATGTAAAAGATCCAATTATTCTCAATGAAATTGAGATGGAATCTTTTGAGAATTTGAAAAAGAGCTTATGCCAAGCTCCTGCTTTAGGTATGCCGAATTATGAGAAAGATTTTGAACTTTATTGCAGCGAGAGAGAAGGATGTGCATTGTCTGTGTTAATTCAGAGACATGGGAATTTAAAGAAACCTATTGCATACTTCTCTGCAGTTCTTGATCCCATTGCAAAAGCATTACCAGGTTGCTTGAAAGCAGTTGCAGCTACAAGTGTTAGTCTTGAGCAAAGTGAAGGAATCATTATGGGATTTCCTGTGAAAGTTTTTGTGCCTCATTCAGTTGAAATATTGCTGACAAGAGGTAAAACTCAGCATCTGACAAGCAGCAGATTGACAAAGTATGAGAAAATCATACTAGGAGCAGATAATGTTTCGATTTCAAGATGTTTAAATCTGAATCCTTCTACATTACTGCCTGATTCTGAGATCGTTGATAACATTGAAACAGAACATGAATGTTTAGATGTTATGGAATTCTGCACGAAACCAAGACATGATATCAAAGATAGACCTCTATCTGAATCAGATTTTGTCTACTTTGTGGATGGCTCATGTTTGAGATCAGAGGGAGGTGTCTTGAAAGCGTCATACTCAGTCTGTACAGTTGCAGATGTTGAAGAAGCATCATGTTTTGAAGGAGTTCGATCAGCACAAGTGGCTGAATTGATTGCTTTAATTCGTGCTTGTGAAGTATCAAAGGATATAAGAGTTACCATCATTACTGATAGTCAGTATGGGTATGAAGTTGTACATGATTACGGACAACTCTGGTCTCAGAGAGGCTATATGACATCAGCAGGATCTCCGATTAAAAATGCAGTTTTCATAAGGAGATTAATTGAAGCAATACAATTGCCGAAAGAAATCGCAATTGTCAAGTGTGCAGCGCACACTAAAGGAGTTGATTATATCTCAAAAGGCAATGCATTTGCAGATGAAACGGCAAAGTTCTGTGCAAGAAAAGGTTATTCTTACAATCGGGAAAGGAGTAAAGAAACTGATTCAAATTCATTAATGCTAACAACAGTTGTAGAAACATGGAATGAGATTAGAGAATTACAAAATGAAGCAGATGATGAGGAAAAAGATCTGTGGTTAAGATCAGATTGTAGACCACGTGAAGAAGATGGAGTGTGGGTTTACAAAGATGGCAGAATAGTCTTACCAAATTGTTTAATTGCAGATATGGCCAGATTATATCATGGTCCAGCACATCTTGGAAGAGATTCTATGATTAGACTTTTCAGAGAAACTTGGTTCAATACTAAATTCAGAACAATTGCAGAATCTTTTTGTCAAAGGTGTTTGTCTTGCCAACAAATGAATCCAAACAGAAAATCATTGGTGGGGACAGGAATAATTGGTCGAGAGGGTGGTCCTTTTACCAGGTTACAGATGGATTTCATTGAAATGCCCTTACACAATTGCTTAAAATATGTTCTTGTAATCGTTTGTTTATTTTCAAGATGGGTAGAAGCATTTCCTACAAGACATTGTGATTCAATTACAGTAGCGAAACTACTGCTCAGAGAAATTATCCCAAGGTACGGTTTTCCAGTCACTATTGAGAGTGATGGAGGAAGCCATTTCGATAACAAACTGATGAAGTTAATTTGTGAAGCTTTGAGCATTGAGCAGAAAATACACTGTGCATACAGACCAGAGGCATCAGGGGTAGTTGAACAGATTAATGGAACAATTAAAAACAGAATTGGAAAAATGTGTCTTGAAACAGGTGTAAAGTGGACAGATGCTCTTCCACTTGTTTTGATGTCATTAAGAAGTACACCAGATAAAAAGACAGGTTTGAGTCCTCATGAAATTTTAATGGGAAGAGTTATGAGACAAGCTTTTGTACCTGTAGGTAAACTGTTGAGCATAAATGACAGTGCTATTTTGGATTACTGTAAAAGGTTATCTGATATAGTGACTTCTGTGTCTAAACAGGTGGGAACTGAAGCACAATCAAATGAGAAAGTTTTGACACATGACCTGAGACCTGGTGACTGGGTCAGAACAAAAGTACATCGGAGAAGAAATTGTTTGGCTCCTAGATGGCAGAAGCCTAGGCAAATAATTTTGATCACTACTAATGCCGTAAAATGCAAAGGATTGAAACGTTGGATTCATCCTAGTCATACTATTCCAGTACCGACTCCTGAAAGTTCTGATGTTGAAAGTGATACTAAAGATGATTCTGATTCTGAAGCAGAAGGTGAAATAAATCCAGATCTTGAAGATCGACAAGAAGGTCGACATCTGGAACCTGTATCTGTGAATGAAAATTCAACAAGAAAAGACTTGGAAATTATTGAAATCGATTCTGAAGGTGAAGAGAATCTGTTAAAAGGAAAGATAACAGAGGATTCAGTTGTTTCTATTAAAGACAGAGAAGCGACAGAAGCGAAACAAAAAGAAGTTTCAGACCAGGAGAGTATCGAAAAGCAGAAAACAAGCTCTGAAGTAAGGAATAGAGATCCAAAGTCTGGGAAGTTGGAGGTAATTGAAGAAGAAGAAGAAGACGAATTACCAAGTACCAGTATTGGAAATCAGAGAAGTGTTCCTGAAGGAGTAAAACTGCCGAATAGAGAAGTTCCTGAGTCAATCGAAATTTCAGACAACGAATCTGAAGAAAGTGATGTGGATGGTGCAAGTGAAAACAGAAAGAAAAGGGCTTGGAAGTCAGAATCAAATGCTTCTGAACCAAAGAAGAAATACGTGAGAAAAGCAGACTACTGGCCTGGTGGAAGATTGAGAGTTAGGTTGATCAAGAAACCTAAAGAGCAAGTCGAAGAAATCAGTAGTCAAAAGAGTCCTGGAAAGGAAGTGGGAGTTGGAAGGAAAATTGAAGTGGTGTCGAGAAAAGGAAAAAGAATAGTGAGACCAAACCAGAAATACAAGTCTCCTGAGTGGACTTATTTAGTAATTCCACCCGTTATTGACATTTATGGTAGTAGTGAAGAAGAAAATGAAATAGAAGAAATTAGTGACAATGATTGAAGTACAGAAATTTTAATTTGGCAAAAGGCTGAAGAAATTTTGTTAGCTGACATAAGGTCGAAGAAAAACTGTTTAGTTGAAGAAATCTTATGTATGACATAAGGTCGAAGAAAACTTGTTTAGGGTTTTAAAAATAAAATTATTTTAAAAGGGGGGTATAAATAGTTTAAGTCTTAGAAATTTTAAAATTAATTTTGTTTTTAATTTTGTGGCAAAAACTAAAACTAAACAAAAATGCCTTATATTAAGGAGAGCACTTCAAAGTGTTCTGTTTTTAAGAGATGCTGTAAGATGACTCTGGTGTGTCTGCTCATTTTAATACTGCTCTGGTTAGTTTTAGCTGTGATCATCCCATTAGAGATGAATAGAGAATTACACAAAGTTAACATGACAAGCAAAGCTTTAGTTAGTCAAACTAAACATAGTGCATCTGCTAAAGTTATTGATCATCAACCTAACTTTCATCAAGATAAATCTATTAGTGATTTTTCAAGTAATACATTCACAAAGCTTTTGAGTGAATATGTCAAGGTAATGGATGCAAAAGACTGCTATGTCTGCGTCAAGTTACCTGCTTCTGTTTCTGAGGGAGTGACATACAATATGCTTCCTCTCACATACGGTGTAACATGTAGTGTGTTAACTAGCTTATTTTATCAAACTAGACGCTTAGAATATTACTATTCAGATTTTGACGAGATTTTTGCAAATATAAAGATTGATGGTGCTTTAAATAAGCACAAGAAAGCAAAACAAATGAGAGAATTTTTCCTTGTTACTAACGAACTCACTTATGAGTATGCTTACAAGAATAATTTAACATGCAAATTGAGTGCTGAGGGAAAGAAATTTTTGAATATGGTTGAAGAGAGAAGAGCAATTTACAAAAGAAATGAATTAGTCAAGCAGACTAAGTCAAAATTCTGGCAAAAAGAGGATGAGAAATTAAATGGTAAAATGCTTGAAAATGTTGCTATTCACATAGATAAACCAGTTAGTGGAAAGCTTTGCATTAGAAGAGATAATACACTTTTTGATAATTATTTTGTAGGTGCAAGTAACTGTGAAGATACTTATCAGATTTTGGGAGGTTGGGGATTCAAAGGTGGAAAAGATCCAATCTTCCCTGGGATTTATTTTGTTTGTGGTGACAAAGCCTACTACAACCTTCCAGACCATTGGTATGGAACTTGTTATGTGGGAATTGTTTTTCCTAAAGTGTTTCATGTTGATAGAGATTCAGAAGGATTGTTCAAAATTCATAATTATGTAAATAGAGTTAAAAGAGAAACTTTTACAGAAGTTCTGGGAGATATTTTTCAAGCAGTGATACCTTTTGTTGGTATAACCCTAAATGCAGGGAGAATTAGAAAATTGTCCACAATTGTTGACAGATTGTCAACAGACACTGCTGATGGATTCCAATTAGTGAATGTTGAAGTAGTTGCAATCAGATCTATGGTGATTCAAGATCGTCTTGCTTTAGACATACTCCTAGCAAAAGAGGGAGGAGTCTGTGGCATTTTACATGTACAACATTGTTGCACATATATACCTGATGAAAGTAAGAATATAGAGATGTACATTAAAAACATCACACAAATGCATTCAGAGATAATTCCTTTAGAAGAAGATGATTTTACAGGGAAACTTTCAAAAAGGTTCCAAGCAATTAAAAATTGGTTTCATGATATTGGTAGTTCAATTCTTGGCAAGATTTTGGCACCTTTGATTATAATAGTATTCATTTTTATTTTGACAAAAATAGGTTGTTTGTTGCATAAGAGAAAGAAGCAGTTGAAAGAAAAGAAAAGAATCTATAAACTTAGAAAAGAAGAAGAAAGGGAGATCGAATTACAGGAGTTACATAGAGAGCGTTATGCTAATTCCAAAGACTATGCAGAAACAGACTTTTAGGATTACTAATACAAATGAATTTGAATCGATTTCTCGGAAATTTAAATTACAAAATTTTGGGTGTTGGTGTGGTGATTTGTTAATCACCAGATGAGGGAGTTGATGGAGCGAGATAGAAAATAAAATTTTGTTTAAACTCGCAAAGTCACATTTCCATAACATGAATAATAATATTAATAATTTGTGATGTATTGTATTAATATAACTTAGATTAAACTTTACACATGGGGCGACTAACATGTGTGCTCATAAACGTGCATAAATGTTGCATCTTTTTGTTCGTGCAAAATAATAAAAATAATTTGTCGTTTTCGTTTTTGTCATTACTAACTGCAGCAAACTTAAAGAAGCATGTGCTTATTTTGCTTTTCCTTGTCTATGTGATGTCATTTCTACTATTCTAGGTGCACATAAGTCTCATGGATTAATGAAGACTGGTAGATATAAACGCTGCTTTATTTGTTTGCATTTGCTAGGTAACATCAAACTAATTGGGAGGGTTCATTAATTAGTAAACCTAGGGTGGATACAGAACCAACATTATTTCTTTAATTAATACTTTTCTTGTTTTTGTTTATTACTAGAAAGTATAAGTTGACTGCTTTTGGGCCTAGTTTACTCGAGTTTGCTAAAAGCTGAATTTTACTTCTGCACAAGTCACGAGAAGCCCATTCTGAAAAAAAGTGTTCGTCAAAGCTGCATTCACAAAGCAAAAACTGATGTGCTGTCATCATTCTGTCGGACGTGGCCAAGGACGGATATGTGATAAAGGACAATTTTGTCAGCTTTAACTTGGCATCCGCGGAAACGAAATGAACACTGTGAGAATATTGATTTACAATTGTTGCAAACCAAGGAAGCTCCTGGTTGCATTCGGAAAAGACAATGGTCTTTAAGAAACGTGACCTAATGGAACTTTTGAAAAGTGGGTGACATGTCACTTGTCACTCTCAACCAATGGGACTTCGAGGATTTTTGAAAACTTTCCTTTGCTCAGTTTAGCTAGCATAGAAAGGTATAAAAAGTCATGCCCCTAGGGATGGGCTGGCTGCTGCTTTCTGACTTTCCGATGAGGGTGAAGTGCTGCTGGACTTTGCGTGGAGCACGTAAGAATCCTCAAAGAACTTTACTATATTTTCCATTTATTTAGCTTAGCTAGGGACTTAGGCTTTAGAAATGTTAAACTGCTAATATCTTACTTAAACTTTGATTTTCTTACTTAAACTGTAATTTTCTCATGAAGCTTTTCAAACATGCTTACTTTAATGCTAATAAAAATGCATTTATAAAATTACAATTTGAAATACCATAATTTAGTAAATAAAATCTTACTTTTGACAAACAAGCTGGTCTTGGTTATTCAGAAGTGCAGGTTACTATTAGCTAGATTCCATCGCCAATGGTGGTCGTTTAAATGGTTAGGATTTATTCTAATGACAATATTCTTTCCACAGATGTATAAAATTGTATATAGTTTGTAGATAATGTGTATAAAGATTTAGTCTGACCACCTGATTCAGTAGGCCCAAAATATGTCATGTTTATAAATGGGTCCATATGTTAGTGTAGAATTTTGTTTATAGGTTATGAAGTTGGGTAGCGTTGTTTATGATATATTTTCTATAGGCCGCTGGATCAGGGCCTCCAAGGCCCCCCAAACCCCAGGGACCGCCACCCCCGGGGCTTTAAATTGATGGGAGGGGGGCACCTTGCGCCCCCCCTTGGAGCCCTTAATGGCCCTGGGGACCGCCACCCCCCGGAACACTGCTGTTTGCAATGACAGGGTGGGAGCCGTGCGGCTCCCGCTCTGTAAATTGCAAACGCTGCTTTGCTTCTTTGAAGCGAGAGCAGGGAAACCTGCTCTCGCTGAAGCAAAGTAGAATTGCTTTTCCATAAGGGGAGCTGCATGTTAGCAGCTTCCTGTGTGGAAAAGCAATGCCAGCTCCTGCAGGAAAAAGCCGGCCCCGGGAGATGGGGTCCCGGGGACCAGAAGTGGCCCAGGAGGGGGCCACGCGGCCCCACTCCCCTACAAACTGGGTTTTTTTTTATCAAAAAGGAAGGGCTGGCCCCGGGGCATGGGATTCCCGGGTCCATAAATGGCCTAAGAAGGGGGGCCACGCGCCTCCATCCCAAAATAATTTTAAAACAAGGATGGCCATGCCCCAGGGGATGGGGTCCCCAGGGTCGCGTGGCCCCCTTCCCGATTTTATTTATAAGGAATAAAAAGAGCAGGCCCTCGGGATGGGGTCCCCGGGCCACAATTAATGTGAAAGAAGGGAGCCACACAGCCCCCATAGTAAAATAATAAAAAATTAAAAAGCCGGCATTGCGGTTAGGCCTCTCCCCCTCCCTGCAGCACTTAGCAAACGCGCCCCCTGGAGCGTTGTAAGTTGGGGAATTAATTCCCCTTGAATACTGAGGGTCCCTTGGGGTCAACTAGTTCACCAGGTACCTCCAGTATGCACTAGGGAGCTGCATTGCAGAGAGGTGTTCAGAGGCCATGCCCCTCTTCACAGCTCTGTGGCGCTTACTGGAGGTACCTGGTGGGCTAGTAGGCCCGCAGGGACCCTCAGGACTCAAGGGGAATCCCCAAATTTACAACGCACCAGGGGGCGTGTTTGCACAGTGGTGCAGGGAAGGGGCGGGCCTAACATAGCAAGTGAGGAAACGCACCCCCTGGCACTTTGAAAATTGGGGATTAAGTCCTCTTCAATCCTGAGAGTCCCTGGGGGCTTACTAGCCCACCAGGTACCTCCAGTGTGCGCCAGGGAGCTGCATTGCAGAGAGGTGTTCAGAGGCAATGCCCATTTTACACCTCTCTACAAAGCAGTTCTGTGGAGCTTACTGGAGGTAGCTGGTGGGCTAGTTGGCCCCCAGGCACCCTCAGGGCTGAAGGGGATTTAATCCCCCAATTTACATAATGCCAGGAGGCGCGTTTGCACAGTGGTGCAGGGAGGGGGCAGGGCAAGACATAGCAAGTGTGAAACTGCACCCCCAGGCACATTGTAAGTTGGGGGATTAAGTCCCCTTCAATCCTGAGGTTGCCTGGGGGCGAAGTAGCCCACCACGTACCTCCAGTATGCACCAGGGAGCTGTGTTGCAGAGAGGTGTTCAGAGGCCACACCTCTTTTTACACCTCTCAGCAACGCAGCTCTGTGGCACTAACTGGAGGTAGCTGGTGGGCTAGTTGGCCCCCAGGGACTATCAGGATTCAAGAGAATTTAATCCCCCAATTTACAATGCGCCAGGGGGTGCATTTGCACAGTGGTGCAGGGAAGGGAAGGGGCCTGAAGTGACAAATGTGCAAACACGCCCCGTGGCGTGTTTTAAGTTGGGGGATTAAGTCCCCTTGAATCATGAGGGTCCCTGGGGGCCAACTAACCCACCAGGTACGTCCAGTAAGCACCAGAGAGTTGCGTTGCAGAGAGGTGTAAAAAGGGGCGTGGCCTCAGACCAACTCTCTGCAGCGCAGCTCTGTGGTGCTTACTGGAGATACCTGGTGGGCTAGTTGGCCCCCAGGGACCCTGAGGATTCCAGGGGAATTAATCCCCCAACTTGAAACCCACCAGGGGGGTGCATTTGCACAGGGGTGAAGGGAGGGGTCAGGGCCTGATGTGACATGTGTGCAAACACGTCCTGTGGTGCGTTTTAAGTTGGGGATTTAATTCCTCTTCAATCCTGAGGGTCCCTGGAGGCCAACAACCCCAACAGGTATCTCCAGTAAGTGCCACTCCGCTGCGTTGCAGGGAGGTGGGCCAGGCATCGCCCCTTTTTACACCTCTCTGCATCGCAGCTCTGTGGCGCTTACTGGAGGTACCTGGTTGGCTAGTTGGACCCCAGGGACCATCAGGATTCAAGGGGACTAAATCTCCCAAGTCGTTTTTTTTTTATTTTCTCAGTCGGATTCACGCACCCAGCGTGAATTCAGCCGATTTTGTTTTTAGAAAAATGCTTTTTTGCGCCCTGGGCGTCCTTGAGGGACCCCCTCAGCAGGCCTAGTGGGTCAGGGTGTTTCTACCCTGCCCCCTTTTCCTTGTTTTGTGCGTTTGTTTTACTGTTTTCTTGTGCCTCAGTTCTACCAAGGCACAAGATGGCTGCCAACACTTCCTGGTTTGGAGTGTTGACAGCAAATTAGCATAAAGCTTGTGATCGGGAGGGTGCGCGGATCCTCCGTGCCTCTAAATATTGAAACTTTTATTTATGCTTTTCTCAGCAACTACTGAACGGATTTACACCATTTAAAAAAAAGAATGCTTTCTGAAGCAAGCACTACCTTTTTGTCAAATTTGGTGTAGTTCCGTTCAGCAGTTCCAGCTGTAGCCTTGTCTAAACTTTCCTATGGAAAATGCATTTTTCGACCTCTATTTTTTTTAATTCTCAGAAACTACTCAACAGATTTACACCATTTTACAAAAAGGGCTCTTTCTGAAACAAAGGCTACCTTTTTGCCAAATTTGGTGTAATTCCATTCAGCAGTTCTGGCTGTAGCCGTGTCTAAAGTTTCCTGTGGGAGTTAACATGAAGAACCACGTTTTGGGAACCCCCTTTTTTCTCAGCCCCCGCTTGCCGACTCACCCCAAACTTTCAAGATAGGAGCGGACCAGAGCGGGCCTTAGTTTTGAAAAGTTTGCGAAGATTAGTCAACCGGCGCCAAAGTTATTGGGAAAAGAAAAAAAACGCTATTTGACTACAATCAAAGTTCTAACTATAACTACCTACTGGCGACCGCCAGTAGGTAATATATATATATTACATATATATATATATATATTACATATATATATATATATATATATATATGTATATATATCAAAGAGAAGACCACTCAGGAAGAAGTGACCCAAGAACACAGCGGGGATTCTTTCAGGAACCCTTTATTCACTAGTTGCACAGCATGATGCATTTCGGCTATTGAAGCGTTCTTCAGACGCTGCCTGCAACCGGATGCTGCCGTCTCCCTCCCTCATAGATTTCTGCGGTGCTCCCATTGGTGGGAGAGCAGCTGACCCTGCTTGAGGCAGCTGTAGTCAAATGCGAGAACACAGCCCCCACAATGCAACAAGTGGGTATGTCCCGTGGCAGGGAAATTAACACTCAATGTTAATGCTGCAAATACCGTGTGAAGGGGGGGCCGTGTAGTGGCAGGTACCTTCTGCAATTCAAAGTGTCCGGGCACCTTCAAGTCCCCTACGCCCCAGCCACAAATTCAGAGCAGACCGGGCAGTGGAAAGTGCTGCAGTGAGCCCTCTCCCCCATGAAGTCACGGTCTGCCTCCAGGCAGCAGCCGCATGACTGGTCAGTCTTCGTGGCGGTCCCAGGTAAACCAATCCCTTGGTAAAGTTAAAGTTCAGTGCCAGTGATACCCCGGACTCTTGGTGGAGCGGGTCCTTTTACCGCGTTTCTGGCCTACGCGGGAAACATCAAGGAGAAGACCACTCAGGAAGCAGTGACCCAAGGACACTGCGGGGATTCTTTCAGGAGCCCTTTATTCACTAGTTGCACAGCATGATGCATTTTGGCTATTGAACCCTTCTTCAGATGCTGCTTGCAACTGGATGGTGCCGTCTCCCTCCCTCAAAGATTTCCGCGGTGCTCTCATTGGTGGGAGAGCAGCTGACCCTGCTTGAGGTAGCTGTAGTCAAATGCGAGACCACTGCCCCCAGAATGCAACAGGTGGGTATGTCCCGTAGCAGGGAAATTAACACTTGATGTTAATGCTGAAAATACCGTGTGAAGGGGGGGTCGTGTAGTGGCAGGTACCTTCCGCAATTCAAAGTGTCCTGGCACCCTCAAGTCCCCTACGCCCCAGCCACAAATTCAGATCAGACCGGGCCGTGGAAAACGCTCCAGTGAGCCCTCTCCCCCGTGAAGTCATGGTCTGTCTCCAGGCAGCAGCCGCATGACTGGGCAGTCTTCGTGTCGGTCCCAGGTAAACTAATCCCTTGGTAAAGTTAAAGTTCAGTGCCAGTAATACCTGGGACTCTTGGTGGAGCGGGTCCTTGATTTCCACAGTGCTCCCATTGGTGGGAGAGCAGCTGACCCTGCTTGAGGCAGCTGTAGTCAAATGCAAGACCACAGTCCCCAGAATGCAACAGGTGGGTATGTCTCGTAGCAGGGAAACAAAAGAGTAAGGAGAATGATGGAAAATTCCGTTTAATAACAACTTTTTCCACTGATGCAGATAATTTGAGACAAATTATGAAAAGACATTGGCATGTCCTGAAAACGGACACCATAATTGGTACAGATATACCAGCAGTTCCTTCCATTACCTTTAGAAAAGCAAGATCACTTAGAGATGACCTAGTGCATAGTCACTTAGACCAAGTACCAAATAGACAAGGTACGTTACAAGAGATGAGGGGGTTCTTTCCCTGTGGGAAATGCAAAGCCTGCGCCTTCAGCAAAAGAACCCTAACATATGAGGTCAAGGGTCTTAATACGTTCATGACTTGTCAAACCAACTTTGCTGTCTACTGCCTGAAGTGTCCGTGTGGACTCAGGTATGTAGGGAGTACTATCAACTGTGTTAAACTTAGAGTGTTAGAACATATGCGTGCCATTGTGAAAAGAGATTTATCTTATCCGGTGACCAGACACTTTTCCATCAAGCACAGAAGTGATATAGATCTGCTGGAATACTTTTGTCTAGACTGTGTACCCCTAACCCCAGAGGAGGAGACAGAATGCTAAAGCTAAGAAGGCTAGAGTCTAGATATAGTCTAGATATATAGTAGATCTCGAAACCAAATCACCAGGAGGACTTAACAGCGGCGAAGAGTTGGCAGTACATTTAGGCAATTAACCTTCTTGTTGCTTTGTGTATATGAGAGACCGTATGACTGTATTGAATAGAGGAAGTTGTTTTATGATTCTTGGACATCATATGAGGACCAATAAGGTTATGGGGTAAATATAGCCGATCCACGGCTACATTTCTCAGACCTAGGATGTGTTCCATAGGGACAAAATCAATATCTAGAGGGTTAGAAACCATCATCGCCCTAAAGCGAGAGAAATAGCCTATTGTGAAGTTTCGGCTTGAGCAGTAAGCGATTAAGTGATTGGCTTGCAACTCAAAGATGGCGGATGCCAAAGTTGAAAAATCTGGGTCCCATATTTGCTGTCACAAGTAATACATACGATGGATTCATAAAATGAACACTAGTCAAACCACGAAATGTTGTAAAGAATCAGAACATAGAGGGTTCCAGCAACCTAATTTAGGTTGCCAATCCGATCCATGGCGAAATCAAAACAATCTCGAATATGCCATTAATTTCATTGTAAGTGTGGTAGTAACACAGCAAATTGTAAATAATGTACTAATCGGCATAACGAAGGTGATTTACCTAACAAATGTATGAATTGGAGTGTAAAATTACTCACAAGATGGCGCGCGCTATGTTGCGAAGCGTTAGTCCCTTCAACATGATTGACTGGTTTAAAATGGCGCAGCGCATTGTTCAGAGAATTGACACCGAAGAAGGAGTTGTCTCCGAAACGCGTCTGTCTGCTGCGAAATAAACGCCATTGATATTGGATTTCCCCGGGAGTGCTGTCTTCCTTCACGTTAAAAGAGGAGGTTTGAGGAGCTGAAATATTTACGCGGAGCACCTACGCGTTTAAGCAACCACCTGAAGAGTGACTCGTAATCTATGGTGCAAATGGAGCGATAATATATATATGTGATCAAGGGCTGCATAGCCCGAAACGCGCCGTCGTGAGGGGTGATAAATAAAGTATTTCTTGCCTGAAAAACTTTGCTGCAGAGGCCTGAGTTTCCTTCTTCGCCAGGGGCTCTTCTGGAAGTGGTTGGAATTGTATCGAATATATATATATATATATATATATATATATATATATATATATATATATATATATATATATATATATATATATATATATATACGAGCTCCGGTCCACCAACAAACACGCTAAGCACTCCGGAACGGGTGCCAGTCAGAATCGTGGCGGTGGGTCCACGTAGTAATAGCCAGCTCTAAACGCCACAAAGTGAAGAGACCGCACTCATATGAAAGGTGAAAACGAATAGGTGTTTATTTACTGGGGCACCAAACAAACAGTACGCGTTTTGGCTCGCGCCTTTTTTGACTGACAGTCGTGGAGTTTGGAGCTGGATATATATATCCAGCTCCAAACTCCACGACTGTCAGTCAAAAAAGGCGCGAGCCAAAACGCGTACTGTTTGTAATTAACTGAAACTTTATCGAGTTGGTTGGTGATTGCGGCTCCAAGTTTTTCCCACGTGGAAGAAAACGTTATATATATATATTACAACAACTTTTTCTTCCACGTGGGAAAAACTTGGAGCCGCAATCACCAACCAACTCGATAAAGTTTCAGTTAATTTATTTTTAAATCCATTCAAGTTTCAGCACAGACATAACCAACACGTTTCGACAGCATCCGCTACCTTGATCACGGGAGCCATATCGTTGGATATATATATATATATATATATGCACTTAAGCCTTGCTCACCTGTTCTCCGAGGACGCATATGATTAAGACCTATTGAGGTCGCAACCGGTAATGCTTTTCCTAATGCAATAAAAGCTGTTCCTGTGATGTCCGTATATATTCGAGCTCCCCATAACACGTAGAATGGACCAGTACTCAAGTTAGTTCGATCTTTTCACAGATTTATTGGCAAAAAATTAAAAGAAACAAACGAATTTCGGCAATCCTGCCTTTGTCAATGTCTATAAATATATTTTAACATTTAGTGATGTGTATACTGGGCTTTCTACCCCAAGGGGAAGGATTGGAGGTAATCACCCCCATCTGCCGTCCGGGGGAGCACAGAAAGACTGTCACCAAACGTTTTTTGAGGATAGGGGATGGTTATGCCCATAGTGGGCAGCCCTCACCCCATATTTCATTTAAAAATCAACCAAGGTGTCTAGCGGGCTTTCTGCCCCTTTCAGGGCAAATCAGGGATAATTACCTTTATCCACCCCCAAGGGAGGTAGAAAGACTGTCTTTATTCTTGTTAGGGTGGGGGCATGGCCATGCCCATGGTGGACAGCCCCCACCCCTACATTAAAAAAAATCCCTGGGGTCTAGTGGGGTTTTTGATCCCCCAGGTGATGATTGGGGTACTGTCACCATAGTTTTTGGGGGGTGAGGGCGTAGCCATGGCTATAGTGAGCTGCCCCCACACCAATATTTATTTAAAAAATCGACCTTGGTGTGTAGTGGATTTTGTGCCCCTACTCAGAAGGCAGATCTGAGGTAATCACCCCCATCCGCCTCCCGAGAGGGGCATAAATACTGTCTCTCTTCTTATTGGGTGTACCTGGCCATGGCTGGCAGGCCCCGCCACTATATATATATTCTTTTTCCTTTGGTGTGTCTAGTGGGCTTGGGCAGATTGGGTGTAATCACCACCATCAGCCCTCCAGGGGGGGCAGAAAGACTGTCCCCATAGTTTGTTAGGGGTGTAGGTGGGAGTTGGGGCCTGGCCATACCCATAATGGGCAACCCCCACCCCTATAATTTTTTTTTTTTAATTCACCCCGCTATCTAGTGCGATTTTTGTCCCCAGGGGAATATCGGGAGGAATAACCAGCCCTGGACTGGCCGTTGCGGGCCCTGGGCAATCCCCCGGTGCGCCGCAAGGGTGGGGACCGGTTTTGGGCCCTGGGGGCCGTTTTTGTTACAAGGCCGTTTTTGCAGCATAGCTGCAAAATCGGCTCTGTGACAAAATCGGCCGAAAACCGGCCCTGACAAAGAGCTCGGTCGCACCCCCAGGGGGCCGGCCGATCACTTTGCCAGGGCCGGTTTAGATTCTCAGTCCGGCCCTGGGAATAACCCTCCTCTGGCCAACAAGGGGGGGCAGAAGTATTGATGTGATATGGGGTGGGGGAGCACCAGTCCTAACCTAAGGGCAGCTCCCGAAAATCCTTGGTGTATAGGGTGGATCCCTGCTTCGGGAGCACTCTTCTGTGGCAATCCAGAAGCAGGAATCCACTGGGAAGAGGTAGCTTTGGAAAGAGGAGATTCTCCTGTTTCAAATATACCTTTCCCACCCCATTCAGTGCTCGGGACTGAGATATGCCCCCTCCGAATTCCCTTCAGCTCAATTTACTTTCACTTTAATTTAATGACGCCAGCACGGCCTGCCCTCTGATCGTCAATACACTAAAGAATCAAGCATTTACAATGCAACGGTTTCTCCTTTGTAAAAGTTAGAGGTATTGGCATTGTAAATGACAAATTTTTTATTTATGTGTTGGTTTTGAAAACCGATAAATAAATGGCATTGTCATTTACAATGCCAATAGCTTAATCTCTCGCAAATGCGAGACCTATTGCATTTGCACCCACATGCACGCACACAGAGAGCCACCCACACACACAGGGCATGCATGCTGGACCTCTCTAAAAAGCCCTACAGTCCCTTTCTTGTTGATTGACGGTGCAACTGTCACCTGACCGTTTAACCTACACCAGTAGCATTCTACAGTTCCTTGCTTCCACATAAATAGATATCCATTCCCATGCTATTTACTTGTAATGCTTCACAGTACCATACATAATTTATTTAAAGCGAGACCTAGTGGCATTGCCAATGCTTATTAAGCACTAAAGGTTCCAAACGTTACATTTGCCCAATTTAAGGCACTCAATTTACCATGGTAATGGTCATGACTAGCAATCACTAAGTTGCAGCAAAGAACGTTCAACTCAGCCAGCCATCCTCGCAGGCCTTGAACCAAACGTCCACGTACCTTCACCAAACACGTATTGTAAATACTTATCACTACAACACTGAGGCGCCACCCACAGTGCCCGGATGCTGGTGCTTGCTCGTGCACCTAAGCAGGGTTCTAGGGTTCCAGCAGCAAAGGTTTGGCTCCCGTCTTTTTTGGAGCCTCCCCCCTTCCAACCCGCATACATGCGGTTGTGGTTTTATTTAAAGAACAGGTTCTTAATCCTTGTTAAATAGAATTCAACTTAATCAGGTAGGAAACCACCGCCTGGCAGATACAGGGCAACAGACCTTTCTGCAAACTACAGGCTGGTGACTGACAAACGCCACCACCGCCTGCACAGGGCGCCGAGTAAACAAAGCAGCAAACAATTGTGGCTGCCACGGTAGGACTTACTCACCGGATGGAGTTCAACACAACATGGCAGCAGTGCTGTGTTGTCAACGTGTGCCAGGGACTTCCCCTGATCTCACCCGGTTACTAATCATCCCATAATGCACCCCTGCTGATGCGTTCCTGGCAGACCACCTTCTGAGAAAGCACAACAGAGTAAACCTGACCAATTAACAGCTCATTTTCCTTAAAGAACGTATTTGCGTAAGGGCTGAGAAACCACGTGTGGCTTTAATGGGATCTTCGGGTGCGCAAGTGGCGAAGGTAAAGGCGAGTCAGCATAGCTCAGTTTAAAATGCCCATTGTCACGTGCAAAGCATGACGAGGTCAAGCTATATTTGATTTGAACAAAAGGTGCACACGTTCTAATACGCATTTACAGCCTGCATTTTGTTCAGGGGATTTGCTATCAATGGTGCAGCAGGTGCAGGTGCAGCGGCACCGGGGAGGGGGGTAAAAGTCTAAAGGGGCCCAGTGAACCCCGATTTTTACTCTTTTGAGGAGAATCGCTATCAATGATGCTGACGGCGCGGTGGCACTGGGAGGGGCAAAAGTCTAAGGGGACCTAGTGCACCTCGATTATTGATGTACTTTACTGCATGATCAGCTATCAGACCCCATTTTCCTTGCTCCGGCTAGTGCCCAAGGGCACACTCGCATGGCTAGTGCATCTTTTTTCGCCTTCTCGCAGTGCTTTCAATGAGCAGGGACCGATTCCGTCCCATTGTTTAATTTGAACAGGGGAGGACCTGCACTGCTCAGCAGGGCCGCAATACTTTTAAAGGGCGAGAACCACCCCCTGCTCCTTAGCAAACAGGTGCTGCTCTGGCATAAGGAGTACCTGCACTTCTAGGTTCCCATTTCCTGCACGCCTTCGAATCCCGTGCCCAAAATGTGGATTTGCTGCCAGAAAGAAATATCACACTCCATGCCACCACGCGCTGTATATATTAATTGTGTTGGGCTATCTGCCCTACGTGCCTTGAATCAGACGTGCGGGGAGGAGGCGCTGTACAAATAAGAGGAAATAAACGTGAATTTCCCAAAACAAAATACTTTCTGAGACTTGGTGAGCAAGTGGAAAGAAGCTCGCTGTCTTGTGAGGACTTCCCAGGTGCGGCGCGTGCAGGAGGGACACGGTGGCCTCGGCACTGGGCGGAGGCGGCGCGCGGAGTTTCGGTGGCGCGAGGCGAACCTTCCAAAATCAGATTTATTTCCAAGGAGAAATAGGTGTTTATGATCTGGCCCGAAACATTAAAACGCGTGGTTGTTTTCGTTCGTTTGGAGTGAAACTGGTGCACGGTGCAAAAAAATAGAAGGGATGATCTCACGAAACCCGCGATAACCATTGTTTACACACCTGCAAGCAGCATTCCCTCCCGCCTTAACACCCTCTCTCAGTTATAAACATTTGAATGCAACAACTCCTGAGAGAAACTGGCGGGGGCTACATTTTACTCCAACACAAGAATGGTGTAATTTATACACATTACTAAAAATAATTCTGGAGTAAGAATCGTTTATGTCCACTATGGGTATTGAAGCCACTGGTTTGTGCGTCGAAATGTTCAGCTGCTTCAAATAGACAGAGTACAAGCCGAGAAAAACGCTCAATGTAAAGTGTCGCTGGTATAGACGTAAAGTATATACAATCATCTGAATGTAGAATGCACACACGTTAACAACCATACAATTCTACAAGGCACCCTCCCTCCGCCCCGCAGTGTGCCTGACACCTGTCGAAAAGCAAGACTGGCGTTTTTTCTGCCAGAAATTCTATTTTACCTTCCTTTCTGCCTCTTTCAACAGTCATCACTCCAATGCTAATTAAATAAGAAAAGAAAATTCTTCCTGTAAGTACGTCAACCTACACACACCCATCCATCTCCCTGTCCGTATATTGTACCCCCTGGTTGACAAGCTGCTGTTTACCTTTAGGAACTTAGAACAAGTCAGGTCCCGGGCCGTGCTGTGATTGGCTGACGTCACGGGGGTGTCCCGGGCCGGCAGCCAATCACAGCGCGGGCCGGGAAATGACGTCACTGGGGTGTCCCGGGCCTGCAGCCAATCACAGCGCGGCCCGGGACACACGGCAACAAGGGGCGGGGCTTAAAAAAAGACCCAGAAACGCCCCCGAATCGCGTTTTCGCTGGAAAACGTGATTGACGGCCAATCTCTTCCAATGGCTAGCCTCCATTTATGGAGCTAGCCAATGGAAGAAGGGGCAGTTTCAAGTCGCCACTATAGAGCTAACATTAGATTTCGCCCTTGGGCGGAGCAACTGCTACGCAGTTGCAACGCCAGGGCGAAACCTAAAAAGACTCAGGCGGCTTAGGAAGCTCTTCTATAGCAACCTGAGTTTAAAATGTGATAAAGGAATCCTTCTGGTGCTCTGCACCAGAGTGGCCTTTCTGTGCCCTCCCACTGTCAGCCAATGGTTGACAGACCCACTAAAGGGATTATTGGCAGGCAATGGTCCATCGACTGAGCTCCACGGACCACTGTCTACTCTTAAAAAATGAAATTTAAAAGTTTCATTTTTCTTTTGAAACGCATCCTATTTTCCTTTAATTAAAGCTGGCTTCATTTCAAAGTTCAAAATTTTGCTTTATTAAAAAGCGATCATAGACATGGTCATCTGCTGACCCCAGCATGCCACCATCCCTGTGAGTGCTGTGATTCCTAGTATGTCCCAAATTGCGACCTACCTCATTAATATTCATAAGGTATTTTATGGCATCACTCAGAATATTTTAAAATATATACGTTAGGACTTTTAAATCGCTATTCCTAATTTATGTACCAATGTCAAAAAGTCTGATGAGCAACAATAAGGGCCAGTCCAAAAAAATGAGCGCTGGTGGGCCCCAACTGCAACAACCGGCTGTGGCGTTTACAGTCACTGTAAAGGAGATATATATCTGGGTGTGTATGTATGCAGGGGATTCACATGAGTAATTGTAAGACAGTTGTGTCTGAGGATGGTGCTAGGGTATATAATTGAGTGGCCTTTTTTACATTTCATTTTGTTACAGTGTACTCCTGCACAGATTGTAAGGTGCACTCTAGCCACTCCAAGAGGTAAGTCTTTAACTGGGTTTGGTGGGCTAGTGGACTAATGCGTCCACTGTAGGGGCCTGTGTGTGACCTCATTGGCACAGGTTCAAAATAATCCAGGCGGTCCACTCAGCCTTTCATCCTTCTGAGGTCAATAAAATGAGTATCATTGAGTTGGATAATAATAAACATCTGTTAATCTGCGCCAAGATCCACTTGGGTAAACGTGTGCTTTGCAATCACACATGTGTAAATGTGATGGTGAGGTGCACGTAACCATTGATGGAGAGATGAATTTTGTAATAATGTTCATTGAGAGGAATGGTAAGGCAACGTTGTTCAACCCCTATAGTCCACCGCCCCCTAAAGCACCTTCACACTAATATAGGACAGTAGATGCCTGGTCCCCATTTTCACATTGCTAAATTAAACCTACTTTCTTTCTGCAAATTGTATGGATGTTAGCACTTAACAGCTTAAGGGCCCTTGGAAAGTGCTAGGCCTCATGCCATCATCCGAAATACCTCAAACCTTCTAGGCTCCTTATGAAAATGAAAACTGCCAACTTTTCTAACCCATGATCTATCCGCCTTTGGTTAAGAATTACCCTGAGGAATTCGGGTTCTCATTCATCATTAAACAGAGGGGTGATTTAAGGTTTCTACTTTAATCACGCGGAGCCACGGAGTCATTGGCTGCAAGTCAGGGCAGAGTGTTGCAGTGATGAAGGAGTTCTGAAGCCAAGCTCCCTAAAGAGGTGCAAGTTATTATTATTATTATCATACGGATCTATAAAGCGCATGGCTACACCAATGTGGTTTCACTGCGCTGGTATGACAGGAAGTGCTCAAGTAAGTAAGTAATCGGAAATTTTTAAAATTTAACAAACGAATTACAGAGCCTAAGTGAGACAGGCTGGCACCTCTTATTTAATCAAATTCTTCAACCAAAGTAATCTAGCTGCACACTCCTCCCAATGGTGCAAAAATCCAAATGTTTTAATAGATTGCAGGAGCCACTGACAAGATCAAATCAAAACTTAGCAGGGCGGAATATCAGTGGTAACTTGTCTTCATCAGGGGGTGTTGGTTTGGAAATGTCATGGCTTTTTCACTTATGATTATGCCATACAAATGGCAAGTTAATTCATTTAAAACTCGAGACTATATATTATATAATAATTATAGGTACCATTGTACTTGCAATTACAACTTTTATCCGTAATGTTCCACTCATTTAACATAGAGGGTGGCTGGATTTGTACAATCTAAAGAGACTATATAAGAATAGTTAGACCACAGCTAAATGTTAGAGGGAGGAGGGCAGCCATGGGTTCATATTTTTGAGACGTGAGAAAAGTATTGTGTTCCCATAAGGCTGGGTCTCCATCAGCTGGTCACTACAATCCCAGCCAATCCATTTTCAGGTAAAGGATTCAGGAAGTTGCTGAGGCAGGGCCCCATGGAGGTGTGATAAGCATATGGTCCTGGGCCACTTTACAGGTCCCCCCCCCTACATTGCACCTCCTCTCAGGCCAGCGGTTGCAAGTAACCGGGGTCGCAAGAGAAGATTCAGGGGTCGCAGCAGCGATTTACGTTCATGATTGAATTGCACGATGGACTATTTTACAATGATAGCACTCTCTGCCCACTCCTGTTGAATTTAACATATATGTGCTGTAAGTGTTAGCACATTAAACGAAGATCTATTAGGTTTGACAATGTTTGTTCAATCGTTGCATTGAACATTTAGATCAGATCGGATGCTAGCAATGCAGGCATGAGCTAACCCCCACGTGGGAATGCTTGTTGCTAAATGAAGTGACATTCTGCAGTAGGGTAGCATGCTGGTAGACCTAATACTAGACAGCAAGCACTTCCGGGGTCCAAGGCAATGTTACATAGGGTACAGGCGTTTCATGGCTGCTGAACAGGGTCATTTGATGACCCTGATGGAGTTTGGTTAGGGTACCTTATGTATAACCATTTTCTTGTGGGTAACTGTAGAGGAGCACTGGGGAGATTTGCTACAGGAAATTATCTCATGCATTTTTTCATGATACCATTAGATAGGGGCGGCATTCGCTTTAATCTGACATAATAATACGAATATATCACTATTCTTATAAGAAATACCAGTCTCTTTTTTTCCTGGCCCTCGTCACCTTGCTTCCGTTGCCAAAATGGCTAACTGTACCTTCCTTAGCGGGCATCCTTCTCATACACATTAATTTAAGCATGCACGTTCTAATTAGCCTAACTCACATATGCTTCGCAATACGAAGGAGCATGGATAGGCCACCAACATCCTTTATAAGTTAGAGCAAGAGTTGTTACAATCATTGCACCTATATGCGTTGAACTTGAACTTGAAGCCATTCAACCAGTGGAACCCAGAATTTAAGCTGCTATTTATTTGAAATGTCTTTGTCTCACTTGCATGTTCTATGTATCTGGGCAATCCAGTCATTGTATTTAGCAAGATTACTATCAATCCATGTTTTATATATTTGGCATTTTGCTATCAGCATCCTATAAAAGACTCTTTATTTCCTTAGGTCTTGCTCTTGATTCGGTAAGTAAATCCCACATACGACCAAAGTGGGACCTACCTTGATCTCTTGTTTTGTTACCTCTGCTGTTACCAAACTTACATCCCTCCAGTGTGAGTGAAGCGCTGGACATTCCACAAACACTTAAGATCGTCTGATCTTGGGTAGCTGCACTTTTTACACCGGACCTCTTGTACTGCCGCAAATTTAGAAAGTCTCCATGGTGTCCAGTGTGCCCTATGTAAAGTGAATATCTAATACTGTGCTTCCAAACTAATTTGGTTGCATCCCCTTGGGCACACCTTGAGTTCCTATGTACAAAAGGACTCCACGAAAGTTTCTTGGTGCTTTGTTTCAATATTTAATTACTTCTGAATATTTTTTGTCATTAATTCGAAATTTCAAGCATTTCATTTGACAGTCAGCATTTTTGTAGTTTTCATATGCACTGTATCAGCTCCTATGTATTTCTGGCTGAAAGCCCTTCTTCGGGGAGCATATCTATAGAAACAAAATCATAGCACTGGTTTTTATACATATGTCATGTGTCCCTGCCTATGTATAGTGTCTATTGGTGATGCCCCTTGTGTTTGTGTTGTTATGTCCTGAAAACAATCCCCCAAAAAATGTATCTGTGCCTTGATTGTGAAAAAACATGTGCCTGAATCGTGATTGAAACGTGGCATTTAAGACGTAATAGCATATATACACTTACAGTGTATTTCACGATTATCTTCAGAGTTCATCTGTAGGCGTATCGAAATAAAACGAGTTAATGCAAAGTATCTAAATCGCACGTTCAATCATGCTTTGTGGGAACCGTTTATGCATTTACTTGTTATCCGCGCAAACCACCGTTCAGGAGGCTAGCAGCACTTCCGTATTAGTTAATTTAAGGCACGCCTATTGGTTACATGCGATGTCACGTGTTTGCTTTAATGAACCGTCTAGAGAACAGACTCGCTTGGTGCGTGTTACGATAAAAAGAACAGACTCGCTTGGTGCGTGTTACGATAAAAAGTTAAACGTCCTTTTCGAGCATTGTAATTAGTAATGCGTCCAGAATAAATTTTGCCGTCCAGATTAAAAAACTTAAAAACAAAAAAAAACGTTATTCCGAAAAGTGAAATAGAACGAGTACCTCTCCCGTTTGATGCCCCCTAATGTCCATAATGATTGACAGTTCAGTGTAAAAGTATGAATATGAGTATTATACGTGAATATGTTTTGACACATGTATAAGTTGTAAGGTTAACTCCACCTTCTGTACCTCAGAAAACAGACATCATTTATCATAAGAGTAATAAATTATCTCTTTAGTTATAGATAACATGCTAGTTCCATGCGTTCATTTAACCCATATGGTTTACCAGAGTTCAACTTGTGTATCCAAAAATTCTCTCGGCGCAGGAGATATTCATTGTTGTCTCTGCCTTCCTTTTTAGGGCTCGGACTCCTTCCCCTGAAAGGGGAGGAGTTAGAGAACTAATGTTAAAGGAGAAAAAAAAAAAGAAGAAGAGGGCCTTGGAGAGAGAAATTCCAGACATTCCTTAGCGTTTTATGTCATGTGGCCAGTGATTCGTCTTCCTTGTGTTTTCTTTGTAATAGGCTTGAAGTGATAGGGTAAATGTAGTTTTGTTCCGCCATTTTGAGGCATATTTCGTGCGTGCTTGCGCAAAGAAGTACATAAATTGTAATTAGGAGCTGTCAGGGTGCCTCCGTTAGTGACTGCAGATGGCCGGGCGCGTTCACAATTCTGCAGCGCTCAGCGCGCAGCTTCCTTGTTTTGTTAGGCACGGTGAGATTAAGTGATTCACAGTCGTCTCTCCGGCTGCGGGTCCCACAGCCGACAGGAACGTTTTGCAGCACCTCCTCAGTCTGCAACGGGGTCTGCTCTCTCGGTGCAAGAGCCAGCGGGTCTCATAAATCGGAAGGCAAGCAGCGTACCAGCAATTCCCCGCACGTCTTCCAGCAACGAAGCTCAGCACAGCCCCGCCTCCATGTTTTGCTCCGAGAACTCGGGGGGGGGGGGCGAAGGCGATTTTCTCCGGCAATCCAGCATATAGCCGCGATGTAACTAGCTGATCCTAACCCCGCTGCGTCCTGACTTTCATCAAAGGTCAGTTTCAGTTTTTAGAATTGCTTGCCACTTGTTTTATTGTATATCGTACTTCAGTACTGAGCTGCCTTAGGGTACGAGCACAAGGGTCATCCGGCTGCAAGTGAAACTTTGAGAAAGACGTTGAAGTGGCGTAACGAAGGCCCCCGCAGCTCCTGTGGTGCGGAGGGCCCTAGCTTCTGGTGGGGCCCCTCCGGCACTGTACACCATTGAGAGCCCCTGGCCTGAGAGTTCCTGGATGGGTCCGGAGGGTAGCGAGGCCCCCTCCATATACTTTGCAACGGGGGGAGTGCTCAAGTTTGGGTATGCCAGTTGTTACTTGGGGAAGGTGAGCGGTAACATTCATATTTCACGGGGGCTTTGTAGATCGTTGCACCAGAGCTTCTTAACACATTCCCTCACGTTCATTTGGATTCTAATGACATTACAAGGTGTTAGTGAGTAGGTCCTAAGAAATATATGCACTGTCTGTAATTTGTGCTCCAACGATGTAAGCATGAACAAGTTCCGCCTTTGAGCATTTAATTAATCAACAACTAACAGTGGAAATCAAAACATGTATTTATACATTAAGAGTGCTCAGTAAGATCATTACTCTATGAGAATTTTTTTTTTCATTAACTCATTTTCGTAGTTGCACTTCTAACTAAAGAAGCACTTTAAATTCGTACACAATAAGAATTTCGCTGCCACATCCCCTTTGTCAGTGTTTTTGTTTAAAACTTGCTCTTTGCTTAACCCATCTTGCCTTAAGTGAGATGAATTTGAATGCCCAATGTGAATAATGATTTAAAAGTGCAGCCCCAGGTCTGTGAGAGAATTAAAACGTTTAAATGGGGTTTGCATTTCCAATGACTGCCACTTCAAGTACTTGGATGGCAGTGCTTAATAATCACTGAAAGGCAGAGTGCTGTTGGGGGCAGAGTGCTGTTGGGGGCAGAGTGCTGTTGGGGGCAGAGTACTGTTGGGGGCAGAGTGCTGTTGGGGGCAGAGTGTTGTTGAGGCCAGAGTGCTGTTGAGTGCTGTGTGCTGTTGAGTGCTGTGTGCTGTTGAGTGCTGTGTGCTGTGAGTGCTGTGTGCTGTTGAGTGCTGTGTGCTGTTGAGTGCTGATGAGTGCTGTGTGCTGTTGAGGGCAGAGTGCTGTTGGGGGCAGAGTGCTGTTGGGGGCAGAGTGCTGTTGGGGGCAGAGTGCTGTTGGGTGCAGAGTGCTGTTGAGTGCAGAGTGGCTGTGAGTGCTGTGTGCTGTTGAGTGCTGTGTGCTGTGAGTGCTGTGTGCTGTTGAGTGCTGTGTGCTGTTGAGTGCTGATGAGTGCTGTGTGCTGTTGAGGGCAGAGTGCTGTTGGGGGCAGAGTGCTGTTGGGGGCAGAGTGCTGTTGGGGGCAGAGTGCTGTTGGGTGCAGAGTGCTGTTGAGTGCAGAGTGCTGTTGAGTGCAGAGTGCTGTTGAGTGCAGAGTGCAGAGTGCTGTTGAGTGCAGAGTGCTGTTGAGTGCAGAGTGCTGTTGAGTGCAGAGTGCTGTTGAGTGCAGAGTGCTGTTGAGTGCAGAGTGCTGTTGAGTGCAGAGTGCAGAATGCTGTTGAGTGCAGAGTGCTGTTGAGTGCAGAGTGCTGTTGGGAGCAGAGTGTTTTTGGGGGCAGAGTGCAGTTGGGGGCAGAGTGCTGTTGAGTGCAGAGTGCAGTTGGGGGCAGAGTGCTGTTGAGTGCAGAGTGCAGAGTGCTGTTGAGTGCAGAGTGCTGTTGAGTGCAGAGTGCTGTTGAGTGCAGAGTGCTGTTGAGTGCAGAGTGCTGTTGAGTGCAGAGTGCTGTTGAGTGCAGAGTGCAGAGTGCTGTTGAGTGCAGAGTGCTGTTGAGTGCAGAGTGCTGTTGAGTGCAGAGTGCAGAATGCTGTTGAGGGCAGAGTGCTGTTGCGGACAGAGTGCTGTTGAGGGCAGAGTGCTGTTGAGTGCAGTGCTGTGTGTTGTTGAGTGCTGTGTGCTGTTGAGGGCAGAGTGATGTGTGCTGTTGAGGGCAGAGTGCTGTGTGCTGTTGAGGGCAGAGTGCTGTGTGCTTTTGAGGGCAGAGTGCTGTGTGCTGTTGAGGGCAGAGTGCTGTTGAGTGCTGTTGAGGGCAGAGTGCTGTTGAGGGCAGAGTGCTGTTGAGGGCAGAGTGCTGTTGAGGGCAGAGTGCTGTTGAGGGCAGAGTGCTGTTGAGTGCTGTGTGCTGCTGAGTGTGTGACTATGTGACAGTGTGTGACTATGCAGGGTGACATTGGGAGTGTGCGGGTGAGCAGTGTGTGAATGTTACGGGGCAGTGTGTGAGTGTGCAGAAAACACCACACACACATACACCACACACACATAATGCACACACAAACCACACACCTCAGTCTCTCAACACCACACACTTGTCAGCACTCAACACAACACACTCACCACCACACTCACTCCCCAGGCTCACCCCCACAGACTCACCAGCACACACTCACCAGCACACAGAAAACAACACACACAACAACACACCCCCAGCCGTCAATGAATGCTTTCACCATGCACAAACACCAACAGCCATCATCCATCTGTGCACGCTTTTACCAAGCACACACCCACCAGCCGTCAGTGCACCCTTCCACCAGGCACACACACCTCCAGCCAGCAGTGCACTTTTCCACCAAGCAATCGCAGTATGGTACACTTTACTTTTAAACATATTCATATAAAGCACAGCATGCCACCATTGGTAAAATTACAATTCAACTAACATACTTCCACTACACACCACATGCACACACTCCATAACACATGGCAAAAAGACATTGGCATTTACAATGCCATTAGCTCAAACTCAAATAAATCCGAGCCCGATTGCATTTCTAATGCTTGTTTTCAATTACTTCCAAAACTAAAAACTTCATCTGTGATATATTATGGTTTTCTTCACTAAAGTGCATTGCCACCGCCGATTTTTCGTTACGGGTTCTAATGTTAGACTTATGTTCATTGATCCTTGTTTTAATTTTTCGCTCTGTTTTTCCTAAATAGACCTTCCCACATGGGCATTTTAGTAGATATATTACGGTACACAGTCAAAATATCGAGTATTTATTTATTTATTTTGAATATTTGTATAGCGCATCTATCACCTTACAGGCATCTTGGCGCTGAGAATTTCCCGAGGAGGAAGAAGCACGGGAGAGAGGCAGATCAGTAAGGTGGCCATCAATTAACCATTTGGAAACAGCCAAGTTTTGACACGTTTCCTAAAAAAAAGAAGTTCTTCCGTTTGGCGGAGGCCCAGGGGCAGACTGTTCCAGAGTTTAGCAGCAGCAACTCCGAAAGATCTGCCCCCGACCCTAACCTTTTAAAATCTCGGCACTTTGACAAGACAGGCCGTTGCAGATCGAAGAGCTCTGGTTGGGATATACCAGGCAAACATGGCTTGTAAAGAGCTAGGCCCAAGTCCATGCAGGGCTTTGAAAACGAGACAGAGAGATTTAAAGGCCACTTGCTGCTTTAACGGGAGCCAGTGGAGTTCAGCCATCGCCGCTGTGGCCGAGGATCTTCTGGACCAGCCAAGAGCCAGTTTAGCAGCAGCAGACTGAACTCTTTGAAGTCTGTCTAACAGCAGGCCTGGAGACTCAAGTAACAGCGCGTTACAATAATCAAGGCGACTTAGAATAGTACACCTGACTATTAGTGACCGGACCTGTAAGGGAAGGAGTGGTAAGATCTTGCGAAGGGACCGAATGAGGGCAGAACAGGTGGACACTGTTTTCACAACCTGGTATTAAATATCGACCTACCAAAATATCGTGTTTGAAATTTCGAAGGTCATGAATATCGATGTCAAGAATATCGTTGGGCAGAATATCGATCCTAAGGTAAGTAATATCGAATTTATTTATATCGATGTAAGTAATATCGAAGTTAGTAATATCGATAGCATATATATCGATGTAACTAATTTCGATGTCACTAATATCGATGTAACTAATTTCGATGTCACTAATATCGATATTAGTATTATTTTTATGTTTTTTATTATGTATGTGTTATATGTATTTGTTAAGTATTTAAATTAATTTATATTATATGTGTATTTTTTTTATATATTAATAAATTAATTTTTAAGTAAATTATATGTTATAGTACCGGAGCGGGTTGTGGGTTTATAGGGGAATAGGGTGGGAAGTAATTTAATTGTAAATAATTAATGATTTTTTTATGTGTAATTTATTTTTATTTTAATTATTAATTGGCAATTTATTATTTTAATTGATTAATTAATTATTTAATTGGTATTTAATGTGAATTTTTATTAAATGTTATGTTTTAGTACCGGAGCGGGTCGTGGGTTTATAGGGGAATAGGGTGGGAAGTAATTTAATTGTAAATAATTAATGATTTATTTATGTGTAAATAATTTTTTATTTAATTCTTAATTGGCAATTAATTATTTTAATTGATAAATTAATTATTTAATTGGTAAGTAATGTTAATTTTTATTAAATGTTATGTTTTAGTGTCAGAGCGGGTTGTGGGTTAATAGGGGAATAGGGTGGGAAGTGATTTTATTGTAATTAATTAATTATTTTTATGTATAATTTGTATGTATAGGCATTTATGTATGTATAGGCATTTATATAGCGCACTACTTACCCATAGGGTCCCAAGGCGCTTTGACCGCTGCGAAACCCTTCCTGGCTTCCCTGAGAGATGGTCCCTTTTTTTAATGGGTATCTCCAGGGTGAGACCAGGCATCCCCGGCGGTCTGGTGGGGCCGTTAGTGAAGATGAGGCAAGCTAATGCCCAGAGTTGCCGAGTGTGAACGCTGATCAGAGTGGGCACCGAGGCGAGAGAATTATCGAGTCCGCTGACCCTGGTCCCGAAACCTGCCGCGCCGGGAATCGAACCCTGGTCCCGGGCCGTCCTCTGCTCTCGGGTCTGCCGCCTCTAACCAGTGAGCCACACTACTTCAATTAAATTAGTAATTATTTATTAATTGCCAATTAATTATTGTAATTGATAAATTATTTTTTAATTGGTAATTAATGTTAATTTTTATTAAATGTTATGTTTTAGTACCATAGTGGGTTATGGGTTTATAGGGGAATAGGGTGGGAAGTAATTTAATTGTAATTAATTAATTTATTTGACGTATAATGTATTTTGTAATTATTTATTATTTGGAAATTAATTATTTTAATTGATAAATTAATTATTTAATTGGTAATTATTGTTAATTTTTATTAAATGTGATGTTTTAGTATTGGAGCGTGTTGTGGTTTTATAGGGGTATTGGGTGGGAAGTAATTTAATTGTAAATATTTAATTATTTAAACAAATTTTTTTACTGATAATTAATGTATTACTTAATTATTAATTGGCAAATAATTATTTTTAAACATAAATGTATTTAATTGGGAATTAATATTTTTAAATCGTAATTATATTTTAATAACAAGAAAAAATCATTAATTAATTGGTAAACTTTTTTACAATTTTTTTATATTTTGTATACTGTTTCTTAAATTTTATTTGTAAATTAAATTTAATTTATTTTTTATTTTTATGATAAATAGTTATTTTTATTATTTTTATTATTTGGTGAGTAATATTTAATTTTTATTATTTAATGGTGTTTGTTGTTAATTTATTGTCAATTACTTTTTTTTAATTTCATTGGTTTTATTAATTAGTAATTGTATTTCATTGATGTTGATGTATTTAAAAAATTATTTATACATTATTTCAAATATAAGAATAATTTATAAGTATGTTACAATAAAATTCTACGCTATTAAACGCTTTCCCTGGTGTTGCACCCTCTGGAGTGGGAATAGTAATTTTTACCCACCCGCTATCCAACGTTTTCCCTACTGTTGCACTCTCTGGAGTGTGAATAGTAATTTTTCCCCCTACACTATCCAAATGTTTCCCTACTGTTGCACTCTTTGGAGTTGGAATAGTAATTTTACCCCTATGCTATCCAACGCTTTCCCTACTGTTGCACTCACTGGAGTGGAAATAGTAATTTTTACCCACCCGTTATCCAACGCTTTCCCTACTGTTGCACTCTCTGGAGTGGGAATAGTAACTTTTACCCACCCGCTATCCAACGCTTTCCCTACTGTTGCACTCTATGGAGTGGGACTAGTAATTTTTCCCCCTACGCTATCCAACTCTTTCCCTACTGTTGCACTCTTTGGAGTTGGAATTGTAATTTTTACCTGTACGCTATCAAACGCTTTCCCTACTGTTGCACTCACTGGGGTGGGAATAGTAATTTTTACCCCTAAGCTATCCAACGCTTTCCCTACTGTTGCACCCACTGGAGTGGGAATAGTAATTTTTACCCACCCGCTATCCAACGCTTTCCCTACTGTTGCACTCTTTGGAGTGGGAATAGTAATTTTTCCCCCTACGCTATCCAACTCTTTCCCTACTGTTCCACTCTTTGGAGTTGGAGTAGTAATTTTATCCCTACGCTATCCAACGCTTTCCCTACTGTTGCACTCTTTGGAGTTGGAATAGTAATTTTTACCCACCCGCTATCCAACTCTTTCCCTACTGTTGCACTCTCTGGAGTGGGAATAGTAATTTTCCCCCCTACGCTATCCAACTCTTTCCCTACTGTTGCACTCTTTGGAGTTGGAATAGTAATTTTTACCTGTACGCTATCAAACGCTTTCCCTACTGTTGCACTCACTGGAGTGGGAATAGTAATTTTTACCCCTAAGCTATCCAACGCTTTCCCTACTGTTGCACCCACTGGAGTGGGAATAGTAATTTTTACCCACCCGCTATCCAACGCCTTCCCTACTGTTGCACTCTTTGGAGTGGGAATAGTAATTTTTCCCCCTACGCTATCCTATCTTTCCCTACTGTTCCACTCTTTGGAGTTGGAATAGTAATTTTACCCCTACGCTATCCAACTCTTTCCCTACTGTTGCACCCTCTGGAGTTGGAATAGTAATTTTTACCCGTACGCTATCCAACGCTTTCCCTACTGTTGCACTCTCTGGAGTGGGAATAGTAATTTTTACCCACCTGCTATCCAACGCTTTCCCTACTGTTACACTCACTGGAGTGGGAATAGTAATTTTTACCCACCCGCTATCCAACGCTTTCCCTATTGTTGCACTCTCTGGAGTGGGAATAGTAATTTTTCACCCTACGCTATCCAACTGTTTCCCTACTGTTGCAACTCTTTAGGGTTGAAATAGTAATTTTAACCCTATGCTATCCAAAGATTTCCCTACTGTTTCACCCTCTCGAGTTGGAATAGTTATTTTTACCCGTACGCTATCCAACGCTTTCCCTATTGTTGCACTCACTGGAGTGGGAATAGTAATTTTTACCCACCCGCTATCCAACGCTTTCCCTACTGTTGCAATCTCTGGAGTGGGAATAGTAATTTTTCCCCCTACGCTATCCAACGCTGTCCCTACTATTGCAGTTACTGGAGTGGGAATAGTAATTTTTACCCACCTGCTATCCAACGCTTTCCCTACTGTTGCACCCTTTGGAGTTTGAATAGTAATTTTTACCCTTACGCTATCCAATATTATTTATATTTATTTATGTATTTAATATGTTACATAATGTTGTATTTAATTAATTTTGAAAATTGTTGTTATTTATTGAATATAATTATTTATTATTATTTATGTTATTATTTTATGAGTGTTGATGTATTTTTAATTTATAGTATTTGTTAATATTTTTAATTAATTTAATAAATATATATATCTTAATTAAGTATATTTTATATATTGTATGTTTAATTTTAATTAAATGTTTAATATTAAATATGTATTATTTATTCATTTTAAACATTATAACACATTTTTAAATAAGTTTAAATTATATATAAGTATTATTTATTTATTTTAACTTTTTTTTTTACTGGAAAAAAACGATATTTTTAATTACGATATTTTTAACATTGATATTTTATTTTCGATATTTTTGTACTTACCATGTTGTAGATAGGGTGTCGATATACTTGCCTTCGATATTCCAGCGCCGATATTTTGTCTGTCGATATTTGCATTCTCGATATTCTGTCATAGATTCATATATTACATTGGATGTATCACACGTGGCCGATACCGTCACTTTTATATTATGACCCTTCATGAGATGTGTTATGTTACTGCCTCTTATGATGTTGTTGCAGTTGTTACAGTTGGTTGGTCCTTTGGCTGTTGGTTTTTGGGGTATGTTGGTTTGCAGTATTTCTCCCATGTTGTTACTCCTGGTATAGGCAAATATTGGTAGTTGCATAAATAAAGCGTTGAAGTCTGGTTTCGTACTCAAAATTGGCCAATGGTTTGTGATAATTCTCTGAAAATCGTCACTTAAAGTCGAAAATTTTGAAACCACTACTATTCTGGTGTTACTCTTTTTGGTTGTTGTTTTCAATAGGTCAACTCTATTTAAGGAGTGTGTACGATGTTTCGCTTTTTCTATTATATGCTGTGGATAACCTCTGTCCATGAATCTTTGTCCTATCTCTTCAATTCTAATACTGTCGTTTTCTGCGTCTGATGTTATTCTTTTGGCCCTTATCATCTGTGAGACTGGTAGATGTTGTTTTAAAGACATTTGGTGGAAACTGGTAAAGTGTAAAGTGTTGTTCCTGTCCGTTTGTTTCCGAAAAATGTCAGTTTCCAGTTTGGTTTTGGTGAGTGTGATTTCTACATCCAAGAACGTATTTTTTTCTTTCTGTATTTCCCAGGTAAATTGTATCCGTTCATCAATGTTGTTTAATGTTTCCAATGCTTCTTCTACCACTTCTTGTGAATTTTTCCATAGTATAAAGATGTTGTCAATGTATCTTACTATTAGTTTGACGTTGTTGTGCCATGCTGGTTTTGGAAAGATATGTGTCACCTCGTACTGTTTCATGAAAAGCTTGGCATATACCGGTGCAGCACAATTCCCCATTGAGGTTCCCATTAATTGGAGGTACCAATCATCCTTTTATTCAAAATAACTTTGGTAGAGGGTGAAATATACCAGTTCCATCAAGAAAACTTGCATTGGATGTTGTATTTGAGTACTCATTATGGCTAGTTCCATAGCTTCTATACCTTGTAGGTGTGGAATTGAAGTGTACAGCGATTTCACATCCGATGTACACATTAATAGATTTTCTTCATCATTGATTTCAATGGTTTGTAGTTTTAATAAAAAGTCAGTTGTGTCCTTTACATAGCTTCTCATGGTTTTCACTACTGGTTGGAGGTATTTATCCAGAAATTGTCCCACTGGTTCGTGGTAACTTCCACGTGTGGATACAATTGGCCTTAATGGTGGATCTTCAAGATTTTTATGAATCTTCGGGACCATATAGAGTGTCGGGCTCTTTGGGTTAGATTTCATAAGTAAATCCCTCGTCTTGGCTTTAATTACTCCAGTGTCATATGCTTTGTCTAGAATATCCTTCAATATTTTCGTGAACCGTGTCGTAGGATTTTCATTTAATTTCATATAGGTGGTAGGGTCCGAGATGTGGTCCATTACCTTCCTTTCATACATGTCGGTGTTCATGATAACCAATGCTCCATCTTTATCGGCTTTGATACATTTGATTTGTTTGTTGTTAGCAATTCTTCTAAGGGTGTCTAAGTCTTTTTGTGTGATGTTTTTCTTTGGTTTCTTGTTGTAATTAAGTTTGGATAGATCTTGTTTTACCAGATTTTCAAACAGGTCCAGGCACTTATGGCTGATTGGAGATTGATGTGTACATTTTGTTCTAAGTCCCATTAGTTGATCCGTTTCTTTTCTTTCTTGATCCGATAAGACGTTCTCAAAAAAAGTCTTAGTCTCAGTTTTCTCATCAATTTAAAGGTGCGTACCTCCAATTCTAATTGATCTGTTTGGGTTGTGGGTACGAACGATGTTCCCTTTTGCAGAAGTTTGGATTCAATAGGTTTTAAAGGGAAGTTTGAAATGTTAATGATTAGTTGTCCTTTGGTGTTGTCTTCTTCTTGTCCCTCTTTGGTAACGTTGTACTCCTGGTGTTGGGATGTTCCTTGTCTTTTTCCCCTCCTGGGTCTCCTCTTTCTTCTTGGCCTTGGTCTAAAAAAGGACTTGTGGTAGCTTGTGATGAAGTGGTTGGTAGCTGTTCTTTTGGTGCCATTTCTTGTGATCTTAGTGGCGGCTGTGTGTGACTAGTTTGGAGTCTGTTAGACGTGTCACTTCCTGATGAGGAGGTGTCCGTTTGCTGTGTGTACGATCGGTTCCTTCTCCTTTGGGCATATACTTCTGCCCACGTATATACCTCCCCCAATTTATAATCCAAAGTATCCCTACTAAACTTTCTAATTTTTCTTTCTTTATTCGCTCTTGAGTATTTTTCAAGTTGTGTGTTCATCTCTTCCAAGGTCTTTGACCAATCCTCTGCTGACATCATGTTCGTGAGTTTGTTGGAAACCTCAGCTATTTCTATGTAAAGTGAATACATGGTTCCTCTTAAACATTACAGAATTAACAGTATCATAAAATGTGTCAAAGGATACTTGCAATAAATTTTCCAAATGCTCATTTGGCAAGCGTCCTTCCCAAATGTCGCATAGGAGGTTCCTTTAAGTCGTTTGTTTGACATTGTACATCTTCCTATTTTGCCACCTCTTTCTTCACCTCTGTGTTTTGGAGGTTCGTTTCAATGTCTGTTGCCTCTTTTAGTTTGTTTTTGTGTGCTTTAGTCAATTTGGAGGGTCTTCCATTAGTTTTAGAGTGCTAATTCTGCCATGATTTCAATCCGCTATCGTCAAGCAACCCTCATCCACGTTTTTCTATCAAAGTCACTCTGAGCGGGAGACGCAGTGAATCCTTAAGGCAATCTGGAGTGCCTGGTGATTCCCATATGAGGGTTAGCCCTGAATACACACAGTCTCACATCAGAGTCTTAAGTTATGCCAGAGTTTAGCAGCATTTTTTCAGTATCCTAAGGCATAGGTTTAAAGAAAACTGGGTCGCCAAACTTATACAGAAATCCCGATTTGGTCCCATAGATCTCTTTCATTATCCTAAACTTGCATCCTTCCTCTGTTCCGTTTGATGTACTCAAAATTGTCCTCAAGTATTTCAATTGAAATGCCCTTCACTATCTGGGAACTCAAAGCCCCCTTTTCTTCGTTTTTTTAGATTTTTCTCCAGGCATTTTTCCTTTCGCTGCCCATATAAAACTTTATATATTTCTTTATAACCTATGCATCTGCTGCTTATTGAATTCTAAAGGAATACAATGAAACAGGAATGTGATCTTGGGCAAAATGCACATATTGACGAGGTTTACCCTCCGTATATAGTTAGTGGGCGGTTCTACCTCCTCCTAATCGTTTGTTTACCTCCTTTAATATCTTAGCTAGGTTGTTCTCTGTAATAGATACATCTTTATTAAAATAGCAAAGTATCTCAGTTCTTTTACTAAGTAACTTTGGGAGATTTGATTCCATATCATTACCTCTAACTTGCCTTTATTTATTGTGTACCCCCCAAAAAAGCCCCAAATTCTGTTGGCAAGTTTTCAAAATTCTGATTACTTTTCAAGAATGTTTTTGTTTTATTGGATGTGATTTATGCCATATTACTGAAGAGAGACAATGAGTTTTAGAGAACAAGAAGATCAAGGTGGAAAACTTTGGGGGCAAGGCACAAATGAGGTTTCCAGCCACATTAAAGGGCATGTGGAACAGTAAGATGCACTTAGTGAAAGATAAAGAGGAGGCGGGTGAGCTAATTAAAAAAATAAGCCAGGCCAACCCAAGAGACTAAATGTGGAACTAAATCAGGAAAAAAGGCCTTAGCCAATGAAACAGGAGCGAATGATGTGGGGAGAGAAACATGGGGAAAGCAACTGCATACCAATATTTAATTTGTTTATAGGCAAGGGAGTGGGACTGGGAGCATGCTCAAATGGCTATGGAAGGCAAGGAGAATTTAGAATATTTCCCTAGCGAGGGATGGCACTTGTTACCTCAATCATTTTAATGTATCAATTAACCAATACAACCCAGCACATAGCTGTGGATGGGCACTAAATCCACAAAGGTGGGAAAAAAATTACATGTTTGACATGGAATGTGAACAGGCTTTGAGACAAAGAACAATTCTGGAAATGCCTGAAGAAACAGGGGTTAAAATAATTACACATTTGACCACACTAGAGATAACGAACTTCTTTTACAGACAAAAGTGCATACAGTATATCAGTTGCATGACTCAAACACGTGTAACCAAAGGGATAGTGATTTTGATTAGAGAAAATTCAGGAATACAATTGGTAAGTACAGAAGCGGGTGAAAAGAGAAGGTGGGTCATAGTAGTGATTAGCACTGACCAATCTCAGTACACCTTTGTAGGACTTTATTTCCCCAACGTGGACGACCTAGAACTTCCGAGATTACTCTTTCATAAAGTATTGTAATATAGCACCCATATTATTTGTGGGGAGATTTTCAATATTCTAATGAGTAACAACATGGATAGATCTAACAACCGAGCCCAAGGAAATCCCACTAAGTAGTCGACAAATGTCTTAACCCCATTTTAGAGGACTTAAAGGATGTGTGATGAGAAAAGAAGGGACAGCAGTGAGTATTTTCATTCTACAGCAAATTGTATGGAAATAGATTTTTAGCATAAACTACTGGTTTGTAGGTCATAGATGTTTAGAGCAAATTAAACCGAAAAGAGTGTCTATACTCAATGCGTAAATTTGCTGTGAAAGCTTAAATCTGTTGTACAAAATAAAGGCTATAGGGCTGATTAAAAAAAATATATATATTATAGTTTTGCTTGATGTAGAAATGTTGGGTGGTATGCCTGATGGAATACGGTAATTGGAGAGGCAGTTTCTAACTCATACTGACTTCATGCAGGTATTACAATCAAATACAGTGGAATTTATGGCCAGGAATATTGGCAGCTGCTTGTAATATATAATATGGGATGCCTATAAAATATTTGTAAGGTGTGTTATTATTAAATGTTCAAGGGAGCTCATTAGTTCATAAAAGAAAGGGGACAAATACATCTAGACCAAAATAGAGAGGCTAGAGCCTACACATAGTGACCCATAAAGGGCAAATGAATATGTTCGACTCAGCATAGTTCTAGAAAGGAATAAGCATATGAATTGACTTCTAACTGAGAGGAAAATACAAGATGAGAAGGAGACTATCAAAGTGGAAAAAATGGGAAAGCTTTTAGCTTTGAAAGCTAAAATCAAGACACCACATAATAATAAAAGATATCTTCTGGAAAGTCATAATGGTTCCCAATTAACACAGCCTTAAGAAATCATGACTGCTTTTCAAATATTTTATCAGGGATTGTACATCGAAACAACAACCGCAGGGGAGCAAGAGATTAAAGATTGTTTTCATGCACTCTTCGACCTTTTCCTGTAAGCAGTGACGTGTGAAGGATGATGACATTAATCTTAAGGGGATTATAAGTGCCACAATGATTGGTTGAGAAACCTGGAATAAATCCAAGAAACAAGGTGTTGCCATAACATACTGAAGCAAATCATCATAGGACGAACTGATAACGTATTTGTAAGGTGGCCATCCCTGTACACTCTTGCATCTTTGAACTTTCACATCTATGACTATATCCATTGAACGTCAAAAACAACAGTTGACATCTTTTCAAAACTTTTGCCCTGAAGAAGTCCTCTGGACGAAACGCGTTGGCTACGCTTTGCTTGAAGAAATAAGAATATAAGAATTTTTAAGCCCTACTGAGCTGATTCTTCAAAAGTTATTGGCTTATTATTACTTATTGTGGAGTGCTGAACCATTGTGTTTTTGTGTGGAATTTGGGGTGAATACCCTGGGGAGCCTAGGGGTATGTGGCTTCAGGTTCTCGGCACCCATATTCAGTGCACATAAGAGACCAGATTGTAGATAGGTGCGGTCATATTGCCTTGTACTCTTGGAGCTTTTTTGTTGTTTACTCTTCGAATGGTGCATATTAGGAGGAGTTAACCCAAGTAAAATCGGAAAGGGAAACAACTAAAGTATTAGCAAGAACAAAGAAAGGCTAGCCAATGACATCTGGGAAAATGTACAGGACAATGGCCAATGAGATATCCTCTATTATGAGATCACTTTTTAGTATTATTTTACTTAAGGGTCAATATTCTCTGCAGTGATATCATCAGTGGTGTCACTGACCATGTCATGAATGAGGTAATATGTGACGTCATCAGAAGTGCATTGCGGGGGCGCGAGTTAGCTGAAATAACTATAACGACAGAATTTCACTGGTTTTGTACGACTGAAATGTCCAACTAACAATAACATCCCTGAAACCTGTGTTTTTTTTCAGTAAATTTCTAGGGTTTCTTAAATGCTAATTTCTAACTGTAACGTCCCTGAAACCTATGTTTTTTTCAGTGAATCTCAAAGGTCTTTTACATGTTAATTTCTAACTATAACGTCCCTGAAACCTATGTTTTTTTCAGTGAATTTAAAAGTTTTTTTGAATGCTAATTTCTAACTATGCCTACAGAGGTACGACATGTGCAGAAAGAGGAAGAAAGGTGCAGAAAGAAGCAAGAAAAATGCAGAAAGAGGCAACAGAATCCAGAAAGACAAAGAAAGGTGCAGAAAGAAGTAAAAGATATGCATAAAAAACCAACAGAGGTGCAGAAAGAGGCCTTGTTGCAAAGTCATCCTGTGCCCCCAACTTTTTGCTGACCAGTACTGGTGGTAACTGACTCTGACTAACCAGGCCTAGAGCCAGTGCTATGCTAAAAGACACTTAGAATACAGTGAAAACACCTACATACACTAGGGTACACTATGGGTTGGGGTCCCCTGTGATTGGCAAGACCTCACCTGTAAGGCCCTAGTATATAATAGGGCAGGGAGATTAAAACTACTTCTAAGTCAGAGGTGCAGAAACAGGCTACTTTAACTAGCAGTCGCATATGCAGAGTGGTAGAGAAAGGGAGCTGGGCCTCCGACCAACGCTCAAATATTCCACTGCATAGGACTTACAAGAGGTACCAGGAGGGCTTCTTGGCCCCCATAGTCCCTCAGGAGTAAAGTGGACTTCAACCCTCAACCCTTAGTCTGCCAGGAGGTGCGTTTGCAGAGTGGTGGAGAAAGGGGGCATGGCCTCCAAAGACGTCTTAGCAATCCTACTGTGTGGAACTTACTGGAGGTAACAAGAGGGGTACTTGGCCCCCTAGAACATCCTTGGGAGCAAACTACCCCTCCTATTACCTCCAGTAAGTACCGCACAGCAGGATTGCTAAGTTCTCATAACAAGCCACGCCCCCTTTGCCCATCATTCCGCAAACGCGCTCCCTAGCGCACTCCTCGATGGGGATTGAAGTCTCCTTCACTGCTGGGGGCACTTAGGGGCCAACTAGCCTACCTTTTACCTCCAGTAAGCCCACACAGTGGGATTGCTGCGAGGTGGACACAGGCCACTCTCACTTTCTCCACCACTCTGCAAACTCGCCTCCTGGGTGCTCTTGGTTGGGGGATGAAGTCCCCTTTCCTCATGTGGGTCTCTGGGGGCCAACTAGCCCGCCAGGTATCTCCAGTAAGCCTCACACAGCTGGATTGCTGAGAGTGCTCCAAGGCCATGCCCTCTTTTTACACCACCCTACAAAAGTGGTCCCTGGCACACTGCTGCTCGGGGGATGACGTCCTTTTGTGTCCTGAGGTCCTCAAGACACAAGCGGACCTCATCGCCCCACCAGCAGTGCGCCAGGAGGTGCGTTTGCAGAGTGGTGTAAAAAGGGGCATGGCCTTGGACGACCTCTCTGCAATCCCGCTGTGTGACAGGAGTCCCAATAGTTTTGAAACTTTAACGAAGATTCGTCAAACGGCGCCAAAGATATTGGCAAAAGAAAAAAGCTAATAATAAGGTAATATATATATACAGACACACACACACACACACACACACACACACACATATATATTACCCAATGGAGGTCGCCACCGGCTAGTTATATCATGTTTCCTTGGAAGTGTATTTTAGATGTTTCTAATAACTTTGGTGTCCTTCTCAACTAAACGTTCCAAAAAAGTGCTGATTTTTGAAAGTTTTGTGGTGATCCATCAAGAGGGGGGACAGGAAAAAATAGTCTCCCAAAACGCGACTTCCCTATTCATTTTTCTAGAATGCACACAGCTACAGCTTAAACTGCTGATGGAATTTACTCAAAATTTGGCAGAAAACTAGATTTTGGTACAATAAGAGTGCTTTTTGTGATTTGGTGTAAATCCGTTCTGTAATTTTTTTGCAATTAATCTTTAAAACCTTTGTCTCTGGACACTGAGAACTGATTGGCTGTCCACCTTAAGTTTTAAAAACGACGTAAGGGAGCTAGGTAGAGATACTCTGACCCACTAGGCCTGGTGGTGGGGTCCGACAGGGACGCGCCTGGGCCCGGAAACATTTTAAAAAATTTCTTTTACCACAAATTCGTGGAAGACCTGCGAATCCACCTCAAAATTAAAAAAACAAGCGTGTTTGTTTATTCAAAACCCCCGGTGTGGACCAGAGCCAGGGGGACGTGGTATTTTTTGGGGAGCAGGAGGCTAAGAGAGGCGCATCAGGGCCAGAGAAGGGACTCTCAGAGCAGCCTTGGCAATTTTGTCAGACCAGCCCTGGGGGGAGGCACTGCTGCTTTTGTTACTGGGGGGCGATATTGCAGCACTGCTCCATAGCCGGCCTCCAGTGACAAAACCTCCCCCCACGAGTGCAAAAGCGTCCCAACCTTTCCAAACTCCTGGGGAAATGCCCGATAAGGCCAGTCCAGAGTTGGCACTCGTGGCCCCCGTCTTCAGGCTTATTTTGACCCTGGGGATCAATCCCCCATTCCCAATGGCTTTTTTAGCAGGAGAGGTCAAGCGACCCCACTCATCAAGCTGTGTTCAGCCTCAGGAACCCCATCCCCTTGGGCCCAATTTACTTTTGAGCAGAAGGGGGCACAGAAACCTCTCCCAAAGCTGCTTGCTTCCCCTGTGGCCCCATCCCCCAGGGCCGGATGTCACACAGCTCCCTCTCCAGGCCACTCGCGGCCGCGGGGACCCCATCCCCAGGGCCCACTTTATTTTTAAAGAGAATGTCATTCTGACAGGATAGTTCATCTTTTACTTGATAGAATCCAGATAAAGTATCATTTGTTTTATCACATGTTTTCCAACTGTTTTTGATATTGGTTAAGACAGACTGTAGAGTTTCATCTTTTGATAGTTCACTGATTGTGGCAGGCTAGAGGAAATCATGGAGGAACTATAGGGAGTTAAACCTGGTTTTATTGATTTTAACAGTTGTTTACTGCCTGTAACAAGTCTATAATAAAGTTGGGTCGCTTCAGACTCCTTCTCCAGGGATACACGTCTTTTTGTAAAGCCTTTTCCTCGTTTTCTCTACTCCAGCATGATCCCGAGTCCAGTCACCGGTCCGGAGTATGAGGGAGTAAAGGAAAACAAAGACTGGTTTCAGTCTGGTGCCCAATATTTACAGTGATCAGGGGAAAGAAAGTGAGGAGTCACTGTGCACACAAAGAAACTGGTATGTCGTGTCGGTTTGTGCTCAGGAAGGGGAGTGACAGGTTTTTTCCGAGTCATAGGCTACGGTGGTTTAAAACCCTTCCGTCCCACCCAACCCGAGATACGTGAATGTACCTGTGTGAGCCACGCTTCCCCTGAAGCGTGGCTGGGCGATACGCCATGTCGTTGGCCTCCTGGCTCCGGTAGACATCTGGTTGGCTCCTCTCCTGTTGCTTCGTCCGGTCTTCTCCTCTCGACAGTCACTGCACTCTCTCTGCACTCGCTTCCTCCTCCGCGTGTAGAACATGCCGTCCTGTCTTCACTTCCTGGTTTTACCGGATCTGAGTCATCGGAGTCATCCAAGGGGGTGGGGCTTCCTGTGAATTTGGCCTAGTTAAAGAATTAGGGACCGTTTTCCTCTTCAGGTAGAAAGAGTGGGGGTTCGGCTCTGTTCCAGTTTTCTGCCTGCTGTAGGACGAGAGGTGAGATAGGTCTGTTCCTATACTTCGGTGTCAGACTTTTGCACATCTCGGTTCCGGACTGGCTCCCCTTGTCACATACCACCCCCCCTGGATTCTCCCGATTGGTGAGAGGAAATCGAGAGAGGAAGTCGGCACTACCATTATCGGTTCCTTTTCGATGACATACTGTAAATGTAAAGGTTGGAGGGACTAAAACCATCTCAGAACTCGGGGATTTTGTGGGGTGTATAGGGTGAATGGGTGGCCCTCGAGATAATATCATAATTTATCAACAGACCATTTAATGGTGAGACACTCTTTCTCTATGGTCGGATATTTTAATTCTCAAGGGAAGAGTTTCCTACTGATGTATAGTATTGAATGCTCTATTCCATCAGGGGACAGTTGAGATAGGACAGCTCCCACCCCATACGCTGATGCATCCGTGTGTAGGATGAAGGGTAGGGTAAAGTCCGGGGATGATAACACCGGACTTGTGATTACTCTCTTTAGGGAATTAAATACTCCCCACATGGAGGATGTCGGATGTTAATATGTTTTGGGTTTGGAGTCCTTTTTTAGTGTTTCGGTCAACGGAGATGCAATCTCTGAAAATGAGGGGATAAAACGGCGATAGTACCCGCTTAGCCCCAGAAAGGCCCTCATCTCTTTTTAGCTCTTGGGGAATGGGGTTTCAGCAATCGCCCTGACTTTTTCTATCTGTGGCTCGATTACTCCGTGTCATAGAACATAACCCAAATATTTTACTTTTTGATAGCCTATACGCAATTTTTTAGAATTGACATGCAGGCCATCTTTCTGCAAGGCTCCCAGAGGTGTCTGCAAGTGCTCAAGGTGGCTTTCCCATGAGGGACTGAAAATTATTATATTGTCTAGGTACGCGGAGCTGAAGGTATGGTGTTCACGTAAGATTTCGTTCATGAGACGCTGAAAAGTTGCTGGAGCGCCATGCAGGCCAAAGGGGAGTACGTTGAACTCGTAAAGCCCGTCTGGTGTTACAAAAGCAGTCTTTTTCCGGTCCTCTTCTCGTAGTGGTACTTGCCAATAGCCTTTGGTCAAGTCTAACGTACTGATGTATTTGGCCTCCCCGAGCTTTTCAATGAGCTCGTCGATGCGGGGTATTGGGTAGTCATCAAAGGAGGGTAGATGGTTGAAGGCGCGGAAGTCCATACAAAATCTCGTACTCCCGTCTGGTTTTGGCACCATTACTATTGGTGAGGACCATTCACTCCGGGACGGCCGTATTACCCCGAGACGCAGCATATCCTGGACTTCCTTTCAATCAATCAATCAATAACACTTGTAAAGCGCGCTACATACCCGTAGGGTCTCAAGGCGCTGGGGGGGGAGGGGGGTGCCGCTACTGCTCGAACAGCCAGGTCTTCAGCTTCTTCCTGAAGGAGAGGTGGTCTTGGGTCAGGCGCAGGTCGGTCGGCAGGGAGTTCCAGGTCTTGGCAGCCAGGTAGGAGAAGGACCTTCCTCCTGTAGTCGCTCTTCGGATGCGGGGGACGGCGGCGAGGGCGTGGTTGGCTGATCGGAGGTGGCGTTTGGGAGCGTAGAAGTTGACTCGGCTGTTGAGGTAGTTTGGGCCTTGGTCGTGTAGGGCTTTGTGTGCGTGGGTGAGGAGGCGGAAGGTGATTCTTTTGTTGACGGGGAGCCAGTGAAGGTCTCTCAGATGTCCGGAGATGTGATTGGTTCGTGGGATGTCGAGGATGAGTCTGGCTGAGGCGTTCTGGATCCGCTGGAGTCTCTTCTGGAGCTTGGCGGTGGTACCGGCGTAGAGGGCGTTGCCGTAGTCCAGTCGGCTGGTGACGAGGGCCTGGGTGACGATCTTCCTGGTCTCGGTGGGGATCCACCAGAAGATCTTCCGTAGCATGCGTAGGATGTTGAAGCACGCCGAGGAGACGTTGTTGACTTGCCTGGTCATGGAGAGGGAGGAGTCCAGGATGAAGCCCAGGTTGCGTGCATGGTCTGTCGGTTTGGGTGCGGTGCCCAGGGCGGGAGGCCACCAGGAGTCGTCCCAGGCGGAGGGTGAGGGGCCCAGGATGAGGACTTCCGTCTTGTCCGAGTTCAGTTTCAGGCGGCTGGTCGTCATCCACTCGGCTACCTCTTTCATCCCTTCGTGCAGGTTGGCTCTGGCGGCGGTGGGGTCGTTGGTCAGGGAGAGGATCAGCTGGGTGTCGTCAGCGTAGGAGATTATGCTGAGGTTGTGTTTGCGTACGATGGCCGCGAGGGGGCTCATGTAGACGTTGAAGAGGGTGGGGCTCAGAGATGATCCTTGAGGGACGCCACAGATGACTTCGGAGGCCTCTGACTTGTACGGTGGTAGGCGGACTCTCTGTGTTCTTCCGTCGAGGAAGGAGATGATCCATTCCAGCGCCTTGTCCTGGATTCCGATGTTGCTGAGGCGCCGTACTAGGGTGCGGTGGCAGACCGTGTCGAATGCCGCGGAGAGGTCTAGGAGGATGAGGGCCGAAGTTTCTCCATTGTCCATCAGGGCGCGGATGTCATCGGTGGCGGCGATGAGGGCGGTCTCGGTGCTGTGATTGGCTTGGAAGCCGGACTGTGAGGGGTCGAGGGATCCGTTCGTCTCGAGGAAGGCGGCCATCTGCTTGTTGACGGTCTTCTCGATGACTTTGGCTGGAAACGGGAGGAGTGAGATGGGGCGGTAGTTCTTGAGGTCGGTGGGGTCCGCTGTTGGTTTCTTGAGTAGAGAGCTGAGTTCGGCGTGTTTCCAGCTCTCAGGGAAGATGGTGGTGTCGAAGGATGTGTTGATGATGTCTCGCAGGTGGGGTGCGATGACAGCGTCGGCCTTGTTGAAGACGTGGTGCGGGCAGGGGTCGGTCGGTGATCCGGAGTGGATGGAGTTCATCGTGCGGATGGTGTCTTCGGTGCTGATCGGGGTCCAGGCGTGGAGGGTGGTGGTGGGGGGTGGTTGTTCGGTCATGGTGTGCGTTGGTTGGTTGTTGAAGCTGTTGTGTATGTCCATTCTTTTGGCAGCTGGAATTCTATATGGTCGTTGTTTGACAACCGCTCCCACTGGCGTCTCGATTCGGTGCTCGATCACCGAGGTCTTCCCTGAGAGGTTAGAAAAGAGTGGAGAGAAAGGAACTGGAACTTTTCGCAGGCTTTCTTGTTCTTGCTATCTGAGCTCGTCATTTACCACCAGTTGTTCTAATGTTGACGTAGGAGAAGAACCTGTGGGCAGGGTAAGGTGGGCGTTCTTTGGGGGAGGTCCAATCCATTTTTTCATGGCATTGATATGGCAGATCTGGTTCTTGTGGGGGGAGATCTGGATCCTGTAGCTTGTTCTTCCGACTTTTTCAGTCACTTTATAAGGTACCATCCACTCTGCCTGGAATTTTTTTGTGGTGGAGAGAAGCAAGCCCAGTGCCCAGTCATCCACCTCTAGTCTTCTCCAATGTTTTCCCTTATCATAATAAGTTTTTTGGTTTTCCTGGCTTTTCTCCAGGTTTAAATACGCCAACTCTCTGATTTTTCCTAGTTTGTTCTTCAGAGATTGGCTATATTCCAAGATGTTGCGCTCTTCTCCGGCTTCTTCTGCTTCCCACGCTTCTTTTTGTCATCTCCAGGAGCGTTCTGGGTTGGCGCCCATATAACATTTCAAAGGATGAGCATGCCAGGCTGCTTCAGGTCTGCCCTCTTATGACATACAGAGCCAAGGGTAGTATAAGATCCCACTCCTTCCCATTCACCGAAAGCATCTTCTTGAGGGTGGACTTGAGGGTGCCATTATAGCGCTCTACGAGCCCGTCCATCTGCGTGTGGTACACTGATGTTTTAATGTGGCGGAGGTCCAACAACTTACACACTTCCCGCATCAGCCTGGATACAAAAGGTGTACCTTGATCCGTTAAGATCTCTTTGGGGAAACCTACCCGGGAGAACAATTCGATAAACTTCTCCGCTATGACCCGGGAGGTAGGGGCAATAGGGGGAAAGGCCACGGGGAATCTAGTGGCGTAGTCCACTATGACAAGAGCGTATAGGTTTCCTCTACTGGTTCTTGGGAGGGGCCCTATTAAATCCATCCCCACTCTTTCAAAAGGGGTGCCTATTATCGGGAGTGGTTGCAAGGGTACAGCTGGAGGACGGTGGGTGTTTCTCTTTTGACATACATCGCAGGTTTGACAATGACTCTTTATGTCCTTTTATATCCCAGGCCAATAGAAATGCGTCAACACAGTTTGCGTAGTTTTCTCGCTTCCTATGTGTCCCGCTAATAGGTGTGTATGCGCATAAAACATGATTTGTTCTCTAAAAGATATGGAAATTAGGAGATGAAGGAGTTCGTCCTTATCTCCTTGCCTATTGAGGAGCCCTTCCTTAATAATGAAACGGGGAAACCTGGTGTTAGGGGTGTCTTGGGAGAAATGAGCCTGCTCCCATGCGTTGAACAGGGTGGCGTCATTAGCTTGGACGAATTTAAAACTCCTGTCAGATGCCCAAGATTCAGGGGACAGTAAGGCCGGGACAGCAGGGGGGTCATTGACTTTCAGTTGCTTTTTGGGAGCAGAAAGTTTTAGCGTGTGGGTGAATAGTTCAAGGAAGTTAGGATTGTCTGTTCCAATGATAATCTCCTCTGGGAATCTCGAGAACCCCTACCCTTACGGTACATACCTTCCCCCTGGACAGGTCAAAGGGTATGTTAGCCACAGGATACGCTTTTATATCCCCATGGACGCATTTAATATATACCAAAGAGGTTGGGATTACCTGATTGGGATTGACGAATACCCCTTGTATCACTGACTGTTTGCAGCCCGAATCTAGGAGGGACTTGATCTTTTCCCCATTCACCCTTACACTTACATGGTATGCTCCTCCTAGTTCAGCTGAGTACAGAACAGTCTTGGGGAGGTACCCCACTTCCATGGGTTCCTCGGCTGTCTTTCTTTGTGGGCAGAGCCGGGCGATATGCCCCCAGGCCCCACACTCGAAACATTGAGGCTCCCTGAAGCTGGGTATGTCAGGTTTGGTGAGGCGGGGGGTGTATGTTTCGTTACTTATTCGTGGTTTCCTTTCCATCTGGTTGGTCAGTGATCATGTGGGTTTGTCAAGTTCCCAGGGATGCAGTCAGGGAAGCAGTCGGGGGTTGAGCCCTGGCGAACGTAGAGGCCATTTCCATTGCTTGGGCTGTGGTCAAGTTGGAGTGTTGGCGCAACCATTTCTGTGTGTTATACGGCAAGGCCTCTAAATACTGCTCTAAATATATTTTGTCCATGATCTCCTCTTTGGACGATACCGCGGGGGTGAGCCATTTGTCTGCGGCCATTTTCAACTGAAAAAACAAGTTCTTTGGATTGTCCCCTGGCGTAGTCCGAGATGGTCTAGTATGATCGTTTTTATGGTGGCATAGGGGACGTTCCCTGAGGCGTTGGCCACTTGGTAGGCCGCCTGGGCTTCCGCAGACAAAAGTGGGGCCAAAAAGAATGGCCACTTCTCTAGCGGCCAACCGCATTAATGGGCGGATCTCTCGAAATTGAGAAGAAACGCGTCGGGGTCTTCTCCTGGTATATATTTCTGAAGGGAAATCCCCGATGGACTGGGATGGGGGCTTCGTGGTTCCCGGAACGAGGGGGCAATGTGGTCCGTCATCATTTTTTGTAACCCCTCGATCTGGGCAGAGATTGTGTTTTTAAATGTTTCTCGGTCCACTTGTGCTGACATTAGCTGTTGTTCCACAGCCCATCCTAGCTGTTCTTGTCCCTTTACTATGTGTTTCAGCAAGTCCTCCATCTTATGAGTTCAAATGGTTACCTCTGTGCCCACATTCTCCACCACTTGTGGCGGGCTAGAGGAAATTGCGGAGGCACTATAGGGAATTAAAACCTGGTTTTAAGAGTTGTTTTCTGCGTGTAGCAAGTCTATAATAAGGTTGGGGCGCTTCAGACTCATTCTCCGGGGATACACGCCTTTTTGGAAAACCTTTTCCTCGTTTTCTACACTCCAGGGTGATCGCGAGGCCAGTCGCCGGTCCGGAGTATGAGGGAGTAAAGGAAAACAAAGACTGGTTTCAGTCGGGTGCTCAATATTTACAGTGATCAGGGGAAGGAAGTGAGGAGTCACTCTGTGCATACAAAAACAAATTAACTGGTACGTTGTGTCGGTTTGTGCTCAGGAAGGGGAGTGACGGGGTTTTTTCCGAGTCGTAGGCTACAGTGGTTTAAAACCCTTCCGTCCTGCCCAACCCGAGATACGCGAATGAACCTGTGTGAGCCACACTTCCCCTGAAGCGTGGCTGGGCGATATGCCGTGTCGTTGGCCTCCTGGCTCCGGTAGTCGTCGGGTTGGCTTCTCTCCTGTTGCTTCGTCCGGTCTTCTCCTCTCGATAGTCACTGCACTCTCTCCGCACTCGCTTCCTCCTCCGGGTGTAGAACACGCCGTCCTGTCTTCACCTCCTGGTTTTACCGGCTCTGAGTCATCGGCGCCATACAAGGGGACGGGGCTTCCTGTGAATTCGGCCCAGTTAAAGAAACAGGGACCACTTTCCTCTTCAGGTAGAAAGAGTGGGGGCTCGGCTCTGTTCCAGTTTTCTGCCTGCTGTAGGAAGAGAGGTGAGAGAGGTCTGTTCCTATTCTTCGGTGTCAGACTTGTGCACATCACGGTTCCGGACTGGCTCCCCTTGCCACACTGATCCACACATCTTCTTTTATTATGCTGTACTTGACATTGCAGACAGCATATTCATCAAGATCATTGAGACTCTCTTCTTCTATTTCATCTTCAGTGTTCTCTTTAAAGACCAAACAAGAGCAGCAGTCGGCTATATTGTTTTTAGAACCTAGAACGTATTCTACAAGAAAGTTGAATTCTTGAAGGGCAACAACCCATTTTCGTACTCTGGAGGATTTGTTGTCTAAGCCTTTCTTCTCAAAGATTTCTTTAAGTGCCTTATGATCTGTTATGATTGTAAACTGTTTCCCCATAAGAACTTGCAAAGTTTCCTCACTTACCAGAACACTCCCAAGGCTTCTTTTTCTATAACAGAATAGGTGGCTTCTGCACATTGCAAACATCTGAATAAAAATAAAATGGTTGTTTCCACTCTATCGAGTTCTTGTATCATAATTGCACTTAGACCTGTTGCACTAGCATCCGTCATGATAACCACATCTCGATTGGGATCAAAGCTCTTCAAAGAAGAAGCTTCAGAAAGTTGTCTCTTAATGATTTTGAACTCATCATCACATTGAGTATTCCAAGCTAAAGCAACACCATTCTTTAGTAATTGACACATATTATGCGCTTTGCTGGCAAAATTAGGTATGAACTTAGTATAATACTCTGACATCCCAAGAAATTTCACGACTTCATCCTTATTACTGGGATTGGCCAAGTTGTTGATGTTGTCTACTAATGCTTTCTTTGTTTAATGCCAGAGCCAGAAATGGTATGACCTAGATAGTCAATGCTAGATACATTGAATTTGCATTTCTCTGTTTGAGTGTTAAACCATTTTCTTTGAGTACTCAATACCATCTCTAGCATCATGCTCTTTTGCAGTACTTCCAAATATGAGTATGTCGTCCTGATAGATCTTTATCCCAACACAATCTTTAAAGACATGTTCTATCATTCTCTGAAAGACTGTTGCACCTGATATTAGCCCAAAAGGCATCCTCAAGAATTTATAGGTGCCAAAGGGAGTTACAAATGCTGTAAAGTGCTGAGAAGTAACATGCAACTTGATTTGATGGAATGCTGCAGCTAAATCTATTGAGGAAAAGAATTTAGCTCTAGCTCCTCCAAGCAGTGATAACATTTCTGCAATGTTGGGCAAGGGATAATGATCAACGACAACACACTTATTGAGTTCTCTTAAGTCAATACAGAGTCTGGACTCACCATTCGCTTTGCTTGCCATAACAACCGGAGCTAACCACTCTGTGGCCTCCACTTCAGCAATGATACCACTCTTTATGAGTTTGTCTAGTTTCATTTTCATCTTCTCTTTAACTTTTATTGGAACACTTCTATCTTTGCTAACAATTGGTAAGGAATTTTCCCTCAACACTATTTTATGGCAATATCCTTTCAAACAGCCTAATTGTTCCTTAAATACTTCTGGAAATTCATTCTCAAATGTGGAAATGGATGATTGGAGTAAATTATTTTGTTCACTATTAATAGTAGAAATACGGCTAGATTGAGAACAGTTTGATTCACATTTTTTGCAGAGTTTATATAGCGCGAACTAGACCCGAAGCGAATCAGGTATCAGAGCGCTTTACATAGCACCAGTTACGTTACATGAGGACACACATTCATTTTAGCCACGGGGAGATTAAGTGATTTGCCCAGAATCACAGGAGGTTTTCTTTTGGCGTCATTATCGTGACTCGAACCCAGATCCCCAGGTCCGAGGTCGAGCGCCCTAGCCGTTAGGCCAACTCCTCTCCCCATTGTTTAAGTTTTATGGATGGAGTTTCATTGGGATCAAGTATTACTTTAAGATCTTTTTAAAGACACCAACTCACCAATGAATGACCTCTTTCAGAAACGTAAACCTTCCCTGTGGTTCAGTTGTATTTGAAAGTAATATTACTGTTAAAAAATCCAGAAAGCTTAATAGGTTCACCACCATAACCTCTTGCTATGATGTCTGGTTTATGTAACACAACTTTGTTGAACAAAAACTCATCATAGACCAATTTTGGGATAAGAGTTACATTAGCACCAGTGTTGAACAATGTTTATACAAGAACTGAAGAACCGGGTTTTCTTAGAACCCAGCGGTGCCAGGGACACACCCGAAGTCTTCGGATTCTCCTGTCTTGGAATACAGAGACACGGAATACTTCTGGATGGCGTCAGAGATCAAATTTATTAGCTGCAGCTAGTAACAGTAATCCCAGCAATACAACACGGTGTACAACTCAGGAGACTGCTCAAGCTTCGTAGAGCAAGACATCTCTTTTTATACACCATATTCTCATTACAAATGTACACCCACTGCGCAAAATTCTGACCAATAGGACACATTTTCTGACTGAGTATCACATTAACAAAAACCCAATTTACAGTAACCCAACCCAAAAGTTAATTATTAGGACTGTCCCAAATTCAATTTCCACAAGCCGGACAAACCCATAATTGAAAGCAGTACCCATGTAATGAAAAGTCGTAAGGAAAGAAACAATTCGGATGTTGAGTAGGATAAGATATGTGCAAGAAACTAAAAGTTAACGATATCCTGAACATTGATTGGCAATTTTAGACAACGATCAGCCAGAGAAATTGGCTTCGTGAAAGGGTCAGTTTCAGGTGACGGGGTCAGCGTCTTTGCAATTCACTCACAAGTCAGAAAAGGGCCTGTTAATGCATACATGAACAATGAGGCCCATGCAACTTTGTTCGTTCGGTTACCTCCACGGCCTACGTGAGGGCAACACAAAAATGGCGTCACGAACAACTCAAACAAAATGGAGTCTGGTTCGAAATCACGGAACCTCAGACCCTCCTTTTGCCATTACGTAGGCAATGACCTAAACTCACGTCAATCTGAATCTAGGTCTATATCTATTCTCATCAGGTCATCAAGGTGTTGCTGTAACATCATCTTATTATCCTTCGCTTCTCTCCGGATGGGTCTTCTCACACAGATTGTAGCACAAAGGCCACAAATGGCGGGACCACACCGGAAGCATAAGCAACACGAGAAAAGGATTGCTAAAGCCATGCCAAGAAACATCAGAATCTTCCATCCCCATTTGGACAGCAGTTCCCAACACCATTCTATCAATGACCAGTTCCCTTCGTCTACATGTATAGACTCAGCGGACTTATGTAACCTCAAGATGGCTTGGTACACTGTCGGGGCGTTATCTGGAATGAAAACACAGAAACTAGACCCGATCAATTTACATACCACACCTCTATCTGCAAGTATAATATCTAAAACAAAGCAGTTCTGTATTGTCATAAGGCAGCTGTAATATTGCTAAGGGCACCTGCAGTCTTACTTATAGTGGCCTCGACCACTCTCGTAAGCTGACGAATATTTCTACTACTAGCCATAGGACCCCAAAAGGGCAGAAAACCCTTAAAGAAGTCCCCAACTTCTTGTGCGATAGTATCTTTCGCATCGATAACACCTCTACCATATCTTGTCTTATGGTAATTGAAAGCAGCTGTGTATGTAGGGGGAAGCAAAAATGCCACATAACATGTGCCTGAAAAATCAGAAGGCAACCATGTATATGCTCTGTCGTGACAAACAAAATACGTGCCTTTTGCTGGCACGAACGGTGGAGATTTCTGGGATGTATAGACATAGGTGTGAACACACACACTCTTACCAAGCTGAGCTCTCGGATTTTGACCATTACCTTGCAGACAAAAATGACCTCGGTGGGGTACAATCCAAATAGGAGGAGACCTTTTCTGTCTCTCCTTTTCTGTCAGACTAATGCTATATCCAGTCTTGTTCCAACCAACATATGCTCGTACCTCATCTTTAGGGATAGCATTATACGCATCAATATCTCTGATCATATCTACTATTCCCTGTATCAAGGCATTATTACTCGCATTATCTTTAACGGAACGTACAGGAGATGCTTCATTCGCATAGATAAACATTGCTTGGAGTGCCCATACTGACCCATTAGGCGAAAAAGGCAAAACCAAATATGGCATTCCCATATCTGTCGTATGTGGCATAAGACCACACACCCAGCAATTCGTAGTATTTACAACTAACTGATGCTGATGCAACATCGGTATAAAGGAATTGTTAACAAATTCTGATCTTCGTGTCTGTTCATGTTCAGGCAACGTATGAAACTCATGTGGGGAAACAGTAGAAAGAGAAAGAGTAGGTTGGGATGTGGATGCAAGCGTCTGTTGTGAAACATAGATAATCCAACCCACACAAGCCAACGTAATATTCAAAAGCATTAGAAAACACAATATCAAAAAACATTTGCTACGGACCAATATACACATTTTCATTTTAAAATCAGTTCTCTCAACACTTTTCTCAGATACAATAGACTCCATCCTCTAACGTGCTGCTCGCGGCTATTACTTTCTTCACTTAAGTGTGCATCAGGATCGTACTAACGACCATGAACCACAGACCTTATGTCAATACACGGCTCACCCCTTAAGTCTGTACCGCGACCCTGCAGCTGAGTCCGGAGGGTGACTCGAAAAAGGAAAAAAGGTAAAAAACCGTCTCTTGATCTGACAAGGTGTAATTCAGTACATAAAAAAATTCAATCTTTATTTGTCCATAGGTTCAGTCTTTCTCTGTCTTAAATTGTAGCGCTCTTTACCAGGCACAGTTTGATCCTTAAAAAGTGTTTCTGGATTCGTGGTGTCAAGTTTCAAATGCGAAGGCACAGCAGCTTGCAGAATGTCATCATCCTCGCGTTCTGACTGAGTCCATGTCAAATGTGCATCACTAAAAGGTACAAATCTAGGAATCCTTTCACATTCAGAATCGGCTATTCCATCCCTCACCGACTTATCATACGGTAGGGGCAAAGGAACTTTTACAATGGGTGGCATGCACCCAGTTTTTTTTACCAGCTACCCTAACAGCAGTTCTAGTGACCAAAAGGACCAAATGTGGTCCAGTCCATCTTGGTTCCAAGTTTTTGGTTCGTTGAAAATTCTTGATCAAGATGTACTCTCCAGGTTGGATCGTATGGCCTGGATCTGCAGTAGCTGTCGGCAAACTGTCATAGACCTGTTGGTGGAGAACACGTAATTTAGCAGTCAAGTCATGTAAGTAATCCACCAACATAGGGTACTCAATGTCACTGTATTTTTTAGGCCTTGGCACACCCCAAACATTGGCCGGACGACTAAAAACAATTTCATATGGGCTAAGTCCCACACGAGAATGTACTGTCGTCCTTGTTGACAAAAGGGCCAACGGCAAGGCATCTGGCCATGTAAGACCAGAGCTTGCTTGTATTTTAGCCAATTTCAATTTGAGAGTGCCATTATAGCACTCGACATGTCCAGCAGACTGGGGGTGATTCGCAGCATGGAATTTCTGATTGATACCCAAATCCGCACACACTTTCTTCATGATTTGACCCACAAATTCACTCCCATTGCCGCTCTATACAATTCTCGGCAAACCATATCTAGTGAAATACTCCTTGAGCAAAACCTTAGCTGTAGACAAGGCAGTATTATCCTTTAGGGGGTAAGCCTCTATCCATCTGGAAAAGGCTCAAACAACTACAAGGACATACATCAAATTATTGCATCTCTCCATGTGAATGTAATCTAACTGTATCACTTCAAACGGATAAGTTGGGGGAGCAAAATGACCAGCTGGAGTTGGGGTTCCCTTGCCAGGATTATGCATCAAGCAAATCATACAATGCTTCACCAAATTCTCAGCACATTTAGGAATTCCAGCATTCTGCCATACTGGAGCAAACAACTTGCATATCCCTTTTGAACTAATGTGAGCCATTCCATGAGCCAAAGTAACCACTGGGAGCACAAACGCATCAGGCAACAACCATCGTTGGTGTTCTGACTACTCAACCCAACAACCTGTCGATTCAGCCTGAATCATCTTCACACTTTCCATTGTGTCTTCACACATTCCACCAGCCATAACCCAATTAGCAGGGCCTGCAACATACATACGGCTCATCATGTCTTTCGCCGTTTCTTTCTCAACTTCATCCGCAAACGCATTCCCTCGACCTACATCATCCACAACTTTCTTATGCGCACTACACTTCACAATTGCAATCTGCTTTGGGAGAGTAAGTGACTCCAGAAGTTCACTCACTAACTGCCCATGCTGTATTTTCGTACCATGGGAAGGAAGAAATCCTCTCTCTCTCCACAAACGTCCAAAACTATGGGCAACACCAAACGCATACTGGCTATCAGTATAGACATTCACTCGCTTTCCCTCTGACAACACACACGCGCTAGTCAATGCAATCAACTCTGCTGCTTGCTCAGAATTCTGTGCTATGCGTGCTGTTTCAACAACTGTATGTAAAGTTGTGACAGCATATGCCGCAGTCGTCTCACCATTCGGAAGCTTGAAACACAAACCATCTACCCATAAGGTACCTTCAACATTCATAAGAGGAGTATCTTTTAGATCGACTCTAGCCTTCGTTTCTTCCTCTGTCAGAAAAAAGCAATCATGATGTTCTTGAGCATCTGTCTCTATAGAAATCGGCAACAACGTAGCTGGATTCAACACATTGCACCTTTTAATGTACACATAGCTAGCCAAAAGCGTCAACTCATAACCTGACAAACGCGCACTAGTAAGGTGCTGAGTCTTAGTCCTATTCAATAAGGTATCCACTGCATGTGGCACCATGACAATCAACGTATTATCCAATACCAAACCAGCAGATTGTCAGATAGAAACAGCCGCTGCCGCTGTAGCTCTCAAACAGCTCGGCAACGCTTAAGCTACCGGATCTAACGTCGCTGAAAAAATACGTACATGAACGTTGCTTGTCTCCAAATTGTTGCGTCAATACTGACAATGTACAACCTTCTCTCTCGTGAACATACAACGTAAAAAGCTTACTGTAGTCCGGAGTACCCAATACCGGAGCCGAACACAATGCATCACGTAATTCAGAAAAACTTTTCTGACATTCATTAGACCAAGAGAGAGGATACGGAGTATCTTTAAGAGTCAGTGCGAACAGAGGTTTCGCTAGCAAGGAAAAATTAGGGATCCATTGCCTACAATACGAGGTGATACCTAAGAAAGCACGCACTTCTCTCTGTGTGGATGGTACACTCATTTGCGCAATCGCTTGAATTCGTTCTGGGGTCAATCGTCGTCCCTCCTTCGACAAGAGATGACCTAAGTAGGTTACTTCTTGTCGGCAATACTGTAACTTTGAAGGTGACACTTTATGATGAAGGTCAGACAAATGTCGTAACAAAGAAAGAGTAGCTTCTTTACAAATCTCTTCGTCATCAGCAGTAATCAGCAAATCATCAACGTACTGAATAAGAGTAGCACCAGTAGGCAACACAAAACCATCAAGCTGAGTTTTCAATGCCTGAGTATAGATGGAGGGACTTTCACAATAACCTTGAGGAGCTCTCTTAAACCGGAAGCTGCGGCCTCCTAAAGAGAAGCCGAAAATATCTCTACTCTCCTCGGCAATGGGAATACTGAAGAAAGCATTCTTCAAGTCGATAACAGAAAACCAGGCTGCCAAAGCAGGAATCAGAGTCAACAAAGCAGTGATATCAGGGACAACAGGAAACTGTGGCACCACAATCTTATTCACTTCTCGAAGATCGATCACAAACCATACACAGGTGGCTGAGAAGCATCAGTACACTTAAGGACAGGCAGAACAGGACTGTTACACACATTACCTCTCATTTCTTCAATTACACCCTTCTCAACCAAATCATAAATAATTGCTAGAAGAGATCTCTCGCCATCACTAGATATTTTATATTGCGGAATACGAGGTAGCCTAGCATTTGACTTAAGGGTAACAACATAGGGTGGAATCTGCAAAAGATCAACATCATATGGGACCTGTAGCCCAAAGTGTATCAGGAAGGGAACGCAATTCCAGTGGAAGGCAATCTTTAGACAAATACATCAGAGAAATCACTTTCTTACCCAAGGTAAGATGTACTCCCAAAGGAGAGCAATGTAATGTTGCATGCAGTCTTTTCCGCAAGTCCAGACCCAACAGATTCTCACCACAACCAGTCGTAAGAATAAGTGGAGCTTTCAATTCACAAGGACCAATAGAAAGGGACAAAGGACTAGAAACCGGATTACGAACTGGGGCGCCTGAAAATCCTACGGAAACATTGGTCAAGCCAGACAAAGGTGCGCCAGGAAGTTTAGAGTGCATAATAGAACTCTTCGTCGCACCAGTATCCAAAAGAAAAGGTTCTGCCACACCTGATGTAATCACTTCAACATAAGCTCCACTCTGGTCTACTGGAACTGACACTACTCCCTCTCTTTGCCCATGGCTGTCCTAACTAACATTACAACCAGCACTCTCACTCTCGACATAATAATCATCAACATAGTACTGTGCAGACTGACCACTCGGAACATTCTGTCTGTCAAAATAATTCGCAGAATTCTGAAGGGAAGAGGAACGCTCATTTTGGGGTAACACACCACGTCCCCTACCCCTAGGAGCTTGCTGGAAACCACCACGACCTCTCTGACCAGATACGCCATTCGCACGCTGTAACAAAGCCGGGCAACTATTCTTGAAATGACCTTCCTCTCTGCAATAAGCACACTGATTAGGACCAGGAAAGAATCGCGGAGCATAAGGCTCAGGCTTCTGTAACAATCTCTGAAACTGTGGAGGTTTCTGAAACTGAGGCTGATTCTGACGAGGCGGATAAGCTTGCTGCAAAAGAACTTTCGTCTTTAGATCTTTCGTTTTCTTCTCTGCTTTATCCTTCTCATCTTTATCCCTATTCTCATAATATTGTGCAGTAGCCAATATCTGGGCCGACGAAGAAACAGCCCATGAACTCTCAGAGTCCTTTAACTTATTAGAAAGTTCTGGAAGCAAATTAAAGACAAATTTATCCACAAACAACCTTTGACCACCTTCCGTACTCATGTCTTGACCACTATGATCGATAAACGTTTCTTCAAACCTCGTGAAGAAATCAGACACACTCTCGTCTTTCTTTTGTTTGCATGCTGCCAACTTGTCCCAATTCACTCGCAAAGCAGGCATCATAGATTTCATTAAATTAATAATTCTACCAGGTAATTCTGCAACTAAGGGCTCAGGTTTAGCACCTCCTACCTGCCGACCATCTGCAGCAACAATATTAGCGCATGTATCGCCTAATTCTGCCACATGATTCTCATGACGAATCTTCGCCCACAAAGGCTGAGGAACTACATTACCCATTAACATATCTATGTCAGCTAAATTCATAATACACGCTTCAACTGTCTGAGACAACTCCTTGTAATAACCGGCAGAATTCTTACGGGGGTCAGGTAAGGTCTGCTTAAGAGTCAAGACCTCTGCTCTCTTCCAAGGAACATGTACCCATACTCGCTGAAAATGTGCCGGTACACCCTGAATACCCTGATTAACATTAGCAACAACTTCCTCTCTCCATACAGGGGGAACCTCTCTCATAGGATACTGCTTCACTTTCCTCCTAACAGAAGAATCAGGTTCTTACAATGTCTGAGGCGGTAATCTAGACCTAAAAACAAGTATCATCTCCACGGCATCTGTAACATCAGATTCCACTATCGTCCCTTTAGCAAATTCGGACTGAACATCAAGCACTCCCTGCGGAATCGGACCCAACTCATTATCTTCCCATTCCAAACAGAGAAAAGTACACATTACATCAAAAACATACCTTTGCTTAGGCGGCTCCCACTGAAAGAAAACATCCAAAACCGCTGGCAAATTATACCTGGAAGCATTTAAAATCCATCTACGAGCCAACAAATCCAACTCTGTCCGTTCCTCGGAACTAGGAAGCTGACTACAACTCTGCTTACGTTCCGAAACAGGGGTCATATTCAGTGACCCAAACAATGGAGACAACATATTAACAACAGTCTCAGTCATTCGTTTTCGAGCAGAAGGAGAAGAAGCAGACATAAGAACAGGAGAATAAGTATTTTGAGGCAAAAGAGGTATAGGGACAAGAGCAGTAGGAGTCAAAGATACAGAAGTAGAAGGCAAAGGAGTTTGAGACAAAGCTGGTAGCAAAGCTGACGACCCTAGAGTGGGTTGCGCAGTAGGAGGCAAAACCATCTGTGGAGCACCGGGTGGCTGAACAACAGCAGGAGGTTGAACAACAAAGGGGGGAACAACCGTGGGTAATGGAGGCGCGGTAGCACCTTGCACATAAGGGGGTGGCAATCTCAGTAGATGAGAGATCAAAGGATCTTTTTCAAGATCTTCAATTACTTTCGGAGGAGAAGGCGGCAAGGCCAGATAACATTTATCAATTGCCATGCAACGCTGTCTATCTGAAACTTCACTCGCACGCTCTTCTCCATCTTCCTTAAACTGCCTAGCAGCTTGCAGTACTGACATATTCTTATCTTTCCTATCTCTCTTTGCGTGCTTAATTTCTCGCTGTTTGGCTTCCTTTCGCCAAAGGCGGAAAGAGTCAAACATTGCCGGCCGGGCTTTCTTCCTAAATAGCCCAACTTCCAGATTATCTAAAATATTTAATTCGAAACTACCTTATTGGGGCCATCGTAAAACACCATCTTTCTTTGTATAGCGGAACCATACTTCATTATAAGTGATAGGACCCACTCCATGCTTTGAATAGAGCTCATAAGTCGGAGTTCCAACCGGAGGTATCGGACACGAATCCTCCAATCGGGAATCCATGTTGCAACCACAACTAAACCATTTCCTAATTTTGCTAAGACCAGGCATCTTATAGCTCACTAATCTAGCTTCAAACTTCAAGGGGTTATCAACTATCAATACACTCGTAAATATACGAGCCCCTCGGCTTCGGCTATTGCAACAACCGAATCAAAACCAAGAACCAAAACAAAGTTGTGGGAGCGACCCACTTATACTTAACCAAAGTATCTGTCACGCCACCAGAAGACCGTCTATCATCTCGCTTTACAAAGGATCAATCAAGGGTCCAAAACAGGGCGACAGTCAGGGCAGCAGTCCTTCGTATCCGTCGGAAAGCGGGAAGCCTCGCAGCAAAAACTTTCGGTCCACGTCGACATACAGGGGTCGATGAAGTGGTTGGCCTTCCTCCAGAATTTCCTCACGGGGCTCCTCACGATCCTCAGGCTTGGACCGGTACCGCTGAAGTCCCCCCCCCCCCGTTGAGCGCCAACTGAAGAACCGGGTTTTCTTAGAACCCAGCGGTGCCAGGGACACACCCGAAGTCTTCGGATTCTCCTGTCTTGGAATACAGAGACACAGAATACTTCTGGATAGCATCAGAGATCAAATTTATTAGCTGCAGCTAGTAACAGTAATCCCAGAAATACAACACGGTGTACAACTCAGGAGACTGCTCAATTTTCGTAGAGCAAGACATCTCTTTTTATACACCATATTCTCATTACAAATGTACACCCACTGCGTAAAATTCTGACCAATCGGACACATTTTCTAACTGAGTATCACATTAACAAAAACCCAATTTACAGTAACCCAACCCAAAAGTTAATTATTAGGACTGTCCCAAATTCAATTTCCACAAGCCGGACAAACCCATAATTGAAAGCACTACCCATGTAATGAAAAGTCGTAAAGAAAGAAACAATTCAGATGTTGAGTAGGATAAGATATGTGCAAGAAACTAAAAGTTAACGATATCCTGAACATTGATTGGCAATTTTAGACAACGATCAGCCAGAGAAATTGGCTTCGTGAAAGGGTCAGTTTCAGGTGACGGGGTCAGCGTCTTTGCAATTCACTCACAAGTCAGAAAAGGGACTGTTAATGCATACATGAACAATGAGGCCCATGCAACTTTGTTCGTTCGGTTACCTCCACGGCTTACGTGAGGGCAACACAAAAATGGCGTCACGAACAACTCAAACAAAATGGAGTCTGGTTCGAAATCACGGAACCTCAGAACATTTTCAATCAGCACAACATCAAAAGGAACAATTTTTTTCTCCATCACTAATTCTCATGATAATCTCTTCTACTTCACAGTCATCATCACAAGAAATTTCTTGAAATGTATTTTTGTAAGTTCCACTGCAACAATATTTTGAGATGTGATCCAACCAATCCAGTCTCTCTAGTTTGCCATATGACCATATTCACCACATCTATAACAAGTACCGTGAAATTTTCTTGAAGGTGATTCATTTTTGTAACCATCACTATTATTGCACTCATCTTTGTACTTAACAGCCCCTTTTTGGGTTATTTATTGTAAGTAATTGTTCTCTCCTTTGTTCGGTTGAGAAGATAAAACATTACTTTGTTCTTAAACTTGTTTACAACATGAATATTACTTTCTTTCTGTACTTCTCATCTTTTATTTTTAATTCTTCCACACATGCTTTAGTGTGTTCACATGATTTCGCTATTGAGATTACATCAGTAAAAGAAGGATTGTCTTTGGCCCAACATTGCTCTTTTACTTTGTCCAAGGAACAACCTAACATAAATTGATCCCTTAATCTCTCTTCATAATTATTCCCAAAATTGCAAGTAGAGGCTAGTTTTCTCAATTCAGTGATGTAATCTTCTACATTCTCACCTGATATTTGCATGCGCCTGCAAAATGATGTCTTTCTAATACAGTTGAAACTTTTGGCAAAAAATGAAGATCTAATTTTTTAAGAGAGATTTCATAATCATTGAGATTGTCAGCATCTTGATAAGCTAGATCAGGAAGATTTTATGTCCTTCCGAACCTAGACAGTGCAAGAGAAGAGACATTTTTCTTTCTGCACTGAGGGAGACACCACATACTCTTGAATAATGTGAAAATACAATTTTCCATTTTTTCCATGGGATGGGTGGTTCAACAGGGGAAGACAAGAAAAAGGGAGGAGGAGGTACATTTTGCATGTTTACCTAAATTTAAGAATACAATAACAAACAATTCTGTAGAATAAAATTATTATTATTACTTAATAGGAGTCAGTTGTATAAGAATTCCTGTAATTAAAGAGTTAGTTAATAACATAGAAATGGTAGTGAATAAAGGCAACATGAAAAGTGAGCCTATCACTGAACAAGATCAAATGTTTCCCACAACGTCATGTCCATTGTGTATTCAGGTAGAAAGTTTCTCACACTGTTGGAATGTTACATGAAGAAATAAGAAGAAACTATTGTTGTAAAAGAATGCTCTTTGTTGCCTTAATTGATAATGAAAGAAAAGGCAGAAGAACCTTGAGGAAGACCTTTGCCTTACAACAAAGGACAATGAAGATTCCACTTAGAAAGAAAGGTTCCAAAAATCATCTAAGATGGATGCCACAGGAAGTGAAGTTATCGCTGTAGTTGTTTTACTCAACCAGTGGTGTGACAGGAAGAACAGTTAGTGGTCTAGTGTTTGTTGCTTCTTTTTTCTTTAAACGTAGAATGTATTGTGCAGACACCAGAACAGCATCGCTTATGTAAACTGCAGCAGCACGCATAGAATGAAGCAGTGCTGAAGCTTGTTGAAAGAAAACAAAGTTCAAGCAGTTGGGCTAACGCATGCAAGGTAAAACAAATAAGAAATGACATAGGCGTACATTCCCTCGTAGCTCGAATAAAGCAGAAAGATCGCAAAAAAGCGTGACTGTGGCATAAGAATCGCTTTGGCGATAAGCACAAAAAGTTACGTTTTGAACTGTGAGTTCAATGCAAGTTTCAAACGCACAAATGCAAGGTAGCGATATACAGCATTCACTTCTTTTGTTTAAAATAAACACAGAATAATACGGGACCAGTTTGGAGTGAAGGTGGCAGTATTTTCATAAGATGCGCTGCTCAAGTAGTTTAAGATGAGATGGAAAGTAAAATCCCATATCCAGAAATGATGGTTTTTTTTATATATTGCTGGTAGCGTTGAGGTGAGATCCATGGGTTCTTTTTAACTCATCGCCATTGTAAAGATGGTACAATCCAATGAAGTTAATTCAGGGTTACTTATTAAGGAATATCCAATACACCTCAGCCTGCCAACTCCGCTGTAGTTCATCCAACTGCTTTCTCTTGAATAAAGCATTCTCAAGAAGCAGTCTTCAGAACACCACTATGTCATTTGGAATATAATAAGTTCAACATTCCACATTGATACTTACAATGGCTCGAAGTGGTTATTTAAAGGATAGCATATTACAGACTCCTCTCCTCAGGGAGAGGACATGTCAGCCCCAGAGGGAACTGAGCCCATGGAGCTTGAACCTTATGAAGTAGAGCTCTTGGATGAGGGGGACCCTCTAGGGAACAGATGTGCCTTGGGCAGCAGGTCTGGCCCACTCTTGAAGGACTGAGGCAGCAAACTGCTCTACAGGAGCAGGGAGATGTCAGTGGCTCCCACAAAGTCTATTGGGAGGAAGGACTCCTGTACACTGAGGTCAGAGACCCCAAACCTGGTGCTACTAGGAGAGTGGTAGTGCCTCTGTTGTATAGGGAGTTTTTACTAAGTCTAGCCTATGACATCCCCCTATCTGGACACCTGGGCCAGACCAAAACTTGGGAAAGATTGGTCTCTCACTCCTATTGACCCCAGATGTCCCAAAAAGTGAAGGAGTTTGTTTGCTCCTGTGTTACCTGTCAAGCCAGTGGCAAGACAGTAGGATACCCAAAGGCCCCCTTAATTCCATTACCAGTGGTTGGGGTGCCCTTTGAGAGGGTAGGAGAGGATATAGTGGGTCCACTCGAATCTCCCACAGCTTCAGGAAACATGTAATAGTGGATCATGCTGAAACCCTGTCACCCTGTAACCCTGGTATCCTTAAACCATTCCCCTCAGAACTACTACAGCCTCTGTGGTAGCCAAGGCCCTTATTAGTGTCTTCACCAGGGTAGGGTTTCCTAAGGAGGTAGTATCAGACAGAGGTTCCAACTTTGGGGCCGATGCGAAGATCTTATCTGTGTCACCTAAATCGTTTCTGAACGAAATCCTGTCCGTCCGACTCATTCGGAGCTGAATCATGCCGCGCAATAGAGCCGGATACCAAAAGAGCGAGTACGATGCATGATTCGGACAGTTGTATCGACTTGGTCTCAGCGAGACGAAGCGGCTGTCGGATTTGCACTACGGGGTGGGCGTAGCAGGTCCCCCTTCACCCAGAGCCCGCCGAATCGGTCTCGAGGGGGTGCGCATGGGTTCCCCGATCCAAGCATGCACAGTGTGGTGGCCAACATGGGGTGCCAGCCACAGGGTGTACGCTTTTCCCCACCCATCCCCTTTTTAGGTCTCGGCCTGATCCAGCGCATGCGCTGGTCTGGCCGAGAGATTTAGTAGCTGCTTTGAAAAGTGCTACTTTCCCGGCAACCAGCTTACTATCACACGCACAAGCGCGTATGTGACGTGCACAGCTGCCATCGTGCACAGCTGCCATTTGGCTTCTTTTATTGCGCGTGTGAAGGCCCTCCCTTATCACGCGCGCATCTCTTCAATGCCAGCTTCACTCTGCTAGCCTTCATGTCGGTCCTTCTTTCTCTCACACCCGGCGCCGGCACTTTGCCCTTCCCCCTCCCCCACCACAGAGCGTGACTTGTATGGCCCGAATCATTACGATGAAACTGATCGACACAATGTTTTTTAAAGTGCACGTCGCCTGTAAGTGTGTTTTGTAATGTCGTGATTAGTATTTAAAAACAGCCTGCTAGTGCGATCTTTCTCATCTAACGACGATGGCGGCGAAGAGCACCAGAAAAAAAGGGCACTGGATTCCCCTTTCTTATGAGCCTGTGTTTCGGAGATGCCGGCTCCACCAATAAACTGTTACCCGCTCAGGTGTTGGGTGCTGCGGGTGCTACATAAATCACAATGGCAGGAGGGGTATTCTTTTCATAAGTTAGAGGCTGCAGTACCGTGTGCACCTGTAGACTGTTTATTCATCATTACTTTTACTTCACCATCTGTAAACTATTTACGTTTACTAGCCCAGTACTGAGGTATTCAACCTGTCCATGACTAAGCCTATCCTAAGTACACTTACACTGTAGCTGTCGAACGATAAACACGTGACCTCTATGGTTGTTAAAACACCAGTTTACCTGTTTCTCCATAAACTAGTACCTATTCATCATGCAAGGGGTTTACTGAAACCCTTGAATAATAATATTCATCCTTAAACTGGACTTTTTCATCCTTAAACTAGTGCTGCCTATCCCTGCTTAAACATGCTTCCCTAGCCCTGGTTAAAGTCTTGATACGCCTCAATTTTTAACCACTACTCATTCGCATTTACATCTTCTCCTTTATTCGCCCTTCCCTGTCCACAGTTCACCCCTCTGGCCTCTGACTTTTCCCGGTCACTTTCCAGGCCCGGCGCCCTATGTATTGCCTCAATGACCAACACGCCTTTATTGCCCTCTGATTATTTATTTAGCCCGTGCTGCCAATAATGCCACTCCGTAAATCTTCCTCTTCGAGTCCCCTCTATCGCCCTCACTAGCCTGGATTGGGCCGTAAACATATGACTTCCGCTCACTCTTCATTCATCCATCCTGCGCTATCACCGCCCCTCCCCTGCGCTCTGCTGCATCACTGTCTCCCCCACTTCCACACGCTTATTTAAATGCTATTTAAATGCATGCTTAGCTGTGCTTATTGCTGGTGTCATTAGGTATTTATTCTCGGGTTTCTATTTATGTATCCTCTGCCAACAATATTTGAGTTACCAATCTGCCTGCAGTGTTCCCACGTGCCTGGTGAGTGTATATTTATTTTTCAATCGTGGCAGTGTACACTCCCTCATCCGCTCTGCCATGTTTACTTAATATGCTTATTTCCCACCATGCATCCACCTTCGTTTAATTATTGGCTATTAGCAGTGCGCCGTCTATCCGCATTAACAACCCAGAGGTTGGCAGTGCAGTTCTTCCAGCCCGGCCCTCAGCACCACGCGCCCTAAGGTTCTAACTGGAAGATGGTCGGTACATTTATTCGGGTGGTGTTTTAGTATGTCTTTACTAACAATCCCAAATAAAAACTGGGATTTTATTTAAAACGTAACAGTTGACGGATGTTTAAGAATATTAGTTGCCATTTGGATTTTTGCATTAGAAGCAATTATTTATAGCTCCGCTGCCAAACCCAGTTGTATTATTATGGGAAAACAGACGGTGTTGAATGTAACAGGGATTTAAGCCACTACCAATGAATGGGCATTATCTCACTTTATGATACGTTTACTCTTATTTGAGTACTTCTTTACCATTATTGCCTCACTGAGATAATTTAATCGTCCACCCGCCAAATGCCTGAATTCGAACCTGCCAACTTACATATTAATGTCACCGTGTGATGAGGGGGCGTAGCATTGGAGGTGTCCTCGTGCCGAGAGCTACCTAAGAGGCACTTTGCCCCTCACCAAGCCCCAGTCCCCTTCCAAAACAAGCAATGTCATAGCCCATAGGTTTCGCCTTTGGGACCTTATAAGTGTTTAGCCATGCAACAGTTAATGCTGTTGCAGTAAGGATATTGTGCTGCATAACTAAATATTTATAAGGTCCCAAAGGCAAGACCTATTGGCTATGCCAATGCTTGTTGCTATGGGAACCTGTATACGCGTCGGTACACAGGCTCCAATAGAGTTCAATGGGAGTCCGAGCGAACCAAGTCCATCAGCATACGGCTGCATTGTACTCGTTCGGTAGGACTTGCACAACGTGATTTGCTAGGAAAGCCCTCCAGATCAGAGTCGTACGGAGGGCTTTCCTAGCGAGAACATAATCAGTCCTCAAATGTCTGTATATTTAAAACACATGTGGGATGAGTGTGGAGTGATCTGCAAGTTCACAACACCTTACCACCCAGAAACCAATGGCCTTGTTGAAAGGTTCAACAAGACATTGAAAGGCATGAGAATAGGACTCTCTGAAAAAAATGTAAAGGAGATGGGATGTTCTGTTAACCTGCCTGCTTTTTGCCTATTGGGAGGTGCCTCAGAAGGGAGTAGGGTTTACACCCTTTGAACTTCTGTTTGGCCACCCTGTAAGGGGTCCACTCTCACTTGTGAGGGAAGGATGGGTAAAAAACCATCATGTACCAAAACAAGATAGTGTTGACTATGTACTCGGCCTTCATTCCAGGATGTCAGAGAACATGCAGAAAGCATCAAAGAATCTTGAGGCCAGCCAGAAGCTCCAGAATCGCTGGTACGGCCATCAAGCTACAGTGGTAGAATTTCAACCAGGACAAAAGGTGTGGGATTTGGAGCCAGTGGCACCAAGGGCTCTCCAGGACAAATGGAGTGGCCCTTACCCTATCCTAGAAAAGAAGACTGAGGTCACCTACTTGATAGACCTGGGCACCTCAAACTCTATTGTGACAGGGCTGATGTGACCATGAATGATGGTTACTGATGAAGATCAGGAGACAGAGAGTGAACCTCTCCCTGACCTCCTCTCTTAAAGCCCCCAAGATGGGTCAGTTGATGGAGTTGTCTATTCAGACACGCTCTCTGACCAACATCCGGCTGATTGTAAACAGGTTCTGCAACACTATGCACAGCTCTTTTCCTTAACCCCTGGTCAGACTCATTGGTGTACTCATGATGTGAAAACTGGAGGCAGCTTGCCTGTCAAGATCAAAATCTATTGCTAGTCTGATCAAGTTATGGAAAGCATCAAAGCTGAGGTCAGCAAGATGTTGGAGTTGGGGCTCATTGAACCTTCTGAGAGTCCCTGGGCCAGCCCAGAGACCCTAGTCCCCAAACCTCTTCCACAGGGTGGATAGAAATTAGGTTTTGGATGGACTAGAGGGTCCTCAATACTGTCAACAAGATAGATGCACATGCCATTCCCAGAGCTGATGAACTGATAGATATGTTAGGGGCTGCCAAATATATAAGTACCTTTGACTTAACTGAGGGTACTGGCACATTGGTATGGCCCATGGAGCAAAAGAAAAGACAGTATTTTCTACACCTGATGGGCACTTCCAGTTCACTGTGATGCCTTTTGGTCTAAAGAATGTCCCTGCCACCCTCCAAATGTTAATGAATCAACCCGTTGATAAGTTGAAAGGCTTTAGTGCAGCTTATCTACATGATATTCCTGCGTTTAGCTCTTCCTGGCAGGATCACCTGGTCCACCTGGAGAAGGTTTTACAGACCCTGCTATCTATATGCCTAAATACCAAGGCATCCAAATGCCAGATAGGGTAGAGAACTGTTGTGTACTTAGGCCACCTTGTAGGTGGAGGCCAAGTACAACCCCTGGAACCCAAAATCCAGGAAATCCTGGATTTGGAAGCTCCAACCACCCAGACAAAAGACTGGGAATTCCTTGGCTTTACTGGGTATTATAGGAGGTTTGTGAAGTGGTTTGGGTCCATTGTGACCCCCCTCACTTAACTTATATCCAACAAGATGCCCAATGAACTGAACTGGACCATTGGCTGCCAAAAGGCTTTTGACACCCTAAAAGAAAGCAATGTGCTCAGCACCCATTTTCAAAGCTCCAGAATGTACCAAGCAGTTCATAGTGCAGACTGATGCCTCTGAGCTAGGGATAGGGGCGGACCTATCCTAGACCAATGACGATAGACAAGATCAACCTGTTGCTTTCATAAGCAGAAGACAACTCCCTGGGGAGCACAGTTGGAGTGCCTTTGTGAAGGAGGCCGTCGCTGTGGTTTGGTCGCTGAAGGAGCTAAGACCATACCTGTTTGGTACCCACTTCCTGGTTCAAACTGGCCACAAACCTCTCAGAAGGCTAATGCAGATGAAAGGGGAAAATCCAAAACTTTTGAGGAGGTCCATCTTCCTACAGGAGATGGACTTAACAGTGGAATATAGACCTGGAACTGACCATTCCAATGCAGATTGCCTTTCCAGATTTTTCCACTTAGCCAATGAAGACTCTCTAGGGAAAGGTTAGTCTCATCCTCTTTCGTTTGCAGGGGTTGTGTAGGAAAGTGCCCCTTTTTGAATGGTTACTCCCCACTGTTTGCCTGACACATGGTGCACTTTTTACTTGGTGTACACTAGGCCTCTGCCAATCAGGTTTCCAAGGCCTGTGTTCTTTCCCAAAGCTGTATTTCTGTCCCCATAATCGGCATTTATCTGGCCACAGGTAACCCCCTTGTAAAAGGAACCACGGGTAACAAGGGCGCTGTGACCGGAAAAGGTGTCTAAGGGCTGCATCACCTATTGTGCCACTCTTAGAAGCCCTATACATTGACATCCACACACTGCTATTGCAAACTGCGTGGTGTGGTCGCAGGGAAAAGTGAAGAGTCAACATGGCACTCATCCCTGTGTGCCATGCCTACACCCACTGCCTGAGGACAAGGCAAGTCACCCCTCTAGCAGGGTGCACTAGCACTCAGGTGAGGGTACATTGGGATGAGCGATGTACCCCTACAGTAAGCCAATTCTTATTACACCAATGTCTATCTACCACTATGCCGACCCTGCATACATTCCAACCAGCAAACCTGATGACCATTCAGAATTGTCAGATGACAATTCTTCAGAAATGGATTGTGGCTCTAGCAGAGGTAGCACAAGAGGAAAACAGAAGGGGAGGGGAAGATACCAACAGTGGCCACAACACTGGCATCAATTTGCCAACCAAGGAACAATAGGCTTTTCACTACATTTCCAGCCACCCATGCATCGAATGTTCCCTTGGAATCCCACATACCAACAGGGCCCGCCATCCTTTGCCCAGAACTAAAGGTTCCCTTTTTTGGGGAAAGGAAGAAGATCTCGTGGCCAGAGACGAAGAGGAAATCATGTACATTGGGAGTAACAGAATGCAAGAATGAACACCAAGAGAACGACAAGGGAGCCACCCCCAGAATAAAGCACAAATTGGGACTAGTCACTAATCTATCTTCACAGCCCCTCACAGAAATCTAGATACAAGTACTTAATAAAGGATTGAGTTTGGTACCCATTCCCAATTTTGACAAATTCCACCTTAACTGTGAACAATCCAAATTTGTCCAAAAAGGCCTTCTTTGAGAACAGCACACCCACCGAAGACCTGGATTTCATGGGGGACACTAACTTCAGAAATAAATCTACCTTCTGTCCCCCTATGACGACCTCACCAGTGGAACTGCAAACATTCGAACAGGCAGTGATGAATGATATTGAAAAGATACAGCCTAATGACACTTTTTGCAACATGAGCAAAGAAGAATCCCCAGTGGAGAACACATTACTGAAATTTGATAGTTTTCACCCCAGGGCTCTGACAGAAAACGTACCCTATGGCCAGTTCTTAAGACTACGAAGGAACTGTAGTAAATTAGAGGATTTCAAAGTTCAAGCAAGAGATCTCACAGAAAAACTGAGGACCAGAGAATAACTGGAGAGGATCATCACAAACACCATGAAGAGAGCTTAAAATCAAAACAGAGACGCATTACTGGAAGATAATGACAAGAGTATAACAGAACACCGCTAACTTGTGTAACAACTTACAGTACTATCTCTAACTGGATAAAAAAGATCATAAATAAGCACTAGAGGATTTTACAACAGGCAAACTGAAATGGGAGAAACCCCTCTTCTCCTTCAAAAGAGCAAGGAGTTTAAAAGACCACTTGGTCTCGACACGCCCAAGAAAATCCACACCAGAAACCACAGTACGAAGCGCATAGGTGTTAACAGATACAATGAGCCACTACCCCTGTGCAGTGTGGTTTCACCTGACCTCTAGAATAAAAACTTTGGACTTGGAATCAAATAAAACTTGGTATCTTAAAAAACACACTAGTTGCAATTCCAGCAACATCATTTACATGATAACATTCGCCTACGAATTGCGTTACATAGGAATGACAAGCAGGACGGGCAAGACAAGAATTTGCAAACATCGGAGTAACATCAGATGCAAATGAAATACCACAAAAATGAGGAACCATTTCTTAAACACTTGTCACACGACAAATGACCTGAAATGGGTGGTAATAGAATAACTAGATATCCATCAAGTTGACCCTCAGAGTATACTCCTGGAGAAGGAACAGAGATGGATTTACCGCCTTTCCACACATCGACAGGGCCTAAACGATGACAAACCCTAAAATTCCATAATGCTTAGGAGATAAAAGTGAATCTCACTTACTGACAGTGACATTTTGCTTATAGTCTCACAGAAAAGCCTCACAATCAAAAGGCTGGATCTCCAACAAAAACCCCTAGAACTTTTGTAATGATGCGGAATTAACCATATAGTATTCTAATTCCAATTCTTCCTAAAGAAAAAAAAAGATCAGAAGTTAATCAGGACCATTCTTCTCAGCCTTTGGAGGGAATGAACCATTGTGCACCCTTGGCCAGGACAGTTACCCCGAGTGCCAATAATTATTGAATAATAAACTCCGGGTTCAATCTAATCTCTGGTTATGACCTCAGAACTCCCTTGTATTAAGAAAGCACTTTATACGAATTTGGAGTTCCCTTTTTTAAATAAACACTTAAACAAAACATGCCTGGCATACTATTTGTATTTTAATTCACCCCAAACCGATTGGGTTTCAATAACGGAACAGCCCAAAAATGCCTGCAAGCGGTCCACGTTACACCTTTATATTTGGGGAGGTGAGGGTTATCTCACAAGAGGGGCTCGCCTTCCCAAGCCAATTGGAAGGCTTAATCCCCACGTCAACGCACGAATCAGTCTTTTCAAACTTTACGGGACCGGATACACAGCTTTGCCGAGATCTCGGAAGAGACTAATGAGTAGGTAACTCAACAGGCTGCTGACCTTGACGCACTGAGTAACTAAAGAGAAATACCGCTCCCCCGAGAAGCCGCATGACAGGTACTACCTGTGCTGTTACCATTTTCCCTTTTTCTTTACTCTGATTAACATGTACAGAGCGTGACAACAAGCACCGCCTCCCACTGAGATCTATGTTACGTAAAATGTACGTTATTTAAGTATGTGGTACCTATTTTTCTCACACTTTGTAAAGTACATCTGACAGTCTGCTGTGATATCATTACACACCTTCCTTGTTTTATTCTGCCTTATCACCTGACATGCCGGCACAATGTGATGTTTTACATGATTACAGTAGCAACGTGCTATTTGACAACCTGAAGGCACAGTAGGTGCAATTTGAATTCTTAAATCTTAAGATTAGGGGCCTTCTTAAACAAACTGGAAGCTCCTATAAAATAGGCAATAGGCTTGTGTATGATTTATCTTACATGCTATACGATGTGACCACTATACTCATGGTCGCATCTGTCAGTAGAGGATTCTACACTGGTCTGGGGCACACGCATGGATAACCAGTCTCCACTGCGGGAGGTCTTATAAATGTTTATAATCATGTGATGTCTCCTTTTCTCTTGCAGAATTGATCTAATCTGATGGTGAAACTCGGAAGTTACGCACTTTACACACCTATGAACACCTTAGTGTGTGTGCATAGTTCATGTGATTTCAGTGCTATTCAACCCTGAACTACGATAAAGCCAATCAATTGGAAACGTATTGGCTGAAGCATGTAGACCACATCACTTGGATTATTATCATAATCTTTCAGAGATGTGTGAGACCATACTCTCTCATTTATGTTCAAATAACTTGCTTTTAACCGTTCGTCAGGGACCGCATAATAAAGATTGGGTACCCTGGAGATAGTTTAAAATGTTTCCCTCTCTTGGTATCCACCTCTCACCAAAAAAGACTACAAAAAAACAGCTCCCCTGCAGTGTTAACCTGCTCGTAAGCAGCCCCTAACTGAAAGCCACCTTAGCCCTATTGGCAAACACTGGGCCCCTGCACTCTGCACCCAGCCACCCTAGTGCAGCTGGTGGTGCAACTTGAATGCTTTCCTAGGCCTTGGGGAAGCTGGGCCCTAACCCCCAAAGCTCCCACTCGTAAGACGTTTACTTACCTGTGAAACCGATAACTATATATCTCCCATAGGAACCCATGCCCATGGATGAGTTTTTTGGGCCTAAAATGTTCTCTGTGTTGCACTGCTGTTTGTATGGTGGAAAAAGTAACTATCACTTAAGCCAAGAAAACTCTTACTTACCTTGTATTGTGAGATCCCTCGGTGTAGTATCTAGGCATACCACCCCAAGTAGTCGCAGTAATCTGAAAGTGATCAAAAAGTATTCTAAAAGTAATTACTCTGTAATTTAAACTGTTTTTTGAAGCGATAGAAACCTGTAACAATTGGAAATTCATTCCCAATTGCATTTTTGTGTAAAGGTTTACAATTAAAAGTATATTTTACCTATCTGTACCAAGTCCTGCTTGGTTCTAGAATTAAAATACAAGTATATCTTTTTTATACTTACCCAATTGGTCTGGAGTCTGTCTCTGAGTGTGTGCAATCAGTCCTTGAGTGAGTGTATACAATAAATGCGTAACATACCCTCTGGATAAGGCTAACTGCTTGCCCATACTACCACAAAGAGAGCGGTTAGTACTTACCTAATTTAGCCTCTGCTATACCTCTGGGGACTCCCTTGACTCTGTGCACACTATACCTTACTTTGGTATAGTAAATACAGTCAGCTTCCTACAGTTCAGTTTTATTGAATCTTTAATCCTGCAGTGAGGTTCCCTCTGCTCTTTTCTCCCTTTATTAGGGGCCGCCTCGAAGAAGTGCACACTATGTAGAGGCCGGATAGATGCAGCCTATTGTTATTATGGGAGTGGTCTATGAAGAGAAGGCAGTAGTGTTTGCCTGTAGCAAGGGAGATTTGAACATATTGAATATCAGTGAGCATAATTTGTGGTGCTTTTGTCGACCTGCATCCTTTTGACACTTGGTTCTCATAACTTTCAGCATTACCCTCCTTCCCCGTACGAGCAGCACTGTGTTTGTGATTAATGTGCAACTAATGCAGAATTTTTCAGATGTATGTAGTCTCTTAAATGTGAAGTTTGGTAACAAAAGCATTTTTTTTTTTAAGTTTTATATAACGCAAAGGTTTTGGAGCACTTTACAAGAGCACCAGTTAAATTGCACAAGATCATATTTAGCCACTGGAGATTAAGGGGCCCATTATGATATCGGGCGGATTGCACCCGCCAGGCTGGCGGTAGCCACCGCCAGCCTGGCGGGGGCAATCCACCCGACATCCACACTCGTTTTCCCCCCCCGCCATATTAGTATGGCGGGGAGGACCTCGGCGGATGGAAAGACCGTCCGCTGCTTTTCCGCCCCGGTCGCCTTGCGGCCGGGGCGGAAAAGGTTTGATATGGTTGCGGTGTCTATCAGACACCACCAGCCATATTATGATGGTTGTGTTTAGGTGCCTTTCCGCGGCGGCGATGCGGCCACGGAAAGGCATGCGGTCTTCACACTGGGGGCCCCCTGCGGGCCCACAGAGTGAAGTATAGGTGGGGGTGTACATAGGGGTACCTGTGGTACCCCCCTTTATTTGCATTAACAAAGCGGCAGGCACCGCGCGGTGCCTGCCGCTTTGTTAATGCAAATGCTGAAATGCATTTTTAGCATTGTGGCGGGTGGTGCAGAGAGCACCACCCGCCACAATGCTAAAAATGCAGGATGTACCCGCCACTGCGGCGGGCACATCCTAATACCCCCCACGGGACCGCCGCCCTTATGGCAGGCGGTCCCGAATTCCGACAGGATGGCGGGCGGACAAAGTCTGCCCGTCATCCTAATGACCCCCTAAGTGATTTGCCCAGATCACTGGATAATGAGCCGACTGCTGAGACTCGAACGTGGTTCCCCAGCTCCAAAGTTGGCAACTCTGGCCATAGCGCCACATCCTCTCCCACTTACAATATTAACCTACAGGAAACACTGTAACCTTCTCATAACTCATTTTTTTATAACACTTCTTTTTGCTCTACTGCCCCTTCTAAGGTCTTAAAACCAACAACTGCTAGTACTGCAAATTTAATGGTACTAAGTTTGCTGACCTCTGTGCCTTTTGGTACCTTCAGCTCTGACACTAAAAGTATAAACTAAAACTCGACGAGCTCAACAAGAGAAAATTCCCCGCTGACATGTCACGGTAGTATAATATTACGATATTATGATATTGACTGTACTGTAGCTGCTTTGTCTGAATGAAGAAAACCCAACCAAAGGTGGTGATGGACGGAGCGTTGACAATACAAACACTCACCCCCAGTCAACTGATCTGGGTTTAATCCATCACCGTTCTTTAGCTCACTCCGCCACCCCAGTTCAGACATGGCCATATGCAAATCAGTCTGACCCTGTGCCTCATGGGAACAGTCCAGCCCGAACTGCCTAGCCATGTCTTCCCTGGACCGGAATCAAGCTTCCAAGGACCTGTTTCTGGCATTGCAGCCGTCTTCAGCCGGGCTTGCTTGACTCCAGTGGCAAAGTGAGCAAGGGATGGTTGTATATTGTGGGGAGTGGCCCCTTCCCACTAACAAGTGCGCGCTGTAATCAATGAAACATGATAGTTTCTTCACAAATTTCCATTTATTTTCTCCAAATTTTTTCAACGTGTAGAAGAATCAATACTTCATCAATTATTCACTTCCATGATTATTTTTAACATAATCTTCTTGAATATCACAGTTAATTTCCAGTGATCAACAAATAACATCCACCCAATGCATTTCGGGTCAACTGAAATGGACCCTTCGTCAGGGGTCTATAAAAAATGAAACAGGACCAATTAATTCACAGTCCTACTAATCTATAATACAGTGCTGAAGCTTAACAATGAAAATGTAATTGCTGCATGATAAAAATTAACATGTGCATATAGTCTGAAGGACATGACTAGTGTCTATATACGCTATAAATGAAACCCAGAAAATTCAGTATAACTAGCTCGATGTTATGTTACATAAATGATAGCGATGGTGACTCATGTTCGTAACTTTGAAACTACTCCGATTTCTCTGTGAGTGCTTTACGCGCAGTGATTCTCCTTAACGCTAGCGGTTGTACTTACGAAGGACCAGAGGGTCTCAGTCTGAGGGTACACAAACTTCTCGTCTGAAGGTTGGATTACGCGCCGAATGTTGGAAGTGTACAAGAGTCGGATGTCTGGTCACGTGATCGGCAAAGGAACCAATCAGCTGTGACGTAGCACGAATAACATTAATCATGTGATGGGGTATACGAAGGCTTCGCGGAAGTGAAGGGTTCTGCTATTGAGATCAAAGATGGCAAATGTGACGTGTTTCGGGTCTAAAAAATGCGCATAAACATAACGATGTTGAGTGTAATTTATCACACATATGCTATTACATTTTCAAAGGTGCAATATATACGAAGTGAATACATAACATTATTACCACTGTTTGGTCGAGCCTTGAATATGTTTTAAGGTCAATGCTGAAATGGCTTACATTCTATAGAAAACATGAATGTTCGATACGATCATTAAGCCCAAAGGGGTGGGTAGAGTTCAATTTTTTGATCCAAAAATATTCTGATTTCAGTCTTTGTTTAACAGGATCCTGGTCTTGGCGTTGTGTGATTTTCTCTAATACCATGAAACGTAGTTGAGCGTTTTGGTGTTTAGCTTCCATCCAATGACATGCTATGGTCGACTTAGTATTGATTAGTCTTATGTTGCTTTTGTGTTCTGTTATACGTGTTTTAACTTTCCTTTGTGTTTGTCCCACATATACTTTGCCACACGGGCATTTAATGACGTAAACACAATTGGTGGTATCACAGGTGCTGTTGTGGTTGAGTTCAATTTGATATCCTTTAGTAGGATGGGTGAATCGATTTCCTACTATAACATTCCCGCAATGAATGCAGTTTTGGAATTTTTGCATGCCTCGATGGGTTGTGGTAATTCTCTTGGGAGTATTCAATAGTTCCTTGATGTTTTTTGACCGTTGAAAGGCAAATGTGATCTTGTCGTTATATAGATCTTTCAAGTCCGGTTCTAATTGAATTAATCTCCAATGTTTATTGATGATTTTTTTGATCTTGGATGAGTCTGTGGAGTATTTCAATACACATGCTGTTTTGGTTTCTTGAGTTTTTGTTTTCTCTTTTAACAAGTTGTCTCGAGATTGAGTGGCCACTTTTTTCAAAGCCATTTCCAAAATCTCTTTCGGATAGCCTCTTAAACGACATTTGTTTGTTTGTTCTTGTAAAGTGGTTGTCAAATCTATCTCATTAGAGGTGATGCGTTTCATTCTGATATATTGCGAAGTTGGTAAATGCTTTTTAAGCGATTCCGGGTGAAAGCTCTGGAATAGTAATGATGAATTTTTATCAGTCTTTTTGATGTGCACGTTGGTGGTGATGATGTTTTGTTGGATACTGACTTTCACATCAAGAAATGCAATGGACTCGTCATCTATTGTGTGGGTAAATTTAATGCGGTCATTGTGTGAATTCAACATCGTGATGTTGTTTTCCAGCTTTTCACGACTTCCTCTCCATATTATAAATAGGTCATCAATGTACCTCTTGTATATGACCAAGTTTTCCGTCCATGCTGGATTTTCCAAGATATAATCCGTTTCGAACTTGCTCATGAAAATGTTGGCGTACGAGGGAGCCCCCCCCGAACCCCATAGATGTACCACTGCTTTGATTGTAAAACTTTCCATCCCACTCGAAATAGCTGCAGTATAATGCAAATTGCATCAGTTCTATAATGAACAGTTTTTGTGACTCTTCTAGGTGGCTGCTTAACAGGCTCCATTCTAGCGCTTCGATCCCTTCGTTGTGGGGAATGGAGGTGTAAAGAACTGTGACGTCAATGGTGCATAGTAGATATGACTTATTTCTCTCGAGTTCAATGGTCTTTAATAGATTCAAAAACGAAGTAGTGTCTTTTATATATGTTTTGCTCTTTTGTACGATGGGTTGTAAGAATTTATCTACAAATTTCCCTATTGGTTCAGAGATCGATCCACACGCGGAGACGATGGGTCTAAATGGAGGATTAGTAGAGTTTTTGTGTATTTTTGGTATCATGTATAGTTTTGGCCGTCTGGGGTATTTCATGTCGAAGAATTGTTTCGTTTTTTCATTTATCCATTTCATGTCGAATGTATATTCAATGATTTTTTGAAGAATGAGTTGATATTCGCCTGTTGGATCAGATTCTAGAGGAAGATAAGTATCCAAGTTGTTAACATGGTCGTTCACCCCCTTTGTCTGCCTTCTGAAATGTTAGTTGTTTGTCATTACTAACATTTTTCAAGGTGTTCCATTCTTTGGGGGATAAGTTACTCTTCTTGGGTTTTGCAAAAGTTATTTGTTGGATGTCTGTAAGAACAGACTGTTCAAAAGCTTCGATAGTCTTGTGTGTGAATGGCGCACAAAAAGAACTTTTCGGTCTGAAATCTCTCTCCCAAGCATTTTCTGGCTGGATGTCTTTGGTATCTTTAAAGAAATATTTCAATTTTAAGGATCTGAAGAATTTGAATAAAGAGATGTCTGTTTCTGCTGGATTAGAGCGATATGTAGGTACAAATGTGATCCCTTTGTTCAAAAGTTTAGTTTCTGCTATTGTTAATGATTTAGATGAAATATTCACGATTAATTGACTTTCGATACTTGACTCCTGGTCCTTTCTGCAATGCTTTTTTCTATTTCTGCGTCCTCTTCTTTTGATTCTACTGTTATCGGTGGTGCGTTTGCAGCCGGGCTGATATCTAAAAAACCCGCTTGAGTGGTCACCTTGCGGGTTGATGGGTTATCTGTTGGTATGTTGGGTTTGTCTGTGATTATATTAGATTTAATTATAGGTCTTCTTGATGGAGCTATGTCAGAATCGGACACTATGCTCTCTTGGGATGAGGTTGTTGTGGTCTTTTTTGATTGTTGTTGTTGTTGTTGTTGTTGTTGTTGTGGTTGCCATTTCCTTTGGTTGTAAATGTCGGACCATGTGTACACTTCTTCAAGTTTATAATCTAAAGTATCTCTGCGATACTTGCGTACTTTATGGTCGTTGACTTCCTTGGCGTACTTTTCTAATTTGCTGTTGACATCTTCTAATATTTTTTGTAAATCTGGAACTTTGTTTATTTCAGTTTGTAGAACCTTGATTTCCTCTTCAAATTCTATCAACACTTTAGCGAGTTCCTCTATGATTAACAAAATCAGGTCTAAAGAACATTTGTTCAAAATTTGGTACCAACGTTCGACGAATTTTTTACTATTTCTGCACAGCATTGGCTTAAGGGCTATCCGAAGGCCTCTAGGTATTCTTTTATTCTTGTGGTAGTGAATTAGATTGGTGGCGTGCATCCTCTGATTAATTTCTTTTTTGCTCATGTATTCAAATTGCCTTATTAATTGCGCTGTTGTGGTTTTTTGTGGAGTGAATTGTTTGGTCTCCTGTATCAAATCATATATTTCAAGTGCTGCCTCTGGAGTGAAGCCTAAAGTTTCCGCTTTATTAGTAGTTAACGATGCTATATCATCTAATTGCATGGTTCTGGTGTGGTGCAGTCAGGGATAGGCGGGACTGAAATTTGAACGACAACAAAAGTGTTATCCCCGTGCACTCTATTCTTTACTTTATGTTCCGAATATTTAGAACTTTTTAGTTGGCGCAACTTATGTCACACGGCGTCCATCCGTGTCTTATGAACAGTTGTATATTGTGGGGAGTGGCCCCTTCCCACTAACAAGTGCACGCTGTAATCAATGAAACATGATAGTTTCTTCACAAATTTCCATTTATTTTCTCCAAAATTTTTTCAACGTGTAGAAGAATCAATACTTCATCAATTATTCACTTCCATGATTATTTTGAACATAATCTTCTTTAATATCACAGTTACTTTCCAGTGATCAACAAATAACATCCACCCAATGCATTTCGGGTCAACTGAAATGGACCCTTCGTCAGGGGTCTATAAAAAATGAAACAGGACCAATTAATTCACAGTCCTACTAATCTATAATACAGTGCTGAAGCTTAACAATGAAAATGTAATTGCTGCATGATAAAAATTAACATGTGCATATAGTCTGAAGGACATGACTAGTGTCTATATACGCTATAAATGAAACCCAGAAAATTCAGTGTAACTAGCTCGATGTTATGTTACATAAATGATAGCGATGGTGACTCATGTTCGTAACTTTGAAACTACTCCGATTTCTCTGTGAGTGCTTTACGCGCAGTGATTCTCCTTAACGCTAGCGGTTGTACTTACGAAGGACCAGAGGGTCTCAGTCTGAGGGTACACAAACTTCTCGTCTGAAGGTTGGATTACGCGCCAAATGTTGGAAGTGTACAAGAGTCGGATGTCTGGTCACGTGATCGGCAAAGGAACCAATCAGCTGTGATGTAGCACGAATAACATTAATCATGTGATGGGGTATACGACAACAGCGCAATTAATAAGGCAATTTGAATACATGAGCACTTATTTCAAAGCCATTTCCAAAATCTTTTTCGGATAGCCTCTTATTTTGGTTGAATATGTTTATTGCAATTTAGTCATCATACAACATCACACATATGCAAATATGAAGAATCCACCGAGCTGTAGTGCAAATTATTCATCATAGATCAACGCGGTCAACATTATACATAGAAGAGCCTAGCAGTAAGGATCATAATATAGGCAGCATAAATGAAACAGCATGGTCGGTTCGATAAAGGCTGGCTTATACGTAAAAGAACAATAATCAATAATTGCAGCACTCGATGATGGAGAAAGTCAAATCTGTTTCCTTATGGCACCGCAGACTTGTTCATTGTAAGTGCAAAGGATGTTGTAGTAGCAACGTTAAGGGAAGTGGGCCCATCAATTGCGCAACATATATCCAAAGCTGCATTTCAAATCAATCAAATATAAAGAACAATCCAACAAACATGGTGGTGTCTAATAACAAGTATGTGCATGTAGGTGTTGGTCGTGGGGTTCGGATAGCCTCTTAAACGATATTTGTTTGTTTGTTCTTGTAAAGTGGTTGTCAAATCTATCTCATTAGAGGTGATGCGTTTCATTCTGATATATTGCGAAGTTGGTAAATGCTTTTTAAGCGATTCCGGGTGAAAGCTCTGGAATAGTAATGAGGAATTTTTATCAGTCTTTTTCGCAATATATCAGAATGAAACGACCAAACAGTGGTAATAACGTTATGTATTCACTTTGTATATAATGCACCTTCGAAAATGTAATAGCATATGTGTGATAAATTACACTCAACATCGTTATGTTTATGCGCATTTTTTAGACCCGAAACACGTCACATTTACCGTCTTTGATCTCAATAGCAGAACCCTTCACTTCCGCGAAGCCTTTGTATACCCCATCACATGATTAATGCTATTCGTGCTACGTCACAGCTGATTGGTTCCTTTGCTGATCACGTGACCAGACATCGACTCTTGTACACTTCCAACATTTGGCGCGTAATCCAACCTTCAGACGAGAAGTTTGTGTACCCGCAGACTGAGACCCTCTGGTCCTTCGTAAGTACAACCGCTAGCATTAAGGAGAATCACTGCGCGTAAAGCACTCACAGAGAAATCGGAGTAGTATCAAAGTTACGAACATGAGTCACCATCGCTATCATTTATGTAACATAACATCGAGCTAGTTATACTGAATTTTCTGGGTTTCATTTATAGCGTATATAGACACTAGTCATGTCCTTCAGACTATATGCACATGTTAATTTTTATCATGCAGCAATTACATTTTCATTGTTAAGCTTCAGCACTGTATTTTAGATTAGTAGGACTGTGAATTAATTGGTCCTGTTTCATTTTTTATAGACCCCTGACGAAGGGTCCATTTCAGTTGACCCGAAATGCATTGGGTGGATGTTATTTGTTGATCACTGGAAATTAACTGTGATATTCAAGAAGATTATGTTCACAATAATCATGGAAGTGAATAATTGATGAAGTATTGATTCTTCTACACGTTAAAAAAAATTTGGAGAAAATAAATGGAAATTTGTGAAGAAACTATCATGTTTCATTGATTACAGCGCGCACTTGTTAGTGGGAAGGGGCCACTCCCCACAATATACAACTGTACATAAGACACGGATGGACGCCGTGTGACATAAGTTGCGCCAACTAAAAAGTTCTAAATATTCGGAACATAAAGTAAAGAATAGAGTGCACGGGGATAACACTTTTGTTGTTGTTCAAATTTCAGCCCCGCCTATCCCTGACTGCACCACACCAGAACCATGCAATTAGATGATATAGCATCGTTAACTACTAATAAAGTGGAAACTTTAGGCTTCACTCCAGAGGCAGCACTTGAAATATATGATTTGATACAGGAGACCAAACAATTCACTCCACAAAAAACCACAACAGCGCAATTAATAAGGCAATTTGAATACATGAGCAAAAAAGAAATTAATCAGAGGCTGCACGCCACCACTCTAATTCACTACCACAAGAATAAAAGAATACCTAGAGGCCTTCGGATAGCCCTTAAGCCAATGCTGTGCAAAAATAGTAAAACATTTGTCGAACGTTGGTACCAAATTTTGAACAAATGTTCTTTAGACCTGATTTTGTTAATCATAGAGGAACTCGCTAAAGTGTTGATAGAATTAGAAGAGGAAATCAAGGTTCTACTAACTGAAATAAAGAAAGTTCCAGATTTACAAAAAATATTAGAAGATGTCAACAGCAAATTAGAAAGGTACGCCAAGGAAGTCAACGACCGTAAAGTACGCAAGTATCGCAGAGATACTTTAGATTAGAAATTTGAAAAAGTGTACACATGGGCCGACATTTACAACCAAAGGAAATGGCAACCGCAACAACAACAACAACAATCAAAAAAGACCACAACAACCTCATCCCAAGAGAGCGTAGTGTCCGATTCTGACATAGCTCCATCAAGAAGACCTATAATTAAATCTAATATAACCACAGACAAACTCAACATACCAACAGATAAACCATCAACCAGCAAGGTGACCACTCAAGCGGGTTTTTTAGATATCAGCCCGGCTGCAAATGCACCACCGATAACAGTAGAATCACAAGAAGAGGACGCAGAAATAGAAAAAAGCATTGCAGAAAGGACCAGGAGTCAAGTATCGAAAGTCAATTAATCGTGAATATTTCATCTAAATCAATTAACAATAGCAGAAACTAAACTTTTGAACAAAGGGATCACATTTGTACCTACATATCGCTCTAATCCAGCAGAAACAGACATCTCTTTATTCAAATTCTTCAGATCCTTAAAATTGAAATATTTCTTTAAAGATACCAAAGACATCCAGCCAGAAAATGCTTGGGAGAGAGATTTCAGACCGAAAAGTTCTTTTTGTGCGCCATTCACACACAAGACTATCGAAGCTTTTGAACGGTCTGTTCTTACAGACATCCAACAAATAACTTTTGCAAAACCCAAGAAGAGTAACTTATCCCCCAAAGAATGGAACACCTTGAAAAATTTGAGTAATGACAAACAACTAACATTTCAGAAGGCAGACAAAGGGGGTGCCTTAGTCATGGACACAGATTTTTATATTAAAAATGTGAACGACCATGTTAACAACTTGGATACTTATCTTCCTCTAGAATCTGATCCCACAGGCGAATATCAACTCATTCTTCAAAAAATCATTGAACATGCATTCGACAGGAAATGGATAAATGAAAAAACTAAACAATTCTTCGACATGAAATACCCCAGACGGCCAAAACTATACATGATACCAAAAATACACAAAAACTCTACTAATCCTTCATTTAGACCCATCGTCTCGGCATGTGGATCTATCTCTGAACCAATAGGGAAATTTGTAGATAAATTCTTACAACCCATCGTACAAAAGAGCAAAACATATATTAAAGACACTACTTCGTTTTTGAATCTATTAAAGACCATTGAACTCGAGAGAAATAAGTCATATCTACTATGCACCATTACGGTCACACTTCTTTACACCTCCATTCCCCACAATGAAGGGATCGAAGCGCTAGAAAGGAGCATGTTAAGCAGCGACCTAGAAGAGTCACAAAAACTGTTCATTATAGAACTGATGCAATTTGCATTATACTGCTGCTATTTCGAGTGGGATGGAAAGTTTTACAATCAAAGCAAAGGGGGGCTCCCTTGTGCGCCAACATTTTCATGAGCAAGTTCGAAACGGATTATATCTTGGAAAATCCAGCATGGACGGAAAACTTGGTCATATACAAGAGGTACATTGATGACCTATGTATAATATGGAGAGGAAGTCGTGAAAAGCTGGAAAACAACATCACGATGTTGAATTCACACAATGACCGCAGTAAATTTACCAACACAATAGATGACGAGTCCATTGCATTTCTTGATGTGAAAGTCAGTATCCAACAAAACATCATCACCACCAACGTGGACATCAAAAAGATTGATAAAAATTCATCATTACTATTCCAGAGCTTTCACCCGGAATTGCTTAAAAAGCATTTACCAAATTCGCAATATATCAGAATGAAACGCATCACCTCTAATGAGATAGATTTGACAACAACTTTACAAGATCAAACAAACAAATATCGTTTAAGAGGCTATCCGAAAGAGATTTTGGAAATGGCTTTGAAAAAAGTGGCCACTCAATCTTGAGACAACTTGTTAAAAGAGAAAACAAAAACTCAAGAAACCAAAACAGTATGTGTATTGAAATACTCCACAGACTCAGCCAAGATCAAAAAAATCATCAATAAATATTGGAGATTAATTCAATTAGAACCGGATTTGAAAGATCTATATAACGACAAGATCACATTCGCCTTTCAACGGTCAAAAAACATCAAGGAACTATTGAATACTCCCAAGAGAATTACCACAACCCATCGAGGCATGCAAAAATGCCAAAACTGCATTCATTGCGGGAATGTTATAGTAGGAAATCGATTCACCCATCCTACTAAAGGATATCAAATTGAACTCAACCACAACAGCACCTGTGATACCACCAATTGTGTTTACGTCATTAAATGCCCGTATGGCAAAGTATATGTGGGACAAACAGAAAGGAAAGGTAAAACACGTATAACAGAACACAAAAGCAACATAAGACTAATGAATACTACGTCGACCATAGCATGTCATTGGATGGAAGCTAAACACCAAATCGCTCAACTACGTTTCATGGTATTAGAGAAAATCACACAACGCCAAGACCAGGATCCTGTTAAACAAAGACTGAAATCAGAATATTTATGGATCAAGAAATTGAACTCTACCCACCCCATTGGGCTTAATGATCGTATCGAACATTCATGTTTTTTATAGAATGTAAGCCATTTCAGCATTGACCTTAAAACATATTCAAGGCTCGACCAAACAGTGGTAATAACATTATGTCTCACTTTGTATATAATGCACCTTCGAAAATGTAATAGCATATGTGTGATAAATTACACTCAACATCGTTATGTTTATGCGCTTTTTTTAGACCCGAAACACGTCACATTTGCCGTCTTTGATCTCAATAGCAGAACCCTTCACTTCCGCGAAGCCTTCGTATACCCCATCACATGATTAATGTTATTCGTGCTACGTCACAGCTGATTGGTTCCTTTGCCGATCACGTGACCAGACATCCGACTCTTGTGCACTTCCAACATTTGGCACGTAATCCAACCTTCAGACGAGAAGTTTGTGTACCCGCAGACTGAGACCCTCTGGTCCTTCGTAAGTACAACCTCTAGCGTTAAGGAGAATCACTGCGCGTAAAGCACTCACAGAGAAATCGGAGAAGTTTCAAAGTTACGAACATGAGTCACCATCGCTATCATTTATGTAACATACCATCGAGCTAGTTATACTGAATTTTCTGGGTTTCATTTATAGCGTATATAGACACTAGTCATGTCCTTCAGACTATATGCACATGTTAATTTTTATCATACAGCAATTACATTTTCATTGTTAAGCTTCAGCACTGTATTATAGATTAGTAGGACTGTGAATTAATTGGTCCTGTTTCATTTTTTATAGACCCCTGACGAAGGGTCCATTTCAGTTGACCCGAAATGCATTGGGTGGATGTTATTTGTTAATCACTGGAAATTAACTGTGATATTCAAGAAGATTATGTTCAAAATAATCATGGAAGTGAATAATTGATGAAGTATTGATTCTTCTACACGTTGAAAAATTTTTGGAGAAAATAAATGGAAATTTGTGAAGAAACTATCATGTTTCATTGATTACAGCGCACACTTGTTAGTGGGAAGGGGCCACTCCCCACAATATACAACTGTTCATAAGACACGGATGGACGCCGTGTGACATAAGTTGCGCCAACTAAAAAGTTCTAAATATTCGGAACATAAAGTAAAGAATAGAGTGCACGGGGATAACACTTTTGTTGAAAGTGAGCAAGGGACTCACATCTGAGCATACCCTGCCAACTTAGGGCGAACAAAGAAAACCCAAAGGTGGTGATGGACGGAGCGTTGACAATACAAACACTCACCCCCAGTCAACTGATCTGGGTTTAATCCATCACCGTTCTTTAGCTCACTCCGCCACCCCAGTTCAGACATGGCCATATGCAAATCAGTCTGACCCTGTGCCTCATGGGAACAGTTCAGCCCGAACTGCCAAGCCATGTCTTCCCTGGACCGGAATCAAGCTTCCCAGGACCTGTTTCTGGCATTGCAGCCGTCTTCAGCCGGGCTTGCTTGACTCCAGTGGCAAAGTGAGCAAGGGACTCACGTCTGAGCATACCCTGCCAACTTAGGGCGAACAAAGAAGAACCAAAGGTGGTGATGGACGGAGCGTTGACAATACAAACACTCACCCCCAGTCAACTGATCTGGGTTTAATCCATCACCGTTCTTTAGCTCACTCCGCCACCCCAGTTCAGACATGGCCATATGCAAATCAGTCTGACCCTGTGCCTCATGGGAACAGTCCAGCCCAAACTGCCAAGCCATGTCTTCCCTGGACCGGAATCAAGCTTCCCAGGACCTGTTTCTGGCATTGCAGCCGTCTTCAGCCGGGCTTGCTTGACTCCAGTGGCAAAGTGAGCAAGGGACTCACGTCTGAGCATACCCTGCCAACTTAGGGCGAACAAAGAAAAACCAAAGGTGGTGATGGACGGAGCGTTGACAATACAAACACTCACCCCCAGTCAACTGATCTGGGTTTAATCCATCACCATTCTTTAGCTCACTCCGCCACCCCAGTTCAGACATGGCCATATGCAAATCAGTCTGACCCTGTGCCTCATGGGAACAGTTCAGCCCGAACTGCCAAGCCATGTCTTCCCTGGACCGGAATCAAGCTTCCCAGGACCTGTTTCTGGCATTGCAGCCGTCTTCAGCCGGGCTTGCTTGACTCCAGTGGCAAAGTGAGCAAGGGACTCACGTCTGAGCATACCCTGCCAACTTAGGGCGAACAAAGAAGAACCAAAGGTGGTGATGGACGGAGCGTTGACAATACAAACACTCACCCCCAGTCAACTGATCTGGGTTTAATCCATCACCGTTCTTTAGCTCACTCCGCCACCCCAGTTCAGACATGGCCATATGCAAATCAGTCTGACCCTGTGCCTCATGGGAACAGTCCAGCCCAAACTGCCAAGCCATGTCTTCCCTGGACCGGAATCAAGCTTCCCAGGACCTGTTTCTGGCATTGCAGCCGTCTTCAGCCGGGCTTGCTTGACTCCAGTGGCAAAGTGAGCAAGGGACTCACGTCTGAGCATACCCTGCCAACTTAGGGCGAACAAAGAAAAACCAAAGGTGGTGATGGACGGAGCGTTGACAATACAAACACTCACCCCCAGTCAACTGATCTGGGTTTAATCCATCACCATTCTTTAGCTCACTCCGCCACCCCAGTTCAGACATGGCCATATGCAAATCAGTCTGACCCTGTGCCTCATGGGAACAGTCCAGCCCGAACTGCCAAGCCATGTCTTCCCTGGACTGGAATCAAGCTTCCCAGGACCTGTTTCTGGCATTGCAGCCGTCTTCAGCCGGGCTTGCTTGACTCCAGTGGCAAAGTGAGCAAGGGACTCACGTCTGAGCATACCCTGCCAACATAGGGCGAACAAAGAAAAACCAAAGGTGGTGATGGACGGAGCGTTGACAATACAAACACTCACCCCCAGTCAACTGATATGGGTTTAATCCATCACCGTTCTTTGGCTCACTCCGCCACCCCAGTTCAGACTGTCTGAATGAAGCATTGCTGTTTCTGGTACTATATTTACCAGTGTGTGTACCAGACAAGCTTACATCACTGTTCTTGCAGTACCTACTATGTAAGAAGTGGCGCTCGCACTGTTGGTGATGGTAGTTTTCTGCGTTAAGAGAAGAGTTTGCAGTGATGCTAGATTATGTACAGCAAATGGAGAAGATGTGATCTAATGGCCAGAGCTGCTGACTTTATAACTGGGGAACCAAATCAGAGTCCCGGCGTCGGCTAAACCTGTAAGTCTGGGGAAATCACTTATGAATCTGACTTTGTGTAACTTTGTGTAATGTAACTCATGCTCTATATAAAACTGCAAAAAAATCATGAGGTATGGCCCTTGGTTTATAAGGGACACCAATTTTTTTTGTCCGCCCAGGGTGAGGCTGGTGTAAAGGCTGGCCCCGGTCATACCTGCAACCTAACAATACCTAACCTTATCTATCTCATCTATTAATTATAGGAACCATCTGCATGAAATCACATACCACTAATAATCACACCTAACTCCTGAATTATTTCATTGCAAAGAACCTGTAGTAAATTACGGGAAAGGTTCCCTTAGAGCCCAAGACTACGCCCAACAATCAACCAAAAAATTATTAACCACTTGACTAATCACTAACATTGCCGTGCTGTCCAGCATGAAGCGCTACAATGCAGTAGCGCTGCTATTGTACGCTGGTGGTGGGGTGGGGGGACAGGGGGAACGGAGGGGAGAATAGAACATTTAAGAAATAATTTACCTAGGTACTGCTGGTTGCCGCTTCTCCTCCGACATCTTCTCCGTTTCGCAACAGGAAGTATACAGCCTCCAGAATCCTTTGGCCAATCACAACACTGCAATGCAGCGTTGTGATGGGTCTGAGCGTTGTGGTTCGGTACTCAGACGGGGACAGGGAGCTGTGCATGTTCCTTACCAGGCTGTGTAATGCAGCCTGGTGGGGGACATACAAAGTACCCAAGAGGGCCGGCCAAACCATCTTGCGCACTTTAGAGTGGTGCTTACACTCCTTCCCGTGGCCTCTGTCTGGCTAGCCCAGCCTCACCCACCCAGCCCCACACCTAAGCAGGAAGGAAAAGTAAAATGATAATAACATTAGTGATTATCATTTTAGTGTTCCTTTTTAAACTGCCTACAGAGCAGTGGGGCGACGCTCCTTCGTCTTAGCGGAGGAGCCGCCGCTGCTACAATGCATTGTCAAGTGTAGGAAGCACTTTATAAATACAATTACAATACAATGCAATTCTAATAATATTTAGGGTGGTCTAAGCCACGCATTGTAAGAAAATATTGCCAAAACTCTGCCCTAGAATTATAGGACCATAGTGCACGCTTTGCCAGTGGGGTTGCACAGTGCATTCTGTATCAATGTTTTTCAATGTAATTGACCAGAAAACCTAAATCTGCACGCAGCGCATATAAACTGGCTACACTGTTTCACTTAGCCGCTACCACGATTAAAGGAGGTACAGGATCGGTCTTTACAGTTTTTATTTCCACTTTCCATTGTTTTGATTTTCATATCCTTGAGACCCTTACGGGTGAGTAGTCGCGCTTTAACAAACTCCTGATTGATTGATTTGATATCCTATCTCTTACGATTTAATTATCAGGCATATGCTATAATATTCTCGCCATAGTTGGACTAAGCAGGATGGAGAGGAACAAAGACACAGATTACTCAAATATGTTAGCTTAAACTAAGGTTGTCTCAAAATACCAATTTGTGGTATTGAGCAAACAAACTATTACATTTTCATCCAAACATTAGCATAAAATATTCTGAAAATACACTATCTCCACATATCTATCTGTCATTTGCAGTAAATGCGTATTCCCCAAAACAAGCTTGGAATTTTAATTACATACACTAAAATTATCAATATGTACAAGAGTTCATTTCGATTAAATACTCAGATTTCATTTTGTACCCAAATATCAGTTTATTATTAAAGGAAAGTCCACCAATTTTGCACATATATATCAGCATGTCCTAATCATTAAAACCTATAAATATTATCTTTTTAGTTTCATTAAAAAACTATTTTGTCCTCTTAACATCAGATGAACAATGTATGAAAATGACATTTGTCTAGTGCTAAATGATAACCCGCGTTCTGACAGTAACCACTGGAGGCACCGTGCCCTTAATTGTTCCTTTGTTACCTTCATATCTGAATGCACCCAGCTCTTCTTCAGCTGAGAGCAATGCCCAACAGAGCACCAGCGCTGAGGGGCAGGTACTTTGACATTGATGGCAAATTGCTGTGAAATTTTAATTCGGACCCTCTTCGTTGGGAGCCCTGTGCGACAGCACGGTTCGCACACCCCTAAGGCCGGAACTGCATGAGGAATCTCGAGCTTGTTAACAGATAGGTTGCTGAGAAGGAACAAGGCAACATAACAAAAAATGGATCCAAAAGTGCACATATTAACCACCAAGCTAGTTGCAAGTGAAGAATATCCTTAAGCAGAGCTAGAGTAGAGACAGAAAAGAGAGTGCAGAGTCATGCTTGAATGAGAAGTGCTGACAGTGAGGGAGTAGGGGAAGGAAATCAGGTGTAGTGAGATAAGGATTAAAGGAGTGACAAGACATCCACATTTTGCTGCCAGTGAAGTTTTCCCTCATTATGTGAATTTTACTCACCAATGATATTCAACTATAATTAGCTGTTGTCCATATGCTGGTGAATGGAGCTATCAAAGCCAACACTCATGTGACAATACCTGGGCAAGGTGGGCTGAATCTTGGCCTATGATGCAGTACCATGCATGCACATACATACATGGCATTTTTTGCTCCCTTCACTTATGAACCATCATCATGTGGTTAGAAAAGCTTCAAGTGCCTAGGTTTAGCCTCACCTGTCCATGCATATCCTCTTATGTGCATCTCAAGTATGCAAAGCAGCATCACAGGACAGAGAATTTTTCACGTTAATGTATGTGATGCTGGTCTCTTATATTGCCTTTCATGCACCAATAAGCCCACCATAAATTACTTTGAGGGACTGGTAGGATAGATGGAAAGGAGGGAACACATGAGAGAGAAGATGATGAGGATGAAAATACATTTGTATAGAGTGCTTACTCCAAAGATAGTCCTGGCGCTCTGCACACCGAACATCACAGCCAAGTATGGTCCAGTCGATTAATCCTGATTAAAGAGCCATGTTTCCAGTTTCTTCCTGAACAAAGAGGTTGAAGCAATGGCTCATTACTCAAATGGAAGCTTGTTTCATGCTGGTGGCTGTAATAAAGAGAAGCACATTCCCCTAGCCTTTGAATTCCTAATCCTAGAGAGTCTGGCCAGGACAGTATTGGCTGAACGAATGTACCTTGAAGGGGCATCAAACCTAATCCTTGCCCTCAGACAGCCTGCAACAGTATGATGAGGAGCCCTATTGACCAACACAAGTGTTTTAAATAAAATAATCTTCTTAATCAGGAGCCAATGAAAAACCTGCAAATGTGGGGACACGTGTGTTTCCATAGGCAGGCAAAGAAGAGTGCTGCCCACTGGGTTTTGGACGATGTGCAATCTATCAATGAGATCATCTGGGAGACCCCAGTACAGGGCATTACCGTAATCTAGACTAGATGTTATCAATGCCTGTACGACCAGTATCTTGACTGTGAATGAGAGGAAATATAAAAACTTCCTTAAAACCTGTAGCAGTCGAAAACAGATCCCCACCACCATTTTAACCTGAGGATAAAAAGAGAGACAGCCATCAAGTTTGACACACAAATTCTTTACTGTATTTCCTTGATGCCCGGTAGAAGGGTGTAGGTGGGGAGTGGGGGTAGGAGGGGGAGGGTAGGGGGGCTGGTGGCGGGGATGTCAGCAGGTCTAAAGTTCAGCCATGCCTCAGGGTCCTTCACACCCAAATATAGCAGTCCAGTCTTTTCTGCATTGCATTTCAGCTGATGATGAGAAAGCCACTGGAAGACAGCTGTGAGACAGAATCTGGTAGTTTTGCCAGGGAACGCTGCCTCCCTGCCCAGGAGAACAGCAGCCAAGTCTCGTCAGCATAGGAAATCACTTTTGCACCCAAGGCCTGGACAAGTAGAGCTAGTGGAGTAAGATAAATATTAAATAGGGTAGGGCTCAAGGCTGAACCCTGTGGCGCTCCCACTAGCAGTTCCCAAAACACTGACAAGAAAAGAGGGATCCAGACCTCTTGACCTCGTTCCTCCAGGAAAGAAGCCAGACAGTTTAGGGCTTAACCCACGATTTCAATTGATTGGAGAACAACTAAACGTTTGGCATGGGGCACTGTATCGAAGTCCACTGAGAAACCTAACATAATCAACATTGCCTTACCCCCAGCATCTAGAGTGTATGTGATGTAATTGGCAACTTCTACTAGCTCTGTACTGAAATTGTGTCTAAAGCCTGACTGACTCGGGTGTTGCAAATTATTACTTTCTAAGTACTAGGACAGAAAGCTGCTACAGTTCGAAGAGAATGGTATGAGGACTGATAGACCACACAAGCCGATGACTCTTCCTGGATAGAAGGCGGGACGCATAAATGGTAAGTTAGGCGCAGGAAAGGCAATAAGGGAACAGGAGATCTTTAATGTAGTGGTTTGGCGAGGGTAATACGAAACACAGTTTGACGGAGACAAATGGTGCTTACCTGCTGGCTGGAGAGAGTTAGAAGTAGGATATGGTGTGTGTATTTGAGTTTGAGCATATGTGTAATTGCCAGGTCATAAATCGGAACACTTACATCATGGTAGCCTACTGGAGAGATACTGGGCACAAGAGAAATCAGGGGAGTGAGAAACTGACATGTCCTTCCAGTTGAAAATATTTGCACTTAAACTTTACCTGCCAACTCTTCCTTATCAATACATTTATCTTGAGGCACGCAAATGGAAGAGGGAGTAGCAACAGATTGGAGTTTTAGGCTATAAAGTGCACTTCCCATTGTCTTCAGAGAAGCTTGGCCCTTTGGGAGGGGGAAGGTGTTAAGGTCTGAAGAGGAATTTTCCACAACAAGTCTGATGGACTGTTCTCTCATCTGCATAGCCTAGGGTGGCTTGAGATAGGTTTCGAGAGTTTAAGATACAACTCAGGGAATTAACAGGGGTGCATTATATCTACCACTATCATATGGAGTATTCTTGTCACATATTGTTTAAATATGACGCATTTATGGGCAAATGGTAGCATATATTTCATATGACTGGAATGCAGTGATATTTGGTTCCATTCACACTGTCAAGAATACAATAAAAAATGACTTAGGTACGTATGTATTAAGTATGTATATGGTATTTATATAGCACAAACCTAGCTAAAAGGCAGTGGAGCACTGTACAGGGTCAAAGGCAAGCCTAAAGTCAGCGACTAATAGAATAGAAGGCTGAGTGATGGGCGGCTAATGCATTGTGATGTAGTGTTCTTTAAAGTGATGAATCTTCAACTCTTTCCTAGATCGAATCAGCATCGTGGAGGTCTTGATGGATACAGGAATCCCGGGTGCAAAGATGAAAAAGGCCTTTTATGTTGTTTTTTTATTCTGAACTGGGGTGGCGGAGTGAGCTAAAGAACGGTGATGGATTAAACCCAGATCAGTTGACTGGGGCTGAGTGTTTGTATTGTCAACACTCCGTCCATCATCACCTTTGGTTTTTCTTTGTTTTTTTATTCTTTACACTTCTAAAGCAGCAGTCTGATGGCGTCCTGACTGCAGGTGTACTGAAACCCACCACTGATGGTGAGCTTGTCTTCAAGGGGGACGGGGGTGTCCTGGTCATAAAGACTTTGTAAATGATAAAGCTGGTTTTCAAGATGGTGCAAGGGGAGCCACAGGAGTTCCAGCAGGACGGGGGTGATGTGATCACATTTATTCAGGCCCTGAATGAGACGTAGGATGTCCTTAAGAGGTGAGTTATTTGTTACATAATCAGAAATCCTAACCATTTCAATGCTGGCCTCGAGTTTGTACTTACTTGCATTTACAGTCTCGATGGAACGTGTCTGTGCAATTTAAAAGCACAAGTACGGTGTCTCGGTAGCCCAGAGACCTTGGAGAATTCTCTAACATATCTGACTCACTATTGTCTTGTGTTCTATAGGATGCTTTCAGCTGTGGCATTGTGGACTGGTTCAAAGAAGCAATATTGTTTAAAAGGGTATAGCCACAAAGTATTGATTTTGTGAGCCTACAAAAGGAAACATTCAATGAATTTCCAGGAACCTACGTTTTGTGAACAGATAAGTCAGTACTTCCATTCTCCACAACCCGGTGAAAGCAAAGTTATAGAGAACACTTGAAATATAATGTTAGACATAGGACCACTTGATGCCTGAGAGTGACAAAGGAAGGCTGCTGTGCACAAATAAACATCCAGGGATGATGAAAGAGCACGCTCCAGTTCCTAAATGCTTGAATCCCCAGTCACATAAAAGGAGCCATTTGCTTTGAATTCCACTAGGTCACGATGGCCTTCATTAATACGACTGAAGATACAGGGGTCTCGAAGACCGAACTTCAGAGCATTGAGGCTGATGCATGACGCCTTTTAAGCCATAAATGCATATTCGTGAGTGAAACTGGCTAAAGGTAAAGCTGGCAGATAGCCATAAAAGGATGTCTAGCAAGTGTTAATGCATTTACCCTGCAACAACTGCGTCCAGCGCAAAAAATGGGTAGTGGACATTAGCAGATGTAGTTAGCCTTGGAAAGTTGGTTGTCTGTCAGAATATTATTGTCAGAAACATTGTATGGCACAAACACTGCGCTTGATCCACAAAGGTAAACTTACACTTTGTGTAAGTTTACTCTTTTTCAGTATTCACAAACTATGATTTAATAGTAACTTTGCGACTTAGGAGTTTCAGCAGCCAGGACGGAAGACTGCGTGCTTTAAAAGATAGGCCTGTCATATCTTTTTATGTGCGGAGTTCTCCACCCTGACTGTGGACTCCTCACAGAGGTAAAGTTACCATTAAAGTGTGAGTTTACCTTTATATATCAGGCCCTAGTGATTTAAATAACATATTGGATGCAGAGTTCCTCTTATTAACTCCCATTGGGCGATATTTTTGTAAACAATATTTAGGACTCAATATTTTTGTCTCTTGAAATTTTACAAGAGTCAAGGGTTGGAGTAATCTGTTTTTAAGGTGGAGAGGGGAATGGAACACCCGCAAACTTGTTGGAGATCTCGGAGGAAGCGTTTCGTCATCGGAAAAAATGTTTTCTCTTGGAAAAAACACTAAATGAAATATTCAGTTGTACATTAGTGCATGCTTTTCCCAATGTAGAATTGAACTGTGAGTAAAATTCTGCATTGGGAAAATGCCTATGCCGAAAAATTTACAAGACATTCCCCAGAGCACACCTGCAAAACTGCGACTGGTCCATCTTTCCAAGTTTGCCTCGTGAATGTTTTGTGAATTATTAAATATTGAAAAAGTAACTTCAAACCGGTGAAAAGCTCTCTCAATGTACTTGAATGCTCCTTATTAACCTGGGCTCAGACAGACGGACTACTGAGCAAATTCTTCTCCCACTCTAAAAACTAGCACTTTAGTCAGGAAAAAACTTTTCCTGCACACAGCCTACTCTACCCCTTAGTAGACTGGGTGCAAAAATCACCCAGTAAAGTAAAAGTAACATTTTGGGCTCGATTCCGATCCGGTAAAATAATCCGCCGTACGAATCGTATTCGTAGCCGAATCCATACGAATGGGAAACTACCGTCCGACCTCTGAAATCCGATCTGTTTCCGTTGATTTCCGTACGAATATCAGCGAACCGTACGAATCACAGTCGTTGACCCGTACGAATAAGCCTCGTGAATCCTACCGTACGGTTCGTAACCAGGCCGTACAAACACACTATTCCCATCCGGTACGAAAAGCCTGACCGCGATTCGTATGGCCCAAAGTATTTGCGCATGAAGATTGATTCGTACAGGATCATTCGCCTCACATCAAGCGGCATCAACATATACCACACGTGTACCCCTCGCTCAAGCCTACGCGAACATCCCCACCCGCCAACGGCCCGTACAAGTCAATCGCACGCACAAGTACGACACGCACACCCCCATCAAGTCTACGCGAACATCCCCACCCGCCAACGGCCCGTACAAGTCAATCGCACGCACAAGTACGACACGCACACCCCCCCATCAAGCCTACGTGAACACCCCCACCCGCCAACGGCCCATACAAGTCAATCGCACGCACAAGTACAACACGCACACCCCCCATCAAGCCTATGCGAATACCCCCACCCGCCAACGGCCCGTACAAGTCAATTCCACGCACAAGTACGACACGCACACCCCCCATCAAGCCTACGGGAACACCCCCACCCGCCAATGGCCCGTACAAGTCAATCGCACGCACAAGTACGACACGCACACCCCCCATCAAGCCTACGCGAACACCCCCACCCGCCAACGGCCCGTACAAGTCAATCGCACGCACAAGTATGACACGCACACCCCCCATCAAGCCTACGCGAACACCCCCACCCGCCAACGGCCCGTACAAGTCAATCGCACGCACAAGTATGACACGCACACCCCCCCATCAAGCCTACGCGAACACCCCCACCCGCCAACGGCCCGTACAAGTCAATCGCACGCACAAGTATGACACGCACACCCCCCATCAAGCCTACGCGAACACGGCCAACGGCCCGTACAAGTCAATCACACGCACACCCCCCATCAAGCCTACGCGAACACCCCCACCCGCCAACGGCCCGTACAAGTCAATCGCACGCACAAGTACGACACGCACACATAACGCCAACACCTAAACCAGCACAAGGACTTTGCTAACGAGTCGCACAACAACACTGAACATGTCTCCTGTGTACACACCATTGAGAATCAATGTCCTGGTCACAGCCAAACAGGCAAACAGAGGTCAACACTAATACCCACCCCATATAACGCACACACCACCAATTCAAATTAAGCCACACCCACTATTTGACCAACAAAAGGGTCCACACATACAACCCATCATCCTTTGCAACATACCCATTCTTGCGAAGACACAGACATCTCACCAACAATTGCAGCCACACACCTTCAGACATACACCCTATTTCATCTACACCCATACCACCCCCTTCACAATCAGACCCACACACCCTCATCCATACACACCATCACCCTCTCAATCACATACACCCCACACCATGACCACACCCAAGAATCCAAAGTTCACTAACCCGGAGAACGAGATACTTGCAGATGAAGTCATCAGAGTCGAGCCAAAGTTGTTTGGCGCGTTGGTAAGACAGACCAGCATGGCTGAAAAAACATGCCTGTGGGAGAGGTTCGTAGACAGGGTCAATGCTGTTGCATTTATCAGGCGCACCAGGGTGGAATGCCAGTCCAGGTGGTATGAGCTGCGGAGGATGGTGAAGAAGAAAATGGACCAGGACTACGCCAATGCACACTACACTGGAGGTGGTGGTCCCCGCAGACCTCCTGTATACCATCCCTGGGAGGAGAAAGTCATGGCCCTGCTGCCACCGGTGGGAGTACACTGAATTGAAGAAGCCATTGAGTCTGGTGAGTGTACAAAAAACACATGTTACAAGGGTGGACGTACAACAGTGCCCAGCAGCATGGGGTGGGTGGTCACGAGTCCCAGCAGTACACAACCAAATGGGGGTAGTTGCAAGGGGGAGGCACAAAGGGTGGAATGTGTAGGGTAAGAGGCTGCTCCCATCCCATATGTCCCAGGGACATACCCAAGCACCATGCCCAATGCACAGGGATAGGGAAATATTATACAAGATAGTAGACCACAGCTCATAAACTATTTCATGTTGCTGACACACCTTTCGGAGATGCATCATTTTGTGACACAGTAAGGCAGTGTAGCAAGCAAGCGAGCACAAACAACCTGTCTCCCTCCCTCCCTCTGACTCCCTCCATCCCTGTCGCCCTCTCTCTCTGTCGCCCTCTCCCTATGTCTCCCTCCCTCTGTCTCCCTCCATCCCTCTGACTCCCTCCATCCCTGTCTCCATCCCTCTGTTGCCCTCCTCCCTCTGTCTGTCTCCCTCCCTCTGACTGTCTCCCTCTGTCTGTCACCCTCTGTCTCACTCCCTCTGGCTCCCTCCCTCTGTCTCACTCCATCCCTCTGACTCCCTCCATCCCTGTTGCCCTCTCCCTCTGTCTCCCTCCCTCTGTCTCCCTCCATCCCTCTGACTCCCTCCATCCCTGTCTCTATCCCTCTGTTGCCCTCCTCCCTCTGTCTGTCTCCCTCCCTCTGACTGTCTCCCTCTGTCTGTCACCCTCTGTCTCACTCCCTCTGGCTCCCTCACTCTGTCTCCCTCCCTCCCTCTGTCTCCCTCCATCCCTGTCGCCCTCTCCCTCTGTCTCCCTCCCTCTGTCTCCCTCCCTCCCTCTGTCTCCCTCCATCCCTGTCGCCCTCTCTCTCTCTGTCCCTCTCCCTATGTCTCCCTCCCTCTGTCTCCCTCCATCCCTCTGACTCCCTCCATCCCTGTCACCCTCTCCCTGTCTCCCTCCATCCCTCTGACTCCCTCCATCCCCGTCTCCATCCCTCTGTTGCCCTCCTCCCTCTGTCTGTCACCCTCTGTCTCACTCCCTCTGGCTCCGTCTGTGTCCCTCCCTCCCTCTGTATCCATCCCTCAGTGTTCCTCCCTCTGTCACCTCACCCCAGCTCCCTGGGCACACACACAGTTGCACCCAAGCACTGCACAGGCCTCATAAAGACCATAGAGCAGAGTGTTTAGAGATGTCTCCTAATTACCAGCAGTCACCTACTAAGTGCCTGCAACACACCCACCATTTGCATGCGACACTGTACTGTGTCAGGACACACAGTTTGGAAAGCTCTGTAATACACAATGGGCACAGGTGTAGGCAGCACAAGTCCCTCCTGTGATCATTGAAAACACAAACACCAGGACAAGGTCACACATCCTGTGCAGGAACACACAACCACGATTATGGCAGCATGCTACATGAGGGGACAGCCAAATCATGAAGGATGGATGCTTGCAAATCACACACAAACTACTAGCATGGCCTGTCATACACCCCCCCTTATAGAAACTCATCCCCTGGGGACAAGCAATGGAGTGCAACACTGTCCCAATTGTCATGTACCACAACTAAACACTCACTCATATGAATACGCATACAACTTGTACATGCACATTGCAGATGCTCCTGTCCATTGTGCCTCTCACACAATGCACGTGCCCCATCTCATGAACGTTGTGGATGCACTTAAGGACCAACATGGACATGGGTATTGACAAGGTGATGCGTCTTGGAGAAGTGACACGTTCCAAAGCCATGATCTAGAAGTGGGTGTACAGGTCCAGGGGTGTTGGCATTGTTTGGCCATCACGGAACAGCAACACCTATCCAAAGTAGAAGATTTAATGCAATTAAATAATGCTCTCTCTCTTACATGAACATGCTGCATCTAAACTCTGTGCATGCTTGACGCAGACATAAGGATTAACACTGTATCCTGGATGTTGCGTGAACCTGAGCACTGCTGTATATGTGTTGTGCCGGCAAGACAAGGCACAGCAATGGCTGTGTCAGTGATTGTCAAGAGAATGGAAGAAGGAAAATACCCCAGAGTACATGTCAAATTACTACCACTACATACACAACTGAGCAATGATGACAATGTAAAGCTTGTGGAACTGTGATGCTGATAATGGCTAACTAATTGAGATGTCACTTGATAGTGCATTAACAGTGTCTGTCTCTCCCACACACAGGGCAACGTGTGGAGACCCCCCCAACCAGGGGGGAGTAGGTTCCCAGTCCCAGGCTCAGCAGGACCCTGACGCCACTCAACGCACTGTGGATGACCCCAACCAACCTGGCTTCTCTGGATCCCAAACCCCTGCAGCAACTGTACCAGCGACATCTGTGCCAACCACCGGAACCATTCCCACCACATCCCAGAAGACAGGTCAGAGCCCTGCCCATGATCCACCAGAGAGCCTGTCTGAAAATGAGGGACACCCTTTGTCGGGCACCCCTGAGGTGGCAGACAACCTCCACCCTGCCAGCACTCGGGGGGCCCGTCGATCGGATGTGCCCACAAGCGCAGGCCGTGCTCGTGTGGGTCAGGGTGGTGGGAGTGGCGCAAGGCGGAGGCGAGATTCTGGCCAGTCAGCTGCAGGGCCTGGTATGCCTGAACTGACTAACATCCTGGAGGCATACCGGTGGGACACCAGGGAGGTAAGCCAGCTAGCGGAGGCCCTCAACCAGGAGAAACAACAGCAGGCTGAGCAAAATGCCAGGCAAGACCAACATTATGGACGGGTGGAGGCAAGTCTGGCTGAGCTCTTGACGGTGCATCGGGAAATGAGCCAATCACTACGTCAGATTGCTGCCAACATGCAGCACCCTCCCTGTGTCACAAGGCCAGCTACATCAAGGCAAAGTTCAACACCAGCCACAACGAGGGAGGCGGAGGAGGAGGAACTGTCTGACGTAGCGTCCCATGCATCGTCCATGCCTGCTCGTGAGGGTCCCCCAAGGAAGGTGGGTCGTCCAAGGCTAAGACGTTGAGAGGCAGTGGGCCATACACAACTCCCAGGACACCTGACCTGGCATATTGCCCTTGGGTGCAACAGCATCACCTATGAGACTCTCCCACATGGACTTGCTGGTCACAGTCTGCCCAATGATGCCAAGCACTGTTGCCTGGACTCTGTTGACTCAAACTGTAAGGCATCTCATCTCCAGCAGTGAACTTTGGATTCCACCCCTTTCTGTACAGCACCTATTCACGTTTCCTGCACAAGATCACCCAATAAATATTCTAAACATCATACGCATTTGGTGAGTTATCTTGTACCCACAGTATAAAATGATATGTGTGTGCAAATGTATGAAATGCAAGGGTATTCAACAAACTGCAGCCATCCACACACTTGGATCTGATTCCGCGTGAGGACACACATCGTTCACAAATTCCTAAAAACTAGATACATGGATGGAAAGACACACCTGTGTGGGATAGTAAATGCTGGAGGGGGGTTTGGATCACAAAACTGCTATAACAGCCAGGCCCAGGAGAGTCACTTTGAGGTGTACAGATCAGTGTGACAAAACTAGTTTGTCCACGTAGGGAGTACCTACATCTGTGTCCTCAGGTATGTGAACAATCATCAGCATGATGCTGTACTGTGGATGTGATGAATGGCGCACAGGACAAGGGTGGCAGGACAGACTGTGGGCAATGGGCTGTAGCACTCTACCCAAGCACACCTGATTAGGTGACCTCCCCCTATGGAGCTACAAGTACTATACTCCTGTGATGGGTGCAACGCATCCAGAACAACTACCCACGTCTGACAATTATCTACATCAGAATGTGCAAATCACACCACACCCAAGAGACGTGGTCATGGTGTGTGTCCCCTGTGGCTACTTGACTGACTGTGACGGCTATGTTGAAGTGGTGTGACCAGGTCGTGTACTGCCACGTGACTGTAAGGAAGCTGTGTGGGTGCTGTACAAGGCACATGACCTGGTGGTACGTAGACACAATGTCATGTGGCTCAGCATAGTCTTGCCAGTATGTGTTGCACACATAGGCATAGAAGCTGTAATGGCTGAGTTTGAGGCATCGTGATACCAGGAGGATGATTGTCTGGTGTTCTCTGTGTGTAGGGTGGCAGGAGCATGCTCTACAAATGGATGGAAGGAGGGGTATCCTGTAGGCGTGGGTGGTCCTGGATAGTGTGCGCTGCATTGTAGCTGTGTATGCAGCAGCAGGAATGAGTGAAGACATGACGGCAGGAGGGGTGTGACAACTTGAAAAACAAGCACATACCACAAGGGCATTGGAAAGCCACAAAGTGACATGTGTATGTGAATGCAGGAGTGTCTGCTTCACTCAGGGTCACAGGAAATAAAATGGCACAGTAATCACCAAAGATCGCGGTCACTGGATCAGGCCCCTTAGGGACAAGTGGGGCACAGGACACACAGCTTCAGCAGGTGTAGACTACAGCTAGTGTGTTCCAAGCTAAACAGCAGCTACACAGCCATCTAACTCACACACAATATAGTATTTTAGCCTTAACCAACACTATGCATGTAGTCACTGTACACGTAAACACATAACAAGCATAAGCTTACTTCATGCCATATAGTATACATGCACATTAGAAGGACATGTGCGTTGACATCAAGGAGGCACAATATTCAGTTGAAATCACACGTCATGCACAACATGATGATTTACCATGTGAGCCCATGGAGCATTATCAAACATACATGGGCATTGGCATTGGCAAGAAGTCCAAAAAAGTCTATGAATGATGTCACCTGTAATGCAGCAGAACTATTGGCTACAAGCCTGTCAGGGACTGGCCGTACCTTTCTTCATCAGAGTGGTGTGATGCTCAAAGGGTTTCACCTCCAAATAGCCCCTTGGTCTGAGTACAAAGGACAGACACAAAAGGGTGATCAGGCGAGGGAAGGAGAGGATGGGAACTGCAGGGAGGGAGACCTGAAACAGAGGCAAATAACCATTAGGAGTAGTTTTTCAATCACTGACACTAAAAATACCTCATGAGATACACTGTACCAGTCACACCTGTGAAGTGTAACGACTGTAGCCAATTAGAGATCAGTCATCATGCTATCACATGAGATCCGATGCTGTAACACAGACACATAAAACCTAGGACAGTCTGTCATCTATATGAGTCTTGTGTAACGCTCACAAGTCAGCTACCATGCAATGAGATCTATGTGGACAAAAACTAATTCACGGTCTCTGATGATGTGGACCCTACAAACAAATTAAAACATGCTACTTAAGCAAAGTGTCATATCTGTATTTGATTATGTGTCCCCGTAAGGGCCATGTAGGCAAACTTGACATCAGCCACAACAGCTGTAAGAATTATATATGATGAGGAAGCTAATGACCTACATGCAATGAAGGCACTCTGTAGCCAGTCTTTTTCTCTATCAACTTAGCATCACTATGCTAAACATGACAAGCAGGTTGAAAATAACTCTACAGCAAGTGATGTTGATCCAAGCCACATAATGATACCCTACCATTGCATAGAAATGCTGCACGGGACAAGAGAATCATGTGAATGACCGCACTCCACTGGTGCAACACAATAATTCACATATGCATCATCCCAACATTGTCATGTCTAATGCTAAACATACATGGCATCATGTGAATTAAAACAGAACTGCTACTCACTGTGAAGGCTGGCGTAGCAGAATTCTCAACCTGCACTGAGGTAACGACATGACAGTGACATGACATACTGCAATAAGGGGCAATGCATCCATGCGAACAGAATCACAGGACAGTTGTCTTAAAATGTGGAGCGTACACTGGGCCACACCTACACGACATGGTTTAGTGGTAAACAAAGTGGACTGGCCCACAAGGTGGAGGTGAGGAACCAGACACATTCTAATGCACACAGTGAGGCTGCAATCCCCCACAGAGTCCGTGGTTGTGACCTCTAACACAATGTCATACCATGGTATATGCAATTTTGCAGTGTCAATGTCTACACACATTGATGCATTCACCCGAGTCTAAACCTACAACAGATGACTGTCAGATGGGGTGACTATCCTGTCATGGGAGTGGGCATACATGTAATAGGAAACATTATGTTGTTGCATGTATGCATGGTCTCACTACATGCGCATGAACATGTACCACACATTTGAAACCATACCAACGCTAAACAGCCTCATATGAGTCCTTACCCAAATTGACTTCTCAACATGTCCATGCATGCTCCATTGATTCGGCTGACGTTGCAATCATAATGAGCAATAGCAGGCTGACCACGATGACCCCAACGGACAACATGCAGGGCGACCCGGGTATGAGAGGCACACAAGGGGTCAAGTTCCGTATAATGTCATTCTGACATTGTCATGTTGAATAGCCTGATGTTGTAGTACACCTGTACATTCCAAGTACACACATAGCACATATGTGTGTTGCATTACATCTGCACCTGTGTGACACTGCACAACAAACATCCAAGTGACATTACATACAGTCAGTTGCATACACAGCATGCTACCCATCCAACTCTATAGTACATGTTTAACCAAATAGCACCTATGGCTCACCATTATGAAAAAAAGTTGCGGATGAGGTGACTCCGGATATCATCTTCAACCTCCTCGTCACTGGCATCCTGGGCAAGGCCTTCATCCTCAACGGGCGGATGTTCCAGCTCATCAGGATCAAGGTAGAGTGGCACGGCCTTCTCCACTGCCATGTTGTGTAGCATGCAGCACATGGTGAAGATGTCACACACCTTGCGTGGGATGTATTGGAGGGCTCCGCCTGTCTTGTCCAGGCACCTGAACCGGCTCTTCAGGAGTCCACATGTTCGCTCGATCACCCGCCTGGTCTTCCCATGAGCATTGTTGTACCGCTGGTCTGCAGCTGTCCTGGGGTTGCGTAGAGGAGTCATTAGCCACGGCATGTTTGGATATCCTGTGTCTCCTGCAAATTGACATCATGGAAATGAGTGTGTAATATGATGCAGTCCATGAAGTTTTGACATATTGACATACATAGCTGACAGAGTTTACCCACCAACAAGACATGCCCGGTGGTTGTGCAGCTGCAGCATCATCTGTGGTACCCTGCTACGCCTCATGATGAAAGCATCGTGGCACGATCCAGGAAAACGTGCAGAAACATGTGAGATAATCATGTTGGCAAGACACACCACCAGGGCATTTATCGAGTGGTAGTGTTTCCTGTTGCGGTACGCTTGCTCCTGAGCCTGTGGTGGCACCAGAGTAACATGTGTACCATCAATTGCACCAATTACATGTGGCATGCGTCCCAGGGCATAGAATTCCCCCTTGACATATGTCAACTGTTCTGCAGTAGGGAATGTAATGAATTCATCTATGTGCAGCAACATAGCTGCCAATACATCGGACAATACACGGCTGAACATTGTCTGAGACATCCCTCCCACATCAGCTATGGTAAATTGGAATGTACCTGTGGCAAAGAAATGTAGGGCTGCCATCACCTTTAGCTTGGGTGTCAGCGCAGTTGGATACCTGTGTCGTGGTTGCAGGTGAACTGCCATCCTGTCCGTCAGGTCCTTGATCAATTGTCTGCCGAAGCGGTAACGCCGTATATAATTACGTTCCCTCATGGCTTCCAAGTCTGGCAACGGCCTTTCCAGAGGGGGTGCCCTGCAAACCATATTTAGTAGAAAATGTGTACAACTGTCAGACTAAGACAATAACAATGTACATGGCACAAGCAACACTGCTTCAACTAATCTAGACAATTTTGAGTGTGGCGTGGGATACACACTGAGGAAACATGTGCCAGCCACTCCTCCGTGAAAAGTAAAAGACCTGTGGTCTGTGGAATGGATATGACATGCATACAAATGATCGGATGGGAAAATCTGAGTGAGCATGACAATGTATCATGTCAGTGACACACGTCACGTATTTTGCATTAGGAGGTTGTGTGCACATCCAGACAGCTGACAGCAATACACACACCCGCATCACATGTGCCATCATTTGCACAGATCACACATATTCCTATTGCGGTGTGATATTTCCTAAACTATTACATGGACATCATCAGACAGCATAAATGTGAGATTTGCGAAAAATGGTCTGTGATGCCATCACACATATGAGCGGTTCTTTTGCACAAGTGGCATGGTATGCGTACATTAGAAACCCTGTCATCACGGCATGGACCCAACATAGATGCTCCTACAGCAGATATACTAAACAGTATGAACTAGTTACTTACCTTTTGTAACGAAATATCTGTAAGGAACAGTAGTTAGTACCATATTCCTAACTTGGAATACATACCAGGCTTTGCAACAAATTGCCTCCGTGGATGCCATCGCTTTGCCCAGTGAGTCGGTGCTCTCCAGCCCACACCGGATCGAATACCGTGTCGCAGATCGGCATTCTACAAGGGCTTGGCCAAGTATTGCCCGTACCTACAACGCGCACTCTGGCAGCAGTTCGACAACCGTGTCCCACAGAGAGTGTGTATAGCGGAAAAAGAGGCATGTGATGTTGGAAGACCTCAGTCCCACACTCAGGGAGGATGATACCATCTTTACGTACTGCTCATACCTCTTGGATACCCTGTCCAGCGGAGCAAACGGGAATGCGGTCTGTGATTTGGAGGTCTGGATGCCCATGCTCTCTGGGGTGGGGTGTGAGGACAGGAAACATGGGTCATCCAGGGAGGGGTGTGAGCGTCTGGCAACGTGCCTATCTACAGCCAAACCTGCAGCGGGCCTGGACATGGTGGCCAATATAGCATCAGTCAAATCCTCATGAAACGGCGGCAGAGGCTCAGTAGAGCTTGACTGCAGTTTAAGGACCTCAGTGAGGAGGTTGCTCCTCACGGCCGCAATGGGGAGATGAAGGGGCAAGGCTTCGGCCGCCCATGTAAACACAACACTGTACGTTGCCCGCTCATCCAAAGACACGTTTGGAGTAGAGACATTACCAGTGTCTGACGAGGTGTCCAGACCACTCACATCCCCCAGTCCACCTGTCCTGTCGTCTTGGGACTGACACTCACATGTCAGTGGGTCTTCTGAACCCTCCCAATACTCCTTATCACCCATTCCCTGATAATCAGGGTTGTCATAAGCTATGCCTGGCTCGTTGAAGTTTACCTCTCCATGCAGCATTAAAAGCGGTGTTCTGCCGCGCAGTTCCCACGCCAGAGCCGTATAGTGTGTGGTATCGGGGACAGCACCACCCGAGGACGGCGCCAAGGGTGACACCTGGGGGACTGTTGTCGGTGAGGTTGTGAGGTGAACCAGCGAGGACCAGGATCACCAATCGGATCCTGTATGTCCCAGCGGGGCCAGGACGAAGGCGCCGCCAGCGTCAGAGCCAAAGCGAGTGACGGCGGCGGGGGCAAAGCACCAGACCCGCTAGTGCCGCCAGACGGGTCCGCTGGGCCCTAAGCCGCGGCATAGGCCGTCGGTGGAGTGAGGGACATCATGGCCATGAGGAAGCGCACTTAGTCCTCCTGCGTCGCATGCTGGCCAGGGACCGGAGGTCGAGGTGCAGGCTATGACGGCAGAAAATCTGACGGAGCCGTGTGGGCGGTGTCACCCGAATCCCATGCAGCATTGCACGTGCATTGTGGTGAGTTTGAATTGCGATGACGTCTCTTTGACTTCTTGTGGTTACCTGACGACTTTGCCCTGGAAGACTGATGTCAAATCCCGGGGCTCTGATGTCTCAACACCCACGCCCAGGCACTCGACCTACGTCCAGACCATGAGCTATTGCGATGCAGGGCCAACTGCTGGAGTCCGAGCGGCGTGTGGGACCACTCACACCTACCTTCATATGTCTGGTCCCGGCAGTCGGAGCAGCTCTTGTTGTCGTGCTTGACGTCAAAACAGTGGAGACACCGACGGTGAGGGTCAGTCACCGACATGAGTCGCTCGCAATCCTCACAGGCTTGGAAATGGCCATCCCTATTGGCACCGTCCTGAGTAGGACAATCCAAGTTAAATGGTCAGAAGTGATCGTACTAAGATTTGAAAAAGAAAAATGAGTACGGTTACACTTATACGGGAACAGCGCTGGTGGTGTGAAACAAGAGGACCTGACGTGAGCACGCAGAGGTGACGTATGAGTACTCAGACAATGTCATCACGGCGCTCACAACGCCAACGACACACGCGGAGCCGCAGGAGATGCCGACCGACACACAAGTGTACTGCTAAGCGGAAATTGCCATATCCAGGATGACACTTGGGGATATTCTAAGGTGAGGAATATAATACTGATCTGTTTATTTCATATGCAAACAGCATGCACAATGTCGCACAGGGCAAACACATGACGTGGTCACACAGGGTCATGCTGTGCGTCAATTCGACCTCTGTGACAGTGGGCATGTTGCTGTCATCATGTGACAGTTCCCTATACTGAATGGTGTGCCATTCCAGTGTTGATGTGCATCACGATATGTTGCAGACGTTACTCAGGTGCGAAGTGTTGAATGTATGTGATACACATGTGCACAATGATTACTGACATGTCTCAACAGCCCTTCACACATCAACTGAGCCACAAGGTCACAGTCCCTGTGCTTCTTCAATGTCTGCCACACCTGGGGCATGCTGATGTAAGGATGCCATGCTGATGTATGCATCCACATCGTCAACATGAGTGTAGACTACATCCCTGCAATGTGATTTACTGGAGTCACTCTCCCAATGGTGACATGAAGGAGGTCAGGAACGCAGCCTACACAAGCGTTCACTTGAGCATGTCTGACGCACTGTACCCCAATGGTACGTGCGTGTGTAGGCCTCATTTCCCAATTGCATTTTAGCCATACGCGAGCACAGCGTATCCCAATTGTACGTGCATGTGTAGGCCTCGTTTCCCGATTGCATCTTAGCCATACGCGAGCATAGCGTACCCCAATGGTACGTGCGTGTGTACGCCTCGTTTCCCGATTGCATTTTAGCCATACGCGAGCACAGCGTACCCCAATGGTACGTGCGTGTGTAGGCCTCGTTTCCCGATTGCATTTTAGCCATACGCGAGCACAGCGTACCCCAATGGTACGTGCGTGTGTAGGCCTCGTTTCCCGATTGCATTTTAGCCATACGCGAGCACAGCGTATCCCAATGGTACGTGCGTGTGTACGCCTCGTTTCCCGATTGCATTTTAGCCATACGCGAGCACAGCGTACCCCAATGGTACGTGCATGTGTAGGCCTCGTTTCCCGTTTGCATTTTAGCCATACGCGAGCACAGCGTACCCCAATGGTACGTGCGTGTGTACGCCTCATTTCCCGATTGCATTTTAGCCATACGCGAGCACAGCGTACCCCAATGGTACGTGCGTGTGTAAGCCTCGTTTCCCGATTGCATTTTAGCCATACGCGAGCACAGCGTACCCCAATGGTACGTGCGTGTGTACGCCTCGTTTCCCGATTGCATTTTAGCCATACGCGAGCACAGCCTACCCCAATGGTACGTGCGTGTGTACGCCTCGTTACACCATTGAATGGGTTGCATTTGCAACGGCAATGGCACCGTACTGGTGTGGGTATTCAAATAAATACATAGGGAACATCTAAGGGAACAGTGGAATGATCAGGATGCAACCAGGTTGTCATGGATACAGAGAGTTTTGAGCCTCCTACAGGTGTTCTCGAAAATTCAGTTGGGCAAAAGTATACAATGTTGCAAACGTTGTTGTTCAGCTCTGGCTCAGTTTTCAAACCATGCATATGTGTGTCATGGCCTTATGTGTGATGTGATTGGATGAAACATAAGATGCTAACTATGGTGGCCTATCACACACTACTCCTTGGACTCACAGACCCTCTGCAGCACAAATATAAGGCAGCATGTGGCTGTGGGAGGGCACTTGCCGGCACAACATTGGAGTGGTAACCACAGCTGCTGTCTCTGTATCCTCTGGACCCTGATTAGCTGAGCATGGAGAGGGCACCTACATTCTCTGATGGTGAGAACAAGGCCCTGCTGGATGCCCTCCTGCCTAACTACAGCAAGCTGTATGGGAGACCAGAGGATCAGGTGAGTGATGTGTGCAATACCTTGGAGTGTGCACCTGTTGTGTGTGTGACATTATAGCCACTGTGTATGTATAGTGGATGGATGCTATGTTGTTGGGAGTGAGTGCCAGGGTGTACAGTGTTGTTTCAAGAGAGTTCTAAGTTGTAGTGGGTTGTGTGACAGCATGTCACGTGCTGCAGTGCACACAGATGTAGCATATATTGCTCAGTGAGTGCCACGCTCAAAGAGTGGTTTGCACCCCTCATGTCATCTGTAGCCTTTAAATGGCATGTAATGCAGTTGTGTTTGCTCACAGGCCACATACTCCTGGACAATGATGCAAATGTGTGGAGCATCGATGCCCTGTTGTCCTCAAGTATTTTGTGCTCATATGTGTGTCATTGAAACATGGACCAGGTGTACTGATGTTCTTTTACTTTACATTCGTTGTCTGAGTACTCATACGTCGCCTCTGCGTGCTCACGTCAGGTCCTCTTGTTTCACACCACCAGCGCTGTTCCCGTATAAGTGTAACCGTACTCATTTTTCTTTTTCAAATCATAGTACGATCTCTTCTGACCATTTAACTTGGATTGTCCGACGGCATGGTAGGATGTGTCAGTCACATGTGGTCTGGCCTGCAGACTCGCCTCACCCTCCGTGCCACTGCCTCCCTCTGACTCCTCAAAGCAGGTGGCACTGTCGCTGGGTCCCTCTGCCTGGTCCGGGCCTGTGTCTCCTCCAGATTCTGATGATGATGCTGTTGGCAAGGAGAAGAAGAAAAACATATCAGTCACCTGTACACATCAGACATATCAGCTACAAATCATTTGGGCACATTTAAAAACATGGCATGCATCAAGAGCCACATGCCACAGAACTCTGCACAATGCTAAGTCTAGTTTTGGCCAATTGTAAGAGAGACAACGCTCAATGCATAGTAGGATACAAGCAACAGGCAAGCCAAAAACTTGTATGAGAGACACAATGATGAGCCACTGCCTGACAACAGGATAGCTGATGATGCATCACAGTTCATTTGCCCACCCTGCCACCCAAAGCCAGACCTGGTCATGTTTGTTTTGATTTGACCTTGTGCCACATGGGAAAAGTCCTGCCTGAACTGCCATGTGATGCCATCCTGGGACCTGAACCTGTCTCTGTATCCTCTGGACCCTGATTAGCTGAGCATGGAGAGGGCACCTACATTCTCTGATGGTGAGAACAAGGCCCTGCTGGATGCCCTCCTGCCTAACTACAGCAAGCTGTATGGGAGACCAGAGGATCAGGTGAGTGATGTGTGCAATACCTTGGAGTGTGCACCTGTTGTGTGTGTGACATTATAGCCACTGTGTATGTATAGTGGATAGATGCTATGTTGTTGGGAGTGAGTGCCAGGGTGTACAGTGTTGTTTCAAGAGAGTTCTAAGTTGTAGTGGGTTGTGTGACAGCATGTCACGTGCTGCAGTGCACACAGATGTAGCATATATTGCTCAGTGAGTGCCACGCTCAAAGAGTGGTTTGCACCCCTCATGTCATCTGTAGCCTTTAAATGGCATGTAATGCAGTTGTGTTTGCTCACAGGCCACATACTCCTGGACAATGATGCAAATGTGTGGAGCATCGATGCCCTGTTGTCCTCAAGTATTTTGTGCTCATATGTGTGTCATTGAAACATGGACCAGGTGTACTGATGTTCTTTTACTTTACATTCATGACATGTATCTGCCTATGAGAAGGGTGAAATCTGGGTGGACATCGCCAGGGCTGTCAGGAGTGAGATGGGGCCTCACAGGAGGCTCAGAAACATCAAGAAGAGGTGGCAGGACATCCGGTGCTGGACCCGCCGTATTGCCAGAGTACAGCTGAAGCTTGATGCTCCACGCCGGCATGGCGGCACCCGCCACCTCACCCCCCACATGCTGCGGGTCCTGGAAGTGGTGTTCCCTGACCTCCATAGGCAGTTTCAGGAGGGACAGCAGCAAGAAGGGGGTAGGTACATGTCTGTTTGTTGTCATGTGTGTCGCATGCTACCTGCAGTGCTCCAAGGCATGGTAACACTCCCATAGTTGGATTTGTGTGGTCAGACAGGCACTTAATGCATTGCCATAAGAATGTTCCAGTTTCAGCAGCTGCTTCTTTACATGCCTTGCCCTACTCCACATTTGACCAGTGCTTTGGCTACGGGGGTCAGCCACTAGCGCTGTGGGGCTTTGCCACAGGTGATGCGGATTAAAATAGTCCGTGTTAATTCTAGGCGGGTAAGTAATCCTGGGAAGCTGTAATTTCTATGCCCCACAAGATGAACTGTGACATATACTGATACTGAAGACACATCTTCTAATTAAAGGCTGGTCCAGGCTCAGGTCCAAATGGCTTCCCAGACAGAAAACAAAGATGTGGGTCTACTGATCTACAACAGATTTGCCGCAGAAGTGGGGTCCAAGGTGTTTAGGTTTCGGGTGACAGCCCTGGTCCTTAGTCTGAGAGTGAGGTGAGAGGCTTTACAGTGGCTAACACATACACCCCTAACACAAGTCAACCGGCCTTTCAAATTTGACTAATAATGGGTGGGAGACCACAATATCGTAATCAATGATAACACAGATTAGAGCAACCAGTTGGTATTTCATATGCTCTAACAGTAGAGGGAATAAGAAGGCTGAAGGAGATTGGGATGCTAGACTCATGGGGGAAATGTTATTCCACCTGTACAGACTACACCTATTATTCAGCATCCCACAACACATACGCCTGACTCGACCATTTCCTAGGCACGCCAGCATTGGTAGAAGGACAACTAGAAACTAGAAATGGAAATACACCGCCATAGCTATGTCACATCACCCACCAATCTCCCTAGGTTTACTCTTCCCAGAATCCCAAAAACCTCCAGGCCCCTGAAGGCCTGGGGATGCTATCATAGCAAATGACCAAAATAAGACAGGTGTCCAAAGAACGATTGCTCACTTTATGACGGAAAAGTTGGGGCAAGTCTCTCACATCACATTATGGGGCTCCTTAATGTGACATTTGATTGTTACAGCAGCCAATGAAAAGAGATGAGGAGAAACTAGTAGGTACATAAATGCATAGAGTTCCCTAGAATTTAACAATTTTTGACTACAGCATGTGCACCACTACTTAGTATATTTACAAAAACATGTCAGAGCGCGGTTCTACGCCAAATTTGGCAACACCAAGCTCTGACATTTTTTAAATACAGGGATATGCTGTATTCAAAAGAATATGGTGTACACCTGTGTTTCCCCTAGCATTGGTGCAAAAAGCTGCCTAGCGCCAGCGCAGGTACCCTGATGCCTTGTTGCAAGGGTGCCTGCGCTGCAGGGGCGATTGTTTATGTGCTGTAAGGGACACCTTCCTGCACATGAACAATCAATAATGGCGATTTGCTCTTTCTATGTGTGCTGCACAATGCAGCACACATAGAAAGAGCGGAAAACGAGGAGAAATTAATAATTTCTCGTTGTATCACCATGCTACAACCAGGTATTCCCTGATGTTAGTTTTTGGCGCAGTCTCAGCCTTGTAAATCTGGGGCAGTGTCAAAAAGCAATGTATATTACAGTGGACCCATTGCAAACCCCTTTGCAGCAGAGGACTGCGACCGAAAGGGGCATATTTACAAAGTGGCGTTAAGCCACGTTAAATGGCTTAGCGCCACCTTGTAAATATGGGAAATTGTGCTAGGCCACTGGAGAGTCAAAAAAAGTGAAGCGCTGGTGGCACATGGGGCTTGTAAATATGCCTTATGACTGTCTTACGAATGAGGCAGAGCAGAGTAAGTACTGGTTCAGATGAAGCACAACTACTTCTCGGGAGAAAACAAAGCAGCACGACTCTTAGCACAAAAGCTCAGTGGAAAGATGAACAGAGACAAGTTGACCATTTAAAAGATAATAAAGGCCATACTATTACATGAAACAATCCCATTGAAGCACAAGTTAGAGAATCCTATAACCTTTTATATTCAGCACAAGATTTACCAGGTGACCGCATAAGTCCATATCTTGTTCGAGCCAATCTAGCAAAGCTAATTACTTCCCAAGCTGAAACACTGGACACACCTTTTACGATATAAGAGTGCCTATCTGCCATTGCTAAATCAAAACCCAATGAACCCTCAGGACTAGATGGCTACTTTGCATATTTCTACAAATATTTTGTCACACCTTAGCGTCCATTCTCACTGGACATGCTTAAAGCAATAATTGTGGTAATACCCAAACCATGTAAAGATAGTTCCTACTGTGGCTCAAACGGGCACTTTTTCTCATCAACGTCAAAGCTAAATTGTTCATCACCGTTCTAGCAACAAGGCTCAACCCCTACATGCAAGATCTTATTGACCCAGATCAATCAGGCTTCATCCCAGAAAGTTGGTGCTCAGACAATACCACAAGACTCCTACATCTAATAGACAAGGTCCACAGATCCTTAATCAATGCTCTCCTGTTAAGCACCATTGCTTAAAAAGTATTTGATTTGGTCCACTGGTCATACCTCATGGCAATCCTCCTGGAAGTTGGATTTGAAGACAAGTTTCAACAATGAGTTCAATGTGGGTACTCTTGCCATGGAGGCTATTTAAGGATTAATGGTATAATTTCTGCCCTTTCTCTATTCAATGAGGGATGTGCCAGGGATGTCCTCTATCACCCCTCCTGTATGCCAGGACATACAATTCTGTCACAGATATCCCATTCAGATAGGAGATACATAAGATTAGCCTGAATGCCGATGACATGATCTATTCTCTGAGCCACCCTGCTCGATCCCTTCAGATGAAGACCTTTGGTTAGATTTCTGGTTTTACACTGAATCCCAGATATACTCAACCTCATAGTTTTGACCAAGCAACAGAAAGTCTTCTATAACCTTTTTCAGATTCTCTGAGCTACCAAACACACTCCATACTTGGGAATGCAATTAGACAGTGTTGGAACTGGCCCTTCTTGCAGGGTCATCCTTAAACTTTTTGCTTCTTCCTCCCTTATTTTTCCTGACCCATGGCTGTTGCCAATAGGACTCTGTGCACTTTACCACTGCTGATCAGTGCTAAAGTGCATATGCTCTCTATGTAAAGTGTTATTCTAATTGGATATACATGTTTGGCATATTTGTATCACCATGAAGTCCCTAGTAAAGTGCACTGGGTGTGCCAGGGCTAGTGATGACAAATGCTACTAGTGGGCCTGCAGCACTGATTGTGCCACCCACAGGAGTAGCCCTAAAATGATGTCTCAGGCCTGACACTGCAGTGCCTGTGTGCAGTGTAGATCTGCCATGTCCTCCTGGTCAGTGTCCCCACTGACCAGGCCTAACCCTTCCCTTTTTGTGCACATCAGTCACCTCTAAGGAAGGCCCAAGGTACCCCCCTGGGCAGGGTGCAGAGTATGTGAAAGGTAGAGCATGTACTGGTGCAGGTAACATGTTCTGGTAGTGAATTACAGCCATTTTCGTTTTTCACTATTGTAAGGCTATCTTGCTCCATAGATTAACATGGGGGACGCTGGCTACAGTGGTTAACAGCATTTCTTCCCATAGGAACAAGATAGGACATAAGTATCTAGTATCCCTGAACTCAGAATGTAATAACACATCTTTTAGGAAAGGTTATTTTTAAATCCTGTGTTTGAGAACAGCACTTTTAGAAAGTTGCTGTTCTCTTGTCTGACCCTTCTGTGTGCCTGGGCCTGTTTGTGTATTGACTGTCTGGTTTGAGAGTGACAGGGGCTGGGGAATTCCCCAGGAGGCTGGCTGAGTCAGCCCTAGGCTGAATGACTGCATTTGCAACTTGAGTGGTGGGAGGAGTTAGCACCTGGGCCTGAATAGGACTGTGCCCGCCCCCCACAGTGCTGGCTCCACCCCCTGTGGTGCGTCTGATGTCTCTGCCCTGCACTGTGAAAGGAGAGAAGGAATCATGTCAACAAAGTGCTCCAGGGCTGGGCTTTCCCCCCACAATGCTGGCTCCACCTCCTGCTGGGCGGCTGAGGACCCTGCCCCTCACTCTGAAAGGAAAGAAGCAGCCAGCAAAACAAAGTACTCAGGAAACACCCAGAACTGGTTAAGACCGGGCTCAGGGCCCACATGCACAGAGAGAACAAAGACTTTAGGGGTATAAGTACAGGACCCCTGACAACAGAAAATTAGATCATCCTGGAATCAAGAAGGAACCTCTGCCAAGGAGAAAGCTGAACTGAAGAAGGAAGACTGTCCTGCTGTTGCTCTGCTGGACTGACCTGTTGCTTTGCTGCCAAGGAGAGGGGAAGGACTTTGCTTTGTGCTGTGTCCCCTTGCTTGAAGGAATCTCCAAGGGCCTGAGAAGAGCTGGCTCCCTGTTTTTGAAGTCCCAGGAACAAAAGGACTTCACCCCCAGCTTCCCTGAACTCTGCTGAGAGAGTTCTGTCCTTCCTAGAGTGCTTGATCCAGTTGTGGGGCCTCTGGAAGTTGTACCTGAGCTGGGAAGCTTGAAACTAAGCTTGAGTGACTTTTGAACTTGAAAAGTGTCGCATCGCTCACTTGCGGAGCGCATCCCCGATAGTGCGAGAAGTTTCCCGCCGCTACGGAGGTCGAGATCGTCGACGTCGCATCCTTCGTTTGCGGGACGCACCAGACCGGTGCGGGAGAATCGAACATCGCTGCGAGTATCGTCGCAGAGCCTGTCGTCGTTGGGTGAAAACGCCGCACCGCTTGCTTGCGGACCGCATCACGTCGCTGCGAGCATCGTTGCAGAACCATCGCATGGAGGAGCTGCGAGAGAGAGGATCACCGCTGGACCGCGCATCGTCGCCCCGGAGATCGTCGCAGCCCCTTCGAGATCGTCACATCGTGCCTTTGCGAGAACAGACTTCCTACGGAACTTACGCACCGGAATCCATACAAGTGGCCTTCCTCCCCATACAGACCGGATTCGTCGCAACACGCCCGCTGCTGCAGCGGGGCTGTCACATCGCCTCCCCAGGGTCTCAGGAGCAACGCATCGCTTGTTTTCCACCGCACCAGCTTCTGCTTTTGGAACTTTGTTGCAACTAAAAGGTACTGTGAGTAAACGTGACGCAACTGTGAACTTTTCACGCATCTGTAGAGAATTCTATCGCAACGTAGAGAATTCTATCGCAACCTCAAGAATTTTAACGCAACCTTAAGAACTCTTTTTGAAACCATATTCTTGAACTGTGTAGGTTGGATTTTTGTCGTTTTGGTCTTGTGTAGTTTAGATTAAATACCTTTATTTTTCTAAACTGTTGTGGAGTCAGTTTGTGGTGTTTTCACTGTGTTACTGTGAGTGTTGGTACAAATACTTTACGCATTGCCTCTGGTTAGCCTAGACTGCTCGTGCCAAGCTACCTAGAGGGTGAGCAGGGGTTATCTCAGAGGGTTATCTCCTTGCCCTGACTAGAAGCAAGAGTCCCTATTTGGACAGTGGTACCTACCTCTGCCAACTAGAGACCCCCAGATCTAACAGACAGCATTGCAAACTACATTTAAAATCAATTACCTAGAACTTGTCAGACATGTCTGAATTGACCTGAGGTCATGTACGACAAGGGGCTCTCTTGGCTGGGCTTAATAGCTGCCCTAAAATGACAGCCTCCTACTATATTGTTCATGTTCCTAACACTTGCACTACAGCCTCCTCCAAATATGCTACAAACTTTGCATTGGGAAACTCATACCTTTTTTTGGGAGGGCAAAAGACTTGCGTGCTACTTAAATTGTCCTATTGGCATGTTCAGGAGGGGGCCTGGGCATTCCTAACATTTCACAATACTGGACTGCACGTCTCTGCCCATGGTGGAATGGTCCAGGGAACAAATGGAGAAACATTGTGCTTCATGGACCAGCAAGTCGCAGGGGTTAACATCTGGTGGCCCTCATGGTTACAGAAACAACATAGACCATAGGCCCTTTACTCCTTACCAGTTACTATATCCCCAAAGTTGGTGTGGGACTGAGTGGCAAGGAAACAGGGCCTCATCATCTTCCCCACTCACATCAATCATCAACAAATTAGAGTTCACCCCGGCAATAACAAATAACCAACTCCAAGTGTGGCAACACGTGAGGTGCCAATACAATGGGCACCTGATGAATGAGGAGGATGTGAAAACTTACCAGCAACTCAAAACAGATTGAGGCCTCATGGAGCACCTACGCTATTCACAAATCAGACATTGGTAATCCAATAAGGTGCTAAAGGAGCAAACAAGTGGGCCTCTAATGCCATATAAAAAATGGCAATTAGCTAAAACTAACAACAAACATATACTCTCAGAGCTATATTCCCTTTTGAAGGTGGCCACTCCAGGTGCAACCATGAGCCACAAAAAGTGGGAAACAGAATTGGGATGCTTGCTAACAGACAATGAATGGGAAGACATATTTTACAGAACCCTCACGACAGCACGCTCCACGGCTAGCAAGGAAACAATGACAGGATAGGCTCATAATGGCAGTACTCCCTACCAGAAAACACAAATGGTCCCCAAGAAGACAAGTCTTTGCTGGAGGTATTGTGTAAACACAGGCACACTAATTCATGTAATTTGGCATTGCCCCAAACTGACACGTAATGGCATGAAATACTAGATGATCTAAAGGAGATCACAGGGTTAAAAATTCAGCATTTCCCAATGTACATCATACTGGGTCTCTCCAACAAGCTATCTTATCCGTTTCACTATCTTAGAGACAGACAGATGGCTCTAGCGCTATGCATTGCACATCAAATGATATTTAAACACTGGGGGTCAGACAAAATCAAGGAGCATAGATATTGGCTTTAATGTTTATAGGATCTATTGGGCATGGAGAAGCTGACAGTGTTGATGGCCCATACGGATACAGACTTCTCAGAGATTTGGGTCCTTTTCCTCACATTTCTCTCCACATAATTCAGAAAATATATCCGGGATATGTATATGAAAGTTCTGCACATCTGGTGGAACAGTAAGGGTGTGGTTGGCTGAAGGGGGGCCCCAGCCAGCCAACACTACTGCTGACGGCAGGTCAGATGCTGTATAAACTGTGCTCAATCTTGGGTAGCTTGACACTGAGCAGTCAGACTTACTACAGAGGTAGTGTGTAAAGCAAAGACGCAGCATCCACTCATGATAATTGCACAGAGCGTCATAAATGAGACTTCAAACAGAATGCATGTAAAAACATGTTTATATTCAACACAGATATTCAATCATTTTAACATGACCATCATATACTTCAGGGTAACATCGAATATTTCAACTGCACGTTCATCACGACGGCAGTTTTCCACTTACTGAGGTTGCCATCCACACTGCTCCACAGAAGTCATATGAACGAACGCAAAGCTGCACCATGAAGAAATTACATGGGAACCTCACTTATTCGCAGCCAAGGTCCTTTCCAGCCCACGTCCTGAGGAGAACCCCAGAACAAATCTGGGTTCGAAGCGCGTTCTTTTGGGCTGAGGCATAAGTAGTGTTGGGGTGCACATGGGAATTAGTGTAAAGTCATTTTCTCCCATTGGTTAAACTTCCCCACTTACAATGGTGTTGCCTTAGGTCCATTATTCAGGCAGGATCTTTTGAATAGTGATTGGTCTGCCTGTTTTCTATGTGTTACATAAGGACTGGTGCCGCCTAAACATTAGCAGGACTGTGACAATTCGATTGGTGTTCATGTTTCGTTTTGATATGTTGTGTTTGTTTATGTGTATGTAAATAGAAGTCGATTCGTATTTTTTTACATGTCACAGTGTTACTTATGTTGTTAACTTTCTCACAAGTTTACCACACTAAAAATGTTGTATGTTTCTCTCTATGACATGATGAAATGTTGTTTTGAATAATATCAATAACGTTTCTAACGAATGTGAAATAAATCACTTGTACTTGGAATTGATTGTCTAAGTGCAGATTAAAGATTGTGCAACAACCTATCTGGTCACTTGTTTGTTATATATATCTTATACTTTTGGGCATAAAACACAATTGAAAATATTAGTAGTAGTACTGAGCCCACTTATATGCTTATGCTTTTATTAATATGCCCACTATGGACAATTGCTAACCTAACTCCCAGCCCCAAATGAGAGAGAGCACTCTTATGGGGGCAGGATATCAGGATTATGTACATACACAAAACATAAAACACTTTTTAAACGCACTGCGGGTGGAAGCCACATGGGAGAAACCCAATGTCAAAAGGTATTGTGCTTTTGGCACCAATCAATGTATAAGGTGGCACCTCAGACCAAAGTCTTGAATCACAGGTGATCCACACACGATCACTCCCACTCACACACACTCACACTGCATCACTACTCGATGCGACAGTCAATTTCAATATTCCTTTATTCGGTGTTTAAAAAACACCATAAAAGTTCAGAATTATACAATTAAAATCATTAAAATACAATTCATAAACATCATATAGCACTGGGGATTCAGATGAAAGGGAAAGATTTAACATGGAAAATTCAATCAACACAGCCCTCTTGTATTCCGGAGCCTTAACCACATGGCTGCTGGAGACAATCCTCTGCTGTGCTGGACAGCAACGAAAACGGGTGTGGCATGACGAGCTGAGCTCGACATGAGCACCTGAGAGGTGTATGCCATGACGAGCTGAGCCCGTCATGAGCACCGAAGGGGTTAAAGCAACTTTGATAAAGTTCATCACACAAGTCAACGTGAGGGGATCATTAGCCCTTTGCAGAAATAGGAGGGCAACCGTAGCTTGTCGAAACTTGGCCTGTTTTAAAATACCTAATAAAAATCTACGTCTTGGTAATACATAAAATCAGCATAATAATACAAAATGAAGGGTGTCCTGCGGAGAGCGATTGTCGCAGCCGCAGGCACCCTTCTGCTCAACAGTTGAAGTAAAACCTGGGGGTCAGCCAGTAGATGATGTAAAAAGTTGAGCCTAAATCGGGTGATTAAAAATCTCTCCTGTGCCTTAGGCATAAGAGCGAGATACGGTTCCATGCCCACCCCTGTTTGGACCAGACTGTGCGCGCGGACTGTGGGTTTACCTCCTTCCTGTACTGCCCTGCGCGAGGCTACCTGTTCCAAGAATAATCGCTTTACTCGGGCTTTGTCTTGAGGGACAATTTTCATTGGATGTATAAAGAGATCCTCACAGCCAATTCTTTCAAGAGAATTTTTAACGTACATTAGCCATGGGATTCTCATTCCCTTGTCCCTGCCCAGGCAATCTCTAATAATTTGCCTAATCAGGTCACCCTCTACATTCGTCCAGATCTTTAACCAGGCCAAAATGGGTCTACTCTTAACCAGGTCCTCGATATAGGGCCTTCCCAATTCCTCATGGGCGATCAAGGCTGGAGTAGATTTTGGGGTTTGGAGGACCTTCCTCAGGTATTTATTCTCCTCCACCTGAAGTTGCTGTGTATTAACAAAACCCCAAACTTCTGACCCATAGGTCACTTTAGAGCAACTTACAGAGCTATACAGGTTCATGATTTGCTCAGGTGACCACCTCCCCAGCCTCCGCCCATAATTCATGATGGCCCCAGTTGAGGCCAATAATGTGGAACATCGCTCTGCCATTAATGTTTTAAAATTTAAAAGACCGTCAAATAACAGGCCAAGGTAAGAAAAGGTATGTACCTGTCCTATTTTATGTGCACCTATCCTATAGGAGAACTTCTTACAAGGTTTAGTACCTGCCGACATAACAAAGGACTTCGAAAGATTGGCCGATAGTTCTAGAGTGTCCATAAACCTTACAAACCCGTCCATCAGACACTGCAGTCCTTTGGGGGTGCGAGCTAGCAATACCGCGTCATCCACGTACAACAGCAGCGGAACTGGACGGGTTCCTATTCTTGGGGAATCCACCTTTAATTCGCTTAATGCATGGTCTAAGTTATTTATATATAGCGAAAACAAAAAGGGGGCCAGGATACATCCCTGTCTAACCCCACTGTTGCAGGGAAAGGATTCTGTGGTGCCCCCTTCCAAATTAAACCGTACATTAGCTGAGGTGTTCCAGTGCAATGCCCTCAAAATATTTACCAGACCCTGATCTACGCCTAGTCTAGTCTTCAGGGTCCATAACTTTTCTCTGTTTACGTGGTCAAAAGCTGCGGTCAGGTCCATAAACCCTAGGTATACCGCTTCATTACTTGCTATAGTATACTTGGCCACCAACAGATAAAGGTTCAAGCACTGGTCCGTCGTTGATCTTCCTGATCTAAATCCTTACTGGACATCGGTAATGATTCGATTATCCTCCGCCCAATCAGTAAGGCGCATTAAAATCACTCTGCCCAGAATTTTAGCCATCACGTCTATCAATTAGATAGGACGGTAGCACTGGGGATTGTCCCTATTCCCTTTCTTAAAAATTGGGACTATTGTTGCAGTAGACCAAGAACACGGTAGGCCAGTTGCCACTGCCGCGTTTATCACCCTTGTAAGAATAGGGGCCCATAACTCCACATTACCAAGGAAAAGGTCCGGTGGTATGCCATCTGGGCCCGGAGCTTTGTTACGTGATAGGCCCTGAATGGCCACTGTGATTTCCCCCAGAGAAAATTCTACGGAGGAAACCCACTGACCAACTCCTCCTGAATTAGAGTAGTTCTCTTCTGAGTGATTGTACAAAGCTTTAAAGTGGTTGTACCATTGTTCGGGCAGGATCTTAGTGCCAATTTCTGGGGTATTATTGTCCTGAAAACATGGTTTGTTTATTGTTTTCCAGAACAGGGTCATATCTCTTCTCTCTGCAGCATCCCTTAAATCTTCCCAGGCTTGTAATTGGAGGGAGGTCTTCCTAATTATGATCGCCCTTTTATAGGTGCTCCTGCACTGTATAATTCTAGCCTTATCCCGGGGATAGCTTTTGAGGCAGATTTTTAACTCCTTCTGTGCTCGGGAGCATTCATTATCGAAGCATCTCGGGGTAGTGTTTGCCCTCCCAGGGGTGGTGGTCTGTAGCAGGCCGTCTATTAGGTGGGCCACTGTCTCGAATGCCCTCACCAACGGCGGCCCCTCCACTGAGAGGTTTAAGCACTCCCCGATAGGTTCTTTCCCAGTTTTCATTAGAGATTTATAGAAAGCCTCCCCATTAATTTTGGACCATCTCAAACGCCTTTCCTGGTCTTTTATCTTCTCGATACTGCCTACCGTATCTCCCCTTCTAACTTTCCTCGGGGCGGGTTCCTTAGCTCAAGGACTAAAAGGTTGTTATCACTGAATGTGTTCCACTCAATCTCAGCCCTTATTATCATCCTTGAATAAACTTGATACCATGATGAAATCAATATATGATCTGCATCCCCTACCTTTAAAGGTTGGGGTCACAGCGCCATCCCTTCCAATGGTAACCAGGTCAATAGTGTGTTCTAAGAAATAACTTTTTAAAACGTTGTCTATTTCCAAGCGTTCAGTTGTGTGCTCAAAGTGCGGACCTTCCACAATCGGACAACTAGACCATTCTTCATTGGGGGGTAATAAAGTCGGACATAAATGGCAATTTAATTCGCCAACTAGTACTATAAACGGGGCCGCAGCCCCCTTCCTTCTAGCTAACTCAGCACTTAAGTTGTTATCTACTTCCTGAATTAATGATATTTTCCCCTTATATGTAGCAGCAATATACAGATTGATCAGGATCATATTCAACCCATTTCGGGCGAACCCAAGAGCCAGAATATTGTTGGAGGACCAATTTAGATTAGTCCACACTCCCTCCATGTGTTGATCAATAAATATAGAAAGTCCACCCATGGCTCTCCCTGACCCTGATTTCTGGGCAGGCACAGAAAAACGCTTGTACCCAGCGAGATAAAAGGGACTACAGTCTACTGCCCACGTTTCCAGTAGACAGATTATCTGGAACCTTGTGATGTATTGCCTCCATTCATGGTTGTCAAACTTAGCTGACAAACCGGCTATGTTCCATGATACTAACTTAAGTCCCCCTTGCATATGACTTACTGTGAGCTGCAGTGTATCGGGGATATTCACAGTTGATCTCGCATCATTTAAATCAGCAAGATCAACAATGGGTCTTGCCGACCCTAGATAGGTATTTGTTCTATGGGCTAACGGAATGGATTGGGCTACCTCTAAAACTTCCCCACTCCCTGGTGTCGTGGGCAAAGACCCAACTTGGGATCCTGGGGCACTAGTGAGGTCATGGGTGCTCTTGTTAGAGTTCTCCGTTGTTGGGGGCACTTCTTCCGTTATGAGTAAATACCGGGAGTCTTTCTGGTGCGTAGACTGCAAACCCCCACCCAAATCAGATACTACCCTAGTGGACTCAGAAAGTGCTGGGTTAGGTAAAAGGGAGTGAATTCGATGGATGGAGGTAAGGTCTCCTTCTTGCCCAAGACCCTTTTTGGCATGATCTTTATTGGGCACTAGTCAGTCCAGTTCCTCTAAAGACATCGGGGGATCAAAGCTATTTCTTAAACTCAATGCACCTGGATACCCTAGATAACCTGAGGGGGCACCCTGCATTAGAGGACATAGTCCTATCCCATCAACAGGGCTATCCCTTCTTCCTGTGTGCGCAGGACCTTGATTGTAACTCGGAGTTCCTCTCCAATAAAAATAACTTAAGGGCAAAGGTATAATGCTACTTGAATGGGTAACTGGACCATCCCCTAAAATGTGGTTGACTAATCTACAATCTCTAAAATTGATCACCACACAATTACCCACGACGTCCTTCTTCCTGTTCCCCAGACAACTCACTCCTCTCACATGCAAAAATTTCCCCCTTTTGGTTTTCTGGGAGCGGCCTGTACTTATTTAACCAGAACATGGTCTTGTTCCTTAACATTTCATAAGATTCAGTATAAGTATAACCACATATGGGGTTGCCTCTGGAGGTAAAATAATGATGGGTAATTGATTCATGGACATCTTGGGGGGTGAACCTTTTGGATAACCTAAGGGTGAGGCTTCAGAGATAGTTAACTTATGGGATGGGGCTTGTGAGTTAGCAGGTAACGGGGCAATAGGCGCCTTTCCTATAGTGGTAGTGGTCCTAGAGAGGGGACCACTGATTAGCACTTGTGCAGTAGTAATTTTACCTATACTCCGGGTAATTCTGTGGGAAGAGCCGCTAGGGCTTACCTGTGGTCTAGTTATGGAATGTGGTATGTCCATTACAGTCATGGTTTGTGCACTGGGGGGTCTGCTGTGCTCCTTCCTTTCAGTAATCTCGGGGGCTTTATGATTAGCTGTAGTAGTGGGCGGTAGAATACCACCCTGAGCCCCCCCCCTGGTTTTTACTAGGGTTACTATCTTGTCCAACCTGCTCATAATTAATTTCATTTGGGTGTTAACTACTTGTTCAAAGCGCGATTGTAAATCTGCTATCAGATGGGACACCCAGATAGGGGGAGCTTGTGGTTGCGTAACATGGCCAGCTTCTTCCCCTGCCACATTTGTTCCTACAATCTGTTCTAAAATCTGTTTACACTTCTTAGACCTGGATTTTTGAAGACTAACCCCGTTTTTCTTTCTGGTTGGGGCCTTTCTCCCAACTTTCGTAATCTCAGAGTCAACATCACTCATCCTCTGTCCACATGAAATTGCCATAGAAGGCGAGACTAATGGGCCATGTAGGGAATCAACCGTACTGTCATTTTCAGACTTTTGAGTCGCCGTAATCCGGTCGATATTTGGGGTTAGAGACAAACGTCTTTCTGTTCGTTCAATTTCAATGGATACCACCCCAATCGCTCTTTGCAACATTCGGTCGATTGCAGTGGGCTGTGCAGTGGTTGATGTAAGTGCTCTCTTTTGTTTAGTCACCGAACTAGGATTAGAAGGAATATTGTGTCCTCTTTTGGCTGATCTTGTTTGCACGGTGCTGGCCATTATGTTACTGGCAAAGTACTTGCTTACAAGTTTGGATCTCCAATATACGAGTACTATCTTGATGCAATACTTGATACAAACTCGGTTCCCCTAAAATTATCTATGATTTAGATAAAATCAACCCCGATTGACAAAAGTCTTGTGCCTCCTAACTCCACCCCACAAATTATATTTAATATATAACAATAAGATGGTGACACCACCTAGTCACTCACGGTCCAGGCACCAACTCTTGTGTCCACTCAGGGGGTCCTTACCAACAAGATTCAGCACTCCCTCCGGATTGGTATATGAAGAGGGGTTGCCCAGCCCAGCCTCAGCCTGCCCCGGACGGCCACAGACTGCCCGCCCTTTGCCCGGGCTTAGCCCAGTGCCTGCCCGCGTACGTCGCGCGTGGCGGGAGGAGCTGGGTGGTTAAATACAGAGCAAGGGGGAGGGGCCGGCAGTCCGGTCCTGGCCCCGTGGCAGTCTGGGGCGTGTAGGCGCTCTTCAGAAGTTACCCCGCGCTTGCTCTCCGCTTTCACCACCAGCGAAGCGTCTCCCGCGGAGCGGGAGGCGCAAGATGTTTTTAAAGATCCCTGGAGCAAGGGGGAGGGGCTGGCAGTCCTGTCCTGGCCCCGTGGCAGTCTGAGGCATGTAGGCGCTCTTCAGAAGTCCCCCTGCGCTGGCTCTCCGCTTTCTCCACCAGCGAAGCGTCTCCCGAGGAGCGGGAGGCGCAAGATGTTTTTAAAGATCCCCGGAGCAAGGGGGAGGGGCCGGCAGTCCGGTCCTGGCCCCGTGGCAGTCTGGGGCATGTAGGCGCTCTTCAGAAGTCCCCCCGCGCTGGCTCTCCGCTTTCTCCACCAGAGAAACGATAGTCAGTACGGCACGCTCTTACATACACACATGCACTTAGCACCCTAATGCGGTGCCACTGGTACCCAGCAGGTATATAGTTCTCCCTCTGCAGACTCCAAGGCCCAGGCCTCTCTCCACCTTCAAGTTCACCCCTATTGTCCTATACACTTGAATGGAAGATAACCAGTCCGCGTCCCAGACACTGGACCGCACGCGGGCAAAGTCACACTTATTCTGGGTACTCAGTAAGCAGGTGGGAATATGTGACAGTTTTAATTAGGAGGTAGATGTAAACATGGGAGAGGTTAGCAGCCAATTGGGAAGTTCACCCACAGGTGTCAAAACACAAAGGAGTCACACAGTCTTTTGACCCCCTTCTGAACTGTCTCGGAAATGTTCTTTCAACCCCGTCAATCTCTCTCGCTACTACCTGGTGCCACGATGGCTTCAGGATGGGCCGGGTGTAGAGAGGGCAGTTGGTCCACCGCGATGAGGGTCAACAAGGGAACAACCGATTAATGGGGAGTTACACAGTGCAGCCTCTCGGTATGATGAGGCGCCCTGATCGTTACAAGATTATATGGGTCATACCCAGTCAATCAGAGCACAGTGACTGGTGCGCTTAGGGATGAGTCGCCCCAGGCACTTCAGATTTCAAACACAAGAAGTTCCTAATTCCACACCTCCCTGGTAAGGAGGCACAATGACCAGAGAACGTTGAGTTGGGCTGCACCATGCAATTCCGTTCACACACACAGCAAGGAGTTGCAATCCAAAACTTTGAAAATTAGGCCTAACGTCTGTTACACAATGATACTTGTTGCCCCAGACCAGTCCAGTCACACACAAACAGGCACAAGTTTGGCAGAGCCACATAAGGTAGAATTAGGCACTACTCTTGGTGTGCTCCACCTACGAGGGTCGCACCCTGTGAATCAGACACTGCACACAGTGAGCATGCAGTTATCGTGTCACACAAGAGAAATGCGACACAACCGTAGAAATGGGCAACGCAGGGCTCCGCAATCAGTGAATCCACTCACCACCACTAGACGCTTATGAGTGGTGTGGTTCCCAGAGTAAAGGCACCACACACCCCAGATGTGGGCAAGGTTTTTGTGGTACGCACTAGGTAATCCGTTCTCCAGACACAAGTCTTTAGTCCACGCTCATACTACTATATCTGTTTAGATTTAGTAGCTGTGATGGGCACTTGAGAGGACAACACTCCCTGTTGTCACAAGTAGAGGGTGTAGATCCCTCAGGGAGATATTTGATGTCTCTGAGATCTCCACAAGAACAGGAGGCCCCTGGTCGGGCCCTTGGAGAGCACACTTTAGGGCACCCCACTTCAGCAGGTCCTCAGCCCAGGCCAGTCTAGATTTGGACAGTTATCCTCCACGTACACAACAGAGTCCTCTGACAATGTGCACCACGAAGTCGGGTTCTCCGATCCACCGACCCCATAAGTGTATCTTACCCCTCCTGAAGAATGGCACCTGTAGTTATATTGTTGTGAGTCTTTGAAGTCGGGTGGTTTAGGGGTTTTCCCTTTGAAACACAGATGTCTCCCCTAAATTTGTAGGCCTGTCTGCCATGTGACCTTGAAATTCAGATCTTAATCTTTAGTGGGGCCATGATCTGGTGTCACAATCTCTATCTGCAATCTATCCCATTCTACCCTTAAATGGCAGAGGGCTGCCATTCCCTAGGATGCCCATGTTTTATGGCTGTTGATTGGCAAATGAACAGATGTGCTCCTCCCTGACCTCTGGTGTCCACTGGAGCCAGAGAGCATGGTCCTCAAGGAGCATAGAAATGTCTATATTCTATTAGTGTAATTTCTAAGTGAGTTATGCCGAAACCCCCTTTACCAATGGAAGGGTTTTGGCACTGCCAATCCATTGATATGAAACATCATGAGGCTGCTCCACTGCAATCCACCATTGCAGTGCGAAGGATTGTTAACCATTGCTCCATATTAACTGATGGACAGAGCAGGCCTCATAGGTAGTGAAAACCCATGTAGCTATTCCTCACTACCTGGGTGCACATGCACTATTGGGCACCCTGACCAGCGATGGAAGGAGGGACACATAGTCCCAGCACCAGTGGTGCCAGTGCACCCACCCGATACTTCACAGCATACTAGGCACAGGTTTAACCAATACGTGTGTCTGTGCCCAGGCACTAACCTACAATGACAGGCGGCGCATGCAATCACAGGCACCATAGGAGTGGGTGCGCACTCATAGCAGCTTATACTGGCAAGATGCTCATGAGTTTACCCACGATAGTTAACAGTCTGCACCCACAATCTGCATTTCAGAGCGGCCTGTGTTTCAAAACATGAAATCAGCGCCATTTCCCAGCACGGAAAGAAAGGGTGTGCGCACTTTCACTCCATGGTAGGAAAGGGCCCAAATCCCAGAGACCACAGACTCTCTTCAGCAAAATCCAACACGTAAAACCCCAAAAAGTTCCAGGAACTGCTACATGATGAGTATCAGGTCCAACAACACCCTACAACTACTATTATTGAGCAACTCTCGACATAACACACCAACTAAGTCTGTAGTTAGCTGTTTGTGACACTAGATTATGTTGCACTAGAGTGGCAATTGAGAGCCTTGGAGTCAGGCTCTCTTCGTTTACTGCTGAGAAGATATTTGTAAACTTTTACTGAACTCCATCCATGGCATCGAATTGTTCTCAAGTAGAGTCATCCAAGGCTTCCTATACTAAAGATAAACTCCTGTCTATAATCTAAAAATATTATCTGCCTGTTATCTGTGCCTTCTGGGCACGATGACTTGATAAAATATATTTTCAAAGAGCCTTCTCAATTAATAATTTGACCCTGGAGTGCGAGTGGGTGAAAAGGGACATCTCAGCCTGGCCACTCTAGATAAGCATACTCTTGTAAAAAAGCTCATCCCTTTTGAAAAATATCATCAATACTGCACCCCTAGAAGAGTGAGCTTCAAATATGCTGGTAAAGATGAGGCTTAGGAGAAATTTTAATTATAATGGAGTAATTTCAGTAATTACGCATCACTCTTGCGATGCGAAATTACTAAAACTACGCGATTATGCCAGCTTGAGTAATTAAGAGTAATTTATGGTAAAATGCCTACTGCAGAAGCACAGGAACAAGAAACAGCGAGCAGCTGCTGGCTACTGCTGTTTGTGTCCTGCAGCATTTAGTGCTATTTTCTTAGTGCATAAAGCACCTTTGGACCCATTTTGGATGCGAAGGTGCATTCTGCACTAAAGAAATAGCGCTAAATGCTGGATTATGCTTTGCGGTAATTATGAGTAAGTACGCTGGAGAGAATTACGCCAGTTATGACCAGCCCTAGCCCTGAAACCAAGGAGCTGTGTAAACCAGACAACCTCCCTCTAGCTCCAGTCATTCCTTGAAAAAATGTTTCTTTGACGGAGAGTTGTCAAAATTTAGTTGTTGACTGGTACTAACTAAAACAACTCTTTGTTACATCGGTCACTCTCAACAGAAAAAATGGATTAAGCACAGGCTTGTTCCTCTAACTATATGAAAATTACTTTTTGTATTTATTTTTTTTGTATGTCAAATTCCATAGAAACCAGGTTGGGGACCAATGAACAAGTTAAATCTGAATGCACTATACAAGGTTAGCAGTATGTACTTCCGGCAGTCTGCCTGTCCGTCTTTGACTAGTTTAATCTCCAGTGCCTTATTTCCTTCCTTCATATTTACCCTCTTCTTCTCATGCATCCCTTCATTTGTCATCCTTCCTTTAGTGAAGCTGAACGTTGGTGAAACTGAGACCTACCTCTGCAGTGGCGTAGCTAGACCTCGTGCCACCCGGGCCCTGCCTTCTGCTTTTGCTGCCCGCGGCACCTGCATGGAAGAGCGGGCGGGAGCTAGCGATTCCTGCGACGACCACCCCACGACAGAATGTAAGGCCCCCCCCCCCCTTGCCCCCTCCTGCTACACCACTGCTGGACGAAAGCAATAATTTTCTCTGTATTTCGTTTAAAACGAGCACTCTGGAGCCATGGATTTCCTAACATTACGATGAAACTGTACCCACCCTGAGCTATGAAATAATGCTGGGTCCAACTGAAAATGAAACAACAAATATGCAATGTATCAATGTAGGGTATCTAATTCCCCCAGCTAAAGAGAATGCTATAGGCAAGAAATCCGCAACTATAAGAAAGAACTTTGTCGAGCTTGCACTCACTGCACTCACCCTGGTCTTGAAAATGCCAATGATCCAAACACAAAGGGGTTGGCATCCGTAAAGAGCCTCACTCGCTCCAGTGTGTCAAAGGTCTCTCTCACGCCTTTGACACAACTCTGCTCTAACCTTTCTGAGCTTCTGTCAAGAGGTGGTCTTCTGGGCGCCACGGGTGAGTTCTCGTTGCCTGAAGATAATCCCTGTTGCTTCTTACTTGGAGCTCAGACTCCAGATTGGCAATGGAGAGAAAAGATAACTCAGAAGCAAATGCCTATCTTTGGAATGAAAAACTCAAGTCTCAGAAAAAAAACTTCCAAGAATTATAAAGTCAATAAGGTCAGACGGTGTTGCAAAAGTCTCCCTGCCCCCTTTTACCCTAACTAACAACCTTATGTGAGATGGTGCTGGCCACTAACCATCTTCTGAATAAGAGGAAAGCAATATGCGACTTCTTTCAATCAAGAACTATCTGCTGACCCTATCGTGTCAGCCAACTACCGACCTGATATGTATTCTCATGGTACACACGGAGGCAGTTTCCTCTTTAAGTATGTTTACTTGGCAAATAAGTCGGCAAGAGCAGTCCTTCACCAGATGTAGCTGGAAGCTAACTGCCCAACCGTCACCCAGAACACATGACGCGGCATCGGAACCCATATATATAACTGGGAGGCAGAAGCCAGCCTAGCTTGAGGGTTCCAAGAAGAACACAACACGACCCATCTCTCTTCTCCCTTTTACTGTAAAAGTAACTCAATCTATAGTCAATTAGCAACTCTCCCAATATTCTGAAGCCAACAATAACCAGGTTTTCATCCTTACCTCAGCACTGAAAGAGGCTTTGCATCGGCTGCTGGCCACATATAGCAACTGCTAGACTCAGGTAGCATGACCGCTCTTACCTTATTAGAAGGTTTGGCAGCAACTGACACGGTATCTCAAACCATGCTCAATCTCTGCTATAAAAATAGAGGCTCAAAAGATCTCTTCTTCAAATAGCTTTCTTCATTTTGAGAAGATCGTGCCCAGGCTGTCACAATGTTCCCATTTCAGTTCTCCTTTAAGCCAGTTCCATTTAGGGTTTCACAGGGCTCCTTCCTAAGCCCCCTCTCTTCAACATCCGAGTAGCCCCTCTCACTGTCCTCATTTGCTCTTTATTAATATCTCTATAATTACGGCAACAACACACAAATGAAATTGCACCTCAACACTGACATTCAGCTTCTCCAAGTTCATTCCAAGCACAGCCTTAGAGAAGTCACCAGGGGGCGTGGCTTAGCGCCTGACGGAGATGGCGGCTCCCGTGTAGAGCTCCTTGACGGGACCGGGCGGCTGCTTCTTCTTCGTGCTGCCTCGGCGCCGCGTTTTCTCCCAGAAGTGTCGGACCTCATGCTGAACAGCCTCAGAGCTCCCTGGCTCGTTTTTGGACAGAAACTCGCCATATTTCCAGCAATGTGAGTCCTTTTTCTTCTGTCGCTTTATCGCGACCGCCATTTTGTTTTCACTCGCGATGCTGAGGTGCCGATTTTTCCTACCTCGAGTGAGCTGCTGTAACTCCTTGGGATGTTTAATGCCTTTTTTGTAGCTTTCCTGCTACATTGTGCCATATTATGAGTTACTGTGCATGTTTCCTGCGTCATTGACCTTGCCCACAGTGAATGCAATTTTTGGGCGGCCATTTCAGGATTCCTATTCCTCCTCATCATACTTTTTGGTCACCTCTTTGCTTTTTCTCTCCATGGGAAGGTCTAAGGGATCTTTTTCCACAGTAACTCCAACTAAACATATTTTTATTAAAAACTGGAAAGTTTTTACCCAATTTTCACGCCTACAAGACTCTCTTCCCCCGTCTGACGACATGGCAGCTTCTGAAACTGTGTCAGCGCCTTCGGGGAAATCTCTCACCAAGCGTGTTCGTCAAAATTCCTCTTCTCCACCGAAATCCTCCTCGCCTGTTTCAAATTCCTCTTCTCCACCGAAATCCTCCTCGCCTGTTTCAATGGAAGTGTTGTTAGAGGAAATAAGGGCATTACGTCCCTTTATGGAGGAAACTAACTCCAAATTGGAAGATAACAACGCTAAACTACAAGTTCTCACTGATACTTGGTCGCAGCTTGATACCAGAGTATCAGCAATTGAACAGTCCATTCCCTCCCTCACGGACACTTGCTCTAAAGTTTCTCCTCTTCAGGCTCAAGTCTCTCTGCTTCAAAGCCATGTGGAGGAGTTGGAAAATCGTAACAGGCGTAATAACCTCCGCATTTACGGCCTTGAGGAGAATCAGGAGGGGTCTGATCCAATCACATTCTTTAAATCCTTCATTCCTAAAGTTCTCCGTATGCCAGAGGGCACTGTTCTCAACATTCAGAGAGCCCATAGATTGGGTCACCCGTCTTCACCCACAGCTCCCTCATCGAAACCTAGAGGCGTTATCCTGTATTTCTTGGAATACACAGATCTATTGAAGGTCCTTTCTGCTGCCAAATCCTCTCAACGTATCACTTGGTCTGGATCCACTCTGTTCTTCGCCCAGGACTACGCCAAGGCTACAGCGAATCGGCGGAAGGCTTTCCTCAACTTGAGACCTGCTCTTCGTGCAATGGGCGCCCAATATGGTCTTTTCCACCCCTGCCTTTTTAAGGTTACTTTTAACAACAAGACCACTACGTACGAAGACCCGCTCCGTCTACAGAGTTTCATAATTGATCATCATACCGAATCCATGGACGCCTCCTCCTCCAATGTTGGCTGATTTCTCTTATATGTTTCCCTTCTTTGGTCGTTGTCACAGTATCTTATGTCTTGAAGGCTGACTATTGTATATTCTAATTTCTTCCTATATCGTTATTTGACTTTTCTTGAAAATTTTGTGTTCTGACTTTCTTTGTTTCGTTTGTTTGACTTCGAGTTTTCATATTCATATTGTGTTCATATTGTGTTCATATTTTCTCCCACAGCTCTTTCACTTTTTTGATGTGGTACCTCCCGGTCCTCCGTCTTGTTCGCTCCCGGTTGTGCCAGCCGTCCCGTCTGGTTCTTCCCCCTCCCCTCGTATCCTTGGATTTCTCCTTTGTAGGTATGATCTTTTCCCTTGTATTCCCTTCGTTGTTTTTCTGCAAGTTGTACTCTTTTCATCCTTTCCTATCTTTTGCCTGTACTGTTTTTTCACGTATTTTTCTCATCCTCTCACATTTTCTCTTCTTCTTTTCCTTCTCCTTTTCTACTCCCCTCTCTTTTCTTCTATTTCTCTTCTCTGATTCCTTCTCTTCCCATTTTCTCTCACCTCCTTTTCCTTTTCCTTCCTCCTTCTTTTTTCTCTCAGATTTATTTCTTTTCCAGGTTAATGCATAATTTAATTTCATGTTTGCTTATCGATTGTATCCTTTTTTCTCCTGTTTGGTTGTTTTTCATATATTACATTCTTGCACTTTTTATTGCATTGTTTGCGTTATATTTGCATTTAATACTTTTACTGCATATCATTCAGAGTTACCTCATGGAATGTTAAAGGTTTAAATAGTCCAATTAAAAGACAATGAGTACTAGCTCATTTGGCTAAATTAAAATCTGACGTTGCCATGTTACAAGAGACCCACCTTAACGATATTGAATCTTCTAAATTGAAAAGACTTTGGGTCGGTCATGTTTTCTCCTCCCCCTCTTTGGGGAAAAAGAATGGCGTAGTCATATTAGTTCATAAAAAGTTTGCTGTTACTGATACTCAACTTGAAATTGATTCTGATGGTCGTTTTATAATCTTGAGATTGACTGTAGATAATGTGCCTATTGTTGTTTTCAATGTCTACGCTCCAGTTACTGTAGATCACTCCTTTTGGCCCCTCATTTCAGATAAATTGATTTCCCTAAACGACAATTACATTATTTTTGGTGGCGACTGTAACCAAATACATGATCCCTTCCTTGACAGACACTCCCCAGTTACCTTCATTCGATCCAAAATGCATAATCAATTTACTTCTGCTATTCGCCGTAAATCCCTAACAGACATTTGGAGACTCTGTCACCCTGACCTCCAGGAATACAGTTACTTTTCCCCTCCTCACAAAACCCAATCACGTATTGACTACCTCTTCCTTAGCAAATCCCTTTCCCAATGTGTCCTTACATCTGAAATTGGCTCCATCCTCATATCCGATCATGCCCCTGTCCTAGTAGACTTTGAACTGCTACCCTTCTCTCCCTCACCTGGCAGATGGCGTTTTAACAACTCCCTTTTGGCTGATTCCAAGTTTACTGACCAGTTCAATGCTTTCATTACTGACTTTTTTATTACTAACTCCACCCCTAATTCCTCTCCTGTCATGATTTGGGACTCTTTCAAAGCAACGGCCAGAGGATTTATAATTAATTATGTTTCTAAAAAACGGAAAGGTTTTGAACGTCAATCTTCCCTATTTCTTGCAAAAATTAAAAAGCTGGAATATTCATACTATCGCTCACCCTCTGATTCCTCTCTTAAAGACCTTATCTCAGCAAAAGTTGCTTTTAATAAGTCCTCTACTGACGCCGCAGCCTCTTACTTACTGAAATGCAGTGCCCGCTATTATGGAGGTCAAAATAAAATGGGTAAACTCTTAGCCAACTACCTCAAAACACGTCAAGATAGGACTCGGATTGCCTCCATAACTGACTTGAATGGAGATTTCCATTTTAAAGACGAGGATATTCTACATGATTTTGTCTCCTTTTATAAACAACTTTATACCCCCGAATCCCCTCCTCTTCCCGATGACTTGACCTCCTACTTCCACTCTCTCACTCCCCCTTCTTCTTCCCATGTTGACTTTTCCCCACTCAAATCTGATATTACTTTAGCGGAAATCTCCCACGCGGTGTCGGTGCTTAGACGCGGCAAAGCCCCTGGCCCTGACGGGTTTACTATTGAATTCTATAGCCACTTCTCCAAGCAACTCCTACCTCATTTACTTCTTCTTTTCAACTTTTTTGTTAATGATGGCTCCTCCCAAGGTACTTTTCAGGAAGCAATGATCTGCCTCATCCCCAAAGACAATAAAGACCCTACACTCTGTAAAAATTATCGACCCATTTCTCCTATAAATACGGATTACAAAATCTTTGCCAAATTACTTGCCCTACGCATAGATCCCATATTACCTGAAATTATTGGCCCAGAACAATCCGGTTTTGTCAAAGGCCGCTTATCGTCTGATAATTCGAGAGTTTTCTTCAATGTCCTCAGCAAGGCTTCTACCATTCAATATCCTTTGGCAGCTATTGCACTCGATGCCGAAAAGGCATTTGACCGTATCAGCTGGGAGTTTATGTTTCGCGCTCTTTCTTGGATTGGCTTTCCTCCAAAATTGATTTTCCTCATTTCCCTCCTGTACTCTGGCCCCAGAGCTTCTATTTTCGCAAATGGGAAAGTTTCAGACTATTTCTCTCTATCTAGGGGGGTTCGCCAAGGCTGCCCTTTGTCCCCCTTACTGTTTATTGTTGCACTAGAACCCTTTTTAACAAAGATCAGGCAGGACAGTCTTATTACTGGTTATAACCCTGGTCCCAATCAAGTCAAACTCTCAGTCTACGCAGACGACATCCTTTTTTATTGTTCTAATCCTGAATCCACTATTCCCTCCTTTCTTCATCAAGTCGAAGCTTTCTCTTTGGTTTCTGGCTATCGCCTTAATCGTGATAAGTGTGAGATCCTACCTCTTAATGTCTCCTGCCTTCGTCACTACTTTGATCGAACTGGTTTCTCCTGGCAACCTTCCAAGATTAAATATTTAGGCCTCTGGTTCTCCCCTTCCATTTCGGATACTCTAAAATTTAATTTTGAGTCTATCTCCAAGAAACTCTCTGACTCTATCGCTAGATGGAATCCGTTATTCCTTTCTTGGTGGGGGAGATTAGACTCAATTAAGATGATGTTGGCTCCTATCATCTTGTACTCCTTATCCATGATTCCTGTTCGAATTCCTCATTATTACTTCAAAAGATTGGATTCTCTTTTATCTAAATTTCTCTGGCAAAAGAAACCTCCCCGGATTGCATTACCCTTTCTTAAAAAAGATAAATCCCAAGGTGGACTGAAATTCCCTGATTTCAAATCTTATCATTATTCCTTTTCCCTGAAACAAGCTGCTCGTTGGTTATCTACGGACCCTCTCACCTACCCACCAGTATGGTTGTCCATGGAGAAGTCGCTCATCTCCCCCTTTGACTTTTCGGAAGTCCTGGCCTTTTCAGCTCACACTCCTTTTTTACGCTCTCCTATTATCGCACATTCGTGTCACATCCTTGCCCCCCACATTCCCTCTACATACCTGTGGCCGGTTGGGTGGAGGGGGGGGGGGCGCCCCCCCCACCCGGTTACAGTACCCTTCCCTTGCTTCTTTATCTCACCAATCCATTTGGCACAACAAACTCCTTCGCATCAAAAATCGCTCCTTCTGCTGGAAATCTTGGCTTTCCAGAGGGTTAAAGTGGATCTCGCAATTGCTTCATGATGGAGTGCCCCTCTCCTTTCCTGAACTTCAGTCTCAATTTCTTCTCCCCAACTCCTTTAAAAAACAATATAACTTATTACTCCCTGCACTCCTTCTATTCCTTCACACCCTCCCACCCTCGTCTGACTTCCCTCCCCTCTACCCTCTTTTATCTCCTCTTTTAAACTCCTCATCTTCAGCTTCGCGCATTTATTCCTGTCTGATAACACCTTCTGACCGCACTAAATCACGCGCTGAACTGGCATGGGAACAGGATTTATCAGTCATTTGGCCCGTCTCTTTATGGGACAGGCTTTGGTTTAAAATTCATAAAACTTCTCGTGCTGCCAACACCACACAAACCCTTTATTTTGTTTACCAAAGATTATTGTTTTCTCCGTCCAGATTATCCTCTTTCTCCCCTGATCTTTCCCCGGCCTGTTGGTCCTGTTCTTTTCCCTCTGCTGACTTATCTCATATGTTATTTCATTGCCCTAAGGTTGCTTCCTTTTGGCGTGCTATTTGGTCCCGTATTTCCATTATCTTCCGATTTCAACTCCCCTTTTCCCCTTCCACCGTGCTCCTAGGCTCCCTCTCCCCTATGTTGCCTCAATCCCCTTCTCACTATAAGTTATTGGATCTTTTCATTGCAGTGGCCTTTCATTTGATTACCTCCAACTGGAAAGACTCCTCGAAACTTACCTATTCTGCCTGGTGGAATGCTATCTGTTTTAACCATAGACTTGATACTAATTATGTTACCCCTGTCTACCTTGCCATCAAACGTGCCCTACTCTGGATCCCACTCACCAACTACCTCTCCTCCTCTCCCTCTCCCTCTCCCCCTTCTATTAATAATGTCCCCATCAATACCCCTGATGAGGTTCGTAAACCCCCTTGAAGATTTAACGTTGTCTTTTTGCCTATCATTTTGCAGTTTTCTTCTCCCAACTGTAATATATGATTACATTATTTTTCGCATCCAATGTAATTTGTGCACATGTTATTCTACTCCATTTTACTCTTATTGTCTCCCTTTTATTTTCTATATTTTTTCTCTCTCTCCTTCTTTTTTCATGAACGAGAGTGAGTTGTTTATTGAATCCGCTTTCTTATTCTTTTGCATTGTTTTATTCTATTTTCTCTTGTATATTGCTCTTTCTTGAATGCATTTTCACTTTTGTACCTTCTGTTTGGTTTCAATAAACTTGAACTTAAAAAAAAAAAAAAGAGAAGTCACCAACTGTTGCCCTTAACACCGATAAGAGAGAAGTTCTAATCTTTGGGAATAATTCTTCCTAGCCCTTTGCCTGATGGCCAACTGACCTTGGTATGGCCTATGTGATCACAGTGGTGGCTGGTGAACTTTGAAAGTGGTAGAGCGTAAACACAATTGAATTTAAGTGACCAAGGGCCATATGTATCAAAGCAAAATGGGTTCGCAAACGCAGAAATTCGCAGAATTCCGGCGTTTGCGAACCCATTTTCGCTAAATGGTATATATGATACATTTTTGGTGCAAAATAAGGAATCGCTAGATTTGTTATTCCCTATTTTGCGATTGCATTTAAGGAATTGCACATTTTGCGATTCCTTAAATGCAATGTATCAAGAAAAAAAATGCCATAATGGAATCGCAAATTACCACCAACTAGAAGTTGCGAATTCTTTTAAAAAGCATTTTATTAAACATCAAAAGGTGCCATGTGACGCTCATACATGCCCTTAGGGCATGTATGTGCGCCGTATGCGCACACATGTAATTTTCAGGGGTGCAGCAGGGTGTTCTTGAGACACCCCTGCACCCTTGAAAATATTCACAATTTGCGATTAGCAAATTGCTAATCGCAAATTTCCCCTCCTGGCCCATAGAAATGAATGGAAAATTTGCGATTAGCAATTTGCTATGCGCAATTTAGGAATGTTAAGGAATCGCTAAAAAGAAGCGATTTCCTACATACATACCATTTTGCGATTTCTAAGTAGCGATTCCTTAAAAATCGCAAAACGGAATGTTGATACATATGGCCAAAGGTGAGTAAAGCAAAGAAGCCCGACCTCTTTTAGAGAGGTTTGGGAAGGTTCTCTTCTTGGAAAACTTTGAAATGAATCCGACCGAAAGGTACATTTTCTAGCAGAACAATCACATCACACAGATTAGGTAAAAAATGCAAAATGTTCTGAAACAACTTGAACACTAACAAAATATTCCAGTCTTATGATGTACCAAGCATGCCTTACCATTGCAGGTTTGCTGGTACTTACCCTCCAAAAGACCTGAAAAAAGGTTGAAAAACAGTAGCAAAAAAGTTAATATTTCAAAAAAGTTGGGAAAAAGTTGACCCACCAGGTGGGTCGCTCCCACTCCGCACAGCTCCGCCTGTGTGTCCCTGCCCCAGCTGCCGCTGCTGAGGAAGTTCGAAGCCCTCCTCCACCCACAGGCTACCACCTGTAAGGCCGTAAGTTTGTTAATCTTCTGCCTTATTGTTTTACTGTATTGCCTGTATTTTCATTGTTGTATCTGGGACTGCTGTTGTCTGTCTTCCCCCGCTGCCTGTACGTGGTCCTTGCCCATTTTCTTTCCTTCTGTGCCCCTCGCTGCCCCCATGTCTATGCCCAGTTTTCCTTCTGTACCCCTTGCTGCCCCGTGTCCCTCTGCCTGGTTTTACCCCGCTGTTCCCCTCGCTACCCCGTGCCTCTCTGCTCGTTTTTGCCTTCTGATTCTTAGCTGCCCCTGTATTTCTTTGCCCTTTTTGCCTTCTGTGCCACTCGTTTTTTATTGATTTTGTGACCTTTGCCTTCTGTGCCACTTGTTTCCCCCCCATTTTTGTGCCCTTTTGCCCTACTTCTGTGCCCTTTTTTCCTTCTGTTCCCTCTGTCGTCTCTCACCGCCCCGCCTCTGTGTCCCCTGTGGCCCCGCCCCCCTGACTGCCCACTGCCCATTCGCTGCCATCGCATCCCAGCTGCTCCTCCCTCCCACCTCCCCATATATGCCGGCTGCGCCGCTGGTGTGCCAAGGGCGTGCCTAAGGCAAGCCCGTCTGCGGACTACGCGCCTGGACAGCGCCAAGTTCAAGTTCGAGCATTTATAAAGCGCACTACTCACCCAGAGGGTCTCAAGGCGCTTGGGGAAGGGGTTCATTATTTGTCGAATAGCCAGGTTTTAAGTTCTTTTCTGAAGGAGATGTGGTTTTGAGTAAGGCGGAGGTGAGTGGGGAGTGAGTTCCAGGTCTTGGCAGCCAGGAAGGAGAAGGATCTGCCACCCATGGTGGATTTTCGGATGCGCGGGACTGCGGCGAGGGCTTGATTGGACGATCTTAGTTGGCGGGTGGGTTTGTAGAAGGACAGTCGAGTGTTGAGGCATTCGGGTCCTAGATTGTAGAGGGCCTTGTGTGCGTGGGTGAGAAGACGGAACTTAATTCTTTTGTTGACGGGAAGCCAGTGGAGGTCTTTTAGGTGTTCGGTTTTTTCTGTAATTTTGCTGTGATTCCGGCGTATAGTGTGTTACCATAATCCAGTCGACTCGTGACCACTGCGTGGGTGACAGTCTTTCTTATTTTGCGGGGGATCCAGCGGAAAATCTTTTTGAAGATGCGAAGTACATTGAAGCAGGAGGATGAGACTGCGTTGACTTGTCTGGACATCGAGAGAGAGAACCCCTGGCCCTCGCCACGACGACCGCAGCAGCTATGATGCGAGCACACTCCACGCCCTCAACCCCGGACGGACCCACACCTGCTTCAAGGCCACCCCAAAACGCACACACGGTCCTTTCACCTGCCGGAACTGCAGCTACATCAGCCTCAGAACCAACGCACCACCCGCCAAGAAAGTTCGCACGCACCTGCGATGCATACTACTGAACACCCGCTCTGTGCGCAGACAGCCGTCGAGCTCTGGAACTTGCTGGACACAACATCTTCGGACGTCGCTTTCCTGACAGAGACCTGGTTGAACGACTCCTCCGCACCTGACTACGCCATAGCCATCCCAGATGGTTACAAGATCACCCGTAGAGAATGCACCAACGGAGTCGGAGGAGGAATCGCCATCATCCACAAGAACAGCATCAGGGTCTCGACTAACACCGACAACGAGCTCAGCACCGCCGAACACATGCACTTCCAGATCCACGCAGACCCCAACTCCACCCTCAGAGGCACCCTTGTCTACCGACCCACCGGACCCTGCCCCCAGTACAGCGACTCCATCGCCGACTTCATCAGCACGCACGCCCTGACCTCCACCGACTACATCCTCCTCAGAGACCTGAACTTTTACCTTGAGAACAACAACGACAACAACTTCACAACCCTGATCTATAACCTCACCAACCTCAGACTAAAGCAACTCATCACAACACCCACCCTCTCCGCCGGCCACATGCTCGACCCAGTCTGCTCCTTGTTTTAATCCATCACCGTTTTTTAGCTCACTGCACCATCCCAGCTCAGAACCTGGCTATATGCAAATTAGTCTGTTCCTGTCCCAGTGCAGTGAGCTACAAAACGGTGATGGATTAAAACCATGATCTATTGACTTGGTAAGAGTATTCTGCATCATTCAGAAACTCTGTCCATCACCACCCCCCTTTTCCAAAATCGGTTTTATCCACACTATGTGTGGGAGGGTATACTCAGACGTGAGTCCCTTGCTCATTGCACCAGCAGGATTCAAGCAAGCCGGGCCGAAGAAGGCTGTGATGCCAGAAACCAGTCCCCGGAAGCTTGTTTCCTTCCCAGTATAAGAATTGGCTTGGTAGTTTGGTTTGCCATGTTCCCATCATGCACTGGGACAGGAACAGACTCATTTGCATATAGCTAGGTTCTGAGCTGGGATGGTGCAGTGAGCTAAAAAACGGTGATGGATTAAAACCATGATCTATTGACTTGGTAAGAGTATTCTGCATCATTCAGAAACTCTGTCCATCACCACCCCCCTTTTCCAAAATCTGACCTCCACCGACTACATCCTCCTCAGAGACCTGAACTTTTACCTTGAGAACAACAACAACAACAACTTCACAACCCTGATCTATAACCTCACCAACCTCAGACTAAAGCAACTCATCACAACATCCACCCTCTCCGCCGGCCACATGCTCGACCCCGTCTGCTCCTCAAGCCCGCACGTCTCCGTCAGCCACACCACTGAACTCCTCTGGACCGACCACCGCAGCATCCACTTCACCTTCCAGAAACCCACCACACACCACCGCACCCAACAGATCCCCCGCCGCTGCTGGAGCAAAATCTCTGAAGACCAACTACATGCAAACCTCGCTCAGCCCACCCACCGAACCCTCCAACACCGAGGACGCTGCCCACAGCCTCAGAAGCTGGGTCGAAGACTGCGCCAACACCCTCGCCCCGCTGAAGAAACCCTCCCACAGAGACACCAGCAAGAGGGCCAGCTGGTTCACCCCAGAACTCCTAGCCTCCAAGCAAGTCTGCCCGAAACAAGAGAAGAAATGGCACAGCAAACAAACTCCGGACAACCGCGCAGCACACAAGGACGCCATCCGCAACCACCACCAACTCATCAGGGCCGCCAAGAGAACCTCGTTCAAAGACCGCCTCGACAACAACGCACACAATAGCAAGGAGCTCTTCAACATCGTGAAGGAACTCTCCAACCCCAGCTCCAACACCAACGACATCCCGCCGTCACAAGCCCTGTGCGACTCCCTCGCCACCTTCTTCCACCGCAAGATAGCAGACATCCACAACAGCTTCAACACCCAGACAGACCCAACGGACAGCAACACAACAGACCCTCTGCACGCCATCGAACACCACCCCCTGCTAGCCTGGGCTAGCGTGAGCATCGATGACACCATCAAGACCATGAGCACAATCCACTCCGGCTCTCCGTCAGATCCCTTCCCGCACCACGCCTACAACAAAGCAAGCAGCTCCATCGCACCCCACCTGTGCATCGTCATCAATCTCTCCCTTGAAACCGCGACCTTTCCAGAGAGCAGGAAACACGCCGAGATCAACGACCTTCTGAATAAACCCAAGGCTGACCCAAGAGACATCAAGAACTTCCGGCCCATCTCTCTGCTCCCCTTCCCAGCCAAGGTCATCGACAGCTAACCCGATACCTCGAAGAAAACAGAATCCTGGACCCTTCCCAGTCAGGGTTCCACAGCTACCACAGCACCAACACCGCCCGCATCGCCGCCACCAACGCCATCAGGACCCTGCTGAACAACAGCGAGACCGCAGCACTCATCCTCCTAGACCTCTCCGCCGCCTTCGACACCGTCTGCCACTGCACACTACGCGCATGCCTCCATGCAGCAGGGATCCAAGACAAGGCTCTGGAATGGACCACCTCCTTCCTCTCTGGCAGAACCCAGAGCGTCCGCCTCCCCCATTCCGGTCCAAAGCCTCCGAGATAATATGCGGCATACCCCAGGGATCCTCCCTCAGCCCGAAACTGTTCAACATTTACATGGCCGCGCTCGACCTCAACATAATCTCCTACGCCGACGACACTCAACTGATCCTCTCCCTCACCAAGGGCCCCATCACCGCCAAAGCCATCCTCCATGAAGGAAAGAAGGCTGTCGCCGACTGGATGAAGCTGAACTCGGACAAGACGGACGTCCTCATCTTCGGCTCCAACCCTTCAGCCTGGGACAACTCCTGGTGGCCGATGGCACTGGGAGCAGCCCCGACGCCCACCGACCACGCACGCAACCTGGGAATCATCCTCGACTCAACGCTCTCAATGACCAAGCAGGTCAACGCAGTTGCCCCCTCCTGCTTCAACACCCAAGATCTACAGATGGATCCCGACAGATACAAGAAAGACAGTCACCTAAGCCCTCGTCAGCAGCAGACTTGACTACGGAAACGCCCTCTACGCGGGAGCCCCGACCAAACTCATCAAATGACTACAACGCATCCAAAACACCACGGCACGACGGATCCTCGGCGTACCATGCCACGGTCACATCACCCCCCACCTGAGGGACCTGCACTGGCTCCCCGTCAGCAAGAGGATATCCTTCAAGCTCCTCATCTACGCACACAAGGCACTCCACAAGACCGGCCCAGCCTACCTCAACAGAAGGCTCTCCTTCTACGTCCCCAATCACCAGCTACGCTCCGCCGACCTCTCACTCGCCACCGTCCCGCACATCCGAAGAACAACCACCGGCGGGAGATCCTTCTCCCACCTCACCGCCAAGAATGGAACACCCTCCCACTGAGCCTACGACAGACCCAAGACCTGCTGACCTTCAGGAGGATGCTCAAGACCTGGCTGTTCGATCAGTAGCGCCCCCCCCCCCCAGCGCCTTGAGACCCTCGCGGGTATGTAGTGCGCTTTACAAATGAATGATTGATTGATTGACAGTGCTATATGTATTAGAGGCAGTTAAGAAAATTAGCAAGGTCACATGGCCCATTGTTTTATAAAAATAATATTTGAGCTTCTTTTTTCACAGAATATTTCCATGCAATCCCTTCCAAGTACAGTCATAGTCCTAGGCCCGACAGGCTGCATGGAACGCACAAAGCAAATGAATCAACGTATTAAAATCTCAGAGTCACAGGCCATAAACAGCAGAGATTTGGCAGCTCAGTCAGGCCCAGTTTCTACTTGCTTCGCAGAGATGTAAAACTTCTTTTTATTATTTTCAAAAACTCAGCTATGGACACCGACAACGCGAAGCCCAGTGGGACTGAGAAAACTCAGAACAACTAACTGCCCATCGAACATGGGGCTGAAACCGAGGGTCATAAGGCAACAAAAGTTCTGAAACAAGCAGCATTGATGTACCGATGTCCTTTTTTTGACACAGAACATACACTTATTTTCAAGTTGTTAATAATGGAGATGTTGTCTAGCTGCACGATTCAATCCTTTATGTGAAGCAGCTCACGTTTTACTTTTCTTTGACCTGCCAGCTTCACTGAAACATGGAAACATTCTGCAGTGAGAATTGATTTTTCTAAGTTGGAGCCTGCAGACTCTGTTAGGTGAAGCAAGAGTTCGTTTAACCTTGTTGGGGCACTTGAATACTACACTGTAGATTCAGACCTACCTATGATTCTTCAATTCCACAGACATTTACAGTGCACTCACTTACAGGGGGAATATAAATTAGAGGAACCCCTTGGCAAAGAAACAGAGGATCCGGGTCCTTGCAAAATCGGGGGCATATTTACAATGAAATGGCGCATACTGGCACTGCAAGCAATTTAGCTGCACCATGCTGTGTCATTTCAAAAACACAGGGATACGCCATTTTTACAAGAATACGGCACACGTCTGTGTTTTTCCTTGCACCAGTGCTAAAAAAGCTGCCAAGCGTCAGCGCAGGCACCCTTGCACACATTTTGCAAGGGTGCCTGCGTTGCAGGGATGATTGTGTTTGTGCAAGAAGGGACACCACTGTGCACAAAAACAATAATTAATGGCGTTTTGCGCCTTCTATTTGTGCTACAAAATGCAGCACACATAGAAAGGGCAAAAATTTAGGATAAATAAAAGTACTTTTCATTGCACCACTCTTTTGCCTCCTTTTCCAAGGCGTTAGGTTTTTGGCACTGCCTTAGATTTGCAGATCCTTGTAAATTACAGGCAGTTGCAAAAAGTAATGGGTATTGCATGGAAACGCCCAGAACAACACACATTGCATGCCCCTTTGCCACTGAAAACTGCGACGAGGGCCATATTTACAAGGCGACGTAAAGCCATTCTATGCAAAGTGCTCAGTGTGCCGTTTTGTAAATATGGAGCAGGGAGGGATGGAAAAAGTGACGCTCCAGTGGCATGCCCTTATAAATATACCACCCTGTGCATCCGGCAATGCCACTGACGTAGATTTTTGCTCCCAACAGTGGTGAGTTGGGAGGCTGGGATAGAAGTTCTATGAGACATTTGCATGTTGAAGAAGACCACTCAATCCACAAGAGTCCTACCTTATTTCAATTTTGTCCCCTTCCCGTTCTTCTTCTGCTCCTCGTTTTCCATGACACCAGTACCCTCGCCATCTAACCTACTTTGAAATGTCTTTATAGTCGTGTAAGGCTTGACACAAATTAACAACACTATATTTTAAACAGGCCTTATGATCTCCACCGGGGGCCCTGGCTGCCTTCCAGTCTATACACTCTAGACTCCAACTACTCAGTTGCTCAGAGGCATGGACTAGGCAGGTAGTTATTGGTAGTTATAAGAAGGACACCTCCTCCCAAAAATGATTCTATTCATTAACTGATAGTTTCACTTACTTTTGAATTAGCACATCATAGCCTTTGTCTGCAGTTTCTAAGCATTGTATATTGCAGTCGCGGCCAGTGCAGGTAAACGTGGAGGGGCGGGGTTGGGAGGGGAGTGAAGTCGACAGACGACGGAATAGGAATTCTTTATTTGTTTAATTTTGCCTATTCTGTCGAATTTTGCCTATTCTGTCATCTGTGAACTTCCCCCCTGTCCCGCCCCACTGCATTTACCTCCACCAGCAGCAAATGGTATATTTTAGGTGCTACTTTTAATAATATCCACTTTAATAGCATCCAATCTACAGACCTCAGAAGGATGGAAGGATAAATTGACTTTGCTGCCATTGGAAATAGTGATCTGACATACGCAAGTGTCAAGTGATAACTCACTGAGCCACCTTGTTTTAAGTGGACGGCAGTGCGAGCAGCAGCTTCATTGCTCCAGGTGTGCCAGACAGGCCTTGGAGGGCACAGCTCATGTGGAAGGTATTGAAATCAGGGCTGGAGAATGATTTAGAGACGCCTTTTCCCTTCTGACCTAATGATTCTTTTGTTTTATTTTATGAAATAAGATTTATCGTTTATAAAGGAGCGAGAAAATGTTGGCAGGAAGAAAGCCCAGAGTCATGAAATTCACAGGTCCCTGCTGCCCCATACGAGGAGATTGACTTTCATTTATCCCTCTTTGTTCTGCCAACAGCATTAGGCAGCTGGAACATGAACTCACCTTTCCACCTAAAAGTACCAGCAGCACTACAGGTACTGTTGGCAGTAGCCCGCGGCTAGCTGAAAACCTTCCTCATTAGCTGGGATGGTGTACAGTTTTGTATTTTTGTTAAAAAGTACTTTCTCATTACAAAATTATTGAAAACAGCAATACAATCATAATGCTTGGTCAAGTATACCAAAGAGCAAGGCTTTTAACACATCAATTATCTCTAAGTGGCAAGCACAATTCAATTATACAATGGAAGACATCTCTCAACCCCTTAAAGTGGCAGGGCATATTTTGATCCAACTATAGTCTTCCTGCATGAATATCGGGCCAAGCTTAATGCTGTTCCCGCTCCTCCTAGATCTAGTGATGAGGTTGCACCATGATGCCTAAAGCGGTTGTCCATTTGGGGTGGAGTCCTGCTGCAGCTGTGCTATAGTAGGGATCCTGGCCTAGACGATTGGAGTCAAGTTACGGGGGGAGTCGAGCGCAGTTGATTGTTTGATTACTGTTTTTCTGTTTACTCTGATGTGTGATGTTGTTGATTGTTGTCACCGTAAAAGTGGGTATATTGCTCCCTCATCTTGTGAAAGGGGTGCTGCTCGAGGCGCTTGATTCAGCTTTGCTTGTATGATCACATTATCTTCTCCGGATGTATGTGGTATATGTCGTAGGAAAAGGATATGGGAAAAAAAAGTTAGTCTTCCTGCTACTATCTCCCTATGCTTATAGACTTAAATGTAATGTCAATTGAGTCTGAATGAGTTATGATGAGCCCAGCTTCCCCATACGTTTGAGTATGAGGTTAGGCTAATGATCCTAGCATGGTATCGTAATTCATGCTGGTTGGTTTCCCTCATTTTATCTGCCCATTCATTGTACCTTGGTCTGGCCACTGATCTCCAGTGGGTCATTACCAGTGAACGAGGTAGCAGCACAGCTATGAAGATATCATTCCTAATAGTATTATCTGCAAAGGTCAATGAATCTAGTAAAGCCGAAATATCAAATTTCGGGGATAGTAGGATAACACTTTGGGTGTTGCCGCTGATTGTATTCAATATTTTATTCCAAAATGTTGCCAAAATATGACAAGACAAGAGCATGTGCATACAGTCTCCTTTTTGATGACATCGGAGACATGCTGAGAGGCACAACTTGCCTATGGTTTATTGTGTACAATACAATAGCCATCCATTGAAAACAGTAATTCGATGAAAGTTAGCCCCTCTCAAACTAGAACAGCCAATCATGAAGTAGCTTTTCCACTGTGTGATGCCTAGTTGCAAACTGGTTCATCTTTTCCATTTTCACCTCATCTCAGCAATTAAAGAGCCCACTTTTGGACGCAGCTGCCGATGCCAAAAGCTTAGTGAAAAATGTACTTTATTCCCAGAGAACATCATATTGTCTAGGGTGTTAGAATTCAAAATCCTCTCTTTACAGACTCCTTCACTCTCACTAAAGGAGGGTTACTCCTGTTTGTTGTGTGGGTTCCAAAGTCAACCTCCACTTCAGCATAAGGAACCCACTTTCTCCCCCAAGAGTAGGATTAGTAGGAATACACGGTTCTCTGCAGCATTGATCAGTGTCCAGTCACTGCAGAAACATGGCAGTAATATTTCAGATTTTCTGCGTGAGGAAAATCCAGGCATGCTATTCATGACCGAAACATTACTATCTGAGGCGTCCAATCCCACAATTGCCCCAGCCATTTCAAAGGGTTACAAAATATACAATAAGGAACAATTTAATGGAAGGGGAGTGGGGTAGCTGTGATTCACAGAGAAAATTACGACTCCCCAGCAATCACCATTGGTGATCTGGTAGGAGCTAAGGCGCTTGGTTTCTGCCTCACCCTATCGTATCACCAATCAATGGCCAGGGTACTAATATACAGACCTTCATGCCCTGCTGGTCCCTTCCTCAGTTCCCTGGGTAATGCCGTGGCACATCTGGCATTAACATATGCTCATTTTACAATACTGGGGGATTTTAACCTTCACATGGATAAAATAGAAGATAGTAAGGTGGGGTACCCTACTTGAAATTATGTCCTCACTGGAACTTACTCAATATATGTTCAGCTACACACGCCAAGCAAGCCATGTGCTGAATCAAATTTTCTCCAATATTACATTGGAATTAGGTGAACCTATTCCGCAAGTTTGGACTGACCACTACTTGATCAAGTTTGACTAACCGGTCTTAGCAGAAGTGCATCCTTTGACAGTTAAAACCTCTTACACTTCCAGAGCATTTCATAGAGTCCAATCGGTGGAGTTCATTAGGTCCCCGGGGGAGAGTGCTCCCTCCATGGGAGTAGTGGAAAAGGACGCTTTACTTCTGTATAGCTGGATCTCTGACACTATCTATAAGATTGTACATTAGTCCATCATACATCTTGCAGAGCTAAGCCGTCCAATTCCTGGTAGACAGATAGTCTCAGAGAAGGAAAGAACATTACAATGGAGAAAACATTTTAACCCCAAAGCTATATACAAGGATGCCTTAAAGAAATACTATGCTGAAGTCAAAATAGCCAAGAAGGCTTATTTGGAAGGTAGGATAGAGAGGGCAGGAAATAAATCGATACAAATATTTAAAGTTGTTAAAAACGTTATGTCCGCTGAGGCTTGTTCGAAACTTCAGCAGCCTTCAGCTGAGTGGTGCAAGCAGGTGGGGTTCTATTTTTATAGTAAGATCTTGTTTATCCTAGCCGCCCTTTCCTCCTGTTCTCAGTCTGAAATGGTTTTGATGGCTGTAAGGCAACCTAGTACAGCTACCACATATCTTTAGGTCAGAACATAGAGGGATCATTAGCAGCAATATGCAGCCTTAAATCAGGATCTCCATCTGATCCCTGCCCTCCCAGCCTATTAGAACAAGGGGAAAGTATCATTAATCCCTATGCTAATAAACTGTTGAACAAATCGCTGTCTACAGCAACAGTAGCCTGTTCCTGGAAGCAAGCTAAAATCTCGCCCGGCTTAAAAAACCTCAGGCGGACCCGGGAGAGCAATCCAAATACAGACCTATATAACTGCTACCATCCCTCTCTAAAGTTCTGGAAAACATGTAAACCAGCATCTCTCCCAATACTTGGAAACTGATACCTTGTTCCACCCGAGTCTGTCAGGCTTTACACCCAGCTTCAGTACGGAGACAGAGTTAGTGGATGTTGCTGATGACATCAGAGGCACCTTAGATGCCGGGGGAAGGCAGTGCTTATTATGTTAGATCTGTCAGCTGCCTTTGATACGGTACCCCATGCCAAACACCTAGCACAGTTCCAATCCATCAGAATAATTGGTCAAGCCCTGGACTGGTTGGCCTCTATTTTGGAGGGCTGAGGACAAGAGGTCTGGAGCCTTCCCTTCTTTTCGAAGTCCCAGGAACTGTCAGTGGGAGTGCTACACGGTTCGGCCTTGAGCCCTCCAATATTTAATTTATATCTCACTCTATTAGCTCAACTGGCCAAAGCCCTGAGAGCTAAAGTGATTTCTTACACTGACACATTCAGCTGTTGTTCTCCTGTGGCAGGGAAGAAAAGTTCCTAAGCAAATCCATTGCATCCTGTCTAACAGCTGTCCTCCAGTGGTTAACCGACCATCAACTTAAATGCAAAGCAGACAAGACCAAACTATTATTTTTTCTCTCCAAGTAAGCCCATGGAGACATGGCAGACCCTTTGGGCAATTCCTGTCTCCCGCTTTCCCCCACCCCCACCCACAACCGCCTCGGGCCATCAGGGAAGCACAGTGAAGAATTTGGGTGTTAAATTCAATTATTGTCTCTCTTTCCAATCTCAGATTAAAACGGTGGTGGGTACATGTTTTGGGTTACTGCGCATTCCAGGAACTTTCTACATTTCCTTTCATTCATAGCAAGGAAGCTTGTCATACAGGCACTCCAAACAATGAGTCTGGACTATGGAAATGCCCTATATTTGGGACTCTCTGACTACCTTATTAATAGATTACAGATTGTCCAGAACACAGCGGCTCCCACTCTTTTGGGCCTTTGTCTTAAAATGCGCGTGTCCCCATACCTGGGAGCTCTCCACTGGCTCCCAATAAAGAAGAAAATTTTATTAAAACACTTGTGTTGGTCCACAGGGCACTTCACAACACAGGTGCAGACTATCTCAGGGCAAGATTTGGCTTTTATGCCCCCTTAAAACAGCTGCGATAAGCCAATACCCTCATAGCCAGAATCCCTAGCATTCGCCGCACCAGAGTTGGGGGAAGGTCCTTCTCTTTTCTAGGGCTATCAACATGGAAGAAACTTCCACTAGAGTTGCAATCAATTGATGCAATTTCATTGTTTAGGAAAAGACTGAAAACATGTCTCTGTAACCAGGAATAGGTGACCTATTGCACTATGTATTTGTAGCCTGTGTGCTGAGCGCCTGGACACTGCTCGGAGTAACTGTGCACTATACGAGTTGCATTTCACGTAAAACTGATTTTATTTGAAAATATAAAAATCATAATAAAGAAAACTAGCACAATTTTCTGAAAAAATTCTTCGAGCCTCCTTTTATCTGGCACCTTCAAGAAAATCCCCAATTTGAGTTATTCCTAATTGTGACTATTTTCGTAACTTCCCATCTGTCAAACTTGGAGATAAATAGCTACAACGAAAAAGATGATTTTCTGCATGAACCAATGAAATGTCATATTTCTCAGAAATATATTGCCTCATGGTTCATATATAATTTAGGATCTCGTACCTAATTGTTTTGGTGCATGAGGCTCGTAATAAAGCATGAAAGGCTCTGTATGTCAAATTTGCTAAGAATGCTTATTAATATTGAATTAGCGAAGTTGAAGCGCTCATGGAGAAATGTTAGAATTAGGGGTCTCTAGTTGGCACAGGTAGGTACTTGTGACAAATAGGGACCCTCTCCTCTAGTCAGGGTAAGGGGATTACACTCCTAAAATAACCCCTGCTCACCCCCTTGGTAGCTTGGCACGAGCAGACAGGTTTATCTCAGAGGCGTTGTAAGTTAAGCATTTGTGACCACATACAGTAACCCAGTGACCACACTACAAATGGACACCACACAAGGTTTGTATATCAAAATAAGTATATTTTATATAGAGTAACCACAAGACCAATAAACGACAAAAAGAATCCACAGTACTATTAGATTTCAAGAGTTCTGGTTAAAAGGCTGAATTCAAGGTTCTGTGCGAGTCGGTAGCCCGGTCTGGCTACAGCGTTGTTGAAATAATACAGAGTCTAGCAAATCCAGCGGACCGCGTCGGTACGGGCCCACTCAAATGTCGACAGACTCAGTCACAGTACCTTTTACTTGAGGCGGCTGGCACGGATGCGCGAGCCGGTTCCGGTGTTCGTCACTGAGCAGAAAAGAAGCGTTGCAGGACGCGTTGTCCCTTGATGCGGTGCAGGCAACGGATCGTTGACAGAGTCGGTGGATCCAAGGCGTGCGTTGCAGGGCGAGACGGTGCTTCAATGCAGTGCTTGCAGCTTGCGGCGCGGCGACAGAGCCGGAGTTCGGGAGCTGGCGTAGACCGGTCCGGCCAGCGGCGCGAGTCGGGCGGTGCGTCGCAAAGCGTGCGAGGCGGTGCCCAACTCCGGTGCGTTCACAGGACTCGAAGTCAGCAGCAGTGACCACGTCGGTCAGACCAGTACGAGTCGGTGTAGCGAGGCGTTGCACGTCGCGGTGTCCCCCAGTCACAGTCAGGCAACAGCTCGGTGACGGCGTCAGGACAGAGTCGGTGAGCTCAGAGCTTGTGTTGTTCAAGGCGGACGTTGCTTGATGCGGTGCCTACAGGACACCAGGCCGGTCGTGAGAGTCGGTCACAGCTTCCTGACTCTGTAGCCACTGAAACAGTGTTTCCAGCAGCAATTCACAAAGGCTGGTGAAGTCCACTGGTCCTAGGACTTCGGTCAGGGGGCAAGCTCTCTTCCAAGCCCTTGGAGATCTTTTGCACAAGTTGAAAGTAAAGTCCACAAAGTCCTTTCTCCTCTCTTTGGCAGTCAGGCAACCACTGCAGGCCAATCCCCCAAGCAGCACTTCAGCTTGGGAATAGTCTCTCCTCAGTTTCTTCAGGTTCCTCTCCTCAGCAGAGGTTTTGTCTTGTAAGTCCAGAAGTGATCTAATTTCTTGGTATCAGGGTCCCAATATTTATACCCCAAAATCCTTTGTTCTCTGAGGGGAGAGGAGCCTGTGCCCAGTCCAAACCAGTTCTGAAGCACTCTGTTTACCAGACTTCTTCTTTCCTTTCACAGTGCAGGGCAGGTACATCAAACGCCCCACAGGAGGTGAAGCCAGCATTGTGGAAGGCAAGTACAGCCCTGCAGCATTTTTTTGACAGTCTTCCTTCTCTTCTTTCAGTGTGCAGGGCAGAGACATCAGACGCAACACAGGGGGTGGAGCCCGCCTTGTGGGGGTGGGCACAGTCAAATTCAGGTCGCAGGTGCAACTCCTCCCTCCCGTCTAGATGCAGATCTCCCCATTCACCACTGGGCTGACTCATCCTGTCTCTAGGAATCCCCCAGCCCTGTCACTCACAAAACCAGACACAACCTCGCAGAGGCAGGCTTGAAAGGTTAGGCAAGCAAATACCTACTTTCTAAAAGTGGTATTTGCAAACACAGAATGTTAAAACCCACTTTACTAAAAGATGTATTTTATCATTCTGAGTCCAGGCATACCAAACTCGAATTTCCACCATGTTCTCTGAGTCAGTTAGGATTATAAAATGTAATAATTCTACCAGCCCATTCTTACCTATGGAGAACAGGTAGCCTTTCAATAGTGAAAAACAAAAATGGCTGTAATTCACTATTAGGACATGCCACACACATCAGGGCTTGTCCTACCTTATATGTACAATGCACCCTGCCCTTGGGCATACCATATGGGTGACTAATATGAAGAAAAGGGAAGGTTTAGGGACTGGCAAGTGGGTACACTTGCCCAGTCAGCATGACAGTACCAGACTGCAAGCAGGCTCTGCAATGGCGGACCTTAGACACGTTTTACAAGATCGCTTCTGTGGGTGGTACAACCAGTGCTGCAAGCCCACTAGCAGCATTTGGATTTACCTGCCCTGGGCACACCCAGTGCACTGTACTAGGGTCTGACAAGTAAACCAAAAAGACAATCATGGAGTCACCAATTAATAAATGTATTTACAGTAGGGAGAGCATATGCACTTTAGCACTGATCAGCAGTGGTAAAGTGCTCAGTCATTAAACCAACAAAAATAGGTCAGAGAAAATATAGGAGGAAGGCAAAAAGTTCAGGGAGGACCCTGCAAAAAGGGCCACGTCCAACAGTGACCTATTGCACTATGTATTTGTAGCCAGTGTGCTGAGCGCCTGGACACTGCTCAGAGTAACTGTGCACTATACGAGTTGCCTTTCACGTAAAACTGATTTTATTTGAAAACATAAAAAATATAATAAAGATTACTAGCAAAATTTTCTGAAAAAAATCTTAGAGACTCCTTTAATGTGGCACCTTCAAGAAAATACCCAATTTAAGTTATTCCTAATTGTGACTATTTTCGGAACTTCCCATCTGTCAAACTTGGAGATAAATAGCTACAACGGCAAAGATGATTTTCTGCATGAACCAATGATATGTCATATTTCTCAGAAATATATTGCCTCATGGTTCATATATAATTCAGGATCTCGTACCTAACTTTTTTGGTACATGAGGCTCGTAATAAAACTTGAAAGGCTCTGTATGTCAAATTTGCTAAAAATGCTTATTAATATTGAATAAGCAAGGTTGAAGCGCTCATGGAGAAACGACCTATCTGTAATACCAAGTAATATAACATAATATAATATAATATAATAAAATATAATATAATATAACATATTATAATATAATATAATACCCAATCTCAAGACAAGGGCTCTTTCTAATATCTTAAAACATTAAGAATCAAGCTTAAAAGAGATAGTAAAAAAGAAATAAAAATAGGGGTAAAATTGACATCTTGATTAGTGCTAGCCATCCAATGATTAACTTAGCGAGGTCTTCCCATCCTTGAAGGCAATTTAATATGTTGTTCATTAGAGGGGTGTAGTGATTAAAGACTAAATCACCCTGTTACTCTGAACAGAAAACACCAAGGTCTCTTTTGGGTTCTTTTTTTAAATAATTTTCCCTTAGTGTTAGTGACAGGGTATCAGTGGTTGTATTAAAAAGTAAGGATTCAGTTTTGGTTTTATTGATTTAATAGCCTCAAATATATGTGTTTATCACTTGTGAAGCTACGATTATATTGATTTTGCTGTGAGTTTGGAATGCTGTATCTGCATATAGTTTTATTTTAGGAACTCTTGGAAGGAGTCCAACTATGTCTGTCAATTGGGACCAATATTGATGCATATTTCTGACTGGTTCCCAAACTGCAGCGTTGAAAGTTTGGTAAACTCTCTGACAGGGTTGGAGTTTAATTACGTATTTCTATTTGCCTGCTTTTAATGGTAATTCTTTTCTGTGCTGTCTTGCCTCTAACCATTTCTTTCAATACCTTTTCTTTCTTCATCAAACAAGCTAAGTCAAATTACGTTATATTCCTAAAGAAAATACATGTGGCCAGTGGAGCAGTCTATTTTTGAATAGCTGGCTTAGATTTGCAGATCTTTCATGGCTTTTGCCTGCTGCCAACTTTCGGGCATCAAGCTTTTAATCTTTGCTTAGTATTTAATACTGGGGCCACTACACTTTTTTTTTTAACCGTGACCTCTCAAGTCTCAACTATATATATCACTCCTGTTTAGAATGGAAAACAAATCCTACTGCCATATTTTACAGTCACTTTAACTCTGCCCTCCTCCGGCCATTACTACAACTTATAAGGCTTCTCAGCTCCCCAAAGAGTCTGGCAAATGAGAGCCTCTCTGTCAGAGGTTGTGTCGACTCTCAAGCCGCTGCTCTATGGTTCACTGATGCATGAGAAGAGCTAGCCAGTCTTCCCACTCGGCATGATTCACCTGGTTCATCCAACTGCTCCTGTGTGAGCTTCCAAACTTTTCAGGCTGTCACTTGGCCCAACCTCTACCAGACCTGGGGGCATATTTACAAGGACCTTGCATCACTGCGATGTCACTTCTTTTGACGTATCAGCAGCGCATTATGTGCTGCATATTTACAAAGGAACGTATGCGGGCAAATATGCCTATTTTATCTCTTGTGTGTCGTTATTTGTGTGCACTAGAGCCGGCTGCGTCACAAATGTCAATGATATGCAAGGTAGGCGGTCCCCCTAAAAAGTCACGCAGAACTGACACAGCCACATTTACAAGGTTTTGGGAAAACGGTGGAGCATTGGAAAAAGACTTGCAGAGTTTCCAAAATGTCAAAATTCCTACGCCTTGACAAACCAGGCATAAAAATGACACATTTGTACTGGTACATAGGCAGAAAAGGCCAAATCACTCTGACAAGCTATTCTGCACCATGGACCTACTCCTACTGCAGCTTGGAGCAACAAGAAGAGCACCACCACCTCCACCCGCACCACCACCATCACCACAGAGGCAGCATATGACAATGGAGTGGACATACCGGCAGAGGATTACCCTCATTGACATTAGGGAGGAGGAGGTCATTACCCATCAAAGGCTCAGGAGGTAGTACATTGTCCAGCTCCTGCATCAGATTGCATCAAGACTTCAGTCAACATCTCAATGGTGCACCAACATCCCTCCACAGGCCAAACTACTGGCTCTACTAGACATGCTGGCATCTGAAACATTCCAACCCACCACAGCCAAAGAGGCAGATTATCCCAGACATGCTTTTTGGTATTCCTACATTTTGTACTGGATGCCATCATAAGCCTCACATCTCAGTACTTCATGTTCCCCAACTCACCGCAGAAACATCAGGAAAACAAGCAAGGCTTCTATGCCATTGCATGATTTCCACATGTGTCGGGGGCAATGGAGTGCACACATGTGCAACGTGTGCCTCTAGTTGAGGCATCCCACCTGTACCACAATAGGACGCACATCTATTCCATGAACATGTAGGCAATAGTGGACCATTTGGGGCTGTTCATCAGTGTCCTGGCATAGTACCCTGGGAGTGCTCATGATGCATACATCTTCAGACATTCCATCATAAACAAGCGCTTCCGAAATGGCACATATGGGAATGGCATACTGGTTGGTAAGTACGTCTCAAGCACATGAATGATTACATGACAGTCAATAATGTGTGATAACATAGCTCTATTAGGGCCCGATTCACAGAACTAACTTAAGACAGAATCCTAAACTTACTACTTTTGGTATTCACAGAAGTTAGGATTTTGTCTTAAGTTTGTCTTAAGATAGACTTAAGACAGACTTAAGTTAGGATTTTGTCTTAAGTCTGTCTTAAATCTGTCTTAAGACAAACTTAAAACAAAATCCTAACTTCTGTGAATACCAAAAGTAGCAAGTTTAGGATTTTGTCTTAAGTTAGTTCTGTGAATCGGCCCCATTGTGTTGGGCTGTGAACGAGACAGTTTATATGTAGCAGGTGTGGGAATTCATACTTGCACCATACTACATAGCACATGTGCAACACAACCCTACATGGCAAACGTGTTGAGACCGGCTACACCACGGTGGGCAACATGTACAAGTGGACTGTGCTGCTGGAGCATCAATGTCTATGATGCTCTGGTGGGGCAGGTCTCTCACTCATATCTATAAGCCAATTCAAAGTCAGTCTGCGTGCCCTTGCATGGCCTCGTAGATATGGAGTAAGGCAAGCGAGTGCATAGTGCAGTGTTGCCTCACCCAATGTCAAGATTGTGTTTCATGGGCCTTGTGGTGCTTTTTACACATGCAACACCAATTAATTTTTACAAATTCCCAGATTTCGAAGGATCTCTGAACCTTGTGTCTAAATTGTGTGCCTCCCAAAGGGAGGTGTAACAAGGAGAAATAAGTATATTTCTCCTCATCATTTTTTCTGTCTATGTACGCTGCATTCCGCAGCATATTGAACAAAGAGAACACATACATTGTTATTTTATTTTGTGCCCGAGGGTGTCCTTTATAGTTTTAAATGATGTTTTGGGCACACAACACTGACACATGTGCACCAGGGTGCAAGAGTGTGTGATTTGGGGCTAGTCACTAATTTGTGATGGGGCATATGCGGACGGACCACGGATGTGCCGTATGGTAGTAATATGCACATTCCTACCCTTTCTTTGTACGCATGCCAGCATTGCCAAGTGACAACTGTGCTGCCCCGAGGCAACAACTGGTAAATGAAGGTCTCTGTGTGCATCCAAATGGTTGAAAGATCCTCAGTAATGCTACATTATGTAAAATGCTGTGTCACAACACTGTGTTAAAGGAAGGGACTCCATTTCTGTTTTCTGTGTGTCCATATGTAACTCCCATGGTCATGAGGCATGTGATGTATCCAAGACCTGTGAAACAGATACATTTAGTCCTAATGTTTCTTCTCAAGGTCATGTCTGCCATGCAAAACGGCATAAATCATCACATACATACCTCCATCCTATGTGTTCACCTGTTCATGCCACACAAATGTATTAGTTCTCCAAGAGTTCAGATTGTGTAGCAAGGTACGTCCTCATGCACAAAGTAACACCTGATAGGACAGGTAGCCACACGGTCACCTTGGAAATAATGTGCCTGTCTTGGAGCATTAAAGCACATTGACTGCCACCGCAGCCAGCAAACCCTGGACACTGAACCTTGTGGAAAATATGTCTTAAACTGTCCCCAATCAGTGTGGCTGTGTAGAGTGGTTAGTTTACCAGTTGCACTGTCAAGTGCAAGACTACCACATATCTCAAACTCCTTGTGTACTGTCAACATAGTGGGCACAGTGCACTGCCATGTCTATGTACACTATCATGCCCCACATTGACATCCACTCTCTACTCTCTCCATGACAGTAACTATTGAGCAACAGTGACTCTAACTCTCACTGCCAAATATGCGTGTATAAAGTACACAACACCTGCACCAGCTACATGTGGAACCAGGCACGGCCTGTGCAGGGCGTTATACCGGGGCGGTGACGTCAGGCGAGGGGAGGGTCAGGGTGGGGGGGTTGTAAAATGCGGGATAAATAAAACGAATTTCGTTACCTGCGCTGCATCGCCAAATGTGATGCAGCGCGGGCAACAACATTTTTTTTTTTTTTCTGTACTTACTTGTAATGGTCCATATCCCGCATTTTACAACGCCCCACCCTGACCCTCCCCCGCCTGACGTCACCGCCCCGGTATAACGCCCTGCACGGGCCGTGCCTGTGTAGAACATTCTGGCATGTATCAGTTAAGAGATGGGTATGGTAGCCAACCACAGACACAACAGAGGAGTGTGAAAGAATTATCTCCTCAAAGGCTAACTGACTCTCCTTACTGGTGAAAAATCACCACCTGCATGGCATTGGCACTCACAAGTATGACAAATAGTAAGTGTTTCACAAAGGACTGTACACTTGTATGTAGTAGTGTCAGTCATATCATAATTCTAAGTTTGTGTATGCCAAACAATGTCAGAGCACGTCTCATACTGTGACATAGTGTATGAGTCATTCAGGACACATAAAAGAATTATATGAATGTAGGGCCATCACCTGTCATGACCATTTACCAATGTTACCCCTCTAGTCTGCAGCTGACCAAGGATATGATCTGCAGCCATGGGTGATGAATCTTTATAAACCACCCCAGAGAGAAGTCCAGCAGAGCTACAATCACGCTTTTACCAGGACCCGCTCCATAGTAGAGCAGACATTCGAAGTTCTAAAGTCCTGCTTTAGGAGTCTGGACATGTCTAGGGGTACTCCCCACTGATGGTATGTAAAATCATACTTGTGTGCTGCATTTTTCACAATATCTGTGTGGGGACCAATATCTCATGCGGCGATGCCAATGAGGAACATGAAGTGCCGCTGGATGATGAGGAGGAAGAAGAGGAGCAACATCAAAATGTCCCGTCACTTGTAGAAACACGGCGGAGAGACCATAAAGTTCAAAAGATTTTTGAGGAGGCATGAGTGACTTTGAGGATGTACTAAAATAATAATTAAATGAAAACAGCGAACATATATGAAAATAAATATATGAGCACTACCAGTTTGTGATCAATTTTTCGTCATAGTCACAGTAAGTAAAGTTAATTCATAGTCTAATGGTTGTGTAGTGATCCACGTAGTATGTGCATGGGAATACAGTTCAACCCCTACATTCTACTTATGCAACATCCAAATCTGCAGGCACATATTATATCCATTAGGAGATCTCCTGTCACACATGTGCATGATAAATTCTATAGTTTGCCTGTACAAGAGTGTCTACCTAGTAACAATGTGGCCCACGTGACCCACTAGGCTAAGATGCCATTGTAACAAGCAGTGACGTAGTCAACCATGTTGGTGTGTTGCACTCTAATCAAAATAATGGTTTCACTCCTATGAGTAGAGTGTGCGAATGTGAAGACACAACACCAAGATTCAGAATATGAAACAATTGATCACACGACGCAGATTTCCAAATGTCTGTGCTGTCTCATACGTGAGTGTGCTGGCGCCATGGCAGTGCAAGTTCGTGTCAGCCCTGAGGGAAGCACAAGCAATGTAATCGGGTGCACTGACTTATCTAGCACACGGTGCACCTCTTGTAAGGTGTGCCGTTGCACAAAGAGAGGGATTAGTCCCTATGCATAGTATGATCCCAGTAATGCATGCACTCTCACATATGTACTCTGTCAACACAAACATGCAAAGACATTAAGCAGGTCAACTCAACTATTCACAGGCAACACAGTCATTCCTGTAATTGTTTTAATGCATTTCGCATCATACTTCACTGAAAAGCACCAATTTGCACCATTACTTCACACAAACAGACATATTGGCTCCATGATTTAATTTTTGCAGCCATCACCTCATGCAGATGTGACGCAGCCCAGCCGACTCATCAGAAACATGATATGGTGCCTTGTCAAGCCTGGTGTCAAATTGACTAATTTGCTATGTTTTCATTGAAGTTGACAGCAAATTCGATGCATTAGCTGAAAATATAACGCCTCATCCCACGAAATTATGTCATGGATCTGGCATGCTGCAAATCACTAACTGGAAAGTTGCTTTCATTTTTACTTAGCCTCACCGTCGGCGTCTATTTGTCTTTGCTTATGAGAGCGTGTTTGTGAGAGCGTGTGTTTTGTCTGTGCTGGAGAGTATCTTGGTGTCTTTTTAAATGTGTTGTAGGGTCTCCTGTCCATATAGTGTCACAAAAGTTAAAATTATCCTTTGGATTGGTGTATTGTATTGTCCTGTGTTTTGTCTGGTGTCTGTCTTTGGGGTTTCTTTTTTTATTAGGGGTGGTTGTGGGTTGTTGGGGTAGTTTTGGATTGTTTGGGTTGAGACTGTGTTTGGGGAGGGGCATGTCTGGGAACGGAAGGACACGCAAAATGAATGCCCGGTAGTTCAGGGGATTTCTGTGGCCATCACACAATATCTGCCAAACCTGATAGCCAGAGGTGGACGGGTGAGAGGAGTCTACCCTACGAAGGAGCGGCAGCTCAGGTGGGAGAAGGTGCGCAAACACACACTGCGGATGTATGACATAGAGTGGATGGTCTGCCAAATAAAACATTGCTGGGCAGAAGTGGTCAGCCGGGAGACTGACCACCTCAACTACCTTGGGATTGAAGTTGGTGGACATGTTAGTAAGTACACATGATCTGCGAGTTCTTCCCTGTATCTCATTTGCCTATTGATAATTTGGGTTCTATTTTCTGTGACTCAAAAGTGACATGCCCCCAGAACACAATGGGACACATTTACAAGGAATTGGTGTAGGGCAGCATCACAAATCATTTTGCTGAGCTGCCCTACATCAATTCGAAATGACAGGTATGCACTGTATTTACAACCTATGGTGCATTCCTGTCCTTGCAGCTAGCTCTGGCAGACTGTTTGCAGCTGTGCGCCAATGCAGGGACCCTTGGACCATGGTGCAGGGTGTCTGTGTTGTTGGCATGTTGTTTTTGTGCATGAAGGGACAGCTTCCTGCACAAAGACATTCAATGTCAAAGCATATCAGTGAGCGCGTGTCTCTGTTTGCCAGCAGCTAATCTTTTTGAGTTAGGCGCCTTGACGCCCACTGGGCATAGTAGCGCGTGAATAAATCATATTTCATTCAATGGTGGTGTTTTTCATTTTCTGTGTGTGCTGTGAAATACAGCACACTACAATACTGAATGCCACATACATATGTGCTGATGACCCTCCTTGTTATAACTTGTTACACCTCCTCTGGGTAGGCATGCAGTTATGAGGCCTTCCATGGTTTTCATAGTTTAGCAAATCTAGGAAGGTGTAAAAACACATTTAACTTGCTTTAGGATTTACAATGGAAAACAAATGCCTCCTTGATGTATAGTATCACTAAGCTGTGCTTTGCACTGGCTTGCCTGTCTCCATACCTATAAATGCATGGTAAGTCCTGCAGGGTGGCTTTGTATGGCCTCATACAGGTACTTTGAGACCTGAGCCACCGGAGCTGTTCTTATAAATGATACTCCAGTTGTGCATAACTCTTGTAAATGAGGCCCAATGTATGTTACAGGGGATCCCACTCACATGTTACATTACCCAAAGATCTGACAGGCTGCATATCTGTTACTGTTCATCTGTATGTTCATCGGTATGTAGAATATGTATGGACCATGTCTGGTACCATGCAGCACTGATCTCTGTTAAATTAAGGAGCAAGGGTGTCTACTATGTGGCTTATTTAGCGTAGTCATGGACATGTAAAGAAATGAGGAAGGCACGGGTATAGCTGCACCTTGCTGAGTATGGTTTGTGAGTTATTTAGATGCAGAGAGCCATGGAAGTCAGCTACCCTTGTGAAATCTTGTACTAGCGAGGTTTTTAGAACTGGTTCTGCAATCTGCCCATCAATTGCATGTTTTGGCTCATCATATTTGTGTACACATCAGCCTGCCTTGCTAATGTGCTTCATTATGGCATGCCACCTATGCCATCATTTGATTAATTACAACCTGAAGGGTTGCATAGACAATTGCTACTCATATGTACTGTGCTTCACTTTCCCACAGTGTACGTGTTCTACATTCACAGTGCAATGTTTCATGTTACGTCTTGTAAGCGGACCATACACAGTTGGTGAGGTGGAGATCTTCAAGGGTCCAAATATTACCAATGAGTGTCATCCTGAATGCTAATTGTGTAGTGCAATGATTGTGTGTGATGTAGGATGCTGTGAGCAATGCCATGTTCAATGTGCATCCCTGACACACACACAAATTATGTAATATGAAGAATAGGTCAGAAATGTGTATGGTAATTGTAGCATGTTCAGTCACCTCTGACTAATGTCTAGGTGACTATATTGCCAATCTCTGATGACCACATGATAGATGGCCTGACAGAGAAGCCATGATCCAAATGCCATAGTATATCAAAATGTGTGGTAGTGGATTCATAGGTGCACATGGTTGTGGATGGGAAATCTTTCAAATGCATGTCAAATGCACAAATCTACTGTAGCTTCTCATGTTGCGTTTTCTGTCCGATTTGTATGGCTACTCCATACAGAAGGGAGAATTACACCACAGTAAAGACAGAAAGACTATGACCCATATTTACAAGATCAGGAAAAGCCATGCAGGCTGGCTTGGTGTGGGCTTATAAATATAGCACTGCTGTGAGCACCACATGACCCTCATTAAAAGCCAGGTTCTCGCGGGACAGAGGGGCTTATAAATGAGCCCCTAAGTGTAGCAGTGGGCATAAGTGGACAGTGGGCATATGTCATAATTGAACACAACGTAATGCATTAGAAGGCCTCACTCATATTGTCTAATGCCCCATACTCTATGGTGGATACATCAACAAAGCTTTGACCTGTCTTCTTAACTGAAATGACACAGTGTGTTTGATCAGAGGCATGTCTGCACAGCATAGTCATCCAACATAGCAGTGCCCATTCAACTTTCAGATTGTGTTGTCCATAATAGTCGCATACGTTTTAAAACAAACAGGATCAGACCTTGGAAAGCAATTGCTATTTACATCACAAAATACCTGGGCAGGTGAGATGTAGAGGAGGCATGCACGCACCAATCACATGGATGTGCTGACTGCTGAAGTGCTGCAAGGTGACATTTAATATCTGACACGTAGGGACAGATACTAGGCTGTGTAGTGAGATACATGCTATCACACTGTGCGCATGTTATGAGCCATGGCATTGAGAGAGCACAAGTTTGAAAAAAAATGTATAAGTACGCCATATTTACAAGCACGTAGTTAGTTTAAACATGTTTTGCACACGAGTGTTTTATATCCAGGAGTGAAATATACAGAGTGTTTTATATTCAGTAGCGAAATGTATAGAATGTTAAGTAGAGTAACTATAATTAAAACAGGTGTGAGATTAATGTAGAAATGTTGGAATGAATATGAAAACCTCATGTTCTCATGTTAAAAGAGTCATGTCCGAATTTAATGTAACTTTCGAATCCAGTATAATGTGTAGGCCTTAAGGCAATTCACAGCAAACCTGAACGTGCTGCTAAAATGATGCGAGATGAGGTGACGTGGTTCTTTCAACTGTATTATTGAACTTAGGGTTAAAAGTATAGGCTTTATAGATGTGTTATTTTAGAAACGTATGCTAGTTAAGAATGTTTGCTGTTTAAATCAAGTTAACGTTTAAGAGTGCAGGGACCTGCTGCATGTAAATCAAGTAGGCCAGAGCAGATAATGTCATGTAGTTTAAATTGCCATGTGCTCGTTAGAGAAGAGGTCGTGAGGTGTCCAGCACAGAGCTTTGAGAGTGTTTTATGACTAAAGATATGGTGGAGTCTGGAATTTGAGGCCCACTGCAGGACGAGCTGTATGCAGGTGCGAGGGTCCTAATCAGCTCGAATGAAAGGGACTTTGTTCAGTGGCGCCTTGCGCAGGCCTGTAGGAGTTTCCAGGAATTTCAGGGGGTATCAGCGCACTGGAGAAGAAGCCTGGGAACCAAGGTCAACTTTAACGAGGGTCTTCAAGAGTACCATCATGGAGTTTGCCGCGCAAAGATGTACCACGTGAGGGGCGTCCCAAGGGGCGTTCCTATCAGAAATGTGATTTGGTATTAGGGAAAGAGACCCGGGAGGAGAGCAGAGCAGATGATTTTAGGAGCCTAAGGAAGCGGATGGGTAGGCAGATAGGCTGATCAGGAGAGACCCATCATCAGAGAAGAGACAAAGAGAAGTGCGTGATCTTCTTAGGAAGTCACCACGGCTGACACCTAGAGGGGTAAAGATCTTGCTAAGTAGGGATGTCACTTAGGATAGTGTAGGGACAGACTAACCTTAATTTTCTTTTCTGTAATGACTTTGAGGTTGCAACTTGTATCCATTTTGGCAACCCTTATGGTTTTTGAGCTTGTACTTATTATTCTGTTTTTCAGACTCAGACTATTCAAAAAGTTCATGTTCATAGTGATACCGATTTACCTTCTTAATCTCATTTTGAGAAGTTTGTATCTTCAGTTATCTTTGACTTTATATTAAATCTTTGAAACTTAAAAATTGGTCTGTGGTCATTTAGAGTGGTGTAAGTTCTTAAATTGATTGTCTTATTGCTAGATTACTTTTTACTCAATGACAGGTACCAACGATTCAATCGACGTAGTTTGGGATTTGGTAATGTAACGAGTAACCAGAAATCCCGCGTTAACAGTTGGTAGCAGAGTGAGGATGGTTATCTTCTTGAGGAAGGTAATCTAGAGAGGTTAGTTTACCCCAAGGCCCCTAGACATCGAGAGACGAGCAGCGGAAGAATCGTGTGCCGAAAGGTGCAGACGGTGCGAGAAAAGCAGCAGTATCGGAGAGTGAGTATAAAAAGGGTCATGCGTGAACAGATTGCGGTGTTTTGTGTTGTATTTGTATTGTAATGTCTTGCGGAGTTGAATGCCTGTAGTGTGAATGAGAGAAGGTTGTGAGCGCGCGCAACCTGGTAAGCTGGTAACCTGGTAAACGGGTGAACTGGTGAAATCTTAAGTTCAGGCCAGAGCTTAAGTGGTTTTGGGTGTATCGAACATCCAGGGTAGTTGTCGACCATAGTACGGAGGTCACGAGGTACCATTGACCGCCGTGGATCCAAGATAGGGGGAGTGTAAGAGTGGGTGTATGAGTAACGGACGCTGGTCGAAAGTTACTGTGTGTGAGTAACCTATCGGAGAGGGCGATTGTCTGGAAGTAAACGGAAAGACATTTCGCCAAGTTAAGGTGACAACTACAGAAAGACTGTGGGCGTACAGTCAAGAAAGGTGATCGCTTGGACGGAAGTAATCATTTTTCAGAGTATGAATGGGACGCGTGCATGACCGAGGAGACAAGCTGAGAAAGGAGGGGAACTGCTGCGAAGGGGGATGGGTGACGTCGGCTAGAGCCGCGCTGTGATTGAGCGGTTGGTGTGACGTTAGCTAGAGCCGCGCTCTGGTTGGGCGGCTAGAGTGACGTCGGAGGAAAGTCGCGTACGGATAGGCCAGTTAGTGAGAACGGCGCTGAGATTGGTGGAGTGTCATCAGGAAGTAAACAAACGCAGAGAAAAGAGAAATCATGAAGTGTTTTAAGTGTTTGAAAGGGATTTTTAAACGTAAACGAAGTGAACATTATTACGGGGAAGAGGCTCCGCCAGAGGGTACGCCAGCTCATTATATGGCAACGAATGTGGGGCTGCATACGATATTATGGATTGGGGCTTGGAATAAGCTTACGGAAGGGAATGAGGAAATGCAGTTCCCGAGGTACGGGACGTTTAAGTTAGAGGTGTTACATCGGCTAAAAGCAACCATGTCCTCATTGAAACCCTCGCCCAGACCAACACAGTTTGAGGCCCTTAATGCATGGATTAAGGCTGCACACGACCGAAATTTGAACAGGCGTCAACAAAGGCTGACGCGATCGGTAAGGGCAGTGCGAGATTCCAAATGGGATGAGGAAGCAAAGCGATGGAGGGTACAGGCTATTGAGGTGGAAAAAATGTATCAGATGAGGGAGGTGGCAGGAGGAGGAGGAAACCTCATGGAAGAAGACGAGGAAAGCGAGTCGGAGGACAATCTGATAAACAGATTGTTAATGGATAGACCACCTCCGAGAGTGGGGTTGATAGAAGATAGAGGGCTCGCAAGGGAAGATGGGAATGAAATAGAGGGATATACACCACTCCCTATATCGGAATGGACACCTATCAAAGGCGGAGAAACACCTCCAAACAACACTGTACAGAGTGTAGTGGGAAGGTTTGTAGTGCAGAAAACGCCAACCACCGAAAGGGCTGAGTCTGTGGGATTACCAGACGCTCTTCAAGTGCCTGTTACCATAGGACCCATAGTTTCGATCTATAACCCTGAGAGAGATAGAGGGGAACAACAAAGGCAATTGGATAGAGAAAGGATTGAGATGGAAAGGAGGAATAATGTGACAAATGCATGGAAACAATTGCCAGGATCGGTAACATGGAATACCCCATTAGACACAACTGTCGGTCCCAATTCAGAACAGGGAGGTCCGAGAGGACCAATGGATCTAAGGGGACCACGGCCAAGATCCTATTCAGAGTTAAGAGCTGATTTGAGGGAATGGGACGGGTCCATAGTATCTCCGAGTAACAGGACAAGAACGGAACCAGAGTGGGAAAGCAGGGGTAACGGGACTGTATCTCACTGTGGGGCCAGCGAAAGCAGTCAGGGCCGGGAAGGCCAAAGTCAAGAGAATAGAGGGGATGCATGTCCTACAAATCAGGGAGAACAGCCGGAACAAAATACTAGGAATGTAGAATGTGAGGAAATGTCCCGTCTCTGGGGGAAAGGAGGAGATGAGGCGGTACGGGCTTTTCAGAATAGGTTTAGGTGCCTTCATCATACACTCGGGGAAGACGTTCAACATTGGAGAAAGGAGAACAGCGATAGGTCCCGCCACGCCTCGAATAATCAGGAATCCCAGGGAAGTAGGGAAGAAAGAGGGAGTAATGGAACATCTTACCTTGCATCCCGTGAAACTAGCCAGGATGGGGAGAGAGAGGCTAGGAGGCAGGAAGGAGTGTTTCACCACCCACCCCGAGAAGATGGAAAGGCATGGGACCTAGAGAGATGGGAACAGGGGAGGACTCCCTATAACTCACTAATACCTAAACGTAGATCTCGGAGCTGGGATGGGAGAGATGCGGATGGAGGAGCTAAATTGAGTGTCTTGAAAGCTGAAATTAAGGCAAAAAGGCTTGATGTTACCAGTTTAAAATCAGATGTTGACGAGATAATAGATGGAACATTGCCTTTGGAAAGGATAGAATTGTATGAACAGGATGAGTTATTGTTCATGGCAAAGGATATTACTAGGAAAGCTAGAGCGTTTCATGAGAAACTGACTGATTTGGCAGACAGGTATGCTGTGGATTTATCTAGGACAAGGGCATTACAGAGTAACCACAGATTACAGTACGCAGACCAGGATCTAGATGAGAAGAGAACTACTGGATTAAAAACACACATAAGAGAGCTGGTATCAGGGATAAGAGTGTGGAGGGAACTGGATAAATGGGAAGAAAGGTGGTCGAAAAAGGGCACGGTTAGGCGAAGTGCAAACGTGATGACCCCCGAGGGAAGGGTAATGCATATGGAGGCATTCCCTTTGCGAGAAATATCAAATGGAAATTATGTACATGTGCCCTGGAGTAGAGGAGACTTAGCTGCATTTACCAATTCATTTCCGAAGTTACGGGACAATCCAGTAGAGTGGTATAAGCAGGTAGAGAGGTTTGTTAAAATTTCGAAGGTATTGTGGATTGATTTGAACACGTTGTTTGACATCGTGGTCCCATCTGATCTGTGGACCCCTTGTAAGACTAGTGTCGAATGGCCAAATGCTGAACCATTGAGGGATGCTCGAACTAATGGACCATCCGAGATTGTCATGCGAAAGTATGAAAGGGTAATAGCATGGCTGAAAGATAAGGTACCACCACAGGACATAGATTGGGTGAAAATAGACCGAACAAGGCAGGAACCCAAGGAGACAGTTCACGAGTTTTATGAAAGATTATTGAAAACATTCAAGCAATACAGTGGACTAGATGTAATGGATCCCAAAGATATAGGGCAGTTTGTGTCAAAGTTTGTCTTGGGGTTGAGACCTGATATTTGTTTGATGATACAGCAACATTTAATCTGTTGGCAGAACAAACCACTAGATGAGATTTTACGTTATGCGAGGTACTGCAGTGACGAGATAGATTCTAAAGCCAAGAATCTAAAGGAGAAATTGATGGTGGTGCAAATGCAGTCCGCTGGGAAGGGTGGCCAGCAGAAGCAGGGAATGGGACGAAAACCAAACGGTCAGAACAAAGATAATGAAGAAGGGCAGAGACCCAGGATAGACTTTGCCACTTTAAAGAAAACGACAAAGTGCCATCAGTGTCACCAGGTGGGGCATTGGCGACGCGAGTGTCCCTTTAACCCTGAAAATGGAGAGCTAGAAGTAGAAGAGCAGGTCCAAGAAGTCCCAGTGCAAAAGGGGACAGTCCCAAGTGGTAAGGTGGCCAAAAGGGGGACTTCGGCTCCACGGGCCCAATTCCCACAGCCACCGAAGATAGCAGCTGGGGGAAAGGTCTTTAAACAAATGCCTCTGTTTGTCGAGGAAGAAAAGTGTTATTACATTGATCCATTGACAGGACAACGGGTGAGCAATGAAGAGGATTGTACCCTCGGGGCAGTTCTAGAAGTGGATCAGAGAGGGCCATTTGTTGAGGCAGAAGTGGCAGGGTGTCCCACTACGTTCTTAGTGGACACTGGGGCTACTCGTTCGACTCTGAGATCAGCGGTGGTTCCAGACTTGCCAATGTCAGGGGAAACAATTCAGGTGGTAGGAGTCGCAAATAAAAGAATGACCAGTCCCTTGACCGAACCAGTGTCTGTGAAGATAGGAAACCATATGAACGAACATCAGTTTGTGGTTTGTGACTCGAGTCCGGTATGTCTGTTAGGAAGGGATTTGTTGTGCAAACTGAATTGCACCATATACTGCTCACCGCAAGGAGTGGAGGTACAGACTACCGACGAAGATGCTACTTTTAAGGTGGCCAATTCAAAATCTTGTGTAGAACTATATCCTACTCTGACAATAGAAGATCTTCCCCAAGACCTACGAGATGCAGTGGCGTCAGAGGTATGGGATTTCACGGGAGAAGAAATAGGATTGATTAAAGGGGTAGAGCCGGTAAAAATATTGGTAAAACCAAATGTTGAGTTTCCAAGAACGCCTCAATACAAATTGTCACAGGAAACGATTGCAGGAATAAAGCCTGTGATCGAGTCAATGATTCAACAGGGAATACTGAAAGAAATCGTGGGTAGTCCTTGTAACTCCCCGATTATGGGTTTGATCCACCATGGACATACATCAGTTCATATCGGAGATGTTTCAAACATCTTTGTGTGAGGTGACTTATCTATCCACCCTCCATTCTTAGATCAACTACTTAAATGTAGGTAGCAATGTGTCCAAATATGTGCCCTTGCCATTTCCGGGACCCAATGTTGAGACACAATACATATACTTTGCAGAAATTGCTCATCTAACTTTGGCTAATGCCAATGGCATCAAGGCCATTGCAGGATGCAGAAGGGACACTAATGTTCAGTAAAGATGATATGTGTCCCATACCATGGGTACAAAACAGCATAGTTCATAAGCATACTCTGTGCTGACATGGTCATACCTAGATGTGGCAAGATGAACATTGCATTGTGCAACATTTGCTAAGCCTTGATACTTTGGGCCTTAGTTAAATTCGAGATAATAAATATTAGGCAGATGTATGCTCACTTTAACCTTAGAGTTAACTTTTTGGTTTTAGGAAGTGCCACGTGTGATGTTTGAAAACGATTTTACGTATCATGATGATTGTACCAGTTGCAACTTAGTCTTTGTTTGACAGTTTTTAATTCTGCTTAAACGGAAAACATGACCCCAGAGCAGCACTACATCCATGCAGAACGGTACCTCTACATCCAGATTGTGGCAAAGTCATATAAGACAATAGGCAAGCAATTGTCTGAGGAAATGTCTAATGGAGTATCTTCCCACTGGGACCACCAAACTGGACAGCCCTACCAAAGACAATGATGTTGGTGTAGACAAGGGTGGTTTACAAGGCTCCATTGCAAGCGCCTCCAAATGGAAGGCCACACGACCAGCCTTACCCCCGCTCAGCCATTAGGACAGATTGTCTCATTTGAGCAGGAGGTGAGGAAGGAACCTTTGGACCTCAAGTTCAGAGTGGCAGGGCTGGAGCACAAGATGGACACAGTAATTCGGCTACTTCAAGTGTTCAAGCAGGCTGTGCAGTGACTCTTAACCCCCTCCCAATGAGCCACAGGGTCCCTTTCTGCCCTTCCCCATGTCCCCATGTATATAGTTGTTTTTGGGGTAGGTATATATTTTTTTAGCTTAGTGTAGGTTAGTTATTGTAGATATAGTGTAGGAATAGTGTATGTAGTTTGAAGAGTTTAGGTTGGTGGGTTACATTTTAGCGGGTAGGGGTAGTTTGTTTGTTTAGTGAGCGGGGAGTTGATGTGTTTTATATGTGTATATTTAAAAGGTATTTTAAAAAAAGCTAAATATATATTTTTGTTTAGGGTCCTATGTGTAGATAGTTGATGTATAGGTGTAGTTTCTGTTGTCTTTGTATGATGCTGTGTATTAAAGGAGGTGGGGTAGAGTGGTGTAGGTTAAATTAAGGTAGTTTAAGATGTGTTTTAGGTTAAGGTAGTGTAGGTTAGGTTAGATAAGCTAGTTAGTCTAGTTTAGGTAGTTTTAGTTCGTAAAGTTTGTAGGTTACAATAAATATGATAGTTTGCTACTTAGAAAGTCGATATCTTTACTGTGTAGGAGTTATAATATCTGCGAAGGTTATGTTAAGTTCATGCAATTGGCTTTGCTAACAGTGTTTGTCAACGTGTGTGACTAGATGAATGAGCTATGGAGAAGTACCTGTCAGGTTGGGCATAGTATTACGTGAATGATCTACAAACAGCTTTGGGCACTGTAAGTGAAAATCTTGATGTGAATGGATACCATGACTGAAACAGGTTTTAACACACTGTAGCTCTGTGTGTAAGTCATGCAACATGATTTGGAGGGTTGGTGTTGCTTAAGCATTGCCCCTGATCACGGATATGGGTGCCCACACACTGATACCAGCCCCTTATATACTCAAACTTGCATCATTTGCTTGTCACAGCAGTGTTGATTGCTGGCTAGTATCCATGGATATACCAGCTACCTGTACTGTCACCATTTACATTGACTGCATAATACCTGTTGTACTTCATTCTAGTGGCCTTGGGTAACTACTTTCTAATGAACATATACACAGTGTTCACAACATAGATTTTCTCTGGCTGTGTATCTTTGTCCTTGGCTCCAGTCCTCATGTTCCTTTGACAAGTAGTTAGTGTCTTTGCATTACACAATGCACAATGTTCAACTTAGTCCAGACTCCAACAGACATACAACACATAGGTTGTACTAAGTGCATTTATTTCCATGTTGAAGACTTAGGAGGTTCTCAGGAACAGTTCATAGGACAACAACCCCAAAAGGTGTTTTGAGCTACTGGATGTCCAGACAGGACAGAGTCCATGGGGGGAACATGTCATGGGACATGTGGAAGAGAGGAGTGCTACAGTGAGAAGGAGGACCACATTGCCATTAGGGAAGGTATGCCACATCGACAGGCCAAAAATGGGTGAGGTCAACAGCTGGGAAAGCAAATTGAGGACAGTGCCAATTTAAACTTCACTGGCAAGTTCATAAGCACAGCACAAAGGAGAAACTGGGCATGTGCCACAGAGAAATGCTACGAGGTAATTTTACGTTTGAAAGATGTACAGTCCCCATCTTCTCCTTAGATGTGTGCTGTGCCTCCTGTAAGGGGAGTGGTGTAGGTGCCAGGGCTAAGGGAGGCACACACACATAAAGGGCTGAAGATGTGGATCCCGTTTTTCTGCGCAAATGCATAAGGCGGCACAGCAGTGAGGAGGATCTGTTGGTTTTGCAAAACAGCAGCAGGGTTGCAGTGGTAGGCAGCAATGGTAGCAATGTAGGAGTCCTGCTCTCGCTCCATGGACTCCAAGATGGTTTTGTTGGCACCCTTGCTGGTGCCCCTGTGGCAGTGTATGTGCTCATGCCTCATGACACCAGTGATGTCAGCCAGGGACTGCTGGAGGCCATGGACCAGAGAGTAGGTCCCACTTATGGCTGTCTCTATTGAGACTGCGATACAAAATGGGGGTCCCAGTACATATAGATTTCATGAGAACCAGAACGAAAATATTCAGGGAAATTATTCATACATAAATGCAAAAAAATATAGAAACTGGAAAGATCAATTAGACACACAGTTGTTTATTCACAGTGTGAATGGAATTTCATTTGTCATGAATCAACAAATTAGTGCCCCATAGAGGAAAGGGTAGGGAAGAGTGAGCGTGAAAGGACAGAATGTGCAAGGTTTTTATAAAAAATACAATATTGCCTGATGGCTAAAGAAATAAGTTGAAAAAATCATCTCTAGCCTCTACATAGAGCCAGCATACACGAAAGCAGTTAATGTTACAGAATACATTTCAGAGAAACCATGCAACAATTACGCTGTATCAATCTGTTCAATATGGGTAGCGTGAGCTGGTTTGGATGAGAAGGTTGTCGACGTTTCGACCCCAACAGTTATGTTAGGTATCAAGTGTGACCTTAGAGCGGGGTCATCATCAGGACGGTGGTAGTGTAGGGCGGGGCAAGGTTACCTAAAAGGGAGGGGGGATAATGAGTAAGTTTGAGTGGCTGTTCAGATTCTGTAAAAAAGGAACATTTGAGAAACATGTATATTCAATTACCATGAAGGGGAGGTTGAACCTTGGGCCATCTGGCTCCAGAAAAGGTGGTGTTCGTACCTCAGACTGTAATAATAAAGCGAAACTGAACAGCTTTCATGTCGCTAGTAGCTATTTAAATTATTTTTTCACAGGGGGTGGATATACTCACATGGATCAAGTCAACATCATCATCCTGGCTATTTGATTAAGAAGGGCTCAAATCTCCAATTTAGAATGGTCGTATTTAGCTGAAAGATTAAAAACACACGGAGGAATATATTCAAAATGCTGCGCTGGGTAATTGCGCGATCAATACAGTGACGAATACAAAAGGGAAACGGGAAAAAGGGTCATAAACCGTGCTCACTTGTATCAGAATAGTGGTTCCGACTTCAAATGTGAGTAGGAACGGGGACCGTCATAGCTGCGTGATCTAAAAAGTAACAACAGGGCGGGGCCCGCATTAATTTAAGCAATGCGTGTATTTTGAAAGGCTGCTTCCAAAAAGACAATGGTTCAGAGTGCTGTAGGATGCGCTCTAGTCTATGAGCGTGAACGCGATGACGCGTCACGCCATAGACAGGAGCGCGATGCGCGCGCATGCGCAGTAGGCGCCAGAGTGAAGGCGCGAACGGGGAAAACGGCAGTTGGCGACCGGAGCAGTCGCTGTGCAGACGCTCGGCGCCCTTGTGCTCTAATTACTTGTTTATATAGAAATAAAGACAAAGCATTCATACCTACCTGGACTCTGTGTATAGTGTGGGGCAAAGAACATTACATTGGCGACGAGGCTGGGACCAGGAACACCAGGCACCACAGTGGTCAGGAGCAGACACTCCATGACAGCCCCACACCTCCAGCAGTAGGACAACAGCGACAAGAAGGAAAAAAAAAAGACGAGCAGAGGGCGTGGCAGTAGCTGAAAAGCACGGGAACCACCCTGTCCAGCGCCAACAACCAGGTCAGTGCTGGGCTAGGGAAGGAGAGCACAGCCAGCATCCTGGCAGCCAAAGGCATTGACCCCAAGACAGAGGAAGGGGCGCAAACCGACGACCCCACGCAGACTAGAAGGGATAGCACACCAGGCAGCCCCAGAGGGCAAGGGAACACGGCAGGGAGTGCAGGAGCATCCGGTGTGCCCAGTCAACACAGTGCCCAGGCGGTCGACCCCAGAGGTGAGGCTAGAATGGCAAATCAAGCGTCTGCTCTGATGGCCCCTGTTCCATTCCTGCCTAGACCGGGCGAACCACAGTTAAAATGGGAGGACTGGAAGGAATATTTTCAAAACTATATCGAAGCACTCGAAGATGAAAATGAAGGGGCATTCACCCCGGAAAGGAAGAAGAGACTATTACTCCACAACCTGGGCCCGGAGGGGGTGAGAGTGTTCAAGAATCTGGTGCCCAAGGAGAGGGGAGCGACTGAAACAGATGTCTTTAAAAACGCACTGGATGACCTGGACAGCCATTACCGTCCAGCAGTCTGTGTCTCCATAGACAGGTATAATTTCCAACAGCGGAAGCAGGAGGCTGGTGAGTCGATTGATGATTATGTGGCAGCGCTCCGACGTTTGGCCATCACGTGCCAGTATGGAGGTCTTCAGGAGGAGTATATAAAAGACCAAATCGTCATGCACACCACGTGCAGGTCTGTACAGGACAAACTGTGGGCGCAGAGTGAGACATCCCTTAAAGAAGTTGTGGCGATGGTCAAAAAGGCTGAGATGTCAAGGCGCGGTGCGGAGGCAGCCAAACGTGAGAACGCACCGAGGCAAATGGTTAACAAGATAGATGAGGCACCCCAGCCCGGAAAACCCAAGGGAGTGTATGGAGATCAGAGGAAGGACTCGAGATGGACAGGGAAGCAGGCAGTCCGCCCTAGTTCAGACAACAAGTTTGCATGTTATAGATGTGGCAGCACGGCACATTCGGCGCAGGATAAACGCTGTCCCGCGTTCCGCGCCAGATGCTCGTTTTGCGGCCTGGTCGGCCATTTTGAGAAAGTCTGCCGCAAGAAGGGGAAGAAATCCACGGTCAAGTGCGTCGATGCGGCCGCAGCCGACGTCAGCGGGGAGGACGACCTGGATGACGACGACTTGGTGTTATGCATCGAGGACCAAGTACTTGAGGTGACGGGGAAGCGGAGAGACAAGCCTCGCACGGACATGTTGATAGGGGGAGTGAAAGTACACGTGGCCGTCGACTCAGGATCCCCTTGGACCATCGTGCAAAGATCCATATGGGAGGAAGACTTTGTGCCTGTGGTGGGGCCAGACCTATGGCCGCCGGACATCAGACCCATCTCGTACACGGAAAATGCCATTCCCTTGGTGGGGTGCCGAGACTTCACATTCGAATTCAGAGGGAGGTCAGCCACGTGCACCCTGTATATAGCGGAGAGAGGACCCTCGGTGCTGGGGTGGAGAGATGCAGGAGATCTGGGGATAATACTCAATCCGGGAGGAAAAGAACAGATTCTCTTGACAGACGAGTGGCCCCTCACGAGAGGTGAAGATTGGAAGTCAGCATACCCCAAAGTTTTTGACGGCTCAGTGGGAAAACTGGACAAGTTCGTTCACAAAATGGTCCTCAAGGAGGGCGCAGTACCAGTGGTGCATAAAGTCAGGAACATTCCCATGTCTACCAGTGGAGCAGTACAACAGGAACTCCGGAGGCTAGAGGAGCAAGGCGTCATAGAGCCGGTGGATAGTGCGGAGTGGCTATCCCCCTTGGTTGTGGTCAAGAAGCCAAACGGGCAGGTTCGGCTCTGCGTTGACCTCCGCGAGCTCAACAAAAGTCTCATCGTGGAGAAGTTTCCCCTTCCCAGAATCGAGGAGATGCTCGCCAAGACTAAAGGTGTGACTCACTTTTCCACTATAGATCTCACGTCTGCATACTATCAGATTGAGCTGCATCCATCGAGCAGAAAGTACACCGCCTTCATTACTCCATTTGGGTGCTACCAGTTCCGGAGGATGCCCTTTGGCCTGGCATCCGCAGCGGCTGTCTTTCAGAAGCTGATGCATCGGTTGTTCAAGGACATTCCAGGAGTACAGTACTTTCAGGATGACATCCTGGTGATGGGCTCTTCCAAAGGTGATCACGACAGGAAGTTGCAGAGAGTGCTGGAAGTGTTGCAGAACAAGGGGCTAACGGCGGAATGGAGTAAGTGCAAGATAGGGACCCATTCGGTGACCTACTTGGGCCATGAGATCAGCACGAGTGGGATTTCACCCAAAGAACGAAATGTGAAGGCCATAAGGGATGCAAAGGCACCCAGCTCCAAGGAGGAGGTGCGGTCGTTCCTTGGAATGGCCGAATATTATAGTAAGTTTGTGAGACACTTTGCCACCAGGACGTACAGAATGAGGCAACTCATCAGAGACAAGACCAAGTTTGAGTGGGACGCAGAAGCGCAAGCGGAGTTTGACACAATCAAAGACTGCATCAGTCAAGCTGTTCCGTTGCAAGGGTTTGTCCCCTCGGGCCAGACCGTGGTGACCACAGATGCCAGTGATAAGGGCTTAGGGGCGGTTCTGGCACAAGTGAGGGATAATGGTGCCACTGAGACGATCTGCTTTGCTTCCCGTGCGTTGTCTCCGACGGAGCAACGATACAGCGTAATTGAAAAAGAGATGCTGGCAGTCACCTGGGCTTTAGGCAGATTCAGACAGTTCGTTTGGGGTACGAGATTCAAGCTGCAAACGGATCATAAACCCCTGATCAAAGTATTGACTTCCTCGGGTCATGAGACAGCGACCCCGAGAATAGCCAAAATGACTCTGAAGCTGCTCGATTACACCTATGATGTCGAATACCTGCCGGGAACACAGAACAGGGTAGCGGATTATCTCAGCAGGGCTGCGGCGATGGAAGTGGCGCCGGAGGATGCCCTGGACAAGGAGGAGATGGTGGCAAGTATGGAGGACTATGAGAGATCGATAAGTGTCCAAGAATGGGAGGCCGCCTATGATCAGGACATGGAAAAAGTGGAGATCAAGAGACATTTGACATCAGGCTGGCCCGACAAAAGGAAGCTCACTGAAGGAGTACGGAGGTTCTATGAAATAAGGGAAGAACTGTCCCTGAGTGATTCTGGAGTGTTTATCTATAGGGGCGAAAGAGTCGTGCCGCCAGATTCACTGGTACCCAGATTGCTAACTCTACTACACGAGGGCCACCTAGGTATTGTAAAGACCAAAGCACGCGTTAAGCAGATGTATTGGTGGCCAGGCATGGACGTCCACATTGAAAGGCAAGTACGGGAGTGCGGCCAATGCCAAGGCGCTGACAAAGTGCTGAGGCCACTCCGACCGGCCATGGGGAAGTTTGACACGCCACAGGGACCTTGGGAGAACGTGGCAATCGACATACTGGGACCGGTCCTGGACAGCAAAGGAGTGAACAAGTACTTATGTGTGGTAATGGACAAGTATTCAAAATGGCCTGAGGTGGACATTCAAGAATCCATGGACACTGACACGATTTTGAGATTTCTGACTTCAGTTTTCTTAAGGGAAGGCATCCCCAAAACCATCCTCAGTGACAATGGCCCGCAGTTTGTCTCGGACAAATGGATTAGGTTCATGAGGAGAAATGGTATCGAATCCAAACACACGGCAGTGTATCATCCCGCATGCAACGGTCAGGTGGAGCGGTTCAACCGTGTGCTGATGGGCTCCATACAAGCGGCCATCATGCAGGGAAAGGATTGGGAGACCGAGGTAATGAGTATGCTGTGGTCCTACAGGATCACTCCCACGGCGGTGGGGTACAGTCCATTTCAAGTACTGAGAGGACGGCATCCGTTCACACGGGACAATGTAGTGTGGAGGGAGAAGACCATCACTAGTAAATGGTCCCCTGCGGTGGTCCAACACAATTTGGAAAAAGCCCAGAAGATCTATGCTGCGAATTATGACAAACGTCGGAATGTGAAAGGAACAGAGCTGGAGGAAGGAGAGTGGGTTAGGGTTAAACTCCCTACCCTTCAAAAGAAAGGCGACAGCAAATATAGTCAGCCCCTACAAGTCAAGGAGGTGCGAGGTAGAGCAGCCCTCCTCAGCGATGGCAGGGTGTGGTCTCAAGACCGCATGGCTAAAGTAAACAAGATAGTCGTATGGCCCAAGCTGGAAGAGACAGAGACACAGAAGGACTTCCATGAGAACACGCCTCGACCGGAGCAGGCTGATGAAGTATTTCCCGAGGAAATAGGAGAGGACAGTGAGATAGAAAATTCCAGCGCAGGGTGCGCAGTCAGAGATGTCACACCGACTGGAGTAACACAGAGTGGAGATCGGAGAGATGGCGTGAGACCAGGCGGAGACAGAGAGGTGGAAGAGAACATGCCGGTAAGACACACCCGTAGTGGCCGGACAGTTACAGTGCCCTCAAGATATAGAGACTATGAAATGTGTGGACATTAACGAAAAGTTGGCACGCTGGCAGCCAGCCAGAGAACATTGGGGAACCAGGGACAACTCCGTAGAGTTTGAAAAGTTAACTTTGTTCTTTGTTAAAAAGGGGGAGATATGTAGGATGCGCTCTAGTCTATGAGCGTGAACGCGATGACGCGTCACGCCATAGACAGGAGCGCGATGCGCGCGCATGCGCAGTAGGCGCCAGAGTGAAGGCGCGAACGGGGAAAACGGCAGTTGGCGACCGGAGCAGTCGCTGTGCAGACGCTCGGCGCCCTTGTGCTCTAATTACTTGTTTATATAGAAATAAAGACAAAGCATTCATACCTACCTGGACTCTGTGTATAGTGTGGGGCAAAGAACAATACAAGTGCCTAAGATTAAATAGCGAAAAAGCGCTCGCTTTTGGCAGGATACTGGGAACTCTAAAGCGTGCTTGATCGAGGGCCCCCGTGAATGCAGGGCCTGCAAGGTAAACACACGTACAGAGCCTTATGTTAGTATGGGCGACGTGTGCGCTCGAATTTGTGGTATGCTCAAGATTTAAACGCTAGGTACCTGGAATGGTGATCGCTGCAGTACAAGCCTGGGGTCCCGATAGGATGCTGCTCCAAATGCAGTCACCAGGCCGTGGCGGAACGGGCATTTTTAACGCACCGCACCAGACGCAAGTACCCGATTCTAACGCGTAATGCGTAAGGGCATAGTAGAAAGACTTACAAGGGTCACTGGTTTCTAAGGTTACCGATTACTGGTCTAAGAAAATGGTTGGCAATTTAGTTTTCAGTTTTCAAGGGACAATTGCAATCAGTAAAAATAGATCGATGTTATAATTAGTATTTCAGTATACTTAATACAATCACTTTTGAGGTGCTCCAGGGTGAAAACGTTCATGGGTTCACAGTCAAAACTCAACAGTGTCTACAACAGTTATGATCAGGGACGTGTACCTCTCCACAACATGAGGGTAAAACAGCCCCTGGGGGAGATAATTTAGTTAATAATCATAATTCAGATAGTAGTCCCGACAAGTCTTAACACATGTCTGGCGGGTACATTAATAAATCCGAGCGCGCACCTCTCGTGAACATGAGGGTGAAAGTGTCTCAAGAAATGTTTACAAACTATTCATCTTAAAGGGCCCATTCATCCCCATGTATTGGTATGTGAATGTACGCACAAATGCACAAATATTTATGAGGGCCCACCATTCAAAATAGAGAAACTGATAGTTTGTTTCGGAGCACCTCAGGCTCATCAATAAAGGAGTTGGATGTCCTATCTGCCTAAGATTGCTACTTGGGCATAGCTACTGTCAGCTTCATTAAGTCCATTGTTGATTGTATCGAAAAAAGCCATCCATTTGGATTCACGAATGCTCAAGATCGTACTTATGTCCCCACCTCTGGGGCCCAAGTTTACTTTCTCTAAAACCATCCATTTTAGACAATCGGGGTCATGCTTCTTCCTTTCAAAATGTTCTACCAATGGGGCACCAGGTATCTCACATCGTATTCGGCTCTGATGTTGCATAATCCGTACTTTTACTTTCTGTTGGGTTTGCCCTATGTACAGCAGATCACATGGACATTGTATCAAGTAAATCACGTTCATTGTATTGCAGTTCGTATGTGATTTGAGGTGGACATTGTGTGTTCCGTGTTCAAAATCTTTCCTTTGCATGGTTGTGGTGCAAGCTTTACAGGATCCACATCTGTGGTGTCCTATAATGGGTGGAAGATTCCACAGTGTGAGCATCGTGGCAGGTTTCGGTGGGTCAAGAAATGAGTGGACTACCTGGTCCCTGATGTTCTTCGCTCTTCGGTATGCGTGGAGAGGGAGAGCATTTTGTTCCAGATCATCCGTTATCAATGTCCAGTGCTTGTTGATGATTTTTTGGATGGCATTACTTCGTGTGGAGAAGGTCGTCACACATATCATCCTGTCATTGGTTTCTTTGCTTCTGTCCTTGGGTTATAGTAAACACTCACGTGGGCTGTACCAAGAGTGCTTACGAACCCGTTTGATCAGTCTCGAGGGGTATCCCCGTTCTAGCAGACGATCTGTCAGTTCTTATGATTCGTTCATATAGTCTGCTTTCATTGAGCAATTCCTGCGTAAACGCAGGAACTGCCCGAATGGTAAATTGGCCAGCCGCCCCCTTGGGTGATGGCTGTCATATTTTAGGAGGGAAATGCGCTCTGCAGGTTTCCTGTAGAGTCGTGTTTATAGGTGGCCGTTGTCTGTATAGATGGTAATATCCAGGAAGTCTATGCATTTGTCGTTGGATTGCATTGTAAACTGTATATCTGAGCCTTGATCATTCAGCCAGGTGTGGAAACGGGTCAGGTCCAGAGTGTTGCCGGTCCAGATCATCAGGACGTCATCTATATAACGGACCCATATGTCCATGTTTGGCACTGAATGGGTTTTGGTCACTAAATATATACTGTTTCTCGAAATTGTCCATGAAAATGATGGCAAAAGATGCCCCCATTGCTACGCCTTTAGTTTGTAAAAATAATTTGTTTTGGAATATAAAGAAGTTTTCCATCATTGCGATTCTCAGCAGGTCAATGATGAAATCTGTTGGGACAGGCACTGGCGCTGTTCTTCGATTGAGTACTTTCTCTGCCACCTCCAGTGCTTCTTTTTGGAGGATGCTTGTGTAGAGGGACACAACATCGCATGTAACAAGTAGCTGTTTGTTGGAATCGAAAGGGTACTCCTCTAACATATTAATAGTCTGCATTGTATCTCGTAGATAAGCCTTGGTTTATTTAGAGTTCCCAGTATCCTGCCAAAAGTGAGCGCTTTTTCGCTATTTAATCTTAGGCACTCTGAACCATTGTCGTTTTGGAAGAAGCCTTTCAAAATACACGCATTGCTTAACTTAATGCGGGCACCGCCCTGTTGTTACTTTTTAGATCACGCAGCTATGACGGTCCCCGTTCCTACTCACATTTGAAGTCGGAACCACAATTCTGATACAAGTGAGCACAGTTTATGACCCTTTTTCCCGTTTCCCTTTTGTATTCGTCACTGTATTGATCGCGCAATTACCCAGCGCAGCATTTTGGATATATTCCTCCGTGTCTTTTTAATCATTCAGCTAAATACAACCATTCCAAATTGGAGATTTGAGCCCTTTTTAATCATATAGCCAGGATAATGATGTTGACTTGATCCATGTGAGTATATCCACCCCCTGTGAAAAAATGATTTAAATAGCTACTAGCGACACAAAAGCTGATCAGTTTCGCTTTATTATTACTGTCTGAGGTATGAACACCTCCTTTTCTGGAGCCAGATGGCCCAAGGTTCAACCTCCCCTTCATGGTAATTGAATATACATGTTCCTGGAATATTCCTTTTTTACAGAATCTGAACAGCCACTCAAACTTACTCAATTATCCCCCCTCCCTTCTAGGTAACCTTGCCCCCCCGTCCTACACTACCACCGTCCTGATGAAGACCCCGCTCTAAGGTCACTCTTGATACCTAAAATAACTGTTGGGGTCGAAACGTCGACAACCTTCTCATCCAAACCAGCTCACGCCACCCATATTGAACAGATTGATACAGCATAATTGTTGCATGGTTTCTCTGAAATGTATTATGTGACATTAACTGCTTTCGGCTATGCTGGCTCTATGTAGAGGCTAGAGATGATTTTTTCAACTTATTTCTTTAGCCATCAGGCAATATTGTATTTTTTATAAAAACCTTGCACATTCTGTCCTTTCACGCTCACTCTTCCCTACCCTTTCCTCTATGGGGCACTAATTTGTTGATTCATGACAAATGAAATTCCATTCACACTGTGAATAAACAACTGTGTGACTAATTGATCTTTCAGGTTTCTATATTTTTTTGCATTTATGTATGAATAATTTCCCTGAATATTTTCGTTCTGGTTCTCATGAAATCTATATGTACTGGGACCCCCATTTTGTATCGCATTGCACCCAGGTCCCAGGGACTTTTATTGGTTTTCCCTTCTAATTGTAACGTCTATTGAGACTGCGGCACCGTCTGAATCCTTCTTAGTTGCCCACTTTGGTCTCCATCCCCGCCTGCACCTCATCTGTCTCACACTGGACTCCAACAGCAGTACATTGGTTGGAAAAGTATTTATGGGCCCTCAGAGTCCCTGGTCTGATGGCTCAGTGGACTAATGCGTTCACTGCAAGGGCCCCTGTTCGACCTCATTGTCACAGGTTCAAATCCAAACTGGACCCACTCAGGCTTTCATCCATCTGAGATAGATAAAACGAGTACTATTGAATTGGGTAACAATAAACATCTGTTATTCAGCATCAAGATACCTACAGTTGAACATGTGCTTTACAAATACACATGTTATGTTATGCTCATGGCTCTGGGTTGGCTGGCAGGCGGTGTCTGTTGGTTCGTAGGTAGTTAATCTGAAGACCCCACAATGCTGTCGGTTCTCCCCGCGCGCGGAAATGGAATGTTAAGGGAGGTCAAGATTTCCAGGACGGTGTTCTGGTCAAGGGTTGGCAGGTCGTCATCCACATCATGGCCGTCATCCAGGACAGTCAGCTGGCAAGGGGAAGTAAGTACTTCCTCTGCAATGAATTGGAGTTATGTTAATGGTGATCTCTGTTAGTTGTTGACATGAGTAATCAGGTTGACAATCCAGTGGCTCATTAACAAGCCCTGCATCACTTTTTTTGACATTCCGGTGGCACACAGGGCTTAGACATAACTACAAGGCCATGTAAAACCACCCTGCATGGCTTTTCATGGCTTTGTAGATATGGAGTGAGGCAATGCAGCACAAACCGCTGTGTTGCCTCACCCTACGATGGGGAGGCGTGCCATGGGCGTTACGGAGGGTGTTCCCACATAACACCACACCCATGGCCTTCCTGGACAAAAACCATCACCCTTACAATGAATACACCCTTGCATAATGGAGTAAGGGTGCCTGAGCTGGTGCATGGCAGCCATTTGTGCACCAGTGCAAGGGAAAAGGACAGTAATGTGCTGTATCTGATCGACATAGGGCAGCACAGCAGGAAGGCTTATGGCGCTGCCCTACGGCACAATATTGTAAATGTAATCACTTTTACTTTTGACTATAATGTATAATTATTTGTGTATGTGGGCCTGTTGGTTTTTCTCGTTTTTAAATGAAAATATGTATGTGCAACTTTTTATGGCTCTTTCAAGAGTCGACTCTGACTCTGACTCACTTTGAGTTCATCAGTGATGCGTAAGACATCTGTTACACATGGGTATTGATGCCAGGTTGCATTATAGTTGCCTTTGAGATGGCAATATCTCTGCATTGTTCTCACAACCGCTGTGTGCCAGCTCTGAGGGGATGGGCCAGTCATACTAGGTAGATTACTATCACTGACCTTCACCCCATGTCATCATGACCTGAGTAGGTTATCTGCAGAGTGTCACTCATCCTTTGACTCCGACCCACACACTTGCACGTGCACATTCCTCCTCTGGCTACTCACAATTTGGTCCTGGGTCATGAGGTACTGCCACACAGTGATGCTACCCAGATCACACATTGACTCTCTTGTGCATACAGCACCTAGAATATATTTGGCCATATCCAATGGAGTGGCATGTCAGGCAGTTATTGAGGGTTATGGATCAGGCAGCACCCCACCTAGTAGTAGTGTTGGAAATGGTGACATATACTTACTGATGTTTCCCACACAACTAGGCCCATCCACTTCAACCTCCAACGTTCCCTGACTCCTGTCATTTGTGGTGGCTAACTAGTTTCTCCTATCCCTTGACAACATCCTGTTAGACATCCTCCAACTTATAAATGTGGCACAGCGAGACAATGTTGCATCAGACTCTCTCCTTGCGCATGCTACATCTTCCCTCAGCTCCACATGAAATGTAGGATGCCATACCACAATAGGATGTTAACTGTTGTCTCTTCCCAGATACAACATAAACATAACGGTGCGGTAGGACCCAGGGGAATGTTTAAAGACCAAGCTCTGGGAACCAACCCCAGGAATACATGACAACAAAAGGGTTCCAGAGGGTCAAGGACAGGGTGTGAGTCTATAGTGAGCAAAGAACAATCAGGAACTTAATGACCCCAAACCGACTGATGAGGCGGTTCACAGTGACAACCTAGCGGATAATCAAGAATACAGTGGATGCTCAAAAGTACCCATCAGTCACCACTCGAGACCGCCCTTCATCATTTGGGATTTTCTGAAACCATCCATATAAGTTGGTAGTGTACAAACGTGAGGAGACTAGATGGTAAATAGTTCTCCCCCGCTGAATAGTAAAGGTATGGTTTACCACTTTCTAAGACTGGTAAGTGGTTAAGGCGTGGTGTGGCTGAGGTTGTGCAGTGCAAACCAAAAATAACGTGAGAAAATTAGAAAAATTTGTCTAAAATTGGATAAGGGAGCATGGAACAGACTTTATTGAGATAATGCTCACTTTACCAAATTAAACGTTATTATGTGAAGACAGTTTGAAAAATGCGCTGTCAGGAGATGGAACCAGGCCAACATGTTTCAGCAATTAACGGACATAGTTGTCCTTGCTTTCATCAGGACCTCATAATAATCAAATGCTACTGCAACCAAATTAAATAAGTGAGAATAAAAGACAGACAAGTATTACAATTCACCTGCAGTCTCTAGGTAAACTGTCTTCACATAATAACGTTTAATTTGGTAAAGTGAGCATTATCTCAATAAAGTCTGTTCCATGCTCCCTTATCCAATTTTAGACACATTTTTCTAATTTTCTCACGTTATTTTTGGTTTGCACTGCACACCCTCAGCCACACCACGCCTTAACCACTTACCAGTCTTAGAAAGTGGTAAACCATACCTTTACTATTCAGCGGGGGAGAACTATTTACCATCTAGTCTCCTCACGTTTGTACACTACCAACTTATATGGATGGTTTCAGAAAATCCCAAATGATGAAGGGCGGTCTCGAGTGGTGACTGATGGGTACTTTTGAGCATCCACTGTATTCTTGATTATCCGCTAGGTTGTCACTGTGAACCGCCTCATCAGTCGGTTTGGGGTCATTAAGTTCCTGATTGTTCTTTGCTCACTATAGACTCACACCCTGTCCTTGACCCTCTGGAACTCTTCCCAGATACGACACCTGTGGCACAGTCAAACACAGCAGCACATGTTCACAAGTCCGTTCTCACCTCCTTGCCTAACAAAGTCTCCCCGTTCAGACAGTGGTAGTTTTACGTGCACAGCAAGCGCCTACAATGCACTGCACTAGCAGGGACCCACCAGGCCCAAACATCATCATTAGTTTGAACACACATGGTCCTCTGGTATGCATCTCTTGCCCTCACACCCAGTCAGATTTAGGAGATGAGAGGAGTTCAGGTGGCTCCTACCGATGGCAGCAGACACCTGTATGATCTCACCCTTCACACCAGGTCAGCTGAGTGCAATGTAGTTTCATGCAGGCTACTATAGCGTGTCTCTTAGCATGTCCCTATGTGTAGTTAGCTCCCATCGTCCACAGCCGACCCCCTCTCAGGTGAGTGGTTTGTCCTCTGACAAGGTCATTGGATTCTATGGATTTACAGCCTAGATTAGTGAGCATGGGCCCAAGTGAGACCCAGTAGCTTCCCGGTGCAAGGTAGCAAGCATTATCACAGTCAGGTTGTGCAGGGTTGAGGTGTGCATGCATAATGTGTGTTCCAGTCAATCTTTTTTGCTCTGTATTCTGGGAGTTGTAGTTCTAGTGACTGATGTACATTCCGCTGCAATTGTCAGTATACAAAGGAAGGTGAACGTGGACTGATGCTGCACTTCACACATCGAAGGGAGAATGGTGACGGAGCATGACTGAGCTGTGCAACGTCTAACTGGGCAGTGAGATGTACATTTATTTTTATGTTTAATAGTAAATGAGCCAGCATACTGCCCTTTGGCCTGCAGACAATGCTGTGGGGCGCAGTGACATACAGAGCTTCCAAATTTCCCAGGTTCATGCATGATGTGCTGCTCAACTTTGGCTTTTTCCTTTGAATTGTGGGAATTGTGGTCCTGTTTTATAATGCAGTAAACAAGTCCCAGAATTCAATGAAAAGAACCCGGATTGTAGAAGCACATCACGCATGTGTGGGCAGCTTGGCAGGGCTAAGCACAGCGTCCAGCACCTTACAACATAGCACATTCATGTCCATTCCCCCCTTTTGTGACTTATCCTGTAGTTCTTATGAGTCATCATAGCCAGCACTGTCGTGTCCCTGGACACCTGCCACTAACTGAGTAAAAATAACAGCTGCCACCTGCTCCTCCAAGGGATCCAGCTTCTCCAGGGGTTCCGGGCCTGCACCTGCATTCTGCAATGCTGCCTTGAGGTTGTTGGCCAGTTTTTTTATGTCCTGCGTTTGCAATCATGCCTGTACTTTTTTGCAGTCCGTCACTGAACTCTTTGCTTGTTCCACTCTATTGACCTTGTCCACAATAGACTGCTGTATGGTGTCTTTCCTCTCTAATGGCAATTTTGAGGTGATGAAAAGCTGATGTTGGTGCTGCGTCACCTCAGTGATCAGGATGTCATTCGTCTTCTCACTGAAGTTGCACTACTTCTTCCTCTGGGAGTCTGTCTGGACAGCCTGGCCGGTACTTGGGTTGCTGGGATTTTTATCATGGGATCTGCTCCCGGCTCTTTCGTCCATGACTGCTTCTGGTAAGAATTGCCATTATTTTTTTCACAATGAGGCTTTCAATAAACTTTTTTTGCTGCTTTAGGTGCCAAAAATTGATGATAGGACAGTTTGCGTTTCTTTAAGCGATGCTCATCTGCCCAGCATCACTTTTTCAGCAGTAGCGTCAGATTTCCTTACAATGCAGCACACAGGATATGTCCTTTTTTTGTATGTAGACAAGCAGCTTACGCCATGGTGTGCTGTATTGTAAATATGACGCGTCCATTTTATTTTTTTATTTTATTTTTGGAGTTTTCTATAGCGCTGGCCAGACCCAAGGGTATCGGAGCGCTTCACATTTTGATTGGGAGAAACGAGCGCGAAATAGTACAGTTAAAAAATACAAGTTCAGCGGATTAACAGCCGCCTGAGGGGCGGAATTGAGGTAGTGTTTTTGAGGTAGTCAAGGTTCCAGTTGCGTTGTTGAGGTAATGTTTATGAGGTAGTTAAGGTTCTCGGTTGCGCTTTTGAGGTAGAGTTCGGGAATGCACGGTTGAGGTAGAGGATTTTTAGGCGGTTCTTGAATTCAGGAAAGGATGGGATAGTTCTTATGTCCACTGGGATGCAGTTCCAAATTTTCGGGGCGTTGCCGGCAAAAGAGCGGCTGGCGGTTCTTTGTTTCCGGGTTTTCAGGGGGATGAGTAGTAGGGAGTTTGAACTTCTGAGATTTCTGGCTTGACCAGCTTTCTTGAGTTTGGAGGCTAGATATTCCGGTTTCCCTGTGTGTAGGGCTTTGTGTGTGAGACAGGCTGTTCTGAATTTTGCGCGCATTTCCACTGGAAGCCATTTCAAGTCGTTGAGTGCGGGGGATATGTGGTCGAATTTGCGTACACCTGAGACCATTCTGGCTGCTGCATTGAGGGTGGTTTTTAGTGGCGCTAGGTGGGATATGGCTGTGCCGGTTAGGGTTGCGATTCCATAGTCCAGTCTGGACAGGACCAATGCTTGGGTGGCTTGTTGGAGGTCTTTTTGTGGGATGTGAGGTTTGATTTTATTGAGGAGCTTCAGGTTAAGGAAGGCGCTTTTCGCGGAGTTCTTGATGTGATTTGACATAGTTAGTTTGTGATCCAGGGTGATTCCCAGGGATTTTACTGAGTTGGTCAAGGTGAGATTTCCACTGAGGGCGTCAATGTCTTTCAACCATTCAGTTATTTGTGGGTTGTTGTCTTTGTTAGAGATGAGGAGGATCTCTGTTTTTCCTTGATTAAGTTTGAGGTGATTCATCCCTAGCCAGTCTTGGATTTCTTTTAGAGTGTTATTGAGTCTTCGGATGTCATTGTGGGACGTGATTTCTATGTAGATCTGTGTGTCGTCCGCGTAGAGGTGGAAAGGGATGTTGGCTTTCTTCAGTATGGTGGTGAGGGGGACCATGTATATATTGAAAAGTTGAGGGGAGAGAACGGATCCTTGTGGGACCCCTCTGGACACAGGGAGAGGATCAGATGAGAACGATTTTATTTTTACTCTTTGGGAGCGGTTCTGGAAGAAGGAGTCAAACCATTTCAGGACCATGTCAACCGCACCTACTCGTTCTTTGAGGGCCTTGATGAGGAGCTTGTGGTCAACCGTGTCGAACGCCGCTGACAGGTCTAAGAGGATGGGTAGGCAGCACTGATCCGAGTCAAGGGAGTTACGTATGTCGTCAACTATGTTCAGGATTGCGGTTTCGGTGCTGTAGCCTTTTCTGAAGCCTGATTGGTTTTGGTCAAGAAGGTTGATGTTGTCGAGCTGGTTGTTGAGTTGGCGAAGTACGCATTTTTCTAGGATTTTGGCTAGGAAGGGTAGACTTGAGACTGGTCTGAAGTTGTTTAGGTCGTTGGAATCGAGACCTGGTTTCTTCAGGAGGGGGGTGACCTGGACCACTTTGAGGCAGTCCGGGATGATGCCTGTTTTTAGGGAGCTGTTGATGATTTTACACCAGATTGGAGCAAGGGTGAGTTTAAGGTCTTTGGCCAATTGGGCGGGGATGGGATCAAGGTTGTGGGAGGAAGGTTTGGAGGATGATATTAGATTGAGGATCTCGGCTTCGTGGACGTGGTCGAAAGAGGGCCAGGCGATAGAGGTTGAAGCTTCAGAGGTGGTGAGTGTTGTAGTTAGGTTGATGTTGATGATCGGAGTCGGGTTGGGGCGTGGCTTGGACGCCGATCGGGATGGCGGCGTGAGCTCGCTGCTCCGCGCGGAATCCCGCTAATTCTCCTGTTTTTCGGGACCCTAGGCGACCCGGAGACGACGTTCCTGCCCTCTGAAGGGTGAGGGGACTGCTGGCCGTAATCGGTGAATCGCTGGGGGACTGCTGGCCCCGAGGAGATCGAGGAAGAGGCGGCCGAGGTGTAGCCCGGGGTGTGAAGAAAATGGCGGCGAGGTGGTCGGACGGTCCCGAGCTTCGGCCCTGAGTCCGGCTGTCGCCAAGCAGAGAAAGACCCTGCACCCGGCTGCTCGCAGCACTGGGATTGGCGGCGCGACGTCCTGAGACCGGGGGACGCTGCCCGACTCACCCAGGAGATCGGGGGTTCTCGTCGGCCGCCGTCCCACGACTCATCCTCCCCCCACGGGTCCAGTGGGGGTGACGGACCGGGGCTCATCCGACTGGTCATTGTTTTTGAGACCATTGGCGGTGGCATTGCATTGCCCGGTGCCCGGTAATCAGCACGGACCCACGAGAGCGCCCGCAGTACGGGTGGCCGGACTTGTGACGCAGCACCCTAACATGGCGGCGACCGGAGGGCCGATGCCCGGGAGCCATGAGGGGGACTCGGCGACATCGGCCCGGCTGAGTGAGAGTCCCTCCCCGGAGCTTGACCAGGAACAGCGGCTGAACCGGCGCTTGGATGCCATCCTTGAGGCGATCACCTCCACCAAGGAGGCGTTGCACAACGACATTGCCCAGGTGGCCACGGGCCTGGGGCTGCTACGCGCGGACCACGCAAAGCTGGCGGATCGGGTCAAGGAGCATGACCAACTGTTGCTGGACCTGAAGCCCTCGGTGGTGACCGCGGAGCGCAGGATTACAGACATTTTGGCCCGACTGGACACTCTAGAGCGGAGGGCGGAGGATGCCGAAGGCCGCAATAGGCGGAACAACGTGCGGGTCGTGGGCCTGCCGGAACGGATTGAGGGGGAAGATGCGGTGGCCTACATGGAGAACTGGTTCCGCACTGTGGTGGCGCCGGAGGGGCTTACTCCATTTTTCACTCTGGAGCGAGCTCACCGGGTGCCCGCTCGCCCGCTGGGACTTGGCCGCCCCCCCGACCAATGGTGGTGCGGCTCCTCCACTACAAAGACCGGGACCTCCTCATCCAGCGGGCCAGGTTGTCGGGCCCTTATGGGGTTGAGAACAGCAAAGTGACGATCTTTCCGGACTATACGCAGGCGGTCCAGAAGGCCAGGGCATCGTTCCTTGCTGTGAAGAAGGAGCTCAGGGAGGAAGGCATTCAGTACTCCTTGCTTTACCCGGCCAAGCTGCGGATTATCATGGATGGCACCACACACTTTTTCCAGACTCCGGATGAAGCTTGGCACTGGCTTGAGTCGTACAGAGCAGGGACGGACAGACCGCACCAAAGTAGGCGAGACCAACCCAAACAGACCCGGGTGCGGCAGTCACAACGAATCAGGTCCCGTAACAGGCGCCAGCGGGAGAAGCGGGAGGCTCAAATGGCGGCGGAGAAGAGGGATGCACTCGCGGCGACGGCGGCCATTACAGGGTCACAACAGAACAGTGAAAGGGCCGAAACGGACTCGGGAGGAGAAGGCAGCAGAACATGAGAGGATCTTTCGGAAGCAGAGAGCCAGAAGGGGCCGACAGTGACCCCACAGACCTCGGATGAAATTTTCTGCGGCTAAGATAGACTTTGGCCTAGATCGGGACTTCATGGTAGGGTGATATCCTGTTGCTGGAGGCCGGGTCGCCGGGTGGGGGAGCTGAGTGTATTGGAGGGGATGAAGGGCGGGACGCGGGCTCCGCTAGCTGGGGTCGGCGGCGACTCACCCCCCCTGGGCCCTTAAGGTCGACTGTGGTGGAGACCACAGGATAAGTGTGCGAGAAGTTGGATCAAGGTTTGGATGGGGGCGGCCATTGGGTTCGTGTGCTCTGTCCTGGGGAGTGGGGTTTGGGGTATGTTTCAGTTTTGGGGTTGTTTGGGGGGGGGCAACTGCATTGGGGGGGTCATGGACCGTTGGAGTTTAATTCGGATTGTACGGACTTGGTATGGGGACATTACCTAATTTGAAATGCCTAACGTGGAATGTCCGGGGGCTGCGGACTATGGTGAAACGTCACAAAGTACATGCATACCTGGTACGCAGGGGGGTTCAGATAGCTATGCTCCAGGAGACTCACCTCACCAAAAAAGAGTGCGCTGCCTTGCAGAAAAGATGGCGGGGCCAGGTTTTTGGCACCACTTATTCAGCGTATGCCAGGGGGGTCTTGATCTGGGTGAGGGCGGGGATACCCTTTCAGGTGTTGAATCAGGTAATGGATCCGGATGGCAGGTTTGTAGCGGTGGAGGGGAGATTATACGGACAGGATGTGGTTTTATGTTGTGTTTATGCACCGAACACGGACCAAGGCCGATACTTTGATAACCTCTCGGGGTCCTTGGCCTCTTTCCTGGCGGGTCCGATAGTGCTAGGGGGGGACTTCAATTCGATTACGGATGTGGCTCTGGATAGGTCCCATCCCCCCTTAGTAGACTCTCCTGTGCGCAGGCTGGCCGCGCACAGGAAGGACTGGCAAGACCGGTGGGGGTTGCTAGATGTCTGGAGGGAGAGGCACAGGGGAACCAGGGATTACTCCTTTTATTCCGCTCTACATGATTTACATGTCAGGATTGATTCGGTGCTTTGCGGGAGCTCCCTTGCCCCATTGATTACCCATGCTGAGTACCTTGCTAGGACGATATCCGATCATAACCCCCTGTTGGTACATTTTCAATGGCAGAGGGAGCGCTCCGTAATACCAACATGGCGGCTTCGGCCGGAGACGCTAGAGGATTCTGTGTTCGCCGATGCGGTCCGGCAGGGCATTGATAGTTATTTCGGTGTGAATGAAGGAACAGCGACGTGCAGGTCTGTTGAATGGGATGCACTGAAAGTGGTGGTGAGAGGGGTGTGCTTGGGCAGGTTCTCGAATGCTCGAATGTCTGTGCTGAATGATTTAATGAAAGCGGAAGACACTTTGAGGGACCTGGAGCGCCGCAGGCCAACTAGGCCGGGTATACGGGCCCAGTTATTGGAAGCGAAGGAAGCGGTAGCCGCGGAGACGGAACGTTTGCGCTGCTATGATTATAGGCAGTACATTGTCAGGGCACACGCAGAAAGGGACAAGGTGGGTACCCTCTTGGCCAGATTAGCTAACCCGGAACTTAGGGGTTGCCCGGTCCTCAGCATTATTGACGCGCAGGGAGGGATGGTGTACTCCCAGGCAGCTGTATTGGACCGCTTTCGGGGTTACTATGAGGAATTGTACCGGAGTCAGCTGGGAGTGGGGGTTCAGGACATCGTGGAATACCTGGGGGAGAGGCCGCTCCCGGTCTTGGACGACGACGACGCGGGGGACCTGGGTAGCCCGATCACGCTAACGGAAATTCGAGTGGCTATCAAACATATGGCCCGTAACAAGACGCCCGGGGTGGACGGACTCCCAATCGAGTTCTACCAGCAATATGTAGACGCTCTGGCGCCCAGGCTGCTGGTGGTGTATGCGGAGGCCTTCGAGAAGGGGGCATTGCCTGCCTCCATGCGGGAGGCCTTGATAGTGCCACTCCTCAAGCCTGGCCGGGATGCCACGGACGTGAGGTCTTATCGCCCGCTGTCCATGCTGACGGTGGACTATAAGATCCTGAGTCGCATCCTAGCTACTAGACTGGCCCCGCACATGACGGGCCTGGTGCACAGGGATCAGGCCGGGTTTATACCCACAAGGAGCACGGCGATGAATATCCGCCGCCTGGTGGGAATAATGGACGCCATCTTGGATGGGGAGGGATCGCCGGCGGTTCTGTCCGTGGATATTGAGAAGGCCTTCGATAGTCTGGAATGGCCTTTCTTGGATGGAGTGCTGGAGCGGTTTGGCATGGGCGATGGATTTCGGAGGTGGACGAGAGTCTTGTATAATTCGGCGACGGCGAGAGTTCGATTGGGCGGCTTGGTGTCTGCCGCGTATCCGGTTGGCAGGGGAACACGACAGGGGTGCTCTCTCTCCCCTCTGTTGTTTGCCCTGGCGATGGAACCCTTAGCGGTCCATGCGAGGTCAGGCGATCGATATGCGGGAATAGTGAGTGACGGGCGGTGGCATCACATATCGCTCTATGCGGATGACCTGCTCCTGTACCTGGCTGACACTTCGGGGGCACTGGTTGGAGCGATGGATCTGCTGTCCGAGTTCGGCCGATTGTCAGGCCTTAAGGTCAATTGGGCAAAGACCTGCGTGTTTCCACTGAGAGCGGGATCTCCAGCCCCTAGTAGCGACCTGGGTGTGGCGTGGGAACCCTCTTGCATCACCTACTTGGGTGTCCGCATTTACCACTCGGCTGCTGACCTGTTGGAGGGTAACATTGGCCGTTGTGTCCGGTCACTACGGGGCAGCTTGACTTTCTGGTCGACCCTCCCGCTGACAGTCCTGGGCAGGATAGCATTGTTGAAAATGGTGGCGCTCCCCCGCTTCCTTTATTATTTCCGAACGCTACCTGTCTGGATTCCCCAGGGGGTGTTTAGGGAACTGCGATCAATGATTATTGGCTTTCTATGGGGGCATGGCCGACGCAGGATAGCCTTGAGCACGCTACTTCGCCCCAAGCTGGAGGGGGGCATGGCCGTACCCGATCTTGAGCTGTATTATTTAGCAGCGCAGTTGCAGGTCCTTACGCAGAACGTGGCCAGGGTGTTCCGGGGGCCGGAGGAGGACCGGGGTCGGGGGATACGGCGCCATGTGCTGTCGTACATTATTATGCAGCAACGGCTCGAATTACGGGCCCTCACCATGGAGGAGCGAACGCTTCGGCTGTGCTGGCAGAGGAGCCTCCGGAGGGCGAGGGCCTCGCGGCCTTATGCCCCGGAGATCCCGATTGGGATGTTGACAGCTCTGCCGCACGGAGGGGATTGGTCCCCGTTGATGGAGTGGGAGGCCGCGGGGCTACAGGTGGTGGGTGACTTGTATATAGATGGGGCGTTGGCACCGTTCGACGTGCTCCGGGACCAGTTCGGACTGCCTGAAGGGGGCTTCCTGCTACACGCGGCTGTAGTGTCTGCCATGCAAAAGCACTGGAAGGAGGGGCTCCTGGAACCTACGACGACTATGGCGTGCCAATATGTGGTGATGGCGGCTGGTACCTTCAAAGCTGTGACGTGCCTCCATAATAGGATGCTGCACGACGGGCTGGAACCACTCCATGGGCTCAAAGCTAAATGGGAGGGGAGCATTGGCCGGCCCATACCGGATACGGCATGGGGCCATATCCTGCGACGCACGTGGAAGGGCACCAGGAACGCGCGCTTTCAGCAGGTTCATTTTTATGTGCTCCATAGGGCCTATCTAACTCCGGAGAAACTACAGCGGCACTTTCGGGTGCCGGATGCCTGTTGCCCCCGGTGCTCGTCCCTTGGGGCGGACATGGACCACTTGTTTTGGGGGTGTCCACAACTGGGAACTTATTGGGCTGAGGTAGGGGAACTCCTGAATGAAGTGACTGACAGGGAGGTAGACTTCGACATGGCGACGTGTCTCTTGCTCTGGTTCCCGCATACTAAGCACACCAAGGTGACCAGTAAATTCATAGATCTGGGTCTGATATTGGCTCAAAGGGAAATATCGTGGCACTGGAAGGCCAGGGGGGGTCCCTCACTGCGTAGATGGAAGAATGAGTTGCTGAGATGGTCTGACTGCGAGAGCGTGCTCCGGATGAAGCAAGCGGTGAAGTTGGGGAATGAGAAGGCTCTGGATGCGGCCCGTGCGTGGGAGTTAGTGGTACAGGCTCTGCGTGATGCTTTGGTTGTGGATGTGGACGGCGAGAACTAAGCCGCTGGACACCGCAGGGCGAACACAGCAGTATGTCATTCAGCACTGTAGTGGAACCATCCAATTCGGTGGAGCGATGCGCACACCTTTGCAGTTGCCAAGGGGGGGGGGGCGTTGGGGGGATTAGTTGTAGAGGGGTTTGGGGGGGGCCGGAAGCCATTGAAGGGTTGCTGGTGGGGGCCTGGAACTACTGGGACAGGGGGTATTGAGTGGCGGGAGGCCTGATTGGGTGGGACGGCCTGGTACGAAGGCCCATATAGCCTTGGGCAGGCCCCGATGGGGGCAACTACGTTGATACCATGGGGATGGCTGACGGGAATGTTGTTGCGGGTGGGGGGGTAAACGCAGATACGTAAATCGACCTTCCGCCGGGGTCCCAATGGGACGTACACTATGCTGTGCTCCTCCAGAGCGAACTGATGTGCCGCCCGGCCTCCGGGATGCGGGCTGAATGGCTGTGTACAACCGTGAACTGTTATTGGACGGGGGGGCCCGCAAGTGCACTGGCTGTTTCCTTTACCTGCTGTTTATAACTCTGCAATAAAAATATATTTAAAAAAAAAATAAAAATAAAAAATAAAAAAAATAAAAAATCGGAGTCGGGTTGATGTCTAGGGATAGTTCGATCTTGGTTATTTTTTCGTTGAAGAAGGAGACGAAGTTGTCACATAGGGTCTTGGAGGGTTGAGCAAGGACCGTGGATGGCTTGGAGGTTTGTTTTTTGATGATATCAAAGAGTTCTCTTGGCCTGTTCTTTGCCTTTTCTTTTCTTTTTTGTCCATGGCTTAAGAATCTGTCGGACCGCGGCGTACGATTCTGTGACGCATCGCTGCGTCATTCCTTGTAAATATGTCTGCAGGACTATCCAGGCTTCAGCTCTCCATGACTTGCTCCTGACAGCGACAGCCTTGGAAGCTCTCCCCAACGACCGCACCGGAGCACTACCTGAAATGCTCCAGCTCCTGGCTTTTACACTTTGACTTCAATGGTGGAAAAGGGGCTGAAATCCAGGCTTTGGGTAATGCACGTGCTCTGCGGTAGCAAATTGCATCTATTTTCTCATGAATTTTGTCCATCAACAGCGGGCAGTGGGCACATGGGCGCAAACATGTTGCTCATGAACTATGAGTTCCCAAGAAGCCTTGCAATGTTGCAGCGTTACAGTGATACCCATCAACAACAAAGAGGAGGAGCTCGCAGCAACACACGGACACACAACCTCTCGGGAAACTCCATCAGCCCTGTGTGTATGCCTCTTACCCATAAATGCCAATAGACCCGATTCAGGCGGGAGACTACCGATTTTTCAAGTCAAAAATTGCTTTCTTTTAGCTGACTCCTGCCTGAAATAGCATTTTTTTCAATGGAAGTCAATGGGGAATTTTCATTCTCCCGATTTCTTATTTTAAATCTCCCACGTCCCTGTCCTAAAATGTTGGCATGTATGCTTACCATATGATTCATTTACTTCATATTCTTATTAAAACACAGCTATACAGGTCAATTCACACTTAAAAGTCCACCTACAGTTTCTATCATACATCTAGTGCAGAGTTGCTACCCAGCACCAGGACACCTTTCGGGTGACAGCGCAGTCTACCAATCTATATAACATTACCCATTGCCTCTTTTCCAGGAGCATAGCTGCAGGTGGGCTGTTTGGGGAGTTACACCTCTCTAAAATAAGTATTTTCTGGTAAATAGGTGGGTACAAGTGCTTTCAGTCGGGTATGGTGACGTGTCTGTCGGATTTCACCAGGAGATTTTACGCACATACAGACAACAAACACTGGTAAATGCATTAGGTTTTGCCTTTGTGATGAATAATAAGCTTTGTTGTAAGTTGTAGCTTGCTGAGTAGTTGTACAATATAAGTTACAGAAAGTCTGTTACAGTTTTAGGAGTTGTTTATGTACAAAAAGGCAAAATATTGTGCTGTTACTAGTGGTATGGTGCAGGCAAGTAATAGCAACATTTTAAAAAATAAAATGAAAGAGGGCAATATGTAGAATTAATTGATGTAATAGCCATAGTATGTGTTTAGAGTAGTTCTGACTACCTTTGGGCCCGGTGCTACTGCATCTGCTGCACCATTTAAAGCATGCCTGAAGCGCCAGCAAGAGAACTGCATTTATGACTGCCTGTTTAGTAGTATAATATAGCAATATTTGTGGTTTAGAGGAGTTACAACAACTTTTGGCCCCAGTGCCACTGCACCTGCTGCACCATTCAAATAATTTCCTATTGCCTGTAAGGTAACTGCACTTGTGACTGACTATTTAGTAGTAACATATTGCAATATTTGGTGTTTAGAGAGGTTCCTAGAGCTATGGGCCCCGGTGTCACAGCATCTGCTTTACCATTGAAACCAGGACACTAGTGCCTGCAAGTTAACTGCACTTGTGACTCATTACTTAGTTGTTAAATATAGCAACGTTTGGTGTTTAGAGGAGTTCTGACAACATTTGCCTCCAGTACCACTGCACCTGCAGCACCATTGAAATCATGGCCCTAGTGCATGCCTGTTTAGTAGTACAATTTTGCAATATTCTGCATTTACTGGGGACCCTAGAGCCTTTGGCCCTGGTGGCACTGCACCTGCTGCACCATTCTAACTGAAAGTTAAGTGCAATTTTGTCTGCCAGTATAGTAGTAAAATATTGCAATATTAGGAGTTTAGAAGAGTTATGACAACTTCTGGGCCCGGTGCCACTGCACATGCTGCACCATTCAAATCATGACCCTGTCGTCTGCCAATTCACTGCACTTTTGACTGCCTGTTTAGTAGTAAAATATAGTCATAAAAAGTAGGTGTTTAGTAGGATGCACCATTGAAATCATGACCTTGTTGCCTACTAGATAAATGCACTTGTGACTGTCTTGTTTAGTAGTGAACTTTTGCAATAATCTGTGTTTAGTGGTGTCCCTAGAGCTTTTAGCCCCAGTGCCACTGCACCTGCTGCACTATTCGCATTAGGCACCTTTTAACTGTAAGGTAACTGCAATTGTGACTGCCTCTTTAGTAGTCAATATAGCAATGTTATGTGTTTAGAGAAGGTCTGACTACTGTTGGGCCCGGTGCCACTGCACTTGCTGCACCATTCAAATCATAACACTGCTGTCTTCAAGATAACTGCACTTATGGTTGCCTATTTAGGAATAAAATATAGCAATATTAGCTGTTTAGTGTGGTGCCTGGAGCTTTTGGTCTCAGTGCCACTGCCCCTGCTTCACTATTGAAATCTTGAACCTATTGCTTGCTACATACCTGCACTGTCGGCCTGTTTAGTTGTAAAAGACAGCAATATTAGGTGTTTAGAGGAGCTCTGACAACTTTTGTGCGCTGTGCCACTGCACCTGATGCACCATTCAAATAATGGCCCTGTTGCCTGCCAGATAACTGCTATTGTGAATGCCTGTTTAGTAGTAAAATATAACAATATTTGGTGTTTCCTGGAGTTATGACAATGTTTGGCCCCGGTGCCACTGCACCTAGCTGCACCATTTAAATCAAGCCCCTTTCAACTGCAAAGTGACTGCAATTTTGACTGCAATATAAGGTGTTTAGGGGAGTTCAGATAACTTTTTGTCCAGGTGCCACTGCTGCACCATTCACATCATGACCCTAGTGCCTGAAGGGTAACTGCACTTGTGGCTGCCTGTTTAGTTGTAAAATATAGCAATAATCGGTGTTTAGTGAGGTGCCCGTAGCTTTTGGTCAAGCAATAGTAAACAAATCACTAAAGTGATAGAGGTTCTTTTGGCTATCACCACGGGCATCTCCAGCTTTACTCTAAGGGAAACTTTAAAATCTGTAATAAGGGGTGAGCTGCTTGCGAGCTCCGCGGCTGATAATAAGATCCACAATAAGATCCACAAGGGACACAGCAGGGCTCGAGTCGGGGTACCACGCAGGTGGACGGCGTCCCCCCACTTATTTTACCAGGTGGACACCGTCCCCCCTGCAAAGATGCCTTTGCTGAGGAATAAAGTGTAAACAAAATTAGCTAAATCCGTTTGCCACACAATTTCGGCATCAGCGTGAAACTTTTCGGCTGCGATTGTGATGATTTTGCCCACATTCTTTCTGATGAGAAGGCCGCGGCGCTCATTAGGAATTTAGATTACACCATAAAACAGAGACAACGGTTTAATTCACAGATCCCCCTTAGAAGTCTATATTTTTTTACATTTTGTGACGTCACCTCCGGTCGTGACGTCACTCCATGTCTTTGAGCATCCCCCCACTTCTATGTTTGACCTTTCGTGATGTCACTTCCTGTCGTGACGTCACTTCCAGTCTTAAGCGGCCCCCCACTTCTTTATTTAGGACTTGTGCCCTGCCCGTCAGGTCCAAGAATGCGAGTGCATCCATAAAAGTACTGGTGTCAGCTTGAAGTAACCCGCTCCCAGTTGGCAGGTATCAATCTAGACAGAGCGTAGTACGCAGCTTTTTGCCTCCGCAATTCATATTATATTGGTGGAGATTGGTGTGCACGCCTTCCAGCTAATAGGCTGCCGGTACAGCACCAGGCCACGGAAGTACAGACAGCGTTTGACTCTGAGGGACAGGAATGGAAAGATGACCCGCATTTTGCAGAAACTTTCAGAGATTTATATAAAGATCTTTACATGGAACAATACTTACCCACAGATGGCCAGCTATATATCTCAAGGAAGCCCAGACCTCCAATTTAACTTTAGAACAAGCAGCTGACCTTGACCATGACCTTCCCATTCGGTTGGAGGAAGTCATATCAGTTATAGTCAGGTCCAGATGTCTTTTGTGAGATGTTTTATAAAACATTCTGCTCCACCTTAGCCCCCCTCCTCATTAGATTATTTAATGCAATCGAGGGCCTATCTTCAATTTGTCTTCTATGCTAACAACAGCCATAGCTGTCATACCGAAACCGGGAAAGAACACATTTTATTGCGCATCTTAGAGACCAATATCTCTTTTGAATGTAGATTTTAAGCTCTTTGCCAGCATTAAAGCAAGCCGTTTTGGCCCTCTGCTGCCTGGCCTTATTGCTCCTGACCAAGCAGGTTTTGTACCCTACCGTCAATGTAGTGATAATACAAAGAGAGTACTGCACCTTATCGATAAGGCCCAACGCTTCCATCAGGAACGAATGTTGCTGGCAATAGACGCCGAAAAGGGCTTTGATAGAGTTCGTTGGTCGTATCTAGCACCACTCTTAAACACTTCGGCCTTGTAGACTGGTCCTGCAACTGCGTCCTTAGCAACTACATTCATCCAACTGCTCTGGTTATTGTGAACGGATGCCCTTCTACTCAGTTCCCAATTTCAAGAGGCATGCAACAGGGGTGTACACTTTGACCCCTGTTGTTTGCATTATGTATGGAACTGATGGCTCCAAGAACCCGGGGTAATCCCACGATAAAAGGAATTTCTGTCGGGGGAGAAAAACATGCAATTAGTTTATATGCGAACGATGTTATTGCAACATTGGAAGATCCCTCCACTTCAATATCCACTTTCCCTAATGAATTAGAGACATCCGAGCGGGTGGAAGGCATCAAAGTTAATGTGCACAAATCTCAAGCTTTAAAATTATCGTTCCAGACTTCCACACAAGAACTTTTACAACGTAACTACCCCATCAGTGGGCGAAGACATCTATTTCTTACCTGCGGATCCAACTCACCGCCACTGCCCGATCAACTGCGGCTCTTAATTATAAAAACCTGACCCACCATGTCAAATCAGAACTTCACCGATGGAGACCTTATTGTCTCTTGTGCATTGGCCACATTGCAGCTTTGAAAATGACAATTTTGCCTCAGATTTATTTCTTTTTTAGGTGCTTCCACTAGAGCCCACGAGATTGCCTTTTATTTATTTCCAAAGCTTTTTTGGTCCCTGGTGGGAGGGTGAGTTTTGGGGTTGTTCTGGGAATTTTTAAATGTTCCATTGCTAATGGGCTGTAAGCCTTGTATTGCTTTTTCCTTTTTGTTTATGAAACCTAATAAAGAGTTTGAACTATCATGATTACTAGCAGATGCTTTGCAAGAAAACAATATGCAAATAATATCTTATTAGCATTCTTCATAATCTTTACGGTTTTCACTTTTTCCATTACCTCAATTAGTGTGATATATGCTACCATAGGTTTGATGAAGCTGGGATTCTTATCTAGATTTTCTTTACCAGTATCCAGAATCCCAGGTTAGGTCGATCGAATCTTTTTGCCTGCTAAAAGTGTAGAGGGGAGGATTTTTTAAAAAAAAATTCATAACTTTAGGCAACTTTGTAATTCGGTAACCAGGTTCAATTTAAAGAACCACTGACTACGAACTAAATTTAAAGATTTATTACAAAGCCTGAAATAATTGAACATACAGACACCTCAATAAGAGGTTCAGAAAATAAACCGGAACTAATACAAACATAATCCTACGCGGGAGTATCAGACGACTCAAGATAAAGAGCAAAGTCAATTCGAGTAGCATCAGACATGCTATGGTTGAACCAACTTGAAGTCTCGACTGCATTTACAGAAAAGAAAAACACTTTGGTTAAACTGTCCCTACACTAACTCTAAAGTGACATTCCTACTCAACATTTTCCCAGGCTAGAGCAAAGGTGTCAGCAGTGAAGACTTCCTAAGAAGTACACTCACTATTCATCGATAACTGTCTAACTTCTGAGCTCGTTCTAAGAAGCTCCTTTCTACACCCCATTCTTCCCTGAGTTCCCTGAAATCTGCTCTAAGACTATCTACATCCTGCTCTCTGCGAGAACCTGCAAAATCTGCTCTCCACCCTCAGGCACTGTCCCTAATACAAAATCCCAAAACCCTAGGCACGCCCTAAGGCACGCCCCTCCAGGCAGGTGTCGATTTTGGATTTTTCCACTGTGGCACATCTCCGTCCAGCATCCATTGAAATGTCCTTGGATCCCAGGCACCTTCTCTGCCTAATGTTGAACTCCCAAATTCCTGGGCAGCTCCTCTGCATCCGTGCCTACCATCCTAACTCCTAAAACAATGGAGTATTCTACCTAACGAGGGTTTCGACCTTGCACCTGCAAACCGAAGCGCATGAGAACATCCTTGCACAGAGTCCAAGTTACATTTCAACGTTTACTGAGAACAGCGCCTTTTCCCAACAGAAATTATTCCATCTTCGACTAAGGCTAACTAAAGAATTACAGTTAGGCCTTTACTGGCTTCTCCTTGTCCCAGGCCTTTACGCATTCAATAACATTTCTAATTCTACATTATAAGCAATACATTTGAGAACATTATAAAGCATTATTACATTTCAGCTCTGCAGCCTAAATCTTACTCGCATTAATACATTGCATTTTGGTTTCCTACATGTGCAACTTTTAATATGACACGTCTATTCTAATGCAGCATTTCACATAATAACAGCATTTCTATGTTATTCAAAGCATCACACTTCTATCAAATCCCTACATTAACCTGCAACGCTAAGCATACATTTCAACTTCCTGCATTAACTCCCAAACCCAATACTATACTCGTTAATACTTGCATTAGCGAACCCCTAAATATGTGGGTGCTGACTACTTGTGGATATGATGCACCCCTACAATTTTTAAAACTAAATGGCGCTCTCTCAGTTTTGCATGCGTCCTGTACTAGTTTGACGTCAGATATAATAACCTGCAATAATACTAATTCAGATGCCTTGTGCGTTTGCTGACTCACGACGAAGGGTGAGCTGTCTGTTTCCAAAAGTGGAAAGTTGCACTTCCAGGGAAGTTATGGGTGAGACTTGCGCTACTTTTTCCACTCAAAGTGGTATGTATTCTTGCAGGCCCGGACTGGCCGTTGCGGGCACCGGGCAATTCCCCGGTCGGCCGCAAGGGTGGGGGCCGTTTTTGTGACAGGGCCGTTTTTGCAGCAAAGCTGCAAAATCGGCCCTGTAACAAATTCGGCGGAAAAGCGGCCCTGGTAAAGAGCTTGGTGGCATCCCCCCCCCCCCTCCCCCAGGGGGAGGAGGGGGGGCCGGCCGAGCACTTTGCCAGGGCCGGTTTTGGTTCCCAGTCCGGCCCTGTATTCTTGTACTGCCTGCGGGCCATGAGAAATCCCCGTGTGAGAGCAAATTACAGATGTCCCACTATGATGACCATCTTGGCTTTCAAGACATAACAGGATTATGCCTGGGATGAATTAGAATCTTCTATGCTTTTTGTAATTTTTCTAAAAATCCTGACTGTTCTTCTCCTGCATGAAAAATGCACTTTCAGTTAGAAATGTGTCAGGAACAAACATTCGCTAGATGTTGGTTGTTCCAAATGTGGTAGAAGATTTCCACAAAAAAACACATTAGCGTCTGGTAGAACTCCCACCCTTTTGTATAGAAATTGGCTTTCTAGTACACTTCTGAGCCAAATTACCTTTAGTACACATTACATAAAACACAAAGTCATAGAAAAAATTCATCAGCTACTGAAAGGCATCTTCCAAGGAGGACAAAAATAGTGTAGTTACAAATAGGAAGGGCAGGGCAGATGCAACTTCAAAGTTGAAGATCAAGTTAGTCCAGAAAGACCCAGAGAGGTAAGTGACATTATGCTAGTCAGTGGAGATGAGAATGAGAGCATGGTTTCTTTTGGTATTGTGACTTGAAACCTCTCATACCGTCTCCCTAAAATAGAAAAGTATTAACCACAATTTCGTGGTGAATTCTACCACAAAATATGCATTGTGTTAAAACGATCATTTGCATCTCATTTGGGTGTACAGTGAAGTGCTTTGGCTGTGTGCAGTGGGGGTCTAGCAACAAGGCCTGTGGCCCCCATAAAGGCAGCCAACCCCAACACTGCATAGGGCCTTTGGCTCTGTGCAGTGGGGGGAGGGTTTGGCCCTGTGGCGAAACCCTGCATGCAGCCAACTCTGCACTGTACACAGCCTTCGGTTGTGCGCAGCGGAGGTTTGGCCACAGGGCCTGGCCTTGAGGACCCCATCCCCAGGGCCTTTTCTATTTTTACAGCAGAGAGGGGCCATGTGGCCCCTTCCTCAAACCTATTATGGTCCAGGACCCCATCCCCCAGGGCCATATATATATTTTAAAGAGGAGGTGGGCTGCATGGCCCTCTCCCTGATCCTTCTGAGGTGCTTGGGACACCATCCCTCAGCCCTTATTTATTTTAAAGGGGAGAGGACCGTGTGGCCCTTCTCGCTGAGCCTTTTTAGGCCCTAGAGTCTCCATCTCGCTGAACTTTTTTAAATAAGGGTGAGAGGGGGATTCCGTGGACCCTACTTGAGCCCAAGCCTTATTAGGCCTTGGGGACCCCATCCTCTAGGGACATTTCTTTAATCAAAGGGAGGGGTGTTGCATGGCCCCCCATCTCCCATGGCCACTACTGAAAGTAAAGGTCACCCACCATATATTCGTTGAGGGCCATGGGGTGAGCCACAGGGCCACCACAGATCCAGCCTACCCCCTGAATGCAGTGGGAGCTGGCATTGCTTACGCCCGCAGAGAGCGGCTACTAATTCTGCTCCCTTCAGGCTGAAGCAATATTTTTATCTGTTTTCCTGCCTGCAGATCAAAAGTCTGCTCCCAGCACTCTGGAGCATTTTCAAAGCTACCGCCGGCTGGGAACAGACATTGGGTTTTGCAAGAGTTTTGAAAATGCTCCCATCAAGTAGTGAGCAAACACAGCTTTCCTTGCTCGTGCCGAAATACGCAGGTAAACCGTGATGTAACTGGGTTGGACTCCAGTGAGCTGGCCCTGTGGGGTAGGATCCCCGGGGTCATTAATAGCTTAGGGAGGGGGATCGTGGAGACCACCCCCCTTTTCAAAAGTTTATTGGCCTCAGGGGATGGGATCTCGGGGGCCCTTAGAGGCTCGGGAATGGGGCTGTGTGGCCTTCTCCACTTTAGAAATAAAGTGGGCCCTGGGGATTCCTCCAACTACCTTAAGGAACCAATTATTGAATTTGCTCATGAGAGCCACCCAGGTATTTCTAAAACCAAGGACATTTTAAGACAGACACACTGGTGGCCAGGGATGGACATCTTGATAGAATGGTCTGTGAGAGAATGTGTTTAATGCAACAAATGTGACAAAGGTCTCAAACTGAGAGTTCAACCCATGACTTTGAGGGAACTTCCAAAACTGGGTTGGGAAGAAGTTTCCATAGACATCCTAGGTCCTATAAAGCACACCAGCACTGACAAATACATCATAGTGCTCATTGATTTCTACTCTAGGTGGCCAGAAGTCAAAATTACTAACTCTGTGGAAACTTGAGATGTTATAAAATTCCTTGAAGATATCTTTGTGAGAGAAGGGTTCCCTAACACCTTGTTATCGGATAATGGGGTCCAATTCACGTCAAAGGAAATGGACAAGTACTTATCTGATAGAGGGATTATCCACAAGAAATCTGCCTTATATCACCCTGAAACTAATGGTGTTGTTGAAAGGTTCAACAGAGTACTCAAAGAAACCATTCAACGTGCAGTGTCGTACCACAAGTATTGGCAAACTGAAGTTTTGAACAAAGTTAAAACATACATACTTTCTCCACATTCCATGACTGGCAGACCCCCTTTTGAACTGCTTCGGAAAAGAAAGCCATATACTATGCTGAATCCCTCATGGATCCTTAACAGATTACCCAAATTGAAACATGTTGAAAATCACCAGGAGAAATAAAAAAAAAAATGAAAAGAATGTCTGAAAACAAAAGATATTTCGATGTAAGGAAAGCAGTAAAAGAGTCTACCATTAGCGCAGGTGACTTAGTTAGGATAAGAAGTCTTCGTAAAGGAGCAACCACCCTGGGATCCAAGTATCTTCTGCCAATGAGAGTAATCAATTTTTTTTAAATGCCATCACCAGAACGGAGGGTTACAGGGTATGGAATTTAAATAGAGTTGCCAAGCTTTCTGAGCGTTTCTCTGACAATTTCAAAGAGGGTAATGGTGAGGAATCTTTACTTATAAAAATTCATGACAAGGCAAGACACATGAGACAACGTACTAAACCAAAGTATTTACAAGACTATGTTTTACAATAAGTGTCAGTCTTCTTGTGACAAAGTTCTCTATTATGCTTTACTTTTAGCCATCTAACTTTATGACTATGTTTAAAAAATATATGTCACTTCTATTGTGACTTACTTAGTGATTTCATTCCTGTAGTTGACTTTTTTAATGTTATGTTTGTCTCTTAGGTCATCTGGTGGTGTCAATGCAGAAGTTTGTAAGGATTCTGATGGTGCTATGGCCACTTTGTGTGATGTTGAGGAGTATGTTGCTTCTGTTTTCTCATCTGCAGATTGGTGTCATTTTCTGGATTTGGATGATACCCTTAAATGTGTCAAAAGAATTTTGGTTCAGGGGGAGCGAAGGGGCACCTTCTGTGAGACCATATGTTAAGGTTTTGGATGAGATGAGCATGAATGGGGCAAATGTTCTTTTGAGGAATGATAAGTCTGTCCCTCCTGAGGGTTTACGATCCAGGATTATAGGGTTGGCACATGAAGGCCACCTTGGTCAAACTTTAACTAATAAAAGGGTCTGTGAGGATTTCTGGTGGCCTGGTATGGATGACCAAATCACTTCTTGGGGATAGGGTGTGATGTTTACAGAGAAAGTGAGAAGAGGCTCAAGACTGGTTGTCAGGTCTCCTCATGTCACATTGAGGATACTGGTGTTCCGTGAAGTTGGATTTCATTGGGCCTATGCATGGCGTTGAAGGGACCACGCTTTCTGTGAGCTCTGTATTTGTCAAATAAAAAGTTGTGTTTCTCCTGAAACTGACTACGTGTCATCACCACATTTTTGGCGACGAAGATGCCAAGAAAGCCATTGTAAAGATGGTACAATCCAAAAAGTGAATTCAGGGTTATTTATTAAGGAAGATCCAATACACCTCAGCCTGCCAACTGAGCTGTAGTTCATCCAACTGCTTTCTCTTGAATAAAGCATTCTCAAGAAGCAGTCTTCAGAATACCACTATGTCATTTGGAATATAATAAGTTCAACATTCCTCATTGATACTTACAATGGCTTAAAGTGGATAACTTAAAGGATATACAAGGTCCTGATCTGTTTGCTGTGTGGAAGCTGTGTCACCAGTCTTCCTACTTTTCCTCTTGGGAGGTTGGGCCATCATTTCAGGCTCCAACTCTCCTTTGTTACCCTGTGCTGTGCTCGGTGCTCTTGTTTTCACACACACTATCTCAGGGATTTGCAGCATGGCTGTATGTGAATTTCTTTCTACCTCAGCCCATGCTGAGGTCTTAAGGTAATTTCCAAGCAGGCAGGCGCCTGTGAGTTTTGGAGAAACACTACCTGTTTCAGGCCAGCAATCCCCCCACCCCCATCTAATGTCACCATAGCCATGGCAGGTTTATTGGGGACTCTGTCCACATTGGTAACTGGATAGGTTTTTCCAGTTAGGTATATGCCTGGGAAAACCAGTGTATCTCTCACCATGGTGATACTGGCACATGTATCCCTCAGGGCGTCTACCTTAGTCCCATTCACTAAAGGGTACTGCAGGTATTTCTTTAAATTAGGGGGTCAGACAACCAAAGTGGCTAACCCTTCCTCTCCTTCAGAGACTAAAACAGCCTCAGTGTGAACCCTGATTTGCTCTGGACACACTGTTCTTACCATCTGGAGATTATCCACACCAGTAGAAATGGAAGGGGATAGGGGCTGGTTTTTTGGGACAGTCAGAATCTCCAGTTCAGTGTCCCTTCGGGTTACAATGGTCACATCAGGCCTTAGCAGGATGAAACGTTTTCCCCTGGTACCCACATGCGGGCTGGAAGGAGTTCTTGGGCACACCCCCATACCAGTATTTTTAGGTCCTTTAGAAGACTCTTGTATTTTTTCTTTGCGTTTCTCACCCTTTCCCCTGGGGAGGCTTTGTGACCCCTTTCGTTTGGTCACCCGCAGTGGTTGTCTTGGTTATCCTTGTCTTGACCCAGTGGTCCGCCTTCTTTCCCAATTTTTGGGGAGAAATTGGACCTAGGTCTACCGGATACTGATGCAACTTTTGATTGATGCAGTTACTTAAAATGTGTTCCTTCATAAACAAATTATGAAGTCCTTCATGAAACTTCCCTTTACTTCCAGTCAAGCAGCCACCTAGTGTCTTTACTGAGTAGTCGACAAATTCCACCCATGACTGACTCTGGGATTTCTGAGCCCTGCTGAATTGAATCCTGTACTTCTCAGCAGTGAGTCCAAATTCCTCCATACGTATACCATTCATGAGTTCATAGGACTCTGCTTCTGCCCCAGTGAGGGTCAGAAGTCTGTCTCTGCACTTACCAGTGACCAGTTCCCAAAGGAGTGCCCCAGTAAGATGTCCTCACTTTTCTGGCTTCAAACGCCCTCTCAAAAACTGTGAAGCATTTGTTGATGTAACCACCATCCTCCCATTGATGGGACCTAGGCCCATATCTGCTCTCTCTTTTCTAGAGCTAAGAGCCTAGTCTCTAGCTCTAGCCCCCTGTTCTACCTTGTTAAAAGGTTGTCCTCGTCAGTGGAGTTGTCTTCACTGTCTGGTACAGAGTCTAGGCTCCCTCTGTAAGCTCTAGCCCCTCTGCTCCCTGGCTTGGGGGTAGGGGGCTCAAAGTCCCCCCACTCCCTAAGTAGTTGAGGTGGAGGGTTAAAGACCTCATCCACCTCACTACCTTCCCCATCTCCCTGGAAGTATTCCTCATCAGGAGAGGGGTGGTCCTTCTCATACTCTGCCAGAGACTCCAGGAATTATATTCTGGTAGGGCTGGACCCTGTTTCTATTTGTCTAGCTTTAGAGAGAAGCCTTAACTCCCTGCCCATTAGGTTAGATTAAGTGTTGAGGTTAAGCTTCTCAGCCATGTTTCCTGTGTTGCTAATTATGTTTCGAAAGTGGGGTTCTTTTTAGAAGCAAACAAAAGGAGATGATGGACGCTGGATGGACGCTGATGGGCGCTGAAACTTTTAAGACAATCACTCCCAGTCACAGATCTGTGTTGGATCATTCATTGTTCTTTAGCTCACTTCACCACCCCAGTACAAACCCAGCCATAAGCAAACCAGTCTTGACCCTGTTCCTCATGGGAACAGTCCAGCCCAATATGCCAAGCCAGGTCTTCCCTGGAACGTAAACAAGCATCCTGGAACCGGTTTCAGGGTAACACCCCTCATCAGCCAGGCTAGCTTGAATCCAGTAGCAAAGTGAGCAAGGGACCCACAGCTGAGCATACTCTGCCAACTTAGGGTACACATAGCAAACATGGAGATGATGGACGGAGCACTGAAACTTTTCAGACACTCACCCCCAGTCTCCGATCTGGGTTGAATCCATCATAGTTCTTTAGCTCACTTTGCCCCCCATCCCGTACAGACCCAACCATATGCAAATCAGTCTGGATCTTGTTCCTCATGGGAACAGTCCAGCCCAAACTACCAAGCCAGGTCTTCCCTGGACCAGAAACAAGCATTCTGGGACCAGTTTCGGGGTAACGCCCTTCATCAGCCAGGCTAGCTTGAATCCAGTGGCAAAGCGACCAAGGGACCCACGTCTGGGCAAACCCTGACAACTTAGGGCGAACAAATCAAACACAAGGAGATGATGGGCGGAGAGCTGAAACTTTTCAGACACTCACTCCGCAGTCACAGATCTGGGTTGAATCCAACATCTTCACAGACTTCTGCAGAGGCATTTCTTCCCGAGTCTCCCTTTGTCCCAGGTTCCGATGCCACATCATCCCTATGCACCCATCTTCCCTAGTGCAGGTAACCTGGGTCCAGGGGAATCCACAGGTGGGGTGGCTCGGCAACCTTCTGTCCTCCAAAGGGTTTCTTCGGAGTCCTCTGGGAAGGGTCCTTTTTCTTTAAAAACTGCAACCACGATTTATCCATTGACTTCTATTGGACAGGCAGCTGTGTTTCAACTCTGCACCCAGCCTCCATGGGGTTCCTGGGTTCTTAACTGGGGTGGTTCCTGGTTTCCCAAGCTCTTCTCAGTCCTTTGGTGCAAGTCTCATTCTAAGGTGCCTTCTTGGTGAATTTCGTAATAAATCCACCACTGGCATCAGTGTGGGTTTATCAAGATGAGATGTTTGGTACCAAACATCTCGCGGTACAGTGATGCCATCATGTAGCTGGGGAACTCGTAATTATGAGTGTCCAGCCCATGTACTGGGTATGGCTTCCCTGTGCACTTGTGGTGTCGAAGAATATACTTAGATATCACAGGGACGTATTCACTCACGCAGATATGCCCACACATAGTGTATAGTGCACCCTGCCTTAGGGCTGTAAGGCCTGCTGTAGGGGTGGCTTACCTATACCACTTGTAGTGTTTTGAAGGCATGGTACAAGGGAATGTGTTCCATATTGAGTCTTCACTTCTCTTTGCACCAAGACACGCAGTCTGCAGGGGCAGTTTGCACGAGCTTGGTGAGGGGTCCCTTAGGGTGGCACAATTCATGCTACAGCCCTTAGGGACACATTTTAGTCCCAATGCCCAGTATAATACTGCACCTCAGACTGCAATGACAGGCCCAAGACATGTTTTAAATTGAGTGCTGTAGCCCACTAGTAGCATTAAATGTACAGGCCTTTGGTAGATGTAGTACCATATATTAGTCATCTATGAGTAAATTAAAGGTGCTAATCTTGTCAAGGCAAGTTTTACCATTTTTAGTGAGAGAGACACTTAGCACTGGTTAGCAATGGTAAAATGCACAGAGTGATAATGTCATCATAAACAAATTCAGAAAACCTGATGGCGTGGAGGCAAAACATTTGGGGTTGACCTTGCAGAGAAGGCAATGTCTGACAGTGAGAAATAGTTGTATTTTAGAGCAATCATTCTTATTGTACAACATTTTATTATTTTTTTTACTTTGGCTTACAGGAGGCTGGGTTCCCCCAGGTCTCAAACCCAGAAATACTTAATAAAAATGGACATTACAACAGGTCTCAACCTCTGAACCACAACAGATGTAAGAATCCAAACTTATAGATCAATTTTGGTCAGATAACAGCTGTTTGTTCTTAATATTTACTCGGTCATTAATTGTAGAAAATGCTGTGATGGAACTGATCGTTGGACAAAGTCCGATTGAATTATAATTATAGCCATAATCATGACAACTTATCAATTGTGATGTAATTACTAACTTTAATGCATTGTACAGAATCCATGAAGAAAAGTATTTTGTATAAATGTTGATTGTTAAGCATTTTCCTAAAAGTAACTAGACTGTATATATTTCCCGATGTGGTTTCCCCAAACCAAGATGGCCGCCACTACGAGAGCTATATAGGTTTTGAAACGAATTACCGAGATCAAAATCTAGAGAAATGAAACGATAGACCGTAATATCATGAACAGGCCCAACTAGAATACTTAGGAGTAGTATAAATAGTTTGCAAAAATAAAGTACCATTATCGCCAGTGGCCGATTCAGCGACAAGCACTTCCGGGTCACCGGACTCAATGTTTTTGCCCTGATAGATGTTTGCACCGTTAAAAACGCGGCAAAAATATAGTCCCCACCTAAATATTACGGCCAAAGAACGATGGTATTTAATAACTTGGACGTTAGAAACATGGAAAAGTTTTCTAAAAACTTATGCCTATGAGCGATTGACTTCCGGGTCAAATTAGGAAGTGGCAGTACAAATACGCCGTTTTCTCAACTAGACTTCTTACTTCCTATCGGAATGAAGGGAACAGCACGGAGGAACAGGGAGGCCGATTTCGGATTATAAGGTATGTGAGTCCGGTAAATGACGTCCTTCACATAGAGTAAGGGGAGACTCTGTTTGTCATGGAGGAAGTTAAACCTCCATCAGGCCATATTTTGGGCACTAAACTAAGTAAACCCTGCATCTATGGGATACATTTAAAGAACATGAAGCATTTAGGATTTGTTTTGTGCGGTTCATAAAAGCACAGAAACAAGGCATTGTATATAATTATCAAGAGTACTGCTTACTAGAGCTTAGTTTTTGATCTGTAGATACATCCCCTGGATATTTAGATAACGATCATATATGAAAATGACAGACTGTTAAACGACTACTCTGTGGTGTCCGATATCGGTTAAACAAGAGAGCGATGTGCGAGTGATATTTATAAAGTAAAATTATTAGAAACCCGTGCATAATAGTGACATGCAGAAACTATAACTAGAGTCTTTCCCTACCTATATTCATAGATATCGAAATTCCTGCTTATGAAAAATATCCAGATGGGCGGTGAAGATTGATTAACTCAACCGTACCTATAGACCTAACTCAGACTAAGCTGGTGAGTATTCACCTATGGGACAGAATTTGAAAAATGAGGAGAATGTCAGTTCTGATAACTAGTTACAACGAACATGAGACTGATCACACGTGATCTTTCTATATTCAGGTCACGAGGAAAGACTATTTCGAAATATCAAAGCTGTCTAAAAAGAAGCCACTTCTATCGTCAACTGTGGTTCCTCCGTGTAGATAGAAAACATTGATTTCTATCTTCAAGGTAAAGAAATTAGTCTTTGGCACAATATTTGTAGTAGTCCTAGTACCAGCAAGAAATAAAGGGGCACTTCTGTTTCTGTATCCTTTACAGATTTTTTAACAAAAATAACTGTGATAACTATTCGAGAAGTTCACATCGAGTTGGAAAGCAATTGAAAAGCTCTCTCAACTTAAGATACAGGTACATTTGGCCATACCTTTGAGAATTAACTGAATGGAACTTGGTAACCAGCAGTAATACTCTGGGTCCATGCAGAGAATATTAACAAGTCTGTAACTGGGGTTAGGTAGAAGAATGGGATTAGCATTATGTTGAATGTCTAGATAATAGCCTGAAAGAGCAGGGCATGTATAAAATGGAAAACAAAGTACACAATGATGCTAAACACTGTTATTCATTTATAGATACGGAGTCAAATGTCCTTAATGTCCTGATGAAGGTGTCAAGATTGATTAGCACCGAAACGCCGCGTCGACCTTTTTACACTTTGACTGTATTTTTATTGTGTTACCACTCTAGGTGGTATTTTAAATGTTTTGTATTATGTTTTAGAATGTGACCCATATGGGAGGCTAAAAATAAATTTTGCATATTTTTATAATTTTGGTGGCAGTGCCATTTACTCTTGTGTACTTTAGTGACTCGATTGTATTTAGCTATGAAGCTTGTTTTGTAACATCCTTACTAGTTTATAAAAAGACAAAAAACCAACCCCCCCCCCTAGCCTTTTTCAGCGATCCTAGTCTGCCACAACTGCAACAGGGACTTCCAATTTTCTGTGACTGAATATCCCCCTCCCTGGCATCTATGACAGGGGAACCTCCCTTCCTTTTTGAGGTATAATGGCACAGCTTGTTAGCTGGGAGGTATACGTTTGAACAAATCTGTTTGGGGCACAGACCCACAAAGCGTACCAAATTAATAATGGACGCCTTAAAAACTTATGGGTTTTCAGAAGAGGAATTCAACAAAATTGTCAATGGCACCTCAAAAAATTTCACATCCATAGCTAATACAAATAATGATGAAGATAAGTGGCGAGAACTGTGGAATAATAAAAAGAAATTAGTCCGTACAGAACTACATGCGGATTTTTTAATTGATTATCTGAAGAAAGGCATAATCCCCAGTGGCCTACAGATTAAAAATGAACCTGGTGTGTTTATACGACACAATAAGTTTATTGAGAATTGGACCCTGATTGCAAATAGATGCAGCAGGGATTGGATGTTGTTAATAATTGAAACAGCTAACGCCATCCTAATAATAGAAAGAAAGGAGATAGAAGAGCTAGAAGCCAAATTAGATACCTCAGCCTATGAAGATGCCAAGAAGAAGCTTGATGAAATCCAAAAGGATGTCTCTGGATACAGGGACTACCTTTTTGGTAAAAAAAGCAATAAATTTAATAAGGATGTGTCCAATTACAACACTGAGATAGTTTATCCATATACACAAAAAGATTTTTTTGATCGCCCTAGGGAAAATTTCCCTGATAGAAACCAGTGGCAACAACCACGACGCACGTACCCCAAAAAGAGAGTGACCTTTACAGATTCGTCATATACAAGTACGGATTCTGAAAATAAAAATATGAGTGAGAAAAATAAAGTAGGAGAAGCGACCTCAACTCCTAACAGAGAGTCATTATCTTTTTTAGGACAACGGGGTCGAGGGAACCATCAGAACCACCAAAATCAATCGAGAGGCAATGGGAGAGGGAAGTTTTACCCTCAACCTCAACAACAGAGGAGATATTATACAAGGAGTCAACCCAAGTGGGACTAAACCAAAAAGCAGCAATCATAAACCTTTCAGATATCACCTTAACCAAAACAGAAAAAGTTGTTCTGGAAAAGGGCCTAGGTTTTGCAATAAGTACTAGGATAGATAAGTATAATTTAGAAAGAGACCTACAGGGATTCTTTAGGAAAATTAGACTCCAGGACTATTTTAGAGATAAACCCCCAAGAGAGGGTCCCAGAAATAAATCTGGTCTCAAATCTAAATCTGAATGGACCCCTAATATAAGTATGGTACACAAACAAGTGGAACTCTTTGAAAAAGTAGTGGAAAGTAACATCTCAGACCTATTAACACACCCAATGACAGGAGTAAATAATTTGAGCACTGAAGAAAGAGTAGCACTTATGAATTTGGAAAATAACAACAATATAACGATCAAACCTGGGGATAAAGGGGGCAGTATTGTTTTAATGAAAACGGATGACTATAACAACAGAATGATGCTCCTTTTGAATAACACTGAGCATTATTGTCAATCTAACAGACAAGAGTGGAATGCACTTATTCTAAAAGTGAACACCCTTCTAAATTACGCAAAAGAAGATGAGATAATCTGCCCAGACGAATACAAATTTTAAAAAAATGAGGCACCGATCATTCCTGCTTTATATGGGCTTCCAAAAGTCCACAAAAATATAGCCGACCCCCCCATGCGACCGATCGTTTCGAGCATTAACTCTATAACTGAGCCACTGAGCAAGTATATTGACAAATTTCTTCAACCTATGGTAACAAGTCAAAAGGCATACATAAAAGATACAACCTGTATGTTTGATAAGATTGAGGGTCTACCTTATGATGTTACCAACCAATGGTTGGTTACTCTTGACATAGAGGCCCTCTATACTAACATCCCTCAGGATGATACCATCAAGATGTTAGAGGGCCTCTTAAAAACAGGACAAGAAGATCTCAGCCATCATGCAATGTTTATTTTGGAATGTGCAAAAATAATTTTAAAAAATAATATTTTTTTATTCAAAAATGATTTTTATAAACAAATAAAAGGGACCAGTATGGGGGCTACTTGCGCCCCAAGTCTGGCATGCTTATACGTAACGACTTTTGAGGATAAGCACATATTCAACGATATAGCACCATTTAGTGAAAATATAACGTGCTGGTCGAGGTATATCGACGACATTTTCTTTATTTGGACAGGCACCCTCGAGACACTAACTGAGTTCATCCTTTGGTTAAATTTAGGAGACAAAAATCTTAAATTTACCTCAAACTATAACAAGGAAACAATTGAATTCCTAGATATTAAGATCCGAGTAGACAATGCAGTCTTAGGTGTTGACCTTTACACTAAACCCACCGACAGGAATACTTTATTACACTATAAAAGCAATCATCCTAGAAGTCAAAAAGATAACATACCATTCGGCCAATATCTAAGAATCAGACGGAACTGTACCAATATGCAGGATTTCAACAAACATGCAGATGTCCTATCAAATAAACTAAGGAACCGGGGGTATCCCAATAGTCTGATCAAAAAAGCGTATAAACGCGCCAAATATTATGACAGAGATGCATTGTTCGAGAAAGATAAACATAAAAAGGATAGTACCAAGGACAAATTAATTTTTGTCACAAATTACAGTACAGTAAGCAATAAAATAAAAAATATTATCAATCGAAATTGGTCATTACTGAACGACAGGCAGGGAGTGAATATTCCTAAACCCATGTTTAGTTTTCGAAGAAATAGGACTATAAAAAATTGCCTTGTACATACCTTCAAGGAGAATAGTCAAGAAACTCAAGGGACAATTTATAATACCCCACTCCCGACCGGTAACTTTGCATGCAATATGTGTTCCAACTGCCCATCACAGATGAAGGGCAATGTAATTACCTACAACGGGATCGATCACAAGATCAAAAGCTTCATTAACTGTAAAACCAAAAACTTGATATATATAATAAAGTGCCCGTGTAATAAGGCCTACATTGGTGAAACAGCCAGAGAGGTCAAAACGAGGATAACAGAGCACAGGTCCGCCATTAGAACTAAGAAGATGACTGCTCCCCTGGTAGAACATTGGTTAACCCACAATCACAAACTAGAAGATCTAAAGTGGTGTCGGGTAGAAGCCATATCTCACAGCATTAGAGGTGGGAACGACAATATTAAAAGGAAGAAAAGGGAGCAATTCTATATGTCTCTATTCAACACCTTTAGAGCAGGACTCAACAACAGAGAGGAATGGGAAAGATTAATTTTATGAAACTAACTATGTACGCTGCAAGTTCATAAATTTCCCCATACTGACTGTTGAAATCTAAGAGGGCTTGTTTTTGACTGTGAAGTATGCGATTTGTGTAGATTGTTTGATCTGGTACACAACATTATTAAAGTAATCAATAGGGCCTGGAAACCATCTTTGTCAACATAGGTTTATAAAAATGTACATATGTCCAGAATTGTGTTTGGAATAAATACATTGCGGCCACGTTTCTGAACCACAACAGATGTAAGAATCCAAACTTATAGATCAATTTTGGTCAGATAACAGCTGTTTGTTCTTAATATTTACTCAGTCATTAATTGTAGAAAATGCTGTGATGGAACTGATCGTTGGACAAAGTCCGATTGAATTATAATTATAGCCATAATCATGACAACTTATCAATTGTGATGTAATTACTAACTTTAATGCATTGTACAGAATCCATGAAGAAAAGTATTTTGTATAAATGTTGATTGTTAAGCATTTTCCTAAAAGTAACTAGACTGTATATATTTCCCGATGTGGTTTCCCCAAACCAAGATGGCCACCACTACGAGAGCTATATAGGTTTTGAAACGAATTACCGAGATCAAAATCTAGAGAAATTAAACGATAGACCGTAATATCATGAACAGGCCCAACTAGAATACTTAGGAGTAGTATAAATAGTTTGCAAAAATAAAGTACCATGATCGCCAGTGGCCGATTCAGCGACAAGCACTTCCGGGTCACCGGACTCAATGGTTTTGCCCTGATAGATGTTTGCACCGTTAAAAACGCGGCAAAAATATAGTCCCCACCTAAATAATACGGCCAAAGAACGATGGTATTTAATAACTTGGACGTTAGAAACATGGAAAAGTTTTCTAAAAACGTATGCCTATGAGCGATTGACTTCCGGGTCAAATTAGGAAGTGGCAGTACAAATATGCCGTTTTCTCAACTAGACTTCTTACTTCCTATCGGAATGAAGGGAACAGCACGGAGGAACAGGGAGGCCGATTTCGGATTATAAGGTATGTGAGTCCGGTAAATGACGTCCTTCACATAGAGTAAGGGGAGACTCTGTTTGTCATGGAGGAAGTTAAACCTCCATCAGGCCATATTTTGGGCACTAAACTAAGTAAACCCTGCATCTATGGGATACATTTAAAGAACATGAAGCATTTAGGACTTGTTTTGTGCGGTTCATAAAAGCACAGAAACAAGGCATTGTATATAATTATCAAGAGTACTGCTTACTAGAGCTTAGTTTTTGATCTGTAGATACATCCCCTGGATATTTAGATAACGATCATATATGAAAATGACAGACTGTTAAACGACTACTCTGTGGTGTCCGATATCGGTTAAACAAGAGAGCGATGTGCGAGTGATATTTATAAAGTAAAATTATTAGAAACCCGTGCATAATAGTGACATGCAGAAACTATAACTAGAGTCTTTCCCTAACTATATTCATAGATAGCGAAATTCCTGCTTATGAAAAATATCCAGATGGGCGGTGAAGATTGATTAACTCAACCGTACCTATAGACCTAACTCAGACTAAGCTGGTGAGTATTCACCTATGGGACAGAATTTTAAAAATGAAGAGAATGTCAGTTCTGATAACTAGTTACAACGAACATGAGACTGATCACACGTGATCTTTCTATATTCAGGTCACGAGGAAAGACTTTTTCGAAATATCAAAGCTGTCTAAAAAGAAGCCTCTTCTATCGTCAACGGTGGTTCCTCCGTGTAGATAGAAAACATTGATTTCTATCTTCAAGGTAAAGAAATTAGTCTTTGGCACAATATTTGTAGTAGTCCTAGTACCAGCAAGAAATAAAGGGGCACTTCTGTTTCTGTATCCTTTACAGATTTTTTAACAAAAATAACTGTGATAACTATTCGAGAAGTTCACATCGAGTTGGAAAGCAATTGAAAAGCTCTCTCAACTTAAGATACAGGTACATTTGGCCATACCTTTGAGAATTAACTGAATGGAACTTGGTAACCAGCAGTAATACTCTGGGTCCATGCAGAGAATATTAACAAGTCTGTAACTGGGGTTAGGTAGAAGAATGGGATTAGCATTATGTTGAATGTCTAGATAATAGCCTGAAAGAGCAGGGCATGTATAAAATGGAAAACAAAGTACACAATGATGCTAAAACACTGTTATTCATTTATAGATACGGAGTCAAATGTCCTTAATGTCCTGATGAAGGTGTCAAGATTGATTAGCACCGAAACGCCGCGTCGACCTTTTTACACTTTGACTGTATTTTTATTGTGTTACCACTCTAGGTGGTATTTTAAATGTTTTGTATTATGTTTTAGAATGTGACCCATATGGGAGGCTAAAAATAAATTTTGCATATTTTTATAATTTTGGTGGCAGTGCCATTTACTCTTGTGTACTTTAGTGACTCGATTGTATTTAGCTATGAAGCTTGTTTTGTAACATCCTTACTAGTTTATAAAAAGACAAAAAACCAAACCCCCCCCCCTAGCCTTTTTCAGCGATCCTAGTCTGCCACAACTACAACAGGGGCTTACAATTTTCTGTGACATTACAACAGGTCCCCATTGGGTCCTATATTAATGTCCTTAACATTCCGGGCAATAATACTAACCAATTTCGGAACAATTAATATGAAAATCAGTAGCGTTTTAAGGCATGGGCAAAGCAGCCAATTACCCATATTTCAAATCCCCACCTTATAAATGTTAAACGTAGTGTTCTAGTTTTCACTGAGGCATCAAGAATGCAAGCCAGTGATGTGGATTTCTGATTATGAATATCCAGCAATTAAAGTTGCTTAGGATTTATTTTAATATTGTGTTTTAGTCCACTAAACATGCATCAAATTGCATTGTGCCTTTTCTAGAATGGAAGTAACTGGCTGGTTAGACACTGAACTACACACAAAATAAAGGAGAAAAATATAAAAGATAAACATCGGAAACTTTAACTTATAATTTAATATTATTTTAAATCAAAACAGATTGAATAATCTGAAATGCATAGTAAATTCATAGCTATTCCAAACAGTGGGCCCCGAAAAATGGTTTATTCGAGGTCCCAAAAATTCTATTAATAGCACTGGGGTAATAGGTAATACAGAAGAGACTGTGGGGCGGCTGAGCCTTCAAGGCGATGGTGCTGTGACAACTCCTTCTATTACCTATCCTGCTCTATGTGCACTGCAGCTCTCCACCGTGACCCAGCATTGACTCACTTCTCTCACTGCTCCTGTGATCTCTCCTTCTGAACTGACTCTTCTCCTGCCTGATGAGCAACTGTATCCCCTCTTTGCTATAGTGAGCCAGGGATTTTCTCCATCAGAGGAGGCAGTGTTGATTCTAATATCAAGCTCCCCTCTGCCCCTGGGTTCATTGGAAAATCCACTTGCAAAATTTAGAAGTGGTTGTCCATCATCTACTGGTGTCCTTCGTTCACACAAGACTACAGGTTAGTTTGTCTCACAATCCACATGGATGGTAGAACCTCTCAGTTACATGCTCAAGCTGCACAGTCCTCATGTTCAGAAAATAATTTCCGGGATGTCATTTGCAAATACAATGGGGATTTGCAAGGACATCTTAAGGATTTTGGGGGCCCTAAGCCAAACGAATTTTGGGGGCCACTGTTCAGAATAGCTTCGAATGTATGATCTAATTTCAGCTCTTTCGTGCACTCTTTGGCCAGGTCACAGGCAGTGCACGAACACACTTATCCAAATTCTAAATGTGTTTACATCTAATATTCAGGGATAGTGATGTGTGTTTTTAATATTGTAACATAGCAGTAGCTCACTAATATTGCTGCTAATAATCTCTGTGACACCCTCCCGTTTCTCATATGTGAGGTCCTATTTTGATCTAAATGAAACTATTTTAGGGATTTTGCATTAAACATAAACACAACATTTCTCTGCAAAATGTTTGTAACAGACTCTCACACATGACCCACATTAAAAAAATATATTAAAGTAAAAATTATTTAAAACAGTCTGTTTAAGAATTATTCAAGGGCAACACTCTGCGGATTAAAGCTGGTTCTATCTGGGGGGCCCATGAAAGGCTGGGGCGCTGGGCCAAATCCCACTGTGCCCATGCCTTAAAACGTCTTTGAGGTAGGCAGGTGTGTTGCATGTTTAGCTGTGGTAAAGTGAAGGAGCTATGAGGAAGTGCATTCAGGAGTGAGTAAAAAGAGGGTACTGAATAGGAAAGAGCTGAGGTTTCAAATATGTAGATGTAGGAGATATGGAGAGAAAAAAGACGTACACACCTAAAATAGCGGGAACATAACCGGAGTTTTGAGATGCTCTGAAGACCGCTACCTATGCCACATTCTTCAGTGCTGTTGAATCTATAGTCTCATAATTTCAGAATTAAAACATTTTCAATATTAATTTTTAATAAGAAAATCATTGTTGCTACTCGTTTATCTTAAACAGCTGACAGCAAATGACAAACGCAATAGTCCTGGGTGGTTTTCGATGTCTGTCAATTGTTGCGCCATGTATGTCGAAGCAATAACAGAAAGCCCAGACCGCCACCAAAGTACTTTTCGGGTGGCACTCTATGAAAATCCCAAACATATAGCTTACGTGTTTAAGTCATTCTCTTAATTAGATAGGTCGTGCCTCTTTTAGACTGTGAGAGACCCCACTCTTTTTCATTCCAATTAAAGCCGTCCTTACTGTGTGCTTTCCACGAGTAAATTCAATAAAAATGCTCCTTCAGAATGTACATGTTGTGTGTTGTGCTGACATGAAGTCATGCGACATATCTAAAGCTGTTAATAGCCTGACTTAAAAATGGCAGGCTTCCAGCACAGTCGCAGGACCTTCCGTCACCACGGTTCATTCCGGGTAAATTAGGGACGGAGATAGAAGGAGATAGAGTCGCTTGCCTGGGATAACAGATTGTGGTCTGAGAGCATATCCAGCGACAGTATACAAGCTGTACTTATGCAGCTGAAACACATTCACTATTAGACCACAATGCGTTCCCCACGGCCCTTTAGGATTTTTTTTATCCCACGAAAACCAACCCCAAAGCGTGAGAAAGAAATGTTTGAGCCATCTTCCTGTGGTACCCTTCCTTCAGGAGGTATCAGCAGCGGAGAACCGACAACTCTCTCCCCGGCACAAAGTTTGGAAAGTGTGTGAGAGAGTTTTTTCAAAACTCCTCTGCTGTGTTAATGGGGGGTGGGGAGCAGTGCCCACGCGCGCGCTGGACACAAAGGGCGCTTTCAGGTACAGGAGAGCTGCCCCGCCGGGCTGGTCCTCTAAGGGTGGTGGTGGCGGGGTGTGGTGCACGAGGGCGCGGCCTCCCTCCGTGACCCTCCCTCGAGCACACCCCATCCCTGCTGGAGGCACAGAGTACATGATGGAAGCTTTGCTGCATCAAATGCGTTTTGCAGAAACAATTGCACGTGACGGTGATGGGTTAAGACTGACAGAACATAAAACATCAATCACTCTGTGAGTTTGAGGGGCTCCCGTGAAGGGTCTTTGGCGCCCGCCTCCACCCCTGGAGTTGGGGGCTTCCGCCGCGCAGCGCCCCCTCCCGCCCTCGCCGGCTCCAGCTGCCGGAGCGCACGAGCCAGGACCCCGCCCCTCGGGAGCGCACTATTAAATATAGTATAACGGGAGCCTGGATTGGAAACAGACGCGCTCTGTCTGGCTCTCTGGCTGCCGCTGCTCCCGGCTGCAAGCACCGATCGCTGCCCGGACTCCCATTTAACACCATGAAGTCTGCGCCGGCCTTCCCGCCGCTGCTGCTGGCCCTGTTGCTGGCCCTGGGGGCGAGCGCCGGGCCGGACCCTGGAGGTAAGACCCAAACCTTGAGTTTGATGTCCACCTGGCGACATATTCATGTCTGTATTAAAAGTAATCATGAAAAGTGGAATGATGGAAAAGTTCAGATTGCTATGTTTTTTGGTTATGTGTAGCGCCGCTACCGCCCGTAGGCAGCTTCGAGGCGCTAATAGTAGGGAAGTGAGAGGTTGGACGTAGTTCTCAATATTGATTAAGCCAGAACCATGCCTCTGGATTTGAAAGTAACGTGACACGTTTACATCTGGAAGTAAAACTCCCAACTCCACCTATTAAGCCAGACTTTTGTGCTAACCGCACCGGTCCCAATTAGTATCTTTAGACCAGCCAGCATCTCCCATTGCCTCTTCTTTCTGTGTTTACCTTCCTACTCCCATGACATTTAGTTCTCCCCCCTCTTCTCCTCCTCCCTTACCTGTCCGGCTAAACTCATAGTGGGTTACTAGCGCTTCGAATCGTATCTCGTCTGCATTAGCCAGTGCTTGAAAGTCAGATATAGAGTCCTAGCACTCACTAGTAAAGACTAAACCCAGTGCTTTAAATTGGCCTGCACTGTCCGGTACGGGGTACCGGCACTTTTTTTTATTTTAAGAGGGAGAGTACCTGCACATCTCAAGAGAAATGCAATACTTTTAATTGGAGAGTAGGGGCACTTCTCATAAACTGTACTTATTCTTTTTAATTTCAAGCATAACTAAACCGGAGTACCTGTTTGCGGCGGAAAGGAAAGTGCAGTTAGTCTCTTGTTGAAATCTGCTGAGAACTGCTCATAGTCTCCCTTTCTTACTAAAGAAGAGAAGGCACTGGACACCGGGCAGACCGGCACTTTTAAGCACTCAGAACTTCGCGCTTTTCAAGTCAAGCATTCATCCATACATACATTGAAGAATGGCATGCGTGCACTGCACTGTCACGAGCACTGCCCCAAACGCTGGGCATGGACACTGACACAGGAGGTCAGTCTTCAGTCAGAGACAGTGACATTTGGAGACCAGCACTCACTCACGTGTATGACGTAAGGAGATCCGTCCTCACTCACAGAGAGTGACTGGGAGATAAACCCTCAGTCTCAGACAGTGTCAAGGGATATCAGCCCTCACTCACGTGTAGGACGTAAGGGCATCAGCCCTCACTCACAGACAGAGACTGGGGAAAAAGACCTCATTCACAGACAGTGATGCAGGGAGATCAGTCCTCGCTCAGAGACAGTGTCATGGGGAGATCAGTCCTCACTCGCATTCATGCCATAGGACACCCGCCCTCATTCATATGACTGGGAGGGAAATAAGCCCTCACTCACAGTGTCAGGGGGGGGGGGGGGGTTCAGCCCTCACCCACAGACAGTGATTGAGAAATAAGCCCTCACTCACAGTAATATGGGGAGATCAGCCCTCACTCGGATGTATGTCATCACTGACAGTGACTGAAGGTCAACCCTCACTCAGACACAGTGATTTGAGGAGATTAGCCCTCACTCACAGTGATATGGAGAGATCAGTCCTCACTCACATGCATGCCCTCACTGACAGTAACTGAAGATCAGCCCTCCCCACAGACAGTGATGCAGGGAGATCAGCCCTTACTCACAGATAGTGTCACCGGGAGATCAGCCCTCACTCAGAGACAGTGGCTGTGAGAAAAGCCTCTAATCACAGACAGTGTTTTGGGGAGATCAGCCCTCACTCACATGTATGCCACGGGGGGATATCCCTCACTGACGGTGACCGAACGATCAGCCCTCACTTACATACTGTGATATGGGGAGATCAGCTCTCACTCACATGTATGTCCTCACTGGCAGTAACTGGGCGATCAGCCCTCGCTCACTGACAGTGACACTGTAAAATCAGACCTCACTCCCACTCAGTGACTGAAGATCTGCCCTCACTCACAGACAGTGATGCACTGGGAGATCACTCCTCACTAATAGACAATAACACAGTGAAATCAGTCTTCAGTCACAGACAGTGAGATACAGCAAGCTCAGTCCTCACTCGCCCAAAGTTATAGATAAACTGTAGAGGCAGAGTGAAAGAAGACCAGTCCTTGCACACTGAGAGTGGTCAGTGAAATCAGACCGCACTCAGAGACAGCGACACTGGGATATCAGCCCTCACCAGCCCTGTTATGTTATGTTATGCTGTGCTATGTTATGTTGTGTTGTGCTATGCTATGTTGTACTTTGCTATGTCATGCTATGCTGTGCTATGTTATGTTGTGCTGTGCTATGTCATGCTATACTGTGCTATGTTATCTTATGCTATGTTATGCTGTGCTATGTTATATTATGCTATGTTATGCTATGCTGTGCTATGTCATGCTGTGCTCTTCTATGTTATGTTATGCTGTGCTATGTCATGCTATGCTGTACTATGTTACCTTATGCTATGTTATGCTGTGCTGTCTTTGTTATGTTATGTTATGTTACGTTACTTTGCGTGTTCTTGTGTAGCCTGGCTCTCACGGGGCGGGTGTCCTGGCACTGAAATGAGGGGAGGTTGTTGCCCTGGCAGGGTCCCTTCCTCTGTGAAGAGTCACGTTTTTAGTTTCTTCCTGAATTCTAGGGTTGAACTGATGCCTCTGATGTGGAGAGTTCATTCCAGGCTTTAGGAGCCGGGTACGAGAAGGTGTGGCCGCTGGGTGGGTGACACAGTAAGATCAGCCCTCACTCAGAAGCAGTGACACATGTGAATCAGCATCCCTCGCAGACACTGAAACTGAAACATAAGCCTTCACTCACACACCATGACAGTGGGAGATCAGTCTTCATCCACAGGCAGTGACTCTCGGAGACGAGCTCTCGCTCACAGTGAGTGGCATTGGGAGATCAGTCCTCACTCACAAAGTGTGGCACGGGGAGACCAGTTCTTGTGCTGGGGGGGTTTGTCCTTCACCCACAGCCAGTGATACAGGGAAGGTCATCCCTCAGTCACAGACAGTGACAGCAGGAGATCAGCCCTCAGTCACAGACAGTGACAGCAGGAGATCAGCCCTCAGTGGCAGTGAGCGATCAGCTGTCACTCATCTGCATTGACTCTGGCAGCCTATCCCTCTTAGAAAGAGATATGTGCAATCAGCTCTCACTCACAGAAAGACAATAGGAAATCAGTCCTAACCCACAGACAGAGGTGATCAGGACTCAGTCAGAGAAGGTAACTCTGGGAAATAAGGCATCACACTCACTGATATTGATGCTGTGGGATTGGTCCTCACTCACAGGCAGTGACACTAGGAGAACAGCCATCACTCAAAGAGAGTGACACAGGGAGATCATCTCGCCCAGACAGATTGTGACTTGAGCAGTCAGCGCTCACTCACAGACAGAGAGAGACAAGGGGAGCTCACCCTTTCACTCATAGAGAGTAACAATCAGAGATCAGACTTCACCCACAGCCAGTGACTGTGAGATCAGTTTTCACAGACTGTCACAGAGAGAACATCCCTCACTCTCAAGGATGGCACAAAGGAATCAGCCCTCACTCACTGCATCAGTAGGCAAGAATGTAAGGTAAACCCACTGGGTTTATAGAAGAAACCTCACCCACCAACCTACTTGGTGGCATACTTAAAGTTCGGAGGAGGATCCTAGAGGCATTTTTAACCTGCACACTCACTGCATGTTTGTCACAGAAAATACACCTGCTCCGTTGTAATCAGGCGTCGAAGCACACCTACGATGCCCTCGGCACCATAGGTAGGAACCCGCAGATGAAGCATGCCACCAACTAAGTTGGTGGGTGAGGGTTCTTCTATAAACCCAATGGGTTTCCCATATATTCTGGTCTACTGGATCAGTGCAATTGGATTTCCTCAGAGGGACCATCCTCATTGTTATGTTATATTGTCTCTAGGGGAAAAGGACATGCCCCTTTCTTGTGTCCTCGCTGTCTCATTGTCTATGCGAGCATGAAAGCAGCATCAGGATTGGCCTGGGCGCCGATGATTTGCACTCCCAGTGAGACAGGGGGCCTGCGCTTGCTGTCTCCAACTCGGCAATGCAGCTCGGGTTGGAGACAGCTTCAGCGCATATGTCTGTTTGGTTGTCCTGAGATGGCCCGCCAAACCCACACGTGCACTGACAACAGTGCCCTGCCCACCACTCCCCCTCCATGATGGCCACCAATTAGGCCCCGCCCCAAGACTCAGCTGGTGAAAGAAAAATAAAACAAAAAGAAATACTTTTATTATGGTTTTATTTTGAAAGTTTTAGAGGCTTGTGGGGGTGGGGGGGTGACGCTCCTCCTCCATAGCGTAGGAGCCGCCGCTGCACCTTAGAGATCATCTTTCGTTTTGCATAAACAGTGCCACTTGAAGCAATAGTGTAGCCCTCAGTCAGAGACAGGGAAAGAGAAATTAGTCAGAGTATATATAGTCACTGGGTAGGGATTAGCCTTTGGTCACAGACATTGATCATGAAATCAGCCCTAATATAGAAGTCACAGATAGTGACCCTGGGATGTCTGTATTTAGTTACAGACAGTGACCCTGAAGCTAGAATATCGACTCTCGGCCACAGGCCATTCCACTCAGAGGCCAGTCCCCTCGGAGGAAGACAATGAAGCGGAGTAGGCGAGTAATCCTCGGTAACAGACAGTAGCAATCAATGCTAGACTCCTCAGCTAGGCAAGTGACACTGGGACAGAAGGGCGAGCCCCTAGTCACAGGCAGAGAGGTTAGCTATGAGCAGTGCTTTAAATGGGTTGGTACGGAGTACCTGCACTTCTTTAATTTTAAAGGGTGACTACCTGCTACTTGTACTTGTGCAATACTCTTAATTGGAAAGTATTGACACCTCTAAGTAGCAAAAAGCTACTCTGAGTTATTGAGTACCTGCACTTTTTTAATATTTCCATTTCAAACACACACTTCTCTCATTTAGGCTCACCAACACCACTGGTGGGTGACAGGAATAAGGTGTGGGTTCAACTTTATTTAAGGACTTTGTCTGATGATCCCTATTCTTTTATTGATCCGAATCCCTCTCCTATCAATGGATCTTTATTTTAGTTGAAAGTATTGATGATAAGACCTAAAATGTATTTATTTACCTTACTGCTTCTTAAATAATAACAGACTCAAGAAAGTTTACATTGTTTATCTAATTAATCATATGAGCAAAACAAATTAGTGTCAACTCCATCATATCCTGAGGAAGTAAAGTCATATTACATTTTCAGTATTCTATTAAATGAAAATTCACAATGACAAGTACCCAGAAAGTGAATAGAGAAAATGAGAAGCACATTGACACAACATAGGTTATATTTACCTAGGAGGTTGTGAGAATCAGACCCCTCTGATCAAGAGTCTATGGACCCCTTAAAGCTCTGTAGACAGTTTCTACAAGACGGGACAGGATAGATGGCCTCTTCTGGATTCGACGCCTGCGTCTCACCCCTCTCTGACACTATTTTCCTCCTCAATTCTTCTGCGATCTTCTTCTAAATTCAATTTGCTCATGAATTCTAAGTCTGCTTCTTCGGGTATTCAATCAGCATTCGGACAGCATCTCGGCCTCTCAGCGTTTGGATGCAACACCCACACCTAATCTAACTAACTACCCAAGTTATACTTTCTTAATGGCATGTACCACCACTAAATGTTTCAGCTTTATGAAATTCCCGTTTCTGATTGGATGAGCTAAGGGGATGATGGTCACACCATGCTAAGTTTTCAATCATTTCCTTCAGTTTATTGTTCTAAGTTCCCGCCCATTAATTTATTCTCCCATGCTTTATTTCCCACCCATATTAGCAAATATCATCAATAACATTGTATACAATTTTTACCGTTGCCCATTAAATCTTCGGGATGTTCAGCTGGTTCCCAGGACTTGCGTGGAGAATGTCATTGGCCGGGTCCCAAGACTTGAGCTCACTACTTTTGAGTTATCTCTCATGCGCATGTCCAAGTCTCACGTGAATGGCAGACCTTAGCATTTTCTATGAGGCCCAAATACGAACTAATGGAGTAGTCAAAAGAGAAAGTATTAAATTCAAAATATAAAGGTTTCACAGTATACCACCTACTTCTACTCTAACCCCATTTATCTATAAAGACAATTATGCATTAGCATTTAGTATACAACTCAATTTTAGTTTCAGCACAGCAGTTGCTTAGCACGTGAGTGTCCAAGCAGCCATCTTAGATGCCAGTGCGCAGAAGCAAACTTTTCCCTTCAAGTGTTAAGACGTCATACTAAGTAGATACAGTTGACGCATGCGCAATACAATTGTGCATGTTAGCAGCCATCGTTTATCGCATTCAGGTTACTTGTTAGTAAAACACATATGCAAGCTTCCCCTCTTTGCTAAATATGTGAAATGTAATGCATATTAGTACGACAATACAAGTTTAATATTTAGTTACGGGTTTATATGAGAGGACTGCATCCAAGCAAGTCTCTTTTATTCAAGTCCTTGCTCCATCACTAGGAGTCACAGACTGATAGACGAGCCATCAGTTCCAGACACTGTCAGTAAACAAGCATTTGAAATTCAATAGGTCTTGCATTTGTAAGAGTTTCAGCTATTGGCATTGTAAATGAAAATGACTTTTATTTATGTGTTTTAAAAATCAACACATAAATAAAAGGCATTGTCATTTATAATGGCAATAGCTCAAACTCTCGCAAATGCGAAACCACTTTAATTGTGGCCACGCACCTTTCTTTAGATGCTGCTCACCATATTCAGCTTCAAGTGAGCCCGGTCTAAAGAAAGGGGCACAGTCGCCATTAAAGTGAAAGCACGGCATGGGACGCTTTTACAAAAAAAACATTTGTGTGTGTAGTTCACAAAGAAATTAGTTTTTTTTAAAAGCGCCCAATTCCGTGCTCTCACTTTAATGGTGGTTGCACCCCTTTCTTTAGACGCAGCTGGCTGTAAGCTAAATATGGAAAGCAGCATCCAAAGAAATGGGCGCAGACACCATTAAAATGAAAGCACGGTATGGGGCGCGTTCACCCATAAAAAACACAAAGGTTCTGTAGTGCAGCCACTATAGGTAAAGTAGACCACGCTGGCAAATAAAATAAATAAAGACGCGCTGCCGCTATAGTTAAAGCGGCCATTATTAATGAAATTATAAAAGCCGGCGGTGTGCTTTGTTGTAGGAAAGCACGTTGTGGGTGGAATAGGGAAAAATCATTAAAGAAAATAGTGCTCACAAAATATAGATAAAACAGACCGTGTAACAACACAAGTAAAAATGCCATTCCTAATGGGAGGTTACAAATGTAGACAAGACGGTACAAAGGAGGAACTACTAAGCGTATTCATTAATCTAAAGCAACGATTTTGAAAGGACAGTAACAGGAGCCAATTGAAAAGATGGGTGAAAAATGGGCGGACCTTCAAGTTCATACCTAAATATAGCATGCATCACAGAGCAGTGCATGCACTGCACAGGCTCGACCTAAAAAGGAAAATTAACCCTCAGTCACACCAAGACAAGCCTTCAGCCGCAGACAGCGGCAGTGGAAAAGGAACATGAACCCTCAGTCGTAGTCCGGAAGATGAGCCATCAGTCACAGACCGCGGGAGTGGGAAAGGAACATGAACCCTCAATCACATAATGGACAATGGGCCATAGGTCGTAGACAGTGGCAGGGCAATGGAAAATAACTTTTGGGTGTAGCCCTCATTCAAAAGGCAGGAGGTGAGGAGTGAGTCACTAAGAGGAGAATTGATCCACAGTCACAGACGGGCAAAACAGAACAGAAGAATAGTCCTCATGGGTGGCCAGGAAGAAGTCTGTGAAAGACAGGGAGAGTAGCCCTTAGTTACAGACAATGATAACAGTCCTCAGTCACATGGTGCTGGCCCTCAATCACACACAGGAAGATCCCCCCTCAATCAAAGGCAGGGAGATTAGCCCTCAATCAAAGACAGGGAGATCATCCCTCTATCATAGGCAGGGAGGTTAGCCCTCAATCACACATAGGAAGATCATCCCTCAATCAAAGGCATAGAGCCTAACCCTCAATCACACACAGGAAAATCATCCTACAATCAAAGGCAGGGAGATTAACCCTCAATCACACACACACAAAGATCATCCCCCAACCACAGGCAGGGAGATCATCCCTCAATCACAGACAGGGAGATTAGCCTTCAATCACACACAGGAAGATCATCCCTCAATCAAAGGCAGGGATATTAACCCTCAATCACACACAGGAAGATCATCCCCCAACCAGGGGAGAAAAGCCCTCAAAGACAGGGAGATAAGCCCTCAATCTCCGACAGGAAGATCAGCCCTCAATCACAGACAAAATAAATCATCCCTCAATCACAGACAGGGAGATAAGCCCTCATTGAAAGACGGGACAATCACCCCTTAATCACAGACAGGGAGATAAGCCGTTAATGACAGACAGGACGACCAGCCCTCAATCACAGGCAGGGAGAGCAGCCGTCAATGACAGACGAGACGATCCCCACTTAATCACAGACAGGGAGAGCAGCCCTCTATCACAGGCAGGGAGATTAGCCCTCTAACACAGACGGGAAGATCAGCCCTCAAGCACGGGGAACATCCTTTACAACGCAACTTTTACTCCGCACTACCATTACGATGCAGCTATTACAACGCAAATTGTTACAACGACTTGCGCTGGAGGGCGCTGTAGGATAGGGAATAGTTTAATTTTCTATCCAACACCTTACCTACTATCCACGGGGACTGGAGTTAGAATAGAAAATTAAACTATTCCACTATCCAGCGCCCCCCCAACGCAAGTCGTTGTAACGACTTGCGTTGTAAAAACTGCGTTGTAATGGCATGCGGAGTAAAAGCATGCGTTGTGATGTCATACATCCCTCAAGCACAGGCAGGGAGTTCAGCCCTCAAGCACAGGCAGGAAGGGTGAGATCAAGCCTCAGACAGAGAGAGCAGCCCTCGGTACAGACATGGAGGTCGGACCTCAGTCGGAGAAAGTGAGAGAGCCCAGTGGCACTTGGTCAATGATTAGTCAGTGAGATAGAGATGGGCCCTCACTTGCAGGGGTGTCACCCCTAGGTGCAGACAGGGGCACGAGCCCTCACTGCCATCATTGCTACACAGCTATTGGCTGTCTCTCACAGTGGATTTGGGACAGGGAGGCTCCCCTCTTTGAAAGACATTAAAAAATGGTGGGCAGCCTTCTGTCACATACAGACTGATTAGCCCTCAGCTATGAACAGGGAGATCGGTTCTCAGTCACTTACAGCTCCATACACCCTCGGGCGCAGGCAGAGATCCGTCCTCAATCGCAGTGAAAGCAGCCCTCAGTTGCCGCCACTGAGCTCTGGGCCGTATTCACACACGGTCTGTCACACTGCGGAAGTGAAGTAAAGGAGGCCGGGCCTGCAGTGTCCCAGGTGTGAGGGGTCCACAGACGGCGGCCTGTGCGTAAAGCCCCGCCCCTTTTCGCGCCGCAGTGTGAATGCTCCCTGTGTACACGTCCGGGACGCAGCTGTGCGTCCTGGGCCCGACGGGGCTGGGCGAGGGGCTGCTCTCGCTCTCTCTCCCTCCTCGCTGACAGCGCTGTGTGTGGCTGAGCTGTGGACACCGGGGCTGTCAGATGTTCCCCGCCTGTGAGCCGTGCCAATTAAGGGGGTGCTGTCATCCTCAAGCTGGACGAACTCCAGAAACCCCTCGTGGAGGGATGAGGCCCGCGCCTTCACTGGTGCGAACAGAGGCTTACCCAACTTGGAGAAAAGAATCCCTCTGAGCTGTGTCCTCCATCCTGTCCTAGCTGTTCCCGTGCACTGGCCGGGAAAGAGATCAGAATATTTCACTGAAAGGTGGTAGGGCTGGGGCAGAGTCAGGCACTCAGTTAATGCACAACATGCAGGAACCATGCCCTAGCTGGACTGCCTTTTTTTCCGGGCCGCAGCCTGCTGGGTAGTCTACCCCTCCCCATATTTATTAGAGCGCGGACATTACCCGAAGGTGTCAGAGCGCTGTACAATAGGGCTAGTTACGTTACGAGAGAACAGTGGAAACACAATACAACATTTCAAAGAAAAACAGGAGACTAAAAAGGAAGATTACATAGACACAAAATGCAACAAAGCACGCAGGAGTGAGGAATGTACAGGAAAAAAATAAAAACAAATTTACAATGAGGAGTGAACTTCCAAGAGGGGACTGAGCATGAATAGGCCAGTCCGGGTGATTTCATTGGGGTGGCTACTCTATACGTTGATGTGTTTGATCCAATCCGCGTCTGTTATTGGCTCTGTGATGTACCACTGTTCTTATTAAGTGTTTACCTTTAGCAAGTACATTCAAACCCCTTTTCAGGCCACTTGAATTGTGTGTGTATGAAAAGAGGGCAGCAATCTGGGCCTGTGGCTGTGGGAAGTTCGGCTTCGTGCATCTTTTTATCCATAGCATATACAATTCATATGTGCTTTCCAATAATCAACAACACTTACATTATTATGTATCTGTGTGAAGAATGAAAGTGACATTTTGATTTAAAGAATAAAAGTTTGGGTTAAAAAACGTTAAATTATAATTTTAAATACCAATGATTTCTTTCTGATAATTTAGGGTTGTTATACCCCTCAACACGCAGGGCAAGCCATGTGAATACAAACACATGGAAGTGCTGTCATTGATTGCACTGATGCTCTCTTTAATCACTTTTGCGTACTTTAGTTGCAACAACAAAAAACAAGTTTGTTCTTCTGCACCTTAGATTTTATATCTGGCCAGTTATTCAGTATTAGGGTGAACTCTGAACATGCTGTTCCGATGAGTAGATCAGATTTTGAGTATCAAAAAAATAAAAGTAGGACTAAAGCCTTTAGTCTTATTTCTATATCTGGCCTGTCCGGTGTTTGCGTAGCCTTGTACACAGTGCTTTAAATGGGAAAAAATAAGTGCAGGTACTCATTAATATGAGCTAGAGGGGTGGCAAGTGGGCGGGGCTAGGGATGGGGCTAAGGGCGAGATATGATGATACTTAATGATTTCTGTACCAGTTGCAGCACATATCAAAACACATGAGAAATGTGTTAATGTAAACAAAAAAGGTTAATTCATTACACAAAATGGAAGCCAAACAGGATGATATGTTAACAGTTCCTTGTTTTGTAATATTTGCTGCTTCTTAACCCCTTGCGTGCGTCGGACAGCCCCGGCCGTCTGACACGTGGACACGTGCGGAGGACGTCCGGGATGTCCGAACCCCACCCATTCATTAAGTCGCCCGCACCGCGGGGGAATGTGCGCAGCGCACAAGGGGTTGATGCCATACTGTTATTTGTTGTTGTTTGGCACAATACTATATACTCTCAGGTGTGCACACATACACACACACACACACACACACAGAAACAAGCAGACATATACACAAAAGCAAAAAAAAAATAATATACACAAACGCATTCCAACCATGCCCTTTAAACTATCTCCTGAGAGTGTCCTGATTCCCTTCCTCTTTCTCTCACTTTTCTAACACACAAAAACAGGCACACACAGATATAAGCAAACACTCACACAAAGTCTCAGGTAGGATTAAAGCCATTTTAAACTCCTTGCCTCCCATGGCTTTCTAAATTGCCACTGTCAGTGTGCTGTCTCCATACCTGTGTTTGCCCAAATGCACATAATAGTGTGAATGTGATTAACAGCATAGGACCTAAATGGGCCCTCCACTTTCAAACACAATTTGATGGTGAACACAGGGACATCATTTACACACCTGATGGAGAGGGGCGGGGGTGGGGGAGGGTAGGAGGCTAAAGCACTTTCAGCTGAATGGTCGTTGTGTCCCTGATCGACGGTGCAGGGTCTGTCTAGACCCTGCACTGTTAATCGCAGCATAACGCAAGGCAAGTCCTCTCAGACCCCTGCAGTCTCAAGGCATTCAAATGGACGTTGCTGGAATCTCCAGCAGGGACTCTGCAAAAGGCTACTGCGCTTAACCCCTTCGACGCTCATGACGAGCTGGGCTCGTCATGGCGTAGCCTCCTCGCACGCTCATGACGAGCCCAGCTCGTCACGTAACATGCGCTTTCGCAAAACCCAGCGTACGGGCGGAATTCCGCCCGCACGCATGCGGTTAAAAGCTCATGAGAAGCAGAGCGGCATCTACCCAGTGCTAGAATAGATAAGTAACCAGAGCCTGCAGTGCCGTCTATTAGCGTACCAGTATTCTCCCTGGCTAAAGAGAAGTGCTGGTAATGATGTCCAGAAAATTCGGAAGTGCCCGTACTCAGTGCTGGTGAGTACCGGCCAATTTAAAGCACTGCTTGTATATATATATATATATATATATATATATATATATGTGTGTGTGTGTATATTTAGAAGAGAGGAGTTGGCCTAATGGCTAGGGCAGTTGCCCTCGAATCTGGGAAACTGGGTTCGTCTCTCAGCAATGACGTGAACATCCTGTGATTCTGGGTTAATCAGGCAGAGACAAGGCTGGAACTGAGGGTGGAGGGGTCCTGCCACACACACACACACACGCACACACACACACATACACACAGTTACAAGCCCAGCATGCATGTTTGTGTGTGTGCGTATATAAACACATATACAAACACACATACATTTACAAGCTTAGGGTGTGTATAGATGTATGTATGTGCACACATTTACAAGGCTATGCAAAACGGTATAGGCCAGATATAGAAGTAAGACTAAATATCTTTAGTCCTATTCTTATGTCTGGCCTGTCCCGGTTTTTGCTTCTCAAATTCTGGTCATCTTATCCAGTTTGGAACAAACTCCCCTCAGCACTTGTACGCTGGGTCTGGGTACATGCAGTCGTGTCAGCCACCTGCGTTGGCATGGACCCTTACTCAGGACTGGCACCACTTGCTCTAATAGCACCCTGGGCTACTGAAATTTGCTGCCCTCGCTGATGGAAAATAAAGTCAAAAGAGGCAGCAGCCCCTTTTCACATGCCAGTCTCTAGCTGGCCATATCAGAGCAGTGCCTTGCCTCTGAACACACATCTGCGCACCTTCCCCAGCTCACCTGAATCACCATACCTCTGTCAGGTTGCTTCCAAGTTGTTTGGAGGGGAGGGGTACTGATGTGTGTCGGCAGGGGGTTGGAGATAGAAGGGAGGGTAAGCTAGGGGACTGGTAGGGTGCTAAAAACATGGACCCCGGCATGTTAAAAGCGACTGGAAGCTCTAAACAAAATCACTGTAGCCAAGGAAGAGTGGCGTTACTGTTTGCAGGACCTTTCTGCATGACAGTTATTTTCGCCCCTCTGGAGACTGGCACCCTGGTCTTGGGCCCAGCACGCCCATGCCAAAAAGCCGGCCCTGCCTGGCAGGCTTCAGTTTAGAACAACTTCCCTCAGCGCTCTCTCCTCCGGCACAGAGCAGCCCTCTGTGTCTCGGTGCATGCAGTCATAGTGCCAATATCGGCAACACTCCCCATCCCCCCCACAGCAATATCCTGGAGAATTAAACAGACAAGACACCTTTTTTTGTGGAGAAAATTGCTGCAGGTTTATTTGCATAACAAATATGCCAATGTGGTGGGTTATCTTACAGGTGATCCCAAGGAAGGCAGCCCCTTGCCGCCTGCCCACCTGATGAGCCAAATTACACTGTGGCCATAGCCAATCAGTGTTTGCCAGATTTGGGGGGGATAACCCCTCCCACCGGTGGACCACCAGTCCACCCCATTACTCACGCACCCAGAAGGGGGCGGAGCATTCCAGGCAACCCCTGGTTGCTCAGGTCCACAACCGGCCGTAGGACTAGCGGGCGCCGTCGCTCCTCCAGGGTCCAATGCGAGGACTTCCCTGGGGATATTTGCGCTTAGCACCCTTGTTTTGCCACTGCAGAGGGTACCCCTCTGTACCTTACAGCCTCTGGATCACCCTGTAACTCCGCCACAGCTCTGGGTGTGGCCACCATCACAACCAGGGGCCCCCACCAAGGTAGGCATCTTTACCTCCATCCTGCTGATTCCAGGGCCTCTCCCAGGTCCGGCAAAACAAGTCCATGCCCACTCTGGACAGGTGCCCCCATCCTCTTCTAAAATCCCAGTGGACTTAGCATGCAGCAGGCCATGTCTTTAAACCAAACCCCCACTGTTCAGTGAATCTGCGCCTGGCACTATAAACTCTCCTGCGTGAGGATTCCCCTGCAACCCCTGACCGGTCCCTTGTCACACTAACAGTGGCGTTATCTCTGGCCATCCTAACACACATGCCCGCAGTTGGTTGCTTAAATTACACCAGGGGGGGTTTTGATTTCTGGCAGCTGTACCCTCCTACCCAGTAAAGGCAAGTCATTGCCTCCCAGGTGTAAGGCCAAAAATGTTGGGAGGGGAGACACCCACTCTAGTCTGTGTCGCAGCCTCTACAGCAAGCTGTTCCAGCGCATGCCTGGGACCCCCACTCACAGGATGCCCGGAAGGCCCTCCCCCCAGACTGTTGGTCCTGGCAACTTAAAGAAATGCTAGGTTGCAAAACCCCCATTGTTGAGCACTGCACACCATTCTATAACATAATCCAGCTTTCACATATATGCCTAATAACACTGCAACCCAACAAACCTCAGGTGCCTCACAGAGGTGCCTATGGTATATTCACCATTCTCCTGTACATAAAACACTTAACCTGTCAACCGGCCACTCCCCTGAGTGGCTGTTGACAGATGTACCTTTTAACACATTGGGATTCACCTTGTCCCCCCTGCATGGTGCAAAGTTGCCTGCCAGGATCCGCAAGCCTGACATTTGATCATGCCTTCCATACCCGCTCAACCCCAAAATGGTAAGGGGCGTACTGTCAGCATGTACCAGAGAGTACCCCTCCCCGAAGGGCCCGGAAAGGGGTGACCAGACCCACTGGGCCATACATCTATCTCCCAACTGGGTGTAACAGAATACCCTGCAGCCAAGCCTGGTCGGATTGTGCCCTTCTCCCTACCCCTTGTAAGGGAGGACCACACCCGCCCTCTTTCTGGCCAAACTTGGGACATTAGTCCCCTTGTTGGCTAACTGCTCCCAAGGATATTTTGTTTAACTGACGCAACCTGAATCATGCTGCTGGGGATCGGAGGCCATGGAGTAAACCTATGGTCAGTGTACCTGTACTCACTTAACTATAAAAGCAGAATGAGCTCCGATAGTAGTCTGTCGTTGTGATACTAACACTCTATTCTAACACTGTTAGGGTACAAGTACCCTATTGGGAATGGCAAACTCACGCCCCAACGGCGTCAGGACAGCGGGAAAAGAGGGCACCCAGTGGGCGGGAGAGGTATATGTACCTGCCCCCCTGCCCACTCCTGCCCGGAAGTGATTAAACCTTTTTATATATAATATATATTATATTATTGTTTGGAGGGGAGGGGTACTGATGTGTGTCGGCAGGGGGTTGGAGATAGAAGGGAGGGTAAGCTAGGGGACTGGTAGGGTGCTAAAAATATTATATATTAAAAAATATATAAAACACATATATATATAATATAATAAAATAAACCCTTAGGGGGTCGCAAACACTGGGCGACTGCCTCATGTGCCATCAATTGGCACTAAGGGGGGCCGCTCTCTTAGGAGGGTACCCTTTGTGGACCCGGGGCAGCCCGCATTGCTGAGAAGGACAGCCACCTGCCTTGGCATGAACCCCCACGCCGACCTGGCATGCTCTGGGTTGGAACAAGCTCTGCTCAGCACTCTCGGCTTCAGAACAGTACACACACATCAGCCCCTTTGTATGGAGCTGCTCTGAGGCCGCGCACGCTCCAGTTTGGAACAAGCTCCCTTCCCTGTTTCAGAACAGTACAGCCCTCCACCTGCCTTTGTATGGTCCTGCACTGAGGCCTGGCGCAATGCGCATGGACGTCATAAGGGGTCGCCAAGGGTCGCCACTGCGACCCCTACATCACCCATTGCGCCCCTGCTACCTTGTTTGCGCACCTGGCTACCTTAACTGTTTGTCATGACACAGCAATTACATTATGGGATGCTTTTGCATATAATCAAATACATTCTGTTTACTTTAGCGTTTAGAATGGAAACATGTATTACTTACTGTTACGGACCGGTTCCAGACTTCATTAATATACAAGACAGCACTGGTGACGTCATAGCAGGGCATGACAGTACTTTCACCATGCACTTGACTTCTGTGCATGTGCACGCTAGGGCATAGCACGGTGGGTTCGCGTTGGGAGCCTCTTCAGCGATGCATTGAAGTGAGCGCAAAGCTCCCCTAACCAGTGTCTTTTCTTTGACTGGCAAAGTTAAGAGAATGCCACAATCAGTGGAACTTGAGCATAGCACCGGCAGAGTGCGGTCGTGTGTCTGAGCCTGGCAGGTGCTCTGCAGACAGTGTTGCACCATGCAGATATGGAGATCCGCACCGCACATGAATAGCTCGAGGGCTGCAGGAGTCGTCATGGGTGTAGGTTAGGTGAGTCCCTCCATAGTCCATGTTAATTCACTATTGACTTTTTCAAAAGATAGCCTGTGGTAGGGCTCGATTTCAAAAACTGGTGCTGTTGTTTTTATGGGCACTACAGTGAGTGTTATGGCCGAAAGCAGTAATAAAGTAAGCCTTTAACTGGCTGATTTGCACAAAGTGAAAGTAAAACCAGAAAACCTGGATAAATCGTGGTGTCCACACTTAAACTGTGTAACCCTAGGCAAAAGGCAAATATTTTGTCTATTTTTCTTCATTATCACATATGAAAGCACTTTCAAATATGTGAGTTCAGAATTTCAGTTGTATAGAAACCTATTGTGTTTGGTTTATTGGACTATAATGTTACTCTATAATCTGGGCAATGTATAGGATTTATGTGCCAACTGTCTTGCCTCTTAGTTCACTAATGGCTCATGTTTAAAAACTATCACTTAATAAGCACTTCTCAGTGCAGTGCTATACTGTGATGTATTACACTTTCTGAATTTTGAAGAGGCTTTATCATGTTTTACGGGAGGTTTTTGTATGATTTTCAAAGCAAACATTTTCAACGTTTGGCTCGTGCATGGGCTCTAAGAGCAAGCCATTTCCTTGCCTCAGCTCTGTCTCAGCTTGCCCTGTTAATTTATTGGCTCGTCCCCCTCTAGTTGCAGCTTTGCCTCCTACAGGTGCTGGCAGGGCTTTAAGTGGGTCTCTCAAAGGGGTGTGGTCAATGTAATTAGGGGCGTGTCTTAAAACACGTAAGCTAAAATTTTGTGTTTAGCACAGTGTGCCGCACGACTTGTCTTTTGCTGTTCCTGTCATTGCGGCCAGATATATGATACAACAAGTCACATCATACCTACAAATCAGTACTATTGGCTTTGTCAATGGTTGCTAGTTGCATAAGATAAATAAGCAGCAACTATGGCTTGTATATAATATTGAAAAAAACTTCCACTTAAAGCCCTGGTGACACCACAACAATGTTGCTTCTCCTGAGTTTCAATAAGAGAAGGGAAATCCAGAGAGAAAATTACTATTTAAAGGATTTCCCTTCCCCTACAAGGCTCACCACATGCATATGAAGTGCCTGCTGTCACTGCAGTCCGGGGAAAAAACAGACCACCTGTGCCAGGGATCAAAACAGAGCCTGATAGAGACCCGTTTCGAGGCCCCCTTAAAAAACTGCTGGTGCTAAGACCCGGTGAGACCCGGCCCACTTAAAGTTCTGAGTGCTGGTGGAATGAACCAGTAATGTACATGTTTTCTGTAGCAGAAATTATTGATAGTAAACCTAGAAACGTTCAATGGCTCCACAGGTTTAGAATGATGTATACCATGTAATGGAAAGGAAGTTGACCTGCATTAAATAGCGCTGTTATCTACTTTCCAAGTCTGAGATTTATTTACATGGTACTCTTAGTTTCTAAAACAAATGACGACGTGAACTTATTTTGAACATTATAGGCCCATCAACCTTGCCATTTTATGTTATTTGATATTGCTAATGGCCGATTTCAACTTGACTAGCGCATTTTCCATTCCTGTACACTATTTGATAGGCTCTTAATCAATGCTGCATTATCTTAATTGTATATCTGAAGATACTACCTGAAACAATGTATGTAGCTGCATTTTCAATAGTATGTCTGTTTATAGGGTACTTCTTCTGATATCTGTACAGATTTTCCAGACTCTGTGTGTGATGTAAGTAACCAAACAAGTGATGCTTCACTTCCTGTGATACCACCAAACCAAATACAATGGCCCTTCCTATGATTTCATGTCCAAAGGTCACATGATGTCACTTCCTGTGATGTCTTCAGGTCAAATGCCTTGAGAAGTCACTTGCTGTGACATCCCCGGGGAGGGTCAAAGGGACGATGATGTCACTTCCTGTGATATGTGACATCAAATAGGGGTCACATGGCATGTGATGTCACTTCCCCTACGCCAGGCACTTTGATTAATCAATGTCCTTGTACCTGCATGCTCCAGTTTGGACGAGGCTCCCTTGAGCCCTCTCGTTCAGAACAGTACCAGCCTCCCCCCCACCCACCCATGTCTCAGTGGCAGGAGCCGTAGCAGAGGCTGTGCGTTCATGCACCTGCCCCTTGCCTGGGACTGATGGCCTGCAGTTGGGTGCACTCTCCCATCATCGCCGCTACTTTTAGCCGAGGCCTCAGAGGCCCTCCACGACGCCTCTGACGCTTGCCCTGAATCTGCTCACATATGTGGCCTGATCCCGAGGACCTTCGTAGTGTGCGGCCTCGGAATACCCCTGCCTAAAATAACAGAGGAGAGTACATTGGGAGCCACTGTCCCTGGCAGAGAGATGTGAGGATGGGCCGCCCGGCTGGGAGAAATGTCTGCCGTCCACAGAGGCCGAGAGGGTATTCCTGTCACCGAGACCTCACAGGGGTGCACAGCACATGGAACCCTGTGTGGTCCAAGCACGCGCCCATTGGGTCCTGGGTACACAGGAGCGGCACGTTGAGTTTTTTGTGGCTGCTACTCCACACACTGCCATACTCACAGTCCCACGGTGCCCCGAGCACACAGCTTTCACACGGAGCCTGGTAGCCTGGCACACGAGCGGGCGGCGCAGCTGCCTCACGCAGTCTCTCGGAGCTGTGTATATGACTTCCATAAGCATTTAGATCTGTGTGTACATAGCTCGTGCACGCACGCCTTCACACCACAAACAGGCCCATAAAGTCCTACATGTACACATTTCTCGCACACAAACATCCGTTGCCAAGTACAGAAATATCACACACAAACGGGAACACAAGTGACCCTGTGTGTGGCGCAGAAAGACAAGGGCCCGCATGCACACATGTATTAGACAGGCACACACATGTTATACATACAGTCAAGTGTTCATCATAGCTCTCACAGAGGCTCATCGACCCCTCTATGCACAGCTGCCACACACGCATATGACGATCTTTGTAAAGTCACACACAGACAGACACTGAGTCGTGTGCACACAAGTCTCTCGAATGCACGGAATCCTCTCAGCCCCAGACACACAGTATAGTGTAGTCGGTGACCTCGTACACAGACACACGTGACGTGAAGTAGTGTACACACAACTCTCTGTTACACAAACAGGTACGATGCACTGAATTCAGTGTACCTCGCTCTCACGGGCACGCATCTAGAACTCTTGGGTACAGAGAGAATAGGATCAGGGCATGAATCCCAAAACATAAACAAGGCAATGATGATCATAAGCTATGCACAGTGACGTCACAAAGAGGCGCGCTATGGGAAGCAACGTCAAAACTACGTCATACCTCTGATCTATTCAAGTCGGAAACGGCCTGTCCGGTCATCTAGAGAGGACTCTATATTAATTACGTCGGTTCTATGTTAGCACTGGAAGACGGACTATAGATAGTGATGATGCTTACTCGGTTGGCCACTTTACTCCTGAGATCTGTATGTGACCTGCGGGTCAAGGTTCAGAATCCGGCACATTCTGCTCATTATTTACCGCTCAGGGGTCAATGGAATACGTATTAAATTAGTCTGAACTTACAAATACTTTGTGTAAACAAGGCTTTGTGTGAAGCGTTGTAGAGAAAAGTGCATTACGGAGAACATATGATATTATTATTATTATTATAATTGGATGAGTTATTCTCATTGATTTGAAAGTATGGTGACTATGTTTCTTAGTTTCAAGTACAAAAGTGCACCTCTCTTACAATTAGAGAGCGAGATGCTGGTTTCTTTGTGAGACCTTAATACAGTAAACAAAAGGTAAATGGTATTACCCACTTCAGACAACCATTAGCTTCAAAGACACCCCTTTTCTGGGTCCTTCTCATGGATAAAGTGAATGTTGCAGGGAGGGGTTTAAATAGCACCATGTGGCACACTTTCAATGTGGCTTCAGCCAGGCTGAAAGTGTGTGCTCTAGCAGTGTGTGCTCACAGATGCGCACCCCCATGGAGGTGGACCCCAGGTGAGACTGCTGCATGTCTCACACCACAGGGGACACCACCCCACCCTGGCTCAGGCTGCCAAACAACAGCCAATGTCTACAAATAGGGCCGCTGTCCACCTGTGTCCATCCTTCTGACGGTTTTAGTCACAATATCGTATACAGGCATAAAATATTGTGTCCTAAATATTGTTTACTACACGAAGTGTAGATTTGATATTATTACTTCAGTGGGCCCAGATTTTAGTAAAAAAGAATTGGAACCCAATAATTATTCCACATGATGTCCTGGCAGTGATATTCTGGTACCATGCCCCGTTGCGCATGTATGTATTCATGTTATGAACAAAGGACTTACATGCACGAGCCAGAGGCCTGCACACCAATGGAAGGTGCTGATATCCAAGCAACAGACTACCAGTTCCTTTCACATCTTTGGGCTAGCAGCTGTTAGGCACAATCAACAGGGCCTGCAAATTAATTAACACTCAGGCGAAGGAAGAGCAGAGTTGCAACCATGTGTAGCTACCCCAGAGTCAAGGCTGAGGGTCGGCAGCCTTTCGTACATGTGGTGTTGTTTTTGTATCTACAGCTTGCTCACGACAGAAGCTTGAGTCAGCAGAGATCAATACAGAACTATTGTCTCTAGGGAGTAGCTCCAGTGCAAAAAGCTGCGGATCCTCAGCCTTGACTCTGGGGTAGCTACACGTGGTTACAACACTGTTACTCCTTCTCCTGAGTGTTAATTAATGTGTAGGTCCTGTTGATTGGGCCTAACATCTGCTAGCCCATGAAGCCCAGAGATGCATACAGAGCAGTGTGCATACAAGACCGAAAGGAACTGGTAGTCTGTTGCTATTTCGAAAGGTGGTGATCAGTCCTCTAGAGAGGTTTTCCTTTTGTGGCATGGTGCAAGGATTGTCACCCTTGAAAGGATTCTATATGTAGGTGAATTGCTTTGAACTGTTCTTTTTGGAGCAGTTCCTTTATATGTATAGATCTATGTGGAACCGGCATCTCTGGAGAGGCTTCCCTGTGTAGAGAAATGAATGCCCGAATCTAGAGCAGATTTCCTATATGGACACTTCAATTAAATCCTTCCCTCAAGGAAAGCTTGCCTTGCTAGAGAGGTACATTCAATATCTTTTATAGACAAGCTTCTCTATGAAAAGAGACTTATCAAATGGAACCGGCCTCTCAAGACTTTTAGGTAGAGAAGCTCTTCCTAGAAAAACATATCCATGTAGAGAGATACGTGGAGCACTGCTTTCCAGATACAAATCCCTGTGGTGAGATGTGCTGGTAATGGTCCTCTACAGAGAGGCTTCCCTTTGTTGGCCACTGCTTGGAATTGACCTCTCTGCAGAAGCTTAGCTATGTAGTGAGAGTCATGGAAAAATATTGCCCAAGAAGCTTTCCTGTGACATGACGTGCATGGGATCATCATCCCTTGAGATGCTTTTCCGTGTAGAGCAATGCATGGCGTAGCTCTCGCGAAAGAGGCTTCCTAGGTGGAGAGGACCATGGAATAACCTTGCTGAGGAATGATATTCAGTGTAGTGAGATGCATGGAAGTGTCCTTTCTGGACAGGCGTACCTAGGGTGAGAGGAGCGTGGAATATCACTTTCTAGAAAACATTCCCAACGTTGAGATCTGCATGGATCTGTGCGTTCTAGAGACATTTTCTGCAGTAGACATTTCTACGGTAGAGCGGTGCATGAAATCATCCTCTTTAGAGATGCTTCTGCTTGTCGAGTAATGCATTAACCACTACTCTCTACAGATGATGCCTATGTGGAGAGGTGCATGGAATATCCCTGACTAAAGAAGCTTTCCTATGCAGTGAGATGCATGGAACACCCTTCATTAGACAGGCTTCCCTTGTGTGTTAGGAGTAAAGATTAGTCCTTTCTAAAAACTCTTCTCAGGTTAGAAATTTGTAGGGACCAGTGCTTACTTAAAATGCTTCCTTCGGTGCAAGGGTCCACGCAGTTGTCCTCTTTGGACAACCCCACTGTTAAAAGTCTTGTCTGGAGAACATTTCCTTATTATAAAGACACATGAAATAGTCCTGTCTACAGAAACTTTCCTCATTAGAGAGGCGTACAGGGTAATTCTCTCTAAAGAAGCTCCCCAACTACAGAGGGGTACAAAAGGGGGTGGTGATGGACGGAGCATCTGAACCAATCAAACACTCACACCCAGTCAAAAGATCTGGGTTTAATCCATCACCGTTCTTTAGCCCACTCCGCCACCCCAGTTCAGACATGGCTATATGCAAATCAGTCTGACCCTGTGCCTCATGGGAACAGTCCAGCCTGAACTGCCAAGCCATGCCTTCCCTGGACCGGGAACAAGCTTCCGAGGACCGGTTTCTGGCATTACAGCCATCTTCAGCCCGGCTTGCTTGAATCCAGTGGCAAAGTGAGCAAGGGAGCATACCCTGCCGCACTTATGGTGGCCAAAAGCGGTACAAAAGGCGGTGGTGATGGACGGAGCATCTGAACCAATCAAACACTCACACCCAGTCAAAAGATCTGGGTTTAATCCATCACCGTTCTTTAGCCCACTTGACTGGGGGTGAGTGTTTGATTTCCTCAAGCGCTCCGTCCATCATCCCCTTTTGTATCGCTTTGTTCGCCCTAAGTTGGCAGGGTATGCTCAGACGTGAGTCCCTTGCTCACTTTGCCACTGGATTCAAGATAGCCTGGCTGATGAGGGTTATGAACCCGAAACCGGTCCCAGGATGCTTGATTCCGGTCCAGGGAAGACATGGCTTGGCACAGGGCCGGCTTTAGGCATGTGCAAGCTGTGCACCTGCACAGGGCCACCAAACCCCAGGGGCCACCACGCCAATATATATCCTTAATATATTAATCCTCTGAGGATGGATACATATTTGCGTGGTGGCCCCTGGCAGGGATTTGGCGGCCTCCGGCTCTGTTCCACTTCTAAACACCCTGACCCCCTCCCCTCTTTACTGGCCTGCGCGCTCCGCCCCGCCCGGACCCCCTCTTCCGGGCCCCGTACCTACACTCCCTGCCCAGGGCCACCATGAGCCTAGAGCCGCCCCTGCTTGGCAGTTCGGGCTGGACTGTTCCCATGAGGCACAGGGTCAGACTGATTTGCATATGGCCATGTCTGAACTGGGGTGGCGGAGTGAGCTAAAGAATGGTGATGGATTTTAACCCAGATCAGTTGACTGGGGGTGAGTGTTTGATTTGCTCAAGCGCTCCGTCCATCATCCCCTTTTGTACCCCAACTACAGAGGGGCACGAAAAGGTCATCTCTAGAGAAGCTGTCTCTTATAGAGCGGTAAATGGGACAATCATCGCTAGAGAAACTTCCCAATACAGAGAGGTGCAGCAGGGCTGAGCTTGCCTATAGAACAATATAGCTGTTGCCAGAAGGCCTGGTCTTTTAAGGAAAGGACTGCATTCTGCTCAACTATGACTCTTAGAAGGCCTGGTCTGACAGGTCAGTGTGAGAACCGTTTTTGGATGTTTTATGGGTGTTTCGTGGGTGGATGTTTGTAGGCCTGTTTTACGGTTTGGTGGGCCACCTTTTACTGTTCGTTTTCCTGATATCAATGCAAAAGGCCGTGCAGTCAGCACTAATACACGGAAAGCACCTATACAGTATGGCTATACAAGTACAAAACTGACCTGATTTGCAAATGTGGGCCACGTTTTTAGCTGTTTGATTCTCTAATGCCAGCACTTTTATTTTGGTGCCCGGGCCTATTTCTGTACCTGTCCAACCATGCTCTCTAGAGTGGCTTGAATATGTCGTGAGTTGCATCTTACTGTAGAGTGGTGAATAGAACCATTTCCTGACAATCACTCCCACATATAGAAGAAAGTTGGAAAGTTTTCTGAAAGGAATCCTACCTTCATGGTGTACCAAGGCATGGAAAAAACATATTTTGAGGCTACGCATTACACTTTTCCAAAACACCAAACAAATAAATATAGTGACACATGAAGTAAGCCTTGCTATGAGTTGCCCATTTCCTCAAGTTCGTCTTCTTTGGTCCTCTTTTTAGAAGTTGCATCGTATTAAAAGCGCTTCTCAGCGAGTTATGGCCCTAAAACATCAAGTTTTAAAAATCGACTTTCACATACATCAACCACACAGTATCGACTTTTACCACATCATCAAGGTAAGCCGATGCGAATAGGAATAGTTAATGGTATACTTCCCTCTGTATGGTTACCGTGACCATGTAAGGGGACTTAGTATTTTGTCATACAGCCCCCCATGAACATCCATCTTGTTCACAATTACTCCATGAATTAAAACCTATGAAGAGGACTCTCACTAGACTCCATTATCCCCAGGGACCAGGAATGGCCGAAGCAGGAAGCAGGGATACGAGAAAACCTGCTCCAGTTGAAGAGAGAGAGGCTAGTGTTTGTCTTTGTAATTTTATTCTGTAAACAATGGATCTATTTGGGGATAAAACTCTAAACAGATGGGAAGGTCTCCAGCTCATGGGAACAAGCCGCTCATGAAATGTGAATGGCTTTGTCAGAGACGGAGGAACTGCAATAGTCCGCGTTTTATCGTGGGAAATGAAAATCCTATTTTCAAATAAAAACAAGGGCCGGCCGCGGGCCCATTAGTTTCTGACCAGCGCGCCAGAAATAGAGAGTTCAGCCCCAAGAGGATGGAAGAATGTCTCCAGACCCCAGTGGGCACAGTGCACATAGGGCTGGTCCTCTTGGAAAGCGTGAGCAGGCGACAGCTGCTGTAATGTGCCACATTAGTGTGGAAATTGTTTATGGGGCATTGCGGATTCAGATTCAGGCCCACTGCCAGTGTCTGCATTAAAAGCCAACCCAAGAGGGCTCCAGCCCAACACATTCAATGTAGCGTCTCCTATGAGCCCAACACACTGGCTCTATTCCAGATGTTGCGACATCTTGAAGTCGAGTCTCCATTGTTCTATCCAGAGCTTCATCAAAGTGATTCTGAAGTCATATTCAGAATTTCACTGCTTTGTTTCTCTCTTTTCATCCCGTAAAGTGTTGTTGCAAGTTTTGGGGTTCTGTGTTTGCCACTACAGGCATTATTGAGTGAAGAGCTTATCTTGCCACAGTCAGCGGCATAGCGTGGGTTGCCAGCGCCTGGGACACTTTTCTATAATAATTTTGCACCGCCAATAATTCACCTAAAACGTTTGTGCCCTGGACAACTGTCCTACGGCTCCCCCCACCCCCCACCCCCCTCCCACCCCCACACACACACATTCTACGCCGCTGGCTGCAGTTATACTACAAGGTGACATGGCAAGTTGAAGGCCTACTCGAGCTTTTTCGACTTTTTGCAACTATTCCTCCAATCGCTTTTTGTGTGAATGATGCAACACCCTACGTGCCAAGGGTATGCCCAGAAGTGGTTACCTTGCTCACTGTGCCATAGGACCCAAGCTATACCTCACTAAAGAGGCCTAACAGGGCCGAAACTAGTCTGCGGTTGCTTGTGTTCCCTTCTGGAGGGGGCTTATCCTGTCATTTCGGGATGGAATATTCCCATAAGGAGCCCGGTCATTAGTGCTTTGCATAAGATCGGGGTGAAAGGTGAAAATCAAGGGGTTGGAATCCTACATGAGTGATTGCCTGTTTATTTGAAAGCATTCCTCCCATCACCTTTTGTTGGTAGTTGTTACTTATACAGGAAGTAGTGCATGCATTCATTTGGTTTGTATTTACATTAAAAGGTATCAATATAGGTGGAGATTGATGTATTTACATATAGTGTGTTAGCATGTGCTGGTTGGGTGTATACCTGCACTTTAAAGCTTACTTCTCTAGTTCTAGTGATATTTTATGATGTACACATACTCTCAACCAGTCACTGCAGCTGTTGGTTGGAACTTACCATGTAAGGTGTTATTGCAGTTGTTAGTGTGTGCTGCTTTATACTGTAGGGTGGTACTGCAAGGTTCATGTGGTTTGGTATTTGTACTCGAGTGCACCACTGCAAGTTTGGGATAGTTTCTATTCATATAGGAAGCTGGTTGCTGTGTTATTGTATTTGTACTGTAAGGTTCAGGGGCGTAGCTTGGTCAGTAAGATTGGGGGGGGGGGCGTGAGCATCAGATTTTCCAACAATCACGCTGTCATGTAATGTTAAAATACTTTCTATGACAAGCAGGGTGCATGAGAGGGCAGTAGAAAGGACGATGAAGGCGGATTGATACGGGTACTAAGGTAAGAAAAGACACAATATTTTCTAAAATAAACAAAAACTTTGAAGACTTTCAAAACAGAGGGAGAGAGTTGTGTGCAGACACCTCACCATACCCGACTGAAAGCACATGTACCCAACTATTTACCAGAAAATACTTTTATTAGAGGGGTGTAACACCCCAGACAAACTCCTGACGCCACACCCCTGGGAAGGTTTAACTTAAGATATGGTTTAGTGTGGTACTGCTCCTGCAAGGTCTTTATGTAGACACTAAACAAAGGTAATGCCATCATTTTTAGCCTTCTTGCTGGTGTTGGGTGTGTTGTCCTGTACAGTAAGGTGTCCTTGCACGAGTTGTTAATTGGTGTTGTATCTACACTGGAGATTGTTAGTGTACATGCCAATAGGTGTGGTATCTACGAAGAACAGTTTTCTACAAAAGGTGCTACTTAGTGCTGAATCTACACTATAAGTTGTTATTTTATTGCTGCGTAGGTAATATTTGGTGGTCTAATTAGGTGTTTTTGTAGGTGGCGTTAGTCGTTTATCAGTGCGAACACAAATGTTAGTTGTTTTATATTTCTACTGAGAGTTGTCTCTACAGGTGGTGTTAGTTTAATTTGTATACTGCAAGGTGTTAGTGCAGTGTTAGTTGTTATCAAATTATACTAAGCTGTGGCAGCTGGTACTGTTAGTTCGTGTAGTACCTATAGAGCAAGGTACTGCTAGATGTTAACTGCTGGTTTGGTGTATCAAGAGACTGGATTTAGTGTGTCCAAGCCTGTTGCACGTGATAATACGAATGAGCCTTCACGAGTCTGCCATGTTGAGTTAATGTTCTTCCCTGTAAGTAGCAGGGCCTCAGTTCTATTGTACCTTCTTGTGTCCTGCTTTGGTTACTGTGAGTTCTGTTGTGTTCTCGTTGTGCTTGAGAAGCATCAGAAATGATGGTTTCTTTTTCTGAACGTGTGGCACTGTTGCAGCCACAACATACTACATTCAGGGCTCACAGTGCATACCTCACCTGTTAAGCTATGAGTGCGGTGCCAATGCGTGGGCCTTGTTGAATTAAGTTTGTCGGTGTCACACCTGGTGTTTCTGTCCCATAGGTTGGTTCTGCTGCCCTAACCCTCTGTTATTGCTTTCTTGTGAGGGGTCATGTCTCGTTGTTGTGTACTGTCAGCTCTGTCCTGTAACGTGTTTCAAGGACAAGAGCATTAGGAACTTGTGAATTGTCCATTTGCTGGCAAATTAAAGGTTTTAAAGGCGACAAAGGTAAAGTTCAAGTACTCCCCCCTCCTAAAATTAGCTGAAAGTCCTCAGTGATTGAAGGAATTCAAAGTACCGTGAAGAGGCCGAGCACCAGCAGAAATGACCCCACGGCTGTTACAATTATCGAGGCATCCTTTCTGCGTCACTGGGATGGGCTAGGAGGTGATGCTAATATGACTGATAAAAATGTTGCCAAGAGCGCGGGGAGGAGTCTGAGGTGTAAAAATGTGAGCGAGTGTGAAAGGGTGACCAGATGCTGCCACCTCTGATCTCAACAGAATGATTTGCCTCTTTTGACCCTGCCAGGCACCAGCACTCTGCAAATGACCTTGGATCAAGGAGCTTGTCCCCAGGTCCAGTACTAGACTCGACCTGCCAGGTTCCATGCACAATGGGTCACACTAGCCATATTTCAGCGCCTTTCCCCACATCACTGCACTGAAATGCATTCATTATGACATTAGACCACCTCGGTCTTTATCACTTGAGACATGCTTATTTCAAGTATTCCATCCATCACTTTGTGTATGCTTTGATATGTGATGGATGGAATACTTGAAATAAGTGGAACGGGTATGCCCAGGAGTGGGTCCCATGCACACTGTGTCACTAGAACAAAGCTATATCTGGCTGGTGATCTCATAACAAGGGTAAAACCAGTTTGCTTGAGCTCCAGTTAAAGGAGGACCTGACTTGGCAGTTCAGGCTGGACTGCTCCCATAGGACAGGGTCTGGACTGATTTGCATATAGCTGGGTCCAAACAGGTGCAAGATAACGATGGACTGGGATTTGGCCCTTGTGATTTCCAGTGGCTGAGATTAATTCAAGCATTCCATCCATCACCTTTTGTATACTTTAATATTTCTTACTGATTGTCAGCAGTGGTGTCTCTAAACATGATTTTTACAGCAGGCTCATAGGGGTTACGGATAAAACTGGCAGACTGTCTACAATGGATGACTATGAAGACTGTGTGGATGTGTGTGACATGTATAAATGTATATAGGAAGTAATTTAAACTTTTTAAACAGTCTGTGAATTAAAAATTACTATGGTCTGTGGAAGCGGTAAGATCTTCGGAGTGTTTCAATCACTCTACTCTTCATACCACTCTCTTCTGGAATCTCTGATAGACATTCACTCTCTTTTTATCCTCCTATATAGTTGTGAAACACTCAATCTGCATATCTCACACCTCATATCTTTTCTCTTCAGCACCCTCTTTTCAATCTCTTCTGCATGCACTTCCTTGCATCTGCTTCACTTCATCAGTTCCCTCCTCCCAAACGCACACAATGCATTAACTCACCTTTATGTGCTACATTTTCTTTAACTTTCACCCTTTTGCATAAAATCACCAATATAACCGGTACACCTGACCATTGCACTGTGCACTCTGCAGAAAGGACAAGGGTGGGTGAGCATGTATTCCAATTTCCTTTATGCCCCATTTACAGACACTGTGAGAAATTCCCACTGCGTTTAGCCTGAACTCCACAGCTCTCAGTAATGATGCATCCACAACCTGAACTCACACTCTACATTGGAGTGACTCTTTTCACACTCTACATATTATATATGAGTAATATGTTGCATTAAAAAACACAGAAACACATAATCTTGAAAAAACAAATACTCTTAGTAGTAAGTAAAACATGAAATATAGGCATGAACTACATTGCTGTTCCCAGACTGACACAGCGGTGTCTGCCTTTTCCGGATGTGGCTGTCACCAGTGGTGGGAACACGGGGCCCAGGACATTGTTGGAATTGGTATGTGTATATGTCTTTAAATGCTCATACTGGCTGATGGCTAGAACGAGCAGCTCATGCCCGGAAGGCGCACGGTCTCTGTGGCAGTAATGTTCCTTGTATGGACAGTGTAGACTGGGAGCTGGACAGGCAAGCTACACTGTTAGTGGTGTACACTGACGATCTAATAAAGAACAAGAAAACCTACAAGCTGTTTTAACACTGGCGACGAGGATGGGATTTACAGATTGGGGCCTCACCAGTCCCCCCATTTCCTCACCGCCACTAATTGTCACACTTTAGCGCCCTGGTAAGCCAAATGGGACTTGGGTGGGTCTGTGTTTATTCTGCCCCGCTGTCCCCTGTTCATTGCCTACTAGGCCACAGTGGTATCTACCCCCAACCCCACCCCATTCAGAGCTACCGTCAAGCACTACGGTTGAGAAACAGTGTGCTAAGGTTGTGTCGTGCAGCTGATGGAAGCTGTGAAAGTCCAGGGAGTTGCAACTGGGCATACTGGTCCCTTCATTTTCTTTCTTTTTCTGTATAAAATCTGGAGACGTAACTTTGCTATTATCTTTGTGAACCCTTATTGTCATGATTTATGTAAAATGCATACGCATTTTATATGCTTGTTCACTGTATTTTTATTCCCCCAGTTAGTATTTTATCCCAAATTCTTACCAGTTAGATGGTGCCCGTCTCTTTGCTGTTAACTGTAGTTTGCTCTTACACACCTTCTGTGTGCGCTGTGGGAGAGTTCATGTACTGTATGTATGCATTTTCTATTCTATTGTCAGTTGTTACGGGGAGGCTTGTGTGTGTCATGGCTTCGGGATAATATCTGGTATTTTGAATGCAAGTTTTATGCTGTGTACCAACATATCTCATTCTTTTTTTTGTCATATATCTTTTTTCTTGTTGCTGGACTTGTGTTGAGTGTGTTTTGTGTAGCACTGGAAAATCAGTGACATTGTCCACCACTACCTGGCTGCTAATTATGTGTGTAGTGAAGAGCTGTGTATATAGCGGGGCCTGGAAACTCTTCTACTACATATTCTGGCATATACCTTTTGTGTTATGGATCTGGGTGACTCCTAGTGGTGCACAGATGTTGCCTACACTTAGTTTTATTCTCTTGTTCCTTTATTGTTCATATAAGGACCGCAGTTTGTGGCACACGTAGTCTATACAGGAGCAGTAGACTGTTGTGTGAGCTTTATGGGAGACTTTGTGTTTGGAAGGGTAAACTCTTTTTGTTTTCTGGTTAATGGTGTGTAGTAGTTTTTAAAAGCATTACACTACAAAAAGAGGGTATTTCTGAAACCTTGCATGCATTACATGGATTTAACTGCTTTCTTCTAGCTCTAGTGTGTAACTCGGAGTGTCAAACGTAAGGCACTGAAATGTCACACATACTCACGCTGAGAATATGGAAATGTCACACGTAAGCAAAGCTTGGCAGAAATGTCCTTGGCTAGGTTCACTCGATAGAAAAAAACATCCACTCATATATATCTGCATATTTCATTAGAACCCTACGAAACCTCACACTGGCAGAATTAATTAGGATGAGGTTTGTGATTGTAACCTTGGAGGCTCTCGTTCTTCTCACTCTGTATTGCATCCCGTTATAAATTCATTTTTTTGTATTTACTTTATTTATTTGTCATTTGTGCAAACTCCACCCAGCAGGGTTAAACAGCTCTGAGCAGGAAAGACGCCAAAAAGAGATAAACTTTTAGAATGCATTGATTGTAATTGCACATAGGTAGACTTTAACATAGATCAGATTTAGTTTGCAGAGGTAATAAAATTGCAAGGCATGGGGAAATTAGGTAAAAGATACGTGTCAAAATCAGAGAACACAAACTGGCAAAAGCACATTGGTCTTATTAAGCAAAACCAAAACAGCCAATATGTTTATTGTTAGAGAAGATATCTTGGCAGTTGCGTTCTGTAGCCTCACTAAAGAGATCAGGATTAGGCCTGGGAGAAATTGTAATTACGACAGAGTAATCATAGAAAATGTGGCAATTTCGTCTTACTCTTGTAACATGAAATTACCAACAAAGGCATAATTATGCTCACTTGCAGTAGTGGCTTATGGAGGGAGTGCCGCGGGGCAGTGTGGCGGTGTGGGGTAGGGGCAGGAAGTGGGGTAGTAACCTTTGGCTCACGGCCGACCGGAGTACTGTCAATAAATAAATAAATAAAACAAATTTCATTGCGTGCAAATGCGTTTCAGCACACGCAATGACATTTGTTTTATTTATTTATTTACATTACTCCGGTCGGCCGTGAGCCAGAGTTTACTGACCCCCACCCTTCCCCTCCCCCGCCCGCCCCCACCCTACCTCACCGCACCGCGGCACTCCCTCCACAAGCCGCTACTGCTCACTTGGGTAAATTCGAGATATTTGGGGCAAAATTCCCTACCCCAAGAGCACCGAAACAGAGTGCGAGCTGCTGCAGGATGCTGTTGTATGTGATTTGTTGCACTTAGGGTTATTTTGTTAGCATAAAATGTATCCCGGGTCCGATTGCCCTCATGTGATTCTCCGCAATCTTGTGTAGTTTTGCTCTAATTTCATGTAATTAATGCTTCAGCAAATTGCACGAGTTACGAATTTGGGAGTTGCTGCAGTTTCTATGTTTTCTCCTTGTCAGTATAAAGCCTTTGTGGTTCTTTTAATCTGGAGAGTTTTTGTTGTAGGTAGTATGTAAAACACACAAAATGTGATGGGGGAATGCCTGCAATACATCTAACCACTAACAATCTCTTAAGGTAGCATTCCAGCCCATTATTCTTTTGCCCAATACGCCACTCAGTTTGGACCCAGCCATATGCAAATCAGTCTTGACCATTCTCCAATAGGATCAGTCCAGACTGAACTGCCAAGATATCCATGAACCAGAACACAAGCATGCCAAGACCGATTTTGCCCTGATCGGGGCTCTTCAATTTGGTGTAGCTTAGTTCAAGTGGCACAGTGAACATGGGGCCCACATCTGGACATACCCTGGGCACTTAAAGCAGTACATCAAACACACAAAAGGTGATAGGAAGAATGCTTGTGATTTGCCTAACCACTGTTAACCACTTGGGTATCATTCCAGGCCCACCATGCCACCTGTTTGGACCCAGCCATATGAAAATCCTTCTTGACCCTGCTCCAATAGGAACAGTCTAGCCCAAACTGCTAGGCCAGGTCCTCCCTTCTCCAAAACACAAGCTGATTGAAGCTCATTAGTCAGATGTAGCTTGGTTCTAGTGGCACAGTGAGCCCAGGACCCATGTCTGGGCATACCATTGTCACTTATTGCAAGCGTCCCTTCTGTGTGTCTGTGTGTAGTATGTAGTCTAATGTATATACACATATTTTGGAAAGTGACTTTACTTCAAGAGGGGTGGTACATCCAGATGTCACACACCTGCGTAATATTTGTACAGGTGTCTTGCTAATGTGCTCAATTTTGTATGCTTTGGACACTTGCTTGTTGGTGTTATTTTGATGCAAAACAGCATCTGCTATTCATTGCAAGTATTGGATGCAGATTATAACTTAAAGGGTGGTCTTGCTGTTTCTACCTTCGGTGGTGCTATTGGTCCTGATTCTTCTTTGCAGGAATAAGCGTTTCCTGTCCCATCCCACTGGCAAATCATGAAGGTTGTGGATATTTGTGTAACCAGCAGGGTTAATCTGGCGAATGCCAATTCAGGCCTTTATGATGCGAGTCCATGCAGTTAAAGCTGCCTTTTTGTAGCAGTATGCTGCTTGGTCTTTGTATATAAGGTTGTTGCTGGTGTGAAGTTTGTTGTTCTAGCTCTCTAGTGTGCTGCTGTTAGTGTTCATTGATGTAACTGTAAAGCGGGTATCAATGGAGTTCGCACTCGTGCTGGGTGCTGTTAAATATGTTGCAATTTCCAACTGTAAGATGCGATTGAAAATTGTAATTGTTGTTTTTTTTCCATGCTATCATGTTGCATGTGCTAATTGCAGGTCCTTTCCTGTAGGATGCTGTTTTGTGAGTATTATTGTTTTTTTTCTCTCTAGCAGATGGTGGTACAGGTGTCAGTGATAATTGTTGTCCATAGAATACTTTTGCAGTTTCTAACTGTTGCTCGAGATGAGTATGGTTAATTGGTAGGTGCTCCATGCTGTTATTGTCTTGTGTGATGTTATTATGTGTTTAGATTGGCAAGGCATTGCTTGCTACACACTGGGTCATCTTTTAACATGTGAATAATACCAGACGTTTCAGGATTTTGCTTTTGTCCTGAATTATATAATTAGAGGCTTTGATTGAGGCCCCTATGAAGTAGAATATTGTTTGGGTTGTTGAAGGGTGTGGTTTTAATCAGGTTGTGTGTTGGCAAGTACACTGTTTCTTCTTATGTCTTGTAGAGGATTGCTATGCATTTGGGTTGTGGTATGTTGATCTCCTAAATCGGTGATGCAGATTGTGGGTAGTTCTGTAAGTAACCCTTATGACCCTTACATGGGCATTGACCAGAGTTGCTGTTATCTATCTAGCATCTGTAGTTGGATTTTGTTGATCTTGTTTCTAGCATGAAGGATGGTTCAGGCATTGTATTTTCTGCCACATATTCTACTAGTTGAGTATGGTTGTATGAGGAGGATACAGATGTTTGTACTCTACATAATGTTGAAGTAGAAGATAGTGTTTCTGTTCAATATGATGTTTCCTTCGATGCTTGGTGTTGCTTTGACTCTGTAAGGCATTATTGTATGCCGGTGGCGAGTGTTATTGTTTCTATCCTATAAGGTGAAAATAACATCTTTGGCAGATTGGTTAATGGGAATTTAATACCATTGTTCTTTCTATTTTATAGTATTACTGTAGATATTAAAGGCCCTATTACGAGTGCTACCTTTCTGATGAAGCCAGTACGTCCTGTTACCGACCCAATCGTAATTACAAAGCCTCCAAATTTGCCACAGACCAAGTGTTTTCCTTCCAGAGATTCAACCAGAACCAATCAGGCAAAATCTCCAACAGGAATACCAGGGGAAAATTAGGAAATACCAGGGAATCAGATGTAAAATTACCAATAGCCCCTTATTTATAAAGGCACCCCAAGGTCCCACTCATAATCCTTTGTTAGCTCAGCCCTGAGTTACTTCTGGTCTGACCTGTATCTGATATTCTGAGGTGAACAGAGTTAATGGGAGACTTAAAAGGGAACTTGTAATGAGAGCCTAAAGCTTGTTTCCACACTACTGGAGGCTGCAGCAGTTCCTTTTTAGGCCGCGTCTGTGAGAGAGCATTCGCTGCATGCACTCACGCTTGCATGAGATATTGTATATAACAAGGAGCTGGCAGCCCACCGACTGCTTTATATTTGTTGGCTACGTTGTCACTCTTATTTGCTGCCTTCTATTGAGCCAGCATGGGATGGCCTCACTCCCTCTTCATTAGGCTGGAAAAAGGGCCAAGTACTGATTGTTTCAGCCTGATTGCAGTCATTCTGCGGATCGCACTGTGATTGAGGAACAACTTTTATTTTTTATTTTCCCTATCTTTCTTGTTGAACCTCTTGCCATTTCCAGCTATGTTTTACTGGGCAACCCCCCCCCCCCCGCCAAATAGCCATTTTCTCCTTTGGAATTGATGTTTATTGTGACAACAGATGCTACTTACTTTTATTGTGACAACAGATGTTATCAGCTTTCAAATGTATTTTCAGTAAGACACAGACACTGGCAGCATTGCTTGCTTTATGTGATAGACTTTTTTGCCAAATTTAATTTAATTTAATTTAATTTAGGTTTTGTAAAGCGCGTAGTAACCCGTAGGCATCCCAGCGCTGAGATCTGGACACTGAAGAGGATAGTGCGAGGGAGGAAATCAGGGGAAAAGGTGGGTTTTCAGAGATTTTCTGAACCGAAGGGTATCATGCTCCATTCTAAGTTTGGGGGGGAGGGCATTCCATAAGCGGGCCGCGTTCACCGAAAAACGCCTTCCGCCAGTGTGTGCCCTCTTCACTCTGCAAGTAGTGATAAGGTGTTTTTGGTCAGAGCGAAGAGATCTTGCAGCTTTGTAGGGCCTGATGAATTTCTTGAGGATGGGGGGACCTTTTTCCTGCAGGAGTTTGTGGGACAGGCAGAGAGCCTTGAATTCGACTCGCTCTCTCAGTGGGAGCCAGTGGAGATACTTCAGGGCTGGTCTGGCCGATGATCTGGCCGGGGTGTTGGTGAGTATCCGAGCCGCGGCGTTCTGGATCCTTTGCAGTTTATTGAAGGTTGCTTCGGGGGCCCCCAGATATATAGCATTGCTATAGTCCAGCCTTGAGAGGATGAGGCCATGGATGAACAGTTTCTGGGAGGCGGGAGGGAGCAGGGGCAAGATTTTCCTAATAGATTTAAGCAGCCCGAAGCAGATCGCAGTGTTTTTTTTGGCCTGGGTCTTGAAGGACAGATCTTTCTCTAACCAGATACCCAGGCTTTTAATCTCAGCCTTAGGGGCTGGAGGGTCACCCAAACAGGGGGGCCAGATGTTAGGGGGGAGAGAGGTCCCCTTTTGGCTGAGAATTAGGATATCTGTTTTTGAACCGTTCAGATTCAGTGACGAACAGTTCATCCATCCCTGGATTTCTGAAAGACAGCTGTAGAGGTTAGAGGGTTCCTGGTTGGGATGAGACAGAGATACCACTAATTGCGTGTCATCCGCGTAGTTGATGATTTTGACTCCGAACGGGATGACCACCTCCTCCAGTGTGGACATGTAGACATTAAACAATGTCGGGCTGAGCGACGAGCCCTGGGGCACACCACACTGGAGTGGGGTTGCGGGGGAGCGGGAGTCGTTCTCCCACACCTGGAAGGAGCGGTGGTCTAGAAATGATGCAAACCATGCCAGGGCAGTGCCACCCACACCGATGTTTTTGAGTCGCTGGATTAGGACCCGGTGGTTAACAGTGTCGAAGGCCGCACTGAGGTCCAGGAGGATCACTGCCACTGATCCTCCTGCGTCCAGGATGATTCTGGCCTCCTCTACTGCCGCTAGTAGGGCGATGTCGGTGCCCTGACCTGGACGAAATCCAGTTTGCGAGTTCCTGAGCAGGTTGTTGGACTCAAGGAACTGCGATAGTTTTTTGTTGGCCAGCTTTTCAGTAATTTTACTGATTCCAGGGAGGAGGGAGATTGGCCTATAATTGGCCAAGTCAAGGGGGTCAAGTGAGGGGTTTTTGAGGAGCGCCTTGACAACAGCGGCTTTCCAGCTGGGGGGACTATTCCCAGGAACAGAGATGAGTTGATAAGGTCCGTGAGGGGAGGGGCGATCGTAGGGGCCACCTTTTTTAGAATACGTAGGGGGACCGGGTCACTGGGGGAGCCGCTTTTGATTGTAGATAGCGTCGCTGTAACCTCTTCGATAGTTACTGGGCCAAGAGAATTTAGGTGGGGGGTAGCTGGGTCCTGGTTGGCGTAGCTCTCATTGTTGGGACTGAGGTAGGGAGGTGAGAATTTTTTGAATTTTCTCATCGAAGAATTTGGCTAAGTTGAGGCATTTCTCTTCCGAGGTTTGAGGGTCTGGAAGTTTCTCAGGTCGTGGCTCTGGGGCTTTGAGTAATTCCTTAAATATGATGAAGGTTTCCCTGGCAGAGCAGGAGGAGTTTTTTATCCTTTCATCATAAAAAGTACTTTTGACTTTGCGAAGGGCGAGTTTGTAATTTTGTAAGGAGGTGCGAAAGGCAGCTTTTTTACTTGTGGATTTATCCCTTCTCCACAAGCGTTCTGTTCTCTTGCACTCCTTACGTAAAAGGTTGAGATCAGGAGTGTACCAGGGGGCCGGGTTCACTCTTTTGACTCGTTTTAAACTTGTGGTTTTAGGGAGGAGATCGTCCAGTGAATGCGTAAGCCAGGTATTGAACTGACTATCCGCAGTAACTGGGTCGGAGGCCAGGGAGGGAAGGGTGGCCCTGAGGGTAGTGGTCCATTCCTCTGGCGAGAGTTTGTGCCAGCGCCGATCGTTATCGCCAACTGTTATATTTGTTTTCTTTTTCATGCATGGGGAGATTAACTGATTTTCTCAGAATCACAAGGGTGTTGTACCAAGACCTAACAAGCATTGGCAAATCCAATAGTGTTCACCACTGAGGCTATTGGCTCTGACATTGTCTTTTGTTCCTGCTGTTCAGTATGGGCATTTCTGACTTCTGTTATATTCTATTCAAAACGTTTTATAGAGCACCTGACTTCCAGCAGGGCCTTACAGTGCTAAAATCAGTAGCAGGTACTAATAAAGCTGATCAAATTAGCTGAGCAGAATGTTTTTTAACAATTTCCTGAATTTAGTTTCTCACTCCAATTTCCTAATATGCGGTGGGAACATGTTCCGGAGCTTGGGAACAAGAATAGTGAAGGAGCTTCCACCACTCCTGGTATTCTTTACCCTGGGTACTGCAAACAGCGACTGATTGGTGGAGCGCAAAGTTCTTGTAGTGTTGTAGGGTAAAAGTAGTATCTGAATTAACACTGGACCCTTTTTATACATTGCTCGACAAGCCAGGCAAAGTGCCTTGAAATTAATTCTTCTGAGCACTGGTAGCCAATGCTGGCTTGCCAGGGCTGCAGTTGTGGATTGGTGTTTGGGGATTGACAACAATATACGGGCTGCTGCATTCTGGATGACCTGTAGTCTTTTTATGATGTGTTTGGGACTAAATCTTGCTCCACAATTCTATGCAATGGTTCAGGTAAATATCTCAGGAGTTTTCTCAAAGTTCGTAACTGGCCATAAAAGTTGTCACTAGTTTTCTTGCTTGGGTTCCCACTGAAAGCTTTTCATCAACCCAGAAGCCCAAACTCTTGACCTCCGATTCTGGGGTGCTGTGACTGCCCAGAGAGTCTGCCCAGTTAATTTCCATCCACCTAGCAGGGTTGTTTCCCACCACCATCACCTCCATTTTTCCCCTTTAGTTTGAGACTGCTTGCTCCCATCCAGTCTACAACATTATAAAGGCAGTCGTTTAGCTGGATTGAGGTACTGTTGGCTTGCGAAGAAAGTGAGATGATAATCTGAGTGAAAAAAATCAAGGGGAGAGCAAGGGATAAGACAGGGGGTTCGTCCTATTCCCCAAATGGATATTTAGACTTAAACAATGTGGACGGACCCACTATGTGTACGTATATATAATCAATGTGTGTAGTAAGAACATGGACCCATTAAGTGTTCTTAAAAGACCCCTCACACACCAACCTAGTTGGTGTCATGCTTCATCATTGGGGTCCCAACCGGGCGGCCGAATGCCCCCCGGTTGTGCTACGACGCCTGATTACAGCGGAGCTGGTGTTGTGAAGGTATGTGACGTGCAGTGAATTACTGAAGTTAAAAATATCTCTGAGAATCCTTGCCTCAAATTTTAATATTGGCGGCTCAGGATATGGTTAAAAGCAATATGCGTAGTGCAAACATGTTGGAATTATTACCGTTAGTTGACTATGGCCGTCTACATGTTTCAGCCCGTATAAAAAGTAAAAAGGCTTCCGTCAGGACCAGGTGAGTGATTAGTGAGTGGCAAAGGTGATGCCACGTGAAACCTGTGCGGTACCAACACACGCGCTAAGGTGTGTGGTATAAGTGTCGGCGTACTCACTGACACTTGGAAAAAACGTGTTAAGGAAGGAAAAGACATGACAAGACATATACTTTATCGCAACATAAAATGCAATCTTAAAGGCAATATGAGTGTGCTGTAGTCATTGTCTATGCGACTACTACAGTGATTATTGTGTTACCCATGCTCGCAACGACATGCGAAGACTCTTGGCATGCTGTGCCTGTAGGGGAGTGAGCATAGGCTTGTGAATGCAAGCGCGCAGTTATGAAGGTTGAATGAGCGCGTTCTCGAGCTAGCCAGTGGCTACAACAGCAGGCAACGGGGCCCGTTAAGGATAGTGTTGGCGTCCTGTGTAGCCTGTTGGCTTTGCTTGCTGTGGTGTGTGGGGGCCACTAGGAGGCAGTGCCAAGTGGTCCACGGTGCACTGTGCATAGCGATTACTTATGCCAAGGGTATTTTCATGCAATCATGTGACTTAATGCACCCTAGATCGGTATTACAAGTAGAATGTATAAAAAAAGCATGCACATTTGTTGTTAGGTCATAGTTACAATGTTTAGGAGTATTAGGCAGATTATCGAGGCTCGGGTGGTGCGCTCCCAAAGTCCCAATCTGTAAGTCAAAAAGTGTCATAATGAGCATGATAGTTTATGTAGGCTCAAATGGCTGGCCATGTTGGAGCACGCATTGTCTTACTTGGTATCGGTGAGTGACCCACTGCAAACCTGAATTGGTCCCCCGTAGTCCCGGCTGGTGCTGGGTACCGCGTGGGAAGCAGCTTTTATAGAGAGAAGTCAAGCCCCGGTACGTGCAGGTCTGCATGGCCGAGTAGTCAGTAACTCGGCACTTAGACTAGCGCGCATATGCGCGCATCTGTGTTGGTCGTCTAGGGAATAGACTGGATGCCCAACTGTAGGCGTCCAGTTTAACGGCCATCTTGGATTGGAGTTATATTACGAATTGATGTGCTTTTTATGTGGGAAACAAGTCAGATAGTCACTCAGAGAGGGTCACGGGGCCACCCGCGGGTTAGCGCGGATATTGCGTGCTGGCTCCTAGTGGAGTATACACCGGGCTAAGTCCTAGTGCCCCTGAAAAGTCGACCTAAGTGCTATAGCTCAGCGGGTGGGGACATGTCACCTCTAAACGCTGTAGAAGTGCACTACAGGCCAAAGAGGCCCAAGAAGAGTTGCGCACGATAGCGCGAGTATTTGGGTGCCTGTTCCTTTGGTTATCTGTGACAAGCAAGGTCTCAAAGTCCCAATAGGGCAGACATGAATGTGGTTGTTATGGTCTATTGAGGCTATTCCATGGAATATTTTCATTGAGGCCTGTTTTGTGGCTGGATAAGTGATAGATCCATCTCTGTTCTTTCTGTAGTAGTTGGTGTTGTATATTGTATATGTTGTATATCCTTAGCCGCCAATATTAAAATTTGAGGCAAGGATTCTTAGAGATATTTTTAACTTCAGTAATTCACTTCACATAACATACCTGCACAACACCAGCTCCACTGTAATCAGGCGTCGTAGCACAACCGGGGGGCATTCGGTTGGGACCCCACTATTTTGGTGCATGAGGGGTCTTTTAAGAACACCTAATGGGTCCATGTTCTTACTACACACAGTGATTATATATACGTACACATAGTGGGTCCGTCCACATTGTTTAAGTCATAATAATCTGAGTGTCATCAGCATAAAATATCGAGGCGAAGCCATGACCATTATAACCTCTGTCAATGGGGTATCATACAGGTTTATTTATTTATGTATTTAATTTAAAATGTTTTATATAGTGCGAACATGGCCCAAGAGGGTATCAGAGTACTTTACAGAGATTGCGAAACAAGGTGGGACTCAAGAAGGAGGCCTGAGGCACTCCGCACCTTAGGGAATTCATTTCCGACTGTGTGGCTTCCTCACAAACTTGGAAAGTTCTGTTTTGGAGGAAGGAGGTAAGCCATTTAAGTGCTCTTCTGGCTATACCTGCTTCTTCCAGTCAAAGGCTGCGCTCCGACCCAACAGGATCAGGGCTGCGGACTCGCCCTGATCCAGGATGGCTTTAAGTTCCTCGGTGGCTGCAACAAGACTGTCTCCGTGCTGCTGCCTGGTCTGAAACTGCCTGAGAAAAGTGTAAAATGTCATTTGCCTCCAAATATAGGGAAAGATTTCTATTAATACATTTGTCTAGTATTTTGCTTGGTCCTGGAAGGAGGGTGAAAGTTTTCACATTTTAAGGGGTCAGCAGATAGCTTTTATAGCAGCAGCTTGGAACCATCTCTGACTTGTGTGAAAGATTAAACATATCGGTCAGTATGGTTATCACTGCTTTACCACCTTTGAGCATAATGTCTGGGGGCAGGGTCTTACGGGGAGCCTGGTTTTAGAGATTTGAGAATCTCTTGAGTTACTTCCTGGGTCATTTGGAGAAATATGCTTAATTTTTCGTGTTATAGTTGGGATAATGTAATGGCTTCATTATCCTCTTTCAAGGTTTTTCTTAACCTTTTCCAAAAAGAAGGTAGTTAACATGTTACATCAAGAGTCTGTTGGAGGGAGGCTAGAATTACTATTTGCCACTTTTGTACGGCTGCTCACCAGGTAAAACAGTTCTTTGGAGGCGTTTGCTGCATTGTTGATCTTAAAAGCAAAGTTATTGATTCCTTAATGGTGTAATGGTAATTTTTGTACAGCCTTGTTATAGTTGTCTTCACCAGCTGTATTATAGTTTTTTCTCCATGTCCTTCTAGATTTTTAGACTTTTATTTAGTTCTAAAAACGTCTTGCAATGATTTGTAGCCATGCTGTATAGCAGTTTGGGTGCTGTGCATAATGGCAAAAAAGTTTAAGAAGAAAAAGGACTATGAGACATCCAACGCTACTGCACATAAAAAAAAAAAATCACCACTGGATGTGTTGTAGCACTTTCTTCAAATTAGTTTTAACCACACAGCAATGCACCTACGCTGCTGACAGCATGGCTACAAAACATTGCCAAAGCCAATAGTTCTCATAGGCGAGATCTGCCAAAGCCAATAGTTCTCATAGGCGAGACCTGTTGGCTTTCCCAACGCTTGTCACACAGCGTAGCTGCCAATGTTGGTTGTTCAAATACTAAGAAGCAGACTAGGTGGAGTTTTGTTAATGTAAAAAAAATGTAAATTGATACTTGTATAGCGCACTACTCACCCGCAAAGGTCTCAAGGCGCTTGTACGAATACCGCTGTGGAACCCATCCTGGCTTTCCCTGTGAGGTGTCCACTCCTGGGCACCCCCAAGGTGGAGGCCAGGCATCCTTAGCGTTGTGGGGGCCGTTGTGGAGATTAAGCAAGCTATTGCCCAGAGTTGCAGAGTGGGACTCCATGATTGGAATAGGCACCGAGGCGAGAATTATCAGGTCTGTGAAATTTGAGCCCAAGGCCCACCGAGGCGGGAAATTGAACCCTGGTCCCGGGCTAGACCTCTGCATCAGGGTCTGCCGCTCTAACCATTGAGCCACACTTCTCCACAATCTTTCTTTCTCTCTTGGACTTGCATTTGCCAGAAAGTGGTGAAGTTACAACATTTTAACGTAAAAATTCTACCTTTTGAAGGGTATTTCCTTCTGAGTAGGTACATTTGGCAGTCTGATCAATTTGATTTTTGTAGTGTGCTGAATATGCAAAGGATATGTTGTTCCTCTGGGTGGAGTGTTGCTGAGTGTGGTAAATGAAGATGGTATTATTCTGTGTAGCATAATTTCTTCTTTAGGATAGTCGGCAGATACAGGGTATTGTTTCTGTCCCTGGCATTGTGTGCTCCGTCAGTGTTGGGTGATGGTGCCACCTGCCTGGAAATGCAGGCAGCGTTTTGCATGACTTGAATGTGGCTAATTTGAAGGGTATTACCATTCTGTGGGGTGGTATTCTTTTATTCAAGGGTCATATATGTTTGCAGTTTATTGTTCAAGTGAAGGACTTGTACATTTGTACAATGTAGTATATCTGTAGGAAACTGTTGGTAATGTTGCTAAGGCTTCTCGATTTGTTTGTGTGATGTTGGCTGTTGGTGCGGCAAATGCATGACATTGCTACTGAGCTATCCCTGAAATATACCCCAATAAATCTCAAGAGTGGTATTTCCACCTGTAAGGTGTTTGTGATGTGGATGATTTGTGTTGGTACTATCTTGTAGGGTGTTGTTGCATGTGGCAATGCAGCACAAAAAGATGATGGATGGAATGCTGAACATTGTCAAACAACCACCCCCTGTCACAGATCTGGGTTTAGTCTGTTATTTTGCTTGCTACACTATTCAACTTTGGACCCAGCTATATCCAAATCAACCTCGACCCTACTCATCATGGGAACAGTCCAGGTACTCCCTGAACCGGAAAACAAGCATCCAGGGACCAGTTATTGGGGTATAACCCCTCATCAGCCAGGCTAGCTTGAAACTGGTGGCGTAGCGGGCAAGGGTCCCACATCTGGCCCTTCCCAGTTAGGACAAAAATGCAACACATTTTGAGATGGTGCATATGGCAATGAATTGGTATTGTTTTTGTCATTTTAGGCTTTCTAAGAGTTGCTATTATTATCTTCTTCATAGTGCAAGTGTTTTTGTGTTGACAGAGCCATTTCCCTGTTAGAGCTGTGCTTATTTTATAGATATTGGTGAGCCGGGTCACATAATAAGCATAAGCCAAAATACAGGAAACTGAAGGAATTGCAACAGGCAAAATGTTAACATTCAGGGGCCGAATTATCAAAGATGTGCTGCGTGAAAGGTGGAGGGCAGGAGCGCGCACACATTTAACATTATATGGTGCATTCCTGTCCTCTCCTTGCCCTGGCGCACAAGTGCTGCCTTGCGCCAACTCAGGCACTCTCGCGCCACGCCTGCATTGTAAGCAGGATTGTTTTATGTGCAGGAAAGGGCATCTTCCAGCACAAAAACAATCCTCAGAGGCCTTTTCCTCTTCCCAAGTTTGCTGCAAATTGCAGTATACTTGGAAAGAGGAAACAACAAGGAGAAATAATGATATTCCTCTACATGGGCCTCCACTGGGAAAACGTAGCATTTTGACGCAAACTCAGGTTTACCAGTGTTGGTAAATCTAGGAATGCGCCAAAATCCATTGGTGGATGCGTGAGAACACCCACGTTCCACCTATGGGACACCTTCCCAGGACAGAGAAACACAAGGCAGTGGCTTGCAGTGCCTTGCTCCAGATTGGCCAAGAAATGCAGGGCCAAGCAAGGTGGCCTTGCATTGCTGGTTAATCCAGTGCTTAATTTGTAGAATAAACAAGTGCTAGGGGCCTTATCAGGAGGGCACTGCAGCTCGTATCACCCATAGCACCTGCCAACGCTGCCAATGACTGCACCTACACAACTACTAACCATCACACTGCTACACCTGAGATAATGCAGACGGTAAGAGGCACCCATAGCTCAAAGAATCGTATGGGTGACATGCATGTGTTCTTTTCAGTTTGTTTTTTTGCAGAGTTTTATATAGCGCGAACTAGACCCGAACCGAATCAGGTATCAGAGCGCTTTACATAACACCAGTTACGTTACATGAGGACACACTTTCATTTTTAGGCACGGGAGATTACGTGATTTGCCCAGAATCACAGGAGGTTTTCTTTTTTGGCGTCGTTACCGAGACTCGAACCCAGATCCCCAGGTCCGAGGTCGAGCGCCTTAGCCGTTAGGCCAACCCCTCTCCCCTATAACAGTTATTTAACAACTGTTGTCTCACTCATCTCTAAATTACACAAAGAGCTGGCATCAGTCACAAGTGCCCGTGTTGACAATTAAGTGCCGGGGCCCAGCCACGGCCGGTAGTAGGTGTAACTGCAGGGCGGTGACGTAGGGAGGGGGAGGGGCAGGGTGGGGGGTTGTGCTGTATGGATTACGGACTATATCAGGTAAGTAAGCATATAAATAAATAAAACGAATTTCGTTGTATGCACTGCATCGCATTTGGTGATGTAGTGCACACAACGAAATTCGTTTTATTTATTTATAATAATAATAATAAAACCATAAATTTACTTACCTGTTATAGCCCGTAATCCATACATTACAACACCCCACCCTGCCCCTCCCCCTCCCCACGTCACCACCCTGCAGTTACACCTACTACCGGCCGTGCCTGCCGGGGCCGAGTACCGGAAACCACTGGCTCAAATTAACCCCGGGTAAATTAGGTTTAGGGGTTATGTTGCCCGTACACTACTCTGTGTGCCGCAAGGGCAACACAATCCCTTGATAAATCTGTCCCTCAGCTTCTTTACGATTCATTCTTTTTGCATTTTATAAGGTTATTTGGTTAGTTGTTCTGAAGTTATTTTGATGCCTGTACGATGTCATGCCTTTGTCTTTCAGAGAAAAAGGATGCATTTATTTGTCGGAAACATTACACGTTTTTAGAAAACGTTGGCAATGTTTTCTGTTCATCAGGATTTAATGGAAACCAAAATCACGTGTTACATAAACTACTACCCTTCTTAGAAGAGATCTCCGGGAAAGCCAGATGCAGTATTTGGTTAACATCCAATAGACATAGGGATTGCCAAAAATTAATGAAAACCGCACAATGCATTTTTCTTTTGGACTGAAATTCTAGGTTATTTCATTTTTTTTTATTGTGATTACTTTGGCATTGAAAGTTACGTTTTCTGTTTCATTTGATTGTTTCGTGAAACGACCCAAACTTTTACCTTGAATATAAAAAATAGTATCTGCATAGTTTATACATTAACGGAGCATTATAGGATAGCTTATACGATTAAACCAGACATTCTAGAGAGGTTAAAAAACATAGGTACTTTTTACCATCGGAAAGAAATTAGATATTGGAAAAAGCAACCGTGGGTCAGCGATCAAATAAACAACTCTCAACCTTGAAAAGAGGGATAATGAGGTTGGTAGTGTTATAGACACTAGCTGAGAATTCTATAGCTCGTTACTCCACTAGGGACCTAAGGCCTTTGGTTTGGTAAGATTATCTCGTGGCAAAGGAAAGATCCCTCCTTGGTCTCTGCCTGAAGGGATCACCTCACCGAGTCAGAAGGGCATTGGGCGTTGGGGGTCAGATCTGTGTATTAACAGAGAGACGTGGACTCTTTGACCATTCAGTCATTGATTCCTCTGTAGAGGGATTCTGTCAGTATCTTCAAAGAGACATTTAGACGTTTCTCCATTCTTTGGCCTTTTATTAGACAGGTCACCATTAAGCTGGGTCACTGGGATTAGATTTAACAAAAAAAATTGTTTCTACCTCAAACGGTTCAGAAGTAACTAAAAATGCAGCTAAACGCATTGCAGTGCAGTGAAAGGATTTTTGCAAGGGTTGACTAGTACGTTTTTTTTATTTATTGCAATATTTTGGTGTTAATCTGGCGATAATGAGTTGCAACTAATGTCCAGACAATGTTAACAAGTTTGAAAATCACAAAATAATGTATTATGCATAATTTACCTGTTCTTGCCGCTTAATGTACTCATTGCTGTCACATCTTTTGGCCCTCTCTGGCTGCATAGTTCCCGTAGCCCTGCCTTTAAGGCTTCAGGAACAGAGGGGTGTTCATTCTCTTTATCCTCTGCTCGTTGGACTCTGTTTAGAAAGGCTCAGGTCTAAAAGAGAGAGCAAAGCCCATGCGGTCGTCATTGAGAGTGAGAGGACAGTACTGCGCTGACGCGCATTCAGCCATCTTTGAAAGAGAGCGGAAGGTACGCATTGTATACCCATTTCGTTGGATTCTATGAGAGAACAGTACACCCTCCATTCTTGCTCTATCATGTTCACAGTGCACGGAAATGTACAGACACTATCACACACATTTGGAGAAATACAGTAGTTCGGATTTGTCAGTAAACAGGTTGTTTCAAACTCAGTCGGGATCACTGCACTTCCGCTCTTTTCCAGGTATCACCAGAAAAAAGGCTGTTGACATTTGCATTGGAAAACGACTTCAGAATGGATAAAAAAAAAACATGCGACTTGGTGTTCTGCTTGTCACGGTTATTCCCCATTCCTGGGTGAAAGACGCAGGATGGGCCAGGAATATTACACTCAGGAATTACTGTATCACACGATATTGGCAGCTCTGGACTGGAATAGCGGTGCGGTTTACTCACAAGAAATGTATAAAGGCCCTGTATCTGTTAGACCTCAACTTTGATGCCAGAGAAGAGTACCCGGTCCAACGTGATTCAGTAATTATAATCACTTGGGAGAAGCGCACATCTTTATACTGAGGAAAAAGTGCATGCACCCCCGAGGGTGGAACAAAAGTAAAAATTCCATGTTTATTGAAACATCTCCGAAAGGGAGCGAACAATACAGACCACATGTCCTGTAAAACATCTTAAAAGTGACAGAAAAGAACAGAGTCCCTGGCCATTGGAACATCTCTGCTGGTCAGAAATGAGTCATTCCTACAACCCCTTTAAACCGCTCTGGAAATGAGATAAAACTATGACTCCATGGCAGTTTATTAGTGATTCGTGTTTAATTATCACGAGTTATTAGATAAAAGAACAGACTCATTGTTCTTCCAATCAGTTGTTGCGGTGGATGACAATTACACACTCCGTGTCCGTTCAAACGTACCTAGCCATGATGGAGATCTATGGAATCTATGCAGCGTGCTACTCGCCCAAAAGCGCTTCGGTGCCTCGTCAGGGGTAGTAAACGCTATATAAGAACAATTACAATAAAATCTCTAGGAATGAAAGCATTCTATCAACACTAATTTTTTGTAATACATCAGGGGTAACACAACACAGTACTTACCCAATGCCCATTTAAATAACTCTAGAAACCCCTAGAACCTCCACACAAATCCTGTCTTAATACATGGACGCCTGTCATAACGAAATAACAATTTGTCTGATATTGTCTTTTAAAAGTCTAGTTGTGGCCTCACTATTTACCTGTAATAAGAAAACGATGCAGCTACTCTACTGTAACACGTTTTTACAGTTGACTTGCCTGTTGCCATACCTAGCGGTGTGACAGTCAAATAAATGATCGAGGGCAACTACTGTTCAAACAATGAAAGGGATGTGTCTTTTCAGCTTTTTATTCGGGGCATTTTTTATGAAAACGAACAGTATTAGCTTATGCAGAGGCATTTGTGGCATTTAGTCTATTTATTACACTGCTGGAATTCATTACACGAGAGAGAAATCTGCCTGCGCAGCATTGCGCTCTGAACTACAACCGCTTTGGGAAATGACATAGTAAGCTACTTCAATTGTATTTTGGAGCCAATGAAACGAGGCATTCTGGTACCTCGATTTTCTCAGCTGAGATTCTACTCGTTGGTAACTTGTAATATCCTCATACTATAGTGGAAGGATTTCATTATCCCATGTGCCTTTAGGGCTGAGAGAACTGCACAGACTCCATGCACATGTAATCACCACTAGATGCTGAAGAAACACACTCCATGCCCAATTGGCCCATTTGGAACAGTTGGTGAAAAGCACAGACTCTTTGGGGTATTAGTTAACCTTTTGCACGCTTGCTCGCCTGGTGCAAAGCAACACAAAGCATTGCATCAACTTACTATTACAAAAGGCCCATGGGTGCAGCACAGTGCTTATTTCGTAAAAAAAAATAAGTGCCAGGGCTATTGTCAGCCGGCCACTTCTGCTTACACTGTCCATTGCCTCTGTCAATTACAGTAACAGCAAAACTAATGAGCCACACTCCTACAAGCTGTACAATTCTGATAATTCCAGGACCCCTAAGTTAAAAGAGTGGCTTTGGCAGCAGGTATTAGTCATTCTTTATGTATATTGAATTAATAAACAACAGTAGTTGTGCCCATCTCTGAATTAAGAAAACAACACCACCAAGTGTTGTAGGTACCGGTGTTGATAATTAAGTGCCAGTGCCGAGCACTAGAAAACACCGGCTCAAATTAAGCACTAGTGCAGCGTAAGCGCTGTGAAGGTGACAGTAACCTGTTTATTAAACAGATCTAAGTGTGGGGAAAAAGCAGAGACTCCTAGTTCATTCAGGCCTCACCAGAGGTCATTGTGGAGTTCAGGATCCATGGACAGTCAAGCCTTGTTTCCCTTGGGTAAGTAAGGTAAGTCCACGTTCATCCTTGGCCTCTAGCTGAGTGATGTCAACTATGAGAAGGGTAGGGCAACAAGTTATTAGTTGGTTTAGCTACATAAACTGCACACAATTAGCAGGAGCTAAATGTCTGAAATAGTCTGTGCTTAATTTGAGACGGTGATTGCACGTGGGGCCCACTGGCACACATTTTTGAAGTATTTACAACAAGGGGTGGTGAGGGACAGAGTCTCTGAATTAAGCAGAATACTCTCACCCAGTCAATAAGCCGGGCCGAAGACGCCTGAAATGGCAGAAACCGGTCCCCGGAAGCTTGTTTCCTTCCCAGTGTAAGAATTGGCTGTTGTAGTCTGGTCTGCCCTGTTCCCATGATGCACTGGGCCAGGGACAGACTAATTTGCATACAGCCAGGTTCTGAAACTGGGATGGTGCAATGAGCTAAAAAACGGTGTTGGATCTAGCCCTGATCTCTTGACTGGGTGAGAGTACTCTGCTTAATTCAGAGACTCTGTCCATCACCACCCCTTGTTGTATATAATTTTGTCCACCCTAAGCGTGGAAGGGTATACTCAGATGTGAGTCCCTTGCTCATTGCACCATCAGGATTCAAGCAAGCCGGGCCGAAGACGCCTGAAATGGCAGAAACCGGTCCCCGGAAGCTTGTTTCCTTCCCAGTGTAAGAATTGGCTGTTGTAGTCTGGTCTGCCCTGTTCCCATGATGCACTGGGCCAGGGACAGACTAATTTGCATACAGCCAGGTTCTGAAACTGGGATGGTGCAATGAGCTAAAAAACGGTGTTGGATCTAGCCCTGATCTCTTGACTGGGTGAGAGTACTCTGCTTAATTCAGAGACTCTGTCCATCACCACCCCTTGTTGTAAATAACACATTTTTGAAGACCAGCACTTTTTTTTCCCTCTCCAGACTTTGACCCAGAGCAACAGAAAGATAAATACAGAAGGGGAAAAGAAGGAGGCAGCGGAGGCTCCCCTGCAATGGTGGAGGAGCATTGCTCCACTCACTGCAGAAGAAAAATAAAATGGTAATAAAATCATTTTATTATCGTTTTATTTTTCTCTGGCAGCCAATGCTGGGTGGGGCGGGCATCCTGAGTGATAGCCAGCTGGGGGAGGAGTTGTTGGGCACTCGAAGTGCGCGTGGCGTCTTAGGCCGGCCAAACCGCCTTGCGCACTTTGATTTCTCTAACCCGAGCAGTATTGTACAGCCGAGTGGAGAAACAGCAAAGGCTACCAGTCACTTACTGAGTGCCTAACCAGGCCGCTCACACCAATCCTGGTGCTGCTTTCATGCTGAGAGCAGCGTCTGGATTGGATGGGAGGGGCCCATGGACTTCCTCATACTTACCCCCTCTCTGCCCCTCCCTCCTCCCCAGCGCCTTGAGACACCCGCAGGGGTGAGTAGTTGCGCTTTACCTACCCCTGATTCTTCACTGAGGCGGCTGGCAGCAGGAGCGGCAGAGTGAAGAGTTTTTTTAATGATTATTATTTGCCTTCTCCCGCTTCCCTCCGCGTTGCTTCACCAGTTTATTTTGGCAGGATCCTCCCCTGGAACGAGGGAGAGACATACAGAAAAACAGCGACAATTAGTGCTTTAAATGGGCCGGTACTGAGTATCAGAACTCATTCATTTGAGAGGGAGAGTACCTGCACTTCTGAAAAGTGACGTAATACTTTTAAATGGAGAGTTCAGGCACTTCTCAGAAACAAGCTGGTACTATGTGGCAGGTACCTGTAATTCTATTTTTCCAATTCAAGCACTGGCGACAATGAAAGAAAGCAGGGATGAAAGAATGAACTAAAGAGGCAGGGAGTGTCTGGTGGTGGATGAAAGAGGCGCGAGTTGGAAACAAGACTACGCAGCCTCGTGTTTGGTACCCTGGCCTTCAATAGCGATTAGCGTGGAATTCTGAGTAAAAGTTTGGACCTGGCACCTATTCCTCTGCGCATGTGACACACTGGATCTAGTGAGCACGTTGTCTCTGCCCTACTTACTCGCCATGGTCCCTTAAGTCCGCTGCCCACAATGCAGCATCCGGGTTTCCTTCAGGGCTGGGACGGAGTTGGAGCCAATTTAGAGAACTGCATTTTCTTTGGTTAATGAGTCAGCACAGTTTAAATCTGCAAGGAATTAAACTCTGAATTAAAAAAGGAGATGTTTAGAAGGCAAGCTAACTGCATCTTCAAGCGTTAGTGCCGCGTAGAGAGTGAGAGCCGCCTAAGAGATAGACTCCCATGACCGTCCGACCCGGAAGAAGAGATCCCGCTGGCAAGAAGGCGGGCCCGTCACATCCGGTCCCAGAATATCACAGACTGGGGCATCCAAAGAGGGAGTTATGGGGGTGAGACGTGACCAGAGGAACCCCCCAAGGCATGTCCCAAAGTGGCGGGATTTGGAGCGACCCGCTAAACTTTGTTTCATTGCAAACTGTAGTTATTTAATTATTGTTCTATGTGCTTTATGGGAGAGGATATGATCTACTGGCTAAATTGTATACAAACTGAGGAAAGGAAAAACCTGGGGTTTTAATCTTGTTTTCAGCTCTTGGTTAGATGGTGTGATCCTGGGCAAATCCCCTCCTTTCGCTGTGGCAAAAGTCCCGACTCATCAATAAGAACATGTTTAAAGTCGCCCCTGTATAATAGAACATGTCATCTGTATCTGACTTCGCCATACTTGGAGCACAGCAAAGTTATTAGCTTTGTAATAACATTCATGACTACAATAACATAAGGATATTAGACATGTGCAAATTTGCCAAGTTTTCACAGTGTGACCTTCCATAATTCTCACGAATACTACGATTGCAACTTAGCGGCGGCTCCTCCGTAATGGCAGAGGAGCGTCTCCCCACTGATCAGAGCCAGCATACGAAAAATAAAATGATACTTAAACTATTTTATTGTTCAATGTGAGCCGAGGCCGCAGAGTCTGCCGAGGTTAGGGCGGGGCCATCTTCAATGGAGAGCAGAAGGGAGGAGAGGTGTCTATGTCGATTTGGCCGGCCGTGTTAGCCGACCAAACCGACATGCACACTTAGATTTCTCCAACCCAGCTGTGTTGCACAGCCGGGTAGAGAAAAGGCACAGGCTCTCTCTGACTGAGCAAGCATCAGACCAGCCCGCTCAGGCCAATCCGAGCGCTTCTCTCATGCTTGGTATAGCATGAGAGCAGCGTCTGGATTGGGTGGGGAGCCTGTGGAGAAACAAAGAAGCTGTGAAGGAGCAAGATTGTGGCAGCCGGGAGTGACAGTTGCAGGTAAGTGCTTTTTTAAAAATTATTATCCTCCCCGCGCTGCCCAACAACTCTTTATTGGCAGAAGCTGCTGCTGTTTCAACTTCTAGTTCACAAAGTTGGTTTTTATATAAAATGTTTTAAGTTGTTTGAAGGAAAAATATATTGCCAGAACCGCCCCAGTTTCAAAGTCAGAAGAAAAATGTTTTAAAACTTAGCTTGTGAGTCAACAGTTCATGCATTCTTTTAACCAACTAGTCCTCACATGGAAGTATACCGGTTGACAGGGAAAACTATATTCCAAAGCGCAAATAACAGAAAAGAAGAGGTCCCCAAGAAGCATGGGTAGCCTTTAGTTGGGATGTAAAGGAGACTCAGCTTGCTGTTTAGGGCCTCATTAATGGGGATTTGACGTATGGCAGCGCAGCATGTCACCTTGCTGCTCTGCCCTACGCCAAAGTTAAAAGGCAGGAATGCACCGTATTTATCCAGTGCGGTGCATTCCTGTCCTTTTCTCCTGCGCTGGCGCTGTTTTGGCAGCCTAGCACCAATGCAGGCACCCTTGCACCATGCTGCAAAGGTGCTGTGTTGTCGGCAGGATTGTTTTTGTGCAGGAAGTACACCTTCCTGCACATAAACAATCTGGGAGGCTTTTTACTCTTTCCATGTGTTCTGAAAAGTGCAGCACTCATGCAAAGAGGAAAAACAAGGAGAAATTAAGTTATTTCTCCTAGTTGCTCCTCCCCTGGGGAGGTGTAAGGTTTTGAGGCATCCCCAGGTTTACACAGTTTACTAAATCAGGAATGCATCAACATCCATGGGTGTAGTGTGAAAAACCCACTGAAACGCCAATGGAACGCAGAGTAAGAAAATGCAGCAAATTGCAATGCCTTGCCTTACTTCATATCTATGAGGCCATTCAGAGCTTGGCATGACCTCATGCATATGATTTTGTAGTTTGTGCCACCGGAGCGTCACAAAAAGTGACTCTCTGGCGGCGCAAGGGGCTCATAAGTATGCCTTAGCAAATAGCTAGTTATGCTAGGACTCCTTGTAACAATGATTTGTGATTTGCAGCCATAGGCTTCATCTATCACAGGTCTGGCTAACCTAGGTTCAAGCAGGGAAAGTATGTGCAAGAATTTTCCGGATAACCAAAGAGAATGGAAATTAGGTCCAGTTCGATTAATTGTTTCTGAACGCATCGTATGTGGAGCTCCTGTAGTTCTAATATGGATCTGGCCAACTTTGACTTTAGGTGGGCACCCCTGCTCTACCAGATCAGTGCATGCTGGAACTTGGTCGGATTGAGCCTTCAGGCACCACCACATGCTGCTACCAGTATCAAACCTGCTTGATTTTAGTGGGATCCTTATATTCAGTTGTCAGATAAGACTGGCTAATTAATTTAAGACAATCGATCGGTCCCTCGAAGCAACACTTTTATCCTTCTTGTCCTCGTGCGATTTCTTTATACCTTTTTGGGTGTTTATTAACATTATGGTAAGAAGGTGTCAATTTATTCCAATGGGTCATTTCAATCCACTTGCCCAAAATGCTAAGAAGGTTGAGATGTTGTTGGCACTGTAACATTCTCGATTCATTTTGCTGGTGGTAGTTTAGAGGGTAACCAGTGGCATGCCCATCCCATAGGCAAATCTGGATATTTTCTAAGATGCTACGGTCTTTGATAGGGCAAAAGGTAAGGGTAGACCCAATCACAATTGAGCCCAGTCAATACTGTTGCTTCTTGAATTGATTTTGTTATTGACTAGGCCCTGATACCGAGTCTCAGCGGTCTGTTGGAAAACTTGCAAGATTTCATGCATGGCTACGGGTCTCAGCAGAGACGGTCACATAGGTCCCAGCCACAGATGTTCATCAGAAAATCCAGCAATGCAGCAGAGTTGCAAGATCTCCTATAGCTTAGTCCACTGTGGCATATAAATATTTTTATAAGGAGATCTTATCACTCTTAAATAGGGTAGTCCAATGAGTGGGTACAAATATCTTTATTAGGAGATCTTACGGTTTTCCTATAATTTAGCCCACCTGGGGTATGAGAATAATTGTGTGTTCTGTAGCCCAAAGCTCTGCAAACATAAACTCTTCATGCAATCTCAAATCCTCTGTTCTCTGATGCTTGCCAAACCAGAGAATTGCTGGCTACCGGAAGGAACATATTGTTCCCTGGACATGAGGTCTCTCAACAGTGTCACACTGGGCTGGAGTTCCACAGAATGCTTGCGGTTGACCTTGTTTGGAAGATCATCAGCCTCGGATTGGTAACGCGGGCATTCGGGCAATGCCCGAGGGGCCGGTGTCCGAGTTCTGCTGTGGGCTGCTTTTTTTAGCAGTCTGTGTGGCTATTTGGTTGCTGTCTCTGTTGTTCTGATACAGTCAGCGGACCAGTGGGTGTCTAAGCGGCCTTTCTAGAGGCGGATGGGCGCTCATTACCTCCGTTTAGCAGAGGTGTCACTCCCTTTGTCTCGCGGGCCGGCCGGGCCATTAATGTGTGCACATACTGACTGGGTCAGAGGGCCTGAGTAGAAGTGGCCTCACTTGTTTCACTAGTGAAAACTAACGCGTGCATTTTTTTATTCCCCCCCCCACCAAAAGTTTTTTTTATAAGATTACACCAAAACAGTGATATGAGGAGTGTCTATGCAAATGTAGGCCGGTTTTTTTGGGGGCTTGCCCGGGCCGATTTTCATTTCCAATCCGACCCTGAAGATCATTACCGTTGAGAGCTCTGATCATTTTATGCCAGATCTGCAGCCTTTCCAAAGACTCACGATGTCTTTGGCCAACTTGGGATGTGTTTAACTGCATGTCGGGCTCGATATACAAACAAAGTTGTGATTCTTTAATTGCAAAAAATACTGAATCGCAATTCATATGCATGATACCTCCACGTGACCAGTTTGCAATTCCTTAGGAATCTCGTTCTTAAAATTGTGATTCTCTAGAGGTGATTTTTCATGATTAGGAACCTTCAAATCTCCAATCGCAAATTGCAGATTTCGTTTTGGAAGTAATGACATCACATCTGGGAATTCTTGTCCCAGGTCATTGTTGGCCTGAAGAGCAGAGAGAAAAGGTCTACTGCAGCTGTGAGCTCCATTGCAAACATGGCATGCCAAAGAACGCGGAGAGAGGATGGAGGCAGAAAGCGGAAACCAGAACTTTCAGTTAGGGATTTGGAAATACTTCCAAAGGAATGTGTTTTAAACTGAACGTAGTCGGCAAGCAGTCCATTGCTCTGCATCTGGCCCCAAAAGGAAAATTTGCCAAGCCCTGTTAGAAAACATCAATGCAGTTGCTGTCACACAGTGTAGCACCGAAGAGATCAGGATGCATTGGTATGACCTCAGGGCAGGAGGAAAGGAAGTATAGACACTGTGATGAAAGAAGTTACCACCACTGGAGGAGGCCCGTCTACTGAAGTACCTACAACTACAATTGACGACCTGAAAGATTCAACCCTGATGCCTGAATCACTGAAAGAAATCAGTAATATTGGCACATCTGCACAACAACCACAAGACACAGGTCAGTGCAATGCTCCCCAAAAACTCTACATTGCCTTCCATGATCAGTCACCCTAATCACAGCAGGGCCAAATGTAATGTATAGGATATAGACTCCCATCTTGTGCACACACACCACACTCCAATAATAGAATCCAGGTCTTGCTCATGAGATACTAGTGAAATGGAGCATGGGAGGAGTAATTAGTCAGTGTAGCCATTACAAAGAGGAGACAGGTTTTCATATCAAACTTTCAACATATTTTAATGATATGCAAACAAATTGTAATAAATGTTACAACACGTCTATAAAATATAGCACTGTGTATTTTAAAATTGCGCATTTCCCTCACCATAGTGTAGAGGACTGCCATTCTAAAAACAAGTCTTGGCAAAGCCAATAAGTCTCGCCTACTCAAGGTATTAGGTTTGTCAATGTTTTTAGTGTGGCTGCACTGCAGAATGGCTGAAAGGTAAAAAAAAAAAGCACTATGATGTGGGCAGTGGTGGGCATGTCATAGCACTTTTTTATTGCTGGTAGGAGAGAGGGCGAGATGGGAGGGAATATGGAGGGAGAGTGTGCGGGAGGCAACACAGGCAACGGAAAGAATGGGGAAAAAAGTGCTACAACGCAGCCAGTGCTTTTTTTGTTATGGCAGGGAAAATCACAGAGGGGGAGTGTAGTATTGAGGGGTATCATAGGCTCCAGAAATGTTAAGCGTTCTCTCTGTGTGGTATCTACCACACAGAGAGGAGGACGTTTCCGTTTGTGTCCTGAGAGGTTCTTTCTTTTAAAGGTGTGTGTTGCTATGGAGTATTTAGCGCCATCTAAGTGCTGGAACGCTGGGTAGATTACCTAGCTGGATGTACTGGTACGTTGGGCAGATTACCTAGCTGGATGTACTGGTACGTTGGGCAGATTACCTAGCTAGGTGTACTGGTACAATGGGCAGATTACCTAACTGGGTGTACTGGTACGTTGGGCAGATTACCAAACTCAGTGTACTGGTACGTTAGGCAGATTACCTAGCTGGGTGTGCTAGTACGTTGGGCGGATTACCTAGCTGGGTGTACTGGTACGTTGGGCAGATTACCTAGCTGGGTGTACTAGTACGTTGGACAGATTACCAAGCTCAGTGTACTGGTACGTTGGGCAGATTACCTAGCTGGGTGTACTGTTACGTTGGGCAGATTACCTAGCTGGGTGTACTGGTACGTTGGGCAGATTACCAAGCTCGGTGTACTGGTACGTTGGGCAGATTACCTAGCTGGGTGTACTGGTACATTGGGCAGATTACCTAGCTGGGTGTACTGGTACGTTGGGCATATTACCTAGCTGAGTGTATTGGTACGTTGGGCAGATTACCTAGCTGGGTGTACTAGTACGTTGGACAGATTACCTATCTGGGTGTACTGGTACATTGGACGGATTACCTAGCTGGGTGTACTGGTACGTTGGGCAGATTACCTACCATGGTGTACTGGTACGTTGGGCAGATTAACTAGCTGGGTGTACTGGAATATTGGGCAGAATACCTAGCTGGGTGTATTGGTACAGTGGGCAGATTACCTAGCTGGGTATACTGGTACTTTAGGCAGATTACCTAGCTGGGTGTACTGGTACGTTGGGCAGATTACCTAACTGGGTGTGCTGGTACGTTGGGCGGATTACCTAGCTGGGTGTACTGGTACATTGGGCAGATTACCTAGCTGGGTGTACTAGTACGTTGGACAGATTACCAAACTCAGTGTACTGGTACGTTGGGCAGATTACCTAGCTGGGTGTACTGGTACGTTGGGCAGATTACCTAGCTGGGTGTACTGGTATGTTGGGCAGATTACCAAACTCGGTGTACTGGTACGTTGGGCAGATTACCTAGCTGGGTGTACTGGTACATTGGGCAGATTACCTAGCTGGGTGTACTGGTACGTTGGGCATATTACCTAGCTGGGTGTATTGGTACGTTGGGCAGATTACCTAGCTGGGTGTACTAGTACATTGGACAGATTACCTATCTGGGTGTACTGGTACATTGGACGGATTACCTAGCTGGGTGTACTGGTACGTTGGGCAGATTACGTACCATGGTGTACTGGTACGTTGGGCAGATTACCTAGCTGGGTGTACTGGAATATTGGGCAGAATACCTAGCTGGGTGTATTGGTACGTTGGGCAGATTACCTAGCTGGGTATACTGGTACTTTAGGCAGATTACCTAGCTGGGTGTACTGGTACGTTGGGCAGATTACCTAGCTGGGTGTACTGGTACGTTGGGCAGATTACCTAGCAGGGTGTACTGGTACGTTTGGCAGATTACCTAGCTGGGTGTGCTGGTACGTTGGGCAGATTACCTAGCTGGTTGTACTGGTACGTTGGGCAGATTACCTAACTGGGTGTTCTGGTACGTTGGGCGGATTACCTAGCTGGGTGTACTGGTACGTTGGACAGATGACCTAGTTGGTTGTACTGGTACGTTGGGTGGATTACCTAGCAGGGTGTACTGGTACGTTGGGAAGTTACCTAGCTGGGTGTACTGGTACGTTGGGCAGATTACCTAGCTGGGTGTACTGGTACCTTGGGCAGATTACCTAGCTGGGTGTACTGGTACGTTGGGCAGATTACCTAGCTAGGTGTACTGGTACGTTGAGCAGATTACCTAGCTGGGTGTACTGGTACGTTAGGAAGTTACCTAGCTGGGTGTACTGGTACGTTGGGCAGATTACCTAGCTAGGTGTACTGGTACGTTGGGCAGATTACCTAGCTGGGTGTACTGTTTAGCAGCCTCCCTGGGATGATATTGACCATCTATCTCTCTGTGTGGTAATTATGGGTATCAAAGTGTTGGCACAGTGGGAAGCTTAACCACCCTCTGTACTATTTAGCAGTGCTTTACTTGTGCCCAGCACAAACATACTAAGAAGCGTCTTTCTTTCTGCGTGATATTTACAGTGTACTATGGGCTGGTGTACCTCCTGTGTGTGTGTGTAGTAATTAAAGGTATCAAAGATATGGAATAATGGGGAGGTAATGCTCGCGTTGTTATATAGTTAAACCCCTTAATTAGAGTACTTAGGGGCTTCCTTCTCTCAGCAATATTTAGTAATGTTCCTTGACTGGTATACTTGTAAGCCTCCTTCTGCCTTTGTAATATTCAGTCGTGTCCCACTGCTAATATACTAGGGACCGTCCTTCTATCTATGTAGTTTCTCTGAGCAGGTAGTCCCTAGGCTGGAGTACTTGGGTGCTTCCGTCTCTCTGTAATATTTAGTTCTGTCCCTGGGGTGGTATACTTGAAGCTTCCTTCTCTCTGTGTACGATTTAGTTGTGTCCCTAGGCTGGAGTACATGAGTGCTTCTGTCTCTCTGTAATATTTAGTCGTGTCCCTGGAAAGGTATACTTGGACTTCTGTCTATGTAATATTTAGTTGTATCCCTAGCTGGTGTACTTGGGAGCTTCCTGCTCTGTATGTAATATTTAGCTGTGTCCCTGGCTGGTATACTTGGGAGCATCCTTCTCTGTTTGTAATATTTAGTAGTACTCTGGGATGGTGTATTTGGCAGCTTCTTTCTCTCTGTGTAATATTTAGTAATACCATGGGCTGGTATACTTAGAAGCTTGCTTCTCTCTGTGTAATATTTAGTAATACCCTGGGCTGGTATACTTGGAAGCTTACTTCTCTCTGTGTAATATTTAGTAGTACCCTGGCTGGTATACTTGAACGCTTGCTTTTCTCTGTGTAATATTTAGTAGTACCCTTGGCTGGTGAACTTGGAAGCTTGCTTCTCTCTGTGTAATATTTTGTAATACCCGGGCTGGTATACTTTTAAGCTTGCTACTCTCTGTGTAATATTTAGTAGTACCCTGGGCTGGTATACTTTTAAGCTTGCTACTCTCTGTGTAATATTTAGTAGTACCCTGGGCTGGTATACTTGGAAGCTTGCTTCTCTCTGTGTAATATTTCGTAGTATTCTGGAATGGTTTACTTGGGAGATTACCTCTCTGTGTGTAGTATTGAGTGGTATACCAAGGCTTCTGTACTAGGGAGACTAGGGGAGGCCCTTATAACTCTGTAGTATTTAGTGAAGTCCCTGAGTTGTAGTACTAAGGACTTTCCTTTTTCTGTGTGTAATATTTAGCTGTGTCCCCAAGCTGATATACTTGGGAGATTTTCTCGCTGTAGTATTGAGTGGTGTCCCAGGCTGGTTTACTAGGGAGCATTTTGCTTTCTTTATAGGAATTACGAGTCACCATGGGATAGTGTACTGGGAGTCTCCTTTTATTTGAGGAATACTTACGGGTATCCGAGAGCTTGTATTTTGGGGATCTTTTCAACTCTCTGTGTTGTACTTAGAGGCGCCTTTGGCTAGTACACTGGTCTGTATATTTATCTACGTATAATATTTTGAAGTTTCCGTGGGCTGGCAATCTCGAGAGCTTCGTTACTTTGCATATACTTTGATGTGCCTATTGACAGTATTTTGGTGTGATTCTCTTCATTTCGTTTTGGGGTTTCATTGGTGTGATACGCTGCAGTTATTGTGTATCCATTTTTTGTCTGTGCTTAGTTCTAGGGTATCATAGCACTACCACATTATGTCCTATTACCCGTGGCCCCAATATCCGCGGCTGCATTTTGAGATGTTTCTCGATTCTGGCATTTCTTAAAGAGTGACTGCGTATTGAAGTGCTTCAAGGCATGCATGTTGATATGAGTTTTATTTTCAAGACAGCATTTGAGAGAACTGTGGAGAAGATGTTTCAGGATTGTGTGCTAACAATCGTCTGTGTTAGTTGTTACAATTGGAGGATCTGTGGGTTGACATTTCAGAAGCCTCTTTCTCAGTGGTTGTAGTTTTAACAGGTCCGGCTTTACAGAATTGGCAGTAGTGTCTGGCCCAACCTTCTTCTCTAGAAAAGTCCCTTTTCTGTGCCCCTAGTCCACTACCCCAAGAGATCCAGACCACCCACACATTAGCCCCAGCCCCACTGCCTGCCCCGGCTCCCTATGCCATAATGGTGTTTCCATGCCATAGGATGTCCGCCGTCCCCGGTCAGGACATCCAGCGGCTGGAAAGCAGCCTAGATATACAGGCTGCGAATGGCAAGACTTCATGCAGGTGAATTTGGAAACATACTCCTGGCTCCGCTGATGTAAATTTTCCAAATGTGCCTGCTTCTTAGATAAATATTTTACCTTTGCCCCACCCTACTAATGACAATCTGCTGAAGTACCAGTACCGGCTCTACCATGGGCGAGCTGGGCCCACGCCCAGGGCGCAGACTTTCAGAGGGGCTCGGGATCAGCCTGCTGCAGGCTCCCTTCAACCTGGCTCCAAAGAGAAGTGTAGCAAACACTGTTCTGAAGGCAGGTTTTGTAATTTGTCTTGTCCCTCTCTCACCTCCCCCTACCCCTCTCATTTTCTCGACACACTGACAATTAAGTATGACAGGCGGGAGGAGGGCGCCATATTAAGTTTCGCCCAAGCCGCTGTCTGAGCAAAGGCCAGCTCTGACTTGGAATTGGCAGGCATGAGCTGAGCCTACAAGCGCGTAGCCGGGATCTTTGTCACTGGAGCACAGTGCAGCCATGCCGGCATATGGGAGTGATTGACTTTAGAATGAAACCGTTGATGAGTAAACGCTACGCACGTCAAACCGTCGAGCTGCCGTGGGCTCACCTTTCAGACTCGGGGCGTGGTCGCCTCCCAGTCCGGGCTGCGGTGAGCTGAGACACCTTTTCCCTTCTCTCCCGCTCTTTCGGAGAGGCCCTCCCTTCCGAGGCGCGGGGGCGTCTGGCACCCCTAACAATCTGTCCATAGTGAACCGGCCTATTAATAGACCAGCGCTCATGTGTTTACTTTCCCTCAAACGCACAGACCTCTGGCTTGTTCCGTGTCTGACGGGCGGAAACCGGTGGAGCCAAGGTTTGAAAACTGGAAGGCGCGGAAAGGAGGGAGCCGCGGTGACCAGGACGCAGGTGTCCACGATGGGCAGAAATCTACGGCGGGCCCGATTAGCAGGACCAAGGAGGCACTGGGGACAACATTAGGACGAAACCATTTGTTGGCCAGTGATCACTTGTGCGGGGAACACAAATGCCTTTCTGATGTGTCTAATCATGTATCTAAACAAGCCTGAAGTGCACCTGAGTAAACACAGGAAATCAGCAATTTACCCAAGATCTCACATGTGTCAATGTGTTGAGCTGGGATTGACGACATCTGCAGACCCGAATTACAGTGCTTTGCTGCGGCCAGAATTGTCATGAGACTCATTCAGTGGAATAGATCACTCTGGTGCACACAGACAAGGCAAGCAGAGGCAGCCTTCCATAGAGAGTTATGGAACAGGAATAAACCTGGAGGCATCATGGGTTCAGACACCCAGAAGGAGCCACGCGGCAGGGACTGGCTCTGATGGCATTGGGTAGGCTCATGTCATGATGAGATGCATGTGTATCTCGTGACGAGATGCAGATCTTCATGAGATCGTTTGCATTTACTCAAGTACACGTCTCAAGGAGACTTTTCCTCTCAACTCTGATTTTCTCCAAATGTTGTACAAACCCTTAAAACTCGTTACACTGTGTTATGTTTTGTTATGATATGACATAGAGAGCATTGTCAACTCAAGGAGATCTCCTGCCACTAGAGATACATTTTCTGAAAGGACAGGCCTTGAATTAAACAAGTGTATTTTCAACACATTTTTGTGGAAGAAAAGGTGAGAAGTAGTGAAACAAAGTTCAAAGGGCAAATCCTTCTTCAGAGAAGGGGCTAGAACAGAGAATACACCACCAGCCAATCTGGATAATTTGAAATGGGATGTAACAACAACGAGTTTGTTAGTGAAGAAGGGCTACAGAAGGGTTATACCTTATGAATTTACAGATTTCAAAAGTTTGGAAGGAGAGTTCCGGGCACAGTCCTTTTACATTTAATCAACGTGACTAGAGTTCTGAAGCATCCATATTACTTTGCATTTCAAATCCTTACAGGAATATATCCGGGTTTTCCAGATCCTAATTGGTTTTAGTGCCTCTGAATAATAGTTTTAGGCGAAATATTTGATTTTGGATCAGTAGGATCCGGGATCTAACACAAAATTCTACCACTTGACTGTAATTTGTGATTCTGATCAAAACTCCTTTGTTTCTTGGTTCCTCAGTTCCCTTGTCTGCTAAATCTGAGAATGCCCGGGAGCGTGCCAGACAACGCTGATACGTTTTAGATAAATAAATGAACATTTACTTATATCAGGCAGTGCATACCTCACTGGATCCCAGAGCGGCTTTGTAAAGAGTTGTAGGTGTTCTGCATCTTATGGAATTCAGAGCTTTAGAATGGGTTCTGTGTTCAGAGTTTTGGACCAAGAGTTTGAGGTTCTTCATATCTTACCGAATTTAAGTGAGTTCGAATAAAAGCTTTAGCTTCTCCGCATCCCACTGGAGTCAGAGTATGGAGGAAGGGCTCCTGTTCCCTGTGTTTGATGCTGTGCCAGGCTTAGAGGGAAGTTTCGGTCCTATTGGGCCCTTGTGTATTTGAGAGGTTTTTTGAGGAACAGGTCAAATGTTCTTATCGTTTAATGACTTGCAGGGCTTTGAAGGAGGAGTTAGCACTGTGAACCCGATTCCAGATCGCCTCCTCCTTCATAATAGTATTCGTGGCTGCTGTTGTAGCTCAGCATCCTCTTGGGGACCCTGTTCGCAGGCTTCCGCCTCACTCACTCCGGTCTGGAGCGAGCCCAGATGGCTTCGTGCAGAGCAGGTTTTATCAATTAAAACCTGGAGTTGCTGTTTATAGAATTTAATGGGGGTTTGTATGGGTCTTAATTGAAAATGTCACCGGAACAGAACACAGGATAAAGAGAGAGCGAGAGAGAGAGAGGTACATAAATAGAGTACACTTGCACATATGGGAACACAACATACACTCGACCAGATGTGACACACGGGAATCTCCACACATGGGTATTCTAAGAGCACAAACACCATGGAATGCACTGCACGTGTAGTTGTGTGTGTCTTTGAGGTGGAGTTTTATATAGCACAAACTCGACCCAAAGGTATCAGAGAGCTTTACATGAGCACCAGTTGCGTTACAAATGGACTCATTAATTTTGTTTGGCATGGGGAGATTAAGTGATTTGCCCAGAATTACAGGCTATTGCGTCCCTGCCGTAACTCGAGACCAGTTCCCCAAATTCAAGGTCGACCGCTCTAGCTGTTAGACCACATCCTCATACATGTGTACGTGACACGGGTAGATTTGCAGAGTGCATCGCACGTAGCGACAGTCATGCATCATTCATGAATGAGTGGCAGATATAAGCCTCCATATATAAGCGATATAGGCATGCATAGTTCCCATAGCGCGTGCATACGGACAGACACAAAAAATAACATCACACTGAACAAACACGCACGTACCCAAACACCAGGAATACGTACACATGCATTCATATTTACATACACATTCAATTCAGGAAGCTAAACTATGAAATGCAGAACCCAAGACCTACTCTGAGAAAAATCCCATGTTTTGAAAAACAATCTCAAATGCACCTCTTCTACCCTATGTGTTATCACTGTTTAACCAAGATAGTTAGCTTCAGAAGTCATTTCCGTACTGCCAGCTGAATGCCACCACTATGCTTTCTATGGTGATTTAAGTCTACCACTAAAGTGTTTTTGGTGTTGACACCTTTTATTCATATACGGGTTTGCACGATTGTTAAACTTGCAGCAACTACCGCTTTGCTGCACTTCAGTGCCAGTGGGTACTATAGGCATGGTGTCATATATGCAGGGCAGTTGTACTTGTGGGATTCCACAGCCGCTGCATTGTTTGCATACGTATGAATTTATCATATAATCCATCATCTGTTACATAATCTGCAGATTTTAACAAAAAAATGGTGTCTAACTCAAACAGGTCAAAAGTTACTAAATATGCAGCAACACGTTATTGTGTAGTGGCAAGCCCTTCATAAAGACTGATGGGTCATCTTTAAATTGCTTATTGCTCTATTTTGGTATTAAACTTGTTCTAGTGAAGTAAAATGTTTGAGCGGACAGTGTTTACATGTATAGAAATGATAAAATAATGAAGAAATACTATCAAATAATTATTGGTTTATTATAATTGGAAAAGCCACATGATAAGATATTTCTTGCCACATGATTTCGTCCCATCCTGTGTGTAAATTCATATGTATGCAAACAATGCAGCGGCTGTGGAATCCCACAAGTACAACTGCCCTGCATATATGACACCATGCCTATAGTACCCACTGGCACTGAAGTGCAGCAATGCGGTAGTTGCTGCAAGTTTAACAATCGTGCAAACCCGTATATGTGTGTGTGTATATATATATATATATATATATATATATATATATATATATATATATATATATATATATATCGTAACCACAATCCTGATGAAAATTCCTCTTCTTGCGGAAAATCAGGTACGGACCACAAAGTACTTAAATTATTCAGTGCTTTACTGTGATTTCGGCAGCATGACGCGTTTCGACCGGGTTTCCCCGGTCTTGATCACCTGATATATATATATATATATGTTATTTCTCTAGCACAAGGGATAAGGAGGAACACATGAGAGAAAAGCCTGGTACAGGTCGAAGAGAATGAGGTTCTGTAAATTGAAGTGGTGACCCCCAAAGTACTCCTACCTCATTGAATGGAGGAGTGATATTGCACAATAGGTAACCCACCACAACCATTCGACCTGCTGGATAGGAAGGGAGGAGCAGAAGAGGTAAGTCAGGTGCAGGAAAGGCAGTGAGGGATCAGAAGACATTTAATGGAGAGGGGTTGGAGAGGATAGGACTAAACACAGGCCGACAGAAATGGTGGTTATCTGCTGGTTTGAGAGATAGAACCGGTATGTGGTCTGTGCGTGTTTGAGTGCAGGCATCATCGGAACACTCACCTCATGGTAGCCTCTTGGACAGACACTGGGCACAAAAGAAACTGGGGGAGTGAGAGACAGTCTTCTCTCTCCATCTGAAAATGTCTGCACTCAAACTTCACCCGCTGACTCTTTCTAATCAATACATTAACTGCAGGCGCACACATTTAAGAGGTAGTTGTAGCAAAAGTTTATAAAGCACACTTCCTTTTATCTTTGAAGAAGCTTGGTCTTGCGGGAGGCTGAAGGTGTTAAAGTTTGAAGAGGAATTTTCCACAACAAGGCTGATGGCCATGTTCTCACATCTGCATAGCCGAGGGTGGCTTGAGTTAGGTTTCCAGAATTTAAGATCTCACCCAGGATGTTAAAAGGGTCACATAATTGCTTTCACTGTAATTTGCAGAATACTTGTCACATATTGTTTGCATAGGACAGATATCTGGGCAAATAACTGCATTAATTGGCATATGACTGGATTACAGTTGTATTTGGTTCCATTGAAATACCAGTATTTGTATTGAAATGCCAGTATTTTTAAAGCGCACAGCTAACTCCGAAGTGGTGTCCTGGCACTGGGGGCCCTCTGGAAGATTAAGCAAGCGATTGCCCAGTCACATGGTGCTGGGCTAACCTGCCACCGGCACCAGGGATCGAACTGTGAACCCCGTACTCTGGAGTCAGGCACCCTGGCCACTGCGCCACATCTCTTCCAAAATTCAGTGTGTCAAGAAAATAATTAAGGGTTACTTATTTAGGTATGTATATGCTATAGCACACACCGAGCCAAAAGGTAGGAGAGCGCTGTACGTGGTCAAAGGCAAGCTTAAAGTCAGGGAGTAATAGGCGAGACAGCTCAGTTGAGGACAATTAATGCATTGTGATGTAGTTTCCTATAAAGAGGTGCATCTTCAATTCTTTTCTACATTGGAGCAGCATAGGGGTGGTCCTGTTGAGCACAGGGATGTTGTTCCAGGTCCTAAGTGCATCGACAGAAAAGGCCTGCTGTCTTGTTTCCTCTTTCTTACACTTCTTTTGCTCAATCAATCAAGTATTTATAAAGTGCTGCAAATCATCCGTGAGGGTCTTAAGGCTGCAGTCTGATGGTGTCCTGGCTGTTGGCGACAGCCACCAGTAAAGTGAGCTTGTCTGCAAATTCAGCGATGTGTTTGTTGTGGTGACTGTAAATGATGATGCAACTTGTTTTGATAGTGTGGGCTGGCATGGGGAGCCAGTGCAGTTCAATTAGGATGGGGGTGATGTGGTCATATTTCTTCAGATCGTGGAACAGATGTGCTGTGGTGTGTAGAATACTCCAAGGGTGCCAGTGTGCAGTCTAGGAGGCCATGGAGTAGGGCTTTAAGATCACCTAGTTGCTTTCTGGAAGAAATGGTTTGACTTCTTTTAGGCAAAAGTGCTGGTACAAGGCTATCTTTGTGTGTTTTCTGGTAGCATGTTCCCGATGGAGAGGTTGGAGTCCAGGGTGAATTCAAGTGATTTGGAATTTGCTGAGAGTTGGAGCTTGAAGCCGTCAAAGTTCATGTAACTGAGACAGGTATCTTGTAGGAGGTTCTTGACAAATAATAGGAATTCTGTCTTGGTTGTGTTGAGCTTCAGCTAAGCACTGTACATCCAGGTCTAGTTAAAGCAGAGTAGCCTTTCAATTAGCATATTGGTGAAACGTGACGCTTTTATTTGTGAGTAGAGCATCAAGCTGCTCTATGTGAAGATTACAGGAGACAGTATGAAACCCTGGTTGACTCCACATGTGATATGGATCTGTTGTGACCTGGAAGAGCCAATCTGAACAAACTGGTGTAGTTTGGGAAAGTAGGAGGAAAACTAGTTAAGACATTGCCAGTGAATCCTATCCACAACTACAGGGTGCGTTTGATGATGGGATGGTCAACTGTATCCAATGCAGATTGAGAGGTCCAGCAATATCAGGAAGCAAAGGTTGTCTTTTTGTTTGGTCAAGAGGGCATCATTTACAATGTGTAAGGTGGCGGTCTCCATGCTGCAGTGTGATCTGAAGCCAAAGCGGTAGTCGTGCAGGAGATGGTTAACATTAATCTGATTTTAGAGTGGAACATAGGCTGCTTTTTCAGCGGTCTTCCAGATAAAAGACAGGTGTGTGCTGGGCCGGGCATTGGTGAGGTCATCAGGGTATTCACAGGTTTCATTAGGAGTGGGAGAATCTGGCCAGTCTCGAAAGCTTCTAGAAAATGCCTTAAGTGTGGGAAACATTGATAATAGTAAGTAAGGTTAAGAATGCATCCTCTGAGAGCGCTTTGATGAAGGACAATGGTAAGACATCATCTTCATAAGAAGTGACTTTGAGGGAGTTGAGTATGTCTGGCAGATTTAGAAGAGACTCGAGACACAGGATGGCTATTGCTGGATTCTGCTTGAAGGGGTGGGTGTGAGAAATGAACCAGGCTTGGTGTCATCGATGTGCAGTCAGACATCTATATTTTTTCACTGAAGGAGTGGTTGATGGCATCACACTTTTCTGTGGGGTGAGGCATGGGTGGATCCGACAGGGGTTGATGCAATGCTTGATTGTCTTGAACAGAGTTCTGCGTCTGTAGGTCCCTTCATTGATGCTGATGGTATAGTAGTTTGCTGTGGCTGTTGTGATGACCTGTCTGTATGTTGTGCAGAGGGCCTTTCCCTCTCAAGAGGTCCTCTGGAGTTCTGTTTTTCTTCTATTGTCTTTCCTGTATGCGGAGAGATAGTTTACTCTCAGCAAAGTTTTAAGCATACCATGGGACTGAAGTCTTTGGCTTGCACTTGTGTGTTATAATTTGGGTGTGGACTTCACATATCTTTCCCAAAAATTGTTGCAGTTGTTTAGAAGGGTGTTGGCATCGGGCGTGGAGCTCATGAGGTGAAGGATGAGTTCAAGCATTAGGTAGTCTATGGATAACTCTTTAAAGGATCCCAAGGTTTTCTGTTCTGCCGCATGATTTCAGTGGCCCAGCCTTTAGAAAGCCAATCATCCAGCTTCTCCAAACAACTAATAGGGGTTTAAGGAAGAACTGGGAGTGAAAGAAAAAAAGAGGACCGACCCTTGCAGAAACTTAGAGAATTGTCTTTATCACAGGGCACCTATAATGTAGGTAGGGATGGCACACATCTATGATTACTTGCAGCTATCTTGTCACTAGCAGAAAGAGTTATTTTGAGGCATATAAAGAAAAATCTGAAAAGGCCCCCCAGTGCAAGCTCTCACAAACTGAGGGACCAAAAGTAGAAAGCAGAAAGTCCAAGCGTTCAACTGGCAGCATGAAAGCAACGCCTTAGGTAGCAGACGCGTAATGCAGGCCTCTGCAGCCCCTGCGGCACATGTGGGGTGAACAAGGACCCCTTCTTAAGGACTCCTATTCACTCCAAGGCCAACAAATATCTGTGAGGTATGGGAGGCTCAGGGGCCCCCTCATCGCGTTCTGCAGGGATCCCATTATTTTGCATTATGCCACTGTTGGAGCTAAGCAAGGACTTGATTGTAGAGCGCTTGGTGGCCCATAGAATGGGCTTGAAGCTGCACTCACTGATCCACTGGCAAGGACGACCGGGCTGGCCATTTGGGCATTCTCAAATGGCCTGGTGGCTGCAAGCTAAGTGCCTGCTTTCAGGGCAGAAAAAGCAAACATGATAAAACATGACCAGTCCTGAAAGCATTTTAGCCAATATGTTTTTTAAAGCTGTGCTGTAATTTCCAGTTTTCTAACCAAATGTTCTAATATTTTTACTTGGGATGCAATTAGTCTCCAGAGGCAGGCTAGCTGCTGCATTTTGAAACATTTGATTCGGCACAAGAGCTAGAGGGGCAGCCAAAAATAATGGTTAAGGCCAGGGCTACTAGAATTATGCAGCAGAGTGTGACTAAATTATGCGACAGGGTTTAATAAATTATGCAGCAAGAAAAGGCAAATCAAGCAGCGAATTGTAACAAATTTCAATTAATCCACTACTTTGTCATTTTAACACGTGGTTATATTATGTACGATAAAATATTTCACCTTATAAGTACCAATTAAACAACCAAATACAGCAATAAGTAACTGAAAGATGGCCAGTCAACCTTTGTGAAGGGCCTTCCAGTGCACAGGCACACGTCACCATGTTTCAAGTTTGTTCCATTTAAAATAGAGACAATTTATTTTAGTCTGCAAACTGAAGGAGATGATGGATTATTTGGCAAATGCAGCGAATCCATAATTATGTGCAATAACATGGCCGCAGGATCGCATAATTCCAGTGGCCCTGGGTATAACTATAAACAAAATAATCAGTTATTGGTGAAACTGCGACCGGGTTAAAGAAACAAAAGTATGTTCCTGAGCAGCTTTAGGAGGGCAAGCACGAAAAGGTAGATGGCTAGTCTTCGTAGGCAACCATACAGTCAGAGGAGCAACTGGTTATCATCAACATAAGTCCAGAACTGGAAACCGTGCATATGAATGGGTTGAAATAAAAGGTGGCTAGAAAGACTGAAAAGTTTCTGGGGTAGTCATGGAAACTGGAGTGACAGGTGACAATCCACCTCCGGTGTCTAACTGAGTTGCATCGTAGTGAGGACGCTTAGGGCTCAATTCGTAAAGCAATTTAGAGCAGAAAATGGCTCCATTTAAGCCTGTCAGGAGTTTATAGAATGATTATTGGGAGGCGTAAATGCTTTTACTTCTCTGCAACTGTCCACTACAACTGCATAGAATCACGTTGTAGGAGACCGCGCTCACTGGGTGGGGAATGGGCGGATAGAGGCGGGTTTTACCTTGTGTGTGAAGTCCACAGACTTGTGAGTATGCTGGCAATCACAAACTATAATTCATATGGTCAGGTTTCCGAGGTGGGAAGCTAAACTGGTCAACCCCAAACTTTGTGGGTTGTAGAAGAAGTTTCTCGGCATGGAAAAACGTTAACCCTGGAGAAAAAGAAATAGGAAGAAGCATTGTCAAAGCTAATGGATCTCCCCGACACAAGAGCTATTGAATTTGTCAATGTCCTACGGCCATGTTTTATAGCAGTGTGGCTGCTGTGCAGCATGGCTGAAAGGGAAAAAGCGCCATGACTCGGCTTGCGCTTCCCGCATTATATTGCTTTTTTTGTTGTTGTTGCAAGCAACAGCGGAGGAGGGTAGTGAGAGGGACAGGGCAAGCAATAACAACACAGGAGGGGTATTAGAAGGATTGGGCAAGCAACAACAATGCAGGAATAGAATGGTAGGGATGTGGCAAGCAATTGCAGTGAAGGAGGGCGCAGAAAGGACGAGGCAAACAGCATCAGTACGGGAAGGATGAGACAAGCAGTAATAACGTGGGGGGATGGAGCAAGCAACAACAATGCTGAAGAGCTGCATGAGTGACAGGGCAAGCAACCAACAAGTCTGGTTGGTCTAGGTGGGACAAGGTAAGCAAGCAACAACAGAGGAGAGGTAGGAGGGACGGGGCACGCAAGCACCTGGAGGGGGTGGGTGGGAGGATGGAAGCAAGCGAAAATGCAGGAGAGGGACTGGTGGGACAGGGCAAGCAAGCAACAATGTGGGAGGGGACAGTAGGGACAACACAAGCAAGCAGCAATGGAGGAGAGGTAGGAGAGACGGGGCAAGGAAGCATCAATGGGGAACAATGGCAGGAGGGACAGGGCAAGCAAGCAACAGTGCCGGATGGGGGTGTTTGGGACTAGACAAGCATGCAACGACTTAGGCGGGGCCAGGTGGGACTGGGCAAGCAACAACGTAAGGTGCAGTGGGTGGGATAGGTCATGAATGCAACAATGAGCCAAATAAACAACAAAGGGGGAAGGGAGGCAGGGACATGGCAACCAAACAACAATATGTGAGACAGTCGAGCATGGGCATGCAAGCAAGAACTCGGTAGGGGGGTGGGTGGGTCAGCTAAAGCAAGCAACAACGCAGGGGGAGGCGGGTAGGATAGGGCAAGCAAGCAATGTGGGAGGAGGTGGATGGGAGGGAGGAGCAGACAGCAACGCAAGAGGAGGGCTGGTGGGAAGAAGCAAGAACGCAGGAGGGGGCAGGTGAAACAGGACAAGCAAGCAACACTGTGGGAGAGGGTTGAGTGGAACTTGGCAAGCAAGTAATGACGCAAGAGGAGTCAAGCAATAGGACATGAGTGAGCAACCAACAATGCAGAGCAGGATGCGGGGTGTGGTGATGGCCCGCAAAGTTATGCACTCATACAGTGTTTCAACAAAAAAAGTAGGTCCAAAAGTGTGAGCAGTTGTAGGACACTGGCCAAAGAAGTAGTATTTGGGTCAAAATCAACGGGAAGGACATACAAATGAAGCCAGAATGTACTGACCAAATACAAGCAAGATGATCAGAGTGGTAATGAAGCCAACCAATGGTAAGCGATGAGCAGGCTTGAAGTACTCTGTAAGTAAGAAAGTGTCTCTCAAGCGAGAGAGCATGCTCAGTCTCAGGCGAGACTTAAAATGTCCATGTGAATTATGATCAGCATTTTCCTAATGTGGATATGTACTCTATGTATACTTCACGCGTGAAATGTGGCCATGGAGAATCTGTCATCTGATATTCCCAGCAGTACGCTTGGAAAGCTGCAAATAGTGCTACTCTGGACTCAGACTGTGAACTTGCAGCAAGTAACATTTGAAGATTGAAGCATAATAAGTCAAAGCAGGTAATGGAAGATGCAAAGTACCATGCATAGGACCCTCCCAAATATAGAAATCATGGGTGTACATTATACAATTGATCTCTTCTTCAAACATCAGTAAGAAAAAGAAGCACAACTACAAGATACTTGTTTTGAATTCAAAATGTGTGAACAATTATATCGGAATACTAATGCTGATTAAGTAAAATTAAAAGTTAAAGTGTTTTTAATCTGGAATGGGATCTAGCAAAGGCAGTAAAATGACAAACTCACTTTGACCTATTATAAATCCAAGTCAGTCTTGGGATGCAAAGACTACCCAGCCCAATTCCAACCCCTCCCACACAAATAGGCTAAATATAAAATCCAGGTGCAGCCCACACCCAGCAGGTCCATTTGTTGGGGAATTTGGTACCGAAGTCGCAGAAGTTGTGGCTGTGGGGTAAGCGAGTTGTAACAGTAGTCTCCTTTATCACCTCTGAAGCCATTTAAGAAGCTGGTTCAAGCCTTTTCTTAAACAAAAGGGAGTAAAGGGAGTTATAGTGATCTTGACATCTCAGGTAAACACAAGGAGATGTTATGTTATGTTAAATTCACTTATAAAGCGCACTTACACCAAGCGGTTTCATGGCGCTGATGATGATGATGAAAGGAGTGCTGAAACTTTTCAGACACTCACCCCCAGTCAGAAATCTGGGTTGATTCCATCAGAGTATGGGCAGACATGGGTCCCTTGCTCACTTTGCCACTTGTTACAAGCTAGCCTGTATGATGAGGGATGCTTGTTTCTGGTCTAGGGAAGATCCGGCTTGGCAGTTCGGGCTCGACTGTTCCCATGAGGCACAGGGTCAAGATTGATTTGCATATGGCTGGGTCTGAACTGGGGTGGCGAAGTGAGCTAAAGAATGATGATGGATTCAATCTAGATCTGTGACTGGGGGTGAGTGTCTGAAAAGTTTCAGCGCTCCTTTCATCATCTCCTTGTGTTTGACATCTCAGGTGGCTGCCTTTCGAGTGCACAGTTTTAAATGAGCCTAGTCGCGGCTCGCACAAATAAGTGCGGTGAAGCGGTGGGGTTGGGGTGGGGTGTAGTGGAATTTGGCATACGACAGGATAGTGAAAAGCAAATAAATAAATAAAACTAGCAAGTCGACGATGCAGCAAACGCAAGGTAAGGGGTTTTATTTAGTTATTTTTTTACTATCCAGTCCAATGTCAAATTCCACTAAATCCCCCACCCCGCCTCACCACCCCACTGCGGTTGCATGTGTGAGCCGCGACTGAAGGAGCCCTTGGCAGTGTTTCAAGTGCACAGGTTTTAAGGAGCCCCTGGCATTAGCAGTCAAGAGTCGCACAAAAAACTGCAAAAGCTGGGGTTCACTGCACTAATCCCTACCCTATTATCTGCTGGATTGCAGCTCAGTGGACTAATGTATCCACTACAGGAATCTATTTTTGACCTTGTGGTCACAGGTTGAAATCCCTGCGGGTGTACTCAGCTTTTCATCCTTCTGAAGTTGATAAAATGAGCATCAACATCAAGAGACACAAAACCTGGATTAACTTGCCCTTTACAAATACACGGTATGTTATGTTGTCAGTGAGGAGCACAATGTAAGAAATAAAGACTAACAGCTAGCAGGACAGTTGCGGCTTTCCAGCATGTTTTATAGAAGGGCGCTTGAAGTTCCACTGAAGTTTTACGAGTTTGAAGCTTTCTACTACTTCTAATTGCTTTCTGTATTTATTTATTGTTCAATCGCGGGTTTTATAACTCTGTTGTTTATGTAATCTAATTCTCTAATAAATGTTCTAGTTGTTGAATAGAAAGTGAGCTTTATTGCAGCTATCTAGTAGATGACAGCCATAGGATGCAGGCCAAAAGGAGAACGGAAATATGTTCCCTCCAATAATTCATTTTTATTAACTGAGCCCATCAACTTTGCATAGCGCCTGATATTCACAAAATACCAGTGAAATATCTGTCACAAAGATCGAATATCATAATCATTTGGTAGTATACAAAACTTGCTTGACGGTGATACTCAGTCTAGACCCTTGTAACAATGTAAATGCCCCACATAGGTCTAAGAGTAGTCCATTGTGGGGTTGGGGGAGAGGGGTGGATGGTTGTATGCGTGGGGGGAGGGGAGAATACACATAATTTAAATACTATACCTTAATCCAGGTGCAAAGAAAAGTGTTTCTCTTGTTCTCGTGATGGGAGGAATACTACCTGAAGGGAGGGAATGGCCATATAATCAAAGAGAAGCAGGGAAGGTATTCAGGAAAGCAAATAACAGCCCAACATGTCCACTGCTCAAATTACTTTCATATTTCCCTATACTAATTCCTCACTAATCCTGTTTGGGTTCCAGAGTAATGTGCTACCCGCTGAAAATTGCTTCAATACCTCATCAGGGGTAGCAAGCGCTATATAGATGCAAACCCTTCATTCATCTACCCTAAGACTATCCTTTTTCAATACAAATAATAAACTCACATGTCCACCGCTCAAATTTAATCCATATACTCCTATACTAACTCCCCACTAATCCTGTTTGGGTTCCGGGGTAGCCTGCTACCCGCCAAAAAGTGCTTCAACACCTCATCACGGATAGCAAGCACTTTATAAATGCAAACCCTTCCCTCTTCTATCCCTCCACTAACCTTTTCAATCCAAATAACAGACTAGCATATCCACCGCTCAAATTTATTTTATATTTCCCTATACTAATTCACCACTAATCTTTTTTGGGTTCCGGAGTAGCGTGCTACTCACTGAAAAAGTGTTTTGATGCCCTGTCAGGGGTAGTAAGCTCTATATAGGTATAATTATAAACAATGCAAGCATTGGTAAAGCAAATAAATCTGGCATTGGCCACCAGGCATTGTTACTGCTTTCTTTGTTTTGACATAGGTTGGCAAAGCTTGATTGAGTGCTGCTGGCCACTCCTCAATCTAAATAAAAAAGATTGCATAAAAGGAAAAATATTTATTTGGTCTCAACAGCACACATTGTCATTGCAGTCCTCAGCGCTGAATGGGAGTACTATGTGTGTGGATGTCCTGCTTGCAAATGGATAGTTAATCAGTGGCTGAAGTGGTGTAAATGTTGCCCCATGACATACGCTGTAGTGGGCAGAAGAAAAATGTGAATGGCACGAAAGCAGACGAATGTATAAAGAGCCCCTATAAGTATGTATATAATGCCTATAATTTTTGTAAAATCAAACATTCTTGGCTAATAGAAAGAGGAAAAGGGCAATTCTTTGAAATTGCCTTACAGCCTCAACTTAGAAGTTTGCAGAAGAGGTACTGACACGTCCATGGTGCTCCACACAGCCATGTTGTTGCTTGGTCGCTTGTCACTCATGAAGGCGGAAGACGTGAACAAGAGGAAACCCTCGTCTGAGGTAAAAAGAGGGATGCGGGTATTTGGCTGATCATAAACATAGCCCCTAACCATCCAAGAAAGGAAAGAAGAAACTGCCCATGCCTTTGGTAGAGTGTCTGCAGTCACAATGCAGTCATTCATTGCAGTTGAGATATTTAGGTGCCAAAGCACATCTTTGGCTAGTTGATGGGGTGCCAAAGCACATCTTCAAAGGACTATCACGCAACTGCACTGGAAAGCTCTGAGTGGGAGAGTGTGTGTCTGTCATGTGGCCTGTAGAGATCCGTGCTCTTATCTTGCTTTACCACTGTGCTTTGGCACAATTGATGCATACATGAGTAAAAGATAAGAGGCTTGAGCATTCAGTCATGGTGCACATATGGATAGCATATGGATGGAGTGTGATGCAGGATGGTTTATGTAGGAAGTATTTTGGTGCCGTACCCATATGGCAGAACAAGCCCTGTTTTTGCGCTGTCTTAACACATGGGCACGCTGGGAAGTTGCCCTGGGGGCCCACGAGCATAAGGGCCCCAAGCAGACCAGAATTTAACACTAATTTTCCGTTAAACATTTTTATTCCTGTGAATGGTTGTGTAGGCAGGGCCCCGTGCACTGCTTTGCTGGGGGGCCTATAATGCTGTTAAGACAGCCCTGTCCTGTTTCGTGGCAAACTTTGGCTATGCATAGGCATGGATGGGAGAGGTTACGCGTACAGATTCCTGCTCTCTTTGTAGTGGTCTGATCTGTATCAATGACCACATGTAACCTCACATATAAATATGTTCTCTCACACACCACTGTGTGCTTGAGCATACCACTACATGTGCATACAGGACATATTCTGTGGCACAAAGACAAGCAAATGAAACTTCAGACACCTAACACATAGCCAGCCAGATAGAGGTCTTCCTGTGAAAACTAAGTTGGACTTTGCTCAGTCGTTCTACCAGCACACCACCCGAGGGCCAGGGTGGTTCTGAGATAAGTTTTGCTCCGACAGTACTGTTTTTTCAAGGACTGTCCCGGCGTCTCAACACTTTTGCTAAAATAAATACATGTCTTGGATTGTGAGGCAGGGTCCAATGAGCACGAATATAAATTGCAATGTAGTGCAGGCTCATGTTATCAGCAGCCCTCTCGTCACCCAAGATGGGCAAAGTTACTACTTTAAAGTACTTCCTGCTGTGCTGCCTTGCCTTTTTCTCGTGGCACAGCACGTGTTAATACACCAAGCAGGGCACAAGTCCTAAAAAAAGAAGTGGGTGGGCTAACCTAGTTAATCAGTATGCAAGTGGCATTGCAGTGCGTGGCATTGCAGCACGTGGCTTCTCAGCGCGTGACATCGCGGAGCGTCACCTCACAGCGCGTGTATGTATGTATGTATGTATAGGCTTTCTTTTATAGCGCTTAACTGTCAGCCAACGGGCATCCTGGCGCTTAGACTGTTATGACACATACATGAAAGTTTCCAGCAGCAGAGGCAGTTACCGTATCCTAGGGAACAAATGTGTCTTTAAGGCCTTTTTAAAGGAAGAAAGGTCTCCCAGGCCCCTCAAACCTAGTGGAAGTGAATTCCATAGTCTTGCAGCCGTAAACCTAAAAGATCGACCACCCATCCGGGATCTCAGAATCTTGGGCACTACTACCAGGTAGGCCGAGGCCGAGCGGAGTGGTCTAGACGGGGTATTCCAAGAAAAAAGATCCTGCAAAGGGGACGGACCTTGTCCATGAAGAGCCCTGAATACCAGACACAACGCTTTAAAATCAATGCGCTGAGGAACTGGCAGCCAATGGAGGTCCCTAAGTGCTGTGGCAGAGGAGTCCATGCGTCGGACCGAAAGGGCTAGTTTGGCAGCGAAATTCTGTACACGCTGCAGCTTTCTCACCAAAGTAGCCGGTGCCCCCAGAAGTAGCGCGTTACAGTAGTCGAGCCTACTTAAATTTATGCTCCGCACTACCTCTGGTCTAGCCTGTGCAGGGAGCATGGGTAAGATCTTCCGAAGCGAGCAGAGTAATGCCATACAAGTGGCCACCGTTTTGTTCACTGATGCATCCAGCTGCAGGCTGGAGCTGAACATCACCCCCAGGTTTCGAACAGATTCAGCAGGCACACTGGTACATAGAAAGTCAGGCGGCCAGAACTCCTGTGGGAGAGGCCTAGGAGTACGGTCCGAGGAGCAATGTAGCACCTCGGTTTTGGCACTGTTGAATTGAAGGGAGTTGTTACCCAGCCATTCTGCCGTGGTGCTCATGCAACGATGGAAGACCTCCTGTGATACCGCCTTCTTACCCTCAAACGAAAAGATAAGTTGGGTATCGTCGGCATAGTTGGTGACTGTTATGCCGAAAGATTTTACCAACCCGATCAGGGGGCGGAGGTAAAGATTGAATAAGATGGGGCTAATGGCCGACCCTTGAGGTACGCCCTGTCCCACCCTCCTGATGTTTGATTTAAAGGGTGGGAGTGCAACTACCTACATCACAGGAACTGACCTCACAAGAAGTGACATCAGATCTTAAGCCCTCACATATATGTTTAGCAGGTGTATCATGAGTACATTTGAGCACATTTAGAGTATACTTGCAAACCCTCCTGATTTAGGCAGAAGATTCACATTTTTGTACGCTACACATAAAACAATGTTACCTTTTGTCAGCATTTAGGGCTCCATTAGGATATCGGGCGGATTGCCTCCGCCAGGGTGGCGGTGGCCACCGCCACCCTGGCGGAGGCAATCCGCCCGACAACCACTCTCGTTTACCCCTCCGCCAGATTAGGATGGCGGAGGGGACAGCGGCGGACGGAAAGACCGTCCGCCACTTTACCGCCGCGGTCGCCTTGCGACCGCGGCGGTAATAGATGTATATGGTGGCGGTGTCCATTGGACACCGGCAGCCATATTACAATGGCAAAATGTGTGGGCCTTTCCGCGGCGGCAATGCCGCCACGGAAAGGCATGCGGTGATTGCTGGGGGGGCCCCCTGCAGGGCCCCCAGGTTGGCGCCACTGTCGTGGGGGCACATGGGGGGTACCTATGGTACCCCCCCACATGTACATATGCTAAGCGGCAGGCACCGCGCGGTGCCTGCCGCATTGCATGTCTGAATGCTGCAACTTATGTTTTGCATGGTGGCGGGCGGTGCAGAGAGCACCGCCCTCCACAGTGTAAGACATATGGGATGTGCCCGCCACTGTGGCGGGCACATCCTAATACCCACAACGGGACCCCCGCCCTTATGGCGGGCGGTCCCGAGCTCCGTTAGAGTGGCGGGCGGACAAAGTCCGCCCGCCATCCTAATGGACCCCTAAGTCTCTCTAGCCATAGTGCTTTAAAAGAAATAGTGATATTTAAATTATTACAACGCCTCCTCAGGGGTAGTAAGCGCTACATAAATGCTATCTATTTTGTGCAAATACTGGGAAAGATCAACACATCTGACTTTCTTAGAGTAAAGGCATATCTCCTAAACAGGGCCTGAACAAAGTGAAAATCTGCCTCTTTAAAGCATGTGTAAGTGCTAACAAGTTGTGAGCCTTTGTTTCCTGTCTGCTGCATTTGCATCAGGTGTGAGGCTCCTGAATGCTGCCAGCCAGGAGACTCCATCAAAAGGAGGCCTAATGACCCCTGAGATTCGGCCTTTGTTATTGGCCCAGCAGGAGTCAGAAATAAGAGAGACCCGTCCTGCCTGCACGTTGTTGTAGATCAAAAGCAGATAACAACGTGCAGGCGCTGCTGAAAGTGTCCCAGTGTTTGGAAATTACACCTGGACGAATTAAGCATATTTTTCAGTGGGGCCCAACTTCTTGGCAAAGTGGGGGGACGCCGTCCACTGGTGTGTATCCTCGACTCGTGCCCTGACACCAAGTATTAATAAGGGGTGAATTAGGAGCCCAACAACCAAGGCAAAGCCTGCCCCAGCTACTCATCACGGCATGGGGAGAGAGTGCTTTCACCTGTTGAATCTCATTTTTCAGAGGTTGGCACAAATCTGTATAAACCAAGTCAGAAGAGGGGCTCTGAAAATAATTACCAGCTGCATTTCTGCACCACTGCCTTGAAGAAACACAAAGCTTACACAGTCCTGTTTTTTATGTGGTTTCTGGTACTCACTTGTAGTCTTGTTTTACCACTGTAAATACAGGACTGCATGTCACAGAATGTAGTGGCAACTGGACTGAATGACTACGTGTCCCAGATGCAAAGATAACGAAACTCAACAAGATTCTTCTGTGTAACGTGCAAAACAGCCACTGAAAAGGGCGTAAAAGGCAGGGCGTTGTGAAGTATTCAAAAGGGCAGGGTGGGGCAGCCAGTCAAGTCTCTGTATGGCCCTCAGAAGAGAAGGGTGGGGCAGGCAGTCAGCACAGCCTACTGCAGGGAAAAGGTTAGGGTGGGATTGGTAGCCAGCGAGATGTGTGGCAGGGGGCAGTGGAACCCTGGCAGTACACCGTATGACGTATCAGGGTGTTGACGGACGAATAAGAAACACACTATGACAGTCGCAGAGGTGGCGAGCTTTGACAGTCTTTGTACTCTACAGCAGGCCAGTGGGTAGAGTTTTGACACCTGGTATACTGTGTGTCAGGCAGGAGTGTCACTGGTGTCATAGACTCTGTCTAACAGGCAGGACAGCAGGGATGGTCTGGAAGAATGCTGTGGGGCAGTTACATGGGTATAGACCCCTGCCTGCCCAGACCTACGGTGCCAGGCGCGCGATCCCAGGGCGTTCCCTTTCACGCTAGCAGCTTCAAATGAAATAAGCAATAAAATAAAAAAAAATGAAAGGAAATGGTTTTGGGTAATTTTTCATCTGCCTGTTTACAGGCTCTGAGGCAGAGTTTCCAACCAGACTCTTTTGGCGGCCGTTGGGCCTGTGGCTGTCGGGAGGGGCTCGAGCAGCTCGTGCGGTGTGCGTCGCGCGCTCCACAGGCAGCGCGTGTCACACTAGGCTCCCGCCGCACGTCACGGAGTTCCGTCGAGCAAGATGGCTGCTTCAGGCTTTGGAGCGTTGCACAGAAACGAGGCAACGCAATGCTGCAATCAATGGAAAAAGACACCTCGTGTACCACAGGCTTCCATCTCTTCACCTCAACGAGTAGCAAAGCACCTGCATTAAAAGACCCTTACATCACAAGGAAAATGTTCTGTGGAGTCTTAAGTACAATGTGAAATCGTTATGCTACAATATTACTTTCTGAAGCTTTGCTTGACATCCGTGTGAACAGGAACCTTGAGAACCGAACCCATAAATGTCACTTTACAATTTCCTAACCTCGCCATAATTAATTAGGCTTCATCGTCCGACATAATCTGAGCGGGTTATTTTTTTCCTTTTTTTTTTACATCACTTTGCCATCATACAAATGCCTGTTTGGACACCATAAATAGTGAACCTAATGTCCTGAGGACTAGACATTACAAAAGTCTAGCTAAACCTCAAAGTTCCCAGAGTGATAACCTGCCTTATTCATGAAAAATCAGCAAGGAATTACAGCCTGCCTCTAACCTTACCCACACCCCCACACATGACCTGAATACCTAACTTCACTTCTGAGCTCCACTGGTGACATGAAACAATTGAGGCATAGGAAGTACCTAAATAAGACAGGGGACTCAGGGTGATGGTTGAACCAGCAGTGAATTATCGAGCACTGCTTACCCGGTTACGAACACAGGACCCTGACTGAAAGACGTCACCTTTTAAGAAAATTTCCTTGTACTTCTCATCAAAGGGTCTCATAACCTTGGATTCAAAGGGTGCTACAACCAGACGAGCATCAGAAACCTTGTAGACAGGGCTTTAAGTGGGAGGAAAAAACTGGAGGGTCTCTCAAGGGGGTGTGGCAAATGTAATTAAGGGCGTGGCTTAAAACACATAAGCTAAACATCTGTGATTAGCATACTGTGCCGCCCGCCTTGTAATTTGCTGTTTCTGTTATTGTATCCAGATATATGATACAACAAGTAACATCATACCTACAACAAGTCAGGACTATTGGCTTTGTCAATGGATGTTAGTTGCATAAGATAAATAAGCAGTAACTATGGCTTGTACATAACATTGAAAAAGCTTCCACTTAAAGCCCTGGTGACACCACAACAATGTTGCTGCTCCTGAGTTGGACAGACAAGGGAAATCCAGAGAGAAAATGACTCTCTTTAAAGGATTTCCCTCCCCGTACAACGCTCATCTGCCATTACGTCATGTCCTTACTTCTCGAGAAGTGAGCAGTGAGCAGTGTGAGCGCGCACATGAATGTGCCTGCTGTCACTGCAGTCTGGAAAAAACGGACCGCCTGGTCTAGGGCACAAAACAGAGCCCGATAGAGACCCGTTTCGAGGTCCGCTATAAAAAACTGGCAGTGCTCAGACCCGGTGAGAGCCGGCCCACTTAAAGCCCTGCTTGTAGATGATGTCACTCAAGCTTAATCTTTTATGGATATTTAACAAGATTGTTTGTGAAATGCAAAATTGTAGGCTTTGTACTTGTGCTAATGACTGTGTACTATATAATTGTGATTAGCGATTGACTAGTAAAGCATGTGCATTGCATGAGTAATTTAGCTCTAAAACCATTAGCATATGGCATTTCTTTATGTCACTGCTGCACGATGTTGGAGTAGTTAGTGGCTATAGTTTGGTCTACCCCTGCTATAATCGCTTGATGTGTAAAATTCAACAGGGCCTGCCAAATAGAAGACCATACTATGTTTTCTTGCCATATATTCTTCCACCCACACCGATAAATCTATCTACTCACGACTAGTCACTGATCTGTCCATCAGTACCTTTGGATTCACACACCCACCCTTTCATACAGTAGTGCTGACAACTATGCATTCATGCATCCATCAATCAATGCATACCAATGTATCCATCCATCCACCCATCCATCCACCCAAGCATGCACTGAGTTATGTATTCACACACACTGATCTATCTATCTATCTATCTATCTATCTATCTATCTATCTATCTATCTATCTATCTATCTATCTATCTATCTATCTATCTATCTATCTATCTATCTATCCACCCAAACCATTCACCAATCACATTAGATTCATGCCTTCACCCATCCTCAGCACAAGTATAGTCACTCATCCACCCTCAGCCATGCATTCATCCACCCAGATAAAAACTCATCCCCAAAGGCAGTAACGCCTAACTATCCAGCCGAATCTCGACAGATGTGCTATTTAAACAATAAACCATGTCTGCAAAGACTGTTATTCCTATAAATGTATTCTATGAAGCAACCTGAAATGGTGACGAAGAATGATGACTGTACCTAGGAGTGCCTATATGTTGCATGCATGTTGTTTCTGTGTCAGTTTAAGCTTTTTAGGTCTCGTGGCGTAACAGCGCGTCAGCGCTGTGTCCGCCAGGAGATCTTTTGTTACTGACTGTGCTTCCCAGGAGACAGCACCTGGCCGCGCGCATCTCGCAAAAGGCGATCGGCGCAGGCCACGCGCGCGCGAACGCGCTCGCCGTGGCTGTCTCCTGGGAAGCGCAAACATACACAGGCACACCTCCCCCTGCACGCATGCGCACACACATACACAAGCACACATACACGCACGGAGAGACGTCCCCCCCACCCCTCCGCTGTCGCACACACACACGCACACATACAGGCATCCCCCCCTTCCCCGCTCACCGGCACTCCGGACTTGTGCAGCCTCCGACCGCGGGGCTCTCCCTCGGGCATGGGAGCCCCGCGTCACCACTGCTCCTCCAGGCACTCCGTGGGCGCGGGCTTCACAAAACGGAAGTCCCGCCCCACGATAGGTTTCGTTTTGCGTGCGCACGTCTTCTTAGGAGTGGGCTTCGTGCACAAGATGGAAGTCCCGCCCCCACCAAAGGTTAGTTTTATGTACATGTATTTCTATTGTAGGGGTTTCTGTTGTACTTGTGAGATCCACATGTATGTCCATTTGGCTTCTGTGCGCTGCTTATTCCTCTCTCCTCCCGTCCTCCCGTCTTCTCATATCTGCCCCAGTGCTTCCCGCCTTCTCCTCTGCGTTACTTTTTGCCGTTTTGACACCCCTCTTGTTTCCCCTCGCTCGCCCCTTCCTACCTGAGTGCTACCAGCAGGCGTTAGTTTTTCCCCGTTTCATGGAAACGAAAGGTGGGCTGTAGTGAAGCTCACTTGCTTTCAGTGCGGTCCTCTTTCTTCCCTATATCAAATGAAGGCCTGATTGCAAGAAAGCCTTAATTAAAGTACTTCCTTTCTTTCTATGTCATATAAACCAAAGAAGGACCCTTGCCATCCTATCTTTATTTGGTATATAAACAAAAACAGGACTGTATCAAAGGGTAGGTGCTTTCCTTAATTATCCAGCCTTTGTGTCTCAGACCTGTTAGTTTTGCCATCGTTTTATAGTATTTATAGTTACCAGTTTTGTATTTTTTTTATTTACAATGTACTTGCCTTTAGTTCCAACCAGAGGAATAATACAGTGTAACCTCATGCGCTTAGCCGCGTGGTACGTCCTTCTGCTTCCTATGGGGTGCTTGCATTAATGTGCATGAGGGACTGTTATGCATATGAAAAATACAGTCACCAAGCGTTCAGCTTTTTATCTCACACATGCATTAAATATGTAAAGCAATCTTTTGTATTAGTTTTTTACAGCAGTCGTTTTTAGGTCTCGTAGCGTAACACATGAATTGGGGTCAAATAATGCCCTTCCAGGGTTCTGGTGACACCACTTTCTAAACGCCAGGGCGTGTTTGACCTGCGGCCCTATTACATCATCGGTAACCCTATACTGCCACCTGTGCACAAGTGTGCCAAACCCATGTAAGGCATAATTCTCGTATGAGAGCATTGCAAATGCTCGCTAATCAAGTCGTACGATTTCTACCGAGATATACGCAGGAACATGACCACTCAATTATGGAACATTTTCTTTGCTCTGGTTAGATCCTAAAATCTTTCCTGAAAAATATTGCAAGGCTGGGCGCTTCCTTAGTTCAAATGGTTATTTTATTTTCAGCCTCTGTAGTATTTTGAAAAGTCGCTGTTTTTCTTTTAACAGTCGAAACTGTGATTTGGTGGAAAACGCTTTTATCCTCATAATGGGATGTTCAGTTTAAATTTAAAATCAGAATTCTAACACACCTAATTGCCTCCAAGAGAAATGCCAGTTCGCTGGATTATTTTGCTTGCAGGTCGTTTATGAAACAGCTTTGGTTTTTTACGTCACACAGCTGTACGTGTGCTACAGCAAAATGATTATATTGTTTATTGTAACAATAATTGCCAATGCGTATTACAGACTACTCATAAACTACGGGACGTGCAGGGGGCTCAGGGAGTGCAGCGTCAAGTGCGGACTCGAAATGTGGGATTGCTAAATATGAGTGCGTGTGAAGCATCATCAGAGCTGTGTGAATAATAACTGCGTCAGCCCTGTGCGTAAGGTGCATCATCAGACCTGTGTGAATAATACCAGCTGTGAGGCCGTGCCTGAGATGCATCATCAGAGCTGTGTGAATAATAACAGCTGTGAGCCCATGCCGGAGGTGCATCATCAGAGCTGTGTGAATAATAACAGCTGTGAGCCCGTGCCTGAGGTGCATCATCAGAGCATTGTGAATAATAACTGCGTCAGCCCCGTGCTGAGGTGCATAATAACTGCGTCAGCCCCGTGGTGAGGTGCATCATTAGAGCTGCGTGAATAATAACAGCTGTGAGCCCGTGCATGAGGTGCATCATCAGAGCTTTGTGAATAATAACTGCGTCAGCCCCGTGCGTGAGGTGCATCATTAGAGCTGAGTGAATAATAACAGCTGTGAGCCCGTGCATGAGGTGCATCATCAGAGCTTTGTGAATAATAACTGCGTCAGCCCCGTGCGTGAGGTGCATCATTAGAGCTGTGTGAATAATAACAGCTGTGAGCCCGTGCCTGAGATGCATCATCAGACTTGTGTGAATAATAACAGCTGTGAGCCCGTGCCTAAGGTGCATCATTAGAGCTGTGTGAATAATAACAGCTGTGAGTCCGTGCCAAAGGTGCATCATCAGAGCTGTGTGAATAATAACAGCTGTGAGCCCGTGCCTGAGGTGCATCATCAGAGCTTTGTGAATAATAACTGCGTCAGCCCCGTGCTGAGGTGCATAATAACTGCGTCAGCCCCGTGGTGAGGTGCATCATTAGAGCTGCGTGAATAATAACAGCTGTGAGCCCGTGCATGAGGTGCATCATCAGAGCTTTGTGAATAATAACTGCGTCAGCCCCGTGTGTGAGGTGCATCATTAGAGCTGCGTGAATAATAACAGCTGTGAGCAACAGCACTCTTGCACACACTCAAACTGCTCACCAATTCAAAGTATGCTAAAAATGTTATGCAACGCATTGTCATACACAATGCCAATAACTCAAACTTTAATGCTGCGAGGCCTATTGCATTGCAAATGCTTGTTTATATTATGTTGCTTTGTTGTGGGCCTTTGTGTCAGACACATTCTGCCACGGGTATGGCCTCAAAGCGCTTTCGTCCAGTCATTTTCTGCATGGTTTCAAGGAGTCCTTTGGAGACCCGTGTCTGATTTTCTTATGCTATGTCATTATTTTGCGATTATATAATACAACAGCAACTTTAATTGCATCATAGCACAGTGAGCTATCTGGGTGTAGAGTTTTCAACTTGAACGTGAAGTTTGAAGCTGACTGGAGTCTAATTTAAGGGCTAATGTGTCTGCAGCGTTTTGCTTCTCCCCACGTCTAGCCACCTGCAGTTCTTCTCTCTCAGGGTCGCACAATATCTCCCTATGTCCTGGTCTCTCTGTCGATTCCTATAATCTCTCAGTGTATTTCTTAGTGCTCGCACTTCCTTGTAAACTTCTTCCAAAATTCCCTTTCCCGCAGTGTGTCTGTCTTTCAGTCTCCATGTCCCTCAGTGTCCAGGCCTCACGGTGTTCATGTCTTTCGGTGTCCCATGTCACTTAGAGTCCATGTCTCTCGGTGTTCATGTCTCTTGGTGTTCATGTCTCTTGGTGTCGATGTCTCTCGGTGTCCGTATCTCTCGATGTCCATGTCTCTCGGTGTCCATGGGGCGATTCACAGAACTAATCTGAGACAACACCCTATACTTACTACTTTTGGTTTTCACAGAATAGATTTAGTAGTAGTAAAGTTAGGAGTTTGTCTTAAATTAGGATTTTGTCTTAAATTAGGATTTTGTCTTAAATTAAACTTAAGTTAAACTTAAATTTGTCTTAAACTTAAGTTTTGGTCTTAAAACAAAATCCTAATTTAAGACAAAATCTTAACTAGTAAATGTAAGATTTTGTCTCAGATTAGTTCTGTGATTCTGCTCCCATGTCTCTCAGTGTCCTTGTCTCTCAGTGTCCATGGCTCTCGGCGTCCATACCTATTATTTCTTAGTGTATTTCCCAGTGCTCATGTCTCCTGTGCACATGTATCCCATTTGCTTTTCCTGAAGAGTGTCTGTCTTCCGGTGTCCATGTCTCTCGGTGTCCATGGCTCTCAGTATTCATGTCTCTAGGTGTCCATTTCTCTCGATGTCCATGTCTCTCAGTCTCCATGTCTCGTAATGCCCATGTCTCTCGGTGTCCATGTCTCTTGATGTCCATGTTTCTTGGTGTCCATGTCTTTCCCTATCCAGGTCTCTCGATGTCCATGTCTCCCAGTGTCCATGTCTTTCTATGTCCTTGTTTCTCGGAGTCCAAGTCTCTTGGTGTCCATGTCTCTCCTTGTCCATGTCACATGGTGTCCATGTCTCTTGATGTCCATGTCTTTCCATGTCCAAGTCTCACGGTGTCCAAGTCTCTTGGTGTCCATGTCTCTTGGTGTCCATGTCTCGTTGTGTCCATGACTCTTGGTGTCCATGTATCTCCATGTCCATGTCTCTCCATAGCCATGTCTATTGGTGTCCATGTCTTTTCCTACCCAGGTCTCTCGATGTCCATGTCTCCCAGTGTCCACGTCTCTTGGTGTCCATGTCTCGTGGTGTCCATGACTCTTGGTGTCCATGACTCTCCATATCCATGTCTCTCCATGTCCGTATCTTTCTCTATCTAGGTCTCACAATGTCCATGTCTCCCAGTGTCCATGTCTGTTGGTGTGCATGTCTCTCATTTTCCATGTCTCTCAGTGTCCATGTCATTCCAACTCCTTGTCTCTTGGTGTCCATGTCTTCTGCTGTCCATGTCTCAAGGTGTTCAAGTCTCTCGGTGCCCATGTCTTTCCATCTCCATGTCTCTCCGTGTCCATGTCTCCTGCAGTCAATGTCTTTATATATCCTTGTATCTCTGTGTCCATGTCTCTTGGTGTCCATATCTCCCAGTGTCCATGTCTCTTGGCATCCATGTATTTCAGTGTCCAAGTCACTCAGTGTCCATGTCTTTCCATGTCCTTGTCTCTCGGTGTCCATGTCTCTTGATGTCCATGTCCCTCAGCACCCATGTCTCGTGGTGTCCATGTCTCTTGGTGTTCATGTCTCTTGGTGTCCATGTCCCTAGGTGTTCATGTCTCACGGTGTCCATGTCATTCTTTGTCTCCTGGTGTTCAAGTCTCACGGTGTCCATGTCATTCCATGTCTCTTGGAGTCCATGTCCCTCGGTGTTCATGTTTCATAGTGTCCATGTCTTTTTATGTCACTCGTTGTCCATGACTATTGGTTTCTATGTCTTCCCATGTCCTTGTCCCTCGGTGTCCATGTTTCTTCGTGTTCATGTCCCCTGGTGTACATGTCTTGTGGTTCCCATGTCTCTCGGTGTCCATGGGTTTCTATATCCATGTCTCTCTGTGCCCATGTCTCTTGGTGTCCATGTCTCTCGTGTCCATGTCTCATGCCGTCCATATCTCTCGGTTTCCATGTCCTTGGTTCTCATGTTTCATGGTGTCCTTGTCTTTCCATATCCATGTCTCTCGGTGTTCATGACTATCGATGTTAATATATCTTGGTGCTCATGTCTTTCCATTCTCACGTCTCTCTGTGTGCATATCTCTTGGTGTTCATGTCTCCCTGTGTCCATGTCTCTCGGTGTCCATGTTTCTCAGTGTCCATGACTTTCCATGTCCTTGTCTATAGGTGTCCATGTCTCATGGTGTCCATGTCTCATGGTGTCAATGTGTCTCGATGTCCATGGCTTTCCGTGTCTATGTCTCTCGGTGTCCATGTTTCTCATTGTCCATGTCTCTTATTGTCCATGTCTATTGATGTCCATGTCTCCCAGTGTTCATTTGTCTCAGTGTCCATGTCTCATGGTGTCCATGTCTCTTGGTGTCCATGTCTCTCAGTGTCCATGTCTTTCCATGTCCTTGTCTCTCAGTGTCCATGTCTCTCAGTGTCCATGTCTTGTGGTGTAAATGGATCACTGAAATAATATCGACTACCAAAATATCGACTACCCAAAATATCGAGGAAAAAATATCTACAACCAAAATATGGTTTTACAAACAGGTAAGTACAAAAATATCGAGTACAAAATATCGTTTACAAAAATATCGTTGTAAAAAATATCGACTTTAATAAAAACAATGTTTAATTACATTAATATAAAAAATTAATTACTAAAATATAATTAACACTACTTAAATTAACTTTTAATAATTAAATAATTAATGAAAGTAAAAAACATAATATTTTTTTAATCATATTTCTTAAAACATATATATATATAGTAACAAAATTTAATTAAATAATAGCCAATATTATTAACGTACAAATACAAAAGAGTAAAAATTACTATTCCCACTGCAAAGAGTGCAACAATGGATATATGACGTTACAACGCAACTTTTACAACGCACTACCATTACAACGTAAGTATTGGTAAGTATATAATAATTTTTTTTAATTTAAATTATTTAACATTATTTAAATATAATTTAATTTAATTTAATTTCATTAAATTAAATTAATGTAAATTAATGTAAATTTAATTTTACTTTATTTTTACACTGTACCCCTGTACCCCTGTACCCCAAAACTGACCCTGAACCCTAAAAAAACCCTTTACCCAAAAACCCAAAACTGACCCTGAACCCTAAAAATACCCCTTTACCCAAAAACTAAAAACTGACCCTGAACCCTAAAAATACCCCTTTACCCAAAAATTAAAAACTGACCCTGAACCCTAAAAATACCCCTTTACCCAAAAACTAAAAACTGACCCTGAACCCTAAAAATACCCCTTTACCCAAAAACTAAAAACTGACCCTGAACCCTAAAAATACCCCTTTACCCAAAAACTAAAAACTGACCCTGAACCCTAAAAATACCCCTTTACCCAAAAACTAAAAACTGACCCTGAACCCTAAAAATACCCCTTTACCCAAAATCTAAAAACTGACCCTGAACCCTAAAAATACCCCTTTACCCAAAAACTAAAAACTGACCCTGAACCCTAAAAATACCCCTTTACCCAAAAACTAAAAACTGACCCTGAACCCTAAAAATACCCCTTTAATTTAACATAATTAGCAATTAATCAATTCAATTAAAATAATTACCAATTACATTGTAATTAATTAACAAATATTATTTAATTACCAATTAATTAAATATTACTACCAATTAATACATTTACATATTTAATAAATAATAATTAAATTACTTCCCACCCTATTCCCCTATAAACCCACAACCCGCTACAGGAAATACATTATTTTAATTTACATAATTAGCAATTAATAAATTAAATTAAATTAATTACCAATTAAATTTTAAATAATTAACATATATTATTTAATTACCAATTAATTAATTATTACTACCAATTAATAAATTTACATATTTAATTAATTATAATTAAATTACTTCCCACCCTATTCCCCTATAAACCCACAACCCGCTACAGAATAAAATTACACAATAATTTAAAAAAAATCATTAATTAAAAATAATTATAACATAAAATGACACTTTTCACACATATTATAACATAAAAACACTATAAATAATTACATATTATATAAAACCGATATTTTTTACTTTCGATATTATTTACAGTCGATATTACTTCACTTACCTTAAAAACGATATTTTGGCTGTCGATATTCTGTCCTGTCGATATTTTCTCCAAACGATATTTAAAACTCGATATTCTGTCCAAACGATATTTTGGAGTCGATATTATGTCTGTGTACCGGTGTAAATGTCTCTCTCTGTCCGTCCGTGTCTTTCCATGTCCCTGACTCTCGTTGTCACTGTCTCTCAGTGTCCATGACTTTCCATGTCTTTGTCTATAAGTGTCCAGGTCTCATGGTGTCCATGTCTCGTGGTGTCAATGTCTCTCTGTGTCTATGTTTTTCCATGTCCATGGCTCTTGGTGTCCATGTCTTCCATGTCCTTGTCTCTCTGTGTCCATGTCTCTCAGTATCCATGTATCCCAGTGCGCATGTCTCTTGGCTTCCAAGTCTCTCAGTGTCCATGTGTCTTGCTGTTCAAGTCTTTCCATGTCCATGTCTGTGTGTGTCCACGACTCTTGTTTTCCATGTCTCTCAGTGTTCATGACTTTCCATGTCCTTGTCTATAGGTGTCTATGTCCCATGGTGTCCATGTCTCGTGGTGTCAATGTCTCTCTGTGTCCATGCCTCCTGGTGTCTATGTCTCTCAGTGTCCATATCTCTCGTTGTCCATGTCTCTTGGTGTCCATGTCTCGTGGTGTCCATGTCTCCCAGTGTCCATGTCTCTTGGTGTCGATGTCTCTCACTGTCCATGTCTTTCCATGTCCTTGTCTCTCGATGTCCATGTCTCTTGGTGTCCATTTCTCGTGGTGTCCATGTCTCTTGGTGTCCATCTATTTCCATGTCCGTGCCTCTTGGTTGTGTCCATGTCTCTCGGTGTCCATCTCTTTCCATGTCTCTCGGTGTCAATGTCTCTCCATGTCCTTGTCTCTTCGTGTTCATGTCTCCCAGTGTCCATGTCTCGTGGTGTCCATGTCTCTCGGTGTCCATGTCTCTTGGTGTTCGTGCGTTCCATGTCCATGTCTCTCGGTGTCCATGTCTCTTGGTGTCCATGTCTTTCCATGTCCATGTCTCTTGGTGTTCGTGTCTTTCCATGTCCATGTCTCTCGGTGTCAATGACTCTCGGGGTCCATGTCTCTTGGTGTCCATGTTGCGTGGTGTCCATGTCTCCCTGTGTCCATGTCTCTCGGTGTCCATGTCTCTCAGTGTCCATGTCTTTCTATGTCCTTGTCTCTTGATGTCCATGTCTCTTAGTGTCCATTTCTTGTGGTGCCCATGTCTCTCGGTGTTCGTGTCTTTCCATGTCCATGTCTTTCGGTGTCAATGACTCTCGGTATCCAAGTCTCTCGGTGTCCATGTCTCTCGCTGTCCATGTCTCTTGGTGTCCAGCTCTTGCCATGTCCATGTCTCTTGGTGGTTTCCATGTCTCTTGGTGTCCATGTCTCGTGGTGTCCATCTCTTTCCATGTCCATGTCTCTCGGTGTCCATGACTCTCGGTATCCTTGTCTCTTGGTGTCCATGTCCCTTGGTGTCCGTCTCTTTCCATGTCCATGTCTCTCGGTGTCTATGACTCTCGGTGTCCATGTCTCGTGTTTTCCATGTCTCTCGGTGTCCATGTCTTTCCATGTCCATGTGTCTCTGTGCCCATGTCTCTTGGTGTCCATGTCTTTCCATGTCCATTTATCTCTATGTCCATAACTCTTTGTGTCCATTTCTCCCAGTGTCCATGTCTCTTGGTGTCTATGTCTCTTGGTGTTCATGTCTGTCAGTGTCCATGTCTTTCCATGTCCTTGTCTTTTCATGTCCATGTCTCTTGGGTGTCGATTCCGATCCGGTAAAATGCGCTCCGAATGGTCGTACGGAGAGTTTTTTCCCCGTACGAATCGTATCCGTAGACGTCCCGTACGTACGATGAAGTACGATCCGTACTAGGTGCCGAACTCCGTACGAGTCGTACAGGACTCCGTACGACTCAAATCTCCGTACGGATCTCACTCGGAACCCGCAGTACGCGACATCGCGGCACGTTTTTACGACCCAGCAAGTACGATCCGTGTCGGGTACGCGCCGTACGACCCTTTTCCTACGGGAGCCGAAAACAGTCGTAAACGCAGAGTTCGCGCCGAAATAGGTACGGAAGGCCCCCCCCGGGTACGGCACGTACCCCCCATGATCGCAGGGGTACGCGCCGTACCCCTGTGGTCATGCGGGGTACGCGCCGTACACCCAGCGTTCATGGGGTACGCACCGTACCCCATGTGCAGTGGGTGTACGGCACGTACCCCATGTACGCTGGGTGTACGGGACGTACCCCGCATGACCAGAGGGGTACGCCGCGTACCCCTGCGATCATGGGGGGTACGCGCCAAACGGTGTGTAGGTGAGCGTGCGCTTTTCCGTACGAATCGACGTGTACCGTACGAATCGCGTACGGGTCGGCCGATCGGGATCGGAATCATCCGGTCGTACGGCGTCTGTACGAGTCGTACGGAAACGGCTCCGGATACGATTCGTACGCCGGATTATTTTACCGGATCGGAATCGACCCCTTGGTGTCCATTTCTCGTGGTGTCCATGTCTCTCGGTGTCCGTGTCTTTCCATGTCCATGTTTCTCTTTGTCCATGTCTCTTGGTGTCCATGTCTTTCCATGTCTTTGTGTCTCGGTGTCCATGTCTCTTGTTGTCCATGTCTCCCAGTGTCCAAGTCTCTCAGTGTCCATGTCTCTCAGTGTTCATATCCATCCATGTCCTTGTCTATTGGTGTCTATGTCTTCCTGTGTCCATGTCTATTGGTGTCTGTGTCTCTCAGTGTCCATGTCCCATGTCTCTCTGTGGTGTCCCTATCTCTCGGTGTCCATGTTCCCATGTCTCTCGGTGCTCAGCACTCTTGGTGTCCATGTCTTTCCATGTACTTGTCTCTCGGTGTTCATGTCTCTTGGTGTCTATGTATCTCTGTGTCCATGTCTCTTGGTGTCCATGTCTCGTGGTGTCCATGTCTTTCCATGTCCATATCTCATGGTGTCCATGTCTCTGGGTGTCCATGACTCTTGGTGTTCATGTCTCTCGGTGTCCATGTCTCCTGGTGTCCATGTCTCTTGGTGTCAATCTCTTTTCATGTCCATGTCTCTTGGTGATGTCTATGTCTCTTGGTGTCCATGTCTCTTGGTATCCATCTCTTTCCATGCCCATGTCTCTCGGAGTCCATGACTCCCGGTGTCCATGTCTTTCCATGTCCTTGTCTCTCGGTGTACATGTCTCTTCGTGTTCATGTCTCTTCGTGTTCATGTTCATGTCTCCCGGTGTCCATGACTCGTGGTGTCCATGTCTCTCGGTGTCCATGTCTTTACATGTTTATGTCTCTCTGTGCCCATGTCTCTTGGTGTCCATAACTTTTGGTGTCCATGTCTCCCAGTGTCCATGTCTTTTGGAGTCCATGTCACCCGGTGTCCATGTCTCTCAGTGTTCATGTCTTTCCATGTCCTTGTGTCTCGGTGTCCATGTCTCTTGGTGTCAATGTCTCTTGTCAATGTATCCCAGTGTCCATGTCTCTCAATGTCCATGTCCCTAAGTGTTCATGTCCTTCCATGTCCTTGTGTCTTGGTGTCTAGTTCTTCCTGTGTCCATGTCTATCGGTGTCCATGTCTCTCTGTGTCCATGTACTGTGGAAAAGTCAGCCCATAACGCACCTGATGCCCAGGCTGCTGGCGCAGGACGCCTCTTAGTTCCCATCTTGAACAATTACCAAATAAAGAGACGGGCGCTGGAAGCAGGAAAACAAGAATAGAGTTTTATTTCTCATGAGGAGAGCCTGTCATTTCGGACACTCGCATAGTGTCTTCAGGAGGTGCTCTGCTAAGTTTCTCTGAGGCTTCGTCTTTTATACACATGTTTATGATGCACAAACATTCCTTATTGCAATAAAGACGCTTTGTAAATAGGAGAAAGCATGCTTGGAATCCAAGCTTCAGGCCTATTCCCATACCAGTCACTCAGATGTCCTCCTCCCCTCCTGAATGTAACAAGGGATTGTGATCTCTCAGCCGGACATTCCTACCGGACACGAGGGCAGGAGGGGATGATCAGATCAAAGGTTAGGCAGGCGATAAGATTGTGCACTTTGGCTGGTGTATCACGGTTTTGTTGTGCTGGGCAGGGAAAAGGGGGATGTACACCCACGAGGCTTGGTCTTAGGACTTGGGACCGGGTCGAAAGGTCAAGTGTAGCCGGGGGGGGGGGGTTTGTCAGCTGAGGGGAAGGTTGTTCTTGGGAGGAAATGGGGTGGTGTGGGTCAAGCAGGAGTGCTACTTCTAGAGCAGGGTCACGCAGAGGGAGAGGGTCTTGTGGCTGATGCATGAGCAGTGCGCGCGGGGAGGGGTGCCGGGGGTTTAACAAACGGGCAGAGAGGCCATGGTGCCTAAAATGGCTGTCTTGTACGTGTGCGCATGGGTCTATGCTGGCGGGATAACACAGTCAGCGTTTAGCGATATCCGTTCTGCTTACAACAAGGGGTACTGTGAACACAAATGAACGCCGCTTATGTACATATACATTGTCATTTTCAACAGTCGCCGCTTTTTTACATAAGCTAGTTCAGTTCTATATAGTCGATACGATAGGCAGAATGCGGTACATGTGAATTTACATTTGTTGGGTTCTTCATACAAGTCTAGAGATCGATATAATACTTAGTCGGGGTTAATCAAGAAAAAGGTTCAGACATATTATAGAATCAGGTTCTGACTTTCTCTCCGGTGACATCAACATACAGTAGAAAGTGCTCTGATACCTTCGGGTCTTGTCAGTGCTATAAGGGACTTTTGGAAAACTAAATACATGAGTGACCGATGAAACATTTTAGAAAGCAATAAAAAATGGTTGAGGGAGGGATTCAATTCGATACAAGCAATTAGTCAAGGGGGTGAGTAGAAAGTTCAGGAAAAGGGGGGGGGGGTCGTTGTCACAATGTCCTTTTAACAGAGTCCGTCTTCTTTTGTTGGCGCTGTTGAGCACCGGCGGTGGAGCTATAGGTCCAGCTCAGATTCATCCTTACACGTTGCAGGGTGCGATCAGTCCTCTGCTGTTAGATCACAGTCCTGTTTCCTAACTGATTTTCTTAGGGGTGCCTCATGCTGGGCACCTGCGTGTCTTTCTTTTTTTTCCGTGGCAAAACCTCATTCTATAGTCAAAAGTTTATGCGAAAAGGGTGATGTTGTTGAATAATCAAGGGAAGAGAGGGAGGAGTGGGATCAGATCTCTGAGCACACCAAAGGGACCAAAGGAGCAAAGGACGACGAGCAGGCAGGCCCATCAGTCGGGCTCAAAAAGGGACGGGGACTTCAGGCACGAGTGGGTCAGCAAACCGAGGGCTTCAAGGCAGCCCTTCATTCCTTAATCTGCCGAGTTTGAGAGTGGTGCCTCGTCCCGCGTCTCGTTGCTCTGTGACTCCACCTTTGGTCGCTGTCACACGTGCTTCATGATCTGTGGCCAGGCCGTGCGTCACGTCCAGCTCCTCTCCTCCGGTGCTTGTATCTTTGAATGGGTACAAAACAAATTTTAGAAAAACTGGCAGGAGAAGACATTTATATATTTCAATTCCGTCCCCACTCCTAAGTAGGTGGGGGATAAGTTCATTGGTCACAGTCAGAAGTCATCACTTATGGAGTATGTAGGAGGGCATTATCATTGAATTCATAAACCTGTTTGGCGCTCATTCGTGATGTATGTGGAGAGAAATTGGACTTTTATACACAGTGTATTATATCAAACTCAAAATCGAGTCCTTATGTAGAGACTCGCCCTTTTTCTTTTTAACCCAAGTACCGACAATCTTACATTTCCCTTTGGGGTCGGCTAACTCTTGCAAGCAGGGGCGTTATCGTCATGAAGAAGGGGGAGGGGGGGGGGGCAGATGTAAAACATGCTTTTCTTGGGGAGTGACCGTTAATCAAGGTCATCAATTACGCTTCGAGGGTAGCTGACATGAAGCTGGGGTTAATCGGGGGAAGCGGGGACGCTTTGGACAGGGGGCTGGGGTCAATCGGGAGAAGCGAGGACGCTTTGGACATCCGCACTTAAGTGCAGAGGGGTGAGGTAATCTGGGCATTGGGAATTGTATTTCTAACGAGCTGGAAAACAGAAGACCATTGATGTTATAGTCCCCCCTATAAAAAGGCCAGATTAGGGGACATCAGTCGTCTTACCTGTCCTTTCCTTCATTACCAACTCGGGTTCTATCGTTTTGCAGAAGGAGAGGTAGTAATATGGCAAGTCACAATCGTTTTAGTTCCTGTCAATTTTGCCGAACACCTTTGTGTTCGAGGAGGCCCAATTACGTTTGTGCCGGGGGGGCACAATCGTTACCATACAAGGAAGGAGGGAACAGGGGGACTTTAGAGAGAGAGAGAGAGGGAGAGAGAGAGAGAGAGAGAGAGGGAGAGAGAGAGAGAGAGAGAGAGGGGGGGAGAGAGAGAGAGAGAGAGAGAGAGAGAGAGAGAGAGAGAGCGCACTCTAAATGGTCCATTCTGTACACGTATGACACGGAGAGAGAAAGAGAGAGAGAGAGAGAGAGAGAGAGAGACGTGTACAATAATGGGCCATTCAGTGCACACACAACACAGAACAACAGGGGTTAAGTAATACGGAAACACAGGCAGAGGGATGACGTAGATCCATATATTACGTACACACATACTCAGGTGAGGGAGACAGTACACGTATTATATACAAAAATCCAAGACAAGACATATAACCGTTATTGGCCATAATGATCTCTTCCTGTATGCTGTGCATCCTTAGCATCTAATCTCTTTTTACCCTTTTTCTTTTCTTTTATTGTCGGCTGCCTTTACTGGTCTTTGTGGTTGTACACGCTTACGCCTTTGGCAACCGGTCAAGAACTAACCTGGTCGGGCTAATGTGTTCTCAGGCTGAGGCAACAGTGGGTGTCAGTTGGGGGAACAATAGGGCAGCTTTGAGTTTCCGGTCCATGAGGGTGCGGAAAGGATGTAGTATTTTCCAAACACTGACAACATTCCTAGTCCTCCAAGCGGAGGGTACTAGAGTAAACCTCACCTCAGAATATTCTTTTAAACTTTCCCTATTTAGTTAAGTGTAGAATGCTTAATCATAAGTGCACGTCATTTTTGGTTGTATTATTCGGGGTGCCAAGCGAAGTCACATTTTGTATTTTTCGCTTCAGGCTGTCCTCCCAAGCACTAAGTTCAGGGCATTGTTCGCTCATCGTGTGTAGGCACCATAATCAAACCCCTTTTTCCCATCTCTTCGTCCGCTAGATCACCATTTTCTTCTTCGTATGTTAATCGACGTTCCAATGTGACCTGCAGAAAGAGGGAAAAAGAAGGGGGGCGGGGGCAGCATTTAAAAACATATTAGCGCGCATAAACCCGAAAAGGCTTTTACTTACTACATACTCGGCCTATCTCCACGGACCGCAGTCCTTGCCAGCTTGGCGTTTGAGCCCAGGTGGACCTTTTAGTGTGGGAGAGATGATTATCGGAAGCCGGTGGATAGCATAGGTCACCGAAGTGTGGTATTACGGATCGTATGCAGGGAGGCCAGGTGGCACTCCTTCGGGGCGACTTAGGGGCATTTTTAGCACAATCTTCCTGATACAGGTGGCATATAAAGTATAGGCTAAATACCAGGATCTTTTAGCGGTTGCTTTAGGTTGTACAAGAATGTGCAAAATACATACAACAAAAACCTGGACCATTCATATTTGCAATATTTCTGCGTACTATACTTTTTAACCCTTAACTAATCGAGCTGAGCCATTTCACCTGTAATTCAGTTATATCGGAAACAGTGGTAATTTATTCGAAACTTACCAATTTACACGTGACAACTACGTACGTTTTCTCCAAAAATCTTTAATAAAAATGTTGGTGCATAAATACGGGCCTACAACCCCGTGGGCCGGCCAGAACTGTACATGTGGGGATACTTATTAGTGGAAAACCTAATGGAGTCGGTGGTCGTTGATTTCATAATGAAAGTGCGACAAGTGCAATAAAATCATATCGAAACTTCAGTGTGAGCAAGTATCATAAGTGTTGAAATTCGAACTTTCAATAATCATGATGCGCCAAACTTAACAACAATTCATTGTCCGAATGTTCAATCAGCACCTATCTCACTTCAATTCATTGTCCGAACACATAATCAGTACCCATCCCATATCAATTCATTGGTTTTTTTTTTTAAAACTGTATACATATTTCATGACACCAAGGTTGAGCAATCGGGGTACAACAAGGAGTTGAAAGTTTCATTTGTACCAGCGCCATTTTGGGTGCAGCCAGGCAGATCCAGGCATAGTCAAAATCTCCACCAACTCGTGGTTGGCCCAGAGCCTCTTTCGGCAGTCCAAAAAGTTCCGTTAAAGGGCAACAGAAAGGGATCGGCAGTATGAACCATCAGTCAAAAAAGAGGGGGAGGGAGGCAACATTTTTCCCTACCGGGTCATACTGGGTTTTTCACCGGAACTGATCCGAACTGTAGTCTGCAGGATTTTAGTCATTCAAATTGAGGCTGGCGTCAGCATGGGAGTGCCGACGTCCCGCGGCTACATTTTCATCGTTCCGCGGGCAATCATGGCAGTCATTCCCCATCGGGGGTATCTGCGGGGGTCGGGGACCCCCGCCGCTCCTATAGAATCTTCAAGGTCGAGGAGAACTTTTATGATGGTGGGACTCGTTTCTTAATCAGCAAGCAACCGGGCCATCTCTTCACCCCGGGCCCGCTCCAGCAGGATCGTCCGCCATTTTACGAGTGAGCGAACCCCTGTCGGGTGAGTGGAGCGTTGGGTGTGCCGCTGGGGGCCTCCACCTGGGGAGGTGGGAGAGGCTCGTTCGCGCCGCCTCTCCCTCCCAGCGCACCCCACGCCGTTTTCCTCGGCGCTAATATACATGATGGCCGGACCAGGTGATGAGAGAGGGGGGGGGTCGGAGGCATAGGCAAGACATCCCCCCCCCATTGGCCTGCAAGGCGCCGCTTCAGGGCCGACCGGGGAGCTTCTACCAAGCCGTGGCTGGGCCAGCAGATGCGAGGGGGGGGTCGGTGGCACGAGCAAGACATCCCCCCCCCCCAGTGTTGTCGCAGCCATTATTGAAGAAGTGGGGACGGCCGGACCCTGTCGGCCTCGGCTCTTCTTCGGGCCCACCTTACTCGATGACCTCCGGCCGACGGCTGGCAGCAGGACCCGCCCTACACGTGCCGAAGATCTCGTCTTCCGGATGGGCATAGCCGTGAACCTGCTGCATTTCTGGAGTTTCCAGAATGGGGGTAGGTATCTGTTGACTTGTATCTATCTCATGTTACCGTTATTGGGGCGTGGCAGGCGGTGGGGCAGACATGTTTGGAGCAGTGAGGGGTGACGAAGCCTTGTTGCCTCGTGGCTGCCGTGATGTCAAGCTTAGCTTCTCTCACCATTGTCATGTTTCTTATTACGGGCTTATTTCTAACGTTTCTTATTTCTAGCGAAATCACGTGTTTTATCGTGAGCTTTTTTCTAACGTTTTCCTATTTGCAGCGAAATCAAAAACTATCAGTGGCCTACTGATTTTGCTTTCTTATTTCTTTCTTCCCTTTTTATTCCTATCGTGTTTCATGCTAAAGTTTCTTTTAACAGGATACGGTGATTACTTCATTATTATTCCATATGTCCTTTTTATTAGGGGTGCCCTCTGATCAAGCCAGATGACCTACCTCTAATAAATGGTCCGGGTGGAACTAGTTTACCAATCAGTGGGGAGTAGATAGGCCCGAGAGATTACAACGGAGGACAAAGGTCCGTATTACCTGCCCTTCACTACATGCAAAGATTAGACAGAATATTTCCTTTCTATGTTATTTGCGAACAGACAATACCTCAAGAGAACTATTCCTTGAACAATAAATGTCCAGACAATCAATCAATCAATGGGGAGAAAAACAGGCATGACGGATTACAACGGGGACAAAAGTCTGCATTACCTATCCTTCACTATCTGCAAAGGGGGGCAGAATATTTCTATTCTTCCCTGTTTGTAGACAGAGAATATCTCAAAGAGCAATAATCGATAAAAATCGATAATCAAACAATCAGTGGGGAGAAAAATAGGCCTGACGGATTACAATGGGGGACAAACGTCTGCATTACCTATCCTTAACTATTTGCAAAGAGAGAGGAACGTTCCTATTCATCGCTGTTTGCAAATAGAAAATGTCTCAAAAAGAACCAATACTTCAAATACAATCAATCAATCAATCAGATGGATAAAGCCATCCTACCAATCGGACGTAAAGACGTCCTACTTAATCTTACCTGGACCGGACCGTGTGGGCAATTCTTCGCCTTCCTTTTTCCAGCGCCCAATCGTTCTCTTTCTTCCATGTTTTTACCGCAGCATTCCTGTGGGATTCCAGTCAGGACAGTAGGTCACTTGAGAGAGGTCCGTTCGGAATCGGTGAAGTTCATTCAATCGGCAGCCGGACGAGGGCCCTCTCAAGGCAGGTATACTCCAATCGTTTAGATGTACACCCCATCGTCTGGACCTCTCTTACCGGACCTTATGTCGCTGATGGACCCTGCGTTGGGGCGCCAATTGTGGAAAAGATAGCCCATAACGCACCTGATGCCCAGGCTGCTGGCGCAGGACGCCTCTTAGTTCCCATCTTGAACAATTACCAAATAAAGAGATGGGCGCTGGAAGCAGGAAAACAAGAATAGAGTTTTATTTCTCATGAGGAGAGCCTGTCATTTCGGACACTCGCATAGTGTCTTCAGGAGGTGCTCTGCTAAGTTTCTCTGAGGCTTCGTCTTTTATACACATGTTTATGATGCACAAACATTCCTTATTGCAATAAAGACGCTATGAAAATAGGAGAAAGCATGCTTGGAATCCAAGCTTCAGGCCTATTCCCATACCAGTCGCTCAGATGTCATCCTCCCCTCCTGAATGTAACAAGGGATTGTGATCTCTCAGCCGGACATTCCTACCGGACACGAGGGCAGGAGGGGATGATCAGATCAAAGGTTGGGCAGGCGATCAGATCGTGCACTTTGGCTGGTGTATCACGGTTTTGTTGTGCTGGGCAGGGAAAAGGGGGATGTACACCCACGAGGCTTGGTCTTAGGACTTGGGACCGGGTCGAAAGGTCAAGTGTAGCCGGGTGGGGGGGTTTGTCAGCTGAGGGGAAGGTTGTTCTTGGGAGGAAATGGGGGGGTGTGGGTCAAGCAGGAGTGCTACTTCTAGAGCAGGGTCATGCAGAGGGAGAGGGTCTTGTGGCTGATGCATGAGCAGTGCGCGCGGGGAGGGGTGCCGGGGGTGTAACAAACGGGCAGAGAGGCCATGGTGACTAAAATGGCTGTCTTGTACGTGTGCGCATGGGTCTATGCTGGCGGGATAACACAGTCAGCGTTTAGCGATATCGGTTCTGCTTACAACAAGGGGTACTGTGAACACAAATGAACGCCGCTTATGTACATATACATTGTCATTTTCAACAGTACCAAATCTCACGATGGTGTCCATGTCTCTTGGTGTCCATGACTCTTGGTGTCCATGTCTTTCCATGTCCTTGTCTCTCCGTGTCCAAGTCTCTTGGTGTCTTTGTCTTCATGTGTCCATGTCTCTTGGTGTTCATGTTTTATATTGTCCATGTCTTTCAGTGTACATCTCTCTTAGTGGCCATGTTTTCCGGCATCCATGTCTCCCAGTGTCCATGTCTTTCTTACAGTGTCCATGTCTTTCAGTGTCCATGTCTTTTGTGTCCATGTCTTTCCATGTCCTTGTTTCTTGGTGTCCATGTCTCTTGGTATCCATGCCTCTCAGTGTTCATGTATCTCAGTGTCCATGTTTCTCGGTGTCCATGTCTCCCAGTTTCCAAGTCTTGCAGTGCCGATGTCTTTCCGTGTCCATGTCTTTTCACGTTGTTGTCTCCTGGTGTCCATATCTCACTGTTTACATGTCTCTCGATGTTCATGTCTCTCCGTGTCCATGTGTCTCGGTGTCCATGTCTCTTTATGTCCATGTCTCTGTTTGTAACTGTCTCTCAGTTTCCTAGCCTCTCGGTGTACATGTCTTTTGGTGTCCATGTCCCTCGGTGTCCATGTCTCATGGTGTCCATATCTATTGGTGTCCATATCCCTTGGTGTTCATGTATCATGGTGTGCTTGGGCGTTCCAGGTCCATGTCTCTCGGTGTTCATGACTATCGATGTTAATGACTATCGGTGCCCTTGTCTTTCCATGCTCATGTCTCTCAGTGTCCATGTCTCTTGGTGTTCATGTGTCCCTGTGTCCATGTCTCACGGTGTCCATGTCTCTCGGTGTCCATGTGTTCTCTGTGTTATTGTCTCACTGTGTACATGTCTCTCAATGCCCATGTCACTCGGTGCCCATGTCTCTTGATGGCTATCTCTCTCGGTGTCCATGCCAGCCGGTGCCCATGTCTCTCTGTGTCCATGTCTCTTGGTGTCCCTGTCTCTTGATGTCCATGTCTTTCCATGTCCATGTCTCTCGGTGTCCATGATACTTGCAGTCCCTGTCTCTCAGTGTCCATGTCTTTCCATGTCCTTGTCTCTCGGTGTCCATGTCTCCCAGTGTCCCTGTCTCATGGTGTCAATGTCTCTCTGTGTCCATGTCTTTTCATGTCCATGTCTCTCTGTGTCCATGACTCTTGTTGTCCTTGTTTCTTGGTGTCCGTGTCTTTCCATGTCCTTGTCTGTCGGTGTCCATGTTTCTCAGTGTGCATGTCTCCCAGTGTCCATGTCTCTTGGTGTCCATATCTCTCAGTGTCCATGTGTCTCGCTGTCCATGTCTTTCCATGTCCATGTCTCTCTGTGTCCATGACTCTTGTTGTCGATGCCGCTCAGTGTCCATGACTTTCCATGTCCTTGTCTATAGGTGTCCATGTCTTATAGTGTTAATGTTTCGTGGTGTCAAGATCTCTTGGTGTCCATGTTTTTCCATCTTTATGTCTCTCCGTGTCCATGTCTCTTGGTGTCCATGTCTTTCCATGTCCTTGTTTCTCAGTGTCCATGTCTCTTGATGTCCATGTCTCCCAATGTCCATGTCTCTCATGGCCTTGTCTTATGATGTCCATGTCTCTTGGTGCCCATGTCTCCCTGTGTCCATGTCGCTCAGTGTCCATGTCCCTTAGTATCCATGTCTCTCCGCATCCATGCCACTTGGTGTCCATGTCTCTCTGAATCCGTGACTCTCAGTGTCAGTGTCTCTTGGTGTCCATTTCTCTTGGTGTCCATGTCCCTCGGTGTTCATGTCTCATGGGGTCCTTATCTTTCCATGTCCATATATTTAGGTGTCAATGACTCGCGGTGTCTATGTCTCTCAGTGTCCATGTCTTTCCATGTCCATGTCTCTCAGTGTCCATGTCTCTTGGTGTCCATGTCTCTCTATGTCCCCGTCTCCGGTGTCTGTGTCTCTCAGTGTCCAAGTCTTTCGTGTCCATGTCTCTCGGTTTCCATGTCACTCGGTGTCCATGTCTCATGGTGTACATGTCTTCCGGTGTCCATGTCTCTTGATGTCCATGTCCCCGGTGCCCATGTCTCCCTGTGTCCATATCTCTCAGTATCCATGTTTGTCTGTGTTCATGTCTCTCGGTGTCCATGTCTCTTGGTGTCCATGTCTCGTGGTGTCCATGTCTTCCTGTGTCCATGTCTCTCGGTGTCAATGTCTCTCAGTGTCCATGTCTTTATATGGGTATACACCCGTTACAACGGATCTTTTACTCCGCACTACCATTACAACGCGACCATTACTCCGCATACCATTACAACGCATTGCGCTGGGGGGCGCTCTAGGATAGGGAATAAGTATAATTTACTATCCAACACCTTCCCTAGGGTCCACGGGGACTGGAGTTAGAATAGTAAATTATACTTACCACTATCCTTTATATGTCCTTTCCTCTCAATGTCCATGTCTCTTAGTGTCCATTTCTTGTGGTGTCCATGTCTCTCGGTGTTCGTGTCTTTCCATGTCCATGTCTCTCGGTGTCCATGTCTCGTGGTGTCCATGTCTCCCTGTGTCCATGTCTCTCGATGTCCATGTCTCTCAGTGTCCATGTCTTTCTATGTCCTTGTCTCTTGATGTCCATGTCTCTTAGTGTCCATTTCTTGTGGTGTCCATGTCTCTTGGTGTTCGTGTCTTTCCATGTCCATGTCTCTCTGTGTCAATGACTCTCGGTGTCCATGTCTCTCAGTGTCCATGTCTCTCGGTGTCCATGGCTCTTGGTGTCCAGCTCTTGTCATGTCCATGTCTCTTGGTGGTGTCCATGTCTCTTGGTGTCCATGTCTCGTGGTGTCCATCTCTTTCCATGTCCATGTCTCTCGGTGTCCATGACTCTCGGTGTCCTTGTCTCTTGGTATCCGTGTCTCTTGGTGTCCGTCTCTTTCCATGTCCATGTCTCGTGTTTTCCATGTCTCTCCATGTCCCTCCATGTCCATGTCTTTCCATGTCCATGTGTCTCTGTACCCATGTCTCTTGGTGTCCATGTCTTTCCATGTCCATTTATCTCTTTGTCTGTAACTCTTTGTGTCCATGTCTCCCAGTGTCTATGTCTCATGGTGTCTATGTCTCTCGGTGTTCATGTCTGTCAGTGTCCATGTCTTTCCATGTCCTTGTCTATTGATGTCCATGTTTCTTGGCGTACATTTCTCGTAGTGTCCATGTCTCTCGTTGTCTATGTCTTTCCATGTCCTTGTGTCTCGGTGTACATGTCTCTTGGTGTCCATGTCTCTCAGGGTCCATGTCTATCAGTGTTCATGTCCTTCCATGTACTTGTGTCTTGGTGTCCATGTCCATGTCTCCCTGTGTCCATGTCCCATGTCTTAAAGTCGTGTCCATGTCTCTCGATGTCCATGTCTCATGGTGTCCATCTCTTTCCATGTCCATGTCTCTTGGTGTCCAGAACTCTTGGTGTCTATGTCTCCGGTTTCCATGTCTCTTTGTGTCCATGTCTCGTGGTTTCCATGTCTTTCCATGTACATGTTTCTTGGTTGTCATGACTCTCGGTGTCAATGTCTCTCGGTGTCCATATCCATTGGTGTCCATGTCTCTTGGTGTCCATTTCTTTCCATGACCATGTCTCTCTGTGACCATGAATTTCTGTGTTCATGTCTCTTGGTGTCCATATCTTTCCATTTCCCTGTCTCTCGATGTCCAAGTCTCTCCATGTTCATGTCTCGTGGTGTGCATGTCTAGCGTTGTCCATTTCTCTCGGTGTCCATGTGTTTCCATGTCCATGTCTCTCTGTGCCCATGACTCTTGGTGTCCATGTCTTTCCATGTCCATGTCTCTCAGTGTCTATAACTCTTGGTGCCCATGTCTCCCAGTGTCCTTGTCTCTTGGTGTACCTGTCTTTCGGTGTCTATGTCTCTCAGAGTCCATGTCTATCCATGTCCTTGTCTCTCGATATCCATGTCGAGAGACAAGGACCACGAGAGACAAGGATCCACGAGAAATTGACTCTTGGTGTCCATTTCTCGTGGTGTTCATATCTCTCGGTGTCTGTGTGTTTCCATGTCCATCCGTGTCCATGTCCAATGTCTCTCGGAGTCCATGTCTCTTGGTGTCCATGTCAGGTGGCGTCCATGTCTTTCAATGTCCATGTCTCTCTGTGTCCATATCTCTAGGTGTCCATCTCTTTCCATGTCCATGAGTCTCGGTGTCCATGTCTTTCTACGTCCATGTCTCTTGGTGTCCATGTCTCCCAGTATCCATGTCTCTCGGTGTCCATGTCTCTCAGCGTTCAATCTTTTCCTTTTCTCTCGGTGTCCCATGTCTCTCGGTGTTCATGTCTCGTGGTGTCCATGTCTTTACATGTTCATGTCTCTCTATGTCCATGTCTATTGCTGTCCATGTCTCTCGGTGTCCATGTCTTTCAGTGTCCTTGTCTCTCGGTGTCCTTGTCTCTTGGTGTCCATGTCACTCGGTGTCCTTGTCTCTCTGTGTCCGTGTCCCTCGGGGACCATGTCTCGTGGTGTCCATGTTTCTCAGTATCCATTACCCTAGGTGTTCATGTCTCATGGTGTGCATGTCTCTCCATGTCCATGTCTCTCGGTGTACATGTCTCTTGGTGTTCATGTTTCTTGGTGTCCATGTTTCTTGGTGTCTATGTCTTTCCATGTCCTTGTCTCTTGGTGTCCATGTCCATCAGTGTCCATGTCCCATGTCTCACTGTGGTGTCCATGTCTCTTGGTGTCCATCTCTTTCCATGTCCATGTTTCTCTGTGTCCAGTACTCTTGCTGTCCTTGTCTTTCCATGTCCTTGTCTCTCGGTGTCCACGTCTCTTGGCGTCTATGTCTCCCGGTGTCCATGTCTTTTTGTGTACATGTCTTTCCATGTCCATGTCTCTCGGTGTCCATGTCTTTCCATGTCCTTGTCTCTCGGTGTCCATGTCTGTTCGTTTCATGTCACGTTATGTCCATGTTGCGTGGTGTCCATTTCTCTCGGTGTCCATTTGTTTCCATGCCCATGCTCTTCTGTGCCCGTGTCTCTTGGTGTCCATGTCTCTTGGTGTCCATGTCTCCCAGTGTCCCTGTCTCTTGGTGTCCATGTCTCTCAGAGTCCATGTCTTTCCATGTGTTTGTCTCTCGGTGTCTGTGTCTTTCTATGTCCATGTTTCTTTGTGTCCATGTCTTGTGGTGTCCATTTCTTTCTATGTTCATATCTCTCGGTGTCCATGTCTTTCCACGTCCATGTCACTCGGTGTCCATGTCTTTCGGTGTCCTTGTCCCTCGGTGTCCTTATCTCTCGGTGTCCTTGTCTCTTGGTGTCTGTGTCTCTCGGTGTCCTTGTCTCTCTGTGTCCGCGTCCCTCAGCGTCCATGTCTCGTGGTGTCCATGTTTCTCGGTGTCCATGACCCTCAGTGTTCATGTCTCATGGTGCGCATGTCTCTCCATGTCCATGTCTCTCAGTGTACATGTCTCTTGGTGTTCTTGTCTCTTGGTGTCCATGTTTCTTGGTGTCCATGTCTTTCCATGTCCTTGTGTCTTGGTGTCCATGTCTCTTGGTGTCCATGTCCCATGTCTCACTGTGGTGTCCATGTCTCTCGGTGTCCATGTCTCTTGGTGTCCATCTCTTTCCATGTCCATGTTTCTCGGTGTCCAGTACTCTTGGTGTCCTTGTCTTTCCATGTCCTTGTCTCTCGGTGTCCATGTCTCTTGGCGTCTATGTCTCCCGGTGTCCATGTGTCTTTGTGTTCATGTCTTTCCATGTCCATGTCTCTTGGTGTCCATCTCTTTCCATGTCCATGTTTCTCTGTGTCCAGTACTCTTGCTGTCCTTGTCTTTCCATGTCCTTGTCTCTCGGTGTCCTTGTCTCTTGGTGTCCATGTCTCCCGGTGTCCATGTTTTTTTGTGCCCATGTCTTTCCATGTCCATGTCTCTCGGTGTCCATGTCTTTCCATGTCCTTGTCTCTCGGTGTCCATGTCTGTTCGTTTCATGTCACGTGATGTCCATGTTGCGTGGTGTCCATTTCTCTCGGTGTCCATTTGTTTCCATGCCCATGCTCTTCTGTGCCCGTGTCTCTTGGTGTCCATGTCTCCCAGTGCCCATGTCTCCCAGTGTCCCTGTCTCTTGGTGTCCATGTCTCTCAGAGTCCATGTCTTTCCATGTGCTTGTCTCTCGGTGTCTGTGTCTTTCTATGTCCATGTTTCTTTGTGTCCATGTCTTGTGGTGTCCATTTCTTTCCATGTTCATATCTCTCGGTGTCCATGTCTTTCCACGTCCATGTCACTCGGTGTCCATGTCTTTCGGTGTCCTTGTCCCTCGGTGTCCCTATCTCTCGGTGTCCTTGTCTCTTTGTGTCTGTGTCTCTCGGTGTCCTTGTCTCTCTGTGTCCGCGTCCCTCGGCGTCCATGTTTCTCGGTGTCCATGACCCTCAGTGTTCATGTCTCATGGTGTGCATGTCTCTCCATGTCCATGTCTCTCAGTGTACATGTCTCTTGGTGTTCTTGTCTCTTGGTGTCCATGTTTCTTGGTGTCCATGTCTTTCCATGTCCTTGTCTCTTGGTGTCCATGTCTCTTGGTGTCCATGTCCCATGTCTCACTGTGGTGTCCATGTCTATCGGTGTCCATGTCTCTTGGTGTCCATCTCTTTCCATGTCCATGTTTCTCGGTGTCCAGTACTCTTGGTGTCCTTGTCTTTCCATGTCCTTGTCTCTCGGTGTCCATGTCTCTTGGCGTCTATGTCTCCCGGTGTCCATGTGTCTTTGTGTTCATGTCTTTCCATGTCCATGTCTCTTGGTGTCCATCTCTTTCCATGTCCATGTTTCTCTGTGTCCAGTACTCTTGCTGTCCTTGTCTTTCCATGTCCTTGTCTCTCGGTGTCCATGTCTCTTGGTGTCCATGTCTCCCGGTGTCCATGTTTTTTTGTGTCCATGTCTTTCCATGTCCATGTCTCTCGGTGTCCATGTCTTTCCATGTCCTTGTCTCTCGGTGTCCATGTCTGTTCGTTTCATGTCACGTGATGTCCATGTTGCGTGGTGTCCATTTCTCTCGGTGTCCATTTGTTTCCATGCCCATGCCCTTCTGTGCCTGTGTCTCTTGGTGTCCATATCTCCCAGTGTCCATGTCTCCCAGTGTCCTTGTCTCTTGGTGTCCATGTCTCTCAGAGTCCATGTCTTTCCATGTGCTTGTCTCTCGGTGTCTGTGTCTTTCTATGTGCATGTTTCTGTGTGTCCATGTCTATCGGTGTCCATGTCCCATGTCTCTTGGTGTCCATGTCTTGTGGTGTCCATTTCTTTCCATGTTCATATCTCTCGGTGTCCATGTCTTTCCACTTCCATGTCACTCGGTGTCCATGTCTTTCGGTGTCCTTGTCCCTCGGTGTCCTTATCTCTCGGTGTCCTTGTCTCTTGGTGTCTGTGTCTCTTGGTGTCCTTGTCTCTCTCTGTGTCCGCCTCCCTCGGCGTCCATGTCTCGTGGTGTCCATGTTTTTCGGTGTCCATGACCTTCAGTGTTCATGTCTCATGGTGTGCATATCTCTCCATGTCAATGTCTCTCAGTGTACATGTCTCTTGGTGTTCATGTCTCTTGGTGTCCATGTTTCTTGGTGTTCATGCCTTTTCTATGTCCTTGTCTCTTGGTGTCCATGTCCCATGTCTCACTGTGGTGTCCATGTCTCTCGGTGTCCATGTCTCTTGGTGTCCATCTCTTTCCATGTCCATGTTTCTCGGTGTTCAGTACTCTTGGTGTCCTTGTCTTTCCATGTCCTTGTCTCTCGGTGTCCATGTCTCCTGGCGTCTATGTCTCCCGGTGTCCATGTGTCTTTGTTTTCATGTCTTTCCATGTCCATGTCTCTCGGTGTCCATGTCTTTCCATGTCCTCTTCTCTCGGTGTCCATGTCTCTTCGTGTCATGTCACATGATGTCCAAGTTGCGTGGTGTCCATTTCTCTCGGTCTCTATTTGTTTCCATGCCCATGCCCTTCTGTGCCCATGTCTCTTGGTGTCCCTGTCTCTCGGTGACCATGTCTCTCGGTGTTCATGTCTCGTCGTGTCCATGTTTTTACATGTTCATGTCTCTCTATGTCCATGTCTATTTGTGTCCATGTCTCTCCGTGCCCGTGTATCCTGTGCCCAAGTCTCTCGGTGCCCATGTCTCTCGGTGTGTGTCCATGTCTCTCGGTGTCCTGGTCTCTTGGTGTTCATGTTTCTCAGAGACCATGCCTTTCCATGTCTCTCCGTGTCCATGTCCCCCAATGTCCGTGTCTCTCTATGTCCATGTCTCTCAGCATCCATGTCTCTCAGTGTTCATGTCTCTCAGTGTGCATAGCTCTCAGTGTCCATGCCTCTCAGTACCTATGTCTGTCGTTACCCATGTCTCTCTGTGACATGTCTCTCGGTGTCTATGTCTTTTGGTGTGCATGTCTCATGGTGCCCATGTCTCCCTGTGTACTTGTCTCTCGGTATTCATGCCTTTTGGTGTCCATGTCTCTCGGTGTTCAGGTGTCTCGGAGTTTATATCTTTCCATGCCTCTCGATGTCCATGTCTCTCGGTGTCCAGGTCTCTCTGTGTTCATGTCTCATGTTGTCCTTGTCTTTCAGTGTCCCTCTCTCTCCGTGGCCATGTCTCTCGTGGCCACGTCTCTCTGTGTCCATGTCTTTCCATGTCCATGTCTCTCGGCATCCATGACTCTTGGTGTTCATGTCTTTTCATGTCCTTGTCTCTCGTTCTCCATGCCTCTTGATGTCCATGTCTTTCCATGTCCTTTTCTCTCGGTGTCCATATCACGTGGTGTCCATGTCCCTCAGTGTCCATGTCTTTCAGTGTCTATGTCTCTCAATGCCCATGTCTCCCAGTGTCAATATCTCCCAGTGTCCATGTCTCCCTGTGTCCATGTCTCTAGGTGTCCATGTCTCTCGGTGATTCTAAGAGCTAGGGTTTTAGTGTAGAGGAACTGGTGGCGCTCTGCAAAGTCTCCGGAGGCCAATTGGACATAGATCTATTTATTATGGTGCAGACAGGAAAGAGGCGACCCTACTAACCCCTTACTTTGTGGTGGAAAACCAACCACGTATAACAATTGCAACAGTCCTGTGCACACATAACAATCAAAACTGAACAGTATATGTTCGTATTCAACACAACAAGACAATATTCGTTGTAGTTTTCTTGGTTCCTTTAATGTGTGTTGGCACAGAGAACAGCCAGCCGACACGTGTTTCGTCAGAGAAACAGTGGTCTCCGACTCTTCAGGGCCAAAGTCTCGGTAGACGGTATGTATAATCCCTGCACCGGTGATAATTCCAACCAGGTTGGGTTTCAAAGAGAATACCGCAGTAGTCAGGTACACTTATTCAGGCATGCATTCAAAAACTGTATGTAGATGCTACAGAAGTTATATGGATTCAGGATGGCGGTAAAAGTTGCAAACCGGCATCCACAGCGGCAAGGTATAGTGGAAAGGATAATGTTTACTTAAGAGTACAAAGTGAAGATCAAACGCCAACACAGGGTCAAGAGGAAGGGACAATTCCAATCAAGGACAACGTATAGGGCCGAAGGAATCCATAGTCGGTCATTAATGACACTTGTAAGCATCTATAGATTCATTAATCCGGCGTGGACCCCGTGTCTTGGCGGTAGCCAACTCAATCCGTTTGATCTTCACTTTGTACTCTTAAGTAAACATTATCCTTTCCACTATACCTTGCCATTGTGGATGCTGGTTTGCAACTTTTACCGCCTTCCATGTCCGTGTTTATCCATGTCCTTGTCTCTTGGTGCCCATGTCTCTTGATGTCCATGTCTTTCCATGTCTCTAGGTGTCCATGTCGCTCGTTGTCCATGTCTTGTGGTGTCCATGTTTCTCGGTGTCCATGTCTCTTGGTGTCCATGTCTCTCGGAGTCCATGTCTTTCCATGTTCATGTATCTCGATGCCCATGTCTCCTGGTGTGCATGTCTCTCGGTGTCCATGTCTCTCACTGTCAATGTTTCCAGTGTCTCTGTCTCCCTGTGTCCCTGTGTCCATATCTCTCTGTGTCCATGTCTCGTGATGTTCATGTCTCTCACATCCATGTCTCTTGGTGTCCATGTCCAAATTTTTTTAACTGTTAGAAAAATTTGAACAAAACAAAAAAAAGTGGCCATTAAAAAAAGTATTTACAAACACCTTCATAATTCACAGCTTGAATCCACCCCTCGGAGTCCATGTTTTTCCATGTTCATGTATGTCGATGCCCATGTCTCCTGGTGCGCATGTGTTTCGGTGTCCATGTCTCTCACTGTCCATGTATCCCATTATCCATGTCTCCCTGTGTCCCTGTGTCCATGTCTCGTGATGACCATGTCTCTCGGAGTCCATGTCTTTCCATGTCTTTGTCTCTCAGATTCCATGTCTCCAGGTGTCCATGGCTTGTGGTGTCCATGTCTCTCAGTGTCCATGTCTTTCCTCGTCCATGTTTATCCGTGTCCATGTCTCTTGGTGCCCATGTCTCTCAGAGTCCATGTCTCTCTGTGTTCACGTTTCTCGGTGTTCATGTCTCAGTTAGAAAAAATTGAACAAAACAAAAAAAAGTGGCCATTAAAAAAGTATTTAAAAACACCTTCATAATTCACAGCTTGAATCCACCCCTCGGAGTCCATGTCTTTCCATGTTCATGTATGTCGATGCCCATGTCTCCTGGTGCGCATGTCTCTCGGTGTCCATGTCTCTCACTGTCCATGTATTCCGGTATCCATGTCTCCCTGTGTCCTTGTGTCCATGTCTCGTGATGACCATGTCTCTCGGAGTCTATGTCTTTCCATGTCTTTGTCTCTCAGATTCCATGTCTCCAGGTGTCCATGGCTTGTGGTGTCCATGTGTCTCAGTGTCCATGTCTTTCCTCGTCCATGTTTATCCAGTGCCCATGTCTTTCTGTGTCCATGTCTCTCTTTGTTCATGTCTCTTGGTGTCCATGTCTTTCCATGTCTCTTGATGTCCATGTCTCTCAGAGTCCATGTCTCTCTGTGTTCACGTTTCTCGGTGTTCATGTCCCATGTTGTCCATGTCTTTCAGTGTCCATCTCTCTCAGTGGCCATGTCTCTCGATGTCCATGTCTCCCAGTGTCCATATCTCCCAGTGTCCATGTCCTTCCGTTTCCATGTCTCTTGGTGTCCATGTCTTTCCATGTCCATGTCTCTCTGTGTCTCTCGGTGTCCATGTCTCCTGGTGTCCATGTATCTCGGTGTCTATGTCTCTTGGTGTCCATATCTCTCAGTGTCCATGTATCTCAGTGTCCATGTATCTCAGTTTGCATGTCTCTCGGTGTCCATATCCCGCCATGTCCATGGCTCTTGGTGTCCATGTCTCTCTGTGTACGTGTCTCTCAGTGTCCGTGTCTGTAAGTGTCCATGTCTCTTGGTTTCCATGTCCCTCAGTGCCATGTCTCGTGATGTCCATGTCTCTCAGTGTCTATGTCCCTCGGTGCTCATGTCTCATGGTGTTCAAGGCTTTTCATGTCCACGTCTCACCATGTCCATAGCTCTTGGTGTCCATGTCTCTCGGATGTATGACATTACAACGCATGCTTTTACCACGCATGCCTTTACATCGCAGTTTTTACAATGCATGCTATTACAACGCATAGCGCTTAGGGGTGCTGGATAGTGAATAGTTTAATTTACTATTCCAACTCCAGTCCCCGTGGATAGTAGGGAAGGTGTTGGATAGTAAATTAAATCCATTCCCTATCCTAGAGCGCCGCCCCAGCGCAATGCGTTGTAATGACATGCGTTGTAATAGTTGCGTCGTAAAGGCACTGTGTGGTAAAAGTTGTGTTGTAAAGGATGTCTCCCATGTCGCTCTGTGTACGAGTCTCTCAGTGTCTGTGTCTCTAGGTGTCCATGTCTCTCGGTGTCCATGTCCCTCGGTGCTCATGTCTCATGGTGTACATGTCTTTCCATGTCCATGTCTCTCGTTGTCCATGTCTCTCGGTATCTAGGTCTCTCTGTGTTCATGTCACTCGGTGTCCATGTTTCTCGGTGTCCATATGCCTCATTGTAAATGTGTTACGGTGTCCATGTCTTTGCATGTCCATGTCTCGTGATGTCCATGTCTCTCAGTGTTCATGTCCCTCGGTGCTCATGTCTCATGGTGTTCATGTCTTTCCATGTCCATGTCTCTCGTTGTCCATGTCTCTCGGTATCTATGTCTCTCTGTGTTCATGTCTCTCGGTGTCCATGTTTCTCGGTGTCCATACCCCTCAGTGTAAATGTGTCACGGTGTCCATGTCTTTGCATGTCCATGCCTCTCTGTGTCCATGTCTAGAGTACTTTAAGTGGCATGGCAAGGGTGGTGGGTATTGGGTGGTCTCTAAAAACAGCACATGTCAATAGATGGAATTGCAGGTGCCTGTGGGTGCAGCTGCACTGTGGCTATGGATGCAAGTACAGTCTGGGAATCAGTGGGCACAGACTCAAAACAAGTGGAAGTGGGTGCAGGTGCCAACTGTCTATGCGTAGTGAGTTTGCAAAAAGATGCAAGTGCAGCGATGACGCTATGGCGGCAAGGGTACCAGTGGATGAAAATACAGTGTCGAAGGTGGAGGTGCAGTGTGAGCAACAACAGGAGTGCACACGAGTCGTTGTACACTTGCTTTACAGAGTGAGCATGTAAACCCCCTTAGGGGATACTCCTTGTACCAGGGTCCTATGGCAGTGGGTCATTGTGGTGGCGTCTTGGATAGTACAGTCATAAGGTGAGAGGTTGGGCTAAGTAACCCACTGTATGAAGGTGGGCTGCACACCAGGAGGGTGTATCCCCACACCGCTGTATATGGCTGCGTGCATCCTTAGAAAGCAAGTCCCCTTAACTGAGCGTAGGTTCCACTTAAAGTGTCACAGAGGATGTAGATATATCTGCACAGTAGCGGCTGCTCTCATGGCAGAGTACAGGGCGGGGGAGGGATGTGAGGTGTGAGGTGGGGGGACGGATGACAAAAATAAAGAAAGGCAAACGTCGTTTACAACGCGGTGTTTACACCGCATGACCTTTACCACGCTGCCATTACAACGCAAGTCATTACTATGACTTGCGCTGGGTGGCGCTGTTGGTTAAGGAATATTGTAATTTTATATTCCAACACCTTCCCTACTGTTAGGTGGGCTGGTGTTGGAATAGAAAATTATAATAATCCTCAATCCGCGCTCTCCAACGCAAGTATGTACCGCGATCAAAATGATCGGGTTGTACTATCATACATCCATAAAGAAATAAACGAACTTACCTTCTACATGCCACTCTTCTCCTTTCTACTGTGGCTCCCAGAGTCCTCTGCTTTCAATCCCAGTGCTTCCCTCATGCATGAGAGAAGAGCTGGGATTGGCCTGAGCTGGCTTGTTTTCCGCTCCAAAGGGACTGGGAGCCTGCTATTCTCTCCACCCAGCAATGCAGCTTGGGTTGGGGAGATGTCAGTGTGCATATCGGTTTGGCCATCCTGAGACAGCCGGACAAACCATTATGTGCTGCACTGAGTGCAATGCCACCACTACTCCAGTGACTGTACCCCCAACGCCCCTCCCCCTCCTCGATGGCCCCATCCACAAGACATGGCGGGAAAGGAAAAATAAAACAGTAATAAATACATTTTATTGTCGTTTTATTTTTCAAATGTTGAAGCCGCTGGTAGGGCGATGCTCCTCTGCCATAACGAAGGTGCCACCACTGTATCTGCAAGGAATCTTCAAGGAACGGTAGGATCAGGGTGTAGGTAGCATGAAGAGGGATGGGCTGGACCACACCTCAAGGGGTTTGCAAACTGGAAAGCTGGAATATAGCTGAAGAGTGGGTCAGGGCTACTGTGGAAATAATACTTTTCATCGGTTTTCGAGAAAGTGAGATTCTCTAAGGTACATCACATGTGATGAGGCAGGGAGTTCCAGAGGGCAACACCCCTGATCCATATAAATACCGGATTGGATGGAGGTGATATCTGGTTCTTTATCTAGAAGGAATTTGTTTCCTGTTCTATACTATGGTTTGTGCGATGGAAAGTGTTTTAAGTATATTATTTATGTACTTAGTGCTACTGGCGCATACATTAGTCCGGGGAGGTGTCGTCTCTGGAGCTAAAATGAGGTCGTTGCTTGGCAGCCGTATTATCAAATCACATCGTTTGTTGTCCTTGTGTACATGGAGACCTGTGCAAGATTGGATGCCTGTGATTCTTTCTGACTGTGTGTTTAGGTGCATATATATCTGTATTAGGCAGTGTGTATAGAGGTACCTATGCTCTAGTCTGTATGTGGGCATGCATTTGCTATTTTTGTCTGCCTATATTTGGTCTGCCAATAGTTTTGTACCTATTGGCTTTCTTGAGGATGCTTCTAAACATGTGATCAGCAGCGCTCAGCATACCTGCCAACTCCCATGGTGACACCCTGTGACACACGATATTGGCTCCCACTACACTGTCTCGCGGTGAGGGGCCAACATCACACAGTGGCAAGGAAATCGAGCTGAAAACTACTGTAAATAGTGCTTTTCCGGCACGTTATCCGAACTACCGACGTTCATTAAGGTGTGTGAAAACACCCCAGGACATCAGATTCAGCAAGCTTTTTTGTGGGGGAGGGGAAAAGGCTTGGGGGTGATGAATGGGGGTTAAAAAGTGCCTCGTATGTACTTCTCGGCACAAGGCCCGCCCCTTCATAGCCATGCCTCCTCCTCACATGGTAAGATTGTTCTTCAATTTGGCCGGTATGCTCAGGTCAATTGGAGCAATTGGAAACACATCTTCGCAATCGTAAGGCTCCCCATACCGTCCCAAGTCTCACAAAGCTGTTCCATATTGGGCACCACGTTTTTCATCTATTTGGGCAAGTAATAATACTGATGGAGGGGATAAATATGGCCCTCCATACAAATGACATTCAGCCCTAAACATTAACCTCTCTTAACTCTACCTTACTTTCAGCACAACCTTCTGCAGTTGTGTACACTAGCAAACTTTCTTTTGTCGAGTTCACAAAAGCTTGGGCTCTTTCTCATCAACCTCATATACAGTTGCAGAACTAAACCTTTTTTATTGATTGTGCATTTCTGGACTCCTATGACGTAAACTAGCTACAAAGAAACTGAGGTCTGAAGAGCATATAGTGGGTGTAAGGGTAGGGGTGATTGATGGGGATAAAAGGATAGACCACTACACTGTCATCATAACCAGGAGTGGTGTTGGGGGTAGAAGGAAGGCACATTGAGAAGTCAAGTTTCTGGCATTCATCTTGTGCACCACACACACTCTCACTCCACATACCAACTACAAATCCGAATTTTCAGACTTTTACCTTATAAGGTATCTCCTGCTCTTACATACCAGACAGAGAACCGCATTATATTCCCTTTTCTTTGCGTGACTCGGTTTTGCCAATGGACTACTCTTAGGTATTCTGCAGATATCACTTGTCCCCTTCAATGCTGTCATTCGATCAGTGGCCAGGTCATCAGAAAATATGACTACACCAGACTGGCTTTAAAAGATTTGTTGGCTACGGATCAAGACCAATCAATTTCGAGATCTGTCATCTGACTTACAAAGATGTCTACCCAATCACATCTCCCTATCTGGCCAACCTTCCCATTTTCTCCCAGGGATTGTGATTCCTAAGAGGCCAAGACTTCCTATAACATGTACCTAAAAATATACAAACTCCATGATGCAGCTGCTGTCTGCTGGGCATGTCTGCTCCCTCCCTTTGTCTTTAAACTCTCTCCTCTTCGCTGTTCTTCAGGGGGAACCGAAAAGACATTTTCCTGTTGGGTTTTAAACTGATTGATGCCTCTTTTCCCATTAATATGACAATTCTGAAATTTGATAATTACTCTTTTAAACTAAGCTTACGTTTTGCACCGTTGCACAACATGTGTGTATATCTAAAGCAGTCTAATCCCTCTTGAGGTGCAGAGGGGCTATATAGAACAGTTACATAAATACTTAAAGGAGTCAAGCTTAGAGACCTTAAGTAAATAATCACTGCCCATTTTCCACATACTTTCTTACCCGCCGACATTGTTTATGGTAGCACAGAACTTCATCAGACCTCTTCCAAACATTGCTGGCATGGAGGGACATCAGACAGGATTTGGTTCCAAGAGTTCCTACCGACTGTGCCCTGGTGCAGTGCAGTGGACTGTTAGCTTATGCAGTGTGCCGACACATATCAGCCAGGCCTGAAGTGGGCCCTGGGCCCCAGGCTCGTTGAGCATGTCCTGTGCATGCTAAGGAGTATCCTGCAGGGAGGGAGCTGAAGGGATGGGCAGCTTCTCCTCTTGCACCGCCCACCCACGCACACCCAGGTCCGAATGCCTAGTTTCAAAGCCTCATTATACCCCCTCATAGGCTCTAGCAGGGAGCAGGCACTGGAAATCAAAGGCAGAACATCTGTACGTTGCCACAAATCTTCTGTATGTAACGAAGGTGGGTTTACATGTGCTGTGTGGGTATGTGAGGTTTGTAGGTGAATGTCCATAGGTATGTTGCTAATAGCAGTTTTTACTATCCAATGCAAATGGAATTAATTGGTTTTGCCTCTAAATTATGTCTTAATTATTACCCAATTTAGGGGTACAGATTTTATCAACCTTGGGAAGAGAAGAAAATGAGTTGCAACCTGCAAACATTCTAATACATACCTTGAAGGCAACATGCTGCTATATGCAACAGGCGCATAAGCGACTCAGCTATTTTGGTAGAATTAGAGTTGTGACCTCCAGGTTATGCAATGCCTTATGCTATAAATATAAAGAGTGGACTGCCGCTGGCACATTCACCCTCTAAGGTATTTTATTACGTTTCAAACTTGGACCAGCAGATTACACATCTAATTCTGCAGCACTTGCATTAACCACCTAAGCTACCTTGGCAATATTATACTATGAGATTATCTAGATAAGCATAACTCTCAGTTGCAAGTGCCACAATGACACTCTGAGTCTAAGATGCCTTACAATGTGGGATGTTTGTGACCAGAACAATTTTGCTCTCACATTTCTCCTTAGCAACTTCTTTGAGTACAGGATGTGTAAAAATACTGCACTCCATTTGTGCATCTCTTCTACAGTTCTTTACTGCAAAGGGAAATCAACAATTAGAGCAGAGATGCAGACGGTAAGAGTACAGAAGAAGTTATATTTAGTAGGCCATGGTGGTGAACTTCCCTCCGTTCGCGTAGCTTGCGGCGTTTTCCGCACTCCACGCTCCAAAGTGCACACAGAGTGACAATCGCAGAGCAGAGTTTTTTCCTCACTCGGCTACATTAATTTGGCTAGCGCAAGTAAGGAAAACCCAACACTGACCACCTCCCACCGAGATTTCTCAACACAGGGTTGTGGACGGTCGTGACCGCTCGCATTGAGAAACCATTTGTTTCCGTTGAAGCTGCGACTTCGAGTATAAAATCTACTCGAGCGACAGAAAGAAGCAGCGCCCTCTGGCACTGCACATGGTGCGTTCACGCTGATTTTCCAGCATGGGATAAACCAGCACTAAAAATCAGCATGAACGGCACGTCCTAATGCACTTGCTGCTTGCATAATTCTGCGTAGCGCTGCAGAGTTTTCTGGTATGCAGAACTCCGCAAACTCCACCCAGGCCTAATATTTACAAACAAACATAGCCAAGCATACACTAAATAGTGAACAACAGAAAGTACAACGTTTTTGCTGTCTGAAAATTTCACTAATTTGAGAAGGATAAGCAAAATATATTTTATACAAAAAAATCGTATCATCATACAACGTGGCTTCTACAGTCAGCAAGGAATAAAAGCGTGGGTTGTTTCTATTCCATTGACATAGCAATACATGAATTAACAAACTTGGACATCATGTAAATAGTGTCAGCTGACTAGGTATTATTCTCCTATGTTATTCAAATCAGGAAGCACTTTAACTCTTTCCTAGAGGTGTGCAAAACAAATTGAGAAAAATACATGTAATTATAAGGCATGCATATCTGTTATTTAGCGCTATATTTTGCTGCAAAATGGTCCTCCCGTTCACGTTTGATTCAAGGGTGCATTTTGCGCTAAACTAATAGACCAAAAAGCACCACTGCCTAGAACAGCCGCTTGAATTCTGGTTTAGTTGCTTCTGCGCTATAATTTTTCTGCAAACGGAGACATGATTATGCGATGTGGCTTAATGGCATTGTTGGAACTGACACCCATGGCATGGTTTTCCAAAGTTTTTGCAGTCAATCCTCCTGTTTTTGCTGGCCTCAGAACTCTGCACACTTTACCACTGCTAAACAGTGCTAAAGTGCTTGTGCTCTATCCTTAAAACATGGTAACATTGGCTTCCACTCAATAGACACCTTTAATTTACTTTTAAGTCCCTAGTAAAGCGGGACTACATGTACCTAGGACCTGTATGTTAAATGCTTCTAGTGGGCCTGCAGCACTGAATGTGCCACCCACTTAAGTAGCCCTTATAAACATGTCTCAGGCCTGTCGTTGCAGCCTGTGTGTGCAGTTTTAAACTGCCATATCCACCTGGGAAAATTAACCATTTGCCAGACCGAATCCTTCCTTTTTATTAATACATATGTCACCCCTCGGGTAGGCCCTAAACAACCCATAAGGCAGGGCGCAGTGTATTTAAAAAGTTGAACATGTGTGTTTACCTTGTACATATCCTAGTAGTGAAAACCTTTAAATTCGTTTTTCACTACTAGATGGCCTACCCCTCCCATAAGATAACATTGGGCTACCTTATCCCGCTTAATAAGTGGTAATTTTCAATTAGGAACAAGTGGGAAAGTTGAGTTTGGTCTCTTAAGAATTGTAATTTAAAACTCTCTTTAATGGTAAAGTTGGATTTTAAATTGCAATTCTAAGTTGATATGTGAATCAACGTATTAAAGGTTTCATTTAAGGAACCAATAATACATGTTATACCATATTTAAGTATATTATATAATCCAAGAAAACAGGAGAAAGAGATATGGCCAAGGTATGTCAAAAATATATTGATATGTTTAATGACAGTTAAGGTTCAAGCAGCATCAAAAATAAATAAGTGAAAGGTGCCCCAAGTGCAGTGTGCATAAACATGCTTAAAATTGTGCAGGCAGCACAATATATTAAACAAAAAAACAAGTGGCGAAAAGACTTAACAATTTCATCCATGTGCATAGAATGATAGATATTTCATAGTAATGTTATTGCTCATATGTGTATATAGTAGTCCACTTATTTTTCAGTCTGTATAATGTCGACTGCATTTCGACCTGTCATGATCTAACAGGTAATCATTAGGGCAAAATGATTGAGGGATTGCTGCAAAATCAGAACTAGGGCATATATTCGATAGGTAACCAGGCATTCTACCTGAGGTAAAAAAGAAGAAGAGGCCCTGAAGTGGCCCAACTTAGAATTAAAGCCAGTTAGGGGTGAATCCTGTACACAGGAGCAATGCTGCACCCAGGGGCACGAGAACATTGTTTTGTACTGGTTACCTGTCTAATATATGCCCGAGTACTGATTTTGCAGCAAGCTTTCATTCTTTCGGTGTTCCCTTAATCATGTTGTCCTGATGATGAACTGATGAAGCATGAAATAAAGTATTTAAGTTTTTTTTTAAGTACTACACGCCACCTCGGTCACTACGGAGAACTCGAACACAAAGAACAACAAGCACTGGCGTTGCCAATAGGTCTCGCAGTAGGAAAGTTATAGCTATTGGTTTTGTAAATGACAAAGCCCTTTATGTTTTTAAAATGAAAACAAAAATAAAAAGCATTGTTATTTGCAATTGTAATAGCTACAACTTTCCTACTGCGAGACCTATTGGCAACGCTAAAATAATGTAAAAAATGTGAATGAAACATAAATAAAGCAAGGCGTGTTGGGGGTTGATCAATGTTTTGGAGCAAAAGACCAGTAGGAAGGCCCTGTCGGGAATGCGCAGCTGTCGGGTATTCACAAAAATAAATAAATAAAAAATAACAGTGGGAGGAGTGAAGAAAGTAATGCCCTGCCATGGAGTGCTGAAACCTAAATTAAACCAGTGCTTACTGCATTAACCGGCAAATCCTAGTGGGACCAGCGCCACTTTTCTTTCAGCAGGATAGGAAGGTATGCCTATAATATCCACCAGCCGGGCAACTAGGTGAATAGACCAAGCCGCGTTCTCATAAGGGATACGTGGGGACAGCTTGCTAGGTGAAGTTGGTGGCTCAGGCCCGACCCAAAATGACAAAAAAATGGAGATATGAAGAAAATTGCCTTGGCTTCACGACTCCCCACGTGTAAAACCATTTACGAGCATGGAGAGACCCTATTTCAGCCTGACCATGGTGATTCTCTGACGAGGCCAGAGGAGTTCAACACTTGCAACGCTATAGTCACAGAGGCGACAGATGGTTAATAGGAAAAGGGCTTGGATCAGGCAGAGAGGAATGCCCGCAATCAGGTTAATGTTAGATGGCGGCCTGGGGGCAGGGGCGCCGTTTCCTGTGATAGTAATCGCTGCGGTATCCGCTTACTGCATAATAAATCTACCTGACTAATGAACTCCGCCCGAGCGCGGCTGGGTGCAAGGAGGAGCGAGGCGGCAGCAAACATGGCGTGAGTGAGCACGCGCTGCGAGGGGCTCTTCAGTGCACGAGCTCCGATGAGGGGAAGACGGACAAAGAGTGGGGAAATAAGTAACAGCACACAGGGTCTGTCTGAGTGTCGCAGGAAGCGAGAGATGAAAGGGACATAGGAATCAGACAACGCAAGGTTATTGCCCGGAGGTTATTCAATAGGTTATTTGCAGGCTGATCCGGGAGTGGTTTAATCCAATCTCCGGGACATAAGAGTGTCCTCGGGAGAGACATATCTTCATGTATAGAACTCCCCGAGATTAGGGGACGGCATGACTGAGTTGCGGGCAGCAACTTTAAAAACCCGAAAGCAATATCAGGCATTTCGTGTAAAAAGGGTAATACTATTTTTCAAGCGTGTTATATATCTTTGCAAAGAAGGATTTCGCTCTAAAAGAGAGGGGGTTGGGGAGCACAAACGTTGCTAACAAGCATTCACGTACTATTCATTGCGTGATTGCCGTGCTCGTGAGATAAGATTTTAACCCGAAAGCAATATCAGGCATTTCGTGTAAAAAGGGTAATGCAAAATACCAAAGATTGCGGCGGCATAAACAAACAAGGCGGGCAGGGGAGGGGGCGGAGATTTTAACCCGAAAGCAATATCAGGCATTTCGTGTAAAAAGGGTAATGCAAAATACCAAAGATTGCGGCGGCATAAACAAACAAGGCGGGCAGGGGAGGGGGCGGAGCGGGGAGAGCGGCATGTGGGTGTTAAGAAGCCGGGCCTTTGAAGTGAAGCTAAGCTTCACTTCAAAAGGTGTCGGAGGAATGCGGGAGAGAGGAACAGATGGCGATTGCGGCTGTGCACGCGCTTTTAAGCTCAATGCACATGCGCATTGAGCTTAAAAGTCACGGGCACTGCAAGGAATCGCCACGATTCCTTGCCTCTTAGTTAAAAGTTGTTTAAGCCGCAATAGGCTCGCAAGCTCGATGCGCATGCGCATCGACAGGCGAGACCTAAAAAACAAGGACAAATAAAAAGTTATAACAGTAAAAGAGGTATGGTCCATCTGGAAGCAAAGGGACACGTAGAACTGCTTATTTTCAATGACTTTCAAGAAGATATAAGACTTAAAATGAAAGCATGTTTAACAAGATAACACGTTTCCATGTAGAGTTGAGGGCTGAAAGCTTTCCAAAGTTTTCTACTCTGAATCTCAAAATATCTTTTCCTTTAGTCTCTCTAATGAATGTTGTTGGATCAGATACGCCAGAAAGATTTAGGGTTCCTGGTAGAGTGCAAAGGCTAGCCAGTTTCTGAGGTTATCCAGGACCATTATAGCCCCGAAATGCTTTGCGCATTAAGCACACACTTTTGAAGTGACCCCAAGCCAGTGGGAAGCAATTATGGCCGACTTGAGTTGAGATCAGTCTGGGACTTTCACCTATATGCAGAGCCACGGGAATTATGCATCAGGGGAGGACCAAATTATGCATCAGGGTTGACTAAATTACGTGCAAGAAAAGCCAAATTATGTAATCTAATGCGGCACATTTTTTTTATAATATTAATGTATTATTTTGTCATTTTATACATGATAACACGTTCTTGTTTGTATACATGTACACACTGTCTGGGACAACATTTCTCTTCATTAGTACCAGTTTAACACCTAAGTAGAGCAGTAAGCAACAGCCAGGTGATCAGTCAACCTTTGCTAAGGTCTTCCACTGTGTGGCAATGCATGGCACCACGCTTTTAGTAACTTTTGATGTGTATGATCTAGAAACAATTTTTTTTTAATTAAAATCTGCAGTTTATACAACAGATGATGATTATGTGGCAAATGCAGCAAATCCATAAATATGTGGAAACAGATGCAGCGGCAAAGTCACATAATTCCACTGACCCTGCCTATAAACAGGCCCTAATTAGTGGACAGCACACTTCTTTTCCTGTAGATAGCATGGGTGCGTTTGAGCAGATATTTTAAAATCAAGCAGGCTGTCAGAAACAAGACATAGTCCATTACTATAATAGACAAAAGTCCTACCACAGCCACAAGGCGGCGCTCTGGATCAATTTCAAATGATGTAGCATCACAGCCATAGTCCACATGGGCATTTAGAGCATCACCCATCACTAGCTCTTGGAGTGTGTGAATGTTTGATGTGCTTCAAGAGGTACAGTACCATAAAACTTTTTTTGCAATATTAGCAAACTTGTCTAAGTACATACCTGTTTGCAACAGGACACCAGGATTTTTCACAGTCTCAGAAGGTATGACATTCGAGTTCAGGATCAGTGGACATATTGCCCTGGTCCACTCAAGATCCATCGCTCACATCTGCTGTTCACATTTCGTCACCCTCACCCCCATTTCAGTCTCTAGCAACCTGTTAAAATCCAGCTCTCTTATCACGAGTTCCACAAACCCTGGAGTTAACAGCACCCTGCCAGACATCACCTGGGCAGATGTGGTCTGGGAATGGGTATACTTCACATCCGTACAATTGCATGTGACCTGTATTCTAAAAGTGAGAGGTGGATTTTCTAGCATTTTGACTTATGACCGAATGCACTCTGTTAATTTGAGTCCAGAGTGTATATTTTATCATGGCTGGACTTTTTAAATAACACACTCTGACACAATTTTCACACAGCCAAGCTCACACTTCCAAACATGCATGCATGCACTCCAACAGCTGAGACACACACACAGATGCACAACCACTTGGGAACAAACACAGGATCACACATACACACAGAGGAACACACACGCTGCCAATTAGCAGCCTGGCTTTGCCAAACCTCCGTTCTCAGAGCGGAGTGAGTGGGCCGGCGGTGCAGGCCTTTGAGATGTGTTCTGTCGGACGGAACCCTCAGATATAATGGACTTCTTTCTTCTCACAACAAGAAAAATAGCCCGAGGAAATAAAAGCGAGGCATCTGTAACAAACCCCAGCTGTCGAGGCCTGGGCGGGGCCCGGGCTGCGAGGATCAGACTAAAACCCGAGATTGTGTCTGAAATGTTCGAACATCCTATTTACCAGCGGGTGATTTGGAAGGGTTTAGACCTCACTCTAGTAAGAGGTGTACTAATGTAGGCACGATGAGCCAGATGTGTTCTTTACTGGGTGCAAAAAGCTGCTCGCACTTTCCCACGAGTATTTTTCCGACCAGTAAAGAATTTTACAAAGCAACCTATAGATAAATAAGTCATTTCATAAAACTCCAAATTCAGAGTGGGTCGTAATGCGATCTACCTCATGGGTATTAATGAGATATGTCACAAATTATCACTCACTCTGATTGGTGGCCATCACACTGATGGGGGCCTGCTGGGTGAGCCTCCGCTGACCACCATGTGATCACCTTTAACATTAAAGTCTATGTTTTTTTAATGGAGCCCGATTTCCTTACAAAAAAACGGGGCAGTGTTAAAAAAAGTTTTCTATTTTTGAAAAGTTTATGTGAGAGTTGTAGTTGTACTATGGACCACTACCTATTCCCCAACTAACTTTTTTTAAATGCAATGCTTCCCTTTTGTGCCTGGGTTACCCAACACTAAATCTTGCAATGTTTTGTGACTCCGTTGTATTCATGAAACACTGATACAACTCATACCAATTCAGTTTTTGTATGGGTAGCCTACAACATGCCCCTTCCAAAAGGCATATCCATATGAGCTTGCAATCCTATTTCAGGATTTAATAAATGTTTATAGACTCCTAAAATGTGATTTTTACATGGTATAAACCTATTTTGCTAAAAAAAAATCCAAAATGGTGGTAGGTGGTCATAAAATAGGTTCGTACATCTGGGGCAGGTTCTCTTGAAGTGCATGAGATCAATGATGTTGGAACGAGTGACGCTTTAACACAGGACACAAAGCCAAATTCAAAAGACCAGAGAGGTGGAAATAAATGAGACTCCATTGAAGGCTAGATAGGGGACAATGAGTGTGACTTCGTTAAAAGGCCGATGAGGGTGACAATGAGTGAAACTTCACGACTTCCATTAAGTCAGAGACATGGTAATGATTGAGACATTATTGACATGCACAGTGTCAGAGACATGGTAATGTTTGAGACACCATTGACATGCATTGACAAGTCAGAGATATGGTAATGAGTGAGAATCCATTGAAGATGAGTGATGCTAAGAATGAGTGAAACTCCATTGACGTGCATCATGCATGGAATCAGAGAAGTGGGAATGCATGTGGCTCCATCAAAGGTCCGTGATGCCAGCAATGAGTGACTCTCCCTTGATCTGCATAAAGTCAGAGAAATGCAGGTTTGGCAAGTGGTATTACAGAGATAGTGGATATTCCATCAGCGCATATAAGGACTGTGAAGCACTGAACAATAAATGGCTACTGAATTTTTTTTTTAAGGCTAGAGAGCAGTCCTAGAACCGGCGCTGACTGAGAGTTCTGGGAATCGGTGAAGCTGAGATGGGGCCTTCCAATTAGCGCATCACACTGCGCAGAAGCATGCTTAGTTAGGGAGAGTAACATTCAAAATTGGCGCTTGCCCATTCTGAAGCAAAGAGTAAAAGAATGCACTGGTAACTTACCAGTAATGTTCGGATGTATGACGTTACAACGCAGGCTATTACAAAGCCTGCCTTTACAACGCGGTTTTTACATCGCAAACCTTTACAACGCATAGCGCTTAGGGGTGCTGGATAGTGGTAAGTATAATTTTCTATTCCAACTCCAGTCCCCGTGGACACTAGGGAAGGTGATGGATAGAAAATTAAACTTATTCCCTATCCTAGAGCGCCCCCCAGCGCAATGCGTTGTAATGGTTTGCGTTGTAATGACCGCGTTGTAATGGTAGTGCGTTGTAATAGTTTCGTTGTAAAGGTTGTTCACCGTAATGTTCACTACACGGAAACTTACTCATCCTCATCATAGTCATTACTTTCGGTGAGGGAGTCATGTTGGAGAATTGGACATCTTTTCCATGAGGACATAACAGTGACCGGTCCATCATCTGCATGCATTCTGAGGCATCCTCCCGTTGTTGGCCTCACTTCACCCTATCACCTTGATTGTTGCTCTGGAGATTTCAAGGCTGGATTATTTCAATTCCATCTAAACCAGTCCACTAACATAAACTATCCACAGAGAACAGATCCTCTCAAGCCTGAGCCATAAAGATCCGATTACACCAGTACTGAGGGCCTTGCATTGATCCCAATAAAGGGGAAATCAAACTTCAGACCCCTATAACACTAAAGGAAAGGGCAGTGGACTACCTCCGACATGCAATGACAATATCACGTAACCAGACGTGTAAAGGTGTCTCCTCTGTACCTACATTTTACCCAGATCTATCTGGAGCAGCATTTGAAAGTGACTACAAAGTGGCAGGACCAATTTACAAATACAAAACAAAGTAAGAAATTATATATGTTGAGGTGATTGGTGTTATATTCAACTTTGGTTGAATATGTGGCCATGAGTGTTGTATAGAAAATGTGATACTGACTCGTACATAGCCCAAAACTCTTTGAGTCTCTTGTTATTCTGAGCGACTGAGATGTAGTTTTTTCTTCCCTTTTGTGAGTCTCTGTATCACTTCCACATCACTTCTTTTTATTTCTGGCCAATGGACAGCTTTAGTTCTTTTCCCGCCTTATGTTTAAAACATATAATTAAAAACACATGCACACCACACACACACACACACACACACTTTGTGTCTGCCCTCTTCATCTGTTGGTCTGTTCCAGTGATTTGGTTGCACAAACCACATTATATAGCATGGGGCAGTAATATGTCAGCCCTCTTCAGCTGTTGCTGCTCTACACTGTGAAAGATGGTGTTTTGTTGTGCACACATTCATATCTAACTAAAAGAAGTCCACTGGAACAAACCAACAGATGAAGAGGGCTGACACATCGACTCAGCATCTTGTGATGTGGGGGAACTCACTTTATTAATCTTACAGTGCCTGTGATGAAAAATGATGGTGTCCTTGAGAAATGAAGCAAGTGGTCACATAAAGTGCTCCAATACCTTCGGGTTGGGTTCGTGCTCAATAAAAACTGCACAAAAAAAGCACAAAGATGTAAAAAAAAAAAGGAGAGACAAATAGATACTCATTTAGTGGTTGGTTTGTACAAAGTGAAACAAGAAAAACCTGGGCAAATCATGTCTGGCCTGCTTAAATTATATGATCTTGGGCAAATATTTAATTTCACCAATACTTCTTTTTCTTCATTATGGCTAATGAAAGTGCTTTCAAATATGTGATTTCAGTATAATAGCAGTACAAAAACCTATTGTGTTTGATTTAATATACAACAGTGTTGCTCTATAATAAGCAGGGCCATGTATAGGGTTTACATGATAAATGTCTTGCCTCTTAATTTGCTAATGGTTAATGTTAAAAGTTATCACTTTAAGTACTTCTCAGTGCAGTGCAGTAATGTGATGTATTAATGTCAGAGCTTCCACATGTTAAAGAAATACACTTTAGATTATATTTTATCATATTTTACATGATGTTTGTTGCATGAATTACATAGCAAAAATGTTCAGGGCTCGGCCCATGCACAGGCTCCAAGAGCCGAGCCAGACCCTTGACTGGGCTCTGGCTCACCTCTTCCTGTTAATCTGTTGACCCGCTACCTGCCAGACCCGCCCATGGGGCACTGCCTAATTGCCCAATACATAGCTGCCAAGGTTTCAGATGCTTATGTGTGACATTTTCATAATTTCAGTGTAATTATGAGTGACATTCAGCGACTATGAGTGACAGTTTCTCACGAGCAAAAATCAAGCAATGAATACGAGGGAAACATTTAAATATCAGAAATTACACCAGTTTGAGCAACAAGAAATTCTAAGAAGATCTTAAAACTAATACAAAGCGTCAGAAATGGAAGGGTTCTGTTCTAACTGACATGGCACACAGAGTCAGGTCATGTGTCCTCATGTAACGCAACTGGTGCTCATGTAAAGCTCTCTAATACCTGATACCTTCGGGTCAAGTTTGCTCTATATAAAACTCCGAGAAAAAAATGCATTGGGTTGTTTTTGTTTTTTTCATTCTAATCAGCTCACAGTAATGCCTTTAAAAAGAATAGTGTGGGTCTCTGGTGTGTTTGCACTTGTGGCTAAGAGCTGCCAGAACTCACAACAGCAATAAAGTCTGTCAGTCTCTGGTCAGGTGTGAGTTACAACTGGTCCACTCCTCCAGCTCAGAATTAATACACTCGTGCATACCGTCACTTGATAAAGTTCCACAAAGGCTCTGCCAGGCCATTCTTACTTGATGCTTGTAAAAAAGCAAAAAAAATTTGACCCATCTCCACTCAGATCGTTTGACTTTTGGATTGTCCTTAGAGAGGCCAGTTGAACCACTTGGTACATCTTTAATTACGTTTCCTCTCCCAGAAAGATGAGAATGAATTGTAATCCATCCTGAGATGTAAAATAGGGTAAATAGATTTCCTTTCCTATCTCTAACACCCAGTTGGGGGGGGGGGAGCGCAGAGGATTGTATTGCAGGTGACAAGGCAGAAGTCCAGGGTGAGGTATCTATCAGTTATGGGGCAAATAAGGAGGGTAGGGTCCAGGGTGGGGTTATGTCCTGTTGCTCGAGGTCCATGTTGGAGGTTTTATGTGGGGTTCGTGTGCGAGGCCTGAGGTCAACGTTGGGCTCAATCCATCAGTCGGTGGAGGGGAGAGAAGTCTTATGACAGCCCCATCAGCATGATTCGGCACTCAACAGTGGTCACTGTGTGCGTGCAGGCCCTAGAGTGAGCAGTGCTGATGTGCGAACTCACGGGAGGCGGAAGGTATTATGGGGCCTGCGCTGCTCTATCAGGTTTGAGCTGGTTCTCTCCTTGTGTCTGTAGGGGAGGGGAATTAGAGCTATGCCCCGAGGAGTGTCTCACGCCATAGGAGGAAACAGAGATTTATTGCGAACAGCAGGACTGAGCTGCTCCTTTCCAGTCCTCTAAACTCGCCCCTCACCTCCCCTCAATCCTACACATTAAAGACCAGGACTGAAACTACTACAGCTAGGAACTGCTAGGTTCAAGCCTAGAGAGACAGACACCCCCTTCACGAAAATGAACCCAAAGGTGACCTCTCAACCCTCAGGGGTGCACCCCGTAATCAGGACACCCAGAGTCTGTGACTTTGTTTCTCCCCAGGAGTGACTTGGATGCCCCCCTCCCTTTGATAGGAGCCTAGAGTACACCAACTGACATTCAAAGAGAAGAGTCTGGAAGGGGGCATTGTATGCACAAACAAATGTGTTGTGGATGCCACACTCCTCTCCCTTTCAGATGTTCCACATGTAGTACCTTTTGCCTTCTGTCCCTCACCCACTAGCACCTTCACAGCTATCACGTCTCCCTCCTGTCACCAAAGCCCTTGGTAGAAGACCTTTGTCTGCCTCTCTCCATCAAAATCCAGAAAAACAGTACAGTGGCGCACTGTCTGAGATTTACACTTACCTTGCAAGGCTATAGCCGCGGGAATTCAGTTTATGGCCAGGCCGCCCGTATCCTCAGAGTCCTAGCCGCAAAGAAATAGTTAAATCCTTCGACAAACGTGCTGCCCGGACATTCAGACTCAACAGCAGCGTGTGCTCTAGCGACTGCCGTGATCCGTGTGGTTGGGTCCGGCGCCGGTGCGGGGATCACTAATTTGATTTTACCGCACGACGGTGCCATTTCTGCTACCTGCCTACCACAAAGTATATTAAAACTGTAGCCACCACTTGCGCTGCAAGCAGGATGTGACCCTTAACGTCCTGGCTTATTAAAGTCACTGTGTTCGAATCGGGTATGGCCTGCTGCGGGCGACCGTCATGGCATGAGAGAGGCTGTCTCGTGAGCAGCCTGCACTCTCAGATTCTCCCGCCGCTTGTAACTTCCTGTTCCTCCGGATGTGACGGCACTCTACCGCCGCACATCCGGATTTAATCCCGGCCCCCTGGTAACACGGTCGGTGATTGGCACATGCTGTATCGGACTGAGAGGGCAGCCCGGCCCCCCCCTGCAGTGTGTGATGATTCATGAGCCGCGCTGGCGCCCACCATAATATGCCGCATTCTTGTTTCCAGGGCAACAGGCAGCTCCTGACAGAGTGCAATCGAGAGATACATTTGTAGCGCTCTCAGCCACAGAGCTGAGAGCAGTCTCTGGTTAACTGTTTAGGAACGGAAGCAAGCGCACCTCTCTCGAAGTAGCAGAGAGAGCCCGGGCACAGTGACAGGCACCGCTGGTGGCTCGCTCGGCAGCAGGTGGCAAAATGCGTGACAATGCATTTCAGTGCGGTGATGCGGATCAACGCACTGAAATGCGTTAGCGTCACACCTGTTGCGTGACGCTTGGCAGGACTGCCAATAGTGACCCGAACGAGGCAGAGACGCGATACCGGATCCACGAAGGACATATCCAGTTCCAGTGAGGCCCTTAGATACCATATGCCCGTTCGAAGAGAGTTTTAGAATACTCTAAGATACATCTATCCAAACGATAAAAAGACGGAGCAAAACTACAAAAAAAGAAACCCCCACATAAGGAGTCTTGTAAACGAGAATAAGACTACAGTAACAAGAGACTGCAGAGACTAGAAGGCAGCCCTAGATTGTATCCTTGACCACATCTAGCGAAGGGGAGAACCTCTCCTAGTCAAAGATCGAGCAACTAAAAAACTCGAAATCTTCTTGACACAGGAAACCCCTAACAAGAAGTCCTGAGGAAGGTGCCACAACATCAGATGTATTGCACCGAAACGCGTCGACGCATTCTGTAAATCAGGGAATCCAAAGGAAGCCTAGTACACACTGGATGTATATACATGATTTGTCCGGCCACAGTGGTGTACAAAAGTGGAAGTAATTTGAGGCTTTGGATCCAATAATCTAGAGTGGCAAAAATATCCATGAGCCATAGTTACAACAGGGGTTTGTTGAATTGATTGTATAATGTATTTTTTGTGATTTATTCCGTGTACTGTTAATGATCAAATTGTGTGGGATATATGTACCAGCTTGTTATGTATTTTTTATTAATGAACATGTGAAATATTGATTGTAATGTCTTTTAGTCTTTCAAAGAATATTGCTTTGAAATTTTAAATAATTTTTGTGGTGTATTATTGTATGGTAAATAAATATTGCTTATCATTTTAATAGAGTGTGAACAAATTTTATTTCTCTGTGGAAATTATTATTATTCTGACACTATAGTATTATTGAGTACAGCATTCTGCTGGACTTATACTCGAGTGTAATCACCGTGGTTGAAAAGTTCTTAGCAAACGAGTATACCCCAGGGATTTCCCTTTGACTTGAGGACTGCCAATAGGCCAGTCCATCTTTTCGGAGACACTGAGCCTTCTGTAAACCTCTAATTTATCCAAAGTGCTTGTACTGTGTACTTGTGTACTTGTGAGGTTCAGTTGCACAATAAAGTATATATTTCATGATGAAAGACATGGGCCAACAAAGTCTCTTATTGCAGGGAAGTCACAGGTGGTGCTTTTGCAGATGTGAAACTAGATTCACTGATAGAGAGAACATATGACAGACATCTTGGTTAATTCACCGACCAGACTTTTGTGCTCTCTCCACCGCGTTCTGACCTGCTTTCATTACATACATGCCAATAGGCCCGATTCTACAATAGAAGTCAATGGGGAACTTTCATTCTACCGATTTTTTATTTTAAATCCCCGACGCCCCTGTCCTAAAATGTTGGCATGTATGTCATTATTTGACCCCACCATCTAAATTGATGCTGTAAATGTGTGTTTCCCCTGCCCAATTGCTGTAGCTATTTGCTTGTGGTTAGTACTGCACACATCCACTGAAGTAATTGTTCGAGTTTGATTGCTTTTAATGTAACCAGCTTTAAACCTTATATCCGGCTTGTGGTAAGGCGCTCTGATGCCCTCGGGCCATGTCTGCGCTATAAACAATTGCAAAAATAAATGAATAAAATCAATTAGCTGAGGTTCCCGCCTGTCATTCCTAAAAGGGCCCACAATGGCCAGAACACAGTGGCTATTCGCGTCATGCCGCACCAATGACATCACCTACGTGGGTATTTCTGCGTAAGCACGCCGCAGACTAGAATACTGGCTGTTGCAGAGACTTGGCGGAAAGCTTGTGTGAGATTTTTTTTGCCGCTGCCTTATAAAGGAATACATGAAACACTGCTATGAACAGAGGGAATGGAATGCGGCCCTCCCCGCCGCGGGCTGTAAACCCAGCGTGCTGCAGTCATTTGCGAGCGGAATGTGCCCTACAGAGTCAGACGCAGCTAATTTAATATCACCCCGTGCGAGATATTGCCAGCAATGGACCGGTCCTAGCTCCAGCCTCAGGAATTGTTTGTGTACCCGCTGCTATCGAAAGAAGTACATTAAATTACTATCTCAGATACTATGTCTAATTACGAATTTTAATGTCTTGTTCCTCACGGTCCCGGGTCCTGAAGCCAGACGCTCAGATGTTCTGCCTCTAACATCCTTAAGGATTGGCCTGCAATATAGGGTGATAATAACGAGCCTGTGTCACCAATATCGTGTGGTATTACCAAGCGCGTGTCTCAGAATTACCAAGTTGTTAACCAATTGTTATTTTGCACTTAAAGATTTCCACCAGCTTTCAACTAGTGGACAATGCAAGCGGAACAGCAGATTTTATTACGTGTGTATTTGTTCACCCTTTAGTATCATCTGCTTTTCTGCCTAATAATGTGGGATGCTAGTATCACAGAACACCTCCAGAATTATCACTCCCCACAACTTGTAACGAAGGTTTACACAAAGAGCCATCAATTTGCCTCCCTGTTGATATTTACAGTAAGATTCCTCCTCTGACTTTAGGGCGAATAAAGTCTCGGGAGATCCAGACTGGGTCAATTGGTTGCGCTGGTTTAGTTTCTGTGAAGAAACGTTATATGTAGTAGTAGGTCGAAACGTATCCTGCAAAATCCTCTTTTGCATAAACACATACCACTACCACTTTGATGCCACATACTTTCTCCATACACCCTAATACCTCTTTTCAAGTCCTTTCCTCTAAATATGCAAGCACAGGTGTTTGACCAGTAAAGTAAAACAAGTCCTGAAATCTGTGGGAAGAGAGTTTGGATGGATATAAAAATTTAGTGCATGCCAAATTTTTGTATGTCAATTTTTATTTAAGGATGGGATTTTGCCATTCTATATTTTGGAGACTCAGTTTTTGTAGTCTATTTTTGCAACTGACTATAAAAGCTAATGAACATAAGAAAACGTGTGCTCCTTTAAATTAAAATCTCCTAAGCATATCTTTCATATGTTTAATCTTAATCCTAAAAGAGCAAGCAAAACAAACCATTACATCCTCTGCGCTGATCTAAGGGAGAAGCTCAAATAGTGGGAACAGGATGTTAATCTTTTATTCCCACTCCATTATATATTATATGGTTCTTTCCCAAGGATGGATAGGTTAACGAAGGAGGGGACATTGGAAGATAGTCCAAAAGATGTTCAATCACTTGAGTTCTTCAGCCAAAATGCAGACAGGGTTGACATCTTCACTAGTAATAGTAGACGTAGAAGAGATAATACTGCCCAAATTACAGAGCAGTTCCTCCCAGGTTTGAGCCCAAGCTGTAGTGATTGCTGTCAGGTTCAAAGAACGACACAGGGTTACTTAGAACAGTAGACTAGAATCACACTCCCTCCCTTCTACGGTTGTATCCTCTGGGAGTAAAAGAGAGAGAGAGAGATTGACTGCTATAGTTGGTGCCTTCAGGAATGGTCATATTACAGTCAGCCGGGATGTGCTGGAGGTCATCAGCGTTCTTACCCACAATAAAGGAAGCTACTGTAGTTATTGCCTGGTTACCTCGAGACCACCGGAGAATCGAGCAAAGGATTACAGATGCTTGGCACAAACTCAAGTGAAACAGAAACAGCTTGACAGATGCCGCTATAGAGAAGGTGGAAGGAATAGCCATGTGAACTGCACCCGGGAAAACACAAAAGAGTTGCAAGGATGCAAACCAGGTTCAAACTGAGCATAGAGAGTGTAACCTCCAGAACCTCTATTGTCTGGCAAGCATATCCTAGAGCATGGGTACTTCCAAACATTTTCCCAGGGGCCACAAAGTATGGTCTGTGGTGTGCCCGAGGACCGCACTGATGCCTGCAGAGTGGGATGGGGTCTTTGCAAGGAATGGAGTAAGGTGGACACATTGTAGTTAAGCTCCTAGTCTCTAGAAGATCATATATGTGACAATACTGTGTTATGCAGTATCTAAATTGCTGTCCCTCCACCGCATCTTGGGGTAAGCCTTCTCTACTTCCTATCACTAACTTGGGAGAGTCAAATGTAAAGAGGAAGCAACTTGATTATTGAATATGAATGACACAGAATTGCATAATGTGAAACCAGAAAACCTGGGTTCAAACTGGGTTCCCCAGATGACCAAATTGTGTGATCCTAGGTAATTGCTTTATTTCACATTGCCTCCTTTTTCTTCATTATCACATCTAAGAGCACCTTGAAATACTCGAGTTCTGCATACGTGCTCTAAAAAACTTTCTCCTGGGTTTAATTTAATAAACTATAATGTCCATATATAATAGTAACCCAGGCCACCGAAGGGGGTTCACATGACCCTGGTGATTTACTGACTTGCCTCTTAGTACACTGTTGGCATTGTTGTCAGTGTGGGAGGAGGAATGAATGTTTCTACGTTCATTTTTTAAAAGTATCACTTTTATAAAATGCTTTTTAATACACCGATATATTCTGATGTACGAAGGTGAAATGCCTCTGCATTTTAATAAAATTTGCTTTTATGAATTTTGAAGAAGCTTTTGTCATATTTTGTATGCGTTTAATGCTAGATTTCTTAAAAGTAAATGTATTGCTAAAGCTAGTGGTGCAGGACACCTTATTTACTTCTTTTACTTCATGTAGGTGTAAATAAACACTTAACCTTTTTTGTAACATCTTTCTGAATGTTAGTGCTCTGTTAAGAAATTACAGCAGGCCACTGCTTTTCTTAAGCGGGCATGTGAAGGTCAGTAGGGCCATAAATCAAGGCCAGAAGAGCCGTAAGAGGCCCCCAGACCATACTTTGAGTTCTAGAGGCATGATTTCCTTTCCTGGCTATTATGCTCCTGCCCCTGAAGTCCTCCTCCAGTGCCTTCCTAAGCTGCCCCGAAAGTGTTTCAGCCAGAGACCCAGTTTCCCCACCCAATTACATCGATTCGTCAACATCCCTTCAGCTATTACCTCCACTGCAGCCTCTGACTGACCCAGTCCTTATTGACTACTGTATTGCCTTTGGCCTAGTTTTATCAATGGGTTCTTATATAGAAAGGACTGCATGCTCTTAGGAATCCTGACAAAGGCACTTTGTCTGGCTAACCTGAGTATTGTCTGGACTATGAGTTGGTAGGAGGCTATTAAGTGGAGTGCAAAGTATGCTCTCATAAATACCAGTACCGTGCAGTAACACCCTGCCAATACTGTGTAACTGCGTGCAGCTTGTGAGTTGGGTATCTTTGCAATTCCACACATGCCTACTCCTGACATCAAGTACCGTTGACATGAGGATATGCCAAACACTAATTGTGCAATATTTATTCTACATATGTCGAGCACCATACCATCATCCATTGGAAAGGATCAATCGGAAACCATAAAATAACTGCACATGGATCGCATGAGCTGTTGGAGAGCACTAAACCAGTCCCCAGACATATTGAAAAGTACTAGGAACCACAGAAAGGTTAAGGGTTGACATATTTGTTTGTCAGATAAAACCCTTGGATCCCACTGAGCTTTCTGACTTCTGACCAATTACAATCACCGTTCCCTCTAGGCCGTGCGCGCGCGCACCTCCCCCCAAGTCAGCGCGCACCACCTAGCGTGGAGCGCGCACACAGGACGTCACTAGAGGGTCGCGCCGCTCGCCGCTTTTAAAACGCGAGCGGCGCGAACATCAGCACTTTTCCAGAGGTGGCAGTGGAGCGTGCGTGAGGAGTGCAGGTAAGGAGGCGGGGGGCTGGTGGGGATTATGGCGCTTGCTGCTGTGTGGGAGCGGGGCAGACTGTGGCCTTTTGTGTAAATATTGCTGTTAATCTGAGCCCCTTCATGGGCTCCGATTAACAGCAATACTTAAACAAAATGCCACAGTCTGCCCCGCGCTTTACTAACAAAAGCGTAGGCACTTTCCAAACACAGCGTGTGCTAGCGCTGTGTTTGGAAAGGGTCTACGCTTTTGTTAGTAAAGCGCAGGGCAGACTGTGGCATTTTGTTTAAGTATTGCTGTTAATCGGAGCCCGTGAAGGTGCTCTGATTATCAGCAATATTTAAACAAAAGGCCACAGCCGCTGGGGAACGAGCGGAACAGAAGGCAAGAGGGCATAAAGGCATGAGTGGGACACAGACCGAGGACAGAAAGGCACAAAAAAACGAGTGGGACACAGACAGAGGACAGAAAGGTACAAAAAACGAGTGGGACACAGACAGAGGACAGAAAGGCACAAAAAAACGAGTCAGACAAAGACAGAGGACAGAAAGGCACAAAAAACGAGTGGGATAGAGGGCAGAAAGTCACAAAAAACGAGTGGGACAGAGGACATAAAGGCACAAAAAACGATTGGGACACAGGGCAGAATGACTGGGACAGAGGGCAGAAAGGCACAAAAAACGAGTGAGACAGAGAGCATAAAGGCACAAAAAACGATTGGACAGAGGGCAGAAAGACTGGGACAGAGGGCAGAAATGCACAAAAACGAGTGGGGCAGAGAGCATAAAAGCACAAAAATGAGTGGGACAGAGTGCAGAAAGGCACAAAAAAACGAGTGGAACAGAGGGCAGAAGGGCACAAAAACGAGTGAAACAGAGGGCAGAAGGGCAGAAAAACGAGTGGAACAGATGGCAGAAGGGCACAGAAAACGAGGGGAAAACGAAGTGGAACAGAGGGCTAAAAGGCACAAAAAACGAGTGGAACAGAGGGCAGAAGGGCACAAAAGACGAGTGGGACAGAGAACATAAAGGCACATAAAATGAGTGGGACAGAAAGGCACAAAAAAACAAGTGGAACAGAGGGCAGAAGGGCACAAAAAACGAGGGGAAAACAAAGTGAAAAAGAGGGCTAAAAGGCACAAAAAATGAGTGGCACAGAGGACAGAAGGGCACAAAAACAAGTGGCACAGAGGGCAGACGGGCACAAAAAACTAATGGCATAGAGGCAGAATACAGAAATATAGGGGCAGCTAAGAACACAAGGCAGAACGGGCAGAGAGGCCCGGGTGCAGCGAGGGAAACAGAAGGGAAAACTGGGCAGAGACACGGGCAGCGAGGAGTACAGAAGGAAAGACCATGCAGAGAGAGCATGGGGATAGCGAGGGGAACAGAGGGAAGAAAACGGGGCATGGACCACGTACAGGCAGCGGGGAAGACAGACAACAGCAGTCAGAGACACAACAATGAAAATACAGGCAATACAATAAATTTGCAAACTATACTTAAGACCCTTATTGTGGCTCTGTATAAGTGAAAATGCATCATCTTTTCACTTTTTAAAGTAAACGTTTTCAGTGCCATTTGGTGCCGCAGACACGCGCAGTTTGGTTCCTGGCGCACATAGCCATGGTTGCTGCGCACAGAGACCCTCCAGTGCTGCACACAGAGGAAAAAAATTAGAGGGAACATACAATTACAAAACTTTTCTTTGTATTTTTGTGAAAAGATGTACTTAACTACAGATAAAGCAGCACAGCTCAGTCAACTGCTTTCTGTTTCCTGGTGCAGGCTTCTCCTTTCCTGGTCTAAATCTCTCCACAACATTTGATATGATCAACCATTGGTTCTCCAGTCTGTTTTGCCATGTTGATTGGAGATTAAAGATGGGGTCTGTACCAGTTTTTATCCTACTTAACAAGGCCAACTTAGTTTGTTCAGTAAGAAGAGACAACCTCTGTCCTTTTATCCCTCGTACTGTGTAATGTGCCAGGCTTCGAAACCGTGATGTTGGTTCATTAGCTTTACACCGAGTCGCTAGCGGAAACCCTAAGGGTATCTGGTGCCTCTGTGGTACCAGTCTGTTGAGGATGCTCGATTATTGTACAGGGAGTTGTCTTTGACTTGCGTTCGCTGCCTAAAGAATTCTTTTAGAGTAATTACACGACACAGGCCAACCATCATGCGAAAACTCACTCCAAATGAGATAGTTTCTGTTTGTTCTTAGTCTTCTGCGTTCTGTCCTCATGTCCAGCAGATTCTCTCTCCTTTTGCTGCCCTATGGGTAGCTTTCCCTATTCTGTTTTCTCGTTATTTCTTTCCACTGGGGTATATCAAACCTTTTCTAAATACTCCCAATGTCCATTGTAACATCCAGGCCTTGATTATTCTCGCTTGAACGTGTCTGTTCTCTTCTCTTGGTTTTTCCAACTCTGCAGCCCTTCAAGTCTGTTCATTATTCTGTGGCTTGACTTGATCATTTACCCTGTATGCTCCTCCATTTGGGTATCCTTCTGGACTATAGGTCGTGTTGTGCTTGTAAATATAATGCATCAAGAAACCTTTGTACGTCCTACTAATGTCTGGGGTAAGAAGAAAGCGCTTAGTCCTGAAGAAAGTGCCAGATGAATAGTAGATGGGTGCAGAAACATGTTGATCGCGCTTACTTTAAAGAGTAAAACCAACAGGCCCTTATGTCTTTATTTTTGTACGAATTTTAACATTCACAGTGCGATCACTCAACGCCCTTCGGGTAGTTACGGAAGAAGGCCTCTAGGCACTAGGGGCTGTGTTAAACCTATCCTGTGGGTGGCATGGCTGTTCTGTGTTTTAAGAAAAAGCCTTGTGAAGATGGTTTGATCCACTGGCTTTCAGTCTTAAAGTAAAACTTCATTGTTATCAAGAAACATGAAAAATCTTGCCATGGGAAACACTAGGCCCAAATCTAAGAGCTGAATCAGACTATATGCGATTCAGGAAACACCAACATATGTTTTACTTCGCACTCTTACTTTCAAATGAATTCCAAAACAGGGTTGCAGTGAAGAACATTGGATAAAGTTCCCGGCTCATCAAATCAGACCGTAACTTTCCCTATTCCCTGTTTGATGTTTGTTTTCTTTTAATATCTTCAGTTCTCTGATGTAAAACTACAAAGTAAATAAGAAAGTCGTAGCTGCTAACACTGGCCATTCCTTGCAGGAAATTCTCTATTCTGCCAGAATGAATCAGGACTCTTTCTTAATCATATCTGTCGTACAATCAGAACAGGGCCATACATCAGACTGTCACATGCTTTATTCTGATTACTATAACACATGGACTTCCGGGCAGTGATAGTTGGAGGCCTTAGGGCCAATGAAAACAGAGCCCTCATTTGTTTAGCTAAGTTTTGGTGCAAACGTTTTTTGAAAGCCTTATTCTGTATAGACAGTATCTTGACGGCTCTTTAGCAAGTGTGTTTTAAGGCTTCCAGGAAGAGGGGGCGGGTGACAGTAGCCTTGGAATATGAAAACCAGCGATGGACAAACCTAGACAAATGGCATGTGATTATAGACATGATGGAGCGCAGAAAGGTCGCTAGGCAGGGGTGTCTTCACCATTTGAGCTGAAGAGCGTCGCCCCACAAGCCCCAGAGCTGAAAAATAAAATGGTAATAACATTTATTTATTCAGATTTTATTTTACAGTAACCCGTCCTGAACTAAGTGTCAGGACGGGGCGGGGCCTGTGCTGCCGAGTGGCAGCAGCAGGGAGTTGTGCTCTTTAAAATGTGCATGTCTCTTTGGCCGGCTATCTTGGGACAGCCAGACAGGCATGCGGATTTTAAACTCCTCTAACTTAGCTGTCTTAGCTGGGTTAGAGAAAGCGCAGGCCTCCAGTGCTCTTTAGAGAGATGAGTTAGGCCGCTTTCTCCTGTCCGGGCGCTTCTCTCATGCTGTGACAGTAGTGCCAAGATTGGGGGGTAGTGCAGTTTTCTGGGTCCGGAGCTTCGAGAAGACAGCAGAGGGAGGATGACGTTGCACTGCAAGCCAGAAAGGTAAGTCTATTTTATTTATTATTATTTTTTTCTGCCCCTTGCCTCACCACCCTCGGTACATGCCACCACCACTGGTACTAGGAATGTGGTGGAGGTGCAAGAATATCTTGAAGCCCCCCATTTCCCACTGTGCCACAGCATTTAACTACTTCTGCAGCATGAGGCGGGTAGAGGTGTGAGCGGGTAGGGATGAGAAGAGAGCTCAGATGGTCTTGTGGAATGTCACTGCTGCTGTACATACTCTTTTAAGTTCTGTCCCATTTCCTTACTTCCTTCAGCACTGACATTGTTTCACAATCAGATTTGTAACATAACATTGGCATTGACCTAAATTGCATTACTCTGGGCACTGCAGACAAAATTAAATAAAAAACCTGTGTTCCCTGCTGCTCTCGCCCCAAGGCCTTGGTTTACAGCTAAACACATTGCAAAGCGTCAGCCCTCTTTGGCAGACCGGCACTGTTTCACAAGCTTTCTCCTGTTTATTCTTCTGTACATAGGTGCTTTCTGAGACTGAGTAAGCCACTAGATGAGTGAACAAGTGAGTGAGCGAATCAGTGTGTGAGTGAGTGAGACCATCAGTGCTTTGTAAGTCGAAGACTACCAGAGAGGTCAGCTGTCTCGGATGCTAAAGACATCTTTGGAACATTCAGAAAGCTTCCCTGGGGATGCATTTCACTCATTGTTTACCATTGGCTTTATGGTTTGTAACTCACATTTTCTGACTTTCTGTTTACTGGCTTTATTTGTTTTAGGCTGTCCAGGGTGCATTTGTCCCTCCCAAGAAGCAAAGCCTTTTCACACCAACTCTCCTTGTATTCTTCAATGAGTCTTCCTTTCTGTGATCAATCCTGTAGATCTTGTTCTTATCTCGTCACATTTGATGTACATCCAAAGACAGAGATCAAATATCAGGCTCAGTCTTCTGAGGGAGTTTGACGTTTACTGATCTTTCTCTGACTTCAAAGTGAGAGGAGTTTTGTGACAATCTTGCTGGATACTGGGGGTAGGAAAGTTTTTTTCTAGCTTACAATAACATTTAAATGAACTGTGCAAGTATTTTAGAATATTTCAGATTTAGGAACACAAACTAATCACATTTTATCTTATTCTAAAGTGTATTGGAAACAAATACCTTAATTTGATCCAAACAATAAATACTCTAGGTGATGCCATTTCACACATGTAAATGTAAATGTAAATGTAAATGTAAGGCTCCTTTATACCGCGCTAACAATCGCTCCAGGGAGCATCTCGGCGCCAATAGGTAGACAACAAGATGTAACAGTTGCCTTACTGCTTAGGGAGACCAAAACCGGAGTCACACTAATGCTCTGGCAGTTAAGTCTGGAAGGTTATAAATCCAGGTTTTCAGTTGTTTGCGGAAGTCAGTTTCCTTGTCCAGTGCTCTTAATGGTGGGGGGAGGGCATTCCATGCTTTAGCACCCAATACCGCTAGGGATTTACCCCCACGAGTTTTAAGTCTGAACCCTGGAATGGTCAGAAGATTGGCATTTGAGGACCGTAGCGTTCGTGTTGGGCAGTATTTTACAAATTTTGTCCTAAGGTATAAAGGGCCCAAGTTGTGTACAGCACGAAAGGTAATTGTCAGTACTTTGTGCAGGACCCTTTTGGTTATAGGCAGCCAGTGTAGTACATTGAGGGCTTTGGTTGCTGAGGTTTTTCTTGGCAATTTCAAAACTAGCCTTGCCGCCGCATGCTGAACCATCTGGAGTTTGTGGGTAACCACCTTGTTAGTACCAGCATACAGGCTGTTGCAATAGTCAATGCGAGAAGTAACTAATGCAACCGTAAATGTTTTCCTTGCTTCGAGGGGCAGCAAGTCAAAGAACTTCCTGAGCAGTTTTATCACCCCGAAGCACGTGCCTGCCACTTTTGACGCCTGGTGTTTAAAAGATAAGTCGGCGTCAAACTGTACCCCAAGGTTGCGGGCCGAGGAAGTAGTGTGAGGTGGTATGTCTGCCATCTCAGGCCACCACAGTCTGGGGATGAATTCGTTTTTTTGGCCTATCGGCATGATCTCGGTCTTGCCTGTGTTGCATTTTAGGTGGTTTTTCCGCATCCACTCAAAGGTGGCCGTTAAACAGCACTTAAGTTTCTCCTCCCAGACCTGGTTATCTTTGTCCATAACCAGGATCAGTTGAGTATCGTCGGCATATGCTATTACAGCTATGCCGTAGGAAGATATCAGCTGTATCAGAGGTGCGGTATAGACATTAAATAATGTCGGACTCAGGCTGGAACCTTGAGGTACTCCCGTTGACAGTGACTTTTCACTGGAACGGAATTCCCCCAAGGTCACCACTTGTCTCCTGTCACTAAGAAAGTTTTTTATCCACTCTAAGGCAATGCCTTTAATGCCAGATGTTATTAGCCGGTCAATTAAGATGGCATGTGAGACCGTGTCGAAGGCCGCCGACAGGTCTAATAATATCAAGACGGCCTTCTTGCCTTGATCTAGAGCTGAGCGGATAGTTTCAGTAGTGAACAGGAGAGCCGATTCGGTGGAGTGTTGAGCCCTAAAGCCAGCTTGGTTGGGGTGCCATGCCTTATTCTCTTCCAAGAAGCGTGTCAGCTGTCTATTCACTGTAGACTCAGTGATTTTACACAATGCCGGGAGTAGTGAAATCGGACGTAGATTAGAGAGTGTGGTGGGGTCGGGGAGTTGTTTTTTTTGTAAAGGTTTTACTGCTGCCAGTTTCCACTCAGGGGGGACGTAGGCGGTAGACAGTGAGTAGTGAGATGGCATTTATGTCTGAGTTAACAATATCAGCAATAAGATGCAGGAGTCCTATCGGACATGGATCAAATGGTGATCCTGACTTGGTTGCCAGAATGGCACCTTTTGTCTCCTCCATGCTGATTGTACGAAAATCTGTAAATTGGGTGGCTCCCTGCCTTGTGTATTCGTCCTCATGTCTTGGATCGAAAATGGGAGCCTCAAAGTCTTTCGTCAGACCCCTAACCTTTCCTTCGAAAAAGTCTGCGATAGAATCACAGAGTATTTGCGAGGGTGGGATGTCCTGCATTAGACATTTGGGTTTACTAAAATCCTTCACGATTTTAAAGATCGCTTTCTGTTTGCTATTGGCTGTTGCTATGACTGACGTGAAGTACTTTGTTTTAGCTTGTTTGATCTGTGCGTGATACGCTTTTTTGATCGTTTTATATTTACTGCGTTCTATGCTAAGGTAGTTTTTCCGCCAGCTGCGTTCAGCCCGTCTTAGTTCCCCCTGTTTGTTTTTAAGCTCTAGGTCAAACCAAGGGGCAGATCTCTTCTTTTTTCCGGATTTGGGCTTGCGTCTTCCCTGTCCAGTCATATTTTTTAATTCAGTCATCCATTCCCTAAAAGTGTTTAGGTTTGGGGATCCTGCTGACTTGGGTCTAAATTCTCTAGCTATTGAAGTTAGTTCTGGGTGTTTCATAATAGCTTTCCAGTCCTCTTGTCTGGCCTGGTTACTTTCGCAAGTGTGCTTATTATTGGCCTTAGTCTCCGGTGTGATCGTAAAAGGTATTAGTGCATGGTCTGTCCATATTTGGGGTTTCAGGTGGTCTATTTTTAATATATCTAAGTTAGTAGCAATGCAATCAATCGTATGACCTGCCTCATGGGTGGCTGGGGTATCGCCTATTTTGAGACCCAGTACATCCATGGTTTCTATAAAGGAGGCAGTGGATGCATCAATAATAGATTCAAGATGGATGTTTATATCCCCCAGCAAGGTAAAGTTTGAATATCTAAGTATCAGTGGGCTTAGCGCGTCTCCAATACTTCCCAGAAAAGCAGTACTAGTGCCGGGAGGGCGATAGATCAACGCCCCTGAGAAAGAGAAGTTGTCGTGAATTTTAAGACTGAAGCCCATCCCTTCCGCATCCTTTAAATCATGGAGTTCTGTCATTGAGCACCTAAAAATATCTCTATGTATAATGGCCACTCCCCCGCCCCGTTGCTCAGTGCCTCTGTCAACCCTTTGGATGCCGTACCCTAAAGGTAGGGCATGTACTAAATCCGGGGTGCACCAGGGTTTGAGCCAAGTCTCTGTAATGAAGAGACAATCTAAGTTGTCATCAATTAAGAGATCATGTATATGCTGGGCATGTTTTGGTACAGACCTTGCGTTAATTAAGCCTGCCTTTAGAGTATGGGTGGGGGCAATAAGTGGTATGAGGGCGGATACCTGAGACCATGAAAATGTACTCTGACAGTTAGGGCAACTTACCGGACCTGTCCAGTCCGATGGGTCTAAATTATGGAGCTCACAATCGTAGTTCGGTTTTAGTGCTAATAGTTCCGACCTACTGTAATTTCCTTTAGTGGTCCCAGCAGAGTCCTTAGCCCTGTGCCCAGTCCGTGCACGGACGGGCGCAGACGGGCTGGACTCTGGCTTGACTCCGGCGCGAGTCCGGCGCGTCCGCTGACCGCGTCCGCTGCGCGGAGTCATAGCCGTCTATTTTTATACCGGTGACTCTTGCCCCTAAGGAAGGATAGCCCTACCCAAGATGGCCGCCGCAATAGTTCGCCCTTACCACCAGGTCAAACAGCCCTGAAATCGGCTGGACCCTCTAGGGGAGGCAGCGCTATGCAGGAGGAGTGCAACCAATAATTTAAAATGGTGAGTGAATTAAAATAATGTCTCTACCCAAAATCGGCAGAGACACCACAGCGTCGCGCTAAATCCGCGCGCTGGTGCAGGGGGAGAGGACACAAAGGGCAAGTGCAAACGATAAGTAAATTTTTAAAATTAGCAGCAAAAGAGAAGAATGACCGCCCGGCTCAAGCCTCAGGCGAAAATAGCAGTGATGTTACTCTATAGTCCTACTCCTCTTTTTATACCGGTGACTCTCGCCCCTAAGGAAGGATAGCCCTACCCAAGATGGCCGCCGCAATAGTTCGCCCTTGCCACCAGGTCAAACAGCCCTGAAATCGGCTGGACCCTCTAGGGGAGGCAGCGCTATGCAGGAGGAGTGCAACCAATAATTTAAAATGGTGAGTGAATTAAAATAATGTCTCTACCCAAAATCGTCAGAGACACCACAGCGTCGCGCTAAATCCGCGCGCTGGTGCAGGGGGGAGAGGACACAAAGGGCAAGTGCAAACGATAAGTACATTTTTTAAATTAGCAGCAAAAGAGAAGAATGACCGCCCGGCTCAAGCCTCAGGCGAAAATAGCAGTGAACATTACCGTTTGTGTACTATATGGTTTTATTAGCACTCCACTCTAAGCCACTGCACTCTACCCCACTTCACTCTATGCCTCTCTACTCTGCACCACTCTACTCTATGCCAATTCACTCCACATCACTCTGCTCTACACCACTTTATGCACTCTTTGCCACTGCACTCTACACTACTCTAGTCTATGTCACTCCAATCTACTCTGCACTACTCCGCTCTACGCTACTACACTCTATGCCACTATGCAACACTGCACTCTACGCCACTGCACTCTATGCCAGTGCACTCTACACCAATGCACTTTACTCTGTAACACTCAACTCTACATCCCTGCACTCTATGCCAATCCACTTTATGCCATCTAATCTACTTTGCACAACTGCATTCTATGCTACTGCACTGTAGACCACTTTACTCTACGCTATTACACTCTATGCCAGTACACTTAAACCTGCACCACTCCACTCTACGCCACTTCACTCTCCTCTAAAACAATCTACGATATGCCACTACACCCTGCACCACTCTACTCCACTCTGTGCCACTCCACTCTGTACCACTGAACTGTATGCCACTGTACGCTGCACCACTGCACTCTTTGTCACTCTACTGTACACCACTGACTGCACTCTACACCATTTTCCTTTATTCACACTACTCTGCACCACTCCACTTTGCACAGCTGCACTCTCTGCCAGTGCACTTTACTATGCAATACTCTAATCTATGCCACTGCATTCTACAATACTGTATTGTACACCACTTATTTCTATGCTGCTGCACTGTATGTCACTATACTCTGCAACACTCTGTGTCAATGTACTCTACTCTACGCCACTATCTGCCACTGCACTTTGCCCTACTCTGCAACACTTTACTCTATGCCTACTGCACTCTATGTCACGTCACTCTACTCTGCACTACTGTACTCAATGTCACTTTACTCAATACTACTCTACTCTATGCCAATGCACTCTACACCACTGCACTCTACAACACACTACTCTGCACTACTGCATTCTATGATAATGTACTTTACTCCATCCCACTCTACTCTGCATCATTCCACTCTATGCCACTGCACTCTATGGCACTATATTTTACTTTGCACCACTCCATGCCACTCTACGCTGCACCACTCCACACCACTGCACTCTGTGCCACTCTACTCTGTGTCTTTGCACTCTACATCACTCTACTCTATGCCACTCCGCTCCACTGCACTCCATGCCACTGCACTCTATGCCACTGCACTCTACAATGCAACACTCAAATCGACTATTCTGGTTTCTATATTCTACAATGCTGCACTGTACACCACTGCATTCTATGCCGCTGCACTCTAGCCACTATACTCATCAACACTCTATGCCAGTGCACTCTGCAGCAGTCCACTCTACACTATGCCACTCCACTGTATGCCACTCTGCCCCACCCCACTCTTTGCCACTCTAATGCATGGCTCTCTATGCCCCTGCACTCTACAACACTCTACTCCACTCTTCACTATTCCTTTCTACGCTACTCCACACCACTCACCTCTACACAACTACTTTTTAGCCATGCTGAACCACAGCCACACTGGTCTACAGAATGGCTAAAACACATTGGCAAAGCCAATAGCTCTTGCATGGGCAAGACATATTGGCTTTGCCATTGCTTGTTATATAGTACTTACTGCCAACCCAATTGTCTTTTGACACTGCACAACTATCTACTGATGTTTATAAGGAGAAAAAACAACAGCTGGAAGAGCCCTTGCTTCAAACACATGTATTTTTAGGGCCAATTGAACCTTTTTGTGGTTTGGCTCTTAGAGATGCAACGTAGAAGGGTGTTGCTTTTTATAGGATACCATACCTGTAGCAGAGTCGCCTTTCCTGCGAGATTAGCCCAGCTTCTTGCCTTTTCCTGGACCCTACTCTTACTAGTCTAATGACTCTGTGCACTGTAACAATGCTGTTCAGTGCCGCAGCACACGTGGGTCCAATCCAATTGGTCTATTTGAACTTTTCTGTAAGGCCATGGTAGATGGCACAGAAATTGGTGAGAAGGTCAAATGTCATATGTTGTCTGTAGTGGGCTTGACAGCACCCTCAAGGGTGCCTGCTTCGGCGCTTGGCAACACAGTGCACCAACACAAGGAGAAAGCAAAGATGCTCCATATCTTAGTAAATAAAGAGCATTTTTGCTATCTCCCTATTTTGCTGCCTCCCTTTCATGCAAAGCAGCACAGCGACTTTGCATGCTGCCCTACATGGCTTGAAAGATTATAAAATATGCACCTCTATGTCCATAAAGTGTTTTCACTGCATAGGTTAAGCTAGATTCTTCGTGAATAAGCCAGATAGAACCTATTTCTACCTTCACCTGCAAAGCCATAGCAAGATGATTATTTTCCACTTAATTAAAAAAAAATATTTCATGGTGTAAGTGGCTTTTTGATAAATTTAGTGAGAAAAGTAACTATATAAACGTTAAATTTGTGTTGCATGAGCCAAAACTGGCTTAGGGTCCGTTTTGTTAAAATCCCACCTCTATGGGGCGAATATACATTCCTAGCCGGAGTCAACAACTCTGCTCTGCAGCAGACAATGGCCTGGCCTGTAGGCTCTAGAAGGCAGGGTGTCGTCAACAACAGATTACTTAGCAGGGATTAGAAATCTGAAAGAGGTATGGGAGCAGTTGGCAGCCTAAAAGACACCTGTTTTGACTCAGAGATGTCAAAATTGGGCTAAGAGGATATTCGCTGATTCCTTCTTAGAACCCTCCTAGATTTTCTGGCTCCAGTCCAAGGGAAACAGTTCTTCACCCTGACAGAGAGAAGAGACTAGACCCAAATTGAGGAGATCCTGGGCCCCTTTTGGCAGAAGAAGGGGCTGGCCATTTTATATTTAGAGCTTCTGAGAGCTTTTACAGTAAAGAAAAGAGGAAATGGGCATAGGGCGAGAACGTAGACAGAGTTGGGTAGGAAACATTCTTCAATCACTGGCTAGTGCACAGTATAATACTGGAACCTCAACACCACCTCTTCAGAGTTTTCGTAGATCAGTGAAGAACACTTCAAATGAAGAAGACACTGCTGAAAAAAAAGAAGACTAAGGGACACCCGACCCCTGCTGGTGACCTGGGACTGGAACTCCCTCCTATTGGTCTGCTCCACTGGACCCTGGAGGAGTCTTGGCTGGAGAGAGATCTCGTGCCTAGCAGGCGAAAGAAATCTAGCTTTGTCCCGCTCTGATCTTTTGGTGCTAAAACCCCTATCCTTGCACCTACGTTCAACCCCAAGCTGCTATTTTTTAATGGCACTTTACTTTGTTGTATGTGCCTTTGGCCTAACAACTTTAAAGGTTGATATCTCTGGGTCCCCTTGTGAGTTTCTGATCATTTGTTGTCTTTGTACCTATTATATTGTTTTCTATTTTTACAAACTGGTTTTGAAAGTTGTATTGTGTTGTTTCTTGCTTTTAAAATTATAAATACTAATACCATTTGAACTTAACACATAATTCTCTGGGGAATTGCTGCTGCCTATACCATAGCTATCATATGGAGGAGAGTTTCAATCAAACATGTGTTTAGACCAAACCATGGTGTGTTTATTGAATTGGGAAGGATTCTCCCCTTCCAAATAAATAAACCACTGTCTAACAATACCAAAAAGCACAAATTCTATATATTAATTCATGTAGTAATGTATTTGTATAGAGCATCACACAGCTGGCAGCTGACTCAAAGTGCACTAAGTAAAAGGACATGAAGGTAGTAAAGACAAAAATATGACCCCATCATATATTATCATACCGAACCGTTGCACAACATGCTTTTGTATTCACATGATACCACAAAATTCATCACACATTCTACACCACATGTATCTAATTACAGTGCATAATACTGTATAACACCATACAACACTATACCACATCATAAAACAACACACCTCATCACATCCCACCATATCTTCTTCCGATCACACACCAAATGACAACATCATACCACCCAATCGCTAAATCACACCATCCCTAATTACTTTATACTGCCAAACGGATGTACGTTGTTGCAACGTATGCTTTTACCACGCATGCTTTTACAATGCAGGTTTTTCAACGCAAGTCGTTACAACGACTTGCGTTGAGGGGTGCTGGATAGTGAATAGTTTAATTTACTATTCCAACTCCAGTCCCCGTGGATAGTAGGGAAGGTGTTGGATAGTAAATTAAACTATTACCTATCCTAGAGTGCCCCCATCGCAATTCGTTGTAATGACTTGCGTTGAAAAACCTGTGTTGTAAAGGCACTGCGTGGTAAAAGTTGCGTCGTAAAGGATGTTTCCCGGCCAAACAGCACACCACTACACACTGAACCTGCCAAAATAAGTCGTCCTCTTCAACTAGAGATAAACATATCTTCCTTACCACCCCACATGATCCAGCACCAGTGCACACCATATTACATGACATCACATCTCAACACCCACCCCATCACACATCTCACTATCTCACCACCCTTCGCCATCCAACACGTTTTTCTACCACACAACAACAAACCTCACAACCCTGCCACAACACACAGCACCATACACATCATGCAACCTCTCGTCATACTGTTGCCTTTCCCAAAATACCACTCAGTCCGAAACTCACCAGCACTACGCGCAAACCATGCCCTGTCGCAACACACAACGCTATATCACTTTGTACGATGTGACATCATATTATACAACATCTCATCACTCATGCTTCAAAAGATAAAAGCTCCATATCATACCATGCCTTCAATCACCAACTCATTCCATAGCACACCTTACTACACCACACCATCGTACAGCGCTTCACACTGTACCAAACCACATAAGGTCACTCTATAGACACAATAAACCATTACATGTTACTATGCAACATCACACAATAAACTCCCGAACACTATCTCAAATAAAATTACACCAAAACACCCCAAAACACCCCAAACAAAATACTAATTACATTGAACCAGTCTCATTTCAGCTTATTACACTGCAAACCACTACATTTCTAGCAGTACACATCACCGTACAACACTAATTGTTCATACCCCATTAAATAACACCATACAACAAGATGAAAGACAACATTAACAGGTCTTATATCGGATGTTGTTTGACACAAAACTCCCTTACAATGGATGGTTTCGATTTTAAAAGGTACCCTGTTTACAGTTATACTCGGTGCAGGCCTCTCATTGTACTAGTGAAGGAGTGGCGTTCCATAAGGCAAGCTAAGACAGCCGCCTTATATTACCTCTTCTATGTGGTATCACATTACAAAATATGCCAAAAATTATAGGTTAGATGGCGCTTGAATGACAAAATGCTACTTTGTCTGGAGCCCCAAAAGGCAGTGCACTGTTTCTACATCAGTGTTGTGATCTCGTTTGTGGCGGCCAGCAGCCAACCTCACTGCACATTTCTGAATGTTGTAAGCGTTCTGATGAGTTTTTCAGATAGGTGGAATATGTGAAGTGGAGGCGTGAATTAGTCATGGAATCTGTGACAGAATTCTGCTGGTTTAGGCAAGGAAAAGATCATAATATATCCCTCTGGGCTCCGCAGACGTAACGGGGCACATTGTGAGTATATAAAGCTGCATGATGACCTTAGGAGTTGAGTCAGAAAGGACTCCAAGGGGCATATGTACAAGCCCCTGTCGCCACTGAACCATCACTCTTTCTGACGCTCCAGTGGTCTAGCGCCTTTTCGTATATTTATAGGGTGGCGCTATACCACTTAACGTGGCTTACACCACCTTGTATATATGCCCCTTTCCACCACAGTCCTCTGCGGCAAAGTGGCGTGCAGTTCAATTGGTGTTGAAGCGGGCTTACCACCGCAACACCCATTGCTTTTTGACCCTGCCCCAGATTTACAAGAATGAGACAGCTCCAAAAACTAACGCGAGGGAATAGCTGGTCTTAGAATGGCGATACGAGGAGAATTTATTAAGTTCTCCTAGTTTTCTGCTCTGTGCTGCATTCCGCATTCTGCATTCTGCTAAGGACAACAAGGGGCCCCAAGTGAATTAGCATCGGACCTCGGGGAGCATATTTTGTGAAACAACAACGGTCCATGCAAAATAATTATATGCAAAGCAATGAATATAGACTGTATCAGTTCTCTATTTGGGGCGACATGTCCAGCCGGACAGAGGTCTTCAATTTTTTACTCAATTGAAATTTTTCATACACAGGAATACCTTCAACCACCAGTGTGGGGCACAAGCCTGTACCCAAACACAGTCAAATCAGTACAAAAGGTAAACAGAGGAAAAGAGCAGGGCTTTTCAAGGCAAAAGCAGCGATTTCTGTAAAGTATTGGGTGTACAGAAATATCAGTTAAACACCATTACATATAACATATAAATCAAGCATTTGTTAATGGTGTACAATGAGTCGACGGCGTTTCGGTCCCACTACTTAGTCATGGGGACCATCATCAGGACATTTATATTTGCCTTTAACATTATAAGCCTCTAATGCCTAGAGAAGGGAGGGAAAGAGAAAGTATATATACATTTAATTTATGAACATTTAAAGCATATTATTGGCATATTTCCAAGTGACTTAAGTGAATGGTGAACCTGTTTTCTGTGAAGTTGCAGATCGGGGTGTAGACCGCGTCTGCTAGTGATAGGGTGGGAGAGTGATTTAAAATAAGTGGGGGAGCTGGGCCAGGCAGTGTACATCTGTGTTTGAGATACCTCTTTAGTTTAAGTACCGGCAGTTTTGGCGGCGCATTCATGACATAGTTTAAAAAGCAAACCGTGCAGAAGGTGAAACATTCGGATTTAGCTGAGTGGTGTGTACAGCGGGTTCGCGTTGGGCAAGTCCGAGTATGAGGTGATAATTACACTAGACTGCATGCGGCATGGAGATTCAAGGCGCAGTGGAGGAGTACGCATACGGTGTGACAAGGAACATTTATACTAAACATTCGGCGGGATTCCGAAATATACGTGCTAGTAGACACGGCGCAGTGGGGGAAGAGTGAGGGATTCCTTACCGGGGGGGGGGGAGCACACATAGAAAGAGCAAATCGCCATTTTTGATTGTTTATGTGCAGGAAGGCGAACCTTCCTGCACATACACAAGAGTCCCTGCAGCGCAGGCCCCCTTACAACATGGCAGCAGGGTGCCTGTACTGGCACTAGGCAGATTTTCTTGCCACAGCACTAGAGGACACACAGGTGTAGGGGTGTGCCGTATTTTTGTGAATACAGTGCATCCCTGCATTTAAAACATGTCAGAGCACGGTGTTACCAAATTTGGCGAAGCACCGTGCTCCAACATTTTTTTTTAAATATACCCCAAGATTCTTAATAGGTGTGCAGCAGACTGTGTATGCTTATGCTGTGGTTGGCGACACAATTTGCAGATGTTTTTGATAAAGAAGCGAGTTGGCCAAGCTAAGAGAATGAACTATTGTTGCTTTGTTGATCTGAAACCTGCTGCAAAGCCATGTAGTTTTTGATAACATGAAAGCTGAGAAGTGTTGGTCCTATCTTATTCGAGGCGTAACATGCCTGCTGAGAAGTGTTAGTATTAGGAAAGACGTGTTTGCATTCCTGCTGAGAAGTGTTACTACTGTCTATAAAAACACAAGAGTCCCACTGAGAAGTTATCCTCCTGCCTATGCAAACATGACAGTCACTCCGAGAAATGTTGGTCATGTCCCATTCAAGGAGTAGCATGCCTTCTGAGAGGGTTAATGTCCCCTTTCAATGCTCAGTCCTACTGAGAAGTGGTGTACTGCCCACTAAAAAACACGACAGCCCTGCTAAGAAGAGCTGATATTGGCCTTGAACAGTGTACTATTTCTGCTGAGGAGTGTTCATTCTGCACTTAAGAAGTATATCAACTACTGGGCACCTGCTGAGGAGTACAGGTACTTCCATATTTAAAGTAGAGCAGCCCTCTTTTAAATGAGAGAATATGCAAGACTGAAGAAGGGAACACTGCGGTATTGGGTTATGTTATGTTGTGCTATATTTTTGTTATGTTATTTATATACCCACTATAACTTGTATCATCTCAAGGGATGGCTTGAGAGAAACCCCGAGGGCAAAGGTCACCAAGAGATTAGGAGACCGATTGATTAAGCCTTTGCATTGCTCTTGCGTCATGCAGGATGACACAAGGCAACGCAGGGGCTTAAGCGAGAATTACGAAGCCATGTAAAGCCACCTTGTGTGGCTCTGCGGGCCTTAGTAAATCCAGAGTTACACAAGATAGCGCACATTGCTTCCTTGCATTACTCTGCATTGGGAAGGCGTCTCATGGGTGGAGCGAGGGCAGTCTCTTGCATCCACCCATGGATTTTAATGCAATCACAGATTTACTAAAGGTGGTAAACCTGGGATTGCTTCAAAATAGTACATCTTCCCAGCAGAGGTGTAATGAGCAGAAATATCTTTATTTTCTACTCATTGTTTCCTCTTCCTACGTGGGCTGCATTCAGCACATACAGAAAGAAGAAAATACATCTAAGGATTGCTTTTGTTCAGGAAGGTGTCGCTTCCTGAACAAAACAATTCTTCCTGAAACAGGCAGTGGCAGCTCCTCTTAAATGGCAGAGGAGCGTTGCCCCGCCTGCTCCAAGTGCAGCAGACAAACACTAATAAATAAAATGGCATTATAATGCTGTTTTATTTATTTGCCACCAGCTTACGCTGTGTACAGTGCAAGCGTGAGGCAAGGGGTGGGGCTGAACCCTGCTTTTGCAGGATTACATGCAGTGTGCATGTCGGATTGGTCGGCTGGCTAACTACGGCCAGCCTGACATGTGCACTGCACACTTGACAATCCCCAGGCTGCGAAACAGCTGTGGGATTGCTGTTCCAGTCCCCCAGCCTCAAAATAAGCACTGTGTTAGCCTGCTCCCACCACTCATGGAGCTGCTCTCATCCTGAGAGCAGCTTCAGGATTGGTCAGGAGTTGTGTTCCACTGGGCAGGACAGGAGTCCTTCCCTTTCCTGCTCATGGACGTCAGACTATCATCGCCGGAAGTGACACACTGTGTGGGAGCATTATTATAGTGAGTTGCGCATATGGCGCCCCAATACTTGTGTATTGCAAGCCGCTGCTGAGTACATGCAGCCTTGCACCATGGTGCAGGGGTGCGTACATTGGCACTAGGCAGCACTCAGTGCACCAGCGCAGGGAGAGAGCAGTATTGCATCATGTATTAGTAGATGTGGCGCATGCCTGCTCTGACCGTGTCACGCAGCACAGAAGTTGTCTTTCTTCCTTACGTGTAATTTTTTTAATGTGGCTCTAGGTTGGGAATGAATGCGAAAAGGGTGTTAGGATTGAGGGATACTTTACAAACAATAACGTTCTAAAATGTCTAAACTTCACCACATTTGGTTAGGGATTACGATGGATCTGCTTATTGTAAGGAAGGCTGTGTACCGCGCCATCTCATCCAGACATTTGTATTCACGTACTATAATGTAAGTCAAAAGGTGGTACAGGAAAGATCCATAAATATAACGTTTCTAGACAGGCATAAGCTCAAAGTATCAGGTTCGTGGCACTGTTTCTATTTCTGATTCTCCTACTCTCACTCTCTGGTGGTTCCAGTGGGCAAAATGCGTTCCACACATTGTCATTGCACACCCCATGCATCCGCTCACTCACACTGGGAATGGAGACACTCAGGGAAAGATACAACTTCTTCCTTTGATAATAACACATGCAAACACACCAGCCCTGACCCTAGACCCATACTTTCACCCCACGGCAAAGGATCCTTTTGCTATAAATCACAACACACCTTTTCACGATTTTTCCAGCACCAAATCAGTGACCACGTCACTTTCCCCCATAAGCCAATGTGTAAGCCATGTAAATATTTTCATGCAGAGTTTCTGTGCTTAGGAGCATTTTCAGGGATATTGGTGTAAGACCTACTGCGAACGTCTTTGCAGTGTGTTTTACTTGGAATTGATTTTTTGAAACAGATGTACTATGTTATTGTTCATTGAGAGCAGCATTTCATCAGAGGGTTTTGTGAATATGTGTATGTTAGGTGTCCATGACCTAAACTGATATGCCTGTGTTGGCATCTTTAGAATATGCAGTGCCCGCAGATTGTTTTGAGTGTCAGCTAGTGTTTTTGTCAAATAAAACATTTTCAAGGAAATGTATTTTTTTCTTGTATGCATTTATCAAGAAATATAAGATCGACTGTATACATATATATGAATTTACTAGTGCAGTATCTTGAGAAACAATGCTCTAAACTGTAGATCCAGATGGCCATAAAAGGCGCAATAGCAATGTGACTTTTTAATTAAATTTATAGTTAATTTTTTAAATAAGAAAAGGAGAACACTGGGCATCCAAATTATTGTTTGACCAGTTTCCTTCATAATTGTTCAGCGCAATGTCAAATGGAGGAAATACACTCTGTTGCCTCTTTAATGAGCTAAAAAAAGTTGGGGGCACATGTAAAGACATGGACTGCCTGACAGCTTTTAGGGTAGGGATTTGATGCACAGCTGTCAAACAGAGCGGATTACTTTCAGCCATTGGCTTTCTTTAACCAGCCTTTTTCAGCCATTAGCTTTTTTTAGCCAGTCCCTTTCAGCCACTGACTGTCTTTTAACCAGCCTCTTTCAGACATTTCCTTGAGACTTTGTCAACTACATTTTGCCTCAACCAAGTATGATATTCATCTCTCACCTAATGAGATTGGCTGTTTGGGTATATCCTTCTGCCTCCACATGAGTTTTTAGGTCTCGTGACCTATCAATGCGCGCAAGCGCATTGAGGGAGCGAGAATTCAAGTGCTGAAAACAATCGTGAAACCAAGGGTTTCGTTCGTGCGGTTTTCTTTAAGTTCACGTGAATCACGTGAGCAAACAAGCACGCGCATTCACGGCCACACAGCACATCAAAGGGCTTCGCCCAGCGTGCGCTCTGCGGCTTCTCCTCCCCTAACACGCTGGCATTCACGGCCGCACAGCACATCAAAGGGCTTCGCCCAGCGTGCGCTCTGCGGCTTCTCCTCCCCTAACACGCTATCTCAGCTCTCCTGCCCCCATCCGGCTTCCCTCCGGCCACTCTCTAATTACCAACAGCCACCCAATCGCCCTACTACAGCAAGAAGGATGCACTGCATTCTACGAGACCTACTGGCAACGCCAGTGCTTGTTTATTTAGTTGTCTGAAGGACTATTCAGAAATTATGCCCTCTCTGTTTGCTCGTGCTGGCTCCCTTCTGTGTGTCTCGCGCTATTGTGCTAATGCTGCATGTGTTAGCATATTAAAAGGTGAATTTATAGATTTACAATTGTTCGTTCACTCTTTTTGTTGGGCATATGTATCACATTGTAAATGTGCTCTTGGGTGGTCAGTTTTCCCTTTCATATTCCTATTGAACTCGGGTCTCCAACTTTTTTGGGTTGCATCATATAGCTCGTTCAACCTCTGGAGAGCACTGTGAGAGAAGCGCATAAAACTCTTAAAGGGAGGAAGGAGCACTAAAATATCTACCCCAGGAAATTCAATATCAAGGTCCCGTCGAACGAATACCCCAAAAAGAGAAGGCCTTACATGTCCATTATTACAAAATACTCCTAAAGTCTACTGTGGTCACCAAAACCCTATCTGACCCTTACTTAGAACGCATTAAAGACATCCTCCCACTCTAATTGCCTTCATTTAGTCCAAAATGCCAGAAAAATCTCTTGCACCCCTCAGTACTACTCTAACAACGTCTAATGAAATTGAATATAATGTTGAAATCCAGTTTCGCTAAAAGTCTCAGCTTCATGACTACATAATATGTTTATTGCACCACACAGCTGAGAAAACCTCGCTAATCAATCCTAGAATGTTTTAAGGCCTTCATCAAGCAAACGTAGACGCAGAAGGATGTATACACTCGATCATCCCCTGTGTGCTCCTGGTCTACCACAAGTGGTGGAGCCTAGGCAGCTCGAGTGAAGGAAGCCACTATGACTGATTAGAAAGCCATTGATGAAAACCCTTAAAGACCTATGGTTTCTGCCAGTAGGCCAGAGAGAAGAATAGCATAATTTAGCAGATATGCACCAAAATGCACTAAATATATCAAAAAATACATTTAGCCACAGGGCGAAAGCACCATTTCCTTTGAATATTTCCTCCCTCGTCTGGTATGAGACAGTGCTTGAAATGGAAATTTACAAGTGTAGATACTCACCATCCCAGAGTACCTTTTCATGCCTCAGAAATGCAGGTACTCTCCCAATAAAGGGAGTTAACCATTGCTGAAAGTGCAGGTAGTGCTCCTTTTAAATAGACATTGAAGGTACTCAGCACTTGAGAGTACCTGCCCATTAAAAGTGCTGGTCTGAGAGCATCTTCACAGTCACCAAGCCAAATTGCATCATGGAGGATGTGAGAAATCATAAAAAAAGAATTAGAAAAGAGAGAAAAACTGTTGAAATGGTTTGTTGTATTCAGAAACATGAGGCACCTTATTAAGTTATACTTTTTCTGTATAGTGTAAATGTAAATGTAAATGTAAATTGATACTTGTATAGCGCACTACTCACCCGCAAGGGTCTCAAGGCGCTTGTACGAATACCGCTGTGGAACCCATCCCGGCTTTCCCTGTGAGGTGTCCACTCCTGGGCACCCCCAAGGTGGAGGCCAGGCATTACTTAGCGTTGTGGGGGCCGTTGTGGAGATTAAGCAAGCTATTGCCCAGAGTTGCAGAGTGGGACTCCATGATTGGAATAGGCACCGAGGCGAGAATTATCAGGTCCGTGGAATTTTGAGACCAAGACCCGCCGAGGCGGGGAATTGAACCCTGGTCCCGGGCCAGACCTCTGCATCAGGGTCTGCCGCTCTAACCATTGAGCCACACTTCTCCATAGTGTGGCATTAGCCAAGATAATGTATGTTTGTGATGTTGAGTATCTTGGTTGTGTGTACTGCCATGTCCAGGCTGTAGTTACAAAGAAAGGGTAAACCCAATTAAGCCACTGGGACCTGGATATGAGACAGTACAATAGAGAACTGGTACCAGTAGACCAATTCTTAGGAGTACACAGAGTTGACTGGAGGTGATAATGTTGTAGTGGGGCCTGTAGGCTCCAAAAGACAGAGAGCGGGTTGATTAAATTAGTTGAGGAATCTGTCCCTAGGGATCATCCATTAAACCAGGAAAATAGTATTACTACATTAACTTGGACTACAAGGTTCCATTTACGCTGCAAGTGAATCTAAATTGTTTGAGCTCAGTCGCAACTATCGAAAAACCCACCGACAGAGACGGATGCACTTTAAAGACTAGAGACTGAAAGCACCCGGTGGATTTTTCAGAAGTTGCAACTAAATTAATCAAGTGCCATCAACCCGCTCTCCGTCTTTTGGAGCCTACAGCTCCAACTACAACATTACCACCTCCAGTCAAGGGTGGCACATAGTGCCCCTTTTTCAGTCCTGAAGAAGAAACAGTCGTCAGGAATTAATCAGCCGACTTTGTTTCTGGGGGTCGAAACGTCGACTGCGTTATTGTGATATGCCAGTGTGATCAACAGTGCTTTCTCACTGTGTTAGTGTACTCCTAATCATGGCTATGTATTTTCCATCTTTTAACTGTGAGGCTTATGAAAAGCTGTCTCCATTGTAAATAATTATGTGATGAATATAATGCCACTAACTTTCCTTTACACTTTTCCAACCCTCACTTGATTCACACTACATCTCCCCCTTTGCTTTTCTCCCACGTATGTGGGGCACTTGTTTGGCAAAGTCATTTGCTGATTTATAAGAATTTAAAATGTTCAATGTGATTAAATAACATAGAACAAAAAAATCTATATTGTATTAATGTATTCATGCCTAATGTGTTCTAACTCTGTTGTTCTCTTGGGACCAATTCTCTACTGTAATATGCAGGCTGTGGGCTTGCCGGTGAATGCAGCTCTAAAGGGAACACTAGTCTTGAGAAACTCTTGCCCACCTTCCCACCTGACTCAACTAAGTTAGCACCACCTAGTTTTCAGCCTCAGGCGGCGATGTCATATTATAGTCCTTGTTAAAATTCACTCACTGGTAGGCCTTGCCTGGCTGACCTAAATGTTCGACTGGAGACACAATGCTTCATTTTATCCTAGAGATAGTCTGGTATCTGCCTATGGAGAATATCAGGATCAGTCAAGTTAACTTAGGCAGACTCTGGCCTTAGTTAGGAGGCTACGCAAGGAGATGTGCATGTCTTGATCTGTATTGTGGACCACCTGCTCAGATTTCCAACTTTGAGTGCATGTTTGCTTTTTCACACTCTCCTATGGTGTATAAGATCCTTTCTCTTCCTTTAGAAGGCTGCATAGCTTCTGCTCATGTTACCAACCTTAGTTACTGCTGCAGCGGCTGTTTGACCCGGTTGGCATAATTTCACTCATTCAGCAGTGTCCTTACCTTGTGCATGTTAACATTTAGATTACTGAGTCTTCTGTGGTTACCCACGTTTTTGCTGTAAAGGCACACATCGCTGCTTCGCTACCCTCTCGTCAGCTTAGTGCAATGTAGATACCTATAGTTTAAGCCCCACCACACTCTGATTTACAGAACTATTCCTCATTAAGCAGAACTTAAAAGGCAAGGTTGTGCTTCTTGATAACATGGTACATACTCTGGTGGTTGTTAAACAGTGCCAGTGTCTTCAGAGGTTGTGTCTCTGGTTGTTTCTGTGTTAGCCTGCAGGTCTGAAGCAGTTATTTGAACCATACACATATCACCCAATACCTCCCTTATAGGTCAAACTCAATCCAACAGCCTATAAAATGTAAACTCGAACACCACCAGATATCTCAAGGCGCTTTATGACTTCGCTAAACCTGCAATACAATAAGCAAAGGGTGTTCTAGAAGAGCCAGCAGAGAAGTGAGGGTCAGCATGAAGAGATGAAGCTTACAGCAGTGAGGTGGATTTCTGGTTCACCCCACCTCCCTTTTACCCCCTAATTTCCTGGTCCCCATTTTGGTCTTTTGCGTTCTCACTTTTTTAGATCTGTCCTGACAGCGCAGTTGACTGATAGACTATTGTTAACCAATTTTTTAGCATATACTTAGAGTGCTCTTTGGCTACTTTCCACAAAAGCATTACCCTCTCACCTTACGCTATAGGTTGTTTGGTGTTCCATTCTACCTCCTATTGATTGCTTGCACTGCAACACACGCAGGACTATTTTGCATCCCAAAAATACACTGACATCACTCATTAGATAAAATATCTCATAGATGTCCTTTATGCAGAAAGAGGGTTCTTGTATATTATTTTACCCTTTCACACTAGGAGATTACTGTTAAATGTTTTTGTCACAACTCCAAGTACAAACCAGACCTTTTGACTTAATCCGATGGATTTCTATTTTCTTCGGTCTGAAAATCTGTATCTTTCATTTCTCTGAATTCCTCCCTCCTTGGGCTGTTCTACCCTTTTCCCACAACGATCCCTTCCTCTGCTTTCTTCCGTGATTTCCTTCCCAATATTCTCTCCCTCTCTTCTCCCTTCCCTCTTGCTCTCCGTTAGCCCAGACTATCTCCTCATTTTAGCTTTTCTTTTCCACAACCTCTTCTTTTTCGGACTCGTCCCTCTCGGTTCTCCCCTCTCTCCCCCCTGATTTCCCTCTTTCTCTCCCGCTCTTTTGTGAACCTGTCTCAGATTTCTTGTCACCTTTCCAGATCCACGTCGGCTTCTGGAAAGAGTGACCCAAGCAGCGCCGCCTACTCCCCGCAAAACAGCCCCGGCACACCCCTTTCAGAACAATCCGGGGGTAGTCTAGATAGAAACGGCAGTTAATTGCCCTGTTTATCTTTCCCCCATAGGGACGGTGGGCCGTTGGGACAGGAAATTGCTGCAAACATAGAGCGCCTCAGTTTGAAGGGCAGGCGAGGGGTGGCGGCCTCTGGTTCATGTTTAGAGGTGTGCTGTCAGGGCTGGGTTCTTGCAAACACGTCCTGAATGTCCACGCACACACAGAGGCCTCTGTGCGACCGCCTGCCGCCTCCCAAACGTGCACACACGCGACGCCGCCCAAGTGTGTCGGAACTTTGAGGGACTTCAGGATTTATTTATTTTTCAATTGATTTGCTTTTTATATAGCTCTATTTGCCGTGTACGCGATGTCACGCACTGCACATTCAGTCATAGCAGATGTTTATCACTGGATGCAAACAGTAGACGGTTGTGAGGGATGCTGAGCCGAGGCTACTCCTCAAAACTCCACTGGTTCTTCCTTGAGGTTCCAACTAGCAGTTATGTTTCTCCGGGTAATGCACCAGAATGAGTTTGACCCGCATTTTTGGAAGAATGAGGCATGGCAGTTAGCTGGTCAGGCTGACAATCTGTTCACCAGGGCAGCCTTCATGCAGCAGGTGCAGTGGCGCCGGTGCCCAGCGGCTGTAGGTACAAAAGGGGGTGGTGATGGACGGAGCATCTGAACCAACCAAACACTCACACCCAGTCAACAGATCTGGGTTTAATCCATCAATGTTCTTTAGCCCACTCTGCCACCCCAGTTCAGACATGGCCATATGCAAATCAGTCTGACTCTGTGCCTCATGGAAACAGCCCAGTCCGAACTGCCAAGCCATGCCTTCCCTGGACCGGAATCAAGCTTCCTAGGACCGGTTTCTGGCATTTCAGCCGTCTTCAGCCAGGCTTGCTTGAATCCAGTGGCAAAGTGAGCAAGGGACTCACGTCTGAGCATACCCTGCCAACTTATGGTGAACAAAGTGGTACAAAAGGGGGTGGTGATGGACGGAGCATCTGAACCAATCAAACACTCACACCCAGTCAACAGATCTGGGTTTAATCCATCACCGTTCTTTAGCCCACTCTGCCACCCCAGTTCAGACAAGGCCATATATAAATCAGTCTGACCCTGTGCCTCATGGGAACAGTCCAGCCCGAACTGCCAAGCCATGCCTTCCCTGGACCGGAAACAAGCTTCCTAGGACCGGTTTCTTCCATTTCAGCCGTCTTCAGCCAGGGTTGCTTGAATCCAGTGGCAAAGTGAGCAAGGGACTTACGTCTGAGCGTACCCTGCCAACTTATGGCGAAGAAAGCGGTACAAAAGGGAGTGGTGATGGACGGAGCATCTGAACCAATCAAACACTCACACCCAGTCAACAGATCTGGGTTTAATCCATCACCGTTCTTTAGCCCACTATGCCACCCCCTTTTGTACCGCTTTGTTTGCCATAAGTTGGCAGGGTATGCTCAGACGTGAGTCCCTTGCTCACTTTGCCATTGGATTCAAGCAAGCCAGGCCGAGGACGACTGAAATGCCAAAAACCGGTCCTAGGAAGCATGTTTCTGGTCCAGGGATGGCATGGCTTGGCAGTTCGGGCTGGACTGTTCCCATGAGGCACAGGGTTAGACTGATTTGCATATGGCCATATCTGAACTGGGGTGGCAGAGTGGGCTAAAGAACGGTGATGGATTAAACCCAGATCTGTTGACTGGGTGTGAGTGTTTGATTGGTTCAGATGCTCCATCCATCACCACCCCCTTTTGTATCGCTTTCTTCGCCATAAGTAGGCAGGGTATGCTCAGACGTGAGTCCCTTGCTCACTTTGCCACTAGAGTCAAGCAAGCCTGGCTGAAGACGGCTGAAATGCCAGAAACCGGTCCTAGGAAGCTTGCTTCCGGTCCAGGGAAGGCATGGCTTGGCAGTTCGGGCTGCACTGTTCCCATGAGGCACAGGGTCAGACTGATTTGCATATGGCCATGTCTGAACTGGGGTGGCAGAGTGGGCTAAAGAACGGTGATGGATTAAACCCAGATCTGTTGACTGGGTGTGAGTGTTTGACTGGTTCATATGCTCCGTCCATCACCACCCCCTTTTGTACCACTTTGTTCGCCATAAATTGGCAGGGTATGCTCAGACGTGAGTTCCTTGCTCACTTTGCCACTGGATTCAAGCAAGCCTGGCTGAAGACGGCTGAAATGCCTGAAACCGGTCCTAGGAAGCTTGTTTCCGGTCCAGGGAAGGCATGGCTTGGCAGTTCGGGCTGGACTGTTCCCATGAGGCACAGGGTCAGGCTGATTTGCATATGGCCATGTCTGAACTGGGGTGGCAGAGTGGGCTAAAGAACGGTGATCGATTAAACCCAGATCTGTTGACTGGGTGTGAGTGTTTGATTGGTTCATATGCTCTGTCCATCACACCCCCTTTTGTACCAGCGGCTGTAGGGGCACACCGCACCCAGTTATAGTGGCCTTTTCTAACACTACCCGGGGGACAAAGGGAGTCATTTTCCTTGCCTACATAAGCATCTTTGGCACTTCCGCAATGCCTCTTATTGTCACATTGATCATAGGAGCCGGTCATTTTGTGCTATTTATTTGATTGTTGTTCAACCAGGGGGGTGGTTAGTCATTTGATGCAAATGAGACAGTTTGTGTGGTCCCAGTATCTGCCACATATAAAATGTCCGCCACATATATTTACCAGAGTGTAAGGCTGCCACCCTGACAGAGATTCTGTAGGAAGTCAATTTTTAGTTTGGCCAGACCTACTGTTTGCAGTATACCCAGAGTGTGTTTTTGGTCAGACCCTTGTTCAAGATTGGTATGCTTTGTTGTCCATACCACTTCCCTGCTCTTGATTGGAGGGCTTTCCTCCTTGTTCTTGTATTGGATCTGCCCAGGAGCCTTTCGGTCTCACATTCATCTGATTGGATGAGTTGTATCCTTCCACTGCAAAGATGAGGGGAATCCTTTTCCCCTTTTGAATTAAACCCTCCATGAGTGCGCTCTCTTTTGCTTGCCACACCCCTGAATGCTCCCCATCCCGCTAAGTATTACCTCTCTCTCTTTCTCCATTCCCACCCTCTCTAAGCATGCCCTCTTTTACTTTGTCTCTCCCCTGATGCTCTTGCTCCCATCTTACTGCCCTTTTTATTCGCCAATTTCATTACCTACCTCCACCTGTCCCCTATTCTGCCTGCCCTCCTCACCACCCAAATCCCCATTCCTTGTTGATTTATCTCTTTAAATGTATTTATTTGCCATTGTCCAGCAGCCCACTGGGCCACTTACTTGCTTTCAAGCCTTTTGCTCAACCAATCTTCTCCTTTGTTTTTTAATCCTAATAAACTGATCTGACATGGCCGACCACAGTTATATATGACTCACTGTCTGGCCTTGGCCTCCAACATGTATACAGCAGCCAGAAAGAGAAGCATCTAATGTGCACAGAGCGCAGTCTTGGCTTGTGTTTTCTCCGCTGGCAAAATGTTCACTTTCTGAAAGAGGCCAAAAAGTCTCTTTTGTGCTTTTGCATTCTGTGATTTAGAACAAAGACAGATGTGTGAATTCACCTTAGTCAACCGCGGACTAAGAAATACGCTTATTCCGATTTCTCTCAAAACCCTTGACTGAGTTATCAAAATTAAGTGTGCTAATCTGGATTTCTCATGCAGAAATGCATTTCTGAACATTGGCCAGATATCAACAACTACAATCAGCACACACCACACCCAACATTCACACATTCCCCTAACGCTCAGGCATAAAACCGCACCTCTACGCATATTCATGGGCACACACATGGGCACACATATACATTTGTGTCCCTCTGGTTCTTTAACGCCGTGTGTAGCTCACTAAAACATGCACTTAATTGTGCCGACCTAAAAGCCGCATACATATTGCTGCCCCAGCTCATTTTGTCACACAAATGCTGAAACGAGCTCCCCTCATCCCTCAAACTTTCCACTTCACTGTAACCGTTCAGAGAAGAACTGGGGGAAACAACCTTTACAACGCAACTTTTACAACGCACTACCATTACAACGCATTCATTACAACGCAACATCCCTCACAACGCATGCCATTACAACGTAACCATTGCCACGCATGACACTACAACGGATACAATTACAACTCATGTCATTACAACGCAGTCATTACAACACATACCATTACAACGCATATCATTACAACGCATAGTACCCTTACACTATCCAACACTTACCCTACTGTTGCACCCCCTGGAGTTAGAATAGTGAATTTTACCACTACACTATCCAACACTTACCCTACTGTTGCACCCCCTGGAATTATAATAGTAAATTTTACCCCTACACTATCCAACACTTACCCTACTGTTGCACCCCCTTGAGTTAGAATAGTAAATTTTGCCCCTACCCTATCCAATACTTACCATACATGCAATGTAATGGTATGCGTTGTAATAGTATGCGTTGTAAAGGTAGTATGCTTTGTAATGGAATGCGTTGTAAAGGTAGTTTTTAAAAATTCATTGTAATGGCATGCGTTGTAATGGAATGCGTTGTAATGGATGTTGCGTTGTAAAAAATGTGTTGTAAAGGTATGCGTTGTAAAAGTATGCGTTGTAACGTCATACAACCAGTACTGGGGACCATGCAATCTGCAAACAGATGATCCAGTGCTTACAACAGGCCCACCCTCACCCGCATCCCCCTACTAACAAATGTAACCCCCTGTTCATTGTATATATGGATGTAAACACCCTGCTGCGCAGCTACCTGTTCTTTGCTAAGCACTGCGCCGCTCCTAGGGGCCACACCCACTCTATTTGAGTAAACCGAATAGAACAAAATAGAGTCAAATATTTTGTGCTGTAAATGAGGACCCATTCTCCGGTATAAAAAGGTCAGTCTTGTCCAGCACCCTTAACAGACAAGAAAATACCTACACAACCAAATACAAAGCAAGGAGTGAAGAGCGTAAAGTGAAGAACTAACCACTGAAAAGACCCAATTCAATGGGACGTAATCTGTGTTAAAGGAATGAATATCTATTTTAAATGAATTTATACCTGTTTATTTACGTTTTTAGTATGGAACTAATCCTTTTATGTTTCTTTCTGCCAATTTTCATATCTCTAACACTCTGTATAAGACTGTAAGAACTGCCTTTTTTTCATGTATGGTAATTTCAATGACACCAGTTTTAATTTGTAAAGTGCTTTAATAGCCAAGGTTCTTGTCAGCGCTATACAAAACCACATAAATGTAGACATGCTGCATTTGGGGCAAGCATCCCCGAAAGACTAGTGTGTGAAGAACACACATAGTGCGTGGTTGGGTAATGGACAGCTGAAGCACTTTAAGAGATCCGATCATATGGGGAAAAAACATTTAATTCGTGGTTATACAAGCGGTATTACTACATCCTTTTACGTTAGCCTGTGGAATGGGGACCGTACTGCTAAATGAATTATTAACTTAAATAGAGTCTGTTGTAGTTCTTGTTTAGCCTCTCTCCAAGGTGCTCTGGCTTGCTTCAATTGGAGCTTATTGAGGTTCTGCTACCACATGTTGTAATTGTAATAGGATTTATATAGTGCTTACTACCCGTAACGAGGTGTGAAAGTGGTTTATGGCGAGTAGCACTCTAAAATGGAACCCAAGGTTTAGTGGTTAACCCAGAGGTTATTGGTTATTGTTGGTTATTGGGATTAGGCACATGCTCTCAGGGAATAATTCCACGCACATACCCTCATTTCTACGTGGTAGATTAGATTGATAGGTGTGAGCGTTAGCGGGACCGTGTGAGGTGAGACACCCCATCCAGTATTGTGCGCTTCAAGACTCTAGTTTGTGGTGTAGAGACAGGGGTACAAAGGAGTATAAGAAATCCATTTGGCAGCACAGACACATTTCATTAACATAATTCAGGAAACTGGCAACACTACTATAGAGGTGTGCGGGACATTTATGCAAATAGCTGACCTAATGTCCATTTCAACCCATGGCAAAGTGTCGAAGAACTGTGTGTACTTGTACAAACATGTTCTTATAGGAGAATTGTAGTGATCAGGCAAACCACTGCAACATTCAAAGCCTTTTTCTGAGAAATGGGGCTCCTCCGAGGGTCAAGGTGAGAGCAAAGTGCCTTCTCGTATGAGCTGATCATGACGCCTGATGTAATCTCCATTATAAATATCTTAAATCCAACCTTGCACCTATCTTAAATCCCACCCTGCTTATCTATCGTTTACAGAAGAGCGTTGCGGAGACTTAGCATGTCTCATTGTAGAGTTTGTTAACAGCTCGTTTGCTCAGTAGACGTGGTTTACTCCTCTTGTTACAAAACCATCCAAGGTACCAGTTGGACGACAATGGTTATTGTCCTATCTCCAACATGCCTCTGTTCCTGAAGCTCTTAGTAAAAGTGGCTATTATTCCAGTAAAGACTCTTGGCTGGAGACAAATGATGTCTAAAGAGAGTGTCACGCTTAGAAAAGAGAGGGGCCCCTTATAAACCCACCGGGAATAGGGCACTTACACAGTAGAAAAGGAAAAATCCCTTTGGGTAGATTTCATTACAGTTTATATATATTAAACACAAATTCGCGTCTGAGGGCCTGTGAGCTGGGCCATACTCTAGAGTGTGGAGAATAGAAGTCTGACTTTACCTTTAAAGTATAGGTGCAGCCCTTAGCCTAACCCAGCTCCATTTTTCCCAGACGTTTACCCCAAAGAGGCTGAGAGGTAGCTGAGTGAGTCTGCCTCTCCCTCTTTTGTGTCTTTATTTTTGGTTCCCCTGACAGGGATGCCCACCCTTCCTTCATACTGACTCTAGAGGCTAAGGATGGCCAGTCTGGGAGGAATACTAAAGGTCAGGAACAGCCTCAAACTGTCCCAAAACCAGAACTTGTGGCAGGATATCTCATTGAGTGGTAACAGGGTGTTCACTCCAGGGGAGACCTGGAAAGACTTCTGTGCTTCCGGGTAGCAGTTGCTGACGGAGAGTTCCCTGGAACAAGATCCTGGAAGTTCTGCATCCTGCCAAGAAGAGCTGCCTAAACACTATCTCAGGGGAATGAGCCTCCTGACTGCTGAGGAAGGGAGATGGAGTCACCTTTTCATGAAGGAAATACTGCTTAGAAAAGGAGAGCAATGAGGAGTGCAGAAAAGACTAAAGTGCTGCACAATCAAGGATTTCTACTGCTCGGGCAGATGGTGACAACTGGCAAGAACATGTGGTCCTAGCTCCCGTCCCATGAGCCTCAGAGCTCCCTAAGATTGTGCTTGAGACAGGCACTTGTGAACTCCTCCAGCCAGTCTGCTGAGCCTACAAGAGGTGATCAGCAATGGAGGAAGTGGACCCTGAAAAACAGAATTTGCAAAAGAAGTGCCGCTATGAACCCTCATAACGGTCTTCAGACATTCATGTTTTACAAGATACACCACCTGTGATGCGTTGGTGCTGCAACAGATCAGACCTGCATCTGGCGTTCTTTGCAAGAGCGAGCTATGCACCGGGACTGGGGTGGGCTCTCCATATGTTTGGGTGGTAGGCTTTAGCTTTGGCCTGTAGAAGATCCCTTAAAGACGTTTTACCTCCCTCCTCCTGTGTCTGCACTGGCTGCTCGACCAGAGGCACGCACCTCTGTACACCCGCACTGCCAGAGAGCCGCACAGGAGACCCTCGGGCTGAGGTAGAGTTCAGAGCTGTCGCTCCCCTGAAGACTGTGTGTGAGTGAGCACTTGGCCAGCAGCAGCACCTTACGCATCACTGGTGGTACCCTAGTGGCACGCTAAAGGGGTACAGTGTCCTTCCAAGCCAGCAGTACAACCTAACGCATCACTGGTGGTACCCTGGTGCCAGGATAAAGGGGTACAGTGTGCGTCCAAGCCAGCATGTGCGTCCAAGCCAGCAGCAGTACCTAACGCATCACTGGTGGTACCCTGGTACCATGCTAAAGGGGTACAGTGTGCAAGTAAGCCAGTGTACCTCTGTGCTACATCAATGGAGATACTCTAGTACCATGCTAGAGGGGTACAGTATGCTTCCAAGACAGCATCACTGGAGGTACCCTAGTACTATGCTAAAGGAGTACAGTGTGCTTCCAAGACAGCACAGCTCAGTGATGCATCACTGGAGGTACCCTAGTGCTATGCAAAAGGGGCACAGTGTGCAAGCAAGTCAGCGCACCTCAGTGATGCGTCACTGGAGGTACCCTAGTACCACGCTAAAGGGGTACAGTGTGCTTCCAAGTCAGCGCATCTCGTGAATAAAACACTGAAGGTACCATAGAACCATGCTAAAGGGGTTCAGTGTGCAAGCAAGCCATCGCATCTCAGTGATGCATCACTGGAGGTACCCTAGTGCCATGCAAAAGGGGCACAGTGTGCTTCCAAGGCAGCGCAGCTCGGTGATGCATCACTGGCGGTACCCTAGTGCCATGCTAAACGGGTACAGTGTGCTTCCAAGGCAGCGCAGCTCAATGATGCATCATTGGAGGTACCCAAGTACCATGCTAAAGGGGAACAATGTGCTTCCAAGGCAGTGCAGCTCAGTGATGCATCACTGGAGGTACCCTAGTACCATGCTAAAGTGACAAAGTGTGGAACCAAGAAACTGCTCCTCGATTATGTATCACTGGGCCAGTGGCGGCTCCTCTGCAATGGCAGAGGAGCATCGCCCCACTGCCTGGCTTAGAGCCAGCAAATCTAAGATAAAACGATGCTCTTGAATCGTTTTATTTTACGTTTACCGGCTCTTAGCCAGTGGTGTTGGGGGGTGAGGGCTGAGGCATCAGAGGGGGGAGGAGTACTGCTAGTGCACTTCCCTTTCTAAATGCTCATGTGTGTTTGGCCGGCTGTCTCAGGCCGACCAAAACACACATGCGCACTTAGGTTTTCTCCAGCCCAGCAGCATTGAGCAGCTAGGCTGGAGAAACCCCACAAACTCCCTGTTATGAGCAGGGCGTCTTTCCTGCCCGCTCAGTCCAATCTGCAGCGTGTGGATTGGACATGGTGTCTGTCCCAGGGGCTGCTGGGAGCAGACAGGAGGCGCAATGAGACGCGACGCTGGAGGCAGCCGGCGGCAAAAGGTAAGTTTATTTTTAATATTGTATTCCCCCCCAAGTGACGCTCCCCCGCGACCCTATTTGACCCACCACCGTTTGTTTATGGCGGCCGCCGCTGCACAGGAGGTACCCTGTACTGCGTGCAACCAAGACTGTGCAGTGAAGGCAGATGTACATATACTGGGACAACTACCCTAGGAAATACAGAGGGAATGGAACTGTGACTACTGTGTACTGTATGATTACTGCACACGGGGAAGTAAAAATAAGTTTTACTCGCCAAGCCTTGGAAACCAAGAATGCGTTTTTCACTCTGATATTGGTGTGTTGCCTGGGGGGCAATCCCAGAGCAGCATTAAGTCCCCAGGAAAAACTCTAGATTAATTCTGTCAGCTGCATTTCTTCTGTAGTTCTGTGTTTGTCATGATAAGGACTTTTAGCTGGATAATAATTTATTGATTCATATTATGTGCTTCGTTGGGTTCTAAATTTCTACCTCACATCACCACCCTGAGTAAGCCTTAGCCTGCTTGACTTTGCTACCCTGAGGGAAGGTTGCTGAGAGGCTGTGCTGGGTGATCAGGTTTAGGTCCAACTGTTAGTATAGGCCTCAGGACACCAAAAGTAAAAGACTCTCATTATTGCAGTGAGACCCCAGGAACCCTTCATTGCTCTGGGACTTTTGAAAAAGTTCCCACAGTAACTTTTTCCACACAAGGGTAAACAATGCATTAAAATGTCACACAAGTTTGAGATAAGAGACTGGTTCTAGCAAAAAAAAGGGTCTTTGGTGAGAATTTTTCTGTGTGAACCATTTTCCCATGGGAGAAAATTATGCACAATTGAGCTATGGGAAATTTCGCAAAATTTAACAAATTGCACCTAACGCGAAATTGGGGTTTCCGCTGGTCTAGAATTACGGTCCCGCTGTCAACGCACTCTCTGTTGTTTTTTGTCTCACTGTTGGATGCTTACCTTTACTTTGCAGGCATGCCTACTCCAGCTTCTACACGTACAGCCTCAGAGGCCAATGTTTGTAAATACAACTAATAGACTATTAGTAGGTAGCAAAATGTGCTGTTGCGTGGTTGCAGTGCTTTCTGATTTTCAGCATTCTCATCTCGTATTAGTGCATGGATTTATTTAACTTTATAGGGTATGGTCAAACACTCCATAAGGATGTCTCAGCCTTACCCTCCCATCAGCCACATGGTCAGTGTGAACCATGAGACACATTGTACAGATCAAAGAGCACTCAAAATAACCAGGTGAAGAAGAAGAAGCCTACAGAGTTCTAAAGATATCAGTTGTTGCTATCTGGCCAGGGGCGGCTCTTCTGTTGGAGCTGAGGATTGTTGCTCCACTTAAATTATCCCGGGGATTAAAAATAAAATGGTAATTCATTACCATTTTATTTGTCATGCCCCGTACCGAACAGAGCATCAGGACGGGACAGGACCTGCTGAATGACATCAACAGGGAGGGCTGTGAATGCCGTTTAAAATGCGCATATCTTTTTGGCCGCCCATCTTGCGACGGCCAACCACACATGCGCACTTTAAGCAGCTCTAACTCCGGTGTCTTAAGACAGATGAGTTAGACCAATTGCAGGCCTCCAGAGCGCTGTGCAGCTCTGAATGAGGCTGCTCTCTTCAATCAGGGTGCTGCTGTCATGCTGCAGTGGAGAGGAACACCAGGATTGGTCAAGGGAGTTTCCTGTTGGCCGGGCTGCAATCGGAGAAATTAGATGTCGGACACAGAGGACGTTGTGTTCGTCTCCAGGTAAGATTTGTATTTTTTCAATATTATTTTTGCGCCCAACCGCCCACCCTCCCTAATCCTCGAAGATGTCGGCCGACACTGTATCTGGCAGCGCCCACTCCCCAATATGAAAGAAAAATCGATGTTGTGTGCGAAGTTTGCAGTCTGATGTTGTTTGTGCAGATAGCTAACTTCATCCATCTCTCCACATCTCCATCAGCTTTCCATTTGCAAACTCTCTATCCAGCGTGCCACAATCTCTTCATAAATCTATCCACTCACCTACAAACTATTCATCCATAAATCTACTCAGACATTAACTCACTGCTTTTAGACCAAATCCTCAAGCTATCCACAAATGAGCAGCTAGCTATGACCAAACGCCAATGCACGCAGACAAGCTCTCCCTCTGCCCATCAAACCATAGACCCATCGACCGACAGATACATCCTCAGATTTGTTATATTGTTTACTCCCTTCAATCTTATCCATCAAGAGAACTCAAAGAGGCTCAAAGAAAACGAGGCTTGCACTGCTGGTGCTTGTGTGTTTATTGTGCTATGTGATAGAAGCTTGCACTCTTGCCTGGCATGCAGTGCTTGTAATTGTAGTTGCATTTATATAGTGCTTACTACCCGTGGTGAGGCATCAAAGTGCTTTTTCGGCGAGTAGCACACTACTCGGGAATCCAAAAAGGATTAGTGGTGAATTAGTATAGGGAGATATGAAATTAATTAGAGCGGTGGTCATATGAGTTTGTTACTTGGATCGAAAAAGGATAGTGGAGGGATCAAAGAAGGAAGGGTTTGCATTTATATAGTGCTTGCTACCCCTGATGAGGCGTTAAAGTGCTTTTCGGCAGGTCGCACGCTAATCCGGAACCCAAACAGGATTAGTGAGTAGGAAACCACTCCTTAGCAAATGTAATGATTGGGTTAAACTCAAGTGAGTAAGTGTTTCCACAAGGTAGTCAAAAATACAATGATATTTTTTTCTTTTCTTTCTTGTCCAATTTTATTCTTATGTGGTTTATTCTGGAGATTTTTTACAGCCGACACGTGTTTCGTCGTAATGGGAAATCATCCCACGACTTTCTCAAGGCTAATTCCAGTTCGAGTCTGTCGTTTTTATTATGCGGTGATAATTCCAACCCGCATAGGGGTTCTCTGGGAGACGTCTGTGTCTATGAGCGTATTTGGCTTAGAGCTGACCGGGAGACACTGAATTGGGACACTAGAAGATCGCGAAAGCCACATCAACAGATAAAGAAGCCGTATAAAGGCCATCTTACTTGATAACAAGAAGATAGTTTAAAAAACCAATATTGGAATAAGTTACATAAGTGCAGAATTTCTTGTAGAATGAAACACACAAGATTGTGTGAGAAAATAATGTTATAAAAGAAGCACGAGAAAGAATAATGAGTTAATAAATAATGCAAAATAAACTGCAAGCCATTTACAACAATATAATAATTATGTGCCTAAAAAATATTACCTTTTATATTTTATTATGTATACTGAAGTAAAAAAAAGGAGAGGAAGAAAAATAAAAAAAGGAAAAGAAAAGAGAAAAGAGTGAAGAAAGGCGTAAGAAATCAGTAATACACTTAATAGTACATAAATCATATAATAACATAGGCTGTGTTATGTTAAACATATATATTGATGAACAGAATATATGTAGAAAAAGATCATGGAGGCTGGAAGACCACCTCAGAGCCTCAGAGTCCTGGAAACCTCTGTGCTTTTTGTTTAGATAATTAGAAAGAGTCGACCAAAACAAGTCCTTTTTAATCATCTGTAGCATAGAGGTAACTGATGCAGTATCAATCACCACAATGTCAAGTGGTCACTCTGGGGAGCTGATGTGATAACTCAGATTTTTTTATTAAAGCACTCTTTTATACTTTATTCGTTCCACCAAGTAACATTATAAGACTGGCGGAATTTTAGCAAAAAAAGGAGAAACAATTTACTGTTGTTGTTTTGATATTGCATGTTGATACCACTGGCGTGCCCCATAAGGGCTGTCACTGTGTTCATGGGCATGAAGGTGCATGCATGTGTGACTAAGAAGGATAGTTGCTAGGTCGCCCTTTGTGATAATAAGGGCCTGGTCATGGCTACCCAGTTGTCCAATGCGATAATTATTGCACCCAGTGAAATCTGACACCGAGGATAATTATCACGGATTCCAAATTTGGCCCTGAAATTGACCATTACATAGGGATTTTGGTGCCTACTGCATCAACATTCACATGTCCCGTTATTTAATGGCATTTCTCTGTCATTACATTCCAGCAAATTTGATATGCTAAAATTTAACAGGAAGTGTGATGTTTATTGAACTCAGTTATTCCCGGGTGTGATAAGCATAACAACATTTATAGGTGCGACTTTCTGCAAACAGATGTTTGCACAGAAATCACTGTTTAATGGGACATTTGTAATCAGGGCCTAGGGGAATTCCGGGGGGAGGGGAAGGGGTGGTGGAAGGGAGAGAGGCAAAGAGTTACTTTGATATGAAAGTAGGCTGTCTCCAGCCCAAGACATTTGTTGATCCCACCCTGGCGAAATAGGAGCATACAAAAGTCAAAGTCAAAAGATAGCTTTATTCGGTTTCAATATAGAGAACCATAAAAGCACATAGCAATACAGAGATAAAAATAATTTGTACATAATAAAAATATAAAACACTTTTCAAACATATTCTGGGAAAATCTAAGAAAATACAATAGATACAACGACATCTCACATCAGTTCACTTTAACAGTAACTTCAAATGAAGTCAATTCAGTTAAAAACATATAGCTAATGCATGGTCGCTCTGTATCTAATAGTAGATTTTAGGAACAGAGATACCGTACTTATTGTCATTTCATCTTGTAATTGTTGGATTTTAGGTAGGGCTGCTCTACACTGTCTTATACCCCAAATTTTCAACAATGGCAACAAATACCTTTTCCTACTCCAATTATAGTATTTACAAAATAAAATACAATGTATTAAGGATTGTGGGGAAGTGTCATCACATGGGCAGTTAATTAAGGGGTTTGACCAATCGTTAATGGTTGGAAAAGTAACCACCCTAAAAAAGCTGCCAGTTCTCAGTCATGCTAGTAACATCCTAGTGTAACTAGACCGATCAGGGGACAAGTAAAGCTGTATACCAGAACCCTGGATTAAAAGCTGATGTTGAATTACAGACACCTTCTTCCCCTCTACGTTCCACCGTTGGTCATCTAGGAACGCTAAACAGTGTTCCTTCAATGTTCTTCTGGAGAGCGAGGACAAAGAAGAGGGTGTACTAAAGAATTCTGGATGTCCTAAGTTTGTTAGGAAGTTCTTAACATAACAAAGCCACTGTATATTTTTTGACCCCTCATGTTTAATACAGTCCTTCAGAATGGATCTGTTAAACTCTGTAGCAAGCGATGTCCATATCTTATGCCAGAGCAAAATTGGGCTAGTCCTAATTACATCTGAAATATAGACCATCGCGAGTTCCCTGTGACAAACATAAGTGGGGGTGGATTTGGGGACAGCTAACAGATAGCGCAGGAAAGCGTTTTCACTTGTTTGAATCGCCTGGCAATCTGAAATCCCCCAAATACCTGCCCCGTATACTGCAGTTGATATACATTTTGCTTTATAAATATCCTGCAGGATGCGTACAGGCCTTCCCCCCAACTTATTGGCGAACTGTCTGACTGCCCCAATAGCACGAGTAAAGGCTAAGTTCCTAGTATTAATCGCGGTACTCCAGGTACCCCTATTATTAAAAACAATTTCCAGGTATGAAAAGGTGCTAGTTAAACCTATCTTTGACTGTTCTATAAAGGTGTTGCATGGTACCATTTTTTTAGATGAGCAGCACATGGTAAAAGTCTTCCCAATGTTGATCTTTAATCCCCTTAAGCCCATATAGTCTGAGAAGCTGGTTAATGCTTTCTATAGATCAACTTGGGTTCTTGCCATTATAACCGCATCATCTGCGTATAGTAAAATTGGTATTGCAGTACCATCAATTTGGGGGTAGTCCACCTTTAAATTTGTCAAATAATCAGCCATGTTATTAATATACAAATTAAAAAGAAAGGGTGCCAGTATACAACCCTGACGAATACCTTTCTTTTTTTAAAATGTAGTTGTACATTCGCCTCTCTTACCAAAACGAACCTTGGCCCCTGCCCCTCTATACAGTTCTTTAAGGAAGTTTAAGATACAGTGATCGATACCAAGGTCAGCTAAAGTGCCCCATAATACTTCATGACTTAAACAGTCGAAAGCTGAACTAAGATCTACAAAAGTCATAAACAAATTCCCCTTTTTTGCTATCATATATTTACCTACTAGCATCGCCAAATTTAAGCTTTGTTCAACCGTGCCTATACCTGCCTTGAACCCATACTGAAATTTGGATAGAGCACCCTCTTCCTCCGCCCATGTTTGTAATCTGTTTAAGACAATTCTGCCTGCCACTTTCATCATTGAGTCAAGTAAGGAAATAGGCCTGTAGCATTTGGGGTCATTTCGATCGCCTTTTTTAAATATTGACACTACTTCTGCTTCCTGCCAAGTTGATGGAAATCCTAAAATATTGTAGCTATTAAGCACATTTGTCAGGAGCGGATTCCAAATTTGGCCCTGAAATTGACCATAACATAGGGATTTTGGTGCCTACTGCATCAACATTCACATGTCCCGTTATTTAATGGCATTTCTCTGTCATTACATTCCAGCAAATTTGATATGCTGAAATTTAACAGGAAGTGTGATGTTTATTGAAGTCAGTTATTCCCGGGTGTGATAAGCATAACAACATTTATAGGTGCGACTTTCTGCAAACAGATGTTTGCACACAAATCACTGTTTAATGGGACATTTGTAATCAGGGCCTAGGGGAATTCGGGGGGAGGGGAAGGGGTGGTGGAAGGGAGAGAGGCAAAGAGTTACTTTGATATGAAAGTAGGCTGTCTCCAGCCCAAGACGTTTGTTGATCCCACCCTGGCGAAATCTGAGCATACAAAACGAATGCATTGGCGCCTCACAAGCAGTTCAGCAGTAACCCGAACAGGCGCGTAGAGCTAGTCTGGTTCCAAACTGAAACGTAACGTCTTGTGCAAAGACAGGCGTTTCACTGGTCAGAGCTTTACAAATGTGTTTCTTTGTCGAAGAGGTGAAGTTTTTCTTCGTTTTATGTTGCATTATTGGTTTAAAAACATCAGCTTATCCCTGACCCTGATGTTGCACCTATGTCCCCGTAACCCGAGGGTTCCTCCACACACTATTGTATACTGATTGCAATTTGTTTCTTCCGGCCCCCCCCCCACTGTGTAACTCTTTCTCGATAGAACGAACGCTCATTGGATTGTCCTTCCCGCCCCAACACCATGTAATGCAACGTTGTGTATATTGATGTCTCTTTTTCTTCTTCCTTGCAAGTTGTTTGTGTTTGTGTTATAAAATCAATAAAAAGTTTTCACAAAAAAAAAAAACATCAGCTTATTATATTATCGGGGTATTCGTTATCTTGAACATTGTCACTTTTTTCTTTTTAATGGGCAAATACCATTTTGTATGTTTTTACTTAACATTCTATTTCACATTCAAGGACACTGCCCTAACGCCCCCTTTCCTCCTCCTCCTCATTTACATCACACTCTCCTTTGACCCCCGTATCACTCGTTTCTGCTTATAGCAATGGTCGAAGTGAGCTGGAACTATTAGGAACGACATTCCCAAGCTTTTATAATTTTACAACGAGGGCCCCCTGTAGGAGCTTGCATTAACACCTGTACCTTGAGTTGCCTCTGTACTTTGAAGCTCAGGAGAGACAAAGAGCTAAAGAAGAAACAAGCCTTCATGCCAAGCTGCCTTGTTCTCTGGAAGAAACGTAAATTTTGCAATTTGTTAATCTGCAATCCTAAAGGTGGCTTGGGAGATATTACAGGCCTTAAAAGTTGCTTTCTATTTTTAGCGATAAGAAAAAGGTTTACCAGCTGAGTCATGGGCTGTGTTCTTTTAATGGTCAGTTGTAAAAATGATTTAAACGCGGCACAGTCTGTAATACTAAAATTATTTTGAAAGCACTTGATTTATTTGGAACACTAAATCAGCGTGCATATTTTGTGGCTGCCTATATATAAATGTGTGTGCAATACTATTTAAAATATTGATTTCAATATTCACGGTGCTTCCTGTGGCAGGCTGGGCCCTCTTGGCACTACAATACACTCGTCACTACACCCCACTGAACAGGCCAGGATTCAGTTATCTGACTCTGTGGCTACTCACACAGACATATGCAGGGCTTACATTAACCACTTGAGCTTTCATAACGTAGAAGAGCACGTTTTCCGCAGATCAGTTTAATGTACATTTATTTTTCATTAAAGATGTGTGTGCGTTACCTTCAGTTACAGTTATCTGAATGTGAAAGTCCAATAAAATGATATCAGAACATTTTGTTCTTTTTCTTTTTTGCCACGTTTCTGACCATCCCCCAACAGTCACTGGCCACGCCTCTACTGCGCTCAGGATCACAGTTTACATACATTTTGGTGCTCTAAGCGGCCCCCATAAGAGTCTCTTTTACTTGACTTGGCTGATCTCTCCCCCCTTCTAAACTCTCGCGTATTCATGAACTGAGTTGGTCTCAGAGTCTTAGGTCACTATTCTATAACAAATTTCATATTCAATTTCGTGACGAAAAACATCACATTTATTGCGCACATAAACTTCCCTTGGTTAAAGCACTGATCTGTGTTTCTGGCTGTACTTGTAAAGTTTTCCATCCCTTGTTTTCTCTTTGCGCCATAAATCTCACAGCTAGTAGTTCATTATCCCGTCCACAATAGGGGCCCTTAATGTTTGGCAGAGAGAACCCCCAGGATTTTCATTTCCTGGCAGAAATGCGTCCAGAGGCCCGGAGTGGTTAAGGAGGCCAGGTTTTAAAAATCTAAAACCAAGACATTCCTCAGACATACAAGTAGGCCTACAGTTTTGCAGCAGTCATGGCAAAGGATTACTTAATTGACAGTGCTCACTAGCAGACAGGCACTAAGTAGTTTAAATGCAACTTTTACACACAGTATGATCTGTTGCCTTCTGTTAGGGGTTGCAAACAAGTTATGCACTGAAACATATGAAAGCCTGCATCCCTATGGATTCAGACAGCCCTACCAGAGAACAAGCACATGTTCTAAGTCGACTGAAATTTGCCAGGAAAAATGCTTAAAAACCAGCAGTGCCCTGGCAGCTCTGGGACATCTGGTCATCCCAGGGAAATGGCTTGAGTGTTTGTCCCCTTTATGCTGGCCTCTCGACCCCCAGGCTTACCTTTGTTATAATATTCCTGTGCTTCACCTGCAAATACATTGGCACATGGCATCAATGCTCTGTATCTTACAAGGTCAGGTGTCACTTGGCATCTTCTACTTTCAGCCTCTTTGTTTTCATTTGTGATCAGAAGAGTGGGGTGGCAGGATACCTCAGTGACAGCATGCAACCAGGGTTGAAATCTGTGTGAAACATGACGGTCTTTCAGCATCTGTGGTCTGTGTTGGGTAACATATAACTTTATACACACAAAAAAGGAAGGGATGAGAGGTCAATACTTTCCGTGGCCCTCCCCGCCAGAGGATGAGAAGTGGTCTGATTTGAAGACGTTGTACCTTGACAAAAGTGTGACAATAGGACGACGTTCCCACTTTTACCCCGTGTTGCGAATAATCAATAACAAAGGAACTCGGGAATTTCCTGATGTGTTCCTACAACTGGCAAGTATGACATAGCTGTGACCAGTTACCTCCATATAATTACTAATTTGGAGGTGTGTTCAGAAGGGATCTATATTCTGAGGAAGGTCAGTGACCCTTGTTGGGCAAATCAAAAGGCTGAAACTTGTCGATATCAGCAGAGAGGATGACAGGGATTTAAACTCCTGGATACACCCCATTGATATTTTTGCCTGCCTGGGGGACCCGACCTGGAATAAAACAAAGAGGGTACCTTCTTAGACAATTTTTTTTAAAAAATCTGCCTAGTGGATTCCTAATATTTCCCAAAAAGATACAGCGCTCCACCCTGAGTGTTGGTCTGCACCAGCGTGTCTGCAGCCCTATGATGAAATATGCCACTATTTAGTGGGTGAGTACAATTAAAAAAAAACGTAAGGCTTGCAAAGCAAGACGTCTTCTGTAGAAATATAGGCAGGGTAACATATAGCACCTGGTATCAGATCCTAGCGATAAGACAACTCCTAAAGTGTGCTATTATTGTAACATCTGTGCACAAAATATCACAAATAATATTGAACCCTATAATGTTCTACTTTTGTTACACCTACCCAATAGTGTTATTCTTATGGCCTGGAACCTCTGCCTGTGGGGATTAAGAGCATATTACATGCTTAGTGGGAGTAAGAAGGTATGGAAGCTCTCTGTACTCTAGGACAGCAGTTTCCAAACTGTGGTCCCCGGATGGCCAGGGTTCTGTGCCACATTCCCAGAGGGTTCACAGGCTGCAGTTTTAAAAGCACTGACAAGTTCCTTGTATGATCAGCAGTCTTTCAGCAGCAATAAAAGTGTCAAGATAACTCCTGTGATTAATGTACCTGCTGAAGTGAGATGGGAGTTTTGTCTAGTGGCAGCTTTGACTCATCTAAGATAGTGCAGATGGTTAACATGCCTGCTGCAAAGAAAGTGTACCATGCATTTCAAGTAACAGTATTTTAAGTGCATAGCTCAGTAGGTTACTGCTTTGTCACAGAGATTGTTTTGTTATTGTGCTATTCACAAGTTACATTCATAATCTTGCACAGTGAACTATGAACTACTATCAAAGAGTTGCTTGCAAACTGCATGGTACAGGTTAGACAGTTATGTTTTTTCCCCAGTCTTTCATTATCATGATGATGCTAAAAAGGTTTGTAGGGGTAGAAATAAATTATCATTATTATTAAAGTCAATGCTAACCACTGAGTAATATTCTGAATCCAGAGTGTGTGCTTCTCCAGACAAAGCTCTCTTAAAAAATGCCTACCAGTATGGATGATGTGAATCCTACACCTTGTAGTCAACTTTGCTTTATGTAATATTTTCTATACACCGATTTAGACATGTATGATTCATTTTCTCTGTATGTGTGTGATGTAAAGTGCTGCAACTCCCTGCACGGGTATGAGAGGTGCTCTAAAACAATTGATATACATGTGACAGAGAAGCTATGGACAGATGAGAGGCACTGTGGGAGGGTGATAATGAGTGAATCATTAAAGAGCCCCAACAAAGATTGTTGTATTCTGGTGCGCAGTAAAGTCACCCTCGACTATGCTTTGAAAGCTAATAAAATTCAATTTCTAATGACAAATGTGTTGTAGAATACAATATTTTTCCCCCCAATTTTTTTTGGGGGGGGGCTCCCAAAGTCCTTTTTGTAGTAATGAAGCTCACACACTGCACTTGGTATGCACCGTATGGGGACTGGTCTGACAACATTTGCGAGGGCTGCTTTGGGTTACCCGTGAAGCCCTGGCAAGAACAGGAGCCTTGTACAGCGAAATAAAACAAACGTTGAAAAGTTAGTCGCTGAGATGCAGATGCCATTACCATTTTTCGATTTTTGCAAATGTTTTCAGTATAAAATAATAAAATCTTTAGTGATTTGAGAATTTGTTTGGAAAGCATTTGTTTGTATATTTTCTTGCAAATGACCGTTTTAATGTTTGAAATGTAAATCTTGTACATTGCTTGAGGGTCCTCGGCTTTCAGTAGTGACTCAGTGGGGGTCCTCAGGAATCAAAAGGTTGGAAACGACTGCTCTGGGGCTCTTACAGCCATGCCATAATTTCCTTGGTCAACAATCGGGTAGCACTATCAGAGTTAAAGAGAAGTAGCTGAAGAACGAGGGAGCACAGTCAAGCCCTATTTAGAGACCTTCTCGTTAAAGTCTGATAAGTGAATGAAACTTGAAACTGCGTGTGTGCAAGAGAGAGGAAGAGATGACAAACAAGAACCTATCCTTCTGCTTAGACGCTCCAACAGATCCCTGTCTGTTTGGGTCCCATATTTCAATTTCCTTTTAAATGAAACCTTTTTATTCGGATTAAATACTGTACTCCCCAACCCCAAGTTTAAACTACTCGCGTCCTTGCTGATGCATTGATTGTTGCAGGGTGTACATTTTATACTGTTTTCTTTTCTCCCTCTGTTATGAGAGCTATAATTTCCCAAATCTGTTACTTTTCTTCTTAGTCAAAGCTCTAGACATTTAAAGGGAACACCTCCATGAGCACCATGTCTTACAATATTCCATTCAAAATCCTGGCTTCATGTGATCGTCACTAGATGGCGCAGTGACCAAGAGCACAACAATATCAAGTTTCTGGCTCCTTTCCCACCTCACCAGTAAAATGACACCCTAATACCTAGAACTTACCTTCACCCACCCATCCATCTCCCTGTAATGAAGGCTTCATGGTTTTGACCTATGGTCCACCATCAACTGAAGATGACCTTCAGTGCCCTCTGCTTTTCTCAGTTATGAGTGTTAAGACGAATCAGTGTTTAACCAGTGTGTATTAGGGGAAACACCCAGTGCTATGTAAGGTCTAAATTAATCCCAGGTTGCAACTGTTAAACCAAGACCCTTCGCCTGAATAATGATACAGTTGGCATGTAGCACTAGTTGATCACTCAGATACTGGCTTTGATTTCTGTACAATTGAAAGTTTTGTGCAATTCTCTCAAAGCTGCTTTAAATAAATCCACACTCTCAAGAATGATGTGTACCTTTCTAAAATCAGATTCATTTTTGTGCTAATTTGCCTATCTTGTTTCTCAAAAGTTGCACCTCATGCAATCAATTCCCAATGTCCTCCTTTCAGCTCTTGCAACTATCGAAAAGTCTACAACCTCTCTGCCACCAAGCAGAGTTAGGATGCAAGTGTCAGACACCGGTCAACCAGTAGATTCAGTTCTTTCGTTAGGAGGCCCAACCTCGTCACTACAACTTCCAAGTTCCAAGGGATCCAATGCTTTCTCCATTGCCTTCAGACTGATCTGCAGTATTGAGAAATAAGGAGTTGTTTCTGCTTTCTTTATAAATGAGTCCCTTAATAGCCGGGTTGGTACCTCGTTGGACGAAAGCATCCACCTGAAGGGTCTGTGTTTGATCTGATAGTCACAGGATCACATCCTGTGTCTACTCAGCTGTTGCTCCTTGCGAGGTTGGTAAATGAGAACCATTGAGTTGGGTAACAATAAACATCTGTTATTTTAGCACCAATAGACCCACGATTTTGGTGAACATATGCTTTACAAATAAACATGTTATCTAATTATTCTCTTTATTATAGATCTAAAGTGTGTGTGCTAACCCTCACCTTATTATCATGTTATGCACAAAGGCCCAGATTTACCAAAAAGTCACACAGCACAATGCAGCAAGACAACCTGCTGTGCTGCAAGGCACAAACAGAACAGGATTGCATCATAACTACTAGCATATGGCACATTCTTGTTCTCTCTCTGCCCTGTCGCACTTGTGGCTGCCAAGGGCCAACGCAGGCACCCTTGCTCCTTGATGCAAGGGTGCCTGCATTACAGTCAGTACTGATTTTGTGCAGGAAGGGACATCTTGCTGCACAAAAACAATCCCTGGACGCATTTTCCTCTTTATGCGTGTGCTGCAGAATGCAGCACAAGAAGAAAGCTGAAATAACAAGGAGAAATAAACGTACCTCTCCTTGTTATGCCTCACCTGGGAATGCATTGCAATTTGACGCATTCTGAGGTTTACTAGTCTTAAAAAATCTGGAAATGCTTCAAAAATCATGTGTAGATGCACGGTAACAGCCATGTCCAACTCATGGAACGCCTTCCCAATGCAGAGTAAGGCAAGTTGTTGCCTTGGTTACTCCACATTTACTATTCCACTCAGAAGCATGCAGGGTGGCTCTGCGTGGCATAGTGCATCTACATTAAGGCCTTGCATTGCCTTGCGTCATCTTACGTGACACAAGGGCAATGCAAAATCCTTGATAAATGTGGGCCAACGTGTTTGTTAGTGTCTCCAATTGGTTAATCTGCAGCAGATGTTAAAGAAGTCCCTCCTTTACTTGCTAGCCTCATACATAGTCTTACAATATTGTTATCTTTTTTCTATGCATGACTGTTTTTATGTATTTTGCGGCTGCCCAGGTCTTCGGCTCTCTTTGATCGACATCATTGGCTTTCTGGTTTCCTGCTTGTTCATTTCCGGTTCTAGATAGTTCAAGCAGGTCTGCGTTGTTCCATTTGATTTGTTGAATGCTTTGCGTTCTTGTTTTTCTATGCAGGCAACATATTGAAAGCTCACTAGATGGTGCTAAAGGACTAATGTTTGTGGATGAATGTATAAAGAACTACATTTACCAGAAGCACACACTCACATTCTTTCTAGGCTTCTATTTAGAACAGCTCTGATCTAAGCCTCCCACCGCCCGGGTGCTTGCTAAATGATTTGGCTGAGCGCAAACTTCTCAGGATGTACAGGGCCGTTTCATCAGGCTGTAATTAGAAAACCGAGAAATCCTCCAGAGAAGGCCATAGGCAAAGAAGCTGTAATCTACAGACCCATGCAATTCAATTAGTGCTAACTGACTGTCACTTGTCCGGGAGTAATAAAATACAGAACCACGAGGTTCCACGAGCCAGGAACTGGTACAAAAACAAATGTAATAATCTATAGTGTGTTTAGAATAGCAGGTATTATGTCATCGTTTTCTGACATGTTTAATGTTGAAAATGTATAGATCTATATATAACTCAGAGAATCGAATCAGTAAAAACTAACAACCCAGTCATTTTATTGGTGCATAAAGGGTTGGCTGAACATCCACGGGGGCAGCGAGATAATGTAATGAGTGATTAATCATTCCCTGAACTCAGTCACAAACAGGTACCTGCATGAGGGTATATCAATGTACATTGTTTTGGCTGCAGAATGCCTCATAGTAGTCACCATGTATTGCAGGTTAAAAACGAAAAATTGTACTTTGTATCTGTTAAGCATTTCGCTACTTGGCAGACGTGGAAGCTCCAGTGCTTGTTTCTGACCCTACAATTAGGTGTGTGCAGTTCAGTGCCTTTCGTTGAGAAGTACACACGCAGGCAGGAGTAAACCTTGACATAGGTTTATTATCAGCCTGTAGAGACAAGATCCTCCCAAGCCCGCCACAGAGTGACTGCCTCCGGGAGAGCACTCGCTCTCCGGGGAACATTAGAACCAAAACGGAGTCCCACACTCCACCCACCAGCTCACAACTTTACTGCACATGTCTTGGATGGTTTATAGGGTATGAGCTTTGCTACCCCCACGGAGAGAAAGGCTTAGTGGCATTTTTCTGCACAAACCAACTCCAGCTTAACCTAATTTTGAAAGTATATTTCCCTACAAACGCTTAGCTACTAGCTGCAGTGCAGGACTTTTTAGAGACCCAGACTATTATTTTGCTCTTAGGGGGCTCCCTTTTTTTTCTTTAAATGAGGTAATATTTAGGTCACTGGTTTTAATATGGTGGACTCTTGTGGCCATTTGTGGTAGTGCCTTAACACAGATGTCCATAATTGCATAATGTAGCAATTGCCCTGACAGCATCAAAGCTACCTCTTCATGGATCTCTTATGTTACAGCCTGCATGTTCATCCTACAATACAGGCGCTCCTCATTCTACAGATATACATTCTAACCAAGAATGTGTCTTGTGCAACTCACTCCAGTGTTGTGAAGATAGCATCGGTCATATATAGAAAACACTCAGCAGCATGGGAGATGTACACATGCTCATCTGGGTAAGAAACATTCCTTTATTTTCCAGCTGAAAGAGCAGTGGCATAAGGTATCCGAGAGCCAAACCAGCTTGTTCACACAATGCTGCTGGTGCCCCACAAAATCAGCTTGTTACAAAGGTGTGCACACTCAGGACGGGGAATGTTGGAAACTCTTCCAGAGTATGGACCTGAGTTCCACCCACCAGTTTGTCGTATTTAACATTTGCCACCAGGGCCTCAGAGATTTCACCATCAGGAAAGACCTTTGGGGAGAAAACATCCATGCGGAAAATCTACCAATATCCATCACTTGGTGGTATTTCTTTTTTTTTTTGTTCTCAATATTTCATTAGCATTTTTAAGTAAAATAATGAAGCGAAATAACACAAAATGTTGATGCATGCAGACTTAGAGAGAACATAGGAGCACAGTTATCACAAAATCACAACAATGGTAAAACAGGGAACATCAGGGGATCGTATGCGAGTCATGCTGAGTTCGTGGTTGGGAACTAAATATTTGGCAACAAAATTATAGTTCAGTTGGGAGTGGTCTATTTCTAGAAGACATTCGGTCTGCAGTAGGTTACTGGGTAATTGAAATAGAATACATAACTAGAAACAAAAACATTAAAATGAAGTGAGTGAGTGTGTATAGGAGTTGAGGGGGAGAAAGGGGCGGAGTCATGTGGGTTGATGGTAAACTGCTGTAGCCAAGGTTGAAAATGGAGTCCACAGCAGGGAGACAATGTCCAACAGTTCCTTTATTGTGTAGGCAAATTGTGAATAAAGATGTCTAGTGTTTCCCATATACATTGCGATGTAGTGACGTTGACTTTGTTAAGAGATTGGAATATATGTGTACTTATAAGATAAGTGACCCATGCCCACCATGTATGAGAAGAAACATAATGAATGGCTTTCCAGTCATTCATAATTACCGCAAGGGCAATGGTAGGTACCAGTTCTAGTAAAGCAAGGTCTAAATCTAGGAGTTCAATTGGTGGCTCGGCTGAGTGCGGACCAAGCATTATCAATTGGAAGCTTAGAGGGATGTTGATTTTGAAAATTTTGTGCAATTGAAAGAGATGTCTGACCAGAAGGAATACAGGCTATGGCATGGAAAGAACATATGTTCAGCATCACCAGGCGATGAGTTAGAGACCAATCAGGTGTTGACGTCTTTAAGTTTTAGTCTGAAGATTTTAGCTGGAGTCCAGTAGAATAACTGGGCAGCACAAAAGTTTGTTTGTAACAGTGAGGGGATTAGTTTGCTTTGGAGTTGTGGTGGGCAGATATTTGATCAAGTCTCCTTTCTAAGAGGTGTGGAATCTTTAGAGGTCAAATATGATGACCATTTGTTTAGTAGTGGGGGGCTATGATGAGCAGTGGCTTTTTTGAGTATGTTGCTTAACCACATTGGTGCTAAGGCAATTCCCGCTGTTACTCCAGATTTGCCATTGAAATGACAAGGTCAGCTCGTTATCAGCATAGCTGCACTGCATGACGAGCTGACCTTGTCATGAGCATGGAAGGGGTTAAACATGAAATACCTTGAAAAACAGGAGACAGGAGGCATTTGGCAAAACAGGAACAGTTTGTTTAATTAAACAGTGTGGCCGGGAGAACAGTTACAGGCATAGGGACTGAGGACTGTCTCAACTTACAATCGATTTGACAGGGGTTTTTATACAATTCATTGAATGCCATAAAATAGTTCCTGCAATTTATTTTGGTAAGAAATGTAAACATCTATCTTTGTAACCATCAATTAATGTAATTTATGAGGATTCCAGGTGTCCCTCCACCATGTGTGGACACAATGGGGCCAGAGGGTAATGTGTCCAGATGTCTGGCATGGGGAACGTGTGATCACTGCATGTACTGTGTGTGTGCTGTGTCCTGATCAGCTATGTGTTCCTAACTTCAAGTGGCATCTGACTTTATGGTGTTTTGGGAATGCGCATACCCCTATGTGTGCTTTATTGTGGCCAATCTCCATGGAACATTGTGGTGTCACTGCGCCTATCTTTGCGACTGATGTGAAGTTTCCTGTTCACGCGTTTGTCTGCCGGCTACTTGCCACCCCACCTGTGACCTGTCAATCAGTGACCTCAGGCCTGGGTCCTAGCGCCTGCCAGGGCCGGACTGGCTACCGGTCGTTTAGGTGTGCTGCCAAGCTGGGGGCTGATTTCGTTGATGGGGACCTGCATGTGCTTAAAACCATTTGTTTTGCTTTGTTTATTTAGAAGCACACGCAGGTCCCCATCAACAAAATCAGCCCCCACCGCAGTCAAATCAGCCCCTAGCTTGGCAGCACACCAAAACGCCCGGTAGCCAGTACGGCCCTGGCGCCTGCCTGATTACGTATTTCTGTGTCTGGGTGAGGTGGAGTTCATAATGGGCAAATTCGTAAATAAAGATGCAACTTCGTTTTCATACATGATTGTATCGTTATCCATATTGGCATTGATTTTTTCAAAATTAACAAGTAATTTATAGATCTTGGATGCAGAATGACCAACCAAATGCATAAGTTGTATCTTTCTAAGGAGAGTTGATTACTGAAGTGGAGTTAGCTTTGTCGCTTTTGCATTGATCTGTAGGATGTCACAGTAATTTGTATTTGAAAAATCATGTTTGCTCTGTAGAAATGCGAACATCAGTGGTTCAGAGTCCTTATAAAGGTCTGATAACAATGAGATGCATTTCGCTGCCCATAATGGACCAATGGTCATTGAATTGATGGTCTGAAGATTCTTATTATTCCATAGCGATAGGGAGAAAGGTTTGTGAATGTTGAATGCCAGAGATTTATCCACTGACAGAAAGGCTAATATTCTGTCTCTAAAGATCTTCCCAGAGTGCGGATAGGATTGGTGAGTCATAGTCAGGTTGGCTTCTAAGGTGAGAGGGTGACTGACATCTCCACGTCAAGCCATGACAGGCTTCCTGGAAGATTCAGTCTCAAACCAGCTTGCACCTTGCACGGCCAAATATGCCGTTTGGTACATTACCCAAGTAGGGAAGTTGCAACCTCCAAGTTTAGTGAAGACACTCAGTTATTTTAGGCTGATTCTACCTTTTGTGCTTGCTCCAGAGGAATTTCAAGACAATCCTGTCGGTTTTAAAGAAGACGTTGTGAGACAGGTGGATGGGGTGCATGCTAGACAGAAAGTTAATTAGTAGGGACACCATCATTATGATAGGTTCGAGTCTGCCCCACCATGACATATGTTTAGGAGACCATGCGGACAACAGGTCTGTAATTTTCCCAATGGTGTTTTTTTCATTGATGACAACGAATTCTGAGAGATCATTACAGAACCAGATGCTGAGGTATTTAATATTAGATTTCCACTGAAAGTTGTCCATGGCATTTGTAGCTCGTCAATGGCCTCATGCCTAGGCTCCTCTGAAAGCTGGGTCCTTTAAAAATCCACCACCCTGTTCTTTGTGGTCTTTGACTGAAGTAAATCCTCAGGCATGGTCATAAATCAGACACTGTAAATCAGGATGTTGATCCATTAGCATTTATTGTAGAGCTACCCTCCCACATTAGTGGAGTATATGGTGGAGCTGAAGGAATGGCCACTGGTGAGGTATCCACCATCTCCCTACTATCTGCCACCATCTAACAGGGTAAATATGCTCTTGGAGTTTTGGATGATGAATATTCTTTAATATCTCAGTGGTTTCTCTCTACTACCATCCTCTAAGGCCCTGTCTTTCCATCCTTATGTATGCAAAGGTTCCGACCTGACTTCAGAGCTGAGCAGGTGTAGGCTATGTGTCAATGGATAAAACACCCAGATATACCTATTGACCGTTTTTCCCTCTTCCTGTCAGAATCCACTTAAAAGTTTGTTGTGTGACCTAAAAGGTATTCCACCTGAGTAAATCGGATTACCTTGTCCCTAAACTGTAGGAAGGTATATTCACAGGGCCGGACTGGACATTTACCCATTGAGCATTTCCCCAAGGGACTGTTTTTTAGGTCGAGCCTATAGCAGCGTGCATGCGCCGCAATAGGAAAATGACCTCTTGGAGCTGATCACTACTTTTCACACGCTTGTGCTTGTGTTTTTTTTAGCTGACAGCCTATTGACCTTTGCGTGTGTCTTTTTAACAAAGACAGCACGCAATTGGCCAAAGGCGGGCACATTGCTCTGCCCATGGCCTATTGGTGTTGGTTTCCCGCAGGCCCAACATCTGTTTGCAATTATCGTGCACAGAGGCTTGCGCGATAATAGGAAACAGATGTCTTGGTGTGGCGTGCGCGCGCGCACCACTCGTTTTCCTTGTTTCCTTATGGTCACTGTGACTGACCCCCACCTTGTTGTGTCTTTTCAGCAAGCGCCCTGAAGCCACAGTAAGACAGCACATCAGCTGAACAAGAAAGCCTTCAGTGTTGCCCTGTGCTAGCGCACGGCAAGACTCCGGGAAACAAAGTAATTGACATCGGAGCCTTTGCGTGTCCAAATTGAAATATGCTGCCTGCCCTTCAATCATGCTTGCTAGCAGCGCTACAATTTTGCAAAACTGTGCAGGCTGCAGAGTACTGGCTCACACCGCGGCGCTGGCCACAAGACAGAGTGAGTCATGATGTGAGAGACTCACCCAGCCCAATTAATTTACCGGAACCCCGGGGCCTGCCCTCTCAGAGAGACAAGTCCATGTTAACTGGCTGTGCCGGTGCCTGGTGCCCATTACCTCACATCCTGTTGTTGGAAGCAGGAAGTGTGAGGTTCGTCTGTGAGAAGAAGCCGGCGGCGGCGGGACTCTGAGTTGCAGAGTCTCACACGATCATGGCAGCGCGGCATGAGAGAGGTTTGTGGCTGCATTGGGCGCGCTGCGTGTGCTGGGAGAGCAGCTGCAGTGTGCACACTGCTGCAGGCATGTGCATTGCCGGCCGACGAGAGGTAGGCGCACAGCATGTCACCCCCGCCGTGCGGCTCAGCGCCTGGGACAACGTATCACCCATGGCTAGCAGAGAGAAGTTGAAGACAACAGTCAGCCCTAGAAGTACTAACTCTCGTCGTCATTCTGTCTGAGGCAGCCTGCAGTGCTCAGTGCTGCCTGTCTGAGACTCACTGCGTGATGTTTAGAAGTTCCCCTCGTCTTCATTGCTTGATTTTTGCTCGCGAGAAAGTGTCACTTTTAATTTCACTGAAATTATGAAAACGTCACACATGGCAATCTCAAACCTTGGCAGCTATGCCCTGCCCACCACCACCACAGATCTGACATGGTGGAGGGAAGCCTAGCTCGCACCAAGAGCACAGACATCAAATGCCAGAGTAATGACACCCTGCAAGCCTCGGCAGATGTGAAGTCGAGCAGAGGGCGGAGGGAAGCCAACAGGGACGGATTTGAGCCGCTTCTTGCAGTCCAACCGGCTCACACCTGGAGGGCACTTTACGCACCTCACCCAAAAGAGCTTCGGGGTCACACGAGGCGAGCACAGAACCCCACTGAAACCCTGCGACGCTATAACTCAAAGGGGCACTCTCTGTGCGTAATGTGAGGTGCCCCCAGCGGCAGTCCATGCCACCTCCGAGGGCGGGGAGGTGAGTCATGGGTACTGATGGGCTGAAGCTTGGGGCAGGAGAGAGGATGCAGGGACACATCAGACAGAACCACAAAAAAACACAAACCATATAACGGCACCCACTGCGCGTTCCAGTGCTGGCATGGCCCTCCCTGGTGCGGGTGCCAGGGCACACGGGCTAGTAAACAATGCAAGACAGGCACCTGGCTCTGGGTAGCACTAGCCTTTTCATCCAAATGCACCCTCAAAGGTATCCCCAACGGGTGGCGAAGGTACACACACCTGTCTTAGCTCAGAGAGTACATGGAGATGACCTCTGGCACCTTGGCATGGCTGGCTACGAGACATGGCACTCCCGAACTACAGCCCAACCAATCAGGGTTTTAGATTTCCTATGGAAATGCACGAACACTGTCTGCAAAAGTTTTAAAGTCTAGGAATCCACTGGGCACTGCCAGGACCACCTAGGAGAGTACCATCCTTTGGGGCTAACGCTGGCAGAGACAAAGATTGACATGTCACTGTGTGATTGGTACAGCTGGGACGGAGACAGCTGCTATCTGTTACATTGTAACAGTTTCATTATAGTAAAAATACAAGCATACGCAATGCAATAGGTTTCGCATTTATGAGAGATTAAGCTACTGGCATTGTAAATGACAATGCCTTTTATATATTTGAGTTTAAAATCAGCTCGTAAATAAAGGCATTGTAATTTACAATGCCAATAGCTCAAACTTTCGCAAACGCGAGACCTATTGCATTGCAGATGCTTGTTAACGGTAGAGTTGCCTTCTACGTCGTGGAGTGGTGTGGCTTACTGGTTAGAGGCGGCAGACCCGAGGGCAGAAGTCAGCCTCAGACCAGGGTTCGATTCCCGACGCGGCAGGGTTGTGGACCAGGGTCAGCGGACTCGATAATTCTCGCCTCGGTGCCCACTCTAACCAGGGGTCCCACTCGGCAACTCTGGGCATTAGCTTGCCTAATCTCCACAACGCCCCCCCCCCCAACGCTGTGGATGCTTGGCTCCACCTTGGGGATTCCCAGCAGGGACCATCCCACAGGGAAAGCCAGGACAGGTTCCCCAGCGGTATACAGCGCCGAGATGCCCCCCCGGTGATTTGCGTGCTTTACAAAAATACATACATAACATACACATAACACATAGTTCCCCAGGGCTTATTTGCAGTAGGCAGAGAGAAGAGAGGAAGGGAGCAGGGGCTTGTTCGAACACATTTTCCAGGACAGCTTTTAGCTCCAAGTCTGGCCCTGCACATGCACTGCTAGGAAAAGGTTGCTTGCCAATCATGAAACCAGAAAGTCTCACAAAGAACACATGTACCAACAGGCTTCTTGATGTATTGATGAAGGCTCAGGGACAAATTTGCACCTCAGATTTGCTTCTTCATTGGTGCAGTTCAGGAAAGCTATAAAAACTCACCTCCTTACTATCTTTATCTTTTTTCCCCTGTCTCATCATACTGTGATGCTGTTTTTTTCTTTATTTATGTGCATTTGTTGTCTTGTCTGTTTATACTTCATCCTTCCATTCATTCACCCTTTAACCTATCAATTCTTTCGTGCTTTAATCATCCTTTCACCCTTCCATCCATCGATTGTTTCACCCTTTCATCCTTCTTTTCACCTTTTTATTTTAATTTCTTTTCACGTTTCTTTCCTTCTATCCTTCATTCTCCTCCCATCCTCTTTCCTGTTTCAATCTCCCCATAATTTGTCTTTTATCCTAAATTGTTCGTGTTTTTCTTTTTCCTACGCACTTTTTATACTTGTCCCTTTCTCTGTGATTCTCTTTTTGAATTTAGTTTCCCTGCTCTGTCGTTTCACTTTCCATACCCCTCTTTCGTGGTATTGCCAAACAGTGTTATTTATGGGATATTTTGTCTGCAGGCCTGCAGACAGAAGAAGCCCAGAAACAACTTATTGATGTTTTAATGGGATCCAATTCACCAGCCTCTGGGGCCTACAAGTAGCCCCTGCTTAAGCTGCTTAAGTGGGGCGTTCCCTACGCCACTGGGACGTATCACAAAAGTGTGTTTTCAGACAGACTCAGCTCTGCACATGTTTCTATGGTTATGTGCATACTTTTAACTCGAAATGCATTCAGATTACGTAGTACTGCAGAAAACAGAGCTTGGAAGCAGAGAGGCCGCCTCTGCTCAGTGTATCAGAGCCATGCTGTCCGCAGCGCAGGCCCTAACTTGGAGAAATTCTACATTAAACGTATGCGCTTTTAGAAAGTTCTTTTTGGTGCACATTTTATTTTTAAGGGCACATATGTCATTTGCTTCTGCAGCGATGCCTGACTAACGTACCAAAGCCAGAAGAGTTAAAATATTAAGATATTTTCTGAGGGGTGAAGAGAACTCTCCTACCCTTGCACCCTCCGTGCTGCCCTGGAGAGGGCATGGGTGCGCAAGTTATGCTGGCCAAAAAGTCCTACCCTCTACACATGCCAGCCCTTCCGATTCAGGAGACTATCTATTTAAAAGCTAGTCTCCTGCCTCTACCTCTCGATTCCTGCATGCAAAAACCTGATTCTTCAACGGGCTTCTGCCGACATAGACTGGTCTTGTATGACTCAGGAATATGCACTGCCAGTGACTTTCCCCCCCCCCAGGTAAGTGCACAATGTAGTGATCCAGAATCACAGTCAGCAGTCTAGTGTTTGTATGCCTGCACACTGAACACCCACCCACCACTGATGTCACCGGGTCAGGTGACACAGCTAATAAAAGGGGCCGAGCCATGTGCTCTGGGCCAGTTCACCCACTACTAATCTGGTGTCCGTGTCACATTCATTTAGCAATGTGGGCCTAGCGCCCACCATCATTACATTGGCGACGAGGCGGTAACGCGATGCCATGCGTGCCAGCAGCTAAAAGATAAACCCCGGAAAGAAGAAGGGAACTGCCCATGTGGAGGGCACCCCTCCGGGGAAGCGGCGCCGACCGCCGAGAGGCCTGAGGGGCGTGTGCCGTGCCCCGGGGCCTAGATGTCCAGGAGGAGGTGACCGGGAGCTCACCCCGCACCTCCATGCCCAGCGTGAGCCTCCCGGCGTGAGGAGAGAGTGGAGCGGACCGACCGGAGCCCACCCGCGTCGGCCGCGACTGAGCCCCTGCCTGGGGCGAACAGAGAGCCTTGCGGAGCCTACCCGCATCGGCCGCAACACAGCGACCCACCGGAGGAGCGGACCGCCCAGTGCCCACCTGCGACGGCCGCGAGGCAGAGACCCCACCGGAGAGGTGCACCGGCCGGGCGGAGCCCACCCGCCACGACCGCGACAGAGCATCAGGCCCGCCGGCCGAAGGTGAGCTCCAGGGGCGAAGCGACTTTCATGTACTATGCCCAAAGTATAAGCAGGACCAGCGGAGCCCACCCGCGGCCTGCCCGAGTCGTCCCCTGCCCCGCCGCGTGTGTGACTAGAAGCGGTGGGGCCCAGAGACGAGCGACGGCATGGGGGAAAGTGCGGCCGGACCCGCAATCACTAAGAACAACGAGGGGGAGGGAGCGGAGTAGCTAACCGCCTCCCGACCCCCCTCGCAACGTGGTCCGGACAGTCAGCGGGCCAGCGGAGCCCACCCGTGGCCCGCCGGTAGAAGCCCCCAAAGGAAGACTCAGCAGCGCCAGCGGAGCCCACCCGCGGCCTGCCGACGGCCCCCAGCGAAAGAACGACTGAGCAGAGCCAGCAGAGCCCACCCGCGGCCTGCGACATGCACGGTAGGTCTCCGCCGCGCAGCGTGAGTAAGGTGAACCTGCTGCGGCGGGAGACCGGGAAGAGTGGAGCTTCCCGTGCCGAGGAAGGAGCAGCGGGTAAATCAACAGAGCCGGCAGAGCCCACCCGCGGCCTGCCTAGAGCGCCCCCGCCCAGGGAGGAGTGACGGGAGCGACGCGCTCCCCCGCCAAAGGGTAGCATCAACACCCCCCCCCCCCAGCGTGGACTGCCGAGCGCAGGGAAGGGGGAGAAGAAGGAAGCGCCCGTGTGCGGCCAGCGCCGCCGAGGAAGTGTGCCACTCCCGCAGAGACAACAAACTCGAACTGGAGCCTGTGCCTTACTGCCCCCAAAGAGGAATACATTCAAAAAGAAAAACTTACCGGCAAAGAGGTGGCGTCCAGTCCCTGAGGCCAGCTAGCAGCAGCCCCTGCCCCCTCATGTGCACCGAGATAATAGAGTGCTCAACAAGTGAGGAAAGTAGTGAGCAAGGCAGGCTAAGGAGGAATCCAGCATTACTGCCACCCAGTGGCCAAACGGAAAAGCGCATCTGCCACCATGGGAAATAAAACAAGCATTGCACAAAGCAAGAACTCCCAGCACAGTGTTCACAAACCCACCGTCACTGCCCAGTGACACAGGACAGCATAGAACTGCGCAGGAACGCGCCAGAAGAACTCCACACACGTTAGGACAGCGCAGCACTGCGCCAGGAGCGCCAGAAGTCAGGAGCGCCCAGTGACGCTGCCCAGCGACACACCACGCCACAGACCAGCATTGCGCAGGACCGCGCAAGGAGTGAAGGAACTCCACACCTCAGGACCGAACAGCATTGCGCAGGACCGCGCAAGGAGTGAAGGAACTCCACGCCACCACGACTGAGTGACGCAGGGATCGCGTCTTCGGAGACCTGTCAGTAGGTCACAGCGAAGATGACTTGCCAAAAAGTCACCGCCAGATGCGGACCAGTCAATTGGTCGCCCGGAAAAGAAAAGGAGAAGATGACCAGGCAGTTGGTCACCCGGAAAGAAAAGGAGAAGATGACCAGGCCGTTGGTCACCCGGAAAGAAAAGGAGAAGATGACCAGGCCGTTGGTCACCCGGAAAGAAAAGGAGAAGATGACCAGACCGTTGGTCACCCGGAAAGAAAAGGAGAAGATGACCAGGCCGTTGGTCACCCGGAAAGAAAAGGAGAAGATGACCAGGCCGTTGGTCACCCGGAAAGAAAAGGAGAAGATGACCAGGCCGTTGGTCACCCGGAACGAAAAGGAGAAAATGACCAGGCTGTTGGTCACCTGGAAAGAAAAGGAGAAGATGACCAGTCAGTTGGTCGCCCGGAAAGAAAAGAAGATGACCAGTCAGATGGTCGCCTGGAGAAAGAAAGGAGAAGCTGACAGTCAGAAGATCACGACTGCGGAGACATGCCAGAAGATCAAAGGCATAGTAACTGAATATATCAAGAAGAGGTCCATGGACAGGGCCCAGAAGAGGTCTGATGACACCGACCCGAAGTAAAGAAGGAGCGACAGGAAGAAAGGTGCGATGCCTGGTTTGGCCGTCGGAAGAAGAGGAAAGTGTGTCCTAGGGGTTGGACGCAACCAGGGAAATTCGTGTGGAGTGCACGCCACACGAAGATGGCCTGGGTGGTTGAAGAGAAGAAAAGGGACCGACCACGTCGTGAAAGGAATGGAGGAGAAGAAGGGTAGTGAGTGCCACGGTGCTACTAGAAGATCACAAGAAGTGAAGAGGTGTGACCAGTCAACTCACACACCCATCAGAAGAAGATGGTGACATGCACCAGAACACCGGAGTGCAACAGAAAACTAGGCCTGGCATGAACACCAGCGGCACCAGTCAAAGATATCCACCTACAAGCCATCCATCCATGTGGCGATCGTAGAAGAGAGCAAGTTTGGACTGTTCACAACAATCTACCTTTGGGGTTGAGCGGAAGATTGAATGGCGAGAGTGCTCACACATCCGGCTGAGGAACTGACCACTCCACATCAACCCGTGGCAGCCCGAGAAGCAAAGGCCTCAAGGGATTCTGGTGGCAGCAAGTTCCGCAAGAGAGACAGGTTCACAACGGTGCATCTGCAAGACCCACGGAGAGGAAAGCTTCGCGTGCAAGAAAAGAGTCAACAGCGTAACCTTCAGGTGGAACTCGGACACAACGGTGAAGATCGTGGAGCGCCCCGCTCACGGCCCGAAGGCTATGGTGGAGCAACATGACCGACAACACCAGTCCAGTGGAAGCCTGGCAAAGAGGTCCTCCCGGACATCCTGTGAGAGAGGAATACCGGTGAAGAGGGGCATCCTAGTGAGAGGGATGTATGCACCTACTCCTTTCATCTGCCCAGAAATACTTTGAAGCCTGCCCAGAGACATCACCAAGGACCAGGACTGAAGAGGAGAACCGAGAAGACAAACAATACTCGGATCACGTCACCCTTCTATCTAACCACCAACTGTCACCAGTGGTGCCAAGCAAAGGCAAGACCGAGAACAATGTCCAAGCGGCGCAGATAGAAGATAGGACCCGCTGAACAATGGCAAACCATGCCACAGTTACTCATGAATCCTGGATGCAGCAACTACACCATCTGCGACCTGCAATCCACCAAAGAGACTCACCCTAAACTACAGAGTCCAGGGTTACATTTGTATATACATTTTTCTATCCCACAGGTTGAACTTTGTCGTGGGGTTTGCGAACTGCATTTTTCTTCCACAGGTTGGACTTTCATTTGTTTTCATTTTCCCCGAAGTTTGGGAGGGATGTAGTGATCCAGAATCACAGTCAGCAGTCTAGTGTTTGTATGCCTGCACACTGAACACCCACCCACCACTGATGTCACCGGGTCAGGTGACACAGCTAATAAAAGGGGCCGAGCCATGTGTTCTGGGCCAGTTCACCCACTACTAATCTGGTGTCCGTGTCACATTCATTTAGCAATGTGGGCCTAGCGCCCACCATCAATACACACAACATTTTTGTCATGCTCTCTCTGCCTGCTATAGTGCTTTCTCCATGCTCCTGACAGGTAAAAAATAAATGTACTTTTGCTTTCCAGATATCGGACCTTGCAGCTACACACTTGCAAGTGCTAAACATTCCGCAAGACCAGATTAAGGCCTTGCCCTCAATAAAAGTCAATGGGAGGAAACATTCTCCCGATTACTTCTAAAAATCTCCCCGTTTTCTCTTCTAAAATGTTGGCATGTATGCCCCCCCCCGAAAACGAGTCAAAGGATTATACCGGAAATATGCTAGATCTGTGGGTTGTATTGCTCCTACAGAGACAATCGAGCATGCCCGACCTCCTTCCCACATGTTCAGCCTTAAACTCTGAGCACGTGATGTTAATAGCTTTGGCCGGGGACTTTCTCACAGGAAAGTTTTATTTTTGCCAGGCCCTTTTCTGGTATTTCTGCCTCGAAGGCGGGAGGCGTCCGTGTTCGCATTCAGCACATTCGCTTGCTGGGGTTCATGGGAAACTCCGCGTGAACAGGCCGTGTCCTGGAGATGCCTGTCCTTACCTCCTCTGGAGACCGGAAACAAAGCACTTTGAAAGCAGAAGCCTGCAAGCTCAACGTGACCCCTACTTTGCAGAGATACGCATGGAGCTGACAATCTGCAAACACTGCAAAGTGACACTGGAGGGAGCCGTCTGTCTGGAATCAGGAAGTGCTGAAACTCTGGAGGCTGCAAACACTACCCCAGTGAGTCACCAGGACCAGACCACATGCAGAGGCATTCCTTCAAAGTGGGTATTTGGGATGCAACGCCCCCCCACCCCATAATAAATACAATATTTAATAAATAGTTGGGCACAGGAGTTTTCAGTCGGGTATGATAAGATGTCTGTCTGATTTCACTTGGGATTTTTAAATACTCACTCAGACAAAAACACACCCTCGTCTCTGTTTTGAAGGTCTTAAAACAAGGTTATATTACAAATACTGTGTTTTAAGTACCCCTCATAATCTGCACTCCATTCCCTGTCCACAAGCCCCCTTCCCTTCCGCTTCTTCTCATATAATGATTCACATGAGATGCCAACATGATTGGCGTAAAATCTGGAACTCCCACCCCCCCCAGTTTTACTGACCAACCTACACCACTGACCACATGTATGATGGCAGCATCTTCTGAGGTCTGTAGCATGGCGCATCCTGAAGCAGCTCCTGTCAGTAACCAAATGTCAGCAAAGCAACTCTTGCAAACCTTAATGGACAGCAGAGGCCCTGCAGGGCCGCGGCGGGCGTTTTCCCCGGTGGGGGCCGATTTTGGGCCCCTGGAGTCTGTTTTTTGTTATAGGGCCGTTTTTGCAGCATAGCGGCAAAATCGGACCCTGTAACAAAATCTGCTGAAACCGGCACTTGCAAACAGCTCGGCCGCTCGCAGGGGGGCTGGCCGAGCTCTTTGCTAGGGCTGGTTTTGGTTCCCTGTCCGGCCCTGACGCCCTGTCCTGCAACATTGCAGCATCATTCATTCAGCATGAACCTGAGGAGCTTCAACTGCACTTAGTTGGGTACACGGCTTGTAGAGATGTATAGGTGATCCCAGAAACAGGAAATCACAAACTACAACCAGGAAAGTCATTTGGAATGAGTAAATGTGCAGCTGGCACAGTCCATGTTATACTGTGTTGGACTTTTGTAGAGTAATTCATGCCACCCTAGTATGCCTACAAAGCCTTGTAGAGGAAAAGCAGAGGAGGGGGCATGAGGGCAGAAAAGTAGGGTAAAAAGAAGGAGGGCAGTGAGGGACCGAAAGAGGGAGGAAAGGAAGATGGAGGTGGAACGGAAGTGGGGGAAAGATGGGGACCAAGAATGAGGGGGGAATGCCCGTTGGTAGCGGCCTACTGGATTGATGTGCTTGATGTGATGACTGTTGTGACTGGTGTTGCCCTGCGGCCTGAGGCCCGACGATGCCTGTTGAACGTGTGGGAACCCACAGATTATTCTGTGGCCCAGACCAGATGGGCAACCTTGGGGTACATGGTCGCGAAGCGGGACATTGCGCAACTCTGGGGCGCATCCAGACCTCCGGACGTTTCGGTGTGGGAGGATAACATGGACTGGTCCATGTTTCGAGAGAAGACCGTCTATGTGGCTAGGGGCAGACCTAGGGCGTGGACTAAAATTTGGGGTCAGTGGAATGCATATCGTGGAGACATTTGTACCCCTCCCTTGGTTGACACATCCGATGTTACCCTCTCTCCCTAGGCTGACGTTCCCGAAATCTTTCATTCTCTTTTTAAGATTTTCCTGTCCTCCCTGCTGCCCCCCCCCCCCGGCCTTGCCGAGTCTCATTGATTTACCTTTATCTTCCTGATTAGTGTACTTCCCCTCTGTCATCTGGGCTGACGTGATTGCTACATTCGCCTTGTTTTGGTTTGTTATTTTAATGTTTAAGACAAAAACTGTTGTGTCCTGTCATGTGTTTTGTGCAATATTTAATCTGTGATTTGGGCCTGGCCACGGAGATTAATGTTTACTGCATGGTACGTGCTTTGCGAATTAGCGGCCAGCCCGTGTGGTTGTAGGCCCATCTCTGTACTTTTTATCTGATTGCTCAATAAAAGTTTTTAACCCAAAAAAAAAAAAAAAAAAGAATGAGGGTTTGGCAAGAACAAGGGGAGCAAAGCAGACGATGAATCCCCTTGCAGCTGTTGGAGAGCACAGGGATGTGGAGGAGGGTTTCGATGTCGCATGCTGACCACTTGAAGAAAGTTACATTACATGGGGTAATCACCTTAACTATAAATCTCTTTTTCTGATGCGAGCCTCCACTATGAGGTGGAACCCGCTCACAATACCAGCACCGGTTGCCCTGGGTGAGACCCATAAACAACTACCTGATCAACAATGGAGTCTGTTCTATGACCAAAGCTCAGAGAAGCTGAAGTATTGGGAGGGCGCTAGGATGGAGAGTGGGGTGTGAAGATTTAAAAGTAGGAAGCAAGAATCATATTAAGGATGAGTTGGGTAATTTAAGCACATTTATATATATAGGGCACTATTAAATTAGTGCTATCTTTATGTACTGTTCTGCAAGGTGGAGAAGTTTCTTGTGGATCAGAAAAGATGGAAATGAAGCTTACACTGAAGTAGATAAGGTTGATCTTGCTCAGAGGGGTAAGGGAGGGAGTTTGATAGGCCATTGAGCAGCCTAATATAGGTGAAAGGTTGATAATCTTTTGAGTGGAAGTTATGACTGACCAACCAATACCATGATCTGGATGAGATGTGGTGGGAATTCTTGCCTGTCAGGTAGCTGGAGTTAGACCTTTGCAGAAGACAACAGCATTTCCTATGGACTATTGCCTCATTAATAGCTAATACATGTGTCAGCCTGCTGCTGAGATGTGGTTTGTTTTATATTGACCAGGGGCCTTCGAAACCTGCCATTTGGAAAGAGTCTGTAACAATAGTCCAAGCGGGCATCAGCAAGCACACCCATGATTAAAGGATACCACAGCCCTGGAGGAAGAACTATTAGACCTTTGCAAGCAAGAAAAAACTAACACTATGTTGTTTACTACCTGATTAGCTTGGATGTCTGTACAGAGGGAATTTTGAGGGAAGACCCCACATTTTTTTTAATCCTTGGTTTGGACAAAAATGGCAGTAGTGGTGAAGGGGACTATGGGGCAGATTTACCAGCCCCTTGCGCCACTTTTGAGTCATTTTTAACATGCGAAAATGACGCAAAAGTGGTGCAGGGGGCTTGTAAATATGCCTCTATATGTCTTATTTTTGTTCTTGTTCAAACAGAAGGACTTCCACCTTCTGGTCATGACGTTTTCACCACCTATGGGTCATCCATGTTTTTATTAAACAGCAAAAATGATGTCAAGATTTATTTGACTGCTCACCACTGGCCTTAATAAAAGAAAGTGTATCATCTACTTAAAAATAGTGTTGGGATGTAATAAGTAATGAAGAGTTCCATGTAGGTTTTAACTCTACAAGACAACAGAGATGGCCCAACGTTAACCCCTTATGTGATAGCTGTGGATGAACTGAAATGGTGCTCTAGTTTGACCTCTTGTGTCCTCTGACACAAAGACCATGAGGCACAGCAGAGGGGTGTACCCCTAACTACTGTAGATGAGGAAAGTCAGCTGACCAGCAGGTAATAATCCATCTGCTGAAAGGTGCAAAAGGGTCAAAATCAACCTCGCCTGTAGCACACTTGAAAGAAAAAAAAATGTGCAACACAATGATGCATCAAACTTAGGAGGACAGAAGAACGTCAATTACATTAATATAGGATCTGCAGTACAAAGTACCACTCCGAACTAAAGAGGTAGACAAAGAGAGATGACGTTATTTGCAGCTCAAAGAATAGTAATGGCCTTACACTGGCGGTCATGTGTGCCACACTACGCCAGATTCATGCAAGCATGATCTTCAGGAAACAAAGACATTGAAATGGCAGATTCCAATTTTTTCAGACAGAAAGCCATAACCATGTACTATTTGCCAAGAACAAGAACTACCCTCAGGTGTAGCCTGAAGGTCTGATCAGAGGAAGGACAGTTCAGATGTTAAGTGATGGGAGGAGCCAATGATCACCACCTGGCACCTGCTCTGTCAGTTCTATGACCTCGGCATTCAGGCTGGAGATTGAATACTGATGACTGCACTAGGTAAACCTCCTGAAACATTCTCTCCTCCTGCCAGTAGCCATTAAGGGCCTCCCCCACCCAATTAAATTATTTTAGAATAGAAATGTCACTACTATATGTATACATCCAGGATGTATATATGGTGCGAGGGAGCCCCCAACTCTTCAGTGGGCTCCTGTTCAGCCCAAGGCCAATGAATATCTGTGAGACATGCGAGGCTTGTGGGGGGCACGGACTGTTAAGGGGCATACGGTAGGACCCTGCTGCCTTTGCAGCACAGGGGGGGCCCAAACCTTCAAGGAACCCACAAACCTTCATGGGAGCCCCATTCAGTCGAAGACAAACAAAAAACTGTGAGACATGCAAGACTCAGTGGGCCCTGTTCACATTCTGCAGGGGATTGCATTGCACCACTCTCTAAACCAGAGGTGTTCTTTCACCCAGTACTTAATTGGAGAACGTGAGTGCTCCGACGGATATATTTAAACAAACATAAAGGCACCAGCATTGACTAGATGTGGTAGTTAGCAGAGGCATTGCTTTCTGCTGTCAGTTTGTACACACTCCAGTGGCCTTTACCACCATAGTCTACTGTTTGAGCCAATGCGTGTTTTCAGAAATGCAAAAGCACAGGCTGAAATAAATGGATCCCGGCGGTGAAAGTCACTGGAGTACAGTAAAACAGCCAGCAGCAGCAATATCTCTGCCAAATCTCCTCTGAAACTATGACGAGTACCCTTCCCTCTCGTTCTCTCTCTTGCAGCCCCCTTGCCTGCTCCTGTTAACCCTGGGACCAAGGGAAAGAAACAGAGGCAGCAGGAGAGGCCCTGGGCTTTCAAACTAGTCCTCTAAGGGCTCCAGCCCACTGGGAAAATGCCTGGTGGAATAAAAGGCCTGTCCAGTCCTGAACAGATACATCACTTGCAATAACAGAGCAACATGTCCTAACATAAAACAAGGGGTATTTTCATCATGAGGGCAGCAGGTACAGTGACCGCTGAATCCAGGGGTGTGGGCCGCCTGCTTCACCCTAATTGTATGTGTCTATTATTACACAGCAGGCGCCTGTTTTCCTATTTTACTCCTGTTTATCAAACTATTCCTGGGGAGAAGCCGCCCAAATCCATCTCGAGAAAGGTGAGCTTATTCGCAACTCGGGTCCAGTGTTTCATGGAGCTTTGAGAGGGGATAGTGGTGGAAGCGGGCAGCGTTGGAGGTGGAAGTTGGCAGTGCCAGTGGGCAAAGTGGCAGCGGTCTCTTAAGCACAATTTTTGGAGCTGCACTTATTTTTTTTACGAATTAGGTACTGCAGTTATTGCATCGATTTTAATAAGATTAAAGCGATGGTAAGTCCATTTAAGTGACACGTCCATCTGATCATTGTCTCTAGCGATATTCTCTTTCTAGCAGAGTAACAGATAAGTTATGATTGTGCTGTGATTATCATTGAAGAATGTGCAGTTAAGTCCATTGAATAAGATAAGTCAGTGGCAACTCCACAGATATAATTTTATATCTCAGCCACTTAGATGGAACATTTTCGTCTGGTGATTCGACCACCAATTGATGATGAGTTTACTGAAGCATTTACAAATTAAGTGGATGATATAGGAAATTAAGTCTGAGATTTTTTAGACTTGAATTTGTGATCCGAGTTGTCTGGTTATCGTTCAGTTCAAGAGTTACTGAGTACACATCCCTCGCATCCGTCGCAGCCGCAGCGTTGGCTGCTCCTTCACCTACATCACTGCCAAGACCTGGAACGACCTTCCCCTCCAGCTCCATACAGCTTGATCACTGGCAGGCTTCAGAAAGAAACACAAGACCTGGCTCTTCAACGGAGGCACAGCGCCCAGATACTCCTAGGAGTGATAGTGTTGCGCTTTACAAATGCTGTTTGATTGATTGATTATAAACAGAATTCTGTTTCAGCAGTCATTGCCCCACCCATCGGTGTGGCCACCCCAGGATTTAATTAATGTAATTCACCACCAAGGCGGCCTTCTTCCTAAATAGACTTTGATATGTAACTTGTTTTATGCACACATGGCATGTAATCAGGTTTAAGAATAATGTTCTGTTTGAATCCATTCAACCTTACCAGAAACGACAGCTAGAAACAACTGAAATAAAAAAACATGCTTTGTCCAAATATCATTACCTCCACCTACAATCAAAACAGGTCTCAGACTGTTGGGTTCACAAAGCATCCCCAACTTAGTCCATCCGACCAAACCATATAAAATGTGCATTCCACTCTCTGATCCTCAAATTAAAATAGCAATTTCCCATAGAATAAGAGTTCTTCCCTGAAACTCTCAGGATTAATGTCTACTGCTTTCAGATCCTTTCCCAAGACACTCACAAATTTACTTTCCCAAACACTCTTATGATGTAAAGATGTAAAGAGAACAAGAATCCATAACTATCTTAATGTATACACCTCCAAGTGACATGTCTTATATTGGTTTCTTCATCCTGTTGCCATCAACATTTAAAACATCTCGGTTGAAAACACAATAGGAAAAATAATACGCTTTACCAAATTGTTTTTTGTAATTTCTATCGCTTGAAATCAATCAGCCTTCATTTTCTACATATTTTCCCTCACTCTCCTAACTCCTACAATAGACTGTATACACATATCCCTTTACCCCACAGTTGGTATACTTTTGATTGAGTGTTGGACACTTTTTACTGAAAGCCATGTGCTCCGAACTTCCACATCTGAAATGTTTGCTTTACTACCATCTAAATCCTTAATACCTATACCTACACTATTCTGTCATAACTGTGCTTCTGTCGATACTTCCTTTAATCATGCAAACCACATTATCTACTCCTTTTACTTTGCTCACCACATCGTTGAACTCATCGACATCAAACAAAGCTTCAGCACACCTGCTTGTTAATTAAGTTTTCTCAACAGCTATACTTTCTTGCAATTCAGGACCAGATTAATATATAGGCTTGTCTTGGATGTGTGGATTGTTAATGTGCATAACAATTTGTCCCCAAATAAATTCACCAATTAGTGAGCTAAACCTGCGAGTTAGAGCTAGTTTTTAGACACTGATACATAGGGCCCGATTCACAAAAGTAATCTGAAACAAAATCCTAACTTTACGACTTTCGGTATTCACAAAATGCATTTAGGAGTACTGAAGTTAGGAATCCTAACCTTAGTACTCCTACATGGCCTTTGTGAATACCAAAAGTCGTACAGTTAGGATTTTGTCTAAGATTACTTTTGTGACTCAGGCCCTCCATCTTCTATGCTTTATTTTCCTCTATGTTTCCGATCAAATTATTTGAAGTGGTCAATGGCAATATATACAGTTGGCATAAAATAACAGTACAGGTCCTCTCTGGTATGGTAAAGGACATTAACTTGACCAGCTTGTGTTGGTTGCACACAACTTCTCTCCACAGCTCTTCTTCTGCAGCTACTGCACACAAAACATTCCCAGCAATAAACCTCTGAATAGAATTCTATGATAATCAGTTTGATAGCCATGAAGGCTCATGCCAACCAACCGCAGCATAACTTGTAGGTGCATGCAAATTAGGTCCTGCACCATCTGTATTTGATGTACATTTGCATGCATCTGCATGTCTCCTCTTAAGTGTACAGGTGTAGGAAGCAGGATAAACACTTGCTCCTGTAGAACATGGCCGAAACTTCTGCAGCTTAGTGTGACTGTTGCAGGGAAGAAATCCTGCACATGGTCTTCTCAAAAAGAGCATTCACAGTTGAGATGGAGCTTTGCAGACTGCACAGCGCCTGCCAAGCTTGTATGCCAATGAACAGCTCACAGCAGTGCTGCTATTATGTTACTCTAGGGAAAGGAAGTAATACATTCATAAAGAATTCCACAGTTGGCTTCAGGCCCCAAATTGAACACTAAAACAAGGTAGCATTTGCTTTTAGATGACAACGTTGATTGTAGAAGAGGAATTCAGAAATGCACAGTGCCCTATTGAGCCCGTGGGAGACCCGCAGTGTGTGCTATATAAATGTAGGCGCCTATACATGGTGAACAGCTCTGTTGCGCTTGGAATGCCTGTATATACCGCTAAAGTAATTGTATTATAAGGATGTAAAAGTGAAGGGACTTAGGAAACTGGGAGTCTCAGCAATTTTAATAGATGCTTCTAAGAGTTTTAAAGTATTTAGCAACTTGTTTATAAGCTGAGATTTATGAAGGGGGAGAGGATGTTTCTTCCACCAACCCTGATGGATTTAGATTATGGTCAGAGGGTGCTTGCTATTTAGCTTCAAGATTTAGGCTTGAGCAAAGTCTATTCCAGGTCGACCTAAAGAGTAAGCTTTGGAATTCCCTATTTTTTGTACTACAGGTATAGCTGACTGTATAGGCTTCTAAAAGCCCCTGCAGCGAGAATCTTTAATTTTGGGCACCAAGTTACAGAGTAGGTTAAAAGTAGTAAACTGTTATCTAAGTTCCACTTCAAGGGCCAAGGCAGATGCTATGCAGAAAGAGTCATCAACTCTGCCCACCTCATTCAGTAATCAACTTTCAGTAGGCCTGTCAACTTTGAAAATAGTTTTACTGTGTCACAGAAGGGTCTGGTCTGGGGTTGAGGCTTTTAGCTCATTATCATCTAGCCAACCATCGAGGACATGGAGTTTGGAGCATGGAGCTGACTGAGTCGACCTTCCCACAAAAACAAATAACAAAGGGCACTGAGGCTGTTGCTGAAGTCCTATAGAGTTGTAAACCCCCTGATGGAGATCAGCTGGCACAGTCTCCAAACATGAGCTTATAAGCACTGTGCAGGGGTTTCCAACTCACTTTGCGACACCGTGTTATAGTGGTCCTTCACTGGGAGACCATGCAAAGAGAGATGATATAGAATGACACACTGTGGCACTATTAGCAGATCTTTTTTTAGCTAACCCACATACCCAATAATCAACCTAAACAAATAATACAAAGTAACTAAGAAAGAGTGCAAGAGTGAGTTCCAAAAGACCTTCACCACTGTCGAGATGGAACCGATACATACCTCAAACCAAAAGATTGATAACAACCACTGTGGAAGACACTGAAGAAATGAGGCACTAAAGGGAATCTTTCTCCAAGCCAGGTAGCTAGGTAATCAACAAATAGGTGTTAATGTATAATTAAAATATGTTCTACGAACTGAACTCAGAAATGAACAATAACACCATGCCCACCACAAAACATCTAAGTTAGGACTTGTTTCAATTTTTCTAATGAAATTTGAAAAATAATCATGAGTCTATAATAGACACCCTAAAAACTTCGAGGCATATAAACAAGGGCCTGATATCCGCTTTTTTGGCTTTAAAGGCCAAAAAAGCAGAGATAAATCTATTGCCCTATTTACAAGTGGGTGCTAACATGCATTAGCGCATGATAACACCTGTTTTCCTGACGCCTCTCTTTGCATCTCTAATGAGATGCAAAGTGGGCGTCACTGGGCAGTACTGCATGTAAATTATTGCTGATGTGCACATCGCGATATTTACAAGGAGGCCCACTCATTTTAGCAGACATTAGTATTTGTCAAAAACTAACAACTGCAAAAATGCTGACTTACATATACTTAACATTGGGGGTGGATTATGCTGATTCGACCACAGGGTAGTGTCAGCAAGGTTATCGCCGTTTTCCATGGAACATCGCTGGAAAACCAGCGATGTTAAATGGAAAACAGAGCTATTGCTGGAATAATTATCGCCATTGCGCTATGCGTTGTTAATACAGCACTAGCAAGGTGATAATTTCCAGCGATGAAAAAATAATTCACGCTAAGTGTGGCCAGCGATAATTATCACTGCCGCTTGATCATATGACCCATTCTGTTTTTCTCCTTTCCCAAACTCCCATCAAATATTCAATAAAGGCTGCTAGGAAGGAAGAGTAGGCGATGGAACTTTTATAAAGAATAAAGTGCTCAATCTGTGGTTGGACTTTGCCCTACACATTTCATCAAGGAATTCATCAACGCTCTTTCTCCTGTTGATGATAGAGTATGAGTTAATGAAATGTACTTGTTGAACGCACTGTTACCTTGATAAGGTTTCTTGACACTATGTCCATATTAGAGAGAGATCTATGAAACATAAAATCATCACTATTCTCCCCAAAATGGGCATCAGAGCTGAAGATTCTCTCCATTTCGAGACCAATCTCTCATTTCCAATATAGAACAGGCTCCTGTATAAAAGTGACTATCTAAAACCAGGAATATTCAATATGTGCAACGGTCAGTCACGGTTCAACCAAGAGAGAACAACTGACAGGATACTGAATAAGGTCAGGGAAGATGCCACACAACACTCACATGCACAATTTACAAAACAATGCTAGCTTCAATCCTGGTGCATGCTTGTCCACCTCTGCCTGGGCCGGGAATCTGGTATAAAGGCCAACATCTCTAAGTGTTTGGATTGTTTAATCCCTTTGAATGAAGGGCCGCCTTCTATACGTAAATGGCTTCCAAACCAAACTGAAACTGCTGAGCAACAGTGAAGCAAGGCCCATCTCACATGAGTGCCTAGCATGCTGGTAATATCCCCACCCCAAAACAAAACGCACAGGGCCTTATTTCTGAAGGCCTTGCAACACTTTTGTGCTGCTGTTGCGTTACTTTTAGTGACGCAGCGGCGGCGTAAACAATGCGCCACGTTGCACCATATTTACAAAGTGACGCATCTAGGCAGATGCCTTACCTTGTAAAGCCCTGTGCCACATTATACTTGTTCAGAAAAGGGGGTGGTGATGGACAGAGCATCTGAATTAAGCAGAACACTCCTACCCAGTCAAAAGATCAGGGCTTGATCCATCACCGTTTTTTAGCTCACTGCATCATCCCAGCTCAGAACCTGGCTATATGCAAATTAGTCTGACCCTGGCCCAGTGCATCATGGGAACAGGGCAGACCAAACTACCAAGCCAACTCTTTACTGCTCATTGCACCATCAGGATTCAAGCAAGCCGGGCCGAAGACGCCTGAAATGGCAGAAACCGGTCCCCGGAAGCTTGTTTCCTTCCCAGTGTAAGAATTGGCTTTTGTAGTCTGGTCTGCCCTGTTCCCATGATGCACTGGGCCAGGGACAGACTAATTTGCATACAGCCAGGTTCTGAAACTGGGATGGTGCAATGAGCTAAAAAACGGTGTTGGATCTAGCCCTGATCTCTTGACTGGGTGAGAGTACTCTGCTTAATTCAGAGACTCTGTCCATCACCACCCCTTGTTGTAAATAATTTTGTCCACCCTAAGCGTGGAAGGGTATACTCAGATGTGAGTCCCTTGCTCATTGCACCATCAGGATTCAAGCAAGCCGGGCCGAAGACGCCTGAAATGGCAGAAACCGGTCCCCGGAAGCTTGTTTCCTTCCCAGTGTAAGAATTGGCTTTTGTAGTCTGGTCTGCCCTGTTCCCATGATGCACTGGGCCAGGGACAGACTAATTTGCATACAGCCAGGTTCTGAAACTGGGATGGTGCAATGAGCTAAAAAACGGTGTTGGATCTAGCCCTGATCTCCTGACTGGGTGAGAGTACTCTGCTTAATTCAGAGACTCTGTCCATCACCACCCCTTGTTGTAAATAATTTTGTCCACCCTAAGCGTGGAAGGGTATACTCAGATGTGAGTCCCTTGCTCATTGCACCATCAGGATTCAAGCAAGCCGGGCCGAAGACGCCTGAAATGGCAGAAACCGGTCCCCGGAAGCTTGTTTCCTTCCCAGTGTAAGAATTGGCTTTTGTAGTCTGGTCTGCCCTGTTCCCATGATGCACTGGGCCAGGGACAGACTAATTTGCATACAGCCAGGTTCTGAAACTGGGATGGTGCAATGAGCTAAAAAACGGTGTTGGATCTAGCCCTGATCTCTTGACTGGGTGAGAGTACTCTGCTTAATTCAGAGACTCTGTCCATCACCACCCCTTGTTGTAAATAATTTTGTCCACCCTAAGCGTGGAAGGGTATACTCAGATGTGAGTCCCTTGCTCATTGCACCATCAGGATTCAAGCAAGCCGGGCCGAAGACGCCTGCAATGGCAGAAACCGGTCCCCGGAAGCTTGTTTCCTTCCCAGTGTAAGAATTGGCTTTTGTAGTCTGGTCTGCCCTGTTCCCATGATGCACTGGGCCAGGGACAGACTAATTTGCATACAGCCAGGTTCTGAAACTGGGATGGTGCAATGAGCTAAAAAACGGTGTTGGATCTAGCCCTGATCTCTTGACTGGGTGAGAGTACTCTGCTTAATTCAGAGACTCTGTCCATCACCACCCCTTGTTGTAAATAATTTTGTCCACCCTAAGCGTGGAAGGGTATACTCAGATGTGAGTCCCTTGCTCATTGCACCATCAGGATTCAAGCAAGCCGGGCCGAAGACGCCTGAAATGGCAGAAACCGGTCCCCGGAAGCTTGTTTCCTTCCCAGTGTAAGAATTGGCTTTTGTAGTCTGGTCTGCCCTGTTCCCATGATGCACTGGGCCAGGGACAGACTAATTTGCATACAGCCAGGTTCTGAAACTGGGATGGTGCAATGAGCTAAAAAACGGTGTTGGATCTAGCCCTGATCTCTTGACTGGGTGAGAGTACTCTGCTTAATTCAGAGACTCTGTCCATCACCACCCCTTGTTGTAAATAATTTTGTCCACCCTAAGCGTGGAAGGGTATACTCAGATGTGAGTCCCTTGCTCATTGCACCATCAGGATTCAAGCAAGCCGGGCCGAAGACGCCTGAAATGGCAGAAACCGGTCCCCGGAAGCTTGTTTCCTTCCCAGTGTAAGAATTGGCTTTTGTAGTCTGGTCTGCCCTGTTCCCATGATGCACTGGGCCAGGGACAGACTAATTTGCATACAGCCAGGTTCTGAAACTGGGATGGTGCAATGAGCTAAAAAACGGTGTTGGATCTAGCCCTGATCTCTTGACTGGGTGAGAGTACTCTGCTTAATTCAGAGACTCTGTCCATCACCACCCCTTGTTGTAAATTACATTATACTTGTGTCAGGTATAATGTGTGCAGGGTGGGCGTTGCCCCACAAGAAAGCCTCGGAGAAGTGTTGCAAGGAAATCTATGAGATTTCACTGCGTCACTTCTGGGACGCCAATGCGCCAAAATCTTACACCTGCCTCAGGTGTAAGGGTGACGCAGTGTCATTGGCACAGGCCTACCCCATGCAATGTTGGAGTTCTGTCATGCTTGCGACATAACTCCAGCAATATGTTACTTTTGGGCCAACAGATATGTCAGGATTCCTGACGGTGCATCCATCCTGTCGCAAGGAGGGTGCAGTAAAAACGGTTGCATCGCTGTGACAGATTTCATAAATGAGGCCCACAGAATGTATAGTCACCAAGACGGCACACAGGCAGGTCACTACCTAAGTGGCTTCCGGGCATGTAACATGATCAGACAGAATCCCTCCACTACCCCCGCAAAACCATTCATAACTTAATTATCCATGATCCAGCAACCTGTTGTCCTCCACCCTTTGAAATATCATTGATCTTGTCCTTTTAACAATGATGGGTAGTTAGTGGCTCTAAAGTGTCCTCCACCCATTACATACTAATCCAGGCTGATCCATTGACACAGGGTTTATGCGGGCGTGTGTCCAACACAGGTGCAATTCCCACTAGAGTACTAGAAAGCAGTGTATTCCCTTACATTTCTACTAACCTGACCCACACTACATTGCCCACCCACCCACCCTTCCGGCTGCCTAGATCTGAGGTCCTGTCTTCCTCTGCTTTTACTGATCCTAGTCCCGCCTCATTCCCCCAGGATTTTATCCATCCTTCACCCTCCTGGTATCTTAGTCTCATCAGTCTTCACCACAGCCGTTCCCATGCACTTGAGACTGCATATTAAGACCCTGCACAGATCAGCCGTGGACCACCATTTACCCAACCCCCTTTCCTATATCATTGAGAATGTGAAAATATCTCTCAGAGTGGGGTCCCTGCCCCCATTGACTTAGTAGATCAGGTTTTAGCTCAGAGACAAGAGCGGTCATACAATTTCACAAAAAAGACCTTGTAGCTTTTTCCCAGTCTACCCTTTCATTACAGCCATTATGTAGATAGATCCAGCCTACCTTGCATGGTCCCCGTTATTGATTTAGAACAACATACAGGACAAACCTTTTCTGCCTGTAATGGGAATGAGGGTATACTGAGCTTCAAACATGGAAAGTATCGCAGGTCGGTTGATTGTCTGCTCCGCTCCAGCTTACGATACTGCAACTGGCTAGGCCTGGAGGTTGTTTCTAAAGTCTACTTATAAATTAGTCTATGCTGTGATGAGCTACTGATGTGATATTGTAACCTGACAGTCTAAGCATGTAAGGATTACTACAGCGCAGAGGTGTTGTGCTAGGCGGCATTTGTTGTCCTGCAGAGATCCACTGGAATCAGGGTGTGGATCGAAACATCGATTCTTTTAATAGAGAATTCTCTAAAGTAGATTGATTTCATACACAAGGAACCAATATTTAAATTTGACCATGTAAAATTGAAGAATAGGGGACATCTCTTTTGTCCAATGTATATATGTGTATCATCCTATTATTTTTCATATGATGCAGCCATGAGCACTGGGCCCTCTACACCATTTCATATTATAACACTAGCCAAAGGAATATAAAAGCATATAATATTTTTCATTGAAAGGCTGTGTTTGCTTATGTTCTTGAAGAATTATTCATCACGTGTCCAATGATCTGATCATACCTGTATTAATATTGTAATAAGACCCACTTATCCTTTATTCTAGTTCTGCCCCATTCTTCATACATCATCCCTGTTCCCCTCTAATCACAATCCTGATACACTGCCCTCACCCACCGGACATGGAGCAAGTCGGTGCACCTTCTCTTTGGTAAAGGCACAGGGCAGCTGCTCGATGCCTGGCCTGGGACACCACCCAACAGGGGATACTTCTTTGTGGGAAGCAGCCTCCATTGGGATGTTGAGCAATTGAAAAGATTTGATAAGTAGTACCTTGTTGATATCAGTAAATTAGGGAATGTCTGGGACCAAACTGGTATACTGTCCTTTTAACTACTTGAAAAGGAGTATAGATTGGCAGATTCCGAGGTAATTTAATATCTGCAACTCAGACATGCTCTAGCGTGCCATCTTCAAGATGATACCCAATTTGAAGAGAGCCCTCCTCTTGAAAGCAGGATACTCTCTGAACCACTTGTTTAAAAGGCAATATTCTCCATATATTTATTTATTTATTTATTTAGCGATTTATAGAGCGCCTGGTGACCCGGAGGCATCCTGGGACGATGATTAACCTCTCACCAGTTATCTTACGCAGACATGGAGAGAAATAGACCACTGATTTTGTGGGAGCTAGGTGGCATGAACTGGGATGAGGGCCTATATGGGTTGAAAGAGTCTGTAGTGGTTTAATTAGTTCAAATTAATATTATATACAGAATGAAAACGTTCATAGCAATTATGAGCGACAGCTTTTAATTCTATTAATGCCACAGAGGCAAAGATTATGCAGTCTCTACCTTGCTAAAGACCCATGCAATAATCATCTTCAGACTCATCTTGGGTGGGAACAAAAGCAATGAAGAATAATTATGAATCAACAGAATATTCTAGAAACAACAATTTAATATATAATAGAGGGATAAACCTTGCATTCGTTTCCTTAATTGAGTTAAAGATTCTTGTTCACAAATGCAATACATTCTTGAGGCTCCTTCAAAGTTGTTCTATGAACATAAAAAGGGTTACTTACAGTCTTAAACGTAGAATGTGAGGACCAATTTGCAATATGCATAATGTTCTTGAGAGGAGCTAGTAGGGTATATGGAGGACATCTTTCTTCTTACGTCCAAATATAAAAGTGCCCATACCTTCCTCTGCTAGAATCCATCGGATTTGTCTGCCCAAAGTGGGAATATACTTAGGTCCATAAGGAGGAACAATTGAAATCAAGCGTTGACCATAAGGAGAGGCTCTGAGGTAACTTTTTCATATGTGTGAAACTGTTTACTACACAATATTTTGGATCACCAGCAAAAGCTTGATCAGTTATTGCCTAGATACTGATTTTGTTCTTTTGGATATCAAGAAAGTGACTCCACCCAACTGCCTGAGATGTATCACCAAGATGGGCACTTTCATACATACAATATGAGGTGTCCCAAACTTGCCAACTACTGGAGGGGAATAATCAGGGAGCTGGAGGAGGTACTGAACCTGGAGATACCGAGAACACCTCAACTGGTAATACTAGGGATTCCCTGATGTTGATATACCCTTGGGATTCTGCATGTTGAGGTGTATGTTGGCCAAGGGAGACGTGGCCTGACTGTGGGCAAGGGCGTAGATCCCAATCATAACAAGATGGACAGCCGGAATGGTGTTTGAAGGCAGGAATACCCTAAGAAATGTAATAAAGTGTGATGACCGTGGAGAGAGCATTATGGGAAGGTTGTGCTGCAGGACCTTACAGGAGACTGTGAAGTATCCAACTGAAAGCACAATTCTCATCAAATGGGTAGGCGAAGAATGAGTAAACGGGATGGACCACATGAGACCAGCTTGAACGAATGACAGCAGGGACACATAGAGGTGGGGGGAGGTTTTACTGTACAACTATGACTTTATCGGAATGTACTATATACTCTGTTTTGTGCCTTTGAAATCAATAAAAATAGAGGTTTTTTGTAAATAAATAAATAAATAAATGACTCCAAGCATAATAAAATGATCTACCTGCACGATCTAGTGCTTGAATATCTAAGACTTTTCTGTAAGAAACTAGAGAAAGAAGCATGGCTAGCTTAGCAGAGAGTTCCTTGTTTGCACTTAAAAAACTGTGAAAACCATCGACACCACCCAAGTGGAAGTATGTGGGTTGAGGGGGGGCAGAGAATCTGATACCTTGCAATTGTTTGGAGATGAAAGGATGCTCACTGACTGGATGATCTGCTATAGGTAGGTAACCAGCCAAAATGGCCAACCGATAGAAGTTCAGTATTCTGAAGAAGACGACTAGAAGCTAGAACGTTCCAGACACCAGCCTGTCCACTTGGACCAAGCTTCTAAGTATCTCCTGTGAGTCAAGTCAAACCATCCGATAAACATTCATCCATGGCGGACACACTTTGGCATACGGATTGCGTTTTCTAAACTGTACAAATGGACTCAAGGGGGTTATAAAAGTGGTTGATAGCCTGTCTCATGTAAGGTGAGGATCATCCCATTCCACCTACCCACTCTTAATGGGACTATCTGTCCCCTTGCGCCATTTCTCTGCATCTCGCCTCCCAAGTGACTGCCATCTGAATGTATCACCATGATAGGAACAAGACCTAAAATGGCCCTCCCACTCCATGCCCGATGTGATTGATTCACCACTGTAGCCTTTGGCGAACTTCTGTCCATAAGGGCACTAGAGCTGCACAGGAATTGCCCCTTTGAAAGTGAAGGATGTTCAGATGCTGAAGACCCCTGTAGTGCAATGGCCCGAGGGAAAACGCCTGAATGGATCAAGCTGACAGACCTAGAAGTATGGCTATCCGCAAACGGGTGTAGTTCTTTGCTCGCAGTTTGCGGATCTCTTTCCTGATGATCTTGATCTTTTGGGTCAGAAAAGAGGAGGAGGCAAATATGGAATCTATTGCAAAACCCTGGAAGATCATCTGGTTGGAAGTAGTCAAAATGCTGCTTTAGGAGGTGTGGCTCCCGTGCCATAATTAGGGTGTCATTTAGATAAATTGTTAGATGTACTCCTCGTGCTCTCAAAAATTAAACCACGGATTTCAGCAGCTTGGTGAAACGTCAATGGACTGCACATAGTCTGAAGGGCAGAGCTAAGAAATTATAAGCATCGTCCCTCCGCTGAACCTGCAGAAAACATCAATGAAGGGCAAAAATTGTGACTGCCAGGTAGGCATCATTGAGATACACATGAATCACAATGTCTCTTTCTCTTACAACATCTCTTAAAATTTTAATGTCTTCCATCTTGAAATGCATGTGGAATATCCAGGGATTGAGTTCCCTGAGGTTGAGCATTAGGTTGTAGCCCCCACCTTTCTCATCTACCATGAAAATGTTGCTGCGGAAGCTGGTGAGATTTGGGAAACAAATCGTAACAGCCCAATTTTAAATAAGCAGAAAATGTTCTGATCTATAAAGGCTTATTTATCCAGAGAAAAAAGAATCTTGCTGATTATGGAAACTTTGTGAGGGTCTGGATAAAATTCTAGGTGGGATATATGAACCAAAGGATTCACACATCCTGCATAATCTGAGCCCAGTTGTGTAGAAATTGTTTTAGAGGGGTAGAAAGTTGATAGCTTATCTTGGTAAGTGGTGCTGGGTTACTCTCTATGGGAACCACCTGCTATAATAGGTCCCTGAGAACTCATGTCCTTGAGGAGACAAAGAGATCACATATTTGTCTGTCATTCCAAGAGATTTTACAATGTGCATTTCCTCTGAACAGAGCATGAGTGGACATGAGGCTGCCGCAGTTCTCCCTTCCTCTGCCAGCCCCAGTAAACAAGGGAGGTTGAAAAACCTTTCTGAGCAGCGCTTGTACTTAGCCAAGAGAAGTGAAAGTCCTGACACATTTTGCTAGCTGCTTTACAAAGAGTCTTCAAAAAGAAGAGCCCCGGCAGATGGACTTGCTTCACTTGGGGCCAGGAGTCCTCAGGGGTCTATTCTGAGAATAATAAATCTGCATTGTTCTGAGGGAATAGCATAATATTCAATGCCAAGGAGGCCTACCCAGCCATCTTTCTCAGCAGGGGTACTTTGGTCCTTGGCCAAAAACGCCAGATTCAGGAAAGGGAGTCCAACGTGTCAAGGTCCTTGTCTTGGCACACTTCCAAGAACTTTGAGTGATCTACTTAGGACATTTTATAAATGTACTCACAATTACGTATTAACTTTGAATCTATGTCCTCCATGTGGGCCACCTGTCCATGAAAGGAAGGACTCAGCCTTTAACCCAAACACGGTTACAAATTTCTTTGAAAATGGGTTTTTCGCAGTCTGTTTTGGACATAGGCAGCCTTCTTTAGAGATGGTGTCCAATTAGAGTAAGGGGTTGAACAATGTCCTCTGTGTCAAAAATGTCTTGCGGCTGGGAACAAGGGACTAGACTACAAGAAGGGCCATCACCTGCATCAAGGTCTTCATATCTTTAAACTTATGTACTGGGAGCCAAGATCTCTCATTGTCCTCATGAGAGGTGTCAGTCTCTACATCGTCACATTGGGGAGAGGAGTTGGCTAAACAGCTAGGGCGGTCGACCTCGAATCTGGAGAACTGGGTTCAAGTCTCAGCAATGACGCTGAACATCATGTGATTCTGGGCAAATCACTTAATCTCCCTGTGCCTAACAAAAATGAATGTGTGTCCTCATGTAACGTAACTGGTGCTACGTAAAGCGCTCTGATACCCGATTCGAGTTAAGTTCGCGCTTTATATAAAACTCTGCAAAAGAAAAAGAAAACTAAGGTTACCTTGGCCAGAGATAACACTCTCTGACATGACCTCCTCCTCATCTCCCAAAGGAGTATAGGTAGGGTGTTTAAATATACCCTTTTTAACTTCTGGAGAGCATCCGTCTAGGATTAATACTTTTTACCCATAGGGAGTTGATCTTATAGACCCACAGACAAAATGATGTGAAGAAGTTGGAGAAGGGACAGGGAGGAAGAAGAAGTAGGTCTTTATCTATTGGACTACTGAAGCCAAGGGCGCACAACCAGACTTCTCTATGTAGTTTTATAGTGCCTGGTCCAAACAGACCTATCAGGGCAAAAATCAGTGGCATCATCAGCAGTCAAGGTGACTTGAAATGAGGAAGAATTAACCTGAAACATATTAGTAACAAATTACCTGGTCTGACAGTATTAATAAATGTCACCAATTCGAATAATCAATCTGATTTCGCCCACCAGGTATTTTGATCGCTGACCACTTCCGCAGTTGACCTGTTTAAAGATGGTAAGCATCTTTCACTTAGAAAGAAGTTTTTATCTCAGGTGAATTCTGCCTGCACAATCCTAAAATGCCATATTCCATACTTTTTTCAACACTAGGGTTTTCATCAGAAACCAGGGGATCTAGTTGTTGTACACAGTAGTGTGAATAAACTGCCAAAAGTGATAGACATGTAACGGGGGAAAGGGAAGACTGTCTTGAACCTTACAAAGGTCAGGTTGAATGGGGATGGCCGAGCTGAGAACAGGGGTTTCGGGGAGAGATCAAACCTAGACCGTAATGAGGGGCCAGAGATCAGTGCTGCTGGGAGGTCATTGGGGCTGAATAGCAGTAGTAACACATAGGGTTTTTCTATAAATGGGTGCACCACGTCTAATTGCCTTAAGAAAGAAAAATAGCATCCACGCAGATGCCTCAGGGGAAAAAAGTATGAAACACGCTAACTCCTGAGCTGAGGACAGAAAAGAATAGGAGGTTCTTTTGATTTCATAAATGTTTATATGACCCTCAAAACTGTGATTGGATAACTGAGTATTGGTGGGGGGGAGGGTATTGGGTGCTATAGCTGTTACGTATGTGTTATGGGTATTGTAGCCTACAGCTCTACAATACGTTATACTGTTATAATGTTTTTTTTACACGGCTGCTGAAATAAATTAGAAAGGAAGATATGCCATAATCAGAGTCTCTGGTTTTGTCATAGGACCGATTATACTAGCCTCAGAGCCCGACATAGCAGGCTCTACCAGCCATTAAAGGCTCGCTCCAGCGTTAAAGGCCGAACGTGAGGGCCTTTAACAAGGAAGCAGGCTTTAATGCCATGTGGAGCCCACTACAGAGTGCTCTAAGGCTATTAGAACATTCCTCCCCTAGAGGGCAGAATGTTCTCATTTGTAAAAAGTGGCCTCACGGAGCCCGAGGAGGCTGAAGGCCCTCAGGCTCTGTGAGGCCTTTGTTCACAGCAAAAGCTGCGAACAAACATTGGAATGTTGATGCTTCAGGCTTCTACCAGCCATTAGAAGCCCGGAGCACTCCATTGTTTTCAGTGGAGCGCTCCACATTCCAATCTTCTAATAGAACATGGATGCTCCAGTTTGGCAGGACTGGGTCTGGTCTGTAACTCAGGGGCTGTGGTCAAAGGGGTACCTTCTTCCATTTTCTGAGGTCTTGCAACTGCTTAAGCCCTTTGAGAGAGAGCCAAGCTCAATATGGCACAGGTCACCGGTGACTCCTTAGAAACAAATGAGAGAATTTTTCCTGTGATCTGGTCTGGTTAGCCCCTCCTAAATACATGAAATGTCCCTGCTATCTAGGCCTGATAGTTGCAAGGTGCAGTGTCGCCTGTCTTTGGGAGGCAGTGAATCCACCTGTGCTCGATTCATTGAGTGCAAACATGGACTGGACTGCAGCAGCTTAAAATATGCCTAGATGGGTCAAGGGTGCTCACAAAAATATGACAAGGTGTGGGCCCATGACGGATCTATAGAGGTATGGCATGCTGGGTGTGCAGGGGACTACGGAAGGCATGATGGTGATGGTGCACTGTCCCATCCTTGCTCTAGTGTCGTACTGTTTATATTGCAATGGATAGTTTCTGATGCCCTCGAATAACTAAAGGCACACGGTGACAGGCCTTTCTTATTACGTTCTGCCTATTTGTTCATGGTGACAATGATGATTTGTTGGTTTTGTTGCTTATGAAAATCAATCAAAACAATTAAAAACCAAGCATCTACAAGTGTAAGTCTGTAGCTTCCAAACCGTAGAGTAGTAGATGGGTAGAAAGCCAGGACTGCATGCATGTACAGCGTCCAGCGTCTTTGTTATACCTCCTTTCTAGGCTGTAGCATCTTCTCGTTCAGCTTTTCCCACCACCACTACATGCATGCCACTCAAATATTCTTTTAGTTTCCACCTTCCCTCCCGCGCCTCCACACTTGAATTTCGGTTTAATAGCAGTTTTTCAATGGACATCTCTTTGCTACATTTCACTAAAATAGAAATTATCTATAACTATTGTCAACTCAGATGTTAATTCTCACTTTTGATTAAAGTCATGAATTTTGATAAATGAATCCTAGTTAATCATGTAAGACACACTGGACTTGACTCCCAAAGGTAACTTACATTTTCGATTAAGTTACAAGTAGTAAGTTTACTACATTTCAGTATTCACAAACTGAGTGTAAATTTACTGAAAAAGTGTAATTTACATGTCTCCACCCTCAGAATATAACAATTGGCTTACTATAGTTTGGGTGGGTAATGTCCCTCCTTAAACCTCTCCCGGCCCCTTTCAAAACCACTCTTTTTCCTCCCTAATCCAATCTCCTTTTGGAGTAAGACTACCCTTTCACCATCCACTCACTTCAGTCCCATCCACATTTACAATTACAATGTACACTTACGTGTGCTGAAACTCTGTAGCGAAGGCAGAGCACTCCGCACACATAAGTATAGGCAATTGTGAAGGCGTAAAATCCACACATAGTTTGTGAGTAGCATGTTGTGGAACGTTTTGTAGTACTACCAAACATACTTTAAAGTGCAGTTTGTGAATCAGGCCCTAAGCCACTAAACCCCCACCAATACCCGGTGGGCGGGCCATTCCCTCAAGAGGATCCTGCTATAGCAGCCGTGATCATTATGTTTATTTATACAGCTACCAAGGCTTTAAAATTTCAGTGGCAGACACATGACATTTGAATGTTATCAAAGTGTCTTAGAAAACTAGATCATTTAGGTTGGTTTTCCCAGGGAGCAGCACATAAGAGAGGAGGGCAGTGAATAACCTACATGGATTTTTGAGTCTGACTTGACAGCCCAACTGTGACCTGACCTTTTACCCAACACCAATATTATTCTACAGTACTTTGCTTCCACGCAAATACATATCTTTTCTCATGCTATTTACTTGTAATGCTTCACATTACCATACAACATTCATTCAAGCCTGACCGATTGGGATTGTCAATGCTTGTTTTATCTTCAAATTGGCATTAACCCAAACAAAGTACTGAATCAAACTTAGGGTGCACCAATGGACAAGGACTTAATATGTTTCCGAACCCAACCACTTATAAAATATTCAGCACATGGCAGAGATGGACCAAATAAACATCAGTATGATATTCATTAAAATGCCTGTGCGCACCGTTTACAAATAACACATCTGTGTGACATTTAGACACTAGCGCATGCGCAATCCTAATGGAATTAAGCACTCGGCTGAGCAATACACGTTTCACGTTCCACACACAAAGAATGATCTTATGTGCTACATACAGTGAGCAAATCTCATCTGTGCGTCACTTTGAAAGAAGACGCGTGCAATCCAACATACAGACCCAAGCTCCACCCACTGAAACACCACACAACATCAGTACAAGGCTCAAGCACACACATCCTGCAAATAGCATCCATTCACTAGCTCAACCGATTGACTGAATACTCTTAAAGGGCCTGAACACACATCTGTAGGACATTGGAATAGTCAGCCAAGAGCACGATCCAATGCATGAGCCACTTCCACACATTCCAAGTTAACATCTGCACCACACTCGGTAAGATGTGTAAGTGTGAGTAACTCATCTGTCTGACATTCAAAACATGCCGCAAATGACAAACATCTGTATGGTATCTGGTCATTTCCGTGTGCACCCTTTATACACACCAAAGTACACAAAACTAATACACATCTGTAGGTCAGCAGAACAAACATACATGTACAGCAGACACATACGCCAACTCTTTGCGCGCACTAAATACTCTTCCACACAAAATAGAATTCTGTACCACATTCTGAATGTTTCACATGTGGCGTCCTCGTTGACTTTAGGACACGCTAAACGAGTATCAGTCTGTGTACACATCTGTAAAGAATGCATTATGCCACACAGCTGTACTATTCAGATGCTTCTGTACAGGACAGGAAGACAACCATACAGTCACTCTTGTCTATGTATCTCTCACCTCTGACAATCTGACATACTCCCTGCGGAGTCACATAACTAACTCCATACGCACCCCACTGTTACACAAATCTTGTATTTATTTGGGGTTATCTAAGTCACTGTAAACCAACTTGCGATATCCTCGGGCCACATTCTGAATACACAACACTACTCAATTCGCACACTGCCCGTACTGTCAAAATGCATACACATCTAAATATGAAACATTTTAAGTCTTTCTGGGAACCAGACTCAATCTGTTTGGTAAAAAAGGAGGAATAACCTGCAAACATCTACTTAAAAAAAGAATAAGTTAAGGCTATCACCAACATTAATTACAATTTAAAACCAGGAACGTGTAAAATACAGGGACATTAAAACGTTATGCTCCTAATACAACTGGATGCTGACGACGTGGGCTTTCTGTGTAGAATTGTTCACCACTGTAATGTGCACCATCACTGCATTACATATGTAGAAACACGTGATTCCAGGAGGCTATTTATAATTCGGCGCCATTTAGTCAAACCCCCTTTGCATTTACCTCTATCAACAAATGAAGTTTATAATATGGTTTTAATAGAATGGTCACCGAATTTGAGACTGTGAGCAAGCCCTTTTTACTGAAACGCTTGTATGCCTGGGACTTACTTGCAGGAGCTTTTATTAAAGGGCATCAGACAATTCAGTAGATACTGACAGAGTGGCAACTAACTAGCTGGCTTGAAATACAAAGGCGCAGATTTACAAGCCCCTTGCGACACTTTTACGCCGCAGTTGTGTCACATGTGTGACACCGCAGCGGCGTAAACCATGCGCCACATTCCGACTTATTTACAACGTGACACATCTAGGCAGATGCGTTACGTTATAAAGCCCTACGTCACATGAAACCTGACGCAGGTTTCATGGGGGCTTTCTGTCGCTGGGTGGGTGTTCCCTCGCAGGAAAGCCCAGTAAAACTGATGCAGAGAAATCTACAAGATTTCACTGAGTCAGTTTTACAACGCTGCTGCGTCAAATCCTTATGCCTGCTTGAAGCAGGCGTAATGAGTGACGCACCACGTTAAGTATGGGTGGCCTATGTGCATTGCAGGACTTGCGTCATTCTTGCAACGCGACTCCAGCATTGCGCCGCCCGTACGCCACAAGATGCGTCACGCATCTGCCCCTCCTTGCACAATGGTGCGCCGCATTGTAAATGCGACGCATCCGTGGTGGCTCAAGGGGGGGATTACGTGACGCATCTGTTCTGGCGCATCCCTGCTGATTTTCAGAGATGCGCCAGAAGTTGTAAATCTGCCCCAAAGTGAGTACTTCAAGAGTGCGTTTTTAAGCAGCATTATTTAGTCTTTGCATAAATCATATCTAAAGTACCTTATGCAGATTGGAACAAGCTCCCCTCAGCACTAACTGCTCCGGTACAGAGCAGCCCTCCCTGGTTCTGGGTGGATGCAGTCGTGGCTGAGAGGTCAGCCACCTGCCTTGGCATGGACCCTTACTCAGGACTGGCACCAGAGTGTCCTTGCTCCAATAGCGCCCTGGGCTATTGAAAATTGCCGCCCTTGCTACTGATGGAAAATAAAGTCAAACGAGGCAGCAGTCCCTTTTCACATGCCAGTCTCCAGCTGGCCAGATCAGAGCAGTGACTAGCCTCTGATCACACATCTGCACACCTTTTCCAGCTCACCTGGATCACCACAGGCCATGAGTTATCCCGTAGCCTGCACAGATACTTATTTCTCACAGACTATATGTTGTTGTTCGCCTGGAGCCTGTTGTTTTCTCACCGGGGAATTCTCCCATACCCTATCCCTCCTTTGGGATGTTGTTATTTTTACACATGTCTGTATTATTGTACAGTGCTCTGATACCCGCAAGGGTCATGTTCACGCTACATAAAACTTTATAAATAAATAAAAAAGGTAAGAAACGGGAATGCCAAGAGTTGCAGGTAACTGCACATAGTACGCAAGAGAGGATACTAGAATCTATTGCAAGAAAGAGATCACATATAAGAGATTAGAAATTAAAAGCCTTGGAGATATTTTGTAACTAATGTAAACTGGCTATTATTGGCGACAGGTAATTTCATGCAGAAGGGTAGCTGGAGCAACGTTTACTGAAGTAGAGTGCTGCCTACGTAGGAGTAAGGTTTTTTGCGCACTAAATGAAGAAGAAGTGGCAGAGACGCAGCCTGGCAGGTGTTTGATGACTTCCAACAAGCATGGGGGTCCTAGGATGGCAGCTATTTTAGAATCTGTAAGACTCAATTTGTACAAACAAGAATTTAAGCAGCACAATTATAGGATTTAAGCACTTGCGAGTCCTTGGAAGAAGTACAAAGAATATTTCTGAAATGAATCTCCCCCTTAAAACTGGGGGCCGCCCCAGAAGCGGTTCTTTATGAACTTGGCATGAAGGGAGCATCTGATTTAAGTATGCCGCCCACGTTTATTATGAGCCACGGCCGAGGGACCGCACACAAACTCTTTGAGAATCATCAATTTACGGTTATTCTGATCCTAGTCCTAGGAGAGAAGATGGCTGGGATTAGGCGCCATTACCACAGATGAGCCTGGGTTGGCCGCTTCCCAAATAAATTAATGAAACACAGTTCTTAGAAAGAGCCTGAGTAGAACAGTTGCCGGAATTAACCATAGTAGCTGGACACCGAGATTAAGTATGGCAGACTCTAGACGCTCTTTGTCAAAAAGATGCTAAAATTACCATGGATGCTTTTGTTTGGATTTTTCTTTCTTTTGCCTTGAGTCCTTCTTCGTCTGATCCCAATACTGCTTATAATGCCTTTTTTTTAAGTCATCTTAATAAGGCATTGCATTCAAGCACACTGATAAAGATAAAATGACAAAAATGTCACTGAAAGTCTGTTTCTTGGTTCCAATCTGTTCTTAAACATTTGAAGTTCCTAGTCATGTCAGCTGAATGGAAGTGACCAGCCCAGTTGGATTCTGAGGCCTTGGTGGACTTTAAAAATCAGAGCCTTTAAAGGCCCACTTGGATGGGTTCCTGGCTCACTCCCTGTAGTGGCTTCAGCTTGCTCTTTTTCGATCTGCAGCATTGGGACTACTACTTTCCAAATCGTAGACAATATCCTCCGGACCATAGATAACAGCAATATCTGCTTCCTGATATTGCTGGACCACTCTCATAGCATTGCCACTGTTGACTATCCCACCCTCAATGTTCCATCTGGTCCCTTGTTATCTTCACCCTATACATTAGAGCGCCTCAAGGCTCTATTCACCAATAATAACATCAACAGTCACCAATAATTTGATGACACCAACTTGACTTTGCTGAAGCTTTATCATACCAAGACAGAATTCTTGTTATTTGCCAAGAACAACAATAGACAACTAATCTAATCCTGGTTAAATGACCTAGATCTAGACAAATCCAAACCCCAACTCTCACCCAATGCCACATCCTTTTCTTTGACTCTAGACACCAACCTTACCTTCAAGGAATACATTGCAAAGAAACCAAAAATAACATGGTGCATCTTTCTCTACTAAAGAAAGTAAAATCAATTCTCTGACCAAACGACGTCAGAACTGCTGTTCAAGGTCTCCTCCCTGGAAGTTGGAAATTGCCCTACTAGCAGTCAGGACACCATCAGGCTGGATGCAAATAAGTTGAAAAAGGAAAAAGACAGACCACAGGCCTTCTCCATCTATACACTCAGGATTAGCACAACATCGCTCTATCCATCAGGACTGCCCCGCCCTGCTCCTCTTTAGTAAAGAGCTGAAGACACACTTCGTTAACACCTTGACCGCGGCGCCAATTCCGCCCCTGTGCTGGACATTCCAGAACAGGGCGTGGTCGTGACGGAACCGTTCCGTCATCAGCACAGCTCAGCCGTGACTGATGACGGAACGGTTCCGTCACCAGCATCGAAGGGGTTAAAGAGCACTACATCACAATGCTGTAGCAGTCCCAGAACTCAGCTACCTCCCTGGCAACTTATTGACTGTATCTTTGCCTCTGATATTGTACAGCAGTCCACTGTCTTTTGACTAGGTATGCACCATATGTAGGAAGCTGGCTCTGTATATACTATATCAAAGTGAGGTATAGTGTGCACAGAGTCCAGTGGAACCCCAAAGGTAGGCAGAGGTAAAGTTAGATATCACCTCACTCTCTTTTTGTGGTAGTGTGGTCAAGCAGTAAGGCAGTATCAGAGGACAGTGTTAAGCATTTGTTGTACACACTCAGTTAGCAAATAAATTCACACACTCAAAGACTGAACTTCAGACCAATTGTTTTTGTATAAAAATATTCTTTTAGTTATTTTATTTTCTAGAACCAAGCAAGACTGGCACAGGTAAGCAGTGCATACTTTACAGGAGTAATGCAATTGAAATACAGTTTGAATGGTAATTGTATATGTACTTTGGTTTGATTTACAGTATTGATGCAGAGAAATGCATTACTTAGTAAATGCAGTACATAAACTTGAATAGACTTTTTAGTAAAATAGCCGGTAAGTAATTTTTAAGATTACAAGGTTTACACAGAGTAGTATACCTAGATACTACTCTGGGACATTTCCTGAAAACAGGTAAGTAAAATCGTTTTTGTTAGATTATGCAATTGTAAAGAATTTCTTTAGTTTCTCAAACTTCACACTAAAAAACTTATCACAGAAAAACAGTCAATGTTATCCTATGGAGGAAAATAGTGTTATCGGTTTTGAGGTAAGTATTTGTTAGTGGGAGTTGAGGGTCTGGGGGTAGACTCGGGGTCCCCCAGGGTCTAGATGCACTCTTGTTACACCCTCAGCAGCACTAGGGTGGCTGGTTGCAGAGTGCTGAGGCCTAATGTTATCCAATGGGAGATAGGGGGCCTCCGGTTGGTGGCTACTGACTAGCAGGCCACTTGGTTGTGGGAGCAAAGCTGCTGGACTTTAAGTCAGGGCAAATGGGGAAACAAATTAGCACCAAAGGTGCACCCTCAGCGGCATTAGAGCGGCTGGGTGCAGGGTGCTGTTTCGACTTTGGGCACCCTGTTGTTTTCAATGAAGAAGCTCCGGTTTGCAAAGACACTGCAGGCTTGGGGACGAAGGTCTTCTGGGTGCAACCACCACTTCGAGAGGTAAGCTGGGAAGTTAGGGGTTGGTTAGGCACAGTCGGTGTGGGCACACAAGGTCGTGGGGCATCGGGTGCAGGGGTGCCTTTTGGGGTCGGATCTTCTTACCAGCTCCTGGTCGCGGTTAGGGGGCCTTCTGGATTTAGACTGCAGGCATTGGCTGGAGGCTTGAGGCAGGTCAGGGGTCGCAGGATCTCGGGCCAGGATCGCCGGGGGGACCTCCTCGTGGTGTTTGCCCACTCGAGCTTGGGCCGTGGGCGGTGGGTGCAGAGTGGTGTGGATTCGCAGTTTCCGGCCAAGGCCAGAGGTTGTAGATGAACAAATCTGGTGTTCACGGGAGACAAAGTCTTTGTGGATGAAGGCAGGCAGGTACTCGGGGGTTTTCGAGGTTGCTGGCTGCAGGACTGTTAGAAATGGGATTTTTGTCAGGCTTGGGCAGGTGCCAAAGCCAGGCAGAAACCACCATTCTAGTCAGAATAAGGGAGTTACACTCTTAAAATAACCCCTGCTCACTCCCTTGGTAGCTTGGCACGAGCAGTCAGGCTTATCTTACAGGCAGTGTGTAAAGCATTTGCGCATAACTAGCAGTAATACAGTGTAAGCACTACAAAAGGACACCACACCAGTTTAGAAAAATATCCAATATTTTTATATACTTAAGACAAGACCAAAAATGATAAAAAATCCACAATACAGTACTTCAAAATCTTCTTTTATCAAAATATGCTTTAAAAATAGTTCCTTGATGTCGATAGCTCCGTCTGGGGCTATCACGGCGTCGTGATCAAACAAATCCAAACGGTTCTGGCTGACCGTGGCGTTGCGGGCCAGCTACAGTGTCGGAGAGCCCACAAACAGTACCTTTTAGAAATGCCGGGCATCGATGACCTCTTGTTGAGCTTCATAAAACACGGCGTCCGCAGGCGTCGGTTCCGGAGGTTGGTGCAGGAGTCGTCGGGCCCTCGAAGTCACACGTGTTGCAGGTCGATCTCCTCTCTGTTAGAGTCAGGAGCGCTGACGTTGGCAGGTGTCGTGTGCTGTGGTGCGAAGTGCAGCGATGCGGCGTGCGGTGCCCTCAGGTCACGGTGCAGCAGCAGCTCGCTGGCGGCATCGTATGGCGTAGTTGGTGAGACCAGGGTCGTGGTGCGAGATGAAGGCGGTGCTCGTCTCCGTGCTGGCAGATCATGGTGCAAGCAGCGTCGTCGTCGTTGCTGAAGCGCTGTTGTCGGCTGACGAACTGGAGTAGATGGCACCGGCATCGGTAGGCCATGGCTGCGGTGTGGGATGAGAACGGTGTGTCATGTGTAACTTGACGAGCGGTGCCCTCGAACCACGGTGCAAACAGCGGTGTTGATTTTGACGTGGAGCGGCATCGTCGGAGAGGCCAAGGCGTCGTCGTGAAGCAAGGCGGTGCGGAGTGTGGTGCCCACAGGTCGCGGTGCGAGCAGCGGCTTGGTGGCAGCATCAGCAGGCGTGGTAGGTGAGACCAAGGTCACGGTGCGGCGTTGCGGCAGTGCCCTCTGTGGTGCCTTCAGGACACTGAGTAGGCAGCGGCGTCGTAGATGTAATTGAGTTGGTTTTCTTCTTTTGCAGCACAAAACACACAGTCCCCAGTGCTGAGGGCGGAAGAGCTTGAAGTCTTTGCTGTTCCAGAGACTTTTTGAACAGGGAACAAGCTCTACCTCAAATCCTTGGAGAAACTCACAAAGTACATTGCAGAAAGTTCAGTCCAGTCCTTTCACTGCCCAAGACAGCAGCTGCACCTGTAGGGCAACACAGCAAAGCATGCAGCAAAGTGGTAGGTCCTTCTCACAGTTTCTCCGACTCTTCTTCTTGGCAGTCTTCTTGGTATAAAGAGTTCTAAAGTTCAGGGGTCTGGGCCCCAATATTTAGAATCTAAAATACTTTGATCTCTTAGGCAGAGAGTGTCTGTGCCGGCCAGAACCAGTTCTGCCTTCTCTGGTGTGATTTCCTGTCAGGAGGTGGAGACGGCATTGTCAGAGGCAGACCAGGCCCTTTGAGGCGCAAGGTAATCTCCTCCCCATTCCCCCATCACAGCCCAGGTTTATTCAGCCCTTTCCTGACCGACCTAGACTATCTGGAGCCAATCCTGCTCCCAGCCTTCTGTCATCCAAAACCCAGACAGGCAATCCACACTACAGCAGAGGCCCACGGGATGACTGAGCAAGAAAATACCTACTTTCTAAAAGTGATATTTTCAAACACAGAATGTAAAAATCTCCTTCACTAAAAGATGCATGTTTCGATTCTGAGTTCAGGCATACTAAATTTTATTTTCCTACCTAGTTCCCAGGGCCAGCTATGTTTATAAGATGTTATAAACAAACTTCCCATTCTGTTCCATGGGGAACAGGTAGCCTTGCAATAGTGAAAAACTAAATAGGCTGTAATTCACTATCAGAACATGTCACACACACCAGAGCATGTTCTACCTTTCACATACACTGCACCCAGCCCACAGGGGTACCTTGGGCCTACCTTAGGGGTGACTAACATGTAGACAAGGGATGGTTTAGGGACTGGCAAGTGTGTGCACTGGCCAAGACGACATGGCTGGTCTGAGTTTACCTTTTTAGGGCTACTCATGTGGGTGGCACAATCAGAGCTGCAGGCCCACTAGTAGCATTTGTTTTACAGGCCCTGGCATACTCAGTGCACTTTACTAGGGACTAACAAGTAAATCAAATACCAAATTATGGAAACACCAATCCATAACACAATTTACACAGAGAGCAAATGCACTTTAGCACTGATTAGCAGTTGTAAAGTGCCCAGAGTCCTAAAACCAACACAAACAGGTCAGGACAAAATAGGAGGAAGAAGCAAAAAGTTTGGGGACAACCCTGCAAAAAAAGCCATTTCCAACAAGGAGCTGGCTCGAGGGGGAGACAGGCCGGTAGGGCTGGGGCCAGGTCTGTGGGCGTCTTTCTCTTGTTAGCTTCGGCATGGCTGTTCGGTCCTTCTTCTTTTCTTGTTGCAGGTTCTTGTCTGAGGAAGCAAGGTTCAGGGGTGCCCCTTAATACTAGATATAGGGGCGTTACAGGTAGTTAAACGGTAGGGACCCATGGGTCCCTTCCCTGATTTGGGTACATCCCCCTATTATGCTACCCTCCAGTGGGAGGGGACATGAGCCTGTCCCTGGTTAGCTGAGTCCCTGGGGAAGCTCACAAAGGCGGCAGCCTTTGAAGCTTCCCCTTCGAGAACCCTGCCCATCCTGGGGGAAGAAGCTTAGCACCTCGACCCAGGATGTGCATTGTACCAGGCTCCAGAGAGCAGCAGGCTCTCTGCCCAGGGGTCCAGAAACATGTCTGGTGGTGGCAGTTGAAAGCAGCCACTCAGCCTGGACACTAGTGGTGGGTTAGTTTTCAGGGGGCATCTCTACGATGCCCTCTGTGTGCATTTTTCTTTAAATCCCATGCTGGCATCAGTGTGGGTTTAATGTGCTGAGAAGTTTCATACCATACTTCTCAGTTTTCAGTGTAGCAATTATGGTGCTGTGGAGTTCGTAATGACAAACTCCCAGCACCATATACTCTTACTAGCAGCCCGTCCCGACGTTGTCTGGGGATGAAGTAGAATGTCTGCAATGGTCCTAATAGGCAAAGCAAATTTATTTCAAAATTTCCCGGTATACCACATGTTTTGTTTCATGTGAGTCTGGACGGAGAATACATTGGTTTTTAAACAGCAGTCTGTGAAATTTTTTGTTTTCCTGTTTTCCCACTGCTACGCGAATCCAGCCCCGGAGCAATATGGAGTCGCGAGCGTGTTTGTCTGGCACAAAGCACACACACACGAATCTGTGCACATGCATGCGAATCTGTGCGTGTGTGAAACAGCAGTCTGTTTCATTTTTAGTTTTCCTGTTTTCCCGCTGCTACGCTGACTCGCTTCAGCACCCGCCTGAGCCCCGGAGCAATATGGAGTCGCGAGCGTGTTTGTGTGGCACAAAGCACACGCCCACAACGACGGCCACGCCCACTAGGCAGTACTGTGAACGCTTGGTTTTGTGTGTGTGAAACAGCAGTCTGTTTAATTTTTCGTTTTCCTGTTTTCCCGCTGCGACGCTGACTCGTTCAGCACCCGCCTGAGCCCCGGAGCAATATGGAGCCGCAAGCGTGTTTATGTGGCATAAAGCACACGCCCACACCGACGGCGACGCCCACAAGGCAGTACTGTGAACGCTTGGTTTTGTGTGTGTGAAACAGCAGTCTGTTTAATTGTTAGTTTTCCTGTTTTCCCGCTGCTAGGCTGACCCGGAGCGTGTTTGTGTGCTACAAAGCACACGCCCACAATGACGGCCAGGCCCACAAGGCAGTACTGTTGCACACGCCCACAACGACGGCCACGCCCACAAGGCAGTACTGTGAACGCTTGCTTTTGACGGACGCACCCAGCTTGGTTTTGAAGAATGCCGCGCCCACGCCCACTACGGGACTACTTTGCCCCTAACCTTCTTTCACCCTTCTAATGTATATGGTGGGCTTCTGCATAGCCTATGTCCATCTACTGAAACTGTCCTTTCCAATGCTGTATTGGGTGTTGTGATTGGCGCTGTGGTTCCTGAGCTTACCCGCCTCAAAGGTTTGGGTTCTCTCTTTATTATATTAGGATGGATTCGCAGCACTGCACATTCAATGTCTAAGAATGGACTTAGACACTGTAGGGGGTACAGGGCTTATGCACCTGTACCCTCAACACTGGTATAGTGCACCCAGCTAGAGGGGTGACTGATCTATGCCAGGGCAGTGGTTTGTAGACTCTTCACTTTGTTCTGCACCAAAACACGAAGCCTGAAAAGACAGTGTGTGTGTGTAAAGGTTATGGGACTCTAAGGGTGGCACAGTAAGTGCTGCAGCCCTTAGAGGTCTTCCCTGGTCACAGTGCCCTGAGTACCTGTGGTACCATTTACCAGGGGCTGACCTGTTCCCAGATATGCCAATTGGGTTAGTTTTGGGGAAAGAACACAGGCACTGGGACCCAGGGCACATCAAGGGAAAGTGCATCAGTAGTCTGGCAAAAAGTGGGGGGTTACAGCAACAGAACTCCACTTTCCTACTCCATACAAATATAAGCTACATGAATACATACACAGTTAAAATCACATTCCCCTGTGATTGGTATATGACAACTAAAAAAATACTGTCACGACTATTAAAAGTACCGGATTAAATCATGGCTACTCACTCTATTTCCTGTTAACCTGGATTTGAGGGGCAACAAATTGCAATTTTTATGTCTGAGTTTGACAGCACAGGCTTACTGCTAACAATATACCAGTGGCAGCTGGTGACATTTGAAAGTGGGGTGTCATAAACGTTTTTATTGAGCGAGTTTAGATAGCCATTGGTACATCAACTTTCTTTGACCGGCCTCTTCCGACCATTGACTTAGGGATTTTGCCAATCACATCTTGGCTGAGGCCAGTTAAGCAGTCATCTTTCACCTAAAAGCTTCCTGCTGCTCGGATCTATTCCTCTGCCTCCACTCAAGTGCTTGCATTGAACTGCATGAGGGATTACTTTACAACAATAGACCTCTCTCTCTGCTGTTCCCTTCCATGTTTCTTGATCTAGTGTGCTAATGCTGCCTGCGTACATTAGAACATTAAACCAAGACATATTAGGTTGTATTTCTAAATATCAAGGCCCAGACAATTGTGGTATAAGAATATCGCGGACAGAAAATCAATGGACAAAATATTAAAAAGTAAGCGCATATACAGAAGTATACATTTACTATTCCTAACTCCACATCTACATACTTTGAAAAAATATATCTAGAGTTAGGATTAGAAAATGTTTACTTACTTACCTGTCAAAATTTCAATTTTGATATATTGTCCTCGATAGTCTGTGCCATTGATATTCTAGTTTTCAAATTAAGAGTACACAACGCGAACTGCTTTTGCCCATACTTGTTTCAAAATGTAGCAGTCATCTGATCTGTATCATTAGGACATTTGACATAGGTTTACATGGTTTCGCGTTTGCTGCTTTCTTGTGTACACTGACTGTTGGTTGCAGCCAGAAGCTAATTTAACTTTACATTGGCCTTTAGGCTCTTCACTGGTCAGGACATCAAACGCAAAGCGCAAATGTGTTCCAACTATTCCGTGATGCTTTTATTCTTGAAGCAGAGCTCTGCTCCTGTGTTCCAGAAGCACCTGATGGGAGACAGCACTTTATCAATACTTATTCCCTAGTGTATCTATCTCCAAGGCTGGCATGACACTTGCTGCATGTTCACGAGTGGTCAGTAACTGGCTATACGTGTGGGCTTTTCGTCGGTCCTACATGTGTCCTGATAATTAATCAGCAATATTATTGGTCAATTTATAGTCACACAGAATGTATCTTTCTAAACCACTGCAAACAGATCACTGTTGTTGACTCTCTTTCCTAATGGATTCTGTGACATAAAAATGTGATTCCTACAGGTTCAAGGAAGCTGTGATACTTTTGTCCCTTGTACACAGAGAACCGTGTACATTATGGCGACAAACTTTTTGAGGACATTAATAACAGAACATAATTTACCATCACGATGGGTACTTAAGAAACCAGGTTTAACTTATTTATTTTTTTATTTTTTTTGTAGAGTTTTATATAGCGCGAACTAGACCCAAACCGAATCAGGTATCAGAGTGCTTTACATAGCACAAGTTACATTTTACATGAGGACACACGCTTTCATTTTTAGGCACGGGGAGATTAAGGGCCGTTTCAGGCCATTTACCGACCGGTAACGGCCGATTTTGGCCGTTACCGGTCGGTAAATGGGTGACAGGTATGTAGGGGGCATTTTTTTACCGATTCGGTAAAATTACCGAATCGGTAATTTTACCGATTCGGTAAAATAAAAATTCGGTAAATATACCGAATCTGAGGCACCCAGATGTAGGTGGGACTCTTCTGAGTCCCAGAGGCCTTACCGAATCGGTATTTTACCATCAAATCCAATTTGATGGTAAAATACCGATTCCGGTGTGCATGCACATGTGTGCATGCACACCTATGCCATGTGACAGGCAGACCTGCCCTTAGGGCATGTATGCCTGCCACATGGCACCCGAGCCTGTTTTGGGGGGGCCAGAGGGTGTCAATATACCGAATCGGTATTCCAGCACATCTTTAATACCTACATATCCACCCCTCAGATTTACCGATTCTTAATTACCGAATCGGTAAAATTCAGTAATTTTCGGTAATTAAGAATCGGTAAATCTATTCTACCTACATCTGGCCCTAAGTGATTTGCCCAGAATCACAGGAGGTTTTGGCGTCGTTACCGAGACTCGAACCCAGATCCCCAGGTCCGAGGTCGAGCGCCTTAGCCGTTAGGCTAACTCCTCTCCCCATTTATGAATTTTATTTTGCCACAATCAGTGAGTGGAGGATCTTTAACACAAAATAGACAAATGAGGGTAGACAAAAGAAATCAAGAAAAGTATGTAGCAGATTAGGTCCTGATGGGTTGCCGAGCAGAATGTAGTCCGTTACCCTTTAGGTCATCGATGTTTCATAAAGGATGTAGAGGTCTGTATGAGCTGGAACCTTGGATCAGTCCTTAGGTACTTGGGATGTTTAGTGGTGAATACTTAGATTCAAATAAAACCTTCATTGGTAGCCCTGTCTTGCCTGATTTCCGCTGGAGCGAAGGGCAACAGTGTAGGATCTAACATGACCCCAGGGTGACTTGGGAGAGCATTGTTGAGAGTAATTATAAACAGAAAAGATTGTACCTCGGCACTCTCAAAGTTTAACTGTCTATTTTGTGTGGCAGTAAGCGTAAAAGATAGATCCAATACTTAATGTGACTTTTCACAGGAAACACTAGTCTTGAAGCATAAATCCAACAAAGATATGTTTTAATATTAAGTGACCAAATACACTGTGTTTCGCTAGAAATAAGAGATCATATCTTGGACAGTAGTGTAGTTTAAGCAAGCACAGTCCTCATGGTTATTATGAACAACAGAGGTACAGTTGGCATGTAGAGGTCCTGTTCTTGGAGCCTCCTTGGTGGTGGCAGGTGATGGCAGCTGACACATGTTTCGTTACTTTCTGTAACTTCCTCAAGGCTTCATCTAAAATAACAATGCTCCGATTTTATGAAAACCACTCAAGATGTATGGGCTGAAAGATTTCTGCGAAAAGTCAGGAAACCATCTAATGTGTTCAGTTAGAGGTCCCCATTTGAAAAAAACGAAAAATGAGAAGAACCTCTGTAACAGGTTTCGATAATATCACTTTGTAGGAAAGCTATGCGGTAAGGAAGCTTTTCAGTATCAATGGGCTAAAGTATGCCCTTGATATTGAGTCAAGAATTTCTAGAGGAACAATGTGTGTCTTCGCATAGTCTGGCAAAAGTACGAGGGCTGCAGTGTGGCCCTGTATCCCGGCGAAACTCCCTCTCGGAGTGGAATCTTGGTCAATTCGGCATGAGCCGTTGAGTGCAAGTGAGGGCAGCAACAATCTTGGTTCTGCAGTCTTACTCTATGTGGTAATATGTGCAGACTGTCTATTGCTGGTGATCTTTAAAGCTCCGTCAATGTCTCTGCATGAGGGAGGAGTTATATAGCACATAATTTTTGTGATTAACCCGCTTCTTACTAATTTCTATGCATTTATTTGACCTGTATAATGCTTTAACCCAAACAATATATACAACTACATTAAAAGCGCATTTTGAAGGGAAGATATGGATTGCAGTAGTCAGTGACTTCTTAGAAGAAACTAAGGACCTTATTTAGATCTCCGCAGATGGAATACTCTGTCACAAACGTGACGGATATCCCGACGCCCTATTACGATCTTCATAGGATATAATGGGATTGTAAAAGGGAAGATAAGATCTCTGTCAAGTTTGTGACGGGCTTATCCCCTCAGCCAAGATCTAAATAAGGCCCCAAGTCCGAGGAAAAGGCCCCTGGATCTAGAAAAGGTTTAAAAGATATGTTGGGTTGGAGATGTGCAGATGTTGGAGAGAAGGGCGAGCCGTCAATAGGAGGTATAGTTCAGTGTCATAGAGTGCAGAGGCACAGAGTAGAGTGGCACAGAGTAGAGTGTATCAAAGAACAGTGGTGCAGAGTGGAATAGCGGTGTAGAGCGCAGTGATGTAGAGTGCAATGGTGTAGAGTGGTGTAGCGTGCAGAGGTGGAGAGTAGAGTGGCGTTGAGTTCAGTGGCGAAGAGTGCAGTCTTGTAGAGTGTTGTAGAGTGCAGTGCGGTAAAGAGCAGGCCCATAGAGTGCAGTGGCACAGAGTAGAGGGGTGCAGAATAGAATGGTGCTGAGTAGAATAGTGTGGTGTAGAGTGCGTTGACTAAGAACGCAATGGTGTAAAGTGGCATAGCATGCAGTGATGTACAATGTTGCAGAGTACAGTATAGGCGCGTAGAGTGCAAAGTAGTTGACGTAGAGTGGATTGGCATACAGTGCATTGGTTAAGAGTAGAGTGGCGTAGAGCCCAGTGGCATAAAGTAGATAGTTTCAAAGTTGAGGTAAGTGGCATTGAGTGAAGTGGTGCAAGGTGGAGTGGAGTTGTTCAGGGTAGAGTGTAGTGGAAGAGAGTAATGGGGTAGGGTGCAGTGACGTAGAGTAGAGTGTTGCAAAGTGCAGGAGAGTGGCATAGTGTGGAGTGGCACTGAGTGGAGTAGAGTGGTGTAGAGTGCCGTGGTGTAGAGTAGATTGTTTTAGAGTATAGTGAATGGCATAGAGTGGAGTGGTGTAGGGTAGAGTGCAGTGACATGCAGTAGTGGCATAGAGTGTATTAGTGTAAAGTGCAGTGCTTTATTGTGCAGTGGCTTAGAGTGTAGTGTTGCAGAGTAGAGTAGAGCAGAGTAGAGTGGTGCAGAGTAGAGCACTTTGGCTTAGACTGGAGTGGTGTAGAGTTCAGTGGCAAATAGTGCAGTGGTATAGAGTAGAGTGGCATAGTAGAGTGGGTTAGAGTACATTGACATATACTAGAATGTTGCAGCGTAGACTATGGTGGCGTACAGTCCAGTGGTGAAGAGTAGATTGGCGCCGAGGCGTACAGTGTATTGGTTTTGAGTACAGTGGTGTAGAGTGCATTCTCGTTGAGTGCTGTGGTGTAGAGGGAGTGGCACAGGGCGCAGAATTATAGATCAGAGAATATCGTGGAGTGGCGCAGGGTAGATTGCAGTGGTGGAGAGTGGAGTGGTGTAGGGTGGAATGGCATAGAGTGGCCTAGAGAGTAGTGAAGTAAAGTAGATTGTTTCAGAGTAGAATGCAGTGTCATCAAGTACAGTGGTGCAGAGCAGGTTAGTCTGGTTTAGAGTGGATTGGCGTAGACTGCAGTGGTATAGAGTAGAGTGATGTAGATTAGAGTGGCGTACAGTAGAGTGGTGCCAAGTAGAGTGCAGCGGGGCAGAGAAGAGTAGCATAAAGTTCAGTGGCAGAGAGTGCAGTGTTGCAGAACAGAGCAGTGTAGAGTGCAGTGGTGCAGAGGAGAGTGTAGTGGCGTCATCTGTAGTGGCATAGAGTGCATTGGCATAGAGTGGTGTATAGTAGAGTAGTGCAGAGTAAAGTGCTGTGCCGTAGATTGGAGCAACATAGAGTTCAGTGGCAGAGAGTGGAGTTTTTCAAAGTAAACTGTCGTAGAGTGTAGTGGTGTGCAGTAGGGTGGCGTAGAGTGCATTGACGTAGAGTGATGCAGAGTAGAATAGAGTGATATACAGTGCAGTGACGTAGAGTAGAATGGTGTGAGTGAAGTGGTGTATAGTGCAGCAGTTTAAAGTGTTGTAGAGTACAGATATTTGCGAAGAGTGCAGTGGTGCAGAGTAGATTGGCATAGAGTGCAGTGGTGTAGAGTGCTTTGGTTTTGAGTAAAATGCTGTAGAGTGCATTGGTGTAGAGTGAGTGTAGGAAGGACCTCAAGACCTGTCTCTTCGGAAGCACTCAACGGAGCCGCCGACATTCCCCGCAACGCCTTGAGACCCTCATGGGTGAGTAGTTACCCTTTACCAATCCCTGATTGCTTGATTGATTGATTGATTGATTGATGGATAGTAGAGTGCCATAGGGCAAGTGGAGTGGCGCTGAGTGCAGTGGCATAGAGTAGATTGTTTCAGGGTAGAGTGGAGTGGTGCAGGGTAGGGTACAGTAGCATAAAGTAGAGTGGCATAGAGTGTAGAGTAGATTAGAGTGGCCTCGAGTGGATTGGCTTAAAGTGCACTAGTGTAGAGTGGAATGGTACAAGTAGAGTGCATTGGCGTAGAGTGCAGTGGCAAAGCCACTTGTGTGGCTCTGAGTGGCTGCATAAATCTGGAATAGCGCAACGCAGCATAAATCACTGCGTTGTGCTACTCTGCGCCGGGTAGGCGTTCCATGGGCATTGCTGTGGGTGTTTCCTCGCAACTCCCATGGTATTTGATGCATCCCCAGATTTTCAAGAAGTTGTAAACCTGGGAATGTGCCAAAATATTTCTCCTAGTTACTACTTCATAGAAAAAAAGGAATTTGCCTCCCGGAATAGTTTTTGTGCAGGAAGGTACCTCTTCCTGCAAAAACAACCCTGTCTGCAAAGCAGGCACCCTTGCGCCAGGCGCATGGGTGCCTGCGTTGACACTAGACAGCCAAAACACCAGCAGTGCAGGGACAAAGATAGGAGTGTATCATTCTCCTTTAAATACAGCGCATTCCTGACCTTTCCCTGTCGCACAACGCAGCAAGGGGACTGGCTGCGCTGCGTGACTTTTTAGTAAATATGCCCCGAGATTTCTCCATTCATGCCCTCCTGTACCCTGATTCCTCAATGTGCAGTTCTTTGTTGCCCATAGCTGGGCTTTGAATAGATAAATACCTAAGCCTACATGTACAGAAGAAATATTTTGGGGGTGACGGAACGGAGGCACAGGAAATTAAAGAAATGAGCGCAAGATAACACTGTTGGGTCAGGTGTGAAAGCTGGTTCCAGATTCGGCAAATTAATCTCTACCCACCCCTCCTCCTGTGCGTCTGTGTTACATAGGTATGCACGTCTGCCAGCACTTGAGCTGAAACCCAGAAAAGTTCTGCATAAATGCTAAAAATATACAAGTGAATTCTTGCAGTGAGTACATCAGCTGGCCTCGGAAGCTCGCGCTTGTTCCAGAGAGAGTGAGGGAGCGAGATATTGGCAGGGAGGCACTAGCACGTCACGGTCCCCAGACTGGCTGCTCGTTTCTGAATTGTTCCATTGAGAGAGTGTACCGTTCCTCACAAGCCTTCTGCAGTTTTTCCACCAAGACCCCCTCTCCTAGAGGTCCCTGGCCTGGACTCCGCTTCCTGTCTTCACCCAGAAGCCAGGCTCCCTCCGCAGAATGTTCCGATGCTGTTCCTCCACGCAGAGTGAGAAATAACTCGGGGATGCAATGAAAATACACAGCGCCACTGGTCAGAGGCAACCTATAATCACTGGCGCGCGCCTCGGAAGCACTGAGTCATAGGGGCTTCTGAACACTGCAAGGAGAGGGGCAAGGCAGAAGCCTATGGAATATTCTCAGCGACGGGCACGGTCATTTTACAAGACACATATTACCAATTGTTTGTAACAAACCCTCGTGAAGCTGAGTAAAAGGGTGCCCACCTCCCGCCATTCTTGTCCTAACCTGCTCTCTTCACAAAGCCTCTCACAGGTGACCCAGACAGCACAGGCTCTGAATTCAGACTGAAATAGAATGACGTAGAAGCAAAACGTCCTAAATGTTGCACAGATGTGAAGGTCTGGGATCTTAAACAGCAGAGCTATCTCTTAGGTTAGCGGGCGCTTTAGTTGGTGAAAGCGGTGTTTAGTGGAGGAGCACACAGATTAGTGGGTGAAAGGGGATCCATCCAGGGATGCTTCGGTTCGTGATTGCATTGGCTATTTCAAACGCTAGTTAGTGGGAGCACTAGGTGTGTGTAACGCAGACACACAGGACTGTATCCACCTTTGCTGCAGGACAGAGAGGCTGGGTGCCTGGGTTTATGTTCTGTCCGACCCTGGTCACACTGCCCAAATAAATGATCTCAGACCAGCAAACAAGGATGACAAGTCCAGGGCTTTAAGTGGGATGGAAAAACTGGGGGGTCTCTCGAAGGGGCGTGACCAATGTAATTAAGGGCGTGGCTTAAAACACGTAAAATAAAAATCTCAGCTTAGCATAGTGTGCCGCCCGTCTTGTATTTTGCTGTTTCTGTCATTGCATCCAGTTTTATCATTCAACAAGTAACATCATACCTACAAGTCAGGACTATTGGCTTTGTCAATGTTTGATAGTTGAATAAGATAAATAAGGAGCAACTATGGCTTGTATATAATATTGAAAAAGCTTCGAATTAAAGCCCTGGTGACAGCACAACATTGTTGCTGCTCCTGAGTTTCAAAAGAGAAGGGAAATCCAAAGAGAAAAAAAAATGACTCTCTTTAAAGGATTTCTCTTCCCCTGAACGCTCTCCTGGCATGACGTCATGCCGTAAATTGTCCACTAGTGAGAAGTGAGCAGTGTGAGCAGTGTACATCGATGTGCCTGCTGTCACTGTAGTCTGGAAAAAAACAGACGGCCTGTGCCAGGGTGCAAAACAGAGCCCAATAGAGACCCGTTTCGAGGCCCCCTTAAAAAAACTGCCGGTGCTCAGACCCGGTGAGACCCGGCCCACTTAAAGCCCTGGACAAGTCGATTAGGTGGATTCGAACCTGTGGCTCGAAGTTTACGGGCCTCCACAGCTGATGCACTAACCTGTCGAACTGTTTTACCAGCTATCACAAACATGCCATGAGCAATGAGGTGTGGAGCAATACATTAAATTCATGATGCACTTGGGGATCGGAGTCATCGGACACATGTGTCAGTAGATTGATAAGATTTATTACACAATACAAGCTATTTTAGGATAAACAATGGTGTGGCAGGTAAGGATGCCCCAGCCGCTCTTTCCCAATGCTCCACCTGTCGACAGTTTGTTCTATGGTCACGATTAACTCCTTCGCTGCGGCGGCAATTCCGCTGCAGCGCTAGGGGAGAGAGGGGGCGAGCGGCGCTCGCATGCTCGTGATGGAGCCGCTCCGTCACGAGCCGCGGTTGCGCTGTGCTCATGACGGTAACCAAAACTGGGTCTGGGCTCACCGGCAATAAGGACAAGCCTCAAAATTAATCACCAAAAACCAAAACGAGCACCACTATTGCCAAACTGCTTAAACTTGGATCACTGATGATCACTCGACCTACTGAATGAAACAGTAACTCTCTGGAAACTTATTTATCCGGAATAAATCCAATAATTTTAATTAATTGTAAATCAAAGCCATACAAATGAGAAATACTTCCTGTATATTGACGAACAACACTTATTACACTCCAAATTTGACATGCAAGGACAATTTCTCTCATACAAAAAAACTTTCATTCAACCATTCATACAATGCAGCACATTAATAATATACACTCTTGACATCAGTAAATATACAAATTATTTACAATTTAGTTTTTAACATAAACACATAGCATTGGAAAAAACGAATGAATAATTTTTGAATGATTCATATTCAACAAAACATTCCTAATGCTGAATAGAGGGGGTCTACGCGTTTCGATAACCCCTGACTGTGGGGAAATCTCATCAGGACCACGTGCCTCACAGGTGCTCGATTTCTTCTAGATTGGAAAAAGTTCCTGCTATTGCAGCCACTTGTCGTTTTTGAAGGGATTGAAGGTTTGTGTCGGGCGTGTGTAAGGTCCAGCGTTTAATGTGGACGTGTCGGCGGTGGTTCTCGCCTGTGCTTTCTGATTCAGTTGCTCTGACTTAATCAGGGGGTCCACGCCGTGCAGCCTCTGTGTGCTTGTTCAGGGGGCTGGCGCCATCTAGTCGGTCATGACGGAGCGGTTCTGTCATGGCCCCGCCCGCTCAATGGAATGTCCAGCGCAGGCGCGGAATTCACGCCGTGCAGGCGCGCCGAGCGGGCCATGACGGGACCGCTCCGTCATGAGCACAGCTCAACCGAGGCTCATGACGGAGCGGCTCCGTCATGAGCATGGAAGGAGTTAAAAGGCTGTGGGCGCAAGAGCCTGCTGATGAAGAACCAGGAGATGCATATATTTTGCTGGTCTGTAAGGAAAGGGTAAATGCAATAACAACTACATTCACTCATTCTGAGTGTTTAACCCCTTCCCCGCTGGCTATTTCCCCCCAAAGTGTGGGGGTGGGGGGCCTTGCGCGGTGCTGCGGTGCTCGTGATGAGCTCAGCTCATCACGCTGCACATCGGAGCTGTGTTCATGACCAGCTGAGCACGTCACGACTCCGCCCACTCAATGGAACGCACCGCACAGAAGGGGAATTATCCCAGCGTGGGCTTTCCGCGGCGGTTATGACGAGCTCAACTCGTCATGAGCACAGCTCCACTGAGCACCGAAAGGGTTAAAACAGTGTCACTGGTGTGAGTCAGCAAGTCAGAGGGAAATCCCTGGAGTGCGTTAATTAACTTCACATACCAATATAGATACACTTATACATTTAAATGGCAGAAACCTATAGTTTACTTTGCTATAGGGAATACATAATAATTTCCACGGAGAAATAAAGTCGTTTACAATCTTTTTTTTAATAAAAACCATACATCTGAACAACTTAAAATACAAGACAATTAAAATTTCAAAGAATTTTTCTTTGAATAGTAAAAAATATACTTGAAACCAATATCTCTCATACCAAATCAGACTATACAGCAGTTAAGATTTCAGGACAATGCAAAAACATACATATGACATTTCAGCAATTCGTAAGCGATCCACAATGCCATTAAATGTATAAGTGTATCTATATTGGTATGTGAAGTTAATTAACGCACTCCAGGGATTTCCCTCTGACTTGCTGTCTTTTTACCCTGTTCCCTGGTGAAAGTGGGGTACCCTCTCTTTTGAAAACTGGTGTGAGTCTACTTAGAGCCTGATTTCGAGTTCGGCGGTCAATAGGACTACCGAACCTGTGATTACGGCCCTACCTACGCTGCACTGCTGGACCGCCGGCATTATTTTGACTGCGGCATTCAGGCTGCCACGAGACCGCCAGCACCGCTGGGTTTCAACGATCCCATGAGGCGGAGGCAGTGTGATTTGAGGCAGCAATATGCAGGCTGTGGCACCCGCCGAGCATATTACGAGTTGCCTGACTGCCAGCCTTCCAATGGCAGTAAGGGTGCCATGGAAAGGCTAGTAGAGAAACAACAAAGGGGACCTTAAGAGGGGCCCTTTGTGCCTCTGGGCCTGGGGATGCATGCAGGGGGGTACATGTTGTGATCCCCTGTAGATTTGCAACCCAGTTCCTGTATGGTGCAGCATGCACCACATGGTGCATGCCGCAAAATGCAGGACCGCGCTGCAGCGGTATCAATGCGGTACCGGTCTGAGCATCACCCATGGGCACTACCATGACATGGCCACAGCACTACCCTCCCAGCAAGGATTACAATCATATCCAGACGGACAGTGAGAGTATGGCTTTGGCGGTAAACCCATGGCACAATGGTGTGGCGGCCCGCTGAAGGACTGCCAAAGTCATAATCAGGCCCTGAGTTAATGGGATAGTTGTTGGCTCGAAGTTCAGCCGTACCAAGGTATGGACTGGAGCCAGAAAAAGAATCACATTTAAGACAGCATACTAAAGTTTCATACTAAAGTGAATCATGCAACCCGATGAAACTAGCAGGTAGTAATTAATGCAAGTAGGTCAATACAGAATTACAAGCTGTGTTTGCTCTCATTGACCCCACCATAAACCCACAACAGCAGAAGTAGTAGGGACCATGCGGGGACTGGGTTTTGGGAGTAGACTGCATAACAAAAACACCCAATGGGCCAGATAAGCCTCTGTTCATGTCAGGTTCCATGTCTATACCATGTTTATATGATACATATGGAGGATGATGAACATAGAAATTAACTGCTCCCTTTCTTTTTCGTTTGCAGCTTCTTTTTTCGGAAACAGTTACCTGGAGGTCCCTTTGGAGGAGGTCTATGATGAAGTCACCCTCCACCTGCAGTTCCTCACCGGGAGGCCAGAGGGAGTCCTCTTCCTGGCCGCCGGTGACTCAGACTACCTCCTGGTCGAATTACGAGACGGCGCTGTCCAGGTGAGGAGCCAATTCCAGGCCTGGATTAACCATTAAGCAAAAAAGCACGTGCTTAGGGCATCAAGGGAAAGGTACAAAATTGCAAAGGTTTCAATTAGAAAAAGTAGGAAAACACTTTTCAAACATAAATAAGTAGAAGTATACCAAAATAATCATTATTTTCCATCTTACTGTAAGTTTTGTTTCATTTCGACAAATAAAATCTTATTTTACTGGTTATTATTGTTTATATTTTTGAATAGCTATATATGGGGGCATTAGAATATTTTGAGTGCTTAAAGCTTCTAATGATCTAAATGTGGCCCTGGTCAATTCCATCTACTGCTGCTGATGTTAAATTAAATCTCTCACTCTCACTTTCTCTCTTCCATCTTTCTATTTCTCAGTCATTACTCTTCTGTCTGCCTGCACTGCGCCTTTCACTGTCTCTCTTGACCTTTTCCATACTCTGTCTCATTTATTGCTCTGCCGTCTTTGCCTTGCTAATCACTGCTTTCTCTTTCGACTTTTCTATTTTAACTTCTCTCTATCTTCTCATCTATCTCCACTGCCTTCCCCCTTATTTCTAATCCCATCTCTCATATCTTCCCAACGCAATCCATGCCATGCTCCTTTCTGCCCTTTTCTTCCCTTTTTTGCCTCTCTGTTTACTCTCTCACTACTTTTCAGTTTCGCTCCCTCTTATATATTTTCCAGCTGCATCTCTCTTGCTCATCCGGTTCTCTGCTCGCCCTGTCCAACCTCTTCGCTTTCATCATGGGCATCTCTTGTGTTTGGGGTGTTTAACCCCCTAATGCATTTTGTGGTAATTAGTTGGGTACCCGCAGCAGTGTTCATTTAATTTTCCCTCGTGGCCATCTGTCAAAATTCCCCTCACCCTGCCCCACCACTCTTACCTGCATGCGCCGCGGCTGGGTACAGGTGATTTAACAGGGGCGCAGCTTGGTCATTAGGATTGGCGGGGGTGAGATTCAGATTTTCCAACAGTTACACTGTCATGTAATGTTAAAATACTGTATAGGACAAGCAGGGTGCATTTGGGGGGCGAAAGGGGCAGTGGAAAGGAAGAGAAAAGGTGGATTGGTAGGGATACTAAGGTAAAAACCCACCAATATTTTCTAAAAGAAACAACATTTTTTAAGACTTTCAAAACAGAGGGAGATAGTGTGTTTGCGTTTTTTGTCTGTATATATTTATACATTCCTGATGAAATCCGACAGACACCTCACCATACCCTACTGAAAGCAGCTGTACCCCAAACACTCCCCCCCCTTAAACTACATCCCTGGATTTCAGTCAGGTATGGTGAAGTGTCTGTCAGATTTCACCAGGAATGTTTACACACAGACAAAAATGCACTCACACTCTCTTTGTTTGGAAACACTTAAAAATTGTTTGGTCATTTCACAAAATAATGAACTTTCTCTCCCTTCGTACCTTCACAAATCTGCATTCCTCTCCCTTTCCACTGCCCTTTAAGCCCCTCTCATGCGCCCTGCTCGTCATATACTGTGCATGTGCCAGCGTGATGGTCAGGAAATCTGTATCTCACCCCCCCCCAATCTTACTGACCAAGCCACCCCCTGTCTCTTGCCATGCCTTTGTCTCTCTGCTCATAACCATTTACCTGCCCTAGTTGCTTCTGTTTCTCGTCTCCTGCGTGGTTTCTCTACCCTGCCTGTCCCAGTTAATAAGAGTGATGTGTCCACCACAGAATGAGAGAGGCTGGCTCCATTGCGGTATGGTACTACGTCATTGTCAGCATATCATGTGACATTAATATCTTCATATCCTAATTATAGTTTACACAACTAGTGCTCCAGTGGAATTAATTATAGAAGATCTACACCCACTGTGATGAGAGTTTTGTAGACAATATTTAAGACACAACACTTGTCAGACAATATTTATGTAGGACATAATCTGACACACAGGTATCCTTACCTGGACACTCTGCATCCAGACACAATGGTCCTTCCCTTTACAGACCTCTAAGTAATACACTTTCCACACTAGGGCAGGAAGGGTGCAATATTAGAGCATCAGAAAAACACAATGGCGGTGGGAGTATTATAGTGCAGAAGAACAATAACCATACCATGTCGACCAGAATGTGGTTCCCGTTGTTAGGGTCATGAGAAACAGGGCACGTGCCTTATGCATTAGGGTCATTGAGAACACATTGGACTGAACACATTGATAGTAAAAGCAGGCTGCACAGCGAGGTGAAAAGGCTGCTGACCTGCAGGTTCATAGGCAGCTGGAACAGGTCATTTATTGTTTTTATTCCAGAACTAGCAACTATGGGGAAAATGCAAAAGTCCAGTGTGCTTGTTTACTATTTGAACTCCAGTCCTGGGATATTTTGTGAAAAGTTGAAAGTTCCTGAAATATTGTAAAAAAGAGATGAAGTGTTGCAATCTAGCATCTCATCAATATTCCCTCAACTTTTGCCTAAAGGGAGATACTGAAGGAAAGAACTAAGAATCCCTTCTACTTTGCAGTGGAAAACAAAGGGGGACTGGGTTACTTATCTCTTATATTCTGTTCCATTCCACTGTAAGCGAGCCTTGTTCAAGGGATGGATGCCTTCTAATTGTGCACTCTGCTCTCTTCCATGTAGGTCAGACTGGATTTCGGATCAGGTGAGGTGCAAGTACACTCTCCAGAAGGACTGAAACTTGACGACCTGGTGGCACACGATTTGGAGCTCAAAGTCAGCAATGGAAAGATGACCCTGCTCACCGATAGTCTCTTTAACACCACTGCGGAGATCCCAGGGCCTTGGCAGGAGCTCGCCATTCAACATGGACTCTACGTTGGTGGCTCAGGGGACTTGGATATTCCCTACCTTATTGGAGCAACTATGCCATTCAGAGGGTGCCTCCACAGCACCATATTTAACAATATGGACCTCCTGTCTTTGCTGACATCTAGTAGTGGCTCAAGAACAGTGCAAGAGGTCAAAGATGGTTGCAGCCTTGAGTTTTCAGCAGGCCGGGATGACCCTTTTAGCTTCTCAGGGCCACGTTCCTTCATTGCATTCCCTAGCTGGAACGCAAGAGAGAGTGTGCTAATTGAGTTTCAGATGACGTCAACCATGGAGCAGGCTCCACTGATCTTCCAGTCAGGAACTCAGCATGACTTTCTGTACCTAGAAATTATCAACGGTTATTTGCGTGGTACTGTGAATAGCAGGAAAGGTGCGGTCAAGCTACAAAATAATATTTATGTCAACGATGACGAGCCACACGATATCAGAATCTACATTGATGCCGACACATTTGAAATCAGTGTGGATAACTTTGAGACCAGAACATCTAAAAGTGGCATGCCTACCTTCCTGCGTCCGAAGGACAATCTCTTGCTGGGAGGGTTTGATGAAGAAACTTTGGACATGTTAAGGGAAAGCCAGGCAGGTTACAATTTGAGAGATGACAGAAGCTACAAATCCTTTGTTGGCTGCATAGAAGAACTGAGGATTAACTTGGAGAAGAAAAGCCTTCAGGATGCCCTTGTCACAAAGGATATTGTGACCGGTTGCGAAAATGAAGACTATGAAGATGAGTATGATTATTACGATGCACCAACAACTGTGGCACCTACTTTCACCCCATTGATGTGGCAAGGTCTCCAACTACCTATAACAGAACCATGCCACCTGGAGACTGGCCTACCCATCATTTTCCGAAACTTCACAAAACTGCTTAAAATAAGCCCATTGGTAGTACGGGAAGGAGGCACCTCAATTCTAGAATCATGGCATACACATCCATCCATAGACCTCACTGCGATTGGTATCAGACCTTCTCAGGTCCTCTTCAGTGTCACTCATGATGCTAGCTATGGCACTCTCGAACTAGACATTCCAGGTGCTAGCACAAGAAAGAAGTTCACACTCCTGGACTTAATGAAACACAAAGTGAAGTACGTCCATGATGGCTCAGAGGGTCCTATGGATCAAGTGGCATTTGAGGTAACCATCAACACGAAGGTGATGATTCCTGAGTGTTTGCGCAAAGGTCAAGCCTATTTGTTTCCCATATCAATCACACCCATCAATGACCCTCCACAGTTGGTTTTTCCACATGGAGACATCCTCATGGTACTAGAACACACACGCAAAGTGCTAAACTCAGACATTATCAATGTTGTTGATGGTGACACACCTTGTGACAGCTTGAGGATTTTAATAGCCAGTGGCAAAAGTATGGAAGGGGGCTATGTGGAAAATGCCTATCAACCAGGACAGGCCATGGAAGAATTTTCTTGTAATGAGTTAGAGGCAGGAAACGTGGCCTTTGTCCACAATGGGGAACTAGCTCAAGAGCTCAACCTTCAAGCAAGTGATGGGATTACACGAGGGCCAACATCGACTTTACATATTATTGCCAAAGAGCCTGAAATATTTGTTGGCAACAACACAGGACTAATAATTTCGCAAGGTGATATAACTGCAATTACTACCACCAATCTTTCAGTAGAGACCAATGCAGTGAAGCAGAAGGTGGATATTGTCTATCGGATCACTGAACCTCTAAAGTATGGGGAGGTACGTAAGAAAGTAAATACAGGTGAGTGGAAGTCAGTAGACACCTTCCAGCAGCAAGACATAGACAATGAGCAAATTAAGTACTTCAGCACCGATGAAGAGCATCGTCAAAAAGACATCACTGAGAGGCTAGAATTTGAAGTTCAAGTTGGCAAGAAAATCCTGGGCACTAATTTCTTCTTTATTAAAGTGAAAAAGTCTCTGATAAGAATGCTAAACTTGGCTCCATTAGAACTGAAAAGAAGTCGCCAACTGAATATCACTGCTCGTGAAATGCAGGCTTTGTTGGAAGGGCAAAGTCTTGATCCTGCATCCTACCAATATGTAATACTGCAAACTCCCAGAAAGGGAAACCTTATGCTTGAGGGCCAGAGACTGACTGAAGGCCTCAGTTTCACCCAAAAAGATCTGTTGGGAAATCGACTGAGCTACGAAGCAAGCGTGAGGAATTCTAAAGAAACAGAGGACAATTTCCAGTTCAGGATCTATGTCACCAGCCATGTATCACCTGTGTTCACCTACAAAATCAAAATTGGGGCAGACCCACATGCACCTGTGCTAACCAATGTTCTTCTTTCTGTTCCTGAAGGTGGAGAAGTCATCATCACTTCAGACCACCTCTTTGTCAAGAGTTCCATCAGCATGAATTACCTGTATGAGGTAATAGAAGGTCCTCAGCATGGACAACTATTCAGGAGGTCACCCTCCAGACAACCTTCAAACAATGAGGCCCTAACTGGATTCTCCAATGACGACCTTCTCCAGGGTAGAGTGGTATATCATCACGATGGCTCAGAAACCACAGAGGATGATATACCCTTTGTGGCTATCAGACAGGTCGAGGGCAGTGCCGAGGCTCTTTATTTCGACCGAGATGTGGAGGAGGTGAGAGGTGTGTTCAGAGTTTCCGTCCAGCCTGTAAATGATAATGTGCCATTTCAAGTAGTGAACAAGGTCTTCAATGTAGTACGAGGTGGGCAGCGCCTCCTCACTACCAGCGACATTGCCTTCATTGACAAAGATTCAGGGTCAACGGATGCGCAGCTCGTTATGGTCAGAAGGGGCGTGCCCTTTGGCAGCATTGTGTTTGTCGAGGATACAGCACACCAAGTGTACCGCTTCACTCAGGAAGATCTCAGGAACAAAAAGGTCCTCTTTGTCCATTCAGGTGCTGATCATGGATGGTTCCAGCTGCAGGTTTCTGATGGCCTGCATCAAGTCACGGCCCTCGTGGAGGTTCAGGCCTCTGACCCTTACATCGAGATTGTCAACAACACAGGTCTGTTGGTCCACCAAGGAGGCGAAAAGGTTTTAGATGACTCTGTCTTAAAACTGGAGACAAATATGGACATCAGAAATGAGGATGATATTGCATTTAGAATTAGTAACCCACCAACTGAAGGTGCAATACGGAAAGGAGCTCAGCAGGTGTCTTCTTTTTCTCAGAAGGACTTCCTGTCTGGAGACATCATCTACTATCATAATGGCAGCACTAATGCCAGGGATTTCTTTGAATTCTCTGTAGAAGCCAACCAAGTGTTGGTGGAAGAGAGTGTGGAGATCACTGTCATTTTGGAAGGTGGCAATCCACCACAGGTCATCCACAATGAGAAAATATATGTGTTCCAAGGTGAAGCAGCTGAGATCAAAAAGGAGTATTTAATGGTAAGAGAGATTTTGTTTCTGTGTTGTAAAAAGGTGATCTGTTGAATTTGTATTTGGTTACAGTTAAGATATGTATGGAACATGAAACTGTGTTGGCATGTGGAAAAAGATTCTTCAGACACCCTACTCAGCAATTCCCGCTCATTCCATAGGTCCAAGAAACTCATCTAGCACATGCTTCTCCATCTGACACTGCATCTTCATTGTCACCAAGCTACCTAGATAGACCTCTCAATGTTTACTAAACTCCTCTTAGTGCTGAGAGAGTCACAAAGCAATAGACAACCTTTATCTAAATATTCATTTTTCACGTAGTGCTGCAATACCTCATAAATGCCATTTATTTCTACTACTACCTCAGAAGTGATAATCATCAAACACTCCTGCAAGTCCCACCTCTTCCAAGAGAAACATTGTCACTGGACTCTTCTAGGTACCGCCTTCCAATTTTTCGAGCTCTCCAGACACTGGGCTAGATGTAGGTAACTCTAATTTATCGACTCATAAATACCGAATTTTACCGATTCGGTATTTATGAATCGGTAAATTAGAAGGAGGGAGATGTAGGTACATTTTTATTTTGATTTACCGAATCTGTAACATTCGGTATTTACGGATTCGGTAAATACCGAATCGGTATTGCCCATTGATTCCTATGGGCCTTGAAGCCCATAGGAATCAATGGGCAATACCGATTTGGTATTTACCGAATCGGTTAATACCGAATCCTGCAAGGGTGCAGAGGGTGTCACTTTGACACCCTCTAGCACCCCAAGTACTGGTATGTGTGACATGTGGCACACATACATGCCCTAAGGGCATGTCTGTGTGTCACATTGCACAGGTGTGCATGCACAGATGTGCATGCACACCTGAATTCGGTATTTTACCACACAATAGGATTGGGTGGTAAAACACCGACTCTTAAGGGCCTGTGGCACTGTAAACTGTGCCACCTACATCTGGAATTACAGAATCAGTATATTTACTGATTCGGTGATTTACCGATTCGGTAATTTTACCGAATCAGTAAATATACCGATTCTGTAATTTTCAGCCCCCTACATCTGAAAACCCTAATACCGGTCGGAAACGGCCGAAATCTTCAGTTTCCGACAGGTATTAGGGCTCCTACATCTGGCCCACTGTCTTTCTGAACATCTTCACCAGTGGTGTCCAGCGTAGAGCTAGTCCATGCCAGATTTTCAGGATCTCCACATAAACAACTGCTTATAATTTATTCCAATCGTACCGCAATCACTCAATCCGTCTTAGTATTTATTAGATGCATCTTAGCTACAAGGAGGTCTCTTGCCACTGCTATGTCTTATGGAAAAGGTACATTTTCATCTCTGATCTAAATTGTAAAATGACACTTGTTCACTAAAGACCAATGAATTACACTGAATCAAGAGAGTCACATGGTATGCACTTGTTTGTTTGTGTGCAGCGGGCAATGTAAGTAGATGTGTTATCTTTTGTGTTCTTCATGTGTCTTTCTCCCTTCAACATTTTTAGGTTTCTGATGAAAACAGTTTCCCTCATGAGATTGTTTACACTGTACAATCCCCGCCACGCTTAGGTGTACTCGTCACAATCTCTCACAGCGATACCTCCGACGGCAGCCTAAACAATATCCAGGCCTTCACCCAGGAGGATATCAACGTGGGCAGTGTCCTGTACCTTCACTCCAAGCCAGAACAAGGGAACGACCCATTCATCCTGGATGTCAGCAATGGTGCCAAGGTCCTCGAAGGTCTTGTCGTCCAGCTTGAAGTTCTGCCAATGACAGTGCCTTTCAGAGTGCAGAACATCACTGTTGAAGAAGGTGGCACCATAGTCCTTTCCACTGATGTTCTACAGATCCCAAGCTCCTATTTCACCAATCTGAACCTGGTGTTTACTGTGATGGAGCCTCCAATACACGGCGCCATTCGGAATGCGGAGAGGCACGGAGGTGAATCCCTGCTCTCCTTTACCTGGAATGAGGTAAAAGGGGCAATGACAGCACCAATGTTATGTCTAATTATTATCCTCTATGTACATCTCAGCATGGGTCTGAATTCAAAGAATCGACCATATATACAATTTATTTCAATGCCTCAGATGAGTGAGTTTTGGGGCCATGCATTAAAGCACCACTTTAATGTCAGGCTAACTGAGTAGCTGTTCTCAGTAGATAATACTTAACAATTTATACATGCATGAACTCACTTGATTATTGATAATAACAACTCAAGCATCACTCCTTGTGTGTGAGTCTCACACTTTAGAGGTCAGTTTCACTTCTCTTCAACCTTTATGCCCCAATAAAGTTTACTGGGCAAAGACAAGTCAAGATCTCGCACTTATGGGCTCTATCTAACCCTGACATCTCTGGAGAAAGGTCACCTGGATTCACAGAAAGGCTTTTACATGTGTTTATTCCTAACCTTATTTAGAACAATAACACAATGATGTAATAAAGCACAATAACACTGTGGGCCTGATACACAATGGGCCTCCATCTCAGCACTCGAACGGAATCTATACAATGTCTCACTGAGATACTGCAGAGATTACGCCGAAGTGCGGAGACTCCCCTATGACTGTGGGACCACTGCCACGAGTGCGGAGGCACTTTCTGAATCAGGCCCTGTGTGGGCATCCAAAACACAATAGGGTGAGGATGATAATGATAGCATTAACAGTTGTTACTACCAAATCTCTTGATTCTCAGGATTCATGTAAAGTAATTGGCAAACTACAGAAGGCACTTTGCAGAATTTCTGTGGAGAAGAGAAAGCAACTTGTAAATGTTGCACCCTTGTCCCACTCTTCCTTATCTCTCAATACATACAGATACAGAGTAGTATGTTGAATACTTTTTTGCATGTTTTCAGTATGCTGGCCATGCCGTAACGGATTCTAGGAGATTTTGCCGCTTCAATTCCCAACTCTTTAGAATCCTGGATCTGGTTAGAGGATAGGATACTCTTCCTAGCCCTTTCTGATTTTGCCATGTTTACCTCACTGAGGTTTCACATAAATTGAGGTCGATCATGGTGTCAATCAAATCCCTAGAAAAGTAGCTCTGGTTCTGGCCAGATTTCTCTCCAAAACATGCCTGATTCCATCGTAGCACTCAAGAGTGACAGCGCCTTTTCCTCACCCCATCATTCTACCACAAACTAAAACCACCAACGACCTCAGTTGCTTACAGGACCACTCACTCACAATACCACCCACTGCTACTCCTAATACCACTTACTCACAACCTCCTCAACCAAGCACAACACATCCAACTGGCATCACCCATCACTCACACCCAATGAAAACACCTGCATTTCGCCACAGTACACACTACACGTTGACAGCTAAACTGGCAAGATGGGACTTGGAGGCTTTTATAGTGCTGGGGTGAGAAAATATTCAGTGAGCCTCAATGTGGCCACATTTTCCTGTCTTCCTACATGCCTAAATGTGGATGAGGTTACAGCTGAAGACATCCTTAATCCACAGATCCATAGTGTGTAGTTGCTGCTGCCTGGATTGATGCCCCACTTTCCCAAATGAGTTAGCCACTATAGCCTTATGGCACGACGTAGCGGGCTATACTAGGCATTAAAGCCTGCTCCAGTGTTTTCGGCTCAGGCCTTTAACAGGGGAGCGGGACTTCAATATTGCTTCAGTCATTAAAAGAATAAGCGATAAGAATAGCAGGAGCAATACTTTCTCTGTCTAGGGGAGAATGTGTGTCTATACCATCTATTTCTAAAAGTAAAACTGTTCTTTTACTTAAAACTTTAAGTGACATCCCAAGTCAAGGCTCTAAATCAAGCCTCCCTTCACCACCTGAAAGCCTACTAAAACCGCAGAACTGCTTCCTGGGTCTGTACCTTTTTCCCAGGAAGAGAAAGATAGGAAATAGGTGTATTGATCTGGGGTTACTGCTGGCAAGGGGAGGTATTGTCACTTGCTAGAAATACACTCAAGTCCCCAGCATAGTGCAATGGATTTAAACAGGACTTGACTGGGAGGAAATGGAAACAGAATTGCTTGAGGGTTTACAATTGCAGACGCAAACCTGAGAAGGGGCTTTATGGTTGTTTAGTGAGGTAAGCAATGTAAGTCGTGCCCAGGGGACCTAGGCATTGTAGACAAGGTAAGCACAATTTAATCGCCAGTGGGCAGCATTAGTAGTGTCTCAGAGTCAGAACTGTGTGCCAGCACATCACAAAAGCATAGATTTTCCCATTGGCTTCGGGCCCACTCCCCTCCAAACTTACAGCCAGTTATCCAAATGTGGTATTTTCTTTAAGAGGAACTGTCGGACATTGGGTAGAGGCCACCACCATTGAACATACATATTATTGGGATTTTGTAGCAAGAGTACCTACACACCACCACCTAAACATTTGCTTTGAAAGTTAGTTGAAAAATTGCTTTTATCTTTAAGTATTGGTTAAGAGATAAGTGGACTGATTCATGAGAACATTCCTATGGGTCCAATACTTGCTGATGACTTCTACAGAATCACCACGTTGTGCACTGATGTACTTAACTATTGAGTAAATATGCTTAAAACGCAACTAAAATGTTGAACACATAACCCAGTGATAGAGTCAGTGAGGGAAGACTGATGGCTAGCTATCCCTCCCTCACGCTCTCTCTTGGTTCTTGCAGGTGGAACAGCAGCTTATCCTATACGAACATGATGACACTGAGACAACGAGGGATGCCTTCACTCTAGCTGCCAACATATCTGAGATCCACCGTCAGAGTCGCCCTGCGACCATCACCATCGACATCCGGCCAGTCAACGATGAGTTTCCGGTGCTGGCTGTCAATGCGGGGTTGCAAGTAAGTCATCTTCCTAACTTTGGCACAGGTTCCTTATCAATGGGCTTCAATTCTATCAGTGGCTAAAAAATGTTTGTATGATGCGACAACACAGGGAAATACTTTGCATGCCTTTACAACGCATGTCTTACCCTGCATTTTTTAGAAAGCGTATGCTTTTACACCGCATGCCATTACTACGCATTGTTTATATATATCTATATATATATAAAAAATGTAATTGTGGGGAAAGACCCCCTACACCCCAACTCACCTTAAATGTGTGGTAAAGGCATACGTTGTAAAGGCATACGTACATAGTAAAAACAGTGCCAAAAAATGCTTGTTAAAAATCTCGTTATAAAGTCTGTTTCCCCCAAAAAATGGTGTCCTACTAAATGGGAGAAAGGAAAATGCAGAGAAATATGGGATATGCTTTTAAATCAGTTTACTGTAAATCTGTATATTGAGACCTCGGGGATTCCATGCTAAGGACATGTATCCACATCGCATAACTAAGTAGTAGTGTGGTGAACACTGGCAGAGCCATGGTTTGATGGTATGAGTTAGTCATTCTCTGGTAGACTGGCAGTACCTTGATTCACCCTGCTGTGTTACAGGTGGACATCTCATGATCTGGTGACAGTGCAGTATGCTTCCAGGCCTGTGACTCAGTGGAGGCGCTGTATGGTGCAGGTTCTGTAACTCATCTATAGCATAGTGACTCAATGAAAGTGCCATATGATACCAGTGGGATACCTCACTTGCAGGGATTTTGGCTGCCAACCTTTTGGGTCAAATGGTGGGATGCAGGCGGCCAGCCTTGTTACTCAAAAGTAGTCCTGTGTACTGCCAGACCTAGCACTCAGTATAGAAATGCTGGACGCTGTGAGCCCCATTTGCAGACTATTTCTAACTCCATTTGAAATATATATATTGTCAAGTTACATAAGACATTTATTAAGTATAGTAAGTCTGCGTTTAGATATGTTTACTTACCCTTGAAACATTTTGGTGGTTGATATTCAGGTCACAATATTTTTGCACATTGATATTTTTGTTTTCGGTGTTCTGTCACATAGCTGTCCTGTGTCTCAATATCCTTTGAATTGGTGTTCACTGGTTGTACTTGAACAGATGAAGGTGAATTACTAGCAGGACAGAATTTCTAATAGCTGACATCTTCTGGCAAGCCATGCGTTGCATGCGGCTGCCAAAAAGGACTTTGGGAAACTATCCAATGCAAATTTTGATTTATATTGAATAGTAAATTCCAGCATAGCAGTTTGCTTCGGGCAACCCCGGCACAAAGCATTGGGAAATATAAAAAGTGCAGGGGAAAACTGTTGGCACCTTCATCCCAGCTGCCCTAGGGATTCTGTGGACTTCACGTCTACTGCATTAGTAACTTTTGTAGGACTATGCCGTATGATGAGCTCTGTGCCACTGACTAGTTCTTGCCCGCTTTGAGGCAGCTTGGGAACCTTCCTGCTCGTGGTCCTGTACGTATTGGCAACCAGCTGTATGCAGATGTCAGTACTGCCTGCAGGAATTCTGTACACTTTCACGTGGGATGTCGCCATTATTCAAGCAGCCATTGTGGCTCAAGTAGGAGACTTTACCTGGAGCACTATGCTAGTGAGTCTGGACACTAATGTTACCTAGGTTGTATGAGTAAAACTCATGGTTTAGTGATAACATTAGATGCTGATGGCGTAGAGACAGAGAGTGTGTGTGTGGGTGTGTATATGTGTGTATATCTTAAGTGTATGCACAAACATGCACACCCACAGAGATGATGAGGAAGTTGAGATGTATATGTCTTATGTCTTCAGAATGTTTTCAGTGTTTTACTTGTAAATCATTTTGGATTCTAACCACTGGAGTAACGACAATTGAGGGGGCCTCCCTGCACGGTATGCAGAGGGGCCCCCTCCGGTCTCAATCAGGAGCTCGCCGGCCAGAGTGCAGTGCCGAGGGGGCCCCCTGGAGCTTCAGGCCCCCCCGGACCGCGGGGGCTGCGGGGGCCTGTGTTACGCCCCTGATTCTAACACTGCTTCCGTCGGTCACCTTCCCCTGTGCTCTCCATGCTGCTCCTTAGCTCTACCCCCTCCTGTCACATTTCTCCATCTCTGCCTCAGTGGTACTGTCAGCCTACTCACTTCCTTCAGAGTATGATTTCTGTAGGATGGGAGCCTATGTCGACACAGCATGCAGGAACCAGTGTTTCCACGTCAAGCCTAATTCTCCCTTTGTTTTTTTCTGTTTAGAATGCTTTATTGAGGTTATATGGTGAAACAAATACCAAATATATACATAATATTCAAACAATTCAATTCAAGCACAATGAATAAAAGAAGAAATATGAACGATTTTCAGTTCCTTAAACCAGAACCCAATTTGAAAAATAGAAACAAATTACAAAACCATATGCATTTTTGAGATTTTTTAAGAAGAAAATAGAGACTAGGGAAAGGAAGAGAAAAAAGAGGAAGGAAAAGATAAAGAGGAAAAGCATAAAATAGGCAATAACAGCAATGCAGTAATAACAGTGTTAACCTATTAAACATTTTCCAACATTTATGGAGGTTCATAACTGGTAACATTAGATGTGGACAGAACATCTTGCCTGGATAAGAAGGACGCAAGTGGTGACCATAACAAATCTTGAACAGATGACGGTGAATCCCTAGCAAGACAGAATTTCTAATAGCGGACACCTTCCGGCAAGCCATGCGTTGTATGCGGCTGCCGAAAAGGACCAGTGATGGTACCTGTGCCTTTATCATTAGATATTTTTTTAGGCTTAATCTTCTCAATCTGCCTGTTGTTTTTTATCATTCCTGACAACGATGGTATCGAGAAAAGGCAGGGCCAGATTAACCAAAAATTCATGCAACGAATCCCTGCTAACAAATGTTTGTAGATAAGGACTTTATGCCACTTGATGCAAAGTAATGTGCAACAGTGCATAGCGCAAGCCTGCATGACTTTGGGAAACTATCCAATGCAAATTCTGATTTGCATTGAATAGTAAATTCCAGCATAGCAGTTTGCTTCGGGCAAACTAGGCGCAAAGCATTGGCAAATCCAAAAAGTGTAGGGGAAAACTGTTGGCACCATCCTCCCTGCTGCCCCAGGGACTCTGTGGACTTCACGTCTACTGCATCAGTAACTTTTGTAGGACTATGCAGTATGATGAGCTCTGTGCCACTGACTAGTTCTTGCCCGCTTTGAGGCAGCTTGGGAACCTTCATGCTCGTGGTCCTGTAAGTATTGGCAAGCAGCTGTATGCAGATGTCAGTACTGCCTGCAGGAATTCTGTACACTTTCACGTGGGAACTCGCCATTATTCAAGCAGCCATTGTGGCTCAAGCAGGAGACTTTACCTGGAGCACTATGCTAGTGAGTCTGGATACTAATGTTACCCAGGTTGTATGAGTAAAACTCATGGTTTAGTGATAACATTAGATGCTGGTGGCGTAGAGAGACAGAGAGTGTGTGTGGGTATGTGTGTATATCTTAAGTGTATGCACAAACATGCACACCCACAGAGATGATGAGGAAGTCGAGATGTATATGTCTTATGTCTTCAGAATGTTTTCAGTGTTTTAGTTGTAAATCATTTTGGATTCTAACACTGCTTCTGTCGGTCACCTTCCCCTGTGCTCTCCATACTGCTCCTTAGCTCTACCCCCTCCTGTCACATTTCTCCATCTCTGCCTCAGTGGTACTGTCAGCCTACTCACTTCCTTCAGAGTATGATTTCTGTAGGATGGGAGCCTATGTCGACACAGCATGCAGGAACCAGTGTTTCCACGTCAAGCCTAATTCTCCCTTTGTTTTTTTCTGTTTAGAATGCTTTATTGAGGTTATATGGTGAAACAAATACCAAATATATACATAATATTCAAACAATTCAATTCAAGCACAATGAATAAAAGAAGAAATATGAACGATTTTCAGTTCCTTAAACCAGAACCCAATTTGAAAAATAGAAACAAATTACAAAACCATATGCATTTTTGAGATTTTTTAAGAAGAAAATAGAGACTAGGGACAGGAAGAGAAAAAAGAGGAAGGAAAAGATAAAGAGGAAAAGCATAAAATAGGCAATAACAGCAATGCAGTAATAACAGTGTTAACCTATTAAACATTTTCCAACATTTATGGAGGTTCATAACTGGTAACATTAGATGTGGACAGAACATCTTGCCTGGATAAGAATGACGCAAGTGGTGACCATAACAAATCTTTTTTAAGCATTAAGGGAATAGAAGTAGCATGTGCACAGTCCAATCTATGATGATAACATAAAAGATTCTACCAACCAGTAAAAGTAATTTTAATGGTGTTGTGGTAAATAAATAAATAATACCTCTATTTTTGAATGAATATATGAATAACAGATAGCTCAATAAATAAGAGTCAAGATTCGAGGTAGTAGGAGTTTGCAGGTTTAATACAGCATAAAGGACAGGAACAGGACAACCTGCACGGACAAGATCTGGGATGGCTAGCTAGCACAACTTTAATAACAGTGCACAAGTATATATACTAAAACAATTGCATGACAGTGAATTACAGTAGGCGGAGCAGTGGGTGTGGTCAATAGCAGTCGCGAAAGATAAGGGTGAAAGTGGGTGTAACAAGAGGCGTATACATAGACATGTGATGCAAACGTAACAGAGTATGTCATAAATGGGGCGGAAACATGGAGGGGGCTACCTAAGGAGCCGGGACCTCTAACCTAATGGTGCGCGCAAACTGACAATGACGTGTTACTAGGAGAAGCTGGGGGCTATGAACTCTGTGCTAGGAGCAGAGACTGAAGTCTGGAGAGTCAGGGCGACATGTACCTAAACCCTATCTAGTATCTTATGTTTAGAGAACATGTCGATAGAATCCAAAAGTTATCGGGGTAAAGGCTAACAGACTCTAAGACTGGAGCATGCATTATTCTACATGTAGTGCGTTGAAGAATATTAAATGACCAGTAAATGCAGTATTTCTCTTACATGGAGACGTAAAGGCTAGACAATGACGGAAACTATTGATGCGATTCAGTAGCTTAGGAATGCAGAGAAGGAGGGCTGGACTGATAACTAGAATCATAACATACTCTTGGCAGACTCGTAGGCAGAGCCAGGCCGTGCCGGGCACTGCGAGGCAGGAAGTAAGTGAAGGGTCGAGGACACAGGTGGGGGCTGTATCGCTCCTCAGCGAGGGCTCAGGAGACAGGAGCTGAATCTGGTGTCCGGGCCCTTTTGAGGCCTAGAAACGGGGACTTTTCAATGGAATAACGTGCACACTGAGAAACGTGGCAACGTACCTTTACATAGGCCTAATACTCGTAGCTTTCACGAGAACTGGAAACTGGCATACTAGAGATGGACACAACTGTAATTGCGTCTTTAATCAAACATGGGGAATACATATGCATATTAATCATGCACACATAACATAAGATGGGGGACACGTAGGGACACAGAACATGGCAAAATTTACTTTTCCACATTCCCTCCTTGTCACTACGTTTCCATCAGGAAACATCAATATTCATGATACCATCTATCATTTCATACAGTATCATTTGCTCGTCTCGAATTTTCTTGGAACTGGATTTAGAACAGGACTTGGGGCTAGGAATACAAGAGGTAGCACAAATGCCGCAAATCGCAGGGCCACATTGTAAACAGAGGCAGCAACTGAATATGATCGCTACTGCAATACCCAGAAATGACAATACTTTCCATCCCCAGGCGGAAATTATATTCCAGAACCAACCGGACCATGTCCAGGTGCCTGGATTTTGGTGTAACATATGGGCAATATTATGGAGTCTGGTAATAGCTGAATAAACAGACGGTGCGTTATTAGGAATGAAAATGCAGCAACTAGATCCGATGACTCTACATGCCCCGCCCCTATCGGCCAGTATGACGTCAAGGACGAGACGATTCTGGAGCACGACAATTCTCATAAAGGATTGCTCTTCAGTTAAGTTACCTAGAGCAGAAGTAGTCTCAATCACTACTGCTTCAAGGGTTCTCGTTAATCTACGTATCAGTTTACTATTCACGACAGTACCTAAATAGGGGAAGACACCTTTATTGATATCTATGTATTGTTCTAGAGCAGTTTCAGTATAATCGACAATCGGGAGGTCTCTCTTGTGTCTAGTATGTACTAGGTGGGAATTCCTATGATAGTCAGGTGGGGCTAGAAAAACTGGTGGCAGTAGGAAGGCAATGTAACAGGTTCCCTCCCAATCGAGGGGCAGACGGACATATGCGGTCTGACCACAAACAAAATAAGAATGACGTGAAGCTTTGAAAATAGATTTCCTACTGTCACTATACTTGACAATAGTAGTACAATCACTATGGCCTACATGTACGGAACCATTATTTCTGACACATAATTCGCCTTTGACTGGTAATACTGACATAGCAGGTAAGTCTGGAGTAGAATCAGACTGAACATTCAGGACCATAAAATTCGAAGAATAATTACCCAAATTATAAACTTCATTTTCTAGATCTAACCCTGTTCTGTGGGGAAGACCTTGCTTGTCTGGAAAACATGTACTGTTAAGAAAAGACATATCTGTTGAGGATGACGTTAACGTGGACCATGCTCCACACGAACCATTATGTGAAAATGGATAAGGAAAGAGTGGCAGAACTCCCTTCGGTGTCTGGAAAGGGGGGAGTCGACCACACACCCAACAATTAGTGGCATTGCTGGTCTGGTGTGAATAATGTAACATGCGGATAAAGGAATTATTACGCATAGCAAGACGATATGAGAGTTCATGAGGAGGTAGATCACTAAACGTGTGCTCTACTGTAGCATTAGCAGACTTATTTACATGAGAAACTGGAAAACACAAGTAAAATGCATAACCTGTGCAGGAAATCATAATGCTAAAATATAGCAGAAAACATAAAATAATAATGCAACTTTTAGAGTTCTCACTAACTCTCTCTCTGTGGGGGTCTATTATATACATGTCAGAAACCGGTCTAACCGTTTCACCTAGGGGAGGACTTAGACAATCAAACTGGCTGACTTATTTTACTAGACCTTAATTTTTTCTTATACTCCTGCTGCGGAGTTTTCTCTAACAGGGAGGAATCTGTATCATTGTCTTTTGCGGGACAGTCCTTAAGAATAGTACTTTGGCAGTCTTTACAATCCTCGGAAATGTTCTTGGTAACAGGTTTTAGTCCAAAAAATCTTTTCACATGTGACAGGTGGACCCAGCCCTTCCTGCCTTCCAGCTTGACGGCAGTACGGGTGGCCAAGAGGACCTGTTTGGGTTCCTTCCAGCGAGGCTCCAGCGGACTTGAACGATCAAAGTTCCTGACAAGAACCATGCATCCGGGAACGATTTCATGCGGTGCCACCTCGGTATTGTCTGGAAATGCGGCGGCAACCTGTGAACGACAAGAGTGTAGGGCAGACATCAAGGAAGCTAGGTAATCTGTCAGCATATTACTTGAAACATCGGTAATACTTCGAGGTCTAGGTGTACCCCACATATTAGGGGGGCGGCCGAATACGACCTCATACGGGGACAGACCTGATCTGGAATGTGCGACCATGCGCATATAAAACAAAGCGACTGGCAGAGCTACTAGCCAGTCCACACCTTTCTCTTTACATACTTTTGCAATTCGAATTTTCAGGGTCTGATTATGTCTCTCTACGAGACCGGCTGCTTCAGGATGGCGTACACAATGAAACTTCCACTGGTACCCTAACAAAAGGGAGACATGTTTCATAAGCTCAGATGAGAATGGCTGGCCGTTATCAGAATATACGACCCTTGGGAGTCCATAACGGGGGAAGAATTCACGAACCAACTGCTTGGCAGTGGTCGCGGCTGTGTAATCTGGGACTGGATATGCCTCTGTCCATCTGGACAAAGCGCATACAACTACAAGGACATACTTGAAACCTCGACATCGCTCCATCTGAATATAATCCATCTGGAGGACTTCAAAAGGGTGGTCAGGGGGCTGGAATCCACCTTGTTCCACCGGGACACTTTTACCTGGGTTAAACTGGCAACATATCATACAGGTACGGACCTTCTGCTTGGCTGCAGCTCGTAAATGCTTGTTGAACCAAATGTTCTGGATACTATCTAACATAGCTTTTTCTCCTAAATGTGCTGGACTATGTGCGGTATTGATAATGACTTGAACCATAGAGTCGGGGAGAAACCATGTGGCTTTACCCTTCGTCACCCATCCCTGATCTGTCTGGACCCCTCCTTGTTCGGACCATTTCTTGATTTCATCGGGAGTAGCATGTAACTGGATATCTATGACATCTTGAGTAGGGTCCTTAACTGTCATACAGGTAGTCAGATCTGGAGTGTGTGTCGGTGTCTTATTAACTGGAATGTCTGGTGTCTGAGCTGTAAGCTTGGCTGTGCGATCTGCTAGATCATTACCTTGGGAAATAATGTCAGTAACTTTCGTATGTGCTTTGCATTTCATAATAGCGATAGATGTCGGTAAGTGTATGGCATCTAACAGAGCTTGAATAAGGAGACCATGCTGAATCTTGGTTCCATGAGAAGTCATGAAACCTCTCTCCTGCCAGAGCACTCCAAAGTCGTGTACGACTCCAAATGCGTAACGTGAATCCGTGTAAATATTAACTTTCAGGTTCTTAGCGTGTATGCAGGCTTGGGTCAGAGCAACTAGCTCTGCTGCTTGAGCAGACAGGGTGTCAATACGATGTGTCTCTATAACTTCAGTGTCAGTAGTCACTGCATACGCGGCTACTAGTTCTCCTGTACTTGTTCTCATACATGAACCATCCACATAAAGTGTCAGGTCGGGATCTGGTAATGGAATATCTGTCAGATCTTGTCTTGGCTTAGTCATAGTGTTAACTACTTCCACACAGTCATGTGTGGCAGGATTTGAAGTAACTGATGGTAACAGTGTAGCAGGATTTAGAACGTTGCAGCGTCTGATTTCTATGTGTGGCTGGAACAGTGTCAATTCATAACCCGTTAAACGTGCAATTGTCAAGTGCTGAGTCTGTGTTCGGTTTAAAAGAACTTCCACGGAGTGTGGAACTTGTACTGTCAAGGAATGTCCTAATACTATGGAATCACTTTGTCTGATAGCTAGTGCTGTGGCTGCAACTGACTTGAGGCAAGCAGGCAGCGCCTGGGCTACAGGATCTAGTGTGCTCGAAAAATAAGCACAGGGCTTGTACTGTCCTGCTTGATCTTGTGTGAGAACAGATAATGCTGTACCTTCACGTTCTGTGACGAAAAGTGTAAAAGGCTTACTGTAGTTCGGTGTAGCTAGAACTGGAGCTTGGCATAAGGCTTTCTTTAACTCATTGAAACTAAGTGTATGTTCAGATGTCCAAGGGAGGACAGTCGATACGGCTGCCTCCTGTGTCGTTAACTGTATCAGTGGCTTGGCTAGAAATGCATACTGAGGAATCCATTGTCTGCAATAAGAAGTGAGGCCGATAAAAGCACGTACCTCCTTCTGGGTCTTGGGCTGAGGAAGACTCGCTATTAACTGGATACGGTCAGGTGTCAACTGCCTACCCCTCTTGGACAGTAAGTGGCCTAAATAGATCACTTGCTGGACACAGAATTGAAGCTTCGAAGGGGACACCTTGTGCCCCATCTCGGCTAAGAAATACAAGACTGTAAGGGATGCTCGCTCGCAAGCACGTTCAGAACGGGCTGTGATCAGTAGATCATCGACATACTGGAGCAGGGCAGTGTCAGTTGGCATGTGAATATTGTCTAGTTGTCTCTTAAGTGCTTGACTGTAAATACTAGGACTTTCTGTGAAACCTTGAGGAGCTCGTGTAAACATATAGCTCCTTCCATTTAAACAAAATCCGAAAAGAAACTGGCTGTCTGGATGAATGGGGACACTGAAAAATGCGTTCTTGAGGTCTATGACTGTAAAAAATGTGGCTTCAGAATCAATGGCTGTCAATAGGGAAGAGATATCTGGGACAACTGGGTACTGGGGAATAATACATTTGTTGAGTTCTCGAAGGTCAATCACTAATCGATATACTGGGGGTGCATTTGGATCAGTACGTTTCATGACTGGAATGATCGGAGAATTACATACATTGGAGTCAGTTTCTACAACTACTCCTTGAGCGATGAGCTCGTCAATAATTTTGGATAAGGCTGCTACAGCCTCAGGTGGCAATCTGTACTGCCTGATTCGTGGTAACACTACACCTGGCTTGAGAGTCACACGATGGGGTGTGATTTGCATATAACCAACATCAGTTGGACCTTGTGCCCATAGATGCTGCGGAACATTAGACAATCTCGGATCAAAATCTCGTAATACATAGTGACCCTTGAAGTCACGTAGAAACAGTCGTATTCCCTCGGGGGAACAACATATGACTGCACCTAATTCTTTCAGTGTTTTAATGCCTAACAGATTTTCTGGGCATGACTTCGTAAGTAACAGATCAGTAGTGCGGGACAATGGACCTACTTCTAGAGTAACTGGCTTAGATATCTCGTTTACAATAGGCTTTCCTGAAAATCCAAGGGAAACATTTCTAGAGCCTGAGAGCGGAGCCCCTGGAACTTCGGCGTGACTGATGGTCGTCCTACTTGCCCCTGTATCAATCAGAAACTTTCTGTCTTTCCCTAGTACTTGACTATGAACATAGGGACCTTCTTGATCTACAGGTATCTCGATGAGAGGCAAGCCTACCTCCCTCTCTAGGCTGTTTCATGAGTACGGCTGATACTCTGGATACTCGGACTGTGCATACTGGTACATCTGCTGTGTAACATGCTGTGTTGCAGCAATAGGCTGCGGCGCTGGAACTGTCTGTTGTGCATTCTGTGACTGAGAAGTCTGTGGAACTTGTTCTTGTCTAGGCGGACGTAGTCTTTCTTTAGTCTTACCGGTAGCTATGTTGTGTTTCAGAACTGCACACTCGTTTATATAGTGACCTGGCTGTTTACAATAATTGCAGGTCCCTTTAACGGGAACTGCAGGATGACTGGCTTGATTCGGACCCCTCTTCTGACTGTCTTGAGGAACAGATTGTGCAACTAGTACTTTCATTTTCGTGTCTTTCATACGTTTTCTTTCATGATCTTGCTCTTCTCTGATTCTATTCTGGTGATACTGAAGCATCTGTAACATTTGGGACGGGGTATTAGCTTGCCAGGTACTTTCGACTTTCAAAACTCGGTTCTTAACTTGTGGACTTGAATTCTCGACTAATTTAGTAACAAAGAGATGAGGGTATGACTCGCTACTTGTCTTGAGGCCACTGTTTATAATAAAGCATTTCTCAAATCTAGAATAAAAATCACTAGTGTCTTCGTCTTGTTTCTGTTTACAGGCTGAGATTGCATCCCAGTCTTCCTTTTTAGTGGCTAATAATCTTGGCAAAACTTGTATCAATAATTCAGGTAATTCTTTACATTTCTCTCCTAAACCGGTACCTGGTACTCGTATCTTATCTTCAGCTTCTAGAACTGCCCAATCGATCTTTTTCTCTCCCACCTCCCATTCTTTTTCCTTGAGTTTTTCATATACCCCTGCGGGCAACAGGACTTTTAACATTTTAATTATATCTGGATACGTGTATTCTCCCATACGGAGCATGTCTTTTAATTCTCGGTGGAACCCTGCTGGATCTTTGTCATGACAGGGAATTAATTTCTTCATCTCTAAGAGTTCCATCTTTGTAATCGGAGTGTAAACAAACACTCGTTGCATTTCACCATCTGTTGTCCTGACTGGGTGTACTTCTCGTAACGGATTCTGTCTATCTATGTAAAAGGGTTTACTTTCTGGGGGTGAGACATGAACAAAATGCGGGTTCAAAAACGTTCTATATTTGTGACGCTGTTCTAGGATGACACTTATTAAATCGGTACCTAGACCTTTCCATCTATACTGGAGTAACTCGTTCAGGACATCGTGTAACGGACCTGGATCAGAATGTTGACCCTCATACAGAGTAATGAGGTGCTGAATCATATACATACCCACCAGTCGTTGCTCGGCTGGGGGCAGTTTCAGAAACATTTGTGCCACTATTTCGTCTGGAAAAGTGGTAGAATCAGTAATCCATCGGACTGCTGATCGGGCTAGTTCTTGTTCATGCATAGTACTTAACTCACTATAACCGATTCGTGATTTCAGAATATGATCGGTAACTTGAAATACTTGTTCTAGAGAACCTTGCTCTGGTGCTGGATGAGGAGCAGTTTTCTTGTAGTCTAGACGTGAATGTCGGTCGGAAAGTCTAGTTCTACCTACATACGCTATTCTCGTGGGATTCTCATCGTCTACCTCTTCGGTAGGAGAGTCGTCTTCTTTCTCGCTTACTTGTGCTTCTTTGCGTTTCTCGTGTAACCTTATTATTTCTTTACGAATTCTCTTGTACATACTCTCTATACTACTGATGGTTCTGTGCTTACCCTCGGCTATATTATCACTCCACCTTGTCAGGATTCTCATTTCGGCCGGATCTTTAGTCGGAGAATCTTGTTCTCTTATTAAACAATTAATCAGAAACTTTAATAACATGAGCTGGATTTCAGCTTTCCTTTGAGACATGGCTTCGCCAATACTTTCTGGATCATCCCCTGTACGGATGAAACGATAAATTCTGTCTAGATCTTCTTTCATATTCGGTAGGGTGTCCAAATACCCGGTCACCCGTCTTACACGGATGGAATATATAACTGTACTATCATCACCTGCAACTGGATCATAGCGGCATTCAGTAAGGGCTCGTCGGATTTCTGCAACGGACTTATATTTGGGCGTACGCTGTAACGCACGTTCATGTAACTCGACTAACGTTACACGTTGGTGTGGCGGCGGGGTACCAGGAGGACCTCCTCCTGCGGCCCCTAAACTAGAATCGTCAACTGATACTCTTCGTGCTGGCAGAGTGGCTGATGTGGCGGGAAGTTGTATTACGGGCTGAACCGGGGGTACCGTAGCAGGTACTCCGGTGACTGGAGGAGCAGGATTTACATTATTTACAGGAGCTGGCGGAACAGGATTTGCATATTCTGGGACTGTGTCGTCCAAATAGGACGAAATAAAAATATCAGCTGCGGTCGGTTTGTGACGTAGCTTGATCGGAACTAATGGTGGCGGAAAATTACTGGATGCCTCCGGGGTCGCTCTTGGCAAGCCCTCGGCAAGAAGAGGGTACATACCCTTAATAAGGGCATTCCTCTGTCTGTCTGACTGTTCGGTTTTAACTCGTTCACCTATCTCGATTAATTCCCTTTCTTGGGCTCGTTCTAAGGATTCTCTACTTAATTCTGACTTTCTGATTTCTTTTTCGGTTCTTCTATGAGATTCTTTACGCCATAACTCGATGGCATATTTCTGTGACTGTCTGGCTTTCTTTTTCCATAATGCTTCTTCTACTCGCATGATGCACGTACCTGATACGGGCCATCTATACTTTTCCTCTAACTCTTTGGTGTACTCCACCCATAAATCTAGATATAATATGGCACTTATGCCATGCTTCTGATACATAAAATGACCTGGACTGTCCCTAGGCGGGACAGGAACTGCTGCTTCTAGCAGACCTTTTCTAGTTTTCAACTGACGTAATTTAGAAAATAAGGGCATGACTGAACTGTAATCTAGACACAATACAATACACAATGAACACGATAACTACACCACTTTCATACCACGACATTAAAAATACATGAAGAACATTTAAAATAACAGTTCGAACAGAATACTACCTGGAATACTGAAAACAGAATACATGAATCTTCTCGAGAACAGAACTGACTAGAACAGAGACTAGATGCACTGCTGAAACAGTACGAAACTTACCGGTCTCATAAAGAGACACGTCAGGACGCGCATCCACCGAAGTGGACACTTCGTTTTGGGTCTGTGTACCACCAAAACCCACGGACCAGAGTCAATTAGATTGACCCTGTCTAGATACTACCCCAGCAACGGTACTCACCGGGCAGCAAGAACGGAAGGCCTCGGACTGGACTGGACTGCTTCGACGCCGGACGGACGAACTTCGGACTTCAGTTACGGGTGGGCCTCCGGATACCTCGCACCTTGGACTCTCGGCTTGGGCTCTGGTCGGGACTCGCCGCGTTCCTCCACCGCCTCGTCTGGATGCTGGACCGCCACCTCCGTCTCCTCCGTGGGCCTGAGGGATACTTGAAGCAGAAATATCTGCACGTGCACGGTATGGTTCCGTCACGGCTGCAGAGGGTCAGGGGGCCGGCGTGGCTTCACCGGCGCGTGGGGAAAGGGCAAGTCCCTGTTCGGGCGCCATTATGTGGTAAATAAATAAATAATACCTCTATTTTTGAATGAATATATGAATAACAGATAGCTCAATAAATAAGAGTCAAGATTCGAGGTAGTAGGAGTTTGCAGGTTTAATACAGCATAAAGGACAGGAACAGGACAACCTGCACGGACAAGATCTGGGATGGCTAGCTAGCACAACTTTAATAACAGTGCACAAGTATATATACTAAAACAATTGCATTACAGTGAATTACAGTAGGCGGAGCAGTGGGTGTGGTCAATAGCAGTCGCGAAAGATAAGGGTGAAAGTGGGTGTAACAAGAGGCGTATACATAGACATGTGATGCAAACGTAACAGAGTATGTCATAAATGGGGCGGAAACATGGAGGGGGCTACCTAAGGAGCCGGGACCTCTAACCTAATGGTGCGCGCAAACTGACAATGACGTGTTACTAGGAGAAGCTGGGGGCTATGAACTCTGTGCTAGGAGCAGAGACTGAAGTCTGGAGAGTCAGGGCGACATGTACCTAAACCCTATCTAGTATCTTATGTTTAGAGAACATGTCGATAGAATCCAAAAGTTATCGGGGTAAAGGCTAACAGACTCTAAGACTGGAGCATGCATTATTCTACATGTAGTGCGTTGAAGAATATTAAATGACCAGTAAATGCAGTATTTCTCTTACATGGAGACGTAAAGGCTAGACAATGACGGAAACTATTGATGCGATTCAGTAGCTTAGGAATGCAGAGAAGGAGGGCTGGACTGATAACTAGAATCATAACATACTCTTGGCAGACTCGTAGGCAGAGCCAGGCCGTGCCGGGCACTGCAAGGCAGGAAGTAAGTGAAGGGTCGAGGACACAGGTGGGGGCTGTATCGCTCCTCAGCGAGGGCTCAGGAGACAGGAGCTGAATCTGGTGTCCGGGCCCTTTTGAGGCCTAGAAACGGGGACTTTTCAATGAAATAACGTGCACACTGAGAAACGTGGCAACGTACCTTTACATAGGCCTAATACTCGTAGCTTTCACGAGAACTGGAAACTGGCATACTAGAGATGGACACAACTGTAATTGCGTCTTTAATCAAACATGGGGAATACATATGCATATTAATCATGCACACATAACATAAGATGGGGGACACGTAGGGACACAGAACATGGCAAAATTTACTTTTCCACAGTGTCTTTCCAATTAATGGTGATAATCTGTAGGGCAATAGCTATTATCAAATCAACACACTTTACTACACTCACCCGAGAGCACCATAGGGGAGAAGAGCCTCCTAAAAAAATTGCAAAATATCAATGGAAAGTCATGGACAAAATTTCGTTCAGCTTCTCCCATATGAGCAGCCAAAGCTTTTTAACCAAAGGGCAAAAAAAGAAACATGTGTAAAAAGTCACTTTTATCATGAGAGCCAGCTGAAACTTAAGAAGGTCCTCAGGGGTCAGGCAAACCCTTTTATAAAAATAATATAATGTCTGTGTTGTGCTTGCTGAGCGAGAGGAGCCATGAATTTTAACCCATAGGGAGCCCTAGAGCCACAAGAGCTCCACCTAGGATTTTGTTCTCAAATCGGAAGGACAAGACAAAATCCTGTAAATACCAGATGCTTTCATATGAGAGGAGCGATCCAATGTGAGAGAGGGAGGCTGACTTTGTGGACCGAGGAGGAATCCTGAGAGAAGAAATGAAGAAGAGAAGCCTTAAGATATAGATAATGAATGGCATGATAAGAGTATATGTCGGTTTTTTCTGAATCTCAGAAAAGTCCATAAGAGAGCCATCCGGACGAATATGGCCAATGGTTATAATACCTTTGTTAATCCACTTTTTCCGTGAAATAACTCTGCTATTTGGTACACTAAGAACTTAAAACTAAATAATAGAGTTATTTCACGGAAAAAGTGGATTAACAAAGGTATTATAACCATTGGCCATAAATCTTTAATTGCCTCCTCAAATTCTCATATAGATATTATTTCACAAACTGCTATTTGGTACACTAAGAACTTAAAACTAAATAATAGTTTGTGAAATAATATCTATATGAGAATTTGAGGAGGCAATTAAAGATTTAGCAACACCTATGGAATGGGTAAGTATAGGAGAGAAAAAGGTCCTGAGGGGTTGAGAGATACGAACCGCCACATTTAAAGAAAATGGAGTACATTGGCCCTGCTCCAATCGACCTCAGGTAGTTAATGTTGTATATGGGTTAGCCGAAAGGGAAGTCCAAATTTATTTCAGTGTAAAGACGGAATGATAACGCCTAAGGATAGGAAAATGGACCCCTCCAGAGTCTTTGAGTTGTTGAAGACGGTTTAGTGAGATTCTAGACTTGCGCGTGTTCCACAAGAATTTGATCTAAGAATGGTTAATGGTTTTAAAGAAAGAGAGTGGGAGGGTAACAGGTAGCATAGACAAGTAGAATTTAACTATTGGTAGCAACATCATTTTAATCATGGCTAATCTACCATACCAAGACAGAAATAATGAGGACCAACCCTCTATCAACGAATTGATTTTTTTGATGATTTCATTAAGTTTAATATTAATGTTTTTCAATGTTATTTGTATATAGGATACCTAAACACTTAATACTTTATGGATTCCAGGTAAACCCAGTATCTTTAAACGTATCTGGGAGGCAATATTTATTATGGAGCAGGACCACTGATTTATCTATATTAGTTATACCTGGAAACTATAGAGTATTCATTTAATAATGAGAAAAACGCCGGTACAGACATGTTTGGGTTAGATATATATAATAAGATATCATCCGCATATGCTGTAAATTTATTGTCGTTGTTCTTATATTGAAAGCCAGTAAACTTTGGAGAACGGCAATTTTTTTCCAAGAAAGGTTCTAAAGCTAAAATAAATACAAGCATTTGCAATGCAATAGTTCTCGCATTTACGTGAGTTTAAGCTATTGGCTAATGCCTTTTATTTATGTTTTAAAAACAAAAATAAAAATAAAAGGCATTGTCATTTACAATGCCAATAGCTCAAACTCGCTAAAATGCGAGACCTATTGCAAATGCTTGTTTAGGTAAAAGTGCCTGCCTTTCACCACAACAGAACCAAGCCTTGCGTGAGGTGCCTGGCTCCAGCCGCACCTGTGCCCCTTATCTGAACTTTCTGAGGCTGGGGGGGTCAGGCAGTGGAAGCTGCAGAGGCAGTGCTTGTGCAGTGTAGCTGCTTGGGATACAGAGTGAACCTAATTCAGGGGCAGAGGGAGGCACAAGCTTACACGTGAGAGGTTGTAAATTAGTTACATAAAGAAGCGCAGCCGCTACAGTGAAAGCGGACTGCGCTGCAAATTAATTGAATAAACAAGCACGGCCGCTATAGTGAAAGTGGATCATGCTGCAAATTAATTAAAAAAACAAGCGTGCTAAAGGGAATGCAGACAGCGCAGCAAAGTAATTAAAAAATAAACAAGCAAGGCCGCTAAAGTGAAAGCAGACCGCGCTGCATGCAAATTAATTAAGTAAAGAAGCGTGGCCGCTAATTTTGAAAGTGGACCACCATGCAAATAAAAAAAAGAATTAAACAAAATAGTGCGCACAGCCAAGCTAAAGCAGACCGTGTAACATGACGAGTAAAAGGTCCAGTCCTTATGGGCGGGGACAAATGGAGCCAAGGCGGTACCAAGGAAGGACTAACAAAGCCTATTTACCAATCAGAAGCCAGCATTTAAGGATAATGACACAAATCCCATGACAAATATGGGCGGTGAGGGGTCGTGGCCTCTAGTGCATACCCTAATACAGCATGCTTCGCAGAGCGAGCAGTACATGTGCGCTGCCGCTAGGCTCGACCTAAAAAGTGGAGCTAAAGGGCAACCATGTCTAGTTCCCCTTTGGAGGGAAAAATAATTGGATTGATGGCCTATGACCCAAATAGAGGTGGAGGGTACAGAATATGATAACTGAATGTATTTAATGATGTGAGGACTGAAGCCGTGCCATTTCAATGCTCTGAAAATGAATTCCCAGTTCACTCTCCTGAACGTCTTTTCAGCATCCATAGTTATGGCAGCCACGGGTAAGTACAACTTGGAAGCCAAATGAATTACATTGGGGAACATTCTAGAATTGTCTGCAATAGAATGTCCCTTCACAAACACTGTCTGATGTATATCAACTAAATTGGGAATGACCTCATTAATACGGAGAGCCAATAATTTGGCCAAAATCTTACAATCTGTGTTAATTAATGGGATGGGTCTGTAGTTACTACACTGAAATAGATCATTGTCCTTCTTTGGGATCATACAAAGCATGGCCTGAGTAAAAGAGCCTTGTGTCCTTTCCATATTTAAAAATGAGTAATAAGAAGCAACAGCTTAGGAACTAACAAGTGCTTGAAATAAAGAAAAAACGTACAGAAAATCCATCAGGGCCAGGAATTTTATCTTTTGGAAGGTGAATAATGGCATATGAAATTTCTTGTTCCGAAACTGGACTATCAAGAGAGGACAAGTCAACAGTGTTTTATGGAGATTTGGGAATGGATTGAAAATAAGCGTTGATCTGATCAGTTGAAGGAGAGGACTGGGGTATTTAAATTAGTGTAGTATTCTGTGAAGCACTCTAATATCTTGCAATCACTAACGTGCCCGACCCCAGTATTATCCATTGTAGCAACAATCTTGGACTTTTGCTTTTAAATTTTAAGGTAGTTAGCCAGAGATTTGCTAGCCTTATTCCGACCACCATAAATTTTAGCATTAAACTTAAGCAAACTACTGCAAGCACTATCCCAGGACTGTTTATTTTATTGCAGTTTACCTTTAATTAGTTTAGACTAGGTATCTGTGTGATCTGAAGAAAAGTATTCATGTTCTAATGTCTTAATTTGTTTTAGGAGTAGTGTCGAATGTCTTAGTGCCTTCCTCTTTTTATTGGCAACAAAATATATTATAAACGCCGTGGGAGTTGCCTTAAATGCATCCCAAATAAAATTCATCTGTGAGTCTGAGGGAAGATTATTCTCAAAACATTCTTGTGAGAATAATGTAGATAGCTCTGTAAAATGGTTGTTGAGCAGAAGAGCATTATTACATCTCCAAGTACGTGAAGTGGGTGTAGGAGTAGAATAATCCAAATCTACAATTACAGGAGTGTGATCTGAAATAAGATTTGAACCTATCTCAGCATGTGTCAAGAATTGAAGAGTAGATTTTGTGAAAAATATGTAATCTATTCTAGAATGGGATCTGTGAGCAGGAGAGAAAAGATAGAACTCTAAAGCATCAGGGTGAGAAGTTCTCCAAACATCCATCAGCCCTCTAGAAGATATAGCATGGTGAAATGTCTTCTGCATTTTGTTTGAAATAAACTTGGTTTGAGATTTACGATCTAAAAAAGGATCCATAAGTTGATTACAATCGGCACAAACTATAAGATTTTCTTATGCATGCGAAGAAAGGAGAGTGGAAAATTAATTCCAAAATACTAAATTTATACCATTAGGATCATAAACATTGCATATAGAAAACTGGGTATCATTTACCTTAATGTTTAATAAAAGGCATATTCCATTATCGTCTTTAACTTCGTTCAGCAAATGAGTACACATCCATTTAGGAAATAATATATTAATACCATTCTTATTAATCACAGCGGGGGAGCCAAAAACACTCTCAACCCATTGTCTACACAAGAAGAGTATATCTTGTTCTTTAAGATGTGTTTCTTGTAATAAAGCTACTTGGCATTTTAGTTTTGATAGTTGAGACAACACTCTTTGCTTTTTCACTGGGTTACGAATACCCTTAACATTCCATGAGACAATACGTATACCACTCATCAAAGGGATATATAAAAAAAAAAGGTATTAAAATCAAATAGGAAACCTGAAATAAGTAATATCTTAACCAACCGCAACAAGTTTGATAGAAAATAGTGGAAGTCCGAGTACACATGACTAGCAATAAACAAAAAAAGCTGTATTGAAAAAGAGAATATGAGGGGGGTGGCTTCGAGAGCGGCAATGGCGGTCGCAGCTTCTTAGAGCTCCCACTTGCCCGTGATACATCCGTCCACTTATCCTGGTCCCCGAGCCTCTATGACACACCCCAAGTGAGGCGATTGCAGCTGAGGGCACCGGGCCTCCTCCGGTGTGGTTGACGGCGATTCTGGCGCTTTGATCGCGGCTGGGAGACAGGGAGAGGAGTGCGGCCTGGTGCACAGCCGGAAGCCGGGACCTCGATTTTGGCGCTCCCCGTCCGGGAAGCGCCTGTGGGGCGCGGCCGCCTTGCCGCTTCTCCGGCGCAGGATTGACCCGGCGGGACAAGAAACGGCTGACACTGTCCCCCCGGGAGTCCAGCCACTGCTCTACGATTTCGGAGGGGCGAGGCTCGCTCCATTGGCTACTGGGGCCTAGCGGGACCGGCGGAGCCGGGGGCCTCGAGTTTCGCGGCTCCCACCCGGGGCTTGCAGTGGGCTGTGGCCACTCCCGGGACTGGACGACGCTTCGCCACTGCTCCTCTACAAACGACGACCTATTCACGGCTGTGCGGCGGTTGGCGGGCCCTGTGGCGGACGGCGCATTGTGAGTACCCCCATCTGGACCCCCAGGCATTACCGGCAGTGGCGGCAGAACTAAGGGCGCACAGAGGGCGAAACAAGGCCCCATCAATACGCTAAGTGACTTACGAGGCCTGCCTTACTTCACTTGAGCTGCGATTCTAGAGGGGTGTCCGGGTGAACGCATCTGGCGGTGGGACATGATCGGCTGAGGGGGCCCCCATTGGGCTAGACAGAGGACGTGGGAGACCCCACACTGCCACGCCTGTGTTGACTGTTGGTGGCCCACGGGCGGGTGGCGATCATGACCCGAGGAGGAGGCGGCAGCCAAACCAAGCAGCCGACCATCGACAAGTTCACAGGACCTACTGGGGGTCCAGGCCCATCGGGTGGGGGACAACAACAACCACCACCCCCCCCCCCGGACAATACCGCTCTTATGGCCGCCATCACCCAGTCCAGGGACATGCTGGACGCCAAAATCGGCGCGGTGGGCGTAGATGTTACCTTGATACGCCAAGACCTACGGAATGCGGTGGCGCGGATTACCGAAGCGGAATCCAGAATCTCTGTGGTGGAGGACGATGTCGGGTCCTTGAAGAAGCGACTAGCTGTGGTGGAATCGGTGCAGAAGAATCTGGTGCTTAGGGCTGAGGATGCGGAAGGACGCGCTCGTCGTAATAATCTCCGATTTGTTGGCTTTCCGGAACGCTGTGAGAAGGGGAACATGGAGCAGTTCCTTACTCAGTGGCTGCAGGGCTGGCTGCCTCCGGGGATCCTTTCCACGTGCTTCGTCATTGAACGCGCCCATCGCGCCCTGACCCAGAGGCCGCCGGAGGGTGAGCGGCCTAGGGCAGTGATCGCTAGACTGTTGAACTACCACGACCGCGATGTTATCCTGCGGGAGGCGAGGTCCAAGGATGCCATCCTATATGAAAACCACAAGATCATGGTTTTCCCAGACTATACCAAACTCGTGCAGCAGAGGCGACAGTCCTTCATGAATGCTAAGGCAAAGCTCCGTGGTCTGGGTCTCCAATACTCCCTGCTGTACCCTGCTCGCCTGAGAGTAATCTTCCAATCCAAGACGTTGTTTTTTGATTCTCCGGAAGATTTGTTTCGATGGACGGATGAAACAGTGGCGCTCAGGCCACATGCCCAGCCGGGACTGAATCCGGGGTCCTCGAGGGGTTCCTCGCCGGAACGAAGAGATCAACCGGCCAAGGGTAGGAGACACCGGAGATCTAGATCACGAAAGCGGTCGGCCTCTGCCTCTGGTGCACAGGGAGGCGACAGAACCGAAGATTCGGACCACTCTGGGAAGTGACATTGATACTTTCAGGTACTCTGTGCTCACTGTTTGATGGTATGGCTCCCGGGGAGGGGAGAAGTAATGGCGGTGGCCCGGCGAACTGGACGCTTTACTGATGCCTTGCCGTCATCTCGAAACTGTGTTCTTGGATTTAAATGGGGTGGTGAAACTGGCTCGGGTACAGCCGATTGGGGGCTGTCCCTCTCCTAACCTCGTAGGAGTTGTTTTTGGGGGGGGGGTTGCGACAATTGGTTTAAGGGTGGTGGGATCCATTGGCATGGTTGGTCTTGGGCCCTCTGTTTTGGGCTTGGGACTGCCCATGCCGCGACAGATGCTTCATGGTTCTGTGAGGTGTAGGGGGGGGGGGTTGGGGGAATGGATAGTGAGGGAGGGAACAGCAGTTGCTGTCCCTGAAGTTTTTGAGTTTTGGGGTGGTAGGGGGGGGATGCACGTGCTTTCTATGAAGATGCAGATGTTGTTGAGTGGTGGGTGGTGTGGGCACGGGGGGCCATCCTGGTGGATTCCATCTGACTATGGCTGATACAGTACACGGACTCCCGGTGGAGTCTCTACGAGTGGTAACATGGAATGTAAGGTGGATGCTAGACAAGGTGAAACGTGGGGCTGTCCTGCGCTGGGGAAAGAGAGCCGCCGCAGATGTGCTTCTGCTTCAGGAGACTCATATGATGGGGTCAAAGGCGCTCAGCCTGCAGCGATTGGGCTATCAGCAGGTATACCATGCTGGCTTTACTAGGGGGTCAAGAGGGGTGGCTGTTCTAATCCATCGTAGAGTGGCGTACGTACACGAAAAGACGTGGGCTGACCCGCAGGGTCGTTATTTGTTTGTCAAGGGCATGGTGGGTACGGAGCCCGTGGTCCTTGGGAGTGTATATGCCCCCCCCCTGCAGTGGGCCCTAGCTGAGAGACTGTTCCAGGTGTGGGGGGATATCCCGGAGTCCCTGGCGGTGGTCGGGGGAGACTGGAACGAGGTGATGGACGTATGTATGGACCGCAGGGGGCGCCGGGAGCTGGGCGGGCTGACCCCCCCCTTGCCCCCCCTCCCCTCCCTCTACTCCGCTTGGACTATATGTTTGTTCCCCGATTGTGTATGTGCAGGGTGCGTGCAGTGGAGATTTTGCCGAGGGGACTGTCTGATCATTCCCCAGTATCGATTGAAGTAGAACTCTTTAGGAAACGTCAGCCCTTTAGATGGAGGATGTCCTCGTGGCATCTTCAGCAGCCTAGTTATGTCAAGCATCTCCGGGAGGTCATTGATCATTACTGGCGGGAGAACCTTGTTGATGATATCGACGCGGTAGTGGTGTGGGAGGCTTTGAAGCCCACTGTGCGAGGGGTGGATATTGCATGGACCACTGCGGCTCGCCGTGGGCGTCGTGAGGCGATCGTGGCGGCTGCGGCACTGGTGGAGACGCTGGAGCGGCAGAGTCGGGGAGGAGGGAATGAGGTTGGCGTGCGGCTACTTCTCCAGGCACAGCAATCCTACGCGTCAGTCCTACTGGACGAGGCCAAACAGGCGTGGCTGGCCACGCGGAGCCGGATATACCAGTGGGGTGACAAATCGGGCTCCCTGCTCTATAGACTATGCCAATATAGCATTAAACCAGACACGCTGCCCGGTCTTATTGCTGAGGATGGAGCGGTTATCACGGACCCCACCAGCCTGGCGGCGAGCTTCGCCACCTACTTTGCGACACAATATGCTCCGTGTGATAGCTTATCGGGGGAGGAGGTGGCTAAATTCATTGATGACCTACCCCCTAAAGCAGTGTCTGATGAGGCCAGGAAATCCCTAGATGCTCCTCTCACGGCGGAAGAGCTGGGGGAGGCCCTGGGACAGCTTAACGCAGGTAAGGCCCCCGGGCCGAGCGGTTACCCCTGTGAATTTTATAAAAAATGTCATACGCAATTAGGGCCCCACTTTCGGCGTGCGCTTGAAGCGGCGCGTACACAGGGTAGGCTGCCGCCTGATTGGCGTCATGCCGAGATTGTGGTTTTCCCGAAACCTGGTAGGCCCCCTGCTAGGCACGACTCATATCGCCCCATCTCGTTACTTAACATAGAAGCCAAAATACTGGATAAGGCCCTGGCGAATCGGTTGCTTCCATATATAACGGAACTGGTACACCCCGATCAATCGGGCTTTATGCCTGGCAGGGCTACACGCCACAATATTCGGCGTGCGTGGGCTGCGATTCATGCTATGGGGGCCACGGGTGAGCAGGCAGCTTTGTTGCTTGCTGATATTAATAAAGCGTTTGACTCGGTGAGCTGGACATATCTGTTCGCGCTCCTGCCCCGTCTCAACCTGGGCCCTGTTTTTCTATCCTATATTAAGCTGCTCTATACAGATATTACAGCTGCGGTGCGTGTTGCCGGGGCGGTGTCGTAGATCTTCCACATCGGCCGGGGAACCCGACAGGGATGCCCTCTATCCCCATATCTCTTTGCCCTTGCTATGGAGCCATTGGCCGCCTGGGTACGTATAGATGCGCAGATGCGAGGATTTGTGTGGCCCCGAGGCCTCTCTGATAGGATTGCGTTGTACGCTGATGACGTCCTTTTCTTCCTTACGGACCTGCGACGCTCCGGGCCGCGAGTATTGGAAATAATGCGGGTCTTTGGAGAGGTCTCCGGCCTATACCTGAACCTGGGTAAATCTACCCTGTGGGTCCTTGGAGGTGGTGCAGTATCGGACCCCTGGACACTGGACCTGCGGGTGGCGACCGGTGGCTTGCAATACCTGGGAGTGTTCCTGTCGGAATCAGTGACCCTCACATGGGAACGTTCTGTGCTGCCGGTTTGGGAGCGGGTGCAGGCCGACGTGAAAACTTGGTCCCGGATGCCTCTTAATATCTTTGGCCGGTCCGCCTTTTTCAAGATGGTGGCGCTTCCACGCCTCCTGTATCAGCTGCAAAACTATCCCCATCCGGTCCCAACCTCGTGGTTTCGGCAGGTGAATTCGGTCTTGGGGCGGTTCCTGTGGGCTGGGGGATCTGCCAGGGTGGCGCTGCGTACGTGCTTCCTATCTACGTACTGTGGAGGACTCGCCACCTCGGACCTCATGTCCTACTATCAAGCAGCTCACCTGCTCATCCTTAATGACTGGTGGTACGGTGATAGGGGTGACCCGGCATATGCATTAGAACGCGCACTGATGGGTGACAACACTCTTCACATGCTCCTCTACTCTGCTCGGCTGCGGCGGGAGTTGCCCAGTGTCACGAAAACTGTCTTCCTTGTTTGGCGTCAGGCGTTGCGACGCATGGGCTGGTGGGGTAAGCTGACTGCGGAAACACCGCTGTGGCGCAACGGTAGACTGCCTGCACTGGCCTCCTTGTCGGGTTTCGGTGGCTGGGACGCGATCGGGATCTCGTCGCTGGGTCATGTGATGTCTGGAGCTGCTTTTAAGTCGTTCCAGGAACTTAGTGCGGAGTTCCACATGCCGCGGACCCAGTTCTTCCGTTATCTGCAGCTTCGGCATGCGCTAACACCATACGTTGCCGACTTAGACTCGCTCCCCGAATTCAGCCCTATTGAGGCGAAGCTGTTCATGGGTGATCTCAGAGACAAAAAAGTATCCCGAATATACCAAACGGTGGTCACTCACTGCGCCTCTGACCTCCTTCCCCTGCGGACGGCCTGGGAGGCGGATGTTGGTCCCATGGACGAGGACGATTGGCGAGAGGCTCTGGAATTCCCACGAGGGACTGCCATCGCAATGAGGCTCAGGTTTATCCAATTTAAAATTCTCCACAGGGCTTATTTTACCCGTGAGTGCCTCTGGAAGGCTGGACTGATTGCATCGCCGGAATGCCTGCGTTATAGGATGGAGGTGGGCTCGCTGCTTCATACGGTGTGGCTGTGTCCTAGAATAGCTGGCTTTTGGAGAGGTGTGTGGAATGCCTGTCTGAAGTACTACACTGGGATCTACCCCGCACTCATCGATTAGGATTGCTTCATATTCTTGAGGGAGTGGGGGGGAATAGTTATAAGCGCCATTTACTGCTATTGGGGCTGGTACTAGCCAAGAGAGACCTAGCACGGGCTTGGAAGGATGAACGGGCCCCTCCTCTGTGTGTATGGAAAGCAGGATTAGATTTTTGCATGGGTCTGGAGCGCCCGATCTTTGAAGCGCGAGGGTGCCCCCGCAAGCACTTTAGGATATGGAAAAGATGGGCCGATTATAGAGACTTGCCACTGGACCCCCCAGTCGAACCCGAAGAGGAGCCCTAGGCTTCCCCCATTGCATGGGCCTGTGTCTTGCGCCACGCCGGCTACACTGTACTCACACAACGCTGTTTCCTCTTCACACGTGCACAGGGTTAGGGAGGGACTACGGGGTGGGATTGGTTGAGGGTGGTGGGAAGTTGGGGTGGGGACGGGGTGGGGGGTAGTTCCAAATAAATATGATTTGCAATGACTTTAGTTCGAATCCAGATCCTGCCATTTGTAATGTATCCAAATGCTTAGTGGTTTCTCCTAATTGTGGGGTGCCACATTGATTGCCTTGCTTGATTTATTCAATAAAATCTGTGGTGAAAAAAAAAAAAAAGAGAATATGATAAGATGTAAGGTAAGAGATAGAATAAAAGTTGAAAAGGTAAACATGCTTATGCAACCATAATCGTCCGAGTAGAAAGTGAAAGAGAACCAAAAGAGCAATTTTGCGTTTAAAAAGGTTTGTATATAACAATGAAAAAAAATACAAAGAAGTTAAAAAGAAACACGAGAGAAAAGATGAAGAGACGAGAGGAGCAAGTGGAGAATATGGGCTTCCCTGGTGTATATAAAAATACATATATATATATATATATATATATATATATATATATATATATATATATATATATATGTGTATATATAGAAGAGAGATGACTCCTTTCGGCGATTAGCAGTAAACTTTGAAACATCTTGACTGAAAAAGATCTTCTGACCAGACCATAAAATTTGTTTACGTTGTTTGGCTGCTGTAAGACTCATCATTAAATCAGAGTACTGAAGAAAATAGGCAATAATCCCTTGTAGTCTGTTCAAGGTTGATATGTTGAGAGGACCAATCCTGTGTGCCCTCTGGATATTGAGACCTGCCAGTTTCTGCAAGTCTACTATTTTTGGTATATGCATCTTCAAGAAATTGATTATGTTGGGGCCTTCAGAGCCCTCCATTATGCCACAAATTAGTAAGTTATTGCATCTGTTACGATTCTTCAAATCTTCAGATAACTTCTTTAACTGAATGACCTCTTTAGATAAAATACCCACCTTAGCGACAACATCTTGAGCATCACTAATCCTTTGTTCATGCTCTATAAGTCTTGAGTCCAGACGAGATGCCTTTTCGTCAATTCTTTGGCGCGCTACAGTAGTAGCTGCCATTAAAGGTCACATATTTCTCTGCTCATCCATAATGTCCTCCAGTGTCAAAGGCAGAGGTAATTTGTTTGGAAAAGAGGTTTTTTTAACCCTTTTATTAGCGTTGCCTCCAGATTCCTTGCGCCCATTGGCATTAGAATTGATAGAAGCTTGAGATTTACTTGAGTGCGTAGAATCCAAGTTGATATTAACCAAAGAGCAACAGGATACCCTGTATAATCCCTCAATATCCATTAAGCCGAAAGTGAAACTGAATGCGCAGCTGTTGGTCAAGTGGACCGATAAAGACAAACTTATTCAGTGAGAAGTATTGTAAGGAGTCACCATAAGAGCAAACAAATCAGTAAGCTCTCATAGAATTCCCATGAAATACACCTATCTTGATGTCTTGAAAATTGTCTAAAAATATTAAAACCGTGGAGAGGGCAAAACAAGGATAAATATGTGTTTCTCCAAATTGGTTAATCCTATTATCACCAGTAAGCCCATATTTCTGGTGGGGAAAGGGGAAAAAAATCACAAGTGCGCTGACTCCTGAGGAGAACGAGCGTCAGAGTTCGTAACATGGCGACTGAAATGCGGAGCGCACCTTGAGCGGCAAGGAAAAAGCAAGAAGGTAGCAATTAGACCAATTAAGCATCTAATAACCTTCCTGGCAGCTCCCAAGATCGTCCAACACCTTTTCCCATGATTTGATGGCTGCGTTGTGCCAAATAGACGTCCCTCTACAAAAGACGACTTCTCGATGCTTGGGAGGGGCTCTAGGGAGAGGCTCTAGGGAGCGCCCCAATGCATTTCGTAGACTCGAGTGAAATGGCAGCCGTTTCACTCGAGTCTAAACTTGTGAGGATTGTTGTCTTGAAGTTCTTGTCAGCATTCAGGTCTGTATTGTGTCTCTTCAGGATTCTTGATAAGGAGCTTTTGGCTAACAGATTTAAACGCTGGGTACTGGCACTTCTCTAGGTTTCCATTTCCCCTGAGGAAGGGACACAAGGTCCTGAAATGCATTGGGACGAAGGTCACCAATCGTCTCTTTCTATCCCCATATTGTAAAAATGTTATGATCGTGAAACTATTTTGGATGTACAAATTGTCATGATGCAATGATTTTTGTACTTTACCCAATTATATATTATGAAACTTCTATTTTTTTAAAGCCAATGAAAATTTATCATGAAACCAATCTGAGAATTTTGTTTTTTTGTCACATTTTATATAAAAGTTGGAAATATATTCAGCAGAAATTTGGTGCAGTAAATGTAACACTCATCAGCTGTGCACACGGTTCATTTCAGGCTATCGTGCCTGAATAACCCCACACATTATGGCCAGAGCTGCCAACTTTTGAGCTGGGAAACCAGGTTTGAGCCTCGTCTCAGCATCCTGTGATTCTGGGCAAATCGCAGCAAACAAAGAGTATTGTACAGAGTTCCCCAGTGGGAGCTAGTGGTTTAGCTCAGTTAGTCTTTTCTCTCATTAGTTATAAAGGGATAAGTGCATGGTGTAGACCCTTTTCAGAATATAAGGATACCTCACACAGGTTACCGACAGGACAACAACTGTTGTCCCAGCCGATGGCCGTCCAGCGTCATCATCGGTATCCTGCTCCTACGGCAGGCTGGCGGTGCAATGCCCGTCGGGCAGCAAGGGGAGCTGCACTTTAGTGGAGATCTTTTATTCCGAGCCAACGGGTGTGTGTGTGTGAGGGGCCTAAAAAGTGCAATAGTGAGCATAGGGGTGTGTGTGTCTAAAAAAAGTCAGTCGAGTCCATTGGGAATTATTTTAATGGTCAGGCTCGCTGCTTTATTAAAAATAAGGGGTATTAAGGAGTGATGGGCAATGGGACCAATCCTTATTCAACCCTTGATGTGAATGCGGTCGACATGTTTCTTGCCATAAGGGCAATTCGTCAGGACCTTAGTGCTCATATGATTGCTGGAATCCTCTTAACTAAGAGTACCCCGATATACGACCTGTGTAGTGTCGTACAAAAATGGTTCCATGCGAGGGACCTCCTGGGAACTAGAGAGAAATAAGCAGACATTAATGATGTTAAAGTGCGTTGTATACAAAATACATCATATAGTGCCTGTATTCAAAGTGACTTATAATGCGTGCCCAGTGAGTAAAAACTGCCTGTATCATGACAGAGTTTAGTGGTACTGTGAGAGAAAAGTGGTTAACAAATCCAGAGCGCGTGAGGGACACGTTCTGTATTTGGGCTGTCATGCTGTTTCGTTATAGCATGCATCTTGGTGAAGAGGCTGGGCTCACGGCTGTGCAACGTGCTGAGTCGGGTGTGACACCAAAATTCAAGGCCAGTGATAATGTTACACCCTAACACAGTCAGGTGGCGTGAGGAGCCTATGTTTAAGAATATATATGTAGACTAAGGAGTTTAGCCATACAAACAAAAAACCGCAAAGATAAAACCGATCGTGTGTAGTTTGACACTCTGTCTCTAAGTGAGGTCGATGCTGGCGTGGTGGTCGTGATCACCAGCAAGTATTAAAAACAAACAAAGTGCCCTGCTCGACAAGTGCGCGTGAGCGAGGACAATGTCAGAATCAATGATGCGCTTACCCGTTGTGATTTCTCCTGAAGGCCTCACGAGCTGTCCAGGTGGGGCCAGCAGCGAGTGAGGAGTTCCTACAGGGAGAGTAAGGCATCCCGCGGGATCGTTAGAAAAATACGAGCCTTCACGCGGAACCCCGCGTGAAGGGGCCCAGCTGAGTAGTGACTTGCCGCGCGTCTGGCAGGGAGCACGCGGGGTTTCAAGGATTAGCTCAACACCTTACCTCAAAGGTCGCTGATGGCAGGCATCTCAGCACCTACCCATCCCACGGCGAACCGAAGTCAGGACAGCCAGCAGGGTAGTTAGGCAATGTCCGGTGCAGATAAGGGAGAGTTGAGCGCGCACCAAGGGGGCGTGTCCCTCCGGTTGCTAGGCACCGGCACACGGGAGTGGAGAGCAAAGAGGGGTTAGCTCAAAACAGAGAGGCCAGCACACTGCAATACGGGGGCCATCTTGGAACGGGCAGAGTGATCTGGTCTGTCATATTGGTAATCGTGTAGGGATGGACAAAAGAAGTCCAGAATGATAACTATCTGGCGAGTGTTGTCCAGGGCACCCCATCGTTCAATCCCAGTTCATCGCACTGTAGTCGATGTACCCATCTTTGTTCGAGTCTGAAGAGGGCTTGTTGGTTGAAGTTTGGTAAACATTCAAGGACAGTCCACCTAATGTTTTCTGGGAGATGATGGTTTTCTTTGCAGTGTTCATACAGCTTGGTGTGTGATTTGTGACACCGAATGTTGCTGTTGTGCTCCATTATTCGATGTTTAACTGGGCGCATGGTCATCCCAATGTACAACAAATCGCACGGGCAAATCAACACATAAATACATCTAGAACTGTTACAGTTGGTATGTTTGTTCATTGTCCAAGTGTAGTTGCTTTGGAGTACAATGGTCTTGCCCTGGATGGTCTGGGGGCATACAACGCAGGACCCACAGCGATAGTGCCCAGTAACTGGAGGAAGGTCCCAGAGGGTATTGACAACTTGGGTGTTGGTTTTCTTAGGACGGGTGTGAATCAGAGTGTCCTTAAGATTTGCCGTCCTCTTAAAAGCAAAGCGGGGGCGCGGTATCTCCATCCCAGCAGAGTTGAGAATGCCCCAATGTGAATTGATTGTTTTTTTGAAGAATGAAGAGTGTTTCGTGAACGAGGTCACGCAGGTAATCGTGTCCTCTTGCTCCTTGGGATGTACTTCGAGCAGAGCCTCTCTGTTGTTGTTAAGGGCTCTTTTGGTGGAGGTTTTCAAAAGACGAGTGGGGTAGCCCCGGTCCAGAAGCTTGGTTTGTAAGGACTGCGCTTGCTGTTTGAAATCAGTGATTGAACTGCAATTTCTCCGTAGGCGGAGGAATTGGCCGAAAGGTAAATTGTCCCTTAGGGATCTAGTGTGATGACTGGTATAAGGCAATAGACTGTTCCTGTCAGTGTCCTTTTTGTATAGAGTGGTACTGATAGTGGTCGGGTCCAGTGATATAGTAAGGTCCAAAAAAGGTATGGATAGATTGGAGATCGTGCCCGTGAACTTTAGAAATGGGTCTTGTTGGTTTATCCACGTACAGAAGGCCTCACATGTCAAACGGTCACCCTTCCAGAACACCAGGATGTCGTCGATGTACCGACGCCAACACGTGAGGTTTTCACGGTATGGATTGTGTTCAGGGGGGTAGATGCACTTCTTCTCAAATGATGCCATATAGATACATGCCAGGCTCGGCGCAAAGGTCGAGCCCATCGATGTTCCACGGACTTGGTGGTATAAGTTGGATTCATATTTGAAAAAGTTCTCAGTAAGTGCAATGTGTGCCAACTCCATTATGAAAGATATCGGGGTGGGAGACAGCCACTCCTCTTGTCGTAGAAGGGAGTCCACTGCTTCCAGCGTGGCCTGTTGAGGAATGTTTGTGTACAACGCTTCCACGTCGAGGGTAAGGAGGAGATCGATGTCTTCTCTGCCATCCATGTCGTCAATGAGACGTAGCACATCTCTGGTGTCTTGAAGGTAAGACGGGATCGATTTGACCAGAGGCTGAAGAAATGCATCGCAAAATTGGGACAAGGGTTCTAAAATAGAACCGATGCCGGACACGATCGGTCTTCCTGGGACTGGGGTGGTGCCCTTGTGTATTTTGGGCAAAGTGTAAAAATACGGTGTGACCGGGTCTGTTGTTACCAGGAATTCTGCCTCTTTTTTGCTGATCCATTCATTAGTCTCTGCTTCAATGACAAGAGACATCACGGTAGTAGTCAGTCGATTGGTGGGATCCTCAGTCAGTAGTCTGTAGTGGGTGGTGTTGGCTAATTGGCGTCTGCACTCCCGATCATAGTCGTCATGATTTTGTATGACCGTAGCACCCCCTTTGTCAGCTTGCTTGATGACGATTGAAGTGTCCCTGCCAAGGGAGGTAGCTGCCTGTCTTTCAGCATTGGACAGATTGTTAAAGGGTTTGATTGAAGGTTTCTTCTGCATGGTTCTCAGGACTGCTCTTTCAAAAGTCAGGACCTCTGGTGGTACCATCCCGTCAGACGGGGTGAAGGCCGAAGGTTTCCTTAGGCCTGTGTCCTCACTGGGGGTTTCTGGCCGATTATCAAAAAAGGCTCGGAGGCGTATCTTTCTGAAGAACTGCTTTAGCTCAATCATTTCCTGAAAGGAGTCAGGGATCGGGGTGGGGACAAAGCCAAGGCCTTTTTCCAGGACACTCTTCTCTGTAGTAGAGAGGGTTCTTTTTGATAGGTTCACGATCAAACTCGTCTCCCTCTGGTTGTCGCGCTCCTGGTTTCCACCCCAGTCGGCTCTGGCGTCTGGTCCTGCCACTGTACTCCCTTGTGTCCGCCTCGCTTTCGCCCTCTTCCTCTGCCCCAACCTCTGCCTTGAAAAGGAGGCGGATTAAGAGGGTAGAATTGCGGGGGGCCTTGTGAGTAGAAGGGATACTGCCACGGTGGTGGTAAATGGGGTGGGCCATGGAACACTGGACCTTGATGATATCCCTGTTGCCAGGGCCGCGTGGGTCGTGCATTTCTCGCCTGGTAGCCACCACTGGAGTCACTGCTTGTGGAACCCCGTCTGGTGTCCGTGCTCGAATTCTCGTCCGAAGAGTAGGTGTTCTTCTTCGCTTTAAAATCATCTTTAAGGTAGGGGTATACCTTCTCCTTTGCGAATTTGGCTATGTCCTTCTCCAATTTGGTGGTTTTCTGTTTGAGTAAGAAGTCGTGGTGGTCAATCATCTCTTGGTTGATCTCAGAGAGTTTTGTAGTAAATGCTGTTTTGTTGTTCTTTGAAGTAGCGTTCTTCATGGTCGCTTCAAGGACAGAAATGTTCTCTTGTAGTGCTTCAGATAATCGTCTCGCAGTTTGGCTAATCAGAAATAGCAGGTCCTTGGTGCATTTCCAGGAAACCTGGCACCAGTCTACTTTAAAGCGTTTGTCATCAAGGAACAGTCTGGGGATGATGTTTACAATTAGGCCCTGTGGTGCTATGTTGCTCCTCAGGTACTCTGTCATCATAATCCCATGGATCGTTATTCTAATCAGTTCTTTCTTCATTTCGCTTAGTATGGACCACTCATCAGAGGAGGCTCCAGATGTGGCAGCAGGGGGATTGTTGAGTAATGAAGGCGTGTTCCTTAGTGTTTCAGCTATGGTGTCTTCATCAAAGCTAAGACCTGGGACATCCTCCATCTTGAAGTGCGGTATGGGAGGGGTGCCCTGTACTACGTAAGCCAGAACAGAGTGTCAAAACAAGGTGATCTTAGCGCAAGATATACTGTGCGGTTTGGTCCAGGGGAAAGAGAGCTCCTCGCCCCTGGTAACCTGTGGCAGAAGTTTCCCGTGCGATAAGCACGCCGAAATTGGTATCAAACAAGGGGAATAAAAGTGGACGATTTTTAATGGGGTCCAATGTACTCGTCCTAGGCAGCAGCAAACAAAGAGTATTGTACAGAGTTCCCCAGTGGGAGCTAGTGGTTTAGCTCAGTTAGTCTTTTCTCTCATTAGTTATAAAGGGATAAGTGCATGGTGTAGACCCTTTTCAGAATATAAGGATACCTCACACAGGTTACCGACAGGACAACAACTGTTGTCCCAGCCGATGGCCGTCCAGCGTCATCATCGGTATCCTGCTCCTACGGCAGGCTGGCGGTGCAATGCCCGTCGGGCAGCAAGGGGAGCTGCACTTTAGTGGAGATCTTTTATTCCGAGCCAACGGGTGTGTGTGTGTGAGGGGCCTAAAAAGTGCAATAGTGAGCATGGGGGTGTGTGTGTCTAAAAAAAGTCAGTCGAGTCCATTGGGAATTATTTTAATGGTCAGGCTCGCTGCTTTATTAAAAATAAGGGGTATTAAGGAGTGATGGGCAATGGGACCAATCCTTATTCAACCCTTGATGTGAATGCGGTCGACATGTTTCTTGCCATAAGGGCAATTCGTCAGGACCTTAGTGCTCATATGATTGCTGGAATCCTCTTAACTAAGAGTACCCCGATATATGACCTGTGTAGTGTCGTACGAAAATGGTTCCATGCGAGGGACCTCCTGGGAACTAGAGAGAAATAAGCAGACATTAATGATGCCCAAATACAGAACGTGTCCCTCACGCGCTCTGGATTTGTTAACCACTTTTCTCTCACAGTACCACTAAACTCTGTCATGATACAGGCAGTTTTTACTCACTGGGCACGCATTATAAGTCACTTTGAATACAGGCACTATATGATGTATTTTGTATACAACGCACTTTAACATCATTAATGTCTGCTTATTTCTCTCTAGTTCCCAGGAGGTCCCTCGCATGGAACCATTTTTGTACGACACTACACAGGTCGTATATCGGGGTACTCTTAGTTAAGAGGATTCCAGCAATCATATGAGCACTAAGGTCCTGACGAATTGCCCTTATGGCAAGAAACATGTCGACCGCATTCACATCAAGGGTTGAATAAGGATTGGTCCCATTGCCCATCACTCCTTAATACCCCTTATTTTTAATAAAGCAGCGAGCCTGACCATTAAAATAATTCCCAATGGACTCGACTGACTTTTTTTAGACACACACACCCCCATGCTCACTATTGCACTTTTTAGGCCCCTCACACACACACACCCGTTGGCTCGGAATAAAAGATCTCCACTAAAGTGCAGCTCCCCTTGCTGCCCGACGGGCATTGCACCGCCAGCCTGCCGTAGGAGCAGGATACCGATGATGACGCTGGACGGCCATCGGCTGGGACAACAGTTGTTGTCCTGTCGGTAACCTGTGTGAGGTATCCTTATATTCTGAAAAGGGTCTACACCATGCACTTATCCCTTTATAACTAATGAGAGAAAAGACTAACTGAGCTAAACCACTAGCTCCCACTGGGGAACTCTGTACAATACTCTTTGTTTGCTGCTGCCTAGGACGAGTACATTGGACCCCATTAAAAATCGTCCACTTTTATTCCCCTTGTTTGATACCAATTTCGGCGTGCTTATCGCACGGGAAACTTCTGCCACAGGTTACCAGGGGCGAGGAGCTCTCTTTCCCCTGGACCAAACCGCACAGTATATCTTGCGCTAAGATCACCTTGTTTTGACACTCTGTTCTGGCTTACGTAGTACAGGGCACCCCTCCCATACCGCACTTCAAGATGGAGGATGTCCCAGGTCTTAGCTTTGATGAAGACACCATAGCTGAAACACTAAGGAACACGCCTTCATTACTCAACAATCCCCCTGCTGCCACATCTGGAGCCTCCTCTGATGAGTGGTCCATACTAAGCGAAATGAAGAAAGAACTGATTAGAATAACGATCCATGGGATTATGATGACAGAGTACCTGAGGAGCAACATAGCACCACGGGGCCTAATTGTAAACATCATCCCCAGACTGTTCCTTGATGTCAAACGCTTTAAAGTAGACTGGTGCCAGGTTTCCTGGAAATGCACCAAGGACCTGCTATTTCTGATTAGCCAAACTGCGAGACGATTATCTGAAGCACTATAAGAGAAAATTTCTGTCCTTGAAGCGACCATGAAGAACGCTACTTCAAAGAACAACAAAACAGCATTTACTACAAAACTCTCTGAGATCAACCAAGAGATGATTGACCACCACGACTTCTTACTCAAACAGAAAACCACCAAATTGGAGAAGGACATAGCCAAATTCGCAAAGGAGAAGGTATACCCCTACCTTAAAGATGATTTTAAAGCGAAGAAGAACACCTACTCTTCGGACGAGAATTCGAGCACGGACACCAGACGGGGTTCCACAAGCAGTGACTCCAGTGGTGGCTACCAGGCGAGAAATGCACGACCCACGCGGCCCTGGCAACAGGGATATCATCAAGGTCCAGTGTTCCATGGCCCACCCCATTTACCACCACCGTGGCAGTATCCCTTCTACTCACAAGGCCCCCCGCAATTCTACCCTCTTAATCCGCCTCCTTTTCAAGGCAGAGGTTGGGGCAGAGGAAGAGGGCGAAAGCGAGGCGGACACAAGGGAGTACAGTGGCAGGACCAGACGCCAGAGCCGACTGGGGTGGAAACCAGGAGCGCGACAACCAGAGGGAGACGAGTTTGATCGTGAACCTATCAAAAAGAACCCTCTCTACTACAGAGAAGAGTGTCCTGGAAAAAGGCCTTGGCTTTGTCCCCACCCCGATCCCTGACTCCTTTCAGGAAATGATTGAGCTAAAGCAGTTCTTCAGAAAGATACGCCTCCGAGCCTTTTTTGATAATCGGCCAGAAACCCCCAGTGAGGACACAGGCCTAAGGAAACCTTCGGCCTTCACCCCGTCTGACGGGATGGTACCACCAGAGGTCCTGACTTTTGAAAGAGCAGTCCTGAGAACCATGCAGAAGAAACCTTCAATCAAACCCTTTAACAATCTGTCCAATGCTGAAAGACAGGCAGCTACCTCCCTTGGCAGGGACACTTCAATCGTCATCAAGCAAGCTGACAAAGGGGGTGCTACGGTCATACAAAATCATGACGACTATGATCGGGAGTGCAGACGCCAATTAGCCAACACCACCCACTACAGACTACTGACTGAGGATCCCACCAATCGACTGACTACTACCGTGATGTCTCTTGTCATTGAAGCAGAGACTAATGAATGGATCAGCAAAAAAGAGGCAGAATTCCTGGTAACAACAGACCCGGTCACACCGTATTTTTACACTTTGCCCAAAATACACAAGGGCACCACCCCAGTCCCAGGAAGACCGATCGTGTCCGGCATCGGTTCTATTTTAGAACCCTTGTCCCAATTTTGCGATGCATTTCTTCAGCCTCTGGTCAAATCGATCCCGTCTTACCTTCAAGACACCAGAGATGTGCTACGTCTCATTGACGACATGGATGGCAGAGAAGACATCGATCTCCTCCTTACCCTCGACGTGGAAGCGTTGTACACAAACATTCCTCAACAGGCCACGCTGGAAGCAGTGGACTCCCTTCTACGACAAGAGGAGTGGCTGTCTCCCACCCCGATATCTTTCATAATGGAGTTGGCACACATTGCACTTACTGAGAACTTTTTCAAATATGAATCCAACTTATACCACCAAGTCCGTGGAACATCGATGGGCTCGACCTTTGCGCCGAGCCTGGCATGTATCTATATGGCATCATTTGAGAAGAAGTGCATCTACCCCCCTGAACACAATCCATACCGTGAAAACCTCACGTGTTGGCGTCGGTACATCGACGACATCCTGGTGTTCTGGAAGGGTGACCGTTTGACATGTGAGGCCTTCTGTACGTGGATAAACCAACAAGACCCATTTCTAAAGTTCACGGGCACGATCTCCAATCTATCCATACCTTTTTTGGACCTTACTATATCACTGGACCCGACCACTATCAGTACCACTCTATACAAAAAGGACACTGACAGGAACAGTCTATTGCCTTATACCAGTCATCACACTAGATCCCTAAGGGACAATTTACCTTTCGGCCAATTCCTCCGCCTACGGAGAAATTGCAGTTCAATCACTGATTTCAAACAGCAAGCGCAGTCCTTACAAACCAAGCTTCTGGACCGGGGCTACCCCACTCGTCTTTTGAAAACCTCCACCAAAAGAGCCCTTAACAACAACAGAGAGGCTCTGCTCGAAGTACATCCCAAGGAGCAAGAGGACACGATTACCTGCGTGACCTCGTTCACGAAACACTCTTCATTCTTCAAAAAAACAATCAATTCACATTGGGGCATTCTCAACTCTGCTGGGATGGAGATACCGCGCCCCCGCTTTGCTTTTAAGAGGACGGCAAATCTTAAGGACACTCTGATTCACACCCGTCCTAAGAAAACCAACACCCAAGTTGTCAATACCCTCTGGGACCTTCCTCCAGTTACTGGGCACTATCGCTGTGGGTCCTGCGTTGTATGCCCCCAGACCATCCAGGGCAAGACCATTGTACTCCAAAGCAGCTACACTTGGACAATGAACAAACATACCAACTGTAACAGTTCTAGATGTATTTAAGTGTTGATTTGCCCGTGCGATTTGTTGTACATTGGGATGACCATGCGCCCAGTTAAACATCGAATAATGGAGCACAACAGCAACATTCGGTGTCACAAATCACACACCAAGCTGTATGAACACTGCAAAGAAAACCATCATCTCCCAGAAAACATTAGGTGGACTGTCCTTGAATGTTTACCAAACTTCAACCAACAAGCCCTCTTCAGACTCGAACAAAGATGGGTACATCGACTACAGTGCGATGAACTGGGATTGAACGATGGGGTGCCCTGGACAACACTCGCCAGATAGTTATCATTCTGGACTTCTTTTGTCCATCCCTACACGATTACCAATATGACAGACCAGATCACTCTGCCCGTTCCAAGATGGCCCCCGTATTGCAGTGTGCTGGCCTCTCTGTTTTGAGCTAACCCCTCTTTGCTCTCCACTCCCGTGTGCCGGTGCCTAGCAACCGGAGGGACACGCCCCCTTGGTGCGCGCTCAACTCTCCCTTATCTGCACCGGACATTGCCTAACTACCCTGCTGGCTGTCCTGACTTCGGTTCGCCGTGGGATGGGTAGGTGCTGAGATGCCTGCCATCAGCGACCTTTGAGGTAAGGTGTTGAGCTAATCCTTGAAACCCCGCGTGCTCCCTGCCAGACGCGCGGCAAGTCACTACTCAGCTGGGCCCCTTCACGCGGGGTTCCGCGTGAAGGCTCGTATTTTTCTAACGATCCCGCGGGATGCCTTACTCTCCCTGTAGGAACTCCTCACTCGCTGCTGGCCCCACCTGGACAGCTCGTGAGGCCTTCAGGAGAAATCACAACGGGTAAGCGCATCATTGATTCTGACATTGTCCTCGCTCACGCGCACTTGTCGAGCAGGGCACTTTGTTTGTTTTTAATACTTGCTGGTGATCACGACCACCACGCCAGCATCGACCTCACTTAGAGACAGAGTGTCAAACTACACACGATCGGTTTTATCTTTGCGGTTTTTTGTTTGTATGGCTAAACTCCTTAGTCTACATATATATTCTTAAACATAGGCTCCTCACGCCACCTGACTGTGTTAGGGTGTAACATTATCACTGGCCTTGAATTTTGGTGTCACACCCGACTCAGCACGTTGCACAGCCGTGAGCCCAGCCTCTTCACCAAGATGCATGCTATAACGAAACAGCATGACAGCCCAAATACAGAACGTGTCCCTCACGCGCTCTGGATTTGTTAACCACTTTTCTCTCACAGTACCACTAAACTCTGTCATGATACAGGCAGTTTTTACTCACTGGGCACGCATTATAAGTCACTTTGAATACAGGCACTATATGATGTATTTTGTATACAACGCACTTTAACATCATTAATGTCTGCTTATTTCTCTCTAGTTCCCAGGAGGTCCCTCGCATGGAACCATTTTTGTACGACACTACACAGGTCGTATATCGGGGTACTCTTAGTTAAGAGGATTCCAGCAATCATATGAGCACTAAGGTCCTGACGAATTGCCCTTATGGCAAGAAACATGTCGACCGCATTCACATCAAGGGTTGAATAAGGATTGGTCCCATTGCCCATCACTCCTTAATACCCCTTATTTTTAATAAAGCAGCGAGCCTGACCATTAAAATAATTCCCAATGGACTCGACTGACTTTTTTTAGACACACACACCCCCATGCTCACTATTGCACTTTTTAGGCCCCTCACACACACACACCCGTTGGCTCGGAATAAAAGATCTCCACTAAAGTGCAGCTCCCCTTGCTGCCCGACGGGCATTGCACCGCCAGCCTGCCGTAGGAGCAGGATACCGATGATGACGCTGGACGGCCATCGGCTGGGACAACAGTTGTTGTCCTGTCGGTAACCTGTGTGAGGTATCCTTATATTCTGAAAAGGGTCTACACCATGCACTTATCCCTTTATAACTAATGAGAGAAAAGACTAACTGAGCTAAACCACTAGCTCCCACTGGGGAACTCTTTACAATACTCTTTGTTTGCTGCTGCCTAGGACGAGTACATTGGACCCCATTAAAAATCGTCCACTTTTATTCCCCTTGTTTGATACCAATTCTGGGCAAATCGCCTAATCTCCCCGTACCAAAAACAAGCATTTGCAATGCAATACTTCTCGCATGTGCAATAGTTTAAGCAGTTGATATTGTAAATGACATAATAGTGTTAAAGACATAGGGTCTCGTGAGGCTGTCGTTCCATCAAACAAGGTAATAACTCTTCTAATGTGATCGGCTGTCCCCCTGCCTGGGATAAACCCATGTTGGCTGGGTGAGACCACCTTTCCAATTATCGAGCTCAATCTATTAGCCAATATTTTCGAGTAGGCCTTAGTATCGCTATTCATCAGGCTAATTGGCCTATATGACCCGGGATAAGTGGAAATTTTATTCTTTTTTAAGAAAAGCACCATTGTCGCCTCGCTCCAGGATTTGGGCGGTTCAGCTCCTTCCTGGATTGAAACCATAAGTGTAATGATATCCCCCTCTAGTATTGCAAAAAAATTCTTATAAAATTCTAAGGGTATGAGGTCAGGTCCTACAGCTTTCCCTGATGGCAGTCCATTAAAGGCCAGTTGGATTTCTTCTAGGGTAAATTTTGTCTCCAGACTAATCCTATCTTCCTCCATAATTTTATCTAATGCAGCCTCTTCTAAATATCTTTCTATTTCTCTATTTCTTGGCTCTTCTCCCTCTTGATTATAGAGTCTCTTATAAAAGTTCTGAAACACTGCGCAGATTTCCTTTGGGTTTTTAACTACCACTCCTCTTTCTGTGATCATTTCCATTATCTGTCCCTTAGTAACTGCCTGTCGAGTTCTTATCACCAAGGTACGTCCAACTTGCTCATTATATTCATATTGCTCTTCTCTCCTTGCTAAAAACTTCTAGGCTGCTCTTAAGCTATATACTTCCCCTACTGCTGCTTTAGCAATGGCTAATTTTTGAGTCACCTCCGTCACATCCCCTTTCGCTACTAAAGTCTTTATCAAATCTTCCTCCAGATCCACCACAACCATAATCTTCTTCTCTATTAATACTTTTTGCATTTTATTACGTCTGAGAGAGTAGCTTAAAGTTTCTCCTCTGATGCCAGCCTTCATCGCGTCCCAAACCGCTGAAGGTCTTGCCGTACCCCTGTTGTGTCCCAAAAATTCTTTTAACCAATTTTCCATAAGGGCAACATAATCAACATCATATAATAAAGCTCTCTCAAATGACCAAGAAGTTAGATTTAACATTGCGTTTGCCAGAACAATCTCTAAAGCTAAAGGGTTGTGATCCGACATTAATCTTAGTAATTTTTTGATTGTAACAATCGGTAGCAGTGCAGGTGAGATCAAAAAATAATCAAGCCTTGCTACTGTTTTGTGTGGAGCCGAGTAATATGTACTACCTCCCCCTCCCATAACCTGCTCCCAGGTGTCAGTTAAGCCATTATCTCTCATAAGATTAACCAGTGCTCTATGACTTTTTTTCCTCCCTTTAAACCTGCCTACATCATCCTTCCACAACCCTGCAAGACCATTTATATTTAGATCACCGCACACTATAATCGGAAGTAGCCAGCTAGATAACCGTGCATTTATTTGGCTAAAAGTATCAGGATTATCCACTGTAGGTGCGTAAATTGAACATAAAGTAAAATTCAAATGATGTACTTGTAATTCAGCCAAAACCCATCGGCCGTGTTTATCTGCCTGTTTTTTTTTCAACTTAACACTATTTCCTCGAGCCAATATCGCTACCCCACGTGTCCTCGTGCCCTGGGTAGTGCATACCAAAACCAAATAACCCAGTTGTTCTAGTAAATATTTCTGCGAGAATTCAACATGCGTTTCCTGCAAGCATATTAAGTCTGCTTGCAATGTTTTAAAGTATTCTTTCAGCTCTCTTCTTTTTCTCGCCTCATTTAAACCACAAACATTAATTGTGACTATGCGCATAAAATTTTAAGTTTTTTAGCAATTTTTTTCTCTGGTTCTGTTTTATCCTTGTTCCGTTTAGTAAGCATTCAGCCTTTTTCCTTCAGCGTCTGTGATTCTCTCCCACCACAACTGTGCAATAATTTCTTCTTTTCCTGATGATGATTTTTTTCCCTTTTTTCCCCCCTGTAGCAGAGCATCCCACCCCCCCACCCTCTCACCCTTCCCTCCCCCACCACTTCTTGAGGCATCCTGGGACCTGAATCCCTAGGTGTGGGCGGCCGAGTGATCCGAGCATCACCGCTCGCTCGATCGCCGTATATATAGTACTGTGAATTATATCATGCATTACACGGTAGGGTGCACAGGGCGGTCATAGTACAACCATATAACATGGAGACATACGGAGCCCTGCTGCAGCATGGTGGCAAACTTGGGGCCTGAAACCAACCAAACAACAAGGGAGAAGTTGCACGGCGCCGTGCAGAAGTAAAAGGCCGGTGCTCAGCTATGTAAGTGACATCGACAAAATGAATATGACCAGCCTAGTCTAAAGAAAGGGGCGTGGCCACCATTAAAGTGAGAGCACCACGTGGGACACTTTCACAAAAAAAAAACCTGCTGTGCTTTCCCTTTAATGGAGGATGCACCCTTTTATTTAGACGCGGCTCGCTGTATTGAGCTTGACAATTAGATGAATATGTCAAAAAACAAAGGAATCCACCCTTATAAGAAAGTATAGAAGTGTTCCTCCAGACTACGTGTGTCTCTTACAATGGTGGACAGCACACAGCTTTGTTTAAATACCCCTCACCCACCTAAAGGGCCCTTGGTGGCATGCTTCATCATTGGGGTCTTCCCGCCCCGCTGCGGGACGGGCGTGCTGTGACCTACGACTAAGCGGGAGCGCTGATTTTTGAAAAAACAATGCTATGTGTGGTGTAGGAGTGTGAGTGGAAGGGTCAAAAGTGAATGTAAAGAGTGAAAGGTTAAAAAATTCCCAGCTTGGCGGATAAAGTAAGTTTAGTTATTCCTATAAGCTGGTATTGTTAAAAATGGGGAATGAAATGGAGATACCATGCTTCAATGAGCTGTTTCTCCTGAGTCGACATGATTCGAAGCCCTCCCCTGGCTTCTTATCAGGACCTCAAAAAAGATCCCTTCTACACTCGATACCGTGCCAGTGCAGGGGGAAAGGTCAGAAATGTACCACATTGGATGAATACAGTTCATTCCGGCCATTTCACTTTATTATTATTATGTGTTCTTATATAGCGCTCGATTACCCGTAGGCATCTTGGCGCTTGCCTTGGGAACCCGTCCTGGCTTTTCCCTGTGAGATACCCGTACTGGGCATCCCCAAGGTGAAAGCCAGGCATCCCGCCGCAGGGGGGCCGTAGTGGAGATTAAGCAAGCTAATGCCCAGAGCTGCAGAGTGTGAACCCGTGACTCGAGTAGGCACCGAAACGAGAATTATCAAGTCGGTGGATATTTGGGCTCAAGACCCTGCCGCGTCGGGAATTGAACCCTGGTCCCGGGTCTGACCTCTGCTTCAGAGTCTGCCTCCTCTAACCAGTGAGCCACACTTCTCCACTATGACACAGGGTAGCACAGCAAGATGACTTGATGTGCTGCCCTACGCCAAATCCACTTAAATGAGGCACCTAGTGACCACACATACACTAAGGTGCATATGTATGAGATCCTTGTGCCGCCGTAGCATCACTTTTTGTGATGGTCTAACAGAGCAAAGCGTCAAATCATATAAATGAGGCTGCGCAAAGCCACTTTGAAAGGCTTTGAATGGCCACATAGATATTGAGTGAGGCAACGCAGCACAAATCGCCTTACTCTGCGATAGGGGGGTGTTCCATGTTCGTTGCTGTAGTTGTTCTCACACAACACCCATGGATTTTGATGCTTCCCCAGATTTACAAGACCATGTAAACCTTGGGATGCACCAAAATCTAACACCTCCCTATGGAAGGCGCACGGAGGAGAAATACATTTATTTCTCTTCATTTTTCCTCTTTCTTCCTGTCCTGCACACACAGAGAATGAGGAAAAAGCCTCTTCCTGCACAAAACAATTGTGAACAAAACAATCTTGCTGACAACACAGTCACCTTTGCACCATTGATTAATGGTGCCTGCATTGTCGCTAGGCTGCCAAAACGGTACTAGCACAGGGGGAAAATACAGTAATGTACTTTATTAGATAATACAGTGCATTCCTGCCCTTTCACTTTGACATAGGGTAGCGCCGCAAACTTACTTGCTGTGCTGCCCTTCGCCAAATCACCTTAAATCAGCCCCTAAGTAAGTAAATGTAATAAAGGTTGTAAAACTATCGTATTATGGAGATGGCCGCGTCCAAGCCCACTTACATGTACCCACAATTGTTATTTCTGCTTCGTGTAGAACTGTCCTTTTCTCCCACAATATAAAGCCTTGGACGTTGCTGGCACTGCGGATACTGAGGAATTGCGCATGCCCAGTTATGTCTACAAGAGGCGAGTCAGGGATAAATGAAAGTACACAAACTGTTCACTGGGTCATCTCAGGATAAAACACCTATCCATCTGGATTAGAAACGCCATCTTTCCAAGTGTTTTTTTCTTGATCTTGCGCTACATAATAATGACCACAGGATGGCAGCATTGACTTGTATACGGAGCGGTAATGCGCTTTCCACATCAAGTATCGCATGAAGTCCGTTTCAACCAGTGTGACCGCTGTTTACACAGATGGAAACAATATGACATTTGCAAAATTAGGAATGGTTACGAGATGTTGATATTGTTTTATACAAATGTGCAGTTACACAACCGGGAAGTGGTCAAAATGACAGCCATATGAAAACCTGGATGGAGAGCATCGGTCTTTAGCAGCAAGCAGCTCCAGTAAATGTTCTAGAATGTATACAGTTCTGAAAATCAGCATTTAGCTACGTTCTAAGTAAACAGGAACTTTATGGAACTTTCTTCGAGTAGTTTATAAAGGGCCAACACTTTAGATCCAGATTAATCTATTGAAATAAGAACTATGCATGTATTTTCAACATTTAGAGCACGCTGACGCCTATTTTGCACTTATTTGCCAGCCAAGAAAGATATGCTTTAAACTGGCGTACCCTAAAGCATTAATCTTATCTAATGGACTTAAACAATAAAATTAAGTTGAGCCTGCAACAGGCCTTGTCAAAAGACCTCTGACAACACTAGCATGCTGTGACCTAGAGCCTCGTCCTATGGCAGTTTTAAGACGGTGCCAGCCTTTTAACCATATTGACAATGTCGCACGCCAGGAGCACACAGATCACCACAAACTGCCTTCATTGTGCTCCCCTTCTATGTTTCAGAAGCCTCTCTTCCTTATATGTATGTGTACCTCCTCACAAGCTTGAAACTTACCTTCTTTACTTGTGTAGGTGGTTAGGGGCCTCTCTTCTAATGTATAAGAGTGTCTTCTTCGGAGCCTTCCATCTTTATTTTATTTATAGAGTTTTATATGCGCGAACTTGACCCGAATCGGGTATCAGAGCGTTCTACTTAGCACTTAGTTGCATTACATGAGGAGACATTCATTTTATTTTTTTGTTAGGCATTGGTAGATTGCCGAGACTCGAACCCGGTTCCCCAGATTCGAGGTCGACCGCCCTAGCCGTTAGGCCAACTCCTCTCCCCTTTATATGCGCAAGAGTACCTACCTCATCAGCAGGTTTTCTTATCTATCCGTATGTGTACCTCATCAATATGTTCCCTGTGGACATCCATAGGTGCCTTCCCTTTCTTTGTATTTGTACATATTAGGAGCCTCCCATTTTCTGTATGTGAGTCTGTATCTCCATAGGTCCTTCCTTCCAGTATATGTATATGTGAGCCTCCTTCTATATATCTGTGTGAGTGTACCGCTGCAGGAGCCTCCCTTCACTCTAGGCCTGTGTCTGCGCCTCTTCACCCGTGCTTGTGTACGGACAAACGATACCTCCTGGCGGCGCCTCCCTCGGGAGATCCGGTGACCTCGCACTCATCCAGTTACAATTCCCGACTTGGAACCTGAGGCCTGGACCGCGGGGACTGAGAGAGACCGGCCTCGGGGGCAGGGCGTGTACCTGTGGAGAGGAACCAGCCTAAGCAGGCAGCAGGTGCACAGGAAGCCGTGTCCGAAGCCACAAGGCCCTTTATGCGTCACTTCCGGGACAGTAATGACAGTAGAGAAGAACCAGGGTCAGTGGGCAGCATGTGAGACAGGAAGCCGCTCCGGAAGCCACAAGGCCTTTATATGTCACTAAAATAAAATGACAATACAGTTATATCTAGTCACAAATAAAACTCAACAAAATGCAGCGGCTACAACTCAAACAGAGAACTGGGCATGCGTCATATGACAGCATACGTACTTCAGAATATGTCAAGAGATGAGGTATGAGGCACGCTGCCTCTCAATCCTTTTTTTTTACAGCAAAATCTAATAACTTTCAGTGTATGACAAATTATTTGTTTTACATATTCTGTATTTTCATTACAAATCAAAAACAGCAAATCCTCAAAATCACAGCCTTTTTTATTTCCATTTGCATTTTCTGTCATCACAGTCACAGAAAATACAAGCCTTCTGCATTCTTGGAATAGCTGTCATTTATCATATAAACTTTAAAAACTGGTGCTCGTTTAGAGTATCACAGATTGAAATATATGCAAAAATAAAAACGCAAATCAGTAAAACCTTACTCTTTGGGTGCGTTATTGCGTGTGAGGCCTCACAAAGGGTGCGGGAGGAGCTCTGTAAATACCTAATATAAGGTGAGCAGTGAGCTAGGTTTTGTGATGCAGTTTCACAGTATCTGCTAAAACTGTACCCAAGCCAGCAAAAAATATGCCACTTTAGCATCAGCAAAGCATAGGGCTGAATGACAGATATATGTATGCAAAATCACTAGGAAAGAGTGTTACCGCATGTTATACCTCATTTTTATCCAGTGACACTAAATCCCCATCTTGTCATCCAGAGGAACACTTCTATTCGCTGTCAGGGTTTACCACCCTATTTATTTCCCAGGTATTATATTTAAATTAAAATTACAACTTCAAATACAGATAATACAGAGGTAAATTAATCAATTAACATACAAGTGCACCCAACTCACTTGTGTGGGAAGTGGTTTGGTGGTTGGTAAGTGTCAGTCTGGGTTAATTGTACCTTTTGTCATGAGGAGTTTGCACCAACCTTATACTCATCCTCCGGTCAGGAATACTCATGGTCAGATACAGGGCACAAGTCCTAAAAAAAGAAGTGGGGGGACGCTGACGTCACGACAGGAAGTGACGTCACAAAAGGTGGCTTGGACCATCAGACTCATTGCCTTCCCTCGCTCACACCTTCGATGCGATAGCATCAGAGAAGCCAGCGAGTGAGCAGCGTTCTGAATGAGCTCCGATCTCGCCCCAGAGAGGCCAAAAAGTGAATGTGTGGCTCCATTTGCTCCAGTTATCAAGCTCCCGGTAAAATAAGTGGGGGACGCCGTCCACGTGCGTGGTACCCCGTCTCGAGCCCTGGTCAGATAGCAACACTGACTGGGGTTCAGTCGAGGCAGGTAGGCGTGGGCGCTGCTCAGAATGTGCATTGCTGAGGACCTGACTGCTGACATCTGTGTTTTGTGCGTTGTTAGTAATAGGGTTGTCCGGTCACTTCATGTCAGCAGGACACCATTATTCCAGCCCTGGGCTTATATTTTGAAAATGTGTGCATTCTGTGATTCACATTCCTCATTGGCTTCAAAGGTGGCTTCTAAAAGACAAATGGGATTCTGATATCCTGCCAACACACAGCAATCAGGCACCCTTGTTACAGAGAATGACCTCCGACTTCTTCACACAATATTTTACCTGCTTGGTCTTTTCCCACTTTTTCAAGAAGCTCAATTGTGGACTAGAACTTGAAATCATAGAGGATATGGGTCTCTTATTCCAATAAGTCTCAACTACCCATGCTCGATGCCCCAATGAAGTGAACCCCAATTATCTGCTGGTGGCACGCTCTGTAATGGATCTGGTGGTAGGGGATCCCCACCTCTGAGACAAAATTGTGGCAAGGCAGGGAGTTGAGGCACTAGTCTGAAGGAGTAAGTGGAGGGTCACAGGATGGCCAGGAAAACAGCAGGGAGAGCAAGAGCTGTTCGGAGAGGATGTAGGATTGACAGAGGAGTAGTAGGATGAGAAAGAGCTGATGCACAAGAGAAAAATTAAAAGATCAAGAACTAATGGTAAAAGGACAGAAAGGAAACAAGCATTTGCAATACAATAGGTCTCGCATTTACGCGAGTTTGAGCTATTGGCATTGTAAATTACAATGCGTTTTATTTATGCTTCAAAAACCAAAACATAAATAAAAGGCATTGTTATTTACAATGCCGATAGCTTGTGTAAATGCGAGACCTGTTGCATTGCAAATGCTTGTTTAATTTGGTTGTTAGTACTCCACGGGAGCACACAGCTTGTCTCTATGTGCCACTCTCCTTATGCTTACCACTCTCCCTGCTTTCTCATTGTTCCTTTATACCTCCTTACACCTCCTCTTCAATGTTTTATTTTTTTACTCTTAGAAAATGTTTTCATAATTCCTAGATGAAGAGCTCAGGATCTTCAGACTATTACTGGGTCACTTGTTTCACCACTCGTCGTGCTCCCCGCCTGTCCGCTTCCCACTGTTGCTTTATTTTTATTCTTTTTTTATTATTATTGCTGCAAAGGCCCAGAGATAGCACACTGCTACCGGAGTGCTTGCTTCTGTTGCTTTGCATAACATCATGGATACTTGTTTTTAAATTTACTATTCTAAAATGGCTGCCTGCCATCTTGGATGGTAAATGACTTATTTTTTTAGAACGGCCAAAATGGCGCACACGCAGCTTTGTGATGCACGGACAGCCATTTTGTAAATATTCTTTTTCATAATGTCAAGGGAAACAATCATTGGCAAAGTCGACGACCGGGTCTTTTAAAGGTGAGACTTTTTGGCTTTGCCAATGCTTTGTTGTTCCTGAGCTTGCTCTTAAATGGACTCGCACTTTGGAAACCTGGAAGTCCTATGTGTGAAAGGATTGAGTCTGGCCAGAAGGTGCCTTGCTTAAGAGTTTGATCATATGAAGGGAACTCACATGTAGGGCCCAGGTCACACTGCAAGCATGCTCACTGTCTGTGTATTCAGCTGCCTTCACCCAGGAAGTGATGTAAGCAATGCGGTGTTTACAGTCTCTTTGTGTGTTAGCACAAAACACACGTTATGCATAGTACATGCCAGTTATACACATAGTACAATCCATGTTATACATATAGCACATACATTTAGCACAGTGGCGATGCACGTTACATACATAGCTCAATGCACATTATACACAGAGCACAATGACTATTCATGGTACACATGTGGCACAATGCACAATATACATAAACAATGAAGCAGGTTATACACATGACACTGCACATTCTTCACATAACACGGTTCACACTGTACACCCAGCACAGTGACGTTACACGTGCTGCTCAATGCACGTTCATCACATATCTCAATGCACACTATGCACACAGCACAGTGACGATGCACGTTCTTCACATAACAGTGCACATTGTACACAGAGCACAATGACGATGCACATGTAGCAAGCACACTGCACATTATACCCAAAGCACAATGCTAACCTTTGTGTCCGACTGCTCTAATCACATGCTAGCAGTTGTGCTGATAAAAACAATATGCAGCGATGACGCTCTACCTGTTGGCTTTGTCAGTGATGCTGTCCGAGTTCTCTGACGTCCGCGCAGGGGCCCTGAGTTCCAGAAGAGTTACAGAGAATCTAGAGAGTGAGTCGAGGGATGCTTACTGACCATGAAGGAAAAGGAGGGAAAGCCGAATATCTCTAAATGTTACCGGATGTCGAATGGGAATGGTCTACCGGTTTAATATAGATGGAAAAATCCAAAGTAAGCATAAGCTATGAGGTGTCTTTCCTTATCCTCTTTGATTAAGGTTACCTTCATGGGGTAAAAGTGTTCCTCCATAAACTGTAAGCAGATGTTTCTTTAAACATCATTAGAGGGGTGGCGCGGGGGAGGGGACACTGAAGAATTGCCCTTTTTTTTTTTAAACCGAGAATACTCACTGGAAAGACGAAAGCACAGCATTCCTTTCAAATTAACACTCAAATCAAGCTTCCCGTCCACATTCTAGATTTAAATCAAATTAAACAAGCAGTAAGGGAGGAGGAGGCAGCATCCGCACTGGTATGCAAGAACAAGGTTGGGGTGGGGCGATAATGAGCTCAGCATTGCAGCATGTACGGAGCCCTCAGGGGCCGTGCAGACTGCTGTTAAAAACAAGATTAAGTAAAGCTCTTGACATGTAAACAGGAACAACATGGTTACCTTAACGCACTTGAAGCTGGGCGTATTACAATAAACAATGGCATGCAACGGACTGGTGAAAGGCACGTTCCTTCAAATAAAACAAGCTATGCCCAGTGTGCACGCTAAAGCGATATTGGTGGGAATAAAGCGCTGTTTCGGAGCTTTCCACTCAAAAGAGACCTCTGATAAAAACAAGCAAACAAATAAGCAAAAAACAAACCCCCCCCCGGCCCTCACTTACCTACGGCCACAGAAACGCTGGAACACGCTGTGACGCACACCGCAAGTCGGCCTGGAGCGCGCCTGAGAAGAGACCCGGAAGGACAAGAGCGTGACGCGCGTGAACGTGCACGTTGACGTTCCCGCGCGTTCACGGACCTAAGTCGGCTCGTGCACAGGACTGGAGCTGCTCGCTCACTGCTCTGACTCCCTTGGCAGGGAGCAAGGCGGCTATAAGTCTCGTTGGCGGCAGGGCTTCGCCCTGCAACGCCAGCGAGACCTAAAAAGTAGGTGGGGCGGGAATTGTTTACAAGAGATAAGATAATTGACAGGAGAAAATGTAAGGACAGAGAAAGCAACATAATGATTACAGAGAGGATGATGAAGGATGGACAAGGAAAATACAAGGATCTGTGAGTGGAGACTGCAGGATGACAACGTAGATGGGAGGATCTGAGAAATACAGATTCCTTGTTGGACAGGAGAAATCAGGAAGAACAAGAGCTTTCGAGAAGAGATTACATGACTAGCAGAAAAAAAGCAGGAGCAGCAGGGACTGTTGAGGCGAGAAAAAAATGGAATTTGCTGTGGAGAGGTTGGAGAATTGATAAAAGTAAAAAACAAGGGCAGGAAATAGAAAGGACTTGAACTGCAGAGGAGAGATTATGAGAAGGTCAGGAGAGAGTCAAGGATTGTAGGGACGTCAAAGGACGTTGCGAGGTTAAATAAAGCAGGCAATGGCCCATGACTGCAGCGCCACTCTCTTCAGAGACCAGCTCAATACTGAACCCCAACTCCTGAAATGTTCTAACCAAGGAATCTCCAACAGTACCTCACAGACTGTCCTGAAGTAGCTAACTGCCTTTGTGGTAAGCTTGGACTATGCAACTGCGAGGCCCAGAAAGATGACCTTGCAGTACTGCTGCTTGATAAAAAGCCTTGAATAAACAGCAATTCTTTTTTTTCTATTGCTCTTTCTCTCTATGCATTTCTCTTTCTTTTAAACTGTTAATATTTTTTCTTTCTTCTGTTCTTTTTCCTCTCTCTTATCCTATCTTTCTTGTCTATTTTCTCTTTCGTTTTCTCCCTCCTATTTCTGTCTTGCTTTGTCTCCCTCCACCATGTTCTCTATCTCCTTATTTGTTCACTTTCTTTCTCTTTTTCATTCTCTCGTTTTCTTTCTTTCCTTTTTTTTGATACTTGACTTCTATTTCTTCTACTTGCAATTATGCTTGCTTTTTATCTTTTTTGTGTCTGTCTTTCTTTCTGTTCTTATATTTCCTCTTCAAGTATCTCCATTCAGACTTTTCTTCCTTCTTTCCTCTCCTTTCTTGACTCCTTCACCTTCGATTTTTTTCGTCTTCCTAGTCTCTCTCCTACCCCCTTCTATGTTCCTTCCTTCCTCTCTTCTTTCCTCTCTATTTTTCCTTCTCTCTTCTTTTCCCTGATTCCTTTTTTCTTTCTTTCCTTTTTTTGCCTTTTTCGTCATATTCTTCTTTTCTTTCTTTCCTTTCCTTTTGGTCTATTTCTTTAATGCATTATTTCACTTTCTTCCTTCTGCTCTTTTTTTCTTCCTCCTCTCTCTTTTGTTCTTTAAAGGAAGTTGACGTCCTAAAGCAATCTCTTTATCGATTACTCTGTGTTTCTTCTTTGGCTCAGAGTTATACTTAGAAGTATTGGGCTGGCTAAACAGATATGTTTACTTGTAAAGCGCTATGACGTTTGCATATACCTATTTTTAATCTTGATCAATAAGACAGGGCCAGTTTCTGGACATCAAAAAGGGCACTTTAATGCAATTGGCCAGCTAATCAAAGTCTTTCAGGCCTAGCTACCATAATGAGATTAGTATCATCATCCCATGTATTGCTTGATCAAGAGTCCTCAAGCTCAAGAGATCCACTAGAATCCCACAGATTTCATGAAGAAGGGTAAAGAGTCATAACCTGTCCTACGGGACCCCGCAGATAAACCTTTCCAGGTAAAGCTCTTCTTCTTGCCATTAATGGTGTGTGCTTACTATGAGTATAGCAGGACTGGGTGCCCTAGTGGCAGGTTTAAGTGCCTGGTCCTTTTATATGCTGCTATCTAATCCATATTTAAGGCAGCAGCTCAAAGATGATTTTTCATACATCAGAGGTAGCTCTTGTTATTAAAGGTTGGAGACCCCTGTTCTAACTCAACACATTTACGTGTACGGTCCAATCAGATCACAGCATTTCCCCCGGAAGCTAAAAACATTTCCTGCATCAGCCTCCCTCCCTGGACTAGATCCAGGTCCTAGACACAAGATGTACCTGGCTCTCAGCATGCAATGCTCCTGCAATGCAATGTTACTAGATGTAAAGAATGAAGATGGGAGTACCAGGAACTGACTGATATTGCAGAATGAAAAGGAGAAAGACAGCGAGCGGGAGGAAAATAAGGAGAGAGCTGGGACTGACTGACAGTGCTGGCTGAAAAGACGAAAGATTGGGAGAGCAGGAACTGGCTGATATCACTGACTGAAAAGAAGAAAGACGGGGAGAGCTGGGACTGACTGCTATTACTGGGTGAAAAAGAGAAACCTGGGGAGAGCAAGAACTGACTGATATTACAAGATGAAAAGTAGAATGAAAGATAGGAAGAGCGAGAAGTGACTGATATTACAAGATGAAAAGGGGAAAGACAGGGAGAGCAGGAACTGACTGATATTACAGGATGAGAAAGATCAAGACAGGGACATCAGGAATTGAGTGATATTTAGCGCCAGGAAGCCTGCAAGGTATCAGCTGCGCTATATAAATAATTAAAATAAAAAATAAAATATTTATATTCAAATATTTATATATATATATATATACACGCATATATATATATATATATATATATATATATATATATATATATATATTTTTTTTTTTTTTTTTTTTTTTTAGGGATTGACGAGGACAGTTGAAAATGTAAAAAGAAGGGAAACAATTTGTGAATAGAGGTACAAATGGCAAAAGATGGTAAAGAAGGACCTGACGAGGAGAGGGGTAGATGGGAAAAGAAGGAAGAGCAGGAAGGAGGGAGGAGAACGGAGAAAAGGAGGCTGGGTGAGAACAAGAAGGACCAGGAATTGCTGAGGAGATGGGGCAGAAAGAGGAAAAAAGGATACGATGAAATGCTAAAATCAAACAGGCTCAACTGCAAAAGCAGACAGCACAGGAGTACCCAACGTGGGTCCGAGACAGCCAGATCCATGATGGATTTTCAGTATATCAGTACAATAAATATATGTAATCATTCCAAATGGAACTCTTTAAGGTAGTCAATGTTTATTACAAAAATCTGGTCCTGTTGCATATTCACTGCACACATTTGAGACAGGCAATAACCGCACATAAGTGCTACATAGGTAAAGTGAGGGTCTCTACTTGTGCTTTCACTACACTGTGCAACTCCAACTGACCCTTTTGAGGAGGACACACACTAGTTTCTACCTTCAGCTTAGTCTCTTTCCCATTTAAAAACCCAAATGTATTTCTATCCATCCTTATAATTCTCTAGTCTGTGCATGGTTGGTGATGAGAGTCAAAAGGAGGCTATGGGAGGGTCCTAGTATCGTTGCCCGTGTCTTTTGCTCATCCTTGCGTAGACACCCACTGTGCTGATGGGATGCCATAGCTTTGTTGCTTAATGTGGTGGGCCACAAATGGTTGTACATAGCGGTGCTTCTTGTGCTAACTGGATAGATTACAAACCTCCTATATAAATGTATATATTGCTTCTTACAAGCTAGATATTGATATGGTTCCCATCATTTCTTTGTAAGTGGGACACAGGGATCCTTCCTTTCGCCTTAACTATTCAACATGTACATGGAGAGGATGTAGTTAGGATGGGGCATTACAGCTAGAGCTATCGACCTTGGAACTGGGGAACCAGGGAGCAGATTTATTAAATATTCACGCAAAGCAACACAACAAGATAACTTGCTGTGTTGCTTGACAGGGAGAGAGCAGTAAGGTATAAAAATCTACTAAAATGTAGTGGATGTGAAGAGGATGTGGCATTACAGCAAGGGCTGCCGACCTTGGAAATGGGGAACCAGAGGGCTGATTTATCAAAAGTCACATAACACAGCAAGAGAACTTGCTGCAGTGGGTGACAGGGAGAGCAGAAATGTGTCATAACTATTAAGATATGAAGCATTCCTGCATCACAAGGAGAGAGCAGAAATGCATCATATCTTTTAAGATATGACATATTCCTGCTCTCTCGCTGCACTGGTGCACTGAGTGCTGCTTAGTGCTATCGCAGGTACCCTTGCACCAAGGTGCAAGAGTGCTTGCATCACAGGCAGGACTGTTTTTATGCAGGAAGAGATTCCTTCCTGCACAAAAACAATCCTTTAAGGCATTTCCCTATTTCTTTGTGTGCTGAAGAGTGCAGCATACATAGAAAGAGGAAATAACGAGGGGACACAAAGATGTTTCTCCTTCTTACGCCTCGGTTGGGAAGGCATACCTTGTTTTATGCAACCCCAGGTTTACTAACCTTAGCAAATCTAGCATTGTGTCAAAATCCATGGGTGGATGCACTGGAAACACCTATTCTCCACCCATGGAAAGCTTTCCCAACCCACAGTAATGCAAGGCAACGATATGCGCTACCTTGCGCGACTCTGAATTGAATAAGCCACACAAGGTGGCTTTGAGTGGCTTAGTAAATCTCACAAAAGGGCTAGCGTTGGAATACCTCACCTTGAGTGACGCAAGGGCAACGTAAGCCCTCTGTAATTCTAGGCCTGTGTTCGGCGTTGCCTCGACATGCTGAGATTCTGGGCAAATCACTCAATCTCCATGTGCCTAAATGACAATGTGACCTTGTGTAATGTAACTGGTGCCCATGTAATGCGCTGCAATACCTTAGGGTCAAGGTTGTGCTGCATAAAACTGCTACAAATGGAATAAAAATACATATATAATAGCCCTATGCAGTATCTCTCCAGCGACATTTCCAGATATACGCACATAAGGCCTAAATTCACCTCTGTGGATAGCCTGGATAAGTGAATCGGCCTACCAGCACAGAGAGAATGTATTATATATGTTTCTGGACGAAGTAAAGCTTGGTCTACTCAGAGTATAGACATAAAATTATTATTTGGAACCAGCGGTGAAAAAAAGCAACCTGTTTGACTTGTCTTTGTTTGTCAAGTAAAAGTTGTAGTCAAGGGAACCAGCCTGGAGTTGGATGCGCCCCAGAAGCAAAATAGTAAATGTGTGCTATAAAACATAAACTACTGAACTATCTTTTATGTGGCGACAGCCAAAATATAAAGCTTAAAACTACCGCAGATTCAAAACCAGATACCTACCATGTAACTCAATCTAAACAAACAGGAGCACATTATACCACCCTGAAATGACTCTACTTACCCCCATGGTACAGAGAATAAAATATGTAGGACACTACATACAAAACTTTGGGAGCAGGTGCTATGACAACCTACAAGAAACTGCCACCTGACTGTCATCCTAATATCCAAGAGGACTTTGAAAATCTGCTAGACCGGAAAAAACGGAACAATACATAAAGGAAGGATTCTGATGGCCCTGCCTGTTTGCTTCAGATCAACGTTGAATAGTCAATGAGAACACAAACAAACGACCAACTGTGCAGGAATAACTGGAAAACTAGCTACCATGTCTAGGCATCCGTATGGCTGGTACAATCTAATGAGTGTTGTCCTCATGCACCTTCTCTGCTACTCCCCACCCTGTACCCTGCAAGGCCTCACCTTCAAACATGCATACCCTCTCAATGACCACGTGCACTGGAATTTGCGGGCACAGAGTATTTTGCGTAAATATGGATTTGCCGCATTTGCCACATAATTTGCTGTTTATTTGTCACATAATTTGGTCCTCGCCTGCCCTATAATTCCAGTGACCGTTTCCATGACTTCGCAGCAGAGGCCCCCGCTCCGCTTCCCACATGGATGCAGTCCCAGTGAACAAACTACCGTGGTGATTTCCAAACTGGGGCTGGTCACCAGAGTTCTTCCCTTGACTGCCTACATCTGTCTGTCTGTGCACAAAGTCAAGCGCCCAAGAGGCACTCTACACAGCTCCCAAAGAAACAACCCAATAATTGAGATGCCTCTTATCATAATGACATGCGTGGGACGGCATTGTTATTTTGATATGAAAGGCTTTCCTCATTTTTCCAGAAATGAAGGGCTGCCACTCAAACATCAGGACGTTCCTCCCAAACTGCCCTTAATATTTTTTCCATCTCATTCTACAGTTCAATGGCATTTTAGATTAGTTCCTCAAAATACTACTCCAAAATACCCCAAAAACCAATCACTAAAAGGTGAGTACTCTAACATGGAGGTAGGCCGCCTTATGAGGTGCTAGCAGAGACGTTTTAAGGCCTGGCAAAGTGGGCTCTGGCCCAGAGCCCCAGCCCCCCCCCCCACCCCCGCCGCACCCATTGAGCCAGTTCTATTCTACAGTCTAATGCACTAATGACCTTGAATAATTCTTAAGCAGATTGTTTTAAATAGTGTTTTCCTTTACTTTATTTTTTAATGTGGGTGTTGCATGAGTGTCTATCCCAGAGATTATTTGCAGTAATATTAGCGAGCTGCTGCTGTTTACAACAATATTGAAAACACAACACTATCCCAGAGTATTAGATGTAAACACATGTAGAATTTGGATAAGTGTGCCTGTGCACAGCACTGCCAGTGACCTGGAAAAAGTGGGCATGAAAGAGCTGAAACTTAATCATAAATTCGAAGATGTTATGAACAAGGGCCCCCAATACTTTCGGCCCAGGGCCTGTAAATCCTTAAGATGTCCCTGGGCCCTGCTGGGTCGGCAGAGAGCATGGCTCGTCCTGCGGGCCACGGAGCCGGGTACCCCAGAGTGAATATGAGTTTCTTAAAGCAGCAATGAATCTATACATTGAATTCAGAGGTCTTCCACGTGGATATCGTTAACGGGTCCGCTGCTTCAGCCCGGTGTTGGAGGGCTTCGGCGGCGCTGCACTCACCGTGAGCCAGTCACCAGCAGCGAGTGGGAGAAGATGGCCGCCGGGAGCGCAGGGCAGGGCGGGGCGGGGCGGGGCTCTGGGCACTCAGTGGCGTCAGGAGCACTGAGCGGCCTTTCCATTAGGAAAAGCTTGGCCAAGCGGAAGAGCCATTAGCCCTGAAATGAGGGCTCTGAACTGGAACACACACTGCACAAGAAACATGCTGTGCATCACACAGGCCTCTGATGTCTGTCCGGATCAACATTCTTCACTGACACTCTTTCCTATTCTTGTTTGCTCTGTTCTCTGTTTCTCATCCCTTTCCTCTTCACTCTCCCCTCCGTCTGTCTCTCCTTCCTCTTTCTCCTTCTCTTTCTTCATCTGCTCTCACTTTCCGTGCCTATGTTTGTCTCCTCCCCACCTCTTCACAGATTAACTCCACATTTCAGTGACAAGTCCCTTTTCAGACTCTTTCTCCAGCAGCTCCCCTTCTCTGTACTCTAAATATCTCCCCCCCGGTCTTTTTTCCTTTCATCTTGGTCCCCTGCTCTGCATCTCTCCTCCCCAATGCATTCATCCCTCCACCATTCCCATGGCTACCTGCACTCCCTGTCTTACCCACTGCTGACCCCCTTTTCTTCAAACCCTAGAGGCAGAGTTCAAATTGAGAGTCTGTCTGAACATTACTTGAGTGAGCCCTTCTGTCTGTGGTACAAGCCACATGGCAGCCTATGTGGCGAGCAGTGCATTTAACAATGGTCTCAGCATAACAAGACTTAACAACTGTTACAGGAAGTTTACGGCTCTTCTTCAAACACTAACCATAAATGTGAATTTTAATACACTTTGAGACAGCACACTTAGGAGGGTGTGGAGTTTATGGTACTAGTTTCTTTAACAGATAATGGTGAATGATGCACTAAAAACACACTTGTTAGTTGCATTTTTCTAAACCCAAAAAGCCTTCCAAAAACTTGTGCAAGATATTTGAGCATCCTCCCTTCCTACTCACCCAGAACATTTGGGAAAATTGCAGCAAATGTTTCCGCATTGTTCTATCTATTGAGACAAACGAAAACAAATTGTAAAGTGATAAACTACCCTGTTATCCTGGTGCTCACTTGGATAACCAAAGAGGAGGTGCACACTGCCCTAATGTGGAAAAACCGGGGGCATATGTCCAAGCCCGTAGCGCCACCAGAGTGTCACTTTTTTTTGATGCTCCAGTGGCGCTCTATGAAAGCTTATAATTACAAGGTCGCGCTAAATGACTTTGCGTGGCTTAACACAGCCTTGTAAATATGGCTCTGTGCAATGCAGTGTTCTGCAGCAAAGGGGCGTGCACTGGGTGTTGCTGTGGGCATTCTCAGCAACACGCATGGCTTTTTGACATTGACCCAGATTTACAACGATCTGTAAATCTGAGGCAGCACCAAAAGCGTCTTTCACAAGGAGGCGCTAATATGGCGCAACAAGGAGAAATATGTTTTATTTCTCATAGTTTTTTTATTTTTGTTTGTGTTCTGTATTCTGCAGCACTCATAGAAGCATCAAAATGCCCTTAATGACTGTTTTTGTGCAGAAAGATGTCCCTTCCTGCACAAACACAATCACCCCTTCAGCACAGGCACCCTTGCACCATGGTGCAAGGGTGCCTGTGTTGTCCATCAATTGTTGTTTTTGCATTTGTCATCCCGAGTGGGATGGGTATGCTCAGACGTGAGTCCCATGCTCTCCACACCACTGGAGTCAAGCTATCCTGGCTGAAGACAGCTGATAGCCAGAAACCGGTCCTAGGATGCTTGATTCCGGTCCAGGAAAGACATGGCTTGGCAGTTCGGGCTGGACTGTTCCCATGAGGCACAGGGTCAAGGCTGATTTGCATATGGCCATGTCTGAACTGGAGTGGTGTGGAGTGCAAAAAAACAATGGATTTAGGCCCAGATCTCTGTACTGGGGTGAATGTATGACATTGTCCTGCATTCTGTCCATCAATTGTTGTTTTTGCATTTGTCACCCCGAGTGGGATGGGTATGCTCAGACGTGAGTCCCATGCTCTCCACACCACTGGAGTCAAGCTATTCTGGCTGAAGACGGCTGATAGCCAGAAACTGGTCCTAGGATGCTTGATTCCGGTCCAGGAAAGGCATGGCTTGGCAGTTCGGGCTGGACTGTTCCCATGAGGCACAGGGTCAAGGCTGATTTGCATATGGCCATGTCTGAACTGGGGTGGTGTGGAGTGCAAAAAAACAATGGATTTAGGCCCAGATCTCTGTACTGGGACGAATGTATGACATTGTCCTGCATTCTGTGTATCAATTGTTGTTTTTGCATTTGTCACCCCGAGTGGGATGGGTATGCTCAGACGTGAGTCTCATGCTCTCCACACCACTGGAGTCAAGCTATCCTGGCTGAAGACGGCTGATAGCCAGAAACCGGTCCTAGGATGCTTGATTCCGGTCCAGGAAAGACATGGCTTGGCAGTTCGGGCTGGACTGTTCCCATGAGGCACAGGGTCAAGGCTGATTTGCATATGGCCATGTCTGAACTGGAGTGGTGTGGAGTGCAAAAAAACAATGGATTTAGGCCCAGATCTCTGTACTGGGGTGAATGTATGACATTGTCCTGCATTCTGTCCATCAATTGTTGTTTTTGCATTTGTCACCCCGAGTGGGATGGGTATGCTCAGACGTGAGTCCCATGCTCTCCACACCACTGGAGTCAAGCTATTCTGGCTGAAGACGGCTGATAGCCAGAAACTGGTCCTAGGATGCTTGATTCCGGTCCAGGAAAGGCATGGCTTGGCAGTTCGGGCTGGACTGTTCCCATGAGGCACAGGGTCAAGGCTGATTTGCATATGGCCATGTCTGAACTGGGGTGGTGTGGAGTGCAAAAAAACAATGGATTTAGGCCCAGATCTCTGTACTGGGACGAATGTATGACATTGTTCTGCATTCTGTCCATCAATTGTTGTTTTTGCATCTATCACCCCGAGTGGGATGGGTATGCTCAGACGTGAGTCCCATGCTCTCCACACCACTGCAGTCAAGCTATCCTGGCTGAAGACGGCTGATAGCCAGAAACCGGTCCTAGGATGCTTGATTCCGGTCTAGGAAAGACATGGCTTGGCAGTTCGGGCTGGACTGTTCCCATGAGGCACAGGATCAAGGCTGATTTGCATATGGCCATGTCTGAACTGGGGTGGTGTGGAGTGCAAATAAACGTTGGATTTAGGCCCATATCTCTGTACTGGGGTGAATGTATGACATTGTTTTGCATTCTGTCCATCAATTGTTGTTTTTGCATTTGTCACCCCGAGTGGGATGGGTATGCTCAGACGTGAGTCCCATGCTCTCCACACCACTGGAGTCAAGCTATCCTGGCTGAAGACGGCTGATAGCCAGAAACCGGTCCTAGGATGCTTGATTCCGGTCCAGGAAAGACATGGCTTGGCAGTTCGGACTGGACTGTTCCCATGTGGCACAGGGTCAAGGCTGATTTGCATATGGCCATGTCTAAACTGGGGTGGTGTGGAGTGCAAAAAAACGATGGATTTATCCCAGATCTCTGTACTGGTGTGACTGTATGACATTGTTCTGCATTCTGTCCATCAATTGTTGTTTTTGCATGTGTTGGAGCTATGCAGCTTTTTTAGCTCCGGTACAGGGGTGAGCACAGGGATACGCAGTATTCTTATTAATACAGCGCATCCCTGCATTTTGAAAAGATAGGATTTTGTCTCAGATTACTTTTGTGAATCGAGCCCCTTGACTTATCTGCATGCACTGCCCTCTGTGCTCCTGCCCCTTCTGTAAAGACACTGCTGTCCCTCTGCCCCCACTCATTCTGCACACACACTCCCTTTTCTGCTCCTGTGACTTTCAGCTACCATCACCCATTGCCACTGCCAGCGCTGCCAATGACAGTGCCAACATAACTACTACCCATAGCACTCCTACAAGTGTGATAACTCAGAATATTCCAGGCCCCCAGAGCCATAGGAATGATGTGGGCAGCAGATATTAGTCATTAGAAATAATAAGCAACTGTTGTTCTGCTTATTTCTAAATTAGACAAACAGCGACACCATGTGGCATACTGTCATAAGTACTGGTGTTGACAATTAAGTGTCAGTGCCAAGCACTGGAATCCGCCGGCTCAAATTAAGCACTGGTTGTGTCTATCCTTTAAAAAATTAACTTCTCACCTGTCTCTGGGAATTTCCTTTCAGCAATTTACCTGCCTAGTAGTACAGGCCATGTCCCCGTGATTGGGGGGGAGAGGGTGGTAAAGCCTCTTCAGCCGAATGGGTGTTGCACGCCTGTGCATTTTTAAACTCACTTGTGCTCTGTTTTCTACCTCATTTGTCTCTTCCTGTTACTTCCGCCTCTGATATTTTTCCTTTTCATCTCACTAGGCCAGATATTTCAAGCTCCAACTTAGAGTAGCATAAGTCCCAAAACCCAAGACCCAGGGACCCAATACCTTGCAATAAAAAAAATTAAAAAGAAATATAAATATGTATATGATTAAGGCTCGGAGGAGCCGAAACGTTATGGCGGCAGTTCACAACAAATATAAGAGAAAATTGCACCTATCTTCGGGTCTGTGTCTACGTTGCTGTGGTGGGGAAAATACTACCATTGTCAAGCTATGGATTGTGATATATATATATATATATATATATATATTCACGACCCTCATTACCTCGAAAATAGGCAAATTGAGGCGAAGGTGTTTAGCAGCAAGGAACAGTAATTGCGTGCATCGCTCCCCAATGGGGCACAGCAGGAGCGGACTACGAAGACCAGAAAGCCTCAACTGACCGGCCGACTGCGGCACCCACCAGGGGGCAATCATCCCATCAAGTCCCTAGAGTGACGCCCACCGAAGGGTTACAACATTAAAAACATGAGGCAAACGACATCCAACCTCTCCTCCTTTTGCCGATGCCACTAGCCCCCTTGAGAAAGGTCTATGTTTAGACCGAAATGCATTGGGATACCAAATGGCTAGAGAACTGCTAGCGAAATAAAAGACTTTCGAAATTACCTTCAGGAGTGCGACTCACCTCTTTCTCGTAAAGAAACCTGCTGTCATAACAAGCGGCTGGGTCCTGCCGCAGAGAACGCACCGCCACTTAAAGGAGCGCCCACAACTGCCTACACTTGGACTCACATCTTTTGACTGCGCAAGCAATTCCAGGCAGGGGCAGCCGCCAAGGACCGGACCTTGGTTCACGGCCCTCATTACCTCGAAAATAGGCAAATTGAGGCGAAGGTGTTTAGCAGGAAGGAACAGTAATTGCGTGCATCGCTCCCCAATGGGGCACAGCAGGAGCGGACTACGAAGACCAGAAAGCCTCAACTGACCGGCCGACTGCGGCGCCCACCAGTGGGCAATCATCCCATCAAGTCCCTAGAGTGACGCCCACCGAAGGGTTACAACATTAAAAATATGAGGCAAACGACATCCAACCTCTCCTCCTTTTGCCGATGCCACTAGCCCCCTTGAGAAAGGTCTATGTTTAGACCGAAATGCATTGGGATACCAAATGGCTAGAGAACTGCTAGCGAAATAAAAGACTTTCGGAATTACCTTCAGGAGTGCGTCTCACCTCTTTCTCGTAAAGAAACCTGCTGTCATATATATATATATATATATATATATATATATATATATATATATATATATATATATATATATATTACCTACTGGCGGTCGCCAGTAGGTATATATAGTTAGGATTTTTTCTCTATGGGTTTTTTGAAAATTCTATGTCTAATAACTTTGGCGTTTGTGGACGGAATTGGCTGAAATTTTCAGGAAAATGGAACATTTTGTTTCTGAGCAGCCCTTGAAAATTTGGGGGGGGTTCGTCAAGGGGGGGCTGAAAAAAAAGGGGGGTCCCAAAACGTGTTTTTAACATTGAGTTTTCCATAGAGCGGTTGGCCTCACTTTTAGCCCGAACGGGTGAATGGATTTGCACGAAACTTGGCAAAATTGTAGGGACTGGTAGCCCGATGTGCCTTTTGTAGGTCTCAATATATGTGCTACAGTGGATTTTGAGAAATTAACGTTTAAAAAAAGATATATATCTGTAACAGCGGACCGGGCAGCGCTCCAGGACGCGTACTTTTCGCGCAACGGAGCTTTGTGAAGCGAAGCTGATTGGTTCTCCGGCGTCTGTCAACATTCCAAACAGTCCGTAGCGGCCGCCATCTTGTCTCTCGGTAGGATCGAGAGACAAGAGGAGGCCAAAGCGAAGGGGCAAATGACCATAAGGGGGAATAGTAGATCCTCGCTGACCCCCTACGTTTGATGTGGAGGTTTTAAAAGGGCTCCGCGGGGCAAAAAAAAATCAAAATAATAATAATCGAACGGCTGAATGGATTTGCACGAAACTTGGCAAAATATTAGGGACTGGTAGCCCGATGTGCCTTTGCTAGGTCTCAATATATGTGCTCCAGTGGATTTTGAGAAATTAACGTTCAAAAAAAGATATATATCTGTAACAGCGCTCCGCTTCGCGTACTTTTCGCGTTACGGAGCTTTGCGAAGCTGATTGGTTCTCCGGCGTCTGTCAACATTCCAAACAGTCCGTAGCGGCCGCCATCTTGTCTCTCGGTAGGATTGAGAGACAAGAGGAGGCCAAAGCGAAGGGGGAAATGACCATAAGGGGGCATAGTAGATCCTTCCTGACCTCTTAGGTTTGATGTACCATTTTGTCAAGTTTGGTGTAATTCCGTTCAGCCATTCAGGCTGTAGACGTATGTAAATGTCCTATGGAAAATTGCATGGGGAAAACACATTTGAAAGTGTTGAAATTTAGAACCAATTAAAATGTTACTTTGGTTTTGTATTTGTGTGTGATGAAAGTTAATTGGTTATGTATATATGTCAAATGAGAGGAAACCACAGCCATTTTGTGACACTACTGTCTGAGGTACATTTGTGAGGAATTTTTGGTGGTGAATTTCTGGTGTTTGATTTACACAGTACTAACACTTCTGCTACTTTTAAAAAGGTGAGTTGTTAATTTGTAAGGGGAACTATGTTGTACACTTGAAGATAATTTGAAAAATGTTTTCTGTTATTTATTTGCAGTCCTTCTGTTATACTAAATACTTGATAAAGTTAGTTTTATATTATGTATTACTAAAAACGATAAATGAAAGTGATTATTTTTTTCTGCAATTTACAGCAAGCAATTTCAAAATAAAATGGCTCACAATGAAGAGACCGTGGCAATTTCTTTTGAATTGTCCACTACATTGATTGAAATTGAGAGAACCAATAATGAAATATTGTCACAAGGAGGACATGACTTGTATGATTCCATTAGATTGATTGAAATGGACAGCACCAAGAATGAAATATTGTCACAAGGAGATGACTTGAATGATTCCACTACATTGATTGAAATTGAGAGCACCAATAATGAAATATTGTCACAAGGAGGAGATGACTTGTATGATTCCATTAGATTGATTGAAATGGACAGCACCAATAATGAAATATTGTCACAAGGAGGAGATGACTTGAATGATTCCACTACATTGATTGAAATTGAGAGCACCAATAATGAAATATTGTCACGAGGAGATGACTTGAATGATTCCACTACATTGATTGAAATTGACAGCACCAATAATGAAATATTGTCACAAGGAGGAGATGACTTGAATGATTTTTTTGATCAATCTCTTGATGGCGAATTTATCGAGTGTTTGGAGACCATAGAGTTACAAGAATCATCATTGGAGACTTTTAATGAGGACATTGCTGATGAGGACATGTTACTAGTTCTTTCAAATTTAGAAAATTCTGAAGAATAAATTTATATTTAGAAATCAAAAATTGTTTGAGACATTATTCATTTTTATTTTTAATTTATGAGGTTGTAGCGAAGTGATTGTAGTATAAAATGAGACTTATAGTATAGAGTGCAACATTTTTATGTTACATGGTAAGTTTACTCATATTTACTTCCCTTCTGCCACTATATTATCTCCAATGTGTATTTGACATCTCTTCTTCATCTCCGGCCTCCTTTCTCTCACTGTGTGTCTCCGATGCATCTTATCGCTGCTATTTTGTGTAATTACAGAAGAGAGTAAAATAAAATAGTTCGGAACGTGAAAAGGGGGCAAAGTAGAATACTCCTCACCCCCTAGGCCTTTTTAGGCGGTCCCAAAAGGATCAGTTTCTGCTTTCCTGAGAGATTATGGTATGAGTTCCATATACCACAATAACTTGCATTACAACATGCAAGATATCTATCTCCTATTACCAACTTTTGGAGATATTCGCGCTAAGCACGAATATCTCCAAAAAGTAACACCTGCCCTGAGCAGTTCTTAGCCATGTTATCCAATGGGAGGTGGATAACATGGCTAAGAGCATTAGCTCGGTAATGCATGAATATCGCTGAGTTTTTAGCGATATTCATGAATTGCGGCCGTTTATTATCGCATTTGCGATAAACCTTGATAATAGCAAGGTTTATCTTCGATAATTTCTGACGATGCTTAGTGGTAAAAAATTGGTTGGTAAGCATCGTTAGCGATAAATATCGCTTAACTTTGGTAATATGCCCCAACGTCTGTTAACGTTCGATTCGAAGGAAATGAGGAAGTGTTGAAAAACATTGTCTGCGCCATCTTGTCTTTTTTGAAATGCCACACTTTTGTCGTGCACGGCAGCCATTTTAGATGTCTTGACCAGACCCACTCTCTGCACGCTGTCGATTCGTAGCATGGCTCCTCACCCACGCAAGCATCTTCCCTAGGCACTGGTCACCACCGCTCTCTGTCTTATGCATGGGCAATAAACCTCCCCCCATCTGCGCTGCTCTTCCCTGAGAATCACACTCTGTGTCCGCCCGACACCTCCCTTTCGCCCTATTCACTACCGCACCCTCTGACACTCCTCTTTCTCTGTGTCCGATTGTCCAGGCTATCAGCTAGCCCTGCAGATGTAGTTTATGGCCCCAGCTGTAAAGAATCACCCCTCTTCAAAGGAGTTATAGTAGATCAAGGCCCACACCCGATGAGATCCGTCACACCACACGTGTTCCTACTATCTGAAAACCATCCTGTATTGTGATTGGGGAGGGGACCGAGCCTGAAGCGGAAGATTCCAGGAATGACTCTTTGTACATCAAAGTTTTTACAATTATGTGTCACATAAAAAATATATAGCACTCCATTTGAGATGTCATCAGTGATGTCATCAGTGATGTCACTGACCATGTCATGAATGATGTAATATGTGACATGATCAGCAGTGGATTGCGGGTGCGCGATATATAGTTAGTGCAACTAACTATATATGGAATTTCAATGGTTTTGTGTGAGTAAAATAAGGTTTTTTAAATGCTAATTCCTAACTATATATGGTGTATAACCTATGGTTTTTTCAGTGAATTTTCAAGGTTTTGTAAATGCTAATTCCTAACTATATATGGTCTATAACCTATGGTTTTTTCAGTGAATATATATATATACATACACACACACACACACACCCAATTTTTGACTTGCACGCAGAACCTACTGAAGGTGATAATCGTTCTAACATGGGACTACTAATCCCAGCATGCACGTGCACACTGTGCGAGGCCCACTGAGGGTGGGGCATGCGATTAATAAAGGGACTTAGAACTGCCTGCGGGAGTCAGTCACAAGCGACCTTTGATAAAGAGACAGCAGCCTTGAAACGCGTCAGGTCTGAGGAGTGTGAACGGGGGAGCAGCGACACACACACACACACACACACACACACACATCCACGCTGGTGATAACGCATCCCCCACAAGATCGCTCCTAGTCAGGAACACAACCAGACCACACCTGTGATTTGTAGAGCTCCATTTTATTTAAAATCAGCATGACGAGTTGTGTCTTGAATGCCTTTTTCAAATTCAGATGACACCGGTATGCGTATTTGACGTTCTTGAAATACGGGTCGTCTCACTGCTATTGGCGGATACGTTATCACCAGCGTAGATGTATATAGATACATACATACATACATACTTATAGAGGCTTTCAGCCAGCCTTTTACATCTATCGGTCTAATGCTGTGACATTCACATTTATCTTCTGCCCACTGATGGGTACAGTGTAGGGCACTTCAGCTATTGGCTAACTTTACTATGAAGGGCAGCATTCTGTTCTTTCACAGGAGCACATCCACACACAGAGTCAGTCCCTTTAGAGCCAGGGACTACTATAGCAATGTGTGTGTTTTTTTAGACCAAAATATATTTTTGCTTTTAACTAATGTTTATTTATATTGTCAAGGGCATGCAGTTTCCCCAACAATAACATTTTACAAAAGCCATGCGAACGCAAAAAAACAAGCATTGACAAAGAGCTGGCAGCCTGACATCCAAGGATTTTGGGGGGGGAGAAGAGAGCCCTTCAGCCATAAATACAAAGAGATAACGATTTAATAGAAGGCACATTTTTGTGTCTAACACTGGTTTCTGGACTGGGTTCTTCAATTGTAATAATCTTACTTAAATTCACAAGCTCATTACAGGAGCATACAGAGATGGTCGTCCCAGATTCCCAGCTCACGGATGTATGGTGTGATCCTGGCCATGTTTTTTTAAGGCTCTTCTCTCTATCCTCCATTGGTCTGGCAAGAATCAGGAACTTTTGTTTACACTACTCATGCCATTCACTCTGACCAAGTATCGAAACGGGAAAGCATGCTGTCAGTGATAGCTTTCAACCCGCTGGCAATGAACCGGGGGCGTTTCACTCCCACACAGAAATGCTGATAACATAAACCTAGATAAATGGCAGAATGCTTGCCTGCCTTGTTTACATCACTTAGAGACTTTTCATAGCAAAAAAAGAAATCTGGCAGCCCAGCACACATGGTAAGTAGAATAGCAAGAGTGGGGGTGGCTTTATGATGCAGCAGCTCAGGAGCATTGGCACACACAACAGCGCTCTGTTCACCTCACCGGTCAGTCTTAAAGAGCCCACGATAGGCATGCAAATCAAGGTTAGATGTTAGATGACATATGTAGCGGATTCTTGTTTTTAAGGCTGTTCTCTAAACCTGACCATGAGACCCTTCAGCAGTAAGCCATAGGCAATCAGAGGGGTGTGCTTTGCAGCTTCAGTGACTTTGAAAGCCAGTGGGCCACAGCAGCTGCCCTGTCTCTTACCCAGCCCTTTAGGCCTCCTTTGCTGCTGTAGATCAGTGCAGCACAGAGGAGCTCTCTGGACTTCTCCCCAGTATTGACGCTATGTCTAACTTATAAAAACCATAGACCTTGCAGAATCCCAGGGCTAGGGCTGGTTTAAATATGGCAATACTGTTGCTGTTTAGAAACTGCACTTGCTTCTAGTTTCTGCACTAATCTAGTTAAAGAACTTGACGATCCCTCATAATTCTTCTTTGGACGCACCACTGGCTACCTGAAACAGGGGCCTATGAACTGGTCAAGGCAGAAGCACACCTGCTTGTTCATCCCAAAAGCTGATGAAAACGGTCTGGGCTACATTAACAACCCAGACTACGGGGCATATTTACAAGGACATTGTGCCACTGGGGGGGCACCTTTTGCGATGCTCCATGGTGCGGTGCTGTGCTCCATATTTACAAGGCCGCGCTAAGCCATTTTGCGTAACAACGCTGCCTTGTAAATATGGTCCTCCTCAACGCAGTTTTCTGCAGCAAAGTGGTGTGCTATGGGTGTTGCTGTGCACGTTCCCAAGCTCCACCCATTGCTTTTTGACACGGCTCCAGATTTACAGGGCTCTTTAAATCTGAGGGAACGCCAAAAATGTACGTCTCCCCGAGGGAGGCATAAGAGTGGCGCAAGTCTGAGAAATACTTTTATTTCTCCTCGCTTTTTGCTCTTTCTATGTCTTCTGTATTTTGCAGCACACATAGTAGGAGCAAAACACTATTGATGATTGCTTTTGTGCAGGAAATTGTCCCTTCCTACACTTGTACAGTGGTGCAAGGGTGACTGCGCTGGTGCTAGGCTGTTTTTTTACGCCAGCGCATGGTTGAGTACAGGAATGCGCTATATTGTTGTAAACAAGGTGCATTCCATCAATTAGAAAATGAACCAGCTCGGCAAAGCAAAATTTCTTGGGGCACCGCGCTGCGCCATTTTCTTGGAAATATATTTCTTAGATAATTAAAAGCCAGCTTCAGTGAAAAGAAGGTACAAAAAAATTGCTTTCTGTGTACAATACATCTGTGAGAAAACAAATCTAATACTTGTAGACGCAGTGTACTTTTGAGATGTAAAATAGTACCTCGTGCATTGCAATGCACACACTCACTAGGAGGTGGTATACTGCACCAAAATGCCAATAGCATGAGGTAAAGAACAATACTCGTCTACACTAACAAGCTCGACCTCAAAAGCCACTGGTTGTGCTTTTACTCAGTCTGCTCGCTCGCTTTGGAGTGCCCAATCTTGTGATCTACAGTAAAGAATTAAATTCTCATTTCGTAAGGCCCCTAAAACAACTCTGTTGCAGTAACTAAGTGCAGCAGACTCGGCGCTCATTTGCCTATTTTCTTTTAAGTATATGGTTGATTTGATTTAAACAGCAGGTTTCTAGTTATATATAGTAATACAATCAGCGATATAGGATGTGCAGGAAATGTAAGAGACACATAGAACATTTGTGATATAAGGATAATTCTGCACTTGTTGCTAAAAAGCCAAGGTACAAATTGGGAATGTGGCCATTCGGTGCAATATTTCGAAATCAACTTAGGACATTTTTTGGGAGTGTGTGAATGTGTGAGGGGATGCATTTTATACAATAAAACTGCCTAATTTGAAGCTTGGTGCCAGACTCAAGAAAGGGCAACTGAATCGCTTTACAATCTGCTTCCAAAGTGATGGACACATCATCGCTCTCCTATGAAGCCCGTAAGATGCCATGGCTCAAGTGACTACTAGGCTAGATGCAATTCCAGACTGGTATGATGGTGGGTTTCCCATGGCACTGCCAATGAATTCTGGAGCCAGAGACTGCTTCTCATGCCAGTATTCAGTTTATGTGCTCTTCTACCATCATTATCTCATCAACATTATCTTTATTTGACCAGATCTCTCAATATTTCTCTTTTGATTGGATTTCTGGGCATTCTGGGTGTTGATGTTCCACTTGTTCTATGCATAACGTGTGTGGTTCTTTCAGATCTGGGAAGGTGCCACAGCAGCAGTCACAGCAGAGCTCCTGAGCAGCATCGACAAGGACTCGCCTCCTGAAGCAGTGGTGTATACCATCCAGCCCCCGGCCAGTGGCAAGGTCCTCCTGAGGTCCTCTCCGGACAACAAAGAGATCCTGACCTTCACCCAGGCCCAAGTGAACGAAGGCCTGATTCTGTATCTGCACCAAGGTGCGTGGCGCGTGCAAGCGGGCAAATGAGGCGGCGAGGGGCAACTCTCAGGCAGTTTATATCTAATGAAGGCAAATAACATAACATCACGTGTACTTGTCCACCGCACGTTCACCCAAGGGTATCTTGGCACTGAATAACAGATGTTTATTACTACCCAACTCAATGGTACTCATTTTATCGACCTCAGGAGGATGAAAGGCTGAGTGGACCACCAGTATTTGAACCTGTGACCAAGGGGTCGAACACAGGCCCCCACAGTGGACGAAATAGTCCACTAGGCCACGAGACACGGCTTGTGAATCCTTTGCAAACAGCTTACCTGTTCAGATCAATAGTTTATTGATTAGGGTCATGTTTGCAAAATGTTGTTAGTCTGCAACTATTTACAATGAGGATTGCTATTGGTGACATCACTGTGCGTCTCCTCACTCAGTTGCGTGGACTGGCAGCAGCTGTGATGTCATCTGCTCATGACTGTCACATTGACTGGGGAGATGATGGTTCATGATCATGTTTTGAGTGTGCAGCTGCACACTCAGGTATGAGATGAAGGCTCTCGGTCATTTCAGTACTGTGCGACTCCTTGCTTGGTTATTTAGGTGTAAACTCCGAAAGGTGTCATTAATGTACGGCTGCTCGCTGAATTGGGTGAGGTGTGGGTTCTCAAAGATGACATCAGTGTGGGACTACCTACTTTTCTGTAGGTAAACCCACACTGATGGCATCTCTGAGAACCCACATTCCAAACAAGTAAGTGAGCAGTGATATATTGACATATTTTGGAGGATTAGCTCATCTTGCTTTCATCATAATGTGACCTTTTGAATTGTTATTTTGGGGTGTGAATGCTGTAATTGAAGTAGGACCTTACGCAATTGTTTAAGAAAATGATTTCAGAAATACATTTACTCAGAGGCCATCATTGTGTGACGATTCAAACAGATTTATGGGTATGGGTTTCTAATAATATCACAGTAATGAGGCATAGGTTCTGAATGGTATACATGTGTGACTTTCTGCTCAAACGTTCGAGATTCTGTTACCCGATGATGTCATCAATGAGTGACTGTTAATATCATTGCCGAATTACAACCTTGAAGCCTGTGTTCTTAAAAGGCCTTATTTACAACAAAGTGACGCAGCACAGCACCGCAAACCATTTGGCTGTGAGGTGCTGTGTCACTTTCAAAGCACAGGGATGCGTCTTATTTACAACAATATGTCACATCCCTGTGCTTTCCACTGGACTGGCGCACAATTGGCTGGCATGCGCCAATGCAGGCACCCTTGTGCCATGGTGCAAGGGTGTCTGCGTTCTTGTGCAGATATGCCTTCCTGCACAAAAACAATTGCATGGGGTGTTTTCCTCTTTCTACGTGTGCTGCAGAATGCAGGCTGCATAGAAAGAGGAACAACCAGGAGAAATATATGTATTTCTCCTCATTGTGCCAGGGGAGGTGTAGGATTCTGACGCATTCCCAGGTTTACGAAATGTTGTAAATCTAGGATTGCGGCAGAATTCATCGGTGTATCATTGAAACACCATCAGTAACACTCATGGCACGCCCCTTCTACGCAAACACCCATGGCACGCCCCTTCTACGCAAACTGCTGCGTGAAAAGGGGCTACATTTACAAGGCCACGAAAAGCCCTGCAGGGTGGCTTTACCTGCCCTTGTAAATATGGAGCACCACAGTGCACTGCCGGTGCATAAAAAAAATTATGCACCAACATCAGATTGTGCCTTTTCTGTAGGTTGTTTGCACCACTGGCTCTGTATTATCTGACCGTTGTCTGTTTGGTAAAATGTATTGCAAGGGATTTCAATGATGTTATCAATGTGTGACTGGCCCTCACTTTTATTGAATGGTGGTTTATAATGCTGTCACTCTGTAAAAGTCATTCCTATTGACTAAATATTACTTCTCATATTCTGACAGGGTCCCCTGATGGTGGCTTCGCCTTCGACGTCTCAGACGGAGACAATGTCTCCCCTGGACACTTCTTCACTGTGACAGCCAAGAGTCTGGTGATCACCATGGAAGCCAAAAAGGACCTTGTTGTGTGTCCAGGTGAGTCATGAAACAATGGCAAGTTCAATACGGAGTGGAATGCCTATAACACCTTCAGTGTCACTAAGATATCGTGTCCCACTTTACCTTATCCTGCATTTTGCTCAGAATGTTGCTATAGTGATACAGGAAGACCATGTCAGACCTCTCCAGGCCTGAACGCAAATAAAGCTTTCCACTTCCAGCTCAATACTCTCAGCAAAGACTGCCAACAGAGCAGAGAAACAACTCCTCTCAACAGAGGTACCAAGAACCAGAGCTTCCCCAAAATCAAATACACTCACCAGGTACATATGAAAGTGGTGCAAAGGTGAGTAAGAGAGGCACCCCAGACACTCTCCCAACAGTAGCCATTTAAGGAGCAGGGAAGGTCACATGCACCACCTGCAAATCTACATCTTCCACGGACAATCCGCAGAGACCATCACCTATGTTAAGTTCCCTGACGGTCGACATAGGCACACAGTAGCTACCATCACCTGGGCCCTTGAACACCAGGTGTTCAAGGGCCCAGTTCAAGCATGGTTTTACATGATCGTACCTTTTACAGTCTGACCTAGTGTCTGACTACTAGGGACCAAGATATATATTTTTATATACATATATATATATATATATATATATATATATATATATATATATATATATATATTACCTACTGGCGGTCGCCAGTAGGTATATATAGTTAGGATTTTTTCTCTATGGGATTTTTGAAAATTCTATGTCTAATAACTTTGGCGTTTGTGGACGGAATTGGCTGAAATTTTCAGGAAAATGGCACATTTTGTTTCTGAGCAGCCCCTGAAAATTTTGGGGGGGTTCGTCAAGGGGGGGGCCGAGAAAAAAGGGGGGTCCCAAAACGCATTTTTCCCATGTTAATTTCCATAGGGCGGTTGGCCTCACTTTTAGCCCGAACGGCTGAATGGATTTGCACGAAACTTGGCAAAATTGTAGGGACTGGTAGCCCGATGTGCCTTTTGTAGGTCTCAATATATGTGCTCCAGTGGATTTTGAGAAATTAACGTTTAAAAAAAGATATATATCTGTAACAGCGGACCGGGCAGCGCTCCAGGACGCGTACTTTTCGCGCAACGGAGCTTTGTGAAGCGAAGCTGATTGGTTCTCCGGCGTCTGTCAACATTCCAAACAGTCCGTAGCGGCCGCCATCTTGTCTCTCGGTAGGATCGAGAGACAAGAGGAGGCCAAAGCGAAGGGGCAAATGACCATAAGGGGGCATAGTACATTGTCGCTGACCCCCTAGGTTTGATGTGGAGGTTTTAAAAGGGCCCCGCGGGGCAAAAAAAAATAAAATAATAATAATCGAACGGCTGAATGGATTTGCACGAAACTTGGCAAAATTGTAGGGACTGGTAGCCCGATGTGCCTTTGCTAGGTCTCAATATATGTGCTCCAGTGGATTTTGAGAAATTAACGTTCAAAAAAAGATATATATCTGTAACAGCGCTCCGCTTCGCGTACTTTTCGCGTTACGGAGGTTTGCGAAGCTGATTGGTTTTTCGGCGTCTGTAAACATTCCAAACAGTCCGTAGCGGCCGCCATCTTGTCTCTCGGTAGGATCGAGAGACAAGAGGAGGCCAAAGCGAAGGGGCAAATGACCATAAGGGGGCATAGTAGATCGTCCCTGACCCCCTAGGTTTGATGTGGAGGCTTTGAAAGGGTCTCGCAGGGCAAAAAAAAAATATACCGTTTTTTTAGTTTTTTTCCGTGGAGTGCGCCCGGTTCGCGAACCGGGAAGCGTTCTGGGGAGCGTACTTTCTTGAAAATTAGTGAAAAAAGTTAGAGTAAAATAATAATTGTGAGTGATCAGATGTAGGGTAGCTCTGAGAAGAGCTTTTGGGTTTATGGTACATTTAGGTACTTATAAGTAGGTACCAATGCACAGTCTTAAATTCAGAGTGAAAACTCTGTTGCCCTCATCTGAGAAGTGAACTCCATCTCCTCTGTAGATATCTTGCATGTAGTAACGCAAGTTATTGTTGTACAGGGAGCCCATTCCATGGTCTCTCATGTAAGCTGAAACAGATTTGTTTACATGCTTCCTCGATTTCTCAATTTGTGGACAAAATTGGTTCGACCACCTCCATTTCTGTCTTTGGCATATATTTGAATATACCAAGGCAGTCTGAGGAAAAAGTGCCATCAATTGCTCAAAGGTGTCCTTTAAAAGCATTTCCAGACCTACCCCAGTCAAAGTGCCCAAATCATTACCTCCACAGTGCACAATTAACAGGTCAGGTTTTGGCAAATGCATAAAGGTTTTCACCAATGGTATCAATTGGTGACATTTAAATCCTCTGTGGCCAAACCACTTAATTTCCACATCTTGTAAATTGAGGTTAGGTAAATTCCTGTTTTCAGCGTACCTTTGAGCCCAATAGATGTAACTATGTCCAACAATCCAGACAGAAAACATGGTGAGAGAAGGTTTTGCTGCAGTCAGATGAAGTGTGGCAATGAAATGGCAGTTGAAAAAATGAGAGTGTAAAATGAAAAAAACTGAGGAGTTTCTGTGTTAATGAAGCAGTAAGAGTGATTGGTGGATTTTGATTGCTGAAAACAGAAAGTTAGTGTGCATGGATGAGTTCGTTGAAAGATGTATTTTGAGTGGCGAAGAAAAAATCATTAAATGAAAGAATGCTCTGGATATGCAGGTGCACTGAGAGTTCAGAGTTCAATTGCAACATTGTTGTGTGAGAGGTCTTGCAAGAGGTGGTTGCTATGCAGAAAAAGCAGAGAGGGGGCAGAGGGGGGAAGGGTTTTGCTTTGAAAAAAAGTGAGGGAAGAGTTTTGATTGGGTGACATGAGAGATATGTGTGAGGAATTACAGCATTTCTGTGCTTTTGATAGCTGCAGACTCTGGAGTGCATACCTTTTGCTCTGCTGAAGACAAATTGGTGTGTTTCTGAGACTGTTTTGAAACTCAAAGTATTTGCTAAGGTGAGAAAAGATTTCTTTAATTTAGATAGAAAATAGTGTGCTTTAAGAAAGTTGTGTTTTTCAAATGTTGCTTTGTCTCAAGTGTTTCACAAATAGATTTTGTTTCTTTGAGAAATTGTAATTGGAGAAAATGTGAAGTATTAGTACTGACAGGGCTTTTATGTGCATAGGAGCCGTGGAGTGTTTTCAAATTATGACTGGTAAATCGTTTTTGAGAAAAAGCAATGGTTTTAATATTGATGAGAAGGACATAATGGTGTCTGCTTCTTTATAAGGTAATTGAGAGTCTCTGATGTTGTTTTTCCCATTTCAATGTAAGAAGTTTGTCTGTGGAGCAAATTGCTTGTAAATATGCTCCCACCTGTGCATGGCAAATTTAGATTTTGAATGTTTCCGTTACATAGGCATGTTAAAGGTGACTGAAACATGCTGCAAAGGCAATCAAAAAATGCTTTTATGTGTCTTAAGGACATTTTAAGTCATTTCCCCATGTGCAGTGTTTTCAAATTATGAGTTGAAAATCGTTTTTGAGGTAAAGGAATGTTTTCAAAATTTATGTGCGCCATATGACCCCAAATTTCTTTTTCAGGGGTGCAGCAGGGTGTTCTTGAGACACCCCTGCACCGTCGGAAAAATTCGTAATTTGCGATGAGGTAATTGCTAATCGCAAATTGCACCTTCATTCCTATGGGCCTCCTGCTGCATGGAAATGAATGGGTAATTTGTAATTAGCAATTAGGTCATCGCAAACTAGGAATGGTAAAGAATCGCTATTTATTCCTTAAAGTTCGCTATTTAGGAAATGCAAAAAACTTTGATGATACATATGGCGGTTCATCTCTAACAAGATAAGACGCATAGGGATAGATTTATGATGACTGGCGCATCACCAGGGATGTGTTAGTCATTCTGTGCCGCTGTTCCGTCACCTATGGTGTGCTGCATTTACAATGCGGCGCATCATGGGGCAAAAACAGCACAGATGCGTGACGTATTTGTGCCGTAAAGTTGGCGCATTGCTGGAGTTGTATCGCAAGTGTGATGAAGCTCCAGTAAGGCTGAGGGGTGGCCCTGTCGCAGGGTTTCTGTTCTGACACAGAACTGTGGACAGAGGATTGGAACCTCGGCGAATTAGGGTGTCCCAAAACTCACCTTAGTAATCAAAACCCCTTAGCAAGCTAGGTACAGTGTCACATTGGATATAACAAACTCTCAATGTTTAGACAATCCAGAATATGAACTTATAGTACCTCAGGATACGTGGAACTCATGAACAGTCGGTCGTTATATATTTCTTAGAAACCAGAACATGGAGTTAAGAAGAACACATGTGTATTTGAAATGTTTATTTACTAATGCCGTCTTCTCAGGCGTAGTATCTTAGATTATACAAGTACACATATTATCAGTAGCAAAATTACCAGCATAGTCAATAGTACATAAAAAGCGAATGGTGACAGTATGTTAACATGCTGTAAATGAATAAAGAGTTAGCAACACTTATAAGCAGCCGCGGGCCGTGGAGGGAGTTACGGTGGGGCAGGGAGGCGGGGAGGGGGAGGGGCAGGGTGGAGAGGGTCCACCCTGCCCCTCCCCCTCCCCGCCTCCCTGCCCCACCGTAACTCCCTCCACGGCCCGCGGCTGCTTATATCTCACCCTCCCTAATACACATAATATATTATTTGCTAAGAAGGTCTCTTTGTGTTGGTTTAGGGCGTGCCGATACTTTAGTGTCTTAGATTTGAAGGAATCACATCAGCATACACCAGCTCTCTCTTCATGTGAACCGCATCAAGTGTTGTGTATGTGTGTTCGGCAAAGCAATATAAAACCCGCCTCATGCTCAGAATTGGGAGAAGCTGCACTTATGTTATGAGTATGAAGTCGTGGAGATCAGACCTCATAACAATTCTGTATCGTGTTGTTCTTGAAACTTCAGCACTCGCTGTACAGATATAGTTTAAGAAGTAAAGCAGATAGTAGAGCAATAACATATTATTCTCATGTAAATCACGATGAACTATTAGGTTGAAAGCTAAAGCAAAAACTAAGTGTTGTGTGCAGAAGTTGCAAAAAAGGAAAAAATGGCGTTTAAACCGGTAATGAGTCCATGCTAACTTAACACGGTGTAAAGATATCCAGGACCTAGATGACACCTCCCCATGATCCGGAAACGAACTGAATAAGATAATAGAAGTGCCATCTCATGAGAGCAGATTGCAACTTTATATGTGGACGGTCCGCAAGGTAAAACATTAAAAACTAGGAAAATTTAATGCTAAAGAAAAATAAAACAGCCAAGTACTTTATCGAGTCTTAAGCCAATAGGCAAGCTAAATAATAAAAACTTGACAAATAAGTTAATGAATTGTCAATGAAATGCTAGTACTCGGCATATCAAACATGAAAAAGGTCTATGACATAACTGTGTATGCAAAATAAGCTGCAACAGCCTCCAATAGGAAGTCACCGTCTTCATCCGAAAAGAGTTCAGCCATCCAATTTAAAAGCGGAAAAGAACATAAGTGCTCTCCCAGCACCGGATCCTCTATCAACATCAGAGGACAGCTCGGTGGGTTTTCAAGAAAGCTCTGTTCCAAGAAAGACTGTGTTGCCGCCAGTAAATTCCAGGGACCAATTAGTCCATGCATCAATGCCACAGCCATAATCCTTTCGCCAGGACAAACCAACTCGTGAGTAATGATAGGAGTCATCAGCTGATTAAAGTCGACGTCAGGAGAAACCGGTCCGCAGAGACACAAATCAATGGCCCAATCGAAATCACAGGTCAGGCAGTGAAATACAGGCTGGACACAGGTGAAGTAGGAGAATCGAAAAGATAATCCATATGCCGTGCTTAATATCGCCAACGGCATTGTGCCATAATATTCTAGCATGCGATTGCGGAACAGTGTCAGCAGCTGCAGGGCGGGAGCTTGCACAGGAGGGACATCCATATTTAAAAATGTAAAAAAGCACAAGAGCGTCCGCTGGTAATGCAAGTAAAAATGGGAATCCACGAAGCAGAGTGGAAAAAATAGAATGAAAGAAAGCAGGGATGACTCCAAAGATTTTCTCAAATGAAGTCACGAGACCACTGGTAACAACTTTAAAAAAGTGCGCCAGGCCCTTTGTGGAGGACGCGTTAGAGATAGTCCGAACCATCTTGCTGAAATGGAAAGGCGAATCTGTATTTAAAAGGGTCTGCACCTCTGTACGGGTGTTCGCTGTGTGAAGCACGAAAGTTTCACGGGCCGAACTCAAGGCCACCTCTCTCTGAGACAAAAGAGCTCTTATTCTTGCCATGCCATTGAAATGTGCTCCCAAGGTTGGTATTTGTGGCCAGATTGAAAACTCCCTATGTTCATGTGTGGGAGGAAATAGAACATTTCTGCAGCAAATAACCGTTCATTTACTGTTACGATAAAATGAATACTTTTAATTAACCCAGAACAATCTTCATTATTGAGCATCAAATAACTACCATTTTCCAAGAACTTGAACGTGGGGATGATAGCAGGAACTGGTGTGCCTTGCAACACGCAAGCCATATTTGGTCGGTGTTTGTTGCATGAACCGTGTAACTGTATGTGCCTACACATTAGTGAATGATCTGGCGTCTCAGTGCATTCCTCTCCATTCAGATAAAGTTCTTGATCATCTTTGAAAATCTGTATGTGTATGGAAGCGACCAGACCTCATGAAGAAAACCACTACCTAAAGGTTAATAACGACCTATTGGTATATATTTCATACAATTTGAAAACTTATATAAAGCAAAAGGCAGCGTTATTAAACCGTGGATAAGGCACGTTGCCAAAGCAGTCAACCTTTTGGATTTATACTGGAAATGTTAAAGGAAGAATTACGGAGTAGGGCCTGTAAATCTTTAATGGACAACGAGTAAAATTACTCCAACCATCATATTCCTCTAACTCCGGGATAGTAGGGGTGTTTAATTTTTTAGAAGTAGCCAATCCAAAGCATTTGGTCTGGGAAATTGTTTCATTCACAAACAACATATGATTTGGGATGAGACATGCACGGTGGAAAGCCTCAGTGCCTTGTACCTGCCAGGTTCGTGAACCCCAAACTGATGTAGATCCTGGATATTTTTACTCTGTGTTACGTTAGCATGGTCTCATTACTGGTTTAAACGCCATTTTTCCTTTTTTGTAACTTCTGCACACGACACTTAGTTGTTGCTTTAGCTTTCAGCCTACCTGCGTCAAGATCTATGCCTGCTTCAAGCAGGCGCAGGGTTTTGATGTAGCTTTGTCCTATCTGATTGTAAATGCGGCACACCGTGGGTGGCAGAGCAGCGGTGCACGTTAACTGGTGCATCCCTGGGGATGTGCTAGTTAATATAAATCTGCCCCTTTACATTTAATTATGTGCAGGGGACACAGAGTAGGTGAGGTTTATCCAAGGTTAAGAAGAGATGAGTCCTGTTCAGTGAAAAATTGGAGATAGGCTTCAGTATATTATATACTTAAGTAGTGTGTTAAGTTTTTGATGACTGTTATTAATTTACTGTTGGGTAATAGTGGTTAATAACATTTTTTATTATATTTTACCACAGATTGAACTGCAGATTATTTCAAGATTTTAGGATGCCTAGCAAAGAAAGAGTAAGAAAGGCTGCAAAACGTCAAAGACAGCAGGACCATGGAATAATGCAGCAGTCCTCTAACAAAAAGATTTGTCAAGTCACCAAGAAAGCACCGGGTAAGAGTCCAAAAACAGTCATAAGAAATATGTGTAGTAAAAAAAATATTACTACAGAAAATGTTTCAGTCCAGAAAAGGAGAAAGAATTCAAATGGTAAGGAAAGGCCAATGAGAAATGTTACTGCTAGAGTAAGAGATAACTCTATGCATGAAAGTAGAAGGAAACAACAGTTTAGGGATATTCGTAAACGAATGTTCCGCAACAGGATAATTGGGAATTTGTTAAAAAATATTAAGAAAGGTCAGCAGAAAGTGGTTTTTTATAAGAGAAAAAAAATAGTTGAGAAAGTTATTGATCAGGCATTTGAAATTAAACGTAAGTTATTTATTTTGACAATCAATAGAATTAGGAAGCTAAACAAGGTAATTTATGATTTCAAAAGAAATAGTAGATGGAAGAGAATAGTTAATCATAGTAATTTTTTTGAAGTTTTTTCTGGAGAATGGATGCATAGTTCAAGCTCTGAGGCATTTTTTAATGAGGAGAGTTATTTCCAGGATAATGATTTGGTGCATGCAGTTGACACCAGTGGTCGAGCTTATGAAGTGAAAGATGGTTGTCCAGTTGAAAAAGAAAAAGTTGTGAGAACAGAGATAGAAGAGGTGTTAGGTAATGAGGTTTTAGGGAGACGTCCTAAGGGTCCTGTGTACACCTGGAAGTGTAGTAGTATTTGCAGTGTACGACAGGATTCCATCAATTTGCTTTGTGATTTTATACGGTCATTTAATAAGAAAAGTTTGAAGCAGAAAATGAAGTTGTTGCAAGAATTAGATCCTTGCAGAGTGAGAGAAGTGATAGGTTTGCATGGTCATTCACTGGCTTGTCTTTCCAGGAGAGTATGCCAGAGTGTTTTTCATCATTTCAGGATGCTAGCAGTGCATCATAATAAAGTGAGGAAATTAGTTAGAATGTTGTATTATGCTAAGAGTCCAGCAATTATGCTTAAACAATTATGCGCTGCTCTTTTGCATGGTTCTGAAATAGATGTGAAGAATATATGTGAAGAAATTGAGTTTTGTTACTTTGGAAGTAAAGAGGAGAATGTTGAAATTGACCAAGAAGAAGAGAGTAATGTGGAAGATAGTGTACAGGTTTCCAGTACAGATAATTTCCAGAGGGAAATTGCGACGTTTGAGGTGAAATCAAGTGAGAGGCCAAATTTCACTTGTGTGTGTTGTCGACGCACTTATTATAAGAATCAGACTAAGTTAGTGGATTTATATGGAAAAAGTGAAAGGGAAAATAATAGTGAATGGAAGGATTTTACAACATACTTGATGGTAGGAAATTGTTTTGATTTGGGATTGGATCAACGTGTGTGTACTTATTGTTGTAACAAATTAAATCAAAGCCAGATGCCTGCTAGAGCAGTTCATAATAATCTGGAATTGGTTGAGATTCCTTCTGAATTGAAGGATTTAAATACTTATGAATCTATTTTGATTCAAAGTATCCATCCCTTTCAGGCTATTGTAAGAATGGAGCCAAAGACAGGGAAATTGCCTCCATCAGATTTACAGAGAGGATTAAAGGGAAGAGTTGTTTATTTGCCTCTAGATTTGAAGAAAAACATTAACACAATTGGAGTAGAAAAAGTGGAAGAGGAACCTCTTGTTATCTTAGTTAATGGGGTTCCGACAAAGAATAAGAAAATATGGCAAGATTTAGTAGATGTTAGGAAAGTCAAAAGGGCAACATTGTATTTGAAAAAAAATAATAAATACTATAAAAATATATATGTTGCAGAAGAGGAAGTAAGTGAGGAAGAGGATAGCGATTTGTGTGCTGGTCAAATTGAGAAAGTAGAACCCTGTACTAGTGAAGAAATATATGAACATTATAGTGTTCATCCTTTGCATTCCAAGGAAGTCATGGGGAATGCTATTGAGTTGTTTCAAATGAAACAAGCGAAAGGGAGTCCCATTAGTGTTTGGGAGGAAAGTTTGGAAGCTCGGTGTTTCCCACAGCTTTTTCCAACAGGTCAGGGAGGAAGATATGATGAGCGACCTCATCAAATTCCTGCTTCTGAATACCGGACTTTGCGATTGTATGCAGGAGATCCTAGGTTTTGACAATGCATTCCTTATTTGTTTCATCTCCTGTTTGAAAGCGATCTGTCTGGGCTGTCATATGCAGTGAACCACATCTTGAAAAGTGGTATACACATGCAAAACATCTCGGCAAGTGACTTTATGGATAAAGTCAATGTCCAAGACAGTATTTTGGATTCTCACCTGATTAATCTCATGGCGTGTCAGCGTGGTACTAATGAGTACTGGTACCGTCGTCATGGTGATTTAAAATGTATGCTGAGGAACTTAGGAACTCCCACATGGTTCCTCACTTTGAGCTGTGCTGAGTATGGCTGGGAAGACTTACTTGAATTTCTACGAGAGGCAAATGCTAACGTAGAAAACATCGAATTCAAGACACCCGGAGAACTGTGCTCTTTGGATCCAGTCAATGTATGTAGGTACTTCAATCATAGATTTGAAGGTATGATGTCTTTCATCATGAATAAGAAGAATCCACCTCTTGGAGAGGTGTTGGATTTCTTCTGGAGGAAGGAGTACCAAGCAAGAGGTGCTCCTCATATACATATGTTGCTGTGGATCAAGGATGCACCTAAATTTGGAACGGATGCAGACGACTCAGTGATGAGTTTCATAGAACAGTATTCTACGTGTGCTGTTCCAAACGCAAAGGAGAAAAAAAGCCTAAGAGAAAAAGTTCTACGTTTCCAAAGCCATCGTTGTGGAAAGTACTGTCGTCGTAAATTCCGGAACAAAGACAAGTTCTACACCAAATGTCGTTTCGGCTTTCCACGATCGGTGATTTCTAAAGGAAGAGTGAACAGTTTGATGTCTTCGCTGCGACATAATGTGATGAAGAAATCACCTAAAAACACATACAATTTGAAGAGGAACGAAGAGTCTAAGTACATCAACGACTACAACCCGGTGATTTTGTCCATGTGGAATGCTAACATGGATATACAGTTTGTGGCTGATAACTGTATGGCTGTGGCTCGGTATGTGACATCTTACATCACCAAAAAAGAGAAGACAGAATTGAAGGATATGTGGGAGGACATTTCCCATGAAAAGAGCCTCAGCAAGAAGTTGTACAGTTTCAGTCTGAAGATGTTGTCGCATCGAGAAATCGGAGCTTACGAATGTTCTGACCGGTTGTCTTCAGCAAGTCTCTCTGCCAAGTCCAGGAGTATCGTTTGGGCGAGTGTTGGTCTTGCTGCAACGCGTAATCGAGTTCTGAAACCTGTGCGGGAAATTGAGTATTTGGCGGAAAAGGAGCCAAACAGTACCGACATTTTGAAGAGCAACATGTTGGATACATATTATCCAAATCGAAGCAGTCACCTCGAGAATGTTTGTCTGTATGAGGTTCTGCAAAATTACATATCCAAGAGGAACATCAAAGAAGATACTGAGAAAGGAGTGTATGCTGTAATAGGAAGTGAGGGATGTCTGGTCAAGCAAAGAAAATGCCACTTGATAAACCATCGAAAATTGAGTGGCGAATCTCCTGAAAAAAAGGAGTTTTTCTATTTAGCACTTTTGCAACTTTTTAAGCCTTGGCGTGCAGAAGAGGAACTGCTTGGAGATTTCCTTTGTTACGAAGACTCATTCAATGCTGCCAAGGAGACCATAGAATGTCCTGCTTTTCCCAAATATGTAGAAATGTTGAATGTGGAAATTGAGCAGGAAGCAACGATTGCAGCCGAGATTGCCAGAGACAGTTCTCAGGACAGTCAGAGTTCTGCTTCATTGAGTCAGGATCCACTAGGAGGACCTCTTATCGAAAATGAAGCTGCCACTGCTATGAATGAAGTGGAAAGAGCCATGGCACATGCTCAGGAGGATGCGGTTAACTTAGAAGAGTTGGAAAGACAACTCAACGTTGAGCAGAGGAAAATATATGACGAACTTACCATGCAAATTGATCATGGATTAAGTCATGACAAGAAAGAGTGCTCATGTACGTCGTTGAAGCCTGTCCGACTGTACGTGAGTGGAGAAGCGGGAACTGGAAAAAGTTTCCTTATTAAAGCAATTTCATGTTATTTGCAGGAAAGGACAGAGTCATCGCTGTCTTGTGTTGTCACCGCTCCAACTGGACTGGCAGCACATAACATTAAAGGGATTACTTTACATCGTTTACTGATGCTGCCAGTGGAGCATGACAACAAATTAGAATATCACAAGCTATCTGGAGATGCTTGTTTTGAAGTTTCAAGAGTCTTGAGGAAAATGAAACTTCTTATCATTGACGAAGTAAGCATGGTTTCCAATGTCATGCTTGCCTTTGTGCATTTGAGAATGCAAGAAGTTCTCAAAACAGAGTATGATGTGTTATTTGGTGGCAAACACATCATTGTTTTCGGAGATCTTCTGCAGCTGACACCAGTGAAAGGGCAACCTGTGTTCAAAATGCTCACGCATGAAGATACCAGGAAGTGCTTAGGGAGTATTGGCAACGTCAATATATGGTTAAACTTCAATTATGCTGAACTGCATGAAAATATGCGTCAGGCAAAGGATGAAGTTTACAAGACTATTCTACAAGATGTTAGAATTGGAAAAGTGACCGAGCATGGGAAAGAAGCTTTACATGCACGATTACTGACAAATTTATATCCAGACGAAGATGTTGTGCCTGAGAATATTTTTCAGAAAGTTACTGAGAAAAAATCTGGAATATGTTTGATGCCAACTCTTGCAGAATGTGCCAAATTCAACAACAAAATGTTGCATTTAGAAAAGCAAGAGATTGTGAAATTGGAAGCTATTGACAGAGTAGAGCATATGGGATCAACAATTATTTTGTCTGAGAATCTGAAAACAAAATTGGATTCATTAGAGAAGAGTATATCTAAAACTGCGGGTTTTGAAAAGACTCTGAATGTGTGCTTGAACTGCCGTATAATTTTAAGAAGGAATTTACATGTTGAAAGAGGTCTGGTAAATGGATCAATGGGTAATGTTGTTGATTTTGTGAAATACAGAAATAGAGATGGAATTGAATTTTTAAAAATTAAATTTGATGGCATTGAGGAAGTACAGCTAATTGCTCGTTGTTCTGCTAGATTTTTGCTTGTAAAAGACTTATATGTTTGTCGTAAGCAGTTTCCTGTTTGCTTGGCATATGCGGTGACAATCCATAAATCGCAAGGTTTAAGTGTAGACTGTGCATTGGTGAATATTGGCAGTTCTGTGTTCAAGGAGGGTATGGCATATGTGGCATTGTCACGAGTTAGGACTTTATCGGGATTGTACTTGATTGAGTGTGATGTCACAAACATTTGTGCGGATCTAGATTGTGTTAAGGAATACAATAGGTTGAGAAGAGAGTATGCGCCACATTTGCCTCAGTATCCTTTGTTTGAGAAACGTGTGGTAGGCCGGAAACGAAGAAATGTGACCAATACTGGGGAGGTTGTAGCAAAAAGACGAAAAGTCGATGAACCTGAAATTATAAGCAGAAACAAAAAGGATTCTGTTGAAGATGTTGTTGGTTTTCAATTTGAAAACAGTTCTGGTGTCAACTGCTATGCTAATGTAGTGGTTAATGTTTTGTTTTCTCTAGAAAATGTAAAAGAAGAGATTGTGGTCAATTCTGATCAAAGATTTTGCAGTTTGTTAAATTCTGTGTTAGAGAAATGTAGCACTGATAGAACAAACATAGAAAGTGTGTCTGAAATTCGAAATCTGTTAGACAGATGTTCAGGCCAAACACAATTCTCTCAAAATAGTCAGCAAGATTGTCAGGAGTTTTTAATGTATATGCTTGATGTATTGCATGATGAAGGTGTAGATGTAGATCACCTGTTTGGGCTTTCTTATCAATGGCAGCATGACTGCGAGAACTGTAGGGTATCAAGTACTACTAGTGAAGACTCAGAAAGATTTATATATTTAACTTTGCCAGACAGTAAATCAGTCTCTTTTAATAAGCTAGTAAAAGCAGCTGATCACAATATGGAGTGTAGGCAATGTAAATCTGAAATGATGTCCACATTATTTATACGAACATATGGCCAGTATGTCATTTTAATGTTCCAACGATGTAGGCCTGATGGAACAAAATTGACAACTTTAATTAAAAATTTTGTGGCTTCACAGTTGTCAATATCAGGAAGGACTTTTGTAACTGTAGCAATTATATATCATGATGGTCCTTCAATAACATCAGGACATTATACAGCTTATTTAAAGTGTAGAAATGGCTGGTCATTCTGCAATGATTCTGTTTTAATTTTCAAAAAAAAATTGCCATATGACCTTAAAAACTCTTACCTGGTGTTTTTAAAACCAAAATTTTAGGGAAAGAATCTCGGGATGTGCTCTGAGGAATTTCAAGAAGTTCTCATGGCTCCTACACTATTTGGCCTTGAGGATAAGTGTAGTACAGAGACATAACTTTTTACCATAACACTGGACGTCATTGAGAAATACGTGCACTTTGAATGAGTTCAGAAAAACTATTTCTTTTTATAAGCTAATTGAAGCAGCCAATCAAAACATGGAGTAGAGGGAATGTAAGTCTGCAATGCTGTCTACTGTTTTACATTGCTTTGTGATTAAAAGTGATGTAGAGAATTAAATAATTGTACTAGTCATAAAGGTAGTGTAAGTCTGCTTCATAGTAAGCAGTATCAGTGTGATAGGAAATGTAGAACATGATTGAGCAAGAAGGGGAAGATATTACTAGTCCAGGATTGTGTAAATGATCTTCAACATTTTAATTCTGAAAGTTGCGGAAATGCGAAAAGACGGGATTGGCTTACAAGAAATCCAAGAGTTATAAATGGCTTTGACAAGATTTGGCCTTGTGGAAACTTGTGGTAGAGAGCAAGAAGTCATTTATTGTATGTAACATGTTTTTGAAAACGATGGAGGTTTTCTTTCAGAAAGTGGCGGGTTGAAAGTATTAACAGCACAACAGAGTGTAAGCTGTTCATAGGACATCCTTGGCCGTCATGGAAAGTAAGTTAACTTTAAGGAGTTCTGAATTCTGATTTGTTATGTTGTATGGGTTTTTTAAACACAATCATTTTGATTGTGTTTTTTTTTCCCCGCTGTTATATGATGAATACCTTCAAGTCACTGTTTTTAGTGAAATTTGATACATTCTGAGAACAGCAAAAATAAACCATTTAACATGTATAATTAATTCTGTTCTGTTTGCATTTATGATGTACATGTAGAACTGTGTAGGAGGCATGGAGAAGGTGAGGCTTCTGTAAGTGTCAAAGTTGTTGCATACAGTGAACACATTCACACATCGGTCCACTCTTCCTTGGATGTGGTGGAGGTGGTGGGGAAGCACCAGCTGAAGCTACTAAAGAAGCCATTGCTCACTGGTAACAAAGGGTCTTTCTCTCACAATGATGAAAGTCAGAGTGAGGAAAGAAAGAGGGATTTTCATCATTTGGGAAAAACAATAGTTCTCAACCAATGAAAAGTGTTCATTTTAGATTATATGACCTAGTCTTACATCATTAGGAAACCAAAAGTGAAATGAACCAATGAAAAGTGTTATTACCAAGTCACATGACCTGCTGTGTTTATGCTACACGCTTTGCAGGGCCTTCCGGTTTGCTTCCAGAAACCTTTGCTTTGCGACTCGGTAAGCGTACCAGTTCGCTAACGTAGTACGTCATATGACGTATCACGCGACAACGCGAAACGTCATGCGGACGGGAGGCGTCACGATGTTGTTTTCTAACGCGGCAGTTGCGGTAAAGAAACGTTTACTGGCTCGCGGTCTATTTCGCGGCATCAAGGTCAGCTAACGGGAAGCTTCCCGATTCGCGAAGTGGGAACGAAGAAAAAAAATTTTTTAAAAAAAAAGTTATTAATAAACATATAAAATATATTTTGGGATTTAAAGAAGAATACATTTTACAGCTACAGATATTTGCTATTAAAAAACCATTGAAATTCACTGAAAAAACCATAGGTTATAGATTATATATAGTTAGGAATTAGCATTTACAAAACCTTGAAAATTCACTGAAAAAACCATAGGTTATAGACCATATATAGTTAGGAATTAGCATTTAAAAAACCTTATTTTACTCACACAAAACCATTGAAATTCCATATATAGTTAGTTGCACTAACTATATATCGCGCACCCGCAATCCACTGCTGATGATGTCACATATTACATCATTCATGACATGGTCAGTGACATCACTGATGACATCACTGATGACATCTCAAATGACATCACTGATGACAACATCCAGTGATTATGTGTTTCTGTAAAGTTTAAATATGTTTTACATATTGAAGAATGAGTGGATGTATAAGTGTCTGAATGAAGGTTTTAGTAGGTGCGTGATTGACTGTATGAGTGAGTGATTAAATGCGTCTTACTAAATGCATGGGTTAGTGACTAAACTGTCTGAAAGTGTGCATCAGTATGTCTGTTGTTGTGCAAGCTGCTGCATGTGTTGATCAGTAGCTATATAAGTAGCTATATGGGTTATTGATTGGTTGCACAAGTATTTGTATGGGAGACTGAGTGTGTGTATGGCTGGCTGGGAGGTGTGTGACTCTGTGCAGATCAATGTGTACTTGTATCAGTGATTCTATAAGAGAGTAAGTATGTGTTAGTATATGTTTGAAAATGTAAGGTACTCTATGTTTAACTGTGTAGATTAGAAAATGGAAGTGTGATTGATTCTTTACAGGACTGACTAGGTGTGTGAGTAACTCCATGGATGAGTGGCAGAGTGTGAGTGTCTGTATAGGTGTATGAGTGCATATGATAGTGTTGTAAAGATGAGTGATTGTATGTATGAATGATTGTATGGGTGAATGAGTGAATGTGTGTGTAGACGTAGGAATCAGTGAGTGCGTATGTAGTAACTAGTATTGGTGTGTCAATGGTTTCAAAAATTATACTCTGTATTTAACACTGGGTTGTAACAGAGGTTATATTAAAGTGTGAGGAGATGCATTGTATTGTCACATTAATGATATCATCATTGATGTGACCATTGATGTCAAATGAGATATCATCAGTGATGTCATTTGAGATGTCATCAGTGATGTCATCAGAGATATCACTGACCATGTCATGAATGATGTAATATGTGACATCATCAGCAGTGGATTGCGGGTGCGCGATATATAGTTAGTGCAACTAACTATATATGGAATTTCAATGGTTTTGTGTGAGTAAAATAAGGTTTTTTAAATGCTAATTCCTAACTATATATGGTCTATAACCTATGGTTTTTTCAGTGAATATATATATATATATATATATATATATATTTCACACCAGTTATAGTTAGGTGGAAATTTTACTCGCATAAAACCATTGAAATTCCCACGTTATAGTTAGTTGGACTCACTATAACTTGCGCGTGCAATGCACTGCTGATCACGTCACATATTTCATCACTCATGACATGGTCAGTGACATCACTCATGACATCACTCATGACATCTCAAATGACATCACTGATGACAACATCCTTGTGACAAAGTGGCAGACCTCCTATCAGCATAAAATAACCTTTGACACACACATTCAAAAATAGAAACTAACATTTTCTTAAAAAAGGAGAAACCAATACCAATTACAACAACTTATTAGGTAATTCCAACATCTACATACACATCCACTCATTCACCAACAGTTCTATATAGTCAATCATGCATGTACTTACTCATCATATGTACTCATATACCTATACACAGTAATACTCATCCATATAGTTACTCACACACAAATTCACACATGCAAATAAACTATCCAAAAAACATTTACTTGATTATACTGCTATATACACACCACTACACATACTTCTACAGAAACGGAAACATATTTACTCTCTTAAACAATCAATTATAAAAACACATACTCAGTAACCCACCCATACACACAATCATCCACCCATACAGTCTTGCACACATGCTGTCTTCAAAATACATACAAATAGTGAGTCACTCATTCATGCATCTGTGCTCTAAGTAATATCCCCCACCGAACCATACAGACACTGATACTGATACTCAAAAAAACAACTAATAACCCATATACACACTCATGTAGCTACTCACCAACCCATGCAGCCACTTATACACAAAGTGAGACACAGATACAGATATTTAAATATTTAAACATTACTCGCTAATATATGTATTCACTAAGATACATTTAATAAGTCAGTTAACCAATCAATTTTACACAAAAAAATCCATTTAGACATTTATTTACCCATTTATTCTTCCATCAACCTTTAGATATACATATATAAAAAATATTTATTTTTCAGAAAGATACACATTCACTGGATGATGTCATCAGTGATGTCATTTGAGATGTCATCAGTGATGTCATGAGTGCTGTCACTGACCATGTCATGAGTGATGTAATATGTGACGTCATCGGCAGTGCATTGCACGCGCAAGTTATAGTAAGTCCAACTAACTATAACGTGGGAATTTCAATGGTTTTATGCGAGTAAAATTTCCACCTAACTATAACTGGTGTGAAACCTATGGTTTTTTCAGTGAATTTAATAGGTTTTTTAAATGCTAATTCCTAACTATAACTGGTGTGAAACCTATGGTTTTTTCAGTGAATATATATATATATATATATATATATATATATATATAACATTTCTATGGCAAAATGAAACCCCTCATTTTGTTCCTTTTCAAATTAAATGTATTAAGTGTTACCACTTTATTCCAATCAAGATGACTTCAGGTGTGCCATACTTTTGTCATAACTAAGACTGTTAGCGTTCTAGTTGTTCTTTAGAACACTCTGGGACATTCTGTCATTGGGCTATAGTTGGGCTACATCTGGCTGATATTTGGGCTACATTTGGGCTCTTTTGTCTCTGGTGGCCATCTTGGGAGACTGCATATCAGAATTTTTTTTAATGAAATATAAGAGGATTTGAGAAGTCACTCAAAATGTGCCCTAATTTTTCTTTCTTCAGCACTAATCATAATTTCTATGGCAAAATGAACCCCCTCATTTTTTTACTTTACAAATTAAATGTTTTAAGTGTTAACACTTTATTCCAATCAAGATGACTTCAGGTGTGCCATACTTTTGTCAAAAGTAAGACTGTTAGCGCTCTAGTTGTTCTTTAGAACACTCTGGGACATTCTGTCATTGGGCTATAGTTGGGCTACATCTGGCTGATATTTGGGCTACATTTGGGTTTTTTGTCCCTGGTGGCCATCTTTGGGCTACATTGGGCTACATTGGGCTACATTTGGGCTCTAACATATATATAGCCCAATGTAGCCCAATATATATTTTTTCAAAGTTAATTTTCGTAAAAACCACTGGAGCATATATCTTGAGACATAGCAAAGGCACATCGGGGTACCAGTCCCTACAATTTCGCGAAGTTTGGTGGAAATCCATTCAGCCGTTCGGGATAAAAGTGAGTCCAACCGCCCTATGGAAATTAACATGGGGAAAACACGTTTTGGGACCCCCCTTTTATCTCGGCCCCCGCTTGACGGAACCCCCCGAAAATTTCAGGGAAGGAGCGGAGCGCAGCGAGGCAAAGTTAAGGAAAATTACAGGCAGATCCCTCATTCAGCGCCAAAGTTATTCCCAATAGAATGTTGCGGATTTCCTATGGAAAACGATCCTAACTATAACTACCTACTCGCGACCGCCAGTAGGTGATATATACATATATATGTATATATTAGTATAAATAGTGGTTTGGTGCAGGAAACGATTTATAATGGTGTACCTTAGGTGTGGAAGAAATACGTGTGGAAATAAAGGGGTTAGTCGCAGAATTGCCAGCGTCTGGGAGGCTTTTATCAGTGGTATATGAGGTTTTTATTGAATAAATGTGTCATAAGCTCCTTTCTGAACTACAGGAATGCTGAGTTTGATATATGGAGGATGCTAAACTAGATTCTAGACCTTTCCTCAGCCTTCGATACAGTCAAACATGACAACCTACTGGACCTCCTGAAGCATAGAATGGGGCTATCTGGAACAGTATTAAACTGGTTCACCTCTTTCCTCCAAAACAGAACACAAAGATTCAAGATTAACCAATCATTATCTAATTCTACCCCTGTCACTCTAGGAGTACCTCAGGGATCCTCTCTCTCCCCAACACTCTTCAATCTGTTTATGGAACCACTCACAGAGCTTCTCAACTCTGCAAATATCCAATATCACATGTACGCAGACGATACACAGCTCTACATTAAGGTCAAATCTCTTGAAGACATCAAGTCCCTTTACTCAACGCTCCAAGATACACAGATCTGGCTAGCCAAGAACCATTTAAAACTAAATACTCTAAAAACAGAATTCCTCTTAATCGCCCCTCCAAACCAAACAATGATCATCCGCGAGTGGATGGAACACCTAACGGCACTAGACGGTCAACCTCTCATCATTGATTCCGCGAAATCTCTGGGAATAACCCTAGATGATAAACTAAACATGCTGAAACACATCAGCGCTGCAACAAAGGGTGAACATTTTCAGATTAACACACTAAGAAAACTGAAACTCATCATTCCCACAAATGACTTCAAACAGGCAGTTCAATCTCTAGTAATTCCCAGAATTGACTATGGGAGTGTCGCACTCTGTGGTCTACCCAAATCATCAACTGCTCCTCTCAGAGCTTCTATCAATACAGCCACTAGACTCGTCACAGGCACCAAACGCAACTGCCACATTTCCCCTGACCTTCAGGCCCTCAACTGGCTACCTTTTGAGGCCAGAATCCAGTTAGAAATCGCCTGTATGACACATAAGACACTTCATTACAAAACCCCGAGATACCTAGCGGAGAAACTAGTACTTTCAGGCGGCAACAGGTCTACCAGGAGCTCTAACAATCTTCTTCTGAAACCTAAATGCTTCTACAAGAAAAAAACATACAATCGTACCTTCTCAGGAATGGCACCCAGGATATGGAATGCTCTACCACCAGAAACGAGACTTAACCCATCTACGGCCTATTTAAAAAAAGAAGTGAAATCAATTCTCATGGCCAAATTCACCTGAACTTGTCATATACACTACTGCAGCTTTGTGCTAATCTTTAATTGTTCCCAGTTCTTACTGTATTCATATATGCCACTGTATTTATATTTATATGTGTTTATATCTTGTTCGCGTTATACAAAACTGCCAAAATAAATAAATAAAATAAATCACTTGCAAAGGTTTTTCTCATGGACTTTTGTTTTTTGCAATTCTTGGAATTATCGACTGTAAGACTGTGACTAATGTGCAATGTGCAACTCTCTTCATTGTGTTCATTCAGAGTCAAAAAGGGTTACCGATGAGCAGGGCATTCACACACCCTGGTGGTAAGGGAAAGGTTTTGAATGACAGTTCTAATTTAGAAGTGTACATTTTTCAGAGAAGCAAGAGGTACTGCCAGGTTGCATGAGTTTTATTAGTTGTGTGATGTATGCAGGGGATGTCCTAGTCAATAATGAGAAGGATAAGAACAACAGAGAGTGAGAAGAGTCCCCGCTCACCTTCCCTCATAAATGTACTCCACAAAGAAAAGCGAGCACGCTAGCATACTCTGTTTGTCTATCTGCTTGAGATGTCTGTGTGAAAAAACACTGTTAGGTTTTCTTAAAAGACCCCCTCACCCACGAACCGAATTGGAGGCATGCTTCATATTGGCATCCTACCTGAGATACCTAGTGCATTAAGGGTGTGCTACAATGCCCAATTACAGTGGAGTGATTTTTTGGGTGTTTCTTAAATGAAGAAAAGGTGAATTAAAATTGCCTCCAGGTTACCAGCCAGTGAGGTATGTTCAATAGTAGTAACCTTGGACAAAGTTTAAAAGCAATGGTGGATGTGCTCCGAGAAGGCAATGAACTCTCACATCCTCATTTTTGGTCAACATGTTTCAGCCATAATGTCTAAAAGCCCAAAGGGTCAGTATAGCTTTCTTCAGGACCAGTATTGCATGCACGCTAAGGCATGCAACAATATCACAGATCGTAACTTACAGTTGTCTGTATTTACTCCCTTTGAGTCTCTGTATTAAATATAAGAAATTAGAAAGACATAATTTGTTATATGGGACTTAAACATTCAAGGGAACATGGGCATAGTACTCCCAGCGCGCTTACGCCATGTATACAGTTCCATGTGTGATGGAACCTCTGTGCCCCTGAAACAAATCACAGTGCACTGCTAAGTGTGCTCTGCATTTAAAATCAAGCAGATAAATGTAGGATGTAGGCGAGTTCCTGCATAGTGTTGCTGTACCTGTTGTATGTGCAGCACATTATAGAATTGCATGCACTGCAATGCTGATTGCAGTGTGATGTACAAAAAACATGCACCGCGGAAGGTAATAAGGCTCATATCGATTGGCTTAAAAGTGATAATACACTCAAAGTGGTGTGAAGACAATGACACAAATATCTTTCATTTTTTAAGAATCTAAATCACATACTTGTTGCTCAGTATTTCATCACAACATGGAGGCTCCAAGTGGGCGACCCCTGTAGTCACACACTGTTAGGGATCACGTAATGTTACAAGACCCTTCCTCGCGTAGTTTTTTTTTCACAAAAAGATGCTGATTTTCAGCCCTTCAGCCCGCACTCACTTTGTTAAGAGTGATCTCCCATTTGAGTTACCTATTTTAACACCTCTGGAGATGAGGCTTACTCAGTTGCTGAGTTTGAAACATGGGGAACCAGGTTCAAAACCATACCTCTGCTCAGCATCCCATGATTCTAGAAAATTAGCTAATCTCCCTGTGCCTAAAAAGCTAAATAAATGAGTAACATTGTCTAGTTCTATTATAAATTGCTCTAATGCCCTTGGATCAAGTTTGTACTATAAAATCATGGATGTTGTCAGAGGTGGGAGCAAGAGACAAGGATTACATTTTCCTGTGAGTGCATTTTGCTGTCCATGGCTTGAGAGGTTATTTCTCAATGCTGGGGACCCAGGAGAGAGGGAAAGAGATTCTGGTAGTTGGAAGACATCTTCAGTCATGCCACCAAGAGTCATTCGCCTTCACAGTGTGAGAGATGCTTTTGGCAGGAGGAACAGGGTATTCTCCTACAAATGAAAGAGCTGCACGCCTACTCTCCACATGTTAAAATATATAATTGCACTCAATTCTGATTATTAGTATTCAGAATGTCTTGACTACAATTATTTGCCGCACAATACAAGCAGGCAATGCATGTGAAGATAATAAATTCCAAACATACCTTATCCATTAATCATATAAAACTGCCTGTGATTTTCCTGCAATCGGGTTGAACAATAAACAGTCTGTTTAAAACATAAAAATATATAGATTCCATGTGACAGCGATGAAGGATTGGAGAGGTCTTACATCGGTGCAATTCAGATGGACTTTGAGATTTATTAAAGGAAAACAGACGTCAGAAAAGGGGCATGAGGCTTGCACTAATTTTCCATCTCTCATTGTTTCTTTTGTTTCTGTTCAGGGTTTAGTCAGCCAATCACAAGCCAGATCCTAAGAGCTGTAACCAATACTGAGGTACCACTCTCCAGTCCCCTGCTTTACAGCGTGGTGGAGCCGCCACGGCTAGGTCACCTATTCAACACGCGGCTGCGGAGTAACGACACAGGACTGACAAACTTCACTCAAGAAGAGGTGAGTATTGTGCTTTCCTGGGAGTAGTGCTTGAGGCCATCAGCACAGTACTCTCCCATTTTATAAAATGTTATAATAGGTTTTTGCATGCCCATTGGAGGCTTGCTTTGCTCCACCAGGGTGGAAGATGGGAAATTTGAATTTAAGAAAACCTTTTGTTCTTGGACTGCTTGCAGTCTGAAACTTGATTTAACGAAGGAATGAACAGGTTGTCTCAAGTTCAGATAACGCGTAACTACCCTCAAAATAAAGGTAGCCACACTGTGAGCAACAGGCAGCCCAGCCCATACAGCATCATTCTGCAATAAGTAAGTTTAGCCCTCCCATGGAGGGTTCTGGTTGTGTGGCCACCCCTGAACAATACTTTTTTTAATGGAACCAAATGATTCGCTTCACTGCACAATTTTCCTACTATGTTTGGCAAACCATAGGTTTTATAAGCAGGTCTGAACAGAAATAGTTAAATGCTTGAAGTCTGGTACAGTATCTGAGAGCATAATACGCTCCCGGAGCATATTATGCATACAATTTGAGTCACATCCTTGGGTCTGCTTTCAGTGGTTTTGAATCGATTTAGTCCTGTAGAAGCTTGGTGCCTCCAACTCAGTGAGAAATATGCCTGTATTGCATGAGGATAACCATGCCCTGAAAGAATCCAGGTCCTAACTCGCTCATTCCAACCATGAAGTCGGCTCAACACGCACCCATTTTTTCTTCGCTTACATCTGCCTGCTCCCAGAGGGAATCAGGTATACTTGATTTGTGGTCACCCCTCTCCCCGAACTAGAGACCCTCCAGAGACCTTTGGAGAAGCTTCAAGATTTCCACTTTCCATTGGCCAAAGAACTTCTACCATCAATTAGGGGGTTAGAGTGGTTTTACAGTGTGTCCCCGAAAATATAGCATAAACATATATGTCAAGTCATCTTCTTCATTTACAGCCCAAACCTTTAACGGCCTTTTTCAAATTTGACGGACAGGGCGTCCATCACAAACGTGGAGGATGTCCCGTCTGCTGTATTACAATTGTCATTGACTATAAAGCACTTGTAATGTGACAAAAATATATCTGCCACATGTGGACCGGGTACCATGTCTCGCAAACTGTAAATGAAGCCATAAAGTATTTACAGGCATCAAAAACTGTCATCATGTGTGCTCCAAAATGGTACCTGAACACGTAAACCCTGATAAATGTTTTGCATACTCTTGCTGACTTCATAGGAGTAGCAGTAGCAGTGATTGATGTGGCGCTATTCTGAAATTGCTGCTAGATTTATTTTTCCAAGCAGTTTCGAATGGCACAGACTAGACCAGAATGCTGACCTTGCGCTTTACATAGGTTAAAGGTTACCATTTACAATTTAACATAAAAAGTAAACATAGCAGAGAGGTAACACATGCCTCTAGTTGTCCTTGTGATGCGAAGGTGCCCCACCCTTCACCCCCTGCACCCCAGGATCTATGAATATCTCTGAGATGGGATACCGAGGGGCTCCTCACCACGTCCTGTGGGAGTGGGAGAAGGTAACATTTGCATTATGCCACTGCAACGTAGAGTATTTGGATTGACGTACCAGGATTTTTAGGTCCTACCTACACAGCACGTGCTCTGTCTCTTGAGACATGCTGTATCTATGGCGTGGGCTTTCAGCACGCCCATCGGTTTTGATTCGTTCCTTTATGTGCCTTTCAAAATTCCTATGCTTTCCTTGGTGAATAGTTTACAATAGTCCCTCCTTTTGCTGTTTTGGTCATGCCCTGGAGACTGGCTCTGTTATGTGGATCACTGCACTATCAGCCGTATAAGTTAGTTTCAGTTCATTACTTTAGCTTTCGCCTGGAATGGTTTTGTCTTTCCAAATGCACTCAGCCGAGGGCTGCAAATCATGCCCTTATTTTGTTTTCCACAGTATTTGGTTTCACAAGGGCTTTTTTAGCTGGAGTCTTATGTTATTTTTCATTCTATAACATTATTTCATTAGCTCAAATGTCCAAACCTTAAACAATATACTTAATGGAAGTGTAGTTTAAGAAGTCAGCCGTTGGATATGACTAAAGAGGTAAACATGCTGTTATTGCTCTATTTTATGAAAATGGAAGCACCATTAAGTTCTGTGATTTCAACTTTTGATGCTTTCCTCTAGGTTTCATTAATTGGTGAAATAAAACCAATATCACGGGATGGCGCCATGTGCTCTCCAAACGTGGCATGTAATGTGAGGTTACTTAACAATATATCCTGCAAGTAGACAGTGCAACGCTACCGCAGCTAACCCTCAGCACTACCACAGCACCACCTCAGTATCAGTGCAGCACCACTTCAGCACCAGTCAGCGTCACTCAGCACCACTTCAGCAGCACCACCTGAGCATCACTCAGCAGCACCTGAGCACCACCAGAACACTAGCACAGCACCACCTCAGCATTACTCAGCCCCAGTGCAGCACCACCACAGCCACAGCACAGCACCACCTCTGCACCAACGGAGCACCACTTCAGCATCAGAACACCACCTCAGCATCATTTCTGCACCAGCGGTGCACCACCTCAGCACCAGAGCACTACTCCAGCATCAGTGCAGCACTACCTCACTACCAATGCAGCACTACCTCAGCATCAGTGTAGCATCACCAGTGCAGTCCCACTGCAGAATCAGCACAGCACCACCTCGGCATCAGTGCACCACCACCTACGCAGCCCCACCCCAGCATAAGCACAGCACCACCTCAGAACCAGTGCAGCATCACCTCAGGACAAGCATAGCACCACATCAGCATCACTCAGCACCTCCTCAGTATCACTCTGCAGCTCCTGAACACCACCTCCACATAAGCACACCACCACTTCAGCACCACCTCAGTACCAACGCAGCACCACCTCCGCAACAGCACAGCACCACCTCAGCACCAACGGAGCACCACTTCAGCACCAGAACACCACCTCAGCATCACTTCTGCACCAGCGGTGCACCACCTCAGCACCAGCGCACTACTCCAGCATCAGTGCAGCACCACCTCACTACCAATGCAGCACTACCTCAACATCAGTGTAGCATCACCAGTGCAATCCCACCACAGCATCAGCACAGCACCACCTCCCCATCAGTGTACCACCACCTGCGCAGCCCCACCACAGCATAAGCACAGCATCACCTCAGCACCATAGCAGTACCACCTCAGCACCAGCACAGCACTACATCAGCATCACTCAGCACCACCTCAGTATCACTCAGCACCACCTGAACACCACCTCCATACAAGCACACCACCCCTTCAGCACCACCTCAGCACCAGCTCAGCACCAGCACAGCTCCACCTCCACATCAGCACAGCACCATCTCAGCACAACACCACCTCTGCATCAATGCACCACCACCAGCGCATCACCAACTCAGCACCAGTGCAACCCCACTATAGCATCAGACCAGCGCCACCTCAGCACCAGTGTAGAACCACCTCAGCAGCAACTCATCACCAATGCAGCATCACTTCAGCATTACCTCAGCACCACCTCAGCACCAGTGCAACATTACCTCAGTACCAGAACAGCACCAAATCAACATCACTCAGCACCACATGAGCACTAGCACAGCATCACCTGAGCACCACCATCGCATCACTCAGCACCACTACAACATCACTCAGCACCACCTCAGTATCTATCACTCAGCACCACCTGACCACCACCTCGGCACAAGCACAGCACCACCTCAGCATCACCTCAATATCACCCAACACCACCTCAGCACCATCGCAGCACCACCTCTGCCCCACTGCAGCATCAGCGACGCATCATCTCAGCATCAGCACAGCACCACCTCAGTATCTATTACTCAGCACCACCTGACCCCCACCTCCGCACAAACATACCACTACCTCAGCATCACCTCAGTATCACTCAACACCACCTCAGCACCATCGCAGCACCCCCACTGCAGCATCCAAGCAACACCATCTCAGCACCAGTGCAGCACCACCTGCTCATCAGTGCACTACCACCAGTGCAGTGCCAACTCAGCACCATTACAGCACCAACTTAGCACCAGTGCAGCACCATCTCAGCACCACCTCGGCAACAGCACACCACCAGCAGCGCAGGCTCACCATTGAACTAGCTTAGATCAACCTCAGCACTAGCTCAACCCCACCTCATTAGAAATTCAGCACCCATGCAGCACCACTTCAGCATCAGCGCTGCGCCACCTCAGCATCAGTGCAGCATCACCTCAGCACAGCACAAACTCAGCATCATTCTGTACTACCTTCGCCCCAGCTCAGCACCACCTGAGCACCAGCGCATCACCACCACCTCAGCATGACTTCGCCTCACCTCAGCATGACTAAGCACCACCCCAGCATCACTCTTCAGTACCTCAGCATAACTCAGCACCACCTCAGTATCACTCAGCACCACTTGAGCACCAACACAGCACCACCTCAGCATCAGCACATCACCATCTCACCATCAGCACAGCACCTCCTGCGCATCAGTGCACCATCACCAGCGCAGCCCCAACACAGCACCAGTGCAGCCCCACCTCAGCACCAATTTAGCATCAGCACAGCACCACCTCAGCATCAGCGCAACATCACATTAGCAGAGCACCAACTCAGCATCACTCAGCACCACCTGAACACCAGTGCAGCACCACCACCTCAGCATCACTCAGCACCATGTCAGTATCAATCAGCATCACCTGAACATCACTGCTGCACCACCTCAGTCTGCCCTCAGAATCTGGCATCTGTTGATTCTCCCCTAGTGTCCGTTTGCTGCTCATTTTGTAATTTAGGTACTATTTCCCAACCTCCACCCTCTTGTTTAGGTCCCCTCAGCAGTCCCGCCCTCCCCCCCACAAAAAAGCTATAGCAAACAATCATTGGAACAGGCAGGAAGAGGTTGCCAGCACTGCAAGGTCAAAAAAACTAGAAGACATTTTTTATGCTATTTTTTTAAAGGGTCGTACAGTTGTACATAATGTGCACAATGCTGTACAACATAGCTTAAATACATTGGCAAAGTAAATAGCTCTGGCTAAACACTTATGAGGTCCCCAAGGCGAGATCTATTGGCTATGCCAATGCTTGTTCTATTTCTAGGGTAGCTGCACATGGCAGACACTCACAGGCAGGCAGAAAGAGAGGCTCGGGATGACGGACAGCCACATTCTTCTCTTCCCAGGCCACTTATGTGTAGCCTGGGGCCTCTGTGTACATAGGCCCATCATTCTCATGGCCTCTGCACAAACACCAAAGTGCTGTGCTGGCAGTCTGTAGGATGTGGTAAAACAACCAGAGCTGCCATCTGTGGAACTGGGGAACCAGCGTCAGCTCAACTTCCTGTGATTCTTTGCAAATCTCTTGATCTCCCCGTGCCTCCCAAAAACGACTGTGTCCTTATGTAATGTAACTGGTGCTCGTGTAAAGCTCTCCAGTACCTTCGGGTCGAGTTCGCCCTAAATAAAACTGCAAAGACACTAACCATGTAATTCCACCTTGAGTTCTCTGTCTGTTACCGTGAACATATCTGGGCTTTTAACACCCATCCCTGCCACAGCAGTGCGCAGTAGGACGTGTTCTCTCGCCGCTTGATTGGGCCTCATCACATCACAGGCGAACTCCCCTCAGCAGCCCATACAATATTTAACTGGTAGGGGCACAGTGGGCAGCGAGGGGATGTTGCCATTACTTTGGCACTCACTGGTTCCTGCCATGCTGAGATACAGGACTGTACACCGCACTGGGGGCTCTTTAAATCTGGGTACACAATTCTACGAGGTCACAGACGTTTTACTGGTGGCCAGCCAGTTTATCCTTTACCCCTCGTGTGCCGCTGAACATAATTTATGGAGGTGTGTGATGAAGTTTGTACTATGATGTGTTTCTGATCATGTGTGTGGGTGTCTGATATTTGCACCAAGGAGGCACTGGACATAAAAACAAATAAACAGGTGGCACTAAAAGGTAATTTTGTAATTTCCCGTTTTCACATAATTTTTCATCGATCTGTACTATCCACGTTGTCAATAAACGTGAACTTATCAGAGGAGAAAGACAAGTCACTTTTCGCTGCAAGAGAATATTGCATATTGATTGGAGGGGGAATACCTGCACGCTGCCCTGCAGAAGAACACCACATAGTCATCAGAGGAAATATCACTCTTTATTTTCAGTTTTATGTAGCAAGAACTAGACACAGTGGCTATCAGAGTACTTTTCAGAGGACTGTTTTTGACTGTGTGCAATCAGTCGGCATAACAATAACGTGCTACCTGTGCGCCAGCTACAAGTGCAGCAATAACAGGATTATTAATTACACCAGACTGACCGCTGCATTGGTATCCGTTCACGTTTGTTCAATTGAAGCAATCAATATTGGGGAAGCAGTACTGAGGAATTAGCAGAAATGGTGCATTCAGGCCGCAGGTGAATTCCGCAACCTGATCAAGGGAGACAAGCACCCCACATGACTGGATACTGATCAGAGTAGACAATCACTGGGCCCCAGTGAGCTGCCACAATTCACAAGTGATCAGAGGAGATAACCTCTTTATCTGGACCTACAGCAGCATACCAATAATGGCATAGAGGAGATACTCTTCACGCTGGTCAATATACAAACTACTCAGAGAAGGCAACCACTCCACCTGGACTGGCAGGTAAATACTACAAATCGATCACAGAAGACAACCACTATGCCCCATCCTGCAGGAGAACACCACAAACGTATCGTACAGACAACCATTCTACTTGTCCTCTAGGAAAACACTGGATAATGATCGAATAGACAAGCGCTACATTTGTGCGAAGTGAAAGCTACAAAGTCTTAGGATGAGCACTCAATGCATCCTGATCGCAGGTAAACACCACCAATTGATGCATTGGCTGTTTCCTGGCCTGCAAGAGTAGTGATGATATGGAGCGAGAAGAAATTCGATGGAGCTCAGCATTCACGCAAGGCTGATGATGATAGAGCAGAAAATGGCTCATAGAGGCTCGGCATGTCACCCAAAGGGGCTGATGGTGGCGGCTGATGACCTTTAAAAGTGGTGAGGTTTAGTCTGTGGCTTGAATGCCAGTGGGTGAGTCTGACTTCTCACTGGGTTCAGTCCCACTTTAACTCACTCACTCTCACATGGTCTTATTCTCACTCTTACTCTCTCACTTAGCCTCACTCATTCTCAGTTAGTCTAACACAGTCTCACTCAATCTCGTTCATTCTCACTTAATCTCAATCTGACTTCCCTAGTCTCACTCGTTTCCACTCATTCCGCCTCACTCAGTCTTACTCATCCTCGGGATCACTCAGACTGTGACACCCTCAGTCTCACTAATTTTCAGTCAGTCTCACTTAGTCTCACTCAGACAGACAGACACACAATCCACTTTATTCGATTAATTAAAATCATTAAAGTACACTCAAGATTTGAACAGAATTAAACTAATCCATATTTAAAAAAGTCTCACTCATTTTCAGCCAATCAATCTTCATTCAGTCTCACTGACTCACCTTGTCTCAATTATTGTCACTCATTCCTACTCAGTCCCACTCATTCAGACTCACTGACAAAATCTGTGTCATTGATTCTTACTCTGTTTCACTTATTCTGACTCACTCAGTTTTACACACAGTAAAACTATCATTCTCCCTCACAACTACACTCACTGCCTTTGTCCCTCACAGTAACACTTACTTATATTCTCTATCACAGTCTAAAAACCTAAAGACTCCCATAGGTGAATATTAAACTCACAAACAATCTCTCTTTCCTCAATGTATGCTGTACTCACACACACTCTCACACATGTTTATAACCGTACAGGACAGGACAGCACTGTCCTGTCGAATAAAATAATTTGCATAAAAACACATGTACATAAGCAACACATATACATGAAAAAGGGAGATCCTTTAAGATGACAAAATTTGTCTTTCAGTAAATACACCTCTACTCTTTATGTCACTGGGTGTCTATGAAATTAATTAGTTGCATGCACTGAAGATCGCGCCTTCAATTTCCATCAACGTATGTCATTGAAAACAACTTATAAGAACTACCTTCATCAGGACTACCATACAAATATCCCCTCCCCAATACAAATTCACATGATAGCTATTGATCATACAATCATCAATAATAATCAAACACCTCCTGGTCCTCTTCACCTCACTAGGAGCTATCTCGGGCCCCGCGTACATCACTATAGTCAGTCCCAGTTGTATAGACCTCCACGGTATCCTTAACTGACGCGGAGTATCCTCATAAGGAATTAAAAATAATTTCCCATGGGATCCCTATCATTCAGGAGGTCACTATAACCGCCCCTCCAGTAGGTGGACAACTGACACTGAGTAACTCCCCGAGTTTTTACTACATGGTCCACTTCTCACAACATTAAAAAGGGATTCCACTCAGGTCGTCCCGTTGTTTCAGAATTATACACCAGCCTTACTGTTGGGTAAGCCACACTGTTTCAATCGTTTATTGTCTGAAATCAGGGAAGGCACATTTACCTAATTGGATAAAATGCACACGTTGTTAAAAAAATAATGCTTGCAATTGAATGTAACCTGTTGAATGTTTTACTATGTATAGGAATGCTAAGATGTACTAAGCACAGCCTGACAAACATAGCTGTAAAAGTTCAAAAAATGCCGTAGAAATCCTTTAAATCTTGCTTGGTTTGTGATTTCTTCCCTACCTCATTTCTCTCCTAACTAACAGGTGGATGCCGGAGAAGTTTTCTACCAGCATGCAATGCCACCAGTGCCATTTTGGAATTCTCAAGATGCTTTTAGTTTCCGCGTTTCTTCCTCCAATGCGACGACTGAGGTGCAAAGTCTCCGAGTGAACATCTCCTTTGAGGCAAGGTGGTGCTCCAGCCACTTATGGGTAAACAAAGGTAAGCTACACGCAGAGACCCTGCACTTGAGGGTAGGCTGGGTCTTGTGACAGTCATCTGGCAAGACATCATGGTTTACATAATCACTCTAGAATGAAGAAACTACAGAACACATACAAGTCCCTCTTGCAATCATGTGAACTCCCCATGGCCTACTTTACTACTGCTATGCTTATTGCATTCAAATATACCTATGTTTGAGTGACATTCACAATCAGTGCCCATCTCCTGATCAATAAGCATTCCTCCAGTCAGACAGTAGCCTCAGCAACACGTCCACCTTGCTCCCACCATCCATATACATCCAGACTATACTCCAATTTCAAGAGCATGGGTCTAATACTGTATACAATGATAGCCTACTATGTTCATAAAATGGAGGCACTCTGATCCCATCAGCTCTCCCTATAATTGCTTGATCAATGGCTTCCGTTCAGCCCTGAAGACGCCAGCCCAGTGAAGGATGAATCCATCATGCAGCCGCGGTCCGTGCAGGTAAGAGCGGTGAGGCCGGGTGGCGGGAGGGGGCATTTCGACGGACGATGACGAGGGGAAAATTAAATAAATAAATAATTTTCCCTCGGCGTCTATTGAATAACCTCCTCCCGCCCCCACCGCTCTTACCTGTATGGGCCGCTACTGCCATCATGACCCCTTCCCTGGCCATCATGATCCCTTCCCTGCAGTTTGCAGACACAATCTACCTGACACTTCCAAAGTACCACATATGCCACATTTGGCTATTCATATCTCCACATCAAAATACATAGCAGTAAAGAAGCGCTGAAAATCCATCTTTCACCCAATACACAGCATCTACAACTACTCTGTTTAAATTCCTGGGAGGCTGCTAGCTTACCCATTATCCCTGATTGTCATTGGCCCTACCTAAAATAATGGGGCCCCATGCAAAATATGTTGAGAGGTCGCTGAGATCCCCTCGAGCCATGCAATGACTGTAGTCTGGTTGCTGTGAGTCTCTGGGGCAAAGGAGAAGGCCTTTTGAGATGACCACTGAGGTGTGGTTATCGTGTGATGGGAAGCAACATCTGTCGGTGTGATTCCTTAGGGTATATGAGAGACACTCAAATTATAATATAATAATTATACTTGTAATTAAGACTAAAATATATAGGCAGCAACACAGCACTATCCAAGCCAAAAGGACAGTGGGATGCTGTGTTTGTGTACACCAAAGAAAAGAAGGGTTACCAAGAAAGGACCAGGAGTTGGCCTAACGGCTAGGGCGCTCGACCTCGGACCTGGGGCACTGGGTTCGAGTCTCGGTAACGACGCCAAAACCTCCTGTGATTCTGGGCAAATCACTTAATCTCCCCGTGCCTAAAATGAAAGTGTGTCCTCATGTAACGTAACTGTATATGTAATATGTAAAGCGCTCTGATACCTGATTCGGTTCGGGTCTAGTTCGCGCTATATAAAACTCTGCAAAAAAACCAAACATGTGCCAGTCAGAGATGTGGTTAAATTAGTAAAAGGATGCCAGGATGGGAGTTGGTGACGTGAGTAATGGCGGGATCTCTTTTTTCTGTTTTTTAAAAAAGGATACTGCCTGCTGCTAAACAAATAAACACCGTGAACAATGAATGAAGTGAAGGGGCGATGAAGGCTGGCAAACTAAGCAGAAACAACACAATCTTTAAATAGGTCAGACTCTGCCTAGTCCTGCTGGGCAGAGGGAAGACAACATTTAGAGCAGTTCTTCATGTCTGAAGCCCCTCTCAACTTCCAGCAGATTCCCACAGGCAGGCAAGCCCTAGTTGCATTGGAACTCAGACCCTCGCCAGACTTGCACTCTGCACTTGCGAGGGTGAGATAAAAAAACACTTGACAGGTTACTACCCTGACAATGCAAGAGCGGATCGGCCTGGCTCTTGCTACTCTTCGGTCCACAGCCCTCAATGTCAGCCACGTAATTTTGTTAGGTTCTAAGAGCACCTAACAAAATGACTTGCTGTTTATAGTGTTTTATTTTTTTAAAGATTTTAGTGCTTGAAACAGAACACATTTAAACAGTACAGTACCCCTATGGTCACCAGTGACCATAGGGGTACTGTACTGTTTAAATGTGTTCAGTGCCCCCTCAACACAATGAAAGGATTGATTACATTTGCTCCATTCGATTCTCAATAACAAATCTACCTTTGGACAACACATATATAACCTTTCTCAGATCACCATGCACATCGTGATTTATAACTCCTCCTGGGTGGAAGGCAGGAATGCTGTTAGAAGCCCCCAAATGTCTTTAGGCCTCGACGCCCTCTGTAGTTCCTCCGCATAAGGTTGCAATTGTGGCTTGCAATGAGTCCTGTCCAGCAGCCAGGACTTTTTGGTTGGCATTTCACGTTTGCCCCCGTGCAGCACCACCAGCCTCTTTGCCAGCAGTAGAGCCACTGGCACCAATTTACAGCTGACTGGCTGTGAATTCTTGACCCATCCAAGCAGACTTAGGCTCACAGTGCACCTGCATCATATCAGTGAGCGCCCCACAGCCACGGTCCCTGCAGGTAACAGCGGTGGGGCAGCGGGGCCGTGTTAGGTGGGGGGGGGGAGGGGCAATTTTGAGGGATGATGCTGAGGGAAAATGCATTCTTTATTTAATTTTCCCTTGGCAGCGTCCCTCGAAACCCCTCACCGGGCCCCACCGCCGTTACCTGCACAGACCACGGCTGCCCCTTTGACTTGAGTCCAATAGCACCTAATTGAGTCACCGTGCCAGGCCAGGTGCATAAAGTCTGTTTCCCCACATCAAACCGAACATGCATACACCCTCAAACTAAATTTGTACAGTTTATTTGGAGTGTAACACATTTGCTGTAGATATTTAAAGTGTAATATTCGCAAGTTACAATTCGATGTGAGGATATGTTACTATGCACAGCAGAACTTCCATTCCTCCATGCTCAGAAGCGTATCTGGCACCGGATTCCAGTCCTCCAGTGCCTTATGCTGTGTCTACGGTTTTTCTACCTACGCCGCATTGTATAAATTGGCAATTAGGTGACTACGCATGTCACTAGTTAGTAATATCTGCAATGTGGTTATTGTTGGTGGCTCCCCTTGGTACTGTGGATAGAATGCTCATAGGGCTGCCCATAGGTGATATTATGTAAAAGTCAATAATGGGGTAGAACAGCAGGTCTGGTGACCCGAGCAAACCATTATGATATGAAGCATCTCCCATAGTGGAGGGCCGCGCGGGCAAGCAATTGCTCAATGAAGTCCTCCCTAGATACCGATATGACAGGATGGCAGAGCAATGGTAATACCAGTGCATACAAGGGGATCTTACATGCCCGAGCTCTCCAGGCTGACGTCGTAGAACGGACTGTGTTGATTTCTGTATGTGACAACCCTTCCATCTTCTTAGGCAGCAGGGCCCGGGCGGAATAAGGAAAGCATCATCATGTTCCATTCCTATTAACGGTATATATTCCTGTGGTGCATACTAGTAGGGAGCAAAATGGACCAGTGCACATAGATAATAGAGGTGAAAGTCCGGCTTGTTGAACCTGCTCCATGTGTGTGGCATCATGAGTGTATCCCAGCTGATTCTTGGTTGTTTCCCTGCCCATAATAAAGTTCGTAGATGCACCCTAAGCTTTTTAAAGAAATACATTTCAGTACAGTGAGTACATTGACAAATAAGTAAAAAAACGTGAGTATGAATTAGCGGTGGGTGGTGAAATTTGTTCCGAACTCCACGTTCTGTTGGTAACACAGAGTTCCTGCAAAAAACTCAAACTCCGCTGTGTGGCAGAATTAGCTCCTGCACCCACATCCCTTCGATAAAACAACTTTATCTTTACATACTAAAAAGCATATAACCAATTCACAAAAGTAAACTTTAAAATATTTCAGGCAGTGAGAGAGGTGATGATTTTTGGGGTTCCCCCCTAACCTAGAGGCAGGACCAAGCAGCTGCCTTGAACACAAAGAGCATATCTTGCTGAACGATTCGGTGGTGGTCCCATCCTCCTAGGACCACCCCAAACAAAATTATGGGTAAAAATACAATTCCAAGCAAAGGCCCCGCAAAGCATTATGGGTGAGATTCTAGAGTGCAGAGAAGGGGTTGAAGGCAGGTTGCTAAAATGTTTGCTAACATTTTAGTGTCTATGTTGATCAAACAGGGGTCTTTACGACTCGCAGTGTTCAGGCGCTTTGTTTGATAAGCCTCCTCGTACATAGCGTGTAGGTGTGGGTCCAAGAGGTCCGCGAACTCATACAACTCTCTTCTCAGACCATATAACCCCAGTGCTTTACAGCTGGGGAGAGTGCACATAGTTTCCTTGAACTCTTCCACCATAATGGGTTGTATCAAATATTCCTGCTGTTGAGGGGACAGCCACACTAGTGCCACATCTTCAAGATAAGCCCCTATCGCATATGTCATTGCTGCTGTGCGACTACTTGAGAGGTCAGTGTAGAAGCGTTTGAAAAAGCTTAATATGGAGGGGGCATCATGATTGTCATTCATTTACTAAGTAGTTAATTTTACTATGTGTCTGATCCTTTCAGATTTCTCAATTTTTCAGTCAAACTGCGGCCTAGGCACCATCGCGCCCCTCTCCATAGGAACGTGTGATGTGGCGTTTGGCAGAAACTGCAACTCTTGTGCAGCTATGTCCTGAAAAGTGGTTAAGTGCTCCCTGTTCGCAGCAAGAGTGACATGTCATGGCTTGCTCTTGTATTCCCATTCAAGAGCACTGTATCTACAGTCTTTTGTTACTGAGTGCATATCAATTTAAAGGCCCCCGCTTGTGTACTAATACAGATTCCTCCAATCGTGACCTTAAGCGCCTCCCACAGAGTTCCCATCTTCTCTACTGAGCCGTCATTCTTTAGGAAGTATTCAATAACGGCTGATCTGAGCCAGTCCCGGAACATTGTGTCCAATAGGGCAGTTGCCTGAAATCTTCACGCCTCCACGTCATTGTGGTTTCAATTTCACTGGTACGTGGTCTGATAACATTTTAGGCATGTGTTTGATCTCTGCAACCCATGGGCAAATGTCATGGGATAACAGCCAGTAGTCCAGTCTGGACCACAGCCTGTGTACTGAAGAGATGAAGGTTCCTTCCTGCAGTGTCAGATGTTGCAGCAACCAGATATCTTCTAGCCATACTCCTCAAGTCCTGCCTGTATTACCCTGGCTGATTGCTTACCATGCTAGTAAGCCATCGCGGACCTGTCCATCTTGAGGTCCAGGTATGTGTTGAGGTCTCCTCCCCAGACAATATTGGTAGGGGCAAGGTGTTATTATGGCGCCATATTGACATAAAGAACCCCAAGTCATCTACATTGGGACCGAACTTATTGACTAAGGTTATGGGAGTGCCCCAAAGGCTACCCTGTGCTATTGCGAGACGGCCTTGCTCATCCACTACTGAGTGTGTCACTGTAAATGCAATCTCTTTTTTTACCAGTATCGTGACCCCTGTAGAGTATGACGCATATGATGATGCCAGTCTATTGACTGCCCAGCTAGAGACTATGGCATGTTCTGTACTGCGTGTCAGATGCATCTCCTGTACGAAAGCAATCTGTATTTTATGGTCCCGTAATCTAGATGGGAGAGGTTCAAAGACTGGACTACAAGTCTTCTAGAGGGGAAGGGGCGGGGTGTGTAGGATTTTACACAGCATTCTGAGGATGCCGTAGCAGCTGGCCGAGAGTTTTGTTGTCTGGGTTTCCAAAGACAACAAATTGTCCAGCCATGCACCGAGAATTTTTATAACTGTCTTGGGGGAAGGAGGCATGCCTAGGCAATCATGCCAGCCATGGCTCAGGTAGGGATTGATATTATTCCCTAATATCACAAGCTCGGTTTTGTCCCCATTTAAATTGAGGCAAAACCTGTCCATCCAGCTTGCTACTTTCTCTGAACAAGGTTAAAAAGAGGGGGCTTGAGAATCTTGCCCAGGAATGAGAGAGAAAACCAATTGGGTACCATAAGCATATGATACTATGGAGATCCCAACTGGCAATACAACGTCTGTCATACAGACGCATATATAGGTTGAATAGTGTGGGGCTGAAAGACGAGCCCTGTGGTACTCCACACTTCAAAGGAAAAATGTCTGAGGCACAGGATTCATCAAAGACCTGGAAGGTCCTATCCCTCAGAAAAGAGTTAAGACAATTCAAAGCCTGTCGTGAGACTCCAGCACTATAGGATCTTTCGATAAGGATATAATGGTTTACAGTGTCAAAAGACACGCTTAGTTCAAGAAGTATGATGGCCATCGTACCTCCTGGATATACCAGCATTTGTTATTACTCCACTACTGCCAAGAGGGTGGTTTAAGTGGTGTGCTTTGGTCGGAACCCCGTTTGGGTTGGGTGAAGGACTTTGTTCACTTCTAATAATTCTGAGAGGGACTGGTTAACATGTTTTTTCTAATACTTTGTTCAGTCCAGGAAGCGGCGAGATGGGTCTATAATTCCTGGATAGGTAGGGTCAAGGGCAGACTTTTTTAATATGGCGTTCACTATGGTGTGCTTTCATGCCGATTGTACTATTCCTTTTGCTAAGGAGAGATTTAGCATCTCTAACAAGGTAGGAAAAATGTAATTTGCTGCTTTGGCAGATATGCGTGGTGGAGTAGGGTCCAACAGGAATCCGATTTAACTTTGCCAAAGACCACTGTGAGGCTACCCAGAGTCATGTCGGAAATTTTTAAGAGGCCATTTTGCCTACTTTCCCGCTTGCCTCTGTTAGGTTTGGGGGCTGTATCTATCAAGCTTGCTACTTTCTCTGAACAAGGTTACAAAGTGGGGGCTTGAGAATCTTGCCCAGGAATGAGAGAGAAAACCAATTGGGTACCATAAGCATATGATACTATGGAGATCCCAACTGGCAATACAACGTCTGTCATACAGACGCATATATAGGTTGCATATATAGTCTATCGGACTCTTGGAAAGTTAGATAGATATTGGTAATTTTTTTTTAACTCACATTGCACTGGGATACTGAAGGTTTGGGAGTGGTGCTGTATGAGGTGGGCTCCAATAATATCTTAACATTCTGAAATATTTCACGTGGAGCACTGGAGGTGCAGTTGATTTTTTTACCTCAAAAATATGCAACATGGGCAGTTTTCATTTTGGGGTGGTACCTCCTTAGTGTAACTCTGTAATATAATTTGCTTGTCCCTGCATAGTCTTTCCTCCATTTCCTTTCAGCTTTTTTACATACTTGCTTTAGTGTCCGTAGGAGGGGAGTATGCCGGAGGGCGGATTTGTCGTAACGCTTCAGGTTTAGATTTTTAAGGTGATAAATTAATCCAGCAAATGTTTGATGTTTACTCAGTGAACGTAATTGAATAGTCTTGGAAGCTGAAATCAAATTCAAAATTCGATGCCTGACCTACAAAACAATTCTACGGAAAATGCTCAGTTATCTGACCAACTTATTAAAAATATCTGGTTGCAAAATTATCAAGAAAAAAAGGACTCTCTTCAGCTGTAGATGCCCAAATTTAGAACTTTCCAACCAAGGAAGCAGTCCTACTCAGGCGCTGCAGCTAGCTTCTGGAACACTTTACCCAGCAACTAAGAACACAACTTCCTTTGATGTCCTTCAGAAATCCCCATCTTTTCCAAATGTATTTGAGCTGATTTCTTGCCACCTTAACCCTCCTTTTGTCAGTCTGTACCTTTGAAATGACATGTATTGCTGCAACCCTCCCTTTCTTTCCCCTCCTGACCCTCTTTTCTATATAGGTCTCTCGAACACTTTTGTTTCACGATCAGTTATGGTTACCCTTTTTTTAGGTTTCACCTGGGCAGCGCGCATGAGCTAATCTAGGAGATGACCTTTAGAAATTGGTCCTCTCCTTTTCAAGCACACTCATGCTTGTGGTGGCATCCACCTTGCGGGAGCGAGCAGCGGCGCGCTGACCATCTATTAGCATGGCCGTGCGCCGCTGCTCCCGCTCCCACTAGGGGCAAGTTGGCACAAGCACGATTGCTTTAAAACAGCAGCGGCACGCCGACCATCTTTTTTAAATTTATTTTAATTAGCATGGCCGAGTGCCGCTGCTCCCACCCCCACTAGCAGTTATGTGTTTTTGGTATTGTATGTGATGTGGGATATGCAAGACTCATTGAGACTTACACTGCATGGGTGATGTTTTTATTTTTGTTTAAGCACTCTGTGAGAGTGCATGTTGTCTCCTGATGTCTCCGTACTGCGCTTTTTGTTCTCTCGCCGCACTGCTGTATCTCGCCTGTGTGCGTCTCTCCCTCCTCCCCTTTGTGATGCGCTTGCCCTTGTTTCCTTCAGTCTCCCACTTTGCTTTTTTGCCTATCTGCTTTTACCCCTCTCCCAGCTCCAAATAATTCCTTCACTATAGTCTCACTCTCACACATCAATCCCCAATGCGCACTCTGTGTTGCTTCAATATGCCCTCCGGCGCTCTCCGTGCTGCTTCCAGCACCATGATTTGCGTTAGTCCCCACCGGCCCGCGTGCTGCTTCAGCGTCCCCTTCCGTGTTGTTTCGGCAACTTCATGACTAAGTTGTTTTCCCCAAACAGTTCTTCAAATAAAATAAAAAAATTCTTCTTTTTAATTGCTTATCCGCGTTCAACCGACATTTCATTTTATAGGCACGTGCAGGGTTGTTGCGCACGCCACAGTATGATGCAGTTTTTATTTGTAATGTAGGCATGTTGCACTGCATCGGAGATGGTATACAGCATAATTAACAAGCATTGGCATAGCCAATAGGTCTCGCATTTGAGACCTTATAAGTACGGCATAACTAAAAACTTATAAGGTTCCAAAGGCGAAACCTATTGGCTGTGCCAATGCTTGTCTTACTTTAAAATGGTTCCAGCATAATTGGCAACATTTGAAAATGTGAACAAAAATTCCCAGGTCACTTTGCAGCACAGGGCTGCTGCAGATAGAAAGTTCTTGTTTGCGCACCTGTGTGTAATAAAGAGGAACAGTTTCTGCAACAATATTACCCGGGACAGTCTCCAACCAGCCGGGACAGTCACTGCAAAAACAGGACAGTTGGCAACTATGGCACAAGATGCATTCTTATCTCCCACTGTTGCAGTTTGTATACTATAATCTATTTTTGCTTATAGGACTTTACGATGATAAAATGTGCACTAATACTCCAAGGCACAGCTTCGGTATATGAAACGATAAAGAAAAAAAAAATGTAACTTGTTCTTTTACGCATAGAGAACTATTAGATTTCCAAAGCGACCATCTTAAAATTAGTTGTTTAATTACAAATGCCTGATGGCCACTGCAGATGTGGGCATCTACTGCAAGTATCTATGAATGCATTTGTAATATTTTAACAAACGCTTTTCATGGATGCCGCTGTTGGCCGAATGTATCCGCAGCAGTCATTTTTATTGCATTTTACTTTATGTAAATAAATCCTATACAAAATGGTCAATGCTGATGTACTTGCTTTGGGGCTGTCATCTATTAATGTGATTTGTTTAGCTAAAGCATATCTAATCATAGGTGCTGACGGTACACACATGCAAATATGCTCTTAGGGGTGGCCATTTTGAAATTGTCACAAAACATTTTAAGATGGCCACCCGCCGATACTGCAGTGTGTGGAAAATAGTCAGAAGATAGTCCACCCAACCTTCCGTGCTCTGCATTACTCTCGATGGAAAACATACTAGGTTCCCTTATCACTTACATCTCACAACTTACTGATGCAATCTCACTGCTTAGCTCTAAGATTTCCACCTTTTTGTGCACCCCCCCTCCGTCCCAACCTCCTACGAGATGCACCTCGCCCCCTCACCTCAACTTAGCCAAGCTCAATCAGTCGTCAGCAAACTCTGTTAATTCGCACAAGCCATTGAACGCCGCCCTTCCTCAACCTGCATACCCTAGCAACCCTACTATCTACACTATTCCAACCATCTCCTCTGTTAGAACCAAGCAACCACCTAAACCCTCCCGAGCACCCCCACATAAACACAACATCCCGATCACTCTTCAGAGCCCAAGTGCCCCCGTCACCAAAACAGTCCTGACAGAGCTGCGCTGTCTGCTCCACAACTGCAGATCTGCAGTAAAACACAAACTTGAAATCTCAGATATCATCACCCACCACAATATTGACATGCTCTTCCTCACAGAGACCTGGTTCAAAGATACCTCGCATGCTGTGTTTGATCTCCTATTTCCTACAGGCTATTCTATACTTAAGAATGACAGAACAGAAAACACGGGGGGAGGTGTTGCAGTCATCTTTAGAAACTCCCTTCAACTTAAGGCCTCTCCTATCAGCTCCTTTCTCACCTTTGAATGCCTTTCATTGGAGTTACAAGTGCATCACCGTTCACCCCTTAGGTTCCATGTCATTTACCGTCCGCCTCGTAGCGGCCCTGCGTTTTTGGAGGAACTCACTGACTTCATCAGTGACCAATACTCGCAAAGTGACAATCAGACTTTCGTAGGTGATTTCAATCTACACTGGGGCTCACCGCAAGACTCGTCCGCAAACTCCCTGGCCACCTTCCTCTCTGATAACGATCTCATCCAACACTGCACAGAATCAACACACTCTAAGGGCTCAATCCTGGACCTTGTTATTTCTAAAGCAGGCTTGCTTTCCATCTCTACCCCTATTCACGTAGATTGGTCTGACCACCTCCTCATCCCATTCTCTATTCAACTATCACACGCTATTACACTTGGCCAACCCAAGAGGGCTATCTCCTGGTTCCGTGATGTTAAAAATATTGATGTCGGTCCCCTCTGTGAATCAGCTTTGTTATCACTTCCAAGGCTAGACCCGAACCTAGATGTGGACGAACTCACCTCCCAATGTCTCACAGTTCTTGCAGATGAAATCAACAACGTCGCTCCACTCAAAAGCAAAAGATTAAGGCCCACCCCCTCAGCACCTCGGTTCAACAAATCCCTCTATGAAGAAAGGAAGCAGCTAAGATTCCTGGAGAAACAATGGAGGCAAGTGCCATCCACCGATAACTTGTCCACGCTCCGCTCCGCAAGATCCAAGTACCACAAACACATCTTCCTTGGGAAAGCGGCACACTTCAAAACCCTCCTTGACTCAGCCAAAAATAGACCCAAAAAACTATTCGATCTCATCAAGTGTCCTGACCGCTCTCCCCCTTCCTCCAAGTTGGAGGACTCTGCAAAGAGAGCAGCGGATTTCGCTTTATTCTTCGACGAAAAAGTGAAATCTCTTGTGGATCAGGTCGCTCATCCTACCCCTCCAGAGGAGTGCAAGTCCTCAGCTGTTTGGCATAACTTTGACCCCATTTCTGAAGATGCCCTTCTCAAGTGCATCCGCGAAACAAAGCCCTCCAACCATCATCTGGACCCCATCCCCAGTGCCATTGCCATTGCCTTTTATTCCCTTTCCATCTCCTACTGGTCCACTCTGGTCAACCTCTCCCTCTATCAAGGCTCCCTTCCTGTCTCCTTCAAAACTGGGCAGGTCACCCCGCTTCTTAAAAAACCAACTGCTGATGCGTCTGACCTCAACAACTTCCGCCCCATCACTAACTTACCCTTTCTTGCGAAGGTTACAGAAAGATGTGTAGCAAAGCAACTCTGTCGTCAAGACAATGATCTTCTTGACAATTTCCAGTCTGGCTTCATTCAAAACTGCAGCACTGAAACCGCCCTACTGCAAGTGGTTGATGACGCTCTGAGGATCCTCGACTCAGGGGGGTCCTGTCTCTTAATTCTCCTTGACCTTTCTGCAGCCTTTGACACTGTCAATCACAACACCCTCCTCAACATTCTTAAACAGAGAATGGGCATGGAGGGAACTGTGCATAAATGGTTTGCTTCCTTCCTCTCTGATAGATCACAAATGATCAAAATAGCGAACAGTCTTTCATCTCCTGTGGCGGTAGGTCAAGGTGTTCCTCAAGGCTCTATACTTGCACCCACTTTGTTCAACCTTTATTTAGAACCACTAGGACATCTCCTAAGTAAATCCGGGATCCATTATCATCTCTATGCTGACGATACTCAAATCTACCTCAAGGTTGCCTCTACTCACGATCTCTCGATCCTAAGCTCCACTCTTGACACCATTCATAACTGGATGTTTACTCATCAACTGATTCTGAACCCCTCCAAAACCGAATTCCTCCTCTTCTCCTCTTCAATCTCTCCCCACCCAGTGCAATCTTGGATGGATCAGCTGAATCTACTGAACACTAAACCCATCATTGTCGACAGCGCAAAATCCCTGGGAGTCATCCTCGACAAAAAACTCAATCTAACCCCTCACATCAACTCCATTGCAAAGTCTGCTCGTTACCATCTGCGCCTTCTTTGGGGAATCCGTCGCTTCTTCCCGGAGCAGGACCTTATAACCCTGGTGCAATCGCTGGTCCTCTCAAGACTGGACTACTGCAATTCTCTTCTTACTGGCCTCCCCAAATCCCACCTGTCCCCCCTTAAATCTGTTCTCCATTCAGCAGCTCGTTTCATTTATGGGGCCAAAAGAAGCGACCACATCACTCCCATGTTATCCACCCTCCGCTGGCTTCCAATCGAGGCTAGAGCCATCTACAAGACTGCTTGTATCACCCACAAAGCCTTGCACTCCTCCTCTCCTCGCTACCTGGCGAATAAACTGAAACTCTCTGGTGGCTCTAGACCTTCACGCAATGCGGAAAATCTTCTGCTTGAACCTCCCACTTTCAAGAAGGAAAGAACGATGTCCCAATCCTTTTCGGGCAATGCGGTGAGAATCTGGAACTCCCTTCCACCGCAGCTCCGGACCACCTCCTCCTCCCAGGCTTTCAAAACTGACCTCAAAGCTCTCCTCCTTCAAAGACACTTCCAAATGTAACTCATGCCCTCTCTATTATCCGTAGGAAGCCCTTCCATTTTAGAAAAATCTACTGTACATGACTATGGAAGTGTTTTCCCAGTGTGTTCTTGTGATCTGAGAGTCTGCCATTTTGTGCAGTACTCTCTTTCTACCTGTGTCTGGTACTCATGTGTATCTTTCACCCGTCACTTTCTCTTGTAACACACTGTTTTCTACCTCCTACAATTGTTTATTTTTGATACCTGCACAAGTGCCACTATTCCCTTCTTATTGGTTCTTGTGCTTGAGTGCCCCCCATGTATTGCAGTATTATAGCTTTATGTTTACTTTGTATGCTTTTGTAACTTGCACACGTCACTTTTTCCTCCTGTAATGCACCGTTTGCTACCTCTTTTATTTTGTTGGTTCACGATTGTCACTTTTGTAATGCACCGTTTGCTACCTCTTTTATTTTGTTGTTTCACGAGTGTCACTTTTGGAATGCACCGTTTGCTGCCTCTTGTATTTTGCTGGCTCACGATTGTCATTTTTGCTTCATTTAATGTAACGTTTGCCTTTTTATTTGGTTCACTTGTATTGTTCTCATGTACCAGTTCTGTTCCTATTGTGAAGCGCTCTGACACCTTCGGGTAAAGTCCGCGCTATATAAAAATGCACAAATAAATAAATAAATAAAAGAAATAGAATTTCAAAAAAACAAGGGGGTCTTTGGAAGGGGCAAGAAGTCACTGGTTGGAGGGGTAGAAGGGTGAAGTTAGGCATAGGGGAGTATGCAGTGGAAATGTTCCCTCCCAGCCACTGAGAAGCAAGATCTGATGTCAGCATTGTAACAATATATAATGCAATCAGAGCACCATGAAACCATGGCAAGGAAAACAAAAGAACAGAGAGGAAATATTCTGTATCAGGAGAGGGTAAATGAGAGAGACAACAATTATTCAATAATTATCTATCAATGGGTTGACCCAAGCCCCCTCGAAGCATATATAATGTCCTGGATACAAGAGGCCTTCCCAACAGATGGCTAATACTCTTTGTAGCCAAGTAAAAAAAAGACAGAGATTCAGTAGCCACAGCTTGGATATGCCAAGCCCAGTGCTTGGGAGTGCCATATAGCAAATAGTCCAGAAATCTGGATGTTACTGTCATTTAAAAAAAAAAAAAAAAATGCCCTATCTTCAACTATGCCTTCGACCCAACCTATGCTACCTTTGATTGCCTTGGAGCCACAGGCTTAAGCCTCTTGCATTGACACGCCTAGAACCAGTCGTGGCATACTGAGGGTCAAAAAGTCAAAAGCACGATGCAGTACAATACCCCTTCAGAACTGCATGAGCGTCTTACAGATAATTAAAATGTTAAATACAATATTGAAAGAGGTCTGTTCTGCTGTCTTAAAGCATTTTCCAGCATAGGAGAATCAGCCACGTGATTCTAGCACTATACAAAGATAGGCTGGTAGAGCTGAGTGAAGAGTCAGTATCAGGCGTGCATGACATGATTCACTGTTCCCTAGCCCTTCAGGTCTTGCAAGTAGCTTATGGGAAGTAGCCCCAGCTCTGTAAGGGACAGTTTGTCTGTAGTTTAAGGGTGGAAGATGCGCATTTCCCAACAAGCCTGGGAACATTTTAAGATAAAGAGGCAGGAAGCGGCCTATGTTCTCTCCTGCTGACTGGCTAAACCCTGTGACCCCGGTCAAGCCCGGGCTCCCAGACGCTAGTTCAGATGCTGATGGGCTTAAGTCCAAAAGAGGACATCACGTGCCTTATTATTTTAGTTTCCCATGCCAAGTTTAATTGTTTACATTTGTTTAATGATAACAAGAGAAAAAAAATCAGCAACGTCATGGTATTTTGCACAAAGGCCATAAAGTCAGTCTACACTCACCTCTCCCTCGCTTTATCTCATTTAATCCAGTTCGCTCTCTCGCCTGCAGTTGCCTAAACTTCTTTCTCCATTGTTAGGCTTCGCCTACAGGTTGTTTTTTTGCTGTTTGTCGTCAAATATCTACAGCAGGCAATATCAATACTGATAGTGGGATTTGAATGAATGAATACATGAATAAGATCATTCATAAAGCGTAATAGCTGCCCCCAGGAGCATCCAGGCACTGAAAGGAAGGTAGTGAGTACAGCAGCTAGCATAGGACTAAGGCAAGTTGAAAAACCAAGATTCAATTGCTTCCTTAAAGGAGTTTCATCTGCAGTGTGGCATTGGGCATATCATTTCATGCTTTATCCACTAGATAAGAGAAAGAACGCCCACATCTTTTAGTGAGCCATGTACTTGGGGGTATATTTACAAGCCCCTATCAGCCACAACGTCACTTTTCTGGACGTTGTGGTGGCGATAGGGGCTTTGCCTTATTTCCAAGGCGGCATTAAGCCACTTAACATGACTTAACACCGCCTTGTGAATAAGGCACCCTTTCAGGCTATACTTAGCATGAAAGGGGCAGGCAATGGGTGTTGTGGTGGGCGTTTCACCACAACACCCGTTAATTTTGACGATGCCCCATATTTACAAGTGATGGGGCAGGGTTCCCTCTCGCCAATGTACTCTGGAATCCTAGGTCAATGGACCATTTGTACCTGCGTTAGAAGTGTCGAGGAGAGGAATATCACATTAGTTCAGGCTCATAAGCTCAAAGAAACCTGACTCCAAAGAATCACAGACTCCAGTTTCCAGGTTAGTGGGTTTCATTACAAAGCCAAAAATAACTGGACATACAGACACCTCAAGACGAGAATGTAAAAGTACATCGGAACTAATGCAAAGCCAAATCTGCGTGCAAGGTTTTGTCGCTGGATCATGAAAAGAATGATAAATTCCAATACCAGAAGCCGGCAATAAGTGTCCCCACGTCAAGATCAGACTTCATTTAAGGTTTGTAAGTATAAAGCATTAATCTGTCCCTACACTACTGCTAATGTGACATCCCTACTTAGCATTCCCCATGCAAGTTAGCAAAAGGTGTCAGCGCGTGAAGACTTCCTTAGAAGCACACTCACGTTGTATGGGTAAAGTAGCGTAAGGCTACAGAGCTCATTCTAAGATGCTCTTTCCCTCTCCATCAATTTCCTCTCTTCTCCTAACTCAACCCCCTGGGGCACTGTCCCTAATTCAAAACACCAAATCATAGAACATGCCCATTAGGCATCAACCAATCACCTCATCCCCCTGGGAGCCTACTCATAGGTGGTTTTCCATTTAGTTTTGATACTCGCAGCTCCTGGATCGATGATCTTGATTTCCAGGAACACCGTCTCACATTATCAGCACTCCTTGTACAAATGTATCTTCTGCTCCCCAAACCCAGCTCCTAAAACAAAAGCATTATTCTGAATTTCTCCAACTGTAACAGAAACATGAGAAAAGAAAAAATCCAACATGCACATGAAATTCAGCCTTTAACCCGTTCCATGCTTGTGACGGAACCGCTCCGTCACGAGCCTCGGGTGGGCTGTGCTGGTGACGGAGCGGTTCCGTCACGCCCCGCTCGCCGCGCCTGATTTCAGGTCTACAGAAATCGGCCAATATAAGAATAAGGCACCTAGGCCTTACGAAACCACTTATAAATGAACATTTTATTAAGCATGTCTAAATCAAAACGTCACGTGAATACATCAATTATGTGAATAGTTGTAAGCCTCATACACTAATTCTGCACGTTGATGTTTTCAGCTGAACACTTATGTATTGCAAGATTAATTTCTTCACGTTTACATTAAAAATACCCCTAGCATATCACCTTTCACATTATTACAGTACACATTCTACTGTCTCATGGTAATACGACAAAAGAATAAATGTAGGTGGGAACTACTCATGATTATGAGGCACCCCTACAATTGGAAGAGCACAATCGCGCTCTATCACAAGGGTGGCATAAATATGGGGCAGTGACAAAATTAAGACCAGTGAAAACCTGGTCTAACCCTGGCGCAACAGGGAGAAATGTTTAATTTCTCCTCGTTTTTACTTTTTCCATGTGTGCTGCGTTGTGCAGCACACATAGAAACAGCAAAACGCCATTGAATGTTTATGTGCAGGAAGATATGCCTTCCTGCACATAAACAATCATTCCCCTCAATGTAGACACCTTTGCACTATTGTGCAAGGGTGCCTGTGTTGGTGCAAGGCAGCTAAATTAGTGCCAGTGCAGGGGAAAATGCAAGGCTGCACCGTATTCTTATAAATACGGTGCAGCCCTGTGTTTCAGTAGAGGCAGAGCGCGGCGTTAAGCCAAGGAGGCTAGCGCCTCATTCCACCACTTCCTTCTAAATATACCCCTAGGTTTCTTCAGGAAACAGGCATTAGGAGACCTCAGTGCTCATGAGGGATGATAGGCGGTCATCCTATCTCAGAGCTGTTGGGAAATGGAGCTATAAAATGTTCAATGGGCCAATTCTAGTGTTTAAAACAGATTTTTGTTTTTAAATTGTCAGCCACTGTAGTTGTATCAGATGTTTAGAAATTGACTTCCGGTACAGTATCTTTAGGATCAATCTGGCTGCTGCATTTTGAACAATCTGAAGACGATCCAACAGATTCTTCTGCAGTCCTAAATCGAGCATGTTCCTGTAGTCCAGCAGAGAAGTAATTAAGGCATGTAATACCGTTTTTCAAGTCTCCATTGGCAAAATTGCCATAATTTCCCTCAAAGAACCTAAGAGGGACCAACATAATCATGCGACTAACAAAACTTGGGACATGAATGAGAGCTCTGTGTCAAATATGTCTCCCAATGTTTTAGCAACAGTCATGGGAGGCGGATGATGTCCTAAGTCAAGAGGCCATCAATCATTAGACCATACCTCAGCTAAATTGCCAAAAGCCGAATCTCAGTTTTATCTGAGTTAGATTTAAGATGCCTTTAGCTCGTCCAGTCAAAAACAAACTGTGCATCATCCGTTTAGGAGACCATACTGATTTCATGCTCTTGAATGAGGGAGGCAAGAGCAGTCATGCACACATTAAATAGGGTCAGGCTTAGGGAAGATCCTTGTGGCACCACATACTTAAGTGGTTTATGATCAGAAGAGAAGAGAAAAGAGAAGGTAGAGAGCACCACTGATTGTCCTCTATAACCATCTCAAGGCCAAACCACAGTTTCTAAAATCTGCCAGCCGTTCCAGTAGCATGATGTGGGCCACTGTGTAACACGCCACCTAACAATCTACATCTGTGAATATTAAGGCACTGCTCTGTTACTGGTCAAGACTTGATTTTCTTAATTCTGTAACTTCCAGCAGTGCCATTTTGGTGCTGTGCATAGGTCTAAAGTCTGACTGTGAGGGATGGAGGAGACCATGTTGGTCCAGATAGATGCTTATTAATAAGTTTCTCAAACATTTTGAAGTCAGCTGGGATACATGAGACAGACCTAAAGTCGTGAAGAAAGGAAGGATCTAACGAGAGATTCTACAGAAGCAGATCCACCGGTGCCTGCTTCCACAGGTTGGAGCAAACACAAGGAGATGATGGACGGAGCGCTAAAGATTTTCAGACACTCACCTCCAGTCACTGACCTGGGGTGAATTCATCATCATTCTTTAGCTTACTTCTCCGCCCCAGTTCAGACCAAGCCATACGCAAATCAGTCTTGACTCTGTACCTCATGGGAACAGTCCAGCCTGAACTGCCAGGACAGGTCCTCCCTGGACCGGAAACTAGCATCTTGGGAACGGATTCTACCTCATCAGCCAGGCTAGCTTGAAGCCTGAGGTTGGAGACCATGGCAGTGGTGGTCAAAGTAAGATTATAGAGTGCATTGAAAATAGGATTGATGACATCAACTGCATCGCACAAAAGCGAGAAGGAATAGAGACAGAGGGAGAGCTAGATTCGCATATAAGAATAGCTAGGGCACATTCCTCCAAAGTTATACTCCTAAACTGAGAAAGAGTGCTATTTGCTACTCCTGTAATGAGAAACTGTAGCATCCAGGTTAAGTTGTAGTGTCATGAAATTTCAAGTGTATTATTTACGTTTTTTACTCAAAATATGAAGAAAGCCTTTCACATACTACAGAGAAAAGGGGGATCATCCTGTGGAAGCCTGGGGAGTGAACAAATGAGAGTGTATTGTGCACATCAATAGTTTGGTAAATATACTGAGAGGTTAAAACAATATGTGTGCTAAACTGGTATGTATGTGCCTACCATACTCGTTTCTTAGACCCAATTAGCACAGCTTGGAAGAATGTATCACAAAACTAAACAGGCTTAATTATGATTAAGGCTCCCTGTTTTTAGTTTTTAGGGATTTTTACAGATAAATACAGACACAAAACAATGTGTTTTCTGTCTGCATTTATTTTTAAAGTGGATAAATACAGGAAATTGTGCTGCTTTTAAGTGACTCTTCGTGCTGTCTTTCATGAATTATAGCCCAACAGCTGAGCAGATGGACAGCATGAGAAATTAAAAAACAGGATGAAATTCCTTTAAATAACTGCATTTGTAAATATACATTTGTGGTATAATGCTAATATTTACCAGTGGATATACTAGTATGTAATAAGTGGCAGCTTAAATAGCTAAAACACGACAGACATCAAAGTATGATTGCGAGTCCATCAGTTAAATAAATATGGACATATATAGTTTTACAACTTCATTCATACGCAAAACACAAAATAAATATGGATAAATACACTGGATAAATACAGGTGGACATGTTAAAAAAATAAATACAATAAAACCAGGAGCCCTAATTATGATTCCACAATCATTTTCCTTTACTTGTATTTAGATTCTTTAAAAAAAATTGATTTGTTCTTATAAAATTTAATTGGAGTATCTTTACTAATACAGAGCTCACTCCTATGTATCAAGCAAAAAATAGTTACATTCACAAAAACGATTTTGTTGATAACACATTATTTCACTTGTGTTATGCTCTCAACTTGAGAGTGTTGTACCCAATGCATTTAGCGTACAAACTCCCTTCCTCAGGGCTGTACATCATCACTGTGAAAACAAACAAATGCAGCAAGTTGGACTTGACCCCATCTGTAACCAGTAGGAAGCCATAATAGCATACGTATTATGATTTGTGTTCAGATGCAAGGTTAACAGATGTAGTGTCACGTGAAACCATTCAAAACATCTCCTAAAGGAAATTTGCTGAAAATATTAAATGGATAGACCCAAAGCACCTGTAACTCAGGCTGGAGCAGTGTTCCTATCGAAAAAAATGGATATCCAAGTGAGTGTCCACCCATTTGTGCCACCAGAATGCAACCCTTATGCGGTTACCACCAACCAATCAATACAAAACTATGGATACCAGCAAAATTTGTTTATGTGAATGTAACTTTTGTTTGCTTGATACACAGGAGTGGTCTCTGTATTAGTAAAGATACTCCAACGATATTATAGAAGAGCTAATCATTATTTTTTTGAAGAATCTAAATACAAGTAAAGGAAAATGATTTTGGAATCTTAATTAAGCCTGTTTAGTATTGTGATATATTCTTCCAAGCTGTGCTCACTGGGTCTAAGAAACGAGTTGGTCTTAGCTTTTGTTTAAAAGCCTGGGGAGTGAAACATTGTTAAAAAAATTGCCACAGGACAGTTTTATCTGTACTGATTTGATTGGAAAACAATTCTGCTTGTGTGGCTTTCATAAGTTTGAAGTGAGATTTCAACACTTCATTATTTTGTCGATAGGAGTATAACCTCTTCTCCAGTTTTCGTTGCAGGTTTTTGCAGTTCTGATTTTATCTTGCTAACTCCATGGAAAACCAGGTTGATGTGATTGTACTTTTTAAAATGGAGCAAGTTGATTTAAATTTGCTGTAAGTCATGCATTAAGTTACAAACACAGTGAACCCAGACAAGGACAAATAGGAGAAGAAGGAATAAATATAGACTAAGAATCAATACTATATTAATGATGTCCAGCCGGACAGGGTTTGTTTAATATTCCATATATTTGCAGCAAAATAAACTGGGGACACAATCCTGCGTCCAGAAAGGTACATATAAAACAAAACAAAGCAAAAGCTCAGGCAGAACAATTGCTTGCACGTTATACATTAGATAGAGCAAGCATGAATGTGCAAAGACACCGCACACAAAAACAATGGCAAATCAAATTTTGTTTACGGTGTATAGAGAGTCAATGACTTTTCGATCCCATGAGAGCAATTGTGGGATCATCATCAGGACATTAAATGACATGCCTGAGTAAAAATTGCCCTGGTCAATGATTGACATTCCGGATGCCGCAAAGAGGACCGTAGATGCGTGTCCTCATGAGTAAGTCATGCATTAGCCACTTCTGCATAGGTCTCCATGGAAACACCTCATAAAGGACAAGTTGTGGTCAAGGATTCATTAACATTGTCCTTCGTGATTTTGCCCCATCCTCCTCCCACCTCCTTAGCCTGTTATTGCCTTTTAATAATCCTCGATGGGGAATATCATAAAAATCAAAAAAGAAAAGGGAATGGTCAGACCGAATCACTGGCATGATAGAGACAATTCTAAGAGGTTGAACATTAGAGAAAATAAGTTCAAGCATATGGCCAGCTTTATGCATTGATGACATAACTAATTGTTTACAACTGAGGGCAGTGAACATGTCCAATAGAGCTTGAGCTTGGAGAAAATTGCTGTCATCTACCATCATCTTTGTGCAAGATGAAATCACCATGGACAGAGAAATTTGAATAATGGAGAGAGTAGGGAGTAATCACATTGCCTAAGGAAGAAGCAAATTCTGCATCAAAATCCAGATGGCTGCATATAAGTGCATCAGAAAATTAGAAGTATGGTTAATTTAATGTTGAAGCTTCGTCCCTGACTTCTCTCCAAAATATTTCATTGAAAGGTGGAGCATGAATGAGCAGAGTGAAAAACAATCATTATGCGCCTGTCCTGACGTGCTGTCCTGATGTATTTTCGAATACCACGTCGAAAGGGCACTATAAAGATTAAACAATTTGTTTCTCCAAGTTTTTGTTAGAAAGTAAATGAAAGATAACCAGTGCGCGTTTTAGACAGTGACTGTACATTATTGAGACAAGTTGTAAAATTTCTATCAAGTTGCCCTCAGTTATTAACCGCCATATGATCTTTTTGGCCAAGTGATTTATATGGAAAGTCCCCAACTACTTCAAACTCCACATCATCATGGCAAGAGAAACACAAAGTGGCATACTATCAAGACCGGTGTTAAAATTATCGCCGGTTTAGCGGCACAAAACTGCCGCTAAAGCGGCGATAATGGGCTTGATAATATGCCCTGCAGAATTCCAATAGAAGCCCATGTTCACACCAGAACATGGACTTCTATTGGTATTCTCAAAGCCCATTATCGCCGATTTAGCTGCAGTTTTTGTCCGCTAATCCGGTGATAATTTTTAAAGCCGTTCTTGATAATATCCCCCAAGATCGGGCCACTCAAGGTATCTGCCTGAAGTTGTGTGCAGTACTTACCAGAGGCTTAACATGTACGTAATATCTGAGCCGAGTATGATAGCCTAGTAAAGGGGCTTTAGTAAAATAGGCAGAAAGGCATTCCTTCCTTGTCATGTGTGTTCCCTCCCCTGGAGCATGGCTTCTTTATTTATTTACTTGTTTGTTTGCAGATTTTTATATTGCACTGGCTAGACCCGGAGGTATCAGAGCACTTTACATGAGGATCAGCGGGTTACAGGTTACGAAAATGACAACAGTTACAGTTGCAGTTACAAGTATAGGCTTAGGAGAAAAAACATGAGATTACACAATAATATAAGTTATAAGCATGTAGCATAGCCAAAGACACGCGTCTTATGGGGAAAGGAAGGTGGGGGGGGTTTTCCTCTATAGCTGTATTGGACAGCTCCACCGGTCAATGGCCAAGGGTACTCCGGCTCCGCGGTAAGTATAAACAGTTCTGGATTCCGCCCACTGGAGCATCGTAATACTTCCATAGAAGGCAACAGCCCGAGGTTACTGGGAAACGCGTCCGCCTCATCCTCCAGCTCACACCATGAGAGGAGATGTGGTAGACACAGCTCTGAAGTCTGCAGATCTACCCCATTCCCCAAAGCAGTAAGGAATGTTGGGCAATTGTACAGGAACACAGTGGAAGGGGGGCCTTGGAAACCTCAGGAACGAAAAGTGATGCTCGGAGAGTGGTAGGCCGCCAAATAGAGCCTCTGTGCCTAATAAAAAAAATGAATGTGTCCTTTTGTATCGGTGCGCCATAATCTTCGAGTTTGTGCTACATAAAACTTCAAAAAAGAAAAGATGGCAAGCGGAGGGGCACTGATTAAAGTTATTTAATCAGTACTTGGTCCTTGCACCACGGCAATAAATAGAAGTGACACATGGCAGGCACTGCCCAATGAAAAGGCAGCAAAGAGCAACAATTGTAGCAACGACTGGTAAGCTATGGGTGGGTTAGTAACCCATTATCAGACACAAGAATCTCGCAAGCGAGAGCGCATATTCTTGCAGGCGCATCCCGAAATTGAAGAGAGAGAGCAAAGGGGAGAGAGGTATTTGGCATGTGTGTGCCACTAAAATTGAAAATCTGACATAGAAACAAGAATTGTCCACATTGTATCGGAGATGCATTGGAAACAAAGTACTGCAAAGTGGCTTGCCCTTTGGTCTATGGAAGGAACGGGTTTGCTCCTTTGGAATCTATCTAAAATTAATGCGAAAAAAGTCAATGCAAATATTAGCTGTGTATGCTGTTTAAATTCTCTATTATTCTTTATATAGTTAAACACCAACAAAATCTATTTTGATTCAAACAGCAGGTGTGGGTTGTTTTTGTGTTGTAGAGTTATGTTAGAATGCCAGTTGATAATGATTTGATATTTTCATTTCTTCTAGAGGATTGTCTTTAACTATGAAATAAATTTACATATGTGTTCTTTCTTCCAGGTCTTAGTGTAGCAAAGAATCAACGTGCAACAATCAACTCGTCATCCCTGGATGCCTCCAACCTGTTGGCCAGGCTCCCAGAGTCCAACAGGTCCAGCTATGATGTGGTGTTTCTGCTGAGTGAATTCCCCAGCCATGGAAAGCTCTCTTTGCCTGATGGGCCTATCATGGAGAAGCGCCCTTACTTCTTCCAGTCAGATCTACATAGTGGTGGGCTAGAATATGTCCTCAACAGTTCTGAAACACAGGAGGATAGTTTCAAATTTACACCCTGGATCTGGCCCAGTGGCCATGATTTCTCTGAACCTCCAAAGGAACCGGGTGCTTTCATCATCTCAGAGTCTTTCAACATTACTATAAGGGATGTTTATGAGAACCCACCCATACTACTGACCCAGAATCCCAGCCTGCAAGTACTGCAAAGATCAGCAGTGACACTCACCACAGAGCACTTGAATGTGATGGACATTGACAGCGCCCCTGACAAGATAGAGTACACCATCCTAAAGAGGCCAACAAGCGGCTTTCTGGCACACTCGGACAACAGTGCTGTGCCCATCGTTAAGTTCACCCAGGAAGATGTGAATGAAGGCAGGCTCATATTCATTGTGACTGGGAGCATTGCTGCTGACGCTTTCAGTCTCAGCATCTCCGATGGATCTCACCAGCCGATTCACACTTCTCTGACAGTCGAAGTGCTGCCCGCTGTTCTGACTGTGACAAATAAGAAACCAGTGGAGATCCGCCAGGACCAGAAACAGACAACTCTAACACAAGATCATCTGTTGGCTGTGTCAGATGGGGACCAGCAGGACATCCTGTATAGGATAACCAGGGCCCCACAGTTTGGCCAGTTGCGGGTCAACCAGAAGCTGGTGCAAGAGTTTTCCCAGAAGCAGGTGGACAAGGGGGAAGTGTCCTTTGTCTTCACAGACTTGACTTCCTCAAGGGATGAATTTCTTTTTGTTGCGACCTCAGGTGGAGCTAACACCACAGGCGTTGTTTTGATATCGGTTAAACCTTTGGTCAATATTCAGCGTGGGATCATATTGCCAAGAGGAAGGACTGTCCTCATGGACACCCATATTCTGGATGCAAGTGAGCTGGCCAACAAGACTAACAGTGTCCCTACCTTTAAAGTGCTAAGGGCACCTAGGAGCAGCCGGTTTGTAAAAGTTGTGAAAGGTGGGAAGACTCGCCCCATGTCTGCCGATACCTTCACACAGATTGACCTCGAGCAGGGGCTCATTGGACTGGAAGTGCCTGATGTAGAGAGATCTGGGCAAGCTGTGCAAAACGACAGTTTCCAAGTAGAGCTGGCAGCCAACGGTGTCCCACCTGCCTCCGCCACACTGAAATTCACTACCAGAACTTATGATCCATCCTTTCCCTATCATGCAACGCTGCTCCGATCCCCCATGGGACCACAGGCACCAGAGACAAGCAGTGCCCTCTATGTGGATTCTTATACAATGACAATGGCACCTTGGCTCCATGGCACAGAAGACAGTCTTACTGCCAACACCTCAGGTGCAGGCATTTCTCAAACAGTCCCTCACAGTCAGGCGCCTACCAACAACCCACCCATGCAAAGAGCCTCATTTCTCAGCTTCATTGAAGCCAACATGTTCACCATCATCTTGCCAGTTTGTCTGATTATCCTTCTGTCTGTTCTCGGCCTCCTCCTGCTGTACTATCTCATCAGGAAGAACAAGACAGGGAAACACCATGTTCAGGGTACGTCGTTCAAACCGAAGAATGGGTCTGTGGACCATGAGACCTTCAGGAAGACCGACCCAAACCAAGCCATTCCGTTAAGCACCATGAAGCCACTGGAGTCCACTGGGCCAGAGTCACCGACACCCAAGCCTATGGAGACTGGGGGGCAGGCAGACCCCGAGCTCCTTCAATCCTGCAGGACATCAAACCCCGGTCTGAAAAACAGCCAGTATTGGGTCTGAGTGTCAGTGGCACATTCTGAAGACAAGACTGCACTTAATACTGGGATTACTCGACCCTGGGGATACTTCCAATATTTGCTTTTCTTCTTGTTGTCCACACCCCTCCGCACCAACAGGGACCGGTACCGATGTACCCTATCTCTCTCCCAGCTGAGGGAATATGTCCTGTTGGGAACTTCATCTTCTTTTTTGTGGGAATTGGAAAGTGGAACAGGGAGGGATCAGGGAATGGAGGAAAGTGACTCATCTTTGAAGGTGTTAACAATTTGAAGTGGGCCTGAGGATAAGCATGCTTATGTTAACAGTGTGGGACCTTGCCTACACAAACTCTCACTAGAGTACAGAATGTTCTGTTTATTCAATAATCTACCTGTTAAGTACTCCAACCAATTATCTTTCATATCACGTTGTGCTGGTGATGCTGTCTCTGAGGAAAAGATACCCAAGAAACGGCAGAAAGTTTATGCATAAAAAAGATCATCATTTGTGAACTTCATGTGAATGGAGTGTGCAGAATAGTATCCACACTGAAATGCTTGCTTTCAAAATTGATCTGTTCTACCGATTCTTTCAAAGTGCAAAAATGAACACCAGAAATGTATGTGAAATGATGGAAAGGCCACGCTGGGTACAGTTGGGAGACAGGAGATTAAAGTTGATGTCATTGGGTCACTGGTATGTTAAGCTCACGTGACTGTCTACCACCAACGCCTGCTTCACGACCTGGAAATCCCCCTGTAACAGGGCATCCTCCATCTATCATGGCTAGGCCTTGAAACAAGTCACATTAAATCAGATTTGTAGATCTATGATGCACCTCGTCTTTTCTGGTTGATGCTCAAATATGTGAGGGGATAATTATCTGACCCTTCAAGTCAACATGAGAAAGGGTCCCTGTACTGCTCTTCACAGGTCACAGTTGCTGTGTTAAAACACTGGTCAAACAATGGTCCACCACCCCCTCTTTGTTTTTGAAAAGGATAACCATCCGCTTATTGCCGCTAGGAAGAGGAAGTCTTCGACAGTAGTGGCACGTTTATTTATTTCTTTCATTTGGGCAATGTCCTCTGAGTAATATTTTGTATATAGGTAGGTTGTCAGCAAGAGTCGATTGTCCTTTCTTAATGGTCGAAAGAGCTGTAGGATAAAGCCAGGCCCCAACAACAGTGGAATAAGGCAGCGCCGACAGTCGTCCAAGCTACTAACTCCTCAGGCCTCTCACCAATGTGTTCTCTTTGTTAACATCTGTTGGAGCATCCTTCTCAGGCTCACGAATTTATGGTTAGCTTTAAACACAAAGTCCATCCCATGGGCTCTAGACTGAACTGTGACAGTAATTGAGCAACCTCTTACCAATACTGCAGACCCTTTGTTTACCATACACACTGATCTCAAGCTGAGGGCCACATTTATGACAAGTCACACAGTGCAGTTTTTGTGCAGGAAACAAAAGCAATCCTGGGAGGTATATTCATTCTGGAGCACACATAGAAAGAGGAAGAGATAGATCTGTTTTGTCCTCATTATGCCTCCCAGTGAAAGATGTAAGATTTTGGCGTTATTTCCAGGTTTACAAGTTCTTGTAGATATGAGACTGTGTTAAAAACCATGGGGTTTGTGTGGAAACACCCATGCAACACCTTCCCAGGGCATAGTGATGCAGTACAGCTGTTTGCGCGGTGTTGCTTTCCTCCAGATTTTTGGAGCCACTCAGAGTCACGCAAAGTGGCTTTGCGTGGCTTCAAACATCTATCTAAAGGTTTGTGTCGCTCTTGCGCCACATTGCATGGCGCAAGAGTAATGCAAATCAGGTCATAAATATGGCCCTTAGTTATTTGCAGTATTACAATTCCACGGGTTCACTGATTATACCAGAAGAAGCGTTTTCCAGAACTGCAGTAGCATTGGTCCTTGCTCTTACTAGTACTAAGCTCTGTTTTCCTAGTACCCTAGGCACATGGATTCTCCTAATAACTGATACAATGCTAAGCTAGGTTCAAACACTCAAACCAAGACGACTGCTTCCCAATACTGGAGTTATAGAGGATTCAATATTCAGTTATATCGTCTTGAGCTCTTTCTATTACTGTAGGTACAAGGGTTCCCACACACAAATATAGCAGGCCTAGCTATTCAGCCCTCACATCCAGTGCTAAATTTGTAATGGAATGCATGCCGATGCCCAAAAGTCTGCTCTAAAACCCGCGGTTGGTGCAATTAAATGTCGGTGCAATGAATACCTAGGCTGCATTGTCTTGAATACATCTGAGGCCTCTTTAATGCTCTACCATACTGCCCCTTTATCTCACTCTTGCAGGCACCTACATTCTCCCTTCATGGCGGTTTTTCCATCTTTCGCCTCCAACGTCTCTCACTTTGTTAATTTCTCCATCTCTTGTTCTCTTTTGTAGAAAGATAAGTGCCAGTCCTTAAAAATAAGTGCTGGTGTCCCCCACCGGCAACCACCTGCTCAAAATAAACACTACCCACATAATTGTACGCAGTGGATAATTTGTGAAAGAAAAAGTGCTCGAGCCCAAAGTTTTTCTCAGAAGTCGACGGCCAGTGCAATCGAATGTCAGGGTGACAAATACCAAGGCTTCTTAGCCTGGATTCCCACTCATGTCGCTTTCATCCACCAGCAGATGCTCTTTGCTTCTTTATCTCACGCAGGTTCTTTTTCATCCCTTTCTTTGTCACATTTTTTCTGTCTTTCTCTTCTTCCTTCTTTCTACATTTTCTTTTTTTCTCTCTGTTGCTCAGGGTCAAAATCCAATGAGGAAAAATAAGTGCTGTTTCTCCAAAACTGAGTGCTGTTTGACCCCACCAGCAAACACCAGCTTAAATTAAGCACTGGTACCAAGGTGTTGTTCTCTTTTTGTAACTATGGTTATGCTAGTTTTAACAGTCAATTTCACCATTCTGAGGTTTTTAAGGTACTGTAATCATATTGCCTCCCGTACCCAATTCTACCAACCTTGACTATCCCCAGTACAGTAGTCACACCGTTTCTCACACTCCATTATACCACAATGGACTATTCCCAGAACTGTAGTCACATCTGTTACTGCAATACTTGCTCATGCCACTACTTTAGTCACCTGGGTTCCCTCAGTCATTAACATCACACTGAACTTTTTGGAGCAAATGTACTGAAAGGAATTCCCACACTCACTGATACTTATCTGCAGCTCCTCCGGTTGAGGCGCAAACCAATATCAATTCCTGTGCTCCTGGTAGTACTACAGTGATAGTGGGTCTGACATTCACAGCCTCATTGGTTTCCACATTAATACCAACCTGAGATCTTCTCAGTACTGCAGGCACACAGCTTCCAAAACATGCATTAATAACAAGCCTGAATCTTCCCAACCTTGAGAACTTCTAGGTTTAGCATAAACTCGAGCAATGAGTCAAACTTCATCTACCCAGATAATGAAGTTCTTAAATCTTGTCCAGAATCTAAAGATTCTCACACATGCAACAAGTGCAGCACTGACTGTATTAATTCCATGGATCACATAGCTAATAAAACCAGGCACAACTACAACCAATACCACAGGCACAAACAGATCCCATAAACACAGATACCAAGCACAGCCAATGTCAGACCCTCGTGGATCCCACAGTCACACTCACAAAACACAGCCTTACCCAACAGCACAGCCTAGCAGATCATACAACCATGATCCTTGGCTGAAGACGATCTGGCACCCCAAACCCATAGATCTCACAATCACCCCAAGCACAGCCACTAACACTGAACATTTTTTGCAGTGCTCTGTTTTCTAACACAAAAGGCCATGTTTATGCTGTTAATTGCAAGGAGGGATCAACTACTGTAACTGCTGTAAAGCTGTTGCTTTATCTGGGCCTATAGAAGCACCAGCCATGAACACAGCCCTTGCGGATCCCACAGACATAGACACCTGGCTGCAGCCTCCTTTATTCCAGCCACGTGGATCACATATCTGCTGACCCCTTCTCCAGACTGCTATTATCGCTGCTTCATAAAAATAGCACTGCTCTAAACTGAAGTTCCCCCATTTCTGCAGTATCCTATTAATATCGCTCACTGATATAAAGTTGTACCCTATCCTATGTCCATGGCCATCTTGACCACCATACGTACAAATTGCAAGTTGACACCATTTTGTATCTTAGATTAACCAAGAACCCACCAGCTGGCTGTGGCTTTTCAAACTTTACACTCACTGCCTTATATCTAAGCATTGCCAATCTCTGCAGCCATGTCGATTTTGCTATTGATAGCGCCCATTGTGAGTGCTTCCTACTGACCTAGGCACCCTGAATGTCAACCTCACCTGTAAAAAAGAAAACAAAAAGACGGCATGGTACCAGCTTTCTCTTTTAAGAAAAGTGAATAGGGTTCTTCTAGAAAGCATCTGCCCCATGACCTCCCAGACTCACACTGGCATCCTTTAAGGGCATCCTACATAGCGCAGCACATCTCACCCAAGACCTGACGAAGTATGATTACATCACCCCCACACTGATGGACATCCACTGACTCCCCTTGTCAACACACTCAGTCTTCAAAACCAGCTGCATCATTAACAAAGCTATCACGAACAGCACCCCACTTATCTTGCAGGCAAGCGCACCATCTCTGGTGTTCAAACCACAGCCGCAACCAGGACACCACCAAACAGCAGACTAAGGAGGGTAAAAAAGGAAAAGTAAGGCAGCAGGGATTTTACATCTGTGCATCCAGGATTTGGAACAAAATCCCCAAATCGAACAGGATGGCCCCATTGCTGCACCAGTTTTAGAAAGAGTAGAAGGCTCTATTTAAAGAACGCAACATCACAATGAAGGAATCATTCACAACACAGCTACCTCTCTTATCACTTGTTGACTTAATGCTTGACTTTGACCCGGTACAGTGCTCTGCTGTGTTTGAGCTAGGTTTGCGCTATACAAGTATATGCATGCATACCTACCTAACTGCCTGGTTATCCCACTTGGGACATATTTACAAGGACCCTGCACCACCAGAGCAACACTTTTGTTGACTCTCAAGTGGCACAGAATGCTTAGCATCTTTACAAGGCCACTTAAAGCCATCTTGCATGGCTTTTCATGGCCTTGTAAATATGGCCCCCTTTCACGCATTACTCTGTGTGAAAGGGGCATTCCATGGGTGTTGCTGTGGGTGTTCCCATGCAACACTTTTGGATTCTGATGCATTCCCAAATTTACAAGGTTTTATAAACCTGGGAATGCATCAGATACTAATGCCTCCCCAGGGGAGGCATTAAAATGGCACAACGAGGGGAAATACCTTTATTTCTCCTCATCTTTTGCTCTTTCTATATGTGCGGCATTCTGCAGCACACATAGAAGGAGGAAACACCACCAATGATTGTTTTTGTGCAGGAAGGTGTCCCTTCCTGCATAAAAACAATCCTCCCTGCAATGCAGGCACCCTTGCATTGACAATCAGCCTTGGAAAGCACACGGACACGTTGTATTTCTATAAATACGACGCATCCCTACATCTTCCTAATGATACAGCTCAGCGAAGCAAGATGACGTGCAGCGCCGCGCTGTGTAATTTTCTAGTAAATATGTCCCCCAGTGCCTAATGCAGCCTTGTAGGTCCAATGATTCCTTCAGATCAATTAATCTACATCCACAAAAGACTCTAATGAAATATCTCGGAATTCGACCTTCAGTCATAGAAATTATGAATTCTGAAGGCTTTACAGCTAGTGCATCCTGTGTTATTGTGCCTCTTGTCACACAGCCTCTTGACTCAAGGCTGATTGTCGTTTCTGCTCATTCCTGCTGAACTTTCCATCAATGATAGGAAAAGTATGTTTTGATGATGAGGTGGTCTCTTCTTTGTGTATATACTTATGGTGTTCTAGAGAGATCACCCGCACTGATATAACTGACTGGGAACAGGCTAGTCCAGTCCTCTTCTGCAATTCCTTTCATAATAACTCTTCAGGGCCATAGCACTGTTTGCACCAGGGTATTTTTTGGGAGTATCTCCTCTTGGCACTGCTGAATTACTCATGCCTCAAAGATGTTCTCTAGTGCGACAATCAACACTTGTAATTTCTGTAGAGCTGGCAGATGTTTACCCATCTATGTACAGACATGATTCCTATTCCTCTTCCTTTTTCTGGAAGATCATGTGATTTGGTCCAGCAAGCTTTATCCTTCTTCCCAAAGCTCTACAAGGAAAAGAATGATACCACTCCTCTAGCTGTGCTAGTAGGGGGAGTTTTCACATTTTTGCTTCGAACATGGTACAACTCGCCACGTCTTTGGCAAGTCTCTGATTTTCTCTGTTGGGCGTCAGCCAATGGCAGCAGAACATTTTGCTGAACTTCTCTGGCGTGGACTATTTTCTCAGGGCATGTTATAACTACATCACATCTTTCCATCACCTTAATGTTATTGAATTGAGCCATATAAACTAAAGAATGCCCAGTTTAAAAAAACATCCATCAGGGTGTTACTATAAGCAAACTGCTTCACTCTGTCAAAGATATGCATTTATGCTAACAATTGCACCCCTGTCCAGCAACAGAGGACTCAGATCACTGCTACCAACAGCAAGAGCCTTGCCATATATTACAGACAACCATGTCAACAAATTCTCTCCTCTCCCATCTCATTTCAAGTTAGGATTTTAACTTGACGCATGGCTTTGATTCAATTACATTGCCAAATCTTAAGAGAATATAGAAACACCATTGGATGTGCAGAGATTTGACAAGATCACTGGTTCACCTCAGCCTGTATTGCTTGTATAATATGCTCCATTTGCCATTTAGTCCTTTCCAAAAATACTGAAGGCCTTGTTGGTTTCTGAAATTGTTAAAATATTGCTTATGATTAGGACACGATGAGTCACAGATGAGCTACTATTTACAGCATTAAAGGTTATTTATAAGGAAACTTTAATTGTGCCTGCTATACCACAAAACTAACTGCATTCTCAGAAAGAGCGAAGAAAGTGAACAGCACATTTTAGAAAGTACCAAAGCTGGGGGTTAGTCTGTTTCTAAGGCCTCCCATTTTGGCAAATGAGACATGAAGAATTTAAAAGTGGGATTCAAATTCCGTGTTTTAGTTCCATATTTGGCAACTTGCCATTGGGTTATCTGTAGCCTTCATGCCTGGAAAATGGTCATGATATACAAGGAATATAGGTCATAGCCACCACAAAGCTATGCTCTACTCATGTTTATATCAAAATGTGTTCACCTTGACATGAGGAATGGGTGACAATGTGGTCACGTCTACCTGTACTATCGTGTTCTTAGTAGATGTGTATTCTTAATACGGATCATATTGCTCTGAGAAGAACCATCATACTTTTTCGGCTGTTACAATTTGATTTATTGTATTTTAAGGATTTTGTATCTTTATTGTCTCCTCTCTTTTTCTGCTGCACTTCTTAAATTCTTTGGATAATTTATAATAAAAGAGCTTAGAGAAATGGCTTAAGAATCTCTTTCATTACTCTCCACTCCTATGCTTTTACCTTATTGAAAATGAGCTGAAGAATGGGCTGAGTTTAGGAAATTGGCTACAGAAGATGGCCAGACGAAGTAGGAGCTTGAGTCGGATGCTTGGGTTAGAGTCCTTGAATTGAGTTCTAGCCTGGTAAGAAGCTGTTTGAATACATGTTAAAATCCTTAGCAGTCCGGGTTTACTTTTTCTTTATAAACTTAATCCAATGTTTTATCTTTTTGTGTGAAACAGTGGACATCATCCACTGATCACGGAGTCCTCAATTTACTAGAATCCGTCCTATCCCTGCTGAGGATGTGTTTTCTCCCGGGGTGCAGTACTTTATTGAGTGTCCACCTACTTCTATTGTTATCACAGATTTTTCTTTTTGCGTTGCTTTAATGATCAAATTCATTGTCCACCATTTCTTGTATCGTTTTTTTAATTTTATCCTAGATCACTGCGAGAAAAAGAAGTTGTTTCATCCAGACTTTTATCAAAATATGGTAAATTTAACAATTTAACTCACAGATCCTATGATAAATCCCTAAATGCTCTTTTTAAGGGGTTGTCATTTCATATCCTGTGTACCACAGAAAAAATTAAAACTCAACAATCTATCTTTGTATAAGTTGTTGTATTCAAACCTATACCTGTGGCTGTGGTTAGTCCTAATATCATAAATCACAAATATAAAAAATTCCGCCTAAAATAATTTCAACTTTTTAATGGCATGAGTATTCTGGATTTTTATAGTGTTATTTATATACAAACTGATGTGTTTCTGCTATTATCTGAGGCACCATATCTCTAATGATCATGCATCACTAAAGCTGGGCTGCAGGGATAGAAACTGAGAACAGGTGTTGCGCTGCAAGAGCATGAGTTGCAACCAAGAATGTGCTTGAGGAACTGGAGTTGATTTGGGATGAAGGAGCAGATGCCTCAGGCACATGCTATGCTGAAGGAGACGAAAGAATGGTGGTGCATCTGTGGATGACATGAGGGTCACTTATCTAATCCTCCACTTTTTGAGAGGACAGGAGTGGGTGGAAAAAAGGCCAACAGACCCTGAAAGCATGTGCATGGAAAAATTATGCAGGGACTAGCTCTTGACAATGATGACTGGATGACTGGATGACCAGATGCATGGAATACGTACAAGTGTGGGAACACCAGAACTGTCCCTTTTTCATTGGCGGTCCTCTCTGCAATCCTTGGGAAGTGTCCTCTTCTCCTATGTCTCTTCTATAGGCAAAGCCTTGTAGGAGCAGCAATACAACAGATGGCCCAAATATCACTTAAAAGTCAGACCAAACAAGTTAAATCTGCCTTTTCAGATGTCGCATGTGAGGCAAAGATAGAGAAAGAGATGACATTCAGACACTATGCCTTATGAGATGGAGGAACTTCCTAAACGCAGACAGTATGGACAGCCTCGCTGGTAGCGTTGAACAAACAAAAAGGTTCAAATCATGATTCCCTGACAGTGATGGGAGCGTCATGGAAGTGTAGAACACTGGATTGCTGGAAGCTGGAAAAAAATATTGACGAGGTGGACAGACTGGGGGAGAAAAATGAGTCAACCGGTCCAGAAGGACATATCTACATATGCTGCCTCAGTGTGGCACTGGGGTTTGGTTCTGTCCATATGTTACGTATGTTATTATCACGGCTGCGAGGGAGTCATTAGACATTAGACTTGTGATGTCAAGGAGGAGAAGGTGGGGGTTCACAGGTGGTTGTTGACGAAGGAGCTTCTGCAGACTTGATGTACAGTTTATTTTCTCTTTAAACCCTAGTTCTCCATCCTGCCGGTGTCCTCATCATCATTACTCTGGTAGAGAGAATGGGATGAGAATCGTCGGTGCTGTTTATAACTTATTGTTAGGCTGTGGGGTTTTAGGTTTAAACCTATAATAACTGATAAAACCCCACTGAAAGAAAAATAGCCCTCATCGGTGAAAACATATAAACACTGAAAGAACACCTGCACAACCACAAACTAAATGCCAATCAAAGAAAGGAAAAAGAGAGTGAAAGGGTCATTTATTTCTTCCTGAAGAGGTCCATATAATTTAACTTTGTTATACAAGCTAGCAGTAAGAAAGACTGGCTAACATTATTCTGCTTGAGTTTTGTTCTTTAGGGATGCCACTAAAATATTGTTTCTTCTTTCTTTTACTTTTTTCAGTTTTGTGGCCTTTGGTCTAAAGATGTAGGGTTTAGTTTCATATTTTAGGTGTAGTTTAATTATTTTATAAATTGTAGAGAATCAGGAAATATCAAACTCATATTTGATATTTTGACTGTATTTGATTCTTTCACTGATAAGTAAAATGGCTGGTTTCATAAAAATCTTTCCTAATATGTGTTATCACATTTACCCACAGAGAATGGGCAAAAACCCTTAATACATCAGACCCTAGTTTCTAGTGGATCAGTATTGATAGTAAGTGATCTGGGATAGTGGTGAAAACATGAAACCAGACTTTTGGAAAACATGGAACGCAATGTCACTTGTAATGCTCTGTAAAAAAGGTTCTTTTAAGTTCAACAAAGATTTGAGTGATATTGTTTGTATTTGCAGTGATTCAGCTGCGTATATAAAAAAGTTGTGTGATGACCTGTCCAACTGATACCCGAGCTGAAGTGATTCCCTGTAGGAGATCCTTGCCATTTGATGGTATGCTGAAAGCATCTTTACTTCAGAGTTAATGAGGGATGCTATCGACTTTTTAGTGCATTCTGGTGCACTGTTTTCTTATGCACAGGAACTAAAACGCAAATATTTATAATTTTGTGCTTTATGTGGCATCAAAGAAAGAGTCATCCCAACTGTGTCCCTTAGCTGATGGTTCTCATCCCAACGGTCTCTGAATGCTGAGAGGACTTTTTCACAGCAGTTTACATGGGAAGGAAAGAGCGAGCGCACATGACCCAAAGACTCACTGAATAAGTATTGTATGGTGTACTACAATAAGATTAATTTGCAAAAATCTATTTAGACCTCATATACACTATACATACACTGTCTATATACCATGTTCTTTCAGTGCAGAAAGCAAGCAATAATAAAAGCAAAACATTCCACAAACACCGGAGAAACACTTTTTCTGTTGTTTTTAGTTGTGCGAAAATGTGGAACCACTGATAACAACTGTTTTTTAAGATATTGAAAACACTGAAAAAACCCCACCAGAATTTACCAAAAATAGAAACTGAAAACAGGAAAGCCTACTTATTGTGTTGTGGGCAGCTTGAACAACTCTGGAATGCACATGGTGCCACCTCATTCGTAATTGCATTTGTTTGACCTATTGCTGTGGTTCTAACCAAGTGAGTGGGAGTGCTCCTTGAACTTTGAAAAAAGTTGAGGAAAGTTCATTTGCTTCCCACCCACGAACTTTCAGGCCTCTTGCATAGGACATGTGAGGTGGCACAAGGCTGTGTGAGAGACCCATCCTGTAGTGTAGAGGAATTCTGGTCCCACATCTCTCGTGTCTGCCACGGGTCTCAGCTTTGCTGTGCGCAAAGGTCGGGGTCAGAGATGTCTGGAAGTTTGTGTCCTGTGTCACAGATTCTTCAGGATACAGCGGGAGCCTCGAAAATGCAGACTGGCAAAGTTGCTGTTGGTGCCTGTTTGAACAGGGTGGTCACTCCTTGACCACAAGGGAGATGTATTCCAGTCGAAATGGAATGTCAAAGGTCCAGGATTTATGTTTCAGAGTTTCATTCAGGGTAATCTAAAGTCCTAGGGACTAGGTTCCTATACTTATACTAAGTTTAGGGGCTGGACTACCTTTAAGGTCCCTCCTATGGGTGGACCTGAGAAGCGGGTGGTTACACCCCTTTCCATTTGTCTAGTTTCATGCCAGAGCTGGGGCAGAGTGCCCCAGCAACCAGTTTGAACTGGGAAATGCATGGAGTACCTAGTGTGCCCCAGGCAGTGTCTGGAAAGCATTCACTGAATGCAGCCCTCCCTGCCCCAATACACAAAAGCCTGTCTGGGGAGGTGCCGGCACCTCCTTGGACAGGAAACCTATTGTCCAGGCCTCCCCTGCCGGAGTTTCGTCCAGCAACAGGAGGTCAGACTCTTGTCTGTGGCTGCAGCATCCATTTTGTGATGCTGAGGCTCTTTTTAACTTTAACCGGGTAAACCAGTAACTACATGTCTTCTCCCTCTAGAAGGGTGGAATGCTACCACCGCCACCAGGACTGGTGGGGGGGTAGAATTGCAAAGTGTTTGACACCTTACACGACATGTTTTGATAAAGCCTGTGGAAAAGTAAATTTTGCCATGTTCTGTGTCCCTACGTGTCATCCATCATATGTTATGTGTGCATGATTAAATATGCATATGCATTCCCCATGTTCGATTAATGACGCAATTACAGTTGTGTCCACCTCTAGTATGCCAGTTTCCAGTCCTCGTGAATACTACGAATATCAGGCCTATGTAAAGCTACGTTGCCACGTTTCTCAGTGTGCACGTTATTCCATTATAAAGCCTCCGTTTCTAGGCCTCAAAAGGGCCCGGACATCAGATTCAGCTCCTGTCTCCTGAAACCTCGCTGAGGAGCGATACAGCCCCCACCTGTATCCTCGACCCTTCACTTACTTCCTGCCTCGCAGTGCCCGGCCCAGCCTGGCTCAGTCTCTGAGTCTGCCAAGAATATGTTATGATTCCAGTTATCAGTTCAGTCCTCCTTCTCTGCATTCCTAAGCTACTGAATCGCATCAATAGTTTCCGTCATTGTCTAGCCTTCACGTCTCCACGTTAGAGAAATACTGCATTTAATGGTCATTTAATATTCTTCATCACGCACTACATGTAGAATAATGCATGGTCCAGTCTTAGAATCAAGTTAGCCTTTCCTCTCCTGACTTCTAGTTTATATCAACATGTTCTCTAAACATCAGATACTAGATACTGTTTAGGTACATGTCGCCCTGACTCTCCAGACTTCAGTCTCTGCTCCTAGCACAGAGTTCATAGCCCCCAGTTTCTCCTAGTGATACGTCATTGCCAGTTTGCGCGCACCATCAGGTTAGAGGTCCCGGCTCCTTAGGTAGCCCCCTCCATGGTTTCCGCCCCATTCATGACATATTCTGTTACGTTTGCATCACATGTCTATGTATACGCCCAGTTACACCTACTTTCGCCCTTATCTTTCGCGACTGCTACGCGTCACGCCTTCTGCTCCACCCACTGCTACGCCTACTGCAATGTAATGCTATGTGTTTGCGTTATGTATATATGCTCATGTATTGTTATTAAAAGTCAGCGCGCTCATCCCAGATCCAGCCCCAGCAGCTGCTGGGCCCTGTCATCCTATTCCTATGCAGGTTGTCCTGTTCCTGTCCTTATGCCGTAATAAACCTGCGAAACTCCTACTACCTCGAATCTTGACTCTTATTTATTGAGCTATCTGTTATGATATATGTCTAGTCAAAAATAGGGTATTATTTATTTATTTACCACATAATGGCGCCCGAACAGGGACTTGCCCTTTCCCCACGCGTCGGTGAAGCCACGCCGACCCCCTGACCCTCTGCAGTCGTGACGGAACTCTTCTGTGCACCGGCAGATATTTCTGCTTCAAGTATCCCTCAGGCCCACGGAGGAGACGGAGGAGGCGGTCCAGCATCCAAACGAGACGGTGGAGGAACGCGGCAAGTCCCGACCAGAGCCCAAGCCAAGAGTCCAAGGTCCGAGGTATCCGGAGGCCCACCCGTAACTGAAGTCCGAAGTTCGTCGTCCGTCGTCGTAGCAGTCCAGTCCGATCCGAGGCCTTCCGTTCTTGCTGCCCGGTGAGTACCATTACTGGGGTAGTATCTAGACAAGGTCAATCTAAATTGACTCTGGTCCGTGGGTTGGTGGTACACAGACTCACAAACGAAGTGTTCACCTAGGTGGATACGGGTCTTGATGCGTCCCTTTATGGGACCGGTATGTTCCGTACTGTTTCAGCAGTGCATCCAGTAACTCTAGTCTGTTCCGTTCTCGAGAAATTCTTGTGTTTCTGTTCTCAGTATTCCAGGTAATATTCTGTCCGAACTGTTATGTTATGATGTTGTTCAATGTATTTCCAATGTCGTGGTATGCCTGAATTGTTCTCCAAATTGTTATTGTTCCTCGTGTATTGTATTGTGTTCCGATTCAAGTTTACAATGTCTCTCTTTTCGAGATTACGTCAGCTAAAAACTAGAAAGGGTTTGTTAGAAGAAGCAGTTCCTGTTCCGCCGAGGGACAGTCCAGGTCATTTTATGTATCAGAAGCATGGCATAAGCGCCATATTGTATCTAGATTTATGGGTAGAGTATACCAAACAGTTAGAAGAAAAGTATAGATGGCCCGTATCGGGTACATGGGATGCCGAGTGCATCATGCGAGTAGAAGAAGCATTATGGAAAAAGAAAGCCAGACAATCACAGAAAGATGCCATCGAGTTATGGCGTAAAGAAGCTCATAAAAGAACCGAAAAAGAAATCAGAAAGTCAGAATTAAGTAGAGAATCCTTAGAACGAGCACAAGGAAAAGAACTAATCGAGATTGGTGAACAAGTCAAAGCCGAACAGTCAGACAGACAGAGGCATGCCCTTAATAGGGGTATGTATCCTCTCTTTGCCGAGGGTTTGCCAAAAGCGACCCCAGAGGCATCCAGTAATTTCCCGCCACCATTAGTTCCGACCAAGCTACGTCACAAACAGACCGCAGCTGATATTTTTATTTCGTCCTATTTGGACGACACAGTCCCAGAATATGCAAATCCTGTTCGCGCCCCGCCAGTCCCTGTAAATCAGGCACTTCCCGCTCCTCCAGACACCGGAGTACCTGTCACGGTACCCCCGGTCCAGCCCGCCATACAAGTCCAGCCTGCATTTCCATTTCCCACTCTGCCAGGACGAAGAGCCTCAGTAGACGACTCCAGTTTAGGGGCCGCAGGGGGAGGTACTCCTCAAACCCCGCCGCCACACAAGCGTTTAACGTTATCCGAATTACATGCACAAGCGTCACAGCGTACGCCTAGACATCAGACTGTAGCAGAAATAAGAAAATCCCTTGCCGAATGCGGCTATGATCCAGTCCCAGGCGAGGATAATATGGTTTTATATTCATTCCGCGTAAGAAAGGTGGCCGAGTATCTAGTCACCTTGCCGAATATGAAAGAAGATCTAGACAGAATATATCGTTTCATCCGTACAGGGGATGATCCAGAAAGTATTAGCGAGGCCATGTCTCAAAGGAAAGCCGAGATCCAGCTCATGATATTAAAGTTTCTGATCAATTGTCTAATAAGAGAACAAGATTACCCGTCTAAAGATCAGGCCGAAATGAGAACCCTGACAAGGTGGAGTGATAATATAGCCGAGGGTAAGCACAAGACCGTCGGTGCTGTGGAGAGTATGTACAAGAAAATCCGTAGAGAAATAATAAAGATACACGAACAACGTAAAGCAGCACAAGTAAGTGAGAAAGAAAGTAACTCTGATACTGAAGAGGTAGAGGACGAGAATCCCGCCAGAATAGCGTATGTAGGAAAATCTAGATTTCCAGATCGCCATTTACGCCTAGAACACAAGTCTATTTTTCATGCTCCAGCACCAGAACAAGGTTCACTAGAACAAGTATTCCAAGCTACCGATCACATTCTGAAATCACGAATCGGTTACAGTGAGTTAAGTACCATGCATGAACAAGAACTAGCCCGATCAGCAGTCCGATGGATTACTGATTCTACCACTTTTCCAGACGAAATAGTGGCACAAATGTTTCTGAAAATGCCCCCAGCCGAGCAACGACTGGTGGGTATGTATATGATTCAGCACCTCATTACTTTGTATGAGGGTCAACACTCTGATCCAGGCCCGTTACATGATGTCCTGAATGAGTTACTCCAGTATAGATGGAAAGGTCTAGGTACCGATTTAATTAGTGTCATTCTAGAACAGCGTCACAAATATAGAACGTTTCTGAACCCGCATTTTGTTCATGTCTCACCCCCAGAAAGTAAACCATTTTACATGGAAAGACAGAATCCGTTACGAGAAGTCCACCCAGTTAAAGGAACGGGTGGCGAAATGCAGCGAGTGTTTGTATACACTCCGATTACAAAGATGGAACTCCTCGAGATGAAGAAATTAATTCCCTGTCATGACAAAGATCCAGCAGGGTTCCATAGAGAATTAAAAGACATGCTCCGTATGGGAGAATACACATACCCAGATATAATTAAAATGTTAAAGGTTCTGCTGCCCGCAGGGGTGTATGAAAAGCTAAAGGAAAAAGAATGGGAGGTGGGAGAGAAAAAGATCGATTGGGCAGTCCTAGAAGCTGAAGATAAGGCACGAGTACCAGGTACCGGTCTTGGAGATAAATGTAAAGAATTACCGGAATTATTAATACAAGTTTTACCCAGATTATTGACAACTAGAAAAGAAGACTGGGATGCAATCTCAGCCTGTAAACAAAAGCAAGAGGAAGATATTAGTGATTTTTATTCTAGATTTGAAAAGTGTTTTAGTATCAACAGTGGCCTCAAGACAAGTAGTGAGTCATACCCTCACCTTTTTGTTACTAAATTAGTCGAGAATTCAAGCCCACCAATTAAGAATCGAGTTCTGAAAGTCGAAAGTACCTGGCAAGCTAATACCCCGTCCCAGATGTTGCAGATGCTTCAATACCACCAGAATAGAATCAGAGAAGAGCAAGAACACGAAAGAAAACGTATGAAAGACACGAAAATGAAAGTACTAGTTGCACAATCTGTTCCTCAAGACAGTCAGAAGAGGGGTCCGAATCAAGCCAGTCATCCTGCAGCTCCTGTTAAAGGGAATTGCAATTATTGTAAACAGCCAGGTCATTTCATAAATGAGTGTGCAGTTCTGAAACACAACATAGCTACTGGTAAGACTAAAGAAAGACCACGTCCGCCTAGACAAGAACAAGTTTCACAGATTCCTCAGCCACAGAATGCACCACAGACAGTTACCGCACCGCAGCCTATTGCTGCAACACAGCATGTTACATCGCAGATGTACCAGTATGCACAGTCTGAGTATCCAGAGTACCAGCAGTATTCATGAAACAGCCTAGAGAGGGAGGTAGGCTTGCCTCTCATCGAGATACCTGTAGATCAAGAAGGTCCCTATGTTCACAGTCAAGTATTAGGGAAAGACAGAAAGTTTTTGATTGATACAGGGGCAAGTAGGACCACAATTAGTCACGCCGAAGTTCCAGGGGCTCCGCTCTCAGGCTCAAGAAATGTTTCCCTTGGATTTTCAGGAAAACCTATCGTAAATGAGATTTCAAAGCCAGTTTCCCTAGAAGTAGGTCCATTGTCCCGCACTACTGATCTGTTACTTACCAAGTCATGTCCAGAAAACCTATTAGGCATTAAGACACTGAAAGAGTTAGGTGCAGTTATATGCTGTTCCCCAGAGGGAATACGATTGTTCCTACGTGACTTCAAGGGTCACTATGTATTACGAGATTTTGATTCAAGACTGTCTAATGTTCCGCAGCACTTATGGGCGCAAGGTTCAACTGATGTAGGTTACATGCAAATCACACCCTATCGTGTGACTCTTAAGCCAGGTGTAGTGTTACCACGAATCAGACAGTACAGATTGCCACCTGAGGCTGTAGCAGCCTTATCCAAAATTATTGACGAGCTCAAGGCTCAAGGAGTGGTTGTAGAAACTGACTCCAATGTATGTAATTCTCCGATCATTCCAGTCATGAAACGTACTGATCCAAATGCACCCCCAGTATATCGATTAGTGATTGACCTACGAGAGCTTAATAAATGTATTATTCCGCAGTACCCAGTTGTCCCAGACATCTCTTCCCTATTGACAGCCATTGATTCCGAAGCCACGTTCTTCACTGTCATAGACCTCAAGAACGCGTTTTTCAGTGTTCCTATTCATCCAGACAGCCAGTTCCTTTTCGGATTTTGTTTAAATGGAAGGAGCTATATGTTTACACGAGCTCCTCAAGGTTTCACAGAAAGTCCTAGTATTTACAGTCAAGCACTCAAGAGACAACTAGACAATATTCACATGCCAACTGACACTGCCCTGCTCCAGTATGTCGATGATCTACTGATCACAGCCCGTTCTGAACGTGCTTGCGAGCAAGCATCCCTTACAGTTTTGTATTTCCTAGCCGAGATGGGGCACAAGGTGTCCCCTTCTAAGCTTCAATTCTGTGTCCAGCAAGTGGTATACTTAGGACACTTGCTGTCCAAGAGGGGTAGGCAGTTGACACCAGACCGTATCCAGTTAATAGCGAGTCTTCCCCAGCCCAAGACCCAGAAGGAGGTACGTGCTTTTATCGGCCTTACTTCTTACTGCAGACAATGGATTCCTCAGTATGCATTTCTAGCCAAACCACTGATACAGTTAACGACACAGGAGGCAGCCGTATCGACTGTCCTCCCTTGGACATCTGAACATACACTTAGTTTCAATGAGTTAAAGAAAGCCCTATGCCAAGCTCCAGTTCTAGCGACACCGAACTACAGTAAGCCTTTTACACTTTTCGTTACTGAACGTGAAGGTACAGCATTATCTGTTCTTACACAAGATCAAGCAGGACAATACAAGCCCTGTGCTTATTTTTCGAGCACATTAGATCCAGTAGCCCAGGCTCTGCCTGCGTGCCTCAAGTCAGTTGCAGCCACAGCCCTAGCTATCAGACAAAGTGATTCCATAGTCTTAGGACATTCCCTGACAGTACAAGTTCCACACTCTGTGGAAGTTCTTTTAAACCGAACACAAACTCAGCACTTGACAATTGCACGTTTAACAGGTTATGAATTGACACTGTTCCAGCCACACATAGAAATCAGACGCTGCAACATCCTGAATCCTGCTACATTGTTACCATCAGTTAATTCAAATCCAGCCACACATGACTGTGTGGAAGTAGTTAACATTACGACAAAGCCAAGACAAGATCTGACAGATATTCCGTTACCAGACCCCGACCTGACACTTTATGTGGATGGTTCATGTATGAGAACTAGTACAGGAGAACTAGTCGCCGCGTATGCAGTGACTACTGACACCGAAGTTATTGAAACACACCGTATTGATACCCTGTCCGCTCAAGCAGCAGAGCTAGTTGCTCTGACACAAGCCTGTATACATGCCAAGAACCAGAGAGTTAATGTTTACACAGATTCACGTTACGCATTTGGAGTTGTACACGACTTCGGAGTGCTCTGGCAGGAGAGAGGTTTCATGACTTCTCATGGAACCAAGATTCAGCATGGTCTCCTTATTCAAGCTCTGTTAGATGCCATACACTTGCCGACATCTATTGCTATCATGAAGTGCAAAGCACATACGAAAGTTACTGACATTATTTCCCAAGGTAACGATCTAGCAGATCGCACAGCCAAGCTTACAGCACAGACTCCAGACATTCCAGTTAATCAGACACATACTCCAGATCCGACCACATGCATGACAGTTAAGGACCCTACACAAGATGTCATAGATATCCAGTTACATGCTACTCCCGAAGAAATCAAGAAATGGTCCGAACAAGGAGGGGTCCAGACAGATCAAGGATGGTTAACGAAGGGTAGAGCCACATGGTTTCTCCCCGACTCTATGGTTCAAGTCATTATTAATACCGCACATAGTCCAGCACATTTAGGAGAAAAAGCTATGTTAGACAGTATCCAGAACATTTGGTTCAACAAACATTTACGAGCTGCAGCCAAGCAGAAAGTCCGTACCTGTATGATATGTTGTCAGTTTAATCCAGGTAAAAGTGTCCCGGTGGAACAAGGTGGATTCCAGCCCCCTGACCACCCTTTTGAAGTCCTCCAGATGGATTATATTCAGATGGAGCGATGTCGAGGTTTCAAGTATGTCCTTGTAGTTGTATGCGCTTTGTCCAGGTGGACAGAAGCATATCCAGTTCCAGATTACACAGCCGCGACCACTGCCAAGCAGTTGGTTCGTGAGTTTTTCCCCCGTTATGGACTCCCTAGAGTCGTATATTCTGACAACGGCCAGCCATTCTCATCTGAACTCATGAAGCATGTTTCCCTGTTATTAGGGTACCAGTGGAAGTTTCATTGTGTACGCCATCCTGAAGCAGCCGGTCTCGTAGAGAGACATAATCAGACCTTGAAAATCCGTATTGCAAAAGTGTGTAAAGAAAAAGGTGTGGACTGGCTAGTAGCTCTGCCAGTCGCTTTGTTTTATATGCGCATGGTCGCACATTCCAGATCAGGTCTGTCCCCGTATGAGGTCGTTTTCGGCCGCCCCCCTAACATGTGGGGTACTCCTAGACCCCGAAGTATTACCGATGTTTCAAGTAATATGCTGACAGATTACCTAGCTTCCTTGATGTCTGCCCTCAACTCATGTCGTTCACAGGTTGCTGCCGCATTTCCAGACAATACCGAGGTGGCACCGCACGAAATCGTTCCAGGATCCATGGTGATGGTCCGCAACTTTGACAGATCAAGTCCGCTGGAGCCTCGTTGGAAAGAGCCCCGACAGGTCCTCCTCACCACCCGTACAGCCGTGAAGTTGGAAGGACGCAAAGGCTGGGTGCACCTTTCTCATGTCAAACTTTTTAATGGACTGAAACCCGTCTTAAAGAACATTTCCCAGGATTTGAAGGATTGCCAAAATATTGTTCTCAAGGACTGTCCCGCAAAAGACATTGCTACAACCCCTCCCCTGTTAGAGAAAACTCCGCAACAGGAGTACAAGTTAAAACTCCGGTCTAGTAAAATAAGTCAGTCAGTTTGATTGTCTAAGTCCTCCCCTAGGTGAAACGGTTAGACTGTTTCTGACATGTATAAAATAGACCCCCATAGTGAGAGAGTTAGTCAAAACTCAATCCGATGTATCGTTTTTCTATGTTTCATATTGTTTTCCAGCCTTATGATTTCCTGCACCAGTTATGCATTTTACCTATGTTTCCCAGTTTCACATGTAAATAAGTCTGCTAATGCTACAGTAGAGCACACGTTTAGTGATCTGCCTCCTCATGAACTCTTTTACCGCCTCGCCATGCGAAATAACTCATTTATCCGCATGTTACATTACTCACACCAGTCCAGCAATACCACTAATTGTTGGGTGTGTGGTCGACTCCCCCCTTTCCAGACACCGAAGGGAGTTCTGCCACTTTTTCCTTATCCATTCTCACATAATGGTTCGTGTGGAGCATGGTCCACGTTAACGTCATCCTCAACAGATATGTCTTTTCTTAACAGTACATGTTTCCCAGACAAGCAAGGTCTTCCCCACAGAACAGGTTTAGATCTAGAAAATGAAGTGTATAATTTAGGTAATTATTCGTCGAATTTTATGGTCCTGAATGTTCAGTCTGATACTACTCCAGACTTACCTGCTATTTCAGTACTACCAGTCAAAGGCGAATTATGTGTCCGAAATAAGGGTTCCGTACATGTAGGACATAGTGATTGTACTACTATTGTCAAGTATAGTGACAGTGGGAAATCTATTTTCAAAGCTTCACGTCATTCTTATTTTATTTGTGGTCAAACCGCATATGTTCGTCTGCCCCTCGATTGGGAGGGAACCTGTTACATTGCCTTCCTACTGCCACCAGTTTTTCTAGCCCCACCTGATTATCATAGAAATACACATCTAGTACACATTAGACATAGAAGGGAGTCCCCAATTGTCGATTATACTGAAACTGCTTTAGAACAGTATACAGATTTCAACAAAGGTTTCTTCTTCTTTATAGGACCTATCCAGAATAGTAAACTGATCCGTAGGTTAACCAGAACCCTCGAAGCTGTAGTAAATGAGACTGCCTCCGCTCTAGGTAACTTAACCGAAGAGCAATCTGCTATGAGATTTGTCGTTTTACAGAATCGTCTCGTCCTTGACGTCATACTGGCCGATAGGGGCGGGGCCTGTAGAGTCATCGGATCTAGTTGCTGTATTTTCATTCCAAATAACGCGCCGTCTGTTTATTCAGCTATAACCAGACTCCATAAAATTGCCCATCTGATACACCAAGATCCAGGCACCTGGACATGGTCCGGTTGGTTCTGGAATATAATTTCCGCCTGGGGATGGAAAATATTGTCCTTTCTAGGTATTGCAGTAGCGATCATATTCAGCTGCTGCCTCTGTATACAATGTGGCCCTGCGATTTGCGGCATTTGTGCTACCTCTTGTATTCCTAGTCCCAAGCCCCGTTCTACATCCCGTTCCAGGATAATTCGAGACGAGCAAATGATACTGTATGAAATGATAGACGGTATCATGAATATTGATGTTTCCTGATGGAAACGTAGTGACAAGGAGGGAATGTGGAAAAGTAAATTTTGCCATGTTCTGTGTCCCTACGTGTCATCCATCATATGTTATGTGTGCATGATTAAATATGCATATGCATTCCCCATGTTCGATTAATGACGCAATTACAGTTGTGTCCACCTCTAGTATGCCAGTTTCCAGTCCTCGTGAATACTACGAATATCAGGCCTATGTAAAGCTACGTTGCCACGTTTCTCAGTGTGCACGTTATTCCATTATAAAGCCTCCGTTTCTAGGCCTCAAAAGGGCCCGGACATCAGATTCAGCTCCTGTCTCCTGAAACCTCGCTGAGGAGCGATACAGCCCCCACCTGTATCCTCGACCCTTCACTTACTTCCTGCCTCGCAGTGCCCGGCCCAGCCTGGCTCAGTCTCTGAGTCTGCCAAGAATATGTTATGATTCCAGTTATCAGTTCAGTCCTCCTTCTCTGCATTCCTAAGCTACTGAATCGCATCAATAGTTTCCGTCATTGTCTAGCCTTCACGTCTCCACGTTAGAGAAATACTGCATTTAATGGTCATTTAATATTCTTCATCACGCACTACATGTAGAATAATGCATGGTCCAGTCTTAGAATCAAGTTAGCCTTTCCTCTCCTGACTTCTAGTTTATATCAACATGTTCTCTAAACATCAGATACTAGATACTGTTTAGTTACATGTCGCCCTGACTCTCCAGACTTCAGTCTCTGCTCCTAGCACAGAGTTCATAGCCCCCAGTTTCTCCTAGTGATACGTCATTGCCAGTTTGCGCGCACCATCAGGTTAGAGGTCCCGGCTCCTTAGGTAGCCCCCTCCATGGTTTCCGCCCCATTCATGACATATTCTGTTACGTTTGCATCACATGTCTATGTATACGCCCAGTTACACCTACTTTCGCCCTTATCTTTCGCGACTGCTACGCGTCACGCCTTCTGCTCCACCCACTGCTACGCCTACTGCAATGTAATGCTATGTGTTTGCGTTATGTATATATGCTCATGTATTGTTATTAAAAGTCAGCGCGCTCATCCCAGATCCAGCCCCAGCAGCTGCTGGGCCCTGTCATCCTATTCCTATGCAGGTTGTCCTGTTCCTGTCCTTATGCCGTAATAAACCTGCGAAACTCCTACTACCTCGAATCTTGACTCTTATTTATTGAGCTATCTGTTATGATATATGTCTAGTCAAAAATAGGGTATTATTTATTTATTTACCACAAGCCAAACAAAAGTTAGCATTAACCGCGAGGATTATAATGCACTTAAGAGTATATGGTATGGCTATATCATAGAACAGCTATAAGGAGATGGTTCCGAAAGCTGCAGAGGGGCTCAGCTCATGCTAGGGCACCCTCTCACATAAAACCAAGCACTCTACCTCCAGGATTGTCGAGGTCTGCCTTAGGAGTGGTTAATAGGTGTATATGTGTCTATATGTATATATAGATATAGGTATACTATATCTAAGTAAGGGGTGATTACACCACCTTACCCAGGCTTTGTGAACAGACCTGTGGTGTCAGTTTGGAAGGTAAACCAGGTGTGGCACAATACATGCTGCAGCCCCTGGTAGGCCTAGGGTGCACCTATGCCCTGGGTACCTATGGTACACTATACAGGGGCTCACAAGGGTGACCCAGTAACCAATCTGGTATGTACCTAAAGTACATGGTATCAATTTAGAGAGAGAACAGCTGGGCTGTGGGTCTGATTGGCAGGCCCACAGCCACACTAAAGTAAAAAAAACAGAGAATCACAGCAAAAAGTGGGGGTAACCATAGGAAGCCGACCCTACTCTCCTTCAATACGCACCCTTCATGATTGAATGGATGATCTTGTGGATTGGTTTTATTGGAAGCACTGACATGCTTTAGTTCAGCGTACAAATAAGAAGCCCTGATGAAGTCGGAATAGCGACGAACCACGTGTTGGCTATTGTGATGCGATCTGGAAAATGCTGATTGAAATAATAAAGCAACATGTGGAGAACAAGACAGAAAAAACAAAACCCCATTCAAAGACTTCTTTATTGAAATCTGTTGCATAAATTGTTCTGCGTGTGCAATTTGGGTAAATCTAAATTCAATGGCTTTGCCCAAGCGGCCCTACACTGGCTTGGCGGAAACTGACCTATTTCAGTGCTCATTTGCAGAGTAACTTAGAATGAGGGAAATTAGGACGGATTATTAGATTATGGAGGATCGTCTGCATATAATGGTGGAGTGTGTCAAATTTAGAGACATCACTGTGGCTTCCAATGACCAGTGACAATGCTCAATAGGTGTCCACAGTGCAGGCATTGAACATTTTCAGCGCTTGATAGGAATCCACAGCGTAGGTTATGTAATCTTCATACACGGAAAGCAATAAGTGGGGGATCTACAGATATGTCACTTGCGTAATCAGGTAATAGCTGGATGTGCCGTGTGATGTTTAAGGTGGAACAGAGCCACAGCTGTATAATATGATTATACAAGATTAAACAATGTGGAGAACATGTAACGAAATGCTGTTTCATCGCAATTGAGGTTGTTACTGTGAAAATTATAAATATACTTTGTAATAATTCTTAGTACTATCAGCAGACTGATATCAAAACAAGTTCTTTTAGTTGCTATTGCTTGCTGATCTTTGTTGTTTGAGTTGTGCACTGTTTCTTTTTGATAGCTTTCATGATTATATGATCACAGTTTTAGAAAGTAGGGACTGGTGTTCTTTTTGAAAAAAGTTTGTCACTTACCACTGTGCTCTTCCCATATATTGGATGCTGTGTGGTATATTTACATGGAAATGACAGAGCACGGGGCTGCGGCAACTTATGCAGCACCACACTCTGCCATTTCCAAATCTCAGGGATTCGCCGTATTTGCAACAATACAGTGCACCCCTGTGTTTTCCCTGATGCTACAAATAGCTGCCTAGTGCCAACACAGACCCCGTTGCACCATAGTGCAAGTGTGCCTGCGTTGCAGAGAATGATTGTTTATGTGCAGGAAGGTGTCCCTTCCTGCACATTAACAATCAATAATGGTGATGTACTACTTCTTTGTATGCTGTATTCTGCAGAACACATAGAAGTAGAAAATCACCATTATTTAATGCCTGCTTATGTGCAAGAAGGGACACCTTCCTGCACATAAACAGTCATTTATGGTATTTTGCTCTTTCTATATGTGCTGAAAAATTTAGCATACATAGAAAAAGCAAAAACGAGGAGAAATAAAAGTATTTATCTTCATTGCACCCTTCTAGCACCTGTTGTTGCATGGCATTACTTTTTGGCGCTGCCTCAGATTTACACCTCCTTGTAAATTTGGGGTGGAGTCAAAAAGCAATGGGTATGGCGGAGGAACGCCCACAGCAACTTCCATTGCATGCCCCTTTCACATACCTGTATGAAAGTGTACCGTATTTACAAAGATGCGTTAAGCCAAAAAAGTGCCTTAATGGCATATTGTAAATATGGTGCAGGGCAGTGCGCCACCAGAACATCACAAAAAGTGATGTTACGGTGGTTTAGTCCCCTTGTAAATATGCCCCTACGTTTTATTATTTAAGTGGCAGCCATCTTGAGTTTATGAAGGGAAGCAAGTATCAACAGTCCAGTGTTTGGCACTCCTCCTGGTATGCGCAGGGTGGCCAATCACGTTTTATACACGGCTGCTGCATTCCCGACCTTTGAATGCAATCTAAACTAGCTGGTGTTTGTTGCCATTACTTGCTGTTCTTTGTTGTTGGGGCTGTGCACTGGGTGTTTTTAATAGTTTTTATGATCAAATTAAGAGGACTAGGGATTGGTACTTTATTAAAAATATTGTCTTTTACCAAATTGTTATATCTAAATATTGGAAACTTTGGCCCTGATAACGAGTTAATCGGTATATTCCAACTCGTGAGTAAAACCCTGTTTACCTATGGGTCGGAATTACAGTTGATAGATATTTAACACATCCAGTGACTATCGTCAACCTTCATTAAATTTGAACAGGTCAAACCTGCTGAAATTTAATGGGAGAAAAGGATACGGTATTTACCATATCAATCAGATTTTGGTGCTTTAACCCCTTTAGTGCTGCTGTCGGCCAACGGTCGTCGCGAGCACTACCTTGCCAGTGCTGCGCACGTCCGTTGGCCGACGCGGCCGCACCCGTTTCTTCGAACGTTCAGCACTGGCGCAGAACGTTCGAAGCAACAAACGGGTTAAACACCAAATTCTGAATGGTATTCTCCATCTCCATATTAGGTGTTATTTATAGCACCCTATAAATAACATAGCATTGATCCAGCGGGCTATAGAAAATATGTCATAAACAACACTACCCAATTTCATAACCTAATAACAAACTCTACACTAACTCATGGACCCATTTATAAACCTGACATATTTTGGGCCTACTGAATCAGGTGGTCAGAATAAATCTATATACACCTAATTTACAAACTATATACAATATTATACATTAGCGGAAAGAATATTGTCATTATAACACATCCTCACTATTTAAACGACCACCATAGGCGACGTGATCTAGCTAATAGTAACCCACACTTCTGAATAACCAAGACCAGCTTGTTTGTCAAAAGTAAGATTTTTATTACTAAATTATGGTATATAAGTTGATAGTTTTATAAATGAATTTTATTAGCATTAAAGCAAGCATGATTGTAAAGAAATATGAGAAAAATACAATTTAAGCAAGTGAATCAAAATCAAAGTGAATATTTAAAGTTTAGCATTTCTAAAACCTAAGTCCCTAACTGAGCTAAATAGATAGAAATTAAAGAAAAGTTCTTTGAGGATTCTTACGTGCTCCACGCAATGTCCGACAGCACTTCACCCTCATCGGAAAGTCAGAAAGCAGCAGCCAGCCCATCCCTAGGGGCATGACTTTTTATACCTTTCTACGCTAACTAAACTACGCAAAGGAAAGTTTTCAGAAATCTTCGACGTCCCATTGGCTGAGAGTGACAAGTGACATGTCACCCACATTTCAAAAGTTCCATTAGGTCACTTTTCTTAAGGACCATTGTCTTTTCTGTATGCAACCAGGAGCTTCCTAGGTTTGCAAAAATTGTATATTAATGTTCTCATAGCTTCCAATTGACTTCCGCGGATGCCAAGTTAAGGGCTGACAAAATGTTCTTTTCGACCTTGGCCATGTCCGACAGAATGATGATAGCACGTCAGTTTTTGCTTTGTGAACGCAGCTTTTGACGAACATTTTATTTCAGAATGGGCGTCTCGTGACTTTTGCAGAAGTAAAATTCAGCTTTTTGTAGCTCGAGCAGACTAGGCCCAAAAGCAGGCAACTTATGCTTTCTAGTATAAAACAAACACAAGAAAAGTATTAATGTAAGAAATAATATAGATTCTGTATCCACCCCAGGATTTACTAATTAATTAACCCACCCAATTAATCAAATGTTACCTAGCAAATGCAAACAAATAAAGCAGCGTTTATATCTACCGGTCTCCATTAATCCATGAGACTTATGTGCACCTAGAATAGTAGAAATGACATCACACAGACAAGGAAAAGCAAAACAAGCACATGCTTCTTTTATGTTTGCAACAGTTAGTAATGACAAAAACGAAAACAATAAATTATTTTATTATTTTGCACGAACAAAAAGATGCAACAATTATGCAAGTTTATGAGCACACATGTTAGTCCCCCCACGTGTAAAGTTTAATCTAAGTTGTATCAGCACGACATATCACAAATCATTAATATTATTATTCATGTTATGGAAATGTGACTTCACGAGTTTAAACAAAATTTTGTTTTCTATCTCGCTCCATCAACTCCCTCATCTGGTGATTAACAAATCACCACACCAGCACCCAAAATTTTGGTAATTTAAACTTCCAAGAAATCGATTCAAATTCAATTGTATTAGTAAACCTAAAAGTCAGTTTCTGCATAATCTTTGGAATTAGCATAACGTTCTCTATGTAACTCCTGTAATTCGATTTCCCTTTCTTCTTCTTTTCTAAGTTTATAGATTCTTTTCTTCTCTTTCAACTGTTTCTTTCTTTTATGTAACAAACAACCTATTTTGGTCAAAATAAAAATGAATACTATTACTATCAAAGGTGCCAAAATCTTGCCAAGAATTGAACTTCCGATATCATGAAACCAGTTTTTAATTGCTTGAAACCTTTTTGAAAGTTTCCCTGTAAAATCTTCTTCTTCTAAAGGAATTATCTCTGAATGCATTTGTGTAATATTCTTGATATACATTTCAATATTCTTACTTTCGTCAGGTATATATGTGCAACAATGTTGTACATGTAAAATGCCACAGACTCCTCCCTCTTTTGCTAGGATTATGTCTAAAGCAAGGCGATCTTGAATTACCATGGATCTAATTGCAATAACTTCAACATTTACTAATTGAAACCCATCAGCTGTGTCAGTTGATAATCTATCAACTATAGTGGACAATTTTCTAATTCTCCCTACATTTAAGGTTATACCAACAAAAGGTATTACTGCTTGAAAAATATCTCCTAGAACTTCAGTAAAAGTTTCTCTTTTAACTCTATTTACATAATTATGAATTTTAAACAATCCTTCTGAATCTCTGTCAACATGAAACACTTTAGGAAAAACAATTCCCACATAACAAGTTCCGTACCAGTGGTCTGGAAGGTTGTAGTAGGCTTTGTCACCACAAACAAAATAAATCCCAGGAAAGATTGGATCCTTTCCACCTTTGAATCCCCAACCTCCCATAATCTGATAAGTATCTTCACAGTTACTTGCACCTACAAAGTAATTATCAAAAAGTGTGTTATCTCTTCTAATGCAAAGCTTTCCACTAACTGGTTTGTCTATGTGAATTGCAATATTTTCAAGCATTTTGCCATTTAACTTCTCATCCTCTTTCTGCCAGAAACTTGATTTAGTCTGCTTGACTAATTCATTCCTCTTATAAATTGCTCTTCTCTCCTCAACCATATTCAAAAATTTCTTTCCTTCAGCACTTAATTTGCAAGTTAGATTATTTTTATAAGCATACTCATAAGTAAGTTCGTTAGTAACAAGGAAAAATTCTCTCATTTGCTTTGCTTTCTTATGCTTATTTAAAGCATTTTCAATTTTAATATTTGCAAAAATTTCATCGTAATTTGAATAGTAATATTCTAAACGTCCAGTTTGATAAAATAAACTAGTTAACACACTACATGTTACAGCATAAGTGAGAGGAAGCATATTATATGTTACTCCCTCAGAAACAGAAGCAGGTAACTTAACGCAGACGTAGCAGTCTTTTGCATCCATTACCTTAACATATTCACTCAATAGCTTTGTGAATGTATTACTTGAAAAATCACTAATTGATTTATCTTGATGAATGTTAGGCTGATGATCAATAACTTTTGTAGACGCACTATGTTTAGTTTGGCTAACCAGAGCTTTGTTTGTTATGTTAACTTTGTGTAATTCTCTATTCATCTCTAAAGGGATAATCACAGCTAAAACCAACCAGAGCAGAATTAAAATGAGCAGACACACCAGAGTCATCTTACAGCATCTCTTAAAAACAGAACACTTTGAAGTGCTCTCCTTAACATAAGGCATTTTTGGTTAGTTTAGCCTCAAAATAAAATAAAAATAAATTTTAAAATTCTAAATTTATATTTACACCCCCCTTTTAAAAATTATTATTTTTTTTTTTTTTTTTTTTAAAACCCTAAACAAGATTTCTTCGACCTTATGTCATACATAAGTTTTCTTCAACTAAACAGTTTTTCTTCGACCTTGTGTCAACTAACAATTTTTCTTCAGCCTTTTGCCAATTTAATATTTCTGTATTTCAATCATTGTCACTAATTTCTTGGATTTCGTTTTCTTCTTCACTACTATCATATATGTCAATAACAGGTGGAATTACTAAGTAAGTCCACTCAGGAGACTTGTATTTTTGGTTTGGTCTTACTATTCTTTTTCCTTTTCTCGATATCACTTCAATTTTCCTTCCAACTCCAACTTCTTTTCCAGGACTCTTTTGACTACTGATTTCTTCAACTTGTTCTTTTGGTTTCTTGATCAATCTGACTCTCAATCTTCCACCAGGCCAGTAGTCTGCTTTTCTCACGTACTTCTTTTTTGGTTCAGAATTATTTGATTCTGACTTCCAAGTCCTTTTCTTTCTGTTTTCACTTTCACCATCCACGTCACTTTCTTCTGTTTCGTAGTCTGAAATTTCAATTGACTCAGGAACTTCTCTATTCGGCAATTTCACTCCTTCAGGAACTTCGCTTTGTCTTCCATCACTGGTACTCGGTAATTCGTCTTCCTCCTCTTCTTCAATTACCTTCAACTTCCCAGATTTCGGATTTCTGTTCCTTACTTCAGAGTTTGTTCTCTGCCTTTCGATACTCTCCTGGTCTGAAACTTCTTTTTGTTCTGCTTCTTTGTCTTCGATATAGACAACCGAATCCTCAGTTATCTTTCCCTTTAACAGATTCTCTTCACCTTCAGAATCTATTTCAATTATTTCCAAATCTTTTCTTGTCAAATTTCCATTCACTGGCACAGTTTCCAGATGTCGACTTCCTTGTCGATCTTCAGAATCTGGATTTACTTCACCTTCTGTTTCGCCTTCTGCTTCAGAATCAGAATCATCTGTGGTATCACTTTCAACATCAGAACTCTCAGGAGTTGGTACTGGAATAGTATGACTAGGATGAATCCAGCGTTTCAATCCTCTGCACTTTACAGCATTAGTAGTGATCAAAATTATCTGCCTAGGCTTCTGCCATCTAGGAGCTAGACAATTCCTTCTCCGATGTACTTTCGTTCTGACCCAATCGCCAGGTCTCAGATCATGTGTCAAAACCTTTTCATTTGATTGTGCTTCAGTTCCCACCTGATTAGACACAGAAGTTACCATATCAGATAACCTTTTACAGTAATCCAAAATAGCACTGTCATTTATGCTCAACAGTTTACCTACAGGTACAAAAGCTTGCCTCATAACTCTTCCCATTAAAATTTCATGAGGACTCAAACCTGTCTTTTTATCTGGTGTGCTTCTTAATGACATCAAAACAAGTGGAAGAGCATCAGTCCACTTTACACCTGTTTCAAGACACATTTTTCCAATTCTGTTTTTAATTGTTCCATTAATTTGTTCAACCACTCCTGATGCCTCTGGTCTGTATGCACAGTGTATTTTCTGCTCAATGCTCAAAGCTTCGCAAATTAACTTCATCAGTTTGTTATCAAAATGGCTTCCTCCATCATTCTCAATAGTGACTGGAAAACCGTACCTTGGGATTATTTCTCAGAGCATTAGTTTTGCTACTGTAATTGAATCACAATGTCGTGTAGGGAAAGCCTCTACCCATCTTGAAAATAAGCAAACAATTACAAGCACATATTTCAAACAATTGTGTAAGGGCATTTCAATGAAATCCATTTGTAATCTGGTAAAGGGACCACCCTCTCGACCAATTATTCCTGTCCCCACCACTGATTTTCTGTTTGGATTCATTTGTTGGCATGACAAACACCTTTGACAAAAAGATTCTGCAATAGTTCTGAACTTGGTATTGAACCATGTTTCTCTAAAAAGTCTAACCATAGAATCTCTTCCCAGATGTGCTGGACCATGATATAATCTGGCCATGTCAGCAATCAAGCAATTTGGTAAGACTACTCTGCCATCTTTGTAAACCCACACTCCATCTTCTTCACGTGGTCTACAATCTGATCTTAACCACAAGTCTTTTTCTTCATCATCTGCTTCATTTTGTAAATCTCTAATCTCATGCCATGTTTCTACAACTGTTGTTAGCATTAATGAATTTGAATCAGTTTCTTTACTCCTTTCCCGATTGTATGCATAACCTTTTCTTGCACAGAATTTAGCCGTTTCATCTGCAAAGGCATTGCCCTTGGAGATATAATCAATTCCTCTAGTGTGCGCTGCACACTTAACAATGGCGATTTCTTTTGGTAATTGTATTGCTTCAATTAATCTCCTAATGAAAACTGCATTTTTAATTGGTGATCCTGCTGATGTCATGTATCCTCTCTGTGACCAGAGTTGTCCATAATCATGCACAACTCCATACCCATACTGACTATCAGTAATGATGGTAACTCTTATATCCTTTGATATTTCACATGCACGAATTAAAGCAATTAATTCAGCCACTTGTGCTGAACGAACTCCTTCAAGACATGATGCTTCTTCGACATCTTTGACTGTACAAACTGAATATGAAGCTTTTAAGACACCTCCTTCGGATCTTAAGCATGAGCCATCTACAAAGTAGACAAAATTCGATTCAGACAAAGGTCTGTCTTTGATGTCTTTTCTTGGTTTAGTGCAGAATTCCATGACATCTAAACATTCATGTTCTGTTTCAATGTCATCAACAATTTCAGAATCAGGCAGTAATGTAGAAGGATTCAGATTCAAACATCTTGAAATTGAAACATTATCTGCTCCTAGTATGATTTTCTCATACTTTGTCAATCTGCTACTTGTTAAGTGCTGAGTCTTACCTCTTGTCAGTAATATTTCCACTGAATGAGGCACAAAAACTTTCACAGGAAATCCCATAATGATCCCCTCACTTTGTTCGAGACTAATACTCGTAGCTGCAACTGCTTTTAAGCAACCTGGTAATGCTTTTGCAATTGGATCAAGAACTGCAGAGAAGTATGCAATAGGTTTCTTTAAATTTCCATGTCTCTGAATTAACACAGATAATGCACATCCTTCTCTCTCACTGCAATACAGTTCAAAATCTTTCTCATAATTTGGCATACCTAAAGCAGGAGCTTGGCATAAGCTCTTTTTCAGGTTCTCAAAAGAATCCATCTCAGCATCATTGAGAATAATTGGATCTTTTACATCTGACTTTGTCAGTCTTTGTAGTGGTTTTGCAATTACTGAAAATCCACTTATCCATTGTCGACAGTAACCAACCATTCCCAAGAACATTCTGACCTGTCTTTGTGTTCTTGGTGGTAACATTGCTTGAATCATTTTTATTCTCTCTATTGTTACTTGTCTTTTTCCCTTTGCAATTCTGTGACCAAGATATTTCACTTCTTGTTTGCAAAACTGTAGTTTTGCTGGGGACATTTTATGTCCTTCTTCTGCAAGGCGATTTAACAGAATTATTGAGTCTGTCACACAATTTTCTCTTGTCTTTGCAGCTATCAACAGATCATCAATATACTGCACTAACGTAGACCTACCAGGTAAGTCTAGGTCTTCCAATGATCTTTTTAACAGTTCATTAAAGATTGAAGGACTTTCTGTATAGCCCTGAGGGATTCTTGACCATCCGAGGGTCTTACCTTGGAATCTGAAAGCAAAGATTTCATAACTGTCTGGATGTAAGGGAACAGTAAAGAATGCATTGCAAAGATCAATGACTGTATACCATTCGGCATCATGTGGAATCTGGAATAGAATTACTGCTGGATTTGGAACCACAGGACAACATGGAACGACAATTTGATTAACCTTTCTCAAATCTTGTACGATTCTAAACGTTCCATTTGACTTTTTAACTCCCATAATTGGTGAATTACAAGAACTACTCTCCATTTCTTTTAATACACCTTGCTTAATTAATTTTTCAATTATTGGTGTAATACCTTCAATTGTTTCTGTTTTCATTTTATACTGTGGAATGTTTGGAAATTCTATTCCCTGTTTTAATGTAATTTTTACTGGATCTACGTTTTTCATTAGACCCATCTCATTTCCAGTAAAATCCCATATATCAGATTTCACCGTTTCCTTGAGCTCTTCAGGTAAATCCTTTTCTTCGAATGCAGGAAACAATTTTGTTTCTTCTGCTTCTATCATCATCATTGTCATTCTGTATAAACCATCTTCCTCCATTGTTTGTAACTCAACTCCATCAGGAGAGCAATATATTCTACAATTCATTTTACATAGGATGTCTCTGCCCAATAGATTCACTGGACTACTATTACAAACCACAAATCTATGTTTGTCTCTGTAATTTCCAATTTCAACTGGTACTGGATCAGTTAAGTCAGTTTTAATTTGCTGATTACTTACTCCGACAACTTGGATGGTATCCCCAGAGAGAGGTAGGTTTTCAATTTCCACTGATCTAACAGTAGAACGGGTAGCACCAGTGTCCACTAGAAAAGTGATGTCTACATCATTAACTTTCCCGTTTACAAAAGGACCAGACTGGTCAACCTCAAGAGTGGCTCCAACAACACACTCTTCCTCCTCTCTCGGGCACCGCCAGCAATAATCATCAGAATCGCTGTCTTGACTTTCTGCTAATAAAAACTGTTGTGAAGCATTTTGCATTTGAACTCTTTGTTGCCTTTGCTGTTTTTGTGGTTTTATTACCTGTTCACTTCCCTGAAATCCCACGTTAGGATTATATTTTTGAACTCCCCCACAATTCGGAAAAGGTGGTTGTGGCAATTGGTCTTGACGATTATTCACCTGTTGCTGTTGCTGTTGCTGTAACTGTCGCTGAATATTTAATTCGTTTAACCCCTGTTGCATCTGTAGCTGTCGCTGCAGGTCAACACCATTCTGCATCTGTGGATTCAATAAGGGATTCTTTAAGTTTTTAGGAGGATGAGGACACTCGTCTCTCCAATGTCCAATTTCGCCACAATTAAAACAAGGTAATCTTTGTTTCAACTCCTCAATCTTTGGACTAAATTTCTTTGGGAAATTATTACTTTTAAACTTTCCTTGTATCTGGTTTGTATTTCCAGTTTGAACAAAATTAGTGTTCTTATTACCCATGCTGGCGATCTGTTGCTCAGCCACTTTTACCTGAGCCCACATGGCTTTCTCCTTGAGCTTCTTCTGTTTTACTTCTATTTCATCGCTGCAATACTTAGCCTTTCTTAGAATATCATCTACAGATAGTGATTGCCATCCTACAATGCTATTTCTGATCATTTCTCCAATTTCAGGTTTTAGTCCATAAACAAATCTATAGACAAAATGGCTCATGTCTTTTTCATCTAGTTTTTCATAACCACTGTATTGTTTAAAGATTAGCAGTAGTCTTTCATAAAAAGAATGAACTGATTCTTTTGTTTCCTGTTCTGTCCTTTCTATTTTAACCCAATCGACTTCTTTGGGTGGAATTTTGTTTTTCATCCAGACAATCACTTTTTCATAAAAATCCATTACAAGTGGATTTGGAGCACCTGTTTCTTTGATTCGCTCAGGTTCTGTTTTTGGCCAACTAATCGATATTTTACATTCTGTCCAAAGATCTGATGGAACGACAATGTCAAAAAATCCATCTAAATCAATCCACAGAACTTTTGACACTTTGATAAATCTATCTACTTGTCTGTACCACTCAACTGGTTTTTCCCTCAATTTTGGAAAGTCATTTGTAAATAACAGAATGTCCTGTCTCGACCAAGGGACATGAACATATCCTCCACCTGCAATTTCTCTCATTGGAAATTGTTTTGACAATTTTTCCAATCTTTCATCTTCCTTCTTTTTCGTCCATTTCACTCTCCATTTATTCAGTTCTCCTAGCTTTTTGATATAAACAATCAAATCTTTTATATGTACTATTCTTCCCATTGAGTTCAAACTCTCAATGTCACTTTCTGAAAAGTCTAATCTGTAATGTTTCGCAAAATTCTTTTGTTTACTCACATCGATTTCAAGTTCTGCTGCTAGATCCTCTAGTTGATCATATTTATTTTTTGTTTTCCATTGAATGCTTTTGCAAATGAACAGTAGTTCATCATCTCGATAGTAATTTAAACTATCTGGACCGATTGTTCCGATTATTAATTCTTCGATATTCGCTTTTAATTTGGCCACATCAAGTTTTGGTGTGGTTACCCTGACTTCAGGACTCCCTATATCTGATATAGCACCCATTGGTGTTTTTGGAGATAAATCCTCATTAAAGGTTAAATCAGGCATTCTCGATTTAGAAGAGTTTATTTCAGATAAGTCTGAATAAAATTTTTCAGTAACCTTTTGAATCTCTGCATTTAAAGGAATAGTTAATCCTGTCTTGTTTGTTTCCTTTTGGTCAAATACAGGCTGAACAGGACCAATCGTTACTGGAACTGTCACAGCTTCCATGCCTTTTGTCATTCTTTTTATTAATTCTTCTTTAGATCTTAAATATTCATTATAATCAACATCTTCAACATTTCTTGCCTCTCTTGTATAATCTTTTGGAGCTTCTCTTGCTCTTGGAGCCATTGTAAAATGTCTACCTTCATTTCGAGCATTTTCAAATTCTGGTCTTCTAGGAGTTTCAATGATTTCACAATTATTTGGATAAAGTTTAGGAGCTTCATTAATTGGAGGTGCACTCGGTGAAGTTTCAGTAGAAACCACCGGAGTAGACCATGATCTAGGAGGTCTCAAAGGCTGATTCTTTCTAGCTGTTGTATATATTTCTTCCATAACTGCATCTTCAGATTCACTTTCCATAGATTTCCCTGTAGGAGTACCCATTACCATTTCTTGTATTAAATACAATCCTTCACTCATGTTTCCCTGTCTCCACATTCGCAATCTATCTTCATGAGTTTCTCTTCTCCAAGGTGGATTTTTAGAAGGTCTTTTAATTCCACTAGCTTCTCTTTGTAACTGATACATCTCGTCTTCCCACTCAACTAAAGCTTCAAATTGAGTTGGTCTCGGTTTCGGAACAAGAGCATTCATTTTCTCTCGTAAATTTCTCAAGACTTTTACATTAAATGAACCATCATCAGGCCAAGTTAAAACACCGTCATTCTTAGTATAGCGTTTCCAACTATCGAACCATAAGACTGTATGATATCCATATTCACCTTCCATGTACGCTGCAGGTGTTTTATACTTATGAAGTAATTTACCACCTCGCGTTTCGATTTTCTTGTCAGGCGAAAATAAATTCTTAAACTTCTGAAATAATGTTGGCTTTTTCTCAACATGTTTAAAATGATAACTCATTTTTAAGAGTTAAATCTAATTCACAAAATCGTTCGTAAAATATTTCCGGGATGTTCCGCAAAATAACCAATCCGTGCGCGAAACACACCAACAAGCCAATGACAGTTGAGCTACGTCACTTTTCTGCTCAACCAATAAAAATGGAGTTTTTCTGAAGGACCAATCAGCTTACAGGTCGTCAGAGACTCAAGAGCCAATCAGAATATAGTTTGTGACGTAGGTCACCCAATCCCAGCGCGGCTCTGTGACGTACACAGCAGCTGCGGTTTCTCGTTTCTCACTCCTGGCGCTTACCCCTCCTTCACAAAATCTTTTCACAGCGCCATTTTAAGAACACTTTTCAGTGTAAATTAATTCTTAACAATGACTATAAGGACATCATCTGTTCGTTTCACTATTTAGGATAGTTTACATACATTCAAGTATCCACACTTCGGAATAGACGGCGCTATTCACACTAAGGATAATATTCAGTTGTCAGTAGAGTAACCCTTACCCCACCCTTCTAACACGTATAATTATGAACTCGCTTTGCTCTGAATGCACCGCGAAGTGACAGTTCTAAGAGTTCCACTTGAACATAAAATACAAATCAAACTCGCACTTTCACACTGAAAATCCCCTAATTTCAAACACACATGAAATCCGTACAGGACTCTCACCTGTTTATAGAGATCATGCACCGTTAGCAAAATAACGACGTTATCCGTACAGGGCTCTCACCTGTTTATAGATATGAAACATGTACCCGTACAGGACTCTAACCTGTTTATAGATAATCATGCACCGACGCTATTTTACCCTTCACTCAAGCTCGGATATAACTAATACTCTTATCACAGTGAGTTTTATGGAAGGCGCTTTGTCCCTATTCTCATGCTGCTTTAATTTCTTAGAAAACCCTCACTATTCAAGATTCACACCTAGCCCTAAAACTGTGCTGCTCGGCGACAACACTATGGTACACGGCGATACCTCTTGTGATACTCGGCGATATCACTACAAACAGAACAGATGATTTGCGTGACTAATTTCTCGCCACACAATCTATACCGGTATAGCTTACAGATAGCACGAAAAACGAACTCAACATGTGTTAAAACATCGATCCTATTTCTATACCATAACACTTTAGTAACCCTTAGCAACCAACATATTACCTTGGTTACTCTTAGCAACCATCAATTTCTGCTACCAGAGAATTGATCCAGCGGGCTATAGAAAATATGTCATAAACAACACTACCCAATTTCATAACCTAATAACAAACTCTACACTAACTCATGGACCCATTTATAAACCTGACAACTTTTGGGCCTACTGAATCAGGTGGTCAGAATAAATCTATATACACCTAATTTACAAACTATATACAATATTATACATTAGCGGAAAGAATATTGTCATTATAACACATCCTCACTATTTAAACGACCACCATAGGCGACGTGATCTAGCTAATAGTAACCCACACTTCTGAATAACCAAGACCAGCTTGTTTGTCAAAAGTAAGATTTTTATTACTAAATTATGGTATATAAGTTGATAGTTTTATAAATGAATTTTATTAGCATTAAAGCAAGCATGATTGTAAAGAAATATGAGAAAAATACAATTTAAGCAAGTGAATCAAAATCAAAGTGAATATTTAAAGTTTAGCATTTCTAAAACCTAAGTCCCTAACTGAGCTAAATAGATAGAAATTAAAGAAAAGTTCTTTGAGGATTCTTACGTGCTCCACGCAATGTCCGACAGCACTTCACCCTCATCGGAAAGTCAGAAAGCAGCAGCCAGCCCATCCCTAGGGGCATGACTTTTTATACCTTTCTACGCTAACTAAACTACGCAAAGGAAAGTTTTCAGAAATCTTCGACGTCCCATTGGCTGAGAGTGACAAGTGACATGTCACCCACATTTCAAAAGTTCCATTAGGTCACTTTTCTTAAGGACCATTGTCTTTTCTGTATGCAACCAGGAGCTTCCTAGGTTTGCAACAATTGTATATTAATGTTCTCATAGCTTCCAATTGACTTCCGCGGATGCCAAGTTAAGGGCTGACAAAATGTTCTTTTCGACCTTGGCCATGTCCGACAGAATGATGATAGCACGTCAGTTTTTGCTTTGTGAACGCAGCTTTTGACGAACATTTTATTTCAGAATGGGCGTCTCGTGACTTTTGCAGAAGTAAAATTCAGCTTTTTGTAGCTCGAGCAGACTAGGCCCAAAAGCAGGCAACTTATGCTTTCTAGTATAAAACAAACACAAGAAAAGTATTAATGTAAGAAATAATATAGATTCTGTATCCACCCCAGGATTTACTAATTAATTAACCCACCCAATTAATCAAATGTTACCTAGCAAATGCAAACAAATAAAGCAGCGTTTATATCTACCGGTCTCCATTAATCCATGAGACTTATGTGCACCTAGAATAGTAGAAATGACATCACACAGACAAGGAAAAGCAAAACAAGCACATGCTTCTTTTATGTTTGCAGCAGTTAGTAATGACAAAAACGAAAACAATAAATTATTTTATTATTTTGCACGAACAAAAAGATGCAACAATTATGCACGTTTATGAGCACACATGTTAGTCCCCCCACGTGTAAAGTTTAATCTAAGTTGTATCAGCACGACATATCACAAATCATTAATATTATTATTCATGTTATGGAAATGTGACTTCACGAGTTTAAACAAAATTTTGTTTTCTATCTCGCTCCATCAGCATCTAAACTCGTAATCAGGCCTTTGATTTTTGTGCTATTGCAGGACATGATTGCACAGTTTTGTCATTAAGACTGTGTCTAAGTCACAGCCAAAGGTTCAGCGCTTTTATGAGTATGTGTGAGGCCATCATTCCCTGTTTAAATAAAAAGCTCTGCTTAATGATCTCGCCATGGGTATGCACAGCTGGTATGCCAGCAACCCTCCTACTGTGAGCCAAAGGCATGCCCTTCTGTGTCTGTTCCTGCTCAGCATCAGGTGCAAAAAACGCTGTCCAAAGACGTATCAAGACTTGGGCATTTATCCATTAAGACTCTACTCTTTTCTACACAGTAACTGATTATTTCTTCTTAGTATATATCTTTTTATTAAAATTGTCTATAGCACCAGGTACCCCTCTGGATAATAGTAGCACTTTTCAAATAAATAACATATTATTTTATTGTTTAAAATTGAATATGAAAGGGAGTCAGGTAAAAAGAGTGCCTCAATTAATTGGGCCCAGTTGGCAGAAAGGACCTTTTGGAATAAAACTATAAGCATTTCAATAACAGGAATCAGTTACAGAAGAGCATCCATTTGTACAACACAACCATATTCTGGCTTATGAAGAGCAAAGTCTTTTTTAGACAGATGCATAATGTAACTTTTGCAAAAAATGGCTGACGTCCCATCTTCCCTCGCCTGAGTTCCATTGTGTTTGGGAGCAAATGATCACACCACTTTGCTTGCTTTGAAAACAAAAGTCTGCTTTTTTTTTTACAACTGGCAAGCAGAGTACCTAGCCAGATGGCTGAGCCACACAAGCTACCCTGTCAACTGGGCTAACAAAGGGTTCTAACCCAAAGACTTCTGAAGCGCACACAACCTTTGAAAGGCCATGACTGCTCACAGTGGAGCCCACATTCGCTCTCTTGTTGAGCCTGCTAGCGCTTGAGCACGGCCCTTGTCCTTACCACAAATGTTGTCTTTATTGTTCTTTGATTGTTCTAAAACCCCCCTTCTTTCCCCAATCAGCTGAACCATTTGCCTTAATCTGCAACCAGAAACACCTTCCCCCAAGGTGTCTTTTCGGTCCCGGCCCAACTAAAAGCAAATTATAGTCTTTCATCCACCCTGAGCTTGTCAACCTATATCAATACAGGTTATTGTCCTTCTCAGACAGGTGTATCCCATTGTGCCCAAACAAATGCAGGGACTCAAAAAGAATGTTCTGATGTGCTACAACAACCCCCTCCCCCATACAATCCCAGGCAATACCTGAGTCAAGAAAATATCTATGAAAACCCATATGACCTTCAGCATTTCCACGTCCCGCTTCGTGAACTTCAGCAATTCCAGCCCAGTGGATTGCACCCTACAATTTTCCCCTAGATGATTGTTGCAGGGATTCTGCTCAAACGCAGAACTATACATAGGATTATGGGACCTTAGTATATAGAGGACTGAGTCATCCTACCACCTTAGTACCCAGGAGCCCAGGACCGACTAGCTATAGTGTCTCACTTGCCCTCCTACTCACTTACAGAGGAACAAGTGATTAGAAACCCCAGAACACAACACTCTGGACTCTCTCAGGAATGGCGGCTACAAGACACACCCTTTCGCTCAAACTCTTGTACTTGCCCACAATAAGGTCTTACAGAGACATGAACAAGTTTAAAATATTTATTTTAACTAACGTGCTCTAATATACAGTATACGTGCCACAATAAGCATAGAAATGCTAAACACAAATACGATCAGCATTGCAAGTAGTCCGTAGCTCATAAAAGGAGCCATAATTGTGAGAGAAAGAGTAGTCTAACCTCCCTTCCCTTGCACAGGATGATTATACACTAAAAGATCTCTGGATGCTATCTGCAGACCCCGTACCTCAGTCTTTAGATGGTAGTTCTACATCATAGGTGCTGTCATGCTCTGCTCCCTGGAAAGTTCCCTTTCCAAGTGTGTGCTACCTATCCGTGTATTCCAATAAGACCAAATACGTATTCCCCAAAAACAGCTGCATCTGTATGTTTTATCTAGGTGCTAGGGCCTGACCAGAACAGAATAACAAGGGGCATTGATGTTCGACCTTGTTCATAATGTTCAGAGTAAATCCCAGGAACCTGCAAAGCGTGAACACAACAGTGGGTTCTCATGTGAAAACATTAAAAAAAAGCATTTGCAAAATAAACTCATGTAGTAACGTGTGCAAAACAGCGGACAGTTTGCAGTGTGGTCATGCTAACTTAGGGAAGTTGATAATGTCCCCATGGGCCACATGACCGAATGACTAAAACATCAGGCTTGCCCCACTTTGCCTTATACCAACACCAAGTGCTCCAAACGCATCCCACGAAAGGCAAACCAGTTCACCTTGGCACCATCTTTATTCAGTCCCAGCTGACTGCCTCCAAATTGCCTCTTTGACTGCACTCCGGACCACTTCACCAAGGAGTGCCCACAGATCCATATATCCCACCAGTGAGACATTGCACAGAGAGCACCTGCCAATAAAGCAAGAACATATTAATTAATTTCTTGCCGAACATATCTCCATTCACAATTGCTCTACACCTACCCAAACCCTTCAGTCTGTCTTCCCCATCCCTAGTCGGAAACCCCCTTTCACTGAAAGGAGTGAGTACCAAAGTACAGTGCCAGCAAGCTCTAATCCCGTAAGTATCTTTTACTCCCTGCACTCGTCGAGCTTACCACAGAACCATTCCTGCGAAAGAAAATGGGTTCCTTTCCCATCCCTGTAACTACAAATAGGCCTACGACTTCAAACAAGTGCAAACCTGTGTCTCCTCCAAACAGTGTAGGTGCACCACGGGTCAGTCTTAGAACTCCTCAAACACACTTTGAAACCCATTGTATGCCACACCAAGTCAGCCAACACCAACCCTGCACTTCCTTTACCGCCTACCAAAACTGAAACTCTAAAGGTGTAGAAGAACATTGTTGGACCTGGGGTCACTAGTCCACATGGGGGTAGCCTGGCACAGAGCAGATAAGGCTAACTCCTAGGCATCTTGTGTTGTGTTTGCATCTCACTCACAGTACCTCAGTGTTCCAACCACTAAAATAAATGACACCACACCTGTTTAGAAAAATACCCGTTCCTTTTATAAAAGATCTGTAATTTATCTTTCACTTTTAGCAGTTTTCAAATTCAACACAGTACATTGTTTATACAATTAGTAGATTCCACACAACCTTAAGTACATGAATTGTTGCTTTTTGACTTCTCCTGCAAAAAGAGTTACAATGGGAACTTCTGGCCCCTCTTTGTACATTTAAACAGTGTACCAACAGGATCAGTTCCTTCTGGATTGAAATTAAATAGTGCCTTACCCTCAGGGCCACAGAGATAATAATAGTTAGAGGTTGCGGCTACTCATTACACCTCTCCTCAAGTTCTACTCTGGTACATTTACTCCATACATCCAAATCACTAGATAGAAACAAGCAGGTTTAGTTATTCGGTACATTTAGTTTGTTAGCTTCCTCTATAGTACCCTTAATTGGTTGGTTTCCCACAGTAATTCCACGAGCCTAGGCAGAACAGAGTAAACACAGGCCCCCCCTCTCCCTTTTGAGAGGTTTTATCTCTGATCAAACTTCACTGTTCTGTTTCCCCTCTATTGGGTTCTATGAGGTGCTTGGTAGATTCTCCACCCCGTCCCAGGACAGTCTCCACCCAGAAGAGGAACACCCTAGATCAGTCAGTTCAGCCAGAGAGGCATGCCGATTGAAGTAAGTTCAGCCGGTTTGGTGTAATGTCCGCCGGTGCGTTACTCTATCTAGGCCCAAGAAACTGACACCATTGCAGGCTGGTTGACGATCCTCCCCGCCCACCAACTCAGTGCCCAGCTTACTTTGTTCTAACAGGGACTCAGGCAGTTCGTACGCGTGTCCACTCGGGTCTCAGACAGAAGACAGTCTCCTTTCTTGTTCTCGGCACCTCCGACAGCTGGTCACCAGAAACGCTTGCCAGTGCTTCCGCTTCTCCTCCCACGACGGCTTTCCTCAGCGGAGTCTCCGCCCAGGCCCGACCTCCTCCGGCGGCTCTCCTCCCCTTCTCCGACGCAACCACGTACTTGTCAGGAAGAAGACGCCTCAGCCTCTGCCTTCAACGCGGAGAGCTCCCGTCTCCGAGGCTCACCCCAGGCAACGATGTCGACAACTCGCCAAACACCTCAGTCGACTCGCTCTCTCCAGCCCTCGCCTCGCTCTCGGAGCGGGGTACTCACGTCACAGGCCCTCACTCCAGGATGAATGAACAGCGGTCCGCCGGTCACCTCAGCACACTCCGGGTGAGTTCCGCCTTAGGTTCTGTGAAATACTTTACTCCGCTCCACAATGTAGAACTTCTCTCCTCAGGTCAAGGGTGCGTCAGGTTTTGCGACAGTTACTAGACGCCCCTTCCACTTGACTACCTAACAATCGCCCACAACTTAAGAAGGGCAATGCAGGGTTATCTGACCAGAAGTTCTTTTCAGGTCGTCGGACATCCACGACCAAATCACTCCAGGGTTTGGTCCACAGGCAGGGGGACACGTCAGTAGGTTAGAACAGCCGGCCCAAGGGACAGTCAATCCCCAACCAATGTGTCTACCTCCCCACACTATAGCCTCACTCTGTGTCAGTTCCTAACCAGCCTTCTGGTCACTCCAAACTCCACTAAAATGGCCGCCCTGGTTCTGGCCTTATATAGCCTAGGCTCTGGCTACTAGAACCAGCCAGAAGGTTCTAGAATCACCCCCATGCAATCCTATGGCCTCAACTCCTGAGGTAAAGTTTATGGCAGTTACAAGCCACCATTTTGTGATTCTGTAACCGACATTGTAATGAGGGAAATGAGGCCTAACTAAAAAAAAAAACTCAAGGGACAGAGCAGCACCTAACCCCCAGTGGACATAAAAAAAAAATGACAAGGGTTAGGAGGCAGAAAGGGGACAAAATAAATAATTAATAGGAGGGACCACCCAAAGGGCTGACAGGTCTAACACGCGTCCCCCCCAGCTGAAAGTGGGGAGAGATACCCAACTCCTTGGGAGTTCTCATCACTAAGGCGGAAATACCTAGAGAGACCGTCTGCATTGGCGTGGTCCACTCCAGGCCGATGTTCCACCCGGAAGTCCATTCCCTGGAGGGAGATAGACCATCTCAACAGTTTGGGATTCTCTCCCTTCATTTGCATCAACCAACAAAGGGCCCTGTGGTCAGTCTGAACCAGGAAGTGCGAGCCAAACAGGTATGGCCGCAGCTTCTTCAGAGCCCATACCACCGCAAAAGCTTCCCGCTCAATCGCACTCCACCTCTGTTCCCGGGGAAGCAGTCTCCTGGACAAGAAGACAACAGGTTGATCCAGACCCTCTTCATTGAGTTGCGATAACACTGCCCCCAATGCCATGTTCTGATGCGTCTGTTTGTACAATGAATTCCTTGGAAAAATCCGGGGCCCTTAAGACTGGAGCTGCACACATTGCTTGTTTCAAGTTGTCAAAGGCTTGCTGACAAGCCTCCGTCCAGACTACCCGTCGGGGTTGTTTCTTGGAAGTGAGTTCAGTTAGAGGTGCCACAATTGTGCCATACCCCTTCACAAAGCGACGGTAGTATCCTGTGAGGCCCAGGAAAGCTCGAACCTCGGTTTGGGTTTTGGGGGGCTCCCAGGCCATGATAGCCTCAATTTTCACCTGGAGGGGCTGCACTGTTCCCCTGCCCACCAAGTGGACTAGGTACACAACCGACGCCTGCCCGATCTGACATTTACTGGCCCTGATTGTCAAGCCAGCCTGTTTCAGGGCCTGGAGAACAGCTTGTAGGTGACACAAATGGTCCGCCCAACTGCTGCTGAAGACGGCAATGTCATCCAGATAAGCAGCGGAGAAGGCCTCCATCCCAGAGAGGACCTGGTTCACCAGCCGCTGAAAGGTGGCAGGGGCGTTCTTGAGCCCAAAGGGCATTACACAGAACTGGTAGTGGCCCTCAGGCGTGGAGAAGGCTGACCTTTCCTTTGCTCCATCTGTAAGGGAGATCTGCCAGTACCCTGAAGTGAGGTCAAAGGTACTCAATTATTGAGCAGCTCCCAGCCGGTCAATAAGTTCATCCGCCCTAGGGAGCATCAGTTTTGGTCACTGAATTCAGTCCCCGGTAATCCACACAGAACCTTAGTTCTGGAGTGGTGCCCGGTGGGGCAGCTTTTGGTACCAGAACCACCGGACTGGACTAGGGGCTACTCAAAGGTTCAATTACTCCTAGCGCCAGCATTTTAGTGACTTCACTGTGGATGCTGGCCTTCACCTTATCTGACAGTCGGTAGGTCTTAGACTTCACTGGTGGGCTCTCTCCTGTGTCCACATCATGGGTACACAGGTGGGTCCTTCCCGGGATAAGGGAGAACAGCGAGGAGTACTGCTCCAGGACATGGCGGCAGTCCTCCCGCTGTTCAGGAGTTAGGGATGGGGAGAGAATCACTCCCTCCACCGACCCATCCTTTTCCTGAGACGAAAATAGATCAGGGAGAGGTTCACTTTCCTCTTCCTCTGCTCCATCAGTCACCATCATCAAGATGACCTCGGGCCTCTCATGGTGGGGTTTGAGGCGATTAGCATGGAGCACCCGCAGGGGCTGCCGGGGGGTCTTCAGATCCACTAAATAAGTGGCCTTACCCTTCTTCTCCATCACCTCAAAGGGGCCTGTCAAGCGATCCTGGAGGGCACTAAGCTCTCCAGGTTCCATCACCCACACTTTCTGGCCAGACTCCAACTCCACAGGGTGAGCATTGTGGTCATACCACTCCTTCATCACTGTTGGCTGGCTTCCAAGTTGTCTGAAGCTTGCTTCCACAACTTAGCCATTTGGCTCCGGAAGGCCAGCATGTAGCTCACCACATCCTGGAGAAGCTTCCTGGGAGTCTTTTCCCATCCGTCTTTCACCAGGCTGAGAGGTCCACGCACAGGGTGCCCATACAGAAGTTCGAAGGGGCTGAAGCCCACTCCCTTCTGTGGCACTTCCCTGTAGGAGAACAACAGACAGGGTAGGAGAACGTCCCATTTCCTCCGCAGGCTATCAGGTAGACTTCTGATCATGCCTTTCAAGGTTTTGTTGAACCTTTCCACCAGACCATTGGTCTGTGGGTGGTAAGGAGTGGTGAACCGGTAGGTAGCCCCATACTCCTTCCACATAGCCCGCATGTACGCTGACATGAAGTTGGTCCCCTGTCGGACACAACTTCCTTGGGGAAACCCACTTGGGTAAAGATCCCCATCAGGGCCCTCGCCACTGCAGGTGCAGTAATGGTCCTCAGAGGGATTGCCTCTGGATACCGTGTGGCGTGATCCACCAGCACCAGGATAAACCTGTGACCAGCTGAGGTTGGTGGATCCAATGGCCCCACGATGTCGATGCCCACCCTTTTAAAGGGGGTGCTAACGACGGGTAGTGGTTCCAGGGGAGCTTTCAGCTTCACCCCTGTTTTCCCACTGGCTTGGCAAGACACACATGTCCGGCAGTAAGTGTCGGATGCCACCTTCATCTGAGGCCAATAAAAGTGGGGGACAAGCCGGGCAAAGGTCTTGTCCTGACCCAAGTGTCCTGCCAAGGGTATCTCATGAGCCAGTTCTAAAAGAAAGGCTCGGTAACGTTGTGGGACAACCAAGGCCCGTGATGAACCATGCACGGGTGCCTTGGGTTCACTGTAGAGGAGTCCATCCTCCCAGTAAATATGGTAATTCTTAGTAACGCTTCCTGCTGCCTGGGCTTCGGCCTGTCGCCTCAGTCCCTCAAGATTAGGGCACTCCTTCTGGCCCTTACAAAACTCCTCCATGGTAGGACCTCCCTCCACATGCCATTCAGCAGGGATGGGTAGATTCTCCAGTGAGGTAACATCCCCCTCTGTGGACTTCAGGTCCACCACTGCAGGTGGCCTATCCATCTCACAAGGTTGGGATGTTGAGGCAGGCTCCTCCTGTCCTCGGTCCTTTCCCTTTTTGGCAGCTGGCTGTGCCTTTGTTCCAGGCTCCAGCGTAAGTGAACTCCCCCTCCGGGTAGTCGCGGACCTTGTGCTGGCACAGGCCCAGTCAGGTGTACCCAGCATCTCGGTATGAGTCCGGTATTCCACCTCCTTCCAAGCATTGTGCTCCATATCATTCCCCAACAGACAATCAACTGGCACGGCAGGGCTTACGGCAACTCGAATTAGACCTGCAACCCCTTCCCACTCAAATGGAACCTCGGCCACTGGATAGTGACCCATTCTGCCGTCAGCCATCGCGGCACATTTGGAATCACCTGCTCTGGAGACACCAGATGACTCCTTACCATAGTCATACTGGCTCCTGTGTCTCTCAGAGCTTCCCCTCTTTGGCCATTGATGGTGATCCACTGCCCATACTTAGTAGTATTTGGTGGCACCTGGATCTTAGGAACCATCTCCCCTATCTCCCAGGGACACTAAGGTGACACCCGTCCACTCCCCCCCTTTATCTAAGGGCAACTCCTCCCCGAGCACTACACTAGCTACTCCCGGGGCTTTTCCTCCAGTGGGAGGGGGTGGTCTCTTTGGGCACTTAACATCTCCCTTATAGTGCCCAACGCCACCACACTCAAAGCAGTGGACAACCCTTGGCTGCTGACTTTGGCCAGGATGAGGGTTTCTGGGCGGGTTAGCCTTGGGATTGAATCCTGCTCCCTTTCCCTGGAATCTGTTTTGGGGGCCTCTTGAAAACTCCCTCTGTTTATCTCCCCCTTCTTTCTTCTGGCGGGCGCCCTGTCCAGACCTTTGGGAATCCCCTCCAGTCCCCTTTGAGGACACCCGGGTACTAGCCCAGATGTCCACCTCCTCAGCAAGCTTCCGGGGGCTGGTCAGCTTGCTGTCCACCAGGTGTTGTCGCAGCTCGGGAAAACATTTCTCGAGTAGGTGCTCCTTGAGGATGAGGTCATATAACCCCTCGTAGTCCCCCACCTCGCTGCCTTGTACCCAACCCTCCAAGGCCTTCTTTGCATAGTCTAGGAAATCCACCCAATTCTGTGTGCCTAATTTGTGGCTGCTCCTAAACTTTTGTCGATATTTCTCCGGAGTCAGCCCAAACTTTTTTATCAGCGCCACTTTCATGGTGGGGTAGTGGGTCTGCTCTCCCTGCTCTAGGGCCAAGAGGGTATCCCTTCCTGCAGGAGGCATGTATTTATACAAACCACCCCCCCAGTGTTTTTCCAGTATCCCATGGCTCTTAGGGAGACCTCATAGGCAGCCAGCCACTTTGCAATGTCATCCCCTGCGCTGTAGCTGGCGACTACGTCCTTGGGTAGATAGGGTCTGGGTTCCCTGGTTAGGTCTTTGGATTCGCTGCCACCAACAGGAGTACTGGGAGTCCCTATTTGCAGGGCCTTGAGGTCTAACTCTCTGAGACTCAACTCATGAGCCATCCTCTTTTCCTCCCTCTCCTTTTCCAACCTAGCTAGCTCCCACTTCAACTGCCTTTTCTCTCTTCGGTCAGCTAATTCGGCTTCGGTCAAACTTCTTACAGAGACACTGCTGCCCTCCCTTGAAAGTGTCCTAGGACCCGTTAGTAGGTTCCCCACTTCAGGTTGGTACAGTCCATCCACTCCGATGACAGTGTCCCGATCCCCCTCTTCCTCCTCCTCCATCCCATCTGGGTGAGCTGGCACCCACGCTCTCAAGCTGGTTTGGTGTTCCCCCTTTTTAGCACCACGCTTGAAAAACACCCCCTTACTTTGGCAAAATTCCCTGAGTTGGGCCATAGTGTAGGTCTCCAACTCTTCCAATTCAAATTCCATTTTGCCACTTAGGGTCAGGGACAGCCACTTGGAAGAAGTTAAGAAAGGGGGTAAAGTGAGAGCCACCTCCACCCACCACCAGGAGTAAATTTGGAAAAGCAAAAATGTAATTAAGGAGTCCACTTGGAGAAAACTCCAGGTGTAGGTCTGTGGTACGCACTGCGTTACTACTAAGTGGATGCAAACACAAACTCTAATCCCACCACTGATCACCAATTATGTTGGACCTGGGGTCACCAGTCCACATGGGGGTAGCTTGGCACAGAGCAGATAAGGCTAACTCCTAGGCATCTTGTGTTGTGTTTGCATCTCACTCACAGTACCTCAGTGTTCCAACCACTAAAATAAATGACACCACACCAGTTTAGAAAAATACAGGTTCCTTTTATAAAAGCTCTGTAATTTATCTTTCACTTTTAGCAGTTTTCAAATTCAACACAGTACATTGTTTATACAATTAGTAGATTCCACACAACCTTAAGTACATTAATTGTTGCTTTTTGACTTCTCCTGCAAAAAGAGTTACAATGGGAACTTCTGCCCCCTCTTTGTACATTTAACACAGTGTAAACAGTGTACCAACAGGATCAGTTCCTTCTGGATTGAAATTAAATAGTGCCTTACCCTCAGGGTCACAGGGTCACATAGATAATAATAGTTAGAGGTTGCGGCTACTCGTTACACCTCTCCACAAGTTCTACTCTGGTACATTTACTCCATACATCCAAATCACTAGATAGAAACAAGCAGGTTTAGTTATTCGGTACATTTAGTTCGTTAGCTTCCTCTATAGTACCCTTAATTGGTTGGTTTCCCACAGTAATTCCACTGGCCTAGGCAGAACAGAGTAAACACAGTCCCCCCTCTCCCTTTTGAGAGGTTTTATCTCTGATCAAACTTCACTGTTCCGTTTCCCCTCTATTGGGTTCTATGAGGTGCTTGGTAGATTCTCCACCCCGTCCCAGGACAGTCTCCACCCAGAAGAGGAACACCCTAGATCAGCCAGTTCAGCCAGAGAGGCACGCCGATTGAAGTAAGTTCAGCTGGTTTGGTGTAATGTCCGCCGGTGCGTTACTCTATCTAGGCCCAAGAAACTTACACCATTGCAGGCTGGTTGATGATCCTCCCCGCCCACCAACTCAGTGCCCAGCTTACTTTGTTCTAACAGGGACTCAGGCAGTTCGTACGCGTGTCCACTCAGGTCTCAGACAGAAGACAGTCTCCTTTCTTGTTCTCGGCACCTCCGACAGCTGGTCACCAGACACGCTTGCCAGTGCTTCCGCTTCTCCTCCCACGATGGCATTCCTCAGCGGAGTCTCCGCTCAGGCTCGACCTCCTCCGGCGGCTCTCCTCCCCTTCTCCGACGTAACCACGTACTTGTCAGGAAGAAGACGCCTCAGCCTCTGCCTTAAACGCGGAGAGCTCCCATCTCCGAGGCTCACCCCAGGCAACGATGTCGACAACTCGCCAAACACCTCAGTCGATTCGCTCTCTCCAGCCCTCGCCTCGCTCTCGCAGTAGGGTACTCACGTCACAGGCCCTCACTCCAGGATGAATCAACGGCGGTCCGCCGGTCACCTCAGCATACTCCGGGTGAGTTCTGCCTCAGGTTCTGTTAAATACTTTACTCCGCTCCACAATGTAGAACTTCTCTCCTCAGGTCAAGGGTGCATCAGGTTTTGCGACAGTTACTAGACGCCCCTTCCACTTGACTACCTAACAATCGCCCACAACTTAAGAAGGGCAATGCAGGGTCATCTGACCAGAAGTTCTTCTCAGGTCGTCGGACATCCACGACCAAAGTCACTCCAGGGTTTGGTCCACAGGCAGGGGGACACGTCAGTAGGTTAGAACAGCCGGCTCAAGGGACAGTCAATCCCCAACCAATGCGTCTACCTCCCCACACTATAGCCTCAGTCCGTGTCAGTTCCTAACCAGCCTTCTGGTCACTCCAAACTCCACTAAAATGGCCGCCCTGGTTCTGGCCTTATATAGCCTAGGCTCTGGCTACCAGAACCAGCCAGAAGGTTCTAGAATCACCCCCATGCAATCCTATGGCCTCAACTCCTGAGGTAAAGTTTATGGCAGTTACAAGCCAACATTTTGTGATTCTGTAACCGACATTGTGATGAGGGAAATGAGGCCTAACTAAAAAAAAAACAACTCAAAGGGACAGAGCAGCACCTAACCCCTCCTAAACAACACCAAACATTTCCAGTGGACATAAAAAAAATGACAAGGGTTAGGAGGCAGAAAGGGGACAAAATAAATAATTAATAGGAGGGACCACCCAAAGGGCTGACAGGTCTAACAAACATTAAGCTGGATAGTGCTCTGAGGACCTGTGTTTCCCAGGTGAAAGCACATGACCCTGATCTAATTCAGATGCCTTACCCGGGTTACCTTGCCATGCAGTCAGGACTAGCCATCTAATACCCTCTAACCCAGTTTCTTCTCATCATGGGTCATACCCCAATCGTATCTTACCATAGAATCAATCAATTCCAGCTTGCCCCAATAGTAATTGCAGATAAATCCTTCTCTATTTGACCCACAATGAATCCCAGCATGTCCTCCCGTCTCAACCGTAACCCACACCTTTGCAGTCATGCCATGTGGCTCCAGATGCTATGAAGTGCTGGTAAATCTTCCTTGTGGCATCTGCCTGAGAATATTCCACTAGTATATATACTTCACAGCCTGATGACCCACAAGTCTTCTAGAGCCCAAAGACCTTCCTTTGCAACACTCTGACCAAACCATGGAACCTCTCCCACTGTAAATGAGAAAGTGTGTCAGCCACTCCAATATTCAGACACGCAATGTGCTTAGCTCGAACCAAAATATTCTTCTCCAAGCACAGCAAGATTGATTCTCTCAGAATCTTCAACACCCAAGCATCAGAAGCAGTCATTTTTTTAACCACCTGTACCACTGCTGCACTGTCAGACACAAACATCACCCTCCTGTTCGTCAATTCATAACCCCACAGACACAATGCCAATAGCACCAGAAAGCAATCTAAAAAAGGCAATACTGTGGCCATTGACCTTCTAAGATTGGAGCCAGCTCTCCGCACATCAATGCGCCTCCTAGAACACCCCAAACCCCTAGCTCCTGAGACATCTGAAGAAATCTCCATCTTCCACATCATTGGTCCATTTCGCAGCCACATTGTCAGTCTCTTATAACCAGGGCCGTAGCGGGCACCGGGCAATCCCCCGGTGCGCCGCACAGGTGGGGTGCCGATTTGGGGCCCCTGGGGGCCGTTTTTCCTTACAGGGCCGTTTTTGCAGCATAGCTGCAAAATCGGCCCTGTACCAAATCGTCCGAATACCGGCCCGGCAAAGAGCTTGGCGAGCACTATGGAGGGCCGGTTTTGGTTCCCAGTCCGACCCTGCTTATAACCCACCAGAAAAACACTTCTAAATCAACAAGTTATCCTTCACATGTCTGGTCAAATGAATCCTGTGACGTGCTCTGACATCCCTTGTATCACATGGGTAATGCTTCTGCAAAAAATATGCCTCAGGGCCAACACCATACATGCACAATTCAAGTAACCCAACACCTTTATCGCCAGTCGTAGCCCAGACTTCCCAACCGACAATAGCAAATTAATCAAGCCATTCAGCACCTCAAACTTGTCACTTATATGCTGCAACACATTGACAAACAATTGCAGGTCTCTCTGTCTTTACAGCTGTCAGTGGCAGACCTAAACATTCTGCGACCACCGCCACTCTCTTCATAAGTATCCAACACTCTAGCTTCCCCCCACCCAACCTCCCTCTCTCAAGAAATCGCCACATAGGGCAATCTGGCAATGACTGAAGGGCAGGTTTGGTAGGTCAGTGGGTGGGCCATTTTTTAACAGTTTGTGGGCCTGTTATATTGCCAGGTGGGACAGTTTTTAATAAAGATTTCCCTAATTTTACTTCAAATATTGTCTGAAGGAAACACCAATGCATGCAGTCTCCAATACCTTGCTATACACCTATACGGCATGTATTTAAAACTTCAAAACAGACCTGATTTGCAAATATGGGCCACTTTTTAGCTATCTGGTTCACTATTTGGGCCACTTTTATTTTGGTGCCCGGGCGTACTTTTTGTCCCCGTCTGACCCTGGTCACTAAAATTGGTGGCAGACCATGGTGTCATGATCAATAAATTCTTCTGTACAGTACATAACTCCCCCTTCCCAACCGCTGCCCACCCTCCCCGCCGGAGTTTAGTGTTCAAATGTATTGAGGGCTATTCCACCATGCTGCAGGAGCAAGGCGGAATTGTTGGCAGAGCTCTGCTGCCTTTTGTGCTATACAAATGCCACATACATGCATCCGTTCACTATGGTACCAGAATGTTGTTACTATAATATTGCATGGCAGAAAGTTAAATATTGTCGCAGTTAATAAGAGATATTTTTTTATGATGTTTAGGACACAGCATTTCTGTCAGATTATATTTGGTACTAACAATGCCATGACATACACCCCTACTATGAGAATACAAGCAGGGCAAAATCAACAAAACTACCCACAAAGGAAACAAGAACACCAAAAAAACCTTGCAATCAAAACACACTCAGCACCAGCAGAGCGTGAGCAAAATGAGCAGTGATCAAAATCAGCGAACAAATGCAAATAGAGCAGATGGACTGAAGAAAATGTCCCTGGCGTGTCAGACAGGAAAGAAATGCTTCGCTGATCATACAAGAGGATTCATGGCGATAATCCATGCATTGATTGTGGTATGCGATTCATCTGCGTTACCTTGTAATACACAAGTAATGGTATAAATCTCACCATAAACATTATGATTAGGGCTCGCGGTTTCATGTAACATTTCCTTATGTATTTATCCATATTTATTTTTTTGCCATCTTATTGGTCTTTATCCATATTTATTTTGTATTTCAAGAATGAATATAGCTGTAAAATGGTATATTTCTGCGTAATATAACTCTTCAATGTGCACTCAAACATGGATGCCTGTCACGTTTCAGCAAACTAAGCAGCCACGTATAACAAAAGACTACACTCACAGGTACATATTAGCATCATACTACAAATATATGTTAACATATACCTGTATTTAAGGACATCTTATCCTGGGTTTAACCCTCCATGCTGTCTGCCTGCTCAGCTGTTGTATAGAATTTATGAAAGACAGCATGGAGAGTATCTCACAAGAAGCACCATTTTCAGTTTTTTTCCGCTTTTAAAAATAAATACAGAGAGGAAACACATTGTTTTCTGTCTGTATTTATCTGTAAAAATCAGTACAAATGGAAAACTGGGAACCTTAATTGTGATTAAAACCTCCTGGCATTTGCATGTCACCCCTCACAAAAGATGCACCTTCCATTGTATCTATTCTCTATGCCATTTAGAATTGTTGACAACATGACGTTTTTAAGCTATAAGAATGTATACATGCCTCATTAGGGGCCAGCAAATAAGTGACCAATACGTTATTACTGTTATAATAAACCATGACATAATTTTATAGGAGACCTAGAGGGAAAATAGTAATAGTCTTATAAAGCACACTGGTTACACCACACAGTGTGTCCTCGCACTAGGACAATAACCTTTTCTGAAGCTGAGGGCCTATACTTAGAAGAGCATAGGCAGAACAACAAGAACCGGCAGCCGAACCTATCTGCCAAACTTGAAACAGCCAGGAGGTTTGAAGCCTCTTACGGAAGATAATCTCCAATGGTTCACTCCTGCTACCGGGCCACCCCGAAGCGCACCCAAGGGCCCTTCACCTGCCGGAACTGCAGCTTCACCAGCATCCTGTCCGCCAAACCATCAGCAAGAGAACTCAACCACCTCCGATGCATCCTCCTCAACACCCGCTCTTCTCGCAAGCTCTCCATCGAACTCTGGGACCTCCTAGACTCAACCACCCCGACGTCGCCTTCCTGACTGAGACCTGGCTGAACACCACTTTGGCACCAGATATCGCCATAGCCATCCAAGAAGGTTACAAGATCTCCCGCAGAGACCGCACCAACGGAGTAGAAGGGGGAATCGCCATCATCCACAAGGACACCCTCAGAGTCTCGACCAACACCGATGACACCCTCACCACCGCTGAGCACATGCACTTCCAGATCCACACCGACCCCAAAACCACCCTCAGAGGAACACTCGTCTACAGACCACCCGGACCCCGACCACAGTACAGCGACTCTATCGCCGACCTCATCAGCACGTACGCCCTCACCTCCACGAACTACATCCTCCTCAGGGACCTGAACTTTCACCTTGAGAACAACAACGACGCCAACTCCACCGTACTGATCGACAACCTCGCCAACCTCGGACTCAAAAAACTCATAACGACACCCACCCACGCCGCTGGACACACACTGGACCCATCTTCCCCGCAAGTCCCCACGTCTCCTTCAACCACACCACCGAACCCCACTTGACAGACCACAGATGCGTCCACTTCACCTCCAGGAAACACACCACACACCACCGCACCCAACAGATGCCACGCCACTGCTGGGGCAAGGTCACCGAGGATCAACTGACCACCACCCTCGCCCTGGGACCACCCACCGACCCCACCGACCCCGACACCGCCGCCATCAACCTCAAACAGTGGATCAACGACTGCGCTGACACCCTCGCCCCACTCAAGACCTCCGCCACCAATCACACCAACAAGAAAGCCGCCTGGTTCACCGAAGACCTCCGGACCTCCAAGTGCACCTGTCGGAAGCTGAAGAAGAGCTGGCTGCGCGACAGAACACCAGACAGTGACACAGCCCACAAGAACGATATCCGCAGACACCACCAACTCATCAGGACCGCCAAGAGGACCGCCAAGAGGACCGCCTGGATAGCAATGCACACAACAGCAAAGAGCTCTTCAACATCGTGAAAGAACTCTCCAACCCCAGCTCCAACACCAACGACATTCCACCATTACAAGACCTGTGCAACTCACTGGCCACCTTCTTTCACCGCAAGATCACCGACATCCACGACAGCTTCGACACCGTCACCCCCACATCCACTGCCGAGACCACCCCCCCTGTGACCGCCACCCGCACCAGTCGCCTAACCGCTTGGTCCAACGTCAGCAACGAAGACACCATCAAGTCCATGAACTTCATCCACTCCGATCCCCATCTGACCCATGCCCTCACCACGTTTTGAACAAAGCCAGCACATCCATCGCACCCCATCTCCGAAAAACAATCAACATCTCCTTCGAGACAGCAACCTTCCCAGAGAGCTGGAAGCACTCCGAGATCAACGCCCTACTGAAGAAACCCAAGGCGGACCCACCAACCTCAAGAACTTCCGGCCCATCTCCCTGCTCCCTTTCCCGGCAAAGGTCACGGAGAAGATCGTCAACAGACAGCCGACCCGCTACCTCGAAGACAACAACATCCTGGACCCATCCCAGTACAGCTTCCGCAGCAACCACAGCACCTAGACCGCCCTCATAGCCGCCACCGACTACTCAGGATCCTTATGGACAAAGGAGAAACAGCCGCCCTCATCCTTCTGGACCTATCAGCAGCCTTCGACACGATCTGCCACCGCACCCTAACAGCACGCCTCCATGATGCCGGAATCCAAGAGAAGGCCCTGGCCTGGACAACATCCTTCCTCTCTGGCAGAACCCAGAGCGTCCGCCTCCCAGCCTTCCGCTCCAAGACCACCGAGATCATCTGCGGCGTTACACAGGGATCATCCCTCAGACCGACGCTGTTCAATATCTACATGGCACCACTCACCCACGTCGCACGACAACATAGCCCCAACATCATCTCCTACGCCGACGACACCCAGCTGATCATGTCCCTCACCGAAGACCCCCACACCGCCAAAGCCAACCTCCACAGAGGAATGATGGGCGTCACCAAATGGATGAAGGACAGCAGGTTGACGGTGAATTCTGACAAGACGGAGGTCCTCATCCTCGGCCCCATTCCCTCAGCCTGGGACGACTCCTGGTGGCCAACATCGCTAGGCCACCCGGAGTCGTCCCAGGCTGAGGGGGTGGTGACGAGGATGAGGACCTCCGTCTTGTCAGAATTCAGCGTCAACCTGCTGTCCTTCATCCATTTGGTGACGCCCTTAATTCCAGCAGCGACACGAAGCAGACGTACGGCACCCGTGTTTTTTTCCCGACCGCATTGACGGACGGAAAGACCATCCAAAATTCAAAATCCCGAAACTGATTGAAACAGCGGCATACATCCGCACAGCTACGGTATTACAATATTGCCATTATAAAGGGAGAATATCGCCTCTCAAGGAAGTAACTCTAATATTGGGAGTGGCACAGACGAAACTGTAAAGGTGCCAAATAGGAATTGAAGCCCATAAATTTCGAATCAGATCTAACCACGTTTGTATATACATCATATGGCCCACACTTCAAAGAAAACACAGGAGCCATAGGAAGAGAAAGGCCATTATCCCTTTCTTCTCGAGGTGTATGAATGAAACAATTGATAAAGAGAGTCATTATTTGGTCTTGATAAAGATGGAATAACCATCGAAACGCGTCGACGCCCCAACTATATACTCAATCTATCTACTCAGCATTGTTGGAGAAAGGAGGAAAATGTACTAGCCACCTGGCAATGCGAGTTATACCCCTTTGTTTAAATAGATGTGTTAAATTTCAAGACTCATTAGCGTGGTCTGTTGTTGAAACTCTCTTTTGCTGCTATATTGAGTTTTTTTATTAGTAGTTTTTGTCATGAAATGTAACTGGTTTTATTATGTTTTGTTTTTAATGTGTTGAACTGAAGATGCAGTTCTTTTAAACTGAGGAATTTAAATCACTTTTTTAATAAAATAAATGTGATATCATGTTCAATTTGCACAGTTGCCTTTGAGTTATATGTTATGTAATTTGTCCTTCCATTATATATGGCACAAAAACTTACCATAGGAGGAAGAGTGAGAGAAGTGAGTGAATGAGATTCAGAACAAGTTGCCAACCAGAGAATTATTCTGTTATTTCAACGCACAGAATAGGTTTCCCCACGGGATTTTCTTTCTTCTACTATTGAAATGCCCTAATCCCTTTGGGTGTCAAAGGGGCCCCTCTTTAATTTATACAACATCGCTAGGAACAGCCCCAGAACCCACCGACAATGCACGCAACCTGGGGGTCATCCTCGACTCCGCCCTCTCCATGACCAAGCAGGTCAACGCCGTCTCCGCTTCCTGCTTCAACACCCTCCGAATGCTCCACAGGATCTTCAAATGGATCCCCTCCGACACGATAAAAACAGTCACCCAGGCCCTCGTCACCAGCAGACTGGGCTACGGGAACGCCCTCTACGCAGGAACAACAACCAAGCTCCTGAGATGGCTTCAACGCATCCAGAACGCCTCGGCATGACTGATCCTTGACGTCCCCCGATGCAGCCACATCACACCACACCTGAGAGGTCTGCATTGGCTCCCCGTCAACAACAGGATCACCTTCAAGCTCCTCATCCACGTACACAAGGGCCTACACAACGCCGGACCAGCATACCTCAACGACCGACTCAGCTTCTACTCCCCCAACCGCAGCCTCCGCTCTACCAACCTCACCCTCACCACAGTCCCACACATCCGGAAAACCACCGCCGGTGGCAGATCCTTCTCCTACCTCGCCGCCAAGACCTGGAACACTCTCCCTACCAGCCTACGACAGACCGAGGACCTGCTGGCCTTCAGAAGACTTCTCAAGACCTGGCTTTTCGATCAGTAGCAGCCCCCCTCCCCGCTCCCACCCCCCCAGCGCCTTGAGACCCTCACGGGTATGTAGCGCGCTTTACAAATGAATGATTGAGGAGGAGCCACGCTTGCAACCAAGATGGCCGCATAAGCTCCCGGCTCCGTCGACCTCCGTCGCTGGCGGATCTATCCTGAACTTAATCCTGACCTCCCGCCAGACTCCTGTGTGTCTGAATCGTCTCTGAGTCCAGGGGCGCAATCCCGAAGTCTTTATCACCTTTTTTGACGAAGTTACACCGTCTGTCATTTTCGGGCCTCCTCCAGACTATAAGCCGGGGCCTCGAGTACTGACCCAGCCGGGTTTCAGTTGAACAACATCGGCCGCGTGTACCTGGCAGGGTCCGGTCTCATCGAAGTGAAACGAATTCTCGATCCTGGTGGTGGTCTCGAGTCCCTGCGTATATTAACCAGACGGTGACGAGACGTGGATGCCGCGGTGAGTGGGGGTCCGATTCCTGGGACCCTGCTGCGGCCCTCGGGGTCCGCGGGGGGGGAGGGGCCCGCTCTCGGCAGCGGTGTAAAGAGCGCAAAGCCTGAAAGTCGCCAGTCGCCTTCGCCCACCCCACTCCAGTTGGTTTCCCCGGAGTAGCCGGCCTCCGGGGTTGATAACCTGCTTTGTCATCGATTAAGCGGAGATGGATTGGACGAAGTGTGGACCGACACTGGGGACTGTAATGGCCGCCATCGGGACTCTTCACTGGCAAATGGAGGATGCTCTCCACAACTTGACTGTACGCATTGGGACTATTTGTTCGAGACCGGACCCTAGCCCAGAGTCAGACCCGCAACTTATGGTGACCCCCGCGCAGCTTGATTTTATCCGAGAGGAGAACCCCGAGCATCATTATGATCTGATGCCAATTGTGTCTGCGCAACTACAGCAGTCCGCGACTGGAGCCCCTGACCAGCCAGCAGGCTCGGCAAGGTCATCGCCCGCACAGGACTTATTTCTTTCTTCGTTTCTGGAGACCTCCATCGATATTCTTTGGATTGACTTTCGTGTTTCTGATAGACTTCGAGACTTGACTCTTCTGACCCTTTCGTGCTATTTTGATCCCCTCCCTTTTCTACAACGTTTTGACTATTTTGCTATTATGCTGGTCCTTTCGAAAAAGGTTTGTGTGATGGCACGTAGAGGCCAGGGCTGAACTTGACTGTTCTGATTATGTGCGGGGACTTCTTTTGACACTGCTGGGTGGCATCGGTGGGAGTGAGGGCCAGATGGGATTCTGCTCTTTTTGGGTTTGGTGTACTGACTGTGTTCGACAATGGGATTTGTTGCCTCTGTGGTGTCTGGGGCTGGGCGGGATGGTCTTTTCTCTTTTGGTGATTTCCCTATCAGTTTGCTTATAAATCTGCTTTACCTCCCTTAGTACCATGGTAGGGAACATCTGCTCGCGGCGGGGGAGAGGGGAGCCCGGGAGCCCGCATCATATCGTAAGACATTCCTCCTCCATCTTTTCCCTTCCTTGGGGTGTAGTTTAGGGGGCGACAGGCACGCTGCTAGTGGGGTTAGTTCGTAGCCATCTGCAGGGGTGTAGGGTGGGGGGTTGAGTTTTTTTTTTTTTCCTTTATTTTGTTCTATGACCTATCTTTTTCCCTTTTCCCTTCTTCACAAGAGATGTGGCGTATTCCCCTGAGCCTGTTGTTATGCATATTCGGGTGTCGAGTGTCCATTTTTATATCCTGTATCCATGGTGGCCGGATTCTGATAATGTTTGCTTATGATTATTTGTATTGTATTATTTTGACCCAGCTCTGGCTGGTGCTGATATTGTCCGGATGCCTACAATTGTATTGTATTTCTTCATTTCTTCTGTCCGTTCGCCACTGTAATATGTTCTACCAACGACACCCGAAATGTACATTTCTACTCTTGTGTTATAACTAATAAAATATATATAAAAAAAAAACCAAATGAATGATTGATTGATTAATTGATTGATAAAGAAGCCTTACTAATTACCTGCTCTGTCTACTATTTTATTTAGTTTTGAGGTGTAGCAAATAATAAGACATACAAATCATATGACCAATAAAACTGCAGTAATGACATAGTGGATGCAGAATACAAATCAATAATCAGTATTAAAGCTGCGGGGAGACTGAAAACTTTCACGTTTACATTACAGCAGCTGAAAACAGCTGAAAATTAAATGCGAACATTTGGGGCAAAATGAGGAATCAGCTTGGGATTTGGACCCAGTGATTTTCAAGCTAATCATTAATTTCTAGTGCGAACCTCAGCTCTTCTCCGGTAACTTCACTCCCAGAGTTACTCGTATCCCCAGTATCTGCGCTACTGGTAATGAGGTCCTAAAATGGAGTCAGTCATCTTGTTTTGTACTCATTATGCTTCCCCTTTAATTCAGAACCTCTGTCTGCTCTCGGAGCTGAAACTGCTGGTTTCAGAGTAGAGAGAACAATAAGACTGCTTGGCAACATGGATGCCTCATTAGGACAGGAACGAAGGTTTATACAGAGGCAAAGCAATAAGTACACAGTTGGTCCAGCCGCGGCTCCTACGATATGGCGGAGGATCGTCGCCGCCTCTGCTGAGGGCCTCCTGAGGGATTGGTTTTATTATCATTTTATTTTTCCCGTTTCCCTCTAGAGTCAGCCAGGTCTGGGTGGGGTGGGACCATTATGACAGCAGGGGAGGAGTAGTGCACATTGTAAGTATGCATGACTGATTGGCCAGCTGTCTTAGGCCGGCCAAACCATCATGCACACTTAGGTTTCTCCAACCCAGCTGTGTTGTACAGCCGAGTTGGAGAAACAGCACAGACTCCCAGGCACTGTTTGAGTGGCAAACCAAGCCAATCCTAGCGCTGCTCTTGTGCGATTGAGAGCAGTGCTGGGACTAGGTGGGGTGTCTGTGCTGTTGTCCCAGGGACTGCTGGGACACCATCAGGAGAAAGGAGGAGCACCGAGGTGGCCGGCAGTGTCAGAACAGGTACCTTTTTGTTTAATTATAATTATTTCTGTAATCCCCGTTCCCCACCCCCCCTCCCACTTGAGTTTTGTGGGGGTCCCCACTGATTTGGTCACACAGTAACCCTCTAAAACCAGTTTAATCTAAATACAGAAAACGCCATGACAGTGTCAATAACAGAGGCAGCAATGATTGATTATATAGGTGTAAATCATTGGAGGCTACATTCTCAGTGGTGAAACAAAAGGCGACTGGCTGAGCAGATTCAGTTGGCACATGGCCGGGCAGCAGTGTAGTGGGCTATGTAATAAATGATATGGGACACATTGGGGCATATTACCAACAAGTAGCGATATTTATCGCTAAATAGGCTTAGCGACGATTTTTTTATCGCTGAGCATCGCCGGAATTTATCGCTGAGAAAACTTGCTATTAGCAACGTTTATCTCCAAAGCGATACATTTTCCGGCGATAGTGGCAAAATGCGTGAATATCGCTGAGAATACAGCGATATTCACGCATTAGCAACGAAATGCTCTTAGACATGTTATCCACCTCCCATTGGATGACATGGCTAAGAACTGGTCTGAGCAGGCATTGGTTTTTGGCGATAGCGGGAATATTTCCATCGCTACGCCTGCCTTGCTAATAGGCGATAGCGACGTTAGCGACTGCTTTCAGTCGCTAACAGGTTGGGTACACCCACTTGCATATCATTAGCGATAAATATTGCTGACATACAAAGCGGGCCCCAAACCGCTCGCTATCGCCTAAAAGCTGTCGCTAACATCAGTTAGCTACAGCTTGCTAATAGAGCGATAGAATTATTGCCGCTTGACGGCTGCAAACGGCCGCTAAACCGGCGATAATTGCCTATCGCCACCCTTGGTAATATGCCCCATTGTTCGAAAATTATCATACCTGCCAGCTGAGGAAATGTTTTACATATTAACAGCTCCCAGAAACCCCTAAAGTCAGATGCCCCATCAACTTACACCCACAGTCTTCTGTCTTAGTATGGAGTGACAACAGAAAGAAAGAGAATACAAAATCATTCTCTAAGTACCAACCATAGGATTTATTTGAATTTAGCCTGAATCACATATAACAGCAACAAAGGCCAATAGATCCTGCCCTTTTAACCTACTGGCTTTGCCAATATGTTTTTTTGACGAATTCTGTGCTGTATCAGAAAAAAATAATTATCTACTGCAAAAATAGGTCCCGCAGTTCCTCCATGCCTAACGTGAAAAAAATGCATTTCCAAAATGAAGCTAAAAGCAAACAAAATACATTCTAAGCTTTCTTCATTGCTGCAGTAATAAAATGCGCTCTAAGTTATGTAGTGCGTGCCTCAGCCTCACACAAAGGAGTTCATTGCGAGTAGTGCAGTATTTGGTGTAGTAATACTGAACCCGGAAAAAAACAGCACAGTGGGGTGCAGTATTAGCGCACTATTTCAAGTTATGCATCCTGGCAAGGCAGATAATCCGGTAACACCACACATTTTCTCCAATTCGAGATGCCGATCTTAGGGCCTGATTATGAGTTTGGCGCAGCTGCGTGGGCTTAATGCTACCTCTGCTGCGCCAAACCCGCGCATGGACAGCCAGCTGAATTATGACTTGTAAAAGTACAACTCGTAATAAGGTCGGAGGTCCTTGGCCTTTCCCATGGTAGTGCCTTAAAAACGGGCACTACAATGGGAACGACCAAAAAGTTCCAGCACGGCATGGACTGTGACCATGCCATGCTGGAATTGGGGGGAATACAGACAGGGGGGCACATATTGTGCCCCCTTGAATGGATCACAATGGTGGAGGGGACATGACAGCTCTGTGGGGATTCTTTGCTCCTGCGCCGGCAGCCTTTTAATGGCAGGGTTCAGCTATGAAAAGCCTGGCGGTCCAGGAACTCAAAATATGATGAGCGGACTGAGCAGTCCCTTCTCAGCATAATGCATGGTGGTGCTCCTGCGCCACCACCAGGAAATTGCTGATCCCTGGCGCAGCTGGAGGTCCACCGCCAATGCGATTTTCACAGTTGCAATCTGCAAAACGGTGGACCGCCACTCCTGTGCCAACGCAAGTCTGACGGTTGCAAAACCGCCAGACTGGTAATCAGGCCCTAAGAATGCTGCAGTTTTTCCCTTGCAACAATTTTGCCAGGTTTTACTTGACATAAATTGTGCAGTGAAGAACCTATTAGAACCCTGATCCTTTAACAACAAAAACATCTAGGAATTATTTATGAGGACTTTGCTGCATGCTTGCACCACGCACTGTTGTATATGCAAAATGCAAACCTCCTACTCATATTTTTGCGTGGCTTTGAATGGCTTCAAAAATATGGAGTAAAGCAACGCAGCACAAATCGTTTTGTTGCATTACTCTGTGCAAGGGAGGCATTCCATGGGCATTGCAGTGGGTGTTCCCAAGCAAATCCCATGTTTTTTTACCCATTCCCAGATTTACCAAACCTGGAAAACGTGAGAACACGCCAAAAAGACTTCACCACATCGGTATCCAAGGGGACACACTCTTATAGGTCACCTCCTTCGTCACCGGAAGAACCCAGAGGATCCACCTCCCACCTTTAACCTCTGAACCCTAAGATATCACCTGCAGTGTGTCCCCAGGGCTCATCTCTCAGTCCCAAGCTCTTCAACGAATATATGACCCACTGGCCAACATCGTTAGATTCCACGGCCTCAACATAATTTCCTGCAGACAACACCCAACTCATCCTCTCACTCACCAATGACCCCACCATCACCAGAACCAACTTTCACAGATGCGTGACAAATGTCGCAGAGTGGATGAAGAACAACTGCCTGCAGCTGAAACCAGGCAAGATGGAAGGAATGATTTTTGAAAATAGCAGAAACACATTGAACGATTCCTGGGGGCCATCAGACCTAGTACCCTCACCCACTCCCTCCAACCACGCCAGAAACCTCTGGATCATCATTGATAACAAGCTCACTATGAAATCACAGATCAACCCCATCTCCTCCACCTGCTTCCTCACTTTGTGCATGCTACGTAACATCAAGTGGCTACTCCTACACATGAGACGTGTTGGGAATTAGAGAGGATAGCCTCCCTCTTTGGGTCTTTTTTTCCTTCTGTCTGCTAGTCCTCTCTCTGTGTGCATGTGGTGACACGCCCCTTTTCTCCTTCTCCCTTCCTCCTCATGACGTTATTTAATGGAGCCTAGCTGGACATTCGTTGCTTGGTTTCTATAACGGTCACGTTGTCTTTTGGGTCCCTCCCCTTCGTGTTACCAGCGTTTTGGATGTCCTGCCGAGCTGCAAGAGAATTGAAATTGGGCCGTTTTTCGGAGAGTGCTAGGCGAGGCTTCGCTTTCTTGCGCATTGGATATTGTGGGAAGAAGTCATTGGTAACCAGTGTAAGGGGATAACGCGAACCTACCTTGGAACTTGTGAAGGTCTGTGCGCGGCTGCGTGCAGGCTGAAGATCCCCGTCTGAGTCGTTACTTCCGCGTGTTGAGTATCCTATCCGCATCGTTGTGGGATTTTTGGACACATTCACGAACAGTCGGACGGTTGGGGTTTGTCGAGTATTCTCTTTCTTTTTTGTGGCCACAGTATCGGGTTTTTGGGAATTGGAGGCGTTAATACGTACTCCATCTAGAGGAGTAAGGTTTTTTTTTATGTCGGATGACTTTTTTTTCTCCCCTCCTTAAACATAAGAAAGATTACTGGACACCTTTCCATGGGAAGGCTATGTTGGACACCGCTTCTCTTACTACAGTTTAAGGAGTCTCGGTACAAGGACTACTGAATCCCTCACCGGGTAAGAAGGAGAAGGGGTTGTTTGTTTTAGGTAAAGGTGGCATGTGCATAGAGAAAGGAGACATCTATGTGAATGTTGTTTCTTGATCTTTGTTTTGTTTCTTCTCTCTCCTGTGCAATGTGGGAGTCAATTCATTGTCGATATTGAGACAGAGAGAAGCTGGAGCAGTCTTGGGTCCTCTGAAGCCATTCCTTCCCCCTTGTTTTTCTTTTTACCCTTCCTTCTTCCCTGGTGCAGACTGCAGTAGGTTGTTGTTCTATATCTGGCCTGGTGTGGTTTGTGCGGGGAAGGGAGTTGGGAATATCTTCGCTCCTGCAGCGTGGTTCCTAGTGGGAGACAACTCTGACAAGACGTACCACGACACAAGCCCTCATCATCAGCCGACTGGACGACGGCAACACCCTCTATGTAGGAATTGCCTCACACCTTCTACAGAGACTTCAGACCATACAGGATGCCGCAACCACACTCATCCTCATCCTTCTCCGATGAACCCACATCATACCGCATCTTAGGAAACTCCACAGGCTCCTCGTATAGAAGATATGCCAATACAATCTGCTGGCTCACACACACAAGACTCTACACATCGAAGGACCCGCCTACATTAACCACGGCCTGAACTTCCACCAACCATCAAGAAGACTACGCTCTGCCTACTTTTCACTTGTCCATACTCCCCGCATCTACCGAAGTAGAAGTGGAGGATGCTCTTTCTCCTGCATCGCAGCAAAGACCTGGAACAGCCTCCCCTCGCACCTCCGGACCATCACCTCACTCCCGGAATTCCCAATGGCCCTCAAGGCCTGGCTGTTGGAATAAACCTCCAGGGCCTGCAAGCGCCTGGATACCCTATCAGGTGATTAGCCGCACTTTATAAATTCCGATTAATTGACTGACAATATCTCGGTCAACTTACTTAATACGGTGGCTAATCCAAAGAAAAACGCCTGGCTTCACTCACCTCAGAATCAGTTATCCATCTGAGATATGTTATGTTATGTTAAATGGTTTTGTATAGCGCTCAGCTGCCCCAGCCAAGGGGCGTCCCGGCGCTGTCACTAACAAGGAGGGTAGCTGTCCCCACTGAGAGCGCAGCAGAACTAAACAACCAATCGTTTGGAGCTTACTGTAAAGGAAAAAGGTGGGTCTTAATCGCCTTCCTGAACGTCAGCAAATCCTCTAAACCACGGGTCTGGGACGGCAAAGCGTTCCATAGTTTAGCAGCAAGATAGCGAAAAGAGCGGCCGCCCAAACGGGAGCGCTTCACCTGATGGACTGCTACCAAGTGATGGCCCTCAGAGCGCAGTGATCGCAGGGGAACATACGGGGTCAGCAAAGCGTCGGAGGAGAAGTGAGCTTCAGGATCTTGAACGAGAGAACGAGAGCTTTAAATTGGATCCGCTTTGCCACAGGAAGCCAATGAAGTTTGCTAATAGTCTCGGCAACAGGATGGAAGCGAGGGAGACCTACCAGAATTCTTGCTGCCACATTTTGTATGCGCTGCATTCTCCTAATCTCTGCCTGGTTGGCTCCCAGCAACAAGGAGCTGGCATAGTCCAGGCGGGAGAGGATAGTCGATTGCACTATTAGCTGGCGGGTGGGAGGGTCAAAAAATTTCAGAATGGGCCTGAGATTTCGTTCGAGCCCGAAACACGTAGCTGCTGTTTTTTTAGTGTGGGTGCAGAGACTGAGAGAGGAGTCTATCTATACCCCGAGATTCTTTACCTCTGTTTTGGGGTCCGGGGTTTTCCCTAGTGTATTTGGCCACCATTGTTCACCCCAGAAGTTGGCGTTTTTCCCCACAATCAGAACTTCTGTCTTACTCGCATTAAGCTGCAAGCAATTGGCAGTCATCCAGTTTGCCACGGCCATGAGGCCATTCTTAAACCTGGAGGCGCTCAGAGTGGAATCATCAGTCAGGGCAACCACTAGCTGCGTGTCGTCAGCGTATGAGATATAGACAGCTCCCATTTCTTGGTGACCGCAGCCAGTGGCTGAACGTAGAGATTGAACAGAGTGGGGCTGAGCGCCGAGCCCTGAGGGACCCCCTGCTCAATGGGTTGTTCATGGGATAGGAACGGGGGAGTTGAAACCCTAAAAGATCTTCCAGTTAAAACGTTAGATTTAACATTTGAAGGTAGTGGACAGTATAAATACAAAAAAAACACACGCAATCTAAACAAAAACCACAAATACTACAAATTTGGTTCTGTTGTTCACTTGTATTATTTACATCATGAAGGAAATAATTCACAATCTAGAGCAATATACCCTATATGACATTATTCATGTTCAACAGTTTCATTTAATTTGAAAACGTCACATGATAAGTGTCAATAAAGAAAAATGATTTAAAAGGATATAATATAATTGACATAGAAGCTTAAGATGCCAAAGTATATTTTATATACTTTGAAATTACTTTAATCGAAATGTGAATAATACAAGTGAACAACAGAACACAATTTGTAGTAATTGTGGATTTTGTTTAGATTGTGTTTTTTTTTATTTCTACTCTCCACTACCTTCTGATGTTAATCACAGCCCGGTTAATGCGTTCACTATATGCGTGTATCAAATTTGGAAACAGTGGTTGAACTTGTCATGCCAGTAAAGTTAATTTGAAAATGGAATACTCTGATCTAAAAGCAGTGAGAACTACAGACGTAATTAAAATAGTCACATTCCAGCCTCTTTAGCTTCCTTCCGACTCAGAGCCTGCCTTCACATGTGGAGGGTCAGATGCCACATTCTTTACATTCTGACCACTGCTGCTGAACAAAACCAGGGCTCTTTGGGCAAGGAAGGAGGAACGGGCCGGAGAAGGAGGCTGGACAAGTGAACGTGGATAACTGAAATTCAGAGGAAAAAGGAACAAGTGGCAGAGGGTTTGACGTGGGAAGAGGATCTCCGAACCCATTCAGTCATTGACCTCTCTCACAATCCTCTCTCGAAATGAGAGTGCCCACTGACTGCTTATTTAATGCTGCTATGGATTGACACAAATAAGGGCTTTTTGCCATTTTTTCAGTGTCGTGGAACCATCTGATGAAGATTAGCACGTGTAATGACCAGACAGATCTGAAAAATATATGTGTTAAAAGAAAGCCTGGAGCACAAATGAAATTGTCTTGTCTTGGCCATTGAAAACATACATTTTGTAGTGACAATTGATGTAGTGCCACTCTATAATTCTGAATGGGCGAATGCAATGATTACCCCATCAGAGGGAGGAGCTATGAGACTAGGACTGCTGGGGTTGGTGGTACCAGATGCCTCCAGGTTACAAGGACAGCATGTTTTCAGCCCCAAGATATCTATGTGTTATAGTAGTTGTAGTCTCCACTCTTTAACTAGTCACTATTTCCAAGTATAGATTTACACCTAGGTGTAGACTTACAAGTCCCCATCCCCTCAAGTGAGGGGTAGAGCCTCCTGAAACGGATTTTATGTGTATTAAGCTACTATTACACACATTTCACCTGTTGGTGGAGATCTATTAAAAATATTTCAGTATATTTTAATTGCAAAATATATATGTAAAATAATTTCAAACAACTAACATTATTGTGGAACTGCCTGGAACTAATAAAGTGAAACACTAGAGTGTGAAAGAATGAATACATGAAATGTTTATTATATCATTAAATAATAATTAATGTTTCAACAATAAATTAAAAATACAATTACCCACCCTCACTAACATTTTTTTTTCATTTGTAGTAAACCTGTGTGAATGTTATGTATTCATTTAAATATGTTTTATATTTTTTAAAGGTCTAAAAGTTTATTTGTTTTTTTAAATAGTTTATTATTACATTTTCTAAAAATAATAACTATACCTTTTTGTTATCACACACACATACATATTGTTGTCATTGCTATGTTCTTCTCTTGACTTTGCTAAATAGAAGGGGGACCCACAATATGTTACAGGCAGGTGAGCGGGGAAAATACAAAGAACAAAATCACAGAGATACCAGCCAAAGACGTTCAATCACGGCCTAACTAAGAGGTCATTTGATATTTGAAAAAAAAAACATGGAACAGACATGAAACAGTTAAATACAAAAGTATAAAGATTTTATTACATGATACACACTTTCTTGTATACATAAATATCAGACAGGATAATCCTTTTTCTTAAAAATCAGAACATTATATATCATAACAGTCCCACATACCAATCTCATCCATAACTTTCATACCGACATGCATACCAAGATTACATACATTCCATACCACATACAAACAACATATCCAAAGTACATGACAGCCACAGGCTGATCTAGATGTTATGAATAAACACAAGTCATCGGGGAGATGGAAAAGAGATCAGTCAAGATATCCCCAAATGAGAAAATGCCGACGCGCGTTTTGGTGTGTGGCTCCAGCCGGGGCTACACCTTCATCAGGGCTGGGATGTACAGAACACAGTGGGACAAATTCATCAATATGGAAGTAGGACACATTAGATTCCAAGGGAGGAGGGTTGTCCTCGAGGGACCAAATTACTACAGGCTTCCGTGACTGGCGCTTCAACAGGGGTCTGGGGCATCCACTACTAGCAAGTCTGCGTTGTACTTGTGTAGGATCCTATCCCAAGACGCAAATGCCAGGCAGTTGGAGAACGATGGGTAAGGTACACCTAGAGCGGCCTTCAATTTAGCCCATAGAGGCGATTCAAATATCATCAAATATTTCCAGATGTCTCCAAACGGGGTAATCTAAGACGCAAATGCCTGGCATTTGCGTCTTGAGGTAGGATCCTACACAAGTGTGAAGGTGAAGAGTTGTCTCCGTACGTAAAATCTGTGGTTAACAGCGAGCCGCATCCGTCGGCCTCGCTGTGTCATGCAATGTGTAATGTCACATTGTTCTCATGGAAAGTGCTGTAATGCCCTTTGGGCAAAGTCCCAACTATATGCTACTGTAAAAAAAAAGGTATGCAATGCATTTTTGTGCTATGAGAGAAAAAGTTCACTTTTCAAGCGCAAACATCTTTTGAGCTGGGTAATGCTAGTTAGTTACCTGAGTTAACGTGGTCCAGAGTATATGAATATCAATATTATGAGTGGCACTGGCTATGAGACCTTTTTCAATGGAACTACTAAACTTTCAAGTAAGAGCAGAACTCTAGGAGTCCTGGTTGTTCTAATAACTACAAATTAAGGCTGGTGGCTGTTCATTGGGATTCTGAGCTGGCCTGAGTCATGACAGGAAAACTGAACCCACTGTAACCAGTGGTATCATGCATCTACATTGTTAAGCTAAGCTTTGGGTTGTTTATGGTATAATGGTGTTCCATTACATCTCTAGTGGATGTTTTTATGCTCTCTATTAGGACTTCATTCTTATCTTCTTAGTCCAGAGTCTGTTTACCTGCTGGTGCTCCCTTGTAGCAGACTTATTTCAATGTCCAATAAGACGTCTTTCTGCAGCTCAAATATCCCATATCATTGCATCTTTAACTGAGTTGTTTCAAGATTTTTATGGACACACAAAGTACCTGGGGTTGTATTTTTTCAGTAAGATTTCAATGTACAAGCGCATTGTTGTTCTATTTTAACTATGATTTTAGAGCCCAGGGCTCTTCCTTTTGACAACCCCTGGTACCACTTTAACCAATTCAGATGTCTTCTGTTGGAGCCATGGGCCACGAGTCGGTAAGCCTCCGGGTCCGGCATGCGCATTGTTCTTTCTTTACCTCCTTTACCAACTGCACTGCCGCCACTATCCTCAACTCTCTCATGCCATGAAGCACATAAGAATTGGTGATACATAACAAGTGATTCGTTTAGAGCTCAGTCGTGTAATCACAATTACTCTAATCTCTTCTGTCCCTTACCCTCCTGAAAGGTGTTTTGGCTAATAGGTTTCCAAGGCAAGCCAATGTTGTCTACTTAATCTGTTATTGTTCTTTCCAGTAGAAGGCAGATTGATGCACGTCTCATATATTATGTCTGATTTACCTTTCTATGCTTTGTGCCACCCTTGTTCACTTGTGAGATTTTACTGAGGATTTGCTGTTGATTCACGTCACAAATAATTATATGCCTTTTTTTGTCTGGTTTTCCTGTGGTTGGTGCGAGTGTGTGTGCAGTCTCCAGTGTGTTTTGTCTGGTGAAAGTGTGTGTGCAGGCTCGGGTGTGTTTTTGACTGGTGTTTTCCTGTGACTTGTGCAAGTGTTTCTGCAGGCTCAAGTGTGTTGGTAAACAGCACATTTACACAGACATCGTTACCATCAAATCTATTCCGCATAAATTCACTGCACACAACACATTTTAACATCTTATAATACCATGCCACACAATTAAACTACACACACTTCCTCATCACAACATCCCACTTCATGGCACACAACTACAAGCCAATAACACAAACTACACATAATTCCACCCCAAACCATATAATTACACTCCACCCAGCATACTTCAGCTCCATATAATTTCACTACACATAATTACACTCCAATCTACACTGCGCATAAATCCACTCTACAAACAAATCAACTTTGCAACATGCCACATAATTCCACACCATAAAATACTACTCAACACCATGCCACATAGTACCACTCCATACCCTGCCACACAATACCACACAACACAAGTCAATGCCACACAGCTCTGCACCACACAACATAGTTGCACTTCACATAATGCCACTCAGCTCCATATAATTACACTACACATAATTACACTCTACTCAGTACAACATAAATACACCCCACATAATTGCACTCAATGCCACATACCACCAATTCACATAAATGCACTCCACACCAAAACACATACTTCCAATAAGCATAATTTCGCTCAACGCCACACAATTGAAATCCACATATTTACAAGACACCACATAATTCCACAGAAAACCACATAGTTCAAATACGTAACAAAATTCCACAACACACCATATAACTCCAAGACACACTACAAATTTACACATCATACCACAATTAATAATTCAAATACAACCCACATAATTCCGTGCCAAACCACAAACATCCACTACACTCCAAACCAAAACACATAGGTACAAGACATTGTCATTTACAACGCCACTTGCTCTAACTATCGCAAATGTGAGACCTATTGCATTGCAAATGCTTGTTTTTCTCTTATTTGCTCTTCAGATTCACAGAGGTATGAAGCGCGTTATAAATGCAACTACAATGCAGTACCGCGCCCCTGAAGGTATCGGAAAGTTTCCAGGGACGCTAAACTTTAGAGAAGAAAAGTGTTATTAATTACAGGGTGTGAGGGCGATGTTAACGTGTGAAGTTTCACAATATGTTTCTTCCATTCATTTCAGCACCATTTTTGGTGCAAACACCTTCCTACAATATGAACATGAGCAAAAGCAAATATGTTGCATTCCGAAGAAGAAATGTATTTTTGCATCGGTGCAAAAACGTGGCACGAAGGATGGGACTAATTATATTTAGATGGGCACCATTCCTCTTCTAATCACTGATATGTTGTGCCACTGTAGATTCAGCCTTGAACATTTGTAGTTTTTGATATGTTTTACCCATTTATGAATCCTATGGTGGAAACAAGATGTGTCGCATCGTAAAGAACTGTGAACATGTTTAGCTCTGCTGCTTGCTAAACCTCTCTTATAGGACATTTATTTAATGTGCATTTAACTAAATCAGTTTTATTTAGCATTGGGTCAATTCAGACCTTACCATAGAATTTGAATCTATCAATGCGGGTTTTTTAATTTGAAGTCGGATGTCTGTAAATTAAGTGCCTAAAACACGATTCAAATAAAGAGGTTGCAAAAAGGAATTTCGTGATTCCTGTCCTTGTTGTCTTTACGCCAGAAGGAAGTGGCTAAGACTGCAATTCAAGAGGCTGGAATAAGAGGCGCTGACCAAGCATTCATTTTTCCTCTCCGCAGCACAAATCAGGAATGCAATTATGGCATCAGTAAAAGAGCTTTATTTATTTAAAGGAAAGTTCAACCATACATTGTATGAACAAACTGTAGTTTCCATACTGTGTATTGGTAAAGTGCCACACGCAGGGCGATGACTGCTTCAGGGAGCCTGAGCAGCTCAGATTAAAGATTCATGAACAGGGGCGTGGCTTGGATGGCAAGGAGGCTAGAGACCTAAGTCCGGAGCTCCCGACCCCCAAGTCCAACGAGCGGCGCGCATCACAGTCCAACGCAAAGAGAAACGGGTCCAAAAGCTAGAAAGGTGTGTAAGAACTAATCAGGCACCTTATGCGAGGCTCGGCGGAACGAAAAGTGCGGGAACGAGGCGACGACGGAGGGGAAGACGAGCTGCCAGGGGGAAAGAGGAGCGACCCCAAGATGGCGGCGTGACCAAGCAGACCAGGGGAAGATAAACAAGCCGGGCCGGAGACGCGACACACAACACACAGCCCGGAACCGACCGCCCCAGCAGAGGAGAGAGGCAGTCAAGGTGAGCGATCAGTGCAGCAGAAACAACAGCCGGGAGAGACAGCCAGGCAAGCAAACAAGCCCCGGCATAGCGAGACAGCGCGAGCAGAACAGCGAGCGCAGCAACGCAACAAGCACGCTAGTCGCCCCCTCACTGCCCACAGCCCGCAACCCAGAACTGAGGCTGGAATCTCTTAAACAGGAGAACAGTCATTCAAGTACGGCCCAGCAGCGTCTGTCCAGCGGGGGAAGCCAACAACTAGGCGGCCATTTTGGTGAGGAGAGAAGAAGCACAGGGCGGCCATCTTGCCAAAGTACCCCTACAGGGGTATGCCCCGCAGTGTATGTCTTCAGCCCGTTTGAACAGCGCAAAACACAAGGTGAAGAACAGCAAGCGTGCAAAAAGAGACCAGCGCAGGAAGACACGCGAAGACACTGCCATAGAGAACGCACTGGCCGCCCCTCTCTCTAATTGCGAGCCAAATCTCCCAAGGGCGGTCCAAGGCAAACAGCGCACAGCGCAAGCAAACAAGCAAATAGACCAGCGAGCGCCCCGGTCGCATCTCCCACAACCCGAGACCAAGGCCAAGCAGCGGCGGGTCAACAGAGGTGCCAATAACAAGGCGGCCATCTTTGTGAGGGGGAGAGGCACAGGGCGGCCATCTTGCTGAAGCGCCGCTCCACCAAGCAGGTAAACAAACCCCCGAAACAGCGGAACGGCACAGAATATCAGCGCCAACAAGCGCGCCGGTAGCCTCAGCAGCCTTGTCACCTCCTACAAGCCGCAGCTCGAAATCAGGCCCAAGCAGCGCCAGGCGGCCATCCTTGGTGAGGAGAAAGAAAGGAGGCACGAGGCGGCCACCTTGCCAAGCGCAGCGGCACACCCTCAACGACAGCCCAACGAGCAGCGCGAGCAAGTCAAGGAAGCAACGAGCAATACGGAACAGCGCAAACAGAATTAAGGCTGGGAAAGGCCAATCACGCAAAGTACAGCCCAAGCAGCGCCAATAACAAGGCGGCCATCTTTGTGAGGAGAAGAGGCACAGGGCGGCCATCTTGCCGAAGCGTCACTCGACCAAGCAAGTAAACAAAGCCCCAGGCATAGCGGAACGGCACAGCAGATCAGCGCGAACAAGCGCGCTGGTAGCCTCAGCAGCCTGGTCACTTCCTACTAGCCGTAGCTCAGAATTAAGCCCAAGCAGCGCCAGGAGGACATCTTGGTGAGGGTGAGGGGGAAAGAAGGCACAGGGCGGCCACCTTGCCAAAGTAGAGAGGCTCATCCCAGTGCTCTACAGCAAACAGCAAATCCAGCGCAGCAAACGAGACCCCTCACCCCACGACTCAGACCACAGAGCGGCCATCTGGCGGTAGCGTCGCCCCACCAAACGAGCAAACAGTCCCGGCGCGGCGGGTCGGCACAGCAGATCAGCGCGAACAAGCGCGCCAGCAGCCTTGGTACCCCGGTCACTTCCCACAGCGGAGCTAAGGCAGTAGTGAAGCAAACAACAAGGCAGCCATCCCGGTGAGGGGGGGGGGAGCACAAAGGCGGCACCCCGGCCAAAGCATTCGAACAGTGCATGACAAACTCAACAAAACAGCGTAAACAGATGAGCGCTACTCGGAACTGAACTGAGGCGGTCTTTCAAAGGAGGCCAATCACCCAAGCGCAACTCTGACAACGACGTGACCACACAAGCCACATCATACGACCGCCAGAACAAAGGCAAAAGGACCAGAGAACACGGTGTAGAAGGCTGGCGGAATATAGAACAAAAACCAGAGTGGTCAAGTGGCCACCCAGGTTTAGAGACAACACCACACCGCAGATAAACACCCTGAGGCTCAAAGAGGGTAAGGGAGGAAACAGGGCCGCAATAGGACGACCACCAACAGAAGGGAAGCCCAACATCAACCAGGTAAAAAGAGGGACCGAGGCCATGGCGGGCAGAGATGGGAAACAAGGCACAAATGACCCGAAGAAGAGCAAGAATGAAATCCCACCGTCCCCGGGGAAGGAGCGAAACAGCCAAGGGGAAGGCACAATCACGCTGGACATGCTCCTAAAGAAAATAACCGAAGGTAACGAACTAGCAAAAGCCACGAAAAAGACAGTAGACAGCATCCAAATGGAACTAATAGCAATCAGAGCGGAGCAAAGCAGAGCCAATGGCAGAATAGACGAAGTAGAGAAGAGAGTAAGCACGCTGGAGGACAACGCAAGCATAACGCACAAGGACATGGGCCTTGTCATAAAGAGAACAACGGCGCTGCAAAAGGCCATGGCGGAGCAGGAAGACAGGAGCCGCAAGGGGAACATAAGACTCCTGGGAGTTCCCGAGGAGGAAGAAGACACACCGGGGGCGTGTGCCTTGATGCTGGAGGCCTTACTACCAAAAATAACGGGACTCAACTTCGACAAACCGCTGGAAATCACCAAGGCCTACCGCATACCAGCCAGGAAGCAGATGAACAGCAACGCCCCTAGGCCCATCATATGCAAACCCCTAAGAGAAAACCAGACAGAGGCGATTTTTGCGGTAGCGAGGAAAGGCCGCCCGATTATGATAAACGGGAGCAAAGTAACCATCACCCAGGACTTCTCCAAACTAACAGTCGAGGTGAGGAAAGGCTTCCTAGCCCAAAGGGAACATTTGCGGAAAAAGAACATTGCTTTCACATTTGCAGGCCCGTCCAGGATGAGAGTGACAGACAGACACGGAAGTAGAGTCTTCGATGACCCCAACGACCTGTACCGATACCTACGAGACCCGGAACCAGAGGAGATGGAGCTGCCGAGCCCAGGGGCAAAGAGAAGGGCATCCTCTGACGAAACACACGAAGGAGGTGAATAAGAAGGAGCGCTCCTGAAGGAACACGCATAGCACAGACAACCAGGCGCAGGAGCAATAGCACCCTCCGTGACTCTTGACTGATACGAACAATAGCCTGGTAAATCAAGCATGCGCAACCACGCAAGGAGACTCTGACACCAACAACAACCTACCTCAAAAAGGGGAACCTACCTCATACGACAACAACATACTACCTCAGAGGGCCACAGAACGAGTGCCGACCACAACCACCGGATACAGAACATGCCGTGAGCCACCAAAACAGCAAAACAACCATATCTACCTCAGCAAGACCACGGTGGCCACGGGAGGAACGGGCGAGCAACCGCTGATCATATCCTTTTCTTCTGAAACTGACCATGTGGGGCGGGGGGGTTTTTCGTTCTTTTCGTTTTGGTTCTCGCTTTTGGCTAACACGCTAAGGACTAAAAGACTCAGGAAGTACTTGGGGGGGGGGGGAGTGTGAGGACCCTTGCTGTCGCACACCTGGTTTACTACTGACGGGGGGGAGGGGGGAGGGAGGGAGGGGGTCGGGCCAGGGGAGGGAGCGAAGTCGGCGGGAACGTTAGTACATGGCAGAGCCGCCGGCGGCATCATGAACAAAGGACCTAGAATCTTGCCTTTCTCCACAGGCACCCTATACTTTTCCTATTCTTTTTCTCCCATCCAGCACCCCGGGGGGGGCCGCAGAACGCAAAGCACAAGCGATGAAGCGAAACCACCGTGACAAACACAACTAGAGCAGGCCTGTCCACTGATTTGAAAGTAGTGTCCATGAATGTTAAAGGACTGAACCACCCAGTCAAAACGTAGGAAAATCCTGGACTACCTGTCCAAACTGAAGGGAGATGTGTACATGCTCCAAGAAACAAAGCTCTCCGAAGAGGAGGCGAAACTACTTAAAGCCAGATGGATAGGGGAGGTACTCTGCTCACCGGCAAAAGGGAAAAAAAGAGGAGTAATAACAATCCTGAGCAAGAAGGCCAACATGGCAACACTAGCAGTGGACACTGATGAAGATGGCCGCTTGCTCATAGCAAGCGTCCAGAGAGGAGGCGACACAATCCACATGGTCAATATCTATGGTCCGAACTCGGAAGACAAGCAATTCTGGACGAGAGTAGACAGCAAGCTATCAGATCTCCCCCAAGAGGACCTCCTGATCACAGCCGGGGACATGAACAAGACGATGGACCAGGCAACAGACAGACACCCAAACAGGCCAAGTCACAACTCCAACAACAACAACAACACCCTGAAAGACTTATGCACCAAACACCAACTGGCAGACCCGTGGCGGCTCCAACACCCGACAGCGCGAGAATACACCTTCTACTCACACCCACATAACTCCTACAGCAGGATCGACTACATACTAATGTCCAACACACACACGCACCTCATAGAAGACACGGAAATAGCCACAATCACCGTCTCAGACCATGCTCACATAACACTCACCCTAAGTGGGAAACACAATGAGAACCCAACGAGGAGGTGGAGACTGAATGATGACATTCTCCAGAACAGAGAGAACGTCAAGGAAATTGAGGCCACAATAAAAGAGTACCTCGAACACAACGACAATGGCGAGGTAGGGAAGGACACTGTATGGGATGCCCTCAAGGCAACAATAAGGGGGAATCTGATAAACATCAAGGCCAGGATGAACAGAGGGCGGAACAAAAAGCTCCATGAGCTCGAGGAGGAAATAACAGCACTGGAGAGAGGTCACTGTGCCAACATAACGGACAAAAACACACTCACTCTGCTCACAAAAAAGAAATACGAGCTAAACAAGATTTTAAGCGAGAGAGCGGGCTCCTGGTTGACGAAGTTCAAGTCAATCAACCTATGTGCAGCAAACAAGGCCGGGAAGCAGCTGGCGTCCTACTTAAAGGCAAAACAAAGGCAACACACGATAGCAGCGATCACGGACCGCACGAACAAATCCCAAACAACGAACAAAGGAATACTAGAGGTCTTCAGGCAATTCTACCAAGAGCTGTACACTGAGGATCACAACTTGAACAAAGATGCAGGACGTGACCTACTCAGTAGAACCAACCTGCCAAAGCTGGACGCGGCGGAAAGGGAGTCGCTCGAAGCTGACATCTCGGAGGAAGAGATTGGAATTGCCATAAGCCAACTGAAACGAAACAAGGCGCCAGGACCAGACGGTTACTCAGCAACATTCTATAAAACATTCAAGGAACACATCAAGACACTAATGGCACAAACATACTCCACATGCATCAAAAAAGGGAGGATGACGGAGTCCATGTGCGAGGCCAACATCACCATAATTCCGAAGGAGGGGAAAGACCCACAGTACCCCCAGAACTACAGACCAATATCGCTGATAAACGTTGACTGCAAGGTCTACGCAAAAGTCTTAGCAAACAGACTAAACAAGATCCTGCCGAACATCATCCATCCCTCACAAGTGGGATACATAAAGAACAGACTGTCGCAGGACAACACAAGGCTACTGTGCCACCTGATCAACCACACAGCAAACAGCAACGAGCAGGCAGTCATGATAGCGCTGGATGCGGAGAAGGCGTTTGACAGAGTCTCGTGGCCTTTCCTGGGTAACTGTTTGGGAGCTTTTGGCATAGGCAGGAAGTACACGGCGATGGTCATGGCCCTCTACAACAAACCTAAGGCGAAGATAGTCGTGAACGGGAGCGCATCCGAAACGCTCACGCTGGGCAGAGGAACCAGACAAGGATGCCCCCTCTCACCCGGACTATTCCTGCTCGCGCTAGAGCCCCTGCTAGCCAGAATCAGGGACAACACCGAGATAACAGGCGTAAAGCTCATGAGGAAAACAGTCAAACTAGCAGCATACGCCGATGACATCCTAATTACAACAGCCAACCCCTCCACGTCGATAAAAGCTCTGATGGCCACAATAGGTGAATATGCAGAAGCCTCAGGCTACAAACTCAATAAGGAGAAATCTGAATGTAAGCCAATGAATGTCCATACCACAAGAGAGGTCCTAGGCGATTCCGGCCTAGCATGGCAAACGAAACCTCTGAAATACCTAGGACTCCACTTTGGGAAAGACCTCACGTCAACCCTGCAACACAACGAGGACCTCACACTGAAGAAGATAAAGGAGAGACTGGAGTTATGGTCGCCAAAGTTCATCAGCTGGTGGGGACGCATTGAAACGATCAAAATGATGATAACACCGGTAATAAACTACACGCTATCAATGCTACCACTTCCAATGACAGATACATTTCACAAAAAATTGGACCAGCTCATAAACATCTTCCTGTGGAAAAACAAGAAGCCAAGGATAAGCCTACAAAAACTGAGACTGTCTAGAGACCTCGGAGGCCTTAACATCGCGAACTTCAAGACATACCAGACGGCTTGTCTGGCGAGACAGGGTATCGCCTGGGTAGATGCCACGCAAACGTACAGGCCAGTATGGCTGGAGGTCGAACAAGACATCCTAGGAGGACTCAGGCCAATAGCACTCCTAACAGCGAACCGGCACCCACTGAAATCGAGCGCCATACTAAAACACACGAGAGAGGCCCTGCTGAAAGTGGACAGGCACATGGCGCAGAAACTGAAGGGCACTGCTTGGGAGTCCATCTGGTTTAACACGAAAGTGACCTACCAAGGGGCGACACTGCATAATGACACGTGGATCAGAGAAGGCATCAGCATGCCCAGTCAATTAGAAACAAAGGGAAAACCGCTGACCTTCCAGAACATACAACAGCTGCATGATCTCCCGAACCCAGAGTTCTATAACTTCCTTAAAATCAAGACTGCAATAACAAAGGCCAACCTATGCGGAGAAGAGCCGGGGATCATCAAGTATCTGCAACTCATCGACCTAGCAGGACATCAAACGGCAAAAATCTATAAACTACTCAGCCCATCCAAGATGGCGCAGAACAAAAAAGCAACCAACACATGGGAGACGCGCCTGGGCAGGCAACTAAATGAAAAGGAGCGAGCAATAATGTGGAGTTCAGCGACAACAAACAAAATCACCCCACAACTAGCGCAAACAAAATACTGGCTGCTCCACAACGCATACTGGACGCCATCCAAACTCCACAAGGTCGGCATAGCAGACTCAGACAAATGCTGGAACTGTCAGAAAGAAGAAGGGACCCTCGAACACCTTATTTTCACCTGCGTGAAGGTCAGGAAGTTCTGGGCTCAAATCAACACTTTCCTGAATGACATGCTCAAAACTAATCTGAAGATCAGCTTCGTCAGCCTGGCAACTGAGCACCTAACAGCGAACCTAAACAGTAAAGAAGAAAGAGAACTCCTAGACCTACTTCTCACAGCGGCCCTCAAAATGATCCTAACGAACTGGAAAAACACAGCCAAAGCAAGCTTTAAAACATGGATCAACTGGATTACCTTCCTGAGGGGAGCAGACAACATTACAGGCACCTTCTCGAAAGAACACACAGCCAAGCTGCACATGTGGGACCCGCTCGATGAGCTCCTGAGGACGACCCGATAAAGGACAACCCCCCCCCCCCCCCCTCTTTCTTTTTTTCTCTTCTTTCCTTTCTTCTCCAGTGGAGGGAGAACAACAGACATACATGACCGCCAACTGTGTACCTATATCCGTATGTATATATATATTTTTGTACGACCTTCTTTTGTATACCAATAAAAAAAATTTCTAATAAAAAAAAAAAAAAAAAAAAAAAAAAAAAAAAGATTCATGAACACACAGACCAATGGTGTTTCTGGCGCCCTTGGCACACCCGCGCATCAGCCAATGGTCAGACATCTATTGCAACTTAGGCAGTGCTTAATTTGAGCCGGTGGTTTCCTGTGTTTAATTGTCAACAGTGGTGCTTGTGACAGCCATTCTTATAGGTTTAGGGGCCTGAAATAGTCTGAATTGTCATACTTGTAGCAGTGTGATGGCTAGCCATTGTGTTGTTACTATCATTGGCAGCAAGGCATGGGTGTTGTCTGGTGCAAGCTGCAGTGACCTCCCAACGAGAGTCCTGGCAATTATGCTTTTTGACAAATTAAGCACTGACTTAGGACTGTGAGTCTGGAAACGCCGTCCAGCTTGAGACGATACCTCGATATCTTTGTAAGAGGCATTGGGGTGTTTTGGCTGGACCCTTCGTGCAATGGGGTTGGTTGGAAACGAGCAGGACATGTTGACTCAGACAATATCCAAGACCTTGTGGGGGTTTACCACGCAGATATCTGGACAAGCATTTTGTGTTTGCAATGCACAGTAGAGCATCTAGAGCGAGCAGTGGGTATGTGTTTGCAGACTTTTGGGGAGAGCCAGTAGGCCAGGCTCCGAATTTAGCCAACCTAGAATCTGTGCCTGCAGCCTACAAACGAGGATAACATAGGAGCACACCTGCTCAGCCGTGATACACACGTTTCCAAGAATTTCTCACTGTCAGGGTCCCTTTTAGGATGATGTGGCATGGATTTGAATGTTTCATCCTGAATCTTTTAGCGTTCAGGGAGAGCAGGATGGTGAACCAGTTGTGTTCCTCCTTCTCAGCTTCTTCTACAGTGGATGATAGAAGTCGGATCGATTCCCTTTATGCCTTTTCTACCACCACTCCCATCCTGAATTGTTTTCCTCAAGATGAGGCGGGAAGGTTTAGAGGTCTTCCTAGTAGCCTATAGTTTAGTAAAGAAATTCAGTGGCTATCCTAGAGTGGTATTTGAAATCTTTTGGGTCCTGAACAATGTTATTACCAAAAATACCCTCAAATGCACAACTGTGCACTGTGTTTCCAAACCCGTTCCTGGGAAGAGTACCTAAGATATTTAAAGTCTTATAAAATAGACAACATTAGTTTAATGTGTTTAAAAATGTGTTCTTTATTAATAATTTTTCAGATTTAATGTAAATTTCACCCCATAATGTCAATAGTTAGGATGCCCACCTACAGTGCTAAATTTGTAAAAAAAAAACTAAGTGCCAGGCCCCCATCCGGTGGTCACTGCATCCTGCGCCACCAATTGGCAGTTGTAACACTGCCAGTTAGAGTACCAACACAACTACTAACCGTCACATTCCTACAAGTATGACTGTTGGGGGCCCCCACAGCTCTAAGAATGGCTTGGGAGAAAGTATTAGTTGGTTTCAATGTAGTTTAAACTAATAAACACCTGTTGTTCTGCTTACCTTTAAATGACACAAACTGCACCACCCTGTGGATGCTGTCATAAGCGCTGGTGTTGGTAATTAAGTGCAGGTGCCAAGTTTTGGAAACGACTGGCTCACATTAAGCACTGTCCACCTGTCATGGGTATAGCAACACTACACAAGAGATTTTCTGTAGCCTTCAAGATTCCACGATCTTTTATGTTGTGTACTCAAGGGCTCTGCTCTTTCACTCCCTTTTGATACCTATGTGGACTCATCAGAAAGATTCATCAGCCCCCATGGTCCCCTGTTCATCATACACAGAGATGACTCAAATGAGATGGAGTTATGAGATGGAAGGGACTTCTGCACTGTCTATCAAACAGGTCTCAACAGAGGTCGGGGAGGGGATGGGCAGCCACTGGCTCCACCACACATTTGACTAAAGAAAGGTTCTTGTGGCAGGATGTAGTACCACCCTACCAGGTTCTTTCTTCTGACCACAAGTATTGGTTAACAATCTCACCTTCAAATTCATACTGAGCGCTCTTCATCCTGCTTTTTACATCAACAGCAGGCACGTAAGATCATGCCCTGCATTACAGAGGAGCACAGGAGGGACGCCTGCCATAAGCATCTGCTAAATTTAGATCATGCTTATGGCAATCATTGTACTCAGACACTTAATACTTTGGCTTCAGGTTTGCAGAGTGCCTCAGGCTGAATCCCTATAGAAACCTCTGAAGCTGCACTGACTTGCCATCCATGGTGGGCTTTCTTTTAAAGACGTTTGCATTCTTCCGCAGAACCCTTTATGAGAGGACCCTATAATTCTTGTGGAAATTCTTAGAGTAGTACAACCCATAGCAGGTTCTGCATCTGCAAATCAATATCTACTTGCTGTCAAGCTGAGTCATGACAGCAGAACATTTTTTCGGTGCTGGATTACATTTCCCAGACTGCCCTTACTCTTCTTTAGCTGCCAATACCTAAATTGTTTACCTTCTGGAAACAGTTAAAGGCATGGCTATTTTCTAGCTGTTCAATTATTTTTATTTATTTAGAATCTTTGCATAGTACATAGTACACGCCCTTTATACATATTGTTGGGATGGGAATGTTCCCTACATGGTAAATGACAAAATAGCCCTGTCCTGACTACAAGTGCCTGACAAGTGCCTGACTACAAGTGAAACTGGAATTCTGACTTTTATCTTTGGCATCCCCTTAACCTAGTGTGTACATTGGGAACTAGGCCTGTCTACGACAATACGAAGCAAATGACCAATCTGGTGCCTTGGTGTATCACCTTAAGAGATGGTGGAATAACATATGTTTGACTCTACTGTGTAACCGGACCTTTTTCCTGCATCAGTGTGAAGGTCTGTAGTGCATGTATGGTTATAGGACTCTCTGTGTTGAGTAAGTCTGAGTACTGGGGCTGGTGGGCTCCATTTTGGATGTCACTGGGTTGGCATGCCATAAGATGCAGGTTAAGGACAGCCTCCCCTAGATAGTGGAATTACATTAGCTGCATTATTGCAGCTAGAGGGTGGAGACACAGACGTTGAAGTAAAAAGGATGGAAACGAGGTCTGTCTAGGAATTCAGTGCTGGCTTTGCTAGTAAATGACTTCTGATTTGTTCTTCCGAGCACTGCTATTTGGTGGATGAAAGGGTGGAACTGTAGTTTCTGTTGTTTACAGTGTGGGACTTCCAGGCAGTACCTGCCTTTTTGTTTGTCTCTGATTTCTGCTTCTGGAAGGCTGATGACAGTCAGGTGCACTGTACCCATATGTTGGATACTCTAGCTTGGAGCCGGCTCCATTTATACCTGCTGTGAGAGCCATCACTTTGCACAAGCTATATTTGGAGAGCAGTCTGAAAATGCCATTTGAAAGAGAATGTGAGAATCCTTTTTAGAGGGCCACAGGGTAAGCAAGAACTACTGGGCCTAACCATGAGGATTGAGGCCTTTTAATCCTAATGTAACGAGGGATGATCTACTATAGACGCTGAGTAACTGAGTCAAAGTCTGCTATTTCAGCAAGTAACTCATTGGTAGCAAGGGTCAAGCAACCCAATGCTTCTCTAGGGGGGAGGGAGTGAAAAGGGGGAAGGTGCAAGGTGTCCATAGACTCACAACTCACAGACGTGCTCAGCAGCACCATTAACTGTATGTCTAGTCAGATACTTTATTTTATGAGAAAGGTAATATTTATATATGAACACAAAGTGAAATATGCCTCACAACAAATAATACACACAGTCTTTGTAAGGCCGGCATGCTAGCATTGTCGGGGTAAGTCTCTGAGTCTCAATTTCCTGCCTAAGGACTGTGGTTATTCTCCATTCATGTGAAACAACATTCAGGTTAGGCACTGGTAGGAGTTCCACAATGGGTTCCTAAAAATCAATGTGGCTCAGCCCCTTAGAGATGTTACTCAGAGGAAGTTCTCCCATGCTCATTGGCCCAGCAATCAGTATTACATGCTCTTGCTAGGGTTTGGAATGCCTGGACGCGTGCCAGCTGACCAGCAGTGAGCAGAAGCCTGGCTGTTCAATCGATGTAGCGGCCCTCAATCTTCATCGCAGCCCCCACCTGTCATACTGGGGTTGCAAACAGCAGCACTCGGGAAGATGGCATGATTGGTGCAGCGGTCCTTAACACAAACCTAAATCTCACACTGTGCTTCAAAGATCCACTCGACAGGATCCTCACTTGATCTTGCACCTCCAGAGATTCTCCTCCACCTTACATGGTCCTCTGGTCTTGGCAGACAGGTCAATTCTGGTGCTCCAGGTTCCAGGGAGAGGGGGGGTCTTCATTCCCCTGGGTTAAGTGCCCTCGCCCAGCAGGGATACTAGCAGACCTTATTTCCCAGTCCTGGTCATAGCAGGCTAAAGTTGGGCTGAGCTTCTCCATGCTGATGTACAACTCCAGTTTGACAATTTTGGACTGCTCAAGCTCTGCTTTTTATAATCAATTTCCAGATACAGGTATGATTTAGTGCCTTAATCTTTGAAGTTTGTGTTGTGGAGGTTGTCCCCTTTGAAGTGTCTTCTTTTCGTAAGAGACTGGCAAGAGATGCTGCTACAAGTGTTATTGTCTTTGTACTGTGCAATTTGGCAAGTTTGGAGTCGTTGCGGTGGTTCTTCGGTCGTCCGGGTTCTTCCATCACCTTCAAGAGGCTCAACGACTGGCAGGACCACATACTTTCGTCTAGCATTTCTCCTCGTAGCCTTTGTAGTGTTAGCTACCGATCTAAGACTTTTGACTCAGTTAGTGGGAAACTCTGCCAATTCAAGTGTCTCTGTTTGTGGGTAGCAACTCAGGGCTGGTCGATCCATCGTCAGGAGCTCTTCTTGGAAGTCTACTTCCTCGCAGGTTCTCAGCGTTGGGGAGATCTTCTTACAGTGATGTGCGTGCAGCCAATTTCGCTTTCCTTCCACTCGAAGAGCAGTTCGGGTAGTTATCAAGACTTGCCAGGGGCCCGTCCACCTGGGTTCCAGACTCTTCGTCCTTTGGAAATTCTTTGTCAGCACGAAGTCTCCAGGCTTGATATCATGTCCTGGGCCCCTGGACACGTCTGGTATGGCATGCTGCACCTGTTGGTGGATAAGCGTTAATTTGTTCGTTAATTTGTACAAATAGTCGGACATTAGTATGTCCGTGACATCATTAATGGAGGTTGGCTTTGGTGCCGCCCAAATGTTCATAGGCCTGCCGAAGACTACTTTGTAAGGGGTCAGTCGGTGTTTGGTTGGGGTGGAGCGCAGCATTGACAGCAATGCCAGTGGGAGGGCGTCGGGCCATTTCAACCCAGTCGTGGCGACTATTTTTGCTAGCTTCAGTTTAAGCGTGGCGTTGTGTCTCTCTACCAGGCCCGCTGACTGCGGTGGAAAACGGAATGGAACTTTTGCTTTACCCCCAACCCTTTTAGTATGTGCTGTATAACTTCTGCTACGAAGTGGGGGCCATTGTCGCTCCATAAAATCCTACAAAGGCCATATCGGGGGAAGAACTCTTTCAGTAATACCTTCGCAGTAGCTAAGGAGGTGTTGTCACGGGTGGGGTAGGCCTCCACCCATTTGCTAAAGGCGCACACGATCACTAGTACGTATTTTAGACCATGGCACCTCTCTATCTGGATGTCTTCTTGATAACTTTATTTCGGTCAATAGACCATAAAAGTGTACATAAAATCAGAACATATCACTGGGAGTTAAAACAATAAATTACATGTACAGTAAAACTAGCAGATAAAATTAGATTAAACCAAATAGTTATCAAATGGAACAGTAAATTAAGTAAGTACAAGCTTATATTTATTTACTTATTTATTTATTTGATTTGTATAGCGCACTATAACCCAGAGGTCTCTAAGCGCTTTGACAGGGTCCACAGGCAATTCGAAGGCTACAGCAGATTTATCATTTAGGAACAGCCCCATGCTTGCTGAAACAGCACTGTTTTTAGTTTCTTTCTAAAAGACATTAACTTAATGTCCTTTCGCAGATCCAGAGGCAGTTTATTCCATAGAGCTGGTAGGGTGTGTGAGAAAGCACGACCTCCCACCGTGACCAACCTACAACGCGGCTGGACAAGGAGGGCTGCTTCAGCAGATCTAAGCTCCCTAGCTGGTCTATAAGGAAGCAAGCGTGCCTTCACATAATGGGGTGCCCTTCCATACAGAGCCTTATGAACAATGCATAGCCCCTTGAACATTAGCCTCTGCTTGACTGGCAGCCAATGTAGTTCACGCAAAAGGGGGGAGGCGTGTGTATGCCTTGGTTTTTTAAAAATGAGTCTCGCAGCATCGTTCATAACAATCTGCATTCTTTTTAAGAATCTTTGTGGTAGTCCTATATACAACGAGTTGCCATAGTCCAGCCTGGCTAAAATCATAGCGGAGACCGCACTCCTCAAAGAGGAAAAGGATAACACAGATGAAACCTTCCTCAATTGTCGGAGAAGGCCGACGCAAGTGCCTATCACAGCTGTGACTTGTTTTTCCATGGACAGTTTATCGTCCACACGGATGCCCAAGCTTTTTACCACTGTCGCCGGTTCCGGGGGGGTACCCAGCTCCCTGGGCCAAAATTGATCACTCCATGGGTTGCCAGCTAAGGTGATTGGCAGCACCTCGGTCTTATCCGGGTTGATTTTTAGGGAGTTCTCGGACATCCAATTAGCTGTGCTTCTCAAGATGTTATGTAATCTTGCAGGGGCATCCTGACTATCATCCAATTGGATGATGAGTTGGGTGTCATCGGCGTAGTTATACACCTGGCAGTCCAGTTGATTGAGCATCAGGATCAGGGGCTGTAGATATATGTTGAACATGAGAGGTGACAGAGCAGACCCTTGCGGTACTCCGCAGGTGATCGATGTTGCGGTGGAAAGCAGGTCACCTAATTGCACTCTCTGCTTCCTCCCTTCAAAAAAGGATGCGAACCAGGCAAGTGCTGTGCCCTGAATGCCGGACTCCCTCATCCGCGACAGTAGTTGTTCATGACAGACGGTATCAAATGCAGCGGAGAGGTCCAACAGCACCAGGGCACCGGGAGTTTTCTTGTCTGCTCTGTTCCTTAACTCATCTACAATTGACAGCATAACCAGCTCCGTGCTGTGATTCGCACGAAAGCCAGCCTGATTCGGCTCTAACCATAAATTGGACTCCAGGTGTTCCGATAGAGTGGTGAGAACATGTTGCTCCAAAACCTTCGCGAAGAACGGAAGCTGAGAAATTGGTCTGAAATTTTTCAGACATTTCACGTCCGCCCCCGCCTTCTTTAGCAAGGGGATAAGCCGAGCCTCCTTAAAGGAGGCAGGCACTTGTCCTACCTGTAGCGAAAGATTTAGGAGATTCAGCACATCCTCCTCTATACCAGGAAGTGCTAATTTAAGCACTTCAGGTGGACACGGATCCAGACTAGAACCCGACTTAACCCGCCCCATAAGAATAGACAACCTCTCCTTAGTAATCAAGGGTAGGGTAGATAGTGGAAGTGTCACTGCCGGTTTAGCTGGCACAGCCTGCAGTGGACAGTCTATCTTAGGAGTCGCCCTAATTTCAGTGACAAGATCAGTGATTTTGTTGGTAAAAAAGTCCTGAAATTTTTGGCAGTCTTCCAGGGTAAAGTCAGGAGTCTGTTCCTTATTTTTCCTCAGTTCTGTAAGAACTTGGAAAACTTCTTTCTGGGGGTTCGTTGCGGTTATAATCCTTTCCTCAAAGAACTCGGACTTCCTAGCTATGATTGCTTGTTTATAACAAGTGAGTGCCTGCATATATCTGCGCCTAGAGTCCGGATTATAGACCTTGCGCCAGGCTCTCTCCAATTTGCGAAGCCCGCGTTTCTTATCTCTGAGTGACTCATTATACCACCTAGCCCTTCGTCCTCTATCCACTATGTTCATCCTGCGGATAGGTGCCACTCGATCCACAGCCTTTGAGACTTTATCCATAAGTTCCTTACACAGGAGCTCTGGATTATCTATCTGGTTATTAGGGGGGAGGTTGGTACGAAGAAGATTGACCATTTTGTCCCCATCAATATTTTTCCATTTTCTGACTTCTTTCCACCCTCCACCAGTCGCTGAAGTTTGTTTGTCCACTAAAAGGCCAACCCTCACCAAATGGTGGTCTGACCATACACATGGCTGGACTGTTGCCGCTCCCTGCACTGGGACTGTCGTCCATATCAAGTCCAACGTGTGTCCCTTCACATGTGTCGGACCGTTTACTTGTTGGGCCAGATCTAACGAGGCTAACGCCTCCTCAATCTGTGCTGCTTGACCTTCTTTCGGTACCTTTTCCCAGTGATAGTTAAAATCACCCATTATGACTACTTTGTCATATCTTGAGCGGATGTCATAGACCAGTCTCGTGAATAAATCGGGAAAATCCGGCGAGGCCCACGGGGGCGATATACCAATAGAATGACCAGGCAGTCTGTCCCCAACTTCAGCTTAACCCCCATTACTTCCGCGCCAGCCAGGTTTTCGGTCAAAAACCTTTCACCCGATAGGCGCGAGCTATACAAAAGGGCTACGCCTCCCCCTCTCCTAGCTTCCACTCGGTTGTAGAAGAGTGCCGAAAAATCAGCTGGCAAGGAGGCTACTAGGTCCGGCATTGAGGAGTCTTCAAGCCATGTTTCTGTTATTCCGAGTAGATCCAGATCTCCTTCATCTAGGAGAGTGAATACTTCTAAATGATGGCGTTGAAAAGAACGTGTATTGAGGAGACCGTAACGCAGGCCTTGCGCCTTCACAACTGTTTTCCGACCTCGGTAGATACTGGGGGCTATCAGCAGTCTTTCCTGCCTAAGTCTATCAGCACAGCCCTGACTGATGACACCCTTACCTGAGTTAAGAGCCTTCAGCGCTGCGCCAGTATAGATAATATGCAGACCAGGGGTCGTGGCCCCTGGTCCCGGTTGGTCACGGATGGGCGCAGATGGGCTCGCCTCTGGCGAGCCTCCGGCGTGCCCACGGCGCGCCCGCGGCGCGCGCGCGCTGCACGCTCGCATATGGGCTGGGTTAAATGGCCTCGAGCGAGCGAGGTCGTCAGGCAGGCAGCTACTAGCCTGTAAACAAAAATGGCGTCCCGCCCCGGCGCTTCCTCCCCCAAGATGGCTCCCACCCCCAAGGCAACAGCTAAAGACCCGCTCAAACGCGGTGAACTTCCAATTTAAATGCAGGTATGTCCTGATACAATCCCACAAGAGTGCAGACCTATTTTAATTAAAATTGTAATTATTTTACATTTAGCAAAAACGGCGCGTTTAAAAGTGCGCTATACTCGAGCTGGTCAGCAGTATGGTATTTGGTATTAAATCATCAGCAGCAGCAGCTTGGTATTGCGGCGCTTACCTGTCAGCGCCGCCTGTGCCACATACCCAACAAGAATCGTGATACAGCAAAGACAATGGGGGGTGTGTGTGTCATATCGAAGAACCCCGCAGGCATGGGCACACTGGGTAAAACCTAAGTTCCTACATAGTGGAATCAGCCAGCATTTTCTTATTGTCTGGTAGGCAGGGCAAAAAAACAGTTCATGGAAAATATCTTCTTGTTTATAATTGCAAGCTGGGCAAGCAATGTTCTCAATATTAACCCATTTACCAGTAAATACCCTAAGTGGGAGGCTGCCAATCCTAAGCTGTATATACAGTTTCCTTGCAAGAGAAGGGTGAATTAAATCCAAGAAATTCTCCATACTCGGTTCAACTTTCACTTGAAGGAACTCCACCGTCCATCTTCCCAGAGTAGTGCACCTCTGGAGAGATTTTAGGTTGTAATTTCTGACATAACGTAATAGGTCGGCTTTCGTTATCCTTGGGCAGCTATCTGCAGGGTTCTCCCACAGCTCTGGTAAACCAATTTGTCCACAAAGTGCCCTAATATGTGCAAGCCATGGAATATTCCTAGTTTTTAAAACGGCCCACACCTCAGTGAACTCCTCTTTATAGGGTATTAGTTCAGGCACGGACCAGAGCCTCTTCCAATACATCAATGGCCGTGCAGCTGCTGCCTCCTCCATGGGTTCTAACCCCAAGTCCATACGCAACGGAGTTAGTGGTGTGCTAGCTGGTAAACCCAATAGGTTCCTCATAAAACCATGTTCTACCCTCACAAGATTATTTAATCGTTTGTGGCCCCAAAGTTCTGTACCGTACATAGAAGCCGCTCTGGCCTGAAGTTTATAAATTTCTACGACCGGTGCAGCAGGCTTGAAGATCGAAGATTTGTGAACTTTGCTGATTCCCCCCGCTACCTGGGACAATCTGAGGGCCACCTTTGCTGCCTGAGGTCCCCAGTCAAGATTTTCCATTAGGGTAATGCCCAAGTAATCGAAAGGCTTTACTCTTTCCAGGCGTATACCATTTAACAGAGGGTTTGGGCGAGTTTTCCTCGGAGTATTAAAAATCATGAACTTGGTCTTATCCAAGTTGGTCTCTAGCCCGCGCAATAAACAAAAAGCTGCAAAGCCATCCAAGATACGCTGAATGCCCGTTAATGTTTTAGATAACAACAGAGTGTCGTCTGCAAACATCAAAGCAGGCACTCGCCCGGTTGCCAGCCCAGGGGCATCATTGTCTTTTACTCTCAGCAGATGGTCAACTAGCCCATTTAAATAAAGGCAGAATAAAGTTGGGGCCAGGACACACCCCTGGCGTATCCCTTTTTTCACAGGGAGGCGATCCGACAATTCGCCATGCCGTCCACACCTAACTTGAGCATAACTGTTCGTATGAAGTCTAATCAAGATGTCCAACAGGTCATCAGGAAGACCCATACCTAGCAATACACCCAATAATTTTTCTCTCGGGACTAAATCAAATGCGGCCCGCAGGTCCACGAATATGAGGTAGAGGCTGCCACCCTCCACACACACCGTTGTCCAGAATAGTACCTCCAGCCTAAAAATTTGGTCTATTGTGGAAATGCCCGTCCTGAACCCGGCTTGGAATATAGTCAGGATCCCATTTTCCTCTATCTACCCTTGGATTCTGTCTAAAATAATCCTGCCCATCAGCTTTTGAGTAGTGTCTATCAGGCTGATGAGCCTATAATTGGACGGAGTTAGTGGACAGCCTTTTTTGTGAATTGGGACAATCTCTGCTCCTAGCCAGGTGTCTGGCGGGACACTCCCTTTGAGTATTGCATTGAATAAGACAACCAAGTATGGGGCCCAAATTTTAGGTTGTGCTCGAAATAGGTCTCCAGGAAGCTTATCCAAGCCTGGGGTCTTGTTGGGTAGAAGTTTGGTTATTGCTGTCTCAACCTCCATGAGAGAGATGTCTTCAGTCCCAACGGTGCTCACAAAGGGAAACCACTGTCCCCTCACCCTGCTCAATATCCAAGGGCCCCACCTGGAGAACTTCGAAGGGGTGATCAGGGACTCCAAACCCTCCCCGTGGTACTACGGTCCCTTTCCCTGGGTTGTGTTGCAGGCATACTATGCATTGCTATACTAGACGTTTTGCTGATTCTGCTATCTTGCTGTTATGCCATACTCTGGTGATCAGTTCGGTCATGGGGGCAGATCCTATGTGTGCTGGTAAATGTGCCATGGTCGGTATGGGGATCAGATAGGCATTAGGTAGCAGCCATTTCTTTCCGTCTTTTGTCCTCCAGCAGCCTTCCTCGTCTCTCAGTCCCATCCGAGCCCATTCAGTCATTTCGTCCGGAGTGCCTGTCGTTTGTATGTCCCTTACAGTCATTCTAGCGTCAGTCCATTGTTCTGCTTGTGACCTGGTCACGTACATTCGTGTCGTGGTTCTGTCCTGGGCTGTGGTTCGGGCAGTAATGTCGGCTAATGCGTTTCCCTGTCCGATGAGGTCGGTCACTTTCTTATGTGCCTGGCATTTAATCACTGCTAACTGCTAACTGCTTGGGGAGGAGGACTGCTTCTGTCAATGTGGAGACTAGATCTCCATGTAGGATGGGTGTGCCATGTGAAGTCAGGAACCCTCTTTCTCTCCACAGGAGCCCAAAATGGTGAACCACCCCGAAGGCGTACTGGCTGTCGGTGTATATGTTTACTGTCGCACCAGCTGCTAAAATACATGCTCGCGTGAGGGCAATGAGCTCAGCTGCTTGGGCGGATCGTTGGGCAATGCGGGCTGTTTCTAGGATGGTTCGGGCTGTGGTGACGGCATATGCAGCTGAGGAGGTGCCATCGGGAAGTTTGATGCACGAGCCGTCTACCCATAGTTCCCCATCTGGTTCTGAAAAGGCAGTGTCTCTGAGATCCACTCTACTCTTTGTTTGTTCGTCAGTGAGGGTCACGCAGTCGTGCAGTGGAGTCACACCAGGGTCAGTTTCGGGTAGAGGTAACAATGTGGCTGGATTGAGAGTGGTGCATCGCTTCAGAGTGATGTGTGGTGCTAGCAAGGTCAACTCGTAACCTGTCAGTCGTGCGCTAGTCAAGTGTTGGGTTTTGGTCTGGTTTAGTAGCGTGTCGACTGCATGGGGCACTATCACAGTAATTGGATCGGAGAGCACTATTCCTTCACTCTGGCGTATGGATACTGCTGCAGCTGCCACAGCGCGCAAGCACGCTGGCAATGCTCTAGCTACTGGGTCGAGGGTGGCAGAGAAATATGCACAAGGGCGATGTTTGTGACCAATTGATTGCGCTAAGACGGACAATGCACATCCCTCCCTTTCATGTGTGTAGAGGAAGAATGGTTTAGAGTAGTCCAGGGTTCCTAGAGCAGGTGCTGAACAAGGGCATCTCGCAATTCTTAGAATGTTGACTGGCATTCGGGAGTCCAGGGGAAAGGTGAGAGGTGTCTTTGGCTAGGAGGGAGAGAAGGGGTTTGACAATGAGGCTAAAGTTCGGTAACCACTGTCGGCAGAAGGAGGTGAGGCCTATCAGAGAGCGGACTTGCTTCTGATTCTTGGGAACGGGAGTGTCTAGAATTGCCTGGATCCTGTCGGTGTGAGTTTCCTCCCTTCTTTCGATAAGAGGTGACCTAAATATGTTACCTGTGGTTTGCAGAACTGCAATTTCTTTCGAGAAACTTTGTGGCCATTTTCTGCAAGGAAGCGTAGGAGTTGGATGGTGGCTGTGATGGATAGTGGAGTGGTGTCTGCTGCTAGGAGGATATTGTCTACATACTGTATCAACACCACCCCGTCTGGTAATTGAACGGCATCTAACTGTCTTTTGAGTGCCTGGCTATAGATGCTCGGGCTCTCGGTGTACCCCTGGGGTGCTCGACAAAATCTATACGAGCGGGATCTTAGATTGAATCCGAAAAGATAGCGACTGTCTTGGTGAATGGGTATGGAGAAGAAGGCATTTTTGAGATCGATAACGGTGAAAGTGGTAGCAGTTGACGGAATTAGGGTCAGGATGGTGGTGATGTCAGAAACTACTGGGTACTGTGGTACTACTATTTTGTTTATCTCCCGCAGGTCGATGATGAAGCGGTAGGCTTTTCCATCTCCCTCTCCCTGTCTCTTTATGATCGGTACAATAGGACTATTACAAACATTGCTCACTACCTCTTCTACCACTCCTGCCTCTACTAGTGACTGTATGATTTCGGTCAAGGCTTTCTTGCCCTCTGGCGATATCTTATACTGGGGTATTTTCGGTAAGGTTGCGTCTTGTCGTATTGTCACGTGTACTTGGGCAATCATCATTCGTCCTTCGTCAGAATCAGCCCTAGCCCACAGATGCGAGGGTAAAGTGTCTAGTAGGGATGTGTCTGTCTCAGAAATGGGATACATGTGTTGGGATGGATTATCTCTCGGATGTTGGTGATTGTCATATAAGATGACTCGTACTCCGTCTGGCGAACATCTGATAGTCGCACGGAAATGCTTCAGTAGATCGAGACCCATAATGGCGTCTGGAGTGTTGGAGGAGAGAAGGAACGTCGTGTCGATAACATTGTTTTCAAGTTTGAAGGGGATCGGTCTGGACAAAGGGTTGGTGGAGGGCGTACCTATTGAGGTTATATGTGAGCCAGACAAGGGTGCCCTTTGAATCAGTCGTTTGGATAGCGCACTACGAGTTGCTCCTGTGTCTACCAAAAATGGTGACTCCGTGCCCAGGACCTTTGCGGTAACATAAGGGCCTTGCTGATCAACATAGAGCTCGACTAGATCCCTCCCTTGCCCCTGCCTGTCCTATGCAAAGTCATACATGTTGTCGTAATCTGTCTGTTGACACTGGTTCTGTCTAGGGCGGTCAAATGCGTTCACTCTTCCTGGCCTTCCTTCGCTAGCTTCACTTGCGTACCCTCTCCCATGTCCTCTTCCTCTCTGTTCATTCGTTATTTCCCTTATCCCTTTGCCCCTACTAGCTCCTAATATGGCTGGGCATTGGGATTTCCAGTGTCCGTATTCTTTGCAAAATGCGCATTGATCCTGTTCTAAGTCCTGGCGTCGTACATATGGTTTCAATGAGTCATTTCTAGGAGGCTGTACTCTAGGGACATTCTGTTGGTATCCTCCTTTATATTGTTCTCTTCCCCTATTCACTCCTTGGAGCTGCGCTATCATTACCCTTTCTTTCAAATCTTTCTTCTTCTTTTCTGTAGCTCTATCAATTTCATTTTTTTGGTGTTCATAGTACTGGGCCATCTGGAGGATGGCCGCTGGTTTAGAGGCTGCCCAACTACTTTCGCTAGTCTGTAATTTCTGTGATACCTCCGGCAGCAGTCCTTTGACGTAATTTTGCACGAATAAGTGGTGTCCAGTCGCAGTGGACATGTCCTGCCCACTGTAATGGGAGAACACTGCTTCGAATCTCGAGAAATACTCGGAGACATCCTCTTGTGGTTTCTGGCGGCACTCTGTTACTATGGACCAGTCTATCTTTTTCTCCGGTATCAGTATTTTTACTTTCTGTACTATCTTGTCGGGGAGATCTAATATGGCCTTTACTGGTTTTTGTCCGGGGTTTCGCTGTTTATCTAAAACACCGAGTTGTTCCCAGGTATGGCCGAGTAGCTCTGTGTGGGCTACTTTCCTAATTTGTTTCCACACATCCGCTGGCAGACATAGCCCAAAGAATAAGTCGATATCGGCGAGTGTCATTATTGTGGACCCCAGAGCAGTACCTAGTTCTGTGTAAAAGGCGGTGGGATTCTTTCGCAAATCTGGAAGAGATTTACGGAACGTCAGGATGTCTTGTCTGTCCCATGGCTGATACACCCAATTGTAGACCACCCTTCCTTTCGCATCCTGGTGGTTTATGGCATCATTGTTCCCTTGTCCTCTAGGGGGGACCCAATAAGGGGCAGCTTATTTAATTGGCATCATGGTATCCGGTTTTTCTATCGGGGCCTTTTATTGTAGATGTCTTATCCTTAACTACCCGTCCTTGTTCTATGAGATGGTGGAATACCTCTAGTGTGTACGAGAAGAGTTCCGCTATATCACAGTTATTTTCATCTCCCGTATCTACATTTCTATAAAGAGCCATTAGTCGATCGGGCCCTACATCTCTGTACTTTTCCCCGTAAGCAGTGACTGTGTGATAACAGAGGCGTACAATGAAGTGTCGCTTATGGTTTTCAAGTTGCATTTGTCGGTTATATACTCTTCGGTCTCTTTCCTATCTATGAGCGTTTTAACTATTTTATCGATACCTGCTAGTTCGTCTTTACTTAATCGTGGGATCCTCTGCAACCCTTTCTCTTTTGATTCAGCTTCTACTGACCCGCCTTTTGACGAGGCATTAGGCACAAGAGACTCTGTTGGTGCTGAGGCTATGGGAGTCAAGGCAATGGTGCTGTCTTCAACTATGCTTTGGGATTCCGGACGTTGTATTACAGGATGGGTGGGGGCATAAGGAGGTGGCATGTAGATGATTGGAGGGTCTAATTACAAATCATCATCTACTTTCTCTTTAGTTGGTAACTCAGGGTAAAGAGTCGAAGGCGTTCTAACAGGAAATTGACCTGAAATCTTTGACTCTTGTTCTTTTCTATCAGTCTCTCTTTCTTTTATATCTTCTTCTAACTTTTTACAAGCTTGGTGAGCTGCTTTTCGCATCTCTTTATCTAGTCTAGCTTAGTTTTTTCTCTTTCGTTGGGTTGCTTCTTTCTGCCACAGACTAAAGTTGTCAAGCATGGCTGGCGTAGTTTTCTTTTTGTGGAGCGCTATTTCTAAGATTTCTATTTTAGCGAGATCAAAAGATCCCGTCAGTGGCCACTGATTTACCTGGTCCTTTCTAGTATATTTGTGCCATAGTTGCTATAAGCAAAGATGGCTACTCCATATTTAACATACATGTCCTTGTTAGGGGTGCCTTCCCGCGGTGCTGGATAACTGACCTCTAACAAACGGTCTGGTCCAAAACAATCAAACAATTTTGAGAAGACAGGCAAGACGTACAAGCGGTCAATATAAATATCTAAATAGGTCGTGGACAAAGGTCCGCACTACCTGCCCTTCGCTGCCTGCAAAGAGGGAATATTTCTATTCTACGTTGTTTGCAAGCAGGAAATGTCTCAATTACTACCAATAACTTCAAAGAACGGAATACTAGTATTCAAACAAACAATTTCAATACAATCAGACAATCAATTTTGTCGTATATCACGACCTTCCCGGACCGTTACGGACAATTTCTTTGTCGTCCCCTTCCAGCGCCCATTTGTCCTCTCACTCCAAAAAAGCGGCGTTCTTGTAAGGTCCCAGTCAGGACCTCAGGTCACTCGAGAGAGGTCCGTTCGGAACCGGTGAAGTTCAGTTGTCAGCCGCCAGACGAGGGTCTCTTTCAGGCAGGTGCACTTCCCGATCGTTTAGATGTTCACTCCGTCGTTAGGACCTCTCTCACCGGACCCACGTGTCGCTGATGGGCCCCGACGTTGGTGCGCCAATTATTGAAAAGCAGCGAGACTCCCAAGACTTTCGATGCCGCTTGGTGCAAACCACCTCTAATTCACCTTAAGATTAGCGATCAAAATAACGAGGCAGGCGCTGGGAACTGGATGGCGAAGAACAGGTTTATATCTCCGGAGGAGAACACATCACATCAGACACCGGGGCTATCGTCAGGAGGTGCTCTAACTGCATCTCTGTGGCATGGCCTTTTATATGTTTTTTTGTCAGTTTATTATATGGTCAAACATTCCTGGCATCAGTTCATTGCATAGTCAAACATCCTTGGAATCCCCGCCTCAAGCTAGTTCCCACACAGACCCAGCAGCGATCTTCCCTCCACCCAGATCTAACAGATGATCGCTATCTCGCAGCTGGACATTCCGATAGGATCTAAAACATGTGGGATCGGTCAGATCTAAGGGGTGGTGTCACTGATTAAATTCCGGCCAATTTGTTGGTGAAGCAAGTTCTGTCGTATGTGGGTAATAAACTATGTCCACAGGGGTCGGTTAGTGCCTTGGACCGGATTGAGTGGCCTGGTGCAGGGAAGGAGGTTATCAAAGGGGCCTGCCTGTGCGCAGAGGATGAAAGGACAAGTGGGTTTGGTGCGGGAAGTGACTCCGGGGTGCGGGGGATGATAGCGAGGTCGGGTGACTCACAGGTGACCAGCAGAGCATGAAATAGCCGTGATGCCTAAAATGGTTGCCGCTTATGCGCTCGCAGAGGCATTCGCTAAGCAAGATGGCGCCGGCAATGTTCATATTTGTTGTTTTCTTTTCTATATGGCAACAAGGCACAGGTGCAAGGTGTTGGCTGGTGGGGAATATAGGGAGCAGTACCAGGCTCCATGCCCATGAATCTGGTTTACCACGGATGTGTACAGAGCTAATGACATAGTGTGTGTGTCTAGGTTTTGTACTCTCTTTTTTATGTCATTGAATTGTAAACAAATTTGATTATTTTATCTTTACTGCCATTTATAACTGTATGTGTATGTATTATGTCAATTGTTTTTTAACATTGTGTTTTTAATGAAATATTTTTAACAATAAATTAATTCACATCTTTCGAATACCATAGGCATCGAAATTATCTGTGGGTGATATATGGCCAAAACTTTTTGTGCATGTATTGTGTGGAATGGTATGAGAAGATTGTGGGTTGAATGATATAGTAATAGAACTGCAATAGTCTATAAGATACAATACTGCCCAAAGGATACCGTTTCTCACTATCTAGGTAGGATTCAAGCTGTCAAAATGTGCCTTCTCCCCAAACTGCTCTACCTATTTTAGACACTTCCCATAAAAATAGACAAGGCATATCTAAAGGGAATTAGGACTCTGATACACCGCTACATCTGGCAGGACAGTAGGGCGCGGTTACCTTTCCACGTGTTACGTAGGCCAAGGGAGGGGGGAGAGGTGGCTCTTCCAGACATCGAGTTTTACTAAAAGGCAGCGCAGTTGAGGGTCATAACAGAATGGTCAATGCGGGAGTCGGACAAACACTGACTCCACATGGACCGGGCCATTGTGGGGAGGTCAATTTGGGATGTGTTATAGAAACCAAAAAAGGATAGACCGCTCAATGCTTACTTAAGTACCCCGACCAGGACCACGCTGCGGACATGGGATCTACGAGGTAAATAGGAACAGATGTTGAACTTCTTTTCCCTCGCCCTATACTGTGATACACTTTCACCCCGACTTTCCCCCAGCACTTAAAGAGGGGCCGTTTGACGCATGGAGGGAGGGGGGCTGTAAGGTGATCTCTTATCTCTTTCACAACTATGACATCCTCTCATTTGAGAACTGCCAACTGGACTATGGGGTTCCGCCCTCTGAGCACTTCCACTACTTACAATTAAAGCATTGGGTATTACACCCAGGAGTTAGGGAAGCGGCAACTAGAGACTTGACCCCGATAGAAAAACTAGTATGGAAAATCAGCTCTCCTCAGGGAATAATGTCCTTTCTCTAAAAATTACTGCTTTTCACTACAACCGTAACAAATCAACAAGTGTTCCTAAAGGAATAATTTGACACTATTTATAATTTATAATTAGTCACAAAAGTGAGCATGAAATCACAATACTCAGGAGACATTGGTATTAAACAAAATATTTACTTTTTATATTGATTTTTCAAACCATATACTTTTTTTGTATTGTATAGGTATTACTCCGCATATCCATTCATGTAAGGCAACAAAAAGTTGTACTGCATTTCATTCTGCATGTGCAGTACGTCTTTGACACTTTTTAAACGTTATATGGGTAATATTTACAAATCAGCCATATATACATTAATTTACAACTTTGTACAGTGTTAGCATTCAACAAAAGAACAAACAATATATACAAAGAAGCGTCAATAGCGTCGACTTTTCGGTCTCACATAATCATTCCCCGAGACCATCATCAGGACAAGCGTTGCGCCATGAATCTAAAATAATGTAGATGAAAAGAACAACGACCGCAACACCGCCACCCTCCTGGACAACCTCGCAAACCTCGGACTTAAACAACTGGTCACTTCCCCCACCCACATCGCAGGTCACACACTCGACCCCATCTTCTCCTCCAGCAATCATGTCTCCTTCAGCCATACAACGGATCTCCTCTGGACTGACCACAGCTGCGTTCACTTCACCTACAACAAGCCTAAACCCATCATCCACCCCCAACCAACTCTACAAAGAAACTGGAACAAAATCACCATCGACCAGATCTCCTCATCGCTCCTCCTAAACACCCCAGCCCACTCTTCTAACCCAGACCAAGCCGCCGCCAACTTCACCCTATGGTTATCCAACACCGCCGACACCTTAGCACCACTGAAAAAACGTCAAAGCAAACCTGGCAACAAGAAAGCCTCATGGTTCAACGATGATCTTAAGAAATCCAAGAAACTCTGCCGCTCCCTTGAAAAGACCTGGAAAAAAGACCCAACCACCAGCACCAAGGACGCCTTCAAAAACGCCACCCGATCACACCACCAACTAATCCGAAAGGCCAAGAAATCAGCATTCAAGGATCGACTAGACAACAACGCCCACAACAGCAAGGAACTATTCAACATCGTCAAGGAATTTACCAATCCCTCGGCCAACTCCAACGACATCACCCCCTCCCATGCCCTCTGCGACTCCCTAGCCTCATTCTTCCACAACAAAATTGCAGACATCCACAACAGCTTCGACAACCAACCCGGAGACCATCCCACCCAACCATATGATGAACATTCTCCCTCCTTGAACATCCTTAACGAATGGAACCCAATCTCCACTGAGGACACCATCCGCCTGATGAACTCCATCCACTCAGGATCCCCCACAGACCCATGTCCTCACCACATCTTCAACAAAGCAGACTCCGTCATAGCACCGCACCTCCGCGACGTCATCAACTGCTCCTTCAACTCCGCCACCTTCCCGGAAAGCTGGAAACACGCTGAACTCACCGCCCTTCTGAAAAAACCCACAGCAGACCCCACCGAACTCAAAAATTACCGCCCAATATCACTCCTTCCTTTCCCGGCCAAAGTCATCGAGAAAGCTGTCAACAACCAGCTCGCCGCATTCCTCGAAGCCAACAAATCCCTCGACTCCTCACAGTCTGGATTCCGAGCAAAACACAGCACCGAGACCGCCCTCATCGCAGCAACAGACGACATTCGAACTCTACTGGACAAGGGAGACACAGTCGCCCTCATCCTCCTCGACCTCTCTGCAGCCTTCGACACAGTCTGCCACAGCACCCTCTTACAACGCCTCAGAAACATCGGAATACAAGGAAAAGCACTTGAATGGATCACCTCGTTCCTCACCGGAAGAACCCAGAGAGTCCGCCTTTCACCATTCAAGTCCGAGGCCACTGAAGTCATTTGTGGCGTACCACAAGGATCCTCACTCAGTCCCACCCTCTTCAACGTATACATGAGCCCCCTCGCGGGCATCGCACGCCAACACAACCTCAACATAATTTCTTACGCGGATGACACTCAACTTATCCTATCTCTCACCAATGACCCCAGCACCGCCAAAACTAACCTACACGAAGGAATGAAAGAAGTTGCCGAATGGATGAAACACAGCCGTCTGAAACTGAACTCAGATAAAACAGAAGTCCTCATCTTAGGTTCATCCCCCTCTGCATGGGACGACTCTTGGTGGCCGGAAGCTCTTGGAAAAGCACCCATCCCGACAGACCACGCACGAAACCTAGGCGTTATCCTGGATTCTTCACTTTCAATGAACAGACAAGTCAGCGCCGTATCCTCATCCTGCTTCAACATTCTTCGCATGCTCAAAAAAACATTTCGCTGGATCCCCACCGAAACCAGAAAAACAGTCACCCATGCTCTGGTCACGAGCCGACTGGACTACGGAAACACCCTCTACGCAGGTACTACCGCTAAACTCCAGAAGAAACTCCAACGAATCCAAAACGCCTCAGCCAGAATCATATTAGACATCCCGCGTAACGAACACATCTCTGGTCACCTGAAAGACCTCCACTGGCTACCTGTCAATAAGAGGATCACTTTCCGACTACTGACCCACGCACACAAATCACTCTACGACATCGGACCAGAATGCCTCAACTCACGACTGTCTTTCTACACCCCCCCCCGCCAACTACGTTCTTCCAGCCAAGCCCTCGCCACTGTACCTCGCATCAACAAGTCAACCATGGGAGGCAGATCCTTCTCATACCTGGCTGCTAAAACGTGGAACTCACTCCCCAACTACCTTCGCCTCACCCAGAACCACCTAGCATTCAGAAAGCAACTTAAAACGTGGATATTTGACAAGTAACCCTCCTCCCCTCCCTAAGCGCCTTGAGACCCTATGGGTATGTAGTGCGCTATATAAATTCTTTGACTTGACTTGACTTGACTAGATAAAATCAATGTTGTATCTACAATCTCCTCACAGCATAATATGAACCGTCTGCTCACATGTTAACCACTATCATAACCAGTGCTAAAATTTATGTACACATATATAAACCATCACCACACCAATAGTGTCAATGAACCCAAAAACTCTCTCCTATATCCAAATATCATATAAACACAAATACATATCTCCAGTGGTCATGTCCCATAATGTCATGCACCCACTGGGTAAAACAATCTACCAGATATAAGTATTCCTTTCAATACGTACTGTGACGTTGTAATGTCACCAATTCTGTAAAAACAAACCGATGCCAAGGGTTTTCACCACCGTAAATCATTAAATCAATATTATAGTATTCGGCTTTGCAAAATTCAAGGGTCTTACCTTCTGCCTCAATTATAGTTCTAAACAAAATGAGATGAAGATAAATATAACGCTCCAGTGCAAATAACTTAAAACGCAACTGTGGAAAAACATACGGGTACTTACAAACTCAGCAGTACCGAAAGCCACACAGTTGCCCTCGCGATGCCTGAAACACGGAATTACAACGCACATTAGAATGAAACTCTTATAATGTACTCCTCCACGTTTACAATCGATAAGTCTATCGGTCCATCCACTTACTTGTGCACACCAAAGGATACACCTCGTACGCCCTCTTTCGTCAATAGGACATCGAGTCCTGTTCTGCGTCTTCCTCGTATTAAAAGACACACCCACAGAGGTCCGATCACGTGACCTGTAGAAACCGTATGTAAACCTATCAAAAAAGCCGTGGCCATCTTAGAGCGGTGACAATGGTATCGTATCTCTACCAGTTCAAGTAGTGTGCTGCTATATAACTGCTTATAACAATGTTGGAGTCAAAAATAAAGATGGTGGAGTTAAAAATACATTGTATTTTGCCGACTCGAAATTTTACGAGTGTAAGCATATGGAATAGAGTAAAATCCAACAAACAACCTCATAATGGTACCTAATAGCTACACAATAAACTCGATATCTAGAAGTGTTATAGAATGGTAAAAGGTATTTATACTGAAATAACTTCGACTCCAGGATGAATACTTTAGAAGGTGGTGGCCATATTTGAAAGGACAGAAAGACTATCACTAGTGCTTAGGCCAACTATCAAATGACAAACCATAATCATTAGTCTATACCTCAGCCAGCATAACTACCAGATATTAATGTAGATCTGTGCATATCTCAACGCAAGGTAGCTAACACTTGCCATTCCACAAAGGAATTCAGCCCTTTCTTCACTGTGTTCGCAGACCAAATCCACCTGTTTTCCTTTTGTGTAAGCAGACGGTCCATATAATGCCTCCTTTTTGACTGTTTCACCATTTCCAACACAAACCATTTCATTTCACTAGGTAAATGTTGTTCTTTGATATAATGTTCAACCATAGGCGCCATTTCAACTTTGCATCTTATTCTGGACTGGTGTTGCATAATTCTTTTTTTAACTTCTTGGGTCGTTTTTCCTATATAAAATAGGGCACATGGGCATTCTACACAGTAAATCACATTACGTGTTAAGCAATTGGTATGTTGTTGCATTACCCAATGTTTTCCATTAATGCAACAGGATTTAGTCGCTACAGTTGTGTGACAAGCTACACATGAACCACAGGGGAAATGTCCTACTACTGGTGCCATTCTCCATAGGTTTTGAATTGTACTAGCTACTGGTTCTTTGTATGCCTTCACAAGATGATCCCTAATGTTGCGTGACCTTTTAAAGGCAAACCGGGGTATTGACAGTTGCGGTTCAAGTTTTGAGATGAGATGCCAGTTCTTAGTTATGATCTTTTTTATTACATTTGACTCAGAACCAAAGGTGGTAACACAAGTGATTGAATCAGGGTAGGTATCCTCTTTTTGTTTTGGTGTCAATAGAGTCTGTCTGTCGTAGTACCAAGCTCTTTTCATACACCGTTTCACCATTCTGTAAGGATATCCTCTCATTGACAGTTTAGTTTGCAAGATTTTAGCTTCTCTAAAATAATCTTCCCTTTTGGTACAGTTACGTCTGAGACGTAAGAACTGTCCAAAAGGGAGATTATCACGTAAGTTACTTGGGTGATGACTCGTGTACTTTACTTCAACCGCGCCACAACCCCGATATAAAGATGCTTGGGATGAGACTCTGGGAATTGGTATTTCTGAAAAGGACTGGAAACACCTATGGACTGACATCCCTAAATTCAACCATTCACTTGACTTGAGGGGAGCACATTATAAGATCCTATTCGACTGCTACTTAGTACCTGCTAAACTCAAAAAGATCTTCCCCCTTACTTCCGATCTCTGCCCGAGGGGGTGTGGTATCCTCGGGGACTTACGCCATATCTAGTGGGACTGCCCTACAATTAAACCATTCTGGGAAGAAATTCTAGCCCAAATGAAGGAGATACTTGGTTACCCGATCCCAACCTCCATAGAGAAGGTCCCAGTGGGCCATAGGGTTTCCACCCTAGAATATCAAACTATGGCGGATAAGGCTATTATGTGGTCTTGTTTGGGTGCAGCTAAAAAGTCGATAGCGGCAAACTGGAAGAAAAGAGAGGCCCCCATCCTGCCGCAGTGGCACTCCCATTTATGGAAAATACTCACAATGGAACGTATGGCAGGCATCTTTAGAGGCGACTACAGGAACTTTGAATATAAGTGTGGTCCCATGGTGAGATATCTTACAAAGGGGCTCCCGCTAGCCGTCTGCCCCCCTACACTGAGAGGGCTCCACCTGTTCCAATTTTAGAGTCGACCCAAGGACTCTTCTAGATGACATGTAAAAGAGAGCGCATATTGAGTCTTTGCTCAGTCCTAAAAGTATCCTCTGGGTCAGAGGATGATATAAGCACGGGGAGGGAAGGGTTAGCTTCTCCACCACGGGGGAAGGGATGGGGTTGCAAGTTGCGGTTTGCAGACATTCGTATTCTTCTTATTTGTTTGTCTGGCAAATGCTTTAGCAGCGAGGGCGACTGATGAGCAGCACTAGCCAGCCATGTCACAACGATCAGCAACTGTAACCAAATTAGATTTACTTGTTTTCTTTTTGGAATGTTTTGTAGGCTTGTAGCCCAGATTATTCGGTATTGTGTTCATTATACAGAAATGCCAATAAAAATAAATTTGACAAAAACAACAAAAAAAGCAACACTGAGTAAGATCAGCAATCCACTGCAGATGAAAGACTGGTACCACTGTTGTCGGAGGCCGAGTGCTGCTGTACATCTGAGGTGTGCATCCTCATTGGCAACTGCCAAGACCATATTGGAAATCGAGGTTGACCCGTAGGCCGCACCTGCAAAACAGTATTCCTCCAGTCTGCCGCTGCGGGAGGCCGCAATTGCAGAAGGTGGAAAGCTTGCGGAGAAAGTAATTGAAAAGCCATTGCACAGAATCACCGAAGTCTTTGTGTCCCCCAGGATAACTGTTGGGCTGCAAAGCATGTGCAAACGAGCGAGTGACATGCAGGCAGAAGCTTACTGCAGAAACGCAGGGACAGATTTACAAGCCCCTTGCGACACATTTGCGCCGCCGTTGCGTCACTTTTGAGACGCAGCGGCAGCTTAAATCATGCGCCACGTTGCGACTTATTTACAAAGTGACGCATCTAGGCAGATGCGTCACATTGTAAAGCACTGCGCCACATGAAACCTGCGTCAGGTTTCATGTGGGCGCATTCTGTCGCAGGGTGGGCATTCCCTCGCAGGAAAGCCCCGTAAAACTTACACAGTTAAATCTACAAGATTTCACTGAGTCCGTTTTATGACGCCGTATGGCGGCCCATGTGCATTACTGGAGTTGCGTCGTACTTGTGACGCGACCCCAGCAATGTGCCGCCCTTACGCCACAAGATGCGTCACGCATCTGCCCCTTCTTGCACCATAGTGCGCCGCATTGTAAATGCGACGTATCCGTGGTGGCGCAAGGGGGGAATTGCGTGACACATCTATTCTGGCGCATCCCTGCTCATTTGCAGAGTTGCGCCAGACATTGTAAATATGCCCCTAAGACTTTTTCCATGCTAATATCGCACTGAAGGTAAAACGAACTGAACTGTTGTTCCTCATATGTCTTAGGTGGTAGAGTGACTACACATGTCCCTAGACAGCGATGTGTTCCCAGTTAGACAAGAGGAATCACAAAAACTGGGGAACTCCATAAGCAGGGGGCAGCATAGAAAGTTATAGTGCCTAGACTTGAGCACAGTTTTAACCCTGTATTATATTTCCCTAACTGTATAGTAACTGTATAGTATTGAGTAACGCTGTGTGATTATAGTACTTTCTTTTACTCAGAAAACTAGCACTGGGATGGACAATACTTTATTGTATCCCAGTTCTTGCCACCATGCTACCTCCCTGAGAAGGCTGTGACGCCTCACCTTCTCTGACAGTCAAGTGCAGACTAGCCCAGTTTGCACAGTCATAGTAGGATGGACAACAGTGTCCAATGACTGCAACCACCATGGGTTGGGCCCAGGGATTGACATATGTGGTTAAATCTCTGTTTTATAATCACAGAACATCTATAAGAACCATCCAAATCCAGGCGATGGACACAGTCCACCGTTATACAGAGATCATGACCTCCGAAGGGATAGAACTTATTTACAATGGATTTGAATGCCGAACATGGATTTTACCTTACACGTTTTAGATTGTGCCACCTTGTCTTGCACTCCCTGTGATAATTCTAGTCCGCAATCCCTCATTAATTTTATGTTTTTTGTGGATTTTATACATGACCTAAAGTTCAAATTCTACAACCCATAAAACGTTTAAATAATCTAAGATGTGACAGGTTTAGTCTTTGCTTTCTACAACGGCTGGATTCTTTGGGGCAGATTTACAGGCCCCTTTTTTTTATTTTTTCACTTATTTTTATAGATTTTCAAGAATAGATAGTACATGTAGCCGCCACATTGTGCGGTATACCAACAACCACAACAATCAAAACAATCAACTACATGTGATCGATATTATTCTTGCATATATAGACAGAAGAAGGATTTACAAGCCCCTTGCGCTGCCAGTACGTCACTTTTTGTGATGCACTGGCAGCGCATTCCTCTGCCCCATATTTACAAGGGCAGGAAAAGCCACTCTACATGGCTTTTCTGTCCCTGTAAATACTGCCCCTTAACACGCAGCACTTTGCGTGAAAGGGGCGTTCTGTGATTGTTGCTGTGGGTGTTCCCACCCAACACCCATGGAACCAGACACATTTCCAGATTTACGAGGTTTTGTAAACCTGGAAATGCGTCCGTATGCTACGCCACCCTAGGGGTGGAGAGGCGAGGCACAACAAGTTGAAATGTTTTTATTTCTCCTCATTTTGTTCCTCTTTCAGTGTGTGCTGCATTCCACAGCACGCATTGAAAGAGGAAAATGACTATAGTGATTGTTTTTGGGCAGGAAAGTACCCCTTCCTGCACAAAAACAATCTCCGCATGATGCAGGCATCCTTGCACCATGGTGCAGGGGTGCCAACACCGGTGCATGGCAGCTGTTTGTGCACCAGCGCTGGGGAGAGCACAGGAATGCGACATATTATTGTAAATATGTTGCATTCCTGTGCTCTAAAAGTGCTGCAGCGTGGCGCAGCCAAAGGGCTTGCGGTGCCACGCTGTGGCACCTGCTTGTAAATCTGCCCCTTTATTCATATGCCATGCAATGCTTAGGTCTGTTTAGCAAGCTCTGAGGATCAGGAAAGAACTGAGGGGCATATTTATAAGAAAATGGCGCCGCACCATGCCGCAAGCCATTTTGCTTCGCCTAGCTACATCATTTTTAAAGTACAGGAATGCGCCACATTTACAACAATCCAGTGCATTCCTGTACTCACCTCTGCGCCGGCACAAGAAAATCAGACTAGCGTCCATGCGGGCACCCTTGAACTATGGTGCAAGGGTGCCTGTGTTTCTGGGATGACGGTTGTTGTGCAGGAAGGAATATCTTCCTGCACAAAAAACAATCATCAATGGCGTTTTGCTCTTTCCGTGTGTGCTTCACAATGCGGCACACATAGAAAGAGCAAAAAGCGAGGCAAAATAAAAGTGTTTCTCCTTGTTGTTCAGTCATCAATGGAGCGCACACCGCTAGCCCCTCCTCCGGATCGCCCCTCGGGACTCTGGTACTTGTAGTTCTTTAGTGGATCACCCAGGTGGGTGCAAGTCGGTACTTGTTGGACTGATGAATCTCTAGACCCGATAAATGTCCCGGGTTTTAGGATATCGCCCGAGACATGTCTCGGGTTTCGGGATAACTTCCCTCATCAGTAGAGAAAGATCGTTAGGGGTGGAAGAGAAGGCTGCCACACAACAGTCAAAGGCCTCGATGCCAGAACCGGCACGCAGGTGCGTCGTCCAAGAGCCCGTCGGCCCAAAGCTCAAGGGAGCCGTATTGTGTTTAGTCATCAATGGAGCGCACACCGCTAGCCCCTCCTCCGGATCGCCCCTCGGGACTCTGGTACTTGTAGTTCTTTAGTGGATCACCCAGGTGGGTGCAAGTCGGTACTTGTTGGACTGATGAATCTCTAGACCCGATACATGTCCCGGGTTTTAGGATATCGCCCGAGACATGTCTCGGGTTTCGGGATAACTTCCCTCATCAGTAGAGAAAGATCGTTAGGGGTGGAAGAGAAGGCCGCCACACAACAGTCAAAGGCCTCGATGCCAGAACCGGCACGCAGGTGCGTCGTCCAAGAGCCCGTCGGCCCAAAGCTCAAGGGAGCCGTATTGTGTTTAGTCATCAATGGAGCGCACACCGCTAGCCCCTCCTCCGGATCGCCCCTCGGGACTCTGGTACTTGTAGTTCTTTAGTGGATCACCCAGGTGGGTGCAAGTCGGTACTTGTTGGACTGATGAATCTCTAGACACGATACATTTTTGTGATGCACTGGCAGCGCATTCCTCTGCCTCATATTTACAAGGGCAGGAAAAGCCACTCTACATGGCTTTTCTGTCCTTGTAAATACTGCCCCTTAACACGCAGCACTTTGCGTGAAAGAGGCGTTCTATGATTGTTGCTGTGGGTGTTCCCACCCAACACCCATGGAACCAGACACATTTCCAGATTTACAAGGTTTTGTAAACCTGGAAATGCGTCTGTATGCTACGCCACCCTAGGGGTGGAGAGGCGAGGCACAACAAGTTGAAATGTTTTTATTTCTCCTCATTTTGTTCCTCTTTCAGTGTGTGCTGCATTCCACAGCACGCATTGAAAGAGGAAAATGCCTACAGTGATTTTTTTTGGGCAGGAAAGTACCCCTTCCTGCACAAAAACAATCTCCGCATGATGCAGGCATCCTTGCACCATGGTGCAGGGGTGCCAACACCGGTGCATGGCAGCTGTTTATGCACCAGCGCTGGGGAGAGCACAGGAATGCGACATATTATTGTAAATATGTTGCATTCCTGTGCTCTAAAAGTGCTGCAGCGTGGCGCAGCCAGAGGGCTTGCGGTGCCACGCTGTGGCACCTGCTTGTAAATCTGCCCCTTTATTCATATGCCATGCAATGCTTAGGTCTGTTTAGCAAGCTCTGAGGATCAGGAAAGAACTGAGGGGCATATTTATAAGAAAATGGCGCCGCACCATGCCGCAAGCCATTTTGCTTCGCCTAGCTGCATAATTTTTAAAGTACAGGAATGGGCCACATTTACAACAATCCAGTGCATTCCTGTACTCACCTCTGCGCCGGCACAAGAAAATCAGACTAGCGTCCATGCGGGCACCCTTGAACTATGGTGCAAGGGTGCCTGTGTTTCTGGGATGATGGTTGTTGTGCAGGAAGGAATATCTTCCTGCACAAAAAACAATCATCAATGGCGTTTTGCTCTTTCCGTGTGTGCTTCACAATGCGGCACACATAGAAAGAGCAAAAAGCGAGGCAAAATAAAAGTGTTTCTCCTTGTTGCGCCACTCTTATGCCACCCCTGGGAAGCATACATTGTTGGCGCTGCCTCAGATTTACAGATCGTTGTAAATCTGGGGCAGTGTAAAAAAGCAACGGGTATTGCATGGGAATGCCCACGGTAACACCCATTGCATTCCCATTTGGAGGATCATATTACAATGCTTTGCGCCGCCTTGTAAATATAGAGCAGGGCACAGCGCCACCAGAGCATCGCAAAAAGTGACGCTCTGGTGGCGCAATGCCCTTGTAAATATCCCCCTGAATGTTATGGCTTTGCCATTTCCATAGTCTTTATATCAAGCCTTTTTTTTCTTATCAAGTTCTTAAACTAAGTGCCTTTTTGATGCAGTGGAATATTATGTTAAATTGTTTTTATGAATTTTATGCATTATACTTGAAACATTTTTCTCTGTATATATGCTAATTACTTTTTGGCATTGGATCCAGCACTTTAAGTATCCTAAGCACTTTCTCTTCAGTTTCTTGTATATTTTTGACTTGGGTTTTACTACTATGTGTCTGTCTTTTTATGGCTAACTAGCCGAATACAAGTATTTTGACTGACATATCTAAAAGTATAACATTTCAAATACCATTAAGTGCAGGTAATAAGTATAATGATAAAAAAGTTCAAGATATAGAAGAATCGCAAGTATCTTCGTCGTGTTTATTTACATTATGGGCATCTTCCTAACTATTTCAGGAAGAAAAGGTATTACAGCTTAACTTTTGCTGTCCTCGCTTTCTTAGCGCCAAGAAACTAGAGCGCTCTGCACAATTTATTTAACATAAAATAACAAGTCTTGGAATTCGAACCATGTGTAGCTATAGATGCCAGTACTAGCCGAAGGTATGTCACTTGTTGTGTGTGGCGACCTAACAGCACTTTTTCAAATCTAACAGCAAATGTGGTGCTCTCTGGCACTGCTCCCCGCCCTCAAGTGGTCATTCTCTGCTCCCCCACAGCAGCTGATTTCTTTGTAACTGTGTGGCGCTTTTGTGTGCTGCAGGCAGGGTCTGTTTATTTAGCAGTCTAGGGCTAGAAAGGCTGCACGCCCGGGATTGGCTGCAGAAACATTACATCAGACCTTGGATATGTGTCCGAGACAGCAAACAACAAAGGAAGCACGCGCACACAGATAACTGACAACATTGCGCGCATAGCTGACAAGCGTTCCAAAGACACGTGCACACTTTTCAGCGGTCCTGTCTTCTAAGGCAACAGCGCTAACAATGCATTCTGGGTCTTGTTGTTTCACGCTTATAAAGGAAACATAAAAACTACAAATCTGTTCAAAGGCAGGGAGACAGTGACAATCTAGGCCTAGTCAGGGCATGGACGAGCTGGGGCTAGGCCCAGGGCGCCAAATTTCAAGGGGGGCACGGAGCTGTGTGCATTAAGCTTATGCCAAGAGCTGCGCCCTTCACATCTTGCTCCTGACTGTTCGTTTTTTGTATGATTTGCCAGTTTAAAGTGACTTTAGTCCTTCATTAGCATACAGCAGGTGATGTTTGAAAACACCCCTTTATCCACCTCTTTGCCCTTCCTTCCTCTCGGACCGTGCTAGCACACATCAACAAATCCATCATCTTACTGGGACCAAACTGGGGTGGCACGGTGAGCAAAAGAAAGATAGATTAAACCTAGATCCTTGTGACTGGAGGTGAATGATTGCATTGTTCAGTATTCCGTCTGATATGCTGAGACGCAAGCTCACTGAGCCACTGGATTCAAGCTAATCTGGCTGATGAGGGGCGATGCCCTGAAACCCGTCCCAGGATGCTTGTTTCCTTGGTTTGGCCGCTCAGGCTGGACTATTCCCATGAGGAAGGGTCAAGACTGGTTTACATATGGGTGGTTCCAAACTGGGGTGGCGTGATCAAAAGATGATGGATTAAATCAGGATCCTTGTGACTGGGGTTGAATGTTTGGATTGTTCAGCATTCCGTCCATCAATTGTTTTTCGATTGTCACCCTAAGTGGGAAGGGTATGCCCAGATGTGGTTCCCATGCTCATTGCGTCACTGGATTCACGCTAGCCTGGATGATGAGGGGTGATGTCCTGAAACAGGTCCCAGGATGCTTGATTCGGGTCCAGGGAGGACTTGGCAGTTCAGGTTGGATAGTTCCCATGAGGTGGTGAGCAAAAAATGATGGATTTTTTTCAACAGGAAGGATGTTCCACAGAGACTCCAACTTCCTCTTACTGTCCAGAAGGCTCCTCCCAGTGCTCTGTACATCTTCTGGTCACTTTATATTTGCATTTCAAGGTGAAAGGATCACTCTCTTCTTTCTGCAATTCCTGCTGCATATACCATTGGATTTTAAGGAGTTTGTTTTTGTGACATCACAACAAGTAAGTTAAAAAAATATTTGGGTGATAATGTGGTTTGATACAGGGCATTCACCAATATACATATGTAACTTTTTCTTTATTTTTTATTTGATTGTGATTGTGGTGGGTGGCAAGGAGTGGCAGTAGGAGCCTATATCTTCCATTCAATTTTCTGGCTTTTATGAGGGAAAAAGGTTGCACAGAGAGGTGGCATAACCCTGCTGAGCTGCTTTGTTGCTGTGCTGCAGCAGCTGCCTAGCGGGGGGTCTGCGACAACGCCACCCCCACATGCCACACGCCACCGCAATAGAGGAGAGGAGCTGCAGCGGTGAGCGGTGAGCGGAGGAGAACAGTAGCGTAAGCCCGGTGGCGCCCATCCCAGCCAGCACGGAATCCGCCACGGCCTAATGAGGCAGGAGCTATAAGATAAAACAAGACTCCCCGGATAAATACTCAAAAAACGGCAGGTGCAGCGGGCACCCTGCACACAGGCACACAGGCACATTGGCACACGGTCCCTACAACCGAGCCATGGAACTACGGAATTAGGCAGAGGCAGAGCCAGGGACGCGCAGGACCACGTGAGAGCTGAGTATCACAGAGCTGAGTATTATTATAGAGAAAGTAGCGGACGGACGGCGGCAACCCGGAGCGGTAAGAGGCTCAGCGTGAGTGGAGGGGGGGAGGTCTTGGAGTAAGGGAATCCCCCGAAGCCGTGGTTGCTGCATCGGTATGACTGGTTGCACCCCCTCTCCCTCCTCCCGTAAGCTAGTTGGGTCGTCCGCCTATCCACATATTGTTTACATCCTTGTTGACGTCGACCCCGATAAGCTCTTGCACCAGCCAACACTCGTCCCCGCCGAAGACAGTTATAAGCCTTTACGACCAGACACCCAGACAGGGTCAAAAAGATCGTGAGGCCCCGATCGGGGAAATGAGATCGGGGAAAATGCGCCAACTCACGGAAAGTAAAAAAAAAAAAAAAAAATTGAGAAAGCCAACCGTTGAAGCTAAAACACCACCAGAAACAGGGCCGGAATTAAATCCTAGGGAGAGGTTGGTATCGGCACCTACCCCCGAGCTAACATCAGTCCCCAGACAGAAATCCGGACTCCTAAAATTCTTTTACCTAAAAGACCCAATGGCGGCGATTTATGCACCAACGGTGGAGGCTAGTAAGCTACCAAGCCCCATTGCGCCATCGAACGTTCCTTCTTCATTGGCGAGAAGCCTTCAGAACATGTCAACCACCAAATTAGAGTGTCTATCCCTTCCATCGTGTTCGGGGGCCCCTCCCCAAGGCAAACTGGCGTTAGTAACCGCCCAGGTACACCATCCCAACACACCTGTAGCCACAAATGAAACCAAGGGAGTAAGAGCTGTAAATAACATCACAGAAAGTTGCCCCGTAAAGGATACCGGGTTGAGCCAGAATAAAAGCGTGACAATCGAGGAGCCAGTCGAAGTAAGGGACCACGCAGTGGCAAACAAGGGGTTTCAGGAAGGAAATAAAGGTTACAAAAACCCATCCACCTTATCCGGGCAAGAAGAGGACTCATGGTTAAAGCCCCTCTTCCTACCAAACGATTCTCAACTTGAAGAACTTACTGAGAGAATCACTAAGTATATTGACTCACAAGGGAGAGCACCACGAGCAGATTACGGTTTTGATGATCGACATCTGAGTCCGGGTATGCTGGTCTCAACCCCTCGCAGCCCGGAGCAAAAAATGGACCAACAAAAAGCAAGCACAAACGATAGCATCATTATGCAGGCAAATCAACTACATTCCACTCAGCCCGGGCCAATAACAATTTCATCGGGGAGTACGTCGGTCCTAGAGCTCAAGGATTTGAGCAAAATCCCAAAAGACGAGCCGTCCACAACATGGACCCAATCCCTGTTAAGCACCCTAGAGCAAGCAATAAGGGTGCTGAACTACCAATCTAATAAAATGGAAGTCCAGATCGACCTGATAACATTAGTGGCCGGGCACATCTCGGGCATAAATGCAAAACTGGACTCCCTATCATCGCTCTTAACAACTCAGGGGAAATTAGAGCCGAATCTCAGCTCGAGTAATCAACAACTAAACTGTGGATGTGGAAGTATCATTGAAAAGCTAGCAAGCCTCCCGGCCATTTTGATGGATATCCTAGGGGAGGTAAAACAATCACGCGGTCACAGTCAGGTGTTAGAAACCAAGCCCACCCCGGAGAAACCATCCATTCTCAAAAGAAAGCCGATTAATGGCCCTATAAAGAGCAAACAAAGAATGGATCAAGAACAATCACCAAAGGAATGTGGTCTAGGTAAAACAGCCTCAGACATCGAAGAAACACAACTAACCCAACAATCCTTGATTGAGGACAAACCAACAAAGAGACAAAGGAAAAGGGCAAGGAAGGCCAGGCTCAAGTACAAGAAGCAACTAAACGCAGATCCCGGCAAAATCTTTCCCATATTTAAAACCGACATCCATTCTGAAGACAAATCTAAACTTCTGAATGGGTCACCAGTGGGTGAGGACATCCTTGCAGACCCGGCCATCAAACTAAATCCATTAAACACATCAAGAGGTGAAGGTCTCAGGACTGGAGCCAACTCGAGTCCATTTCCACCTATAGGTGACAATAGTCAAATGGACACAATATTGAACCAGAAATTAAAAGCACAAGAGCTGGGAAGAGCAAACACGAACCCAACACAAGTGTCCGAATACAGAGACTGTGAGCAACACAAACTGACATCAGTCGTGGCAAAAAACAGTTCGGGCTCAAAATGCACTCATAAAGAGTGCTTTAACCCTGGCACAAAAATCATTGTTGAGCAACAACTAATTACAACACCAGAAAGGAATGCACACGAACCTAACAGACCAGCAGCAGCACCTGAAATTAAATCCGTGCCAACCCCCATGCGAATTACTGTCCTGGAAAAGGATCGCAAATGTTCACTACTACGAAGGGAGCAAAGCACGGTCCAAATGAAGACAACGAATATAGCCCAAACTCAGAAAACAGTAACCTCAACCAAGGTAGTACAGAAAGAACAAGAAACGATCCTCCAAGTTTGCGACAATACTCAAGCTCATAACCTGTCGTTTTGCAAAGCAGGTTTAATACAAAAGGAGAATGGCAAACATCTTGAGCCGTTTGACTCAAAACTAACCTTTATCCCCGAATATCCAACAAGGGGGACCCAGGATATCCTTAACCAAGGTAATCTGCTGAAATTGTTTAAGGAAATATCAGCTCTAAAAGAAATCACTACCCAGGACCTTTATTCCGTCGAATTCCAACAAAACGTGAATAATGCAGCTATTGAAGAAACAGTTACAACTTGGGCATCAAAGGACCTGGTAGAAAGAATATACCTTGCAAGATCCCAGTTTGAATCATGGGGAATAGCCATAATGCTGGCTGTCCTGACTTCGGTTCACCGTGGGAGGGGTAGGTGCTGAGATGCCTGCCATCAGCGACCTTTGAGGAACTCCTCACTCGCTGCTGGCCCCACCTGGACAGCTCGTGAGGCCTTCAGGAGAAATTACAACGGTTCCCAGGAGGTCCTCCACATGGAACCATTTCTGGACGACACTACACAGGTCGTATACCGGGGTACTCTTAGTTAAGAGAATTCCAGCAATCATATGAGCACTAAGGTCCTGACGAATTGCCCTTATGGCAAGAAACATGTCGACCGCATTCACATCAAGGGTTGAATAAGGATTGGTCCCATTGCCCATCACTCCTTAATACCCCTTATTTTTAATAAAGCAGCGAGCCTGACCATTAAAATAATGCCCAATGGACTCGACTGACTTTTTTTAGAAACACACACCCCCATGCTCACTATTGCACTTTATAGGCCCCTCACACACACACACCCGTTGGCTCGGAATAAAAGATCTCCACTAAAGTGCAGCTCCCCTTGCTGCCCGACGGGCATTGCACCGCCAGCCTGCCGTAGGAGCAGGATACCGATGATGACGCTGGACGGCCATCGGCTGGGACAACAGTTGTTGTCCTGTCGGTAACCTGTGTGAGGTATCCTTATATTCTGAAAAGGGTCTACACCATGCACTTATCCCTTCATAACTACTGAGAGAAAAGACTAACTGAGCTAAACCACTAGCTCCCACTGGGGAACTCTGTACAATTCTCTTTGTTTGCTGTTGCCTAGGACGAGTACATTGGACCCCCTTAAAAATCGTCCACTTTTATTTCCCTTGTTTGATACCAATAGCCATAATGCGACACAAGCGTCTGAAGTACCCCTATCCCCTACAATTTAACATACGTGAACAAACCAAGGGACAAGATAGCAGAGGGCAACTTACCTCCTGTCTACGCGGAGCCCGGGACTCCACGCCAGAGCCGTTTAGCGCAAATCACAAACCACAATCAATCGGCCTCCATCACGCGGACAGAACGGATTGGTCCTGGATACCCAACATCCTGAGTAACAAAGCTACCTAACCCAGACCCAAACTTCCTCTCCACACCGCGAAACAAGATGATTCTGCCTAACTTAAGAAAGAAATCTATAGTTTCAATTTGCTCGTGGAATGTGCTCGGTTTTCGAGAAATGGCCCAGGATCAAGAAACCCAAGCCTTCTTCCGCCGACAGGACATCATTTTGATCCAGGAGTCATGGAAATTACAACCGAGCTCGATTCCAGGGTTTAAAGAACACCAAATTTATGCAGAAAGCCTATCCAAGTATGGCCATCCTCGCGGTGGATTATCAACATATGTAACCCATAAATACAACTGGGCATCTGAGGAGATAGACGTGGGCCTGAAGTGGGTCCAAGTGACCAGAATTACTGAAGCACCCTTACCGGGGATTGAGCCGTGGAAGATATTGATATTCAATGTTTATATCCACCCCGACAGAAAGTCACAAAAAGAAAAACATGTGACCTTGCTGTCACTTATTAAGGTCATGCAAAAGACCTACTCGCAATAATCACTGGTCATCTCCGGGGATTTTAACAACGCCCTTATTGACCAAAACAAGGCGAAGGTGAAGACTAACGCAAACGGCGGTGGAAAAAAGTTAGCATCCATCCTAAAAGAATATGGACTGTCAATCTTGAATGGGAACACAAAGGGGGATAGGCCAGCAGCCGTCACTTATTTGAGCGGCAGGATACATTCATTAATCGACTACTCCATAGTAAGTGATGAGTTAATCCCCAGTATCGAATCATTTGCTATAGAACATCGAGTAGAAAGTGACCATTTTCCCCAAATAATAAGCCTGAACTTTGCACCAAGCACGGCACCTACAACGACCTCCCTGTCGCATCACGCATCAAACTTTAACTTGAGGAAACTAAAATGGCGTGGAGAGGGGTTGGAAAAAATCACGAACGCAGTTAAAGCCCATATGGACAACCTAAGAACACAAAAGGAGAAATACCGAGTTTCCAACTGGGAGCAAATGATTCAGGTCCTGCAGCAAAAGTTTCCAGCAAGGCCAGGGATTCATAGAAATCTCAACAACAAGAAGGAGCCTTGGTTCAACATGGACCTAAGAGCAAAAAAAAGAAAGGTCGCAAAGGAGGCCAGCGCCGTCGCAAGACAAAAAACATCGGGGTCAGTGGCAAACAAATCCAACTTGAGAGAAGCCAGGTGCATCTACAGGAAGGCACTGAGGGCGGCAAAGCATCTATATAAAGAAACTATCTGGAACAAACTTCTAACTGCAGGCAAACACCCTAACAGCCGGGACTTCTGGGGCATCATAAATGAGCTTACCCAAGGGTCAAAACTTGAACAAGAAGCCGGGGTTGATGCAGAAACCTGGACCAGACACGTGCAAACTCTATACAGCAGCACAGTGTCAGGCCACGTCAACGGCTCAGGGGAAGTCAAGGACAACACAGAAGAATTAAAAGGCGGGAACTACAAGGAACATGGGGAATCCGAGTGGGAAAAACTCCAGAAGGGGCCAACAAAGCCAGACGACCTAACAACCAAAAATGAACTTACGAAGATAATTTTAAGATTAAAGTCAGAGGGTGCAGAAGGACCAAATGGGCTGTCAAACGCGATTTTTAAACATGACCCGGACTTGTGGTCAGAGATCCTAACGCCCATGTTCAACCGAATATACAAACAAGCACAGTTACCCGCCTCCTGGAAAGGCAGCATTATCCATCCCATATTTAAGCATGGCGATCACCGCAACCCCACAAATTTCAGACTGAAATCCTTAATCGATGTAGAGGCCAAACTCTACGCCTCCTGCATCTTAAGGGAATTACAAGCCTGGATATCAGAAACGAAGATCATGCCAAAATTCCAAACTGGATTTAGGCAAGGAATGGGAACAATAACGAACCTTACTTGCCTGTCCATCTTAACAGACATAGCGGTCGCAAAGGGCATCCGCTTATATGCCTGTTTTATAGACATTAAGTCTGCTTTCGATCGGGTGAATAGAGAGCGTTTGTGGAGAAAATTAGAGAGCTGGGGGTTGCCACATCAACTCTTAACAGCTATCAAAGCCCTACATCACCACACCTGGGCAAGAGTGAAACTGGGAAACGGAGGCAACACAACCAGGAACATCCAAACGCACCAAGGTCTAAAACAAGGCTGCGTATTAGCCCCCACCCTCTTTAATCTTTTTCTCTCTGACCTCACAAGCGCGATCGAATCAGCAGACAGTCACCCGCCATCTCTGGCAAAAAATCCAACATACTATCTACAATACGCCGACGATATCGTACTGTTGAGTAAAACACCAATTGGACTACAAAGAGCCATCAACAAATTAACATCGTACTTAGAAAGGGAAAGCCTGGAATTAAACAAAGAAAAAACTAAAGTGGTCCGTTTAGTAGATCCGCAAAAGTTGAAGTACAAATGGATGGCCCAAGGGACAACAGTGAAAGAACAAGAGTACTACAAGTACCTGGGAATAACAATATCGAAAGGCGCAAACTACAAGGATCACAAAACCGCATTAAAAGCAAAAGCACAATCTTTAATTTTTGCGCACCGATCGTTAAAAGAAAAAATGGATTGCCCTAACCACAACCATCTATTAAAAGTAATGGCAGCGCAGATTATGCCCACTCTATCTTACGGCCTAGCTACATGGTGTGGCAAGGAGGCGGATCTCCTAAACGAGCTACAGGTTAGAATTTACAAAGCGGTCTTCAACCTGCCAAAATCCGCCTCTGCCTCACAAGTCAGGCTGGAATTTGGTCTGCAAAACCAGAGGTTCCGGAGCATGAGCGGCTTCGTGAAACTCTGTAATAAACTTCGCTCTGCAGACCCAGATACACTGGACTGGCTAAGCTGGGAGGAAATTAAAAAACGGGGGGGAACCGACACCCCGAATACCTGGGGAAAGTATCTTAAACTCTGTGTGGAAAAGTTGGAGATGGAATCAGTCTGGAAATCTGGGACAGACAAAGCAAGCCTAAACAAATTAGCCAACTCAGCAGCAAAAAGGAAATCCTTTTCGGAGGATAAAGAGTCATTGGCAAAACGTCGGCATGGCTGGACTGTTATGAACTCGTTTACAACTCCAAAACCACTAGCATATCTAGTAGCCCACTTCAGTGGCCATCTCAAAAAGACTTTTACAGCCTATCGGATGGGGATGCACGTCTCAAAGGACCTGTTACCGTCCTGGAAAGAGTCCCACCAGACGAAAGAATGTCGCCTCTGTGGGTACAAAAACGAAACTCTCGTCCACCTTTTCTGTATATGTCCGGCCCTGACAATGCAGAGACGACTTCTGTTGAAACCCATTCTTAACGCATTAAACATTCGTTCTTGTAGACAGGCAGTCACAAGCTGGCTCGGAGGCTCCTCCATAATTCTGGCTTGCCGCGGAGTTAAATTCATGGCAGAAGCAAGAAAACGCTTAGAACTAACTGCACAGGAGGTTCACCCAGTTGGCGGACTATTAGGGACACCCTAATTTTTAGACCTTCACACATCTGTCCTCAAGAAAAAAGAGACTGAGAGACAATAATTTTAGTATTTTAATAAATTTTGCACTGTTATTTCATTAGGAGAATTTTGTAACAATTTTAATTAATTATGCAAATAAAACTTTTTGAACTTTGAACTATGATTTAGAGATGGCTTGCAAATGAAAAATATCTTTTGTATTTTATGTTTTGTTTTTGCACAAAAGAAGTATTTTGGGGGTAATATCTTGATACTTTGGGAGAATGTGTGTTGCTGGAAATTTTTTACAGCTGACTTAATTTTCATTTTTGGTATTGCTGAATTAATGGTAGGGTTTTCTTGTTTGTTTAGCATGCCTAATTTGCTTGCTGGCCAAGTGGCCATTATTTTCTGGCCACTGTGTGGGTATGTGTGTGTGTGTGTGTGTGTGTGTGTGTGTGTTTACCATAGTCCACAATTTCATCTTTGTTCTCCATGTCATGTGTTCAGTGGGCATTTAGGGTAGTCAGTGCCCATTGGCCTGCATGAGTTTATCTCTCTTGTCCATGTCTCATTGCTTTATTTGAACATGTGAACGGAGACCGTTTTGTGTATCCAGCCAGTGTGCTTTTGCCATAGACCTGCATGTGTTCTTTGTTGTCTGTGCCTTCTAGCTTGTTGATGTTTGAACATGGGGCTGGTGGCCATATTGTGTAGCCAACCGGTGTGTTTTTGCCTTAGACCTGCATGTGAACTTTATTGCCCATGCCTTCTTTCTTGTTGTTATTTGATCATGTGGCCGGTGGCCATTTTGTGTGGCCAGCCAGTGTGCTTTACCATAGGCCTGCATGTGTCCTTTGTTGTACATGCCTTCTTGCTTGTTGTTGTTTGAACATGCGCCTGACAGCCATTTTGTTTAGCCAGCCAGTGCATTAAATGCTTGTCTCCCAGTTTTTAAAGCTATTTTCTAGGCACATTGATGGAAGAGGAGTTATACCTTTTTGTTTTTTGTATTTATTTTTAATTTATTCCGTGTAATCACTTTAATGTGATTGAGGATGATTATAGCATGTATGTACAGTGTTTATATAATATTAAATGCATTTTTTCATTTTCCCCTGCACCTCCTAAAGGATTTTTAATAGTCCCTAGTGAGACACCAGCAATTACTTTTTTACATTATTAAATGTTTCCCTGCACCCCCTGTCTGTATAAGTCTCTTAGGCCATAAGCGCACACCATCATTCATTTGTATGGATTATCACATTTCTCCCCACACCCCCTGCCTGCTATAGGTCTCTTAAGCCATAGGCAAGCACCAGCATTATTTGTTTAAGGATCATTCCATTTCCCCCTGTCACAGGTGTCTCCTAGTCCATACAGACATATAAAGTATACTTTTAAATTTGTATGTTGTTATTGAAATATTATGTTATGGTTTGGAATTGATACAGTATTGTCAATTATTTGGGATAACTCACTTTATTATATTGTCTGTATGAATAATTTAAACTTCAAAATGCCACATTTCACTGAATGCTTTTCTTGTTTGTTTGCTTTTAGGAGCGCCAGAGACATTGCCCACAGTTCTGCCAAATAGAAGGCTGGCACAAAGTAACACTACGCCACACCACCTGAGTCCTCCTCTGCTTCTGCTTGTGCAGCTTAGTGCCAACTGACAGAGGTTGGAGGTACCCCCAAAGAAAGATGTTCCTGCCAAGAAAGTGGCCAGTGAGGAAGAGAATAAGCAGATTGCCACCACTGGCATGCCACCCTCCACCTTTTTCAGGAAATGTGTTGTGCCTGCCGCACCGTCCTCCGAGCAGCAAACCGATAGCAGCACCCATGCATCAACAACGGCACCACCCCAACCTAAGCCACTGAAGCCATGGCAACGAGCAGTGAGTCTGAATTGGTTTTGTCTCAGCCGCAAAGTACCCAATCATTGTAGGAAACTGAGCAAAGTGGACAACAGGAGCCAATGCCTGCAATAGTTCTTTCTGAACCGGGAGTTTGAGCTTCCTGATGAGCAAGATGTAGCTCTTGAATCATTGTCTTCATGATCTCCAGCAAGAAAAAGAAAGGTTACTCCTTCATCTTCTCCAAGCTCCCCTTCTGATGATCGGGACATGGATTGGACCCAAGCCAAGCCGGAGACCGGCTACAAGAGACAAGGGAAAAGGAAAGTTCCTCAAAGCCTTATATTTATGGATAGTGACAGTGATGAGGACACGTCTGTGATTGTCAGTATGGAGGGTGGTTCTCCTATTCAACCTGCTCAGAGGGATGTGATACTGGTTCCACCACCAGCTTTCATATCAGTAAGGTCCCCACTGAGAACTGCATCCCCCATTACCTCAGTTGAAGTACACCTTGCAGAGGGGAAAATGAAACACCCACCTACCTCCAGTTCTTCAGGCATTGGCAGTGGCCCACTAAAAAAAGTTGTCCTCCCCAATTTACGACTTATTTATGATTGGCAAGCAGGGGGATAACATTGCAATATGCTCTATTTGTCATGCAAGTGTTCATTGAGGTAAGCCAGGTTCACACTATCGTACTGGAGGGCAAACATCTCATATAAAAATATGAAACCAAATTCTGGTGGGAGGAAACCCGTAAAAAGGTAGCTGCTGCTGGTGGAGATAAGAGAGGGGAAGCAGCTCTGATCACAGTGATAGAAGGAGGTGATGAGGAAGAGGATGACAGCTTTGGACAAAGCTACCTTGGCCCTCGCAGTCTGCCAGCATCACCCATATCAGCAACCTCCAAATAGCACAAGACTCAGATTCAGACACCATCGCATACAGTGAGCCGCCCAGGATGCACATTGAGTCTACCACCTCCTGATTCTCTCAGAAAGTCTCCTATGCCAATGGCACCACAAAAGAAAAAAATTCAAGCTACCATTACAGACATGATTTGGCTGGAGGGGCGCTACGAAGGCAACAACCCATTGGCAAGTTTGCACAATGAGAAGCTGGCTAAAATGTTGGTGCGGGCATCTGCCTCAAATAGAAGATTCAGAGCCAGATCTATTTTACCAGAGTTGCTGTTACAGCACTCCATCATGATGTGCTGCAATTGGTTGGCCAAGCTATGCAGCAGAGTGCTGTGTACACCTGATGACAGATGTGGAGCAGTTGTGAAGTAACTGATTACATGTGTATCACTGCACACTGGATCTCTTTTATGGAGGTTAGGCAACAGCCATCTGCAGGTCTCAGTACTGAAGAAAGTTTTAAGGGCATTCAGAAGCATGCACTGCGAGTGATGTTGGCCATGGAGAAATCTCATACAGCTACAAACATCTTGGAAGACTTTAACAGAACGGTGTTTGATTTGTTGCCACGGTCAATGGCAGTAATATAGTCAATGCCATGGCAGATAGTGGCTATTTCAGGGTCCTGTGTTTGGTGCATTGCATAAACACAAGTGCAGGTCTTTCTAAAAAGAAGAAGACATAGTCAGCAATTTACTGGTCACCTGCAGAAGAATCAGCGTTCATTTCAGTCATTCTTTGAAAGCCCGGAAGCATTTGAGGATCATTCAGTGTGCTAGTAGAGTACTGGCTAAAGTCCTCATAGATGAGGTGCCAACACATTGGAACTCCACCTACTACATGTTGCAACTTCTATTTGAGCAGCACAGAACAATCACCGACAATGTCCTTCAAAGAGCTGGGTATGTAACTGGGAAAAGTTTGACTATGGAGATGGACAATTGGGGCCAAGTCAAATGCCTGACAAAATACTACTTATTTGAGGTTTTTACACAGGAAGTCAGCGAGGACATTAAGTGAAGCCAAGCAATCCTTTTGTTGCATCTGCTATAGAAAATGGTTAAAAAAGGTGTCACAAAGGTTCGCCGGAGTTAACAAAGAAGCATATGAGTTGGTTCAGAGCTTAACCCTTTGCTTGGCTGTTAATACAAGTTCCAAAGAGAGAATTTGTCCTCCAAAGAGTACATATGTGCCACAATGCTTGATCCACCGTACAAAAAAATATTGGCGTCTTTCATTCCGTTTTCAGAAGGAAATGCTTCACAATACAATACTTGGATTGTTGGCTAAGTAAGAGACCTGGAAAAAGAATGGATGGAAGAGGCCCGGGCAGAAGTTCTAGTGTGCAGCCTTCAACCTCCAGAGAGGGCAGTGCCGCTGTCTCACAGTAGCCAACACCAGCAGCACCTGCAAAAGTAGAATCATACCCAACCTCTGCAATGGCTTGGGTTCAAGTGGAAGCACTTAAGTTATCTGCAGAGATGAAGGCAACAGAGGTTGAGCAAGTTGCAGCACCAATGACCATTCAGAGGATGATTCAGAAGAGGTCTACCTTGAACAAAACCCATTGGTCTATTGGTATGGGAAGATGTGCCAATGGCCAGAGCTCAGTAAGCTGCCAATAAAGTATTTGTCTTGTCAGGTAGTCAGTGTGTTTTCTGAGTGTATGTTCAGTGCAGCTGGCACAGTTGTCACATTCAGAAGTACCGGTCACTTGCCTCAACATGTGGAGAGATTGCCCATGATTAAAATTAACCAACTCTTCATGCCACAAAATTACACTGTCCCTGAAACAGCATAGGAGGAGGAGGAGGAGGGCGATTGGTTAGACTCCAGTGTGTTAGCTGAAAACCTTTTTTCGGTGAGCCCCCGGAGTTTGATGATGAACTATACTTATCTAACTGAGTGGGCCAATAAAACTTTTATCATCAAACTGCTTTGCAAAAAAATAAATATAGGAGAACATTTATATATTTGATGTTTGACTTATGCAGCCCTACATGTATTCACATTTATGGACTGGAGTGCAGTTGGACCAGTGTGCACAGAAGAAGCCTCCCCATTTGCTTAAATGACATAAAGACAAGGCCTCCCATCCCTATCCTTCTTTTCTTTATTTCCTATCTGGGCTGCCAGTAAAGATCATTCATTTATAAGACTGCCATTGTTTGTTGCTTTCATGGAAAAAGAGGAGATACAATAAACAAATGTGCTCCACCATGCTTCATTGGAAAGGTATTGTACATAAATGAGTGATGTATTGAGTGAGTGATGATGATTTGTGTGGTGGCAGTGAGGGTATTGTTCAACTAATTTGTAAACTTGATTTGCAATATTGTGGCCCAATGGGCATTCTGCCTGAATGATTTCCCCTTTCACACTTCCCTAAAATTACTTACATGGGTCACTCCTTGCTGTACTTCTATTTTTTCTGGTTGTTCAGAGAACAGACTAGCCACTTTAGCTAACAAAAAAGTTCATCAACAGCAGTACACGTCTATATCGCTCCAACAGCCAGAAGAAGGAAGTTATGAACAATGTCTGTCCACTTAAATGGGAAACACGTTATAGGAGCATACTCTGCCCTGTGGACTGGCTAGAGGTGCATTGATTCGGTAAATGCTGAGTAGTGTGCTGTCTCAAATCTCAACTCCTCTAATAAAGTGGCTTTGGTCTGGGGGACTATAACTGTAGACATGTCACATAATGGACACACTTAGCTAATATGACAGTTGTGAGATTTGTCAGCCACATACAGCTAATTGTCTGGGATTTCCTTGTAAAATTGTTCTCACTTCTCAGTTAACCACACATGACCGCACCAGCCTCTGCTCATGCTAAGCTCCCTTGGTCCTTATCAACCATGAAGCTTAACTCCTCCTTGACTTTACAATATTGACAGGATTTATCTTTTTGTAATCCACAGGCCTTCTCTTCTTCTGCAAGAAAGAACACTAACACTCCTGCTTAATTACTAGACTGGTTCAGTCCTGCACCCAAGATGGACATTCCGGGAGAAGAATGCAGATATGCACCGTTCATTTTGGTATTTATATACTGTTTCATTTTTCTTTTCTTAGCAATCACAATTTTTAGAACTGTGTGCATCCTCCCTAATTTGGATTTTTCAAACGTCTGTGCTAGAATTATTAGATAACTTGGGACTCTGGGGCTGAAGGACTGTTTGTAATGTTTTTATTAACTGGACTATGTAGTACCTTAATTTCCTCCCACAACAGATTTAATGATGAGGTGCTGCTCATCATCCTGATGAATGTTGTGTTTGTCTTTGTCACACCTATAAAAGTCCCATTCCTATCGCCAGCCCCATTTACCCACCCAGGCATGAAAGAGATAACATCACCATAGTGCAGAGTCAGAACAAAGTCTATCCCACAATAGGTAGTACTAGTGTGCACAATCTGGCCTGATTCACATAAGCAAAGTTACAATTACAATTCTGGTGTTAGATCACTCTTGCAGTTTAACTAAACTACTAGAACTTTACAATTACGAGTAGTAGTAGTACAAGTAGTAACTAGCAAGTAGTAGTAACTCCTATAAAGTAATAGGGATTACTTACTACTCACAAAGTTACTACCTGTAAAGTTACAGATGGAATAGTTACTGGTTGTAAACGTACACTGTAAGAGTAGTAAACTAACACCAAAAGTATAACTTTACTTTGTGAATCAGGCACTCCCTGTGTTGCTTCCAATATCTAGGCAACATGAAGTAACCAAACCTTCCCCTCCTGAGTCCTGACTCAAAGATTTTGTAAGTTTTTAAAAATAAATTAGACCAACATTCTCACGCGATATGGACAGATATGGGTCACGCTAGGACTCTTAATTGCAAAAAGAGACATTGTGCAAAAATGGGGTGCTGCAGAAACACCAACATTGTCAGTCTGGTACAGAAACATGGACCTGACAATGATCATGGAGCATGCAGTATACTCCGCGAGGAAATGTCCTCGTAAATGGAATAAAATATGGACTCCCTGAAATGCCTTCAGAGGGGACATTTGGGACCCATTGGAGGAAGCAGAGGAAGATAGTTCAGATGAGGAAATGGAGGAGACATAGATTGAAATTATAGGAAGGGGGGTTAATCGTGGGGAGCAGTAAAGATGCCATGTCAGAAGCTAAATACCTGTGAATGGAATGTACTAAAATCACTATTCTAATATGAATAAGATCTATGTGTATTGCCGAGTTTATCGAAAGCACAATAAAAATGTTTAAAAAAAAATAAAAAAAAATTAGACAGTTACTAGCTCCCTGGATTGCTTAGACATTACTGCTGATAGTTGTTGTAATAAGAGTTTTTTGTCACAGTGCTCTGGAGTTCAGTCTTTGATAACCCACTAACTGTGTTTTTCTTTCAGTCTAGTGCCTGTGATGGATAATCTTTCTGAATAATCCTACAGTTGGAGTTCACCCTATTGGAAAAGGTAGGAGTGGGAACCTCGCTTTGTGATGCCTTCTCTGTTAGCATAAGAACACTAATGCCACCATCATTAAGAAGTACAAAAGGGGGTGGTGATGGACGGAGCATCTGAATCAATCAAACACTCACACCCAGTCAAAAGATCTGGGTTTAATCCATCACCGTTCTTTAGCCCACTCTGCCACCCCAGTTCAGACATGGCTATATGCAAATCAGTCTGACCCTGTGCCTCATGGGAACAGTCCAGCCCGAACTGCCAAGCCATGCCTTCCCTGGACCGGAAACAAGCTTCCGAGGACCGGTTTCTCGCATTCCAGCCGTCTTCAGCCCGGCTTGCTTGAATCCAGTGGCAAAGAGAGCAAGGGACTCAGGTCTGAGCATACCCTGCCACACTTTTGGCGGCAAAAAGCGGTACAAAAGGGGGTGGTGATGGACGGAGCATCTGAATCAATCAAACACTCACACCCAGTCAAAAGATTTGGGTTTAATTCATCACCGTTCTTTAGCCCACTCTGCCACCCCAGTTCAGACATGGCTATATGCAAATCAGTCTGACCCTGTGCCTCATGGGAACAGTCCAGCCCGAACTGCCAAGCCATGCCTTCCCTGGACCGGAAACAAGCTTCCGAGGACCGGTTTCTGGCATTCCAGCCGTCTTCAGCCCGGCTTGCTTGAATCCAGTGGCAAAGTGAGCAAGGGACTCACGTCTGAGCATACCCTGCCACACTTATGGCGGCTAAAAGCGGTACAAAAGGGGGTGGTGATGGACGGGCATCTGAATCAATCAAAAACTCACACCCAGTCAAAAGATCTGGGTTTAATCCATCACCGTTCTTTAGCCCACTCTGCCACCCCAGTTCAGACATGGCTATATGCAAATCAGTCTGACCCGGTGCCTCATGGGAACAGTCCAGCCCGAACTGCCAAGCCATGTCTTCCCTGGACCGGAAACAAGTTTCCGAGGACCGGTTTCTGGCATTCCAGCCGTCTTCAGCCCGGCTTGCTTGAATCCAGTGGCAAAGTGAGCAAAGGACTCACGTCTGAGCATACCCTGCCACACTTATGGCGGCAAAAAGCGGTACAAAAAGGGGTGGTGATGGACGGAGCATCTGAATCAATCAAACACTCACACCCAGTCAAAAGATCTGGGTTTAATCCATCACCGTTCTTTAGCCCACTCTGCCACCCCAGTTCAGACATGGCTATATGCAAATCAGTCTGACCCTGTGCCTCATGGGAAAAGTCCAGCCCGAACTGCCAAGCCATGCCTTCCCTGGACCGGAAGCAAAGCTTCAGAGGACCGGTTTCTGGCATTCCAGCCGTCTTCAGCCCGGCTTGCTTGAATCCAGTGGCAAAGTGAGCAAGGAACTCACGTCTGAGCATACCCTGCCACACTTATGGCGGCCAAAAGCAGTACAAAAGGGGGTGGTGATGGACGGAACATCTGAATCAATCAAACACTCACACCCAGTCAAAAGATCTGGGTTTAATCCATCACCGTTCTTTAGCCCACTCTGCCACCCCAGTTCAGACATGGCTATATGCAAATCAGTCTGACCCTGTGCCTCATGGGAACAGTCCAGCCTGAACTGCCAAGCCATGCCTTCCCTGGACCGGAAACAAGCTTCCTAGGACCGGTTTCTGGCATTCCAGCCGTCTTCAGCCCGGCTTGCTTGAATCCAGTGGCAAAGTGAGCAAGGGACTCACGTCTGAGCATACCCTGCCACACTTATGGCGGCCAAAAGCGGTACAAAAGGGGGTGGTGATGGACGGAGCATCTGAATCAATCAAACACTCACACCCAGTCAAAAGATCTGGGTTTAATCCATCACCGTTCTTTAGCCCACTCTGCCACCCCAGTTCAGACATGGCTATATGCAAATCAGTCTGACCCTGTGCCTCATGGGAACAGTCCAGCCCGAACTGCCAAGCCATGCCTTCCCTGGACCGGAAACAAGCTTCCGAGGACCGGTTTCTGGCATTCCAGCCGTCTTCAGCCCGGCTTGCTTGAATCCAGTGGCAAAGTGAGCAAGGGACTCACGTCTGAGCATACCCTGCCACACTTATGGCGGCCAAAAGCGGTACAAAAGGGGGTGGTGATGGACGGAGCATCTGAATCAATCAAACACTCACACCCAGTCAAAAGATCTGGGTTTAATCCATCACCGTTCGTTAGCCCACTCTGCCACCCCAGTTCAGACATGGCTATATGCAAATCAGTCTGACCCTGTGCCTCATGGGAAAAGTCCAGCCCGAACTGCCAAGCCATACCTTCCCTGGACCGGAAACAAGCTTCCGAGGACCGGTTTCTGGCATTCCAGCCGTCTTCAGCCCGGCTTGCTTGAATCCAGTGGCAAAGTGAGCAAGGGACTCATGTCTGAGCATACCCTGCCACACTTATGGCGGCCAAAAGCGGTAAAAAAGGGGGTGGTGATGGACGGAGCATCAGAATCAATCAAACACTCACACCCAGTCAAAAGATCTGGGTTTAATCCATCACCGTTCTTTAGCCCACTCTGCCACCCCAGTTCAGACATGGCTATATGCAAATGAGTCTGACCCTGTGCCTCATGGGAACAGTCCAGCCCGAACTGCCAAGCCATGCCTTCCCTGGACCGGAAACAAGCTTCCGAGGACCGGTTTCTGGCATTGCAGCCGTCTTCAGCCCGGCTTGCTTGAATCCAGTGGCAAAGTGAGCAAGGGACTCATGTCTGAGCATACCCTGCCACACTTATGGCGGCCAAAAGTGGTACAAAAGGGGGTGGTGATGGACGGAGCATCTGAATCAATTAAACACTCACACCCAGTCAAAAGATCTAGGTTTAATTCATCACCGTTCTTTAGCCCACTCTGCCACCCCAGTTCAGACATGGCTATATGCAAATCAGTCTGACCCTGTGCCTCATGGGAACAGTCCAGCCCGAACTGCCAAGCTATGTCTTTCCTGGACCGGAAACAAAGCTTCGGAGGACCGGTTTCTGGCATTCCAGCTGTCTTCAGCCCGGCTTGCTTGAATCCAGTGGCAAAGTGAGCAAGGGACTCACGTCTGAGCATACCCTGCCACACTTATGGCGGCCAAAAGCGGTGCAAAAGGGGGTGGTGATGGACGGAGCATCTGAATCAATCAAACACTCACACCCAGTCAAAAGATCTGGGTTTAATCCATCACCGTTCTTTAGCTCACTCTGCCACCCCAGTTCAGACATGGCTATATGCAAATCAGTCTGACCCTGTGCCTCATGGGAACAGTCCAGCCCGAACTGCCAAGCCATGCCTTCCCTGGACCGGAAACAAGCTTCCGAGGACCGGTTTCTGGCATTCCAGCCGTCTTCAGCCCGGCTTGCTTGAATCCAGTGGCAAAGTGAGCAAGGGACTCACGTCTGAGCATACCCTGCCACACTTATGGCGGCCAAAAGCGGTACAAAAGGGGGTGGTGATGGACGGAGCATCTGAATCAATCAAACACTCACACCCAGTCAAAAGATCTGGGTTTAATCCATCACCGTTCTTTAGCCAACTCTGCCACCCCAGTTCAGACATGGCTATATGCAAATCAGTCTGACCCTGTGCCTCATGGGAACAGTCCAGCCCGAACTGCCAAGCCATGCCTTCCCTGGACCGGAAACAAGCTTCCGAGGACCGGTTTCTGGCATTCCAGCCGTCTTCAGCCCGGCTTGCTTGAATCCAGTGGCAAAGTGAGCAAGGGACTCACGTCTGAGCATACCCTGCCACACTTATGGCGGCCAAAAGCGGTACAATAGGGGGTGGTGATGGACGGAGCATCTGAATCAATCAAACACTCACACCCAGTCTCAGACGTGAGTCCCTTGCTCACTTTGCCACTGGATTCAAGCAATCCGGGCTGAAGAAGACTATAATGCCAGAAACCGGTCCTCGGAAGCTTTTTTCCGGTCCAGGGAAGGCATGGCTTGGCAGTTCGGGCTGGACTGTTCCCATGAGGCACAGTGTCAGACTGGTTTGCATATGGCCATGTCTGAACTGGGGTGGCTGAGTGAGCTAAAGAATGGTGATGGATTAAACCCAGATCAGTTGACTGGGGGTGAGTGTTTGATTTGCTCAAACGCTCCGTCCATCATCCCCTTTTGTATCGCTTTGTTCGCCCTAAGTGTGGCAGGGTATTCTCAGACGTGAGTCCCTTGCTCACTTGGCCACTGGATTCAAGATAGCCTGGCTGATGAGGATTATGAATCCAAAACCAGTCCCAGGATGCTTGTTTCCGGTCCAGGGAAGACATGGCTTGGCAGTTCGGGCTGGACTGTTCCCATGAGGCACAGTGTCAGACTGATTTGCATATGGCCATGTCTGAACTGGGGTGGCTGAGTGAGCTAAAGAATGGTGCTGGATTAAACCCAGATCAGTTGACTGGGGGGTGAGTGTTTGATTTGCTCAAACGCTCCGTCCATCATCCCCTTTTGTATCGCTTTAACTTAATCAAAGGCAAGACCTATTGCATTTTCAATGATTGTTGTTGCTTAGCTGACATCGCTGTGCATGTGGAAGAGACATGTTTGTATTCGGAAAAATGATACTACAAGCCCTCGGCTGCTTTGTGCTGGTGGGTAAAAACCGAGATTGAAAGTCTAATCCGTCCCCTAACTTGAAAGTTCCCAGCAATGCACAACTGTTAAAGGTTACTATGAAATAATGCACTAAAACAGCAGTAGAAGTATACATAAAACCAATCCGCTGTTCAACTGCAGCAAAGTATGAGTTTTGTGTCACGTCATGACTCCAAGTAATTCGAAGAGTATACTGACGTGGCTGTGGCTGATGACCGCATGCACGCTTCGGCAGTAAATCTGCGGCAGCACCTATATGAGGTCACGTGTAATCCCATGCCATGCGTGCACATCTTCTGTCTGTCCGTCCTTATTGATTCCAAAAGGCCCTCGCATGGCGAGGGCAATGCATACACGCTGCTGCCGCCAGGCGAGACCTAAAAACCATAGAAATTCACTGAAAAAAACCCAAAGGTTACTGGGACGTTATAGTTATGAATTAGCATTTAAAAAACCCTAGACATTCACAGAAAAAAACAAAGGCTTTCAGAGGTGTCATAGGTAGGAATTAGTATTTTACAAAAATTAAAAAATTCACTTAGGCTCAGATTTCACTCGTACAAACCTAGTAAAATTCAGCAGGTATAGTTAGCTGAGCTAACTATAACCTGAGTGTAGTGTAGTTCCTATATTCCCAATTGGCTCTGCGCATTGGAATAACATCAACGGTAGTTTAGACATAGGACTGAGGTCATCTAGGTCTCTACTGAATATGTTAGACTTAATTATGAATGCCAGATAGCCCAGAGGTCACTAGAAACTTTCTCGAATGAACGGGAAAGAGTTAACTTTCCTGATTTAGACAAGAAGGGATTAGTTTCTGACAACCGCATAAACATGACAACTTTTCTCCCTCCAGAACAAGGAGTATATCTCCAGAGTCGTGTGAAAACAATAGACAGCTATTTCACTCAGTCAATTGTGCATGCATAATTTCACCAGGAGTGCAGAGAAATAGAGAGACGTGCGTTTTCAATTAAAGTTGTTATTTATTGAGCAGTCTTCTTTCTCATGCAAGAGAAATGAATTGCCACAATTGCAATACTTATTGTAAAGTAAAGTGCGTACAGTAAAAGGAGTATTATGAAATAATACTGTAAAAGCATTTATATGGTTTCTGAGCCATATGATACTTAAAACGGATAAAATATATACATACATAAAATCATTGACTAAACGTACTCAACTGGTGCTTCTAAGATACGCCTACCCCGGTGTACCTAACCTAAGCCTAGTACTTGGGAAGGAGTAAGTGAGCTGCAGTTTAAGTTAAGTTAGTTTTTGCCAAGAATCTGAATCAAGAATTCTCTAAGGATCTAATCAGCTCCGTACCTTGGTTATAGAATGAAGGAGGTCTTGTATCTCTCTCTCAGGACTCGATCTCCCAGCAACCCGCAAGTGTTACTGGAAACACCGGAGCTGGAATTTCTCGGCAGGAGAAAATACAGCGTCTCTCTCAGTGCTTCAAATGGGAGGGTCGGCTTCCTTCGGCACTCGCATCAGCTGGGCGTCGGGCAAGTAGATAGCCGCTCTGCTCCAAACCACCGTGTGTTTGCTTAAGGCAAACGTTGGTATATTTATACCTGGAAGGTGCCGAGTTTGACGTAAGGGTGGACATAAGACGTCACTAAGAACGTACAGTTCTTTCTGGACTCCAGGAGTTCTTGTTCAAATCAAAACAAAAGCAGGGGGAATTCCCGGGCTGCTGGAGGCTTGGTGTGTTTAAAGAACGCGTTGTACTTTCTAGGAGTCTATGGGAGTAGCCTTGCCGTATTTGGACTGCATTGGCTATGACTAAATATGGATATGATTCTTATGCCTTTATAAGGATATGTTTTGTTATAACCACATAAGGGCATGAATCGAGAATATTTAAATAGGGTCCTAGATACATTCACAACACCCACTCCACGTATAATGTCCATCATTACTAAATACTAAGCAATACTAAACATATAACGATGCATGTGTTTTCCAACCCACACCAAAATACATAAATTGCATTTGAAATGGTGTATGGTATATACACGAAAATTAGTATTTATACTGTATGTTTTTCAAGCAGAAGGTAACATTCAGATAATGCATATATGAATATTGGCTGAATGAATTGCGAAAATTACATTCATGAAATGGCTCTTAATACAGAAGAGAAGGTCGAGACCATTTCATCACATATTTATACAATACTGTACATGTGCTAGAGGCTAAGTCAAAATATTGTCTCTAGAGTCTCTAAAAATAGAAGTTCTGTTCTCAACGAATAGTTCTACTTTAAGCAGAGTACCATGTGCCAGAAAAAAGGTAAATATTTAGGAAATTGAAAAAATAATTTTGCTTTCATGGGAAAAATAGTTCCAATTGTATTCAGTAGTCTTGTTTATCAAAAACTGAAGGCCGAATTCAGAGTTCAGGGAACGCTGTGTGCTCGTTGTTTTAAAAGTTATTCTCGTTGTTAGGAGAGAACATCAAATCAGACAGGCTTGCGAAAAATTGGTCTACAACAGTAGGTGAAAGTTCGACCAAGTTCGAAAAAGCTGAAATAGTGCATATGTGAGAATCATTGCCATCATCGATTTCTACATCAGCAATGCTCACAGAAGGTTGTACCTGTGTCCCTAATCGTAATGGTGAAGTCTCAACGAATGCCGTCATCAGAATAGGTAGCCGCTGGGGACAACACGTTGCATGAGCCGTTACCGAACCAAGCAAAGTATCGATATCCATGGGTACTGCTGATGGTAGTGTAAGACAGACGTCCAACACGCATTCTTCTCCGCATAGCAGACATCGAAGCACAGGTAAGATGCAATCTTGCCAGATTGGTCTGAATGAAAGAAACCAGGTAGTACTCAGATCTCTTAGCCGGGCAAAGCCGAGGACAGTACTGATCCGTTATCGGTATCGTCTAGCTTGGATCATTTCTTCCATTGTAGCCTGAGTTTTGTCTGTGGCTTGGCTTGCCATATCGGAGCAGAAGGAACAAAAATAAAATTCTTGCTACGAGTCCCAAAAGAAGAGGCAGGCCGCCGAATACTGAATGCACAAAATTCGGGAAGATGCCCAGAACTGTTTCAAAGGGTGCTAACAGTCCCGAAAAAATTGTCTTAAATACATGTGCGATGCCACTGGTATCTGACATGTTTAAGATTTGGCTTAACATTTCTACGAAATTCACGGGGCAATTTGTCGATAATAGGGAATGTATCTCTGCCGCTGTCCTTGCAACTTGCAGATCATACGTCTCTTTGGACGAGGTTAAAGGCACAGTTGTCTGTAAAAGAATAGACTTCATTCTGCTTAAAGTATCAATTCGAATAGAAGAGATATTCAAAGAAGGCCATATTGCCGCCTCCATGTCTGGATTGCTGTTTGGATACAATACTTGCATACAACAAGTGACCATGGAAGTAACGGTCACGAGATAGGCTTTTCCTGGCACCATGCCACAACAGCTGCGGTCACTTATTATAACATAGCTGCCGTTGGAAAGCTGTCTGAAAAAAGGCTCTATCTGTGTTGCAGGAGTGCCGTGCAGGTGACATGAAAGGTTGTTTGATGAACCTTCGCAGGCTCCATGCAAGTTAATACCTTGACACAGAAGTGTACCGCCTAGTGATTTTTAGGGCTCGACCTCTGCCAATGCGCAAGCATTGCAGATGTCGAGACATATTGGGGCTTATCCAGAGCTTAACTAAACAGGCGATTTGATGCTGTGCCCGTGAAAAAGCGCGTGCACAGCATCAAAGCCACCAGCCTCCCTCCCACAAGCTTTCCCCAGCGTGCGCACTGGCATTTCTCCTCCCCTAATTATTCACTGCCCACGCCGGCCGGCACATCAAAGGCTGCTGCTCCCCGTGTGTCTCGCTTTTAGTGGTATCATTGTCAGCTCTTTACATTAGATGCTATCATGGTACATGAGACCCTACTTTTCTTTTGTTTTTTCATGTACAGATCTTCTCGTATTATTCTGCCATTGTAGATTGCTTTTGAACTGTTGGACTATACTGGGAAGCTCCCTGCCGGTATCCTTCTTTAAAGAAATACTTTTAAAAAACATGGTGGTGGTCTTTATCCGACATCCGGGGTTTCTTTGTTATTGTTTAGAGACTTCGTACTGCATTCTGAATTAGAGAATGCTATGTTAATTTACCCCTATTTGTAGTTTAGACTTGGTATTATTAACACGTGTGCAATGTATGTCTATAGATTGGGGCGGTTCTGGCACCCAGCAGATGCTTTTCACAGGACTCGACCTTGGAAAGTAGATTGCTTTTCTTGCAACTTTGTGCTATTGTAGTGATAATACGGTTCATACCAACTTGCTTGTTTAGCTGCCGTTTTTAATTTTCACTTATTTCCACTGTGGCCGCTACCGGTGATCACAATGCTTTGTAATCTTGGGTTTTTTTCCCGCTTAAACTTGTGCTCTCTGGTGTGTCCGTTCACAATTGCGGTCCTTCTCCGTTTTTAAAATATTGAACCAGATGTTATCCTAAACTCCAGGGTTTGTGATTTAATTTTTTTTTAATGTGCAGCCACATTTTGCTAATGCAAGATTTCTTATGTAACAGAATCTGGTGCATTTACTCTTGTGACTGACCTTTCAAAATCTCAGTGGCCATTTTTTTCCCCTTTTTAGGGCTCGACCTCTGCCAATGCTCCTGCCAACCCACCATACAGCTCCACCGATGCACCCACCACACAGCTCCGCCGATGCACCCACCACACAGCTCCGCCGAGGCACCCACCACAAAGCTCCACCGATGCACCCACCACACAGCTCCACCGATGCTCCAACTAAGCTCCACCAATGCACCCACCACACAGCTCCACCAATGCACCCACTGAGCTCCACGATGCACCCACCACACAGCTTCACCGATGCACCCACCACAGAGCTCCACCGAGGCACCGACTACACAGCGTCACCGATGCCTCCACCACACAGCTCCACCAATGCACCCACCACACAACTCCACCGATGCACCCACCACACAGCTCCACCGATGCACCCACCACACAGCTCCACCGATGCACCCACCACACAGCTCCACTGAGGCACCCACCACACAGCTCCACCGAGGCACCCACCACACAGCTCCACCGATGCACCCACCACACAGCTCCACCGATGCACCCACCACACAGCTCCACCGATGCAGCCACCACACAGCTCCACCGACACAGCTCCACCGATGCACCCACCACAGCTCCACCGACACAGCTCCACCGATGCACCCACCACCCAGCTCCACTGATGCAACCACCACACAGCTCCACCGACACAGCTCCACCGATGCACCCACCACACAGCTCCACTGATGCACCCACCACAGAGCTCCACCGATGCACCCACCACAGAGCTCCTCCGATGCACCCAACACAGAGCTCCACCTATGCCCCCACCACAGAGCTCCACCGATGCACCCACCAAAGAGCTCCACCGATGCACCCACCATAGAGCTCCACAGATGCCCCCACCACACAGCTCCACCGATGCACCGACCACACAGCTCCACCGAGGCACCCACCACACAGCTCCACCGAGGCACCTACCACACAGCTCCACCGATGCACCCACCACACAGCTCCACCTATGCACCCACCACACAGCTCCACCAAGGCACCCACCACACAGCTCAACAGATGCACCCACCACACAGCTCCACAGAGGCACCCACCACACAGCTCCACAGATGCACCCACCACACAGCTCCACCGAAGCACCCATCACACAGCTCTACCGATGCACCCACCACGCAGCTTTACCGATCCACCCACCACACAGCTCCGCCGAGGCACCCACCACACAGCTCTACCGATGCACCCACCACACAGCTCCACCGATCCACCCACCACACAGCTCCGCCGAGGCACCCACCACACAGCTCTACCGATGCACCCACCACACAGCTCCACCGATGCACCCACCACACAGCTCCGCCGAGGCACCCACCACACAGCTCAACCGATGCACCCACCACACAGCTCTACCGATGCACCCACCACACAGCTCCACCAATGCACCCACTAAGCTCCACCGATGCACCCACCACACAGCTCCACCGATGCACCCACCACACAGCTCCACTGATGCACCCACCACCCAGCTCCACCAATGCACCCACCACACAGCTCCACCTACACAGCTCCACCGATGCACCCACCACCCAGCTCCACCGATGCACCCACCACACAGCTCCACCGACACAGCTCCACCGATGCACCCAAGACACAGCTCCACTGATGCACCCACCACACAGCTCCACTGATGCACCCACCACACAGCCCCACAGATGCTCCAACTAAGCTCCACCAATGCACCGACCACACAGCTCCACCAATGCACCGAGCACACAGCTCCACCAATGCACCCACTAAGCTCCACCGATGCACCCACCACACAGCTTCACCGATGCACCCACCACAGACCTCCACCGAGGCACCCACCACACAGCTCCACCGATGCACCCACCACACAGCTCCACCAATGCACCCACCACACAGCTCCACCAATGCACCCACCACACAGCTCCACCGATGCACCCACCACACAGCTCCACCGATGCACCCACCACACAGCTCCACCGATGCACCCACCACACAGCTCCACCGAGGCACCCACCACACAGCTCCACCGAGGCACCCACCACACAGCTCCACCGATGCACCCACCACACAGCTCCACCGATGCAGCCACCACACAGCTCCACCGACACAGCTACACCGATGCACCCACCACACAGCTCCACCGACACAGCTACACCGATGCACCCACCACACAGCTCCACTGATGCACCCACCACAGAGCTCCACAGATGCACCCACCACAGAGCTCCACCGATGCACCCACAACAGAGCTCCACCTATGCCCCCACCACAGAGCTCCACCGATGCACCCACCACACAGCTCCACTGATGCACCCACCACCCAGCTCCACCGATGCACCCACCACACAGCTCCACCTACACAGCTCCACCGATACACCCACCACACAGCTCCACTGATGCACCCACCACACCGCTCCACCTACACAGCTCCACCGATGCACCCACCACCCAGCTCCACTGATGCACCCACCACACAGCTCCACCGACACAGCTCCACCGATGCACCCACCACACAGCTCCACCGATGCTCCAACTAAGCTCCACCAATGCACCCACCACACAGCTCCACCAATGCACCCACTAAGCTCCACCGATTCACCCACCACACAGCTTCACCGAGGCACCCACCACAGAGCTCCACCGAGGCACCCACCACACAGTCCACCGATGCACCCACCACACAGCTCCACCAATGCACCCACCACACAGCTCCACCAATGCACCCACCACACAGCTCCACCTACACAGCTCCACCGATGCACCCACCACACAGCTCCACCGATGCACCCACCACACAGCTCCACCGAGGCACCCACCACACAGCTCCACCGAGGCACCCACCACAAAGCTCCACCGATGCACCCACCACACAGCTCCACCGAGGCACCCACCACACAGCTCCACCGATGCACCCACCACACAGCTCCACCAATGCACCCACCACACAGCTCCACTGATGCACCCACCACACAGCTCCACCTACACAGCTCCACCGATGCACCTACCACACAGCTCCACCGATGCACCCACCATACAGCTCCACCAAGGCACCCACCACACAGCTCCACCGATGCACCCACCACACAGCTCCACCGAGGCACCCACCACACAGCTCCACAGATGCACCCACCACACAGCTCCACAGATGCACCCACCACACAGCTCCACAGATGCACCCACCACACAGCTCCACCGAAGCACCCACCACACAGCTCCACTGATGCACCCACCACACAGCTCTACCGATGCACCCACCACACAGCTCCACCAATGCACCCACTAAGCTCCACCGATGCACCCACCACACAGCTCCACCGATGCACCCACCACACAGCTCCACTGATGCACCCACCACCCAGCTCCACCAATGCACCCACCACACAGCTCCACCTACACAGCTCCACCGATGCACCCACCACCCAGCTCCACCGATGCACCCACCACACAGCTCCACCGACACAGCTCCACTGATGCACCCAAGACACAGCTCCACTGATGCACCCACCACACAGCTCCACTGATGCACCCACCACACAGCTCCACAGATGCTCCAACTAAGCTCCACCAATGCAACGACCACACAGCTCCACCAATGCACCGAGCACACAGCTCCACCAATGCACCCACTAAGCTCCACCGATGCACCCACCACACAGCTTCACCGATGCACCCACCACAGACCTCCACCGAGGCAACCACCACACAGCTCCACCGATGCACCCACCACACAGCTCCACCAATGCACCCACCACACAGCTCCACCAATGCACCCACCACACAGCTCCACCGATGCACCCACCACACAGCTCCACCGATGCACCCACCACACAGCTCCACCGAGGCACCCACCACACAGCTCCACCGAGGCACCCACCACACAGCTCCACCGATGCACCCACCACACAGCTCCACCGATGCAGCCACCACACAGCTCCACCGACACAGCTCCACCGATGCACCCACCACACAGCTCCACCGACACAGCTACACCGATGCACCCACCACACAGCTCCACTGATGCACCCACCACAGAGCTCCACCGATGCACCCACCACAGAGCTCCACCGATGCACCCACAACAGAGCTCCACCTATGCCCCCACCACAGAGCTCCACCGATGCACCCACCACACAGCTCCACTGATGCACCCACCACCCAGCTCCACCGATGCACCCACCACACAGCTCCACCTACACAGCTCCACCGATACACCCACCACACAGCTCCACTGATGCACCCACCACACCGCTCCACCTACACAGCTCCACCGATGCACCCACCACCCAGCTCCACTGATGCACCCACCACACAGCTCCACCGACACAGCTCCACCGATGCACCCACCACACAGCTCCACCGATGCTCCAACTAAGCTCCACCAATGCACCCACCACACAGCTCCACCAATGCACCCACTAAGCTCCACCGATTCACCCACCACACAGCTTCACCGAGGCACCCACCACAGAGCTCCACCGAGGCACCCACCACACAGTCCACCGATGCACCCACCACACAGCTCCACCAATGCACCCACCACACAGCTCCACCAATGCACCCACCACACAGCTCCACCTACACAGCTCCACCGATGCACCCACCACACAGCTCCACCGATGCACCCACCACACAGCTCCACCGAGGCACCCACCACACAGCTCCACCGAGGCACCCACCACAAAGCTCCACCGATGCACCCACCACACAGCTCCACCGAGGCACCCACCACACAGCTCCACCGATGCACCCACCACACAGCTCCACCAATGCACCCACCACACAGCTCCACTGATGCACCCACCACACAGCTCCACCTACACAGCTCCACCGATGCACCCACCACACAGCTCCACCGATGCACCCACCATACAGCTCCACCAAGGCACCCACCACACAGCTCCACCGATGCACCCACCACACAGCTCCACCGAGGCACCCACCACACAGCTCCACAGATGCACCCACCACACAGCTCCACAGATGCACCCACCACACAGCTCCACCGAAGCACCCACCACACAGCTCCACTGATGCACCCACCACACAGCTCCGCTGAGGCACCCACCACACAGCTCCACCGATGCACCCACCACACAGCTCCACCAATCCTCCAACTAAGCTCCACCAATGCACCCACCATACAGCTCCACCAATGCACCCACTAAGCTCCACCGATGCACACACCACTCAGCGCAACCACAGCATCACTCAGCGCAACCACAGCATCACTCCGCACCACCACAGCATCACTCAGCGCAACCACAGCATCACTCAGCGCAGCCACAGCATCACTGGTTCAAAGATGTTCTTTCAATATTTCAAGCTGTTGTCAAGCTTTCACGCTTTATTACAAATCACAAAAAGATGTTAATATTTCACTTCTGTTCTTGGATTTTCGTCACAATAAAAAACAACGGAACATAATCTTCACAGAAGTTATTTTCAAAAGTTTAAGCTATTGCCATTACAAATTAAAGAAATTATTTAAGTATTAATTATTTAAAAAAATTAAAAGCCATTGTTATTTGTAATATCAATACATCTAAGTCACGTAAATACAAAACATGTTGCATTACAAATGCTATAGGTGTCACATTTGCGAAAGTTATAACTATTGGCATTGTAAATGACAAAGCTATTAATTTAGCTTTTTTTTTAAATAACACATAAATAAAAAAAAAATCATTTATAAGACCAATAGCTCAAACTTTCCTAATGCGAGCCCTATTGCATTTCCAATGCTTGTTTACAGTTGTAACCACTAAGAAATACCTCTTATTTCCCTTCACTATAACATTTATGTGTATAAGGTAGATTCCAGGTCGACTTGATGTATCCTTTACCTAACCTTTCATACAGGCCTGCTGGTATATACTTTTGGCAATACTGAAACTGAAAAGTTGTTATCGGAAATGTAATTGTACCATGTATTATCCATTCAAATAACAGGTCTCTCTGACATTGTCAATGGTAATCTCTCAAGTTTTTCAATGGTCAGAATCGTATAGTCTGCTCCTTTTTGTGCCAAACTGATTTGTTTATCAGTAAGGTTAAAGATAGAAAATAATGACATTGTGTTGATTAGACGCAGTGGCACGTAGCCTGAACGCAGATTTTGTAATGTCCAGCCTAGCTGTACAATAGAACGCAATTGGGACTGGCCATGTTGTAACATTAGCAAGTCCTGCTCTATTATATCAATAGCAGAGGATACAATGCTGTCTAGTGAATAAATTCTGGAGGACAGAGTCGTTAACCCATTGTCCACTACAGACAGTGATTTTTTCAAATTAATACGATCAATTTCTCGTATTTTTTCTGCAGTTTCAATTTGCGTCACTTTCCAAGCTTCGTTGTAAGCAGCATATATACCGGCGTATATGAAACGTTTTTGACGCTGTTTGCGAGGTCCCAGTATGAAATCTCACAAGTCAGCACCTTCTTTAACCTCTTGAATGCTATGGGGATTTTTCCCCTGTGCTGGAAACCCATGAACCCCATTATTCATGACGAGCTGGGCTCGTCATGAGCGTAGCAGGAGGCTACTGCATGACGAGCCCAGCTCGTCATGAGCGTGGAAGGGGTTAAGTAAAGTCAAGTGTTGCTTAATTTCAGCCAGTGTGGATTTCTGTAGCCATTCGAGGCATAGTTTCCCTACACTGTATGTTGTAACTATCCCTGGATGTTGTCTCTGGGAATATCTTGGGTCTGGCCTGGTCTGTTTGAACCCCTGTATTTTGTTCAGGAATCTATCTTGACAGTTATTTGTGTCTGTGGGCCAGATCAACCATTTTTTCCAATCAGGATTTGTTCTGTTTTGGTGTAAAATGTATGATACGTCTATCTCCACATCTGTAGTGCTATTACTATCAGGTATGGGCTTTGGAATAGACGGTTTGTGTAAGTCTTTTATCTTGGCTAGGCCGAGACAGGTTGTTTGTTGAATGGTGTCATTCAGGAATATTATCTGTTCTGGGATCATGCAGGCTCTGAATAGTGATTCTAAACCTTGTACCTGCCAGTCCTTTGTACCCCAGATGGTTTTTGTTTCAATGTTGTTTTTCCAAAATTCAAAACCAAATGCAGACATTTTTTTCATAAAATTTTTCAGAATAAATCAATTTAGTATTTGTCAACATGTTTTTCATTCCTGTCTTATTTAACATTTTGAAATAAAACTTTTCTGGATCAGTTGTGTTAAACATAGAGAAGTATGGGAATTTCTCATAAAATGTTTTTGAACTGCCTTTTGGCGGTGTTGGACAATGTTCCCATTGGTTATTAGTAAAAACATTTCTAGTATTAGCAGATTTATGCAAATAGGGATGACCATAATGATTATAACAGTACATTTCTTCATAGTTTGATGAACCCTGCAAATAATCGTGTTCTGTGAATTTAGCTGACATTTCTAAATCTGACATCATATTATTAATATTTTCAAAGTCCCAATCATCAGAGAAAGTACTTGGTGTTACAAAGTAACTTAAGGAAACCTTGAACTGGTGTGGATATTTCAAGAGCTCAATCGGGCCATAGATTTCGTAATCCGTTTTGTCCCATGCTACACCACCAGGTATTGGAATGGCTGTGATGTTCACTGATGACAGTTCTCTTTACCTCGATGTGAGATGATCTGTGTGGCTTTAGGAGCAAGTTGATGTTCTGACTTGCTGTGTCCATTGTACTATATTTTCCATCAATAAATCTACCCAAGCTTAAAACCAAGATGAGCCAAAGTAGGAGGAAAAGTACACCTAACACAATCCATAATTCAATCCATTGTGAAATCAGATATGTTTCTTTGAGTTGATGAAAGAGTTCAGTCATTTTTTCTTTGAAAGTTTTTGTTGCTGGCATTTCTTCATGTTCACTTGGATCATCAGAAAAGTCATCGAAATTGATGAAGTAGCCAGATGCAGTTCTGTCAATTGTTGGAATTGCTTCCGGATTTCCTTTAGTCTTTGGATCTTCTTTTGTCACATTACTATAGTCAAAGGCTACATCATTGTAGACAGGTGTTTCTTGACGAACTGTTGCAATTTGGGTTTCAAGAGGCACAAGTTCCATTGCTTTGTTGCATAGTCCTTTTTTATTTACTGTAGGTTTATCAAAAGCGATTAGTCTCTCAGTTTGAACCTCTTGGATTGTAGCAAGGTTTGGTCTTCTGCTACTTCTTGGGAGTCTACCGGGCCTACTACTTATTATTGGCCACATGATTGTGGTTTTACCAGGTCGAGTGATACAACTCTGTTCTCTTTTTTACCAGCAAGGGGCGGTAGTACTACTGATCTTGTTCCGCTGACAGCTAAGACAGGTACTGTTTTTCTGTAAGAAGGCCCAAATTCCTTCTTAACCGCGATCTTTTCTCTGAGTAGATCCCCCATCTTTGGAATCCAGACAGGTCTTGCTGGGACAGGTGGTTTTTCTTCAGTGGCTGTTGGCTTTAACTTTACTTAGACTTCTTCTTGTTTCATTTAAGTCCTGTAAAACAGCCAAATGATCTTTGATATCAAAGGATTTTTCTTTCACCACTGAAGTCTGACAATCTAAGTCCTGGATTATCATTCTAGTACCGAACAATAGTTCGTATGGAGTGATTCCTCTTAGAGAATTTCTTGGCAGATTGTTAAGACTACGTTGGACACTTGTTAGATGTTTGACCCACCCATCACCCGAACCTAATACCCTCGCCGTTATAGATTGCTTTATGTCACTTTTTTTCTCTCCACTACCGCATTTCCCTCGGGATGGAATGGACTAGAGTACCGCAATGCAATGCCCATGCTGGCCATGGCCTCCTTGTATGCCCGAGAGCTAAACGCAGGACCTTGGTCAGAATGTAGCATGCCAATTGCGTATGTGCCGATAAAGACTCGCAAATCTTTTATAACAGTTCTGGCGTGAGCCGAGCGCTGGGGTCTACATCTAAATGAATCTCGTCTTAATAATTATGGGATCGCATTTCTCCGTCTGGATTTCTGCATATAGACAGCCTAATGCTTTCTATTAACGGTGTCCTGGCAATTGTCTGGTCCGGTTCACAACTGCGATTTCTATTGCAGTTCTGACAATCCATTGCAAAGTTATAAATTTGCACGCTCAGCCCCGGCCACCAGTATTGTGATTGTAATTCTATGAGAGATTTCAAGACCCATTCCCATATGTGCTTCTTGAATCAAGTAAGCTCTCCGGTTCATGTTTGGAATTACTCTATCCCCCATTCCAGGGATTTGAGCAAAAAGAACGGAGTTCGCATCAATTATGTATTTATTTCCGAGTGGATAATTTAGAGGTAACGCCGCATAGTTGCCTTTCATTGAGACTTTTACTGCTAGTAGCGTTTCACCGTCTATATGTTTTTAGTACGCTTTTTTGTAGCTACAGAAGCCGATTGAACAGCTGCCGCTGTGGCTCTGTTAGCCAATGAATTCCCTGCAACGTGAACGCCATCACGTTGAGGACTCAGTGTATGTATCACGTGAGTCTTTCGTAGTTCTTTCTGTAAGAGAACTACTTGTTCCAAGAGCTTTTTATGCTTTATTGTGGCACCAGTCTCATCTTTGTAACCGTTTTTGATCCATGTCTGCATGTCATTATTGTAAGACCGGACGCAATAATGCGAATCGCACACTATTAGTGTGGGGAATTCGCGATCGGCATTTTCAAGCGCCATCTTTAAAGATCTTATTTCAGCTCGCAGAGCTGTACAGTTTCTGAGTGATTCCGTTTTGGTGATTATCGGTCTGAATTTACCTAAGCGCCAGCAACCTTTAACAATCGCGCACACTGTATTGTAAGATTTTTTATCCACAACGTAGTGTTGTGCAAATCTGTCTGTGTAGATTACACAGGTGTACTGTTCTAGAGGCAGAATTTCAATTGGCAGAGGATATTCATATTCGTATTCCAGATTTTCTAGTTTTTTAATTTTCGGATCAAATGCGTGTTTCACGTCTTCTGCAGCAAGAGAATTTTCCCATTGTATCCATTTTGGATCTTATGCCACAGCATTCGGAATGCGTGGTCTTGTTACTGTCTCAAGGGCTGATTCTGCTGTTAAAACAGATATGTTTCTCCCTTGGACTAGGGCTCTTTCTTTTGCTACAGCAGTTTGAACCGCAGTCGGAATTTTTTCAGTAGAATTGAATTTCATTTCAGCTTGTGTGTACAAGTGTGATTTATAAGCTATTGGTACAGTTTCTACCTCATTAGAGGTCAGGTACGTGAATCCGCATCTTCCTGGGATGACTCGGATTACAAGGTTGCGTTTGTTTACGCGTGTTTGCAGTTTTGTTTTGGTTAACATGTCTGTTTGTAATGATCTTAAAATTTCTGTGTGTTTCTGAGTCCAATTGATTGGTTTGAAATCAGGTTTTATTAATTCATAGAGAGGTTTAACCCTCTCTGCATAATTTAGAATGTATGTTCTTCCGAAATTCAGGAAACCTAGTATTGATTGTAAATTCTTCAGCGTTTTTGGTGCTTGGAGTACTGCACACTTCTCTAAGAAGTTGTCTGCTAGGCTTTTGCCTTTACTTGATAATTCATATCCTAAAAACAGGACAGTTAGGTGGGCAATTCGTTACTTTTTAAAGTTGAATTTGTACCCTTCAGCTGCGAACCCAAGTATTATGGTGTTCACTCTTTTCAAGTGTGTCTCCAGGTCGTCGTCTGTAAGATAGATGTCATCGACATATGATAATGCCTCATCATCGTACATTTGTAGTAACTCTGTTACCCTCGCTGAGAATAATCCTGGGCTATTCTTGTATCCCTGTGGCAGACGGCAAAATTGTTTTTGAGCCCCCATACAGGAGAAAGCGATCAAATACCTGCTTTCCGGTGCTATATTTTGACAGAAGAAACCATTTGAGATATCTAATGTCGTTTTATATTTTTTGCGCACAATGTCATTCATTAGTGCTGCACTATGTGAATTTTGTACTGCAAATGTTTTGCAGCAGGAGTTTAGGTGTCTGTAGTCCAAAAGTAGACAATATGAATCGTCTGGCTTGGAGACAGGAAACTAGGGATTGTTCATTTGTGAGGTGCATGTTTCAATTACCCCCTGATATTCAAGTTGATCTAAGATCTCCCTGACTTGTTTTTTAGCTTCTTGCTTAACAGGATACTGCCTTTGTGCAGTAGGTTGATTTTTTAACTGAATTTTATGGTGAGGACAATCCTCATCCCATCCTACATGATTTTTACATAATGCAGGGGCTTGGGCCACTGCCCATTTTCTTGCAAATGTGTATTTTTTATGGATTGGAATGTGATTTGAGAAGGCAGGCATAATCATTTCTTCGCCATGTGGGCACTCCCTGACAAGCTCTGGTGGCCAGTCTTCCTCAGCTAGCATTATATATCATAGCCTTTCGATAAGTTATCCCAAAAGAGACCTCTTATTTTCCTAGTTTTGTACCCCTCTATACGCAATGTTATTTCATATAATTTATGGGGTTTGCTAACTCATGTGTCTGCAGTTTCCACCTGAATGTATTCATTCGTGTCCACTGTCTCCAGAAGATTCATCAGGATCTTGTGAGCTATGGTCACTTCTGCTGCGCTGTCTAGCATTGTCTGGGCCCACTCTCCGTTTTTCAGTTGTGTCCTCAGAATCCTCGGCATGTTTTATTTTAATACTAGCTACCTTCTTTTTTGTAAATTGTAATTTTTTACTTTGATGAGCAGGTTCCTTGGCTTTGGACTTCACGTGCTCTTCCTTGTGTTCTGACCGTCCTCTTCTTTCCGATTTCTGTGAGGAATTCTGAAAAGATCGAGAGGGACGTGTATCAATATCTTGATATCTGGCAGGTTTTCTCAATTTATCCCTATCTCTAAGGTTGTATCTTTTCTCAGAGGGCTCCCTGTGGGGAGACTTGCCTCCTCGTTCTGGAGATCTATCCCTCCGTTGAGGAGACCTTCCTCTGGACTGAAACCGTTTTTCTCTGGGAGTTGTTTGTTTATTACCCTCCCAACTCTTTTTTGGAGTATTGAGATTATTTTTAATAAATGTTTTTTCAGGATTTTCAGTTAGTTGTGGTTTTAGTGGTTTCCCACCCAAACTATCTCTACCTAGTTCTTCATAGGATTTTTCTATGATTCTGGCAAGTTCAAAAGGTTGTTCTGCTATATCTGTTTCTTTCAATTTCTGGCAGATCGCCACAGATGCTGCTTCTCCTTTTATGTTGGCTAATAATATAGCCGAGACCTGCTTAAAGTCTTTCAGTAATTTCATACCTAGAGTTAAAGCAGGTTCTGGACCGTATTCATTTTGAACCTGTCTTAGAGTACGTCTGGTATAACCGCCATAAACGGAACACCATGTGTTTTTGTGTAAATCGAAGCAAAGACTGTGCCCCAAGTGTCACAGTCCTCCACATGTGGTGCGATCCCCATTGGAAGGCAGATAGTCAGAATTCTGTGTTTCTCATGAGGTCTAGTATCACGAAATACTGCCTCTATTTGAGTGATTTTTTTAGCTAACCAGAATGGAATTTGTTCCTGTTTTGCGGGTATTTTGCCAGTGGCTGATTGTATATTCTGTGGTGTAATTTTATTTGTGTTCCCCTGGTGAGGAGTGTGCTGTGGAATTCTTATTGCTGGTTGGACTGTTGAAGTCTGCATGACATATTGGACCAATTGTCTATGTATTTTAATTAGTTGTTTTAGCTGAGCTAAAAGTTCCCGGTCTGACATTTTTTCAATGTTGGGATGTGGTGTGTAGCTGGCTAGAACCGGCCATGTGGCTCCTGGTCTACCTAGTGGACCGAGCCTGGTAATGTGATTTTGATGTTTTAGGGCGCCATTAAACCAGAGCAGGTGCTCTTAGTATGTTAGTGGAATTTCAACGTCCTCGAACGGGGCGTATTCATCCGGAGGTTCCTCTATTTTGTAATAGTGGAAATCTTGTGTCACAGCGTGTGCTGCTGGAAATGTATCCATGAATAGAATACCTCTGTCTGCCGATATTCATGGGCCTCTACCACAAATATGACTGTACCACCTCTTGATGATAGTCCATTTTCTATAAGTTTAAGAGTTATTGTTCTTCTTACATTTACCGGAATGATTATAGCATTCGGGTCTTCTTCTCAGAGACTTGTGTCATCCACTAGGAGTTGAGCTGCTATTCTAGCTTTCTCCCTTTCATCGTCACTTTCTCCCATTTTACTGACAGAAGTTTTGTGTTGCAGAGAAAGTTTCAAGGAAACAAAGATTAGGTGCACAATATTTTGGAACACTGTATCCTTCAACGTTGACTAACCCAAAAACTAATACATAGGATTCTCATCCTACTAAGTTCTGGCGGATTTTAACCTTTTACCCACTCCAGGCGTCTATTGGAGTTTTTACGGGAAAAAGGGGTCTGTGTGAAATGCACGACTGAGTTACTCTAGTATCTAGCGTTAGATTATCGCCTTACCAAACGTTGGTCGCCATGTAGTGTAGTTCCTATATTCCCAATAGGCTCTGCGCATTGGTATAACATAAACAGTAGTTTAGTCGTAGGACTGAGGTCATCTAGGTCTCTACTGAATATGTTAGACTTAATTATGAATGCCAGCTAGCTCAGAGGTCACTAGAAACTTTCTCGAATGAACAGGAAAGAGTTAACTTTCCTGATTTAGACAAGAAGGGATTAGTTTCTGACAACCGCATAAACATGACAACTTTGCGACCTCCAGAACAAGGAGTATATCTCCAGAGTCGTGTGAAAACAATAGACAGCTATTTCATTCAGTCAATCGTGCATGCTTAATTTCACCAGGAGTGCAGAGAAATAGAGAGACAGGCGTTTTCAATAAAAGTTGTTATTTATTGAGCAGTCTTCTTTCTCATGCAAGAGAAATGAATTGCCACAATTGCAATACTTATTGTAAAGTAAAGTGCGTACAGTAAAAGGAGTATTATGAAATAATACTGTAAAAGCATTTATATGGTTTCTGAGCCATATGATACTTAAAACGGATAAAATATATACATACATAAAATCATTGACTAAACGTACTCAACTGGTGCTTCTAAGATACGCCTACCCCGGTGTACCTAACCTAAGCCTAGTACTTGGGAAGGAGTAAGTGAGCTGCAGTTTAAGTTAAGTTAGTTTTTGCCAAGAATCTGAATCAAGAATTCTCTAAGGATCTAATCAGCTCCGTACCGTGGTTAAAGAATGAAGGAGGTCTTGTATCTCTCTCTCAGGACTCGATCTCCCAGCAACCCGCAAGGGTGACTGGAAACACCGGAGCTGGAATTTCTCAGCAGGAGAAAAGACAGCGTCTCTCTCAGTGCGTCAAATGGGAGGGTCGGCTTCCTTCGGCACTCGCATCAGCTGGGCGTCGGGCAAGTAGATAGCCGCTCTGCTCCAAACCACCGTGTGTTTGCTTAAGGCAAACGCTGGTATATTTATACCTGGAAGGTGCCGAGTTTGACGTAAGGTTGGACATAAGACGTCACTAAGAACTTACAGTTCTTTCTGGACTCCAGGAGTTCTTGTTTAAATCAAAACAAAAGCAGGGGGAATTCCCGGGCTGCTTGAGGCTTGGTTTGTTTAAAGAACGTGTTGTACTTCCTAGGAGTCTATGGTAGTAGCCTTGCCGTATTTGGACTGCATTGGCTATGACTAAATATGGATATGATTCTTATGCCTTTATAAGGATATGTTTTGTTATAACCACATAAGGGCATGAATCGGGAATATTTAAATAGGGTCCTAGATACATTCACAGCATGAGCCCCCCGCAATGCATTGCTTATGACCTCACACATTACATCACTCATGACATGATCAGTGACATCCCTGATGACATCTCAAATGACGTCACTGCTGACATCATCCAGTGACTGTGAGTGTTTTTAAAAGGTTTATGTGTTAAACATATATACCAAGGTGTATTGGTGAATCAGTGGGTGTATTAGTGCCTGTATGGATGATTTAGTGGGTGTGTGACTGACTTTATAAGTGAGTGATTAGGTGTCTCAGTGAATGTATGGGTGAGACGCTGGTTGTGTAAAAGTCTGTATCAGTCAGTCAGCTTGTGTCTAAGTGGCTGTATGGGTGTGTCAGTAGGTAAGTGAGTGGCTGTATTGGTGAGTGGTTGGTTGTCAGAGTACCTCTATGGATGCATGCGTGTGTGGGTGGGTGAGAGGGTGTGTGATTGCCTGTATAGATGAGTGAGTGGGCGAGTCAGTGCCTGTATGGGTTAGTGAGTGTATGTGTCAGGAGCTGTATGGGTGAGTGTGTGTATGGCTCTGTGGGTGAGTAAGTAGATGTGTCAGTGGTATATAAGAGAGTAACTAAGTATGTGAAAGGCAGTATAGGTGAGTGATGGGTTATATGAGTGAGTGAGTGAATGTGAGAGTGGCTGTATGGGTGAGTTTGCTCGTGTCAGTGACTGTATCGGTGAGTGAGTATGTGTTAGTATCTGTATGAGTAAGTGAGTGGGTGTGGGTGTATCTGTATGTGATAATAAAGAAAAAAGAGGCTCTGCGAAATTAAATATGTGCCTATGATTTCACAATTTGGACAAGGCCACTAAAGGCGAGCTGCCTTTTTACTAAAAAGGGGCGGATTGGATTGTACATTTTTTAGAAAAAATCTCATGAAATATATTGTTTCCAAACTGTTAGGCAGTTCATAAATCCCAAGATAGAAGACAGGAGACAATGCATTTTGATCAATCAATTTCAATTTTCCATTAGAAATTTCATTTTCCTTTGTTCTTGGCCAAGTTTCTTATAAATCTGAGGCGGGATGGTGCATCCAAAAACGACGGACAACATGATAGAGTTGAAAAGGCCGCTTTAATGAAACTGGTGCACAAGCCTTCAATCCATAAACCGTGGCGCTTCGCCTTACATACTAACCATTCATGCCAGGCCTCACTATAAATCTTAATAACTATCCATCCTCCTCCTCCCTCTCCAAGTAGCACTTACATAACCAAAAGCCCGATCACAACTCTCTTCACTCAAACTCCCCAAATCTAACTATTGTGCATACACCACTGTTGCCTTCTTATTGCATTCTGAAACTCCCCCCACCTCACCCCAGTACCCTTGACTAGGTATCAACATTTCTTTCTTTTCTTTTAAACAAAATATATTGAGATTTCCAGTTCTGCACAAACATTCATTGTATACAATGATGTCACTAAATATATATCAACGGATGTAATGGTATTGTCATGCAATACACAGGCAAATACAACTTTCTTTATCTGGGATTAATCCTCCCTCCCACCTTGTATAATATGAGGAGTAAGGCAATAGTGAGCAACCCCTATTTTTTGCCCCAATCTAACTGCGCTCCTTCCAGTTGTACTTTAAAACATATCTCTAATCTAATCATTTCTTGCAGTAACTTTCGACTTGTGTAACCAACCACCAGCAGAAAAAACTCCTGAGTTTTTCTATACCCCATCCCCTCTACATGTTGGAAATATTCTACATTCCTGACAACACATTTCTCACTTGCATTAGGTATAAGTTAACTCAACCCCAAAAACTGGTGAGATGTGCCCCATCAACATGAAAAAACTCTATGGTTTCATATTGTATGTCTGTATGATCCAGAAAAAACATTCCTTCAGCTTTCCAAAACTCTATGAGCTCCCAGTTCCCTTTTAGTCTTGCCCTGTCAATGGCACCTGGTTTTATCGCCCTCTCCATGCTCCTTCACATCAAGAACACACACTATGGTGGTACCACCCCATAAACTTTTGATCTCCTGCAAGTCAGCCTTGATTCTCTTCATGAGTGCTAGTCCTTTCATGCGCACTGAGCCATTCTTTCCCAAATACAGGGTCTGGGGCATCTCTTCCTTAACAAATTAATTTGGGCAATAACTCCTACCAGCGCATGCCCCCCTTGCCAAACCACCTCAGCTGAACTGCTGAGAAATCCAAACAGTTTTCCACCGCTACTGGTTTCCACATGCCAAGCCTCAAATTTGATGAAGGAATGGCAACATATTCGCACCTCTATATGTCCTCTCCCCGGGCCCGCAATTCAACCTAAGATGTAAAACAGCAGTATTAATGTAAATCCTGAAAAACCCATCCCAATCTCAAATAGCACTGGTAACAATCTGACCTCCGTCCCTCCAAATGCCTGATTTCCACCGCCATCCACCCCCTGCCCTCTGCTTCCATAGCTATACTAATTCAGAATGTATGCCTACCAAATTCCTGAGCTTGGGATAAAACCGCACTCAAAGTCTTTCTCATCACCTCCAACACCTGTGACAACATAAAATTGCCTAAATGCCTAAAAACTTTGCCGGCACCTGTACCTTGCCTCCGCAAAATCATCCACCATGCACATGAGTAGACCCGCGCATCCGGAGAAGCACTCAACTTAATACACGTGCCCCAGCCTGTCTGGTCGGTCTTGTACCTGGGAAGCCACACTTGAATCGCCCCGGTAACCAATCCTATATCCTCCCATTGGACCTGCATCTTAGCCACTGAATTGACTACCTTCGGGAACCGAAAAGTCCTGAGGACCACACCATGATCACCAAAAACCCTTGCATCTCCAAATCATCCCTGCAAATGCGCTGTAGCATGGCTATCATCTTCTTCAAAATGGCAGGTGTTACCAGGCACCACACACTTTCCCGATTGCCCAGCTCCCGTGCCCATCCCTATAAAATATGCCTACCCTTTTCAACTGCTGATGGCTCTTAAACCTAAAGCACCTTCCCATAGAAAGCTACTCCTGCTAACTTACCTGCTCTGGTGATAGTTGACAAACTCTTCTCAATCAAACACATAATGAAATGTACCTCCTCAGTTCTTCTGGACACTACTCCCTCAATTCCACTGCACCGCACTGCCCCAGACTGCATAAATGCCTCCCAGGTGAGCTCTGCCAAGGAACGGAGGATAAGCTGCATCACCCGATCTCACCCATGGACCACAAATGAAGCAGCATCACCGTCTTTCTCTCGTCGACCCAAGGTACAAGCCCACGGAACCTCCTCCACTGAAAAAGAGAAAGAACATTGGCAATTTCAATGTGGAACCCTGCGTCAGGCCTTGTAAGTCACATTCGCTCACAGGCATTCCATCGCACAAATTCACAGTAACTGCCAAACTTTTGGATCTCTGGCTGATTGTCAATTAACAATGCTCACAACTGCTGAATTGTCCACAGCGCAGTCTTCTTAGCAAAATGGCCCCCAAGAGCACACTCCCTGCTCACCCACCCTCCCTTGCCTGTTTCCAGGACCTACCATTATCTCCCTCACCTGACCAATAAAAGTATTCCTACCCTCCTAGCATTAAACAGTTCCTGCTCGCCAGGGTCCCCAAGCCTGTTCCCAGGCCCATAGCCTTCCTCCATGGCCTGCCCATCAGGTGCAGGCAGTGCCGTTTCACACCCACAAGCTGGGCCCGCCCCGCACACTCAAGTGCTCTCCTCTGCCAGAGCCTAGCACTGGCTTCACACGCTGATTCCCTCCTTGCAACACCCACTCCCCTCTTCTCAGGCAGAGACTTCCTGAGCGGACTAGAGAAGTCCAATGGCAGGCCCTGTGCACCAGAAGCCCACCTGACATTATGAGCGCTGAAGCACATGGCTCAGAGCCGTCACCGCACTCTCCGGCCTGTCAGGCTCACAGCACAGGCCCAGCAGGTAAGCTCTCCCTGCATGCCGACTTCCCGCTCACACTCTAAACCAATTTCTATTAAACAAAACTAATGCTGAGCCAGAAATGGACAACCCACCAAACTTTCCATTTCTGATGCAGGTGCTCCCAACAAGTCAGTAGAAGTACTGTCTTCAGTCATTCCCTGTCACTGCCATAGGGAACACAAATGTTGCAAATGGTCTACCACAGGTGGAGGTGGGGATTATGGGGCACATACATCAAACGAAATACTGGTCGCAAACGGCCGATTCGTAGAATCGGCCCATTTGCGACTGGTATTAAGCTATTTGGGATGCATCAAGCCTAGCAAATTGCAAAATAGGGAATCACAATTTATGCGATTACCTATTTTGCGAATGCAATCCAGGAAGCATGAAAAAATTGCAACCCTGCTTTAACCCCTTCGCTGCTAGGCCTTTTCCCCTCCTGCGCTAAGCCTTTTTTTGGCGATTTGGGGTGGTGCGCGCTTTGGCCCCTGTAACTTTTTGACCACATAAGGTATCCACGCCAAATCTGCGTCCTTTTCTTCAAACATCATGTGGATTCTAAAGGTGCCCAGGGTTTGAGGATTCCCTTGGAGGGGTCCCAGAAATTAAGCAAAATACAGTCAAAGTTTTGTTTTTTTCAGAAAAAAATTGGAAAAACGGGTTTCAAACGAAAGCCTCTGGGTTTTTCCCTGCAAATGTTATCAAAAAAGGGTTTGTGGGGCTGAAATCAGCATTTTCCCAGCTTTTAGGGAATGACAGTATTTTGTCAGAGAACCAACATTTTTCACACAGTTTTGGCATTTTTCTGGGACATAGCCTATTTTTGCTTTTTTTAGTGCTTTCAACCTCCTTCCAGTTCATGTTAGAAATGAGTTTGAAAGCAAAAATGGATCCTGGAAAGCTATACATTTTAAAATATTAGACAAAATTCTAAATTCCTAAAGGGGTCATTTGTCTAAATCCATGAAGGTTTCTTTATAGAAACTAACAATTAAATATTGGAAAATTTGAAAATTAGTTGAAGAAAACAGCATTTTGTCTCAACGTTTTCACCTGTAACTTCTTGTAATTTTGACAGCTCTTTGAAAGCAAAATACCGTTACATCTGTTAGACCTTCCTGGTTGTGGGGAAATACAGGACTTGTAGTTTCGGCAAGAACCCGACGAACCCAGAACCAAAAACTGAGCAGCAACTTGCGATGGTATTTTATTATGTACCGGGTATAGAGCAATTATTCTGGAAAAATGTAAACATGGAAAAATCGGTATGAAAGACCCCTATGTATTTCTAAATTAGGTACAAACTATAGAGTTTAGAAACAGTATATATTTCCACATTTTCAAAATGGGGAATACTCATACTAGCATGAGAATTATTGGTCATTTTTCAAAATGATTTTTTTTACACAATGTCTTTCATTTTGAAGGGAGAAATGCATGAAAACTCAATAGGTAATAACAGTTGATCTGCATTACCCTAAGTCTCCCGATAAAAACGGTACCTGACTTGTGTAGGTCGGCCTTGTGCCTGCGACAGGAAACGGGGCAAAATGCAACGTGGTCATACCTCAATTTCGCAGTTAAAAATTGACCCTTTTTTGGCAAAGTGACTAGCTGTAGTTTTTGAACCCTAGCTCTGCCGGCACCTAGGGAAACCTAGCAAACCTATACATTTTTTAAAACTAGACACCCAGGGGAATTCAGGATGGGGTGACTCGACTGCCTCCCACCAGGTTCTGTTACCCAGAATCCCTTGCAAACCTAAAACATTGACAAAAAAACGCTTTTTCCTCACATTTCTGTGGTGGAAAGTTCTGGAATCTGCGTGGATCAACAAATTTCCACCCACCCCGCGTTCCCCAAAGTCTTCTGAGAAAAATGGTACCTCGCTTGCGTGGGTCTGCCTAGTGCCTGCACCAGGAAACGGCGCAAAACACAACGTGGTTGCACCTTAATTTCGCAGTGAAAAATGGGCCTTTTTTGGCAAAGTGCCTACCTGTCGTTTTTTAACCCTAGCTCTGCTGGCACCTAGGGAAACCTAGCAAACCTATACATTTTTTAAAACAAGACACCCAGGGGAATTCAGGATTAGGTGACTCGACTACCTCCCACCAGGTTCTGTTACCCAGAATCCCTTGCAAAGATATAAAATTGACAAATAAAACGCATTTTCCTCACATTTCTGTGGTGGAAAGTTCTGGAATCTGTGTGGAACAACAAATTTCCACCGACCCCACATTCCCCAAAGTCTTCTGAGAAAAATGGTACCTCACGTGCGTGGGTCTGCCTAGTGCCTGCATCCGGAAACGGTGTAAAACGCAACGTGGTCGCACCTCAATTTCGCAGTGAAAAATGGGCCTTTTTTGGCAAAGTGCCTACCTGTCGGTTTTGAACCCTAGCTCTGCCGGCACCTAGGGAAACCTAGCAAACCTGTACATTTCTGAAAACTAGACACCCAGGGGAATTCAGGATGTGGTGACTCGACTACCTCCCACCAGGTTCTGTTACCCAGAATCCCTTGCAAAGCTAAAAAAGTGGGGGGAAAAATGCATGTTCCTCACATTTCTGTGGTGGAAAGTTCTGAAATCTGGGTGGATACACAGATTTCCACCGACCCCGCGTTCCCCAAAGTCTTCTGAGAAAAATGGTACCTCACTTGTGTGGGTCTGCCTAGTGCCTGCATCAGGAAACGGCGCAAAATGCCACGTGGTCGCACCTCAATTTCGCAGTGAAAAATTGGCCTTTTTTGGCAAAGTGTCTACCTGTCGTTTTTTAACCCTATCTCTGCCGGTACCTAGGGAAACCTAGAAAACCTATTCATTTTTTAAAACTAGACACCGAGGGGAATTCAGGATGGGGTGACTCGACTGGCTCCCACCAAGTTCTGTTACCCAGAATCCCTTGCAAACCTAAAACAATTACCAAAAAACACATTTTCCTCACATTTCTGTGGTGGACAGTTCTGGAATCTGCGTGGATCAAAAAATTTCCACCCACCCCACGTTCCCCAAAGTCTTTTGAGAAAAATGTCACCTCACTTGCGTGGGTCTGCCTAGTGCCTGCGTCAGGAAACGGCGCAAAGTGCAACGTGGTCGCACCTCGATTTCGCAGTGAAAATTGGGCCTTTTTTCGCAAAGTGCCTACCTGACGTTTTTTAACCCTAGCTCTGCCGGCACCAAGGGAAACCTAGCAAACCTATAAATTTTTTAAAACTAGACACCCAGGGAAATTTAGGATGGGGTGACTTGACTGCCTTCCACCAGGTTCTTTTACCCAGAATCCCTTGCAAAGCTAAAAAATGTACCAAAAAAATGCATTTTCCCAGCATTTCTGTGGTGGAAAGTTCTGGAATCTGCGTGGATCAACAAATTTCCAACCTCCCCACGTTCCACAAAGTCTTCAGAGTAAAATGATACCTCACTTGTGTGGGTGGGCCAAAGGCCTGTGACTAGGATGACCCCAAAACAGTAGAATTATCTGTGTTTCTTGTAAATAACAAACGCTACAATTTTTTAAAAATAAATCTTTAGCCTGTTCTGCTTTGGACACCCACAAAAGTGAGGTATCATTTTACTCGGGAGAACAAGGGGAACGCTGGGTGGTAGGACATTTGTGTCGGCACGGAGATCCTACCCAAAAATGTATGGAAAAGTGTTTTTTTTACCTAATTTTAAGGTTTGCAGGGAATTCTGGGTAGGAAAACGTTGGGGGACCCACGCATGCCATACCTCGCTGGACTCCCCCGGGTGTCTAGTTTTCAGAACTGTTTGAGTTTGGTAGTTTCCCAATATGGCCGTCAAGCCCGGGGCAAAAAACTCAGGTGCCCCTCCCCCCCCAAAAATAAGGTAGTTTTGCTATAGGTAATTTTTACGGCTCCATCGTACGATGTGGGCCTTTTCCAGTTGTAGCCACTATGCATACCCACGCAAGTGAGGTACCATTTTTATCTGGAGACCTGGGGGAACGCTGGGTGCGAGGAAATTTGAGGATCCACACAGATTCCACAACTTTACCACACAGAAATGTGAGAAAAAAGCTAATTGTTTTGCAAAATTTGAGGTTTGCAGTGGATTCTGGGTAGGAGAATGATGAGGGACCCACGCAAACCATACTTCGCTGGACTCCCCCGGGTCTCTAGTTTCCAGAAATGTATGGGTTAGGTAGTTTTCCCTACATGGCCGCCGAGCCCCGGGCCAAAAACTCATGGGAACCCCCTTGCAAAACCAGGTTGGTTTGTGATAGGTAATTTTGATGTTGCCTCATTAGGTTTTGGGCCCTTGCCTGTTGCGGGTCCTTGACACACCCACGCGAGTGAGGTATCATTTTTATCGGGAGACCTGGGGGAACGCTGGGTGGGATGAAATTTGTGGATCCATGTAGATTCCAGAACTTTCCCACACGGAAATTTGAGAAAAAAGTGATTTTTTCAGCTAAATTTGAGGTTTGCAGGGTATTCTGGGTAGGAAAACGTTGGGGGACCCACGCATGCGATACCTCGCTGGACTCTCATGGGTGTCTTGTTTCCAGAAATGTTTGGGTTTAGTAGTTTCCCAAGATGGCTGCCGAGCCCGGGGACAAAAACCCAGGTGACCCCCCTTGCAAAACCAGGTTGTTTTGTGATAGGTCATTTTGATGTTGTCTCAATAGGTTTTGGGCCATTGCATGTCGTGGGTACTTGACCTACCCACGCGAGTGAGGTATCATTTTTATCAGAAGACCTGGGGAAATGCTGGGGGGGAAGAAATTTGTGGATCCACGTAGATTCCGTAACTTTCCCACACAGAAATTTGAGAAAAAGTGATTTTTTTCAGCTAAATTTGAGTTTGCATGGAATTCTGGGTAGGAAAACGTTAGGGGACCAACGTAAGTCATACTTCGCTGGACTCCCCCGGGTGTCTACTTTTCAGAAATGTGTGGGTTTGGTAGGTTTCCCTGGATAGCCGCCAAGCCTGGGGCCAAAAACTCATGGGACCCCCCTTGCAAAATCTGGTTGTTTTGTGTAAGGTAATTTTGATGTCGCCTCAATAGGTTTTTGGCCCTTGCCTGTCACGGGCACTAGGCCCACCCACACAAGTGAGGTACCATTTTTCTCAGAAGGCTTTGGGAACCATGGAGTGGGTGGAATTTTGTGGATCCACGCAGATTCCAGAACTTTCCAACACAGAAATATGAGGAACATTTGTTTTTTTGGAAACATTTTTAGGTTTGCAAGGGATTCTGGGTAACAGAACCTGTTGAGAGCCAGTCAAGTCACCCCATTCTGGATTTTCCTGTCTGTCTAGTTTTCAAAAATGTACAGGTTTGCTAGGTTTCCCTATGTGGCGGCTGCGCTAGGGCCCAAAATCCACAGGTAGGCATATTACTAAAAACAAATCTGTGCCTAGTCGGCTTTCTACCGCCCTGGGAGAAGATTTCGTGGGTGGGGTTGCCCCGATAGGTCCCCAAGGGGGGCGAAACATTGTGGCTATATTTTTTGGGGGGTGGGGGCATTGGTATGCCCATTCTGGGCAGCCCCCACCCCCACACATAAAAAAGCCAGCGTAATCGTTGGCGTCAAGTGGGCTTTTTGCCCCCCCCCCGGGGGGCAGATTAGGGGCTACTGTCCCCTTCCTCCTTCCAGGGGGGGCAGAAAGGTTGTCATTGTTGCGAGTGGGGGGTGGGGGCATTGGCATACCCATTTTTGGTAGCCCCCAACCTAAGAAAAATGTGCCCAAAAATCCTGTGTGTCTGGTGGGTTTTTTGCCTCCCCAGGGTGGGCAGATTGGGGCTACTGTCCCATCTGTCCCCAGGAGGGGCAGGAAGGCTGTAATTTTAGCGGGGGAGGGGGTGGGGCATGGGCATGCCAGTTTTGAGCAGCCCCACCCTATTTCAAATTTGCCCCCCAAAACAATCCCTGGCGTCTAGTGGGCTTTTTGCCCCCCGGCAGGGCAGATTGGGGGGTAATGCCCCCATCTGCCCCCAGGGGTGTCAGAAAGTCCACTAGACACCAGGGAGTTTTTTGGGCCAATTTTGATTAGGGTGGGGTCTGCCCAAAACGGGCATGCCAATGCCCCCACCCTAATAAAAATGTGCCTAAAAAAATCCCTGGTGTCTAGTGGGCTTTTTGCCCCCGGGGGGGGAGATTGGAGGCTACTGCCCCATCAGCCCCCAGGGGGGGCAGGAAGGCTGTTATTTTTGTGGGGGAGGGGGTGGGGGCATGGGCATGCCCGTTTTGGGCAGCCCATCCAAATTCAAATTTGCCCCCCCAAAAATCCCTGGCGTCTAGTGGGCTTTTTGCCCCCCCCCGGTGGGGCAGATTGGGGGGTAATGCCCCCATCTGCCCCCCAGGGGGGTCAGAAAGTCCACTAGACGCCAGGGAGTTTTTTGGGCAAATTTTAATTAGGGTGGAGTCTGCCCAAAACGGGCATGCCAAAGCCCCCAACTTACAAAAAATTTGCCCCAAAAAATCCCTGGTGTCTAGTGGGCTTTTTGCCCAACTGGGGGGTAGATTGGGGGCTACTGCCCCATCTGCCCCCCGGGGGGGTCAGGAAGGCTGTAATTGCTGCGGGGAGGGGGTGGGGGCATGGGTATGCCCGTTTTGGGCAGCCACACACTATTTCAGGGGTGGCTTTTTGCCACCCCTGGCGGGGCAGATTGGGAGCTAATGCCCCCAACTGCCCCCCCGGTGGGGGCGGGGGGGGCAGAAAGTCCACTAGATGCCAGGGAGTTTTTTGGGCAAATTTTTATTAGGGTGTGGGCTGCCCAAAACAGGCATGATAATGCCCTCACCCTAATTAACATTTGCCCAAAAAATCCCTGACCTCTACTGGCCTTTTTGCTCCCCCCTGTGGGCAGATTGGGGGCTAATGCCCCCATCTGCCCCCTCGGGGGGCAAAAAGGCTGAAATTTTTGTGGGGGAGGGGTGGGGGCATTGGCATGCCCATTTTGGGCAGCCCCCACCCTAATTCAGATTTGCCCTAAAATATACCTGGCGTCTAGTGGGCTTTTTGCCCCTCAGAGGGTGCAGATTGGGGGCTACGGCCTCCATCTGCCCCCGGGGGGGGCAGAAAGGCTGTAATGGTGGCGGGGGGTGGGGGCATTGGCGTGCCCTTTTCAGGCAGCCCCCACCCTAAAAAAAAGTCCACACAAAAAAATCCCTGGTGTAAAGTGGGCTTTCTGCCCCCCCCCGGGGTAGAGGCAGATTGGGGACTACTGCCCCCATCTGTCACCCAGGGGGGGCAGAAAGTCTGTAATGGTTGGGGGGGGTGGTTGCATTGGCATGCCAGTTTCGGGCAGCCCCCACTGTAAAAAAAGTGCACACAAAAAAATCCCTGGTGCATAGTGGGCTTTCTGCCCCCCCCGGGGGGCAAATTGGGGGCTACTGTCCCATTTGCCCCCCAGGGGGGGCAGAAAGGCTGTAATGGTGCCGGGGGGGTGGGGGCATTGGCGCGCCCATTTCGGGCAGCCCCACTCTAAAAAAAGTGCCCACAAAAAAATCCCTGGTGTATAGTGGGCTTTCTGCCCCCCCCCCTTGGGGGGCAGATTGGGGGGCTAATGCCCCATCTGCCCCCAGGGGGGGCAGAAAGACTGAATACTATAAATTTATTTGTGGGGGGAGTGAAGGCCCTTGCCCAAGGAGCCGCTGTCCCCTCCGTGGTGTCTAGTGGGCGGATCCCTGCTGGGGTTTCTCCCCTTTCCAATGATACCTCTCCCGTCTTTCTACGTGCTCAGGGGGCAGAGATAGCCCCCTGAGCATGTAGAAAGTGAAACTGAAATGAGCCTAAAGGCTCATTTCAGTTTCGGTCTGTGTTCAATGACGACAGCGCGACGTGCGCGCTGATCGTCATTGAACAGAAACCAGGGAGGGGGCCTCGGGAGCTGGGGAAGCTCTTCCCCAGCTCCCAAGGTCATAGGGGAGAAAAGGAAATCCCTCTGCCGTCTGCAGCAGAGGGATTTCGTGCCCCTGGCTCATTCCGTCATCAGCACAGGGGCACCGATGCTCATGACGGAACCATTCCGTCATGAGCATCGAAGGGGTTAAGGATTCGCAAATTACCATCAACTCCAAGTTGGTCGTAATTTGCAAATCCTTAGAAAAATGCACTTTTTTGCATTTTTCTAAGTGCCATGTGACGCACAAACTTGCCCTTAGGGCATGTATGCGCGCCACAAGTGCACACTTACCTGTATTGGGGTGCATTAGGGTGGACTTTTGGCCCCCTATCACCCTTGCAAATTGCATGCACTAATTTGTGAGTACCTATTTGGTACTCGAAAATTGCGAATGCAATCCCATTCATTCCTATGCCCACTGGAATTAATGGGGAGCCATTCCTTAGTTGCAAATCGCATTTTGCGATTCGCTATTAAGGAATATGTAGGAATTGCTAATATTTTTGCAAAACCTACATGCATAGGCAATTGCGATTCCTTAATAATCGCTATTAAGGAATCCCATTTGCCTAGCTTGATGCATGTGCCCCTAAGTTCCTTGGCAAACCAGCAGACCATCCATCAGGGAGTAAATGACTCCCAATATCTTTCAAACGATAGCACAAATAACAAACAAGGGAAATAAAGCACAAATAATAATAACCTAAGTGTCTACCTATAATTGATTTTGAGTTATGACCCCAAAGCAGATAGACTGACGCTGGAAACTAGAGAAAGAGAAATGTTAGGAGCCATGACTCAAATACTGATTAAAAGTACTTATTCAAACTATTATTTAAATGTTTTAATGGTAATTTGAGTGAAACACTCCAGCAACTACGGTCCTATTACCTTTTAAATGGTATTTTCCTGAATAAAGAAGCTAAATGAGTAGCACTTACATGATTAACCTAGCGAGCTTTGAAGCAATTTGGTGTTTTGAAAAGATGTAGTCTAAATGATTTACCTACACACTCGGTGGCTGGTACATATCCTCGATGTGAGAATCTGCACCACAGTAGAACCAAAGAAATCTGAGCTTGGAAGACATACCCGTAAAAATATAGGACATCTGTTTTACTCCAAAAAGAAAAAAAGAATATAGTTTCACTTTACATCAGATTGTACATCATGAGACTTCCCTGCTGCAAATTGTTAAACGTATCTGTATAAGCCATGCTCAACTATGCAGTCTTCACCCATTTTTGTCTTCTTAATCAGCACCATTTTAGTTTTGCAATTTCTACGTATGATCATGAAACTATCAGCAGATAAAGTGCTGTTGACTATGAAGCCTGTCCCGGCTATGGGTACCACATATACATGAGAAGCTTTTCCGGTCTTAGGGCATTATTTAGGGTTTGGCTGAGCCGGTAAAATGACATAAATCAGTGGTCCTCCCAACCTGCCAAATGCAATGTTTTCCCGCTTTATTCAGAGTCAGGGAAAATCACTGGATTTCTGTCAGCTAGCCTCTACTGGCTCCATTGGGTGATAACCATTGTTCCAGCGAGTCGTTGACCAGTGGACCACTGAGTCACACTATCCTCTTTCTAAGTGTGTACTGGGGGCTGGACTACCATCACTCATTGTCCATGAGATAGCATACACAGGATGGAACAAGTATTGGTAAATGCATTAGGCTTCGCCTAGGTGATTAATAATAAGCTATTTTTTAGGTTTCGCCCTGGCCGTAGCACTGCGAAGCAGTGCCCCGCCCAGGGCGAAATCTTATGTCCTACAGTATGGGGCTTCGTCCCGCCTCTGTCTTCCATTGGCTAGCTCCATAAATGGAGGCTAGCCAATGGAAGAGATTGGCTGTCAGTCATTCTTTCCCTGTCGGAACGCGATTCGGGGGCGTTTCTCGGTCTTTTTTTAAGTCCAACCCCCCTTGTTGCCGTGTGTCCCGGGCCGCGCTGTGGTTGGCTGCCTACTGCCGGCCCGGGACACCCCCGTGACATCATTCCCCGGGCCGCGCTGTGATTGGCTGCCGGCCCAGGACCTGACTTGTTTTTCATGAAGTTTACGTAATCAGCATTGTGCTCGCCTTCCCAGTGCCACCAAAATCATTCGGAGCCGTAGGAAGGTACCGAGAAGACTCCCCAGTGCAGAAATATCCCGAACTTGGCCTCATCGTACCAGTCAGGCAACGGGCGCGCGTCCAGGGAATCCCAGTCGGAGGTGTACCGAGCCCAAAGTGTTGGGCGGCAAGCAAGAAGAGCACATGAAAAAGTAGAGACATCTTGAGCGCTACTGACAAACAGGGCAATGGGTAGTGTAAGATATAGCACAGCGCTTCCGCCACACTTTAGAGCAAAATCCACACTGCGCACGCGCCTGTCAGATGTCTAACTGTGAGCAAGAAACTGCGGTTGCTGCCAGGCAACGCTTTTTACTTCCGCCACACAGACCACTACGCACGTGCTTAGCGCCGGTCCCGAGGCATTTTCAGTGAAGGCTATTGCTTCACCGCCGTAACCTCACAAACCTCTAGCATGACACAAATCAGCATCTCAACCAATGGCAAACTCTTGTCAATAGACGTAAAAAAGGGACTAATACTACGGGAATGGTTTCCAGTATCCTAGAGTTTTGTGAACGTGCAATGACCTATCTAAGATGGCTGCTCTTACAGCGCTCAGCTGAGTTCAATGCTCCAAATACGTCTTCTAGTTTATTTCCAAGGCAAATATGGCTGCGGTGTTGCAAGATCTGCACAAAATGTCAACGCTGAGCAGAGGTCAGAGCGGTATATCTGCCCTAGTAATGGGCCGAAGTGGTGTTTCCAAGGCTGTGGCGCAGGGAATACGGCCGGTAAGTTCTCTTGCCGACCTTCATTTTGATTACAAAGCTTTACCAACGGAAGAGTCTCCAGTCTGCCATTAGAGTTGGTACCGTTTTCAGATAAATAAAATCCGGCTATTTGTATACGTTTTGCTATTCCAAAAGAGCCAAGATCAAGTAGATGAGAGAGAATTTGCAAAACATTTCCGGTGTTCATTTACATACATGCCGACATTTTAGAATAGGAAAGTGAGGGGTATTACAAATAATTGGGAGAATGTTCCTCCCCTCCCCCATTAATTTCTATTGAAGCAGAGGGAATTTAGTGTGGGACAGCCAAAATAAAGCAATTTCTGGCTTAAACAAGCATTGAAAATGCAATAGGTCTCGCCTTTGATTAAGTTAAAGCGATTTGCTTTGTTAATGGTATTGTATAGCAAAGCAAATGCCTTTAACGTAATCAAAGGCGAGACATTGCATATTTAATACTTTTTAGTCCCTTTAGAAGACATGAAATAAAAAACTCAGGGGTCCCCTGTCGACTTTCATTTTTCACTGATCTAAGCCATCCGACGCCCAAAGCGCTGATGTAGCTGTCAAATGCATAGCACTTAAACTTTACAATTGCCACCACTAGCTGTGCACGTGTCTGCTCCCACAAGAGCTCTTTAGACGAGAGTGTGCGTTTGAAGGCGGAGATAATACGCGGCACCACCTGCAGGGAGACATTTATCCCAGCACTATCAGCAGAAAACCGATCGCTGCTTTTCATTCGTCTTAGTTGTTTCTCAAGTTAACAGTTATTCCATTCGGTAGAGTGCGCCCCAAGCTCGGCCGTCCCTGTATCAGCCCTTCATCTCCGGAGGTTGCAGTTTATCAGAAGCAGCAGTATTTTGCTGTTATCAGCAAGATCTGCGCGGATACACGTAATCCCGCAATCACAGTTTGTTCACACGGCGGCAGCAGGCAGCATGCTTCCGGAATTGTATATGGACACACGTGCAGTGTTTTACAGGGCTTTGCGGTTTAGCCTATTCACATTTTTCATCTAGAAGTATTCATTGGTTGGTGTTTCTTCCAATATCTCCGGCATCCTTCACCTATTGAACTAGCCTTATAGTTTCTAAAGACAAGTGTTACAGAAGGACCTGAAGTGTGTTATTATGAGGTTATACAGAAAAAAGATAATTGCATCAAAAAAAGCACAGACAGTCATCTGTAAATAAAGGCCACAACAAAGACAAGCATAGGCGTTGTGGGTTAAAGCCAATGTGTGTCATGAAAAAACTGTGAGAAACGACAAAGCTTCTGTTTACAATATATTATCCACCAGTTGGTGTCTGGGCACATAAAATGTCTGTCTGTGTGTGTTGCTCTGTCTGTGTGTGTTGCTCTGTCTGTGTGTGTGGCTCTGTCTGTGTGTAGCTCTGTCTGTGTGTGGCTCTGTGTGTGTGTGTTTGTGCTTTGTGTGTGTGTGCAAATGCAATAGGTCTCGCATTTGTGAGAGATTAAGCTATTGGCATTGTAAATGACAATGACATTTATTTATCTGCTTTCAAAACCAACACATAAATACACTATTTGTCATTTACAATGCCAATAGCTCAAACTTTTACAAAGGCGAAACCGTTGCATTGTAAATGCTTGTTATTGTAAGTTGTAGCTTGTTGAGTAGTTAAACAATATGTTACAAAAAGTCTGTTAAAGTGTTATGACTTGTTTATGTGCAAAAAGGCAATATATTGTGATGTTACTTGTGGTATAGTGCCGGTAAGTAATAGCAACATTTTGAAAAATGAAATGAAAGAGGGAAATTATAGATTGAATTGATGTAATAGCAAGATTATGGGCCCGATTCACAGAACTAATTTAAGGCAAAATCCTAAACTTACTACTTTTGGTATTCACAGAAGGCTTTTAGTAGTCTTAAATTAGGATTTTGTCTTAAATTAGGATTTTGTCTTAAATTAGGATTTTGTCCTAAATTAGGATTTTGTCTTAAATTAGGATTTTGTCCTAAATTAGGATGTTGTTTTAAATTAGGATTTCCTAATTTAAGACAAAATCCTAATTCAGGACAAAATCCTATTTTAGGACAAAATCCTAACTTAAGACTACTAAATGCCTTCTGTGAATGCCAAAAGTGTCCCGTTGCCTGCAAGATAACTGCACTTGTGACTGCCTGTTCAATAGTAAAATATATAGCAATATTTAGTGTTTAGTGGAGTTACGACAACGTTTGGCCGAGGGTTACTGCACCTGCTTAACCATTTAAATCAAGCCCCTTTTAACTGCAAGGTAACTGCAATTGTGACTGCCTCTACAGCAGTAAAATATAGCAATAGTTGGTGTTTAGAGGAGTTCTGGCAACTTTTGGGCCTGGTGCCACTCCCCCTGCTGCACCATTCAAATCATGACCCTGTTGTCCACAAGGTAACTGCACTTGTGACTGTCTGTTTAGTAATAAAATATACCAATTTTACATGCTTAGTGGGGTACCTACGGCTTTTGGTCCTAGATCCACTGCACTCATTACCCTGTTTTCTGCAAGTAACTGCACTTGTGATTTTCTGTTTTGTTTATAATTTTAGCAATATTCTGGGTTTAGTGGGGTACCTAGAGCTTTTGGCCATGGTGCCACTGCACCTGCTGCACCATTCACATCAAGTCAGTTTTAACCGCAAGGTAACTGCAATTGTGAATGCCTATATTATGTGGTAAGAAGAGTTCTGAGAAAATTTTGGCCCAGTGCTACTGCACATGATGCACCATTAAAATCATGACCCTGATGTCTACAAGGTAACTGCACTTGTCATCATTTGTACAAAAATATAGCATAGTTCTTGTATATTAACTTTTTTTAATGTCTTTTTATTTAAAACAGCTCAAGAAGCAGTACATCAGTGATACGAATGATACAAGTAATATCCAACCAAACAGTTTACATTTGACATTATGCACACCGAGAGAATACCGCAATAGTGATGGGCGACCGTCCCCACCCATCCAGAGCCCCTTTACATCCCTCAGAATGTCTGCCACTGTCCCCAAATGTCTCCCATTTCTTTGTGCACCCTCTACATTGATATATCGTCTGTTCCGCTAGCCAACACCAGTCCAGATCAGTCTGCTAGTCCACCACTCTTGGCAGTGCCCGGGCCCCCTAGCACCAGGACATGTTGCGCTTTGCCACTACTAACCAAATTTTGGTATGCCTTGGCCAATCTTCCTACCTGGCACTCACTAACAGGAACCACTGCAGCATCAGGGGAACCTCCAAACCGGTCACCTGTGCCTTGACTCTCTTGATTCCACTCCAATATTTCTGTGTTTCCGGGCACTCCCAGAGGAGGCGATAGAATGTACCCTGTCCACACCCCCTATGGCACAGAATTGAGTCTGTTATGCCCAGGCAATACAACAATCCTCGTGAACAATATGTTCTATGCAAGACCTTCAACTGAATCAGATAGGAACGGGAGCTTATAGCAACTTCTCTAGGGCCCTGCAGGGCCTCTACCCAGTCTGCGTCATCTAGTGTGCTCATGTCACCTTCCCATACTAATATTCGTGGTCCTAAGGAATCAGGAGTGTTATTCACCACTTTTTTGTACATCAAGGAAATTACCCTCGCTCCAGGGGGTCTGTCAGGAGTCTAACCTCCGGGGGGATGCCTCCACCAAGTCCTGGCCCTCACAGATGTGACCCCTCAATGCGTGGCCCAGTTGCAGGTATCGCAACCATTCCCCAGAACCCATTTCATACTCTTGATGGGGGGCCGCAAATGTCACAGAAGCCTGGTTTCTCCTGATGTCTTTGAGTTTTTCCAGACCAAGAGGTTCCCATTTACTGAAACCCTTCAACCTGCTAACCTCCCCAAGTTGGTCACAGCCCACAAGGGAGCCACTGCAGTCAGCCTGCCTTTCCAGCCCAAGTATTTCAACGCTTCCCGCCAAATTTTAATCCCTGTTTGCGTATGTACTAGTAGTTCCCAAATCCTTCTCCTGCCGTAGAGTAGAAGGGGGTATCCCCTGGCCCCCATACATGAGCTGTCAACTTTATAAGCCCAGTAGTACAACTTTACATCTGGGGCTGCAAGTCCACCCTCATAGACGCCCCTTTGTAATTTGTGCAGAGCTATGCACACAGCTCCTCCACTCCATAACAGGGATTGCAACTCTGCATCTTTCGATCGGAAGAACTATGTCAGAAGTTGGTACAGGGCACTCTGCAAAATATATATTAAGCCTGGGAATGTCATCATTTTAAATAAGGCAGTTAGTCTCATCAATGATAAAGGTAGCGATCTCTACGGCTAGGCATCTCTCTTGAATCTTGATCCGCTGGTCCCGTGGCAGAACACCTGTCTGGTTAGCTTCTTGGAACATTGTAAGGAGGTGCAGCACTGTCATATCAAGCATACATTTGAACAGCTCTAGTGGGAGACCGTTTGGCCCTGTGAAGGACTGGACTTTTCAGAACCAGCGGTGCCAGGGAACAACACCTGAAACCTTCGTAGGATACCTGTTCGGCGCACAAGTGACAGAGACACGGGACACTTCCTTCGGCGTCAAAGATCAGCGTTTATTACTGCAGGGATGCAAAAGTCATGGGAAGTACAACAGAGTGTAGGTTCCAAGAGTCTGCTTCAAATTGCAAATGTGGATCGCTCCTTTTATACACATTTTCAGCATTCAATAACGTAACGAACAAAAGGTTACAACACAGTTCCCACAATAAACTTAAAAGGGCTTCATTCATGGTGTCGGAAACCCGGAACATAATCACAGTAACATTTGTCGGTTCCCAACTGTAAAAGCACATTATCCTGCTGCTATGCACATTCCACTCTAGTTGTAAAAGGACGAGAGTAAGAGACAGGAACAGGTGCAAGGAAGTCAGACAACAGAAGAAGAAGGAGTGTGGAGGTAATATCGGAAGCGCAATCCCAGGATCAAAGGATTCGAGCCGAGCGCATGCAAGGCTGAAACAATAGGCCAACGTGGGAAGATTACCCAGCTGCGGAGCCATCTGTCTCTGCCGTGTCATCCCCCAGTCTTGGGAATCACAGGGTCATGAGGCGGACATTTGCCTGTTCGCTGACTACGTGAGGGCAAGAAACAAAATGGATGCCGTATCTAAAATGGAACCCGAGGGTTCAAATGAAGAAACCTGTAAATAAGACGAACCCTTCTAAGTAGCGTAGCGAAAATGCGTACACCTATTAATCTCGTCATTTACGGTTCATAGATACCACACTCGCTAGCATCGTAACGGTTCTCATTGGTCCACAGACGCTCCTTTTGCCCTCATGTAGGCAAGCACTAGTCGGAATCATAATCAATTTCGATATTCATCAGATCATTCAAGTGTTGCTGGAACATCATCTTATTCATCAATGTCTCGCCGGTAATAGATGGCCTTCTTATACACGTTGTAGCACAAAGGCCACATAAGGCAGGACCACACTGCACACAAAGACAACACGTGAACAGAAACGTCACAACAACCCCTATAATCATCAGAATTTTCCAACCCCAAGTTGACATCAGACCCCAAAACCATCCTAGAAGCGTCCAATCTCCCTCGTCCACGTGTATGGATTTTATGCAACTTCGAGATGGCTTGATAAACCGTTGGAGCGTTATCAGGTATGAAAATGCAGCAGCTCGAATGGATGACCTTACACACACCACCTCTGTCTGCTAGTACTACGTCTAGAACCATACGGTTCTGTAGCGTCATAAGCCTATCCGCTTGAAGCTCTGCTGTCAGATTACCAAGGGCGCTTGCAGTTATGTTAGCAGTTGCTTCCACTACACAAGTTAACTGTCTCAGATTCCTGCTATTGACCATAGGGCCCCAAAACGGTAGGAAACCCTTAAAGAAATCTCCTGCTTCTTGACCGGCAGTATCTTCTTTACTAATGACACCTCTCACAACTCTAGTTTTGTGATAATCTGAGGCAACAGTGAAAGTCGGAGGCAAAAGATTCGCGATATAGCAGGTACCCGAGAAGTCATGAGGTAACCACGTATATGCGCGATCATAACCTACAAAATAGGTACCCTTGGCAGTCAGAAAGACAGGGGAAGAGAGCATTGGTAAAACGTAAGTATCAACACAAGCACTCTTCCCAAGCTGAGCTCTCGGATTGCGACCAAGACCTTGCAGACAGAAATGACCGAGATGAGGTACGATCCAGATTGGAGATGAGCTTTTAAACTGCCTATCATTCACTGATGTACTATACTCGACCTCACTCAGATCCTTATAAGCTCGCACCTCTTCCTCTGGGATAAGTGTTGCGTCAAAAATATCTCTATTTAAATCTGCAATTGCTATCGCCAAAGACTTGTGGTACGGGCCAGGACCAAGGTCTGCAGAGCGAGGCTCTCGATGGGGGTAGGAATCTAGTGCACTACGGAACATGGTCTGGAATGCTCGAGCTGACCCCTGGGGGCTATAAGGAAGAACAAAATACGGAATACCCTTATCCATGGTATGTGGCATTAACCCACATACCCAACAATTGGTAGTGTTCATCACCAACTGATGCTGATGTAGAAGTTGAACAAAATAATTGTTCATAAATTCCGCACGTCTGACCTGTTCATGTTGGGGCAGAAGATGAAAGGAATGTGGAGACATAGTGGAAACAGAATTTAAATCATGAGAAGGAGGAGTAGGTAAAGTAGAAGGCAGCAATGATTGAAAACCAAAATATACTCCACCCACCAGCAGCATAGAAACAGTTAGGAACAACATAAAAACCTGTAATAAAAAACATTTTTTTTCGAAATGTCTTGTGCAATTTGGATCTTTGCGCCACCATTTTCTCAATTTCCAACAGCTTAGAAGACTCCATCTTCTAAAAACCGTCCGTGACGTTCTTGACGCACTTCGTTCTGAGTAGCGATTATCAATCCCCAGGAGTTCCCAGAAATCGACAAAAGTAATCGACCTAGTGTCAGATACCTGCTAAACAGGAGGAAGTACCCGCACGGCCCTACGGTTAACCCAGATGAAAAGGTTTTGAATCAAGAGTTCATTGAATTCAATATACGCCTCCTAGCTGTAAGGAAAAAGGTACACAATATATATATATATATATATATGTAATGTCCACAATTTTTATGGCAACAATAGAGGTGATGTAGATTCAAAAAAATAAAAAACAGAATTTATTAGTCTGTTAGCGCGGTCGAAGAAAGTATCGACTTCTTCCGGGGCGAGTCTGCTCTTCAAACAGTGGATCAGACGGCAAAAGAGTGTTCGATTGTCCACGCAATTGTTCAGAACTTGAATTCTCCAATGCTGCTGAAAGAGGGTTAACTTCGGATGGTTCAACAGGGGTGTCGGGTCTTACTGTGTTATCTCCTACAAGCTGCGCGTCACTAAACGGCACGTAACTTAGAGGGACGTAAGTTTCAGACGAGCCGAATCCTTTTCTGATCCAACTATCTGCTGGCAATGGGAGCGGAACTTTCTTGGTGTGGGTGGCATGCACCCAATGTTTTCTCCCTTCCAGCCGAACCGCAGTCCTCGTTGCCAGCAACACCTGGTAAGGTCCCACGAACCTTGGCTCAAGATTTCGTTTTCGTCCAAAGTTGCGGGTAAGAACCCAATCACCTGGTTGGAGCCGATGACCAGGACCCTCTGTTTGTGCCGGTAGAGCCTCAAAGACCTGTTGATGAATCAAACTCAATTTAGCAGTCAGATCATAGAGATAGTCAATTAACATTGGATATTCAAGTCTGTCAAATTCTTTAGGCCTCGGAACTCCCCAAATGTTCGCAGGACGGCCGAACACAATCTCATATGGGCTGAGCCCTACTCGAGAGTGCACAGTCGCCCTGGTCGATAAGAGAGCTAAAGGCAAAGCGTCGGGCCATGATAGACCAGTCGTTGCCTGGATTTTGGCAAGTTTCAGTTTCAGGGTGCCATTATATCTTTCCACTAAACCCGCAGACTGAGGATGATTAGCACTATGAAACTTCTGATTTATGCCAAGACCACGACATACACTCTTCATTACACTTCCCACAAACTCACTTCCGTTATCTGACCATACAATCCGTGGCATTCCATACCTGGGGAAATATTCTTTGAGTAGAACCTTTGCTGTGGACAGGGCAGTATTATCCTTTAGGGGGTAAGCCTCAATCCATCTGGAGAACGCACAAACTACAACCAAGACGAACTTCAAATTATTGCATCTCTCCATGTGGATAAAGTCTAACTGAATAATTTCAAAGGGACATGTGGGAGGAGCAAAATGACCACGTGGAGTGGGGGTGCCCTTGCCAGGATTATACATCAAACATACCATGCAATTTTTAACCACTCTCTCCGCACATTTAGTAATTCCATCATTCTTCCATACGGGCGACAGCAACTTACATATGCCTTTCGTATTAATGTGTGATGTACCATGAGCCATAGTAACAACAGCAAGCACGTATGCATCTGGTAACATCCATCTCTGCTTTTCCGACAAATCAACCCAACATCCATTCTCGTCTAACTTTCCCGTACTTTCTTTCCACTGAGTCTTTTCCATCTCAGTAGCTTCATTCTGTATCTTCTTCACACTCTCAACTGTGTCCTCACACATACTAGTCTCCGCTGGCCATCTTACTGAACTCGCAACGTACATTCGATTTGTCAGATCTCTAGCCGTCTCCTTCGCAATCTCATCCGCAAACGCATTACCGCGACCAACATCATCCGTCACCTTCCGATGCGCACTACATTTGATTATTGCCACCTCTTTAGGCAATGTAAGTGCGTCCAAAAGGTCATTCACAAGCTGTCCGTGCTGAATCTTCGTACCATGCGACGTCAAAAATCCTCTTTCCACAATCGACCAAAACTATGCGCCACACCAAAAGCATACTGGCTGTCTGTAAACACATTCACCCGCTTCCCTCTGGACAACACACACGCTCTCGTCAAGGCGATCAACTCAGCCGCTTGGGCCGAATTCTGACTCAATCTCGCAGATTCCACAACCGTACTCAATGTTACTACAGCATACGCAGTCGTCACATCACCATTTGGTAACTTAAAACATGAACCATCCACATACAAAGTACCATCGGGATCTACCAATGGAGTGTTTTTCAGGTCAATACGACCCTTCGTCTCCTCTTCAGTTCTCAAATAGCAATCATGTGGTGTTACATCACTTAATTCCATGTCGATCGGCAACAACGTTGCTGGATTCAACACATTACACCGTTTTATCCGTATGTGACTTGCCAATAACGTCAACTCATATCCAGACAACCTTGCGCTCGTCAAATGTTGAGTTTTCGTTCGGTTCAAGAGAGTGTCGACTGCATGCGGGACCATCACCGTGAGCATATTATCCATGACCAGACCTGCGGACTGTCGAATGGACGCCGCAGCTGCCGCTGTTGCTCTCAAACAACTCGGCAAGGCTCTAGCTACTGGGTCTAAGGTCGAAGAAAAATATGCGCATGGACGCTGTTTGTCGCCAAATTGTTGTGTCAGAACACTCAACGCACAACCGTCCCTCTCGTGAACATAAAGTGTGAACGGCTTATTGTAATCAGGAGTACCCAACACAGGAGCCGAACACAACGCATCACGCAATTCAGAAAAACTTTTCTGACACTCTTCAGTCCATGGCAAAGGAGATGAAACATCCCTGCACGTAAGGGCTATCAATGGTTTCGCCGACAATGAAAAATTTGGAATCCATTGTCTGCAGTATGACGTAATACCTAGAAAGGCACGTACATCTCTCTGAGTCTTTGGCACAGTCATTCGAGCAATCGCTGCAATTCTCTCTGGGGTCAACCTTCTCCCATCCTTTGACAGTAAGTGACCTAAGTAGGTTACTTCTTGACAACAATATTGTAGCTTAGAAGGTGACACCTTGTGATGTAAGTCACATAGGTGCTGCAACAATGATACTGTAGCGGTTTTGCAAATAGCCTCTGTATCAGCTGCCACTAATAGGTCGTCAACGTATTGAACTAAGGCTGCGCCTGTCGGCAACACAAATGCATCAAGCTGACTTTTAAGTGCTTGGCTATAGATCGATGCACTCTCACAGTAGCCCTGTGGTGCGCGTTTAAATCTAAAACTGCGACCACCCAGTGAAAATCCGAATAGGTCTCTGCTTTCCTCAGCGATCGGAATACTAAAGAAAGCATTCTTTAGATCGATTACCGTGAACCAGGAGGCAGAAGCCGGAATCAGGGTCAACAAAGCCGTGATGTCAGGCACCACAGGAAACTGGGGAATCACGATTTTATTTACTTCTCGTAAATCAATTACAAAGCGGTACACAGGAGGTTTAGTTGGATCTGTGCGTTTCAAAATCGGTAACACTGGACTATTACACACATTGCCTCGAGTTTCTTCAATGACATCCTTTTCGATCAGGTCATAAATGATCGCTAATAGTGCTCGCTCACCATCAAAAGAGATACGATACTGTGGTATACGTGGGAAACGCACATTCGATTTCAACTGAACCACATAAGGTGGGATGTTCAATAAGCCTACATCATTGGGACCCGTAGCCCATAACGACGCAGGAAGGGAACTCAATTCCGGTGGGAACTTATCAATTGATAAGTACATAGGAGAGATCGCTCTCTGACCTAATGTAAGCTCCACTCCCGCAGGAGAGCAGTACAAAGTCGCATATAACCGTTTTAACAAATCCAAGCCCAAAAGATTCTCACCACAACCAGTAGATAAAATCAATGGGGCCTCTAGCTCATGAGGACCAATCGTAAGGGACAAAGGGCTAGAGACAGGATTGCTAACAGGGGCGCCAGAGAATCCAATGGAAACATTTGTTAAGCCGGACAAAGGTGCGCCAGGGAGTTTCGAATGCATGATGGAACTTTTCGTCGCACCAGTGTCTAACAGAAAAGGCTCAACTACGCCAGATGTAGCAACTGCGACGTAAGGCCCACTCTGATCAACCGGAACTGATACTACTCCCTCTCTCTGTCGGTGGCTGTCCTAGTAGTGGTTACCTGCATCAATCTCATGTTCGACGTAATAATCGTCCACATGATACTGTGCTGATTTATCGGACCTCACATTTCGTTGGTCAAAATAATTATTCGCGTCTGATGGGGTATGAGGGCGCTCATGATTTTGATTTTGAGGGGCACCGCGGCCTCTACCTCGGGATGCTTGTTGAGGACCACCACGACCCCCTCGTGCCGACACACCGTTAAGCTGGTCACGCAAAGCTGGACAATCATATTTTATATGGCCCTCTCTTCTACAATATGCACACTGATTATACCCAAGCGTAGATCTAAAGTCGGAGAAGTCAGATCGTGACTGCATCCTGGAAGATTGTAATTATGGTCGATATTGCTGTTGCGAATCATTTTGATTTGAACGTGGAGGATACGCTTGCTGTAACAAAACCTTCGTTTTAAGCTCCTTCGTTTTCTTGTCTGAACGATCACTTTCTTCCTTTTCCCTATTCTCATAGTATTGAGCTGTCGCTAATATTTGAGCAGTAGTTGAAACCGCCCAAGCACTTTCTGAATTTTTCAATTTGTTGCATAGCTCAGGCAACAAATTCAATACAAATTTATCAACAAATAACCGTTGGCCTCCCTCGGTGCCCATATCCTGACCACTATGATCGACAAATGCCTCTTCGAATCTGGTAAAGAAATCGGGGACACTCTCGTCCTTCTTTTGCTTACAAGCTGCTAATTTATCCCAGTTCACCCTCATCGCTGGCATAATCGTTTTCATGAACGTAATGATTCTTTGGGGCAGATCCGTAATTAACTGCTCAGGCTTAGCCCCACCCACTTGTCGGCCATCGGCCGCTATTATTGCAGCCCAATCACCGCCTAACTCATTCGCATGGTTTTCTTGGCGAATTTTCGCCCAAATCGGTTGTGGTACGACATTGCCAAACAGCATGTCGATGTCCGCAAGATTCATAATAGTAGCGTCTACCAGTTGAGACAACTCCTTATAATAACCCGCCGGATTCTTGCGTGGATCAGGCAAGGACTGCTTCACCTGTAAGACTTCTGATCGCTTCCATGGGAGGTGTATCCAAACTCTTTGGAAATGTGGCAGAACCGCAGGATTTCCACCAGGATTACCTGGCATCCATACTGGCGGAACCTCTCTCATAGGATACTGACCAGGAGTCGCTTTCCAATTGTCGGAGTCGTCATCAAACGACACTCGAGGAGGCACTGTGGATCTATAGGCTAACAATCGCTCTAAGGCACGTCGTACCTCTCCACCTACGTTCGTACCGTTCGAAAATTGACTCTGAAGTTCAATCATATCGGGCGGTACATCATCTAAATCATCACTATACCATTGTTCTCTCAAAAAGTTACACATTTCTTCGAACACGAATCTCTGCGTAGGCTCATTAAACTGAGAAAACGTGTCGAAAACCATGCGTGGAGGGTAGTTAGCAGGGTGTCTTATCCACCTACGCGCCATATTCGCTAACGTTGCACTCTCCCTTCCACCAGGGATTTGACTTCGTCTCTGGGGAGTTTCAGAAACATCGGATGGAAATAACTGCCCAAGAAGTGGTGAATAGAGGGTAGCAACAGTATTAGGGATACGGTTACGAACAGAAGGAGAAGAAGAAAGAAGAACAGGAGCAACAACATTAGAAGTGAAAGTAGGAGCAGCGGGGGTAGTCAAGGTAGTTGGAGTAGCAGAAACTAGAGGCTGAGGAGGTACAGGCAAAGGAGCAGTTGGAATAGGAGTAGTTGGAGAGACAAACACAGGACCAACAACGGGTTGAGCAGCAGCCGCTTGAATAACGGGAGGGACAACAGGAGGAACTATAGGAGCCGTAGTATCCTGTGCATAAGGAGGTGGTGATTTCAATAAATATGCTAGCAAAGGATCATCTTTCGCTTCTTTCGCGTCTTCGTTCTTTTTATCAGAACTAGACGATAAAACCGGATAACATTTATCCACCTTCATATGATGCAGTCTGGTGGAAATTTCTATCTCTTTTTCTACTTTATCCCGCTGACATTGCTGCACGACTTGCATTATCGGAATGATACCCTCTCTTCGATTCTTCTTAAGCTGTTTGATTTCTTTCTGCTTGGCCTCTTTACGCCATAACCGAAGGGAATCAAACATAGCTGGCCTAGCTTTCTTCTTAAATAATTTAGCTTCTAGATTATCTAAAATCTCCATTTCAAAACTTCCGTGTGGTGGCCAACTAAGGACACCATCCTTTCTCGTATAACGGACCCAACAGTCATTATATATAATAGGGCCCACACCATGTCGACTATAGAGCTCATATATCGGAGTTCCAACTGGAGGTATCGGACACGAGTCCTCCAACCGGGAATCCTTGTTGCAACATTTGAAGAAACCAATGAAACCACTACGGCTAGGCATCATGCACACTAACCAAGTATCAAACTTCAAGGGTTACCAAAGTACTAAATCTTCGTGAAAGACAAAACCCTCGGTTTTTGGCAATTGCAACTGTCAAATAACAACTAAGGACCAACAACTAAGCACCACAAATGCAATGGAGCCATGCAAACAACTAAGCACCAACAACTAAGGACTGGGAGCGACCCACAAATACTTAACTGAGAGCTCGATGGCGTCACCAGGAAGGCCCGTCTATCGTCTCGCCATACAAAGGACTACGCCAGGCACCAAAACAGGTCGACAGTCAGAGCATTGATCCGTTGCAGCCGTCAGGAGGCGGTAATCTTCGCGGGAAAAATCTTTGGACCACTTATTTCGACAACAGGATCGATGAAGCGGGGTGCACCTTTTCCTTGGAGATTTCACACGAAGTTCCTCGCAATCGTCAGGTTTTGGACCGGTACCGCTGATGTCGCCCAACGTTGGGCGCCAACAGGTATCCTACGAAGGTTTCAGGTGTTGTTCCCTGGCACCGCTGGTTCTTAAAAGTCCAGTCCTTCACCTGTGGCCTTTCCTGATGACAGGGCTTGAGCGGCCGCATTAATCTCTTCCGCCGTCAGTTTGCCCTCCAATCTTTCCTATCCACTTCAGGAAGCCCGGTAGGGCGATGTTCCACAGTATATCAAAACACTCTGACTCTGTGTGTCCCAGGGTAGATGTGTTTAGCTTTTCATAATGTGACGCGAACGCCTCCGCCATCTCTTGTCCTGAACATGTCTTTCCCAGGTGCCGTCCTGAATCTTCGGAACCCACCTCCCTGACATCTCATGCCTGTCCAACCATGCTAATAATTTACTGTCCTTGTCTCCTATCTCACATATCCTATATTTGGAAGCCCTGGCCAGTTCCCTTGCCTCTTCCTGTAGCTCCCTCAATTCTCTCTGGCGAAGAACGAGGTGGTGTGCCCCCTCCCCAGGTGTTCCCTCCTTTCTTTCCACCTCGGTCTCTAAGTCTAAAATTTCTCTCAAGGGTCATACATTTCTGTTCTTTTTTGGAGGACCCAATCTGAGCCTGGGCACGGACCCTTAGTTCTGTTTAAAGTGCCTCCCATAACATCAACCCTAAGTTCACTGATCCCATATTTTCAGCAAAGAAGTGGTCGGCACATTTCCTGACACTGTCTTTAAATTTTGGATCTTGGAGGTACAATGAGTCAATCCACAGTGGCATGACACAGTCCCTCGGGGAACAATCTATCGTGGCTGGCACCAGGAAGTTATCGGATATCCCTCAGGCCACATGTTTTTGCCTCCTTGAACTGGCCCATGGCATGCGTGTGTATAAGCATATAGTCTAGATGTGTGAGGTTGCCATGCACCGTGAATAGATGAGTGTACTGTCTAAGATCGGGATGATGATAATGGCCCCAGATGTCACACAGCCCCATGGTCAAAAGTAAATCACCTAATGCCCCGGCCCTCCTCCCTTAGGATACACCTCCCAGGGTGTCCATCTGAAAGAGAGTGCGCTTTTGCTCGGGCCCGCGGCGGTGACATTGGGATAAATTTAACGGGCCAAAAATCTTTTTGTCTGGCAGCCGGGAGACCCGATGCCCAGCCGCCATCTTAAGTGTGCAATCTCCGATCCCGCATCGGCGGAGCTCCGCTGATCACGGGTCCCTTCCAGCGTGAGTTCTTCTACTCCGGAGGTGAGCGCTCCATTTCCTCGCTCATGGCGGATCTCAGAGGGTGCCTTTAACATGATAACGCAGTGGGAGGTGAGCCAGCATGATTCGCGCCGGTACTGCCTGGCTCTACAATGGCGCAGTGTCTGGAACCTGATATAATCGGAGCCTGCCTCCCTGCAATGTTGTTCTGCTCAAGGGGTTCTCTGGTCTGATTATGAGCCCCCATGCCAAGCCATGGCTGCTGCTCTGTTTAAACCCTCCCAAATAAGTACAAGATAAAGGATTCCTAACCCATCACCCAGTTCACCGCGCCTGACCCCAAAATGGCGGATGAAAACAAGTTTTACATCAGCGTTTCTCATGCTCCCCATGTCCTGAGCCCATTTTTGCTGCTCCAGCATCACCTTCTGCCCTACTAAGCGGTGATTGAGCCCGTTAATTGCTGAGCGCCACAGGAGGGCGGGAAGGCTCTCACTTTCTTCAGCGCAGCAAGTCCTCTGCTGATACACCATTTAGGCCTTTTACAGCTGCGCAGCAAGTAGTGCCAGCTGCACCGCTTAGGCCTTCTACAGCTGCGCTGCAAGTAGTGCCAGCTGCACCGTTTAGGCCTTTTTACAGCTGCGCAGGAAGTAGTGCCAGCTGCACCAATTAGGCCTTTTTACAGCTGCGCAGCAAGTAGTGCCAGCTGCACCGTTTAGGCCTTTTACAGCTGCACCGTTTAGGCCTTTTTACAGCTGCGCAGCAAGTAGTGCCAGCTGCACCGTTTAGGCCTTTTTACAGCTGCACAGCAAGTAGTGCCAGCTGCACCGTTTAGGCCTTTTACAGCTGCGCGGCAAGCAGTGCCAGCTGCACCGTTTTGGCCCTTTACAGCTGTGCTGCAAGTAGCGCCAGCTGCACTGTTTATGACACCTTTTTCTATGGGGACATTTCTGATTGAGTCAGAACTCTCGCTGCATTGGCAGCAACCTTGACATTATGGTTTCTGATTAGGGTCCAATAGTGGTCTGCTGAGATTATGGGCGTACAATGCGGTTGGTGCCGAATGTGCTTATGTTTCAGGCTGATGCTAAGTACAGTGATCACCAATAGTCACTGGGCGTTCATCTGTGATCTGCTTTACTTTGACTAATTGTGCATTGTGATGGTTTTGACAGTGACCCAGTTGGTTCTATCATATGTAATCATGTCCCTTGTAAATATTATCTTGTGCCAGTTGGTTTCATATACACCTAGATGAAGGGCCCAACAAATACCCACCTCTCTTCCCGGACTACACATTAGTTCAGTTTTCCACTCCCGACGCCTGGAATATGTGCCCCCTGTTAGTCCCTATACTTCTCATCACCACCGCTCTCCTAGGTACACCCGTCTCATACCCCCCTCGCACTCTTTCTCACGTCCCCAACATGGCCACCTCTCGAGTTAAGGCTGGAATTAACTGCTATAAAATCATCTATCCTCCTGGCCAAACTAAAGCTTCAGCTAAACGATTGAAGCATAAGACTATTGAACGTTTCCCTGATTCCCTTTTTGTTGACCTATTTTACAATTGTCGTTCTGGGAGGCACAAAAATGATTTCATTTTCTTCACTCACGACACCCCTTCTTGGTCCTCCAGTTTATTTAATTCCCTTAACGTCACCTCCTCCTCCTCTATCCCTCATGGGAAACAACTAAAGATTTCCCCCTCTGCGTATTTCAACGGCTCCCTCACCATCTCAATCTATAACAATGGTACTGTCTTGATCCAAGGCAAAGACACCTCTCTCTCTCTCTTTGACCACCTCTTCCCCTCCCTACTCCCCTCCCTTGCGACCAGGTTTTCTCCTGACTCTCCATCTAACTCCACCCTTTACTCCCTTTCTCCTCCCCTGACCCCCCTACACTCCAATAGGCTGCACCCTCGAGAGGCTCAGGTCAGCCCTCTTCCCTCCCCCTCCCTTGTGCCCACCTCTCCCTTTCCTCCCACTTCACAGTATGCCCCCCCTTCGTCACGTCAGCCGTACCACTAGGCAATACGCTCCTCGTCCAATCTGCACCGTCCCAGTACCCAAATCTCATCTCGTCCCCCCTATTCCTTTCTGCTACTCCCTTTTTTAGTCCACCCCTCCGCCAACCTCCTCCCCCAGCTAACTTTCCTTATGCTCCCCTCATTCCTCCCTCTCCGCCTCTTCTCTACCCCCTCCTCCCCTCACTTCTTTCCCCGATTTCTTCACAATCCCATTACATCTCTCTCCTTCCCCCCACTCCGCTAGCAATGCTATGCTGCCCCCTTTACCCCCCTGGTAACCCTTTCCATCTCCCCCCATCAGGCACAGCAGAACCATTTCCTGTCATCAACTTCCCCTTCTCCCAACCCCCCCCCCACTCTACCAGATACCGGCTCCCTCACAGCCACCTCTCCTAGCCAACAGGACCTCTCCAACCACCTCCCCTCTTTTCCTCCCAAACCTCCTACACTCCTATGACACCTCACAGTCCTCCCCTCTCCTTCTTCCCTTCTTCCCCACCGTCTTGTTCCGCACCCATCCCCCCCAAACATGTCCTAAATTCCTTTCCTTTGTGCAACGCCAACAAAGACAACTCCCCCTTCTCCTCTGATACACCAACCCCCGCTCTCAACCTCCACCTTTCCCCACCTATGAACCCTATACCTCAACTCTCCTCCTGTCCTCCCACCTCTCCCTGCCTCCCACCACCTATACCACCCCCTCCTTTTGCCATCAAGACACCCAACCTTCCGTGCTCTGCCCTACTCTCTCTTGAAAATAAGCTATGCTCTCTTATCACCTCAATCTCCCAGCTTGTAGCTTCCATTTCACTTTTAAGCTCTAAGATTTCAACTTTCCCATTCTCATCAACTCCTCTGGAAAACTCTCACCTTCCCACGAGATGCACCTCGCCCCCTCACACCATTATAGCCAAGCATAACTTGTCGTCTGCAAACATCGCTCACTCACACAAGCCCTTGAACGCCACCCTTCTTCAACCAGCATCTCCGAGTAACCCAATTACCTACTCTATTCCAACCATCTCCTCTGTCAGAACCAAGCATCCACCTAAACCCTCCCGTGCACCCCCATATAGGTATAATATCCCTATCACCCTTCTTAGCCCAAGTGCCCCCGTCACCAAAACAGTCTCGACAGAACTGCGCTGCCTGCTCCACAACTGCAGATCTGCAATATAACACAAATTCGAAATCTCTGATACCATCACCCTTCACAATATTGACCTGTTCTTCCTAACAGAGACCTGGTTCAACGATACCTCTCAATCTATGTTTGATCTCCTTCTACCCACTGGCTACTCTATTTTCAGGAATGACACACCTATCAAAGTTGGGGGAGGTGTTGCAGTCATCTTTAGAAACTCCCTTCAACTCAAGGCTTTTCCCATCAGCGCATTCCGCACTTTTGAATGTCCATCTCTTGAGCTTCAACTACACCACCGCTCACCCCTTAGATTCCATGTCATATACCGCCCACCTGGCAGCGGCCCTTCATTTATGGAGGAACTCACTGACTTCATCAGCGACCAATACGCACAAAGTGACAATCAGACCTTCGTGGGTGACTTCAATCTCCACTGGGGCTCCCTGCAAGACTCGTCCGCTAACTTGCTGGCCTCCTTCCTCTCTACAAACGATCTTACCCAACACTGCACAGAATCAACACACTCTAAGGGCTCAATCCTGGACCTTGTTATTTCTTAAGCAGGCATGCTTTCTATCGCTACCCCTATTCACGTAGACTGGTCTGAGCACCTCCTCATTCCATTCTCTCTTTTCCTAGCACACTCTATTACTCTTGGCCAACCTAAGAGGGCTACCTCCTGGTTCCGTGACGCTAAAAATATTGACACTGTTTCCCTCTGTGAATCAGCTTTGCTGTCACTTCCAAGGCTAGACCCGAACCTAGATGTTGATGATCTCACCTCACAATGCCTCTCAGTCCTTGCAGTCGAAATCAATAGCGTCGCTCCTCTCCAAAGCAAAAAGAAAAGGCCCATTCCCTCAGCACCCTGGTTCAGCAAATCCCTATATGAAGAAAGGAAGCACCTAGGACTCCTGGAGAAACAATGGAGGCAAGCACCCTCCACCGATAACTTGGCCACGCTTCGTTCAGCAAGATCCAAGTACCACAAGCACACCTTCCTTGGGAAAGCATCACACTTCAGAACCCTCCTTGACTCAGCCAAAAATAGACCCAAAAAACTATTTGATCTCATCAAGAATTCTAACTACTCTCCCCAACCTCCAAATTGGAGGATTCTACAAAGAAAGCTGCTGATTTCGCTGTATTCTTTGACGAAAAAGTGAAATCACTTGTGGTTCAGGTCGCTCATCCTACCCCTCCAGAGGAGCGCAAATCACTAGCCATCTGGCAGAACTTCGACCCCATCTCTGAAGATGTCCTCCTCAAGTGCATCCTCGAAACAAAGCCCTCCAACCACTCGCTCGACCCCATCCCTAGTGCCAATGCCATTGTCTTCTATACCCTTTCTCTTCCCTATTGGACCACTCTGGTCAACCTCTCCCGCTGTCAAGGCTCCCTTCCTGTTCCCTTCAAAACTGGGCAGGTCACCCCTCTGCTTAAAAAACCCACTGCGGATGCGAATGACCTCAACAACCTCCGCCCCATCACTAACCTACCCTTTCTTGCGAAGATCACAGAAAGATGTGTTGCGAAACAACTCTCTCGTCATATCAAGGACAATGATCTTCTTGACAATTTTCAGTCCGGCTTCATCCAAAACTGCAGCACTGAAACTGCCCTGCTGCAAGTGATCGATGACGCGCTGCGAATACTAGACTCGGGGGGGTCTTGTCTTCTAATTCTCCTTGACCTTTCGGCAGCCTTTGACACTGTCAATCACAACACCCTCCTCAACACCCTTCAACAGAGAATGGGCATGGAGGGCACTGTGCTTAAATGGTTTGCTTCTTTCCTTTCTGATAGATCCCAAATGATCAAAATAGCGGACAGTCTTTCATCTCCTTTGGCGGTGGGTCAAGGTGTTCCCCAAGGCTCTATTCTTGCACCCACATTGTTCAATCTCTATTTGGAACCTCTGGGAAATCTCCTAAGTAAATCTGACGACACTCAAATCTACCTCAAGGTTGCCTCCACTCACGATCTCTCTGTCCTAAGCTCTACCCTCGACTCCATTCATAACTGGATGTCAACACATCAACTGATTCTGAACCCCTCCAAAACTGAATTCCTCCTCCTCTCCTCCTCACTTTCTCCTCCCCCGGTGCAATCATGGATGGACCAGATGAATCTGCTGAACAATAAACCCATCATTGTCGACAGCGCAAAATCCCTTGGTGTCATACTCGACACAAAACTCAATCTACTCTCCTACATTAATTCAATTGCAAAGTCTGCCCGATACCAACTGCGCCTTCTTTGGGGGATTCGTCGCTTCTTCCCGGAGTATCACCTTAAAACCCTGGTCCAATCGCTGGTCATCTCCAGACTGGACTACTGCAATTCTCTTCTGACTGGCCTCCCCAAATCCCACCTATTCCCCTTAAGTCTGTTCTACATTCAGCAGCTCGTTTCATTTATGGGGCCAAAAGAAGCGACCACATCACTCCCATGTTATCCTCCCTCCGCTGGCTTCCCATCGAGGCTAGAGCTATCTACAAGACTGCCTGCATCAGCCACAAAGCCTTGCACTCCTCCTCTCCGCGCTACCTGGCAAATAAACTGAAACTCTCTGGAGGCTCTAGGCCATCACGAAATGCGGAAAATCTACTGCTTGAACCTCCCACATTCAAGAAGGAAAGATCGATGGCCCAATCCTTTTCAGGCAGCGCAGTGAGAATCTGGAAATTCACTTCCGCCTCAGCTCCGGACCACCACCTCCTCCCAGGCCTTCAAAACTGACCTCAAAGTTCTCCTTCTTCAAAGACATTTCCAAATGTAATCCATGCCCTCTCTATTATCTGAAGGAAGCCCTTCAATTATTGAAAAATCTACTTTACATGACTATGGAAGTGTCTTCCCAGTGTGTTCTTGTGGTTTGAGAGTCTGCCATTTATTGTAGTATTATCCTTCTACCTGTGTTTGGGACTCGTGTGTAACATGCACCCATCACTTTCTCTTGTAACACACTGTTTTCTACCTCTTACATTTGTTTGTTCGATACCTGCACAAGTGCCACCAGTGCCTACGTAACGTTTGTTCTTGTGCTTGAGTGTCCTCCATATATGCAGTATTATACCTCTATGTTTATTTTGCACGCTTTTGTAACCTGCACACGTCACTTTTTCCTCCTGCAATGCACCGTTTGCTACCTCTTGTATTTTGTTGGCTCACGATTGTCACTTTTGTAATGCACCGTTTGCTACCTCGTGTATTTTGTTGGCTCACGATTGTCATTTTTGCTTCACTTAATGTAACGTTTGCTTTTGTATTTTGCTCACTTGTAATGTTCTCATGTATCAGTTCTGTTCCTATTGTGAAGCGCTCTGACACCTTCGGGTAAAGTCCGCGCTATATAAAAATGCATAAATAAATAAATGAAATGAAAGCACATCATTCATATCACCCCCCCAAGATAAGGCTCTCTTGTGTGAGCTCGAGTAGAAGAGATATCAACGCAACCTACATGATGGGCTGGAGTCTTAGCGGGGCATACACCGAGCATAGATTGATAGTCTGGCCCTCCAATTGGCCATGCAGTGCCACATATCTACCCAGGGGGTCCGTCCACAGTCTCCCCGGTATGAAGGGAAAAGTTTTCCTGCATAGCTCTCCTACCTCCCTGGAACCTGTGGTATCCCATGTGCTCCAGCAAAGTACAGCTGTATCTATTTAATGCCTGACACTGATTTCCTCTTAGATGAGTTTCTTGCAGTAGGAAAATCCCTGAGCCATATTTCCTAATGAATTGCAAAGCTACTGTGTGTTTCACCTTACGATTTAGGCTATTCACAATCCATGCCCATATCATCATTGATTGTCTCAGGCTGCTAGGCATTGGTACAAAAGTTTGGATTCTATTTAATGCTCTCCCACTTCCCCCATCCCTGCTACCCTGCAATGCAAAGTCCCCAACTACTCAGCCTGCAAAGCACCCATTAGCAAACATTTTTAAACTTTTCAAGAAAAGCAATAAACTAGCCCAGTTTCAAACTGCCCCCCCACCAAAGCCCCCCTACAAATTGTAGTCCTGGAGTGTCCCATAGGGCCGCCACATGGCTGGCAGTTCCAGATTGTTCTCTCACAGTGTCCTGGTCTAGGTGCCCCGAATATGGCCCTCCTCGAGATTAATCACCAGTCCCATTAACTCTTACCTCTTTGGCGGCCCCACTTATTTAGGTCCCTTGAGTTCCCACGTCTGTCTGCTGACCTTCCGCCCGTAACCCCACAGGCTGTTGACTTTGCGAGGCTCCACCTTCCTTGCCACCTTAGCTTGCTCCTAGTTTGCAGCCCAGATCTCTGTCTCTGCCCTGCCCTACTGTGCGCCAACCCTCCAGACACTCCCAGGCTTCCTCCAGAGACGCGAAGTGCCAAGTCTTCCCCTCCACTAAGACCCGATGCCTTACGGGAAAGAGAATCATGTATTTAATGTCCCTGCTTCTTAGTTCTTTTTTCACAGATTTAAAGCTTCCCCTTTGCCGCTGCACTTGGAAGGTAAAGTCCGAAAAGATTCTGACCAAGGTATTCTCAAAGTGTATTTCCCCTTTCGCTCTGGGCGCTTGAAGAACTGAGTCTCTGTCGCTGTAGTTAAATATTCTTGCAATTATTGTTCGAGGAGGGGCCCCAGGTTTGGGGGAGGTATTGGAACACTAGGAGCTTTCTGGATGGAAAAGAACTTCAACAGTCTTTTGGGCTGCAGTTTGTTTACGTTGAAGTCCTCCAGAAATAAGTCGCCACTGGGGCCATCTCCCCCTCTAGGACCCCCACCACATTTATATTGTTTCTCCTCATCCTTCCCTCCTGGTCTTCCAGCCTCGCGGCCATGTGCGTAGCTTGCTGTGTCAGTGTGAGTACCTGTGCCTTTAGGCGCTTTGTTGTGGACAGGAGCTGAGCAATGTGTGTTTCGGCAGTTGAGACTTTGTCACTCAATTTGGAGAGGTTCCCTCAAATCATCGTGACCTCAACTGACACTGAGTCTATTTTCGGTGCTAGTGGGCCCTTTACATCCTTGATTGCCACCATTATAGCTGCCAGCAAGGGCTCCTCAGCCCCTCCTTCCTCCACAGTTTTGGTGGCCTTTGGGATGATGTAATTGTCCATCTTGTTGGTTTGAGGGGAGCAGCGCTCTTTGGCTTTACCATTGTCTCCCCGATTGCTGCCAAATTATACAAAAACCAATCCATGGGACAGGGCCCGCGACCCGCCAACTCAGCGCTGATGGGTTATCAGCCAAGCGTCACAAAACGTGTCAGCACAGGGTGGATTAGCGCACATGCACCCCACTGGGACACCCCTGCAGGATCTCCTTCAGTTGGGCGCTATGTATGCCCCCCTCTCACATCCTCAGAGTTGCCTCCTCTGGGTCCAGTCATCTCCTGTCTTTCCCACAAATGTGCACCAACCGTGAGGGTCTGTCACAATTTACTCGGCCTGTCAGTGGGCTTCACAGCGTTGATGTCCAAGTCATCCTGGGCCCATATCATACTATGCCAGAGCAAGGGATTAGCTAGCAGGGCCGGGAGTTGTTTCTCCCCCTTCAAGTCAGTCCAGCCACCAGATACAGAGTGGGCAACAGTGCCAAGATGGGCCAGTCCAAACCAGCAGGGACAATCCCTTATCTCCCAAGACGTGTCCCCTGCGGCACAGCAGCCGAGCCTGGCTTTCGCCCAGCCCAAACACCGCACACCCCTCTCGGGCCTACACTACCTTTCCGCTGGATAAGGGACCTTCGGTTGCTGGTGTTGTGCCGTCCTCTATGTTGGAGCCGGCCCAGCTGAGTACTCACTCACACAGCAATCTCCACTGTGGTCCCGTCTCTGTTCCTCGCTTCACCACCAGCCCCACGCTCTGTTCCTTGGGCAGGGCAGGGAGCCCTGCGATGGGTTACCGGATTTCTTCTACCCAGTCACGACTCTCGGAGCAGGTCTCACTTACAGACACTGGGGCCCCCTCGGCAGCCCAGCCCTCTGCCTGTTCTCCACCTGGCTCGCCACCAGCTGGACCACGGATGTGCCACTGTGGTCAGCTCCGCACACTGTGCCTCTCGATCCCCCGGTCTGATAGTATCCTGCCAGGTGGTCGAGCTCTGTAGCTCCAGTCTGACGGATTTCGTTGCGGCTTCAACAGCCTTTGATCAAGGCCTCAGGCCGCCCTGTGGGTCCACAGAACTGGAATGGGACCTAGGGAGAGGCAAAAGTGAAAGGCCTCCCTCACACCTCCGCACAACTCCTAAGGCAGGATAGATGTCCCACAGGGACCCGAATACAGCCGGATGTTTTGGGCTCGGCTGGGAGCTCCTCTAAGTCACAGCCATCTTGATCAGTGGTCAGGCAGCGACCCCCATTAACTTTGTTTTGAACATGCAATATTTATTACAACATTTAAAATTTAAACATAATGACCAAATAGATTAAGTTGTAAAAAATCAATTCGATAATACCTACAAAATGCAAAGAAAGGTACTGAGGCACAAATAGAAAATGCCACAAACCTTCTAAGGCTGAAGCATCTGCTTTACACAACTAAGTAATAAAAAGAAAGTTTTTCAGCATATTGTTAGAAGCTGTCTGCCTTTTGCGTGGGAAGAGATTGTATCTTGTCTGTGAATGGGACTTAAACAGTGTGACCAGCTTTAGTAGAAGTATCGTAAATGCATGAAGCCAGGGTAAGTAAACAAGAAAAAAAGTTTCAAACAAAAGCGAATGAACACAGTAATTTCGTGATGGGAAAGAGCCCCCTTTTAAAATATATTGAATACAAGAGATTTCACAAGCACAGAGCAAGCGCTATAAAGGCGAAACCTAAAAATGTTTAAAGTCCTCTCACTTACGGGGAAAAAGGTCTCTGCGTTCCAGGTTATTTACTTTTGGTTCAATAAAAACAAACTCATACTTTGGGAGTTTGTTTTCTCTAAACTAAAAGTTTTTTTGCAGAGTGGGCTCTTTAAGCATGTCGCCCTTCACCAAACTGCAATCCTGTGAAGGGAGCTGTCATTGCAGAGAGATTCCGGTAAGCAGTCGGATCTCTAAATATGGCAGGCGGCGCTCTGCTAGGGTGACAGAGATACAACACTGGCAGGAAGGTTGGAAATTCACCATAGGCCAAATATGGCCATTAGTTTTATTCTTTGGTTCTTTCGATTTTGTTCTTTTTCAATATGCAAAAATAAAAAAGGTTTATTCACAACTCTTGCCTTACGTCTGAGAACTTGAGATTGCTGTAAAGCCCACCATAGCATAGCAATTAATGCAAAGTCAGCCATTTCACTAAGGGCCTGATTTAGATCTTGGATGAGAGGAATACTCTGTCCCAAACGTGACGGAGATCCCATCCCCTGTGTCACGATCTCATTATATCCTATAGAGATCATAATACGACAGACAGTAAATCAGTCATGTTTGCGACAGAGTATTCCATCCGCCGAGTTTTAATATGGCCCTAACAGGCACATGCATCAATGTTGGCTTTTGTGATTTCTTAATTGAGATTTTTAAGGAATCGCAAAAGCCTATGCATGTAGAAATTGCTTAAAAAATAGCGATTACTAAACATTCCTTAATTGCGAGTCGTAAATTGAGAGTCGCAATTAAGGAATACCTCCCCATTCATTCCTATGGGTCTAGAGGCCCATAGGAATGAATGGGAAGACATTCTCAATTTGCGATTCTCAATTAGAGAATCTCAAATTGAGAATGCAATTTCAAGGGTGTCAGGGTGTCAAAAGGATACCCTGTTGCACCCCTAAAATCTGCATATGAGTACATCTTGCACACACATGCCCAAGTACATATGTGTACGTAAAATGGAACTTTGAAAAATGCACTTTAGTGTATTTTTCAAAGTTTTTACAAATTACCGTGAAGTTCAAATTCATGGTAATTTGCGCCCCCTAGTAGCGAAATCGCTACTTCAAAGTGGTTCTTGCATTGCATTTAAGGAATCGCAAAATGCGATTCCTTAAATGAAATCGCAATTTGAGAACTTGCAATTAATTGCGTATTCTCAAATTGCGACGGCCTTGACCCTTGATGCATCGCAAAAGCTAATTTTGCGATTGCAAACGGATGATTTTTGCGAATCGCACCTTTTGCGATCGCAAAAGGCTTTGATGCATATGCCTGTAAGTCCCTAGACAGCTGTTAATAAATGTAGAAATATTTCCCAAGAGTAATACGCATGCTACATTAATCTGATGATTCAAAGTAGCATTGCAGATGCACATCTACCAGAAATGCAGCAAGGGTAGTGGCACCGGGACCCCGGGGTTTGACGGTCCCTCTTGCACTCCCAGCTGGGCGTTGGCAGGCATTTTCCTTGCTCGCATTAGGGTCTAAAGCACCTTGCTATGCGACTGCACAGTTCCAGAGGTTTTCCTCAGTTGGCCAGTCCAGGACCCCCTTTTTGAACAAGGCTTATAAGTCTTGTAGAGCAGTTAGATGTATACAACCAGAACAGGTCTGTGCTCACTAAAATCTTGAAATAAATTAATAAAGCATGATCTTTTCATAAAGTGTTATCTGCAACCTTCTAATACAGAGCACACGCCTCAATGTTTGCTTATCTGTAGCTCTTTCCTTTGAGTAATAGCAAGGAATACACATCATCACTTGGCCCAGTGTCAGGAATTTAATATTGTATATGTGCAGAGTGTGGGGTGGACTAATGACTCACAAGAGGGGGGTAGTGGGTCATGATCCCCCCACCCCGCCCAGCAATGGTAATAAAAAGCGTATTGCTCTCATGGGATCTGCATGGATAGTGTATGCCATGCTATTTCTTCTTATGAAGCAGTCATAAATGAATAAGTTACTACCCTTGCGTAACGCTCTTTCTGGTGAATATTCTGTCTAATCCCAGATTCCTCACCTTGCAAATCTCCCTAGGCACCACACTCGATCTGGAAACCCTTGTGGGACAGAGACATGATGGAGACTGGAGGAGCCCCCTGGCATTCAGGAACTATTGCAAGTGTTTCCAGATCAGCCTGGAGTGATTTGCCGCAGTTAAAAGTATCAATCAATCAAAAAGTTATTTAATCCTAACCAGAGCACAAAGTGTTAGAGCCAATTCATAATGACATGCAATATCGGGCCACGTTTATCTTCAGTGGCATGATATTAACATAATGCATCCAGAGGGAAATGACAGATCACTTTGCGAGGAGAGAGAGCACCTGGAAAGGACTAGAGGGGCTGGTTTAACAGACCAAGGAGGCAGCAGGGCGGAGACTCCTACTCGAGGATTTTTCAATATATTTATCAACCTCCGAACTTTTCCTGTCCTGAATGGACTCCTATAATAATATGGCTGTCTTCCAGGATGCCAAGGTTTTGGCAAGAAAGAAGTTTCTTCCTTTCAGAGGATACAAAAGGGGGGGGGGGAAGGCAATCAGCCTATAGGTGCCATAACCACATGAAAAATAATTCACAGTATTAGAGGGAAAAGTACATAAAACAATTCGTAACACAAGATGTAGAAAATTGTACAATTTTTAATTCACAAATTACATATACAAAAATCTTTTACTATGTGGTGCCAATTAAATACAATTAAAAATGTACATAGGTACACAGAAATATAAAATATTAAAAACATGAACACAAGTTGTCGACGCAGCGTTTCGGTATTTAGGATGTGACCTTCATCAGGACAGGGTTCTAAAAGAAGAGACATTGTATTAAACATAGCTATATTTCTTTTTTTTCTTTTTAATCTAACAATACAAAGAATTAAAAAATCCACATTGTCAAAAGCTTAACTAATGGCCAATGTTCCTTCATAATTATTTACATACACGGGCACCATTTTTCACCTCTTTTATTAAGCATGTGGTATGGACTTACAAATAGGGTCGAAACATATGGGCGTATCCTTCATTTGCATATGCAGGGTAGCAAAGGAACTATGTTAGGGATTTGAGGATAGTTCTCAAAATGATATATCTATGCTATATGGAGCATTCCTATTAGCTCTGAATTCTATGGGGGTTCATGATCAAATGCAAAGATAAGGGGAGGGAAGCCAGTTGACTAATTACAAAAATCCCTTAAGAGGGGGAGTATAGCTCCTCTCTATATGATTCTTCGTTCGTTCGTAACGTCACATCATATGATGGCACATTCTTTCAAGTGATAAGAAGGTTCTAAATAATTGGGGAACATATCAATCATTATTATTAAGCAGTTTTTAAATTGTTGCTTAAGCGTTGTTGGGTAAGTAAAGGCATTGTTTTACCTTAAACAGAGGGCTCTTGGTGTGTTATTAACTTATCTACACCAGCCGTTATTGTTCAGCTTATTCTTTGCGATGTTACCTTTATCAATTGGCAATTTCGTGAATAGTTCTTTTAAGTCCTGAATAGCACAAAAACAGTATAAAGAGCATGTAATATTTCTACTTAATCCATGCACTTCATTATTTTATTACCTAAAATAGTATTCAAGTTACCTCATGTTTTGAGAACAGAGATGGAGAGTGGAGGTAGCCACCGTTGATGAGTTGATTAATGTAGGGTCTAGATTTCCTGTTTCCTGTCTAGATGTCTGTACTCGCCATTTGGAAAGGAACTACTCTGGTAGTTCATAGCTGGCTTATTTTTTTCGGTGTTATCCAAGCGGTGTTCGTGCCCTGATATTGTTGTCTAACGTCTCAATTATAATGCCGCTCATTCGGTTGATTAATATTAAGCGGGAGCGGTTATATATATTTATTTATGAAAATCTGCAAACCTAACGATCTATTTTTTATAAATAAAACAAAATTTAATGACGTTTATCTAATAGCATTTAGGAATACTTTTGTCCCAAAATACTGAGGCTTTAACGGGTAAAATTTATTTTAAACTAACAGTCCCGAGGAGGCGCTTCATAGTATTTGCTGAAGTCATATTCACACTCGGGCCTTTCAGTTAGGCTGTTTCGCCCAGAGAATCACGGTTTTTCTATTCGTGAATGAAGCATAATCTCACCGTATGGTGGTCCCTAGAGTATACCTCGGACCATAAGACCACTCACACGGTGACTATATGATAATGTAGTAAGGGCCAATATTCATAAGGCTATATAGATCATTATTATTTAAACTCATTATTCTTTTTTTTGGACACTAGTAATATGAGATAGTCAAAGGAAACCAGAAGGTTAGTGTTTGTAATGATCAATTATACTAAAATACGTTCCCAGTCCTCTTTGTTATTTAATCCTTGTTTCACTGTGTTGAATTTTGACATAAAAAATTGTTCTCTTTTTCTCCGTTTAGTTTCCATATTGCCACCTCTGGCATTCATATGTGTCTGTTCCAACACACACCAGGATAAGTCATCAAGTGAGTGGTTGGCCTCCTGCCAATGTTCGGTCAGGGGTGCCCCTTTCTTGTTTGTCCTTATTGCTGACTTATGTTCATTTAGTCTAAGTCGAATCTCTCTGGATGTTTCGCCTATGTATGGCAAATTACATGGGCATTTGATTAGGTATATTAAATTTTTGGACCTGCAGTTCATCATGGACTGGATTTTGTGGGAATTTTTGTTTAATTCTACACAGTCTCCCTTTATTATTGATTTACAATTTGAGCAATTACCACACGGAAAAGTACCTGTTGGAAGGGGGGCGTTGTTGATACTAGATTGTGAATCGCTTTTTACTTCTCTATACGTGTGTACTAAACTGTTTCTTATCGTTTTGTTACGTCTGAATGCAAACATAGGCTTGGGTACTTTTTCTTTCTTTTTATTAGTTATCAAGTGCCAGTTCCTATTTATTATGTTCTTTATTTTGTTGCTCACAGAACTATAATTGGTCACAAAAATAAGTGGTTTAGTTTCTTGTGTTTTATTCTGTTTATCTTGGAAAAGATTGTCTCTATTGTAATATTTCGCTCTTTTGTAGGAGTGTTTAATCATTCGTTTCGGATAACCTCGGGTGATGAATTTCTCTGTAAGAATATTCGCATGTTTTTCAAAATCCCGCATTTTTGTACAATTACGTCTAAGTCTAAGAAATTGACCAAAAGGAATATTATCCTTCTGGCATGGCGGATGGAAACTTTCGTAATGCAACATAGTGTTGCGATCTGTTTTTTTAGTGAACAGCTCCACCTGTAGTTTGTTCTCATCATTTTTGATCAAGATATCTAGGAATTCAAGTTGTTGTGTATCATAGTTTGAAGTAAATTTTAAATTGCTGTCCCCTAGATTCAGCCATGTAATGAATTCATCCAACGTTTCAACTGTGCCTGTCCAAATAAAAAAAACGTCGTCTATATATCGAGACCAATTCGATATATTCTCATAAAAAGGAGCAATGGGGTTAAAAATATGGATATCTTCGAACCTCGCGATGTATAAACACACTAGGCTCGGAGCACAGGTAGCTCCCATGCTCGTCCCTTTAGTTTGTTTAAAAAAATCGTTTTCAAACATGAAAATGTTATTTTTCAATACTAAAGTGACACAATCTAATATAAAAATTTCTTGTGCGTTAAGATCTCTATTCTGACAGGTCAGGAGAGTTTCTACCATTTCAATCGTGCTATCTTGTGGTATGTTCGTATACAAAGCCTCTATATCGAGGGTTACTAAGATTTGAGTATCGCGATTGAAAGGGATGCCCTCTAATTTCTGGATAATGTCACCTGTGTCTTTGACATAAGCTTTTTGGTTGATGACATGGGGTTGAAGGAAGATATCAGCTTACTTGCTTAAAGGTTCTGTAAGGGAACCAATACTAGAGACTATAGGCCTCATTGGTGGATTATGGAGATCTTTATGTACTTTTGGTAATCCGTATAGAGCAGGTACCACTGGATTTTCATTCACAAGGAATTTGTATTCTTCGTTGCATATCACCTTGTCTTCTAACGCTAGATCTAGTGTTCTTTTGACTGTTTCTTTTAGTTTTAGCCAATCCTCTCTTTTGACTTTTTTATAGTGATCCTGATTTTTTAGTAGCAAGTGCATTTTATCATTGTACTGCTGTGTTGACATAATCACTATACTCCCGCCTTTGTCTGCGGGTTTTATAGTTAGTTTTTGGCAATTTTGTAGTTTTTGGAGGGCCTGTTTCTCTTCTTTTTTCAAATTGAAGTTGGTCCAATTCTTTTGATCCAACAAGTCAGAGATACTCTTCTCTACTACTGTCTCAAATGCCTCAATATCCTTATTCATTTGGCCTATGTTAGGGGTCCATGAGGATTTCGGCTTTAGACCGGACTTATTCGAAGAAGGTATATTATCCTTACCATCAAAAAAAGTTAATAGCCTTACTTTCCTGAAAAAAGCCTGAAGATCTCTTTCCAGATTGAATCTATCTACGGGGGATGCAATGGCGAAACCTAAGCCTTTCTCCAAAAGATTTGTTTCTGTCTCTGTCAAGTGGACATCTGAGAGATTAATTACGGGTGCCTTTTCTATATGTCCCAGGTTTTTTGGCTCCTTGTCTGGTATCTGTGGTTGTATTGAGGTCGAGGGGTATAGTTGCTCCTCCCTCTCGCCCTCCCTCGAGTTTGAGCAAAATGTTGTCGCTGCTCTAAAAAAGAGAGAGAATCTCTATGTGGGGCTCCTGTCATATCTTTATCTTTCGGGATTGAATTATGCCCGTTTTCGGTTACTTCTGTTTCTGAGTCGGAACTTGTATACGAGGTGTCAAAGAACCTCACTTTCTTCCGTTGGAAGTTCTGTCTTTGGTTTTGTTGCCCTGGTTTACGATACTGGGGATATTCCCGGGGTCGCTCATAGTAATCTTTCTGGAGGTAAGGGTAAACATGTTCTGGGTTGTATTTTTCTATATCTTTCCTCAACTTGTTGCTCTTTTTATTTATAAGATAGTCCCTGTATCCGTTGACATCATTTTGGATATCCTCAAGTTTTTTTCTGGCCTCATCCAGTGCAGTACTCTCTTCTAATTTCTTCTCTAGGTCTTTTAATTCCTCTCTTTCTATGATCAGGATGTCAGTTGCTGTTTCTATTATTAAAAGCATCCAGTCGCGGCTGCACCTGTTTGCTACTAATGTCCAGTTCTTAATGAATTTTTGATTATTGATAAAGATCCCTGGTTCGTTGGTTACCTGGAGACCTTTGGGGATTGTCCCATTCCTACAATAGTCTATTAAAAAGTCAGAATGCAATTCTGTTCTTATTATCCTCTTTTTGTTATTCCACAGATTGCGCCATTCTTCCTCATCGCTATTATTAACATTAACTGTCATTACGTTTTTTATAGTGCCATTGATGATCTTGTTGAATTGATCCTCACTGTAAATATGCGTTTTAAGGCCTTCCATAATGGCCTATGAGCAAAATTGCTCTGAGGTATGTTGAGAAACACCTCCCCGGTTTACAAACCGTGTTAAGTAAATAAGTAGAAGGGAGGTCTCCTATCGAATCCAATCAGGGACGAGGAGAAATAAACGATAAAGAAAAAGGAGTGGTCCCTAGCAAGCCAAGGTTTTGGCAAGAAAGAAGTTTCTTCCTTTCAAAGGATACAAAAGGGGGGGGGAAAGGCAATCAGCCTATAGGTGCCATAACCACATGAAAAATAATTTACAGTATTAGAGGGAAAAGTACATAAAACAATTCGTAACACAAGATGTAGAAAATTGTACAATTTTTAATTCACAAATTACATATACAAATTTTTTTTACTATGTGGTGCCAATTAAATACAATTAAAAATGTACTTAGAAATGTACATAGGTACACAGAAATATAAAATATTAAAAACATGAACACAAGTTGTCGACGCAGCGTTTCGGTATTTAGGATGTGACCTTCATCAGGACAGGGTTCTAAAAGAAGAGACATTGTATTAAACATAGCTATATTTCTTTTTTTTCTTTTTAATCTAACAATACAAAGAATTAAAAAATCCACATTGTCAAAAGCTTAACTAATGGCCAATGTTCCTTCATAATTATTTACATACACGGGCACCATTTTTCACCTCTTTTATTAAGCATGTGGTATGGACTTACAAATAGGGTCGAAACATATGGGCGTATCCTTCATTTGCATATGCAGGGTAGCAAAGGAACTATGTTAGGGATTTGAGGATAGTTCTCAAAATGATATATCTATGCTATATGGAGCATTCCTATTAGCTCTGAATTCTATGGGGGTTCATGATCAAATGCAAAGATAAGGGGAGGGAAGCCAGTTGACTAATTACAAAAATCCCTTAAGAGGGGGAGTATAGCTCCTCTCTATATGATTCTTCGTTCGTTCGTAACGTCACATCATATGATGGCACATTCTTTCAAGTGATAAGAAGGTTCTAAATAATTGGGGAACATATCAATCATTATTATTAAGCAGTTTTTAAATTGTTGCTTAAGCGTTGTTGGGTAAGTAAAGGCATTGTTTTACCTTAAACAGAGGGCTCTTGGTGTGTTATTAACTTATCTACACCAGCCGTTATTGTTCAGCTTATTCTTTGCGATGTTACCTTTATCAATTGGCAATTTCGTGAATAGTTCTTTTAAGTCCTGAATAGCACAAAAACAGTATAAAGAGCATGTAATATTTCTACTTAATCCATGCACTTCATTATTTTATTACCTGAAATAGTATTCAAGTTACCTCATGTTTTGAGAACAGAGATGGAGAGTGGAGGTAGCCACCGTTGATGAGTTGATTAATGTAGGGTCTAGATAAAAATGGTGGATATACATTTAGTGTGTCTTATTATTTTGGAGTTAACTAAGGATAAGGTGCTGGTAGCTCGATACTTACCAAAAGGTATAGGCTTAGATGTATCTCCTAGTTGCCGGGATGTTTTGGTCCCTTTTGTGTTGGATCATCGCTTAGTGAAATTAGTGCGACGTTCTCTATTGTCTCCAAACTAGGTGTATTTCATCACCAGGCTAGGGAGAAAATTACATAGTTACATTTTTATGCTATTCTTATGCTATATTCAGTCAACTACACCCAGTTATATATGGTCGATATTTCTGGCTTTATCGCACTTGTTTCTATTTGCTCTGTGGGTCTTTATATTGCTCACGTTTCTAGTATGAAACATCAAATCTTAATATACATAAAAAAGCTGCCCTTAGTCGTTATGTCTCAGCGTGCAGCTCTTTCAAAGTAATTTTTCACAAGGCGGCTGACTCAGACTACCCTAATGCCGTCAAAAGCAATAGGGTACAGTGAGCTATCCGAGCATATGGCTCATTCTGGGTACTTTATCACAAAGCGGCTGGCCGGGTTAACTCTAGTCCCGTGAAAAAAGGTTAAGATACAGTGGGCTTTCTACTCGTGTCCCAATGGCGGTTTCTCTTACCTTTCGCAAGTACTCCGGCCTCCCTGCTACCTCGCCTCTCTCTGTTTGTGGATGTAGAGGGATAGCTGAAAACCCGTGTTTATAAAGCGCCCGGTTGATTGTCGCAGGTGGCGCTCGTTGTTACTAATTAGTTTGCGCGCATTGTCTCAAACGCGAAAAACTACTCGGGTAGTTTTGAAAACTACACGTGTAGTTTTGCCCATGGCTTCCTTGTTTAATCATCATTTCCTGTTTCCTGTCTAGATGTCTGTACTCGCCATTTGGAAAGGAACTACTCTGGTAGTTCATAGCTGGCTTATTTTTTTCGGTGTTATCCAAGCGGTGTTCGTGCCCTGATATTGTTGTCTAACGACTTGCATTATCGGAATGATACCCTCTCTTCGATTCTTCTTAAGCTGTTTGATTTCTTTCTGCTTGGCCTCTTTACGCCATAACCGAAGGGAATCAAACATAGCTGGCCTAGCTTTCTTCTTAAATAATTTAGCTTCTAGGTTATCTAAAATCTCCATTTCAAAACTTCCGTGTGGTGGCCAACTAAGGACACCATCCTTTCTCGTATAACGGACCCAACAGTCATTATATATAATAGGGCCCACACCATGTCGACTATAGAGCTCATATATCGGAGTTCCAACTGGAGGTATCGGACACGAGTCCTCCAACCGGGAATCCTTGTTGCAACATTTGAAGAAACCAATGAAACCACTACGGCTAGGCATCATGCACACTAACCAAGTATCAAACTTCAAGGGTTACCAAAGTACTAAATCTTCGTGAAAGACAAAACCCTCGGTTTTTGGCAATTGCAACTGTCAAATAACAACTAAGGACCAACAACTAAGCACCACAAATGCAATGGAGCCATGCAAACAACTAAGCACCAACAACTAAGGACTGGGAGCGACCCACAAATACTTAACTGAGAGCTCGATGGCGTCACCAGGAAGGCCCGTCTATCGTCTCGCCATACAAAGGACTACGCCAGGCACCAAAACAGGTCGACAGTCAGAGCATTGATCCGTTGCAGCCGTCAGGAGGCGGTAATCTTCGCGGGAAAAATCTTTGGACCACTTATTTCGACAACAGGATCGATGAAGCGGGGTGCACCTTTTCCTTGGAGATTTCACACGAAGTTCCTCGCAATCGTCAGGTTTTGGACCGGTACCGCTGATGTCGCCCAACGTTGGGCGCCAACAGGTATCCTACGAAGGTTTCAGGTGTTGTTCCCTGGCACCGCTGGTTCTTAAAAGTCCAGTCCTTCACCTGTGGCCTTTCCTGATGACAGGGCTTGAGCGGCCGCATTAATCTCTTCCGCCGTCAGTTTGCCCTCCAATCTTTCCTATCCACTTCAGGCAGCCCGGTAGGGCGATGTTCCACAGTATATCAAAACACTCTGACTCTGTGTGTCCCAGGGTAGATGTGTTTAGCTTTTCATAATGTGACGCGAACGCCTCCGCCATCTCTTGTCCTGAACATGTCTTTCCCAGGTGCCGTCCTGAATCTTCGGAACCCACCTCCCTGACATCTCATGCCTGTCCAACCATGCTAATAATTTACTGTCCTTGTCTCCTATCTCACATATCCTATATTTGGAAGCCCTGGCCAGTTCCCTTGCCTCTTCCTGTAGCTCCCTCAATTCTCTCTGGCGAAGAACGAGGTGGTGTGCCCCCTCCCCAGGTGTTCCCTCCTTTCTTTCCACCTCGGTCTCTAAGTCTAAAATTTCTCTCAAGGGTCATACATTTCTGTTCTTTTTTGGAGGACCCAATCTGAGCCTGGGCACGGACCCTTAGTTCTGTTTAAAGTGCCTCCCATAACATCAACCCTAAGTTCACTGATCCCATATTTTCAGCAAAGAAGTGGTCGGCACATTTCCTGACACTGTCTTTAAATTTTGGATCTTGGAGGTACAATGAGTCAATCCACAGTGGCATGACACAGTCCCTCGGGGAACAATCTATCGTGGCTGGCACCAGGAAGTTATCGGATATCCCTCAGGCCACATGTTTTTGCCTCCTTGAACTGGCCCATGGCATGCGTGTGTATAAGCATATAGTCTAGATGTGTGAGGTTGCCATGCACCGTGAATAGATGAGTGTACTGTCTAAGATCGGGATGATGATAATGGCCCCAGATGTCACACAGCCCCATGGTCAAAAGTAAATCACCTAATGCCCCGGCCCTCCTCCCTTAGGATACACCTCCCAGGGTGTCCATCTGAAAGAGAGTGCGCTTTTGCTCGGGCCCGCGGCGGTGACATTGGGATAAATTTAACGGGCCAAAAATCTTTTTGTCTGGCAGCCGGGAGACCCGATGCCCAGCCGCCATCTTAAGTGTGCAATCTCCGATCCCGCATCGGCGGAGCTCCGCTGATCACGGGTCCCTTCCAGCGTGAGTTCTTCTACTCCGGAGGTGAGCGCTCCATTTCCTCGCTCATGGCGGATCTCAGAGGGTGCCTTTAACATGATAACGCAGTGGGAGGTGAGCCAGCATGATTCGCGCCGGTACTGCCTGGCTCTACAATGGCGCAGTGTCTGGAACCTGATATAATCGGAGCCTGCCTCCCTGCAATGTTGTTCTGCTCAAGGGGTTCTCTGGTCTGATTATGAGCCCCCATGCCAAGCCATGGCTGCTGCTCTGTTTAAACCCTCCCAAATAAGTACAAGATAAAGGATTCCTAACCCATCACCCAGTTCACCGCGCCTGACCCCAAAATGGCGGATGAAAACAAGTTTTACATCAGCGTTTCTCATGCTCCCCATGTCCTGAGCCCATTTTTGCTGCTCCAGCATCACCTTCTGCCCTACTAAGCGGTGATTGAGCCCGTTAATTGCTGAGCGCCACAGGAGGGCGGGAAGGCTCTCACTTTCTTCAGCGCAGCAAGTCCTCTGCTGATACACCATTTAGGCCTTTTACAGCTGCGCAGCAAGTAGTGCCAGCTGCACCGCTTAGGCCTTCTACAGCTGCGCTGCAAGTAGTGCCAGCTGCACCGTTTAGGCCTTTTTACAGCTGCGCAGGAAGTAGTGCCAGCTGCACCAATTAGGCCTTTTTACAGCTGCGCAGCAAGTAGTGCCAGCTGCACCGTTTAGGCCTTTTACAGCTGCACCGTTTAGGCCTTTTTACAGCTGCGCAGCAAGTAGTGCCAGCTGCACCGTTTAGGCCTTTTTACAGCTGCACAGCAAGTAGTGCCAGCTGCACCGTTTAGGCCTTTTACAGCTGCGCGGCAAGCAGTGCCAGCTGCACCGTTTTGGCCCTTTACAGCTGTGCTGCAAGTAGCGCCAGCTGCACTGTTTATGACACCTTTTTCTATGGGGACATTTCTGATTGAGTCAGAACTCTCGCTGCATTGGCAGCAACCTTGACATTATGGTTTCTGATTAGGGTCCAATAGTGGTCTGCTGAGATTATGGGCGTACAATGCGGTTGGTGCCGAATGTGCTTATGTTTCAGGCTGATGCTAAGTACAGTGATCACCAATAGTCACTGGGCGTTCATCTGTGATCTGCTTTACTTTGACTAATTGTGCATTGTGATGGTTTTGACAGTGACCCAGTTGGTTCTATCATATGTAATCATGTCCCTTGTAAATATTATCTTGTGCCAGTTGGTTTCATATACACCTAGATGAAGGGCCCAACAAATACCCACCTCTCTTCCCGGACTACACATTAGTTCAGTTTTCCACTCCCGACGCCTGGAATATGTGCCCCCTGTTAGTCCCTATACTTCTCATCACCACCGCTCTCCTAGGTACACCCGTCTCATACCCCCCTCGCACTCTTTCTCACGTCCCCAACATGGCCACCTCTCGAGTTAAGGCTGGAATTAACTGCTATAAAATCATCTATCCTCCTGGCCAAACTAAAGCTTCAGCTAAACGATTGAAGCATAAGACTATTGAACGTTTCCCTGATTCCCTTTTTGTTGACCTATTTTACAATTGTCGTTCTGGGAGGCACAAAAATGATTTCATTTTCTTCACTCACGACACCCCTTCTTGGTCCTCCAGTTTATTTAATTCCCTTAACGTCACCTCCTCCTCCTCTATCCCTCATGGGAAACAACTAAAGATTTCCCCCTCTGCGTATTTCAACGGCTCCCTCACCATCTCAATCTATAACAATGGTACTGTCTTGATCCAAGGCAAAGACACCTCTCTCTCTCTCTTTGACCACCTCTTCCCCTCCCTACTCCCCTCCCTTGCGACCAGGTTTTCTCCTGACTCTCCATCTAACTCCACCCTTTACTCCCTTTCTCCTCCCCTGACCCCCCTACACTCCAATAGGCTGCACCCTCGAGAGGCTCAGGTCAGCCCTCTTCCCTCCCCCTCCCTTGTGCCCACCTCTCCCTTTCCTCCCACTTCACAGTATGCCCCCCCTTCGTCACGTCAGCCGTACCACTAGGCAATACGCTCCTCGTCCAATCTGCACCGTCCCAGTACCCAAATCTCATCTCGTCCCCCCTATTCCTTTCTGCTACTCCCTTTTTTAGTCCACCCCTCCGCCAACCTCCTCCCCCAGCTAACTTTCCTTATGCTCCCCTCATTCCTCCCTCTCCGCCTCTTCTCTACCCCCTCCTCCCCTCACTTCTTTCCCCGATTTCTTCACAATCCCATTACATCTCTCTCCTTCCCCCCACTCCGCTAGCAATGCTATGCTGCCCCCTTTACCCCCCTGGTAACCCTTTCCATCTCCCCCCATCAGGCACAGCAGAACCATTTCCTGTCATCAACTTCCCCTTCTCCCAACCCCCCCCCCACTCTACCAGATACCGGCTCCCTCACAGCCACCTCTCCTAGCCAACAGGACCTCTCCAACCACCTCCCCTCTTTTCCTCCCAAACCTCCTACACTCCTATGACACCTCACAGTCCTCCCCTCTCCTTCTTCCCTTCTTCCCCACCGTCTTGTTCCGCACCCATCCCCCCCAAACATGTCCTAAATTCCTTTCCTTTGTGCAACGCCAACAAAGACAACTCCCCCTTCTCCTCTGATACACCAACCCCCGCTCTCAACCTCCACCTTTCCCCACCTATGAACCCTATACCTCAACTCTCCTCCTGTCCTCCCACCTCTCCCTGCCTCCCACCACCTATACCACCCCCTCCTTTTGCCATCAAGACACCCAACCTTCCGTGCTCTGCCCTACTCTCTCTTGAAAATAAGCTATGCTCTCTTATCACCTCAATCTCCCAGCTTGTAGCTTCCATTTCACTTTTAAGCTCTAAGATTTCAACTTTCCCATTCTCATCAACTCCTCTGGAAAACTCTCACCTTCCCACGAGATGCACCTCGCCCCCTCACACCATTATAGCCAAGCATAACTTGTCGTCTGCAAACATCGCTCACTCACACAAGCCCTTGAACGCCACCCTTCTTCAACCAGCATCTCCGAGTAACCCAATTACCTACTCTATTCCAACCATCTCCTCTGTCAGAACCAAGCATCCACCTAAACCCTCCCGTGCACCCCCATATAGGTATAATATCCCTATCACCCTTCTTAGCCCAAGTGCCCCCGTCACCAAAACAGTCTCGACAGAACTGCGCTGCCTGCTCCACAACTGCAGATCTGCAATATAACACAAATTCGAAATCTCTGATACCATCACCCTTCACAATATTGACCTGTTCTTCCTAACAGAGACCTGGTTCAACGATACCTCTCAATCTATGTTTGATCTCCTTCTACCCACTGGCTACTCTATTTTCAGGAATGACACACCTATCAAAGTTGGGGGAGGTGTTGCAGTCATCTTTAGAAACTCCCTTCAACTCAAGGCTTTTCCCATCAGCGCATTCCGCACTTTTGAATGTCCATCTCTTGAGCTTCAACTACACCACCGCTCACCCCTTAGATTCCATGTCATATACCGCCCACCTGGCAGCGGCCCTTCATTTATGGAGGAACTCACTGACTTCATCAGCGACCAATACGCACAAAGTGACAATCAGACCTTCGTGGGTGACTTCAATCTCCACTGGGGCTCCCTGCAAGACTCGTCCGCTAACTTGCTGGCCTCCTTCCTCTCTACAAACGATCTTACCCAACACTGCACAGAATCAACACACTCTAAGGGCTCAATCCTGGACCTTGTTATTTCTTAAGCAGGCATGCTTTCTATCGCTACCCCTATTCACGTAGACTGGTCTGAGCACCTCCTCATTCCATTCTCTCTTTTCCTAGCACACTCTATTACTCTTGGCCAACCTAAGAGGGCTACCTCCTGGTTCCGTGACGCTAAAAATATTGACACTGTTTCCCTCTGTGAATCAGCTTTGCTGTCACTTCCAAGGCTAGACCCGAACCTAGATGTTGATGATCTCACCTCACAATGCCTCTCAGTCCTTGCAGTCGAAATCAATAGCGTCGCTCCTCTCCAAAGCAAAAAGAAAAGGCCCATTCCCTCAGCACCCTGGTTCAGCAAATCCCTATATGAAGAAAGGAAGCACCTAGGACTCCTGGAGAAACAATGGAGGCAAGCACCCTCCACCGATAACTTGGCCACGCTTCGTTCAGCAAGATCCAAGTACCACAAGCACACCTTCCTTGGGAAAGCATCACACTTCAGAACCCTCCTTGACTCAGCCAAAAATAGACCCAAAAAACTATTTGATCTCATCAAGAATTCTAACTACTCTCCCCAACCTCCAAATTGGAGGATTCTACAAAGAAAGCTGCTGATTTCGCTGTATTCTTTGACGAAAAAGTGAAATCACTTGTGGTTCAGGTCGCTCATCCTACCCCTCCAGAGGAGCGCAAATCACTAGCCATCTGGCAGAACTTCGACCCCATCTCTGAAGATGTCCTCCTCAAGTGCATCCTCGAAACAAAGCCCTCCAACCACTCGCTCGACCCCATCCCTAGTGCCAATGCCATTGTCTTCTATACCCTTTCTCTTCCCTATTGGACCACTCTGGTCAACCTCTCCCGCTGTCAAGGCTCCCTTCCTGTTCCCTTCAAAACTGGGCAGGTCACCCCTCTGCTTAAAAAACCCACTGCGGATGCGAATGACCTCAACAACCTCCGCCCCATCACTAACCTACCCTTTCTTGCGAAGATCACAGAAAGATGTGTTGCGAAACAACTCTCTCGTCATATCAAGGACAATGATCTTCTTGACAATTTTCAGTCCGGCTTCATCCAAAACTGCAGCACTGAAACTGCCCTGCTGCAAGTGATCGATGACGCGCTGCGAATACTAGACTCGGGGGGGTCTTGTCTTCTAATTCTCCTTGACCTTTCGGCAGCCTTTGACACTGTCAATCACAACACCCTCCTCAACACCCTTCAACAGAGAATGGGCATGGAGGGCACTGTGCTTAAATGGTTTGCTTCTTTCCTTTCTGATAGATCCCAAATGATCAAAATAGCGGACAGTCTTTCATCTCCTTTGGCGGTGGGTCAAGGTGTTCCCCAAGGCTCTATTCTTGCACCCACATTGTTCAATCTCTATTTGGAACCTCTGGGAAATCTCCTAAGTAAATCTGACGACACTCAAATCTACCTCAAGGTTGCCTCCACTCACGATCTCTCTGTCCTAAGCTCTACCCTCGACTCCATTCATAACTGGATGTCAACACATCAACTGATTCTGAACCCCTCCAAAACTGAATTCCTCCTCCTCTCCTCCTCACTTTCTCCTCCCCCGGTGCAATCATGGATGGACCAGATGAATCTGCTGAACAATAAACCCATCATTGTCGACAGCGCAAAATCCCTTGGTGTCATACTCGACACAAAACTCAATCTACTCTCCTACATTAATTCAATTGCAAAGTCTGCCCGATACCAACTGCGCCTTCTTTGGGGGATTCGTCGCTTCTTCCCGGAGTATCACCTTAAAACCCTGGTCCAATCGCTGGTCATCTCCAGACTGGACTACTGCAATTCTCTTCTGACTGGCCTCCCCAAATCCCACCTATTCCCCTTAAGTCTGTTCTACATTCAGCAGCTCGTTTCATTTATGGGGCCAAAAGAAGCGACCACATCACTCCCATGTTATCCTCCCTCCGCTGGCTTCCCATCGAGGCTAGAGCTATCTACAAGACTGCCTGCATCAGCCACAAAGCCTTGCACTCCTCCTCTCCGCGCTACCTGGCAAATAAACTGAAACTCTCTGGAGGCTCTAGGCCATCACGAAATGCGGAAAATCTACTGCTTGAACCTCCCACATTCAAGAAGGAAAGATCGATGGCCCAATCCTTTTCAGGCAGCGCAGTGAGAATCTGGAAATTCACTTCCGCCTCAGCTCCGGACCACCACCTCCTCCCAGGCCTTCAAAACTGACCTCAAAGTTCTCCTTCTTCAAAGACATTTCCAAATGTAATCCATGCCCTCTCTATTATCTGAAGGAAGCCCTTCAATTATTGAAAAATCTACTTTACATGACTATGGAAGTGTCTTCCCAGTGTGTTCTTGTGGTTTGAGAGTCTGCCATTTATTGTAGTATTATCCTTCTACCTGTGTTTGGGACTCGTGTGTAACATGCACCCATCACTTTCTCTTGTAACACACTGTTTTCTACCTCTTACATTTGTTTGTTCGATACCTGCACAAGTGCCACCAGTGCCTACGTAACGTTTGTTCTTGTGCTTGAGTGTCCTCCATATATGCAGTATTATACCTCTATGTTTATTTTGCACGCTTTTGTAACCTGCACACGTCACTTTTTCCTCCTGCAATGCACCGTTTGCTACCTCTTGTATTTTGTTGGCTCACGATTGTCACTTTTGTAATGCACCGTTTGCTACCTCGTGTATTTTGTTGGCTCACGATTGTCATTTTTGCTTCACTTAATGTAACGTTTGCTTTTGTATTTTGCTCACTTGTAATGTTCTCATGTATCAGTTCTGTTCCTATTGTGAAGCGCTCTGACACCTTCGGGTAAAGTCCGCGCTATATAAAAATGCATAAATAAATAAATGAAATGAAAGCACATCATTCATATCACCCCCCCAAGATAAGGCTCTCTTGTGTGAGCTCGAGTAGAAGAGATATCAACGCAACCTACATGATGGGCTGGAGTCTTAGCGGGGCATACACCGAGCATAGATTGATAGTCTGGCCCTCCAATTGGCCATGCAGTGCCACATATCTACCCAGGGGGTCCGTCCACAGTCTCCCCGGTATGAAGGGAAAAGTTTTCCTGCATAGCTCTCCTACCTCCCTGGAACCTGTGGTATCCCATGTGCTCCAGCAAAGTACAGCTGTATCTATTTAATGCCTGACACTGATTTCCTCTTAGATGAGTTTCTTGCAGTAGGAAAATCCCTGAGCCATATTTCCTAATGAATTGCAAAGCTACTGTGTGTTTCACCTTACGATTTAGGCTATTCACAATCCATGCCCATATCATCATTGATTGTCTCAGGCTGCTAGGCATTGGTACAAAAGTTTGGATTCTATTTAATGCTCTCCCACTTCCCCCATCCCTGCTACCCTGCAATGCAAAGTCCCCAACTACTCAGCCTGCAAAGCACCCATTAGCAAACATTTTTAAACTTTTCAAGAAAAGCAATAAACTAGCCCAGTTTCAAACTGCCCCCCCACCAAAGCCCCCCTACAAATTGTAGTCCTGGAGTGTCCCATAGGGCCGCCACATGGCTGGCAGTTCCAGATTGTTCTCTCACAGTGTCCTGGTCTAGGTGCCCCGAATATGGCCCTCCTCGAGATTAATCACCAGTCCCATTAACTCTTACCTCTTTGGCGGCCCCACTTATTTAGGTCCCTTGAGTTCCCACGTCTGTCTGCTGACCTTCCGCCCGTAACCCCACAGGCTGTTGACTTTGCGAGGCTCCACCTTCCTTGCCACCTTAGCTTGCTCCTAGTTTGCAGCCCAGATCTCTGTCTCTGCCCTGCCCTACTGTGCGCCAACCCTCCAGACACTCCCAGGCTTCCTCCAGAGACGCGAAGTGCCAAGTCTTCCCCTCCACTAAGACCCGATGCCTTACGGGAAAGAGAATCATGTATTTAATGTCCCTGCTTCTTAGTTCTTTTTTCACAGATTTAAAGCTTCCCCTTTGCCGCTGCACTTGGAAGGTAAAGTCCGAAAAGATTCTGACCAAGGTATTCTCAAAGTGTATTTCCCCTTTCGCTCTGGGCGCTTGAAGAACTGAGTCTCTGTCGCTGTAGTTAAATATTCTTGCAATTATTGTTCGAGGAGGGGCCCCAGGTTTGGGGGAGGTATTGGAACACTAGGAGCTTTCTGGATGGAAAAGAACTTCAACAGTCTTTTGGGCTGCAGTTTGTTTACGTTGAAGTCCTCCAGAAATAAGTCGCCACTGGGGCCATCTCCCCCTCTAGGACCCCCACCACATTTATATTGTTTCTCCTCATCCTTCCCTCCTGGTCTTCCAGCCTCGCGGCCATGTGCGTAGCTTGCTGTGTCAGTGTGAGTACCTGTGCCTTTAGGCGCTTTGTTGTGGACAGGAGCTGAGCAATGTGTGTTTCGGCAGTTGAGACTTTGTCACTCAATTTGGAGAGGTTCCCTCAAATCATCGTGACCTCAACTGACACTGAGTCTATTTTCGGTGCTAGTGGGCCCTTTACATCCTTGATTGCCACCATTATAGCTGCCAGCAAGGGCTCCTCAGCCCCTCCTTCCTCCACAGTTTTGGTGGCCTTTGGGATGATGTAATTGTCCATCTTGTTGGTTTGAGGGGAGCAGCGCTCTTTGGCTTTACCATTGTCTCCCCGATTGCTGCCAAATTATACAAAAACCAATCCATGGGACAGGGCCCGCGACCCGCCAACTCAGCGCTGATGGGTTATCAGCCAAGCGTCACAAAACGTGTCAGCACAGGGTGGATTAGCGCACATGCACCCCACTGGGACACCCCTGCAGGATCTCCTTCAGTTGGGCGCTATGTATGCCCCCCTCTCACATCCTCAGAGTTGCCTCCTCTGGGTCCAGTCATCTCCTGTCTTTCCCACAAATGTGCACCAACCGTGAGGGTCTGTCACAATTTACTCGGCCTGTCAGTGGGCTTCACAGCGTTGATGTCCAAGTCATCCTGGGCCCATATCATACTATGCCAGAGCAAGGGATTAGCTAGCAGGGCCGGGAGTTGTTTCTCCCCCTTCAAGTCAGTCCAGCCACCAGATACAGAGTGGGCAACAGTGCCAAGATGGGCCAGTCCAAACCAGCAGGGACAATCCCTTATCTCCCAAGACGTGTCCCCTGCGGCACAGCAGCCGAGCCTGGCTTTCGCCCAGCCCAAACACCGCACACCCCTCTCGGGCCTACACTACCTTTCCGCTGGATAAGGGACCTTCGGTTGCTGGTGTTGTGCCGTCCTCTATGTTGGAGCCGGCCCAGCTGAGTACTCACTCACACAGCAATCTCCACTGTGGTCCCGTCTCTGTTCCTCGCTTCACCACCAGCCCCACGCTCTGTTCCTTGGGCAGGGCAGGGAGCCCTGCGATGGGTTACCGGATTTCTTCTACCCAGTCACGACTCTCGGAGCAGGTCTCACTTACAGACACTGGGGCCCCCTCGGCAGCCCAGCCCTCTGCCTGTTCTCCACCTGGCTCGCCACCAGCTGGACCACGGATGTGCCACTGTGGTCAGCTCCGCACACTGTGCCTCTCGATCCCCCGGTCTGATAGTATCCTGCCAGGTGGTCGAGCTCTGTAGCTCCAGTCTGACGGATTTCGTTGCGGCTTCAACAGCCTTTGATCAAGGCCTCAGGCCGCCCTGTGGGTCCACAGAACTGGAATGGGACCTAGGGAGAGGCAAAAGTGAAAGGCCTCCCTCACACCTCCGCACAACTCCTAAGGCAGGATAGATGTCCCACAGGGACCCGAATACAGCCGGATGTTTTGGGCTCGGCTGGGAGCTCCTCTAAGTCACAGCCATCTTGATCAGCGGTCAGGCAGCGACCCCCATTAACTTTGTTTTGAACATGCAATATTTATTACAACATTTAAAATTTAAACATAATGACCAAATAGATTAAGTTGTAAAAAATCAATTCGATAATACCTACAAAATGCAAAGAAAGGTACTGAGGCACAAATAGAAAATGCCACAAACCTTCTAAGGCTGAAGCATCTGCTTTACACAACTAAGTAATAAAAAGAAAGTTTTTCAGCATATTGTTAGAAGCTGTCTGCCTTTTGCGTGGGAAGAGATTGTATCTTGTCTGTGAATGGGACTTAAACAGTGTGACCAGCTTTAGTAGAAGTATCGTAAATGCATGAAGCCAGGGTAAGTAAACAAGAAAAAAAGTTTCAAACAAAAGCGAATGAACACAGTAATTTCGTGATGGGAAAGAGCCCCCTTTTAAAATATATTGAATACAAGAGATTTCACAAGCACAGAGCAAGCGCTATAAAGGCGAAACCTAAAAATGTTTAAAGTCCTCTCACTTACGGGGAAAAAGGTCTCTGCGTTCCAGGTTATTTACTTTTGGTTCAATAAAAACAAACTCATACTTTGGGAGTTTGTTTTCTCTAAACTAAAAGTTTTTTTGCAGAGTGGGCTCTTTAAGCATGTCGCCCTTCACCAAACTGCAATCCTGTGAAGGGAGCTGTCATTGCAGAGAGATTCCGGTAAGCAGTCGGATCTCTAAATATGGCAGGCGGCGCTCTGCTAGGGTGACAGAGATACAACACTGGCAGGAAGGTTGGAAATTCACCATAGGCCAAATATGGCCATTAGTTTTATTCTTTGGTTCTTTCGATTTTGTTCTTTTTCAATATGCAAAAATAAAAAAGGTTTATTCACAACTCTTGCCTTACGTCTGAGAACTTGAGATTGCTGTAAAGCCCACCATAGCATAGCAATTAATGCAAAGTCAGCCATTTCACTAAGGGCCTGATTTAGATCTTGGATGAGAGGAATACTCTGTCCCAAACGTGACGGAGATCCCATCCCCTGTGTCACGATCTCATTATATCCTATAGAGATCATAATACGACAGACAGTAAATCAGTCATGTTTGCGACAGAGTATTCCATCCGCCGAGTTTTAATATGGCCCTAACAGGCACATGCATCAATGTTGGCTTTTGTGATTTCTTAATTGAGATTTTTAAGGAATCGCAAAAGCCTATGCATGTAGAAATTGCTTAAAAAATAGCGATTACTAAACATTCCTTAATTGCGAGTCGTAAATTGAGAGTCGCAATTAAGGAATACCTCCCCATTCATTCCTATGGGTCTAGAGGCCCATAGGAATGAATGGGAAGACATTCTCAATTTGCGATTCTCAATTAGAGAATCTCAAATTGAGAATGCAATTTCAAGGGTGTCAGGGTGTCAAAAGGATACCCTGTTGCACCCCTAAAATCTGCATATGAGTACATCTTGCACACACATGCCCAAGTACATATGTGTACGTAAAATGGAACTTTGAAAAATGCACTTTAGTGTATTTTTCAAAGTTTTTACAAATTACCGTGAAGTTCAAATTCATGGTAATTTGCGCCCCCTAGTAGCGAAATCGCTACTTCAAAGTGGTTCTTGCATTGCATTTAAGGAATCGCAAAATGCGATTCCTTAAATGAAATCGCAATTTGAGAACTTGCAATTAATTGCGTATTCTCAAATTGCGACGGCCTTGACCCTTGATGCATCGCAAAAGCTAATTTTGCGATTGCAAACGGATGATTTTTGCGAATCGCACCTTTTGCGATCGCAAAAGGCTTTGATGCATATGCCTGTAAGTCCCTAGACAGCTGTTAATAAATGTAGAAATATTTCCCAAGAGTAATACGCATGCTACATTAATCTGATGATTCAAAGTAGCATTGCAGATGCACATCTACCAGAAATGCAGCAAGGGTAGTGGCACCGGGACCCCGGGGTTTGACGGTCCCTCTTGCACTCCCAGCTGGGCGTTGGCAGGCATTTTCCTTGCTCGCATTAGGGTCTAAAGCACCTTGCTATGCGACTGCACAGTTCCAGAGGTTTTCCTCAGTTGGCCAGTCCAGGACCCCCTTTTTGAACAAGGCTTATAAGTCTTGTAGAGCAGTTAGATGTATACAACCAGAACAGGTCTGTGCTCACTAAAATCTTGAAATAAATTAATAAAGCATGATCTTTTCATAAAGTGTTATCTGCAACCTTCTAATACAGAGCACACGCCTCAATGTTTGCTTATCTGTAGCTCTTTCCTTTGAGTAATAGCAAGGAATACACATCATCACTTGGCCCAGTGTCAGGAATTTAATATTGTATATGTGCAGAGTGTGGGGTGGACTAATGACTCACAAGAGGGGGGTAGTGGGTCATGATCCCCCCACCCCGCCCAGCAATGGTAATAAAAAGCGTATTGCTCTCATGGGATCTGCATGGATAGTGTATGCCATGCTATTTCTTCTTATGAAGCAGTCATAAATGAATAAGTTACTACCCTTGCGTAACGCTCTTTCTGGTGAATATTCTGTCTAATCCCAGATTCCTCACCTTGCAAATCTCCCTAGGCACCACACTCGATCTGGAAACCCTTGTGGGACAGAGACATGATGGAGACTGGAGGAGCCCCCTGGCATTCAGGAACTATTGCAAGTGTTTCCAGATCAGCCTGGAGTGATTTGCCGCAGTTAAAAGTATCAATCAATCAAAAAGTTATTTAATCCTAACCAGAGCACAAAGTGTTAGAGCCAATTCATAATGACATGCAATATCGGGCCACGTTTATCTTCAGTGGCATGATATTAACATAATGCATCCAGAGGGAAATGACAGATCACTTTGCGAGGAGAGAGAGCACCTGGAAAGGACTAGAGGGGCTGGTTTAACAGACCAAGGAGGCAGCAGGGCGGAGACTCCTACTCGAGGATTTTTCAATATATTTATCAACCTCCGAACTTTTCCTGTCCTGAATGGACTCCTATAATAATATGGCTGTCTTCCAGGATGCCAAGGTTTTGGCAAGAAAGAAGTTTCTTCCTTTCAGAGGATACAAAAGGGGGGGGGGGAAGGCAATCAGCCTATAGGTGCCATAACCACATGAAAAATAATTCACAGTATTAGAGGGAAAAGTACATAAAACAATTCGTAACACAAGATGTAGAAAATTGTACAATTTTTAATTCACAAATTACATATACAAAAATCTTTTACTATGTGGTGCCAATTAAATACAATTAAAAATGTACATAGGTACACAGAAATATAAAATATTAAAAACATGAACACAAGTTGTCGACGCAGCGTTTCGGTATTTAGGATGTGACCTTTATCAGGACAGGGTTCTAAAAGAAGAGACATTGTATTAAACATAGCTATATTTCTTTTTTTTCTTTTTAATCTAACAATACAAAGAATTAAAAAATCCACATTGTCAAAAGCTTAACTAATGGCCAATGTTCCTTCATAATTATTTACATACACGGGCACCATTTTTCACCTCTTTTATTAAGCATGTGGTATGGACTTACAAATAGGGTCGAAACATATGGGCGTATCCTTCATTTGCATATGCAGGGTAGCAAAGGAACTATGTTAGGGATTTGAGGATAGTTCTCAAAATGATATATCTATGCTATATGGAGCATTCCTATTAGCTCTGAATTCTATGGGGGTTCATGATCAAATGCAAAGATAAGGGGAGGGAAGCCAGTTGACTAATTACAAAAATCCCTTAAGAGGGGGAGTATAGCTCCTCTCTATATGATTCTTCGTTCGTTCGTAACGTCACATCATATGATGGCACATTCTTTCAAGTGATAAGAAGGTTCTAAATAATTGGGGAACATATCAATCATTATTATTAAGCAGTTTTTAAATTGTTGCTTAAGCGTTGTTGGGTAAGTAAAGGCATTGTTTTACCTTAAACAGAGGGCTCTTGGTGTGTTATTAACTTATCTACACCAGCCGTTATTGTTCAGCTTATTCTTTGCGATGTTACCTTTATCAATTGGCAATTTCGTGAATAGTTCTTTTAAGTCCTGAATAGCACAAAAACAGTATAAAGAGCATGTAATATTTCTACTTAATCCATGCACTTCATTATTTTATTACCTAAAATAGTATTCAAGTTACCTCATGTTTTGAGAACAGAGATGGAGAGTGGAGGTAGCCACCGTTGATGAGTTGATTAATGTAGGGTCTAGATTTCCTGTTTCCTGTCTAGATGTCTGTACTCGCCATTTGGAAAGGAACTACTCTGGTAGTTCATAGCTGGCTTATTTTTTTCGGTGTTATCCAAGCGGTGTTCGTGCCCTGATATTGTTGTCTAACGTCTCAATTATAATGCCGCTCATTCGGTTGATTAATATTAAGCGGGAGCGGTTATATATATTTATTTATGAAAATCTGCAAACCTAACGATCTATTTTTTATAAATAAAACAAAATTTAATGACGTTTATCTAATAGCATTTAGGAATACTTTTGTCCCAAAATACTGAGGCTTTAACGGGTAAAATTTATTTTAAACTAACAGTCCCGAGGAGGCGCTTCATAGTATTTGCTGAAGTCATATTCACACTCGGGCCTTTCAGTTAGGCTGTTTCGCCCAGAGAATCACGGTTTTTCTATTCGTGAATGAAGCATAATCTCACCGTATGGTGGTCCCTAGAGTATACCTCGGACCATAAGACCACTCACACGGTGACTATATGATAATGTAGTAAGGGCCAATATTCATAAGGCTATATAGATCATTATTATTTAAACTCATTATTCTTTTTTTTGGACACTAGTAATATGAGATAGTCAAAGGAAACCAGAAGGTTAGTGTTTGTAATGATCAATTATACTAAAATACGTTCCCAGTCCTCTTTGTTATTTAATCCTTGTTTCACTGTGTTGAATTTTGACATAAAAAATTGTTCTCTTTTTCTCCGTTTAGTTTCCATATTGCCACCTCTGGCATTCATATGTGTCTGTTCCAACACACACCAGGATAAGTCATCAAGTGAGTGGTTGGCCTCCTGCCAATGTTCGGTCAGGGGTGCCCCTTTCTTGTTTGTCCTTATTGCTGACTTATGTTCATTTAGTCTAAGTCGAATCTCTCTGGATGTTTCGCCTATGTATGGCAAATTACATGGGCATTTGATTAGGTATATTAAATTTTTGGACCTGCAGTTCATCATGGACTGGATTTTGTGGGAATTTTTGTTTAATTCTACACAGTCTCCCTTTATTATTGATTTACAATTTGAGCAATTACCACACGGAAAAGTACCTGTTGGAAGGGGGGCGTTGTTGATACTAGATTGCGAATCGCTTTTTACTTTTCTATACGTGTGTACTAAACTGTTTCTTATCGTTTTGTTACGTCTGAATGCAAACATAGGCTTGGGTACTTTTTCTTTCTTTTTATTAGTTATCAAGTGCCAGTTCCTATTTATTATGTTCTTTATTTTGTTGCTCACAGAACTATAATTGGTCACAAAAATAAGTGGTTTAGTTTCTTGTGTTTTATTCTGTTTATCTTGGAAAAGATTGTCTCTATTGTAATATTTCGCTCTTTTGTAGGAGTGTTTAATCATTCGTTTCGGATAACCTCGGGTGATGAATTTCTCTGTAAGAATATTCGCATGTTTTTCAAAATCCCGCATTTTTGTACAATTACGTCTAAGTCTAAGAAATTGACCAAAAGGAATATTATCCTTCTGGCATGGCGGATGGAAACTTTCGTAATGCAACATAGTGTTGCGATCTGTTTTTTTAGTGAACAGCTCCACCTGTAGTTTGTTCTCATCATTTTTGATCAAGATATCTAGGAATTCAAGTTGTTGTGTATCATAGTTTGAAGTAAATTTTAAATTGCTGTCCCCTAGATTCAGCCATGTAATGAATTCATCCAACGTTTCAACTGTGCCTGTCCAAATAAAAAAAACGTCGTCTATATATCGAGACCAATTCGATATATTCTCATAAAAAGGAGCAATGGGGTTAAAAATATGGATATCTTCGAACCTCGCGACGTATAAACACACTAGGCTCGGAGCACAGGTAGCTCCCATGCTCGTCCCTTTAGTTTGTTTAAAAAAATCGTTTTCAAACATGAAAATGTTATTTTTCAATACTAAAGTGACACAATCTAATATAAAAATTTCTTGTGCGTTAAGATCTCTATTCTGACAGGTCAGGAGAGTTTCTACCATTTCAATCGTGCTATCTTGTGGTATGTTCGTATACAAAGCCTCTATATCGAGGGTTACTAAGATTTGAGTATCGCGATTGAAAGGGATGCCCTCTAATTTCTGGATAATGTCACCTGTGTCTTTGACATAAGCTTTTTGGTTGATGACATGGGGTTGAAGGAAGATATCAGCTTACTTGCTTAAAGGTTCTGTAAGGGAACCAATACTAGAGACTATAGGCCTCATTGGTGGATTATGGAGATCTTTATGTACTTTTGGTAATCCGTATAGAGCAGGTACCACTGGATTTTCATTCACAAGGAATTTGTATTCTTCGTTGCATATCACCTTGTCTTCTAACGCTAGATCTAGTGTTCTTTTGACTGTTTCTTTTAGTTTTAGCCAATCCTCTCTTTTGACTTTTTTATAGTGATCCTGATTTTTTAGTAGCAAGTGCATTTTATCATTGTACTGCTGTGTTGACATAATCACTATACTCCCGCCTTTGTCTGCGGGTTTTATAGTTAGTTTTTGGCAATTTTGTAGTTTTTGGAGGGCCTGTTTCTCTTCTTTTTTCAAATTGAAGTTGGTCCAATTCTTTTGATCCAACAAGTCAGAGATACTCTTCTCTACTACTGTCTCAAATGCCTCAATATCCTTATTCATTTGGCCTATGTTAGGGGTCCATGAGGATTTCGGCTTTAGACCGGACTTATTCGAAGAAGGTATATTATCCTTACCATCAAAAAAAGTTAATAGCCTTACTTTCCTGAAAAAAGCCTGAAGATCTCTTTCCAGATTGAATCTATCTACGGGGGATGCAATGGCGAAACCTAAGCCTTTCTCCAAAAGATTTGTTTCTGTCTCTGTCAAGTGGACATCTGAGAGATTAATTACGGGTGCCTTTTCTATATGTCCCAGGTTTTTTGGCTCCTTGTCTGGTATCTGTGGTTGTATTGAGGTCGAGGGGTATAGTTGCTCCTCCCTCTCGCCCTCCCTCGAGTTTGAGCAAAATGTTGTCGCTGCTCTAAAAAAGAGAGAGAATCTCTATGTGGGGCTCCTGTCATATCTTTATCTTTCGGGATTGAATTATGCCCGTTTTCGGTTACTTCTGTTTCTGAGTCGGAACTTGTATACGAGGTGTCAAAGAACCTCACTTTCTTCCGTTGGAAGTTCTGTCTTTGGTTTTGTTGCCCTGGTTTACGATACTGGGGATATTCCCGGGGTCGCTCATAGTAATCTTTCTGGAGGTAAGGGTAAACATGTTCTGGGTTGTATTTTTCTATATCTTTCCTCAACTTGTTGCTCTTTTTATTTATAAGATAGTCCCTGTATCCGTTGACATCATTTTGGATATCCTCAAGTTTTTTTCTGGCCTCATCCAGTGCAGTACTCTCTTCTAATTTCTTCTCTAGGTCTTTTAATTCCTCTCTTTCTATGATCAGGATGTCAGTTGCTGTTTCTATTATTAAAAGCATCCAGTCGCGGCTGCACCTGTTTGCTACTAATGTCCAGTTCTTAATGAATTTTTGATTATTGATAAAGATCCCTGGTTCGTTGGTTACCTGGAGACCTTTGGGGATTGTCCCATTCCTACAATAGTCTATTAAAAAGTCAGAATGCAATTCTGTTCTTATTATCCTCTTTTTGTTATTCCACAGATTGCGCCATTCTTCCTCATCGCTATTATTAACATTAACTGTCATTACGTTTTTTATAGTGCCATTGATGATCTTGTTGAATTGATCCTCACTGTAAATATGCGTTTTAAGGCCTTCCATAATGGCCTATGAGCAAAATTGCTCTGAGGTATGTTGAGAAACACCTCCCCGGTTTACAAACCGTGTTAAGTAAATAAGTAGAAGGGAGGTCTCCTATCGAATCCAATCAGGGACGAGGAGAAATAAACGATAAAGAAAAAGGAGTGGTCCCTAGCAAGCCAAGGTTTTGGCAAGAAAGAAGTTTCTTCCTTTCAAAGGATACAAAAGGGGGGGGGGAAAGGCAATCAGCCTATAGGTGCCATAACCACATGAAAAATAATTTACAGTATTAGAGGGAAAAGTACATAAAACAATTCGTAACACAAGATGTAGAAAATTGTACAATTTTTAATTCACAAATTACATATACAAATTTTTTTTACTATGTGGTGCCAATTAAATACAATTAAAAATGTACTTAGAAATGTACATAGGTACACAGAAATATAAAATATTAAAAACATGAACACAAGTTGTCGACGCAGCGTTTCGGTATTTAGGATGTGACCTTCATCAGGACAGGGTTCTAAAAGAAGAGACATTGTATTAAACATAGCTATATTTCTTTTTTTTCTTTTTAATCTAACAATACAAAGAATTAAAAAATCCACATTGTCAAAAGCTTAACTAATGGCCAATGTTCCTTCATAATTATTTACATACACGGGCACCATTTTTCACCTCTTTTATTAAGCATGTGGTATGGACTTACAAATAGGGTCGAAACATATGGGCGTATCCTTCATTTGCATATGCAGGGTAGCAAAGGAACTATGTTAGGGATTTGAGGATAGTTCTCAAAATGATATATCTATGCTATATGGAGCATTCCTATTAGCTCTGAATTCTATGGGGGTTCATGATCAAATGCAAAGATAAGGGGAGGGAAGCCAGTTGACTAATTACAAAAATCCCTTAAGAGGGGGAGTATAGCTCCTCTCTATATGATTCTTCGTTCGTTCGTAACGTCACATCATATGATGGCACATTCTTTCAAGTGATAAGAAGGTTCTAAATAATTGGGGAACATATCAATCATTATTATTAAGCAGTTTTTAAATTGTTGCTTAAGCGTTGTTGGGTAAGTAAAGGCATTGTTTTACCTTAAACAGAGGGCTCTTGGTGTGTTATTAACTTATCTACACCAGCCGTTATTGTTCAGCTTATTCTTTGCGATGTTACCTTTATCAATTGGCAATTTCGTGAATAGTTCTTTTAAGTCCTGAATAGCACAAAAACAGTATAAAGAGCATGTAATATTTCTACTTAATCCATGCACTTCATTATTTTATTACCTGAAATAGTATTCAAGTTACCTCATGTTTTGAGAACAGAGATGGAGAGTGGAGGTAGCCACCGTTGATGAGTTGATTAATGTAGGGTCTAGATAAAAATGGTGGATATACATTTAGTGTGTCTTATTATTTTGGAGTTAACTAAGGATAAGGTGCTGGTAGCTCGATACTTACCAAAAGGTATAGGCTTAGATGTATCTCCTAGTTGCCGGGATGTTTTGGTCCCTTTTGTGTTGGATCATCGCTTAGTGAAATTAGTGCGACGTTCTCTATTGTCTCCAAACTAGGTGTATTTCATCACCAGGCTAGGGAGAAAATTACATAGTTACATTTTTATGCTATTCTTATGCTATATTCAGTCAACTACACCCAGTTATATATGGTCGATATTTCTGGCTTTATCGCACTTGTTTCTATTTGCTCTGTGGGTCTTTATATTGCTCACGTTTCTAGTATGAAACATCAAATCTTAATATACATAAAAAAGCTGCCCTTAGTCGTTATGTCTCAGCGTGCAGCTCTTTCAAAGTAATTTTTCACAAGGCGGCTGACTCAGACTACCCTAATGCCGTCAAAAGCAATAGGGTACAGTGAGCTATCCGAGCATATGGCTCATTCTGGGTACTTTATCACAAAGCGGCTGGCCGGGTTAACTCTAGTCCCGTGAAAAAAGGTTAAGATACAGTGGGCTTTCTACTCGTGTCCCAATGGCGGTTTCTCTTACCTTTCGCAAGTACTCCGGCCTCCCTGCTACCTCGCCTCTCTCTGTTTGTGGATGTAGAGGGATAGCTGAAAACCCGTGTTTATAAAGCGCCCGGTTGATTGTCGCAGGTGGCGCTCGTTGTTACTAATTAGTTTGCGCGCATTGTCTCAAACGCGAAAAACTACTCGGGTAGTTTTGAAAACTACACGTGTAGTTTTGCCCATGGCTTCCTTGTTTAATCATCATTTCCTGTTTCCTGTCTAGATGTCTGTACTCGCCATTTGGAAAGGAACTACTCTGGTAGTTCATAGCTGGCTTATTTTTTTCGGTGTTATCCAAGCGGTGTTCGTGCCCTGATATTGTTGTCTAACGTCTCAATTATAATGCCGCTCATTCGGTTGATTAATATTAAGCGGGAGCGGTTATATATATTTATTTATGAAAATCTGCAAACCTAACGATCTATTTTTTATAAAAAAATCAAAAATTAATGACGTTTATCTAATAGCATTTAGGAATACTTTTGTCCCAAAATACTGAGGCTTTAACGGGTAAAATGTATTTTAAACTAACAGTCCCGTCATTAATTTTTGATTTTTTTATAAAAAATAGATCGTTAGGTTTGCAGATTTTCATAAATAAATATATATAACCGCTCCCGCTTAATATTAATCAACCGAATGAGCGGCATTATAATTGAGACGTTAGACAACAATATCAGGGCACGAACACCGCTTGGATAACACCGAAAAAAATAAGCCAGCTATGAACTACCAGAGTAGTTCCTTTCCAAATGGCGAGTACAGACATCTAGACAGGAAACAGGAAATGATGATTAAACAAGGAAGCCATGGGCAAAACTACACGTGTCGTTTTCAAAACTACCCGAGTAGTTTTTCGCGTTTGAGACAATGCGCGCAAACTAATTAGTAACAACGAGCGCCACCTGCGACAATCAACCGGGCGCTTTATAAACACGGGTTTTCAGCTATCCCTCTACATCCACAAACAGAGAGAGGCGAGGTAGCAGGGAGGCCGGAGTACTTGCGAAAGGTAAGAGAAACCGCCATTGGGACACGAGTAGAAAGCCCACTGTATCTTAACCTTTTTTCACGGGACTAGAGTTAACCCGGCCAGCCGCTTTGTGATAAAGTACCCAGAATGAGCCATATGCTCGGATAGCTCACTGTACCCTATTGCTTTTGACGGCATTAGGGTAGTCTGAGGCAGCCGCCTTGTGAAAAATTACTTTGAAAGAGCTGCACGCTGAGACATAACGACTAAGGGCAGCTTTTTTATGTATATTAAGATTTGATGTTCCATACTAGAAACGTGAGCAATATAAAGACCCACAGAGCAAATAGAAACAAGTGCGATAAAGCCAGAAATATCGACCATATATAACTGGGTGTAGTTGACTGAATATAGCATAAGAATAGCATAAAAATGTAACTATGGAATTTTCTCCCTAGCCTGGTGATGAAATACACCTAGTTTGGAGACAATAGAGAACGTCGCACTAATTTCACTAAGCGATGATCCAACACAAAAGGGACCAAAACATCCCGGCAACTAGGAGATACATCTAAGCCTATACCTTTTGGTAAGTATCGAGCTACCAGCACCTTATCCTTAGTTAACTCCAAAATAATAAGACACACTAAATGTATATCCACCATTTTTATCTAGACCCTACATTAATCAACTCATCAACGGTGGCTACCTCCACTCTCCATCTCTGTTCTCAAAACATGAGGTAACTTGAATACTATTTTAGGTAATAAAATAATGAAGTGCATGGATTAAGTAGAAATATTACATGCTCTTTATACTGTTTTTGTGCTATTCAGGACTTAAAAGAACTATTCACGAAATTGCCAATTGATAAAGGTAACATCGCAAAGAATAAGCTGAACAATAACGGCTGGTGTAGATAAGTTAATAACACACCAAGAGCCCTGTGTTTAAGGTAAAACAATGCCTTTACTTACCCAACAACGCTTAAGCAACAATTTAAAAACTGCTTAATAATAATGATTGATATGTTCCCCAATTATTTAGAACCTTCTTATCACTTGAAAGAATGTGCCATCATATGATGTGACGTTACGAACGAACGAAGAATCATATAGAGAGGAGCTATACTCCCCCTCTTAAGGGATTTTTGTAATTAGTCAACTGGCTTCCCTCCCCTTATCTTTGCATTTGATCATGAACCCCCATAGAATTCAGAGCTAATAGGAATGCTCCATATAGCATAGATATATCATTTTGAGAACTATCCTCAAATCCCTAACATAGTTCCTTTGCTACCCTGCATATGCAAATGAAGGATACGCCCATATGTTTCGACCCTATTTGTAAGTCCATACCACATGCTTAATAAAAGAGGTGAAAAATGGTGCCCGTGTATGTAAATAATTATGAAGGAACATTGGCCATTAGTTAAGCTTTTGACAATGTGGATTTTTTAATTCTTTGTATTGTTAGATTAAAAAGAAAAAAAAGAAATATAGCTATGTTTAATACAATGTCTCTTCTTTTAGAACCCTGTCCTGATGAAGGTCACATCCTAAATACCGAAACGCTGCGTCGACAACTTGTGTTCATGTTTTTAATATTTTATATTTCTGTGTACCTATGTACATTTCTAAGTACATTTTTAATTGTATTTAATTGGCACCACATAGTAAAAAAAATTTGTATATGTAATTTGTGAATTAAAAATTGTACAATTTTCTACATCTTGTGTTACGAATTGTTTTATGTACTTTTCCCTCTAATACTGTGAATTATTTTTCATGTGGTTATGGCACCTATAGGCTGATTGCCTTTCCCCCCCCCCTTTTGTATCCTTTGAAAGGAAGAAACTTCTTTCTTGCCAAAACCTTTGCTTGCTAGGGACCACTCCTTTTTCTTTATCGTTTATTTCTCCTCGTCCCTGATTGGATTCGATAGGAGACCTCCCTTCTACTTATTTACTTAACACGGTTTGTAAACCGGGGAGGTGTTTCTCAACATACCTCAGAGCAATTTTGCTCATAGGCCATTATGGAAGGCCTTAAAACGCATAGTTACAGTGAGGATCAATTCAACAAGATCATCAATGGCACTATAAAAAACGTAACAACAGTTAATGTTAATAATAGCGATGAGGAAGAATGGCGCAATCTGTGGAATAACAAAAAGAGGATAATAAGAACAGAATTGCATTCTGACTTTTTAATAGACTATTGTAGGAATGGGACAATCCCCAAAGGTCTCCAGGTAACCAACGAACCAGGGATCTTTATCAATAATCAAAAATTCATTAAGAACTGGACATTAGTAGCAAACAGGTGCAGCCGCGACTGGATGCTTTTAATAATAGAAACAGCAACTGACATCCTGATCATAGAAAGAGAGGAATTAAAAGACCTAGAGAAGAAATTAGAAGAGAGTACTGCACTGGATGAGGCCAGAAAAAAACTTGAGGATATCCAAAATGATGTCAACGGATACAGGGACTATCTTATAAATAAAAAGAGCAACAAGTTGAGGAAAGATATAGAAAAATACAACCCAGAACATGTTTACCCTTACCTCCAGAAAGATTACTATGAGCGACCCCGGGAATATCCCCAGTATCGTAAACCAGGGCAACAAAACCAAAGACAGAACTTCCAACGGAAGAAAGTGAGGTTCTTTGACACCTCGTATACAAGTTCCGACTCAGAAACAGAAGTAACCGAAAACGGGCATAATTCAATCCCGAAAGATAAAGATATGACAGGAGCCCCACATAGAGATTCTCTCTCTTTTTTAGAGCAGCGACAACATTTTGCTCAAACTCGAGGGAGGGCGAGAGGGAGGAGCAACTATACCCCTCGACCTCAATACAACCACAGATACCAGACAAGGAGCCAAAAAACCTGGGACATATAGAAAAGGCACCCGTAATTAATCTCTCAGATGTCCACTTGACAGAGACAGAAACAAATCTTTTGGAGAAAGGCTTAGGTTTCGCCATTGCATCCCCCGTAGATAGATTCAATCTGGAAAGAGATCTTCAGGCTTTTTTCAGGAAAGTAAGGCTATTAACTTTTTTTGATGGTAAGGATAATATACCTTCTTCGAATAAGTCCGGTCTAAAGCCGAAATCCTCATGGACCCCTAACATAGGCCAAATGAATAAGGATATTGAGGCATTTGAGACAGTAGTAGAGAAGAGTATCTCTGACTTGTTGGATCAAAAGAATTGGACCAACTTCAATTTGAAAAAAGAAGAGAAACAGGCCCTCCAAAAACTACAAAATTGCCAAAAACTAACTATAAAACCCGCAGACAAAGGCGAGAGTATAGTGATTATGTCAACACAGCAGTACAATGATAAAATGCACTTGCTACAAAAAAATCAGGATCACTATAAAAAAGTCAAAAGAGAGGATTGGCTAAAACTAAAAGAAACAGTCAAACGAACACTAGATCTAGCGTTAGAAGACAAGGTGATATGCAACGAAGAATACAAATTCCTTGTGAATGAAAATCCAGTGGTACCTGCTCTATACGGATTACCAAAAGTACATAAAGATCTCCATAATCCACCAATGAGGCCTATAGTCTCTAGTATTGGTTCCCTTACAGAACCTTTAAGCAAGTACGCTGATATCTTCCTTCAACCCCATGTCATCAACCAAAAAGCTTATGTCAAAGACACAGGTGACATTATCCAGAAATTAGAGGCCATCCCTTTCAATCGCGATACTCAAATCTTAGTAACCCTCGATATAGAGGCTTTGTATATGAACATACCACAAGATAGCACGATTGAAATGGTAGAAACTCTCCTGACCTGTCAGAATAGAGATCTTAACGCACAAGAAATTTTTATATTAGATTGTGTCACTTTAGTATTGAAAAATAAAATTTTCATGTTTGAAAACGATTTTTTTAAACAAACTAAAGGGACGAGCATGGGAGCTACCTGTGCTCCGAGCCTAGCGTGTTTATACGTCGCGAGGTTCGAAGATATCCATATTTTTAACCCCATTGCTCCTTTTTATGAGAATATATCGAATTGGTCTCGATATATAGACGACGTTTTTTTTATTTGGACAGGCACAGTGGAAACGTTGGATGAATTCATTACATGGCTGAATCTAGGGGACAGCAATTTAAAATTTACTTCAAACTATGATACACAACAACTTGAATTCCTAGATATCTTGATCAAAAATGATGAGAACAAACTACAGGTGGAGCTGTTCACTAAAAAAACAGATCGCAACACTATGTTGCATTACGAAAGTTTCCATCCGCCATGCCAGAAGGATAATATTCCTTTTGGTCAATTTCTTAGACTTAGACGTAATTGTACAAAAATGCGGGATTTTGAAAAACATGAGAATATTCTTACAGAGAAATTCATCACCCGAGGTTATCTGAAACGAATGATTAAACACGCCTACAAAAGAGCGAAATATTACAATAGAGACAACCTTTTCCAAGATAAACAGAATAAAACACAAGAAACGAAACCACTTATTTTTGTGACCAATTATAGTTCTGTGAGCAACAAAGTAAAGAACATAATAAATAGGAACTGGCACTTGATAACTAATAAAAAGAAAGAAAAAGTACCCAAGCCTATGTTTGCATTCAGACGTAACAAAACGATAAGAAACAGTTTAGTACACACGTATAGAGAAGTAAAAAGCGATTCGCAATCTAGTATCAACAACGCCCCCCTTCCAACAGGGACTTTTCCGTGTGGTAATTGCTCAAATTGTAAATCAATAATAAAGGGAGACTGTGTAGAATTAAACAAAAATTCCCACAAAATCCAGTCCATGATGAACTGCAGGTCCAAAAATTTAATATACCTAATCAAATGCCCATGTAATTTGCCATACATAGGCGAAACATCCAGAGAGATTCGACTTAGGCTAAATGAACAGAAGTCAGCAATACGGACAAACAGGAAACGGGCACCCCTGACCGAACATTGGCAGGAGGCCAACCACTCACTTGATGACTTATCCTGGTGTGTGTTGGAACAGACACATATGAATGCCAGAGGTGGCAATATGGAAACTAAACGGAGAAAAAGAGAACAATTTTTTATGTCAAAATTCAACACAGTGAAACAAGGATTAAATAACAAAGAGGACTGGGAACGTATTTTAGTATAATTGATCATTACAGACACTAACCTTCTGGTTTCCTATGACTATCACATATTACTAGTGTCCAAAAAAAAGAATAATGAGTTTAAATAATAATGATCTATATAGCCTTATGAATATTGGCCCTTACTACATTATCATATAGTCACCGTTATGTTATGTTATGTTATGCACTTTTATTAGGCGCACAGCTGCTCCAGCGAAGGAGCGTCCTGGCGCCGCGACAAGGTAGCAGCATAACACAACGAGATAAAAACACAATAGGGTGAAGCTAAGGGAACAGGAAAGTTTTCACCGCACGACGGAATGAGAGCAAGTCCCTATGGGCGCGAATCGCCGGGGGAAGGGAGTTCCACAGCATAGCTGCGCGGACTTGAAAGGAACGTCCACCGGCTCTGCTGCGCTTAAAGCGGGGGACAACAGCTAGTTCTAAGTCAGCAGATCTTAGTGCTCGCGCCGGAGTGTAGTGAGCCAGAAGTTTGGACAAAATCACCGCTGGAGATCCCTTGAGTATTTTGTAGGCGACACAGAGGACCTTAAACTGAATCCGTTGAGCCACCTGGAGCCAATGCAGCGTTCGCAAGGTACTGGAGGTAGGACAAGATCTAGGTAGTCCTACCACCGCTCTCGCAGCGGCATTCTGAATCCGCTGTAAGCGACCGATTTCAGCTTGGTTTAAGCCAGCGAATAGGGAGCTCGCGTAGTCCAGCCTGGAAATAACAGTGGCTTGGATCACAAGTTGCCGGGTGGTGGCATCAAAAAACTTGAGCACTGGACGTAGTCCCCGTAGAATGCCAAAGCAACAGGCCGCCGTACGTTTGGTGTGACATACAAACGTAAGGGAAGGGTCCAGCCATACTCCGAGGTTTTTAAGCTCGGAGACAGGAAGAGGTGTAGGACCCAGATCCCCAGGCTACCATCTCCCTCCCCAAAGTTCCGGTTGTTTCCCAAAAATCATGACCTCGGTCTTGCTAGCGTTCAGCTGGAGACAGTTGGACGTCATCCAGCCAGCGACCGCCCACAGTCCTTGTTGGAATCTGGGTGCATCCACATCAGCATCCCCGCTGATCGTGACCGCTAGCTGGGTGTCATCGGCGTATGACACCATAGTCATACCCCATTGTCGGACAACCTCAGCCAGCGGCCTTACGTATAGATTAAACAACGTAGGAGCCTTGTGGGACCCCCAGATCCAGCAGATGGGGTTTGGACTGGTATGGAGGGACGGTCACGCTAAAGGTCCGATTAGCTAAGAAGGACCGGAACCATTGGAGAGCGGTACCAGTGACACCAGCCTCTAACCGACGCAGAAGGATAGGGTGTGATACGGTGTCAAAGGCGGCGCTCAGATCTAATAGCACCAGCGCCGCCGTTTGGCCCGCATCAAGCACGGAGCGCAAGTGCTCCACCATATACAGCAGAGCCGTCTCCGTGCTGTGACCTGCTCGAAACACATTCTGCGTCGTATCGAGGATATCGGCTTGGTAGAGATGTTCCGAGAGGACCGTGTTTACATGCGCCTCAGTCACCTTGGCGGGCCACGGCAGAAGTGAAATTGGCCGGTAATTTTCGGGCTTACTCCCGTCCAGGCTTGGTTTTTTGAGAATAGGCCGGACCATGGTCTGTTTCCACTTAAGTGGAACTGCGCCAGATGTAAGCGACTTGTTGATCAAAGAGCATAGCGGTGAGATGTCGTGCACCGCAAGATCTTTGAACACAGCCGGACAAAGTGGATCTGCTGGGGACCCCGACTTCACTTGGCAGGCCAATTTGCCAAGGCTTTCAGTTGTTAAGGTCGGAAAAGAGTGCAATTCCTCAGCAGTCAAGGGTTTAAGAGGTGTATCTGCAGATGGAATGGCCGACGGAAAAGCCCTATGGATAGCATTCACCTTTTCCACAAAGAAATCCGCCAGTATTTCACAGTGCTCCACAGAGCTCTGGAAGATCGCAGTCGCCTTTTTGGTGGTAAGGTCTTTCAACACCTTGAAGATGGCTTTAGAGGGATTGGCACTAGTCCGAAATTGTAAGGCATAAAAGGCAGCGCGGGTTCTGCACACTGCTCGATGGTAGAGTTTCACAGTGGCTTGGTACAAGTACTTCTCCTGGATGTTGTAGGTTTTGCGCCATACCCGCTCTGCACGCCTACAAGAGGTCTTGAGAGCCCGCAGCGCATCGTCATACCATGGGCTGGTATTCCTAGCCCCTGATTTACACCAAACTGTGGGGATAAGGGAATCTAAAGCCCTAGTCACCCAGTTACAGAAACCATCATAGCCTTGATCTACCGCCCCAGTTATGTCTAGTGGGTCGGACGATAAAAGGTGGTAGAACTCATCCAGCTTAAGTTTGTTCCAATGCCGTCTAGGTGTTGGACAAACCACTGGTTTGGGCTGCGTACCAGGTACGGGGCACTGGATCTGTATCAGATAATGATCAGTCCATGCCAGCGGTGTGAGGCTAGTAATGCTGGTTCCCGCAGCGTTGGTGAAAAACGGGTCAAGAATATGCCCCCCTATGTGAGTGGGTTGTAAGACCATCTGGGCCAGCTGAAGCGACTCTAAATCTGCAATAAAACTAGACACCGACGGGCTAGAAAGATTGTCAAAATGCAGATTCATATCCCCAATAATGGAGAAATTAGAGCACCCAACACCCAGCTTACAGATGGCATCTGGTAGAGCAGCTCTAAAGGCTACCTCACTCCCGGGGGGTCGATAAATCAATAGCCCCGACAAGGTGAAATTGGGCGTGATGGCTACCTTAAAGATTGCACTTTCACAGCCGGGAATCCTCTGTCCCTGCCACGTACATGGATAACAGGACTTGACCGCAAGAGCTATCCCTCCGCCTCTAGATCGTCGGTTAAGAGTAAATACCGAGTATTCCGGCGGGAAAGCCAAGTTGAGAATGGCTGTATCGGCATCCTGCAGCCAAGTCTCTGTCAGGCAGAATATGTCTGGCAGATCATGGCATAGCAGGTCGGAGATGTCCAGATGGTGCTTTGCCAGCGACCTGACGTTCAAATTCCAGATGTTAATAACAGAAGATGAACCAGCAGCCACAGTGACGCGCTCCTCAGACCCCCTTCCCAGGGGAGCGGGAAGACTGAACCGCCCACAACCGCAAGAGAGAGGGCCACCTAAGGGGTCCACCCGCGTTGTCTCGCAGGACCCCACTGACAGACCGATGGCAACTAGTCTGTCTCTATCATAGCACAGCATTGTGGCCTAATGGAAGTAACCACAGGGGTCCACAGACCTGCCCCGTCCTGCACGTCCTGTCGCGGACGGGCGCAGACGGGCAGGACTCTGGCACGACTCCGGCCACGCGAGGACACGCCCGCTACGCGATCCCGCTACGCTGAGGGAGGAGCGTTAAGAAGGCGTCCCGTCCCAGGAGCATGCGCAGTCACGCGCTGACGAAAGAACCTCCCCAGCCCAGGCAAGATGGCAACAACCCGGGGACCAAGCCCGCCAAGCGGCGGTGGGGGCACAAAATTACGGTGCAGGTAAGGGGGGGATTTAAAAACAGGCAGCCCAGAGGACCCTAGGCTGAATAAGCACTTTAAAAGAAGGAAAGAAGGAAGGAAGGAAGGACCTGTGTGTGAGTGGTCTTATGGTCCGAGGTATACTCTAGGGACCACCATACGGTGAGATTACGCTTCATTCACGAATAGAAAAACCACATCGTGATTCTCTGGGCGAAACAGCCTAACTGAAAGGCCCGAGTGTGAATATGACTTCAGCAAATACTATGAAGCGCCTCCTCGGGACTGTTAGTTTAAAATAAATTTTACCCGTTAAAGCCTCAGTATTTTGGGACAAAAGTATTCCTAAATGCTATTAGATAAACGTCATTATTTTTGATTTTTTTATAAAAAATAGATCGTTAGGTTTGCAGATTTTCATAAATAAATATATATAACCGCTCCCGCTTAATATTAATCAACCGAATGAGCGGCATTATAATTGAGACGTTAGACAACAATATCAGGGCACGAACACCGCTTGGATAACACCGAAAAAAATAAGCCAGCTATGAACTACCAGAGTAGTTCCTTTCCAAATGGCGAGTACAGACATCTAGACAGGAAACAGGAAATGATGATTAAACAAGGAAGCCATGGGCAAAACTACACGTGTAGTTTTCAAAACTACCCGAGTAGTTTTTCGCGTTTGAGACAATGCGCGCAAACTAATTAGTAACAACGAGCGCCACCTGCGACAATCAACCGGGCGCTTTATAAACACGGGTTTTCAGCTATCCCTCTACATCCACAAACAGAGAGAGGCGAGGTAGCAGGGAGGCCGGAGTACTTGCGAAAGGTAAGAGAAACCGCCATTGGGACACGAGTAGAAAGCCCACTGTATCTTAACCTTTTTTCACGGGACTAGAGTTAACCCGGCCAGCCGCTTTGTGATAAAGTACCCAGAATGAGCCATATGCTCGGATAGCTCACTGTACCCTATTGCTTTTGACGGCATTAGGGTAGTCTGAGTCAGCCGCCTTGTGAAAAATTACTTTGAAAGAGCTGCACGCTGAGACATAACGACTAAGGGCAGCTTTTTTATGTATATTAAGACTTGATGTTCCATACTAGAAACGTGAGCAATATAAAGACCCACAGAGCAAATAGAAACAAGTGCGATAAAGCCAGAAATATCGACCATATATAACTGGGTGTAGTTGACTGAATATAGCATAAGAATAGCATAAAAATGTAACTATGGAATTTTCTCCCTAGCCTGGTGATGAAATACACCTAGTTTGGAGACAATAGAGAACGTCGCACTAATTTCACTAAGCGATGATCCAACACAAAAGGGACCAAAACATCCCGGCAACTAGGAGATACATCTAAGCCTATACCTTTTGGTAAGTATCGAGCTACCAGCACCTTATCCTTAGTTAACTCCAAAATAATAAGACACACTAAATGTATATCCACCATTTTTATCTAGACCCTACATTAATCAACTCATCAACGGTGGCTACCTCCACTCTCCATCTCTGTTCTCAAAACATGAGGTAACTTGAATACTATTTTAGGTAATAAAATAATGAAGTGCATGGATTAAGTAGAAATATTACATGCTCTTTATACTGTTTTTGTGCTATTCAGGACTTAAAAGAACTATTCACGAAATTGCCAATTGATAAAGGTAACATCGCAAAGAATAAGCTGAACAATAACGGCTGGTGTAGATAAGTTAATAACACACCAAGAGCCCTCTGTTTAAGGTAAAACAATGCCTTTACTTACCCAACAACGCTTAAGCAACAATTTAAAAACTGCTTAATAATAATGATTGATATGTTCCCCAATTATTTAGAACCTTCTTATCACTTGAAAGAATGTGCCATCATATGATGTGACGTTACGAACGAACGAAGAATCATATAGAGAGGAGCTATACTCCCCCTCTTAAGGGATTTTTGTAATTAGTCAACTGGCTTCCCTCCCCTTATCTTTGCATTTGATCATGAACCCCCATAGAATTCAGAGCTAATAGGAATGCTCCATATAGCATAGATATATCATTTTGAGAACTATCCTCAAATCCCTAACATAGTTCCTTTGCTACCCTGCATATGCAAATGAAGGATACGCCCATATGTTTCGACCCTATTTGTAAGTCCATACCACATGCTTAATAAAAGAGGTGAAAAATGGTGCCCGTGTATGTAAATAATTATGAAGGAACATTGGCCATTAGTTAAGCTTTTGACAATGTGGATTTTTTAATTCTTTGTATTGTTAGATTAAAAAGAAAAAAAAGAAATATAGCTATGTTTAATACAATGTCTCTTCTTTTAGAACCCTGTCCTGATGAAGGTCACATCCTAAATACCGAAACGCTGCGTCGACAACTTGTGTTCATGTTTTTAATATTTTATATTTCTGTGTACCTATGTACATTTCTAAGTACATTTTTAATTGTATTTAATTGGCACCACATAGTAAAAAAAATTTGTATATGTAATTTGTGAATTAAAAATTGTACAATTTTCTACATCTTGTGTTACGAATTGTTTTATGTACTTTTCCCTCTAATACTGTGAATTATTTTTCATGTGGTTATGGCACCTATAGGCTGATTGCCTTTCCCCCCCCCCCTTTTGTATCCTTTGAAAGGAAGAAACTTCTTTCTTGCCAAAACCTTGGCTTGCTAGGGACCACTCCTTTTTCTTTATCGTTTATTTCTCCTCGTCCCTGATTGGATTGGAGACCTCCCTTCTACTTATTTATTGTCTTCCAGGATGCCACACATACTTTTTCGTTCCCTAATTAGAACCAGACTTTCCTGTTCTTCACTTTTGTCTTGTTTGCCCCCATGCAGAAAAGGAAAACACTTACAGTGCTGGATGAGTCAAGCTTGACCTTCCAGCGAGCTCCATAGAACTGCGCCTTCGGCCCTGAAAACACATGTTGCGGTCTACAGATCCCATCTCAATGTGTTTGTGGTTTATAAGATTTGACCTGGGAAAGGGAAGAATTTGTGGGTAAACACAGGAAATATAGAGTACCACCACGTCGTAGCAGAATGCACTCATGGGGCCCCATGCATCAACGAAAAAATCGGTCGCAAACAGGCAGAGTCTCAGAATCTGCCCTTTTGCGACCGGTATTTTTGCTTTTGGGATGCATCATCCCTATTTCTAAAATCGTAATTTAAAGTAATCGCAGAATTTGCTCTTACTTAAATTGTGATTAAATTTAAGGAATCACAAATTGCGATTGCTTAAATGCAATGCATGATGCAAATTGAAATAGCGATTTCGCTATTAGGGGTCACAAATTACAGTCAAATGAAACTGGAGGGTAATTTGTGAAAACTTTGAAAAATGCACAAAAGTGCATTTTTCAAAGTGACATGTTACAAACACACATGCCCTTGGGGCAAGTGCGTGTGCAACATATGGTCACATGGCAATTTCAGGGGTGCAATAGGGTGTCCTTTTGTCACCCTTGAAATTGCATGCACATTTTCTATTAATCTCTATGGGCCTCTAGGGCCATAGGAATGAATGGGTAGCAATTCCTTAATTGCGACACGCAATTTTGGAATCGAAATTAAGGAATGCTTAGGAATCGCAAACATTTTTGAGATTCCTACATGCATAGACAATTGCGATTCTTTAATTGTGATTCTTTAAAAATCACAATTAAAGAATCGCAATTGCCTATTTTGATGCATGTGCATCATGGTTCCATATGGCTCGCTGTTTGAAACAGACAACATGAAAAAGAGTTTATCAAATCTGAAGGGTGCCCATCCCTTTCGGGATTATGTTCTGTGTAAATAAGGCCCATAGAGACTGCAGTGGCGGTCCTCCGCTATGGCCGAGGAACTTCACCCCTCTCCCCCCACCAGCAACAAAAAAATAAAATGCTTGTTTATTATCGTTTTATTTTGGATGTCGAAGCCAAGGCTTGGGGGCAGGGCCAGAGATGACAGGCTGGTGGAGGAGTGTTTTCCACTGTAATCAGTGCGCATGACAGCTTGGCCAGCCGTCCCAGGGCGGCCAACCGTCATGTGCACTGAAGCTCTCTCCAACCCCTGCTGCGTTGCTGGGTTGGAGAGAGAAGGCACAGGCTCCCAGTCTACCTGGGAGCACAAATTCATGGTGCACAAGCGAATCCTGTTGCAGCTTTCATGCAGAGTAAGGATTGGTTACAGGGGATTCTGGGAGCCTGGGCCCGCAGTGCACAAAGCCAGAATGTAAACGGCAGAGCACAGCACAAACAAACAGTTCCAACTGACTATGTTGTTAGTAAAAAATGTAATTTAAAAAAATGCAGTTATAGAACAAACAGTATGAGATAGTCTATATCATAAGTGGATAAGTTTTTGATATGTTGGCATGTAGATGAAGCATACATACAGCCGACGCGTGTTTCGTCGTAAGACGACTTTCTCAAGGTTGTTGATAAAGATATATAATGTACAGCTGAAATGTAGCACTATAAGGGAAATACTATTTAAATCTCCCAGTGTCGCCCACTCCTCGCCACTCTTAGTATCTTGAAAGAGTGTATTGTGACCCATGTAAAGCGGATTCAAGAAGAAAAATGAGCGCGAGACCTAGCCCCATTTAAAGCCATAAGAAACATCACTCAAATATGTGAGTGCCATAATCTATTTAAAAGAATGAGTGAAAATATCACTTATAACCCGTAATTCGTACAAAAAGAGAGAGAAAACTATGTGAAAAGAAACAGCCAGCCCTTAAGCCTCTAGAATTCAGCCAAAGAAAAAGGTAGACAAAAAGGAATAAAGGATGACACAGGAAACCTTACCTGGGACCAAACCTTGAGTTTGAATTTTAAGTGTGTAGAGGATTTTGTTTGCACCCTGGTGCATAGCCAGGATTTGAGTCTTGAGATCTTCCAGCTTAGGTGTGACCGCTTTCACTAAATCTCCTTGGGAGTTTCCTCTGGATGAACTCAACCAAACATTGTGCCATACCATGGAGAAACTGAGCATCCCTCACACTCTTTGGCTGCTTCCGAATCCTCCATCCATCTCCCTAATCCTAAAAGCAAGAAATGTAGGGACATGCAGGGACACTTTTTGATTCGTAATTCTTCATTGACAGTTATAGATAAAACATAACAGTATGAATCAGTTACCGCAAAACATATCCTCAAAGGACTATCCCCCAGATTCATCATTGTCCTCTTTTGCGAGTCCTTAATAGCGATTATTAAGGAATCGCTATTAAAGACTCGCAAAACAGGATGCATGCAGAAATCGCAAATAATTTTGCGATTTCTACTGCTTCCTTATTTGCGATTAGCTAATTGCAAATCGCAAATAAGGAATGGCTTTCCCATTCATTCCTATGGGCCTCAAGTCCCATAGGAATGAATGGGGAGTCATTCTTCATTTGCGATTAGCAATTAGCGAATCGCAAATAAGGAAGGGATTTCAAGGGTGCCAGGGTGTCCAAAGGACACCCTGTAGCACCCCTGAAATGCAAATGTACACAGGTGTTGCGCACACACATGTCCAAAGGACATGTGTGTGTGTAACATACAACTTAGATAAATGCACTAAAGTGCATTTTTCTAAGTTTTCGCTATTTACCACGAAGTTACACTTCGCGGTAAATAGCGGCCTCATATTGCGAATTCGCAGTTTTTAAAAGGTTCATGAATAGCATTTACGGAATCTCTAATTGAGATTCCTTAAATGCGATTCTTCGCAATTTAGCGAGTTCTGTAATTGCGATTGTTGCATTTGGGTTGATGAATCCCAAATGCACAAATAGCGCTCGCAAAGGGCCGGATTCTCAGAATCTGGCCCTTTGCGAGCCGATTTTACTTTGATGAATCTGGCCGTAGGTTCATTGTATGTTCAATACATGTGTGCTGTTTGCAAAGGGAAGCTGCACAGAACGGGACACTTTTTGACTCTGATCTTTCGTTCTTTCATCATGTTAGTGCTCCAGTTAGTGCACTAGTCTCCCTTTATTCAAAAAATCCTTCCACTACTCCAAACTGACCACCAGATGGAGCTGAAAAGAGCTCTGCTCAGAGCACGTCTGAAATATTGTAACATCATTTATCCTACAGAGCCTTGCAATCGTCCAAAGTGACCACATGAAATCAGCCCTGAAAGCACTCCACTAGCAGCCGTGAGAATTACACAAAACGTACTGTACACTGTCAAGGAAGTGTAATGGGGCAAAGCACACATTGTAGGAGAGGATCTGCAGACACTGCACCTCACCAAGCACCTACCGGGAACCTCAGTTCAGCGTCAGTCATCTGATCGATCAATGAACCCCGGAGGCAGATTGTTGGGGTGTCCAGGACCAAGAATGTGGAATGTCCTTAATAACAGTCTTAGATCTGAACCCCATCACAAGCGTTGCAAGACAACTCTGAATAATTCACTATTGAGGCTTGCCCAGACTTATGGGTGGCAAGAGATACGGCTGTGACTCATCTCATCAGACTCTAAGCTACCTACCCACTTTGTTCCTTTCGTCTTTGCACCTGTAGAACCATCACTTGCCCCTGAAGTAACCCAATGGCGGTGGGTAGCACTTTACAAAAGTTCTACATAAATAAATTGTTAGGTGTCATATTCCTCAGAGTGAAGAGACAAGACCACCGTTCAGAGCCACCCACTCTTAATTCTAATAAGATGCCCAGAGGTTCAGGGTGGCCAATGAGAGAAAGACATATCAGGGGTTTTAGGGACGGCCCTATCGTGAGGGTGGTCTAGAACAAGATGTTCACAGCACTGAGCCTGTTGTTGACCCACGCTGAAACATCACATGAAGGAAAACAAATATTTACGGTTCGTCCTTGTCACACAGCTGAAAGGGCGAGATTTTGATCGATACCTTATATCTATTGATCCAAACCTCGATCTGGTCGACTGAACCTTTGTTGCCTGTCTGTAAGGAAAGAAAGTGCACCTATTTCCAAGTCAGTTCACCCAAGAAAGGACTCTACTCCCAAAGATCACGGACAACTTCTAGTTTTCAAAAGTTTATTGTAAAGAAATAATAAGCTGCAAATACAGGCATCTCAGAATGAGATTCACGAGATACACAGGTCCAATTACATACATGTGCTCTCGAAAAGCCCTCAGACGAGCAACAGAAATCACTAACACAAGTTCTAAGAATAGTAAAGCTATCAGCATAGACGCATATCGCTCCTTCATTTAGATTGGAGGAAAACAAACACAGGTTAGGCGTCCCTACCCTGTTCTAGATGGTATCCCTACTTAACCAAATCCCAACCTAACAAAGGTGTCAGCAATGAATGACCCCAAGGAAGTCACCCACTCTAAGTCTCTTGGTGAAAACCTAAAGTTCTCCAGTCATGACCCCTCTCTGCCTACCCATCCGCTCTCTAAAGGGTCCTCAGGTCTCTGCTCTAACTCCACCCAGGGGTGCTGTCCCTAATACAAAACAGTCAACAACATTTGAGACGCCCCTTGCGAAACGCCTCTCACGTGGTGCAACTTCAGGCTTTTTCCATGATGCTTTGTATTGGGCCTCAGACGTTAGAGTTGACCTTGCTTCTCAGACTCTTCTCCGGCCCGCTGATACCCCTTAAACATTCCAGAACCCTCCTCCATGTCTGGGCCGTCTACTGAACAGACCTCTATTCATTCATTTATAATTGGATCCCCCCTTTCCTGTTGCAGACAGATATCTGCCGCCAAGAACCCAACTCTCATAGACTTCTAAAAAGGCTTGCAACATTTCTCAGCCCAGACATGTACGTATAAATCAATGCTAAAACATTTCAGGCCTACAATATTTCTCATTATGATTATAGCATTCAACTTCTTCATTTAATTAAAGCATGTTAATACTCTTATTCTATTATTAAGTAAACATTTCTATATTCCTGGCCCATTAATGCAATGACCAAAAACGTTAATATAATCTGTGTCATGAAAAGAACCATCTTCCCTTTCCCTCCAGCTCTGGCTCTGAGGCCTACCACGTTCTGCTTTTAACCATATACCATCTTATGTTTTAGCAGCTTCACGACATGGATTCAAAAATAATCACGTCTAATAAAGTCACATAATGTCACACATTTCTGTATTAGTTCCACTTCTACTTAAATCTCTATATTAACTATACATTCAGAATATATTTGCAGATACTATTAGCACTCATGGCATTTCTCTTCATGATTTGTGCTTACTACAGGTAAGTGTGATGTACTCATATATTTAAATCAGTTTGCGCTCTCTCAGTTCCCCCCTTTGATGACCTCTCGGGGTCATCACTAACATTTAAACTGCAGTTATTGCTGGCATTCTCTGCGCTTCCAGAGCTCTCAGGCTCCTGTACTGATTATCTTGTATGGCAGCCAATCTCTGCAGCTGCTCTCTTTGGGCCCTTTCTGACCTTCTTGCTCTGTACCATTTGAATACCCTCACCAATCCCCACAATACTATCCCACAGATTAATATTATGATGATAGGCTTTAGGATGTACCATACAAAGCTTTTGCCTAAGGCGGAAAACCACCCTCCAACTGCACTCATTCCGTGGCCCACCTTTTCCCAGACATTTTCTCTACTCAAGTCTTCGATCTCCTTGTGAATACTAGTTATGTTCTTAATAACTTTCTCAAGGGGCTTCGAATTGTCTGGAATGTAGGTGCAACATTCCTGGACCTTCAAAGCCTTACAGACTCCGCCCTCTTTTGCTAATAGGACATCTAATGCAAGACGATTTTGAAGAACCATAGCCCTTATCGATTGCATCTCTCCTTCTACCAGCATTAAGGACTGAGCAGTGCTGGCAGACAACCTGTCGACAACTGTTGCCAGTCGTCTAATTTTAACATCATTAAGGATTATTCCCAAAAGAGGAAACATAGCTCCAAAGACATCTCCAACCATTTCGGCATCACCTACATCTCTCCTTCCCCTCGATGATGTCTGACCCTCAATGATCACTAAGTCTTGTGCATGATATATTTTGGGGAAGACAATTGCCAAGTAACATGATCCATACCAGTTGTCAGGTAGTCTCACGTAAGCATTTCTTCCACATACAAAATACACATTTGGAATCACTTGCATTCCCTTCAGGAAATCCTTAGTGTAGTACTCTAAATTAAAAGCATGTTCACAGTCAACTTCACCCACGTATACATTTTCATAATACGTTTTGGCTCGGTGAAGACATAGCTTTCCTCTCTGCGCTTTATCTAAAGCTATTGGACCACTACTACCCTTTCTCTTATGGGACTTCTCTTCCTCGGTCCAATCTAATTTCCCTTGTCCTGATTTTTTCAAAATCTTTTGTCTCCTGTAACGATCATCCACCTGCCCTATGAACTTTTTCTCGACTTCTGACACCTTGCATGTCAGATTATTTCTACGGGCATGTGAAGTATCTAAGGTAATCCAAGGAATGAAGAATTTGGCCAACCTGTCTTCACTCTTCCAGTAATCCCATTTATTCATCTGCTTATAATTCGGGACTTCTGGCAACACTGAATCATAATTAGAGAAATAGTATTCAAAACTATCTCTCTCATAAAATATACTAAGCAATAAGCTACATGTAATGCCATATGTCAGAGGGAGGTGATGATAGCGAATTCCTTCATCTACAGACGCAGGCAACTGCATGCAGACGTAGCAATCCTTAACCTCCATGGCATCCACGTATTCATATAAAAGTTTAGCATAAGCATTTGACCTAAAGTCTCCTTGGGACTCGTCTACATGTAACCTGCGGGCTTCTGCAGCCAATAACGCTTTCTCTTGAGTGTTTTCCCTTTTCTCACCAGCAACAATAGGTGTAAGCGTTACTACAGAACTCACATCAGTTACCTTTACCTCTTCTTCATTTCCCTTTACATAAGAGATTGTTACCACTAAAGCTATTAATATTATCACTCCTACTATTAGTGTACCTATTATACATTTGGCTCTGCGGTTCGGGGTGCCGGCCTCCATTTCGTCAGATATTATAGCTCTCTCTTTATCTTTGCAAAAAGTTCCTTTACTCTCGTTCCTTTACAGTCTCTTTTCAATCCTTTTTGTCTTTAGAATCCACACAGCTGGAGGCTGACAGCCTTTTTCGCAAAAGTCCTTTAACAGTTCAAAAAGACAACCCTAGCCCTTCTCCATCAACTCAAGGGATTCCCTAAAATTCTCTGCTTCCTGGGCGCTAGGTAATCTTCTTTTTCTGCTTGCTTTATTTACAAAGTCCTTTAACAGTCAACTATCAGATTTGTGGTTGCAGCTTCAATAGCATAGTTCAATATTTCCAAGCGAAGAGTGTGCTCTTCATGTGCTGTTATCGTTGTACCAAAGTCGGGGAATTGCAATTCTGTAAGAAACATATGTTTTAACTTGCTGAGGCGGGGAGGTCTGGGGAGCACGAATGTTAGTGACCCTTCTTGTTCGACACCGGGTACCAACAGTCGTATTTCCACGGTGATAATGGGCTCAGAACTGGACACCACCACCGCTCGGATCCTCCCTGTCTCCGGTTTCACAGACATTTGTCGCCAGATATGTCCACTCAGGTGTGGAGTATCTTCTGTTAGGCACACGCACTCTTCTTGACCTTCTTCGGTCCGGTGCCTCAGCGCCCTGAGCACCTTCTTCTGGGTCTGAGTCTTCTGATATCGGAGGAAGGGTTGCTTCTGGAGTTGACCTCAGGCTAGAGCTCCTTCTTTGCGGCCAATTAGCTTCTCCACGTGCCCTTCTACTCCTTCTCCTTCTGGTCTGTTCTCGCTCTCTTTCAGACCTGTCAGGGTCAGACTCGTACTCCCAGCTACTTTCTCCTTCTGTAGCGTCTTCAGTTTCGCTGTTGTACTGACCGTCCTCAGCTTGGTCAGACTCGTTCCCTGCTTCCGCGGGCACCTCTACAGCTGGACTAGCCCCCTCTATGGCTTCCTGGTCCTCAGCTGGACGTCCATCCGAGAGAGGAGCTGTTTCCAGAGGTGCTGGAACCCGTTTCGTATGTGACGCGTGGATCCAATTGGGCAGGCCTCCCACCTTTACAGCTGTGCTTGTGATCAGGATGACCTGGTAGGGCCCACGCCAACGAATATCCAAGCAGCTTCTTCTCACATGTTTCTTCACCAGGACCCAGTCCCCAGGATACAGGTCATGGCAAGGGCCCTGGCACGCTGGAACCTCTGCAGCCTGTACCTGAAGAGACACAGAACGCATGGCGTCAGACAGCCCCTTACAATAGTCCAGGATCATATCATCTGTGATATTTAACAGTGCAGTAGCTGGAATAGATGGCAGCCTCATTGCTCTCCCCATTAACACCTCATGTGGTGACAACCCTGTTCTTCTGTCTGGGGTACTACGAAGGCTCATGAGAACTAATGGCAGGGCATCAGGCCAACTCAGAGTCGTTGAGGAGCAAACTTTAGCTATTCTGGACTTGATCGTGCCATTGATTTGTTCCACAATTCCTGAGGCTTCTGGTCGGTAACTGCAATGTAGCTTTTGGTCAATATTTAGTGCAACACAAATCATCTTCACAAGCTCACTGTTAAAATGTGTTCCCCTATCTGATTCCAAAAAGGCCGGCACCCCGAAACGAGGGATAAGTTCTCTAAGCAGTAACTTAGCCACTGTGAGGGTGTCGCACCTACGTGTAGGGTATGCCTCAACCCATCTGGAGAACACACAAACAACCACCAGGACATAGCGGAGGCGGTTGCACCTTGGCATTTCAATGAAGTCTATCTGCATTCTATTGAATGGACCTCCAGACCTTCCTATGTGACTTAGTGCAACTGGTGTTCTTTTCCCTACATTCAGCTGCTGGCAGGTCACACAACGCTGGCACACTGCTTCTGCTGCTATTCTAAACTTAGGATTGTACCAAGTCTGTCTAAACACTCTCAGCATAGCATCTCTCCCTAAGTGTACGGGACCATGTATGAGTCTAGCCATTGGACTCACCATCTCATTGGGCAACACTGCTCTGCCGTCTGCTGAGACCCAAAAATGAGTCTCACCCATTACACATCCTGCCCTTTCCCATGTTTCTTTTTCAGAATCTGGAGCATTTTCTTGCATGATTGACAGTTCATCCCAAGTATCAACAGTTTCCAGTATCATGGCTAATTCAGTTCTTACATTTATTCCACCCACATCCACCTCTGTGAAAGAGTAACCTTGTTCCGCGCAATACCGCGCAACTTCATCAGCATATCTATTGCCTTTCGAAACAAAGTCCTCATTTCTGGTATGTGCGATGCACTTTACAACTGCGATACTTGCTGGACATTGCAATGCTTCTAACAACAGGCGCACAAACTCTCCATTGCGAATGGGAGAGCCTGAAGAAGTCATGAACCCTCTTTGAGACCATAACTGCCCGTAATCATGAACTACCCCATAGCCATACTGGCTGTCGGTGTATATGGTGACTCGAATTTGATTGCCTGCTAAGCAAGCACGTGTCAGGGCAATAATCTCGGCTACCTGAGCGGAGTGTACTCCTTCCAGGCACCCTGCTTCCACAACTCCTTCAATTGTGCAAACAGCATAAGCTGCTCTCAACTGCCCAACTTCGTCTCTTACACATGAGCCATCGACAAAGAAAACTTCGTCTGGGTCGGTCAGTGGCTCATCTACGATGTCGGGTCTGGGTTTGGTGCATAGTTCAGTCACATCGAGACAGTCATGGTCTGTATATTCATCATCATCATCAATATCATTTGGAAGTGGCATTAAGGTAGCAGGGTTCAAAACAGAGCATCTCTTGAGGGTCACGTTCTCTGCAGCAAGAATAACTTGCTCATAGCGCGTGAGCCTGCTGTTGGTCAGATGCTGTGTTTTGGTCCTGGTCATTAACAGTTCAACAGAATGTGGCACGCACACCTCTAACGGGTGCCCCATAACGATATTTTCACATCTTTCAATGCTGACACCCGTTGCAGCAACGGATTTGAGACATCCGGGCAACGCTGCGGCTACTGGGTCTAAAGTAGCCGAGAAATAAGCAACTGGTCTACGGGCATTCCCATGGATTTGGACCAACACAGACAACGCGCAACCTTCTCTCTCACAACAGTAAAGAAAAAATTGTTTATTGTAATCAGGCATTCCCAATGCCGGAGCACGACACAGGTCCTCTCTCAACTGTAGGAACGCCATCAAACAGTCTTTGTCCCATGGTACCGGATCACTCACCTCTTTGTGCGTCAGTTTTTGCAAGGGCTTTGCTTTCAGTGAAAAGTTCACGATCCACTGTCGGCAATAACCCACCATCCCTAGGAACATCCTGACCTCTCTCTGTGTCTTAGGCGCGTTCATTTTCATGATCGCCTCTATCCTGTCTGGTGACACCTTTCGTTTGCCTTTCTCAATTCTGTGTCCCAAGTACTGCACTTCTGTCAGGCAGTACTGCAATTTTCCCGGGGACACCTTGTGCCCATTGGCAGCTAGGTGATTTAACAAAGCAATGGAGTCTTCCCTGCAAGCTTCTTCTGTTTCTGACGCCACAAGGAGGTCGTCTATGTACTGGACCAGAACTGACTTCTGGGGCAGCACTAGACTTTCAAGATTTTTCTTCAAAAGCTGGTTAAAGATCGATGGGCTCTCTGTATACCCCTGAGGGATACGACACCATGTTAGGACGCGATTTTCCAGCTTAAATGCGAAAAGAAAATGGCTATCTTCGTCCAAAGGGATCGAAAAGAAAGCCTGACAAAGATCGATCACAGTGAACCACTCAGCTTGGAATGGAATCTGAAACAGTATCACTGATGGATTCGGTACCACTGGACAACATGAAACGACTATGTTATTAATCTTTCGCAGGTCCTGTACTATCCGAAATTTCCCATTGGGTTTCTGCAGACCCATAATCGGGGAGTTGCATGGACTACCCACGATTTCTTTCAGTATTCCCTGTTTAATCATGGACTCGATCACGGGTTTTATGCCTGCAATCGTTTCTGGAGTCAATTTGTATTGGGGTGTTCTTGGGAACTCAGCATGCGGTTTCACTACTATTTTCACTGGGTCCACCCCTTTGACCAATCCAATCTCTTCCCCAGTGAAATCCCATACTTCTGATGCCACTGTCTCTCTCAAGTCCCAGGGAAGCTCATCCACTGTCAAAGTAGGGTACAATTCCACGCATATTCTAGAGTTTGCAACTTTGAAATCTGCGTCATCATCATTGGTCAATACCTCCACTCCCTGAGGTGTACAATATATAGTACAATTCAATTTACACAACAGGTCTCTTCCTAGCAGACACACAGGGCTTGAATCGCAAACCACAAACTGGTGCTCATCACTGTACTTCCCTATTTTCACCTGCACCGGTTCTGTCAATTGGCTGGTTATTCTCCTGTTTGCGACCCCTACCACCTGTATGGTCTCTCCGGACATGGGCAGGTCTGGAACTGCAGCTGATCTGATCGTGGATCTAGTGGCTCCTGTGTCCACCAGAAATGTCGTAGGGCACCCTGCTACTTCTGCTTCCACATAGGGTCCCCTCTGATCTACCTCTAAGGCTGCCCCAAGGGTGCAGTCTTCTCTTTCCACTCTCTGTCCGGTTAATGGGTCCACATAATAGCACTCTTCCCCTTCCACAAACAGGGGCATTTGTCTATAGGTCTTACCCATACTCCCTACTCGAGGAGGTTGCGGGAACTGGGCTCGGGGAGGAGCCCCCCCCCCTTTGAGCACCTTTCCTTGGTATGGCGTTACCCCTCTTGTAGGCGCGCTCTGAACCTCTTCCTCCTCTATCTCTTGCTCTCCTATCTCTACATTGTAGGGGCACTCGCGTTTCCAATGCCCCAGCTTGTTGCACTGGTGGCACCTAGTCGTTTTCTTCAAGGTAGCTATGTCTATTCTGGGTCTAAAGGTGGAACTCTCCTCATTACCTTTGTTCTGACTGTACTGCTTCTTACCTCCTGTACCTGTCCCTTGCTGCTGTTGCTGCGGTCCCCCTTTCCCTGCTGCTTGCATCTGTACCACCATCAACTTTTCCTTTAGTTTCTTAGCCTTGGAATCTATCTCATCACAGCAGTACCTTGCATATCTCAGTATTTCATCTAGGGGTTTAGTTTGCCAACAAATCGAGTGTTGCTGAATCATTAAACTAATATCCGGTCTCAGTCCCAGGACGAACTTGGACACGAATTGCCCTATATCTTTTGGATCCATTACATCCAAGCCGCTATACTGTTTAAACGCCTTCAGCAATCTCTCGTAATATTCATGAACTGTCTCTTTGGGTTCCTGTCTCGTTCGGTCTATTCTGACCCAATCTATGTCTTGCATGGGCACCTTCTCTTTCAGCCAAGTCATCACTCTCTCGAATTTTGCCATCACAATCTCGGACGGCCCATTAGTCTTGGCATCTCTCTCTGGCTCCGTTGTGGGCCACTCAGCGCTAACCTTGCATGCTGTCCACAGATCTCCTGGTACTACAATGTCAAACAGCGTGTTCAGATCTATCCATAGGACCTTGGAGATTTTTACAAACCTCTCGACTTGCTTGTACCACTCCACAGGGTTCTCTCGTAATTTGGGGAAAGAGGTGGTAAAAGCAGCTAAATCTCCCCTACTCCAAGGGACATGTACATAGTTCCCATTTGCAACTTCCCGCAAAGGGTAAGCTTCTATTCCCTGCTGTCCTGGTGTCATACCAATCATGCTTCTCCTGCCGGTCCCTTTCTTGGACCACCTCTCTTCCCACTTATCTAGTGCCCTCCATGTCCTTATTCCAGTGATCAGTTCCCTTATGTGTGTTTTCAGCCCAATCGTTCTCCTCTCATCTAGGTCTCGATCTGAGTAATGTAGCCTGTGGTTACCCTGTAATGCTTTGGTTCTTGACAAGTCCACCATATATTTGCCTGCTAGTTCGACTAACTTCTCATGGACTGCTCTCGCCTTTCGAGTGATGTCCTTTGCCATATACAGTATTTCATCCTGTTCATACATTTCCATTCTTTCTAAAGGCAGGGTACCATCTACCATGTCATCCAGATCTGACCTTAAGCTGGAGACATCAAGTCTCTTGGCTCTTATCTCAGCTCGCAATATGTCTTTCGAAGGGGGCTCGCTGGTCTCCCTACCATCCCAACTTCGAGCTCTGCGTTTGGGCTCAGGAGAGTTAATGGGTGGCCTCCCTTGCTCCCATCTCTCCAGGTCCCATGCTCGGCCATCCGATCTTGGAAGGTGATGGAACACGGGCCTGTTACCCCTATTCTGGCTCTGCCCATTCTCTTCTTCTTCTCTCCTCTCACTGCACACCTCTCTGTTATTTTCTCTCTGGTCGCTACACTCCCTTTGCCTCGTATCGCTCAGTATCCGATACGATCCTTCCTGGTTCCCCATATTCCCTGGGCTGCGCTCATTTCTGTCATCACAGGGACTATGGTGCGACCTCTCACAACTCCCATTCAGTTCTCTGGTGCCAGGTACACAGTGTGGACACTTAAAGCTGTTCCTGTACTCTTGCGCTCTCTTCTCCCCTTCACTGAGTATTGGGCGCGCCACCCCTCCACTCCCGGGGCCCCCGTTTTCCAGGTCTGTTCTACCTCCACTCCGGGCCCAATGGGTGACTCCCCTACTCCCTCTACAGTCCCACTCCGGGCTACTCTCCCCAGCCCCGCAGTGAGTCCGTGCTCTGCTGTCCTGACTTTCTCTTTCAGCTTCCGCAGCATTGATGCACTTTTGAGCCTTCACTGCCTCATCCCACTGCTTCATGTACTCATTTAGCTCTTGAAAGGATTTTCGTCCCGATCCCCTCAGATCCATTGGCCATCTAGGGCCCCCAGGATCTCCTCCTGGGTCCCCTGCTGTGTGCATCGGGGTGCTCCACTCTCTGGGTATCGGCATCTGACTTGGGGAATTAGTGGTATCGTTCCTCCTTGCCTGCTCTGCTCTTTCTCTGTCTTTCCGTTTCCGTTCTTCCCCTTTTGCTCTCTCTTGGTCATATATCGATATTATAGGACCTATGGTAACGGGTACCTGTAGTGCATCTGGTAATGGGTAGGATGTGGCGCTTTCCGTTTCCGGCGCTCTTTGTACCACAAACCTACCGACTACCTGTTGCACCTGACTAGGCTGGAACAACTCTTTCTTTGGCTCAGGATCCCACTCTGAACTGGGAAGCGGTCTATGCTCTCCTGCATTGCCCCCCTTTGCTCCTTCAGTATTCTCGACCTCTCCCCCTGCTCTATTATACGGGGGTGGCCTGTCTGTCAGTAATCTGTTTATCAGGCTGTCCTCTGTTTCGCTCTCATCATCTTCTTCCAGGGGACTTTTATTTACTGGCGCCTCTAACACTGGGTACAGTTTATTTATTTCCAAATTATGCACTCTCCATCTTTTAGCATCCGCATCCCACCTGGCATCCTGCACTGCCCTTACCGAGCGTTTCACCCTTTCTTGTCGTCTGTTCATATTCCTTTCATGCGCTGCCCTAAGCCAGGCATCAAGGGCTTCGAACTGGGTTGGTCTAGGCAAGGGTCTCTTTGAGGTCATGACTGATTTCAATCGATGTAACACCTCTAATCTGAACGTCCCGTACTTCGGGAACGTCAGTTCCTCATTTCCTTCAGTAATCTTACTCCACTCTGATATCCAAAGGATCGTATGCAACCCAACATTTACTGCCATATAACGAGCTGGCGTACCCTCCGGCGGGGCTTCTTCCCCTTCATACGATCCTCCCTTCTCTTTCTTAAACAGCGCTTTCAACCATTTAAAACACTTCATAATTATGCGCACAAAATCCAGCCTCGCTACTCTGTTTACTTCCTGATGACAATCCACCAATCCTGTCGCGGCTTTGCTAGCTTGGCCTATCACAGCGCGGTCTTTCTCCTGTCGGCCAATCACGTCGCGACCCTGTCTGACGTGTTCGCTAGCTGGCCTATCACAGCGCGGTCTTTCGCCGGTCAGCCAATCACTGCGCGACACCACCTGACGTCACTTTTCTCCGCTTCGCAGCAGCACCCCTCCTTTCTCAACTCGTCTCCCGGTTATGCATGCGTCCCATTCATACTCTGAAAAATGACTACTTCCGACCAAGCGGTCACTTCTCTCGACTGTACGTCCACAGTCTATCTGTAATTGTCAACACAACTGACGAGATGTCTATCGTCTCTCTGATAGGTTGCTTACACACACAGTAACTTCCGACCAGCGTCCGTTACTCACGCACTCACTCTTACGTTCCCCCTATCTCGGTCTCTCGGGTGATCAATGGTACCTCATGACCCCCTTCACACTAGTTGACAATTACTCTGAGTGTCCGATACACCCGAACCACTTAAGCTCTCCTTGAACTTAAGATTTCCACCGGTTGCGCGCGCTCACAACCTGTTCCACAGTCACTCTACAGACATTCAACTCCGCCAGACATTACAACATAGATACAATACAAAAACACCGCAATCTAACACGCATAACCCTTTATACTCACTCTCGACCGATACTGCTGCTTTTTCTGTCTCACGTCATCCGGATCTTCATCTGCGGGCTGTTCTTCCGATCATCGATTTCTAGGGGCCTTGGGGTAAGCTAACCTGGCCTAGGTCACCGTCCTCAAGAAGGCAACCATCCTCTATAGCTACCAACTGAAAGGGCGAGATTTTGATCGATACCTTATATCTATTGATCCAAACCTCGATCTGGTCGACTGAACCTTTGTTGCCTGTCTGTAAGGAAAGAAAGTGCACCTATTTCCAAGTCAGTTCACCCAAGAAAGGACTCTACTCCCAAAGATCACGGACAACTTCTAGTTTTCAAAAGTTTATTGTAAAGAAATAATAAGCTGCAAATACAGGCATCTCAGAATGAGATTCACGAGATACACAGGTCCAATTACATACATGTGCTCTCGAAAAGCCCTCAGACGAGCAACAGAAATCACTAACACAAGTTCTAAGAATAGTAAAGCTATCAGCATAGACGCATATCGCTCCTTCATTTAGATTGGAGGAAAACAAACACAGGTTAGGCGTCCCTACCCTGTTCTAGATGGTATCCCTACTTAACCAAATCCCAACCTAACAAAGGTGTCAGCAATGAATGACCCCAAGGAAGTCACCCACTCTAAGTCTCTTGGTGAAAACCTAAAGTTCTCCAGTCATGACCCCTCTCTGCCTACCCATCCGCTCTCTAAAGGGTCCTCAGGTCTCTGCTCTAACTCCACCCAGGGGTGCTGTCCCTAATACAAAACAGTCAACAACATTTGAGACGCCCCTTGCGAAACGCCTCTCACGTGGTGCAACTTCAGGCTTTTTCCATGATGCTTTGTATTGGGCCTCAGACGTTAGAGTTGACCTTGCTTCTCAGACTCTTCTCCGGCCCGCTGATACCCCTTAAACATTCCAGAACCCTCCTCCATGTCTGGGCCGTCTACTGAACAGACCTCTATTCATTCATTTATAATTGGATCCCCCCTTTCCTGTTGCAGACAGATATCTGCCGCCAAGAACCCAACTCTCATAGACTTCTAAAAAGGCTTGCAACATTTCTCAGCCCAGACATGTACGTATAAATCAATGCTAAAACATTTCAGGCCTACAATATTTCTCATTATGATTATAGCATTCAACTTCTTCATTTAATTAAAGCATGTTAATACTCTTATTCTATTATTAAGTAAACATTTCTATATTCCTGGCCCATTAATGCAATGACCAAAAACGTTAATATAATCTGTGTCATGAAAAGAACCATCTTCCCTTTCCCTCCAGCTCTGGCTCTGAGGCCTACCACGTTCTGCTTTTAACCATATACCATCTTATGTTTTAGCAGCTTCACGACATGGATTCAAAAATAATCACGTCTAATAAAGTCACATAATGTCACACATTTCTGTATTAGTTCCACTTCTACTTAAATCTCTATATTAACTATACATTCAGAATATATTTGCAGATACTATTAGCACTCATGGCATTTCTCTTCATGATTTGTGCTTACTACAGGTAAGTGTGATGTACTCATATATTTAAATCAGTTTGCGCTCTCTCACAGCCATAAGACATGCAGAGCTGTCTAGCAGGTTACTCGAGAAAGGCTCCCTCTGCAGCGACTGCCGGCTCTCCACTGTGAGTGGCAGTGCACTATGCAAGACAAGTAGACAACCTCAGCAGATAAAGGAAAGCTTTTCTGACATTTACAGTGGTAAGCAAGAAATCATGAGTGTTAAGGAAGGGTCAGTAGTAAATCCCATCACAATACAATCCCACAGAGTCCGCACTACTAAGTACGCTTAATCGAAAGAGGCGTGAGTGATTCCTGGAGCTGTTATGTAATGTTATGTTATGTTATGTTATGTTATGTTATGTTATGCTAGTAACACTTGTATAGCGCACATATACCACAGGTCTCTTGGCGCTTCTGCTGCTCTCGGAATATTAATGTCCTGTACCTCTTTGATACACCAAGTTCTCAGGTTCACCACATCTCAATGGCACGGCGACAAGTAACAAAAAGAATGCACCTGTCGTAGTTCCCAGCATTTTCAAACATCCATCGCCCGTTGATAAGGTGATCTTCTGGCACCAACGGTTTACTACTGATCAGTGTTCGACAGAGAACCGTTTGCAACACGTTTCAGTAATGTCCCTACTTGTAACAACTTCAAGACAGTCTTAGAAGGCTGTTTGTTTGTATATTAGAATATTCTGCAGAAAAAAGAAACATGCCTCACAAGGCCACGCCCTGACGCGAACCAGCGAGGCGCGTGCCAATCCCCTTGAAGTGAGTATACATGGAGGAGCACGTCTCTTCTACAAGTATCAGCAGACATAGTCACCTCACCCCGTGAGCAGCACGGCACACCTGGGCCTGCACCAGCAGAGACATCTTAAGGATTTTGGGGACCCCAGGGCCTAACGTATTTTGGGGGCTCCTGTTTAGCCCAGCTTTAAATTTATGATCCAGTTTCAGCTCTTTCATGCCCTCTTTGGTCAGGTCACTGAGTGCACCTGCGCAATCGTCCATATTCTAAATGCGTTCACATCTAATATTCAGGGATAGTGACAATATTGTGACACAGCAACAGCTCACTAATATTACTGCAAATAATCTCTGTAGCACCCTCCCATTTCTCCTATGAAAGGTTTTGTTTTGATCTAAAATAAACTTTTTTTTATGGATGTAGCATTTAAAACTACAGTTTAAAATTATTCAAGGTCATTAGGGGAAAGACTCTGAAGAACAGGGTTGGCTCTATTAGGGGACCCCCTGGAAGGCTAGGGCCCTGGCTTGCACATTCCTTAAAAAGTCCTTGTGTCCAACCTGTGGTCGCCCTGGCCACAGTACGGTATATTTCTTCCACAATGTGGCTGGTCTGGCGACTCAGTAGCACACCAGTACCTGAATGACATTCAGGTGGCAGGTAGCCAGGTCAGCTTGCCAATCAGCAGAGGCGGGACATCCGGTCGGCACAGCTGTCTCGCATCCAACGGACCCAAAAGTAAGTGGCAATGCATCAGGTGGTCCCAAGACTGCCATCCACCCGTGGCCTCACGTAACAGACAGCAAAGGGGCACGTGGCTGTGATGTCTGCGTGTACAATAAGCCCGAAATCCTGGAATGGACGGACAGTGCGTCAATAAATACAGGGCGATAACAGCATAGCTGTCTCTGCCGTCTCAGTCTCACTCGCTGGCATAACACAGGACCCCACAGGACCCCACAGTCCCCGCGGTGCGGGGGGGCAAGCTCCAGGGCCCCCCCTCAGCAGAGTACCCTGGCCTTAGAGCTCCTGACTGAGTCTGGAAGGGGCCCCCTTCAGGTAGTTTGAAGCGGAACCCCCTCAAGTTTCCTTACGCCAGTGCCCTTTGCACTTAGGGGTCTGTCCAGCTATGACGAGATGCGAATCTGCTCGAGATGCCCAACTCTCATGGGCAGTTTCGGTGAACCCCCCTTAGGGTAGTGCCAGAGCATCCTCCCCCCCTCCATGAAAGAGTTATCATATGTTTAAGGGGCACAGTGCACCGGAGTATTGAGTTTCTGGGTGTTAGGGTAAGAAATAGGATAGAACAACACCCAGGGATGAGTTTGTTGGGATTAGGATTAGGGTGACCCGAATTTTAAAGCTAAAAACCGGGACATTTCCCAAAAATAGAAGGACTAAAATGTTACTACAACCCAGCGCACAGAATGACCGTGCTTCTTAGGAGAGAATTACAGAAGAGGCAGTAAGAAGATACATAAAATGCAATTTTTAAAGGCAGGAGCATACCGGTTAATTAAACTGCTTTCTTGTAGCGACTGCTAACTATTCCTGCTTTGCAAAACATAAAAAGATACCTCCCACTGTTTTCGGCCGACCCTCTAAAAACCGGGACAGGAGCTCAATTTCCTGAAATCAGCCGGGACAGCTGGTGAAAAACTGGGACTGTCCGGGCAAATCCGGGACGCCTGGTCACCCTAGTTAGGATGAGAAGTAAGAGAAAGATACTAGGTCACAGGAGATGTTAGGCACAGGGTAAGAGATGGGATGGAGTAGCTAGGCGATAGGATACTCAAGACCATGGTGGGAGGTAAAAGAGAGCAGTGTGACATGAGGGTTTATGCTGTAAATAAAGATTTTGAACACAAATATTTTGACCGAAATTATTTACAATAATGGTGATGCCTCCTCCACGTTTGTTGGTGGAGTAACTTGCGTCATTTTGTAGCCGTTGGGTGTTGCGGTGGCGATGTCACAGGCAGCAGAGGGGTCTCTGTGATGTAGATCAATCACCTTGGTGCGAGGGCACAAATGGTATACCAGACTTCCAGTCGTGTGTTTACAGAAAAATCGGGTGTTGAGCAGGAGGCATTGGAGTGCTTCCGGAGTGGTCGAGGTCGGCGGAGAGGGGGAGGGATTGGTTTCTGCAGGAGCTGGAGGACTTGAGTTGCAGATGGAGGTGAAAGGTCCTCCCGTTGAGCAAGGAGATGTTAGGCAGCAGTTGTTGCGGTGTCCAGGCTTGGAGATCTGTGGCAGAGTATCGGTGGGTGGAAGAAAGGCCAGGGTTCCTGGCGCCGGGCATGGTCTAGGCGCAGACGGGCTTGCCTTTGGTGTGCCTCCATTAAGTAGGTCCTGGGAGGGGATGGCGGGCTGGGTGGCAGGAAGTGGGAAGGTGAAACGGGTGCGAAAGAGCAGGTGGAAAGGAGTGAGTTGTTCCTGAACGGTGCAGCGAAGGAACCAGGGAGTGCAAATAATATAGGCAGAATAAACTTTCTTTTTATATACTTTATATATTATTTACAATAGAACAATATTATATTTTACATCTGTTCAGAGACAATGTGTAATGATGTTGGCTCCGTGGACATCAGCAGCCTGTCACACTAGTCAATCAATAAATCAATCAATCAATGTATTTGTATAGAGCAGCTAATAACCTGTGAGGGTCTCCAGGCGCAGGATTGCAGGGCTCAATTGAAAAGGCAGGTCTTGAGTCTCTTCCTGAAATCAGCCAGGGAGAGGGGTATATTCGCAGGTGGAGAGGAGGGGAAGCCGTTCCAGGAATTGGCGAGGTTAGAGAATGAACGGCCTCCACTGTGGCTTCAGCGGCTGGACGGTGCCTGCGTGAGGACAGCTGAGTGAAGGTAGGTGGAAGTTCCAGCAGTGGTTGATGTATGCTGGTCTTAGGTCATGGAGGGCTATGTAGACATGTTTCAATATCTTGAATTGGCATCTTTTTTGGACAGGGAAGCCAGTGGTGTTTCCTGAGGTGTGGGATGATATGGGTCCGTTTGGGCAGGTTGATGATGAGTCTGACCACTAAGTTCTGTATCATCTGTAGTCTCCTCCTGAGTTTGGAGGTGGTTCCTGAGTTCAGTGCATTGTTGTAGTCCAGCTGGCTGGTCACTAGTACTTGAGTGATGGTTTTCCTTGAGCTGATGGGGAGCCATTTGAAGATTCTTTGGAGCATGCAGAGAGTGTGGAAGCAGGCAGGGGAGACTGCGTTGATCCGTTGCTTCATGGTGAACTTGCTGTCCAGGATGATGCCACGGTTGTGATTGTGGGAGTGGGTCTGAGTTCAGTGGGCCACCAGGTGTCATTCCAAGGAGAGCTTTTGTTGCCAAAGATCAGCACTTCGGTCTTTTCAGTGTTGAGCTTCCGACAGTTGATCTTCATCCAGTTACTGACGTACTTCATGCATCTGTGGAAGTTGGTCTTCGTGATGGTAGGATCTGCTGGTAGCGAGAGGATTGAGGATGAGCTGGGTGTCGTCGGAGTAGCATGTGATGTTAAGGTAGTTGGTTATGACAATGTCGGGCAGCGCTGTCATGTAGGTGTTGAATAGGGTGGGGCTGAAGAATCAACTGTTAGAAGGGGCGATCCCAGGGGAGGCCAGAATATGTACCTGACCACCCTGTGACCCACCTCTCCTAAGAACGCTGCCGAGCACTGGCGGGAGACCCTTCAGGGGGAGAGTTTAGAATCTAGGATCGCACGCCCTGAGCTAGCGCCACTCGACAAAGGGACAACACACTGTAGGTTTTCAGGATAACGTATTCTTTATATCTCAAGTAAATGGATCTTTATGATCCGCAGGATTCTTATGTACAAGTAGAGCAAGGGCTCAAAGAGTCTCGGTAGGGATTTGGGTAGCGGGACAGTCTTTAGTGTTCAAGATAGATGCAGGTGCGTATCCGGCGCACATCTCTCAATCCTCGAGCTGGGGGATACGAGTAGATCTTGGGTCCAGCCGGACCAGGATAGTCTCTGAGCCGCGACCACGTCTGCAGGGCTCGAGCAAGGATATGGCAGTTCTTACAGTCTTACGGGAGCCGCGATCGAATCAGCAGGGCTCAGGTGTTCTCAAGGTTGCGAGGGAGCCGCGACCACGTCTGCAGGGCTCAGATGGTTCCGGGCAGAAGTCCTTCCCTGCCGGGTAGGAGCCGCGACGATGTCAGCAGGGCTCAGATGGTTTCGGGCAGAAGTCCTTCTCTGCCGGGTAGGAGCAGCGACGATGTCAGCAGGGCTCAGATGGTTTCGGGCAGAAGTCCTTCTCTGCCGGGTAGGAGCCGCGACGATGTCAGCAGGGCTCAGATGGTTTCGGGCAGATGTCCTTCTCTGCCGGGTAGGAGCCGCGACGATGTCAGCAGGGCTCTCGTAGTTCCAGGATTCAACTAACTTGATCGTCCCAGAGCACCCTTTGATATAGGACTGGTACTCTTTGATGTCGGAGTCCTCGCAGGCAGAGGTCTTAGCACCTGGGGGCCGCTTGTTGGGGTTCCTCCCACGCGGCCCTTTCATCCTTTCAATTTGGGTCTGGAGGGATCCCAGACACGCAGCAGGCTTGAAGCCAGCCCTCAGGGAGGCCGGATGGGCGATCGAAACCCATCTCTCGAGGGGAGGTGGGAGGTGTAATCGAACTACTCCTCCCTCTCTCGCTCACGGGGAGCGCTCTACCCCCCAGCCGGTATGGCACGTCTAGGGCCGGGGTCGTGCTGGGGCCGGGGGCGGCCATCTTAGGTGCAGTGGAATGGGCACCGGGGGCCTATAGGGGTTGGGTGCGTCCGGTACCGGGAAGATGGAGGGGGAAGGACGGGGAAGTCCAGTGTGGTGTGTGTGGATCATGGAGGGAATGGTCGGGTAGGCCGTGATAATCAGGGGCCTGGTGTGGTGCACGGGTCAGGGAGGACCATGCCACGAGGCCGGGTCTAACATGAACGTTGAGGGACTCCATAGATGGTGGTCCGGGGTTCTGAGGCGAAGGGAGGTAGGCAGGTTCTCCGCTTTCGTCCCATGAGGAACGATGTGCTACATCTGAGGGTATCTCCCTGGATCCTGATGTGGTGCAGTCTTTTGATGAGAGTCTGGTGGGATATGGTATTGAACACTGCAGCAAGGTCAATGAGGATCAGCTCTGCCGATTTTCCTCTGTCAAGGAGGGTGCGGATGTCATCAGTGCCGGTGGTCTCAGACCTGTGATTGTTAGGGAAAGTTGACTGAGAGGCGTTGAGCAGGCTGTTATTCTCCAGGAGTATGGTGGGCTGCTGGTTGATGACCTTTTCAAGGTCTTTGTCGCCAAAAAAGGGGGCAGTGAGATGGGGCTGTACTTCTCGAGGTCACTGGGCTCAGCGGAGAATTTCTTGAGGAAAGGTCTGACTTCTGCATGTTTTTAGGTGCTGTGGAAGGTAGAAGTGGAGATGGATGTGTTGTGGATGGAGGTAAGTTGGCAGCTGATGTTCTTCCCTCCGAGTTACAAAGGTGCTGGGGGCAGGGGTCCGAGGGTGCTCCTGGGTGGATGGAACTCATGATGGCTGAGGTGTTCTGTGTGGTGAGCTGTTCCCTTTCGGTGAGTGGCTGACAGGGGGAGACTTCTGTTAGAGTGAGGAGGATGTGGAGGTCGGTGGGTTGGGGGTCGAAGTTCTTGTAGATTTTGGATATCTTGTTGTGAAAATGTTCCGCTGGCACATCGCAGAGCACCTATAAGGGAGGGATCATGTTTTGATGCTAAAGAGTTCCTTGGTGTTGTAGACGCTTGCTTCGATTTGGTTTTCTAGGGCGTCTTTTTCTCTTCTTTGAGTTGTTGGTGGCATTTGTTGAGGGCTGACTTGAAGGTGACTCGGTCTATGGTGTCTTGGCGGGTGCGCCAACTTCTCTCCAGTTGTTTGCAGCCCTGAGTTCTGGTGTGTACCAGCTGGCTTGTTTGGTACACCTGTGGGTCTTGGCTTGTTTGATGAGAACGGCTCGGTCGGCGGCGTTGGTGATCCAGGTGGTGAAGTTCTGGTCTGCTTGTTCCAGGTTGGTTTTGAGGTCAGGCTGGCTAATGTTGAGGGCATCCATTCATTGGGTCTGTGTCACTTTGTTCCGTCTGTGGAAAGGGGCTCGGCGGAGCTGGTGGCGGTGCATGGCGATCCTGCGATGGTGAAGCGGACAATGGAGTGGTCAGTTCTAGTGACGTCTGTGGCATGGCTGTCTTTGACTACGTCACTGGCCATGAAAATCAGTTTCAGTGTGCGTCCTGCAATGTGTGTAGGGTTGGTGACCAATTGGGGGATGCCGATGTTACCCATGCTTTTCAGGAGGTTGGCAAAGTTAGTGTCTGTGGGGTCATCAAGTTGGAAGTTGAGGTCTCTGAGTAAGATGTAATGCTTGGACTTGATGGCTAGTAGGGCTATGAAGTCAGTGATGGCACCGCAGAAGTCAGTTCATGGTCCTGGGGGTCTGTAGGTGAGCATTCCTCTGATGGTCATTTTGTCATTGGTGTGGAGTTAGAAATTGAGGTGTTCCATGATCGTGTGGTGTTGTCTGTGGTGGTGGTGCAGCTGCTTGTTTCTTTGTGGATTATGGTGATGACGCCTCCGTGTTTGTTGGTGCGGTACCTGTGTGTCAGTTTGTAGCCATTGGGTGTTGTGGTGGCGATTATGCCTGGGCGGAGCTGGAGGAGCGGCACTACGCGGAGGTCCACGGAGAAGGGGACCAACTCCGTGGAAACACCGCTACACCGCCCGCCTCCATCCCCCCTAGGAAGAACTACATTAAATATACATTAAAGGTAAAAAAATAAACACTTACCTTGACTGCGGCGTCCCCGGGCTGCCGTCCTCCTATTCCTCGGTTTTATGATGATCTGCACATGTCCGTGTGCCCGCGCATGCGCATTGCTCGCAAGGAATGTGCATGCGCAGGTGCCCGCGCATGCGAAGATCATCGTGAAACTGAGGGAGAGGAGGACGGCAGCCCGGGGATGCCGCAAACAAGGTAAGTGTTTATTTTCTTTACCTTTAATGTATATTTAATATAATTCTTCCTCTGGGTGGAGGCGGGGGCTGGGTGTAGGAGAGTAGGGTCTGCTATCCTATGGTCACCCCAATTTTTGCTTTTTGCTTCACTGGTTTTCGACTTACTGAGGCTGTGGGCCTGCTAATCAGACCCCCAGCCTGCTGTTCGCTCTCTAAATTCATAATACATGTGCTATAGGTACATACCACAATTGGAAATGGACCCCTTGTCAGCCCCTGTACCATGCACTATAGGTGCTCAGGGCATAGGTGCCACCACGGCCTACCAGGGGCTGCAGCATATCTTTTGCCACCCCTGGCTGGTTCTTAAATTGACACAACTGGCTGATCACTCAGCTGGGGCAAGGTGGTGTAATCACCCCTTGCTTAGATATAGTATACCTATATCTAAACCTATATCTGGACACATATATACCTATCAGTCACTCCTATGGCAGGCCTTAACAATCCTGGAGGCAGAGTGCATGGTTTTATGTGAGATGGTGCTCTAGCATGAGCTGAGCCTGACTGCAGCTGCCGGGACCAATTCCCTAAGCTGTTCCAGGATAATGCCATACCATATACTATTAAGTGCATTATAATCCTCGCGGTTATATAGCAACTTTGGTTTGGCTTTATCAAAACATGTCGTGTAAGGTGTCATACGATTTGGAATACTATCCCCTCGCCAGTCCTGGCAATGGGGATAGCATTCCACCCCTCTAGAGGGAGAAGACATGTTACTTTACTGAAATGCGGTTGATTTTTAAAAGAGCCTCAGATCCACAAAATGGATGCTTCTGCCACAGACACGAATCTGACCTCCTGCAGCTGACCGAAACTCGGCCAAGGAGGCCTGGACAAAGAATTTCCTGTCACAGGGAGGTGTCACACCACCCCAGACAGGAGATAGTGGATTGTAGCAGGGAGGTTTGAAAGAAACCAGACACTGCCTGGGGAGCACAAGGCTTCCCCTTGCATAATCCGGTCAAACCGGTTCTGGGGCACACCAGGCCTGGATCAAAGGAAAGGGGTGTATCCACCCCCTTCCTGGGTCCCACCCATAGGAGGGGACCTAGCAGGTAATCCAGCCCCCCAGATTCGAATAAGAGTGGGAGCAGTGCCAATGCACATCAGATTATCCTGATGAAACATAAGAAACGAAACTCTGGACCCTTCGACATCCTACTCAACGTAGAAGAATCTCCCTTGTGGTCAAGGAGTGACCACCCTGTGCAAACAGGAACCATCCAGCACCTCGACGTCTGCTTTGTTGCAGTTCCCGCCGGAACTCGAGCGACAGAGATCGACGAGATCAAGCTTGCCTGCCTTCATACAGCCCGATCCACAGTCCCTGCAGAGCTGAGACCCGTGGAGGCGACCGGAAGCGAGGGGCACGCCATCTTGAAAAGACCACGAGACGCTGACCGTGCAGCCCATGAGTGATTCTCGAAGCTATACACCGGGGTTTGAGAAGCCCCAACCCTGAGCCACTCTTGCACCGAAGCTCACCCCTCTACACTTGATGAGTGCTGCGTGGGGCCCTTCTGCTTTCTTTGGCTCAACGCGTTGGCCCGGTCAGCTTGCCAGCTGGCTTGTGGCCCCTGTGCCGGGGAAAACCTAAATACCACTTGTGATTCTGGTTGCTCCAGATTTGCACCCGCTCCTCTGAAAAGGAGCACCCGCTCTGACCCTCCTGGTCCGAGTGAGAAGCAATCTTCCAGTTCCGCGTGGATTGCTTTTGCCAAGTGTTGTTTGCTCCGATCTTGAAGCCGACAGTGCCGACGGTGAGACCCTACGTGGGACAGCTCGTGACCCGCTCCTGGACATCGCAGATGCCCCAGAGCCCACGTGGCAGCGGAGAGAAACTCCTCAACAACCACCTGATTGCGCCCGACATTGCCTGGTTCCGTCCTGGTTTCACCCTGGTCACTGCTGAGTGACCCAGACTCTGTCCCCTCTGCTTTCAGGTACTTTTCTACTCTGATCCACCCTTGGATCACACCGGACACTTCTCCTACACATCGCCTGCAGCATCTTCAGCTTCAAGCACCCAGAACCTGCGTGACGAAACCCGACGCCACTTCGACCCTATGCACCCGCTTCCTGTGGGTGAGGTAACATTGCAACGCTGGTGTTCCCACACTGGTACACACCTCTAGGGTCTGTGTCTAAAATGTTGTCCTTCTAGGTTCATCGGAAGTATCCTAAAACTCTATTTGTGTAACTTTTACGCACCATTGACTTAATATTGGTGCATGCGTGTGCTTTAAGCACTGCACCCGAATCCCGCGGGCTTTTCCCGACTTCAGCATTGCTTGTCCCGACTGCTCCCAGCGATTCCCTAGGCCCTAGGCCTAACCACTGTTTGATTGGTATCTCTTATACCACTTTCTTAATATATGGTTTGAGTGGCCACCCGCCCTCATCCATAATTGTGCAACTTTGTATGTTATACTGTGTTTTTGATTTAACGCTTGTGCCCCTTTGTTCATAAAGAGTACTGGGGATTATTTTTAGAAATAAACACATATATTTTTATAATATATACTTGTGTGGTGTCCTTTCATTTGATATTACAGGACTGTGATTGGTAAAACAGCTCGTTTAACACGACCTCTTGAGTTTAGCCTTTAAGGCTGCTTAGTCTATGCTACCATTAAGATAGCTTGTCTACAAGGTTGACTTACAACCAGACACCATAAGGGATTGTTTGGACTGATACAAGGTGGTTCCAGAATTGGAAACATCACATATCAGGCCAACTTCTCACATTGGTGCGCAGCGGTGCGGATTTGAGCTTGCTGTTGTTTTACCATTGCAATCTTTTTATCAAATTGAAAGATCACATCAAGTACCTTAGGTACATATAAATCAAAAGCTTAGCATATTTAAGTTCTACTGAACTTAGTAGTTGTAGATTAAAGGGAGTAGCACACCCTGACTACAACTCACTAGCAAGGTACAGTAGGAAAACACTTAGTGTAGGTAAGTGCACCAATAACACCTCACTAGCAGTCATGTCTGACACAGGAAGAGCTTCAGGCTCTGCCCCTGTGACAGTTGACCTTACCAAGGCAACTTCCAGCTATGACAAACTTAACCACAAAGACTTGAATGCCTTGTGCATTGCAAGAGGGCTAAAAAGGGGCAGAAGCCCCACCATTCCTACCCTGATAGCCATCCTGGAAAAGGATGACTTAGATAAGGAGAGTGCAGCTCCCTTACACTTAGGAGATGGAGTGAACCCCCCTGTGAATGAGACCACTCCAGAAGAGGAAAAAGAGGAAGAAGAGGAGGAGGAGGGCTCAGACATAGAGGAACCTGAAGATCAGGATCAGAGGGGTAACCAGGTTATAGTTGCCAGGCTTAACCAGGCCAACGTAGACCTACTTGGGAATGGAGAGGGCCAGCACCTCCCCAGATCCCATAACCACATTCTCCCAGGCAACAGAAGGGTGAGATCTCCATCAGGGGACTCTCATATTTCTAGTGCCTCAAGAGAATCTCAGAGAGGAATGACTCCCTCTCAGAGGAAAGAGCATAGGGCCAGGATGAGGGCTGTCAAACTCCAGATAGAGAGGGAGGAGGTAGCCCTGGCTCAAGCTAGACTTGCTTTAGCAAGAGAACAGAAGTTGTGTGGCTTAGATGCCACTGGTGGCAGCATAATTCCTAGAGAGAAAGACAGGAGCTATGATAATAGAAACCTGACAAAAATTGTGCCCCCCTACAAGGAAGGGGATGACATCCACAAATGGATGACTGCTCTTGAGAGAGCCTGCATGGTACAGCAGGTTCCTCAGGATCAGTGGGCTGCAATTTATTGGTACTCCTTTTCTGAGAAAGGGAGGGATAGGCTCCTCACAGTTAGACCTGAGGATGCCAAAAACTACTCTGTCCTGAAGGGTGCTCTTATTGAAGGGTTTGGCCTAACCACTGAGCAATACAGGTTGTTGTTCAGAGACACCCAAAAAGCACAGACTCAGGACTGGACTGATTTTGTTGATTGTGCCACTAAGGCTCTGGAGGGTTGGCTGCAGGGAAGTAAAGTCTCAGACTATACAGGATTGTACAATCTTATAATGAGAGAGCAGATCCTTAATAACTGTCAGAACCAGCTGTTGCATCAATACCTTATTGACTCTGATCTGACCTCTCCCCAAGAATTGGGAAAGAAGGCAGACAAATGGGTCAGAACAAGGATTAAGCAGAAACCCCAGAACCAAGGTGGTGACCAGAAGAAAACAGACCAGAAGGGTGGGAATCAGAAAGATAAAGAAAAGGACCAGAAGTCTTCAGGCCCCCAAACTAGTAATAAGGAGGGTGGTTCCCAAAATGGAAACAAGAAAACGAAGAATGATGGCCCAAAGAAACCTTGGTGTAATACCTGCAAATCAGTTTCACACTGGGGCAGTGAAAGCACCAAGAAAAATCCAGTCACCACCACTGCAGTTCCTAAAGCACCTGCACCCCCTAGTACAGTTAGCAGTGGTGGTACACAACCAAAGGGTATAGTAGGGTTAACCTTGGGTACTGAGATGGAATCTGGCCTAGTCAGAGTCCCTACTCAGGCACTTCTCCTATATGATGTGGACTTATCTTTGTCCACTACAGTGAGTCCCAGTAACCTGGGCAAATATAGGCAGACGCCTTTGATAAATGAGAGACTGGCTCAGGCCTACAGGGACACATGTGCCAGTGTCACTATGGTGACACCTGACTTTGTGGACCCTGGACAGATTGTACTAGGTGAGAGTTACCTAGTGACCAATGCAAGCAACTCCACTACTACACATGGTGTGTCTGTTGTGAACTTCTCCTGGGGAGGGGTAGATGGCCTAAAGAAAGTTGTTGTGAGTGCAGACCTCCCAGTAGACTGTCTGTTAGGCAATGATCTTGAAAGCTCAGTTTGGTCAGAAGTGGAGTACAGGACTCATGCAGAAATGCTAGGGATTTCAGCACATGTCCTTGCAGTGACAAGGACTCAGGCTAAGAAGTGCCTTCCTGAACCAGTGGTGGATCTTGGAACAATAGACCAACCACAACCCAAGAGAAGGAGCCAGAGGGTTAAGGCTGTGCCTTCCCCCTTGCCCCAGGTTGAGGATCAGATTTCACAGGAAACTGATTCTGCAGTCCAAGAGGAGACTGTCTCTGAAGAACTTGAGCCTGACCAGGTTGAGTTTCTGGGGACAGGAGGACCCTCAAGGGCAGACCTGGGGCAGGCCCAATTAGATTGCCCTTCACTTGAACCCCTCAGACAGCAAGCTGCTGCTGAGACTGCAGGGAATGCTCAAGATGCCCATAAAGTATATTGGGATGATGGACTCCTTTACTCAGAGGCTAGAGACCCCAAGCCTGGTACCACCAGGAGGTTGGTTATACCTTTGAAGTTTAGGGGTTTCCTTCTCACCTTGGCCCATGATATGCCCCTTGCAGGACACTTAGGCCAGAACAAGACTTGGGACAGGCTTGTCCCTCACTTTCACTGGCCTCATATGTCAGAAAATGTCAAGGAGTTTTGTCGCTCCTGTGTCACTTGCCAAGCCAGTGGTAAGTCAGGTGGCACAACAAAGGCCCCCCTGATACGACTACCTATGGTGGGGTACCCTTTGAAAGAGTTGGAATAGACATTGTGGGTCCCATGGATCCTCAAACAGCATCTGGGCACAGATTTATACTGGTGGTAGTGGATCATGCCACCAGGTACCCAGAGGCAATTCCCCTGAGGACCACCACAGCACCTGTGGTGGCAAAAGCCGTCATTTCAGTTTTCTCAAGAGTGGGCTTTCCAAAGGAGGTTCTTTCAGACAGAGGTACCAACTTCATGTCTGGATACTTAAAAGCAATGTGGAAGGAGTGTGGAGTAAACTACAAGTTTACCACACCCTATCACCCACAGTGCAATGGGCTTGTGGAAAGATTCAACAAGACCCTCAAGGAAATGATAAAAGGTTTACCAGAGAAGCTTAGGCGGAAATGGGACATCCTTTTACCCTGCTTGCTCTTTGCTTACAGAGAGGTCCCACAGAAGGGGGTTGGCTTCAGCCCTTTTGAACTTTTGTTTGGCCACCCTGTGAGGGGTCCACTATGTTTGGTGAAGGAAGGATGGGAGTTACTTCTCAAAAAGCCTAAGCTAGATGTTGTGGACTATGTACTTGGTCTCCGCTCCAGGATGGCTGAGTATATGGAGAGAGAATCCAAAAACCTGGAGGCCAGTCAAGAATTACAGAAAGCTTGGCATGACCAAAAGGCTGTTCTGGTTGAGTTCCAGCCAGGGCAGAAGGTGTGGGTGTTGGAGCCAGTGGCCCCAGCAGCACTCCAGGACAAGTGGACTGGACCCTACCCTATTATTGAGAAAAAGGGAGAAGTCACCTATTTGGTTGACTTTGGAACCCCTAGGAGCCCCCACAGGGTGCTCCATGTAAATCGTTTGAAAGCATTTGTGGACAGGGAGGACATGAGCTTGCTCATGGCCACAGATGGGGAACAGGAGGAAGAGAGTGACCCTCTCCCAGACCTGCTTTCCCAGAACCCTGATGATGGTTCAGTTGATGGAGTAGCCTTGGCAGGCAGCCTCACTGAGCAGCAACAGATGGACTGCAGACAGGTTTTGCAAGCCCACAGACACTTGTTTTCACTCACACCCAGTCCAACTAACTGGTGCACCCATGAGGTGGACACTGGTGACAGTCTGCCTGTGAAGAATAGGATCTACAGGCAACCTGACCATGTCAGAGATTGTATAAAGGCTGAGGTGCAAAAGATGTTGGAGCTTGGAGTTGATTGAGCCATCAGAGAGCCCATGGGCTAGCCCAGTGGTCCTTGTGCCAAAACCTCATACCCAAGATGGAAAGAGAGAAATGAGGTTTTGTGTGGACTACAGAGGTCTCAATGCTGTCACCAGGACATATGCATATCCCATTCCAATAGCAGATGAGCTCATTGATAAATTGGCTTCTGCTAAGTTTCTGAGCACATTTGATTTGACAGCTGGCTACTGGCAGATCAGACTAGCTGAAGAGTCAAAAGCCAAGACAGCATTCTCTACCCCTAGTGGACATTATCAGTTTGTGGTAATGCCCTTTGGTTTGAAGAATGCACCTGCCACTTTCCAAAGGTTGGTGAATCAAGTACTTGCTGGGTTGGATGACTTTTGTGCAGAATATCTAGATGATATTGCTGTCTTTAGCTCCACCTGGGAGGATCACCTGATCCACCTGAATAAAGTTCTGGAGGCCCTGCAAAAGGCAGGCCTGACTATCAAGGCTACCAAGTGCCAGATAGGGCAGAGCAAGGTTGTGTACCTGGGCCACCTAGTAGGTGGGGGTCAGGTTCAACCACTGGAGAGCAAGATCCAGACCATACAGGACTGGGCTCCTCCAACTACCCAGACACAAGTCAGAGCCTTCTTGGGCCTGACTGGGTATTACAGAAAGTTTGTGAAAAACTATGGGTTCATTGTGACACCATTAAATGACTTGACATCCAAGAAGATGCCAAAAAAGGTTCAGTGGACAGTTAGCTGTCAAAAGGCATTTGATGACCTGAAGAAGGCCATGTGCTCTGCACCTATCCTGAAGAGTCCTGATTACTCCAAACAGTTCATTGTACAGACAGATGCTTTTGCGTTGGGGGTGGGAGCTGTGCTTTCACAACTTAATCAAGATGGTCAAGACCAGCCCATTGCTTTTATTAGCAGAAGGCTGACCCCCAGGGAGAAACGTTGGTCAGCTATTGAGAGGGAGGCCTTTGCTGTGGTTTGGGCCCTGAAGAAGTTGAGGCCATACTTGTCTGGAACTCACTTCCTAATTCAGACAGACCATAAGCCCCTCTTGTGGCTAAATCAGATGAAGGGTGAAAATCCCAAACTGCTCAGGTGGTCCATTTCCCTACAGGGGATGGACTTTACAGTGGAGCACCGCCCAGGGACTGACCATGGTAATGAAGATGGTCTCTCCAGGTACTTCCACTTAGAACATGAAGACTTATCTGGTCAAGGTTAAGTTTAATGTCCCTGCGTTTGGGGGGGGTTGTGTAGGAGAGTAGGGTCTGCTATCCTATGGCCACCCCAATTTTTGCTTTTTGCTTCACTGGTTTTCGACTTACTGAGGCTGTGGGCCTGCTAATCAGACCCCCAGCCTGCTGTTCTCTCTCTAAATTCATAATACATGTGCTATAGGTACATACCACAATTGGAAATGGACCCCTTGTCAGCCCCTGTACCATGCACTATAGGTGCTCAGGGCATAGGTGCCACCAAGGCCTACCAGGGGCTGCAGCATATCTTTTGCCACCCCTGGCTGGTTCTTAAATTGACACAACTGGCTGATCACTCAGTTGGGGCAAGGTGGTGTAATCACCCCTTGCTTAGATATAGTATACCTATATCTAAACCTATATCTGGACACATATATACCTATCAGTCACTCCTATGGCAGGCCTTAACAATCCTGGAGGCAGAGTGCGTGGTTTTATGTGAGATGGTGCTCTAGCATGAGCTGAGCCTGAATGCAGCTGCCGGGACCAATTCCCTAAGCTGTTCCAGGATAATGCCATACCATATACTATTAAGTGCATTATAATCCTCGCGGTTATATAGCAACTTTGGTTTGGCTTTATCAAAACATGTCGTGTAAGGTGTCATACGATTTGGAATACTATCCCCTCGCCAGTCCTGGCGACGGGGATAGCATTCCACCCCTCTAGAGGGAGAAGACATGTTACTTTACTGAAATGCGGTTGATTTTTAAAAGAGCCTCAGATCCACAAAATGGATGCTTCTGCCACAGACACGAGTCTGACCTCCTGCAGCTGACCGAAACTCGGCCAAGGAGGCCTGGACAAAGAATTTCCTGTCACAGGGAGGTGTCACACCACCCCAGACAGGAGATAGTGGATTGTAGCAGGGAGGTTTGAAAGAAACCAGACACTGCCTGGGGAGCACAAGGCTTCCCCTTGCATAATCCGGTCAAACCGGTTCTGGGGCACACCAGCCCCAGTCCCAGCGCGGCCTGGATCAAAGGAAAGGGGTGTATCCACCCCCTTCCTGGGTCCCACTCATTGGAGGGGATCTAGCAGGTAATCCAGCCCCCCAGATTCGAATAAGAGTGGCAGCAGTGCCAATGCACATCAGATTATCCTGATGAAACATAAGAAACGAAATTCTGGACCCTTCGACATCCTACTCAATGTAGAAGACTGAAGAATCTCCCTTGTGGTCAAGGAGTGACCACCCTGTGCAAACAGGCACCATCCAGCACCTCAACATCTGCTTTGTTGCAGTTCCCACCGGAACTCGAGCAACAGAGATCAACGAGATCAAACTTGCCTGCCTTCATACAGCCCGATCCACAGTCCCTGCAGAGCTGAGACCCGTGGAGGTGACCGGAAGCGTGGGGCACGCCATCTTGAAAAGACCACGAGACGCTGACCGTGCAGCCCACGAGTGATCCTCGAAGCTGTACACCGGGGTTTGAGAAGCCCCAACCCTGAGCCACTCTTGCACCGAAGCTCACCCCTCTACACTCGACGAGTGCTGCGTGGGGCTCTTCTGCTTTCTTTGGCTCAACGCGTTGGCCCGGTCACTTGCCAGCTGGCTTGTGGCCCCTGTGCCGGTGAAAACCTAAATACGACTTGTGATTCTGGTTGCTCCAGATTTGCACCCGCTCCTCTGAAAAGGAGCACCCGCTCTGACCCTCCTGGTCCGAGTGAGAAGCAATCTTCCAGTTCCGCGTGGATTGCTTTTGCCAAGTGTTGTTTGCTCCGATCTTGAAGCTGACAGTGCCGACGGTGAGAGCCTACGTGGGACAGCTCCTGACCCGCTCCTGGACGTCGCAGATGCCTCAGAGCCCACGTGGCAGCGGAGAGAAGCTCCTCGACAACCACCTGATTGCGCCCGACATTGCCTGGTTCCGTCCTGGTTCCACCCTGGTCACTGCTGAGTGACCCAGACTCTGTCCCCTCTGTTTTCAGGTACTTTTCTACTCTGATCCACCCTTGGATCACACCGGACACTTCTCCTTCATATCGCCTGCAGCATCTTCAGCTTCAAGCACCCAGAACCTGCGTGACGAAACCCGACGCCACTTCGACCCCATGCACCCGCTTCCTGTGGGTGAGGTAACATTGCAACGCCAGTGTTCCCACACTGGTACACACCTCTAGGGTCTGTGTCTAAAGTTTTGTCCTTCTAGGTTCATCGGAAGTATCCTAAAACTCTATTTGTGTATGCACTGCACCCGAATCCCGCGGGCTTTTCCCGACTTCAGCATTGCTTGTCCCGACTGCTCTCAGCGATTCCCTAGGCCTAACCACTGTTCGATTGGTATCTCTTATACCACTTTCTTAATATATGGTTTGAGTGGCCACCCGCCCTCATCCATAATTGTGCAACTTTGTATGTTATACTGTGTTTTTGATTTAACGCTTGTGCCCCTTTGTTCATAAAGAGTACTGGGGATTATTTTTAGAAATAAACACATATATTTTTATAATATATACTTGTGTGGTGTCCTTTCATTTGATATTACAGGACTGTGATTGATAAAACAGCTCGCTTAACACGACCTCTTGAGTTTAGCCTTTAAGGCTGCTTAGTCTATGCTACCATTAAGATAGCTTGTCTACAAGGTTGACTTACCACCAGACACCATAAGGGATTGTTTGGACTGATACAAGGGGGTTCCAGAATTGGAAACATCACATATAAGGTCAACTTCTCACACTGGGCATCTCTCCTCTGCCGCGGAGTGTGCCGAGTTGTGTCTACTCTGCGTTCTCCATGGAACACGGAGTAGGCACAAGTTCACGGGTGGAGCAGAGCTCTCCGCCCACGGTTAGTGGCAATGTCGGAAGCAGCAGAAGGGTTGAGCCAGGTCTCTGTGATGAAGATCAGTCCTGTTGGTGGGGAGGGCGCAGATGTTGTGTTTATAGAAAGATCGGGTGTTGAGCAGGAGGCATCGGAGTGCTTCCGGGGTGGTCGAGGTCGGCGGAGAAAGGGAGGCGTGGGTTTCTGCAGGAGATCCTGAGTTGCAGGTGAAGAAGCAGCAGTGTCAGGTGAATGGTCCTCCTGTTGAGCGAGGGGATGTTAGGCAGTAGTTGTTGCAGTGTCCAAGGCTCCAAGGGGCATATTATCAAGGCGGTTTATCTCCGCTTTTTTGGCTTTAAAAGCCAAGAAAGCGGAGATAAAATTATCTCCCTATTACCAAGCTGCCGCTAACACCAGTTAGCGACAGCTAATAGGAGATAGCGACCATCTTGGGCCCCGCTTTGCATGTCAGTGATATTTATCACTAATGACATGCAAAGTGGGCGTGCCAAGATGTTAGCGACTGGAATCAGTCGCTAACATCGCTATCTCCTATTACCAACTTTTGGAGATATTCGCGCTAAGCGCGAATATCTCCAAAAGCTAACACCTGCCCTGAGCAGTTCTTAGCCATGTTAACCAATGGGAGGTGGATAATATGGCTAAGAGCATTTGCTCGATAATGCATGAATATCGCCGACTTTTCAGCGATATTCATGCATTGCGGCCGTTTTTTATCGCATTTGCGATAAACCTTGCTAATAGCAAGGTTTATCTGCGATAAAAATCGCCGATTTGCGGCGATAATTTTTGTCTCTAAACAAGTTAGAGACAAAAATTATCTCTATTGGTTGGTAATATGCCCCCAAGTTCTGCAGCAGAGTATCTGTAGTGGCCAAACAGCATGGGTTCCTGGTGCTGGACACGGTCCAGGCGCCAACGAGCTTGCATTTGGTGTGCTTCCATTAAGTAGGTCCTGGGAGGAGATGGGGCACTGGGTAGCATGAAGTGGGAAGGTGAAATGGGCGGGAAAGAGCAGGCGGGAAGGAGCGAGGGGTTCTTGAACGGCACGGCAAAGGAACCAGGAAGTGCAAATAATATAGGCAGAATAAAGTTAAGGCATAGGATACCCTTGACTAAAGATTGCACTAGGCAAAAATGAACAGCAATAGACTAACTGCTCAGCCACTTCAGGAGATAGTGGCTGGCAGGTGGCACAGTCTTCAATACTGGGCATAACAAGGCAGCAACCAAGCAATAGCTGACATAGCAGAATCTGGAAGTCCTGCTACAGCTAAGCGAATCGAGGGAACTGCATCATTATAGTGTGTTTTGTGCAATTTAGGAGTTTGATAGTACACACTATATCCAGAGTGTAAGCCAAGGGACCGCCAGCATGGGCAAACAACTGAAGTGGCCCTTCAAGAGCTGCAATGCACAAGCACTTTTGGTGCATGTACTGATGTGATACTGTACGCTTGCTCCTTGTAGGAGCTAACATAGGGTTAACACAGAGCTCAAGAACCACAGCCACACCGGATGTTCAAAGTATCTTTCGAGGAAGAATGTATTGGTAAGTGTTAGTAATGCAGAGCTTATGCCTGCGTATACATGAGTAAATATGTTCATGTGTTAGTTACTCCAAACTCATGGTAGATATGTTACATTTGCTTGTCCGGTACTGCTCGACTAGAACTGACAAGCGTTTTTGGGCCATTTAATGGGCTGAGGCAATAACTGGCGCAACAGTTCAATTATAAGAGTCACAATAAGATATTGCATCAGTGATTTCGGGTTACGAACACCCAGTACAATATCTTGAGGGCTCTGACCTTTCACTAAACATGTTTTGCATACGTGAATTGAACACTTTTATTACCAGAATGCTTTGGGGATTTAGCAGCAGTATCACCTGACAGTCAATAATTATTAAACTGGGCTGCTAAATTCAGAAATGACACAAAGAATTGATAGCTTCCCAAGTTTGACTTGTGTATGAAGTCGGAGGTTCAAGTCCTAACCAAGTAGCTCTGTGTGAGCAGGTGATGTGTCTCAAGGGGGTATGGCATACAGATTTTCCTTAGGATCACATAGAGCCATATTTTCAAGAAAGGGCGATACATTAACGCCGCTTTCATCAGCAGGAAACTGCCGCTAAAGCGGCGATAATGGGCTTGATAATATCCCCTTGTTAATTCCCATAGAAGCCCAGGTTAACACCAGAACCTGGGCTTATATGGGAATTCACGAGGGCATATTATCAAGCCCATTATCGCCGCTTTAGCGGCAGTTTCCTGCTGATAAAAGCGGCGATAATGTATCGCCCTTTCGTGATAATATGGCCCATAGTCATGGATGGATTCACAAACAGGACCGGCTTTAGCGCTGGTTGTGTCTAGTTCAACAATCTTTGTTGACGCCTCCCCGAAAAACCTTCTTCTTCACAAAAGCCCTCACTAACACGCTCCACCAGTGCTCTTCATCTCTCCATATGCCCTCTCTCACATGCATTTCATTTGTTTTATAGCGCTACTCATACGAGTGTAGGGTGTCAGAACACTTTACATCACACACATATTATACAGAGCCAACCATTCATACATTAAATCAGTCTATAGGAAATGTTACATAAAACAATGAGGATTGCAAGGTGTAGCAGTCACATCACAAATACTATTAAGCAGTATATTTTAAGAGTGTTTGGTCTGGAGAAACACAAACTCTGGATTTAAAACATACCACAGTGGTTGGCTTAGTAATAAGACTGTAGGGCAGATTTACAATAACTGGCCTATCCCTGCATATTAGCAGGGATGCGCCAGTTATTTTGTGTGACGTTAGAAACCCCTTGCGCCCCCATAGATGCACCACATTTACAATGCAGCGCACCGTGGCGCAAGGACAGACAGATCCGTGACGCTTCTGTCAGCATAAAGGTGACGCAGTGCTGGAGTCATGTCGCAAGCGCGACGCAACTCCAGCACTGCTCAGGGGCGGCCTATACTTGCTGTGCTGCGTCACTCCTTACACCTGCTACAAGCAGGCATAAGGTTTTGACGCAGCAGGGTCGTAAAAGTGACTCAGTGAAATCTTGTAGATTTCACTGCGTCACTTTTACGAGGCTTCCTTGCAAAGGAACGCCCCCCCTGCATGCATTATACCTGACGCAGGTATAATGTAGCGCAGGGCTTTACAACGTGACACATCTCACTAGATGCGTCACGTTGTAAATATGTTGCATAGAGGCGCATTGTTTACGATGCCGCTATGTCACAGAAATGACGCAACAGTGTCGTAAAGATGTCACAAGGGGCTTGTAAATCTGCCCCTACATTTCTACCCAAATGAACCCCTTTTAGCAATGTAAAGATCATGAAAGATTGAGGAAAAACCATTACATTCTAACCTATAGCATGCAGTTTGCATGTAACTCTATGATGACAGTTCATAGCTCTCTGTGCTATATTAGTGTTGTAACTCATGAACTGCAAGTAACAAAAGGATCTCTGTGATAAAAGCAATAACCGAGTGAACGATCCACATAAAATACAGTTCAGTGATTTACGTGGTACTCGGTCTTTGCAGCAGGCGCTACTTATCATGAGTAACAAGCATTGGCATTGCCAATAGGTCTCGCTTGTGGGACCTTATAAGTATTTAGTTTTGCAGCACAATATCCGATTATGCAACAAGGATATTGTGCTGCAAAACTAAATACTTATAAGGTCCCACAAGCGAGACCTATTGGCAATGCCAATGCTTGTTCTCCACAGCTACAGATTAGCTCAGACTTTCCGGAAGAGGACAGCCGAGAGAGACGGTCAGTGTCACGACGCAGTTCAAAAATATCCACAATTCAGTGAACTTGAAGGGCCGTGTGTGTCGCTGCTTCGACAACGACGAGTAGCTTCTAGGGCCACTGTGTGTCTCTGCAATGAAAAAGGAAGCCTTGTTCAACAAAAGGGAAGGTCTGTTGTGTCCGTGTTGGAGCCTGCGCGGGTTCACGTTTCCGGTCGGGACGCCACTGCATTCGGAGCAGGTCTGTGACAAGAATGCTCCCTTTGTCTGTCGCCACTAATCTGCAAGTGATAGCATTCGCTAGCAGAGGCATGTGTATTTACATCGTGAGACGTGCTATTTGACAAAGTGCTTTGTTGTCGGCGCACCTTCCATGCAGAGCGCCACGCTGTGTTGTTTTGCTGAGAAGCTTTCATTAGCTGTAATTGGCTGTCGAAGTAAACCAGACACTTTTATTTTATGAGTTCTCTCGCTGAGTTGTAAATTGAAGTAAAACACAGGAAGAGTTACAGGAAGGGAGCATTTGACTGTGACATGTGATAGGCATGAAAAAAACACACCTTATGAATTATTAATAAACAACAAAGTATGTAAAAGTTTCTAACCCGAAGACAAGATGTTGATAATTTAAAAATGAACAACCGCTATAGGGGGTACGAGGGAGTTCTCACGACTGCAACAGCCTTGAAAGAAAAAAAAAACATCCATGTGGCAAGCGCCTCGGTGGGTCATGAGGGCCGTCGGAGCGCGCTATGCTCTCCTTCTGTCATACTACGTGCGTTTATGGAGACATATGTAAAGCTAACCCTATGCGGAGCCTCTGGCGCGATAGGTCACTCAGTTGAGGGAAAACCAGGAGTTTGGAAAACTTGCAGTTCTTGCACTAATGAGGGAACACGGCCTGGGGGAAGCTGGCTGGGGAGGGGGAGGAGAAATCCAATTAGGGGAGGAGAAGCCGAGAAGCCGCAGAGCGCACGCTGGGCGAAGCCCTTTGATGTGCTCTGCGGCAAGATGCAATTGGGAGGGAGGGAGGCTGATGCGCGTTCATGTTTGAACACGTGGTTCACATGAACTTCATGAAAACGCCAGCAAAAAGCTGGTGGTTTCATGAAGTTTTCGCCACTTGAATTCTCGCTTCGCGAGACCTAAAAACAGCCACTAGACAAAACTCCGACATCTCTCCACCAGACGCATTAATCACCAGAGTTTCTTGACATTTTTATTGTTGCTAAAACTCCAGGACACACAAGGAACTCTGAAGCAGCTGCTTTGTAAACCCTGTGTTATGTGTAAACATGTCCCCCTTCACCAGGTGCGACTACACCGGTCGCACCGCCCTAAAGACAGCCCTGTTCACGAATTCTGGCACAACGAAGCATGAAGGCCAGTGTGTCACTCAGCATGCAAATACTGGTACCAAGAGAGAGCATCCACCATAGAACCAGGAAGTGCTCTATGGTGGCCATGTTGCTGAGAATGATGACCCTTGAACTGGCAACCTAGGACTTTCTCCTCTGTCTAGGCAGTGCCCTTGGCCTTTGCCACTGGGCAGCCTTCTCTTTCAGCAGCAGCAGGAGCATAACTGTCGTGTTCTGCTCGTGCGCCGGGAGGTACATCATACACGGGACACAGTTTCATCTCATACTCCTTTATTTGCACTGCTCATTACAGCGGGTTAGCATCTGGTCAGCTGCTGGTCAGCACGTCCGTCCCCGTCCACGTCCTAGCCATTGTGTGTCCCCTTCCTGTCCCCGTCACCGGATCTGGTGTCCGGTGACTTGGTCACTCTGCCTGAGGCCCCACAGGGTCCTAATGCCCTACTGTCCATTGCCCACACTGTCGGGTCACGACACCTCCCCCCCTTGTTGCAAACAAAAGTTCGTGACACATTTACCATAGTCCTCATTCACAATTATATGGATGGGGGTGAACGAACGAGAGCGAGAGAGAGAGAGAGAGAGGGAGAGAGAGAGAGAGAGAGAGAGAGAGTACTTGTCATTCTGCATTTCTTCATGAATCTAGTGTCTCCATCGCTTTCTTGTCCTCTATCTTCCACCGTCCATGTGGCTGCCGTTGTCGCTGCCATTTCTTCTTCCTCCGCCTTCTTTGTCCTTGAAATGCTATCTGTTTCTTGTTATTCGTTGTTGTTCGTCGGCAGCCGTTATCATCTATCCTTTCACTTTCGTCACCGCCAGTGACTCTTTGGAGAACTTGTTGTCTTATCACCTATATTATTTCTGTCTCAACACCTTTGGTCCTGGCCCTGAGGTGCCTCTTGCCTTTATTTCCTTGGTGGCGCTTGTCCGCTCTGCTCATTGCATGTCTTTGTCCTTTCTTTCTTTTTTTTTTTTTTGCTGTTCTTTCTCCTGCGGTATGTCTTTTCGTGTTGCTCCTTTTTACCCCTTTTTTCTAGGCTCTCCTTGTCCTTTTAGCCTTTTCTAGGCTCTCCTTGTCCTTTTCTCTTGTGTCCCTTTTGTGTCCTTTTTTCTTTTTTTTTTCTTCTTCTTCTTCTGTTATTCTCCTTTTCTTTTAGCCTTTTCTGGGCTCTCCTTGTCCTTTTAGCCTTTTCTAGGCTCTCCTTGTCCTTTTAGCCTTTTCTGGGCTCTCCTTGTCCTTTTAGCCTTTTCTAGGCTCTCCTTGTCCTTTTAGCCTTTTCTGGGCTCTCCTTGTCCTTTTCTCTTGTGTCCCTTTTGTGTCCTTTTTTTCTTCTTCTTCTTCTGTTATTTTCCTTTTCTTTTAGCCTTTTCTAGGCTCTCCTTGTCCTTTTAGCCTTTTCTAGGCTCTCCTTGTCCTTTTCTCTTGTGTCCCTTTTGTGTCCTTTTTTCTTATTCTTCTTCTGTTATTCTCCTTTTCTTTTAGCCTTTTCTGGGCTCTCCTTGTCCTTTTAGCCTTTTCTAGGCTCTCCTTGTCCTTTTACCCTTTTCTAGGCTCTCCTTGTCCTTTTCTCTTGTGTCCCTTTTGTGTCCTTTTTTCTTCTTCTTCTTCTGTTATTCTCCTTTTCTTGTAGCCTTTTCTAGGCTCTCCTTTTCTTATTCCTGTTTCTTTGGTCCCTTCTTTCCTCGTTATTTTACTCCTCTTTCTTCTTTCTTCTTTTCTTTATTGCCTTGTAACTTCTCCTTTGCTCTTTCTTTGTCCTTGTGTAATCTTTGTCCTTTTGTTTCTCTTTGTTGTTCTACTTTCTTTCCTTTTGTTTTCTTTTTGTCTGTGGTATTGTGTACTTGGTCTCGTTTCACCCATGTTGCTTTCCTCTTCTCCTTTCCTTTTATGTTCTTCTTTTCTATTTCTAGTGCTTGTTCACTGACTCTTCGTACTTTCTGTCATTTATCTTTGTCCTTTTGCTCTTTTTGGCCCTTATTTTCTTCCTTTGTTTTACTTTATTTCGCCTCTTCTGGGCTTTCTTTGTCCTTTTTCCTTATATTTTATTTCGCCTCTTCTGGGCTTTCTTAGTCCTTTTTCCTTATATTCTCCTTTTCTCTTTGTGATCTTTTGTCCCTTTTCCTTCCTTTGTTTTACTTTATTTCGCCTCTTCCGGGCTTTCTTAGTCCTTTTTCCTTATTAGGTTTTGCCTAGCGAAAGCTGCGCTCTGCGCAGCTTTTTCGCGCAGGCGAAATCCTGTTGAGAACTGTAGGGTGCTTTGGGTCGGCCCTCGTCATTGATTGGCTGGCTCCGTAAACGGAGCCTTGCCATTGGACGAGGGGCCTGTCCGTCAATGCCGGACCAGACACGGGGGCGTTCCTGACATTCTTTGCCTTTTGCCGACGTCACGGGACGCCGGGAACGCCCCCGTGTCTGGTCCGGCATTGCCGGCACTTCTGCGTCTCTCCTAACCCCGTGACTGGCCGGCCGGCCAATCCTAGCGCGGCCGGCCGGAAGTGCCCGCCCCCCGCAGCCCGGGGAAGAAGGAGAGGAAGACGGCAAGCACTATGGCGGCGCCCGCGGGGAGACCGGAGAAGTGCCTCTCCAACCTGCCGCTCTGTCTGGGCTGCCCAGCCTGTCGCTGCTCGCCTCCCAGACCGATCGAGAAGTGCCGCCGTCGCAAGGTGCAGGTGAGTCGATTTATTTGTTTGTTTTTTTCCCTCCTCCCCTACCCTCCGAGCCCCTGCCCCAACCTGTCTTCCTCCTCGTGGCCGGGGCTATGTTTAGGGGCGCTAGGCCGCCCGCATGGCCGGGCTTTGTGTGCCGGTTACGGGATGCCTGGGAGATCCACGGAGGCTCTTGAGCCCCTGCGGGGGGATACAGGGGGTCCGCTTTGTGTCCCACCGCTGGCTGCAGTCTGCTCGAATGTTTTTATTGCTGCCCGCATTGCCCCTGCAGCTTTCTGCTGATGTGTTGGCTTTGTGTGCCGGTTACGGGATGCCTGGGAGATCCACGGAGGCTCTTGAGCCCCTGCGGGGGGATACAGGGGATCCGCTTTGTGTCCCACCGCTGGCTGCAGTCTGCTCGAATGTTTTTATTGCTGCCCGCATTGCCCCTGCAGCTTTCTGCTGATGTGTTTTACAGCTGGGAACCGGCGCTCGCTGGTCACATACCGAAGAGGGGGTCCGCTTTGTGTCCCACCGCTGGCTGGTGCAATAACACTAAATTGCTGAAAGCTCATTTGTACTGCTGACGCGGCCATCATTTTGTTTTCATGTAACCTCGGTGCCCGGTAATGGCCCATAAATAAAGCTTTGACATCCCAGGTGACGCATGCCTCGATTCCGGGTGGCTCCGTCTCCGCCGTGTGCCTTCATGTGGAATTTTCAAAGACGGGTCATCTTTGGGTGTAAGCCGACCTGCTCTCCTCTGTTGTGTTAAGGGGCACCTTGTGTGTGTGATTGTAGCTGCCGGGGCACTCTCTGTGCAGGAGGGAACTTCGAAAATCACCCTGCCTGGCTCCAGTCGAGCAGCCCTGTCCTTCAGCAGATAGAATGATTGCTTTCAGTGCTAATGACAGGTTGGTGTTATTAACTGTTCCATTTGTTAACTGTATCGAGCCCGGGTAACATTCCGGCATTTTTAAATATTTATCGCGCTGCCTGTGCCTTGGTACTGCACAGAAACGTGCAATAACACTAAATTGCAGAAAGCTCATTTGTACTGCTGACGCGGCCATCATTTTGTTTTCATGTAACCTCGGTGCCCGGTAATGGCCCATAAATAAAGCTTTGACATCCCAGGTGACGCATGCCTCGATTCCGGGTGGCTCCGTCTCCGCCGTGTGCCTTCATGTGGAATTTTCAAAGACGGGTCATCTTTGGGTGTAAGCCGACCTGCTCTCCTCTGTTGTGTTAAGGGGCACCTTGTGTGTGTGATTGTAGCTGCCGGGGCACTCTCTGTGCAGGAGGGAACTTCGAAAATCACCCTGCCTGGCTCCAGTCGAGCAGCCCTGTCCTTCAGCAGATAGAATGATTGCTTTCAGTGAAAATTGGTATTCTGTTGCCCTTTGTACATCTGTTAATCCTTATCGTCATGACAAGGGGAGGGAACGGTGTATCATCTATTAATAAGCGATCTGGAAATTAATGTCTGTGCTCATATTTTACTACACGTTTAAATATGCCTATATATCACCGTATTTATATTTTTTATATAAATGTATGTGCATTTTCTTGTATATATACACATATACCCCCCCCCCACACACACACACATACATATATCTATATCTTATATATGTACACACACGTGGTATGTATGGCAGGTGTATGTAACATTTATCATCCCGTATGATCGTCAGTTTCCTAATAAATGTAACCCACTTCTCTTGACGTTAAAAATATCGTTACTAAGGTTGACGAGTTAAATTAATCCAGTTGATAACTGGTTTAACGAAGGGAAAGCTTTGTGAGTATACCTTCAGTGAATATTCATTTTCTACATTTTATAGTGCTTCTTAGACTGCTTTGGAGATTACGAAGGGAGGAGCTTTATTCTAAAAATCAATATGCATCATATTCAGGCTGCAACTTTATTGCAGAATTTTGACGTGATAGACCGATACATTTTGCCAACGTCACCGAGGGGCAGCGTTTTAAGGAAATCATTTTCCAGAATGGATGTGAGCAGAAAAAGCCCGTGTGTGGTCAATGAAATCGGAAACACAGCGATGTAATTGTTCTGTTCTCGCCGAGAACGAGAATTACTCTTCATTTTGCTGTGCCAAGGACTTTTTAAAGCGTTAACCTGATGACTTGTTACCGTTGCCATAGAATCAAAAGATGGATGTATTTTGAGAATGATCTGTAGACTGAGTAATCTCCAAGCAGCGATCACCCTCGAACAGGGAAGGACGACCATGCTTCCCAGTAAATTGGACCTTTACCACAGAGGTTAATAGAAAATAAATTACTTTCCCTGTTGGTGCAAACTTTATGTACGCGGTGAAATACATATTCATCACGGGGGAAGAGATGGCCTCCTACCATCCAGGTGAGAGGCAGGCAGGCTGTGGGAGCACAGTAAGGTCCTGTTTGTTGCAATAACATCTGTAGCACATTAGAACAGAACCTGATGTCTCGGAAGATCAGCAGACTCCTCACGAGAGAAGCACTAATACAGGCTGTCTTAGCCATGGTGATCTCTCATTTAGACTGTGCCAATTCTCTATACTTTGGCATACCACTGTATCTCACCAGAAGACTGCAGCTAGTACAGAACCAGGCTGCTAGGTTGATCTTTTGGCAACCCAGATCCCTCTGATGTGCCGTTCCAGTCTTTCTGTTCTACACTACAAAGTTTGGTTGGTCAGTTTCTTCCTTCCTCTCGTTTTTATCCTTTATTTCAGCATTGCGAAGATTTGGTTGACTTTGGGCGGCACATCTTTACTTTGTTTGTGGAAAAGAGCGATATTTATTAATTTGTTGACTGCTGTGCCCAGAGTCGATGACTTTTCTCACAGTGCATGTTGTACATTATTTTGAGAGAAAACATTGTTCATGAAGTTTTGGGATCCCACCCCTGCTCAGAGCGTTGTTTGTTGTCAGGTGTTCACAGCTTAGCAAATTTAGGAATTTAATTGGTCTCATGTCCTGATAGGGGTAATAATACTGGGGGTGTGCTACCGCGCTATCCAACCACCGTACGTCCTTTGTTCTGCAGTGAGGAGCAGTGAAGAATTTCGGGGTCCAGAACGTAATATAATGTTTCTACACTCCGTGTGCCCCTGTTGCCTGCTTGTGCTGTGTGGGTGTGTGTGGAGGGCTCTGTGTAGCTGTGTGTGTGGGAAGCTTTGTGTGGCTGTGTGTGTGGGGGGCTGTGTGGGTGTGTGTGGGGGGGCTCTGTATGGGTGTGTGTGTGGGGGGGCTCTGTGTGTGTTTGTGTGTGTCATTTGCGAGAGATAAAGCTAGTGGCATTGTAAATGGCAATGCCATTTATTTATGTTAAAAAAACATAAATAAATATAATGTCAAGAGCAATGCCAATAGCTCTAACTTTAACAAAGGCAAAACCATTGCATTGTAAATGCTTGTATTCTCCTTTTCTCTTTGTGATCTTTTGTCCCTTTTCCTTCCTTTGTTTTACTTTATTTCGCCTCTTCTGGGCTTTCTTAGTCCTTTTTCCTTGTATTTTCCTTTTTTTTTTTCTTGTGTGCACTTGTATTATTGCTTTGGCTTCTCTTCTTTGCTCTTTATTTTCTCTTTGTTATCTGTGCTTGTTCCCTTGACTTCCTTTTGTCCTTCTTAGACATCCTTTAGGGTCCTCTTCCGGTTCTTTTGTGTCCGTTGTACCTCCTTGTTTTCCTTTTATTTTCTTTGTGTCCTTTCTCTTTCTTTCCGGCAATTGTGTTTGTTGCCTCTATATTTCTTTTGTCTCAGTTTGTTTTGTAATGTTCTTGTTGTTCTCTCTTCTTATTTCATTCTTTATTTTGTTGTATTTCTTGTTGTGGAGATCTTTCTCTGTCCTTGTCCCTTTTTATTTCTTTATTTCTCTTTGTTTGCTGTGTTTTACGTTTTGCCTGCCCTTAAAATGGTTGTCCTGTGGCTCCTATTGCTGTTTTCCTTAAATGTCCCACTTAAGATGGCCGCCCTTGTTCCCGCGAGATTTCGCGATCGAAATCTCGCTTCTCCTGACTCTAAGATGGCCGCCGCGTTGCCCTGTCGTTCCTATGCTCACTGCTCCATCAGGATTCAAGCAAGCCGGGCCGACGACGCCTGAAATGGCAGAAACCGGTCCCCGGAAGCTTGTCTCCTTTCTGGTGAAGAATTGGCTTGGTAGTTTGGTCTGCCCTGTTCCCATGATGCACTGGGCCAGGGACAGACTAATTTGCATATAGCCAGGTTCTGAGCTGGGATGGGGCAGTGAGCTAAATAACGGTGATGGATCAAGCCCTGATCTTTGGACTGGGTAAGAGTGGTCTGCTTAATTCAGACACTCTGTTCATCACCACCCCCTTTTCTGAATCTGTCGTTCCTATTGGCTGCATTTGCCTGTCCCTAAAATGGCCGCCGATATTTCGCCTCTCGCGAGACTTCGCTCTTCAAGTTTCAAACGCGAGAGCTTCACGCTTCTTGCCCTGCATTGGCGCTTCTTCTCGGTGCTCCTTACCGCGCCGTGTCCTTTTTATAGGTGGACGCTGATCGGGGTGGGCTCCCGTGTAGCTCCTTGTTGTCGGCGATCTCTTCTTTCACACGACACGATCCTCATGCGTGTGGGGTCGTCACCGTCCTTCGTCGCCAGTTGTCGTGTTCTGCTTGTGCGCCGGGAGGTACATCATACACGGGACACAGTTTCATCTCATACTCCTTTATTTGCACTGCTCATTACAGCGGGTTAGCATCTGGTCAGCTGCTGGTCAGCACGTCCGTCCCCGTCCACGTCCTAGCCATTGTGTGTCCCCTTCCTGTCCCCGTCACCGGATCTGGTGTCCGGTGACTTGGTCGCTCTGCCTGAGGCCCCACAGGGTCCTAATGCCCTACTGTCCATTGCCCACACTGTCGGGTCACGACAATAACATTCTGGAAAAGCTTCTGTATCTTGTGAAGCTTAAACAAGTAATTAATGTAAAAGGTGCCAACATGGCGCTGGTTGAGAGAATATGTTAGTGTTGTCATGAACCGCCCTTTAGGCCTGTGTCCTCAACTGGACTTACACGTGTGTATTCCTAGTTGACATTTTTAAGGCAGTGCTTTTCGTTCATTTAGTTATAGTAGACTTTTTATTTATAGGCCTTGTCTGTTCAATAATGCTTGTATCGTTTGTTGTATGCTGTTTCCAGATAGCGCACTGTTTGATATATTTCTGGATGTTTCTTAACATAGTTGCACTTATTCATCAGAAGCCTCGGGGTACAGGGTGTTTTCATGGCTAATTACCATTCGGCTTTTCTCAAAAGGACTTGCAATAGATCTATTGTGCGTATGCAGAATTACCACATTCAGCAACTTTACAAGCCAAAGAAAAAAGAGATTAATGGGAAATGTTTGCTTGTGGTGCTATCGCATGCACTACCTTAAGGGCACGCGCTAGTAATCGTACAAAAGCAGATAGATTCAATGTAGAATGAAACAGGTTCAAGGACTCACGATGCAGAATGTACTGGAAATACCGGGCCTCCGCCAATCGGACGCAGCCATGCAGACAGCCTGTCTCTTTTGCAGAGCGTGCAAGGGGTGTGAACGGAAAAACAGGCCCAGGCACCAACGCAGAAGGCAATAATGAAAGGCAGCCTACGAACTCGGCGAGCAGGAATACCCAGACGCCTAACTCTTCTGTTTTTCAGCAAATACAGATGTGATTCTTCACCGATATCTAAAATTAGCACACTGCTACTCTAATTCCAAGAATTAATCACGTCTCTATTTTCGCTGATGACAGGGGGACAATGTAGCGTGCCACCCGGCCCTACGCCCGTAAGTTATGCTGGGGCACGCAGCTGGCGTCTGGGCTCAGACAAATGAGATATTAAAAGGAGCCGTGGGTCACACGTTCCCCAGTCCGGAGGATACCACAATGTCTGATACGTGGAGGATAATATTGGCTGTTTCAACACAGGCTAGTTTGGTATGGGTGCGCCGTCATCACCCAATCTACATTGGTGACGAAGCCAAGTGACTCCCTGCGGGCAAACTTCACCTTTGCTCTTTCGTAGGACCAGGGTCGGCTTTAGCGCTGCTAGCGCCTGGTGCGACAATGTTTATTGGCGCCCCCTAATGACCTCCTTCTTCACGGATTCCCTCACTACCACCCTCTAACCCTTTGCATGCTCCGACGTCACGGTGGGCGTGTACATCGGACGGGGGGCCGTCCGAATTGCGCACTTGTTGAATTTGCTGCTTGGCGGGGGCATTCCGGCCTTGCCCAAAGGGTTAACAGTGCCCCTCAAGTCTCCATAACCACTCTCTCTCTCTCTCTCATGTTTTTCTTTTGTTTTATAGTGCCACTCATACCAGTGTAAGGGGTCAGAGCACTTTATATCACATTACACAAAGACAATGAATCATAAGTGTGTAAATCGGTGTATAGGAAATGTTACATCATACAGAGGTCTAAAAGGTGTAGGAGTCAAAAGTCATCCCTACTGTAAGAAAGTATAGTTTAAGGGTGCTTGGTCTGGCGAGGCACAAACTCAGAATTTAAAACATGGCCCCATGGTTAGGGTTGGGTTTACTAATAAGAATTGATTTCTACCCAAGTGTACCCTTTTTGCAACATTAGGATAATGAAAGACTGAGAGAAAAATCATAATGCTCTAATCTATACCTTGCAGTTTGCATGCAAGTCTTTGACAGAGGCGGTTTCTCCATAATGGCCCAGGGCCTGCACACCGCTGAAATTCCTACACATTTGCATAAAAAATATTAAATAGATCAATTTATTTAGAGGTATGATCGTATTTAAGTATGGGCTGTCTGTTTCAGGCTGTCTGCCCTGCCTTGCCTAAAGCAGGGGATGGATGCCAGGCAGTAAATCAACTTTCTTAATGGTATGCACAACGCACGGCTTTCTGTTTAAAAGCCCTTCATTGCCATTGTGGTTCATGGTTGTATGCACACTATAGGCCAGTGACGCAATAAGCATCATGGTTTACAACATACCGAAACCTGGCCCTAGCTGAGGAAGGATTGAGGACAAGACGGTTGGGGCGAACAACGGAGGATGCAGTCTAGGTCCGGAGCGACCGGAGGCGGGCAAGCTGGTGCTGATTACACCGGATGAATATACGAGGTCACAAAGACGGAGGGAGTGAAGGCATGTTGCAGTGAGAAAGGCTAAGGCAGTGGAGCGCTAGAGGAACTGGAGGTGCGACGACGATCTCCCCAGACCCAGCGTGCTGAGATAGGGTGGACATTGTGGATGGGAGCTACATATATATCCGCGGACTGGAGCGGGGTGTGGCACGCAACCTCATTCGCAGCCTACTGCGTAGGTGTGATAAGAAAGAGGTCCGAATTGGGGGTCTGGTGGCAGAGGCCCAGGCGGGTGCGGAGGTGGACTGCGACCGGGGTGCTGGATTGTTGAGTGCCCCGGCGGCGAGGGTCCCGCACCCAGAGAGGCCCAGAAGCGCCTGGAGAACGGCATTGGGGACAAGTGCTGGCACACGGGCAGCGAGTGAATAAGTGTTGTCCCAGGCAGTGGTGGCGAACTAGGAGGGACCCTATCTATCGAAATACGCTGCCAGGGGCGCACCCGGGCATCTCTGTTACTGGACTATCCAAGATGGGCAAACCGAGGGGGAAGCCTGGAGGTGCGACTCAGACGCCGGAGAGTGAGCAGCTCACGCAGAATGACCCGGAGGGAGTGGAGGAGGTCCAGGACCCGCAGCTGCAGAAACAACTCGATCGTATACTGGGGGCAATAACGGACACTCGTATGGCGCTGCAACAAGATATAGCGCAAGTGGCTGCAGGGTTGGGTCTACTGAGAGCGGACCATTCTATATTGGTGGACAGGGTGAAGGACGTGGAAAGTACGCTGAAGGAAATGGAGCCTGCCTAGAAGCTATTGGAGAACAAAATGGCGGACGTGCTGACCCGTATTCAAACGCTGGAGAAATGAGCGGAGGATGCTGAAAGTCGTAATAGGCACAATAATCTGCACATAGTTGGCCTGCCGGAGAAAGTGGAGGGGACTGATATGGTGGGCTATCTGGAACAGTGGCTGAGAACGACAGTGGCGGCAGAGGGGCTGTCCCCCTTCTTCACGTTGGAACGGGCACATCGGGTGCCTGCCAGGCCGCTGCTCCGGGGTGACCCCCGCGCCCGGTGTTGGCCAGACTCTTGCACTACAAAGATAGGGATTTGCTGCTGCAGAGAGCGTGGACGGATGGACCTTATGAGGTGGACAATGGTCGGGTGAATATCTTCCCGGACTACATGATGGACGTTCAGCGCCGCCGCACTTCTTTTCTGCCGTTGAAGAGGGAGCTCAGGAAGGAGGGGCTACAGTACTCCCTGCTCTTCCCTGCCAGACTGAAGATAATGCTGGATGGCGGCTCACACTTTTATGACACTCCGCAAGAAGCCTGGGAGTGGTTTGAGACATACAGAGCTGGGACGGACAGGACGGAGCAGAGGGCTCGGGAGTTAGTCGAGGGACTCCCAAAGCGCCCGTCGAGGCGCAGCCGGAGCAGAAGGATGAGGGTGCGGAAACCATCGCAGTCCCAGTCCGCACTGGAGAAAAAGAAAGCACTGGAAGCGGTCTCCACGCTGGCGAACAGTCAAGCATCGAAGTCACCGGAGAGCACGGACACGGAAGGGGATAAGCAGCGATCGGACACAGAACTTTCAGACACTGGGAGTACTCGCTTGCCGCAAATTACTCCGGGTACTGCCGAAGGACTACTGGATGAGTAACGGCCTATTTGTGAGTGGTTGAGGGTGTGTGCTGGACTGCTTGGTATGCATGAATGAACTAGCGGATACGGCGCTGACTGCTGGAGGGGAGGCCTGGGCGGGGCCTCGGGGTATGGAGCACTGTGAAACGGATATCACAAGGATTTGATGTTTGGCGCCTGGGGTGTGATGGGGAGGGGTTGTGGGGGGTTCACTGCGGAATTGTTATATGTGCGGGAGCGATCACCCGTTGGCACCAAGACCCCTTCTTTGCCCATAAGGCAAGCCTGCAGTGACTACTGTTGGGCCTAGAAGTGTGGTGTGTTGAGGTTTGGATGGGGACTAACAGTTTTGTTTTAGGACCTGTTCTAGGGTGGGGGGATGGGATTGTTGGGGGTTAACTTGGGTTTTGGGGTTCGCCGGTGTGTCCACTGTTGCAGACGGGATGGGGAGGTTGAACCATATCAAAGGGGTCGTTACGTGATTTACGATGTATCACTTGGAATGTGAGAGGGCTGCATACCATGACAAGGAGACACAAGGTCCATGCATATTTGACTCGGAGGGGAGTGCACATAGCATTGCTACAGGAAACACACCTGACTAAATCGGAAGGGCAGACGCTGCAGCGCAGATGGAGGGGGCAGGTCTACAGCACAGGTTACTCGGCGTTTGCGAGAGGCGCATTAATTTGGATCTGGGCTGGGGTTCCTTTTTGGGTGCTCCAACAGTCCATAGATAGTGAGGGTAGGTATGTGGCAGTGGTGGGGCGCTTCTATGGCAGGGATGTGTCCATGTGTAGAGTTTATGCACCAATGTCAAACAGGCGCAATTCTTGGATAGGCTATCTGGCACATTGGCGAGGTTTCTGGCGGGTCCCGCACTAGTTGGAGGAGACTTTAATTCGATTGTGGATGCAACTCTGGACAGGTCACATCCTCCTCTGCGAGATTCGCCGGTGCACCGACTGTCCAAGGCTCGGTTGGCATGGCAGGATAGATGGTGTTTGAGGGATGTGTGGAGGACGCAGAACCCGACTGATAGGGACTATTCTTATTTCTCGGCGCTGCACGAGCTCCATGTGCGTTTGGACGCTGTGTTATGTTCCCCGCAAGTGGCAACAACTGTGACACATTCCGAATATCTGACTAGGACTCTGTCTGACCACAATCCACTACTGCTTTCTCTGAATTGGGTGACGGAAAGAGCGGACATCCCGACGTGGCGACTGCGCTCGGAGACATTAGAGGACCCAGTGTTCCGCAGGGAGGTAGGTGAAGGGATCAAGAATTATTTTCCTGAAAATGCCGGTACTGCGACCACCTGGGCAATGGAGTGGGACGCTTTCAAAGTGGTGGCCCGAGGTCTCTGCATTACCAAATATACGGGTGTACGCAAGACATTGCTGCAGGAACTGGATAGGGCAGAAAAGCAGTTGAGAAAGGTAGAACGGGCGAGGCCAGAGCGTCCGGCATTGCAGGGGGAAGTGATGGAGGCCAGAGAGGCGGTAGCTATAGCAGTGGAGAGGTTGCGTAGCTTCGATTATAAGAAGTATATTGAGAAAACGCACTCGGAGGGAGACAAATTGGGGACTCTGCTGGCTTGGCTAGCGAATCCCACGCCGCGGGGGTCTCCGATCCTGGCGCTAGCAGCGGAGGAGGGGGACATGGTCTGTACGCAGAAGGGCATCCTGCAGGAATTCAGGAAATATTATGAACAACTCTATAAGAGTACTATTGGTAAGGACGACAATGACGCGGAGTTGTTTCTGGGGGACTTGACGCTCCCGCGATTGGAGGAAGAGCAGGCGCAGCAATTAGGTAGGGGTATCACACTTGAAGAGATCAGGGGTGCTATTAAACAGATGGCGAGGAATAAGACTCCTGGGGTGGATGGACTGTCGGTTGAGTTTTACCTACATTATATAGACCTGCTGGCCCCGAAATTAGTAGAAGTTTATGCAGAAGCATGGGAATTGGGTCAATTGCCTGGGACTATGCGAGAGGCTCTCATAATTCCACTGCAGAAGCCGGATCGCGTGAGTACGGACAAGGCGGCGTACCGCCCACTGTCTATGCTGACGACAGATTACAAGATTCTAAGCCGGGTGTTGGCATCGCGGCTGGCGCAACATATGACAGGGCTGGTGCATGAGGATCAGGCAGGGTTTATTCCTACTCGAAACACAGCCGCTAACATTAGGAGACTGTTGAGAGTGCTGGAGGAGGCTTCTGGAGCGGATTCCCAGTCGGCGGCTCTCTCTGTGGACATAGAGAAAGCGTTCGATAGCCTCGAATGGCAATATCTGTATGCCACCATGAGGAAATTCGGGTTGGGTGAGGGATTTGTACGGTGGACGTCGGTGCTGTATACATCCGCAACCGCTAGAGTGCGAGTAGGTCAACTGGTTTCGCCTCAATATGAGGTAGCTCGCGGAACGAGACAAGGTTGTTCACTCTCCCCGCTGTTGTTTGCGTTGGCAATAGAGCCACTGGCGGTGCAGGCCCGACTGGGACAATGGTATGAGGGACTGACCTTCAGGGGGTCGCGGCAGAGTATATCTTTATATGCGGATGATTTGTTGTTGTATTTGGTGGACACGGGGGGGGCACTGACCGGGGCAGCACGACTGCTGTCGGTGTTTGGTAAGGTGTCCGTACTGCGAGTCAACTGGTCTAAGACGTGTCTGTTTCCTGTGCTACCGGGGTTGGAGGCTCCGAAGTTGCCGATATTGGTACGCTGGGAGCCTTCTCGCCTACAATACCTCGGAGTCCATATTTATAATAGCTAAAAGGATCTGCTGGAGGGGACTATCGGACGGTGTATGAGGGCCTTGAAGGGCAGCATGGCTTTTGGAGTACGTTGCCGTTGTCTGTGATGGGGCGGATCGCATTACTGAAAATGGTGGCCTTGCCCCGACTGTTATATTTTTTCAGGACTCTGACGGTGTGGGTGCCGTGTTCGGTGTTTGCCAATTTCAAATCTATGATGGTGGGGTTCATATGGGGAACGGGCAGGAGGAGAGTGGCCCTCAAGACGTTGATGAGACCGAGAGTGGAAGGTGGACTGGCGGTCCCTGATATGGAGTTGTACTATTTGCCGGCGCAGCTGCAGGTACTCACGCAGGCGGTGGCGATGGAGTTCAGGGGTCCTGAATTGGTTAGAGGTAGGGAGATACCACGGCATGTCCTGTCCTTTATAGTCATGCAACAGAGCATAGGACTTAGCGATCTCACCCAGGAAGAAAGGACATTACGACAGTGTTGGAACAGGAGCCGACGGAGGGCAGGGGTGCAACACCCATATGCACCGGAAATACCACTGGGAATGCTCACGGCACTGCCGCACGGGGGTGATTGGTCCTCGCTGTGGGACTGGGAACAGGCAGGGATTCAGGTGCTTGGGGACTTGTATGAAGATGGAGTGCTAATACCATACCAAGTGCTGCAGGATAGGTTTGATTTCCCTAGGGGGGGATTTTTGGTGCATGCAGCCCTGGTGCGAGCGATACAGAAACATTGGCAGGAAGGCCTGCTGGAACCAAAAACAGCGATGGCGTGTCAGTATGTGGTGATGGCGAGTGGAACTTTTAAGGCGGTTACGTGTTTGTATTCGAGAATGTTGTTGGAAGGGCTGACACCACTAGATGCGCTGCGCTTGAAATGGGAGGACAGTGTAGGGAGGCCAATACCGGAAACAACTTGGGGGCAGATATTGCGTAGAGCTTGGAAGGGGACCCGCAACGCGAGGTTTCAGCTGGTGCATTTCTTCATAGTGCATAGAGCTTATCTGACACCCGGGAAGATCCTGGACTTTTACAGCGGTAGCAACGTGATGTGCCCTAGATGTGCGGAGGTGGGTGCGGATCTGAAGCATATGTTGTGGAGTTGCATGAGACTGGGGGGTTACTGGACGGAGGTGGGGGAACTGTTGAATGTGGTTACGGACCGTAATTTGGAATTTCATTTGGCTGTGTGTGTGCTGCACATGTTCCCCCATACACCCAAAACGAAAGTGACTAGCAAATTTATAGATATGGGCTTAGTGCTGGCGAAGAGGGAAATCACGATGTACTGGAAAGCGAAGGAGGGGCCTAGTATTAAGAAGTGGAAAGCAGATTTTCTCAAATGGGCGAGTAGCGAGGGATCGGTCCGCTTGCGGCAAGCCAGGAGACAGAATAATGATAAAGCGCTAGACGCTGCCAGGGTATGGGAGGAACTGGTTCAGACGCTGGCAACACAGCTAGAATCGGAGGGCGCGGCCTGACCAGCGGACACGGATCTGTAACGCACACTGTAGGTAATGGATGAGATCCAATACATGAGCGGTTCGAGGATAGGAGTAGCGGGAGGACACACCGGGAACGGAGCGGGGGGAGGGGGTCGGGGGGGAACATTAGTTAAATGATTATCTGAGAGGGTTGTGTGCCCATGAGCGACCTGTTGCAGATCGGCTAGTCCCTTGTTAAATGGAACCAAATAAGGAGCAGGGTTCGCTCTTGTTCCCATACGAAGTTGATCCAAAATTCTAAGTCAAGCCCAAAGTGAGAGATATGTGCTTACTGTGGAACATGTGCTTACAGTGGCCAGTTCTCTGAAGTATGACATTAAAACTGGCCCTGTCTTCATGCCCCTAAGTTAACCTTGATGCCAAAAAACATGGATTGACTTGCAAACGATGAATGTTAAAAACGTCAAGGGAATGCATTCCAGCGATCTAGCTTCTCTCTTATTTCACATGCTTTACTTAATCTTACATTCCCCAAGAGTTAGCGATTTTATAATGTTGTTGTTTATCTGTATTTTTTTCTGAGCATACATTGAGGCTTGAGCCACACCAGGTGTTTATGATGGGCTTTGATTGACCGCTCAAAACTTAGGCTGAAGCTAAACAAAGTGCCTGTCGGTGGGTTGACCTCTCTGCAGAGCACACAGAACAATGTTTGTGTATTGCATTTGCAACTGAAATTCAGAGAATATGTGTGTGAGAAGGGGGTACACAGATGTCAATAGGCAAAAGTAAGAGAAATTAAAGTGATTACATTTGAGGGAGTGCCGTGCATGTTGGGGGCGGTGAAGTGACAGAGATGTGAAGAAGTGCATTCGGGAAAGAGTGAAAAGAGGCTGCTGAAGAGGAAAGAGAGAGAGGGTGTGAAAGATGTGCAGATGGACAAGATATGCAGAGAAAAAGAGGATGCATAGCTAACATAAAGCACACATAATTGAAGGCCAAAACTCCTTCCACAGGCCTAAATGCTATTTAATTCACAGACTCAATTTTTCAGAATTTAAACATTTCCAATGTTAATTATTTATAAGAAATCATTGTTGTTACTCATGTATCTTATAAAAGCTAACATCCAGTGACAAAGCCAATCATACTGACAGTCTTTTGGTGTATGTCAGTTGTTATGCCATTTATCTGGATACAATTACACCTCAGAGAGAAACCAAAATACCGGTCAGCTGGCACACTATGGGAATCACAGAAATGTATGTGGCATGTTCCTTTATAGAGAGCACCCACTTTTTTCATCTCACTCAAAGACCTGTCTGCACATATTTCTATTCACTGAAAAAACCATAGGTTATAGACCATATATAGTTAGGAATTAGCATTTAAAAAACCTTATTTTACTCACACAAAACCATTGAAATTCCATATATAGTTAGTTGCACTAACTATATATTGCGCACCCGCAATCCACTGCTGATCATGTCACATATTACATCATTCATGACATGGTCAGTGACATCACTGATGACATCTCAAATGACATCACTGATGACATCACTGATGACATCATCCAGTGACTGTGTGTTTCTGTAAAGTTTAAATATGTTTTAGATATTGAAGAATGAGTAGATGTATAACTGTCTGGACGAAGGATTTAGTAGGTGCATGACTGAATGTATGAGTGAGTGATTAAATGTGTCTCACTGAGTGCATGGGTTAGTGACTAAACTGTCTTAATTTGTGCATCATTATGTCTGTTGTTCTGTAAACTACTGCATGTGTTGATCAGTAGCTATATGATTAACTATATGGGTTATTGATTGATTGTCCAAGTATTTGTATGGGAGACTGAGTGTGTGTGTGGCTGGCTGGGAGGTGTGTGACTCTGTGCAGATCAATGTGTACTTGTATCAATGATTGTATAAGAAAGTAAGTATGTGTTACTATATGTTTGAAAATGTAAGGTGCTCTATGTTTAACTGTATAGACAAGAAAATGGAAGTGTGATTGATTCTTTACAGGACTGACTAGGTGTGTGAGTAACTCCATGGATGAGTGGCAGAGTGTGAGTGTCTGTATAGGTGTATGAGTGCATATGATAGTGTTGTAAAGATGAGTGATTGTATGTATGAATGATTGTATGGGTGAATGAGTGAATGTGTGTGTAGACGTTGGAATCAGTGAGTACGTATGTAGTAACTAGTATTGGTGTGTCAATGGTTTCAAAAATTATACTCTGTATTTAACACTGGGTGAAACAGAGGTTATATTAAAATGTGAGGAGATGCATTGTATTGTCACATGAATGATATCATCAGTGATGTGGTCATTGATGTCAAATGAGATGTCATCAGTGATGTCATCAGTGATGTCATTTGAGATGTCATCAGTGATGTCATCAGTGATGTCACTGACCATGTCATGAATGATGTAATATGTGACATGATCAGCAGTGGATTGCGGGTGCGCAATATATAGTTAGTGCAACTAACTATATATGGAATTTCAATGGTTTTGTGTGAGTAAAATAAGGTTTTTTAAATGCTAATTCCTAACTATATATGGTCTATAACCTATGGTTTTTTCAGTGAATTTTCAAGGTTTTGTAAATGCTAATTCCTAACTATATATGGTCTATAACCTATGGTTTTTTCAGTGAATTTCAATGGTTTTTTAATAGCAAATATCATAAGCTGTCGAATGTCAAGTACGTGGTAAGTGAAAACATTTTCGTGTTTATGCACACTGATCTGCTTTGAATGGTGCCCCCCCCCCCTCATTTCTATTAGGAGTACTCTCTCTTTGCAGATAGTGAAAGGTAGTTAACGCAGGCCTTTGCCCCCGTTGTAATCCGTCGTGCCTGCTTCTCTCTCCATTTGATTGATTGTTATCCAAGTATTTACTGTTTTAGAATTAGTTCTCTTTGGTTCATTCTCTATTTACAAACAAACACAGAGTCGCAATACTCTGTTTAGTCTTTGCAGATAACGAAAAATCGTGTAAAAAAAAAGAAAAGGAATCGAGCAAAATCAGTAGGCCACTAATGGGATCTCTTTTTGACCTCGCTAAAATAGAAACATTAGGAACAACCCCTCATGACAAATACAAAACTAGTGAGATGAACTGAACTCCACACAATGATGGCTGCAAAACAGCTCGGCTCCGCCACCCACCCCGCCCAAAATAACGATAAAGAGCGGCTGCCATGATTGGTTGCGGAATGGCCACAACGGAGCTACGAAATGGTGCTGCTCTCATGCTAACCCCAGCTTCGGTCTGAAACATCCAGAAACACTGTAGACTACCAATTCGATCAGTTCCGGTAGCGCCCCAATGTAACCCGGTAGAGAAGAACTAGCCCTCCCCTCTTTGACTGATGGTTCTTGTTGCCTGTCCCTTCTGTTGTCATTTAACAGAACTATTTAGCCTGCTGAAAGGGGTTGTGTTTCGACCGCTGGTTGGTGGAGACATTTTGACTATATTCTGGACCTGCGTTGTCGCGTAATGCGTCATATGACGCGCCGCGTTAGCGCATCCGGAAGTCATCCGGGGCGCACAGCGCGTAACGTAAGCATAACAAGTCATGTGACTTGTTAATAAAACTTTTCATTGGTTCATTTTACTTTTCTTATTCTAATGATGAAAGCCTTGGTCATATCACCTAAAAATTACGCTTTTAATTACTTCCGAACATTATTTTCTCTTAAATATATGTTATAATGTTCCAGGCTAATGTACTTTCCCGGAAATTTTACAACTGTCCTGCAAGTAAAATATATTCTTTTTTCGAGAAAAAGAGCGTTTCTTCGTCCCATGACGGAGCCGTTGAGCAAAAGAGGGTCGACCTGCTGTCTTAGTCGCCGATACGCCTGAATATGAGATTCTTATCGATCACTTTATGTTGCAGGAATAGAAAACACAACAGCCCTTGACCATTTATCTTTACTGCGTTCCTTCGTATTATACCTTTTACCCTTCATGTAATTGGTCTGCTTTATTTCACTTGCCTTTTACTGATTCTAAAACAGTGACTATTATTAAAAACTTTACCAATGTATACACTACTACCATGTTTTCTTTTAAAAACCTTTATTGTGAAAATTTCATTATACAAATACGAGCCTATAACCACGTGGGCCTGCCACGGAGCAAACTGTAATCGTATATGATGAATAGACATTTACACTGTAGAGGAACGTAACGGGCGGGCCATTAGGTTGCAAAAACTAAGGTGTCTAACAGCTACGGAATCGGTGGACGTACATTTTATAATTAAAATACGACAGGGCCAGTTACAATAAAATTATCTAGATATACATTTGCGGGCAAGTACCATGGGTGACGTTAATTCGAATTTTCAACAGTACAGTAATCAATAACACATCAGAACTTAATATCAATAGGGATGTCGAAATATTCAATCAATTCTCGTCCCCGCCCGCCATGTGCTTCAAAACTGCATACGTATCTCGTGATATCAAGGTTGTGCAACCAGTACACAACAAGGAGTTACGAGTCCCATTTATTCCGGCGCCATTTTGGGCGAGGACGGGCAGGTCCAGGATATAGTCAAAATGTCTCTACCAACCATCGACTATGATGATGTTCATATGCTGTATTTATTAGAGTAACACTCATCTGCCCACATGAAATTAATTTACCACAATCTAAACATGTCATTTTAATCTTTCCAAAGTTCTTCTAAATATTTGGGACCGTTTCCCTTGCCTCTGAAGCTCTCAGTGCCACTTCTTTAATGAATGTACTAGCAGGTCAGGGGTTCTCCTCCAAATCTCTCTTTTATGCAGCACTATAATTAATTGGTGCCACCTCTCCATATGACGATGCATGGTATAGTTACCACAACTATATATTTTTTCGGTTCCTCTGGAGAGTTCATCGTGGCAGATGAAGCGTGTAACATACCGGGCATTTACCTTTTTTTGCATGTACAGGAAAGGAAAAAAAAATCGAGCGTTCGAGTTCTTAGGTGTCCCAGGGCCATTTTAGTGGACCAGGCCCAAATCCAAAGAACAGCTATCTCACAGGCTAATGGGGCGACCCACGCCGAGTTTCAGCATTGTAGGATGACCACACAAGTACAGCAACTTGCTAGACATCACCTCGGTGCCATCCGGATCTCGGCGCCCCACTGCAGATGAAGTGCCTCTCAACTATGAAACCACCACGGTGACATCCGGATCTTGGCGCGTTGTGCTGCCTTCGGCCTATTCGCACATCGGTCCGCTACTGACGCCATCTCACAGGCTAATGGGGTGACCCACGCCGAGTTTCAGCATTGTAGGATGACCACACCAACTTGCTAGACATCACCTCGGTGCCATCCGAATCTTGGCATCTCAACGCCTAGTGGTATCTTCCATACAGAAAATATTGTTACGCTGCCTTTGGCCCCATTCGCACATCAGTCCGCAACTTAGACATCACCTCGATGCCATCCGGATCTTGGCATCTCAGCGCCTTGTGGTGTCAGTCAGAAAATATTGTTGCGCTGCCTTTGGCCCCATTCGCACATCAGTCCGCTACTGACACCATCTCACAGGCCAATAGGGCGCCCCACGCCGACTTTTACCATTGTACGATGGCCACACCAGTGGCACAACTTGCTAGACATCACCTCGGTGCCATCCGAATCTTGGCATCTCAACGCCTAGTGGTATCTTCCATACAGAAAATCTTGTTACGCTACCTTTGGCCCCATTCGCACATCGGTCCGCAACTTAGACATCACCTCGGTGCCATCCGGATCTTGGCATCTCAGCGCCTTGTGGTGTATTCTCTTCAGAAAATTTTGTTGAGCTGCCTTTGGCCCCATTCGCACATCGGTCCGCAACTTACACATCACCTCGGTGCCATCCGGATCTTGGCATCTCAGCGCCTTGTGGTGTCTTCTACTCCGAAAATATAGTAGAAAATATTGTTGCGCTGCCTTTGGCCCCATTCACACATCAGTCCGCTACTGACACCATCTCACAGGCCAACAGGGCGCCCCACGCCGACTTTTACCATTGTACGATGGCCACACCAGTGCCACAACTTGCTAGACACCACCTCGGTGCCATCCGGATCTTGGCATCTCAGCGCCTTGTGGTGTCTTCTACTCCGGAAATATAGTAGAAAATATTGTTGCGCTGCCTTTGGCCCCATTCACACATCGGTCCGCTACTGACGCCATCTCACAGGCCAACGGGGCGCCCCACGCCGACTTTCAGCATTGTAGGATGACCACACCAGTGCGGCAACTTACTAGACACCACCTCGGTGCCATCCGGATCTTGGCGCGTTGTGCTGCCTTCGGCCTATTCGCACATCGGTCCGCTACTGACGCAAACTCACAGGCCAACGGGGCGCCCCACGCCGACTTTCAGCATTGTTGGATGGCCACACCAGTGCGGCAACTTACTAGACACCACCTCGGTGCCATCCGGATCTTGGCGCGTTGTGCTGCCTTCGGCCTATTCGCACATCGGTCCGCTACTGACGCAAACTCACAGGCCAACGGGGCGCCCCACGCCGACTTTCAGCATTGTAGGATGGCCACACCAGTGCTGCAACTTGCTGGACACCACCTCGGTGCCATCCGGATCTTGGCGCGTTGTGTTGCCTTCGGCCTATTCGCACATCGGTCCGCTACTGACGCCGCCTCACGTGCCAACGTATTTTCTCCGCATTTTATACCCTATGCCGCATAACAGGTCATGTGACTTGTTTATAAAACTTTTCATTGGTTCATTTTACTTTTGGTTTCCTAATGATGGAAGGCATGATCATGTGACCTAAAAACAACACTTTTCATAGGATGAAAACTTTTTTTTTTTCCCAAACGATGAAAGCCCCACCTTGTTTCTGGATGTTTCAGACTGAAGCTGGCGTCAGCATGAAAGCACCACCATCTCGTGGCTCCGTCGTGGTCATTCCGCGAGCAATCATGGCAGCCGCTCCCCACCAGAAGCCTGCAGGAGTCGGAGCCCCCAAAACTTTTGATGAATTCTCAAGGCGGAGGGGACGCTTTCGAGAATGGGGTCCAAGACCTAGCAGACAAGCGTCCGATTTCCAAGGTGTCCCAGGGCCATTTCAGTGGACCAGGCCCAAAAAGGAAACAGCCTGCCGCCATTTTGAGAGTCCTGTGACAGCCGCCTATCGCTGCACCGCAAGAGTGGGCGCAACTCAGCTGAATTGCGGCTTTTGACACAGTGGACCAAAAACGGACGGAATGGCAACTGAAACGGTAAAGGGGCGCCCCACTACAACAGATGACACTCCACCTGGAGAGGCCCGTTCACGCCGCCTCCCCCGGGGCGCTCCACGCCGTTATTCGGAGCAGCATTGTAGGATACCAAAACCAGTGCGGCAACTTACTGGACATCACCTTGGTGCCATCGTTCTGCTGCCTTGGAACTATTCGCGCAACAGTTTGCTACTGATGACCCACCCCCCGCGACGCCCCATGGCGTTATTTGCTGGGTGGCAACTTACTAGACATCACTTTCGTGTCATCTAGATTTCGGCGCGTTCTGCTGCCTTGGAACTATTCGCACAACAGTTTGCTACTGATGACCCACCCCCCGCGACGCCCCACGCCGGAAATTTGGACGTTGTGCTGCGTTGGGACTATTCGCACAGCCGACCGCTACTTCGTTGTTTTTCCCTAAAAATGTTTATATGTTATTACTATTTTTGTTTTCTTGTATATATTTATAAATTATTAAAGTTTTATAATCTTACTACTTTGTCGGAGTGCTATATATTTTTAATGTGACACATAATTGTAAAAACTTTGATGTACAAACAGTCATCCCTGGAATCTTCCGCTTCAGGCTCGGTCCCCTCCCCAATCACAATACAGGATGGTTTTCAGATAATAGCAACGCTTCTGCTGTGACGGATCTCATCGAGTGTGGGCCTTGATCTACTATAACTCCTTTGAAGAGGGGTGATTCTTTACAGCTGTGGCCATAAACTACATCTGCAGGGCTAGCTGATAGCCTAGGACCGGCCTGGACAATCGGACACAGAGGAAAAGGAGTGTCAGAGGGTGCGGTAGTGAATAGGGCGAAAGGGAGGTGTCGGGCGGGCACAGGGTGTGATTCTCAGGGAACAGCAGCGCAGATGGGGGAGGTTTATTACCCATGCATAAGACAGAGAGCGGGGGTGACCACTGCCTGGGGGAGATGCTTGCGAGGGTGGGGAGCCATGCTAAGGATCGACAGCGTGCACAGAGTGGGTCTGGTCAAGGCATCTAAAATGGCTGCCGTGCACGACAAAAGTGTGGCATTTGAAAAAAGACAAGATGGCGCAGACAATGTTTTTCAACACTTCCTGATTTCCTTCGAATCGAACGTTAACAGACGTTGGGGCATATTACCAAAGTTAAGCGATATTTATCCCTAACGATGCTTAGCAACGATTTTTTTACCGTCAGAAATTATCGCAGATAAACCTTGCTATTATCAAGGTTTATCGGAAATACGATAAAAAACGACCGCAATGCATTAATATCGCTGAAAACTCAGCGATATTCATGCATTACCGAGCTAATGCTCTTAGCCATGTTATCCACCTCCCATTGGATAACATGGCTAAGAACTGCTCAGGGCAGGTGGTAGCTTTTGGAGATATTCGCCCTTATCTCGAATATTTCCAAAAGTTGATAATAGGAGATAGCGATGTTAGCGACTGTTTCCAGTCGCTAACATCTTGGCATGCCCACTTTGCATGTCATTAGTGATAAATATCACTCACATGCAAAGTGGGGCCCAAGATGGTCGCTATCTTCTACTAGCCGTCGCTAACTGGTGTTAGCAACAGCTAGGTAATACACATATAATTTTATCTCCGCGAAGCGGAGCGCTGTTACAGATATATATCTTGTTTCTGAACGTTAATTTCTCAAAATGCACTGAAGCACATATATTGAGACCTAGCAAAGGCACATCGGGCTACCAGTCCCTACAATTTTGCCAAGTTTCGTGCAAATCCATTCAGCTGTTCGATCCTACCGAGAGACAAGATGGCGGCCGCTACGGACTGTTTGGAATGTTTACAGACACCGGAGAGCCAATCAGCTTCGCTTCGCAAAGCTCCGTAACGCGAAAAGTACGCGAAGCGGTGCGCTGTTACAGATATATACCTTTTTTTGAACGTTAATTTCTCAAAATCCACTGGAGCACATATATTGAGATCTAGCAAAGGCACATCGGGCTACCAGTCCCTACAATTTTGCCAAGTTTCGTGCAAATCCATTCAGCTGTTCGATTATTATTATTTTTATTTTTTTTTGCCCCGCGGGGCCCTTTTAAAACCTCCACATCAAACCTAGGGGGTGAGCGACAATGTACTATGCCCCCTTATGGTCATTTGCCCCTTCGCTTTGGCCTCCTCTTGTCTCTCGATCCTACCGAGAGACAAGATGGCGGCCGCTACGGACTGTTTGGAATGTTGACAGACGCCGGAGAACCAATCAGCTTCGCTTCACAAAGCTCCGTTGCGCGAAAAGTACGCGTAGCGGAGCGCTGCCCAGTCCGCTGTTACAGATATATACCTTTTTTTGAACATTAATTTCTCAAAATCCACTGAAGCACATATATTGAGATCTAGCAAAGGCACATCGGGCTACCAGTCCCTACAATTTTGCCAAGTTTCGTGCAAATCCATTCAGCTGTTCGATTATTATTATGTTTATTTTTTTTTGCCCCGCGGGGCCCTTTTAAAACCTCCACATCAAACCTAGGGGGTGAGCGACAATGTACTATGCCCCCTTATGGTCATTTGCCCCTTCGCTTTGGCCTCCTCTTGTCTCTCGATCCTACCGAGAGACAAGATGGCGGCCGCTACGGACTGTTTGGAATGTTGACAGACGCCGGAGAACCAATCAGCTTCGCTTCACAAAGCTCCGTTGCGCGAAAAGTACGCGTAGCGGAGCGCTGCCCAGTCCGCTGCTACAGATATATATCTTTTTTTGAACATTAATTTCTCAAAATCCACTGAAGCACATATATTGAGACCTACAAAAGGCACATCGGGCTACCAGTCCCTACAATTTTGCCAAGTTTCGTGCAAATCCATTCAGCCGTTCGGGCTAAAAGTGAGGCCAACCGCCCTATGGAAATTAACATGGGAAAAACGCGTTTTGGGACCCCCCTTTTTTCTCGGCCCCCCCCTTGACGAACCCCCCCAAAATTTTCAGGGGCTGCTCAGAAACAAAATGTGCCATTTTCCTGAAAATTTCAGCCAATTCCGTCCACAAACGCCAAAGTTATTAGACATAGAATTTTCAAAAAACCCATAGAGAAAAAATCCTAACTATATATACCTACTGGCGACCGCCAGTAGGTAATATGACTGGTTACAGCTAGCATCTGTGGGTGCTTCTCGAAGTCTGGTTAGAGCATATTTTTCTAAAGTTAATGCTGAATGCAGTGCAAGACACAGGACTAAAGTTTTCATGCACTACAATTTACACATTACTGTAACTGTTGAACAAATTTATGCAGGAAAATATGGGGCAGTTTTTAATGTGTTTAATATTTCAAGACTATACATTCCCACTGCTTGATAAGCTTTGCTTTATTGCTACACTAATTTGCTTTAAAAGGCCCCATTTGCCAATCTTTTTTTCATTTCTTTCTCGGGAGAGGGACTCACCCTGGACCCCAGGTTTGTTCATTGAACTTGCTCACATCGCTTGCTATATGCTCGCTATATAAAAGTCTTGCCCAACGTTTACGCCTTACCACTTTCAAATGTCACCAGCCGCCACTGCTCTTTGATGACAGATAATAGTTCACTGTTCTATATTAGCATTTAAACTTCTAAACTGCAAGTAACAAAAGGGGCTCTCTGACATAAGAAGTAATCTGCTTGGTACACTTTCTTTGCACCAGCTATTTTCACCTCCAGTGCTACTCTGAGATGAGACAAAACTTCTACTAGACAAACTGCCAATCTATCTGTAGCAGGTCCATCAACCACCAGAGCTATCTTGGCATTTTTATGGTTGTTTGAAAATAGCTGGAGGCTGGAGGTGCTTTTAAAAAACTATATTGTATTCAAAAACACGGCACTACCCCCCCCCCCCCCCCCCCAAAAAAGTCAGCGCCCAGTGTGGTGGGACAGATTGCACCTCTCTAGAGTCGTCCCTTCCTAGGCCAGGGTGACATTTTAAATATGCTGAAGTAATGGGCATCATTTGGGCAATTTCAATTACTAAAATTATCTAGATTATGCCATTACATCACATTACTTAATTTTGTGGAGAAATGTTAAGGCAAGCTGTACCGTTTGGGTAATTTGTTTAAAGCGAGGGGCATTTCAGATATATATTCTACCTGAGTGGACCATTCAAAACTACAAATCCGAAAGTAAAAGGCAGTGTTATGAACACAAGAAATCAGAAATAAAATACTCGAGTTGAATAATTACCTGGACAGACTGTAATTTTTTGTGCGCAAGATGCCATTTGCGTAATCATGCATAGTTTGGCATAATAGTGCTGTAATTTCGCATAATTACCCTACACAAGTTACATGCACCCCTACTCTAACAAGAGGATGAACCAGCAAACACTGCAGCTTTACCTTCCTTTGTAGAGACCCCCGATTGCCAGAATTCAAGCAGGCATCCCTGCATCCAACGCAGCACCTAAGGGCCACTGAATTGGCTCAAAACTCCCCGCCCCCATAATTACAACTAGCATGCGAATAGCTCCTGCACATGACAAAGCCAAAATCAATCATACATTAGGCGACAACCTAGCAACCCCACCTCCTGGCACCACATGCTCATGCAACAGTGAACATCCGGTGAACAAGTTTAAGAGACACTTCCAAAAGGAATCACCCCTTTACCTCCCGAAAAGACATCATCATTTCAGTAAGTGCCACAAGACTGAGACGACAATATACAGTGAGCTGTCTCACCCACAGTAGTCCCCTCACCATATCACGCTCATCTGGCAGCAGAAAGACAGATCACATCATGGGCTAGGTGCAAATAGGAGCACAACACTAAGCTAAACCTGCGGATGTATGACGTTACAACGCATACTTTTACAACGCCTACCTTTACATCGCAAGTTTTACAACGCATACCATTACAACGCATAATGCTTTTGGGCGCTGGATAGTGAATAGTTTAATTTACTATTCCAACTCCAGTCCCTGTGGATAGTAGGGAAGGTGTTGGATAGTACATTAAACCTATTCCCTATCCTAGAGCGCCCCCCAGCGCTATGCGTTGTAATGGTTTGCGTTGTAAAAGTTGCGTTGTAATGGTAGTGCGTTGTAAAAGTTTTGTTGTGAAGGCTGTATACCTAAACCTGCTAACCTAAGAGTGCTGACATGGAAAATAACCACTTTCTATAGACATCACTGGCCAAACTAGAAGCCACCCATGCTACTAAAGAAAGGAAGAAAGTATAGAAAGGAGATTAACCACACAAAATCGCAATGAGCATGCAGGTCAGTTATCAACACCAACCTTAGCTGACGTTGCAATGCAAGAGTAACATGAGTGACAATACCCAGGCACAAAATGGAGATCCGTGAGAAGGCTTAGCACCTAACGACAAACCAGTAGCAGGTCCCAACCCAAGCTAATAAGGACACATTCATTAGCACACCTGTTCACCAGGTAGGGGGTTAAGGAAACTCCCTACTGCCATTCAGCAAACTGACAGACCCGGTAACAACAGCCACCAGGTGTCTTGTTTGGCTAGCTAGACTAAGGGCCTGATTTAGAGTTTGGCAGACAGGTTACTGACGGATATCCCATCCGACGTATTACAAGTACCCAAGGATATAATGGAATTGTAATACAGCAGACAGGATATCTATCACGTTTGTGATGGAGTAACCTGTCCGCCAAACTCAAGATCAGGTTCTAAATCACTACTTAAAAGCGACAAAAGAAACAATGGAGAGGTAAAGAGATCCCTGCTGTTCCACTACACAAGGGAAGAGATATTTAAGTTGTTCAAGAACTGACCCAATACCCGAGGAAGAAAGCTCTGATCAAGCATTGGCAGCAGAGGAGACAGACTTTAACCCACATCTAAACAAACCAAACTAGACTTTGGAAGATTCAAGCTGAGGCAGTTCAAACAACAAGAACAAGAAGTCTGTGGAGGGCTTCAACGCATGACTGAGAGGTTTCACTTTGAGGCACCCAAATCCTCGGACCGTGTTGGAAGTCTGCCAGTTGGGTTTCAGTTGGTGTACAAATGCTATCGGTCTTAGGTTTTCCAATGTTGTGCAGCTGATCAGTGGCTGTGTTTGTGACAAAGAACTTTGTATTGTTTGCGATCATGTCATATGACATATTCCCTGCAGTGGGATGGATTTTTTCTTTCCGATAGTGTAGTTGCGGGTCTTGGCGGCTGTCAGACTCAGGTGGCGGCACAGCCATTTGAACTGCTCTATGCACAGGATGTTCACCGATATACCACATCTAAGAAGGTTTGAATGTCCAGTCTCTTGTACTCTGGCCAGCATGTGAACTGAGGGAAATCCGACCAAAGAAGTAAGACAACAATGAATCCAAGAATAACATTTGAGGAAGGACTACCTGCAGCCTGAAATTCCACTAAATTGTCTATTGGACTCAAATAATTACAGACTGTATCTCTGCAATTGAAGTAGCTTGGGTTTGTGTCATTTTCCAAACATCTTAGTAATTGTAAACAAACAGGATTACACACCACCACAAACATCTGTTTCTTCAATATATTGAGAATAATATCAAATACATACATTTAGATTCCACTTTATGAATCAATTCAATTACAATCATTTCTTGTACCTAAGTAAAGCGCTTTAAAAAAAATCATAAATTTTATTAGTTGACATGTTCTTGTAAATTTGTGACGTTGTCCCCACCCATTTCAGAGACTCTGACTACTTATAGACGACTATGACCGTACTCTGAAGCATTTTATTTGTGTTTGAGTTTATAAGGGATATTCCCCCAGATTCATCAAGAACACATTTTGCTATTCCTTAATAGCGAAAAATACTTATTCGCTATTAAGGAATAGCAAAATGCTATGCATCAAGATATCACTACAAAAATAGCGATTTCTAATAATTCTTTAATTGCGACTTGCAAATTGCGAGTCGCAATTAAGGAATATCTCCCCATCCATTCCTATGGGCCTAGAGGCCCATAGGATCGAATGGGAAGACAATCTCAATTTGCTAATCGCAATTAGCGATTCGCTAATTGAGATTGCGATTTCAAGGGTGCAGGGGTGTCCAAAGGACACCCTGTTGCACCCCTGAAATTGATGTGTGCACATATGTTGCGCACACACATGCCCCAAGGGCATGTGTGTGCGCGAAGATGAAACTTTGAAAAATGCACTTTAGTGCATTTTTCAAAGTTTTTGCAAATTACCACGAAGATGTACTTCATGGTAATTTGCGTGCCCTAATAGCGAATTCGCTATTGTTTTCACTTTCATGCATTGCATTTAAGGAATCTCAATTTGAGATTCCTTAAATGCAAAGAATCGCAATTTAGCGAATTCTAAATTAGCGATTTTTGCATTTGGGAGGATGCATCCCAAATGCAAAAATACCGCTCGCAAAGGGCCAGCTTCTTAGAATCTGGCCCTTTGCGAGCGGATTTAAGCTTGATGAATCTGGCCCAATGTGTGCTAACCAGTACTACATTCTGATGTCATGTTTGTGCACACATATGGAGGTCAATCGTGGCAAAAGGAGATAATAAATAGGCTGCCCATCCGGCAGCGGCGGCCGGCACAGGTAAGCGCAGTGGGCCGGTAGGGCAGGGTGCAGCAGAGAGAAAGCCGACAGATGACGGAATAGGTGCTATTTATTTAATTATACCTATTCCGTCATCTGTTGACTCCCCCCACCCTGCATCTCCCACGCCTCGCCTCACCTCAGTGCGTTTACATATGCCAGCCGCCACTGCTATCCGGAGCACACTAATGTGTCTTCTGCACGTATGGTGTGGGGGTGTTTCATGGGCTAGTCAGGTGGCTATCTGCGCTCCATCATCATCCACTTTGCAGACACCAATACTGCAGAAGCTAGTGCTTAATTTGTAAAATGAGTGTCGGTACCCAAAACGCGGCTCAGAATCCAGCGGCTGGTGCTATTAAATGTTGGCGTGCCTAGTACCAATGCTGTGTAGTCTTAAATCCACCTGTTGCCTCTTTAAACTACTGCCAGACACTCCCTGCCCCTTTATCTCATTCTTGGAGGTTCCTGCTTTCTCTCTTTGTGACGGGTTTGCCATTTTGTAGTCTACCATCTTTCCACTTTGTTTGTTTTTCCCTCTCTTGCTCTCGGTAAATATCTGATGCAGAACAATACTTGCCAGACTCCAAAAATAAGTGCTAGTGGCCCCCACCGCCTCAAATTAAGCACTGGTAGCATCACATATACTACTCAAAGCAGCATGATGTTGATCTCACCAGAGTAGACTATTCACCCCCTCAAAAGAATCAAACCCCATCTTAGTCGTGCTAGTCCAACAGCTTGGAGGTGTGAGGTTCCTCCCAGCCAGCCAGCAGCGCTGTCCTGTCCTGGCAGTGACAGAGGACCCCGCTGAGTGAACTTCCGTCCGGCAGTGCACTGGCAGTGCTGCCGGCCTCCTGCAGTGTCAGCTTCCCGCCTGCAAGCATTGTCAGCTCTGTGATCTCAGCAGCGTGAGCTTCCTCCCAGCAGGGTGCTGCTACGAATGTCCTCTGTACTCTGTGTTTCTTTTAATTAATAGTGTATTATTGGTGTAGGACAAAACTCACATAAACATAAAAACAGGGGCTGGACTGGAAACCGACATTAGTCATGGAAAAAATGTTTGAAGAAACAGCCCATCACATCACACTGAGCAAGCGAAATCAGCCCTCATCAAAGGTATTCAGGCACATTAGGGGTTGCCCCTCCCAAAGGAAATATTTAAAATAAATTGGTCCAATGCATTTTCCAGCACAATTCTTCAAATAGGCTGGCTAAGTAGACATAGCTTATGGAGGCCGAACAGAAGGAGGTGTAATGAAAGACTCCAAATCCTGATCAGGTAATAGGTCACAAGGGCCATATTGCACAAAATCATAAAATCAAGAATGTGGTTGTAAAGAAGCATGTTCCAGGTACTTAAAGACTAATACCACAGCTGACAAAGTTGAATGTCACAAGAGAGGTAGTGCAGACCTGATGCAGTGTGTACCATAGCAGTGCTTACTTTGCAAAAAATAAAGTGCCACGGCCCTTCTCTCTCGGATGCCATTGCAGCCTGCAATATCCATACCTTCGTAAACATGGTTGTTGTGCTCATCTCATCTCAAAATTAAAAAGACAGCGCCACCATTTGGCAGGTTGCTACTAGAACCGGTGCCACAAATTAAGCATTACCCCATAGAATGAATATAGGGTCCTGAACTACGAGATATGACGTCAAGTCTATAATTTATCGGGACATTATGCCCATCAGTTTGAAGTCCATCTAACATTTCTGTCCCAGAGTGCTACTCAAGCATAAATGCTCGGAGTACTTCTCACAATGCCAGCCGTTTAAGAGTGATCACTAATAACCGAAAAACGCAGCGCTCTTCATTGAAAGAGGAGAAAGCCCACTGTGCCAGGATGCTGTTAGTGGAACCAGGGCTTATGTTTAAGGTACCTTGGCTGGTACAAAAGATGCTAGAGGCTACACTTCACCCTATGAAGCCTGCACATTGCAATGGCACAATGTGGGCCACCGGTATGCTAAAACCCACATTTCCCCAATGTGAATAGTAGCATTGGCATCGGTTTCCTCAGTGCCAAAGGCTGTGCAGCACTATTGTCATGCCAGACCCTTGATGTTTGCCCTGATATGCAAAGCACCACTGCAGAGCAAACATCCACGTTACCCTGGTTCGTACTGCATCACTGGAAGCCACATTTCTGGCTATAAACAGCGTCAGAGTTATCACATTGCTGGCTATGTACAGCATCACTGTTATCACATTGCTGGCTATGTACAGCATCACTGTTATCACATTGCTGGCTATGTACAGCATCACTGTTATCACATTTCTGGCTATGTACAGCATCACTGTTATCACATTGCTGGCTATGTACAGCATCACTGTTATCACATTGCTGGCTATGTACAGCATCACTGTTATCACATTGCTGGCTATGTACAGCATCACTGTTATCACATTGCTGGCTATGTACAGCATCACTGTTATCACATTGCTGGCTATGTACAGCATCACTGTTATCACATTGCTGGCTATGTACAGCATCACTGTTATCACATTGCTGGCTATGTACAGCATCACTGTTATCACGTTGCTGGGTATGTACAGCATCATTGTTATCACATTGCTAGGTATTTACAGCTTCATTGTTATAACATTGCTTGGTATGTACAGCATCATTATTATCACATTACTGGGTATGTATAGCATCATGGTTATAACATTGCTCGGTATGTACAGCATCATTGTTATCACATTGCTGCGTATGTACAGCTTCATTGTTATAACATTGCTTGGTATGTACAGCATCACTACTATCACAGGTAAGTTGTACAAAGCCAGACCAGAAACTGCTCTGTTTTACAACAAACCATATTGGCGACCTTGTACACACCTCTCACCCGAGCGTCCACTCTATTTCCCACCCCCAGCAGTGGTCCTGGCAGGTAGGCGTGGTGGGTCAGTGGGGAGGGGCGGGGGCATGTCGACAGACGATGGAATAGGATTTATTTATGAATTTATTTTTCAATATTCTGTCGTCTGTCGACTTCACCCCCTTCCCACTCTAACCTGCCCCACCACGCTTACATGCATGGACAGCCACTACCCATCTCTCTGCACCTTCCTGCTACTGTGGCCTAGGCTGGACAGGTACCAGGGGCTGCCAGGCTGCAGTTACACCCATTTTCAACTGCCCGGAGTGCCAACAGATTATTTAAGTGCTGCAGCGAGAGACAGACTTCATGCCTGCTTCTTCCCTGGGTGGCTCGTCAGTTTTCACTCTTGCAAGTGCTGTTGCTGTGTAGCACCATTTTGCAGGACTGAAGAAATAAATCATGAGAAGATTCTTACATACTACTGCCCGCTCTTCTGAGGGTATGAACATCAGCCTGCCAATTGAACTAGACCTGCAATGTTGTCTGACATGGCAGACAAATAAAACAAACTGCAGCGTCGCGGTCTAGTCTCCCGACGTCACGTGACTTGCCCCAAAGCATTGTGGTAGTGACTTGACGCGGCGGCGATCCTGATCGCGGCGCGAAGGTGGAACAGCAGGCTCTCCCTTTTGATGTACGAATAAAGAACCTAACAAATCCTACCCAGCTGTCCTCATTCTGGAGGGGCTTACCTCCCCACCACAGTTGCGACGTGGCGGCAGAACCCAGAAGCCATTCCGGTTGCTGTCCAGGTAGGGGAGAGCCGGCACATACTTTGTGGTGGGCGCTGCCTGTTCATCGCGTCCTGTATGGCCTGACTGCAGTGGGGGCGACAAGTACACCCTGAGAGTTTCGGCGCCCACTTCGGCGCTCACCTCACAAACCCTCTGCCCCAGTTACCGCCTTCAATACTTGCTCCAGGGGGCTGTGTCCTTCACAAGACACCAACCCACCCCCGCATGAAGTGTCCCACGAAGGCCCCACTGCAGGGGCAGCAACCCAACTGCCAGCCACCCAGTGCAAGGGGCATCTCGTCCTTAGCACGCAGCAGTCAGCGAATCAGCACGAGGGACACCCTGCTCACGACAGGGTTTGCCCCATTACAAGGCCACAGGGGGCTCCACACAATGTCCGCACCACATGAAGACGCTGCCCGCACCAGGTGCGCACAAAGCACCTCCCTGACCTTCCTACCAAAACCTGGAGAACCGGCCATAAAATAGGCCGACTGGAAGGGGTATTTCTTGAACTATCTATCGGCGCTGGAGGATGAAGGTGAGGAGAAGTTCTCAAGTAAATGTCGAAAAAAAAAACTCCTGCATAATCCGGGTCCGGAAGGCTGGCGTGTTTACGACAACATGGTAAAAAAGCCCAGGGCATCTACAGACGATGACCTTTTCCAACATGCCCTGGAAGACCTAGAGAACCATTACCAGCAGGTAATTTGCACAGCCATCGACCGGTACAATTTTTTCCAACGCAATCAGACCAAGTCGGAAACGGTGGAGGACTACGTAGCGGCCCTCAAGAAGCTAGCTATCAATTGCAAGTTTGGCACCCTGCGCGATGAACTCATACGAGACCAAATCATTATGCACACTACCCACTCAAGCATCCAGGAGAAGCTTTTGGTTAGTGGTGAAGCGTCCCTTCCGGAGATCATCGCAATAGTCAAGCGAGCCGAGTTGTCCAAACGGTGCACACTTGCCGCCAAGAAAGAACCGGTTCAACAGCCCACAGTGTGCAAGGTAACCGATCGGAAGGTTCCGACCTCAAAAACTACGTCCGATCCCGGCTCGGCCTCCCACAGAAAATCTATGTCCAAATTCAAAGGACCCAGTCGCGCCCATCAGGGCCAGCAAGGAACCTGTTACAGATGTGGCAGCCACTCCTACATGGCAACTGATAGGAAGTGCCCAGCATTCCATGTCAAATGCTCCTTCTGCGGAATCACAGGACATTTCGGCAAAGTCTGCAGACAGAAGCCCAGAAGCGCCGCTGTCAAGTACGTTCAAGATGACTCCAACGACCAAGATGGAGCAGACCAATCTGCCCAAGATAGCATACTCTGCATTGAGGACCACATCCTGGGCATCGGAGTCGTCGCACCTAAAAAGCCATCATGCGAGTTAGTAATTGGGGGCGTCCACATCGCCATGGTGGCAGATTCCGGTACGCCATACACAATCATCCAAAGACAGATATGAGACCAAGACTTCGCCCCCGTGGTGGGGGACCACCTTCACCCCACTGACATCCATCCAGTCACATACAAAGGGGAACCAATCCCCATGGTGGGATTCCAGCAGCCCCTGTTCGAGTTCAAAGGCAGGCACACGACAGCGAAGTTATTTGTCGCGCAGAAAGGCCCATCCGTCCTGGGATGGGCATACCAGGGAGCGCTAGGCATCAAACTCATCCCAGGCGGCGACACACAAGTGCTTCTGATGGACGACCCAACCAGGCATGCCTCGCTCAAAGCGGTGTTTCCTACAGTTTTCAGCAACCACATCGGGAACATGTCCATGTTCACCCACAAGATCGTACTCGAAGACGGAGCTGTGCCAGTCTCCCACAAAGTCAGCTACATCATTGAACCAATCGAGTGTGCTGAATGGCTCGCGCCATTGGTGGTGGCGCGCAAACAGAGTGGGAAGATACGTCTTTGTTTCCGTTGCCCCCAAAAAATGAACTACCAGCCCAGACCATGGGTATCAAATGGTTCTCCACCATTGACCTCAAAGCTGCATACCACCACGTATCACTCCATACGTCGTGCCGGAAACTCACCTCCTTCATCACGCCCTTCAGATGCTATAGGTTCAGACGGTTGCCCTTTGGTCTCGCAACCGCGGCTGCCATCTATCAAAAACTCATGCACAAACTCTTCAAAGAGTCCTTATTTCCAAGACGATATCCTCGTAATGGGGAAGTCCAAGGCCGAACACGACAACATCCTGCACATCGTTCTGCACATGCTGGCGGCCAACGGTCTCACGGCGGAATTGGAGAAGTGCAAATTTGGTCTACGCAAGGGGACCTATCTGGGGCATGAAATCAGCGACATGGGCATCTCCCCAAAAATGTCAAATGTGGAAGCCATCATGTCCGCGCCCTCCCCAAAAAATAAGGATGATGTCCATTCATTCCTAGGGCTGGCAGAGTTTTATAGCAAATTTGTCAGGAACTTTGCGACCAAAACTTACAGCCTACGTCAACTGCTGAAAGAGAAGAACGCCTTTTCCTAGACTGCAGAGTAAGAAGCGAAATTCTCTGCCATCAAAAAAGACATTTGCGGGGCGATCCCCTTACATGGATTTGACGGTGCCGCACCTAGCATCCTGACCACGGACACCAGTGACAAATGGCTGGGAGCAGTCCTCTCCCAGAAAGCAACGGATGGCATGGAGACCACTGTGGGGTTCGCCTTGCGATCCCTCACCCCCAGCAAAGAAAAGTACAGCGTGATCGAGAAGAAAATGCTAGCATCCATCTGGGCGATGGAGAAATTCTGACAATATCTATGGGGGTCACAATTCACGCTCTGCACCGACCACAAGCCTCTGATCAAAGTCCTCACATCCACCACTACGGGGCCTAGAGACTGTTTTTTGGGTGCGGCCACATGGCGCCTGGAGTGCTGCTGGTGCAGAGTCTTTGTTCTTGGGCCCTGTGATGGTATACAGGAGCTGGGAACACCTGGGATGAGAAAACATATTTTTGTCTACTCTTGCCTTGTGACTTACTGCATTTGAAGGTAACTGGCATGGAGCTGTTCAGTTTGTTTGTATTTCGATCAGAGAAAACCCGAGCTGTGTACTTGCTAGAGGGGCCCAAGAGGCAGCGTATACTTCCATGAGCCCGGGACGTTGCACAAGCCTGCACCTGGTTGTTTGAGGGTGGGCAATTATAGTGTCAAATGGTCTCTGTGGTATCAGTGGGACTCTAGATGTGCGTATGACCATCCTGTTGTGTCATCCATCATTTCTCATTCACCATGTTCACTGTGCCACCTGTTGAGCCATTCTTGTTTGATTGCCCACCATCGGCCCAGGTGGGCAATTGGAGGGACTGGCTAGAGCGCGTTGAAACTTATTTTACGGCGGTGGGCCTACAAGCTGAATGCCAATGTCCTTTGCTAGTACACCTGGGTGGTGCTGCATTACACAAGCTAGGGAAGTCAGTAGGGGAAGCTGGGCCACTGCATACCTAAGCTACACTGAAGGCAGCCCTGACAGCCCATTTTAGACATCTCACTAACCCTGATTACAAATGCTTCCTACTGCGACAGGCGAGACAGCTTCCAGAGGAGTCCGTAGATGGTTTCTACACCTGGCTCAAAGAGCTGCAAGCACGTGCACACTGCCGGACGCCAATGACGGGATACATGAGCAATTTATCCAGGTGTGTGAATCCGCCAAATTGAGGGAGCATATATTCCAAGTCCCAGGGATGGTGATGGCAGACATACTAACGATGTGGAGGTCGAAGAAGTTGTCCAAGGTGCGGGCAGTGCACATGGAGGCAGCACTACAACGCCAGGTGCAGACGGAGCCGGTCAATGCCATAGTATCTGGAAATTCTGGCAAGTTGGTGTGCAGCAGGTCACAAACCTCCAACAGAATATGCCTACGGATGCAGCAGGCCTTTTCCCCACTAAGACCCATGTCCTGCTCAAGGAAAAATGTGCCACCAATGTAATAGACTTCACCATTTTGCAAAAGTGTGTCGCTCTGCCATACAAGAAGGACCGCGAAACAAACAAGTTAATGTTTTGGGCACTCCTCACTCCATGGAAGGAGATGGGGACATGGATGATGACGACGTGGAGGGAGACATCCACGTTATTCAGGCCATGCCACCAGATGGAGGTCTAAGGAGGCGGATCCCGAAGTGTAAAGTATTGATCGCAGTACACCTGGTTCAAGCACTAATGAATACCAGGGCGTCTGTAAGGATATATGACGGTACAACGCGTACCGTCACAACGCATACCTTTACAACGCGGCCGTGACAACGCAAGTCGTTACCACGACTTGCGTTGGGGGGGCGCGGATTTCGAATAGTTTAATTTACTATTCTAACACCAGTCCCCGTGGACCCTAGGGAAGGTGTTAGGATAGTAAATTAACTATTTTTAGACCTTGAGCGCCCTCCAGCGCAAGTCGTGGTAACGACTTGCGTTGTCACAGCCGCGGTGTAAAGGTACCGCGTTGTGAAAACATCGTTGTAAACGATGTTTACCGTCTGTAAACATCATGGCTCGCTCGATGCTGAAGACTCTTCCCTCACAAATGGCTCTACGATGCATGTCAACTCGAGTGTTTGCATATGGTTCTACTGCTCTTCTTTCATTGGCTGGAGTATTCCTTACCAGTATCTCTCATGATACCAATTCCACTCGGACTAAGATATTCGTTACTCAAGAAGGATCAGGAACGCTGTTAAGCTGTAGTACAGCAGAATATCTACAACTGGTGGCTTTCGTTTTTTCACTTTTATTCAAGGGCATAGGATGCCTTAAGAATCACGTGGTCCATCTTCACATCAATTGCTCTTTTCAGCCAGTGGCCCTCAAGCACAGCAGAGTGGCGTTTCATCTGAGGCTGAAGGTGGAGGAGGAGTTAAGGAAACTCAAGCAGGACTGACATCATCGAACGGGTTGATGGCCCGACTCCCTAGGTATCTCCCATTGTGGTGGCAGAGAAGCCCAAACAACCAGGCGAGGACATGAGGCTACCTAATCACGCAATCCGACGAGAGCGTCATCTGACCCCTATCACAGACGACATTGTGATTGAGGTGAGCGGCTTTAAAATGGTTTTCCAAAATGCACCTGTAAGCATGATTCAACCAACTGCTGTTGGACCCTGAGTCAAGAGCCATATCCACATTCTCAACACATGTTGGTCTTCATAAATGCAAATGCCTTAGCATCGGAGTGTCCAGTGCTGCCGAGGTTTTTCAAGACAACATCCAAGGGGTGTTAGCAGGCCTTAAAAGGGGTTCTCAATGTCAACTATGACATTCTTGTGCATGCCCCCACGTTGAAAGAACACAGGGACCGCCTGAGAGACACTTTCCAGCATCTGCAGGAGGATGGCCTTACTCTCCATCGCTACAAAAGTGAGTTTCTCAAGAAGGAGATTGCATTCTTTGGATATCGTTTCACTCAGCATGAAGTGTCACCGGATCCGTCCAAAGTGCATGATATCCAGATGGCACCGGCTCCCATGGCAGTAACTGGCAAAAGGAGTTTCCTGGGCATGGTCACATACTGTGGACGCTTCATTCGAGATCTGACAGGCCTTACTGCCCCACTGAGGGAACTAGCAAAAACAAATGTGAACTGGGACTAGAGCCCGGCCCAAGAGCAAGCTTTTCAGGACACCAAGCAGGCTCTCTCTGCGGATATCACTCTGGTGTATTTTGACTCAGCCCAAGAGTCTGAACTGTCAGTGGACGCAAGCCCCTCTGGCCTTGGCGCTGTGCTGTCACAGAAGCAAAAAAGATGGAGAATGGGCTCCTGTGGCTTACGTGAGTCGTGCTCTGATGGATAATGAGTAACGATATTCACACATTGAGCAGAAAGCCATAGCCAGATCTGAACAATTTATACAACGTTCGCATCGAACTGGCAGTATCTCCGGAAGGTTGCCTCATGAGGGGGTCTCTTCTAGTGATTCCCAGGACACTAGAGCAGTGGGTGGTCGATCTAGCGCAAATAGCCCATCAGGGCATCGTTAAGACTAAATCTCATTTGTGTGGTTTAGAAACCGTGACAATGTTGAAGAGCAGACCGTTCGCCAGGGTCCTGTGTGTCAAGCTACTGGCCCAGCGAAACTCCCTGCTCCAATAATCACTGAAGCCATACCACCTTATCCCTGGCACAGAGCCAGCGCTGACTATGAAAGTCTCCCGGATGGACGACATATGTTAGTTGTCATTGATGACCTTTCGAAATATCCAGAGGTTGAAATCCTGGATTCAATAATGGCGAGTAAATCCATACCATGGCTGGAGAAGATAATGGCCACACACAGACTTCTTACAGCATTACGTACGGATAATGGCCCATTTTTTACCAGCCATACATTCTCAGATCATTTAATGTCTCGGGGTGTTCAGCATCGAAATATCACCCCTCGTTGGCCTCAAGCCAATAGGGACGTGGAGTGTTTTATGCGCATGCTAAACAAAGTCCTTTGAATTGCGCTCGCCCGTGTCCAGAACATGGAATGTGCGCTGTATACATTCCTGAGAGAGTATCGACTCACGCCTCATTCAACAACTCAAGTGAGTCCGGTCTCTCTCTGTATTAACAGAGCGAAGACTGATATCTTACCTCAGCTACAGGCTGAGGAGGGTGAATTCTATAGTTGTCTCAGATTGACTTTGATAGTCCTAAGGACAATCATAAACTAAAAACCAGCGATATAATAATTAACAATATTAACATTATGAGATCAGGAAAGGAAAGGACTGTAGGTACAGCAACAAAACGTACAAAAAGAATGCAGCAATCTTCAGTATCAAAAAAGGTAAAAACCAACGCACCGGGGCTAACCCAATCTCTTATATCCCCCATTGCGCGGATGTTTGAGAAGGCTGGTAAAATTCCAGATAAATTCCATTTTGCGAAGGATCCTACAGGAGCTTTTATGTCAATGAAATTGGAAGTAATAAAAGACAACCTAAGACACCCATGAAACCTATGTGCAGTGAATCACATAACACGCTACAAACCAGTAACCAATTGGAACAAACAGAGCTAAATTGTGATAAAAACCACCTTGTAAACTTAGACACACCAATTTTAGACCACTTGCAATGGACAACACAGCAAGAACCCTCAATAGAGCTACAAAACTGCAACATAAAGTCAGAGACTGAAAGAATGGGAATTGTAAATCTAAGCAAATCACAATTACAAGTGCTGGAAACTAACCAATATGGTTATGAAGACGGAACGGAACAGAAGGCCCAAAGTTGCCCGATTGAAGTTAATGTTAAAATCAACAAACACTCGTGTATGCCCTCTGAACACGGGGAAACCCACCTAAATCAACATGGGGTAGAACATGAACGTATTAACAGGCCTGATATACATATTGAAACATCACTAAAAGAATCCAACATTTTGGGGGAACACTTTGAAGGACCACAGGAAAACATTGATTTGGCCTCATCTATTACTCCAATTCCTACTAATAAAAAAAAGGCAGAACAAACCAAATCCGGGGATAAAAAACAAACTAAGTCGGAAAAGGCTCACACTCCAGAAATAGAAAAAAAACATAAAGAAGCAGCAATAACCTGGGATATCTTTTACCAAACATCGTCCTTAACCCTAGAGGCACTCCAGTACCAATCAAACAAAATGGACATACAAATTGATCTTCTTAAAATGATGGCAAATTATGTGGCGGGAATCAACAACAAACTTGCCCTACTTAATGATTTGATAATCAGGGCTCAAAAAGAAAATGAAAAAATGACCTCTGATTGTATCTATGTACCTATTATGGACAAACTAGCAGTACTACCGGCAGTTTTAACCAGCATAATAGAAGATACTAAAAGAAACATCAAAATCAAACAGGAGGAAGCTATGAAGAATAATACCCCTACGAAGCAAGAGGAATTAAACAAAACTGGGAATGGCTTTTATAACTCTAAAGGGACAGAATCAAAAGAATCAAAAGAATCATCAAAACTCCCAGATAAAATAATTAGTTTACCGGCCCGCCAAATCATGGAGCTATCGGGGAACGAAGTTACATCTGTAGTCAACCATGAGGATCAAAGCGATAATCATACTGACTCAGACGGATTCACAACCATGACAAAACGACAAAAGAAAAAACTTCGTGAAGCAAGAAAAAAAGATAAACGAAAATTAAATCCTACATTAAAAACAGACAACAATCCGATATCACCAACCACTGAAGATACAGTGAAAGGTAGAAAAAACTACTTTCCAATCTTTGAAAAAAAATCAACAAAGGACCTAATACAACCAATATGCCACCTATTAAATGAAACACAAATGCAGAAGAGAAACGACAACGGAGCAATAGAAGGACAAATGGGTAATGATTCCCCAGATAACCTGCGACAGATAACAAATCTGGATGCAATTCTAAAAAAAGAAGAAAGAGCGTCTAGTAATTGTAATACAGACAAAATAAACAGAAGCAGTCCAACTAATACAATTCAACCAATAACTTCTCACCAAATACATGGCACTTCTGAGGAAAAAAAGAGAAAGATCGGGCCCTCACAGAGTCAAAGGCAGCAAACGGTCCCACAAATACATCGGAATGGGACCATTTACAGATTAAAAGCAGGGAAGGAAAAAAGTAAATTATCTATATACCCAAGCAACCTGAGAGGAAAAATGTCCCCACTGTACAAAGCCCTATTAATAGTGAAAAAATTATATTCACTCCTCAATTTCAATCTAGAGGTAGGCAAGATATACTTAACAGGGGGAACTTACTTAGACTTTTCAATTCACTACCGGCACTGAGCAATATTGTCAGTAAGGATATCATCTCTGTCGAATTTTTGGAGGGGAAACATAATATTCGAACCTCAACGCTAATAACATTAATGTCGCCAATAATAACCGAACAGATTATGAATGAGCAAACGACATTTAAATCCTGGGGCATATTACTTACCAAAAAACTACCAGAGGTTTACCCCACTCCATTCATTGGAGAGGAAACAACACCAAAACAAAAAAAGGTAGAAATACAGACTATTTCAGTTCTAAAAAATGCACTTGGTAGGTCCCCGACAAAAAATATATGTACCATTCCACAAAACACCATAAATAGAAATTTAGAAATAAATGAAAAATGGGTAACGATGGCACTCCACAGTAATCAGAAACAATGATATGGTACCTTATCAAAAATAGGAGACAAAAGTAATGAAAGTGGAATAATAAGAGTATGCTCATGGAACATAAATGGACTGAGAGCTAAGATCTTAAATGCTCAGATAGACTCCATAGTGGAAAACCCCCAAATTATAGTATTACAAGAAACCTGGGAAACTAACCCATTTATGCTACATGGATACGCTGGCTATTATGAGCACGCAAAAAAAGAGCGAAGGTTCGGACGAGCCAGTGGTGGACAGGCAATATTTATTTCTAACACACTACAGGCACAGCATGAACAAGTGATAGTAGACAGTACTAATATCTTGATAGTTAAAGTGACCTATAAAAAACTAACCAAATCCCTAAAACATTATATTTAATTACGGTATATATTTTGCCTACAAATCGGAGCAGGGAGGAAACCTGTAGAACCCTGAACAATGCTCTTATCAATATAACGATAGAGGATCCCCTAGCAGATTTCCTTATTACTGGGGATTTTAATTTAAACCTTATGTCATCCCACACAAAAGACGACATAATACAATCCCAAAACCATCAATGGCTAATTCCTGAGCAAGATCTAGGGATAGACAATAATGCTGATGAGAATAGAAAGGGAAAGAAACTAGTAATGGACATTGAAGCAATGGGACTCCGAATACTTAACGGTAGAAAAAAAACAGACGTTCCACCACTAAACAGTTATTTTGGGCATAATGGATTTTCAAGGATCGATTACACCATGACTTCGTTGCATATGTTCCACAATATTATCTCGTACCAACTAAAGAAAGTAAACGAAAGTGATCATGCTCAACAAATAATTATGATGAATATCGGACTAAATAGAAATAAGGAGTACCAATCGGCTCATGGGCATATTGGCACAACAAATTACAAAAAACTGTTTTGGAATGTGGAAAACAAAGAAACAATGAACGATGAAGTGGAAAGGATTTTGGAAGTTTGCCTTAAGGACACAGCAGCAAAATCAGTGATAGATCAATGGGAAAACTTCACGGGGAAGCTGACCACACCACAAACCAAAATAAATATCAAGAAGAACCAAAAATATAGAGACCCATCCAGGGATAATGAAAACCACCTAAACCTGCCATATACAATAAGGACATTGAAGAAAGAACGAAACAGGATTGTCAGGCTACTAAAGAAACCAGGGATAAAACTGGAAAATCTGGGAAAATTAAAGTCATTAAACCAAAATCTGAAGAAACTAATATGGGGTCAGAAAAATCTGGCAAAACAAGCAACTTGGGCAAAAGTATTCCACGCTAGCAAGCAAAAGAATACTAGAGACTTCTGGAAGATGATCAATAGCCTTGCTAGACCCAACAAGCAGGTAATCTCATCACCACTAACGGAGCAGGAATGGGAGATCTTTTTGTGGAGACATTTAAATCAGGACACTTCACAGTCAAGAACCCTCGAAAAGGGACAGGGGTGCAAAAAAGATAAATCTCCTTTTAATGATAAGAATTTCGATACGCCAATAGTTATAGAAATAGAAGAGATAACGAAACTTATAAAAAAACTGAAAAACGGCGCTCCCGGACCAAATGGGATACCGTTTGCTCTCTTTAAAGAAAACCCAGAACTATGGGCGACCATACTAAAGAAACTATACATAGATGTTATTAGAACTGGAACTGTCCCTAAGTCATGGCGAGGATCTTTAATAACTCAAATTTTTAAAAAGGGAGACTGGGCTCTTGCAGAAAATTACAGACTGATTACTCTTCAAGACACGGATGCGAAGCTATTTGCAAGAATTTTGTTAACAAAACTATCTGAATGGGTGAGAGAAACAAAGAAATTGCCCTTAAACCAAACAGGCTTTATTCAAGGCCTAGGAACAACAACTAATATAATGGTTCTGGCATTACTAATGGATAAATCAATCAGACTCAAACAACCCCTGTACCTATGTTTTATAGATTTTAAATCAGCATTTGACTGTGTTAAAAGAGACCTTCTGTGGAATAAATTGGAAAAAAATAATATTCCACTCCCCCTCCTCAAGCTGATTCGACTTTTATATACAGAGACATGGGTAAGTGTGAGGATGGGGGACGGACGAACACTATCAAAGGAGATTCCAGCAAAGGAAGGCCTGAAACAAGGCTGTGTTTTAGCCCCCCTACTTTTTAATTTGTTTCTTGCAGACCTAACGGGAATACTGGATGAGGAGAATGCGCATCCTCCGGAACCAGCTGATAAACGCCTCACGAATTTGATGTATGCGGATGACGTCATACTATTGAGCCATACCAAAGTGGGACTACAACGTCTAATCATGCGGACTCAAACATACTCAAAAGAGAACGGGATGGTCATAAACGAGACTAAAACAAAGATTATGGTAGTGGCCAAAAACAACAAGAGAAGATATAAAAGTAAATGGATTATGGATACAAAGGCGCTGGAGCAAGTAGAGGTATATAAATACCTGGGTGTGCTATTTGATGCGAACGGTAGCTCTCAACTGCAAAAAAATGAGACTCAAAGAAAAGCGAACTCACTAACTGCAGCATTTAGAATTGTGCAAAAGTCACTTCCCAGCCTAACCTATGGTCCCCTGCTGAATGTAATTGCCGCAAAACTCCTACCGACCATAACTTATGGCAGTGAAGCGATAATGGGCAAGGATAGCGAATCTCTGAATAAGATCATAACCAGAGCCTACCGAGCAATATTCCATTTACCAGCAAATGCGTTCTCCGCCCAAGTAAGGCTAGAGTTCGGACTGACCAACCAGCAATATGCAAGGCAAGGCCACTTTATAAAAGTATGGAATAAAATAAAAAATGACCATCAAAATGAAATATCGCAACTCTTATGGAGAGAAATAAATGAGGACACAAATTCTACTGCGTGGATCTACCTTAGGGAAGCAATAAAGGATTTTGCAATCACGCCAAATGGGAAAACAATATAAATAAGTCATCGTTCAAGAAAATAATTAATAAAACTACAAATCATCTATCCATCTTAAACGATAAAGCTATCCTCACCAAAAGAAAACACGCATGGATGGTAATTAATGGATACAAAAAGAAGGAAATCCAACAATACCTGGTAACACCATGGACAGAAAAAAAAACAGGTTCTCCTTAAAGCCAGATTTGGAATTATGCCGGGCCTATGTCACCTTCCCCCGTGGGAGAGACCGAAAACTCAAATGAAATGCAGACTGTGTAACTATGGTGAGGAAGATATGCTTCATCTTCTCTGTACCTGCCCTATGCTTTTACAGGAGAGGAAATCGTTACTAAAGTTTCCCTTCAAAGCACGTGGCATAAGGACATGTAGACAGGCCTTGATTAATTGCATGAACTCAAACGACATTATTTTAAATGCTATTTTTGTAAATTTTTTAATGATAGTCAAAAGTAAACTAGATGTCATGCCTATTTTAGAAACCTAAGTACTTACAAATAACATTTTGTGTTTTTATTCAAGAACACAGTTTTTAGTTTTTGTCTGAGATGTGTAATATTGTAAGATTTTAAATAATCATCACAATAAACGATTTACTTACTTACCTCAGATAAACCAACCGTCCAATTTGCAGGAATGTATTGTGGTGATATTGGGACAAGGAGACTCGATACATTTTGGAACGTGCTCATGGCATCGTATAATTGGAGAAAAAATAATAATAGGAAACACAGTTGTAGCAGCACTGTACATAAATAAATAACAAAACAACCCGAATTAGACTTTGTGCTAGGTATGTGCAAGTGACACAGTCAAAAATGAATATAATTTTAAATTACAGTTTTAAAGGGTGAAGCAGGATCACCAGGTTTGCCAAAATGAGATTTGGGAACATAAATGTGCAGTGGTGCACCAAGAGCATGTAAGATCAGCAATCCCGGTAAAAAAGTTTTACGGCTACGTTGACGATTCTACCATAGGAGTTTTGTCTAAGGCTATAGAAGATGATACATCACAAAGCTTACTAGAGTATTTAAACTGTTTATAATTAAAATACAATTATACAGAAGACTTTGGGATTCTCCTGAAAAGCAAAATAATAATTAATAGCAAAATGTGGCTGTTGTTGTCTGACTATTTTTGTTGTATGGGACTTTAGGCGAAAAAATTTGTTTGTTGATTATGCTGGGACTATGTTTTCTAGTCAGTGGTCCTAGTACACATCTCTCTAACTGTTTTCCCTTTGTACGCATCTGTTAGGGGCCCTGTCCCGACCCTCACACTATTGGCTTCGCCATCTTGATTTATACCTCCTGCCCTCTTTTCCTCATAATTCAGCCTATTCTACTATTCTGCTTTTTCTTTCAAGCAAACGCCTACCAACTATTGCTCTCTTTTTAATAAAGTCATGTCATTTAAATGGTAGATTCCTTACTCCCTCGCTCTCTCAAACCGTTTCCACTCTCCTGTTAGATCTACCACCGTTGTACAAGCCTTCCCGAAGCATTTTATACGCATTATAAGCAACCAATACAATGCACTACGTCTCTCGATCTGTGTGTATCAATGCCTGAATGTTTGGTGGTCTGTCGACATGGGTGCATGTGTGCCTGGTCTTTGTGCATGTGTGTTAGTAGACATTTTGTTTTTTGTGTGTCTGGACGTCTTTAGATGTTTTATGTTTCAAGTTTTGCAGGTATGCACCCATTTTGCAGGTGTTGTAAATATCTAGTACCCAGTTTAACCATATTCAAGCTATCATCTTCAGAAGGATGAAAGACTGATTAGGCTTTATCATGGACTCAAACCAATGACCTATATGATGCAGCATTCTCAATGGGTCTTAATAAATATGTGTGCACAGAAAGAATAAAGGCACGAGACTGGCTGCAATAGGGGGATGATCTGCTACCATCTATTGTGAATGATTAAAAGGTCCCGGTGCAAACTGTGTAGTAATAATGTATGTCCTTAGTGATTTGATGACGGTGAACATGTACAGTACAACAAAGATAAATGCTTAAATTACACCCCTAGACTTGTATCTATATGCACCTCGAATCATTGTACCTATTAATGTTCAAGCTTTAGCGCCACACCCGCACACTGCCTCTCATGTGGCTAAGGCTCTACGTCCATGGCTCAACGTTCAAGATGAGCAAAACTTAGTGGAGGCCCGAAGAATCATCCAGAGATTAAAGTCTACGTTTAATTATTAAAAAGTACTGAAAAAAGACCACAACTGAATACATTAACTGAATCCCGGCAGGCACACGTAAATGACATGCACACCAAATGAAGAGAATTCAGCTTGGTAAAATTATGAAATGTATGAAAAGCTACTGAACACCAATGAGTGCCTGAAAAGACAGGACATCCAAAGTCCTAGGAATATGTAGGAAGGTATTAATTTGCTCAGCCTCGGTCTGAGACCTGCTCTCTCCCCAACAGCTCCGCTGTGCTCTGCTCTGCCGCAGATCCCCGATCTCCTCCCAAGTAAGGTTCGAGACTACTATGCCTCGTGCCCATCGCATTGATTAATACTCGCTGTTGTGCCTCTTGCCCTACATTACTGTTATTCATGTCTAACATTGTGCCTTGTGCCATTCACTGTTATTCATTTTTCTTGCTTGTGCCATTGTTATCATTCGTTTTTCATTGTAATTGTGCCCTTCCGTTCTTGCTTTGTTGCCTTTTTTTCCCGCTGTTTCCCGCCGCCGCCTCTGTCCTCGTTAACCCCACCCTCCCCCTCCCCTACTTAATGGCAGCCGCTGTGTGGCGCGCCTAAGACAAGCCCGTCTGTGCCCGTCCGTGACCCGACCGCGGCCATCGCCAGGAACCCTGGATCTCCACCATCCATCGCTACGACACCAGCACCCATGGCCAGTTCTCCTGACTCCACTGCCGCCAGACCCTCACCACAACCCCAGCTTCCAACACCGCCGACGCCAGCAACGGCGACACCCTAAGATGCATCCTTCTCAACGTACGCTCCGTACACAAGTACGCCATGGAAATCTGGAACCTACTTGACTCCCTCTCGTCCGACATCGCCTTTCTCATGGAGACGTAGACCAAGACTTCCTCCGCCCCGACATCAACATCGCCATCCCGGACGGATACAAGATCCAGCGGAAGGACCGCCCCAGCCAACCGGGAGGTGGCCTCGCCATCTCCCACAGGAGCACCCTCTGCCTCACCGCCTCCAGCGAAACCTTCGACTTTGTCGAACACCTGCACTTCCAGATCCAGACCACTCCCAACACCACACTCCGAGGAACCCTCGTCCACAGACCCCCACTTACCCCGGACACCCTTCGCCACGGTCATCACCGATTTCATTGCACCCCACACCATCACATCAGTGAACATCATACTCATTGGAGACCTGAACTTCCATCTCAACAACTCCAGCGACCCCAACTCCACCATCCTACGTGACAACCTCGCCAACATCGGACTTAAACAACTCATCACCCCAGCGACCCATAGAGCCGGACACACCCTCGACCCCATCTTCGCTACAAGAAACAGCGTCCACTTCGGCCACACAATGCAACTACCTTGGACCGACCACCACTGTGTACACTTCACCGTCGACAAGCCCAAGACACCCAAACTAGCCCCACGCCCACCACGGAGGAACTGGAGCAAGGTCACCAAAGAGCAACTTAACTCCACCCTCACCCGAGACAACCACACCTGGACATCTGACGCAAACATTGCAGCATGAGAACTCCACACCTGGATCTCCAACTGTGTAGACGAGATGGCCGGCTAAGCAACCCCGTCAAACAGAGCCCCAGGAGAGCCACTTAGTACACCACCACTCTTCAAGAAGCCAGGCGCACCTGCAGATGCCTGGAGAAGAACTGGAGAAACACCAGGACAACTGAAAACTACTCCACCTACAAAGATGCCATGATGTACTACCACAACGAAATCAGAACCACCAAGAGGAACTTTATCCACAACAAAATCCTCGCCAACTCCACCAACTCCAGGGAACTTTTCAGTGTCATTCTGGATTTCACCAACCCACGCTGCGAAGCCGCAGACATCACCCCGTCCCAAGACCTTGTGCAACAAGCTTGGAACCTACTTCTACCTCAAGATAAAAACCCTCTACGACAACTTCGTCGACCATCCTCCAGGCGCCACAGCCAACCCCTGCCGCCCCAAGGACATCAGCCAACCCCCCATCTCCTACTGGACACCGATCACGACTGAAGACACCAACTCAAATATGAAAGGCATCCACTCGGGCCCCCATCGACCCCTGCCCTTCTCACATCTACCACAGAGCCGCAGCCATCGCACCCGAACTGCAACGCACCATCAACACCACTTTCAAAACAGGCACCTTCCCAGCTGACTAGAAGCACGCAGAAGTCAGGCCCCTGCTCAAGAAGCCCACAGCGGACCCCACTGATCTCAAGAACTACTGGCCCATCTCGCTCCTCCCCTTCACAGCCAATGTTGCAGAGAAAACGGTCAACAGGGAACTGACACGATTCATCAAAGAGAACGCCATCTTCGACCCGTCCCAATACGGATTCCAAAGCAACCACAGCACAGAGACTGCTCTACTCGCCACCACAGACGACATCCACACCCTCCTGGACCAAGGCCACTCCGCAGCCCTCATCCTACTCGACCTGTCAGCGGCCTTCGACACCGTCTCTCACCGCACACTAGTCACCAGACTGCATGACGCTGGCATACAAGGAAAAGCAGTAGACTGGATTCGATCATTCCACACCGGAAGAAGCCAGAGAATCAGACTACACCCTCCCTCTCCGATCCCATGAAAATCACCTGCGGAGTCCCACAGGGGTCATCACTGAGCCCGACCCTCTACAACATCTACATGGCCCCCCTCGCAGCCATCATCTAACAACACGGCCTCAACATCTTATCCTACGCCAATGACACCCAGCTCATCCTCTCCCTCACCCGAAACTCCACCACTGCCAAACTCAACTTCCAGAAAGAAATGCAAGACGTCACAATCTGGATGACCAACAGCTGCCTTAAACTCAACGCAGAGAAGACAGAAGTTCTCATCCTTGGACCCGCCCCTTCAGCTTGGGACAAAACCTGGTGGCCGACCTCCCTCAGAAACCCACCTACCCCTCAGACCACGCCAGCATTGTACTCGACTCATCACTCACCATGAACCAACAGGTCAACGCCATCACATCCAGCTGCTTCAACACCTTCTGCATACTTCACAATACCTTCAAATGGATCTCCCCGGAGTCAAGGAAGACAGTCACCCACGCACTCATCACCAGCAGACTGGACTATGGAAACGCCCTCTACGTCAGCATCAACAAGTCCCTACTTGGCAAACTCCAGACTATACAGAACACTGCCGCCAGACTCATCCTCGGCATCCTCGGCATCCCCAGGCACGAACAAATCAGCCAACACCTACGAAAACTCTACTGGCTCCCCATGGAGAAAAGAGTCACCTTCAAAATCCTCACTCACGCTTACAAATGCCTACAAAACAACGGACCCAAATACCTCAATGTCAGAATCAACTTCCACGTACCCAAAATAAACCTCCAATCTTCCAACCTCGCACTGGCCGAAACCCCGCGCATCCACAGAGCCAGAGCATGCGGAAGATCCTTCTCTCACATTGCGGCCAAGACTACCGGCAGACATCAGACGCGCCCCGTCCTTGAACACCTTCAGGAAGACTCTCAAGACCTGGCTCTTCCGCTAAACAGACCTTGAGACCCTCAAGGGTGAGTAGCGAGCTTACAATTCCCCTGATGATTGATTGATTGAACCTATGAATAATTTACAGGCTATAGCGCAATCATGTAACTAGTGCTCTCTTTTTATACTTTCTTGAATAATATATAATAATACACCAATTTCAAAGAAAATTCCAAAACACAAAACCTTAACAAGGCTGTACATCAATAAATATTGTATTTCTTTTGTGTATATCATAGCTTTGGTTGGTCTGCACATCTACAAAGGCCATCTTGGAGACCTAATCCACATTCCTTTCCGCATGGTCCAACTAGTTATCAAACTGCAAAATACACCCAATCCCATGATATTAATAACGGCAAAGGACAGGAGACAGTGAAAGATAGGGAAAGATTGGAAAAGGCAGAGAGCGAAAGAGAGTGGGAGCTTTGCATGGACAAAAACAAGAGAAGAAAGAGAAACAATGGGATAGAAAAGTCAGATAAAGTCAGGGAGAGGTGAGACAGGGAGAGAAAAAACAATGAAATAATACAGGGAGAGACAGAAATAAGAAGAGATACGGAATAAAGGCGGAGAGAGAAAGCCTAGGAAGGAAGATTGGAGATGAGGTGTAGAGATACACCAGGAGAGACATGGCTCAGCACATACTGCAGGGAGAGGTAGCGCAGCATAAGTGCACAGACTCCAAGGCGGTGCGCCTCCAGGATGATGATTTCATTTGCAGAAGTAGAGCAGGGTCAGGGAAAGCACACCCCATACCCACAGCCCTGCCTCTGCCTATGTGACTGCACTGACTTTCCTATGAGACGGAGACGAACTCCTGCCCAGCCTGGCCCCGTAGTCAAGACACTGAGTGCAAGCGGCTAGTATGGCCATTCTAGGATCGGGCCCTCACAAACTCAAATAATAATGTGGAAAACAACTTAAAACAAGAGCAAAGCCTGCACTTTTTGGGGGGGAACATAGTCTATATTTTAGACTGGCCCTGAACCCCTGGGCCCCCACCCTGTAGCTACGCCCCTGGCTACCAAACCAGAGTTTCGTTCTTACAAACTGTAGCCCGAATCCTTAGGCCCACATCTGTGCACTTCCCAACAACAGATCATGGCCACAGCTGACATTTTAGGAGGACCAGAGAGGAACATCAGGTGAAGCCATTTCCATACTCATTTATTTATTTGTAAAGTTGTATATAGCGCTGGCTAGACCTGAAGGTATCAGTGCGCTTTACATGAGGATCAGCGAGTTACAGGTTACATAATTACATCAATTACAAGAGCCAAGTATAGACAATAGGAGAAAACAAAAGACATGAAATTACACAGTAATATGAGGTATTAGCACATTCAGAGGAAGGGTTGTGCCTCATTGCTTAACTTTCAAGGCACGAAGTAGATATAGGTCTATTTGTGGCATACATTCCACTACTCATGGAGGTCTGATGTGCCCCTGCTTGAGATGGAGTAGAGGAAAATATGTTACTTTACCAGTGCAAATGAGCCACTTTCACTGTAAGAGTGCAGGGAAGTATGTTTGTGCACTTCCAAACAGCTGTGCTCGTGGTCCTTTGCAATGAATCTTGCTTCGACTGAGGCTGTTGTAAATAAACCTCAGAAGCGGACAAATATTTAGATTTTCGGGCCCACAAACCAGAATAGAGGCACTTGACACTAAGGGGCTTATTTACAAGCCGCTTGCACCGCCGGTACGTAACTTATTCGCATATTAAAAGGGATGCACCGGCGGCCCAGGGGCTTGTAAATAAGCCCCTAAATATGTCACATCCCTAAGCATGATATGCATGAAAACAGCCCAAGTAGTGTACTCACTCCAATTCGTGGGCACAAAATCCACACCCACATAGAGAGGTCAAAATGCACTCAGTGGGTAAGCCACGTCACATACCAACATAAAGGGCCTTTTTAGAAAAAGTTTGCTAAGTTATGCATTTGCACAAACACTTCTGTGCAGGGATCGCAATTACAAGTGGTACAGTGTTTATTGGACCCGGTAATTACCAAGGTTGATAAAGAATGCATCATTCTTTACATTTAGTCATGTCAAACCTGTTGGAATTTAAAAAGGGGAAAAGGCATGGTATTTACCGATTTTGGTGCAATATGCACCAAAATTCGCACATTATTCTGCAAAAGCTCAGAATATGCTATACGTTTCGTATCCGACAGGGCCTACTCACAAGCTGGCCCAAAGTGAAACTTAGAGTAAGATCATGACAGAATCTATTTATCACACAGCTATTGCTGTGTGCCATATAGTAATAATAGTTGTGCCACTCGCAAAAGATGTTATTTGCCAACCAGGTCATAACTTATGATCACCACGCCATAACAACTCCATGTTGAATGGTAATATTTACAACTGATACAGCTTTGAAATGGTAGTGGTGTGTGATTCAACGGTTAAACACAACACGTTGTGTGATTACACTAAAAGGATGAGGAGAGAGGATGTTGACTAACAGCTAGACGGTCGACCTCGAAGCTGGGGAACCGGGTTCGAGTCTTGGCAGGGACGCAAAAACATCCTATGATTCTGGGCAAATCACTTAGGGCCATATGTATCAAGCAAATTAGCATTCGCAAAGGCCGAAATTCGCAGAATTTCGGCCTTTGGAATACGAATTTGCTAAATGGTGGCCCACATGCATCAATATCGGCTTTTGCGAGTTCTAAATTGCGAAAAATAACGATTCGCAATTTAGAACTCGCAAAAGCCTATGCATGAATATTTTTAGGGTTTTTTTGCAATTCGGTAAAAATCGCTATTTTTACCGATTTGCAAAAAAAAAGCAAATTTTCAATTGCGAATTCACAATTCCCATTCATTCCTATGGGCCAAAATGCCCATAGGAATGAATGGGAATTGCGAATTCACAATGTGCAATTGCAATTCATCAATGCATTTCAAGGGTGGAGAGGGGGGTCAAAATGACCCCCCCCTGCACCCATGAAATGTACTTTTCAGCATAAGTTACATACACACATGTCCTAAGGACATGTGTGTCTGTAGCTTAACAGTTTAAAAAATGCATTTTTGTGCATTTTTAAACAATTTCGCAAACTACCACGAAGTTGAACTTCGTGGTAATTTGCACTTCCAATTTAAAAAATCGCACATTTTTCTGTAATGATGCATAGCATTTAAGAAATCGCACAATTGCGATTTCTTATATGCTAACGCAATTTTAGAAATCGTAAAAAAGATGCGACTTCTAAAATGGCATGATGCATCCCAAACAGCACTTTTGCATTCGCAAACGGCCGATTTTAAGGAATCGCACCGTTTGCGACTACAAAAATGCTTGATGCATGTGGGCCGGTATGTATTAAGCAAAATCTGGTGCAAAATAAGGAATCGCAAAATTTGTGATTCCTTATTTTGCGATTGCATTTAAGGAATCACAAATTTTGCGATTCCTTAAATGCAATGTATGAAGCAAAAACAATTTGCAAAATGTCCTTAAGGAATCGCAAATTACCACCAACTTCTAGTTGGTGGTAAGTTGCGAATTCCTTGAAAAATGCACATTTTTGCATTTTTCAAAGTGCCATGTGACGCACATACATGCCCGTAGGGCATGTATGTGCGCCACATGTGCACCCATGCATATTTCAGGGGTGCAACAGGGTGTCCTTTGGACACCCCCGCACCCTTGAAATTATTCTCAATTTGCGATTAGCAAATTGCAAATCGCAAATTGAGAATAACTTCCCATTAATTCCTATGGGCCTCCTGGCCCATAGAAATGAATGAGAAAGTATTCCATAATTGCGATTCGCAATTTTCTAATCGCAATTAAGGAATTTTAAGACATCGAAAAAAAATGCGTTTTTGTACATACATACCTATTTGCGATTCTCAAATAGCGATTTCTTAAAAATCGCTATTTGAGGATCGCAATGGGTATCTTGATACATATGGCCCTTCATCTCCCCGTGCCTTCCAGAAATTAATGTGTTCGTCTGTAACATGATTGGTGCTCATGTAAAGCGCTCAGATTCCTCGGGTCGAGTTCACGATATATAAAACTCTTAAAAAATAAAAACATTAAAAGGGTAAGCTTTGTCCTTTTATGGTGAGAAGAATGAAACATCTGTGGTGTTGCCATTTACCGCACATGCACAATCTTTCCACCTAAGAGGAGCCTTGGAGACAGGGTTGTATGTTGAAATATTGACTACAGAAATACTGTGCTATCAACATATCATAGCCAAAATATAGGGAAGCAAAATATCAAGAAGGTAAGTGCATATAGATAAGTCAAATACATTACTATTATTAACTCCATCTTCATATACCTTGAAGATATATTTATATTTATATTGTCAACTAAACCTTATCTTAGTTATACATACTTTGTCATCAGTTTGGTCCTCAATGTGTTGCCCATTATATTCTGATAAACACAAGGAGATGATGGACGGAGTGCTGAATTTTTTCACACTCACCCCCAGATCCAGCCCGACCTGCCAAGCCTGGTCTTCCCTGGACTGGAAACAAGCATCCTGGGACCGGGTCCATGGTACCACTCCTCATCAGCCAGGCTAGCCTGAATCCAGTGGCAAAGTGAGCAAGAGACCCACGTCTGGATGTACCCTCCCAACTTAGGGCGAACAAAACAAACACAAGGAGATGATGGATGGAGCGCTGAAACTTTTCGGACACTCACCCCCAGTCACAGATCTGGGTTAAATCCATCATCATTCTTTAGCTCACTTCACCACACCAGTTTAAACCCAGCTATATGTAAATCAGTCTTGGCCCTGTGCCTCATGGGAACAGTACAATCCGAACTGACAAGTCAGGTCTTTCCTGGACTGGAAACAAGCATCCTGGGACTGGTTTCGGGGTAACACCCCTCATCAGCCAGGCTAGTTTGAATCCAGTTGCAAAGTGTGCAAGGGACCAATGTCTGGGTGTACCCTGCCAACTTAGGGCAAACAAAGCAAACACAAGGAGATGATGGACGGAGAGCTGAAACTTTACAGACAGTCAGCCCATCATATATCTGGGTTAAATCTATCATCATTCTTTAGCTCACTTCGCCACCCCAGTTTAGACCCAGCTATATGCATATCAGTGTTGACCCTGTGCCTCATGGGAACAGTCCAGCAGGAACTGCCAAGTAAGGCCTTTCTTGGACCTGAAACAAGTATCCTGGGACCGGTTTTGGGGTAACACCCCTCATCAGCCAGGCTAGCCTGAATCCAGTGGCAAAGTGAGCAAGGGACCCATGTCTGGATGTACCCTGCCAACTTAGGGCGAACAAGCGAACACAAAGAGATGATGGACGGAGCGCTGAAACTTTTCAGACACTCACACCCAGTCACAGATCTGGGGTAAATCCATCATCATTCTTTAGCTCACTTCGCCACACCAATATAGACCCAGCTATATGCAAATCAGTCTTGACCTTGTGCCTCATGGGAACAGTCCAGTCCGAAATGACAAGTCAGGTCTCCCCTGGACCGGAAACAAGCATCCTGGGACCGGTTTTGCGGAAACACCCCTCATCAGCCAGGCAAGCTTGAATCCAGTTACAAAGTGAGCAAGGGACCAAGGTCTGGGTGTAGCCTGCCAACTTATGGTGAACAAAGCATACACAAGGAGATGATGGACGGAATGCTGAAACTTTACAGACAATCAGCCTGTCACAGATCTGGGTTAAATCTATCATCTTCTCTAGCTCACTTCACCACCCCAGTTTAGACCCAGCTATATGCAAATCAGTGTTGACCCTGTGCCTTATGGGAACAGTCCGACCCGAATTGCCTAGCAAGGTCTTTCCTGGATCCAGAAACAAGCATCCTGGGACGGGTTTTGGGTAACACCCCTCACCAGCCAGACTAGCTTGAATCCAGTGCCAAAGTGAACAAGAGACTCCTGTCTGGGTGTACCCTGCCAACTTAGGGCGAACACAGCAAACACAAGAAGAAGATGGATGTAGTGCTGAACCTCTTCAGACACTCACCCATAGTCACAGATCCGGGTTAAATCCATCATCAATCGTTAGCTCACTTCTCCACCCCAATTTAGACCCAGCTATATGCAAATCAGTTTTGACCCTGTGCCTCGTGGGAACAGTCCAGCCTGACCTGCCAAGCCAGGTCTTCCCAGGACCAGAAACAAGCATCCTGGGACCAGTTTCGGGGTAACACCCCTCATCAGCCAGGCTAGCTTGAATCCTCTGGCAAAGTGAGCAAGGGACTCATGTCTGGGTGTACTTTGGGTGAACAAAGCAAACACAAGGAGATGGTGAAATGAGCTAAAGAACGATGATGGATTTAACCCAGATCTATGACTGGGGGTGAGTGTCTGAAACGTTTCAGCACTCCGTCTATCATCTACTTGTGTTTGCTTCATTATATTCTGGTAGCACAATACTCTGGAGTCCATTTTAATGTGGGATACCTGAAGAAAAGATATATATCTGGAAACACCTAGTAGCTTGGAACCATGATAACACTTTTTCCAGAAGTCTAACCTAATAGGTTTTTCTCCAAAGTTGCAGAAACTGAAGATAATTTAATGCTGAGAGGCTCACGTATAGGTCCACGTCACTTCTTTAGCTGTTGAGGCAGACAATAATGTAAACATCAGGTACAAATTATCCTCCACAGAATGGGAATCTACAATCACATAAGATTTTCCAAGGGATGATATACATTTTAGATCAGAAACTGCCAGTGGCAGTGTCTGTCCTTAGTACTGTCACTAAGTCATCAATACCAGTACATTACCACGTTCCCTATCCATGTGAAGCAAAGACCACAGGTGTATCATGATCTCAGTGGGAGGTCCTGCGGCCATCATTTGACCAATTTCTAAAACTGTTTAGGAGCATAGCAGATTCTAATGTCTAATGTCACTGATTGTTTATTGAATGCAAATATGCACAGTATATGAGACAGTACTGTCATCTCACATGTATGTTTAGATCCTGTTGAAGTGTCTTTAGTCAGTGACAAGGCACTTGGCCTCACCAGGCAGCTTCATATCACCTGCCTCAGCATCGCCACATTTCAATATGCCAACAGTATATCCAACAGTGGACATGTGTCAAGTGATTCACCCAGACCTATTGGCACTCACTGCATGTCCATCATTCCGTCGTCAAGAACAGGGGTAGAGGCCATGCAGGTGCTAATGTTGTGGATGCAACAATTAGGATGTACAAACAGTACTGCGAACACACAATGTATGATTGGGACTGATGGACCCGATGTGGCACATGGTACACGTGTGGGTTTTATAACCCCATGTACATCTGGACATATATTGTTTCTTCTCAAGTAATTGGCATGTTACACGTATGAACCAAAGTATTACCTATGTGTGATCTGGCAGGGAGCTTGCCTCTTTGTTGTTACCATTATTGTGTTCTGTTCTTTTCTTTTCAATGGCGAAAATAACACTGTTCTTTAAGCCTCATACAAATAGAGGTTGCCAATTATCATTTTTTTCTAATTGTACCCTTGAAACTGTTGATATTTTCATTGTGTAATGTGGTATCTATATCACCTTTTGCACTGTGGGATTGGTATCCCATATTCATTTATTAAGTCGCTGTGAGAAGTTGGCCTGATGTGCAGTGCTCACTATTCTAGTGATCACTATATATCAGTCCAAACAACCCTTATTGATGATTGGTTGTAAGTCAACCTTATAGACCAGCTATCCTAGTAGCATGGATACGAGCAGTCTAAGGCTAAGACTCTAGAGGGCGTGTTAAGCCAGCTGTTTTACCATCACATTACCCCTTGAACACCCAGTGAAAGGACACCACACAAGTGTTATGAAAATAAACAGTGTATTTATTAGAATCACAACAGCCCTGTACTCTTTATGAGGACAGGGTGCTAGGCACACAACAAAACTCTTACGAAAATACTTAAGTTAGCACAGTATATACAAATGCCCGAGGGGCACGAAAAACCATATACTCTGAAAGTGGAATGCGAAATTACTAGCAGGTAAGTACAATACTAATAGGCTTTGGAATCGCTAGGACTTGACTAGGGAATCGTTAGATTACTTCTAGGAGGCCCAGGGGACTCGGGTGCAGAGTGTGCACTCTCACGCGGGATGCGGGACAAAGTCTATGATAGCTAGTAAAGTTAGAGTTAGTGTTCACGGGCGAACCCGACCTGGTAGGGAGAAAACGAAAGTGGATCCTGACCCTTGGATAGTGAGGCTATGCTGGGGCACCGAAATGCCGAAGTTACCTAGCCCAGGGGCTGCAGCTGCATAGGTCTCAAAAGACGTCGGGAATCCTCGTAGACGAACCAGGAGCCTGGAAGAAAGATGCTGGCAGGCGACCAGTGAAGAGAGTTCGAAGGGATCCAAGCCTGGATCTCGAAGAAGGATGATACCTGAAAGCAGAGGGGACCAAGTTCGTGACTACTAGCCAGTAGTCAGTGGGCACCAGGAGGGCACCCGATGGTAGTCACCTTGGCTAGGTGAGTGGGCGACGCTGGGCTCTGCAGATCTCACGGACCAGGAGGCGTTGTCGGCGACCAGGATGGAGAGGCGAGCTGTCCCACGATGGATGAAGCTGTCGGCGTCGAAGAACCCAGGATTGGGCAACAAAGCCTTGAGGTCTCGTCGCACTCACGGTTCTCAGCTTGGCTGTAGAGGTGAGTAGAGGTCGGAGGTGCCAGGGAAGCCGGGTCTTGTCGAGCTGGGCAGTCGGATTCCGGAGGAAGGACTTACAGCAGACCGCAGTGTTCTTCGGATGGTGCCTGCGGATGCAGGGTGACTACTCCTTAGCCACAAGGGAGAATCTTGAGGAAGAAATCTTGAAGTCCTTTCGTAGAAAGTCGTGTCTTGATTCCAAAGATGATCTAATTTGGAAGGGGGCCTGCTCCTACCTTTATCTGGGAAAAGGGGGCTGGCACGCGACTAAGTCCTGCCCTATGGGTGGGACCAGGAGGGGGGTGGTTACACCCCTCTCCTTTGGCGGGCTTTCCCCAGGCCAGGGGCTGGAGTGCCCCTGGAACTGGTTTCAGCCGGCCTATGCACAGTGAGCACCGGGGTGCCACTTGCAGTCACCTTCCTCTGAAGCCCTGCCTACCTAGGATACACAAAATCCTGTCTGGGACGGTGCTGGCACCGCCCCTGGCAGGAAACCCTTTGTCCTTATCTCCTGCTCTGGGAGGACTCCCAGCAGCAGGAGGGCAGACTTGTGTCTCGGTGGCAGCATCCATTTTGTGGAGCTGAGGCTCTGTCTGACTTTAACCGGGGTTACAGGTTACATACATGTCGTGTCCCTCTAGAAGGGTGGAATGCTAACCCCGTCACCAGAATTGGCGAGGGGTTAGTATTCCAATTCGTATGACACCTTACTCGACATGTTTTGATAAAGCGATACCAGAGTTGGCATATAACCGCGAGGATTATAATGCACTTAAGAGTATATGGTATGCGATATCATGGAAACGGCTAAGGGATAGGTCCCGAAAGCCGCAGACAGGCTCAGCTCATGCCAGAGCACCATCTCACACGATTCCAAGCACTCTGCCTTCAGGATTGTTAAGGCCTGCCATAGGAGTGACTGATAGGAGATCTGTGTGTCCATTTTGGGGTTAGATATAGGTATACTATATCTAAAGCAAAGGGTGAGTACACCACCTTGCCCCAGCTGTCGTGCAGCCAGTTGTGTCAGTTTAGTTAGTCAGCCCAGGGGTGGCATAATACATGCTTCAGCCCCTGGGAGACTTCTGGGTGCACCTCAGCCCTGGGTACAGGGACTTGGAGAGGGCCCAGTGCCAATTCAGTACCTGAGTACAATTTGGATAGAGAGAACAGCTAGGCTGTGGGTCTGATTAGCAGGCCCACAGCCAGGGAAAGTCGTAAACCAGTGCAGAAAAAAGCAAAAATCTGGGTGATCATAGGATTGCAGACCCTACTCTCCTACATGACCCCCCCCAAACTTTGGGACAATAAACTAACCTTGACCAGGTGAGTCTTTTTGTTCTAAGTGGAAATACCTGGAGAGCCCATCAGCATTGCTGTGATCAGTACCAGGTCTATGCTCCACTGTAAAATCATTCCCCTGTAGGGAAATGGACCACCTAAGCAGTTTGGGGTTTTCACCCTTCATCTGATTTAGCCACAAGAGGGGCTTGTGGTCGGTCTGAATGGTGAAGTGAGTGCCAAACAAGTAGGCCCTCAGCTTCTTCAGGGCCCAAACCACAGCAAAGGCCTCCCTCTCAATAGCTGACCAATTTTTCTCTCTGGGGGTCAGCCTCCTACTAATGAAAGCAATAGGCTGATCATTACCATCAAAATTCAGTTGAGACAGAACAGCTCCCACACCCAACTCAGAAGCATCTGTTTGGACAATGAATGGCTTGGAGTAATCTGGACTCTTAAGGATAGGTGCTGTGCACATGGCCTGCTTTAGGTCATTGAATGCTTTCTGACAGCTTGCTGTCCACTGAACTTTCTTTGGCATCTTTTTGCTTGTCAGGTCATTAAGAGGGGTCACTATGGACCCATAATTTCTGACAAACGTCCTATAATAACCAGTCAGGCCCAAGAAAGCTCGAACCTGAGTCTGGGTGATTGGAGGAGCCCAGTCCTGGATGGCCTGTATTTTATTCTCCAATGGCTGAACCTGGCCTCCACCTACAAGGTGGCCCAGGTATACAACCTGTGTCTGCCCTATCTGGCACTTAGTGGCCTTGATAGTGAGGCCTGCCTTTTGCAGAGCCTCTAACACTTTCCTCAGGTGGACCAGGTGATCCTCCCAGGTGGAGCTAAAGACAGCAATATCGTCAAGATATGCTGCACAGAAGTCATCCAGCCCAGTGAGGACTTGATTCACCAACCTTTGGAAGGTGGCAGGTGCATTTTTCAAACCAAAGGGCATTACCACAAATTGATAATGCCCACCAGGGGTAGAAAATGCTGTCTTGGGTTTGGCCTCCTCAGCTAACCTGATTTGCCAATACCCAGCTGTCAAATCAAATGTACTTAAGAATTTGGCAGAAGCCAATTTATCTATAAGTTCATCTGCTCTTGGTATTGGGTGGGCATCAGTCTTAGTGACTGCATTGAGGCCTCTGTAGTCTACGCAAAACCTCATCTCTTTCTTACCACCCTGGGTGTGAGGCTTTGGCACTAGAACTACTGGGCTAGCCCAAGGGCTATCTGAGGGCTCAATGACTCCCAGCTCCAACATTTTCTGCACTTCTGTTTTGATGCAGTCTCTAACATGATCAGGCTGTCTGTAGATTTTACTCTTGACAGGCAGACTGTCCCCAGTGTCAACATCATGGGTACACCAATCAGTTTGGCTGGGTGTTAGAGAGAACATATGTCTGAAGGATTGCAGAACTTGCCTGCAATCCTGTTGCTGATGCTCAGTGAGGCTGCCACAAAAGACAACACCATCTACTGACCCATCATCAGGATTCTGAGTGAGCAGGTCTGGGAGAGGGTCACTCTCTTCCTCCTGTCCCTCATCTGTGGCCATGAGCAAGCTCATGTCCTTCCTGTCAACATATGCCTTGAGCCTGTTTACATGGAGCACTCAGAGAGGGCTCCTGGGAGTTCCAAGGTCCACCAAGTAGGTAACCTCTCCCTTTTGCTCAATGATGGTGTGGGGCCCAGACCATTTGTCTTTCAGAGCTGCTGGGGCCACTGGCTCCAGCACCCACACCTTCTGTCCTGGCTGGTACACAGTCAGAACAGCCTTTTGGTCATGCCAAGCTTTTTGGAGTTCTTGGCTGGCCTCAAGGTTATTAGATGCCTTTTCCATATACTCAGCCATCCTGGAGCGGAGACCAAGTACATAGTCCACTATGTTGGTTGCAGGCTTTTTGAGAGGTCTCTCCCATCCTTCCTTCACCAAACACAGGGGTCCTCTTACAGGATGCCCATACAGAAGCTCAAAAGGGCTGTAGCCAACCCCCTTCTGTGGGACCTCTCTGTAAGCAAACAAGAGGCAGGGGATCAGGACATCCCATCTTCTCCTAAGAGGTGCAGGTAGTCCATGAATCATCCCTTTGAGGGTCCTGTTGAATCTCTCAACAAGCCCATTGCATTGTGGGTGATAGGGTGTGGTGAACTTGTAGTTCACACCACACTCCTTCCACATTGCAGTCAGATATCCTGACATGAAGTTTGTACCTCTGTCAGAAACAACCTCCTTAGGAAAGCCCACTCTGGAGAACACTCCAACCAGGGCCCTTGCCACTACAGGTGCTGTAGTGGTCCTAAGTGGAAAAGCCTCAGGATACCTGGTGGCATGATCCACCACCACCAGTATAAACTTGTGTCCTGATGCTGTCTGGGGTTCCATTGGACCAACAATGTCAATCCCCACTCTTTCAAAGGGGACCCCCACCACAGGTAGTGGTATGAGGGGGGCCTTTGTTGTGCCACCTGACTTACCACTGGCTTGGCAAGTGACACAGGAGCGACAAAACTCCTTGGTATTCTCATTCATGTGGGGCCAGTGAAAGTGTGAGACAAGCCTGTCCCACGTCTTTGTCTGACCTAAATGACCTGCAAGGGGAATCTCATGGGCCAAGGTGAGAAGGAAACCTCTCAGAGACAAGGGGATGACCAGCCTGCTGGTTGCACCAGGCTTGGGGTCTCTTGACTCAGAGTACAGGAGTCCATCTTCCCAGTATACCCTGTGGGCACCTGTGGCATTCCCTGCAGCCTCAGCAGCAGCCTGCTGTCTGAGGGGTTCAAGGGAAGGGCAGTCTAACTGTGCTTTCCCCAGGTCTGCTCTGGAGGGTCCCCCTGAGCCCAGAAACTCAACTTGATCAAGTTCAAGCTCTTTAGGCTCAGTTTCCCTCAGCTCTCTCAGATCAGCCTCCTCAGAGACTTGATCCTCAACCTGGGGCAAGGGGGAAGGCAAAGCCTTACCCTTACTGCTCTTCTTCTTGGAAGGTGTCTGGTCCATTCTTTCAGGATCCAGCACCTGTTCAGTGGGGCATCTTCTGGCCTGTGCCCTAGTCACAGCAAGCACATGTGCTGGCAAGCCTAACATCTCCATGTGAGTCCTCTGCTCCACTTCTGACCATAGTGATGACTCCAAATCATTGCCCAACAAACAATCAACTGGGAGGTCTGAACTGACTACAACTTTCTTTTGTCCCTTCACTCCACCCCAGGAGAAAGCCACAATCGCCACACTATGACTAGTAGTGACGTTGCTGGCATTGGTCACCAGGAAATCAGTACCTGGCATGATCTGTCCAGGGTCCACAAAGTTAGGTGTCACCATGGTGACACTGGCACAAGTGTCCCTGTAGGCCTGAGCCATCCTGCCATTAATCAAAGGTGTCTGCCTGTATTTGCCCAAAGTATTGGGACTTATATCAGGGGATATATCCATATCCCCTGTACAGACAAGGACAGCCTGAGTGAGTGTGCCAACTAAGTTGTCAGACCCCTCAGTTCCCAAGGTTAACCCAACTAATGCCTTGGGAGGTACACTACCACTACTCACTGTACTAGGGGGTGCAGTTGCCTTAGGGGCTGTAGTGGCAGGAGTTTGTCCTCCTCTTTTGGTGCACTCACTAAACCAGTGAGACTTACTTTTGCAGTACTGGCACCATCTCTTTGACTGGCCTTCTTGAATCTTCTTCTTCTGGGAAGCCTGACCCCCACCCTCTTTGGTTTGTTGGGGACCTGGTGAAGACTTCTGGTCATTTTGTTCACTCTTAGCATTACCCTTCTGGTCTGCTTTCTTCTGACCACCCTGGTTCTGGTTCTGGTTCTGCTTGATCCTTGTTCTGACCCATTTGTCTGCCTTCTTTCCCAATTCTTGGGGAGAGGTCAGATCTGAATCAACAAGGTGCTGGTGCAACAACTGGTTCTGACAATTATTTAAAATTTGTTCTCTCATCATGAGATTGTACAACCCTGTGTAATCAGTAACCTTGCTACCCAGCAACCAGCCCTCCAAAGCCTTAGTGGCACAATCCACAAAGTCAGACCAGTCCTGAGACTGAGTTTTCTGGGTGTCTCTGAACAGCAACCTGTACTGCTCAGTGGTTAAACCAAACCCATCAATCAGTGCATTTTTCAGGACCTGGTAATCATTAGCATCCTCCACTCTTGTAGTGAGGAGCTTATATCTACCTTTACCATCAAAGGAGAGCCACAGTATAGCTGCCCACTGACTCCTGGGAATGCCCTGCACAGTGCAGGCCCTCTCCAGAGCAGCCATCCATTTCTGGATGTCATCCCCTTGCTTAAAGGGGGGCACTATCTTAGTCAGGTGTTTAGTATCTAAACCCTTCTCTCTATCTCTTGGGAGATTGCTGCCACCAGTGGGAGCTAACCCACTCATCTGCTGCTCTCTAGCCAAGGCAAGCTTCTCTTTGGCCAGGGCAATTTCTTCCCTTTCAATCCTCAGAGTAGCCTGTCTCATCCTAGCTTCATGCTCCATCCTCTGAGGGGAAGTCAATCTCCTTTGGGGAGAGTTCCTTCTCCTCTGAGAAGAGGCATTAGAGTGCATAGATCTATTGGAGTCCCTAGAAAGAGATCTATCTCTCCTAACTCCAAGGTTAGGCCTACTTAGGGTCAGTACTGGGGGTCCCCCAGATCCTAACCCAAGCAAGTCTAAGTTGGCCCTAGTTAGCCTTCTGACTACCTCAAGACCTTTGTCTACCTCATCCCCAGAGAGTTCCCCTTGATCCTCCTCCTCAACTGCATTGGCAATGTTGGGGAGGTCTGGATCTCCAGAGGTACCCTCTAAGGCTGGCATATTCCCATCTAGCTGAGAAAGCTTTCTCGCATCATAAGTCTCTAAGAGACCTATTAAAAAGGGAATGGTGGGGTTAGACCCCTGTTTCAGTTTCCTGGAGGTACACACTTGTCTCATCTCCTGAAAACTGAGAGCTGCATATCTTGATTTGACCTGTGGAGGGTCAACATCCACAAGGGGAGTCTCAGTAGATTCTCCTTGGGTAGACATGCTCTTTCTAGTGAGGTGTAAGTGGTGTACTTACCTACACTATGTTTGCCTACTGATCCCTTGCTAGAGTTGTAGTTTAGGGTGTGCTAGGCCCTAGGAGCTACAACAGCTGGTTCAGTAGAACTCAGAGTATTCTAAGCTAAGTTATATGTACCTTTAGTAGTTATGTGATCTTTCACAAGATATTCTTAGGATATGTGTGGTAAAACAACAGCAAGCTCAAATCCCACCGCTGCCACCAATGTGAGAAGTTGGCCTGATGTGCAGTGCTCACTATTCTAGTGATCACTATATATCAGTCCAAACAACCCTTATTGATGATTGGTTGTAAGTCAACCTTATAGACCAGCTATCCTAGTAGCATGGATACGAGCAGTCTAAGGCTAAGACTCTAGAGGGCGTGTTAAGCCAGCTGTTTTACCATCACATTACCCCTTGAACACCCAGTGAAAGGACACCACACAAGTGTTATGAAAATAAACAGTGTATTTATTAGAATCACAACAGCCCTGTACTCTTTATGAGGACAGGGTGCTAGGCACACAACAAAACTCTTACGAAAATACTTAAGTTAGCACAGTATATACAAATGCCCGAGGGGCACGAAAAACCATATACTCTGAAAGTGGAATGCGAAATTACTAGCAGGTAAGTACAGTACTAATAGGCTTTGGAATCGCTAGGACTTGACTAGGGAATCGTTAGATTACTTCTAGGAGGCCCAGGGGACTCGGGTGCAGAGTGTGCACTCTCACGCGGGATGCGGGACAAAGTCTATGATAGCTAGTAAAGTTAGAGTTAGTGTTCACGGGCGAACCCGACCTGGTAGGGAGAAAACGAAAGTGGATCCTGACCCTTGGATAGTGAGGCTATGCTGGGGCACCGAAATGCCGAAGTTACCTAGCCCAGGGGCTGCAGCTGCATAGGTCTCAAAAGACGTCGAGAATCCTCGTAGACGAACCAGGAGCCTGGAAGAAAGATGCTGGCAGGCGACCAGTGAAGAGAGTTCGAAGGGATCCAAGCCTGGATCTTGAAGAAGGATGATACCTGAAAGCAGAGGGGACCAAGTTCGTGACTACTAGCCAGTAGTCAGTGGGCACCAGGAGGGCACCGGATGGTAGTCACCTCGGCTAGGTGAGTGGGCGACGCTGGGCTCTGCAGATCTCACGGACCAGGAGGCGTTGTCGGCGACCAGGATGGAGAGGCGAGCTGTCCCACGATGGATGAAGCTGTCGGCGTCGAAGAACCCAGGATTGGGCAACAAAGCCTTGGCTAATTCAAGCCCACGCGGTGGACTCAAAATGGCGTCTTGAGTGGACCAGGAGGGTCCGGGGTGCTCCTCTTCTGGAAGAGAGCAAGAGCCAGTCTGGAGCAACCAGACCAGCAGCAGTGATGTCGTCGGGCGTCGTTCAGAAGGCCACAAGCCAGCGGGCTAGTAGCCAAACAACGCGGTGAGCAGCAAAAAGCAGAAGGGCCCCACGCCGATCGTGGAGATGCTGGGGGGCTGCTCTTCGGTGCTGGAGCTGCTCAGGGTTGGGGCTTCTTGGACCCCAAAGCACTCGCCAGGAGATTACTCGGCGGGCTTGCTGTGACGAAGTCGTGCAGTCTTGGCAATAGTCGGTCCCTTGAGGTCTCGTCGCACTCACGGTTCTCAGCTTGGCTGTAGAGGTGAGTAGAGGTCGGAGGTGCCAGGGAAGCCGGGTCTTGTCGAGCTGGGCAGTCGGATTCCGGAGGAAGGACTTACAGCAGACCGCAGTGTTCTTCGGATGGTGCCTGCGGATGCAGGGTGACTACTCCTTAGCCACAAGGGAGAATCTTGAGGAAGAAATCTTGAAGTCCTTTCGTAGAAAGTCGTGTCTTGATTCCAAAGATGATCTAATTTGGAAGGGGGCCTGCTCCTACCTTTATCTGGGAAAAGGGGGCTGGCACGCGACTAAGTCCTGCCCTATGGGTGGGACCAGGAGGGGGGTGGTTACACCCCTCTCCTTTGGCGGGCTTTCCCCAGGCCAGGGGCTGGAGTGCCCCTGGAACTGGTTTCAGCCGGCCTATGCACAGTGAGCACCGGGGTGCCACTTGCAGTCACCTTCCTCTGAAGCCCTGCCTACCTAGGATACACAAAATCCTGTCTGGGACGGTGCTGGCACCGCCCCTGGCAGGAAACCCTTTGTTCTTATCTCCTGCTCTGGGAGGACTCCCAGCAGCAGGAGGGCAGACTTGTGTCTCGGTGGCAGCATCCATTTTGTGGAGCTGAGGCTCTGTCTGACTTTAACCGGGGATACAGGTTACATACATGTCGTGTCCCTCTAGAAGGGTGGAATGCTAACCCCGTCGCCAGAATTGGCGAGGGGTTAGTATTCCAATTTGTATGACACCTTACTCGACATGTTTTGATAAAGCGATACCAGAGTTGGCATATAACCGCGAGGATTATAATGCACTTAAGAGTATATGGTATGCGATATCATGGAAACGGCTAAGGGATAGGTCCCGAAAGCCGCAGACAGGCTCAGCTCATGCAAAAATCTGGGTGATCATAGGATTGCAGACCCTACTCTCCTACAGTCGCTTTTCCATTAAAGTCAGTTTTGGATTGGAGGCTTATCAGCTTTTGGTCGACAAAAAGCTTTCTCTGAAGGCCCACTAGAGTCAGGACTGTTGGAGGAAGGGCATTTACACAGCCTGGTCTGTTTAGAGTGAACATCGTGATGTCTTTTTTTCTGTCCGTCACGAACAGATAAAACCCAAGTGGCTAAGGACAGAAAAAAAACAAATATTGACACTTACACCCAGGATGAAAACTCTGTGGGTGTGGGGCAATATTTTTTTGTGCGTCAGTAAGTAGCTCCAACTTTATTTTTGAGGATTTTATTTTGTAAATGGTGGATGGCCATGAAAACCAAGAGCGGTGTGTCCACTACACTTAAGAGAAACTACCATAACTGAACACTTGCTGCAACATGAACCTCAATTCCTGCTTCCTGATTTACTTCCCGACACGGCCAATCTGACAAACTATGATACTGAAATGATTGACTTGTACATGACCTGGCAATCTTGCACAGGTCTATGCGTAGCTACTTGATACTGCCTTTGATTACTGTTTTTAGGTCTCAGCTGGCGAAAGCAGCGCACATGCCCTGCTCTCGTCATACAAGAGCTTCTTGGTATCAATACAGATTCCAAAGCTCTCGGAGGCGGAGTTGAAGCCCCGCCCATCTTTTTAATTGGTTTGCGTCATCTTGCATGCAAAACGCTAGCTACTCATTGTAAAGGAGGCTTCTTAGTCCCTCTTTGTTGCCGCCTTGTCACCTTTTGGCCCCGCCCACCGTGATTTGATCTTTTACCGGCGGCGTGACACTCTCTCCTTCATTAGTCCCCACGCACTTTTTTCTTTTTTCTTCTCACTCAGCTTTCGCAAAGTCAGCCGTGTGTTTATTTTCACATCGCGCTTTCACTTAAAGTGAAAGCGTGATGCGAAAGTAAACACGCGGCTGCCTTTGTGGTACCGCGCTATTTCATGTAACCCTTCGAACTAATAGATCTGGGAAACACACACGAGATAAAAATGCATTGTGGAAAATGAACCATTAAATACTTAGAACTACGCACAATTACATATTGGAAGATTGAATACAAGATTTGAAGCGAGTGAATTTAAATACCATTTTAAATAAACAACGTTTTCCAAACACCGAGTCTGCAAAACTCAAGCCTTCCCGGGCAGAGTGTCAACCTTTCTCTCTGTCTGTTAATATGCAAATCAACACGAGAAGGGGGCGCAATGCAAGAAGGGCTGCATTCCAATGGGGAGGGGACAAGATTGTCGATTCAGTAAGCTCACCTTCCTGCTGTAATACTGTTCAGAAAGCCAGACTTTCGTTGCAATCAATATTAAAATTCCAGATCACCGTAACAAAATGAGGGTCTTTACTGGTCATCAGCGATGTGCTAGCATTACTTCAGCAACCATCCTTATCTTGGGGTTGCACTGCTGTTCAATGAATGTATAGTGAGGGCAGCACTGCTAACACCTTAACAACAAGTGCACGCCAATATTGCGACAGCTTTAGAAAGGTGCAATTTTTGGAACCCTTAGTTTTACTCATCGTCCAACAAATAGGAAATCAACTATTACCATTGTCAAGCTCAAAGATCTATAATCGCCTATAGGTGGTAGCACCATTGACTCAGATGAGCATGTCTGATTATTTCTCGCCGCTGGAACATCACTTCACCCATAATACTATGCCCACGAAAGAGAATAAGGTGATTTACTATTTTAACTCTTGTCCTCGAACATCTGAGGCAGTGTTTGTGAGCCTTCCATTTCTATAGGAATTAAAAACAAGCATTGAAAATGCAATAGGTCTCGCCTTTGATTAAGTTAAAGCCATTTGCTTTGCTAATGGTATTGTATAGCAACGCAAATGGCTTTAACTTAATGAAAGGCACGACCTATTGCATTTTTAATGCTTGGTACTTAACTGCGTAACTTAAGCAAGACGCCTCAAAAGGGAGACTGTGAGAAATGGGGGTCTCTAGCTGACATTGGCTTGCACCCTGTCTAAGTAGAGGCCCTTCCTTCTAATCAGGATAAGGGGGTTACACACTGAAGATAACCCCTGCCCACCCCCTTGGTAGCTTGGCACGAACAGTTAGGCTTAACTCAGAGTCAATGTGTAAAGCATTTGTACATAACACACAGTAACACAGTGAAAACACTTCCAATGGACACCACACCAGTTTAGAAAAATAAACAACCCTTCTCTAAACCAAACAAGACCAAAACGACAAAAATCCAACATACATAATCAAAATATCACTTTAAGAAGGTTTTAGCAATTCTGTCGATAGGAAACTATGGATGCAGTGATTTTACACAGACTACCTTCAGATGTGTCAAAATTCACAAGGTAATACAAGTCGGAGCGCTGTGTTGTGCGCTTCACAAGCTGTGCCCCCGGCTTCGGTGCAGATCGCTGTTTGCTCGCAGACGTCGGTGTTGCTCTTTCCCTCTGTAGCAGCTGAAACAGCAGTTCTAAGTGCAGGAGGACAGAGGAAATGAAGTCTTTGTGTCCTTGAGACTTCGGAACAGGAGGCAAGCTCTACACCAAGCCCCTGGAGATCTTTCTCCAGGGGCAGGATACAGAGCACAGTTCAGTCTTTGTCCTCTCCATGGTAGAAACAGCCACTGTAGGAAAACCCCAGACAGCACACAACACAGGGGCAGTACTTCTCCTTCAGCTGTCCCAGCTTTTCTTCTTGGCTGAGGTTCCTCTTCCAGAAGTAATCTGAAGTTCCAGGGTCTGGGTACTAATATTTATACCATATTTTTCTTTGTTCTCTTGTCACAGAGAGTCTCTCTAGTCCAGCTTCCTGGCAGGAGGTGGAGAGAATATTGTGTAAGGCAGACCAGGCCTATTCAGGTGCAAGGACATCTCCTCCCCCTACTCTAAATGCAGCCCAGGTCTATTCAGCCCAGCCCTGACTCATCCAGGAAAGGTAAGACACACCTCAACCCCCTTATTGGCTGCCTTCTATGAATGCATCACTCCAAAATCAGACAGTCAATATACAACTCAGCAGAGGCACATAGGATGGATAAGCAAGAAAATCCCTTCTTTCTAAAAGTGGCAATTTCAAACTCACAATTTAAAAAACATCTTCACTAAAAGTGTGTTATTAAATTATGATTTTAGAGAACCTAAACTCCATCTTCCCATCTTGTCTGTGTGGGAAGTTATACTTGTAAGATGGTACAAATTATCCCCCATGCTACTTTATGGGACAGATAGCCTTTCAATAGTGAAAAAAGAAATTATCACTATTTCACTATTAGGACATGCCACACACACACCAGTGCATGCCCCACCTTTCACCCACACTGCACCCTGCCCACATGGGTAGCTACCTTAGGGGTGTCTGATATGTGAGAAAGGGAAAGTTTAGGGCCTGGCAAGTGGGCGTACTTGCCAAGTCGACATAGCAGTATAAAACTGCGTGCAGACACTGCAGTGGCAGGTCTGAGAACCCTTTGAAGGGCTGCTTGTGTGGGTGGCAGAACCAGTGCTGCAGCACCACTAGCAGCCTTTGAATTCTAGGCCCTGGGCACACACAATGCACTGTACTAGGAACTTACTAGTAAATCAAATAAGCCAATCTTGGAAACACCAATCCATAAACACAATTTACATATGGAGCACTTGCACTTTGGCACTGATCAACAGTGGCAAAGTGCCCAGAGCATCTAGACTAGCAAAAAGACTAGCAAAAATGAAATTCAGCACACAGCAAAAATACAGCAGACAGAGGTCAAAAACAGAGGGGAAACCACGCCAAGGATGCCAGGTCTAACACCAGTCCTTTCTACTGCCCACAGACAGAATCAGCAACTGCAGGCCAACCCAGCAAAGCAACACACAGCAAAGGAGAATTACTCCTACTGACAGTTCTTCAGCTCTTCTTCTTGGCATGCTCCTCTTAGTCCAGAAGTGTTCATATTTCTAAACGCTCCTTCCAAATACTAATTATACTACTTTTGGCCTTTAAGGTCAGCAGACCTCAAAGAAGGTCTCTCTTGTTCACCAGAACCAGTTGTGTCCTGCCCTGGTTAAGCACATCACAGGAGGTGGAGACAGCATTGTGAAAGGTGTCAGTGACAAATTCTCCCTCCACTTTAGCTCAGGAAGACCCATCAGGATATGCAGGGCACACCTCAGCTCCCTTTGTGTGACTGTCTATTGTGAATGCACAAACAGCCCCTGTCAGCCTAAAACAGATGTTGATTCCACAGGCAGGCAAAGACACAGAATGGTTGAACAAGATAACACCTACTTTCTAAAAGTGGCATTTTCAAACACACAATTTAAAAACCATCTTCACTAAAATATGCATTTTTTAATTCTGAGTTCAGGGAATCACAAATCCAAATCTCTATCACTACTCAATTGAAAATTACACTTGTAAGATGTTACAAGGCAGCTCCAATGATAACCTATGGGAGAGATAGCCTTTCAATAGTGAAAAAACGCAATTGGCAATATTTCAATATCAGGAAACACACCAGCACATGTCCTATCTTTTACGTACACTGCACTCTGTTGAGAGGAGTACGTTGGGCCTACCTTAGGGGTGCCTTACAAGTAGTAAAAGGGAAGGGTTAGGCTTGGCAAGTGGGTACACTTGCCAGGTCGACATGGCAAACTGTGCATGCAGACACTGCAGTGGCAGGTCTGAGACACATTTGAATGGCTACTTGTGCAGGTGGCACAATCAGTGCTGGAGGCCCACTAGTAGCATTTGACTTACAGGCCCTGGGCACACACAGTGAATTTTACTAGGAACATACTAGTAAATCAAATATGCCAATCGTGGATAACCAATCAGAATCACAATTTGCACCGAGAGCATATGCACATTAGCACTTATTAGCAGTGCCCAGAGTCCTAAAGCCAACAAAACAGGTCAGAAAGAAAAGGAGGCAAAAGGCAAAATGTTTGGGGATGAACCTACAAAAAAGGCGAGGTCCAACAGAGACTGAAGGAAAAACAAGCATTGGAAATGCAATAGGTCTCGCATTAGAAAAGTTGGAGTTATTGGTCTTGTAAATGACATATTTTATTTATTTGTTGGTTTTTAAAATTGCTAAATTGATGGCTTTGTCATTTACAATTTAGGTAAATATCAGGGACCCCCTGTTAAGGATCGACTCCTGGGTCAGGGAAACAACAATTTTGAAAAAAGTACACACCCAGGCAGACTTAGGCTACAAAGAACTGGCTAAATCCCAACATGTTAGTGTAAAACACATTCTGATAAGTACACAAAAAGAACAAATAGAACAATAGACTGTAATGATATCAAAAAATATACTTTTAATTTCAATCTTTTTTAAAACATTATAAAATAAAGGGTCAGTGAATATCCCTTGATTATATATAGTGCATATATTTATAAATCTGATACATTGATCATAAATGACAATTCCGTAATATACTGATAAAATTAGAACAGAATGGAAATGAATAAAACTCAGTTTCAGGGTTATTTCGTCAGAATTTTTTGTGGTAGACTCGGGCTGTGTCAACGCGTTTCGACAATTTCTTGTCTTCGTCAGGACTTATTAGTATATGCAGCCACTTTTTTCTTCTAAATAAAATAAAACAAATTTTTAGGTAAATATTTGGCCAGCACTTTCTAGATTACAATCAACAACTGTTAAAAAACTGTAAAAAGGCCATCAAATTACAAAAGTACATTACAGTCCATTGACAATTCAAAGATATCATACATCCGCTCTAAAAGAGTCAAGAATAAATTCATTTTCTTTAGCCAGACTTTTGTTTGCATAAACATGATGGTACTGAATCGTAGAAACCAGAAGAGCGTATTTAGTTTACCAATAAACAAGGGCATCCCTCTATCTCTTATATAGACTACAACGATCAACATTAACTTAAGATGAAAAAACATGGGTTCATGGCATAGAGAGATTGTTTTTTATATAATAAAACGTTATCTGCATATGTTATCTAGCCGTTTGTTATCTAGCCGATTAGGATTCATTTTTCTTAGACAAGGTCAGTGATCCTTGGGGGAATTATTTCCCTAAACTCTCTTGAATTACATTCAGTAACCAAACAGAGCATAATATGTATTCACCATGTTTTGTTGCAGCTATTCAGAACACAGGAGTTAGGAGTGAGGCACCTCCTCTATATAAGGTTTGGTAGGTATGTGATATCTGTTTGATAAAAAGATAAATCATATTTGAGTGTTAATTTCTTGATATACATTTTAATTATAGTAGTTAAAAAAATTTCCAGAATTTAGTCCCTGATGTTCTACTTATTAGAGGTGTTACCTGATAAATCAGTATTCACTGCAGACTTCTCACTCCCCCTCTGTTAACTTCTCATTAGCCTTCAGCCAAAAGAACTCCAAGAGTCGATTTTTTTTAAAAACGTGGGCAAAAGGACCATCCACTTTTTCGTTACCAGTGGGGAAGTTCCTGTATAAATGCAACATGAATAAACTCAGACCTACTTATTCTGGAGACATATTCATTTACTTGTTTTAGATGGCGATAACTATTCATGGTTTACCTTGTTCTTTAGATATAATCCCTCTAACTCAGATAGTGTGTGTCTGAAGGATCAGTATCCATCAAAGGCTGTGATCTTAGGGGGCGAGGTTCAGCTCCGTATGATCAATCGCGGTCAAAATTAAAACTGCTGTTCGCTATAATCTCCTAAAGCCGTTCTAAACAAAAGGGGGGCAAGAGCGACAGTAATTATTTCTCTATTCATAAGATCCGGTCGATGCTTAGTCTAATTAGGCACAGTCCTTTCAACCCGGTCCCTAGCTAGTATGTTTACCTGTCGGGTTCAATCCGATTGATAGAAAACGGAGACGGGGGCGTTTTTCTCCTTATCTGCTTTCCTGTATTCTATCACGGTACAGAGTATCCGCCGCGATACCAAAAGCGCTTTGCCGGATGATCGTTACGTTCAGGCGTTTGCTCTAAATTTTTAGGGGAGATATAAACAAGAAGAAAATACTATCCTTAGTGATCCGCTTATTCAGTCACTCAGCTAGGGATTTTACCAACGCGGCTTCCAGTTCAGATACCGCATGATAGTTTCCACCAAGTCAAAACTTAGCGCAGGGATGGGTTGGCTCTTACCGTGTTTCAGGACAGCAGAGTTCAGCGCGTCTCCTTCCGTCAGGGCTTCAGCGAGTAAGTAAAAGGTTACAAGAAGTCCTTCCTCTGCTTCTTATTTATATAATCGCAAATGAGGAGGCGGGTTTAAAACTTAAAGGGCTACTGCCTAATTCACACAAAATGGGCTAATGCCTATACTGGAGGAGGGCGGATCTCAGTATTTAAACGCATATATCCCAATTAAGTGACCATCAGTCACATATTTCAGATAGTGGATTTTTAAAATTAAGTAAGGGGGGACGCGCTTCATAATAGTTAACTGTATTCTTATATTATTGCGTTCTCCCAGGGTAGATCTTGGTTCAGGCCCCGGTCAAACGTCCCAAGAGTGAAGATCCAAAAGACCTCACGTTTCTTTCGAATTTGATTGCCACCCTGGTTGTCTTGTAAATGTATTTTCTCCAAGACGCGCCATCTTATGTCCTCCGGTTTATGCTTGTACTCCACGAAGTGACTCACTAGTGGGGCTGTCAGTCGTCTTGTTTTCACTGCTGACCTATGTTCGGTGAGTCTTGTTTTGATCATGCGTGATGTTTCCCCGACATAGCCCAAGTTGCAGGGGCATATGATCAGATATATCACATTTTTCGTGTTACAGTTCCATAGTTCCTTCGCTCGAATGGTTACCCCATTAAATTGCAAACTGTCGCCAGTTTGCAATTTAATGGGGTAACCATTCGAGCGAAGGAACTATGGAACTGTAACACGAAAAATGTGATATATCTGATCATATGCCCCTGCAACTTGGGCTATGTCGGGGAAACATCACGCATGATCAAAACAAGACTCACCGAACATAGGTCAGCAGTGAAAACAAGACGACTGACAGCCCCACTAGTGAGTCACTTCGTGGAGTACAAGCATAAACCGGAGGACATAAGATGGCGCGTCTTGGAGAAAATACATTTACAAGACAACCAGGGTGGCAATCAAATTCGAAAGAAACGTGAGGTCTTTTGGATCTTCACTCTTGGGACGTTTGACCGGGGCCTGAACCAAGATCTACCCTGGGAGAACGCAATAATATAAGAATACAGTTAACTATTATGAAGCGCGTCCCCCCTTACTTAATTTTAAAAATCCACTATCTGAAATATGTGACTGATGGTCACTTAATTGGGATATATGCGTTTAAATACTGAGATCCGCCCTCCTCCAGTATAGGCATTAGCCCATTTTGTGTGAATTAGGCAGTAGCCCTTTAAGTTTTAAACCCGCCTCCTCATTTGCGATTATATAAATAAGAAGCAGAGGAAGGACTTCTTGTAACCTTTTACTTACTCGCTGAAGCCCTGACGGAAGGAGACGCGCTGAACTCTGCTGTCCTGAAACACGGTAAGAGCCAACCCATCCCTGCGCTAAGTTTTGACTTGGTGGAAACTATCATGCGGTATCTGAACTGGAAGCCGCGTTGGTAAAATCCCTAGCTGAGTGACTGAATAAGCGGATCACTAAGGATAGTATTTTCTTCTTGTTTATATCTCCCCTAAAAATTTAGAGCAAACGCCTGAACGTAACGATCATCCGGCAAAGCGCTTTTGGTATCGCGGCGGATACTCTGTACCGTGATAGAATACAGGAAAGCAGATAAGGAGAAAAACGCCCCCGTCTCCGTTTTCTATCAATCGGATTGAACCCGACAGGTAAACATACTAGCTAGGGACCGGGTTGAAAGGACTGTGCCTAATTAGACTAAGCATCGACCGGATCTTATGAATAGAGAAATAATTACTGTCGCTCTTGCCCCCCTTTTGTTTAGAACGGCTTTAGGAGATTATAGCGAACAGCAGTTTTAATTTTGACCGCGATTGATCATACGGAGCTGAACCTCGCCCCCTAAGATCACAGCCTTTGATGGATACTGATCCTTCAGACACACACTATCTGAGTTAGAGGGATTATATCTAAAGAACAAGGTAAACCATGAATAGTTATCGCCATCTAAAACAAGTAAATGAATATGTCTCCAGAATAAGTAGGTCTGAGTTTATTCATGTTGCATTTATACAGGAACTTCCCCACTGGTAACGAAAAAGTGGATGGTCCTTTTGCCCACGTTTTTAAAAAAAATCGACTCTTGGAGTTCTTTTGGCTGAAGGCTAATGAGAAGTTAACAGAGGGGGAGTGAGAAGTCTGCAGTGAATACTGATTTATCAGGTAACACCTCTAATAAGTAGAACATCAGGGACTAAATTCTGGAAATTTTTTTAACTACTATAATTAAAATGTATATCAAGAAATTAACACTCAAATATGATTTATCTTTTTATCAAACAGATATCACATACCTACCAAACCTTATATAGAGGAGGTGCCTCACTCCTAACTCCTGTGTTCTGAATAGCTGCAACAAAACATGGTGAATACATATTATGCTCTGTTTGGTTACTGAATGTAATTCAAGAGAGTTTAGGGAAATAATTCCCCCAAGGATCACTGACCTTGTCTAAGAAAAATGAATCCTAATCGGCTAGATAACAAACGGCTAGATAACATATGCAGATAACGTTTTATTATATAAAAAACAATCTCTCTATGCCATGAACCCATGTTTTTTCATCTTAAGTTAATGTTGATCGTTGTAGTCTATATAAGAGATAGAGGGATGCCCTTGTTTATTGGTAAACTAAATACGCTCTTCTGGTTTCTACGATTCAGTACCATCATGTTTATGCAAACAAAAGTCTGGCTAAAGAAAATGAATTTATTCTTGACTCTTTTAGAGCGGATGTATGATATCTTTGAATTGTCAATGGACTGTAATGTACTTTTGTAATTTGATGGCCTTTTTACAGTTTTTTAACAGTTGTTGATTGTAATCTAGAAAGTGCTGGCCAAATATTTACCTAAAAATTTGTTTTATTTTATTTAGAAGAAAAAAGTGGCTGCATATACTAATAAGTCCTGACGAAGACAAGAAATTGTCGAAACGCGTTGACACAGCCCGAGTCTACCACAAAAAATTCTGACGAAATAACCCTGAAACTGAGTTTTATTCATTTCCATTCTGTTCTAATTTTATCAGTATATTACGGAATTGTCATTTATGATCAATGTATCAGATTTATAAATATATGCACTATATATAACCAAGGGATATTCACTGACCCTTTATTTTATAATGTTTTAAAAAAGATTGAAATTAAAAGTATATTTTTTGATATCATTACAGTCTATTGTTCTATTTGTTCTTTTTGTGTACTTATCAGAATGTGTTTTACACTAACATGTTGGGATTTAGCCAGTTCTTTGTAGCCTAAGTCTGCCTGGGTGTGTACTTTTTTCAAATTTGTCATTTACAATGCCAATAGTTATAACTTTCGCGAATGTGACACCTATAGCATTTGGAATGCAACATGTTTTGTATTTACGTGACTTAGATGGCAGCTCTGGTCGTTAGGCCACATCTCTATAGAGCAGGAGAGTGCAGCAGGGGAGAGAAGCACAGCAATGCAATAGGTCTCGCATTAGGAAAGTTTGAGCTATTGGTATTGTAAAGGACACATTTTTTATTTATGTGCTTGTTTTGAAAATAGCGAAATTAATAGCTTTGTTATTTACAATGCCAATAGTTTTATCTTTCGCAAATGTGACACCTATTGTAACACAATATGTGTTGTGAGGGTGAGTGAGGGTGAGGGGTTGAGGGTGAGGGGTTGAGGGTGAGTGAGGGTGAGTGAGGGTGAGGGGTTGAGGGTGAGTGAGGGTGAGGGGTTGAGGGTGAGTGAGGGTGAGGGTGAGTGAGGGTGAGGGTGAGTGAGGGTGAGGGTGAGGGGTTGAGGGTGAGTGAGGGTGAGGGTGAGTGAGGGTGAGGGGTTGAGGGTGAGTGAGGGTGAGGGTGAGTGAGGGGTTGAGGGTGAGGGGTTGAGGGTGAGTGAGGGTGAGGGGTTGAGGGTGAGTGAGGGTGAGGGGTTGAGGGTGAGTGAGGGTGAGTGAGGGTGAGGGTGAGTGAGGGTGAGGGGTTGAGGGTGAGTGAGGGTGAGTGAGGGTGAGGGTGAGTGAGGGTGAGGGTGAGTGAGGGTGAGGGTGAGTGAGGGTGAGGGGTTGAGGGTGAGTGAGGGTGAGGGGTTGAGGGTGGGTGAGGGTGAGTGAGGGTGAGGAGGGGTTGAGGGTGAGGGGTTGAGGGTGAGTGAGGGTGAGGGTGAGGGTGAGTGAGGGTGAGGGTGAGTGAGGGTGAGTGAGGGTGAGGGGTTGAGGGTGAGTGAGGGTGAGGGTGAGTGAGGGTGAGGGGTTGAGGGAGGGTGAGGGTGAGTGAGGGTGAGGGTGAGGGGTTGAGGGTGAGTGAGGGTGAGTGAGGGTGAGGGGTTGAGGGTGAGTGAGGGTGAGTGAGGGGTTGAGGGTGAGGGGTTGAGGGTGAGTGAGGGTGAGGGTGAGGGGTTGAGGGTGAGTGAGGGTGAGGGGTTGAGGGTGAGTGAGGGTGAGGGGTTGAGGGTGAGTGAGGGTGAGGGTGAGTGAGGGTGAGGGGTTGAGGGTGAGGGTGAGGGTGAGTGAGGGTGAGGGTGAGTGAGGGTGAGGGTGAGTGAGGGTGAGTGAGGGTGAGGGTGTGGGTGAGTGAGGGTGAGTGAGGGTGAGGGTGAGTGAGGGTGAGTGAGGGTGAGTGAGGGTGAGTGAGGGTGAGTAAGGGTGAGGGGTTGAGGGTGAGTGAGGGTGAGGGGTTGAGGATGAGTGAGGGTGAGGGTGAGTGAGAGTGAGGGTGAGGGTGAATGAGGGTGAGTGAGGGTGAGGGTGAGTGAGGGTGAGGGTGAGGGGTTGAGGGTGAGTGAGGGTGAGTGAGGGTGAGTGAGGGTGAGGGGTTGAGGGTGAGTGAGGGTGAGTGAGAGTGAGGGTGAGTGAGGGGTTGAGGGTGAGGGGTTGAGGGTGAGTGAGGGTGAGGGTGAGGGGTTGAGGGTGAGTGAGGGTGAGGGGTTGAGGGTGAGTGAGGGGGAGGGTGAGTGAGGGTGAGGGGTTGAGGGTGAGTGAGGGTGAGGGTGAGTGAGGGGGAGGGTGAGTGAGGGTGAGTGAGGGTGAGGGTGGGTGAGGGTGAGGGTGAGTGAGGGTGAGGGTGAGTGAGGGTGAGGGGTTGAGGGTGAGTGAGGGTGAGTGAGGGTGAGGGGTTGAGGGTGAGGGGTTGAGGGTGAGTGAGGGTGAGGGGTTGAGGGTGAGTGAGGGTGAGGGTGAGGGTGAGTGAGGGTGAGGGGTTGAGGGTGAGGGGTTGAGGGTGAGTGAGGGTGAGGGTGAGGGTGAGTGAGGGTGAGTGAGGGTGAGGGGTTGAGGGTGAGTGAGGGTGAGGGTGAGTGAGGGTGAGGGTGAGGGGTTGAGGGTGAGTGAGGGTGAGGGGTTGAGGGTGAGTGAGGGTGAGGGTGAGTGAGGGTGAGTGAGGGTGGGGGTGAGGGGTTGAGGGTGAGTGAGGGTGAGTGAGAGTGAGGGTGAGTGAGGGGTTGAGGGTGAGGGGTTGAGGGTGGGTGAGGGTGAGGGGTTGATGGTGAGTGAGGGTGAGGGGTTGAGGGTGAGTGAGGGTGAGGGTGAGTGAGGGTGAGGGTTTGAGGGTGAGTGAGGGTGAGGGTGAGTGAGGGTGAGGGGTTGAGGGTGAGGGTGAGGGTGAGGGTGAGGGTGAGGGTGAGTGAGGGTGAGGGTGAGTGAGGGTGAGGGTGAGTGAGGGTGAGTGAGGGTGAGTGAGGGTGAGTGAGGGTGAGTGAGGGTCAGGGTGAGTAAGGGTGAGGGGTTGAGGGTGAGTGAGGGTGAGGGGTTGAGGGTGAGTGAGGGTGAGGGTGAGTGAGGGTGAGTGAGGGTGAGGGTGAATGAGGGTGAGTGAGGGTGAGGGTGAGTGAGGGTGAGGGTGAATGAGGGTGAGTGAGGGTGAGGGTGAGGGGTTGAGGGTGAGTGAGGGTGAGGGTGAGTGAGGGTGAGGGTGAGTGAGGGTGAGTGAGGGTGAGGGGTTGAGGGTGAGAGAGGGTGAGGGTGGGTGAGGGTGAGGGTGAGTGAGGGTGAGGGTGAGTGAAGGTGAGGGTGAGGGTGAGCGAGGGTGAGGGTGAGGGTGAGTGAGGGTGAGTGAGGGTGAGGGTGAGTGAGGGTGAGTGTGATGGGAGATGTATATGGGCATATAACGAGAAAGTGAAAGAACAGGTGATGTGGAGGACTCAGAGGTAATCAGAACGGGGCCGAACGCAGAGGAGATGGCTTCGAGCTCCAGTACACCACCCTGGCAGCAGGTGTAAGGTGGCTGAAGCAGACAATGCGCATCTTGACGACGGAGAAATCCCATTTCAAAAAGCATCCAGGGCCCTGCATTATAGCTTTGGGCTTTGCTGACAATCACTGATCAGGAAGTCCTTTGCTAACTGGTAACAACCTCTGCTACTGGACGCAGCCTGTGGTGGGCACATTGCTTGTACTGCAGAAAAAGACAGAGTTTAAGCAGCACGTGAGAAGATACCTCGGCCTGCAGGTGGGAGCATAGTACAGGCCCTGCACCCTCCTCAGTCTGCATGCATGCACGGAGCTTGAATTGCCGTGGCTCTGAGATTTTGGTGGCTTACTGCAAAGTTGCCAGGTTTTGCATGTATGTGCACTGAACACCAGGTTTGTAGGACTGAGCTTTGATTTAACAAACGAGTGTCTTCTGGGAGTTGTAGTTTTCGTGTGCCAATATGTAAAAAAAAATACGCTAATCTCCATGCCCGATAACTATCTGTAGTAGAAAATATCAGGAGTAAGAGAGATGGTGATCGGCACAAATGAACGGCTGGTAACCTTATTTGTGGCACAGAACCGTTTGCAACCAAAAAGATTGGCTTTCTGGATAAGAAAGTAAGGTTAGCAATAGGCAAAGAAAAGAGACTGCTAGAGGCACACAAAAAAAAACAAGCTGCTGCTGTGTGTAGGACCACCGGTGAGCCCAGCCTGCCTTGAGCATGTAAACACACTCCATTCAGCGTCATCGGAGTGCAAAGTTCCCAGAGAAACAAGAAAGGAAACAAGACGGAGGGCATAGCTGTGGGGAGGGGGGAGGAGAAATGCACACGGCGGGCAGGGGAGGGGGCGGAGCGGGGAGAGCGGCATGAGGGTGTGAAGCAGCCGGGGCCTTTGAAGTGAAGCTAAGCTTCACTTCAAAAGGTGTGGGAGGAATGCGGCTGAGGGAACAGACGGCGATTTGGTGATGTGCACGCGCATTTTAGGTCAATGCGCTTGCGCATTGACCTAAAAGCCACGGGCACAGCCGCAAATCGCCACAGTTAGGTAAGCTTTGTTTAAAGCCCTATAGTCTCGCTTCTCTCAATGCGCATGCGCATTGATAGGTCACGAGACCTAACAATGCTAAGGCATGACCTGAAGTCCAGACTCCACTAACGTGATAACCTTATGGTAGAACTTAGTCACAGCAAACCATGAAGGGAGACCCACAATTTAGAACTTTAGACAATTTGTCATTGTTTGACATCATATCACAAAGGTTTTTAAAGCATATAAAGACAGAAGTAGGCGTACAGAACATGACAGTGGCATGCCTTGCTTTATTCTTGAATAGCCATGTAAAGCTTTCTCCTGTCTTCTATAAGGGTGCTAAAATATCCCTTAAGTACTTAATGGATCATCCCTCTAAATGATCCTGGTCAATATATACCTGATTCTGCTGGCTGAGGTGCAAATCATGCTGGCTTCCACTTGCTAATGACACCCAGATCCTTGTAAAAACTCCAGAAGGGATCTGAAGACCGAAAACAAATTTTCAATAGAAAATCACATAATACGGCCTTGAGTCATCAAAATGAAGCCTAATTCAACACATTCAAAATCGAGCATTTGATACTGAGCCAGTCAGACATCACTGCACTAGCCTTCAAATGCGCACCCATGATTAATGACCCTCCACTTGCTAGTGTTCAATAGCCCACCCATGATTAACAATCCTTCACCTACTGATATAGAAAGTGGACGAACATAGAGTAATGTTCTACAACACCTTGACCTTTAAATCACAAATCAACTAAGACATCAAAAGTGTATTCTTACTGCCTGCATCTGCTATAAGTGGTTATTCCCATTCTAAATAGTAGGCACAAGAGAATTCCAAAAAGGCAACAACCATGTCAGACTTGAAACATTAGGATGTCATACAACGACTAATTCTGTGAATGTGCTCAGGAAACTCTGAAGAACAAGGGCACAGATGTACAAAGGGATTTAGCACCGAAATAGCTAAATTAAAGGGATTGCAAATGCTATAAAGTCTTTTCCCTATGTACTAAATGCATTTAGAAATTTTGAAAGTGCTTCCTAAATGTGTGTAGAAATAAATACAGATTCGGTATTTGCAAGGGGTGTTTTGTAGACATCCCTTCAAAATACTAAGTTGGTATGCTATGTACCAATCTTTTGCAACATAAATCCAGTCGCAAAACATATATATTTTACCTACACCTCAAAGGAAGTGGTAAACCATTCGTAAAACAGTAAGGGTCCAATTAAAAGAAGGCAGAGATCCACAGGCCACCTGCCCCTTCTTTAACAAACAAAAAAAAAGGAAATTTTATTTTTAAACACAGTCCAGTTTCCTTTTGGGTAAATGTGATGTAGTTAATAACAAAATCAATTTAAACATGGTATCTGCTGACCCCAGAAGACCATCATCCCACGATGGTAGAGAACCGTACTGGGTCTCAATTTGCGACCTGCCTCATTACAATTCACGAGGTAGGTCGAATTGTGGACCCCTACTGTTCCTTTATTTGTCTAATGTCTTATTACACCATAGGTCATTCATAAAAACCACACTGGTCGCAAAAAGTATTGGTTGCAAATTGAGACCAGTATTTTTCGACAACTGTTTAGTACATCTGGCTGTATGTGGCTTCCAGAGTTCAGGCTAAAATGCATAGATCCATGAACCCCTGCACCAAATGCCCTAAATTGCTTCTTGGTGAACCAAATACCAGTTTAAGAAACCATGTATTGTTCATATATGAAGCTGCCTCTTGCCCGGGTTTTGAAGTCCATAGCTGTATCACTCAATTTCAGCTCCTTAGTCTGCATTTAATGATTTACGTGCTTTGAAGTGTAAAACAGCAAAATAAAGATAGGGCACCACCCCTCTGTGTTATTGTTGTACTTGAAAGACATTCAAGTAATGCTTTTTTGTCAGTTTATTTTTAGTTGTACGATTATTCTGGCTGCCAGGAGGTGTGGAAAGGCAGAGGAAGCACACACTCCCACATTCCCCACCAGCACAGCAGGGTTACAGGAGAAGCAGGGTCAAGAAAAAGGACAAAAAATAAAGAACCAGAGGCCAAACTCAACAAGCTGGCTAAGAGATCACTAGAGAAAAAACACTAGTTCCTCAAGTAGTGCGAAATGTCAAGCCATTTCTAAAGAAAATAATAAAAAAAATATGGAATAGCAATTATAGACTTATTGGAATTACAGTTTTCTTCATAATTTAACCATTGTACTGTTTTTTGGCCCCAGCGGTGTGTGACCACTATCTAATAACTTCAAATCAGTCACAAGTTCATAACATTTTAAAATGCAAATTGGGATTTTTTTTAATTACGGGTCACAGGAGAAGATTGCAAGTTCAAGATGTAAATTGCAAACAGAAAACACTTTGTTTCAAAGTAATAAAATTACTCTGACAAGCTTTACAGTTGTTACATCAGTTAAACCTCCCCTCAGGTTTCCCAATTTTGTGTTTCTTTTAGTGAGAGGGTCTACTGGCTGTTAGTAACCTCGTATTTTTATTTTAAAGTGTGTGTCAGTCTGATTTTTTTGTATTCATAAATACTGTCTGGACAAGTGTTTACTTGTTAACCCGATAACTGTTAGCATTTCAACTATGAGACAATCTATTTGCGTTTCTAGGAAGCGTTCCGTTCCTTTCTTATGGCTTACAACTATGTTTTATATTAATTTTGGAATTGTTCACAAACCAACTATCTCTCAAATTACTTGACTGTTTCCTTGGCCTTGACCATATACAGCGCTCTGCTGCCTTCGGCTAATTCCATGCTATACAAAAACGAGATACATACATTGTATGGTAAATCTACTACATACCATCTTTAGCATGCAAAGTTACTCACTAATAAATAAAACCTAGTAGAACTGAAACGTTTCTGAAATTACTGCACTATATGGTGCAACTGTCTTTAGATAAGGCAAAAAAAAAAGAATACGTATTCTGATTGTAGATTATATTTAATTTGTTCTATGTACCTAGCCAGAGGTGTACATTTATGGCAACAATGAGCACTGTATACAGCACACAAAACAATCCGAATCATTTCTTAGCACTCAGGACTAGCACCCCTATTATGGTTTGGTCTAATAAATGGCACCAAAACCAAAGACACATAACATTCATACTGTATGGACTGATTCTTAAGTGTCCGATTGTGAAATTGGAGCAAAAAATGAGGAATGAAGCTCATGAGCTAACAGGTAGAAGGTAAAAGTAACAAACACAATATGTGAGGTTTATTTGTGCTAAAATACGAGGCCCTTAGTAAGAGTTGAAAAAAACACAGTTGATGGACAGAATGTAGAACAATGTCATACATTCACTCCAGTACAAGGATCTGGGCCTAAATCCATCGTTTTATTTGCACTCCACACCACCCTGGGTTAGACACTGGCTATATGCAAATCAGCTCTGACCCTGTGCCTCATGGGAACTGTCCAGTCCGAACTACCAAGCTATGTCTTTCCCAGACCGGAATCAAGCATCCAAGGACCGGTTTCTGGCTATCAGCCTTCATCAGCCTGGATAGCTTGACTCCAGTGGTGTGGAGAGCCTGGGACTCACGTCTGAGCATACCCAGCCCACTCGGGGTGAAAATTGCAAAAAACTTAGTAAGAGTTGGGCAGATGCAGGACATCTGACAAAAGTGGCAGACGTTCCAGCCGCTGTTTTTAGAGTATGATGACATCAATGCTCACTAAATATGGCAGATCGGCCACTTTTGGGGCATGCCCCACAGCTAGAAATGAGCATAAAATCCCCCTGTACCAATTTATAGTGCTGCACCAGCCTGTAAATGAGGCTGCATGTGTACTCCATGTATTGACTTCAGAAGAATACAGGGGAATATTATCAACAACTAGCGATTTTATCGCTAAATAAGCTTATCGCCATTTTTTTGATCACCGCGCATCGCAGGATTTTATCGCAGAGATAACGTGCTATTAGCAATGTGGATCTCCAATGCGATAAAATTTCCGGCGATAGTGGCAAAATGCGTGAATATCGCTGGAAATCTAGCGATATTCAGGCATTATCGCTAATAGGGTCTTAACCTAAATATCCACCTCCCATTGGATATACAGGCTAAGAAGTGGTATGAGCAGGCGTTAGGTTTTTGCGATATTTGCGCTTAGCGCACATTTTTTCATCGCTACGCCTGCGTTGATAATAGGCGATAGCGATGTTAGCGACTGCTTTCTGTCGCTAACAGGTTGGGTACGCCCACTTTGCATGTCATTAGCGATAAATATCGCTTACATGCAAAGCGGGCCCCAAACCGCTCGCTATCGCCTACAAGCTGTCGCTAACTGCTGTTAAAGCTGCGATAACCTCGTATCATCCGCCTTGATAATCTGCCCCACATTTATTTATTTTTTCACTTTGTATAGTGCAGACCAAGCTTCGGAAGGATGTCAGAGTGCTGTACAGGAGACAGCATTATTAGATCAGGAAGATGTTTAAACACAGTATGCAGATACCAAAAGGAGCGAGAAAAAACCCCAGCTGGAACAAAGAGTCAACAGGAGTGAGACAACAGACCAGCAGGAGCGAAGAAGTGTTGCAACACAAGGAAAACGAGAAACTCACCCCATATAACCTTCCTGAACAGTATGTTGAATAATACAACTATTGCTGCCATCTTGGATTGATAAGAGGCCTAAGGAAATCAAAGAATGGTCCACATAGTGCTTTGGTAAGACAATCCCCAGAGCCGCGCCCCAGTAATTCTGGGAAGGAAAAGAAAGACTATGGTGTCCAGTGTCGTGGCCCCCAGGGTTAGGACCTTCAGAGATCACACCGATGGGCTAGCCGTCATGAAGAAATGCCCTTAGGCGTGTGCTGCGGCCTGCTGACACTACTACTGCTCCACAGGTAAGAGATACTCGCATCCTGCTGTATTGAGCAGGACACGAGGGAAGTCGTCAGGCGGGGTGCGGACCAAAGAAGTAAGCCGCAATTTAGCAATTTACTTCATAGATTAGACAGTCATGTCTGAGAATCATGTATACAAAAACTGACAAGAGGGAAACAAATGCGCTAAAGGTAGTGTTCTTATTGTATTGTGGAACTTGTCTGATCTTCTAGTGAATGCTCAAAGGTGAAGATACAACCCTTGCCAATAGTTGTAATCAAACAGGTAAAACACAGTATACCAGTAAAATCAAAATTTTTCACAATTCTCAACCTGAGCAATACTAGGTAAGAAATCAATAGAGTCCAATCAAACAATTTTGCTGATACTCCAGTAAAGTGATTTTCAAAATATTTTCTTCTTTATTTCTTCACAGTTCAAATGCAGTCGCTGCACACAACTCTTCACATTATTTCCTTAACTTGCAATTCATTGCTTCATTGCCAACACGTGTTTCGTCCGGCTCGTTAGCCCAAGGACTTCGTCAGGGCAAACGTGAAAAAATCTCTATGAACTGTTGTCTAATTTATAGGTTCTTTTTTGTAGTGATGGCAACCATCTAGCTAGACGCCGAGCAGCCATGGAATTCTGATACTGCACGAGTTACAATATAACGGGCATAATTAATAAAGAAAAGGAGATTATCGACCAAAAAATAAGAGAGCCCCTCCTTCGGTGACTTTCGAAACAAATTGAAGGTTGCCATCACTACAAAAAAGAACCTATAAATTAGACAACAGTTCATAGAGATTTTTTCACGTTTGCCCTGACGAAGTCCTTGGGCTTACTAGCCGGACGAAACACGTGTTGGCAATGAAGCAATGAATTGCAAGTTAAGGAAATGATGTGAAGAGTTGTGTGCAGCGACTGCATTTGAACTGTGAAGAAATAAAGAAGAAAATATTTTGAAAATCACTTTACTGGAGTATCAGCAAAATTCTTTGATTGGACTCTATTGATTTCTTACCTAGTATTGCTCAGGTTTAGAATTGTGAAAAATGTCTGAGTATCATTATATCATGCTTATCACAATCGAGAACATACCTCAAAGCTGTGTACGTCCTTCAAACGCAAAGGTTGTCTCATTGTGATGCCGCTAAGTCAGCTCATCAAAATCCACTGCAAGAAATTGATATACAACGTTGAGTGTTGATGTAAATAAAAACAGATACATCACAGACTTTCTGTTCTCATTCCAGGAAAACACAATTCCAGATTGTTTATTTGTAACTGTGAGTCAACCTCTTGCTAAGCTGCTACAATGTGCTTGCTAAAGGGTAGCAGTATATCCAAAAAGCAACAATGTATCTCTGTAAGCTGGATACAAATCACCTACAGGCACAGGATAATGTAAATCACACAGCTTTGAGGCATGTTTTGATTATCAGGATATATTGATACTCAGACATGACTGTCTGAACTGTGAAGTGAATAGCTTTGCTCTACATTTTACCCTTTGCGTGTTTTGCCAGATGGCATGTTTTCTTCTGAAGAGACCCACTGGAATTAAGGTGTGAGTCGAAATGGTGACTCTTGGTCATGGATTGTCCAGCATTTATGTAATTCAATACAGAAACCAGAATCAGTACTGAACTGTGCATATTTATAAACTTAGGGACAACCCAGCTAAACCCGGCCCTGGAAATGGGCACAGCCGAGCCTCCTGAAGTGACCTTTCTAAGATGGTGATTGGCCCAGGGATTGCTCCTAAAATTCCCAACTGAAGATGAAATTGACTCTTTTCTTGTAATGCCAGTGTCCGTTCCGATCTGAATCATTTATAAAGGTTTCATAAGAGGCAGTGACAAATGTGGACCAGAGAGAGTTATACCGCTGAAGATAGAGGAGATACTCTGAAAATGAACAGAACCTGGAATATTGTGTAAAATGATGTAGCCTTGTGCCAGGGCATGCTGCAATGGTTGGGTTAAGAATGCCGATTGGCTCACTCGTATCAATGAACATGAATAAATCATTATGCTTTTTAGCTGAGAAGACAGATGACAGCAAAGTATCAGAAATGAAGAATACAGATCAGACTTTTCTGAGTAGATGCCTTAAAATGGCATTGGTCCATGGCTCTTCCTTTAATCTGAGGGATTGAAAGGGGGCAACTGCCCTCACATTATAACTATAGCTGCCTAACACCTCAGCTGATACTCTAGAAACTCTCCAGCAAGCTTCTGGCTGGAAAAGGTTTGGTAGGTGCTGCAGCTTGGTCGCCCTTGATGTCAGAGAGATTAAGGTAAGGTGTATGAGTAATGGGATGGTGTGTGGGGCTTTAAAGATAATCTTTCAGGTAAAGTATATAGAGTGATTGAGCGTGATCCTCAAAATAAGGATCGAGAGCATATCTTGTCTCCACTGCGAAAGGAGTACAACCTATCACTAGAATATTATCCTTTAATTTTTTTATTTACATAGCCTTAAACTTTGTAAAATACAATAAATATGTACTTCATAAAATCACATAAAAGGAAATGGATTTTGGAAAAAGTAATGTGCGCAAAAATATATATTTTGCATGCTTCTTTACTCACAAACTATAGCAATGAATTAAATATTGGTAACAAAACAGCCCAAAACACAGTGTTACTGAGTTAATACATGAAATAACTACTCATTTGTTTTCAGTTCAGGATTTAAACGAGAGTCCTCATCATCTCAAATAAATGTAGTTACATACCTAATCACATATGACTGGAAATGTACCACCCTCCATGCACCTCTCTATTTTCTACACCCTGAACAATTTTGAAATCACGTTTTTCGTTATGCCATAATCCATGGGGCAGAAGGCTCAAATAGATCATTGACTCATTAAAGACGTTACAACAGCATAAAACACTACCACGGTGGGAAGAATTGTTTCATCTAGCTAACAAGAGCAGTTTTAGTGTACATCATTCAGCTGGTCGTGCAAAATAGAGATTAGTCTCAAGGCCACATGTATGAACAGTATTTGCGAATAGGGTGGTTATACGGTCTGGAATAGATTTAATTCAGATTTATCGCATGAGTTCTTTATTTTAATTTTAACAAGTGTCAATGTATATACCGTGTCAAAATTAGGACAGGCGATTTTTATTTTTTTAACATGTTTTCATTGACAGTTTTAAAATTAGGTTGAGCACAAGTTTACGCAGTCGGATGCTTCGCACCAATAGGATCACGCATACATTCTTGGACCCTTAAAAATTAAGAACAGAACGACCGACCAAGGTCCAGCACAACCAGAACACATGTACCATAAACAATCCTAGGTTCGGTGCAAAACACTTCCCTCACCCGTCGTCCCAAGGTGCAAATCAGGTCAAAATGTTCATCGAAAGGTGGAAGGTGCACTCGTTGAAATCAAACGTGAGCTCACTTAGTCCAATAAAACAATTTTTTCTTTATTCTGGTAATCTTTAACAAGAACGGCACACAGCCAACGCGTTTCGTTCCCAGTAGGAACTTCGTCAGGGCTCAACATATAGATAGGCCAAATAGGCGTTAAAACTAATCCAAACTAGTACAAACGATAAGTTCCAAAGAGTACAGTATGCAGAATTGATTCAATAATAATGATATATTGTGCCGATACAAAAGATGACCACAAGGCAGTTTATAATATCAACATGAAGCCATGTCTCCCCAGGAGCTGAGTCAAAGAAAAATATATTCCTATATCTAATCCATATGGAACCTCATAGTATCAGGAAAAGGTAGCAAATGTGATGAGAATTTATTGCGATTAGAATAGGAGATACATGGTGTGCTTAAATGTCTTTGAATTATATTTGAACGTTGATGTGTAGACAAAAAAGCACTTGAGAGCTCCCGGTGATAATACACACAAGGGATGGCAAGACGGGCGGTGGCTAGCAGATGTTACTCTTCGTGTTGGGTCGATTCCAGGCATAGTGACAGGAGAACCTCAAACGCGTTTGAGGTTCTCCTGTTACTATGCCAGGACATAGTTTGTCTACACATCAACTTTCAAATATAATTGCAAGACGTGTAAGCACACCTTGTATCTGCTATTCTAATCGCAGTAAATTCTCATCACATTTGCTACCTTTTCCTGATACTACGAGGTTCCATATGGATTAGATATAGGAATATATTTTTCTGTGACTCCGCTCCTGGGGAGATGTGGCTTTGCGTGGATATTATAAACTGCCTTGTGGTCATCTTTTGTATCAACACAATAGATCATTATTATTGAATCAATTCTGCATACTGTGCTCTTTGGAACTTATCGTTTGTACATTCTTGGACCCTACCTGACTCTTCCCCCCACTCTTCCCCCCCCCCCCTTGTCTAGTGCAGTCAATGAGGGTGGCTGGATGAATGAGGACAGGGGGGGGTGCTGGGCTGTTTCTGGTATAATTAAACAACCAGGGACTGCTTCACATAGTTTTTTTCCATGCTTGCACCTAACGCGTAAGTAAGGAGTAGGTCAAGCACATAAAAAGCTTTTGAAATTAGACCAGGCCTCTAGATCACACTAAATTTGGGGTACCTAGCATAAATAGAATTACCTGAAGGTTGTTCACACACCTATAATATTAAATATACCAACAATAGTAATGATAATAATGGCAAATAGCACCAGATTTCTGCTCTTTGTAATGACTCTGAACATGTTTTTTGAATAATACACATAAAGGGTACACTCTATAGGCTATGTTTCCATTTTCTTCTGTGATCTACTCTAACTGCAAGAGTTTGCAACGATATAGACGGATTTGCATATAGCTGGGTCTGAACTGGGTTGGTGAAGTGAGCTAAAGAACGATGATGGATTAAATCCAGATCTGTGACTGGGGTGAATGTCTGAAAAGTTTCAGCGCTCCATCCATCATCTCCTTGTGTTTGCTTTGTTCACCCTAAGTTGCCAGGGTATGCCCAGACATGGGTCCCTTGCTCACTTTGCGACTGGATTCAAGTTAGTTTGGCTGATGAGGGGTGTTACCCGTGAAACCGGTCCCAGGATGCATGTTTCTGGTTCGGGATGGACTGTTCCCATGAGGCACAGGGTCAAGACTGATTTGCATATAGCCGGGTCTGAACTGAGGTGACGAAGTAAGCTAAAGAATGATGATGGATTCAACCCAGATCTGTGACTGGGGTGAATGTCTGAAAAGTTTCAGCGCTCCATTCATCATCTCCTTGTGTTTGCAATAATAACTTTTTTGGCACTTAGTATATATTAAAACATTAGTATGCCCGTTCGGTTCTATTTCTAGCTTGGGCACAAGAACGAATACAATCATATGCCATACAGACTTGGGTGCATTTTAGCAAGAGGTTCTCAAAATCTTTACCCTGCATCGAGGAGGTAAATATGTCTATCAACTGTTGGTTTATCAACTGCCATTGTCTATAAAAATCCTGGTTTCCAACACAGCATTCAAACAGCATCAACTTTAAAAAAAGGATAACAAATTTGCCTTGGCGATTTGGGGACTTATTCTTTTTTTTATGATCCTCTCCGTAGTACACCTTTAATTTTGAACAGAGGCATAAATATTTTGTTTCATCAAGTGTGTAATAATAAGAATAAAAAAGGTGTTTTGTATTAAGATAGATCTTTGCCGTCCTATGATCCTATGATTTCACATTTTCACATTTAATAAATTTGTGTATTTAATATTACATTATATTAAGCACAATTCCCCACTTTTAAAACTAGGTTATCCTTTTTGTTTAGCTAAATGAAGGTAATGTCACTTTTTGACATACTTATCTATGTCAATGCACTTGCTACATGGATGTAGTGATCACAATGTAGATGCCACACAATGTAGTGATGGATGAAGGTGCATTGGGGCTACACCTTGCAAAAATCATCAAAGGATACTGTGAGGAGGAACCCGCGTTTACCCCAAGCACTGACCTTAGTTGTGTGAGATGCCGGACTTCCCCAATACACAAAGGGTTAACTCTTCCGGACTACTCTCGTATACAGGAAGAGAAGAGACGCGGAGAGGAAGAGGAACGGCCCAGAGGTGAGGGAGACCAATCAGCGGAGACCCAGGAGGCAGGAACAGCCCTTCAAGAGCGGATGCCGGGAAACATCAAGGAGGAGAATGAAAAGGAGCCGAAGGAAGAGAGCAGCGCTACGGAAGAAGATAGACCACCCCTCCCACAGAGGAGACGACCGACGGACCGGACCCCAGCAGCGGAGAGGAAGAAGCAGCCGAACTCGACCTCTGGACTGAGGACTGGTGGACGCCCCCCGGAGGACGCCTTCACTCCGCCGTAACTCTGGAGAGTTACGGCACCCGCTGTACCTGCACAGGGAAAGGGGTAGGAGGGAGGGGCACGAAGTTATTGCATAGGGGGAAGACCGTGGGAGGAAGTTTCTTTTTCTGACGTATTTGGGTGGGGGCGGATCTTGAGGGTACACCTTAAAAAAAGAGCCTGATTTACTTCAAACACAAGTTTCTCGTAGAGCACGCCCGCGAGCCCTCTGTGTATTGTCTTAATTAAAGAGCCTCATTTTTTTCTTTAAACGTTTAGCCTCAATTAGAGCTCGCCTGCTCAGTGGTATTTTATGAATGAGTGGGATACTGTAATGCATCGGTCCTGTTCGGGAAAGCCACCATAGGGAGTTCCCCACTATAGTCACCTGCTCTTAAGGTGATAGAGGCTCCTGTGACTTGAACTATCCTGAGTTTACTTCCCTAAGAGAACCGTGCACTAAGGTATTACCTTTTTCTTTTGACCCTGGTGATGGACCTTTTTCCCCTTTTCTTCAGTATGTGATCAAAGGCCACATATACTTACCGCCTTCCATCTATTCTTTTCCCTTGGTACCGGGGGACGCTACCACCACCCACCTGGAGGGAAAGACCAGAGGAGAAGAAAGAAGAAAGAAGAGCACTATACAACTCTGACCTAGACTTTGTGTTAATCATAGATACATTAAAGCCATCATTAAGCCACGCATAAGACCTCCTCGATTCTTTTTCCACCCGTCCCTCTCACATCTGGTGTCAGAAGTGGGAACGGGGAAAATGGAGGCAGCATTTCAGAAGATGGCAGAAGGACAAGAAAAGTTAGGACGTATAATGGAGAAGTTTTTGGCCGTCGCTGAGGAGGATAGAGAAAAATTACATAAAAACCTTTCCTCTCACAGTCAAGCTCAGGAAACCGTTTTTGGGAAACTGGCAGAAACCCTCAGCCAGCCAAGAGGACATACCGGTCTCCCCTCAGTAGTCCTACAAAAATATGTGGAAGGAGAGGATCCTGATTTTTTTTAATCAAACTTTGAAAGGATGGCCAGAGCTGCGGGGTGGAGTTTAGATAAATGGGGTCAGTATCTAGGACCGCTTCTCTCAGGCAATTTGCAAGCTGCCTATCAGGCTGTCAATCCCCAAGGACTCACTCCTTATGATGAAGTAAAGAAAAACATATTGGAAAGACTGGGGATTGATGAAGATATCTACCCGATTAAGTTACGTCACTTAGGGAAGGACCTCAAGAAACCCCCAGAGCACTGGCATATCGCATCCGAGATATGGCAGACCGGTGGTTAAAACCCCAGACAGCACTCAAAGAGGAGATTATGGAGAAAATCTACCTAGAGCAATACCTACAGTCCCTATACCCTCATGTGCAAAAATGGGTTCGTCAACATACAGGATTAAGTTTAGAAAGAGCCATCGACCTAGCTAGTGCCTTCAATAGAGCTCAGGAAATTCAAAAAGGAAAAGAAGACCATCACTGGAAACGTCAGAGTAATACCCCCATTCGACCACAGAGATAACCTCATCCCCCTAAAACAGAGCCTGTCACTATCATGCCCAGTCCTTTGTCGGTGCCTGTTAAAATACCTCCCCAGCCAGGACCCCAGTGTTACAACTGTGGGGGTTTTGGTCACATAGCCCGGGTTTGTCCCCAGAAGGAGGAACCCATGGAGGTCGGTATTGTCCGTAATTATTACTGCACACCTTTGGCCTGGGTCCCAACCCTCCCTATCACAAGGATGTGTTGGCTAATGGGGAGAAAAGACAAGCCTTAGTAGACACTGGTTATTTCCATAGCGTAATGCGACCACATTACGCTGAGGGGTCCCTCAACCAAAAGGGACCCTCAACCAAAAGGGTTTGTAAATATACAATGCATCCATGAGGATTAAAGACAATATCCCACTACTGATGTACAGGTGCAACATGATCCATTGGTTGGTGCCCTTCCACTGCGTGTCGGACTCATCCCACGACTACCTGAATCCTTGGTACTAGGAAATGATTAACCGCATATGCCCAGACTGGTGAGGGATACATGGACTGAGGAGGAGGAATGGATTGGCCCTTTTTCACAAGTATCTGATTCTGAATATCCTGAAGGTACACCCAGAAAAACAGGAAAACAAAAGAAAAGAAAAGGGAGAAACAAAATTGGAATAGAGTTGCTATAGCCAACCCCGCAGAGGCGCCTATTTGGCAATACGATCGGGGCTTATCACTTGCCCAGCGAGAAGATCCTACGTTACGTGAAGCATGGGACAGAGCAGATGAAGAGGAAGACCCAAAGCAAGTAGGTCCCCAGTTTCTCATTAAAAAGGGTTTGTTGAACCGAAAAGGGAGAGGGTTATGCCCCTGCAGTTACTAGTACCCCGTCAATATAGAGAAAAAGTAATGTTCTTGGCCCATATCCATTTATTGGGTGGTCACTTTGGGGAACAGAAAACAGAAAAGGCCATATTAGATAAATTCTATTGGCAAGGGATCTACCGACAGGTTCGACAGTACTGTAAAGAATGCGCAATCTGTCAAAAGAACAGCAGGGGGAACATCGTTTACAACGAAACTTTTACCACGCACTACCATTACAACGCAAGAATTACAACGAAAGTCGTTACAACGACTTTCGCTGGAGGGCGCTGTTGGATAGGGAATAGTTTAATTTTCTATCCAACACCTTCCCTACTATCCACGGGGTCTGAAGTTGGAATAGAAAATTAAACTATTCCACTACCAGCGCCCCCCAACGCAAGTCGTTGTAACGACTTGCGTTGTAATACCTGCGTTGTAAAGGCATGCGTGGTAAAATCATGCGTTGAAACGTCATACATCCAACAGCAGGGTTCTTCCCAAGAAAGTCCCTTTACAACCATTACCTCTTATTCAGGAACCCTTTTCCGGAGTGGGGATGGACATCATTGGGCCCTTACTTCCCTCACGTAGTTGGTGTCACTTTGTTTTAGTCATAGTGGACTATGCCACTCGTTTCCCGGAAGCAGTGGCCTTACTTCAGCCAAATGCAACACAGATTGCTAAAGCAATGATCACCATATTTTCCCGGGTAGGGTTTCCCCGGGAAATCATTACTGACCAAGGGACTCCTTTCATTTCGCGCATAATGAAACAAGTATGTATGACATTAAACATTAAACAGATCCGTACCGCAGCTTATCATCCTCAAACGGACGGATTAGTCGAAAGGTACAACGCTACCCTAAAAACGACTTTAAAGAAATTGTTGGACCTTGAAACCCGTAAATGGGAAGACATACTACCTTTAGCCCTCTTTGCAGTTCACTGTAAAGTACAAAGGAGTACGGGACATTCTCCCTTTGAGTTGCTCTACGGCCGACAGCCCCGTACCTTGCTTGACATGCTAAAAGAGGAATGGGAGGGAGAGCCGGAAGGGGCAAAACCCCTACCAGAATATGTGCTCAACTTGAAAACCCATCTGGGACAAATACATAGCATAGTTGCTTCCCACCTCGAACAAGTCCAAGCTGCCCAAAAAGTGCAGTATGATAAGAAGACAAAGGAGTGTAGTCTGGAAATAAATGATTATGTTCTCCTGATGATGCCCTTCTCAGATCACAAATTATTGGGACAGTGGCAGGGGCCATTCCGGGTGATGGAAAAAATTACACCTGTCACATACCGCCTTGAACTAGATCCCAAGAAGAAGTCAAATACCCAAATATATCATATCAATTTATTAAAGAAGTGGGAGGGGGCCATACCTGCATGTCTAGGAATCCCTCAAAGACCATCACCTTTATTTCAACAAAGCATAGACGGTGACCTGCCTATAAACCATCGACAGGAACTAGAAATCCAGTTGAGCTCTTTACAAAACGTCTTTTCTACAGCACCAGGGAAAACCAATCTAATAGAACATGTTATTTCCACTCCACCAGGAAAACAAGTAAAACTGCGCCCCTATCGTATCCCCGAATCTAGGAGACAAGCAATAGAACAGGAGGTACAGAAAATGCTGAACATGGGCATAATTGAACCATCCAACAGCGAATGGAACTCGCCCATAGTATTAGTGCCAAAACCTGATGGGTCCATCAGGTTTTGCATCGACTTTAGGGAGGTCAACAAGGTAACTCAGTTCGATTCTTCCCCCCTCCCGAGGGTCGATGAAATGGTGGAACGATTGGGAAACGCCCAGTACATTAGTACCTTAGACCTTTGCAAAGAATACTGGCTGGTGCCTCTGCGACTACAAGACCGTAAGAAAACAGCCTTTTCTACATCTGGTGGCCTTTATCACTTTACCGTTCTTCCCTTCGGTCTCCATGGAGCGCCTGCCACGTTCCAATGCTTAATGAATCAGGTATTAAAACCCTGTGCTGAGTTCGCAGCCGCCTATATTGATGATATCATCATCCATAGCTCTTCCTGGAAAGAACACTTGATACATTTAACCAAAGTCATACAAGCACTAAAAGACATTGGACTCACCACAAACCCCGCAAAGAGTAGTTTGGCAGTTCGGTCTGTGAAATATTTAGGATATCTCCTGGGTGAAGGGTGTATCAAACCGCAGGAAGAAAAGATAGCGGCCATTACTTCTATTCCTTTTCCCCAGACAAAGAAAGCCTTAAGAGCCTTCCTTGGGGTCTTAGGGTATTATAGAAGATTCATTCCTAACTTTTCATAGCTGGCAGCTCCCTTAACAGATCTCCTACAAAAGAATGTAAGAACTGAGAAAGAATTGAGGAACAACACACAACTTCTTAAACAGGCCTATTCCACACTGAAACAAGCCCTTACGTCAAGACCGGTACTTATGAGTCCTGACTATTCTCAGCCTTTTATATTACAAACAGATGCATCTGATGCCGGTCTTGGTGCAGTGCTATCCCAAATTGATCCCCAGGAGAATGAAAGACCCATTCTTTTTATAAGTAGGAAACTGTTTCCAAGGGAGAAACGATATGCGGTCATTGAGAAAGAGGCCCAAGCTATTAAATGGGCGATAGAGTCCCTTAGATACTACCTTGAAGGGCGGGAATTTACTTTGTATACTAATCACGCCCCTCTAGAATGGCTGTCCAGAAACAAAGGACATAATGACCGAATACTCCGATGGTTCCTTACTCTACAACCATATCGATTCCTTACTTGTCACCGAAAAGGGAAGGATCAAGCAAATGCATACTACCTATCCAGATACCCACAGGACCCTTTTCTTGCTAGCAAGAAAGTTAGGGAAGGGGGATATTAGGAGGAACTCGCGTTTACCCCAAGCACTGACCTTAGTTGTGTGAGATGCCTGACTTCCCTAGTACACGAAGGGTTAACTCTTCCGGGCTCCTCTCGTATACAGGAAGAGAAGAGACGCGGAGAGGAATGGCCCAGAGGGGAGGGAGACCAATCAGCAGAGACCCAGAAGGCGGGAATAGCCCTTCAAGAGCGGACGCCAGGAATCATCGAGGAGGAGAATGAAAAGGAGCCCAAGGAAGAGAGCAGCGCTACGGAAGAAGAGAAGACCACCCCTCCCACAGAGAAGACGAGCAACGGACCGGACCCCAGCAGCGGAGAGGAAAAAGCAGCCGAACCCGACCTCTGGACTGAGGACTGGTGGAGGCCCCCGGAGGACGCCTTCACTCCGCCGTAGCTCTGGAGAGTTACGGCACCCGCGGTACCTGCACCGGGAAAGGGGTAGGAGGGAGGGGAACGAGGTTATTGCTTAGGGGGAAGACCGTGGGAGGATGTTTCTTTTTCTGATGTAGTTGGGTGGGGGCGGATCTTGAGGGTACGCCTTAAAACAAGAGCATCATTTCCTTCAAACACTAGTTTCTCGTAGAGCGTGCCCGCGACCCCTCTATGTATTGCCTTAATTAAAGAGCCTCATTTTTTTTCTTTAAACGTTTAGCCTCAATTAGAGCTTGCCTGCTCAGTGGTATTTTACGAATGAGTGGGATACTATAATGCATCGTTCCTGTTCTGGAAAGCCACCATAGGGAGTTCCCCACTATTGTCACCTGCTCTTAAGGTGACAGAGTCTCCTGTGACTTCAACTATCCTGAGTTCACTTCCCTAAGAGAACCGTGCACCAAGGTGTTACCTTTTTCTTTTGACCATGGTGATGGACCTTTTTTCCCTTTTCTTCAGTATGTGATCAAAGGCCACATATACTTATCGCCTTCCATCTCTTCTTTTCCCTTGGTACCCGGAAACGCTACCACCACCCACCTGGAGGGAAAGACCAGACGAGAAGAAAGAAGAAAGAAGAGCACTATACAAGTCTGACCTAGACTTTGTGTTAATCATAGATACATTAAAGCCATCATTGATCCACGCATAAAACCTCCTCGATTCTTTTTCCGCCCGTCCCTCTCACAGATACATATCGTGGCGGATTACAGACAATAGTGCAGTCGTGAACAGATAACTTGGAACATCGTGGAGAGCTTCTTAAGCTCACAATATCTCGCAGTATCCGGTTTGTTATTTATTTCATGAATGCAGGACATTTTTCTTCAACATTTATAAAAGCTTGAACCTTATTAGAACAGCTGCTGTAGTGCTGCGTTGTGCAGTCTAGAGCAATATACAGAGGACAAACTAATACAAACAAAATAATGCGTCCACATTTTTCCAGGTTCATAAAAACATCTATAACAATAACTGTCCAAACTCAGATACCAGATAACATCACACAGGAAATTGCGATGCAAGGCTCCCTAACCAAAATATTCCTGGAAAATAAATATCTTTCGTTCCAAATTCAGGGCGCAGCCACTGAAAAACCTAATGTAGTCTTTGATCACTGCAAGTCAGACAATTGCTCTTAGCGAAAATAGGATTTTCTTCCGCTTGTATCAGCATTATGTCTAAGGCATTGTAACCCAAACAGAATGTGCAACTCGTGAGTGCCAGCGCTGACATTTCACAATAGGTGTAATAGTCTCAAATGTTATTCCTTGCACAATGAGACAAGAAACCACGTAAAGTGTTGCTTTCAAGGAGGAAAGTAAGAGCTCTGGAAAGCCCACCAAGATCATGTTTTCGCCATCATGTTATGGTATGTCATGTGACTCCCAGTAGAATCGTGACTCAAGGTCTAATTTTATCTCGCCTTGATTATGGCAACTCGCTGTACTTAGGCAGCCCACAATAAGTAATACAAGACTCCAGATTCTAGAGTGCATTAAAAGATCCCCTTCTCCAACACTGTCAATACCATGTTGTTTAACTGTACCTGGAGACCCACAAGTGCCCAACTATAATTATGTTGCAGCTATAATAGGTGTCAGTGCTTGAAATGAATTGTGATACAAACTAGTAAGGCCTCTATTATTATGTTCATTAGCAGATAATGTTAGTCCCTCTACATATATTGCTGTAAACGAAATTTTTTACTGTCATGAATATTTCTAAATCCGGATCTGAGGCGTGTGTTAGACTGGGGGATCCAACCTCAAGTCGCCTGTACACCATAGTATTTCTTATTTAGGTGAGCACCACAGATGGAACACATTGTTTGCCTCAAATCACTGGAACTGTGTTTTAACGGTGTGTGTGAGGGCATAGACAGTATTGCCAAGGAATGCCAGGAAACTGTTCTTTTTTTTTTTACTAGAACCAAGAGGATGATATGATGTTGCTTATGAGTATAACATGTTTTTATCCTTTGATTTTTCTGAACTGGGCTGAATCCAGCAAATATAAGATAGGTCGCCTACACCAACCATTTACAACACACAGAGTAGGTCGAACCACTGAGAAGGGGGTCCACAGTCATGATGAAGCCCTGTGATCTTGTTACAAGCTAGCAAGAGCAGAAATAGGTTTACCATTTTATATTTAAAAAAACGAAGGCATCGTACAAAATACCGCTCATCCCATTTTATAGCCTTTTTAACTTTATATTACATAATATCCAGCCTAAACAGTTTTTAATCATGTATCCCATTCTTGACATAATTATATATTTACTTGTGGCCTTTCAAACATTTACAAAACATTTGTTCTCCCCAAGAGCCCTGGATGAGCCTGTCTGGCACTGCGGTGCTGGCGAAGGAGCATGCCTATGATGAACCATGACACCTTCTATCGGTGAGCAGGTTGTACCTTTAAAAAAATTAAAAAACATGCAGGGGTACTTAAACAACTACTCGCAGTAAAGAAAACAAACTGCTTTCATTGCACGAAGCAGCTTGTCAGCCACTTAGGTATTTACGTTGGTTAATGAGTAGGACGGTAGTGCTGATGGGAGCTCTATCACATTACCTCTTTCTCCTTTGTTTCTATGCAGCTGTATTGATAGACCAAGGATAGACCAAGGATATACAGACTAGGAATGACCATGCATCAGCTGTTGAGGCAGCTGAGTATTGTGTCTTGCGGATGAACTTACTCGGAAAATTCGAACTGGTTAAACAGCAATTAGTGGTAGCTCCAAACAACTCGGCTTCCGGAGGCAGCCCACCCTCATGTGATGAACTGGCTGCTTTCTTCACTGAGAAATCAAGACTCATCAACATTGCACTCGCCTTCAAGAAGGCACTTCTGCCTTCCTGCTGGTCCGCACCACCTCTTGACCTCTTAGAAAACCGCTAAACTATCTGCCTGAACACCAGGAACAATGCATCATAGGGCACCTTTACCCCTTTAAGTGAAAAAGACATCAACAAGTGTCTTCAGAATATCAACCCTTCTAACCATTTCAGCGACCCCCGGCCATCTTCAAAGAAATCAAGAAAGTCCTCATCCCCACCTGGACAAGGATTGTAAACGCATCACTGTCACAAGGCACGATCCCAGATTTTCTAAAAGCACTTCCGCCCTATCTCCAACATCCCCACCCTAGCCAAACTCCTAGAAAAATGCGTACAATCCCAACTTTGTGCTCACATTGAGAATGTCCAACTCCTGGACCAGCATCAATCTGGCTTTCGGAAGGGGCACAGTGCTGAATCGGCTCTCACTCACATTATGGATGACATTTTAAATATGCTCGACCAAAACGAATCCTGCCTCCTAATCCTCCTTGACCTTTCCTCCGCATTCGACACGGTCAATCACAACAACCTCCTATCCATTCTGAAGAACAGGATGGGTTTCTCTGGTTGGGTATTACAATGGTTCTCGTCCTTCCTCCACCACAGATCACAAAGAGTTAAGAAAAACCACTCTCTCCCAGCCCTCCCCAGTTCTCATGGGTATACCCCAAGGGTCCTCCCTATCTCCTATACTCTTCAACCTTTTCATGGAACCATTAGCTAACTCACTAAACTCCACAAAAAATTTCTTCCATATGTATGCAGACGATACACAACTCTATTTGAAAATATTCTCCCCGGATAACATCATCTCACTCAACTCTACCCTATCGTCTACTCAAAATTTGTTAACTGAGAACCATCTCCTGCTCAACACCACCAAAACTGAATTCATTCTCATCTCTCCTCCGAACCACATCCCCAAGCTAGATCTTTGGTTGAATCACCTCATGACTTTCAACTGCACCCCCCTCAGTATAGACTCAGCCAAATCTCTCGGAATCCCCTGGACATGAATAATCACATCAGCAAAGTGTGTAGAGGAACAAATCACTTGATGAGGACACTTAGAAATATCAAACCATCCTTCCACAAACTGATTTCAAGCTGGTTGTTAAAGCGCTCGTTTTACCGAGATTAGACTATGGCAGCGCAATGCTCTGTGGCCTTCCCAAATGGGGAAAGAAAGATCCCCTTGGGTAAATTATATTGCAGAGTAGAACCTGTTCTCAAATATCACACATACATGTACACTTTGCTCATTGTCCACACATTCCAAGATTGGGCCATATGTAATAGGAAAAACAACTACAATGCTTTATATAAAAAAATATATCACATATATTTATTGTTTGTATAACAAAGTTTCATAAAAACTCGTCAATCCATACATTTAATATCACAAGAATTAATCAAAACCCAATACATTACAAAGATTAATCACGATAAGCATGAAAACATAAAAGAGTGAAAAACCAAAGCTAGACAAAAAAGATCAGTCTTAACAGTTTACACATCCGTCATAACATCATATCACAGGCAAGGAAATATGCAGTTATAATTCGCTTTCTTTCACCAGTGCCTGGTCAACGGATTGTGTATCAAAATGTAGCGTCAACGCGTTTCGATGGGAAAAGCTTTATTGATCCATCTTTCTCAAGACTCCTATATAAACACTCTGTCTTTTGTTAACCGTTTTCATGCAATCACCTACAATGAGATACAGTCATTGTTATTTCTATACTACGAAAAATCGTGTTCCTAAACATCTACGTAGCAAATGGTAATCCCCAAGATTCATTAGAAGAAGAGGAAAAATATTATTACTACTTTTAAATCCATCATAAAAACAGGCTATAACTAATCCAAAACATATATATCTCTTGTCCCATTCATATCCACCCCCACATTTGGTTAAAGTTATTTTAGAGTAGCAGAGCACAAGACGTTTTACAATGAACAACCATCTCTTGTTAAAGACAGCTGTAATCTGCTGTTAAGTTATCATGCCCCTTGACAAATTTCCCTTTAAATATGGCACAATCTACCCACTTGCTCTCTTCAAACATTTCATTTGCATTAAACTCGTCCCTCCTCCACATGTCATCCCGTTCCACTTTGTCACTCAACATGTAACAATCAGTATATGCACACCTCTGGATATACTGTCATGTCTCACCTGCTTTAATAAGCAAGACACCCCTCCTTGCACTCTTTCATCATCTGTGCGTTGAGGGTATCAATAAAATCCCAGACTCGATGGGAAGGCCCCTGTGTTAAAACTGTGGGCAAAAGCAAAATCAACAGAAACTTATTCTCAGACTGCTAACTCGCTATAATGCCTCTTCTAGGTGGACTCATCTTAATTAAAAAGGCCTCATCTTCCAACTTGATATAGCGGGAATCACGATTGGCATAATACGATCCTATTTTGGAAATAGTTTGATCCTAACCGGAGAGTTATTCTGTATGTTCCCTCTATAAATGGAAATTGAAAATTTTTAATAAATGGCATCCCATCTTATGTACTCTTCCAAAATCTCAAATGCATGTACTTATTACCTTTCACTGGCAAATGCTCACAGTGAGATGACCGCTTTATTTCTTTAATAGTGGTCCCTTCGAAAAACTGATTTCTTCTTAGAGCAGAATACCCGCTCTCCAACCCTTTGATAATTAAGGTTTGATATCCTACAATGAGGAGAATTACATGGCTAATAATGGTAATCAATGAGCTTTAAAACCAAGTTTTTAGTCACATCATCTACCTTTATATAGCTCTGAACCCTATTTATAAAATGTTCCATAGTTGATTTACCTGAAGTTGGTTATACCGATCTAATAGTACTACTATACAGTTCATACTAGGAGAACATGGGTACTCCTGCTTCAATATGCCAGACTCTACTTCTAAGGATCTACTTACACTACTGCATATTTAAGCTTATATAGTTCTGAACCGAAATCACAATGCTCAAATGTTGATTTTACCCAAGTCTACTAAAAGAGCTATGTGATATTGCTGCAAATAATGGTGGTAAGCAGGCATTATTACTCCACCATTAATGTGTTTCACTCCAATTCTAAGGGTCTATTTGTACTGCTGCTATACTTATGCTACAAGGGGCTAGTAGGGGCTACTCATAAATGTCATTCTGCCTACGGCCAACTAATACAAGTTATGGACTCTGGCGTTTTGTGCACATAGTTTAAAAACCGCCCATCTCGTTCTATCAAAGCTACATCTAAATAGAATACTCCCACCCTTTATATTTTCTTACCGCAATCAAGGGCTGCTCGAGCCTCTATTTTTCACTCTCAGGTTGGTTGGCGTATAAAGATCGACCCGGATGATCGCCAATTTATATATACTCTCTTTTGTCGATCTGCACACCTGAAAACATTCATTTGGGTGCGCGCGAGTGACCTACAACTTCCGGGTCGGCTCCTACATGGCTTCCCGAGGTCATGGGACTTTGTTGTTGCTAACAGTAGCAAATCGGAATATGGGCGCCATCTTAGAAGGGAGTAAAGAAATAATATTTCCACTCCTACTATAGTGCCATACTCAACAAAAATCGTCAAAACGTATTTATTTAGAGATGAAAATTTGATAAATCACATTTCGTATTAATATTTCAAAAAAAGGGAAGAACTATTTAAACCTCTTCTAACGAGACAAATGGTTCACAACTAGGTGCCATATTTAAATAGGGAAACGAGAACAATTTTATATTAATATCAAGGGTTGTTTACCGTTTATTTCCTCAACTGGACTTTCAAAATTCCAAGAACCCTTAATTTCTAGCCTGTATATCGAATAATAATGCAGACATGTGCTCTTTTAGTCCCCATAAGGAAGCCCGGTGCAAAGAACACCTTCACCGGCTTCCAGATGATAATAATCACCCCCCAAAAAAAGAGGGGGGTTGCCAACATATCTATTAGTAGCAGCCCGTCCCGACATTGTCCGGGCATGCTGTAGCCGACGCCACTGTACCTTAACACGCTCCAGCCGCGAACATGTTTTTCCGGTGTTCGCTCCATCCCCGAACGTGTTTTGCCGCTCCAGCGTGTTTGGCCGTTCCAGCCTTCGCCCCTGCGATATGCGAACGTGTGTGTTCGCTCCATCCCCGAAGTGTTTGGCCGCTCCAGCCTACGCCACTTAGACGCACAACATCGCATCAACGTCCAACGCCCACAACAATGCTAAAGGACACGCCCACTCATATTGGAACTCTAGTCCCATACTGAACGCTTCTCTTTTGCCAAATCCCACAACGCACACGCCCACAACGGACTACTATTCACAAAACATTCTTTTCCCCTTCTAATGTATATGTTGGGCTGCTGTATAGCCTATGACCATCTGCTGATACTGTAGTTTGCAATGCTGTATTGGGTGTTCCGATTGGTGCTGTAGTTCTTGAGCTTACCCGCCTCAAAGGGTTGAGCTCTCTCTTTATTATATTAGTATAGATATAGATAAAAGGCATCCTAAGATTCCATCTATCAACACCCCATTATTTAATTAGTGCTTTTCGGTGGAAGTTTGAATCGATCTCTTTCAATGGCCCCTTCTCATTGCACTAATTCTTTATCCATTTGGGTATTTCCAAGATGGTAGGTGTAAACGTGTTCCTTATGGTTATATCTTAGGACACTATGGTTATTACATATTAGAACCTAGGAGCTCCTCTTTGTTTCTTATAATTATATCAAGTAGCACTCAGAATATCCTTTTTTTAAACTAAACTACCTATTAAAACTTACATGATGAATGACATCCAGTCTTCCCTGCTATTGAGACCTCTATTGATCGTGTCCAATTTGCATATGAACCACTGTTCTCTCATCTTCCAAACTTTTTCCATGTTACCCCCACGTCGGTTGATTTTAATTTTTTCCAAAATGAACCATTTAAAACTATCGCATTTATGGTTCTCTTGCAAAAAATGTGCCGTCAGGGGTGCATTTTCTTTTTGGTTGCGAATTTCAGATTTATGCTCGGTAAGTCTAAAGCGCAATTCACGCCCTGTCTCACCCACGTAACCTAGGCCATATGGGCAGACTAAAAGGTACATCAGGTTCTTCGTTCTGCAATTAGTCAAATCTTTTGAATAATAGGTCTGACCCCTGTGTTCAATTGATTTTCCTACTGAACACTGTTCGCATATCGAGCAATTTTCGCATTTCTTGTTACCTATAGCTCGCATATGAGACATGGTGCTTTGGAAACAGTGCTCTTTGTCAGGATAGGTATGCACTAAGGAGTTTCTCAGATTAGTGTTGCGCCTGAATGCAAACAGGGGTTTTTCAATAGGTTCATCTCATTCATCATTCAGAATTTTCCAGTTTCTATTGATAATGTTTTTGATTTGATTGCTCACATTAGAGAATTTGCTTATAAAGACTATCTTATCTACATTCTTTTTGTTCTTTTTATTCCTAATCATATCAAGCATTGCCTCTCTATTGTAGAACTTAGCCCTTTTTAATGAACTTTTTATTAGTGTTTTAGGGTATCCTCTGTCTGCTAGTTTCTTTGTGAATTTTTCTGAATGGATGTAAAAATCTTCCAATGATGTACAATTTCTCCGAAGCCGCAGAAATTCCTCAAACGGGATATTATCTTTCTGCGACTTCGGATGATGACTCTGGTATTGAAGAAGGGTGTTCTTGTCTGTAGGTTTACTATATAATTCAACCACCAAGACATCATCCACACTTTTGATACATATATCTAGGAAGTTAACATGGGTATTACTCCAATTTGAGGTAAATTTCAAATTAGGATCTCCTAAATTTAGCCACCCAATAAATTCCTCCAGATGCTCACTGGCACCACTCAATACAAAGATGATATTGTCTATGAAGCGGTGCCAGTGACTGATTTTCTCAAAGAACGATGCTAGTTCATTAAATATATGCATCTGTTCGAAGTTACTTACGTATAGACAGGCCAGACTGGGGGCGCAGTTTGCGCCCATGCTTGTCCCCTTTACTTGGTGGTATTAGTCCTTCTTATAGAGGAAAAAACTATTCTTCAGCACTAATCGTACACAGCTCATGATGAAATCCAGATTACCTCCTCTTAAATTCTCAACTTGAAGCATGGTATGAATAGTTCTAATTGTATCCTCCTGTGGGATATTGGTGTAAAGTGCTTCAATATCAAGGGTGACCCAAAATTGGGTCACCCTATTGAAGCTAAGATCCTCAAATGTAGTTATAGCATGTGCTTAATCTCTAAGGTAGGACTTTTGTTTGGCCACAATTGTTTTCAAGAAATAGTCAGCGTATTTACTAAGAGGTTCTAAAATTGAGCCTATACTGCTGACTATTGGGCGCATAGGAGGTTGCTCTACATTTTTGTGGATTTTAGGCAATCCATAGATTGCCGGAGTGATGGGATCTGAATTGTACAAAAATGTATATTCCTCATCACTAATCCTCTTTTCTACAATTGCCCTATCTAGTATTTCATGCACATCCCTTTTGAGTTGTTTGTTCTTTGTGTGAGATACTGGTGTGTAGTATTCTCTAACATTAAGCAGACTCATCATTTTGTTGTCATAATCTGTCGGATCAAAGATCACATCCCCTCCGCCTTTATCGGCGGGCTTGATTATAATCCTTGTGCCCTCCTTGAGTTCTCTCAGGGCTTTTTTGTGTTCAACAGAAGGATTATGATTAAATGTATGTGGACGTTCAAAAAGTTTCTTAATCTCTATCTCCACAGTTTTTCAAATATGGCTATATTGCTACTAACTTGTCCTATTGTGGGGGTTAAAAATGAATTGGCCCTAAAGCCCGTAGTGTTAACATTGGATCTATTCTCTCTACCCTCAAAGAAATCCTTCAGTCTACTTTTCTTGAAAAATGCTTTTAGATCTTTATCAAATTCAAATCTGTTAGGGGCAACTGCTGGCACAAAACTAAACCCCTTCTCCAGAACCTCAGTTTCAGCAACTGTAAGGACTGATTGGAATTTTATCTACCTTCAGTAACGACGATTTCTTGTTTTTAATATTCTTGAGGACGATAGCTCCTTGTTTGTTCTGCCCAATTGGGGTTCCTGAAATTCCCCTGGTTTCTCATTTATCTCTTCTGGCGTGCCCCTAAAAAATGTTCAGGATCCTGATTAAAACTCTTTTGATTTCTATTTTCAATGGGGTGTTCTTCTTCCTCACTGCTTAAACAGGAGGTTTCAGAAAAGGTAATTCTCTTGTTTCCTCCTCTCGAATACATAGACTTTTGATATCTAGATTTGTCCCATCCTTGTTTCCCTTTTTCTAGTGTTATAATCTTTTCCTAAATAGGAGTACACTTTCTCAGTAATACATTTCTCCAAATCTTTCCTCAACTTGGTGGTTTTGTTTATTGGTAAGATAATCCCTATAGCTTTCTGTTTCTTGCGCCAACTCCTCTAATCTCTTTTTAATTTCATTTACCAGGGTTGTATCTTTAATCATAGCTTCCAGTTCATCAATTGCTTTTTTCTCAATTATTAATACCTCTTGGGCAGTTTCGATGATTAGGATAAGCCAGTCCCGGCTACATCGATTGGCTATGTGGGACCATGTTTCTATAAATGTCTTATGCTCTACAAATAGGCCCAGCTCATTTCTAATCCGAAGGCCAATAGGTATAACTCCTGCTCTTAAATAGCCAATGAGGAACTCGCATGTAGTTCCGTGCGGATAAGTTTCTTCTTTAAATTATATCGTTTTGTCAATTGTTCCTGATTTGTATGATCTTTTAAATTTACCGGTCCATTCTTGGGTCCCTGGTTGATGAGCTTGTTAAATTGCTCAACTATAGCGAGTTAGTAGTCTGAGAATAAGTTTCTGTTGATTTTGCTTTTGCCCACAGTTTTAACACAGGGGCCTTCCCATCGAGTCTGGGATGTTATTGATACCCTCAATGCACAGATGATGAAAGAGTGCAAGGAGGGGGGTCTCGCTTATTAAAGCAGGTGAGACATGACAGTATATCCAGAGGTGTGGATATACTGATTGTTACATGTTGAGTGAGGAAGTGGAACGAGATGACATTTAGAGGAGGGACAAGTTTTATGCAAATGAAATGTTTGAAGAGAGCAAGTGGGTAGATTGTGCCATATTTAAAGGGAAATTTGTCAAGGGGCATGATATCTTAACAGCAGATTACAGCTGTCTTTAACAAGCGATGGTTGTTCATTGTAAAACGTCTTGTGCTCTGCTACTCTAAAATAACTTTAACCAAATGTGGGGGTGGATATGAATGGGACAAGAGATATATATGTTTTGGATTATTTATAACAGTAGTAATAATATTTTTCCTCTTCTTCTAATGAATCTTGGGGATTACCATCTGCTACGTAGGTGTTTAGGAACATGATATTTCGTAGTATAGAAATAACAATGACTGTATCTCATTGTAGGTGATTGCTTGAAAACGGTTAACAAAAGACAGAGTATTTATATAGGAGTCTTGAGAAAGATGGATCAATAAAGCTTTTCCCATCGAAACGCGTCGACTTTACATTTTGATACACAATCCGTTGACCAGGCACTGGTGAAAGAAAGCGAATTATAAACTGCATATTTCCTTGCCTGTGATATGATGTTATGACAGTGTAAACTGTTAAGACTGATCTTTTTTGTCTAGCTTTGGTTTTTCACTCTTTTATGTTTTCATGCTTATCGTGATTAATCTTTTTAATGTATTGGGTTTTGATTAATTCTTGTGATATAAAATGTATGGATTGACGAGTTTTTATGAAACTTTGTTATGCAAACAATATATATATGCGATATCTTTTTTTATATAAAGCGTTGTAGTTGCTTTCCCTAATATATATGGCCCAATCTTGGAATGTGTGGACAATGATCAAAGTGTACAGGTATGTGTGATATTTGAGAACAGGTTCTACTCTGCAATATAATTTACACAAGGGGATCTTTCCTTTCTCACTGAGTAAGTGCCCTATTCATCTTGGGTGTTAAGGGGCCCCTCCTTTTTCCTCAACGCCTTCCCAAATACACCATGGCTCCACTAAGGGCATCACTAAACGCTGCGGCCAGACTGGTTACAGGTACCAAACGAAATGTGCAGGTACCAAACGAAATGTGCACATATCCCCAATCCTAAAAGCTCTTAAATGCTTGCCCTATGAAGCTCGAATCCAGTTAAAGATTGCCGTTCTGGGGCACAAAGGCCTCCACTTCGAACCTAGCGCAAAAACTTGAATGCGGGGGTAGAGCCTCAAGAAGCGCTAACACTTTCCTCTTGAAACTACAAATCTTTAGGAAAAAGAGAACTTGCCAGCGAGCCTTTTCCGGTACCGTCCCAAAGATATGGAACTCTCTTCCACCGGAAATACGCAGAATCTCCTCAACAATTGCTTTCAAACTGAAAGTCACAAGATTCTTAATGAACAAATTCCTACCTTAATTGGGCTAGGTTCACCTGCTCAAGGTCATTGATCCTACAACCATTGGACCATCATTGGATGCTGATCTTCTTTATCTCATAGTCTGCCCCCCGTTTAGTGCACTATGTACCTGCTTATTGTATTACTCTCCTTTGACCCATTTGTCTTGTAATTATGTGATTATTCTTGCTTTTATTCCTACTTAATGTCGATATTGTATGTATTACCCTTGTTCCATACTTTTTGTAAAGAGCTCTGATATCCTTCAGGATCTTGTTCACGCCATATAAAACTTTATAAATAAATAAAATAAATAAATAAACATGCACAGTCTTCTCCACAAAACACACTGCCTGACTAGAAGAGCGGGGGTGAGGATTCTCCTTCACATTGTGGCTCCTTCTCAATCAAAAAGAACGACTAAGCAGCGCCAACTCTTCATTTGCAAAGGTCTGGTCTACTAAAAGAGAAGTCATCACATAAAGTCCTGGAGTTTGGCCCTCCAGTATCATGTTATCATGTGCACCCTTATCAACCCAATTGCATTATCTGCCACCACTGGCTTCATGGAATTACCAACTTCCTGCCTTTCATTGAGCAGACCCTCCAGAAAAGCCATCAGCTGGCATTGCCTGACACTCACCATGAGAGGTTGCCTATGAAGTGTCAAAGTTTAGGAAACGTTTGCAGATTTCCATTCCCCCAAAGTTCAAAAAACGATGCTGGAGCACCGACTCTCTAGATATCTTCACCCTTTTTTAAATGTAAAATTGTAAATTGATACTTGTATAGCGCACTACTCACCCGCAAGGGTCTCAAGGCGCTTGTACGAATACCGCTGTGGAACCCATCCTGGCTTTCCCTGTGAGTGTCCACTCCTGGGCATCCTTAGCGTTGTGGGGGCCGTTGTGGAGATTAAGCAAGCTATTGCCCAGAGTTGCAGAGTGGGACTCCATGATTGGAATAGGCACTGAGGCGAGAATTATCAGGTCCGTGGAATTTTTGATCCCAAGACCCGCCGAGGCGGGGAATTGAACTCTGGTCCCGGGCTAGACCTCTACATCAGGGTCTGCCGCTCTAACCATTGAGCCACACTTCTCCAGTCAAACTGGATGGTATTAAGGCTCCATAAACGTCCCAAACCCCATAGAGTGGGTTAGAAGTACTCACATTTCAATTTGCTACAGACAAGTGCATCCTTCTAATAGATATCTCTGAGTTTTTCATTGTGTTCTTGAGCAGTGATTACATGGATTATGATGACATTGTTTTAGTTGACACATCCACCACAAAGATGCCCAAACACAGGCATGTGTCTCAAAGCCCCCAGGAGGCCAATGTGGTGAAAAAGATTCTGAAATATCTGAACCTTTGGTGACGTTCTAACTGATGTAGCCTGATTTAACATCTAACATTGGAAAAACTGCCCCTTAAGGTCAGCCTTAATGTCATTTACAGCAGCCGCTGGATGGCGATCGGGTTTCATCGCTCAATGTGACATGTGCAAGCACATTTGGCCATCACAAGGTTGTTTCTGCCTACATATATTTGCACAGATAACTTTCTACTTTTGTTCGCACGTGGAAAGGTATCTTCCCGTGCCTTGGAGCCAATCGTCTAGAAGTATTGATGTGTATTATCCCATGCTGACCTAGCACTCTGGCATTACTTTTCAACATAGGGTCAAACTTCCATAATGGCATCAAATCTATTAAGCTGTTAACAATAAATAAATAGTATCAAGTTAAGTCCTTCCTCTCTTTTGCAGCTGAGAAGCGTTTGTGACTTAACCCCTGTGGCAAAGAACATAGTCTTAGTGCTGTTATCCCAAAGGGATATACTCGAGTTGAGTGGACCAAGCACCTAGAGAGATACAGTATATCATAATGCACAAAGTTTAGCTCCAATGCCCTCAACATTCAAGGATGCACCAGTATCAATGGGCCCGAGTAGGTAACATGAACTGGGAATACCAATCAGCATTAAGACACTATAGGTAAAAGGCTCCTGTTCCAAACTATTTTTTTCAAATTAAGAAATGGGTGACTGTCCCTGCATACCCCCAAAGTTTACCCTGCAGCTGGGCTGCTTCCTGTCATACCTGATGTGACAATAGAAATCAGAAATGCTTCCCCTTCTGCCACACGGTCTCTTTTCATGTCTCACGGGGTCACAAATTATACATTCAGCGCCAGTCAATGTGTACCATGTGCGTTGGCACTGCATGTTTGATGTCTGGCAGGAGGTCCCCCAGGCATGGAAGTCTCCACATCTAGCAGGCTGGTGCCCTATTGCACCTATGTCAAGATCCAGCATTCTTCTTCCTCAATATTTGCAACATGAAGCCGTATACGCAATGGTTTACTTACAATGTGTTTGAGTAAAGCACACCGCAATAGTAGCGCCTGTTTTCTAGGCTATAATTTTAGTGCTCTAGAAATTAAAACAAGTAGAAATGGTGGCGGCTTTCACAATTCCCACTTGAGATGTGCCAAATTTGCCCGCAGGTGGTATACTGAGGCTGTATGCTAGTTATCCAACTGGGCTCTGGATCATCTGTGGCTGCAATCAGATGGAGCCATCACTGTCAATGATGAGGTTATGAATTGGAGAATCTTTGTATGGTAGATAGCAATTGCTGAACAAATGGTACAGATGCACTTGAAAAGCATCTTCTGTCTTGCTCTCACTCTGCTTGGCAAGTTGCACATTATAATGTGGTGGGTATTATGCAGGTAGCACTCTTTACTCATTAAATGTCCCACGTCAGCACATCAAGCAGAAATGTTTTCCCACTAGCTGTGTTTTTTATGGAGGTATTTGTAGTTTTACTTATCCCAATAAACATTCTGAGCTATAAGCTACAAGAACTCTTTGGGGGTGAGCGTAAAAACAAGAAATGACAACATCTCACATATGATAGGTAGAGTGGCTTGAGTACTCTTCACTTTTTTCTACTACTAGGAGTAAAGTAGCAGAGGCAGGGTCCATTTTAATCAGCCTACCCTGAGTGTTTATAGTGTGTGAAATGAGGTTAAACATCACAGCATAAAGGGTTTTAGCCAACTGGGCTTCGGTCTGTGGAATCTAGCACCCCAACTACATTGAGATAAACAGGTTTGGCAGAAATGAGCCATGACTCTTGTGAGATCTTAGCTAGACAATGATGGCACTGTCTCTGTAGTGACCACTGACGTAGGACACTAGGACCCTGTGGGTCACAGGGCAGTGACCAGGGCACTGGACATGACTTCCTGTGGACGGGCAGGAAGTGGTCAGTACATAGGAGGACGACGACGAGGACGGACGTGTCGAGCCATGCAGAGCGTACCTGTATAATAAAGAAGTGTTGCACCCTCCAAGCGTTGTCCCTTGTGGTTCCTGACGATCGTGCACCTAGACTACACGACATCTGGCGACGAAGGCGGGGACGGCTGCACCACGCGACCGCGGCAAGTTCAAGACTGCGCCACGGAGACCGGAGACGCCAGGAGCTACACGGGTGCCCACCCCGATCTGCGTCCTACGGGAATTGCCCAGGATTGCGGTAAGAACTGCCCAGGAGCAGCGCCGGTGCCACAGACCGAAGCGCGAAGTGATCGCGCTCGAAAACTGAGCGCGTAGTCCCGCGAGAACAAGGAAATCTCGGCGGCCATCTTCCAACCAGGCAGGACAGCCAATAGGAGCGCGACGGCAATGCGGCGGCCATCTTAAAGTAAGGCAAGAGTGAGGTTTCGATCGCGAAATCTCGCGGGAGCACGGGCGGCCACAGACACAGAAAGAAATACAGAGGGAACAAAAGGGCAGCCATCAGAAGGGCAGGCAAATCGGAAAGAATAAAAGGAAACAGTGCCACAACAAGCAATAGCTGGAAATAACAGCAGGAAACAGTGCCACAGCCAGAAAGAGCTGAAAATAAAAGGCACCAACAGGATGAAGTAATATCTGCACTGTGATAAATAAGCACAAAGGCACCAAAGGCAAAGAAAGAAAAGATAATAAGGAGAAAGAGTGCCACAGCAAGAAACAGATAGAAATAAAAGACAACACTGTTAACACTGTTAAGTGACAAAACTAAGAATAGAATAGCAACAGCACAGAAATAAATAAGTACAAAGGCAACCAAAACAAAGAAAGTAAATAAGAGACAGAACAAGCCAAATAACAAAAGAACGGAAGCAAATAAGCATAAAGGCAACGCAGGAAAAGAACAAACATGCCGGAGACAAAGCAGAGTGCACAATATCGCACACCGCTGCCTTTCAGTGTATCTGAACCACAAGTGGGAATACGTTGGGAAAAGTGGATTGTGAAATTTGAGCGATACATGGAGGCGACCGACGTAGTAGAAGGAAAGAAACTGGGACTATTTCTAAATCTAGTGGGGGATGAGGTGGAGGACCTCCTCATAACACTGCCAAAGAGTGAAACAAGTGCGTACGACAAATTGATAAAATGTCTAACGACCAAGTTTGACCCTCAAAGGAACGTTGATTTTGAAAGATACAACTTCAACATGGCATTTCAACAGCCGGAAGAGTCAATGGACGATTTTGCAACAAGGATGAGAAAGCTAGTGGCCCATTGCGAGTTCGAAAACTATGACAATGAACAGGCCCTGCGCCTCAAACTAATTGAAGGCTGTCGTGACACAGAATTTCGCACGAGGCTACTAAAAGAACCCATCACTCTGGAAAAGATTCTAGATCTGGCAAGAGCAGAAGCAAGGGCATTGGTCCAAGCAAAACAGATGGACCAAAGAGGAGAACAAGTACATAGAATGACAGACACAGGCAAGTCGGGGAACTGGAAGAGAGGATCGAAGGAACAAGCGACAAAAAGGCATGGTTCCCAATGCTACAGATGTGGCCTGGAATTTCCACACCGAGGACCATGCCCAGCATTTGGCCAAACCTGCAGGAAATGCAACAGAAGCAACCATTTTGCCACCATGTGCCAAGGAACAAAATTCAAAAATGAACGAGAAAGACCAGGGAGGCCAAGAACGACAACAAACAGGCACGTGCGGCACATGGAAGCGACTCCCAGGAGCTCGTCACTGGAGTCAGAAGAAGACGAAGAAGAAAGAACAGAGAAGGTAGAACGCCTATACCTCATGTCCACAGACCAAGGATATAAAGAAGAGCACATCAATTTGGTGGATAGGAAGTCAATAAAGAAAACGGATTGGGTGACCATCGATGTAGGACCTCACCAAGCAGAATTTGTGCTAGACAGTGGGGCCACGTGCAACATCATGTGTGCGACGGAATACGACAAAATGAAGAAGAAACCACCGCTACAGCCATCAAATGTAAGAGTATTCACCTGGGGTGCACAGAAGCCAGTGACGAACATGGGAAAATTCAGGGACACCATGACGCACAAGGGCAAGACCGTCACAGAAGAAATACACGTGCTACGAGGCGACATTCCCGCACCATGTCTCTTAAGCGATGTAACAGCAAAACTGATGGGCCTACTAAAGATGATGTATCACATGTCGGACAAAGACACCATATTACAAGAATACCCACAGTTAACGACGGGACTCGGGAAGCTGAAAGGACGGCAAATAACTTTGCACATAAATGAATCAGTCAGACCAATCGCCCAGCACCACCGAAGGGTGCCCATCCATCTACAACCTCAGGTGGAGGAAGAAATAAAGGCACTACTAGAGCAGGACATCATTGAACCAGCGGAAGGGCCAACACCATGGGTGTCCCCGATAGTGGCCGTACCAAAAAAGGACACCACACAAATAAGAATATGTGTGGACATGAGAATTCCTAACACAGCTATTGAACGAGAACGACATCCAGGGCCGCATCTACACGACATGATAAGCTGCCTGACGGGAATGAGAAAATTCTCCAAGCTAGACCTCTGCAAGGGATACCACCAACTGGAGTTGGACCAGCAATCCAGATACATAACGACTTTCTCAACGCACCTGGGATTATTTCGCTACAAAAGACTAAGCTTTGGAATATCGTCAGCAGCGGAAATATTTCAAGAAACGATCAGGCAGATCATTAGACCGATCAAAAACAGTCTGAACTACAGTGATGATATCTTGGTTTTTGGAAAATCAGATGAAGAGCACGATAAGGCCTTGAGGGAAGTGTGTTCACAGCTCGTAGAGGTGGGTCTAACAGTAAATGAGAAGAAATGTGAACTGGGAAGAGAAGAGCTAGTGTTCTTTGGGCACATCTTTTCGAAAAGAGGGATGAGACCAGATCGCAGCAAAATAGACACCCTGGAAAAAACAAAAGAACCAAAGGATGTCGCTGATGTGCGCTCATTCCTCGGCCTTGCCAGCTACTGCGCGCGGTACATAAGGGACTTCGCGACAGTGAGCACGCCACTGAGAGAATTAACGAAGCAGGGTCAAACATTTGAATGGACCACAGAGTGCCAAAAGGCGTTTGAAGAGATACGAGCGTCCGTAACTGCTGTAGACCACCTAGCATATTTCGACCCGAGTTTATGCACTGAATTGACAGTAGACGCCAGTCCGGTAGGTCTTGGCGCAATACTAGCACAACACAAGCCTGGAAAGGACTCACCTCGACAGATAGTAGCGTACGGAAGTAAGAGTCTGTCGGACATTGAGAGAGCATACTCTCAACCAGAAAAGGAGAGTCTGGCAGTAGTATGGGCATGTGAACACTATCACATGTTCATATATGGGAAACCATTCACGATAGTAACGGATCACCAAGCACTTGTGACCATATACGGAAACCCAAACGCCAAAATACCACCAAGAATAGAAAGATGGGGGATCAGGCTGATGGACTACAACTTCAAGATTGTCCACAAACCGGGAAAAGACCAAAACCCAGCGGACTACATGTCACGACGCCCTCTTCCCCATCAAAAGGGTGGCACCACAATGGCAGAAGACTATCTAAACTTCATCGTGAGACAGAACACTCCGGCCTCAATAACAAGTGAAGAACTAGAGCGAGAAACAAAAGGAGACCCAACAATGAAGGCAATCGGAGCGGTGGTGCGGCAGCAGAGATGGAGACACATTAACAGTAACACCCTTACAGAAGAAGGAGTCAACAAAGAAGAACTACTGGCATTCAAAAAAATTGCAAAGAGCTGTCTGAAACAGAAAACGGAGTCCTGATGAGGGGCTCAAGAATTGTAATACCAGGTCGACTGAGAAGGAGAACAGTTGAGCTAGCTCATGAATCGCATCGAGGCATCGTACCGACAAAGAAAATGTTAAGAGAAAAAGTGTGGTTCCCAGGATTGGACAACATGGTGGAGGAAGAGGTATCACACTGTCATACCTGTCAAGTAACAGGACCACCTGCCAAGCCCACACCATTGAAGATGTCGGAATTGCCACCAGCAGTATGGCGGAGTTGGCAGCAGACTTTTATGGGCCCTTAGAGACTGGAAAATACCTGCTAGTGATCATTGACGAATTTTCAAGGTTTCCAATAGTGAGAGAAGTATCGTCGACATCAGCAAGTGCAACGTTACCAGTACTAGATGACATATTTGCCGCCTGGGGCTCACCACAAACACTGAAAACAGACAATGGCCCTCCATTCTCTGGAGAGGAATTTAGCAGATTCATGGAATACCTGGGGATCAAGCATCGGAAAATAACTCCTTTGTGGCCACAGGCCAACGGAATGGCAGAACGATTCATGGGGACTATCAAGAAAGCCATCCAGCGAGCAAAATTGACGCAGATATCCATTGGACAAGCACTTTGTCAAGTGCTAAGAGACTATAGGAACACCCCTCACAGCTCCACCGGTAGATGCCCAGCGGAGTTGGTGCTAGGAAGATCAAGCAAAACAAGGTTACCACAAATAGAGACAACGGCAAGCCCGAACAGAAGCGACATCGCAGAAAGAGACCAACAAGCGAAAAAGAAGATGAAAGAGTATGCTGACAAAAGGAGAAATGCATCTGACCACCAGCTAAATGCAGGAGATCTAGTGGTAGTGAGGCAGAAACAGCAAAGGAAGTCAGACAGCCCATTTTCAAAAGATCCGTTGGTTGTGACTGACGTAAGAGGGTCAATGGTAACTGCAGCCTCGGACCGTCAAAGAATAACAAGAAACAGTTCCCACTTCAAGGAGCTCAAAGTGAAAGAGGAAGACCAAGTGACTACATCACCAAAGGTGGAAGAAAAAGAGCAAGTGACAACATCACAAAAGGTGGAGGAAAGAGAGCAAGGAACAAGCAGAGAGACACCATCCCTGAACGGAGGACAAGAACTGAACAGAGAACAAAGACCAAGAAGGGAGTGCAAGAAGACAAGAAGACTATTGGAAGAAATGTAGAGGCTCTCTCTCTCTCTCTCTCTCTCTCTCTCTCTCTCTCTCTCTCTCTCTCTCCCTCTCTTCATCTATCTACTATCTAACTTTCTTCCCCTTTTACTCTGGGGATAATGTACCAAGAATTTGTACGTATGACAAAGACGTTTGTTGATAACAAGGGGGGAGGTGTAGTGACCACTGATGTAGGACACTAGGACCCTGTGGGTCACAGGGCAGTGACCAGGGCACTGGACATGACTTCCTGTGGACGGGTAGGAAGTGGTCAGTACATAGGAGGACGACGACGAGGACGGACGTGTCGAGCCATGCAGAGCGTACCTGTATAATAAAGAAGTGTTGCACCCTCCAAGCGTTGTCCCTTGTGGTTCCTGACGATCGTGCACCTAGACTACACGACAGTCTCTTTGAGACATTTGTTAAAAACACTGGGTTTACAGCTCATCCATCGGCTCACCATTTTCTTAGTCTGAACGTCACTCTCATATATCCTTCGTTCCCGTTTGTTATGGCATGCATGTGTCATGCCTCTTCTTGTGTTTGACCTTTCCCTGGAGCATGGACCAAGTATTTGTGTCCATCCACTGCTCCTGTTTTGCAGCTACTTTTTTATTTGTGTTTAAACACTCCATATGAGTGCTCATGGTTTCAGTCTCTCATTTACCCTCCCATCCACCCTGCATTTGTGTTGCAAGTTAAAACCTGAAGCTTTGTGGTATAAAGGGTTGCCCCATCCTTTACACTCACAAGTCACCTCCTCCCCCCCTGCGCTTACTCGTGTACTTCCCTCCTCTCTTTTTCTTTCTCCCCACACTCTGAATACTTTTAGACTGTGAAACATAGGGACGAGATCCCAGGCACCCCTCCTCCCTTTGACTGAGAGCAGTACTGAAACCGCTTTTTTGTTGTTGCAGTTTTCAATAGTGCAAACTCAATCCAAAGGTATTGAAGTGCTTTACTTGAGCAACAGTTACATTATGCAAGGAAGCATTCATTTAAGACTCGGCTACATATCGCATGCGCTATCTTTTCGCTCCTATGTTTTGTTCCTTGTCCCACCCCTCCTGCCAGAGAAAAAAAACGCTATGACGTGGCCACTGTTGACGCGTCATATTGCATTTTTCTGTAAATTTCAGCCAGGCTGAACAGGAGATGTGCTGCTACACTAAGTGGCGTAACACAGGCCCCCGCAGCCTCTGCGTTGCAGGGGGGAACCAGCACCAAGTGGCCCCCTCAGCACAGTACTCTGCAGTGACAGCTACATATTAAATCCGGAGCGGGGCCCCTCCATGTACCTTGCAGGGGGCCCCCTCAAGTTTTGTTGCGCTACTGGCTACACCCCATGGCTAAAAAACATTCACATTGACAAGGTCAATAGCTCTCGCATTGCTAAGCCCTTTTGGCTTTACCAATGCTTGCTACGTATAGCAGTCTAATTGTGTAAAACTTCTTTAAAGACTATCTCAAACACATACAGCATCGCTAAAAGGCATCAGGAAAGTCAATAAGTCCCAAACGTGAGACCTATTGACTTTGGCATTAATTGCTTCTTACAAGCATTGCCAGTGGAAGTCTGTGAGAGAGGAGAATTGGACGTTCCCAGAGGATCTGTTTGCCAATCTTGATCTCTTTCGGATCATTTCCTTTGAGTAAATATTTCCTGCCATGTGTGGGCAGACAGCATGTGCTTGTAGGGAATTAGTATCAGGGGCACTCACTTTTAAGAGGGGCCGTGACATTTTAAGGCATGGTTAAAGTGGGCTCTGGCCCAGGGCCCCAGCCTTTCAGGGAGCCAATTCTGTTCTGCAGACATTCTTGCCCTGATGACCTTGAGCAACTCTTAAACATATTATTTTAAATACCATTTTGTTTTTTTTATGTAGATGATATGTGAGAGTCTATTAAGGACATCTTGAAGAGAAATTATGTGTTCATGTTTCATGCAAAGGCCATAAAAAAAGTATTTTAGATCAAAACAGGCCCTCACATATGACAAATGGGAGGGGGTCAGAGAAAATTAATTACAGTAATATTAGTGAGCGGCAGTTGTGCTAAATATTGGAACCACAAGTCACTATTCCTGAATATTAGATGTAAACACATTTAAAATGTGGACGAGTGTGCCTGGGCACGTCAGTGACCTGGCTAAAGACAGCGTGAAAAATCTGAAATGGGATCATAAATTTAAATCTATTTTGAACAGAAGCCCCCAAAATCCGTTTGGCCCATGGCCCCCAAAGTCTTTAAAATATCCCGGATTAAATACTTTCTGTTTTCTAGTTGTGGGTGCGTTTGGGTCCATGCACTTTTGCGGTGATAAAAATCGTTGTCTAAATTGGGAATTGCAGTGAAATGTTTGAAGTTTTTCATTTTTGCTCACACTTCACTGTCAAGCTCTGCCTTTGTGCTTGTATATAGTTCCGGGTAAACACATACGAATAACTCCTAAGGATTGGGTTCTTAATAAGGCATCTTTTTTACATGCGAAAATATTATTTCATTCATCAGCAATCATCAAATTCACCCTTCCCCAAAACAGCTCATGCCTTTGGTTTACTGCTGATTTACACGAAAGAGATAGTGTATGCAAAATATATAATGAATGAGGAATCGATAGAAGGACATTGCAGTCATCATTGTGCAGACAGTAATTTACTGCAAAAGTGCATTTTAAAGAACAGCCGGCGTCCAGTATATGTGGTAACAGGCATGTTATGTTCCTGTAACACTCGCTGTTAAAAATATACTGCCATAAGTGTTTGCTGCGAATGACGCTTCATTTCAGGGAAACACAGGGCTAAAACCAACCATGTTATTCTCCTGATAGTCTGTTTTTTGTTCCTATGCCCTTGCCAAAGTGGTGTTTTCAGCATGGCGTGCGCTGAGTGTCTTGCAAACCCTAGCTGTAACATTTCAGTGGATTGGCCCGTTTGAGCCAAAAAGCACATTTCAGTGTTTTTCACAATCTAATGTCATATCAAATGTCATTACGGATGTCCTTTAACACGTCATGACTTGTCATATGCAACACCATAATGAGTGTATGAAGAGGGTGCTAGTTTAGTTAATTAACCTGAAAATTACTGTTGAATTTATGTGCTTTTTAGGTTTTCTTTAATAACTACAACTTCAAATATCCAACAGGGTTTGGTTGCCGGGCATGGCCTAGAGCACGCCCCTACAACCAACCCAATGCAGGTGGCAAACACCTGTGCCGGAAGCCAACAACCTCTGCACACAGCCCTGCATTGGCCTAGTCCTGTGCCCAATATGCCACCGATGCCCAACCCACACTGCATCCTGTCCCCAGCATAACCCTCACTGCACAAGGCCTTTGGCTCTGACCTTTAAAAAGGGACTTAAAACATGGCTGTTCCCCTAAACCAGTGTGCATGATATCTCCCTGTCTTGTTTCATACTAGCGCTGGGATGCCTGTGGGTAGCCATGCGCTCTATAAATCCATAAACTTAAACCTAAACCTGTCTATTTTTCTTTGCTTCTCTTGTTCTGTTTCTACCTCACACCCATTACAGTGCTCAGACGTTAACACAGCAGATCTATCTTTCTAATTACATTATAGGAGAAGGCCTTCAAGAGTGAAACAAGCTTACATATTGTTATTACAGTGCAAGTCTTCAAGAGAACCATCCATCAGAGTACACCTTTGTTATCACAGCGCAAGTCTTCCAGAGTAGACAGCCGCGGTCGATAGTGGGAGTACCTGCCGGGCGGTGATGTGGGTAGGGGGAGGTGCAGGGTGGGGGTAGTAAACTATGGATTACGGAGGTTTACAGGTAAGTAAACATCTAAATAAATAAAATGAATTTTGTTGCGCAAACTGCATCGCATTTGGGGATGCAGTGCAGGCAACGAAATTCGTTTTATTGTTTTATATGTTTACTTACCTGTATACCTCCGTAATCCATAGTTTACTACCCCCCCACCCTGCCCCTCCCCCTCCCCACGTCACCGCCCTGCAGGTACTCCCACTACCGACCGCGGCTGAGAGTAGAGCCATCCATCAGAGTACACCTATGTTACAAACTTAGATCTCAGTCATGAGAGAGCACAAGTTTGAAAAAAAATGTATAAGTGTACCATATTTACAAGCACGTAGTTAGTTAACATGTACTTTGCACCAGAGTGTCTTATATCCAGTGGTGAAATGCATAGAATGTTTAAGTAGAGTAACAATAATCATAACTGTGTGAGACTAATGTAGAAATGTTTGGGATGAATATGAAAACCTCATGTTCTCATGTTAAAGGAATCATGTTAGAGTTGAATAGAACTTTACAAAACCAGTATAATGTGTAGGCCTCATGGCAATTCACAGAAAATCTAAACGTGCTGCTAAAATAATGTGAGATAAGGTTGACGTGGTTCTTCCAAATGTATTATTGAACTTAGGGTTGAAGTATATGCTTTATAGATGTGTTATTTTAGAAACGTATGCTAGTTGAGAATGCTGTTTAAATCAAGTAAAATGTTTTCAGAGTGCAGGGACCCGCTTCATGTAAATCAAGTAAGCCTGAACAGATAGTGATGTCTCTTTGATGTGCCATGTGCTCGTTAGAGGAGAAGTCGAGAGGTGTCAAGTACAGAGCTTCGCTTATATTTTATGACCTATAGATATGGTGGAGTCTGGAATTTGAGGCCCACTGCAGGACGGACTGTATGCAGGTGCGAGGGTCTTAATCAGCTAGAATGAAAGGGGCTTTGTTCAGTGGCGCTTGGCGCAGGCCTGTAGGAGTTTCCAGGAATTTCAGGGGGTATCAGCGCACTGGAGAAGAAGCCTGGGAACCAAGGTCAACTATAACGAGGGTCTTCAAGAGTACCATCATGGAGTTTACCGCGCAAAGATGTACCACGTGAGGGGCGTCCCAAGGGGCGTTTCTATTGGAAATGTGATTTGGTATTAGGGAAAGCGACCCGGGAGGAGAGCAGAGCAGATGATTTTGGGAGCCTAAGGAAGCGGATGGGTAGGCAGATAGGCTGATCAGGAGAGACCCATTATCAGAGAAGAGACAAAGAGAAGTGCGTGATCTTCTTAGGAAGTCACCACGGCTGACACCTAGAGGGGTAAAGATCTTGTTAAGTAGGGATGTCACTTAGTGTAGCGTAGGGATAGACTAACCTTAATTTTCTTTTCTGTAATGACTTTGAGGTTGCAACTTGTATCCATTTTGGCAACCCTTATGGTTTTCGAGCTTGTACTTATTATTCTGTTTTTCAGACTCAGACTATTCAAAAAGTTCATGTTCATAGTGATACCGATTTATCTTCTTAATCTCATTTTGAGAAGTTTGTATCTTCAGTTATCTTTGACTTTATATTAAATCTTTGAAACTTAAAATTTGGTCAGTGGTCATTTAGAGTGGTGTAAGTTCTTAAATTGATTGATTTATTGTAAGATTACCTTTTACTCAATGACAGGTACCAACGATTCAGTCGACATAGTTTGGGATTTGGTAAGGTAACTAGTAACCAGTAATCCCGCGTTAGCAGTTGGTAGCAGAGGATGGTTATCTTCTTGAGGAAGGTAATCTAGAGAGGTTAGTTTACCCCAAGGCCCCTAGACGTCGAGAGACGAGCAGCGGAAGAATCGTGTGCCGAAAGGTGCAGACGGTGCGAGAAAAGCAGCAGTATCGGAGAGTGAGTATAAAAAGGGTCATGCGTGAACAGATTGCGGTGTTTTGTGTTGTATTTGTATCGTAATGTCTTGCGGAGTTGAATGCCTGTAGTGTGAATGAGAGAAGGTTGTGAGCGCGCGCAACCTGGTAAGCTGGTTACCTGGTAAACGGGTGAACTGGTGAAATCTTAAGTTCAGGCCAGAGCTTAAGTGGTTTTGGGTGTATCGAACATCCAGGGTAGTTGTCGACCATAGTACGGAGGTCACGAGGTACCATTGACCGCCGTGGATCCAAGATAGGGGGAGTGTAAGAGTGAGTGTATGAGTAACGGACGCTGGTCGAAAGTTACTGTGTGTGAGTAACCTATCGGAGAGGGCGATCGTCTGGAAGTAAACGGAAAGACATTTCGCCAAGTTAAGGTGACAACTACAGAGAAAGACTGTGGGCGTACAGTCAAGAAAGGTGATCGCTTGGACGGAAGTAATCATTTTTCAGAGTATGAATGGGACGCGTGCATGACCGAGGAGACGAGCTGAGTAAGGAGGGGAACTGCTGCGAAGGGGGACGGGTGACGTCGGCTAGAGCCGCGCTGTGATTGAGCGGTTGGTGTGACGTTAGCTAGAGCCGCGCTCTGGTTGGGCGGCTAGAGTGACGTCGGAGGAAAGTCGCGTACGGATAGGCCAGTTAGTGTGAACGGGGCTGAGATTGGTGGATTGTCATCAGGAAGTAAATAAACGCGGAGAAAGAGCGAAATCATGAAGTGTTTTAAGTGTTTGAAAGGGATTTTTAAACGTAAACGAAGTGAACATTATTACGGGGAAGAGGCTCCGCCGGAGGGTACACCAGCTCATTATATGGCAACGAATGTTGGGCTGCATACGATATTATGGATTGGGGCTTGGAATAAGCTTACGGAAGGGAATGAGGAAATGCAGTTCCCGAGGTACGGGACATTTAAGTTAGAGGTGTTACATCGGCTAAAAGCAACTATGTCCTCATTGAAACCCTCACTTAGACCTACACAGTTTGAGGCCCTTAATGCATGGATTAGGGCTGCACACGACAGAAATTTGAACAGGCGTCAACAAAGACTGACGCGATCGGTAAGAGCAGTGCGAGATTCTAAATGGGATGAGGAAGCAAAGCGGTGGAGGGTACAGGTTATTGAGGTGGAGAAAATGTATCCGATGAGGGAGGTGGCAGGAGGAGGAGGAAACCTCATGGAAGAAGACGAGGAAAGCGAGTCGGAAGACAATCTGATAAACAGATTGTTAATGGATAGACCACCTCCGAGAGTGGGGGTGATAGAAGATAGGGGGCTCGCAAGGGAAGATGGGAACGCCATAGAGGGGTATACACCACTCCCTATATCGGAATGGACACCTACCAAAGGTGGGGAGACACCTCAACCTAGCACAGTACAGAGTGTAGTGGGAAGGTTTGTGGTGCAGAAAACGCCAGCCACCGAAAGGGTTGAGTCCTTTGGATTGCCAGACGCTCTTCAAGTGCCTGTTACCATAGGACCTATAGTATCGATCTATAACCCAGAGAGAGATAGAGAGGAAGAACAGAGGCAATTGGATAGAGAAAGGATCGAGATGGAAAGGAGGAATAACGTGACAAATGCATGGAAGCAATTGCCAGGTTCGGTAACATGGAACACCCCATTAGATACATCTGTAGGTCCCAACACGGAACAGGGAGGTCTGAGAGGACCGATGGACCTAAGGGGACCACGGCCAAAGTCCTATACAGAATTAAGAGCTGATTTGAGGGAATGGGATGGGTCCGCAGTAACCCCGAGTAATAGGTCGAGAACGGAACCAGAATGGGAAAGCAGAGGTAACGGGACTGTATCTCACTGTGGGGCCAGCGAAAGCAGTCAGGGTTGGGAAGGCCGAAGTCCCGAGAATAGAGGGGATGCATGTCCTACAAATCAGAGAGAACAGCAGGAACAGAATACGAAGAGTATGGAGTGTGAGGAGGTGTCTCGCCTCACGCAAACAGAGGGAGACCAAAGAACGCAAGAGTACAGGGATAGGTTCAGGTGCATTCATCACTCACACGCACCTGGGGAAAATGTACAGCACTGGCAAAGAGGGAACAGTGAAAGGTCACGTCATACATCGAGTGATCGGAGGTCACAGATGCATGAGGAAGAAAGAGGGAGTAATGGAATATCTTACCCTGCATCCCGTGAAACTAGCCAGGATGGGGAGAGAGGGGCTAGGAGGCATGAAGGAGTGTTTCACCACCCACCCCGAGAAGATGGAAAGGCATGGGACCTAGAGAGATGGGAACAGGGGAGGACTCCCTATAATTCACCAATACCTAAACGTAGATCTCGGAGCTGGGATGGGAGAGATGCGGATGGAGGAGCTAAATTGAGTGTCTTGAAAGCTGAAATTAAGGCAAAAAGGCTTGATGTTACTAGTTTAAAATCAGATGTTGACGAGATAATAGATGGAACATTACCTTTGGAAAGGATAGAATTGTATGAACAGGATGAGTTATTGTTCATGGCAAAGGATATTACTAGGAAAGCTAGAGCGTTTCATGAGAAACTGACTGATTTGGCAGACAGGTATGCCGTGGATTTATCTAGGACAAGGGCATTACAGAGTAACCACAGATTACAGTACGCAGACCAGGATCTAGATGAGAAGAGAACTACTGGATTAAAAACACACATAAGAGAGCTGGTATCAGGGATAAGAGTGTGGAGAGAATTGGACAAATGGGAAGAAAGGTGGTCGAAAAAGGGCACAGTTAGGCGAAGTACAAATGTGATGACCCCTGAGGGAAGGGTAATGCAGATGGAGGCATTCCCTTTGCGAGAAATATCAAATGGAAATTATGTACATGTGCCCTGGAGTAGAGGAGACTTAGCTGCATTTACCAACTCATTTCCGAAGTTGAGGGACAATCCAGTAGAATGGTATAAACAGGTAGAGAGGTTTGTCAAAATCTCGAAAGTACTGTGGATAGATTTGAACACGTTGTTTGACATCGTGGTCCCATCTGATTTGTGGACCCCGTGCAAGACTAGTGTTGAATGGCCAAATACTGAACCAGTGAGGGATGCTCGGACTAATGGACCGTCCGAGATTGTCATGCGAAAGTATGAAAGGGTAATAGCATGGCTGAAAGATAAGGTACCACCACAGGACATAGATTGGGTGAAAATAGACCGAACAAGGCAGGAACCCAAGGAGACAGTTCACGAGTTTTATGAAAGATTATTGAAAACATTCAAGCAATACAGTGGACTAGATGTAATGGATCCCAAAGACATAGGGCAGTTTGTGTCAAAGTTTGTCTTGGGGTTGAGACCTGATATTTGTTTGATGATACAGCAACATTTAATCTGTTGGCAGAACAAACCACTAGATGAGATTTTACGTTATGCGAGGTACTGTAGTGACGAGATAGATTCTAAAGCCAAGAATCTAAAGGAGAAATTGATGGTGGTGCAAATGCAGTCCGCTGGGAAGGGTGGCCAGCAGAAGCAGGGGATGGGACGAAAACCAAACGGTCAGAACAAAGATAATGAAGAAGGGCAGAGACCTGGGATAGACTTTGCCACTTTAAAGAAAACGACAAAGTGCCATCAGTGTCACCAGGTGGGGCATTGGCGACGCGAGTGTCCCTTTAACCCCGAAAATGGAGAGCTAGTAGTAGAAGAGCAGGTTCAAGAAGTCCCAACTCCAAAGGTGACAGTTCCAGGAGGCAAGGTGGCCAAAGGGGGGACTTCGGCCCCACGGGCCCAGTTCCCACAGCCACCGAAGGTAGCGACAGGGGGTAAGGTCTTTAAGCAGATGCCTCTCTTCATCGAGGAAGAAAAGTGTTATTACATTGATCCATTGACAGGACAACGTGTGAGCAGTGAAGAGGACTGTACCCTCGGGGCAGTCCTAGAAGTGGATCAAAGAGGGCCATTTGTTGAGGCAGAAGTGGCAGGGTGTCCCACTACGTTCTTGGTGGATACTGGGGCTACTCGATCAACACTGAGATCGGCGGTGGTTCCAGACTTGCCAATGTCAGGGGAAACAATTCAGGTGGTAGGAGTCGCGAACAAAAGAATGACTAGTCCCTTGACAGAACCAGTGTCTGTGAAAATAGGAAATCATATGAACGAACATCAGTTTGTGGTTTGTGACTCGAGTCCGGTATGTCTGTTAGGAAGGGATTTGTTGTGCAAATTGAACTGCACCATATACTGCACCCCACAAGGAGTGGAGGTACAGACTACCGACGATGATGCTACTTTTAAGGTGGCCAATTCAAAATCCTGTGTAGAACTATATCCTACTCTGACTGTAGAAGATCTTCCCCAAGATTTAAGAGATGCAGTGGCGTCAGAGGTGTGGGATTTCACAGGAGAAGATATAGGATTGATTAAAGGGGTAGAACCGGTAAAAATTCTGGTAAAACCAAATGTTGAGTTTCCAAGAACGCCTCAATACAAATTGTCCCAGGAAACGATTGCGGGAATAAAACCTGTGATCGAGTCAATGATACAACAGGGAATTCTGAAAGAAATCGTGGGTAGTCCTTGTAACTCCCCGATTATGGGTTTGCAGAAACCTAGTGGGAAATTCAGGATAGTGCAGGATTTACGAAAAATTAACAACATAGTCGTTTCATGTTGTCCCGTGGTACCGAATCCTTCAGTGATACTGTTTCAAATACCATGTCAAGCAGAATGGTTTACAGTGATAGATCTTTGCCAGGCTTTCTTTTCAATCCCATTGGATGAAGAGAGCAGGTATCTTTTTGCTTTTAAAATGGAAGATCGCGTTTTAACATGGTGTCGAATCCCACAAGGATTCACAGATAGCCCATCCATCTTTAATCAGTTGTTGAAGAAGAATCTTGAGAATCTAGTACTGCCACAGAATTCGGTTCTGGTACAGTACATAGATGACCTACTTGTTGCGTCAGAAACAGAGGAAGCCTGTAAAGCAGACTCAATTGCCTTACTGAACCATTTAGCTGAAAATGGACATAAGGTATCTCCAAGCAAGTTGCAGTATTGTTTGACAGAAGTACAGTATCTAGGGCACAGGTTAGAAAAAGGGAAACGTAAGGTGTCCCCGGAGAGGATTGAGGCGATAATGAAAATGAATGCGCCTACAACACAGAGAGAAGTTAGAATGTTCCTAGGAATGGTGGGGTACTGCCGACAGTGGATAGTTAACTTTTCCCTGAAAGCAAAGCCCTTACAGAAACTGACGCACAAGGAGGTGAGTGATCCGGTACCATGGGATGAAGAATGTCTGGTGGCGTTTTTACAGCTGAGAGACGATTTATGTCGTGCTCCGGCTCTGGGAATGCCCGATTACGAGAAATCATTTTCACTCTATTGCTGTGAGAGAGAGGGATGTGCTTTGTCAGTCTTGGCACAGACCCACGGAAATGCCCGTAGACCAGTTGCATATTTTTCGGCTACATTAGATCCAGTAGCCGCAGCGTTGCCCGGATGTCTCAAATCCGTTGCTGCAACGGGTGTCAGCATTGAAAGGAGCGAGAGTATTGTGATGGGACATCCAGTGGTGGTGTATGTACCACATTCAGTTGAATTGCTAATGACCAGGACGAAGACGCAGCATCTGACCAATAGTAGGCTCACGCGCTACGAGCAAGTTATCCTTGCTGCGGAGAACGTGACTCTTAGGAGATGCTCTGTCTTGAATCCTGCTACTTTGATGCCATTACCTACTGTAATAGAAGGCGAAGGATGTGAAGACCACGATTGCCTTGATGTGACTGAACTATGCACGAAACCCAGACCAGATATTGTGGATGAGCCATTGTCTGACCCCGATGAAATTTATTTTGTTGATGGCTCATGTTTAAGAGACGATACTGGTCGGTTGAGAGCAGCTTATGCTGTTTGTACTATTACTGGAGTTGTGGAAGCCGCTTGCCTGGAAGGAGTACATTCCGCACAGGTAGCAGAAATTATTGCCCTAACTCGTGCCTGCATAGCAGGAAACGGAAAGAGAGTCACCATCTACACGGACAGCCAATATGGTTTCGGTGTGGTTCACGATTTCGGGCAGTTGTGGTCTCAGAGGGGTTACATGACCTCCTCTGGTTCGCCCATTCGAAATGGAGAATTTGTGCGATTATTGTTAGAAGCATTGCAAGGTCCAGTTGACATCGCAATAGTAAAGTGTGTAGCTCATACTAAGAATACAGATTTTGTGTCACAAGGCAACAGATACGCTGATGAAGTCGCACGCTATTGTGCGGAACAAAATTATTCTTTCTCAAAGGTGGAAATAGAAGGTGCAGAAGAAAAGACTGAATTAAGTATGATGTTAGAAACTGTAGACACTTGGGAGGATTTAAGAATAATGCAGGAGAACGCACCTGAAACAGAGAAAAAGGCATGGGAAATAGCAGGTTGCGTGAGAAGCGAAATGGATTTTTGGGTTTCAGCAGATGGGAGGGCTGTGTTACCTGAAGAATTAGCTAATCCCATGGCGAGAGAAATACATGGTCCAGTACATCTAGGAAGGGATGCTATGATGAGAGTGTTTAGGCAAACTTGGTATTGCCCTAAATTTAGAATAGCAGCAGAATCAGTATGTAAGCGATGTGTTACCTGCCAACAACTGAACGTAGGCAAGCGAACACCAGTCACACTGAGTCACATTGGGAGGTCGGGGGGGCCTTTCAATAGAATGCAACTGGATTTCATCGAAATGCCAAGAGTTAATCGCCTTCGGTATGTGTTGGTGATTGTATGCGTATTTTCCAGATGGGTTGAAGCGTACCCTACACGTAGGTGTGATACACTCACAGTGGCTAAATTGTTGCTCAGGGAGTTGATACCGCGCTTCGGGGTGCCTGCCTCTTTGGAATCTGACAGAGGAAAACATTTTAACAGCGAAATAGTGAAGATGTTGTGCTCCACACTGAATATCGATCAAAAGCTGCATTGTAGTTATCGACCAGAAGCTTCAGGAATTGTGGAACAAGTGAATGGCACATTGAAGAATAGATTGGCTAAAGTAGTGGCATCCACATCTTTGAGTTGGCCAGATGCTCTTCCTTTAGTGCTCATGAGCATGCGCAGCACACCAGACAGGAGGACAGGTCTCTCTCCCCACGAGATTCTGATGGGGAGGGCCATGAGACTTCCCACAGTTCCAACTACTGCCCTATTGAATATTACAGATGATCTGATCTTGGATTATTGTAAAGGACTGTCTGACGCCATCCATTCTGTGTCCCTTCAGGTGCATGCGGCTGAAGTTCCAGCATCGAGGAACCTGTGTCATGACCTGAACCCAGGGGACTGGGTGTTGGTTAAAAAACACGTCCGGAAGAACTGCCTAGATGTTCGCTGGCGTGGGCCCTTTCAGGTAATCCTGATAACGAACACCGCGGTGAAGTGCGGGGGGCTGCCAAATTGGATCCATGCATCCCATACTCGAAGAGTTCCAGCACCTCTAGAAGGAACAGCTCCTATCCCAGACGAAAGCCCGGAAGTGGAAGAAGGGTCGCAAGAAGGGATTGCAGCAGCTGAGGAGGTGTCGGAAGAAGTTGGGAACGCAACGGATTCAGAAGAAGAGCGAAGGCAGGACGGCAGTGAGACGGAAGACGCAACTGAAGGAGAGAGCAGAAGTGAATACGACTCAGACTCAGATCCGTATCAGAGCGACCAAGAACCAAGTGAGAGGACAAGGAATAGGAAAATAAGGCTTGGAGCTGCCACTTGGCCAGCAAGGAGAAGAAGGCTAAGTTTGAGGTCGGCCCAGGAAGAAACGCTTACTCCTATATCCGAAGACTCAGATCCAGAAGAAGATATCCAGGATCAAGCCGAGGAGGGCCTTAGAAGATCAAGGAGGGTGCGAGTGCCTAGTAGAAGATACTCTACTCCCGACTGGACCTACCTCGTTGCAGATGTCTGGGGGGCACAGAACCGGGAGGATCCGGGAAGTGGACCTGGTCAGAACTAACCCGATCATCACAGTGCAAATAAGGTTTCTACTGCCAGGAGCGGAGACCGAAAGGTTGCTGACACTCAGCATCGTTCATCCTCCTCTCCTGAGCGGAATAAGAAAATTGATTTTAGAGACAGTTGAGTTTCCAGTTTGCTGTTCACGATATCCAATATTGGAGGGAACTCTTCTTCGTTTGGAAATGCTTGAGCGAGTAGTAGAAATCCTAGGAGCGCTCATTGATGTGGATTAATACCATATTGCGAATGTCTTCAAGGGGGCGCAGAACTGAAAAGGTGAAGAAAGTGATCTTGATTAGAACGGACCCCTTTGTGATTGTGGATGTAGAGCTGATAGTACCAGGAGTAGAAATTGAAAAAACGTTAACTCTCAATTTCGTCCGTCCACTTGTCCAAAGCGAAATAAGGAGAATAATCCTAGAAACAGTTGACTTTCCATGTTGTGGTACGAACTGCCCAGAACCTGAGGGAATGATACTTCGGATGGACATTTATGAAGACGTAGTGTCCCTCCTTGAGCCATACATAACTTTAGATGAAAATAAGACTTTTGAAGAGAAATTGTAAACTTGTTGCAAGATAACCTAGCGCCGAGTGGAAGAAGAAAAGTGGTAGGGGTTTCCTTTTAGTGGATGGAGAAGGGCTAGGGTTGTCTAATTTCTACGGGACTTTGAACTGTTTTTGCGGAAATAAATTGTCAAGCTTCCAAGTGTTCAAAAGAAAGACATTGCGAGAAAGAAAGACTTTTAGCTCAGGAAAGAGAAGAAGTGAATGCTGGAAGAAAGTCAAGAACTACACTGTTTGAGAACATGGAGGCTGGCAACCCGAACCGCAGGGCAAAATGTATAGTTGGCACACTGTTGGGAGTGGTGATTTCCCTTATAGTTTTAGTGGTTACTGTCTCATACATAGTGGGACACGAGAGGGATGCAGCTGCAGTGAAGGAGGACAAGGGAGTGTCAACACCGAGAACTCCTATTGCTAATGATAAGGGAAACATCAATGATAAAGACAAAGCATTGTTAGATGCAGAAGTAAAAAGGTTACACATGGATGAGTCACAGGGAAATTACAGGTCAAATGCTTATGCTAAATTGCTTTATGAATACGTTGACGCCATGGAGGTGAAGAATTGCTACGTTTGTATGCAATTACCAGCTTCTGTGGAGGAGGGTATCAGATACCATCATCTTCCATTGACATATGGAATCACATGCAGTTTGTTGTTGAGCATATTTTATGGACGAGATGGATTTGAGTATTATTTCTCGAATTTCGACTCGACATTGCCAGAGGTCCCGAATTTCAAGCATTTGAACAAATGGGACTATTACAAAAGCGAAGACAGATTACACAAATGGTTTATTCCATGGAAAACGTTAGATACTTCACATGCTCGAAGAAACAATCTGACTTGTCAAGTATCAGAAGTTGAGAAAAGGTTTATAGGACAGGTAGATACTAGATACAGGAGGCAGAAGATTTTGAAGGCATCAGGACAATGGGAAACAGATTGGACCAAGGAGGAAAGGGCACATCAAAGAAAAGGTAGTATTGGTCCAATTGCTTTGGATAAGGAGAAACGGGGGAAACTGTGCATACACAGGAGTTACTCCTATTATGAGAATTTTTATGTAGGTCAAGTCAATTGTGAACATGCCTTTCAACTGGAGTATTACTCTAAGGATTTTTTGAAGGGGATGCAAGCAATTCCAAATGTATATTTTGTATGTGGAAGAAATGCCTATGTGAAGCTACCAGATAATTGGTACGGATCATGCTATCTGGCTGTTGTCTTCCCTAAAATATATCATGTTGAGAATTTAGAAACGACAAAGAAAGAAATACCAACTAGGTGGAAGAGAGGGCTGGGTGCAGCAGAAGTAGTTGGAGATGTACTCGGTGCTGCATTCCCTTTCTTAGGACTGATACTGAATGACATTAAGATCAGGAGGTTAGCTACAGTCGTAGATAGGCTATCTGCCAGTACTGCAAGATCATTGATGTTGATAGAAGGGGAGATGCAATCGATTAGGGCAATGGTTCTTCAGAACCGACTTGCTTTAGACGTTCTGTTAGCTAAAGAGGGAGGAGTCTGTAAGGCTTTGAAGGTCCAGGAATGCTGCACTTACATTCCAGACAATTCAAAACCTCTAGAGAAGTATATACGAAACATCACTGCCATACACTACGAAATTGAGGATCTGACAAAGATAAACGTGTGGGAAAAAGTAGGTCATGGAATGGGTAAAGTTGGAGGTTGGTTTGCCAACTTAGGAAAGGGTATCGTTTGGTACATACTGAAACCCATCATCATAATTGTGATTTGCGTAATCACTTTGTGGGGATTGGTGCGTTTGTATCAATGTTATAGAGCAAATAGGTTGCAGAGAACTATGAGGAAACAGGAGGAAGAGTTGACAGCGATGCAGGACACTCAATACAAGAGTCTGAAAGCATTGGAAACTATGAAAAGAGGTGGCACTGCCACGACTTCACTTTGAAGGGTTCTACATTTTTAGTGTCTTGATGGTGATGACCCCTGAAGGTCATCAAAGGGGGGACTGAGAGAGCACAAGTTTGAAAAAAAATGTATAAGTGTACCATATTTACAAGCACGTAGTTAGTTAACATGTACTTTGCACCAGAGTGTCTTATATCCAGTGGTGAAATGCATAGAATGTTTAAGTAGAGTAACAATAATCATAACTGTGTGAGACTAATGTAGAAATGTTTGGGATGAATATGAAAACCTCATGTTCTCATGTTAAAGGAATCATGTTAGAGTTGAATAGAACTTTACAAAACCAGTATAATGTGTAGGCCTCATGGCAATTCACAGAAAATCTAAACGTGCTGCTAAAATAATGTGAGATAAGGTTGACGTGGTTCTTCCAAATGTATTATTGAACTTAGGGTTGAAGTATATGCTTTATAGATGTGTTATTTTAGAAATGTATGCTAGTTGAGAATGCTGTTTAAATCAAGTAAAATGTTTTCAGAGTGCAGGGACCCGCTTCATGTAAATCAAGTAAGCCTGAACAGATAGTGATGTCTCTTTGATGTGCCATGTGCTCGTTAGAGGAGAAGTCGAGAGGTGTCAAGTACAGAGCTTCGCTTATATTTTATGACCTATAGATATGGTGGAGTCTGGAATTTGAGGCCCACTGCAGGACGGACTGTATGCAGGTGCGAGGGTCTTAATCAGCTAGAATGAAAGGGGCTTTGTTCAGTGGCGCTTGGCGCAGGCCTGTAGGAGTTTCCAGGAATTTCAGGGGGTATCAGCGCACTGGAGAAGAAGCCTGGGAACCAAGGTCAACTATAACGAGGGTCTTCAAGAGTACCATCATGGAGTTTACCGCGCAAAGATGTACCACGTGAGGGGCGTCCCAAGGGGCGTTTCTATTGGAAATGTGATTTGGTATTAGGGAAAGCGACCCGGGAGGAGAGCAGAGCAGATGATTTTGGGAGCCTAAGGAAGCGGATGGGTAGGCAGATAGGCTGATCAGGAGAGACCCATTATCAGAGAAGAGACAAAGAGAAGTGCGTGATCTTCTTAGGAAGTCACCACGGCTGACACCTAGAGGGGTAAAGATCTTGTTAAGTAGGGATGTCACTTAGTGTAGCGTAGGGATAGACTAACCTTAATTTTCTTTTCTGTAATGACTTTGAGGTTGCAACTTGTATCCATTTTGGCAACCCTTATGGTTTTCGAGCTTGTACTTATTATTCTGTTTTTCAGACTCAGACTATTCAAAAAGTTCATGTTCATAGTGATACCGATTTATCTTCTTAATCTCATTTTGAGAAGTTTGTATCTTCAGTTATCTTTGACTTTATATTAAATCTTTGAAACTTAAAATTTGGTCAGTGGTCATTTAGAGTGGTGTAAGTTCTTAAATTGATTGATTTATTGTAAGATTACCTTTTACTCAATGACAGGTACCAACGATTCAGTCGACATAGTTTGGGATTTGGTAAGGTAACTAGTAACCAGTAATCCCGCGTTAGCAGTCATGTCAGATCCCCGAGACTAGTACATCAGAAAAGACCCTCAAATCTTCAGACGTCGAAGAAATGAAGTAATGGACAATAGAAACAGCAATCATGCAGGACCATCACTTCTATATCAGCAACGCATTGCACCGGCCACTACAGAGTCAGTATTAGTCAATAGTCCTTCCAGGTCAAACTAGGAACAGCACTATAAAGATTCTTCCAGTATAACAGCAGTGGCGGCTGCCTCCGAACGGGGGGTGGGGAGCGGGAGGAGGGAAGTGGATTAAAAACAATTTTTTAACTTACTTTCTCCGCCACATGCCTCTCCTCCATCCTCTTCAGATTTGCTGGAAGCACCAGAAGCACCCAGACTTCCAGACTCTCATAGCCAATCATCACACTGCATGTGCCGCATCATGATTGGTCTGAGCGGCCTGTTTGGCCACTCAGGCAGTGCCGGAGAGGCTGGGCATGTTCTCCACGCAACACAGCCCAGTGGAGAACATGCTCAGTGCCCCAAAGGGCCGACCAAACTATCATGCGCACTTAGAGGAATGCAAGCCACTCCTCACTCTGCTCTGGTGTCACAGAACCCAGCCCCGCCCGAGTGCCACATAGAAAAATAAAATGATTTATTTATTTTATTTTGAAAGTTTTATATTGCGCGAACAAGATCTTTGCAGATATCAGAGCGCTTTACAGACGAAGGGTACAACATGTGAGTAAATAACAATTGGGGTGGGGAAGGTACATGTGGGAGCATAGTCAGCCAGATACATCAATAATGATACAAGTACAAATAAGTAGTAGCGTAAACAATCAGGTAGGTCAATAACACGAGTCATACAAAAATGCAAAAAGATCAGTAGAACTGAATGGTACAGCGTCTGTAAATATCATCCCCAGTAATAATTCAAGTGTATTTAGCCATGAGGATAGCTTTTACTTCTTTCTTAAAGAGTATGGTAGAGGAGATGAGCCTGGTTTCAGGGGGGAGTGAGTTCCAGATCCTGGGTGCCATTCCTGAGAAGGAGCGTTTATAGGTTTTTTCCTTGCGGAATCTTTGGGGCTTTAGCAAGAGATTGTTTGTGCCTCTAGTGTTTCTGGAGCATCCAGAAATCGTCAGCTTCTGAGCTAGGTATCCGGGTGAGCACAGGTGGACACCCTTGTGCATCATGCAGGCGATTTTCAGATGTATTCTGGCTTCAAAAGGCAGCCAGTTCAGGGCTTTCAGGTCAGGGGAAATGTGTGAGTGTTTTTTTGATCCAGTGATGAGTCTCGCTTCGGCGTTTAGAGAAGCTCTTATGGGTGCCGTAGTGGTTAGGGGGAGACCGCAGAGGGCGATGCTGCCATAGTCTATTCGAGGGATGACTAGTGCTTGTACCGCAGTTTGGAAATCTTTGGCTGGAAGGAAGGGTTTGAGTTTCCTTAAGGTATTGATCTGGTAGTTCGCACCCTTAGTTGCTTTGTTGATGTGTTCCTGCATGTTGAGTTTGGTGTCAAGTGTTATGCCTAAAGATTTTGCTGAGTCCACGATGGTGGGATGAACATTGAGTGCCGTTAGGTGTTTAAGCCATATTTGAGCGGTAGTGATCTTTGCGGGAGGTGAGATCAAGAGGAACTCTGTTTTAAGAGCATTGAGTTTGAGATGATTAGCGGCCAGCCATGATTGGGTGCTTCTGATCGTTGAATTCAGGAGCATAATGTCTTTGGGTGATTGTAATTTGAGATAAAGTTGGGTGTCATCGGCGTACATGTGGAAGTGAACATTGGATGATTGTAGCAAGGTGGTGAGAGGTTCCATAACTAGGTTAAACAAAGTAGGGGATAGGGAGGATCCTTGTGGGACGCCTAGCGAAACAGGTATTGGCGAAGACATCAAGTTGTTACTCTTGAATTTCTGCGATCTGTTGTGTAGAAAGGACGTGAACCACTTGAGCACAGTTCCAGATAGACCCATTCTTGTGTTTAATAGATCGAGTAAATTCTCATGTTTGACGGTGTCGAATGCCGAAGAGTGATCAAGAAGGATGAGGAGGCAGGTATCGTTTTGATCTAGGATTTGAAGGGCGTCGTCAATTATGTGAGTCATAGCAGTTTCTGTACTGTGATCTGCTCTGAAGCCTGATTGATGAGGGTTGAGTAGATCAAACTGATTAATGTGTTTAGTCAATTGTATTTGTGCGCATTTTTCCAACAGTTTGGCAAGAGTCGGAATATTGGTAATGGGACGGTAATTATTTAGATCAGAGGGGTCGGCTGAAGGTTTCTTTAGTAGAGGTGTGACTTGTCCAACTTTGAGGGAGTCGGGGATGGTCCCTTGTTGAAGTGAACTGTTGATAATTTTAGTCCAGAGTGGGAGGATCGACGGGGTAAGGTCTTTGACAGCGTCGGCAGGAAGGGGGTCCGAGAGGTGATTGGCTGGTTTCACAGTGCTGAGCAGTCTGCCAATTTCTTCTTCCAAATAGGTGACAAAGGATGACCATGTAGCATTGTTTTTTGGTTCAGTGGGAGCTGTGCAGTGGGGTTTGGGGTAAAGACTTACGTCAATGAGGAGATCGTTCTTTATGTTGTCGGTTTTTTGGATAAAGAAAGAGGCAAGTCTTCACAGGAGGGTGCTTCGCCCAAAGTGCTGAGAGGTTGTGGTTGTTCCTTGGATTGTGTTCTGATTAGCTCAAACAGCTTTCTCGGATGATTTTTGGCTTGGTCGAGCTGACGGCTGAAGAAATCTGATTTTGATCGTTTTATTTTCCTGAAGTAGGCATTTCTCTTTTTCTTCAGCGTTTTTAAGTGCAGTGTGGAGGGAGCTGATCTCCAGGTGCGCTCTGCCATTCGCATGGCCCGTCTATCGTCATTGAGATTCCCGTCGTACCAAGGATTGGACATTTTTGTGGAGGCTCTTTTTAGCTGCATAGGTGCAGCTTCATTAACTATAGAGGTCATAGCTTTGAGATAGTGTTCCGTCAAGGATTGGACATCCGTAACGCCGGTAGGAGGAAGTAGGAGGTTGCAGCTTTTGGGAGGTAGAGAGTTTGAATTGAGTTTTTTCAGGTCTCTTTTCCAGACTTTGGGTTTGAAGGATTGAACCGGGTTAAATTTTACTTTTTCATTGATGAAGAATGTGACAATATGATGATCTGACCAGTCACAGGGTTGGATAGATTCGAGTTGGATAGCGTCCTCTTTGGAGATGATAAGGTCAAGGATAGAGCCTTTCTCGTGGGTCGGGCTGTTGCATACTTGGGTGAGGTCAAGGGCGTCGAGGACTTTTTTAAGACTATTTACCACCGCGTCATTATGATCGTTCCAGTGGAGGTTGAAGTCGCCAAGGTATATTTGTGTGAGTTGTCGCCCGGAATTGGTTGTGATCAAATCCATGATTTGTTGCGAGAAGGTAAGGTTGTCCCCTGGTGGGTGGTAAATGCCGTGAAGAGAGCATATCGGTTTGCCATCACTGATAATATCGAGGCAGATGTATTCACAGGAGGTTGGGGAGGGTAGGGAGGGAGAGGTTACTTTCAGGACAGAGAGGTTACTCCTGTGTATACATGCGATTCCACCACCTTTTTGACCAACCCTGTCCAGTCTAGTGATGTGGTAGTTGGGGGGAACCAGTATGTCCATTATAGGTGTAGAAGATTCCGTTAGCCAGGTTTCAGTCATGATGATTAGGTCAAGGTCCAGTGTTAAGATGAGATCAGCGATTGCGGAGGAGTGCCTAGAGGCCGATCTGCAGTTAAGGAGGGTGCATTTGAGACGGGGTGTGTCGAGGGTGGAAGGGGGTTCTAGAGAGAGGGGGACTTTTCTCAGGTTACTAAGGATAGAAATTCTGTTGTTTAGTGTGGGGGGTCTAAGGGGATTTGGATGAATTGTCGGAATGGCGCGGAGGGTGGTGGGTCTTTTATGCACCTCTGAAGTAGCAGTGGGGAAACACTTCTCCACCTTAGCAGAAGAACCGCCACTGTATAATAGCATGTGTCTGTCAACAGTTGTTATGACTCTTGCTTTCGGACTAGTTTGCACCCGATTTCGTTCATGGACTTTTATTGTTCTGTTCCTTCCTCAGTTTCCCTTTAGTCCCTCCTGTGCTAGTACTTCCTCGACTTTCATTCTGTAAACTAACCCTGCTACAAGTACATCCCAGCTTCACCGGTGTAGCAGAGTTCTACTCTCGCTTTAGTTCTTGAGCAAGTTTCCTGGTTTTTCTAGTGGCTAATTACAACATACAACTCATCACACTGCGTAAAGACATATTTGTTATGAGTGATTCTATTTAGAAAGATTGACTATTTGTGGCCTCATACACACTAGCTCATTTGTCTCTATTATTACCTGAGCACCCATTGTAGCGGGCTCTGCTATCCATTAAAGGCCCTGTGGTAGGTCGTGGTAGTTACGGGGTTATAAAGGATCACAGGATACCGGTACATGTTCTGTTTTACTCTCCCTTTATTTTCTTTAGTGGTAAGGGTTAGGGATGTCAAGATATTGCTGGTAGATGTAGCAAGGTGTTGCTATTAGAAAGTCAGATCAACAAAAGTTGGCCGTGGGCAGTTTCTTCTAGCTCCTGGTTCCAGATGGGCTTAGTAGGATATGCTGGGGTCTCTGTTTTCTGGTACACCTGCTGGCATACACTTGGTAGGGCGTGTAAGGAGAGAGAATATATTTGGGGCAAGTATTGTGCTCGCAAATGTTGTTTCTTCTCGTGCTACCGTAACCAAAGGGGTCTCCGCATGGGGGGAGAGGGAGGGGGTTGTGGGGCTTTAAAAATGTCACTGCTTCACCACGTCCTGTCCCCAGGACCGTGGCGGCTGGACCCGGGGCGTTTTCTTCTTCCTTCAGCCCTCCGGGTATGGTCGCTTTGTACAATCTTCTTGTCGGTTGTCTCCTCGCCTGCTCCTTCTCGATCGCGTATTCTTCTGCTTCTCCGCCGTGCTCCACGCTTTCCGTCTCACCGGTGCCTCTCCTCAATTCCTTGCCTTCCGTGTCTTTTGTCCCACCTGCGTCAGAGTCTCCTCCCTGTTTTCGTCGACTGCAGCTAGACTGCTGCCATCTTCAGACCCTGATTGCAACGTCCCTGCCGCGCCCTACTTCCGGTCCGCCAGCCTCCGTCCACCTCCTTACACATCTCTCCCCCTAGGAATGGACGGTGGGGCCATTGGGAGGGAGGTCGAGGGGGGGGGGGTAAAGCAGACCAGAAACTGAGATGTGGAAAAGGCCGCTTTATTAGGAACAGGTGCACATTACAAAATCATAAACCTCGGCAACGCCTTCCAAAACTAGACCTCACTAAATAAATAAATAAACCTGACCCGCGCTGCCACCCCCTCCCCTAAAATCTTTCTGGCCCCACCCCCACCCATGCAATACAACATTTAAAACATTATACAAAATTACATCATCATTAATAAACATAACGTCATCATATCAATCCCGAGCTTACCCATACCAGGCCCATCCTCAACCAATCACCTGCCTGCCCCTTCATCTCTGTCAAACCCTCAAAACCTATGATCATCCAATCAATGACCAACTTATCCTTTCCCTGTGCTAACATAAACCTAAACAGCAATTAACCAAATTCTGACACCAACTGCCCAAAAACCACTAGACCCCGCACTGCACCTGCCCCAGCGACAAAATACAATTTCGAAACAACCCCTTGCACCCCTGTTCCAAACAACAAGGCCTTAAGCAATAAAATTCAAATTGAGGGGAAAAGAACCAAAAATACAAAAATATTTTAAACAAGGGAGGGAGGGAGGGACAAAAATCACGAGCCTCCAGCCACCAGGTCACCAAACCCAAAATGATGGCGGAGGGGAGGAGTCACGGAGGCTTGTAAATTGGGCTAACTAAAACCCTACTGAAAGAAAGCCCAAAAGAAAACACCAGAAAGTTCTGGAAACAGGTAAACCCCCTCCCCCCCCGAAACCCTCCCAAACAGCCCGGGGGGGGGGGACCTCCCGGTGGTCGGCACCCCCCAAGCCCCCCTTGGGAGGGAGGTCGAGGGGGGGGGGTAAAGCAGACCAGAAACTGAGATGTGGAAAAGGCCGCTTTATTAGGAACAGGTGCACATTACAAAATCATAAACCTCGGCAACGCCTTCCAAAACTAGACATCACTAAATAAATAAATAAATCTGACCCCCGCTGCCACCCCCTCCCCTAAAATCTTTCTGGCCCCACCCCCACCCATGCAATACAACATTTAAAACATTATATCAACATTATACAAAATTACATCATCATTAATAAACATAACGTCATCATATCAATCCCGAGCTTACCCATACCAGGCCCATCCTCAACCAATCACCTGCCTGCCCCTTCATCTCTGTCAAACCCTCAAAACCTATGATCATCCAATCAATGACCAACTTATCCTTTCCCTGTGCTAACACAAACCTAAACAGCAATTAACCAAATTCTGACACCAACTGCCCAAAAACCACTAGACCCCGCCACCCAGGAAGGAGGGGAGGGGGAGGGGCAACACCATCCCCCCACCTCCCCCCTTTCTGCCCCCCCCAATAGGAAAAAAGGTGAAAGAAGAATACACAATACCTTCAGCGCTGCATAGCCAAAGCCTTCGCCAAAACCTCCCGTAATTCTAACAAATACAAGTCCATGCCTATTCTGGAAAGATGGACTCCATCGCCCCTGAAAAACTCCACTGACTCAAAACGAATCTCTCTGTGTGAAAGCCTCCCAAAACCCAGCTGGCGGCAAAAACGAGAGACCTCAGTATTCACCTTCTTTCTAGCCCTGTCCACTGCTCTCGGATTCACCGCTCCACGCCAGATCCTGCGGGGTATCAATTCGGTCCAAAAAACATGGCAACCAGCCCAAAGTTCCTTAATGGCAAGTAAATCCTTCTTCATGGCCCGCAACAGCACAACCCCCTTCGTTACACAGAGATCATTTTCGCCTAAGTGGATCACTAAAATATCTGGGCAACAATTCCCAACCAAACTCTTATTCAGGCACGGAAGTAACTCCTTCCACAGCATCCCCCTGTCCCCTTCCAAACAATATTAAACATTTTATCGTTAAATCCCAACATTTCTCCGAAATAACTTTGTGCAGCCTGAACACGGGCCCACTTGACGAAAGAATGGCCCACAATCCACACCGTCATCGCTTGTGATCGAGGCCCCGCCACAGAACCTGCAAAAAAGAAAAAAGTGAATGCTCAAGGGAAAGAGGATGACGCATGCGCCTTCCCCGCAGTTCCCCGCACATAACGCTGGAAGCACTTAGATGACCAACGGCCCAACTTCATGATGTCCCCATCAGACCATCCCCTATTATGCGCCTCTGTTGCCGCACCAATACGAAAAGAATGTGTTCCAAAGCTGTCCCCGTCCAAACCAATATGCTTCAGCGCTTTACGCAAAACCATGCGCAGTTGATATGCCGTAACCGGAGCTTTGTTAATGTGCTGAAAAACCCGATCACCGTCAGAACCCCTGGATAAAGTGCGCCAGCGCCGAGCCAATCTCAATGGACATGTAACCTTAGGAGAACGAGCTTCCAACCACACCCCTTTGCCCACCTTTCGTTGATCAGTCTTGGAAGACGAAATCCACACATTAACACCCTCTTCCGAGCAAAAAACATCCCTCCAACAGATGCCCACTTTATCCTTAGACCCCAACAATTCTGAAACACGAAAAGCTCCAAAAAACATGAATGCCATCAACATGGAAAACAAACAAGATTCAAAATCCTCGCTACAAACAGAAGGCAGAGCAGCTAATACCCGGGCCAATGTCTGCCAGGACAAAGCAGCTCTAGACATTGTGGAACCTCCCCGTTCCCTGACCCAACCCTGCAGCATTCTCTTACCAAGTTCACCAGCTGACGGGGAATATCCCCAAAAAAGTTTACCCATGAAGGATATCCCTGCTAGCTTGCCCGCAATGGTTACTCTAGACAATCCTTTATCCATAAGTTGTAAAATAAATTGGATCACATCTTCTGAACGGCGCCACAACTCCTCACGCCTAGATGCCCCTGACTCCAAAAATTCCCTCCAGGCCAATGAATAAGCCGAACGCGTAGACAGAGAAAAAGAACCTACCACCAGTTGTAATACCCGCTGTTGCCTACTTGCCACATATGAGTCGGCATCGGGGTCGGTGATCTGTCCGCCTCCCTGGCCAATCCACGGAATCTCCCCCACTGTGAACGAGACAAAGCATCCGCTATGTCATTGTCCACACCAGGAATGTGCAAGGCTCGAAATGCAATATCATGCTTCAAACAACCTAGCACAAAGACTCGCATGAGCTTCAGAACCTGCTCATCTCTGGCCGACTGCCGGTTGACAATGTCCACTACTGCCATGTTGTCAACACGGAAAAGTACCTTCTTGTGTGCCAAATCCGCACCCCACAAAGACAAAGCCACCAGCAAAGGGAAAAGCTCCAGAAATGTTATACTCCTGCCACCATTCAACCATTCTTCAGGCCATCTCTCTGCACACCATCTCCCATTCCAATAAAGGCCAAAACCTTCACTGCCCGCAGCATCAGAAAACATCTGGACATCCCACTGAAAATCCATGTCTCTAACCAAAGGCACACCATGAAAAGAGGCAAGGAAAACTTTCCACATTCTCAGATCCTCTTTTACCCCTGCCGACAGCCGCACACGATGGTGAGGCAAGTGTCTGCCAGCTAGAGCCCTGCCCAACCTCCGACAAGAAGTCCGTCCCGCTCTCACCACTCTGCATGCAAAATTAAGGTGCCCCAACAACACTTGAATCTCTTTCACCTGTACCTTCTGCTTCAACAACATACCATTTAACAGTTCCAGCATTTTCGCCTTCTTATCTTCTGGCAGATGAGCCTGCATTGTTACAGAATCTATTTCAATGCCTAGAAATGATAATACTGTGGCAGGGCCCACCGTCTTCTCAGGAGCCAAGGGCACACCTAGTTCCTCCATGAGCCCATGAAACGTGTCCAGAGCTGCCTGGCACTCCGCGAAGCCCGGGGAACCCACAAAAAAGAAATCATCTAGGTAGTGTGTAACCAGGGAGTGACCGGAATGGTGTGAGAAATGCCACTGTAAAAAGGTGCTGAAACATTCAAAAAGAGCACAGGACATGGAACAGCCCATCGGCAATGCTTTGTCCACGTACCATTTACCTTCAAAATGGATAACCAGAAGACACCAATCATCCGGATGGACTGGAAGCAGCCGGAAAGCAGACTTAATATTGCACTTAGCCATCTCTGCAGCTGCGCCCGCGGTCACAACAAGTGACATGGCCACGTCAACTGAGGAATATGACACCGAAGCAGCTTCCTCATCAATGAAATCATTCACAGAGGAGCCCTCCGGCCATGATAAATGCTGGATAAGTCTAAACTGTCCCTGCTCCTTTTTAGGGACCACACCAATTGGTGACACAATCAAATTCTGGATCGGCCAGTCATGAAAAGGGCCTGCCATCCGACCTTCACGCACTTCTTTAAGCAATTTCTCTCGCACCACTGCCTTATGTTCGAAAGCTTACTTTAAGTTGTCCGCCCATCGCCTCTCCCTTGGCCCCAAATAACCTAAACGAAAACCAAATTGAAAGCCCTCCAATAACTTCTGCCTAACTGCTGCGTTCTCATACTCCTGAAGGGCCTGTTGTAACTGAGGAAGCCTAACTGGTGTATGAGCCCTTTGGCCCAGAACCCTGCGCGCCTCTACCTCCCCGTCCCCCTCTAAACTGTTGTGACGACCCTGCTGTACTTGAACCTGCTTGATTCCCCTGTTGAGCCCCTCCCGGCCTGGGCCCCCAGCACTTAGACAAAGGGTGTCGCCTTCCACAGCCCGAGCACTCATGCTAATATTTGCAATACTCTCTAGTGCACAATCCTTTATTGAAATCCCAGCAAGCCCCATTTCCTGAGTGTGGGCCTGAACCACTCCCCACCCCTCCCCGGGTGGGCTTCCCTTGAAAGGGCTGATAAAATAAAGGAAGACCACTGGCCGTGAAAATGGTCTTGCCCCCAGAGGCGGCCCCCATCGTATGTTGCCATAGATCAGTATCCAGTTCACCCCACTTCGCTTCCGAGTCCCATGCCATCCTAGCCCTGAATTCCTCATCATACTGGGCCCAAGCATATCCCCCACCAGTTAGCTGCGCCTTCCGAATCACATCCATGTATTTAAATATAGATACGCTGCGCTCAGGAAATTTCTCGCAATAAACGCTTGCGTAAATGAGAAAAGCCGCAGTCCAATTCTCAATCGTCAGTGGTACTTTAGGACGTTTTGCTAGTTCATATTCTTCCTCCTTTGAGCCCTCTTTAGACCTAACTTCCCTGTGGAGGAGCTTCATAATCTCCACATACTCACCCTTCCAAATACGCTCTTTCGTAGCCAACATAAGATGAGCTCCCAACGGCTTTGTGACTCCCATATAGGGCAGTTTTTTAATTTTCAACTCCTTACTGTGCAGAGAGTCTTTAACTCCCTCTATAACATCCGTATTGGTACCACTTTCAGTCTTACTGTCCACTGAAACAGAACTGGCCTCTGTACCCACACCTGCATCTTTTACATATCTCCCTTTCAACAATCTCCCCTCCCCACCCCCCCCCCCCGACCCCTTCCACTCCTGTCCCCACAGACACCATGTTTGGTTTGGCCTGTGTCAGTGCTCTCTCACCTGGCTCTAAATGAATCACCGTTGACACCTCCTTCCGTGGCGCAGAGAAATCTACCCTGGTCCTTCCTCGAGGAACTCTACTGGATATGCCATGCTCCTGTCTCTCCCTTGATTTGTCTGCAAATGACGACACCTGTAAAACACTACGGGACACATGAGAGGACTCCCCCTCCGCCCCTTCACACAGTTCACCTTCTTCGGGAGTATCATCATCATAATCTAATACCACCGGCTCCATCTCCAGAAGCCCCAAATTGTCATGTGCAACAACACCTCGGGTCTTACCTAACCCGTCATTAGAAACAGCAACCTCAGAATGAATAACACGGTTTCCTGGAGGGGGAGCAGACTGTACACGCCTGTACCTTCCCCCGTGCTGACTCTGTAGCTCCATAGCCGCCGGCAAGGCCGACCACCTAGACCTGCTATTCGTGGGGGCCAGCGAGGGTGCGCAGTCCCTTCGTGTGCTGACCGCGACGGGCTCCCTCGGTGGAATAGAGATCGCCGCGCTAGGCTCCCTCCTCACTTCAACTCGGCGCAATTGGACTGGACCGCGCCCTACCGAGTCTGGACCGCCGAAGTGATCCACCACCTGAAAAGAAAAGGTTTGGACTGGTGTGCTGGGGCCCCTCATAACAAAACCCGTGCCAGCCCTAGCTTGCTGCAACAATATTGGATCAACCGGGGAGGAGCCAAGCTCGCGAGCGTAATGGTCGCCTTGTAGCTCGGCTCCGTCAGCCCTCTGGCCTGACTCGCCTATCCTGTTGTATATCCTGCCCAGAGACGACATAATACCGAAGAAATAGCAACGCAACGTTTCGCTCTAACTCACCGTTTGGCCTTGAGACTCCGGCGTGCTGCGGTTCCGAAGTTGTGCCCCCCGAAGGGACCTGGGCCCTCGCGGTGTTGAGACCGGGGCCTCGCCTATCGGATCCGGCCTGGTGTTGTGGTGACCGTCGGCCCCGGCCGAGAGACTGCGCCACTGGTGAGAACCGTTGTGAGAACATCCCGGTGACCCTGATCCGGGCCCGCCTTGACGGCCGTGAGGCTGGTGCGGGGCACGGTGCTCCGTGGACTGATCGTGGAAAGGGGTCCCCCCGCCGCTGCTCCGTCCATCGACCCTGGACCCTCGTCTTCGGACTCTGTTTGAGAGGAGCGCCAGCGATATTGTGGACGGCCCCCCGTCTTGGGCGAATCTCCCTCTTTCACCGAGGCCGCCATTGCTGGGTCCCCCCGGAAATCTGTAAAGGCCCGCATTTGTGAACTGTTCCGAGAATCGCGGAGGGTGGTGAGGAGGCTGAATTCACAAAATGGCTACCGACGACCTGTGCTGTGGGTCTCCTCGAGATTGACGGCCTTGGGTGGCTGGACTGCACGGGGGCCTGGACGTGTGTGCGTGAGCCTACGATTGGAGACGTTCTTGATGCCTTACGATCCTTACGCGCGGCCCTGGCCCCCGGTGCTCCGGAAGATTCAATTCGTTCCACCGCCATCTTGGGTGAACGCTCCTTCATGGTCCCCTCTTGTCTCAGTGATGCCACCGCCTCGCCTCCCCGGGTTGCTGCCGGGGTTACTGTCGCTATCCATCGACGGGTCTGCTGGCCGGTGGATTTGGAACCTCCTGCTCTTCGATGTTTGGAGTTTGGGGACTTGGATGTCGTGCGGGGATCCGGTCCTCCCCGGGTGCCTGGGACCAATGGTGGACCGCTGCCTGTTGTTGCCTTGATGGGGTCGTGTTTCCATTTTGCAAGGAAATCCCCGCTTTCCCTAACGGCGAGACTGAACTCCTGTCTATTATTGCCCTTGTTGCTATTGCTGAGACATTTGAACTGCCTATTTGGACTTTTGCCCGCTTGCTTGTTGATTGCCCTCCCTGGCCTACGTTTTGCTCGTACTCTCTTTCAATTGTGTGCTTGCTTCGCATCGTGTTGTTTACCTCACACTGTCCTGTGGTGGGTGGTAACTGTGGTTAGGAAGGGACTGGGGTGAGATGCACGACTCCCGGTGGTTTATTGATGTACGGATCTGTGGCGAGGTTGCTCATAATTCTAGTGCTGTAGGAGACCCCCCCTGTACGTTTTTTGGTGCTCGAGACTATGTCGTTCTGGTTCACATGTAATATGATCGTATGGTTGGGTGGAGGGCTGTGGCCGACCGTATTTGTTTCTGTATTTTTGCTCCTCCCTCCCATTTATTTTTTTAGTTTTGATGTCCTTTTTTGTCTCTCTATTCTTCCTTTCTCTTGTCTCTACTACATTTCGGGTTCTGGTTTAGGGCGACAGGCGCGCTGTTTGGAGGGTAGGCCGTAGCCTTCTGCAGGGGTGCTGGGTGGGATGGGTGGGTTGGGTCCTATTTGATGTTTTATTTTCCTCAGTTCTATGGCCCTTTTGTATCTCTTTATTGGAGTGCCGCGTCTGTCCTTGCCTCCCGTGGTATGATTGGGGTGGGGTCAGTAATGTCGCTGTTCTCTTTTTGTAGTTCTGCTGCTTTCCATTGAGACTCCCATGCCCTCTTCGTTGTTGATATTATTGCTCTTTTAAGTGTTCCTTGCTACGGGGCGCTTGTTTAGGCGCGGCAGTCTTCTCTTTCAGTTTGTGTTTTCCTTTCCCTCTTTTCTTTTCTCTTTTCCCCCTCCCCCCCCCCTCCCTCCCTTTTTCCTTCTCTCCCAAGGTTAGTATGACGGGTTAGTCTTGGTGTTGTCGCTATTCCGGCCCCTTTGTTCTGTGTCCGATGTGCTACTGGGTGGTGGGGATGCACAGTTGTTCTTAATTGTTGTTCACCGCTCTGTTTTTATACTGATATATACAGTGCTGACATTCCTGCACGGCTACCCTTTAGCCGTTCTGTTACCGATGGTTTGATTTGGGACTCCGGATTTTTCTATATTGTCGCAGAGCCTGTCATGCTCCTTATTGCCCTATATAAAAAATAACCTTCTTTGCTCCTGTTTGCTGGCCGTTTGGATCCTCTCTCCTCCTCCCCCTTTTTTACGATTGTATTGCTTACGTTCTTTTATGATTGATTCTGTAACTTCATTCTAGACTTCTTGACTGCTTTCAAGTATTATGGCCAGCCAGTTTGGTTGTAGGCCCAGATTTGTATATCCTGTCTATACCAATAAAGGTTTACAAAAAAAATATATATATATTGGATCAACCGACCTAGCCTGCGACCTGTCAAGAGACAAGACCCTACCTACCCTCCTCAAAGGTGCCCTCTTCACAGGGGAATCCTGCACCACATCCTCATCATCACTCGAAACCATTCCAGTATGCGCCACCCCTGATGAACACCCCCTACTTGCATAACTCCTAGGTAAACCCCGTTCCCCACCCTCCCTCTGCATCCCACTCCCAATAAAGTGCCCCCCTCCAACACGCTCCCCACCACAAGGCTGGCACTCAAATTGAGAGCCCACCATACTCACTGCCGCACCAGAAACCGCCTCTGAAGACGCCCGAACTGGAAAACCACCCCCCCTCCCACTACCGCAACCATGCAGTGAAGATGAAACAGGGACCACGTTCCGAACACCAACATGAGAAACATGACGCCAATCCTCAGAAAAATGTACTGCTGTGGAGTCCCCACCAGGTACCTGTCTCACACCCATCGGATAAAAACTAGACCTAGAAGAACCCCTGTCTCCCCCCACACCCCCTTCCCTCACACCCCTACCACTACTCAAACCTCTACCATGAAAAGCCTCACTGTGCCCCCCAGTCAACTCAACACGTGAAATGGAGCAAGGCGCTCCTTGTGAAACCCCACCTCCCAACTCACTTGAATTCACGGCCTCATAAAAACTATCCAACTGACCACCAGCCCCATACCTAGAAACCCCCAGCTCAACCACATCACCCGAACCAAAACCCCCCTCCCCAACTTGAGCCCACTCCCCCTCCCCTCTCGAGCTCCCCAACACTGACACCGCTTCCTCATGTTCCGAGGGAGGACCTGAAAATAACAAGGGGCTATGTAGCCAACGCGCCCCCTCAACTGCCGCTTCCTCATGCACAATATTAATATTGCCAGGGGCCTGGAGTGCTTCCACATTAGGGACGTCATAAACTGCACTGTTCACCGCGTTCAACAACGTTTGATCCAAAATTAAGCTCCCAGGCGCAAGCTGCTGCGAAGAAACGGGCTCTCCGCCTATCCCAACATTACTCTGCCCATCCCCCAATTGAAAAGAGCCTCTACGCGCGCTGCGCAGCGAAGCCTCCTCAGACCAACCCTCTCGCCGATCCACAACCGACGCAGAGGAGGAGCGCTTCGCGCTCCTCTTACGCCCTCCCCGGCCGCCAACCGCCGCCGGAAACACTTCCAAAACTGCCGGACCCGCCTGGCCGCCAGCGCCCCCGGGGGAACGCCCGGCCACCTGCAGCAAAGGCGCGACCCCCACCCCTGCACCCAGGGGGTCGCGCGACATACCCGACAACTCCTCAGTCCCCTCATGCGCTTTGGACGCCGGGGCCACCTTCCGAGTCCGGGAGCGGCCCGCTCACTTACCCCCTGTGATCGCCGCTTCTTGGGTGACGAATAGGCCGCCACCACCGCCGCTACACCAGCAGAGGCCTGGCGCGAAGGCCGCGCCGGCGGCCCCCCAATCACCAGATCCATGCGGCCGGCTTCAGATAAAAGTCGCAGGGCCTCCAAAACACGATGGTCCTCCATAAATGCGAAAGCGTTGGAAATCTACAATTACCTATAAAGTGTAATATATAAATATCACTTATACCGCCTAACAAAACCTAACAAAGATCACAAAAATCACGAGCCTCCAGCCACCAGGTCACCAAACCCAAAATGGTGGCGGAGGGGAGGAGTCACGGAGGCTTGTAAATTGGGCTAACTAAAACCCTACTGAAAGAAAGCCCAAAAGAAAACACCAGAAAGTTCTGGAAACAGGTAAACCCCCTCCCCCTCCGAAACCCTCCCAAACAGCCCGGGGGGGGGACCTTCCAGTGGTCGGCACCCCCCCCAAGCCCCCCTTCAGTGGAGGGGTTCTGGGACAGGTAATCATCACAGGTTTGTCTAGCACCAGGTAGGTGTAGAGTCAGAAAGGAAAAAGGTTGTGTTGCTAAAAACCATCTGAGAATGCGCTGGTTAGAATCTTTGTTTTTCACGAGCCAGGTAAGGGGAGCATGGTTAGTGAGAATAATGAAAGAACATCCTAAGAAATAATATTGGAGAGCCTCAAATGCCCACTTGATTGCCAGGCATTACTTCTCTATAGTCTAGTAGTGCATTTCTCGGGGAACAATTTCCTACTAATATAGAGGACAGGTTTAAGATTCCCATTTGAGCCAGGCTGGTGTAACACAGCACCCAGCCCTAGACCAGATGCATCAGTTTGAAGTATTAATTGTTTATGGAAGTCAGGGAAGTGTAACACTGGTACTGTACATATGGCGTTCTTAAGGGCTTGAAAGCTGTTCTCGTGTTTAGTTCCAGGTTGTTAGTCGGGATGGGTACTTTTTAGTCAAAAGATCAGTTAGAGGACTGGCTAAGGCTGAGAAATTTGGGATAAATCTCCTATAATATCCAATAAAACCCAGGAAGGATCGTACATCTCGTTTGGTTGGGACAGGGAGCGTTTCAATGGCTTTGATTTTACTCATCTGAGGTTAAAGCAGCCCCGCTTCTATTGTGTACCCGAGGTATTGTATGGTGTCTGTGACCAGAAGGAATTTCTTAGGGTTTATTTTTAGGCCTACCTCTTGGATAGCAGTGAATACCGCCACCAGTGGCTCAGGTGTTTCTCCCACGTTGGGCTAAAGACGACTTTGTAGTCTAAATAGGCAGCAGCACAGGCCGCATGGGGCTTCAGCAAGTGATCCATTAGGCGTTAAAATGTCGCCGGTGCTCCATGGAGGCCAAAAGGGAGTAACCAGAATTGGTAGAAAACCGAAGGGGTCGAAAAAGCAGGTTTCTCTCTGGCCTGTGGAGTCAAGGGTATTTGCCAATAACCTTTTGTAAGGTCCAGGTTGGTCATATATTTGGCGTATCCTAATTATTCGATTAACTCATCAATGCGGGGCATGGGGTATGAGTCAATTTTGGTGATACTGTTTACCTGATGGAAACCGATACAAAACCGATCCGTCTGGTTTCGGTACGATCACTATTGGGGCGCACCAGTTGGGGTCCTATGATATGGGCCTGTAGCATGTCTGCCACTTCTCTCTCCACGGCCTCTCTTCTAGCGGCCAGGATCCGTAGGGTTTTTGTTTTATGACAGTTTGATCCAGGGAAACAATATCATGTTGAATCAAAGTAGTCAGACCGGGAGTAGAGGAAAAGAGGTTAGGGTACTGTTCCAAGAGGGTGTTTGTTGGACTGGTGTCATTATATTCCCTATTGGGACCTTCTCATTCGGTTCTCTTTGGGTATTGGCTACAGTGATTTCTAGGGGTTTCTCGGTATTTACCAATAGTGCTGTTTGTCTCACGGTAGTTGGTACAGCGGGTTCTTCCCATTTCTTTAGCAGATTAACATGATATATCTGCTTTCTCCCAATTTGTTGGGGCAGTAGGACGCTGTGCTTGACGGGGGTTATTTTCTTCTCAATAACGTAGGGAACTTGCCTTTTTTATTAATAATTTGTTTTCGGTTGATGGGAGCAGGATGAGTACTTTTTCCCCACCCGGCTCTCAGCCGGCTGGGGCTCTCTGTCCCGGTCATTGTAAAGTTTTTGTGTGTGTTGGGCTTTTTCCATGTTATCGTGTACTAGGCCCCATATCTTAGAAATGGCTGCTTTTAAATCAGCTGCATACTTCAATAGGGGTTGTCCCTCCTCTTCTTCCCACTGTTCTGCTGCCATATCCAATAATGTTCGGGGCTTTCTCCCGAACAACAACTCAAACGGGGAAAACCTTGTTGAACTCTGCTCATGGGTTCGTATAGCAAAGAGGATCAGGGGTAGTATCTGGTCCCAGTCCCTTCCAGTCTCTGAGATGACCTTGCGGAGTATATTTTGTATGGTTTTATTGTAGCGTTCCACAAGGCCATCGGTCTGGGGATGGTAAACGAATGTTGGAATTTGACGGATACCTAATATCTCACAGACCTGTGCCATGAGACGAGACGTGAAAGGGATCCCTTGATCAGTGAGTATCTCAGATGGAAATCCTACCCGGGAGAACAAAGAAACCATGGCTCTGGCTATACTGGGGGTGGTTATTGATGACAAAGGAAAAGCTTCTGGATACCTACTCGTGCAGTCCACTATGACCAGGATGTACTTATGTCCTATGGCTGATGGGGGCAGTGGACCCACTAGGTCCATACCGACCCGCTCAAACGGGACATCTATGATGGGCAAGGGGAACAAAGGGGCCTTTCTTACCCCTTCTGGACTGGTATATTGGCGTCTTACACAGGTCGCACAGTGTTTAGCCACATCCCTGGCCAATAAAACCTATTCAAAAGGTTTTTTAGCATTTTCTCTTTTCCATAGTGTCCACCCCCTGTATAGTTGTGAGCTAGCTGCAACAAAAGGTCACGGAAAGGGAGGGGTACAAGCAGCTGAGTATTGGTATGATCGTCCCCTTTTACAGATCTATACAGCAATCCCTTCTTTTTGAAGAAATATGGTCCTACTTTGTCTGGCTCCTGCACCTGTTCCCAAGCATGGACAAGTGTGTTACCTTCGATCTGGGCTGCCTGAAAGCTAACTGGTGCTGTCTCAACCAGTTCTGTAAGGGAGAGAGGAAAAGCCAAGTGTGACATCTGAGCCTGTGTTTAGAGCTGTTTCTCTCTCCGTCTTTCTTTCCTACTCTTCCTGTCCTTCCCTGCTGTGTTTTCTAAATCACTGTCCATAAAAGGGGCTTCTTGTAACCAGGTTAGGTCCTCCTCTCTTCTCTCGTCCAACTGCTGTTCAAACCTGGGGTGGTCTGTGCCGATAATGACCGCCTCAGGCAGTGAGGGTATGACTCCCACTTTTCGCAGTTGGGGGTCATTGGATATATCCAACAAGACCTCTGTCACAGGGTAGGATTTAGTGTCCCCATGTAGGCAGGTGACATGCACTTTCTCTGTTTCTTGTATCTGAAGTGGGTTGATTAGGACTCTATCTACCACAGTCACGTGACACCTTGTATCTAACAGAGCCTGTTGTATTTTTCTATTTAACAACACTGACTTCCTATACTGGTGGGGACCCTTGCCTGCCACATAGATAAGCCCCCTAGAGTATCCTACCTCCATCAGTTCTGCTGGTGGGGTTCGGTGGGGACACTGTCGGGCGATATGCCCCCACTCAGCGCAGTGGTAACACTAAGGGCCCTGTCCACCTGGACCTGGTAGAGGTTCTATGAGTCTGGGAGGTGTGTGGGGTACTGATTGGGGTTTTGTTTCGGGTCTAGGGTTGGTTCTCGGGGCTGAAAAAGGCACTTGTGATACACCCTCCTTGAACTCTGGGGATCTATGTAAGGCACAGGCCAAGTCCACAGCCGTTGCAGAAGTGAGATTTGGGTGTTGTTTTACCCAAGCACGGGTTGTTGGAGGTAAAGCTTCCAGAAATTGTTCCATGAACACTTTTTCTGTTACTTCTTCCATGGTGGAGGTTTGGGGTGCCAGCCAACGATTTCCCAGATCTTTGATCCGATAGTACAAGGCACGCGGGTTATCCCCGGTGGTCCACCTTTCTTTTCTGAACTTAGCCCTATAGTATTCCTGATCGCACCCCAATCGTTCCAAGATGGTCTTCTTTACTTCCTCATAGAGTGTTGTACCTGCGGGGTTAGCGGCCTTATAGGCTGCCAGTAGTTCCCCAGACAAGAGAGGGGCAATGTACTGGCTCCACCTTTCTGGAGAAAAGGCAGCAGCACAGGCGACCCTTTCAAAATGAATGAAAAAGTAATCAGGATCATCCCTTTCCTAACATTTTTGCAGGACGGACCCCGGGACGTTTGGGTGTATTCGAGTGCTTACTATGACGTCTGTGAGCCTGAGTATGGCCGTGTCCTGTACTTGTTGGTTTGTAGAGAGTAAGGTTGCTTGTTCTCTCAGGGCATTTTAAAGGGCTTCTTGGTCCTTCTGTGCTGTTTGGGCTTGTTGCTTGACTGCCAATTGGAGGTGTCTTTGTCCCTCTGCAAGTTGACTGATGATATTCTCCATGGTTTTGAGCATAGGCTGTGTCTGAGTTCGACACCTGAGGACCAGTATCCCACTTCTGACACCAATTTGTGGTAGGTTGTGGTCGTTACGGGCTTATAAAGGATCACAGGATACTGGAATGTGTTCTGTTTTACTCTCCTTTTATTTTCTTCAGTGGTAAGGGTTAGGGATGTCAAGATATTGCTGGTAGATATAGCAAGAAGTTGCTATTATAAAGTCAGTTCAACAAAAGGTGGTCGTAGGCAGTTTCTTCTAGCTCCTGGTTCCAGAATGGCGTGGTAGGATATGCTGGGGTCTCCGTTTTCTGGTACTCCTTCTCGCCTACACTGTGTAGGGCGTGTAAGGAGAGATAATATATTTGGGGTCAGTATTGTGCTCACAAATGTTGTTGCTTCTCGTGCTACCATCACCAAAGGGGTCTCAGTGTGGAGGGGGGGGGGTTTGTGGGGGCTTTAAAAATTTCACTGCTTCAGTGCCCTATCTCCCCGTGCCTCCCCACCTCCCCCACCAGAATGATCCCTGAAGGGGCACTTGTCTGGAGCCACGGCCCGTCCCCAGGACCATGGCGGCTGGACCCGGGTCGTCTTCTCCTTCCTTTGGGTATGGTCCTTTTGTACACTCCTCTCGTCAGTTGTCTCCTCACCTGCTCTTTCTCGATCCTGTATTTTACCGCTTCTCCGCCGTACTCCACGCTCTCCATCTCACCGGTGCGTCTCCTCGATTCCTTGCCTTCTGCGTCTTTTGTCCCGCCTCCTTCCGCCTGCGTTAGAGTCTCCTCCTCGACTGCATCTTCTGGTCCCGATTGCGACGTCTCTCCCACTTCTGGTCCGGCCAGCCTCCGTCCTCCTCACAGGTCCGCTCCAACGTTAAATGCCCAAGCTGAAGGTGAGGGCCTTTAACAATGGAGAGGGCCTTTAATGGCTGGGAGAGCCTGCTAAAGAGGCCTTTAAGATTATTAGAACATTCCAGCCCTAGAGAACAGAATGTTCTAATTTGTAAAACAAAGGCCTCATGGAGACTAAAGGGGTTGAAATCCCCTCGGGCTCTGTGAGGCCTTTGTTTACAGCGATAGCTGTGAACAAACATTGGAATGTTGATGCTCAGAACTGCTACCGGCCAATAGAAGCTTGGAACTCCATTTTCTTCAATGGAGCTCCCAATATTCCAATGTTCTAATAACAGATATATTGAGCTTCACTCCTGTGGTCTGTCATGTTGTGTCGTATTGTGGTAATAAAAGTCAAGTCCAGGTATTCCACCATCCCAACTTGGAGACAGTTATTGTCGCTCTCTATCCTACTTCTTTATCTCCTAGAGCTTAGGTTCTCTACCCTTTCCTGGAGTCTTTACAGAGAGGGAGCAAACTTTCAAGGGGAGAATGTAGGATATGCCCCTCGGCACGGTATTTACTAAAAGCCAAGGGTTGTGACAAGACAGTACAACTATACCTTGGGAGAAAACATTTTTACAAGTCAAGCCTTGTTATAACTAGCCTTCAAATAACAGGGCACCTGTTATCTTACACATGAATTACAAGCTCAGGCCCATAGTCAGCATACCTATCATGCTCCAGCCTCGGACGAACCCTCGGGTCATTCCTACATCACTTACCTTGAACATCTCAGTAATGTTTCGGATTGCATCCATCATAGAAAATAAAAACTTAGGCAGCTGAGCAATCTCCAAGGGACCTACATCTAAAGTTCACATTTTAACAGCACAGGTGTTCCTCTGGTTATATGTGTTCTGCATCTTCACACTTTAGAAAGCATCGCTGTCCTTTTCATCATATCTTTGGGGCTAGCTTAAAACTTGAACAACTGAATTACACCTCAAGTTACGTCTACACCACAAACTTAAGCTTTCTTAAGTACAGATCTCTCTCGGGCTTACACCTTAACAGCAAAGCTATCTCTCAGGTTGCACCCATCTCCTAGGCTTACAGCTTAAAAAAGCAGAGCTATCCAGTGCTTGATTTGCAAAAGAATAAGTGGTGACGTCTAAAGTTTTGCTCAGAATCCTTTGGCCAATGCTATCGAAGGTCGTGGTGTCGAATACCAAAGTTGTGTAGTTTTGATTCTACTGTAATGGTTTTTCATCCACCACCAGACACTCTCTGTCCCTTAGTCTTACTTTTCAGGTTTTTTTTCAACCTTGCTTTCCTTTTCACTGTTTTCTGTCTTTCTCTTCCTCCCGCTCCCCCTTTTGTGTTTTTCTCTGGTAAAAGTCTGGAAAGGAAAAATTAGCGCTGGTCCCCAAATATGAGTGCCTGTGGGTCCCGCTTGCAACCACTAGTTTAAATGAGGCACCGGAGCTCTCTGTCAGTTCCATCTATCCTTCAGGACTTGGCCTGAGAGAGCAGAGATGCTCTCAGGGTACACCCATCTCTCATGCTCAGGGGTTAGGCAGTAGAACTGTAGCTAAGGGTAGACCCATGTCTCAGGTCAATGGGTTAGATAGCTTGTGCTATCCTTCCGGATAAACCCACCTCTTTAAATTTAGATAGCAGAACTATCCTTCAAGTTACAATTATAGTACAGATTCAAACTTCATAGAGTCGGTCTACTCTCTTCAAGGCTGCCAGTGTCCTTCTCCCTAGTGATGAGACTGGAATTAGTGAAGTCTGACATTGAAGAAAAAGTCTGGCAAGCCTGACAGGATCCCAAAAATACCTTGAGATTTATGATGAGGAGTGTCTGGCAGCAGAAGGGCCAAATTGTGTGGCCAAGTTTCAAGAAGGCCGAGGTGTCTGCAAAAAGATTTAACTTTATTTCCATGAAATATGTTCCTTCCGGGTAAGTGCCCATCTCACACGCCCACAGGCAAGGGAGCTTTGCAGCTGGCCCTAGAGGCAGATTTACCAACACTATCGCCAAATCAATAAATGGTGCACCCTGAAAGAAGGGCTCGAAGGAGCTGCCTTTCTCATTCCCCGGAGAGACTCTGTCTGGCATCACGTCCAGGAGAGGGCAGGAATGTTAATAAAGAGCAGCCTCTACGGCTTTCCCTTCTTGTGGTTTTTGCTGGCAGGGTGCAGAGCATTCCAAGAGTTATGTGAGTGCCTTTCCTTTGCATCACAGCCGGGGAGTCTCTGGTGTGCACAGGCTGAGTGAGGGCTGCTAGTGCTGGCGCTTCTCTTCGGACACATACATAAAAGTGAGATGTCTTATTCTGAATGCTGTTATGTAATTTTAGGAAACCTACTGGAAACTTCTGCATCTAACATGTTAGCCACCTGGATGAGAACTGAAAATAGGCAGGGGCATCACAATAAAAGTGGCGCTCATTAGTGACTCAAAGAGCTAAAATGGCCCACATTTTCAAATCCGGGGAGCACTGAACTTGTAAAGTGCTGTATAGGTATTTAGCAGGTATGGGAAACTGGATGCATTTGTGTTTGATGCAAGCAATGTTTGTGTTAATATCAGGGAAAACAACAATAGCTATCCAGGGTTGCTACATATTTTAATCAAAGAAATTAATTTGTATCTTTCTAATAAGTTCTAATGTGATTGGCTGGTTATTAGTACTAGCGGGCTGCTTCCCCTTCTCAGACCTTCCAACTCACACGCTGCCCGCGTGTTTCACACCACTTCGGCTCCTTTCACACGGTCACCGGAATCACATGGTGGCAGGGAAAACGAGCTGAAAACCACTGTAAACAAGTATTTGCAATGCAATAGGTTTCGCATTTATGCGAGTTTGAGCTATTGGCATTGTAAATGACAATGCCATTTATGTATATGTTGTTTTTAAAACAGATAAATAAAAGGCATTGTCATTAAGTCAATAGCTTAAACTCTTACAAATGCAAGACCTATTCCATTGCAAATACGTGCTATACAATTTTTTAAAAAAGCATTAGGAGATAGCGTATTCTGCCTGCAATAGCAGGCAGGACCAAGCTATTTGAGAAAATAGTGCTTTGAGGCTGTAATTAAAGCCTACCAAGCAACAACACACCTAACAGGGTATGTTGCCATGGGAGGTTACAAAAGAAAACAAGGCAGTATTAAGGAGGGACTACTAAGCTTTTGGACCAATAAATAGCTACAGATTACACTGCAACTCAATGACACAAGCCAATGAAAAATGTGAGCGGAGCTTCAAGTCCCACCTCAATACAGCTTGCCTTCGCAGAGCAGTGCATGCGCTGCCCAGGCTCGACCGAAAAAATGATTTTCAGCTCGTTTATGGAGGCTATAAGCTGCCGATGTCCATAAAAGGCGTGAAAACACCCCAGGACATCGGCGACAGCCTCAATGACCTCTTTGTGTTTTTACTTTTTTGGGAGGGCGTGGGGGCTGGTAAGGGGCAGAGTGCCTCTTAGTTGACTCTCGGGACCAGGGCCCGCCCTCTCAAAGGCCCTGCCTCCTCCTCAAAGCGGTACAAAAGGGGGTGGTGATGGACGGAGCATCTGAACCAATCAAACACTCACACCCAGTCAACAGATCTGGATTTATTCCATCACCGTTCTTTAGCCCACTCTGCCACCCCAGTTCAGACATGGCCATATGCAAATCAGTCTGACCCTGTGCCTCATGGGAACAGTCCTGCCTCCTCCTCACACTGTAAAAATATTTAGCAAGTTGGCAGGTATGTCTGCTGCTATGAGTTTAGTACTTGGAACAATAGAGTCCACACTTATAAGAACATATAGACCCTCACTACAAGTTGGGTGGACTAGTGTGGAGTCTTTACCAAACCTCGTAAATACCATTACCTCAGGGTGAAGTATTTACTACATGTGGTAAATACCTTCAATTTCAACTTTTCAATTTGAAAATGAAACATAGCATATGAAATTTCTTTTTTAACACACCAAAGTGCGCATAATGTGTCTTTTTTTCTGTGCCTTTCCCTCAATAAAATTTGAGAAGTTTGGCCTGCCAGAATCTATTTGCGGAAAATTGCGAGGCTGTGATAATTTAAATTTTCTGCCTGACAGAGGCTAATTGCTATTAACAAAGTATTCAGCTTTTTGCTTTTTTACAACTGGTGAAAATAGTAGTAACACAATGAAATGGCCAATTGACAAAAGAGAAAGGGTAGGTGTGTGTTACATGTTAAGCCAAGGATGTGGAATTTTATAGAATGTCTACTTGTCCTTGCTGGCAAGCAGTAATTCCAGGCTTACCATATGAGTCTATGTGTACACACAAACTAAAGTGTTTGGGGGAATTCACCAACTTATGTTCGATCTCCGCCAACACTGGACAAGGTTGGAAATGTTTCCCTGACAGGAGGAGGATTATATTTTTTTCCAGTCTGGGAAAAAAGTGGTGTAGGAAAAGTGAATTTGCAATCAGCCAGTACATTTTCAGTGAAGGCAATATACACAAATATATTTCCCCATGTGAAAATGTTATTCACAAAAGTTTGTCAAGAGTACGGTTTCCAGGCCTTCTTCCTTAAACTCTTCTACATTTCTGATAGTTTTAAATCTGCACCAAAGGATGACATACATCTATGTGTGCCTTTTGTAAATTTAAGATTTTGGCCCTTCATTTATTTTTGTGTTGCCAGTAATGATTTTAAACTGATTCTAGATTATAAATCTTGTTTTTAAATACTGGCATGTAACCAACATGTTTTACTTAAAAATGCTTCAGAGAAGCAGTATTTCAAGGTATACAATATTTTAAAGATATAAATGTTTTTGTGTACATTTTATTTTTAACGCAAACAATCGTCAATCTGCCTTTCATGCTTATGCATGTATGTACATATTATCATGGAGCATTCTGGAAATATTTTTCATTGAATAAATGACTAGACTTGTAAAGAGTGCGGCTACTCCGAGAGTGTCCCGGAGCTAGGGTGAATACAGGTTAGTAACAATACAGTTGTAAGCTAAACGGATGGGTTTTTATTAAGCATGGGCTGAAAATCCGTTCCGCTTGCAGAATTTGTGAATTTTTGGCAATTTCGCGGTCCGCGAATCGCGCGAAATTGTCAAAGAATTCGCAATTTGCGAGTTGGCGGATTTTTTTTGCTTGGTCGCGCTTAAAAAATACAATCTCGCGCGCGCTGCATTGACTTACCGTGATTCTGAGTTCGCCGAGTTGTTTTCCTCCCGGTTTGCGTGCGCTGCGCCATTTTGGATCTCGTTGCGTGATCGCGCGAGACTTTTCGACCACGAGTACATCATGGCGTGATCGCTCGAGACTATTCGACTGCGAGTACGTCATAGAGTCCCGCCATCTTGCAATACGAGACTTTCAGAACGCAAATACGACATAAGGGCCCGCGATCACGTATCGCGCGAGTAAACAATAGCGAATATGTAGATGCGCCACGCAGCTGACATCCGGCGGGAGATTTGAACATCTCGCTTTCCTGAAATCGCAAAAATTGCAATTCTGCACAAGAAATCTATCGCTGGCAGCATAAACCTTCTGAAATTGATGATTTGGATCAGAATAACTCATTAGATTGACAATTGGCTGCACTTTTTTGTGCAAGGAGTGCATTTTTGGGGGGTTGGGAGGAAAGAAGTGCCCAGGAGTCTCCAACTTCCTGTTCCTGTCCAGCAGGCTCCTCCCATTGCTTTGTCCATGTCCATGTCACTTTTCATTTGGATCTGGAGCTGGAAGGATTACTCTTTGTGGCTGCTGCTGGATATTTGTATTTGAGGACTTTTTGCTTGGATCACTTTTGGAGTTGAGATTTTACAAGTAAGTTGGTGTTGTTTGTTTGGGGCATTGCAGTTGCTGCAATTACAATTTATAATCTTTTTCACAACTTAAAAAAATATATATTGTGGGTAGCCCACAGTATCCAGTAGCCCAGGCTTAGTCATGGGTGCATGATACAACTGTGTCTGTGAGTTTTGTTGAACTTAAATATCATTTACTGCATGGATTGCATGGAATTGAATAGCTCACTGTTATATCTATGTGGAAGTTTTTTGTAATTTTGGGGTGCGTGTTAAAGCCACCTAGCCAGTAGGCCCAGGGATAGTCAGTGGTGCATGGGCCAAGTCTTACTGTGGGGTCTGTTGAATTTAAACATCATTTAGGGCATGGATGTCATTGGATTTGGGTGATTTTTGTGTGTATTTCGATTTTTTGGGTGTTGTTGGTGCCTGGTCCAGGGCCTGGCCATGTGGGTGGGGGCCATTTTGAGGCCTGGTCCAGGGCCTGGCCATGTGGGAGGGGTCTAGGGGCCATTTTGAAGCCAGGCAGTGTGCTTTGTGCCATAGGCCTGCACCCAGTCTGCCTTGCTTTGATCCATTATGCCCCGGGGTAATCAGTGGTGCATGGGTTAAGTCTTTCTGTGGGGTCTCTTGAAATTAAACATCATTTAGGGCAAGGATGGCATTGGATTGGGGTGATTTGTGTGTGTATTTCGATTTTTTGGGTGTTGTTGGGGCCTGGTCCAGGGCCTGGCCATGTGGGTGGGGGCCATTTTGAGGCCTGGTCCAGGGCCTGGCCATGTGGGTGGGGGTCTAGGGGCCATTTTGAAGCCAGGCAGTGTGCTTTGTGCCATAGGCCTGCATCCTGTCTGCCTTGCTTTCATCCATTATGCCCAGGGGTAGTCAGTGGTGCATGGGCCACGTCTTTCTGTGGGGTCTCTTGAATTTAAACATCATTTAGGGCATGGATGGCATTGGATTGGGGTGATTTTTGTGTGTATTTCGATTTTTTGGGTGTTGGTTGGGCCTGGTCCAGGGCCTGGCCATGTGGGTGGGGGTCTAGGGGCCATTTTGAAGCCAGGCAGTGTGCTTTGTGCCATAGGCCTGCACACAGTCTGCCTTGCTTTCATCCATTATGCCCAGGGGTAGTCAGTGGTGCATGGGCCAAGTCGTTCTGTGGGGTCTCTTGAATTTAAACATCATTTAGGGCATGGATGGCATTGGATTGGGGTGCTTTTCGTGTGTATTTCGATTTTTAGGTTGTTGTTGGGGCCTGGTCCGGGGCCTGGCCATGTGGGTGGGGGGCCATTTTAAGGCCTGGTCCAGGGTCTGGCCAAGTAGGTGGGGGTCTAGGGGCCATTTTGAAGCCAGGCAGTGTGCTTTGTGCCATAGGCCTGAACCCAGTCTGCCTTGCTTTCATCCATTATGCCCAGGGGTACTCAGTGGTGCATGAAACAACTCTCTCTGTGTGGTCTCTCTTCTTTCAATTTAAACATCCATTTTGGATTAGAATTGCAATTTTTATTTTGGGTCTTTACGTTTTTGGGTGTGTTGTGTTAATAATAATAAATGCCTAGTTGCAAATATTAATTGAAGCACGACATATGCAACATTTATTTAACTGATGTTCCTCTGGCTTCCTTTGCTTTTAGGTGCACAAAGACTGAGAACCAGGAATTACCCTCATCATCATCACTTGTTGTAGTCCCAGGAAGAAGTCCTGCTGCGGTGTGTGCACAACTGGCCACAGACAACTCTGCAACTCTTGCAACTGCGTCCTGCTGGACTGACATCTGAAGAAAATGGGCCCAAAGAAAGTTGGCCATAGCTCCTCTACCAAGAAAGTTGCCAGTGCCACTGCCAGTAAGAAGGAGCAGAAGACGCAAGTGGCGCCACTTACCAAGGAGACTGGTGTGCCGACAGACACTTTTTTGGGGGAAAAAAAACTATGCCTGCAGCAGCGGTGTCTGCCGGGGACCAAGCTGGGAGCAGCACCTCCCCCTCAGTGCCACCACGCCAAGTTAGGCCCAAGCCCATGAGTGCCGCAGAGGCAGCCACTATAATTGCTCTTTCACCATCGACCAATGAAGTTGGCGTTGACTCATCGCAAAGTAGCATCTAATCAAAGCAGGGTGTAACTCACCTGCCGAGTGTTTAACCACAGCCCCAACAACAACCACAGGTGCAACAAGGAGAGGCGTAAGGAGAAGCGCAAGGAGAGGCGCAAGGATAGGCGCAAGGAGAGACGCAAGGAGAGGCGCATGGAGAGGCACAACTGCCCACAATGCTTGTTCCTCCAGAAGTAGGGGCACATTAGGAAATAGAGATTCATGCGGAGGTATCAGCCGAGCAAGCCACTCCTCCTGATGATCCATTGTCTTCCAGATCCCCAGCAAGGAAAAGGTCAAGGAGGGCTAGTACAAGTTCTTCTTCAAGCCCCCTTCCTTCTGATGATCTAGATCTTGATTGGCACCCACCAATGCAGTCTGAGAGGGAGGCACGCCATGAGCCGACAAAGCTAGGTAAAAGGAAGGTTCCCGCAAGGCTTTCAGTTATGGGTGATGACGAAGAAGAAGTAGAAGTGGTGTATTCTGCTGCTGATGAACAGTCTGACGATGACGACCCAGTCATCACAGTCGTCACTCCAGCCCCAGAGGGCATGCAGCAGACAGACATTTTTACCCTATCCAAAAAAGCTGCTGTGCAGGATGTGTGCGGCGTGGCACCACTGGTACCACCACCAACACAGGTAACTACTACACCTACACAACCTACAGCTTCCATATTTTCTCTTCAGAAGTGCCGGCAGGGACCTCCATCTAGCTCAACCTCCTTTACCTCAATTAGTGGTGCTGTAAGTGCACACCAGATTGAAATTCTGCCACGCCCATCCTCCACTTCATCTGGCATTAAAAGTAGCACCTCCACCAGCACCAGAAATCTCAACTCCCCAGTTTGGGACTTCTTTAGTATTAGCAAAAAGGCAGAAAACCTAGTCATTTGTTCAATTTGTAAACAAGTAGTTAGTCGGGGTAAGCTTGGTACCAACTATGGTACCGTAGGCCAGAGAGGTCATCTAAAAAAACACCACATTATCCAGTGGGAGGCGCACCTAAGTAACATCCGGAAAGCAAAAAGTACAAATCCAAATGTATCGATTGATATTGCATCTGATGACGAGGAGCTGATCGTGCAGGGGGGAGGTTAAGGACCGAGAAGAGACATTTTTTCTGGTATACACAGTACCCCTGGCAGCAGCACTGCAGTGGTAGCGCCCACACCCTCCTCTACCCCTGCAACATCTAGGAGGCACAGTAGTCTGGTAGAGACACCAATGCGAAAAAGTACATCAATGAGCCTAACTGGGTTGAAGAAGTCTGGATCCTCATCCCATATGAAAACGGTCCAGACCACCATTAAAAGCATGTTTTGGTCGGAGGCGCCAATTGAACGCAACCACCCAACGGCACCTCTGTATAATGCAATGCTGGCTAAAATGTTAGCGCTGGACCTTCTCCCTTTTCTTTCGTGGAAGGGGTGGCTTTTCTAGAATTTGTGGCAACAGTCTGCCCTAAATGGAAGGTTCCTAGCCGGTCCTATTTTTCCAGAGTTGCGGTTCCAGCACTACATCACGATGTGCTGTAGGTGATTGGGGCAACTTTGCAGAAGAGTGCTGTTCACACTATCCACCTGACAACAGATATGTGGACCAGTTGCCAAGCCATTGATTACATGTGCATCACTGCACACTGGGTCACTTTTGCGGGGGTTAGAGAGAAGATAGCTGCAGGTGTTGACAGTGTCAAAAACAAGGATGGTGGAGGGTCTAAGGGGAAAATTATTTAAAGACCAAAGGACAGACAAACCCCTTATTCACAGTATAACAACACAAAAGGACTGTCAATGGTCTGTACAACTTATGGGGGCAAAGAAAAAATGTGACGGACTCTGTGTCTACCTGTAAAGTGTGTACAACAAAAAGGAAATGAATCCCATCAGCCCACCCATATGGCAGAGCTTCATCATCTGGGATAGAACCAAAGATGGTCCGGTTAGGGAGCCACACACCTGTTGGAATTATGTGCTTCTCCAAACCCAAGGAACCACCAGTGATGGATCATACCAAAAATCAAATCAGTGTGGAATGGTGTGGGTCGTTAAATTGCAGTGAGAAAAAATGTGTGCAAAAAGAATCAAAAAGTGAGATGTAAAATTGGCTACCATGATTTAAGGAAAACCTAGTTAAAAGCCTGACTGACATGCTTTGTCCTTTTGAGGTGTTCACGCGTGAAGTCAGCAGGGAGGACTGTACTTTGGGCAAAGCTATCCCATTGTTGCTTATGCTAGAGCATCAACTGAAGGCGGTGTCTTCAATGTTCCGAGTTGATGCTGAAAAACAAGAGGCATATCAGTTGGCGAACAGATTATTAAGCCGCCTAGTTGACAATGAAAGGCTTAAAGCAATACATTCAGAACAACATTACATTTGTGCCGCTATTCTGGATACAGGGTACAAAAAGGCACTGGCCAGCAATACATTCATTCCTTTTTATGAAGCAGATGTACAAACATTGGCTAGCTCTGTCAGCCACTCGGTTTGAAAAAGAGCGGCAGGAAATTGAAGGAACCACCACAAGTACTACTGAAGCAGCAGGCCGTCCGGCATCAAGGTCCACTTCTGTGGCCAAAGGCAGTCACTTTCCCTCACAGCCGTTACCAACAGCAGTAACTGTATCATCATCATCATCTGCACCAGGCCCAGCAATAATATTGTCGGAAGCAGATTGGATAACTCATCATGGGTTTGCTCGTTCCAGTGTTGATGCAAAGGCAACAGATGGTTCGCAAAGTGGAGCACCCATGGAGGACCTTGAGTGGATGGTCCAGGCCTATCTGGATGACCCAACAGAGGTCTTCTTTGATCAGAACCCATTGGTGTATTGGTATGGGAAAAGGCCTCAATGGCCACTGATCACCAAGCTGGCTCTAAATTATTTGGCTTGCCTACTCGCAAGCGTGTCTTCTGAACGTATTTTCAGTGCTGCTGGTGCCATTGTAACTTCAAAAAGGACCCGCTTCTCGCCCAAAAATGTGGAGAGGTTAACACTGATCAAGATGAATCAGCACTTCATACCAGCAGATTACAAAATACATGAATCCACGCAGGAAGAAGAGGACACCGACTTAGGTGACAGAAGTTCTTCTCTGTTAGCTGACCTACTCCAGGTTCAATTCACAGAGTTTGAGGACGAGCTCTACTTCCCTGACACCTAGGCTTGAAATACTTACTTTTTTTCATCCTTATTCACTTTTATTTCTGTGTGTCTTTCTTTGTTTTGCAACTTTGAGCACAACAAAACTCTAATCACAACAAATCCATCAGCAGCACTGTCTTCGTCTTATTTCCATATTGAAGGTGACGCGGTTTGCATTCCTGAAGTTCACAAGTTCACAACTCATTCATGCTCCTCTATCCTCCTCCTCCAGACTCCCCCTATCCATTTGTTTCCCTCACAGCCAGCGGCCGGATTACGCAGAATCAAGAAACTGTTGCTATGCTGACTGTTACTTCTGAAATTGACACAAGAGGCTGCCCCGTGGCCCTTCACTTAATAATAAGTTGCTGACAAAAAGTAGAACAGGGAATGAATGATGAGACATGCAGAGTGGACAACACTGGCTGTCTGGCTCTTATGAAAGCAATTGCTGTATGATTGTTGTATATGAAATGAATCCTATGTGTTCTGTTATTATTTAATCTTTTACACACTAAATGTAACTCAAGTCTACTCTGTTTATACCTTGTTTAATACAAATTGTACTTTTACTGCAGGGGCCACTACGTTGCCTTTTTTAATATGGAAAATGTCCTTGGACTCACTGTGTGTAGACTGTGACTGCATGAACAACATTGAGTTTGCCAATACAATGATGATGAGTCTTGATGATCAAAGTTACATAATATCTTTAGTCACTCACTGGGATGGATGGATCATCATCGTCGGTTTACGGATGTTTTAATAACCCTTCCTGTTTTTCCATCTACAATTACAGGCCGGCTTTTACCCTGTGCGATGGAAAAAAACATGAACTCAGGCTTACCATAGCAATCCGTAAATCCGCATCCGCCAGGCAGGCAGTGGACAGTGTGGTCACCAAGATTGATCGGCGGAGCGATAGATGGAATGGAGGAATACCGTGAATAAGTGGAATGGCTGGATGCATGCAACTTCCCAAATTGAACAGGACAACTACAATATACAGTTACAGTATCTCTTCACATCTCCTTATCTTTTAAATAATGTTATTGTTGTGAACTTCTATGAGTGCGACTACAGCTATTTGATAAGTTTCTTTGCTATTTTTAAAACTAGTTTAATGTACTAATAAGTGTTTATTCTCTCTGAGGGCAGATAGGCAAGTCAAATTGCGTAATTACTGCAGCCCTGTACTGTCAAATTGTTTATTCATAGTTAGTAAGTTGTAGTAGGTACTATTTTTCAGTAACCTAACCATCCATTTAGCAAATAACTTCATGCATGCACTTCCTTTATGTCCCTTAAAAGAGTTATGGATATCTTTGTATCCAAAGATTTGTTTTCCTTCATTTGTTGTTTGTCCATGCCGAGTTTTTTTTTTCTCTCTCCACAAAACTTTCCCAAAAACCCCCATTCCCATCCAATTTTCAAATCCTAACCCTCTTCCCCCGGGCTGTGTGGTTTTCATTGAGGTGTGACTAAATGACAACAATAATTCCACACACTTGCTGGGGAGGATAAGGTCAAAAGCAACAGAAAATCAATTTCAAGGCAGGTCAAGGAATACGAGGATATATTCTTATTCTGCTTGACACACACCCATGAGTATTTGCAAATCAAATCAGAATTTCATGTGCGCCATTGAATGGATTCATCATCAGCAACATCCTCCTCCTACACGTGACGAATGCTTACTCTGCTGTGTCCTTCAGTACTATTTCTTGTAGTAGCTATACTCCACGCAACTAGTAGTTAACGTTTGATGGAATACTTTAGTATTGCTTAGGCTACAATTTATGGCACTGTTCTTGTGTACTGTACTATCTATCATACTGTTCTAATGCTCCTCTCAGGCCACTCAATGTTTAATTTCCTTTTTTTTCATTTGCTGCTACTGCCAGTGTGTACCACTACTACTACCACCACCACAACGATGACATTTCATCCGTCCAGGATTCCATAGCAACCCTTAATCGCCATTTGCCATGCAGCCAGCCCTGTGCCTAGCCCTATTCTCAAACACGAATCTCAGGTAACATAAGCATTTTGGGGGAGAAAGAATAATGGAGTAGGAGGAGAGGAGAGACTGATGGTAGTACTAGTAAAGTAGTAGGACTATTGAATTCACTAACTCTGTCAGTGGCACTTTTGTACAAATTTGGGCGATTACTTAGACAATTTGAATCAAGCCGCCAGTTAAGTTTCAGAAAAACAAACTTACAGTTAACCCCCCCTGCCTCCACCACAAAACAGTAAAAACACGTATGCTATGTTTAGGTAGGAAATAAATAATTGTTTTGATCCCTAACAAAAATAAACTATCCCGCAAGACCCGACCCACCCCCCTCCCTCACGCCAACCAATGTCCATGAAATCAAATGTCCCAAAAGTCCAAAAATCCCAACGCCCAATTCCCACCCCCTCAAAAGTCTTTAAAAAAGGGGCAAGGGACAGTCTCTCTACTTTCGCCGGCGGTGTCCTCCTGTGGCCAGGTGGTCACGCAGCTCTCTCCGGAGGTCCTTGAGCAGGGCGTTCTGCCTCACCACCTCCTGCTCAAGGTAGGTCACTCGCAGGGTCAGTCGGTGCATACGCGCCTTGAAGGTACTCTGGGGGGCAGCTGTTGTTTTTGCTGCTCGGCGGCGGATGGCTGCCGGACCACGGCACCGTACCGCTGGAGGATTGCGCTGACTGTATGACCCAGGGGCAGCAGAGGAGGATGCACCTGTCGTGGATGTTGACTGCGACTGCGAGTCATCCTCCTGAGCCACCAGCCGTCAATATTCGGCGACAATTGCCTCCAGCTTCCGTTGCCGGGCCCGGATAGCCAACTCCTTCCTTGTTAGTTTAGAAGGAGTATCTATATGAAGAAAGAAAAACATACTGTAACCAATACTCTTTAAGATTAACACAAAATAATTCAACAGAAAGTTGTGTCACAGTATCACTAGCAACTTGCAAGCACAGTACATAACATTTGTGGCATCTATCTATGTAACCTCCCACTTCGTCGACCTCTGCTCTAACATTAGTGGGAGTTTCAGGAATTCTACTATCACTCTATGGACTCACTACATTAGACTCAGACAGTACACCAGTCTTCTTCTCTCTTGTTTAGCGAAATTAGTACGTAAACCTGTGGAAGCCGGCATAATGCCAGCGCAGTCAGCTTGCACCCAAGAAAAACAGACGCAAGTCATGATGCCGCAGACTTGCGTTACTGTTACCAGTCCAGTACATGCAGGTGGTGAAGCTCTTACTTTTCTATTTCGGGTGGCACTGGCCATACTCTGTTACAAGGGCTACTTCTCAATTAGTTTAACTTTAACCCTGCCCTGCCCCTGACTACTACAAAAGGAAAATGAAGAAGATAACTAATATGATCATTTATCCCTTCACAGGATATTTGCTTATATAGGGGATGACTTTAGGTGCTTTGTTTTTATTGATTGAGTGAACACCGATAGGCCACACATGAATGACAGTTGAAAAAAAATTATCAACAGAGGTAGTGAGTGGTCCCCATACTCGCCGGAGGAAGGCACATGTGAGTTGTGACTTGACTTGATAATGTGAACTATACAATATAGATACACAATATATGCTGTGCTTGCAAACTACTGCTAGTCAAGGGAGTGTTCTGAAAAATTACAACTTCTACTTTCCTCGGCTTTGCTACCCTGGCACGTACGTGCGGTGTTATATGCTCTTCAAAGTAACACTCTTCATCCAGTGACCGTCTACTCTGTCTACATACAGCTATGCTATCTATGAGGAAGATACCATCCAGGCATCCATCCATTCAAAGTAAATGTCAATCAACTGGACAAACCTTACTTTTTCTCACCGAAACACAACCTTTTTTTTTTTTACTTTGTAAACCGCCAGCCATGCATCCGTGCTTGATTTGCATTTGAATTTGAACCAAAGGATATATTGCGCACACATACAGTTTCTGTTTCACCCACCCAGGCAGTCATCTCTTCTTTCTCCTTCCACCCATCCTTGCTTCAGCCTTCAACCGGCCATGCATCAGATTCCCAGTCACCTGTGCCTGCATTCAAAAACACGTATTTGCCAGTCATTAATTTAACTCGCTCGTCCTTCCTTACACCCTTCTTTCCCTTTTCGTTCAACCCATCCATCAAGTTCATCTCTGATCTGACTTGGCTTCTCGATAAAACTTTCACAGCTGAGTTGAAGTCAAATTTAGAGGAGGCCATTGGTTACTCATCAACTCCCGCCGCTAATGCTATTGCTAATGCGAAGTCAAGGTTGACTGACTGTCTTCTACCTGGTTGACTAAAACTTAGTTCTAAATTTGTAAGTCTTCTTAACAGTAAAGTGTACTGGCAATGTACAACATATACACCCCTGCAGCCAGCCTACTCTGCAATCTCAATAAGTAAGGAATATAATAGCTTACCACTGCCCGCCACTACCGTGGCATCCCCCACTGCAGTTCCTGCTGGCACCGCATCCACCCCTGGAGTGACCACCTTCATGCTGGCCCGGCACTGGTGGTGGGCCGTGCCGATGGTGTTACGCCTAGAAAATACATTTAATATTTTTAGATGCCATATAACCACTCCCTATTTTGTCTAGGAATGAAAAAATATGTTACTAAATAAACAAATTTAATTATTTGTGACTCTCTAGTCTAAACTGAAAATTCCCCTTTCGTAAGGGGAGGGTGTTTTTTGTTTATTCGACATGCTACACTTTTTGGCACAACTGATGAATGCTTGCTTTTTAACACGCACCATTTTTCTCATAACAGACAGAAGCTTCCCTTCTACGAACAAGAGCAACATGTTACTCGGAATCGTCATCATCACCGCCAAGACTTCAAGTTCCAACCAGGTGAGGGCTCTCCCACAATTAATGTGTAAAATCAGCCACTGTTGAGTTTAAGAGTTCACCGTTTATCTTATATGAAGTTGATTTTAATAAATGTTTTTATATAATGCACAATTGAAATTTAATATAGTACACGCAGAGCTAGTCGTTTTACTTTTAATAAAGCTTTAAAACTTACATAGACTCTGTGGTTTTTGGTCATGAGTGAGTGAGCGAAAGGGTTTGCAATTTGCAAGCATGAGTCCGTGACTCTGAGAGGTCGGGACTCTGACTCCGTAGTCTTATGTTCTGGGTTGTATAATCACTGGGGATCATTCATCGCTGTATTCGGGAGCTAAATAATGACTCTGATACACTAGCTAGTCATTAAGGAGATTGGGGGTTCAACTTCAGTTATGACTGAGGTATGTGGAAAGTCTAACTTCGCCTATTATCACCAATGCCCTATTTCTTGTCCATAGTTCTGTTTGTGCAGAATAGTCCCTGCAACAGTAGTAGTATGTCCTTCTATCCAATCAAAAAGTAAATTAGTATCTTATTCTTGGTGGCCATTCACATTTTATTGTTGGGAATTGTCAAAGCATAAACATTAAGAAGACTTCAATAGACATTATGGACAACCCAGAGGACTGCACTCAGTGCCTAGAGATATTGCTGAATAGGAGTTTTGTTTTAACACCTTTTGCCAACTGTGCAAACTTAGCTAGCTACACAGACAGACCAATAAAAGAGTCATAGTAGAGGCAGGATAAGAATTTAGAAACAGTCTACAAGAAGATCAAAGACGATTTAGGAAAAAATAGAATTATGATGAACGTTTGGAATAAATAGGTGCTGTAAAAGTTAGGGAAGTATAATTATTAATATTAACAGGAAAACTTACTGGGGCCAGCAGAGGAGCCCTCGGCGGACCGATCCTGGCCTTCGCCGGTGCCGCTATCTCCTCTGTCCTCTTGCCCCTGGGAGGATCTGATGTACATGAAAGAAAGACACAAACATGTTTGATTGTTGTCAACCAAATCAAACATTTCAAAAAAACAATAATAAATTATTTCAGAGAAATAGACAACAATTGCACTAAATTTATTGACCTATCTAATGTGGTCTATTAGGATATTAGTATTGCTGGATTCGCGGACCATCTACTCGGAAAGTTATATAACTTCCTAACCAACTACAAAAAGGTTCTACTAGGACTGGCAGGCAGCACTCCGCAGCAAGCGAAGTGACAGACACAGTCCGTCATGATTGCAAACCACTAAAAAGCTTCCTACTAAATAACCAGTCATAATATACTCAAACTTTCAATCCACCACCACTATCTCTTCTTAGTGGCAGGAGTACAAAGGAAGGACTGGACTTCAGTCTCTAGTGTCTAGCGTTACGCAGTTCTGTAAAGTAAACTCATACATAATCACTCAGGCCAAAATGAGCACAACATTGAAAACAAGTAAGCATAGTAGCACCGCCAGTGAGCAGGTGAGCACCTGCAATCACAGAAGCTTTTGAAACATAATTTACCTGCAATGTAATCTCTAGTGTCTAGCATTACGCAGTTCTGTAAAGTACACTCATTTATAATCACTCAGGCCAAATTAGCATAACGTTGAAAACAAGTAAGCATAGTAGCACCGCCAGTGAGCAGGCAAGCACCTGCAATTACAGAAGCTTTTGAAACATAATTTACCTGCAATGTAATTGGCAGTATTCTTGCTCTTCGGAAAAAAAAATATATTTGCAATATCATAACACAGAGCAGAAGACAACAAAGTAGTGATTAAATAGCTACTAGAACTCACCAAGCCCAGGAATCTCCATGCCAAGCCGGTCGAGCAGGTCGTGTTCCCGGTCCAGTATGTCTGACCACCGGTGCGTCACCTGGTTGTAGGTGCGCCGGACCCCAGACTCCCGATACATGGCCCGGCACACCTTACCCCATAGCTGGTGACGCTCCCGGAGGCCGTACTGGGAACCGGGCCTACCGCCTGCAGCGACGGTCTTGGGGAGGTGGCGCTGCATGAAGAAGACCAGTGCGGCCACCTCCACCGCGCTGAACATCTCCCTGGGACTTACAGCCTCCCCCCTTAAGCGCCCGCAAGGGAGCCGGCAACGGGGTGCGGGACCCTTCCCCTTCAGGTTTTTGCCGGCTCCCTTTGCCGTGGTTCTGGACAGTTAAAGGAAAATAAAATAGGAAAGAATAGAGAAAAAGTAAATAAAAGAAAAGAGAGTTAAAAAAGTAGTTTTAAAGTAACAAAAAGTAGAAAAAAACACAAAATATAGATGTACAAAAATAGAGTGATAGATAAAGAGTAAAAAACAAAGGATTACAAAGATTGAAGGAGGATTGAAAAAGCATGCCTAGAACCATGCCCAGAACCATAGCAATGAATGAAAAACAAGATGACCGTGCCCATTGCGACCACGTGGGTAAATTTGCGCGATATTTCCCCTGCGAGCACGCAAAAACGGATGCAAACACGCAATTGCGCACCGCACATAGGAAATGCACAACGCGAGCATGCAACTAGCGCCCGGAAACGGTAATACGCAATGCGAACACTGAAAACAAGATGGCCGCGCCCATGTATGACCGCATGGGTAACTTCGCGGTAGCCGCGCTGAAAAAAATCCCCCGAACACGCAAAAATAACAAAATCCGCAAGTTTGCAAAAGTTCGCTGATTTTGTGGACCGCGAGTACGCTTTCGGGCGAATTAGCGTATCACGAATTTGCAAAATTCGCCCATACTTAGTTTTTTATCAGTTTGCAAAAGTCAGTCTCATTAGTCATATTTCTGAGTTGGAAAAGGAGGTGATTCCAGATTGCGGACTCATAGATCGAAAAATAAGATCCTTCTCGTCTCGATCTTTTAAAGCGGGACACCACTATATATCGTGTATCTCCCCTGTGCAGAGCCTTGGGAGGACAATAACGCTGGATCCTCATGTTGATATAGTATGGCCCTTTTCCATGAAGAACACAGTGAGTTTACACTAAGGCTTTGAATACAATTCTCTTACTGACTGAGAGCCATTGGACAGGGCTGGTGGTGCCCTGTGCAACAGTGTATGTTGGCGCCCACCCACAGACTCCCTCACTACCACACTGTAACAGTGCCCCCTCAAGTCTCCATAACCACTATCACTCAGATGTATTTAATTAGTTATGTAGCAACTCCTATACCAGACAATCAATCATATGTGTGTAAATCAGTGTATAGGAAATGTTACATAAGCCAGAAGACTACAAGGTGAGTCACATATCATCCATACTGGTAAACAGTATAGTTTAAGAGTGCTTGGTCTGGAGAAGCACAGACTAATTTAAAACATAACCTCATGGTTGGGGGATACATTTAATAATACGTTTTTTTGTAACCGAAATGAACCCTTTTTGAAACATTAGAATAATGAAAGACAGATCGAGGAAAACTTCTTAATTCTCTAATCTAATCCGTGCAGTTTGCATGCAGTTCTTTGATTACAGTTAGTATCTTACTGTTCCATGTTAGGATTTTAACATCTACACTGCTAGTAATAAAGGGATCTCTCTGACAAAAGCACTGACCTATTTAAACTGTATGCACTTTGTGATCTGCATGTTTTTTTTGCAGCAGGCATCTTAACCCTGTGTGCTAACATAACATGAGTTAAAACATCCCCTAGACAAAACTCCTTCTCTTTCCGGGAAGAACATTAATCACCGGAGTTATCTTGAAATGTTTATTGTTCTATGAAAATTGCTGGGAGGCCAGCAATGCAGCAGCACGTGCTTTTAACACCATAAAATACATCCAAACATGGCGCCCCCTCCAAAAGTCAGCACCCGGTGGTCGCACCGCCCTAGAGCCTGCCCAGCCAGTGAAGATGTTTTAGATATAAGGACGCCGAGGTATGCCTAGTGAGCTTAAATAGACAACAAGCTGCTGTGTTCAATATGACTTGGAATCTCTGAATTTGATAATCTGGTAAACCCAAGTAATTTAGAGTAGTTCAATGTAGATAAAATTGAGGCTTGGACAACTATTTTCTGAGCCTCCCAAGGGGGAAAGGTCAGGAACTTTTTAATTGCTTACATTATCTAAAAACACACTTTTGGCACAGAGGAGATTTGGGCCTTTAGTGAGAGATGGCCATTAAACACCACCGCTAGATTTCTCGTCACTTCAGTGGAAGAAGGAGTGAGCCGGAGTCACTTGGCCAACATCCAGTCCACCCACGTGTCTCAAATTGTTACACTTGTCAAACATATTTACGTTTTTATACTGGAACCACTGTCTGTAATGGAAGGTGAACTCACAGCTCAATGCATTTCCCTAATGCACTTGGCCTAATAGCGTTTGCAATAACCCTTTAGGTGAGGAGCCTTTTCCCATTTTCCCACCCAGTGCTGAGTCATTTTAGTTTTGTTTGTCACAGTTCATGCTTAAGACTCCATAGAATTTTGTCGCAAAAGGTATCCATATCAAATTGCAACCTTTTTTCTACATGCTTGGACTTCTAGAAGTACCCATGGATTGTGGATTCCATGAATGGAGCCATGAAAGTAGCCAGAATATAGGTACATTTTGATATTTTTGGGGGGGAGGGAGGGAAAGGAGTACTTCACAAGAAAGAATATTTTTTTTTAAATGGTGTCAAAGGTTTGCTGTGCTGAACTTTCCAACTTTCAGAGAATATTTTTCTTAAACACTGTTTTTGCATTTTGTGCAGTGTTTGTCTATTTTTTAAATTTTCTACTTACTTGAAGTTTGAGCAAGTAACACGTGTGAAACCCATGGGTGTACTTGGAAAGCTATTAATTTTTTGAAAATACAATATTCTGAATTCATCATGGGATCATTTGTGAAGATCACTCATGGTTTTTTCCAAAGAAATAATCACTGAAAAAAAAATTTATAAAAATAAGTTGAAACAAATAGACATAGGTGACGTTTTCATCTGTAATTTCTTGCCACAATGCCAGTTTATAAAAGTTATATACATTTATATCTATATACTGTACATTGGTTGTCCTAAAACATGCCAAGAGCCAACAACTGAGCTGCAGCGTATTATGATTTTGTTGTATATTGTACCGATCACGTATCAATTCATATTATAAAATCTAATGGGTTAAAAATGGATATCAAGGAAAGCTCTGCATTTTCTAAATGAGCCCAAGATACTGAGTTTAGGAATAGTTGTTTTTTGTACAACACTGAATTTGGGATTACCCATAATATCATGTGTTTCAGATAATATTTTGAAGGATGTATTCTTTCTTGCACTCTGTGTAGGAGAGTAGGATCTGCTTCTTATACTTATCCTCACTTTTTGCTGATGTTTCACTGTTTTCGACTTAGACTGATATCCAGCTTCGTAACTTTTTTGAAACAAAAGGGCTACTCGACAATATCTGCATGGATAAAAATGATGTCCTGGAAGCAATCGGGAGGGGGGGGGGGGTGAACTGGATTAATATATCAGTTAGTAGTGAATCAAATGGACGATGATTTAAAGCTAACTGAAATTAAATGGCAAAGAAAATTTGGAATTGCTAAGGTTGATATAGCAAGATCAATTAAACTATCAACTAGAGTGTTGTTTAATGGCTCATTGCAGAGCAAACACTTTATGGCCATTTATGATCTGTATTATTCACCGGCGAGGCTGGCAAAATGGAAAGGGAGTCATGGTGATAAATGTAACAGATGTGATGAAATAGCTGCCGATTCTAGTCATATGTTTCTTAAATGTCCTAAACGTTCTCAATTTATTGTGGAAATCGAATTCTTTATTAATAATAGTCTGGGGATTTCTGTTAAACTAAACATGGAAATGGTTATTATCGGTTTGGAAACTAATCAAATTGGAATTAGGACATTAGCTGAAGAAGTTTTCCTATTCGTTTGTATGGCAGCTTTCCGCTTCTGTATCACCTCTCATTGGCTCGATCCTGAATCCCCTGTTTTTAGCCAATGGCAAGCCAAAATGTTATCTATATATCAACTCTAAATGGCCATTTATAGATCTAAGAGTGTGGTAAAGAAGAGATTTGGGCTAAAAATGTGGGCACCAATTCAGAACTGGATTTAATTGATAAATTATCAGCCTATATAAGTTATATGTTGTCAAATGAATTTACTTACTGTATATTGTGTATCTTCTTCTCCCTTTCATTTTGCGTCTATTTTGTGTTTGTGTTTCGCACAAAGATAAGTCTGCTGTATTTTCTGTATACTGTCTGACTGTTTGCTGAAATAGAATCAATAAAAAGAAATTACAAAAAATAGACTGATATCCAGTACCCCAGTCAAGCTGCTTTCTACTCTAAATTGGTTGCATGTACTTTAGGTACACTCCAGATTGGATTCTGGGGTACCCTCATCAGTCCCCTGTATATGGGATAGTATGTATCCAGGGCATAGGTACCCCAGAAGCCTCTCAGGGGCTGCAGCATGTATAATGCCACCCGTGAGAGACCCTTCAAACTGACACCACAGGTCTGCTACTGCAACCTGTGTCAGGTGGTGCATGCACCCCATACTTAGATATAGGTTCACCATATCTATCCTAAATCACTGCACATATAAACATATTAGTCACTCCTATGGCAGGCCTTATCAATCCTGAAGGCAGGGTGCTGGGTTTTATGTGAGAGGGTGCCCATGCATGAGCAGAGCCCCTATGCAGCCTTCGGAACCTATTTTCCTGGGTTGTTTGGGATGCAGCCAACCATATATATTTAAGTGCATTATAATCTCGCGTTAAATGATAACTTTAAAACGGCTGCTTGGAAACTTGTTGTGTTTGGGGTCAAACACCTTGGAATCATACCTTCCTGCCAATAACTGGTGGGGGAGGTATGATTCCACCCTTCTAAAGGGACATATGCGACACACCGGTACACCCGGTACCAGCTTTCTCGACCTGGGCATCACAAAATGGATGCTGCCAGCCACAGACACGCGTCTGCCCTCCTGCTGCTGAGCTGAGCTCGAGCAGGGGAGGCTGGATAATAGGTTTCCTGTCACAGGGAGGTGTGACCACCTCCCAAACAGGATTTAGTGTATTGGGCTGAGTGGGTGAATTCTGAGAGTGCCTGACAGACTGCACTGGGGGCACATTTGGTGTCCCAGTGCATAGTCCAGTTCAAACCAGCTGCAGGAGCCATTTGCTCCTGCTCTGGTGTGAAACTGAACAAAGGACATGGGTATAGCCACCCCTCTGTCCTGACTCTCCCATAGGTGGGTCCCCAGAGTTTGTCAGCACCCCTTCCTTGGGTATAAAGTAGGAACCCTGACTACAGGATTTTAGATTTTACCTGGACTAAACTCTGCAAGCAGAAACCAAGTACTCTGATGATCTATACTACGCTGGACGACTGAATAATCTACCTTGGAGTAAAGGAGCTACTGCCCTGCGAAGCAGGCACCTTAAATGCATCTGACCTGTTTGCATCTCCCAAGCTCCTGAGGACTCCAAAGATTTTTGCAAAACAGGAGGTGGGTTTCTGAGCATCGCTGAGGTTGAACTGCCCTCTCAACAATTCTGAGATCAGTATCCCTAGTGGGTACCGTACAACCCGAACCCCTGTGCACCGTGTACTTTTGCAGCAGCATAGGCTTTTTGGAAATCCTTTAGACTGTGCTTTGGGCTACATGTGGTCCTGACCCCAAGCAGTAATTGCTCTGAAGATTTCCGGCCTACACTCCACGAGTTTTCCGTGGGCTGGTATTTTGTGATTCAGCTCAAGGTCCCTTAGTGATCCCTGGTCCGTTGGCCTGTGGGTCCCTGAGAAGGTAACTTTGATTTCTTTTGGGCTTTCCTGGTTGCTCCAGATGTCCCCTGACTCTCCATAGCTTGGAGAGTCTCCTGGACCTTGCTGGTCCACACTGGGCCTGCTTTCCTCTGCCCATGTGGGTTGCATTTGCCAAGGCTTTTTGGTGTTCCATCCAGACACTGACCCCTCAGCATTGGACATCCTTTGTGGGACAGCTCACCTCCAGACTTTAGCTGTCATCGGCATCTCCTGATCCCCGTGGCTGCAGAGTCAAGCTCCCCGTCATCTCACCTGATGCACCCGATATCGGTGGGCATTCGTCTACCGGGCCCCTGGTAACCCTGAAGTGACCCAGACTCTGTCCCCTCTGCTTTCAGGTTCTTTACACTTCGGATCCAGGCTTGGACTCCACCGGACACTTTTCATCTCCCCAGCAGCAGCACTTCTTCTTTGAGTCACGACATTGAAAACAATGAAGGTTTCCGACATCACTTGACACCTATGCACCCGGCTCCCCTGGGATAGGTAAAACGGGTACTCCGGTACTCACAAGGGGGCTTGCCGTAGAACCTTCTATATTCCAAAGGGTTTGCTTGAAGTACTCTCCGAAGTGTCCTTAATCTTTCCAACCGCGACGTTCCTGTAGAGTCGTACGGAGCTCGTGGCTGTGTTCTCACACTGCACCCGTCCTCCGTGAGTCCCCTGTGTCACTACTTTGGGTGGTTCCTTGGGTTCCCAGCAATTCTACATGCTCTAGGCACTGTGTCCAGTTAAGTTGTGCTTGTTATACCACTTTCTTAGTATATGGTTTGGTCGCCCCCTGGAGCCCACTGTATATTGTTCTATTTACTGTCGTTCTAGTGATTTAATATTGTGTGCTTTGTGCTCTAACCTCGTAAAGAGGTTAGTAGAGAGTGTTTAGTAATGAATACATATATTTTATATATCTCTTGTGTGGTTCTCCTTTCATTTGGTTATTCAGGAAGTTCTAATCTGGTAAAACAAGCTGCTTTACATTCCTACGAGACTTAGCCTGAAGACTGCTCTCCACAGCTACGACTAGGATAGCTTTCTTTAAAGGCTGTCTTTGACATAATCATCAATAAGGGTCGTTTGGACTGGTGCAAGATGCCCACTTTAATTAGTGGACAGCATATTCTAGGCCAACTTCTCACACTCTGGTTTACATTTGGAAGCCAAAAACTGACAGAAATCCCAGTGATAAAAACAAATGTTCTGCTATTCTGTGTTCACACACATCACTCTGAGAAAACAGCACCCTACGTATGTGGATAGGTCTATGGTCAGTGACAGGAAAGGCACTATAGCACAAGGAAACATCTAGATTTCGTTTTTCAAATTGATGTATTTTGCCAATGTGAGTGGCTGGCGTATTTTGGTATAGGCCTGATCATCACCCATGAAAACCTACCAAACCCAGATATTTCTGGAAGTTTTCGGTAAATGTTGTACACTGACTATAATCACGGATTTACCTCAAATTACTGAAAGGGAAAGTTTCAGAATCTGAGGGGAGCCACAATATTCCTAACAGCTAGCATTCCCACATTTGCCACAATGTTATGTTATGTTACATAGATTTATTGAGCGCACAACTCCTCCTGGGGTTTGAATAAAACATATATTGTTTGTTTGGCAGGCCTAGTGTTCAAAAGAGGAAGGGTCCCAAACCTCAACAAGGAAATATTAAGAATTTCCTTACAAACTTTCCCGTTTTGGCAATGTGGGTAGTTTGGGTATTTGGGTCTGGGTTCAGTCGGCACCCAGGGTAACCCACCAAACCCAGAAATGTTTGAGAGCTAGACACCCAGGGAAATCCAGGGTGGTATGACTTTGTGTGGATGCTATTATGTTTTTTTAAACAGAATGCCTTGCATACATCAAACGTTTGATAAAACTACAGATTTTTCTCATATTTCTGTGAGAGAAATTCTAGAATCTGTAGAAATTCACTATGGGTTAGATGTACTAACATTAGCAATACCGATTTGCTAATTGCGATTCTCTCCGAATCACAATTAGGAAATCGTGATTTCTAATGTTTGAAACTGTTTTGAATTTTATTAGCAATTCCTATTGGGTCGCAAATAGATCTACCTCAGGAATAATAATGAGGTGGGTCACAATTTGCGAGGCATTAGGTATCACAGCCATCACACCGATGGTGGCCTGCTGAGGTCCACCATGGCTATGGTTGCTTTTTAATAAAACAATTTTTTTTTTGTTTAATGCAGTCCATTTTCCTTGAAGGAAAACGGGAGACCTTAAAAAAGCAAAAATGAAACTTTGCAGTTTCATTTTCTAAGAGTAGGCAGTGGTCCATGGGATCACTACCTGCTCCAAAAAAATATTGTTTTCTACATTCTCACAGGGGAAGGTGTGCCTTGTGGACCCCTACCCATTTGCGAATGGGTTACCACCTACTTGAAGTAGGTGGTAAAATGTTTTGCATCCGCATTTCTGTTGCAAAACATTCTTACATACCACTGTGATTCGTATTAGGAAGGGATGCCCTATACATACCCATTCCTAATTGGTCTGTACTCGCAATTGCAAACTGCAAATCAATAACATGTCACCGAATCGCAATTTGGGATTGATACATACTAAAATGCATTCTTACGGTCTCAAGCTGCCCTCCTCTGTGAATCGGGCTTTTTGCGACCAGAAAAATGCTTGATACATCTAGCCCAAAATTCCTACCAGTCAGTGTTCCCACACTGCTCTGAATAAAACTGGTACCACACTTTTTGTGTGACTGGGCCTATCACCCGCAACATGAAGCAAAAAGAAATTCTTCTGGTGTGAACACCAGAAGAATTTTCTCTGCATGGTAGGAGGAAGACATTCACATCCTCAGCACCAATGAGATAGTGGGGAATGTGAATGTCTCATCCGCCTCATCCGAATCATATATATATATGTTTGAATAAGGTATATATATGGTGCCACACAATGCTCTTTCGCAGACTCATTGTGTGGTACGGTAAGCTGTCAGACACAATTGTGCTGTTGGCGGTTGGTCCTTCTTGTTCAGCGGACAAAATGTCATCAGTTTCTTTGACCGCAATAAGTCAGTGAGTGTGAGGGTTTGATGTGCAGACTCCATGTGTTATGAACAGGTACTGGAGAAGCTTTTGATTGAGGTTTTTGGGCCTGTGAAATTGTACACAGCATTAATAGTAGGGTGCAGCATTTTTCAATTATGTTGGTGGTGCATTTTTGAAAGAGGAGAGAGTAACCTGTTTGCACAGCTGTTTCTGGGTTGGAAATGCACTAGTATCAAAGTCTGGGCCAACGGCTCAAAGACAGTATGCACGCTTGTGGTTAAGTACTTGCATGACGTTGTGGGACATAGTAGAAAGCAGGTTGCTTATTCATGAAAACACAACCTTACGTGCAGGCACTTGTTCCTAGGGGTAATTCATCATCATCATAAAACCTTAATTCGGTTGACAAGAACAACCATAAAAGAATACAAAAGACATGAATATAAAATCATTTCAGTAAAACATTTCCACATAATAATGACAGAGAATAAAACAGAAAGTCTCAGTCAGCCAGAACAGTACAAGAACTAATTGGGTCTCGATCTCCTAGACAACAATGAGGCTCGTAAAAAACATAAAACAGCAAACATAACAAATTCATTGGGGAACAACTGCAGGTAAACCAAAGCCGGCCTTCATTGAGAAAATTCAGGGACTTTAGCAGGGAGACTATAAATAGCTTCCCGGGCCCACTAAAATATCAGCAAAACATAACAAAGTGTAGGGTGCCCTGTGGAGGGCTATTGTCGCACCCGCAGGGCAGCCTAGAATCAGGCAAAGCCAAGCCAGTTGGAGAAGCCAAAAGATAGTTGAACCTGAATCTTGTCAACTGGAACATGTCTCACTGATGGCGAACCTGGGCTAGATAAGGCTCCATACCCCGAACAGTCTTCAAGAGCACGTGTCCCTGCACCGAGAGTTTGCGCTGCTCATGCTGCCGTCTATCTAGCAGGGCTTGATCCAAGAACAACATCTTGACACATATCAGTTCTCAAGAGGACAAATAATTGGGTTCAGTAAAGATATCTGCTCTCCCAAAAGACAAAAATGTGCCTTCACATAAGCGATCCACTGGATTTTATGCACCAGATCAAGGACTAGACAAGCCGCAAGGATCAACTGATTAAGTCTTAGTTCCTACCTGGTCCACAACTTGATCCAACACAGTAGGGGGCTGATGGCCATTGTGTCCATCACATGACTAAGACCAATTTCCACGTGCATTGAAAACGCAGGGATGAAATGTGGAACCTGCCCTACCTGTCGTAAAAATTAGTTCCCTGCCATTTGGATCTTGTCCGAGTTAGCATACACCCAGACCTCGCTTTCATGTTGAAGCTGCGAAACTTATTTTGCTTGATACATTTTTAAGAGGCCCTTGATAACTAGGATCCACTACCCGAGTCACTTGATTAGGGTTGGTTTGCGCTAACACATTAACCTGGGAATTATGCTGGGTTTTGAGGAGACCGAGACTTTTCTATTTGCCGATCCGGGTTGAATCCATCATTGTTCTTTAGCTCACTTCGCCACCTCAGTTCAGACCCAGCTATATTCAAATCAGTCTTGACCCTGTGCCTCATGGGAACAGTTCCGCCCGAACTGCCAAGCCTGGTCTTCCTTGAACCGGCATCCTGGGACCGGTTTTGGGGTAGCACCCCTCATCAGCCAGGCTGGCTTAAATCCAGTGGCAAAGTGAGCAAGGGACCCATGTCTGGGCATACCCGGCCAACTTAAGACAAACAAAGCAAACACAAGGAGATGATGGAAGGAGAGCTGAAACTTTTTAGACATTCACCCCAGTCACAGATCTGGGTTGAATCCATCATCGTTCTTTAGGTCACTTTGCCTGGGTGCGTCCCATGGGCGTCCCATGAACAAGGAGTGAGGGCAGCACTAACTAGCACCCTGAAGCCAGTGCTCCTCCCCCTCCAAACAGCCGGCACCTCCTGGCACGTGTGACCCTTGGGCTTGAAGTCCTGTGGAAAGGCAGCAATCAAAGGTGCGGCGTCCCGCTATGTGGGATTGAGTGCTGGTGACAGCGCTCCCCCTCCAAATAGACGGCGCCTCCTGGCAAGGCAGCAAACAAAGGTGCAGCATCCCGCGATGCAGGAGAGAGCGCGGCGCTAATTGGCACCCTGATGACAGCGCACCTCACCCTCCAAACAGCTAGGCGACTCCTGGTGCATGTGACCCTGGAGCCTGAGGTCCCGCGGTAAGACAGCAAACACAGGTGCAGTATCCCCCAATGCGGGAGTGAGCACAGCACTATATAGTGGCCTAATGACATCGGTCCTCCACCTCCATACAACAGGCGCCCCCTGTTGCTGCTGACCCTGGGGCCTTAAGTCCTGCGGCACGGCGGCAAACAAAGGTGTGGCTGGGAGGGCTCGGGGAACTTTCATCTGTATTTCCCACTTTCTATACTGAAATGGTACTTGTCGCCTTCCCCATATATTACACGAGAGCCAGGAGCAGGTTTACAACACCTCTTTATTCTCTGTTCTCTGCTCATCTAATGCCCGGGCTTTTACCACGCCCTTCTTCTTCCTCCCCGCGCCCCCTCCTGTCTTGCCTGCCCTGTCGCAGACACGGGTCAGGCAAATGACGATATGACACCTCCCCCTTTTGTACAGAGTCTTACTGTCTCTTAGACCTCTTCAATGAGGCTCTTCGGCCGTCTGGTCTGTCGTCTGGGGCTCGGCGACTCATGATATCATCTTGTCTCGCTGGGCTGGGATGATTTCGATCACTGCTTTCGCTTCGGCTTTCAGAATCAGTGAAAGACTCACATTGCTGGCCTTCGTTGTGTCCATGGGAGTTGCATTTCTTGAAGTATGAAACATTTCGAGTTATCCCTTTGTGGTCAGCTTCTGCCGTGATCATAGTTCCTTTCCGGCTGCTAACTTTCAAAGGATGAGTGTTATAGCGACTGTCTGCCTTTGTCCTTCGATCGCGCCGAACCATCACCCAGTCTCCTTCTTGGATGTCCGTGTGTCTCGCGTGTCTGCGCCGGTCAGCATAGGTCTTCATTTGTAGTTTTTTTTCATAGTCTATTTTGACCAATGTGTCGTGATCAACATTTGCAGTTCGTGGTTTAAGGTTATTATCCAAAGTGGGTAGGCGAGTGCGAGGGACTCTTCCTAGCATCAGCGTTGCTGTGCATTGGTCGGTAGTATTATGGGGTGTGGTGCGGTAGGCCCGCAGCACTTCATTTAGGGCTTGTTGAATGTCCCGATGAGTCAGTTCCGCTTGTTGCCCTGCCTTTTTCAGCGTTCCCATGAAGCGTTCCACCATGCCGTTGGCTAGAGGCCATAAGGGTGTGATTTTTTGATGTTTAAAATCAAGATGTTTTGCGATCTCTGCGAATTCGTGGCCATTGAATGGTGGTCCGTTGTCCGATTTGGCTCTCAGTGGGATGCCCCATGCTGCGAATGTTTCATCAAGAACGGGGATCACGGCCGTCGCTTTAGTGGATGACACCAGGTGTTCAAACGGGAACCGGGAGTATTCGTCCATAATGACAACAATGTATTAGTTTGATTTTAAGGGTCCAAAGAAATCAATGGCAAATTGCTGCCATACTCCTTCTGGTAACTCTGACATCTGTAGAGGGGCCGGTGGTTCGTCACGGCTTACTAGTTGACATGAGACACAGTCTTTGAGTGTGGTCTCCACCATCTGGTCGAGTGTTGGAAACCAGACGTGTTCTCGCTGAGCCTTTTTGGTGGCACTGATCCCTCTGTGGCCCTCATGAGCAAGGTTGATCACTCCTTGTCTTAGTCTGTGAGGAAGTACAATCCTCCCCCTCTCAGGACGAGACCATCTTCGCTAATAGACAGTTCTTCATGGATATGCTTGAAAGCTGTCAGGTCCTGGGAACTCTGGCTGGGGTCCTGAGATGTGTCCTTCACGTGTCGCCATGAGTTGCGGCGAATGCGATCCATGACGTCCTGTAGAATTGGGTCTTGAGCCGATGCTTCTCGGATCGCCGTCAGAGGAACTGTAGGCGGACACGCCGTGTCGATGACAAAATGAATATACTCTTCAACCAACGAGCACTCTTCGTTGGTAGATGGCTGTGGGTGTCGGGACATGTAGTCTGCCGGATTTTCAGACTTCCCAGGCTTGTGGATGATAGTGAATATGTAGTCCTGGAGTCGTAGGCCCCATCGTTCAATGCGTGGGGGCATTTTGGCTTTGGGATTGCCAAAAATGGTGACAAGCGCTTGGTGATCCGTGACGATGGTGAAGTGTGTGCCATACACAAAAAGGTGGAAATGTTCGCAGGCCCACACCACCGCGAGACTCTTTCTCCGGTTGGGAGTACTTTTTCTCCGTGCTAGTGAGACTGCGGCTGGCATATGCAATGATGTGGCGTTGTTCCGAGTCCTCCTGATATTGTGCCAGAATAGCGCCCAGACCCACCGGGCTGGCATCAACAGTGATCTCAGTGCATTTCTTTGCATAAAAGTAAGCCAGGTTGATGGCAGAGCTGACGGCTTGTTTGATTTTGTGGAATGATCGTTCACAAGCGTCTGTCCATTCAAAGGGTTGACCTTGCCGGGTGAGTTCTCTGAGGGGATGGCTGATGGTGGCAAAATCCCGGATGTACCGCGCACAGTAACTGGCCATTCCAAGGAAGGAACGGAGATCGCTGACATCATGTGGCGTTGGGATGTCCGCAAGAGCCGACACTTTTTCTGGATCCGGTGTCATGCCATCTCTTGAGAAGATGTGGCCATAGAATTTCAGAGTTGATCTGTGAAACTCGCATTTCTCCGCGTTCAAGGTCAAGTTTGCATTCAGTAAAGCGTGGCATACCCTGTCTAAAGCCGTGTCGTGTTCGGTTTGATCTTTGCCGAAAACCAACAGATCGTCACTGTAGTTGAATGCGTTAGGAATTCCTTGGATCACTCGTCTGATGGCTTCCTGGAAGATTTCGGCAGCGGAAGAGATGCCAAAATTCAAGCGCTTATAGCGGAAAAGTCCTTGATGAGTCGTGAAGGTAGTGATGTAGCGTAACGTCATGGAGTTCTAACTGATGATATCCCTTATTAAGATCGAGTTTCGAGAATATCGTGGCGCCATTGAGGCGAGCGATCATGTCGCTGATGTGTGGTCCAGGGTGGCGTTCCCTCTCAATGGCCATGTTGGGTGCACGCATGTCCACACACAGGCGTACCTTGTTGTGTTGCCCTTTCTTAGGTACTACCACTACAGGCGATACCCATGGGGTCGGCCCCGATGTACGCTCGATGATGTCAGTCCTTAGTAGGTCTTGAAGTTCGTCATCAACGGCCTGCTGCAAGTGGAATGGCACCTTCCTGTGATGTTGCGCCACTGGAGTTACACGCTCATCGATATGTAGTTTGACTTTGAATTGATTCAGCTTCCCTAATCCTTTGAAGAGATTCGGGAATTTCGCGACAATGTCCGGGGCATCTTCCGTCATGTAGAGGAGTTCTACGACCTTCAGGCGTTCGACTGTCGGCAAACTGAGCAGACAGTCAGCTACGTCTGGACCCTCAACAACGTGGATATACGCTGGGATTGTGCGGTCTTTGAATGATAATGTCGTGCTGAAACGGCCTAGGCAAGGCAGTGGTTTTCGGGACATCCACGTGAATATTCGGACAGCGGCAGGTTCCAGTTTAGGTCGTGGCTTCATGCTTTGGTATTCAAGTGCGCAGATGTAGTTTAGGGAAGCTCCCGAGTACAATACAAATTTCGCCGGGTGTTCTCCTATTCGGATGTCTAGTTTCGGGTACTTCTTGAGTCGGTCTGGGTCCGATACCATACAGATGTATTCATCACTGTCTTGTGACACAGATGTGCGTGACGATGACTCACTGGACGTTGATCTCCAGGAGCAGTATGAGCTCGTGAATCTTACGCTCGACCTGGAGGAGGTAGAGGAACGTTCTTCTCGTCCTTTCACTGCGCGAGCGTGATGCTGTGTGGTAGTTCGAGGTCTGGACGATCTTTGCCCTGAGCGTTGGGTCTGACAGACAGTTTCAAAGTGGTTCTCCCTGCCGCAGCGATGGCACCTCTGACTGATAGCTGGGCATTGTCCTGAGTGAGGGTAGTCCTGGCCGCATCTGTAGCACGTGGGTGCGGACTTGATGGATTTGTCGTGGCGCGACTCATGTCGTGATGACAGCCTCAGGGAGGAAACGATATGTGTGGGTTTGCTCGTTCTGTGGTGATCCGACCGGTGTTTCTTGTCACTATATATTTGCATCCTAAATGCTTGTTCCTTCCTCTCGGTCTTGTTGGTCTCTACCTTCTTCGCGTGATCTTCTGCTTGGTCGTTAATTCGTGTTAGCTCTTCGATTTCCTCTAGAGTGTAATGCTTCTTCAGCAGCCGCCGTCGTAGCGATTCGGATTGGCAACCTTCAATTATGCGTAGCCTCAACGCGTCTTCAGTGTTGAAGTTGTCAAATTCACAATGGCGGGCTAGCCGTCTGATGCGCACGATGAAGTCACACATGCGTTCATCTTTCTCTTGGCTGGCAAGATTGAAAGTATACCGTTCGTAATCCAGATTGCGTTTGTGTAGAAATCTCCTGTCGAGGGCTCCTTTAATCTCATCATATGAAGCGGTTGCTGCGTTGGGCAGTTCTTTGATGATCTGCGCTATGTCCTTCCCTACCAGGTTCCGTAAGGCAATCAACTTTTGTTCGGGGTCTTGTACTTGAGACCCGGTCATGTAGTCTTCAAAGTCTTCGGCCCAACTCTTCCACTTAGGGCCCATGCTGTTGCCGGACGTCAGCTCTAGGGGGTCCGGTGGCCGCAGGTATGGAGCTCCCATGAATGCCTGAGGGGCGAAAACCAGTGGTGCTGGGTTGCCGGGAGCTGCTGGTCCTGGTGGATTGCCGGGAGCTGCTGATCCACCCCCTGAGGCGCCTGTCGAGCTGGTGACCGACATGTCTGCTTGTGAGGCTGCTTAGCTGGACGTTGCCGCTTGATTTGGCGCTTTTTTCGGCTTTCCCAGTGTCCATTTGGAAGCTTGGGGGTTTAGTTTCAGTGACGCCTGACTTTAAAATGGCCGACGCCAAGACTGATGAATTTCTATGGGGGGGCCTGACTCTAAGATGGCCGCCGCTTGGGACACAAATAATCTTTCTTGGTGAAGATTTTGTAATTCCAGCACCTCATTTGCTTCACTCCCTCTTGCCTTGGGTAATTATCACTGTATTGTTAACTTGGGCGCGTGAGGACTCACCCTCTTGTTGCTGCTCGTGGCTGGCTGTCCTCACGTGTTTTCCTCAGCCGCGGCGCTTATTCGCGCCAATTTTCAATTTTCAAGCTCTCGCAGTGTGGAGCTGCCGTTTGGCAGGGAGGGCACGGTTCTTCGGAAATAGCGCAGATTTTCGCGCTTGTTTGGCAGCATACGCGCGCCGCGTGAGGCGATCCTGATTTCGCGCCCCCGCGTGTTCGTTGGACGTTCACGGACGGCAGGGATTCAGGCGTGTGGGGTTTTCAACAGATCCCACCCTTGTCGCCAGTGTCGCCTTCCCCATATATTACACGAGAGCCAGGAGCAGGTTTACAACACCTCTTTATTCTCTGTTCTCTGCTCATCTAATGCCCGGGCTTTTACCACGCCCTTCCTCTTCTTCCCCGCGCCCCTTCCTGTCTTGCCTGCCCTGTCGCAGACACGGGTCAGGCAAATGACGATGTGACACCACTGACTATTTCTTCTAAGCTGAAATACAAAGCTGATATAGTAACTGCAAAAAAACACGGAGTTATTGTATGTTGTTTTCTAAAGAGAGCTACCTTCAATGTCATGAAAAGACTTTCTGTGGTTCTGTTTACATTCAATGTAACAAGTTGAGCTTTTCAAATGTAGAAAATCCTGAACAACTTGACTATTTGATGGTCCTCAGTGTAGATAATGTAGCCTGTTTTCTAAGAATCTGTGGCTTAGTTTTCTCCCTGGGTGTTTCTCCTTTTCTCAGTGGTCTCCCTTTCTTTTGGAGTGGTCCGCCAGTGCCAGGATGCCCTTTAGAGTTGTGGCTGTACTTCATTTTAAGCTGTGATATAAAAAGCATTAATTATTCTCATATAATTTGTCTAAACCCTTGGTCATCATATACTTGCATCACTATCTGCATACCATGCTTATCCAGTCACATCAATTCTGTAACTTCTTCCAGAAGCTTTGCTATAATGATTTTTCTTGCCCCAAAGGGACACGTTTTTGTAGTACTATTATATTTCAAACAGAGTTTATAATCATGATGGATAACTCCTTCTGAAAATCAATAAGTACAAAATAGAGTTTGTAATCCTAATGGATGATTCCTTGCAGAAAATTGCAAAGTGTAAGTCTTACAGCTAGATTCATCATTATCCAGTTTTGCGAGTCCTTAATAAGGAATCGCTATTAAGGACTTGCAAACCGGGATTCATGTAGGAATTGCAAAAAATATTGCGATTCCTACATCTTCCTTATTTGCGATTAGCAAATTGCTAATCGCAAGGAATGAATGGGGAGTTATTCCTTATTTGCGATTAGCAATTTGCTAATAATGTAGTGTCTTCAATTCAAAACAAAGAATAAGGAACAAGAATAATTAGAGAGTAGGCTTTAATTATAACCTCAGCCACAGGTCCAATCTTCAACTGACGGCTGGAACTTGTATGTATTCCAGAATCTCACATGAGATCAGAATACATGGAGGAGGAAGTTCCAGCATATTAAAGGTGTATTAATGAAAACAGATATACATCATCACACATCTCCCTCCTAGGGAAAAGCATAAAACAATGAATTTTAACAAAAAGAAACATGCAGAGAAAAGGACACATAATGAATAATCCCTCAAATAAACAGGGGGCCTGAAAAAAGACTTATAATGAATAATCCCTCAAATAAACAGGAGGCCTACGTACTCTTTGACTCCTAAGGGAAGAAGAAGATAAATTCGAACCATTGATAGTTGGATGATGTAATCCTTCTCTTCCACACGACAAATCTTGTGCAGGAAATCTCGACTTAACCACAACCACTCTACTCCTATTCCATATTCTTCCATCCTCCGTTTTAACTGCATTCCTAAAAACTTTCACAACTGCTCTTACATCAGTATACTTCGACCAGGGTCTACAACCAACCGGAGCTTTTATCCGAACAAGATCACCCACTAAAATCTTCTGTACATCTACACACTTTCTTTTATCATAATACTGCTTTATTTCATCTAGTTTTCTTTCTTCTTTCCAACGCCACTCACCAATTCCATTATCAACCAAACCCTTGTTTAGCTCCATCCACCCAGAACACAACCATGTGTTGGGAGTCCTCCCTTTAAACAATTCAAACGGTGATCTCCCAGTTGTTGAATGTGGTGCAAAGCGGTAAGCATTAATTCTTTCTTGAAGAACAGTCTTCCAGTTTAACCCAGATGATCTAGCTAACTGTTTTGCCTCTTTCAGAGTTGTATTGATTCTCTCAACTGCACCATTGGTTTCGGGATGGTACAATGAACATTTCTTATGTACAACACCACACTTCCTCATGTATTCCTCAAATACCCTTGAACAAAATTGTGGCCCATTTTCTGAAAGAAGACTATTTGGAAAACTCTCCTTCCTAAAAAGTGCATCCAGAAATTTGACCACCTCCTCCGAGGTAATCTCCCTAACAGCACACACCTCAATCCACCTAGAATATAAATCCATTAACACTAAAAGGTAAGGTGTATCACTTACACCTGACAAAGGACCAACTATATCTATAGCCAATTCGTCCCAAGGATGTTTTGGTAGCAATCTCTTCACCATTGGCATCTGCTTCGTCTTTAATATCTTATCACTAGCACAGCACTCGGGACAATCTCTCACCAGTCTCTCAATCTCTAGATCCATTCCAGGCCACCAAAACTGCATTCGTAAAATCTCCTTAGTTTTAACAATTCCAAGATGTCCTGAATGTGCATGAGATAATAATTTCTTCCTAATACCCAAAGGTGGCACCATCTTTGTACCACGAGTTAAAAATCCAGAATTTGTCGAAAGTTCATCTGAAACTAGCATCCAAGGTTTCTCTAACCGTGAGTTACTACTTAGAGAAAGCATCACCTTTTTAATCTCCTCATCCTTCTCCAACTCATCTCTCCATTCTTTCTCTTCAATTGCTCCCTCTGTGATCTCACATACACTTATAGAGTCATCACTCACACCAAAGTCATCTTCTTCATCAAAATTTTCCTTACCTACCATTCTCGAAAGACAATCAGCTGATTTATTTGACACACCCGGAATATAGTCAACAGCAAAGTCAAACTCTTGTAAGGAAACAATCCATCTCCTAATTCTCGACAAAATTGCATCCAAGCCTTTTTTTATCAAAAATCTCTTTCAAAGGTTTATGATCCGAAAAGATGAGTACCTTCGTGCCCCAAATCAAATTCTTTAACTTCCTCAAAGCCCAATAAATAGCAAGAGATTCTTTTTCTATAACAGAATAATTCAATTCTGAGCCTCTTAAACACCTTGAGGAACAACAAATCAAGAAGTCTTTTCCATTTCTTCTCTGAATCAGAACAGCACCAAGTCCCTTTTCACTCGCATCTGTAAATAAAATTGTAGGTAAACCCGGTACAAAAGCCTGAAGAGAGGGTGCTTTATTCAACTCACACTTAATGCCATCAAATTCTTTTTTACACTCATCTGTCCATTCATACTTAACATTTCTTGACGTCAACCTTCTCAAAGACTGAGTTTTATCTGCAAAATTACAAATAAATTTACCATAAAACTCTACCATGCCAAGAAAGGAAATTAATTCCTCCTTGTTCTCTGGTTCCTTTATCTTGTTAATGGTGTCCACTAGTTCCTTCTTGGGATAAATACCTTGTCCAGTTATTCTATGACCCAAGTAATTTACTTCTTTTACACCAAACTTGCATTTGCTTTTCTTAAGTGTCATGCCTGCATCTTCCAAACGTTTCAAAACTGCACAGACACGACCATAATGATCTTGAACACTATTTCCATAAATCAATAAGTCATCCTGATAGCATCTCACTCCAGATAACCCTCTCAAAATCCTTGCCATTATCCTTTGAAATACAGAAGCCGCAGACACAAGGCCAAAAGGCATTCTCTTGTACCTATATGTGCCCATGGGAGTGATAAATGCTGTTAGGTCCTGAGAAGACTCCTCTAACACCACTTGATGGTACGCTGAAGCAAGATCTAGAGTGGTGAAAAACTTAGCTCCCTCCAACGTACTCACCATCTCATCAATATTTGGTAGAGGAAACCTGTCAACTACCACTTCTTTATTTAATGATCTGAGATCAATACAAAGTCTAATCTCACCAGTTGGTTTCTTAACAACAACCACGGGAGCCAACCATTCAGTTCGCTTCTCAATTGCTGCCCCTAGACTTTGGAACACCTTACCTAACCATATAAAAATAAGCCCCACACTTTTTCAGTTCAGAAAAAATTTAAAAACATGGTTATTCAATCAATAAATCACATCTCTGTACTTCCTGATCATGGTGAGAAACTACTGCATTTTAGCGCCGAGACGCCCAGGGGTATTTGTACGCGCTCTACAAATGACATTAATAAATAAATAAATAAATAGCTTCCACCTGCTCAATCCCACCATTCTTCAACAACTTATCTATTTCTTCTTTCACTTTCTCTTGCTCCATTAAAGGTATTCTTCTTACTTTCGCTACTATCGGTATAGCATTCTCTCTCATTCTAATGTGATGTTTATAGCCTTTCAAGCAACCCAAACCTTCCCTGAACACTTTTGGGAATTTACTTGACAAATCTCCACCTAAATCTACTGCGTCCTCTTTCATTTCATTTATATTCACTTGTTGAATTTGAACTTGGGGATTAGCATTCGGATTCAAAGTCACACCAAGTTGACCCTGATGCACCCAACCTAGTAATGTATCACCCTTCTTTGCAACATAAACCTTTCCTGCAATTATTCTATTCTCAAGTTCTATCTCAGCCATAAAACAACCAAGCATCTTAATTGGTTTATCCCCATATCCAAGTGGTCTCAAGTCAGATCTCATCAGTTTTACTTTGCCAACAAAGTGCGTATTAAACAATTCTTCATCAATCAATGTTATGCGTGAACATGAATCAAATTTAAAATTAATCATCACATTTCCCACCTTTACCAAATGTGTAGGATGATCAGCCACCTCACATTTTATTTCAAAAGTAATGGTTCTAACTTGTGGCTGTGACTGACTCCATCTTTTCTTTGTCATTTCAGGCCTAAATACTTTCGTTCTACAAAATTTAGCACAGTGACCTTTCTTCCCACACGAGTTACATACAATTCTCAAAGCTGGACAGATTGGTGAATTCGCCAAATGACCTATTTGTCCACATCTAAAACAGGCAAATTTGTTATTTTGTCCTGAATATAAGTTCTGACTTGCAAGATTTGATCCTGTATTTTCCTTTTCAACATTACTTTGCGTCTCCTACTTCTCAATTTTCTTCACTTGACAAACAACTTCTTCAATCTTTGTTTCTTCTTTTTTTTCATTTACAGATCCTTTTTCCTTTTCTTTCTTCAACTCTCCAACACACTTTGTCATATGTTCCACTTGTTTTGCTATCGCCAAAACTTCCTCAAGGGGTGGTTCATCTTTTAACCACAGTTCTTTTCTGATCTCATCATGTGCACACCTGAGTACAAATTGATCCCTAATTCGTTCATCTAGAGTCAGACCAAAATTACATGAAGATGCTAGTTTTCTCAATGAAGAAACATACTCTTCCACAGTCTCATCCCTTTTCTGTTCTCTTAGTCCAAAATGATAACGTTCCATAATGGTACTGACTCTCGGGAGATAATGTTTGTCAAGCTGTGTAATCGCAATTTCATACTCATTCAAATTACGTTGTTCTCCAGCAGATAACTCAGGAAGATGTTCTAAGACGTCTTGACCTTCCCCCCCAAGCAATGGAGAAGAAGAGCAAGTTTCCTTTCCGCACTCAAATTAGTTCCACACACCCTCGCATAGTTTGCAAAAATTTTCTTCCATTTTTTCCATTTTATATTCGGTTCTCCTGGGGTATTCAAAAAGAAAGCAGGCTGAGTAACATTCTGCATTTTATTTTCCTTTGTTAGTGTTCTTTCTTAAATTGCAATTAGTTTAAAGATTGCTTCTTTTTCCTTTTAAAATATGTAGATTTTTTTTTTATAAAGTTCGTATTTCTTCACAATGGCTTTTGTCTTACTATTTTCTACTCTTTACTCTGACATCATAATCTTGTTCTTTGTATTCTAGTTAACTTGCCGTCTTACTTGAGAATTAAAGAGTTTAATAATCTGCTTTGTGATGTAATTATGGGCTTTAGAGCGTAGAGTTCAACTTTGTATTCTAATTCTAAAGTGCAGCGTATCTTTTTTTGTTACGCAAGCATGTGTCTGAAACATAGAACTTCCTGCGCGCACCACTGTGTCAGGAGTTTTTCATCAGCTATTCACGCGTCAGCTGTTCACATGTCAGCTGTTCACGTGTCTCCTTCAGCTGTTCGCGCGTCTCTTTTTTTTTTTTTTTTTTAAGCCAGCGCGAGAAACAAACGCAGAAGATCTACGTCAGTTGTTTACACGTCTCTTCCTTTCTCGAGACACAGCGCGAGAGACAAACGCGTCTCTTCCCTTCTCGAGGCACAGCGCGAGAGAGAAACATTAATAAAACTTGATCTCTCCTATATTTATATTAATTCCCTTTCAGCACACCTTCGGTCTACTCCGCCCACCAAACTCCTCACCGCATGTTTTCCTTTTTCTCTGCCGCTGGGAAGACTTCGCTTCCTTCCAATTAAATACAGCCGCTGGAGGAGCAGGAGAGTCGTTCTTCTTTTCCGCTTTTCTGCCTGTGTTGAGGTTTGAGGTAGAGTTCAGGGTTCACCCGATCGTCGCCAAATAATGTAGTGTCTTCAATTCAAAACAAAGAATAAGGAACAAGAATAATTAGAGAGTAGGCTTTAATTATAACCTCAGCCACAGGTCCAATCTTCAACTGACGGCTGGAACTTCTATGTATTCCAGAATCTCAAACGAGATCAGAATACATGGAGGAGGAAGTTCCAGCATATTAAAGGTGTATTAATGAAAACAGATATACATCATCACAAATCGCATGTAAGGATGCGATTTCAAGGGTGCCAGGGGTGTCCAAAGGACACCCTGTAGCACCCCTGAAAAGCAAATGTAGCCAGATGTTGCGCACACACATGTCCAAAGGACATGTGTGTGTGTAACATACCACTCAGAAAAATGCACTAAAGTGCATTTTTCTGAGTTTTCGCTCAGACTTCGTGGTAAATAGCGGACAGAAATTGCGAATTCGCAAATTGAAAATGGTTGATGAATTGCATTTAAGGAATCTCAAATAGAGATTCCTTAAATGCAATTCCTCGCAAATATGCGATTTCGCAAAAATTGCACTCGTAAAGGGCCAGATTCTCAGAATCTGGCCCTTTGCGAGCCGATTTTAGTATGATGAATCTGGCTGTATGTGTTTTGCATGTGTGATGTGAGATACCTCTCTGACTAAAACATATATTTTCTTGACTTCACAGCATAACTGGTTTCAAGGGGTTGAAAAGCAAGTCCCAGCGGAAGCAACTGTGTATTACCACAATCTAGGAAGGAAATGATGGACCGTAAGGAACTTATTCTCTAATCTTATAGGAGTCCTCTGGTTCCATGAGACATGCAGTTCTATTTTCTTTACTCAGGTAATTAATATAGTGCATCCATCCATCTAGGGCTTGAGGCTTCTTTCTAGACCCTGCTCACAAGCTGCTCCTCTTCTGCTCCTGGGGACATGCATGTTCCAGAGCTTCAGGGAATCATGTAGCATGTAGCTTAAGATCGTTGTGTAGAGGTAAGGGAGTCCTTTGCCACATTATGACAATGCCAGAGAAAACAATACCTTTAAAAATTAAACTACTGTTAACTCTTCCAGCCGTGCCAATCACAACATGTAAAGCCTGAATGTTGGATCACAAAACTTGAAGCTGTTGGGCAGCTTTAGGATGCTATTGGAGAGGAAGACAGAGGAGAAGTGGAAATCGATCAACGCAAGGAACTTCGTTTCATCATTTCGGTATTTGGTTTAAAAGGTACATCGCAATTCTAAAAACTAGATAGGGGGTATAGCCAACTCAGCCTTTTTACTTGATCAAGCAGAACATCTGTATAATGGTGTGTATGAAAGGGCATTGATAAAATAGACGGAATGCATGCAGACCAGAGCAGAAGTTGGCCCTCCTTAAATATTGGCCCTAATTATGATGCCGGTCGGAAGAGCATCCAACTGGCATTGTTGCTCTAAAGGGACTGGCCGACAGGTAGTCGGCAGTTCCAACCTCCTAATTAGAATCCAACCGGCATGCAGGTAGTCAAACACATGCCTCTTTGTATTGAGGCTTGTACTGTGGCCCAGAAAAGGGCCGCAGGACAAGACCCAATTCCATGCCCGCACCCTGTGGCAGACACCTCATCGTGCCTGCAACATGGGGCATGGTTATTTGCTGGAGCTGCCTCATAGCAGAGGCCACAGAGCGACGGGGGCCATGCTGGGGGCTGCCAAAGTCCATTTCCGACAACCTTTCAATGTCGGACTGCCCTCAGTGTAGGGATTACATGCCGACCGCAGGGATGACGGGCTCCTTGAGCCCGTCGGAAGTAGTTGGTCCCTCTCACATGCAGTTGGTCCAACTGCTTTGTAATGCAGCGGTCTGCCCGCTGCTTCAGATGTCTGTGGTACCAACACCGATGTGCCGTTAGTGTCGGTCTCACCAACATCCTAATGCGCTTCCTAGTTTGTTGGTAGAAGATTTCATGCTTTCACTTTCCAGATTCACTGGGCCACCATAATACAACTGGAAGCAGAATATGAAGAAAAATAACCCTAGTAGTACAAAAATACAAGAAAAATCCAGACCTTCCAGCTGTTGATCCAGCAGAAATGGTTCTGTGAACTACAGACTAGAATACATTCATTCTTCTGTGTGAACCAAGCACCTCGCTTCGCATCCTGGCGTATGTACATACTCAACCTTTGACGAGGGTATGGCAGATTTGAGCCTTTACTTCTGGTCCTCGCATACACTGGTGTTAAATGACTCTCTTACTGGAGGTGTCATAAATCTGTATTAAGGACCGAGATGTTCCTAATATGAAGTGCTAATGTAAAGGGAACTTTGTATGGTGGCACCCATACCCGTTCGTGCCACTCTCCATGGTAGTATTTCTAGCCTGGAGGACAGCATTGCAATGGATTGGGTGGAACCACAGAATTACCGTCGGAACTCCTTTGTGATGGGGTCGCTAGCACAACCAAGTGGCACAGTTGGAATGTTTTGACAGATGGAACCTATGTGGCACCTCAACACTAGGGGTCGTTTGGCATGGGTATCACATGAAATCGATTCAGGATATTACGTGGAATTTGAACTTCATAATGCCCAAATTATAAATACCTGCAGCTCCGTCATGCCTTACTGCTCTGTTGCTATGGAGACCAAGATCTTTTTGGGCCTGGTAGAGAAATGAGGCACTTCTGCACCAACAAATACCTAGTCATTAATTCCCCAAATCTCTTTGTTCCATTGAATGAAAGGTGGGAGGTTTGGGTATGTCACCTTGATGAAAGTGATTGGAGGAATGCTAGAATGGCCCTCCGAGTGCTCACCATGACCTTGTGACTCCATGTCATACATTTAAAATATCTGCACATCATCCACTTGATGCTGCTGAGGTTTTGGTGAGCACAAAAGCATCAATCACCCACATGTTTCCTATGCCCAGACGAGAATGAAGAATTCTTTCATTTGGTATGCAGTTATCCTGTAATTATGGGATTCAGACCTGCTATTTCCAAAACGTACTCCTACATACTAGGAAGACAGACCTACTGATCCCACGCCCCGCATTGCCCTGCTGAGGCTTCGGGAAGACATGGTAGGTTACAGGGAGGATCATTTCCTGGGTGGTCTGGGCACCATGATTGAAAAAAGGGACATTGCACAAGGACAGCACTGAGCTGATCCTGCTTCATTGGCTGCTATGGAATGGTATGTGAAGCCGAAATAACCTATTCATATGGCAACACGTTGTCCTCCCAAATATCGCAAAATCTGGGCAGTCAATGGAACTACTATGGCTTGCAGTAACTGATGTAATGAACTGTGTTGACTGTTATTTGCCTAATATGCCCTTCATGACTTGTATTGTATTGATTAAGTTTTGAAAAATCAATAAAGTTTGGTTGATAAAGAAAATTATATTTGTGCATATTGAAACCTGGAGAAAATATAAAGAGCTGTGGCATCGCAGTTCCAATCCCATATCACATGCTCCAAGCCATAGATCCAACAGTGAAAAACTCTTCTATGCCACAGAAATACTCCAGATATAGTGAAATGCCTAATTAGAAGCAAGATAGCTACTACGTACCCATCCCTCTTAAACCTCTTAACTTATAATTCCGACTTTGCACCAGGACTGACTGACCCATTCTTCCTAAATAGAGGAAGGCACAGCCCACAAAGACTTTGCCTTTCTTTTATTAAGGAAGGACTTAAAACTAGGGGTCAATGTGAATATATTTATCAAATACAACAAAGAGATAGAATTAAGCTATTGCAGGCACAGCATTGGAATGGGACTGATGAGAGGCATATACATGGGAGCAGGAACTTAAACCAAATAGAAACTACCTAGGTGCAGCTTCCCCATGCAGAGGAATATCACATCTATCCACAACACTCAACACAATTCCAACACCAATTAGACACAATTGCATGAGAAACTGTGAACAGGACCTAGAGTGAAAACTGCTAGAAGAAGAATGAGAGGCTATTTAGTCAAGAGTCGCTAAGATCTTGATATGTACACAATAAAAAGACATCGCCTATAATATTCTGGCCACTGTCAGGCTTAAGGCCATATTTAGGGGTTCAGGTTTGTGTTAGAGAGGTGCCAGAAGAGGGCTGTGACACTACATAACTGGTAGCCCGCATCTGTGCACGGCCCTACTGGGCAACACTACAAAACCTAACTAAGGAAATGGCAGTCCTGCCACCTGATCTCTCTGTTATACTCACCCAGCCAAAGACAGTATTTATATGTCACACATTGATAAACACATATCATACCTTTCATTGGTAGCAAGACTAACACTAGCCAAGTTCTCGAAACAGTAATTCCCTTCACTATTGAGATTGTGGTGGTCAAAGGTTTGGTATGTCTATGCTATGGACAATTAATAGGCTATCTAGAACATGGGATACATGTCTTGAAGAAGACATGTAAGCACTACAAGACCTGCCCTTGGGTGGAGAATGGTACAACATGTTCTCAACTTGGCGAGGAAAGGGAGAATCGTATGACGTTGGATTCATCCGCATAATCTGGCTCAGTGGATGAATCTGTTTAAACATCTCAGCCCACTTTAATCTCACTTGAATATAACTATAAAAGCAGCCTGAATCAATACAGAAATGTTTTTAATCCCCAGGCAAATGGCACCCTGAGTGAAAGAAAAGATAATAGACCACTAACCCAATTAACTAAGAGCACTGTCAAAGCAGAGAACAAAAGTAATTGCTGTGAATGTAGATTTACTTGACAAAAATGTATGTCCAACGAAATTGTTATTTAACAGTACTCGCTATGCTTATAATTTAACTCTTTTTAACCTTTTTCTAGACAATGTATAGCCAATCTCCCTTGCCTGTACAATTGTTCTTGCTTGTTGATGTGTAAGTTTGAGTGTTCAAAAATATTTCTTTCTCTTTATCTCTTTAGGAAAACCCACAAAGATAGTCTTAAACAAATAGTTGTCAAACCTATATGACAGCCAACTTCAAGATGAGGAATAGGTAATTGCTCATTTGCAGATACATAACTAGTGTAAGGCCGATTGTTGGAAATGACCATCTTTTGCGTGGTGTATTCCCAGATTGTTGCTGGCTGTAGGCCTCTGTGCACAATAACCCTGCTAACTAGTAGAAAAGTACCAATGCTCCTCATTTTAACATGGTCAAATTGTCATACTCCTAATTAATGTATTTAACTTGCATATAAGTTCCTGATATATAGTACAGAATCTACCCAGGGCCAGGAAGTTAAGTGCTACTAGTGGACTGCAATACCCATTGTGCATTCTACTACAGTGGCTGTGCAAACCTAGTTTAAACCCTACCACTGAAGCCTGACTGCAGCAGTATAAAAATTGCAATTTGACCTGCCACAATAAAACCTTTGATAAGTAAAAATTATCTTTTAAATATTATTAACGTCACCCCTACATAGGCCCGTAGCCCCACTGCAGAATGCAGGATATGTAAAAGTAGGACATGCAGAAATTTAATGTTAACATGTTCTTACAGTGATTAGCACTCAAAAGCAATTTTCACTATGGCAGGTCTACCTGTCCTAAGTAGAAAACCAGAGCACAGATTCAAATAATAATACTGTATCTCCAGAATAGAGCCAGCTGTAAAAAATAATTAAAAATCTATTTTTAATAGTTAGCAAAACATCTAATTCAATGATGAAGTCACATTATTTTAATACATATTAAGGAAAAGTAATGTTTAGAAAGGTACCTTTTCCCCTGGATAAAGTTCCTGGAGACTATTTTACATTAGCTCTCCAGCTTCTTCCAGCCAGATATTAGACTTGAATAGGTATGAAATGCCCCCAGAAGCAACAATAGGCTGACCTGAATAGGCGGAGGCTACTCCTCTGAACGCTACTAAATATGCAGGGCAGAGCTGTGGGCATCCTATTTGAAACAAGTGTTTAATCCTGCTTGAGGGCCAAATCATGCTTAACAAATCTGCTATGCTCTCACAGAATACCTGGGGCGAAAACGGAGAACCAGAATGCCAGGACACTTCTTGAGGATCCAATGTTTGTTTCATGAAGTACTCTGCTTTTGCTCTACCAGACTTCTGTCTCTGAGTTTATTGTGAGTACAATGGCTGCCTCCAGCTGGATTTTAGAATTAGATGTGGGAGAACACTAGGATTACCATAGTAGACTCCCTCCCCCGCACCCGGCCCTCAGACCCCAAGTTTAGTGTGGCTGCAGACGTTTGTCATGTTGAAAATACCAAAACTGAATAGGGTTGGCTCTGGAAACATGTACTCCAAAGGTATGGGCATGCTCATAAGTGATTCCTACCCATTAGCTTGTGCTAGGCATAAATATGACACCTCCAGGCACCCACTTCAGAACAGTCTTGGAGCTGAGGAAGAACAGAATAAGACTGGAACTGCATTGTTGTATCCAAGACAAAGAAATGGACTCCAAGGGTCATGAGGCTGACCACCTGTTCAAGTTACAGGGATACAACAAGATACAAGAGGTATTTCCTTTAACTGCCCAGCTGACCAGTAGCAACTGGACCTGGCATGGACCGTGCTGTTGACCTCTGTCTGGCACTCTGTGAGTCTCTAAGTACCTCTCTTGAGGTCCTGGGGGGCTTTAGAAGTTTATTTCTGTGGTGGATTGAGCCTTAGGACTAAATGCCTGATTTAGATATTGGGGGATCTGGTCCTGCCGTCACTTTTCTGACAGTTTCACTGCCTTGTTACTTGGTGGTATGCCCGCTCTATTTAGATGTTAGGGTCTATGGACATTAGTCTGCCTGAGTGCCGCCGTCTCTGCAAACTTTCCTCCCACATCAACAGCGTCATAGGCAAAAGTGGCTGTTGGAGGGAGTCCAGACAAGATCACAGCCAATCACAATGTGCCTTTCCATCAAGGAAACTGTGGCAGGGACTCCTCCAAACTTGAGTTGGCAGAATCGAAGGAGCTGTGGCAGAAACTTTCCTTTTTTCCTGTTTTCCACTTACATTTCTGTCTGGATCCCATTGTCCAGGTCCTTCCTATGCTGCTACTACTTGACCACGAAGCGGATCAACTCAGTTGTTGCTGGGATCCAAGGTAAGCTTCTTTTTCACTTGTCTTACTATGAATCGTGTGCTTACATGTGCGTTGGCCTTGTGTATTTTTACATTGGTCTAATAGGTGATTTTGTTCTTATGTGTAATACAGTAGTGTTCATTTTACAAGTTATCAAGGTAAAATGAACACACCTGTATTGACACTTAAAAAAATATTTGTTTTCTGTGGTGGTTATGGGTGTTGGACTTAAGGTGCCTGTGTGTGTATGTTAAATAGTGTGTGTATGTAGTTTGTGTGCTATGTTATTGGTTAATAAAGGGGCATAACACATTACCTACATATATTTTTGAAGCAAACACAACATATAGTAGTGTCAAAATCTAATAGGCTTGGTCCAAAACCACTGGCCTGACAGCAACAGAGTACTATTAGCTGTGTCGACTGAGGTGTGCCACTTACATGACGAAAGACAGTCTGTTGAAGTGGACAGTGATTTAGCCAACCCACATCTAAATACGGTGGGTGGGACTCTGTCAGCTCAACGGAGTACTTGTAACTGCCGCCATGGAGGGGTGACTGGAGTCCTGCCAAGTTCTAAATAAGGCCCTAAGTCAGAAGTTAAATTCTTTGACTAGAGGAAGTTGGTTGGTGTTTCCAATCTGCGCTCCATCGCTATCAGCATGAAATTGCGTCTAGGTCCCGGACTTTTGAGACCATTGTCTATCATTGCACTTTTTTGCTGCTATTTCTACTTTAAACTTCAAAAATCAATGTCTCCAATTCCCATTATTGGATTTTCGTCTTTTTTGTGTAATTTTGTTTAATTTTCACTCTATTTCTTTAATTTGGTTTAGAATTTTTGTTGTGTTGATACTGTTTTGGTAATACATAAATACTTTACGAATTGTCCTAAGTTAAGCCTGTCTGTTCTGTGCCCTAGCTAAAAAGGAGTTGAGATGAGGTTAATTTAGTATGACACACTAAACTTGGGATTTGAGGGCTGGGTGTGTGTTTGTGGAGTATACTATGCTACTCCTAGTGTCGTCCCAAATCTAAATCTACAATCTAGTTTGAGGATTCAACCTGACAAGGGTTGCCATTATTTCTTGAGGTGGGTAATCACCCACGCCAGTGTCCTGTTTGCTTGATCAGTTCAGTTAGCAATTGGCTGCTCTTTGTAAGGTCAGGGGCAAATGATCAGTAGCAATTGGAGGATTCCTGGAAGCACTGAACCTCTTTCCATGTTTGGGCGTAACCTGCATGATGAGAAGAGAAAATTAGGAATGCATTAGGAATGGGTAGGTTATAAAATTGGCACGGGTAAGGAACAACATTAGAGTTATCCTACTAAGGGTCTCAACATAGGCTTGGTTTTAGAAAGAGAATCAATTGATCTATGGCTTTGTCTTAGGAAACATTTTGACTCTCAACCTATCACATAACAATGCAATCTGATTATTAGGTGCAATCCATGATGCAAATAGTGCTTGTAAATTACAAGTGTTGGCTCCATATCGATACATGTCCAACTTTGTTCTTTAAAACTTGCCAAGCGTTTATTTCAGAGGGGACACTGTGGTTCCCATTCACTTCCATAAGGTCATTCAAAATGATGAGCTTCCTAGTATCATTAACCAAGGTCCGAATTTGTTATTAGTCTGTGGCATGTATCATTTTTTGCCTCTGTCGATACCCTGTGTGTAGAACTTCTGTTTGCCTTTGCAGGCTGTGTTTGTCTCCTTGAGAGGCCAGAACATCCAACGTGAAACATTAATTCTGAGGACAAGTGTTCGGTTGGGGCCAACGACTCTGTTTGTGATACCTTATCAGAGGGGCTGGACAAATGGGAAATGCCTGGAATTATGGTGATGGAAACATTGGTCACAGAAGCAATAGAAATGCTCTTTTGCATCATACCAGACCGACTATGAGGTGTATTTATTTCAGTTTTTTCTTCAGTTAGACAGCATCATGTCTGTTAATTGCATTTATCACTAGTTTCCGTGGCACATATGTTGTCTCTTTCACTATTCTGGATGGCTCATTTGGTTTCTCTTCGAGTCTGGGGACTGTAACCATTTGAGATTCTATTATAGCAACAGGTCGCTCTGCACTGATGATGATATCTCAAGTTGTGGATTTGACTTGACATCTCCTTTCCGAAATCTTAGCATTTTTGATTTTTCCTTTACACGTGACTTGTAGAGGGCTCTACAATCCTGTGGCTAATTACTAGACTGCTTCAGCTTCTCTAACAATGAACTGCCTTCTTGACATTTTGGCTATGCACAGTTGGAAACCTGAATATCTTGTCCACTGATGATGTGATTTATCGACTGAGGCTGGTTATCAGAATGAATCAATGAATGTTGACTTGTGGTTAACCACACTAAAGGAATTGCCCACTTTCAGCTCTGTCAACCTCCTTCTCCTTCTAATACTTCTATCTACAGTTTCTTGTAGCTAGATATGCTTGTTACATGTGCTTGAGCCCCAGCCTCAGAAATTAGAAGTAGAATGACCTCTGCTTGAAGAGTCTTCGGGTGAAGTCTATTGGGCGTAGAAGGATCTCTGGCCTTACGTCATATGACCTTGAACACAGGATAGGGCACACATTGGTATGAAGTGAGCTCTGGTCAACAAATGACTTCTTCACAAGTCACAAGTGATTGATGCTTTAAAAACATTTCAGGATGTACCTCAGTGATACGTCATCCTGTTGTTGGGCTGCTACTGCACACTGAAATCCAGTTGTAAACTGTCCTCCCCTATCTCAGACTAGAAGGTTTTGTTAAAAAGGGAACTTAAAAACATGGGACCCGCAGAAAGTTTTTCAGAGAGGACATAATTAGCAGTGGCGGCTGGTGGCATGTGAAAGTGGTAAGGGTATAAAAGTTGCGGCTGAGTGCACTGTGGCAAGTGAGCGACAAAAGTATGAAAAAAGAGTGGGCAAATGTTGCATTTTCAAGCAAGTTATGGAAAGCTTCTTAACAGACACAATTTAACAACGATAGTGAGAAATATTCCATGGTGACCTATCACCGTGCTAGTAGCTGGCTTCAGCAATACGGTAAGGGGTGAGATAGTCATCAAGGCCAGTGCGGGGATTGAGGGCTACTGTAAGTAGTACTAAATATATCTTCATAAAACAACTGTGGCGTGCTGTCAGTGTCTTCCTAAACCACAAATCTGCATGTAGAGAGACAGTAGCCTGCCCATGTCTGCCTCCACACATGCTTCTCCTAACAGCTCACTTCAAAAAGTTGAAACAATCCCTGAAACCCCACAAACGTACAGGTCCTGATTTCTGTAGCAGAAGGGAGTTTTAACAGACACAACTATCACTGGCCCTAAGGGGGCACCACAGGAGAGATGGGAAGAGGGGCATCACTGTAGTGTCAGGGGGGGTGGAAGTGAAAGTTGTTCAAGTTTGACTTCACTCCAAGGTATATCATCATTGAGGCCTGTCAGATTAGCGGAGAGGTGGAAAATCCAGCGTTGTTCCTTGCGGAGCAGATTGTCTTTGTCTATGTGTGCATGGGCTTCTAGGATCGTCCAGTTTAAATCATCAGGTGAGAGGCCCTTCCCTTTGTAATGTGAACTCATCTTGGTAGTGTCCTTCTAGCATCAAACATTGCTGCGATGTTCAGCTCTCCTTGTCTCAACCTGTCTGGTAGTCATGCCTATATAGTTTTTCAGGCAAGGACATGTGATCAAATATGTGCAATTCTTTGTATTGCAATTTGTGTGCGATGTTTGAGACCATGTACTGGTGGGACTCAACTGAATTACTTTGGAAGGTCTGGTCATGTGGCACAAGCTACATGACCCACATGGAAAGTGGCCCTTAAAAGGGTGAAGGCCCAAGAGCATATTGTTAGATACTCTATTGAGATTTTTGGGTCTGATATGCACAATATTATCTCTGAGGTTAGTAGTGTCCTTGAAAGCGAAGCATGGTACTGCTGGAGTTAAGCTGCCTGTGTGCAGTATGGACCAGTGTTTCTTTATGATTCGTTTGATATGGGTGGAGTGGGGAGTGAAAGACGTGACACATGTCAGGAGTTCATTTTCTTGGCGGTTCCTTGTTTAGGTCTCGCCTACCCAGCGAGCATGCGCTGCATAGGAGGACCTTTAGCAGTCGCTCTGGTCATTTTCAAGCACACACTCGTGCTTGTGGCGCCATCCACCTTGTGGGAGCGTGCAGGGGCGCGCCACAAGCATGAGTGCAGTGTTTGAAAATGACCAGACTGATCTCCCAAGTGCGTGCGCTCCTCGCCCACACGTCCCAGCCACTCACTTGCTCCGCCCTCTCATTTTTGCTCATGCATCTGGTTTACACATAACTCCCCCACTTAATTTGGAAGTCCCACAACCGTCTTTGCATCCCCCGCGTAATTCAAACAGGTTCACTAGAGAAAAGCCCCCAATTGACCTAAGATCCTCTCCACCTGCCCCCCACCCCTCCGGTGGCTGTCAAGGATTTCCAACTCGAGTGCTCCTCCCACATCTTCTCAGCCGAGGCCAACAAACCAAAGTACAGCACGTTCATTCTGAGGACTCTTAAGTAAATTACGCCCTGTTCTTCTTGCAGTGTCGATGTAGGTCGCTTTCCATGGCTCTGCTTCCTGTTTGTGCACTTTTTCTGCCCAGCAGACCACTCAAAACAAAACATTGCTCTTCCGTGGTTGAGCGGCGCCACATAACAGCCTGCTGCCGCCCATGACTGCTGCCTGCCCAGCCAGGCAGAACACGAGCCTGGGCCCACCTGACAGACCCAACCGCCTGTGCAGGTGTCAGACATGCTACAAACAACGGGGGCACCATGGAAGGGGGTGCATGCAGGGGCACAGCTGGAACACAGAACGCCTACCAGTAAAGCAAAGTCAGGCCACAACATCCAGGCGTCACCTGGGACTGGGCATCAAGATCACATGGTGGCCTTTTATGAAAACAGCACTGCTAATTATATGGAATCCAGTTAAAGCAAACACAGTAGTCATAATGTAAAAACATACATATATAGGACTTACTGTACTCACCAATAGATACATACAACTAAATATGCCCATTGCATGCATTGCTGGTCTCAGAATGAATTCTGGGCGCATACATCACCTAAGACGCGCTTGCATTTTCTGTATACGGCATTACCGAAGTGTCGGTCTGCTACACAAGTCTTCGAGCTCACATCCAAAGAGCTGCACAGTTTTTAATAACATTTTCATATCAAGGGAGGCCCATTGTCTTATTTACCAAATGATAGGGCTCCCTCATCAATTTCCCTTTGTCACCTATTACCGTATATCCAAACTTTTTTAAGTGATACAACATTTCATCAAACTGCCTGAGTACCCAGAGTTTATATGGCATATCGGTGTGATGACGTAGTATGGGAACGTACTGTAGTCACGCCATTGCTTCTAGTTTAATCAGTGCAATTCTTGAGTATTTTCAGTAGCTGCGCCTGCCCCACATTAAGGGGGTCGTTCAGGGTAAAAAACAAAACCATGTTTCTCGTTGCCCACTCTGCATGTTAACTTTCCCCAAGAAGAGGCAAGCTATAATGCTTGCTTCTTTGATGTGTCAGCTGTGGATTTGACTTCTATGGTGACTTCATTCACTGGCAGCCCCTTTAAGGGTTTTATGGTAAAGTCTTTCAAAGGAATCCAAGTAGAAAAGTAATACAGTTTATTCTTGAGCAGCAAAAAGCCACACAAGGGAAGAGGCGACACAAGCTGCCAGGAGCAGGAATGCTCACGGCGGCAAACTCTAGAACAAACTGACATTCCACGTCAAACAAACGCAAACAGAAAAACAGCAAGCACAGGAAAACATATACAAACCCATGCAACAGGTTTCCATGAAATAAAGCTGTTGCTGTATTTTGTGCCGCAGATTTCTGGCCATTTGCTGGAGAGCATTTCCATGTGTCTGAATTGCAATACATTACAATTCCGCTTAGCATGCACCTCTATTACATAAAAATGACAGGAGCACGCGGTGGGACTTTAAAGAAGATTATGGACACACAGGTGAGGTACCCTCGGTTCAAGTATTTTCCAACCAGCACGAGCAGACGGACAGCCTTCCTTACACAAGTATTATAACCTTCTTTCCTGCCTGCAGACGATTCAGTTGGTTCAATGATCTGCTTAGAACACAAATCTTGCAGGATTATTATAAGTTTTTCCCTGTGATTTAAGGGGACTTTACAGACTTTGTGAGGTATGAGTGTGGCATTGGTTTTCATTAGAATCCTGTGTTTAAAACCCTCAATTTATGGAAAATCATTTTTTAAAAGCAAAACATACCCATGATTAATACCCTAATATTTACTGACTAAACTATTGGTACCATATTTGGATCTAAATGGAAACCTAATCCCGAAATGGGAACCCCTTTTTTGGCCACATACAATTTCTCTTCTGTTACTCTGCCTGAAAATTCAAAATGTGCCCGTAAATATCCCAATACGTCAATCTTATCACCAGTATATCATCTTGGCCATACAACATGAGGAAACAACGCTTTTTCTCCCCATGGTGTTTTAGGTCTTGCCTACGCAGCGTGCATGCGCTGGATAGGAGGGCCTTTAGCCGTCGCTCTGCTCATTTTCAAGCACACACTCGTGCTTGTGGCGGCATCCACCTTGCGGGAGCGAGCAGGGACGCGCCACAAGCACAAGTGCAGTGCTTGAAAATGAGCAGACTGCGATTGCACACACGCACCACTCCCGTGCTTGTAATTTCTTTCCCTCTGTTTACACCTTATTTACTGTCTTCAATTGATTCCTTGTTTATTCACTTCTTTCTCTTAATCTTTTTCTATTCTTTCCATCGGTCTCTTCTCCTTTCCTTTCTTCTTTCCAATGTTTATCTTTTCTACTGTCGCTTCATCCTTGTTACAGCAGGTCTTAAGTATACTTTGCTTCCTGTTGAACAGTCCATCGTTTGAACGCACCAGCTTTGTGAAAAATTGCCGCTAACCCCTTGCCCCCTGCCCTGGTCGAATGTCCTAGACTTGGCTGTGAAATAAATTGCTGCTTTACTCAACCTTATTAACTTGATGACTGTTTTAAATGTTTGCATACCACTAATATGGTCTTGCTGCTTTTTATTCTGTTGTTTGACTCTATTACATGTTCATTTTCATGTTCTTGCATTTAGGTTGGCACTTACTTATTTTGCACATTAGCTGCCCTGCCACGTTGACAAACACCTGCGCTCTCACTTGCTCTGCTATTTTTAACTCACTGTGTTATTTAAAATAAAAAAGTAATGATTTATAATTAACCACATTAAGGAAAAGATGATTATTAATCAGATTGCTCCAGGGTGTGGCCGCAGATTCACCACAAGTGTATGGAAGGGCAGTCCCGATCCTCCTTTTTATGAGCGGCCATGTCCTAGTGCCAAAAATGGCCAATGGTCTAAATAGTTTAATTTACTGCCTTCTGAATTTATAGATGCGAGTGAACCTAAAATGAACGTAAAGAAAACACATACATTGATCTTTGGAGCAGTCGTGTGTAAATCACGCAGTTCCAACATTAAAGGCATGAATATCACGAGGAACACATCATTCTCCTATCAGGGCATTCTTTTTACTACTAATTGTTTCTGAATTAAGCACATTGACAACAATATGTGTACCTCTGTAGAACTGACACAGCTCAGTAAATAGGCCAGAGTGTATTAGGCATTTCAACAACAGGGAATTGAAGCTTATACAACTTAATAAAAAGAATGATGACAGACGTGTTATTGGCTCCCACAGGTCCTCTGTGACTGCATATCACTCAGTGACACCCAATGAGGGGCCAAAGCATTAACTGTCAATTACACACAACGTCCACCATCGCTTTGTCCTAACATGGCTAAGTCTGGGCACAGCACATCTACTGATGGTATTCCCAACAAGTATTGGCATAGCCAGTAGGTCTCGCCTTTGGGACCTTATGAGTGTTTAACCATGCAACAGTTAATGTTGTTGCACCAAGGATATTGTGCTGCATAACTAAATACTTATAAGGTCCCAAAGGCAAGACCTATTGGCTATGCCAATGCTTGTTTTAGAGGAGCCTCCCTGTTGTTATTTCTGGCTCGTTTACATGCCAGCTCTACCACCTTGGTAGGGTATATCCGATTAATCAAGTTGGTGGTGAGGGTTGATGCCTGTTCTTTGTAGTCTTGGGTGGTGCTACAGTTACAGCGAAGACCTAGGAACTATCCAAAAGGTAGATTGTCCCTGAGATGTTTTGGGAGGTGACTGTCGTATCTCAGTAGACTATTTCAATCAGTCAGTTTTTTTTAGGTAGTAGTGTATGGTCTCCCTTCCTTGATGGATAGCAGTAGGTCTAAGAATAGAATCTGTGTCCCTGAGATGCAGTTGGTAAATCTCAAAAACGGATTGAGTGTATTCACCCACTCACAGATTCTATTGCACATAATTCATTTCACTACAGAACAAGAATATCGTCAATGTAGCGTCACCAAATGATGATATTGACAAAGAAGGGATTGTCGTTTGTATGGATGTAGAATGTCTCAAAGTGGGCCATATATAAACAGGCTAGGCTTGGGGCAAAGATGCTGGCCATCGATGTGCCCTGTTTCTGGTGGTACAGTTCCCCTTGAAATTGGATAAAGTTTTCTTTTGGTGCTAAGGTAGCACAGTCTATAATAAAACTGACGAGGGGGGGATAGTCCAAGTCTCAGTTAGCAGTGTCCATTCAATTACATCTAAAGTTGCATCCTGAGGGATATTGGTGTGAAGGGCTTCTACTTCTAAGGTGGCTAATAGGTCAATAGACACACCCACCTCAAGGTTCTCTAATAAGTTCAGTACATCTTTCATGTCTTGCAGAAATGAAGGGTTCTTTTATACTAATGGCTGCAGAAGGTGATCCCAGGACTGTGCGAGGGGTTCTATCAAGGACCCTATGCCCGATACTATGGGTCTACCTTGTGGAGGCGAGGTCCCTTTGTGTATTTCGGGCAAAGTGTAGAAATATGGGATCTTGGGATGTTCCTTGATCAAGAACTCAGATTCCTTCTTACTGATCCAGCCTTCAGTCTCTGCAGAGAAGACCAAGGAGCCTATCTGGGTCTGAATCATCTTGGTGGGGTCAGCTGTGAAGGGTGTATAGTATGAGGTATTGGCTAGTTGACGTAAGCATTCTGTTACATAGTCCTCAGTATTCATGATAGCAATTGCTCTTCCCTTCTCTGCCGGTTTTATGGTGATGGAGGTGTCATTATCCAGGTTTTTCATGGCCATGGATTCAAGTTTGGACATGTTATTGAAGTGTGTTTTGTTGGGTAAGTTGTTAATTTCCTTCAAGACAACTTGTTCAAAGGTGACCACCTAATGGGGAACTATTGCTGATGTCGGGGTGAATGTGGATGGGTTGTGTTAACCTGAGTCCATCGTGTTCATGGCTGGGGTGTCCTGGAAGAAATCGTATTCTCTGGGTGTCGGGACAAAGCCTAGACCTTTCTCAAGGACTTTGAACTCCGTTGAGGTTAGTGCTCTTGCTGAAAGATTGACTATTTGTTTTTCTTGGTCTGACTCTCTGTTTGTCATACTGTTTCTGTCATTTTCTGCCACTGGACATGTTTGTTTTGATGACCTCTTCTACTTCTTCTCCCTCTCTCTCTGCTCCAACCTCTGCCTAAAAAGGCTGGTAGAAAGGTTGTGGGAAAGTTTGTGGATGTCCTTGTTGGGACATGTGGTAAGGAGGGTGCCATCCCATAGGGGGGCTCTGATATGGGGATAATCCACAGCCCATCAATGGGGCAGTAGTTAGGATTGCTGGGCCTAGCGGTAGTCACTGCTGTACTTGCTATCTTGACTGGAATGGCTACTGAACAACAAATTCCGCGTACATGACGAATAGCTCTCCTCAGAGGAGGAGGGTTCTTCCTCTCCCACATAGTCTTCCCATAAATATGGACAGACCTTTTCTTTCTCGAATTTTTTGATGTCCTTCTGTAATTTGTTGACTTTCTGTTTCAATAAATGGTATTTATTCTCAGTTATCTCGCTATTCATTTCTGCTAGTTCAGCTTTAAAAATCAAGTTCTGGATTCCTGTTTTTCACGCTTTCTCTGCCATGTTGATTTTAATGGTCAAGCGTCAGCCAATCTTCTGGCTGTGTTTATTATCAATGTCAGCCAGTCCCTGGTGCATTTGCACGATACCAGGGATCAGTATTTCTTGAAAGTGGGGTCCTCCAAGAGGATACGTGGCATATTGGTGACTATCAGGCCACTGGAGGCTATATTAAATCATAGATACTCTGTCATGAGTATCCCATGTAGGGTCACTTTGATAAGTTATCGTTTGAGGGCTAGTCGTTTGAGGGCTAGTAAAGATGACCAATCATTTTTATGACTGCTAATCCCATCAGCTCAAGGACCAACTGTGTCTTTAAAATCTCATGGACCATTGCATCATCAAAAGCAAGGCCTGGATGATAAAAGACCAACTGATAAAAACAGAAGGCGGGGCTGGGTGGGAGAACTAGGAGGAAAACAGGAGAGACAGGACCAGAAGGCCAAGGTCCTAGTGGTCCGGAGTGCGCTCCCAAGCTGCTCTTAGATAAAGTAGCGGCCTGTATAGGGCGTGCTGCCGAGCGGTGATGTGGGGTGGGGTGGGGAGGGGCAAGGTGGGGAGTAGTAAATGAGTTTTGTTGCCCGCACTGCATCGCATTTGGCGATGCAGGGCGCGCTACGAAATTCGTTTTATTGATTTAAATGTCTACTTACCTGAATTCATCCGTATTCCGGTGTTTCCTACCCCCTACCCTACCCCTCCCCCGCCCCACAGCACCGCCCGGCTGCATGCCCTATACGGGCCGCTACTGCTTATATATGGTCCTGCGACTGTGCAACCTTGCTAAATGTAACAAAGAAACAAAGTAGGACTGGGGCAAAAAAAGATCCAGCACACGTGCCCCAAGATATGCAATGCGAAAACAAGAGGTATGCTGTTCCTGCAAGAGAGAGGGAGGGAGGCAAAGTCTTAATCAAGGGGGGCCTTCCTATAAGAAGCAAGGACCCTCACACACCCCAAACGATGTCATGATTCATCATCACGCACCCCGAAGGATGTCATGATTCATCATCGGGCAGCTCCTTGCTGGTTCGGTGCTGCAATGCCCAACGGGCCTCCGCAGGGAGGCTCTTTGCCAGAGATCTTTTACCTTTGCTTCTGGCCGATGATGAAGTGGGTGTGTGTGATATGTGAGGTGTATACACAGAGGCGAGTAGAGTGTGAGGTTGTTGTGAATTAAAAATTACTATGGGAACCAGCTGAACCAACTTTAAATAGCGGGTTCCATGCCATGAATAAAAACATACAATACCTGCAAGAGGAGGATCTAGTGATCTCATTAAGGATTTAAGTAAGGATTTCGGTCTACATGTTTCATGCCCACTAATGTCTTTAAGATCATGGCATTTCTTAAGGACCTAAACACCCTACTAACCAGGTCATAGCTATACATATCATCTATGAGGCATGATTGATAAGTATGTTCGTTGAGTCTCTCTTCAAAACACTATATGGACGTTTTATATCTAATTCACTGAGCACCGAGAGTTTTGCGCACAGATTGACTTAGAGGATCACTTCTACCCACCTCTACCACCAATATGGAACGATGTTGGCCTCTATTGCCTTTGATTTTTTCCTTTAACATATTATCTGTTACTCCCCACCCTCCTTTTTGTCCCCATTCTCCTTTAGATCCCTACTCAGAGTAACCCAGTTATGGTTGGTGGAATTTGGTGAGGGTATGGCTATTTATTTCAAGACACCAATATGAACTGCCCCTCATTGAGTAGTTAGTAGAGTATTAGGTCCTGAAGAAATGCAATGATCTTAAAGACATTAGGGGCATGAAACATGTTGAACGCCATCCTTACTTAAATGCTTGATCAGATTACTAGATTCTCCTCTTGCAAGTATTGTATATTTTGCATTATAACATGGTAACTGCTAATTAAAGTTGGATCAGCTGGTTCCCATTGTCTTTTTTAATTCACAACATGCTCACACTCTCCTCACCTCTGTATATACACCTCACATACCACAGACACCAGCTACAGTATCAGCCAAGAGCACAGGTAAAAGATCTCCAGCCCATTTTGGGGCCCGTTGGGCATTGCAGCGCCGGCCCAACAAGGAGCTGCCCAATGATGAAGCATGACATTCTTTGGGATGTATTAGGGCACTTGCTCCTTATAAGAGCACCCCCCTTGGCTAGGACCGTACCTCTCTCACTCTCTTGCAGGACTAGCACACCTTTTGTTTTCGCAGATTATTTTCCATGGCCATCCATAATGCGTTGTTTAATGTTGAGCTTTCTTTTGTTCGATCTTATTTTATCTTTTAATTTAAAGTTTTAATTTTAATCTAGCAATTAATTGTGGTATAATCAATCCATCAATCAATCAGTCACTTGTAAAGCGCACTACGTACACGTGAGGGTCTCAAGGCGCTGAGGGGCGGGGGTGCTGCTACTGCTCGAAGAGCCAGGTCTTGAGGAGTCTTCTGAAGGTGAGCAGGTCTTGGGTCTGCCGCAGAGGGTTCGGGAGGGTGTTCCAGGTCTTGGCGGCGAGGAAGGAGAAGGATCTGCCACCGGAGGTCATTCGTTGGATGCGGGGGACGGCGGTGCGGGCGAGGCTGGCGGAGGGTGGGGGTGTAGAAGCTGAGTCTGCTGTTCAAGTAGGCTGGTCCGGTTTTGTGGAGTTCTTTGTGTGCGCGGGTGAGGAGCTTGAAGGTGATCCTCTTGTTGACGGGGAGCCAGTGCAGGTCTCTTAGGTGGGGGGTGATGTGGCTGCGGCGGGGGATGTTGAGGATCAGGCGGAAGGAGGCGTTTTGGATGCGTTGCAGTCGTTGTAGGTGTTTGGCCGGGATTCCTGCATAGAGTGCGTTTTCGTAGTCCGGCCTGCTGCTGACGAGGGCTTGGGTCACCGTTCTTCTGGTTCCGGTCGGGATCCACTTGTAGATTCTGCAGAACATGCAGAGGGTGTTGTAGCAGGAGAAGGAGATGACGTTGACCTGCTTCGACATGGAAAGGGAGGAGTCGAGGATGAATCCTAGCTTGCGTGCGTGGTCCGTGGGTGTCGGTGCTGTTCCCCGTGTGGTCGGCCACTAGGAGTCGTCCCAGGCAGAGGGGACTTCATTAATGAGCCCAAATTCCGAATTTGTCCATAGTGGCATTTTTTACGGGAAGCCAAACACCGACTTGTAGGCCCTCACTTGAAAACAATTTAAAAGGGAAGCCTCTTTTTCATGCAGCAAGAATCTTGTGTGAGCTACAGTGGGTAGCAGTTTGGCTGCTATTATTGTCAGTAATGGCTTAAAAGAGGAGCCGTCTAACTTCTTGGCGAGTTTGCAGGATGCAAATGTCAGGGCGTGCCCTTTTATTGTCATACATTACCTTTGATCCTGATGGTTTACTCTGCTGTCAATGTGGACTCCCAAATACTAATAAGTATTGACCTTCTCTAATGTTGTCGGATCCAGTCGGATCCTAAGCTGAGGTCCTATTCGATTCTTGACAAACATCATTTTTTTTTGGTTGTATTGATTTCAAGCGGATTATCATTTGTAAAATGTGTCAGTTGGGTCATTAGTCTTTGTAGCCCAAGTTTGGTTAAACTGAGTAGTACAACATCATACACATACGCAAGTTGCGATATGCTCTCAATTGCAGTGGGTGCGAATTTACCTGATCTAGCCTTGGTGATAAATCTGCCATGAATAGGTCAAAAATATGTGGCACAAAGACGCCCCCCTGCTTCCGGCATTTTTTTGTGGCAATCTTCCTAGTGATTCTTGTGCCGCCGCCGAGTTTGACTCGAATCCAGGTTTGTGAATATAGTCATTTGATGGTTCGTAGTGTCTTGGCTGGGAAATTCCATCAATAAGAAACCTCTATCAATGCGGTCAACTGCCGCTTTCAGATCTACAAACTAAAGACACAGCATTTGTCGCTTTTGTTTGCATTTTTTCATAATTAGGGAGAGTGCTGAGATGTTTGTGGTTGTACCGTATCCTCTTCTGAATATGGTCTGGTTTACTGGAACCAGATTGTGTCTGTTGGACTATTCTATAAGGCCAGCTAGAATTGACAACGCATAGCATTTTGCTTCTGCATCTATTAAGATGAGAGATGATGCAAGGTGAGGTGCACAGGGAATTTTGAACTCCATCCGGCAGAAGGCAATGTTCACTACCTACAGAACTATTCAGCTGGCTGTAAAGTGGTACACCTTACAGAAGATTTAAACACTTTAAACCAAACTGATGGTAGGGCAGAACAGTCGTTCGCCACAGAAGCAGGCTAAGGGTTCCTCTAAAAAGGAATCTGGTTTATCCTTAAAAACCACACTGGGCAGCATGTTGCCATCAGCAAGAGAAAAAGACCAAAAATGCCCTTGCTTCTTTTCATGCATAAAACCTTTGCTTATGCCCTGTGTTGCTATGAGCTGGAGTTTGTACCATAAACAAGGCCTTAGTTTTTCATCTACACAGGAATAATTCTAAAACAGTATCGTTCTGTGACTTCAATCTAGGGCTTTAAATAAATACATGCACTACCAGGAGAAGATATTAAAATGCTTTCTGTCTTGGTCAACTGGGTGGCGGCGGTGCTATTTCCATACGAAATGCCAGGTGTCTGATGTTTTCCACATTCTTAAATACCTTCAAATGCTCTGTTTTAGCACTGAAATCTTTTCGCGGAAAAAGTCCAAAGAAAAGAAAGATTGACTTGGCTATGAGTTTGTGGTCCAACAGTTGAGTTGTGGTGGATTTGATGTTATAAAGCGAGTGAGTCAGCTCGAATTGCTTTAAATAGCCGCTGAAGTTGGCATTTTTAACATGGCACTCTAGCAGGCGGCATTCTTAATTCCCTTTTCCTCTACTTCCCCGGAGATCCACCAGTCGATGTTCCCTTACACGTCCTCCTTCGATATGCTGAGTTTGGCATCTTATATTTGTATTTGAACGGTTTTCTGTACGGACACTGCACCGACCTCGGATTCGAGCATTGTCCAGAGAACACAAATCATAATACAATTGGGCAGGAAAAAGCTAACTTTGGTAATATACTCAGAATAACAAAACAATTCAAAGTCAGTAAGTTTCTTCTATTCGGGACTTTTTTCAAGTGTAATATTCCTTACCTGTTTTCACCTATAGATTCTGAAAAGTGAGAAATTGCGAGCAAATGTACTTATGTAAATGTTCTTTTTATTGCTTCACTGGATTAGCATAGAACCATCTTCCTAGCAAACCCCAGCTATTGTGAGTCTGCCTCTTTCCAGGCTGTCACTGGGCGGGACTGCATTTGATCGCCTGCCTTTGCCAAGATATGTTCTTTCACTGAGTTCATGTCGAGGACAGGTGATCCAATACATTCCACCCGCTGCACGCGAGCATGTCATTAGCGCCTGTTATTTGTTATCCGAGGCGCCTGTTTATCAGTGAGTCAAGGTGGTCGGCGCGTGGAGGGAAGTGCCCAGGTTCCCCTGTTCCTGCAGCTTCCACCCATTCAGTTTCCTCGAAAACTGTGAATGTTGGTGACTAATGAGAGGATGACATATGTGTGTGGCTGCTGAGCAAGATCCAATTATTGGCAAGATCTAGGTCCCGTGTTACGACATTTTCGGGAACTAGTTACATCGGTTTACTTTCGTCTCAGAGGACGTCCCTAAGGTTTTTGACGTCTGCGCATGACACTGCGCTCTGACTCTTGGGATCCAGAGATACATGCTGGAATCTTACACAGTCACAAAAGGTCCTCTTATATGGAGACCTCACCCAAACTCCGTGTGCCTCCTGCTTCGGAGGTGGAGGTATTTATTGCTAAGCAATGTACCAAACCTAAGTTCGTAATCAACAAAATGCCTAACCTGGACAATAACCACATCTGTTGTCATCAAACACACATCACACCCACCCAGCTATGCATGGCCACACATATGCATAAACTCACACATGCACCTCAGAGGTTTTGGGACCGATCATAGACTTTGAACTCCATGTTAAAATCATGTCCTGCTTAGTACAGTTTTTTCCCAAGATCCAGCATGTGTCCATAAACTTGAAAGACCGCTTCTCCTGCAGCAACCCCAATGCCCCATCCCTTTTAACTGAGGCGCCCACCTGTGTAAGACACATTGAAATTCCACATTAAATCTCCTTTCGTTACCCCAAATTGGGGTGCACTTTATTGCAGTGCTAATGACTTGAGGATAAGGTCTCATCCGCAAGACAGGCAAACCAATTGCCTTTAATGCTGTACTGGGTCATAAATATTCCACACCGACCATTAGCTGTTGGATCAGGCTAGCCATCCCCACGGCCTGTTTCCTTGTGGATCCCGGATAGGTCAAGTAGGTGGATGGCTGCATTATGGGTCGAGGCACGGGCATGTCAATGCCTGAGATTTCTAGGGCAGCCACTTCTCCACACACTTTTGTCCGCCATAACCGCTTGCATGTGTATCTACTTGATGTCTCCTTGTTATTTATTTTATTTGATTGAGTTTTATATAGCGCGTACTTGACCCGAAGGTATCGGGTATCAGAGCGCTTTACATAGCACCAGTTGCATTACATGAGGACACATTAATTTTTGTTAGGCACGGGGAGATGAAGTGATTTGCCCAGAATCACAGGATGTTCAGCGTCACTGCCGAGACTCGAACCCAGTTCCCCAGATTCGAGGTTGTCCGTCCTAGCCGTTAGGTCAACTCCTCTCCCCAATTAAATTATTACGTTATGGGATTAAACATTCACTGGTGCTTCGAATTTTTGGTGGTCAGTAGACAGCATGTCCCATCGTTAAGTTTATATTGAAGAGGATCTGATGAGAAGGAAATACCTAGATTATTTACCCATTATTTTAATTACTCTGAATGGCGACACTCCTTGTTACAGTCATCAATCCCGCCTCTCCCTTACGTTTCTATTTTAATTCCACCTTTTTAGGTTGATGTTTTGCTAAATAAAGACTTCTTGAGGACAATCTGAAAGCTGACCTAAGAATGTATTCCTCCTATTGCTTACCATTGGCTTTGTGGTTTGTAACTCATATTTGCTTGCTTTCTTTTTGCTGTTTTTTTCTGTTTTAGGCCAGGGGCAGACTGAGAGCACAAACCAGCCCTGGCAATTCAGTTGGACCGGCCCCAGGAGGTGGGTGGGGTAGTGCTAGTGAAAAGCACTGCTCCTGCCTTTGTAACTGGGGGACCGATATTTCAGCACTGCTGCAAAACTGGCCCCAGTAACAACAAGCATTAGAAATGCAATCGGGCTCGGATTTATTTGAGTTTGAGCTAATGGCAATGTAAATGGTAATGTATTTTTGCTAAGTGTTATGGAGTGTGTTAATGTGGTGGTGGTGGTAGTGGTAGTACTGGTGGTGGTGGTACTGGTAGTACTGGCGGTGGTGTTAGTACTGTTGGTGGTGGTAGTGGTAGTACTGGTGGCTGTAGTAGTGGTAGTACTGGTGGCTGTAGTAGTGGTAGTACTGGTGGTGGTAGTACTGGTAGTACTGATAGTGGTAGTACTGGTGATGGTGGTGGTACTGGTAGTGGTAGTACTGGTGGTGGTGGTACTGGTAGTGGTAGTACTGGTGGTGGTGGTACTGGTAGTACTGGTGGTGGTACTGGTAGTGGTAGGAGTGGTAGTACTGGAGGTGGTGGTACTGGTAATGGTAGTACTGTTGGTGGTAGTACTGGTGGTGGTAGTACTGGTAGTGGTGGTACTGGTGGTGGTGGTACTGGTGTAGTGTAGTTCCTATTATCCCAATAGGCTCTGCGCATTGGAATAATACCTTCAATAGTATAGGCCTAGACCAGACGTTAACTAGGTCTACTACTGTCGATATTAGACTTAAAGTTTTGGGTTTTGCCAGCTAGCTCAGAGTTCACTAGAAACTTTCTCGAGTAGGCAAGGAGGAGTTGAACCTCCCTGGATAGACAAGAAGGGATTTAGTTTCTGACAACCATAGAACATGACAACTTTGCTCTCCCCTAATCAAGAGTGTATCTCGAGAGTCGTGTGAAAACAAAAGGCAATTTATTTTACTCAGTCAGTACGTGCATTCTTAGTCTCATCAGATTGTAGAGAAAAGGAAGAGACGGGCGAGTTCAATAAAAGATGTTATTTATTGATCAGTCTCTTTTCTCGTACAAGAGAAATGGATCGATATTATTGCAATACTTATGGTTAAGTAAAGTGCATACATTAAAAGCAGAAGTATAAAATAATACTGTAAAAACATTGATATGGTTTCTAGGCCATATGAAGGTTTAAAATGAATAAGATATATTACATACACATATACATTTGACTAATCGTACTCAACTGGTGTTTCTAACTACGCCTACCCCGTGTACCTGACCTAAGTCTAATGCGTGGGCGGGAATAGAAAGTTACAGTTTAAGTTAAGTTTGTTTTGCCAAGTGACTGACTAAAGAATTCTCTGCGAGGGGTTATTCAGTTCTGTACCTGGAATCTAGGATGGATGAGGGATGGTATCTCTCGTCTCTGGTCTCGATATTCCAGGCTGCCTGCGAGGGCTACCCGGAAGCGCCGGAGCTGGATTTCTCGGCAGGAGAAAAACGGCTTCTCGTTCTCAGCGCGTCAGGAAGGCGGGGCTGCGCCAGCGGGGTCTGCTCTGCTCTGGGCTTCGGCAAGTCTGGCTGCTCCGTCCTCGTCACCACCGCGTGTGTTTGCATAGGGCAATATCGGTAATATTTATACCATTAAGGTGCCGAGATTGACGTAAGGATGGACATAGATACGTCAATAAGGATGTCATACGACCAGGTCGTTAGCACATTCTTTTGCTGAAGTTCTCGGTGAAATCAAAACAATGGCCGCAGGGTTTTTCCCAAGGTGTCATAGGTTTGATTTGTTTTGAGAACTCCGTATGCCTTATCAGGGGCTGGAGGAATATCGCTTGTCTAATTAGATGGCAAGCGTTATGACCTAATCAGATAACACGCTCCTGTGCCGTAGTGTGGCTTTATCAGATAACGGTTCCTGCATCATGGGGGTTTTCTGCCTCATGGGATGGCTGCTAGTTAACTTGTTAGTTTGTTAACCAGAATAGGGTCAGGAATAGGGGGATCGATACAGAACCTATAGGAATACATCACACCCACTCCACGCTAACTATGGACATATTTACTAATCTATGCATAGTAAAACATACTGTAGAGTATCGTGTATACCGTACCACCCCAAAATACATAAATGCATTTTGAAATTATCAAATATACGGAAAAAAAAAGCATTTACATGTATTGTATGCACTCAAGCTGTGAAATAATGCTAAAGTAATCATGCATTTGTATACATCATTGCTAAATGGTATATGAGAATTTACACATGAAATGGCTCTTAATACAGAAAAAAGTTTCGAGACCATTCCATCACAGAATAAAATAATTATGAACTTACCAGCGGGCAGCTAATGTCTATAAGCTATCTAAAAGTAGAAATCTTAGTTCTCTAAGAATAGTTCTTACTTTAAGCAGAAGATAGTGTCCCGAAAAATATGCAAAAATATTTTGGGGCTGTTGAAAAAAATTGCTGTCCGTGAACTGGAGGGAAAATTGTTCATGGTATTTTGCTTTTCTAGTTGAAGGTCAAATTCAGGGAACGCCGTGTACGAGCTTGCTCAAAAGTCTCTATTTCTGCTCTGGTGAGAACATCATATCATTTAGACTCTCGAAAAAGTTGTCAACAGCTTCCTGGGAGAGTTCCACTAACTCGGAAATAGGTGTAACCATGCATTCGTGCGCATGATTGTCTCTATTGACATTCCGATTTGGATTGCTGAAAGAAGGTCGTACCTGATCGATGCTGCTTTCATTTTGAACCTCACTACCTCTTAATCGTAGTGGTGAAGCTTCCACGAATGCCGTCATCAGGATTGGTAGCCGTTGAGGGCAGCACAAAGCATGAGCCTTTGTTGGACTCAACAATGTTTCTGCATCCATTGGCGCATCCGATTGTAGCGTCAGACAGGTGTCTAACACGCATTCTTCTCCGCATAGCAGGCACCTTAATACAGGTAAAACACATCGTTGCCACATTGGTCGAAATGATAGAAACCAAGTCATGTTCAGGTCTCTAAGCCGGGATAGTCCCAGGATTTTTGATATCCGGTCCCGGTAACCAATGGCTAGGATTGTTTCTTCCCTTGTCGCAGGTGTTTTGTCTGTGACATGGTTTGCCATAACGAAATATAAGGACTAAGAATAGGATTCCTGCAATTAGTCCTAAAATGAGGGGAAGTCCGCCAAAAATCGAATGGACGAAATCTGGAAAAATACCCAGTATGGCTTTGAATGGTGTTAATGCCATCGAAAATACTGTCTTAAATACTTTTGAGACTCCACTGGTATCAGAAATATTTAAGATTTCATTCAGGATTTCTGCGAAATGTATGGGGGAATTAGTCGATAACAATGAATCTATCTCTGCAGTCGTCCTTGCGACTAGGAGATCATACGTTTCTTTTGATGACGTGAGCCTTGTCGGCGTCTGAAGAAGCACTGTTTTCATTCTGCTTAAAGTATCTACTCGAATAGAAGTAATTTTCAAGTTGGGCCATGCCCTTGCCTCCCTGTCTGGAAAAAGGAGCTGGGGAACAATAAGCGTCCACAGCACTTGACCTTCGCAGTCGTAGTTACGAGATAAGGAGTCCCGGGCATAAGACTGGTGTACAGTCATAATATCGAGTCAATTATTTCGACTGGACAGAATATCGAGTAAAAAATATAGAATGGACATAATATCGACTAGACATAATATAGACAACAAAAATATCGACTAGAGAAAATTAATATCGAATAGAATGGACATAATATCGAATCAAAAATATAGAATGGACATAATATCGACTAGACATAATATAGACAACAAAAATATCGAATTTAAGGTAAGTTAATAATAATTTTTATTTTTTGTGTAATATAAGTCTGTAGCGGGTTGTGGGTTTATAGGGGAATAGGGTGGGAAGTAATTTAATTCTAATTAATTAAATATGTTAATTTATTTATTGATATATATTTAGAATTAATTGTTAATTAATTATTAATTGGTAATTAATTAAAATATAATTGGTAATTAATTATAATTGATTAATTGATAAATATTTTAATTTTAGTAATTTATTTTCTGTAGCGGGTTGTGGGTTTATAGGGGAATAGGGTGGGAAGTAATTTAATTATAATTAATTAAATATGTTAATTTATTTATTGATAATAATTTAGAATTAATTGTTAATTAATTATTAATTGGTAATTAATTAAAATATAATTGGTAATTAATTATAATTGATTAATTGATAAATATTTTAATTTTAGTAATTTATTTTCTGTAGCGGGTTGTGGGTTTATAGGGGAATAGGGTGGGAAGTAATTTAATTATAATTAATTAAATATGTTAATTTATTTATTGATATTTTTTAAAAATTAATTGTTAATTAATTATTAATTGGTAATTAATTAAAATATAATTGGTAATTAATTATAATTGATTAATTGATAAATATTTTAATTTTAGGGTTCAGGGTCAGTTTTCAGTTTTTGGGTAAAGGGGTATTTTTAGGGTTCAGGGTCAGTTTTCAGTTTTTGGGTAAAGGGGTATTTTTAGGGTTCAGGGTCAGTTTTCAGTTTTTGGGGTAAAGGGGTATTTTTAGGGTTCAGGGTCAGTTTTCAGTTTTTGGGTAAAGGGGTATTTTTAGGGTTCAGGGTCAGTTTTCAGTTTTTGGGTAAAGGGGTATTTTTAGGGTTCAGGGTCAGTTTTCAGTTTTTGGGTAAAGGGGTATTTTTAGGGTTCAGGGTCAGTTTTCAGTTTTTGGGGTAAAGGGGTATTTTTAGGGTTCAGGGTCAGTTTTCAGTTTGTAGGTAAAGGGGTATTTTTAGGGTTCAGGGTCAGTTTTCAGTTTTTGGGTAAAGGGGTATTTTTAGGGTTCAGGGTCAGTTTTCAGTTTTTGGGGTAAAGGGGTATTTTTAGGGTTCAGGGTCAGTTTTCAGTTTGTAGGTAAAGGGGTATTTTTAGGGTTCAGGGTCAGTTTTCAGTTTTTGGGTAAAGGGGTATTTTTAGGGTTCAGGGTCAGTTTTCAGTTTTCGGGTAAAGGGGTATTTTTAGGGTTCAGGGTCAGTTTTCAGTTTATGGGTAAAGGGGTATTTTTAGGGTTCAGGGTCAGTTTTGGGTTTTTGGGGTACAGGGGTACTTTGTAAAAATAAAGTAAAATTACATTTAAATTACATTTATTTAATAAAATTAAATTATATTAAATTATATTATAATATTTTTTATTAATTTATATTCAAAAAATTATTATATACTTACCAATACTTATGTTGTAATGGTATGCGTTGTAAAGGTATATGCGTTGTAAAATCTTGCGTTGTAAATGTATGCGTTGTAAAAGTTTTTGCGTTGTAAAAGTTTTGTTGTAATGGTAGGCGTTGTAAAAGTATGCGTTGTAACGTCATACATCCCTGGAGTGGGAATAGTAATTTTAACCTCTACGCTATCCAGCGCTTTCCCTACTGTTGCACCCACTGGAGTGGGAGTAGTAAATTTTACCTCTACGCTATCCAACACTTTTGCTAATGTTGAACTCACTATAGTTGTAACAATAAATTTTAAAAATTTTCTAAAATGTTATATATGTTTATTTAATAATATGTTTAAATATATATATATATATATATATATATATATATATATATATATATATATATATATATATATATGTGTGTGTGTGTAATTTTTGGTGATATAATTTTTTTAATTATATAAATTATTTATTAAAATTATATTTTTTTAATAATTATTTCTAAGTTTATATTAAATATATTTATTACTATATTAGTTTTAACTTACTTTTAAGACATTTTAAAAAATCGATATTTTGACAGTCTATATTTTTGTAAGTCGATATTTTGAAGTCGATATTTTGGTACTTACCTGTTTGAAGATAGGGAGTCGATATTTTGTCAATCGATATTTTTGACTCGATATTTGTGTATCTCGATATTTGTGTCGTCGATATTATGTCAGTGATCCCATAAGACTACAGCATCTGCGGTCTACAATTAGAATGTAACTCCCATTATAGAGTCTTTGAAAGAATGGTTCTATCTCTGTAGCAGGTGTGCCTAGCTGGTGACATGAAAGGTTATTTGAGTTCCCTTCACAGGCTCCATGCAAACTAATTCCGTTACACAGAAGTGTACCGCTTAGTGACATCGCACAATTATCGCCACTAAGAAACACTTTCTGTCCTTTATTACTGACACATGCATGTGAATAGGGCAGGTTCCATGTTGTTTTAATGTACCCTTTTCCCAATTTTCCGTACATGCCAGCCTGTATATATTTCTGGCAGTATTGAAACCTGAAGGTTGAGATTGGAATATTAATTATCCCATGTATTATCCATTCACTGACAGGTCGTTCTGACATTGTCACTGGTAATCTTTCGAGTTTTTCAATGCTCAGGATTGTATAATCAGCACCCTTCTGGGCCATACTGATTTGTTTATCAGTAAGGTTAAAGATATCGAAAAGTGACTTTGTGTTGATTAAACGCCAAGGCACATAGCCTGAACGCAGATTTTGTAACGTCCAGCCAAGCTGTACAATAGAACGCAATTGAGACTGACCGTGTTGTAACAACAGTAAGTCTTGCGATATTATGTCGATTGCTGAAGACACAATGCTGTCCAGAGAAAAAATTCTGGAGGACAGAGTCATTAACCCATTGTCCACTACAGAAAGTGATTTTTCCAAATTAATACGGTCAATTTCCCGTATTCTCTCTGCTGTCTCAATTTGAGTAACCTTCCAGGCCTCGTTGTATGCTGCATATACAGAGGCTGCTATGAAACGTTTCTGACGCTGTTTGCGCGGTCCCATAATGAAATCACGCAAGTCAGCACCATCAGTAAGTAAAGTTAGGTGTTGCTTAATTTCTGCCAGTGTGGAAGTCTGTAGCCATTGAAGGCATAATTTGCCCACACTGTAGGTGGTTATTATTCCTGGGTGTTGTCTTTGGGAATATCTAGGGTCTGGCCTGGTCATTTTGAACCCCTGTGTTTTGTTCAGGAATCTGTCTTGACAGTTATTAGTATCTGTGGGCCAGATCAACCACTGTTTCCAATCAGGATGTGTTCTGTTTTGGTTTAATACATAATTTACGTCTATCTCTTCGTCTGTGGAGCTATTGCTGTTCAATGTTGGTTTTGGAATAGACGGTTTGTTTAAATCTTTGATTTTGGCTAAGCCAAGACAGGTAGTTTGTTGAACAGTGTCATTTAAAAATATAATTTGTTCTGGGATCATGCAGGCTCTAAACAAAGATTCTATACCCTGTACTTGCCATTCTTTTGTGCCCCAAACACTTTTCAATTCAACATTTTTGTCCCAATAATCAAAACCAAAAGTATTCATTTGTTCAAAGAAAGAGTCTTAATATATCAATTTTGTGTTGGTTATCATGGTCTTTGTCCCTGTCTTATTTGACAATTTGAAATAAAATGTTTCAGCATTACTTATGTTAAACCCTGAAAAGTATGAATATTTGTCGTAAACGGTTCTTGAGCTTCCTTTTGGAGGGGTTGCACAATGTTCCCATTGATTATAATTTAAAACATTTCTAGGTTGTGCAGATCTATGTAGAAAATGGTTACCATAGTGGTTATAACAGTACATACTATCATAATTTGTCGAACCCTGCAAATAATCATGTTTGGTAAATTTAGCAGACATCACTAAGTCAGACATCATATTGTTTATACTTTCAAAGTCCCAATCATCAGCAAATGTGCTTGGTTTTACGAAGTCACTCAATGAGATTTTAATTTGGTGTGGATATTTCAGGATTTCAACCGGACCATAGATTTCGTAGTCAGTATTGTCCCATGCTACCCCACCCGGTATAGGATTGGCTGTGAAGTTGACTGAAGAAAGTTCTCTTTTCTCGACGTGTGAAGATGTGTGTGGTTTGAGGATCAAGTTGATTTTCTGACTTGCTGTGTCCATTTTAGCATATTTTCCCTCAATGAAGCGTCCCAATGTTAGTATCATGATGAGCCACAGTATGAGGATAAATGCACCAAAACCCACCCAAAATTCAATCCATGGAGAAATCAGATATGTTTCTTTCAGTTGTTTCAAAAGTTCTTTAGCTTTATCTATAAAGGTTTTTGATGATGGCTGTGTTTTTGATTCAGTGAAGCCTTCAGAGAAATCATCGAAGTTTATGAAGTAGCCGGATGCAGTTCTGTCTATTGTTCCAATTGTTTCAGGATTACTGTTTCTTGCATAGTCGTTTGTTACTTCATTATAGGTTGGTGTGTCTCTGCTAAATGTTTTTATTTGGGTGTTCAGAGGTCTAAGTTCCATTGCATTGTTGCATAGTCCTTGTTGTTCTTCTGTAGGCGTTTCGAATGTGATTAGCCTCTTTGTTAGGACCTCTGTACTGGTAGCAAACCTTGGTGTTCTGCTACTCATGGGGAGTCCACTTGGCCTACTGTTTGTTATCGGCCACATGATTGTGGTTTTACCAGGTCGATGGATACAACTCGGTTCTCCTTTTTACCAGCAAGCGGCGGTAGTACAACTGATCTTGTCCCGTTGATAGACAAGACAGGAACTGCTTTTCTGTAAGAAGGCCCAAATTCCTTCTTTACCGCGATCTTTTCTCTGACTAGATCCCCGACTTTTGGAATCCAGACAGGTCTTGCTGGGACAGGTGGTGGTTCTTCAGTGGTTGTTGGCTGTTGTTTCAACTTTATGTTGCTCAGGTCTTTTCTTGTTTCGTTTAAGTCCTGTAAAATAGCCAAACGATCTTTGATATCAAAGCTTTTTTTACTTTACCACTGAAGTCTGACTGTCAAGGTCAGAGATTAACATCCTAGTTCCAAATAATAATTTGTACGGACTGAATCCCTTCAGAGAATTTCTTGGCAGGTTATTTAGACTACGTTGGACACTTATTAGATGTTTGACCCACCCAGCTCCCGAACCTAATATCCTTTCCGTTATAGATTGCTTTATGCCTTGGTTTTTTCTTTACACCATCCCGTATCCCTCAGGAAGGAAGTGAGAAGATTCCCGCTGTGCTATGCTCATTTGGCCATGTTTCCCCTCAGGCTAGAGGGCTAGAGTGAAACAATGGTCAAACGTAGCATGCTCTTAGCGTATATGCCATTTAGACTCGCAAATCTTTGTATAACAGTCCAGACGTCAGCCGAGTGCTGGTGATCTACATTATAAGTGGAAACTAGCCTGTATATGTTAATCGCAAGCCTTGCTTTTTACTGTTGATTTTTTCTGGAGTGAAACGACACGGTATTACACCGTTTCTCTCACCACTGCGATTCCTGTTGCAGTTGGGGCACTTTTTTACAAACATGGTGTGATGCAGGCTCATGCCTGGCCACCAGTACCTTGATTGTAATTCTTCCAGAGAATCTTTTAGTTTGAGGTGTCTTAGACCCTCGCCCATATGTGCGTCTGCGATTAACAAGTTTCTCCTGTCCATGTTTGGAATTACTCTATCCCCCCACTCCAGGGATTCGAGCAAAAGGGACGGAGTTTGCATCGATTATGTATGTATAATTGAGTGGATAGTTGATCGGTAGCGCTGAGGAGTCGCCTTTTGATGACGTTTTCACTGCCAGCACTGTTTCACCGTCAATATACTTCACTGTACGCTTTTTTCGAACTACGGAAGCCGATTTAGTTGCTACCGCTGTGGCTGTCTCAGCCAATGAATTCCCTGCAACGTGAACGCCATCACGCTGATGACTCAGTGAGTGTGTCACGTGAGTCTTTGGTAGTTCTTTTTGTAAAAGAGCTATTTGTTCCCAGAGCAGTTTCTGCTTTATTGTTGCATCTGTGTCATCTTTGTAACCGTTTTGAATCCATGTCTGCAAATCCTTGTTATATGATTTGACGCAGTAATATGAATCGGACACTATAAGTGTCGGGAATTCGCGATCCGCATTATCTAGCGCCATTTTCAATGCTATTATTTCAGTCTGTTGTTCTGAATTAGTTTCTACTGAGTGTGTTTTTGTTAATAGAGGTCTTAGTTTACCTCCGCGCCACACTTCTTTTGTAATCTCACATGTGGGGTTGTATGCTTGTTCTCCCCAAACGGAGGGTTGAGCATGTCCGTCTGTATAGATTACACAAGCGTATTGTCGTAAGGGCAGAATGTCGATAGGCAGAGGGAATGTTCTTTCATATTCTAGATTTTTTAATTCCTTTAGTTCTGGATCAAAGTAGTAGTATACTTTGTCCGTTGTAATTGCATTCACCCATTGTATCCATTCCGGATTCAATGTTGTTGTTGGTAAATTACAAGGTGTTGTTAATGCCTCAAAGGCTGATTCTGCTGTTCTGACTATGATACGTCTACCGTCCGCTTGATCTTTTTCTCTAGCTATTGCGGTTTGAACTGCATGAACAATGTTTTCTTTAATGCTGAATTTCTGTTCAGCTTCTGTGTACAAGTGTGATTTGAATGCAATTGGTACCTTTTCTCCCTCATTAGAGGTCAGGTATGTGAATCCGCATCTTCCTGGGATGACTCGAATCACAAGATTGCGTGTGTTATCACGTGTTTCTAATTTTGTTTTAATTAACATGTCTGTTTGTAAGGATCTCAGAATTTCTGTGTGTATTTGAGTCCAATTGGTTCTTTTAAAATCTGGTTTTATTAGATCATAAAGGGGTTTGACCCTTTCTGCGTAATTTGCAATGTATGTTCTTCCGAAATTTAGGAAGCCTAGAATTGACTGTAGGTTTTTTAGTGTTCTAGGTGCTTGGAGTACGGCACATTTCTCTAGGAAATTGTCAGCCTGGCTTTTGCCTTCACTTGATAATTCATATCCTAAGAACAGGACTGTCAGATGGGCAATTCTGGATTTTTTAAAGTTGAATTTGTAACCCTCTGCTGCGAACCCAAGTATTATGGTGTTCACTCTCTTCAAGTGAGTCTCCAAGTCATCATCTGTTAAGTATATGTCGTCGACATATGATAATGCTTCTTCGTCATATGTTTGTAGTAATTCTGTTACTCTCGCTGAGAATACTCCCGGGCTGTTCTTGTACCCCTGGGCTAACCGACAGAATTGTTTTTGAGTGCCATTTATTGAGAATGCAGACAAATATCTGCTCTCTGGTGCTATGTTTTGACAAAAGAATCCATTAGAGATGTCTAATGTTGTTTTGTATTTTTTGCGCACTATGTTATTCATTAGTGCAGCACTATGCGAGTGTTGTAGTGCAAAAGTTTTGCAACACGTGTTAAGGTGTCGGTAATCCAAAACTAGACGATATGAATTATCTGGTTTGGAGACCGGAAACAAAGGGTTGTTCATTTGTGAGGTGCAAGTTTCAATCACCCCCTGGTATTCTAGCTGATCTAGGATTTCCTTTACCTGTTTTTTAGCTTCTTGCTTAATTGGGTACTGCCTCTGTGCAGTAGGTTGTGATTTTAGCTGGATTTTGTGAGGAGGAGAGTCCTCATCCCATCCTACGTGATTTTTATATAAAGCAGGAGCTAGGGCTACTGCCCACTTTCTAGCAAGTGTGTATTTTTTATGAATTGGGATGTGATTTGAGAAGGCAGGCATAATTATTTCTTCGCCATGAGGGCAATCCCTGACAAACTCTGGTGGCCAGTCTTTTTCAGCTAGAAGGATGTCATAGCCCTTGGAGAGATGATCCCAAAATAGTCCCCTTATTTTTCTAGTCTTATCCCCCTCTATACGTAAAGTTATTTCATATATTTTGTGAGGTTTGCTAACTCTGGTGTCTGCATTTTCCACTTGAAGATATTCATTCGTGTCCACTGTCTCCAGATGATTCATAAGGACTTTGCGAGCTATGCTCACTTCTGCTGCGCTGTCTAGCATTGTCTGAGCCCATTCTCCGTTTTTCAGTTGTGTCCTCAGTATTCTCGGCATTGTTGACTACCTTGATACTAGCTACCTTCTTTTTTGGAAATTGTAATTTCTTTTTTAGCTGAGCAGGTTCCTTGTCTTTGGACTTGGTGTGCTCTTCTCTTTGTTCTGATCGTCCTCTTCTTTCCGATTTCTGCGAGGAAGTCTGAATAGATTGAGAGGGACGTGTATCAATGTCTTGATATCTATCAGGCTTCTTTATATTATCCCTATTTCTAAGGTTATATCTTTTCCCAGAGGGGTCACTTTGGGGTGACTTGTGTCTTTGGTTCGGAGATTTTTCTCTCCGCCGAGGAGACCTTCCTCTGGACTGGAATTTCTTTTCTTTAGGATTGGATTGTTTGTTTCCATCCCAGCTCTTTTTTTGTGATGTTGAATTATTATTAAAAAATATTTTTTCAGGACTTTCAATCAGTTGTGGTTTTACTGGTATTCCACCTAAACTATCTCTACCTAGTTCCTCATAGGATTTTTCTATGATTCTGGCTATTTCAGCTGGTTGGTCTGCTATATCTGTCTCCTTTAACCTCTGGCGGATCGCCACGTTTGCTGCTTCTCCCTTTATGTTGGCTAATAATATAGCCGAGACCTGCTTGAAGTCTTTTAGTAATTTCATACCAAGAGTTAAAGCGGGCTCTGGACCATATTCGTCTTGAATTTGTTTTAGCACATCTGGTATTACCGAAATGGATGGAACACCGTGCGTTTTTGTGTAGATGGAAGCAAAGACTGTACCCCAAGTGTCACAGTCCTCAATGTGTGGTGCGATTCCCATTGGAAGACAGATAGTCAGAATCCTGTGTTTTTCTAACGGGGTGGTGTCTGGAAACACCGCCTCTATTTGGGTGATTTTTTGTGCTAACCAGAATGGTATTTGTTCCCGTTTAGCTGGTACTTTACCTAGGCAGGATTGTATGTTCTGTGGTGTAATTTTATTTGTGTTCCCCTGGTGAGGGGTCAGCTGTGGAATTTTAATTGCTGGTTGAATTGTTGAAGTCCGCATCACATATTGGACTAATTGTCTATGTAATTTTATTAATTGTTTCAACTGTGTTAACAGCTCTGCTGCAGACATCCCATTGATATCTGGATGTGGTGTGTATCCGGCTAGGACCGGCCACGTTGCTCCTGGTCTACCTAAAGGACCGAGCCTGGTGATGTGATTATTGTGTTTTAGGGCGCCATTAAATAAGAGCAGGTGCTCTTGAAATTTAAGTGGTACTTCCACCTCCTCGAAAGGAGTGTACTCTCCAGGAGGTTCCTCTACTTTGTAATAGTGGAAGTACTTTGTTACAGCATTCGCTGCTGGAAAATGTATCCATGAATAGTATACCTCTGTCTGCCGATATTCGTGTGCCTCAATTACGAATATGACTGTACCACCTCTAGGTGTCAGTCCATTTTCTATAAGTTTTAAGGTTATAGATTTCCTCTTAATGACCGGGATGAGTATTATATCCTGGTCTGCGTCTAGCAGTGCAGCATCAGCTGCTGCGAGTTCAGTTGCTAATCTAACTGCCTCTCTTTCATCATCACTGTCTACCATTTTACCGACAGGATGGTTACTTTGTTTGTTTGCAGATCAGGTTTCTTGTGGAAACAAAGATTAGATGCACAATATTTTGGAACGGTTTATCCTTCAACGTTGACTAGACCAAGTACCATACATAGGAGTTTCCTCCTGCGAGGTTTGGCGGATATTACCTTTCACCCACTCCAGACGTCTTTGGAGTATTATGGGAAAAGGGGTCTGAGTGAGAAAGCACGACTGAGTTACTCTAAATGTCTTACGTTAATTTTATCGCCCTTCCAAACGCGTTGGGCGCCATGTAGTGTAGTTCCTATTATCCCAATAGGCTCTGCGCATTGGAATAATACCTTCAATAGTATAGGCCTAGACCAGACGTTAACTAGGTCTACTACTGTCGATATTAGACTTAAAGTTTTGGGTTTTGCCAGCTAGCTCAGAGTTCACTAGAAACTTTCTCGAGTAGGCAAGGAGGAGTTGAACCTCCCTGGATAGACAAGAAGGGATTTAGTTTCTGACAACCATAGAACATGACAACTTTGCTCTCCCCTAATCAAGAGTGTATCTCGAGAGTCGTGTGAAAACAAAAGGCAATTTATTTTACTCAGTCAGTACGTGCATTCTTAGTCTCATCAGATTGTAGAGAAAAGGAAGAGACGGGCGAGTTCAATAAAAGATGTTATTTATTGATCAGTCTCTTTTCTCGTACAAGAGAAATGGATCGATATTATTGCAATACTTATGGTTAAGTAAAGTGCATACATTAAAAGCAGAAGTATAAAATAATACTGTAAAAACATTGATATGGTTTCTAGGCCATATGAAGGTTTAAAATGAATAAGATATATTACATACACATATACATTTGACTAATCGTACTCAACTGGTGTTTCTAACTACGCCTACCCCGTGTACCTGACCTAAGTCTAATGCGTGGGCGGGAATAGAAAGTTACAGTTTAAGTTAAGTTTGTTTTGCCAAGTGACTGACTAAAGAATTCTCTGCGAGGGGTTATTCAGTTCTGTACCTGGAATCTAGGATGGATGAGGGATGGTATCTCTCGTCTCTGGTCTCGATATTCCAGGCTGCCTGCGAGGGCTACCCGGAAGAGCCGGAGCTGGATTTCTCGGCAGGAGAAAAACGGCTTCTCGTTCTCAGCGCGTCAGGAAGGCGGGGCTGCGCCAGCGGGGTCTGCTCTGCTCTGGGCTTCGGCAAGCCTGGCTGCTCCGTCCTCGTCACCACCGCGTGTGTTTGCATAGGGCAATATCGGTAATATTTATACCTTTAAGGTGCCGAGATTGACGTAAGGATGGACATAGATACGTCAATAAGGATGTCATACGACCAGGTCGTTAGCACATTCTTTTGCTGAAGTTCTCAGTGAAATCAAAACAATGGCCGCAGGGTTTTTCCCAAGGTGTCATAGGTTTGATTTGTTTTGAGAACTCCGTATGCCTTATCAGGGGCTGGAGGAATATCGCTTGTCTAATTAGATGGCAAGCGTTATGACCTAATCAGATAACACGCTCCTGTGCCGTAGTGTGGCTTTATCAGATAACGGTTCCTGCATCATGGGGGTTTTCTGCCTCATGGGATGGCTGCTAGTTAACTTGTTAGTTTGTTAACCAGAATAGGGTCAGGAATAGGGGGATCGATACAGAACCTATAGGAATACATCACATTGGTAGCGGGAGTACTGGTGGTGGTGGTACTGGTAGCAATAGCATTGGTGGTGGTGGTACTGCTGCCCGTAATACTGGTAGTGGTAGTACTGGTGGTGGTGGTGGTACTGGTGGTGGTAGTACTGGTGGTGGTAGTGGTACTGGTTGTGGTAGTACTGCTACTGGTAGTACTGGTGGTGGTGGTAGTACTGTTGGTGGTGGTAGTGGTAGTACTGGTGGCTGTAGTAGTGGTAGTACTGGTGGCTGTAGTAGTGGTAGTACTGGTGGTGGTAGTACTGGTAGTACTGATGGTGGTAGTACTGGTAGTACTGGTGGTGGTGGTGGTACTGGTAGTGGTAGTACTGGTGGTGGTGGTACTGGTAGTACTGGTAGTGGTGGTACTGGTAGTACTGGTGGTGGTGGTACTGGTAGTGGTAGTAGTGGTAGTACTGGAGGTGGTGATACTGGTAGTGGTAGTACTGTTGGTGGTAGTACTGCTGGTGGTAGTACTGGTAGTGGTGGTACTGGTGGTGGTGGTACTGGTAGCGGGAGTACTGGTGGTGGTGGTACTGGTAGCAGTAGCATTGGTGGTAGTGGTACTGCTGCCCGTAATACTTCTACCAATCTGCACTCTGCACTACCAATCTGCACTCTGCACTACCAATCTGCACTCTGCACTACCACTCTGCACTCTGCACTACCACTCTGCACTCTGCACTACCGCTCTGCACTCTGCACTACCACTCTGCACTCTGCACTACCACTCTGCACTCTGCACTCTGCACTACCAATCTGCACTCTGCACTACCAATCTGCACTCTGCACTACCAATCTGCACTCTGCACTACCAATCTGCACTCTGCACTACCAATCTGCACTCTGCACTCTCAATCTGCACTCTGCACTACCAATCGGCACGCACTACCAATCTGCACTCTGCACTCTCAATCTGCACCCTGCACTACCACTCTCAATCTGCGCTCTGCACTACCACTCTGCGCTCTGCACTACCACTCTGCGCTCTGCACTACCACTCTGCACTACCACTCTCAATCTGCGCTCTGCACTACCACTCTGCGCTCTGCACTACCACTCTGCACTCTGCACTACCACTCTGCACTCTCAAACTGCACTCTGCACTCTGCACTACCACTCTGCACTCTGCACTACCACTCTGCACTCTGCACTACCACTCTGCACTACCACTCTGCACTACCACTCTGCACTCTGCACTACCACTCTGCACTACCACTCTGCACTCTGCACTACCACTCTGCACTCTGCACTACCACTCTGCACTCTGCACTACCACTCTGCACTACCACTCTGCACTACCACTCTGCACTACCACTCTGCACTACCACTCTGCACTACCACTCTGCACTCTGCACTACCACTCTGCACTACCACTCTGCACTCTGCATTACCACTCTGCACTCTGCACTACCACTCTGCACTACCACTCTGCAATACCACTCTGCACTACCACTCTGCACTCTGCACTACCACTCTGCACTACCACTCTGCACTCTGCACTACCAATCTGCACTCTGCACTACCAATCTGCACTCTGCACTACCAATCTGCACTCTGCACTACCACTCGCACTCTCAATCTGCATTCTCACTCTGCACTCTGCACTACCACTCTGCACTACCACTCTGCACTTTGCACTACCACTCTGCACTCTGCACTACCACACTGCACTCTGCACTACCACTCTGCACTCTGCACTTGCACTCTGCACTACCACTCTGCACTCTGCACTACCACTCTGCACTCTGCACTACCACTCTGCACTCTGCACTACCACTCTGCACTCTCCACTATCAATCTGCACTACCACTCTGCACTACCACTCTGTACTCTGCACTACCACTCTGCACTACCACTCTGCACTCTGCACTACCACTCTGCACTACCACTCTGCACTACCACTCTGCACTCTGCACTACCACTCTGCACTACCACTCTGCACTACCACTCTGCACTCTGCACTACCAATCTGCACTACCACTCTGCACTCTGCACTACCACTCTGCACTCTGCACTACCACTCTGCACTCTGCACTACCACTCTGCACTCTGCACCACCACTCTGCACTACCACTCTGCACTCTGCACTACCACTCTGCACTCTGCACTACCACTCTGCACTACCACTCTGCACTACCACTCTGCACTACCACTCTGCACTACCAAACTGCACTCTGCACTCTCACTCTGCACTCTGCACTACCACTCTGTACTCTGCACTACCACTTGCACTCTGCACTCTGCACTACCACTCTGCACTACCACTTGCACTCTCACTCTGCACTACCACTATGCACTCTGCACTACCACTCTGCACTCTGCACTACCCTATCCTTCACCACAGCACAGAGCAGAACGGCGCCTTCCCTCATAGACTGACCTACAGCATGGTGCCCAGTAGGACTGCGCCAGATTTATATTTAGCTGGTGTCGCAGCCGCCCAAACTCACACTGTGAACCCGAAGTAGGGCATGAAAAGCGCACTCTTTACCTCTTACTGAACTCGCCACCCGTCAGGTGCTCCTGGGAACTCCTGCATAGTCAGACGCATATTAACTGACACATCGTTGAGCAAATAACAAACCTTTCTTTTTTTTAAATAAGTAGCTGAACTGTGTCGACAGAGTCCTTCACGCACGGCAGCTTTAGGCGTGAAGAAATATCATGTAGGAAATCGGGTGACCCAGAGAGGCTCAGATTATATTATACAGAATAAAATACCACTACAAAATCTTTTTAAATGCATAATTGTTGAAATGAGTGAATGTTCAATATCATCCGAAATTGCACTTTCCCACTTATTTTTATCGCAGCTAAGAGTGACAGTCAAATATACAGCTGGTACCGTGTTCTTCCCTCGTTATTCCACTTACCATGTCAGCCGCTTAAATAAACAAACTGGCAAGCCAGCTCGAAGCACCCACCACGTCGACCCTGAAGTATCACCTCACAGGGCTATCAGTGCTCTAAAACAAACTCGCTTTACATTCCGTGTTCAAACAAGGAGGTGCAAGCTAGCTGAAAACTGTAAACCTTTTATTCCAAACAAACATTTTAAATTTCGGTAAAAGCATTTCAGCTATTCAAACATTGAAATTAGCCGAGTAAACCTGAAATGAAAGGAGCAACAAAATAATGCATGGCGCGCACCCACCAAAACGCACTGCAGAATGGTGAACGCGCACACAGCATCTGGATTCCATTACAGCACCTCCCTGACAGCTCCTAATTGATATTTATGGACGGCCGTGCGCGAAACCGCAGAGAAAATGCCAAACATGGCGGACGTAAATTACATATAGCCTATCGCGTCATGGCTACTAAAAAGACAGCACAGCGAAAACGAATCACTATGCAGAGGCCATAAAAAAAGCTCGCGCACTAAAGAATGTTTCTTTCCCGAGCCCTAAAGAAACCTTTTTTTTTTTTTTTTTTTCTTCAACAATAGGAGCTCGGAGCTCTGCCCCACTTCGTGGTGACGTAGGCCGAGCCCTAAAAACGGCCCACACTACTCTTAAACTGTACCCCGCCCTTCCAGCACACTGGGAAAATGCCCGATGCGCGCTACGGCAAGTCCGGCCCAGTTTTAGGCTGTCCAGGATGTCCTTGTCCTTCCTGGGCAGCATTGCTGTATTGTACTACGAGTCGCCTTCTATAAACAGACCTATACATTTTGTTCTTATCTTGTCACATTTCCTATGCATTCAAAGACAGAGGTCAAATGTCGGGCTCTGTCCTCGAAGGGAGCTTGGTGTTTACTATTCTTTTTCTGACTTTAAAGTGAGAGCATTTATCTGAAAATCTGGGTGCGTGAAAGAAAGGAATTAGGACCACTTCACTCTATATCACTCTATGCCACTGCACTGTGCGAAACTCTACTCCACTTTATGCGTCTCCATTCTATGCCCCTCCACTATACATAATTCGGCACCACTCCGCACTACAGCACTTTGCTCTACACCACTCTGCTCCACTCCACTCTTATCCAGGACACTCCACTCTATGACACTCTATGCCATTCTACTCTGCACTACTCCACGACACTCTACGACACTCCACTCTATCAAACTCCACTCCAAACTACTGTCCTCTATGCCCCTAACTTGTAGCCATGCTAAGCAGCAACCACTGTGGTGTACAACACGGCTAAAACACGTTGGCAAAGCCAATAGCTCTTGAAGAGGTGAGACCAATTGACTTTGCCAATTATTGTTTCTGCTTGGCATTTGCAGTCAAAATTAAGCGTACAAGAGCTTAGAAGTGGAGCAAAGGGCTATAAAACAAAAAAGGATTATGTGCTAGAAATTTCAATAAACAAAAACTGTATACCCAGAGGCATTCCTCAGCACTGAGCCCCTTGTTAGGTCTCGCCTAGCGCCGCAGCTCATGCGCCCCTCGCTCTGGCGAGGTCTATTGTCGTCGGTTTTAGTAGCAAAGGGGTACAGGAGAAGTGCACGCGCCTGGACAGGCATGCACGCACGCGCCCAGACAGGCGATGAGCACGCTTACGGCTTGCGCGTTCAGCACAACGCGCGCATGGCGCGCTCTCACTTTTTTTTAAAGCAATAATCAATAGGACGTACCCCCGCAGACCTTCCTAGTCTGATGTGACAGGTCAAAAGGCATAGCACAGGCCTACTCTTAGCCCAGGCGTGTCCCATGCCGCCTCTTGCCTACGTCCAGGTTAAGGATTCCACAGGTTCCTCAGTGCCGTCCGCTCTTACAGCAGCCGAGGCAAATGAAGCAGAGGAGAGAAAAAGTTGCTCCAGACCGGCTCCCAATCTCACCCTAATATACTTGTGTAATAGACTCTGGCAGAGAGTAGCACCACAAGTCCCTGAGGTGCTCAGTTCGTCCGTGGAATGCGGAGGCTTGCTCGGCTTCTCCAGACGGGCTGGAGGAGGAGAGGTCTGTGAGCCATGTGGATCGTCTGCGCCAATGAAGCGCTTCTCCAGCTGGACAGAATGACACTTACCCCAGGGATGGACATTCACGGCTCGCCTGGGGGCGGAAGGGCACCACTGAAGTAAACAAAAAAGGCAAACATATGGTTCAAGGAAGAAACCGTGACAAGTGACTGACGACTTTTGATTAGAGCAACAAACCTTTTCCATTACACAAGACTAGCGTAAACCCTCAAAATACCCATCCTTTAAGGAAAAAAGAACTGATCAATATAAACAAAACCTTGTGTCGATTTAACTGCCTTTAATTATTTTAAATATGTCAGGCAACCCAAAAAGATAAGAGAGAGCATGCAGACTTAATCTTAGCCCCTAAAACGACAAATGGTTTAACGCTCATCACTGACATCTACTGTGATCTGCTGTCAGGAAATAAAACTCCCACAAAGGTCAACTCTACCTATCACTCAAGGTCATTACTGAGTGTTAGGCAATGGGATAATAGCAAGCAATACCAGTGGCAGCTGGTGATATTTAAAACATTTAAAAATGGTGACGCGTAAAAGTTTGTGGGGAGTGGGCGGTGCCGAGCTAGGTCGACTGTCATAACGTGGGGTTTGTGGGTTCTCCTCAGCGAACATTTTTAAAAAGAGTGAGCAAATAGTGCTTTTTCATTTTTCAAGCATATATAAGATTGCAAGATGGGTAATAAAGTTATTGTGAAGTGTAGTTATGACATCAATAAAGAGATTTCATACAACAATGATGTAGATAGCTGCTTATAGCAATCGCAGAACTAATGGGTTCAGGGGTTTGAAAATTAGCAGTAAAATTGCTTACAATGTCCTTACAAATTGAAGACGCAAATGTTGTAGATTAAAACGTTTCAGATTGCTGGGCATGTTTTTCCACTTCGTCTTCAAGGTTATCAAGTGGTGTGTACAAGAGTTTACCTGCAGTAAGTCTAGGTGCCATTTCGAGGTGTTTCTATTCTTTTAATAGCAAAATTATCCAAATAGGTAACATGTAAAGCAAAAGGCTGTGAACTGCTCCGAAAGAGCCAAAGATCAAATGAATGTGTCCTCCACGCATCAGGAGTCCTGCACTCACCCCTATAATGTGTTATTGTTTCAAAGCACTTAAGTAGTGGTGCTATTCTCGTAGTAGCGCCTACTCTTCGGTCTCCTACTTGCCATTCCTGCACACACTGCCACCGGCTCCATATAAGCAAACAAGAACGCTACATTCAGCATTCATTTAACCTGCAAACTTCCACACACCAGGGCATTTGTGTTTGAGATGCTATGTATGGCATGTTTTTATAGCTGACAAATGGCTTGAAGAATGCTATCGCTTGCATTTCAAAGCACGCCTGCCTGTAGGCCTCTAGCCACTGGCCAGGCCATAGGGACACAGCAAGCAGACAGATGCCATAGAAGTGATCAAATATCTCGGCAGTTGGCAGATATTTTGGATAAATCTATCTTGTAAATGATTTTTGGGGGTAGGGACATAGATTCACCGGCCACTTGGCTAATTGCCTCCCTTTACGCTGCATTTCCTTACAGGCCATAGTAAGTGCTCAGTGAAAAACAATTATGATGCAGTGCAGAAATGAATATTCACAACAAAATGAAAATGTGTATCTTACAGGCGGCACCAGAGAGTGCGCAGAGTGTGCAGGACATGAGCTCCAATAGCTAACCCTTGCTCGTGGATTTCTTTCCTAGTGCCAGTGGCTGCAACGGCCGCTGCATTTCGACCCCTACGTCACCATCACCACAATATGTACAGATTGGGCACAAGCGCAGCCAAAACAGATGAATAGGACGCCCCTCCCTCCCCTCGTCTTAATAAAAATCTAAACTTCAATTTGGAAAGAATAAACTAGAACTATTACTATTGTGTACATGTTTCAGGTTCTTTTCTGCCTAATTTCCTTTATTTATTAATAATTAGTTAATTAAATTAATTAGAGTTAATGTAATATTTTTTATTTTTTGTTATTAATTACTAATTAATTGGTAATTAATGATTATTAAGTGATTAAATGATAATTACATTTGTTATGTGATTTATGTATGTGTAGTGGGTTGTGTGTTTATAGGGGAATAGGGTGTGAAATAATTAAATTAAATTAATTAAAGAGATTGTACTTATTTATTGATATTTATTATTAATTAATTGTTAATTAGTTTATTGGTAAGTAGTTTTTTAAAATTATTTTATAATATTAATTATAAATATTGTATTCATAAATATTGTTTATTCTTGTAAATGTCGTGTTAATTAATTATTAGTTGGTCATTAATTATTAATTGGTCATTAATATTTGTCAATTAGTTAATTTATAATTACATCAATTTAATAATATTCATTGTTATTAGTTGATTAATTGATATTTATATTAATTGGTTTTTTTTGTATGTGTAGTGTGTTGTGTGTTAAAAGGGGAGTAGCGGGGAAGTAATTTTTTGTTATTTAAGTAAATATTGATTATAAATATTTGGTATTTAGTAATATTTTTTTGTGAATAAAATATTAAATGTTTTTTTTGTTTAAAAAAATATGTAATTGATAAGTATGTTAATATAACGCCTACGCAATCCTGCGCTTTCCCTACTATTGCACCCTCTGAGTGGGAATAGTAATTTTTACCCTTACGCTATCCAATGCTTTCCCTACTGTTGCACCCTCTGGAGTGGGAATAGTAATTTTTACCCCTACGCTATCCAACGCTTTCCCTACTGTTGCACCCTTTGGAGTGGGAATAGTAATTTTTTCCCCTACGCTATCCAACGCTTTCCCTACTGATGCAATATGTGGAGTAAGTATATATATTAATTTATATGTAGAGTTTTACATTTATGTTAAATGTATATGTATTAGTTATTATTTTTTAAATATGTTTTAATGTTTATATCTATAATTTGTTAAATTATATGTATTTTTACATTATTTTTTCATTATTATTAATACATTTAAAAAACGATATTTTTTACTTCGATATTTTTGTACTACGATATTTTCTTTTCGATATTTTTGTACTTACCTTTATGTAGATAGAACTTCGATATTTTTAATGTCGATATTTTTGCTTCGATATTTTTGTATGTCTATATTTTGTCCGTCGATATTATGTCATAGATCCCAAAGAAGTGTATTGTTTTCCCACCATGTTGGAGATTTCAAAGATACCAAGAGTTTGGCATTTTCCTTACATAAGATAAATGGTTAATATGTGCGAGCATGGCCTCATGCAGCTCCCCTGCGACAGTTCTGTTCAGCTTGCCCGCAGTCAGCTACCCTCTACTGCCTGTCTACCTGCTGCCCTCTGTTTGTGCCTCCTCTGCTCATTTCTTGCTCTGTTTTGCCCTTTTCTTCTAGTCTGTCTGCACTCTGTTTTGCCGTTCTTGCTCGCTTTTATGCCCTCTGATCTACCCTCGTCTGCTTGTTTTTATGCCCTTTGTTCAGTGGCTTTCTGCACTCTCCCTCTGTGCAGGCAGATTAAGGGTCAACCCCTAATTTGCTCTGCAAAGGGGCACATACTGGGTCATAGGGATAGTATTAGTTCATGCCGGATGGGGTCCTGATGGGAAAATGGAGTGCATCCCTGCTAAGAGGTTGCTCTCCGGAGGCAATCCCTGAGCAGGAATCTACTAGGGAAAAGTTAATTTAAAAAGGGAACCAAATAGAGTGAAAGCATGAGTCTTTCTGTCCACTTAATGCGTTTTTTTGGTGCGCCCACCAGCAATCCTTTTGCGCCAGGGGATCAGAAAGGTGACTAGACACCAGGGATAGGTGTCCGAAAAAAGAAATTGTTTGGGGCTCGACACGTATTGGCAATTTGCTTACCAACCCTCTCAAAGAGAGAGAGAAAAGAACTTCAATACTTTCAGGGCAATAGAAAGCAGAATGGCTCAATGCAGAGCTGCATCAAAACAACCTTCCCATAACAATCCTTTCACAGAGGCATCAGTTGGCCGCATTTTGAAAACAGGATGCCATGGTCTGGGTAAATTGATGGAAGTTCTGATGCACATGTATAAGGACTTTATCGAAATTCTGAGACTTCATAATGGCAAACATTTGAAGCTAAAGATTAGGCATGTAGGGATCCTTATACAAGCACCACATATTATGTTGTTTATTTTTATAATATTTATATTCTTTGTTTTCGTAGTTGCTAAGTTTTCTATTTATGCAGTAACCGCCTAAAGCAACAGTGTGGATTCTTTGTGTTGCAAAAGACTGGCAGGCCTCGCAACAATAAATCAAAGGCCTGGGGGTATCTGACAGTTTGTTACATACCCAATATGCATTACCTCCAAGTAAGTGTGAAAGAGATGCTTGAGTCATAGGTTGTCCAGTAGCGGCTGGTGTTGTGAACGAGTGGTAAGGCGGGCGGGCTGTGTAAGGGGTGGCATAGGGGGAGGTGGTTGTCAAAATAAAAAATTATAATAAAAAAAACTCACCTGCCGGCCATGTCGCACTCTTCTGCTCCTCTTTTCGCTGACACATTCTCCCAGTCTGCCCTGCGGCCAATCCTGAAGCTGCTGTCAAGAATTAGAGCAGCTTCAGGATTGGCCTAAGCGCCCTTGATTTCCGCTCGCAGACAGACTGGGAGTCGGTGCCTGCTCTCTCTAATCCAGCAACGCAGCTGGGTTAGAGAGAGCTTCAATGCGCATGACTGTTTGGCCGTACAGAGACAGCCGGCCAAACAGTCATGTTCACTGAAGGCAGTGCACTACCACTCCTCCTGTCATCCCCCTGCCCCCCCCCCCCCAAGACTCGTCAGGAAAGGATAAATAAAACAACTGTTTGCTATCATTTAATTTTTCCTTTCCTGTTGATTTTTGGGGGACAACACTTGGGCCGCTGTTGAGCTTGTCCATTCCTTTCACTGAAGCTTGTAAGTTAGTATATACCTGATCTTGCTTCAGGGCCAAGAAGGATCTATCCAGGACGTGTCCACAAAACCTTAGAAACACCCATAACATTGTGACCCATGCGTTACAACTATGCCCAAAGAACACTCAATTTCATCTCACTTAACATGGGTGCTGGCTGGAGTATTGGACTCTAAATGACAAGGAAATAGAAATACTGTCTTAGACCATAGGGTGGGTTGGCAGTCCGATGCCAGTAAGGGCTAGCCCACCCTTAGGATGTATGACAGTACAACGCGGTTGTTTTCAACGCGGTACTTTACATCGCAGAGATTACAACGCAAGTCGTTACAACCACTTGCGCTGGAGGGCGCAGATTTAGGAATCTTATAATTTTATATTCCAACACCAGTCCTTGTAACAGTAGGGAAGGTGTTGGAATATAAAATTACAAGATTCCTTATCCCACAGCGCCATCCAGCGCAAGTCGCAGTAATGACTTGCGTTGTAATAGCAGCGTGGTAAAGGTCGTGCGGTGTAAACACGGCGTTGAAAACGACGTTTCCCCACCCTTACACCATTCCTTTTCCTATACAAATCATTTCCCTGTTATTTAGGGGGCTGAAAGTCTGACTAGAGTGCAGAAATGCAGGGGAAGCCCAATGCCAGACTGGATAGCCTCCAATACCATCATTCAAAGACAAAAAGGATTACCAAGCTCTCTAGAGCTCCCTCTGCCCCTTACCTCCCTCCCGCTGGTCGGCTGAAAGACTAATGCTCAGAGGGTGTAGGGCAACCAGATGCTAGATGGGTTAGCCCCCACCCCATTCCTTTAAAAAAAAATCTTTGGACATCCAGCTTACTTTCTGCCCCTTCCATCCCCTGCCCCCGGCAGGAAGATTGGAGTAAACCCCTTTATCTGTCACTTTGGAGGCAGACAGATTGTGTTGGTTCCAGGTGGTGGGGGGGGGTGTTCGCCTATGCTGGAGGAGGATGGGTGCCCCCCATTGGTATCAGTACCAGTGATAGTGATCAAAAAGTAAAGAAGCTACGCTTAGCAGCCCCGAAAAACTTCACCCCATGCGCCCTGCAAAGGGTGGGTTCCTGCCAGTGCAGGCAGGATTAAACCCTGTGGAGGCCTCTAGGCAGTCGGAATTGCGGGGACCCCCATGCAAATTATCTCCTAATAGCCAATGTACCGGATCTATTTACATACTGACAGCTGCCAGAAGATGGGCTATTAAGTGACAAATAGTTATGTGAATCTGATGTATCTGGTTTATGTATTTCAAGTTGTAAATGGGACATTACATTTATACAGTATTTTCTCTATAGAGTCTTTAATGTAAAGTTTACGTTTCTTTGAGTTGAAATTTTTCAAAAATATTTTTGAAACAATATTTAAGAATATTTAAGAAAGCTTGATCGTAACTTTCTTTCAAGATCAATTTAATGTTATTTTGATTTGTTGTCGCAAATATGAGCAGGTGCTTTCAGGTGCTCAGCACCGGCACTTCTCTCACAGGGCCGGTGCTTCAATTTCTGACCCTTCAGGTGGTGGTCTCAATATTAATTGTTCAAATTTAAAATAAAAAGAATAACATACATTGCATGGTGACTGGCTGGTAAATGTTCATAGGCAGACTGGCAAACGCCTGTCCAGGCAGGCATGATTGTGTATCACCAAGTTAGGGATGATGTCATCACGCTGATCACAAATCCAAGAAGTCATTGACAAACTATGGCTTGCGATCTATTCCTAGTCTGCTGCACCCTGCCACTGCCTGAGCCTAAACCTCCCATTGGATAATTGTAGTTGGGGGCTGGCTCATGACGGACTTTTTTTTTTTTACTTTTTTTTCTCTTTTCATGGCGGAGTTGAGGCATGGAATCTGCAAGAGCGCATTTGGAACTTGGGAGTGAGGGCTGTTGAGGAAGAATATATGAAAGTAAGTGTGGACTTTCCACTTGTTGCGTAGCCAGAGTAGCATATCCGGCAGCCCTGCATTGCTGCGATCCTCAACGTGCTCGATGCGGCTGTGGCCCAACACAGCTTTTGTGCGCCATGGCGTCACCTGTAGAATCTGTGCGTTGCACCCCAGCATGGTAATTGCTGACCGTGAGTGAGTCCAGTAGGCACCACAGCCATACTTACCGGCATTGGCAGCATTACTGCTGGGGACAATGCCTGTGCTGTAGCAGGCAGGACCACGGCAAGCTGAGCAGTGGATGCCGTCGCCATCCCCGGACCTACTAATTATAGGCAGCACTAGCAGTGACATGACCTGCTGTGCTCGAGCAGCCGCCTGTTCCACAATAAACCCAGTCATACCACACTGATTAATATATGCAAAAAAGCATTTTCATTTGGTGTACATTTTGTTTTTGCACTCTGTGTAGGTAAGAAAGTAAAATACGTCATCTTCTGCTTCTTTAGGAATGACAACAGGAAAACGCAGAGTTCAAATTAGCAGGGACATGTACAGGCTAACGACAGGGGTCACAGGCAGCAGCAGTGTTAGAGATGAGAGACAGCAAGAGTAAAGAGGAGAAGAAACAATAAGAGGGGATAGAGATCAAATGGAGCAAAGTGGAAGAAAAGGAGGAGAGCAAATCAGATACAAAAAGAAAGCAGCCATGATGTGAAGAAGAGAGCATTAAGAAGAGAGAAGATAGAATGGATGGATGTGGAGGACAAAACAGAGGAAAAAAAGCAGACAAATGATAAAATTGAGACACAGCTAATCACTGCTAGAGAGTGATAGTAAAGAGCCAAGATCGAGGGAAGAGAGAGCAGAGCATGGATAAAAGTGAAGAGAAAAAAGAGCTGGGCTAAAATTAATAGAGGGCAAATCAGAAATACAGGGTGTAACAAAGATGATAGAAAACAATTAGAGAGGTGAGAGTTTAGACTCTTAGAGCAAAGACTTAGAGGACAGACAACAGATCAAGGTTAGAAGATAGAGACTGAGGCAGTGAGAGTGTTGAAAGTGGGCTCACCGGAGGAAGAAGTGAGCGGTGGCCTCCTTGGCAAAATGTTCAGCACTTGCACTTCGTTTTTTACAAATTAAGCACTGAGTACACCCAATAGCCAGACAGTGTTACCAAGATTGAAAATGACTAAATAATGAAGTCATCCTGTTACAAAGTGTGCCGCATTATGCTGCTTAATTTGCCTTTTCTTGCAGCATAATCTGCTCAACCCTGCAGCATAATTTGGCACTCTCCTGTTGCATAATTCCAGTGGCCCTGATCATACCTTCAGTTCTCACATTCAGCAGGATGATAGGGAATGTGCAGCATAGTACCCAGAAAAGAAAAGATGCATGCACCGGCACACCTGCAGCCAGGACACCAATAGATTACAGACTAAGTAGTGTAAAAAAGACAAAATAAGGCATCAGGCCTTTTCCATCTGTGCACCCAGGATCTGTAACAACTTCGTTGTATCTATGAGGACCTAAAAACGCTGCCCCAATTTGGGAAAGAGATGAAGACTCACCTCTTTAAAGAACACTACCTCGCAATGCATTAACTGTCCGTAACTCAGCTACCTCTCCCTCCTGTCAATCATCGTCATTATGCTTGCAGTGCTGGGGAATCTTATAAGATACCTATTGGTCCAAGAGATGGGACGCTTTCAAAATCTACTTGTATGTAGAAATATTCTCTTGTACCATATGGTGCATGGGGACAGGTGACAAATTATGGCAGCATTCTCATTATACAAAAGTTTCTCTCATTATGCCAGATCTCATGCTATAGCAAGGTTTAGATTCCAACACGGTTCTGATTTTGCCACCATCTGGTAAATCTATATAGCTCTAGATCCTGAGTTGAGCGAAGTGGAATTCCTGTCTGGAATTTCCCTCCACTCAATCATGCTTGAGACGTTATTCCCGGACCTAGATTTACTAATTAAAATTGCTTTGGAAACTGGCTGCAATGAATCCTGAGCCAGTGTTCCTGTCTCTCCCTCTCCCCACCAGTTCCTCAGTCCTGACACAGTGGGAGTATATAATGCTCTTCCGTGCAAGGCTAGTCTCCCCTACCCTCAGGGCCGGACTGAGACCCAAAACTGGCTCTGGCAAAGTGCTTGGCCAGCCCCCCAGGGTTTTGGGGGTGTGGCCGAGGTGTTTACCAAGGCCGGTTTCTGCCGATTTAGTTACAGCAGCCGATATTGCAGCTATGCTGCAAAAACGGCCGTGTAACAAAATCGACCCCCAGGGGACCAAAACTGGCCCCCAACCCTGGTGGACCACCAGGGAAATGCCGAGTGCCCGCTATGGCCAGTCCAGCCCTGCCTACCCTCGCCCCCTCCCCACCACCATTGCTCCTCCCCATGCCCGAAGCAGCTCTCCCCCTCTCAGATGTATGACCTGCCCAGAGCAAGTGGTATGTGAGTGATAATCACCACTGGAAAGGGAATACCGTTTCTAAAGTAGCCAAGTATATCCAGGTCTGTGGACTTATTCCCCATCCCGTGGGGACAAACTCATAATTGCATTGTACTGATGGGTTGTTACCGCACTGTGCTGGTTTTTACAAGTATATATATGTATTACCCCACCAGTGCACTACAACTCATAATCGGTGTCATGCTGGTGCTGGAATTAGGCAGGACGTTGTGTGTCCATGGTGTGAGGAGCCTTTGAGACTGTGCACACCCACAAACGTAGATATTTAAGGGTATTGGCCAACTCCCCTCCAATCTCTTTCCACATTGGAAAAGGTTGGAAATATAATGACAAAGGCAGAAGTAAAACTTTTTTCATGGTGGAAAAAAGAGAGGGGGGGGTAAGGTAAGTGAAATTGCAATTGCTCAGTATATTTTTACATGCGTAAATATACTTCAACTTATTTGCTCATGCGACAATGTATAAAACAAAAGTTTGCTAGGAGTGCAGTTTCCAGGCCTTCTTCTAAAAACTCGTTTGAATTCCTGAAAGTTGTAAATGTGCACTAATGCAAGGATATATACTCTCAGGTGGTGCACTCAGATGGCTTTCCTTTTGTTTTTAAAAAATAATTTGATGTTCATCAAACACGTTTTGCTAAATGATGTCTCAGAGAAATGGTATTAAAAGTTGCACAACAGTTTAGCAAAGACGTTTATTTTCAAGTAGCATGTTTTTTGGTGTCAATTGTAATTTTGAAACCACTGGTCCATAATGAGCCTGCAGTGCCCCCTCCACTGATCTTACAGACAGACTTGAAGAGAGGGACTAAAGAGAGGAAGCACCAGAACATGGCAACCACTGGTCCAGCAAGTCAATGTCGCACATGCCCCATCACACCACTGGCTGCAAATCTACCTCAGTTCTTTGATACCACAAGCTGACACTCAACATTGCTGGCTCAAACAGGCACTGCATCGGTCTGCTGCCGTCATTTCCACCCACAGACCTGAAACCAAAGAGATTCCTTGTTAGACAGAACAGAGGAATGAATCCTCACTGCTCATCCTACAGATGATGTGGGGAAAGGCAACACCTGAGGCCAGAGTGCTCCCTCCCTAATAAAACTCCCACGCAGAGGCCAAAGGCCCTATTGGCCATGCAGAGGGTTCCACCCCCTAGCTTCTCGTGTATGGTAAACATTTTCATGGCCTTTCAACCTTCAGGTAAATACATATACATATACAACCTAGACGCTTTTCTTGAAAAATAAATTAAAGTTCAAGTAATCGATGGAAAGTACAATCTTTTATGTTATGAAAGCTTAATTGGTTAATGCAATCACTGCATATACCTGTGTGTGTCATCAGGCATTCATAGGACTGAGTCCAGGTTGATATACTGGTGAATAATGCCATGTACAGTTATAGAGCTACCAGGACTTAGCTAGCATCTGCAAGCACTATGAATATGCAAGTAGTTATTATAAAATTCTGCTACACACAGTCTAAGTTAGGCTGTCACAAAATTGCCTGAGGTTCAGGGGCATACATTTCAAAATGTGATGCAACGCAGCACAGCAATTAAAGGGAGAGTGAAAACAGGACCTTATCTTCCAAGATATGGCACTGTTTATCACTCACCCACACTTTAGGCTGCCAGGCAGCAATGCACACACCCTTGATCCAATTTACAAGGGCGTGTGTGTGTGTTCTGTCAAGCGTGGGTTTTGTACTAGACGGGTAGCCATCCAGTGCAAAAACTATAAGACTTCTCCCGCTTAGTGCGCTGTACTGTAAAATGCAGCACAAACGTAAAGCTCGAGAAGCAGGGTGAAAAAAAAAATTCTCCATTGTAAAGCCTTCTTTGGGGATGCAGATATTTTTGAGGATATTCCTCTCTACAGTTGTTAGTGGATAGGGATTTGCCTCAAAACCCATTGGTAGTTACATGGGAATGCCCATTTATCACCCATGGAACACCCCTTTGATGCATAGTAGGGCATTGCCCTACTGTGAGTTACTTTATCCAACTTTCCAACGCAAATCATGATTTCAGTTGGAAAGCAAACATTTCCTCAATGGTTTGCATTTCAAAAGCGACGCAAACCTGGCACAAAGTGTTAGTTAATCTCTGCCTTAGCTTTTAAGATAAAACAAGTGTGTGTAAAGAGCACTAAAAATACACAAGTTTAGTTATACACAATTAGACTGTAGCTGCCTAGTGCAAACCTTTTATATAAGTTTTCATTTGAAGGATGTACTCCAGAATGCACCTTATAACACCCTTACATTACAGTGACGGCTACAGTTCAAAAAAATATGGTGAGGCGTGATGGGGCCAAACTCACCATATATAATGCTGCATTTCTCTCCGGCGTTCCACAAGCAGGAATGGAAGGACTTCCTAGAGGTGCTCTCATCAGCGTGAGAGCAGATCCAGGATTGGTGGGAGCAGGCTAACCCGGCGCTCATTTTGAGGTTGGGGTCCTGTGTCAGCAATCCCCCGGCTGTTTCACAGCTCAGGTATTGCTGGGTGTACAGTGCGCATGTTGGGCTGGCCGTAGGTAGCCAGCAGGCCAACTCGACATCAGCACTGAAAGGGCAGCAGTAATCCAGCAATAGCAGGATTCCGTCATGCCCCCTGCCTCATGCTGGCGCTGTACACCGCACAAGCTAGTGACAAAATACAATGACATTATTATGCCATTTTATTTTTGTGTATTTGTCTGCTGCGCTCGCAGCAGGAGGAATGACGCTCCTCCACTCTCATTGATCAGCTGCTGCTGTTACATTACCTCTCAAATTAATACATTTTTATCACTGTGAACCCTCAAATGGCTCCATCAGTTAAAGCCATGTACTTGCTCCCATTCACCCTTTAAAGTAGCAGATTAACCACTGCACACATATACATTTTGTTCAGGTACCAGACACTCTAGTGAGAAGGCTTGTTTCTTCTTTCACCCTCTGCCTCTCCCTTTGCTTCACAGAACAGGAGACCCTCTCCCTTTCATTTCAGCCAGAGGCACCTGAATGCTGGCATTATCCATTCTGGAATGGTGTTTCTTTAAATAAAAAGTAGGGGAACTGCTATTATAAAATGAAGAAAAAAATGGGAATACTGTTCCCAATTGTTCTTGCCCACTACAACCACTGAGGTTAACTAACTTACGGGTAGAAGAGGGTTTGTTTGTTTTTTCACTGCTCCTCGTGCCTCATGGTGTCACTCTCTCTTTCTGCCTATTCAGCCCACTAGCAAGGTGCCCGGAAGAGACATGGGCCCGATTGTGAACTGTAGAGAGGAATTCCTAATGTTCCTGCCCCTGGATTTACTGGGTGCGGGGACAAGTTCTATTTTACCAGTCAGAAAACCAGCTAGTAAAATACCTATGGGAAAAGCTGCTTTGTAGCCAAGACCCTTCCATAACCCCTACCCGAACCTCAGACAAGGCACTGCTAGCCAACATCTCCACTCCTTCCTTCAGCCTTCTCACCCCCTCCAAACTCGACCTTACAGCAACCACCTATACAATTTTGGTGCAGAGTTTAGACCCTGCCGGTAATGTGCAACTTTTAGTTGGGCCCATGCTGAGCTACTTAAAGTGCCTGGGGATAAATCAACAGGGATGAAGTGCCCAGTTATCATATCTCACAACTACCAATATATAAATGCACAGCAGCAGTACTTCAGCACACTTTGCCTTGAAAAAAGACAGGGAATGCAAAACTCCATTAGAATGTGGCATAGAGAAGCAGTGATATTGTATTGTTATTTGTATAGCACTTTCCTAATCCTTGAGAGCCAAAAGAGCAGATGTGACAGAAACGTTGCTTTGTTTTATTTTCTTAATGCTTTGAGCCCATTCAAATTCTTAAGAACTCATATATGAAGTATACAGTAAGGCAGCAACATAACTGCTGTGATTCAATCTGCAAAGCAATCTAAAGAAACCAGCACGAGAAGAATACTTTCAATTCATTTTAATTTAATTTATTGTAAACAAGAGAACGTAATTCAATGAGCAGACTTGCAAATCTTAGTGACAAGTGCACAATACCCCAAGTGGAAAAAACATAACCAGGCAGCGGTTGGTAGAAGAAGAGTATGTAGTGCAGGTACCTTTCGAGGGCAGACTCACAGCAGCAATTTTGCCCTTTATATATGGGCCAGATTTACTAAACTTTTGCATCATGGTTGCTACGCTTTTGTGGCAGATTCATGACGCAAAATGCTAGTAGATATTTACAAAGCTATGCTATGCGCAATTTGCACCGCCGTTCAGGGACTTGTACAACAAATGTAACACAATGCATCAGATTGCTCTGCATTGTGTTACATTTCATTCTGGGAGGCCTTAAAATGCATCCAACCATAAATTTCACGCAATCCCAGATTTACAAAGGTGTGTAAACCTGGTATCGCGTGAAATAGCTATGCCTCCCAGAGGATGGCATAATGAGGAGAAAAATCTTTTTTCTCCTAATTATTTCTTCTATGGGTGCTGCAATCTGCAGCACAACTAGAAAGAGGAAAATGCCTTGAGATATTGTTTTTGTGCAGGAAGCTAGATCTTCCTGCACAAAAAAACTTCTTGCAACGCAGGCACCCTTGCACCACGCTACAAGGGTGCCTGCGTTGGCGCCAGGCTGCTTGAAGTGCACCAGCGCAAGAAAAGGACAGTAATGTGACGTATGCTGTTAAATACGGTGCATTCCTGCCCTTTTACGCAGCACAGAGCAGCACAAATATGTTAAATATGCCCCTATATACATTTCAAAAGGCAACACCCAGCTGGATTCCCAGAATGCTTTGACTCCTGATTCTGAACATCCAGTCACCTTGGAGGATGGTTTCAGAGAATCAGCCTGTGGCCTGCTTAATGTATGCCAATGAAGGGGAGCTTGAGTGAGCTGCTGCGGCTCCTGGCTTGCTCTTAGGTACACTTGGCACTACCCTTGCCTGTCATGGTCTGAGGGTTAACTAAGGGAGCAGCAGGAACAAACAAGAACTTGCAACCCAATAGGTCTGGCCATGGCAAGCTGGTGCAATGGTTATATTTTTAGTTACTGCAATCATATGACAAAAAATAAAAACAAGTAAAAAAAAGAAAGCATGTGGCCGCCTGAACATGGTGGTGACATGCATGCAATAAAAAATTTAATTTAAAAAGAATAAGCAATGCATATAATTTTAACAGTGAGAGTGCCTCCTACCAGGCGGGTATAAATAGAACAGGTATAGAAACCCTTTATGCTTTAACCCGTTCGCTGCTTCTGTCGGCCAATGGTTGTCGCGAGCACTACCTCCGTAGTGCTGCGCACGTCCGTTGGCCAACGCGGCCCCGCCCACTCTTCAAAGCCATCGCACCACGGCGGATTTCCCCCCGCCCCCGGTAAAGTGGTTAAGGCACAGCTGTGAAAATATGATTCTAATTTGTACAAAGAATATGTACTATTGGTTGTATTTACTTGACCCTGAAAACATAGTGTGAACACACTTGGACAACAAAAAAAAAGGATAAAGAATGGAAAGAAAAAAGTACTGGCCAACCACCCGCTGGCACTGGCGTTCGCTGTTTTAGGTGGATATGCACACGTGATCAGGTAAAATGCTGTCATTCATAGTGCAACAGAAACAACGGTTCAAGTGGGCCGGCCAATTGCCCCACACTGCACGTTGTGGGGGGAAGGTGCATAATGTGAAGACTAATGCACAGAGAAGGTTGACACATAGTTCTTGTTTTTGTGTATAGATATAAGTATGCCTTCTTTTATTACACAAGTTGCTAGACTGCTTAGCTGGCTCTAGGCCGGGCCTAAAGAGCAAGAGTCCTGATTTTAGGTCTAGGCTTGACACAGCTTTAGCGGTCTTGCCAGTCTCATGTGTTCCAAAAGAATTAATAATAAAAAATATATACATGTATTCATGCCAAGAGGGGCTCTTGGTTAGCCACCTTCATTCACTGATTTGGTCTAGAATCATTCATATTTTGCTTTCGGCCACTACAGCCTTCTGCATGAGGCGATCGGTCAGCCCACTTAGGCCATTCCTTCTCTTGAACTGTGAATGACACAATTTTTCCTAATCACATGTGCTGAGCTACCTGAAAGTGGGGCAATTCAATGCCCAGTCGGCAGGCACACCTGACTAGGCATTGATGTGGGCCATAGCTGTATTTATGTTTTTGTCAATTTTTTGCATATTGCATATGTTTGCAGAATAAAAAAAGAGAAATGCATTATGCTGAGGCCACACCTATTCGATTTGGTAATGTTGCAGTTTAGCAGCAAAGAGAAAGCTGTCGGGGAATGTGGTTTGTGTTGTTTTTGGATGTTAATTGGTGGTTGATGTGACTTCACTATGCCTGCCATTTTGGTGAATCGACATCCAGTGCTTGCAGGCTCCACGGTGTGTTCTCTCACTCACAGTTTATGTACCTAGCAGATCGGCACCTCACGCCTTCTAGTCTTCACTTTTAGAAGCTGCTCGCCCACTCAGGCATGTTGGTGCAAAGCTCAGAGTCAATAGGCTTTTGTTCTGTACCCACATGAAGAAGAATGTAACTTATTCCAAGCAGCTTCCAAAATGCAATCCGGCTCCGACCCACAGCCTAACTATGTGCATTGTCATCCGATGTCGGTGGACTCTACCAGAAGCGTAGAAAGCAGGGCTTCAGGGGCAGATGTGCAAGCATCAGGAATACCTATTTCCTAATTGCGATTTTCTCCGACTCGCAGTTAAGAAATAGGTATTCCTAATGTATGACACTCATTCCATTTAGAGATACCTTGTGGGTTGCAAATCGATCTACCTCATGAATATTAATATGGTGCGTCGCAGTTTGCGACCCATTAGGAAACACAACCATTACAAACAGGGATGGTGGCCTGCTGAGGTCAGCAGTTCACCATGTTTGTGAGTGCTTTTTAATAATGCATTTTTTTAATGCAGTCCTTTTTCCTTAAAGGAAAAGGGGTTGCATTTAAAAAGAAAGAATGAAACATTGAAATTCCATTTTTTAAGAGGAGACAGTGTTATGTGGGACCACGACATGGTCTTTAAAAATATTTTTATTTATATTCTCAAAGGGAAAGTGGGCCCTTGGGGACTCTTTCCCTTTGTGAATGGGTTACCACAAGTTTTAAACTGATGGTAAAGTATTACAGTTTTGCAGCCGGAATTCTGCCACAAAAGAGTAATACATACCATACCAATTCGGTATTTAGAAGGGACGTCCTAATTCACTAGCAAGTTACTGAATCGCATTTTGTACGTTCCTCTCGTCTTCAACCCGAAAAATGCTCAGTACATCATGTACTGTGTTGGAAGTTAAAAATTTGCCTATCTGGCTCATCATTTTGTTTACCCCAATCGCTCTATCAAACGACTGCACTAACATATAAAAACAAAAGAAGTATCTTCACCTTCAGAAACGACCTTTCCACTCTTTATGTTATTTATCTCCCTTTTTTAGTCCAGACCACTTCACTATCAGTCCTTCTCGAAGGCTACACTCTTCTCATTTATCCCTTTCTCAGTTACTACTTCAACAGCTTGGTAAGCTAAATCGATGGTGCCCCTTTGACCCTCTACATCTCTGCTTACCTTTTCTGTTGTTGGTCTCTGTAGTAAGCTGGCTCTGTATATACCATACCAAAGTAAGGTATACTGTGCACAGGGTGCAGTGGATCCACAGAGGCTTACCTAGTTAATACTAAAAGCTCTATTTGTAGTAGTGTGGTCGAGCAGCTGGCTTATCAGAGGGCTGTGTTAAGCATTTGTTGTACACACTCGGGTAAGAAATGATTACACACACAGACACACACACACACACAGACTGAATCCAAGGCCAAATGTTTTTATAAATATGTATTACTTTATTATTTTATTTTAGGACAAAGAGGAACTCAGTTGCAGGTAAGTAACAGTGTTAAGAATAGCAATAATACTTTTCAAGATGCAGTAAGAATTGTTTTGAAAGGCAGTAGAAGTGCTTTACAGTAGCAGAAATACATTGTTATTGTCAATCAGAAACAGAAGAACTTAGCAATTGCAAAAGATAGAAAGGGAAATGCAATAGGAGAAAACGCAACGCAATCCTGTGGGAGGAAAACAGGTATATGCATTAACAGGTAAGTACACAGCTTACTCTTCCAGTCTTCGGGGGTTAAGACATACACTGGGCAAGGTTCAGTTTAAGGTCGGTACTGCACCACCCGCAGCACTGGGGCGGCCGGGTGCAGAGGCCTTTGAGTCCAATGTTAGTCAATGGAGACTGGGGGCACCCACAAGAGGTGCAGGTTGTGGGTAGGTAACCGCAGTTTATGGGTACAGTCCCTGGGGGTTAAGGTGATCACAGGGGGGCTACAAAGCAGCACCCAAGGTACAACAGCAGCGGCACAGGAGCAGCCGGATGTAGGGTGCAAATCAGCATTGGAACCCAATGCAAACAAATGGAGAATCTAGGTTGCACAAAGAGGTTGCAGGCTCAGACCAGTAGGCTGGATGAAGGTGACCTTCGGCTGGATAGGTAAGTTGAAATGTCAGGGGAGGTCTGGGGACCTTGGTTGGGCTCTCCAAGGCCAAACGGCTGAGGATAGGGGAGCCGGTCGCGGTCAGGGGGACTTTTCGTGCAGAGGCGGCAGGCAACATTCGTGGGGTCAAGGAGAGGTTAGCCACCAATGGAGTCGAAGTCTGGATCACTGGGGAGATGTCACTGGACAGGTAAGCCACTCAGACTTGAACCGATGGCGTCGGATGCAGAATGGGTCGGGTTTGCGGATGAACCTGGATCAGGAGTCCTTGAAGTAGGAGTTTTCTGGACAGGGCTGTTTCCTTTTGGAGATCTGGTCTTTGTTGAAGAGTAGCAGTCTTCTTGGGATTCTTGGGTGTCACTGGCCAGGTGTCCTCTTCTTCGCAGGGTTTTGGGGCAGCAAACAGGCCAGTAGTGCTGGGGTCAAATCAGTAGTCATCTTCCAGGCTCGACTACACAGCATCTTTTTTGTACTTTTCTTTTTAGTTCGCAGGAATCTGAAGAAGGAGCCCCTAAATACTGAATTTAGGGATGTTACAGGTACTGGCAGTGGGTAGCCAACGGGTTACTTTCCTCTTGGGCGACTAAACCCTTTGAACGTCCCCTACCCTAACCTGATTGGGCAGAATCCTTCCATTCCAGATGGAGGATTTCTAAGGAGAGGGGTCACCTCGATCAGGGACACCTTAGGGGTGGTCATGGCAGAGAGGGGATACACCTCTTCTGACTAATTTTCCCGCGAACCATGCCGCCAAAAGTGGGGATTGCTCATCGGGGCGGGCATCTCCACTGGCCCTGGCTAGCATTACAAAGGGAAAGAAGCCTTTGAGGCTCACTGCCCTGAATGCCGTTCCTGCTAGGGGTAAATGTGAAGCATCTCCACCCAAGCAGGTTTATTCCTGACCCACGAGAGCAAAAGGGCTCTCACCTCAGGGGATCAGAAACATGTGTATGTGCGTGTGTAAGGCTGGTGCAGACCAGTCAGCTGGAGACGAAGGAGTTGGTCATTTTTCAGGGGGCATCTTCAAGATGCCCTCTGAGTGCATGTTTCAATATATCCAACACTGGCATCAGTGTGAGTTTATTGTGCAGAGACGTTTGGTACCACACTTCTTGGCTTTCAGTAAAGCCATCATGGAGCTGTGGAGCTCGTAATGACAAACTCCGAACCCATGTACTCAATTTGGCTCCACTGCACTTCCAATGTCTGTGAATGGCACAGACACTGTAGGGGCATATTGCTCATGCAGCTTTGCCCTCACCTGTGGTATAGTGCACCCTGCCTCGGAGCTGTGAGGCCTGCTAGAGGGGTCATATACCATTGCCACAGGCAGTGGTTTGTGGGCATGGCACACAGGGATGTGTCAAATGAAGGGAATGCAGTCCCTAAGGGGTAGAAGGGAAGGGAAAGACAAAACTTTTGTCATGTTCCCCTCACACACCCCGAAGGGTGTCTTGCTTCATCATTGGGCCTTGCTCCTCGTCGGGCCGGCGCTGCAACGCTCGATGGGATTGTAATGGTCCTACCACAACGTATTTTTATTTTGTCTTTTCCCTACAGGTCCATCATAACCCAGTACAGGACTACTTGGCCATATTGCAGGTTACACTCAGATAATTTCTGTTACCTGTCTATCAGTCGTGCACATTATCCACACATAGGTCCTGATGAAGTGCCAACCGATTCCTTAGGAACAATTAGGCACGAAGCATGTCGACTAGTGATAGCCCGGTAGGACCATTAAAATCCTTTAGGGCATCCAACTCTTTTCACTAGGCAGTATCTACCGCACCATTAAAATGTATTGAGCCTAGGACTGGCCCTGACCTATTTTAGGTATAAAGATTTTAAGGAGGCACCCTTCAATGAAAAGGGAATGGGTCTCGTACAGACAAAAAACAAAATTTTCCCTTTTCCTGGTTGTTGTGGACCGATAAGGCTGGACTTAACCAGTCTTATATGTCGAGTTAAATTACACTGATATGAGGCACCCACAGTAGGTAACAAATTTACACATAGACTATTAAATACACTTGTACTTATTGCATGCAACTGTCTTATATCAGACTGATAAGAGGAAATTGAGTGCCAGAGTCATAATAAAATTCATACATTTATTTAGCTTGAATGGTATTTAGCAAAAAACAAATTCATACAATTTAAACAATTTTCACAATTTCATTAAAAAACAAACATTTAGATATGTGAGATATAATGTAATTAAAAACATGAACGTGAAAGCACAGGAATTGTCGACGCGGCGTTTCGGTGAACTGGCTTGAACACCTTCTTCAGGACTATGCTTTATGCAAGTTAAAAATTTCTGAGTAAAGGATAAAAAAAGAGTATTTTAATTACACATTCTGGCGTTACAACAACCTCGCATCATAGTTGCCCTCTGTCCATTTTGCTCATGGCTAATTCATTTAGACCATTAGATTGATACATTTAACAAATACAGCAGTTGGAAAAACGTTCTACTATTTGTTACTCTGCAGTGCCTCATATTGCACTAATGAACTCCCTGTTGTTAACTTCAAAGGGGGGTTCATTGAGCATCGCTGTTACCTGGTTTACCAAATTTTATACAGGACTCTCAGTGTCCTCCTCCCAGTGTCCTCCTCCCTTTTACATTATAGGGGGGCCTGTAGTGTTACTAAGAGATTCCTAAATTGCTCTTGCATCCTTAGTTATTTTAACGTTTTACTCACTTTTTATTAGTATTGGAAGGATTCGTAGTCTCATTCCTATTCCACTTTGGGATTAAGCACCCTGTAAAGTTCATTAGTGCAATATGAGGCACTGCAGAGTAACAAATAGTAGAACGTTTTTCCAACTGCTGTATTTGTTAAATGTATCAATCTAATGGTCTAAATGAATTAGCCATGAGCAAAATGGACAGAGGGCAACTATGATGCGAGGTTGTTGTAACGCCAGAATGTGTAATTAAAATACTCTTTTTTTATCCTTTACTCAGAAATTTTTAACTTGCATAAAGCATAGTCCTGAAGAAGGTGTTCAAGCCAGTTCACCGAAACGCCGCGTCGACAATTCCTGTGCTTTCACGTTCATGTTTTTAATTACATTATATCTCACATATCTAAATGTTTGTTTTTTAATGAAATTGTGAAAATTGTTTAAATTGTATGAATTTGTTTTTTGCTAAATACCATTCAAGCTAAATAAATGTATGAATTTTATTATGACTCTGGCACTCAATTTCCTCTTATCAGTCTGATATAAGACAGTTGCATGCAATAAGTACAAGTGTATTTAATAGTCTATGTGTAAATTTGTTACCTACTGTGGGTGCCTCATATCAGTGTAATTTAACTCGACATATAAGACTAGTTAAGTCCAGCCTTATCGGTCCACAACAACCAGGAAAAGGGAAAATTTAGTTTTTTGCCTGACCTATTTTAGACCACTTTTCACAAGTGCACCGCATCCCACATTTGGCCCCTCACCCACCTAACGGCTTCTCATAAAAAGATCTCCGAAAAAGAGCCCCGGAAACGGTGAGCCCGTCGAGCATTGTAGCGCCGGCATGGCGAGGAGCAAGGGCCAATGATGAAGCATGACACCCTTCGGGGTGTGTGAGAGCAACATGACAAAAGTTTTGTCTTTCCCTTCCCTTCACCCCTTAGGAACTGCATTCCCTTCGTTTGATATGTTTCCCGTGGAGCTTTGAGTGCAGGACCTGCTTGAAAATTGGCTCCTGGTCCCACCCTCTTCTTCTCTCATTACACAGGGATGTGTGCCATGTTGATTCTTAATTTTTGTCTGGACCAAAACACACCGTCGGCAATGGCAGTGTGTACATGATAGGTGAAGGGGTCTCTGAGGGTGGCACAAAACATAATAGCCCTCAGAGATCCTCTATGGAATAATATACATGCCAAAGGTGTGCCAATTGTGGAAACAAAGGTACAGTTTGGGTAAAGAACACATGCCGCTGGTGATTTCCCTGGGTCCCTACATAAGATATCAAGCAAAAGGTGGGGGGTAACAATGCAAAAGGGGGCACTTTCCTACAGCCATACAGTTTACTACCGTTCCCTTTACACCTACAAATTGGATTGAGCAGGAAGGCGCCCTCGGCGAAAAGAAAATTTGGTGTTTGTCGTGGAGGCAGCGATCATTGCAGTGTGATAGCAGGAGGTGTGAGGAAGATGGGAGTAGGGCAGGGGTTGATGGGGTGCTAACAATTACGCAGAGGTACATTGAGGGCTAATTACAAAGTCTTTAAGGGGACCCAATTGAGACCAAGTGAGATGGACAAGCTGCTGATTGCATGACATTAAGTCCCTGCTGTCCCCCTCAAAATATTTGCCACCCAGGCCTTGGCCCAGCTCACCTGTTCCCAAGTACGGCCTCCAATTATCTCACCACATTATATTGTCGCTACATCTTCTCCTTTTTCATTTACTACTATCACCTCCTTAGTCCCTACCAGCGCACGGTCTTGAATAGTTCCTAAAATTAAACACTTTGGGGCCTATTTACTAAGGTAAATTTGATTGTAAATGTATGTTTATGATCTATTTTACCTTTTTTGAATATCGTCCAGGAATTCTCAAAGTGGTTCCTGGCAGGCAGATATGCATTATTAATACATATTTGTCAACTAAGTGCAGAGAAATCCGCAATCGTAAATCAACTTTGAAGGCTGGAAGAATGCATTCCAAGATGTGGTTTGCTATGGAAGCTTGGAAACAAAAACATATGTTTTGGGCATTCGGAAACTCCACTCTGTCCCCTTTCCACACTAGGACTGGACGGAGATTTACTCTAGCGCAGAATGGATCACCCCAGGATTTGAGGAATTTAGAACTAGGGGAATTTAGATTAAGGGGAAAGGCTTTTTTCTTGGGGAAAACGTTTCTTAGGAGAGGAAATAAATTGCATTTGCACTGTCACGTGGCCCGGGGGACATTGTCGTCTTCCCTAAGTTATCATGAGCGTGCTGCAGGCTGTCCACTGCTTTGCACACGTTACTAAATGAGTTTATTTTGCAAATGCTTCTTTTAATATTTTCACATGAGAATCCACTGCAGTGTTCACGCTTTGCAGGTTCTTGGGATTTAGTCTGAACATTGCAAACATGGTCGAACAACAATGCCCCTTGTTATTCTGTTCTGGTCAGGCCCTAGCACCTAGACAAAACATACAGATGCAGCTGTTGTTTGGGAATACGTACTTTGGTCTTATTGGAATACACGGATAGGTAGCACACACTTGGAGAGGGAACTTTCCAGGGAGCAGAGCATGACAGCACCTATGCTGTAGAACTATCATCTGGAGACTGAGGTACGGGACCTGCAGATAACACCTAGAGATCTTTTAATATATAATCATCCTGCATCTGTGCAAGGGGAGGGAGGTTAGGCTACTCTGTTTCTCACTATGACAGCTCCTTTTATGATCTACAGATTACTTGCTATGCTGACTGTATTTGTGTTATGCATTTTTCTGCTTATTGTGGCATGTATAGGGCATATTAGAGCACTTTAGGTAAAAAAAATATTTTTAAAAAGTTTGTATCTCTGTCAGATCTTATTGTGGACAAGTACAAGAGTGTGACCGAAATGGTGTGTCTTGTAACCGCGATTCCTGAGAGAGTCGGGAGTGTGGTGTTCTGGGGTGTCTAATCACTTGTTCCTCTGTAAGAGAGTAGAAGGGCAAGTGAGACACTATAGCTAGTCAGTCCTGGGATCATGGGTACCAAGGTAGTAGGATTATTCAGTCCCTATATACTAAGGTGCAATAATCCTACGCATAGTTATGTGTTTGTGCAGTATCCCTGCAAAATGGCGCAGCCAACTTTTGGTCTGGTACTTATTCACGGAACCCCTGAGTAACACTTGTGGTCATCCACAATACCTTTTTGCCGCTTCCCAAAGATGCCCGCGGTGGCAGGGCTTTGTCTCCTACAGTTGTGAGGTTCACCTGTCTCTGTAGGTTTTTCAAGCTTGACCTTTTAAATATTTATTTTGCTCTGCCGTTTTCTTTGACTTTCCATTATAGATAGTACAACCGGACGCGATTCCGGTGCATAGCCGGGCTGCAGTTATAAATTACTTGACTCAACACGAGGTCCCCAATGCGGGGGGGACCTTTATTTTTGTAGACAAGCAGATCCAGCATACTGCTTCAAAGTATTTTATTCTTAGGTTACATTTCCTGTGGTTAATGCAAATTATACATTTTTTCATACTTACACGGCCGCTGCTGCCCCGGCAGCATATCATCCTTATGCGTTGATTGAGATTCCATTGATATCTTGAGAGCATACCATTTGGTTTAATGGAGCCCTTCCTTACCCTGTCTCTTTTGTTTGAATGGGCCACTTGTCTATTGATGGAGCCAATAGGCCTGTTTTTGCTGATTTTACACCACATCCCATGATCTTAATGTTACTATCGTAGAGCTACGTTTGCTTTACACACAATTAGTACATCTTCATAATTAGCCATATAGTTTATGTCTTGTGCACTTTTGGTAGCTCTGACTGGAACTGCTCCTCAGGCCCCAGTTTAGGCCGGGGGTCTTGTGATTAGTCCCATCATGATTAACTCAGTGATGGGCAAAGTCCTTAGAATCATGAGGATCTTCCTTTTTGGATAACACATAAAATTGAACTGATTGAAGCAGCTTTCCTGCACACAAGCCCTGTGGAGAAACACAGTATTCTTACTATATATTTGCCAACTGGTTTGATTCCCCGTCTAGTGGATTGCAACACCTGGGGGATGGTGTTTTCATCAGGGTATACACTGTGCTTTCTGCTGAGCGTTCTGAAACGAGTACAGGATGAACACGAGGCTGGCCCAGCCCTGGATCTTGGGATGAGATTAGTGGGAATGTTCCCTATTGTCTCCGATATGATTGTGGCTAACATTAAAGGTGAAGCAGTTTGCTTGTAGGTGTGCCAGCACCTAGGGGCGGTGGCGGACGCTGATTGGGAGCGACAGTTGCCGATTATTATTGCGGATGTCTATACATCCCTAGGTCACAATATTTTGGAAGTCAGACCATTTACACAAGTACAAACTAAACCCCCTCCGGATAAGGAGGGTCGTCCAGTATTCCCTAAGAAGGGCTGGAACAAAAATTGGCAGGAACAGAAACCGAGGTCCAGTGCGGGTTTGCCTCCACCGGACATTTCTGAGCGTAGATATGATTTACGTGACCACCCCAAAATTAAGACACCTGAGAGGTTTATTTATTGCACTTGTAGAGCGCGCTATCACCTCGAGAGGCATCCTGGCGCTGGCAGCATCAAAAGCGAAAAGAAGGGCGGCTGGAGGCAGGCTGAAAGTTAAGGAGAGCGGGGAAAAAGCCAAGTTTTTAGCTGCCTTCTGAAGGCAAAAAGGCAGTTAATCTGCCTAAGTTCAATGGGCAGAGAATTCCAAAGCTTGGCCGCAGCCACACTAAATGATCTGCCTCCTGCTCTAGATCTTTTAAACCTGGGTACAGCCACCACCCTAGCCAAGGAGGAACGCAAGTTACGGGCCGGTACATACCATGAAAACATCCTTTGGAGACGGGCCGGGCCCAGCCCGTGAAGGGTTTTGAAGGTCAAACATAGGGACTTAAAGGTCACCCTCTCACTCACTGGGAGCCAGTGTAACTGAGCCAGAGCCGTAGCAGAAGAGGATCTCGATGGCCAACCTAAGGCCAGTTTGGCTGCTGCAGACTGAGTCTCTGAAGCCTATCCATGAGGTAGCTCGGGGACTCCAGCAATAAGGCGTTGCAGTAGTCTAACCTACTAAGCACGGTGCAACGTACCACCTCTATCCGCGCAGTAGGCGGTAGCAGGGGCAAGATTTTTCTCAAGAGGCGGATAATGGTCATGCAGCTAGCTGCCACCTTAGAAACCTGCGCCTCCAAGGAGAGATCACTGTTGAACATAACACCCAGGTTCCGAACTACCTTCACCGGCTGGACCAATGAGGAGAAGTCCTTCGTCCAGAAGTTACAAGGTAATGAAGAATTTATCCTAGGCCGAGGGCAGTAGAGCACCTTGGTCTTCCCTGAGTTAAATTGCAGCGAGTTGGCTTCCAGCCATTCTGCAGTGGCTCGCATGCAGCTGTGGAATTCCTCCAAGGAGGTAGAATCATTCCCCTCCAAGGACAGAATCAGCTGCGTGTCATCAGCGTAGTTGACAATTTCGATCTTAAAATGTTTGATGACAGCTATTAAGGGCTTCATATAGATGTTGAAGAGAACTGGGCTAACTGCCGAGCCCTGTGGTTCCCATGCGAGATGGTAGAGAAGGCAGATTGAAAGGGAGGAAGGGACACAGCTTGTTCCCTACCTTGAAGGAAGGACTCAAACCACCGGAGGGCACTCCCCACAACTCCTACATCTCTCAGCCTGTCCAGCAGAATGTCATGGTTCACCGTATCGAAGGCGGCAGACAGGTCAAGCAGGATCAAAACCCCTGCCTGTCCACTGTCTGCCCGCCAACGAAGCTCATCAAGTACGGTCACAAGGGCCGTCTCTGTGCCATGAGCTGGACGGAAGCCAAATTGAACATCGTCCAGAAGCTTATGCTGTTCGAGATATTTAGAGAGGGTACCTGCCACCACCCGCTCTACAATTTTAGCTGGATAGGGTAAGAGCGAAATAGGCCTGAAGTTCTTAAGGCAGTCTGGGTCAAGGGAGGGCTTTTTCAATAAAGGGGTCGCCATCGCTTGTTTCCATTGAGGTGGAACCCTACCCGTAGCAAGAGACTGGTTACACACCCGCCTAAGCGTAGGGAAGAGCTCAAGCTCATACTCCTGCCAGATTTTTAATGGGAGCGGGTCCAGCGGAGACCCAGATGTTATGCCAAAAGCCACTTCCTTAAACTCCTCCGCTTGTGGCAAATAAATAATTAATTACCGGATCTATTTTTGACTATAATCAATAAACAGGTAGCTCAATAAATAAGAGTCAAGATTCGAGGTAGCTGGAGTTGACAGGCTTTAATCAAGCATAAAGGACAGGAACAGGACAGCCTGTACGGGAATAGGATGGCAGCTGCCGGGGGCAGGAATAGGCTAACCTTTAATAACAGTGCACAATATTTATAGTTAAACAGAATACATTACATTCAATATAGTAGGCGTAGCAGTAGGCGGGGTTTGTAGCAGTCGCGAAAGATAAGGGCAACATGATGTAACAAGAAGGCGTGTACAGGGCGTATACATAGACATGTGATGTAAACGTAACAGAATATGTCATAAAAGGGGCGGAAACATGGAGGGGGCTACCTGAGCAGCTGGGACCTCTAACCTAGTGGTGCGCGTAAACTGACAATGACGTGTTACCAGGGAAAACTGGGGGGCTATGACTTCTGCGCTAGAAGAGGAGACTAAAGTCTGGAGTGTCAGAGCGACATGTACCCAGGCATATCTAGTATCTAGTGTTTAGAGTACATGTTGATAGAATCCAAAAGTTATCAGGGCAAAGGCTAACAGACATTAAGACTGGTGCATGCATAATTCTACATGTAGTGCGTGAGCGAGGAATATTCTATGAATATTAATACAGTATTTCTCTTACATGGAGACATAAAGGCTAGACCATGACGGAAACTATTGATGCGATTCAGTAGCTTAGGAATGCAGAGAAGGAGGGCTGGACTGATAACTAGAATCATAACATACTCTTGGCAGACTGAGAGGCAGAGCCAGGCCGAGCCGGGCACTGCGTGGCAAGAAGTAGGCTAAGGGTCAGGGATACAGGTGGGGGCTGTATCGCTCCTCGGAGAGGGTTCAGGAGACAGGAGCTGAATCTGAGTCCGGGCCCTTTTGAGGCCTAGAAACGGGGATAATTCAATGAATTAACGTGCACACTGTGAAACGTGGCAACGTAGCTTTACATAGGCCTGATATTCGTTGTATTCACGAGAACTGGAAACTGACATACTAGAGATGGACACAACTGTAATTGCGTCTTTAATTGATCAGAAGGGAATACATGCATATCGATCATGCACATATGACATAAGATGGGGAACACGTAGGCACATACAACATGGCAAAATTTACTTTTCCACATTCCCTCCTTGTGCCCTACGTTTCCATCAGGAAACATCTATATCCATGATACCATCTATCATTTCATATAGCATCATTTGCTCGTCTCGAATTGTCTTGGAACGGGATTTAGGACTAGGAATACAAGAGGTAGCACACATGCCGCAAATCGCAGGGCCACATTGTAAACAGAGGCAGCAACTGAATATGATCATTACTGCTATACCTAGGAATGACAATACTTTCCATCCCCAGGCAGATATAATACTCCAGAGCCAACCGGACCATGTCCAGGTGCCTGGATTCTGGTGTAACTGATGGGCAATTTTATGAAGTCTGGTTATAGCTGAATAAACAGACGGCGCGTTATTAGGAATGAAAATGCAGCAACTAGATCCGATGACTCTACATGCTCCTCCTCTATCGGCCAGTATGACGTCAAGAACGAGACGATTTTGGAGCACAACAAATCTCATAGCAGATTGCTCTTCAGTTAAGTTACCTAGAGCAGAAGTAGTCTCATTCACTACTGCTTCAAGGGTTCTGGTTAATCTACGGATTAACTTACTATTCTGGACAGGGCCTATAAAGAAGAAGAACCCTTTATTGAAGTCTTGATACTGTTCTAGAGTAGTTTCAGTTTGATCGACAATTGGGGACTCAATCTCCCTTTTATGTCTGACGTGTACTAGATGTGTGTTTCTGTGATAATCAGATGGGGCTAGAAAAACTGGTGGCAGTAGGAAGGCAATGTAACATGTTCCATCCCAATCGAGGGGCAGACGAACATATGTGGTCTGACCACAAACAAAATAAGAATGACGTTAAACTTTGAAAATAGATTTCCCACTGTCACTATACTCGACAGTAATAGTACAATCACTATGTCCTACATGTGCGGAACCATTCTTTCTGACACATAATTCGCCTTTGACTGGTAGTACTGAAATAGCAGGTAAGTCTGGAGTAGTATCAGACTGAACATTCAGGACCATAAAATTCGAAGAATAATTACCTAAATCATAAACTTCATTTTCTAGATCTAACCCTGTTCTATGGGAGAGACCTTGCTTGTCTGGGAAACATGTTCTATTCAGAAGGGACATATCATTTGAAGATGACGTTAACGTGGACCATGCTCCACAAGAACCATTATGTGAAAACGGATAAGGAAAGAGTGGCAGAACTCCCTTCGGTGTCTGGAAAAGGGGGGAGTCGACCACACACCCAACAATTAGTAGCATTGCTGGTCTGGTGTGAATAGTGTAACATTCTGATAAATGTATTATTTCTCATAGCAAGACGATAGGATAGCTCGTGAGGAGGCAGATCACTAAATGTGTGCTCTACTGTAGCGTTAGAAAACTTATTTACATGTGAACCTGGAAAACATAAATGTAATGCATAACTTGTGCAGGTAACCATCAAACTTAGAAACAATAAGAAACTTAGAAAAACGATACATCTTATAGAGTTTTGACTAACTCTTTCACTATGGGGGTCTATCTCATACATGTCAGATACCTGTCTAACCGTTTCACCCGAGAGGGACTTAGACAATTAAACTGGCTGACTTACTTTACTAGACCGGAGTTTTAACTTATACTCCTGTTGCGGAGTTTTCTCTAACAGAGGAACTTTCAGTTCAGGATTCAGATCAAAGTCTGGTTTCAGGCAGTCTTTAGAAATGGAACAGTCCTTAGAAAATGTCTTGTCTGGTAGTCCATGAAATTTCTTTATATGGGACAGATGGACCCACCCCTTGCGGCCTTCCAACTTCACGGCCGTGCGGGTGGTCAGGAGGACAAGTCGCGGCTCTTTCCAGCGAGGCTCCAGCGGACTTGAACGATCAAAGTTCCTTACAAGGACAAGGTCGCCTGGAATGACCTCATGCGGTTTCACTTCGGTATTGTCTGGGAATGCGGCGGCAACCTGTGAACGACAAGAGTGTAGGGCAGACATCAAGGAAGCTAGGTAATCTGTCAACATATTACTGGAAACATCTGTAATACTGCGGGGTCTAGGTGTACCCCACATGTTTGGGGGGCGGCCGAATACGACCTCATAAGGGGACAGACCTGATCTGGAATGTGCAACCATCCTCATGAAGAATAAAGCAACTGGCAGGGCAACTAGCCAGTCTACACCTTTCTCTTTACATGTCTTGGCAATACGGATTTTCAGGGTCTGATTATGTCTCTCTACGAGACCGGCTGCTTCAGGATGGCGCACACAATGGAACTTCCACTGGTACCCTAACAGAAGGGAAACATGTTTCATTAACTCGGATGAGAATGGCTGGCCGTTATCAGAATACACGACCCTAGGGAGTCCATAGCGGGGAAAGAATTCACGAACCAGCTGCTTGGCAGTGGTCGCGGCTGTGTAATCTGGAACTGGATATGCTTCTGTCCACCTGGACAAGGCGCATACCACTACAAGAACATACTTGAAACCTCGACATCGCTCCATCTGAATATAATCCATCTGGAGTACTTCAAAAGGGTGGTCAGGAGGTTGGAATCCACCTTGTTCCACCGGGACACTTTTACCTGGATTGAACTGGCAACATATCATACAAGTACGGACTTTCTGCTTGGCTGCAGCTCGTAAGTGCTTGTTGAACCAAAGGTTCTGAATACTGTCTAACATAGCTTTTTCTCCTAGATGTGCTGGACTATGTGCGGTATTAATAATGACTTGAACCATAGAGTCGGGGAGAAACCATGTGGCTTTTCCCTTCGTCAACCATCCCTGATCTGTCTGGACCCCTCCTTGTTCGGACCATTTCTTTATTTCTTCGGGAGTAGCATGTAACTGTATGTCTATGACATCTTGTGTAGGGTCCTTAACTGTCATACAAGTAGTCTGTTCTGGAATGGATGTCTGTGTCTTGTTAACTGGAATGTCTGGAGTCTGAGCTGTAAGCTTGGCTGTTCGATCTGCTAGATCGTTACCTTGGGAAATGATGTCAGTAACTTTCGTATGTGCCTTGCACTTCATGATAGCGATAGCTGTCGGTAAATGTATTGCATCTAACAGAGCTTGAATGAGGAGACCATGCTGAATCTTGGTTCCATGAGAAGTCATGAAACCTCTCTCCTGCCAGAGCACTCCGAAGTCGTGTACGACTCCGAATGCGTAACGTGAATCTGTATATATGTTTGCTTTCAGGTTCTTGGCACGTATGCAGGCTTGGGTCAGAGCAACTAGCTCTGCTGCTTGGGCAGACAGGGTGTCAATACGGTGTGTTTCTATAACTTCGGTGTCAGTAGTCACTGCATACGCGGCTACTAGTTCTCCTGTACTTGTTCTCATACATGAACCGTCCACATAAAGTGTCAGGTCGGGATTTGGTAATGCAATGTCTGTCAGGTCTTGTCTTGGCTTAGTCATAGTGTTAACAATTTCCACACAGTCATGTGTGGCAGGATTTGAAATAACTGATGGTAACTGTGTAGCAGGATTTAAAACGTTGCAGCGTCTGATTTCTATGTGTGGCTGGAACAGTGTCAGTTCATAACCTGTTAAACGTGCAATTGTCAAGTGCTGAGTCTGTGTTCGGTTTAAAAGAACTTCCACGGAATGTGGAACTTGTACTGTCAGGGAGTGTCCTAACACTATGGAATCACTTTGTCTGATAGCTAGAGCTGTGGCTGCAACTGACTTGAGGCACGCAGGCAAAGCCTGGGCTACTGGATCTAATGTGCTCGAAAAATAAGCACAGGGCTTGTACTGTCCTGCTTGATCTTGTGTGAGAACAGATAATGCAGTACCATCACGTTCTGTGACAAAAAGTGTAAAAGGCTTACTGTAGTTCGGTGTAGCTAGAACAGGTGCTTGGCATAAGGCTTTCTTTAATTCATTAAAAACAAGTGTATGTTCCTGGGTCCAAGGGAGGACAGTCGATACGGCTGCCTCCTGTGTCGTTAACTGTATCAGTGGCTTTGCTAGAAATGCATACTGAGGAATCCATTGTCTGCAATAAGAAGTAAGGCCAATAAAAGCTCGTACCTCCTTCTGTGTGTTGGGCTGTGGAAGACTCGCTATTAACTGGATACGGTCTGGTGTCAACTGCCTACCCCACTTGGACAGTAAGTGGCCTAAGTAGATCACTTGCTGGACACAGAATTGTAATTTGGAAGGGGACACCTTGTGCCCCTGCTCGGCCAGAAAATACAGGACTGTAAGTGACGCTCGCTCGCAGTCACGTTCAGAACGGGCTGTGATCAGTAGATCATCGACATACTGGAGCAGGGCAGTGTTAGTTGGCATGTGAATATTGTCTAGTTGTCTCTTAAGTGCTTGACTGTAAATACTAGGACTTTCTGTGAAACCTTGAGGAGCTCGTGTGAATTTATAGCTCCTTCCATTTAAACAAAAACCAAAAAGGTACTGGCTGTCTGGATGAATGGGAACACTGAAAAATGCATTCTTGAGGTCGATGACAGTAAAAAATGTAGCTTCAGAATCAATGGCTGTCAGTAGGGAAGAAATATCTGGGACTACTGGATACTGGGGTATGATACATTTATTAAGCTCTCGAAGGTCAATCACTAATCGATATACTGGAGGTGCATTTGGATCAGTACGTTTCATGACTGGGATGATAGGAGAATTACATACATTGGAGTCAGTTTCTACAACCACTCCTTGAGCAATAAGCTCGTCAATAATTTTGGATAAGGCTGCTACAGCCTCAGGTGGCAATCTATACTGTCTGATTCGTGGCAAAACTATACCTTGCTTGAGGGTCACACGATGGGGTGTGATTTGCATAAAACCTACATCAGTTGGACCTTGCGCCCATAAATGCTGTGGTACATTTAGGAGTCTTGGATCAAAATCGCGTAATACATAGTGACCTTTAAAGTCACGCAAAAACAAACGTATTCCTTCTGGGGAGCAGCAAATTACTGCACCTAATTCTTTCAATGTTTTAATTCCTAACAAATTTTCTGGACATGACTTCGTAAGTAACAAATCAGTAATTCGGGACAATGGACCTACTTCTAGGGAAACTGGTTTTGAAATCTCATTAACAATCGGTTTTCCTGAAAATCCAAGGGAAACATTTTTAGAGCCTGAGAGCGGAGCCCCTGGAACCTCGTCATGACTGATAGTAGTCCTACTTGCCCCTGTATCAATCAGAAACTTTCTGTCTTTCCCTAATACTTGACTGTGTACATAGGGACCCTCTTGATCTACAGGTATCTCGATGAGAGGCAAGCCTACCTCCCTCTCTAGGCTGTTTCATGAATACTGTTGATACTCTGGATACTCTGTCTGGGCATACTGGTACATCTGCTGTGTAACATGCTGTGTTGCAGCGATAGGCTGCGGTGCTGGAACTATCTGTTGTGCATTCTGTGGTGACTGAGAAGTCTGTGAAACTTGTTCTTGTCTAGGCGGACGTGGTCTTTCTTTAGTTTTACCAGTTGCTATGTTGTGTTTCAGAACTGCACACTCGTTTATAAAATGACCTGGCTGTTTACAGTAATTGCATGTCCCTTTAACGGGAGCTGCAGGATGACTGGCTTGATTCGGACCCCTCTTCTGACTGTCTTGTGGAACTGATTGTGCAACTAATACTTTCATTTTCGTGTCTTTCATACGTCTCCTTTCGTGTTCTTGCTCTTCCCTGATTCTATTCTGGTGATACTGGAGCATTTGAAGCATTTGTGACGGGGTATTAGCTTGCCAACTACTTTCGACTTTCAAAACTCGATTTTTAACTTGTGGACTTGAATTCTCGACTAGTTTAGTAACAAAAAGATGAGGGTATGACTCGCTACTTGTCTTCAAACCACTGTTGATAATAAAACATTTCTCAAATCTAGAATAAAAATCACTAGTGTCTTCATCCTGTTTCTGTTTACATGCTGAGATTGCATCCCAATCTTCCTTTTTCGTGGCTAGTAACCTTGGCAAAACTTGTATCAATAACTCGGGCAATTCTTTACATTTGTCCCCAAGACCGGTACCTGGTACTCGTATTTTATCTTCAGCTTCTAGAGCTGTCCAATCAATCTTTTTCTCTCCCACCTCCCATTCTTTTTCCTTGAGTTTTTATCATATACCCCTGCGGGCAACAGGACCTTTAGCATTTTAATGATATCAGGATATGTGTATTCTCCCATACGGAGCATGTCTTTTAATTCTCGATGGAACCCTGCTGGATCTTTGTCGTGACAGGGAATTAATTTCTTCATCTCTAAGAGTTCCATCTTGGTGATAGGGGTGTAAACAAATACTCGTTGCATTTCACCACCCGCTGTCCTAACTGGGTGTACTTCTCGTAACGGATTCTGTCTGTCTATGTAAAATGATTTACTTTCTGGAGGTGAGACATGAACAAAATGCGGATTCAGAAACGTTCTATATTTGTGGCGCTGTTCTAGAATGACGCTAATTAAATCGGTACCTAAACCTCTCCATCTATTTTGGAGTAACTCGTTCAGAACATCATGTAACGGACATGGATCAGAATGCTGACCCTCATACAGTGTAATGAGGTGCTGGATCATATACATACCCACCAGTCGCTGCTCGGCTGGGGGCAGTTTCAGAAACATTTGTGCCACTATTTCGTCTGGAAAAGTGGTAGAATCAGTAGCCCATCGGACTGCTGATCGGGCTAGTTCTTGTTCATGCATGGTACTAAGTTCACTATAACCGATTCGTGATTTCAGAATGTGATCGGTAGCTTGAAATACTTGCTCAAGAGAACCTTGTTCTGGTGCTGGAAGATGAAAAACTTTCTTGTGTTCTAGGCGTGAATGTCGGTCTAGAAGTCCAGATTAACTACATACGCTATTCTGGTGGGATTCTCGTCGTCTACCTCTTCGGTAGGAGAGTCGTCTTCTTTCTCGGACACTTGTGCTGCTTTGCGTTTCTCGTGTAACCTTATTATTTCCTTACGAATTTTCTTGTACATACTCTCTATACTACTGAGTGTCTTGTGTCTTCCCTCGGCTATATGATCACTCCACTTTGTCAGAACTCTCATTTCGATCGGATCTTTAGTCGGATAATCTTGTTCCCTTATTAAACAATTAACTAGAAACTTTAATAGCATGAGCTGAGTCTCGGCTTTCCTTAGAGACATGATTTCGCCAATACTTTCTGGGTCTTCTCCTGTACGGATGAAACGATATATTCTGTCTAGATCTTCTTTCATATTTGGTAGGGTGTCCAAATACTCGGTCACCCGTCTTACACGCAATGAATATATAACCATATTATCATCGCCTGGGACTGGATCATAACGGCATTCGGTGAGAGCTCGTTTGATATCTGCAACGGACTGATATTTGGGCGTACGCTGTAATGCACGTTCATGTAACTCGACTAATGTTACACGTTTGTGTGGCGGCGGGGTACCAGGAGGACCTCCCCCCGCGGCCCCTATACTAGAATCGTCGACCGATACTCTTCGTGCTGGCAGAGTGACCGATGTAGCGGGTACTTGTACTACGGGCTGGACCGGGGGTACCGTAACAGGTGCTGTAATAGGTGCCCCGGTGGCTGGAGGAACAGGAATTACATTATTTACAGGAGCTGGCGGAACAGGATTTGCATATTCTGGGACTGTGTCGTCCAAATAGGACGAGAGAAAAATATCAGCTGCGGTCGGTTTGTGACGTAGCTTAATCGGAACTAATGGCGGCGGAAAATTACATGGTGCTTCCGGGGTTGCTTTTGGCAAGCCCTCGGCAAGAAGAGGATACATACCCTTAATGAGGGCATTTCTCTGTCTGTCTGACTGTTCGGCTTTAACTCGTTCACCTATTTCGATTAATTCCCTTTCTTGGGCTCTTTCTAAGGATTCTCTACTTAATTCTGTCTTTCTGATTTCTTTTTCAGTTCTTTTATGAGATTCTTTACGCCATAACTCGATGGTATCTTTCTGGGACTGTCTGGCTTTCTTTTTCCATAATACTTCTTCTACTCGCATGATGCACTCGGCATCCCACGTACCTGATACGGGCCATCTATATTTTTCCTCTAATTCTTTGGTGTACTCTACCCATAAGTCTAGATATAATATGGCACTTATGCCATGCTTATGATACATAAAATGACCTGGACTGTCCCTAGGCGGGACAGGAACTGCTTCCTCGAGCAGACCTTTTCTGGTTTTTAACTGACGTAACTTCGTGAACAGAGGCATAACTTAGACTGGAATCTGGACACAATACAATACACGATAAACACAATAATAACTTAAGAAAACAAATCACTCATACCACGACATTGAAAACACATGAAATAACATTTAAAACAACAGTTCGGACAGAATATTACCTGGAATACTGAAAACAGAATACATGAATTTCTCGAGAACAGAACTTACTAGAACAGAAACTTACTAGAATGACTAGATGCACTGCTAAAACAGTACGAAACTTACCGGTCCCATAAAGAGACACGTCAGGACCCGCATCCACCTAGGTGGACACTTCGTGTTGGATCTGTGTACCCAAACCCACGGAGCAGAGACAAATTAATTGACCCTGTCTAGATACTACCCCAGCAACGGTACTCACCGGGCAGCAAGAACGGAAGGCCTCGGACTGGACTGGACTGCCACGACGACGGACGGACGAACTTCGGACTTCAGTTACAGATGGGCTCCGGATACCTCGGACCTTGGACTCTCGGCTTGGGCTCTGGTCGGGACTCGCCGCGTTCCTCCACCGCCTCGTCTGGACGCTGGACCGCAACCTCCGTCTCCTCCGTGGGCCTGAGGGATACTTGAAGCAGAAATATCTGCACGTGGCCGGTATGGTTCCGTCACGGCTGCAGAGGATCAGGGGGCCTGCGTGGCTTCTCCGGCGCGTGGGGAAAGGGCAAGTCCCTATTCGGGCGCCATTATGTGGTAAATAAATAATTAATTACCGGATCTATTTTTGACTATAATCAATAAACAGGTAGCTCAATAAATAAGAGTCAAGATTCGAGGTAGCTGGAGTTGACAGGCTTTAATCAAGCATAAAGGACAGGAACAGGACAGCCTGTACGGGAATAGGATGGCAGCTGCCGGGGGCAGGAATAGGCTAACCTTTAATAACAGTGCACAATATTTATAGTTAAACAGAATACATTACATTCAATATAGTAGGCGTAGCAGTAGGCGGGGTTTGTAGCAGTTGCGAAAGATAAGGGCAACATGATGTAACAAGAAGGCGTGTACAGGGCGTATACATAGACATGTGATGTAAACGTAACAGAATATGTCATAAAAGGGGCGGAAACATGGAGGGGGCTACCTGAGCAGCTGGGACCTCTAACCTAGTGGTGCGCGTAAACTGACAATGACGTGTTACCAGGGAAAACTGGGGGGCTATGACTTCTGCGCTAGAAGAGGAGACTAAAGTCTGAAGTGTCAGAGCGACATGTACCCAGGCATATCTAGTATCTAGTGTTTAGAGTACATGTTGATAGAATCCAAAAGTTATCAGGGCAAAGGCTAACAGACATTAAGACTGGTGCATGCATAATTCTACATGTAGTGCGTGAGCGAGGAATATTCTATGAATATTAATACAGTATTTCTCTTACATGGAGACATAAAGGCTAGACCATGACGGAAACTATTGATGCGATTCAGTAGCTTAGGAATGCAGAGAAGGAGGGCTGGACTGATAACTAGAATCATAACATACTCTTGGCAGACTGAGAGGCAGAGCCAGGCCGAGCCGGGCACTGCGTGGCAAGAAGTAGGCTAAGGGTCAGGGATACAGGTGGGGGCTGTATCGCTCCTCGGAGAGGGTTCAGGAGACAGGAGCTGAATCTGAGTCCGGGCCCTTTTGAGGCCTAGAAACGGGGATAATTCAATGAATTAACGTGCACACTGTGAAACGTGGCAACGTAGCTTTACATAGGCCTGATATTCGTTGTATTCACGAGAACTGGAAACTGACATACTAGAGATGGACACAACTGTAATTGCGTCTTTAATTGATCAGAAGGGAATACATGCATATCGATCATGCACATATGACATAAGATGGGGAACACGTAGGCACATACAACATGGCAAAATTTACTTTTCCACACGCTGACAGCTGTGCAAATTCTGCAAAGGGCTCCGCTCCTCCCAATGCAGACAGAGCACCGGGAGTCAGCAGGCTGCCACAGTCAGTTATTACCAGAGGTTGTTGTTGCTTCACCCCCAAATCATCAATGATCAGTTTGATTTTGTCCTGAAAGAACCTTGCTAGGTTCTCGCAGAGTTCCTGCGAAGGGGGGAAATCGTTCTTGACACACTCTGGACTGGTAAGATTATTCAAGATATTAAAGATGCTGCGAGAACTATTCGGGGGGCAAGAATCACCCTCGAGAAGTGTTCCACCTTGGCTCTATGAATCTCCTTCTTGTATTCCCCTCGCTTGATTTTCTAGTTCAGCTTATCCCTATCCAAATACACATACCTCCACTTTCTCTCTGCTTGTTTGCATTCCAGCCGCAATTTTTTGTGGCTGTCTGTAAACCAAGGTGCAGAGGGTCTGCCCCTGCTCAAATGATGTTTAAAAGGAGCAGAGGTATCCAACACTGAAGTGATCTTCGCGCAGAGGGCAGCGTAATTCACCTCCACCTGTAAGGCGGGAGTGAAACACTCCTCAACCATAAACGTCGGTGACACATCTTTTTTCCGAGCAAGAGCCTTCCAGTCCCTACTCACATATTCCCTTACTCGATCAGATGACCCTGCTATAAGCAGATCTGTCGTTACAAAAAACTTAATCAGAGAGTGATCAGTCCAAGCCATAGGTAGTAAGAGAGAGTGGTAGGTGCACTGCACTGGTTAGTTATGAAGATTATTTAGAAAGTTATGTTGGAGAGGGTGCTCTCGAGGGTAGTGTGACCGTCTCACACTTTAAAATATCAAAGGACATGTGTAAGCAATGAAGTTGCAATTACATTTGAAAATTCATACAAACGCAGTAAATGCTAGCCGCGCTAAGCAAAGTGCTGTGCGAACGGGGTGAATAGTAACCGCGCGGTTACTATTCACCCCGTTCGCACAGCACTTTGCACACGCGGCTAGCGCGTCCCCCGTCCAGGGTACTTCTGTTCCCCACTCAAGACCAGCAAAATCGTAATTCACACTCGCGCTTAGCGCGGCTAGCATTTACTGCGTTTGTATGAATTTTCAAATGTAACCAGCACGTATGTTTTAACTTTGATGATTCGCGTTCCACCAACATGGTTAGTGTTACTTTCCTTATAGCTTCACGTTTTTAACTATCACTGGCGTTAGTAACCCACTGCATGTCACTCACTTATTAGTTGTTCGTTAAGCCATCTCATCTCTCTGACCCATTATTATTTTTGCGTTAATTTTATGTCATTCATCCACCCTGACACGGGCTCATTTTTTCTTCATTATAGTGTCTCCTTGATAAAGGGCGTGCAGCCCGAAATGCATCGGAGCATTTTGGATTACTACTGATATTCATTGCATAGATATGAGTTTAATATCTATACATCTGTGAAACATTGAAATCTCCTACAAAACAATTCAAATGTGTAAATAAAGCTGAACTTTGAAAAGCGACAGAGTCATTTCGTTCAAGCCATAGGTAGCACATCCCCAACAGTGAGGAGGTTGATCGGTTTCAGGTTCCTGATCCCCGTTCTCCTCGTTCCTTTCAGGAATCGTCGGATCAACAATCTGGCAGATGGGGATGACAGGATTGCAGACAGGGTGAGTCCACGCAACAAGGTCGAGACCCGCAGCACCAGTTTGATGTGAAGTTCAAACGGGAGGAACCACCTCTGTATCATGGCTCATTTCAGAAGAAAAAAGTTGCTGCTTTTACAGCAAAGTATGTCCCAGAAGGTGAGAACCCTCCTCCTGGACAGAAGTTGGTCGGTAACTCTCCTCGACATTGTGGCAGAAGTTACCACAGTTCGGCAGACACTCCACGAACATGTGAAGGCGAAAGCAACTGACACTTTAATTTCAGTTGAGACCGCAGACACCCGCGTAGCTCCCCCTGATAGAGTTTACCACATTGAAATTCAAATTGAAGGTGCTATTACATTCACAATAAATGCAGTCATTTAAGACAATTTGACTTCTTCTGATGACATTTTGCTGGTGGAGGTTGATTGGCCTCCCCCATTTGTCCTCGCTTCCTCTAAGGGCGAGGATGTTATTTTACCATCTTTTTGTCAATATGTCCCAGAGGAGACTAAACAAGCTTATGCTTCGTAGTGAGCTCTGACCTTAGCTCCTGCTTGATATCGCAATCAGGCAGGTTGGGATAGGGATTCACCTCTACATGTAATTCATGTGCGATCTACACCTCAGCCTCAACTGCAATATCCCATCAAATGTGATGCAAAGCGTCTGTTAGTGACATTCTGACACAATTGTATTATCAGGGTGTGATTGAACCCTGTATTTCGTCAACGAATAATCCACTTTTTCAGATATTGAAACCGGACGGTTCATATCGTATAGTTTTAGAATACAGACATTTGAACAGTCATGTTTGTACCTTTGGAGTACAGACCACACGGATCACTGAAATAATATCGACTGCCAAAATATCGACTACCCAAAATATCGAGGAAAAAATATCTACAACCAAAATATCGAGTTTGTATGTACAAACAGGTAAGTACAAAAATATCGAGTACAAAATATCGTTTACAAAAATATCGTTGTAAAAAATATCGACTTTACTAAAAAACAATGTTTAATTACATTAATATAAAAAATTAATTACTAAAATATAATTAACAATACTTAAAATAACTTTAAATAATTAAATAATTCATGAAAGTAAAAAAATAATATTTTTTAATCATATTTCTTAAAACATACATATATAGTAACAAAATGTAATTAAATAATAGCCAATATTGTATATGTACCCCAAAAACCCAATACTGACCCTGAACCCTAAAAATACCCCTTTACCCAAAAACTAAAAACTGACCCTGAACCCTAAAAATACCCCTTTACCCAAAAACCCAAAACTGACCCTGAACCCTAAAAATACCCCTTTACCCAAAAACTAAAAACTGACCCTGAACCCTAAAAATACCCCTTTACCCAAAAACTAAAAACTGACCCTGAACCCTAAAAATACCCCTTTACCCAAAAACTAAAAACTGACCCTGAACCCTAAAAATACCCCCATACCCAAAAACCCAAAACTGACCCTGAACCCTAAAAATACCCCTTTACCCAAAAACTAAAAACTGACCCTGAACCCTAAAAATACCCCTTTACCCAAAAACTAAAAACTGACCCTGAACCCTAAAAATACCCCTTTACCCAAAAACTAAAAACTGACCCTGAACCCTAAAAATACCCCTTTACCCAAAAACTAAAAACTGACCCTGAACCCTAAAAATACCCCTTTACCCAAAAACCCAAAACTGACCCTGAACCCTAAAAATACCCCTTTACCCAAAAACTAAAAACTGACCCTGAACCCTAAAAATACCCCTTTACCCAAAAACTAAAAACTGACCCTGAACCCTAAAAATACCCCTTTACCCAAAAACTAAAAACTGACCCTGAACCCTAAAAATACCCCTTTACCCAAAAACTAAAAACTGACCCTGAACCCTAAAAATACCCCTTTACCCAAAAACTAAAAACTGACCCTGAACCCTAAAAATACCCCTTTAATTTAACATAATTAGCAATTAATCAATTAAATTAAATTAATTACCAATTACATTTTAATTAATTAACAAATATTTTTTAATTAACAATTAATTAAATATTACTACCAATTATTAAATTTACATATTTAATTAATTATAATTAAATTACTTCCCACCCTATTCCCCTATAAACCCACAACCCGCTACAGAAAATACATTATTTTAATTTACATAATTAGCAATTAATCAATTAAATTAAATTAATTACCAATTACATTTTAAATAATTAACATATATTATTTAATTACCAATTAATTAATTATTACTACCAATTAATAAATTTACATATTTAATTAATTATAATTAAATTACTTCCCACCCTATTCCCCTATAAACCCACAACCCGCTACAGAATAAAATTACACAATAATTAAAAAAAAATCATTAATTAAAAATAATTATAACATAAAATGACACTTTTCACACATATTATAACATAAAAACACTATAAATAAGTAAATATTATTTAAAAAACGATATTTTTTACTATCTAGATTATATACTTGGATATTTTCACTGTCTATATTATTTACAGTCGATATTACTTCACTTACCTTAAAAACGATATTTTGGCTGTCGATATTCTGTCTAGTCGATATTTTGTCCAAACGATATTTAAAACTCGATATTCTGTCCAAACGATATTTTGGAGTCGATATTATGTCTGTGCACCAGACCACACATAGCTCTGCGTTAGTGAATAACATAGTTAGTAAGAAATTCCAATGGATTTTTCAACCACACTTTGGCTCCTGAGAGTCGTAATTTGGCCGCATTCAGCGCTCTTGACAATCAGAGAAGCTATGCAAGATCGCCAATGGGGTATAAGAGTAGCCCTGGGGTTTTTGCTGCATGCATAGTATCGATTTTACATGAAAATTACCAAGATGCATTTTCTTATGTTGATGATATTTACTTGACAGATGATTAATTAATTCTGCATCTCATGTGTGAAAATCACATAATTGCAAATTTTTCAACATTAGGTTACAAGTTCAATTTTGCGAAATCCCATATTGCCTTCTTAGCAGTTATTTTTTTCGGTTATGAATTGAATAATGAAGGTACAAGTTTTGCACCCCACTTTTTTTTATTAGAAATGAGCTCAATTGCAAATTCTATCTACCCTCAAGAAGTTACAGTCTTTTCTGGGTTATTTTAATTTTGGAAGAACTTACATTTCAGATAATGCCCAGCCTATCAAACCCATATATGCGTTGATAAACCTTTTTCCCCATCTTCCAGTTGGCTTCCGGAACACACCGCAGTACTGTGATCTATGCATTCTGTTCTGCTTGCTACTCAATTCTTGTTCACACAAGATAATACTATGAATTTGGTCATAAGGATTGTAGCGGAAACGGTAGGTTTCACTTACGTGACTTTTAATGAAGAGGATACAGTTCGCATTGCGTATAAAAGGCATTTATATACTCCTGCTAAAATGTGTTTTTCTTCTACGTAACAGATTTTGACAGTAGTACAGATAGCAATTCTTAAGGCGTGCTCTCTGGCTCAGGGCAAGAGCATTTTCATGGTCTCGCCTGTTCCAGAGTTGGAAGCTGTGACCAAGACGTGCATGCCCAGTTTTAATGTTCTGCATCCACGTTGGATTCAATGGGCTAGTTCATTGACGTTGGCTGATGTCAATTTCTTCTTTGATCCGTCTTTGCAGATACATGAGTTTTCACAGTATGAACACGTTCATCCTCTTCCTTTATCCCTATTCCCTCTTGATCAGTATAAATATATAATTTACACTGATGGGTCTGCACAGCCAGCTATTGGATCAATGTCTGGTATAATGGGGTAACCCAGTGCCCCTCAGCACCTGGGTGTGAAGTTATAGAAGTAAAGTGGTTCTGTCAGGAACCAAATTGCTTTCTTATTTACTGAATACAAACATATCTATATATGTATACAGAATGGCTATTTATCGTTCACAATTAGTGAAAAGAGAAAACAAAAAACACAAAGGAACACACAAAGGGAATGAGCAAATCAACGATTATATTAATAACAAGCATTTACAATGCAACGGTCTCGCCTTTGCAAAAGTTAGAGCTATTGGCATTGTAAATGACAATTTTTTTATTTATGTGTTGGTTTTGAAAACAGATAAATAAATGGCATTGCCATTTACAATGCCAATAGCTTAATCTCTCGCAATTGTGAGACCTAATGCATTTGCACCCACACACATACACACACACAGAGCCACATACACACACAGAGCCACACACACACACAGAGCCACACACTAACACACAGAGCCACACACATACAGCCACACACAAACACGCACAGAGCCACGCACACACACAGAGCCACACAATCAATCAATCAATCACTGCATTTATATAGCGCACTACTCACCCGGAGGGTCTCAAGGCGCTTGGGGGGGGGGGCTCCGCTACTGCTCGAACAGCCAGGTCTTGAGCTGGTTCCTGAAGGCGAGGTGGTCTTGGGTCAGGCGGAGGTAGGTCGGGAGAGAGTTCCAAGTCTTGGCGGCCAGGTAGGAGAAGGACCTTCCTCCTGTGGTGGCTCTTCGGATGCGGGGGACGGCGGCGAGGGCGTGGCTGGTCGATCGAAGCTGGCGTGTGGGAGTGTAGAAGTTGAGGCGGCTGTTGAGGTATCTTGGGCCTTGGTTGTGTAAGGCTTTGAAAGCATGGGTGAGGAGGTGGAAGGTGATTCTCTTGTTGACCGGGAGCCAGTGCAGGTCTCTCAGGTGTCCGGAGATGTGGCTGTGTCGGGGGATGTCGAGGATGAGTCTTGCTGAGGCGTTCTGGATCTGCTGGAGTCTCTTCTGGAGCTTGCCGGTGGTTCCAGCGTAGAGGGCATTGCCGTAGTCCAGTCGGCTGGTGACGAGGGCCTGGGTGACCGTCTTCCTGGTCTCGGTGGGGATCCACCGGAAGATCTTACGTAGCATGCGTAGGATGTTGAAGCATGACGAGGAGACGGCGTTGACTTGTCTGGTCATGGAGAGGGAGGAGTCCAGGACGAAGCCCAGGTTGCGTGCGTGGTCTGTTGGTTTGGGTGCACTGCCCAGGGCGGGGGGCCACCAGGAGTCGTCCCAGGCGGAGGGTGACGATCCCAGGATGAGGACTTCCGTCTTGTCTGAGTTCAGTTTCAGGCGGCTGTTCAACATCCACTCGGCTACATCTTTCATCCCTTCGTGTAGGTTGGTTCTGGCGGTGGCGGGGTCGTTGGTGAGGGAGAGGATCAGCTGGGTGTCGTCGGCGTAGGAGATGATGTTGAGGTTGTGTTGGCGTGCGATGGCCGCAAGGGGGCTCATGTAGACATTGAAGAGGGTGGGGCTGAGCGAGGAGCCTTGAGGAACGCCGCAGATGACTTTGGTGGCTTCTGATCTGAACAGGGGGAGGCGGACTCTCTGTGTCCTTCCGGCGAGGAAGGAGATGATCCATTCTAGTGCTTTCTCCTGGATTCCGACGTTGCTGAGGCGCTGCACTAGGGTGCGGTGGCAGACAGTGTCGAATGCCGCGGAGAGGTCCAGGAGGATGAGGGCCGCTGTTTCTCCGTTGTCGAGCAGGGCTCGGATGTCATCGGTGGCTGCAATGAGGGCGGTCTCGGTGCTGTGGTTGGCCCGGAAGCCAGACTGCGAGAGGTCGAGGGATCCGTTTGTCTCGAGGAAGGCGGCCAGCTGCTTGTTGACGGTCTTCTCGATGACTTTGGCCGGAAACGGGAGGAGCGAGATGGGGCGGTAGTTTTTGAGTTCGGTGGGGTCCGCTGATGGTTTCTTCAGCAGAGCGCTGAGTTCGGCGTGCTTCCAGCTCTCCGGGAAGGTAGCGGTGTCGAAGGAGGTGTTGATGATGTCCCGCAGATGGGGTGCGATGACAGCGTCGGCCTTGTTGAAGACGTGGTGGGGACAGGGGTCGGTTGGAGATCCGGAGTGGATGGAGTTCATCGTGCGTATGGTCTCCTCGGTGTTGATCGGGGTCCAGGCGCGGAGGGTGGTGGTGGGGGGCGTTGGTGCGTCCGTGGGGTGCGTCGGTTGTGTCTTGAAGCTGTTGTGTATGTCTGCAATCTTGTTGTGGAAGTAGGCGGCGAGGGAGTTGCAGAGGTCTTGAGATGGGGTGATGTCGTTGATTCCGGCGTTGGGGTTGGAGAGCTCTTTGACGATGTTGAAGAGTTCCTTGCTTTTGTGTGCGTTGTTGTCCAGTTGTTCCTTGAATGCTGTTTTATTGGTGGTGTGGATCAGTTGGTGGTGTTTTCGGGTGGCGAGCTTGAGGGTGGTCATGTTGTCTGGTGTTGGGTTTCTGCGCCAGGCTTTCTCAAGGGCTCGGCAGTTCTTCTTGGAGGCCTTGAGTTCGTCGGTGAACCATGGGGCTTTCTTGCTGTCGGGTCTGCTAGGCGGGGTCCTCAGAGGGGCGAGGTTGTCTGCGCAGTTGCTGATCCACTTCGTGAGGTTGTTTGCGACCTGGCTGGGGTTCGCTGAGCTGGCGGGGGGGGTCCTGGCTCAGGGATGCGGCGAGCTGGTCGGCTGTGATCTTGTTCCAGCTTCTGCGTGCAACCTGTTGCTGGTGGTGGTGGGTCGTGTTCTTTCTGAAGCTGAAGTGGATGCATTAAACAAGGAGCAATAACACAGGGGAAATACAATCGGATTCGAAAATACAAACACAGCGCAGGCGGGGCAAGAGCAGTAACAGCGGTGGACCAGGGTCACAGCTGCGGGCAGCGGCGTCACTTGGCGGGAACGGGGGGCAGCCTGGGCTCACTCACGAGGAGTGTGCGCGGTGCGTGGGGGTGACTGGCCCAGAGGGACAGAGGTCATTGCTCACCACCGTGAGCACTTCGTCATATATGTCCCAGTGGGAGGGAGGAGCAGCTGGGAGGCGGGAGCGGGGCGGCGAATGGGAAGGGCTGCAGAGGGAAGGGGGCGGGGCCGCAGGGGGCAGCGGCGGGGAGCGGGGAGGTGGCGGGAAGCGCGGCAGAGGCTGGGTGCGACGAGAGGAAAACAATCACAAAATAAAACGGCACAGGGAGAGAAACAGAAATTAAACAAGGAGCAATAACACAGGGGAAATACAATCGGATTCGAAAATACAAATGCAGCGCAGGCGGGGCAAGAGCAGTAACAGCGGTGGACCAGGGTCACAGCTGCGGGCAGCGGCGGCACTTGGCGGGAACGGGGGCAGCCTGGGCTCACTCACGAGGAGTGTGCGCGGTGCGTGGGGGTGACCGGCCCAGAGGGACAGAGGTCACACACACACACACAGAGCTACACACACACACACAGAGCCGCACACACACAGAGCCACACACACACACACACACACAGAGCCACACACACTCACACACACAGAGACACACACACACAGAGCCACACACAGACACACACACACAGAGCCACACACACACCGAGCCACACACACACACACACACAGAGCCACACCCACATACACAGAGCCCCAGAGCATGATTCCAAGAGCCAATGTAGTTTGAAAATTACTCATGAAGAAGCATCCAGGGCACTGTGGAGGCTCTGACAGCTCATTTGCTACCGTGCGCCCGGGGGTCCATCACTGGGTGCTGAGGTAAACACCCTGCGTCACGAGGCTGCCAGAGACCTAAAAAAAGCCCCACTACTCCCAGGCCCGCCCTTCCTGTCACACACTGAAAACATTTAAAAGCATTTTAGCAGATTATGTCACAAAATGGTGTGCATGGGGAGGACACTTTTTTTGGTAAATGAGTGCTCGGCTTAAAAGGGAATGAAGAACCTTTGACCATAGATTGGTCATGACCTATATCGGAAAATCTATGAAGCCGATAGATGTTGCTTGTAGGTAACTCCATGTCACTGAAATAAATGATGTTTAATGAACGGAGTGAATTCTGGGAGCGGTAGTCTTCATTTGGGTATAAATAAACTTGGAATAAACATGCCGAATATTGTTAGAGCATACAGGAAGCAGTCACCAAGGCAAAATAAAGAAACTGCAACAGGTAAAGGCATCCCAAGAGCAGTTTACCAGAAAACCCCGCTTCTCCCAGGCCCCGTCCCTCCTCTCCAATGAACGAGCACCAGCACTGCGCCCCGCACCAAAGGCCACTCACCGGAGCACTCGTTCGTCCCTCGACGACTGGACATGCACGGCTCGCACCGCGGCTGCGGGAGCCCTGCCTCTGGGATTCCTGAAAGCTTCGTTACAGGGGATTTACAGCCGATAATAGAAAACAATGTAAAATTAATTCCCTTTCTGTGAGTAAAATTTCGACTCCTGGAAATTGAAACAAGCGATCCCCTCCAAAAACACCAGTGCGTAAAACACTGATTTTATTTTTTTTAAATAGACGTTCTCTAGACAGCACCCTACTGCCAGCATAGAGCAGCGTACTGCAGGGGGAACCTAATGCAACTCGTAAAAAAATTAAAACGCAAAGCAGAATTATCTTACAACTTTGTAAATTGATAACACTGGCCAAGATTTTGAAAGAAGTTGAAAACATTTGAATAATTTTCCGGCTCTAATAGAGATGCCACACAACATGAAAGCACTGCCAGGCAGAGTTTCCCCTTTCCTTCCTTTTAAAAATAATGTTATTCTTTGTAAATTGCCAACAAGTGAAACTAAATATAAGGAAATGTCATACAACTCTAAGAAGCGAAACAGAGGTAAATGATATGGTCGTTACTGTACACATCAATGAACAGATCACGTGTCATCAAAATTGTTCGAGTTAGTTTATTATACCCACCTGAGGTGGTTCACGTCACAACTGGATTTTGTATTGCTGCATATAATCCCAGCCAGCGAACCTACGAAAATAGTCCTTCAACAGCCAACGCCGACTGACCTGCTTAGTATCTGGGAGCAAGTGATGTATTAGCTGAGCTTAGGTTTGTAAATAACCAAAGCATGTAGTACCCTTGGGGCAGCCTGGGAAAAGCCATATGATGCGTTGAAGCAGGCTGTGTATTGTCTCGGGAAAGGTCTATAAATGACCAAAGTATTCATCCTAAGAGCTGTAGCGTTTGACACACAAAAGTGCCCAGCAAGGTCGTATATTAGCTCAGGGAAGGTCTATAAATAACCCAAAATATAGTCTTATTTCAAATAACGGTTCTGTTATACTGCTTATATGGCCCGGCTGTGGTTCGAGCGCACTTCAAGGATGTTACGGTTCATGTGTCAAATCGAGGGGTCTCACGGAAACGGGGGTCCTCCAGCAGCCTGACGGCCTTCAGTTACGAAGGTGCACAAGTCTGAGCTGCAGGGGGCTGCTCTTGGAAGCATTTTAGGTAGCCAGTTCCGGGTGAGTAACGAGGTAACCGGGCGCGCTTCCCGGAGCAGAGGCTCTTGTAGTGAGGGGATACCCCAACAGGGATCAAGTGCAGAACATTCAGGACCACTGCAAGGTGATCTGGCCACCCATGACCAAGGATGATCAGGGCATCGCTAGCACCCTTTTCTTTTACCGAATGCAAGCCACGCATAGGTTACGATGCAGATCTATACGTCCAATGCTACTGCTGCGAGGACAAGGGCAATCTGGGGATTGGGGGAGGGGCAATGACGGGAAGTAAGAGGATACCCTGCCTATTCCTCCCCGCGCTAGAAACCTCAGATGGCACAAGACACGTGGTGACCAAATAGGCCCCACTTCCCAACTAAAGCCTTAGTCAAACGCCACCCTGAAGTTATGCACTTTGTGCTGACAAGCTTGAGGGTAAGGGGCATGGGTGATTGACAGCTGAATTAAAGGGTGGGGTTTGGCGTGGGTGGGTTAGTCCTAGGAGCAGGATCATACAGCCCTGACTAGAGACAAGTGGGGTGCAGGTAGGTGGCGGCAGAAAGATGGCATCCATAAGGCACTTGGGGTGGTGCAAGCATCCTGGGATGTGCCGACCGAAGCCCTGTAATGCATGGGAACGGGTCGCCTTTTACCGAGGGGACACCTGTAACTAATCAAGGCTACCACCACCCTAACAATTGCACATTTATACGGCTATTAGGCCCAGTTACACCCTCCCAGGCTTGGGCTGTACCCAAGCATCACAATGATTGTTGAAAGCTTCACCCCTCCTCCCCTACACCCCAAGCCACCAGAAAACCTGAGATTAGACCCTGTATTGTCCCCGTGGTGGGTTTATAAATAAGGAAATCATTCACCAGCCCGAGACTAGCCCGGTTTTACCTCTGTTAGGCCCAGCTACAGTGAGTACAATATGTTGAACTAGGTCGGTAATTAAAGAAAGTATTTGTCATCCTCAAAGCTACACGATTACTGTGCTGTGAGGCTGGGAGTTGGGCACGCCTGATTTCAGCTAGGTGTGTAAATAAGCAAAACATTCATCCTCAAAAGTTGCACATCTCTCCACACAATAAATGGGCAAAGGTGCTATATTCTCTCGGGATACGCCTGTAAGTAACCAAAGCACTAGTTAAATAAAGGCTAGCACTCCTCTGGGGCTAGCCTCTTCTGCAAAGTATTCACTCTAGGGGGCGCTATAATGTACACCCTGAATCCCTGGACAGGCCCAGGTGTGTCTCAGCCTCTCCCATACAAGCCCACGGCGCCCTGTGCAGCTACCCACTCTCCCGGCAGGTGGCAGCAAGAGCAGAACCTGAGCCGCAGAGGGATTGGCAGCACAGAAACACACAGAGCATCCATCTAGAAGGCTATCCTCTCCAGGATTTTTTTTCAACTAGCTTATAAGAACATCTTTTGGTGAGATAGAACCACTGCAGAAAAGTGACATGGCCTTTCCTTACCTCCCTGGAATATTACACTAGTTTTAAACACATACAGGGTTGCAAAATCACAGCTACAAGCAGGGTGGCAAAGAGGGACAGGTTCACCCTGGAACCCTTTCAGGGAACGAATCTCCCTTCGGGTTGTTTAAAGGTCACCTGGACCCAGTCGATAAGACCTTTATAAGTGCTCGAATGATATAGGGGGGCATCTCCTCGAAGTCTGTTTAACATCACTAAGAGGTCTGTCTGCGGCTGACGTCACAGCAGATGTTTTACTCAAGTTCAAAGCGAGGTAGGTGAAGATGCCCGCAAACCTAGCTGGGTTCAAAGCGAGGTAGGTGAAGATGCCCGCAAACCTAGCTGGAGTGACCCCCATATCCCGCCGTGCAGCGAGTGAGGGGTTCGGGCGGAAATAAGCACAGTGTATGGCTGTATTGTATCCAAGGTCCAGATGAAATCAAAAGAGTCGACCCCTCAGTCTGGAACATAGATGGGACAGGCAGAGTAATTTTAAGAACTTAGAAACACAAAGACCACAGAGTTTAGGCATTGAATGGGTGGAGAACCCTAGATGCACTGGAAGGAGATTCCCAGGAACACGCTGGGACCGTGCACGAGCCGGAAGGAAACTACTGGATCACACGGGAACCAGGAACGAGAACGGACCCCAGGTGCAAGCAGAGAACACGGGGGTCCCTCTGCAGAGTGTCAGGAGGGCTGAGAACATGGGCGGCCACAGCAGCAGAACTCGCAAGAGAACCAAGGGCCCAGTAAAGGAATCCATTGGGAGATTTACATGCAGGCGGCACCAGCGGCTCGTCCCCAGGAGCCCAGAACTAGCCCTGGGACAGAAGGGGAGAGGTGACAACTGAATTTCAGCTCTGAGGATGTGGAGGCAACAAAAGGTCGAGGACCTCTCGGCAAGAGAAAAAACATCCATTTCTTTAATTTTAGTATAATCGCGGCACCCGCGCATTACTTTTAAAATGTTATAAGTAAAGCGCGGGTGCCACGATTATACTAAAATGAAAGAAATAGATGTTTTGTCTATTTCTTTAATTTTAATATAATCGCGGCACCCGCGCATTACTTGTAACATTTTAAAAGTAAAGCGGGGGTGCGCGATCATACTAAAATGAAAGAAATTACTCTTCACAGCCCCGTCCCTTACAGACTGGGTGCCCCGACTTCCTGCTGGGGTAAAAGGTTCCTTATCTTCTTTGTGGGGCCATCTGGACCCATAAAGAAGATAAGAAACCATTTTACTTCAGCAGTAAGTCAAGGAGCCCCGTCTGAAAAGGATGGGGCTTAGCGAGAAAGAAGAACGTTACTAGGACCTCTTCTCCAGCGGCTGGCCACCATTTAGGAGGCCAGCCAATGGAGAAGAGGGACGGGGCTTAACCTCGCTAGAGAAACTCACTCTATCCCATTAAGTCTCGCCAGCTCGACTGCGCATGTGCGCAGTCTTTCTCTGGCTGAGACCTAAAAAGGTAAGAAACCACTTTTTCTTGTTGAAAGAAGAAATAACTTTTTCTTTTTGGCTTTTTTACATTTTTTGGTGTGTACATGACAATACTGGGCTGTCACAGACAATAAACAAAGTAATAGGCGCAAGTGCTGAAGTGACACAGTGCAAGACACTCGCTGCTCCAGCTCTTGAATTTAAAACTTTCAAAATTATTTTCTAGCGTGATCCTAACCGGATGGTAGATCCGTATGACATTAATGAAGAATCTCCTCGCAAGGGCCACATAACTTATGAGTATACAATATTCCAACCTGATGGTGGATCTTTGTTCAAATATTCCCGACTTGTCACAAGGCTGTCCAATTCCGCTTCCCTTTCCCTGCTGAAGACCTACTGTGACGCACAAACCGCGCTTACATCTGGGTCGAAACGTCGACGTGCCGGAGACAATCCTAACCCTTCTTTTTCAGCTCCACACCAAAAGGAAAATCAAACCCTCAGTGGTTCGGAGATTTATGAATTTAGGGATAGATGTAATTTAAAAATGATTGTTTTAAATTCAGCAATGTATCACTGTATTTAACATTTTCACAACCAGCACCTCCCTTGCACTGTGTTACTTCAGCACTTGCGCCAATCACTTTGTTTATTGTCTGTAACAGCCCAGTATTGTCATTTACACACCAGAAAATGTAAAAAAAGAAAAAGTTATGTCTTCTCTTAACAAGAAAAAGTGTTTTTTTACCTTTGTTTGAATATAATCGTTGATTTTCTCATGCCCTTTGTGTGTTCCTTTGTGTTTTTTGTTTTCTCTTTTCATTAATTGTGAATGACAAATATTTACATAAGCCATTCTGTATACATATATAGATAGGTTTGTATTCACTAAATAAGAAAGCAATTCGGTTCCTGACAGAACCACTTTACTTCTATAGCTATTGGTTCTAAACATGCTTATTCTGCTGAATGCGCTATTGTGGCAGACACTATAGTGAACGGTGATTCTAAATCCTCCCTGGTTCACACACAATCCCTTGGAGATTGTTCGGCGCATTTGGCCGAGTTACGTGCTTTATTATTAGCCCTTGAGTTTGCCAGTCCTGAAGTGCCTGCTCTTGTGGTGTGAGATTCCTTCTACTGTGTACAATCCTTTAATGACAACCTATTCTATTGGAAATAGAATGAGTTTCATGATTCTAAAGGTAGCGCAATAACGCATAAAACGCTTTTGCTCTGTGTGGCCATTCTTAAGGAACGATTGCCACTCACACATGTTACCCATACATTGGGCCATCAATGTGTGGGAGCACATGCTGTTGGTAATTCTATGGCTGATGAAGCAGCCAACTCTGCAGTGGCCACATGCACGTTAGCAGCAGTTACAAGATCTATGACTAAAATTGATGATGATATTTTGGCTGCTATTGCTGCAACAAAGGACGGGACACCTTATCCCCAGGGTTTCCCCGTTCGGTGTACCTATCATTTAACCACTGATCAGGTTCCATTTGTAAGTATTCCTTCAGTTTGTGATTGGTTGATTCCCAACAAGGTCCGCCGGCTTTCGCTTATTGTGGCTGCCCATGAAGGACTGGCTTCGGCGCATGCAGAAGTAACAGCCACAATTTCTCTTTTACAGCAACGTTATTGGTGGCACGGATTATATCAACAAGCACGTTAATATGTACTCTCCTGTGACATTTGTCAACAGATTAAACCTTCTACTGTCTCGCGTCCACCACACACTCAACTCTTTATTTCTAATCGACCGTTCGGTTGTATTTATCTTGATCACTGCGGTACCTTGACCTCTGACAATGATTTATTTATTTATTTATTTATTTAAAAGGTTTTATATAGCACTTGCTAGACCCGGGGGTATCAGAGCTCTTTACAAGGGTCTAGATAGCCAAGAATTGCATTGAACATTTGGACAATAAGGAAAAATACAAGTAATGGGGATATGCAAAATAATACAGAAAAGAAAGGGGAGGTAAAAAAAAAGGCATTCAATGGGAAAAATCTATTCCTAGGTGGATTAAGAGGGCAAGGTAAAGGGGAATGAGGAGGAGAGAAGTGAGAATAGGGTGAAGTAGTGGAGGATGATGAGTAGGAAAATAGTATAAGTGCAAGGGCAAGAACAATGATAGAGATCAAAGGGAGAGAGACAGAAGTAATGGAAAATGGGACCCCTGGAGAGGGTGAGAGAGCATCGAAAGGGGGATATCTCTGTGGTAGTGGGGGTGGAGGAGAATTAGGGTCCAAATATCAAGATTTAAGAGCCCCAATATTTATGGGAAAACATCTATTCCTAGGTGGATTAAGAGGGCAAGGTAAAGGGGAATGGGGAGGAGGAGGAGGGAAGTGAGAGTAGGGTAAAGTAGTGGAGAATGATGAGTAAGAAAACAGTATAAGTGCAAGGGCAAGAACAATAATAGAGGTCAAAGGGAGAGAGACAGAAGTAATAGAAAATGTGCCCCCTGGAGAGGGAGAGAGAGCATTGAAAGGGGGATATATCTGTGGTAGGGGGGGGTGGATGAGAATTAGGGTCCATATATCTAGATTTAAGAGCTCCAATATTTGTTGAGAAGGTGCTGCTTTAGGTCATTTTTGAAGTTGAGGTAAGAGGGGTTACAGCGTATTTCAATAGGGAGGGAGTTCCAGGTGGTAGGTGCATTTCCAGAGAAGGAACGTGATTGAGTAGATTGCTTTTTTAACAGAGGCGGGACTAGGACAAGAGAGTTCATGCTTCTTAATGCTCTAGCGCAGCCTGCTTTGTGGAGTTTATCGGCAAGGTACTGAGGTGTGTTTTGATGGAGGGCTTTGTGAGTGATGCAAGCAATCTTATAGAAGGATCTGCCTTCAATAGGCAGCCATTTGAGGGTTTTGAGAGCAGGGGAAATGTGTTCAGTGCACCTGTAATCCATAATTAGCCTGGCAGCGAGGTTAAGGACAGATTTGATAGGGGCTAAGTAGATTTTCGGTCTTCCTGAAAGAGTGGCGTTACCATAGTTGATTCGGAAAAGGACAAGAGATTGGACCACTAATTTAAAATCCTCCGTAGGAATGAAGGGTTTGATTTTCTTGAGGTGATGAAGGGTGTAGAGAGCGCCTTTGCCAAATATTTTATGTGGGAAGTAGGACTGAGGTTCTGATCAATACTGATTCCAAGGGATTTGACTGAGTTAGATATGGTGAGAGAACAGTTGAGGGCTTTAAGGTCAGTGATCCAGTGTTGGATTGGGAGTGGGTTATTTTTAGGTGAGAAAATTATGACTTCAGTTTTTTTAGGGTTACGTTTAAGGTGGTTGTGGTGAAACCAAGATTGAATCTTGGAAAGGGTCTTAAAAAACAACTATCAGCGGAGCTGCTCTCGCTGAAAAGGAGGCTTTCTGCAATTATGAGCTCCCTCGGCTCTAAAAAAATGCAGCAACAGCCGGCTAAAATGCCCCCACGGTCTGTGAAAAATGATAAAGCCAAAGAAAAGGAGAAAGTTAAAGAGCAAGCGGACATAGGGGGAAAATACGTCTCTTCGGGACTGACTACGCTCCCAGCGAAGAATCCAGGAGCAATAAGGAAAACGGCCCCGCAGCAGGGGAAAAAGAAGACAGAGGTACGCGGAAAAGCTCAGTGCGGTCTCTGGCGCCGATACACGCAGCCCTGCCGAAACACAATCAGCGCTGCCGGAGAGGTCGGAAAAGAGCAAACTAAGGGAAACCTCCTTTAGGCAGCCTACCTTATCTGAGGTTTTCTCCACCGGGCGATTAGCAGGGCAAAACAACGGAGCACCAAAACAATCCAACCTTGAAGGATGCAGCGATACTGGAGGCGCCCTCGAGGACGCTGTGGACGCTGTGGACGCTGTGGACGCGCAGAACGCTTCCCCATTCGTTGCTAGGCAACTCCCTAGCCAAGGCACTGCTACTCGTGGAGATGCGGTTTGTGGGACTGAGGAGACAGAAAGACAGCAACTTCAGAGGGATGTAGAAGCACCTTTGGAAGACGAGACGCCGGAGACGGTAGGGAGCGCGTCCAAAGGAGGGACTGGCAGTGCTGACATGATGAGTGCAATCATGTCACTAGAGGAAGAGCTGCACGGCGCAAAGAATACTAAGGCCACATGGGGGAGCTCAGTTAGTCTCCTCAATAAAGAACTGTATTTTGCTGGGTGCTCTGAAACTCAGGAATCTTCAAATAAAAAAGGCGATATGGGCTCAGTGGAGGGGGAGCACTTTTATTCTTTGAATGAGGATTCTGACTCAGCTCAGCCCAGGGAGGAGACCTCAGAAGAGGAGGACGACGCTGACGAAGATCTTTTGTCTGGCTCTAGTTCTTCAGGGACTGACATGGGCAACGATGCAACTCAAAAAAAACGACAGTCAAATCAGAGTAGACGGTTGGCAGCCTCTCCAGGTGGTACAGAGAAACGGCTTTTATGGGATTATTCAGCAACCTCCCAAACCTATCAGGAAGAGGAGCTAACTGGTCTGCAAAAGCACAGCGCCCCGCTTGATCTCCTATTCAACATGCTAAAACAAATGCAAGCTGAGGCTAGGTCAGTGAGCCGGAAAGCAAGGCAGGATTCTAAAAAGATTCAATTGACGCTGAAGAAGACGCATAAACTTTATGAGGATCTTGTCGGTAGAGTAATGGAGGTGGAAGAGCGAACAGGCAAGCTCGAAGATGATCTTGGAAACTGGCAAACCTTCAAAACAACGCAGGAAAGGATGTCAGAGGACCTCCAGTGGAAAATGGAGGATTTTGAAAATAGACAAAGGCGTAACAACATTAGACTCTTGGGTGTGGCAGAGGGGCTGGAAGGGCAGGATACCAGGCGCTATGTGATTAGTTTACTTGAGGGTGCTTTCCCGGAGTCGCAGTGGCAATGGGACAGGGAGATTCAGAGGGCCCATAGGTTTCCTTTCACTCAGAAGAAAACGCATGGCGCAGAAGGAGGAGGCCAGACGCCTTTCCCAAGAGCTATCTTAGTCTATGTAGGGAATTTCCTGTTACGGCAAGAAATTATTGAAAAGGCGAGACCTGACAAAAAGAAAACTTTTGAGGGTACCACATTCTTTGCCAGGCCTGATTTTTGTCATGTGACAGTTGAAAGAAGGTGGAGGCTGAGGCAGATGATTTCACAATTTCAGGCTCTGGGCTCAGAGGCATATTTGCTGTTCCCTGCCAAGCTGAAAGTTGTTACGAATGGGAGAGCCAGAATGTTTCTATCAGAAATTAAAGCTCAGCAGTACATGGATGAGTTGAAAAAATAAGATGTATATGGAATAAAAAGTACAGAACTGAATGATGGCCGGGTGGTAAAGCAGAAATATTAAGTCTAATAGGAGTTTAATAGGAGCGTAGGGACACGAAGGGTGTATTTTTTTTTGAGGGGGCTAAATAGTAGGAGAGTGGTGGTGGGGGAGGGGTGCGACTGACACGGTCCAAAAACGGCCACGTATAGGTCATATTTGACCAATTTGCCTGTAGCGGGGGGGAGGGGGAGGGTTGCAGGGGAGGGAAGACAAGGGTGGGGACTGGGGTTTGTAAAAATGGCTAGAATTACTGGTTTTTTTGGTGAAATAACACACATTTTGTTTGGTTGTCAGGTATTGTACAGGCAGCACAGAAAGTACATAGAGATTGCAAGATGTTGTTTTCATAGATTTGCTTCATTTTTTCCTGTTACAGAACAGTTTATGAGTAGAGACTTGTTTAATTCTTTTAATGTCCTGTAAGATTGTTTCAATTAATGTATGTGGCCTCAACGATTCCAATAAGAGATTGAAAGTAGCAGGTTTATTGAGAGCTCTGCATTTAGACTTGGTATGTCTCCAAGAGACCCATATAGAAGCAACACAAGTGTACTTATTGGGACAATTAGGGTTCGCAGTATTAGCAGCTACGAAACAAGGAACTAGGACCAGAGGGGTGGCAATTCTGGGGAGGCATAGGGATGTGGTGGTCCATCGGAAAAAGGAGGATCAATGGGGTAGGTGGGTTATAGTGGAATTAGTTTTTAAAGGAGTAAGATTCACTCTGGTCACAATCTATGGCTCAACTGATGATGACCCTGATGTCTGGCACTTTATGGATACAGAGCTGGCCTTATGGCCAGAGCCCATTGTATGTTGCGGGGATTTTAACATCCATGACCCAGTAAGCTCGTTTACAGAACCGGGCGGGAGTTACTTAGGGAGGAAGAAAAAGACATACAGTGCATTAGCTAATATGGCTCAGCATAACTCTTTAGTTGACCCATGTGTGAAACGACACCCACTTCTAGATGGTAGTACGTTTTTCTCAGCCCCCCATAGAATTCTGGTCAGATTGGACTACTTTCTAATCTCTAAATCTTTAATCCCTGGTGTCCAAGTGGAAAAACATCCTAGGATTGTTTCAGATGACAGCGCCTTGGTGCTAGCATTTAATATGCCTATGGTTCAGAGTAGGAACACACAGTGGACCTTCGAACGTACTTTATTAAATGATGGGGCTTATCAGAAACATATAGAAGCCTGGATAAATTATTTCTGGGATATTAATAGAGGTTCTGCATCCCCAGGAATAGTTTGGGATTGCTTCAAAGCTGGTGTTAGAGGGGAAACACTGAGCTTTGTGTTGGCCAGACGAAAAAGGGAAAGAATCAAAATAGAAGAAGCCCGTCAAAGATTGATTTTAGAAGAAGGAAATCTTGCTACAGCTATCAGACAGAATATTCCACTGGAGCCTTTTTGCTTAAAATTATAGCCCTTAAAGGAGAGGCTACAGAAGGTTTTAGTAGGAAAGCACCTGAAAACTATCTGGTTAAAAAACAGGATGTTTACGAATTGAGTGAGAGAGTTGGTCATATTCTTGCTGTCCGAACTAGACAACGTACTGCTGCAGCCGATATTAGGCAGATTCTGGACCCACAGGGAGACTCAGTTACAGATCCGGACTCAATAAGGTAAGTGTCTTATAAGGAGCAAGGACGAGTCGGATAGGTACCTTAGCGGTATTCCTTCCCCTTCTTTGTCTCCTGAGGAGAAGGAGATATTAGATGCTCCACTGGGCTTGGATGAGCTTATTGGGGCTTTGGGTAGTCTTCCCTCAGGGAAAGCAGCTGGGCCAGACCAAATCCCTGTCGAATTTTATAAGGTATTCCAGAACGTATTGTTGGTTGATATGTTTGATATTATGCTGCGTACACAAAGTGGGGAATTACCCCCGGAGTCCTGGGGAGGAGCGGATATTGTTGTTATTGCAAAAAAAGGGAAGCCTCCAACACTCCCTGGTTCCTATAGACCTATTACCCTGATGAATTCAGACGTTAAAGTATACTCAAAAATGTTGGCAAAAAGGCTCGCAAGGAGCATCGAAAAATTGGTAAGCCCATCACAACATGGCTTCATACCTGGCAAGAGCACGACTCAGCACGTTAAAACAGTAATCACTATGTTTGATGCTGCAGGGGTCTCGGGCGATCCTATTGCAGTACTTCTTCTGGATGCCGAGAAGGCATTTGATAGGGTCGCCTGGGATTTCCTATGGGCAGTAATGAAGTGGAGTGGAATAGGTAAAAGTTTTATAACCGCCATACAAGCTTTGCATAAGGATCCATCCGCAAAGATTAGAGTTAACAGGGGGCATTCAGAGACAGTAAATATTTCAAGAGGTACGAGGCAAGGGTGTCCATCTTCCCCGCTCCTTTTTGCACTATATCTCGAGCCACTATTACGTAGATTAGAAAGATGCAGAGGGATTCCACCAATGATTTTGAATGGCTGTACAGTTAAATCTTTAGCTTATGCTGACGATGTGGCTATTCTAACTCCAGACCCAGATGTAGCTATTAGGTGGGTGGAAACAGAGGCTCATATGTTTGGTTGGTGCACAGACATAATATCGACTCCAAAATATCGTTTGGACAGAATATCGAGTTTGAAATATCGTTTGGACAAAATATCGACAGGACAGAATATCGACAGCCAAAATATCGTTTTTAAGGTAAGTGAAGTAATATCGACTGTAAATAATATAGAAAGTGAAAATATCCAAGTATATAATCTAGATAGTAAAAAATATCGTTTTTTAAATAATATTTAATTATTTATAGTGTTTTTTCATGTTATAATATGTGTGAAAAGTGTCATTTTATGTTATAATTATTTTTAATTAATGATTTTTTTTAATTATTGTGTAATTTTATTCAGTAGCGGGTTGTGGGTTTATAGGGGAATAGGGTGGGAAGTAATTTAATTATAATTAATTAAATATGTAAATTTATTAATTGGTAGTAATATTTAATTAATTGGTAATTAAATAATATTTGTTAATTATTTAAACTTTAATTGGTAATTAATTTAATTTAATTGATTAATTGCTAATTATGTAAATTTAAATAATTTATTTCCTGTAGCGGGTTGTGGGTTTATAGGGGAATAGGGTGGGAAGTAATTTAATTATAATTAATTAAATATGTAAATTTAATAATTGGTAGTAATATTTAATTAATTGTTAATTAAAAAATATTTGTTAATTAATTAAAATTTAATTGGTAATTAATTTAATTTAATTGATTAATTGCTAACTATGTTAAATTAAAATATTTATTTCCTGTAGTGGGTTGTGGGTTTATAGGGGAATAGAGTGGGAAGTAATTTAATAATAATTAATGAAATAATAACATTTATTTAATTGTATTTAATATAAAATAATTGTAAATTAATTTTTAATTATCAAATAAATAATTGGTAATTAGTTATAAATTAGTATTAATAGGTAACTAATTGAAATATTTATAGTTAATTAGTAATTTTCATATATTAATTATTATGTTATATTAAATAGTTAATCATTTTTAAATAAATTTATATTGATATTATTTTGTAATTTATTTATTAATATATGAAGTATTTACTTTCTCTAATGTTGCACCCACTGGAGTGGGAATAGTAATTTTAACCCTTTCGCTATCCAACGCTTTCCCTACTGTTGCACCCACTGGAGTGGGAATAGTAATTTTAACCCCTATGCTATCCTACGCTTTCCCTACTGTTGCACCCTTTGGAGTGGGAATAGTAATTTTAACCCTTACGCTATCCAACGCTTTCCCTACTGTTGCGGGAAACATACTTTACAACGCAACTTTTACAACGCACTACCATTACAATGAAACTTTTACAACGCAAAAACTATTACAACGCATGTTTTTACAACGCATGTTTTTACAACGCAGATACCTTTACAACACATACCATTACAACGTAAGTATTGGTAAGTATATAATACTTTTTTTAATGTAAATTTTTGTAATATTTGGGTAAAGGGGTATTTTTAGGGTTCAGGGTCAGTTTTTAGTAAGCATGGGCGTAAAATCCGTTACGCTCGCGGATTTTTCGTATTTTCGGAGAATCCGCAATCCGCGAACTCTCGCGGATGCGGCGAGAATACGCAAAATCCGCGCGAAGCGGATTTTTTGTTTGTGTTCGCACTGCTCGCGCTGCTCGCGGTCCGCGGCGCGGGCAGGAACAATCTCGCACTAGCGAAAGTACAAAAATTAGTAAAGGAAGTGGCCCAGTCTCCAACTTCCTGTTCCTGTCCAGCAAGCTCCTCCCATAGGGGTGGGGTGAAGGAAGTGCCCCAGTCTCCAACTTCCTGTTCCTGTCCAGTAAGCTCCTCCATTTCCTGGCCACTTTGATTTCGATCTTGACTGGGAAGGATTACTTTTTGTGGTTGCTGCTGGATATTTGGATTTGAGGCCTTTTGGATTACTTTTGGATTCGAAATTTGATTTCACAAAGAAGTAAGTTGATGTTGTTTGTTTGTGGTGATTTTTGTGTGTGTTGCTTTTTTTTCGACTTTTTGGGGGGAAAATCTGCAAGTTCGCGAGCTGAGGATGTTTTTGCTTGTGTTCGCACTGCTCGTGTCCCGCGCAGCAACAATCTCGCACTCGCGAAATTGTAAAAATTACAATTCTGCTGCACATGAATAGAAAACCACCAGGCTTATTTATGGGTGCATGCATGATACAACTGTTTTGTTGATTTTTTTTTTAACGCGATTCTGGCCAGGGCATGGATGGCATTGGATTGTGCTGATTTTTGAGTGTTTTAGGACTTTTTGGGGTGGTGTTGGGGGCTTGCTATGTGGGTGGGGGCCATTTTATTGTCTGGTCCCGTGTGGGTGGGGGTCTAGGGGCCATTTGTAAGCCAGTTTGTGTGCTTTGTGCCATAGGCCTGCACCCACTGTGCTCTGATGTCATCCATTATGCCCAGGGGGGCCCAGAATCGGTCTGTTCGCGTTTTTTGCGGGTTTTTGCCACGTTCGCACCGTGAAGCAACAATCTCGCACTCGCGAAATTGTAAAAATTGCAATTTTGCACCGGAAAACCACCAGCAGGCAGCATAAGCCTTCTGAAAATGGATGGATGGCATTGGATTGTGGTGATTTGATTTGTGTTGTGTTTTTTGACTTTTTGGAGTAGGGGTTGGGTGCTGGCTATGTTGGTGGTGGCCATTTTGAGGCATGGTCCTGGCCATGTGGATGGGGGGGGTCAAGCGGCCATTTTGAAGGCAGGCAGTGAGCTTTGAGACATAGGCCTGCACCCATTGTGCCTTGCTTTCACCCATTGTGCCCAGGCGGAGTCAGGGGTACATGAAAGTACAACCCTCTGTGTGTTTGCTCTCTTGGATCAATGTTAAATTCCTGTTTCCCAAAAATTTAGCAAATCCTAATTTTGAAATTTCCATATTGTGTGGTGGTGTGCAGTGTGCACGTGTGTATTCATAAATGCCTACTTGCAAACTGTTTATTCAAGCGCTACATATGCAACATTTATATTTACTGATGTTCCTCTGTCTTCGTTTGCGTTTAGGTGCACAAAACTCCGCATCATCGTTGAGCATCAGTGCCAGGAAGAAGTGCTGCTGCGGCCTGTTGTTCCAACATCTGAAGAAGATGGCTCCAAAAAGAGGTGCCCGTAGGTCCTCTTGCAATAAAGATGTCTCTACTAAGGAGAAGAAGAAGCAAGTGGCACCACTTACCAAGGAGACTGGTGGCTCAACCAATACATTTTTTGGGCAACAACAACAAAAAAAACAAAGGCCCACCATGAGTGCTGCACAGGTAGCCTGTTTAGTTGTTGAATCACCAACGACCAGTGATGTTGGTTCCTCGCAAGAAAGTAGCAGCACACCATCAACACAGGTTGTAACTCATCTCACAAGTACTATTCAACAACCAAAGCCGCAACAACAACTGCATGGGCTACTAGTACAAGCAGAAGTACATGCGCAAGGAGCTGTCCAAGAAGGAGCTGTCCGAGAAGGAGCTGTCCGAGAAGGAGCTGTCCGAGAAGGAGCTGTCCGAGAAGGAGCTGTCCGAGAAGGAGAAGGCCGAGAAGGAGTAGGCCGAGAAGGAGCTGGCCGAGAAGGAGAAGGCCGAGAAGGAGAAGGCCGAGAAGGAGAAGGCCGAGAAGGAGAAGGCCGAGAAGGAGAGGTCCATGGAGACTTGCAAGTAGAGGTCAGAGAAGATGCCCATGTAGCGGCGCATGGAGCGGTGCAAGTGCCCACAATGGTTGTTCTTCCAGAAGTAGGGGCACAGGAGGAAATTGACTTTGGAGCCGGGGTATCATGTCAGGAAGACGAAGCCACTCCTCCTGATGATTCATTTTCTCCCAGCTCCCCAGCAAGGAAAAGATCAAGGAGGGTGTGTAGAAGTTCCTCTTCAAGCCCCGCTCCATCAGATGATGATCTGGATCTAGATTGGCAACCATCTCTGACGTCTGAGAGGGAGGCACACCATGAGCTGCGAAAGGTATCACATGTTAAAAGGAAGGGCCCCGGAAAGCTCATACTTATGGATCCGAACGTCCGACTTGATGAAGTGGTGCATTCTGATGTTGTTGAAGAGGATGACAGCAATGATCTATTCATCACACATGTCAGTCCAGCCACACCGGCGATGCAGCAGACAGACATTTACACCCTATCCCGACGTCATGCTGAGCGTGACCCTGGCGACGTGCCACTGGTAGCACCACCAACGCAGTCAAGTAGTACCACAAGTTCAACAAAACCTACAGCTCCCATATTTTCTCCCCAGAGGGGGACTCCATCCAGCTCGACTCCCTCAAGTAAGGTTGCTGCAATAATTGCACAACCCAGTAGATGTCTGCAAGGCTCATCCACCACTGCTTCATCTGGCATTGGCAGCAGTATCACCTCGTGCGGCAAAACCAGAAGTTTCCAGTCCCCAGTTTGGAACTTTTTTAGTGTCCATGAAAAATATGATAACATAGCCGTTTGTTGCATTTGTAAGACTAGCGTTAGCCGTGGTAAGACTGGTACCAACTATGGAACCGGAGGCCAGATAGGTCATCTTGAAAGAAAGCACGCTGTCGAATGGTTTCCGCACCTAGCAAACGTCAAGGGAAAGCGATCCCAAAGGGCAAGTGGCCAAAATATACCCATAGTAGGTGTTTCATCTGAAGATGATGGGGAGGTAGAAGAAGCGTCAGACATGTGTCCGGTTGCACCCAGTACCCCTGGCAGCACCACACCCTCCGTAACACATAGCAGGCACACTGAGAGTCTGGGAGACACACCAATGCGGAAAATGTCAACACTGATCAGAAGTGGGTCGAAGAAGGCATCAGCATCATCCCGTAAATTTGTCCAGCGCACCATTTCAGCCATGTTCTCCTCAGATGCGCAATTTCAACGCAACCACCCAACTGTACGCCTCTATAACACTAAGCTGGCAAAAATGCTAGCGGTGGACCTTCTCCCTTTTTCGTTTGTCGAAGGTGTGGGTTTCCTTGAACTCGTGGCAACATTGGCCCCTAAATGGAAGGTTCCTAGCCGGTACTATTTTGCCAGGGTTGCTGTTCCAGCACTACACAAAGAGGTGCTTGAGTTGGTGGGGGCAGCTTTGCAGAAGAGTTCTGTTCACACTATACACCTGACAACAGACATGTGGACCAGTTGCCAAGCCCTTGATTACATGTGCATCACTGCACACTGGGTCTCTTTTTCAGGGGTTATAAAACAGATAAATGCAGGTGGTGACTTGATCGAGATTTTTAAGGGTGCTCGTAAACATGCAACATTAGCCATGTTTGGCATGGAGAAAAGTCATACTGCATTCAACATTTTGGCTGACTTTAACAAAAAGGTCTTGCAATGGCTGCGCCCAAGACATTGCAAGGTTGGTTATGTTTCTACAGATAATGGCAGTAATGTAGTTAAGGCCATGGCGGACGGTTTCTATTTCAGAGTGCCGTGTTTGGCGCACTGTATCAACCTTGTTGTGCAAAATATTTTGAAAAAAGAACTTGCAGTCGACAAAACACTGACCATCTGCAGAAGAATATGCACACATTTCAACCATTCTTTTAAGGCCCGGAAGGAGCTGAGGCGCAAGCAAAATGAACGTAGAATGCCAGTGAAAGCACTTATCCAGGAGGTGGCAACACGTTGGAACTCAACCTTCTACATGCTTGAGCGTCTGCATGAGCTGTTTCCAGTAGTCAATGAGTATTTCTACAACCTGGGTGGTGATACGACAGAAATGATGCTAGCGGTGGAGCAATGGCAGCTAGTTAAAAGCCTGACAGACATGCTTCGGCCTTTTGAGGTCTTCACGCGTGACGTCAGCAGGGAGGACTGTTCTTTGAGCAAAGCTATCCCACTGTTGCTGAAGCTCGAGCACCAAGTCAAGGTGGTGTCTTCACAATTAGAGGACGTTGGAAAGAACGAAGCACATGAGTTGGCGCAGAGATTATTACAACGCCTAGTTAGCAATGAACGGCTTGTAAATATCAAGAAACAACAGCACTACATTTGTGCTACTATTCTGGATCCACGTTACAAAAAGCCATTGTTTGGCAAAGTAATAATTCCTTTTGAAACATCGGATGTTACAGAGTACAAAGGTTGGCTAGCTCAGTCAGCCATTCGTTTTGAAAGAGAGCGGAAGGAAACTGTAGGAGAAGACAGTACTACTAGTGAATCAGCAGGCCATCAGGCGTCCCAAAAAAGCCCTTCTGCATCTGTGCCTGTGGCAGAAGTGAGTGACTTTCCCTCTGAGCCGTTAACCACACCAGCAACCGTATCATCTGCACCAGGCGCATGCGATATGTCAGAAGCGAGTTGGCTAACTCAGCTAGGGTTTCCTGGTCCTAGAAAAGACACAGAAGTGCAAAGTACAGGAATCCGGGAGGACATTCTTTCAATGGTGCAGGCCTATCTGGATGACTCAACAGAGGTCAATATTACTGAGGACCCATTGGCGTATTGGCATGGGAAAAGAAAAATATGGCGAGAGCTCACCAACCTGGCTATCAATTACTTGTCTTGCCCACTCGCAAGCGTGTCCTCAGAACGTGTTTTTAGTTCTGCTGGTGGCATTGTGACTTCCAAAAGGTCCCGCCTCTTGCACGCAAATGTGGAGCGGCTCACCTTGATAAAGATGAACCAGCACTTCATACCACCAGATTACAGAGTACAAGAATGCACGCAGGAAGAAGAGGACACCGCCCTACCTGAGGAAAGTTCTCCTCAGTTACCAGAAGTAACCCCGACTGATGATTTAGCAGAGTATGAGGACGAGTTCTGCTTCCCTGACAGCGAGTTCTGAAAATGACTCAATCATTCATTAATTGTAAATAGTCCTCCTTATTCACTTTTATTCCTGTGTGTCTGTCTTTCATTAGCAAGTGCTTCATCACATTCCCAACAAAACTGTAATCAACCAATAAAACAACAAGCCCATCAACAGAACTGTCTTGATTTTGATGCCGCAGCATTCCTCAGGTTCACAACAGTTAGTTGACAAGAACTCAGTCCTGGTGGTCTATCCTGAGTCCTCCTCCTCCAGACTCACCCTATCCATTACCCATAATGCTGATGCCTGGATTCTGCACAATGAAGAAACTTACGTTGACGAGTCCCCTAACGCCTTAGGACACTGTGAATTCCAGGTGGAGCCAGCCCTCAAACACAAATTACAGGTAAGATAAGCGTTTGGATGGGAGGTAGTATAATGGAGTGTTCGGAGAGTCGAGAGAGTGACAGTGGTACTGGTAGTAAAGTCCTAGGGCTCTTGAATTAACAAACTCTGTGACAGGCATTTACTTTGGAAAACATTTGGCCTATTGCACGTGAACGTTTAGGCGTTATCATTGCTCGCTTGCCTGTCTTAGGGGTGCTGTCTGTGGGGCTTCGAGGTTTTTGTGGTGTGTGAGCACCGCTGCCACATTTCTAATGTTGATTGCTTTTGTTTTGCAGAAAATCCACGCCGGGAAACTCCAGTTGTGGTCCTGCTGCAGAACGCTTTAGGACTCTGTGAATTCCAGGTGGAGCCAGCCCTCAAACACAAATTACAGGTAAGATAAGCGTTTGGATGGGAGGTAGTATAATGGAGTGTTCGGAGAGGCGAGAGAGTGACAGTGGTACTGGCAGCAAAGTCCTAGGGCTCTTGAATTAACAAACTCTGTGACAGGCATTTACTTTGGAAAACATTTGGCCTATTGCACGTGAACGTGTAGGCGTTATTATTGCTCGCTTGCCTGTCTCAGGGGTGCTGTCTGTGGGGCTTCTAGGTTTTAGGGTTGTGTGAGCACCGCTGCCACATTTCTAATGTTGATTGCTTTTGATTTGCAGAAAATCCACGCCGGGAAACTCCAGTTGTGGCCCTGCTGCAGAACGCTTTAGGAGTGGGACTCTGTGAATTCCAGGTGGAGCCAGCCCTCAAACACAAATTACAGGTAAGATAAGCGTTTGGATGGGAGGTAGTATAATGGAGTATTCGGAGAGGCGAGAGAGTGACAGTGGTACTAGCAGCAAAGTCCTAGGGCTCAAGAATTATCAAACTCTGTGACAGGCATTTACTTAGGAAAACATTTGGCCTATTGCACGTGAACCAACACGATGACAGTGTTCAGTTAAATGAAATTACTGCAAAACCACCACCCACCCAGCTCAAAAGTAGTAAAAAAACAGGTATGCTCAGATAAAGTTTGAAAAAGTATATTTATATCCCTAACAAAATAATCTCCCGCAAGACCCTCCCTAACCCCAACAAATAAATAGTCCTCAAAAGTCCCCAAAAAACCCAACTCCCAATTCCCACCCCCCAAAAGTCTCAAAAAAAGGGGCAAGGGACACTCTAGGGATGCAAGCTGTTAAGTTTGGCCTCCAGGGCATCATGCTTTAGGGCCAGGGCATCATACTTTTCTTGGAGGATGGCTTGATCTAGGCGGAGGCCCTCCACCACATTCTGATATTTGTGCCATTTCTGGACCTCCGCCTCTAGGTCGGACACTCTGCGGAGTGCACGGCGCAAGCGACCTTTAACAGTGCTGCGTGGTGCAGCTTTTGCTGCTCGGCGGTGGCGTCTTCCGGCACGGCTCCGGTTCGCTGGAGCACTGTGCTTACCGGCAGAACGTGGGGTAACAGAGGAGGATGTAGATGATGTTAGGTTTGATGCACTGGAGTGTGTGTCATCCCCCTCCAGTTCCACCAGTCGCCGATATTCGGCAACAGTTGCTTCCAGCCTCCGTTGCCGGGCCAGTACAGCCAGCATACTCCTCGTTGGTTTGGAGGTTTTAGTATTGCCAACTATATGAAGAAAGAAAGACATAATCTGTAACCAATGCTCTTTAAGAATATGATTAACACAAAATGATTCAGCAGGAAGTTGTGTCACAGTACAACTAGCAACTAGCCCGGGCAGTACAAAACTATTCAGGCCAGTATCATGGGCGTCCGCAGGGACGGGCGCTTGAATCACCATTTCCCTTCCCACAACTCACTTGTATCCTTGGTTTGGTGCTCTTTCATATGAAAGAGATCTGGCAGAAGTGAGTGATTTTTCCTCTGAGCCGTTAACCACACCAGCAACCGTATCATCTGCACCAGGCCCAGGCGATATGTCTGTTTCCCTCCCTCTCTCTCTCTCTCTCTCTCTCTCTCTCTGTCTCCCTCTTTCTGTCTCCCTTTGTCTCCCTCTACCTCGCTGTCTCTCTCTCTCTGTCTCCCTCCCTCACCCTCCCTCTGGCTCCCTCCCTCTCTCTCTCTCCTTCTGTCTTCCTCTCTCTCTGTCTCTGCCTCTATCTGTCTGTCGGTCCCAGCCTGCTGTAATTACCATATTGTAATTTGTCACTGGGCCACCACTGAATACACATCATATCCTATCTAAGAGTCAGATAGTACCTCCATGATCCAGCTTACCTGTACTCGCCACCGCCACCGTCTCCTTCCTCACAGTCTGTACTTCTTGCTCTTGGTCCGACTCCTCTAGCGCCGCCTCCTCCCCAGATTGACCCTCGGACTCCGAGTCAATGATGACCACCACATCCGAGCTGGCCCCGCCACCAGATGTTCCACCTACAAAGTAGATTTAAGAATGTTAGATTACACCACTCCACTAGTATTTGGTCTATGAATGAAAAAATGTGAAAACAACAGAAAAATTAATTGACTGTCTACTCTAGTCTAAAGTAAAAATGTCCCTCCTTCCAGGGAAAGCTGTTGTCTTGCTTCATTTTTTTGTCACAATTGTTGAATGCTTGCTTAATTTTAACACACACTATTTTTCTCTGAACAGACAGAAACTGGACTTCTAAGGACAAGAGGAACATCAACTTGAAACCAGGTGAAAGCTCGGCTCGACCACAAGAAATGTGTACCAATCCAGTACTCATCAACTCAGCACCAAGCACTTTTCCATTTCCAACTAACTTTATTTTAATATATGTGTTTACTTAAACTTTTAATAAAGCTTTTAAACTTGAATTGACTCTGTGGTTTTTAGTCCTCCAGAGAGTCCAGACTAGAGTGACTGAGCGAAAAGTTTTGCAATTTTTGCAAGGAGGAATCTGTGCTGCTGACACTACCAGGTTTACTTTATTTATACAGTGTGCCAAACACGCCACTCTGAAATATTATTACTCTGGTCTTTGGTGTCCATAGTTCGGTTTGTGGAGAATTGTCCCTGCAACAGTAGGATTATTGATTTTGCTCCTATCTAAACACTATTTCGAAACAATTAAATTAGGAATGCTTGGACAACAATAGGTCCTCTATATTTAAATGAAAACTTACTGGGGCCAGCAAAGGAGCACTCGCCGCCCTGGCCTGCATCCTCCTCCTTTGGAGCCACTGCTGCATCAGATTTTTCGGTCCGCTTGCCCCTGGGCGGACCTGATGTACAACATGAAAGAAATAACAGAAAACATTGATGATTGCTGCTTGCCGATGTCCTTGTCAACCAAATCAAACATTTAGAAAGAACAAGAACCTACTATTTCATCCAAAAAGAGGGCTACAAAGGAAGGACTGCACCTGAGCCTCTACTCTAGGGGCAGATTTACAAGCCCCTTGCAGCTCTTTTGCTCCATTCTTGCGTCAATTTTGTGACGCAGCGCCACAACAAGAGAGGCGCCATGGTGTGGCGTATATTAACAACGTGACGCATATGGGAGATGCATCCCATTCTAAAACCCTGCGCCATTAGGGAGCATTCCATCGCAAGGGAGGGCGTTCCAGCGCAGGAACGCATGCTAAAAGTGGTTATGGGGAATATATAAAATTTCAATCAGTCATTTAGGACAATGATGCGTCACTGAAACCCTGCGCCTGCATGAAGCAGACTAACGGCTTGACGCAGCATTGCTGGAGCTGCGCCATCGTTGCAACGCAACTCCATCAATGAGCCGCCTTTACGGCACCGATGCGTAACGCTTCGGTGACGTTTTGGGACCATGGTGTGCCGCATTGTAAATACGGCGCACCATGGGTGGTGCTGGCGTGCCGCACACTTTGCAGGGATGCGCAGGTAATTGCTAATCTGACACTTAGGGGCATACTTACGAGTTCTGAGCTGGACACCTCCAGATGTGCACCAGAACAAATGCGTAACGCAAAACTAACCTTGCGTCACGGCAGATGCGCCGCTATTACAATGCGGCAAACCCTGGCGCAAGGGTAGGCAGATGCGTGACGCATCTCGTGACGAAATAGGGGCGCATCTCTAGAGTCGCGTCGCGGGCGCGATGCAACTATAGCAGTGCTCAGGGCTGCCCAATAATACTCAACATACCGCATCAGTCCTTACGCCTGCTTCAAGCAAGCAGGCATAAAGAATTGACATAGCAGCGTCGCGGAAGTGCCTGCGTTAAATCTTGTAGATTTCACGCAGGCACTTTTGCGAGGCACATATCTGCCTGACCGGCACCCCCCACCCCCCACCCCCCCCTGCGTGGGAACGCACCCATTGTGGCGCAGGCCCAGGCCTTCACGTGGCGCATCTCCTTAGATGCATCACGTTGTACATGACTCGCAGGGATGCGCCACGTTTACGTCGCTGTGCGTCAGGTAAGGCAGTGTAAACGTGGAACAAGGGGCTTGTAAATCTGCCCCTTTGTGTCTAGCATTACGCAGTTCTGTAAAATACACTCATACATTACTCAGCCCAATTAAATGAACACAAAATAGAAAACAAATAAGCAGTGGCACCGGCACAGAGAAGGAGAACAGTGCACCTGAAATGCACAGAAGATTTTGAAATAGTAATTTACCTCTCCTATCAATGTAATCACCAGCAGCATTATTGCTCTTTGTAAAAAAGTTAAAGCAAACATTTGCAATGTAACACAGCCACATAGAGCAGGAGAAAAAACAAAGTAGTGAGTAATGAAAAAATTGCTACTACTACTCACCAAGCCCGGGGACCTCCACTCCCAGCACGTCTAGCAGGTCACGCTCTGGGTCCAGGATGTCGGTCCAGCGGTGGGTCACCTGATTGTAGGTGCGCTGGACCCCCGTGATCTTAAAAAGGGCCCGGCACACCTGCCCCCACCGCTTCCGTCGCTCCTGGCTGTTGGTGTAACCAGCAGCGATCCTGCCGCCTGCCGCGATGGTCCTGGGGAGACGGCGCTGCACATAAAAAACAAGTGCGCCCACCTCCTCAGGGCTGAAGATCTCCCGGGGCACCACCATTTCCGCCCTCAAGCGACCACACGGGAGCCGGGCACGGGCTGCGGTGCCCGTCTTGGGCAGCTTGACAGCTGTCTTGACCATGTTCTGGGCAGGTGTTAGCAGTAAAGAAGAGAAAAAATGAAAAAGAATAAGAGTAGGGAAGAAGGAAATAAAAGTTTAAAAAAGTAGTTCAAAAGTAAACAAAAGTAGCCTAAAACACAAAAATATAGATCTAGAAAAATAGAGGGATAGAAAATAAGTTAAATAGATCAACAAAATATTAAAACAAGCAAAGGATGGCAGAGATATACAAAGGATAGAAACACCATACCCAGACACATAGGAATGAATGAAAAACAAGATGGCGGCCCGATCACGTGCGCGTAAGTAAGTTCGCACGCGATTTCTCTCGCGAACTCGTGCGAACTTGTATTCGCAAGGCGCGAGTCGCGCGAGATTACACATAGCGGGCGGAAACGGAAATACGTCACGCAAACAAAATGGCGGCGCCCATACTCAACCTTGAGGTAACTCGCACGAGTTCGCGGCCTCCACGGGCCAGTTCGCACTACGACGCGCCCCGCGAATAGGGCGAAATTACCGAAAAACGAGTTTTGCAAAAGCAAAACGAACGAGCAGGTGCAAAAGTTCGAGCTCATCATTTGTAACCATTTACCAGGCTGTAGTGCTTCCTGAAGGGGTCCTCCAGAATCCGGTTGCCTACTTGCAACTATTGTGTGACCCTGCTCTGACAGTCACAGAATAGTTACAAGTATGCCATTGCATCCTGTTAAAAAAAAAATTTTACATTGCATTTGCAACAAAAAGGAAAGGGAGCAGACAAGCAGGTGCCAACCTTCATTAATGTCAGTTGGGGCAGGGCAGGTGTTGTTGTTTGCAAAACTTAAAGCACTTAGCAGGTGTTTGTTCACTCAGTGGTCAATCAGAGGGTGTTGTGATGACACTGAGGGTGGCATGGGTGTGCCAGCCAGAGGGTGGCATGGGTGAACCAGAGTGCCAGTGTTGACAGAGGATGGCAGTGCTTTGTTTTGCCCCAATAATGTACACTGGTGAACTAGAGGGTGATGTGATGACACAGAGGGTGACATGGGTGAGCCAGAGGGTGGCATGGGTGACCAAAGAGAGTGCCAGTGGTGACAGAGGGTGGCAGTGATGAAGAAATCTTAGCAAACAGGCTGGGCACGTAGAAACAACAAGTTCGCAAAACTGGCGACCCGACAAGTAAGTTCACAATTTGCGAAATTGTACAAAACCCTCGCGAACTTGCAGAAACCCGTGCGAACACACACACCCCCAAAAAATACGCAAATCCGCGAGAATTCGCGGATTTCGCGTATTTTCCCAATCCGCGAATACGCAAATCCGCAAATTCGCGGATTGCGAATCCGCAAAATCCGCCCATGCTTAGTTTTTAGTGTTTGGGTAAAGGGGTATTTTTAGGGTTCAGGGTCAGTTTTTGGTTTTTGGGTAAAGGGGTATTTTTAGGGTTCAGGGTCAGTTTTTAGTTTTTGGGTAAAGGGGTATTTTTAGGGTTCAGGGTCAGTTTTTAGTTTTTGGGTAAAGGGGTATTTTTAGGGTTCAGGGTCAGTTTTTAGTTTTTGGGTAAAGTGGTATTTTTAGGGTTCAGGGTCAGTTTTTAGTTTTTGGGTAAAGGGGTATTTTTAGGGTTCAGGGTCAGTTTTTGTTTTTTGGGTAAAGGGGTATTTTTAGGGTTCAGGGTCAGTTTTTAGTTTTTGGGTAAAGGGGTATTTTTAGGGTTCAGGGTCAGTTTTGGGTTTTTGGGTAAAGGTTTTTTTTTAGGGTTCAGGGTCAGTTTTGGGTTTTTGGGGTACAGGGGTACAGTGTAAAAATAAAGTAAAATTATATTTACATTAAATTAATTTAATGAAATTAAATTAAATTAAAATATATTAAATTAATTTTAAATAATTTAAATTAAAAAAATTATTATATACTTACCAATACTTACGTTGTAATGGTATGCGTTGTAAAGGTATCTGCGTTGTAAAAACATGCGTTGTAAAAACATGCGTTGTAATAGTTTTTGCATGGTAAAAATTTCGTTGTAATGGTAGTGCGTTGTAAAAGTTGCGTTGTAACGTCATATATCCACTGTTGCACTCTTTGGAGTGGGAATAGTAATTTTAACCCCTACGCTATCCAACGCTTTCACTACGCTTGCACCCACTGGAGTGGGAATAGTAATTTTTACCCCTACGCTATCCAACGCTTTCTCTACTGTTGCACCTACTGGAGTTGGAATAGTAATTTTTACACTTTACTTATTGTACGTTAATAATATTGGCTATTATTTAATTATATTTTGTTACTATATATATATATGTTTTATTAAATATGAATAAAACATTTTTTTAACTTTAATTAATTATTTAATTATTATAAGTTAATTCATGTAATTTTAAGTATATTTTAGTAATTAATTATTTATATTAATTTAATTTAACATTGTTTTTAGTAAAGTCGATATTTTTTACAACTATATTTTTGTAAACGATATTTTTAACTCGATATTTTTGTACTTACCTGTTTGTAGATAGAAACTCGATATTTTGTCTCTCGATATTTTGTCAACGATATTTTTGTTGGTCGATATTCTGTCCCTCGATATTATTTCAGTGATCCGTTTGGTTACCTGTCGGGATATAGTTTGAATAAATCTAAGACACAAATAGTTAAGAACCAGTTTATTAGATGTATTGATACGAGGGCGGTTAGTTCAGCAACATATCTGGGGATTGAAATATCTGCGAACCTGGATAATATGGTTGAGATCAATATGGCGCCGTTGTTGACTAAGGTTAAAAAGGACTTAGAGAGGACGAATAATTTACATCTTTCTTTGGTTGGGTGTACTAATGTAGTGAAAATGGTCATCCTACCTAAATTTTTGTATTTATTTAGATCGATACCCCTTTTTTCCGAATCTAAGTGGTTTCATACGCTGGAAGGCATCTTAAATAGGTTTATATGGGCCCACGGGAAAACCCGGAGGGCATATAGATTTATGTCCTTGCCAAGGGAAAGAGGAGGCTGGGGTGCTCCAGATTTTAGGTTGTATTGCATGGCGGCTGCTCTACAATATATGCAGGGTTTGATTGGAGGGGGTGGTATTTTACAGAAAGTAACAGCTATGTCCACAGAAGTATATGCAGCTGTATTAGGGTCAGAGGCAGAAAACTGTTTCCTGCACCATGCTGACTTAGGATACTTCAGAAGGAAACCGGCCAAAACTATTGGTGCAGCTTTTAAAATATGGAACGCCTTTCTGAAAAGGTCCGGTCTGGGTAGATATAATAGATATGTTAAATTGTACAACAACAAATCCTTTCCTCCAGAAATATTCTCTGACTCAGTAATGTCCGCCTGGGAGGATAAAGGCATTATGCAGATTGGTGACTTAAGGAACTCTGAGGGAGTAGTACAATTTGAGGACTTAGTAAGAAGATATAATATAGATAGAAGAGATTTCTTTAAGTACCTACAGGTGAGGAGCTTTCTATGTAGTAAACAAGGGGGACCAGCTGGTTACAATTGTAATGACTTTATGGAGAATCTAATTGCTGGCGGTGTGACCACGATAAGATCCGCCTACTCACTTTTAGTAAGGGGTAAATCGGATGATATAGACAAATACAGGAGCAAGTGGGTAGAGAAACTAGGGATTGAACATCAAGCTTTCCAAGACTCACTGGATCTGGGTCGCACTATCCTGTGTTCAGCCCCCCTTCAATCCCAGCATTATAAGACTTTATACTCACTTTACCATACGCCAGCAAGGATTGCCAAATGGGGGGGGTCTGAGGGGACAACCTCTCCAAGATGTAATTTCCCTGAGGCAGATATTCTTCATATGTTCGCTAACTGCCGCCAATTATATACCCTAATTAAAGATGTCAAGGGATTCCTGAATAAATCATTGGGGATACAGGTATTTTTAACCCCCAGCTGGATTTTGTTGGGAATTGGAACAGAGGGAAATTACGCTGCTCAGGCTGATTTTATGTTTTTGGCAATGGCAGTCTTTAGACTAACCTTAGCAAGGGCTTGGCTAGATACGACGCCCCCACAAATGCAAACTTGGTTAGCAAATTTAATAGCTGCATATAATCTGGAAAAACCTATATATGTTAGGAAGGGAAGGGTAGGAAGAGCTCGGGGTGCAAGAATATGGGAACCCTTAGCTAAATGGAGGGATGGGATAGGGTAATGCGATCATCATTATCATGTCGTCTATAACTGTTATTTATTTGTTTATTTATTTATTTTTCTCTTTGTCCTGTTCTGTAACAACATAATGATATAATGTTTGTGAAGGAAACAAAATGTCGAAGGTATAATGTATAATGTGTGTGATGAAAGTATAATAAAAATATATATAAAAAAAAAAAAGAATCTTGGAAAGGGTCTCATTGAGGTGGAGGATGTCCACACGGGATTTAATCTTGTGATAAAGTAGGGTGTCATCAGCATATAGGTGGTAATTTATTCCCGCTTGCTTAAGGATGAGGGCAAGTGGTTCCATGAAGAGGTTGAATAGCGAAGGAGAGAGAATAGAGCCCTGGGGGACTCCTAAGGAGACCGGTATTGGTTTAGAAAAGCAGTCAAGTATTTTAATTTGTTGGGATCTGTGTTGGAAAAAGGAGGTAAACCATTTGAGTACTAAATTGTTAAAGCCAAACCGATCTTTTAAAGTGTTAAGCAAGGCAGAGTGGTTGACAGTATCAAAAGCTGCAGAGAGGTCAAGGAGAACGAGAAGGGTGGATTCCCCCTCATCAAGGGAGTGGTGAAGGTCATCGATTATATTAAGTATAGCAGTTTCTGTACTGCAACCCTTTCTAAAGCCAGACTGAAATGAGTCCAAGAGGTTAAATTAATCAATATGTTTGTCCAATTGGAGTAGAGCGCATTTTTCTAGTGCTTTAGAGAGCAGGGGAAGGTTGGAAATCAGACGAAGATTGTTAAGGTTTTTAGGGTCAACGGTGGGGTTTTTGAGGATAAGGGAGATTTGTCCAAGCTGAAGGAAGACGGGTACACAACCGGAGGCGAAGGATGAGTTGATGATCGAGGTCCAATAAGGAGCAATGGTGAATTTTAAATCTTGGACCAGGTTTGCGAAGGGAGGATCTCTGGAATGGGAGGAGGGTTTAAGCATGGTAATGATGTCAAGTACTTTAGGTTCAGTGACTGGGCGAAAGAAGTGCCAAGAGGCATTATTTTTTCACTGGAGGATGGTGGAGTAGGGGTTGGGAGGGAGGGCGACGGGAAGGGGATGCAAAGTGCTAATGGTAGGAGAGGGTAAGGCCGGTGCATTGGCTGGTGAGTCATGGGAGGGGAATGGGTAAAGGGGGGGGATAGAGATATAGGATTGATCAATTTTAGAGATTTTATCATAGAAGAAGTTCGCAATTTCTTCGCATCTCTCTGGAGTGGCTAACAGCTCAGGAGGGGCAGAGGCAGGTTGGTTTTAAACAATGTTAAATAGTTCCCTGGGTCTGTTTTTGTCTCGGTCGAGTTGTGAGCGAAAAAAGGAGGTATTTTCATTAAGAATGTGTTTTTTATAATTGGCCCTGGCAGCTCTGAGTAGTGTAAGATTAGGGGTGGATGGATGTTGCCTCCATTTACGTTCAAATGATCTAAGAGAGCGTCTTTCATTATTGAGGTCAGTGTTAAACCAAGATTTGGCAGGATTGTTTTTTTTGTAGTTTTAATTTAGCTGGGGCGATTTGGTCAAGGACCTTAATGATAGATTGGTTGAAATGCTCAGTAAGGTCATTAGCATTTTGTGAGGGAGGAGCAAGCAAGAGTTGGGCTTTAACCTTGGTCTCCAGTTCCCCTGGGGGAATGAGATGGAGATTTCTAGTCAATGTCCTGTGTTTGATGGCTTTAGGAGGAGGGAGAGGCAGTGAGCCGGAGATCGTGAAGAGGATAAAACGATGGTCAGACCAGTCAATGGGGACAATGCGAGAAAGGCAGGCCAGATCTTTGCTAGTGATGATGGCGTCAAGTGTGGCCCCTTTAATATGTGTGGGAGACTGGCAGAGCTGTTTCAAGTCATTAATATTGAGTAAATCATTGAGGAGGCGGATCGAAGGATCTTCGGATTTGTTCCAGTGGAGGTTAAGGTCTCCGAGGAAGAGGTTTTTGGAGTAGGAAAGCGAGGTTTGGGAAAGTAGGTCAGATAACTTCTCGGCAAAGGGAAGGGGGTCACCAAGAGGATGATAAATGTTGTGAAGACGTATAGGGGGAACCCTGAACTCTAAGTACCGCTCCAAGGTGTTCAAAAGTGGAGAAATCAAAGCTCTGAACAAGCGACAGTTGAAGTTCATTTTTGTGTATTATAGCTAGACCACCACCAACTTTGTCAAGTCGATCTTTCCTGAGGATGGAGTACCCTGGGGAGAGAGCAGGTCAAGCATGGATTTGGAGTGAGCCTTGAGCCAGGTTTCCGTACGGAAGGCAATGTCTATGTTTTCACTAAGGATGGTTTCTGCTATTTCAGTCGAATGAAGAACCGCAGATTGGCAGTTAACCAGCATGCACAAGAGGGGTTTAGGACAAAGTTTAGGTGATGGGGAAGTGCGCATAGTGGTAAATTGGGCTGGGAGCCTAGGTGAGACTGGTGAGGAGGGGATTCTACTTGTCCCAAGGATCACAGGAATGGAAGGGGGTGGGAAAAATTGGTCAGTGGTATGGGAGGTAGCGGGGTCGGGGTTATTGAGGTCAAGGGATAGACTGGGTGTGACTGTGGAAGAAGGGATTCTACTAGTCCCAAGAATCACAGGGATAGTAGCAAACAGGAAAGGTTGGGCAGTAGTTGAGGGGATAGGGGGGCAAGGGTTATTTTGGACCAGAGAGTCAGAGGAGGGGAGATTGCATGAGGCGAGGAATGAAGTATCTGAACAGTTAAAATGCAAGGTGGAGGTCACTTGTTGAGGGTCTGTGGTATTTGATAGTATTGGACCCAGGTGATTGGTAATATAGGTGAGGTTAGATGAGATGATGGAATTAAAGCCTTGTCTGAGATAAGAAAGTTCGAGTAACAGGGTTGAGCGGTGGTGTTCTATGTTGAACAGGGACACTGAGTAATGAGGGATGTAAGGAGCGAGGATGTGGGTTCACAGGGGGGAGGAGTATGGGCCTTGTTGGTCAGGGAGGGAGGACTAAAATGTGAGCAGAAAGGATTCCCGGGAAGAGGGACAAAAGGGGTAATCACAGGAGTGGGAGTGGGGGAGGTTGGTGGGTGAGAAGGGGCTATGCCCAAGGCCGGAACAATGTCGGGTGTGTGTAGGGGGGCATGAGAAAAGGGCCTAGGGCTACCAACTGGACAATTCTTGAGAGGGTCATTAAGAGAGGTAGGGACTAGTTGAGCGGAGGGAGGCTCAGAAAGAGAAAGTTGGGTCGAAGGGGAAGGTAAGGTGGGGTGGATAGTGATAACAGGGGGGCATCAAGTGGGAGTAGTAGGGGGGCATGACATTATGTGTAGTTAGAAGGATTGGGGAAGGGGGAGAAGTTTGCATAGTAAGGGGTGTAAGGAATGGGGATTGAAGCACAGGGTTAGGAGTAGCACCATCTTGATTGAGGGGGAGAAGGTCATTTAGAGAGAGAGGGACTGTTGGAACAATGGGGGGATATGAATAAGTGAGCTGGGAGGAAGGAGTGGGTAGGAGAGGGAGGCATCAGGAGTAGATGAGAGGATGGGCATGTCTGAGTGAGTAGAAGGAATGACTGGAGGAGGGGGAGATGTTAGCGTAGTAAGGGGTGTAAGGATAGGAGAGCTGAGTTGAAAGTACCAACGTCAGGGAGTGGGGAGGTAAGCGTCAGAGAAAGGGAAGGTAACCGGGAGTCCTGAGATTGGGACAGGAACAGGGGGACTCCGTTGGAAGATACAGTGTTTAGGAGGGGGGGATTGGCGTTTGGGAGGAAGAAGATGAAGGAGCATCCTGTGATTGGGTGGAAGGAGGTGCAGGTAGAAGATAGGAAAGGGTGCTAAAGTGGAGCTCGAATATGGTGAGGTGATTTTTATGGGCCTGGATGAGAATGTTTCCTGATTTAAAGGTCGAGATGTCAATTTCAGCTGGAAAAGTAGGTGAAGAGGAGGTAGACAGTTTCAAGCCGTATGGGATTTTGCAAGATTTGGAAATAGGGAGGTGGCGTAGAAAAACACTTTTCCATTGAGAGGTGCGTTTGGAGTAGAAGATGTAGTTGGTTTTTATAATGTTGGTGAGGCTACAGTAATTGTCAGAAAATAAGGTTTCTTGGTGTTGTATAAGTAGCTTATGTTTAAAGTTTTTCTTGGCATTTTTAGAAAGGTTGGGGGGGGTAGTTGATAGTCCAGGAGTTGGGGCCGTGTCTGTTCATGGGAGAATCAAGTACAGTGAGGGCATGATTGCTGGGAGGCATGATAGGACCACTAAAAAGGTAGTGGGGAGAGGGAATTTAGGGGATGTGAGAGTGAGGAATGGGGGGGATGAGGTGGGAGAGCACCAGGGAAGGGAGGAGGAACAATCCTGCAGTGGGAAGAAATAGTACAAGTAAAATCTGGAGCCAAGCTAAGAGGAGCCACAGAGTGGGGAGTCAGGTTGAAGTGGGGGGAGGAGGGAGCGCAGGGGGGAACCAGCAAAAAGGGAGAATAAACTAAGAAATAGTCAAGGGAAGGGTGGGAAAAGAGGTAGAAAAACCTATGTTATAGGGTTAGAGCGATAGGCCGGGATGAGGAAGGGGGGAGATAATGTAAAAGAGGAAAACAACAAGGATTAACAGGGTACATGAATACAAACAGCATAAGGTGAAAAGTGCCAAAGATCGGATTGTCACGCAGCAGGCAATATAGTATTCCAATGCAGGAGGTTAAGTCACAGGTGTAGTAGTCTAGAAATACACTCCTAAACGTCAAAGTCAACATGACGGAAGAATACAAGGGTACAAATTGTTAATATAGACTCTCCAATTGACTCTCCATGACAAAATGAGGTAGATTAACAAGGGGGAGTGAATAGTGCTTGAGATTGGGAGATATCCTGCGGTTATTCCCATTTCATAGAGGCGATAAAAAAATTGTGATTGTACAGCTGCCATTGTGAGGTAGGGGAGTAGGGACAGTCCACCTTACATCAAGATTGAGGAGGAATGTGGTAGATTCAGGCGCATTTGAAAGGAAGCCCAAATAAATAAAGCAGAGGCGAGGGGAAAAAATTAATGAGGCTTTGGGACAAAAGACAAGCAAAGTTATTAGGCCAGTCAGTAACAGTTCGGCCGGTGGTCATGACGGAAAACGGTCGTGAGCAGCACTATAATCCACCGGTGAGGGCTCCATTTCAAGATGGCCACCGTAGGGGCGAAGTGGTTATTGTCCTTTACCTATTTCAACTCTTTGCATAGACCACAGGCCACGGCCAGGGGGCGTCGTTTCCCAGGCTAAAGGGAAGAGGATAAGATGGTGGCGTAATTAAACAAGCAAAGAAGTCCTCACCCAAAATGGGTGCCAAAGAAAGTCGAGGCATGTACCCAAGCAGGGACTCGAGGATCAAAACAGGACCGCAGCACAAACAAAACAATTCCATTGCGGGCTGCTACTGTTAACACAGCCCGATAACCTCCAGAGTGGGCAGAGCACATCCCAATACGTTCCCCTTGTTCAGGCCCAAACAACAACTGCATCTGATTCCCCCCGGCCCAGGAGGAAGACTCAGACAATTCGTATCAGCATGGGGGACCCCAGCCCATCAAAACCTGGGGGACCCATTTAAGCCTTGGATGTCAGGACACATCCGCGGGAAAAGACCAGCGGAGACCGGAACCGGACTAGGGTGCCAGGGACAAGGGTTCATCCAGGGGCAGCCTGGATAAGCTATGTGCCTGAGTTCGTCCTCCCCGTCCTTTGAGAGCGGAACCCCGTCAGGCCAGAAACGCTCCTGTTCCAGAACACATTCCGAAATTACCAGACAATGGAGGGAGGGAGCCAGAGGATTGTCGAAGTCCCATCTATCGCTGGAGCCCCGAGACAAATGCGTACATGCCTGTAGCGGAACTCATCAAACATCCGCAAGAAGAGACCAAAGCAGCCGGAACACAGTCGAGTGCGCCAGGGACAAAGGCTCAACGCGGAGAAGCCCGGATCAGCAGGGGACCATGGCTCATCCCTCCCTACTCTGGGAGATCGGAGCTCAGTCCAGTAAGGAACATGCAGGTCCATGCAAACCCAGCGTATGGGATCACCCAGCTGCTGCTGCAGCAGAAACCAGGTCATCAATGGGAAAACCAGCATCTGTACTAGGGCTCGCACTCCCAGTCCTGGGAGACCGGAGCCCAGTCGCGTCAGCGCCGGTCCGGTTCAAGCACCCTGAGCGTGAGGGCCCACCCAATGGCAGCCACACCAGAACCCAGCATCTTTACAAGCAAGACATCCACTGTACCACCGACCCACGAAGTCAGCCACAAAACCCTCAGAAGCGGCGAGAACAGCTGGCCTCAGGTAAGGTTGATTCCATTTCTGAAATTGAATACTGAATAGTTCCGTCTCAGGTACAGTGGAATTGTTGCATTGTTCCAGCGATGATCCAGTCAATTATTCAAATTATTGCAGTGGGTGTTCAGATAGTCGGATGCAAAGCAGAGGTAATCCTCAATGCCTGGACGTCGAGCAAAAAGGCCGCAGCGCTATGCTGACGCTCTGTCAAAGATTTGCATGTCTTTGTAGGGACATGTGCCTGTGGCACCTTCCATTCAGACCAAGGTCAGGCTTTTGCCTCTAAGGCTTACCAGGATTTGACGTAGTTGATGGGGGTGCAGGTGCTTTTCTTGTCTCCATATCGGCCTGAGGGCAATTCAGTAGTGGAGCGAGTGAACTTAAAGCAATCTTTAACAGCAAGGGTATTAAGTACAGGCTGGGGCTGGTTAACTCATCTATATGGAGTTCAGCGTGCACGTAATAATCTCCCTTTGAAGATCTCTTGGTTGGTGGACCCTGTACGAAATGCTCTCTGGTATTAAAATGTTTGTGCCTGAGCTTGATGGTGTCGACATTGTGGCGGCTGCTGCAACATTTGACGTAGATAACCGTTGTACTATGTTACAGGACCTATAAAGAATGAAAATGCTCTAGCAAAATCACATTTGCCCTCACCAATGGATACCGCAGTGTTGGTCCCCGTTTCTGGCTGTCTTCCTATAGTTGGAGATCTGGTAAGGGAAAAAGTAGCGAACAAGAAAGAATTTGGACCCTCCTACTGTGGTCCGGTGCCAGTCCTTGGTTTGAAGGGCACTCGAACTGTAATTTTACCTCCACTGCCTGGATACAAAGATAACCGCTAAATTTCCGTGGAACATGTCAAACTACACCATATGGCAGATTCCACATAGCATGCCAAGAAGTGTTCCAAGATGGAAAATTTCGCTCCAGCAGATGAATGCTGATTCTCCTGACTCTCCCCAACACATGGAAGTGGAGCTGGATTCTTCAATTGATTTATTGCCTGGTTTGCCTTCAACGCCTGCAATTGTGGAAAATTAGTATTCTTCCCTACCAGTTGAACTTGCAGTTGATGTCCCTGACACTATGTTAAATTTGACTTCCAACGACACCCTTGACTGTTTCAGCTCTGTTCCAGCGGTTACTACCTTGACCACGATAACTTTTCTTCAGATACATCTTTGTTGTCTTCGTCTATTGCAGTGCCTCCTAATCGGATTTGTGTTTTCATCTTGTGGTTGAGGAGCACATACCTGGTCACTCCATGGGCTTACGTCTGGATGGTGTTGTTGATGGTGTTCCTTTTCATGTGGATTAGTTAATTGACTGTTTTTTTCTTTTGATTAATGGCCACTATTTACATAAACGCTCTGCTGTGGAACTGGTTGACAGAGTACTGGCCCTGCATTCTTCCTCGCATTAAATTAAAAGAGACAAGACGTTGGTTAATATTTCAGCAGTCCCTATCGCTGATGGCAATGCATGGGACAAAGTGCCTTTCTATGTATATGGTCCGACGGAGACCTTGCAAATTCTATATGTGTTCTGTGTTTCTTTGAGAGATGTTGTTTTACCTGGAATGCATTCAAATGATTGGGATGTTAGTTCTGTTAATTCTTTGTTTTCTGATTTACAATATTATCCTGCTATTGATACGGAGGCTCTGTATTTAAATTCCGCAAATTATGCAGATCTATTTTGTTACCCACATTATGGCCATTATTTCCTTCACAAATCCAGTACTCAAAGACCCACTTTCAATCACACATAATGGGAACATTGTCCAACACCATCTCGAATAAGTTCTGTTACACAGAAAAAGAAATGTACATATTTTACGGGTTACAATCTATCTGACCCAGCATCATATTATTTTAAATCGAATGTCCCTAGATTGAACAAATATACGCTGACACAAACTAAACAATGCAACTTACACTATGTTACACATTGAGAAACCAAAACAGTTACCATTCAGTGTAGCAGAAATAGATTCAGCAGTGTGGTTAATACATGGGGTGGTTTAGTTGCCGATCTTACTGTTTCAGTTCACAGATTGCATGAAACATTATCCTGTCGGTATATATGAACCCATAGGGAGTAGTGTCATTTATGAAATGTGGTCATTGCTATTGGACCCGGGAACACTGGTCCACCTAGGGTAGCCTGGCACCAAGTGGAAAGGCCTAACTCCAGGACTTCTGTGTTGTACTTGTGATTCACTCAACACAGTAACTCAGCGCGCCTCCCCTCCAAAAATTACACCACACCGTCTTTTAGAAAAGAAGAAAGGCTTAATCTTTCCTTTAAATTCGTTTCTCAGATGTGTCAGCAATAACAAGACATCATTTTGCATGCTTTACCATTAAGATTCCAGTTTCTGTAAACATATAAGTATTACAAACTTAGGTATCTCTAATAACCCTTATTCAGCCATAGGACTAATTAGCAGTTTAAGGTGCAGGAGCCCAATTCAGTCAAGAACTTGTTTAGCTATAAAAAAGGCTTAGCGAAAGGCTTAGTGGCTGTTCAAAAGAGATCACATTTACACGTTATTAAGCGATTAAATACATTCAGTACAAGCCAAGTAAGGCCTAGGAAGGAGGAAGCAAGTAATATCGTTAGTCACATAAGCAGTCTCTTGGTAAGTCTGAACACACACTATATTCAAAGTGAATTAGAAATTATGCGTTTTCCCAAGCAAGGAACACCTTAATTCTGGTGAATATTATGCCTTCAACTGATATTTCTCAAAAGACCTAGCTCCCGGTCAGTCATAGATGGAGCAGCAGCTGACTTTTCATTGGCAGGTCTTTTCATCAATACGATTCTTCTTATTTCTGTGTCCCAGGCCCACCACTCGCTCTTCTTTCAGAGACCGGAGCTTTGATTACTCCCTTAACCCAGCTGAGACCTCCGCGGGGCACGCCTCCCACCAGCCCAAGCCCCTGCTTACTTCGATTCACTGATCCAGCAATTGCCAGTAATTGAAGGGATTGTAGGCCCGTAACTACCCTGGTCGAGGAAGGCAGTCCCGCTGAATTACAGGCTGGGCTCCTTGTGCGACTTCCTTGACTGTCTCCGCGTTCCTCCCCCTCACGCACAAACGAAGGGGATCTCCTCCCTCAGCCGCTTCCAACTCCGCCTCACTCCCCGGCACCTCTCTGATTAAGGCGGGTCTTCCTCCAGGCTTCTGCTGCCTGGCAACCAGCTTCCCGGAGGCGGCGCGTTTTCCTCTCAGGCCGGCCCACATGTTCTCCCTAGCGGGGAACCAGACGTCCAGACAGGCCTGCGACGCGCTCCTGCCTCCCGTCTCCCCAACTCAGGATTAGACAATAAGGCGCTGCCGGTTCCAATGTTTGAGAGCAGCACCCTTCCTACAGAACGGGTCACTGGAGGCCAACGGCGGTAATTCAGTGAGTACTCCGCTACCGTGGGCAGGATTTGGAGGGACACCACAGAGCTGCAGGGAGTCAATTTAGGTTGGGCACGGGGGGGCAATTGGTGTAGGGGTCCGTAATATCAGAGTTCCGCCCCACTCACCCTCACCGGACCGGTCAGATTCCCTCAGTCCCTGACCCGGTCCTCCACTGGGGGGGGGTTTTGGTGACTCCGTTGTCTTCCTTGGCAGAGTCTCGGCGGGGTCAGATCATCTGTAATGGAGATCTGCCAGTACCCTGATGTGAGGTCAAAGGTACTTAGATATTGTGCAGCTCCCAGCCGGTCAATGAGCTCATCCGCCCTTGGGATAGGATGGGCATCAGTCTTCGTCACAGAGTTCAGTCCCCTGTAATCCACACAGAACCTGAGTTCTGGAGTGGTGCCCGGCGGGGCAGCTTTTGGTACCAGAACCACCCGACTGGACCAGGGGCTGCTTGAAGGTTCAATCACTCCCAGCTCCAGCATCTTAGTGACTTCACTGTGGATGCTGACCTTCACCTTATCTGACAGCTGGTAGGACTTGGACTTCACAGGTAGGCTGTCCCCTGTGTCCACATCATGGGTACACAGGTGGGTCCTTCCCGGGATAAGGGAGAACAGCGAGGAATACTGCTCCAGGACTTGACGGCAGTCTCTCCGCTGTTCAGGAGACAGGGATGGTGAGAGGATCACCCCCTCCACCGACCCATCCTTCTCTTGGGACGTAAAGAGATCAGGGAGAGGCTCACTTTTCTCTTCCTCTGTCCCATCAGTCACCATCATCAAGATGACCTCGGGCCTCTCATGGTGGGGCTTGAGGCGGTTGACATGGAGCACCCGATGGGGCTGCCTGGAGGTCTTGAGATCCACTAAATAAGTGACCTTGCCCTTCTTTTCAACCACTTCAAAGGGGCCTGTCCAGCGATCCTGGGGGGCACTAAGCGCTCCAGGCTCCATGACCCACACCTTCTGTCCAGGCTCCAACTCCACGGGGTGAGAATTGTGGTCGTACCACTCTTTCATGACTGCCTGGCTGGCTTTAAGGTTGTCAGAAGCTTGTTTCCACAACTTAGCCATTTGGCTACGGAAAGCCAGCATGTAACTCACCACATCCTGGGGAAGCCTCCTGGGAGTCTTTTCCCATCCATCTTTCACCAAGCTGAGAGGTCCTCTAACAGGGTGCCCATACAGAAGCTCAAAGGGGCTGAAACCCACTCTTTTCTGTGGCTCTTCCCTGTATGAGAACAACAAACAAGGTAAGAGGGTCTCCCATTTCCTCCGCAGGCTTTCAGGCAGACTCCTGATCATGCCCTTCAAGGTTTTGTTAAACCTCTGCACCAGACCATTGGTCTGGGGTTGGTAAGGGGTGGAGAACCTGTAAGTGACTCCGCATTCCTTCCACATAGCCCGCATACATGCTGACATGAAGTTGGCCCCCCTGTCAGACACAACTTTCTTGGGGAAACCCACTCGGGTAAAAATCTCCATCAGGGCCTGAGCCACTGCAGGTGCAGTAACAGTCCTCAGAGGAATAGCCTCTGGGTACCGGGTGGCATGATCCACCAGTACCAGGATAAACCTGTGACAGGCTGAAGTAGGTGGATCCAATGGCCCAACAATGTCGATGCCCACCCTTTCAAAGGGGGTGCTAACGACGGGTAGTGGTTCTAGGGGAGCCTTCAGCTTAACCCCTGTTTTCCCACTGGCTTGACAGGACACACACGTCTTACAAAAACTGTCGGACGCAACCCTCATCTGAGGCCAATAGAAATGGGGGACAAGCCGAGCAAAGGTTTTGTCCTGACCCAGGTGTCCTGCCAAAGGAATCTTGTGAGCCAACTCCAAGAGGAAGGCTCGGTAACGCGGGGGAACTACCAAGGCCCGTGACGAACCGTGCACCAGAGCCTTGGGTTAGCTGTAGAGGAGGCCATCCTCCCAGTAAATATGAAAGTTCCCGGAAATGTTACCTGCTGCCTGGGCTTCGGCCTGTCACCTCAGACCCTCAAGAGTAGGGCACTCCTTCTGCCCTTGACAAAACTCCTCCCTGGTAGGTCCTCCCTCCAAGTGCCACTCCGCAGGGATAGGTAAGTCCTCCAGGGAGACAACATCCCCCTCCATGGACTCTGGGACCACCACCTCAGGTGTCCCTTCCATCTCACGGGGTGTGGACGCCGAGGCAGGTTTTCCCCATCCCCGGATCTTCCCCTTGTTGGCAGCTGGCTGTACCTTTGTTGCAGGTTCTAGCCCTTGCGAACTTCCCCTCCGGGCAGTCGGGGACCGTGTGCTTGCACAGGTCCAATTAGGTGATCCCAGCATTTCTGTATGTGTCCGGAATTCCACCTCTTGCCAAGCATTGTGCTCCAAGTCATTCCCCAACAGACAATCGACCGGTACAGCAGGGCTCACTGCAACTCGTAGAAGGCCCGCGACCCCTCCCCACTCAAAGGGAACTTCGGCCACAGGATAGTGACCTATTCTGCCGTCAGCCATCACAGCTGGGTGGAGTACATTAGGAATCACCTGCTCTGGGGACACCAGCTGACTCATTACCATGGTCATGCTGGCACCTGTGTCCCTCAGAGCCTCCGCTCTCTGGCCGTTGATGGTGACCCATTGCCCATACTTTGTGGTATTTGGGGGCACCTGGATCTTAGGAACAATCTTGCTGTCTCCCAAGGACACTAGGGTTATCCCTGCCCACTCACCACCCTTATCTAAAAGCAGTTCCTCCCCGAGCACTACACTTGCCACCCCAGGGGCTTTTCCTCCAATGGGAGGGTGTGGTCTCTTTAGGGACTTGGCATCCCCCTTATAGTGCCCCATCTCACCACACTCGTAACATCGGACAACCCTAGGCTGCTGACCACGGTCAGGATAAGGGGTTTTTTGTTGGCTTGCCTTAGGAGGGAAACCTGACCCCTTCCCCTGCGAGCTATTTTGGGGGCCTTTCGAGAACTCCTTCTTTTTGTCTCCCCCCTCTTTCTTCTGGGGAGCGCCCTGACCAGTCCTTTGGGAATCCCCTCCAGTTCCTTTTGAGGACACCCGGGTACTAGCCCAGATGTCCGCCTCCTCTGCAAGCTTCCTAGGGCTAGTCAGCTTGCTGTCCACCAGGTGTTGACGCAGCTCCGGAAAACATTTCTCGAGGAGGTGCTCCTTCAGGAACAGATTGTACAACCCCTGGTAATCCGTAACCTCACTGCCTTGCACCCAGCCCTCTAATGCCTGCTTAGCGTAGTCCAGAAAATCCACCCAGTTTTGTGTAGTTAGTTTGTGGCTGTTCCGAAATTTCTGGCGATATTTCTCAGGGGTCAGCCCAAACTTTCTGATCAAGGCAACCTTCATTGTGGGGTAATTGGTCTGTTCCTCCTGCTCCAGAGCTAAAAGAGCATCCCTCCCCACTGGGGGCATGTACTTGCACAGGCCACCCCCCCAATGACTTTCTGAAATCCCATGGGCTCTTAGCGAGACCTCATAGGCAGCCAACCATTTGGCAATGTCATCTCCTACACTAAAACTGGCAACTACATCTTTGGGCAAATAGGGTCTAGGCTCCGTGGTAACTTCCTTAGGTACGCTGCTACCAATAGGACTACTGGGGGTCCCTATCTGTAGGGCTTTGAGGTTGAACTCTCTTAAAGTAAGTTCATGGATGAACCTCCTTTCCTCCCGCTCCTTCTCCAATCGGGCCAACTCCAATTTTAGTTGTCTCTTCTCCCTCCTGTCCGCTAATTCTGCTGAAGACAGGCTCCTTCCAGACACACTACTGCCCGCCCTCGAAGGTGTCCCAGGACCTGGTAACAGATTCCCCCCTTCGGTTTGGTACAGCATGTCCACGTCTGTGATGGTGTCAGGGTCCCCTTCTTCCTCCCCCCTTTCCCCATCTGGGTGAACTGTTACCCATGCTCTCAAGCTGGTTTGGAGTTCTGCCTTCTTCGCACCACGCTTGAAGAACACCCCTTTCTCCTGGCAAAATTCCCTAATTTGCGCCACTGAGTAAGTCTCTAACTCAGCCAACTCAAACTCCATTTTGCCACACGGGCCGTCAGACATTTGATTGGGTTACTCAACAGAGAGCCATCAAATAAGAACTATTTATCACCACCACAAGAAAGGATTTTGGAAAAATCAAAAATATCCAATTAGGGAGACCAACTAGGAGAAAACTCCAATCAGAAAAAGAAAACAAAAATTCAGGTGTAGGGTGCGTGGTGCACACTGGACCACTGTAAAGTCAACGCTAGCACAAGCCCTGATTCCACCGCTGCCACCAATATGTTGGACCCGGGAACACCGGTCCACCTAGGGTAGCCTGGCACCAAGTGAAAAGGCCTAACTCCAGGACTTCTGCGTTGTACTTGTGACTCACTCAACACAGAAACTCAGCGCGCCTCCACTCCAAAAATTACACCACATCGTCTTTTAGAAAAGTAGAAAGGCTTTATCTTTCCTTTAAATTCGTTTCTCAGATGTGTCAGCAATAACAAGACATCATTTTGGATGCTTTACCATTAAGATTCCAGTTTCTGGAAACATATAAGTATTACATACTTAGGTATCTCTAATAAACCTTATTCAGCCTTAGGACTAATTAGCAGTTTAGGGTGCAGGAGCCCAATTCAGTCAAGAACTTATTTAGCTATAAAAAGGCTTAGCGAAAGGCTTAGTGGCTGTTCAAAAGAGATCACATTTACACATTCTTATGCGATAAAATACATTCAGTACAAGCCAAGTAAGGCCTAGGAAGGAAGAAGCAAGTAATATCGTTAGTCACATAAGCAGTCTCTTAGTAAGTCTGAACACATACTATATTCAAAGTGAATTAGAAATTATGCGTTTTCCCAAGCAAGGAATTCTGGTGAATATTATGCCTTCAACTGATATTTCTCAAAAGACCTAGCTCCCAGTCAGTCATAGATGGAGCAGCAGCTGACTTTTCATTGGCAGGTCTTTTCATCAATACGATTCTTCTTATTTCTGTGTCCCAGGCCCACCACTCGCTCTTCTTTCAGAGACCGGAGCTTTGATTAAGATTCCCTTAACCCAGCTGAGACCTCCGCGGGGCACGCCTCCCACCAGCCCAAGCCCCTGCTTACTTTGATTCACTGATCCAGCAATTGCCAGTAATTGAAGGGATTATAGGCCCGTAACTACCCTGGTCGAGGAAGGCAGTCCCGCTGAATTACGATCCTCCCCGGAGACAGGCTGGGCTCCTTGTGCGACTTCCTTAACTGTTTCCGTGTTCCTCCCCCTCACGCACACACGAAGGGGATCTCCTTCCTGAGCCGCTTCCATCTCCGCCTCACTCCCCGGTACCGGTCTGATTAAGGCGGGTCTTCCTCCAGGCTTCCGCTGCCTGGCAACCAGCTTCCCGGAGGCGGCGCGTTTTCCTCTCAGGCCGGCCCACAGGTTCTCCCTAGCGGGGAACCAGACGTCCAGACAGGCCTGCGACGCGCTCTCGCCTCCCGTCTCCCCAACTCGGGATTGGACAATAAGGCGCTGCCAGTTCCAACATTTAAGAGCAGCACCCTTCCTACACAACGGGTCACTGGAGGCCAACGGCGGTAATTCAGTGAGTACTCCGCTACCGTGGGCAGGATTTGGAGGGACACCACAAAGCTGCAGGGAGTCAATTTAGGTTGGGCACAGGGGGGGGGCAATTGGTGTAGGGGTCCGTAATATCAGAGTTCCGCTCCACTCACCCTCACCGGACTGGTCAGATTCCCTCAGTCCCCGACCCGGTCCTCCACTGGGGAGGGTACTGGTGATTTCGTTGTCTTCCTTGGCAGAGTCCCGGCGGGTCAGATCAATGGCTTGGGGGGTAGTATCACAAAGGGAAGTAGCGGCCTCTGAAGACAGTCAACCTCCACACAATGTGTCAACCTCCTCACTCCACAGCCTGGACTCCAGCTGACCTCCACCTTCACCTATGATCTCCTCACAACCCAAAATGGCCGCACAACATTCCACCTTTTATAGCCTGGGCCCGAGTGTCTAGAGTGGACCAGAAGGTTCTGGAACCCCTCACGACAACCCTATGGCCCCGGGCTGTGAGGTAATCTGGACAGGCCACCATTTTGTGAGGATCTCCTATTCTTCCACCATTTTAGAGGAGCACCTGCGCCTCACTGTTAATTAGTAACAATGGAGCGCCCAGAGCCCTAAGGTCAACACCCAAAAATCACAGTGGACACAAAAATAGAAGGCAAAAAGGGAGGAAAATAAGGAGGGACTACCCAAAGGGCTGACAGGTCTAACAATTGCCATTCGCTTTCTGTTGTAAGTGTGCAGAGAAGGAAGTTTTCCTTACCGGGGAAGATTGTGACTTTACTGTCGGAGACTCCCTTGTCTGTAAACAAGTGAAAGTCCACGGCGCTTGCAACGTTTTGGCACCTAATTTAGCTTGTTTTTTAAAAGGTACACCAGTCCCTGCTATTATTCCAACTCTTACCTTTACTTTCTAATAGCAGTTATATCATTCTCAACAATCAGAACTGCTGCTGTTTACAGGCAGGCATCCCGTACATAGTAACAGTTTCACAATTAGTTACTTGTTGCAGCAATGTCCTGTTTCCCCCTCACACAGAAGTATAGATAGTTCACTGTGGCCTTCCATTCTGACTTTGAAAACAGATTTCAATAAGCTAAATAGACTCAAAGCTCTGTTGTTTCAACAAGAAGTCTCTCTCACATCAGTTCGTGAGACCTTCAAATTGTAGGTGGCTAGAACATCCATTATAATACAATCTTTACTAGACACGATTCTCCCCCTACACTTCAGGGAATTCATTCACCAAATTTTTTATGTGTCTGATACGGCAGGACGTGCAGACATTTTTTTAATTTGTGGGATATGGCCTTGTTACATCGTTTCAGACTATGGGCCATATGTAGGTAATTTCTATTTACCGATTCCTAAATACCGAATTTTATATATTCGGTATTTAAGAATCGGTAAATATCATGTAGGTTAAAAAAATCGGTAATTTTTACCGATTCGGTAATATTCATTAATACCTATTCCGTATTTACCGAATCGGTAATAAGGAATACCTTCCCATTCATTCCTATGGGCCTGAATGCCCATAGGAATGAATGGGAAGCCATTCACTATTACCGATTCGGTAAATACCGAATCGGTAATAGGGGGAGCATATTCAAGGATGGCAGGGTGTCACATTGACACCCTGTTGCACCCCTAAATCCTGCATGTGTGCATATGTGGCGCACATACTTGCCCTATGTCTGCCACATGGCACTTTTAAAAAAGCACAACATTGCTTTTTTAAAGGTTTTCGATATTTACCACCAACTTGTAGTTGGTAGTAAATAACTAATCCTTAAACCAAAAATGCACTCACTTGAGTGCTCTCTACATAGGATTTAAGGATTCGGTAATTTACCGATTCAGTATTTTAAGGAGTCGGTAATTTACCGATTCCTTAAATTACCGAATCGGTAAATTACCGAATCCTTAAATCCAGCCACCTACATTAGAAAAAGCTAAATACTGGTCGGTAACGGGAAATTTACCGATTTTCGGCCGTTACCGACCGGTGTTAAGCTACCTACACATGGCCCTATATTTGGAATAATACTTGCTTTTATTCATTCTATTTTTTCCAGCGTCATCAGAGGGTTTCCCCTGCTGCTCCTCCTGGTTTGTGGCATGCTGGTACTTCTTTTAATGTTCCGCAATGGATGCTCGATCTGTGGTACTGCCCAGTCAGGCACAGTAGCAGCTGTAGTCTAGAATATAGCATGCTACAACGCATGCTATCACATTACGTTCCTTTAAAACGCGGTTGTTACAACGACCACGTTGTTAGAATGCGATGCCATTACAACACAAGTCATTACATTGACATGCTGTAGATGGCACTGTAACATTAGGAATAGTATAATTTACTATTCCAACTCCAGCCTACGCAACAGTAGGGAAGGTGTTGGAATAGTAAATTATACTATTCCTTATGTTAGAGCGCCTCATCAGCAAGTAGATGTGTGGTACCGTGAATTCTGAACCCGTTTTATTAATAGCATGGTTTTGTTACGAATTTGATAGTAGCAAACCGTAACTAGTGAGTTCGGCAAGTACGAGTGATCTCGTCATGCTAGACCTACAGATTCACTATGTATTTGGAGATTTCGTTCCGGACCATGGGTTCCATTTTGTGCATGGCAGCCATGGTTTGGTTGCCCTCACATAGGCCGTCCCCTGCGGCCGAACGAGTCCTTGGTACTCGTACACGTGGGCTCGAGTTCGCACTGACTTTTGGATGAACCAAGTGAACTGACCTCGTTGCCTGAAGCTGACCTTGCTGAACCAGTTCCTTGCCCATAGCTGATCAAGATTAAGGATCAGAGCACAGGACATTGTAAAGTTTGATATACACACACATCCCTTATCTTGCTCTGTATCTGTTTCTGTTTCTGTTTCTTCCTTTATGGCCTCTTTTATGACATGGGTTGTGGTCCTTTTATTATGGGTACTGTCCGACTTATGTAAGAAGGAATGTTGGGCTTTTCTGTATAATTGATGGTGGGCTGGACAACCGAAAAGTGGGTTTTTCGTTATGCGATACCTTCTGTAATAATGCCTATGATTGGACAAATTGTAAATAATGGGTGTTTGTCCAGAATGTGGGTTTTTGGCATAAAAGGGATGACTCGTTTTTGCAAATTTGAGCAGTCTCCTACGAATATACGCAGTGTTGTACTTCGTGGACCTCTGTTTCCGGTTGCAGCCAATACATTCGATCATTGACGCCACCAAGAAGTACCTCGTGTCTCTGTATTCTAAGACAGGTGAACCCGAAGACTTTGGGCGTGCCCCTGGCGCCACTGGGTACTAAAAAGCCTGATTCTTCAGTTGGCGCCCAACGTTGGGCGACTTCAGTGGTACCGGTCCAAGCCCGAAGATTGCGAGGAGCTTTGTGAGAAAATTCCAGAAGAGGGCCCCCACTTCATCGACCCCGGTATGTCGAACGTAGACTGAAGGTTTTTGCTGCAAGGCTTCCCGCTTTTCCTGAAGGCTACGAAGGACTGCTGCCCTGGCTGTCGCCCTGTCTTGGACAACCCCCTTGTGATGATTTGTACGGCGAGACGATAGACGGGTCTTCTGGTGGCGTGACTGATACCTTAGCTAAGTATAAGTGGGTCACTCCCAGTCCATTGTTTTGGGTTTCTTTGAGTCTTTGATTTGGTTCTTGCAATTACCAAAGCCGAGGGACTCGTACATTTACGAGACTATCGCTTGTGATAAATCCCTCGAAGTTTGAAGCTAGATTAGTGAGCGAAGATGCCTGGTTTTAGCAAAATTAGGAAGATATTTTGTTGTGGTCATAACAGGGATTCCTCTGGGGCCGCCGACTTTGTTATCAGTTCTGCCTCAAACTTCTTTGTCTCACTCTCCTGTACCTTCGACTTCTCTTACTACTACTGCTACGTTTCTATCACCTCAAAATACTTTGTCTCCTGTCCTTATGACAGTTTCTCCTTCTGCCCGACAAAGAATGACTGATACTGTTACGGGTCTTTTGCCTCCTTTCTTTGGGTCATTGAGTATGACCCCTGTTTCTACACGTAAACAATTACGTAGCCAGCTTCCTGGTCCCGAAGAACGGGCAGTGTTAGATCTTTTGGCTCGTAGATGGATTTCGAATATCTTGAGATATGATCTAGAGTCAGTTATGTATGTCTTCCAGCAGTGGGAGGCACCGAAGCAAAGGTACGTTTTTGATGTTATGTGTACTTTCCTCCGTGAGGAATGGGAAGATAATGAATCGGGTCAAGTCCCGTTGGAGTTACTTAATGTACAGTCCAAGTTTGCGAAAGGGACGATAGTGGGTCCCGACGTTGAGAAAGCAGTTGCGACGATACTCACGTTTAGGAGCGAGCTTCCATCTCAGCCACTGTTTGAATTTGATTCTTCTGTTAGGAGGAAAGTGAGACAGTATCCGATGAGAGAAGTTCCCCCAGTATGGCGCGATGCGGTAGCTGCTGGTGCAAATAATGTTCCCCCAGCTATACCAGCACATTTTCAAAGAGTACGGGTACATGTTCCGTGGAAGAGAGTTGAGGTTTTGGCTCTTAAACAGTCTTTACCTGATCCCCGTAAGAATCCGGCTGGATATTACAAGGAGTTGTCCCAGACAGTTGACGCATGCATCATGAATTTAGCTGACATTGACATGTTGTTGGGTAACGTGGTTCCTCAACCTTTGTGGGCGAAGATTCGTCATGAGGATCATGCGCCAGAGTTAGGTGATACATGGGTGAATATCGCTGCTGCGGATGGTAGACAGGTTGGTGGAGCTAGGCCTGAGCCTTTAGTTGCCGATTTACCTGGCAGGATTATCGATCTTATGAAGACAATGATGCCGGCTTTACGAGTGAATTGGGATAAATTAGCCGCATGTAAGCAAAAGAAAGATGAAAGTGTGTCTGATTTCTTCACTAGGTTTGAGGAGACATTTATAGATCATAGTGGTCTGGATATGAGTACGGAAGGTGGTCAGAGGTTGTTTGTTGACAAGTTTGTCTTTAATTTGTTACCCGAGCTTTGTAATAAGTTGAAAGATTCTGAAAGTTCATGGGCTGTTTCTTCATCGCCCCAGATATTGGCGACTGCACAGTACTACGAGAATAGGGACAAGGAGGAGAAAGATAGAGTAGAGAAAAAGACTAAAGATTTAAAGACAAAGGTTCTGTTGCAGCAGGCGTACCCACCTCGCCCACCTCAACAAGAGTCACAGCAACGTTCGCAGTTTCAGAGGATATCACAGAAGCCTGGGTATTTTTCTCCAAGGCCGCCGTTAGGTCCGAATCAGTGTACATATTGTAGGGAGGACGGGCATTTCAAGAGTGATTGTCCTGTTTTACGACAACGTGCGAGTGGTATGTCGGGTCCAAGAGGTCGTGGTGGTTCCCAGCAAGTATCGAGGGGTAGAGGGCGTGGCGCGTGTCCTCAGAACGAGCGTTCCTTTCCCCCACAGAATTCTATGAATTATTTTGATCAGCAAAATGTTCCGACTGGCAGATCTGCTCAATATTATGCTGATGATTATTATGTTGAGAGCGAGAGTACTGGTTATAATGATTGCTCGGATAGCCGAGGACAAAGGGAGGGAGTAGTGTCAGTTCCAGTAGACCAGAGTGGGCCTTATGTTGCAGTAGTCACACCGGGTGTAGTAGGGCCTTTTCTTTTGGATACTGGTGCAGCGAAGAGTTCTATCATACACTCTAAACTCCCTGGCGCACCTTTGTCTGGCTTAACGAATGTTTCGGTAGGATTCTCTGGCGCTCCAGTTCGTAATCCAGTTTCTAGTCCCTTGCCTCTTTCTATCGTGCCTTGTGAATTGGAAGCACCCCTTATTTTAACGACAGGTTGTGGTGTGAATTTGTTGGGTTTGGATTTGTTGAAAAGGTTGAATGCGACATTGCATTGTTCTCCTTCGGGAGTGCAGCTTACATTGGGTAAGAAAGTGATCTCTCCGATGTATTTGTCTAAAGATCGGCTTCCACCGGAATTACGTTCTCTCCCTGATACTCTTTGGGCTATTGGTCCTAATGACGTTGGTCTTTTGGAGATTCCACCTTATGTTGTAACGCTTAAAGCAAATTTTAAATTGCCACGCATTCCCCAATATAGGATTTCTAGCGATGGTGAAAGAGCGCTTTTAGCGATCATCTATGATTTGATTGAGAAAGATGTGATTGAAGAAACGAGAGGTAATGTGTGTAATAGTCCTGTGTTGCCTGTTCTGAAGCGTACTGACTCTTCTCAGCCGCCTGTTTACAGGTTTGTGATCGACCTTCGAGAGGTTAATAAGATTATCGTGCCACAGTTTCCTGTTGTTCCGGACATTACTGCTTTGCTGACTATGATTCCTGCTACAGCTGCCTGGTTTTCGGTTATAGATCTGAAGAATGCTTTCTTCAGTATTCCAATTGCCAAAGAGAGTAGAGATATTTTTGGCTTCTCTTTAGGAGGCCGAAGCTTCCGGTTTAAGCGCGCTCCTCAAGGTTATTGTGAAAGTCCCTCCATCTATAGTCAGGCTTTGAAAACACAGCTAGATGCGATTGTCTTGCCTACTGGTGTTGCCCTTATTCAATATGTGGACGATCTGTTAGTTGCTGCTGATGATGAGGAAACTTGTAAAGAAGCTACTCTTTCTTTGTTGCGACATTTGTCTGACCTTCACCATAAAGTGTCACCTTCAAAGTTGCAGTATTGTCGACAAGAAGTGACCTACCTAGGTCATCTCTTGTCGAAGGAGGGAACGAATTCAAGCGATTGCGCAAATGACTGTGCCATCCACACAGAGAGAAGTGCATGCCTTCTTGGGTATTACCTCGTACTGTAGGCAGTGGATTCCGAATTTTTCATTACTTGCGAAACCTCTGTTGGCACTTACTCTTAAGGATACTCTAAATCCTCTTCCTTGGTCTGACGAATGTCAGAAAAGTTTTTCTGGATTACGTGATGCATTGTGTTCTGCTCCAGTGTTGGGTACTCCCGACTACAGTAAGCCTTTCACACTCTATGTCCACGAGAGAGAGGTTTGTGCATTGTCAGTTTTGACGCAACAGTTTGGTGACAAGCAGCGTCCATGTGCGTATTTCTCATCAACTTTGGATCCGGTAGCTAAAGCCTTGCCGAGTTGCTTGAGAGCTACAGCGGCAGCGGCTGTTTCTATTCGACAGTCTGCTGGTTTGGTGATGGACAATACGCTGGTTGTGATGGTTCCACATGCGGTGGATACTTTATTGAACAGAACGAAGACTCAGCATTTGACTAGTGTGCGGTTGTCAGGTTATGAGCTGACACTTTTGGCGAGTCATGTGCACATTAAGCGATGCAACACGTTGAACCTAGCCACGTTGTTGCCGATTTCTGTAGAGACAGATGTTCAAGAGCAACATGATTGCTTTCTCAGGACAGAGGAAGAGACGAAGGGTAGAATTGACCTGAAAGATACTCCTCTTTTGAATCCTGATGGTACCTTATGGGTAGATGGTTCATAAGCTTCCGAACGGCGATACGACTGCAGCGTATGCGGTTAAGACTTTGCATACGATCGTTGAAGCTTCACGTATTCCACAGAATTCGGCTCAAGCAGCAGAATTGATTGCACTGACAAGAGCGTGTGTGTTGTCCAAAGGAAGAAGAGTGACTGTGTATACCGATAGTCAATATGCGTTTGGTGTCGCCCATAGCTTTGGGCGATTGTGGAAGGAGCGTGGATTCCTCACTTCCCATGGTACGAAGATTCAGCATGGACAGTTGGTGAATGAACTTCTTGAGTCGCTTACGTTGCCGGCGTAAGTTGCGATTGTGAAATGCAGTGCACATAAGAAAGTTACAGATGACGTTAGTCATGGTAATGCGTTTGCGGATGAAGTAGAGAGAGAAACGGCGGAAGATGTGACGAGTCGAATGTATGTTGCAGGTCCAGCGAGATGGGTTCCGGATAGAGGAGTGTGTGAAGACACAATAGAGAGTGTGAAACTGATTCAGGCTGAAGCTACTGAAAAAGAATTGAGTGTGTGGAGAGAGAGTACGGGAATGTTGGATTCGTCGACTGGCTGTTGGATTGAATTGTCGGAACACCAGTGATGGTTGTTGCCTGATGCGTATGTGCTTGCAGTGGTTACGATGGCACATGGAATTGCTCACATTAGTGCGAAAGGGATTTGTAAGTTGTTGGCTCCAGTGTGGCAGAATGGTGGAATTCCTAAGTGTGCGGAGAATCTGGTCAAGAACTGCGTGGTTTGTCTGATGCATAATCCTGGCAAGGGAACCCCAACTCCAGCTGGTCACTTCGCGCCTCCGGCGTATACGTTCGAGGTGTTACAATTAGATTTTATCCACATGGAGAGATGTAACAATCTGAAATACGTCCTGGTGGTTGTCTGTGCCTTTTCAAGATGGGTAGAGGCTTATCTCCTAAAGGATAACACTGCTGTATCCACATCTAAAGTTCTGCTCAAGAAATTCTTCCCTAGGTTCGGTTTGCCAAGAATGGTATGGAGTTATAATGGAAGTGAGTTTGTGGGCCAGATCATTAAGAGAGTGTGCGAGGGTTTGGGCATAAGGCAGAAATTTCATGCTGCGAATCACCCCCAATCAGCTGGTTTAGTCGAGTGCTATAATGGCACTCTGAAGCTTAAGTTAGCCAAGATTCAGGCAAGTTCTGGTCTCCAATGGCCCGATGCGTTGCCATTGGCACTTTTGTCAACTAGAACTACAGTGCATTCCCGAATAGGACTTAGTCCATACGAAATTGTGTTTGGTTGCCCGGCAAATGTGTGGGGAGTGCCGAGACCAATGAAGTTCAGCAACATCGAATATCCTGTGTTGGTTGATTACTTGTATGATCTGACGGCTAAATTACGCGTTTTACATCAACAGGTTCATGATAACCTCCCACAAGCATCTGAAGATCCAGGTCACACCATCAATACTGGAGATTGGATGTTAGTGCGCAATTTCCAGCGGACCAAGAACATTCAGCCCCGTTGGACCGGCCCATACCAAGTACTTTTATCGACACGAACAGCAGTAAGAGTCCACGGCAAGAAAAATTGGATCCACGGCGTACACTGTAAGAAGGTACCTTTACCTCTACCGTACGACCAGTGGATCCGTGAGGGTATTGGTGATGGAGAAACAGAAAAAGTGCCGAAATGTATGCCATTTAGCGACGCACATTTGGTAGGTACCAGGTCTGAGCGAGAGGACGACGATATCTTGCAAGCAGCTGTGCCTCCGCCTCTGAGATTGGACACCACTGAGCCTGAGTTGTTGTTCCGAGATCAGACGGTGCCTGGTAAAGGCCGTTATAGTTTGCGACCAACAAACAATGGACTAATAAAAAAATAATCTCTTTCTGCCCTTCCTGCACTCTCTCATCCAAGAAGCTGTTTCGTTTTGTTCTGTCTTGTTTTTTTTCCCTTCCTTTTTCGAACCACCATCCGGGTTCAGCTGTAGGGTCGCGGCATCAAAACTTGGAGTGGCAAACCGTGTAGACGCAAGGTCGACGGTTCTGGTTTGTTCTAGGGCGTTCCCTAGACTTACAGACGCACACCTGAGCAAAGAAAACCAACTGCCGCGAACAGCACGGTTAGAGGATGGAGTTTTTTTTAGATTGAGAGAGCTGTTGCAAAAATGAACTTTAAGACAGAATTGTGTAAATTGATTCGTAGCTTATGTTTTTTAATAACGTGTCTTATAGTGTTTTTTAGCATGATGTTGTCTCTGATGGGTGGGATTGTTTATGCTACCCAATTGACATTTGCACCTACCTCCCAACCTATGTCTTTCCCTACTACTATTTCTTTGCATTCGTTCCACACTTTACCTGAACATGAACTGATTAGAAGGTCAGAATTTATTAATAATTCCTTTGTACAACTTCTCCATCAACACCAGTTGGTAGTGAACACCACTAATTGTTGGGTGTGTGGTCTAATGCCACATACTACGGATAGAGGTATTCCCTATTTGGTTCTGCCATTCAGTAACAATGGGTCTGTATGGTCATATCAGACGATGTATATCTATGCCAACGAAGTCTATCCCCTGCGTTCCATGAAAGATAACTTGAGTAATAGTGCCTTGGTGAAGGGAATAACAGATATGATCGGAGATATCGATACATATGAGACTATTCCTAAGGATGAGGCATTAGCTTATATCGGTTGAAACGTGACTGGATATAGTGTTAGTTTGAATGAAAAGCAGAGACGAAAAAGGTCACCTCCGATTTGGATCGTACCCCATCGTCAAGTCAAGTCAAGTCAGAATTTATATAGCGCACTACATACCCATGGGGTCTCAAGGCGCTTGAGGAAGGGGGGGGGAGGTTTACTTATCGAATATCCATGTTTTAAGTTGTTTTCTGAAGGATAGGTGATCCTGAGTAAGGCGGAGGTGGATGGTAAGGGAGTTCCAGGTCTTGGCTGCTAAGTAGGAGAAGGATCTTCCTCCCATGGTGGCTTTGTGGATGCGCGGAACAGCGGCGAGGGCTTGGTTGGACGAACGCAGCTCGCGGGTGGGGGTGTAAAAGGAAAGACGCGTGTTGAGACAATCAGGTCCAAGTTTGTATAGGGCTTTGTGTGCGTGGGTGAGGAGACGGAACGTTATTCTCTTATTGACGGGGAGCCAGTGAAGGTCTTTCAGGTGAGCGGAGATGTGGTCTGTGCGGGGGATGTCTAGTATGGGCCTGGCTGAAGCATTTTGGATGCGTTGGAGTTTTTTCTGTAGTTTCGCGGTGGTACCGGCGTAAAGGGTGTTTCCGTAGTCCAGACGGCTTGTAACCAGTGCGTGGGTGACCGTTTTTCTTATTTCGGTGGGGATCCAGTGAAATGTTTTTTTGAGCATGCGTAGGATGTTGAAGCATGAAGATGAGACGGCGTTGGCTTGTCTAGTCATCGAGAGTGAGGAGTCCAGGATGATGCCCAGGTTCCGTGCATGGTCCGTCGGTATGGGGGCTTTTCCTAGGGCCGTTGGCCAACAAGAGTCGTCCCAGGCGGAAGGGGAAGAGCCTAAGATGAGGACTTCCGTTTTGTCCGAGTTCAGTTTCAGACGGCTGTGCTTCATCCACTCGGCTACTTCTTTCATCCCTTCGTGTAGGTTGGTTTTGGCGGTTGTTGGGTCTTTGGTGAGTGAGAGGATCAGCTGAGTGTCATCAGCGTAGGAGATGATATTGAGGTTGTGTTGACGTGCAATCGTTGCGAGGGGGCTCATGTAGACGTTGAAGAGGGTGGGGCTGAGAGATGATCCTTGCGGGACGCCGCAGATGACTTCGGTGGCCTCTGACTTAAAAGGGGGGAGGCGGACTCTCTGAGTTCTTCCCGCGAGGAACGAAATGATCCAGTCCAATGCTTTTCCTTGAATTCCGATGTTTCTGAGGCGTTGTGTCAGGGTGCTATGGCAGACTGTGTCGAAGGCTGCGGAGAGGTCAAGGAGGATAAGGGCGACTGTGTCTCCGTTGTCCAGTAGTGTTCGAATGTCGTCTGTTGCTGCGATGAGGGCGGTCTCGGTGCTGTGTTTGGCTCGGAAGCCAGACTGTGAGGAGTCGAGTGATTTGTTTGTTTCGAGGAAGGCGGCGAGCTGGTTGTTGACAGCTTTCTCAATGACTTTGGCAGGGAATGGGAGGAGCGAGATGGGACGGTAGTTTTTGAGTTCGGTGGGGTCAGCTGTGGGTTTCTTCAGAAGGGCGCTGAGTTCGGCATGTTTCCAGCTTTCTGGGAATGTGGCGGAGTTAAGGGAGCAGTTGATGACATCTCGGAGATGGGGTGCGATAATGGTGTCTGCTTTGTTGAAGATGTGATGGGGACATGGGTCTGTAGGGGACCCTGAGTGGATGGAGTTCATCAGGCGAATGGTCTCTTCTGTGGTCATTGGGTTCCATTCGAAAAGGATATTCGGAGGAGGTAACGGTTTAGAGGTGAGTGGGGTGGACTGGTTTACAGGTTGGTTGTCGAAGCTGTTATGGATGTCGGCGATTTTGTCATGAAAAAATTAGGCAAGGGAGTCGCAGAGTACTTGAGAGGGGGTGATGTCGTTAGAGCTGGCGGTGGGGTTGGTGAATTCTTTGATGATGTTGAAAAGTTCCTTGCTGTTGTGGGCATTGTTGTCTAGTCTGTCTTTGAGTGCTGATTTCTTGGCTGTCCGGATTAGTTGGTGGTGTTTGCGGGTGGCGTTTTTGAAGGCGGCTTGGGTGATAGTGTTTGGGTCTGCTTTCCAAGTTTTCTCAAGGGAGCGACAGAGCTTCTTGGATATCTTAAGTTCATCGTTGAACCAGGGGGCGTTCTTGCTTCCTTGCTTGATTTGATGTTTTTTAAAGGGTGCTAATTTGTCGGCGGTTTGTGTTAACCATTGTGTGAGGTTGATGGCGGCTTTGTTGGGGCTCGTTGAATAGGTAGGGGGTTTTTGAAGAAGCGATGTTGAGATCTGGTCGATGGTGATTTTGTTCCAATTTCTTCGCAGCGTTGGTTGAGGGTGGTTGTGGATCGAGGTCTTATTGTAAGTAAAGTGGATGCAGCTGTGGTCCGTCCAGTGGAGGGGTGTGGTATGAGTGAAGGAGATATGCTTGCTGGAGGTGAAGATAGGGTCGAGTGTGTGTCCTGCATAGTGTGTGGGGGTGTTAACAAGTTGTTTGAGTCCGATATTGGCGAGGTTGTCCAGAAGGGTGGTGGTGTTACTGTCGTTGCTTTTTTCCAGATGGAAATTGAGGTCTCCAAGTAGAATGTATTCTTCCGAAGGGAGGGCGTGTGGGGTGATAAAGTCAGTGATGTCTTCGCTGAATTTTGTACGGGGTCCTGGTGGCCTGTAAAGGAGGGTGCCCCTAAGTGTTGTCTTGGGGTCGGTGTGGATCTGGAAGTGAAGGTGTTCGGCGATAGCGAGGTTGTCATCTGAGCTGGTTGAGACGCGGATGGTGTTCTTGTGGACGATGGCGATGCCTCCTCCTGTTTGGATGGGGCGGTCCTTACGGATGATCTTGTAGCCGTCCGGGATGGCTATGGTGATGTCTGGAGCTGAAGAGGCATTCATCCAGGTTTCTGTTAGGAAGGCGATGTCCGGAGAAATGGTGTCGAGTAGATTCCAAAGGTCGATGGCGTGTTTGTGAACCGAGCGGGTGTTGAGAAGGATGCATTTGAGGTGGTTGGTGTTGGCTCTCTGTTTGGTGTTTGTGGATTTGGTTTGGGACTTGACGCAGGAGAATTTGCAAGAGTTGCAGGTGAAGGGTCCATGGGTGTGTCCTGGTGCTGCTTGGGCGCAGTTAGTGAGTCGGCCGGGGTTGAGTGCAAGGAGGGAGGAGGCGTCGTATATAACGCGAGGAGGATGGGTGAGGCGGGGACCAGGGGGTCTGGCGCTGGGCGCGGTCCAGGCGCGGACGGGCGTAGACGGGCTTACCTTTGGCGCACCTTCGGCGCGGCTGGGGCGCGGACGCTGCGCGTGAACGCTGCGCGAATCTACAACTGTCATAAGTGGATGGAGAGGGGGGAGGGGCGAGGGGTGGTCAGCTGGGAGGCGGGAGCTGGGCGGGGACTGGTCGTGGAAGGCACAGGAAGCAAACAACAACAACAACAGCAATCACAAAATGGCCTCAGCCGATATCTGACTGGAATGGGGCACAGAAATCGAATAGCGCGATCTTAATAATAAAGGCACCGGTGAGATCAGGCATACAATAGTAACAGCAGCGCTACAATATTCTAGATGCCAGGTGATTAATAGCAGCGTTGTTATGCAGGCGGAGCGCTATGACACACTAATGCACAACGAGGTTCCTTCCTTAAGGCAGATCAATTCACACTCTGTGGGTACTTGCGGAAGAGCGAGGTGGGGAAGCAGAGGCACTTCAGCAGGCAGGCGGAGCGGGGAGCAGCGTCTGGAGCGACCGTGTCTGTTGAGAACAGGACGGTCACCTTTGTCTGCAAGGTAAAGGCAAGAATCCGAGAGCTCAGTTAGGGAAGAGTGTTTGTACTCAGACATATGTCGTCCCAAACTTCCCCACCGTTTTTTAGCAGCTAAGGGCACGTATTTTGTTTGCTATGATAGAGCATACACATGGTTGCCTCCTGATTTTTCGGGAACATGTTATGTTGCATATTTGTTACCGCCTACGTATACTGCTGCTGTAGATTACCACAGAACGAGAGTTGTTAGGGGTGTCTTCAATCAGGAAGATACCACGGGACAAGAAGTGGGAGACTTTCTCAAGGGTTTCCTACCATTCTGGGGACCTATGGCAAATAGTAGAAACCTACGGCAATTGACGAGAGTGGTTGAGTCCACCATAAATGAAACTGCCGGTTCCCTCAGTAATTTGACCGCTGAGCTTCAAGCGGATCGCCTTATGACATTACAGAATCGAATGGTTTTAGACGTCATACTTGCAGACCGAGGTGGGGTATGTAAATTGATCCAATAGAGTTGCTGCGTTTTCATACCAGATAATGCTCCGACAGTATACCAGGCCATTTCTAGGTTACATAAGATCTCCGAGTCTATAAATGTAGATAAAGAAGTTTGGTCGTTGACTGGTGGGTTCTGGGGGCTGTTATCAACTTGGGCATGGAAGATTCTGATGATCATCGGGATGGTTTTAGCGATTCTTTTCTCATGTTGTCTCTGTGCACAGTGTGGCCCTGCCATATGTGGCCTTTGTGCTACTATGTGTGTGAGAGGACCTGTCTCGAGAGAAGTACTGAGTAACAGGATGATGCTCCAGCAGCATCTTGATGATCTGATGAATATTGAGATCGATTCAGACGCAGACTGAGTGATTGCCTATGTAAGGGCAAAAGGAGGGCCTGTGGTACCGTGAATTTAGAACCCGTTTTATTAATAGCATGGTTTTGTTACGAATTTGATAGTAGCAAACCGTAACTAGTGAGTTCGGCAAGTACGAGTGATCTCGTCATGCTAGACCTACAGATTCACTTTGTATTTGGAGATTTCGTTCCAGACCATGGATTCCATTTTGTGCATGGCAGCCATGGTTTGGTTGCCCTCACATAGGCCGTCGAGTGCGGCCGAACGAGTCCTTGGTACACGTACACGTCGACTCGAGTTCGCACTGACTTTTGGATGAACCAAGTGAACTGACCTCGTTGCCTGAAGCTGACCTTGCTGAACCAGTTCCTTGCCCCATAGTTTGATATACACACATATCCCTTATCTTGCTCTGTATCTGTTTCTGTTTCTTCCTTTATGGCCTCTTTTATGACATGGGTTGTGGTCCTTTTATTATGGGTACTGTCCGACTTATGTAAGAAGGAATGTTGGGCTTTTCTGTATAATTGATGGTGGGCTGGACAACCGAAACGTGGGTTTGTCGTTATGCGATACCTTCTGTAATAATGCCTATGATTGGACAAATTGTAAATAATGGGTGTTTGTCCAGAAAGTGGGTTTTTGGCATAAAAGGGATGACTCGTTTTTTACAAATTTGAGCAGTCACCTACGAATATACGCGGTGTTTTACTTCGTGGACCTCTGTTTCCAGTTGCAGCCAATAAATTCGATCTTTGACGCCACCAAGAAGTACCTCGTGTCACTGTATTCTAAGACAGGTGAACCCTAAGACTTTGGGCGTGCCCCTGGCGCCGCTGGGTACTAAAAAGCTCGGTTCTTCTGATGTAATGACTTGCGTTGTAATGGCATTGCGTTGTAACAAACACGTTGTAAAGGAACTGCGATGCGAAGACTGCTTTGTAAACGTTGTCATCGGTACCTTTTTGGTTTAATGCCAGTGGGAGCTCTTGACATTGGCTATTGGCTGACATTTTGATATGCCTATTTCACCTGTGTGCAACCTGTGTTTTAAGGCATCCGGTGCCCTTTTCAATGGGCCCTGGATATCTGCCTCTCCACAACGTCACCTGCTGCCCTGGATTATGATCTTTGATGGGTCCGTAGAGGGCCCATAGGCAGGGCTGTTTCATGGGTATGCGGCTTGTGTGCGATTCTTCACTGGGGCTGATGGCCGAAGCGAGCACCTGTGCCCGAGCACAGTGCCTCTTGGATCTGAGTTTCGCTGAGATTGATACAGATTGCCCCGGTATGTTCCTTGAGGCAATGAAGAGCATGTATGTTCCTTTGAATTACTTAATTGGATTGCATCACTGTTTAATATCGTTGGTTCTGACGCCTTACTGGATCTTTTGGAATTTCACTTGTCATGCAAACTTTTGATCCCAGAAAATACCCTGTAATTGGATATATTTTGCACTCTAAATTTCATTTTTCAATTTGACTTTCCATTATGGCCCTGATTTGGCATCTTGGATCCTACTTGTCCCCTGCCCAAGACACTTTGGTTCTGCTTACCAGTTACTACTATTTTGGTCAAGGGCTGACGACCTGACCAAGGGGAGGGTGTCAGGTGGCCCCTGGCGACATTGTTGTCTTCCCTAAGATAGCATGAGCATGCTGCAGACTATCCACTGCTTTGCACATGTTACTACACGAGCCTATTTTGCAAATGCTTCTTTTGATATTTTCACATAAGAACCCACTGTTGTGTTTATGCTTTGCAGTTTCTTGGGATTTGGTCTGAACATCGTGAACAAGGTCAAACAACAATGCCCCTTGTTATTCTGTTCTGGTCAGGCCCTAGCACCTAGACAAAACATACAGATGCAACTGGTGTTTGAGAATACATACTTTGGTCTTATTGGAATAAACAGATAGGTAGCCCACATTGGAGTAGAGCATGACAGCACCTATGATGTAGAACTATCATCTAGAGACTGAGGTAGGGAGTCTCCAGATAACACCCAGAGATCTTCTAATATGTAATCATCCTGCGTCTGTGCAAGGGGAGGGAGGTTAGGCTACTTTGTCTCTCACTATGACAGCTCCTTTTATGATCTACACATTACTTACTATGCTGACCGTATTTATCTTATGCCTTTTTATGCTTATTGTGGCACATATATAGTGCATATTAGAGAACGTTAGTTAAAATAAATATTTTAAACTTGTTTGTGTCTCTGTCAGAACTTATTGTGGACAAGTACAAGAGTGTGAGCAAAAGGGTGTGTCTTGTAACTGCGATTCCTGAGAGAGTCTGGAGTGTTGTGTTCTGGGGTGTCTAATCACTTGTCCCTCTGTAAGCGAGTAGGAGGACAAGTGAGACACTATAGCCAGTCGGTCCTGGGATCATGGGTACTAAGGTAGTAGGATGACTCAGACCCTTTATACTAAGGTCCCATAATCCTGTCTCTTTATACTAAGGTCCCAAAATCCTACGCATAGTTCTGTGTTTGCGCAGAAGCCCTGCAACAGCACAGAGGGATCCATTCTCCACTATGGAGAAATCTGTGCAGAAAGAATAAGAGACTTTTTCATAAGTCCCTTCTCAAGAGGAATTAGGTGCTGTAAGTCACCTGGGACTGCATCTATTGTCCTCAGAAATAAGAGGTGGTGGGGGGCAAGCAGGCTTTAAAATTAGACAATGAGCTTGCCACGTGGGACGCTTCCGGGCAAAGACCAGGCACCAAGATGGACCGATGAGAGCCCAGATGTGGCAGGGCTGCAACACTCAGTGTGGTGTTTGGAGAACTAATAACTTGGTCAAAATGGAACAAGATCCAACCCCTGTGATGGGCAGAAAAATAATTAAAACACATTAGATGGGCAGAGAAGGCAAGACTAGCATAGCATTTTTTAACCAGCACTATGGAGGTGATAAATAATTAAATCGGGCTGGTGAAGGAACATTAGATACATCGATACAATATAACAAAAAACGTTTGAGACTATCTCGCATGTCATGAGGCCTTAGCAAGAGATGGCAAGAGTTCTTGCACAGACATTAGGGTAGGCAGAGAAAGCACTGAGCCCTGTGTGCTTAACGCACCACTTACAATCAATCCCGACAAGACTTCATCTATGTTAAGTCCCACAAAAGCAAAAAAATTACGTGTATGTTAGAAATGTGTACGAATTCTTAATCAATTAAATACTATGGAGGTTAGGATGAACACCTTCATAGACTCTGCAATGGCGGGTGTGCTGACAAATGGAAGTGATATAGTGAGCAATCATCCAGAGGGGTCAGAGTAAAACGACTGCCACCCTTGTAGGAGTGGGAACATATCACTTTGAGGGGCAGATAGGGAGAAGGATAGGATCAAATAAAGAAGTGTTGTAATGAAGGATATAATCTCATAGGTTATAAAAGATGTAGCTTTTAGGTTTACTTCAGATTACAGGCAGGCCCTCACCAGGAACCTCATCCTTGCTGCTCAGCCCATATCTTCAACTGACACTCAATCCAACACAAACGCTATCAACATTCTAATGACTTCACACACTGGCTGAGCAGCAGGGATCTTGGAAAGATGGGGAGCATACATAAGGTTACAACAAGAAAACCAATATTGTCCTGCACAGCCGCTGTGAAACGTAGCTCTGTGCAAAAGTGCTACATAAAGAAATGTGTCTTCAACAAGAGATCACAATCAATGACGGCCTCAGTTTTGATGCAACCATGATGTACACGCCAATTCTGTTACTTCTGCCTGACTATCACAAATTGTCTGTTATATTAGTCTGTACCTGGTAGTTGCAATCATCTCTACTTAGGCCTCCCTGTAGTCTCTTTCACCAAACTAAAATGTATCTGAAATCACACTGTCAGGAGACAGTTTGGCTTGAAATGTTTCACTATACCTCAGTTGCAAGGTTACACTGGAAGCCCTGAAGTAAAGGGTCTGTTTAAAGTCCTATGCTGCGCACGATGCACAAGGTCTTCCTTGCTATCTATGGGCCAAGACCTATTATTTTTGCAAGTCCCTCTGATTAGAAGGACTCATTATGGAGGGTGCTCCCTCCGCTAGATTGCCTTTTTCTGCTAAAATGTACTTCCATCGCACCTGTGTAGCATCCAGAACTTTCTTGTATTGAGGAGGGCCCTAAACGGGGATGCTTTAATAAAAGAACAGTGTTTTCATTCAGATTAACTTTAGTAAGAGTTGGCAGCAGTTTAGTGGACCACTGCCTATTCCCCCTGAATTTGGAAGAGGCGCTAATAACACGCTCTTTCCAAATTGATAATCGGTGTCCATTTATCCCATTTTCTCCCATTTGGGGAGAGGAGTTGGCCTAACGGTTTGAATCTGGGGAACTTGGTTCAATCTCCCCGTGCCTAACAAAAAAATGAATGTGTCCTCATGTAACGCAACTGGTGCTATGTAAAGTGCTCTGGTACCCAATACATTCGGGTCAAGTTCGTGCTATATAAAACTCCATAAAAAATAAAATAAAATAAAAATTCAACCAATTTATCGATTCAGAAAAACTTTTCTGTAACACTAAATGTGTTTAGTCTATTCCCCAAACATTTTTGTGATCTCAAACCATCTGATGGCTCAAAGGGTTTGCATTAGAAACATTAGTACCTATGACTCGATATTACTTACCTTAGACTGCGACATAATGGGATGTCTGGAATACTTGTTAGCATATGAAGGTACTCTGCCACTTTATAACATCTCATCTTGGGTATATGACAAAACCATTTCTGTAATTGAGACCTATTTGCTGAAAAAACTAGCATTTGTATACCTGTGATGAAATGTAGCTCATGTTATGGCCTTTCATTACCTATTAATGTCTACAGGATCATCTAGTATTAATGATCCATGGTACGCTGAACTCGCTTCTCTGTTCCAAATAACTGCAGGGACATCTGTTTCAGGTCAGAGGTACTGCTGCCTTGCATCTATCTAAAGGAACTGCTGGGACAACTGTAGTGGTCAGTTGTACTGTGGCCTTGCTTCTGTATATAAAAAACCTGTGGACATCTAGTAACAGTCAGTGATACTTTGGCCTTACATATCAAAAGCACTGTGTGAAAAGGTCATTGGTACATGAGAATGTTTTAATACATTAATAACTGCATGGTACTGCAACATTGTGTCTATATAATGTTTTTGAAGACATCTGTTCATTGACATTTTACGATCACGGTTTGAAATCCAGGCCACCAACTGATAGTTGTCGTTACTGCAGCCTTTCCATGTAAAAAAAAACATCTGTTTTGCACTGCAAGCAGGGTTTTAAATCTGACACTGGGGTAATTATGTTATTTGGTTTATCATATGCAATAAAACTAATGGTGTCATCAATTTAATTTCTAGAATTTGAGAGCAAGCTGCTGACCACCTACTTCCAGATCATTAATGACACTGTTTACAATCCTGATTTTTTGTGTGGTAGCCCAATGCATTCTGGGAGCTGTAGTATTGATTTGCTTCCATTGAACTAACAAGACTAAAAACCTGATATTTGTGATTTGTAAGTGATTTGTAAGTGAAACGTTCAGAAAATGGAGACAGCGTCCATAATGACCCAGAGTGAAGAGTGCACCCTATCAGCAGCCCAAATTCTGTTCTCACCGTAAATGAGGACCTTCGGCTATTCAATACTACTTTTCAATAAATGGCTTACTTGAAGCTGCCAGCCACCTTACACCACATTGTGTTGTGATGCTTCCTGTTCCCAGCAGACACTGAGACTGCACTAGAGACTTCCAGTGCAATCCACACGCTGCTCTCATGCTATTACCAATAGCATGGGAGCAGCGCAGGGATTGGCCTAATTGGAATACATGGATAGGTAGCCCACACTTGGAGAGGGACCTTTCCTGGGAGTAGAGCATGACAGCACCTATGATGTAGAACTATCATCTAGAGACTGAGGTAGGAAGTCTGCAGATAACACCCAGAGATCTTCTAATATGTAATCATCCTGCGTCTGTGCAAGGGGAGGGAGGTTAGGCTACTTTGTCTCTCACTATGACAGCTCATTTTATGATCTACACATTACTTACTATGCTGACCGTATTTATCTTATGCATTTCTCTGCTAATTGTGGCACATATATATTGCATATTACAGAACGTTAGTTAAAATAAATATTTTAAACTGGTTTGTGTCTCTGTCAGATCTTATTGTGGACAAGTACAAGAGTGTGAGCAAAAGGGTGTATCTTGTAACTGCGATTCTGTTCTCACCGTCACGTGTTCTCAGTCTAGTTTAATGCTCACTCAGGCACAGGGAGTATGTACTGTTTCTCCAACTTGGCTGTGCAATAAATCTGGGTTGGAGAAACCTAACAGTGAATGTCTGTTCGGACAGCCTTCTCCACCATTTCAGAGGAGCCGCCACTGGTCTATACCCAAAATTTATAAATTCAATATCTGCGGTTCTACTTATTGGATTGTTGCCCTTCTGGTATATTAACATTTATTAAAATGTAGTTTATATTTCTAAATTGTTTTGGTATTTTTCTTGTGCTGTGTTTTCACTTTATTGTTGTTTGAGTGCTGGAAACATGCTTTACACAGTGCCTCTAAGGTAAGCCTGACTGCTTTGTGCCAAGCTACCAGATGGTAAACGCTGATTAATTTTGTGATTTTTTTGTGGTTCACCATGACAAGGATTGTGGTTATTGTCTAAGAGGGGATTCTACCCCCCTCAAACAATAACCCAAATTCTCACAGCCTCCATCAGTTGACAAATTCAATGCCATCAATCACCGAAGAGGTTCAAGAAAGAAAAGATCAAAAACAGACCTTCTCCATATACCTACATTGGATATGGATCAAGATTCCCACTGACATCTGAACTGCTTCAACCCTCCTGCAATGCACGGAGAAATGGAAGACACAACTCTTCAGGGAGCATAACACCACAAGCTCTATAATACATTTATTTATTGCCTACCTTGTAAATAAATGTATTATAGAGCTTCAAGTCTAGTTTAGTGCTCTGTTACTTCTTAGCAAGGTATGCACTATGCAAGTTTTGCAACAAATATAAGTACAATCGTTATTCTCAACCCAGTGGACGGATAAACAATCTGGAGGTGATGAGGTGAAGGGCATTTTAGTTTAACACATATATAGTGAAAATCCACGTTTTTAATTTTCAAAAATAACATGATAGCCCAATCTCTAAGTGGTAGAATTAGACACAGTTTATGAAACTTTAATAAGGTTTATGCTGTCATGCAGCAACATTACACTTACCAATATCCTTTGATCTCCTTGATAATAGACTATTAGGTCTGTATGAAACTGTGATATCACTACAAAAATGTAGGGATGGGCAATTCAAGAAAGCATTGGTCAATATAATAGAAAATTAAAAATCTACTTTAAAAAGAAAAACTAGGCCATAATCATTACCAAAGGTGTGCATGTTTAGCACGTTTTTGCGAGCTGCATGGTATCTCATTGAATAAAAACAGTTGCTGGTGTAATTTTACAATGTCTCCCTATTTTAGGTTATCTGTTGGCTCTGCTGCAGAACGAAACAACGATGCCTCTGTGTTCATAAAGCTTCTACACATGCTATCCAGAAAGAGCCACAGAAAAAGAGATATGTTGTCGATACTAATGGTGAAGTTATAACAATAAACCTTCTAAGTGCGTAGACTGTTGGTAGAGGGTAGAACTTATAGTGCACATGTACTGCACTGTACCACACAAAGTGGTTGTAGTATTGGTGGAGAAGCATCTAGCAGTGTTCTCACACAGTGGACCAGGGGCTTCTGATGCATCAACTGGGCAGGTTGTGAGTGACAGGCTCAGCCTGAATGCTCTTGCATTCCCTTCTCAGTGGACGGGAACAATCGGCTCAATTTGGGGAATTTGTTTCTGACACCTACTCTTTACCTTGCGAGGTCCCTCAGCCACACACTATTTAACATGTATGTCTCTCCTCAGGCAAAGCTAATAAAATAGTTTGGCTTAGGCCCTGACATCCTATGCAGACAACACCCAAATTGTCATTGCGTTTGACTCAGATGAGTTGGGGACTGTATCCAATTTCCAAGATTGCATTTAGGCAGCCAGCTCTTGGAAGTCCTCAAATTATCTGAAACTGAATTCAAAGAAGACAGAGGTTCTGAGTTTTGGTCCACTGCCGCCATTCTGGTTTACTGCCTGGTGGCCCACTGATCTAGAAGCCCTTCCCACACCGGTGAGGGTGGTTAAAAATCTTGGAGTCCTTATAAATGACAAACTTTCCTATCATGATCGAGTAAATATAGTTCCATCTGGTGCTTTCTACACTCTCCAGTTTATCAAGAAGATCTTACCATTCATTCCTGTCACCTTATAGAAAACAGTAGTGACTTTGTTGGTACTTTTGAAGATTGACTACTGCAATGGGCTCTATCTGAATACCCATCAAAGAGTTCTTAATAAACTTCAGACTCTTCAAACGCGGCAGCACGGTTGCTCTTAAATATCCCTGTCTCCAAATTCCTTAGAAAGCTTCACTGGCTGCCTGTCAGGCAGGGGGTACGTTTTAAGGCACTCTGTATCGTATATAAAGTTTAGCATGACCAAGGCCCCAACTTTCTAAAAAAGAGCTGCCCCTGGTACACGCCTGCCAGATCTTTACATTCGGTTTCTGTGTTACCTGTGGTGGTGCCCAGTTTTTGGTGACTCACCTGAGGCAGCAGAGGCTTCGTGCACAACACTGCTAAGCTGTGGAACGACCTCTCTTTATCAAGGTTCTGCCAAACCTCCTGGCATTTAGGAAATCTCTGAAAACTTGGCTATTCTCCACCAGTTAGCTCTCCGGTTCCTTCTTTGCATCTCAGCTAGCACCGTGATGTCTTCGGGCATTCGTGAGCTCAACTAGAATGACTAACATAACATAACACAGCTCAGTACTTCACTGAGTGTTTAATTTGTTGGCAGAGACAGGACCTTAGAGGGTTCAGGCAGTGCCCAGAACACTGATATTCTCCCAGGTTGTTCCTACAGGTTGTTGCTTGTGTTCAGACAACGCCCTAAATATTCATAAGTGTGTAGGTTGTTAGTAGACCTTTTACTTTGTTGTAAACAGACACTGCTCTGTAAATGTAGTGTTCATAATCTTGGCAGAGGGTAATGCCTTGAACTGTTACCTGCACACTGCATAGTGCTTATAATATGGGCAGACATATGACCTTGGAGCATCAACACTCTCCAATGTACACTGATTGATCATATTGGTAGATTGCAAGCCATTATGGCCCTGATTTGGCATCTTGGATCCTACTTGTCCCCTGCCCGAGACACTTTGGTTCTGCTTACCAGTGACTACTATTTTGGTCAAGGGCTGACGACCTGGCCAAGGGGAGGGTGTCAGGTGGCCCGTGGCGACATTGTTGTCTTCCCTAAATTAGCATGAGCATGCTGCAGACTATCCACTGCTTTGCACATGTTACTACATGAGCTCATTTTGCAAATGCTTCTTTTGATATTTTCACATAAGAACCCACTGTTGTGTTCATGCTTTGCAGTTTCTTGGGATTTAGTATGAACATTGTGAACAAGGTCAAACAACAATGCCCCTTGTTATTCTGTTCTGGTCAGGCCCTAGCACCTAGACAAAACATACAGACGCAACTGGTGTTTGAGAATACGTACTTTGGTCTTATTGGAATACACAGATAGGTAGTCCACACTTGGAGAGGGACCTTTCCTGGGAGTAGATCTTCTAATATGTAATCATCCAGCTTCTGTGCAAGGGGAGGGAGGTTAGGCTACTTTGTCTCTCACTATGACAGCTCCTTTTATGATCTACACATTACTTACTATGCTCACCGTATTTATCTTATGCATTTTCTGCTTATTGCATATTAAAGAACGTTAGTTAAAATAAATATTTTAAACTTGTTTGTGTCTCTGTCAGATCTTATTGTGGACAAGTACAAGAGTGTGAGCAAAAGGGTGTGTCTTGTAACTGTGATTCCTGAGAGAGTCTGGAGTGTTGTGTTCTGGGGTGTCTAATCACTTGTCCCTCTGTAAGCGAGTAGGAGGACAAGTGAGACACTATAGCCAGTCGGTCCTGGGATCATGGGTACTAAGGTAGTAGGATGACTCAGTCCCTTTATACTAAGGTCCCATAATCCTGTCCCTTTATACTAAGGTCCCAAAATCCTATGCATAGTTCTGTGTTTGCGCAGAAGCCCTGCAACAGCACAGAAGGATCCATTCTCCACTATGGAGAAATCTGTGCAGAAAGAATAGGAGACTTTTTCATAAGTCCCTTCTAAAGAGGAATTAGGTGCTGTAAGGCACCTGAGACTGCATCTATTGTCCTCAGAAATAGGAGGTGGGGGGGGGGGCAAGCAGGCTTTAAAATCAGACAATGAGCTTGCCACGTGGGACGCTTCCGGGCAAAGACCAGGCACCAAGATGGACCGATGAGAGCCCAGATGAGGCAGGGCTGCAACACTCAGTGTGGTGTTTTGAGAACTAATAACTTGGTCAAAATGGAATGGGCAGAAAAGAATTAAAACACATAAGATGGGCAGAGAAGGCAAGACAGCAATAGCATATATAACTAATTTTTTAACCAACACTATGAAGGAGATAAATAATTAAATCGGGCTGGTTGAAGGAACATTAGATACATCGATACAATATAACAAAAAAAGTTTGAGCCTATCTCGCATGTCATGAGGCCTTAGCAAGAGATGGCAAGAGTTCTTGCACAGGCATTAGGGTAGGCAGAGAAAGCACTGAGCCCTGTGCGCTTAACGCACCACTTACAATCAATCCCGAGAAGACTTCATCTATGTTAAGTCCCACAAAGGCAAAAATATGAAGTGTATGTTAGAAGTGTGTACGAATTCTTAATCAATTAAATACTTTGGAGGTTAGGATGAACACCTTCATAGACTCTGCAATGGCGGGTGTGCTGACAAATGGAAGTGATATAGTGAGCAATCATCCACAGTGGTCAGAGTAAAGTGACTGCCACCTTGTAGGAGTGGGAACATATGACTTTGAGGGGCAGATAGGGAGAAGGATAGGATCAAATAAAGAAGTGTTGTAATAAAGGATATAATCCCATAGGTTATAAAAGATGTAGGTTTATTAGGTTTACTTCAGATTACAGGTAGGCCCTCACCAGGAACCTCATCCTTGCTGCTCAGCCCATATCTTCAACTGACACTTAATCCAACACAAACGCTCTCAAAATTCTAATGACTTCACACACTGGCTGAGCAGCAGGGATCTTGGAAAGATGGGGAGCATGCATTAGGTTACAACAAGAAAACCAATATTGTCCTGCACAGCCGATGTGAAACGTAGCTCTGTGCAAAAGTGCTACATAAAGAAATGTGTCTTCAACAAAAGATCACAATCAATGATGGCCTCACTTTTGATGCAACCAAGATGTACACGCCAATTCTGTTACTTCTGCCTGACTATCACAAAATTGTCTGTTATATTAGTCTGTACTTGGTAGTTGCAACAATCTCTACTTAGGCCTCCCTGTAGTCTCTTTCACCAAACTAAAATGTATCTGAAATCACACTGTCAGGAGACAGTTTCGCTTGAAATGTTTTACTATACCTCAGTTGCAAGGTTACACTGGAAGCCCTGAAGTAAAGGGTCTGTTTAAAGTCCTATGCTGCGCACGATGCACAAGGTCTTCCTTGCTATCTATGGTCCAAGTCCTATTATTTTTGCAAGTCCCTCTGATTAGAAGGACTCATTATGGAGGGTGCTCCCTCCGCTAGATTGCCCTTTTCTGCTAAAATGTACTTCCATCGCACCTGTTTAGCATCCAGAACTTTCTTGTATTGAGGAGGGCCCTAAACGGGGATGCTTTAATAAAAGAACAGTGTTTTCATTCAGATTAACTTTAGTAAGAGTTGGCAGCAGTTTAGTGGACCACTGCCTATTCCCCCTGAATTTGGAAGAGGCGCTCATAACACGCTCTTTCCAAATTGAGAATCGGTGTCCATTTATCCCATTTTCTCCCATTTGGGGAGAGGAGTTGGCCTAACGGTTTGAATCTGGGGAACTTGGCTCAAGTCTCGGCAATGACACAGCACATCCTGTGATTCTGGGCACATCTCACATAATCTCCCCGTGCCTAACAAAAAAATGAATGTGTCCTCATGTAACGCAACTGGTGCTATGTAAAGCGCTCTGGTACCCAATACCTTCGGGTCAAGTTCGTGCTATATAAAACTCCATAAAAAATCAAATAAAATAAAAATTCAACCAATTTATCGATTCAGAAAAACTTTTCTGTAACACTAAATGTGTTTAGTCTATTCCCCAAACATTGTTGTGATCTCAAACCATCTGATTAGGGGGCGCAAAGGGTTTGCATTAGAAACATTAGTACCTATGACTCGATATTACTTACCTTAGACTGCCACATAATGGGATGTCTTGAATACTTGTTAGCATATGAAGGTACTCTGCCACTTTATAATATCTCATCTTGGGTATATGACGAAACCATTTCTGTAATTGAGACCTATTTGCTGAAAAAACTAGCATTTGTATACCTGTGATGAAATGTAGCTCATGTTATGGCCTTTCATTACCTATTAATGTCTACAGGATCATCTAGTATTAATGATCCATGGTACGCTGAACTCGCTTCTCTGTTCCAAATAACTGCAGGGACATCTGTTTCAGGTCAGAGGTACTGCTGCCTTGCATCTATCTAAAGGAACTGCTGGGACAACTGTAGTGGGCAGTTGTACTGTGGCCTTGTTTTTGTATATAAAAAACCTGTGGACATCTAGTAACAGTCAGTGATACTTTGGCCTTACATATCAAAAACACTGTGTGAAAAGGTCATTGGTACATGAGACTGTTTTAATACATTAATAAATGTATGGCACTGCAACATTGTGTCGATATAATCTTTTTGAAGACATCTGTTCATTGACATTTTACGATCACGGTTTGAAATCCAGGCCACCAACTGATAGTTGTCGTTACTGCAGCCTTTCCATGTAAAAAAAAACATCTGTTTTGCACTGCAAGCAAGGTTTTAAACCTGACACTCGGGTAATTATGTTATTTGGTTTATCATATGCCATAAAACTAATGGTGTCATCAATTTAATTTCTAGAATTTGAGAGCAAGCTGCTGACCACCTACTTCCAGATCATTAATGACACTGTTTACAATCCTGATTTTTTGTGTGGTAGCCCAATGCATTCTGGGAGCTGTAGTATTGATTTACTTCCATTGAACTAAGAAGACTAACAACCTGATATTTGTGATTTGTAAGTGAAACGTCCAGAAAATGGAGACAGCGTCCATAATGACCCAGAGTGAAGAGTTCACCCTATCAGCAGCCCAGATTCTGTTCTCATCGTAAATGAGGACCTTCAGCTATTCAATACTACTTTTCAATAAATGGCTTACTTGATGCTGCCAGCCACCTCCCACCACATTGTGTTGTGCTGCTTCCTGTTCCCAGCAGACACTGAGACTGCACCAGAGACTTCCAGTGCAATCCACACGCTGCTCTCAAGCTATTACCAATAGCATGGGAGCAGCGCAGGGATTGGCCTGATTGGAATACATGGATAGGTAGCCCACACTTGGAGAGGGACATTTCCTGGGAGTAGAGCATGACAGCACCTATGATGTAGAACTATCATCTAGAGACTGAGGTAGGGAGTCTGCAGATAACACCCAGAGATCTTCTAATATGTAATCATCCTGCGTCTGTGCAAGGGGAGGGAGGTTAGGCTACTTTGTCTCTCACTATGACAGCTCATTTTATGATCTACACATTACTTACTATGCTGACCGTATTTATCTTATGCATTTCTCTGCTAATCGTGGCACATATATATTGCATATTACAGAACGTTAGTTAAAATAAATATTTTAAACTTGTTTGTGTCTCTGTCAGATCTTATTGTGGACAAGTACAAGAGTGTGAGCAAAAGGGTGTATCTTGTAACTGCGATTCTGTTCTCACCGTCACGTGTTCTCAGTCTAGTTTAATGCTCACTCAGGCACAGGGAGTATGTACTGTTTCTCCAACTTGGCTGTGCAATAAATCTGGGTTGGAGAAACCTAACAGTGAATGTCTGTTCGGACAGCCTTCTCCACCATTTCAGAGGAGCCGCCACTGGTCTATACCCAAAATTTATAAATTCAATATCTGCGGTTCTACTTATTGGATTGTTGCCCTTCTAGTATAATTACATTTATTAAAATGTAGTTTATATTTCTAAATTGTTTTGGGATTTTTCTTGTGCTGTGTTTTCACTTTATTGTTGTTCGAGTGCTGCAAACATGCTTTACACAGTGCCTCTAAGGTAAGCCTGACTGCTTTGTGCCAAGCTACCAGATGGTAAACGCTGATTAATTTAGTGATTTTTTTGTGGTTCACCATGACAAGGATTGTGGTTGTTGTCTATGAGGGGATTCTACCCCCCTCAAACAATAACCCAAATTCTCACAGCCACCATCAGTTGACAAATTCAATGCCATCAATCACCGAAGAGGTTCAAGAAAGAAAAGATTGAAAACAGACCTTCTCCATATACCTACATTGGATATGGATCAAGATTCCCACTGACATCTGAACTGCTTCAACCCTCCTGCAATGCACGGAGAAATGGAAGACACAACTCTTCAGGGAGCATAACACCACAAGCTCTATAATACATTTATTTATTGCCTACCTTGTAAATAGATGTATTATAGAGCTTCAAGTCTAGTTCAGTGCTCTGTTACTTCTTAGCAAGGTATGCACTATGCAAGTTTTACAACAAATATAATAAGTACATGCGTTATTCTCAACCCAGTGGACGGATAAACAATCTGGAGGTGATGAGGTGAAGGGCATTGTAGTTTAACACATATATAGTGAACATCCACGTTTTTATTTTTCAAAAATAACATGAGAGCCCAATCTCTAAATGGTAGAATTAGACACAGTTTATGAAAATTTAATGAGGATCATGCTGTCATGCAGCAACATTACACTTCCCAATATCCTTTGATCTCCTTGATAATAGACTATTAGGTCTGTATGAAACTGTGATATCACTACAAAAATGTAGGGATGCGAAATTCAAGAAAGCATTGGTCAATATAACAGAAAATTAAAAATCTACTTTAAAAAGAAAAACTAGGCTATAATCATTACCGAAGGTGTGCATGTTTATCACATTTTAGCGAGCTGCATGGTATCTCATTGAATAAAAACAGTTGCTAGTGTAATTTTACAATGTCTCCCTATTTTAGGTTATCTGTTGGCTCTGCTGCAGAACGAAGAAACGATGCCTCTGTGTTCATAAAGCTTCTACACATGCTATCCAGAAAGAGCCACAGAAAAAGAGATCTGTTGTCGATACTAATGGTGAAGTTATAACAATAAACCTTCTAGGTGCTTAGACTGTTGGTAGAGGTTAGAACTTATAGTGCACATGTACTGCACTGTAGCATACAAAGTGGTTGTAGTATTGATGGAGAAGCATCTAGCAGTGTTCTCACACAGTGGACCAAGGGCTTCTGATGCATCAACTGGGCAGGTTGTGAGTGACAGGCTCAGCCTGAATGCTCTTGCATTCCTTTCTCAGTGGACGGGAACAATTGGCTCAATTTGGGGAAACTGTTTAAGACACCTACTCTTTACCTTGCGAAGTCCCTCAGCCACACACCATTTAACATGTATGTCTCACCTCTGGCAAAGCTGATAAAATATTTTGGCTTTGTCCTGACATCCTATGCAGACAACACCCAAATTGTCATTGCGTTTGACTCAGATGAGTTGGGGACTGTATCCAATTTCCAAGATGGCATTCAGGCAGTCAGCTCTTGGATGTCCTCAAATTATCTGAAACTGAATTCAAAGAAGACAGAGGTTCTGAGTTTTGGTCCACTGCCGCCTTTCTGGTTTACTGCCTGGTGGCCCACTGATCTAGGAGCCCTTCCCACACCGGTGAGGGTGGTTAAAAATCTTGGAGTCCTTATAAATGACAAACTGTCCTATCACGATCGAGTAAATACGGTTCCATCTGGTGCTTTCTACACTCTCCAGTTTATCAAGAAGATCTTACCATTCATTCCCGTCACCTTAAAGAAAACAGTAGTGACTTTGTTGGTACTTTTGAAGATTGAGTACTGCAATGGGCTCTCTCTGAATACCCATCAAAGAGTTCTTAATAAACTTCAGACTCTTCAAACGCGGCAGCACGGTTGCTCTTAAATATCCCTGTCTCCAAATTCCTTAGGAAGCTTCACTGGCTGCCTGTCAGGCAGGGGGTACGTTTTAAGGCACTCTGTATCGTATATAAAGTTTAGCATGACCAAGGCCCCAACTTTCTAAAAAAGAGCTCCCCTGGTACACGCCTGCCAGATCTTTACATTCGGTTTCTGTGTTACGTGTGGTGGTGCCCAGTTTTCGGTGACTCACCTGAGGCAGCAGAGCACAACACTGCTAAGCTGTGAAACGACCTCCCTCTCTTTATCAAGGTTCTGCCAAACCTCCTGGCATTTAGGAAATCTCTGAAAACTTGGCTATTCTCCACCAGTTAGCTCTCCGGTTCCTTCTTTGCATCTCAGCTAGCACCATGATGTCTTCGGGCATTCGTGTGCTCAACTAGAATGACTAACATAACATAACACAGTTCAGTACTTCACTTATTGTTTACTTTGTTGGCAGAGACAGGACGTTAGAGGGTTCAGGCAGTGCCTAGAACACATATAATCTCCCAGGTTGTTGCTACAGGTTGATGCTTGTGTTCAGACAACGCCCTAAATATTCATAAGTGTTTAGGTTGTTAGTAGACCTTTTACTTTGTTGTAAACAGACACTGCTCTGTAAATGTAGTGTTCATAATCTTGGCAGATGGTGATGCATTGAAATGTTACCCTCCACATTGCATATTGATTATAACACGGGCAGACATATGACCTTGGAGTATCAACACTCTCCAATGTAAACTGATTGATCATATTGGTAGATTGCAAGCCTTGTCGAGTTTAGACACTGCCTTGCACATTAATAATCAATCTGGTTATTGTCAGAGACCGCTCTATACATTCATGAGTGCAGACTAGTAGTAGAGTTGGTATTTTGTTATGTTATGTTTCATAATGCCTGGTACTTTGGTTGATGCTTAAACTGATGGCAGAGTAAGGAGCTTATATCCATAGCCTTCCCTTTAAACATAGTGTATATGGTGCAAGCAGGAGTTAAGGTCTTTGGTTTTCAGATAGTACCCTGCTTGCTGCAGAGTGATCAAACTATAGTCAGCTATATGGCTTTGCTCAGTACAACTTCAGTGCTCAGATTTTTGTATGGGGTAGAATTTCTTAATATTCTAACACTAGATTGTACACTTCTGAGTGCCTAGATTGTAAGGAAAGATAATATTACAGTCAGAGATGTTTGGCACAGTGGGCTCGGGTCCAGGGACCCGCCTTTCTGGGGCCCCCCTCAGAGAGTCTGGCTCTGATGACCTTGAATAATTCTTAAACAGATTGCTGTTAATAGCATTTTCCTTTAATTTATTTTTAATGTGGGGAATGTGTGAGAGTCTATTACAGACATTTTTCAGACAAATGTTATGTTAATGTTTCATGCAACACCCATAACAAAAGGTTTCTTTTAGATCAAAACAGGACCTCACATATGAGAAATGAGAAAGTGTCACAGAGATTATTTCCAGTAATATTAGTAAGCTGCTGCTGTGTTACAATATTGAAAACACAGGTCACTACCCCTAAATATTAGCTGTAAACACTTTTAGAATTTGGACCAGTGTGCCTGGGCACTGTCAGTGACCTGGACAAAGATGGCATGAAAGAGCTGTAATTGGATCATAAATTCAAAGCTGTTCCAAACAGGGGCCCCCAAAATCCTTAATTACATTATGAGGGCCCTGCAGTGCGTTGTGTGATAGGTATTCAAATTGCTGGGACAGGTAGTATTTTATAGCATTAGCACTGCCCTGCATACTAGTAGGTACTCAGGTTGTAGGCGTTAGTAGGGGTTGTAATATAAGGACAGTGGCCTTTTGAAGGCATTGATAGGATTTCATAGCATCAGGACACTGCGCTGTACCCTGATAGGCGCTCAAGTTATTTGCAGCAAGAAAAAGTATAGTGTTCAGACAGAGCCATGTACCTAGGTATGTGCTGAATTAGTTGCCAGTTAGATCCCTCTGTATAATGTTTCAGAGCTGTAATCCATAGATTGTGCTGTACTAATAAGTGTAGAATACTACTGTTTGTAGAGTGAATTATTCGAAGCACAAAGAACAGAGATGGGCATTTCATAGCGAGGCCCAAACATTAATATTGTGACATGGAAAAATGTATGAATGTAAAAATATCTAGGCGTGGCTCCTTCACAAATCATCCTTATCCTCGACACCAGACTTATTTCCTTTTTCTGGCGAATAATAGAAAAAAACACACAATGACCGCGTGATCATTGGAATGGAATTCTTTTACATCCTTTTATTGGTACCCAAGAATCCTTCTAAAATACAAGCTCCATATAGCAGCACCTCATCAAAATAACTTCTTTTCCTGCCCTGTTCCAAGCAACGTTCATCATGAAGACAGCCTTCTGTAGAACAAGAATACAAAAATAAAAAGTCCACTCATATCCACAGATACAGCATCTTCGAGTGGAAGGCACTGTTTAGCTGCTGGGGTCTCTTGGGAGAAGGGGGTGCTACAGAACCTTTGGGGGATGCAAGGCAAAATATTAAGCGAGTTCTGTAAACTGTACTCAATACCGTCCTTCTTGCCCCAAATGCTGAAGTCCAACCTGTTGCACCTTTGCTTGAGTCCAAGATGTGCGGCACTGTATTATATGCTAGGCTTTTGGTCCATCACAGCTTTGCTGTGTATTTCATTTTGGGACAGGGGCTTATGTTGTCTTTAGTAGAATCCGGATCGCACTCCGTCACTAGTGGGGAAATTGGATTCTCTGCTGGTCCTGTGTGACACATATATTGTCTTTAGGTTATCGCCTTTTTTGCCCTATGAAGATCCTGCTGCAGTACTTTGTGCTGGTCTCCAGTGCCTTCTTTACTACCTCTGTCTTGGTCTCCACTGGCCACTGGCCATTGTGCTTGTTCCTAGTTTCTACACCAGTGCCCCTGTGTAATAGCTAATGCACTTTTCTGCTTTGGGGTGGGCAGGATGAGGCGCAGCATTGAAACAGGAAATGCCACAGATTCTATGAAAGTCCAGTGGCCTTTTGGATGCTACAGTCATTTACTCAAGGGGTGCTAAAAGGCAGAAATCCTCCCACCAAGCTTCAACAACTAAGAGTGGAACATTGCGGAACATGGTGGCAGTCGCTTCTCTCTATGTGGCTTGGGCTGCTTGAGCTGTATCCTCTCAATCAATGCTTTGTTAGACAACTTTTTCCTGCATGCGCGATTCAGCAAAGTGCGGGTGCAAAAAACCAAAAGGAAGGTGGGAAATATTCATCATAAAACCGCCATATTCCCCAAGTAATGTAGTCCACATGTACCCTGGATGCATCTAAAAAAAGAAAGAAATTCAGCCTGAGCTCCAACAGTCTGAGTTGTGGAAAAGGTAAAGAGGCATCCTTTTCCCAAACGGTGTATATGACTTGATCCTTCAGGCAGAGAAAACAGAGAGGGTGGTTCTGCAGGGAAAGAAAATTCCCCATAAGCTTTGAACCTTCTGATGTTTGTAGCCATGATGGATCAGATCCCTCATCTTGTCCAAAGAAGTATGATAAACAATGTCATTCAGTTCCTCCAGTAAGGCTTTTAGGAGCAAGAAGAACAATCAGGGGAACTGCAAGGATGCTCGTCATCTAGTCCAAAAGCACCAGTAATCGTGGATTTTATGAATGAGGAGTCACGTCTTAAAAAGCGATCTGACCTTTCTGTTGCATCAACTAGTGTATAAAGCGGGATCCTCTTGCAAGCTCTCCTTCCCATGTAGCCATATGTATTCTCAGAAGATAAAAGTATCTCTTCTTATCAGAGCAATGCTCCTAGATGGCAAATAATCGCATTTGTAAAGTTAAACTATTTTTGGTGCTACGCTGATAAGAGAGGAAGGGCAGGGCTGGGGTAAAGGACTATTGTGTTATTTGCTGGATGGCAATCCCCAAAGTTTCTTTAGCTTTCTGGGTTGGCTATTTGGCTCCAGGAGCCAGTTTTTGAGCCACAAAATGAAAATCGCCCTAAAATCGCAGTTGAGTCTTATGACGTAACAGCCACCCATCGGCATCCTGGTAATGAGTAGGCCACGAGTAGGTCCAAAATAAACTAAAAAAGATTCCCTAGCACTTGCAACGTTAAAGGTTGTCATACATGCGTAAGGTCTTCTCCAGCTGTTGGCTGACCCGCTGGTAGAAGAGTATCTGCTCCTTCAAGTAGGCTTGCATCATCAGCTTGAAGTCCTCAATGCGCCGCTCATGGAAGTAGTTCATCTCCGCTTGTAGCGCAAAGCCCACTACTCGGCATCGCTTGCGGATACCATCTGCCTCATTTTGATCCATTCGGCCCTCATCGCTCATACGCTGGCTCTCTTTTACCTTTGCGAATGCTCCTAGGGTGACGAGAAGAGAGAAAAAAACAAATAATTAATTAGGTCAATGCTGCCAGCTGAATGTCATCCTCACTCTATTCCCATCTAGAAGACGTTTACATTTAGTTGATAACATGTATCAAACAGAAGTTTAGAAAAACTAATTAAATCAAAACAATTGTGAAGGTTTACAGTCCTCGCTTACAGAAACCAGGATGTGGGTGAAAGGACGGATATTGGTGAGGGGCATATATGTGTGTGCACTGGACTATATCAAGTGCAATGCATATTAAGATTGAGGTATATGGGAGAAGTAAGCATGCATGTTTTATAGCATAATATGAAGACTGACAGGTTCGACTAAGATTTCTGGACAGAAACCTGAGGTGTAGTGCATGAGGTGCATAAGCAGAGCGGTTTGTGGCAACCCTGATCTCTGAAAGGAAGTGGTTTACCACAGGTCATTCTGGCATCGCTCCTGGTGTAAACACATAATTTATATCATGATAGAAGTGCACAATAAGCATTACAGTACATTAGATAAAGGTGACACAGTCGGGGGGCTAACTGACGGTGAATGAGAGGGATCATTCAGTAATTCTGTGTTACAGTGCCTAGGCTCCCACAGTCTTTCAGGCTACTACTCAAGCTTTGGGGTGTCCAGTAGGACTCAGCACCGAACAGGATCAAACCCTCAGAGTGACAGCTACTCCCATATGATGGATTTCCTAGTAGCAAGCACAGGGGGGCATATTTACATGAAAATGGAGCAGGGCGGTAACGCAAGCAATTTTGTTGCGCCGAGCGGAGTCATTTTTAAAATGCAGGGATGCAGCCATATTAACAAGAATACAGCCCTTCACTGTGCTCACGCCTGCACCGGTGCTAAAAAAAAAAGCTGCCTAGCGCCAATGCAGGCACTCTTGCTCCATGGTGCAAGAGTGCCTGCGTTGCAGGAATCATTGTTGTCGTGCAAGAAGGGACACCTTCCTGCACAAAAACAATCATTATTGGCTTTTTGCTACTTTTATGGTTGCTGCAAAATGCCCTTGCAGGCGGGTGCAGTGAATGGCTGTAACTGCCTGCAAGGGGATGTTTGGAAGGCCCCTTAACCCTCCACCTGCTGGCTGCAATCAGGGGGCACACTGACAATGTGCCACTTTTTTATAGCCCACTTTCAGTAGATCTCCTGACCGCTTCTTTGCCTTTGTGTCTATGACCATAATACAGCACAAGCACAGAAGTAAAGAAATTCCTCATTTGCATGTGGCCAGGCAAATGGGGAATGCCCTTTTGGGATAGCCCTGGTGCTACATGTGCACCAGCGCTATCTGTATTACAGAAGGGGCCGCAGAAGCATCTGCCATGAAGTGACGAAAACTGTTACATGTATTTGGAAAACTGATACATCACTTGAAGTTACATAACTAGATTTCTTTAACTGCCTTAGAAAACAGAACTAATTTGTAGCGACTTTGTGCTGAAAATGCAACATTGTTTCACCATGTGTTCAAATGAGGCTGAACTCTTAAAATCCATGGGGAGGGACATTCTTGCTCGACATCCCATGAAAGGCCTGGAATACTTCAAATAAGCGCCTTTTCAAAACGTACAGCTTTGTCACCTGTAAATTTGAAATGCAAAATGTGCACAATTTTAACCCCTAAATTCCACCCGAAGCAAAGGGGCTAACTCACTATGTGCTATTTGAGGCAACTGTTAACCTACCACCTCTCCAAAGTTTTCTTGCTGCCATTAGCATGGATCAGGGTGGACCGGGACAGAAAATAGGTGTCGGGCACTAAAATATACGTGGCTCCTCTTAGTGAATTGGAAAGGTAAAAAAAGTGTCGATTATGGGCCGTTTTGAACTTGTAAAGACACGCTGTGTAAATGTTTTGCAAGCTATGGAAGCCTGCGTGGATTTGAGCTTGCTGCAGGCAATGGTTGTTTCATTATCAGGAAAATCAACTGCACAAAAACAGCCCAGCAGGTCCCAAAAACACACAAAAAACGGCACACATACTCGCCTATCAAACCAGCCCATCGGACACCTCCTGACTGCCCCTTGGGCCAGTCCGGCCCTTGCGTGGATAACATTAGTTTTGGAAGAGCAGAAAGGCCTGCAGGTAGGACTGAGGTGCACTGACAAAGGTGTGTGTGTGGACAACGCACGGATTGAAAGTGCGCAGGCGTTGCAGGTCAGAACTACTTTGCATTGGAAGGTCGGCCTGCTCTCAGATGCTTCCGCAGGGCTGTGTCAACAGTGCACCTCCTGGACGCGGTTACAGCGGGAGAAGGGCACATCCTGTCATGAGGTACTGCTTCCACCATGAAACCACGGCAGAGGATTATTTTACAATCCGAAGTTAATGATTCAGCTTAACATAACTCTAGCCAGCTGTTAAAAGGTGGAAGTGTGAAGGGCGGGGAATGGGCACGAATTCAGATCTCTAGTCTACACGTTTAGGCTCCTCCTCAGTGCGTTACCACAGGTGGCCAGCAGGGGGTGATAGCCTCTCAGCCTCGTCCTCAGCTCACCTCTGGCCGAACTGTGGATTTTCTTTCTTGCACAGCAGGGACAGCTGGTGCCATTTCGTGACGGTTGTCTCTGGCCTTCTTTCTGCTGGCAGAAAAGAGCTAGGAGGCCGAGCTAGAACATCTGGGCATGGAAAGGATGTTTGGGTAGGGTGTGGAAAATAGACCACTGTCTGTTGCAGGTCTGCAGGAAGACTGCCACTGCAAAACCGGAAAACATCACAAGCACCACGAGTGAGCTCCTGCAGAGCTCATTAGGGATGGGCGACTGCTAGTCTCAGACCACCTTAGAATGTTGTAAAAATATTGAGGGTTTTTTGTACATTTTATATTTTAACACAGAAACGCGTTTCCAACATTTGGTTTTCTAGCCCTCTATTGTCCATTTCATTGCACATATCCAGAAAATGTTAAGTGCTCATTAGGGTATTAATTTGCCATACATTCACAACGTGGACTGTGGAGCATGAAGCTTTTTAACACACTTTTGGAAAAGTCAACCACCACAGCACTGCACAAACAGCAGAGTGAACCAGCTGCTAGGGTGTTAGGGCTGTTAAAAAATCTGGATTAAGAGTACTTTTCGAATATGGAAGCTGTCATTTGTAAAAGAACACAAAGCCAACGAACCTTAACACACACCCGACTTGAAGCCCCAAAGAACCAATGATATATTTCTTTATTCTATTTTTGACGCTTTTGTAGAGCAACCCTCATCAGTCATGACAACACAATGTTTTATAAGTCACAATGAGACATTGTGCATGTATAATAAAGATCAGATAGAGTAATACGAAGAACATACAAATATTTACATAATTATAAAAACAGTAAGAAGCTTTCCACATAGTCTAGTACAAGGGAGTAAAAATATATTAACATACCATAAGAGGAGGATTTGCACAGCTTGTTTTTTCCTATTAATCTAATAACCATTGTGACCAAGATCTTCTTCATAAATTCACTCTTTAATACTCTTAGGAAAATTCTCTTGTCGCTGTTCATTGCAATATCTAGTAAAAGCTTGTTCATACCCACTTAAGAACAACCATCTAGTAGGGGCCTTTATCATTGGCAAAAGATGTACCCTTTAATGACAGTTTGCACCATCTCTGGAACTGACCCCCAGCAAAGGTGATTAACATCTGAAATCACCAGGACTTTAGGAAGGCAGTAAAGAGTCAGCTATTACCCACAGGTGACACTCAACCACAAGGCAGCGTCTGACCTTATCCACTACATGAAGTAAAATCAGTCACCATGCACACTCACCCAGCAAGTCTCACATAAGCCTCTTTACAGCCACCACCCTTTTCAACCGTGTGATCCAAAAGGGGGCTCTCGATTATTGATTAAACAGCTACACCATGTTTCTCATTTATCCAGTATTTCATGGCCCTCATGATGCATAGTCACGCAGTACTCCAATTTTCATTGCCTTCCTTCTGGTCCATGGTTGAAAGGTGCTATCTGTAGTCTGGCCTATGCACAGCGAAAGTTGGGTGCAGTGTGTCTGGACTGCATATGGAGTAGGAGAATTATGAAGCCTTTCAGTAGGACATTGGAATGTTGAGTATTCCATTATGGAATGTTGAGCACTTCATTGTAGACAATGGAGTGCTACGGGCTTTTAATGGCCAGTAAAAGCACAGAGAGCAACATTCCAACGTTTTTGTTGCTGGAACAAAGGCCTCTCGAAACCTGAGGAGATTTAACGCCTTAACCGATGCGGCAATTCCGCCGCGGTGCGGGCGTTCTAATGAGTGGGCGGGGCTGCGACGGCCGTTGGCCGTTTGCAGCACTAGGGAGGGAGTGCTGCCGTCGGGAGCAGGGAAGGGGTTAAACCCCCTCGGGCTCCGTGAGGCCTTTGTTTTTACAAATTAGAACAGCGGGTTCTACTGGCAATTAAAGGCTCCAACTCGGGCCTTTAACACGGGACCGGGCCTTTAACACGGGACCAGGCCTTTAATGGCAAGAAGAGCCCACTACTTCTGGCTCTAAGGCTGTAGTAGAGGATAAGCTTGAGACTGCGCAGAGAGGAATAAAAGATTCAAGCTCACATGCAGCATTTACTGTTTTTGCATTGAGTTTCTTACAAAAAGGATTGCCAGTCATAGTCTCAATCAAAAAGGTTTAAATCACTATATTGACAGCTGTACCCCCCTGTCAAGTTCAGACCCATCCAGGTGTGCTGTGGGCTTGACTAGGTCACTGAGAAACAACCTAGCAGGATTTAGATCCAAAGCAAGGTGTGGCAGTACCAAGCTTCCGTTGTTGCTTGTCGGTCACTTGTCTTCTGTCACTAGATCCCTTGTTGTCATGCCAGGTCTAGAATCTATAGGATCTTTTAGAGATTGAATTGCGACTTGGGCAGGACCGGATCTAAGGAAGTGCAACCTATTCTACAGCATCAGGTGCTGACTTCGGAGGGGGAGGGGCGCCGTGTTTCCAAAATATATTGTGGATGTAAAAGCACCTGCTGCAGCTTTTTGGCCTCCAGCAATTTCCAAGCAACAGTAAAAATGTCAAGATAACTATGATGATTCATGGGTCTACTGGAGAGAGATTGGAGTTTTGTCTAGTGAAAGTTTTGATTCCTCATAAGGTAGCGCAGAGGATTAAAATGCCGGATGTAAAGAACATGCACAATGAAAATCACAGAAGTACCTATAATTTAAATAGTTCAGTGGGTTACTACTTTTGTCACAGAGATCAATGTGTTGCTTGCAGTCTATAAGTTAAGATTCTAATATAGAATAACTACCTGTTAGAACCCGGGATCTCTGGTTGGCAAAGGTAAGTACCTTGGCCCAAGTAGGGACCCCTAGCTCCGGTCAGGGCGACGGAATAACCCTCTGAGATAACCCCTGCTCACCCTCTAGGTAGCATGGCGCGAGCAGTCTAGGCTAAACTCGGAGGCAATGTGGATAACATTTGCACTTAACACAACAGTAATTCCCAATCCACCACAAACTGAGACCACACAGGTACTTATATTTTATAAAAATATATAACTTTATCTAGTTTCAGCCATGTAAATCAAGCAGTTGCACGATTATTACTTCTTCAGGTAAAGGTTACACTTAATTCTTAAGGGTTGCACCTATTAATAGGAAGTTCTTTATCACATCAGTCTCAAGTCTCTAGTCTCTTTAATCAGTAGGTAAGAAAATATGGCCACTGATTTATAATTGGGATGCTCTCAAAACGAGCCAAGGAAACAATTCCAGCGTATGGACTATGCCAGAGAATCAGCCCCTCAAGCACTGGACCTCAAGCGCTGCAGATGCGCCTCACCGCGCGGCCCAGGGACTCTCTCTTCTGCCCCGGGACAGCCTCACTCGTTCTCAGGCTCCGGGCGCACCTCGCCCGGCAGATCTCTCTCGTCCCCGCCCCGGCCGGTCCCCTTTCCCCTCCCGCCCGCTCTCGACAATCCAACGAGCGGCGGGGGAGGAGGTGAGGCTCACCTTGTGTGGGACGGCAGGCCAGGGGGACGGGACGCTTTTCGAATCCCTCGGCGGGGTCAGCTCACCTTTTCCCGGGCCTAGCGGTGATCACGGCAATTCTTCGGCACCTCCCGCAGCTTCAGCGGAGGCAGCCAATCCTGTCGCGGCCCTCTAGTCGAGCCCCTCTGAGCGCGAGGCCGCCAACCAATGGCAGCGCGGCCTCGCCGATGACGCTCCGCAGGCTCAGCCAATCACGGCACACCACAGCTGATGACGCTGCGCCGCGCGGGCCAATCCCGTCGCGGCGTTAGTGAGGGGACTCGGCTCCCTCAGCCAATGGGGTCGCGGCGGCTTCGTTCTTCGCCGCGGCAGCTCCTGGACCTCGGAGCAGATTGCGGGGGGGTTTCCTGGCCCCGGGCCGCGGTGGTGATTTGGCGGCAAAGGGTTTCCAAGGGCGCTGGTCTCGACTAGACCCCCCTCTCGACCTTGCCACCACCTGGGAGCGGATTTCACGAGGGGAGGCTCCACAAGCCTCCGACCCTCACGGTTAATGTGCCGATGAGCACACCGATCCCATCCTCACGCTCCGCAGTCCAGCACCACGCGTCTCGGGTCCCAACAGCACGATTTTGCAGCTGTTTTCTGGGATAGCTTTAGGAACCTTTAGCCCTGGGTTCCCAACAGGAGGCCAGCTCTTCTCAGGCCCTTGGAGATTCAGTTGTAGACACAGCACACAGCAGAGTCTTGGCAGTTTCAAGTAGGCAGGGTCACAGCACACAGCAAAGTCCCTTTCTTCTCCTTAGCTTCCAGTTGGACAGTAGAACAAGTCAGCCCTTAGAGCACACAGCAAGGCAGTCTTCCTTCAGTTCTCTAGCTGTCCTCCTTCCAGCGAAGGTTCCTTCTTGCTTGCAGAATTTCAGAATCTAAACTTCTGTAGTCAGGGGTCCTTTCCTTATACCCCTCAATGTCTTTGAAGTCTTTGTGCATGGAGGCCCTGGGTCCAGTCTAAACCAGTTCTGGGGGTTGCGGAGCACTGACTTGTCTCTGGTTTTCTTCTTCCTGTCAGCTTCAGGGCCAGGGGTGTCAGTTGACCACCAGGAGAGAGCTAACGTGGGGGAGGTAGGCAGGCGCAGCTCAGCACTTATCAGGCATTCCTTCCTCCCTCCTCCCAGGCAGGCAGATGTGCCCTTTCATCCCCGGGATGGCTCCGACCCTCTCCTCTGGGGCTCTGCAGCCCCTCCCTGTCACATCCAGACCAGGCAGGCATTCCACAAACCCAGGCACACAGAAAGGTTTAGACAAGAGAACAGCCACTTTCTAAAAGTGCTATTCTCCAACACAGGATTTAAAAACACCCTTCACTAAAAGATGTGTCATTAAATTCTGAGTCCAGGGATATCTTTCACTTATGTCCCATCTTGTTCCTAGGGGAAGATAGGCTGGTATCACATGGGCCCAGCCTCCTCCATGTTACTCTATGGAGCAAGATAGCCTTACAGCAGTGAGCACATAAAATGGCTGCAGCCCACTACCAGAGCATAGTACCTGCACTAGCACATGCTCTACCTTATCCATACACTGCACCCTGCCCAGGGGGGTACCTTGAGCCTTCCATAGGGGTGACTGATGTGCACAGACAGGGAAGGTTTAGGCCTAGCCAGTGGGGACACTGGCCAGGCTGACATGGCAGTCACTGGCTGCACACAGGCCCTGCGCTGGCAGGCCTGAGTCACCATTTTAAAGCTACTCATGTGGGTGGCGCAATATGCGCTGCAGGCCCACTGGTAGCATTTGTCATCACCAGCCCTGGCACACACAGTGCCCTTTACTAGGGACTTCGTGGTGATACAAATATGCCAATCAGGTATACTCAACCAATATCACAATTTACAGAAGGAGCACTTACATTCTGACACTGATCAGCAGTGGCAGAGTGTCCAAAGCATCTAAATCAGCAAAAACGAAATCCAGCACAGCATCAACACACATGAGTCAGAGGCAAAATATGGGGGAAGAATCACGCCAAAAGGTGTCAGGTCTAACACTACCCATTAACTGTCATCAAAGAGACTGACCGCCCACCACACACTATTCCAAACTGCAATTGTTGCCTAGTACACCCTTCTTCCCACCCTCCCACCCTCCTCCCCACATCCCCCAGCCTTTAATAATCCTAGAATCCAAACCTGCCTCACCGAATCTTGGTCCATACACAATGCCGGAAACTTTATCGTTAAACTGCGCGGGCTATGCGTCCTTGCCCAAAACGTGTTTAGAGCTGGGTCCCATGGCTGTTATCAACCAGTGCCGAACAGATGATATATCACATGTGCAGAGATCTTGACGGTTTGTGATGGTTATAGCCAGCCGGTTGAACTTGTTTCGCACGATGTTTGTTGATTATGTAAAGCTCAACCAATGTCTCCTGTAGTAACAACCACCATTGTTTATAGTATATCGACCAGCAGGGAACATGTACGCTGCTGTTGATTCCATTCTCATACCGTAATGGTTGCAATACTGACTATACTACTTTAAAAAGCAATAAAAATTGGTTTGAAAATAAAAAAAATGTCATCAAAGAGGTGCATGCAGACTAAAAGGTATAGGTTAGAACGTTATGTTTTCTTACCCAGTCTTTTATCCAACCATGGTGTTACGTTATAAATCCAGAGTTTGTGCTTCTCCAGATCATGCACTTTCTAACTATACTGCCTCCCAGTATGGATGACATGTGACTCCTACTCCTTCTAGTCCTCTGTCTTATGCAGGGACACTGGAATTATGCGATTGTGCGGCCGTGGTGATTTCCGATTAATTGTAGATTTGCTGCATTTGCCACTTAATCCATCAGAATAATCTGCAGATCTTAACCCCAAAAGAATTTCTAGCTCAAACGGTTCAAAAGTTACTAAAAACGCAGCAACTTGAGTTGCTTCATAGTGCTAGGCCCTTTCCAAAAGTTGAATGGTCACCTTTCTGTAGGTACTTGCTATATTTAAGTGTTAAACTGGCCCTAATGAGGTTCAATTTATGCCCAGACAGTGTTAAAAAGTTTAAAAATGGCAAAATAATGAAGTAATTCTTTTGCAAAATATGCCACATAATTTGCCTATTTCTTGCTGTATAATTTACTCAACCCTGCAGCATAATTTGGCTCTCTCGTGCGCATACTTCCAGTGGCTCTGGTCTTATGTAAAAATTCCCATACACTGAATCACACAAGTACAATTCATTAGCTCTATGTAATGTACGTATGATGTTTACTGCTCAGAAACCCTACACTGGCATGAGTGGCGCTATAAAACAAAAGAAGTGCATGTGAGAGAGTGATTATAGAGGCTTGAAGAGCACTGTTAAAGAGTGGTAGGGAGGGAATCCATAGCAAAGGCGGTCATAGGAAAGCGGCAACAAACATTGGCGTAAAGGCGGCCATGAATTTTGGGAAGAGTCAAGTAGGTTTTGCTTCTCAGAATTTTAAGTGGTAGCAGATTGTCTTAAATTTCGAGAGTGTAGTCCTCCAGAAGAGCTTCCTGTCAGAGGAAGAATGTTTAGCAGTGATGCCATCTCCGGTTCCTCCAAATATTGTGAGTTTGAATTGGACTTGGATTGTAGAAAGATGGGACCTGTGCTAGGTATAACTCTGTGGGCGATACAAGGAGCTGTAAAGGAAATGTGCTTTGTAACAGGACCAGTGCTGGGCTTTCAGTGCAGGAGAGATGTGGTCACAATTGTTCCTGCTGAGAACCTGTCTGGCAAAGGCATTCTGGATTTGCTGAATTTCATAGAATAGACGCTTTGTGAGCCCAATTTAAAACCCAGTGGCATTGTCTAAATATGACAGTACTGGAGTTATTGAGGGCTGGGCTGTAGTCAAGGTGTTGGTCTTATAATCTCAAAGCTGTATTTTGTTATACCTTGTAGGCCTGAGTTTCGAGTGAGAGTTTAAAGCCCATAATCCCATAAGTGTTCTTTACTTCTGTTGATATGGCGGGAGGAGATTCAGCTTCAAAACGCCAGGCTGTGGTTGGGGTATGGCTTTCCCATTTTCCACAAGTTAAAATCTCAGTTTTAGAGGAATTTATATTCGGACGATTTTGTAATATTCCCTTGTTTTACTACCTGTAGACATTCAGTAAATCCAGATAACTAGGGTGTAAAAAGCTTCTCCAGTTTATAGATAATGAAGGTGTCGTCGGAGTAGGTGTAAGTTACGTTTAAAGGAGTTGGTATTCTCTGGAGCGGGAGTCGGATAGACATTGAGGTGGGGCATCTGTGGTGTCCTGGGGGAATGGCAGTAGTGACACTATTTGCATTTTATCTGTGAGGTAGGAACTGAGCCATTTTCAGTCTTTAAGTAGAAGCTGGTGGTGCATTATGTTGAAAGCTGCTGAGGGTTTAGAAGTGTAGAAGCTTCTTTGGAGTATCTTCTAATATAGGGTCATCCCATATTGCAAGAAACGCCGATTCCATGACTTTTCAAGGTCGGAACCAGTCTGCTTGCCAGAGACAATGCTGTTTTGTTAAGCACACCTGAGATCTGAATGACTGGTTCTTTTACCCAGAAGTAAGCTGTTTGTTATAGGGCCCCATTGGTTTGGAATAAAACAAAAGGTTGATGGGTGAATTGCTTGAATTTCAGCAACTGTTAACAATCTGGGCCTGTATTCCAGTCCACTGTTCTTTGCTACTAAGAGGACATATGCAAATTAACCTTGGCCCGGCTCCAATAAGGTAACGTCTAGTCTGAACTGCCATCCCTGACCCCCCCAAATGGGAACACAAACAACCACAGACCGGTTTTAGCCTATTTAGTCCTTATCTGCGAGACATAACTTGATTTCTGCTGTACAGTGAGCATGGGACCCACGTCACACTTAGAGTCTTGCAGAGAGGGAAAGAAAATGGTCAGGTTGGAATGCTTGGATTAATCTTACCGGTCATTTGCTAATCACCATTGGTCCTGCTGTGGTAGGTACAGTCCAGATGAACTGCCAGGTTGGGTTTCCTCTAGATGAGAAAAGAAGCAAACCCCAGGACATTTTTGGCCTACGTAGCACTCATCACTGACTCATACCATGATTCCTATTCAATCTGTGTGACCACAGTTGGTGATAGGTGATTGCTTCAAGATTACAGATCAGCCTACAGTCTGACAACAAGGATATAGGATATTTACATCATGATAGTGATAGAGCAAGCTTCGCTTCGCGACTTGCTCGAGTCATGAACCTCGCCCGTGTGTAATCAATTAATAAAATTTGTACGTCTTACTAATCTTTTATTTTTATATTCGAACGAAGTAGAGGAAGCTTGCGTACGTGTATTTCTAATACAACTAATCCGTGTTCCTAAACATGGCCGCCGCTTGGCAAATGGCTTCTGCGCATGCGTCAGTCACACTCACGTGACCTGACGTAGTTATAAGTTTGGTGGGAAAGGGTGCGCATGCGTAATACACAGCTTTCGTGAATAACGTGGTGATGCTCTTGTGAGTGTGTATATGTTGCTAACATTTAAACTGCATAGTATATTTTTATAATGATAGGTTTACAGTACAAAACCAATGATGTGTTTTTCATACCGTCACTTCTATGTTTTAATTTGTTTTCTCTTACTTTTCATGTATCCTCGACTCGGAGGGGTGCTGGGCTGGGGAGTCCATCTTGGAGGGTATTTCTGCGCAGAATCACTAGAAGTTGCCATGGCATTGAACTCAGGCCAAAGAAGGTTGATGCCAGAGCCACCCTGGGAAAGAGCACCTTCACCCAGCAGAAGCGTCATGATTATGTTCTATTGTATCGAAATGTATTCTTTTCATTGTATTCTGTGCGGCTTTCTCATGGGAACCCCAATCTTGCTAGGCGGTGCCCAGAGATGTAAATTAGGCCTACAAATAGTCTATTCTGATTGGTGTGTTACCCAAACCCTACTTTAGGACCAATCCAAATTGAGGGATTCTGACACTTTGCAACATTGGGGGGTGGTACACCGTCCCAAAACAGTATATCTACCCTGGGTTCACCTAGGGAAATTGTCCGACTTGTCTGGTTTAGCTGACCTGTCACTGACCCAACGCACTCAATAGGTGACTGAAGATACAGAGAGCTGCGGAGCACTCTGTCCGAAATTTGACCATAGACTAAGGTTTTACTAAACCTTAAAGTGCTGGCGGAGCACTTTGCTGGGAGTTCGCTGACCCAATCGGGGTCGTGATCGATAGCTGCAGAGAGGGTGGAGCGCAGGCGTTGCTTCCGAACTGCGGGTGCCGGTCCTGTCCTGAGGGTCCTGTCCTGATCCTAATCTGGTCTTCCTGTCCTGTCCTGGGTGTCCATTCTGCACCTGCTGTCCATTGAGGGGTATCCTTCCTTGAGGGGTTCCTGTCCTTAACTGACCCGTGGCCAGGGTTTGGTTTCCACACCAGTCTAGGTAAATATTGCTCTGAATCTCCTGAAACTGCACCTTTCTATTTTTCTGTCTTTTGCTTTAATAAAGACATACCTTTGCATATGTTAATTTTCCATGCTTTCTCCCGCAACCATTGAATCATAAAGTTATTTGCATTTATGTCATAATGTGTTCCTATGTTACCCTACCTGTTAGAAATTATATTTTGCATTGCAGTTTGTCATTTCCTGATATGGTCTAGAACCTCCTTACTTAAACTGTCTAAAGAACTTTTGCCTTAAAGCATAGCGTGTCTCTCTCCATAGACTCTCCTATAGTTATATAAATGTCCCGAACTCCTGTCTCATTCCCTTGAAGAAATTCTAGAATACTAGTACTAATCAAAGCCTATCCCATCTTTAGTGATTCATCTTAAACGTTCTAATTCCTGATCCTTCATTTAAAGAGTGACCTGGTTCCATTAGCTTATAAATGGTTGCACTGACTTATTTGCTATTCAGCTATGTACTTTCTGTTATTCTGATTATCGATTGCTTAATTACTGTGAATTTGATGATTTCTGAAATTTACTAAATTAGATAAAGACTTTAAAACTTCCAGTTGTCCGTGGTCATTTTACAAGAGTATTGAATGTTATTTGTTGGGTTTGTATTTTGCTGCCTTTCCTTTTACAGCTAGCTCCCTGATCCATTGTGGTCATAGGTACCCGCATCGGTGGATGGTAAGTCGGGTACGCTGAAGAATAACGAAAGGAACTCACAAATATCTGATAGCAGACCGTGAGGTCATCCGATCAATGTATATGGTGATTTGAAATATATGGGCCCGAAGCCGGAAGCGGCGAAATTATTGGTCGGGTGACCCCGCGCGCTCTATCAGTATTTTCTGGTAGCAGAGTTATGGTTAGGGAATAGTTAAAGGTTAGGTAGGACTAGTTAGGCTAGTCAAGTCGGTAGCTGCTAGTATATTGATGCTGCTATAGGAGCGGCCATTTCGGGGGACTTGATCACTCTCTTGAGATGCGTTGCTTTCGAAATTTATGAATTTTTTGAAAATTGTTTTTCTTGTTCTTATATTGTTATATGTATTAATCCATGCGTATGTAAAACGTTTTGTTAAGTGTTGTCGGAACTCCCCGGGGAATTGAATGGCAAGTGGTGAATAGAATCCATTTGCCTTGAGGTTGCAGGCTCAAGGAAAGTTAGGTGCAGGTTAGGCAGAACCGGAAGCACTAACTAGGGCTTTTTCTGAATACATGTGTGAATAAATGGTAGTAACGAGGTTCATTGGCAAAATTCCAATAGTGGCGTAACCTAGTAAGGGTCACATCGGAAGAGTAGCAGGTTCATCGGAGCTTGGGTGAAAGCAAAGGTGTCCGCTGGGAAACCTTAGACTCGGATATATCCCGGAAAGAGTGGATGGGTCTAGGGAAGTAACAGGTTCACTGATGCTAGAGTGAAGGGTAGGCGGAAGAGATCTACCCGCAGCGTGTGAAAAGTAAATGGAAGTAGTTTACTTGCAGTAAAACAACTCTTTCCTGTCTAGACACTTGAGCACTGTGGCGAATGTGTATTCGTTGTAAAATAACCAAGTACTAAGCACTTTAGAAAGAAAGAAAGTTTCCGTTACCTTGTGAAGAGAGGGAGTCAGTTGCGAAGCGTCTCTGACGTCACTCCGAGCCGCGCTGGGATTGGTAGATACAGCGGGCGGGTAGCGGGGCTGGAATTGTAAAGGAGGGGTGAGCGCCGAAAGCGTGAGAACTGTCTCGCAAAAAGGCCGCGCACCCATTGGCCGAAAATTATTTGAACTCGTGCACCCCATTGGTCGCACGGAATTACAAGACGCATTCTGATTGGAGGTAATTTTGTAAACAAAGTTAGGCGTAGAAATCGTATGTGGCACTCATATACTCCAGAGACTAGACCCGATCCAAGAAACCTAGGGTTTGAAAGGGATCAGTGGAAGGCTAATAGATACGGCATTATGTACGGAAATAAGAGAAAATTGTCCCTTGTAAATAAGGTAAAGAAGTACTTCAAAAAGGACAAGCCGATTAAAACTAGAGAGGGCATTGTTATTCCACCACCAAATACTCCTGCCTCTTTCATGATGTTTGACAGAGGGTACAATACATGTGTGTGGTTAGAAAATTGGGTGAAATACACAAAAGACGACGGAATAATGGCCTTTCCGTTAGAAGGTACCTTTAATGGTAGGATCCTATTCAATTTAAGAACCTGAATGAATGAATTACATCCCAGACCGAGACTAACGCAGTATGAGGCATTAGAGGAATGGGAGATTGAGGCTTTCCAAAGGGAAAAGCCCCGAATGGATAAAGGGCTGACCAAGTATTACCCAAAACTGAAACAAGAAACCAGAGACAAAAAGATGAAACAATGGAGACAGAGTATGATTGTTGAGGGACTGTTTCCCATGATGCCAGCAGAAGATCCTCCTGGGGGGGGGGGGAAAGAACAGAAAAGACCAAACATTGGGGGCCCCTGGGAGAATCAGATGACGAATTGTTAGATGACATATGCATGAGAAGTCCGCCTCCTTATAATGAGGGACACCGACCTTCGAGTGCAGGAGATATTCCCCGGAGACCCCTACAAAGGGAGGAGGTCAGGTCCGCAAGTGTAGGAGGGGATTATCTAATTCCTCCTTATACTGAGAATCTAGGACCCGTAGAAACCAGAAGTATTTACCCCAGGAGACCCGTGGGTGGGGAGACGGGATATTCACGTGAAGGAGATTTTTGCTCTCGTCCCCCCTACGGAGGTGAGGTCCTGGAGTTCAGGAATGCCACGATTACAGTCCCGGGATGAGGAAGATCAGAGAATTCTAGGCACAGGAAGTCTGTTTCAGAAACCTAATTATGGCGGAGGACCAAGTGAGACACATCCCACTGCACCGAGTTATGCTCCCATTCTAACCCCGCAGGTGTTACATGGAAACACTTTGGACAGGTTATTAGAAGAGAAAGAGCGGGAAGCGCTAGGAAATGAGAGAGCTGAGATAATACAGAAAATGTCACAGCTAAATGCAAGTCCTGAAGCCTTGACGATCCCAGTAACGATCGGACCGGTGGTTCCGCTGTACGGGGACCGTCAAGGAAGTCCGAAACCTCCCGTAATTACTCCTGTCATTGCACCGACCAGACCAGAACCCTTAATCATAGATGACCAGACAAGTGAGTGTGAGTCGGAGGTCTCGCTACTAGATCTGCCCGTTAGAAATGCAGGAAAAAAGATACAGAAAATACATAATCCTTTTAACGCGAGGGAAATTCAGATGGAATCGACCTGAGGTACGAAGAGTGTCACATTGGTGACTCCTGAAGAAATCGAAAGATGGAGTCAAGAATTTGAAAAACAAGCGTCCCCAACGAAACCTTTGGATCTCTATAAGCTGAGAATAGAAATAGAGGAATTGATGGCAGGAAACGTAGGTTTAGACAGATTAAATACCTACTCTGAAGACGAAATGCTGTTTATCTGCAAGAGTCTCACCCGAAGTACCAGAGTACTTCATGAAAAACTGACAGACACGGCTGCTAGCATGGGAATAGATATTTCAAGATCGAAACCGCTGCGAAAACCATACAGGGCAGATTTCTCAGACAAAGATTTGGAAAACTTGAATATGTCGGGGAAGAAAGCACAGGTCAAAGAATTATTGACAGTATTGGAAAAATGGGGAGATGTGGAAAGGTGGAAAGCCAGATGGGCCAAGAAAAAGGATGAGGCCAGGTCTAGGCAGGCAACTCCCGAATTCTTGCTAAAAGAAGCTGAAAAACCAGAACAGTTATGCCCTATGCGCGAAGTACCAGGTGGAAAGTATGTGCACGTTCCATGGTCCAGACAGGATATTGTGTCCTTTACTAACGATTTCCCGAAATTGCGCGAAAAGCCAGTTGACTGGTACAGGCAGGTGGAAAGGTTCGTAAAGGTGCAAAAATGCCTGTGGAAAGACCTGGATGGGTTTTTCGACATTGTGGTCCCGGTAGATCTATGGACCGAGTGTAAAATAGCCATAGCTTGGCCTAGTGAGGAATACCCGAGAGATGACAAAACAGGGGAACCATCGAAAGAAGTGATGAGAAAATATGAGCAAGTAATTCAGCATCTGAAACTAAAAGTGCCAGCAAAGGAAACCGATTGGACCAAGATAGATAGAACCACGCAGGAAAGAGACGAGACAGTGCACTCCTTTTATGAAAGGCTGTTGCAGGTGTTCAAAACATACAGTGGTATAGATAACATCGAGATGAAGGATATGACACATTTTATTTACAGGTTTGTAAATGGTTTAAGACCCGAAATTTGTCAGTGGATAAAAGATAACAAAATCTGTTGGCATACTAAAAAGATGGATGAGGTCCTACGGTACGCAAAGTACTGTGAGGACGAGATGGCAGAAAAGAAAAAGGCTCTCAAGGAGAAGGTTATGTGGGCTCAAGTGAAGCTCGCAGAACAGCAGGAAAAACAATTGAATAAAATGGCCAAAACTACTCAGAACCAAGGTCCTGGGGGTGGGGGTGGAGGAAAGCCCCGGCCCAAAATGAGCAGGGAGGAGGCTAAGAAGAAATTTCCCTGCCACCAGTGCGGAGAAATTGGACACTGGCGAGACGAGTGTCCCTATTTGCCGGATGATAACTCCAAAACACCTGATTTAACTCAACACACGCAGAATGAAAGACCAAGAAAGACCCAACAACAGGTAAAAACGATTCAGTTGCCCCGAGCACCGAAGCAAGTATTTAAGGGAAAATCACCACAGGGTGATGACGTAGAAGTCTGGGGGAGCAATGAGAACAGAAATGCAGCAACTTCGCAGTATTTACTAAATGACACCTTCTTTTGTGATGACCAGTACTGACGGGGCCTGAGAGGGGAGGACGAGGAGTGCGTACTTGGCGCCTCCTTGCCGGTAGACCAGTCAGGGCCATACATTGAAGGAAAGGTTGACGGAAATGATGTCACTTTTCTGTTGGACACTGGCGCTACCCGTTCTACTGTGAGAACAGTGGACGTTCCAAACCTACCCCTCTCGGGAGAAGCCATCCAAGTAGTGGGTGTATCTAATCAATTAATTAGTACTCCTGTTACCGAGCCCATGGAGATCTCAATTGGAAACTTTAAAGAAATGCCTAGATTTGTTGTTTGTGACACCAGTCCAGTGAACTTACTGGGACGTGATTTGCTGTGCAAAATGAACTGTACCATCTTTTGCACACCAAAGGGTGTTGAAATTCAGACCCCAGATGAAGATGGCATTTATAAATTAATGTTAATCAGACCTGACTCAGAAATTAAGCGAATGACTATGCAGGATTTGCCCAAAGAACTACAAGAAACAGTGAAGCCAGAGGTATGGGACTTTACCGGAAAAGATGTAGGATTAATGAAAAACGTAGACCCCATACAGATAGCCATCAAGGACAATGCAGTATACCCCAATACTAAACCCTACAGAATGAATGCAGAAGTGAGAGCAGGTGTTGCCCTGGAAATACAGAAATTGCTAGAAGGAAACATCATACAGGAAGTAATGAGTAGCCCATGCAACTCACCGATTATGGGCATCAAAAAGCCTAGTGGCAAGTACAGAGTAGTGCAAGACCTAAGAAAGGTGAACAAGATAGTGGTTCCTTGCTGTCCTATTGTGCCGAACCCAGCAGTGATTCTGTATCAGATTCCCTGGGATGCTGAGTGGTTCACTGTGATAGACCTGTGTCATGCATTCTTTTCCATTCCCTTGCATCCAGACAGCACATTTCTTTTCTCATTTGCTTTCAACAGTCACGTGTATGTCTGGAACAGGGTCCCCCAGGGGTACACAGAGAGCCCCTCTATTTTTAATCAGATCTTGAAAAAATGCTTGGAAACTTTGGTCTTACCTGGAAATTCTGTCTTGGTGCAATACATTGACGACCTCTTGGTGGCGTCCAAAAGTCATAAGGACTGTGTGATTGACACCATTGCCCTACTGAATCACCTGAGTGAGAAGGGACATAAAGTGGCCCCTGAAAAATTACAGTTCTGTGCAAAATCAGTGAAATATCTGGGGCACCAGATAGAGAAAGGCATCAGGAAAGTAACATCAGAAAGAGTGAGAATAATTCAAAAGATGCAGTTACCCCGTACTCAGAAAGAAATCAGAATGTTCCTTGGAGTGATAGGATACTGTAGGCAATGGATTGTGGGATTTGCAGTCCTAGCTAGGCCCTTGATAAAAATGACCAAGAGAGGAACACCAGATATTGTAGAATGGGATGATGAAAGCTTAACAGCCTTCACAAAATTGCGAGATTGTCTGTGTACAGCCCCTGCGTTGGGAATGCCAGACTATTCCAAGGAATTTGCCCTGTTCTGTGACACTCGCGATAATTGCGCGTTGTCAGTCCTAACCCAAGAACATGGCACAACCAGAAGGCCAGTGGCATATTTCTCTGCCACCCTGGATCCAGTGGCTGCTGGATTACCAGGATGTCTGAAAGCAGTAGCTGCTACTTGCACAAGTTTAGAGCAGAGTGAATCCATTGTCATGGGACATCCTGTAACTGTGTATGTTCCACATGGAGTGGTAATTTTGCTAACGAGAACGAAAACTCAGTATCTCACCCCTAGTCGGCTGACTAAATACGAGAGGATTCTCGTGGGTGCTGCAAATATAACAATTGTCAGGTGCAACATTCTGAACCCCGCCACTCTGCTTCCCAACTCAATGGATATGGAAGATGGGGAGGAAGATGAACATAACTGCATTGATTTAACAGAATTTTGCACAAAACCACGCCCAGACATTAAAGAAACACCTTTGCCTAAACATGACATGGAATTGTTTGTGGATGGTTCATGCCTAAGACATGAACAAGGAGGCCTGAGTGCTGCCTATGCGGTAGTCTCCTTAACCAAAATTGTAGAAGCAGGTTATTTATTTGAAGTAAAGTCTGCACAAGTAGCCGAATTGATCGCTATGATAAAAGCTTGCAAATTGGGGAAAAACGTACGCCTAACAGTGTATACTGACAGTCAGTACTGTTTTGGAGTTGTGCATGACTTTGGCCAATTATGGCTACAGAGGGAGTTCCTGACTTCATCAGGTACCCCTATTCGAAATGGAAAAGTTGTTCAAGACCTTTTAGAGGCAATCCAATTACCAAAAGAATTGGCAGTGGTCAAGTGTGTTGCCCATAAGAAGGACTTTGACCCTGTATCTTTGGGAAATGATTTTGCTGATCGAGTGGCACAATTATGCGCCAGGGATCGATTGATCATAAATCCAAAACGGGGGGGGCCCGGAAACAGCTGCCAACTTCGAGTGTTTGAAGAAGTGCCTACATGGGATGAAGTGAGAGAATGGCAGCAGGCGGCACCCTGGCAAGAGAGAGAGAAGTGGAAGGAAGAAGGGTGTAGACCAAGACGTGAGGATGGTGTCATCTTGGGCCCAAATGGTATGCCTGTGTTACCCAGACACTTGCTTGGCACAATGGCGAGATTGATACATGAGGGATCACACATTGGTAGGGACGCCATGATTCTGGTATTCCAACAGACTTGGTACAGTAAAAAGTTCAGGAAAGTAGCAGAGTCCCTCTGCCAGAGGTGCCTGTCATGTCAACAGATGAATCCAGGCAAGAGAACGATGGTGGAACTAGGGAAAATTGGGAGGTCAGGGGGTCCCTTTGTGAGAATACAGGTTGATTTCATCACCATGCCACGTTGTGAGGGGAAGCGTTATGTCCTTGTCATTGTCTGCCTATTTTCAAAGTGGGTGGAAGCTTACCCTACTCCCCAAAGTGATGCACTGACAGTAGCAAAGTGTTTACTGAAAGAACTGATACCTAGATTTGGGGTTCCAGTCACTATTGAATCAGATAGAGGCCGACATTTTCAGAATGATGTGATCGACCAACTCTGTAAGGCATTTGGGATCTCGCAAAAACTCCACTGTGCATACCATCCAGAGGCTTCTGGAGTGGTGGAACAAATAAACGGGACTATCAAAACAAGACTAGCGAAATTGTGTGATGCATCTGGCATGACCTGGGTAAAGGCCCTGCCTCTGGTTCTGATGGGACTCCGAAGTATTCCAGACCGAAAGACAGGCCTGAGCCCTCATGAAATTCTGATGGGAAGAGTGATGAGACAAGCATGGGTACCAGGAAGCAAATTGTTGAGTATTACTGATGATTTGGTGCTTGAATACTGCAAGAGATTAGGTGACCAAGTGCGTTATATCTCTCGCCAGATCGGAGAAGACGCCGTCGCCAATCCAACGACTCCTCTCCACAAACTGGTTCCCGGGGACTGGGTCAAAATAAAGAAGCATACTCGGTCGAGCTGCCTGGAACCAAGGTGGGGACAGAAGCGCCAAGTGATCCTGGTAACGACCACAGCAGTGAAGTGTGCAGGTGTTCCCCATTGGATCCACGCCAGCCACACCCAGAAGGTATTACCAGACGAGGAGCCTGGAGAAGGAGGCCGTCCAGTAGAGGGGCCTGCAGAAGCAAGACCAGAAGTAGCTGACGACGTACAGCCCAGTACCAGTCAAGCTGAGGGGTCCGCAGACGTTGGTCCAGGGGTAGCTGATGACGAGCTACCAAGAGTCAAGCCTGCTGAAGGGTTCCCAGAAGTTGGTCCAGAAGTAGCTGATGACGAGCTGCCAAGCATATGGCCAGATGAGTGGATACCCTTGATTGACCTCACCGAAGACCCAATCAGAACAAGAGAGCGAATTTGGAAAGGTAGAGAATGGAATATCGAGGAAAAGCAAGGCACAGGCGAAGAACCTCAGACTATTGAGATTCACGTCAAAACTGAGGAAGGAGAAGGTCAGACAGGGACAGAACAAGTGATCGATACTCCTCCACTGACTCCTGATGTCGAAAAGGGACAGACTAGACATAGTGTAATAGTTCGAGAAGAAGAAGATCAAGGGATCGAAGTGCTCGAACAGGATCAGGTAGGATTAGAAGAAAGTGTTCAGGACACAGAAACAGAGACATTTGAAAAGCAAACACAAAACTCTCCTGAACAAGGCCAGATTAGTAACCAGGCAGAAGAAATAGATGCAAGTCCTGGAACTAGTGAGATAGGAAGGGAAGAAGAAGAAGCAGAATTGCCACAAACTAATGAAAATAAAAGGGCAAGAGAAGAGAACGAAGTCCCAGTGCCAACTAAAAGACTTAAGAAATGAAAGCATATTGAACCTGGATTCATAAAGAAATTGAGACTGAGGATAAAAACGGTAGAAGAAAAACGTGCAGAAGAACGGAGAAGTTCTCGCATAGCAGAGCAACCAGAAGACACTTCCAAAAGAAGGAGCGATTGAATAAAAAGACAAAACAAAAAGTACAAGTCTCCTGAATGGACGCTCGTTTTGGAAGAATTTGAAGATCTTGATATAACTGACGAAAGCGACGGAGAACCAGTCGCTGAGTACTCTGCCGAAGAAGAAGACGAGCCACCGTGAATTTGCACAAAGTAAGCTACTCGTGTAAAGACACAAAGAGGGGTCGAGAAACTTCTTCTGAGCCAAAATGTCTGATTCAAACGTGAATGGTAGACCTAGTCGCAGTTGTTGCAAAACATGCTGCAAGGTATGTGTATGTAGTGTAATTATAGTGATATTAGTTTGGATAGGACTAACAGTTTTCATTCCTTTTGCGGTGAGCAAAAATACTAATGTTGACCCTACTGAGATTGTAAATACTGACAATGAAGAACTGACAACACAGAGTGTAGCAAGACATGAGAGAGCACTCAGACAAACAAAACGAGACCTAGAAGCATCAGATGAGGGAGGACTACATTATCATGGAGTTAAGAATAAGACACATTTAAATGTTTTCGCAAACTTGTTAATACACTATGTAGAGACTATGGAAATTGAAGATTGCTATGTCTGCATGAAGCTACCTACCTCTGTGGCTGAAGGCGTGACATACCATCACCTGCCCCTGACATACGGAATATCCTGTAGCATTTTAGCAAGCTTATTTTACAAAAGAGGACCGTTACAGTACTATTACTCTAACAATGACGTGATCTTTTCTGAACTTCCTATACGTGGGAACTTGAATCCTGTACATACCAAAAGTGACGTTATTCGCTATATGGGCGAATACTTTCTGACTATAGGTAATATAGACATAGGTGACGCACACAGAGATAACTTGACCTGCTCTTTGCGTGAACAGGAAAAGATGTTCCTGAACATGGCAGAGAAGAGGAGAATAAAAATACAAAGAAAGGCAAATGACGAAAAACAGAAAACGCCAAAGTGGGCTGAGGACATGGAAGGCACCTCAAATGGTGGGGCGGGACCTGCTCTGTTGCTGGATTTTGAAAGAAAAGGAAAGCTATGTCTTCACCGCGAGAAGACTAGCTATTATAATAACATTTTCATTGGTTCCAGTGAATGTGAACATAATTACAAGGTAATTGGAGGATGGGGTTTCAAAAATGGGTCAGAGCCTGTGTTTCCTGGAATTTATTATATATGTGGAGACAAGGCTTATTTCAAATTGCCGGATCACTGGTATGGAAGCTGCTATTTTGGCATTGTCTTCCCTAAAATATACCATGTGAATGAAGTTGCTGGAAGCAGTGAAAATACTAATGGCTTAGTGCGTAGTAAAAGAGAAAGCGTAGGTGAAATAATTGGTAGTATTTTCAGTGCACTGATACCTGGAGTGGGAGTGGTTCTCAACACTCACAGAATTTGCAAATTGTCCACTATAGTGGATGTGTTGTCTACGGACACAGCTCATGGATTTCTGCTGGTCAATACCGAAATGGTTGCGATCAGATCAATGGTTTTGCAGAACAGACTTGCTCTTGACACCTTATTAGCAAAAGAGGGCGGAGTCTGCCGGATGTTGAAGGCGCAACATTGTTGCACTTATATTCCGGACAAAAGTGTGCAGCTCAAAAGATATGTGAAAAACATTACTAATTTGGAAAAGGAACTCAAACCACTCGAGGTTGACAGTGCCTGGAAGAGACTGGTAGATGGTCTCCCAAATGTAGGTCATTGGTTTGCTAGTTTAGGTAAAAGCTTATTGTTCAAGGTACTGATGCCAATTGGAATTATAGGTCTTATCCTATTTTTCATATTTGTCTGTTGCAAATGCCGTAAGCACACCAGAAAGCATCAAGTGAATGCCAGAGGAGTGAAACGAAGTGTGGATGAGCTTGAATTAGAGGAAATGAATAATCAGATATACAAAAAGGTGAAAAATTCTCACCCTACCAAAAATGAAAAAGAGAAGCTGAATCGCTTGTTGGAAGAGATAGAGTTGTATAAAGTGTGAAGAAGTTGGCATCTGGTTCCATTATTTTTGTGATGATAGTAAATATCATCAAAGAGGGGATTGATAGAGCAAGCTTCGCTTCGCGACTTGCTCGAGTCATGAACCTCGCCCGTGTGTAATCAATTAATAAAATTTGTACGTCTTACTAATCTTTTATTTTTATATTCGAACGAAGTAGAGGAAGCTTGCGTACGTGTATTTCTAATACAACTAATCCGTGTTCCTAAACATGGCCGCCGCTTGGCAAATGGCTTCTGCGCATGCGTCAGTCACACTCACGTGACCTGACGTAGTTATAAGTTTGGTGGGAAAGGGTGCGCATGCGTAATACACAGCTTTCGTGAATAACGTGGTGATGCTCTTGTGAGTGTGTATATGTTGCTAACATTTAAACTGCATAGTATATTTTTATAATGATAGGTTTACAGTACAAAACCAATGATGTGTTTTTCATACCGTCACTTCTATGTTTTAATTTGTTTTCGCTTACTTTTCATGTATCCTCGACTCGGAGGGGTGCTGGGCTGGGGAGTCCATCTTGGAGGGTATTTCTGCGCAGAATCACTAGAAGTTGGCATGGCATTGAACTCAGGCCAAAGAAGGTTGATGCCAGAGCCACCCTGGGAAAGAGCACCTTCACCCAGCAGAAGCGTCATGATTATGTTCTATTGTATCGAAATGTATTCTTTTCATTGTATTCTGTGCGGCTTTCTCATGGGAACCCCAATCTTGCTAGGCGGTGCCCAGAGATGTAAATTAGGCCTCCAAATAGTCTATTCTGATTGGTGTGTTACCCAAACCCTACCTTAGGACCAATCCAAATTGAGGGATTCTGACACTTTGCAACATTGGGGGGTGGTACACCGTCCCAAAACAGTATATCTACCCTGGGTTCACCTAGGGAAATTGTCCGACTTGTCTGGTTTAGCTGACCTGTCACTGACCCAACGCACTCAATAGGTGACTGAAGATACAGAGAGCTGCGGAGCACTCTGTCCGCAATTTGACCATAGACTAAGGTTTTACTAAACCTTAAAGTGCTGGCGGAGCACTTTGCTGGGAGTTCGCTGACCCAATCGGGGTCGTGATCGATAGCTGCAGAGAGGGTGGAGCGCAGGCGTTGCTTCCGAACTGCGGGTGCCGGTCCTGTCCTGAGGGTCCTGTCCTGATCCTAATCTGGTCTTCCTGTCCTGTCCTGGGTGTCCATTCTGCACCTGCTGTCCATTGAGGGGTATCCTTCCTTGAGGGGTTCCTGTCCTTAACTGACCCGTGGCCAGGGTTTGGTTTCCACACCAGTCTAGGTAAATATTGCTCTGAATCTCCTGAAACTGCACCTTTCTATTTTTCTGTCTTTTGCTTTAATAAAGACATACCCTTGCATATGTTAATTTTCCATGCTTTCTCCCGCAACCATTGAATCATAAAGTTATTTGCATTTATGTCATAACCTGTTCCTATGTTACCCTACCTGTTAGAAATTATATTTTGCATTGCAGTTTGTCATTTCCTGATATGGTCTAGAACCTCCTTACTTAAACTGTCTAAAGAACTTTTGCCTTAAAGCATAGCGTGTCTCTCTCCATAGACTCTCCTATAGTTATATAAATGTCCCGAACTCCTGTCTCATTCCCTTGAAGAAATTCTAGAATACTAGTCCTAATCAAAGCCTATCCCATCTTTAGTGATTCATCTTAAACGTTCTAATTCCTGATCCTTCATTTAAAGAGTGACCTGGTTCCATTAGCTTATAAATGGTTGCACTGACTTATTTGCTATTCAGCTATGTACTTTCTGTTATTCTGATTATCGATTGCTTAATTACTGTGAATTTGATGATTTCTGAAATTTACTAAATTAGATAAAGACTTTAAAACTTCCAGTTGTCCGTGGTCATTTTACAAGAGTATTGAATGTTATTTGTTGGGTTTGTATTTTGCTGCCTTTCCTTTTACAGCTAGCTCCCTGATCCATTGTGGTCATAGGTACCCGCATCGGTGGATGGTAAGTCGGGTATGCTGAAGAATAACGAAAGGAACTCACAAATATCTGATAGCAGACCGTGAGGTCATCCGATCAATGTATATGGTGATTTGAAATATATGGGCCCGAAGCCGGAAGCGGCGAAATTATTGGTCGGGTGACCCCGCGCGCTCTATCAATAGTAAACTGTGATATACAATACTGATTCCAGGATGATAGCTTCAAAGATAGCTTTTCGTGAAGGTAGTCAATAGATTAGAAGGAATGAGGAGGTGAAATTCGATGATTGATGGTCTCCGATCATGGTATTCGATAAAGTTGTATTATAAACTACAGCTATTACCGTTTTGGTTAGGTCAGTTTCAGTAAAGCATTGGGTATCTATTTGGGATGGCTTCATGTAGACTGTCTGATGTATCACCTCCCATCCAAGTCTCTGTGAGATAAAGGAGATTGTGCCTGGAGTCACTTAGTTGATCGCGCATGTAGATTTCTTTTTCCGAAAGGGTGTAGTGTTGACTAAGATGGAAGACAAATGCTCACAGGGATATTAGGAAGACTGTGGTACTTCGGTCTTGTTGATAGTTACTCTTGATGATGGACACATAGTAGGTGAGAGAATGTGGGATGGACTGGGTACTTTGAGCTGTTGGGTGCCCAGGAGTCAGGCACAGGTGAGCTCAGACTGACATAAGGCTATCCTGGCGGTTGTTCAAGTGGTCACTCTACAGGATTGTTGGTGAATTCAACAGTTGGTTGATGATGTTATTATGTTTTTTGGGGGGGGGGGGTCTTTCATCATTGTCTGCTGTGATAATTTGAGAGCTTCCAGGAGAACTACATTTTAAAATATACTGTTCCTTTAGGGTGAAGTTATGGGAATTTGTATCGCGCACAGCTGCTCCAGCAAAGGAGCGTCCTGGCGCTTGACAGGGTAACCAACACAACACAACTAGGAAGGCAGTAAACTAAAAAAACTAACAAGCTTAAGGAAATAAAAAGGTCTTAATGGCCCTACGGAATAAAAGGAGATCATCCAGTGCACGCATCTTTAAAGGTAGGGAGTTCCACAGGGCCACAGCCCGAACTCGAAATGAGCGGCCTCCAGCTCAGCTAAGATTAAACCGAGGGACCACTGCTAGATCATGGCCTAAGGATCTTAAAGGACGGGCAGGGATATACGGAGACAAAAGATTCATAAGAATCGGGGCAGAAGAGCCTTGAAGAATTTTGTAGGACAGGCAGAGCACTTTAAATTGAATCCTCTGCTTGACTGGTAGCCAGTGAAGGGAACGCAGAGTGTTGGCAGCGGAACAGACCCTAGGCAGACCCACCACTGCTCTGGCTACCCCGTTCTGAACACGTTGTAGACGTGCAATTTCGGCCTGATTCACCCCTACCAGGAGGGAACTAGCGTAGTCAAGCCTGGAGACCACCGTCGCCTGCAACACAAGCTGCCTGGTCGAGGCATCGAAGAATTTCAAGGCTGGTCTTAAACCTCGCAAAATTCCAAAACAGCATGCGGCAGTTCTCTTAGTGTGGGAGACAAAACTTAGGGCAGGATCTAACCACACCCCGAGATTTTTTATCTCCGTTACCGGGATCGGGGTGGTCCCAAGTTCCGGAGGCCACCAAATGTCGCCCCATAGTTCCACCTGCTTGCCGATGATCATTATCTGAGTTTTTTTTGCGTTCAGCTGGAGGCAGTTGGAGTTCATTCAGGTGGCAAGGGCCCTGAGTCCGTTCTGGAACCTAGGGGCATCCAAGTCAGAGTACCCGCTGAGCGTGACCGCCAGCTGAGTGTCATCAGCATATGAGACCATAGTCATGTCCCACTGTTTGACGACATCAGCCAACGGCCTCACGTAAAGATTGAACAACGTGGGGCTCAGCGAGGAACCCTGAGGAACCCCATGGCCCAGGGGATGGGATTTGGACTGATGGGGCGGAATAGCCACGCAATCGATCGGCAAGAAAAGAGCGGAACCACTGGAGGGCAGTCCCTATGATGCCAGCTTCTTCCAGGCGCTGGAGAAGAATCTTGTGAGAGACGGTGTCAAAGGCGGTGCTAAGATCTAATAAAACGAGCGCCGCCGTTTAACCCGAATCTAACACCATGCGCAGGTGTTCCACCATGGAAAGAAGGGCTGTCTCCGTGCTGTGGTCAGCACGGAAACCATTCTGCGTAGGGTCCAGAATATTTGCCCGCGAAAGATGGTCGGAGAGGGCCCTGTTCACATGTGCCTCTGCTACTTTCGCCGGCCACGGGAGAAGCGATATCGGGCGGTGGTTCTCAGGTTTAAGAGGATCTACACCAGGCTTCTTCAAGATGGGCGTCACCACCGCATGCTTCCACTTGGCGGGAACCATGCCAGTAGCAAGCGAAAGATTGATCAGAGAGCACACCGGAAAAAAGTCAAAGGATGACGGGTCCCTGAACAGAGCCGGTCTCAACGGATCTGCCGGAGAGCCAGACTTAGTATGCTGGGCCAGTTGATTAAAACTCTCAGGCAGTAAGCAAGGAAAGGTATGCAAGACAATATGCTCCTCGGGACTGAGAGGCGGTCCGGTGTACAATGTAGGAGTAGGGAAGGCTCGGTGGATGGCTTGGACCTTCTCGAGAAAGAAGCTGGCCAAGGTCTCACAGTGTGAAATAGAACAGATATCGCTGGTTGGGGCCTTTTTTGCCATCAGATCTTAAAGAGCCTTAAAGATGGATTTGGAGGGGTTAGAGCTGGTGTGGAACTCAAGAGAGTAAAATGCTGCACGAGCTCTGCAGACAGCGCGGTGATAGGTTTTAATAGTAACAAGATAAGACGCTTTTTTACTAGTGTCATAAGCTTTCCGCCAATCGCTTTCAGCGCGTCTGCACGTACTTTTTAATGTACGTAAGGAACCATCGTACCAGGGACTGGGGTCCCTTGAGCCACATTTGCTCAGAGTCACCGGAATGAGGGAGTCCAGAGCTCGGGTGATCCACTCGCAAAAAAGGTTGTAGCCCATTTCCACGTTGTCAAACGGGCCGAGTGGGTCCTCAGACAGAGTACGATACAGATCCTCTAATCTGAGTTTATTCCAGTGTCGTCTAGGGATGACTCTGGCCATGGGTTTAGAGGGGGACTCATACAGTGGGCACTGGATTGTCACTAAGAAATGATCAGTCCAGGCAAGAGGGGTAGATGTTAGAACCCTGGCCTCTGTAAGGTTCGTAAAGAAAGGGTCCAAGGTATGTCCCCCAACATGAGTGGGGTAGGTGACCAGTTGATGCAATTGAAAAGCCTCCAGGTCAGCCAAAGTACTACTAACAGCAGGGGCGGTCAAGCTCTCAAAGTGGAGATTCAAGTCCCCTAGAATGGAAAAATTAGCACAACCTACAGCCAGTATACTTATAGCATCTGGAAGAGCCTCCCTAAATGCCACATCCCTACCCGGTGGGCGGTAAATCAACATGCCAGAGAAGGAAAACTGGGGGCTGATTGAAATCTGGAAAGAAGCACTTTCACAGCCTGCAATTTTTAAGCCTCTCCAGTCACAGGGTTAGCAGGACCTAACAGCAAGCGCTATTCCCCCACCTCTAGTGGGGCGATTAAGCGTGTATACCGAATACTCCGGCGGAAAAGCCAGGTTGAGGATAGCTGTATAAGCCTCCTGCAGCCTCGGTAATACAAAAAATATCAGGTGACTCATCCTTGATAAGGTCATGGATAGCTTGGTAATGATTCACCAGCGACCTGACGTTCAGGTTCCAAATACTAAACTTGCGTGAGTAGCATTTATTCCTGGGTGCTGACGACTTACCCGTCGAGCGGGAAAGAGCGGGAGTACAGAGCGACCACCTACCGCATACACACTGGTAGGGGCCACACAGAGGACTTACAGGAGCCACATCACAGCTGGAGACCTGCTGTCTGAAGGACAGTAAATCATCTCTCGAATAGCTGATCAACGCACTCACCGCAATACTATCAGCTCGAGATCCTGTCATGACCGGCGAGTCCGGCGCGTCCTGACGCGGACGGGCGCAGACGGGCAGGACTCTGGCACGACTCAGGCTAAGCGAAGGCGCGCCCGCTGCGCGATACCGCTGCGCTCGGAAGTGAGCATTAAGTAGGTGTCCCTCTATAGATCCTGCGCACTAGAGCGCTCGCAGGTGATGGCGCCTAATCAAATGACACCACTCAAAGATGGCGGCTGAAAAATAACCCCACCCGAGGAACCGGACCCGCTCAAAACAGCGGTGAGTCCCAATTACAGTGCGAGTGAAGGGCCAAAGAATCCCTAGTTTAAAAACAGGGTAGAATAACAGAAATAATACAAATAGCAAAACAGGTTATATTAAAAACAGCAGTTCAGCAAAAAGTCCTTTCAATGTCAGTTGTACAGAAGTCTGCTCAGTGTTTATTCCAGTGCATGTACAAATAGTAGGGACAAGCATATGTGAAAGAATCTCCCGCACACGCCACTCCACCTTTAAAGATAGCTACCAGTTTGCCACAAAACAGTAAGTGTACCACTTTCGTCATCACTCAGGACACTGAAACACTTTCCACATTGGTCACAAACTCTAAAAATAAAATATACTATCAACACACCAAAATAATAATATGCAACAATATGTAACAACTTTATCTTGCATTCCTATTCACACTACTCTATATTTAAGTACAGCTACAACTAACACGATAAAAGCATTGTTCTAGTGATCACAGACAACACCAAAACACTTCCTTATATGGATCACACTATAAACCCATATCCTGCAGCCAATCATGACAAATGGAATAGCCTCATATCTGTCCATTGAAATACCCTTTGTGGCCTTGTTATGAATATTATGATCTACACAACTTTAGCTATTAATCAATACAATTTAGACATGAAACAGTTCCTTAAGGGTATCCTTAATCCGACACACCCAAGAGTCTCCACACTGCAGTTGCAGGCAAGACTAATGCATGCTGTGTGGACCAGTTGTGTTATTTGTGGGAAATACCAGCCCTGAAGGGTCGCTTCCTCAGCAATGAATATAGCACCAGCAAACATTCCTTTTACCCTGCAAGTTTATAGTCAAAATGTCTAATTTAGTGGGCTGAATCTTAAGCCTTAGTTCACCTGCCCAAACATGAACACTTTAACAAAGTTCTTCAATCGAGAATATTTTTCCTATTCAAGCGTTAGCTTCTTGATGATGCCCTCAAGTCTCACTCCTGTGAACTACTACACCTTGAGATTTCAGTGATTCAGCCAGTAGGAATTATGAATGCTCTTTGATTACCCATAGACAATCGGTGGATCATTGGTTGGTGGTAGAAAGCATGGTTTAGCGAAAAGTAGAGGAACTGAGATAAGCAGAGTTTGAGCTGAGAAGCCGAGAGTGACCAGGTTAAGAGCAGAGTGGGTCCTTCAGAATGGTTTTTTTTGTGTGTTTTTCTTGTGTGAACAGCTTAGATTTTTGATGCCTACAAGCTCATCAGGAGCATATGTGAAACTATAAGCTTCTAAATGGATATGAAGTATGAATATGGATGGGAGCAGAAATAGACGTACTTAAACCCCCCCCCCAAAATCTTTTTAACCAGAAGTAAAATGTTGGTGAACTATTTAACAGGAAGAAGAAAAGTAGAGGAATTCAGTTCCTGTCCGTTCCCGCTTGAACATTTGGAGGGCAACGATTTCTACTCTCATACTTAAAGGAAAAGTGGTTATGATAAAAAGTGTGAGTCTTGGATAAACACTAATTTGGTTATAATTGTTCTTATCCCCTTCGATGCTCATGACGGAACCCAGCCGTCTTGAGCCACGGGTGGCCTGTGCGCATGACGGCTGGGTTCCGTCACGACCACGCCTGCGATTGGAATGTCCAGCACCGGGCTGGAATTCCTGCAGCAGGCAAGGTGTTATTTGTGTGTGCAGCGGCTAGCATTAGCTTTTTTTCAATGCAAAGATGGACCTGTGTTCAGTGCATTAGGCATGCCAGCTCATTTCACCAAACCTCTAGTTGCAATATCTTCCTAACTATAACTGAGCCAGGTCAATTTAGAACTTCTGACCTCAAAATATAGTCATCTAGTATTCAAGCAAAATGTATCATTGGCAGCCCAGCCATTCTACGATTTAAATCAACTAGTCCACTGAAACACAAGGCCGTAAATTAACCTTAAATCCTCACAGGTCACGTTGGTCCCCATTAAAGTATATGCCAGAAAGTAGATACAGACTCTATGTGGGATATTTCAAAACCCAGGATCCCAGCATCTTTGGCACATCATGTGGTTTATGATGTTTAGCCCATGTCTCTAGAAATGTTGTTTTTTTTCCATGTAACAGATACCCGGTGACAGCAAAGCTGCAAAGAGGCCCTGTAGTGTGACACCGTTAATCTGTCCTAGTTTTTTTATCCCACATAAATTTGCAGTGTGATTTTTAATGCTGTACATTTAAATAGGGTAATTGAACTGAGTGACAACGGAGGACTAATTATTTGTCAGGACTGAAAATGCAGCAAGTGAAAGTAGGAGGAGAAGATCTGGTCAGGTGGCTAAGCTGCTTATTGTAGAACCTGTGTCTCAGATGTATTCTTGATATCAGCTTATGGATGTGATTAGTGGGATTCTAAGTAAATCACTTAATCTCCCTCGTCTAAAACGGTACCTATCTGTGAAATGGTATACAAGTATGAATATGGAAAATGTAATGTCCCTGTAAAGTGTGTAAATCCATTGCATGTGAAAGTAAATTGTGTCGTATTTAGAAGAGTGAAGAGCTGGCACACTTCTTCATCAGAAAAGTAGCTGATATTCTGCTTCAATGGGCGAAGGTTCAAACGGCTGACTGGCAGGTTGCTAACATCTCCCTCCAACATCAGCTTGTGGGATCACATCCCAAAAGAAGAAAAAAATACATTTGCCGCTCCTAAAATGGAGACGCTGTCTCTGTTGGACACCCCTCAGTTCTGACCCTACTTCATTCAATTAAATCGGGTACTCCACTACACCCACTCTCTGACCAATCTTAACCTCCTGGACCCAGATGTACTCTAAATCGTGGTCGGATAGCTTAATTCTGCACTGCACTCCACTCCACTCACTACACTGCATTCCACTCACTACAGCGTGGGGACACGCCATCGGGCGTAACCAGGTGCTTTACAAATTCCCTTATTATTATTCAAGAGGGATTCATTCTACTGGCATGGAAGCATGCTATGGTCCTTCCACTTTAAAAGAAGCCTAACCTTGGCCCCACTAATTGGTCTAACTACAGACTGATCTCAATGCATCCTATTCTCTACAAAATCCTGGAGAAACATTTGAACTTGCGGCCTAACACCTCTGTGGAAGGCCAAAAATAATTTGGATGTTAATTTCGATTTTGTTAATTTCGATTTATATAGTGCCAAATCACCGACAGGTCTCTTAGCGCCTGCTTTGGGAACCCGTCCTGGCTTTCCCTGCGAGATAACCCCTACTGGGCATCCCCAAGGTGAAGACCAGGCATCCCATCACAGTGGGGCCGTAGTGGAGATTAAGCAAACTATTGCCCAGAGTTGCAGAGTGTGAACCCATGATTCGAGTAGGCACCTGAGGCGAGAATTATCGAGTCTGTGGACATTTTGAGCTCAAGACCCTGCTGCGTCGGGAATTGAACCCTGGTCCCGGGTCTGACCTCTGCATCAGGGTCTGCCTCCTCTAACCAGTGAGCCACACTTCTCCACGATTCCACCCTCAGCCTAAAAAACTGATCAAAGCCCTAACTCTTTCTTGAATAGATTACGGAAACATCTTGTATCTGAGAGCAGACAAGGCAACCATTCACCTCCTACTCCTACAAGTGGCCAGGTTGCGGTTTCGATTTCCAAAGTCTGCCTCTGTATCGAACCTCCTCCGCGAGTTTCATTGGCTCACTGGATAAAGGAAAACAGTTAAAAGTTTTTTGCTACATGCACAAGGCCAGATCTTCACAAGCCCACAATATATTCAAGACCTGGTGGCGCCTTACCAGCCCACACTCATGCTTCGATCACTCAACCGGTGCCCTTGCAAAGTACATTAAATCTGCCTGGTGCACATGTAAGGCCAGTCCTTTGCAAACCTTGGCCCAAAGCTATAAAACACCCTTTTGGAATCCTTGCGAAGCTGCACCTCTCTGACCATATTCCGCAAGAACTTGAAGACCTGGATGTTCTAAATCTTTGGGCTTGATCTAACCTACCTTTGTCTAGCACTGGGAAACCTAGCTGTGCGCTCAACAAGACGCAATAATAATATTAAATATTTAGGGGTCACACTTGAATGGAATTTATCCATATTTTTTATTTTTACTAATTTTATCAGTATTTATCCATATTTATTTTGGGTTTTGTGAAAAATAAAGCTGAAACTACTCCCCACCCTGCCCCGCCCCCGCCCCGCTCCTAAGCGTTATCGCTGTGAGCCGCCACTGGAGCCCGCGGATGCCAGTGGGCATGTGTCATCTACAGGAGGCCATGAGGCTCAGCAGCCTCAGGGTTGGTCTCACTGAAATCCAGGGTAGAGGTTGAAACATCAGTATCATAGTCTGAATACTCTGGACTCATCAATTGGGAGGAAAGGCCTGAAACTGTACCGTATCCAGAACACCTCGGATGAAAGGGAGCATCTGAGCGGAAGATAGATGTGACTTCAGAACAATTATAGAGAACCCCAGCGAGTGCAGGAGGTCCGTCATAGTTTGGAGGTGGGAAACGACAGTCTGCGTCAAACCCGCCTTCAACAGCCAGTCGTCGAGATAGGGGAAAGCTGGCATCCCTGTTCATCGCAGATGAGCTGCAACCACTGCCATCACCTTGGTGAACACCCAAGGGGAGCTGGTGAGGCCAACGGGGAGCACAGTGAACTGAAAGTGCTTGTGGCCCAGCGTGAACCACAGGTACCGCCTGTGGCAGGCAGGACGGGAATGTGGAAATACGCATCCTGCAAGTCCAATCCTACCATCCAGTCTTTTGGATCGAGGACAGACAGGACCTGAGCAAGAGTGGGCATTTTGAAGTTCTCCTCCTTGAGGAAGAAATTGAGAGAGCACAAGTTGAGGATAAGACGAAGGCCTCTGTACTTCTTGGGCACCAAAATGTAGCGGAAATACCAACCACCGCCTACTTCTAATGGCGGCACTCTGTCTCTGGCTCTTTGGCTAAAAGAGCCATCCCTTCCTGGTGGAGAAGGGATAGATGGGCCTCCGTCATAAGTAGGTAGCATGAATGAAGGGGTAGTCTTGAAGGGGAGGGAGTAGCCCCTTCGAACTATCTGCAAAACCCACCTGTCCGATGTTATAGACTGCCAGTGAGGCAAGTGATCCCATGATGGTAAACAGGCAGACTAGGAGGGATTGGACAACAAGGGGTGGTGATGGACAGAGTTTCTGAATTAAGCAGAATACTTGGGAGGGATTGGAGGCTGCGGCTGCTGGGGTGGTGGTAGACTGACCTGATGCTGGCTACCCGACCCACATGGTCAGTAGGTACCACGGCCACGTGGAGGCTGGAAAACTTGCATGCCCCTATGGCTGGGTGGGTATGGCAATGGTTGGAAGTCCCTTCCATGGCCTCGAAATGAGCGAAAGGTGGATTGAGGGTGACAACGGGCCATGGAACGGTCCAAGGACCTGGCTGTAACCCTGCTGTCCTTTAAAGTGCTTCAGCTTCGAATCTGCCTGGTCTCCGAAGAGATGGGAGCCATCAAAGGGCATGTCTATGAGTGATGTTTGGACATCCCCAGAAAAGCTAGTATTACTCAACAAGGCGTGGCGCCGCAGAACCACTGTCAACAAAACGGCTCTGCCTAGTCAGTCGGTGGTATCCAGTCCATATTTAATGGTGAACTTAGCTGCATCCCTAACGTCTGCATCAGCCTGGGAGAGCACAGTCTGGTCCTCCTCGGGGATTGTTGGCAGCACCTGCGCAACTGTATCCCACAGAACATGGCTGCTATTCCCATGTTCTACGGTTGCGCAGCCAGGCTGGTGGAAAAAAAATCTTGCCTAATTTGTCTGGCCTCTTGTAGTCCTAATCTGCCAGCGCAATTGGGAATGTGCCAGGATTTACGTGGGAGGTGGAGCCTTGGGCCAAGCTCTCGAGGATAGGGTGTTCTGTGAGGAATGTAGGGTCAACTGGAGTGGAGCAGCGGGCAATTGTCCTGTTCATAGGAGCCCCTGTGTTGAGCTTAGACCAAGACACAAGCAGGCCATCAGTAAGTATTGATCACCACAGAGGGCAAGCTAAGATCTGTGGTAAATAAATAATTAATTACCGGTACTATTTTTGAATATATTGAATAAAACAGATAGCTCAATAAATAAGAGACAGGATTCGAGGTATCTGAGTCTAACAGGCTTTAATCAGGCATAAGGGAAGGGACAGGAACGGGATAGCCTGCACGGAAATGGAATGGATGGCAGCTGCCAGGGAATGGGAATGGCATGGGGGTTTCAGTAACAGTACACAGTATATATATACTAAAACAATTACATTACATTCAATACAGTAGGCGTAGCAGTAGGCGTAACTCGTAGCAGTCGCGAAAGATAAGGACAAAAATGGGTGTAACAAGAAGGCGTGTACAGGGCGTATACATAGACATGTGATGTAGACGTCACAGAAGTGTCATAAATGGGGCGGAAACATTGAGGGGGCTACCTGAGCAGCTGGGACCTTTAACCTAGTGGTGCGCGCAAACGGGCAATGACGTGTGACTAGGGAGAACTGGGGGCTATGACTTCTGCACTAGAAGAGGAGACTAAAGTCTGCGGTGTCAGGACGACATGTACCTATGGCATATCTGGTATCTTGTGTTTGGAGTACATGTTGATAGAAACTAAAAGCTATCAGGGCAGAGGCTACTTGACTCTAAGGCTGGTGCATGCATTTATTCTACATGTAATGCGTGTGCTATGAATCTTCTATGAATATTAATACAGTAATTCTCTTGCATAGAGACATAAAGACTAGACTATAGCTGAAGCTGTTTATACGGTTCAGTAACTAAGGAATGCAAAGACGAGGAGGCTGAACTGATAACTAGAAGCATAACATACTCTTGGCAGATAGGCAGGCAGAGCCAGGCCGGGCCGGGCACCGCGCGGCAGGAAGTAAGTGAAGGGTCAGGGATGCAGGTGGGGGCTGTATCGCTCCTCGGAGCGGGTTCAGAAGACTGGAGCTTGAATCTGATGTCCGGGCCCTTTTGAGGCCTAGAAACGGGGACAATACAGTGAATTAACGTGTACACTGTAAAACATGGCAACATAGGCCTAATACTCGTTGCTTTCACGAGAACTGTAAACTGACATACTAGAGTTGGACACAACTGTAATTGCATCTTTAATCGATCATAGGGGGATATATGCATATCGATCATGCACGTATAACATAAAATGGGGAACACGTAGGCACATATAACATGGCAAAATTTACTTTTCCACATTCCCTCCTTGTGCCCTACGTTTCCATCAGGAAACATCAATATTCATGATACCATCTATCTGTTCATATAGCATCATTTGCTCGTCTCGAATTGTCTTGGAACGGGACTTAGGACTAGGAATAAAAGAGGTAGCACACAAGCCGCAAATCGCAGGGCCACATTGTAAACAGAGGCAGCAACTGAATATGATCATTACTGCTATACCTATAAATGACAATACTTTCCATCCCCAGGCAGATATGATACTCCAGAGCCAACCGGACCATGTCCAGGTGCCTGGATCTTGGTGTAACTGATGGGCAATTTTATGAAGTCTGGTTATAGCTGAATAAACAGACGGCGCGTTATTAGGAATGAAAATGCAGCAACTAGATCCGATGACTCTACATGCTCCTCCTCTATCGGCCAGTATGACGTCAAGGACGAGACGATTTTGGAGCACGACAAATCTAAGAGCAGATTGCTCTTCGGTTAAATTACCTAGAGCGGAAATAGTCTCATTCACTACTGCTTCAAGGGTTCTAGTTAACCTACGTATTAACTTACTATTCTGGACCGGACCTATGAAGAAAAAGAAACCTTTATTGAAGTCTTGATATTGTTCTAGAGTAGTTTCAGTTTGATCGACAATTGGGGACTCAGTCTCCCTTCTATGTCTAACGTGTACTAGATGTGTGTTTCTGTGATAATCAGATGGGGCTAGGAAAACTGGTGGCAGTAGGAAGGCAATATAACATGTTCCATCCCAATCGAGGGGCAGACGTATATATGCGGTCTGACCACAAACAAAATAAGAATGACGTGAAGCTTTGAAAATAGATTTCCCACTGTCACTATACTCGACCACAGTAGTACAATCACTATGTCCTACATGTGCGGAACCATTCTTTCTGACACATAATTCGCCTTTAACTGGTAGTACTGAAATAGCGGGCAAATCTGGAGTAGTATCGGACTGAACATTCAGAACCATGAAATTCGAGGAATAATTACCTAAATCATGTACTTCATTTTCTAGATCTAATCCTGTTCTATGGGAAAGACCTTGCTTGTCTGGGAAACATGTTCGATTCAGAAGGGACATATCAGTTGAGGATTACGTTAACGTGGACCATGCTCCACACGAACCATTGTGTGAAAACGGATAAGGAAAAAGTGGCAGAACTCCCTTCGGTGTCTGGAAAGGGGGAAGTCGACCACACACCCAACAATTAGTGGCATTGCTGGTCTGGTGTGAATAGTGTAACATTCTGATAAATGTGTTATTACGCATAGCAAGACGATAGGATAACTCGTGAGGAGGCAGGTCACTAAATGTGTGCTCTACTGTAACATTAGGAAACATATGTACATGTGAAATAGGAAAACATAAATGAAAAGCATAACTTATGCAGGTAACCATAAGACTCAAAAATAATAAAAAGAATAGGACGATAATACATCTCTTAGAGTTTTGACTAACTCTCTCACTATGTGGGTCTATCTCATACATGTCAGGAACCTGTCTAACCGCTTCACCCGAGAGGGACTTAAACAATTAAACTGGCTGACTTATTTTACTAGACCGGAGTTTGGCTTTATACTCCTGCTGCGGAGTTTTCTCTAACAGGGGAAGTTTAGAGTCTGTGTCTGGACAGTCCTTAAGAACGGGGCAGTCTTTGATAAATGTCTTTGGTCGTAATCCATGGAATTTCTTGATGTGGCTGGTATGTACCCAGCCCTTGCGTCCCTCGAGCTTGACGGCGGTCCTTGTTGTTAATAACACCAGCTGGGGCTCCTTCCAACGGGGCTCCAACGGACTTGAACGATCGAAGTTGCGTACCAGGACGAATTCTCCCGGAACGACTTCATGCGGTTTCACCTCAGTGTTGTCTGGAAATGCAGCGGCAACCTGTGAACGACAAGAGTGTAGGGCAGACATCAAGGAAGCTAGGTAATCTGTCAGCATATTACTGGAAACGTCTGTAATCTTTCGGGGCATAGGTGTACCCCACATATTTGGAGGACGGCCGAATACGACCTCGTACGGGGACAGACCTGATCTGGAGTGCGCAACCATTCTCATATAAAAAAGGGCAACTGGCAGGGCTACTAACCAATCTACACCTTTTTCTGTACATACTTTTGCAATGCGGATTTTCAAAGTCTGGTTATGTCTCTCTACGAGACCGGCTGCTTCAGGATGGCGTACACAATGGAACTTCCACTGGTACCCTAACAGAAGGGATACTTGTTTCATGAGTTCAGAGGAGAATGGCTGGCCGTTGTCTGAATACACGACCCTTGGTAAACCATAGCGGGGGAAATACTCACGAACCAACTGCCTGGCAGTGGTCGCGGCAGTGTAATCTGGAACTGGATATGCTTCTGTCCATCTGGACAAAGCGCATACAACTACGAGGACATACTTGAAACCTCGACATCGCTCCATCTGAATATAATCCATCTGGAGGACTTCAAAAGGGTGGTCAGGAGGATGGAATCCACCTTGTTCCACCGGGACACTTTTACCTGCATTGAACTGACAACATATCATACAGGTACGTACTTTCTGTTTGGCTGCTGCTCGTAAATGCTTGTTGAACCAAATGTTCTGGATACTGTCTATCATGGCCTTTTCTCCTAGGTGTACTGGACTATGTGCGGTATTAATAATGACTTGAACCATTGAGTCGGGGAGAAACCATGTGGCTTTTCCCTTCGTCAACCATCCTTGATCTGTCTGGACCCCTCCTTGTTCGGACCATTTCTTGATTTCATCAGAGGTAGCATGTGACTGGATATCTAGTACATCTTGTGTAGGGTCCTTAACTGTCATACAAGTAGTCTGTTCTGGAATGAGTGTCTGTGTCGTGTTAACTGCAATGTCTGGAGTCTGAGCTGTAAGCTTGGCTGTTCGATCTGTTAGATCGTTACCTTGGGAAATAGTGTCAGTGACTTTCGTATGTGCCTTGCACTTCATGATAGCGATAGCTGTCGGTAAATGTATTGCATCTAACAGGGCTTGAATGATGAGACCATGCTGGATCTTGGTTCCATGAGAAGTCATGAAACCTCTCTCTTGCCAGAGCACTCCAAAGTCGTGTACGACTCCGAATGCATACCGTGAATCTGTGTATATGTTAACTTTCAGGTTCTTGGCACGTATACAGGCTTGGGTCAGAGCAACTAGCTCTGCTGCTTGAGCAGACAGGGTATCAATACGGTGTGTTTCTATAACTTCGGTTTCAGTAGTCACTGCATACGCGGCTACTAGTTCTCCTGTACTTGTTCTCATACATGAACCATCCACATAAAGTGTAAGGTCGGGATCTGGTAATGCAATATCTGTCAAGTCTTGTCTTGGCTTTGTCATGGTGTTAACAACTTCCACACAGTCATGTGTGGCAGGACTTGAAGTAACTGAGGGTAACAGTGTAGCGGGATTTAAAACGTTGCAGCGTCTGATTTCTATGTGTGGCTGAAACAGTATCAGTTCATAACCTGTTAAACGTGCAATTGTCAAGTGCTGAGTCTGAGTTCGGTTTAAAAGAACTTCCACGGAGTGTGGAACTTGTACTGTCAGGGAATGTCCTAACACTATGGAATCACTCTGTCTGATAGCTAGAGCTGTGGCTGCAACTGACTTGAGGCACGCAGGCAGAGCCTGGGCCACTGGATCTAATGTGCTAGAAAAATAAGCACAGGGCTTGTATTGTCCTGCTTGATCTTGTGTGAGAACAGATAATGCAGTACCATCACGTTCAGTAACAAAAAGTGTAAAAGGCTTACTGTAGTTTGGTGTTGCTAGAACAGGTGCATTACATAAAGCTTTCTTTAACTCATTAAAAACAAGTGTATGTTCCTGGGTCCAAGGGAGGACAGTCGATACGGCTGCCTCCTGTGTCGTTAACTGTATCAGTGGCTTGGCTAGAAATGCGTACTGAGGAATCCATTGTCTACAGTAAGAAGTGAGGCCGATAAAAGCTCGTACCTCCTTCTGAGTCTTGGGCTGTGGAAGACGTGCTATTAACTGGATACGGTCAGGTGTCAACTGCCTACCCCTCTTGGACAGTAAGTGTCCCAAGTATACCACTTGCTGGACACAGAATTGAAGCTTTGAAGGGGACACCTTGTGCCCCATCTCGGCCAGGAAATACAAGACTGTCAGTGACGCACGTTCGCAGTCACGTTCAGAACGGGCTGTGATCAGTAGATCATCGACATACTGGAGTAGGGCAGTGTCAGTTGGCATGTGAATATTGTCTAGTTGTCTCTTAAGTGCTTGACTGTAAATACTAGGACTTTCTGTGAATCCTTGAGGAGCTCGTGTAAATTTATAGCTTCTTCCATTTAAACAGAATCCGAAAAGAAACTGGCTGTCTGGGTGAATGGGGACACTAAAGAATGCGTTCTTGAGATCAATTACTGTAAAGAACGTGGCTTCAGAATCAATGGCAGTCAATAGTGAGGAAATATCTGGGACTACTGGGTACTGGGGTATGATACATTTATTGAGTTCTCGAAGGTCAATCACTAATCGATATACTGGGGGTGCATTTGGATCAGTACGTTTCAGGACTGGAATGATAGGAGAATTACATACATTGGAGTCAGTTTCTACAACTACTCCTTGAACAATAAGCTTGTCAATAATTTTGGATAAGGCTGCTACAGCCTCAGGTGGCAATTTGTACTGTCTGATTCGTGGTAATACAACACCTTGTTTCAGAGTCACACGATGGGGTGTGATATGCATACAACCTACATCAGTTGGACCTTGCGCCCATAAATGCTGTGGTATATTCAATAATCTTGGATCAAAATCACGTAATACATGATGACCTTTAAAATCTCGCAGGAACAGTCTTACTCCCTCTGGGGAGCAACAAATTATGGCACCTAATTCTTTCAGTGTCTTAATGCCTAATACATTTTCTGGACATGACTTCGTAAGTAACAAATCAGTAGTTCGGGACAGTGGACCAACTTCTAGAGTAACTGGTTTCGATATTTCATTAACAATAGGCTTTCCTGAAAATCCAAGGGAAACATTTCTAGAGCCTGAGAGCGGAGCCCCTGGAACCTCATCATGACTGATGGTAGTCCTACTTGCCCCTGTATCAATCAGAAACTTTCTGTCTTTCCCTAATACTTGACTATGTACATAGGGACCCTCTTGATCTACAGGAATCTCGATGAGAGGCAAGTCAACCTCCCTCTCTAGGCTGTTTCATGAATACGGCTGATAATCTGGATACTCTGACTGTGCATACTGGTACATCTGCTGTGTAACGTGCTGTGTTGCAGCGATAGGCTGCGGTACTGTAACTGTCTGTTGTGCGTTCTGCGGTGGCTGGGAAGTCTGTGAAACTTGTTCTTGTCTAGGCGGACGCGGTCTCTCTTTAGTCTTACCAGTAGCTATGTTATGTTTCAGAACTGCACATTCGTTTATAAAATGACCTGGCTGTTTACAATAATTGCATGTCCCTTTAACGGGAGCTGTAGGATGACTGGCTTGATTCGGACCCCTCTTCTGACTGTCTTGTGGAACAGACTGTGCAACTAATACTTTCATTTTCGTGTCTTTCATACGTCTCCTTTCATGTTCCTGCTCTTCCCTGATTCTGTTCTGGTGATACTGGAGCATCTGGAGCATCTGTGACGGAGTATTAGCTTGCCAAGAACTTTCGACTTTCAGTACTCGATTTTTAACTTGTGGACTTGAATTCTCGACTAGTTTGGTAACAAAAAGATGTGGATATGATTCACTACTTGTTTTCAGACCACTATTAATAATGAAACATTTCTCGAATCTAGAATAAAAGTCACTAGTATCTTCGTCTTGTTTCTGTTTACAGGCTGAGATGGCATCCCAGTCTTCCTTTTTCGTGGCTAGTAATCTTGGCAAGACTTGTATTAACAGTTCGGGCAAAGCTTTAGCTTTATCCCCAAGACCGGTACCTGGTACTCGTGTGTTATCTTCGGCTTCTAATGCGGACCAATCTATCTTATTCTCTCCCACCTCCCATTCTTTTTCTTTAAGTTTTTCATATATGCCCGCAGGCAACAAGACCTTTAACATTTTAATGATATCAGGATACGTGTATACTCCCATACGAAGCATGTCTTTTAGTTCACGGTGGAACCCTGCTGGATCTTTATCATGACAGGGGATTAACTTCTTCATTTCTAAGAGTTCTATTTTCGTGATGGGGGTGTAAACAAATACTCGTTCTAGACCACCACCCGTTGTCCTAACTGGATGTACTTCTCGTAACGGATTCTGTCTATCTATGTAGAATGACTTCCTTACTGGGGGTGGAACGGGAACAAAATGCGGAGTCAGGAACGTACTGTATTTGTGGCGCTGTTCTAGAATGACATTAATTAAATCGGTACCTAGACCTTTCCATCTGTACTGGAGTAACTCGTTCAATACATCATGTAGCGGACCTGGATCAGAATGCTGAACCTCATACAGTGTAATGAGGTGCTGGATCATATACATACCCACCAGACGTTGCTCGGCTGGGGGCAGTTTCAGGAACATTTGTGCCACGATTTCATCTGGAAACGTGGTAGAATCACTAGTCCATCGGACTGCTGATCGGGCTAGTTCTTGTTCATGCATGGTATTAAGTTCACTATAACCTATTCGTGATTTCAGAATTTTATCGGTAGCTTGGAATACTTGCTCAAGAGAACATTGTTCTGGTGCTGGAGGAGGAAAACTTTTCTTGTAATCTGGACGTGAATGTCTGTCGGAAAGTCTAGTTCTACCTACATACGCTATTCTGTCGGGATTCTCGCTGTCTACCTCTTCACTTGAAGAGTCATTCTCTTTCTCGGCTATTTTCCTTGCTTTCTCTTTTTCGTGTATGTCTAGAATTTCCTTACGGATTTTCCTGTACATAGCGTCTATACAATTCTGTGTCTTGTGTTTTCCCTCGGCTATATTATCACTCCACTTTGTCAGGACTTTCATCTTATCTTTATCTTTCTCAGGATAGTCTTGTTCTCTTATTAAACAGTTAATCAAAAACTGTAAAATCAGATGTTGAGTCTCGACTTTTCTGTGTGCCATAGCTTCGTGAATACTTTCTGGATCCTCCCCTGTACGGATAAAACGATATATTCTATCTAGATAGTCCTTCATGTCTGGCAGAGTAACCAAAAAGGTGGCAACTCGTCGTAAACGCACTGAATACAGTATCATGTAATCTTCACCTGGTACTGAATCATATACGCAATCAGTAAGGTATTTCTTGAGGGCTGCGTACGTAGAGACTTTCGGTGTACGTTGTAACGCTGCTTCTCTCAGCGTCATTCGTTTCGTTTGAGGCGGGGTGGTAGGAGCGCCTCCCGCCGCCCCTCCTGCGCTAGAGTCGTCAGGTAATACCGGACGTGCCGGTACTGGTAGCGTGACTGGTAAAACGGGTGCATTTACTGTAGGCTGGGCCGGGGGTACATTAACTTGGTCCCCGGGACCAGTGGCTGGAGGAACAGGGATTACATTATTAACAGGGTGCTGAGGTTGAACAGGCGGAATATGATTTGCATATTCTGGAACTGTATCGTCCAAATAGGACGAAAGAAAAATTTCAGCTGCGGTCGGTTTATGACGTAGCCTAGTCAGGACTAATGATGGCGGAAAATTACTGGATGCTTCCGGGGTTGCCTTCGGCAAGCCCTCGGCAAGAAGAGGATACATGCCCCTTATAAGAGCATTTCTCTGTCTGTCTGATTGTTCTGCTCTAACTCGTTCACCTTCTTCTAGAAGTTCCCTTTCTTGGGCTCTCTCTGAGGATTCCCTACTTAATTCGGTTTTTCTGATTTCTTTTTCGGTTCTTCTATGAGATTCTTTGCGCCATAACTCGATGGCATCTTTCTGGGACTGTCGGGCTTTCTTTTTCGCATGATGCACTCGGCATCCCATGTACCTGATACAGGCCATCTATATTTCTCTTCTAGATCCTTGGTATAGTCGACCCATAAATCTAAATACAATATGGCACTTAAGCCATGCTTATGATACATAAAATGTCCTGGACTGTCCCTAGGCGGGACAGGAACTGATTTTTCGAGTAACCCTTTCCGGGTTCCTATCTGACGTAACTTGGAAAACAGAGGCATTCTAGACTTGAATCCAAACACAATACAATACACGATAAACACAGTAATGAATAGCAAAACAAATCACTCATACCACGACATTGAAAACACATTAAATAACATTAATAACAGTTCGAACAGAATATTACCTGGTACATTTAAAACATAATACTCTGACTTCTCGAGAACAGACTTACTGGAACTACTGGATGCACTGCTAAAACAGTACAGAACATACCGGTCCCATAAAGAGACACGTCAGGACCCGTATCCACCTAAGTGAATACTTCGGACTGGATCTGTGTACTCAAACCCATCGGACCAGAGACAAATTAATTGACCCTGTCTAGATACTACCCCAGCAACGGTACTCACCGGGCAGCAAGAACGGAAGGCCTCGGACTGGACTGGACTGCTACGACGTCGGACTACGAACTTCGGACTTCAGTTACAGGTGGGCCTCCGGATACCTCGGACCTTGTACTCTCGGCTTGGGCTCTGGTCGGGACTCGCCGCATTCCTCACCGCCTCGTCTGGATGCTGGACCGCAGTCTCCGTCTCCTCCGTGGGCCTGAGGGATACTTGAAGCAGAAATATCTGCACGTGCACGGTATGGTTCCGTCACGGCTGCAGAGGGTCAGGGGGCCTGCGTGGCTTCGCCGGCGCGTGGGGAAAGGGCAAGTCCCTATTCGGGCGCCATTATGTGGTAAATAAATAATTAATTACTGGTACTATTTTTGAATATATTGAATAAAACAGATAGCTCAATAAAAAAGAGACAGGATTCGAGGTATCTGAGTCTAACAGGCTTTAATCAGGCATAAGGGAAGGGACAGGAACGGGATAGCCTGCACGGAAATGGAATGGATGGCAGCTGCCAGGGAATGGGAATGGCATGGGGGTTTCAGTAACAGTACACAGTGTATATATATACTAAAACAATTACATTACATTCAATACAGTAGGCGTAGCAGTAGGCGTAACTCGTAGCAGTCGCGAAAGATAAGGACAAAAATGGGTGTAACAAGAAGGCGTGTACAGGGCGTATACATAGACATGTGATGTAGACGTCACAGAAGTGTCATAAATGGGGCGGAAACATGGAGGGGGCTACCTGAGCAGCTGGGACCTTTAACCTAGTGGTGCGCGCAAACGGGCAATGACGTGTGACTAGGGAGAACTGGGGGCTATGACTTCTGCACTAGAAGAGGAGACTAAAGTCTGCGGTGTCAGGACGACATGTACCTATGGCATATCTGGTATCTTGTGTTTGGAGTACATGTTGATAGAAACTAAAAGCTATCAGGGCAGAGGCTACTTGACTCTAAGGCTGGTGCATGCATTTATTCTACATGTAATGCGTGTGCTATGAATCTTCTATGAATATTAATACAGTAATTCTCTTGCATAGAGACATAAAGACTAGACTATAGCTGAAGCTGTTTATACGGTTCAGTAACTAAGGAATGCAAAGACGAGGAGGCTGAACTGATAACTAGAAGCATAACATACTCTTGGCAGATAGGCAGGCAGAGCCAGGCCGGGCCGGGCACCGCGCGGCAGGAAGTAAGTGAAGGGTCAGGGATGCAGGTGGGGGCTGTATCGCTCCTCGGAGCGGGTTCAGAAGACTGGAGCTTGAATCTGATGTCCGGGCCCTTTTGAGGCCTAGAAACGGGGACAATACAGTGAATTAACGTGTACACTGTAAAACATGGCAACATAGGCCTAATACTCGTTGCTTTCACGAGAACTGGAAACTGACATACTAGAGTTGGACACAACTGTAATTGCATCTTTAATCGATCATAGGGGGATATATGCATATCGATCATGCACGTATAACATAAAATGGGGAACACGTAGGCACATATAACATGGCAAAATTTACTTTTCCACAGATCCAGGACCTCAATCGCCCTCTGCACCACCATTGCAAATGACACTCCCTCCTCGATAGCCACGTTGGAAGGAGAGAGAATGTCAGTATCTGGGAGGTATCTAGTCCGCTGACGTACGCCAAATCCTCACGTCAGCCCATGTTGGTATCATAAGGCTGGTATTCTTCAGGGTCTAGCAACCCCTCCCATTCCTTCCTGAGCCCTAGTCTATAAGAACAGAGCTCAGGCTCTGTCCTGGAAAGCATGGCTCCCGTAGGTTCTAGAGTTGGAGTCCGGCAACGCCCCTCCGGCTCCATGTGAGAGTCAGGGATGTAAATAAGGAAGGAGCTGCAGGTCGAGATGGCACGACTGGCACCGATCAGGATCCTTCTGTGTATCCCTGGAGCCCGGCTGGCACCGGAGAAATGGATTCAGTAGGGGCCCCTCCCAACCCTACAGGGCCAGAAGGCACGTAGGAGAAAACGGGCCACCCAAATATGAGGTGCACAGCCTCATAAAATTCTCTCAATAGGGCGGGGTCGCTCCGGCTCCCGGAACTCAGGGGTGAGCAGAGTCCGCCCAGGCGCTGGCTCAAAAGTGGAGCCAGGCCTCTAGTGACACCCTGTTTTCGCATTGGCTGACGGATGAGGTGAAGTCTAAGCCCGCTTCTACTTCTTCTTGTGGTGGGTCTAACCCAAATGACCCAACGACTTTGAGTGCGACGAACTTCTCTGACTCAGCGACCGCTCCCAGGACCTTTCTCTCGACTGGGATCTGGATCATCATGGCGTCGGGAGGAACTTGAGGGATCCCTCCCTCGAGGCCTTCGGGTGCAGGGCGTGGCAATCGGAGCAGGCATTCAGGTCAAGGTCGTGCTCAAGGCAGCAGAGGCAGACAAGGTGCAGGTCCATCAAAGACATCGAGTGGTGCAGGCACCACAGGCTTGAAGCCGACCTTCCTGGATGACATACTTGCCACACCTGGAGGAAAAAAACTCAAAACACTTCGACAAAACATTGAAAATAGTCGAAAATAGACTAGGGGTAGGTTTTCCTCGATTTACAGTGATTGGTGCAAAAAGAAAAGAATTGAGGTCAGCGTAATGGGGTGATGCCTATATCGACACCGCACACTTCAATTCCTGTGCGGATGATGGCAAGCAGAGCCGAATGATGTCCCCTACTGGCACGCAGGGTTACTGCTCAAGAAAAATTTACAGTACCAGTCTGACGCTTGGGGATAGTTCTAAGGTAAGAAATCTGCGGCTAGAAGTCTTTATCAGATCTGTGTTTATGTTAGAGGACCTCTGGAGCAACGCTTTCCAATAAGAAACTACCCTAAGGATGGAAATATATGTTACCTATTTATGATTTAAGCACCTCTCAAGGAGACAAATTAGGATTCAAAACATTAGATCTAAAATAGATCTGCAAAATATTTGAAATTCTTCTAACTTGTGAGTCTCGTTGAAATTACTGCTGCTTCAAGAACATAGTATCTGTGATGTAAACTTAAATTTGGATAAACAGTGAAAACTGAATATTTTCATGACTGAGAGAATCATTCTTTCCACCTGTCTGAATTACATTTAAATGTATAGGCTACATGGTCCCGACGGCAGGCATAAATTCATCTTGCAGTCCATCAGTTGGTGATGCTATTATCAAGACAACAGCCTTTCATTCTTGTTGTGTGAAATCGGCTACCAACTGAAAACAATCATTTGCAATGGATTAGGTCTCGCATTTATGCGAGTTTGAGCTATTGACATTGCAAATAAGAATGCCTTTTATTTTTGTTTTCGTTCTAAAAACATATATAAAAAGCAATGTCATATAAAATGCCAATTACTTAAACTAGGGTAACTGCTCGACCTATTGCATTACAAATACTTGTTTTGCAAGGGCATTAAATGGAGGTGGATGGGAAGACAATTCCGTAATTTATGATTTTGTGGCTAAGTTAACCATTCCACATTGATATATGCCTGCCATAAAGATTTGTGACGTTCCACAGGGCGGTGTGAGGCAGGCCTAGTTTGCTTTGAAGTTTGAAGTTGGATCATTAACCCAGGAACAAGCATTTACAATGTAACGGTCTCGCCTTTGCAAAAGTTAGAGCTATTGGCATTGTAAATGACATACTTTTTATTTATGTGTTGGTTTTAAAAACAGAGAAATAAATGGCATTGTCATTTACAATGCCAATAGCTTAATCTCTCTCAAATGCGAGACCTATTGCATTTGCAATGCAATCGGTCTCGTATTTACGCGAGTTTGAGCTATTGAAATTGCAAATAACAATGAGTTTTATTTCTGTTTCGAAAACCAAAACATAAATAAAAGGTCTCACACACTGCTGTCTCGCTCACACACACACTGCTGTTTCTCACACACTGCTGTCTTTCTTACACATAATGCTGTCTCATAGTGCTGTCTCCTCATACACACTGCTGTCTCTCACACTGCAGGTGTGGGTTGCGGGTTTCCAGCGAGTACAAATGATTTTACTGCACGCCCCCTTTTCCCACCCAGAAAAAAAAGGTGTACTCCTGTCAAAATATCCAACCTTTTCCAGTGTGGAAAGAGAACACTGTGGAGCTATCAAATACCATTAAACATGCATTTGTAGATATTTACAGATTCACAGTGCATTCCAACCCTGGAAATATTGCTTTCCAACCTCTGTACGTAGATTTCTGAAAAGATGGCGAAACTAGCTAACATCTAACCCCTGATACAATGAGCCTTAGTGTAATCCGAGAGGTAATATTAGAGCTACAATACAATATGAACGCAGCTGTAATTTGTCACCTCGGTAGATTGTATGAAAGGTATAAGTGGTTTTCTTTTATAAGGACCTAGATTTATGAAGCATTGTGACCGTTTAACTAGCAGATATTTTATAAAATTCCGCACCATTGGATGGGGTACGGTTTGCTCGCCATGCAGTGTTGAGGTTTTGCCGGGCTTGATCGGCTAGCGGGGGCAGTGTGTGGAGAGTTGGGAGGGAAACTGAGGTTTCAGCGAGTGGGTTTGGGGCTCCAATTTGGGTGAGGGAAGTGGGAAGGGCCGCATGGTTCGGGAGCAGTGGGAGGCGCCTGTAAGGAGGAAGAGTGTCCCGGGCGGCGGGAGCTTCAATGGCAGTGTAGGAATGCTGGCGGGGAGGGGCGGGGGGGTTGGGAGCACGTAGGGGAGGGGAGGGTGGTGGAACTATTGAGGCAGTAAATAAATAGGTACACGCGAACAGATCTATCAAGTCTGAGGCCCGTGCTCTTTAAGTTATTTCACGGACTCGAGTTAAAAATGAAGTTTTACTTCACTCTGTCATCATTCATAGCGCTAGATAGACCCGAAGGTTTCGGAGCGCTTTACAAGACAGGAGTGATTGAGGTCAGACTGGAGAGTTTCAAACAGCCGTGAGCTTTTACCGTGCCACCTCAAATGAAATAAACACGTCTCCTTCATATAAATCACTCAGTTCCCAGTACCTTCTTGCAATCCACTCCACTTTCTTTGCCGTCTCTTTCTGGTTTTGAAAGCCTGGGCAGTTTCATAATTCCGAGTGAGGCATAAAGGGGAGTCCCTGCACTACATGCATAGCGTCAGATGGCAAAGAAGGCAGCGGCTGGGGGCGGGCGGCGTCCTTGCATTAATGCAGTGAGTGTTTAACAAGAACGGAGAACAACACAAGTATTTACGTCGCAGACGCCATGACGTACACTTTTCTCTCTTTACTTCCTGCTGGCGTAAAAGGTTTTTATCTTCTTTATGGGGCCATCTGTTTCGCCCCATAAAGAAGATAAGAAACCTTTTACGCCACAGGTAAGTCAAGGAAGCCAGTCTGAAAAGGACGGGGCTTAAAGAAAAATAAGTACGTCACTAGGACCTCTTCTCCAATGGCTGGCCACCGTTTAGCATGAACGGTGATGCCAGCCAATGGAAAAGAGGGGCAGGGCTTAACCTTGCTAGTGAAAATACCTCTATCTCATTAAATCTCGGCAGCTCGACTGCACATGTCTGCGCAGCCATCTCAGGCCGAGACCTTAAAAGTGCATCTAACCCCGAACACTAAATATAACTTAAAACAAGCAAAGGGCACTTGAATAGTTTTTTTAGGTCTCGCTGGTACTGCATCCGAAGGATGCGTCCAGCTGGAGACTTCATGTTGCCGGTCTTGGGGGAAGGAGGGACAAGAGGGTGCCACGCGCTTCTCTTGTGCTGGATTTGACTGCGTGCACGCGCACCCACACTCACGCATGCGCACATCACAGCCACACGCATACACAGCCACACGCATACACAGGCACACACACACCCCCCGTCGCCGCCGCACCTACACACACACTAGCGCACCTACACGCACATACAGAGACCCCCCCACACACACTCCAGCGCACCTACACACACGCACGCACACATACAAAGACCCGCCGCCGCCGCCATCGCACACATATACACACACACACACACAAGCGCACCCCTCTCCCCCCTAGAACTAAGCCCCACTTACCGCCATTCGGGACTCGGGCATGGGAGCCCCGCTCTCAGGCACTCCGTGGGCGCGTGCGCGGAACTTCCGAAGACGGAAGTCCCGCCCAAAGGAACTGGCTCAAACGCGCATGCGCAGTGACCAGACAATATCAAAATCATTTTCACTGTCACCATCATGCCCCATCGTCAGGATACCGCCCACAGATTGGGTTCGAAGGACAACCAGAACTTGCTGTCTGCCAGGAATGCACATCTGCGTCGCTCTGGGCAGCTAGGCGTGGCGCCCCCAGGCCCGGACTGGCCGTTTTGGGCACCGGGCAATTCCCCGGTCGGCCGCAAGGGTGGGGGCCGGTTTTGGGCCCTGGGGGCCGTTTTTGTTGCAGAGCCGTTTTTGCAGCATAGCTGCAAAATCGGCCCTGTAACAAAATCGGCTGAAAAGCGGCCCTGGCAAAGCGCTCGCCCCCCTCCCGCGCCGGGGGGCGGAGGGGCCGGCCGAGCACTTTGCCAGGGCCGGTTTTGGTTCCCAGTCCGGCCCTGGGCGCCCCCATAAAGTGCCCGCAGCTGAGTTTCTCTGGGTTGCCGGTCCGAGCGTCCGTGGGGTCAGAGGGCAGCGCGGTTACAGGCGCGGGGGGGGGAGACGAGCTACCCGGAACCGCACCGTCCCTGCGTCCTCCGCCAGCTCAAAGGTTGGGTTGCCGTCCTCCGTGCAGACCTGTCCAGGACTTTTTCTCTCTCGCCTATTCCGGTGTAGACGCAACAGCCCTTTCACCCGCCCAGCTGAGGCCCCCCTGCTCCACGACCTGCAACATGTCAGGGGGGGCACCTCCCTGGACGCGGTGCGCCGGAAGATCTGCGCCCTGCAGGAGCAGGCGGACAACGCCGAGGCGCGGGCCGGGTGCCTGCTGCGGGAGCGGGACAACGAGAGGCAGCTGCGGGAGGCGGTAAGGTGCTAGAGTGCGGGGAGGGGGTAAAGAAGGGCCCCAGAGGTGCGTGCGTTACTGTATGCAGCTGACAGAGGACATGGGTGGGTGGACATGGGGGAGGGGCAGAGGATGCGGCGGGGGTGGGAACGGAGTGCCATTCAGAGACACTACTTCATGATAGACCTACAGTAATCTAGTAAAAGACCGGGTCTAAAACAACATAGATGTAGGCAAGCACTGCTTGTTTTGGGGTGCTGCAAGTCATAAGGGGGCCGGGGGGGGCAGTGAGCCCATGTATAATATTGGATCGTGACTGCGTCCGCTGCCGAGTGTCCCTAAGACTGCTGGACATTGTGCTTACTCGAAATTGCGTACTCTAGTCGTGGACACTGGGTAGGGAGGATCCGAGGGTGACTCGCTCCCCGGAGTGTGTTTTAATTCGTTTGGGGGCCTTGTATAGTTTACACATGGGTTATGCTTTATAGTACATTTCTTTGGCCTGTCAGTAATGAGCTTATTCGTAGTAACTACTTCTTGTGAATTTTATCTGGTGACCATGCAGTGGTGGGCGTTTTCACAAGATTTCACCGAGGGGTGTGGTTAGGGGGTGCACACTAGAGTGAAGCTGTTGTGGGTCCACTCACGTGATTATACCTAGTTTGTGCGTGTTGTAGCGGCCCGGTTCAAGGTGGGGCGAGGGTTAGGAGTACTGTCACCAGTTTGCCTATTCATGCCTCCACTGATTAAGCTATTGCCATTATAAATTAACAGCCATTGTTATTTGTAATATCAATACATCTAAGTCACGTAAATACAACACATATTGCATTAGAAATGCTATAGGTGTCGCATTTGCGAAAGTTATAACTGTTAGCATTGTAAATGACATAGCTATTAATTTAGCTATTTTCAAAAACAAAACATAAATAAAAAATTTGACATTTACAATACCAATAGCTCAAACTTTCCTAATGCGAGACCTATTGCATTGTAAAGAAACTATTTAAAACAAACAGTGCACATTATATTTTATTCCCCAGCATCAGTCCACAGACCTGCAGGTACCGAAACTAACTTTCTGTCGAGTGCTGCTCTCTTTGATACTCTCTCTGTGATTGACAGTCATGCTGACAGCTCTTACCCCCGCATCGAAGGGGCTAAGCTATTAGCATTGTAAATGTTTAAAAACAAAAACATAAATAAAAGGCATTGCCATTTACAATGCCAATAGCTCTAACTTTAATAATGCGAGACCTATTGCATTGCAAATGCTTGTTTAAATTTCACAACAAACACAAGTATTTGTTTACCTTGCAGTTCACTTCCACAATTGACTTCCAAAAGGGGCTGCTCCCCGGTAGAGACTGGGCACTGCTCTTCTAGTTATTGATTGTAACCTTTCCTCGGGTTTATGAGGAGTTAAACAGTCAGCATCCTGTGAACCTTCCATGAATGCACGTGGTCACTGTGGGTGGACTGTCTGTGTCCCCAACAATGTAGCGCTGGTGACACATAGCAACAGGGATGGGGGACAGGTAGGCAATAAAATACAGGTAAAAGGTGAGGGAGCGAGCGTTCTTATATGTGAGGATCAACTGTTCAAAATTAAAATAACAAGCAGCGGGAATGGAGAGCTTTCTTGAGAGAGGAACATGGGGAATGCAGAAATAATGCGCACAAGGGGCGTCCAGCACTCTCTTGTGAGAGGTACATGACGAGTGCACTAGTAATGCGCATAAGGGGTGTCTAGCGCTCTCTTGTGAGAGGTACATGGGGAGTGTACTAGTAATGCGCACAAGGGGTGCCAATCGCTCTCTTGTAAGAGGTACATGGGGAGTGCATTAGTATTGCGCACAAGGGGCGTCCAGTGCTCTCTTGTGAGAGGTACATGGGGAGTGCACTAGTAATGCGCACAAGGGGCGTCCAGCACTCTCTTGTGAGAGGTACATCGAGGAGTGCACTATTAATATGCTCTTGTGACAAGCACATCTCAGGAGGGGAAACATCAAAAATGACAGCTGGGGTCGGAGTGGAGGGGGAAAGCACAGCTGGGGATGGGTGGAGGTATTCCTGTGGGGAACAACGCAGGAGGTGGGGGTGTTGTTGATACGCACAGCTGGATATGGGTGGAGGTACTCCCTATTCCAATGAGCTGTACATCAGAGGATGGAGGTGGGCGAGAAACACGCTGGGATTGATGGAGGCATAGCGGGTGAGAGGTGGTGATGATCCAGAAAGGATTGCCTTAGTGGAGCCCTCTACTACCGACACAAACCACTTCATGCGCTGTGATGCCATAACTAAAAAAACGGTGATATCACCACCCCCTTTATGAATCATAACTATGGCAGTAAGCGCTAAACAAAGGCCAATAACTAACTCTAGAAAGCAGAAAGAATGCGGGGGCTCCAGTGCGAAGTCAAGCTGCATTACTCCGAGATGTGTTTGTAACCTCTGGGTTCAGTGGGTAAGACAGCACTATAGCCCGGCAGAAGCTCTGTCCTGGAGGTCTGGCAGCAGAGCAACAACCCCAAGTACTGGCACCGACGAGAGAATATGGTTTGGTGGGGTAGAGTAGAGAGGGTTGTGTACTGTTAGGGTGGGTGGGCTAGGAGCCAGGTGTCCAGAGAGAAGAAACGGGCTATGATTGGAGGCAGTGGCAGAGCCCTGGGTGCGAAGGAAGGTAAGAGGCTGGAACAGCTAAGGCGAGTGGGTGGAGGAAGTAAGTGGTTCTAACTATGGGCGCAAAACCTAGCTCGTGCATGCGTGTGTGTCCTGAGGGGGTAAAGGGGTAAGACTGAAGACCACAGAGTCGATTATGGACAGTGTATAAGGGGGTTCAGGGTTACAGGCATCAGACATACAGTGCAAGGCTACAGAGTCCCGAGCCAGGTGTGCACAGGCAGGGGAGGGGTTAAGGCTACAGTGTGCGGAGCCGAAAGTGCAGAGTGATGGAATCAAAGGCTACAGACTGCGGAGCCGAGAGAGCACAAGCAGGGGAGGAGTGAAGGAAGAGTGTGTAGCCAGGAATGCACAAGCGGGTGAGGGGCTTAAACTATAGACTGCAGATCGGGGTTTGCACAGGGCAGTAAGAGGGTAGAACTAAGGGTGGCAGAGCTGGGTGTGCATTGATTGCAAATCGGTAAAGGTTAGGGGTGCACAAGGAGGTAAGGGGATAGGACGGTAGGCATTAGGGCCTAGTGTCCACTGGGAGTGGAGGGATTAGGGCTTCAGACATCAAAAGGAAGGGGTGATTTCAGGAAGGCTCAGGGACTGGCAGTGAACGACAGGTGGCACAGCAGGGCAGTAAGGGGTACAACTAAGATGGGGGCAGAGCTGGGTGTGTGCAGGGTTCTAAGGGGGTGCAACCAAATGTGGCAGAGCCGAGGAGTGTGTGCAGGGTGGTAAAGAGTGTACAACTAAGCGTGGCAAAGCCGGGTGTCCGCAGGCGGTAAGAGGGTCACTGAAGGGCGGTTAGATATGCAATGCACAAGGAGCCTCGTCGCCGAGAAGCCCTTACTTGCTTTCCGCAGCTCTATCCGCAGCCCCTCCGGACAGCCCCAGCCAGGCTGCCTGTTCAGTCCCACAGAAGATCCACGGGAGCTCTCTTGCACGCTTCCCGGGACTGCTGCAGTGCTGTGACTGCAGAGGGATCTTCCCCGGTCCTGAGAGCTTCGGTCTTTGGCACTCCAGCGACTCATCCCTTGACCCTGGAGTGGTGAATTCGTCCTGCACCGGGTCGCCCATCATCTCGAACTCGCAGCCTACCGGTCTGCCGTAGAGCACCATCGCACCGTGACCACAACAACTTCAAACACGGCTACGCCCAATGACATCATCATACGAGACCAAGGTCGTCTGCTTGTTTATTTTTTAGTAAAAAATTCTTTATTCATGTTCCAATTCGATTGACATTTAATCTTATGTGCCGACTCAAAATGGTATGATTTGGGAAGCATATCCGATAGCGCGGCAACATTTTTGAAGCTAGAAGTGGGACTTTTTTTTAAAAGCTGCGAGGTACGGCCTGATTGCGGTGACATCCAACACCACAGGGATGAATGATGGAGGTCCCCTGCTCAAAGGCCAAGGTAGACTGTACGTTGTCTAGTCCCTACTGTGTGAGGCGTCGTGGAGCAGAGCAACGCCGCGAAGAGGGTGACCACATGGAGAAACTCTGGCCTACCAGCACCACTAAGAAGCCAAGAGGAGCGGCCCAGGTGAGAGCAGAGATGAGCCGGGAGAGAGGCTGCATGCGGCCAGCACTGCAGAGAAGCCCTGGGGCATGGCTGAGGCCCAGGCGAGGGCATAGGTGAGCCGAGAGATGTCACCCATGGCCGAAAGTGAGCGAGAGTGAAGCGGGCAGCACCACAATGCCAGAGGCGTGCCTGTAGTGAAGGGGAGTTAACAGGAGAGGCCTCTTTAAGGGATTAAGAGACAAGAAAAAAGTGCTTAGCGGCTAATTAAAAGACACCGTGTCACGCCACGAGTAAAATATCCAGTCCAGGTGGGCTGGGCCAAAAGGAGACTGGGCAGCAACAAGGAAGGACTAAAAAGCCTCACTGACAATGGAAAGCCAGGGTTTAGCATGCACGATGACGAAAGCCAATTGGAAAAAGAGGCGGAGCCTAGACTCCACTTCTAAAATTGTCTTGATTACAAGAGGCCTCGCAGAGCGAGCAGCGCATGTGCGCTGCAATGCTAGGCGAGATCTAAAAAGGACCAGTTAACTGATGGAAACTCCGTGTGCAACATTCTCAGAAACGTATGATCCTTTTGCAATAGAAGCAATATTTTTTTATTGAAGTCTGCAAATTATACAGCATGTGGTGGATTATGTGACAACATCGCTGCTGTTCAGCTTATAATGGTGCAAAAGATCATTTTGATCTAATAAAAATGTGTGCTTAACATTATGAACATTTCTGCACGAAAACCTTGTACCTTGTTGAACTGTATTTTTCTATACTTGGCTAAATTAAGCACAAAGTAGGCTTTAACTCCATTTTGATTCCTCTCAAGTCATGATGTGCATTTTAATTTTTGTGTTCACTGCACATAACCGAAATGTGCACAATGAAATACTCTATATTGACATGATGCTGTTCTCTAACAACTATGGAGGAAGCCTTTTCCAACATTCAAGGCCTTTTCTGCTTGCATTACTGTAGGTCTATTCATGTGGGAGACTTCCATTGTTGTGATGACATCAGGGAAAAACAGAGAATTAAAATTCATTTAGGGGACGGTGGCAACAGATGATAGTGTATAATTCTCCATTGTTATTTGTTTAGTTTTGCTACCTTTTGCAGACTGCGCGATTTCATTTGACTTTGAATTCTTTAAATAAACCTTCATGGTTTACAATTTGCTACCGACTCCACAGTGCTTATATCTTTGAAATGCTAATCATTTCATTTGTGTTTGGGTGCAGTTTAAGGACATATTGCCTCGTATATGCTTGAGGTTTAACGCCATCCCGACCACAACCTGTGAAGGCGCTTTATCTTGATTAACTGCTAAGACAGCATCAACAATGGTTAAAAAAATCCTACAACTCTCAGAATACAAAACACTTTTGATTAAAATGCCAGGAATGACTGAAGACGTCTCTCATGAAATGAGGCCATTTGACAGGTATGTAAACAGAAGGCTGTTGTGTGCAGTGCATACAAATTATTCTTCTGCTGCAGCTCCTGCTACATTAGTCAAAAGTTAAGGTCTCTGAAGCAGCAGAATATTCTCTGCACTGACTTTGAGGACGAAGGTGTATACATGAGCACTCGGGAACAGAAGTTGTGCTATGCAATCTTAGTGTGGACATTTGTTCACTTACCTGACCAGAAGTATTCAGATTTCATCATAGCTTGGTCTGCCTTTGATAGCCCAGATCAGGATTGATTTGAACACAAACTCAAATCCAAACCCTCTGGCTTTTGTCTTCCCTTAGCCCCACCTGTCCTACCTCCCACTGATTACCTGGCAAATACCAATACTTCCATTTGGCGTAATGTATTCAGAATGTGTTTTTATGGTGGTATTTCACAGCAGCAGTTCTGCGCCTGTTGTAGTAATCTGCAGTTCATTGTTTGTGAAAAGAGCTCTGCAGAGTGATGAACCGTGGCTGAGTCACCCTTGTGTCGTATTATAGGATTGTGTAGCTCGCTGCGTAATGGCACCACCAGAAATAGGCAAAAAAAAAGGGTGAGAGCCAGTGAAATGGCATCAAAATTATTGTTCCTAGCAGAAAATATAATTTTTTATAGGGCACCCAAATCCTTTTAGATATGTGTTCTTCTGTTTTCTATAACAGTGTCCATATCTCAAATACAGTGAGGTGGTAGATTGCTTGGTGACAAACTTTATATTTCTGGGTACATGTGAATGACGTGAATGATGAAGATAAATTTACAGAGCGCACAGATGCTCCTGGGACTGTCCCGGCACTAGTCTAACAGAAAGTAGAACATTATAGAGTGAATAGCTAGATTTTAAGCTTTTTTCTGAAAACAAGTTTCGAACCTTTCTGCCGCAGATGCAGAGGGAGAGTATTGCTTAGAGAGGTGAATAGAAAGGAAAAAGAGCAGCCACCTCTTTGTCCTCCTCACTCTTGGCACTCTAGCTAAGGACAAATGCAAGGACCGGAGATTCCTGGCGGGGCTGTAAAAATTGACACATGGGGACAAGTAACTTTGACCAGTGCTGTGCAGTGCACAAAAAATCGAAAACAGTGTTTTGAACATAATTCTCTTCCTTACTGGAAGCCTGTGCAAGGAAGAACGTGATAGAGATCCTTGTTCTCCATGGAAAATTCCATAACGCGGAATTTTACACCATTTGGATATAAAAGAAATTATGCAGGTAGAAACACTCCAAGGGCCTGATTACAGGTGGGCATGATAATGTTAACCCCTGAGGAAACACCTTTTTTTGCAGGGATCTGAATTATAAGTTGTGTGCAGTTTTCTGCACCCACCTATTGCTTGTACGATAAACCCCATACTCCGGCAATTTTACTTAGGTATATTTCAGAACTTAAATAACCGGGACATGTCTATTTTGATGTGAAAAGCTCCAAATTCTACATGCTGAACTCCATTTTGAAGGGCAAAACTCAAATTTAGAAGTAATTATTACTCTCCATGAATTCCAAACCTCAGGTATCAGATTACACCAGAGACAATAATTATCTCATTCTCAGCCCCCAGGACACTCGTAATGACGCCATAACTGTCAAGTATCCCCATGTCGTGATGGTGAAGAGACTTCCATAAGGAGGGAGCATAGTCAAAGGCAGCACCATAGAGACACAAACACACTGGTGATGATGTCCACAGTTCCACATGAGCATGGAAAGATCCCTTTTAATTGCTTTGGTCACCACACCTATCATCCCTTGAGTGCAGTAACACAAACCACTAGACCGCCAATCTGTGAATACAGTCGCGGGTTTCTATAACATTAATATCACCTCCAGTTTTCGATCACAAATCAATGCCTATAAGTCCTAGCCAGTTGCAACAACCACACTGAGCTCAATGGAGTAACACACTTAGAATTCAGCAATTTTCAGTACAGATGTAAAATTTTTGTCCAAACCATTAAGTTTTGAGATACTGGTCATAGTCATTTCCATGACAGATTCAAGATTACACCTGTCTAGTGTCCAGTTTGAGCCAGTCTTAGCTCTGACAGAAATGGCTCTGAAATCGAGCCACTCCCAAATTGGACCCCTTGCATTGGAGTTAGCGTTTTCATACAAGATAAATGGATATCTTCAAAGTCTAAATGCCCTGGATGTTCAGCATAGTTAACCAACATAGTTTGTGAAGTTTTAGTGTACATTACACAAAGTTAAAATATCAGATATTTTAGTACAATCCGATTATGTAGAGTGTAGGTAATTGGGTTACTGATTGGGGGGGCTGCGGGAGGGTTAAACCCTACTCAAGCAGCAGGCATAATTTCTGTCAGGGTGAAGTCACAAGCAAACCACAAATTAACCTGTGCTTAACCCTCTAGTAGGTTGGACAAAGAAGTCAGGCTTAACTTAGAGGCAATATGTTAAGTATTTATGCAAAAAGAAAAATTGATGGGCGTAATGCTGAGTAATGTCAAACACTCACCCCATTCGGAGATCTGGGCCTAAATCCATAGATTTTTTTGCTCACCACGCCATTCCAGTCTGCACCCAGCCATATGCAAATCAGTCTGAAACCTGCACTCCATGGAAATAGTCCAGCTCGAACTGCCAGGGCTGGTCCTCCCTAGACCGGAAACAAGCCTCTTAGGACCGGTTTCAGGGTATCAACCTTTAATCAGCCAGGATAGCTTGTATCCAGTGGCATGGCCAACAGGGGACTCACATCTGGGTATACCTGACCCACTTGGAGTGACAAATACATAAAGAACAACTGATGGACGGAATGCTGAACAATCTCAAACACTCACCCACAGTCAGAGATCTGGGGCTAAATCCATTGGTTGTTTGCTCACTACGCCATCTCAGTTTGGACCCCGCCATATGCAAATCAGTCTTGACCCTGCTCCCCATGAGAACAGTCCAGCCCGAACTGCCAGGCCACTGCCTCCCCAGACCGGAAACAAGAATCCTAGGACCAGTTTTGGGGTATCATCCATCATCAGCCAGGATAACTTGAATCTAGCGGCTAGGCATTCGATTTAGGCCCAGATCTCTGTACTGGGGGTGAATGTTTGACAATGTTCAGCATTCCGGACTGGAATAGCGTGGTGGGCATTAAAATGATTTAGGTCTGGATCTCTGTAATGAGGGTGAATGTTTGACATTGTTCAGTATTCCGCCCATCAATTATTCTTTTTGCATTTTTGCATTGTCCGTCCACCAATTGTTGTTTTTTCAGTATTTATGCAGCACTTCAAACAGTAATAAAGTGAACACACAACACAAAAAAATTCCACACCAATTTGGAAAAATGGACTAAAGTTTAATAAATTAGTGATAGCAAAAGGACAAAAGTCAAATGACTCAAACCGGAGCTACGCAATTAAAAAGATTGAAGTTCAAAATCCAACTTTACTATTAAAGAGGGTTTTAAATTACAATTCTTTAGACACCAAACTCGACATTCCTACTTGCTCCCAACTTACCACTTAATAAATGTAATAGGTTAACCCAATGTTATCCTATGGGAGAGATAGGCCTTGCAAAAGTGAAAATCAAATGTAGGAGTTTTTCACTACCAGTACAGGTAAAAGTGTCCAGTTTTTTTAAATACACTGCACCTTGCACTATTGGCTATTTAGGGGCCTACCCTAAGGGTGACTTATATGTATTAGAAAGTAAGGTTTAGGCTTGGCAAAAGGTTTATTTTGCCAGGTCAAAATGTCAGTTTAAAACTGCAATGGCACATAAGTAGCCTTTTAAACATGTCTCAGGTCTGCCATTGCAGGCCTGAGACATGTTTGAAGGGCTACTTAAGTGAGTAGCACAATAAGTGATGCAGGCCCACTAGAAGCATTTAATTTACAGGCCCTGAGCACATGTAGTACCACTTTACTAGGGACTTAATAGTAAATTAAATGTGCCAATGGGAGGAAGCAAATGTCACCACTTGTAGAGGAGAGATCACACGCACTTTAGCACTGGTTAGCAGTGGTAAGAGAGTCCTAAGGCCAACAAAAACGAGATCAGAAAAAATGGAGGAGTAAGGGAAAAAGTCTGGGGGAAGACCACCCCTAGGCTGACAGGTCTAACATAGTGTATTTTGTTCCATGCAAACTAGTAGAATATGGAAAAAAGCTAGGAAGATTAATTTTGTAATAATAAGGAAATCAAAGGGAACGCTCATAGCATTTCCTAATCCTTGTCAAAACGAAGTGTGAGTGCTCTCTCCTGAAATTAGCTCCAAGGGTTCAACTGAAAAATGTCACCTAACTGAAACCCCTTGAAAAGCATCAAATTGACAAATTTGACGGATGTTCTGTCAGTGCTTAATTTATGCTGAAGTTTGCAAGTGGATGGCGCCAACACTCATTTTTATGTCTTGGCTATGCGGCGCATGCGCTGTCTCTTAGAGACATTTTGTTTACTAACAGTGGCCTTACAGCCCACCTAGAGTTTACCATGCTTAGTTTCAGTGTCTCTTTGATTTGCTTCGTTCCTGTTTGTCAAGACATGTATGCATCATGTCCTCGTCGTGTGTTTGACCCTCCCCTGGAGCATGAACCAAGTACTTGGACCCTTCCACTGCTCCTGTTTTTGGAGCTATTTTTTATTTGTGTTTAAGCACTCCATATCAGTGCTTGTGTTTTCAGGCGGTCTGCCACATCTCCGTCCATGAAGCTTTTTTTCCCTCCCACCCGCTGCCCCCATTCATGTTGCTATTTTCTCTAATCCCGGTCACTTTTTTCCCTAATCCTTGCTGCCACATTGTACAGCAGACGTGCTGCTATACAACATGGCTAAAAGACTTTGACAACGCCAATAGCTCTCGCATTGCTGAGACCTATAGGATTTGCCTTGTTGGAGTCCGGATTTATTTTTCTGTATCAGAGTTTGACCCAAAGCAAGAAAGGCAGAAAAAGGAGAACAAAGGTTGAAGGGAAAGACAGCAAAAGAGGACCAACAGGGGAAGAGCTAGACTCAAGAAAGAACTTGGAAGAGTACGATACAAGACAGGAAATCTAGGGTGGAGGAAGAAAGAGTCAAGAGTTGAAATCAAGACAAGGCATCACAGGTATTGAGGAACCCCGGCTTTCTGCCAAATTGGCAGCAAGCTTCAAGCATTAAGCAGTACTGGGCATGGGCACCCAATAAAACTTTGTTACCCTAAACCTTTTTTTTCCCCCGTTTCTTTTTTCTTTTTTTTTTACAAATAATGCGTTGTGCTACAGCTGCAAGGAAGCAAACTAAAGGGGATAATAGCCTGAGTGTTGAACATTGCAAGCACTCACCCCCAGTCAACTGATCTGGGTGTAATCCATCATCATTCTTTAGCTCACTCCGCCACAAGCAAGCATGCTCAGAAGGTAGGACTCTCAGAAAGTTAGGTCCAAAAATGTGGAACAAAATACTTATAAAAGGGCAGACCTATGGTTTGCTGTGGAATTATGTATTTATGTACGTCCATGTGCAACAGTAATGGCCCACAATAATACTCAAATCATAATATGCAGCGGTCAGCAACAAATTGTAACTAATACCTCTTAAATTCACATAAGTCATATCTGCTATGAGTGTGGTTCATCACCAGCACTGTACAGCCAAAAATCCAACCATCACCAACTGAGCTGGCATGCGATAAATTAATATGTCTGTCACACATTACCGGACAAATTGGAGGACTTTATATATAATCCATCACTGCAGGTCTCAATTATCTCTACAATCTGACCACTTCTTGGCATCTCACAAAGACCTTCAGATATGGGATGATGATAAAAATGCCCACCCCAAGAGATCCCTCTACTTCCTGACAACGATGCCAGCTCAGGACCACAACCATATACAAAATCTCAGATTCGACAACCCAGTGCAGTAATCAGCTAAGCAGACTATATCATATGAAGTACTATAAAGGGACCTGTAGAGATGTTCAAAGCTAACAGCATACTGAAAAACATAAAACTGCGCTTCTGTCTCTTACAATTCATCATCCAACACACGGCTACGCACTGCCTCCCATAACATGATAACAGCAGCTATGTGGTCATCAGACACGACATGGAAACACTTCCTACATAGGAACAAACAAAAAACAAACAACATACTATCCACACAAATTACATGGTGTATGTAGCTGACTACTCATTTAGGCAAGCACTTCAGTGCCCCACATAAGGGTAGTAAGCACTATATAAATGCAGCAATACAATACAATGATCTCTAGGATAAGATGAACATGTAAAATTCTTCTGCTGGAAGCCTCTATTATAATTAGCCCTATCTGTTCTGTATGAGATTTATAGCCTGGTAATGTTATTGCTATGTGTTTATGTTCATTTATTACATGCACACCACAGACCTTAAATGTTTTTTTGCCCTCTAGCAGTCTTCGTCTTGGTTAAAAAGATGTGACGAGGCACCTCGTGGTTACACAGGTCCGGCTCAAAGTCTGAGGCAAGTAGGATAAACAGGGTAAATATGAATATACAAACTGTACTGTGAATGTTACTCACTCTAGCAGAAACGCTTGTAGTTTAGATGGCACCAAATCAGTGCCGCAGAATCATAAATACTGACTCCAGCATGGTACAGTGCCCTACAGTGCTGAATGGGCCACCAGGTCCAAGAGACTGCAGGTTATCGTGTTTAGTGGTTACAACCTAAACAACCACATAAAACAATTCCCAACCATGCACTGGTTAGATTCCTCACTGGGTGCAAATAGTTTTCTTTATAGGGTGTAGTTGGCATTTCCATTTTCTAAGCCACTTTGACTGAGAAATATAGAAAAATAACAGATGGAGAAGTTCTTGTAATCATCAGAGCTAATGGCAGAACAATATGGTTGGTGCCTTCCTTTGGAAGAGTGCCTGTGCATAAGAAAGGGTTTCTTGTTATGCTGCCATCTGTTTGCATCCAACATTCCATGCATCTTGTAGGCAGCTTAATGATGCACACCCATGGCACTGGACTGCTATGTTGAAGGTGCATTGGGGAGTCGCATTAGTAACAAGGGCTCGCAATGGGAACTATTGACGGACTGACTCAGTACACATATATAGCACACAAATTCGATTTAAGGGTGTCTAATTAATGAGTCAGTGATCTAGACCACTTTTAAAAATCTTGTGTCGGCAAAGGAGATGGGGAAGGAGCCTAGTGAAAGGACTGCATCCTGGACTGCATCCTGCACTACACCCAGAGACGTAGCTTGGTCAGTAAGATTTGGGGGGGCGTGTGCTTCATATTACCCAACAAACACGCTGGCATATCTCGTTAAAATACAACCCGAGAAGCAGGATATGAGGGGGCTTAAGAGGCAGTAGAAAGAGATAAGAGTCCGGATTGTTAGGGGTACGTCAAACACAATAGTTTTCAAACTAACAAAGTTTTACGGCAGGGATGAGAGAGTGTGTGTGTGTTTTTGTCAGTGTGGATATGTAAAAATCCAGGGTGTAATTCGACCGATACCTCTCCATACCCGACTGAAAGCATCTGTACCCAACTATTTACTACAGAATGCATTTTTAAGAGGGGTTTAACGCCCCAAACACCCCAATTGAAGCTACTTCCCTGACTTCACCATGCACAATAACGAATTGAGAATGGAAAATAACGTAGACGCTGATGGGGGCAGCCTCAAGCTTTATGTGACCCTGGACGGAAATCGAGATATATAGTACGATGTCAGTATTTCATCACTGTAGCTGTCACTGTAGACACACCCTAAGACAGGTAGCTGGAAGACAAATTGGAGATTTTGTGACATGTTTAAACATATTTGTGAGGTTTGGTCATATAATCCTTGAGTTGCGATGAATACAAAGGCATTTTCGGTCTAAAAATAGCTTTCCAAAACCCCCTATTTTTGCTGGCCGGTGGGCATGACTTCTTCCATTTCCTCTCAGCTTGAAGGCTCACTTTCCTCAAAGTCAGCAAAGAGTTTGTTAAAAATGAATGCTGTTCCTCCAGAGACTTATGGAAATCACTGGACAAGTCCCTACTAACTTTTGACCCAACATAAGATACGAACAATCCGAATGAACTCCTAGCCAGCAGGTGTACCCCAAAGCCATAACAATACCGTGCTGTTACCAGACCTAAGCTATAATTTCTCTCTCTCTTTACTTATTCATATCTTTCTCTTTCCTTCTCCCTACATTACTCCTACGAACAACAAGAGGGGGCCCGACATAAACTTACCATGCATGACCTACCCGGTATGCTCGCCAGCGGGCTTCCCAAAGTGAAGTAAAACCCTGTTTACTGTATTTATATGTATAAATACCATAAATAAATTTTTAAAAAAATAAATAAAAATGAATGCTGTTTTTAGAAGTTTTACGTTTAGAAAGTTTCGCTCACCCGGACGGCCGCCATCTTGAGTGGGCCAAGGTGAGCGTTCTAGTCTTTGTCCCCCCCCAGCACTTAAAAAACAGGGCTGGCGCGACTGCGCTGCCTTGATTGCTCCTGAGGCGTGAGCCGGGAGCCTGCTGACAACTTCATTAAGCTGCCCTTATTCTCGCTCTATTTTTGCACAGTTCTACTTTGCTGCTATTTGTAGGATTTTAAATTGTTTTTAAATCGTTTCACAATCGACTAAATGTTTGTATAAATTTTCGTCTGGAGGTTGGGGAAGGAAGGAACTTTAGCTTTTATTAATTTGGGAACCCTAGGTGCACTTTCATCCTTTTGTGAAGCGCTGGAAGGGAGGGAAACGCGACTAGACGCTCACCCGGACGGCCGCCATCTTGAGTGGGCCAAGGTGAGCGTTCTAGTCTTCCCCCCCCCCCCCCAGCACTTAAAAAACAGGGCTGGCACGACTGCCCTGCCTTAATTGCTCCTGAGGCGTGAGCCGGGAGCCTGCTGACAACTTCATTAGGCTGCCCTTATTCTCGCTCTATTTTTGCACAGTTCTACTTTGCTGCTATTTGTAGGATTTTAAATCGTTTTTAAATCGTTTCATAATTGACTAAATGTTTGTATAAATTTTCGTCGGGAGGTGGGGGAAGGAAGGATCTTTAGGTTTTATTAATTTGGGAACCCTAGGTGCACTTTCATCCTTTTGTGAAGCGCTGGAAGGGAGGGAAATGCGACTAGACGCTCACCCGGACGGCCGCCATCTTGAGTGGGCCAAGGTGAGCGTTCTAGTCTTCCCCCCCAGCACTTAAAAAACAGGGCTGGCGCGACTGCGCTGTCTTGATTGCTCCTGAGGTGTGAGCCGGGAGCCTGCTGACAACTTCATTAAGCTGCCCTTATTCTCGCTCTATTTTTGCACAGTTCTACTTTGCTGCTATTTGTAGGATTTTAAATCGTTTTTAAATCGTTTCACAATCGACTAAATGTTTGTATAAATTTTCGTCGGGAGGTGGGGGAAGGAAGGATCTTTAGGTTTTATTAATTTGGGAACCCTAGGTGCACTTTCATCCTTTTGTGAAGTGCTGGAATGGAGGGAAACGCGACTAGACGTTCACCCGGACGGCTGCCATCTTGAGTGGGCCAAGGTGAGCGTTCTAGTCTTTCCCCCCCCTCCAGCACTTAAAAAACAGGGCTGACACGACCGCGCCCAACCGGGGCCAGGGGCCATACCCCCTGTTCAAAAAGCCACAGCGCATCCTACCTACTCCGCCGCACAACTCCATAAGCTCAGACCTATTCAGAACCAGGTCTGTAGCATTTTTGACATGGAGGCACAACACCCCAGGTCTTGTTCCCACTGCACATTTTCCCTGGAGTCTCCCCTGTTGTGTCGACGCTTTGCGTCTTTTGGCAAATCTTCCCCAAAGTCCATTTTCACGTTTCTCACCTTAAACTGTCGGTCACTATCCAAACATAAGAGAGAGATCTTTGATCTCCTTGCTGATGAGCGTCCTGACGCCTTGTTTATCACTGAGACATGGCTTCATGACAGTTCCGGCCCGGACATCACCGAAGCTCTGCCTTCCAATTATGCCATTGTCAGGGTCGACAGATTCAGCAAGGTTGGGGGAGGCATTGCAATAATTTATAGGAACAACATTCAATGCCTGCTCGAACCCATTACTATGAGCAATTGTGAAGTAGCGCTTTTTAAACTTGCTCTTCACCCTATGTTCACCCACTCAGGCCTATTGGTCTATCGCCCCCCTGGCCCTGCAAATACTTGGACGTCCCAATTATCAGAATATGTGGCCTCTATACTTATGAACTCCAGCAATTTTTTAATTGTAGGTGATCTTAATATACATCTAGATGACCAGAATAATACTGCAGGTAAAAATCTAACGGACGATCTTGCAGCCATGAATATCACACTACATAACGGCGGCCCCACACACAGATGTGGTCACCTTCTTGACCGTATATTCTCTAACCTTCCCCACTTATACTGCTCTGCCGCACTGCCCCTTCACTGGTCTGACCACTTTTTAATTAAATTCAAGTTTACCCTTACCGATGTCTTATTCCATCCTAGCGCGCCATTAATTGCCAGCAAAAGAGACTGGAAAAAGATAGATATTGCCTCCCTCAAGAATGTTTTAGACGCACATCGCCCCATCGATTTGACTAAGTCGGACGATGTGGAAGTCGCATCTACTAAAACAAACACTTGGCTCTTCGAGGCCATTAACGTCTGCCTTCCCCTCTCCCACAATAAACCGAAACCTCATAAATCTCCCGCACTTTGGTTCAATGACCAGCTAAAAGCAGACAAGTCCAAATGCAAAAAATTAGAACGCATTTGGAGAAAAGATTATTCCCTTACAACAGGCTCTGCCTATAAAAGAGAACTGAAACTTTATCATAAGTCATGTGCCCTGACCAGGGCCAGTTACGTAGCAAGGACTATTTCAGAAGCGTCCAACAAATCTAAAATACTATTTGGTCTTGTTAAAGAACTAGCGGGCTCTCATGCTACTGCCAAACTCCCACCCCTTAATAGCAATCAATGTGAAGAGATAGCGCAGTTCTTCACCACGAAAATTGATAATATCTACCAGGATATATCTGACCAGAGCAGTAGCAGCTCTCCATCATTGGAGGCTACTGGCCTGAGAGATACAAGTCACCTCCCTATCCCTATCCATGCTCCTTTACTCTCATGGCCTGACCTGTATCCAGAAACACTCTCCGAGATTCTGAGCAAAGTAAAATCGGGCTCACCTGCAGATCCTCTTCCCATTCCCATACTCAGATTATTGGACTTCGCACAGCTCCCCAAGATTTGTGATATTCTCAATCTTCGTTAAGAAAAGCCACAGTCCCGTCTTGCTGGAAACATGCTATGGTGACGCCCCTGATAAAAAAGCCCACTGCTGACCCTAAAGTTCTTTCACATTTTCGCCCTATTTCCTTGCTTCCAGCCTTTTCCAAAGTCTTGGAAAGACATATCCATTCTCACCTAGCCCAGTTTATTGCGACTAATGATATACTCCATTTCACCCGATCTGGCTTTCGCCCCGGGTTTTCTACCGAAACTACCCTTCTCGGCATCACGGAAAATCTTAGGCATCTTTTGGATAGAGGTGATACCGCTGCACTGATCCTACTGGACCTCAGTGCAGCGTTTGACACAATCTCTCACAACATACTCCTCAGATCCCTTGCCTCTATGGGCATCGGTGGCCAGGCCCTTGACTGGCTTACATCCTTTTTGACTGACCAGACATTCCAGATTTTCTCCAACACGGCCATCTCCAAAATCCACGCGTCCCCGTTTGGAGTCCCTCAGGGCTTGATCCTGAGTCCCCTTCTTTTTAATCTGTATGTTACACCCCTGGCCCGTATCGCGCAAGATATTGGGCTTACTTTGTTTACCTACGCCGACGACTCTCAGATCGTTTTTTCCCTATCTCAATCAGACCAGGCCTCCACCTCCCTCCTTCAGTCAGGCCTTAAGGAAATATCCAATTGGATGAACCTTAATTTACTCAAACTGAATGGGGAGAAGACCCAAGTCTTGGTTCTTGGTCACAAACAAGACCTCTGGAGTTCTAAGCACTGGCCTCCAGAGATGGGCACCCTTCCATCACCATCTGAACACGTGCGTAATCTGGGAGTGATCGTGGATAATGGCTTAACAATGCAATGCCCGGTAAACAAAGTGGCAGCCATCTGTTTCACCATTTTGCGCTGGTTGAAGAAAATTTGTTGGATGCTGCCACCTGATACTCAGAAGTCCGTAATAAATGCCTTGATAACTTCTCGGCTGGATTACGGAAACGTACTTTACTTAGGGGCAAACAAGGCAGTCACAAGACGTCTCCAACTTGTTCAAAATGCTGCTGCATGTTTGCTTTGCGGCAGTCACAAAACTGATCACATCAAGGGACGCCTACGTGACCTTCACTGCCTTAAAGTAGAGAGCCGAGTGAAATTTAAAACCTTGAGCTATATGCATAAAATAAAAACCGGTAACGCACCAAGTTACCTACAATCGCTTGTCAAATTCTACACTCCTGCACGTTGTCTCCGTTCTTCATCACAAGGCTTTTTCTGCGTGCCCAAATACAGACTGGCAAGAATGGGCAGCAGATCTTTTTCCTTTTTAGGTCCCAGACTTTGGAACTTTCTCCCTCTTAGCATTCGTTCAGAGACCAGCTATGTTCACTTCCGTAGAGCGATAAAAACCTGGCAGTTCAATCAGTAATTTTCCTAGCGTATTAGTTCTCCTTCTGGCCTCTTCGGCTCACCGCTTCTTTTAGCGCCGGGAAACCCTTCTGGGTAGCTGTCGCGCTCTACAAATTCAACAAATAAATAGAGATATTTCCTACCTACCTGGGTGGTGAGTAGAATACTCTAATGATTCAGTGTAAAACGAATCTCTGTTTCAAGAGGTGGAAGAGATTAAAGCTGAATAGCAACAGGAAGTGGAAAGCTCACCCAGCAGATCAGCTGGTAAATTATTCCAGAGAAACGAAATTTAAGGATTTTGGCTTTCCTTGGAATGCTTATTTGACAATGAATTTACACACTGAGACCGCTGTTGGGCATGAGGCTGGTGCCTCGTTTCGTGACTGAAAGATTAAATCCACTAACTTAATCATTTAATAGAAGCACATATGCAGGTTACATTTCAAAACAATTCGACCCTGAGGTCACGCCATAGGACCATTTATGTATCTCTTCCCCGGCCCCTATGTCACAGCTCTGACCATGAGGAATAGCACAGGGAGTGGCGAAGTTGAACACCCCTTCTGGAAGCTGAACACCCCTTCTGGAAGTACTACAGTGTGCATTGCCCATCGGCATAAACATAACAGCAGCATCGTTTTTCTTGCAGAGGGAAGGCAAGCAATAGAAGTGATGAGTCGACAATGTGCGTTTATCCCCTCAATGGCTAGGCATGCAGGCAGAAATGGGTATTGTTCCTGGCAGGCTCCCACGATATGGCCGTGGGAGGAAACACCACAGGCCAAAGTCAGACTAGACATTAACTAATGATGGAATAACCCGAATCTGAAACCCACCTAAGAGCAATGAGTGCCTCCTGGCCACTGGAATATAGAATGGGAAATATCTTGCCCTGCATGTGTCACCTGTGACTGATACTATCACCTAGCAAGTGTTGTCATGTGACTTCTTGCACTTTATCGTTCCCCTGCAGAGCCCTTCACTATATGTAGCAGACTTTGAACCACGTAAGACGCAAAAGGGGAATGGGGTAGGGTGAGTGTCGGATTTACTGCACATCTTTAGTAGTGGAAGCAAGTAAAAAACACCTAATGCCACCTCCTTCATCCATTTTCCTGCCTTTCAGTGCAGATGCCACTTTCCTCTTGCATCACAGCTTTTGTAGGTGTATCAGATGTGGCAGGCATGGACCTTGCGAAGCAGGCAAGTGGGGGAAGAAGGAACCATATCCGTGAATCCATTCAAACTCAGAATGTATTTATTTGCTTTATACTGCACTACTGCACTGAAATGTATTACTGTAACTTAGACAGAGCGGTATTCAAGGTAGAGTAGAACTTTCTGGAAATTTGAATTCGTAGGGTACATCGAGACATGGGCCTGGACCATGTTTCTCATGGGTCATTCAGTGAGTTGCATTGTCTGCCACATCCTTTGAGAGAACAGAGTTCCAATTACCCCATCAGCCTCAGAACCTGGCAACAAAGACTCTTCCCGAAGCACCTTAATAATCACATGACAAACTTGACCATTTAGAGAGATGACTACCGGGCTTATAGAACTGAGTTCCAACTCTACAGAGGGCACATGCAGGCCTCCTAAAGGCTACTTTGTTAGGCGGTATTTGTAAAGAGAAACGTTTGACAATGCTTTGGACTCCTGGTGCGTCGGGGTGAATCCAGTTACATACAGGCAGACTGCTATGGAGAACATTAATTGCAATGATTATGTGCAGCACAAAAGAAGCATTCCAAAAGCAAAAGAAAAAAAGGAATTTACCTTCCTGCGCCCTCTAAATTAGTGTCCTTCTCCAAAAGTCCTTCCTCCCCCACAAAATATTTCAACTAGAGACCCTTTTTTTAGGTCTGGGGTTAGCCAAGACATTTTGATTTCACTGAAATTATATGTATTATCTACTTATAGGAGCTTTCAGCCAGCCTTTTTCAATTATTGAGCTGTTATGGTATCATTCTCATTTTTTTTAAGCCAGTACAGAATGGACCAATGGGTCAGCTGTTTTCAGGCATTTACTAACTTCACTGTGAGTGGTGGCATTCTTTTCCTTCAAAAGGATCATATCAACACAGGAAGTAGTTCCCTTAAGTGCCAGGAACTACTAAGGATAAATGTGCTTTTGGAGACCAGAATGCTATAAGCCAATTTATTTTTCGATTGATGAGGGCACAGCATCTTCCCAACCACTAATGTTTTACAAAAACCACTACAAAACAATCACTGACAAACCAAAAAGCTGGTGGCCAACACCAGGCATATTGGCTTTGCCAATGTTTGTTTTATTTAATCTTTATTCCAAGAACTGTCCAGAGTAAGGCAGTTACACTTTAAACATGATTCTAACTGCCAAAGGTGGTCAGCTCATAAAGATGTTAAACAATCACAGATAAGTTTCACTCTAGTGGTTGGCGGCCTGATGCGGTGGAGAGGCTGCAGGAGCGAGGAAGTTGAAGGGCCAAACAGTATCAAAGACAGAAAGACTATGGAGTTTATTTGAAGTTTAGAGGTATGTCACTCCGTAAAAAATATGGCAGAGTATCCTGTCCTATTAGCGTATAAAATCCCACACTCTAGGTACATTTGGTGAACCGCCATGTTTTTGATGGCGAAACCTATGCTTGCTCTGCCCCATAAAACCTTTGCGTGACAATGGGCTGTCAGTCAGTGGACAGTGCTACAGTGGCTTAGCATAGCCCCCCGGGTTCCCTCTCAACACAGTACCCTGAGAGCTGCTGGTTTAGTCTGGGAGGGGTGGGGAGGGGAGGCTCCATGTACCCCTCAGGGGGGGGTCTCTCAAGTTTCGTTATGCCACTGCTGTGCTACCAAGATTCCTACGTATTGGTTTCCTGTACAAAACCGCGATGGAAAGTCTTAGGTTCCAAACACGAAAAAGGATTAAAGACCCCCAGGCAATGTGGAAACAACTCCCAGTGCATCAAGGCCACTACTTTTTGTTTTTAAACAGCAAACTCAAGCTTTGGGAGTTTGTTTTTTTATATGAATTTGTGTGCAGGTGCCTTAAACACCATACCCTCACAGCAAAGTCCCTGTGCGTTCAGCGGAACCTCAATGGTGGCAGCTCTGCTGAAGGCACAGAGCCAGAGATCTCAGTCTTAGTGATGGAGATGTTATAAGGCCGGCTGTACTCCTCCAAGAGAGCACATCAGAGTAGAGCTTGAACACTAAATATGCACCTAAGTCCTCTTTCATCTACAAAGTTATAGGTGCATACCCCCTGGAAAATAACACATCTCACATAGTCCCGTTTCCATGGAAATAAACATCACACCCAGCCCTCCTCCCATGGAAATAAACACAATACACACAGAACCCTACACTACTCTAGCAACAACAATTTATAGAGAGATCTTAGTGGCCATTCCTCACAAAAATATAAAATACAGGATGAATGAGTGTACAGAAAATCTAAAAAGCGCTTCGAAAATCCACGTTAGGATGTCCTGACTTCTGTCCATACATGGATTCTGGAGTGAAATCCTTCATTAAAAGCCTTCAGGGAATAAGTGGTGTGCAAATCATGCTTCGAAATTTTGTTGTCTTCTACAGAAATGATCAGAGAAAAGCGCGCTGTTTGTTCATACTTAAAATTTCAGATGCCAAAGTGATGGCATTTCTACAAGGGCAAAACAGACAGGTCTTCAGTGACTGCTTAATGTCCTCATAGCATAGTTTGAGCGGCCTTAGCAATTCCTGGATAGTAATAAACAGCAGTGGTCACTTAAGGCCCAAACCACATAATAGCCAAGACTAAATGGCCCTGAATTCAAAGTGCTGTTGAGTAAAAATCCAGGGATCGCTGCAGGTGTTACACGAGAAAGGAAGCTCCTTGGCGTCCACGTGGGCTTTGCAGCATCAGAGAGCACCAGACACAGCGCCTAGCGCGTGCTCTCTGACAGGCGCGAGCTAGGCGCGCGCACGCCCTCGGGGATTCTTTGTTTTTGTTTCTTGTACCACCCAATCCAGACGTCGCAGCACTAACGTGGCAGTCCGAGCCCACGATGGCTTCATTTACTTCATTTAATTGCGAGGTAAACAAAAGGCAGCCTTGTCCCTCCCCGAGAGCCGGGCGCATTCCTGCTCGGGGCACGTTAGTGTGTGCCGAGTGTGCACGTCTGTGGCGTAGGAGGAACGCCCTGGCACAGCGGCAGGCCTCATGAAAAGAGTTGATAAAATGCACTGCAGCGACGTGCCAAGGTTTGCTCGACTGACAGCGTGCAGGATAACGAAGGGGAAACAGCAGGGGCCTTTTAGGAGGCCGCGGCTTAATTCATTTACTTTTCCTGCCTCCCTGGATTTCTACTGTTAGTTAAAGTATCTTCTAGTCACGTATTTTTCCCGAATATTCCTCATCACAATTTTAAAACTTAATAGGATTAATGTCTGACCTGTGGTTGTTCCACGGTGGCGCCGCAAAGGCCACTACCCACAGCTGCAATGTTGCGCTGTATTTTCCAGAGGCGACATGGTGCTGGCTTTTGCCTGGGAAGCTTGATTCCGGTCCAGGGAAGACATGGCTTGGCAGTTCGAGCTGGACTGTTCCCATGAGGCACAGGGTCAGACTGATTTGCATATGGCCATGTCTGAACTGGGGTGGCGGAGTGAGCTAAAGAACTGTGATGGATTAAACCCAGATCAGTTGACTGGGGGGGAGTGTTTGTATTGTCAACGCTCCGTCCATCACCACCTTTGGTTTTTCTTTGTACGCCCTAAGTTGGCAGGGTATGGTCAGACATGAGTCCCTTGCTCACTTTGCCACTGGAGTCAAGCAAGCCTGGCTGAAGACGGCTGTAATGCCAGAAACCGGTCCTGGGAAGCTTGATTCCGGTCCAGGGAAGACATGGCTTGGCAGTTCGGGCTGGACTGTTCCCATGAGGCACAGGGTCAGACTGATTTGCATATGGCCATGTCTGAACTGGGGTGGCTGAGCTAAAGAAGGGTGATGGATTAAACCCAGATCAGTTGACTGGGGGTGATTGTTTGTATTGTCAACGCTCTGTCCATCACCACCTTTGGTTTTTCTACAGACTACTGCCAACTGCAACCAGGGAGAACCCAGCCAGCAGCCCTGGCAATTTTGTCAGACCAGCCCCCAACTGTGCACTGCTGCTTTTGTTACTCGGGACTGATATTGCAGCACCGCTGTAAATCCGGCCCCCAGTGACAAAACCGCACCCAATCCTTCCAGTCTCCCTGGGAAACGCCTGATGCCCGCTACTGCCAGTCCGGCCCTAACTGCAACGTACCGCAGCCAAGAGTGAGAGGGCAGAGGCTGCGCTCAAACAGCAATGCCACCTCCGCCGTGCCATTGACTCCTGCAGTAGTGATGACCCTCAACTTTCACAGCCAAGTCCCACAATTATTCACTACCTCCTCTCTCTGACCCCTGCTTCAGCCTACTTACCTCAACCCATGTTACATCACCAACACGGACACCTTAAACTTGCAGCATTAGAAGGTCTTTCATATAACCAGGTCCACTAGAATTATGCTGCAAGGGAGGGCCAAACAATAGGGCAGGGTTGAGTAAATTATTCGGCAAGAAAAGGCAAATTATGCATCGTAATAAAGCACATTGTATGATAGTATTACTTCATTATTTTGTGATTTTCAAACTTGTTAACATTGTCTGGGCATGGGTTACACCTCACTATTACCAGTTTAACACCCAAATATAGCAATAAGCAACAAAAGAGTAACTAGTCAACCTTTGTACAGAGCCTTTGACTGTGCTGCATCAAGTGTTGCTGCCTTTTTAGTAACTTTTTAACCGTTTGAGCTAGAAACATATTTTTGGGGCCAAAATCTGCAGATTATCCAGCGGACAATGGATTATGTGGCAAATGCAGCAAATATATAACTATGCTAACATTGCCACAGCCGCACAATCGCATAATTCTGGTGGCCCTGCTTATAACCCATACCAGGCAACCAGGCAATCCCAACCCGGCCTATCACCACCTCTTCTGGATGTCACTTCATCCCCACTCGCAACAGGCTGTTGGACAGGCCACCATGCCCCTCCAGTCCAGCATCTTCTCCCATTCTCTCTTCTCACTGTCTATCACCCTCCCTAAACAAATATGTATACAATAACTGCCTAAAAACGTCCAATATTTCATCATCTCCCTATATACCAGTCTGGTGACTCTCTCCAACAATTATAAGGACTATCTGAAAAAAAGACAACCTTCATCACAGACCACATTCTTCTCAAATTATTTTTACCCCATACTGGTACTTGGATTCATCTAATACAAGAAATTGCCTGGAGTGTTAACATTTCTAGCGTGAGCAATGAATTTTAGTAAACCAAACCATTATTACTTACCAATGTGAGAACTGTGTTTTGACAAGGTTTCTTTATTAGGCATTACCTTGCCAAATGCTTGATCCCCAGAAGACCAAGATCTTCTGCATTACCTTATCCTATGAACTCATAAATTGAGGGTGTTCAGCATTAAAATTCGATTGCAAGCTTTGCTAAGCTCACAAGCTTTGCATCATGAAGCTGAAATGTTTGAAGAAGTAATAAAACTTCAGTAGTATGTTAACTTCCCTGCGGCACCTATTTTTCCTGGATTTTTCCCTTGCTAAGCTTTCTTCTAAAACCTTCACTAACGTTACAAATTTCGGAAACGTCACAAATTGCACACAAACACCCCTACAAGCACTCTGTCTCTGTGCCTGTTGGCTCCATTCTCACTTCTGTCTCTCTTGAATGGGTTCACTACCAGTCACACTAATGTGCTTTTATCTTTACTTTGGCCCTGCTTTATTTATTTGTAAGAGGGGGGCCTTGGACCTATGTGAAATCTTATTTTGTTAAGTTATTATTTTAACTCAAGCGCAGTGGTGTTCCGTTATTTGAATGTAATTTAATTTTACAGTGTTATTTCTCCTGTTTCATTGAACTTATTTCATTTAAAAACACACGGTTGTCTCTACCGGCATCTGTTATGTTAAACTCGGCTCCAGCTTCGATCACCTTTAAATCCCACACCCTAATTTGCTCGCTTTTTAATCTCCGCTTTCTCCTGAGGTAGGACAAAGGCGAAATAAACCCTTAGGCCTTTGGACAGCCAGGTAACTCAGAGTTCCCAGCTGCAATACAAGGGGGCAAACCTACTTTTCAATGGGTGAACGTGTGGTAAGCTAGAGTCCAGTGTGGGGCGAAAGGAGAGCGCTGTTGAAATAGCAGCCAACCGCACTCTAGGAGATTCCAGTGACAACGTTCTTGGTGTAGCATAACCTGTAGGCATAATCTGAATGACATTGTCTGGATGCATGTAGAATGATGTGTACCAATAACTACAACTCGCTCAACCTTACCACGAACACCCGCAGCTGCACCACTGATCACCCACAGTTGTTACATGCAGCATCATCGTGACCAGCAGCAAAAAGTTGTGAAATACCACTGATCACCAACATGCAGTAACACCTCAAATATGTAATAATATCACCAATCTCCAGTGGTTACACGCTACGGAACATCACAGCTGCTCACCAGAAGCTACATGTTGAAATTTGATCTGTGGTTGGGAATTCAGTTAGATTTTTGGCGTGATTTTATAAATTTTAATTATGTATTGACTACTGTATCTGTCTCTTGATGGATACAGGCATATTTGTTTATGCTGTCATCTCTTTGTTGGTTGAAAGTATGTCTCGAATTAACCCATTGGAACCCTTGTTTTCTCAAACAAAATATGTAACAGCACCACAGATCACCCACAGTTATGACTGGCACTTATCTACAACTACTACTCAATGCAAGGATAACACCAATCATCACTAGCAGCTTCGATTTTTGCAGTACCACCAATCACCAGCAACGACCAGATCATCAGCAGTGACAAATTATGCAACATCCCCACAACTACAATTGATGCACTATTAACACATCTAAAACTGGTACAATATCACAGCAGTCACCAGCAACTATAGCTGGGGCAACATCACCACGGCTACTAGAAGCTATAAATTATACAGCAATCACCAGTTACTGGCGCAATACCACCATCGCAAGCAGCTCAAGTGATGCAATCTAACAATCAACGTACTACTGAGGCATGCACCCAAATCTCCATGTGTTCAAGTGGGGAGGACTCACTGTTTTAGACGAAAAACATATTTTTTTCCCAGAGTTATTAAAACATTTTACCATTCGCTCACCAAACATTCCCTAACTCAAGCTTATGCGTACGGAGTCGCCAAGAACAGCAGTGACATATTACGATGCCACGTGGGAGACTCCTGCAGACGTATTCCTGGATGCACCTTAATGACTGCTCCCCTGCGCCCAGCTGTGTTTACCTCACCTGCGCCCAGCCTGTGACCACACCTGGCGGGGAGCCACCAAACGCAAACAGAAACCGGCTGATAAGCAGGGCTGTTCACTTCAAAGGCCTTGTTATTACCCATGTACCTGCGAGAGGAGCTTGCATTGTTCTATTGCTTTCTTGTACACTAGCCATGGAGCCTTGATCGGATTATCTGTCTGTACAAAACAGAGGGCTGTCTAAGGACTGTCGGTGGACCCATGATTGATCGGTTACAGTGTATGATACTAGCGACAATCCCCTTCCTTCAGTGCCTTCTACAGTCGTATTTGTTTCTTCTAATACTGCTTCCGTGCTTTCGAGCCTTCCACCTGTGCAATGTTACCATACATCAATGCCTTCTAACTCGGTAGCCTCTAACATGCAAGCCCTGTACAGCTCCTTGTAACCCTGCATTTTTAGAACTGCATTATCCTCACAGTATTTTCTGCATGAGTACAGTTACCCCCTCCAATGCCTTCCAACCCTAAACAGATGGTTTCTACCCATGCAACTGGGCCTTTATCCCTAAATCAGTACTCTCTTCGCCTGCTTTTAGGTCCTTCCAACCCTGCATCGTGCCTGCTTACTTTGCATTAGTGCCTTCTAACTCTATGCACTCAGACCAGTCTTCTCCGACATATATCTCGTGAGCTACTGGGAGCTCTCCAGCGACCTGTAAATAGCTCTCCTATGTGCAGCCCCCCTACTTAACCCCTTCGACGCTCATGACGAGCTGGGCTCGTCATGAGGTAGCCTCCTCGCACGCTCATGACGAGCCCAGCTCGTCATGACACATGCACTTTACAGATTCCCAGCGTACGGGCGGAATTCCGCCCGCACGCATCAGGTTAAGTGGAAGCTTTTGTATGGCCAATTAATAGAAGTATACCAACATTTAGTGTAGTCAAAGAGAAAATGTGTGTATTTTCATAACTCATAAAGTGGTGTTTGGACAAAAAGTAACAGATTTCCAAAATATATTATGAGCTGATATTTGAGTGATAAATCATGTGGCATTGGGGATACGTATAAGTAACTTTATTGCCTTGGTGTCAACGGCACAGCAGCCAGTTATTTCGAGAAAAAAAAATTGTAGACCCCGCCTCAGACATTAAAGCCCTGCATCAACAGCTTGCTATTTAAGCCTAGATGGGCATCTTAGAGCACTGCATCTGTGATATTTACTTCTACAGTGGTACCTTCTCAGCATGCGTTTGGTGACTTTTTACTCTGCATCCCAGTCCATGAGCACCTATTAGCCCTTCATCTGTGCTTCTGGAGTTGCACTGATGCTTTCCAGCGAATACAGGCTGGTGTTTTCTTCACTTTGCATCACTTGTAATCTGCAACAACTAGACCATCACTGTTGCTTTTAACTCTGTACAAGTGACCATCAAATCTGCATTTTCTGCCTATTAAACTTGAATTAGGGCTTTCTGAGCCTGCATCAGGATTATATTTGACCCTGTATGAGTGACTTCTAACCCTGCATGAGGGTTTTCTAAAATAGTCAATCCAAGGAAGTTACAGTCACCGTCCTTCAGTTTTTGTTTTAGTTCAATAGGACGGGACCCTCACTCACACTGGGTGGCATCCTTCATCATAAGGCTTCCTACTCCAGCACTATATTAGTGCAAGGTGGGCCCGTCGTCTGAGATGTGTACTCCTGTATAACGAGGGTAGTATGAATGGAATTTGAATTGTATTAGGAAAAGGGAGTTCTGACTGGCTTAATTGAATAGTTCCTGCTCTATAGAATATGAAAAACAAAGAGTAGGCGTGGGGTCAAGGTTCCTCCCTCACTGCCTTTTGAAAATTGAAAAAACAGGAATGAAAAGGAGGACACTGGAGATATTTCAGCGGAAACAAGACAAGAGCAGAATATGGGATCTGAAAAAAGAAGGCAGACAGAGAGCCGCTGAAAACAGATTGAAGGAGAAAGAGATCAGACAGACAATTGGTGCCTTAAAGCCATTCGTCTCTGTTTAAATCCCTTGATCTGTGCCTTTTAACCATGTGTCCGTGTCTTCAAAGGTCTTCTTCTAACCCTCAAATAGAGCTTTTTGAGACTCTGTAACGTCCTTAATGTGTATTCTGTCCCACCTGTCAGATGGTGGTGGTGCCTGTTCCTAATACAAAGAATATGTCATCTATTATTAATACAGGACGCCACGCGGCTTATCCTTAGTACAAACACTGCAATGCTCATCATTAATACACAGACAACACCACATGACCCTAATATATTCCTTGTGCCATCTCGGCTGAATACACACTGTGCCTTATGCATTTTATAGCAATACTGTCTCACCAGTCCTCGGTACCAAGACTGCCTCCTCTTTATAATACTTACACGGCAACCAGTAAACAAGCTCATCGCAGTAGGAAGGACTGGGGGTTCTGTACAGCAGCTCTTTAGCAATTGGGTTGTTTTAGGATGGTTTCTCTTAGAATGAGCTCCAAGCAAACCCACTCCAACCGACCCCTTACATACTCCTGCAAGGGACAGCACATCGGTGCATGCTGCCCCTTTCTCATGTCTATAAAGTCCACTTACTTCTTTTCGGATATTAAGAAGGCCCTTCCATTCACCAGGACAGTAAACCACCCCGTTGATGGAAAATTCGCCAGGGCAGACCAGCCTCCCTTCATAGCACCTATGTCCGTTTCAAAAAGCCCTCTGTCAATCTCTGGCATCCAGGCTTTGCTTGGGCATGCTCCTTTGTTTCTCTGTTTTTAGGGACCCAAGGATGAAGGTGCAGGTTACTGAAAGCAGTCCTGGAGACTGTTCCTCCAAAAAGAGTATGCACATGGAAATACCACAGGCTCAAGTGGTGGTGGTAGAGGGGGGCACACAATAAAGCCATTGGGGCTACTGGAGTGTGCATGTGTGACGACCTGTGACTCAAATCAAGGCTCTCCTTCTGTTGTGCCGGGGCGCCTCGCCATATAACCCACGCCTTGTGAATCTATCGCTTTTATGCTATAGAGACACGCAAAACGGGTACCCAAGTGTGCCCAGCATATTTCACACACCTCATAATATGTCCTAATTGAACCAGGAGCACAAGGTAAACCATACTATGTTCATGATCTCTGGAAGCCCAGTCCAGGTAACACAGGAACAGGCGATTTCCTGGGCAGGTCTTTAGTACCCTGTAGAGAGCTGCTACGTGAACCCTGAATCTTCTGCAAGGTGAGAACCCAAATGAATCGAGAGAATGTACCTAGAAGCCCTTCAGTTGTCTCCATTCTGACCCACTCTGTAATTGTACATCTGCAGGTAAATTGATCAATTTGGGAATTGCAACAAGAAAAGTTAGATGGTGAGCCGCCTGCTTCCAGAGCACCCTCTGGCTTGCTGCAGCAGAAATCTAGCTATCCACTTGGTCTTGAATCGGCACACTATTTGATAATGGTTACCTCTTACTTATGCTATTTACTTCACTCTCCTTTTTCCCTTGTCACTCTCCAGCTCCCTCACTGCGTTTCCTGCTCATACCATCCAAAGAAGAGCCTTATGGTCAGCTACACAAAATGCACAGACATGTCAACTCACCTGCATTTGGTGGGTGTAATTCTGTAATCCCATTCACTTGCATGACAAACAAAATACCTCTCTGGACTTTAATGGTGGTCAACAGCTTTTTAAACCTACATCGCCCTCCAAATAAACATTAGCAAATCCAATAGCTCAGGCATTCGCTACTAGCCTTTTTGTTTAGTCAATGCTTGGGTCACTGGGGAAACAGCCTTCGTCAATCTGAAAAAATATCATTGGCTAGAGGCATAAATATATTTGGGTCTTAGACAGAACATATTGCTATAGTGGTCCCTGGCACTGAATAGAACTACGTTGGGAGTGGATGTTCTACTTTCGAAAGGACAAAATACATTCACACTCAGTGAAGTTAGCCAGTGGCTGAAGTGACCTGCCCCATGCTGGATGCAGTAGTGGGTTGATGGAAAATGTAAATGAAAATATAACAGACCAATGGATGAAGAGGGCTGGTTGAAAGTCCCTATGACTATATTATACATACAGTTCTACTAAAATTAATATGTCTTAGCTAATACCAGATCTAAAAGGTGTTCATTTTCGATTCACCTTAATGAGATCACCCTCTTATACACTCATATTTTGTGAGCCAAGAGTTTGACAGGGACGCAAAAGCATCCACCTCACACCTTCTGTCTTGTTCACTCTTTTCTTCTCTCCTCGTTCCTCATTTCCATCACTCCTTTCCCACCTCAGCAGCTTGCAGAAGAAGCTTTTGGGCTTAAAAACTGATGAAGCACAACTTGACATCTAGCACTACATGAATGCTTTCTCACCCTGTAACTGCATGCTAGCACTGTACTTTGCTGTGCCAGGACTATCACAAACTTGTACAAAGAATAAATACAATGTATGCTTGACAACTGCAACTTATCATGCATTATATAAAAAAGTAGATGACTCTTCTCTCCCAAAGCAGGGTGCACGTTTCATTTGGCTTGTTTACTGGACTCAGGTTAATCCCGGTGGGAGGGGGACGTTTATCAATTACACAATGCAGAGATCACCGTCTCTGAAACCTACACCTTGCCAGACATCTCAAGTTGCTCCGAGTTTGAACTGATCATCCATTAGTGTTCTTAGGTCTGTCTAGAGATAGCTTTGACTGTTGTTAGATCTTATGTAATCACAACATAAGGAAAAAGCAGAATATACTGAGGGGCCAGATGACACCTCATACCCTGGCTAATTAATTACCACCAGGTAAGGGAATGCACAGTAATGAGTGGTGTGAATCCCTGGTTGACTTTTGTGGTTTTTAGGGTGGGACCGAGTGAGTAGTCGGAGCCTCCCCTCCCTTCAGAGGGGGCAACGGACACCGTAAAAACATGTCAGCAGTGGTGAGAGACTTAATCAATCGGGGTCATCGGATGACCGCAGATAGGGAGAGATGCCGCACGGAGCGGCCTCAACAACCTGTTATATGGTGTACTATGGGTCCATTCAGAGGGTGAAGTGGGATGAACATAGTTTTTTTTTGAGCCAGTCGATGGGGCATATTTACAAGTTAAATGACGAAGCGTGTCGTCAAGGCAAGAAGGCTAACAACACGCTCCGTCACTTCAGAAACATAGGGCTGCAACATATTTTCAAGCATATGGTGCAGCCCTGCGTTTCCCCCTGATCTGGTGCTAAATGTAGCTGCCTAGTGCAAGGAAGATTGGTTATGTGCAGGAAGGGATACCTTCCTGCACATAACCAATCTTTAAATGCTGTTTTGTAACTTCTATGTGTGCTGCTCAGTTTTTTAAATGTGTATTTATGAGTATTTACGTGCAGGAAGGGTTACTAGATGTCCCCCCCGTCCTAGTTCAGTATGTCAATGGCCATTACACATGGCTCTCCTGACATCTGCATTGTTCTGACACATTACTTTGTGCTATGGTCAGATCGAGAAGGGCTTCTCTTTTGCTTTGGTCACATTGAAAAGGGCTTCTCTTTTCTTCCTTGTTTCCAAAGTCGATGAATGTACCGATGTTATGAAAAAGGGTGGGAAAAATGCTTAGTATAAATTTGATTCTGTCATATTTCAGTCAGTGAAGAGCTCTATGCCATCTTTCCACTAAATGCGTGTATGCATATGCCATCGTAACCAGTTAGTTGACTATGGGGTTTGACCCAACCCTGCTGATGTGAATGCAGAAGAAACTTGAAAAAAAATCTGCTCTGAAGTTATCCCAGGAGGTACCCTTAAAGTAGCTGTTGCTGCCCCACTTATGCAGCTACTGTACATAGAAAATATAAAACTTCACTCCAAACTATAAATCTACCCTTCAGAATGCTCAATAGAGGCACTTCACTTATTCTATAACCTCAAACATCCAAAAGAACGTTTTCAAAATAACAAGATCGTTTTTTGTGTGTTTTTTTCTCTCACTCTCCAATGCACCTACACAACTTTTATGTGACAATGCTGGCACTTTCTTTTCCAACAATTGTTTTTATATTTGGGTTGCAGTCATGGTGAAGAATACCAATTGGTCGCTAATACATCTGTGCTCTGACTCACTGGTGAATTCATGACTGATGACACCGTGATCAGGCTCCAGACCCTGTCAGGTCAAAGTCCTCTAACAACTTGGACAATTTATTGCTCCTCCATATCAACGAAACTCTTAACTCCTCCCTGGATGCTGGCCCAGTACTATACTAGATAGTTTCAAACATGTTGTTGTGACCCTACTCTAAGAGAACCATCTCCAATTATCGAGCCATCTTTCAACTGCCTGTACTCTGTCACTTTTTTGCTTTCAATTAAGAGCATGCCCACAATGATTTATTGCATGGCATCCAGGTAAGATTTAATATCTGAAAAAAGAGAATAGCGGAGCACTCATATAGTATATCAGTTATGTTACTGTTAAGGTCCAAGTATAGTGAACATAATGACTTGAAATTTATGTAATGCCATTTGTTTAGATACTCAAATGATTTCTCAAAGACTTCCAAATGTTGCAGTAGAAAAAATTTGCTTAACTTCATATTATTTTTTACACGTAAGGTAGAAGCATGTTATAACTATGGCTGCAACAATCTAACAAAGGTTTGCGATACGTTGGCAAGGTGGTTCCATGGACAATTCCAGTTGACACGTGTTTTGTCCCTTCATAGAAAACTTTTCAAAGCCAATAAAACATGAAAGTAAAATTGCCCATAAATAATAACAGTATACTTTATTAAAATAGTTTAAAATGTTGGTGACTATAATAAAAGTCCAAATGTTACATACTTGTTGTGACTATCACCATGGAAGCTACCAATATCCAATGTGTAGAACATTATTAAAAAGAAGAAAATATAAAAGACGCAGTGCTCATGTCTGAGACATCTGTGACCGCCACCTAGACCACAGAATAAACTGTGAAATGAACATTAGAGATGTGAAAGGAATACTGGATGAGTGACTGTAAAGACTCGAAAGATAAAGAAAAGAAAACTGTAAAAATGCATGAATTAAATCAAGACAATCAAAAAACAAGTGAATTATTCCGCCATAAGATCATAGAAAATCAGTTACCTATATTCCTGTGAGGCTATAGTCAATGGGATTTGTGCAAACTGTACGCACCTCCTAGGGACCTTGTAGAACATCGACCCAATGTTAAATCAGAACCGGAGAGAAAGGTGGACATAACGTAGAGAATATATAACTCAAATAATGGGTGAATCCAATACTTCTGAAAACCAGCATAAAGAAGTAGCAATCACCCTGCTCAAAAAAACTCATATATAATACTTATGTATCCAGTTATAGACTCGAAAATGAGTTCCTTCCAGAATATTTGTAAAGCTGTTTATGTAGTGTCTGTTCCATATGTGAAGCGCATATTGTCCGATCCCAAAGATATAGGGCTGCCTCATAATTGTCTTTGTGCTGAAACGATAGAGGATATATTCCTCTGATGATAGGGGACCCTGATTAGTCTCTATCTACCTGTGAACATAATATACCATACATGTTACCTCGAACGACGGAGGGCTGGAGCCAGCTACTAGCCACTCGACTCTCAGTCCGGATCGTCTGGAGACATCACCACCCTCACCGGACTGTGGAGCCTGCACGGAGGGTCAACGAGGGCTCCGAAGCTCGCCCCCCTCCCCCCCCTGCACCGGACTGTGGAGCCTGCACGGAGGGTCGGCAGAGGTTTCTGAAGTTCACCCCCTCCCCCCCCCTGCACCGGACTGTGGAGCCTGCACGGAGGGTCAACGGAGGCTCCGAAGCCCGCCCCCCCCCTCCCCCCTGCACCGGACTGTGGAGCCTGCACGGAGGGCCAACGGAGGCTCCGAAGCTCGCCCCCCTCCCCCCTGCATCGGACGGTGGAACCGGCATCGGATTGGGGACATAGTGAAGGACTCCTGCTCTCTTTGAGTCTCCCCCCTCCCCCCCCTACTCCGGAGTGTGGATACCCTGCAGGGCTCTTGCTCCCGACAAGCCTCGATCATATGGAGGCTCGGCGGTCGGCTTGGAGTTCATCCCTTCCACCGGACTGTGGATACCTGAAGGGCTCCTGCCCCTGAGGCCGTCGACTTCACCCTGGCCCCACCAGCTGCTGGATGCGGGACGACGGTGCCGCCTTCGTCCTTGCCCCACCGGCTGCCCGCCGCTAGCCTCTCGCCTTACACAATTGCCGCAGTGGAGCGCAAACGATAGAGGCGCTGGACTTGGCCTCTGATGACCGCGCTAGGAGTGTTTACTGAGGGTGTCTCGCGGCGCGGTAAAGCCGTTGCTGAGGGTGACTACCGGCTCTGAAGCTGACCCCCTCCCCCTCCCTTGCACCGGTGTGTGGTGGGCTTGCGCTGGAGCTGGTGACACTATATGCAGAGCGGCTGTCCTCGCTCTGCGCAACGAAAAGGGCACCGGACCCCTCCCCCACTTTTGACCTGAAGCAGGGACCCCTTCCTGAAGGCAGCGGAGGACGCAGATAGCAGCACCGGGTAACGACAACGCAACCCCCCCCCCCTTCCCGCCCTCACCCAACAGAGGACCGCTAACGGTCTTGAGGGCTGAGAGGGGCCTGGGACGCAGGTTGCGAGCAAACACAGGGGCAACACTGTACTAAGCACAGCTCAACATACAGAAAAAAGAAGAACTTTTTTTTATAGGAGTGAATGAAACGTCGCATCTACGAAGCGGAAGGGATCATCATTATCATGGGCTAAAGCATTGCTCCTGTATAACTCTACGGGCAAAATTAACAGGCACACAGAACCTTAAGGTATTTACTTCTCCCACCCGCCTGCTCTCTTTTAAAATCTAACTCCTTTTGTACAAAATGGCTGGAGCCATAAAGCTGTAGTAATAAATCCCCCACCTACCTCTGTTGTCCACGAGGCCCCTCAGCTTAACTCCCCCACACAGAGATAAGAATTCCTCCCAGCTAGACCTGAGCTCTGCCTGCTTAAAGAGAAAGTGTAATCCCATCCCCGGTGCTCAAAGTAATGGCAGCAGACAGAGGACTAATGTCTCTATCTCCCTTTGCCTGCATGGTTGTGAAGGGAAGCTGCTCTCCCCTGCTATCGAAGCAACAGCAACAAACAGAGGACTACTGTCTCGATCTGTACTACCTGGCGGCCATTTTAGACTAGTCTCTATTGGACTTTAGTATTTTAGACTAGTGTGAAAGAATGTCTACCTATTACTGTAGTATTATACTTCTACCTATATTTTGAACATATGTATCGCGCATATTGCTACCTCATATTTGAATGTCTGCCTATTATTGCAGTATTATGTTACTAGCTTTATTTTGAACTTCGTAACGCACAGAATGAGAATACTTTTTCTGCAGTTGACTTTTGTCTGCAATTGTATTTTGTTACTGACACATGTACCTCACATATTTCTGACTACTCACTACTGTCACTTTCGATTCAGGTATGTTACTGCCTGCCTAGGTATTCTATTTTTCTTCCAGTATATTATTATTATTTATATTATAGGCTATCACTAGTGACACTCACCAGTGTCTTCCCTGGCCCTGTAACTAGCAGCTGACAGCTTATACTATTCGTCCTAGTTCCTACTTCTAACACCACAGCCTCTCTAAAATGGAGCTCAACGGCAAGCACACTTTTAGAATTAACTACCCCTCCACTCCTCTCTCCAAAAATGCCACTAAACGTTTTAAACACAACTTCTTGAGGTCACACCCTGAAACACCCTTTGCCGACACTTACTTCTCACTGGGCAATGGAGCCCTGAATACTGATATCATCTTCCACACCTCACGCAGAGCCCAATGGAGGAAAACTTTCCTATCCCTACTCACAGTCTCCACCACCAGGAAAACAACTCATGGCCTAATTCTCACCATCACACCTTCCCACCTCTTCCCGGGCAGGTCTACCATTACTATCTACAATAACGGGATTGTCCTAATCCAATCCAAGGACAAGAACCTGGAATTACTAGACAACCTGTTCCCCAAGTTCAAAGAGCACCTCTCCAAGCTGAGATCCACCACCCAGAACTCCGCCAGCACTATCACCCCTAATGTCGCATCCACCACCTACTACACTGCTATCCCTAGCACTCCAGTAAATGGCCCACCTGCTGTGAACGCCCCTCACTCCCCAAGGACAGTCACAAATAACTCCACCGCACATACTAGCAACCCCTCTAACATGACCCTTCTTATCCCCACCCATACCCCCTCCATCCCTCCCCCCCCAGACAGAACATCCCCCGCCCACAACGCACCACCATCTGAACTAGCCACCGCCCAAAGTTTATACACCCCCTCCTCCCATCCCCCCCACGACAGACACCTCTCCCTCCCCATCTCCCTCCCCACTCCCACCCACGAGTCTCTCACACCCGACACAACAACTCCCACCCACAACACGCCTACATCGGCACACACCATCACTCGGAGCTTATCCACTCATCCCCCCCTCGGCGGACAACTCTCCCCTCCCTGCTCCCCCCCCACTCCCACTCACAATTCTATCTCCCTCCCAACAAAAGATACAGAACATACCTCCTCCCTCACCGTAGCATCCCCCTCTCTCCCACCCCCTATTCTCAGCCCTCACTACCCTCCTGTCTCCCCCACTGTCTTCAGCCTTCACTCACTCTTCTACTCACCGGCACCGCCTCCCACTGAAGTCACTACCTATGCTTCCCACCCACCGCCTGTCCCACCCACTTCACTCACACCCTTCGCCCACAAACACGTTCACACCCCTCCGATACCCTGCCTGCTCTCCAGCACACTACTCAACCACTCACCAACGGCTCTCTCCACCAACACCTTCCCCAATGACCCTCCTCCTGACCTGACTTTATCCACCCTCCAACAAGTCAAAGAGGAAATCTTACAAATCAAAAAAGACATCCACGCAATCAAAAACCTTCTCTCCTCACAGCCCAATCTACCTCCCACCATCCCACTACCCCACAAACGACGCACCCTCCCTACATACCCTCGCCCCCGACGACACCAGCAATGGCCTACTATCCCCGTTCGCAATAATTCCCACCGCCCCCGTCGTGTTCTCAACCCCTTATCGGACCGCGACCTATGCTCTCTCCTAAGCTCTTATGGCCCAGGTCCGGTAAAAGACTTCTCCAACTCACACATCCCCATACCCACAATTCTTACAAACCCTCTAAGGCTCCCAACACTCAACAACAGAGGCTCCGTCCCTAACAACCTCAGAAAAGTTCCCCTCACACTAGAAAGTTCGACCACCCTTCTCTCTCCCAAACTCAAATGCATCCTACTAAATTGCAGATCGGCCCAGAGACATTCCTCTGACATCGCGGATCTCGTCTCAAATAGGGATCTAGACCTAGCCATTCTAACGGAAACGTGGCTCACTGAAGCCTCTACCCCTATTATGGACATACTAGTCCCCCCCAATTATCACATCATTAGGCTGGACAGGTCACCTGGCAAGACGGGCGGGGGAATTGCATGCATTTTTAGGAGCAACCTCTCCGTTACTCAAGTCACCTCCCCCTCCCTTTCCTCCTGTGAACTACTCTGCCTCGACATCACCAGTGAGGGCAAACAAGTCTGTGCTTTACATCTTATCTATCACCCGCCCGGTGACAATCTCATATTCACCCAACAATTCATGGACCTGATCACTTCCAATGCCGGTCGGCAGACCACTCAAGTCTACCTGGGTGACTTCAATCTTCACTGGAACGATCAGAAAGATACCGTGGTGAATAGTCTCAAAACTTTCCTCAATGCGCTTGACCTCACCCAACTATGTGATAAACCAACACACGACAAAGGCGCGATACTCGACCTCATCATTGCCAAAGAGAACACTATTCATCTGGAGGCGATTCTACCCTGCGACTGGTCAGATCACCACATTATCACCTTTCTTATCAACGAAAAAGTTAAACGTAACCCTACTCAACCAATCAAAACCAAAACATGGAAACGGGATTTGAAGAATCTCAACCCCTCTACCCTACCTCCCCACATCGGCAACCTCCTCCTTCCCCCTTCAGGGACCTCAGATGTTCAATCACTGACTGACCACTACCTTGACTCTATGAATACAATAGTCAATGAAGTCGCCCCTCTGCAACTGAAGAGAGCCTCCACCAAAATTTCTAACCCCTTGTATGATGACAGACTCAACGACGAAAGGCGTAATATGCGAATGGCAGAGCGCACTTGGAGATCGGACCCCTCAGCACTGCATCTCAAAAAGCTTAAGAACAAGAGAAATGCCTACTTTAGGAAAATAAAGCGCACAAAGTCGGACTTCTTCAGCCGCCAGTTGGACCAAGCGAAGAACAGGCCAAGAAAGCTGTTTGAGCTAATCAAGACCCAAACAAAGGCACAACCCACACAATCAAACAGCACAACAAATGACACCCCACACTGTGAAGCCTTCTCCGCTTTCTTTAAATTAAAGACTGACAACATAAGAAATGACCTCATCATGGATGTAAGCCGATACCCCAACCACACCAGAATGGCAGACACTCAACCTAAAAACAAGGCATCCTGGCAGCACTTCGATACCTATTCGGAAGAAGCAATACACAAACTGCTCTGCACCTTGAAGCCCTCTAATCACCTCACAGACCCACTACCTGCTAATGCTGTAAAAGACTTTATCCCCTTGCTCCTCCCTCTCTGGACCAAGATCATCAACAGCTCTCTGCAACAAGGCCACATTCCAGACTCCCTTAAGGTGGGGCAAGTCACGCCTATACTCAAGAAACCTACAGCTGATCCGACTGACCTAAACAACTATCGGCCCATCACCAATATCCCCACCCTGGCCAAACTGCTGGAGAAATGTGTCCAACTCCAACTAACAAAACACATTGATCAATATGACCTCCTCAACCCTCATCAATCAGGCTTCAGAGCGAAACATAGCACGGAAACGGCTATGACACACATAATTGATGATGCCCTCCAAATTCTGGATCGCAATGAGTCCTGCCTCCTCATCCTCCTTGACCTCTCGGCAGCATTTGACACGGTCAAACATGAGAACTTGCTAGAGCTGCTAAGTACTAGAATGGGGATATCGGGAACTGTTCTCAAGTGGTTTTCGTCCTTCCTACACAATCGGTCTCAGAGGTTCAAGATCGACAATGTGCTATCTACACCTGTGCCTGTAGATCTAGGTGTTCCACAAGGATCCACCCTCTCCCCTACACTGTTCAACCTCGTTATGGAACCGCTCGCCACCTTGCTTCAGGCTTCCAATGCTCAATTCCATATGTACGCCGATGACACACAACTCTATCTAAAGTTACAATCCCCGGAAGACATCAAACATCTGAATTCCACACTTATTAACACCCAATCTTGGCTGGCTGATAATCACCTCAAACTAAATGCCCTGAAAACTGAGTTCCTACTCATCTCACCCCCGGCGAAAATCTCCACCACCCAAACCTGGCTCAACAACCTAACAGCACTCAATGTCCAACCCACCATCGTGGACTCGGCGAAATCCCTAGGCATCACACTCGACGCTAAGCTAAACATGCAGCAGCACGTCAGCAAAGCCACAAAAGCAGCTAATTTCCAAATTAACACGCTGAGGAAAATTAAACCCTTCCTCCCGGCCAAAGACTTCCAAACTGCTGTACAAGCTTTAGTCATCCCTCGAATAGACTACGGAATTGCGGCCCTCAGCGGTCTCCCGCTAACCACAACAGCACCCTTAAGAGCCTCCCTGAACGCTGCCGCGAGACTCATTACAGGCTCTAGAAAACATTCGCACATATCCCCAGACTTAAAGTCTCTAAAATGGCTGCCTTTTGAAGCCAGAATACAGCTAAAAATTGCAGTTATGACACACGCGGCCGTGCACCACAAGGCACCCAACTACCTCGCTCAAAAGCTGTCTATATCAGGAGGTTCGAGATCCAATAGGAGTACAAAAAATCTACTCCTGAAACCTCGTAGATTCCGGAAAGTGAAAACTTACAAGCGCTCCTTCTCAGGAATGGCACCCAGGATCTGGAATGCGCTCCCTCCTGAAACAAGACTGATCTCCTCCACTGCACTCTTCAAGAAAGAGGTGAAAACAATCCTTCTGGCCAAGATCTCCTGATCGTTATAGATGTTGGTTCAGAGACTCTGCATTGCCTTATACCACTGCTCACCCTATCCCTTGGCACTATACTCTATTTGTTGGGGGCACTACTACGCTACTCTCTTACTACCGACCAAGATATGTTACACGTTGGTTTTCTGATCCACCTAAACACCTCTGTAGTGATCAATGATTTGTGCTATCCTTTATTACTTCCTTACCTGATTGTATATGGATTGGTTTTATGTATGTTTTATTATCCATGTTATTACCATGCTATTGACTATTATATTGTTCCCATTATCTCTGTTGACTCCTACTGCACCTACCCTGTCTTGTGAAGCGCTCTGATATCTGTAAGGATCCTGTTCGCGCTATATAAAACTTTGAATAAATAAATAAATAAATGTTCAAGGTAGTCATTAAACCTATCACAATGCATTCAAACTGCCAAATGAAATGGAGTATTTCGATCTTAAATAAAGACCTATGTGACCCTAGATGCAATCTTACTGCAGGTATAAAAAGAGAAGTATCTGAGAGTGAAACGGTCTAGACTTTGAAAACATGTCATGCCTTTAGAATAAAGCGGTTGTGAGGCCAGAGGTTTGCTAACAGTCTAATTGAAACAGTACTGTAAGTGATACTTAAGCTAATAGATACATGCAATTGTCCCATATGATTTAAATATTTACGATTGCAACACGTCAAATGATTTGTGGACGGTGGGACCAAAATTAAAAAAAAAGAAATTCCAAGGGTACAAGAGAAAAGGGCACACATGTGATGACGCCGATGTAACATTTAATCATCACCAAACGTTATGAACAGAGATGAGGCAGAATATTGAGACGTGGGTCTTGGTATTTTCAAGAATAAACCTAATACCAGAGAGATTTTTTTAACTGAAATACATAGATACGTTAAGTAATCAACTAGTTCCGCTCAGCAAAACAGTAATAGTGGAGTTAAGGACGACTAAATCAAATCTTTCAAATAATATAAACAGCTAGTAAGTACCAAATTTGAAAACGTCATAACTTTAGAAAACATATTATGCCCACGGAGAACAGCAGTCATGTAAAAAACAAGTTTATCAGCAATTATTTGACAATTTTTAAATCATCATGCTGTGTGCAATGTTTATCACACTGATACTGGTAAATACACCAACTCCTAGCTCATGCTTATATTTTGTAATCGCACACAATAATATAATATTTACAACATACATACATCACAGCATGAGAATTTAAAAATTGCCCAAAAATTGCTGATTAATTAAGTAATGCTGAAGAATGTTAAGACATGTTCTTTCATGCTAAAAGGGTATTGTAACAATGAAATAGGCATTGGTAAACAAGTTGTGAAAACATTGTAAAGAAGAACGACTCGGATAATATTGTGAACTACCAGTCTGTTTTCATTATCTATGATTTCACGTCACGTTTGGAAATAAACAAAAAATTGGTTTTAATGGAGCCTCGATATCGGAGAACAAGGTTGGTAACAGCCGAAAGCATACAATGGTGGCCAGACGCTAATAAAATCACGCCTAACCACATGCAGAGTTGTCATCCTTTGCGAGGAGAAACTGGAGCATTTCACGGACCAGTTGTCTGAAGAATGAATAGATAGATAGATAGATAGATAGATAGATAGATAGATAGATAGATAGATAGATAGATAGATAGATAGATAGATAGATAGATAGATAGATAGATAGATAGATAGATAGATAGATAGATAGATAGATAGATAGCCAAAGAAAAATTCTCCGACCAAAGCGAGCCCCGATCCCTGCAGGGTGGCTTTGCGAAAACGGGCATGGATAGTCCCATAATTTGGCATACCAAAGAAGAAGAAATGCGAAGCCCAACTAGGTAGTACACTGGCTTTAATGTGTCTCAGAAATGGCAGTACATCCACACTCACGCGTTTCAGCCATTGGACATGGCCTTGTTCACAGGTGAGGCAAATCACACTCAGTAAACTCGCACTACTTAAATTATATTGATGGCGTGACATGATGCAATCATACCATTTGCATAGTGCACTTGTATTGTTATTCCAAATTGCGGTAGATGATAAATTGTGCTCAATAGCATCTTTATACCACAGTCACAATAAATTCATAACCAAGTGCTCAGACTACTTCAGAAACGCATCTGTTGAGTGACCCGCCTATCAGGTGCACTGGAGCGTGATATATATTACTAAGTTTTTTTTTAGGAGTCTGCCGTCAGCACTGCAGAATACAGAGCTCTCAAGTTACCCAGTTCCATGCAGGACTAGGTCATCCAGTCCAGGTTATTTCCTTTCAGTGCCTGTATTTGTAGTCATGTTGTTCCTACCATAAAATAAAGAGTAGAGGTGGCAGAATGCAAAGTAAAGAAACCACTGGACTCAATGTTATGTTATGTTAGCAATTATTTCTAGAGCGCACGTACACCCAGAGGTTTCATGGCGCTATGACTTAAGAGATGCGATCCGGATGTCGTTATGCGTAGGCCTGCATGAAAAGCCAAGTTTTCAGCAATCCCCTAAAGCACATCAAATCTGTACAGCTTCTGATCTCGGTGGGTAATGCGTTCCAGAGTTTAGGAGCCAAAAAGGCAAACCTACATCCACCTTGGCGTTTGAGTTTATAAGATGGTACCATCATCAACTGAAGTTGGGCAGAGCGCAGGGGACGTAAAGGGGTGTATCTAGAGACTAACTTGTTAATGAATGCGGGGCTGTTGCAGTATAGTGACTTAAATATCAGGCAACCTGATTTGAACAATGATCTCTGAGCAACCGGGAGCCAATGTAACTTCTTCAGGAGGAACTATGCCAAGTGCCATTTGGGTTGATGGAATATCAACCTTGCCGCTTGGAGGCGTTTGGATAGAAAGAGTGGAAGTCCCAGATAGATAGCGTTAGCGTAGTCTAAATGGGACAACACGAGTGCAATCACCACCTGCACCAGTGCTGAGTGAGTGAACATATGGCAAATCTTTGGTATCCTGGGAAGTTGAAAGGAACAGGAGGAAACCACTGTCCCAACCTGTGTTTTCGGGGATAGGTCACTGTCGATGGTTACCCCAGACTACGTACGTGGGGGGCCGGTTGCGGTGGATTACCTAATTCAGGCAGCCAATAATGAGGGCCCCAGAACCTGCTGCTGTTCCCAGTCAGCAACAGTTCGGTCTTGTCTACTCACACTTGAGTCTGCGAAACTGTAGAGCTCTGTGCATGCTAGGATTGCCCAACACCCAGGCTAACTACTCTTGATTACACCTCATGCCTCTTTCTTCCAGCATCTTACACTTCTTGTTTCTTAACTCACTCTTGCTAGTTCTTTTTTGTCCTTCGTTACTTCATTTGATACAGTACTCCTATCCTTCGCTTCCTCATTCTTTCTCCCCTTTCTGGCCTTCTCTTGGTCAAAGTCTGATGATGTAAAATATATCCCAGTCCCCAAAAATGAATGCCAACCCCCACACTAGGAAAGACCACAGTCGATTGTGAACAGGTAAAGTAGCAGAACTTTCAAAACACACTGGGGTGGTTGAGAAATCACAGTTTCTTTATTAAATCAATTTTCATGTAATTGAAGTCTGTACATCATTACTTGCTATGTGTGGGAAGCGTCACAATGCTTCACAAAGGAGCATTTGAGAAAAAGGAAGACAGCATTTTTAATGGGGAATAAGTGTATGCATGCAAACCTCTGGTAACAGATAAGAGTCTGAGGGGGCGTGGCTTGGGCGCCGATGTAGGTGGAAGCGGGACTCCGGAGCTCCTCCGTAGCCGCCCCTCTCCGACACATATCCTGACCCCCATATTCGGACCCCTGACCTCCACCTTCCATCTGAGGGTCTGGGGAGCATTGGGGGAGAGTCTGGAGGCGCTGAGTGCCCCGCGACCGCTGCAACCGACTTTTTCCCCCGAGCGGAGCGGCTGGAGTGGTGGGCGCATAAAATGGCGGCCAGAGTCGCTGTCCACGCTGCCTGACAGAGGTGAGCTGCCGGCGGTGGAGGGCCCACGGAGATGACAGGACTTACCTGTGCTGGAGCGGAGCGTCCCACGAGCTGATTGAGGTGGGGTGCGCTGTCTGGCATTGCGGTTTTGGCAAGGCCCGGGAGCGGAAAATTGGCGAGCTGCCTGACCCTAAGATGGCGGTGCCCGCGTGATCGAGTCTGCCCCTAGACGACTGTTCAGAGACATTGGAGGGCCTGCAGATTTCCCCTGAGTGGGAATCACCCTGCTGCTGAAGCTGGAGCGAGGGCACCGGTGACCCCTATCCCTGGGGGGTGTGACGACCGTTGGCTGTGGCTGGAGACTGCTGGCTGCCCGGGGGACCATCCTGAGAGGTAGACAGGAGGGCTGGGGTGCGCCTTCGTCAGGCGCCCGCGTGATCCTGGGGCGACACCAGTGAGCCGACTTTTAGTGCTCTGGTGGCCCGGGGGCCGGCGGTGCCCGCTTTGGCTGCTTCTGTTGGACCCCTCGGTGGTGCGAGGACCCGGGGCCCCAGCCTCCTCCTTATCCTGACTCGGGGGCTGTGACATCGGCGGGGTCCATAGTGGGCCTGCAGAGAGAGGACCTGGGAATGACAAGGGCTGCTCCCTGAAGCAGAACGCGGTCCCTGCGGCCCGTCCACTTACCTGCTGACCACTGCAGCCGACCACTTAGTGCTGGCCCTGGGGATATACCTGAGAGCCCTCGCTGGAGCGTCTCCCCTGCGCTGTCCTTGCCCCTGCACCCACTGACAGTAGAGTGGGTTTTTCCTGCCACGGGGGACGGAGGAGTGTGGGACCAGCGTTGGTGCCTCCCCGGGCGTGACGGCAGCGGGCTAGCGGGCCGGGGGCACTGGGCCCGAGTGGGCGACGCCCACGGTCTCTGACTACCCAGCAGGCGCTATCGCTTGGAGTGGACTTCGAAAACTGCCTCAAGATGGTCAGGGGGGGGCAAAAAGAAGGGCTTCGATGTGCTGAGACTCGATGACCCGGGTCATTCTACGGCGGAAGACGATGCGGCGTCTGGCTCTGGGAGCTCAGCCCCGCCACGGGACCCCTCCCTGAGTGACATTATGCAGGCCATTGTGGCATCACGTGAGGCCCTGGAGAAGCGGATCAACACCATTGGGTCTGACCTATCCCTCTTGAAGGATGACCACAGGAAGCTGAAGGAGCGAGTGACGACTTCGGAAGCGAACATGAAGGACATTCCTGGCGAAGTGGCTACCCTGAAGGCCTCATTGGCGGAAGTGGCGCAGAAAGTTCGGGTGCTGGAACTCAGGGCCGAGGACAGTGAAGGGCACTCCAGACGTAACAGCCTCCGCATAGTAGGAGTCCTGGAGAGAGAGGAGGGCCAGGATGCGGTGTCCTTCTTGGAAACCTGGTTGCGGATGGAGGTGGCGCCGGAGGGGCTCTCCCCAATTTTCGCCCTGGAGCGTGCCCACAGAGTCCCGCCGCGCCCGCCTAGAGCTGGAGGATCGCCGCACCCGATGGTGGTGCGCCTTCTGCACTACCGGGATCGTGATCACATTCTTCAGGCGGCCAAGGGTCTACCGAACCTGCGCATTGGTAACAGCAAGGTCATGATTTTTCCGGACTTCACCAGGGACGTCCAACGACAACGGACATTCTTCCTTGCGGTCAAGCGAAATTTGAGAGCTATGCAACTGCCCTATGCTATGCTGTTCCCGGCCCGACTGAAGGTCATTGCTGGAGGGGACACGCACTTCTTCCTTACTCTGCAAGCGGCTTGGGACTGGATAGAAACCAGGGGGGAGGCTGGTGGAGACACCCCCCTGCGACCACGCCTAGACGAAGCTCCACTGACTTGACACCGGCGCGTCGACCTGGCTCCCCGGCTGGGTGGCAACAAGAAAGGAATAAGGCGGTGCTGGCGGTGGCGGCCATCAGCCAGGGGCAGGTCAGCCCCTCCAGTAACGCTTTGGAGCGCTCGAAGAATGCGGATTTAAGTCCTGGCTCCAGCAGCGCTCATGGTCTCTCCGAGGCGGACCTACCGGTGGTAACCCCACAAACGGCGGATGGCATCTTTGGCTGATGTGGCTGTGAGGACATTGGACACGCTGATGTACGGTACTGGGACATGGGGAGGGCCCTGCCTTCTGGTGCGGGGAGGCGGGGGACAGCTGCCTTCTGTTGATCATAACTGTGATATTGAGGGGTGAGTTGTGGATTCTTTTTGAATACTTGGGAGAGGGGGGGGGAGCTCTGGATCGGAATAGGATTGGCGATCCAAACAGCCTAGCCTGCTCTGGTTGATATACGCTTGACTTACAGGGTTTGGATGGGGTGTTACCACGTTGGTTAACTGTCCTGGGGAGTGGGAGGTGGGTAGGATTGTTTGGTTATGTTTGTGGGGGATAGGGGGTGGGTTCTGGGCGTGTCAGAGGAGCCTATGAGGGAACCTGTGAACTGCGATGTGGGCTGCCATGGGACCCGACTTAGGCTACAAATGTCTCACGTGGAATGTGAGGGGGATGCATACCATGCATAGACGCCACAAGATTCACTCATATTTAATTCGGCGGGGCATTCAAATTGCTTTCCTCCAGGAAACGCATCTCTTAGCACAGGAGAGGAAAGCATTGCAACGGAGATGGAGGGGGCAAATCTACCACACTGATTACTCGGCCTATGCTAGGGGGGTGGTCATCTGGATAAGGGCGGGGGTACCCTTTCAATGCACGCAACAGCTTATTGACCTGGAGGGGAGGTATGCAGTGGTGAGGGGGAAACTAGATGGGAGGGACCTAACGTTGGGTTGTCTATATGCACCGAACGTGGAACAGCCTGCCTTCTTCTCCTCGTTGTCCCACACACTGGCCCCCTTTTTAGTAGGACCATTGCTCCTTGGAGGGGACTTTAATTGTGTAACTGACACTGCATTGGACCGCTCACATCCCCCCTTACCAAATGCACTGGCGAGCAAACTGGCGCTTGCGCGCTCTGACTGGCAACGTCGATGGGGGCTGATTGACTCATGGAGAGCTTACCACCCATTAGACAGGGACTATTCCTTCTCTTCCTCCCTTCATGAACTTCATGTCCGTATAGACGCCTTTGTGAGTTCCCCGGAAGTGCATGGAGAGGTGTGCCACAGTGAGTACCTTACGCGTACGATCTCCGACCATAACCCGCGGCTGGTGCAGCTACGATGGTCGCAGCATCGCCCAAGCATTCCCACCTGGAAACTACGCCCGGAGGCGCATGACGATCAGGTCTTCCGGACCGCGATAGCCTCGAGTTTAGAGACGTATTTTCAGATCAATGCGGGGTCCGCGGGGTCCACAATGGTTGAATGGGACGCCTTCAAATCAGTGGTTCGGGGGCGTTGCATTGCGACGGTGTCGGGGTGCGGAAAACCTTACTATGTGACATTCACCGAGAGGATGAGAAGCTACGCTCGCTGGAGAGAGAACGACCTGAGCTGCCGGAGGTCCATGAGGCCCTACTTGAGGCGAGGGAATCAGCGGCGGCGACGGTGGAGCATCTCAGGTGCTTCGACTACAAAGCCTACGTCACGCTTGCACATTCGGAACGGGACAAAACGGGGGCGCTCTTGGCCTGGCTAGCCAACCCGGCTCGCCGAGGTTCAGTCATCCTTGAACTCAGAGATCACGCGGGAGTGGCGCGGTTCGACCAACAGGGAATTAATGAGTTATTCTATGATTATTACACAGAACTATAACGTAGTCGGGTCCTTCCGTCGGAGGGCGAGTTCCAGAGATTCCTGGAGGGTTTGGGTTTGCCGGAGCTGGACGAAGAGGACGCAAAACCTCTGGGGGATAAAATTGAGGTGAGGGAGGTGTGAGTCGCCATCAAGAGTATGGCGCGGAATAAAACGCCGGGCTCCGATGGACTCCCGACGGAATTCTATCACACCTACGTCGACCTCCTGGCGCCCCGACTAGCGTGGCTCTACAATGAGGCTAAACGGGTGGGCAGCTTACCGAAGACCACTGGCGAGGCGCTAATTGTCCCACTATTGAAACCTGGCAAGCAGCCTTGGGACAGATCGGTGTATCGCCCGCTGTCCATGCTTAACCTGGACTACAAAATTTTAAGTAAAATCTTGGCGACGCGTCTACTTCCCCACATGTCCACACTGATCCACGTGGACCAATCTGGCTTTATCCCGTCCCGCAACACCGCGCTTAATATAGGACGGCTTCTCCACGTTCTGGAGGCTGACACCTACGATGTGGATGAGGCGGCGGTGTTTGCAATCGACATGGAGAAGGCCTTTGACAGCCTGGAATGGCCCTACCTTTTCCATGTTATGCGCGCGATGGGAGTGGGCAAGGATTTTGTGGATTGGACGGCACTATTATACCGGAACGCTACGGCGAGGGTCAGAACAGGAGGTGTAATATCTGAGGCTTGCGCCGTAGGAAGGGGCACTCATCAGGGTTGCCCCCTCTCACCCCTATTATTTGCCATAGCGATCGAACCTTTGGCGGCGCGAGCCCGATTGGGGCGGGCATTTCAGGGGTTGGACGTCTACGGGCAGGTGCACCATATCGCCTTATACGCTGATGACCTCCTACTGTTTTTGGCTGACTCTGCTGCCTCACTGAGGGGGGCTAAATCCCTCCTTAAGTCACTGAGCACGGTGTCTGGCCTCAGTGTGAACTGGGCGAAGTCTTACCTGGTCCCGACTCGTGCGCGTAGAACATGTCCGCACTCTACGGAAGGAGTGACCTGGGAGGAGAGGAGTCTTCGCTACCTGGGTACTTCAATCTACCATAATAGCATAGAGATTCTAGAGGGCAATATCGGTTCGGCGATCAGACTTACTAAAACGAATTTCGACTTCTGGAGTACGCTTCCACTGTCTCTGGCGGGGAGGGTGGCGCTCCTTAAGATGGTTACCCTGCCGAGTTTGCTCTATTTTTTCCAAACTCTTCCGGTCTGGATCCCGGCGAGTTACTTTCGGCGTCTACAGACCATGGTGATCATTTTTTTGTGGGGTTCGGGTAGACGCAGAGTGGCACACACCACGCTTCTAAGACCTCGGGCTGAGGGGGTATCGCGGTGCCGGATTACGAGCTGTACTACCTGGCGGCCCAGCTACAGTGGTTGACACAGTGGGTAGCGAGAGCCACGAGAGAAGAGGACGGATCCGGGGAACCGGCGGGGCCGGTTCGGGTAATATCCCGGATCGTTCTGGGCCTCCCGATGGGGGACCTCCATCTCACCCAGGAATTCGCAACGGTCCGGAAGTGTTGGAATAGATATCTGCGGAGGGGACATATCGCGGTTCCATATGCACCTGAGATCCCGCTCAAGCTATGCAGGGCACTCCCGCATGGGGGCATATGGCACCGTTTGGAAGACTGGGAGCATCAGGGTTCTGTTTGATGATGGAGTGCTGCTGCCTTTCGACCTCTTAAGGGATCGCTTTGATCTTCCGGGGGGAGACTTCCTCCTTCATGCGGCGCTGACAGCGGCGATCCGTAAACATTGGAGGACGGGTATGACGGAACCGCCACTATCCATGGGCTGTCAATACGTGGTAATGGCTGCGGGGACGGTTAAGGCTATTACGTGCCTCTATAAGCGCATGACTGTGGAAGCTTTGGCCCCGCTGCTAGCTTTGAAAGCGAAATGGAAGGCGGATTTAACGACGGAGATCCCTGAGGCGGCGTGGTCTGGTATAGTAGAGAGGGCCTGGAAAGGGACGCGCAACGCAAGGTTTCAGCTGGTGCATTTTTACATCCTGCATAGAGCGTACCTGACCCCTGACAAACTGCATAAGTACTTCCCGACACATTTGGCGGCCTGCCCGCGCTGCCCGGCAGAGGTGGCCGATTTCCAACACATGTTCTGGTCCTGCCCGGCACTGGGTTCCTTTTGGCAGGGGGTAGTGGAGAGTCTGCGGGAGGTCACTGAGAGGGATTTACAACCCACAATGGCACACTGCGTTCTACACTGGTTCCCACAGACATCAAAGAACAAAATCACTAGTAAGTTCCTGGACCTGGGTCTGCTTTTAGCGAAACGAGCCATAACATCCCAGTGGAAGGCGAGTAAGGGCCCCACGGTGGAGAGGTGGCGGGTGGAGCTCAATAAATGGGCCCGCTGTGAGGGGGAGGTTCGTCTGCAACTGGCACTTAGGGCAGGTACTGACACTGTTCTGGAGCGGGCCCGGGAGCGATTGGTTATCGAACTCACGCTTCCGGCCTCTGACAGCGAAGGTTCCCCCGCGCGTAGTCCTGCTCCTTAGGTACCTTAGCCTGGGTTTGTGATCGTCCAGGTTCTTTCCTTTGGATTGCTCCACGCCCCATGTGATGACTGCAGTCTCCTTTTGGTTACTCCTGATAGTCTGCCTCAGACCTGCGTTGCCCGCGATGGATTCTGGCTTGCTCTTGTGGAACTCTGACACGCCTGGGGGGGGCGGGGCGGGAACAAGGGGATGGAGTAGGGGGTAGGGGGTAGGGGGTAGAGGATAAGTGTTGCGGGGCTTGAGTTGGGGTGTTGAGGGGGGGGGATGTTTGGTTTTGTTCGGGGCTCTATAGGCCGGGAGCGGGAGAACCGGGCGAAAAGAAAAGCAGCCCTGAGTACTGCCAGTTGTATTTAAGCCTTAATGCATCTGTCAGCTGCTAGTGCTCTCATGTCTAATGCCGCTCGACCTCCGGGGTGTGAGCTGAATGGCCGTGTAAGACTTTTTCTATAGGAGCCTGTGTTACGCGAAGGTGGGTAGCTGGCTTGATCGACGAACTGGTTGTACAAATTATGACTCTGCAATAAAAATATATAAAAAAAAAACAGATAAGAGTCTGATTTTGAGGGGGGAAAAGCAGGGAACTTTCCTTTTCCTAATACCTTGCATTTCAACTTTAGTGTATAAAGTTAAACTAATACAATATTTAGCCAGAAAAAGGGGTGTCTTCCGACTAGCCTAAGAGTCTTATGGTAGAGAGTCCCAGGGAGCACAGGATATTATTGGTGGGGTGGAAGGGAGGGGGGGCGGGAGGAGTGGGTTTAGTGTCTGCCCAGAAGCTTTTTAAGGACTGTTCAATAGACCTGGCTGCTGGGAAGTATGTGAGTTAGTGGATTGTCAGTTGGTACTCTTACAGTAGATATTATGGTTCAATAAATGGCACTTGGGTAGTTTTCTACAGCCCAGGTTTTGGTCGTGCTCTCGACATTGGGTAACAGTAACTTCTTACATATGGAGTCATGGCCTAGCAGCAGTGAATGAGCAACTGCTTCTGTGAGTCAGTATGTGGACAGTGTTTGCAGACTCCCTGACCTGAGCAGAGCATCTTTCCTGCCCCCTCATGCCAGAGCAGCGTGAGGATTGGATGGGGACACAGTGACATAGTCACAGTGTCTGCCAGGACAACGAAGAACCAGCACCGAGGCACGACGTGGGAGTTGGCCGGCAGCAGGTAAGTTTAACTTTTATTAAACATTTTTTATTATTAATATAGTCTCCCCATTCCTCGTGCCTCATCCCGCGCTCCCCCTTGCCTCACCACTTTTTGTATATTGCAGCCCCTACCAGACATTGCATAAAGCCACAAGATCAAGGTCCAGAAATTTGAGGTCCATTATATTACTGCCTTTAAAAAAGGATCCCGCAACATCCTTCCACCGGGACAGTCTTTGAGGTCATCCACTGAGGTGCCTCCATCCCTGCCTGCAGTCTTCATCTCAGTAGCTGGAATCAACCACTGTGTTTATTACATCTTAGCCAGGGTGGTTTTGGAGCGGCAGCATGTCTGGGCCACAGGCTAAATGACACAATGGTAAGGCACGCTGACGTGTTGAGTTGGCGCTACACTTTATGCATGATAACTTCAGACATATACATTTTACTTTTTCACAGTACGTCAGAGTTTGTGGCACTGATGGCGGCTTCCTAGTCAAACATTTGCCTTGAAGGCTCTGAAAGACCAACTGTTCAATCACTGTCAATGGGAACTAGGCACATCTCAGATCTCCTGATCTCGTAGGCACTGAGCAACAATTTCTTGGAGGTATGCACGATGGCAATAGCCGATGCATCCTGTATTCGGAGTCCTATTATACTTTCAAATTTTTCAATAATCAAGTACAATTCAAGCATGACGTATATGTTTCTAGTCCACTTCTTTTCGGCAGAGTTTACATTACCTTCTTGGTTTGATCCACTAATGCTGCTTCAGATTAAAAGCACAGTAAATACCTCCCAAATATGTAGAGATTGTTCTCAACAGGTCAGAAACTCAAATACGCCTATCAATGTAGAAGGGAAACTTGCAGCGTCCCATTTGCAGCTCCAAAATCCTTAGTCCGCTTGGCTGGGAACCACAGCTTAGACGAGTCAGCAAACAGAAAGTCTCAATAGTTAAGGTGGGACAATATGAGCGCTTTGGTAGCCGTTCTAACATGATTAAGATTGAGAAGTGGCCTTTTTAGTTCTGGGTTCTGACAGCATAACTGTCAAACATTCCTGGTATAATAATACAAATAGAGTGGGTTTTGCGTCAGCCATTTTCAATCAATGGTTGTTGGTTACTGGCATAAGATTTTGTCAATTTTGTCTTGGCTGATGCTCGTGGCGTATTTATCTCTTATCTAATGGTACTGGCTGATTGTGTGTATCCTTTCGCATCCACTTAAATATTTCCATTAAACTCCATGAGGAACTACTTTAGAACTATAGTGCCCTTTGTGTGCTCCTACTGATTCTCTCATGTGTGTCTCACTCTAACATGCTATTGCTACCTGCGTTAGCATATTAGACCTAGACCTATTGGCTTTGCCAGTGCTTGTTTCAAAATGTCACCATGTTGCAGCGGCAAAAGGAAAGTTGGGAGGTTAATAGGACTCAACAGATATGGAGACTGAAGTCTGAATAACTATACATTGAGGATGGCTGCCAAAAGTGACTAGAGGAATTACTAGAATAAATGTTGCTCAGGCGTAATACAAGCTAAGGCAGTAGACAACATCCATTTTTGAACACCAAGAAGCTACTCGTTATCACTTACACATCACACAAGCCGTGATAGATATGGATAACAGGTAAATGATGACGTTTCCCAGGCTGCATGTTAGCGGTTGAGAGTGAGAGGGCAATGCATTGGCTGGTTGCTTTCAGTCAAGACAGGTACAACTCATCTAAGTATTGTACCCAAGATGCTTGGCTGGTCTTTGAGGACATGATGAAGGAACACATGGTCAAATACATGGGTTTCACCAATGGTAATTTATGGTTAAATGTGGTCTGGTATTACATATTTCTAGAATAATTATTCATTAAATAAATGTGCATGCAATGGATGTGAATATTTAAACATTCATTGCATATACTGAAAACTATCGCTGCGTTGTGCTCCCAGACCTTCAGCAAGTTTCCAAAATCATCTTGGTCTATCATTTTTAGATGGCAGTGGAAACATCAAAAAGAACAATTGTGAAAAGAGAGAGAATATGAAAGGAAAAGCTTCAAATAGAAATAGAAAGAAGGACGAAGATGGTGGCTCTAAATCAAGGGATGAAAAAGGATTTAAATCCCTTCTGGCGGACCATGGGTGACACCGGAGATATGCTTTGCATATGGAGAGAACTATTTTCCTGCACCCCTCTGTACCTGCATATTTCTTCAATAAATTGTACTAATAAATAAAACATCCGGCAATAATATCTGTGGGACCGTTTAAGCATAGATGTATACACACAGGGCATTCTGGTACAAACAAAAATCAGTGTCGCATATGGATTTGTTTAGCGAGAGCTATATATCACAACAATCAACCGCAGTGACTAAGCATCAATGAGAGAGAGCTAAATAATGAATAACCAACATCACCCCTACTTGTAACTAGCAATAAACATAGCCCACAGGCAGGTAGCGAGGAGGTACCGAGGAGGGATGCTCATTAACTGATCCCTGGGCTACGAGTCAAAGACAGCAAAGGCCATTGAAAAAGTTAAGGCCGGTGACCCGTAGCTTAATACCATGCAACAGATGGAAAATTGGGCCATTTCTAGTTGTTTGTATACGTAACTAAAACGTTAACGAACCCTTGTTAGGGGTAAGATTTCTCCTTAGTTAAATGGAAAGGCGCAGACAGAAGTTCAGCTTCAATGGGACCTGGATTCTTGCTCATCTATTTTGGCTCGTAAAGTGGCTTATATTGGAGATGGGGGGGTGAAAGGGGAGGGGGGGGGAGGCGGCTCTGGCGCTGAAGACCTACCTTTCATTATTAGGTGCTTGGTTGAAATTTTGTGGTAGGTGCTGCCCATTGTAAGTGATAGAGGTTTGGGTGATGGCAATGGATTCACAAGATGGGTCAATGGGTAATGGTTTGCTGTGTCACTACACAATGAGGCAGCAGGTCATTTTGTTGCATCAAAAGGAATGCATTGTGTATTGTTTATGACGAGGACACAGTCTTACAAAGTATAGACAGCCCACCCTTTCCCTGGGCACTGGCTCAAAGTTCATAATGTTATCCATGCTAGGCTGAACATCAGGAGGCTGTACTGGGCATACAAGCCTATAGTTGTGTACACTAGCGTGCACTGATCATATGAACTGCAAAGGTTTAAGAGGCAGAAATGCATTTATGAGGCTGCACTGGGGACACTGTGTAAAAGCATATGCTGGTGAGCCTGGGCATATGAAGCAGTGCCTCAGCAATTTAAATAACACACAGAGATCTGAAGCTAGCCCTCAGTATATGGTGTATTTTTGGGAGCATTAATAATCACAGGCATTCTCAAGGTGCTATTTTTTAATTGATATTTGTGTTCTCTATTTTTTGTTCTTAAAATACAAGATTTATCTCAGATTTTCTACTTATTAAAACTTTTTTAACTTTACAAGTTGCTTCTTCCTGATTTCCTTGCAACCCTATCCATTTTAAAATGTATATTAAGTTTAAGTAGCATTTACATAGTACTTACTACCCCTGATGAGGTTGTGAGTAGCATGCTTCCTGGGAGCCCAAAGTTAGTGGTAAGTCCATTAGTTATTGCAGTTAGTTTTGCACTCTAAAGGAAACTATTCCATGCATGTGATAATTAGTGACTTAGGTGTTATCAATAGAGGGGGCTATGTGAGAAGTAAATGCTTACTTGAATTAATAGATATTGTTATGGTTTCCAAAAAGAGATGCAGACAGACATGCATGAGATTTAAAATAGATGGGGCAGGCAGAAGATAGAAGGGAAGCAAAGGTGCATTTAAAAAACATAAGGGATGGAAGTTGATAAAGGTTTCATTGAAGCGCAATTGTTTATGGAGGATTTTAAGAAATATAGTAGGTAGCAATTTTTTACATACAATCTGTGGATGTAAACCTGTTGAAACAAATATTTTTTTAATTCTGCTCTAAAGAAATTTAGCTTCTACGATCTTTCTAGAGGTACTTAGGAGGTGGCACTGATACATCTCGTACTGAAAAAGTGGAAGCACAGTGCTTGTTGAGACTCCTTTCCAAGTGACTGTCAAGCAATGCAACACTTAAGCACATCCCGTTACCCATAGTCAGGACTTGATAACACCACAATGGTCCCACTATATGCAATCCAAGCAATGCATTAAATCACAGAAAGACCCCTATGTGTACCTACTGCAGCAGCATATTCAATATGTTCTGTTATTATTTATAAAGCGCAACAATTACCTGAAGGTGTCCTGGCGCTGAACCACTAATTCTCTGAGATCAGGTCAAGCTATCCGGGTTAGTGAGTGAAAAGCCAGGTTTTAAGGCCTCTCCAAAAGGTGAGTAGGTCCGTGGCATTTCTCAAAAAGGGGGGAAGCTCATTCCAAGCTTTGGCTGCACATAAAACGAAGCTTCTCCCTCCCCATGTGGATTTCTTAATGAGTGGCACAGTCACCAGCTTGGCTCCGGAGCGCAGAGTTCTACCCGGGGTGTACCATTGCATTTTCTGTTTTAGGATATCAGGTCCTATCCCCTGGAGTGCCTTAAAAACAGTACTCAAAGTTTTAAAAAGCACTCGTTTCTTGACTGTCAGCCAGTGTACTTTCTTTAATTCCTTAGAAATAGATGCGTATTTGGGCGTGCATGTAACCAGCCTCGCAGCTGCGTTCTGTAGCATCTGCAATTTATTCGCAAAGCGTTCCCGAATATTTAGATACAGGCTATTGCAGTAATCAAGTCTGGACAGAATGAGGGCAGTGACTACTGTTCACTGACAAGTTATAGGCAAAAAGGGCAGTATTTTCTTAATCATTTTAATTAAAAAATGGATGGAAGAGGCCACAGCATTGATTTGGTCCACGAAGTCGAGTTTTCCATCGAAAATGACTCATAGGTTCTTCACCTTCCTGACAGAAGCAGGAGATGACCCCATGTCTTTAGGCGACCATCTTGGGGTCCAGAAGTTAGAGTCATTACCAAACAGAATAACCTCGGTCTTCTCAGAATTCAATTTTAGGCAATTCTGTGACATCCATTTTCCGATTGCTGCCATGTAATCATGGAACCTGTCTTCGATTCCGAATGTCAGAACAGGCCGTAAAGCCATCACAATCTGCATATCGTCAGCGTATGAAGTCAAGCTGAAGCCAAATGATCTGATCAGGGTAGCTAGTGAAATAACATAAACCTTAAAAAGAGTAGGGCTAAGGGAGGACCCCTGGGGTACTCTGCACGGCAGTGAGAAGGGTTTGGAGTTAATATTACCCAGTGCCACCATCTGAGATCTATCTGACAGAAAAGATCTAAGAAGGTCATAAGCAGGTCCAACATAATAAGGGCATCTTTGCCTCACCTGTCCACAGCCTCCCTAATCTCCTCCGTAGATTTTATCAGTGTGGATTCAGTACTATACCCTTCTTTGAACCCAAACTGAGTTGGGTCCAGAGCGTTTGTCCCAATTAGAAACATACTGAGCTGTAAATTCATAGTTTTCTCGACCAATTTTGCCGGTAACGGAAGGCGAGTTATGGGTTGGAAGTTGTTTGGCTCCTTTGGGTCCAGATTAGCCTTTTTCAATAATGGCAGTATCGAGGCCGATTTCCAGGGGCTAGGGAAGAGTCCGACTTCAAACACTGTATTAAACAATGGAGTGAGAACTAAAGCCACAGGCACATGTGCCTGTTCAATTATTGAGACTGAGTAGGGGTCATGGGGGGAGCCTGATCGGGCGGAGAGAAGAAGCTTTTCAGTGTCTGTCGTGGACAGATGCTTGAATTTATTAAAAACCATCGGGGAATCAGTAATTGGCTGCCTTCCCTCTGACCGCGTCCTACCTTCCTCTGAATTAGGGTGACTTGAGTTTAAAAAGATAGCTTCTAAGTTGTTCAGAAAGAACTTGGCAATGTCGACGCAAGGTTTCTGACTTGCTTCAACTTTTGTCATGGTGGGGGAGGCCAGACTTGAGACAGTTTTGAAAAGTTCTTTTGTAGAGTTGTTTGCAGAATTGATTTGTTTTGTGTAGAAGTTTTTCTTTGCTTTAAATAGAAGTTGTTTGTAGATCATGCACACATAAACTACACATATATATATATATATATACTTACTATAAAAAACACAGGTTACTGTAAAACAAATGTTCCAAGGACATTATAGTAAAGTTCAGATTTTACACACACAAAACCATAGAAATTCAGCAGTTATAATTAGCGTTATCTTAAGTAACTATGACTCGTGCCCTAAGGTAACTATAACTTGCACCCTCGCCATGCACAGCTTTCTCATGAATAATTTTACAGCAAATGTTGCAGTGGAATTATCAATGATGTCATAGAAGATGTCATAAGTGGTGTAATATGTGGAGTAATTAGCAGTGCATGTCAAGGGTACGAGTTACAGTTACCTTAGGGCACGAGTGTGGCGGTTGGATTAATGTATGGTAATTAAATATTACGTTACATAAAAAAATGCCTTCAGCCACCCTCCGCATTCAGCCAACCATAAGGCGCATGTCCTTCGGCCATGCGCAACTGGGGGTTGGTCTACAGCCAGGTCCTGTAGCCAACCCCCAAAGGCAGACAACCTCGAAAGGAGGAACGCAACCCCCTTCCTGTGCCTATTTCGGCCCTGGGGTCCCCCTCTTCCAGAGCCAGGCAAATTTTGTGAAGGAGGGGACTACGTGTCCCCCTCCTCTGGCCATTTTTGGCCTAGGGGATCCCATCTCTGGGGCCAACCACTGTAATTATGAGTGAGGGAAGCACTCAGCCAATCTCGGGGGCCTATCTCCCGAGCCCCGTTCATATTGTAAATATGTATGGGGGCACGCAGAACCCCTCCCCAGGCTGATATCAGCCCCATGGATCCCATCCCCTGGGGCCCAGCAAATTATTAATGGGGGAGGGGGAAAACACCCCTCCCCCATCCCGGGCCGATTTCGTCCCCATGGGACCCCATCCCCTGGGCCTCGGCCAATGAAGGTGGATGCCCTGGTGCCCACCCAGGGCACCCACCGTGTCCTTCATTGGGGCCGAAAATGGGAATCCCTAAGGCCCCTGCAGCCCTAGCCGGCTCCCCGCATCCAGTGGGAGCCGGCATTGTTACCACCAGCAGGGAGCAGCTAAAAATGGTGCTCCCTGCAGGTGGGAGCAATATTCAGATCTGTTCACTGTGGGCAGGGAAAAGACGGTGTTTGCTCTGTAGCAAACCAACACCATTGCTTCTTACATGGGAACATTTCTGAAGTGTGACAAGTTTAGGATATTGGCCTCATACTTCATGCCCAAGCTCACCACGACCTTCTGCATTTTACAATTTGAAAATAAAGATTTTGAAGCAAGAACAATGATAAGATCGAGGAGCCTTAAATCATGCACGCCATTTAAGATGGTTTGTGGGTACATAAAAAACCTAGTAAGACCACAAATAGATGGATTGCTACATTGAGAATATCTCTTATTTTTTTTCCCATCGTTCAACCACAATGACATTATAATGTCACAGTGAAAGCTCAGATGCAGTGAAGAGCCTTTAGTAGAGTTGAAAAGGCAACAGGAGCCTTGGGTGTGAAGACCTATTTTTTGCTTGACGTCCCAGGGGTGCAATGAATTAGTATATAATACTTGGTTGGGCAAATAAGGTGGACACTTTTGACTGGAAAGGAGGTTCAAAAATGCTAGCTCAAATAGCATCCCCGCCAGAGATGCCGCGTCCTGCGATTCTGCAACCGGCACAACTCATGAAAGGCAATTGTTTATAATTCCAAGACAAACATGATTTATATATTTGTCCTGAAGATGATGCCATTTATCTTGTATTTCGGCATCGAAACGTCGACACAATAGGATCATATGTACTGAATATGCTTGTGAATACTATGTACAATGGTCACTCAAACTACAATCAAGTCTGTTTACTGATTATAAGTATATAGACCGATTTGCTCGTTCTTGCCTACACTTGTTGTTTTGTCTTGTTCACTGTGGGTCACGGGCTGTGCCCCCTTGACATTACTTTCTGATTGTGTGCATCGCTAAATAAATTCCTGTCCGGCTGGGCAAAGGACATAAATACTATTCCAGTTTGTGTCTATTCTTACCCTGATCATCCAAACTACTAGGGTCCACTGTTTTTTGTAATCAAATAGCATAAACAGTATTTATATTAAGTTTACTGTCTCTCATTCAGGTAGGTTTAAGCTTAGCTGTGAGAGCAGATTGAGGCCTGTAGCATAGCTGGGGGGTGGGGGAGGTGGTAGGGTGGTCCACCCCGGGTGGCACTTTCTGGGGGCAGCGGCACTATGCGTGAGGTGAGCAATTTCAGCGAGCACAAGGTAGTGTTTTTTTTTTTTTATTCCTCTCGCCGTCATTTGTTAACTCCACCCCCCGCCCCGCTCTTACCTGCACTGGCCTCAAATGCCAAAAACTCTAGCTATCCACTGATTAAGGCGCACCAATACTCTCATGGTGGCCATGTGTCCTATGTCCTAAAAAGGAGTTATTAACGTAAGCAAATCTGGATTTATGAGGAAAAGACCACTCATTGGGGAGGTCTGTTTTCCTGTCTAAAACGTCCATGCTGAGATCAGACTCTGGGTATAAACAACCATCGAACATTGTACACTGTTTATTCCCATGGATAGAAATCGCTTTAGGGGAAAGGAAGGGAGAGATCCCACTGAGCAGACATCTTTGTTTTTGAAGGCCAAACCACACAGAACAATTGTGCTTGTTTCACGACAACAGAATAAACGTACTTGTTCTTCTGCTTCTTTTAGGCAAAAATCTATTCAATCACACTTAGGCCTCAACTTCAAGTGGGATGCGAAATGTATCACATGCTATAAAATTCGACACGGTGGGGTTCCAATGTTTGGTTGCAAAAATATCACCTATTCCACATTTTGCAGTAAATAGGGTATGTCATCCGGATTCACCAAAATCTGCATGACCTGTTTTCATCCATGCTCTTTTTGCTGGATCATTTCGGCAGAATTGACCTGTTGAAATTTATCTGAGGGTGTTGCTTTATTACACCCTTAATAGCCGGTGCATTAACCTTGGCACAATTGGCAATTGTGATCCCTGTACGAGCGTGTTTTTGCAGGGATCGTAAAATACCAGAGCACTCACAATGGAAGTCTATATAAATTAAAGCCCCAGGATGGCCGGGAGGGGGGATTATTTTATTACCTGCCAAGGCTCTCACTCACCTCATCAGGTATTAAGGACTAATTAGTGGATGCCAGGTAATCGTAATTGTATTACTAATGCTTAATACACATCAGGGCCAGCTATAGTGCTGGTGGCACCTGGTGCAACAATGTTTGTTGGTGCCCCCATTGACCACCTTCGACATGGATACCCTCATTACCACCCTTTAACAGTGCCCCTCAAGTCTCCATAACCTCTCTCTCTCCTGTATTTCTTTTGTTTAATAGCGCCGCTCATATCAGTGTAAGGTGTTAAGCATTTTACATTGCATACTCACTATACAGAGACAATGAATCATAAGTGTGTAAATCAGGGTATAGGAAATGTTCCACCAGGCAGAGGTCTGCAAGATATAGGAGTCACAAGTCATCCATACTGGTAGGCAGTATAGTTTAAAAGTGCTTTGTCTGAAGAAGCACACACTCAGAATTTAAAACGTGACCCCATGGTTAGGGTCGGCTTTACTAATAAGAATTGATTTCTACCCAAGTGAACCCTTTTTTGCAACATTAGGATAATGAAAGACTGGGGAGAAATCATAACGCTCTTAACTATACCTTGCAGTTTGCATGCAGATCTTTGATGATAGTTAATTGCCCAATTGTCTATATTAGGATTTACACTTTTAAGCTGCAAGTAACAAAAGGGGCTCTCTGACAGGAGCCGTAACGCACTGAGCTATTTACAATATATGCACTTTGTGATCTGCATGGTTAATCTGATTTTCATCGGGGCTTTTTAACCTCCTGTGGGACTTTATCATGAGTCAAACTTCCACTAGACAAAACTTCCAATCTCTCTGCAGCAGGTCCATCAATCACCAGCGTTATCTTGACATTTGTGTGGTTGCCTGAAAATTGCTGGAGGCAAGGAACGCTGCAGCAGGTGCTTTTAAACTGTATTGTACTTGACAACAGGACGCCCCCCTCCCCCCCCATAAAGTCAGCGCCCGGTGCGGTGGCACCGATCACACCGCCCTAGAGCCGGCCCTGGTAATACACATAGAGATCTCACTAACATTGAATTCTCTTGGCTTGGAAACAGACTTTAGTAAGCTTACTTGAGATGGGGCAATAAAGGTCGATAGGGAAAGGTCAGGATTAATACCCGGCCCAGAGGTCCCGGGTGCATTTGTGGTAGGGCTTCTAGGTTAGTTCAAGGTATAAAAAAAGAACGTGCCTGTTTTGACTGCCTTGAAGATATTTGTGTTGTTGTTTTCCGCTCTTACGTCTGAGTTGAAGACATTCCAGCCTTTTGAAACCTCCGCCTTCCCACATGCGCATTCTCCAGACACAGATCTGCTTTGTGTACGGGTTTCGACATATGTAACAAAATGCTCTATAATTTGAAGCAGGCGGCGCACGGAAATGTCATTTAACAGGCAATGCAGGCCTCCCCGCCTACAAGCGCAAATCATTTTTTTCACCACCAGCCCCAGCCAGCCTTTCCGGGCCACTAAGAGGTCACAGGGCAGATCCCGGCACCTTTAAAACACATCTGCACACGTCCGCATCTGCCCCACCCTGAGAGCTGTCAGTGAGCAAGCGACGCCACGGCAGATGGCGGGAACGGTCTAGGCTGATCAAGGCGAGGCAAAAAAAAAAAAATGCAAACCAACACCACAAAGTATGCTGTACTTGCGCTGTATGTCATAATCATACGTAATTTCCATGAAACGCCCTCCGGGAGAATTACAGAGGTTGAATCTACTGGGAACAAAAACAAAAGAAATCAAATGCACCTTGAGGAAATGTTGCGAGATGCAGAGGATAGCTCCTACGCAAATACCACGTTCCTTCAGGATTGGGCCAAGCTCACAGAGCTCTCTGATGGCTGTCCTAAACTGCATTTAAAGAAATGTTTTTAAACGGTGCCAGAATGTCACAAAAGCAATAATACATAGTTGCTATAACTGGCTCGGCCTTCAGGGCCAAAAAACACTTGGCTTATGACTGTCAACAGGTCCAAAAATACCGTCCTTCATGATACAAAGAGAAATATCCGGCTTCCCTACATTTTGGAATTGCATCTGTTTCTGTACCTACTAACACTTCCATAACCGAGGCTTAGGGAATACTTCTCATAGGGCTGAGAGCATGGCACCATCTTAAGCGTTTTGTGAGTTACAAACCGCAACAGCCACCTAGAACAGAGGGCTCAGTCAACCTATCTTGGGGCTAAGGCACCGAGTGCTATCTCAAAGAAACTGCCACATCCTACAACTAATCTACAGATATTATATACCCTGCCTGCTATCAGAGAATAGTCCCTCTCAACACTGGGGGAGATCAAATGAACCCACTCACTGCCATGAAACAGACATACCAGACAGTAAACTTTATAATAATACGATACACTTCATTGACACAACACTGTCCTTCAATACGTCAAGTGATATGTTTCCCACGGGTAAAGTGTTCTCTCATCCTGCAGCTCTGCAATTTAACGTTCCTACATCTTTACAGTTTTGCAAAGATCTTTCATATTTCAAAGTAAAATTACATGTAGCCATTAATTTTTGCCTACTGTCTTTCAACAATATTGACCTGAGTAGAGTGTTTCTTTTGACAGTTTCTCACCCTCTTGTGCCTTCAACTGGAAGCAAACTTAGACAGCTGGAATAATGTCCAATGTTCCAGAAGGTTGAGCAAAATGTTAGACATTGGTGTTAATGATGTTAAGCATGTCTTATTTGTTGTCATTTATTGAAGCCTTATCACAGAAAATATCAGTGTAACAACTAATAGACAGCAATATTACAAATCATAAGACTGCAACGGAATTTATACTTTTGACCAACTTTCGAAATGACGTGTATAATGTTTTAAAATATTTCATTAATTTATATTCATTGTCATAACTTGTTTTACTTTTGTACTTGGTATTTTGTACTTGGCATTCATTTTAATTTATTGTTGGACTTAGTGAAGGCTTGTAACAAATCTAAATAAAAATTGTAATTGTAGGTCTACTTAAGTTGCAACACTGGTGGGTACTAATTTTTAAAGTATTCATTGTGCTCATTGGTTTCAAGTGCAGCAGCATATTTGACTTGACGTTCAACTTTTATGAATTTCCATCTTTATTCCAAGTCAACACTTAACAAATGAACTGTTGGCTGGCCTCCATAATGTGAGGGCAGGGGGCCAGATTCACAAAAGTAATTATGCATGCCTATGTATACTCATATGTATATTTGCTCCAAAGCCTATGTGTAACTCTCCACTTTTGTGCTATTCACTATTTCCGAGTGGAGATTTACACCCATGTGTAGACTTGCATTTCTCAATTCCCTCATATGAGGGGCGACACCTCCTACAACAAAATGTGCATGTGTTAAGTTACAACACATAACTTTTCACTGATTATCTGTACCACCAGGATGGAGTTCTCCCTATGGGGATGTATAGGAAAATGTAAAAAAGTACATTAAAAAACATAATGAAGTCTGGGAAGGGCACGGTGGACTTATTGAAAAGGAGAGCACTGATCTGCAGAAACGTTAAATAAAAATCTGCTCTGACTCCAAATGAAGGTCAGTGTTGAAAAGACAGGACTCCTTGAGAAGAGAATAGTCGAAGTAGAGTTGGAAACATCCAGGGCAGGGCGAGGAGAAAAAATATCTGAATTCGATATCCTGTAAATACTGCCTGGGTCTTCAAATCAATGGTGGAGAATGGTAGCTGATGAAATATGCACTATGATAAAGCAGCATTCCTCCAGGCTCCCAGTCATCAACCGAGCTAGCCACAGTGGGCCTTCTCTGCTAAACATTCCTTTGATTTGTCAGACTGTCTATGGGGACTTGTGGAAGGTTGTGGCAAGATCTTCTAAACTGGCTTGGCTGTCCAGAGCCCGGCATTTATTTGCAATGGAAAATCTCACAGAAGAGACGGAATAGAATAGTCTGATGAGATTTCAATAAGATGCTTCTCTTTCCTGATCCATTGCTCCATAAACTCGGGAGGACTGTAAATACAGCTGCTATGCAGAATATTTCTGGCTTTAATGAAGGCAGCAGTTGCATGAGTTCTACCTTTGGATATATTGAATTCTACCTACAGAATATATATAACTAGACTGAATGGATAAAGATTTATATTTCTTTCTACATCTGTTCACTTCTGTGTAGATAAATGCAGACGACAAAGGAAGCTGAAGAATTTTGGGGAGCGTTGTGTATTATTACTGTACATTTATTTTTAGCATGAATATATGCATAGAAAGTGAATTCATAAGTGCTGCACTGCATACACAGCTAGTTATAATTACATTCATTTAGACAAATTTGTATCAGCTGCCCTTGAGGTCCTAACTTCTGGATAAACAAAGTATGGCAAAAGGAAATAATCTTTTCTCCTGCTTCAGCTTCAAATAATCAACCATCCCTAGCAGTAAGGCCTTGTTCGGGGAATAACTATGGCTTACTTACTAGTCTGGTTAGTCTCCCTTTTCATTTAAGTGCGCAGTAAGCAGTGCCTGATCCTAAGATGGCACCCACCTGATCCTAAGATGGCGCCCGCCTAATGGAGACCTCCCAAGAAAAGCCCCGGCTGGGGCAGAGGCGGGCGGACTCTGCGAGGAGCTGGCACTGACTGGGGGCCTTCGCCTGCTGTGCGATGTGGAGTGTGGTGACCCTGTTGGAGCTGCTGGGAAGGTAAGGAGGGACAGAGCAGTACTTGTGGCCCGCTGGACGTGCTGCCAGGGGATTGCTGCATGGGCTACTATGTGACGTGAAGCAGCTGACTGAGCCTGTGAGCGCTGAAGACTGCCTCCCCCACGTCGGTGATGGCTGGGTGTACAGCCTAGTGGGGAGAGGGCATCAACGCTTTTCCTAGGGCCACGTGAACGTGATGGTGAAGATGGTGCACATATTAGACTACACAGGATGTACTTGGTTGTGGAGGAGGTTGGAGATGTTCTTTGGCTTGCATTTTCTGTTGATCTGGGGCTGCCATTTTGTGCTGAGGCTGTTGTGACTCTTACTCTGGGCCCACCATCTTGTTAGCCTCGACCGATTCCTGGATTACTGCTTGCCGCCGGTCCACGCCTCTGGTCGCCTGCCTGTCCATTGCCCCTGGATGGCTACCTCTGGGATGCTCGCTCCCCACCAGACATTAATTGACACTAATGAGGCTCCCTTATTTTCACCTCCACCTTAAGGTCCCTCAAGTTACCGAGATGACCCAAAGCAGTGATTGAATTTGGCACTGGACTTAGTGACTATGTGACCCCCCACCTGGGCTTGGGTCAGCTTACTCTAATCTTTTTGGTCTCCCATGAAGTACCTGTCCTCCCCTGCCTGTCTGTCAGAACTGATCTGCTTCCCATCCCCCTGTTTCTACTCCCCTCTCCATTTTCATCTATCCTCCATTGGGGACTTGTCCTTATATGTTTGTCTATGCAACTATAACTTAATATAACTATGTAAAACTGTTATTCTTGTTATCCCTGACCTTGGAGACCTGAGCAACATGGCTGGTGTCCGGTGGAGCTACTTGACAGCTATACAGGAGATTGGCCCTGGTTTTCCCCCTCGGCTGTCACCTACCCAGCCGGACATTGGGCACAGTTCTCCTTGTCTCCCTGCTGTGTCTCCCTCTGACGAACTACTTTAAAATTGTTTTTTGCCTATGTTTTTACTACGCTCTTGTAACAGATGTAGTTCGTATCTTGTAACTCAATGTTCCTCATGTAAAGCGCCCTGATACCTCCGGGTCTAGCCAGCGCTATATAAAACTCTTCAAATAAACAAATACAAGATTAGTTTTCTGATGTCACAAGATTGGGAGGTGAGAAGACAGCTATGTCCTTAATTAAATAAGAACTATTAGGGTCTGTCTTGGCATGTCTACAGGAATACGGGCATGGGAAGACTACACTAACTTAATTCATTTTCCTCAGGATCTGCTTGTTTGCGACTATGCAGGAGCATGGTATGTGTGTTGTGCAGGGAGAATGTGTCTGGATAGGAAACTCCAGCGTAAAAATATTTTGTTTTCTCATTAATGAAAAACCACACAAAGCTATGTCACTGGGGCTATTTAATTCAATTTTTAAGCCCTACATACATTCGGAATATGACTCTATAAAACTTCACATCCAGTTAAAAACATGAATAGAGCATTGGCTAAGCCAGCAGATCTTGCCTTCGTAACCTGGTGCTGTGGTTAATTATTTATTACTTTTTGATTGCGTGCATATAGCCCCAAAATAAACGAAGATAAAAAACAAAAAAGGCATGCAGTCTCCTAAATGTGGTGGCATATGCCTGCATTAAATTTTAAATAGAACAATGTGGGTGCTTCATCGCAGGCAGGAGTAATTGGGACAGGTAGAGTCCACATTTCCTGTTGTAATCCCTCTCTACGCTTTCCCTTCACCTGGAATTCAACCCTGATTTGTGGTCAGCATTCCAAACATACTGTTAAGTTTGGATGAATTTGGGGCAGAACAGTGGAGACTGGTAGAAATCTCCGTTAAGGCCTTGTGTGATTTCCTCAGACATCCACTCACTAAAAACGTAAGCTTTATTTGCTTCACCAGTAATTTTATGCAACTCTACAGTGCTTGAACTTAGTTGTGGAAATAGATTTCCCTTTCTGAATAGGAGGGGCTGACAAACTATACAGATACTATTAAGAAAATGAATGAGAAAATAATGCACCTCTGAAGGCCAAAAAGGGAAATGGGGTCAAGTTTCAAGATAGATATGTTAGAAATTCATATTATGGAGTTTAGGGAGTGACCAAGACTAGATTTGGTTTGGTGTCTTAGAGGAAGAACATGCACATTAAATTTACAGTGAAATGACAGGTACATATCAGGGAGAGAACACAGATAAGTGGTCACGTGTGAATGTGACTTTAGTTTCTGAGTAGGTATTAGTGACTGTACTATCACAAATCTTTCCAGTTTGCTGTTGATTATTTAATACTAATATCTATGTGTAACCAGCTGAATTCAGATGTTATGCAGGTTTTAATTCAACAGTGATAAGCACGCTACTGATGCACATTAAACCAGCTGATTATCAGCTCCAGTTCTCTATAAGAATCACTATAAGATCTCCAGCAAACTTCTGCAATGAAATCAGAGTGTTTCCTGCTAGGAGAGAGAGAACAGTAAATAAATGGACAAGATTTAGAAGTAATCCACAGAAAGAATTTTCCATAGTAAACTACAGGGACCTACATTCCTAGATCAGAGAGATTGTATGATGCACACTCTGCTCTTAAAGCCTTCAGTGGCACTACTGAACAATATGTCTCAAATTGAATATTCAATATCTGCACTACATCTGGCCTATATAAATGTGAAATACTTTTTGATACCTGCTTTGCCCCACCTACATTAATCTAGAACAGAATCTTCAGATTTGGTCCTGGGAATTTAGAAATACTCTTCTGCCTCCAATTACCGCTATCCCAGAATAGCTTTGTTCAACGACTTTCATGGTTTTCATACAATAGTTCAACTGCTCAAGGGCCAGCTCAGGATTGGCCATCACAAAGAACCCACCTTGGTCTGTAAAGGAAGAAATACTAGCCATTACAGGCCAGAAAATTGGACGGCTCTGAGACCGAATCACTATCTGATATATACAAATCAAAATAGAGTAAAAAGATTTAAACTCATATTACCTCCCATGTCAGCACGGGCAGGTGAGGAATGATTGCATCACAGAGAGGAGCTAGGGGACATCCATTCAGAGGAGTCATGGCAGTGCACCCTCTGCACCAAAGTACTTCCAAACCTCATCAGGTCTAAATAAAAAAAATTGTTTGGTCGCTCAGGTAAAGAATTTCTAAATTAAAAACTACATTGGAATCAATCAATCGATCAATCAAATAATCAGGATTTTTAAAGTGTGGCTCATCACTCAATAGGGTATCCAAAAGCTTGTTGGTCCCGGAGGCTTATTCGAACAGCCTGGTCTTGAGGCCCATTCGGAATTCTGGAAGTGAGGAGATGGTAGCGTTGGGAGGCTGTTCCAGGTCTTTGCTGCGATGTAGGAGAAGAAGCGTCCTCCACTTCTGCTTCGGTAGATGCAGAGAGTATGGGCAAGTGAAAGGGCGGCAGAGCTTAGTCTTCTCGGTTGGTGCAAGTTCAAATGGTGGTTAATATAGGCAGGTCCCCGGTTGTGTAGAACCTTGTGTGCATGAGTCAGCAGCTTGAATTGGCATCTCTTCTGTACGGGAAGCCACTAGAGTTTCCTGAGGTAGGGTGTGATATGGGTTCATCAGGGAAGGCAGAGGGTGATTCTGGCCTTGGTGTTCTGTATCTATAGTAGTCTCCGTAGAAGGTGTGTGGCGATACCTACGTAAAGATCACTGTCGTAGTCCAGTCAGCTGCTGATGTGGGCTTGTGTCATGGTGTGTCCCGTGTGTAGGGGTAGCCACTTGAAGATCTTGCGTAGCATGCACAGAGTGTGGAAGCAGGCGGAGGAGATGGCGTTGGTCTGTGATTACAGGGTGAGCCTGTTGTCAATGATGATTCCGAAGTTTCTGGCATGGTTGGAGAGATGGGTGCGGGTCCTAAGTCTAATGGCCACCAGGAGGTGTTCCATGTGTTGCTGCTGATGCCAAAGATCAGTAGTTCCGTCTTGTCTATGTTCAGCTGCAGGCAGTTGTTCTTCATCCACTCGGCGACATTTGTCATGCATCTGTGGAAATTGGTTTTGGTGGTGCTGGGGTTGTCAGTGAGTGAGAGGATGAGTTGGATGTGTAGAAAATTATGTTGAGACTGTGGAATTTGATGTATTAATTGAAGAGCATGGGGTTGAGGGATGAACCCCGGGGGGATACTGCAGGTGATCTCCTTGAGTTCAGAGGTGGATCCTCTGGGTTCTTCTGGTGAGGAAGGAGGTGATCCATCTGAGTGGGTCACCTTGGAGGCCGATGTGGTGGAGTCTTTCGATCAGTGCGTGGTGGGATACAGCGTCGAAGGCTGCTGAGAGTTCGAGGTGGATCAAAGCTGCTGTTTCTCCTCCGCCGGGAGGCTTCGGATGTTGTCAGTGGCTGCGATTAGGGCAGTGCTGTGACTGCTGCGGAAGCAGGATTGGGAGGCGTCGAGTAGCTGGTTCTGCTGCAGGTGTGTCATGAGTCGATTGTTGATGATCTTTTCCAGTACATTTGCTAGGAATGGAAACAGGGAGATTGGCCGGTAGTTTTTGAGTTCACTGGGGTCGGCGGAGGTTTTTTTGAGTAGTGGTCTGACTTTTGAGTGTTTGCAGGCATCAGGAAAGGTTGCGGTGGTGACAGAGGTGTTGAGTAGGGTGGTGAGTTCCTGGCCAAATTATCCTCATATTTAGGATAAACAGACAATAAATGAATTGCTTTATACAAGCTGTCATCCAGCTTCTCCTTTGAGTTTTTGTGGTAAGATTAAGGTTCTGAATAATGCCACAGGAGACTGGCTAACAGATGGGGAGAGTCGCCATGAGATCTGTGTGACACAAGATGATCAAAGCTAGTCATGAATGACGTTATGGCAAAGACAGCGATGACCTCAAGGTGATATTTTGTGCTGCCTAGCAGTGTGTTCATGTTTGACTTGAAGTGAGGTTATCGGTTACCAGAAAACGAATCCTTTGCTTTTCCCCTCACTTTTTTCTCTGTGGCTTACCAGAGAGGGCATGCATGCCCGCTTAGTAATGTCATGACTGACTAAGCAGTGTCATGATAGGATTGATGTTTAAAGGAAAGTGTGGAAAGACCAAGAGGACCATTGTGATGGTAATAAAGTTTCAACTCACAGGTATATTTTCAGAACTTGCTGACCTGATTCAATTTTACAAACCAACTCAACTGAACACTTTCTTAGCATAATGTATGTAAATGTAACTATTTATAACAAGGTGTCTGAGATGCATCTGAATAAAAATAATTATAATTTTCCATCGAGGGCTCTTATATTAAATTCACAAACAATGAATAACTATGTAACCGCCTGAGCAATAAAAATCCTTATTTAAAAAAGAAAGGTCTCTTTCAAAGCTACAATGTTCTACCTCTAAATTTCAGATTTCCTGTTTATAAATAGTAGCAAATACAATTAAGAAGCCCATTGATGAAAGAAAAAGAAATGGGCAATTAACAAGGTCCCTCTAATGCTCTCATCTTAATAGAAATAAAACAGAAAATAGATCTAGAAAAGCTGCTGCCTCACTAAAGAATTTGCTCCTGTCACTTTAAAGCATTATGCTGCAGCAAATGCCACAATGTAGTGTAACATTTCAGTACGTGGACACAAGAATTCCCCAAGGTTCCCTACCTTACTCCTCTACCATTGGCATGTTCCTCATCTGATCTCTCACTCTCCTCACTTTTACTTTCTCTAAAACCATCTTCTTGCTTCCTCCTTGTCTGCCCGAGTCCCCATGGAATTATCCTGATGCATAATTTTCCTGCCCCTTCTAAACTTTGTCTTATTGCTCTGTACCTAAATGTACACTAAATCTACCTACATACATTGAGCACAATGACAAAGGGAGTCCGCTCTTTGCTAAGCTTATTTAAGAAAGAATTGAGAACTCTGGCTTCTCCTACTAATCTAAATTTTCAACAGAAAATCTTTTTTTGCAATTAGTTTGTTTGCAAGTCTTGACTTTGCATATACACCTCCAATCCACTTAAATTTGATAGAACACTCAGTTAAAGAAGTACGTTCATGTCAAAGGAGACATCACAGTTTTATAAAGAATAGAACTTGTTCCCAGTGTAAGAGAACACTCAATGGTAGAAGCATACCGGAAGCACTAAGGGCAATGATAGTAAAACATCAAGATAATCCTTTTAGAGTTTGCTGCTCTATGACTCTGTCTTCCCTTCCCTGTAAACATATATGTTCAGGTCCTCTACAATCATTCATTAACTCAGAAATTGCTTAAACACTTAGCTATTTACTCATACATTCATGATCTAACATACCCTGTCAGGCACTTGCTAGCTGTTTCAGGCAGGGCTGAAGAGGAATGGCTCTGCACCTGTTTACACTCACAACCATATGCTGAAATAGTATGGCCGTCTCTGACAAACCCCTGTGGGTAGCAGATGCACAATAAAATTCCTTTTCAACTGGCACCCTTCTGGTGGAATTGATGGCAGTCAACGCAAAAAGTCCTGGGGTGGGGGCAATGAAGACTCTTTTGCTCCGTGCTTGTTCTACCCCGGAGGGTTGATTCAGAACACAGAGTGATCAACCTTATTACCCTCCAAAGCACACTGGTGGAACAAAATGTGGAAAATGACTTCCTCGTGCCCAGTAACCTTGTCTAATGTTCTTAATTGTTAGCAGCAAACCGGGATACCTGACTTCTATGCACTGGTCACTGTTTGACATCAGTTTGAAATTCATTGAGTATATAGTCTTAACAAGAACTAGAACGGTATAAGAAAGTGCACATTTGCATCCTATAACATCTGGTTCAGTCTGCTTGTTCATTCTGGGTCAGGTGTCTGCGGTGGCAAAAACGGATGTATGACGTTACAATGCATACATTTACATCGCGGTACATTACATTGCGGTTTTTACAACGCAAGTCGTTACGACTCGCATTGGAGGGCGCTGGACTTAGGAGTAGTATAATTTACTATTCCAACTCCAGTCTATGTACAGTAGGGAAGGTGTTGGATAGTAAATTATACTATTCCTTGTTCTAGAGCGCCATCTAGCGCAAGTCGTTGTAATGACTTGCGTTGTAAAAACTGCGATGTAATAGCATCGCGATGTAATACCCGCTTTGTAAACGATGTTTCCCGGCACAAATTGAGGGCAGGGCTGCAGGTAGACTGCTTCCTGAAACACATGGACTGCAGCTCTTATCGAGAAATGTGTTCAAATGCCTATTACATGAGAGCTTATTTGTATATACACCAGTGTTTCTTTCTGGATATGCACAGTAGGGCAAGCTGTTCCCAATGAAGGCAGCCAGTTTTAAAATCTATTTATTGATAGCATTGTATTCTTCGCTCTTCAATTTGTTTTAAAAAAGCTGATTTTTGACATGCGTCATCCTATCTCCTCCACTTCTCCAGCTCCCCTCCTCCCTCACCTTCACCAGGTATGACTCAGACATTCCTAGCCAGGTGCTATCAGGAGGTGCTGAGCCCCGCCTTCGTGACACAGCCTGCTCAGGTGTCCCAGGCTTTCCTCCGCCCATTTAGAGGTTGAGTCGGATGCGCGCCAGCACATATCCTGTTGTCTGCAATATCAATTCCAGAGCTTAAAAAGTATACAAAGCTTCACTCCGAAGCACAGAGTTAAGTCTGAAGCCCTGTAGCCCTGTAGCCCTGGCTGGAATCCAACTTTTTTCTGGGCGCCCTGAGGGGGCGAACACGTGGAGCATGAGATGTGTATGTAAGAGGCTATTCGCAAAATGGACCTCAGGTAACCACGAGGTATAATCTACTCTGTGCTGCCATGCCTCTAACTGGCAATGTTTTGACCCATTTTACATAGTCTGCCGCTTACGGTCTGGTCAGATAGGTAACAGACAGGCATCGTTACCTATCTGACCAGACCGTAAGCAGCAGACTATGTAAAATGGGTAAAAAAAAGTTGCCAGATAGAGGCATAGCAGCACAGATTAGATAATATGCGTAGGCCAGTGTTTCCTGATTTATTTCGATGGTTGCCACGCAAGCATGGCCAAGAAGCGATTGCTCGGATCTGCACTCTAAATGTGTGATTGCCACCTATCTGGAATTTTGTAAACTTGATCGTTATTTTAAAGTCTAGCAATACAACATATTGGACCATCAGACAAATGCTGCTTTTTAAAATGTTCAATAAAAAGTTGCAATTGCAAGAAGAAAAGCAAGTAAGTAAGTAGTGGAATTTCTACTGCTTTATGTTTATGTAACAGGAAATGCCCATTTAAAGAACTCAAAACATCAACAAATAGGAAGTATTCTTTCCCTTACAAAAAGGTACAGCCCTAACAGTGACCTGGTGAACACAACTTATGACTTTACACGTGTGCTCTCAGTCACATCACTGCCCGCCTGTCACTCCCCCTCCCTTCCCGTTCAGCTTGATTTCCTCTCTCCCATCATCTCTGGATGTTTTCTCAACATGTCTCTGCCTGTCTTTCTTTGACTGCACTGCTCCCAACCTGGCAACTCTTTGCGTTTTGGTCTTGAGAGACATGATTTTCAGTCTTTGTTTAACACGATTGAGATTAATAACCAAATCTGATGTGGTATTGTGTTTCCATGTGACGATGGATATTTATAGGATAACATTTTCAGGTCAGTGAGCTAGCCCCTTGGCAGATTGAAGGAAAGGACAGGAAAGGGCTCCAAGACATTATCATTTACAGCATAGTATAGGGACAGCCCAGTGTATACATCACAGTTTATTAAAAGGTAGAAGCAACTTGTATACCTTTTTCTAGTTGTCTCAGTGGATTTACAGAGCCATGTTCAGCCCTCTCGTAGTGGCGGAAGACCTGTTCTTTTCTTGCTTAGACACACATCTCCAAATATATGCCTGACAATGGCATTGCAGAAGAATAAACATATAGGAGTACCGCTTTGCCGTATGGCCTCTCTGTTCTTTCCCCTGCCATCAGCCTGCCACATGAATTATATGGACTCTACTTGCTCTGTTGCCTCAGCAGGTTCAATAAGTGCTAAAGCGAGATGCACTCACCAAAATATTTTCTTACCACATATTCTAGTTGACAAAGATAACGCTTACTCCAAAGTAGAGATGGCGATCTTGCGGGTTGTTTTCAGGGCTTTTCTAAAATTTTTACTCTTTCATACATTATTGTTGCAGTTTATCTAGCCCTTGTGACCACCTACGACAACCTGAAAGCCAAAACAGTTTCTACAAAGAACTAAAAAGTTTTCCAGCTTCAGGGCTATACATCTTGAAATTATTCACAAACCTAAGAAAGACAACATTTGTGAGCAGTACTTTCCCCTCATCTCCCTTTCAAAGTCAACATTGGACGTCTCATCTATGAAAGATACATCACCTATATAATAACCAATGACCACCCAATAGCTGCAAATCTGTAGTATACAGTAGCGTCATTCTGGAAGATCACACTGTCAGAGCAGTTCACAAGGTGATCGGGAAGCAATGATGGCAACATCTCAAGAATGCTGTGTTTGATGACAAGAAAATCAGAAGAACTGCAGTAAAGTTTTCCAGGCAGGTACACTGTAAAGTATCTCTGAATACAGATGGCATAATCCTGCATGGGGCCTATATTGTGTAACCGATGGAGATGAGGCAGTAATAGTCCGCGGTGGTGCACAGAGGTCACAGGGGAGTAGTTACATACAAGAAGATGAGGAGGAAGAAGGTGTGGATTTAGATTTATTTAAATGTTTATTGCTTAGGTAATAAAAGCTGATTCAGATTCTACAAGTGAGTTGCAAAATAAGATCACAATAACTTGCACTTTTATTATATTGTTCACCATCCATTGGTCCAACATTTCGTATTAAAGCTGGATTATTAATGATATGTACAGATTCTTTCACCTCTACGTTCCCAAGTAGTTTTGTATAATAGACCGAGGCAGTGCATTGACATAAATTCAAAATCTATCATATATTTTAAAACAAGACCCCTGTGGGGTGATAACCGAGTTCTCAGCCTCACTGACACACATGTACCTGGGCCTGACCACAGAAGCTAGAAAATCGTTAGTAGAAAATCCTTAGTCACAGGTTCAGTGGTCCACAGAGCTATCACTTCTAATTGATGACTGTTCAGATAGTGTCCATTAGGATTGATGTTCAATATTAACGTTTCATCAATTTGAATAAATCTAGTGGATCTCTGTATCAGCTGCAAGTTCTCACCCATCATTACATGCCCGATTGCTTCCATACAGATGCAAACCACTATTTTAATAAGGAGAGTGGTTCTCATCTACGTTGAGCTAAACGATGCGGGGCAAGTGCACGGTACGTGCCAGGGTAATTCTGAATCAGTCCTGCATGATCTAATTTTTTTTTTTTTGGCCAACAGGTTGGGGCACATACACAATAGGCGCTAAAGTAATTTTGATTCAGTTCCACGAAATCTACATTCCTAACAATTTCCAGGAAGGATCAAACACCTTGTTGTTAATGAGGTCAAACTTTAGTTGGGTACACCTGCTTTTGTAGACGACAGGTAATGACTCTCTTAAGTAGCTCTGAGGAGTCTTAGAGAGATAACTATGTAATACGTGGCAACCAGATTTATCTTTTTTGAATGACTGAGTCTTTATTTAAATTCGCTTTCAGATATTTTGGAATCCCACTGATGTTTTTCTTTCATAGTGGCAATAGATTTATTTGAAAAGGACAACCAGAGATTGCCTTTTGGGTCTCTGTGAAGGAGAGCACCTTTTCAAATTTGGGCCACCAGTGTTCTTGTGTTTGCTTTTTCCAATGTACACCCAAGCTTTAGAAGTGATGCTTCCACTGCGGTCGCAAGTAGCTAAATTCTAATCTTATTTGAGCAGTGTAGCGTTTCTTGGCAGTGAGAATATTGCCCGATAGACATCACACTGGGTTAGATCAGGCCAGTTTTTAAATTTGCTCTATCAGAGCTGTATCATTTGTATACTGCAGGTAGCCCATTTGTTGCCTGTCAAGTTTTGATGGACTATACCAGGGGTCTCCAACCCTTTCTATAATGTGAGCTGCTTCTGCGAAGTGAAAATTGTTGTAAGCTACTGAAGGCCTAGTAACTTGCGCATTGTTACCAAACACCTCCTCGCCCAGCTTCATTGATTTTAAAAATAATGCCCATGGAGCCCAATACTATGGTTTGAACAAAATACTGGGGTACCAGGATAGGGCAGCCATGTGAGTCAGTGAAGGCATGTCTGTCAGGATATATGAACGTGTGTGTGAATGGACAGGATTTATGTGTGTGGGTGACAGAGCCTGTGTCGTATGTACTTGTGGCACAGGGCATATCTTGCGCCATATGTGGCACCGTTACATGTACAACACCATGCAGCAATTACTTTTTTTTTTTAAAGGGGAGAAATTTATAGTGCAGAAAAATGCTCTGCAAAAATGTTCATAACAAGAAGGTTGTTCTGCTCTTAATAGAAAATGTTTCTGCACTTTAAATTTCTCCCATTTAAAAAAAAGTGGTTGTATTTTTCTTTTATAAATATGGCAACATGTCTACTAGCCACTGGGAGCAAGACGCATGCTGTGTGTAAACGTGACACTTTGAAATGGGAGAAAATTCAAATAAAGAATTAACTTTATGACTATATAAAACTAATCATTTTAATTTTCTCCCATGTCAAAGTGTCTTTAAAAACAGCAGGCATATTGCTCCCAGTGGCATGCAGACACAGTGCCATATTTATAACAGGAAAATACAGTCATTTGTTTAAATGTGAAGAAATTAAAGTGAAAAAACACGCCTCATAAAACATTAGGACTTAATTGGCTTAATTTAAAGAAAAACATTGACAATGTTTCATTGAAACATTTTTCTTCACTGTAAATTTCTCCCATTTAAAATAAAATTACTGTATTTTTCTGTTATAAATATCGCACCGAGTCTACCAGCCACTGGGAGCAGGATGCCTGCTGTTTGAAAATGTGACACTTTTAAAAGAGAGAAAAATAAAATGGAAAGGTAATTTAATCATCAAGTTAACTCTACATTTTAATTTTCTCTTATTTAAAAACATTCAGAAATATAATTTTGTTCTCAAGCTCCAATATCGAGTTGAGAATGACTTTTATGTAAGAGTTAAATACCTCAGTTCTTCAGAATTGAACCTATGTGACCCACGTGGGTCATAAATCTGAGTGGAGCACTACTCATCAGGCTCTGCTATCTAGTACCTGCAAATAATGTTAAATAAACATAGCCTTTAATTAACTTTAAAAGGAAAATGCAACACTTATTTATTGCAGTTCTTATTTAAAAATGAACTCAAGGCTGGGCGGTACTCTTAAGGTTTCTGCGAGCGACACCTGCACTAGACCAAATCAGAGGGAGAGAGGAACATTATACAGGGGAGATTCCCTCAATTCCCTGCAGACTATAATTAAATGCCAATAGGGAGGGCTCTTCCTCTCCAGCCTATTTCTGCGGGGAACATTACTGTTTTTTCTTTCTAAAAGGACTCTCCCCCACATATGTTTTTTTGGCATGCTTCATCATTGAGTCTTCACTCTGTGTGGTTTTGGATGGAGCACTCTGATGTAACTGAGAGGCATGGGCTCGTGAGCCGGAACTGATAAAATGTACTACAGAGCCCATCAATGGTGCTTTAATTCAGGAATAGTTGGGCACCCTGGGCACATATAAAACAACAACTGGGGTATGTGTAGGGAGGGCCAATGGCTCACTCATCCTCTAGTCAACATGTTTCAGCCTGTAATATTGCCAAAACATTCATTTCTACAGGCAGGTATGCCTCGTCTCATATCTGCATCAGCATGCCAGGTAGAGTAACTAATGATTTTAATTGTTTCTGAATCATTCAGGAGTTAAAGGACCTGAACAGGTACTCTACCAAGTACGCCTTCTGATGAAGGCGTGACACGAGGGCGGTCTGCCCAGCACAATAGAATTTCCTACCATAAATAGAGTATAAAAAGATCACCCGGAATCAGGTAAAACACAGAGTATGTGGTGTGAATGATTAGAAATTTGGACTTGACAACAAAGTTAGTTTCTCCACTAGGTATTGAGGGAAAGAAAACAATCAGGTAAGTCCTGATGAAAGCGGATTGACCTTTTTGGCTACATCATCAGCTGAAACATATTGACCAGAGGACGGGGGAGCCCTTGACCCTCCCTACACGTCCCCCATTGTTGTCTTTAATCTGACCAAGGTGCCCAACTATTCAAGAAATAAAGCACCTTTGACAGACTCCGTAGGACATTTTAACAGTTCCTGGTCCACACCTCTCAGTTACATCTAGGTTTTCCCTCCAAAAGTTGGGTTGAGCCCACCCGATAATATACAACTACACTGGGTTTAGAGAAAACAAGAATGTTCTACTTCGAACTATAACAATATAATAATAATAATAATAATAATAATCCACATTTGTAAAGCGCACAATCACTCGTAAGGGTATCTAGGCGCTGGGGGCCGTCGGGAAGATTAAGCAAGTTATTGCCCGGAGTCACATGGTGTTGGCTAATCTGCCGCCGGTGCCGGGGATCGAACCATGATACCCAGATTCCGGAGTCAGTCGCCCTAGCCGCGGCGCCACACCTCTTCCTATATACTGATGAGGGGGATGCCTCCCTATTGGCATATCATCCAGATCAGCCACATATAGATTGAAGAGCAGTGATGCTAATACGCATCCTTTTAAGTTTGTGATTTGCATTGATTTTGGGGACAGCCTGGTATTATCCCATAGATTTATCCACAGCCAAATATCTGGGTATACTCCCTGAAATGCACAAAGAAGGGTTTCTGGTATGTCCTGTCCATTACGTTTCGACCAAAGAAGCTTTCTCCTTACCCCATCAAATACAGCTTTTGAGTCAATAAATAATGCACAAAGAGCTTACTAAGCTTTCATTGCCCATTGCTGAAACAGATTTCATAAAATTATCCTCCGTCCCGCAATTTATAAATTCTCACTGCATCATTGCAGTGATTGCTGGTGTAATTCCAGCACCAGACAAAATAGTTTTTAGCTTACATCCTATATTCATGGCGAACAGTGTTCCTGCAGGCCAAAAGAAAATGTGTGATGTAAAGACAGTGCATGCAACTCAGAGTGTTTCTGAAATGATGTAGCTTCTAGACAAGAACACTACTGTAGGGGCTTTATGCCTAAACTTGCTGCTTCAACAAATCTCCAGCAGGGGCCTCTGTGAGACATGACAAAGTGGGGATGAACTCAGAATCACTTCTTAAAGGAAACAAAGTAGTGGAACATGACATAATGCTGTTGATAATCCGCCTCTTTGTTTGCTTCTTGCAATAAATGTATTCCCAAATGTGGCCTCCTATTAGTGTCATACTATCACTAAACTGTAAAAGTGCATGAAAACCCTCACCTCAATGTCAGTGCGTAGATCAGTAGGAACCTATTTTCCTTCAGTGAACTATCAATAGAAGAATTAATTAGCTCATGTTTCAATACTTTATTTATGAACTGTATGACGCCCTGGGGAAGTGATTATTGATCACGAAACATACGTCGGCGTAGAGCACCAAGTGTGATGATGTTTTTGTACTCATACTAGAAATTAAACTTTAATAAAAAACGAATCTACCGTTTTGTTTGCTACCATTAACAGTGCCTCAAACTTTTGTTCATTAATGCACTGAAGTACAACCTGGGAAACGTGTAGATAGGAAGAGAAGGCACAGTGAAAGGTTAATTTCCAAATCGTCCCCGGTTACATGTCAAATCTGCTTAGCTCCATCTCCATCGAATCCTTCAACTTTGAAAGACCTGTGGCGGAGGTGAGTTTTGTTGCTGTGAACACACAACTGGGTTATCGGCCCAGTAGTACCTTGCCGGACCCAGGAGGGGGGAGTGAGGGTGAGTTGTGGGAGGCGGCCATGCCCTGATGTGCACCAAGGTGTTGCATGTAATTTTGTTTCTACCTTATTTTGTGTCCCTTCGACGCTCACCAGAAGAGGGAATCACAAGATGGCAGATTGTGGTCTAAGTGTAATGTTGTTGTTGCAGTTATGTCAATGTTTACAATGGATGCAAATTGAATTTTTTTTTTTTAAAGATTGTTGAGCTCACTGCTTTTAAGCTGGCCTTTTTTTACCTATGTCAACCACAACTTCATTTGTCGTTGTTGCCTAACGTCGAGCAGTGGCAACAGTGGGCTCTATATGCCTCATCTCAACTCAAAATAAGTGCAGAGGGAGACAGACATTGAATTCAAAAGAGAAGACACAGAGGTGTGCGGGTGTTGAAACCTGGCACAAGGACATCAACGAAAGGGAATACAAATTCTGGACACACAACGAGATTTTGGTCCAAAATGATCAAAGGCACACCAGATTTTCACTAGAACTGGCCAAATTAATTATTTATATTTAGATTCATTGTGTTCATTTCGGGAATATACTGAGAATATGGCTTGGCACCAACATTGGAGACCCATGGACATGATTGTGTAGCTGCAGTACTCTCAGTAGGGACCTCCTATCGCATGACAAGAATTAGAGGAAACATTTCACTTGACGGGTAGTCCTGAGATGCAGAGCTTAGTCCTCTATGTGTGCATGTTTGCTTAGGCTAAGCACATGATGTTAACTGTGTGTCAGGCTGCACTAGACACATGATAAAATCACAATCATAAACAAATGTGAGGACAAACCTTATTGTACTGTTGACTTTGTCAATATTTGTTAACTGCCCATTTAAACCCAGCAAGGCATGAGCCATTCCAAATGCCAGGGAATATCCTGGTAACACCTGCAGATTTCTCTGGTACATGGTAGCCAGATAGAGTGACATATTATTTTACCTATTCTGCTCTCACTCAAAGACAAATCAATTGAGTTGCGCGTGCAGATATTTTATACTCGCGAATCAGGTGATCAGCTATTCTTTTGAGAAAGCAGATAGCTTGGTATTAAAATGCTAAATAGACACCCGACCCATGGGAACTGGAGCCTGCAACATTGTGCAACCCCAGGTAGAGCAGAGGTATACACAGGATGGCACAAGCACACAGTGTGTATGCAGAATTTCCTAGGCAGTCAAGGAATTACAATTAAACTAAACAAGTGGGAAACCAAATCAGGGACAATTGAAAAGGTATATGGGTGATAAAAACTCGCTATGTTTTAATGGAAACACAATTACAGTTCATTGATCAACACATACAATGTGCAATAAAGATTAAAATTAAACAGCTGAATGCTAAAAAAAATTCACAGTGAAAAAGTTACATTAAAAACAATGACCATATCAATTTATAACAAGAACACCAATCAAAGGGTGTCCAAAATTCAGTAATACAGTGCTCAGCACACAGTGAACAGCTAAGACGGCATGTAAAGAAATCTGCAAGAACACAGGAGAGTGACGGAGAAGGCTTGAAAGTGACCAAACTTCAGCAAGAGAACAGGAGACAGCTAGAGAGTCTTAAACAGTGGATTGGAACAGCCAGGGGAGCTTGAGAAAGGTCTAAACACAGCACGAAAAGGGGGGATCTTAAAATAGAAACTAGTCAGAGCAAGGTGTGGAGGGGACTGAAAATAGCACGGAAAGCATACGATAGAGAAAGGATTGACACCAACAGAGAGAGCAGCCATCTGTCGGTGAAGATTAATTCAACTATCTACGCCCATCACGTTTATCTTTTCCCTCATATCGACTTATCAGAAGTATAGCTTTAGTGTTCCAGAACTGCCACCTCCCTGACCAGCATGGTGGGGGCTTAGCGACATTTGAAAATGTATTCCAAAACATGTTCTCTGCTTTAAAATAAAAAGCATATCCTTTTCATCATAACAGTTTGTGGATGCCTAATGAGATTTTAGGACTCAAGCGGTTCACTGGCTAGTTACTACCAAAACAGCTCAATATTTGTCTCTCATCCGTCAACCCACAGGAGCCCTAGGCTGCGGACTGTACTGGGAATGAAAGATGCTGAAGTCAATTTGGGGGTGTGCCTATGCACATAAACAGTGGTACACCTGCAACCATACTAAGGAAAACACGTTATTTATTGAGCTGCGTTTTCATTCCGTTAATTTATATAGTACTGGCCTATGAGCAAGGCCTTTTCAATGCACTGCCCAGTCCACCGAAACTCAGTCCATCTTGATGGTCCCTTCCTGATGAGTTGAAGGATGTAAAAGGACTGGGATGTGTGTGTACTTGGAGCCAAACTTCAAAGGAGGTCAGGCTACATTTTGAGAGGCTGTGTCCTCCGTAGGCGGGACTAATCCCAGTAGTGTCTGGGGGGAGGAGAAGCCTCGATTGGGAGGCATTGCCTCAAACTCCTTTTGAAAGTTGTCAGGTTTGTCTGGTTAGCCAGATCTGGGCATAAGGAGTTCCAGAGATTTGCCCCTATGACCTGAATAGATTTTCCTATGTTGGTTTTACGGTTAAGTCTTACTTTTATGATCAGATTTGCTTTGCTTGATCTGAGGTTACAAATGGGGTTGTAGTACATTGTCTGTTTTTGTAGGCAGACATAAGTAGAGGTCCACCTTCCCAAGCTCCAATGAACCGTAAGCAGGTGGAAGTCAACAAATCTAGGGGTGGACATTATGTACACGACTCAGAAAGCGCAGGTGCAACCCTGTCTGCCAGCAATGCACCTCAAATGTTTACAACCAGAGAGAAATTCAAGCCCGTATATCAGGTGTGTGTATGTGTGGCATCATGTAACCAGTTATTATACTGACAAATGCATCACAAAGAAAGGTTCAGGGGAGAAAGGGTGGTGGAAGTTTCATCTAAACTGAGAAAAATTATATTACAGTTTTATGATTTCCAGCTGAGAAGTCCTTCCACGCACTTTAAAATGTCACAATTCTGACCGTAAAAGACACATACTAGGAGTCTCAGGCCACCTACACTTTATACAGAAATAAATATAGCTCAAGCTATACAAATCGTGTCCTGCGGGACTACATATACATTTGACAGATCCCCGTCGGCATGAATGAGATAGAGACGGATCAGGCTTACCTTTTTGGAGGTGAATGATATCTGGGAAGTTGGAGAGGAGACCTTGGTACAGAGAGAGGGTGTCAAGCATGTGGAACAAGTCATTTTTCGGCTGCTCCGCAAACATCTCCCCGACAACTTCGTACGTCTTGCCTGTGTGAGAGATGGCACCAATGAGCGTGTCTGAGCTGTAGGGTGGATCCATCTGAAAAGAGTTACTAACGGCCTGGAAGGCATTGCCCAGTTTCTGGAATTCCTTGCGGAAACCACCAACATGCTTGCGAACCAGTTCAGAAGCTACATTAGTGAGCTGCAGGACACTGTCATCCATTTTCTTGCTAAAAGCTTTGAAAGTATCTACCCGGTCCTCCACGTCTTGCAAATCCTGGTGCTCAGTGGGGATCTGAAAAGTCAGAAGGAAGCTAGCCCCTACCATCTCATCCTTCTCAGCACGACGCTTGCCCATCTTCCACTGCTTGTCGTCGGAACAGGTCAAGAAGTGCTGAAAACCGTCATACTGGGACAGCACTGGGTGGCTGGTCATGTGGTCCATCCAGAGTACTAATCTTCGTTTCCGCTTTTCAATAAAGTCATCTTCAAAGCGGCCTGTGGCTTGTTTTTCTGGCAGATGGGGTATGGAGATCACTGTGAACTTGTGCAGCAGGCGGTTATAGAGCCAGTCAAAATGTTTGTACCTGCGATACACAGCCGTGTTGGTGTGGCCTGGGGTCAGTCTGTATGAAATGTAGCTCTTTATTCCTTTAAACTTGGTCTGTTTGGTTGGTTCTTGGACTGAGCAGACAAAAGGTTGAGGGCTGGGTTTCCACTGAGGGCCCTTAGGGCCCATCTCTATGCAGTAGGTTTCAGTGTTCTTAGACATCATAGGCACATCCCCAAGGATAAAAGCCTCCACTCCCGAGCGCACAAAGCTGGAGAAGCGGTTAAGGTTGCGCCCAACCACACTGCCTCTTTTAGAGCTGGAAATGCTGTCTTGTCGCTCCAGATGTGGCTTGGTTCGGTAATTCACATTGGGATGCAGGTATGGCTGGTGATGAGCGGGGTGCCCGTTGGTGCCTGGTGTGCTCCTAGGTTCATCCACCACCGTGGCATCATCCCAATCATCCCAGTCATCATCATCATCGTCTTCAAAGCTGCCCTGGTTGGAAAAGCTGGTATTGGAGGATTGTTGGTAAAAAGAGGTTTCGGTCGCTGGCGAGCTGGATGGGCTATTGGAATAGTCTGTATGACTGGAACTGGCTCTAGAATAATCTGTGCGGCTGGTGCTAGCCCTGGAATTTTCAGCATGACCAGAATTAGACCTGGAATAGTTTGGGTGACTGGAATTAGAACCTGAATAGTCTTGGTGACCAGAGCTGGCCCTTGAACGTAGAATTTCCACATAGGTGGCAGGGAAGAGACCAGTCTCACCGCGGCTATTCTGGCCTTGAAGCCATCCATCCAGTGAATTCTCGCTGAAAATGAGGAGCTCTTCATTCTCCTGGATGTTGATCTCTTCCTTGTTCTCACTCTGGAAGCTGTAAAGAGCTCTCGCTTTCAATGCCATGTTCACTTCCAGAAAGCTAACAAAGGATATCAGAAAGAAAAGGGTTTTAATATCTGGATATCTTGTATAACAAAGCATTCACCGACACAGACCCACATGTTAATCACATGCACACTGTTTGATATCGATTTTAGAAGTTCAAATGAGTTTTTATCTGTAAAGTTACTTCTTTTTTGGTACTTCATCTATTCATTGAGTGTAGGACTCACCTTATATTTTTGCACTTACCTCTAACAAAGGAAATAATAAACTTTCCACAGACACTAATATGCTGTTTTTTGCAAGCCTTTCCCTCCAGTCAACATGGTTTACACTCCAATTCCTCCTCAAACAGAAACTGGGGAATCAGAGTGATAGAGTTATAGGAATCACTAGATTTGATTTAGCTTCTCTTTGTTACCTTATGCACATCCTCACCGGAAAAATGTAACCAATGAGAATTATATATACTGCTCATGCACAAGAGTAATGCTGCGGAAACAAATGATGGACGGAATGCTGAATAAATCAAACCCTCATCTCCAGTCAAGAGATCTGGGTTAAATCTGTGTCTTTTGCTCACTACGCCACCCCAGTTTGAACCCATCCATATGCAAATCTATCTTGACCCTGCTCCTCATGAGAACAGTCCAGCTTGAACTGCCAAGCCAGGTCCTCCCTGGACCAGAAACAAGTATCCTGGAACAAGTTTCGGGGCATCACCTCTTAGCAGCCACGCTAGTTTGAATCTAGTGGCACAGCGAGCAAGGGACTCGCGTCTGGGGATACCCATACCACTTAGGACAAAAAATTCTGCGCCAACAAATGATGGATAAATCAAACATTCAGCCCCAGTCAAGAGATCTGGGTTAAACTAGTCAGTCTTTGCTCACTACGCCACCCCAGTTTGGACCCAGCCATATGCAAATCAGTCTTGACCCAACTCCTCCTAGGTCCTCCATGGATCGGAAACAAGCCTCCCGGTACCGATCACAGGAGGTTCTTGCATAGTGACCAAAAGAACGATAGTTTAACCCCTTCGATGCTCATGACGGAACGGTTCCGTCATGAGCGTCGGTTGGCCTGTGCTCATGACAGAAACGTTCCGTCATGAGCCCGTTGGCTCATTAGAACCTTCAGCACAGAGCGAGAATTCACGCCGCGCTGAAGGTGTTAAACCAATATCTCTTGACTGGGGGCAAGTGGTTAAAAAGTTTCAGCTTTCCGTCCATAATCTTGTTGTGTTTGCAATGTTCGCCCTAAATGTCCAATGGATTGCCCCGACGTCGGTCTTTTGCTCGCTGTGCTACTTGATTCATTCTAGCCTAGCTGATGAGAGGGTGATACCCCGAAAACAGTCCCAGGATGCTTGTTTCTAGTCCAGGGAGGACCTGGCCAGGCACTTTGGGCTGGACTGTTTCCATGAGGAGTAGAGTTAAGACTGATTTGCAAATGGCTGGCTCCCAACTGGGGTGGCACAGTAGGCCAAATAGCAGTTTGAAAAGACTGACCTGTTGTCACTGGGATTTGACGGACTTTGAAAAGGCGAAACTGCTAACCGTAAGTAGTCGTGTGTGCCAGCGACTGCTGCATACTATGCTGCTCACTGTGTACGTGCTAGGACATATCAAGGTCTTAGGTATTCAATTATTATTTTACTGTGGACCACTTAGATACTTACAACTTTGGATTCGTTTGCACTTTTCTTTGTGGGATAGGTCCTTTGCAAAGAGAAAGCCAAATCAGAAAATGTAGCCTGCTCGGACCGGACATAAATAGAAACTTTTATGACGGTTAGTGTTTTCACCTTTTCAAATACTTACTATATTAAACAGAGTATATTTACGTGTTTTCCCAAAAATGATATGGTGACTATTTATTAACACGAGGTGTTGTGCATTCCTGTGGGGTTCTGGGCCCACAAATAATATCCTAAGCAAAGTGGCAGAGTTGATGCACAATGTTAATGATTATAGCCTGGCTGTTTTGTAATCCTTCGTTTGTTTTATATTATTGTAGAGTGATAAGCCTAACCATACTGAGATGGTACTGGTTTCAGATGCCTAGAATATGGTACTCTGTTTTCACCGTCATTACTCTAAACAATGTATAACAAGCATTTGCAATGCAATAGGTCTTGCATTTACGCGAGTTTAAGCTATTGGCATTGTTGTTTACAATGCCAATAGCTTAAACTAGCGGAAATGTGAGACCAATTGCACTGCAAATGCTTGTTAACAATTGTATTAAGGTTGAGGGCAGCCAGGGTGACATGGGGGAATGAGTCTTCAGAGCCTACTGTTTGTGAAGTGCTGCATGCAGAGCAGACTTTAGGTGGTGCAGGGACTGTCAAAATGCAATTTCGACTGCTTGAAGGCGAAGTGAGTGATCTTGACAAGGGCAGTGAGTTGCTAGATCAGGAAAGGGCTCCAGCACTGGGTTACCCACATCATATCAAGAAATGCAAAATTTAAAGTCTCTCAATGAAACTATACACAACATACATACATAACACCAGAATGGCAGAACACACTCTTGTCTCTGAAACAGGTGGGAGAGGTAACCTCCATGCACATTGTATGACCTTCTGCCTCACTTTAAGTTTTTTGGTTAGCAATGACTGACCAGGTGTGGAGTCTCAAAGGCAGACATGTTGTACGGTGTCCTTAGGCAGACTTTTATTACTTTGAAGGTAAATAGAATAAAATCCATGGATAATTAAGAAAATTAAATCTTTGGCATTCTGTTATATGAAGAAACAAAGGTAAACGATGAATAATGAACTAAAAAGAATGTTAATAATGATTTTTTTTGTTAAAGATTGCTTTTGGCTTTCAAGAAACTGGGAGTAAATACTGTGGTGGGCAGAATGTTGCAGAGCCAAGCTCTGCATTTTGTGTATACAATCCAGAGGTTTCACCGACAAGCGAGACAGTGCTACAAATTGCTTTATAATTTGCTACACAATGATAAACTAGCAGACACAAAAACAAGGCCAGTTGTGCAGATGTCAGGAGTACCTATATTTCCCTTTGGGACTAACGTCACCTCATAAAGCATTTGAACAACTGTCGATTTATCGAATCGGCCATGCCTTCGGCTAACGGATCAACAGTAATGAACTTGCATACCTCATGTGTGCTTGTATCACTGCAGTGATGTTGTAGCTCTTTAAGTGAGCAAACAGCCCTTGTGACGTAGCACGTAAGGATCGAGTGCCTTGCTCTGGGTGTGGCGCATGCGTGGTATGGGCGTTTGGGTACGCAGCTGGGGCAGGTTTAGAGACCCCACTATAGCGGACTAAAAGCTAGAGTGCAGGCCGGAGCAGTGGAGAGGCTTGGGAGCAGTTCCGGGGCAAGTCAGATCGCCGTATTGGATCGAAGGAGGTTGCACCTGGGAAGCCTTCACAGCAGCGTGAAAAAGCAGACATACTAACGCCACCATGTACGGGCACTTGGACCCGCAGCACTCCCCGTCCCGGGATTTTAACAGCATCGTCCAGATCTGCAGCGCCAATGTACAGACCAGCGGAGGAGCAGCGCAGAGTCCCCACAAAAGCCGGTAAGTGGGGCATGCTGTACGTGTAAAGTGCGCGAGCGCATTCAAAAAAAAGAAAGTCAAATTAAAAGAGGCTTGCAAGGACGGAAGGGGGACAGGAGATGTGCTTACCGCGTGTCTGTACATGCGTGTACACGGGCGCCTTCACAACCTCCAATCGCCTCTGCGCGTGCCCATCTCTTATCTCCCTTCTGAGGCAAGTCAGCAACAATAGATCTCGCTGGCCACAGCGCTTTCGTGCTGCGTCGCCAGGCGAGACCTAAAAAGGGATTTCAAGAGGCATGGATGTGGCACGCGGAGATTGTTTGTTTCATAGCACTCTCCATTCCTTCTACGATTGTTCAAAGGTAAGTAACTATGTCACATTATTTATTAATTATAAAAAATTTGCCACATAAGAACAAATATCTATTTATATCTGATAATTTTATGCAAAAAAAATCGTGTCCAAATTTACAATACATATATTAATGAATACACATTTTATAATGCAATGATTCACTTTCTCTTGTTTTCTTATATATTACATAAGTTAATCCAACAGTATTACCACTTGAAAGTAATGTACAATGCGGATAGCTATTATTAATGAAGAAAGCTGGCGGTATGTTGACACTATGCGCGTTTCGGCTAAGATGCCTTCGTCAGTAGTCCGTCACAGTATATACTAATAAAATGATGCTTCATAAAAGTACATGGGGCTCGGAGATATCTGATGCGGTGGCAATTCTCAATGACTGTTCCTTATGTGTAAGGTGATGTATTATCAACTCTATCAGAGAACCGCAAACATTGATAGCTGCTCTAAACTCTCGGAAGATGTTTACGTCTAGGTAGACTGTTTAGTGCGGGGAAACAGATACACATTTAAGTCCATGGGGTGACAGTTGTGTAGAGAAATTGAAGCAGGATACAAGTCGAAAGGGCCCAAAATTCAAGGGGGGGAGGGGGCATGATGCTTCCTAATGGGATAATGTGGTTCTGTGTCTGAGTCTCCAGTAAATATGTTAAGTGGTGGTTTATGTGCAGCATCTTTCGTGTACATTTATGTATCTGATCTAAAGTTTTAGTGGTTACAATGATGCTGTAGAGGCTAGTATGGGTTATAACATGCCTTTGGAGCTTTGGCTGTTCGGGTAAACTGGACAGTATAGGATCATGTTAAGCCAATACGTACCATTATCACGGCCTGCATATCGAGCATAAATACCAAGGACTCGGAGGGGTTTTTTACTTGGGCTTAGAGAGTGAATCATAATCGATATTCTATGTACGTGGCTCATGACATGCTTTCCAGCGTTTCTGTGAATTGATTTTGACTAGCACGATTGAACTAAGAAATTATATGTTTAAGTGTGTATTGACCAGTATACCTCATCATTACTGGGCGAATAGATGTTTTGTTTCTACAAGGTGTTATCATATTTAAGGCTATATTGATATATTATGAGAGTATGTGAACACCCGAGGGATGATCCACGTGGTTACCCATGAAGATGAGTCATTAACTTAGAGATTTAGATATAATCAGGGCCTGCAAAAGATTAATGATATTATAATGTATTTTGATACACGATTCCCTACTGTCACTGCTTTAAATTTACTGCACATGATTATGGAAATGAACTGTGGGATCAGTCCATGTTTAGGACATAGGTTGACTGACTTACGAAGTAATGAGGCGTCTGATAGTATTGTGTTGAGAATTGGGGTGTTTAGGAAAAGCACTAATATTGGCTAACTTAGGCCATAGAGATATTGGGGGAAGCTATGACTGGTAATGAAGATGTGAATCTAATATTTGGTTACAGATATTTTTTCTAAACCTTGGAGTTGGAAACTGGCCAGATATATGGGTTGGCGGCCATGTGAAGTGATTCAGTAAGTTTTCATGGTATGAATTCAACATTTATGGTATGTTTGAGATCTTTGCAGGAACTGGGTTAAAAAGCAATTTTTTTGTCTGTATAGGAAAATTAAGATGTAAACAATATACACTTCACTTTATACCTGGATTTTCCTTTGGGTGAGTAGCACAAGTTACATGGGGAGTTTTTTTGAGTGCTGGGCGGCACTGAGAGATGAGGTCGAGATTTTACAACAGGAGGTTTGGTGCACTCACAGAATGAGGATGTGGATTGTGTTTTTTCATCTTTACTTTATTTTTTCCTCTGTTTCACATTTGTGCTCACATTGGAGTTACAATGGTAATGTTGGACGGATTCAGATACTATATTACCATTTTATTGGGAACTAACACCTTGCACCTATGCTCTACCTTTCATTCCAGTTTGGGGTTCGCTCTTTTGGATGTGTAGCAATAGGGATGAATACCAGGTTTTCACAGTAAATAACAATCACCACTGTGGTATTTTAGGAGTAGTTAGAACAATGAAAGAGTGTAACTTAAGTTGGTTATTACTTATTTTGTGGCCCCGATGAAGTTAATGGTAGAATTACCTTGAGACGAAGCATGTGTTGGCTAGGAGTTCAACTTTCTGGGATATTTCGAAACATCATTTAGACAGATGGGAGTCATTTATGTACGGTGGGCACTTCTTGATATCGTTTTGGTGCAAGCTAAAACTTTGCCCATTTCTGCTCTGATAGTTCAGTGTTCAAGTCGAGCTCCTATGTTGAATTTAAGTTGCTACAGTCCAGTTTGGTCATCTGTATCAAAGCAGTATGTAATCTGTTGCGGCCTTCTTGGCCCTACCAGGGTCAAGCATAATGTCATGCACTACATGGTTCCGGGTAAGAGGCTTCAGTGCTCTGTGGCTAAAAATGTTTTTAACAATACTAGTTTATTGCATTAAACTGTACTAATTGCCCCGTAGGCATCAGATATTTCTGCTGGAATGTTTGGAAGGAGTGGCATGCTGTATCATTGCGTAAATGCTCTAGTTAAGCAATGCCAGCCTCTGCCCAAATTCGTCTACTGGCAGTCGAAGTTACCCTTCTTATCTCAGGAATGCACCATTAAGATAAATTAGGGCTATATGCAAATTGAGTTTTTCTCAATACTCTGAGCCAACAGCGATTAGCCATCTCTGCAAGAGTGTTTCCTGTAACTTCGCTAGCTGGAGTCAAAATCACAACAGTGATAGGTGATTTGACTCCCACAGCCTCGTGAACTTGTACAGCCCTGCAGCGACAGTCAGTCAACCGAAGCACTATCCATTGCAGCTGGACTGCAAGTTAAGGTTTGGCACGGCGACCAAAACTCTTTGGAGAGATTTATCTTAATTCATTTTCAGTCCTCACTCTTAAAAATAGAAAGTTACCTACCTGTAATTACAGTTCTAAGTTGTTGGTATATTACAAAGATTCATGTGATGTTTTAATTTTTCTTTGTCATGAAGCTTGGAATTCCTGGCACATTTAGCTATGCCACTATGATCCAGCCAATGAAGTGAAAAGACCTAAACCATGTCCAAAGAGGCCGTCTTCAGATTTTTACAGGCACATAAAGGGTAAAAAAAGACAAGCTTATAATGGAAGGTGGGTGGTGTAATTGTCAATCTATGAAAGATTACAGGCAAGTATCATTTGCTACTGCCACACTGGGTCATTCATACATTGAATTCAATTAGCAAGCAGCACAAAACACTGGAAAGTTGGGAATGAGACTCTTCTGATTGAAAATGACTGTAAATCGCAGCCTGATCTACACTGGCCTCCTTCCACAACTGCACATCTAGGCAGTAATTACTGGTAAATGTATGCCTTGTCATCCGCCATGTGAAAACTTTCCATATGGCCAGAGGGGAATAGTACTGCTTTGTCCGCCACACTTCGAGGTTCATGCACTGGTACTCTGCTGGAACATGTCCTCCCACTTTCTAGTGACATGGGCTGATGCAAACTGCACCCCATCTCGCTATCGCTCGCTTGCAGATTGTCCTTTGAACGACAAAACATTTAGTCATTCTGATTTTTTAAAGTCTGTTGTCCTGTCCAATTACCTCCCTACTCATCTACTGAAGTCTAGCAAAAGATCCAAAATATGATTTTGAAATAACACATATAAAATCACTGTCTAATTCAGATGGAACTCGAGTGAAACTTTGATGTGTACATGGCATTTGCTCGTAGCAAACAGGTCTATCAAAGGGAAAGACTGCAGTTTTGGACTCATTTAGCAGACATAAGTGCAAAGACAGCCATTTCCCACATTACAAATGTAATCTCCACTTTGGTGCTGGTTTAACTGGAAGAACCAAATGATTTGATGCAATATATGCAGTTTTCACACGGGGCGCCTTTTTTAGGAAACAAAACAATCTTTGCATGTCTGTGATTATGCTTTGTCAAAAGAAGAAAGATGTCTCTGTCTTCGTTCTGTACCTCAACATCGCTTCCAGATAAACGCCAAGATATGAGCTCTTGAAACTCGATTCTGCCAAACATAATAGAAGAAATGGGGTGCAAACCTCTTCTCCTTGCACCCAAACCACAACATCTGGCATTTCCCAAGTGGTCGGTTTGTAGATACCTCCTACGGCAAGGCAGCTGCAGGCCTCAGCAGGTCAATCCGTGAGCGAGGATGCATCGCAGGCAGTTGCAGCATTCTGAGCCAAAACACGAAGAGAGACTGGGAGACCCACTCAAAGTACGAGGCACTCCTGGCTTGGCACTCTCAAGAAGTCTGCATTCTCTAGGTGTCCTAGAGCCAGGAACACACTGGGCTTCTCCTCCTTGACAGCCTCCTCTCCTGCAGGGCCAGGTAGATTCCTTTCCTCTATAGGCAACCAGACATTTAGGTACTAGGGAGACCTTCAGCTCCTCCAGCAGATCACGCTCATTTGAGGTGATGTGCCGTCCTGTTTGTCAGGCAGAAAACAGCACTGGTCACACAGCAGTTCTTCAAGTACTTTCCATAGAAATCTCTTCCTTGGTCATGAAGAACATGGAACTGCAACTAAGTGTGGTGGTTTGGATCCCACTATTGTACACATCATCCAGATAAGGGATGCAGTACTACTGTCTCATGCTTGAGAACCAGTTTGGGTTGGTATCTTTTCAAATGTAATTTGTAAGCTGCTCTCTAGACATTGCTTTAGTTTAAAATGATGCTTCTCACAGCAGATAGCAATGGGTCTGGCACCAATAAAGGAGGAGCAAAAGAAGGGGCACAATGAAGTGTGAGCTCTCTGTACCTCATCAGCTTTCTTGAGGGGCAGACAAGAAGGCAGCCTCGGACTCAAAACATTCCCACCTTGAAACTATAGTCTCTCCCTTCTCACCCATACTATAAGCAGTGCTCAGGAAGAACTTATCAGCAGGCCCTTGCTAACAAAGTCCTCATGAAATTCTAATGGAAGCCCCATCTCACTTCAACACACTATAGTGTCTGAATATCCACCCTCTAACCATAAGAATGCATGTCCTACACAATCATTGTCTGGTAAAGCAGTCCTTGGTTTGGCGTGGCAGATGAGGACAAAGTTGAAACCCACTGACTTCAGTACTCGGACTGACCCACACAAAGAGCTCTACTACAAAAGCGGTATCACACGCTCACTGTACACACGCACTCAACATGCACACAAGATGTCAGCCCAAGGTTCTGGGTTTCACATGACAGTGGAACTTTACACAAGAGAAAACAGTGGATCATTCTGTCACTGACAGAAATAACAAGCACTGGCAAAGCCATTAGGGCTGGTCTATGCAAGCAATTTCCTCTGTCATAAAAATGCGTTATTACGATGCGAGCTCCGTTGCTGTGCAGCATGGGTAAAAACATTGACAACGGCAATAGGTCAGATAGATGAGGCCTACTGGATTTATCAATGCTTTTTTTCTCGTGGGATGGGAAGGTTGGAAGTAATGATAGGAGGTGCAAGAATTGACAAGAGGTCAGGGGCAATGACAGGCGTTTGGGAGGCTGCAAGCAACAATGGGAGGGTTGTAGGGGGCTTGCAAATAAATGTGGGACAGGGGAGGGAAGGCACTAATGTGGACAATCAACAATTCAGGGTGGAAGGGGACAAGTAACAAAGGGGGCAAGCAAAACAATGCAGGGTGAGAGGGGACACGCAACAACACAGTGGAAAGGGGACAAACAACAACACAACAAAAACAACAAAAATGTATCGGACCTTGTGTAACGTAATCTGGTGCTCGAGTAAATGCTTAAATGTCATGCTATATTAAACAAAAAACTGCAACACAAAGAAGCCCCCGGAAAGAAACAAAATCTGTTGCAAGTGACGGTGCATATTCTGTCTCAGGTGAGCCCTTACAAGGTCTGTCAAATTATAAATCACAAAACAAAGTATTCTCCTACCACTGCCTTTCTTGGTACTGCCAGGATGGGGACAGTAGTCCACTGCCTCTGTGAGGACACCCTTGGTGTGCCCATCCAGGCCGATCTCACATTGCCATGGACAGGCATAATAAGCCTCTGTGCACATGCTAGATTAGCATGTCTTCAGGGCCAAAATAAAAGTCAGTATACCAGTTTCACATGCAGGCAGGCACCCTTGGTCAGAGTGTACACCAGTTCTCCATGCAGGGGACATTCCTGTTTCAAACATTCAAAACACGGATCTGCAAACTCCAGGCATATTTTGAGAGTGAGAAATCGTTCTGTTTTTAGCACACATTTCCAACTTTGAAGATTTCAAATATTAACAACTATGTGTCATTTTCCATTGCACTGTTTAGTTTCCTCTTTGTGTGTTCTAAGAGCCTCAACATCTAGTTTCCGTCATAAGTTCATAGGACCTGCTTTCAGCCCCTACTATCTGTTCAAAGAGACTTTTCTTCCTGTACCCAATATCTTCATTAGACTTCCACTTCCTGTCCCCAACATGTGTCCACAGGATGCCTCTTCTTGTCCCCTATATATATTCATAGAACCTCTTTATACAATTTACAAAGTTTTCATTGTTTATTTTCCATCTTCTTTATTTTGTTTTTGTGCCTGTCTCTTTTCACCTGGTTTAATGATCTTGCGTAATTCTCTCTTTATCCAAATAGGGGCCAGATAACGTAAGGCAGTGCAGCTGGACCTTATCTGTGTCACCTTGAGCAACTGAGACCAAATACAAGCACATTTTACGAACAGTGGTAGATAACACCAATTGGAATTGTGCATAAGCCTTTCAACACTAGGTTCACTTGTTTCATCATGGCCCTTGAATTGTGGTGCCGTGTGCATGTATGTGAAGCATCTTATTCCTGCTTGGATAGATGCATCCCTATCACAGAACCGTCCTCACAAATTCAGCACTCCCATTAAATCAACTGGCTTGTGTCTTTGAAGTGTAAGAAATACTAAGGCTGCGAGAGGAGTTCTGTCTCTTTTATCTTGTAAAGGAGTTTATCCAGGGATTTAAGTAGGCCGGGTCTTGCGGTGCTGAGCACCAGCAGTTTTTTACAGGGGGCTCGAAACGGGTCTCTATCGGGCTTTGTTTTAGGCCCTGGCACAAGCAAGCAGTCCGTGTTTTTCCGGACTGCAGTGATAATAGGCACATGGATGGCGCATGCTTACACTGCTCTGTTCTCACTAGTGCGTGTGCTCACACTGCTCACCTCTCACTAGTGGAGAAGTTACAGCATACTATCATGCCAGGGGAGCGTTGTAGGGGAAGGGAAATCCTTTAAAGAGAGTCATTTTTTCTCTAGATTGCTCTTCTTTTTTTTGAAACTCAGGAGCAGCAACATTGTGGTGCTGTCACCAAGGCTTTAAGTAGAAGCTTTTTCAATATTATATACAAGCCATAGTGGCTGCTTATTTATCTTATGCAACTAACAACCATTGACGAAGCCAATAGTCCTGACTTCTTGTAGGTATGATTTTACTTGTTCTATCATATATCTAGATGCAATGACAGAAACAGCAAAATACAAATCGGGCGGCACACTAAGCACAGATTTTTAGCTGAAGTGTTTCAAGCCACGCCCTTAAATACATTGGCCTTCGCCCCTTTGAGAGACCCCCAGTTCTTTCATCCCACTTAAAGCCCTGAGTTTATCCATTGCCCAGTCTTTGTGGCAAAAATAAGGCCAAAAGTAGGGGGTCGCTTGCCATAAACACCAGAAATGTAAAAAAAAAACTTTCCTCAGAGGAAGTAAAAGGGCCCAGTCCTCACTATCTAGCCCTTATCAGTACACGTAAACAATCTCACATGAAAAAAAATCGTCCCCTTAAACCCCATCTCTAACAATTGATCAATATGTGATAATGCTCAAAGGACAGAGGGATATCGACTACTTCACACTTACGATTTGCATAGCACAAGGCAGCAAATCCGTAAGTGTGAACAACGCACATGCTCCCTACACAAAGTACACCTGCACAGCAGCAGGCGTTGCGTCAGGGAGGGGGCGTGCACAGCGCCCAGCCAAGCTGCCAATCCGCGAACGCAGGGTGGCGGCAGGAAGTCAGGCAGAGGGCGTCCTGTGGAGCACCAGTTCCCGGAGCCATTCCAGGTAGCCGCCGGTCTCCCTAGAAACCGTAAGCCTTGAATTGGAGCAGAGGCTGGCTACCTTTTATTAACCGGTGACTCTGCTCCGTGTTGTCTCGGCAACAGGGAGTCCGTCGCCCCTCCCTGACTAAGGTGTGTCCTCCCCACCTAGGGGTGCAGCCGGCAATGCGTGCTGTGCACGCGACGCACGCCTCACACACAGAGCGCTGCTGCACTTTGAGGCGCGTGCTGGCAGGCCTGAGGTCAGGCCCACTTTCACCGAGACATTCTTCAGGCCACCACAGGCTCTGGGTCGTATGCGAGCTACCACAACTCGGTCCGGTTTTAAAGCTTAGTTACACTTTCGGGGTTTAGGCGCGATCTAAACCATAAAAATAATATGGTTGTTTCACCACAATTCCTTGCGACCACTAAGTCGCACTGTAATTAGCTATGAATCTCCATTTGAAAACAATAATATAAACATAGTGTGGCTGGAAATTAGTCTGGATAGGCAGAGAAGGCAGAAATGTGAGTTCTGTAAGTTATGATAAATAAAAAGCCCAGTGCTTGAGCACGCGGCTCCGGGTGGCACTGAGCAGCGAATAACCCCACTTGGCCACTGTGAGGAAAGCTTGCACTAGACCACGGTCCAGGCTTTGCCTACGTTGCAGGTTGGGAAGGAAGTCGGTGAAGGGGGTGGGGAGGGAAAACCTCTACTGTTGCTGCCAATGCAGAACTTGTTTTGCATCTGAGGTCATCTTGCACAGCCAACGCCTTTGCTGTGCCTGTCTTGCATTTTTGAGGAAAGTTTTTACTGCGGCTGTCCACATCATGCAACTTAAGCATTCACTGTCGCTACCATAGTTTTCAAATGAATTTGATTATGAACTGAGCATTTCTAACTGGTATTCTTTACGTAATGATGCAGTAAAGGTGAAGCTTGTGTCTGTACTTCAGTTGCCTGTTCGGTGCCGAGTCATTGGGTGTGATGCCAACTTCTGGAGCTGTTGCTATGGCTGCTTGAGCAACAAAAGTGTTGTCCATAGTACCTTGTACTGTTGTGAAAAATGAAGCTTGTGTATCACGTTTTAGTGGTGACAAGGGCCAGAAATCACCTCCTACTCTTATTGTGGACCTGTGAGTTTCAAGAACCTGGGTTCTCCCCGCCAAGAACAAGACCCTTTATCCTTCAATGCAGGCCGAGCCAGACCTATATCTGAGAAACCTCAAATTTACCTAGATCTGAGGAACCTCAAATGTGCATGAGAAGTCTTCATGCTAAAAGCGCTGCACGGCATTCTAACGGCAGAATGAGCGCTATACACATGCCAATAACATAATATCAGAACACAGGATCCCCTGTGGGGTACAGGATAAGAGAGTGTGCTACCCAAGTATGGCAGAGCCTCTCAATTGTTCTCACACTTACCCAGAGGTGCTCCGAAAATGTGTACACTTTGAGGGTGGGAGTGCCCTCAAGGACGTTGTCCGCAAAACTGGCCGCGTAGTCGACACCTGCCACAGAAAACAACAGATTAAAGTCATAAACCCTCAAGTTATTAGACTAAACAGAAATATCTGCAAAACACATAAACAAGAAACGAATAAACAGATGAGCATGCAACAGGACAACCGTGTGAATCCACTGACATGTCATTTAGAAGCATGGAGTCCTATGCCATAAGCATGCAATGATGTCCATTTTTAAACATGATCCTTCCAATGGATAACTTTCCCATGGATGGAAACACGCTGTCTGATGCTCATTTTGTACAAGACACACTGATAATCTTCTGTTCTTAGAGCTGCTAGGAGTTCTCACCTAGGATACTTACCTCAGGTTTATACCGCAGATCTACCACGCAAACAAAGACTTTAATCCATCTCATCTGACTCCTTAACAGATTTTCTCTCTCCTAGAGTTTTGCAATGAGTGCAAGCAACCATAGGAATGTATACGCCCACATCCATTACAACAATGAACTATATGTTGACACAAAGGAATACCTTCTGCTTATCCTACAGTGTTCTAAATTTGGCTGTAAAACTTCTCATATATCTCAATCCTTGGCATGATATCTTGTCTGCCTTGCAAGTCCTCTATTGGCTGCCAGGTGCTCTGCATATTTCACTCACTATTGCGTTGTGCAAGGGTATCCATAGAATATGGATATGTATTATTAATATAATTATTATAGAACAGGACCAACATTCGTACGGCAGACGTTGTGCATCTAACAGCTTAACTTAGACACAGCTTTGAATTGAGAAACAGGAATTCTTCAAATCAGGGGGTGGAATGCCAGTCATTCTTAGTAAAAACTGCTAAATTACTGAACGTCATACCAGTACCCATCTAAAAAAATCCCCTTTTCGGACGATTATCAAAACGTGGTTATTTCCGTATTATTCTGCTAATCAAAAATATCTACAAGATCAAATGGATATCTTTCAAACATGGGTATCCATCAGCACTAAATCTTAGATACGTTTAAATATATCAGAATATGGAAAGCACAAATGAAGAAAATGTTTTGAATTCTGAATTGTGGTGGGAACAAATATTTTTATATGATCAAAACAAATCAATACACCAGGTGATGCCCATTTCCACACATTATCATTTGTGCGCAGTATAGTTTTATCAGTAAAACTGTATGTCTGTGCAAATGTAACGCCCATTTTCATTGAAAATGTGGTGTCTGTAATACCAGTGCTCTACCACAACATGCAGACCATATCAAGAAGCTGGCCGTGGCTGTTTCACTTTATTGAAATCTTTCAGATGTTTTTTACCCTCCTGCCGCCGGCGGCAAGGCAAACAATTATTTGCACGTTGATCTTGTCTCGGCTGGATTACGCAAATGCCCTTTTCGCTGGTATTCCTGGGTACCGGCTGAAGAGACTTCAGGTCGTACAGAATACTGCAGCCAGACTATTTTCGGGTCTGTCATCCAGGGACAGTGTTCATATCCAGCTGCGATTGTATCATTGGCTGCCCCTGGTTGCTAGGGTGAAATTTACGACATTGGTCATGGCACACCATGCGCTCGACGAGCATGGCCCTCTCTATCTGCAGAAGCGCGTTTCTTTTTATGCTCCTACGCGTTCTCTGCGCTCCTCGTCCCTATTTTTGGCCCAGGTCCTGCATTTTAAACGTCAGAGGATAGAGGGTAGTTCTTTCTCAGTCAAAGCTACAGCTGCTTGGAATGCCCTTCCTTTGGTCCTGCGCACCATCCAGGACCTAAGTGTATTCAAGAAAAAACTGAAGACCCGTCTGTTTATGTGAAGCCCTCTACCATTCCTTATGGTTCCGCGCCGGGACACTCACGATTAGCCGAGCGCGAAATAAATTCATTTAACATAACATAACACCATGCATAGTTCACACTACGCCACTCCACTCTACAACACTCTATGCCACTCCACTTTACGACATGCCACTCCACGCCCCTCCCCTCTGTACTCCACTCTACACCACTTTCATGACATGCCACTCCATTATATGATATGCCACTCCACTCTACACTCTACACTCCTGCACTCTAAGACACTCTATGGCATGCTACTCTACAACATTCCCCTCAACTCTACGGCACGCCACTCCACAACACACCACTCTGTTCCACTCCACGCCAAAAACTCTATACCACTCCACTCTACACCACTCCATTCTATGACACTTTACTCCACTCTACGCTAAACCACTCCACTCTACGCCCCTCCACTCTACGACACGCTACACCCCTCCACACTGTGCCACTTCACAGCACTCTACTCCACTCTGCTCCAGTCAAAGACACTCCCTCTATGCCACTCCATGCCACTTCGTGTCACTTTACTCTGCTCTACGACTACTCTACTCCACTCTTTGCCACAACACTCTATGACACTTCACTCTATTCCACTTTACTCCACACTATCATTCTACTCCTGCCACAACACTATATGATACTTTACTTTGTCCATGACACTCCACTCCACGACACTCTATTGCCCTCCATGACACTCTGCTCCACCCTATGCCTCTACTCTCTACAACTCACAACTCCACTCTGTGCCACATTCTACGACCATCTACTTCACTGTACACAGCTACTTCTACACCACTCCGTGCCACTTTACTTACGTCTACAACACTCCATGCCACTCCACTCTATGCCCCTCTGCTTTACAACACTAAACACCACTCCACTCTACACTACTCACAATACTCCACTCTATGCCACTAACCTTTAGCCATGCTCAACAACAGCCACGCTAATGTATAACTGGGCTATAACACATTGGCAAAGCCAATAGCTCTTGCATAGGTGCGACCTATTGGCTTTGCCAAAGTTTGTTACTGTTGATTTCCATGATATTACCTCAGACATTACCTGCAGCAAGCAAAAATGCATGCCGTACCTTGCAAAACACCTCTACAGCGTGTCTTCACAAGTTGAAAACTTCCCGGATTTGCAAACATGGCCCGCTTTTTTAGCTTTCCAAGTCGGTATTGGGAGGGCAGTTTTATTATGCATGGGCCCATTTTCCGTCCTACGACCCGGTCTACACAAACCCAGTTCTTCCTAGTGCACCCATTTGCCACAGGTCGGCATTTGCCATCAGATCGGCATTGGCGATGCTCTGCTACAGTCTGCACACCTCCTGCCCTGCCTGCACCCTCTAAGGCACGCCCTTCGGCCCTTTAATCCTGCTCTGTTCACTTCCGCCTTGGAAGCCTTCAGTCCCTCACTGAGCGCTCAGCTGTGCTCGTCACGCTCACCTGCCCTTCAGCGGGCAGAGGGTGTACTCGGAGGAGGTCGTAAGAGTGCAAGAAACTGGAAATCCATCTGACGTCTTGAGGGAAGCAAGCAGGCCAGAAAGGGCGGGAAGGCACTTTGGTGGTGCCGTGCTGAGATGTAATGAAAACAAGGTTCTACTTATTACTCCCAGAACGTTTCTTGTAGCAGCTGGAGGTAACGGGCTGTTCGACAGATGCACATCTGCACTGTCCACGCAGTTATCTATAGGGGTCCTCAGAGACCGGTCAGCAGTCCAGTCACAGGGGGTCTCAGCTGATGGAGCACTCTCTCCAGCAGTCTATTCAGCTCCTGGCATCCTTAAGAAAGAGGACTGGTGTGGCAGCACACCTGACTCACCCAACAGTAAGACAAAGATTGGCAGGTCACTTAGCAATGGTAGGTACCCCAAATGTTGTCCATACCATGGGTCAGTTACACTGCCATGTCTTTCTGTATGAAATACCCTCTGAGAGCCTTTAATGCACAATGGACCTTTGCAGTACAGCGGTGTTTAAGGTGGACCGGCATCATACGTGGAGCATTGCACGAATGGGCATGAATGTCAGATGAGCCTCAGAAAAGTGCAGTACATGGATCAAGTATCTGCCACTGCTTCCTAGCTTCAGCCAACGACATATACCCAGGTCCGATTGTCACTTAGGATGTAATGCTTCTCCAGAAAAAAAGTCTGGCAGTGGTACCTCTGCCCAATCTGCTCAAATCAGGAGCCAGAGCTCAAGAGCTGGATCTTATAGATTGGTTCAAGGCCTCAATTTCAGCTTGCCAAGAGCCATAAAAGGGGGGATGTGCCAGGTCCTCTGTTCTCAGCCTTCAGCCACATCTTGTGCCCAGTGCCCTCAGCCACCAATGGGCAGCGCTCAGAGGCAGAAAACAGCAAATAACAAACAGAGCATTGTCCCTGGTCATGCCTGTGCACCAGCCCCCGCCATCAGTGCCTTCATGCCCCATGGTCACAGGGCACACATTGCGTCTTTTGGCTACACATAATCTGCCCATTACCCCCATCCACAGGGTGCTAGGCCACAGTAAATGGCCTACTTCCAAGCTCTCAGTCCAGTGCCTCTCTCCAAAACACCCCCTTGGCTTGGTTTTAGGGCTCAAGCTTTCGAATATTTCTTTGGGAATTCGAATGGAATGTGTAACTTTGGAACCCCTTACAATTGTACCCGAGCCACCAATATGTCATTTACAAACAACTTTGATGGCAATATTTTAGTTTTGAAAATGTTATATTGATTCATCATGTTGGCCAAAGTTATAAGCAATCCATTAAATACTTTTTAGGTCTACCGTTAGCTAAGACCTTTTGATTTTACTAAAAGTACATGTAAATATACTTACAGCACTTTAACCTGTCATCTTCACCTATTGGTAAGCTTTTGTGCCATTTACATTTTGCTTCTGGCTACAACATACAGCACTGGGCAACGTGTCAATGCTTGTTTCCCGAAAATATTTTTGGGGTCTCTAAATGCAAGCATTGCCGTAGAAGTCCCTCGAATGAATAGACTATTTTGTTTGTGGCTGTGATCCTTGTGAAAGGGTAGAATGTCATCACTCACAGAGAAGTTGAAGAATAGCTGAGCTCTGGTGCTGTGCTTTGGTGGGCAGGAGAAAACTGTGAATAACTGACCAACCAGTGGATGAACTGGGCCGGCTGAAAGCCTCTAGAAGTAAGAATATGATGTATCATTTGAGTGAAATCAAAAAGTATGGGTGATGGAATCTGGCTCCCAGCGTTATTCCTGATCCTTAAACAAGTGACATATGCGGATAAAATACTTCCTGTATTGTCCGTAAATAATGTTCATTTCTGTGTGATTGAAGCTTGCAATGCGGGTGTTTGTGTTTTGGTCATTCCTTACACCACCCAACCACCCCCCGCTAGTCTTTTTACTATCTTTTTGTCATCACTAACCTAAATTAGTGATTAGATCTACTTCCAATCAGCTCCACTTCCTGTTTTCCACAGGAACAGGGCCACATGCTCTTCTCCTTTTATAATCATTTTATGAACGTTGTGTTTACAGCTTTACAAATGTGATAAGAATGGGGAAGTGATTAATATGATACCACTCATTCAACGCGCCATATTATGAGGTACCCTACCTTCTAATTAAATGTAAGGTGGACTAGCAGGTCGATTTTAGTATCTTTTACACTCTCTATCACCTGGGTAGAGGTCGGTGGCAGGCCTGTTTCTTAGGTCTGGCTTTAGCGGAGACGTTTTAATTGGTTTGGTGTGTTTAAAAACGTTAAAATATATACATACAGTGACTTTCAGTCAGCAAATTTCAACCATGGGCTTTCTGTTGTGTCATTCATTTTCTGCTGATGTTCACCGCAGCATTCCGCATTGGGCAGTGGGTCTGCCCGCTTCAGCTGTTGGCTGTACACATTGTCAGTGACTGCATTATGCTTGTGCACAATGTGAAGCGAAGGTGGAGAGCTGCATTTCCAATGTAAAGTTTACTTGTTTATCCTGTTGTTGCCATCTTAAGCCTTACCGAGGCAATGGCACCATTGATCATTTTATTGCACAGGCAGATGACATAAGCGTTCCAACATCTAGAAGGTTGGCTTATTCAAGTTTCGTTGTTTCAGGCAAAGAATGTTTAGATTCTGGTATTCGGCAAACTGTGGAGTCATGGATTTTGATCAACTCGTTGCAATCTCATCTGAGCCTATTCCAGCGTTTGGATTTCATCGGAGTCGGCTTCTACGCTCTCCACAGGCCCAGCAGACCAAACGTCTGCAGTACATGAACACTGTTACTTAAACATTATTGGCCGCTGTCTAAGATTGACTAAATGTGAATTCCAATGCGTCAACAGCACCCAGATACAGCATGGAATACAACACTTGAATTCCACTGAACTAGGATATATGGGTGGGTATGAGTCGGTGGGTGGTTTAAATTCATCTGGCGAGTACTATTAAGTGGGTCCATCCAACCCCCCGCCCCCCATTTTAATCAGTTGGGGAAAGCCCTTTCCCCAACATTCTCAAAGCAGAGAAAGGCATAAAAATGCAAGGTGGATAGCTTCCCTTTGGAGGTTTGTGTTACCCCATATTTCTTTTGGCAAACATGATAGATTGTTAATCGAGTCCCCCATTCCTATGGGAGTACTACAACGATTCAGAATTATGTTTCAAAGTTGCAGGTCTTATTTGAAAGTCAATAAATCACACATATCACAACATCCTTTAGTCAGACTCCAGGACTATACAATGCTATGGCACATCATCAACTAGTAAAGATGGGGTAAGGGGAGAGGTGCTGGTGGCTCAAATACAAAAATGCCAGGGTTATCTCCCACTATCCTTGAGTTCCCTTCTTCTCAAGGTAGAATTGGGCTCAACAACCAAGCCAGAATGCTGCCCAGCACTCTATATAGGACGGCTGAGTGTGTCTAGGTGTACCTGAATTAAGAGAGCCAGTTTGAATGTTTTTCTTTTTAAATGATAAAGCTTAGTTGTAACCTTCCTGACACGGGTTCGCCTTTATTTATTTTTGCGGTCTTTGTGAAGTGTCAGCAGAGCCTATGGGACTGCAAAGTACTTTACAACAGTGGGTACAGGGCAGGACATGTATATTTACTTATTGAGTTGATAGTGACAAGCCTGTATATACATTAGTAAGACAAGACTGAAATGAGTGCATCCGTAGTTACAAAGACAACAGTGTAGTATAGCATATGCATTAATAGATACATGTCAAAAAATTCAAAACGTATTTAAGAAGTAATCACTGTGAAAGATTCATAAACCTGTTAGGGTGTAACAGACTGGGGCATATTTGATATTTGATCTTTTGGCTAAGAATTGAAGGAATGGCTTAAATTTTAATATAAGTGGAAAGAGAATTCCAAATTATTGGTCAGTGCCTTGCAATTCATGTTTAACTGGGTTTTATCTTGAAGTGGTCTGTCCCTAGGAGTAATGTGGGTTTACTTCTTTGAGCCCTGGATTTGCAGACTAATTCCAACTTATGTAGGACGTACAGTAGAGTGATGTAGTATATGGCCTTGTATGTGAGCATGATCTGTTATAGGTAGAGCGAATTGTGAGAGTAAGCAATTTGAGGAGTTCGAGAAAGTGTGACCCAGTCTAATTTGATGGCGTTGTTTATCAGCCGCAGGCAAAATAAAGGATAGCTTTAAAGGGATCTAGCCGAGACTGGTGTGTAGTGCGTTCCCACTTGTCGACTTGAACTCCAGTTTGCGGACAACAGGTTTGAGGTTGTCTCAAACAGTGAAGACTAATAGGAGCCAGAATTGGACTCTGTAGTGTTGATTACTGACAAATATTCTAACAATTCGCAGCGCTGAGACACCCCCGGGTATTTGTGCGCTTTATAATTCCCACTAACATTAACATTAACAATTCTGTCCAAGGCAACTGAAAATTAACATTGTATATACTGGACAGATTTGATTTAAAGTGCTGGCAAAGAATGGGGCAAATTATGTTCCAATTCATAAAGTCCACCAAAAAAATTCTATCTTTACCCACTGCAAAGATTTATTCTACAAATGTTTAGAAAAGGATGAAAATGAAGAGTACAATTAACTCACAGAGTTGGAGCAGATGAGGAATGAATTTCCTCTGCGGCACATTCAGCTTGGCTAGTGGACTGAACATGCTTGAAGACATTGTGAGCACAGGAAGTGAGAACTTTACCAAGTGGTGGACCGTGTCAGACTACATAGAGGCACTGTAGAAAGGGAATGGATGCCGGGAGCACAACTATAACCTCAAAACTTGTGATTCAGTGAAGGCCGCGACACACCATTTATAGTACATAACAAGTGTTGCCAACATCCCCAGTGAACCAAATGTAGAACTAAATGTTGACAATGCATTTGTCGACTCCTGGCAGATGAAGGACACTTTGGAATTCCCCTGCTGCCAGTGTCCTTGCCCAGTTCGTGGCCTTCCACTCCGGCCTTCACTGATCCCTCTCTGCCAAGAAACAACACCTCTTCAGAGGTCGAGGCCAAAATCAGCAAGGAGAAGTCCTTGTGGGAGCAGGGCGGATTCCCAGAATGCAGGTCCTCGGACGAGCAGGATGTTCATCCGCTTCAGCCATGATGTCACTGTCAGCATTGCCTTACTTTAATAAAACAGACATTGCTGAAACAGACTTGGAGTGTGGTGCTGGCCATTTCAGTCTGTTCTCTCCCATCCCTTTTGTCTTTAGCCTTATTCTGGACTGCACACCCATACTGTCCAACCTCATTATTCCTAAAGGGTCTGCTGAATGAATTTACTTCTGTATCCATTCAGTCCTGCTGGGAAGTTGTTCCATGCAGTCAGGGTCTCTTCTGAGAAGTAATATTGTTAATGCTGAACTTCCTTATTTCCGGTTGATCGCAAGTTCTAGAAGCACTCTTCCGTTTAAAAAAACATTTTCCTCTGAGTTTAAGCCTTCTAGGGCTTTGGATATTCCCATCATATCTCTCGATCCCTCACCCATCTTTATATTTACATACTAGCACACACAGGTTTAGATTCTGCAGCCCCTTGCGCTTCCATCCATTGCTGCAGCACCGCCTTGATAGCTCTTCACATTCACCAATGAGGTTCCCAGGCCTTGTGGTCCTCCTCTCGTGATCCAAACAGCCTTGCTTTGCTCAACAATTTCCCATTCGACCTCTAGCACTCCACATACCCCAGTCCTCCTTATGGGCATCCTGTGTTTTTGAAACACCCCCCCCCCCCATTTCCTATTCCTTAAGGCATCCAACTTCTTGGTGGCATCTCACTCCCTAATGGTTCTCCTCAGAAAGCAGCAGTCCTTCCTTTCCATTGTGACAGTGATGTGCCTATAGACTTTGAGAACCATGACAAGGTCCAGATGCTGACTTAGCTTTCCAGCTCACAGGTTTCCAAGCAGCAAACACTTGGAAGTTACAGGGGCTTCCACAACAACCCTGGCCCTAGAGGTGGTCTGCGACCAGGGATTACTGAGGGGCGAGCCTGGCAGAGGCGCATTGGCCTAGGGGTGGAATACTCGCCAGTGCTCCCTTATGTTGAACTATGGGAGGATGTGAAAACCGGCTGGAGGTGGGTCTTCATTGGTGTCCAGTCGAGAGCCTTTTCTGAAGTGAGAAACCTCCTTGATTCACCCTTCCTCTGGGCTCAAACTATCCCAAGATCAGACCGTGCAGGCAAGAGCAGTGGAGCCAGGTTGCCAAATTAATTCAACAGGGGGTCCTAGTTATTTTTCAATGGATTCAACAGAAGACCATGAGGGAAAATTAAATAAACCGCCTGTTGCCAGCCCAGAGATGAACAACCAAAAGGTGCGTGGTTTTAGGAGAAGGTGGTGCAGTGAGGAAGTGAAGAGACCAAGGTCTTGACTTCAGACAGAGTGATTCAGAAAAGGGGGTGGTGATGAACAGAGTGTCTGAATTAAGCAGACCACTCTTACCCAGTCCAAAGATCAGGGCTTGATCCATCACCGTTATTTAGCTCACTGCCCCATCCCAGCTCAGAACCTGGCTATATGCAAATTAGTCTGTCCCTGGCCCAGTGCATCATGGGAACAGGGCAGACCAAACTACCAAGCCAATTCTTCACCAGAAAGGAGACAAGCTTCCGGTGTGAGTCCCTTGCTCATTGCACCATCAGGATTCAAGCAAGCCGGGCCGACGACGCCTGAAATGGCAGAAACCGGTCCCCGGAAGCTTGTTTCCTTCCCAGTACAAGAATTGGCTTGGTAGTTTGGTTTGCCCTGTTCCCATCATGCACTGGGACAGGAACAGACTAATTTGCATATAGCCAAGTTCTGAGCTGGGATGGTGCAGTGAGCTAAAAAACGGTGATGGATCAAGCCCTGATCTTTGGACTGGGTAAGAGTGGTCTGCTTAATTCAGGCACTCTGTTCATCACCACCCCCTTTTCTGAATCATTTTGTCCACCCTAAGCGTGGAAGGGTATACTCAGATGTGAGTCCCTTGCTCATTGCACCATCAGGATTCAAGCAAGCCATGCCGACGACGCCTGAAATGGCAGAAACCGGTCCCCGGAAGCTTGTTTCCTTCCCAGTACAAGAATTGGCTTGGTAGTTTGGTTTGCCCTGTTCCCATCATGCACTGGGACAGGAACAGACTAATTTGCATATAGCCAAGTTCTGAGCTGGGATGGTGCAGTGAGCTAAAAAACGGTGATGGATCAAGCCCTGATCTTTGGACTGGGTAAGAGTGGTCTGCTTAATTCAGGCACTCTGTTCATCACCACCCCCTTTTCTGAATCATTCAGACAGAGTGGGTTCTTAATTTAAACTCTTCTTATGAAACACGCAGCTGTGGGCTCGGTGGAGGGCTTCTTCTCGCAACAGCTCCAGACCCATCCTCGTCACCTTTTATGATACTCCATGGTTCTGGGGAACCCCCAGTACGGTTCCTTCAGATGTTCACAATGGTGAGTCCAGAAGTGAACCTCAAGTGGGAGACATAAGTCTTCTGCCTCATAGTCAGGCTCCAAGGAATGGAGGGAGCACCACACCCTCTCCCACTTATTGTAGGAGTGATAGGATAGGGCAGCAGTGGCCCGTGCAGGTAAGAGCGGTGGGGCTGGGTGGGATTTTGTCAGACGACGATGAGGAGGAGACACCAAGTAGCAAGAAGATGCACAGGCTGTGCTTCTTGTACTGTGTGCTCGTATCTTGTACCTAAACCATTGATCTTTCTCTTTCTAAGAGGAGTAAACACTGTTTATGCATTGTGTTTGGCTAATACATTTGCTAAGGGTGTATATTGTGCTAGGTGATGTCTCTTACAGATCCCTGCTGGCGACTGGCACCTAGGGCTCCTACTTCTCTGCAGGCTTTCTTTTCCAATTAGTGAAGCACAAGGACCACAAGCGTGGCCTGGCCCCAGCCGGTCCATCACTCTTCCCACATCTATGGTGGAAAGCCCAAACAAAACTCCTCTGGAGGCACTGTTCTTCCTGATCCTTTTGTCACAACTTAGGACTTTTATTCCTCACGAAGCCCAAGCCATTTCCAACTGGTGGAGATTACTAATGTATGCCCGTGACCTGCTAAGAAACCTGCAAATCGCCAAAAAGCGAGGTCAGCAATGGATAGCAAGAAGCCTGAGCCACAGGGACCTACGCACGAAGGCAGACTCCAGATGTACCATCTTCTTACTGCAGGTTACAGGTCGGTAGGGCCAGTGCACTTCTGCTCCACATCCGGATGAGCCCTTAACCAAGCTTTACTGCTGTCAATATGCAGGCTGAATATGTGACGCCCATACTCTGTCAGCCATTTTGGATTGTGAAGTGTTCAAGTCCATAGAACAGCCTCCAGAGCACAGATCCCACTGGACATGGAAGGGACACAAATGGATGCCGCACCCGCCATTTACTTGAGGCACTCATCCTACGAACTGGAGGCTACCGTGTCCTTCTATGCCACACAAACCAATGTAAAGACCACAATGAGATGAGGAGAGCTGCAAGCCTGCGGGTTCCGCAGGATCACCGTATTCTCTCTTTTTGAAGATGCAGCCTCCATAAACGGATGCAGAAATCCAGGCAGCAAAATCAGCTACTGCAGACAATGTCGAGAAAAGGCCTGCAAAACTGGACACAATACTCCTGGGGTGACCTCCAAAAATGGACACTGTACTCCATATACGATCTCTGGATCTGGACACAAAGCTCCGTATGAGGCCTCCAGAACTGGCCATTACACTCCAGAGCTGTTTCTGGAACTGGACACTAGAGCTAAAAGGGTTGTATGACGTTACAACGCATACTTTTACAACGCATACCTTTACAACGCATTTTTCACAACGCAACATCCTTTACAACACATTCCATTACAACGCATGCCACTACAACAAATTGTCTAAAACTACCTTTACAACGCATTCCATTACAACGCATACTACCTTTACAACGCATACCATTACATTGCATGTATGGTAAGTATTGGATGGCAAAGGAGTAAAAATTACTATTCTAACTCCAGGGGGTGCAACAGTACGGTAAGTGTTGGATAATGTAGGGGTAAAATTTACTATTCTAACTCCAGGGGGTGCAAACAGTAGGGTAAGTGTTGGATAGTGTAGTGGTAAAAATTACTATTCTAACTCCAGGGGGTGCAACAGTAGGGTAAGTTTTGGATAGTGTAAGGGTACTATGCGTTGTAATGGTATGTGTTGTAATGGTATGCGTTGTAATGACTTAGTTGTAATGACGTGCTTTGTAATGGTATGCGTTGTAGTGTCATGCGATGTAATGGTATGCGTTGTAGTGTCATGCGATGTAATGGTTGCGTTGTAATGGCATGCGATGTAAGGGATGTTGCGATGTAATGACTGCATTGTAATGGTAGTGCGTTGTAAAAGTTGCGTTGTAAAGGTTGTTTCCCGCTAAAAGGCCTCCTGAACAGGACCCAATATGCCCCACAAATAAGATGACTGAGGAGGAAAACAGATTACATAGCAAAGAGGTATAAATACGTACAAAGTTAGAATGCATTCCTTTTGTGTTTCTAAAGGGGAAAGATAATTTGCCTGTAAAAAGGAAGTAAAATAATACACTAACATTGTACTGTTTTATAGCTAGTCATGCCAGTCCGCTCTCTATGCCATCTTCAACACATAGACCAATAAGAAGCCAAACTTGCTTGATAGAATCACAACTTATTCTATTCAGATGAAATGTTAACACTGTAACAGTTTTGTTAACCATAAAAAATATCGTAAATCGTACACATTAAAATGTCTGTGACTTCTTTTTTGTTTTATTTCAAAGTATTTTATACATTTTTATAAACAAGTACGTTAGCATTTCCGTTACGAGGTTCCAGCCAAACATGGTTGGTGTTGCAGTAATTACCGGTACTTTGGTATACATGTTTAGCTAAACCCCTCTACACTGACTTGCTGGGAAATTAGGCAAAAGATGATAGAAAGAGAGAGGATAGGAAAGAAAGGGTGGAGATAGGATACAAGAAGGGTTCTATAGCAGTGAGTCTAGTCTGGGTTTGTAGCCTTGGTTGAAAATTGACACCCCCCTGGGGTGCACGAGTGGCCTCACGGGGTTCGTAGGATTCTAGATACGTGTCGAGTGACTTCAACATCCCCCTAGTAGCTGGTCTCCAGGGTGAGTTTTGCAGGGCAATGGTAACTGCGCCTCTGAGGTACGTCACCCAGTTGACCCAGCCTTTGTATGAAGTCCTAGCTGTGTCCTTCCAGTTAGACAGGACCAGTTTCACTGCCGCGGTCAATTAGAGGTCTAGCAGATCCCTGTCATGCAGTGAAGCAAGCCCTGTGGTCATAAATGCGGTGGTGAGGGAAGATATTTTTTATGAAATCAAAGATTTTCTCCCAGAACGTTTTGAGTTTTGGGCAGTAGAAGATAAGATGTGCTAGATCGCCCTTCTCCTTGCCGCAGTTCCAGCATAGATCGTTTTCCCTGAGGCCTAGCGAGGCTAATCGAGCGGGCGTCCAGAAAGTCTTGTGGAGTAGCCATAATGTTGTTTTGATAGTACCGGGGAGATTTTATTTCGTGAGGGGGAGGTCCACAACAAAGCCAGCTCTTGCTCATTAAGTGAGATATTGCCTCGTTTTACCCAGTAGTTAGTTGACTTATCGTTAAGTTTGGTGGAGTTTGGGCGTAAAAGTTTGTAGAGGTGCAATACCTGATGACCTAGTCTGTTGATTTTCGCCATATACTGTATAATTGACGGGTTGGACGATGATACTTTGGCTTTGGTTAGGGCAATTTTATTTTTAGGAAGTTGTAGAACTCAATGTCAAGTAGATTATGTCTATCTTTCAGTGTGGCAAACGTGATGGGGTGGCCCTCTTCCTCTAGTTGGTCTGGGTAGGAGATGCCTTTCTCCATCCATGTGTCAAGGGTTAGGCATTTCCCTTTGTATTTGATCTTGCTGTTGGCCCAAAGAGACTCCCATTTTGAGTTATTTACGCTGTTCTCCAGTTCCTTGTCTATTTTAAGTAGGGCAATTTTTGTTTTTTTGAAGATTGGGCTGGAGGTGTGAGTGTGTTTGTTAGCTGTTAGCAGCACCAGCGGGTTGAGGTTGTTTAGTATGGCTCGCTCGACTAGTAGTCATACCGGTGTGTATCCTTGAGGGGGTGACATCCAGCAGGCCCCTTGTTTTGCTAGGAATGCGGTTTGGAAGGTTCTAAAGTCTGCTAGGTTTAATCCTCCCAGTTTTTTATCCAGCCTTAGTTTTTTTATACTTATTCGTGCCTTCTTTCCACGCCATAGGAATTTACTAATCAGGTTATCCACTTTGCGGTGGAAGTAATCTGTAAGTAGTAGTGGTAGCATGCTCAACAGGCAATTACATTTTTTTCTTACAAGGTGCAAAACCAGAAGATGCGTGGTCTTCAAAGCTGAGCCTTGCAATTTTGGCCCTAAACATACCGGTAAATTGTTCGGCTCAGAGAACTGAACGTTCGCCAGTGACAAAAATTGTCCTAGAAGTTGTGAGTTTGAATCCTAGCAAGAATGATTTAGCTCTCAGAAGTCAGCACATTGAGTACAATACATTGGCTAATGGTGGTGTTTGGTGCTATATATAAGAAGCAGGTACTCATTATTAAAAATTCCTCCACATCAGCCTAGCAAGGTCCACTCCCTTTCCCCAAATGCCTGAAGCACCTTCGGTTCAATTTATTCTCCATCTGTGTCTTTGCTCTCACACTATGGTTACTCCTCGTGATACATGGCCACTAAAGTTAGGTGCACCAGGCCACCTGTCCACGCATTCCCTACCTTCTGTAGCACAGTGGAGTCTGCTTTCTCTCCAGTTTTTGCTCTTCTCATACCTTATGCTATTACATTATTGCATTGCCAGTATCTATCTGTAACGATGCCCTTAGTACATGGACACACACAAAGAGAGAGAGAGAGAAAGAGAGAGAGAGAGAGAGAGAAAGAGAGAGAGAGAGAGAGAGAGATAGCTCAGTCAATAATGAGGGCAGATTAAAGACCGCGTGTAACCCATTCTCTGCCTTATGCAAGTCTGTGCAGTCTGCAAAGACCCCAGCTGGAGTTTGCTGTTATTTCACTTTCTAGCTGTAACCAGGGTTTTGAAAGGGCCAAATACCGATGCCTGCACTTCTTTCATCTAAAGGTGAGAGGACCAGCACTTCTCAGCAGGGACGCTGCACTTTTATATTTCCATTTCATGTACTGGCTGTGACAGACACAGATACTGACGGCGAATACGTCACAAATACAATATAGACTGCCCAAAAAACTTGACAGCTACGCTACAGCACTAAGACCAGTGGCCCCTTCGTTTTTTTATGCCTAGTGACAAGATAACCTTTTCAGTGAGAATTGTGCTGTTCCACAGATGTCACACCCACTCACTTATACTGCCCCCCCCCCCCCCCCACACACACACACTTCCTCGAAGTGACAGGTGAACACCGTTCTCGTGCCCCGAGTGACAGGACACCTTCTATTTACTTTTCAGCCAACAGCACTTTACTTCGGGAGTAAGGTAGGAACAAAAACGTTACACACTACAAGTCACAAGAATGCAAAGTACGGTTGGCTGCACACACGGTTCTCTGGGGTGAGGTTGGCTACACATAGGGTTTTCAGGTGTGAGGTTGGCTACACCCAGGGTACTCTGGCGGTGAGGTTGGATACACACAGGAGTCTCTGGGGGTGGGGTAGGTTACACATAGGGTTCTTCTCTGGGGGTGAGGTTGGCTGCACAAAGGTTTCTTTGGGGTGAGGTTGGTTACACACAGGGTTATCTGGGGTGAGGTTGGCTACACACAGCGTTCTCCTGGGTGAGGGGTTCTCTGGGGGTGAGGGTGGCTACACACAGGGTTCTTTGGGTGAGGTTGGCTACACACATGGTTCTCTGGGGTGAGTTTGGCTACACACATGGTTCTCTGGGGTTAGGTTGGCTACACACAGTGTTCTCTGAAGGTGAGATTGGCTACACACAGGGTTCTCTGGGGGTGAGGTTGGCTGCACATAGGGTTCTCTGGGGTGAGGTTGGCTACACACAGGGTTCTCCTGGGTGAAGGGTTCTCTGGGGGTGAGGGTGGCTACACACAGGGTTCTTTGGGGTGTGGTTCGCTACACACAGGGTTCTCTGTGGTGTGGTTGGCTACACACCGGGTGCTCTGGGGTGAGGGGTTCTCTGGGGGTGAGGTTGGCTACAGACAGTGTTCTCTGGGGTGAGGCTGGCTACACACAGGGTTCTCTGGGGGTGAGGGTGGCTACACACAGGGTACTCTGGGGGTGAGGTTGGCTACACACAGGGTACTCTGGCCGTGAGGTTGGATACACACAGGAGTCTCTGGGGGTGAGGTAGGTTACACATAGGGTTCTTCTCTGGGGGGTGACGTTGGCTGCACACAGGGTTCTCTGGAGTGAGGTTGGTTACACACAGGGTTCTCTGGAGTGAGGCTGGCTACACACAGGGTTCTCTGGGGGTGAGGGTGGCTAAACACAGGGTTCTCTGGGGTGAGGTTGGCTACACACAGGGTTCTCTGGAGTGAGGCTGGCTACACACAGGGTTCTCTGGGGGTGAGGGTGGCTAAACACAGGGTTCTCTGGGGTGAGGTTGGCTACACACAGGGTACTCTGGCCGTGAGGTTGGATACACACAGGAGTCTCTGGGGGTGAGGTAGGTTACACATAGGGTTCTTCTCTGGGGGGTGACGTTGGCTGCACACAGGGTTCTCTGGAGTGAGGCTGGCTACACACAGGGTTCTCTGGGGGTGAGGGTGGCTAAACACAGGGTTCTCTGGGGTGAGGTTGGCTACACACAGGGTTCTCTGGAGTGAGGCTGGCTACACACAGGGTTCTCTGGGGGTGAGGGTGGCTAAACACAGGGTTCTCTGGGGTGAGGTTGGCTACACACAGGGTTCTCTGGTGTGAGGTTGGCTACACACAGGGTTCTCTGGTGTGAGGTTGGCTACACACAGTTTCCTCTGGGGTGAGGTTGGTTACACACAGGGTCCTCTGGGGGAGAATGCTCAGTTCGCTGAGGCGTCGTGTGTCAAAGGGGGGCAGCCATTTATCAGCTGTGCTAGATGCGCGTGGCATAAGTTCTCGGGAATGTCTGCTTGTCTACTCTATCCGATGTACATGATTTTTTTTAGGCAGGTGACTACACAAAACGGACGCTGTTTACACTGTAGCTACAAGGCCCTGATCTTTAATCTACTTGTATTTATCAAGTAATAGTTCGACGGTGTTACATTAGATTGTATAGATTGCACGAGGTTTACGAAACTAAAGCACCATTACATCGTAGGTATTTGCATTTTACTACTCACCATCTTTATCTGTGTAACCACGGTTGCCCTGTGGCATCTATGCGTTGCTCGTTTAAGCCTGCTCCGTTTTTTTGCGTTCTAGGAGTTGTAGCTATGAAATTCTTGTTAGGAAACAGTGCATTAAACTGACATATATATATACTTTGCATGGTGTGGGCTGGGGAGTGGGGGTGCCTGTACTTTTCAAGTATTCCGAATAGTGAGTACCTGTACTACTGCAGTCCTAGTGCACGCACTGTACAAGTACCAGAATGCAAAGAGCATAACAACGCATCGTTCACCTACATGGAACAACCTGTGCTCCAATTTATGTAGACTCATTACTAAATATTAAGGCATAACGTTTGCAATCGTCGACTTTATTTTTCAGCTCGATGCAATCGAATATTTTACTGCAACGGATTCAGTTAAAGTGCACCGAGACTGGAACTCCCAGAATGCATCAGCAAGTTAAAGTCCAAACCTGTCCCCATGATATACACCTGGCGACGTGGAATCAAATGTCAACAACAGTAATTAAAATAAAGAAAATCGGACATGAGCCTGAACACGATGCAAAGGTGCTGTGTACATACAACAAATCACCACAGTAAAAAAGCTGATCAAATTCTCACTTCAAAATACATGCAGACCAGGAAGGCCCATTGTGAAGTCAGCTCTCGCGCTGGGAAAATGAAGGAGAGGAGATATAAATATAGTCAACTCACCAGGAACAGACAGAATCCGTTTCGGAAAACCAGGCCGATTTAGTTCATGAATCGCTTCTTAAGTTACTTCCAAACGTTTGACAGCAATCGCATGGCTCCCGGGTTTAACCTGTTAAGTGCCATCCCACCGGCAGCTTGGGTTACTGGTTTGTTGTTTCCATGGACTTGAAACCGACAACAACGCGAAGGAAAAAAAAAACCACTAAATCACCTCTCGAAAAAAATTCCCAAGAAAAGACAACAAAAAAGCACACGGGTGTTTCAACAACAGACAGAAACACAAAATGTTCGCAACATCCACCAAATCTGATAAAAAATATATTAAAACAACTGAATAAATATATTGAAGTTGGTTGATCGCAGGTTGGTGTCCTGAAAAACAAGTCGAACAAGACCCACAACAGAAACACTGCGTTCCCTGGGGGTGAGAGGGCTCCAGTAAAATATGCAATCCGGAGACCTTCTGTCCAAAGGGAGCAGGGGGAGGGGAGCGCTGGGAAAACCTCAGGAATTCAACTGCAAACAAAAAGTTCCCTTTGGGGAATAGAGATGGGATCTGCGAAAAGGGCAAGCGGAGATCCGCTGCGACCAGGGGGAGGGAGAGGACCCTGGGAGTCGCTCAGATTCCCTCAGGCTGGGCAGGTTTTGCCCCGTGTATGGGAACCTGAACTGCACTTCGCCTCCCCATGGACTCGTTGTGGTCTCTTCCTTCAGATATGTCTGATCCCAAAACTAGTGCAAAGGTCTCCAAGTGTCGCCCAAAGTCCTCGGTGGATAAAAGTAACAGAGAAGGCAGGACAGTCGCTACCAGTATAGCACAGTCCTTGCGGGCAAACTCGTCATTAAGCGACAGAGCCAGGCATGGCATTCCTGTGCCAGAGTGCGAGGTGAGCAGCGTGCACCCCCGTGTACCTCGGTGCCCCGTGCCTTCGGCTGGTGTCAGTCGCCGCCTGCATGGCGCGCGGCATGGCACGAAGACTGCACCATCTCTTCCTGCTGCCAGGCCTCCCCGGGTGCCCTGCTGCCGTCGCCTGCACAGCTGGCCTGCCCCCGTGGTGTCACACAATGCACCCGGAGCTTTCCATGACGCAAGGGCCAGCCTGAAAGTTTGAAAAGCCTTCAGGCACCACCAGGCAGAAGCAAGAGAAACAAAACACTCTTCCCTCCTCCCCGCCGCTCGCCACTCCAGGGACCGCTGCAAGGCGCGCTGCGCCACCCAGCGGCAGAAACAGAGAACACCGGCCACTCTTTCTTGGATATCTGGGTCACGGTCACATATTTATAGATGGTATTCATTGAACTAGTTCATTCAAACACGTTTTAACCACAGCCTGCCCTTTTGAAATCGTAACCCCGAGCACTGGCAGCCATCTCCATCGGTTTTATGCCACTTATCGCTCAAATGGCTTGTCATTGAAGTGCGAACTCCTTCAAGCATCCACATTGACATCAATTCTCTTTACTTGTCGACCCTCTCGGTGGGTTGATTCGAGGCTTTGGGTTTCAGGCGATGTCCTGGGCTGACGACAGTCTGACTTTCCATCATTATGGGTATGGTTCCTTCTCCTGCCAAGGAAGTGAAAGATCTGGGTTTTCGGATACAACCAAACCTCTCTCTCTCTCTCGAAGTATAGATCCAGAAAATCTGGACCCCTGTTTTTCTCTTTTGAAAAAGTTAAGATTCTCCAGTTTCCCCATCCCAACAATTGAACCAGAAGGATCAGGTCCAGTACTTTAAATGGACTGGTACTGTCCGCTTCTGAGTACAGGCACTTTTTTAATTTTGAGAGGGAGAGTACCTGCACTTCTCAGAAACAAGCAGGTACTGTGTTACAGGGTACCTGCACTTCTATTTTTCCATTTCAAGCACTGATCCGATTCACCAAATTCTCTCATCTGTATTATTGCAACATCTTTTATCTGGGTCTACCCTACTACAACAACAAACTCCAGAGACTTTAAAATATGGATGCACAGCTGAAAGTAGGCCTAAGGAGGTTTGACCAGGTCTCTGAGATACGACAAGCTCTTCCCTGGTTTCCCATCAAGAAAAGGATTGATTTTAGGGCTCTATGCTTCATTCATCAAGGCCCAGTGGCGTCACTAGGGGGGAGCGGGGGGTGCGGACCGCACCGGGTGACACCATCCCTTGGGGTTACACCAATCTGCACTGCAGCCTCGCCTCTGCTCTCACCTTTACTGTCGCTCCATGTGCAAGCTTGTTCCTCATGCTGTTCACACTCGCCAGCGTCTCGCAGGAGTGAGAAAGACAGAGATAGCTAGAGTGAGAAAGACAGAGAGAGAGGGAGCAAGACAGAGAGAGGGAGACAGAGGTAGCTAGAGGAAGTAAGACAGAGAGAGAGAGGGAGCTAGACAGAGAGAGGGAGCTAGAGGGAGTAAGATAGAGAGAGAGGGAGCTAGAGGGAGCAAGACAGAGAGAGAGGGAGCTAGACAGAGAGAGGGAGCTAGAGGGAGTAAGACAGAGAGAGAGGGAGCTAGAGGGAGTAAGACAGACAGCGAGAGAGGTAGCTAGAGGAAGTAAGACAAAGAGAGAGGGAGCTAGACAGAGAGAAGGGGCTAGAGGGAGTAAGATAGAGAGAGAGGGAGCTAGAGGAAGTAAGACAAAGAGAGAGGGAGCTAGACAGAGAGAGGGGGCTAGAGGGAGTAAGATAGCGAGAGAGGGAGCGAGAGGGAGCGAGAGAGGGAGCTAGAGGGAGCAAGACAGATAGAGACGGAGCTAGAGGGAATAAGAGAGAGGGAGCTAGAGGGAGCAAGACAGAGAGAGAGGGAGCAAGACAGAGAGAGGGAGACAGAGGTAGCTAGAGGAAGTAAGACAGAGAGAGAGGGAGCTAGACAGAGAGAGGGGGCTAGAGGGAGTAAGATAGAGAGAGAGGGAGCTAGAGGAAGTAAGACAAAGAGAGAGGGAGCTAGACAGAGAGAGGGGGCTAGAGGGAGTAAGATAGCGAGAGAGGGAGCGAGAGAGGGAGCTAGAGGGAGCAAGACAGATAGAGACAGAGCTAGAGGGAATAAGAGAGAGGGAGCTAGAGGGAGCAAGACAGAGAGAGAGGGAGCTAGAGTGAGTAAGACAGAGAGAGAGTGAGCTAGAGGGAGTAAGACAGAGAGAGAGGGAGACAGGGAGCTAGAGGGAGTAAGACAGAGAGAGAGAGAGGGAGCTAGACAGAGAGAGAGGGAGCTAGAGGGAGTAAGACAGAGAGAGAGGGGGCTAGAGGGAGCTAGACAGAGAGAGGGAGCTAGAGGGAGTATGACAGAGAGAGAGGGAGCTAGACAGAGAGAGGGAGCTAGAGGGAGCAAGATAGAGAGAGAGGGAGCTAGAGGGAATAAGAGAGAGGGAGCTAGAGGGAGCAAGACAGAAAGAGAGGGAGTAAGACCGAGAGAGAGGGAGCTAGAGGGAGTAAGACAGAGAGAGTGGGAGACAGAGGGAGCTAGAGGGAGTAAGACAGAGAGAGAGAGGGAGCTAGACAGAGAGAGAGGGAGCTAGAGGGAGTAAGACAGAGAGAGAGGAAGCTAGAGGGAGCTAGACAGAGAGAGGGAGCTAGAGGGAGCTAGACAGAGAGAGGGAGCTAGAGGGAGTAATACAGAGAGAGAGTGAGACAGAGAGAGCTAGAGGGAGCAAGACAGAGAGAGAGGGAGCTAGACAGAGAGAGGGAGCTAGAGGGAGTAAGATAGAGAGAGAGGGAGCTAGAGGGAGGAAGACAGAGAGAGAGGGAGCTAGAGGGAGTAAGAGAGAGAGGGAGCTAGAGGGAGGAAGGCAGAGAGAGGGAGCTAGAGGGAGTACGACAGAGAGAGAGTGAGCTAGAGGGAGTAACACAGAGAGAGAGGGAGCTAGAGGGAGTAAGACAGAGAGAGAGGGAGACAGAGGGAGCTAGAGGGAGCAAGAGAGAGGGAGCTAGACAGAGAGAGGGAGCTAGAGAGAGTAAGAGAGAGAGAGAGGGGGGGAGCTAGAGATAGTAAGGCAGAGAGAGAGGGAGACAGAGGGAGCTAGAGGGAGTAAGACAGCGAGAGAGGGAGCTAGACAGAGAGAGGGAGCTAGAGGGAGTAAGATAGAGAGCGGGAGCTAGAGGGAGTAAGAGAGAGAGAGGGAGCTAAAGGGAGTAAGACAGAGAGAGAGGGAGCTAGAGGGAGTAAGACAGAGAGAGAGGGAGCTAGAGGGAGTAAGACAGAGAGAGAGGGAGGCAGAGGGAGCGAGAGGGAGTAAAACAGAGAGAGGGAGCTAGACAGAGAGAGAGGGAGCTAGAGGGAGTAAGACAGAGAGAGAGGGAGCTAGACAGAGGGAGCTAGAGGGAGTAAGACACAGAGAGAGGGAGCTAGACAGAGAGAGGGAGCTAGAGGGAGTAAGACAGAGAGAGAGGGAGCTAGACAGAGAGAGGTAGCTAGAGGTAGTAAGATAGAGAGAGAGAGGGTGCTCGAGGGAGCAAGACAGAGAGAGAGGGAGCTAGAGGGAATACGAGAGAGGGAGCTAGAGGGAGCAAGACAGAAAGAGAGGGAGCTAGAGGGAGTAAGACAGAGAGAGATGGAGCTAGAGGGAGTAAGACAGAAAGAGGGGGAGACAGAGGGAGCTAGAGGGAGTAAGACAGAGAGGGAGAGGGAGCTAGACAGCGAGAGAGGGAGCTAGACAGAGAGAGGGAGCTAGAGGGAGTAAGATAGAGAGAGGGAGCTAGAGGGGTGCGGGGGGTGCGGACCGCACCGGGTGACACCATCCCTTGGGGTGACACCAACCTGCACTGCAGCCTCGCCTCTGCTCTCACCTTTACTGTTGCTCCATGTGCAAGCTTGTTCCTCATGCTGTTCACACTCGCCAGCGTCTCGCAGGAGTGAGAAAGACAGAGATAGCTAGAGTGAGAAAGACAGAGAGAGAGGGAGCAAGACAGAGAGAGGGAGACAGAGGTAGCTAGAGGAAGTAAGACAGAGTGAGAGGGAGCTAGACAGAGAGAGGGAGCTAGAGGGAGTAAGATAGAGAGAGAGGGAGCTAGAGGGAGCAAGACAGAGAGAGAGGGAGCTAGACAGAGAGAGGGAGCTAGAGGGAGTAAGACAGAGAGAGAGGGAGCTAGAGGGAGTAAGACAGACAGCGAGAGAGGTAGCTAGAGGAAGTAAGACAAAGAGAGAGGGAGCTAGACAGAGAGAGGGGGCTAGAGGGAGTAAGATATAGAGAGAGGGAGCTAGAGGGAGTAAGACAGAGAGAGAGGGAGACAGAGGGAGCTAGAGGGAGTAAGACAGAGAGAGAGAGGGAGATAGACAGAGAGAGGGAGATAGAGGAAGTAAGACAGAGAGAGAGGAAGCTAGAGGGAGCTAGACAGAGAGAGGGAGCTAGAGGGAGTAAGACAGAGAGAGAGGGAGCTAGAGGGAGCTAGACAGAGAGAGGGAGCTAGAGGGAGTAAGACAGAGAGAGAGGGAGACAGAGGGAGCAAGACAGAGAGAGAGGGAGCTAGACAGAGAGAGGGAGCTAGAGGTAGTAAGATAGATAGAGAGAGGGTGCTCGAGGGAGCAAGACAGAGAGAGAGGGAGCTAGAGGGAATACGAAAGAGGGAGCTAGAGGGAGCAAGACAGAAAGAGAGGGAGCTAGAGGGAGTAAGACAGAGAGAGATGGAGCTAGAGGGAGTAAGACAGAGAGAGAGGGAGACAGAGGGAGCTAAAGGGAGTAAGACAGAGAGAGAGAGGGAGCTAGACAGAGAGAGAGGGAGATAGAGGAAGTAAGACAGAGAGAGAGAGGAAGCTAGAGGGAGCTAGACAGAGAGAGGGAGCTAGAGGGAGTAAGATAGAGAGAGAGGGAGCTAGAGGGAGCTAGACAGAGAGGGAGCTAGAGGGAGTAAGACAGAGAGAGAGGGAGACAGAGGGAGCTAGAGGGAGCAAGACAGAGAGAGAGGGAGCTAGACAGAGAGAGGGAGCTAGAGGGAGTAAGACAGAGAGGGGGCTAGAGGGAGTAAGACAGAGAGAGAGGGAACCAGAGGGAGCTAGAGGGAGTAACACAGAGAGAGGGAGCTAGAGGGAGCTAGACAGAGAGAGGGAGCTAGAGGGAGTAAGACAGTACCTAGCGCCGTACAGTTCCGACAGAGGTGGTCCATGCGGTAAGTCGTGAGGGGGTGACACCATGTTTTACCCGCACCGGGTGACACCAACCCCAGTGACGCCACTGTCAAGGCCTTCTCAACCCCGGTAGTAAGAAGATGTTCTTAATCACTCAATACTCACGTACCAGATCCCTAAGTGCAGGGGCATTGCTCCTCCATCAGATTCCCACTCATCATCATGCTCATGTGATTGGGCGATCATTCAAATTTCTTGCATCCCCCTCAGCACCTTGAGACACTTACGGGTGAGTAGTCGCGCTTTACAAGTCACTTACTTGATTGATTGCCCCAACTCTTTGGAATAACCTGCCATTGACTCTTCATCAGACTACCTCACACTCTTGGTTCTAAAAAAGCTTCTGAAAACTTTTCTATTCACTTACATCTTGTTTCTTTGTGTAACTTTCTATGCTCTTTGCTCTTTTTTCGTTGTTTTCGTGCTAGCGCCAAGATGCCTTCTATAAGTACCCGGGTCATCATGTGCCTTGTGCTCTCTGTCCCACTTGTTCTTGCCCCAAAACTATTTTCACCAGCCCCCATTTCCATTCCCCCATAAACTGCTCCATGTAACAGACACCAGGTTCCTCTTTCACTGTGCACCACAATCATGCTTAAAAAACAATTGCTCATTCTGTGTGCTCCTACTTCTAAGGCTCCAGATGGCCATTTTTCACCCCCCCTGCCTGGGCGTCTTTCCATTAATTCTCCCAGGTGCCCCTCTCTCTGTGCCTCAGATATTCTTTCTCTACCTACTCATCTACTTTAAATGCCTCCTAGAATACTGCCCACCACCTTCACTCTCCAGCGTCCCCTTGTGTGCCAGTCTTCTGTTCCTCCCGCGCTCCTCATGTCCGCACCACCTATTGCCACCATTAAATACAACAAATCACGCAACCCCTCCGTGCCCTAGATGTTTCTTTCCATTCACCCCAACAAATGCCAGCTCTTTATGCTCCTCCCATCCAACTGTGCTTGTGCCCCTCCCTGTGTACCAGATACCCCATTCTCTGTTTTATCATTCACAGTTGGCATCTCAGTGGCACAGACAACGACAGCCTAAGCCTGAGATCCGTCTCCATGTCCCCAGCACCAGTTGCCATTCTAAACTGACTGAGCACCCCAGAGATGCCATTGACTGCACCCAGTTCTAACCAAGTGCAAATATAGCTTTTTTTTTACATTTGTCTTCCGTAAGGCATCTGCACTATGTTGAAACTTTGTGCTGCTATCAATATTGTGCTGAAGCTGGCATGCCGCATCACTGTACTTGCACTTTACCTATTCTTTGTGTTTCCAGTTCCTAAGTCGCAAGTACGTAAACCTCTTCTCTTAATTCTTTTTCATAATGCAAGACCTTAATTCCCATTTAACTCTTAAAAATTCGATTTGTGCAGTTTGATAAGAGAAATAATTAGCGTGTCCCTCTATGTGGTCGACTAGAACGGTAACCATAATACTTGTTTTATTCTCGATAATACATCATTGTTTTAAATGTTAAAATGTTATTCAGTTTCATTTGCATGACCGTGGCCATGTCTATTTGTACCTGCTGTTTTATATTGTAAAGCTTTTAAATAACCATAAACAATAAAGTCCTATACTATTAGCCCTTGACTGCACCCTCAGTTGCCTTTTGTTCCACATATTCTTCTTCTCAATGTAACCCCTATATTGAATTCTCCATGTGCCTCCAGGAGCCCACCGCCTGTCCCCCAGATACCAAATATCTAAGCTTTGCGCCACAGACAGCCTCTTTCAGTCTCTTTCTTCCTGAAGGCACTCTCCGGGCCCAGCACAGATTACCCTCAGAGCAGGGCACGAGTCGGGGTTCACGCAGGTACACGGCATCCACCCACTATTTTTACTGGCATATGCTGAACTTGTCGTGGTGTAAGGCACCAGGACACGTTCAGCAGTGTCTGCACTTTGTCTGCTTTCCATTTCCAGCAGCAACCTGCAGGAAACTCGTTTTTTTTTTCACCTCCAGCCAGGTCAAAGTTATGGGGCTATCAGGCCTCCTTAACTGGAGGCGGCCTGGAACCTCACAGAAATGTAAATGCCACAAATGGAAACAAAAAAACACGCAAGATGATGGACGGAATGTTGCACATTGGCAGAACATTTACCCCCAGTCACAGATCTGGGTTAAATCCATCGTTATTTTGCTCTACTCGCCACCCCAGTTCAGACATGGCCATATGCAAATCAGTCTTGACCCTGTGCCTCATGGGAACAGTCCAGCCCTAACTGCCAAGCCATGTCTTCTCTGGACCGGAAGCAAGCATCCTAGGACCAGTTTCTGGCTATCAGCCGTCATCAGCCAGGATAGTTTGACTCCAGTTGTGTGGTGAGCATGGGACCCACGTCTGGGCATACCCTTCCCACATACGGCGAACAGCAAAACACACAAGATGATGGACGGAATGTTGCACATTGGCAAAACATTCACCCCCAGTCACAGATCTGGGTTTAATCCATCATTATTTTGCTCCCACGCCACCCCAGTTCAGACATGGCCATATGGAAATCAGTCTTGACCCTGTGCCTCATGGGAACAGTCCAGCCCGAACTGCCAAGCCATGTCTTCCCTGGACCGGAATCAAGCATCCTAGGACCGGTTTCTGGCTATCAGCCGTCATCAGCCAGGATAGCTTGACTCCAGTGGTTTAGTGAGCACGGGACCCTCGTCTGGGCATGCCCTTCCCACATAGGGCGAACAGCAAAACACACAAGATGATGGACGGAATGTTGCACATTGGCAAAACATGCACCCCAGTCACAGATCTGGGTTTAATCCATCGTTATTTTGCTCACCACGGCACCCCAGTTCAGACATGGCCATATGCAAATCAGTCTTGACCCTGTGCCTCATGGGAACAGTCCAGCCCGAACTGCCAAGCCATATCTTCCCTGGACCGGAATCAAGCATCCTAGGACTGGTTTCTGGCTATCAGCCGTCATCAGCAAGGATAGCTTGACTCCAGTGGCGTAGTGAGCACGGGACCCACGTCTGGGCATACCCTTCCCACATAGGGCGAACAGCAAAACACACAAGTTGATGGACGGAATGTTGCACATTAGCAAAACATTCACACCCAGTCACAGATCTGGGTTTAATCCATCGTTATTTTGCTCACCATGCCACCCCAGTTCAGACATGGCCACATGCAAATCAGTCTTGACCCTGTGCCTCATGGGAACAGTCCAGCCCGAACTGCCAAGCCATGTCTTCCCTGGACCGGAATCAAGCATCCTAGGACCGGTTTCTGGCTATCAGCCGTCATCAGCCAGGATAGCTTGACTCCAGTGGCGTAGTGAGCACGGGACCCACATCTGGGCATACCCTTCTCACATACACACCTGTATATAAGTGCAGACATTGTAAGACTATCAGATGGGGTAGTCTGTCCCAGTATTTACACAAATAATTTTAATAGCACTATTTTATTTCTTTTATAGTGCTACGTCGTGACGTCATGTGCTGTGATGGCACACGTCATGATGTCACTTGCATAGTGTCTAACTTGTTCAGTCCCCCAACTTCTTTTTATATGACTTGTGCCCTGCCTCAGAGGCTTCTTTCCTCTGTAATTCAGATATTACTGTCTTGATGCTCAATAACAAAAGCTACGTCCAAGCTGGTTCAGCGCCACCTCCCTTCATGCCACGGATGCTTCAATGTCCTGCCCGGCGTATACAATTACACTTTCCATGCTCTATGGATGCCACTTTTATGTGCCCTTGATGCCTCCTCTCTATTCCCTACCAATCAATCCAATGTTTATTTCCTAGAGCAAGCTCGTGAGGAATTGTACTAATATAGCTTTGCCACTCTACAAATAACATTTGCCATGGCACAGGTAACATCAATATAGTGGTCTTCCAACCAGTACCATAGTAGCTAATGAGTTAACATACAGCAAATAAAACAAGCATTTGCAATGCAATAGGTCTCGCAGCACATAAGTTTGAGTGTTGGTGTAGTTATTGGTTATTAGTTGTTGGTGTAAGCTGCAGACACGCGGGCCCTCCTACATGGAGTGGAAGGCCCAGGTGCAGCGCTAGTCCTGGAGGGCCACAGAGAGGACGTCGGCATTCAAGGCCGCGCGTACCCGCTGAGCACCCACAGAGGCTGAGGACGTACCACTGAGGAACACACAGGGCTTCGCCACCCCGGGCCAAGCTCTGAAAAGAGCTGGTGAGTTCTGTGCACCCCCAGATATCATAGGATCTGGAGCAAATATTGCATGTGCTGAACTACACAGAGCGAGAGGAAGGCAAATAGAAACACTGTAAGTGCCCAGCTCTCCCGCTTTCCTGACCTCGCTCCGTGCTGAACAGTATGTCCTAGTAGCAGCTCGCGACAGTGAAAGCTTGTGAAAGCATGGGGGAGCGCGAGGAGAAGCGAGCATTCACAGCCCATGTCTCCAAAAGCACGCGGACACAGTCATTGACTGCAATGTGTTTGTAAGCTTGTGTACCTCCCCTGTCCCACTTCACTAGCTACCCGGTAACAATAAGTCTCGCTTTGCGTGCAGCACATGGCGCTGAATCGCTAGGCGAGACCTAAAAAATGGCCACAGTTCAATAAAATGTGAGTGCATGGAAATTAATTACACAACGATAGCACACAGTAGTGGTTCAATGGTATACACTACAGTCCAGTAAAAGAAAGTCAAAACAATTATTTTCTTTTTGCTTCTTCAGTTTCTTTTCTCGTTTCGGCTCTATAGCCTCTTCCGTTGTTCCTATAGGCAGCCAACACATGTTTCGTCAGTGAGGGAGTAACTCGCGGCTGCTCCAGGGCTGCGTGCTTGGTGCAATACCAGTCCGAAATTACCTGTACACCAGGTTCTAATTCCAACCGTGCGGTCTGTCATGACTAATGATGTGAAAGAAGTGTCCCATACAATAGAACTCAAAGTGTGTATCAAGCAGTCGATCATGTGGGGATCCTTAGACCACTACCTGTCATCACACAAGCCACCGTAGGCGTGAACAAGATACATCTGAGGGCGCTTGCTGAAACAGTTTTGTGATAATAGAACACCGTGCACATCTCCTACTTTATCTATATCTCTCTCTACTGTTCCCCCGGGTCGCGGGGCACAAGATGATCGATCACAGAGACGTACAAATGCCATGGAACATCAAAAAGACGGAATACGAACTATGAGACTACGAACTGGCGAACAATCTCAAGAGTACGGACTACCGCTCCCCCCCCGCCCCTCCCCCCCCCTCTTCCTTCTTTCCTCCTTTCTCCTCTTTAGCCTATTTTCTTCTTTCTTCTTCCACTCATGTATAAGCCTCGTCCATGTATGTAAATTTATATTTTTTTATATACAATAAAGAATTTCGGAAATAAAAAAAAAAGTGTGTATCCCTAATCTTTTGGGAAACTTCTGTAGTATCCATCAAAACAACATTCTCCGTGACTATTAGCATCCAAATATTGCATACTGAAAAAGTAGTGCACAAGTCAGCTTTTAATATCAGCGTCTACCTCCGCGTGGAATATTCGCGTTCAGAGTCCCTGGCTGTCAGTCTGTTCACGTCATCATCCGATACCTCGGTACTAGCCTCTGCCTGACACACTAGGGGTCACATTTCCAGATGATGATGAAATCAACATCCCGATTCATACGTAAGGTTTTCTTTTTGTTTAGCGCCGGCTCTTGAAATCTGCCCCTAGCCCATAACGACACGGGCCTTAAAAAAATGTCCACCTATTCCCCTGCAGGACGCCAATTTTTTTCTGCTGGAGTTCAAACTTCTAATTATCGTGCAAGGAGGATGCTGGAAGCTAAAACAGATGTAGTATCAGCCTGCTTTACACGGTCCTCTGACCTTACTTGGTGCAGTTTAATATCGGAGTAGTGGTAGTTAAATTCAAATCCGTGTCTACTGATGCTCCAGGTGTACTTTTACTGAACAGTAGATTTGATTGAGAAATCTTGCAGGAATGGGCAGCTCACTCTCCCCCCATCAGCGGACAGGCATGACAATATATCTGTTTGTGGATCATTTTGAGCCTGTTTTGATTCTATGCCAGTCAAAAAAGAATAGCTTGAAAATTCTGGGGTGGTTGAAGGTCGCAAATCTTTGCTCTTTTTGTAGTTATTTAGGTCCATTCCGACTTTCTTTACCCACCACCAATAACCAGTCAGCAAGTTAGTGAAAGGTAACTGACATAAATACATAACAGTACTTTCTTTTCGAGATTGTCAAAACCAGAAAGGTAAAATGTAAAAAATATTTGAGATTAGAATAACACTAAAAGAAAACCAACCGGCCAAACAAGGGAAACCAGTACCTCCCCAAAGTCAATACCAGCGAGATGTTCTACAGGTGACAGTGACAATACTCAAAAGTGTTCAAGGATGAGCCCTCATTCACACCACTCGATTCAACTCCTACAAAAAACAAGCATTGAAAATGCAATAGGTCTCGCCTTTGATTAAGTTAAAGCCATTTGCTTTGCAAATGGTATTGTATAGCAAAGCAAATGGCTTTAACTTAATGAAAGGCGAGACCTATTGCATTTTTAATGCTTGTTTTTTGTAGGAGTTGAATCGAGTGGTGTGAATGAAGGCTCATCCTTGAACACTTTTGAGTATTGTCACTGTCACCTGTAGAACATCTCGCTGGTACCGCTTTGGCCGCCATAAGTGTGGCAGGGTATGCTCAGACGTGAGTCCCTTGCTCACTTTGCCACTGGATTCAAGCAAGCCGGGCTGAAGACGGCTGGAATGCCAGAAACCGGTCCTCGGAAGTTTGTTTCCGGTCCAGGGAAGGCATGGCTTGGCGGTTCGGGCTGGACTGTTCCCATGAGGCACAGGGTCAGACTGATTTGCATATAGCCATGTCTGAACTGGGGTGGCAGAGTGGGCTAAAGAACGGTGATGGATCAAACCCAGATCTTTTGACTGGGTGTGAGTGTTTGATTGGTTCAGATGCTCCGTCCATCACCACCCCCTTTTGTACCGCTTTGGCCGCCATAAGTGTGGCAGGGTATGCTCAGACGTGAGACCCTTGCTCACTTTGCCACTGGATTCAAGCAAGCCGGGCTGAAGACGGCTGGAATGCCAGAAACCGGTCCTCGGAAGCTTGTTTTCAGTCCAGGGAAGGCATGGCTTGGCGGTTCGGGCTGGACTGTTCCCATGAGGCACAGGGTCAGACTGATTTGCATATAGCCATGTCTGAACTGGGGTGGCAGAGTGGGCTAAAGAATGGTGATGGATCAAACCCAGATCTTTTGACTGGGTGTGAGTGTTTGATTGGTTCAGATGCTCCGTCCATCACCACCCCCTTTTGTACCGCTTTGGCCGCCATAAGTGTGGCAGGGTATGCTCAGACGTGAGTCCCTTGCTCACTTTGCCACTGGATTCAAGCAAGCCGAGCTGAAGACGGCTCGAATTCCAGAAACCGGTCCTCGGAAGCTTGTTTCCGGTTCAGGGAGGCATGGCTTGGCGGTTCGGGCTGGACTGTTCCCATGAGGCACAGGGTCAGACTGATTTGCATATAGCCATGTCTGAACTGGGGTGGCAGAGTGGGCTAAAGAACGGTGATGGATCAAACCCAGATCTTTTGACTGAGTGTGAGTGTTTGATTGGTTCAGATGCTCCGTCCATCACCACCCCCTTTTGTACCGCTTTGGCCGCCATAAGTGTGGCATGGTATGCTCAGACGTGAGTCCCTTGCTCACTTTGCCACTGGATTCAAGCAAGCCGGGCTGAAGACGGTTGGAATGCCAGAAACCGGTCCTCGGAAGCTTGTTTCCGGTCCAGGGAAGGCATGGCTTGGCGGTTCGGGCTGGACTGTTCCCATGAGGCACAGGGTCAGACTGATTTGCATATAGCCATGTCTGAACTGGGGTGGCAGAGTGGGCTAAAGAACGGTGATGGATGAAACCCAGATCTTTTGACTGGGTGTGAGTGTTTGATTGGTTCAGATGCTCCGTCCATCACCACCCCCTTTTGTACCGCTTTGGCCGCCATAAGTCCGGCAGGGTATGCTCAGACGTGAGTCCCTTGGTCACTTTGCCACTGGATTCAAGCAAGCCGGGCTGAAGACGGCTGGAATGCCAGAAACCGGTCCTCGGAAGCTTGTTTCCGGTCCAGGGAAGGCATGGCTTGGCGGTTCAGGCTGGACTTTTCCCATGAGGCACAGGGTCAGACTGATTTGCATATAGCCATGTCTGAACTGGGGTGGCAGAGTGGGCTAAAGAACGGTGATGGATCAAACCCAGATCTTTTGACTGGGTGTGAGTGTTTGATTGGTTCAGATGCTCCGTCCATCACCACCCCCTTTTGTACCGCTTTGGCAGCCATAAGTGTGGCAGGTTATGCTCAGACATGAGTCCCTTGCTCACTTTGCCACTGGATTCAAGCAAGCCGGGCTGAAGACGGCTGGAATGCCAGAAACCGGTCCTCGGAAGCTTGTTTCCGGTCCAGGGAAGGCATGGCTTGGCGGTTCGGGCTGGACTGTTCCCATGAGGCACAGGGTCAGACTGATTTGCATATAGCCATGTCTGAACTGGGGTGGCAGAGTGGGCTAAAGAACGGTGATGGATCAAACCCAGATCTTTTGACTGGGTGTGAGTGTTTGATTGGTTCAGATGCTCCGTCCATCACCACCCCCTTTTGTACCGCTTTGACCGCCATAAGTGTGGCAGGGTATGCTCAGACGTGAGTCCCTTGCTCACTTTGCCACTGGATTCAAGCAAGCCGGGCTGAAGATGGCTGGAATGCCAGAAACTGGTCATCGGAAGCTTGTTTCCGGTCCAGGGAAGGCATGGCTTGGCGGTTCGGGCTGGACTGTTCCCATGAGGCACAGGGTCAGACTGATTTGCAAATAGCCATGTCTGAACTGGGGTGGCAGAGTGGGCTAAAGAACGGTGATGGATCAAACCCAGATCTTTTGACTGGGTGTGAGTGTTTGATTGGTTCAGATGCTCCGTCCATCACCATCCCCTTTTGTACCGCTTTGGCCGCCATAAGTGTGGCAGGGTATGCTCAGACGTGAGTCCCTTGCTCACTTTGCCACTGGATTCATGCAAGCCGGGCTGAAGACGGCTGGAATGCCAGAAACCGGTCCTCGGAAGCTTGTTTCCGGTCCAGGGAAGGCATGGCTTGGCGGTTCGGGCTGGACTGTTCCCATGAGGCACGGGGTCAGACTGATTTGCATATAGCCATGTCTGAACTGGGGTGGCAGAGTGGGCTAAAGAACGGTGATGGATCAAACCCAGATCTTTTGACTGGGTGTGAGTGTTTGATTGGTTCAGATGCTCCGTCCATCACCACCCCCTTTTGTACCGCTTTGGCCGCCATAAGTGTGGCAGGGTATGCTCAGATGTGAGTCCCTTGCTCACTTTGCCACTGGATTCAAGCAAGCCGGGCTGAAGACGGCTGGAATGCCAGAAACCGGTCCTCGGAAGCTTGTTTACGGTCCAGGGAAGGCATGGCTTGGCGGTTCGGGCTGGACTGTTTCCATGAGGCACAGGGTCAGACTGATTTGCATATAGCCATGTCTGAACTGGGGTGGCAGAGTGGGCTAAAGAACGGTGATGGATCAAACCCAGATCTTTTGACTGGGTGTGAGTGTTTGATTGGTTCAGATGCTCCGTCCATCACCACCCCCTTTGTACCGCTTTGCACGCCATAAGTGTGGCAGGGTATGCTCAGACGTGAGTCCCTTGCTCACTTTGCCACTGGATTCAAGCAAGCCGGGCTGAAGACGGCTGGAATGCCAGAAACCGGTCCTCGGAAGCTTGTTTACGGTCCAGGGAAGGCATGGCTTGGCGGTTCGGGCTGGACTGTTCCCATGAGGCACAGGGTAAGACTGATTTGCATATAGCCATGTCTGAACTGGGGTGGCAGAGTGGGCTAAAGAACGGTGATGGATCAAACCCAGATCTTTTGACTGGGTGTGAGTGTTTGATTGGTTCAGATGCTCCGTCCATCACCACCCCCTTTTGTACCGCTTTGGCCGCCATAAGTGTGGCAGGGTATGCTCAGACGTGAGACCCTTGCTCACTTTGCCACTGGATTCAAGCAAGCCGGGCTGAAGACGGCTGGAATGCCAGAAACCGGTCCTCGGAAGCTTGTTTTCAGTCCAGGGAAGGCATGGCTTGGCGGTTCGGGCTGGACTGTTCCCATGAGGCACAGGGTCAGACTGATTTGCATATAGCCATGTCTGAACTGGGGTGGCAGAGTGGGCTAAAGAATGGTGATGGATCAAACCCAGATCTTTTGACTGGGTGTGAGTGTTTGATTGGTTCAGATGCTCCGTCCATCACCACCCCCTTTTGTACCGCTTTGGCCGCCATAAGTGTGGCAGGGTATGCTCAGACGTGAATCCCTTGCTCACTTTGCCACTGGATTCAAGCAAGCCGAGCTAAAGACGGCTCGAATTCCAGAAACCGGTCCTCGGAAGCTTGTTTCCGGTTCAGGGAGGCATGGCTTGGCGGTTCGGGCTGGACTGTTCCCATGAGGCACAGGGTCAGACTGATTTGCATATAGCCATGTCCGAACTGGGGTGGCAGAGTGGGCTAAAGAACGGTGATGGATCAAACCCAGATCTTTTGACTGAGTGTGAGTGTTTGATTGGTTCAGATGCTCCGTCCATCACCACCCCCTTTTGTACCGCTTTGGCCGCCATAAGTGTGGCATGGTATGCTCAGACGAGAGTCCCTTGCTCACTTTGCCACTGGATTCAAGCAAGCCGGGCTGAAGACGGTTGGAATGCCAGAAACCGGTCCTCGGAAGCTTGTTTCCGGTCCAGGGAAGGCATGGCTTGGCGGTTCGGGCTGGACTGTTCCCATGAGGCACAGGGTCAGACTGATTTGCATATAGCCATGTCTGAACTGGGGTGGCAGAGTGGGCTAAAGAACGGTGATGGATGAAACCCAGATCTTTTGACTGGGTGTGAGTGTTTGATTGGTTCAGATGCTCCGTCCATCACCACCCCCTTTTGTACCGCTTTGGCCGCCATAAGTCCGGCAGGGTATGCTCAGACGTGAGTGCCTTGGTCACTTTGCCACTGGATTCAAGCAAGCCGGGCTGAAGATGGCTGGAATGCCAGAAACCGGTCCTCGGAAGCTTGTTTCCGGTCCAGGGAAGGCATGGCTTGGCGGTTCAGGCTGGACTTTTCCCATGAGGCACAGGGTCAGACTGATTTGCATATAGCCATGTCTGAACTGGGGTGGCAGAGTGGGCTAAAGAACGGTGATGGATCAAACCCAGATCTTTTGACTGGGTGTGAGTGTTTGATTGGTTCAGATGCTCCGTCCATCACCACCCCCTTTTGTACCGCTTTGACCGCCATAAGTGTGGCAGGGTATGCTCAGACGTGAGTCCCTTGCTCACTTTGCCACTGGATTCAAGCAAGCCGGGCTGAAGATGGCTGGAATGCCAGAAACTGGTCATCGGAAGCTTGTTTCCGGTCCAGGGAAGGCATGGCTTGGCGGTTCGGGCTGGACTGTTCCCATGAGGCACAGGGTCAGACTGATTTGCAAATAGCCATGTCTGAACTGGGGTGGCAGAGTGGGCTAAAGAACGGTGATGGATCAAACCCAGATCTTTTGACTGGGTGTGAGTGTTTGATTGGTTCGGATGCTCCGTCCATCACCATCCCCTTTTGTACCGCTTTGGCCGCCATAAGTGTGGCAGGGTATGCTCAGACGTGAGTCCCTTGCTCACTTTGCCACTGGATTCAAGCAAGCCGGGCTGAAGACGGCTGGAATGCCAGAAACCGGTCCTCGGAAGCTTGTTTCCGGTCCAGGGAAGGCATGGCTTGGCGGTTCGGGCTGGACTGTTCCCATGAGGCACGGGGTCAGACTGATTTGCATATAGCCATGTCTGAACTGGGGTGGCAGAGTGGGCTAAAGAACGGTGATGGATCAAACCCAGATCTTTTGACTGGGTGTGAGTGTTTGATTGGTTCAGATGCTCCGTCCATCACCACCCCCTTTTGTACCGCTTTGGCCGCCATAAGTGTGGCAGGGTATGCTCAGATGTGAGTCCCTTGCTCACTTTGCCACTGGATTCAAGCAAGCCGGGCTGAAGACGGCTGGAATGCCAGAAACCGGTCCTCGGAAGCTTGTTTACGGTCCAGGGAAGGCATGGCTTGGCGGTTCGGGCTGGACTGTTTCCATGAGGCACAGGGTCAGACTGATTTGCATATAGCCATGTCTGAACTGGGGTGGCAGAGTGGGCTAAAGAACGGTGATGGATCAAACCCAGATCTTTTGACTGGGTGTGAGTGTTTGATTGGTTCAGATGCTCTGTCCATCACCACCCCCTTTGTACCGCTTTGCACGCCATAAGTGTGGCAGGGTATGCTCAGACGTGAGTCCCTTGCTCACTTTGCCACTGGATTCAAGCAAGCCGGGCTGAAGACGGCTGGAATGCCAGAAACCGGTCCTCGGAAGCTTGTTTACGGTCCAGGGAAGGCATGGCTTGGCGGTTCGGGCTGGACTGTTCCCATGAGGCACAGGGTAAGACTGATTTGCATATAGCCATGTCTGAACTGGGGTGGCAGAGTGGGCTAAAGAACGGTGATGGATCAAACCCAGATCTTTTGACTGGGTGTGAGTGTTTGATTGGTTCAGATGCTCCGTCCATCACCACCCCCTTTTGTACCGCTTTGGCCGCCATAAGTGTGGCAGGGTATGCTCAGACGTGAGACCCTTGCTCACTTTGCCACTGGATTCAAGCAAGCCGGGCTGAAGACGGCTGGAATGCCAGAAACCGGTCCTCGGAAGCTTGTTTTCAGTCCAGGGAAGGCATGGCTTGGCGGTTCGGGCTGGACTGTTCCCATGAGGCACAGGGTCAGACTGATTTGCATATAGCCATGTCTGAACTGGGGTGGCAGAGTGGGCTAAAGAATGGTGATGGATCAAACCCAGATCTTTTGACTGGGTGTGAGTGTTTGATTGGTTCAGATGCTCCGTCCATCACCACCCCCTTTTGTACCGCTTTGGCCGCCATAAGTGTGGCAGGGTATGCTCAGACGTGAGTCCCTTGCTCACTTTGCCACTGGATTCAAGCAAGCCGAGCTAAAGACGGCTCGAATTCCAGAAACCGGTCCTCGGAAGCTTGTTTCCGGTTCAGGGAGGCATGGCTTGGCGGTTCGGGCTGGACTGTTCCCATGAGGCACAGGGTCAGACTGATTTGCATATAGCCATGTCTGAACTGGGGTGGCAGAGTGGGCTAAAGAACGGTGATGGATCAAACCCAGATCTTTTGACTGAGTGTGAGTGTTTGATTGGTTCAGATGCTCCGTCCATCACCACCCCCTTTTGTACCGCTTTGGCCGCCATAAGTGTGGCATGGTATGCTCAGACGTGAGTCCCTTGCTCACTTTGCCACTGGATTCAAGCAAGCCGGGCTGAAGACGGTTGGAATGCCAGAAACCGGTCCTCGGAAGCTTGTTTCCGGTCCAGGGAAGGCATGGCTTGGCGGTTCGGGCTGGACTGTTCCCATGAGGCACAGGGTCAGACTGATTTGCATATAGCCATGTCTGAACTGGGGTGGCAGAGTGGGCTAAAGAACGGTGATGGATGAAACCCAGATCTTTTGACTGGGTGTGAGTGTTTGATTGGTTCAGATGCTCCGTCCATCACCACCCCCTTTTGTACCGCTTTGCCGCCATAAGTCCGGCAGGGTATGCTCAGACGTGAGTCCCTTGGTCACTTTGCCACTGGATTCAAGCAAGCCGGGCTGAAGATGGCTGGAATGCCAGAAACCGGTCCTCGGAAGCTTGTTTCCGGTCCAGGGAAGGCATGGCTTGGCGGTTCAGGCTGGACTTTTCCCATGAGGCACAGGGTCAGACTGATTTGCATATAGCCATGTCTGAACTGGGGTGGCAGAGTGGGCTAAAGAACGGTGATGGATCAAACCCAGATCTTTTGACTGGGTGTGAGTGTTTGATTGGTTCAGATGCTCCGTCCATCACCACCCCCTTTTGTACCGCTTTGGCAGCCATAAGTGTGGCAGGTTATGCTCAGACATGAGTCCCTTGCTCACTTTGCCACTGGATTCAAGCAAGCCGGGCTGAAGACGGCTGGAATGCCAGAAACTGGTCCTCGGAAGCTTGTTTCCGGTCCAGGGAAGGCATGGCTTGGCGGTTCGGGCTGGACTGTTCCCATGAGGCACAGGGTCAGACTGATTTGCATATAGCCATGTCTGAACTGGGGTGGCAGAGTGGGCTAAAGAACGGTGATGGATCAAACCCAGATCTTTTGACTGGGTGTGAGTGTTTGATTGGTTCAGATGCTCCGTCCATCACCACCCCCTTTTGTACCGCTTTGGCCGCCATAAGTGTGGCAGGGTATGCTCAGACGTGAGTCCCTTGCTCACTTTGCCACTGGATTCAAGCAAGCCGGGCTGAAGATGGCTGGAATGCCAGAAACTGGTCATCGGAAGCTTGCTTCCGGTCCAGGGAAGGCATGGCTTGGCGGTTCGAGCTGGACTGTTCCCATGAGGCACAGGGTCAGACTGATTTGCAAATAGCCATGTCTGAACTGGGGTGGCAGAGTGGGCTAAAGAACGGTGATGGATCAAACCCAGATCTTTTGACTGGGTGTGAGTGTTTGATTGGTTCAGATGCTCCGTCCATCACCACCCCCTTTTGTACCGCTTTGGCCGCCATAAGTCCGGCAGGGTATGCTCAGACGTGAGTCCCTTGGTCACTTTGCCACTGGATTCAAGCAAGCCGGGCTGAAGATGGCTGGAATGCCAGAAACCGGTCCTCGGAAGCTTGTTTCCGGTCCAGGGAAGGCATGGCTTGGCGGTTCAGGCTGGACTTTTCCCATGAGGCACAGGGTCAGACTGATTTGCATATAGCCATGTCTGAACTGGGGTGGCAGAGTGGGCTAAAGAACGGTGATGGATCAAACCCAGATCTTTTGACTGGGTGTGAGTGTTTGATTGGTTCAGATGCTCCGTCCATCACCACCCCCTTTTGTACCGCTTTGGCAGCCATAAGTGTGGCAGGTTATGCTCAGACATGAGTCCCTTGCTCACTTTGCCACTGGATTCAAGCAAGCCGGGCTGAAGACGGCTGGAATGCCAGAAACCGGTCCTCGGAAGCTTGTTTCCGGTCCAGGGAAGGCATGGCTTGGCGTTTCGGGCTGGACTGTTCCCATGAGGCACAGGGTCAGACTGATTTGCATATAGCCATGTCTGAACTGGGGTGGCAGAGTGGGCTAAAGAACGGTGATGGATCAAACCCAGATCTTTTGACTGGGTGTGAGTGTTTGATTGGTTCAGATGCTCCGTCCATCACCACCCCCTTTTGTACCGCTTTGGCAGGGTATGCTCAGACGTGAGTCCCTTGCTCACTTTGCCACTGGATTCAAGCAAGCCGGGCTGAAGATGGCTGGAATGCCAGAAACTGGTCATCGGAAGCTTGTTTCCGGTCCAGGGAAGGCATGGCTTGGCGGTTCGGGCTGGACTGTTCCCATGAGGCACAGGGTCAGACTGATTTGCAAATAGCCATGTCTGAACTGGGGTGGCAGAGTGGGCTAAAGAACGGTGAAGGATCAAACCCAGATCTTTTGACTGGGTGTGAGTGTTTGATTGGTTCAGATTCTCCGTCCATCACCATCCCCTTTTGTACCGCTTTGGCCGCCATAAGTGTGGCAGGGTATGCTCAGACGTGAGTCCCTTGCTCACTTTGCCACTGGATTCAAGCAAGCCGGGCGGAAGACGGCTGGAATGCCAGAAACCGGTCCTCGGAAGCTTGTTTCCGGTCCAGGGAAGGCATGGCTTGGCGGTTCGGGCTGGACTGTTCCCATGAGGCACGGGGTCAGACTGATTTGCATATAGCCATGTCTGAACTGGGGTGGCAGAGTGGGCTAAAGAACGGTGATGGATCAAACCCAGATCTTTTGACTGGGTGTGAGTGTTTGATTGGTTCAGATGCTCCGTCCATCACCACCCCCTTTTGTACCACTTTGGCCGCCATAAGTGTGGCAGGGTATGCTCAGATGTGAGTCCCTTGCTCACTTTGCCACTGGATTCAAGCAAGCCAGGCTGAAGACGGCTGGAATGCCAGAAACCGGTCCTCGGAAGCTTGTTTACGGTCCAGGGAAGGCATGGCTTGGCGGTTCGGGCTGGACTGTTTCCATGAGGCACAGGGTCAGACTGATTTGCATATAGCCATGTCTGAACTGGGGTGGCAGAGTGGGCTAAAGAACGGTGATGGATCAAACCCAGATCTTTTGACTGGGTGTGAGTGTTTGATTGGTTCAGATGCTCCGTCCATCACCACCCCCTTTGTACCGCTTTGCACGCCATAAGTGTGGCAGGGTATGCTCAGACGTGAGTCCCTTGCTCACTTTGCCACTGGATTCAAGCAAGCCGGGCTGAAGACGGCTGGAATGCCAGAAACCGGTCCTCGGAAGCTTGTTTACGGTCCAGGGAAGGCATGGCTTGGCGGTTCGGGCTGGACTGTTCCCATGAGGCACAGGGTCAGACTGATTTGCATATAGCCATGTCTGAACTGGGGTGGCAGAGTGGGCTAAAGAACGGTGATGGATCAAACCCAGATCTTTTGACTGGGTGTGAGTGTTTGATTGGTTCAGATGCTCCGTCCATCACCACCCCCTTTTGTACCGCTTTGGCCGCCATAAGTGTGGCAGGGTATGCTCAGACGTGAGTCCCTTGCTCACTTTGCCACTGGATTCAAGCAAGCCGAGCTGAAGACGACTGGAATTCCAGAAACCGGTCCTCGGAAGCTTGTTTCCGGTCCAGGGAGGCATGGCTTGGCGGTTCCGGCTGGACTGTTCCCACGAGGCACAGGGTCAGACTGATTTGCATATAGCCATGTCTGAACTGGGGTGGCAGAGTGGGCTAAAGAACGGTGATGGATCAAACCCAGATCTTTTGACTGAGTGTGAGTGTTTGATTGGTTCAGATGCTCCGTCCATCACCACCCCCTTTTGTACCGCTTTGGCCGCCATAAGTGAGGCAGGGTATGCTCAGACGTGAGTCCCTTGCTCACTTTGCCACTGGATTCAAGCAAGCCGGGCTGAAGACGGTTGGAATGCCAGAAACCGGTCCTCGGAAGCTTGTTTCCGGTCCAGGGAAGGCATGGCTTGGCGGTTCGGGCTGGACTGTTCCCATGAGGCACAGGGTCAGACTGATTTGCATATAGCCATGTCTGAACTGGGGTGGCAGAGTGGGCTAAAGAACGGTGATGGATGAAACCCAGATCTTTTGACTGGGTGTGAGTGTTTGATTGGTTCAGATGCTCCGTCCATCACCACCACCTTTTGTACCACTTTGGCCGCCATAAGTCTGGCAGGGTATGCTCAGACGTGAGTCCCTTGGTCACTTTGCCACTGGATTCAAGCAAGCCGGGCTGAAGATGGCTGGAATGCCAGGAACCGGTCCTCGGAAGCTTGTTTCCGGTCCAGGGAAGGCATGGCTTGGCAGTTCGGGCTGGACCTTTCCCATGAGGCACAGGGTCAGACTGATTTGCATATAGCCATGTCTGAACTGGGGTGGCAGAGTGGGCTAAAGAACGGTGATGGATCAAACCCAGATCTTTTGACTGGGTGTGAGTGTTTGATTGGTTCAGATGCTCCGACCATCACACCCCCTTTTGTACCGCTTTGGCCGCCATAAGTGTGGCAGGGTATGCTCAGACGTGAGTCCCTTGCTCACTTTGCCACTGGATTCAAGCAAGCCGGGCTGAAGACGGCTGGAATGCCAGAAACCGGTCCTCAGAAGCTTGTTTCCGGTCCAGGGAAGGCATGGCTTGGCGGTTCGGGCTGGACTGTTCCCATGAGGCACAGGGTCAGACTGATTTGCATATAGCCATGTCTGAACTGGGGTGGCAGAGTGGGCTAAAGAACGGTGATGGATCAAACCCAGATCTTTTGACTGGGTGTGAGTGTTTGATTGGTTCAGATGCTCTGTCCATCACCACCCCCTTTTGTACCGCTTTGGCCGCCATAAGTGTGGCAGGGTATGCTCAGACGTGAGTCCCTTGCTCACTTTGCCACTGGATTCAAGCAAGCCGGGCTGAAGATGGCTGGAATGCCAGAAACTGGTCCTCGGAAGCTTGTTTCCGGTCCAGGGAATGCATGGCTTGGCGGTTCGGGCTGGACTGTTCCCATGAGGCACAGGGTCAGACTGATTTGCAAATAGCCGTGTCTGAACTGGGGTGGCAGAGTGGGCTAAAGAACGGTGATGGATCAAACCCAGATCTTTTGACTGGGTGTGAGTGTTTGATTGGTTCAGATGCTCCGTCCATCACCACCCCCTTTGTACCGCTTTGCCCGCCATAAGTGTGGCAGGGTATGCTCAGACGTGAGTCCTTTGCTCACTTTGCCACTGGATTCAAGCAAGCCGGGCTGAAGACGGCTGGAATGCCAGAAACCGGTCCTCGGAAGCTTGTTTACGGTCCAGGGAAGGCATGGCTTGGCGGTTCGGGCTGGACTGTTCCCATGAGGCACAGGGTCAGACTGATTTGCATATAGCCATGTCTGAACTGGGGTGGTAGAGTGGGCTAAAGAACGATGATGGATCAAACCCAGATCTTTTGACTGGGTGTGAGTGTTTGATTGGTTCAGATGCTCCGTCCATCACCACCCCTTTTGTACCGCTTTGGCCGCCATAAGTGTGGCAGGGTATGCTCAGACGTGAGTCCCTTGCTCACTTTGCCACTGGATTCAAGCAAGCCGGGCTGAGACGGCTGGAATGCGAGAAACCGGTCCTCAGAAGCTTGTTTCCGGTCAAGGGAAGGCATGGCTTGGCGGTTCGGGCTGGACTGTTCCCATGAGGCACAGGGTCAGACTGATTTGCATATAGCCATGTCTGAACTGGGGTGGCAGAGTGGGCTAAAGAACGGTGATGGATCAAACCCAGATCTTTTGACTGGGTGTGAGTGTTTGATTGGTTCAGATGCTCCGTCCATCACCACCCCCTTTTGTACCGCTTTGGCCGCCATAAGTGTGGCAGGGTATGCTCAGACGTGAGTCCCTTGCTCACTTTGCCACTGGATTCAAGCGAGCCGGGCTGAAGACGGCTGGAATTCCAGAAACTGGTCCTCGGAAGCTTGTTTACGGTCCAGGGAAGGCATGGCTTGGCGGTTCGGGCTGGACTGTTCCCATGAGGCACAGGGTCAGACTGATTTGCATATAGCCATGTCTGAACTGGGGTGGCAGAGTGGGCTAAAAAACGGTGATGGATCAAACCCAGAACTTTTGACTGGGTGTGAGTGTTTGATTGGTTCAGATAACAGTACAAAAGGGGGTGGTGATGGACGGAGCGTCCATCACCACCCCCTTTTGTACTGTTATGTTATGTATGGCCCCTCAAAGTCATCGGCCCTTGTTTTTAACTGATCCTCCGGGACAGAGCAATAATAGGCAGGGCCGGACTGGCCGTAGCAGGCACTGGATAATCCCCCAGAGCGTCACACGGGTGGGGGGCGGTTTTGGGCCCCTGTGGGCCGATTTTGTTACAGGGCCTTTTTTGCAGCATAGCTGCAAAATCGGCCCTGTACCCAAATCGGCCGAAAACCGGCCCTAGCAAAGAGCTCGGCGGCACCCCCAACCCCGGGTTTGGGGGGCCGGCCGAGCACTTTGCCAGGGCCGGTTTTGGTTCCCAGTCCGGCCCTGATAATAGGGTGAGCCATACATAACATGGCCTCTCCACCCTGAGCTAAATGTAAAAAACAAATCCGGCCTCTTGCTACACTCCCTTACCCCACTTTGTGCCCCCCCTCCTCCTAAGCTCTGCTCTGTGGAGCAATCAGATCACGTTGTTTCTCACTGTTGCTACGTCACAGCAGTGAATAACCAGATTTCAAATACACTCTTCGTTATGCTGGCCCTGACATCTGTGCTTAACTAGGACATGAATAGAACGCGTAATTAAAAAAATAAAAGGGCACCAACTCACCAGAGAGTATGCTGTTGTCTTTAAATTTTATTTTCAAAGGACAGTGCACCAAATACACTCTTCGGTTTGTAAACTTTGTGAAAAGAGCGCCGGGCTGTTGTGCTGTTTGTCATCAAATACGTCATGTGACTGCCTGACACACATGCAATATTAATAGAGTATTCACCAGCCCAGTGAATGTCCAGAGGGCACGGGAAACATAAAGTGCACCTTCTGCAAACTCTGTTGATAGCTCAGGGGGTGAACGCACTGCTAAAGGAACTCATAGAGCCTATTAGTGCCAGATTCCAATAGTGAAAAGTCAGTGCAGCACTTAGCGCTTTAAAGAGGAAATCAAACTGCTAGTGCCTGAGTGGTGAATTGCATCAGCTATTATGGGCACTGCTTTGAAGACGTAGACCGCCACAGTAAGCGCTATATTAAAAGTAGGTATTAATACTCACTTTAACAACTTTAACAAAGGCAAACAATATATAATATTACAGCATTTTAATGTGAGGGTTTATTTAATGAGACAGGGCCTTTCTGCAAATCCCTACAAGTCAAGCGCTTACAGTATTCGAAGATCTAAGAAGTGAATGGTTCCCAGTGGGACATGGGTGGATTTTGTATAAAATGTGAGACCAATTATAGCTCCTATCAGCGCTCCTGAGCTGTCCCAGCGTCCCCCCTATGTAGTATTTGTGTCTTTTTAGTACTAGCGCCGCAAGTATCAGCCCCAGCAGAAGACACCTAGACTGGATGTACTGGTCACACTGATAGAGGCCAGGCTGATGCTACTCTTAACTAAAGATATGTTCCTCCTTTCAGCGACTTCATAAGGATGAAATGAGAATGCCGTCACGGGCACTGATCTTCATGATACACACAGAGTGGAAGCAAGTGCCTAAACCCACTGAGGTATATTACCAGCTGGGTGGGGGCCGGTTTTGTGCCCCTGGTGGCATAGCTGCAATATCGGCCCTGTAACAAAATCGACCGAAACCGGCCCTGGCAAAGAGCTCAGCCGCACCCCCAACCCTGGGGGAGGGGGCGAGGGGAACAGAACAGCACTTTGTCAGGGCTGGTTTTGGTTCCCAGTCCAGCCCTGCACCCCACCCATGAGATACAGAGGTGTCCACCCGGCGCGGGCATGTTAGCAAGACTTCTCCCACAATGTGTTTCAACCAGCCCTCTTTTCATTTTAACACTTACAGCCCTTTTCAATTTACAGCCTCCCATGCACCAAAGTCTTCAAATAATTCTTATTTTTAAATGTTTGTCGAGGCACACTTTTTAAAATGACTCTTTAAAACAAAGGAGTAATTGCATTTAGACAAAGTTTAAGTGTCTTCTGGATACGGAAAAAAGTGGAATTTCGCCTCCAGCTCCCTAGATCGTAAATTCACTGCTACCATTGACTGCAGTAAGCCGCACCAGCCCACCAACTTCTTCCCCTGTATTTAAAACCCCAGATTTTTCACTTTCTTTGTAGAAGGAAACATACCGATAATGATGGGCAGGAAGTCAGAGCGTCGCCAGCTTAGGACATCGCCACCGCCACATCGCAGCCATGGGCAAAATCGCACAACACCAACTCAGGCAGCTATGGGACATCAGATAACTGATCCCAGAACAAGACCCAAAAACAGTGGTGCAGTCTCTCCTCTTTTCCCTACCAGTCTATGGAATCGCCCTTCTCTCAGGCATTCCCAAAGTTAATTTAGGCCCACTGAAATCAACTCAGCGCGGTTCTTGTCAGTTCTCAAGAAATGTGATCACATTTCATGGGCCCTGCTAACCCTCCAATGGCTTCCCATTGAAACCCGGGCCCAATTCAAAATAGCCTGCATTATTCATAGAGCGCTGCACTCATTTTCACCCTATCTAAGTGATACATTGAAAATCTCTAAAGAAAATAGGAGTTCCAGAAACGCCCAATCCCTGCTCCTGGAACCTCCTACCTTTAGTCGAGAACGGTACATGAGCCAGTCATTCTCTGTTAGTGCCACAAGAATCTGGAACTCCTTTCCTCCATCCCTTCGAGTAACAACCAGCATAGTCACCTTCAAAAAAGGACCTCACGCTCCTCCTAGTTGACAGACACCTGGGTTAATCACTCTTGACCATACCTAAGTGCGCTATCCAGGAGACAAACTACCTCATTGTATGTCCCCACCATGTTAATCAATGCTTGAGCTGTGTATGCCCCTGTCCAACTGCTGCTTTTGTCCCATTCACAACTACCGATGCAATGTCTGAACATAATTATTGTAACTGTCACATGCTGTACCCTGTATCATGCTACTGTTGTAAAGCGCACTGATGCCTTCAGGCCATGTCCACATTACATACAACTGCAAAAAGAAATGAATAAATCTTTGTGGGACACCTCAGGTGATGTACATAGGGTTAGCTGGTGAGACTTAATATAACCAGCTGTTTGTTGTTGAAGAAAGCAGCTAACCAATTAACTAATTTTCTGCAAAAGTACAAGTGGTTCTGAAGGATCTTGAGAAGCTTTTGGTGGGCAAGGCTGTTAAAGGCAATAGATAGGTCAAGGAGGACATTTAAACAGGTGCCACCTTACATCCAGTATGCTGTGAAAAATGTCAGGAATTTTTGAGGTGGTAGGTTCAGTACTGCAGCCTTTGTGGAAGCCAGACTGGGACTAGTAGATCATTGTTGGTGATGTAGGTTGTTAGTTGAATGCAACATATTTTTCAGCCAACCTAACCTTTCCCCCTCATATCACTGTGGCTACATGTATTTCTCCTACCCTCCACATTTCCTTCTTTCCTTGGATGCTCAAAACCTGCTTTTCGTAGAGTGATTCTCTCACCCATTTCGGTGACCCTAGACCCACTACTGTGTTATTTAGTCTTTACTCTTGGGGATCCATCTAATCAGTCCTCAGCTGACCAATTTGGCCTAGAACTGTTGATGACTACTCATGACTACTGATGACTACTCGGTTTTCATAGGGCTGTGCTTTAAATGGTCCTCGGATTCCTCAACAGGTCAACTAGTATGATATCAGCATTAGAACTTGGGATTGTACCTCATCAAGAGAGCCTTTAGTCCCACTACTGTGGTGTTCAATGTATATTCCTATGGTTTTGTTTTAGCTGCTGCTGACCCACAAGCTGCTGTTGTTCGTGACTATCCAATTTCCTTTGGCTGTTCCTTAATCTTTCCTTACTTAACCCCAGAGGCTGACTCTTATGGGGTCTACGTTGTATCTCAGAACTGCACCAAATTTACTGGGTTAGAACAACAGGCGCTCCTCAGTTAACCTCACAGACCCACCATTGCAGTTCTTACTCTTTGCAGCCCAACAGTTGACCACCTTATACCCTCCTATCTTGTATCCTTCAATATTCCTATGTCAGTGAATTAGTCACTTCTAAGCCAATTCCATGGACCCACTAATATAGTGCCCTCTTAATGTCCATAGGACTGTGCTTTAGCTGTTCCTCGGCTGACCACATCAACATATTACTGTAGTATCCATCAGCATCTATAGAAACGCACACTAACTGATTGTGGTATTTCTAACACAGTCTTTTTATATTCTTTGCGCCTCACCTTGGCTACTCCTAGGTTGTTCCAGTGGCTTCCTACTGTGAGGTCTAGTTGAATTCCCAGGACTGTGCCATAGTCATTTCTGAGCTCACCTTTAGATACAAATCCCTATCGTGAGCGGAAGGTACGTGTTTTTTATTTTTTTATTTTACTTTCCCTAGGCGGTGGGGTACGGTGGGGGCAGCTGGCAGGTGGGGAAGTGGACAGACGACGGCATAGGAAAGTAAAATAAAAAATAATTAAACCCACCTACCTTGCGCTCGCTGCATCGCAGAGTTGGCCGCGCCTGGTTGACCGAATTCCTAGCTAGCTCACAGTGCCTCATCTGAACCCCTAACCATAACAGAGGACCAGATGGTATCAGCAATCTCGAACATGATCACACTTATTCCCCCTAAAAATTGTGGAAACAGATCTACCCTTTGTTGCTACTTTTGCATGCCCAAGATGAAAACAAGAAAGACGCAAAAATATATTTCCAAACATTAATGGAAACAGTTGTATTCTTGAATAGAAAGCGTGAGCTGCAATTATTAAGCAGATAAAATAAAGCATTGTAACCAGCTTTACAAATTACAAGAATGGTGGTAAAGATAAACAATTCAACCATGACAATGTTATTATGGGATTATACTCCTATTAATACTACTGTCTAAACTATCTAGAGCATAGTTGGATACCCCTATCAGATCCACTGGGATGGCCTAACCTCCATACCTGGATATGATGTGCCAGGAAGACAGTGTGATGTAGAGCAGGATACCGTCCTTTGCAGGATAGAGGTCAGAGGCAGCAGGGCTGCATCTCAGTCACAGTGACTGTTTATATAATAAATGCACAGTTCCAATCACACTGTGTCAAAGGTGCAGAGCAGATGCGATGGTTTGTCTGGAACCTTAGAGTTGTCTCCAACCGGACGACCAAATGCAAGGGCATTGGGTTCTGTCGGGCCTAGCCTTGGACAGAGGGTATGCACAACATGATAGTAATACTTACTAAGAAATGATCATGTACAAAAGCTTCTCAGCACCCTATTTTGTAAGTGCAAATCATGTGAAAAGTCACTATTAGAAAAGGATGTCAAGCTAAAATGTGAAACTAAAATGAAGAATCAAAGCCGGCCCTGATGTACCTCACTACGCCCTCTCCTTGGCCGGAAGGAGACTCAACTCAAAAAATTAAAAGCATAAAAGCTAGTTTAAAACATCAAGCAAAAATATTGTAAAATTTACTTTAATAACCAAAGCGAATGAAAGCCATTAGAAAAAAAATGGCAATAAAAAAAATACAAAATTGTATTGCAGCAAGAGGTCGAAAGAAAAGTCTAGGAGGTTCCCGAAATGTTTCCCATGTTTAGAGAGTCAGTGGGGTCCAGGAAAGAACCCCCATCCACAGACGACAGATCCACAGTGGCATGAGGCAAATTTCAATGAAAAAATATGCCCATATCTGATCGGCTCAGGAGATGCTAAAAGCGTGGCATCCAATAGTGTAACCTCAGTTGAAGAGCCAGATTCCAGGAGCCAAGGCATCCATAGCAATGACTCATAGAAAGCACCTCGTAACAATGGCAGTCTCATAGGACAGCCCTGATGGTGGGCTCTCAGCAGATGAACTTGCAGATGCATATCTGTAGATTGAACCAATTGTATTGAAAGACAGAGGTCCATTGCACACTCAAAAGTGCTAAAAGGACAGAGGAACACAGGCTGTTCACATTGTAAGCACACAGCTCTAAAGAACAAGTACCAGTTGTCATCCAATTCCTGAAGCAGAGACTCTTCAAAAGGCTATATCATGAATTTGACACAGCAGGGCATGTAGTAAGTCCATAACCATTTGGCCTTGGGGTGAAACATCCATTGCAGAGCAATAAAAATATAACAAAAGAGATATGCCTCCAACTACACTGGAAACCAAATAGTGTAAAAAAGATGGGATCACTATATAATCTGAAATGTTCTAACAACGCCAGACCCAATCGCTTTAAAAAGGTGAAACACCCCCACGGTATTTGAAGCATTAAATATTCATTGTACAAGTTCATCAAAATGTTCTGGCAAGGTTGTGCGCAATAGCAACTGAACTTCAGAGGAAGACTTGCAAATTGCAGATCAAAACTTTCTTGAGCAGATGTTATTCAACGTCCTTTTAAAACAATAAGGCTTTCTGTCGACTTAACTTATCAAAGTTAATGTTAAAAATAGGAATCAAAGGCCACAAGGTAACTTCCCTAATCATGTGTGCGGAAATAACACACTATTACAACAATTCACGACCCTGTAAACCTTTTTTCTTTCCAATATTCATAGTCCTGTATGACCAACTGGGAAATTAATTGATCTAAATAAATATATTTCGTTTTGGTCACCATATTTTTCTTTGTTGTGGCGGAGATAAGCTCATAATAGTAAGAAGCTTGGTCGAAAGGATTGTGAGCAGAAAATATGCAAACTTTTTCAATTATGTTTTTGAACTATCCACTGGTGGTGCTGGGCAATGTTCAGGGCCGGACTGGCTACCGGGCAGTTGTGTGTGCTGCCGAGCAGGGGGATGCTTTCATTGATGGGGACCTGTGTGTGCAAAACGAAATTCGTTTTGCTTTTTTTTTTCAAAGCACACGCATGGCCCCAAAAACGAAATACACCCATACCACAGATAAATCATCCCCCTGCTCGGCAGCACACACAACTGCCCGGTAGCCAGTCCGGCCCTGGCAATGTTGTCATTGTGTGTAATTAAAAACTGTACGTAGTGTACTAGTTCTGTGTAACTAGTGGTGAGCATAGTGATAACAAAAATTGCACCATAATTAGCAGAAGTTAAATACAAATTTTCAATTTCAAAAACCGTACACTATTCTGGTTAAGAAGGCATGTTCCTGACAGTCTGTATGTGCCATTCATCAGACATAGAACCAGGAGTAATTATTTCATCTATAGCGACATTGAGCACATAAGGAATTTGCAACATTTCTGTAGGAACAAAAATATCAAATGGTACCTTATGCCAAACAATCCCATTAGTGACAGGAAACTCAATAATGTTCACAAGGGACAGGTCTCACTGCACTGTATGTGAAGAAGAATGAGGCTTCAGTACCTCAGTTACTAGTTATGCAGCACCGCGTTCTGGAAGGTAATAACTGTTACAAAATATATATGAATATCCATATACATTCATACATACATTCCCTACACCAGTCTTGGAACTCAGGAACCTGGGAGTGTGGCTTGACCATGCACTCTGTTTTACGACCCATACCAAGAGAGTGGCGGCAAGCTGTTTTGGTGTACTACGCGGGTTAAGACCGGTGCTCAAATTTTTTGATGCCCCGACAAGACAGCTGGTCATCCAAGCGATGATTATTTCCCGGTTGGACTACGCTAGTTCACTTCTTCTTGGGGCAAACCAAGCTGAGATTCTTCGTTTACAACGGGTACAGAATGCAGCGGCGAGGGCGGTGGTCGGTTTGCCTCGTACCTGTCCTACCTCTAATACTCTTCGGTCCTTACACTGGCTACCGATTAAAAGTAGAATCCACTTTAAAGCCCTTAGCCTGGCCTTTAAAATTTAAAAAAGGTCGGCACCTGAGATACTTAACAATCTTGTATCTCCCTACGTTCCAACTCGCCCACTCAGATCTCTCGGTCAATCCCTTGCGGTTGTCCCACGGTTCAGACTCAGCCGGATGGGCGGACGTTCCTTTCGAGTGAGAGCTGCGACTCTCTGGAGCGCTCTTCCTTTAGAAATCCGCCTCTTAGATGATCTATTAGCATTTCGTAGGGCTCTGAAAACCTTTTTGTTTTAAAAATTCCTGTTTTTTCCTTCCTTTCTGGTTTTAGTGTTGTGTTATGTCCACCTTTCCCTGCGCCAGGACGCTCCTTCGCTGGAGCATCTGTGCGCATTAAAAATGACAATAACATAACATAACATAACATTTGCATGTACTTCCAAAGAGTTCATGATTATATAAGATCACATAAACATGAGGCCTGGAGCTCAAAATGGCTTCCTATCTGACCTTGACTGGACAAGCTTCAGCAAGCTATTCTGTACACCCTTACAGGTCACCTTGCTTGTCTTGACTACTTGATATGCACATGTTACACAGTGCAGAGCCTGCCTTTCTGGTCTGCCCATATCTGGCTGTTTTGCATGGTGCAGACATTGCACATCCATGTCAGCCATATTTGGCTTGGTGCCTTATTGTAGTTCAGCTGAAATGGCACTTCATACAGTATATAAGACCTAGAAACTTGTCACTCTGGGAAGAAGCGATCTGAGAGCCCCTAAGGTGGCAGATCTGACTTCTTCCTTGCTAATTAGCAATGATGCATGCTTTTGGTACCAATAAATAAACTTCACTCTGTTTCTGAGCAACCTGCTGTGTCTGGGGAGTTTCATTCATTGGTATGCTCCTGAGAGGGTGCCAGTATTTTCCTATCAGAATGGTGTCAAAAGTGGGACATATTGGAGGACTGTGATGTCACCAGTTGATACGTGAGATGTAAGTTAAATAACCAACTTGCCTTGCTGCAAGTGACCTTTCAGTCTTTCAAATATGTATTTAACTCATAGTAATAATAAAAAGGGACATTGACTGGCATTTAAAATAGACAGGGGACTGTAGAGAATGTTTTTAAAAATATTCTCTGTATCAATAAACTAATTGGTATGATACACTGCAGGAGAGCCTGGGTTAGAGAATAATGTATGTGCACCTACACATATAAGAAGTAGTGAAGCAGGTGACTGATAAGTAACTAAGTGACTTTATGTCAATAAATATTGACAAATGGCTAGACTCTTTGGGAGTTTTATAAAAATCCATTTCAGGAGAGCTCTGCTAGGAGGGGGTATTAATTTTACCCACAAAATGAAACACTCCCAGAATATAGTGAGTGGAGCTTCTGATTTGCTGGTTGCACCGGAACACAGGGAAATAATTTTGAAATATGCGTAGTAATGTCATGGATGAATGACTGCATTTGAATAGGTTATTGATCTTCAGTACTGAACGTATATGCTTCATGATTTATATAAAAATAAAGAGCATTAGTGCATGAAAGAAAGAAATTGCCCTAAACACTTTTTCTTTGCAGGAGATATTTTGAATTTATCTTTCAGGGTATGAGCACATTGTAAGTACAAAGCAGACATCACAAGACAGGATCTTAGATGAAAATAATGGTAAGCGCACTAGAAAGCTGTTTAAAAAAAACGTCAGGAGAGAAAAATTCAAATGAAGGTAAGAATATGAAGTAAAGTAATATGGACAGTGAAGCAAGTACAAAGTAGGGTTGGAATGCCCTTTTGAGTCTGTGCAAACCTAGTGACTTGCGTGTTTAAGAGTTTGCACCAATTCTTCTAAAATATTCTCATAATGAGAGGGGTTGGAAATGTACTCTTGACAGTGGCAGACATAAAAGTTCTTCCAATGTTAGGAAAAAGTGGTTGGAGGAAAAGTGAGCTTGGAAATATTTAGATTTTCACATGAGCAAATCTACACATGCAGATTTGCTCATGGAAAAATGCAGTTCACAAATATTTTCTAGGAGTACTATTTCTTGGCCTATATATGCAAGGATAAACACCATGCCTGCACATTTTGAGACTTTGTTTAATAAGTGGGCTTTTAATTAGGCCTGGCGTTAGCCATGACTTTTTGTGTATATTAAAAGTATGCCTGTCACTCTCTCTCTCAGCTGGCATCACTGTGAGTGACTGTATTCTGCTCTTGCACAAGGAGCATATAGACCCACAAAGTAGTTTTGTACAGTGCACAAAATTCCTGTTGCAATGAGTACTTTTTGAGACCAAAAACGATTTTTGCTTTCGCCAATGCCTGTTATAATGGTGAGATCCCAGTAGCTCCAACACTGATATGGGTTTAGAAAAAACAATGCCTAGAAAAAGTCATGCACTGAAAATAAATAAATAAATAAAAAGACCTCCAATTTCAGACCTACTGGCTTTGGCAATGCTTATTAATATAGTTTTTTATAAATGTATTTAGACTAGTTAAACTGATTTTCCAATATAAGTATTTTGGGAAATACTAGCATACATCCTCATGTTACTAGGAGCATTATACATAGCCTCACTGGAATAACCTTCAGTAGAATAAGAAGATTTTGGCAGCAGCTGTTGTCCCAGGACGTGACAGAAAGGGCAGTGTAGGACCTGGGGTCAAGCTTTAATAGATTTGTGAAGGGAGGGGTGTTTAGGAGCACGGAGCAAGATAGTGCAGAGGAGAATATGGGATTGATTCAAATATTTTTCCCCACAATATCCCTCCTTTTTGATAGCAATATCTATACCATTGTTGTATTGTATATCTATGGCAGTTAATTGAAATGTTTCTTTGTGTGTTTTCTCTACATCCTGTTGTATTTGGAGATATTTGTAGACTAGCTACCGCTCTGTAGGAGGTAGAATTCTAACTACGGAGATTGAGTGGGGGCTTTTGCTGCACCATTGCTGTGCCATGGAAAAAGGCAATAAATAGGAAAAAGTAGGCCTCACGGAGAAAATAGAATTTGTGTGTTTCTACAAAACTAGGACATAACAAATATAAAAAATAGACATTGATGTGGAATAGATTTGACTATCAAAATATGCGAAATACCTCTAATAATGACCTATATTGCTTTTTACTAGGAGTAAATCTTAACAATCTTCACACAAGAGAGAATGTCAAAGAGGAAGGCTAACACTTAAAAGTATTATCAAAACATATTTTGGGCCCAGCATCCACAAATTTGGATACAGTTTGGTCAAATCTACATAGACCAATCTCTAACTGGCAGAACCACTACATCTAGGTTCTCTCCGTAATCCACTAAGTACACCTTTGGGGTCTCTTTGTCTCATTGTGTCCAGTATGTATTCCAATGTCCGTTAGGAATGTATTTTTTTAAAAATTGTTATGGTATGAATGGTATGCAAGTGTGCATGTGAGAATGTTAGGATTAAAATAGATTGTTAGGGGCATTTTTTTCTTTAAGTTTTTTTGTTCCAATTTGCACCTTTCCTAATTATACAAATTGCTTCTTGTAAGATGGTGAATTTCTGTCTAATATGCTAAATGACAGAATGAAATGTGCAGATGTATAAATGTTTTCAAATCAATATAAATAATATTTAAAAAAAATAAAAATATGTTTTGATTATACTTTTAAGTGTTAGCCTTCCTCTCTGACATTCTCTCTTGTGTGAAGATTGTTAAGATTTACTCCTAGTAAAAAGCAATATAGGTCATTATTAGAGGTATTTCGCATATTTTGCTTGTCTTTGTCTCCCCCCTCTGGACCTAAAATCAATTGGGAGAACTCTCTTTCTTTGCCCATAGATTTGACTATCCTCACATACATGATATTACATATTAAAAGGCATTCACAATAATTGGTGGCTGCTCAGGGTGGCTGTGCAGAGGATGAGCTGCTGTAAAATAAAAAATGCTAATAGATTTAGACTGGTTTGGAATATTTAGCACTGTTGAAAATTATTCTGTGCAAAGTATATCAAAGTATATATCCAGATTTTTAAATCTGCACATTAAAATTTATCTCCAACTGGTTAAACTATGTTGTTGCACCACATGAAAAGTGTGGATATTAAGTTATCTAATAACACCAATATTACAGTCTCTTTGTGACAAACTTAAAATGTAATATGGCCTAATGGCTGCAGTGTCAAATACAAAGGCTTTCAAAAAAAATACAAAGAGTAGCTCTGGAGACCTGAATTACATTGCAAGCCTTTTTGCAATCTTTTGCTTTCATGCACAAGAATACTGGGAGAAAATTATGGCATTCTGAAAACTGAGATGTTTTGAGCCACTTTCTGGGGTGCTGGAGGGGCGTAGTGCTCAAGAATAAATAAATAGTGAAGATCCTACCTTAAAAGAAAGATAAATGGGCGTGCTGGCGCGGAGCAGCAATATTTTTCAGTCATTCTTCTCGAGAGATACTTTCAAATGTGATCGTACCTTTTAAAATATCACCACAGAGGCACGGACCCTCAGTCTTGCTTCTGGAGAAGTTCTTTAAAGAAAGAACCCACATAGGGAAGCCTTGGGACAGCCAGCTGCTAATAGGTTAAAATGTCGAGTTCCACATTTAGAAGACTAACAGGGCTCAAGAACAAGGTTTGTCTTTGACATTTTGACCTCTGAAATTTTTTAAAGTACAAGTTAAGGGTCAGAAAAAATGTGGTTGCTCTCTCCTTTTCTCAATCTCTTTTGAGCCTGTCTAAACTGTCTATGAATGAGACATTTAATTGGCTATTCAGTAATACTGTTTTAAGAAGTATTAGCATTGATAAAATGAATATATATATATGTGTATGCTATGTTACTGCCCATCCTGTCTGATGTTTTAATGAGAGGATGAGTAGTCTACATTGCTTTATTAGCTAGTCTGTGTCAATAAGCTGACCATGCTTATTAGAGCTGATGTTGCATAGTTTGGATCATGAAAAGTAGAACGCAGGAAAAAGCCCATGTGTTCCTTAGCAAAACATAAGTACATGGTCCTAAGCAGGTGCTTTTATTAAGAGAAATAATTTTAGAAGCGTCTGCAGTCCTGTACCAGTAATGTAAAGTCTGTCCATGCAGGGAGTTTTGAGAATTTTGTATCTGAGGTTAAGCCACTGTGACAGTATGTGATTTCTACATTACACTATGAAAGCTTGTAATGTTGAAGAGTAGTTTAAACAACTTAAATTACTTTATATTAATTAAATATCATGATTCTACCATTGTAGGTTACAACACTACAGGTAAATGTAAATTTGCTCTAATGATGTTAAAATTTATAATGTCCCTAGGGAAATTAGGGTCCAAATAAGTCTCAATTCATGGTAATGATATTAGGGATATCACATTAGCCTTCCTGGAACCACATTGGACACCAAAGATCTGTTTAGGTACCATTAGCTAAAGGATAAATTGCATTGTTTTAGGAGCAGATGGGGATATAACCGTTTTGTGAGAAATAATAACTTTGCAGGAGATATACAGGTTGGGTTTATTCCACTGAATAACATTATCAAGGGGTGCAGCGTAAATACCAGAGAGTAGATAAGATTATGATATCAGTTTTATTGTTGCACAGTATATCAGGATGAAGATATCAGACATGCCCAAGGAGAATTTCATGGTTCCGCACAAGTGGAAGATGTTTCCACTAACGTGGGAGATAAAGGGATACATATCACAACTTTAATATGAATAAATATAATTTTGCAACAGTATATATATATATATATATGTTTTAATAAATGGAATTTATTCACGAATACCTAACGATAGGTTAGACCAGGGCAAGTACTGTTTACAGCGTCAGTAAGGATTCTCTGTTGTATACAACGTTTGTAGCGCACGTATGGATGTGTTGAGAGATGATGAATGATGCTGTTAGACTGCAGTTTGTTACATTTGAAAAGGAAATGGATGGATGTACACATAACTAACAAGAAGTTTATAGATATAGGGAACAGCGAGGTTTGGGATAAATGTATTTATTATAAAGTTTTTTATAGTGCAAACTTGATACCGAAGGATATAATGCCCTCACAACAAAGTGATATTTAAAGTAAATAAATAAAAAGTTCAAAAAAAAAAAAAGAGAGGCTGGTGAAAAAATGCTGTCCCCATAAAGTGATTACCTTGAACTTGTGGTCCCCTTAGAGCCTGTTGTGCCTGACACCAGTACAATATTATTATTTATACCCGTAGAGGCAGAGTATTTTTCTCTCCTCAGTGGGTTTTAGCATTAAAGTCCATCCACTGGGTGGAAAAATCTTTGCCATCATACTGAGATACCCAATCCACTATGTTCACTGTGAGTCCCAATGTCAATGCGCAGGCAGTAAAGAGAGACTTGGGCCACCTATGCCTGGAAGGCGGTAGATTGTCTTGCTGTAAGCTGATAAGCTCCTTGTGACATCTCCATCTCTTGAGGCCTGTGAAAGACTGTGACAAAAGACACTGTAGCTCTGCTGAACTACCTCCAGGAGAGAAGAGAAGCCTCATTGTCAAAATGCCAGTGCTGCCAAAATGAGTTGACTTACCTGGGTTTTGTGATATTCCAAAGTACCCGCAGCATATCACCTGACAAAATTAAATTGTTTCAGGGCATTCAGCTCCTGCCCACCAAGAAAGGAATGATGTCCTTCCTGGGGATGATGAACTGCTGCCACCAATGGATAATGAATGCAGATGCTATGACTGTTACAAAATGAACTTGCAAACTGTTTCAAGAAATTGAAAGAGACATTATGTACTGCACCTTCATGGTTAATGCTGGACTGCCTGACTACAAAATGCCTTTCCATCTCTGTTTCAGAGCAAAATAACATTGCAAATGAAGTGATGCTGCCAATGATGTGCTGACACAGCTGGAAAAGAAAGGCCTGTGGGACACAACTATGTGACTTTGCTTTCTGCAGTGATTGGGGGTCAGCAGCTGTGATGGTGGAGAGGACGGCACTCATTGTGTTGGACTATACCTGTATTCTCTAGGTGCCATATTTGGTGCAATGGTTGCTGTCTGGATCGACACAACATTTTTCTGCTAGCAGGCACATAGGTTATAATGGCACCATGTAAGATGCCGACCTGTTAATTTGTCAAAAGTATTACCTACAATAGGTTACTCTGATGAGATCCATTCCCTTAGGAAAAGATACGACCCCTAAATAAGTTGGTGTTGAGATAGTAGAAAACGGCACCCCGCAAAGATTAGACACTATTAAAAAAGGTAGACTATAGGAGTGGTACACTGATGGTTCCTCCAGCAGACTGATAGACACTGATTTCCTGATATACACTGATTTCAGAGCAGGGTATGCCATAGCAATAGCTGAGGTGCAGCTCTGCCACTTGGAACATCTACCCAATAAGATGAGCTGTTTGCTGGGACAAAAGCATGAATACTAGTCAAGGGTAAAACTGTTAACATTTAAACTGACTCACATTATGCTTTGCAGTTCTTATTTGTGGCCAGCTGTGGAAGTATCACGGATTCATAACATAAACAGGGCGCCTTATTAAAAATGGTCCTTTATTAAGGATCTTGTTAAAAGAAATACTATTGTACACTAGGATAGCGGTAATAAAATGTGAAGCATACACAGGAGCTAATACTAATTTAGCCAAAGATGATGCCCTTGCTGACACAGCATTAAATGAAAATATGTTACAGCCAGTGCAGATGGGACTAATGAATAAAGAATTCCAAAAATACAGCTCATTCAGAGACAATTTGTTGTAAGCTAATGGAAAGGAAGAACAATGGTCTCCAACAACAGATATAGAGGGAGGATTGATGATGGATGTGAGCTGAATAATTAAGAGAGTATGGGCCTACAAGGATGAGATGCCTGTGTCCCCACACAGTATGTTACTCTCCCTTACAAGACTGGAGCAGGGACCCTCTGATATTGCACAAGGGAGGATGAATGCACAGATGCATGTTGCTTCCCAGTGAATGGATTTAAATATTTGCTGGTGTGGGTGGATATGTTTTCAAAATGAATGGAGGTGTATCAAACAGGGAAGAATGATGCAGCTACTGGGGCGCAGTACTTCAGTAAAGCCATCTCTCCAAGGTTAGGACCCACCAGGGCATAAATAGCGATAAAAGGAGATCACTTAGTGACTACATTTATACTGAAGAGGTTCGTTTTGGGAATAAAGTATAACATGCATACCCCATACCATCCTCCAACTTGAGGACAGGAGGAGTAAATGAACTCCAAAATAAAAAATAAAAATAAATTATTAGTAAAAGCAACTGATGGAACATTCCTGAAAGGGCCTGGTGCTCTGAATTTAGGACTGCCTGCAATGGGGTAAAGACTTCTAAAGTAATTATGGATTCCTTGGTCATTGCGAGAAAAATAAACGCTGTTTCTTTTAGTTTTAGGTGGACGGACCACAGACGGTGAACAAACGCCATGAATGGATTGCGGGGAGAAGACACAAGGCGGCGCCCCAACGCCTGAGAGGACGGTACACCATGAATGGATTGAGGGGAGAAGACGCAAGGCGGCGCCTCAACGCCTGAGAGGACGGTACCAGAAAGTGATGACCATCTGTCACTAGAGGACCTGAGCAACACAGCAGTCAAGAAGAGGACAGACCAGACCATTTCGACGATCCATGAGGACCCATCATAAAGTGGCAGAGGGACACGACATCTACATCTACTGATGCTGTTGAGTGAAGTACACATGATGGTCTGCACCTGCACCTGCAGAAAAATAGACTGAAGAGGACAATGCAGGGCAGGTCCGTGACACAGCCCCTGAACAAGACGACTGCGGACCAGGAAGAGAAGAAGACGACCGCTCACTGCGTGCCTTTAAATTACTGACACTTGCAAAAATGCCCCGGAACTGAGTAAAACGTGTCACTGTAGCACTATGCATTGAACGGAGAAAATATTTGTTGGACACTTACTGCTGGTATCACAACAGCCTGCTGATATAATATTGATATCATCAAGATGTATCAATGTGACAATATATGCATTTTATGCAAAGACTGAGTAATGCCATTCAAAGATATGTAACTAATGTTTCCTACATATATAGACATATATATATTTTGGTGTTACATTAATGTTGGATAGGTATATCCAAAAGGGGGGATTGTTACAAAATATATATGAATATCCATATATATTCATTTGCATGTACTTCCAACGAGTTCATGATTATATAAGATCACATAAACATGAGGCCTGCAGCTCAAAATGGCTTCCTATCTGACCTTGACTGGACAAGCTTCAGCAAGCTATTCTGTACACCCTTACAGGTCACCTTGCTTGTCTTGACTACATGATATGCAAATGTTACACAGTGCAGAGCCTGCCTTTCTGGTCTGCCCATATCTGGCTGTTTTGCATGGTGCAGACATTGCACATCCATGTCAGCCATATTTGGCTTGGTGCCTTATTGTAGTTCAGCTGAAATGGCACTTCATACAGTATATAAGACCTAGAAACTTGTCACTCTGGGAAGAAGCGATCTGAGAGCCCCTAAGGTGGCAGATCTGACTTCTTCCTTGCTAATTAGCAATGATGCATGCTTTTGGTACCAATAAATAAACTTCACTCTGTTTCTGAGCAACCTGCTGTGTCTGGGGAGTTTCATTCATTGGTATGCTCCTGGGAGGGTGCCAGTATTTCCCTATCAATAACCATTCAGAAGCAAGAAAAAGACGGTAACAAATCCAATCCCAATGAATAGGAAAAGTAGTGAAATGACAGCCCAAATATAGGACCATGGAGGAGTCAGATAAGTCTGATTCCTTCAAAGAAGAAATGCACATACACCATGCAGTGACGTATGTGAGGAATCTGAAGAAAAATCATCAATATCGGCAAAGTAAGCAGAGGCAGTCTGTGCAAAAACAGGGACCTCAAATAGTAAAGGAGAACTAGCAGATACCTCCCAAGGTGGTTGGTAATAAACAACTTTGTTGTTTGCCCTCGAAGTGGACAACTGCAGATTCACATCTGATGTGCATCCTGTATTAGCATTAGAAACAGGGAGTAGTTCAGCATCCAAATTCCCCAGCCGAGGAGAAACAATATTTGTATTCTTAAATGCTTGTAAAGGGATTTCCTGTATGTTAGTGTGGGGAGGCAGGTAACTACCCAGGAGCCCTCGTGGCCTACAATGTAGGACTGGGGGTGTAGTTTGATCAATTCTACTGAAACAAAACATTTGTTTCTACAATCAGCATGCTGTGGTAAAATCACAGTTCTGACACCTTAAATGCCAAGTACTGGCACTGGTGCTCGGTATGATAGGCCAAATACTTTTTGTCCGTAAACTTCTCTCGAACTAGAGCCCCAATTTTAGGAATCCAGCCAGAAGTTATTGGTTGCTCTTTTCCTATGTCAGTGGCAGAATTTTTGGAAATTTCATTTGGCCGCTCATATCAGAAGTCTTGTAGTTCCTGTAAGACAACAAAATGTTCGTTGATGTCAAAAGGCGTATCTGCAGCTAATGTGCCAGGGTTATAGAGATCTGGAACATACATCTGTCTGCCAAAAAGGACCTCATAGGGGTTCTGAACACCCAAGAATAATTTAGGCAGATTATTGCAAGCTATCTGGACTCCATACAAGTGATGGATCCAACTATGACTTGAGCCTATACTCTAGCTGTTAAGGACTGCTTTAAGTCATGGTTCTTCCTTTCCACTAACAAACTTCTCTCAGGATGATATGGAGAGGAAAAATGCACAGCAACACCCAGGGTTTCCATGGTATCCCGGTAAGCCTTAGAGGCAAAAGCTGACCCCTGGTCTGGGTGGAATGCTGCTACTGCATATATCCCGATAAAGACCTGCAAAACCTTCAATAATAGTTCGAGCGTCAGCCAATCGCTGTGGCTACACCCAGAGAAATTTACAAACTGAATCTACGGCCAACAGAAAAAATTTAAATGCACCATCTGAGTGCAGAGGTATGCAGTGATCCAAATAGACATGTTAGGGGCTTGTTTGAAATTATATGGGGGTCTGCGGTGCAACTATTCATTTGCTAACAAATGCCGCAGCTAAGGACATATTGTTTAGTCTGCTTGTACAAACCATCCCACCAATAGAATGTATGTAGTAAGGAAACTGTAGCTATCACAACTGAATGGGCAGACGCTAATCCTTCTTGAGCAACTATGATTAATTCTATCTAACGGTTCTGATTGGCTATCACACAATCACACAATCACCCATTCCAGGAATGTGAGATATAAGTATTTTGCTGGATATTTTGTGGGTAATACAGTGTCACTGCATGAAGCAATGACAGCAACGGTGATGTCATTATCCACCCTAGTGTGTGAATGAGTAATTAGAGCTACAACAGCAGTCTGAACTGCTGCTTTGGCGGCCTCATCTGCCAGTGTATTCTCTACAACATATATTCCAACACACTGATGACTCAATGTATGAATTACATGCAGTCTTTAAGATGTGCCACTTTTCTCCAAAGCAATTCACGGTTAATAGTGTTTCCTTTAGAATCTCTGAATGCATTCAAACACCAATAATGTAAGTTTCAATTAAAAGACTGGGCACAGTTAGGTGAATCACGTACTATAATTGTGGAAAATTCAGGATCAGTATTCTCTAGTACCAGAATTAAAGCTTTCAATTTAGCCAGCTGAGCGGTACAATCCCCTAGGGTTGTGTAAAGGTTTTTGTTGGAGGAAAACTCCATTTTCCATGACACTGCATAGTGCTCCACATGCTGCTGAGTGTCATTGTTTAGTGCCAATAGTGGGCTGAGCAGAACCATCAGTACATATTATGTACTCATGCTGATTAAGAGACAAGACGGCACATGGCATTCTTGTTCATACTGGAGACACTCTTGTGTTTGCAAAGTTGGGTCAAAAACATAGTCAACATCAGTAGCTGTTAAGGAGTTGACCCATTGTATCCATCTTGGATGTAAGGCTTTTGCGTTAAGAATGCTTGTCTTTGCAACAGCTTCTAAGGCTGAAATTGGAGTAACCATGTGAGAAGCTGGCCTGATATATGATGTACACTTATGTAAGTGGACACCTTGCACCAGTCCAGACAACCCTTATGGTGATTTAAGAGGTCTTAGACAACCTTAGAAAGCTCTTTTAGTGATAGCTGAGGAGAGCAGCCTTCAGGCTTAGTCCAGCATGAGTGTAAAGCAGCTTGTTTTAGCAGAATGCAATCTTATAGTACAGATTAAGTGAAAAAGAACCACACAATGTATTTATAAAAATGTTTTTATTATATAATACTCTCTAACACTTAGAAATATCTCCTACCCGGAGATATGCACAATGCACAAAATACTTTAGCAAGGAAACAAAGTAAATAGCACAAAATACGCAGTGAACCCCAGGGGGGGTCCAAACCATATACTAAGAAAGTGGTATAGGAACCACAACTCGGGTCAAGACATTGTTGAGAGGATGTAGAAGTGCTGGGGACCCAAGGAACCACCCAAGATGAGTAGATAGGGACCCCACGGTGATCTTGTGAAGTGTGGGAACACGACCGCTTGCTCCGTAGAACTCTACGTGTAAGTCGCGGTTGGATTTTCAAAAATTAAGGATGCCTCCCAGTGGACCTTGAAGAAACCCTATGCAAGTCAGAAGGTTGGAGAGCCACCCCACCCGTGAATACCCTAGTACCCATGTAACCTCTAACAGGGAAGCCAGGTGCATACGTGAAGTAGTTTTTTTTAATTTTTTTATTTTTATTGAAGTACTTGACATTCTACATCATAACAAATAATGCACGATGAATGATAATGCTGTAATACTCTAACATAACCAATATAATGAGATTAAGAATAATAGCACAGACATCAAATCCAAATAAAGAACGTACATATCGTAATCTAATAACAGAAATGTCCATCAATCAAAATATGATTTCGATATTTTTGAACATTTTCTCAACCCCCCGATCCTTTGTGCATATACATATTCACTCTTCCTAACTCGTTTAATTTTATGAAACCACTCATCTATAGTGGGAACCGTTTCTGACCTCCAATATTGAAGTAACAATGATCTTGTCACTGTGATAACGATGTAAAGAAGTTTAGCTAACGATTCAGGCAATTTTAATTCTGAATCAAAACCATATAATATTAAATTTACATAGCAAGGAACAGTAATCTTTAAATAAATTTGAAGCGAAGCAAAAATTTCCTGCCAAAATATCCTAATTTTAGAACAGTGAACCATTATATGTGACCAGTTAGCAAGACCTTGTTGTCTACATCTGAAACAAATAGATGGAGTGTTAGGATACATTTTAGAAATGACCGCTGGAGTGCGATATAAGAGCCCTTTACTAAAGAAAGACATTCTTCGCCAATTGGCGCCTCTCAAAACACTAAAATTAAATTTATTCATGGTTTTCCAAGTATTGAGAGTCAACTCAGAATTTTCGTGCTTCTGCCATTTCCTAATTGCTTTACCGCTTAGATCTCCTTCCCTACTTTGCGCTAAGCAGCGTCTCCATTCGCCGGGGTTCTTGGAGCATGAGGACACAAAAAGAGCATTAGTTAAATGAGAGGATTGACTAATCTGAATTAGATCAATTTGTTCCAGGGATTTATAAATCAATTTATATGATCCCATCAAAAGAAAATTCCCCTGGATTAGACTTGCCATCGCATTCAGAGTAATCCATGATCCATTTTTCACAAAGTTTAACAACGTTGAAAACCCTGCTTTACCCCAGTTAGCAACAGTTTCAGATCCAATTTTGAAACCTATGAATGAAGAAGCGCTACTTAATGAAGTTGTTAAATTCAGGAGAGAGAGTGAATATCTTTTAAGCATGGCGCCACATTTAAAAAAAAAACAAATTAGGATCTTATAGCGCACACATTTCGGTGATTTGAGAACCTGCAACGGGGAGGGAATTTTAATCTCTTGACAAATAAGATCAACATTTTTTTTTATAAATAGTGTCTGGACATTAACTGGTTGTTTAAATCTTGAGAGGTACTGTGCAAAATATGCGTTATAGTAGTCTTTGAGATTTGGTAAAGCAAGACCTCCTTGGCCCGTATCTTCATACAGAGTATTAATAGCAATTCGGGGGGTCTTTTTTTCCCAGCTAAAGGCTTAGAATAGAGACTCGACTTTTGAAAAGAATGAGCCTGGCAAAGAACAAGAAATCGTGGAAAAGAAAAAATTAAATAAGGGGAGCACTGACATTTTAATAAAATTCACCCTGCCCAAGATGGATAGTGGTAGTACGTTCCAACGTGCCAACATGTTACGAACCTTTTGAATAAGTTGAACATAATTCAGTGAGTACAAGTCTTTTACTGAGACAGAAAAAAAGACCCCTAAGTATCTCTTTGGTCTATTATTAGTACAACTTTGTATATCAGAATGTAGTTCGGGATCTATACCACCACAAACTAAAATCTCAGTTTTCTTTTTATTAATTCGATATCCCCCGAGGGCCTCAAATTCTTCAAAGATTAAAAGAGCCTGTGTTTGAGAATCCATTTCAGGTTTAATCAGTAACATTATATCATCCGCATATAATTTAATCTTAGCCATAGCTTTTATGGGAGGAGAAATATGAGTACAGTTGCGAATTGCAACTGCTAGTGGCTCAATAAAAAAAGCAAAAAGAACAGGTGACAATGGGCAGCCTTGCCTTGTACCTTGCTGAACTGTAATCGAACCCACAGAAGCTGCATTAATAATAATATTAGCTTTAGCACCCCTATATATATTCTGAATTAAATTAATAATTTGTAATGGAAGACCAAAATGCTGTAAAATTTTAAAAAAAGTGTCTCCCAAACCACTAAATCAAAAGCTTTTTCCGCATCAAAAAGTAAAACTAAAGCAGGAATCTCTCGAGTTTCAAAATAATCTAAAGCTTCAATCAAAAAATGTGTATTAGTGAAAAGTTGTCGGCCTGCAATAAATCCATTCTAGTCAGGATGAATCAATTCTGTAGATACATTATTAAAGCAAATTGAGAGTAAGGGGGTCATTATGATGACACCATAGTGGGGAATGGGACCGCCCGCCATAAGGGCGGGGGTCCCGAGGGTGAGATTAGGATGTGCCCGCCACAGTGGCGGGCACATCCTGTATTTACAGCATTGTGGCGGGCGGTGCTCCCTGCACCGCCCGCCACAATGCAGAAAATGCTTTTCACCATTTGCATAATGAAAGCGGCAGGCACCACGCGGTGCCTGCCGCTTCCATTATGCAAATGCAGGGGGGTACCACAGGTACCCCCCCCCGTGTGCACCCCCCTACTGTCCTTCACTCTGGGGGCCCACAGGGGGCCCCCAGAGTGAAGACCGCCTGCCTTTCCGTGGCGGCATTGCCGCCACGGAAAGGCTTGCCTCACAGCCCATTGTAATATGGCGGGTGGTGTCTTACAGACACCGCCACCATGTTACAGGTTTTCCGCCCCGGCCGCAAGGCGACCGGGGCGGAAAACAGGCGGGCGGTGTTTTTCACCACCGCCTTCCCCTCCGCCATCCTAATCTGGCGGAGGGTATTTGGGCTTGCGATGTCGGGCGGTTTGCCTCCGCCAGGCCTGCGGTGGCCACCGCCAGCCTGGTGGAGGCAAACCGCCCGACATCTTAATGGACCCCTAATTTTGTAACAATTTTATAGTCAGAATTCAGCAATGTAATTGGCCTGTAAGAATTAGGATCCTTATATTACTTCCCCCTCTTAAGAAAACTAACCACCGTTCCATCTTGAAAGGAAGCTGTGATTGGACCTCCCTCCAACATAGAATTTAATAATAACAGAAAAAGTTCCGAAAAAGAACTGAAAAAAGCCAAGAAAAACTCAGCAGGAAGTCCATCTGGACCACAAGCCTTCCTTAGAAAATGGGGTTACCATTGTCTGTTTGTCTACTTGGGAAAGGGATGGAAGAGGATATTTATTTAAAAAGTAATTTAACTTTTGTTGATCTATATTGTGAGAGGTACTATAGATATTTTCATAATGAGAAAGCATTATTGACCCTATCTCTCCGGAGTCTGAGGTTTCCGTGTGAGTAATAGGGGATTGTAAAGAGTGAATCATATTAGCCGCTGCTTGTTCCTTAATCTGCCAAGCTAAAAATTTACCAGTAAAGTTGCTATGTTCATAGATTTTTTGTGATTGCCTGCAGAAAATCTCCTCACTTTTTTCATAATAATATGCACTAAGCTCCCGCTTGGCCGCATTCAATTGATTCTGTACACTACCCGAGGGATTCTGATATCTTTGTTCTATCAACACCTGTATTTTTTGCAAGAAATTTTTCATATTCCTAGTAAATGAGGATTCCATCGCATCTTTTCCTATAATAACTCCCCGAATAAAAGCCTTCAGGCAGTCCCAAACGACATGGAGAGGAGCAGTGCCAATATTGCGTGCAATAAATTCTCTTATCTCGGATTTAAGTAATGCTACCCATGATTCATCAGACAAATATATCTTGTTAAAGACCCAACGTTTAGAAGTTCTATTGCTCTTCCCCAAAAAAAACTCGGTGATTAACATAGCATGGTCGGAAAAACCATTATGTAAAATCTTCTGATACAAAAAATGTAATTTTGTGGAAACAAGAAATAAATCTATTCGAGGAGATGATTTAAATCTTCCCGACCAGCACGTAAACTCTTTTTTTAAAGGATTCTGACATAGATTCAGTGACCTCATATTATTAGTAATAGATTTAAGTGATATAGGTTTAGACTGTTTTTTTATAACGGTAGTGGAGTCTAATTTTAGATTCATAAGAATATTGAAATCGCCCCCGATAACAATATCCCCCCCCCACCATTAATAAAGACTGAAACAAATCTTCATAAATCAGAGAATCATCATTTAGAAGAGCTTACAGACTGACCAAGGTCAGAGGTATTTGTCTATTTTCCAGTTTATATGTGATTTTTATTTAAAAAGAGTGCAACGCCTCTCTGAGATTCGGTAAATAAAGAAAAAACGCGGTATGAGGCCCAAGCTTTAAACATAGTGAAATCTTCAACGTTTGAGATTAAAATATGGATCTCTTGTAGCAATATTGCTGCGGGGTTCTCAGTCATAATCCATGCTTATATTGCACGCATTTTCTTATTATTATTTAATCCATTCACGTTTTAACCCAATTCTAAAAGACATTTAACTTAAGCAAACAGCTTTTATTACCAATCAGATAGAGCAAAAAAAAAGAATAGACCCCCACCATCTGCACTTGCCAAAAAAAATAAAATGTTTCTTTGTCCTCTGTACTTTAACAAAAAAGAAATTTATAACATTAAGTACTTCATTTTTTTATTCTTTTTACTCTCCAACCCATGTCAACCCAAACCCTGAAACCCCCCTCAGCTTGTGAAGTGGTGTCGGAAATCTCCTTCAAAACCAATGGAGGACTTGAGGAAAGCGCCGCTGCTGAAGAAGGAGAAAGTGTCCAGTGGAATCCAAAGGTGGATTCTAGATAAGAGGTACCTGCAAGCAGAGGGGACAGAGGCTATGTCACTCCGGGGTGACCAGGAGGCTTGGAAGATGAATGCCCTCTAATGTCGGGAGTTGCAGGATGGGGGACAATGACCTTGACTGTGCAGCTGTAAGGGCCAGGCGATGCTGAGGAGGACCAGGGGCTGTGCACAAGCTGTCCCACGAAGGATGTCGAGTGCTGAGGGGTCGGTGTCTGGCGGGGGCACCAACAAAGCCTTGGCAAATGCAACCAATACAGGAAGTGAAGAAGGAGCAACATCGGGACCTGCAAGGTCCAGGGAATTCAACACGAGCAGGGGAGTCAGGGCAGGCCCGGGTAATCAGGGGAGCCCAAAGAAACAACAGTGACCCCCAAGTGGACCCACAGGTCGGAGGCACTGGAGTCGAGAGAGGACCTCAAGCAGCTGGGTTCGGTTATTGCAACCCCCACAAGAAATATTGGCCTCAAACTTGGTGAGAGGGCAGGCCAGGCCTCGGGAGCTGTGGGAAACCACCACCTGTGTTGCAGAACCTTATAGAGTCCGGAGGAGTTCAGGCTCAGCAGACCGGTCGACTTGGTTGTGGTGCCTGCGAATGCAGGGGAGTGACTCCTACACTCCAAGGAAAATTCCTTCAAGTGTCTTTGATGCTTCACAGGCCTTGGAAGGTTCCTGTAATGTGCACAGGCATATACGATGCAGCAGACTGGAAGGGAGACGATATCAGGCCCAAACAAAGTCCTTTGTTCCCAGATGGTAGAAGAAGTGGTGTCTGATCTGAATCTCTTCCCACGACGTGTCTATGGACCTACACCCAGGTAAGCCCTTGAGTACCCTATGGAAAGGGTTGGGAAGATTCAGGGGACCCTCCCAGGGGAGGGTCTGGACAGGGGGAGGTTACTCCCATGTCCTTTGTCCAGTTTCGCGCCAGTGTGTGACCAATGGCTCTCAGGACTAGTTTGAACTGGACTGTGCACGGGGACACCAAATGGGCCCCTCATGCAGACTGAGCACCCATCCCACTCCAATACACTAACTCCTATCTGGGGGTTGATCACACCTCCATGTGATAGGATGCCTATTGTTCTGCCTTCCCCTGCTCGACCTTGGCTCAGCAGCAGGACGGCAGAATCATGTCTCTTCTCAGCAACAACCATTTTGTACTGTCCGGGTCAAGAAGGCTGGTACCGGGAACGCTGAGAGCCTAACGAAGGGCTCTTCCAGTGCTTGAAATCATACCACACAACCATGTTTATGGTGTGGGAGTATGATTCCAACATGTTTAATACCAAACATGACAGGATTCGTAGCAGCCATTTTCGAGATGGTCACCGCGTAATTAGGCGGTGCCCCTCTATATAGTATATGGCTGCTTCACTGAAAACCCGGGAGAATGGACTCCGTAGGCTGCAAGGGTTGCCCTGCTCATGCAGGGGAACCCTCTCACTTAGAACCAAGCACCCTGCCTTCAGGATTGCAAAGGCCTGCTAGAGGGGTGACTTATAGGTTTTAAGTGCAGTGACCTTAGATATAGGAAACCTATATCTTTAGTAAATAGTGCTAGCCCCAGCTTATAAAGGCTACAATGGCGGGCCTATATTTCCATTTTGAATGGTCTCCTATGGGTGGCATAATGCATGTTGTAGCCTATGGGGGACCTCTGGGGTACCTATGCCCTAGGGACTGATAAGGGTACCCCAGTATCCAATCTGGGATGTACCTAAGTACTAACCACAACAATTTAAGGGAGAAAGCAGATAGACTGTGGGCCTGATTTGCAGGATCTCCCAGTCAGATTAGTCAAAAACCAGCATAGCACCAGGCAAAAAGTGGGGGTAACCATGCAGAAGGATCTTAACTTCCTACAAACCACAATTATGCATTTCCCCTGAGCCAATGGTCTTTCCTTTATAACAGCTGTCTGGACTGCAGTCAATATTTTTTCTGTTGATGCAAAACGCATTTCAGAATTGGAGTATAAATGCGATGTATCAGCAATTGGTACATTATCACCCTCGTTAAAGGTGGCATATGTATAGCTAGTGGATCTCGCAGTTATGCTGGCTACCAAGTCGGTTGTATTGAAACAAGTGTGTAAGTGTCTGGATGCAAGTATGTCAGTATGCAGTGTTCTGATAATGTGTGTGTTTGATGCCGAACGTGTACTGGAGAAATCAGGATGAATTAATTTGTAAAAAAGTTTATTCTATTGTGCGTAGTCTAGTATGTATGTTCTACCAAAGTTGAGAGCACCTGAAAGTGATTGTAGCTTTTTTATGGTGATTGGTGGTTGCAAGAGAGCAAATTTCCCCAATAAATGTGGTGCAAGGCTTTTGCCTTAATTTGATAACTCGTATCAGAAGAATAGGAAAACTGAGAAAATAAATTTTGGGTTTTTGAAAATGTAATTTGTAGCCATGATCAGTTATTCCCAAAACAATGTGATCTACTCTGACAAAAGTGAGTGTTCAAGTCATAATCCGCGAGGTATATCTCATCGATGTAGGACAATGGTTCTGAGCCAATTTCATGTAGAATTAACCTTACTCGGGTAGCAAACAGACTGGGCTGTTCTTGTACCCCTGAGGAAGTTGGCAGAATTGTTTCTGGACTCCTAAAGCACTAAACGTCAATACGTCTCTATGTTCGGGTGCTACATTTTGGCAGAAAAAGCCACTGGGAATGTCCAATGTGGTTTGGTTTTGTGCACTATGTGGTTCATTAGAGCTGCACTATGTGATTTTTGAATTGCAAAAGTGTGTGTATGACTGTTTAAATGTATGTAGTCTAAGTCTAAGTCTAAGCAGTAGGAATGATCCGATTTACCTAACAGAAACAATGAATTGTTCATTGTTGTTATACGTGGCCCTATTACACATTGATACTCTAATTGTAATAGAATTTTGCTAACCAGTCATTTTTCTTCATGTTTAATTGGGTGCTGTGGTTACATCTGCGGGCTGGACCTTGTGGATATAGTATGATGAGGTGAATCCTTATTCCAGCCTACATGATTGCCCTCTAATGCCAGGGCTTGTGCAAGAGCCCATTCTACGGCATAAGCTTGTTTGACAACTTCAGGCACAAGAACAGAGAAGGAAGGTATAATTACATCTACCTATCTGTATCATCCAAGAGAATGTCATAGGTGGTTGTTAAATTTTCCAGAATATTACTTCAATACGCAGTATGTCACCCTCAATTTGGATGTACAGATCATAGAGTCTGTCAGGAGGGCTAACCCGCTGATCTGGTGTTTCAACTTGAATAAATACATTAGTTGCTCTTGAAACCAGAAATTCTTGAAGACTCCAGTGAACTATCATGGCCTCTGCTGCGCTGTCTAGCAGTGTCAATGCCCAAGTCTTGCTCTGTAGGAGCGTTGTAAGTATGTGTGGCTTGTCTACTAGAAACACCTGCCACTTTAATTTTTTCTGAATTGGGATTTTTGTTGTGGAAGTTCCTCTTCCTTTTTTCTGATGATGTCAGAGTAGTGTTTTGTGTAGTTTCTCGGTTTCTCATACTCTTCATGCCTACTTTCTGGTCATCCCTCTCTCTCCGAGCGAATGTCGGATTAGTCCTTAAAGGAACAAGAAGGACGTATATCAGTGTATTGATATCTATCAGGCTGTTTAAGTGTATCAAGGCTGTTTAAATTATAATGTTTTCCAGTGGGCTCTGGTTGTGGAGATACACCCAGTGTTTTTGTTCTATCTTCTGTTTGTCACAGCATTTTTTTTTTAGAAAACGTAGGTGTCTGTTTGGTAATATCTTTTTCAGAATTGTCTTTAACTTGTGGCTTATTAGGCCTGGATCCCAAACTATTTCAACCTTTAGATGTATACATTTCAGCAATAAGTTTTGGTAATTGGTACTCTTGGTCTACTACGGGAACCTGCTTAAGGCATTGGCGTACTGCCAATGCTGCTGCCTCCCCTTTAATATTACTGAAAATAATTGAGGAAACTATGGCGAAGTTGCCAATTAATTTCATCCCCAAATCTAGGGCAGGTGCATCCCCGTATGAATGTTGAATCTGTTTTAGCACCTCAGGTAAAACAGCAACGGATAGTATTCCATGTGTTATGGTATATAAGGCAGCAAATTGTGTGCCCCAAGTTGCACAGTCATCTACTTTGGGAACCAATACAAGTGGTAGACCCATTGTGAGAATTCTATGTTGGTCTTGGGGTCCCATATGGGAAAGTGCTTGAAGCTGGTTTGTTTCTTGTGCAATCCAAAACGGAATCCCATCTTGTCTGGTGGGGACTTTACCCATAATTGCATTAATAGTGACTGAACTAAGTGCAGGTTCAGCTAACTGTGGGTGTGCAGCTTAAACAGTCCTTGATGGGGCAGCTGTTTTTTCACGCATAATGAACTGTGTTAAAATGTCTATATATCCTAACTATGCCTGTGTAGAGAGCACGTAGGTCTGCAACATTTAATGGTGTTGAATTTGTGTATGGTGTATAGGCGGCTAGGACTGGCCAGGTCGCCCCATCGTTGCTGAGGCGACCCAGTCTTACATTGTTTAGTGGATGTGGAAGGGTGCGTTGGAACTAGTTCTGATGTTCCTAATGTGTTAATGATATTTCTATATCTTCATAAGCTCTATATTGACCGGGTATTGCAGCTGGAGCATAGGTGCATATGCCTGTGAAGTGGCATTGACTGCAGGCAATTGTACCAAAGAATAAAATACTCTGCATTTATATGCTTTATGGGCATTAACAACGAAAGTAACATCTCCACCCCTAACAGAGAGCCCTTGGACCAGTAACTGTGCTGTAACAGCATGCCTACAATTAACAGGAATATTAACTGCTAGTACCATATTTAATGAGTGGAATTCAAAGAAAGGAAAATACTACAGTGGGGGAATCTTTTTAAAATTAAGCTCAAACCTCCTTCAGAATAAATAAGGGTTTCCTATTAAACGGAGGATGGTTAATCCCCAACTTCACTAACCACGTATAAGGTGAAAAGGAGACCTTGGGCACATGGAAGACCTACTCAGGAGGCCCATTAAATAGGTATCTGACCAGAAAGTTGGTGGTGCCATACTATACGGTTCCACCGAATTAAGTAGGTCTGTGTAGCTGGATAACATGAACTTCAGAATATGGGGACTCAGTTCACAAATATTAGAATATGCTGGCCCAATTCCTAGCTAACTCACAGTACCCCATCTGAACCCAGACCCAAACCCTCCCTTTTTCTACATGTGAGGCACCCCTAAGGTAGACCCAAGGTAGCTCCATGGGCAAGGTGCAGTGTATTTAATTGGTCAGACATGTACTGGTGTTTTTTTATATGTACTGATAGTGAAATACTGCTAAATTTGTTTTTCACTAATGCAAGGGCTATCTCTCCCATATGTTATCATTGGAGCTGCCTTGTAACATCTTACAAGTGTAACTTTCAAATGGGAACTATATGAAGCTGAATCTGTACATACTTGTTACATGCGCCGGATTCGAGCACAAGGTAGCGAACATCCACTGCCTTTGTATTACGGAGCATCAGTGGTTTTCGGAGATAAACTACATCTCCCATCGTGCCTGGCGCAAGCACGCACAAAGCCATAAGAACTTCCTCCTTAATACGCCAGTCACCCGGAACAGTGTCAGAAATTCCTGGTTTCAGTCAGATCCTTCGGATGAGGAGAGCTGTTGTTGCTTTCTGCGGTGACCCGACCAGACCTCCTGGAGGTTACTTCTTGTTGGCAAACGCTTCCTGCGTCTTACGGAAGGTAACCCACTTAATCCTATCAATTGGCATTTTCCGCCGTTACTACGCCGACTGCCCTCCGTTGGTGAGCCTGCGTCCGGCGGCTCATGCAGAGGATGGTTTCTTCCTTGTTTGTCCTCTGTTGGTGAGCCTGCGGCTGTGGCTTGTGCGGAGGACGGTTTATCCCTTGTTAGTCCTCCATTGGTGAGCCTGTGTACAGTGGCTTGTGCGGAGGATGGTTTCATCCTTGTTTGTCCTCCGCTGGAGAGCCTGCGGCTGGCGGCTCGTGCGGAGGACGGCTTGTTGTTGCAACTAATTACTCTTTGGTAAGAGTCAAGCCCTCAAGATTTATTGAACAGCATTTTCGGCCGTTGAGCCCAGTGTGGCATCCGTTGGAGAGCTCGCAGATTGCAGCTCATGTGGAGGACGGTTTTGGGGCATTGATTAGAATACCGCTCGGCATTGACGGCCGTGTACGTCACTCTGCGGGTGAGCTGTCTGGTTTCGCTTGTGCAGAGGATGGTTGAGTGGCAGCTGGAATCGCCCGGCACTGTCGGCCGCGAAGGCTCTACGAAGGTACTGTTTGTTCTGGGGTTCTTATGGATGAAGTAACCCTTTATAATTTCCCTCAATCCTTCATACAGTCATCATGCTAAACTGCTTACGCTGGCATTTCATGTGGGCTATTTTACATCTCCACAAAAAGGTTGTATGAGGTACAACCTGGCTTATTTTGCAGTTGTAAAGATCCAACGTAGGGTAGGTCTCAGCATTTTATGTATTATAGGTGCCTATGACAATCTTGCAGGTTAATATGGTTCCTTATGTTGCTTTATTCTTTCTTTTGCTACAGTTGGATATAGTTCCTGATATCGCCACGCAGAAGACACATTATTTCAGGAAGAGAATTATATTATTTTCATTGCTGTTCTTTATTCCTTTACAGGTATAACTTAGAACCTGTCTTAGAGATTTAGTGTGATTTGCTTGTGAGCAATTGTTATATGAATTCTTGTTTGTCGTTTCAGATCTCCCTCCTTGCTGTTCCTTTCCTTACCTTCCCTCGCTTGATCCTTCCACTGACCTATGCTATTATAGCTATCTAGGCTTGGTTAGATCACGAGGTGGACCCCTCTGAGCATCACTCCGATCCTGAGGACCGCAGCGATAACAATACAATACCAAAATGAGGTATAGTGTGCACAGAGGCCAGTGGATCCCCAAAGGTAGGCAGAGTTAAAAGTAGATAGCACCTTACTCTCTATTTGTGGTAGAGTGATTGAGCACTAAGCCTGTATCAGAGGGTAGTGTCAAGCATTTATTGTACACACTCAATCAGCAAATTATATCACACACTCAAAGACTGAACTTCAGACCAATTTGGTTTTGTATAAAAATATTCTTTTAGTTATTTTATTTTCTAGAACAAGCAAGCCTTGCTCAGGTAAGCAATAAGTACTTTACAGTAGTAATGCAGTTTGTAAACAATTTGAATTGAAATTGTATATGCACTTAGATTTGATTACAGTAGAGCTACTAGTAATGCAATGCTTTTGAAATACTGTACAAATACTTTGTATTGGCTTTTTAGTAGAATTTTCAAGTAGATTACTTTACAGATTACTTTTCTTACACAGTGCAGTATGCCTGGATACTGCACTGGGACATTTCCTGTAAACAGGTAAGTAAAAACGTTTTTGTTATTAAGTTACAGTTTTAAAGGGTTTTTTAAATTATCCAACTCCACACTTCAAAACTTTTCACAGAAAAACAGTCAATGTTATCCTACGGAGCAAAGTAGAGTTATCAGTTCAAAGGTAAGTATTCGGTTGTGGGAGTTGGTATTCTGGGGTTAGACTCAGGGGTCTCCCAGGGTCAAGGATGCACTCTTGTTATACCCTCAGGTGCGGCCGGGTGTTGTCCAATGTTGTCTAACGTTATCCAATGGGGGATAGGGGCCCTCAGGTTGATGGCTGCTTACGAGCAGGCCACTGGGTTGTGGGAGCAAAGCTCCTAGACGTAAGCCCAGGGCAAATGGGGGTTCAAGCCAGCACAAAAGGTACACCCTCAGCGGCACTGGGGCTGCCGGGTGCAGAGTGCTGCTTTGGCGTCAGGGGCCCTGTAGCTTTCAATGGGGAGTCTCAGGTTTGCAAATAAACTGCAGGCTCGGGGACGAAGGTCTTCTGGGTGCGACCACCACTTGGAGAGGTAGGTTGTGATCCTGGGGATGGTTAGGCAACATTGGTTGGGCCACCCAAGACTGGCCGGTAGGGTTGGAGCCAAGTCAGTAGGCGTCCTCCTCTTGTTAGCTTTGGCACAGCTGTTCAGTCCTTCTTCTTTTCTTCTTCTGGTTTCTTGTCTGAGAAAGCAAGGTTCAGGGGTGCCCCTAAATACTAGATTTAGGGACATTACAGGTAGGTAAAAGGTTGGGACTAATGGGTCCTTTCCCTGGGGTGGGTACACCCCCTATTATGCTACCCTCCAGTGGGAGAGCGATACAGTAAAGAAGTGGTCACAGTAACAACAAATAATTCTCAATAGCGAAAAACAAATTATAGCTGCATCCACAATACCATGTGGGAGCTTTATAAACAAAACACAATTTATTTTATGCTGTTTCAATATAGCAACACTGTTGCGCTTATATATGTTTAAATGCTTTTAGTATTTCAAAAAGGTGCTCGGGTGTAGGGAACGGGAAAAGGAGTGTAAATGGTCAAAGTGCGACCGTGAGGAGGGTGGACAAGGAAAAGAGGTGTGACATATATCCATCAAATTATCATGAAGATACAGTTCCTGCCTAACAATGGTCAATTGTTCCACAATCAAATAGATCTCTAATGACACTGTTAATAATCCACAGTTATCAGGACTTGTGAGATAGAATGTAGTCAACGTTTCGACCCCTCTGGCTGGTGAATCCAGCCTTAGGGTGGGATCTTCATCAGGACAGTGAGGAGGGGAGGCACCTAGTAATGCATCCAGCGCGTGTTAGTCTGCTGGGCATAAACAGATGGAAATGGGCCTGAGCTCTATTTGCATTGTGGTGAAATACGGCCCTTTGTGTGCGTGTGCTGTAATGTTCTGCTGGTCAAAAGATCCTGTTTGCGGAAACAGATTCCAAGCTGTACGGACACATTTGAAGACCCCGGACACATTTGAAGACCCCATTATTTGGGAACTGCCCAGGATGTTTTGACCAGCAGAACACTACAGCACACGCGCACGTAGGGCCATATTTCACCACAATGCAAATAGAGTTTAGGCTTCCTATGGAAGGAAATTCAAATTGCATCTAAAGTATGTTCACGTTACTTTTGTAATCCAGTGCTGGGCTCCTAGGTTCAGCACTGGGACAACTATCTAAAACAGGCAAGTAATTAGTTTTTATCGTTGGCACGATTTTTAAAAAAATTTGTACGTTTCAAAAATCGACATAAACTTTTTCAGCAAAAAGCAGGCAATGATATCCTATGGAAGGAAATTCAAGTTACTGGTAAGTACGGTTAAAATTACTTTTCAGGGTCAGCAGTGGGCTAAAAGATGCAGCACTGAGGTCACTCCTGATAACAGGTGAGTAAATCGGAATTCGTTGTTCGGCTGATTTTAGATGAATATTTTAAAGTTCCAAAACTCCACACTTAAAAGAATTTCCAAGTGAAACCAGTCAATGTTAGCCTATGGAAGTGAGTTATCGACTTTTAGGTAAGTACTCGACTGGCAGAGTTAAGGTTCTGGGCATAGACTCAGGGGTCTCCCAGGGTCAGGTAGGTACAGTTGGTACACCCTCAGCGGCACAGAGGCAGCCGGGTGCAGAGGTAGTTAGGCCCAATGTTATCCAACGAGAGGCAAGGGGCCTTCGGTTGGTGGCTGCTGGCAAGCAGGCCACGCTGCGGTGGGAGCTGAGCTCCTGGTCACTTGCTCAGGGCAAATGGGGAAGTAGGTTAGGACCAAGGTTGCACTGACAGGGGCACTCGGGCGGCTGGGTGTAGGGTGCTTTTGAGCTATCAGGCGCTCAATGTTATTCAATGGCGATCTTGGAAAGTGAACAAAGGCTGCAGGCTCGGGGACGGAGTTTCCTCGGGAGCGACCAACACTTCGAGAGGTAAGTTGGGGTCTTGGAGGATAGGTAGGCACCCAGGAGTTGGGCACAGGGTGCCGTGGGGTGCAGGGGTGTCTTTTGACGTCAGGAAATCCTGGTATCAAACACTAGGAATTCAGAAGGGGGTAAATTCTTGGCCAGTTTGGCATTCCCAAGTCCAATAAGTTTATGATTTATGTCCTTCCTTCCATCCTTTTGTAAAACGCTCTGATATCCTTCGGGATCTTGTTCGCGCTATATAAAAAACTTTATAAATACCCTCTGCTGGTCGCAGTTGGAGGGGTCCCTTGCTGTGAGGCTGCAGGCGTCGAGGAGGGTCCTTGGTCACTGGATTCCAGGTCAGAATCGCCGGGGGGATGTCCTCAGGGTCTTTGTCCACTCAGGCACAGGCCGGGCTCGGTGGGTGCATAATGTGCTGGATTCGCGGTTCCTGGCTGGCACCAGGGGTATTGCTGTTTGAGCAGAACCACTGCTCATGGGAGTCCCAGTCTTTAAGAGGCTCAAGGCAGGCAGGTCCTCTGGGGTTTTCAAGGTTGCTGTCCGCAGGAGTCGCTGGGATTTAGCAGGAGCAGGTTCAAGGATCAACAGGCCTGTACGGCTGGGGCCAAGTCACTTGGTGTCGTCCTCAACTACCAGTGTCCTGACTGAGAGGCAGCCTCTCAGTCAGGACACTGGTGTTGTCATCTTGTTAGCAGCTGCACGGCGGGTCATCTTCTTCTTGATCTTCTTTCTTGTTTTCGAGTCGGGATCTGCCGAAGGAAGGTTCAGGGTGCCCCTAAATACTGAAGCCAGCGCTCCAGCAGCGAGGCCACGCCGCTGCCTGCACCATGACCTGTGGACACTGCTCAATGCATTGCCCCACTTCGCTACGCAGCCCCAGCCCGACGGCGCTTACGCTCCTGATCTCGACATCGTGGAGTTCAACCTGCAATGCGTCTGACTTCAAAGACTCACGGACTCCTGCACTGGCGTGCGGCAGTGACACCTCACCGCCACACTTCATCGCAATGTCCGCAAGGTCTCTTCAACTTCCCAGGTATTGTATACAGGGCTTCATCGACGCTGTAGCTGGCCCCCCACTCCAACGAGGTCAGCCAAAACTGTGAATTTTGTTGGTCACAACGCCATGATAGGTAGGGTTGGCGCTATTGACTCCAAGGAACTGCATTTTTGAGATGTTCTTTTAAAATTCATATCTTCGCTTGTGTACGTTGAATTTTTGTCGCTTTGGTCTTGTTTTGTTTAGATAAAGATTGTTTATTGTTCTAAACTGGCGTTGTGTCCATTTGTAGTTTTCTCACTGTGTTACTGTGTGTGTTTTGTTCAAATGCTTCACACATTGCCTCTGAGATGAGCCTGACTGCTCGTACCTAGCTACAAAGGTGGTGAGCAGGGGTTATCTTGGATGTGTAATCCCCTTACATTGACGAGAAGGAAGGTTCCCTACTTTGACAGGGTGCAAGCCACTGCTACCTAGAGAGCCCCATTTCTAACACATCCCAATAAAGCCCAGCAGAGATTCTCATAACATTGTTAAGGTGGTTGGATACCACGAGACCTGAAACCGCTCAAATACAGTTAACTATCATGTGAAAGACATGGAAAAAAGACAAACAACCACAAGCACAAACTGGCACTGGAATACCACACTAGAATCTACAAAGCAGAAGTCAGAAAGTCAAAAAGGCTCTACTACTTGCCCATCCAAAGAACTTGACAAAGTATTCACCGAATTCCTTTTTCTGTTACGAAAGTTCAACTGCCAAAACCACACACACAAGTACTAAGTGATATCCTGTCTGTCTAGTTCATTGTCAAAGCAGCAGCCGCGGAAAGATATCGTGATGGGAAAACCAAAGAACTCACACTACACTTCAAACCCCTAACTAATGCCTCAAAACTATCTGCTGTCTTTCAATCATCTAGCTACTGATGACTTCATGAATCTTACAAACGCATGTGGTGCATGGGAATCTCCAGTGGACCCTAACTACCACAACTATTCAATGACATCCTCATCAACAGCTCAGCCTTCTACTTAAAGTGTAAACTGTGCCTGGAAGCAGTGGCGGGAGGTACAGTAAGGGGGTGACGGGGCAGGGGAGGGGGTGGCTCGGGGGGGAAACAAATTCACTTACCGGATCGCCGCGTCACTCACACGTCATGTCTCCTCCCCGCGCATACAGGAAACACCCAGGCTCCTCTGAGCCAATCAGGATTGTGATTGGTCTGAGCACCATGGTTCGGCACACAGATGGGGACAGGCAGTCTGGGCATGTTCTCCACCCAGGCTGTAATGCAGCCTGTGTGGAGAACATACAAAGTGCACATGATGGTTTGGCCAGGCCAAGAGGTCCGGCCAAAGCATCATGCACACTTTAGAGTGCAGCAACCACTCCTCTTCCCCGACGTCAGGGTAGGCAAGCCCCACCCATACCTGATGATACTAAAAATAAAATGATAACTTCAGTATTATCATTTACAATTTTCTTTTACACTGCTCCATGAGCAGTGGGGTGACACTCCTCCGCCTTAGCGGAGGAGCCTCCACTGCCTGGAAGGAACCCAAGACTGCCCATATCAAACCAATACTATGCTAAAAAAAAATGGCATTGACTCAATGCTACCATCTCCCATAGGCAAACTGACAGCCATCGATGTACAATTGTCATCTTAATAGAAGAGTATAACCTTCTCTTTGACATCCAAACTGGATTCCCTCCAAGTGAGAGAACAGAATCTGCACTTATTGCAACACAAGATGCCATCATAGCCACAGTGTACCTTAATGGTGTAACAACTGCTACTGAATCTATTTGCCATTTTTTAATGAACTTCCCACTCTGCTCCTAAGACTCAAATGCTAAACTACTTTGTTTCCTAACTAAGAGATCTTTACCACTGCTATGCTCTGATTATTTTCTCTCAATTGCAGGCACCCATTAGGGATCCACAATAACCCACTCCTCTTTATGTATAACTTACACCACTGCCAGAGCTGATCTCCATCAATGTCAACAGCAACAATTATGCATACATCACACATATCATACATAAACCAAAAACCCAAGCCGAGTTAGATTTTGACGCCATCAGCCAATGTCTTTTATTGGTAGATTGCTGGATTCAAATAAATGAACAAAATATATAAAAATCGAAGACACTATCCAGTGGTAAATGGACCGGCAACTACCTGTTTACTATCTAGCTAAAAAAGCCCACTTCTATAACCCATTAATCGAAGTAAGGAATCTAGGAGAGATCATGGACACAAACTTCACCCTAGTTCCCCAAGTGAATCAAGCTGCAAAAAAAGATTACATTTTCCCTTACACGGGATTCCACCAAAGCTACAAGCCACCATCAACCCCATATTCACCTGTCTAGAATGAGCCAACAGTATGTCCCCGAGAGCATTTCATGAAGTGCTCCAGACACTACAGAGACTCCACAACCAATGTGCCAGTAAACTATCTGGCATTTCACCAACACTTCACTCTGTACACTGGCTGTATCCTATTCAAAGCAATGTGCATTGCTGATTGCTTCATTCACAGCAGAAGCCCCCACTTCGAACAGCAAATACTCCATACCCACTACCAATGTAGTCCTCTTCGATTTAGGCTGGCTCCATTCCCTCTGTTCTTTCCTTCAATAAATCTTATACTGGAGGAAGTCCCTTCTCAGTGCAATCAGCCATAATAAGGAAGTCACTGCCTGCAATAATAAGAGCAGGGTGCAGCCCCTAAGTCTAAAGCCCTGATGCATCTTCTGGCCTTCACTGCACGTTCAGGCCTTCTCTGATATCCTGAGGCCTATTTGGCAAGTTCAGGCCTCTGGAGGTCATTGCGACTCCAACAATGGGGGCCTTTTAGGCAAATGTTGCCATCTGCTGCAGGTTCAGGTCATTGTACACAAGTTGAGGCCTCAAGGGGAGGCTCGCTCAGGATGTGCTGTAGGTTCAGGCTGCCTCTGATAGGTTGAGGCTCTGGGGTACGCTAAGATATCTCTTGCAGGCTCAAGCCTATGGAGTTGACAGAGCCTCTATGAAGGCTGGCTGAGGCATGTCCTGCAGACCTCGGCTTATGGAGTAGGCTCAGACTTATGGAGTATGTTCAGACCTCGGACGACTTTGCTTTCCAGCTTAATGCAATGTTCCTATTGAGCCACAATGCCTCAAGTAATAAATCAGGATACACTCTTGGAACCACCAGTGTTGCACACAACCTGCACCATGAAGACATGTATGGTCTAAGGCACTGCATCCATTTATTGCTTAGAATGACTGAATACCTATACAGTTACAGTTAACACAGGGGAAGTCCTGCTGCTCTCAGCGATAAAACCGCTTGATGCTCAAAAAGCTAATAATAGCGAGTCGTTTTTTTCTCAAACTGAGGAGCGCGCCTGTTTCATTGCCCACTACAGTAGATTGTCAGCTAGTCGCCGGCTGAAAACAAACACCCATTTTGGGCAGGAGTAAATAGTGTATTTGGGGGATATACCCTACTAAGATACGCTTCCCTAGCTTATTGCCTCCTTTTGACTCCCTTGTGGGAAGGAAAAGATTAGGGTCTTTGAACTGACATATCTCCCCCTTTTACTGTATTACAATATGGAGTTTGAGTGTGAGAACTATATGGAGAATGATGAAGTTATCTACATCCCTATAGAGGAGCATTTTTGTGAAGTGATAGATGCTTCTATCCTAAAAGCGGTCACTCAGGTGGTGGCACCCCTGGAAAAGATGTCTCTGGTGCATCAAGCGCAATGTCTGCAACCCCTTCAAGCAAGGGAAGATGCTCCTGGGCCCTCGGGTCCCTTACCACCAGGGCAACTAGCCACTCCTAATCCCAAAAAGCGTAAATGCGAAGGAGCTGGGATTGATTTGGATGCATTCTCACATCTCAAAAAAGCATTCCTGGACACCCAATCCGAACAGGACCCAGCCTCGGGCCCTTCAGGGAGCCTCCTGGTTCCTTCCCCTCACATCGACCACAGGGATGGGGATGACTACCCCACCACATCTGACGGAGATGGAGACCATTCTAGACCCTGGTGCCCTGCCACTAGTCCCACCAGCCCCCCGCGGTGGGGTCCTTACCGCAGACGCATGTCAACCTCTGGTAGAGGACCTTTTGGATCAGGATGATCTCCTCCATCCATCTGCGGACTGGTGTCTTGTGTCTAAGAGTGGCGGCATACATGGCGAGCAGGCTCCGCAAGCCACTCAATAAGGAGGTGAGAGGTTGCATCAAGGCGGAATGCCCCAGACCAACTTTGGAGGGGAAGGTGGTCCTCACCCCAGAGATAGACTTCAAGATGGCCACTTTCCTTGCTAAGTTTGTCCGGGACCCAAAGAAGGGGATCAACAGATCTTGGCTCGCATGCCAGGATAAGCTCCTGAATGTCACTGGCCCATTCACCAAGATTATGGACATGGCAGAGGACGCCAAAGCCTCCGGAGCACTCATTCCTCCTGATACCCTACCGAGTTGGACGCAGAGGGCCATTATATTTTTGGGCAATGTGAACTGCGCTATTTCTACGGACAGGGGCAGGTCACTGTTGATCAAAATTGATCCCAAATTGGGGTAGTTCGCAACGTCTGAAGCGGGCGCGATTGCAGATGGCAATTTGTTTGAGGATCCCTTCATCCGGGAATTGGGTAAATTCGCGAACACCTATACCTCTTTGGATAAGGCTCAGACATCTATAAAAAAGATATTCACCCCCGTGTTTTTGCAGTGGCCATCCAGTCTACCAAGCCTCCAGAGGTGGTGACTCCCTCCGAAGTCAGTGGCAGAACTCTTCCAGATTCAGAAATTTCTACTGCACCAAGTCTTCCTCCCGCCATCGAGGGGCAGAGGTGGACTCAGAGGTGAGAACTCTAATAATGGACAAGGTAAGAGTTCAGCTTGTGAGGTCATTAACGGTTGGGGGTCATCTGGCCTCTTTTCTGCCGAACTGGAGAAAGCTCTCCTCAGACGCGTGGGTCCTTCAGATGGTAGGGGGGTTCACATAAAGTTCTACGGCTGCCCCTCTCAGCCCTTTCCCCTCAGACATTTGATTTTCTTTCAAGAGCAGACTGCTCTGGTGGACCGAGAGGTGACAGACTTATTACAAAAGGGTGTGATTGTTCATTCGACACTCCACCTAAGCACCTTCTTCCTGGTGGAGAAAAGGGATGGGTGACAACACCATATGATCAACCTCAAGGACTTCAATTCATGGCTCCTGTATCGCCACTTCAAGATGGAAGGAATCCACATATTGAGGGATCTTCTTCAGATCTCGGACCATATGGTCTGTCTGGATTTAAAGGATGCCTATCTGGCTTTTCGATTTTCCTGCTGCACAGGGGCAACCAGATCTTCGAATTTGTATGCCTTATTTTGGTCTATCATCAGCCCCTTGGTGTTTTATCAAGCTGATGAGGTCAGTGGTTAAACGCCTGCAGGCAAGCGGCATGAGACTGATCATCTATCTCAACGACATTCTAAATGGATCAATGCCTCGTCACCTTTTGTGTTATTTGCAGACTGCCATAGATCTGCCGGAGTCTTTGGGCTTCATAATCAATTCAGAGAAGTCAGCCCTGACCCCCTTTTGTACCGCTTTGTTCGCCATAGGTTGGCAGGGTATGCTCAGACGTGAGTCCCTTGCTCACTTTGCCACTGGATTCAAGCAAGCCGGGCTGAAGGCGGCTGAAATGCCAGAAACCGGTCCTCAGAAGCTTGTTTCCAGTCCAGGGAAGGAATGGCTTGGCAGTTCGGGCTGGACTGTTCCCATGAGGCACAGGGTCAGACTGATTTGCATATGGCCATGTCTGAACTGGGGTGGCAGAGTGGGCTAAAGAACGGTGATGGATCAAACCCAGATCTGTTGACTGGGTGTGAGTGTTTGATTGGTTCAGATGCTCCGTCCATCACCACCCCCTTTTGTACCACTTTGTTCGCCATAAGTTGGCAGGGTATGCTCAGACGTGAGTCCCTTGCTCACTTTGCCACTGGATTCAAGCAAGCCGGGCTGAAGACGGCTGAAATGGCAGAAACCGGTCCTCGGAAGCTTGTTTCCGGTCCAGGGAAGGCATGGCTTAGCAGTTCGGGCTGGACTGTTCCCATGAGGCACAGGGTCAGAATGATTTGCATATGGCCATGTCTGAACTGGAGTGGCAGAGTGGGCTAAAGAACGGTGATGGATCAAACCCAGATCTGTTGACTGGGTGTGAGTGTTTGATTGGTTCAGATGCTCCGTCCATCACCACCCCCTTTTGTACCGCTTTGTTCGCCATAAGTTGGCAGGGTATGCTCAGACGTGAGTCTCTTGCTCACTTTGCCACTGGATTCAAGCAAGCCGGGCTGAAGATGGCTGAAATGCCAGAAACCGGTCCTCGGAAGCTTGTTTCCGGTCCAGGGAAGGCATGGCTTGGCAGTTCGGGCTGGACTGTTCCCATGAGGCACAGGGTCAGACTGATTTGCAAATGGCCATGTCTGAACTGGGATGGCAGAGTGGGCTAAAGAACGGTGATGGATCAAACCCAGATCTGTTGACTGGGTGTGAGTGTTTGATTGGTTCAGATGCTCCGTCCATCACCACCCCCTTTTGTACCGCTCTGTTCGCCATAAGTTGGCAGGGTATGCTCAGACGTGAGTCCCTTGCTCACTTTGCCACTGGATTCAAGCAAGCCGGGCTGAAGACGGCTGAAATGCTAGAAACCGGTCCTCGGAAGCTTGTTTCCAGTCCAGGGAAGGAATGGCTTGGCAGTTCGGGCTGGACTGTTCCCATGAGGCACAGGGTCAGACTGATTTGCATATGGCCATGTCTGAACTGGGGTGACAGAGTGGGCTAAAGAACGGTGATGGATCAAACCCAGATCTGTTGACTGGGTGTGAGTGTTTGATTGGTTCAGATGCTCCGTCCATCACCACCCCCTTTTGTACCGCTCTGACCCCATCTCAGCCCATCCAATTCCTGGGCTTCTCGATCAACTCGGTCTCAGCATCCCTAAGCCTCCCTGCCCGGAAGGTGACCAAGATAAAACACGAGCTCTGGCGAATGATCTTTAAGTCGCATATTTCCCTGCGTCAATTGGCACGGCTTGTGGGGCTTTTGTCGTCCTCTATCAAGCCCATTTTCCCGGACCTGCTACACTACCGGGAGATGCAGCTTCTAAAACTCTCTCACCTCAGGAAGGGTCTTGCGTACACCCGGTTGGTTCCAGAGATGTGAGCATAAATCCATTGTTTTTTTGATCACCATGCCATTCCAGTTAAGACCCAGAAACACCGAGTCCTAAATAGAATTGAAACTTTCCATTACGATTGCTAGGAATTTTTTCATTATTCAACATACTGTTAGAAGCTATTAATACATATATAATATGAAACCATTATTGCTCTCGGTGATTTTTATTTATTAAGCGATAATATACTCTATTCATCCTGCTCCAGTGACCTTCTTGCGCATCATAACATGCCTGCAAATTCACATATTTTATCTCTGATACATACGGTTGGAAATTCTACCCGATGTAAAGTGCAAAAAGGACAATTGATGAACAGAATGCAGAACAATGTCATACATTCACCCCAGTACAGAGATCTGGGCCTAAATCCATTGTTCTTTTGCTCACCATGCCATTCCAGTTTGGACCCAGCCATATGCAAATCAGTCTTGATCCTGTGCCCAATGGGAACAGTCCAGCCCGAACTGCCAGGCCAGGTCCTCCCTGGACTGGAAACAAGCATCCTAGGACCGGTTTCTGACTTTCAGCCCTCATTATTCAGGAAAGCTTGATTCCAGTGGCATTGAGCACGGGACCCCCGTCTGGGCATACCCGTCCCACTCAGGGTGACAAATGCAAAAAGAACAATTGATGGACAGAATTCAGAACAATGTCATACATTCACCTCAGTACAGAGATCTGGGCCTAAATCCATCGTTTTTCTGCTCACCATGCCATTCCAGATGTAAAGGGCATTGGCGTCAGTTGTTGATTTTACTGTAATATATGTTCCCTTCTTACAGATGGCTGTACTGGACAGTATTGTTATGACTTATGTGCTGACATCAAGTATGCCATTCTGCTATATTGTATACTGTGAGCTTACTCAATAAGAAACAAGTTTAAATTAAAAACAATTATTCTCTCTCTCTTTTCTTTGTGCCCCTAGTACGAGTTGCAAAGTTCAGGGTGCTTAAATTAAGGGATCTGGAATCATTAATTCCAGCCAGTAATTAAACTCCTACACCATAAATTATGCGTTATCATGCCTTTCAAAGGGAATAACATGTGGGACATGTTTTTACCAGGTCAAAATGCATGTGGATCCTAATATAGCCGCACTTGCATTTACCATTAGCTTTGAGCAAGTGGTAAATAGAAGTGGAGTCTCATCTCAGGGCAGGGAGGCATCCTGGCCCATGGGAGTCTGTTGAGAGGCGGGAGAAGCATGCCGTTATCCTCCTCTGCTTTCGGAGGGGGGCAGGGTGGTCAGTGGGGGCTGGGCAATGCTTGTTTCACCAGCTCCTTTACCCGGATCCAGGTGTGTTTACAAACAATAAAACAAGCACTGGCAAAGCCAATAGGGTTAGCCTATGCAAGAGCTATTGGCCTTGCCAATGTGTTTTATCCATGTTGTACACCAGTTTGGCTGCTGATCAGCATGGCTAAAAGTTAGTGGCGTAGCAAAATGTTTATCTTGCAAGAGCTGGTGCTATTTTGTCCCTCAAACAGGCACTGTAGTGTACAGCACAAAATAGATATTTTCAATTAAAAATTAATGCAAACGAGAGAACGTGTATATCATTTCCTAAGTTTGGTTATGAAGGACTATGCTGCCACAATAATGATCGTTTTAGTGGGGTAGTAGTATTAGTTTACTAATGTTAACACTTACACAGATGTTATAACCTTTGATATCATTAGAGTCGAAAGGTCTTATGATGTAAAATTCTGTGATAATCGATTAAATAAATAATTACACGAAAGCTCTGACTTAAGCCACAAAGGAGACACTGGTCCTTGTAACGCCAAACCAAGACATTTCTTGGCACAATATACCAAGTATTCATTAATTCCAAACATTATGACACTTACTTTATTGACCTTGGGAAGATGAAAGGTGGGTTGTTTTTCTACCTGTGGGGTTTCGAGCCTGGGTGCCTACAGTGGATTCATTAGTCCATTGAGCTACAAGACCCAGAAAAGTCTGACTACCCAATAAGGTGCACAATTAGAAATTTCAGGCTATTCTATGTCGAATGTGAGTAATTAAACTAACCCTAGTCATAGCATGAAAACAAAACTGCAGATACCCTAATTCAGGGAAAGAAGACTGTTCATGTTTGGGCTAAACAAGTTTTATTTTCAACTGTAAGCTAGAATGTCACTAAGGGAGTTAAGTGTCACACATAGGTATACCACAAACATAGAAATGTCACACATATGCACAATGAAAAAAATTAACTGCTGTGTAAATAGTACAATGCCTAGCAATTTGTATCCGGTGGCTTCTCTGCATAGCCCCAGTGTCAATGAAGCCATCTAAATGCCATCAAGCATCCCTTTCCACCATGTAGAGTGCCCAGTCTGCCCATCGCTCCTCAGTTCCCACAGGCAGGTATGTCCAGGTGCCACTATCCAGGATCGCCATATCTCTCCTTTAGTATCTTGAAGCTCACTACCCCTTCTTTGTTTCTGAGGGCAGAGTTCTCAAGTTTAACAAGGACAAATATATAATATACTGTTTTCAAGAGTTGTGTATTGTATGTATTGGTAGACTATATATACAAAGAAACAAGTACATAGAAAATAGAGTGATATTTGAATTATAGCACTGTTTGGAGGAGAAAAAATATTTCATGAAAATGACTTCTTGTGCTGTATTTGTGAATGCTAAGTGTTTAATAAATATGTGTTGTTTTTTTAAATTGTCAAGTATTTATGAAAATATGTGACTTCAGACTGTGTATAGATTGTACTAAAAAGGTTTTTAAATAAAATACATTTTAAATGAATTGTGATCTAAAGCTGATCACTAGGCCTGCAAAGTGTGGAATAAAGAATTTTGTATCAAATCACGATGTGTATTGACACTAAGGGGCCGAATATGATGGCGGACGGACCTGAGTCCGTCTGCCACCATAGAGCAGGAGGGAACCTCCGCATTGCCTGCGGAGTTCCCTCCTGTGCAATTAGGATGTGACCGCCATCCTGGCGGTCACATCCTCTATTTTTACCATTGCGGCGGGTGCGGCTTCAAGCTGCATCCACCGCAACGGTAAAAATACATACATTGCATTTGTATGCAGAAAGCTGCAGGCACCGTGCGGTGCCTGCCGATTTCTGCATACAAATGAAGGGGGGTACCATGTGCACCCCTCACCCCCCCCTTCACCTAGGGGGCCCGCAACGGGCCCCCGCAGTGAAGTTACACATGCTTTTCCATGGCGGAAAACCCACCGCGGAAAAGCATTTTTTAAAGCCCTTCCTAATATGGCGGACGGTGTCTGAGAGACACCGCCACCATATTAGAGCTTTTCCGCCGCTGTTGTAAGCCAACCGCGGCGGAAAAGCTGCGAACGGAAACCAGGACCCACCAGCCATCCTAATGTGGCGGTGGGTCTTTGGTGGGTCCGCTGCGGTTTTTCCGCATCCTCCGGGCCGGCGGTGGCTTCCGCCGGCCCGGAGGATGCGGAAAAACCGCAATCATAATAGGCCCCTTAGTGTTTAATTAGAAAAACTAGTTTTGGTTCACTGTAAACTGATATTTTAAATAGTAGTGTATTTTGACACATAAAGGAATCATTTTTTGTTCAGTAACTCAAGTTTAACAAGACCATGTGTCAGTAGCACATCCAACCCAGTTGTTTGCTCTGCATTCATTGTTCTAGTTGTGCTAATTTTGTGAAAGGCTAAACAGGAGTACAAGACCCATATTGAAAAGGAAAGAAAGTGGATTGAAGCCAGAGGTCGAAGCTGGCGGGAACGATTGGTAATAGCGTCTCATGTTAGTTTAATTCAACAGAATCAGTTCCTTTATTATTGTGGATAAAAAGCACCCCAGGGCGTCATTTTTATGGTCCCTCGCACAACAAAGAAACTTGCTGTAAAAACATCTGGTCAAGAGCCAGCTTCCGAGGCCGTGTTGTCTTCCTGATTTTCAGCCGCAGCTGTGGACATTTCAGTAAACGCGGGTGGATTTGTGACGGGATCAAGCATGGACAGGTCTATGCACATTTCCTGGTGGGTGCAGCACGCAGCAATAAAGTTTGAAAAGTGCAATGCACAAATTAGGTGATGGGGATAAAAGAGCAGAGGCGAAAGCAAGAATCGCACTTTACCCCTTTACTTTCCTGCCTTGACTGGCTGTTCTAATCCTTGCTCATTCTCCCCAGCTGTAGCCCTTCCTCCCTTCTCTCTGGCTTCTTTCTCCTCTCTTCCCTCGTGTACTCATGACCTGCTTCCTCCCTCTCACTAGCTGCCTCCTCTTCGCCTTCGTCCGCCTCTCGTGTAAGTGTTTGCTCCAGGGTTGGATTGGGATTAAAAATCGACCCGGGCACCTTAAAAAACAGTGGCCCACATTTGCATATTGCCTTTCCGCAAAGCACTGCTTTGGCGAAGTTTAAAAAAAATGGGGTGGGGGGTTCTGACAGAGGCATGTTTTCTCAACTTTATTCAGATGTTTTTTTAATGCACTGGTTAGTTCACACTGGTGAAACACACCTGAAAAAGAAGTGAGGTCACTTATGCTCAGCCCCCTGCTTCCGCTCAATATGCATACATTTAGAGGTCAGCCCAGAGAGAGAGAAAGGGAGTGACACCTCTGCCCGTTGATTAAAGGGAGGTAATGGACGCCCATCTGCCTCCAGAAAGGCCACTCGGGTACCCACTGGGCCGCTGGCGGCATCCTAACAGCAAAGGCAGCCAGGCTGCCCAAATAGGGGCCCAGAGCTGGAACTCGGATACCGGCCCCTCGGCCATTGCTCAAGTGCTTGCCTTAGCAATGCGACCCTGGCTTGCTCTCACTATATCGGACTCCCTCGTCCCTTCTGTCTCCCCTCATGTTTTCCTGTAGCTCTATCCTCTTATTAGCTCCCCCTTCCCTCTCTGCCCGCGTACTCCTCTCTTCTCACATCTATTCTACACCTGTACCTCTTCTCTTCCACTAACTGGAGCTTTCCTGCCCCTCCTTGATATCTGAATGTTTCCCTGTCCCTCTTACCTCTCACCAGCTGCAATCTGGGCATTGCCCTTTCTCATGTCATGCCTCCAATAACAGACTAGGCAACTGCTGATCGTGTACATATTATAGATACGTGGGTAGAGGTGGGCAGTCCTGGGGGTGAATGTATGATTTGATCAGCATTCCGTCCATCATTTGTTTTCGTAGCACTTTTCACCCTAAGTGGGATGGGTATGCCCAGAAGTGGGTCCTTTGCTCACTGTGCCACTGGATTCAAGCTAGCCTGGCAGATGAAGGGTAATACCAAGAAACCGGTCCTGGGATGCTTGTCTCCAGTCCATGGAGAACCTAGCTTGGCAGTTCGGTCGGGACTTGTCCCATGAGGCACAGGGTCAGTGCTTAATTTGAGCCTGTGTTTTCCAGTAATCGGCACTGGCACTTAATTGCCAGCACCGGGACCTAGGACAGCTGCTCATTCAAAGATGAGCAGAAAACAGTTGTTTATTCATGTAATACACGTTTAAAACAACTGATACCTGCCACCCAAACCATTCTTAAAGCTTTGGGGTCTCAAACAGTCTGAATTGTCACACTTGTAGCAGTGTGATGGTTAGTAGTTGGGTAAGTTCTGTCATTGGGAGAGCTGGCAGTGACAATGTGTGGTGCAAACTGCGGTGGCCTCATCACAAGGGACCAGGCATTTTTTTTTTTTTTACAAATTAAGCAATGCACAGGGTCAAGACTGATTTGCATATGGCTGGGTCTAAACTGGGTTGGCATGGTGAGCAAACGAACGATGGATTTAACCCAGGTCTCTTGACTGGGGGTGAATGTATAATTTATTCAGCATTCTGTCCATCATTTGTTTACGTAGCAGTCCCGGGGTTCTCCTTAACACGAAGTCTGGGTGCAGCTGCTGTGGAAGTCTGCATGTAAATGTAAATATAATGGTGAGATTTGCCCATGGACTTGGACCAATGTACAATGACAGTGGCAGATTTGCCCACATACATGGAATGGACTTTTAGGGGATGGTGACTCCTCAAAATGCCTGCACCACTTATGTTGCAAACAAAAACAAGGGACACCCTACTCACTAGGAACCAGGGTAAGTAATGTGTGACATAAACAATGGTTCCTGCGGGAAAATACTTATCTATATTGGTAATACAATGCACAATCGCAATGGTTACGGGTAACAGGGATGTCAGAAGGAAAGGAGACCAAGTACACTTCTGTTTCGTATTCACAATCAATATTTTAAATTTGATTAGAGTATAAATATGTACAAACAACAAATACATATTATAAAGCAGTGCTTAGTGTCCCCTGTGTGAATGGAACCTAAAATACTTGCTAAGCTCCTAGCCACCCGCCAATCACGAGTGCTTGGTTCTCTTATACACCCCGATCAATCAGGCTTTGTACCCCACGACAATACTGCTCTAAATCTGAGACGTGTCCATGGGGTGATAGAAAAGCTGGCACTATACAGGAGGATGCCGTCATTTTATCTTTGGATGCTTCAATTGCTTTTGACACCATTGAATGGCCCTACTTTTTTGCAGTACTGTCTAATTTCGGATTTGGCCCGCAGTTCATCTCATGGGTCAGACTCCTTTATTCCGCCCCTCTGGCACAAGTGGTGGTTAACCACACAAGATCGGGGTCCTTCATTCTCGGACGGGGCACTCGGCAGGGATGTCCATTGTCGCCCCTGCTCTTTGCCCTATCCTTGGAGCCCTTGGCTGCCTGGATCCGGCGTGCTTTGTCTATTAGAGGTTTGTGTTGGTCGGCGGATTGGGAGAATCGCATCTCCCTTTACTCAGATGACATTCTGCTTTATTTGACCTCCCCCGCGAAGTCGCTCAGATGTGTCTTGGACATCTTTTTTAATTCCTTCGGTAGATTCTCGGCTACTCTATCAACTAGGGGAAATCCCTCCTCTATGTCCTGTCTGGCGGGACCCCATCTCTACCTAGAGTCTGTCCAATACAAGTAGTGTCCAATGGTTTCCGTTATCTGGGTATTTATGTCACAGCTGATGCCCGCCTCTGGTATGAAAGAAACCTTCTCCCACCCCTGCAGCGCCTGCGACGTGATATCGCCGTCTGGAGGGCACTCCAACTCTCGTTACTCGGACGTGCCGCTCTTTTTAAGATGATGTCCCTTCCCCATTTCCTATGTGCACTTCAGACCTACCCCGTTCCAGTCCCAGCGCGCTATTTTAGGGAGATTGAGGGCCTACAGCGGCAGCTATTATAGGACGAGAGACCCAGAATTGCGCTCCATAAGTTAACCCTCAACTGGTATGATGACAGTATTATACTTCCCGTCATTAAAAAACATTATTGGGCGGCCGACCTCGCTGTCATCAACCAGGGTATGTATCAGACCCCTAGAGTTCTGGGATATGCCATGGATAGGTGGCTACTACCGGGCGGATCATACAATCGAGCCCTCTATTCTAATCCTAATCCCCTGCGCCTGACTGGACCAACGTCCCACTTGGTCCAGGTGTGGCACGTATTTAACAAAAGTCTAGGATGGTAGCGTAGACTGACACTGGCAACCTCCCTGTGGGACACAGCGCAGCAAGGTGGTCTTCATTCCTCTAAAGGTTTTGATAAGTAGGACCTCATTGGCATTTCAAGAGTGGGTGACCTGTGGGTGAAGGGCCGAGTGCTCAGTTTTGACCAGCTGAAACAACACTATGAACTGGTGGATACAGAGTTTTTCCGCTATCTCCAGATCCGTCATGCCCTGACCACCGCCATTAGTGAGGGGTACACCCTCCCTAACTCCTCCCAACTGGAATATAGGTTACTGGACGGGCTTCTCCCTCAGAAAGCCATCTCCTTGACCTACAAGAAACTTGTCAACAACGCCCCAGACCCCCTACTTAAACTGCGTGAGTCATGGGAGGCAGACGGCCTCCTAATTGATGATGAAGAATGGATAGAAGCTGTGGCCTCCCCTAAAGAGGTAGCGATATCTGCACGTCTCCGCCTGATCCAACTGAAAATTCTTCATAGGATTTATATTATGGGGCCACAGTTGGCCCGTATAGGACGTGGTGACAGTATAAACTGTAGGCGTCACTGTGGACAGGTGGCCACATTCATGCATTTTCTTTGGGAATGTGAATACATTCAGAAATACTGGAATGGGATCCATAGTGTTATGAGTGAGGTCCTGCAAAAGCCCGTTAGCCCTGAGGCCAAAAGGTGTTTGCTTAATGTGTGGGAACCCACGGACTTGGTGGGGGCGGAGAGGCTGTGGGTCACGCTTGGCGCCACGGTGGCCAAGGGGGACATTGCTCAATTATGGGGAGGGTCGGAGCCCCCGACTGCTACTATGTGGAAGTGCAACATGGACTGGTGAATGTTCCGGGAGAAGACTGTGTATCTGACACGGGTTGCCCTATAAAATGGTCTCGAGTTTGGGCCAAGTGGAACTCCTGTAGGGAAGATATCTGTGTTGCACCTGCTGTTCCTCCTGATGATGAACCAATGTCTCCATGAATGTATGGTTTATTGTAGTGCTGATTCCCATGTAACCTTAATGAACTGCCGTATTCAACCATGTCTATTTTTAAGCCAATGCAAATGCCGATTGTTTGTTACTGTTCTTTTGTGTTCTCAAAACAATAAAAAGATATTTAAAAAAAAAAAAACATATATAGTGTTCTTTATTTCTCATATAACCATAATATTCCTAAAAAATCATTATTTCCATCATAATTTCTTAAAAATATTCAGGAGTCATTAACACTGAATAATAATATCAAGCTCACAAAAAAAAGAATCTCTGAATACATTGAGCTCCTTCGTAAGCACATGACAAACATTTTTGCAGTGAAAACTGTCGTGAAATATGATTATATGACATGGTATGAGAAATAAATAACACTAAGGGCCTCATAACGATGCCGATCCGACAAGCGTCTGACCGCCATCGTTTCGGGTACGAGGTCGTCCGACAAGGAGTCGGTGGTCCCAATATCCCAATTATGTTACGATGGTGGTGTAGGCACTCTTAAAATGCTTTTTACTATTGCAGCTTGTGCAGTGGCCCAGGAAAAGGGGCGCTTCACAAGCCACAATAGTAAAAAGCATTTTGAAAACACCCATACACAGTATGCCAGGCACCAAATGGTACCAGGCACACTGTGCATGGATGTTTGGTGGGCACCCAGGGCACAAGTCCTAAAAAAAGAAGTGGGGGGACTCTCCAAGGTAGGCGTGGTCACAGGAAGTGACATCACGACAGGAAGTGACATCACGACAGGAAGTGACATCACAACAGGAAGTGGCATCACAGCAGGAAGTGACATCACATGTAAGGCAGATCTATCATTTGCATATAATGCAAGATTTAACAATTGAAGCTGCTTGGTACTTAAGCCTGTGACTTAAGGTCCCTGCATGGAGGAATTAGCAGCCCAAATGTGGATGAAGTTTGGCGAAGGTGACATGAACACATTTTCAAAACGCTACAGGAAAGTTTGACTGCAAGATTTAGTATACATTACAGGTTCCCAGAGAGGCTGCTTCCCACACTCGACAATGACTATTACACACAGTAGGGCTCCATATTCACGTTATTCTATTGATGAGTGTTATATGTTATCTCCCCACCTATTGTAAACTAGCGACTCTGTATTAAATAGTTTTGTCCCAGCTGCCTCTCTCTAGCTGTGGCTATATTTATTTATTTTATTTATAAAGTTTAATATAGCGCGAACTTGATCCCGAAGGATATCAGAACGCTTTACAATTTGCAGCAAAGGTAACAAATCAGAACATTAGTCTAACATTGGGAATCTTGGCTGAAGACAATGGAGCTGCCGGGGCATTAGCTTGGGTCAATGCCTAAATTTTAGATATATTAACTGGCCATTATATTTATTTTAGCAGATTTATTTATTTCTATTTATTTTAGGAAATGTATTTAGTTTTGGTATATTTTAGTTTTACTTATTTGCCTTAATTTACTTCAGTGCAACAAAATATAAACATTGCTTTACTTTGTATTAATACTGTTTATTTTTGTGATAGTTCCTAAAAAAAGGGCCGATTATGACTCATGCATTGTAATGTTTGTTTCCCCCTTTACAGAGACTACTTACTATAAAATCGGGGTGGGCCTAGCTCATGATGTCATTTTGTGGGGACCCCTTGAAGAAAGCGGGCAGAACCTTTGCAAAACTTTGTGCCCCCCTATCCAGTAGTGCAATTATCCAAACACTGACAGGATTGAGCCTAAATTAAAAATATACTGACATACGTAATGCCAAGTCAGACGTCATCATGGAGTCATGTTTAAATGAACAATCCAGCACCATCCTACACCTCCCCATTCCACAAAATTATACAATTCAGACCAACAACACAAACTAGAAGGGGGCGTTGCTGTCATCATTAAACATTCCATGTGGAAACAGCGACACACGGAAGAACACACAAGGGTACACCATCATACTACTTACATTTTGTAGCCTGGTGTCAATTGTTCAATGCAGGGCGTAATTTGTGCCAGTGCTTAGCGCCGGCACTTAATTGGCAGGGCCGGGTCTAGTGGGACTCTGATTCTACACGCACAAGGCGCACAGTGCATGTAAAATGTTTTCATTTAACTTACAGCACACTTGCTAGTACTAATACTTAATTAACTCCTCAAGTCTCGTGCAGCCGCATCGCATTGTGTTTAGTTTTTCACATCTCAGTTTACCCTTAATTGTTCACGATCACTTGAATAATGAAATATTCTGAGTGGGAGAGCTCTTTGGCAGCACTCTGCCAGGTTTCTCTCTCGTCACTCTCATGCTGCTGTGTTAAAGAGCCTTGGTTCTACCGCACAAAGAATTAGGGTGACCAACTGGCATTGGTGCAAATTCAGGACGGTGAGTGTAAAAATTCAGGACAAAGGGTCAAAATTCAGGACACAAATTCAGGACAGGAGGTCAAAATTCAGGACAAAACTTTAGGACAATAGGTACGTTTTACAGACACATCAGAGGTTGTGCAATAGTATATAAGTAAGCCAAGCCATTTCCAAAAGTATTCAACCATTTGCAAACCTATCCATCATGTATCCTTCCATCTATCATTTCACTCATCCATCCCTTCATCCATCCCCTCATCCATCCTTTCACTCATCCTCCATTATCCATCCACCCTTTCACCCTATCCATCTGTACACTTATCCATCCACTCTTCATCCCATCCATCCATTCACTCATCCATTCAGCCATTTACCCTCTCACCAATCCAGCCATCCTTTCACTTACTAATCCTTCCACCCATCCACTCTTTTAGTCATCCATCCATCCTCCCTTTCTCTCTCCATCGACCCTTTCACTTAGCCTTCCTTCCTTCCATCCATCCATCCACCCATCCATCCATCCATCTACTCATCCACTCATGAATCCATCCATTGCCCCTATCACTCATCCATCTATCATTTCACTCCTTCACACATCTATTCATCCTTTTGTCCATCTACTCTCCCTTTCACTCACTCATCCATACTTACACCCACCCTTTCACTCATATGTCCATTCATTCACCCTTGCACTTATCAATCCATCCATCCATCATTTCACACATCCACCTACCCCCCATCACCCACCCACCATCCACACACCCACTCATCCATCCTTTCACCCACCCACCATCCAATCCACTGATCCATCCTTTCACCCATCCACCATCCACCCACCCACTCATCCATCCATCCTTTCACCCACCCACTCATCATCCATCCATCCATCCTTTCACCCACCCACTCATCATCCATCCATCCTTTCACCCACCCACGTATCCATCCATCCATCCCTTCACCCACTCTCCATCCATCCATCCTTTCACCCACCCATCCATCCATCCCTTCACCCACTCTCCATCCATCCTTTCACACACCCATCATCCATCCATCCATCCGTCCTTCCCCTCATCATCCATCCATCCATCCCCTCATCATCCATCCATCCTTCCCCTCATCATCCGTCCATCCTTTTCCCTCATCATCCATCCATCCTTTTCCCTCATCATCCATCCTTCCCCTCATCATCCATCCATCCTTTTCCCTCATCATCTATCCATCCATCCATCTGTCCTTCCCCCTCATCATCCATCCATCCTTCCCCTCATCATCCATCCATCCTTTTCCCTCATCACCCATCCATCCTTTCCCCTCATCATCCATCCATCCATCCATCCTTCCCCTCATCATCCATCCATCCTTCCCCTCATCATCCATCCATCCTTCCCCTCATCATCCATCCATCCATCCTTTCACCCACCCCCTCATCATCCATCCATTCCCTCATCATCAATCCATCCATCCCCTCATCATCCATCCATCCACCCTTCCCCTCATCATCCATCCTTTCACCCACCCCATCATCCATCCATCCTTCCCATCATCCATCCATATATCCATCCTTCCCCTCATCATCCATCCATCCATCCATCCATCCTTCCCCTCATCATCCATCCTTTCCCGTCATCCATCCATCCTTCCCCTCATCCATCCATCCTTCCCCTCATCCATCCTTCCTTTCATCCATCCTTCCCCTCACCCATCCATCCATCCTTCCCCTCATCATCCATCCTTTCCCGTCATCCATCCATCCATCCCCTCATCCATCCTTCCTGTCATCCATCCATCCTTTCCCCTCACCCATCCTTCCATCCCATCCATTTATCCTGCCCTTCATCCATCCATCCTTCCCCTTACCCATCCATCCATCCCATCCATTTATCCTGCCCCTCATCCATCCATCCTTCCCCTCCATCCATCCATCCATCTCCTCATCCATCATCCTTCCCCTCACCCATCCATCCATCCCATCCATTTATCCTGCCCCTCATCCATCCATCCTTCATCCTTCCCTTCATCCATCCTTCCTTTCATCCATCCTTCCCCTCACCCATCCACCCATCCCATCCATCTATCCTGCCCTCCATCCATCCATCCTTCCCCTCCATCCATCCATCCTTCCCCTCATCCATTTATCCTTCCCCTCATCCATTTATCCTTCCTCTCATCCATCCTTCCCCTCCATCCCTCATCCTTCCCCTCATCCATCTTTCCCCTCATCAATCATCCAGCTACCCTTCCACCCATACATCCAGGTATTTACATTTTCTCTCCATCCTTCCCCTCACTCATCAATCCATCTATCCTCTCTCATTATCCATTTATTCAATCTTTCATTCATCCATTCACCCTTTCACTAATTCATCCAGCCATTCACACATCCCTTCACTTACTCACTCGCCCACCTTTCCATATTAATTTTGAGCTGAGCCCTTTTGAGAAGAGGCCCATCAAGAACTTCACCCTCGCTGCAGGGGCCGTTCCAGGACTGGGACATAAGCCACCCAGGGCGGAGACAGGATCCACCACAGGGGGGGACAAGAGCCATCACAGGCGGGGGTGGACTGGAGCCACAACATGCGGGACAGGAGCCATCACAGGCGGGGGTGGACTGGAGCCACCACATGGGGGACAGGAGCCATCACAGGCGGGGGTGGACTGGAGCCACAACATGGGGGGACAGGAGCAGGAGTCATCACAGGAGAGGGAAGGTGATCCACCAGGGTGGGCATGCAGTATTCTAGTATCATCTTGGGCTTCTCGCTCCCTCCTGCACAAGACAACGAGAAGACAGGCTCTATGTCCAAAATGCCACCCCCCACTGTGATATACAGTACTTACAGAAGATACTCTAAGAGAACTGATTGAACTGATTGTCCTCCATACTTTGTTCATCAGTGTGGGTCCGATTGTGCCATTTCTTTATTGTATTACATTATGCATGTTTGAAGAACCGAGGTTTGCTTACAAATTAGGGACAGTAATTAAGCTCGGTGAAGAGAAGCAGGTGCTGCCTCGGTGTAATCAGGGGTGTAATCTGGCCGAGTCTAGGATGTTTGGGGCCCTGGGTAGAAATGGAATGTGTGAGCCCCCCTCTAAATAGCAGATACAAGACGCATTCAGGGCTGTTTGCATGCGAATGGATGCCCTGCTCCTGAACCTGCAGCACCTCCCTCTGTCACCTTCACGCACCTCTTAACAGCTCATCAAGGGCTGGAGGTGTGAGGGCTGCCATCCCGCTGTGCCTCTACAGTGCTGCTGCTGCTGGGGGTCGGAGCTTTCATACAGCCTCGGAGTCAAGAAGGGAGGTGGGGGCAAGCTGTGCCCGGTTCAAATTACGGAAATGCTTTATTTACTTTGTGCGCGCCGCGCTCCCGTTTTTTTAATGGTGGACGCGGTTTTGATTTAGCAGGGTGGACGGCGTCCACCCTGAAAAACCCTCGGAAATAAGTGGGGGGATGCCGTCCACCCGCGTGGTACCCCGACTCGTGCCCTGTGGGCACCACATGTGCTCCCCTGGCAACAGAGCGGAGGCACACGGGGGACAGGGGCCCTGGTGGGGCCTCCATAGTCCCTTTCCGACAGTTTTCATGGCAGTGGGGCCGCCATGAAAAGGCTGTCGGAAACCGTCATCCTAATCCCTACGGCGGTGCCCCGACCGGCTCCTTGAGCCTGTCTGAGGCGGCAGTCTTTCACCCCTCTCGATGCGCTCCGACTGCCGGTATCTTAATCCAGCGGTTGGACCCCTGCCCTAGATGTCGGACGGACCGCCACCGACAGTCTGTCTGTGGCAGTCCGCCGACATCGTAATCGATCCCTATATATTTTTTTCATACATGTAGTGTCATTTGTAATGCACAGAGCAGCATGTATATATATCTGGTTTGAGTAAAAGAGTATATGGTATAATGTGGGATACTGAAGACAAAGGGGAATTACATTTTTGACTGGTAAACCGTAGTGATCACATGACCATGACCCACATGGATTCCTACATGTTACAGGCTGTGTGGGCTAGCCTACAGTCAAAGCTCGGCCCTAATATACAAGCTGCTTGAGTGGAGCCCTGCTGCCTAGAAAACCCTAGTTGCCTTGGGTGAGGGCAAGGGGGAAAGGAGGAATTTGTACAAAAGGTATTTAAAATTATCACAACACTTTTTTAAAACTGTAATGATGTGGGTGGAAACAGCACACAAAGGGTGGGAGGGAGGGAGCAGCACACAAAGACCTATGTGGTAAGTGTTGTGTCTCGAGCCTGTGCCATATTCCTTCTGGCTCGAGCACCACACGCTCGTGTCCTCACGCTCGCACTTGTTATTAATCAAAAAGGGGTTTGTACATTCTTTTAGAATGTTAGGTGGTTGAGCAGGGGAGATTGTGGTGAGAGCTGACTGGCGGCTGCGTCCGCAATTCCTCTGTCATTGATGTTATGTTTCCTGAATAAAGGATTTACAATCATTTAAGGATTACGTGTTATTTATCACAACAGTAAACAGTCACGGTACACTGCCTGCCAACACACGTTTTCGAACGCAGTTGCACATAGCAAATGTCATATAAGGTTAGTGACTATTGCTGAGCACTGAGCATGTACTACTAGTCCACTGTGGGAGAGGAGCAGGAAGGCCCGAAGGAGGAGTGTGGGTAATCTCAGACTACCCTAGAAGGATCCAATGTAGTTCGGGACAGGGGATAGGCCACGAAACAGCAAGAGAGAGGAGAAAGAACATGGGAAGGAGAGGGCGAAGACTAGTGACTGACACCGAAATCTTCAGTACCTCTTTATTCGATACCCAAGTACATTGATGCATGCATACTGTCTGCCTTCTCGCACTTTTATGTCCATCAGTACTCTAGCCTAGATTGTAGAACCGAATCCAGCTAAGTAGTATAGTAGCCGGGAGGGCGACTGAATATAACTGGGCCAACACAATAAATCTTCCCGTTAATACAAACAAAGAAATAACAAAACAATGGCTTAACTTTGTAAAACAAATTATAATGAGTACAGAATAAATAAAAATATTGCACCCTGTCTCAAAAGTGTATCTTGCCTGTTTTTAGTTGTCTATGCGATTTGAAATAAGTTCAAGATGATCCAACAATTCATAGGTGCTACTCTTAAGATTCCTGGAAGTAGCATTTTCTCTCACTCATGTTGCTTGCATTATATTTGGATAACCTAGACACATCATTGTATTGTAGATCTTCTAGTCAAACTACATGTCCGAGGTACTGCACCTTGTCATGATTAGACCAACATTTTTTGTATTCAGCAGTGAGGCCTTTCCTTTCAAGAATAGTAGGAGACCGGAGGGCGGACTGAATATAACAGAGACTGGAGATAAAAAGGTGAAAGGAGCAGACACAAAGTAAGCGAGAGAAAGAGATTGAGAGAATAAAGCGAGGTGGACGTCATCAAAGGAAGCTAACCATGTGTCAGGTCAGTGCCTTCTAAAGACTGGTGAGATTAGAGGGTACGAAGGTAAAGATGATACCAACGCGCCACAAAAGAAAGGAGAGTCGAGGAAGAGAGGTTAAGAGCCAGGGCACAAATCACTGTTCAGAAGAGAGAGAGCTGTGGGTCCTTTAACCCAGTATTGACTTTTCTGTCTGGCACTTCTCAGCAGAGCAACCAAAGATTTGTCAGGGTACTACAATAAGAGCAAAGTTTAGCACACTTTATGTTCATGCACGTGTACCTATTTGCTGGCTGATTTACTTCAGGAGTCACCGCCCCCCCCTCCTCAACTTTTAAGCCATAAATCAAAGTTCATATACATTTTTTTTGCACTTTGAACACAGACTGGATTGGTTAAGCTACTTAGGAAAGGGCCTGGTCAACTTAAGAGCCTTGCCCTTATAACCCCTCTCCACACACCACCATCTACCCGAATTGATATTCATTGATGCCCTAAGGGCTGTGCCAAATTACCACCTCTCAAAGGTTCCTGTTAGCAAATATATATGCTGTTATTTACTCTTTCGCACTGACTTACCTCTGATTATCGCTGGGTTTTTAAATGAATGTGAAAAACCGATGTTGCTACGGGCAACTTCTTTGGAACTAATTACCCGGCTTGCTTCTGAGTCAACTAGTCCATTTTTTTAATTAACCAAATAGTAGGATTTTTCTGGCAGACAGTATAGACAACACACTATGTTCTCTCTTTAGTCTGCCAATCAGCATAAAGTAGATCTCCAATCGCTTGACTTTTCATTCACTTTAAAATAGTTTAGAGTCAAAAGAAAGGTAAAATCTGAGGCAGTCAGATATTAAAGATCATCCGTTGGAAGGTAGAAGGTAACTACGGTAGTGGTACACCTTGCGCCTGATTAGGGGGGTTATGATGTTTTCTGACTCATGATTGAGTATTTATTTAATGTTTTAGGATCTATGGGCCAGATGTACGGAGACTCGCAAAATGCAATGTACAACAGAGTCACAGACACTGTTTGCAATACCCAATGGGGTCGCCAATTTCATGCCAAATCAATATTCATAATCAATCAGACAATCAATCAGTCCATTTGTAGAGCGCGCTACTCACCCGTGAGGGTCTCAAGGCGCTGAAGGGAGGGGGGTGGTGCTGTTACTGCTCGAAAAGCCAGGTCTTGAGGTGCTTCCTGAAGGTGAGATGGTCCTGGGTCAGTCGTAGATGTGTGGGGAGGGAGTTTCATGTCTTGGCGGCCAGGTAGGAGAACGATCTTCCTCCGGTTGTGGTTCTGCGAATCCGTGGGACGATAGCGAGGGCGAGGTTGACGGAGCGGAGATGACAGGCGGGAGTGTAGAACGACAGGCGGTTGTTGAGGTATTCGGGGCCCGTGTCATGGAGCGCTTTGTGTGCGTGGGTGAGGAGCCTGAATGTGATTCTCTTGCTGACGGGGAGCCAGTGCAGGTTTCTCAGATGGGGAGTCATGTGGCTGTGGCGAGGGATGTCGAGGATGAGTCGTGCGGAGGCGTTCTGTATGCCCTGAAGTCCTTTCTGCAGTTTGGCTGTGGTTCCTGCGTATAGGGCGTTCCCGAGGTCCAGTCGGCTGGTGACGAGGGCCTGGGTGACCGTCTTTCTGGATTTTGGTGGGGATCCACTAGAAGATCTTTCTGAGCATGCGTAGGGTGTTGAAACATGAAGATGAGATGGCGTTGACTTGTTTGGTCATCGTGAGGGAGGAGTCCAGGATGAATCCCAGGTTGCGTGCGTGGTCCGTGGGTGTCGGTGCACGCTACCCATCCAACGCCGCTTGCACTCTGAGCAAGAAGCTCTTCCGCATACAGAGAGAGACGAACCAGCACCTCTCCGGATTTTGACCGTGTCTCCATTTAGATCGGATCTGACAGTGTGTCTCCAGATCAGGCAGAGATCCCTCCTCCTGACTACCATACTGTCCACTCCCACCCCTCCTGTCTTGATAAAGACCCGACGCGACCACCAACTGGGGAGCAATAGGGTCGAAACGTCGACGCTCACCTATGGTCCAGAAACTCTAGGATCCTTGAAATGAATGCTAGGATTCCTTAGATGTGAAATAGATTCTGGCCAACTATACCCCTGTACATGATTGTATATATGTAATTTTCGATTTTACTGTACATTGCTTCATGCACCAAGCACTTGTCACCAATTGTCACATAATTTTCACTTATGTTTGACAGTCTGTTCAACAGTATCTAATATCATTATTGAATGAATTAATTCAAATGTAACATTATTGAATTACAACATAAATTTGTTGCAAATCACCCATTGGCTTTAAGAAATTGATTATTAGATTGCTTGAGTATTCATTATCTCATTGCATATGTGTTTCAGAGATTTTGATCATACGTTTGTTTTGCATTAAATAGCATTGCCAAAGTGATTTGCCTTACCCAACAGAACCATTTTTGTATTTAACCAGCGCTGTGGGCCACCAGGAGTCGCCCCAGGTGGATGGGGATTGTCCGAGGATGAGGACCTCTGTCTTGTATGAGTTGAGCTTCAGACGGCTGAGCTTCATCCATTCCGCGATGTCTCTCATTCCTTCCTGGAGGTTGGTTTTAGCGGTGGCTGGGTCTTTGGTGAGGGAGAGTGTCAGCTGGGTGTCGTCTGCGTAGGAGATGATGTTGAGGTTGTGTTTGCGTGCTATGGTGGCGAGGGGGCTCAAGTAGATATTGAAGAGGGTTGGGCTGAGCGAGGAGCCTTGGGGTACACCGCAGATGATCTTGGTGGCCGTGGAGCAGAAGGGAGGGAGGCGGACTCTGTGTTCTGTTGGAGAGGAACGAGGTGATCCAGTCGAGGGCTTGTCCTTGAATTCCAGTGTTGTGGAGGCGGGTTATTAGGGTGCGGTGGCAGACGGTATCGAAGGCGGCCGAGAGGTCAAGGAGTATGAGAGTGGTTGTATCCCCGTTGTCCATCAGGGTTCTGATGTCGTCGGTGGCTGCGATGAGGGCAGTCTCGGTGCTGTGGTTGGCTCGAAATCCGGATTGGGATGGGTCGAGTGTGTTGTTTGCTTCAAGGAATGCCGTCAGTTGTTTGTTGACGGTCTGCTGGGGTCGGCAGACCACCATGTCCGTGACTGCTTTTTCAATAAAGCAGATTTTTTTTAATGCACCCCGTTTTCCTTAAAGGAAAACGGAACGCATTTAAAAAAGAAAAGTTAAACTTTTCAGTTTAATTTTTTAGGGGCAGGCAGTAGTCTCTAGGACCCTGCCTGCTCTTACTAAATATTTTCTCTCACACTCACAAAGGGGACCCCTTCCCGTTTGCGAGTGGTTTACCACCTACATGAAGTAGGTGGTAAACTGCGAGTGTTTTGCGGCCGGAAAATGTGGTCGCAAAACAATAGTACATGGCAGTAAGTCACGCTATGAGGAAGGAAAACCCCTTCCTAATAGCAAGAGTCGCAAACGATATTTTGTGAGTCAGTGACTCGCAAAATAGCGTTTGTACATGCCATTACCCTTTTTTGAGGTTGCAAATGGGGCGATCTCCCGTATGCATCATGCCCGTCGTACATCATGCCCCTTGTCACTAGCGTCAGTCAGTGCTTTCAATATTGACTTAAATGCGCCTCAAATTAACCATGGTGGGCAAATTGCGAGGACAGGCGGGCTGTCAGCTGTAGTACAAGTTTCACTCCAGTGAGGTATTTAGTACGCTTTTGAAGGCAAGTGGGGGATTGGCCCTGAGATTCCTCAACAATCCCGTTTGTGTGCCCACAATAAAGAGGTGATAGGAGGATAAACTACCTAGGATGCAATTTGGCATTGCAATGAGAAAGGTGACAATGCTCTGGAAAGTAAGCTGTTCTTGAAGCTTATTACACACAGCTAATCATCAGTCTGTGGGCGTCTATAAAAAGCTCTTGATTTAATTTGATTTAGGTTTTGTAAAGCGCGCCATCAGTCCATGGGCGCCATGGTGCTGCTATTTGCTTGAGGCAGAGAGAGCTGCCAAAAATCTGCCTAAAGTCTAGCTTACAAGGGAAAAGTGAACAACCGGGTTTTAAGAAATTTTTTGAAGATAATTATATTAAGCTGATTTCATAGATGCCATGTCATTTGATTCCAGATACAGGACGTAACATGGCAGAAGCTTCTACCACCCCAAGAGGCTCAGCGACTTAACGAAACAGACAGTTCTCTAACTGTTGGTGATCAAAGCGATTTGTTAGGGGTGTACCACTAGATTTTGTTCTTAAGAAAGGTAAGTCCATGGTGAGTAAGCGTTTTGTGTGCTATGCAGAACGCTTTAAAAGCGACTCTTTTTTAATGGGAAGCCAATGTATTTCTTCCACTGCCATAGACACTGGTTTAAATTTCTTGATATTTTTAAGAAGGCTGGCTGCTGCACTTTGTAGTATTTTGAGTTTTTTAGAATGCCCTGCTGAGCACCAGCATAAAGGGCATTATAATAGTTCAGCTTTGATAATGCAAGAGACCACTATTTTTTGTAGGTCAAAAGGGAATAATTTTCTATATGTTTTTTACAACGAGGAAGCACAAGGAAGTGAGTTGGTTGGTCTGATCTCTAAAGGAGAGGGTGGAATCAATAATGATTGCCAACTTCCTAGATTTGGTACTAGGATGGGGAGAGAACTGAGGGACCGCGGCCACCAAGCATCATTTAAACGGAAGTATCTCATCTAAAGAGGTGCAACTCTATCTTCTCAGAATTTAGTTTAAGACAGTGGGTTCTCATCTAATTGATTATTACACTCAATAAATCGGGTGGCTGCCTCATTTAAGTTGTTATCTATAGATACCACAATTTGGGTATCGTCACCTTAAAAAACAGTGGAACAGCCATAAGATCTTTTAAAAATCAAAAGGGGAGCCACATATATGTTAAGTAATGTGGGACTCAATGAGGACCCTTGTGGGACACCATATGGTAAGGTGAAAGGCTTGGAGCTGAAATCTCCCATATTAACTGTTTGCTCCCTTTCATCAAGAAAGGCGCATAGTAGCTTAAGGGCTGAGCCATGAATAAAAAATTTCTAGCTATCACGACAATTAATTTTCAATTCTATTAAGGACACGGAGGCGAGGATTATGCTTCTCTTTGCTTTACTGCAAAACACAGAAGCCAAGAAACAACTTTAAACTTAGCATACCCCGGAAGTACAACTCCCTCCGTAGTATGTACCAATCACTATCAGTCCTTTAGTATATATAGTTCGTAATGAGCACATCCCTTCCTCTTTCTTTGCATCAAACTTTTAACACAGTCCACAAACTTGACTGCTGGACACTGGACCACCGATTTCTTCATCGACGAGAGTCCAAACTTGAGCATGGAAATTCATCACCAGAAACAGAGTTGATGTCACCTATACCTTATGCCGGCATGTTCTGTTCTCCCGAAACGAGAATATATGTTGTAATATACCATTCACTGAATATATGTCCACAACAAAATGGGCGAGATTAAACCCTACATAAATACATGTAACTACCAACATCATTATCAACAATATGACAAAGTCCAACAACATAGTGAAAAACAGTTTCATGGGTGGGATAATCCTCGCCTCCGTATCCTTAATAGAATTGAAAATTCTTTGTCGCGATAGCTAGAAACATTTTTATTCCATGTCAGTCCAAGGAGGCTCAGATTATGCTAGTTTAAAGTTGACCCACCACATTAGTAGCAACATCTACAATTGGTTTATGATAAAAAGTTTTGAATGTAGAATCAGAAGACCAATGCGCTGCAGTCATGATATCCTCTAAACGAGAACCTGTAGCCAAAGCCTTGGAAGCCATAGCCCCTCTTACTAAATGAGCGCCAAAGGCTGTAGTGTCAATACATGCCAACTGCAACAACCAGGAGACCCACCTGGCTAGAGTCGCAGCAGTGACTGGGCGGAAGGGTTTCTGTAAAGAAATCAACAACTGTGATGCAACATCTATCCTAAATTCTTGAGTGCAATCTTAATAACACATTGAACAACACATAACTTTCTGTGATGTGGAAATGCAGGATAAGAAATACATATAGAATTGGTTTTAGCGGGCTTAGAAATAGTAAACGACACCCCCGAAGGAGTGAAAACTCTACCTGCTTTGTCCAGGGCATGAACATCTGAGACGCGTCTACATGATATCAAACATAACAAAAGTGTCAATTTGGCCGATAATTATGAATCGTCCTATACGCCAAACCTGTACTTGCCATCTGAGATAGGAAGTTAACAATCATATGGATACCGGATTGCAAGGGATCCCCTTGCCGTGCAGTACACCAACCAACCCATTTTCGCCAAGCAGACTCATATCGCTTATGTGTAGCAGGCGCCCATGATTGGGACAGTAAGTACAAAGTGTCCTCCGAAACTCCTAGCATCTGCGAGCGTCTCCTGAAAGTCTCCACACCATGAGGGACAACAGACCCTGTAGGATTAGTGGATGAGGTTGACCCAGCGGGTCTGTTAGAGTGTCGGGAAAGGACTGCAGATGAACTGGGAAGGCACCCAACAGGGCCAGTGCTGCTGGGAACCACGCTTGTGCTCTCCAAAACGGGGATACTAGAATCACCTCCGCACTCTGTCTGCAGATCTGTTCCAACGTTCTCTGAATCATGGCAAACGGGGGAAATGCATAAAGCATACCTGTTGTCCATGATTGAAGAAAGGCGTCCGAGTTGCTCGCTAGAGGGTCTGTCCGCCAACTGTAAAACTGGGGCAGTTCTGTATTGAGCCTGGAGGCATAAAGATCTATTGTACAAAGGCCCCACTTGGCGGTGAGTTGATGAAAAACTCTGGGATGAAGACGCCAATCGATGGAGTCCCACAGGAAGCTGGAGTTCCAGTCCGCTACCACATTGGTGCAGCCCAGAATATACTCCGCTGTCACTGATATGTGATTCTGTAGGCAATAGTGCCAGAAGTCCGTGGCTATTTCCACTAGTAAGCGTGACCTCGTGCCACCCAGACGATTGATATATCGCACTGCTGAGACATTGTCCATTCGGAGCAGTATACAACAACTCTGTCACGATGTGTTGCTCCTCAGGATCAGAATGATGCTCATAGGGGTCCACCTCCTGACATCCCCATTCTCTGACTACTATAATTATATACAGAGCATGAAGTTATCAAGCGGGGGAAAGGGTTAGGGAGGACACAGTGGTGGATAGGGGACACCTGTAACGACATAAGCAGAACATGAACAGGTCATGAAATCCTTTCTACTCTCATATATTTCTTGCTACAGGTGTAGGACATACCATGAAGAAAATGATACTCAGGAACCCTTTTCCTCTCTTATGGCAAGATGCTTCTCTCACCTCAAATATTGTCTGAATCTGTAAACCAAAATAAACCATTAATACTTTCAAAACAGCAGAACCCTCAGTGTACCATATATTGATATATCTCTCAATCTGCATACATACCCTAAAGTCCTTAACCCCAAAAAGAATAGAACAGCCAGGCCCAAAGACTACTAGAACTCCCACAGGACGTTGGAGCTAAATGAAGAAGCGAGGCTGAGTCACAAGAACCAAAGTACTGTTGTTAAAGAAACTTCAATCCGTAAATGAAATCAGTATTCCTAATCGGAAAAGATACATAAGAAATCAAAGAACAACAAAGTCTCAAGCTGACCTGTGCTCCGTGAGAGCCAGAGTAGTAAGAAAAAAGACTAAAGCAAATGGTACTTCGCAGCCGCGAGCTGACAACGAATCATCAAATGCAAGATCCTCGTTCAGCCAAGCAGAATCTAAATACTGGCCGACAACCTCCTGATCCCAGCGAAGCGGCGCCAATGTCTCCTCACTGCAGGCGCAGAAGGAGAGAGATAAAGTTCCACGACGTTCTGAGCTCAGCCGAGCAGAACACTGATTCTGGCTACGATGTCTGCCGCAACCGCAGGCAGAACCAAAGGGAATACCGGAACACAGATTGCGTTCCGCGCAGAACGCCAAACTTCTTCACGCCACACAATTGGGCGCCAATCCAAGGGTACTCAAGCAACCTGGACCGCGGGGACAAGGCGTCTGCTCCCACAGGTACTCAGAACAAGTCAAAATCACGTACGTCGCACTCTGCGAGTCACGTGACTAAATACACAAGCTCCACCCAGAAAGACATCTGGGAGATGTAGTCTAGTCTGTATTCCACATTAGGCAGGCACAACAGTCAGTTCCTGACAAACTCGCCTTGTGTGATGACAGGGTTCGAATCGCAAACGAACCCGCCAAGAGTTCCATAAATTTATGTGGAGTTCCAGCTCCTCCTGGGACCAACGGCCCCGGTCTCTACCGTCCCACACCTGGCTCCCCAGCCCCATCTGCTGGCATCTGATTCGATCACTATTTCTAGGACCTAGGACTGACGCTAAGATGGCCTTGCCATTCCAGGCGTCCATGTGATCTAACCACCACAAAATCTCTGTCCTTGCCTCTTGTGTTATCAGAATCCGTTCTGTATAACTGAGCCCCTTGCGTAAGTGTAGAATTTTCAACCTCTGGAGTGCCCTGTAATGAAGGGGACCCGGGAAAATAGCCTGAAAGGACGAGGCTAGCAGACCCACCAGTTTGGCCAATGTCCTCAATAATATAGTCAGAGCAGACAACGCTTTCCTCAACTCATTTTGATGGCATTTTGTTTCTTGAGAGGCAACAAAAGTTGAGCAGAGACTAGTGCACCTGGAACCCCAGGAACTCCATCGACTGTGACGGCGTCATGTCAGATTTGTCTACATTGATGATGAACCCCAACTCCTGAAGGAGTTGCTTCGCCCAGGCTAGATGGCGAAGCACTGTAGTGATATTCTGAGCCATTCTCAGGATATTGTCTAAGTGGATGATGAGCCTGACCCCCGCTCTCTCAAAAATTGAACCACCGGTTTGAGGAGCTTGGTGAAACACCATGGGGCGGACGAGTGTCCGAATGGCAGAGCGGCGTACTCGTATCAAACGCCTCCCCATTGAAACTGCAGAAACCTTCTGTGAGCGGAAATATAGGAACTGCCAAGTAGGAGTCTTTTAAATCGAGATGCACCATTCAATCCCCCTCTAAGAGTAGATCCCAAAGTAAATGTATGCCCTCCATCTTGAAGTGGCGATACACTACCCAAGAATTGAACTCTTTTAGATTTAACACCAGATGATAACCCAGATCTTTTTTGGGTACGAGGAAAACCGCGCTGGTGAATCTGTGGTCGTGTGGCGTGGTTCACACAATAGCCCCTTTCTGCATCAGAGATGTTACCTCGTCGTCTATGAAAGACCTCTCTACATAGGTAAAATGAAGTGGGGGTGGTGTGCGTGTCTGTCGGGGAGTGTCGTAAAAATCTATCCGAAAACTTTGAACCGTCTGCAGTATCCAATCCAAGGGTCGCCTGTCAGGTTTCTCCACCTGTGAGAAAACCCAGCAATCCGACCCCCGACTTTGACATCTCCCCCTGAATTAAATGTACCTGAATAAGAGGTGTCTCTGTCATTGTTGTGACCTCTGTATCCTCCTTTCTGGCCTCTGCCTCTACCCGCACGATTCCTGGTGGGGTAAAAGTTGGAGAGGTGGGAGCGCCCACGTCCTCGCTGCTCTGTGCCTCTTGAGGTCTGATTGAAACCACGGCCGGCTGTCCGACACCTGGAGCGTCCAGCCCTACTAAAAAGGCCAGCGTTGAAGAACTTCCTGATGTTACTCTGGACTTTGTCGAGGGCTGAAAAGGTGGAGACGTATTTCCCTAGTTCCTTAACAAACTTATCTCCGAAGAGCAAACCGTTCCCCATGATACCCGCCTCTGTAGAGGCCATGTCTGCCAGTTTCGGATCAATACGCATAAGGAAAGAGCACCGCCGTTCCGTAGACAGGGCACAATTGGCATTACCTAAAAAGCAGAGAGCCCTCTGCGCCCATTCGAGGATATCTGTCGCATCTAGCAGAGTGTTGGATTCTTTGGCCTGCACTGCCGCGTCCAAGATTTTTGTGAGGGGCCCACACACGTCGAGGAGTGTATCCTGGTAGCCCTTCCATGCCCTGTCCAACTCTTTCTTGTGGTCTTTGGAAAATGTCTTGAGGAATGAGGCCATGTTGGGGTCCAGCTCTGGAGTTTCTATCATCTTGCCTAAGAGGGCTGGCCTGGGGCATTCGGACCTTAGAACGGTGCAAACCTCGCGCTCAAAACCTTGCCGCAGATTGCCTTGGACATAGTGTGCCACCTCTACACCTGGCACCCATTCGGTGGACCTTGGGTGTACAATATTATATGGGTTGAAGAGCAAGTTCTTGCCGGGAGGGAGGGTGCTCTCTAGTTGTGACTTGCGCTTCTTCTTCGGTGCCTTCCTAGGCGCCTCCGATTGGTCGGAGTCAGAAGTGTCGGGAGCGAAGAGGAGTCGTCATCTTCCCCCTGATACTTCAGGGATGTGCTAGACGACGGACGAGAACTCCCATAGCCACCATGGTCATTAAGAACATTAGCTGCCATCTTGGCAAGAACTTATGTTATGTTATGTTATGTTATGTACCTACTCTTTTATAGCGCACGGCTACCCAAACGGGTGTCCCGGCGCTTTAGCAAAGAGATCAGAGACCAGTCAATCCAAACCGCAGCTCAGAAAGTCGTGGCGATCACGCAGAAAAGAGCCACGTCTTTAGTTCTTTTCTAAACGTCAGGAGACTATTGGCTTTCCGTAAAGAGATCGGAAGCCCATTCCAATGGAGGGCCGCTAGATAGCGGAAGGACCGACCACCCATCCGAGCGCGTTTAATAGAAGGGACCACAATCGTGGCAGATGAAGCTGATCGCAACACCCTCTTTCGCTAGAGAGAATGTTTGGTGGTTTAATGCACCTGCTCCAGATATGGTGTTTGACCTCAGTTCATTTTTAGGTCCGGCGTTAGAGACAGCTTCAGCTGCGTTGGTAGACTAATGTTTTTAACAAAAAAATAATTTATAATATACATACATAGAGGTCAGGCCTCTTCATCGAATGAGTGATGATGTGACGGTCTGCCAAGGAAAGCTTTACATTTACGCTTGCTTTAGTTCTGTAGGGGCTGCTTAAATGGCTTTAATTAATGCCTTGTTCACTGAACCATGAATGTGGGAATCGAGGGCTTCCACCAAGTGTTCCTCCAGCTGGTGCTTATAGGGCACCTCATCATACTCCACATCATCTGCATATTCTGCCCACTGGTCTGCCTCCTTGGCGTAGTACGCCATCTGCTCAAATTAGGAGGAAGGAGGAACTTTAGGGGGGGGGGGAACAACCCAGGGGTGTCACTGACAGGCAAGTAATTCAAAAAGAGCAACCACCCAAAAACCTGCTTCAGTGCCAAATAATTAACTGTGGAGGGAACCACCCCTATTTGCCTTGTTACACTTTTGCGCCCAGTCGGGCGTTCCAGGGACTGAGGGTGGAGGCAGAATTGGTCCGGGACGTGCGAAAACCTGATCGGCAATGAAATGTCCGATGCGGGCGTTCGCGCCTGCGCAGACCGCGTGGCAACGGAAAGCGGACTGCCCCCTCAAGCGCGCCGCACACGTCTGTCCCGCTCCCCTGAATCGAAGTTGCCCGCAAGTGCCGGAGCGCGAAATAAATAAATAAACTAACAAGCGTGCAACACAAGCGCTGAAACTCTCGCAAACGTCGCGCTAATCACAAGAGCAAACATAACACTCTATTGAGAAATCAAAAGTCACTTAACTCGCTGCTGCAGCAGCGAAGAAAGAGGAAGTGATGTGCTAATTACGAACTATATATACTAATGGACTGATAGTGATTGGTGCATACTATTTAGGGGGGCGTACTTCCAGGGTATGCTAAGTTTAAAGTCGTTTATTGGGTGCTGTGTTTTGCAGTAAAGCAAAGAGAATCATAATCTGAGCCTCCGTTGGCTGACATAGAATACCGATCTCAGTTAGCCGGTGCTTCAAGAACACGTGACTCAGTGCCAAAGGGTATGGATAGGTCCAAGAGGATCACTGCAGCCTTTGCCACCCTTTTCCATTATGTTCTGAATCTCCTCAGTGACTGCTACCAGCGCAGTTTCAGTGCAATAAGCTTTCCTAAAACCAAACTGGGCTCTATCGAGGATGTCATTCTGGTCAAAGAAATCAGCGAGAGATATTTACGTGTCTTTCTAGAACTTTAGCAAGTGTAGAGACCAGAGCAATCCGCTGGTAGTTCTTTTCCTCAAGAGGATTCGGAGTTGTTTTTTTTAGTAAAGGCAGTATGGATCCCTTTTTCCATTATGTTGGAAAAAAGCAAGAGTTCAATATATTGTTGAGCAGTAGACAGTGAGGATGCAAGAAATTCAGCTATCTCTGATCTGATCTTGTATATCATAAAAAGGATAGTGCGGTAAGAAGGACTTGTGTCGCTGAGTTTAATCGAGTTTCAGCGTTACAGTGATAACCATGTTATTTGTAGGTAATCCCTCTATAAGCTAGAGAGAATGTTTGGTGGTTTAATGCACCTGCTCCAGATATGGTGCTTGACCTCAGTTCATTTTTAGGTCCGGCGTTAGAGACAGCTTCAGCTGCGTTGGTAGACTAATGTTTTTAACAAAAAAATAATTTATAATATACATACATAGAGGTCAGGCCTCTTCATCGATTAGTCCCTTCAAGTGTCATTCAAATTATGGTTACACCTACCAGAGAATACAGCTGGGGCCAGCCCACTTCAGCCATTGGCTCCTCTTAACAAAGAGTGTTGGCGTTTTGCCTCTGCACAATGTGCTTGTTCATAGTCCAAATCAGTTCCATGGGTAATGTCCAAAAGTGTTAAATTCTAATAAAACACATTATCACTATAAACTTCTTATATTTATTTGTAATTAGTGCCAGAGCGCCTAGGTCACTTTTATTGAGCCCCTCGCTATTTGTTAATGTGTAGTTCTAAATTCCCCCAAAAAGTCTGCGTACCTGTCCAAGGCCTTCTGCAATTCGCGAGGAGTACGCGCCAATATCACGGCGTCGTCCGCGTAAAGCAGAGCTGGAATTGGACGCTTGTTTACTTGTGGTAGGTCCTGACCCCCCCCCCCTCAACATTGCCACCTCCAAGTCATTGGTATATAGCGAAAACAGAAAGGGGGCCAGGACACAACATTGGCGAACTCCACGCTCTACACCAAAGGACGCGGACAATTCACCTTTTACGCCAAATCGTACTCTAGCAGAGGCTTTCGAATATAGTTCCCTTAAGAAATCTACAAGAGGAACGTCAACTCCCATGTGTAACAGGACAGACCAGAGCTTCGCGTGGGAGACGCAATCAAAAGCGGCAGACAAAACCAGATATAACCTGCCCTGCTTTGCGTGCACGTATTTACCCAGCAACATTGAAAGGTTCAGGGCTTGCTCTGTGGTACCAAAACCCTCCCTAAACCCAAATTGGAGATCGGAGAGGATCCCGTCATCGTCCACCCACTGCTGGAGTCGCTCGAGCACCACTCTACCCACCACTTTGCCCAACGAATCCAGAAGTGAGATAGGGCGATAGCAGGATACCTCCTGCCGATCCCCCTTTTTAAATATGGGGACCATGATGGATTTGGTCCAGGAGTCCAGCAGCCCTTTCTCCATGACTACCTTAAACACCCTGGTCAGCAATGGGGCCCAAAGATCAGTGTTATATTTAAATAGGTCTACAGGGACCCCGTGAGGTCCTGGGGCTTTCCCATTTTTACTGGCATTTAATGCCAATAATACCTCAGAAATGTCAAAATCGCACATAATGGGGTATGAAATAGCAGGAAGGCTACTCGTTGCAGCTACGTCAGTTCATATCTGTGTTGGGCCCTTCTTAAATATTTTCAAGAAGTGGTCTTCGATCGCTACTTCTATTCTTGGGAGCTTGGTTTCATCTGTTAAAAAGGGGGATTTTACCACTCTCCAAAAAGCCTCACTGTTTTTCTCTGTGGAGTCTCTTATGGAGTTGATCCCATAGAGCTTGCTTTAGTTCACTCTTCCTCTTTTTACGTGCACTGTTATATTCGTTTCTAAGGTCAGTTATAGTCTGAGGATCTCTATTTCCTTTATTCAGGGCTACTTTTAATTTTGTGTGCGCAGCCGTACAGCTGTGGTTGAACCACCCTGTTTTCCTGGGTTCATCTCTTTGGGTCTTTACAATCAGCAATTCCTTGATTTTAGCTAAGATTACCGCAAAATTACTTAATACTTCCTCCTCTGAGGCTGCTAGATCTAGGCATCCAAGAATAGATGAGTAGGCTGCTCTTATCACCTTTTCTGTAAAATACCCGGGGTCCACCTTTTCCCATTTTAGGGAATATCCATTTATCTTATCCAGATGCAGAGTGTTCTGGGTTAGCGCACTTAATATACATTGTGAGGAGGGCTGGGAATGTACTAAGTACAAATTGAGACTGAGGGCAGAGTGATCACTTAATGTGTTGACTAACACCTCAAAGCTCCTGACTCTATTAGCCAGGACATTTGACAATAAAATGTAGTCAACTGTTGTTTCATGGCCCCTCCCCAGGAACGTTGGTTCAAGTTGATGTGAAACTGAGTTCACTTTATTAGCTATCATAAGACCTAATGTTTTAAGTGCTTCGTTCAAAAACGATCCCAGGCTAGAATGGTTAAAATGGGAAATGGGGCTATCATATTCGTCCACCAATCCACAGATATTACTACTACTTCGTGGGCAGGGGTGAAGGTTAAAGTCCCCCCCCCATACTATGCTTACGCTTACTCCGTCTCCATGGTCCTGCGTCAGCTGCGAGAGTTTATCCTGCAGGTTAAGCAGGACCTTCAAGACCTGTTACTCCGAAAGGTTGTTATAAAAATTAAGGAGAAGGATAGTCTCTTTTTTATTAAAAGAGAGACGGAGTAGCTGATAGTTGACATCCAGCTGTACTACCGTTATTTTAAGGCATTGTATCGTATTGGCTATAAAAATGGTCAGTCCTCCTTTAGGCCTACCCATGGGTCCTGCCAGTGCTGGGGTGAAGTAAGTCTTGAATCCTATTAGGTGTAGCTCGGTTGTAGACCATATGTCCTGCAGACAGATAACATTATACTGCTGCAGAAAGTTCAGGGCAGTTCCGTCTTCAACCTTAGGGCGAAGCCCCGCTATGTTCCGATGGATGATTTTTAGGAGTTGTGGGTCAGTTGCTGAAGGTCTTGCCGCTGGGGAGGTGGGGACAATTTGATCACAGTCGAGGAGTCCTTTGTTGGTGATGGTCAATCGACCATCTCCAAACAGCTATACCTGTTTGTGGTCGGGATTCCTCTCCAGCTATCCCCATACGCTGCCTCCTCTAGTACATTAGGTTATCTTGCATCAATGTGCACACCCTTGCACCATAGTACAAGGTTTTGTATGTGTGATGTCAAGAATATGTTTTATACTGAAAGAATATGATTACAGCAGAACATTCTATGCTTTGACAAAGTTTACCACTGTTCCACTTTGTATGTGCGCTAAACAGTGTAGCACACTTACAAAGTTTGAAAGATTTGGTGCGAATACATGTTTTCTCTAGCTTTATGGCTGTCTTGGAGGTGTAATTTGTGATGAAAATCCCTTTCTACCAAGGTCATTAGATATGGATTAGCATCAAATGCCATGGGTGGGTGCATGAGAACATTAACGTACCACCCAAGGAAACCCTCTTGGATACAAAGTACCCCAAAGTGCATCCCCTCGAGCTTGGTGTCCAGTGGAGTGGCACCTGTTGCACCACATTGAAGCTGGCCTGGTAATTAATATGATGATATGTGTTCCCTTATATCACATCATAGTGAATCTCATTTGGGAAGGATAGAAGCTGTTATATTGAACCACCCACCGCCTGCATCTTGTGTGGTATCCCAATGGATTTTCCATGCAAAAGGTCTCCCACCTATTTCATCTGGTGGTGGTGCTGCTTTCAAAGACAACAAAAGCACCAATAGTGCCTGACTCTGAGTGCACTTCACCTGCACTACAATGCTACTATCTAATGCAACCTTAATTATAACAAATGCCTGTAATCCTTCATCATAAGCATCCATCTTTTAAACGTATTCACCCACCTGTTATAAAGCTTATAAGGAGTCCTGCTATAATGCATGACAGGCAGCCCACAGCACTGTAGTACAGGTAAGATAAAGAATACCAGGTATCTGCTAGTTCAGGCCTATGAAGGAAAACAAAAAAGACAAACATTACAACTCTAGAACTCTTTATAAACAACGTATTACAAATAAATAGCAAGAATTTTTATTAATGTTACATGTACACAATTTGACACTCAACTGATAGGTTTGATATGCTAATTCACATAAAGATTATTTACAACAAGGGGTGGTGATGGACAGAGTCTCTGAATTAAGCAGAGTACTCTCACCCAGTCAAGAGATCAGGGCTAGATCCAACTGCTTAATTCAGACACTCTGTTCATCACCACCCCCTTTTCTGAATCATTTTGTCCACCATAAGCGTGGAAGGGTATACTCAGACATGAGTCCCTTGCTCACTGCTCCATCAGGATTCAAGCAAGCCAGGCCGACGAGGCTGAAATGCCAGAAACCGGTCCCCGGTAGCTTGTCTCCTTTCTGGTGAAGAATTGGCTTGGTAGTTTGGTCTGCCCTGTTCCCATGTTGCACTGGGCCAGGGACAGACTAATTTGCATATAGCCAGGTTCTGAGCTGGGATGGGGCAGTGAGCTAAATAACGGTGATGGATCAAGCCCTGATCTTTGGACTGGGTAAGAGTGGTCTGCTTAATTCAGACACTCTGTTCATCACCACCCCCTTTTCTGAATCAATTCACATAAAGAAGCACTCAAGTAAAGAGATGGCAATTGTAACTTCACTAGAGTTTTTTTAAATACTCTCTCACTCATCCATTTATTCACCATTCTTAATACATTAAAATGGTTCCTAAGTCACACTTTCGGCGTATGTGAGTGTGTGATAAATACAGGGCAGCATAGAGAACATGAGCAGAGGTCTTGCTGGTGGCATATAAATATAAATATATAAATCCGGAAAGCAATATTTTGAGCACTGTGGTGCAGTATAATCAACAGTCTTTACTGCATTAAATAGTGACAGCCTCAAAACAGTAAAACGAGCAGACCACAGGTGAGCGATGTCAGTTTTTCTACTAAGGTGACTGATGTGGTGAGAACCTTTGCAATTGACATCTTTATGGGCCAGACATCCAGATGTGAATTACTTCCTTGATTGATCTGTGTGCTAATAAGGCTAACTGAGTATGACTGTAATTGGCTCGAATTCAGAGAAATATGAAATAACTTACATTGTGTAGAATTGTGTCAGTTATTAAAAAGGAATACAGGTTGGATTCTGGCTTGCTTCCAACATGGTATCTTGATTTGGATCTTTTCTGTAACATCTCTAAGTACAAGTCGACGTCCTTGCTGTATTTAGCTGCAGGACAACAAAGATGCAGGAGCAGAGCTGAGCCAGGGCCTCTCTGTTGCTCACTTTCTCACTTCTCCTCCTTCACTCCACACTCTGCCTGTGCACCCTTTGGGAGGCCAGTAAATATGTTCCTCAATGGGTACATCAGAAACAAAGTGTTCATAAGGCAGGATGATATTGCATCCCCCCAGAACTTAATTAAATAAATATATATATTACATAGTTTCAATGAGTCAGGAAGAGTAGAGAGGAGAAAATAGGAATGGATAAAAAGTGCAATGTCAGAGCTGAATTCACCGGTTAGTGTGGGAGTGGCTGCATAATTGATGGGGTCAGCAGCTGCACGAGGTATGACAGAAAGGTCTTCCATATCCTAGAACTCCTCGACCAATGACGGTTCACAGGAACGGCCACAAGGCCTATGGAGATACTAGTTGGATGTAATCACAATATTCATCTGTTCACCCAGTAATCATAGACCCTTTACTTTAGGCTTATAAATATATTTTTACATGGCATATTGGGATATTTATCTGGTGACAAGATCTCACAAGCACCTGATCTCGGTGACAAACTCCGGATGACATTGCTCTCCTTTTGTGATTTGTGTCTTTTATATCTTCTCTTTTTGTGAAAGGTCATGGTGTCATACCGTATTTGTAAATCTTCAGACATAATATATCTTGGTTTGAAGTTTCATTCCAAATATGAGTTCTGCTGAATATGGACTCATTGTGCTGGGTGGCGTGTCCCTGTATTCAGGTAATATCAGGAACAGGTGTTTCAGAGACTGATTAACATGTGGCTTTGGAGAATTATAGCCTCTTTTATTAGCCTGTCACTAGGTACTCTACAATACCGTTGGGCGTGGTCATAGGGGTGCAACCTAGTGAAGCTTGAAGCTTAGGCTAACAGAGGCATCCTTGAAATATTGTTCATTGAACGGAGACCTGTTGTCGGATATCAATATAGCTGGTATGTAAAAATGGATAAGACTTCGTTATGAGCTGATATTACTATTTCAGAGACAGTATTTGTAGGACCTGCAAGCCTTAGGGTAGTGTTCCCCAAACTTTTTACCTTTACCCTCCTATTTTTCTGAATACTTTTTGGGCTGGCATTATGACTCAGTGTACTTTACCACTGTAACAGTCATTTTGAATTTACATATGAGTCCCTTTTAAAATGCTTTACCATATAACCAGGGCCTGTAAATGAAATGCTACTTGCAGTCCTCCAGCACTTAGTGTGCCGCCCACTTAGGAAGCTCCGCAAAAAAGTCCCAGGTATGCCATTGTAGCCAGAATGTAGTTTTAAATTGCCAATTCGACTTAACAAAAAAGCTGCTTGCCAAGTCCTAAACTCTCCTTTTATAACATATGAGTCATTACTAAGAAAGGCCCAAGTTTGCCTTCGGGTAGGATGCATTATAATTAAAAGGCTGGGCATGTATCTTTGAGTTTTACATGTCCTGTTAGTGAAAAACCTCTAAATAAATGTTTCACTACTGTAAAGCGCACCTCTTATATGGGATAACACTGGGTTGCCTTATTACATTTAATAAGTGCTATCCTTTGATTGGTAACAGGATACTATTTCATGTTTGGTGTCTGAGAAATTGTCATTTAAAACCCTCTTTAATGGTAAAGTTGGATTTTAAGTTACAATTTTGAAAATGTCTCTTTCAGATAGTTGGCATTTTCCCGCCCTAGCTAATTGGTGCCTGCAGCCTGTTCCTGCACCACATGACTGAGTGCAGTTGGCAACTTGGCAGTTGGACTTTGTTTATTCATCCCAAACAGCTACACAATAGAGGCATTACGTGTGTCTGGATGGGCCATTACTGGCAGATCAGAGGGCAGAGCTGGGCACAGACCCACTTGCAACTGAAGAGGTTGTGTCCTGCCTTTACACAAAGGACTTGCTACCACTGCATTGTTCATGCAGCCAGCTTGGAGCCAGGGCAGGGGAGGGAGGAAACTTCTAGCACCTCAAAGGGAATTCTCTTGAAATTTCTGCTAAGTCAAAGAAGGCACCAGATATTAAAAATAAGACCCTCCGAACCAGTCTTCAGTTCACTTTCTGCCTGCTGCTGTGGCTTGATGTACTGCCGAAGACTGCTTTGATGAACCTGGAAGGACTGCTTTACTGCCTGAACCCTCGCGTTGAATCCTGTGCTGCTATATGAACCCTTTACTACTTCTTGAACACAAGACTACTAAGTGACTCCAAGGGCTAGTTGGTTTACCTACTGATCAGAGCCCCAGGGACAAAAAAGGATTTATCCATCTTGAACCTGCGCTGCACTCAGCCTAAGTGACTCTTAACCCCCAACCCCTCAAGTTGTGTCACTCCAGTCCTGGAACCTTGGTGATGGTGATAAAAGGTGCCCAGATAGCCAAAACCCAAAACTTGGGACTCAGAATGTTTTTGGCTAAAACCGCTTTGAGAACAGAGAGGAGACTGGGATGAACCTGCTTTTCTATCCACAAAAGGGGCATCGTTCAAGGTGCAAGGAACATTCTTCTCTGCAGCAGCAAATCTTGTTCAGCGGTCTTTCCCAAAGTGGTATTCGGCCTTGTGGAACTCTAATGAGCCACAGGCTCCCGCCACATCCCTCTGAAGATTTTCGACTTCCGAAAAAGAGACAAAATCTGAACATAGAAATCTTCACAGCGACTTCACACAATGGCTTCCCGATGATGACGCCTCCTCCTTGGATACCATCTGCAGCCTTGCCCCGCTGAACTACTACTATCTCAGGGATTTTTTCTTCAACCTTCCACTAAGTTCGAAGGTAAGCACTGACTGGACTCAATCCCCTTTTTGTTTCTGACTCTCACTCCATCGCTGTCTGCCATATTTTTCAACTTTGACCTGGACTCATGCAACTAGATTTCTGCGGTTAGCACTTTGATCTTTTAGGCGCTAGTTTTACCTTAACATTAAAAAATTCATAGGTACACAACTGATTGGGTTTTTCGTGTCAAGTAATATGGGACTTTTATTTTATGTCGCTTTGATCTTTTAGGCCCTAGCTTCTACCTTAAAATTTAAAAAATACATAACTCTGCTATTAGTGATTGGATTTTTGTCCTTTTGGTGTCATGTATTAAAATTAACTATATTTTTCTAAATAGGTATGACATTTTTTTTTATTTTTTTTTTAATATTTTTATTCAAAAAATGTTAACAACGTTTATTCCCCTAACTCCTCCCCCCCCCTGCACAGGACATGAAAAAAGCAACCAAAAAAATAATAAAATAATAAAAAAAAATACAATCAAATTTCCACAACATTTCTATATCTCAGGTTACAATAATTCAACCTGGCAAATTGTACTAGGTAAGCTAGAGCGTCAATCAAAACAAAACAAAACAGCTGGAGAGAACCCGTAAAGGGCAAACATCTAAACATAACACCATGGATGCAGCTTGATTAATATTCCTGATTTTCATTACACACCCCCCTTAAAACCCTATGGAGATTCTATGTTTCCTGCCATCCTATTCTTCCAATCTGCTATTGGTTTCCAGATCTGCAAACCAAGGGATCTGCCCTTCTTCCCTTTTCTGGCGTATAGCGCTTTTTCCATGTTGTATATATATAAAAGCCTGGCCAACCATTGCTGCATAGTAGGGGGGAGCTTATCTCGCCATGCTGAAGCTATGCATAGACGAAATACTGCCATGGCTACAAACAAAAAGTTCTCAAACTGTGATTGCTCTCCAGTCCCGTCCAGTCCCATTAATATTACTTCGGGTGTCATCATTAACTTACAATTCAGCGATCTATCTAAAAACCTTTCGATTTCTTTTATCAAAGGCGCCAGGTTGGAGCATTCGCCAAACATGTGGACTATATCTGCCTCCTGGCTGTCGCATCTTAGGCATGGTATCCCTTGTGTGCCCCCCCACTGTGCAATTCTGGCTGGGGTATAGTATAGCTTGTACAAGGTCTTATAGTGCTGGGCTTGCAATGAAGAAGAGCAGGGAACCTCCTGTCCCATCTGCAATGACTTCTCGAAGATCCCCTCCGTAATTCCTAGCGTATCCATCCATTTTGCTTCAAATTTACCCAAGTCATCTCCCCTGTGTGCTATAAGTTCGGCATAGAGCCTTTTTATCGTACAGCCGTGTCCCCCTTCTATTACTTGTAATATTGTATTATCTCCAAATCCTAGAGGTCCTCCTCTCTTTCCAGCCAATATGCTTCTTATCTGTAAATACTTGAAAAACGTCCTTGTACTAACCCCAAATTTTCTCTGTATCTCTAAGAATTGGCGCACTCCTAGCGGGCCTATCAAATCTCCCATTCTTTTCACTCCTAACCGTCCCCATTCCTTGAAAACAGTATCAGCAAAGATCTCTGAGGGTAATGTGGGGTCGTTCCCTAACCTAGTATATGCATGGTATCTACCCAGTCCAAAACTCTTTTTAAACGCCTTCCACACCTTATAGGCTGCCTCCAGGGTCTTGAATCTGGTCCTCTTAAAGTAGCTCGGTTCAGTGAATCTCAGGAACGCATTCTGTGCCTCCTCACCTAAGATCAAACCGAATATCTCTGACGAACCGGTATAGAATTCTCCTTCCATCTCGGCCCCGCCAATGAGGCCCGTTATTTGCTGGAGCACTGCTGCCCAGTGATAGAGTTTCAGATCCGGTAGTGCCCACCCCCCCCTCTCTCTTGGTAGTGCCATAAATTTTAGTGCCCTTCTTGTTTTACCCTGTGACCAAATAAACCGGTTTATTATGAGCTCTATTCTATTAAACAAAAGTGGGCTGAAAAATAGAGGTATAGTTCTAAATATATATAGAAATTTCGGGAGGAGGTTCATTTTAATGAAGTTTACTCTGCCAACTATGGACATATGCAGATTATGTACCCTATCCAAATCCTTCTTAGCTTTCGCGATGATAGGAGAAGTATTTAAGTCCACTAAATTGCCCAGGTCAGCAGTGATAGTTATTCCTAAATAAACCCCCTCAGCCACCGCCCGTGAATCTATGCATGTTGTGTATGTATTCTTTATAATTTGTGTCTTAGTTTTATTTAGAACGTAGCCCGCGACCCGCCCAAATTCCTCCGCCTCCTGTTCTATTTTACTGATGGCCTCTGCTGGTGAGGGTGTGATAATCGCAATATCGTCTGCGTATGCTAGTACCTTAATCAGTCCCATCTTGGTGTCTAGTGGCCTAATTCCATCATTTAGCTCCAATTTCTTAATGAATGGGTCTATGTACAGTGCAAAAAGCAGGGGTGAGCATGGGCACCCCTGTCGCGTGCCCCGTGTAATTCTAAATGGGGTAGTGCGGCTTGCATTCACCCTTACACACGCCGTTGGTCCTACATACAATGATTGTATCGATTTTATGAATCCTTCTCCGATTCTCCCTTTCCTCAATGCTGCCCACAGAAATTCCCACGCCACGCGGTCAAAGGCCTTTTCGGCGTCTAATAACATAGCTGCCATAGGTTTCTCCTCTGCCCCTTTTACGTCAAATAGCGTGATCATTTTTCTAACATGGAGTGTGGTTCCTCTATGTGGGATAAAGCCATGCTGATTAATGCTTACTAATTGCTCTATTACCCTAGCAAGTCTATTCGCTAATGTTTTAGAGAAGATTTTTAGGTCAGCATTAATTAATGTAATCGGGCGGTATGATCCGGGCTCTGCGGGGGGTTTCCCTTTTTTAAGGATTACAACAATATCTGCCCCTGCCCAGCTGGCTGGTATAGAATGCCCCGCCTGTGCCTCCCTAAGTGTCCTGACCATCTCTGAAATAATTGATGCAAAAAACACTTTGTAAAATTCCCCGGGTATCAGATCCGGCCCGGCAGCCTTGCCGGAGGGCAGACTGAGCATAGCCTCCTTAATTTCTTCTGCCTCTAAGCAGGTCTCGAGAGAGTCCCTATCTATCTCCTGTAGGGTTTTAATTGGTAGGTCTTGCAAGTATCTCTGAATATCGGCAGGATCCCTGTCCTGCTCCTCCTCATAGAGCTTGCTGTAGAACTCCCTAAAGACCTCGAGGATACCTTCCCTATCTGAGACCATATTGCCCCCGCTGTCTCTTATCTCTTTAATTTCACCTTTTGCCATCCTCTGTCTCGTGCGTGTTGCGAGTGTCCGCCCTACCCTTTCGCTATATTCGTAGCATTGCTCTCTCTTAGCATTATAAATCTTAGCTGATTTTTTTGCTATACTCTCTTCTGCTTCCGCTTTAGCCATCATGGTCTCCATTAGATATTGTTCCAGCTCCCGCCCCTCAGTAATAGCCTTTTCAAGTCTCTGCTCTGCTTTCAACAGATCGCTGTTTACCCGATCTACCTTAACTTTCTCCTTTTTCTGATTGGCTAGGCTAAAGCTCAGTGTTTCGCCTCGCACCCCGGCTTTAAAGGTATCCCAATCATTTCCTGGATTGGTACTCCCTCTATTGATGTCCCAGAAGCCCTTTATCCAAACATGCATGTGTGTAATATAGTCTATATCCGTCAGGAGTTCTCTTTCAAATGTCCATGATTTAACCTGTCTTTTAAGCCCACTTTCTGTTATTGTCAATACTAGGGGGTTGTGATCAGACAGAATACGGGGTAACCTTGCTATCGTGAGGGTATTTGAGGGTAACCTGGAGGTGAAGAAGTAATCCAGACGGACGCACTTCCTATGGGGGGCCGAATAATAAGTAAAACCCTCCTCACCCACTTTAAGCTCTTCCCAAACATCCATAAAGGCGTTGTTGGTGGCCATACTTCGGATTGCTCTACACACCCTTTTTTTTCTTCCTTGGTATAGGCCCCTATTATTCAATCCCAAACCTGATACCCCGTTGATGTTGAAATCTCCTGCGAGGATCACTCTTGGTGCCCAAGTAGCCAGTTCTATATCTAGAAACTCGAATACTTCAGGGTCATCCTCCGTTGACCCATAGACGGACCCTAAAGTAATCCAGACTTCTCCAATCAGACACTCAATCAGGGTCCACCTGCCCCAAGGATCTTCTAATTTCTTCCTAGTGCTAACGTTAAGTAGTTTAGTTAGAATGGCCACTCCCCTGACCTTTGCCCCATGTTTTGAATATGCCAGCACGCGCAGCCCCAGTTGTTCCAACAAAAAAGGCTTACTACCTTCTATGTGTGTCTCTTGTAAACATATAAATTCTGCCTGGGTGTTTTTAATTAATAAAGCTACCTTTTGCCTTTTCAGCCTATCATTCAGCCCACATACATTTATTGTTAACACCTTAACTTTTGAACTCATCCTTAATCTTTATTATTCCTGAGCCTTTTAAACCAGAGAGATAATATTCCTTTTCTACCCTCGATGCCACCCTTACTACTAATATCATTGCCTTTGCCTTTAAATTTTCATCTAGTTTTTGACTGATCCAGCTGTTTAGTCTAGCCAAGATTAACTCTTTAAAAGTGAGTGCAGTCCTTGTTTCCCTTACATGTATCCTGATTTCCTTTTGTGTAATTTCCTTGTTTTGATATATCCCAATCCTTTTCCCTATATTCTGTCCTGTGCCCTTTCCCCCTCCCCTCTCCCCCCCCTCCCCCACCACTTCTTGAGGCATCCAGGGACCTAGATCCCTAGGTGTGGGCGGCCGAGTGATTCGAACATCACCACTCGCTCTATCGCCTGATTTGTCAAGAAACTTTAAATGTATAACATCTCAGATGGCTAGTTTTTCCCTTCCTGTTTTCTCAATTCAGAAAGTTCATGTAGATACGCCTCTGCTTGGATCTCACTAACGAAGTTCCTTGAGGTACCTTTATAAAGTACTCTTAAACGTGCTGGGTTTAGCAAATGAACAGTTGCTCCTATTTTTTCAAATGGGGCGAAAAGTGGCCGCAGCCTCCAACGGCGTTCGACCGTTGCATGAGCAAAATCCGGGCGGACAAAAAACTTGTTCCCTTGATATTCTTTTTTGCTCATCGGTCGTGCCAGGTCATAAATTGCTTCTCTTAAAAGAAAATTTCCAAAGCAGACCAACATTGCTCTTGGATATTGGTTTTCTTTTGGAGATCGTTTGGGGAGTGTTAGAGGAAACCGATGAGCGCGTTGAACTTCACGTTCTATTTCCCATGTTTGAAGTTCAGGCATGGAGGATTTTAAGAGGTTGATGATATATCCCTTCGGATCACTTCCCTCTGCACCTTCTGCAATTCCCAAAAAGCGTAGGTTATTTCTCCTTCCCCGGTTTTCAAGATCCTCCACCTTTGTCATTAGATCTTCAATAACTCCGGCTTGGACCTTTTCTCTGCTTTGAAGTTTAATAACATCTGCTTCCAAATTTTCTGTGCGGCTCTCTACCGATACCATTCTATCCACTATCTCGGTGCATGTATTATCCACCTTCTGGATAGCACCTTGAAGTTGTTGGATAGCTTTGTGATTCCTTAGGCTGTCTGTTTTAACATCTAGGTGGAGATCCTTTATGTTCTTCAGGACCTCACTCAATGTTGGTTCCGTAGAAAATCCTGATTTACCAGTTTCATGATGTTGTTTTTCCTTGTATTTTTCGCTTACACCACTATTCAGGTTTCTAGAGTTTGTATCTCTTATAGATGTAGGAGTCAGGCTTTTCCGGAAAAGTCTAGATTTTTTCTTTGTCTGATCCTTGTTACTCCCCTGATCCGTTGTTTCGTCATCCATGGGTTTGTGGAGTTTTCTATATTTTGATTTTTTTTTCCCCCCTTCCGCTTTCTTTTTAAATACCAGGTCTTGACCAGATCCACTATTGTTCTTTTTGTCTCTCTGTTCTGTCTGATCTGTCTGATCGAGTACTGCCAGACTGGCGGTAGGTGGGATTTCGTCCTCGCTGATCGCGCTTGAGTCCCCAGTTTCACTAGAGATAGATAACCCAGTTTCATACATTTCAGAGTTAGATCCCTCTTTTGATCCTTCGCTCCCAATTTGTAATTTTTTACATCCAATTGTGATTTGTCCTTTATTGGACGTATAATCCAAATCCAAATCTAATTCCGCATCTGCAGTCATTTCTGTGCCTTCGCTATATAAAGTTTTTTCCTCGCCAGGAAGCTTATTCTTCATTGCATCCTGTAGCTTCCCATTACTAATGTTGTTACTATTGCTGTGATCCCTTTCATTGCTTTCATTCAAGGCTTCCCTCGAGATTGGTACAAATATAGTTGAAATCCTTGGTTGTGTTTCATCACATGATCCCGTTAATTTTGCCGTGGCCTTCAAGTTTTTAATAGTCTGTAATCTTTTAGCTTTTTTAGCAAGAAGCTCCATCTTTTCATCAGTTTGATCATCGGATTTTTCTTCCGGGGTGTCTTCGTTTAACCGATTTTCTCTTTTCTTTTTCCCCCCCTCAGTTTCTTTCTCAGCAGTTTTTGTGACATATTTGTTTTTATTTTTAGTTTTATCCATGTCATTTTTATAGCTTGTTTTACCAGTGCCATTGCCGTTGCCATTGCCATTGCCATTGTCATTGCCATTCATGTTTTCTTCCATCCTTCCTTTTCCATTTCCATTTCTACCCCCTTTGGCCTCTTGTGACTTCATTCCTCTAGTTTCGGGTCTTCTCATGGAACTATTATTTTTTGACTGACAGGTCGCCGTCTGTTTTGGCATTTTTCTTCTGTTGTATTTTTAATGTAATTACTGTTTGTGTGCTGCATAAAAAATTTACATATTGCCTGTAAGTTAAGCTTGACTTTGTGTCAAGGTACCAGAGGGTTAAGCACATCTTAATTTAGAAACTTTTGTGGTCCACCCTTACATTGACTGTGGCCATTGCTTGAGCAGTGTTAGCACTTTACTCAGCTAACAACCCATTTTCTCACAGTATTCAAAACAGCCATGATAGCACCTAGAAGCACTGACTCTCATCAATTACTATCTGTGGTTATAATCAGCGTTAAAAGTTATACCATGTTCTTGGTGTATAGTACAACCCGAAAATGGACATATAATGCTGGCTGATGAGCGGCCCATTCAGTAAAACATTTTTGGCAAATACTAAACTTCTCTCTATATTTACACTTTGGGTATTCAGTTTACTCTGCCATTTAGTCACTATGGCCTCCAAGTCATCCTCCCTTTGTTCCAAAGTTAGTTGATATAGAGGTCATATTCTTTGTCGCTTTTTAATTGCTTCAAGAATATCAATACTCCCCGAAAAGATTAAAGAATTTGAAACTTTCTGTAAACAGAAGCTGCGTACCTGAAGATATTTAAAAAAATCAGCACGAGGTATATGATAAGTATTCATTAGATGATCAAACGAAACAAAATCATTATCTATAAATAAATCTCCCAGTTTCCTAATACCTAGAGTGTTCCTGTTATACATTACCCCGTCGTTAAATATCTCTGGGAGGATAGAACAGTTCTGTAAGGAGTATACCGATTTAAGTTGGTGCAAAGCCGAAATTTCTTTTTAATAGATTGCCAAATCAAAAAAGCTGTTTCTACTGCCTTAAATTTGTTTTTTTTATAGTAACTCAGCTCTATTACGCGATTTAAACACTGCTTAGCCTCTGTGCCCAGAAGCATTTCATAGATTGACGGAGATAAAAATGTCTCTGTAAAGACTTCCGGTAATAAAAGAATATCCATATCTTGCATTATTGCCATCCAATGATACAATTGAAAATTTGGAATGCCCCAACCCCCTCTATCACGAGGTAGTTCACAACTTTTCAGTGCTCTCCTAGCACGGCGATACCCCCATAAAAATCTGGAGCAAAAAGCTAGCAAAATGGAGTGTTGGGCGTGGGACAAATTGTAGCCGTTGTAATTTATATGGGGCTGATGCTGTACACATGTTCTTTGACTGCCTGAAACTGGCGCGATTTATTGCGGAGATAGAGCATTTTCTGGCAGCTGAACTGTTTATCCAAGTCAAGCTAACAGCATCAATGGTAATCTTTGGATGTGATGAAAACGTGGCAAATGTGACCTCCGATACGGACGTAGGATTTATGTTTGTCTGTATGTTTGCATACCGTTTTTGCATAACATCAGGCTGGCTTGATGTAGTGTGGTAAATAAATAAATAATACCCTATTTTTGACTAGACATATATCATAACAGATAGCTCAATAAATAAGAGTCAAGATTCGAGGTAGTAGGAGTTTTGCAGGTTTAATACAGCATAAGGACAGGAACAGGACAACCTGCATAGGAATAGGATGACAGGGCCCAGCAGCTGCTGGGGCTGGGTCTGGGATGAGCGCGCTCCCTTTTAATAACATTACATGAGCATATATACATAACGCAAACACATAGCATTACATTGCAGTAGGCGTAGCAGTGGGTGTGACGCGTAGCAGTCGCGAAAGATAAGAGTAAAAAGAGGTGTAACTGGGCGTATACATAGACATGTGGTGCAGACGTAACAGGATATGTCATGAATGGGCGGAAACATTGGAGGGGGCTACCTAAGGAGCCGGGACCTCTAACCTAGTGGTGCGCGCAAACTGGTAATGACGTGTTACGAGGAGAAGCTGGGGGCTATGAACTCTGTGCTAGGAGCAGAGACTAAAGTCTGGAGGGTCGGAGCGACATGTACCTAAACCCTATCTAGTATCTGATGTTTAGGGAACATGTTGATATAAACTAGAAGTCATGAGGGGAAAAGCTAATTGACTCTAAGACTAGAGCATGCATTTATTCTACATGTAGTGCGTGATGAAGAATATTAAATGACCATTAAATACAGTATTTCTCTTAACATGGAGCCGCATAGGCTAGACAATGACGGAAACTATTGATGCAGTTCAGTAGCTTAGGAATGCAGGGAAGGAGGACTAAACTGATAGCTGGAATCATAACATAGTCTTGGCAGACTCAGAGGCAGAGCCAAGCTGCACCGGGCACTGCGAGGCAGGAAGTAAGTGAAAGGTCGAGGATACAGGTGGGGGCTGGATCGCTCCTCAGCGAGGCTTCAGGAGACAGGAGCTGAATCTAGTGTCCGGGCCCTGTTGAGGCCTGGAAACGGGGACTTTATAATGAAATAACGTGCACACTGAGAAACGTGGCAACATAACTTTACATAGGCCTGATATTCGTAGTATTCACGAGGACTGGAAACTGACATACCAGAGGTGGACACAACTATAATTGCGTCATTAATCGGACATGGGGAATAACATATGCATATTGGTCATGCACACATAACATATGATGGATGACACGTAGGGACACAGAACATGGCAAAATTTACTTTTCCACATTCCCTCCTTGTCACTACGTTTCCATCAGGAAACATCAATATTCATGATACCATCTATCATTTCATACAGTACCATTTGTTCATCTCGAATTGTCTTGGAACGGGATTTAGAACGGGGCTTGGGACTAGGAATACAAGAGGTAGCACACATGCCGCAAATCGCAGGGCCACATTGTATACAGAGGCAGCAGCTGAATATGATCGCTACTGCGATACCTAGAAAGGACAATATTTTCCATCCCCATGCGGAAATTATATTCCAGAACCAACCGGACCATGTCCAGGTGCCTGGATTCTGGTGTAACAGATGGGCAATTTTATGAAGTCTGGTTATAGCTGAATAAACAGACGGCGCGTTATTTGGAATGAAAATGCAACAACTGGATCCGATGACTCTACAGGCCCCGCCCCTATCGGCCAGTATGACGTCAAGGACGAGACGATTCTGTAAAACGACAATTCTCATAAAGGATTGCTCTTCGGTTAAGTTACCTAGAGCAGAGGCAGTCTCATCTACTACAGCTTCAAGGGTTCTTGTTAATCTACGAATTAGCTTACTGTTTACAACTGTACCTAAATAAGGGAACACACCTTTATCAATATCAATGAATTGTTCTGCAGCAGTTTCAGTATAATCGACAATCGGGAGATTTCTCTTGTGTCTAGTATGTACTAGGAAGGAATTCCTATGGTAGTCAGGTGGGGCTAGAAAAACAGGTGGCAGTAGGAAAGCAATGTAACAGGTTCCCTCCCAATCGAGGGGCAGACGAACATATGCGGTCTGACCACAAACAAAATAAGAATGACGTGAAGCTTTGAAAATAGATTTCCTACTGTCACTATACTTGACAATAGTAGTACAATCACTATGTCCTACGTGTACGGAACCCTTATTTCGGACACATAATTCGCCTTTGACTGGTAGTACTGAAATAGCAGGTGAGTCTGGAGTAGTATCAGACTGAACATTCAGGACCATGAAATTCGACGAATAATTACCTAAATTATATACTTCATTTTCTAGATCTAAACCTGTTCTGTGGGGGAGACCTTGCTTGTCTGGGAAACATGTACTGTTAAGAAAAGACATATCTGTTGAGGATGACGTTAACGTGGACCATGCTCCACACGAACCATTATGTGAAAAAGGATAAGGAAAGAGTGGCAGAACTCCCTTCGACGTCTGGAAAGGGGGGAGTCGACCACACACCCAACAATTAGTGGCATTGCTGGTCTGGTGTGAATAATGTAACATGCGGATAAATGAGTTATTACGCATAGCGAGGCGGTATGAATATTCGTGAGGAGGCAGATCACTAAACGTGTGCTCTGCTGTAGCATTAGCAGGCTTATTTACATGAAGAACTGGGAAATATAGGAAAAAGGCATAACTGGTGCAGGAAATCATAATGCTGATGAATAATATGAAACTTAGAAAAATGATACATTGAATTGAGTTTTTACTAACTCTCTCACTATGGGGGTCTATTTTATACATGTCAGAAACAGTCTAACCGTTTCACCTAGGGGAGGACTTAGACAATCAAACTGACTGACTTATTTTACTAGACCGGAGTTTTTGCTTATACTCCTGCTGCGGAGTTTTCTCTACCAAGGGAGGGGTTGTATCAATGTCTTTTGCGGGACAGTCCTTAAAATCCTGGGAAATGTTCTTAAAGACGGGTTTCAGTCCTTTAAAAAGTTTAACGTGAGAAAGGTGTATCCATCCTTTTCGGCCTTCCAACTTCACGGCTGTACGGGTGGTGAGGAGGACCTGACGGGGCTCTTTCCATCGAGGCTCCAGCGGACTTGATCTGTCAAAGTTACGGACCATCACCATGGAACCTGGAACGATTTCATGCGGTGCCACCTCGGTATTGTCTGGAAATGCGGCAGCAACCTGTGAACGACATGAGTTGAGGGCAGACATCAAGGAAGCTAGGTAATCTGTCAGCATATTACATGAAACATCAGTAATACTTCGGGGTCTAGGAGTACCCCACATGTTAGGGGGGCGGCCGAATACGACCTCATACGGGGACAGACCTGATCTGGAATGTGCGACCATGCGCATATAAAACAAAGCGACTGGCAGAGCTACTAGCCAGTCCACACCCTTATCTTTACATACTTTGGCGATTCGGATTTTCAGAGTCTGATTATGTCTCTCGACTAGACCGGCTGCTTCAGGATGGCGTACACAATGGAACTTCCACTGGTACCCTAACAACAGGGAAACGTGCTTCATGAGTTCAGATGAGAATGGCTGACCGTTATCAGAATATACGACTCTAGGGAGTCCATATCGAGGGAAGAATTCACGAACCAACTGCTTGGCAGTGGTCGCGGCTGTATAATCTGGGACTGGATATGCTTCTGTCCATCTGGACAAAGCGCATACAACTACAAGGACATACTTGAAACCTCGACATCGCTCCATCTGAATATAATCCATCTGGAGGACCTCAAAAGGGTGGTCAGGAGGCTGGAAACCACCTTGTTCCACCGGGACACTTTTACCTGGATTAAACTGACAACATATCATACAGGTACGGACTTTCTGCTTGGCTGCAGCTCGTAAATGCTTGTTAAACCAAATGTTCTGGATACTGTCTAACATAGCTTTTTCTCCTAAATGTGCTGGACTATGTGCGGTATTAATAATGACTTGAACCATAGAGTCGGGGAGAAACCATGTGGCTCTACCCTTTGTTAACCATCCTTGATCTGTCTGGACCCCTCCTTGTTCAGACCACTTCTTGATTTCTTCGGGAGTAGCATGTAACTGGATATCTATGACATCTTGAGTGGGGTCCTTAACTGTCATACATGTAATCGGATCTGGAGTATGTGTCTGTGTCGGATTAGCTTGAGTGTCTGGAGTCTGTGCTGTAAGCTTGGCTGTGCGATCTGCTAGATCGTTACCTTGAGAAATAATGTCAGTAACTTTCGTATGTGCTTTGCATTTCATGATAGCAATGGATGTCGGTAAATGTATGGCATCTAACAGAGCTTGAATAAGGAAACCATGCTGAATCTTGGTTCCATGAGAAGTCATGAAACCTCTCTCCTGCCAGAGCACTCCGAAGTCGTGTACAACTCCAAATGCGTAACGTGAATCTGTGTATACATTAACTTTCAGGTTCTTGGCGTGTATACAGGCTTGTGTCAGAGCAACTAGCTCTGCTGCTTGAGCGGACAGGGTATCAATACGGTGTGTTTCAATAACTTCGGTGTCAGTAGTCACTGCATACGCGGCGACTAGTTCTCCTGTACTAGTTCTCATACATGAACCATCCACATAAAGTGTCAGGTCAGGATCTGGTAACGGAATGTCTGTCAGGTCTTGTCTTGGCTTTGTCGTAATGTTGACTACTTCCACACAGTCATGTGGGTCAGGATTTGAATTAACTGGTGGTAACAGTGTAGCAGGATTCAGGATGCTGCAGCGTCTAATTTCTATGTGTGGCTGGAACAGTGTCAATTCATAACCTGTTAAACGTGCAATTGTCAAGTGCTGAGTTTGTGTTCGGTTTAGAAGAACTTCCACGGAATGTGGAACTTGTACTGTCAAGGTATGTCCTAAGACTATGGAATCACTTTGTCTAATAGCTAGTGCTGTGGCTGCAACTGACTTGAGGCACGCAGGCAACGCCTGGGCGACTGGATCTAGTGTGCTCGAAAAATAAGCACAGGGCTTGTATTGTCCTGCTTGATCTTGTGTGAGAACAGATAATGCTGTACCTTCACGTTCAGTAACGAAAAGTGTAAAAGGCTTACTGTAGTTCGGTGTAGCTAGAACTGGAGCTTGACATAAAGCTTTCTTTAACTCGTTGAAACTAAGTGTATGTTCAGATGTCCAAGGGAGAACAGTCGATACGGCTGCCTCCTGTGTCGTTAACTGTATCAGTGGCTTGGCTAGGAATGCATACTGGGGAATCCATTGTCTACAATAAGAAGTAAGGCCGATAAAGGCACGTACCTCCTTCTGAGTCCTGGGCTGGGGAAGACTCGCTATCAACTGGATACGGTCTGGTGTCAACTGCCTACCCCTCTTGGACAGCAAGTGTCCTAAGTATACCACTTGCTGGACACAGAATTGAAGCTTCGAAGGGGACACCTTGTGCCCCATCTCGGCTAGGAAATACAAAACCGTCAGTGACGCACGCTCGCAATCACGTTCAGAACGGGCTGTGATCAGTAGATCATCGACATACTGGAGCAGGGCAGTGTCAGTTGGCATGTGAATGTTGTCTAGTTGTCTCTTAAGTGCTTGACTGTAAATACTAGGGCTTTCTGTGAAACCTTGAGGAGCGCGTGTGAACATATAGCTCCTTCCATTTAAACAGAATCCGAAAAGAAACTGGCTGTCTGGATGAATTGGAACACTAAAAAATGCGTTCTTGAGGTCTATTACTGTAAAGAACGTGGCTTCGGAATCAATAAAAAAAGACCTATGTAATGATAGCAGGCACGGGGAAAAAAGGGGTTAAAGATATATTTCTTGGTAAAGAAAAATTAGAAACTACGGCCCAGTATCCCTATTTAGGTATCTTAATTGATGACAAACTTAATTGGAAAGCCGCAGTTGAGGCAAGAAAACACCTCCTTATGAGAGCTATTGTAGCACTCATACATTTTTCCCAGAAGCTAGGTAAAAGGCCCCCAGTTGAATTGATAAAAATCTACAGAGCAAAATGTCAGGCAATAGCCTTGTATGGGGCGGGTGTGTGGGGGAATGCGAACATCGGCACCTTGCAAGTGGCAGAGAATATATTTTTAAGATTTTTATTAGCGGCCCCTAAAAGTGTCTCTACGTTTGCATGCCATATAGAGTTGGGGATTCCTTACCTGGTGGATCAGGCAAAAATTCAACCGCTTTTATTATGGCGACGAATTTGGCTATCAGAAAAAAATCAGTTAACGAAGCAAATCATGACAGACTGTATGTCACTAGACCATTCACTCAAAAATAAATGGCTTTTGTACGTGAGAAACTTCTTATTTGATCTAGGGTTAGGATCCTACTATAAAAGACCTGAGTCAATTGGAGAAATCTCGAAGAAAGACCTGAAAAACAGGGCATTGGGCCACTCAGAAGAACTTCGGATTACAAGCGAAGCAACGAAGGCTTCAGTTCAACATGCAATAGCGGTCCAGACTACCCTGTTAATCCAGCCATACTTAACACATGATTTTAAAGTATTTGAGCGACTTCTTTTAACGAGATTTAGGCTAAATATTTTCCATCGACTTGTCGCTTTTCCAGTGGAAAATACCTGGGATCCTATTCTCGCACTTTGCCCTTGTGATGGAATTTCAGAGTCAATTGGAGAAATCTCGAAGAAAGACCTGAAAAACAGGGCATTGGGCCACTTAGAAGAACTTCAGATTACAAGCGAAGCAAAGAAGGCTTCGGTTCAACATGCAATAGCGGTCCAGACTACCCTGTTAATCCAGCCATACTTAACACATGATTTTAAAGTATTTGAGCGGCTTCTTTTAACGAGATTTAGGCTAAATATTTTCCATCAACTTGTCGCTTTTCCAGTGGAAAATACCTGGGATCCTATTCTCACACTTTGCCCTTGTGATGGAATTTCAGAACAGTCAACTATACACACTGTCCTGTTTTGTAAGTTCTATCATGGCCATCGCAAGATCTGGTTGATCCCGTTGTTAAAACTGTGGGGCATAAGTCGCTGTCGCCCAGCTATGTTGAGACTGCAGTTTTTAGAGTCTGAATGTGTTTCTAACCACATTGTACATTTTTTGAAATGTATTTTTAAACACAGAAGAAACTTGTGATGACCTCTTCCAATGTAGACAAAATTTGTTAGAAGCCCTCTTAATCTTGATATTGATGATTTCCCTTTTATGTAGTAAATAAGATGATTATGGATCCCCAATGATTTTATGGATAATGGTGTGCAAAATGGGTTTACAGCCTTTACAACGAAACTTTTACAACAAACTACCATTACAACGAAACTTTTACAACGCAAACTATTACAACGCATTGCGCTGGGGGGCGCTCTAGGATAGGAATAGGTTTAATGTACTATCCAACACCTTCCCTACTATCCACAGGGACTGGAGTTGGAATAGTAAATTAAACTATTCACTATCCAGCGCCCAAAAGCATTATGCGTTGTAATGGTATGCGTTGTAAAACTTGCGATGTAAAGGTAGGCGTTGTAAAAGTATGCGTTGTAACGTCATACATCCTGCAAAATGAAATGACTTGAAATTGTATCTGTATTTTAATGTTACTTTTATGGTTTTTCTATTTTGTAAAACCGAATAAAGAAGAATTCATTCATTCATACTAGAGGAGAGAGCAACACCACCATATCATAGTGGATATGTTGCTTTTGTGCTATCTCTATTCCATGCAGCGCAGTACAGCAACTTTTGTTACGGTGCTTTGTGACAACTTAGTAAATCTGCCCCTTCTTTTCTCCAGACCAAGCACTCTTGACACATATTGTCTACCAGAATAGATGACATGACTTATCACCTTGTCCTCTTTCTTGTCTTAAGTAAGATTTCCTCTAGATTGATTTATGTACTTGTATGACTCAATGTCTCTGTTCAATATGTTTGTGATGTAAAGCGCTCTGACACTAGATTGAGACGAGTAGCCTATAAAATAAATGTTAGAGGGGCTAATAAGAGACAAGGAGCAACACTGGACAGTTGTCTGAGAAAAAGAAGGTCTTTCTTGGTGGGAGGCCAAAGATTGTCCCACCCAGCACCACTGATGCTAGAGCCAAGCCGGTAGGTGTGTCCCGGATTAAGGGTTCTTGGCGAAGCATCCCGCCGTACGAGGCGGAACACGGTCGCCGACTCAGCCGACTTGAAGCTTCGGCATTCATTGCATACTGCTGCATTCACCGATGGCAATGTACAGCGGTCCTCTAACTACGTTGACAGCCTTCACCAAGAACCCTTAATCCAGGACACACCAACGGCTTGGCTGACTTGAAGTTTAGGCAATCCTTGCCTGCATGTGCAATTACCCACAGAATTTCTCACATGGTCCTGGACCTCTTTCTAGAATTCCTTAGATTGACAAGGAATCCACATCCCGCGAGCCACTGTGGGTATGTGAAAGGGCCCCATACCTATTCAGGTTGCCCAGACTGTCCTGAAGAAGACCCGCAAGGCCAAGGTTCAAACCTTCGTCGTGGCCATAAGACGGGTGGAAACGTCGATGCCCCCTTAAGTTGCCTGGACCACGAGCCCATCCCCAACGTGCCACATACAAATACACTTCTATGTAAACCAAAATTGTTTTTAAATAAAGTTATTTACTGTAACGTGGCCAGGCCAGGAAGAACGGTGAATTCTAACCAGTCCAACTTTTGAATGTATATCATTTTTCCCTTATGTCACTGCCTTGAAATTCTTTTTCACTACCTCTACACCAGAGCACTTTCTCTTTTGCACGTTCCACCTGAAGCAACCTACCTTTCCTCTCAATATTAATATTAATATTATACAGTCAATTTATAGATTACTCACCATATGATATGAGAATAAAAAGCTTGGTAAAGTAGACCATGGTTGTTGCACTTCTTCCTTTACTTTTAAATAATGTATTGAGTACTGAGAGCTGATAAATCGTTGTACAGATGCTCATGAAATTATCTACCAAATATACTAGAAGGATACTTGATTTATGTCATTTTTCAAATGAATGTCTAGGACCATTGTTTTTTTATCCATCTGGGTTTACGGTTGGAGGTCCTGCCTACATGAATGGTACACTCTGCTTACCCACACTTATCTCATGGAGTGTAGTAAATAGTCCATTGGTGCACGCTGCCACTTTAATTTTCAGGTATAGTTATCTCAACTAGATGGTGTAGTATCTGTACTGCACTTTTTACAAGACCACCCTCATTCAAATATGCCCCCTTTGACAAATTGAACGTTACTAGAGGCAACCTTCACTCAAGTAAGGCCTGATTTAGAGTTTAGTGGACGGTTACATCTTTATGCACTTGTAATTAGGCTAAAAAGATATCCATCCCATTTTTGATGGGGTATCTGCCAAACTCTAAATCAGGCATTTAGTATCTTTTCATGTAATAATCACTTCCTAAACTCCTTTCTCCTTTGTCTGCCTGATAAATGTCTAATAACATGTTTTACCTCCTCAGGTTACCAACGACCAGAAGAAGTGAGACCTTTACTAATTCGACCTGTCTGCAATATCCTGTGGTTCTGGTCTCCAAAGATGAAAACTCTATGCTGGTGTGGCGTGCAACATGACAAGGAAGACATCCATGTGAGTAGCTTTTGTAAAGTGTTTTGTGTGTTAGGAAAATGATTTGCTCTCAGGAAGAGTGCATGCTGGGCATTCACGTTGGAGCATTAATTTGAAAGGTCACTTATTTGAACATTCCTATCTCATCTTGAATTGAGTAGACCAAAAACACTTTGTCCATGTCTCTTGAAATCTAACCTGTACCATGTGAGTTAGCTGATATTTTCTGCTTCATGAAAGATAAACATGGCAGGGATGGCTTTAAATAATCTTCAGCAAGACAGAAGATGGCTTAGTGACCACAGAATGCTTACATAACCAGCAAAAATGAACAACAATCTCAGTCATAAGTAGCAAAGCGCTTCCACCAACACCAAATAAAAAATGGAATGTATGTTGTGATGCCTGAGAGGCAGCAGCCATCAAGCACAGAATATTCAATAAAAGTTTCAAAAACTCTAATCTCACCTGCAACAAGAAAATACCTAAAGCAGCCTTTTGCTCCTATGTAGAAAACAACATGACACCCTTGTATCCAAACCTAACATCCTACGGCAAATTCCAATCTCCTGCAGCCTTAAAAGACAAAACTCAACCTGGCAGGTTGAAAACTGTGTAATAGGACCAAATAACAAAAGTCCTACAATCCCAGCATACAATAGCATACAATAAACACATTTTACCCTTCTCTGACTAAATTGCCAACATCAGTAAAATCCAACAATCCCAAGAATTTGCATTAAGCCCCTGAGAAAATTGTGGCACAGTTTCAAACCTCATTCTGTAGCAATATTAAAATCTCACATGTTCTGCCAGAATTCTGCAATTTAAAATATTGATTTACCCAAACAGGTTTCCCATATATCAAATTCACCTTTGCTCAATCTCAATGAATGCGATGAAATGCTAAGCCCCAAGCAAGGAAATAAGTTGTAACACTAGTAAGTCTGAAAGAGAAGTACACCTGGTTCTGAATTACTGTGAAGGTATGCTACTCACCGGTATCACTGGTACACATACTCTGATATAATACTCCGAGATATGCTGCACAACCAGCACAACTCCTCATGGCTGTGATATCAAAGAAAATAGGACACAATACCACATGCAGGAATACAATCTTCATATTAGCACCACATGTACAGTACATCAACATGTTGCTGGTGTGGCACTTGTACAGGAGAGGTTGGCTGTAAGGAAACCAATTAACCTCCATGCTTCCTGGACATTGTTGATTTAGTGAAGTGAGCTGCTCAATAGTCAGCTAATCATGCCTTTGACATTGATTTACAGCGGGAAAAAAACATTCACTTTAAACAAACAAACAATTCATGGATTGATCACTCTGTTACTCTCCAACATAACTAGGTCACCATTTTCTGACAGAAGAATCTGATGACCCTACACAGGCCTATGAGTAAAGGTAGAATTTCATTGCTTATTGAGTCTTACGTGGCTGTGCCTATTCATAAAGGGCGCTCCCATGCAAAACAGCACTTTAAAAGGCCCAGCACAATTGGCAGAGTGTAACCACTAGAAAATAAAAGGGAAATCACCAAGATAAAATTGGCTTTGTCCTGATATGAGGTTCAAATCAAGGCTGAAAAAGTGAAGAAACTGGGAATAGCAATTGATAATATGGTAGTAAAGCAACGGAGTGTCAACTATCCAAGTTTTTCTGTCCCAAAAATTAACTATCAATGACCAAGCAATCTTGAGTTGTAGTGCCTCACTGTCTACATTAGCCGCCCACATCCATATCAACAAGGTATAGAGGGTTCCAAACCAGATAGCGAGTCTGGGACTTAAAATGTGAGAACGACAAAACAAAAAAATTAGCTACTGAATAGATTAGAACATCAGATTTAGACCAATATGCTATACAGTGGTAATGATCAATTTATTTGGTACTATCATGTATGTATTAACAAACTAGGAGCCACATGTACAAAGCCATTTAGCAGTCACCAACATCCCATGAGTTACTAAATCACAGGATTTGTGACAGCTCAATGGCTTTTTTAATGGATTAAACCCATTTTGTAATTCAATATGTACTTGCCAAATTGGAAACTAGTTTTAGAAATGCCTACCAAATCTCAATTTGGAAGCAGCATATTAAGGCCACCTCTTTAAAACTGCAATCCTAAATGTTACGAATCATTTGGTTGTGACCAAATTTTCACTTGCAAACCATTGATAAATTAACGATTCATCAGCAAACAGGTGGCAACCCATTTGCAAAGGGAAAAGGGGCCCTGTGCAATCCCTTCACATTTATGAATGAAAAATCTTGTTTTTTTTCTTGAATGCAGACATGCATCCTTTAAGGAAACCAGATAAGTGTACTTTATGTAAACACAATCACAGGCATGGTGGTCTATCACTCCAGCAGAATACCATTCATGTAATGGCATCTACTCGGAGTGGGTTACAATTTTCGACCTACCTCATAAATATTCAGGCACATTGGTTGGTTTGCAAAATCAGCATTAATTTGCAAGAAGTCGGTGGGTAGTTTGCAAACACTTTTTACAGATTTTTTTTGTGCATTAGCTAGACATGTGTTTGCATGTGTCTTTAAATGTTTGTACGCACATACACTTATTAAATTTCCACAGTGGTGGATTGCCAGATAAACAAGCATTTACAATGCAATAGGTCTCGGATTTATCAGAGTTTAAGCTATTGGCATTGTAAATGACAATGCCTTTTATTTATGTGTTTTTATAATTAACTCATAAATAAAAAGCATTTTCATTTACAATGCTGATAGGCCAAACTCTTGTAAATGCGAGACCTATTTCCTTTCAATGAAGCGGCCACCATTTTTCCAGGCTGATTGGAAAGTAAAAGCATGCATGGCACATTGAAATGTTGCAGGAAAGCATGTCATGCAACTTGTTGACTACGGAGTTTTAATATAAGCAGTGAAATGTGTGAAGCTCCTGCCCAAGGGTCATCATGTGTTTTGTAACAGCGTCACATGGTGACGAGAACAGGGCAGGCCATGTACTTTTGCCTCCCAACATGTTAGTGGAGCCAAAACCCCTCTCCAAAGATGCTCACATAATTGTCTGGGGATAGCTGCGCTGTCAAGCCGGACCATAGAAAAGAAAAAAACTTTATGATCGCAGTTCATTCCCCCTTTCTCTCCCAACTACTTTAAAAGAACTTTCCCCTGACTTTAAATATGAGATTAACTATTCTTCAGAATATAGACAAGGTTCCCTGACCTGCAATGATGGAGTCCAAGATGCTCCACAAGACTTTCAACAGCGTTAGCCTCTGGGTTCACATTACTTCCTCTCTGCACCAACTCCAGCTGGCTTCCTATTATCTGCTGGTTTAATTTCCGATACCTGCACATCCCAGACAAAGCACCCGAGACCTAAAAATAGCAGTAAAACTACAAGTCCCAGAATGCCAAGTGTTGTTGGTTTACAAGGTAGGCTCTGATTGTTTTACTATTGGCATCGCAACTTGCTTGCCCTTTCATCTCAACGTGACGGCTCCTCAGAAGCTATATTGAGAGTAAGGCACATTTCCGTTCATGTTAAGGGAAGAAAGTCTTCATACTTTAGGATGTGGCAAAACACATCTGTCAAAGTCGCACCACATCATGGTTTACACATTCATGCAGTAGAGGATTCTTAGCCAGCAGTACACAGGCCCGGACTGGCTGTTGCGGGCACCGGGCAATCCCCTGGTGGGCCGCATGGGTGGGGGCCGGTTTGGGGCCCCTGGGGGCCGTTTTTGTTACAGGACCGTTTTTGCAGCATATCGAAAACCGGCCCTGGCAAAGAGCGCAGCTGGCCCTCCCTCCCCCCGGGGGGAGGGGAGGGTGGCCCGGCCGAGCACTTTGCCAGTGCCAGTTTTGGTTCCAAGTCCCGGCCCTGGCAGTACATTGCCTTCTAGGAGATGTAGTGTTTCTATAACTATGAATAAGCATGCGCTCACAGTTCCCTGCATGTGCAGGGTTGAGGGATAAAACACCAGAAATGCCTGAAGGTGCCACATATGTCTAGGGCAGTGCTAGGCTGAACCTTGCAAGAGCACTCTCTCAGGAATGGCAGGGTGCAGAATCTTGCATGCGTGCCGTAAACTAATCAGATCACGGCTTCATCTTGGGATCTATAAAATATCCAGGTGACCCAGTGGTTTCTCGTTACTTCCACAAACAGGTCTGCAGGTTATTATATCCTCTCGTCCCGTGAAGTATTTGTAGGGAGAAGGGGACGGCGAATTTAGCGCTGAAACCCAACAAGCATGGAATGCTGCCCTTTCCAGTTTCACTTAAGAATTGTCCGTGCGCCAGAGTGCGGTGTGTGCCAGGAAAAGAAACCCCGAAACATAATCCATCGCTACTTTACAAAGGGCACTGCTGCAGCTGAGCTTGATGCTTGCACTATATAAATGCATCGTTATGCTTAGAAGGTGATTATGTGGATGAAGGAAATAATGAAATACAACGCCCGCCGCTGTGTGAAATGTTTAATTCAAAGGGATGTATGAATGTGTGTATGTGGGAATTGTGTGGTTCAAACCTAGACATGTTCTAATCATCTGTAGGCACTTCTGTTGGTGCCAGGTTCCATGTGTTTTAGGAAGGCTCTCTCATCCCCTCCATCCATCTCCTCGACCCTCATCCATTGAAGAGGGTTTGTTCTCCGGGCCCCCGAGGGGCTCTCCTCACAGCACGTCATGCTGCTGCCAGCCCCATCTTCCCTCAAGATACCCCCTCCCACTGCACCGGGACCGAGGGGTCTGGGGATCAGACTCCCGGGTCTCACCTTGCACTCTCGGCTCTGTTTCCTAAAAAACTTGCTGCGCTGATCCGGCACCACCTGTGGCATGTTTGTTTCCAGGAGGGAGGGGACCCTGGAGAGATGATGCAGGCCCGGGAACCCTGCCATGCTGCTCTCTGCCCGAGTCACAGGAAACATATCTAATGTAAATAAAAGTATAGCGTTCCATGAGTGGTGTGCATGCGCAGTAAGGGTGAAAAAAAACAGCGATCTCAGAGGGATGGTGAGGGCATTATTGCCGCCATGTTTCCGCTTGCGGGTAACGAGCCGTGTGAATCACGACTTAAACAAGAGACTAGAGGGATAGATCAGGCAAAAAAGAGTGTAAATCTACTCAGCCAATCAGAGGAGAAGACAAGCATTTACAAATGCAATAGGACTCGTATTTACGCAAGCCCTATTGAATTGTAAACAAAACTGCGATCGTGCAAGAGGCAGGAACGGGAGTGAGTGGGGGGGTGTGGTGGGCAGAGAAGTGACAGACTGCGGGAGGGAATGGGGGAGGCAAGGGAACAGAACTGTTTTAAAAGTAAAGGGGCCGATAGCCATGGAGGGACAAAAATGACATCATGGCTGTCAGGAGGCGGGACTAACTTGCCGAGCACCAATCAGAATGCAACCTTTACAAATTCAGCCAATTGAAAAGATAGCCAGAAAGTGGGCGGAGCTTCCCCCACCATACTGTATACAGCATCTCTCGACGAGACAGCGCATGCACAGTCTGGTCCGAGACCTAAAAGGATGTGAGGTTAGATTCACTGTGTGTGGCTGCCATTATATTGGTATTCAAAAGGTAAACGTATATCACAGTGTCGAAAATTCCTTTATTTATTTATGTTGTTTATTTAGTGCTGACTTTATAGATGCGTTTATTTATGTATTCAATAACAGTATGTATAAATCTCATATTTTAATCTATGTATGGTGATCCAAGTGAGCTACGAGTCTAGTAAAGTCGATTCACTTTTTGTAGAATCCAGTGACTTGTCTGTTTGGAAGCATGGAGCATTTGACACCATCTTAAAACAATTTTAAAACGGAATAACGTGGGTGGGTTGGTTGTAGCATGCATCCACTAATTGTGACACTTTTTTTACAGGAGAAAAATGAGGACGTTGCATTTCAGATGGATATTACAGATAAACCTGGAAATGAACAAGTATCCAGAAATGGACTCAACAATCAAATTACCAACGAAAAAGAAATTGGTTTTAGTGACGAGAAAATTGCATACATTAACAAGGGCTTTGATAAAGAATCCTATTTCTAAATGAGGACAATTTTAAAATGAACAATATTTAAGGATCACAAATATATACGACCTGTTGTTTAACTTCTATTTGTAGTTCAAAACGTGGAAGCCTGCATCTGCCAGCAAAGAGAACTTAAATTAGTAGCAGGTCACCTCAACTTGAGACAGAAATGGAAAAAGCCCTCTTTCTCAATAATTGGGTCAAATCGTAAAGAACTGAAGGTGTCTTGTGTATTGTTTAGATTGTGTGACAAGTGCCTTGAGGCGGTAATGAGTGGTTAAAAGAACAAAAAAGTATAAAACAGTATATCATAGCATTTATAAACCTATACTTAAAGTGGAAGATATGTATTGTTACATAAATGATTATTAGGGAAGATGTTTGACTAAAACGTCGTACAATTTTATAGAATGTAAATACACACAATTGCTAGGAGATGGTTAGCTTGAAATTTTTCACTTGTCCATTTGTTATTTTTGGTGAGTTGTGCAATATATATTTACAGTATTTAAGCAAGAGTGCACCAGAATACATAAAAAAAAATACATTTATAAACATAAAATGTGTAAGTGGTCATTATTTGAATATTTTTGTAGCATACAAAGCACAAAGTCTCGCTGAAGTAAAATAATTTTCCTCCTAACTGCAAAGAGACTGCCTAAGTTTATGGCAGAGACATTGTTCTAGAACAGATCAGAAGAGTCCAACTAGGTAACGGGGATACATGAAAACAGAGAGTTCATGGAACATGACAGCAGTAGACAAATTGTTACTGAATGAGACCCCAACTGGCATATTTTCAAACTTTTCATACAGCACATCACAGTAAGCCACCTTGCTGCACTGCAAGAAAGGGAAATGCAGGAATGCACTGCATTTAACATTATACATCACACGGGTGCCTGCACTGTAGGCAAGTTTGTTTTTTGTGCAGAAAGGTGCACCTTCCTGCACAAAACCACTTCTCAGAGGCATTTTCTTCTCCCTAAGATTGCTGATATTTGTCCTTGTTGCACCTCCTTTGATGAGGCTTAGCAGTGTGACACATTCCCAGGTACACCAGTGATGGTAAATCTGGGAATGTGTCTAAATCCATGGATGGATGAGTGGGAACACCCACGCTCCACTGACGAATGACTGCGCAGGGCAGTGATTTGCTCTGTGTTGCGTTACTCCAGATTTATCAAGTCATGCAGGGCCATGCAAAGTGGGCTTGCGTGGCTTGATAAATCTTACTTTAGTGTTGTGTTGCTCTTGCAAGAGCGACACAACACATTGATAAATATGCCCCCAATTGTCCTACTTCACCTAGGTGCAGCACAATGGGAAGGATTTACTACGGACAAAAGCTGATCAAACAAAGTGATGATTTTGTCAAGGCAGACCTGAGACTCTCTTGAACTACTGTGAGCAAAGTGGTAGTAAAGTTAGTACAAAGGAAAGACAGGAAAAAACAACAAATGCAGCCAAAATGGAGGCTAACGCTACTGATGACAGGCTGTGCATGTAGATGCATGAAAACAAGAAATCAATATCATATTGGGCCTCAAGGCAAGGTACGCAGTAATAGGAAAGATAGTTCTCACAACCAGAACCAGAGCAGGGTTTGTTGCCAATACAGCCACCAGAGAAAGGTGACGCTGAGACCCCACTTAGAATTGGTAAAGAACCTGGGGAATTGGATGTATCTCATCAGGTTCCACTGTTTTTTTTGGCATCCTCAACTCCATATGCACCTGGAGATGGCATATTCTTGGATCTGCCAGAGCCCCCAAGAAAACGTACAGGGCTGCAGTGTTTCTGAATTACTCATAATCTTGATGGGCCCGGGATGCAAACCAATAGTAGAAATATGAATACTAAATACTATTGGTGAGGCAGTAGCACATTATTGATACTGATAGAGCGCGCGAGGTCACCCAGCCAATGATTCCGCCGTTTCCGGCTTCAGGGCCCATATACTTTCAATTCACACTATTCATTGACCAGGCGACTTCACGGGCTGCTATCAATTGTGTGTGTTCCCTACTTGTTATGACTCAGTGTACCCGACTTACCATCCACCGACACGGGTACCTATGACTTCAATGGCTCAGGGGCCTAGCTGTAAAAGGAAAGGCAACAAATGCAAATTTCAAATAACATTCAATATTGTTTAAATGACCACGGACAACTGGAAGTTTTAAAATGTTTATCTAAAGTTCGTTATCATCAAGCATTAGATACACAAGAATGAAGCAATCAATAACCAAGATAATGTAAATGATATAACTATAGAGAAATAACGACAGGGTAACCATTCAAATGTAATATGGAATGCAAATGGGAAAAATACTAAAATCTCAGAAATGTTTAAGCCTGGACAGACTATGCATGGGTTACTATAGGAAGGCCTATAAAGAGTAACACGCTAAACTTAAAGTAAAGGGACCTTTAAACAGTCTAGGTAAGGAGGTTCTAGACCATATCAGAAAATGACAAACAGCAATGCAAAATATAATCTCTAAAAGATTGAGAGACATGGGAACATATCATGAAAAATATGCAAATGACTTTCGTTCAATAGTTTGCGGTAAAAGCATGGAAAATCAACATATGCAAAGGTGTCACTTTATTAGAGCAAAAGGTAGAAATATAGAAAGGTGCAAGTTTAAAGAACTTAGAGCAGTATTTACCTAGACTGGTGTGGAAACCAAACCCTGGCCACGGGTCAGTTAAGGACAGGAAACCCTCAAGGAAGGATACCCCTCAAAGGACAGCAGGTGCAGAATGGACACCCCGAACAGGACAGGATACCCTCAGATTAGGAATCAGGACAGGACCTCAGGACAGGACAGCAAACCCTCAGGACAGGACCGCTCAGGACAGGACCGCACCCGCAGTTTGGAAGCAACGCCTGCGTTCCACCCTCTCTGCAGCTATCGATCAAGACCCCGATTGGGTCAACGAACTCCCAGCAAAGTGCTTTGCCAGCACTTTAAGGTTCAGTAAAACCTTAGTCTATGGTCAATTTCGGACAGAGTGCTCCGCAGCTCTCTGTATCTTCAGTCACCTATTGAGTACGATGGGTCAGTGACAGGTCAGCTAAACCAGACAAGTCGGACAATTCCCTAGGTAAACCCAGGGTAGATATACTCTTTTGGGACGGTGTACCACCCCCCAATGTTGCAAAGTGTCAGAATCCCTCAATTTGGATTGGTCCTAAAGTAGGATTTGGGTAACACTCAAAACAAATAGGTGGGGGAGGGTCAAAGGGGAATATTTTTAACGACCTGCCTGTTCAAACCCCTACTCACAATATATACCACAAAAGAGAGCAGGACAGGTCATGATAGTGGTGTGTAGCCATACCGGAAACCGCAAACAATTAGGTAAGCGTGTGAACAGCTGTAGTTGTATGTCAAAAAATAATAATGAAATCGGTAGACCAATGGCTAGAAAGAAGTCCCATCAGACCACCCTCGTGGCGGCATATCATCATATGGGGAGTGATGGTCACTCTTACCGCGACAATGTTGTGTCGGGAATCAAAGCCAAAACTTTAGCCAATGAAAAATGAAAATAATAATATTAATCATTAACATGGAGTGCAGTGCTTAAGTGATTGTGCTGGTTAAAATTGACTACCAAGACTCAGGAAACTTTGTAACTGCAGTCTGGATGTCAAGATTAAAAAAGAGAACAATGAGTAGTTTAAAACTGGAACTACTCAACAATACTGTGTAGTGTGGTCGACATGTTTCAGCCTTCGGGGGAGGATTACCCTGGCTTTCTTCAGGACCTATAATGTGTAACGCTACTGCAGTCAACAACAAATCATAATACACACTCAAAAAACATGAAGTGTACATATCTACCAGGAACCTGACATTCCAATGTTCGCTGGAGAAAAAGAGTTTCTTCCCAGCTTTATGTGGGTGAAGACCTCACCTCACCCGGCACCCGCTCGGGAGAAAGAGGCCCCGCTCTGTCCGTCGGTGCCCCGCATTGTATCCGCTTGGATACAATGCGGGGCACCGACGGACAGAGCGGGGCCTCTTTCTCCCGAGCGGGTGCCGGGTGAGGTGAGGTCTTCATTATTATTTTTTGACATACAACTACAGCTGTTCACACGCTTACCTAATTGTTTGCGGTTTCCGGTATGGCTACACACCACTATCATGACCTGTCCTGCTCTCTTTTGTGGTATATGGATTTGGGTAACACACCAATCAGAACACGCTAATTTGAGCCTATATTAGCATACTTGGGTACCGCCTAGAGAGATTGGGGTTCTCATGAGAAACTGTGCAGAAATACGAGTGAAAATTAACATTGTAACACATGAGGAGCAACATTCGCCGTTCTCGTAGCGCAGAGGTGGCTTTCCCAGGCGCATCTTGACTGTGGCTGCCAGCTGGCTGAGTTCCACTGTCCAAAGTGGCCACCTTTCAATGCTCCCTGGTCATGCGCAGAAGAGACCGTCAATATGGCTCCCAATCAGTTTGGACCCCCATTCCCCGCGGTACATGAAAAGTAAGCGAGAACAAATTAATACACAGAAATAACGTTATGAAATCACATTCACAGGGTTGTACTTTCAACTTATCATCACAACATATACTTATGCAGTCTAAATGTTAGCTACATGGAAACAGGCACAAGAGCAGTGGCACGAGCAGTACCACATGATGGGCACAGCTATGTATTACGCATGCGCATAATTTTCCCTCCAACTCTGCAGACGCGTCAGGACACGTGAGTGTGGCTGACGCATGCGCAGTAACTAAATACAAGCGGCAGCCATTTTAAGTGACTCGAGTAAATTATTTTATTAAAACATATAGGCAAGCGTCTTAATCTTTATTTAAACTAAATATAAACGTTAGTAAGACTTACACTTATTACTTTGTTACACATAAACGAGGTTCTTGACTTCAGCAAGTCGCAAAATATGCGAAGCTTTGCTTCATCAATCCCCTCTTTGATGATATTTACTATCATCACAAATTAAATGGAACCAGATGCCAACTTTCTTTCACACTTTATACAATTCTATCTCTTCCAGCAAGCGTTCCAATTTCTCTCTTTCAGTTTTGGTAGGGTGAGAAGTCTTCACCTTTTTGTATATCTGATCATTCACTTCTTCCAATTCAATCTCATCCACACTTCGTTTCACCCCTCTGGCATTCACTTCATGCTTTCCGGTGCGCTTGCGGCATTTGCAGCAGACAAATATGAAAAATAGGATGAGACCTATATTTCCAATTGGCATCAGTACTTTGAGCAATAAGCCTTTACCTATACTAGCGAACCAATGACCTATATTTGAGAGACCATCTACCAGTCTCTTCCAGGCACTATCAACCTCGAGTGGTCTGAGTTCCTTTGCCAAATTAGTAATATTTTTCACATATCTTTTGATCTGTACACTTTTATCCGGAATATAAGTGCAACAATGTTGCGCCTTCAACATCCGGCAGACTCCGCCCTCTTTCGCTAATAAGGTGTCAAGAGCAAGTCGATTCTGCAAAACCATTGATCTGATCGCAACCATTTCGGTATTGACCAGCAGAAATCCATGAGCTGTCTCAGTAGACAATACATCCACTATAGTAGACAATTTACAAATTCTGTGAGTGTTCAGAACCACTCCCACTCCAGGTATCAGTGCACTGAAAATACTACCCATTATTTCACCTATGCTTTCTCTTTTACTACGCACTAAGCCATTAGTATTTTCACTGCTTCCAGCGCCTCCATTCACATGGTATATTTTCGGGAAGACAATGCCAAAATAGCAACTTCCATACCAGTGATCCGGCAATTTGAAATAAGCCTTGTCCCCACAAATATAATAAATTCCAGGAAACACAGGCTCTGACCCATTTTTGAAACCCCAACCTCCAATTACCTTGTAATTATGTTCGCATTCACTGGAACCAATGAAAATGTTATTATAATAGCTAGTCTTCTCGCGGTGAAGACATAGCTTGCCTTTCTTTTCAAAATCCAGCAACAGAGCAGGACCCGCCCCACCAGTTGAGGTGCCTTCCATGTTCTCTGCCCACTTTGGCTTTTTCTGACTTTCGTCATTAGCCTTCTTTTGTATTTTAATTCTCCTTTTCTCTGCCATGTTTAGGAACATCTTTTCCTGCTCATGCAAAGAACAAGTCAAGTTATCTCTGTGTGCGTCCGCTATGTCAATGTTACCTATAGTCAGGAAATAATCTCCCATGTATCGTATTGCGTCACTTTTGGTATGTACAGGATTCAAGTTCCCACGTATAGGAAGTTCAGAAAAGATCACGTCATTGTTAGAGTAATAGTACTGTAACGGTCCTCTTTTGTAAAATAAGCTAGCTAAAATGCTACAGAAAATTCCGTATGTCAGTGGCAAGTGATGGTATGTCACGCCTTCAGCCACAGAAGTAGGTAGCTTCATGCAGACATAGCAATCTTCAATTTCCATAGTCTCTACATAGTGTATTAACAAGTTTGCGAAAACATTTAAGCGTGTCCTGTTTTTGATTCTATGATAATGTAGTTCCTCATCTGATGCTTCTAAGTCTCGTTTTGTTTGTCTCAGTGCTCTTTCATGTATAGCTAAACTCTGTGTTGTCAGCTCTTCACTGTCAGTATTTACAATTTCAGTAGGGACAATGTTAGTATCTTTACTCACAGCAAAGGGTATAAAGATTGTTAGTCCTATCCAGAGTAATATCAGGACAACTACACTACAGACACATACCTTGCAGCAAGTTTTGCAACAGCTGCGACTAGGTCTACCACTCACGGTTGAATCAGACATTATGGCTCAGAAATAGTTTTTCGACCCCTCTTTGTGACCTTACACGAGTATCTTACTTTGTGTAAATTCATGGTGGCTCTTCTTCCTCTTCGTCAGAGTACTCAGGGACGGGCTCTCCGTCGCTTACGTCAGTGATGTCGAGATCTTCAAGCTCTTCTAACACAAGTGTCCATTCAGGTGACTTGTACTTTTTGTTTTGTCTCTTTATTCGATCACTCCTTCTTTTGGAAGAGTCTTCTGGTTGTTCTGCTATACGAGCACTTCTCCTTTCTTCTGCACGTTTTTCTTCTACTGTTTTTATTCTCAATCTCAATTTCTTTATGTATTTAGGCTCAAGATGCTTTCTCTTCTTAAGTCTCTTGGTTGGTACTTGGACTTCGTTTCCTTCTCTTGCCCTTTTATTCTCATTAGCTTGTGGCAATTCTGCTTCAGTTTCTTCTTCTTCTATCTGACTAATTCCAGGGCCAGTATCTGTTTCTTCTGCCTGGGTACTAATCTGGCCTTGTTCAGGTATACCGTGTGTTTGCTCTTCAAGTGTCTCTGATTCTATTTCCTGAACACTTTCTCCTAATCCTATCTGATCCTGTTCAAGCTCTTCGATCTCTTGATTTTCTTCTGCTCGAACTATTACACTATGTCTAGTCTGTCCCTTCCCGATATCAGGTGTCAGTGGTGGAGTATCAATCACTTGTTCTGTATTCCTCTCTTGTTCAAGATCCTTCACTTGTTCAGTATCGGGCACTTGTTCAGTCTTATTCACTTGTTCTGTATCAATCACGTGCTCTGTCCCTGTCTGACCTTCTCCTTCCTCAGTTTTGATGTGAATCTCAAGATTCTGAGGCTCTTCGCCTATGCCTTGCTTTTCCTGACTAGTCCACTCTCTACCTTCCCAAAGTCTTTCATTTGTTCGAATAGGGTCTTCAGTGAGGTCAATCAATGGAATCCACTCTTCTGGCCATATGCTTGGCAGCTCGTCTTCAGCTACTTCTGGCTCAGCTTCTTGGACCCCTTCAGCAGGCTGGACTCCTGGTAGTTCGTTGTCAACTATTCTTGGGCCAACGTCTGCTGATTCTGCAGCTTGACTGGTACTGGGCTGTACGCTGTCAGCTACTTCTGGTCTGGCTCCTGCAGAGTCCTCTGCTGGACGTCCTTCAGCTTCAGGCACTTCGTCTGGTGGTACCTTCTGGGTGTGGCTGGCGTGTATCCAACGCGGAACCCCAGCACACTTGACTGCTGTGGTAGTAACCAGAATCACCTGACGTTTTTCTCCCCACCTTGGCTCCAAGCAGGTCTTCCGAGTGTGCTTCTTTATCTTCACCCAGTCCCCCGGGACCAGTTTGTGGAGAGGAGTCGTTGGATTGAGGATGGCGTCTTCTCCGATCTGGCGAGAGATAGAACGCACTTGGTCACCCAATCTCTTGCAGTATTCAAGTACCAAATCATCAGTAATATTCAACAGTTTGCTTCCTGGTACCCATGCTTGTCTCATTATTCTTCCCATCATTATTTCATGGGGACTTAGGCCTGTTTTGCGATCAGGAATACTTCTGAGTCCCATTAGGACCAAGGGCAGGGCCTTCACCCAGTTCAATTTAGTTGCATCACACAGTTTTGCTAGTCTGTTTTTGATAGTTCCATTTATTTGTTCCACCACTCCAGAAGCCTCTGGACGGTAGGCACAGTGTAGCTTTTGTGCAATTCCAAAGGCCTTACAGAGTTCATCGATGACGTCATTATGAAAATGTGAGCCTTGATCTGATTCAATAGTGACTGGCACCCCGAATCTAGGTATCAGTTCTTTTAATAAACATTTAGCTACCGTTTTTGCGTCATTTTTGGGAGTGGGGAAAGCTTCCACCCATTTTGAAAATAAACAGACTATGACAAGGACATATCGTTTCCCTTCACAATGGGGCATGGTGATGAAATCAACCTGTATCCTTACAAAGGGACCCCCGGACCTCCCAATTTTCCCCAGTTCCACTACAGTCTTCTTCCCTGGGTTCATCTTTTGACATGACAGGCACCTCTGGCAGAGGGACTCTGCTACTTTCCTGAACTTCTTACTGTACTAAGTCTGTTGGAACACTAGAATCATGGCGTCCCTACCAATGTGTGATCCTTCATGTATCAACCTCGCCATTGCGCTAAGTAGGTGTCTAGGTAACACAGGCATACCAGTTGGACCTATAATGACACCATCCACACGTCTTGGTCTACATCCATCTTCCTTCCACTTCTCTCTTTCTTGCCAAGGTGCCGCCTGCTGCCACTCTTTCACCTCATCCCATGTAGGCACTTCCTCAAACACCTGAAGTTGGCAGCTGGTTCCTGGCCCCCCTCGTTTCGGATTTACGATATACCGATCTCTAGCGCACCATTGGGCCACTCGATCAGCATAATCGTTTCCCAGTGATACCTTGTCCATGCTCTTCTTATGAGCAGCACATTTTACCACTGCCAGTTCCTTTGGTAACTGGATTGCCTCTAAAAGGTCTTGAATAACTTTTCCATTTCGAATAGGAGTACCCGATGAAGTCAGGAACTCCCTCTGCAGCCACAACTGGCCAAAGTCATGCACAACCCCATAACAGTACTGACTGTCAGTATACACTGTTATGCGTATGTTCTTCCCAATTTGGCAAGCTTTTATCATAGCAATCAATTCGGCTACTTGTGCAGACTTGATGTGATATAAATAACCTGCTTCCTCAATTTTCTCGAAGGACACTACTGCATAGGCAGCACTCAGGCCTCCTTGTTCATGCCTTAGACATGAACCATCTACAAATAATTCTTTGTCATGCTCAGGCAAGGGCGTTTCTTTTATGTCTGGGCGTGGCTTGGTATTGAATTCTGTTAGGTCAATACAATCGTGTTCATCATCCACCCCCCCTTCCATATCCTTTGGGTCGGGGAGTAAGGTGGCTGGGTTCAGAATACTGCACCTAACAATGTTTACATTTGCAGCACCCACAAGAATCCTCTCATATTTAGTCAGCCGACTAGGGGTGAGATACTGTGTTTTTGTTCTGGTCAACAAAATTACCACTCCATGCGGAACATACACAGTTACCGGATGTCCCATGACAATTGACTCACTCTGTTCCAAACTAGCACAGGTTGCAGCTACTGCTTTCAGACAACCTGGTAATCCAGCAGCCACTGGATCTAAGGTGGCAGAGAAATATGCCACAGGCCTTCTCGTCGTGCCATGGTCTTGAGTTAGGACTGACAATGCGCAATTATCGCGAGTGTCACAGAATAGGGCAAATTCTTTGGAATAGTCTGGCATCCCCAATGCAGGAGCAGTACACAGACAATCTCGTAGTTTGGTGAAGGCTGTTAAGCTTTCATCATCCCATTCTACAATCTCTGGTGTTCCTCTCTTAGTCATTTTTATCAAGGGCCTGGCTAGGACTGCAAATCCCAGAATCCACTGCCTGCAGTATCCTATCACGCCCAGGAACATTCTGATCTCTTTCTGAGTACGGGGTAACTGCATCTTTTGAATTATCCTCACTCTCTCCGATGTCACTTTTCTGACACCTTTTTCTATCTGGTGCCCCAGATATTTCACTGATTTTGCACAAAACTGTAACTTGTCAGGGGACACTTTATGTCCTTTTTCACACAGGTGATTCAGCAGGGCAATGGTGTCAATCACACAATCCTTATGACTTTTAGACGCCACCAAGAGGTCGTCTATATATTGCACTAAGACAGAGTTCCCAGGTAGGACTAAAGTTTCCAAACATTTTTTCAAGATCTGATTAAAGATAGAGGGGCTCTCTGTATACCCTTGAGGGACCCGGTTCCAGCAATACACGTGACCTTCGAAGGCAAATGAGAAAATAAATTTGCTATCTGGATGCAAAGGAATGGAAAAGAATGCATGACACAAGTCTATCACTGTGAACCACTCAGCATCCCAGGGAATCTGATACAGAATCACTGCTGGGTTCGGGACAATAGGGCAACAGGGAACTACTATTTTGTTAACTTTTCGCGAATCCTGCACTACTCTGTACTTGCCACTAGGTTTCTTAATGCCCATAATCGGAGAGTTACATGGGCTACTCATCACCTCCTGTATGATGTTTCCTTCTAACAATTTCTTGATTTCCACAGCAACACCAGCTTTCACTTCTGCATTCATCCTGTAGGGTTTAGTATTGGGGTATACCGCATTGTCCTTTATTGCTATCTGTATGGGGTCCACATTTTTCATCAACCCTACATCTTTCCCAGTAAAGTCCCATACCTCTGGCTTCACTGCTTCTTGGAGTTCTTGGGGTAAATCCTGCATGGTCATTCGTTTAATTTCCGAGTCAGGGCGGACCAGCATTAATTTATAAATGCCGTCTTCATCTGGGGTCTGAATTTCAACACCCTTTGGTGTGCAAAAGATGGTACAGTTCATTTTGCACAGCAAGTCACGTCCCAGTAAGTTTACTGGACTGGTGTCGCAAACGACAAATCTATGCATTTCCTTAAAGTTTCCAATTGAGATCTCCATGGGCTTGGTAACAGGAGTACTAATCAATTGATTAGATACACCCACTACTTGGATGGCTTCTCCCGAGAGTGGTAGGTTTGGAACGTCCACTGTTCTCACAGTAGAACGGGTAGCGCCAGTGTCCAACAGAAAGGTGACATCGTTTCCGTCAACCTTTCCTTCAAAGTATGGTCCGGACTGGTCTACCGGCAAGGAGGCGCCAAGTACGCACTCCTCGTCCTCCCCTCTCAGGCCCCGTCAGTACTGGTCATCACAAAGGAAGGTATCATTTAAAAGATACTGCGAAGTTGCTGCATTTCTGTTCTCATTGCTTTCCCAGACTTCTATCTCATCTCCCTCTGCCTGTTTTCCCCTGTATACTTGCTTTGGTGCTCGGGGCACCTGAACTGTTTTTACCTGTGGTTGAGTCTTTCTCGGTCTCTCTTTCTGCGTCTGTGGAGTTAAATCAGGAGTTTTGGAGTTATCTTCGGGCAAGTAAGGACACTCGTTACGCCAATGTCCAATTTCGCCGCACTGATGGCAGGGAAATTTCTTCATAGCCTCCTCCCTGCTCATTTTGGGCCGGGGCTTGCCTCCTCCCCCTTCCCCCGGGCCTTCATTCTTAGCATTTTTGACCATGTTACTCAACTGCTTTTCCTGCTGCTCTGCGAGCTTCACCTGAGCCCACATCACTTTTTCCTTTAGAGCCTTTTTCTTTTCTGCCATCTCGTCCTCGCAGTACTTTGCGTACCGCAGGACCTCATCTACCTTCTTGGAGTGCCAACAGATTTTGTTATCTTTTATCCACTGACAAATCTCAGGTCTTAAACCATTTACAAACCTGTAAATGAAGTGCGTCATGTCCTTCATCTCGATGTTATCTATACCACTGTATGTTTTAAACACCTGTAACAGCCTTTCATAATAGGAGTGCACTGTCTCTTCTCTTTCCTGCGTTGTTCTATCTATCCTGGTCCAATCAGTTTCCTTTGCTGGGACCTTTAGTTTCAGATGCTGAATTACCTGCTCATATTTTCTCATCACTTCTTTCGATGGTTCCCCAGTTTTTTCATCTCTCGGGTATTCCTCACTAGGCCAGGCTATAGCTATTTTACACTCGGTCCATAGATCGACTGGGACCACAATGTCGAAAAACCCATCCAGGTCTTTCCACAGGCATTTCTGTACCTTTACAAACCTTTCCACTTGCCGGTACCATTCAACTGGCTTCTCCCGCAATTTTGGGAAATCGTTAGTAAAGGACACAATATCCTGTCTGGACCACGGAACGTGCACATACCTCCCACCGGGTACTTCGCGCATGGGGCATAAAGTTTCGGGCTTGTCTACTTCTCTCAGAGGGAACTCAGGGGTAGCTTGTCTGGAGCGGGCCTCCTCTTTCTTATGAGCCCACCTCGTTTTCCATTTTTCCACGTCTCCCCATTTTTGCAAGACTGCAAGCAACTCTTTAATCTGCAATTTTCTCCCTGACACATTCAGACTTTCTAAATCTTTGTCGGAAGACTCAGCTCGGTATGGTTTCTGCAAGGGCTTCGATCTTGATATATCTATCCCCATACTAGCTGCAGTGTCGGTCAGTTTTTCATGGAGCACCCTAGTACTCCGGGTAAGACTTTTGCACATAAACAGCAACTCTTCTTCAGAATAGGTATTCAATCTGTCTAACCCCACATTTCCTGCCATTAATTCCTCTATTTCTACTCTCAGTTTGTAGAGGTCTAAAGGTTTCGTTTGCGGAGCCTGTTTTTCTAATTCACGACTCCAATTTTCAATTTCTTCTGGCGTTACCAAAGAGACACTCCTGGTACCTGTTGCTGACTCTAATTTAATTTCTTTCGTATCAAAAGGATTATGCCTCTTCTGCACTCCCTTTCCGGTCTGTTTGTTTGGCAGATCCAAGAACACAACATCAGACTCACACTCACTGGACTGATCGTCTATTAGTAAGGGCTCTTGCCTCGGCGGGGCCATTATCGGGTTCATAACTGGAGGGTTCAGACCTCCTTGATTATTCCCGTACAACGGAACCACTGGTCCGATTGTTACCGGAATAGTCAAAGCTTCAGGACTGGTATTTAACTGGGAGATCTTCTGAATTATTTCTGACCTCTGTTTAGCTATGGCCTCTTGCTCCCTTTCATCTAACACTCTTCCTAATGTTCGGTCAGGTATCATCTGTGGGGTCAGTTGAGGCGTAAAACTCGGGGCAGTAGGATGCGTCTCACTTGGTCCCCCACCATAATTTGGTTTCGGGAACAAAGTTCCCATGCCAAATGACCTACGCTCTTCCCCATATGGAGGCTGCAAAAAGGGTACTCCTGAACTTAATGGTTTCTCTTCGTTTTCATAAAGAGGTCTGGGGTAAAAGAGCTTTTCACGGGAATATTTTTCCTCCTGGTTCACGGGCATACTGGGATATATATTTCGTACCTCTGGGGGCTCGGGCTTCTCAAAATAGGGCAATACCTGGCCCCCTCCCCCCCTACATAGGGATCTGTCCTCCTCCTTAATAGATGGACGCTGGTGGTTCTCTCCTGTACTGGAAGGTCGGGCTCCCTCATTATAAGGTGGCGGACTTCTCGTAAAAATGTCATCTAAAAATTCATCGTCTGACTCCCCAGGAGCTCCCCAATGCTTACTCTTTTCTGTCCTTTTCTCTCCCCCAGAAGGGTTACCTGCTGGCATCATGGGAAACAGACCCTCAACAATCATGCTCTGCCTCCACTGTTTCATCCTCTTATCCCTGGTCTCTTGTTTCAGCCTGGGGTACCATTTAGTCAGACCTTTGTCCATTCGGGGTTTCTCTCTTTCAAAAGCCTCAATCTCCCATTCTTCTAATGCCTCATACTGCGTTAGTCTCGGTCTGGGATGTAATTCATTCATGCGGGTTCTCAAATTGAATAAAATTCTACCATTAAAAGTACCGTCTAACGGAAAAGCCAATACTCAGTCATCTTTTGTGTACTTCACCCAATTCTCCAACCACACACAGGTGTTGTACCCTCGGTCAAACATCATGAATGAGGCAGGAGTATTCGGTGGCGGGACAACTACGCCTTCCCTAGATTTAATCGGTTTGTCCGTTTTGAAATAATTCTTTACCCTACTTACAAGGGACATCTTTCTCTTTCCTCCGTACATAATATCGTATCTATTGGCTTTCCACTGATCCCTTTCAAACCCTTGGTTTCTCGGATCGGGTCTAGTCTCTGGACAATACGAGTGCCACATACGATTTCTACGCTTAACTTTGTTTACAAAGCTACCTCCAATCAGAACGCGCCTTGCAATTCTGTGCGACCAATGAGGTGCACGCGTTCAAAATAGTTTCGGCCAATGGGTGCGCGGCCCCTTCGTGAGACAGTCCTCACTCTTCGGCGCTTCACCCCTCCTTTACAATTCCAGCCCCGCTACCCGCCCGCTGTTTCTACCACCCCAGCGCGGCACGGAGTGACGTCAGAGACGCTTCGCGACTGACTCCCTCCCTTCACAAGGTAACGGAAACTTTCTTTCCTTTAAAGTGCTCAGTGCTTGGTTATTTTACAACAAATACACATTCGCCACAGTGCTCAAGTGTCTAGACAGTATAGCTTTGTTTCGCTGCAAGTAAACTACTTCCATTTACTTTTCACGCGCTGCGGGCAGATCTCTTCCGCCTACCCTTCACTCTAGCATCAGTGAACCTGTTATTCCCCTAAACTCATCCACTTCTTTCCGGGATATGTTCCGAGTCTAAGGTTTCTCAGCGGACCCCTTTGCTTTCACCCAAGCTCTGAGGAACCTGCTACTTTTCCGATGTGACCCTTACTAGGTTACGCCACTATGGGAATTTTGCCAATGAACCTCGTTACTGACATTTATTCACACATGTATTCAGAAAACCCTAGTTAGTGCTTCCCGGTTATCCTAACCTGCACCTAACTTTCCTTTAAGCCTGTGACCTCAGGACAATGGATTCTATTCACCACTTGCCCTTTCAATTCCCCGGGGAGTTCGGACAACACGAAACAATACGGTTTACGAACGCATGGATTAATACATATAACAATATAAGAACAAGAATAATAACAATACAGCAATTCATGAATTGTTTTTTTTTACAAGATATTATTCGTGCGTATTCACAAGAGATTGATCAGGTCTCTTAGAACAGCCGCTCTTTTAGCAGCATTAATGTACTAGCAGCTTCCGACTCAACTAGTCTAACTAATCCTCCTAACCTTTAGCTAGTCCCTAACCATACCTCTGCTTACCAGAAAACTGATAGAGCGCGCGAGGTCACCCAGCCAATGATTCCGCCGTTTCCGGCTTCAGGGCCCATATACTTTCAATTCACACTATTCATTGACCAGGCGACTTCACGGGCTGCTATCAATTGTGTGTGTTCCCTACTTGTTATGACTCAGTGTACCCGACTTACCATCCACCGACACGGGTACCTATGACTTCAATGGATCAGGGGCCTAGCTGTAAAAGGAAAGGCAACAAATGCAAATTTCAAATAACATTCAATATTGTTTAAATGACCACGGACAACTGGAAGTTTTAAAATGTTTATCTAAAGTTCGTTATCATCAAGCATTAGATACACAAGAATGAAGCAATCAATAACCAAGATAATGTAAATGATATAACTATAGAGAAATAACGACAGGGTAACCATTCAAATGTAATATGGAATGCAAATGGGAAAAATACTAAAATCTCAGAAATGTTTAAGCCTGGACAGACTATGCATGGGTTACTATAGGAAGGCCTATAAAGAGTAACACGCTAAACTTAAAGTAAAGGGACCTTTAAACAGTCTAGGTAAGGAGGTTCTAGACCATATCAGAAAATGACAAACAGCAATGCAAAATATAATCTCTAAAAGATTGAGAGACATGGGAACATATCATGAAAAATATGCAAATGACTTTCGTTCAATAGTTTGCGGTAAAAGCATGGAAAATCAACATATGCAAAGGTGTCACTTTATTATAGCAAAAGGTAGAAATATAGAAAGGTGCAAGTTTAAAGAACTTAGAGCAGTATTTACCTAGACTGGTGTGGAAACCAAACCCTGGCCACGGGTCAGTTAAGGACAGGAAACCCTCAAGGAAGGATACCCCTCAAAGGACAGCAGGTGCAGAATGGACACCCCTAACAGGACAGGATACCCTCAGATTAGGAATCAGGACAGGACCTCAGGACAGGACAGCAAACCCTCAGGACAGGACCGCTCAGGACAGGACCGCACCCGCAGTTTGGAAGCAACGCCTGCGTTCCACCCTCTCTGCAGCTATCGATCAAGACCCCGATTGGGTCAACGAACTCCCAGCAAAGTGCTTTGCCAGCACTTTAAGGTTCAGTAAAACCTTAGTCTATGGTCAATTTCGGACAGAGTGCTCCGCAGCTCTCTGTATCTTCAGTCACCTATTGAGTACGATGGGTCAGTGACAGGTCAGCTAAACCAGACAAGTCGGACAATTCCCTAGGTAAACCCAGGGTAGATATACTCTTTTGGGACGGTGTACCACCCCCCAATGTTGCAAAGTGTCAGAATCCCTCAATTTGGATTGGTCCTAAAGTAGGATTTGGGTAACACACCAATCAGAACACGCTAATTTGAGCCTATATTAGCATACTTGGGTACCGCCTAGAGAGATTGGGGTTCTCATGAGAAACTGTGCAGAAATACGAGTGAAAATTAACATTGTAACACATGAGGAGCAACATTCGCCGTTCTCGTAGCGCAGAGGTGGCTTTCCCAGGCGCATCTTGACTGTGGCTGCCAGCTGGCTGAGTTCCACTGTCCAAAGTGGCCACCTTTCAATGCTCCCTGGTCATGCGCAGAAGAGACCGTCAATATGGCTCCCAATCAGTTTGGACCCCCATTCCCCGCGGTACATGAAAAGTAAGCGAGAACAAATTAATACACAGAAATAACGTTATGAAATCACATTCACAGGGTTGTACTTTCAACTTATCATCACAACATATACTTATGCAGTCTAAATGTTAGCTACATGGAAACAGGCACAAGAGCAGTGGCACGAGCAGTACCACATGATGGGCACAGCTATGTATTACGCATGCGCATAATTTTCCCTCCAACTCTGCAGACGCGTCAGGACACGTGAGTGTGGCTGACGCATGCGCAGTAACTAAATACAAGCGGCAGCCATTTTAAGTGACTCGAGTAAATTATTTTAGTAAAACATATAGGCAAGCGTCTTAATCTTTATTTAAACTAAATATAAACGTTAGTAAGACTTACACTTATTACTTTGTTACACATAAACGAGGTTCTTGACTTCAGCAAGTCGCAAAATATGCGAAGCTTTGCTTCATCAATACTACTCACTAGAACTTCGAAGAAATGAGTGCAATGAGAAATGATGTCGTTACTGAATGTAGTAGGCTTTTGACATTTTCATAATCTTATATTTTATTTCTATGGTACATCTTAATGACACTGCCACCACAAATGCGTGCAGGCAGCGAGAGCTGATAAATATCTGAAACATATCTGCACCAGCAAAGTAAGGAAAACTGGAATTTGACGACACGTATTCAAAGTGCAATCTATGAATTGTTACATTAGTATCTCTTTTTGGTTTTTTATAACTCCAGGACAAATTATCAAAATACATTTCATTGTAACATACGTCTGTCTGCCGTAAATGTAATGTACATGATTGCAAAGAGATGGCATATCTTACATTGTAAAACTGGGGATGTGTTCTTTGTTTTGAATGATAAAGTATAGATTTGTAGTATTTACAAATTCAAAGTCATTCATAAAAAACAGGTCCTAATTGATTATTATTGTTGGAAAGCGTATTATTAGTAATGATAAGTAGTGACATACTACTTCTAATAAGGTCAGAAAACACAATAAAGCGGTCAGTCAGGGTCTCAATAAATTATTCCCTTGCTCAGCCCTTAGTATCTGGCAATAAAGCAGGGAGGCACAACTTAGGAGACAGGTGTGTTAAGCATTTAAAAACATCAATACAATAAATAAGTAAGGCACAACACAACATAAAAATTTAACTACAATTTATAAAAATAGGTTATATTTTTTAGGAGTAAACACTTTCTAGTGCTTATAAACATATAGCACCAAATTGGGACATGTGGTCACGCTTGATGGGGACAAAGTCAAAGCTTGAGGCCAACTGCAGTGGAGCCCTGGTCGCATACACTAAGAGGGAGGCCTTGGCCAAAGGTTTGCCTTTGCACTTACTTGTTATTCCGGTGAGAGCTGCTGGGCATGACAGAGCAGGGGAGACCCCATCCCAGCCCAGCCGCTTTGCCACAGGGAGAGTTCCAGGACCTGGGCAGGGCTCCCACCCCAGAGAGTTCTTGAAATCACTGGCACAGAGGAAGTCCCGCCAAGATCATAATCGGGCCTGGAGTATTTGAAACTGCAGCCACAGAGGGATCCCAATGCGACTGAGGGAGTCCCCCAATCAGGCCCCTGGAAATTCACTGAAAAAACGTAAGTTTAGGGAAACATTATAATTAGGTGAATTTCTCAGTGACAACACTAAAAAAAATAAACAACTTCAGAAGTTATAGCTAGTGGCACTAGATATAACATGCACCTCGCTATGCACTCCTTATGACCTCACATATTACATTACTCATGACATGTTCTATGACATCATTTATGACATCACTGATGACATCTGAAATGACAGTATTGTAAATGGGCAGGGCACCGCAGACCCCATCTCCAGGCCATATTAGGAAGGAGGAGGGGGGCAATATTGACCTGAGGAACCCCATCCCCTGGGCCTATCCAGTGAATATTTGGGGAGTAGAGCCATATAGCCCCACTCCTTGGGCAGATTTTGGCCCCAGAGACCCTATCTTATGGGGCCTGACAACATAGTGTGAGGGAAGTCCCCTGCTTTTTTTCATGGCAGAGCCCTCGGGGTGGTGATCACTGTGCCAAAATTGGCCCAAGAGGTGGGCCGCACCCCAACTCCCCTTCATTGTTTTGCCGGGGAGGTGGCAGCCCATTGGGGCCAAAATCAGCCCTGGGGGGAATGCCATATGCACCCTTCCAATATGCGGATGGGGTCCGCAGGACCATAATTGGCCTGAGGAGTGGAGCTGTGTGCACCCACCTCCCTAATTACAATTCTGAATTATTCCTCCAGGACCTGGCCCACTCGGAGGGCTAGTAACAAATAGTGTGGGAAACTGCACTTGCAGAAAATGTTTTTTTTCCATTTTTTATCTTGCAGAAAATTCTAAAAAAGCATCTTTGGTCCCTGTGGGACCCCATCACCAGGCCTTGGGGGTTAGGGTATTCCTACCATGACCCCTTTTATTTTTTGTTGTTGTTTCTTGGAACTTAGCTAAGTCTGAGTCTCAAGATGGCTGCCAACACTGGTTGAAGTGAGGGCAGCTAATCAGATCTCATTTTGAGATCTATCGAAGTATACACGTTCGTAGATATATATATAAATATGTTTTCTTTAATAAGTCCAAAACTACTCAATAGATTTGCACCAAATTACAGAAAGTAGTCTTTCTGGACCAGGATCTAGCGTTCTGCCAAATATGGTTTGATTCTGTTCAGTGGTTCGAGCTATAGTTGTGTCTGCACTTCCTAAAAAAAATTGCATGGGGAAAACACATTTTGGGATCCACTCTTTTTGTCCACCCCTGCTTGACGAATGAGCCTGAAAACTTTCCAGACACAAGCTGAAGTGATTGGAGTACTATTTTATTTTTTATAAATCTCTTTATTAACAGTCATTGACATTTACATACAGTACGTAGGATTTGGCAAATATGTTTACAGTGGAGACAAACAGCGATCATTAATGAAGCAATACTTTCCATTGGAAATCATGGGGAAGAGGCAACATCAAGGTCAATTCCGTGGGGTGAGCTACAAATATTCCCCCTATAAGAGTTCCATGGGTCCCAGATTTAGTACCATTTTCGGGGGCAGCCCTGGGCTATATAGACTGTCTTCTTTCTGCGCATGCACCATTCAAGGTCTTTTTTCCAGTCTGTAAGCGCAGGTGCGTTTGCGGCCCCCCAATGCTGTGCTATGTTTCTATTAGCTATTCCCAGAGTGATCCATAGTGTTTGGTAATTGATTAAGTCAGTGTGCACCCAAATTTTGAGGAGGCATCTAAGCGCCTCCGGGCTGAGAGAAATTGCAAGAACCTCGCTGATTACCTCATGTACTTTTTGTCAGTAGGATTGTATATAGGTGCAGTCCCAGATGATGTGGATGAATGTACCTAGCTGAATGCATCCCCTCCTACAGTACCCCACTCCCGCTATTCCCATGTGTAGCAGTTGGGGCCCCTTCACATAGACTCTGTGAAGGTTTTTGAGCTGTATGAGTCGCAGGCGCTCAGGGATAGCAACTATTCTCGGGGAGGACACTGCCTCCTGCCACTCCTCATCATCAATTTCAATACCGTCATTCACCCATTTTTCTCGTAGTGCTTGGAGGGGGGTTTTCATGTTATTTATCATTTTTTTATATATTTGGGAGATGCTCTTCTCCGGTAAATGACCGTCAGGTGTCAGGGTGGGAGGACCCCGCTGGAAGGAGCGGTCGAAGTGCGTGACATACATGTGCGAAGCGAAAGTGTTTCGAGTCTGCTAGTTCATATTGATGCTCAAGTGTGGTAAACAACATTATCTCGCTCTTGTCCCAGAGGTCTCATACACGGGAAATCCCAATAAGTTTCCACTTGTCAAATCTCTTCGATTTCCAAAGGTCCCCCAGCATCTGGGAGTCCCACAACGGGGTTGCTAGAGTGAGTTTCCTCCCCATCCCAGCGACCTATTAGTTGCGTGCCATACATCAGTAGAATGTTTAATAGGGCCCGTAAGGTTTTGGGTATAACACCAGACTGAAAGTCCCCCTAGGGAGGAGCCACCTGTCCATAGTATAACCAGGGTCATCTGGACGGCCATAGATACCATGGTTTATAGCTGTGAGGTGTGTCGCCCAATAATATTTTTTAATGTCATGTAGGCTGATTCCACCATCATACCAGTTGAGGGTTAATTTTTGTAGTGCAATTCGCGGTTTACCGTCCCACAGGAGAACTCTCTGAACCCCTTCAATTTCTCTAAAATATGCGTTATGGACAGGGTCAAGTGAGTTCTGCAAAGCGTATAAGAAACGGGGTAGCAACATCATTTTAAAAAGAGCTGCTTTGTCCAACAGTGAGAGAGGGAGCGTTTTCCAGCTCATTATGTCTCGATTGAGTCTTTGCAGCGGTGGGACGAGGTTACGGTTGTAACGGAGCGTACGGTCCAGGGAGATGTAGATCCCCAGGTATATAAAACCCTTTGTTGTGATTTGAAGTGGGCAACCTCACTGTGTTTGAGGCAGGTCTCCCCTGAGGACATAGAGAAGGGATTTCTGCCAGTTTACACTGAATCCTGAGTATCTGCCAAATATATTCAGGATATCAAGAACCACAATCAGGGTTTAAATACCATTATACAAAGTGCATTTGTTTGGGGCTCAAGGGGTCATCAATACTGTTTTATTCCAGGACAAATCGACATTGAGATAAGTGTATATATTTGGGGAGGCTTCAGATACTAGTTTAACCAACTTAGGGAGGAATGCAAGTATTTTGGAGGTCATTTATACTTCTCTAACTCCACTTCAGCTAACATTGTGGACAGAACATATGTTTGGGGAGAGAAGTTATATTTGCTACTGTTACTCCGATCAAATACATTTTGAGGCATACATTTGTATGAAGAGCCACTTTTGTAAAAACTGAAAATTCAACTCACAAATTATACTTATTTACTGAATAACTTCCTAAATTATCATGTTTTTATTGATAATTTAAACTAAAACTTAATGTAAAAGAAATTATCATACACTGTAATGTTCTTTAAAAAATATATATATATATTCCACTCAATCAATCAATCGATCAATCAGGGGTTTGTAAAGCGTGCTACTCACCCGTGAGGGACTCAAGGCACTGGGGGGGGGCTGTGGGGGGGGGAGGAGCATCTGATGTTGACTGGGAGCTCATTCCAGGTCTTTAGCTCACTTCGCCACCCCAGTTTAGACCCAGGTGTATGCAAATCAGTCTTGACCCTGTGACTCAAAGGATTAGTCTAGACTGTACTGCCAAGCCAGGTCTTCCCTGGACTGGAATCAAGCATCCTGGGACCAGTTTTGGGAAAACACCACTCATCAGCCAGGCTAGCTTGCACGTACACAGCAAACCCCCAAACTCCCCACCCAAAGCTATATGCTCAATGATATCAGGGAACCATATCTCAGCTTTAAATACATAGAGATTAAGGTATAACTTCATTTCATTTAAATACTAATGCATTATAAATCTTGGCTTATCAAATAAACCATTGTTTTCTCATATTTAAAGTGCATAGTGTTAAAGTTACCATGTGCCCACTCCAGGGGTCCTTGAGTCCCTAAAGTAAAGGATCACCTCAGCCACTTGATTAACGGTGCCCAGATCTGTAAACTGTAATCCTTTCTTTCGTGCCCAATTACCCTTTCTAGCATACACAGCTTTTTCTAGATTATACACTCATAATAATTGGGCCAGTCACTGTTGAAAGGATGGAGGGTTAAGGTCCAGCCATGCAGAGGCAATAGTTAATCTAAAAATAGCCATCAAGACACTGTGAAAAAACTATTGGTCCTCCACAATCTCTCCTTTTTGTATTCCTAATAAAATCAATGTTTGAGTTAGAGGCACTTTTAGCTCTAATTTTGAATACAAAAACTAGTGATTTAATTTTTTAAAGGGATAAGGGTTCGGCATGTAACAAACATATGTACTATGGCTACGTTAAACAACGCACATTTTGTCAACCCATTTCGCAATCCTAGATGGTGTATAATATAGAAAAAAACAAGTCTTATAAAACTGTGCTTGTAAATTCGCCAACATTAAAGCAGTTTGTGATAATGTAAAAGCGCTGAAAAAAATCTGTTTCCGTTATTGTCAGTTTTCTTGCCATTTTAAAGAATACTTTCCAAGATCGTCTTTCATTTCACAGTTCAATAGATGATATAATATTCCGATACTACTCTTGCTCTGCGCAATTCATTTCTCTACCAATTCATTTAAAAACATCCTGCAAAGCCATCCACTTTATGCTGTCTATAATCTCTTATTTGAAGATGCTTAAAAAACTCCCTTTGACTAATACCAAACTGTTTTTAAGAACGTCAAATGCTACAATACCGATGGGAGAATAAAATACACCTATTCTTTAAAGCCCAGCTTTAATCCACCTTTGGATATACTGATCCCTTGAGCTCTCTGGTAGATTCCTATTATCCCAGAGAGGTGTATCGAAGTTCAACCTACCTACCCCCATCAGTCTGCAACCAGACACCCATATCTTATAGGCTCCCAGAAGACACTTGGATTGCACTTTCTTATAATAGTTAAGCTCAAACTGCCTCCACAAACATCCCCAGGCTTCCATACTAATTAACAGGTCATATGTGGAGGGGACCCAATCTTAAACGTTGCTAGTGTGTTGGAGTAAAATAGTGATGTACTGTAACATGGTAGCCTAATAATAATGCTTAAGATGTGGCAAAGCCCACCCACCCATCACTTTCGGGAGTGAAAGGTGATAGAGCGCGCGAGGTCACCCAACCAATAATTTCGCCGCTTCCGGCTTCGGGCCCATATATTTCAATTCACCATATACATTGACCGGGTGACTTCACGGGCTGCTACCAATTTGTGTGAATTCCCTACTGATATTCCTCAGCGTACCCGACTTACCATCGACCAACACGGGAACCTATGACCACAATGGATCAGGGAGCTAGCTGTAAAAGGAAGGCAGCAAAATACAACTCAAAATGACATTCAATACCTTTGTAAAATGACCACGGACAACTGGAAGGTTTAAAGTCTTTATCTAAAGTTCGTTCTCAGTAAGCATTAGATTTACAAGGATAAGACAATCGATAATCAAGATAATGAAAAGTACATAACTATAGAGAAATAAAGTCAGGGTAATCATGGAAATGCTAATATAGGATGCAACAGGAAACGCTATGCATTTAGGGCAAAAGTTCTTTGGACAGTTTAAGAAAGGCCGTTCTAGACCATATCAGGAAATGACAAACTGCAATGCAAAATATGATTTCTAACAGGTAGGGTAACATGAGAAACGTTATGGAAATATGCAATAACTTTACGTTTCAATAATTTGCGGCAAAAAGCATGGAAAAATCAACATATGCAAAGGTGTGTCTTTATTGAAGCAAAAGACAGAAAAATAGAAAGGTGCAAATTTAAAGGATTTCAGAGCAATATTTACCTAGACTGGTGTGGAAACCCAACCCTCGCCACGGGTCAGTTAAGGACAGGAAACCCTCAAAGAAGGATACCCCTCAATGGACAGCAGGTGCAGAATGGACACCCAGGGCAGGACAGGAAACCCTCAGATTAGGAATCAGGACAGGACCTCAGGACAGGACAGGAAACCCTCAGGACAGGACCAGCACCCGCAGTTCGGAAGCAACGCCTGCGCTCCACCCTCTCTGCAGCTATCGATCAAGACCCCGATTGGGTCAGCGAACTCCCAGCAAAGTGCTTTGCCAGCACTTTAAGGTTCAGTAGAACCTTAGTCTATGGTCAATTTCGGACAGAGTACTCCGCAGTGCTCTGTATCTTCAGTCACCTATTGAGTGCGTTGGGTCAGTGACAGGTCAGCTAAACCAGACAAGTCGGACGATTTCCCTAGGTGAACCCAGGGTAGATATACAGTTTAGGGACGGTGTACCACCCCCCAATGTTGCAAAGTGTCAGAATCCCTCAATTTGGATTGGTCCTAAGATAGGATTTGGGTAACACACCAATCAGAACACACTATTTCGATACCTACTTTGCATCTCTGGGTACCGCCTAGCGAGATTGGGGTTCTCATGAGAAAGTCCAGGGAAATACAATGACAAATTAACATTGTTTCAGAATAGGGACACATGACTCCGTCCTGCTGAGTTCGCAGGTCAGTTTCTCAGGAGCATCTTGCCCATCCTTGCCAGCTGGCTGAGTTCCACCAGCCAAGGTTGACTTCTCCCCAGGCGGACGGTCCTGCGCAGAAAGGACCTCCAAGATGGCTTTCGGCTCAGTCAGACCCCCATTTCCCGCAGTACATGAAAAGTAAGCGAGAACAAATTAATACATAGAAATAACGTTATGAAAACACATCATTGGTTTTGTACTTTCAACTTATCACAAAAAATATACTCATGCAGTCTAAATGTTAGCTACATATACACAGGCACAAGAGCAATGGCACGAGCAGTACCACGTTATTGCCAAAGCTATGTATTACGCATGCGCAACTATTTCCCTCCAAACCTGCAAACACGTCAGGACACGTGAGTGTGACTGACGCATGCGCAGAAGCTATTTCAAAGCAACGGCCATTTTATTGACTCGAATTAAACGTATTAGAAATACACATGTGCAAGCTTCATTTACCTCGTTCAAACATGAAATAAAGGTTAGTAAGACGTACAAATTATTACTTGGTTACACATGAGCGAGGTTCATGACTACAGCAAAATCGCAAATGCGAAGCTTTGCTTCATCAATCCCCTCTTTGATGATATTTACTATCATCACAAAATAAATGGAACCAGATGCCAACTTCTCACACCTTATACAGCTCTATCTCTTCCAGCAAGCTATTCAGCATTTCTCTCTCATTTTTGGTAGGGTGAGAATTCTTCACCCTTTTGTATATCTGATTATTCATTTCCTCTAATTCAAGTTCATCCACACTTCGTTTCACTCCTCTCGCATTCACTTGATGCTTTCGGGTGTGCTTACGACATTTGCAACAGACAAATATGAAGAATAGGATAAGACCTATAATTCCAATTGGCATCAGTACCTTAAACAATAAGCTTTTACCTAAGCTAGCAAACCAATGACCTACATTTGAGAGACCATCTACCAGTCTCTTCCAGGCACTGTCAACCTCGAGTGGTTTGAGTTCCCTTTCCAAATTAGTAATGTTTTTCACGTATCTTTTGAGCTGTACACTTTTGTCCGGAATATAAGTGCAACAATGTTGCGCCTTCAACATCCGGCAGACTCCGCCCTCTTTTGCTAATAAGGTATCAAGAGCAAGTCTGTTCTGCAAAACCATTGATCTGATCGCAACCATTTCGGTATTGACCAGCAGAAATCCATGAGCTGTGTCAGTAGACAACACATCCACTATAGTGGACAATTTGCAAATTCTGTGAGTGTTCAGAACCACTCCCACTCCAGGTATCAGTGCACTGAAAATACTACCCATTATTTCACCTATGCTTTCTCTTTTACTACGCACTAAGCCATTAGTATTTTCACTGCTTCCAGCAACTTTGTTCTCATGGTATATTTTCGGGAAGACTATGCCAAAATAGCAGCTTCCATACCAGTGATCCGGCAATTTGAAATAAGCCTTGTCCCCACATATATAATAAATTCCAGGAAACACAGGCTCTGACCCATTTTTGAAACCCCAACCTCCAATTACCTTGTAATTATGTTTGCATTCACTGGAACCAATGAAAATGTTATTATAATAGCTAGTCTTCTCGCGGTGAAGACATAGCTTGCCTTTCTTTTCAAAATCCAGCAACAGAGCAGGACCCGCTCCACCATTTGAGGTGCCTTCCATGTTCTCAGCCCATTTTGACCTTTTCTGTGTTTCGTCATCTGCCTTTCTTTTTCTTTTTATTCTCCTTTTCTCTGCCATGTTCAGGAACATCTTTTCCTGCTCACGCAAAGAACAGGTCAAGTTATCTCTGTGTGCGTCACCTATGTCTATATTACCTATAGTCAGGAAGTATTCGCCCATATAGCGAGTAACGTCACTTTTAGTATGTACAGGATTCAAGTTCCCACGTATAGGAAGTTCAGAAAAGATCACGTCATTGTTAGAGTAATAGTACTGTAACGGTCCTCTTTTGTAAAATAAGCTTGCTAAAATGCTACAGGAGATTCCATATGTCAGGGGCAGGTGATGGTATGTCACGCCTTCAGCTACAGAGGTAGGTAGCTTCATGCAGACATAGCAATCTTCAATTTCCATAGTCTCTACATAGTGTATTAACAAGTTTGCGAAAACATTTAAATGCGTTTTATTCTTTACTCCATGATAAGGTAGTCCTCCCTCATCTGATGCTTCTAGGTCTCGTTTTGTTTGTCTGAGTGCTCTCTCATGTATTGCTACACCTTGTGTTGTTAGTTCTTCAGTCTCAGTATTTACAATTTCAGTAGGGTCAATATTAGTATTTTTGCCCACCGCAAAAGGAATGAAAACTGTTAGTCCTATCCAAATTAATATCAGTATAACTATACTACATACACATACCTTGCAGCATGTTTTGCAACGACTGCAACTAGGCCTACCATTCACGTTTGAATCAGACATTTTGGCTCAGAAGAAGTTTCTCGACCCCTCTTTGTGTCTTTACACCAGTAGCTTACTTTGTGCAAATTCACGGTGGCTCGTCTTCTTCTTCGGCAGAGTACTCAGCGACTGGTTCTCCGTCGCTCTCGTCAGTTATATCAAGATCTTCAAATTCTTCTAAAACGAGCGTCCATTCAGGAGACTTGTACTTTTTGTTTTGTCTTTTTATTCGATCACTCCTTCTCTTGGAAGTATCTTCTGGTTGTTCTGCTATGCGAGCACTTCTTTCTTCTGCACGTTTTTCTTCTACTGTTGTTATTCTCAGTCTCAATTTCTTTATGTATCCAGGCTCAATGTGCTTTCTTTTCTTAAGTCTTTTAGTTGGTACCGAGACTTCGTTTTCTTCTCTTGCCCTCTTGTTTTCATTAGTTTGTGGCAATTCTGTTTCAGTTTCTTCCCCTTCTATCTGACTAGTTCCAGGGCTAGCATCTATTTCTTCTGCCTGGTTACTAATCTGGCCTTGTTCAGGACAGTTTTGCGTTTGTTTTTCAAAAGTCTCTGTTTCCTGAACACGTTCTTCTAATCCTATCTGATCCTGTTCAAGCACTTCGATCTCTTGATTTTCTTCTGCTCGAACTATTACGCTATGTCTAGTCTGTCCCTTCTCGACATCAGGAGTCAGTGGAGGAGTATCAATCACTTGTTCTGTCCCTGTCTGACCTTCTCCTTCCTCAGTTTTGATGTGAATCTCAAGATCCTGAGGTTCTTCGCCTGTGCCTTGCTTTTCCTCTCTAGTCCACTCTCTACCTTCACAAAGTCGCTCTCTTGTTCGAATGGGGTCTTCGGTGAGATCAATCAATGGTATCCACTCCTCTGGCCATATGCTCGGCAGCTCGTCTTCAGCTACTTCTGGCTCAGTTTCTTGGACCCCTTCAGCAGGCTGGACTCTGGGTAGTTCGTCATCAACTATTCCTGGGCCAACGTCTGCTGATCCTGCAGCTTGACTGGTACTGGGCTGTACGTCGTCAGCTACTTCTGGTCTGGCTCCTGCAGAGTCCTCTGCTGGACGCCCTTCTTCTTCAGGCTTTTCGTCTGGTAATACCTTCTGGGTGTGGCTGGCGTGTATCCAATGTGGAACCCCTGCACACTTTACTGCTGTGGTTGTTACCAGAATCACCTGACGTTCTCTCCCCACCTTGGCTCCAGGCAGCTCTTCCGAGTATGCTTCTTTATCTTGACCCAGTCCCCCGGGACCAGTTTGTGGAGAGGAGTCGTTGGATTGAGGATGGCGTCTTCTCCGATCTGGCGAGAGATAGAATGCACTTGGTCACCTAATCTCTTGCAGTATTCAAGCACCAAATCATCAGTAATACTCAACAGTTTGCTTCCTGGTACCCATGCTTGTCTCATCACTCTTCCCATCAGGATTTCATGGGGACTTAGGCCTGTCTTGCGGTCAGGAACACTTCGGAGTCCCATCAGGACCAGGGGCAGGGCCTTCACCCAGGTCATGCCAGATGCATCACACAGTTTTGCTAGTCTGTTTTTGATAGTTCCATTTATTTGTTCCACTATTCCAGAAGCTTCTGGACGGTACGCACAGTGAAGCTTTTGTGTGATTCCAAAGGCCTTACAGAGTTCGTCGATTACATCATTCTGAAAATGTCGGCCTCTATCTGATTCAATAGTGACTGGAACCCCGAACCTAGGTATCAGTTCTTTCAGCAAACACTTAGCTATTGTCAGTGCGTCATTTTGGGGAGTAGGGAAAGCTTCCACCCACTTCGAAAATAGGCAGACCATGACAAGGACATATCGCTTCCCTTCACAACGTGGCATGGTGATGAAATCAACTTGTATTCTCACAAAGGGACCCCCTGACCTCCCAATTTTTCCCAGTTCCACCGCAGTTCTTTTGCCTGCGTTCATCCTTTGACATGGCAGGCACCTCTGGCAGAGGGACTCTGCTACTTTCCTGAACTTTTTACTGTACCAAGTCTGTTGGAACACTAGAATCATGGCGTCCCTACCAATGTGTGATCCTTCATGTATCAATCTCGCCATTGTGCCAAGTAAGTGTCTAGGTAACACAGGCATACCAGTTGGGCCCAAGATGACACCATCCACACGTCTTGGTCTACACCCGTCTTCCTTCCACTTCTCTCTCTCTTGCCAAGGTGCCGCCTGCTGCCACTCTTTCACTTCATCCCATGTAGGCACTTCTTCAAACACTTGAAGTTGGCAGCTGGTTCCAGGCCCCCCTCGTTTTGGATTTATGATATATCGATCTCTGGCGCACCATTGGGCCACTCGATCAGCAAAATCATTTCCCAGTGATACAGTGTCCATGTCCTTCTTATGAGCAACACATTTTACCACTGCCAGTTCCTTTGGTAACTGGATTGCCTCTAAAAGGTCTTGAACAACTTTTCCATTTCGAATAGGGGTACCTGATGAAGTCAGGAACTCCCTCTGTAGCCACAACTGGCCAAAGTCATGCACAACTCCATAACAGTACTGACTGTCAGTATACACTGTTATGCGTAAGTTTTTCCCAATTTTGCAAGCTTTTATCATAGCAATCAATTTGGCTACTTGTGCAGACTTTACGTCAAATAGATAACCTGCTTCTTCAATTTTGGTTAAGGAGACTACCGCATAGGCGGCACTCAGGCCTCCTTGCTCATGTCTTAGACATGAACCATCCACAAATAATTCCTTGTCATGCACAGGCAATGGTGTTTCTTTAATGTCTGGGCGTGGTTTGGTGCTGAATTCTGTTAAATCAATACAATTATGCTCATCATCCACCCCATCTTTCATATCCATTGGATCGGGGAGCAAAGTGGCGGGGTTCAGAATACTGCACCTGACAATGTTTACATTTGCAGCACCCACAAGAATCCTCTCGTATTTAGTCAGCCGACTAGGGGTGAGGTACTGAGTTTTCGTTCTGGTCAGTAAAATTACCACTCCATGTGGAACATACACAGTTACAGGATGTCCCATGACAATGGACTCACTCTGCTCTAAACTTGCGCAGGTAGCAGCTACTGCTTTCAGACATCCTGGTAATCCAGCAGCCACTGGATCCAGGGTGGCAGAGGAATATGCCACAGGCCTTCTGGTTGTGCCATGTTCTTGTGTTAGGACTGACAACGCGCAATTATCGCGAGTGTCACAGAATAGGGCAAATTCTTTAGAATAGTCTGGCATTCCCAACGCAGGGGCTGTACACAGACAATCCCGTAGTTTTGTGAAGGCTGTTAAGCTTTCATCATCCCATTGTACCACATCCGGTGTTCCTCTCTTGGTCATTTTTATCAGGGGCCTAGCTAGGACTGCAAATCCCAGAATCCATTGCCTGCAGTATCCTATCACTCCCAGGAACATTCTGATCTCTTTCTGAGTACGAGGTAACTGCATCTTTTGAATTATTCTCACTCTTTCTGACGTTACCTTTCTGACGCCTTTCTCTATCTGGTGCCCCAGATATTTCACTGAATTTGTACAGAACTGTAATTTCTCAGGGGCCACTTTATGTCCCTTCTCACTCAGGTGATTCAGTAGGGCAATGGTGTCAATCACACAATCCCTATGACTTTTAGACGCCACCAAGAGGTCGTCAATGTATTGCACTAGGACAGAGTTTCCAGGTAAGACCAAAGTTTCCAAACATTTTTTCAAGATCTGATTAAAGATAGAGGGGCTCTCTGTGTACCCTTGGGGGACCCTGTTCCAGACATACACGTGACCATTGAAGGCAAATGAGAAAAGAAATTTGCTATCTGGATGCAAGGGAATGGAAAAGAATGCATGACACAGGTCTATCACAGTGAACCACTCAGCATCCCAGGGAATCTGATACAGAATCACTGCTGGGTTCGGGACAATAGGGCAGCCGGGGACCACTATCTTGTTTACTTTTCGTAGGTCCTGCACTACTCTGTACTTGCCACTAGGCTTCTTGATGCCCATAATCGGTGAGTTACATGGGCTACTCAATACTTCCTGTATGATGTTTCCTTCTAGCAATTTCTGTATTTCCAGGGTAACACCTGCTCTCACTTCTGCATTCATTCTGTAGGGTTTAGTATTGGGGTATACTGCATTGTCCTTGATTGCTATCTGTATGGGGTCCACGTTTTTCATTAACCCTACATCTTTCCCAGTAAAGTCCCATACTTCTGGCTTCACTGCTTCTTGGAGTTCTTTGGGCAAATCCTGCATAGTCATTCGTTTAATCTCTGAGTCAGGTCTGATTAGCATTAATTTATAGATGCCATCTTCATCTGGGGTCTGAATTTCAACTCCCTTTGGTGTGCAAAAGATGGTACAGTTCATTTTGCACAGCAAATCACGTCCCAGTAAGTTCACTGGACTGGTGTCACAAACGACAAATCTATGCATTTCCTTAAAGTTTCCAATTGATATCTCCATTGGTTTGGTAACAGGAGTACTAATCAATTGATTAGATACACCCACTACTTGGATGGCTTCTCCCGAGAGGGGTAGGTTTGGAACGTCCACTGTTCTCACAGTAGAACGGGTAGCACCAGTGTCCAACTGAAAAGTGACATCATTTCCGTCAACCTTTCCTTCAATGTATGCTCCGGACTGGTCTACCGGCAAGGAGGCGCCAAGTACGCACTCCTCGTCCTCCCCTCTCAGGCCCCGTCAGTACTGGTCATCACAAAGGAAGGTATCATTTAACAAATACTGCGAAGTTGCTGCATTTCTGTTCTCATTGCTTTCCCAGACTTCTACCTCATCACCCTCTGTGGATTTTCCCTTATATACTTGCTTTGGAGCTCGGGGCACCTGAATCGTTTTTACCTGTGGTTGAGTCTTTCTTGGTCTCTGTTGCCTCTTCCCGTGTCCCACCTGTTGCCTCTTCCCGTGTCTCCGCCCCTACACCTGGCTTCGCATTTAACCTGGGCGAACCGCGCGTTAGCGGGACGCGTGTGCGGGACTAATCCTGGGACGAAGCCCGGACAAAGGGCGGACAGTCTAAGACAGTCCAAGACTGGCCACGACTGGACTGGACCAGGATATTAACATCTCCAGTACTGTGAGTCTTTCGCCTGTTCTCCCGGTCATTGATTTGTTAACATTTGCCCGTTAAACTCGCAGCGTTCAAAATCGTGCTGAAACATGTCAAAGCAAAAAACACCTAGCACCCCTGCCAACACCATGGACAATTATCTAGTACACAGGGTGGCAAAAATAATTAGTGACCGGAGGTCTTCTTTGGGGCTTAGTGACTCTTCTCCTTGTTCCCAAAGTGATGCTTTAGATCTAATTGATCTGGATCTAGAAGCAGTGAACTCAACAGTATCTCAAATTGCTGGAAATAATGATTGTTCAGTATTAAATTCCCCTAAAAATGTTTTACATCACGACATAAATGTTGATCTATTAACGGGGGAGGAGCTACATAGGTCCTGTATTGACCTAGAGGTAGTTGAAGAGAGTATTTCTCCGCCAACGCCAGTCCCGGCCCCTAGAGCGGTCAAAAGATCCACTAGGGTCCCCCCGAAAAGGCTAGGTCTACGGTCCAATAGTAAAAAACCTGCAACCCCCCCTAAAATTAAACACAAAAATTTCACTGATGAAACAAGGGAGGAAAGGAGCAACGCAATAAATATTGAAGAGCTGCTATCAAACAAGTTTATGGCCACGTTAGAAGCTAAGATATCTTGTATAATCAAGCCGCTCATATCCAAAATAGATCATTTGTCTGATAAAGTTCATAAATTGGAGTCCCTCTTAAAAACTACAAATGATAACATGGGCGAAATTCCAAATTTAATTATGAATAAGATAGATGAAAAACAGGTGAATATGACTGCTATCCCACAACCATCACCCCTCCCTATTCTGACAGGTGTATCCTGTGTTAGAGATGATGTTGGTAATCCCACAGTTGCAGTACGCTCGACAACCCAAGGGGATACCTTAACACCCAACCCCCACCTAGAATCAAAACCTGTGGAACTGATCGTGGAAGCCCCTCCACTGGTCTTAGTACTGGCTAATGTCCCACCACTGGAAAAAGATCAGATTGAGACCCCTGATTCCCTCTTAAATAAATCCTTGCAGTGGTTAGGTAGCAACATGCAAATATCTCCATGGGGTAGGGAAAAGTTGTCTGAAGATCTCCTAACAGCAAGAAGAGTAAAGTGGATAGGGACAAAACCAAAGAAATTTGCTGGGGATTGTGTGGTATTGAATCTTAAGGGCCCTGATGTATTATCGGATATTCTGCTTAACATTTTTCCACCACAACGTAGAATGGCAGAAATAATTCCATTAACGTTGGACTTTTTTTTATAGCAGAAGAGGCCTAGTGGCAAAGCCAAGCATCCTAAGGACAAAGTGGTCAGTAGTGGGAACTAGAAGGGCTAGGGGTGAACAAAACTGTAATTGGGGGATAAATTTGGAAAACCACTACTCGGCTTTATCCGACTTAAATGAATGTGATTGACTCACAAGCCATGATAGGCCGATGTTGCTAAAGCAAGCAAGTAGAGGAAACATGATATGCACTGACCTGGAAAACCAGAACATGGACAAAGAGAGACCATTCCATATGGTACAGGAAAACTTTATCCCTGAAGTGCAAAAAATAATTACAGAGGGTTCCGCTTGCGCTGCAGAGGTGGCAGAGCCCAAGGGCACATTAATGGAGGGCAAAATAGCAATATCAGAAAGTCAAATAATAACCCGGAAATTTGAAAATGGCCAGCGACTGCTCCAACAAGATTCTATCTTGCTTTCCCTTGTATCTTGGAACATAGCAGGAATAGCAAGTAAGATATCCACATTGGAATGGGTCGATTATATTGACCAACATGATATAATCATGTTGCAAGAAACATGGTCACTTACTCCAACCTTTAGAGAGGGGTTTCTTAATTTTTATATCCCAGCGACTAGAAGCCGGCTGGGACGCCCCTCTGGAGGTTTGTTAATTTGGATAAGGCAGTCCCTGAATTGCACCATAAAACAACTATCCATACCAACTAATGATATTATGGCACTTATCGTTAGATGGGATAATGGCCAAGAGCTTACTCTGTATAATGTCTACGCCAGAGGAGTGTCTAGCGGCAATTCTTCTTCTAATACTGTAACAATCTTAGAGCAGAACATCGAAATGTTACCGACACAAAGTAAAATAATTGTGGGAGGTGATTTCAATGTCACTTTCGAGCCTCTGGGAGAAGAGGACGGGGCTTTGTCTGAGGAAGAGGATGATAAATGGGGAATACCCCAGCTGGAGTTGCCTGCCATTAAAAAATGGAGTAGTGCGGCAATCCAGCTAAAAAGTCTCTGTCTAGCTAGAGGCTTGAGAGCGACAAATGGCCGCTCCCCTTCCGACCAAAAAGGACACAATACGTTTGACAATGGCCGATCAGCTAGCAGAATTGATTATATACTTCTAGACGTAAGGATCTGGAGTAAAATGCTAGATATGGTTGTAGAAGACAGACTAGAAAGCGATCATAATCCCCTGCGATTGACATTCTATTCCCACTATGAGTCTATAGTGCGAACTAATAATACCGGAATGATGACGCAGGATGTAGTATGCTCGAATAACTCACGCCACCTTAAATGGAGAAAGCTCATAGAGGATGTAGAAAAATTAGAGGTACTTAAAAAACTGGTAGTCGATGAAGTAAATATCATCGAGTCGCACCAAGGGATGCCCAACTATCAAGACTATGTGATAGAGGCTCATGAAAATCTTTTCTCTAAAATACAAAGTTTTTTCATTAAAAGCGCAGTTCCTTGTAAAGCGGGAAATAATCGCCCAATGCAAGGCTGGTATGACAAGAGTTGTAGGGTGGCACGACATAATCTGAGCCTGGAATTGAAAACAGGCAATGCAATAGCAATTAGGAGGGCAAGAGATGTATATAGACAAACCCAAAAGTTGGCCAGGAAACGCTGGGATGAAGAAGGCTGGCAAGATCTGAAGGAGGCCTGTGCAGCTAAAGACTCTAGGCGTTTTTGGGCTATAGTAAAATGGGAGAGGGGAGGAATAGCGGCCCAGCCAAATAATAATGTTCCCATAAACCAATGGATAGAGTTTTTTAAACCACAGTATGCCCGTAATCCTGCACACATTCTTGACCAACCCCCCTCATTTACTTTTTTCAAAACTCAAATATTCGACGAGAAGGATGTGAGTATAGCGTTGGATTGTATAGCGGGGGGGAAAGCACCAGGCATGGACGGTATCCCAGCTGATGTATTTTTATCGGACCGGATTGCCTGGTGCTCCTATTTTAAAATGTTAGCAAATGCTGTGGCAATGGGAGTGGTAGTCCCCCCTTCATGGAAGGGAGCAGAAATAATCCCCGTATATAAAAAAGGAGATAAAACACTAGCCCAAAATTATAGACCCATCAGTCTAATAGACACAGCGCAAAAACTGATGGGGCGCCTAGTTCAGAACAAGCTGCAGCAATGGATTGATGAGAAGAACATATTGTCCCCTTATCAGGCAGGGTTTCGGCCATTGACCAGTAGTGTTGACCAAGTCCTCTATTTCATGACCATCTATTGGAGAAATGTCACACTTAAAAAGGGCACGTTGTATGCAGTTTTTGTAGACTTAAAAGCAGCTTTCGACCTAGTCCCTAGAGAAAAACTGTGGCAGACCCTGGCTGATGTAGGTTTAAGCCAAGAACTCCTCACTCTCCTAGTTCGCCTCCATGATAATAACTTTGCTAAAATTAGATGGGGCAAGCAAGGAGAGGTTACAGACCCTTTCCCAGTAGAACGAGGAGTAAGGCAAGGGTGTGTCCTTGCACCAACACTATTTTCAATTTACATAAACGGAATTGTCGCCCATCTAATGAAATCCCCATGCGATGCTCCAATTATAGCAGGCTCCCACGTCCCCGTGCTAATGTTTGCGGACGACACGCTTTTACTTTCACGCACACCGAGCGGTCTCCAAAAAGTGGTAGATGCCTTTGGCGAATTCTGTGATAGTAGGGGCCTTGAATTGAATACCACCAAAACCAAATTCATGTGCCTAAACTACCAGTCCTCATTCAAAGGCGTAATTAAATACAAAGGTACCCCTTTAGAGAAAGTGGATGCCTTTACTCATTTAGGCATCACCCTCCAAGAAAATATGAAGTGGAAATCGCATATTAATAAGACATTATTGAAGTTTAACCAGCTTACTGGTGCAGTAGCCCTAAAACATCGCAAATCACTAACAAAGCCGGTTAACTGTGCATTAGAAATATATAACATGAAAGTATTAGGTGCCTGCTTATATGGATCCGAATTATGGGGGTTTTCTAATTTGGGTGAGTTGGGACGTGCGGAAAACAGATTTCTAAGAGGGCTTGTTATGGTTCCCCAAAGCACACCTGTAATCCCGCTAAAATTGGACCTGGGCAGAAAAAACATCGAGGATATAGCCAGACTACGGCCACTCCTTTATTGGAGGCGTCTGATGGTCACTCCAGAGCTGAGCCATTATGTTACAGCTCTAGAAGATGTTGTTGAGTTCGATCATTTTCATTGTATTGATTGGCTGAAAGAACTACGGGGGCTCCTTGTACTGCTAAAGCTGGAATACCTTTGGGGCAACCACGATGTGGCTAGCTTCCCTTCGAAAGCGAAATTGAAAGATTTATACTGGGAGATGGTCTAGGTAAAAATGTTCTGTAAAGGTTCCCAATCATAATTGACAAATCGCTTTTGTGATATTAAAATGTATCCATCTTGTGAAACATATTGGGACATAATAGAACGACCATATGATAGGAAACTATACTTTCAATTTCGCATAGGAACTTTACCAGTGAATGCATTTAAAAAACACTGGTCTCCAATGTGGGATGATCATTGCTATCACTGCAAAGACCAAATAGAGCACATTTCCCATTTGCTGTTCTGTTGTCCTTTATATGCTAGCCCTAGACGTAAATGGTTGAAGCCAGTGTGTCTAAACATCGGCACACGCAGTCAATCGGTAGCTCTTAGAATACTTGAATCTGATTGTTCAACACCATTGGTTGTTGCCGTAGCTAAATTTCTTGCCTGGGCATGGACAATCCGCACACGCACTTTAAGTCAAATGTAAATGAAATAGTGTTGCTCTAATCTAATTAGTCTATTGTATGGATTGCTTTTAAAAGAAACATTTTAGAAAAATTGGAAATCTATTGTATTCTTATTGTATAATATTAGACTGTCATTGTTTAATATGTGTTTTAGAAATATTTTCAAAATATAGTATTTATTGTAATATGGTTAGGAAGGATGCTTTTATGACAAATGTCGAATAAAGCTTTGAAATTTGAATTTGATTTGTCTTTCTTGGTCTTTCTTTCTGCGTCTGTGGAGTTAAATCAGGTGTTTTGGGGTTATCGTTAGGCAAATAAGGACACTCGTTTCGCCAGTGTCCAATTTCTCCGCACTGGTGACAGGGAAATTTCTTCATAGCCTCTTCTCTGCTCATTTTGGGCCGGGGCTTACCTCCTCCCCCACCCCCAGGACCTTGGTTCTGAGTGTTTTTGGCCATGTTACTCAATTGTTTTTCCTGCTGTTCTGCGAGCTTCACTTGAGCCCACATAACCTTCTCCTTGAGAGCCTTTTTCTTTTCTGCCATCTCGTCCTCACAGTATTTTGCATACCGTAGGACCTCGTCTACCTTCTTGGTATGCCAACAGATTTTATTATCCTTTATCCACTGACAAATTTCGGGTCTTAAACCGTTTACAAACCTGTAAATAAAATGCGTCATATCCTTCATCTCGATGTTATCTATACCACTGTAGGTTTTAAACACCTGCAACAGCCTTTCATAATAGGAGTGTACTGTCTCGTCTCTTTCCTGCGTCGTTCTATCTATCCTGGTCCAATCAGTTTCCTTTGCGGGCACCTTATTTTTCAAATGCTGAATTACTTGTTCATATTTTTTCATCACTTCAATCGACGGCTCCCCTGTGTTAGAGTCCCTCGGGTAATCCTCACTAGGCCAGGCTATGGCTATTTTACACTCGGTCCATAGATCTACCGGGACCACAATATCGAAAAATCCATCCAGGTCTTTCCACAGGCATTTTTGCACCTTTACGAACCTTTCCACCTGCCGGTACCAGTCAACTGGCAATTTCGGGAAATCGTTAGTAAAGGACACAATATCCTGTCTGGACCATGGAACGTGCACATACCTCCCACCTGGTACTTCACGCATGGGGCATAACTGTTCGGGCTTGTCTACTTCTCTCAAAGCGAACTCAGGGGTCGCTTGTCTGGATCGAGCCTCATCTTTCTTTCGTGCCCACCTGCTTTTCCATTTTTCCACGTCTCCCCATTTTTGCAAAATTGCTAGCAACTCTTTAATCTGCAACTTTTTCCCTGACACATTCAAGTTCTCCATATCTTTGTCTGAGAATTCAGCTCTGTAAGGTTTTTGCAAGGGCTTGGACCTTGAAATATCTACCCCCATACTAGCTGCAGTGTCTGTCAGCTTTTCGTGGAGCACTCTGGTACTTCTGGTAAGGCTTTTACACATAAACAGCAACTCTTCTTCAGAGTAGGTATTTAATCTGTCTAATCCCACATTTCCTGCCATTAATTCCTCTATTTCTACCCTCAGTTTGTAGAGGTCTAAAGGTTTCGTTTGCGGAGTCTGTTTTTCTAATTCACGACTCCAATTTTCAATTTCCTCCGGAGTTACCAGAGAGACACTCCTAGTACCTGACGTTGATTCTAATTTAATTTCTTTCGCATTAAAAGGATTATGCCTCTTCTGCATTCCCTTCCCGGTCTGTTTGTTTGGCAGGTCCAAGAACACAACTTCGGACTCGCACTCACTGGACTGATCGTCTATCAGTAGGGGCTCCTGCCTTGGTGGGGCCATGATTGGGTTAATAACTGGAGGGTTTGGACTTCCCTGATTATTCCCATATAACGGAACCACTGGTCCAATTGTTACCGGAATAGTCAAGGCCTCAGGACTGTTATTTAACTGGGAGATTTTCTGAATTATTTCTGTTCTCTGTCTAGCTAAGACCTCTTGCTCCCTTTCATCTAGTACTCTTCCTAATGTTCGGTCAGGTATTATCTGTGGGGTCAGGTGAGGGGTAAAGCTCGGGGCAGTAGGATGCGTTTCACTTGGTCCTCCACCATAATTTGGTTTTGGGAACAAAGTTCCCGTGCCAAATGACCTGCGCTCTTCCTCATATGGAGGCTGTAAAAAGGGCATTCCTGAACTTAATGGTTTTTCTTCGTTTTCATAAAGAGGTCTGGGGAAAAAAACTCTCTTGCTGGAATATTTTTCTTCCGGGCTCACAGGCACTCTAGGATATATATCTCTTACCTCCGCGGGTCCGGGATTCTCAAAATAGGGCGGTATCTGACAACCCCCCCCCCTACTTAGGGATCTGTCCTCCTCCTTAATAGATGGACGCTGGGGATTTTCTCCTGCACTGGAAGGTCGGGCTCCCTCATTATAAGGGGGCGGACTTCTCGTAAAGATGTCATCTAATAATTCATCGTCTGACTCCCCAAGAGCTCCCCAATGCTTACACTTTTCTGTCTTTTTCTCTTCCCCCGAAGGGGTACATGCTGGCATCATGGGAAACAGACCCTCAACAATCATGCTCTGTCTCCACTGTTTCATCTTTTTATCCCTGGTCTCTTGTTTCAGCCTTGGGTACCACTTGATTAACAAACAAAATGGTTCTGTTGGGTAGCAAAAACAATTCCTTTGGTAGAGGCTGAAGACAGCTCCAAAACATACAACAAGCACACACTCTCTGATAGACAAAGTTTTTATATGTATTAAAAACAGAAAAAAGAGACAATATCCTGGAATTACTTCATTCCACTACATTGCTAGTCAATACGTTAAATTCGTGAATAGTGACAATAGTGATTAAGGTGACAAGTGCAATGTATATGGTGACACTTATATACACAACAATTATTTACAATAAAACCACAAAGGGAAAGGACCGGGGGAGAGGAGGAAAACGAGGTATTTTCTGTCGTTTATGAGGCCAGTCTTTTACAAGTAAATATTCCAAGGAAAACAAAATGGTTAATGTCCAAGTTCCTGGAGTTTAGCTTGGCCAAGGTAATAGCGTCGACGTTTCGACCCTGATAGCGCCCCAATTGGTGGTCGCGGCGGGTCTTTATCAAGACAAGGGGAAAGGAAACGGTCAGGTGGTGAGTTATTCCAGAGGGTCGCCCGTTGGTCAACCCTCGAAATGGTGTCAACCGCGATCTGAATCCGCGGTAAAGTTCAAGAATTTGAACACCGAACGCCAAAAACGAGCTGTCCGTGGGTAATGCTCGGATTATCCGAGCATTACCCACGGACAGCTCGTCCCCTGACCGTTTCCTTTCCCCTTGTCTTGATAAAGACCCGCCGCGACCACCAATTGGGGCGCTATCAGGGTCGAAACGTCGACGCTATTACCTTGGCCAAGCTAAACTCCAGGAACTTGGACATTAACCATTTTGTTTTCCTTGGAATATTTACTTGTAAAAGACTGGCCTCATAAACGACAGAAAATACCTCGTTTTCCTCCTCTCCCCCGGTCCTTTCCCTTTGTGGTTTTATTGTAAATAATTGTTGTGTATATAAGTGTCACCATATACATTGCACTTGTCACCTTAATCACTATTGTCACTATTCACGAATTTAACGTATTGACTAGCAATGTAGTGGAATGAAGTAATTCCAGGATATTGTCTCTTTTTTCTGTTTTTAATACATATAAAAACTTTGTCTATCAGAGAGTGTGTGCTTGTTGTATGTTTTGGAGCTGTCTTCAGCCTCTACCAAAGGAATTGTTTTTGCTACCCAACAGAACCATTTTGTTTGTTAATCGCATATACCCAGGTTCTGAGGGACACAGGGTTACCCCCTTTTTTATAAATCATTGGGTACCACTTGGTCAGACCTTTGTCCATTCGGGGTTTCTCTCTTTCGAAAGCCTCAATTTCCCATTCCTCTAATGCCTCATACTGCGTTAGTCTCGGTCTGGGATGCAATTCATTCATTCGGGTTCTCAAATTAAATAAAATCCTACCATTGAAGGTACCGTCTAACGGAAAAGCCAATATTCCGTCATCTTTTGTGTACTTTACCCAATTTTCAAACCACACACAGGTATTGTACCCTCGATCAAACATCATGAAAGAGGCGGGAGTATTGGGTGGTGGAACAATAACGCCCTCTCTTGATTTAATCGGTTTGTCCGTTTTGAAGTAATTCTTTACCTTATTTACAAGAGACATTTTTCTCTTAGTTCCGTACATAATATCGTATCTATTGGCTTTCCACTGATCCCTTTCAAACCCTTGGCTTCTTGGATCGGGTCTAGTCTCTGGACAATACGAGTGCCACATACGATTTCTACGCTTAACCTTGTTTACAAAGTTACCTCCAATCAGAACGCGTCTTGCAATTCCGTGCGACCAATGGGGTGCACGCGTTCAAATAGTTTCGACCAATGGGTGCGCGGCCCCTTCGTGAGACAGTTCTCACGCTTCGGCGCTCACCCCTCCTTCACAATTCCAGCCCCGCTACCCGCCCGCTGTTTCTACCAATCCCAGCGCGGCACGGAGTGACGTCAGAGACGCTTCGCGACTGACTCCCTCCCTTCACAAGGTAACGGAAACTTTCTTTCTTTCTAAAAGTGCTCAGTGCTTGGTTATTTTACAACGAATACACATTCGCCACAGTGCTCAAGTGTCTAGACAGAAAAGAGTTTTGTTTTACTGCAAGTAAACTACTTCCATTTACTTTTCACACGCTGCGGGTAGATCTCTTCCGCCTACCCTTCACTCTAGCATCAGTGAACCTGTTACTTCCCTAAACTCATCCACTTCTCTGGGATATATCCGAGTCTAAGGTTTCCCAGCGGACCCCTCTGCTTTCACCCAAGCTCCGATGAACCTGCTACTCTTCCGATGTGACCCTTACTAGGTTACGCCACTATTGGAATTTTGCCAATGAACCTCGTTACTAACATTTATTCACATACGTATTCAGAAAAACCCTAGTTAGTGCTTCCCGGTTGTACCTAACCTGCACCTAACTTTCCTTGAGCCTGCGACCTCAAGGCAAATGGATTCTATTCACCACTTTGCCATTCAATTCCCCGGGGAGTTCGGACAACATTGAACGAGACGATTTACAAATGCATGGATTAATACATATAACAATATAAGAACAAGAATAACAATGATAAAACAATTCATAAATTTCAAAGCAGCGTATTCTCAAGAGAATGATCAGGTCCCTCGGAACGGCCGCTCTTGTAGCAGCATTAATATACTAGCAGCTACCGACTTGACTAGACTAACTAGTCCTACCTAAAATTTTAACTAGTCCCTAACCATACCTCTGCTACCAGAAAAACTGATAGAGCGCGCGAGGTCACCCAACCAATAATTTCGCCGCTTCCGGCTTCGGGCCCATATATTTCAATTCACCATATACATTGACCGGGTGACTTCACGGGCTGCTACCAATTTGTGTGAATTCCCTACTGATATTCCTCAGCGTACCCGACTTAGCATCGACCGACACGGGTACCTATGACCACAATGGATCAGGGAGCTAGCTGTAAAAGGAAGGCAGCAAAATACAACTCAAAATGACATTCAATACCTTTGTAAAATGACCACGGACAACTGGAAGGTTTAAAGTCTTTATCTAAAGTTCGTTCTCAGTAAGCATTAGATTTACAAGGATAAGACAATCGATAATCAAGATAATGAAAAGTACATAACTATAGAGAAATAAAGTCAGGGTAATCATGGAAATGCTAATATGGGATGCAACAGGAAACGCTATGCATTTAGGGCAAAAGTTCTTTGGACAGTTTAAGAAAGGCCGTTCTAGACCATATCAGGAAATGACAAACTGCAATGCAAAATATGATTTCTAACAGGTAGGGTAACATGAGAAACGTTATGGAAATATGCAATAACTTTACGTTTCAATAATTTGCGGCAAAAAGCATGGAAAAATCAACATATGCAAAGGTGTGTCTTTATTGAAGCAAAAGACAGAAAAATAGAAAGGTGCAAATTTAAAGGATTTCAGAGCAATATTTACCTAGACTGGTGTGGAAACCAAACCCTGGCCACGGGTCAGTTAAGGACAGGAAACCCTCAAAGAAGGATACCCCTCAATGGACAGCAGGTGCAGAATAGACACCCAGGGCAGGACAGGAAACCCTCAGATTAGGAATCAGGACAGGACCTCAGGACAGGACAGGAAACCCTCAGGACAGGACCAGCACCCGCAGTTCGGAAGCAACGCCTGCGCTCCACCCTCTCTGCAGCTATCGATCAAGACCCCGATTGGGTCAGCGAACTCCCAGCAAAGTGCTTTGCCAGCACTTTAAGGTTCAGTAGAACCTTAGTCTATGGTCAATTTCGGACAGATCTGGGTGGTGGAATTAGCCGTCCACTTGTGGTTTTCTCTCCAGTCAGAAAGCGGTCCAAATGTAGTGACCGGACAATAGACGGCTTACAGCAGCACCAGTTTTGGTTACATCATTTTTACAGACAATAGGAGAGAAGATGTGATTTGCCCAAAATCACAGGATGCTGCGCCGGCGCCAAAACAGGAACCTGGTTACATAATTCCAAAGTCGGCATCGATGGTCGTAATGCAACATACTCTCGCTTCGTGTCCGGGTCAGCTCTCCCTTACTTCGTCATCTCCCCCACCTCAGAGTAGTTCTGACTCCGAGTGAGTTTCCTTCGACTCCTGAGACTAGTAACTCTCATCTGCCTTTTCACCCTCCTCCCGCGCTATGTTCAAAACCAAAGTCCGTTTTCTGTAATGTTTGTGGCCCCGTCTTCCGTTTCCTGTGCATCCTTCTGTAGTCCTTTGTTTGTGTCTTCCTTTTCTCACGCTGTCCTCTTTCTATTTTCTGCTCCGGGCGGTGAGACTGGAAGCAGCCGACTGGGGGACCGGTATCACGTAAGTGACTTCTTGTTCTTTTCGCCTTTCCCCCACCACTTCTTTTCATAATTTCTAAACGCTACGTACAATTACAGGCGGAGGCTGTCCACTCCCAACCAGCAGTCTGCGTATCGAGTGCAGCAATCAACTGTCACTTCTGGAACGTTGTCTTAGAAAAATTAAAAGGTGGATGTAAAATAGCCGACTCCAATTACATTTCGGTAAACGGTACTCCTAGGAAGAGGAATGCTCTCCCTGCCCTGTCCATTCGGAACTTTTTTTAATCCTGACACCACAATTCACAACTAAAACTTGACTTCGGCATCATTTGTGATCCTGCCCTCAAGTTGCCCCCTCCAGGTTGCGGCAGTATGTCTGTCTCTCTTAGTTTTGGCCAGGGCTTTAAGTGGACCAGGTCCTGCAGGTGCTCAGCACCGGCAGTTCTTGAAAGCAGGTGCTGAGACGGGTCCCTATTGGGCTATACATTTTTGCCCACACCCTCGAGGTGAACAAAAAAATCTAAACTCTACAGTTGTACAACTGCTCAAAGCCTTTGATGTAACTTCAGAGACTCGTTTTAGTTCTTTCACAGTCTCATCCGTGCAGAACTGAAGCATTTTCAATATTATATACAACAAAGCCATAGTTGCTGCTTATTTTTCTTTTGCAAAGAACAACCACTGACGACGCCAATAGTCCTGGCCTGTTGTAGGTGTAGTGTTGCTTGTTGTATCATGTATCTGGATGCAATGACAGGAACAGCAAAATACCAGTTTATGCTACCAGCACAATGCTATGCACAGATATTTAGCTAATATGTCCTTAAGCCACGCCCTTAATTACATGGGCTACGCCCCTAGGAAAGACCCCCTCCCCGATGTTTCATCCCACTTAAAGCCCTGGTTATGCCTATTAAAGCCTACTTTGTATCTCATCCCAGCTAGTATGCAGTAGCTGCTAATGGGGGCATTAGTCACTCTATATGTAGGGCAGCCCGTTAAATGTTACAGAAACTGCAAAGTGCTCACAACAAATCTTTAATTTTGTGGTTGAGCTCAACAACTGAACTCTGGTCATTTACTGGTTGCCAGTATCTGCTAAAGTAACATTTCAGATATTGTGCCTCTTATATAAATCCCTTTAATACAACTCAAGTAATATATTTAGCCAAATAGTATTTACAAGAGGTTTTATTTCACCAAGCATATTCCAACAAAAAAAGGAGCTACATGGATGGAATGCGGCAACATAGATATGGTGTACTTTGCCTCCTCCCGCTAGTTCTCCATCTGCACCATTTCCATTCCATGCTCAAGCATTTCTCACAGTCTCGCACACATCAAAGCCAACACTGCACACCTTTCTCCACAACAAACCAAGATAGAAAAGGAAAGTCCTTATGACCCAATCTAAGATAAAACCTATTCCCTATACTTCACTGGCAATGCCTTGCGTCTCGTGCTACGTCTCATCATCACCCGGTGGAGGTGTGGCACAAAAGATCTTTAACCTCACCTGCAGCACCTCTACTTGTCATAACACCCCCCATCACTAGGATACCTTACTTCATTGACTGCAAATGAACCGACATTGAATTGTTGCTTTGATCCGGGATCCTCCAAATCAAGAAATACATTCCCTGCTGCTTCTCTTCCCACCGCTGTATATGTGACCCACTGAAATCAACACTCTTTTCCACCTCTTACTCTCACAGCACCGGCCAACATTTCTATTTTTTGACGGGGACACAACCACTTAGATCCCGAACTTCCACACTGTAGGTAACTTTTCAATCACAAGCAGGGCAAGGCTAAAGAAACATCTTCCCTTTTTTTCATGCCATACATTGTCCTCTGTTTATACCCGTCCACTCGGTGACTTGCCTCTTTACACATTGATTCAGTTGGTATTCCTACCCCCCCAGAGCTCCAAGACATTTTTTCAACCATAAAAGGGCCACATTTGAACCAGGTTCCACCCCCCAAGTAGCTTAAATGATAAAAATCTGCCTTTATATTAGTTGTAGTAGTGCAAGAGAGTAGGGTTGCCTGCAGAGCCCTTCTCAAATTGAGTTCCATGCTAACTGGTATTGCATAACTTCCTTTATGACATCGTTTGTAAACTTTTTTTTAATTGAATTTCACAAATTCACAGTCGTGTGATACGATGGAAACATCACAGTAATATAGCATACACTTTACAATCAAAGCCCGTATATTATACATTAAGGTTAGAAGCTTGCCCCCACAAGTTCACATTATCCGCCCTAGTAGCATCTCTCCCTCGGAAAGTTCTATTTCTTGGTATTGCCGGGGCACACACCTGACCCCTATGTGCGTTCCATCTACTCCAGATCTGCTCCCATTTTTTAGGGCAGCCTCTATTCTCATAGATGGTTTTATCTGCAAACATCGACCAGTCTTTTTCCTATTCAGACAATGTGAGGTATTCACCTTCTCCCCATTTCCGTGCTATGTTCCGTTTAGCAATGGCAAAACCCAGTGTTACCCAAATTTGTTCCTTTCTGTTAAGGTTTGTCTGTCCCCATTATCTCTATAAGGTATAATTAGATTAATCTCAATCTGGAGGTTATGGCCACTTCCCTGGGGGACACTAATCCTTTCTGCCAATCTTCTACTTCCAGCTCTCCTAAATTATTTTGCCATTTCTCCTGCAGTTTCTGTAAGGGATCTAGAATGGTATTGAGTAATTTCCTATACCTCATGGAGATCACTTTGCTGTCTATCCGATCATTTAGTAGTCTGATCTCCAGAGGTGTCAGTTCCAGGGAGATCTGTACCCTGTGGGATGGCCGCTCTTAGAGCATGTCTGATTTGTAGGTATCTAGATGTCTTGGAATCTGCTATCTCGCCTTTTTTTTGTATGTCAACAAATAGTTTCACATTGCCTCTTGAGCACAGGTCCCCCACCCTCGAGATGCCGATCATCTCCTAGTTATCAAAACCAGGACATTTGATCAGTGTACCCCACCTATCCGCATCCCACAGTGGCATGGATTGGGTCACTTTATTCCGCCACCCAAGCAGTTTTGTCACTGTGTGCCATAGAGCGACAGTTTGTTGTGTTGGGCCTGTTAGAAGCTGCTTATGTTGGGTTCGCGTATAATGCCTGTCTGTAGCCTCTGGGGCCCATAAGTATTGTATCCATCTGGTAGGCTTGGTCGTTTGAGAGCCATATATCCCACTGGTTGATTATCGCAATTGGCCGGCACAGTTGTACATTCGGCTATTTGGAAGTGCTATTTCTCCCTCATACCATCCCTTTACCAATTTGTGTGTAGCAATTTGCGTGGGTTTTTCACCCTACAGTAGCACTTGTACCTCACTTTCAATTTCAGTAAAGAAAGAGTCCGGGACAGAGTAAGGTGTATTTTGTAAGACATACCGGAATCTTGGTAGTACCATAATTTTGAAGAGAGCTACACGTCCTAATAGGGATAGTGGTAGATTCCTCCAGTGTTGTCCTTTTGCAATTGTTTCAGGGGGCCTAGTACATTATGCGTATAGAAAAGGGGGGGGATCACTTGTGAAGTAGATTCCTAGATAACAGAAGCTGTCCTCGGCTGTCGTTACTGAACAGCCGGGTGATAGCTTGGGTACAGGTCCATGAAGGCTAAACAGTACCGACTTGGACCAATTGATGGTGTATCTGGAGTATTCCCAAAAATGAGTGAAAATTTGCATGTTCCTGTTAATGGATGAATCTGTCGATGCCACAAATTTCAGAATATCATCCGCGTACAGCGAGATTCTGCCTGCCCACCCTCTAGTCCACCGCAGTCCCTGGATCGAGGGATTTCCTCTTATCCAGGTAACAAGCAGCTTTAGCATTACTGCGAAAATCAATGGCAATAGGAACTTCCCTGCAGTGTTCCTTTTTTGAGGGGAAAGTTATGTGAAGGGTGCCCATTTACTACGACTTGTGCTAAAGGGTCTGCGCATAACAACTTGACCTATGTGGTGTATTTGGGACCAAACGCAATAGTTGCAGTACTCCATAGATGCATGGCCATTCGATTGTATCCAACGCCATGTGCATCCAGTGATAGTAACTCTGCCTCTTCCTTGATGGTCTCTCTTCTACCTAGTACAATGTGTGGGCGTGGCAGTGTTTATCCCCGGCGTGTACCCTGATTGATCTGGGTGCACTAAATTCAGTAAGAGTCTATTTGCTATTAGTTTGGCCAGTATTTTAACCTCCGTGTTGAGCAGCAATATGTGGCGGTATAAAATGCATAATTCTTCCGGTTTCCCCTGTTTGTGAATGCCCAAGATGGTTGCTAATCTCTTTTCTATAGACTAGGCTCCCCTGTCGTCTGCTGTCTTCATATATTTGTCGTAGGTAGGGTGCAATGTTCGAAGTTGTGAGTTTGTAAAGTACTATTGGGAGACTACTTGTTCCCATATCATTCCGTGATTGTATGCTATTTATTGCACTAATGATTTCATCATTGGTGATGTCACTATCTAGTGTGGCCTCTTCCTCTGTGGTTAGTGATGGGAGGGGCATGTCTGTCAATAATTATTTTGCTTAAAAAGGCAAGTTTTTATTTGTTTTCTGAATGATAGCAGCGTGAGACTAGCCTTAATCTGCGCAGGAAGAAAATGCCATAATTTGGATATGGTAACTATGAAGCTTCTGTCATCCCAGTTGTTTTTTTCAGTTCTAGGGATGACCAGAAGTTTAGCATCTGCTGATCGAAGAGAACTGATTGGCATGTAGGCCAAAAAGGCTTTCTTCAAGTATTCCGGGCCTGTATTGTGAATTGTCTTGTGGGCAATACAAAGAGCTTTAAATTTAGTTTTGCATCTTATGGGCAGCCAATGGAGCTGTCGCACCACCTTAGAAATGTACTTAAACTTGAGAGTACCTGGCAGCATCCTAGTGGCTGCGTTCTGTACCAACTGCAGCCTACCCAGAACCATTTCCTGGGCATTAATAAACAGGCTGTTGCAATAGTCAACCTTAGACATGACCAGAGCACCGATTAACTTTCTTCCGGTATTGGGCGGTACAAAAATAGCAATTTCTTTATTATTCTTAACAGATAAAAGCATGAGGGGACCACCGCGTTAGCGTGATGTATAAAAGAGAATCTGTAGTAAAAAATTACACCCAAGTTCCTGGCCTTTTTGACAGGGATTGGGGGTAATGCCAGATTATCTGGCCACCAGGCCGGACACCATCCTGGGGAAAGATTTTCAAAGACCAATACTTCTGTCTTAGTTGAGTTCAATTTGAGACAGTGTTGAGACATCCAGGTTCTAATGGCCAACATACCATCATGAAAGCTGGCGCAACTGTATCTCTATTTTTATGCACAGCAAGCACTAGTTGAGTGTCTTCCACAGGAATTATCCGCTGGTCCTGCCAGCTTAGAAACTAATTGAAACAGCTGTTTAGCTGAGTCTTGTGCAGTTTCTATTTTACTGGTGTAATAATTGCTCTTTTCTATAAGTATAAGATGTTTTTAATTCGCCAGTGCCAGCTAGTAGAGAGATTTCTCATGGTTGTCATAGTCTAGGCACCAACGCTTTTCTTGTTTCCTACAGCGTTGTTTCTCCAGACTCAATACCTCAGAGAACCAAGGGGCTGGTGGAGCCTTCCTGTTTTTGGAGACAGTATTAAACGGTACTAGACTAGTAAAAGCATTATGAAGCCATTCCTTGTAGTTTGTGGAGGCCAGTTCTGGGTCCGGAACCTCTTGTGGTTGTGTGTTAATTAGATGCTGTTTAAGAATGGCCTGCTGTATCCCACTCCAAGCCTTAAACTTTTTTGGGGAGATTGAGCTGGGGAGTGGAAGGGAAAAATCAAATATCCCAATATCAAATAAAACTGCAAAATGTTCTGACCACGTCAGAGGGAGGATCTCCTTTATAGCGATCTGCTCATTGTTCGTTAAAAGACCATCCAGTGTATGCCCAGCTGAGTGCGTAGGATTCGTAACTTTTTGAGAAAGACCCAGGTAAGGGTTATAGAATCCTTATCTTCGGCAGCTTCTAAATGAAAATTAAAATCCCAGAGAATGGTACAATTAGATTCACCTGCCACAGGTTCCAGAATGTTTCCTATGGCTGATAGGAAACCTCCTCTAGTGCCCAGTGACTATATAAGAGGATCCCCTCAAAAGATTGATGATCTGTGAGCATTATATTAAAATTTAATGCCACACATACCATGGAGGGAATCGTCTCTATCTTGACTGAAAAGACAATTCGGTATATAAGAGCCAACCCACCCCTCTTTTCTCTGTTGCATCTATATGCAGCAAAGCCATCTGGGGTGGCAATACAAAAATCTGGGCCTACAGAGGGGTGTGCCCGTGTTTCCGTGATAAATAGCAGATCAAGATGGTAATTATCTAAGAGTTCTGCTACTTCGTATCTATACTTTGGGAGGGAGTGTCCATTAATCGGAGCAGAACCGACCTTGTCCTTTTCATTATCCTTGTCATAATTTTTTGGGGCTGAGTGTTTCTGGGTATCGTTACAGTCTGGTTAATCTGTATCCGGTCTTGGGCCTCCAATCTCAAACCACAGGTAGGACACAGAACTGTGACCCTGTTGGGGAGAATGGCCGGGTCAAGTTGGGCACAAACCTGCTTACACCGATAGCCACCAATATTGATAGCTCTTAATTGCTCACTAGTATAATATAATCTACATCTATGTGCACCTGACAGACAAGGGCCAGGGGTTCTGGAACTCGGCCCGGTCCAGGCGCGGACGGACGCAGACGGGCTTGCCTTTGGCGCGTCGGCACCATGCTGCGACTTTGCCTGGGAGGAAGCGGAAGTGCCCGGCCGAGCCCGACAGAGCACCGCAACTAGAATGCCAACCTCTTTAGCATCCGGATGTGGAGTGCAAGAGAGATAAATGTTACATCCGCCTTCCTTTGGTTTATCGGCGGTACTTTCCCCTTTTTGGGGAGCTCCAAAGACTGCGCGGTAGAAGTGATGGGCGCAGGCTGTGGGCTATTTCCTGACTTTGATCAGTTTTCAGTGTTTGTTTTTTAGATGAGACTGTGTGAAGGGTTTCCATGCAATTAGATAAAGAATAACACAGAACTTCTCCCATCTTATATAGGCATTGCAGCTTGTAATTTCTGATGGTACTCAAACATTTCTCACCCCTCTCCCTGCATGATGGTTTACTGACTGTCCTCCTCCCCAACCTTGCAGAGTGCCTGTTGTCTTTTCATATATGAACCCCTATCTCTTCCTTTTTGTTACCATATCAGCCTGGTGCATACACTGTAGCTTGTCATCTTCTGGTGTCTGATAACTCTTAAGACTCATACTTTGTCCACTTTTGTTAGTTTTTACATCTGAAGCAAGTAGCGAGCCAGTGGGCATGATTTGAGTTGTAGTAGGGTGTCTCGGGTTGCGTTATTCACAGTTGTCAAGTTCATCGTTTTAGGTGGATTTTTAACTGGGTTTGTATTTGTGTGGTTTTGCAGTTTCTCAAGGCGTCTTGCTCGTTTACAGGAGGGACTCGCATGTTCTACTGTTTGCCATCCCTCTAGCCACTCCCAGGTGTCCTCAGGGTTAGAGTAGAACCAGATCTTCACTTCAGCCTTCACCCTCATCTTAGCAGGTAACAGCACTAAGTATTTGATTTCATTGTCTCTGAGTGCTCCTTTTTATTTCCAGAAAGCTGCGTCGTTGTCTCTGCACATTTAAGGTGAAGTCAGGAAAGAATTTGATTGTACTATTTTCGTATTGGACCTGCGGGGCACTGCTCGCCGTTTGTAATATGTTGTCACTGTATTGGAAATTAAAGACTCAGGCCAGAATCGGTCTGGGGGGGAGAGGGGGCCTGGTCCTCCCGGGGCTCGTGGGCTCTCTCAATGGAGAAGTAATTTGATAAGCCCCAGGGGTGGGGGGGGGGGGCAGATGTTTCAATATAAAATCCTCCACAAAGAGGTCAGTAGCTGGTCATTCTGCACGTTCAGGTACACAAATAAAGTGTATGTTGTTTCTTCTGTATCTACCTTCGTATTCATCCAGTTTTGCTTTGTGTCTTTGTCATACTTTCCTTCACTTGTTGAAGGGTCGAATTGTCTGCTTTCAAGTTTTTGGCTATGTCCTCCAATTCTTGGACTCGGTTGCCCAACTTGCGCAGGTACGCCCTTATTAGAGAGACTTCTGTAGAGACATAGTCTAATCGAGTTTCTAGGTAATTGTGAACTTTGTCAATGGAGGTCATGATATTGTTCAGGGTTAGTTCGTCTTTATCTGTTGCTGGCTCAGTTGTGTTGCTACAAAAAACAATAGAGGAGTAACCCCTCGTGGACAGAGAGTTATCTCTCTGATTATGAGCTTACGTGCTCTAATCAGCACAATATGACCCAACCTGTTGCTGGATAATGCATATCCTTATAGAAGACCCCTCACTCACCAACCTAGTTGGTGACATGCTTCATCATCGGGGTCCCACCCCATAGGCCGAGTGCCTATAGGGTGTGCTGCGACACCTGACTACAGTGGAGCTGGTTAATTTTCTTTTATGTGTTCAAATCTATCAAAAAATGTTTTTTTATAAAAAAGGGCCAACACTACTCACTGCAAGTATTTTATTCTTGAGTGCTTGAACCCTTGTTAAAAATAAAGTGTGGCACCTGTGCCTAATTAGGTAGGCTTTGGTGTCATAAGTAGTGTTAAAAAATATATATAAAAATAGCAAAAGTGTGCTATGTGAATGTGAACCTTACAAAACTATTGGTTAAAAAGGTCTACATGTTTCAACCCATATATTTATTCAAGGGTTTTCGTCAGGACCGTGGTGTTTTGAACTGGGTGGTCCGCTCTCGCTAAGGAGCGTCCTGCCCTAGTTCAAATAGGAGACCGCAAATTGCGGTTTCATGAAAAAGAGGGTGCGTTTTTCCTTTTTTGGGAAAAAAACCTGTAAGAAAACAGGAAGACAAAAAACAGGAAGGGGTCACATACTAGGGTAGACAAAACGAATGTACCACATTTAACACATAGGTTTATGGTCGTTACCCCAATCATATGATCCAGGTGTGGGGTCATGCCAGCATTTTAATATCAAGTGTAGGGTTCCTCTATTGCGGTCATGCAACAGTACTACAGTGATAATTGCCGGATTGTGCCTATTCAATCAAAGGACCGGCGCCAAAAGGAGAGGTGTCGAACTGATTTTGGCGTCAGAAAATATCGTGTGTAAAAACACAAGGGACCGATATATAGGAGAGTGACCTATATCGTGCTGCGACGTGAACGGCTGCCAAGAGTTGTTTGTGACCAGTCGTGTCATTGCCGCCATAATTCATGGAAGCGACTTGTTTTGTTAAATGCTTACGCTTAGATGCGGAACTACCGCTTCATGGGCACCAGCGTTACCAAGACGACAAGAGTCCGTCTCCTGTAAAATAAAGAAAACATATGCCAAGTGTCAGCTGTGCGCTGGCTGAATTGTGGCATTTGAGTACAGCCTCTGGGAACATGCGATCAATCTTTTCCGCGTTCCGATCGGCCCGTGTTTACTTACTTGCAACTTCTGATCGTCAGACCGAAAACCTACTTGGTTCCTGCTTGACGTGCCCCGTGGAATGACTCGGGTGCCTGTGCGCTGTCGGTAAAGTAAACCTGCTCGCACTTCCTGGTTGGGCGTGGCCGGGTCACGTGGTCTTGACACGTGGTCCGGTAATAGCCAATCAGGGTGCTTTTATAGACAGGGTAGAAGGACTACTCTGTCAGCAGCATTCATTGTTTATATCGCTATGGTGATAGTATTTTATTTATGTTTCAGAAATAGATGGACATAATCAAGTTACATCGAGCGATTTTGGGAACATAAAGGGCAGACAGATAGAGAGAAAGGAAGTCAGGACGAATGTCACGGGTTGATTCTTCCACTATTTGCCGATGTATCCGGGCAAAGTAGCTTATCAGTATATTGATCTTATGGAATGGAAATCAGAATAATAATGACCCCCCTCATGTCATTACGTTATTCCACGGTATATTGTCATTCAAACCGGTTTTATGAGTGGAGAGTCTGTAGACCCACCTCTGTTCTTTTTCGAATAGACGTTGGGTCAGATTTGTACCTGGTTTGACTTGTTCAATGATCGTCCATTGAAGGTCATCTGGAGTGTGACCTGCGGACAAAAAATGTTCAGTGAGCTTTGTATTAGTCTTTTTGCATCTAATGGTGCTTCTGTGCTCTCCGATGCGTAGCTTGATCTTCCTGCTCGTCATTCCTACGTAATGTAGGTTACAGGGGCATGTCAGTCTATAGATGACGTTTTCGCTATTGCAGTTGGTCTGCCCTCTAATTGTCCAGATTTTGTTTGGTTCCAGAAGTAAGGTTTTAGTATTCATGGTAAATGGGCAAACGCTGCAGCTTCCACATTTATAGTGGCCTGTCACCTTTGGTAAGCCCCATAAGTTTGTTTGTGTTTCTTTTTCTGGACACACCATTAGGGGTCTTGTGTTGACGACTGCATCTTTTATGCTTCGTGCCCTTTTAAACGAAAAAAGGGATTTTTCCCATCTCAAATTGCCTGTATTCAGAATGTTCCAATGCTTTTTAGGTCTCGCCTGTCGATGCGCATGCGCATCGAGCAAGCGAGACTATAGGGGCTCATCCAGACTTTATCTAACTTGCAAGGAATCGTGGCGATTCCTTGCAGTGCCCGTGACTTTTAAGCTCAATGCGCATGTGCATTGAGCTTAAAAGCGCGTGCACAGCCGCCCGCATTCCTCCGACACCTTTTGAAGTGAAGCTTAGCTTCACTTCAAAGGGCCGGCTTCTTCACACCCACATGCCGCTCTGCCCCGCTCCGCCCCCTCCCCTGAGTCATCCTGCCTGCCCAGACTTCTCCTCCCCCCCTCCGACGTTCCCCCCGCCCCCTCCCGCCACGCAATGCCGAGCTTGTTTTCTTTCTACCCCTTTCCCTAGTCTTTCTCTCGCTTTCCTTGTCTCACGCATCTCTCTCAATGTGTACCTCGTTACATCTATCCATGTCTCTCCCGCTCTCTTCCCATTTGTTCATATGTTGTCATCTGCCAATCTTTCTCCCTACCTCTTCATTCGTTTTCCGTACATTTAGCCCTCAAACCAAATTCCTGTCTACTCGTGCCACCTGCTTTTTATCTGTCAACCTCTCGCCCCACCTCTAGCTCGCTTTCTTCTTCTGTTTACCCCCTCCGTCCCCGTCTCTCTCCATCCGTCAACCCTCCCTCACCCGACCCTCCCTGCCCTCTCTATCCCTTCCGTGGCTTCCTTTCGCAGTTAATGATTGTGGTATTTTCCGCACCTTGGTTAGCCTCTGCTCCTGCTGTGTCTCTTACTGTGTGGATGCAGCTGTAATTATTCTCCAGGTTCACATCCCTCGAGACCTCTGGGTAAAAGTGCTGCCTATAAATAAATATTCGATGTCTCTGCAGCCCCTCTCCTTCCCGCTATACGCTTTGCAGGTTTCTCGCCGTCTCTCCGGATCTCTTTATCACATTCCGGTCCCTCTCCATATTGCTGCGTATTTTGTCCCTTCTGCCTTGCTCTGTCTTTTGTTCACCTTCTTCTCTCTTTTTGTTGGCTCTCTTGTTCAAAGTGGTTGTCTTGGGACGCTTTCTCAACTTCTACCTACCCACATTATGTCACGCTGTTCACACCCAGCTCCACAGTGCAATCAGTGAATGTCTGCAACCTACATTAGTTGAAGTTCGCTTGTAACGAATGTAAGTTTGTTCGTTGTAGGCACCGAGGCATAACGTGCTTTCTAAAGCAAACCGTTCGGCAGTTGTTGCATGAAATGAGCAGCAGCACATGCCATTGGTTACAATGTTAAATGCTTACTAGAGTAAGCATCGGTACTTGCCGGTAGTATGCCGGTACGGTCCCATCAAATGCATTGTTGCAGTGCTGAGAGATGCAGGTATTCTCCCTTGCAAGTTAAAAGAAGTGCAGAAGTACCGGACAGTACCTGTCCATTTAAAGCACTTACATTAGTAGTTTGAAACATCCAAACTGATTCATTCGGTTTCCGGGTAGCTACAACAACATGCATTTGCAATGCAATAGGTCTCGCAGTTGTTAGACTTTGAGCCATTGGCATTGTAAATGGCAATGTCTTTTATCTATGTGTTGGTTTTTAAAACGTTAAATAACACATAAATAAAAGGCAGTGCCATTTACAATGCCAATGGCTCAAACTCTAACGACTGCGAGACCTATTGCATTGCAAATGCTTGTTTATTATTCTCGACACATCGTTGGATATTGTGTTATATGTGGTAACACAGGTCAAGGGGATTTCCTCCGAGGTCTTGGTTTTTGGTTCCAATAAAGCTGCACGTGGTTGGTTCCGCGCTCGCTTTTGGCTTATTTGGAGAATTCTGTTTGGGTAACCTCGGTTTTGAAGTTTTTGAGAGAGATCCTGGGCTTGTTTTTTATAATCTTCCAAATCACTGCAATTCCTACGGATTCTGAGGTATTGCCCATACGGTAAATTCTCACGTAGGGGTCTGGGGTGGAAGCTTTCAAATCGGAGTAGGTTATTCTTTGAAGTTGGCTTATAATGGGTAATAGTGGTCAGTTTGCCCTCTTTTTTTGTAATTGTTACGTCTAAGAAGACCAAGGTGTCAATGTTTTTTTCATAAGTGAACCTCAAGTGATTGTCACGGGTATTTATCCAGTTAAAGAAGGAGGTCAGGGATTCCTCCGTACCCTTCCATATGGTTAGCACATCATCGATGTATCTGCGCCATAGTAGGATGTTGGAACTGTAGGGGTTTGTATCATTGAGAATGTATTTTTCTTCAAAGTCATATACATACAATCCCGCTATGCTTGGAGCAAAAGAACTGCCCATGGATGTCCCTCCCGTCTGTAGGAATATTTGGCCTTCGAACTCAAAATAGTTTCTTTTGAGTGCTAGTCTCGCACATTCCAGAACACATTTTTTTGGTGTTCTTGAAGTCCACGCTTCTTTTTCTAGAGCTCGTTCTAGTACTTCCAGTGTGGCATCCTGGGGGATGCTAGTGTACAGACTCTCAATGTCGAAACTCACCAAGATGGTGTCATTGTCCACGGTGAGTTGGTCTAGAATCTGTAATAGACTTTTTGTGTCTTGGAGCTATGTGCTAGTTTTTTGCACCATAGATTTGAAAAACACGTCGCAGAATTGCGAGAGTGGTTCCAGGACTGACCCAAGACCAGAAACAATTGGCCTGCCTGGCGGAGGTATCCTGTTTTTGTGTATTTTTGGGAGTGTATAAAAGTAGGGGATTTTTCCTTCGCTTTTACAAAGGAAATTTGCCTCCTGCTTTGATATGAAACCCTCAGTTTCACCGTATTCCACTAGTGATGTTATCTCACTTTTCAGGTCTTCTGTTGGGTCCATTGGTAATCTGCGATAGCTGTTATGATCTGCTAGAAGTCGGAGACACTCATTTTGGTAGGCTGTGCGATCTTGCACGACAATGCCTCCGCCTTTATCTGCAGGCTTAATGACAATGGTTTCGCAGTTACGCAAAACGTCAAGGGCGGTCCTTTCTCGGTTGGTCAGGTTCATGAATGGTTTCTTTGGTTTTGTATTCTCAACTTCATTGAACACAGCTTGCTCGAACGTGGAAATTTCCACGGGAATCAGATGTGGTGGTGGGGTGAAAGTGGCTTTGTTCCTCAGTCCCGTTTCATTAGGGTCCGGGTTTTCCTCTGTGTTGGGTCTTTTTTCAAAGAAAGCTTTTAATCTTAGTTTTCTGAAAAACGATGAGAGTTCGCAGTGAAGTCTAAATTTATCTAGATTTGCTGTGGGTACAAATCCTAAGCCCTTATTTAGGACCGATTCTTCATCTGCGCTCAGCGGTCTGGTGGCAAGGTTGGTTATCAAATTCTCCGGTTGCTCTGCCCTGCTTGTTGAGGTTTGGGCTTGTTCTGGTTCGTACTCGGATCTTCCGGTGCCCAGTGTACATGTCCTCCCTGATTTTGATTTTTTCTCCTTCCCCTTCCGCCCCGGTATAAAAAAGGCGGTGTGTAGGGGTTAGGTTGAAAGAATGGTTGCTGGAAGGGTGGTTGCCAACCATACATTGGCATATTTTGTGGGTGGTAGTAAGGGTCAGGTGGCCCTTGCATTGGCACTGGAGTGAAATGTGGCCAATTTCCCTGTCCTCTACCACGTCCTCTCCCTCTCTGTTTGGTATTGCCTCCACTCGAATTCACACTAGAATTAGATGTGTTGCTTGATGCGTTGCTGGAGGCATCTGAGTTATCTTCTCCTTTCGATGGTGGGGCGAACTCTGGATCGGAGTATGGGTATGCCTTAGTATAGGAGAATTTCTTTAAATCTTTCTGGAACTTCTGCACTTTCTGCTGTGTCAGATTATCTTTGTAGTCTGTCATTTCTTTATTCAGCTGTGTTGCTACCATCTTCCTGCCCTTTTTGTAGGGTATATTTATTAAGTTTGGTATGGTGTGTTCCCCTTCCTCTGCTGCTCGACATGTCGCACTTGCTTGCGTGGTATGATTGTGGATCGTATGGACTGGTGTTCGTCACCCGGGTACTAACTGCTGCCTGCTCAAGGGGTATCACCTTGCGGCCTGTCGGCTCTCACAAGGTGGGGTTTTACAATCCCTTGTTTAATACCTGGGACTCCTGATGTACTTTTGGCGCAGTTTATAATGAGTTCAGTCTGCGGGGCAGTACTTAATTGCTTCCGTACGCTTTGGGGTGAGTCTCTGTAGTTATTAGTGGCACATGGGACCCAACGCCCACTACTGTAGTACTTGGCTTACCCCACTTATAATTTGTCTGTTCGAAGGAAGAGATAGGCATGGTGGCGTACGGTTTCCAAACCCCCCCCCCCACCCCAGAAGTGAAGTTGCTGTCCCGTTATTATTTGTTACCTCAGGTGCTTGGGGGTGGGAGGCAACAATATTCCACCACCATGCAGCCAGAGTTCTAGATCGATGCCCTCCACTGTGATCCCCAGCAGTGCAGCCGCCACCCTCTTTATTGGCTCCTTCTCCCTGGTGATCACTTACTTCTCGATGGTGGATTTTCTGCACTACCTCCAATGTTCTCATGTGTGGCCTCGGGTCCTGTTTGTTGTGTCTGCGTTATGCACGGAGCTTATCTGCGTCACTGCAGTCAGGTCGTGCTCGCTGGTCCAGACACATGTCCTGGGTAAGTGCAGCAGTTTCGGGTCTCCACTCGTTCTCTGGTGGCGCAGATGTATTTTCCAGATTGGTTGTTTATTTTCAATTTAGAATTGCTCGGAGAGCCCTTCTCGCCCATAATGTGCCCTGCCTGCATATTTTGCAGGTCGCGTTGGCCCGTCACTGTGGCTCCAGGCTTTTGAGGTTTGCAGGCCATACAAGTTTTTGGCAGTTCGGGCTGAATTGTTCCCATGAGGCATAGGGTCGACTGATATGCATATAGCTGGCTCTGAACTGAGAGGTGACGAAGTGAGCTAAAGAACGATGATGGATTCAACTCAGATCTGTAACTGGGGGCGAGTGTCTGAAAGGTTTCAGCGCTCCGTCATTCATCTCCTTGTGTTTGCTACATTTTCTCCCTCCCCATATCTCTTGAACCAGTTTCTAGTTTAAAATAGTAAACCAATCACAAGAGTCTACCATAACTTGCGCTTGTTGCCCATCTATAAGAATGATACACCTGGATATTTCCTGTCAGCCACTACACTTAAAACTACATTATGATTTAAACCCATGACTTTATCACCCATCTCTTCAGAGATGCTGATTTTCCTTTCCTCCCTCTTCTTCCTATACCAAACTCCCTATTCTTTTTACATCTACTGCAGTATTTGTCCTTGACTGGCTCTTATTTTGAGTTGCTGATGTGGCTGGTACTGCCACATCTTTAGAATGACATTGGGAACTTTCCTCCTTGTTTATGTCCAAGCTGTCCTTTTTAGGTCGAGCTGACCTAGCTTTCAATGCGAAAGCATTGAAAGCTGTCAGCGAAGACAACTAATGTTGCCCGTATTTGGGAATGTGGACAAGAAATATGCACAAGCGCAGATTGCACCTCCGTGGGCGCGCACGGCGCCGTGCCCATTAGCTCCAACACGCATGCGCATACCTAGTTGAAAATCAGATCTCTTAACACTCTTCTACGATCTTCCACGGTGCTACCGCATCGCCAGCCCCTTCTACCGCCGTCACCCTTTCTGACTATAGGTGGCCCGGCTGCTACTACCGGGAGGTCTAATGCCTGGCTCGTGGCTATCTCACTTCAAGGGACTGGTCATATAAAATCCGTCCCGCAACGAGTCCAAAGAACGAAGTCCCCCGCCATCTGCCACGGTACCGCTGGAACAATATTTACTACAGGCACGTGCGGAATCCACAGCCAATGAGTACGTCGGAACTGTATTCGGCGCACTAAGATTGGCTGAGGTGCTGCAAATGCTCCTATCCTAGGTAACCTTGCACATTGTCAGACCCTCTTAGTCGACTCGCAGAGTATGTTTTTAATTTGTCTCTCCCCAACCCCACCCCCACTCCGAGATCGCTGTTTATTTTTAATTTCAAAGTATGTTTATTGAATTTTTCAGAACAGAAAAAGAAAGGCATGGCATAGCTAAGCACAATCAACAAGCAGGTTAAGCGAGCGAGACAGACAGACACGTCTTCTCTTAATAAGCGTTAGATGAGCAGGGTGAGCATGCTCAGATGTAAAGGTAGTGCCCGGAGGTCGAAAGACGCCCCTAGTCGGGGCAACAAGTAAACAAGCCAGCCTTAAGAACCCACCCCCCCCTAACACCCCAAAACAACACCCCCCCACCCCACCAGTACGCCAGTCTTCCATAGCAGTCCTGTGAGGTATTGCAAGACTAAATGTATCAGGGTGCCTCTGTTTGCGTTCGGTCTATCATGCAGTCCGTAAGTCGTAGGATACGAAGGTACTTCGGGCAGGTGATTTCGTGGAATTCCCTGGAGAGCAACGCTAGGAGTGGCTGCCAAGTGGTGCGGAATGCGTCAGTAGTATGTGTTAGTGTGGCCTGAATCCGTTCCATGCCCAAGGTGAACCATAGCTTGTGTAACCAGCCAGTGTGGGTGGGTGGGGTAGTAGAGCCCCATAGCGACAAGATGTGTTGCGACGCTGCCTGCATGGCGATGCCCATTTGTTTGCCGCGAGCTGATCGTAGGGGGAATGTAAGTGCGTTTGGAAGTCCTAGGAGTGCGTATGCTGGGAAACGTGGGATCTCAGTATCGAATGTGGAGTCAATATCGTCCAGGACGACCCTCCAATACTCCTGCAAGGCGGGACAGTCCCATAGGAGGTGAGTCAGTGTACCCCGGCTGCCACATCCTCTCCAACACAGCGCGCTACGGGTCGGGTTGCTTTGGTTGAGTCTCGCTGGGGTAAGGTGCCAATATATAGCCAATTTTATCGCCGATTCCCTAGCTTTGGTGTTGCGGGTAGTGTGGGCGGCCCTGTAATATATGTGGTTCCATTCGATCGTGGAAAGAGGTCTTCCGAGTTCCGCTTCCCAGCGCCGCTGCCCAGCGGTCTTAGCAGGGTCGGCAGTAGGGGAGAGCATCCGATAGAGATCTGAGATAAGATGTTTATCGGAGTCTTTGGACACAAGCCAGCGTTCGAACGGCGTCATTTGCCGGCCCACCAGAGGGGCAACGTCCGGGCTCAAGAGCCAGTGGCGGATCTGGAAATATTGATACATGTGAGGATTGTCCATTCCATAGTCTCGCGAGAGCTCGGCGAGAGGAAGGAATCCCTCCGTGTCAAAGAGGTGCCCGGCCGATCGGCACGGTGTATCACGCCATTGCAAGAAAGCTCGAGTGTCCGTGCCGGGTGGGAATGCGGGGTTGTCAAAGAGTGGAGTAAGTGGGGACGGGAAGGTCGTGAGGCCCCGTTTGACCGCCACCATGTCCCAGGTCGCCATAGTGGTCCGAGTAATAGGGGAACGGAGGAGATATCGCGGCCTATGCCGGCGAGCAAGGAACGGTATCTTCCACAGGGAGGTCTGTGCCATGGCTCTGTCCTGAAAGACAAATAAGTGAAGGGATGCACACCATTCTTTTTATTTTTTGTTCTTCAAGTGATTCCAGCCTTTATAAAGTTCGCGTGCAGAATGGTTATTCTGGCCAGCCCCTTTGCCATTTAGAAAGATAAACCTGACGCTGTGCAAATGGCTTCATGGAGCTGAATGGAGCTCCACTCTAAACAGGTTTATCTGTCCTGAAAGAGCCATCTCTTCTCCGATTCGGGCCGGTACCATTCCACCAGATACCGAAGTTGCGAGGCCTGGAAATACTGCAGCAAGTTTGGGATCCCGAGGCCGCCCTCGTCCACGGTCCTGTGCGCCACTTGACGATGTAGTCTGGCGCGTTTCCCCTCCCACACAAATTGGTGAAGAGCATGTTGGAGGTCAGCTAGCGTCCCCATTGGCGGTGACACCGGGAGGGTCTGAAAGATGTATAGTATTTTGGGTAGGACCGACATCTTTACCGCCGCGATCCTCCCAAGTAAGGAGAGGGGTTGCTTCGACCAACGCGCGAGGTCAGCCCGGATTTGGGATGATAAGGTAGAGTAGTTGTGAGTAACCGTCGAGACCGTGGAGGAGGTCAGAGTAATCCCCAGGTATGGCAGACGGGTGGTGGACCGCAGTTGGCAACCGAAGGTGGCCGGTGGGCTGTTGGAAAGAGCATGGCTGCCAAGGGGTAGTATCAGGGATTTCCCCTGGTTGACCTTGAAACCCGACACCCTGCCGAATTGGTCCAGCTCCGTCAAAAGTGCTGGTATGGAGCTAGAGGGACGGTTCAACGCGGCGATTATGTCGTCCGCGTACAATCCCACCACGTGGGATTCGTTGCCGAAAGACATTCCTAAAATGTGGGGATTATCGCGGATCTTCTGCGCCAAGGGCTCTATGTATAGGGCAAATAGGAGTGGTGAGAGGGGACAGCCCTGGCGAGTTCCCCTCTGTATCTCGAAAGGGTCGGACTTGAGGCCGCCCAGCCGGACACGGGCCAAGGGACGGTAGTAGCAGCTCGCGATCCAGGCCTGGAACCGGTCGCCCAGGCGGTAGCGTTGCAGCACAGCCTGCAGGTAGGTCCAATCGACACGGTCGAAAGCCTTCTCCGCATCGATGGCTACTAGGGCAGAGTCGGAAACCTGAAAATGAGCTTTGTCCACGAGGTGCAGGAGTCTTTTAGTATTGTCACTGCACTGGCGGTTCGGGACAAAGCCCGATTGGTCCGGTTCGAGGATGCCCGGGAGGCAGGGGCCTAAGCGAGCCGCCAGTACCCCCGTGAACAGCTTCAGATCCAGATTGAGTAAGGAGATGGGGCGGAATGCGGAGCAGTGCGTTGGGGGCTTGCCCGGTTTAGGCAGGACCACAATGTCGGCTGCAAGCATATCGGGCGGGATGGAGCTTGGCCCTTCAAAGGAATTAAAGAGCCTGGCGAGGATAGGCGCTAAGACATGGCCGAAGGACTTATAAAAGCCCGACGAGAAACCGTCAGGGCCCGGGGATTTAAGCGGACGGAGGCGTGCAATGGCAGCGAGGATCTCGTCGGGGCGAATGGGGGCATCAAGGGTTTCCACGCTCGTTGAACATAACGGCGTGATGTTGGCCGTTTGCAAGTAAGCGTCAATGGCTGTCGGCGACGCCGTATCTGTGCTATACAAAGAGGCGTAGTAGGAGCGAAAGGCCGAGGCAATTTGTGCGTCCTCAGTAACTGCCTCGCCGGCATCGTCTAGCAGCATCGTGATTTTGGAGCGTTGGAGTTTGGCCTTCAAGGCACTGGCCAGGAGCCGGCCGGTGCGGTTGCCCCCCACGTAGTACGTGTGGCGGAGGCGAAGAGCAGCAAATTCTGCCCTGTCGGTATCGAGGCTAGCTAGCTGAGCCCTGGCGGCCTTAAGTTGGCGCCAAATTCTCGGGGCTCCGGTACGGCTGTGAGCTCTCTCCAGCTCCGCAACTTTGTCGGAGAGGTCGCCCCTCTTTTCTTTGCGAAGTGCGGCGTCTGCAGCTGATAACGCTATCAGCTCCCCTCTAACGACAGCTTTCAAAGCTCCCCATAAGGACGACATCGACACCTCAGGGGTATCATTGGTGGCCAGGTAATCCGAGATGCACTTATGAAGTTGGCGGGTGACCGCCGGTTTTTGTAAGAGGGTTTCGTTAAGTCTCCACGACCCCGGAGTGCGTGGCGTGCAGGGTACTTGAAGCGTCAGTTCCACTCCCTGATGGTCGGAGAGGGCAGCCGGGACAATCTCCACTGTGGTGATGTGGGGAATGAGGGTCGATGAGCCCAAGAAGTGGTCTATACGGGCGTAGGTGTGGTGTACGTGTGAGTAGAATGTGTACTGCGTTGCAAGCGGGTGAGCGTGCCTCCAAAGGTCTGAGATGTCCCTATCATGCAGCCAAGTAGTGCCGTTCTGCGAAATCGCCCCCGTGTCTCCGTAACGGTGCCCCGACCTATCCTTGGCCGTGTCCATGACGAGGTTAAGGTCCCCCCCTAGAAGCATGTAGGTGTGAGGTGTCTGAAGCGTTTCTGAGATTGCGGAAAGCAAGAAGGGTTCCTGACCGGTATTGGGGGAGTATATGGAGCCTATTGCGTATGTGGTGTTGCCAATCTGGAAAGCGTGGGCTAGAAGGCGTCCCCTGATTTCTCCTATTTTAGCCCCTACCTTGCCTTTAAAGCGCCGTGAAATGAGCAGAGCCACCCCAGCTTTCTTCGACGTGAGAGAGGAGAATAGTTGCTGTGGGAAAGCGCGGGAGCGCAGCCGGTGCCAATCCTTGGCCAAGAGGTGGGTTTCCTGCAGCAGGCAGATGTCGGCTGCTGAGTTCTCTAGGTAGGAGAGGACAGCCCTGCGCTTAATCGGGTTATTGAGTCCCTTGACATTAAGGGACAGGATTTTGAGCGTGTCAGCCATCACCGGGGTACGTGGTGGTGAACGGGCTCAACTCCGCAAAACGCTGCGCAGCAGTGGAGAACGTGGGCAAACCCTGGTGTGTGTAAAGATCCCCTGGCGTACTGGTCCCCACCCCCCACGGTGTACTGGTCCCCCCCAACAGTTCCCCCCCCCCCCGTGGCCACCCTAACCCCAACAGAGTGGACCCCCCTAACCCCCTGCAAGTGCCGAACCCCCCTTCCCCAACTTCCCCATCCCCCCCCATAACCTCCCCCCCAACGAAAACCAGTAAAAGTCTCGGGCCTAGTCGTGCAGGGCACAGGTCCGTAGAAAGTCAAAGAAAGGGGTACCGTGGTTGCAGCCCAATCAGAGGCTCCCCGACCCAAACCCCCGTCAAACTGCGTTCAAATGAGATATCACCCCCAAGCTGGGCAAGGTCCATAAGGGCAATAGTCTACTGGTCGGGTGCCGTGTTGTCCGCCACTTCCTGTATTGCAGCTTCTCGTTCCTGAGCGACCGTGATAGGGTCTGGCTTTGGGACGGATCTCGGCGCTCTCCTCCTGCGGACCGTCTGCCAGCCGTCAGCCGCTGGGCGAGGTGGGTCTCCCTGCGACCGGGACGGAGAGGCGTCTCTGGAGGTGGTGCCGTCCGGTATGTCAATCCCAAGCAGGGAGCAGGTGTCGCGGAGCGATTTAAGCTGGTGAAGGGATCCGTTCCACTTGAAGATCAGACGGAACGGGTGGCCCCAGGAGTAGGGTACCCCGGCCTCCCTCAGGAAGTTCGTCGCAGGCCTGAAGGATTTGCGTTTCAGCAGGGTGACATTAGAGAGATCCTGAAAAAGGGCCACTGGGTCAGCGCGAAACGTGATGGGTTGTGCTTTCCTGGCCTCTCTAAGGATGCGTTCCTTCAGGGGAAAGTCCGGTAGGAACGCGAGGATGTCCGGAGGTGGTGCTGGCGCCCTGCGTGCCATGCCCACCCTGTGCGCTCTGTCGATGCGAATTTCGAAGTCGCTCGCCTCCCCCAGAATGTGTCTAAATAGGTCCTGTAGGTAGGTGGCCACACTGTCCTTTTCAGCGTTCAACGGGACCCCCCTGACCCTTATGTTATTCCGCCTGGAGCGGTTCTCCAAGTCTTCAGAGTGCGACTGTAAGTCCACTTGCTGATCCTGAAGTCGTAGGATTTCCTGCTGAAGTCGCTCCACCTCCCCAGTTTAGCATCTGCTGATCGAAGAGAACTGATTGGCATGTAGGCCAAAAAGGCTTTCTTCAAGTATTCCGGGCCTGTATTGTGAATTGTCTTGTGGGCAATACAAAGAGCTTTAAATTTAGTTTTGCATCTTATGGGCAGCCAATGGAGCTGTCGCACCACCTTAGAAATGTACTTAAACTTGAGAGTACCTGGCAGCATCCTAGTGGCTGCGTTCTGTACCAACTGCAGCCTACCCAGAACCATTTCCTGGGCATTAATAAACAGGCTGTTGCAATAGTCAACCTTAGACATGACCAGAGCACCGATTAACTTTCTTCCGGTATTGGGCGGTACAAAAATAGCAATTTCTTTATTATTCTTAACAGATAAAAGCATGAGGGGACCACCGCGTTAGCGTGATGTATAAAAGAGAATCTGTAGTAAAAAATTACACCCAAGTTCCTGGCCTTTTTGACAGGGATTGGGGGTAATGCCAGATTATCTGGCCACCAGGCCGGACACCATCCTGGGGAAAGATTTTCAAAGACCAATACTTCTGTCTTAGTTGAGTTCAATTTGAGACAGTGTTGAGACATCCAGGTTCTAATGGCCAACATACCATCATGAAAGCTGGCGCAACTGTATCTCTATTTTTATGCACAGCAAGCACTAGTTGAGTGTCTTCCACAGGAATTATCCGCTGGTCCTGCCAGCTTAGAAACTAATTGAAACAGCTGTTTAGCTGAGTCTTGTGCAGTTTCTATTTTACTGGTGTAATAATTGCTCTTTTCTATAAGTATAAGATGTTTTTAATTCGCCAGTGCCAGCTAGTAGAGAGATTTCTCATGGTTGTCATAGTCTAGGCACCAACGCTTTTCTTGTTTCCTACAGCGTTGTTTCTCCAGACTCAATACCTCAGAGAACCAAGGGGCTGGTGGAGCCTTCCTGTTTTTGGAGACAGTATTAAACGGTACTAGACTAGTAAAAGCATTATGAAGCCATTCCTTGTAGTTTGTGGAGGCCAGTTCTGGGTCCGGAACCTCTTGTGGTTGTGTGTTAATTAGATGCTGTTTAAGAATGGCCTGCTGTATCCCACTCCAAGCCTTAAACTTTTTTGGGGAGATTGAGCTGGGGAGTGGAAGGGAAAAATCAAATATCCCAATATCAAATAAAACTGCAAAATGTTCTGACCACGTCAGAGGGAGGATCTCCTTTATAGCGATCTGCTCATTGTTCGTTAAAAGACCATCCAGTGTATGCCCAGCTGAGTGCGTAGGATTCGTAACTTTTTGAGAAAGACCCAGGTAAGGGTTATAGAATCCTTATCTTCGGCAGCTTCTAAATGAAAATTAAAATCCCAGAGAATGGTACAATTAGATTCACCTGCCACAGGTTCCAGAATGTTTCCTATGGCTGATAGGAAACCTCCTCTAGTGCCCAGTGACTATATAAGAGGATCCCCTCAAAAGATTGATGATCTGTGAGCATTATATTAAAATTTAATGCCACACATACCATGGAGGGAATCGTCTCTATCTTGACTGAAAAGACAATTCGGTATATAAGAGCCAACCCACCCCTCTTTTCTCTGTTGCATCTATATGCAGCAAAGCCATCTGGGGTGGCAATACAAAAATCTGGGCCTACAGAGGGGTGTGCCCGTGTTTCCGTGATAAATAGCAGATCAAGATGGTAATTATCTAAGAGTTCTGCTACTTCGTATCTATACTTTGGGAGGGAGTGTCCATTAATCGGAGCAGAACCGACCTTGTCCTTTTCATTATCCTTGTCATAATTTTTTGGGGCTGAGTGTTTCTGGGTATCGTTACAGTCTGGTTAATCTGTATCCGGTCTTGGGCCTCCAATCTCAAACCACAGGTAGGACACAGAACTGTGACCCTGTTGGGGAGAATGGCCGGGTCAAGTTGGGCACAAACCTGCTTACACCGATAGCCACCAATATTGATAGCTCTTAATTGCTCACTAGTATAATATAATCTACATCTATGTGCACCTGACAGACAAGGGCCAGGGGTTCTGGAACTCGGCCCGGTCCAGGCGCGGACGGACGCAGACGGGCTTGCCTTTGGCGCGTCGGCACCATGCTGCGACTTTGCCTGGGAGGAAGCGGAAGTGCCCGGCCGAGCCCGACAGAGCACCGCAACTAGAATGCCAACCTCTTTAGCATCCGGATGTGGAGTGCAAGAGAGATAAATGTTACATCCGCCTTCCTTTGGTTTATCGGCGGTACTTTCCCCTTTTTGGGGAGCTCCAAAGACTGCGCGGTAGAAGTGATGGGCGCAGGCTGTGGGCTATTTCCTGACTTTGATCAGTTTTCAGTGTTTGTTTTTTAGATGAGACTGTGTGAAGGGTTTCCATGCAATTAGATAAAGAATAACACAGAACTTCTCCCATCTTATATAGGCATTGCAGCTTGTAATTTCTGATGGTACTCAAACATTTCTCACCCCTCTCCCTGCATGATGGTTTACTGACTGTCCTCCTCCCCAACCTTGCAGAGTGCCTGTTGTCTTTTCATATATGAACCCCTATCTCTTCCTTTTTGTTACCATATCAGCCTGGTGCATACACTGTAGCTTGTCATCTTCTGGTGTCTGATAACTCTTAAGACTCATACTTTGTCCACTTTTGTTAGTTTTTACATCTGAAGCAAGTAGCGAGCCAGTGGGCATGATTTGAGTTGTAGTAGGGTGTCTCGGGTTGCGTTATTCACAGTTGTCAAGTTCATCGTTTTAGGTGGATTTTTAACTGGGTTTGTATTTGTGTGGTTTTGCAGTTTCTCAAGGCGTCTTGCTCGTTTACAGGAGGGACTCGCATGTTCTACTGTTTGCCATCCCTCTAGCCACTCCCAGGTGTCCTCAGGGTTAGAGTAGAACCAGATCTTCACTTCAGCCTTCACCCTCATCTTAGCAGGTAACAGCACTAAGTATTTGATTTCATTGTCTCTGAGTGCTCCTTTTTATTTCCAGAAAGCTGCGTCGTTGTCTCTGCACATTTAAGGTGAAGTCAGGAAAGAATTTGATTGTACTATTTTCGTATTGGACCTGCGGGGCACTGCTCGCCGTTTGTAATATGTTGTCACTGTATTGGAAATTAAAGACTCAGGCCAGAATCGGTCTGGGGGGGAGAGGGGGCCTGGTCCTCCCGGGGCTCGTGGGCTCTCTCAATGGAGAAGTAATTTGATAAGCCCCAGGGGTGGGGGGGGGGGGCAGATGTTTCAATATAAAATCCTCCACAAAGAGGTCAGTAGCTGGTCATTCTGCACGTTCAGGTACACAAATAAAGTGTATGTTGTTTCTTCTGTATCTACCTTCGTATTCATCCAGTTTTGCTTTGTGTCTTTGTCATACTTTCCTTCACTTGTTGAAGGGTCGAATTGTCTGCTTTCAAGTTTTTGGCTATGTCCTCCAATTCTTGGACTCGGTTGCCCAACTTGCGCAGGTACGCCCTTATTAGAGAGACTTCTGTAGAGACATAGTCTAATCGAGTTTCTAGGTAATTGTGAACTTTGTCAATGGAGGTCATGATATTGTTCAGGGTTAGTTCGTCTTTATCTGTTGCTGGCTCAGTTGTGTTGCTACAAAAAACAATAGAGGAGTAACCCCTCGTGGACAGAGAGTTATCTCTCTGATTATGAGCTTACGTGCTCTAATCAGCACAATATGACCCAACCTGTTGCTGGATAATGCATATCCTTATAGAAGACCCCTCACTCACCAACCTAGTTGGTGACATGCTTCATCATCGGGGTCCCACCCCATAGGCCGAGTGCCTATAGGGTGTGCTGCGACACCTGACTACAGTGGAGCTGGTTAATTTTCTTTTATGTGTTCAAATCTATCAAAAAATGTTTTTTTATAAAAAAGGGCCAACACTACTCACTGCAAGTATTTTATTCTTGAGTGCTTGAACCCTTGTTAAAAATAAAGTGTGGCACCTGTGCCTAATTAGGTAGGCTTTGGTGTCATAAGTAGTGTTAAAAAATATATATAAAAATAGCAAAAGTGTGCTATGTGAATGTGAACCTTACAAAACTATTGGTTAAAAAGGTCTACATGTTTCAACCCATATATTTATTCAAGGGTTTTCGTCAGGACCGTGGTGTTTTGAACTGGGTGGTCCGCTCTCGCTAAGGAGCGTCCTGCCCTAGTTCAAATAGGAGACCGCAAATTGCGGTTTCATGAAAAAGAGGGTGCGTTTTTCCTTTTTTGGGAAGAAAACCTGTAAGAAAACAGGAAGACAAAAAACAGGAAGGGGTCACATACTAGGGTAGACAAAACGAATGTACCACATTTAACACATAGGTTTATGGTCGTTACCCCAATCATATGATCCAGGTGTGGGGTCATGCCAGCATTTTAATATCAAGTGTAGGGTTCCTCTATTGCGGTCATGCAACAGTACTACAGTGATAATTGCCGGATTGTGCCTATTCAATCAAAGGACCGGCGCCAAAAGGAGAGGTGTCGAACTGATTTTGGCGTCAGAAAATATCGTGTGTAAAAACACAAGGGACCGATATATAGGAGAGTGACCTATATCGTGCTGCGACGTGAACGGCTGCCAAGAGTTGTTTGTGACCAGTCGTGTCATTGCCGCCATAATTCATGGAAGCGACTTGTTTTGTTAAATGCTTACGCTTAGATGCGGAACTACCGCTTCATGGGCACCAGCGTTACCAAGACGACAAGAGTCCGTCTCCTGTAAAATAAAGAAAACATATGCCAAGTGTCAGCTGTGCGCTGGCTGAATTGTGGCATTTGAGTACAGCCTCTGGGAACATGCGATCAATCTTTTCCGCGTTCCGATCGGCCCGTGTTTACTTACTTGCAACTTCTGATCGTCAGACCGAAAACCTACTTGGTTCCTGCTTGACGTGCCCCGTGGAATGACTCGGGTGCCTGTGCGCTGTCGGTAAAGTAAACCTGCTCGCACTTCCTGGTTGGGCGTGGCCGGGTCACGTGGTCTTGACACGTGGTCCGGTAATAGCCAATCAGGGTGCTTTTATAGACAGGGTAGAAGGACTACTCTGTCAGCAGCATTCATTGTTTATATCGCTATGGTGATAGTATTTTATTTATGTTTCAGAAATAGATGGACATAATCAAGTTACATCGAGCGATTTTGGGAACATAAAGGGCAGACAGATAGAGAGAAAGGAAGTCAGGACGAATGTCACGGGTTGATTCTTCCACTATTTGCCGATGTATCCGGGCAAAGTAGCTTATCAGTATATTGATCTTATGGAATGGAAATCAGAATAATAATGACCCCCCTCATGTCATTACGTTATTCCACGGTATATTGTCATTCAAACCGGTTTTATGAGTGGAGAGTCTGTAGACCCACCTCTGTTCTTTTTCGAATAGACGTTGGGTCAGATTTGTACCTGGTTTGACTTGTTCAATGATCGTCCATTGAAGGTCATCTGGAGTGTGACCTGCGGACAAAAAATGTTCAGTGAGCTTTGTATTAGTCTTTTTGCATCTAATGGTGCTTCTGTGCTCTCCGATGCGTAGCTTGATCTTCCTGCTCGTCATTCCTACGTAATGTAGGTTACAGGGGCATGTCAGTCTATAGATGACGTTTTCGCTATTGCAGTTGGTCTGCCCTCTAATTGTCCAGATTTTGTTTGGTTCCAGAAGTAAGGTTTTAGTATTCATGGTAAATGGGCAAACGCTGCAGCTTCCACATTTATAGTGGCCTGTCACCTTTGGTAAGCCCCATAAGTTTGTTTGTGTTTCTTTTTCTGGACACACCATTAGGGGTCTTGTGTTGACGACTGCATCTTTTATGCTTCGTGCCCTTTTAAACGAAAAAAGGGATTTTTCCCATCTCAAATTGCCTGTATTCAGAATGTTCCAATGCTTTTTAGGTCTCGCCTGTCGATGCGCATGCGCATCGAGCAAGCGAGACTATAGGGGCTCATCCAGACTTTATCTAACTTGCAAGGAATCGTGGCGATTCCTTGCAGTGCCCGTGACTTTTAAGCTCAATGCGCATGTGCATTGAGCTTAAAAGCGCGTGCACAGCCGCCCGCATTCCTCCGACACCTTTTGAAGTGAAGCTTAGCTTCACTTCAAAGGGCCGGCTTCTTCACACCCACATGCCGCTCTGCCCCGCTCCGCCCCCTCCCCTGAGTCATCCTGCCTGCCCAGACTTCTCCTCCCCCCCTCCGACGTTCCCCCCGCCCCCTCCCGCCACGCAATGCCGAGCTTGTTTTCTTTCTACCCCTTTCCCTAGTCTTTCTCTCGCTTTCCTTGTCTCACGCATCTCTCTCAATGTGTACCTCGTTACATCTATCCATGTCTCTCCCGCTCTCTTCCCATTTGTTCATATGTTGTCATCTGCCAATCTTTCTCCCTACCTCTTCATTCGTTTTCCGTACATTTAGCCCTCAAACCAAATTCCTGTCTACTCGTGCCACCTGCTTTTTATCTGTCAACCTCTCGCCCCACCTCTAGCTCGCTTTCTTCTTCTGTTTACCCCCTCCGTCCCCGTCTCTCTCCATCCGTCAACCCTCCCTCACCCGACCCTCCCTGCCCTCTCTATCCCTTCCGTGGCTTCCTTTCGCAGTTAATGATTGCGGTATTTTCCGCACCTTGGTTAGCCTCTGCTCCTGCTGTGTCTCTTACTGTGTGGATGCAGCTGTAATTATTCTCCAGGTTCACATCCCTCGAGACCTCTGGGTAAAAGTGCTGCCTATAAATAAATATTCGATGTCTCTGCAGCCCCTCTCCTTCCCGCTATACGCTTTGCAGGTTTCTCGCCGTCTCTCCGGATCTCTTTATCACATTCCGGTCCCTCTCCATATTGCTGCGTATTTTGTCCCTTCTGCCTTGCTCTGTCTTTTGTTCACCTTCTTCTCTCTTTTTGTTGGCTCTCTTGTTCAAAGTGGTTGTCTTGGGACGCTTTCTCAACTTCTACCTACCCACATTATGTCACGCTGTTCACACCCAGCTCCACAGTGCAATCAGTGAATGTCTGCAACCTACATTAGTTGAAGTTCGCTTGTAACGAATGTAAGTTTGTTCGTTGTAGGCACCGAGGCATAACGTGCTTTCTAAAGCAAACCGTTCGGCAGTTGTTGCATGAAATGAGCAGCAGCACATGCCATTGGTTACAATGTTAAATGCTTACTAGAGTAAGCATCGGTACTTGCCGGTAGTATGCCGGTACGGTCCCATCAAATGCATTGTTGCAGTGCTGAGAGATGCAGGTATTCTCCCTTGCAAGTTAAAAGAAGTGCAGAAGTACCGGACAGTACCTGTCCATTTAAAGCACTTACATTAGTAGTTTGAAACATCCAAACTGATTCATTCGGTTTCCGGGTAGCTACAACAACATGCATTTGCAATGCAATAGGTCTCGCAGTTGTTAGACTTTGAGCCATTGGCATTGTAAATGGCAATGTCTTTTATCTATGTGTTGGTTTTTAAAACGTTAAATAACACATAAATAAAAGGCAGTGCCATTTACAATGCCAATGGCTCAAACTCTAACGACTGCGAGACCTATTGCATTGCAAATGCTTGTTTATTATTCTCGACACATCGTTGGATATTGTGTTATATGTGGTAACACAGGTCAAGGGGATTTCCTCCGAGGTCTTGGTTTTTGGTTCCAATAAAGCTGCACGTGGTTGGTTCCGCGCTCGCTTTTGGCTTATTTGGAGAATTCTGTTTGGGTAACCTCGGTTTTGAAGTTTTTGAGAGAGATCCTGGGCTTGTTTTTTATAATCTTCCAAATCACTGCAATTCCTACGGATTCTGAGGTATTGCCCATACGGTAAATTCTCACGTAGGGGTCTGGGGTGGAAGCTTTCAAATCGGAGTAGGTTATTCTTTGAAGTTGGCTTATAATGGGTAATAGTGGTCAGTTTGCCCTCTTTTTTTGTAATTGTTACGTCTAAGAAGACCAAGGTGTCAATGTTTTTTTCATAAGTGAACCTCAAGTGATTGTCACGGGTATTTATCCAGTTAAAGAAGGAGGTCAGGGATTCCTCCGTACCCTTCCATATGGTTAGCACATCATCGATGTATCTGCGCCATAGTAGGATGTTGGAACTGTAGGGGTTTGTATCATTGAGAATGTATTTTTCTTCAAAGTCATATACATACAATCCCGCTATGCTTGGAGCAAAAGAACTGCCCATGGATGTCCCTCCCGTCTGTAGGAATATTTGGCCTTCGAACTCAAAATAGTTTCTTTTGAGTGCTAGTCTCGCACATTCCAGAACACATTTTTTTGGTGTTCTTGAAGTCCACGCTTCTTTTTCTAGAGCTCGTTCTAGTACTTCCAGTGTGGCATCCTGGGGGATGCTAGTGTACAGACTCTCAATGTCGAAACTCACCAAGATGGTGTCATTGTCCACGGTGAGTTGGTCTAGAATCTGTAATAGACTTTTTGTGTCTTGGAGCTATGTGCTAGTTTTTTGCACCATAGATTTGAAAAACACGTCGCAGAATTGCGAGAGTGGTTCCAGGACTGACCCAAGACCAGAAACAATTGGCCTGCCTGGCGGAGGTATCCTGTTTTTGTGTATTTTTGGGAGTGTATAAAAGTAGGGGATTTTTCCTTCGCTTTTACAAAGGAAATTTGCCTCCTGCTTTGATATGAAACCCTCAGTTTCACCGTATTCCACTAGTGATGTTATCTCACTTTTCAGGTCTTCTGTTGGGTCCATTGGTAATCTGCGATAGCTGTTATGATCTGCTAGAAGTCGGAGACACTCATTTTGGTAGGCTGTGCGATCTTGCACGACAATGCCTCCGCCTTTATCTGCAGGCTTAATGACAATGGTTTCGCAGTTACGCAAAACGTCAAGGGCGGTCCTTTCTCGGTTGGTCAGGTTCATGAATGGTTTCTTTGGTTTTGTATTCTCAACTTCATTGAACACAGCTTGCTCGAACGTGGAAATTTCCACGGGAATCAGATGTGGTGGTGGGGTGAAAGTGGCTTTGTTCCTCAGTCCCGTTTCATTAGGGTCCGGGTTTTCCTCTGTGTTGGGTCTTTTTTCAAAGAAAGCTTTTAATCTTAGTTTTCTGAAAAACGATGAGAGTTCGCAGTGAAGTCTAAATTTATCTAGATTTGCTGTGGGTACAAATCCTAAGCCCTTATTTAGGACCGATTCTTCATCTGCGCTCAGCGGTCTGGTGGCAAGGTTGGTTATCAAATTCTCCGGTTGCTCTGCCCTGCTTGTTGAGGTTTGGGCTTGTTCTGGTTCGTACTCGGATCTTCCGGTGCCCAGTGTACATGTCCTCCCTGATTTTGATTTTTTCTCCTTCCCCTTCCGCCCCGGTATAAAAAAGGCGGTGTGTAGGGGTTAGGTTGAAAGAATGGTTGCTGGAAGGGTGGTTGCCAACCATACATTGGCATATTTTGTGGGTGGTAGTAAGGGTCAGGTGGCCCTTGCATTGGCACTGGAGTGAAATGTGGCCAATTTCCCTGTCCTCTACCACGTCCTCTCCCTCTCTGTTTGGTATTGCCTCCACTCGAATTCACACTAGAATTAGATGTGTTGCTTGATGCGTTGCTGGAGGCATCTGAGTTATCTTCTCCTTTCGATGGTGGGGCGAACTCTGGATCGGAGTATGGGTATGCCTTAGTATAGGAGAATTTCTTTAAATCTTTCTGGAACTTCTGCACTTTCTGCTGTGTCAGATTATCTTTGTAGTCTGTCATTTCTTTATTCAGCTGTGTTGCTACCATCTTCCTGCCCTTTTTGTAGGGTATATTTATTAAGTTTGGTATGGTGTGTTCCCCTTCCTCTGCTGCTCGACATGTCGCACTTGCTTGCGTGGTATGATTGTGGATCGTATGGACTGGTGTTCGTCACCCGGGTACTAACTGCTGCCTGCTCAAGGGGTATCACCTTGCGGCCTGTCGGCTCTCACAAGGTGGGGTTTTACAATCCCTTGTTTAATACCTGGGACTCCTGATGTACTTTTGGCGCAGTTTATAATGAGTTCAGTCTGCGGGGCAGTACTTAATTGCTTCCGTACGCTTTGGGGTGAGTCTCTGTAGTTATTAGTGGCACATGGGACCCAACGCCCACTACTGTAGTACTTGGCTTACCCCACTTATAATTTGTCTGTTCGAAGGAAGAGATAGGCATGGTGGCGTACGGTTTCCAAACCCCCCCCCCCACCCCAGAAGTGAAGTTGCTGTCCCGTTATTATTTGTTACCTCAGGTGCTTGGGGGTGGGGGGCAACAATATTCCACCACCATGCAGCCAGAGTTCTAGATCGATGCCCTCCACTGTGATCCCCAGCAGTGCAGCCGCCACCCTCTTTATTGGCTCCTTCTCCCTGGTGATCACTTACTTCTCGATGGTGGATTTTCTGCACTACCTCCAATGTTCTCATGTGTGGCCTCGGGTCCTGTTTGTTGTGTCTGCGTTATGCACGGAGCTTATCTGCGTCACTGCAGTCAGGTCGTGCTCGCTGGTCCAGACACATGTCCTGGGTAAGTGCAGCAGTTTCGGGTCTCCACTCGTTCTCTGGTGGCGCAGATGTATTTTCCAGATTGGTTGTTTATTTTCAATTTAGAATTGCTCGGAGAGCCCTTCTCGCCCATAATGTGCCCTGCCTGCATATTTTGCAGGTCGCGTTGGCCCGTCACTGTGGCTCCAGGCTTTTGAGGTTTGCAGGCCATACAAGTTTTTGGCAGTTCGGGCTGAATTGTTCCCATGAGGCATAGGGTCGACTGATATGCATATAGCTGGCTCTGAACTGAGAGGTGACGAAGTGAGCTAAAGAACGATGATGGATTCAACTCAGATCTGTAACTGGGGGCGAGTGTCTGAAAGGTTTCAGCGCTCCGTCATTCATCTCCTTGTGTTTGCTACATTTTCTCCCTCCCCATATCTCTTGAACCAGTTTCTAGTTTAAAATAGTAAACCAATCACAAGAGTCTACCATAACTTGCGCTTGTTGCCCATCTATAAGAATGATACACCTGGATATTTCCTGTCAGCCACTACACTTAAAACTACATTATGATTTAAACCCATGACTTTATCACCCATCTCTTCAGAGATGCTGATTTTCCTTTCCTCCCTCTTCTTCCTATACCAAACTCCCTATTCTTTTTACATCTACTGCAGTATTTGTCCTTGACTGGCTCTTATTTTGAGTTGCTGATGTGGCTGGTACTGCCACATCTTTAGAATGACATTGGGAACTTTCCTCCTTGTTTATGTCCAAGCTGTCCTTTTTAGGTCGAGCTGACCTAGCTTTCAATGCGAAAGCATTGAAAGCTGTCAGCGAAGACAACTAATGTTGCCCGTATTTGGGAATGTGGACAAGAAATATGCACAAGCGCAGATTGCACCTCCGTGGGCGCGCACGGCGCCGTGCCCATTAGCTCCAACACGCATGCGCATACCTAGTTGAAAATCAGATCTCTTAACACTCTTCTACGATCTTCCACGGTGCTACCGCATCGCCAGCCCCTTCTACCGCCGTCACCCTTTCTGACTATAGGTGGCCCGGCTGCTACTACCGGGAGGTCTAATGCCTGGCTCGTGGCTATCTCACTTCAAGGGACTGGTCATATAAAATCCGTCCCGCAACGAGTCCAAAGAACGAAGTCCCCCGCCATCTGCCACGGTACCGCTGGAACAATATTTACTACAGGCACGTGCGGAATCCACAGCCAATGAGTACGTCGGAACTGTATTCGGCGCACTAAGATTGGCTGAGGTGCTGCAAATGCTCCTATCCTAGGTAACCTTGCACATTGTCAGACCCTCTTAGTCGACTCGCAGAGTATGTTTTTAATTTGTCTCTCCCCAACCCCACCCCCACTCCGAGATCGCTGTTTATTTTTAATTTCAAAGTATGTTTATTGAATTTTTCAGAACAGAAAAAGAAAGGCATGGCATAGCTAAGCACAATCAACAAGCAGGTTAAGCGAGCGAGACAGACAGACACGTCTTCTCTTAATAAGCGTTAGATGAGCAGGGTGAGCATGCTCAGATGTAAAGGTAGTGCCCGGAGGTCGAAAGACGCCCCTAGTCGGGGCAACAAGTAAACAAGCCAGCCTTAAGAACCCACCCCCCCCTAACACCCCAAAACAACACCCCCCCACCCCACCAGTACGCCAGTCTTCCATAGCAGTCCTGTGAGGTATTGCAAGACTAAATGTATCAGGGTGCCTCTGTTTGCGTTCGGTCTATCATGCAGTCCGTAAGTCGTAGGATACGAAGGTACTTCGGGCAGGTGATTTCGTGGAATTCCCTGGAGAGCAACGCTAGGAGTGGCTGCCAAGTGGTGCGGAATGCGTCAGTAGTATGTGTTAGTGTGGCCTGAATCCGTTCCATGCCCAAGGTGAACCATAGCTTGTGTAACCAGCCAGTGTGGGTGGGTGGGGTAGTAGAGCCCCATAGCGACAAGATGTGTTGCGACGCTGCCTGCATGGCGATGCCCATTTGTTTGCCGCGAGCTGATCGTAGGGGGAATGTAAGTGCGTTTGGAAGTCCTAGGAGTGCGTATGCTGGGAAACGTGGGATCTCAGTATCGAATGTGGAGTCAATATCGTCCAGGACGACCCTCCAATACTCCTGCAAGGCGGGACAGTCCCATAGGAGGTGAGTCAGTGTACCCCGGCTGCCACATCCTCTCCAACACAGCGCGCTACGGGTCGGGTTGCTTTGGTTGAGTCTCGCTGGGGTAAGGTGCCAATATATAGCCAATTTTATCGCCGATTCCCTAGCTTTGGTGTTGCGGGTAGTGTGGGCGGCCCTGTAATATATGTGGTTCCATTCGATCGTGGAAAGAGGTCTTCCGAGTTCCGCTTCCCAGCGCCGCTGCCCAGCGGTCTTAGCAGGGTCGGCAGTAGGGGAGAGCATCCGATAGAGATCTGAGATAAGATGTTTATCGGAGTCTTTGGACACAAGCCAGCGTTCGAACGGCGTCATTTGCCGGCCCACCAGAGGGGCAACGTCCGGGCTCAAGAGCCAGTGGCGGATCTGGAAATATTGATACATGTGAGGATTGTCCATTCCATAGTCTCGCGAGAGCTCGGCGAGAGGAAGGAATCCCTCCGTGTCAAAGAGGTGCCCGGCCGATCGGCACGGTGTATCACGCCATTGCAAGAAAGCTCGAGTGTCCGTGCCGGGTGGGAATGCGGGGTTGTCAAAGAGTGGAGTAAGTGGGGACGGGAAGGTCGTGAGGCCCCGTTTGACCGCCACCATGTCCCAGGTCGCCATAGTGGTCCGAGTAATAGGGGAACGGAGGAGATATCGCGGCCTATGCCGGCGAGCAAGGAACGGTATCTTCCACAGGGAGGTCTGTGCCATGGCTCTGTCCTGAAAGACAAATAAGTGAAGGGATGCACACCATTCTTTTTATTTTTTGTTCTTCAAGTGATTCCAGCCTTTATAAAGTTCGCGTGCAGAATGGTTATTCTGGCCAGCCCCTTTGCCATTTAGAAAGATAAACCTGACGCTGTGCAAATGGCTTCATGGAGCTGAATGGAGCTCCACTCTAAACAGGTTTATCTGTCCTGAAAGAGCCATCTCTTCTCCGATTCGGGCCGGTACCATTCCACCAGATACCGAAGTTGCGAGGCCTGGAAATACTGCAGCAAGTTTGGGATCCCGAGGCCGCCCTCGTCCACGGTCCTGTGCGCCACTTGACGATGTAGTCTGGCGCGTTTCCCCTCCCACACAAATTGGTGAAGAGCATGTTGGAGGTCAGCTAGCGTCCCCATTGGCGGTGACACCGGGAGGGTCTGAAAGATGTATAGTATTTTGGGTAGGACCGACATCTTTACCGCCGCGATCCTCCCAAGTAAGGAGAGGGGTTGCTTCGACCAACGCGCGAGGTCAGCCCGGATTTGGGATGATAAGGTAGAGTAGTTGTGAGTAACCGTCGAGACCGTGGAGGAGGTCAGAGTAATCCCCAGGTATGGCAGACGGGTGGTGGACCGCAGTTGGCAACCGAAGGTGGCCGGTGGGCTGTTGGAAAGAGCATGGCTGCCAAGGGGTAGTATCAGGGATTTCCCCTGGTTGACCTTGAAACCCGACACCCTGCCGAATTGGTCCAGCTCCGTCAAAAGTGCTGGTATGGAGCTAGAGGGACGGTTCAACGCGGCGATTATGTCGTCCGCGTACAATCCCACCACGTGGGATTCGTTGCCGAAAGACATTCCTAAAATGTGGGGATTATCGCGGATCTTCTGCGCCAAGGGCTCTATGTATAGGGCAAATAGGAGTGGTGAGAGGGGACAGCCCTGGCGAGTTCCCCTCTGTATCTCGAAAGGGTCGGACTTGAGGCCGCCCAGCCGGACACGGGCCAAGGGACGGTAGTAGCAGCTCGCGATCCAGGCCTGGAACCGGTCGCCCAGGCGGTAGCGTTGCAGCACAGCCTGCAGGTAGGTCCAATCGACACGGTCGAAAGCCTTCTCCGCATCGATGGCTACTAGGGCAGAGTCGGAAACCTGAAAATGAGCTTTGTCCACGAGGTGCAGGAGTCTTTTAGTATTGTCACTGCACTGGCGGTTCGGGACAAAGCCCGATTGGTCCGGTTCGAGGATGCCCGGGAGGCAGGGGCCTAAGCGAGCCGCCAGTACCCCCGTGAACAGCTTCAGATCCAGATTGAGTAAGGAGATGGGGCGGAATGCGGAGCAGTGCGTTGGGGGCTTGCCCGGTTTAGGCAGGACCACAATGTCGGCTGCAAGCATATCGGGCGGGATGGAGCTTGGCCCTTCAAAGGAATTAAAGAGCCTGGCGAGGATAGGCGCTAAGACATGGCCGAAGGACTTATAAAAGCCCGACGAGAAACCGTCAGGGCCCGGGGATTTAAGCGGACGGAGGCGTGCAATGGCAGCGAGGATCTCGTCGGGGCGAATGGGGGCATCAAGGGTTTCCACGCTCGTTGAACATAACGGCGTGATGTTGGCCGTTTGCAAGTAAGCGTCAATGGCTGTCGGCGACGCCGTATCTGTGCTATACAAAGAGGCGTAGTAGGAGCGAAAGGCCGAGGCAATTTGTGCGTCCTCAGTAACTGCCTCGCCGGCATCGTCTAGCAGCATCGTGATTTTGGAGCGTTGGAGTTTGGCCTTCAAGGCACTGGCCAGGAGCCGGCCGGTGCGGTTGCCCCCCACGTAGTACGTGTGGCGGAGGCGAAGAGCAGCAAATTCTGCCCTGTCGGTATCGAGGCTAGCTAGCTGAGCCCTGGCGGCCTTAAGTTGGCGCCAAATTCTCGGGGCTCCGGTACGGCTGTGAGCTCTCTCCAGCTCCGCAACTTTGTCGGAGAGGTCGCCCCTCTTTTCTTTGCGAAGTGCGGCGTCTGCAGCTGATAACGCTATCAGCTCCCCTCTAACGACAGCTTTCAAAGCTCCCCATAAGGACGACATCGACACCTCAGGGGTATCATTGGTGGCCAGGTAATCCGAGATGCACTTATGAAGTTGGCGGGTGACCGCCGGTTTTTGTAAGAGGGTTTCGTTAAGTCTCCACGACCCCGGAGTGCGTGGCGTGCAGGGTACTTGAAGCGTCAGTTCCACTCCCTGATGGTCGGAGAGGGCAGCCGGGACAATCTCCACTGTGGTGATGTGGGGAATGAGGGTCGATGAGCCCAAGAAGTGGTCTATACGGGCGTAGGTGTGGTGTACGTGTGAGTAGAATGTGTACTGCGTTGCAAGCGGGTGAGCGTGCCTCCAAAGGTCTGAGATGTCCCTATCATGCAGCCAAGTAGTGCCGTTCTGCGAAATCGCCCCCGTGTCTCCGTAACGGTGCCCCGACCTATCCTTGGCCGTGTCCATGACGAGGTTAAGGTCCCCCCCTAGAAGCATGTAGGTGTGAGGTGTCTGAAGCGTTTCTGAGATTGCGGAAAGCAAGAAGGGTTCCTGACCGGTATTGGGGGAGTATATGGAGCCTATTGCGTATGTGGTGTTGCCAATCTGGAAAGCGTGGGCTAGAAGGCGTCCCCTGATTTCTCCTATTTTAGCCCCTACCTTGCCTTTAAAGCGCCGTGAAATGAGCAGAGCCACCCCAGCTTTCTTCGACGTGAGAGAGGAGAATAGTTGCTGTGGGAAAGCGCGGGAGCGCAGCCGGTGCCAATCCTTGGCCAAGAGGTGGGTTTCCTGCAGCAGGCAGATGTCGGCTGCTGAGTTCTCTAGGTAGGAGAGGACAGCCCTGCGCTTAATCGGGTTATTGAGTCCCTTGACATTAAGGGACAGGATTTTGAGCGTGTCAGCCATCACCGGGGTACGTGGTGGTGAACGGGCTCAACTCCGCAAAACGCTGCGCAGCAGTGGAGAACGTGGGCAAACCCTGGTGTGTGTAAAGATCCCCTGGCGTACTGGTCCCCACCCCCCACGGTGTACTGGTCCCCCCCAACAGTTCCCCCCCCCCCCGTGGCCACCCTAACCCCAACAGAGTGGACCCCCCTAACCCCCTGCAAGTGCCGAACCCCCCTTCCCCAACTTCCCCATCCCCCCCCATAACCTCCCCCCCAACGAAAACCAGTAAAAGTCTCGGGCCTAGTCGTGCAGGGCACAGGTCCGTAGAAAGTCAAAGAAAGGGGTACCGTGGTTGCAGCCCAATCAGAGGCTCCCCGACCCAAACCCCCGTCAAACTGCGTTCAAATGAGATATCACCCCCAAGCTGGGCAAGGTCCATAAGGGCAATAGTCTACTGGTCGGGTGCCGTGTTGTCCGCCACTTCCTGTATTGCAGCTTCTCGTTCCTGAGCGACCGTGATAGGGTCTGGCTTTGGGACGGATCTCGGCGCTCTCCTCCTGCGGACCGTCTGCCAGCCGTCAGCCGCTGGGCGAGGTGGGTCTCCCTGCGACCGGGACGGAGAGGCGTCTCTGGAGGTGGTGCCGTCCGGTATGTCAATCCCAAGCAGGGAGCAGGTGTCGCGGAGCGATTTAAGCTGGTGAAGGGATCCGTTCCACTTGAAGATCAGACGGAACGGGTGGCCCCAGGAGTAGGGTACCCCGGCCTCCCTCAGGAAGTTCGTCGCAGGCCTGAAGGATTTGCGTTTCAGCAGGGTGACATTAGAGAGATCCTGAAAAAGGGCCACTGGGTCAGCGCGAAACGTGATGGGTTGTGCTTTCCTGGCCTCTCTAAGGATGCGTTCCTTCAGGGGAAAGTCCGGTAGGAACGCGAGGATGTCCGGAGGTGGTGCTGGCGCCCTGCGTGCCATGCCCACCCTGTGCGCTCTGTCGATGCGAATTTCGAAGTCGCTCGCCTCCCCCAGAATGTGTCTAAATAGGTCCTGTAGGTAGGTGGCCACACTGTCCTTTTCAGCGTTCAACGGGACCCCCCTGACCCTTATGTTATTCCGCCTGGAGCGGTTCTCCAAGTCTTCAGAGTGCGACTGTAAGTCCACTTGCTGATCCTGAAGTCGTAGGATTTCCTGCTGAAGTCGCTCCACCTCCCCACTGCGGGACCGATCCGCCTCCTCCAGCGAGGCCACACGCTCACCCAGGCCGTCGATGACGTGACGGAGTTCGCGATGTTCCCCGGCCATGTCCTGTTTCAGAGTCTGGAAGTCTTCACGCAGTGTATTGAAAAGGGAGGCCAGGAAGGCTTTCGTTATCGGAGCAGAGTCTTCATCCTGTGGCTGAGGGCTCGCGGGGGGCCTCGGGGATGGCTGTGGTTGGGTTTTGTCACCTTTCGACGTCGCTTTATGCATGAGTTCCACCACGTTCCGGTTCCCCTTGCGATTAGAGTGCGTCATTGTGTCCGGTGCAGGGCGGCAGGCCAGCCGGCAAAGAGACTAACTGTGATGAGTGGTGAGCAAACCAGAGCTGTCCCGTGAGATGGCGAGGAGTGGCGACCCAAGAGGAGGCGTCTTGGGGGTGGCCGGAGGAAGAGTCTCTCGTGTGGCGCCGCAGGGGTGGCGCTCAGGACGCGATGTAGCCGGTGAGACGATGGGGGTAGAGGCGACCAGGCCAGCCGGGCTGGGGACACTGCGCCTCGTTGAGCAAGGGTACGCCTGAGTGAGGAAGAGCTACGCTGGCCTATGAAGAGTGCTGTGACACCAGGCTGAAGAGTAGCGCCTCGGAAGCAGTCGAAGGCTGCGAAGACGTCCACAGACGGGCTGATCGACCAGGCGGGGGAGCCGGTGGGTAGCAGGCAGCAGGCAGTCGGGAGGAGGTCTGCAATGACGGTTCCAGCAAACGGAGGCTCAGGGCAGTGTCCAGCAGGGGAGTGACACCGACCCCCGCAGGCGAGGGACCCCCAGCAGAGAGTACAGGGACCCAGGGGAGGGGAAGCAAGTGGTAGTCCAGGACGCAGGGCGCCTCTCACCTCATCCCCCACGTCCTAGGGGTCGTTTCCAATGCGGGGGTGCACTGCTGTGTGGTTCCTCGCGTTGGTGGCGGGTCCCTTCTCCGAGAAGTCGGGGGGACGGGGGGGTTCCGGGTCCCCTCCAGTAGCGGGCCGATGCCGCTAGTGAGATGTCCGCTGTGGGTGGAGTGGCGGTCGGAGATCCCCCCGACCCCCGGGCAGGCCCACGCCGGGGTCTAAAGTTGCAGGAGGCGTCCGGTGGGGTTTGCTGTGCCCGGAGGGGCCGTAGAAGCAGGCCGCAGTTCCGGTGGTAGTCCTCCGCCGATGATCGGGGATGCGGGGGAAACTCCGGCGAGGGGTGGGGGGCGAGAGCGCCCGGTGCAGGGCGCCGTCGAGTCAGGCCGCGCCGTCACCCCAGAGGCCCATACATGGCCTCAGAATGTCTGGGTTATACCGGACCGGATTTAGCGGGCCATGCCAAAAGAAGTTCTCACCGTGCAGCAGGAGATGTGTATAGCAGGAAGATCAGCGCGGGCTCAGTGAGAGCACGCAGGCCACAGGCGGAGGGGTAGCGCCGCGGTTGTCAGCAGGAGGGAGGCGTCTCAGTCCGGATAGTGGCGCCCGAGCCCCAGGCGTGGGGAAGTCCACAGATGTCCCAGGCGATGGAGCGGGGTGCCTCAGTGGGCGGTGGGTAGCGGGCAGCCGGTACCACGTTGGTGGCCAGAGTTAGTAGCCCCGGTGGGCGAAGGTTCGGTTAAGTTCCTGGTAGGCCCGCGCCGGGGCCCACAGCAGCCGAGGGCTACCCAGCAGGGTGTGCAGTGTCCGGGGGGAGGGTCAGTTGTTCCCAACCTCCCGCCGCAATCCGCAGGGCGCACCTCACCTTTCTCTGCAGCGTGCTCTCCCAGACTGCCGTCCGTTATAGAGGCTGCCGTCGCGGCATGGAGCCGCAGCGAGGGGGTAATCCCACGTCGTCAGTGCGCTTCCCCTGCTGGCGGCTGAAGGGGGGAGAAGGCAGACGGCGCCCCGCTCGGTGCTCGCCGTAGTAGGTCCAGTGGGCAGGGTCCCTTCCGACCGCCTGGTAGGCCCACGCCGGGGCCTAGAGTGGTTGGGGGCCCTCCGGTGGGGCGTGCAGTGTCAGGGAGGGTCAGGACAAGCAGTTCTCTTCGTGGGTGTGTCTCTCCTGCCAGTGGCCGGGGGGGAGGGGAGTCTCCGGCAGATCGCGGGAGACGGGCAGTCAGTGCTCCACCCGATGTAGGCCACTGCTGGTCTGGTGGTTCAGTTCCCGTGCGGCCGCCCGGCAGGCCCACGCCGGGGCCTAGAGTGACCAGGGGCTCTCCTGCGGGACGCCCAGGGTCCTGAAGGGTCGGAGCTCGCAGTCCCCTTCGCTAGTGCACCGCCCCCGCTGGCAGCTGAGGGGGTGGGAAGGTTCCGGCGGATCGCGTGAGGCGGGTAGTCAGTGCCCCGCCTGATGCAGGCCGCTGCCGATCTGGTGATCTGAGTCCCGCTCGGCCGCCTAGTAGGCCCACGCCGGGGCCTGGAGTTGCTGGGGACTCTCCGGCGGGGCGTTCTGTGTCCGGAGGGGTCGGGACGCACAGCTCTCTTCGGCCATCCGCTGCCGACCGCAGGACCTGCCCCACTGTGCTTCGCTGTGCGCCCCTACGGTGCCCCGGTCTCAGCGCTGACAGCCGCTGTGGCGTGGAGTTGCGGCGGAAGGGCTCAAACCTTCGTCGCCATTACGCTTTTCCCGCCGGCAGCTGAAAAAGCGGGGTATAGGCGGTCTCCGACTCAGAGAGACCCGATCGGAGGTTCCTCAAGTAAGCAGGGTGATTAGGAGCTAGATTTGGGCAGGTTTACAAGGGGGTGTCAGCTGGTGATAACTTGGAATGGGGCGCGGAGCCTCGCGATCCACGTCCTCTCAAGCTGCCATCTTGGCCACGCCCCGCTGTTTATTTTTAAATAATTAAATAATGCTGCCCACGCCAAGGTTCGAACCCTGTTCTCCAGGTCCAAAGTCAGCAGCTTCAGCAGCGCCCGCAGCCTGCCATCTGTTTTAGGTCAGGCTACAAATGCTCTCACTTTCGTGGCTTCTCTGCCACTGCCCAGCGAGCGCACACCACTCTACACTTTCTTGGTTTGTTTGTCACCGTTTTTGTATTTTTTTCAGTTTGCGCCGGGAGCATTCACATGTCAACTAGGCATGCTTGGCAAACACTGCAAGAACAATTTAACAGATATTTCTGTATTTCTGGAGCAATGTATTGTAATTAACCGTTCCTCGCAGCGCTGAATGTCCCTGGAAGCGCTAACCTGTCCCCATCAGTAGCAGCTGCCCTTGTGTTCCCCAAAGAAGTTGGGTGTTTTCAGTGCTATTTCGCACTTCGAGATTAAAGGGCATTTTTTAAAACGCTAAAGTATAACGCTGCTAAGGAAGTGCTGCAGATACAACAAAAAGCTTTTGCAGAGCGAGCTGCATCTATGAAAAAAACATGGCGAACCCGGGGTACATTCAGCTCCCTTAATTTCTGAAGTCTCAAAATGTTGCGTTTGTCTGAGCGTGGGCACTGAAAGCGAGAGTGTGAAGCTGGGCGCCCCTAAACCTGCTTTCTGAAACTGCGAGGTACTCTGAAATTTCCAAAGGGTGGTTTTCGGTCACAGCATTAGCTCAGCCTCTAAACGGATTAACATCTCCATGTAATGAGTCTCTGAGCATTTCAGTTGAATCTGGAAGCAGTAACGTAACCCAAAATGATGGTGGGGCGCCGAGTCTCCAACATCTCACAGACATTAATTAGCCTTGGGCTGAATTGGACTCTCTGACGGGTTGGGGTGCTCTGCATTTCTTCTGCAGTCTCTTATTCCCGTTATCAAACCCTGTGCTTAAAATCTCTTTCCTTTTATTCCTGCTCCTCTGCTTAATGCAGTATATTTCACTTTCCCTGTTCCTCCAATGACTCATCCCCCTTTCATGCTCAGTCTCTCATTTTTTTGGCACTTTTTCCTCTCCCGTGTCTGACCCCTTCCCCCCGCCCCTAGGCTTTCCCTTTCTCTCTTTCATACCTCTGTACCTGCATCTCTCTCCCCGGCCTCTTCTATCTAATGTGCATCTTACTGTCTCCTATCATCTCTCTGTCCCTGTCCTTTGTTTCCGTCTACTGTTGCCTCAGTATATTATCAGAGCCTCCTGGAAAACAAATTGTGGGGAAGGTGGGTGCACGTTCCCTCTCTCCCATCCTGTCATGCAGAACGCACTTCACTTGTTGCATGACGCACTGGCTTGCATATACCTCATTAGAATAATAAGGTGGGATTCCTGCAGATACATATCCACCCCTAGTATGAAAAGGTATACACACACACTGTTGCGTGGAGTGTATGCATCTTTACTTCCAACAGCACAATTCTAGCTGCTTTGCACTTCAGAGCAGAGGTGCAGTCACAATGCGGGCCTACTCCGGCTTACAACAAAAGCAATGCCTTCTCTGTAAGCTGTACCAAAAAGTGCACCCACTATTAGAATGCGCTGCATGGAGGGCTGGCAGTCCAGCATTGATGGTCTTGTGGAGGATAGGCAATGAGAGACTTGGGGCAATAATGGGTCCACTGGCAAGTTCTATTCCACAGGTCAACACTCACTAGGCCATGAGGCTAAATTCATCTGTACCCTCACTAGTTCAGCCGATTTCCTTCTACATACTTCACTTCCTCCTTTAAAAATATTATGGTTATTCAACCACCCTAATGGCAACATCCACACCACTGAAGCCTGACCTGTATTATAACCACTTTCCGCATGATAATGGTGCCAGAGCCTCCAGTTGCCACCCACTACAATCATCTCCACTGGTTCACTCCTCCGCCTTGCAACGACTGGCTCCTGCCCTTCCTTACCATTGTAGGTTATCTGCAGAAAGCTGGTAAAGGGTTGCAGAGCTGGGCTTGCGGCTTAAGCGAGTTAAGCGAGTTTGAGCTTTTGGCATTGTTTTGGTTTTTAAAACATAAATAAAAGGCATTGTCATTTACAATGCTAATAGCTGAAACTCTATCAAATGCGAGACCTATTGCATTGTAAATGCTTGTTACTGATGGTATTAACTCTACTACTGCCTTGTCCCAATATCATCTCACAGACCTCTCAGAATGTTCTATTCTTCTGTTTAGGTTGATAGCAGCACAGTATATTATGTTGAAAATTGCCCCCAGTCTCTTCTGCACGTACTTATGGTTTGTTATCATCAATATCTCATCCCTTAAAACCTGCTCATAGTCAGTGTTTTGAAACTTACAATTCACAGGTAGTTTTTAGAGCTGCAACCTAGTCGTACATATTTTCCCCCGCTTCCTCTTTCCTAGAATAAAACTTGAAGCATTCCATAACTGTATTGACTTTCCAACCACACCTGGTCTCAAGTTGTTTAATGGCGCAGTCATTCAAATTAGTGGCATTTTGTACAGCAGGCAGTCTGAATTCTCTCAGGCCCTCACTGCCCAGACAATTTGTAGTTCAGAAAGCTACCTTGGGTAAGTGCATTATTCGCCCTCAAAATGTCAACATAGGCCAGAAACATTTCAAACCACACCTTCCATTGAATGGGTCGATCTTCTACAGTGGGGTGGGAAAATGGAGGTATGAGGATGCTCAACATATTTCCTGAATTAGAAAACACATAAGTAGTGAGGATTAGCGCCTTTAGCTCTTAGTGTGTGAAAATAACAAACTAAAAGAATATTGGTAGTCACCAGGGTCAGAAATACCCAAGCACAACAAACGTATATAATAAATGTAGTCACTGCTGTCTATGAAATCTTGCTTAGTGGATACAGTTCCTTACAAATTTCTGAAGTATAGTAGTACTAGGAGTACAATGATAGCGACATAAAAGAACGATGTAAATATTTCTCACAATGTCTAGTTGCTGGCAGATTAATAATTACATATCTGGTATACCTTAGCTCTAACTTGCATTCTGTACGAACTGAAGCCATGGTTGACCACATGTTCTTAGTGACTTCGTTTAGTCTGAGAGAACAAACTGCTGAGGGAATGCAAGAGGTTTCTGTAAAACGTCTCCTGCTAATAGTGCACTTTTACACTGCTTGTACTTTGTTGTGATTCTAATGAACGTGCATAAGCCTAATGGCACAGTGATCATTATGAGAGCCTTGTAGTCGTGTGTTAATGAAATGCATCATAAGGTGGATGTTTGAAAATGGCTCTTTCTGCAGTGGAACCCCAAAGTGTTTCAGCACTTCCTTAATGACCAAGGATCAAAAAGATGCCTTTTATTGGCCCAACATTGACGAGCCTGAGTTTTTCGTACACATTTGGTCAAAATTACAATCTCTGGGTAACTTCACGTTACTCTGGGTTGGAGATTTCAATACAATCACAGAAGAATACATGGACACGGTTGGCTCCTCCCACAGCCATCATCCCCGGGCAACAGCCACGTACTGAGCCCTTGCACACGATTCTAGAGGACACCTGGAGGCAAAAACACCCCACCATGAAAGAGGGCTGACATCTCGTTATATACATACCTGAACCTCAGCAGTCAAACACCTACCACTCACACTCTCTCATCACGAACCAGTCAACATTGCATTGCAGTACCCTAGCCCTTCCCTCGCTCCTTCACCTGGCTCTTTCCACCGGAGGCATTGCTAGATGCTGCATTCAGGGCAGGAAATTCATAAGACTATACTCCAATATTTTGGATTTAACGCACCTTCTGTGAAATCGCCCACAGCGATTTAAGGTGGCGATTAGGTGCATATGCATTGCCAATCAATCTGGGGTACACCCGCCATTCGCCCTACTAGATACTATGACTGCATTCAATGCTCATCTGTACACCTCAACAACACAGCTCCCAGAGCCGGACCTGTCAGAATATTTAGATACACTTCAGTTGCTCTGGCTAGACCGTGCACACTGTGTCTACCTAGATGAGCCATTCACCATTGAACAGATTATCCAAGTCATACAACGTTTGACAGGGGACAAGGCACCAGGGCTAGTCGGGCTCACCTTATCCTTCTACAAAGTGTATGCTACTGTACTCCCCCCTCACCTCCTGGCTGTATAACAAGAGGTGGAGTCCGGGCTTTACTGCCCTCAATGCGGGAAGCCGCCATATAACATTGTTGAAACCAGACAAATCTCCTACTCTATGTGACTCATATCACCTGCTGTGACTGATGAACACTGACAATAAAATATTCGCCAAACTGCTGGCAAATGGGCTGCAGCTGTTACTCCCACTAATTGTAAGACCTGACCAGTCATGATTCATTCCTGGTCGCTCTACATCACATAACCTGCATACCATATTTTCCCTAATGCATCACCTCACTCATCATGTCCCAGAAGTGGCTGCTATGTTAGATGCCACAAAGGCATTCAACTCCCTGGATAGGGGATTCCTCTTTACAGTCCTAGCCCGGCTGGAACCTTCATACGACTACTATATACTTCTCTAACTCCCGAGTCCGGGTGAACAAGCTGATTTAGGGCCCTATCTTTATCTTCTGTGGCACATGCCAGGGATCACCTCTGTCCCCCCTCCTATTTGCCATCGCAATGGAACCCATGGCAGCCCACCTGCGTCATCATCACGCTGATAGGGGTATAGGATTCCCCACTAGGGGGTTAGTAGTTTCCATGTACGCGCAAGATGTTAAACTCTATGTTCGTGGCCCTGTGGTGAATCTTGCTCCAGTAACGCGGGAGCTTTTGGGCTTTGGGGGTCTGTCAGGAATTCAAATTAACTGGGGTAAATACACCTTATTCCCGCTCAATGACGGCTAACACAAATTTGACACAGAATGGGCAGACGGCCTGGTGTGCTACCTGGGCATTTTGATCAATAGGGATACACAGAAGCTATGGAACGCAAATTACGGCAGAGTGATGAATTGGATAAAAGAGAAACTACACTTCTGAACTAAACTGCCCATAATGCTTAGTGGGCAAATCGAAATCACAAAAATGATAATATTGCCCAAGCTGCTGTACCTTTTCACTATCCTCTCTATGCCGCTCTCCCTACACTTCTTCAGGCTTCTCAAATCTGCTACGATCAGTCTAGTTTTAGCAGGCACACAACTAAGAGTGTCCTGGTTTCTTCTCACCCTCCTGTTGTTGCAGGGCGTAATGTGTGCCCCAGACCTCACACTTTATGCATATGGCGCACAAGCCCAATTTCTGCACTTCTGGTTATATCAGACACAATACCAACCCCATGTTGCAATTGAGAAGGACTGGCTGTTCCTTGCCAATTAGCCACTGCCCTTTATTACGACCATCAGAACCCCAGATGGGAGATTGACACGGTTGTAACCCTCAGATGGGCATGGGAGGGGTTGCGGAAAAGGGCAAACCAAACCCCGTTATATGCACTGTCAATCGTGCTAGCTATTAGACAAAGATGCGGCTGGGTGAGCGTGCAAACTCCGAATCAACAGGCTCTCTGACCTATACCTAAGTAGCCAATTCCCCTCCCATTTCAAGTTGTGGAGTCTCCCCAAATAACGATCCTGGAAATACTATTATATTATCTGCTGCATGCCGCGCACTTCACTACACATTCTCGTTCGCGCCCCACCCCTACCTGCTCTAAAGAATATACTTCTCTTCCACCTGTAAGATAATAACATGCATTTATGCCACTGCTCAGTCCACCTCCCCGGTGACCACTCGGAGATCCCTAGAGGCCTGGGCCACTGAACTGAACCTCCTTTTCCCAGAGGCGCAATGGTCGTTTTGCTCCGACCAACTTGAACAACTTTCCCCTAACTATTACCTGCGATTAATACATTTAACATTCCTACATTGCGTATGTCACACCTTGGTGCAGCTATATCGGATGATGCATGCGTTTGTAGGACACTTAAGGCCACATTCCTGCACATAGCCTGGACGTGCCCTCGAATTGCTAGATTCTTTGCACAGGTGTTTCAGCCTATTGCTGACATAACGGAGCAAGAGCTAGATTGCTCCCCACTAGTGATCCCTATTAGTTTATGTAAAAGGCCCCCACCCGCTTATCGGCGACTAATTGCCATGTTGCTCCTACTAGCTAAACGCCAAGTGGCTATACATTGGTGCAGGCGCCCTTCCCTAGGCATTAAAAGCTTGGTTGGAAGAGGTTGCATACTGCCAAGAACAGTTGTCCACCGTCTGGGACCTCATGCCGATTGGATCCCAGCTGAAGGACACGTGGGTCCTATTCACCTCCTGGCTCTACCAGCAAAGCCCCGGCTCCCCAGTGCAGACAACTTCTTAAGGATATCCACATTGCAAATAGGCTCCCTTTATCTCACAAAATAGAACTGCTGCTCTGTCTATTGGGCTGTTGTTGGCTTACCATAGGGTCACTGAACATTTCTTAGTAAAACTCATTCTCCATTGCGTGAGTGAACGGAGAGAAGAGCAATACCAACTGGTTGAAATGACACTGTAGACAATATGTAAGAAATTGATTTTAATGCAGGCGTGCAACATGACCGTGCTAGTTTCACTCAAATAAGTTGTTATCAAATGCTGCACTTTTGCTTTGTATCTCAGCAAGTATTTGTATGCCATTTGTTCGTTGTGGTATAAATGTGCAAAAGCTCATTTAAAAAAAAGGATAGAAAAGATGAGAAAAGCACTTATAAGATCTTCTGGCTCTTCATTAGTTGTCCCAATGCTCCGTTGTTCCGTCTTTCTCTTGACCAGGAAATGTAGACACATTTTGAATGTAGCAGCTGCCATGTTTCTCTTGGGTGCTCAATTATCACATTTCTCACCAGTGATTCACCAGTGTAATTCGACAACATAGATATGGTGTATCTTGCCCTCTCCAACCGTTCTCTATCTGCCACCCACACCATATTCTCTCCAGCATTCTCATTCTACCTGTTCATTATCATGTTCCGTATTTCTCGCATTCATCAGAATCTCTCCCACGTCAAAGCCAACACTGCTCCCTTCACAATGATCTTTCTATTTACCTTACCCAGAGAATCCTCTGCTTGCCATTGCCATTCCAGGGTCTTGCCACAGGAAGTAAGGTCCTAGAAAGTTTTGTATTCGGAAAGATAAGAAAAAAGTTATGTAATACCAATGGAAAAGTACAGCAGGGGCAGCAGCAGTGCTCACTTTAACTCAAGCACATTGAAAGTACAGCTCAGAAAGCAGTTATTTAAGCTTACCTCTTAGACAGGACTGTTATAGCACAAGCAGTAGAAAGGTAAGTGTGGGGCTAAAGGGCTGGTGTGTCTCTGTTGGAAAGTGGGCTATTAGTAGTGGCAAATGTATATCTGCCACTGACGATAAGGCCACTAGCACAATATAGGGCTCAGTACAGGTCTTAAAAAATCATTCCCATGCTTAATCCTTGGTAGCTTGGCTGGGAGCAGGCAGGCTTAACTTCAGAGGCAGGTATGTAAAGCATTTAAAAATACCAATTAAGTAAATATATAGGACACAACTCGCAATAAAAATCCAACACCAATTTATAGAAATAGATAATATTTTTATCTTTATAATGACACCAAAATGAAAATCCAATGTAGGGAACCGTAGATATGATTTTTTAAAGATTTAGCACATAGAAAACTATAGCCCCTATTAGGACATCTGGTGGTGCTAGACTGGGTCAAAGTTTCAGGCCGACGCGATGACGCCCTGAGCGGCTACCCCTCGCAGTAGGTCTCGGTCAAATATTTTACCTTCTGACTTAGAAACTTTTCTGGAGCTTTTCTTCCCAGGGTCCCTTGAAGGTCTCAGCCAGCCTGGATTCTGTGAGGGTTCTCTGGCTTGCCTTGCGACAAGCTCCTGGTCGGACTTATGGAAGTCTGACCTCTGAAGCTTTCCAGCAGGACGAACCAGGATTCCAGGTCGGCTCACTGTTGAATGTGAGCGGCTAGGCTCTTGCGGTTGGCCCCGGTCGCCTTTTCTACGTTCGGATTTAGAAACTTTTACAGAACTTTTCCTTGCGGGGTCCCTCGATGCTCTTCACCAGGCCGGATTCAGTGACGGTTCACCAGCTTGGGTTTCAGCGTACTCCCGGCCATACTCTGGAAGTTGGACCTCCAGAGCAGGACGAACCTGGACGGCAGGCCAGCTTGCAGTTGACGGTCGCCGGCTTGGCTGGCCAAGTCGAGTCTGTCCAGTAATGGAGCTTTTTTACAAAATTCCTTCAAACTTCGCAGACTGCCGTATTCGCCATAGCGCTCCGGCCATCACAAATTGAGCCATCACGCTTCTTTCCTGGCAAATCCATACAAACCTGATGGAAGCCCTGGACTTGGTGTGAAAGAAAACACAACTATCAGCGTTTTCTCATCAGTATTCCTGAACCTACGAGGAAACCAACATTAATGCGATAATAGGCATTGAGTTAATAACTGTTGTACAAAACAATAATGTTGATAATTCTTGTCCTGATGATGATGTCACAAATGTAAAAAGGCATCGAAACGTCGTCGACTAAAAAACCCCATATGCAATATGATAATGCTATATTATTTGATGCAATGGTATGGTTATGTTTAAGAGATTGAGTCTGTAGCACTGACCACAAGTATACAGACAGATTTTCGCTTTGCCCTTTTGGCCATTTCTTTGTTGCTTTGTCTTGATTGTTGTGGGTCACGGCTGTGCCCACTTGTTATCTTTTTTGGTTCTTAAAATTCACTTTATCAACCAGAACATTTAAAATAAATGTTCTTGTCCGGCTGGACAAAAGACATACTACTTATCAGGTGTATGATTAATGATTTTTGTATGTTATCTTGTCCACATGTAGGGACCACTGTTTTTTGTAAATTGATACTGCCCAAGGTCCCTATGGCATACCTTTCGGGTTCCCTTGTCTTTGTGAAAACCTGGCATTGCTATGTAGCAGTACCCTACCTTCCACAAAGAGCTGGCTAACCCCAGGGGGTATTTATAACCTCATCAAAGGAGCCTTGATAATCCACTTAACTCTGACCAATCGGGACAGATCTCCGGACAGCTGAATTTTGGTTTACAGACAAAACAAATCTTATAACGTCTTGTCTGTATACCATAATGTTGGATTTATCAATACCATTCTAGGAAGTCTTTGATTTGCATTTCTATGATTGTCCCAGCGAGAATTATTAGTTAATAAATTCTTGGCATGTTTCCAATGTGACAGGGGATTTGCAATGGGAAAAATTAGGTGGGCCATTTTTCCACCTTCCAGGGCTTATAAAATTTTATTTATAAGGGCCCTGCCCATATCTACTGGACCCCACATCCCTGGGTTACCCAGGGGACACTTTAGGGGTTCTGAATATTTAAAAATATTGCAGATCCTCACTCCACAGTGTTCCTAGTACAAATATTGATTTTGGGAAACACTTTACAACCATGTGGGGAGTGAATTGTACAATTTCACTAAACCCAGGAGATATAAAACTCATTTTATGAGCGTCCTCCTTATAAATACATGACCCTCCCTCCTCCCCTCACCACAGGGACACCTAGGGGAGACCCTGGGGGTACCTATAAAACATTGTAGTTTTATCAATTTTTATGGGCCCTAAACACCGAAGTAGAGTTTGGGTCCTCCAGCCTCCACAATCACACGCTGCAAGTTTTTAAAATAAGCATTGGCAATGGCACTAAGTCTTGCTTTAAAATAATATTGCATGGTAATATGAAGTATTACAAGTAGCTATCCTGGGAATGAATATGTATTTGTGTAGAAGCAAAAAACATAGACTAATATTGGTGTAGGTTAAATGGTCAGGTGAAAGTTGCACTGTCAAACCAGACTTGCAAATCCATGTAGCTTAATGACTGTCATCCTCCAATCTATGCTTCCGACAGAGAAAAACACAATAACTTATCTAGTTATCTATGGCAATTTAATAGCATGTGTGTGTGCCCTTGAAAGTTCGACCTCAGGCAGCAGGGTAAATAAACAAAATGATCACAGCAGGGTGGAGAGCAAGCACTTTTTTGTGAATGCACACAACTTCTGCACAATCAAAACATACAGTCCTGGCTCTCAGCAGATCTCCAAAGCCCCTCTCCTGGTGTCCTCACATAATTGTCTGGCTACAGCCGCGCTGCTAAGCCAGACCATAATGTCCATCAGCTGGGCTTCACAAATAGCTTTGGGGCTTTCAGTGACTTTTAGGTGACCCTCATTTTGCCTAAGCCAGCCTCCATTGACTCTTTCTGGCCCTCATAGATTTGTGGCAAGTCATAAGAGATTCTAAGCAAGGCCATTGCCATTTATAAATGAGTCCACAGCAACACTCACACACCTTCTGCCAGTTCTGAGATGTCACCAGAGACCAATATTCAACCATCAGAAACCTGATGGCCCCCTAGATCATCGACTGGCTGTCAGTCATACTCTCATTAAGCCATAAGAGACACAATGCTCACACCTTTCTACTATTCCCCCAAAGTCCCTTTCCATCCCAGACTACCATCATCTCTAAAAGCCACTGGATGCCCAAGGGACCTCGAGTAACTGTGGTGCCAGCCACTAAACTCCTCTGCAATTCTTATGGTAAATATTTAAAACCTTTGTTTCATGCCAAGTCCAGCCTATAAGCTCTGCTCACAGGAATGAGGCAGCCGTCTTTGCAGTAACATTTATCACATAGGGTACATGCACATACTCCTATATGTACTTGTTTTTTTTTTTAGCATGCAATCTTTAAAGGAGTCGTAGTTCAGAAGCGGTGTCAATGTTGCTTCTGCATAGCACTGTGCACGTGTCACAGGTTTGAATTAATTAATTAATTAATTAAAGATACTTGTGTAGCACTCAGCTACTCCTTGAAGTGTCCAGGCACTGAACAAACAACGGCAACATTGGAGCTCCTGCACATTTATGTTTATGCCTATATATATATATCTTTAATAACCCATACCCTCTCTAGACCCTAAAAATACTCTTGCCACCCAAAAACCCAAACCCACCCTAAAATTACTCATACCCACCCTAAACCCTAAAAATACCCTTCCCACCCAAAACCCCATACCCACCCTAAACAATACCCTTGTTACCATAAAAGCCCTACCCACAATAAACCCTAAAAGTACCCTCACCACCCAAAAAACCTTACCCACCTTAGACCCTAACAATACTCCTGCCACCCAAAACCCATACCCACCCTGAACCCTAAAATGCCCTTGCCACCCAAAAACCCATACCCTCCCTAAAATGCCCTTGCCACCCACAAACCCATACCCTCCCTAAACATCCCCTTGCCTGCCAAAAATCCATACACACCCTAAAACTTCCCCTTCCACCCAAAAACCCATACCTACCCATACTCCTAATAATACCTGTGCCACCTAAATATCCACACTAAACTCTAAAAATGACCCTTGCCACAGATAAACCCATACTTGCACTAAACCCTAAAATTACCCTTGCCACCCAAAAACCTATATCCACCCTAAACCATACATGATCATTGCAACCGAAAACCCTCACCTACCCCTAAACCCTCAATAATCCCCTTGCAATGGTATGGATGGTAAAGGTGTGTGGTAAAGACAAGCTTGGTAAAGGCATTTGTGTTGGAAAGGCTGCTTTGTAAAAAATAATGCGTGGTAAGGACTGCATTGTTATTTCCCATCTGACAGATACTTAGGGCCTATTGCATAGAAACCCCAATGTACAAGCACCAAGGCGAAACCGAATTCTTTATTTGACCAGCAGAACAGTCAGTGCAAGGGTCTAAGATGATGGCAAACCGACGCATATCCGGGCACTTTAAGAAGCAGGCACTTCACCTGCAGCTGCCATACCAGTCTTTATCACAACTAAGATTAAGGACTTTGGCCTACTCCAGTGTGGATGTAATAAGGATATGGGCAACTATTTTCTAGAATGCATTTTTATAAAGGACTGGAGCATTTCAAAACAGGAGCCCACCTCTGCTGCCACTTGCAACATGAAGGAGAGCTATTTCACTTCCAAATTCTATGGCATTGTGGTTGGTGGTAGCAAGGTATCAGTCCAACAATTCTCCCACTACCTGGACTCGAAAGTTCCAAATTACAGTATTTCAGTCTTCCCTGGATTGCATTGGTGACAGCTAATACACATCCAATTCAGTACGTATCTGAAACTGAACTTAAAATAATTTGGTATCACTGATTCTTTCCCTTTTTCAAATGAGAGAAGCAGCCTTGTGTCGTCTGCATAAGAGACTGTCTTCAAACCAAAGTACCTCATCGGGGTTAGAGGAGAGCCAAGGGGGCCATATGAAAAAGGCAGCGCCCCTGGTGAAGATCCATGGATGCCAAAGCGTGAGGGTCCACCCACACAGCTTGGCCTCTGTCAGGAAGGTCTGGATCCAGGCGAGAGTCAGTCTTCCAGTCCAGATGTCATAAGACTCTGTTGGAGAACAGGGTGTGAGATGGTATCATACGCCACCTAGGTATCTAATAATACCAAGGCTGTGTTGCTCTCTTGATCTAATTATCGTTTAATGTAATCAATCACCACCACCACCTTCATCTCAGTGCTGTATCGGAGGCGAAAGCCCGATTTTAACCAGGATTCCAAAATTCCAGTTGGGTAGTGCAGAAGCTTCATGCTGTTGTTGCATAGATCATTATGTAACCTGCATGGCACAAGGTATGAGCTTGGGAAACCATTGAGTGGATTATGCACCTACTTCAAATGTATGCCTATGACCTGTGTGGCATACGTTCAGCTCCTTGTAGTGAAAGTCAAACTTTTATTCTTCAGCCTCTGATAAACTACATGCTACTGGCTAAAGTTATTGTCAAATCTAAATAAGTTCAATGTATAGTGTGGAAATGTTAAGGTTTCTCTGTACATGCACACCTCATTTCATTCATGATATTTAACATACTTTAAACTTGCTTGTTTTCAAAACATGCTTTTATAACTAGGTTGATCTTTTGGCCAACTTGTGAAATTACAGTTCAGAATGTATGCTTGTTTCCCTGGTTAACCTGTTGACTCGTATGGCCAGGTGTGAGTTTCTAGGTGTAGTGCCTTTGACTTTTGATGTGTACACCAAGATATTTATGAACTGCATTTAAATAGCGTGCTAAGTTTGTCTTTTCCCAATTCTCAACTCCATTTTACAGCATGAACCAGTATGATCTGCAGCACACTATTTTTTCTTTAGTTCTCACCCCCATGATGTTTACCCTGTAACAAGGGATCTTTGGTTATGCTTTTGAGGGTTACCCAGTGCTGAATAGTTAAATGATTCAACTTGCTCATCTGATGCATGAGTTAAAACCCCTGTACTAACGTGTGTATGCAGGATTTTGTGACCAGTAATGGTAAGAAGTGTAACTTTAATTCTGGGATATTAGATCCTGGAAGGAGAAAGGTTATGTTTTTGTTATCTTTTGTTCTGTGTGTTAACCTATTTCCCCTTTGTCTTGTAACAGCCTAAAAAAATGTTTTTGCAGTTACATCGGACTATCCTTAAAGGATGCTTGGAGCCAACAGTTTTAAGGCAAACATTGTTTGGAGTGCAAATGGACTTCTAGAAATCAATGTGCCTTACCTTTTGCATTATAGTTATAGACTCTTCGCTGCACCTAACTATAGTCTAAACAGTGGTTCCATAAGGCTCCCATGCAGTGGTGGTAGTTTTGGTGATGTTTTTAGAAGGAACTATGTAAACCTAATTTCATGCTTGCCTCTTGTGTTCTCTTTCATTTGTCAGTCTAGGTAGCAGGATGGACGAGCTTAGCCAAGCCTTGGCTGGCAGTTTTTCAGTGTCACAGGAGCCCAACAGCACAGCTGCACCACATCCACGGCTGGCACAGTACAAATCGAAGTACAGTTCTCTGGAGCAGGGAGAACGGCGGCGCAAGCTGTTGGAGCTGCAGAAATTGTAAGTCCTGTATATTTTGCCAATGTAAAGGCGCTGGGAACAGTTTGGAAAGGCACTTTTTTCTGAGAGTGGAAAACTCACGCTTGCCAGGGAGTGTAGAAAGAATCTCTCTGTGCACTCAGATATAGTCATGCAAATCTGGAAACCGACAAATACGTTATGCCATATCTCTCCTGTCTCTCCTATGCTTTGTACGCTAATGCGGGGGCATCCTGTTTTCTTTACTTTTAATTTGTCATTCCATTAACAAGCTCTTCGCTTGCTTCTTCTTGGCCTTCATATCGTTTTGTTTCGCTGCCTTTTCTGGCTTCTGGCAATTAGATTTCCCCCTCAAATTAGCATTTTGCTTGTTGCTGCTTTTCAAATGTCTGAACTAAGGTTTTCCCCTTTGGACAATACTGAACCTGTAGAAAACACATACATATCTAGTCCACTACACTTGGGCAACCCAAAGGAACAATGTTGGGGGGTAAGGTCTTTGTAGAGATATGTTCCTGCATGAAGGAGTCTTGATGGAATTATCATGTTTTGGAAAACGAAATTGTTAAAAATCTGACCAGCATCGTGTTCAGAAAGTTTTCTATCAGCTAGCCAGGGCAAGGGAAGTCAAGCATTAACCAATAGATTCCTATGTAAGGTAGTCTTAAAAAACATATGGTATTTGTGCACTACGTATAGTCCTGTGCCATATTTTATTGATTTGCAATAATATTACTAAATTGACGTGTGCATACTACTTTTTCCTCTTTAAAAAACCGAATATATTTGATATTGCTGGACTCCAAGCATTCAGAGCAACTTTTCCTTGGTGAACTTGCTGATATTTCTATTTGTCCATTCGAGAAATACAACAACTATTGAGCACATTTGTTTGAAAATGTAATCATATTGATGAAGGTTTCCACCATTGCATAGCCTTGAATGTGACAGAAGAGGTGCATGTGGTTGAAGAACCTAATGCAGATTATTTTAAAGAAACAAAAAGCTGGGGCGCTAGGTGGCGCACTTGTGCATGGAAGCCTCTTTGTAAGGCTCTCACATCCTGGCGACCAATATCCTGTAATCGATCCTCTTATCGGCGACCGATCGGGCTGAAATTGCCCTCGCCTGCTCAGGGGAGTACGCGGAGACTCCGGTGCAAGTTTGGAGCGGATCGGATGCTGTATGCCACCGGTAGAGACATCCTAATGCGCAGCGGGGATTGCTGCCGGAGAATCCAGCACGCCCGGACGGCCTGCCTGCGGACGCGAGGTCGGGGCTTCGCGAGCGCCAACTAGGCCCTGAAAGGCGCGAAAACACTGGAGGACTGCGAAAACTCGGCGGTGACGGACAGCGGACCCGGTCTTCCCCTCACGGAAGAGCACTGCCAGTGGAGCAGGTAATATCCTGTCCCTCCTGCTCACCGAGGGCATCTGAGGGCTTTCCTACTGATTCTGCTGACCCGGCGCGGCCTGACTTTGCGGAGCACGACTCCCACCCTGCCATCTCCCCATCAAGAATACCGGCCAGTTCTGGGAAGGGGACCTGCTGCCATTGGACCCTCTGGAGCCCCGACTCTCTTAGCCTTCGATGCAAGGGCCACCCCGCTGGGCATCTGCATCGCGCATAAGTGGACTTTACCTGAGGCATTACCACCGGCAGTGAAAACCACTGCCCCGGCCATAGCACCTCGTCCTGGGCCTGCGTGTGAGCGCTGGGGTGCGAGGGCTGCTGGATGGGGGCCGGGGCTGCAAACTCTCGCTATACCATAACCCTCCCACCCTGGCATTGCATGGGACATAAACTCACTTCACGGATTGCTAAGGGGGTACTGAACCTCATTCTATGCGACGTGTGTGCCTGGGGTGGGCTTGGTCGCAACACGTAACTGCGGTGCACACTCCCTCAATCCTCGAGAATCTGGGCCCACACCTCTAAAATTCGACTGGGGAACCTGCTTCTTACCCCCGCCTGGCATATACTCCTGCACGACAAACGCCCGTCCTATGACAGCTGACATTTTGGTGGCAAGCTCCTGAGTGTTGCACAGAGGGACGGCTACACCATTGTATTACCGGAAGACTGCCAGGTTCCACGCCGAGGGGTGTGCTGTGCCCGGGGACAGCGACAATCGCCTACCTACGCCTGCTGCCCGTGTCCCCCCCACTCCCCTACCACGTACGCAGGTGCTGCCCCATATCGGAGTGCGGCTAGTGGGAGGGAGTTCCACGGCTTGATCTGCTGAACAGTGGGATTGCTTAGGCGGAACGACTCTTGCTGTCTTCCAAATCACGGATTCACCCGCCTTTGCTGGGCCGCTAAGATGGGTCGGCCTGACACGCGGCAACCGAAGCTTACGTTTGATGCCGCTAAGAGGACGAATCGCACCAGCCCAGAATCTCAGAAACGGATAGAGGCTACCAATCCCTCTAATAACCAGGCGACCACCTCCACGGATACCCAGGAACTTCTTCGTGAAATGCGCCAGGGATTCGCGACCAACGCGGACAAGGTGGACAGAATGTCGTCCCGTATGGATGCTGTAGTCCACAAATTGGAGGTCCACGAGGGGAGGTTGACGGAAGTGGAACAACGGGTATCGGATGTCGAGGACACCTCCGGACAACATACAACACGACTAGCACGAATGGATAACTTATTGCGCACCATAGCGGCTAAGAATGAGGATTTGGAAGCGAGAAGCCGGCGTAATAACATACGCATAGTTGGAATTCCGGAGTCCACCAATGTGGGTAGAATGGAGGAATATGTGGAACGCCTGTTGAGGAATGCAGTGGGATCGGAAGCATTCTCCCCCCAGTTTATAGTGGAGAGGGCGCACAGGTCCCTGGGACCGGTGCCCAAACCGGGCATGAAGCCGAGGCCTATCATAGCCCGTCTGTTAAACTACAGGGATAGAGATGCGGCTTTACGAGCAGCTCGCTCTTCCAACAAGCTCGTATGTGATGGTAACGAATTCACAATCTATCCTGACTTCACACCCATGGTACAGGAAGAGCGGCGCAAATTTCTGGAAGTTAAAGCAAAGCTTCGGTCCCTACAAATTGACTATGCATTACTCTATCCGGCTAGACTGCGAATCACTTATCAAGCGCGCCAAAAAATTTTCACAAAACCGCAGCAGGTTGAGGACTTCATTAAGCAAGTAAAATGTTCAGCACACCAGCATAGGGAGGAGGCGGATGAACCTGACCGCGGAAACGACCGGCTTGAAGATGATGAACATTGACCCCGCTACTATTACACCATTGGATGTTGCAGTGGTTCCTGTATGTGAGTACTGATATGGGGTACACAGAGTGATGGGGGCTGTAGTTACGGCCCATCCGTCTCCCCCTTCCCGACAAGATGGGCGAGGGCTGAGGCCTGGGACACGCTGAAACTGTACTGCGTCGCCAGGTACCCCCCTCTCTCCTGATAGCTGAGGTTGGTCTGCCATGGGCAGCTGATGGAGAAGAGGGGTTGTTGTGTTGCCACCTAGAATGGTCCCTAACGGGTATTACCCATGCTGTTACTGTTGTTGTAGCAGGGATTATTATCATCCCTGGTTGTTGAGGGAGATGGGGAGGGTAGGGGAGGGGAGGTAGCACTGGCAAGTTGGGGTTGCCTCTGTGGGAGGTGGGGGGGGATTGGGGGAATGTTTGGTTGATATGTGAACTGTATGAAGCTCTGATACACAAGAAAAAGGCCACAGTCATATACTTGAGGGAAGTGAATTGGATTATTGCTATTTACACTATGCGATTGGGGAGAATGCACCGCACATTTTTGCAGCACAACCAATTCAGCCGATATAGGTGCGGGGACTGATAACCGATGTAATTTCATATCCTGGAATGTACGAGGGCTAAAAGATGCGCGTAAGGTAGACAATTGTTGGCGTATTGGGATAGACACAATGTGCAGGTGATTATGCTACAAGAGACTCATATTCCCCCATCAACCAATTCTACATTCGGTGCGAGATGGGCGGGGGTGAGGGTATTCTCAAATTTCTCCTCATATGCTAGAGGCACTGCCATTCTTATACACCGCAATCTCCCATTCACGCTGCAGGGGCAACAAACTGATACAGAGGGTAGATATGTCATTGTCTGGGGGAGGCTTGGCGGGGAGACGATTACTATTGCCAACTGCTATGCTCCCAATGTTGATGACCCTCATTTCTTCACCCGACTCTGGGGAGGTATAATGGATGTTGGCTCCAGGTATCTGGTCTGGGGCGGAGACCTTAACGTAGCCTTACACCCGAGACTGGACAGAGCAGATGGATGCTCAACATACCACACCAAGGCGAGAGATTCCCTTGAGGGGATAGTTGAGGAGGGGGGGTTGATTGATAGTTGGAGACACTTACATCCTGATTTGCTGGAGGGCACACACTTTACGTCCTACACGGGCACATGGGCTATAATTGATTACATCTTCGTGTCCCAGAATTTGGCCCCGAACGTTCTAACTTCTCGAAATTTACCCAGAACACACTCCGACCATTGCCCTGTTCTCCTATCTTTAGATATGCCTGGATTTCACAAACCACGCCCGCCCTGGCGACTACATCCCAATATCCTAATTGACACTGTCTTCTGCGAAGAACTCAGAACCGACATAGAAGACTTCTTTCCCTGTAACAAAGACACGGTGGATAGTGTAGAAACAGTGTGGGAGGCGTTTAAGGTTACGGTACGGGGGTGGTGTATAGCTAAAAGCTCGGGGGTGCTAAAGGATATACAGCGAACACTATGCAGATTGGAGGAGGAGTTGAGAGCTTTAGAGACTTGCATGTCGCAGGGGATTGATGGGGAGGCGCACAGCGCGTTCAGAACTAAACTGTCGGAGTACGAAGCGGAAGCGCAGAGAGAGGTACATTTCAAAGGGAAACACTGGCGAGCCCGTGCTTATAATGAGGGAGGGAGACCAGGAAGAGCGCTGGCCATGGCAGTGAGGATGGCACGAGGTTCGAACACAATCTTGGAACTAACTGCAGCAGATGGGGAGGTACACAAAGACAATGATGGTATACTCAACTCACTCCAGGCACACTACAAACAATTGTATACCTCGAGAGCCGCTGGGGAGTTTGACCTGGATAGCTATCTGGGGGATATAGCACTTTGCTGGATAAGCGATATCCACAGACAGTTTCTGGGGGCACCACTTGAGCTGGATGAGGTACGGGATGCCATAATGTCCCTGAGCAACGGGAAAGCACCAGGTCATGAGGGTCTCCCTGCGGAGTTTTATAAATGCTACGTGGAGATTATGGCTCCGGTGCTACGGGAGGTATTCAATGATGCAATGGAAGTGGGAGTGCTCCCGAGATCTATGCGAGAAGTGATCATAACATCTTTACTTAAACCCGGGAAGAATGCCACACAGTGTGACTCGTATCGCCCACTGTCGTTACTAAACTGCGACGCCAAAATTCTGGCGAAGGTGCTCGCGACCAGGCTTTCCTTACTTATGACCACAATCATTTTGCCTGACCAGTCCGGCTTTGTCCCCACGAGATCTACCTCGCACAACCTTCGCACAGTATTTTCCCTAATTCAAACGGTTCACCCTGAGATTCCCCTTGCCGGGGTTTTTTTGGACGCCTCAAGGGCATTCGATTCTGTGGAGTGGGGATTCCTCTTCGCGGTCTTGCGAAGGATGGGATTCCCCCCTATCTTTGTGGCCTGGGTACGATTGCTCTACACATCTCCAACGGCAAGAGTGCTTGCAAATGGTCAACTTACTGCCGCTTTCGCAATAACGAGGGGGACCCGGCAGGGGTGCCCCCTCTCCCCATTACTTTTCGCGGTGGCGATAGAGCCGCTGGCCTGTCGAATTCGACAGCTCCACAAAACCAGCGCCTTCAATTGCTTTCAGCGCCAACTCTCAATCTCGTTGTATGCCGACGATGTCACTCTTTACGTTAAGGATCCCCAAACTAATCTAAATTCGCTACTGCGGGAGTTCGTTACCTTCGGATGCCTTTCAGGTGTCTCTATTAACTGGAACAAATCCCAGCTCTTCCCTCTGACACCGGCAGTCTCCGAATTCCCGCTAGATTACCCGCTCGAGTGGTGTACTTCGGAACTACGCTACCTGGGGATACAGATATCAAGAGACAAAGGGGATACATTGCGAATGAACTACGGAGTGGCCATCACCAAGCTGACGGATTCAGTGACGCGGTGGATCAAACTACCCTTGTCTATGGCGGCAAGAATTTCCCTCATAAAAATGGTGGTACTGCCACGCTTCTTGTATATGTTCCTTAATATTCCCTATCACCCAGGCGCATACTTTTTTAAAACCTTACGCTCTGAACTTATTCGACTGGTGTGGGGGGGGAAGGCAGGCTAGGCTCCGCTGGGCGGTAATGACACAGCCCTATAGGGCGGGTGGCTTCGATGTCCCGGACTTCGAAATATACTATTTAAGTGCCCAGGCGCACTACCTGTATCATTGGTTACGGCCTACTGCTTTCATGCCGCAGGTAGCAGCAGAGGACTGGATAGCACACCCGCTGCCATTGGTGGGAGTGGTGCACGCCCCCACAGCCGCACTGGAAATGCACTCTAACACGGTGTCCTGCACGATAGAGGCATGGCACAAAATAGGGAGACGACTGCAAACCCCGTTACTTTATACGGCTCGTATGCCACTATCCTACCATCCACAGATGACGCTCCTACAAGAGGTAGGATTCCAACGAATGTGCAAAAGGTTGAAAGTATGGGTATGGGGGGGATCTATTCCGCGATGGGAAGTTCCGATCTCGAGATGACTTTTTCGGAGATAGCGCACATAACCCACTGGAGCTATTCTACTACCTACAGCTCAGGGAAGGCTTGAGAGCCCTATTACCTGATTATCCTCATGAACCCCCCAGTTTAGCCCCGCTCACGATAGTGTTGAATAGCTCTGATGGCGCACACCTAGTTTCTAAACTATATAAGTGCATACGAGAGGAACTACCGGTAGTGGATAGTGCGGCTAGAGCGCACTGGACAGGGGATTTTGGAAGTGATATCACAGATGCACAATGGGAGTACTGCTGCGACTTGTCGGGAGAAGTAATGTCTAGCTGTCGTTTTAAAATTATACATTATAAATTCCTCCATAGGTTGTACTACACTCCAGCTAGGAAGTTTCGGTTCGGGCTAACCGACTCGGACAGGTGTGAGCGATGTAGACAGGAAGGGGCGGACTTCTTCCATTTATCGTGGACCTGCCCGCAAGTACAGGAATACTGGGCGCGGGTCTGCGAGGGCCTGTCCCACATGATAGATGTTGCGCTGACCCCAGATCCGATGATGTTCCTTCTAGGCTATACTGCGCAGATAGCGCGGACGGTTAGGAAATTCACTAATGTAGCACTACTATTGGCAAGAAAACATTTAGCATGTAGATGGGGCCGGGGCCGAGCTCCTAAGTTTAAGGATTGGTTGCATGACATGTTATACTGTCAGGAGCAGTATGGAGTATTTTCAGAACTGGTGCCTCTAAATTCGAGACCGGCGGACATTTGGGGCCCCCTACAGACCTACCTTCTCGCTAGAGCATCGCAAGGGGAGGGAGACACGGACACTGCCGACACAACACACACACTGATTACCTAGCTGGCTTGTTCTCATTTACCATTTCTTGACCTGTGCTGGAAGGAATGTATTGGAGGGTAATTGTACTGTTATGGATATGTCCGGTGTGGAGATCCCTTTCCGGAAACTGTGTATTAATTGATTGACGGTGTACCTCTGAAGCTGTACTGAACGCCTAAATTGATGCTTTTCATGTACTATCTAATGCCAATGCATCGGACCGACCTCCCTAGCTACCCTAATATGCTGCCTACTTGCATCATCTTCCCTGGTAGACATGCCTCACTGTTCAACTGGTGGGTAATTCATATACTCCCCTAAATTCCATGGTACTACTGTGATCTGCCGATTGTATTACAACCTGTCCCGTCTTATTGACTGCATGCCCTCCTCGATTGTTCCCCTACAGATAAGATTTGATATGAATGTATTATTACTCTATTACATTGCTGATGGTTGACCCTGACTACACTCCCTGGGTCTGGGTATTACGTACCTCCGATTGCAACAATATATGTGTATCGCTGCCGGCCTTGTATGGTTGTAGGCACACTGCTGTGTATGACTGCTTGAATGTTAATAAAAGTTTATAATCCCCCAAAAAAAAGAAACAAAAAGCTCAGGCGCAGAGGTGCATAAACATTCTGGCTTTAAAAGGATTCATGCAGTTGAGTCCAGGGAAGAACTAAAGAGATGTCAGATGTTTATTCACAAGAGTATTGTGCTGCAAGTGGGTGGAGTGCTGTATTCGTGGCATCAAATTTTGTGGGTAAGAATAGTGTATGGCCTTATTAAGAAGGACCACTGCTTCGTGATTCCTGAAAAGGGTTAACCTGCCACAGCTGCAGCAGTTCTGAACTTTGATGGCATACTTAATCCACTGCAGTATAGTTTCCCTAATACTGTTGCGAGTAATATTTCAGTGCTTCTCCACAGCAGTAGGTAGAAGTTCAGACAATACTTCTATTAAGACTAGTGTTTTAGCTTGAATTATTTTAAGGCAGATGCGTAGCCTACAGTGTTTTAAACCATAATAAAAACTTTCCTTTAGGTGATTGATTGGGCGTCTGTTCGTTTTGGTGAAATCCGATTTTATTATGGTAAGTTTATGGTGTATTTATGCCTAGGCAAAATCTGTTAGTGCTTTTTCTTAATTCCTTTGCATCCCCTGTGCTCATCTACAAACATCGAGGCTCACCATTGAGCAGATTGCGCCTACAAAGACTGGTGGATTGCATTTCTGCTTAATGATGAGAAAATGTATTTAAACTATTGTCTGCTTTTGTAAAGCGATGCAGACGGCTTGGCTGGAAGAACATCAACTTCTGCTCATTTGTCTTTCTTGTAGAAAACGCCTGGACTACGTAAATCATGCACGGAGGCTGGCTGAAGATGACTGGACACAAAAAGATGATGTGGAAGAAAAACCGGAGGAGGGAGCAGGGGATGAAGAGATGGATGTGGATGCTGGCAAGAAATTACCAAAATTTTATGCCAACCAGGTGAGCGGAGAAAAGTTGTTTGAACAAAAAGTGAAGAACATAATTGCTAACGTATTTGGGTGGGTTTTATGCTTGAGGCTGCTCATGCCAGACATAATACTAATGACACTAGGGGTTTCTGAGCAGTCTGTCACATGTTTTTAAGTTTGAGCTAATCTGAGCCATGTGAAGCATTCATTCATTCGTGTCTTTATGCAGTTTCAGAATAAGTGCATTTAATGTGTCCTGTTGGATTGGTGGGTTTGCGACTTGGTGAGAGAAAAAGATATTGATTCGTCATCCTGCACAATGCTAATGTGACATCTGCTGTTTTTTTTAATATTCTCACCATAGAAACCATTTTGGAGTTGGGGTTTGCTCAAAACGATTGTGCGCCAGTGCACTGCCTGGCTCTAACAGGTTAGGAGGTCTTCCTTATCTCCTGAATGCCTCATCATAACGATCTATTTTAATGCACCCTTCATGTCTGCAAGCAGGACAATGAAACGCCTTGAAGCTGAGTGCAATAAAGCGTTCACCACTAGAAAAAAATGTTTTCCTTTTGAAAGCATAAAAGTACATTTTCAACGTTACAACCACTAATTGTATATATTGTGTTGCCAACAAAACCGGTTAAGCTTGAGATTCCCAAACTAAAACTTTAATAATCTGAATACGTGCATAAGAGAGCGCATAACATAAGCTGCAGATCTCCTAATGCAACAAAAGTGATGGAAGAAATACTTTGATTCATCTCTGGCGACTGCTCGGGCCTTTCACAGCGAATGTGTGCTCCATTGCACATAGTCCTGTGCTCCATGAACAACTCTTCACACAGTGCTACTCCAGGGCACATGACCCATGGAGCCTGTACACATTACCCAGGACCGTATAGATTGTTCTGTGTGCATCAGAGCCGACAGAATAAGCCTACAAAAATAATCAACTGAATACAAGTGGAGTGGTGTGGCTCACTGGTTAGAGGCGGCAGACCCGGAAGCAGGAGTCGGCCCGGGACCAGGGTTCAATTCCCGAAGCGGCAGGGTCGTGGACCAGGGTCAGCGGACTCGTTAATTCTCGCCTTGGTGCCTACTCTAACCAGGGGTCCCACTCGGCAACTCTGGGCATTAGCTTGCCTAATCTCCACAACGGCCCCATCAACGCCGGGGATGCCTGGCTTCACCTTGGGGACTCCCAGTAGGGACCATCCCACAGGGAAAGCCAGGACGGGTTCCCCAGCGGTATACCGCGCCAGGATACTCCGGTAGTAATTGAGCGCGTTACAAAACAGCTTATAACATATAACATAACTATGCTGGAGACCATAAAGGATTATGAGGATAGACCCCATGAATGATCAACTGAAAATGCTTGCTCCGCCTATATTGACATGACGCTTAGATAAAAATAAAGCAAAAGATTAGAACAGACACAACCCACTTACTTGTGTTGCGTCTTCAAAACATGATGCATTTATAAGTAAGCCACTGTATTGCCTCATTGTACCATCTCATAGAGAAAAGGTAGTACATAGCAGGAATGAACAAAGGGTGAGGGGAATTGACAGCAAGGTAGTGAGTGGCTCTCAAACTGATCTATCTTAATGAGTAATGTGTCTTCGTAAAACATGTCTGCTCAAGTGACATTACTTCCAGATTGACATACTTCTAACCTTTTCCATGGAATCCTTTAAACTAAAAACATTTGCCTTGATTCCTGTTTGATACAGAGTTGAATAAGCATGTGCTATGTAAAGGCGGCCATAGGAAATTAATTTTATTCTTAACATTTTAGTGGTTGGTGATTGATTTATTTATTTTTATAACTTGGCATATCTTTGAATTTGTTGTGAACGGAAGGACAGTGGGTTGGAAAAAGTATTTGGTGCTCAGACTCTCCCTTTGTCTATAGAGGAAGCCTACCACGGCAACTGAAACGGTGTTGAAACTGTGATTTTACCTGACCCATTTATTACTGCAGTTATGTGGACATCCTTTCAACTTTATCCAAAATCGCCCCACCTGATCGTAATGGAAGATATTAATTTAGCACTGCAGATTGCGATGCTTGGTCCTCTCTTGATTCAAGCTGCATGGAAGATAAGGCATGCCCTCACTGTCCTGTTTGCATGCCAGGGAAGAGTATACTCTAGGGTATTCTGTATCTAGTGTACTGTAACTGCCACTGCAAAGCTGCTCTGTCTCTATGCTGGTACTTCTCCTGCTACGTCTCTTATGATTATGACTGAGATTTTTTTTGTTGGGCAAGGTTTGGTTGTGAATGATTCGGTGTGCATTGTTGTATCATCACTGTCTTTGATATTTTACTACGATTACAGATACATTCTGATATTCATGGCGAGTCCACAACTACGGCCACAGTACACTTTACTGAGGCTTAAATGTAAATAAGGTTGGAACAATGTCATGCCTCCCTTGGTCCTTGTGCCACCATTAACCTATCCTTCTTCCTGTTTTTGATCCTGTTTCCAGTTGATGCTATCTGAGTGGCTGATAGATGTTCCCCCGGAATTGAATCAGGATTGGCTCTTGGTTGTATGTCCTGTCGGGAAAAGATCACTTGTTGTAGCATCCAAGGTAAGAAGCTGCATCTAAGCTGTCCGGGCGGTCTTCCTCCAACTCACTTGTGTGTGGACCTACCACAGTGCACCTGGAATTATCACCTGATTAGATGTTATGTGGTACTGGATTGATGCACAAATATGGCCACGTTGAACTTAAAGAAGGCCCTTGGTTTCACTACTCTTCTTGTTTTCTCTGTACACCATAAATGAGAGAATACCCTTCCTTAGAAATGCCTGAGTAATCTGTGAAAAGGGAATACAGTTCGAGCTCAGAATCTTTAATAAAAGGTTGAGTCAGGTGCATGGATTCAAACTAGTTACACAGATCCAAAATCACGCTGGTGTAAGGGTCCTCTCATAAATCGAGCATATTAATAGTAGAAGACACCTTCCAAAGGCCATCAATGGCTGATTTATTTTTTCTGTAATATTCACTATTTCAAAATAAACCTTTTCATAAAACTACATTATTAATCTTTAACCTAACCTACTGCCTAAATCTGTCTAGTATAAGGGACAAAAGAGGCCTGGTTGGCATAGCTTTAGACGAGTGCCACCATGTGCCTTTCATGTTTAGAACCTTCTAATCCCATGATTCCTTGTATTAACAGTTGTCTCCGAGTCAGTACTTTTCCTGCTCATGAGAGGTGACCTTGGAACGCTGAGGGTGTTTTTCAGCCCTTTTTTCTGCAGATGTTTGGTCTGAATTATATAAATCTCCTTCATTTGATGTATCATCCTTCTACAAATTATAATAAGAATTTTATTGGCTGTTTAAACCAATTTTTGTTTTAGGTAGAATTCCATATCTATTTCTCATGTATCAGTCTGTAATTTTTGCTAGCTTCTGTGGAGGAAATAACGGCAAAGAAAAGGTTGCATCTATTGCCCACTCCAGTACATTTGAGGGATCTTGCCTTCAAGATTACAGCAGTGGATCTTGTTCAAACTCTAAAGACTACTCCGCTTTCCAGCTTTATCATCACAAAATGATCAATAAAATTGTGCCCGTTTTAGGAAGTGGCCTCTATCACCAACTCCAAAGGAACATAGACCAGTAGAGGCAGCTCAACTTCCGCTGCATTCTCCTCATACTCTAGAAGATAATCATCCACCATAGTCACAAGCACCAATCACAACACCCAATACAGCGTTGGAAAGGGCAGTTGCAGCAGAAGGACATAGGCTATGCAGACGCCCACCATATACATTTAAAAGGTAAAAGACCCGTGCCAGCAAAGTAGTCCCTTGTGGGCGTGTCTGCGTTGTGCTGTGGGCGTGTGCTGGGGGCGTGACAAACGCTGGGGGCGTGCGGTACGTTCCGCCCTTCATGCTATGTCTCATATCATGTGCTGTGGGCGTGTGCTGGGGACATGGGCGTGTGCGGGGCGCGGGATTACGGAAAAGAAAAGCGAGCGTTGTACCCAATATTTCATTGTTTTTTCTTCCCAGGTCTGTACATTCCAGCTCCGGGTGTCCACCTTGCTCCCTTTAAATACCCCTGCACCCCATAATCATCACCCACCCTTACTCTTTAAAATACCCCAACACCCTTAAACACTAACCCATCTTAACCCTATAAATATACCCTGTACCCCAAAACCCAAACCTATCCCTAAACCCTAAAAAAATACCCCTGTACCTCAAAACCCAAACCTAGCCCTGAACCCAAAAAAAACCTGTACCCCAAAACCCAAACCTAGCCCTGAACCCTTAAAATACCCCTGTACCCCAAAACCCAAACCTACCACTGAACCCTAAAATACCCCAAAACCCAAACCTAGCCCTGAACCCTTAAAATACCCCTGTACCCCAAAACCCAAACCTATCCCTAAACCCTAAAAATACCCCTGTACCCCAAAACCCAAACCTAGCCCTGAACCCTATAAATACCCCTGTACCTCAAAACCCAAACCTATCCCTGAACCCTACAAATACCCCTGTACCCCAAAACCCAAACCTACCACTGAACCCTAAAATACCCCTGTACCCCAAAACCCAAACCTAGCCCTGAACCCTAAAAATACCCCTGTACCCCAAAACCCAAACCTAGCCCTGAACTATAAAAATAACCCTGTACCCCGAAACCCAAACCTACCCCTGAACCCTAAAATACCCCTGTACCCCAAAACCCAAACCTAGCCCTGAACCCTTAAAATACCACTGCACCCCAAAACCCAAACCTACCCCTGAACCCTAAAAATACCCCCATACCCCAAAACCAAACCTAGCCTTGAACCCTAAAAATACCATTGTACCCCAAAACCCATACCTATCCCCAAACCCTAAAACTACCCCTGTACCCCATAACCCAAAACTATATCTGAACCCTTAAAATACCCAAACACCTCAAACATATACCTCAGTACCCCAAAACATATACCCATACTTACCTTATCCAAACATTAAAAAAACATGCTTTTACCATTCATGCATTTACAACGAATTTTGTTGTAAATGTATGTGTGGTAAAAGCATATAAAATGTAATGCCATGCGTTATAATGGCATTGCGGAGTCATGGTACTTTCGTAATGAAAGTATGCGGAGTGATGGTATGCGGGAAGAAATTTGCGGAATAATGGGTGTTTACCCTCCCCCAGTAAGTACATTGGTGGTACGGCGGCCCACATCTCCAGCAACATATTCATATTTTTTCACCACCGATTTGAAAAATGCACAGGTCTCTCTCATTGATGGCCAGCACCGACATACACTTTTAGACACACCTCCCGCCACAAGTTCTAGAATTGCGAACTTTAGAGCTGGGGAGCTACGCTCGAATCTCAGCATCAGCTCAACATCCTGTGATTCCAGGCAAATCGCTTTGTCTCCCCGTGCCTACCACAAATGAATGTGTTTTTCTGTAATGTAAATTGTGCTCATGCCATGTTGTCGAGTTTGCGCTATATAATATTGCAAGGAAAAATAAAGTAGGGAAACTCGAGTTCACACACTACTGAACGCACACTCTTAAGTGCATCAGCAGTGCACTGTGAATCGGAGCGTTTCACAGGCCTGTCACAGATAAGAAGTGCTATCAAAACGAAATCCTACAAAACAATCTACTACTGGCCGGCAGCAATTCATACCCGGACAACGTCGGGACGGGCTGCTAGTTTTTTAATCTTTGAGGTTTCAGTAGAAGGTTTTCCCAACTTCATGAAGATCTAGACCCCCCAGAGATCGACAGTTTCTGTGTGAGGTAGCTGGGTCTATTGTGATGTATGGCCTTATGCGTCATGCATGCTATTTTTAGATGAATTCTGGCTTCAAACGGTAGCCAATTCAAGGATTTTAAGTCTGGGGAAATGTGGGACCTTCTTTTCGAACCGGTGATGAGTCTCGCTGCCGCATTTATGGAAGCTCTGAGGGGAGCTGTAGTGGCTTTTGGAAGGCCACACAGAGAGACACTTCCGTACTCCACACGAGAGATAACTAGAGCTTGTACTGCCAGCTTGAAGTCATTTGCTGGCTAGAAGGGTTTCAACTTCCTCAAAGTGTTTATCTGGAAGTTTGCTCCCCTTGTAGCGTTGCTGATGTGATTCTGCATAGTGAGGTTCCTGTTGAGAGTTATTCCTAAGAATTTCGCTGAGTTCACGATGGTTGATTGAATGTTGAGTGCCGTAAGGTGTTTGATCAAATCTTGCATTATGGGGACTTTGGGTGGAGGGGCTATAAGGAGGAATTCTGTTTTAAGAGAATTCAATTGTAGGTGGTTCTCTGTCAGCCAGGTCTGTGCACTAAATAATTGTGTACACACATTTTGCATGAATTTAAACATATCAAGCGTTTCTTGAAATAGAGCAATAATATATGGAGGTATGATGTTCATACTTTTCAATAGCAATTGGTTTTCATCTGCTGCAAGTGCACAGACTGAAATATTAATTGCTGTGTTTTTTTCATGAGTTGATCTTTAGCTTGGGTTCCAGAGTAGTGTGCTACATGCCGAAAAGTACTTTAGGGGTAGTAAGTGCTATATGAATGCAAATACAGTACAATCTCTCTTTGGGATTGACCCAACTCTAAAAAAAACAACAACAAAAAACCTCAGCAATGTTGAGGTGAAATGTTGGGTTGCAGTTTCAACTTGAATCTTTATTGCTGTCTATACTAATGGCACATGAACCATGAATGACAGGCCAGAGGTTTGCTATTGTTTGCACTTAAAGAATCTTATTGTATTGATTTGCATGGTCTGATATCCTATATTGTCTTCCCAAGTGTAGAAAAGATTACTTGTATAATCTCATCTATCTTGCCACAATATTTTCTGGTCTTCGGCTGTTGAATATCTCAGAGGTTCCTATTGATATCATCTATCAGTTATTTATCTCATTCTTTATAGAAGTTGTTTTTCAATTTGATTGAGAATACTCGTATCTAATTCTAATTTAATAATATATCTGAATAGTCCATTATATGAGGCTTAGCTAACATTTGTTTAAAATGTGCTGCCATTAAACCACCAAGTCCTTCTATTATTTACATAATCTTGTTTGATGGGTACTCCTAGTCCAAAAGGGATGCTTTTAACAAACATTTGATGGAAAGGGCTCACCTTTTAGAGAACGTTAAGTTGCATATTATTTTGGGAGGCATAAGAACAGCATGGCTGCAAGTGATTATCTTTTTTCCCCCCAAAAGGGCTCTACGACCGCATACACTAAGAGTGGTTACTGTGTGAACCGATTTCCTTCACTCCTGCCTGGAGGCAACAAGCAGAACTCTGCTCTTGGAAAAGGTAGGGTGACACCAGTAATGCACAGCTGAAGAGTATATTGGTGAGCGGAGAGATTATCTTGAATCATTTTACTTTAATTTAAAAAGCCCTTCACGGAGTTATGTTGGTGGGTATCTTTGACAATTCAGGTTGTGCGTATTGAGAAGGGGTTTGTATTGAAATGTTCATTTTAACATTCAACCCGTGCATAAAAATGTCCATCAAGTGCTTTTTGCTGCCTCCCTCTTTTCCCTCCTTCATATTGTACTCTTTCTCAATTTCTACTTCCTGAAGAGATCATACTTGACTTCCCAACCACCTGCAGCTATTTTCTACCTATTTTTACTTTGTTTTAGGGAGATCTTTGTAACCACTTGCTGGGTTCCTCCCTTCGCTCTACCTATTCACCCATGACTGAATTTCGAGGATACAGCTAATACTGGGAACAGATTCCCAGAGATTAGCCTAATATGCATGATTTGGTTTCGGCTCTAACTACTGTATACACCTGCACTGTTTGTCCTTCCCTTTGGTTGTGTCACTTAAGTCATTTACCCTGGTGGTAGGGTTGGTAGGGTATTTTCAACACTTGAGAAGTGTAGAGTTTAGATTGCCACAACTTTATTGCTTCAAACCAATTGGAAGGTAGATACCTTTTAGTCAAAGACTCCTTATGTTATAAATATACTCTTTCAGGATAGATAGGGCATTAAAATAGAGAAAGTATTGTTGCAAGGATCCTGCTCATACACAAAACTGTGCACAGAGACGAAGGACATCAGTGAGTTGTGGTGTACCAGAAACTCACCTCAGTACCTAGAAAAACCCCAACCAGCTAGCATCAGTGTCACATTAGCTCTTCATTCTATAGCAAAGTAACCAATGATTAGACAACTTAGAACATGCGTCTTAGGACCATCTCAGGAATGGTGGGAAGTGAGAACACTCTTTTGTTATACTCTCATACCAGTCCACAACAGGAGTAAATAAGAGACACAGTAAGGTTAAAATATTTATTTTAACGACATGATCTCATATGCAGTATTTTAGCCAACATAAGCCGACATATGATTAAAAATAATATGGTCAGCATGGTTACAATTCCATAAAATTCAAAAGGAGAAATCATATTACAATGATGATGAAAACAGGTCCTATAGCGCCTAGTTTTAACACACTTCCTATATAGGAACTATGTATTAGAAACTATAGAAGGTCTCTTAGGCTTGTGTGGGGGACCCCATTACCTTTCCGCTCAGTAAGAGTAAATTACATCTGGATCAGCATAGGCTCTCTGAATCCTTGGAAACGGAAATCTTCCAAGTGTGTGAAATCATGGCAAGTGTGGAATAATAAAGGCGCCAGAATCTCTTTGGCTCACAGCTGCCCAAATGTTGTGTCTAGAAAGCGTTACTCGAACATGTCAAAAAACAGCGAACATGTTTTGATAACCTTGACGGCTTCAGCACTCACTGTTCAAACTAGGGGCACGATGTAAGTCTAGAGATGTCGAAAACAAACCCTTTCTCATGTGTAGACCTTCATGAAGGCCAACTTACAAAAACAGCTATGCAGTGTTGTGTGCAAAAGGTAAAATGGCCTTTAAACTTCTAATAAGCCATGCTAATATAACATGCGTGCAAAGCAGGCCCTTGGCCATACTACACCCTCCCTTGATCGGGGAACGCACAATAAAGGGGGCAAGATTCATAGAACGCAGAGTTCAAGTTCGAATGAGACAGAACCAACTTCAGGAATTTTGCCAAACTTGAGAATTGGGCGTAAAAATCAGAATTAAAAAGTAACCAAGTCGGGGGCGTGGCTTGGAGGGCGACGATGGCGGTCGCAGCTTAGAAGAGCTCCCGCCAGCCCGGACATAATCTGTTTATTTATCCTGGCCCCCGAGCCCGCTAACTGTCTTGCCTGTGTGGCGAGTGTTCCTGGCAGCACCCAGATCTCTCCGGTGTGCCGACTCGCTCCTTCTGCCGCTCCGGTGAGCCGAGATCGTCTGCAGCGAGGTGCGGCCTGGAGTCTGTAGGCGGAGCCGGGACCTCGATTTCGGAGTCGGCGGCCGGTGGTCGGGCCGGTCGGGCGATTCCCTGGCCAGGGACTGCAGCGCCGGAGGTTGGAGGAGCCACTGTGGGGCCCGGTGGAGCGGCCTTGTGCATCGCGGCGACCCCTAGACAACGCGGAGGCGCTGCGGCCTGTGCGGACCCCGAGCAGCCGGGGCCTTGAGTTTCGCGACCCCGGGCTGGCCCGGATTGCGGTGAGTCGCCGCGGATCGCCCCTGGTGTTGGTGGGGCAGTTGCAGTGCCCGCAGAGACTGCCGGACAAGTGCAGGGGGTGCCCGGAGGGGTGGCTCACGGCTGGGGCCCGACTGCCCAGTGGGCTGGACTTGGATGGTGGCGTAAAATCAGAGGCGCGCTTCCTTTGCCTGGGCCCGGGGCTGCCTGGACCGGTGGCGCGACAGGGGAGATCCCGGCCTGATTCTGCTGTGGCAGTGGGGAGGCTTCAGGCCCTAGGGACACCGGAGGGGGACTGCGGCCTGCCTGGCCCTGCAGACGCCGGGGCCTCGAGTTTGGCGATCCCCGCCCGGCAACATCTTCATTGGCTCTTGGACGGGGGAGCGAACGCTGTGCGGCCTGGGGTGCAGGAGGGTCGAGTGCCACATCAGGATTGGGGTGCTGAGACTGTTGCAGCTGTGCTAGCTGAGGCGGTGGTTCGGAGGTATATAGAGCTGTCCGGTGGGGCCCATATCTGAGCCTGGAGAGACACACCTGCTGCCCTGGTGTCGACCGGGAGCCGACCCGACGATAGCACACGACGGATTGTGAGTGCCCCCCCCCCACTCTAGTGTGCCTGCTTGTGAAGCGCAGTGAAGAGACTTGTGGCCCGGGGGGTGGTGTGGTGTCGGCGCCATTCAGCTGGAGGAGCCTGGAGCCTGCCCCGCATCTACTGCACCGGGATCCGAACGGGGCCCGGGGGAGCCTAGAGGACCGGTGTGGCTTGGTTTCCCGGTGATTCGGGGCCCTACTGTGCACGCCCTAGTTCACAGAACCTGGCGGGGGTCTGGACCTGGACCTTTGAGGCCCTGAGCAGGTGAGGAGACGGATCTATATTTGCACTTCTGGTTGGGACAGACGTCTTCTGCCGGGGGCCTGCCGCCCGGAGCTTTGCAGTGGTGCCCGGTCTCTGGGGGTGCTCGTTGGGGACGGCCTCCGGGCCTTGACTGTGGATACATTGGGCCCCCCGAGTGGACTCTGTTGTTGGATTGCCGGGGGTGCAGGGCCTGCCACGGGCGTGGAGCGGTCCGCCCTATTCCTACTAACCATGACGAGAGGCGGAGGCGGCGCTGGTTCCGCCAAGCAAGGACCGATCGACAAATTCACTGGACCCAGTGGGGGATCCGGGGCCTCCGGGGGCGGCCAGGGCACGGGTCCTGATAACGCGGCCCTGATGGCCGCCATTACACAATCCAGGGACATGCTTGATGCCAAGATTGGTGCGGTTGGAGCCGATGTCATGCTACTACGTCAGGACCTCCGCAATGCTGTTGCTCGCATCACAGAAACCGAAACCCGGATTACAGGGGTGGAAGATGATGTAGTTACCCTGAAGAAGAAAGTGGCGGAAATGGACAGGATCCAAAAGGGGCTGGCACTCCGCGTCGAGGATGCAGAAGGGCGAGCGCGCAGGAACAATCTGCGTTTCGTGGGCTTTCCAGAGGACTGCGAGAAGGGGTCCATGGATGCGTTACTGACGCGCTGGCTGGAGAGCTGGCTACCCCCGGACGTCCTGTCGCGCTGCTTTGTGGTGGAGCGCTCCCATAGAGCCCTGATGCAGAAACCGCCGGTGGGAGAACGGCCACGTCCGGTCATCGCTAAAATCCTCAACTTCCACGACAGAGACACTATATTCCGTGAAGCGAGGGCCAAGGAGACTTTGCTGTTTGGCAATCACAGGATTATGATTTTTCCAGACTATACTAAGCTGGTGCAGCAGCAACGCCGTTCCTTCCAGGATGCGAAGGCCAAATTGCGCGGTCTGAAGATCCAATATTCGCTGTTGTACCCGGCTCGTCTTCGAGTCGTCTTTCAATCCAAGACCCACTTTTTTGATACCCCGGAGGCAGTGTTTGGCTGGACTGATGAGACGACCAGGCTCCGACCGAACGCCCAGCCGGGCTTGAACCCTGGATCATCGCGTGGGTCGTCGCAGGAAAGGGGCGAATCCTCCGTCAGGGGTAAAAGACACAGGAAATCTCGATCGCGGCGCCGCTCCCGATCCGGGGGTGGCCCTCTGGATGGTGCACAGTCTGCCACTGCTCAATCCGGGACTGGGAATTGAAGGCCATGGGACCTCCTTCTTGCTTCCCTGGCAGCTCTTCGTCACTGGACTTTGCAGGAGGCCCTGAGTGGTTGCCACGTCGATCGAGTGACTGGCACCTGGAGTGGTGAGATCTGGGACATGGCTTGACACAGGAGGGGCGATATGGGCGTTGTTGGACTGCCTCGCTCCGTTTGGGCTGTGGGTCAATTGTGGTTCAATGGGGCTCGGGGTACTGACCCATGGGCGGCCTAGTCCTCTCACGTTCGAAGGGGGGCCCTAAGGGGAGGTACTGTTAGTTGGGGAGAGTAGGGGGATCCATTGGTATGGGTGGCTTTGGGCGCTCTGTTTTGGGCCTGAAGCTCCCCATGCCGCGACAGATACTTCAGTGTTTCATGAGGTATAGGGGTGGGGGAGGGGGGATAGACGGATGTTGGGTAGTTGGGGGGGGTTGTGTTGGTAGGCAGGGATGGGGGGGTAAGGGGTGTTTTGACGGGGATGCACGTGATTTTTGCTGCAGTGATATATATGGTACTAGGCGCTTGGGCTGGGTCCTGGGGTTTTCAGAGACTTTCCCATCGAGACTATGGGTGATTTCCCGGAGAAGGCGCTCGCTAGTGGCTCTATGCGAATTCTAAGTTGGAATGTCAGGGGGATGCTGGACAAAATTAAGCGTGGGGCAGTGCTGCGCTGGGGTAAGAGGGACTCAGCGGATGTCATGCTGTTACAGGAGACACATATGTTGGGCACGAAGGTACTAAGTTTACAACGTTTTGGATATACCCAGGTGTTTCATGCAGGTTTCTCCAGGGGCTCGAGGGGGGTAGCCATCCTCATTCATCGACGACTATCATATACCCACGAGCGTCATTGGCTCGATCCCCACGGTCGATATGTGTTTGTTAAGGGTATGATTGGTGCGGAGTCCGTGGTGTTTGGCAGTGTGTATGCTCCTCCTCCTCTACAATGGTCCCTGGCAGAGCGCCTATTCGAATTGTGGGCCGAGATCCCGGATTCCTTGGCTGTGATCGGTGGTGACTGGAACGATGTGGTGGATGTGTGCCTGGACAGAAAGAGACTGCAAGGGGCCGCGGTGGCAGCCTCCCCTACACGTCTGAAGGCAATGATTGATGGGTTGGGCTGGGTGGACGCCTGGAGACATTTGCATGTCAGGACGCGCGAGTACACGTATGTGTCTGCTGTGCATGGCTCCTTCTCCCGGTTGGACTGTGTGTTTGTTCCAGGGGCCTTTCTCGACAGAGTGAAGCAGGCCGCGATTCAGCCTCGGGGGCTGTCTGACCACTCCCCGGTCGTAGTACGGATCGGACTGCGCAAGTCGCACCAGCCGTTCCGGTGGCGGATGTCCTCGTGGCATCTCCAGCAGGCAGATTATACGACACACATGCGTGGCGCGATTGCCCAATACTGGCAGGAGACCCTGACAGAGGGAATGGATAGTATGACGGTCTGGGAGGCCATGAAGCCCACGTTGAGGGGCGTGGATATAGCCTGGTGTGCTGCTGCCCGTCGAAGACGCCAGGAGGCCACAGTGGCAGCTGCGGCTAAGGTGGGAGTATTGGAGAATCGGTGTCGGGAGGACGATGGCGATGTAGCGCTACGACTGCTCCTACAGGCGCAGCAATCATACGCCTCGGTCCTACTAGACGAGGCTCGACAAGCCTGGCTGGCCACACGGAGCAGGGTTTACCAATGGGGCGACAAGTCCTGCACCATGCTCCACCGGCTGTGTCAACAAACTCTACAGCCGATTGCTCTACCGGGCCTCACAGACGGAGATGGGATTGCCATGACGGATCCTGCTGCCCTTGCGGCGAGCTTTGCTGGCTACTATGCGGTACAATACGCCCCCAGGGACAGCCTCCCACCAGAGGCGATCGACAAGTTCATAGCTGACCTTCCCCCCCGTGCGATATCGGATGAAGCCAGAACAGCCCTAGACCTTCCCTTGACGGCGGAGGAACTGGGTGATGCACTGGGACAACTCAACACGGGTAAGGCGCCCGGACCGAGTGGATTTCCCAGTGAATTCTACAAGAAATTCCACTTGCAGCTGGGACCGCACTATAGGCGGGCTTTGGAAGCAGCGCGGGAATGTGGTAGCTTACCAGTGGACTGGCGTCAGGCTGAAATCGTAGTCTTCCAGAAACCGGGCAGGCCTCCCGACAGACACGAGTCGTATCGCCCAATATCTCTAATCAACTTTGAAGCCAAATTGTTGGCCAAAGCGTTGGCGAATCGTCTCCTCCCATATATAGCGGACTTGGTCCACCCGGATCAGGCAGGCTTTATGCCGGGTAGAGCGACATGACACAATATCAGACGTGCGCAGGTGGCGGTGGACGCGATGGGGACGACTGGGGAGCAGGCGGCGCTCCTGTTGGCGGACATCGACAGGGCATTCGACTCTGTCAGCTGGACTTACCTCTTCGCTCTTTTACCGCGCCTCAATCTGGGTCCGGCTTTTGTCTCATACGTCAGGCTGTTATACACGGACATCACCGCCTCGGTGCGTATTTCAGGAGCCATATCGGAGAGATTTCCGGTTGCTAGGGGGACCCGGCAGGGGTGCCCCCTGTCCCCTTACCTCTTTGCGTTGGTCATGGAACCTCTGGCTGCGTGGGTGCGCATTGATGCGCAGCTTCGTGGCTTTGTGTGGGGAGCGGGACTTTCGGACAGGATCGCGCTATATGCGGAGGATGTCCTTTTCTTTCTGACCGACCTTAATCGTTCGGGCCCTCGAATCTTGGAAATAATGCGCATTTTTGGTGACGTTTCGGCACTCTTCCTCAACCCGCGCAAATCGACGCTATGGCTACTGGGGGGAAAGTCCGAGGCATTCCCTTGGGCCTTGGCTCTGCAGGAGGCGATCGGCGGACTGAAGTATCTGGGAGTTTTCCTGTCGGAATCTGCTGCAATTGCATGGGAGCGTAACATACAGCCGGTATGGGACAAGGTTCAATCTGACATCAAAACTTGGTCGCGCATGCCTCTTAATATTTATGGCAGGTCTGCAATTTTCAAGATGGTCGCACTTCCTAGACTCTTGTACCAACTGCAAAACCATCCACACAGGGTGGACCCGCAGTGGTTCCGTCGGGTGAATTCGCTGCTGGGTCGATTTTTATGGGCTGGGGGTGCTTCCAGAGTGGCGCTGCAGACTTGTTTCTTGTCCACATACTGTGGAGGTCTCGCAACGTCGGACATTCTATCCTACTACCAAGCCTCCCATTTGTTGGTTCTAAACGAGTGGTGGTACGGTGGACATGGTGATCCGGCATGCGCCCTAGAACATCTTCTGATGGGGGACGCCACGCTTCATACACTATTGTATTCGGCCAGGCAGCGGAAAACACTGCCGCAGGCTACTCAGGTAGTCTTCCTGATTTGGAGACAGGTGCTGCGCCGCATGGGCTGGTGGGGTCGGCTGACGGCAGAGACTCCACTTTGGAACAACGGACAGCTCCTTGCGCTGGCCTCGTTGCAGGGGTTTGGTGGCTGGGACTCCATAGGGATCTCGTCACTTTGCCATGTTCTTACCGGGACTACCCTCAAATCCTTTCAAGCTCTTAGCGCCGAATTTGACATGCCCAGGACCCAATTTTTTAAATACCTACAGCTCCGTCATGCTCTTGCACCGAGTCTGGTGGGGCTAGACCGACTTCCAGAGTTTAGCCCCGTGGAAGCTAAGCTTTTCATGGGACACCTGGGAGATAAAAAAGTCTCCAAAATTTACCAAACGCTAGTCACTCATTGCTCCTCTTCCCTTATGTCGTTGAAGGCCTCCTGGGAGATGGATGACGGTCCTTTGGATGAGGATGACTGGAGGGAGGCGCTGGAGTCCCCCCGTGGGGCGGCAATAGCTGTGAGACTGCGGTTTATACAGTATAAATACCTGCATAGGGCCTATTACACCAGAGAGAGACTGTGGAAGGCTGGCCTTATTGCTACCCCGGAATGCCTGCGTTGCGGGATTGAGAGAGGCACACTGGTGCATACTGTGTGGGCCTAACCCGGTTCTGGAATGGAGTGTGGAACTGCTTATCGGAGGTGCTGGGGTGGGATCTTCCTCGTACGCCCAGACTGGGTCTTCTACATATCCTGGATCAAGTAGGTGGTAACATCTATAAGCGTCATCTCCTTCTGCTGGGCCTCGTTGTGGCCAAGCGGTATTTGGCAAGGGCATGGAAGAGTGACCGTGCTCCCCCGCTTGGCGCCTGTAGGGCGGGCTTGGATTTCCTCATGGGGTTGGAATTGCCAGTGTTTGAGGCCAGGGGCTGCCCCCGGAAACATTATAAGATCTGGAAGCGGTGGGCAGACTACAGGGAACTGACCTTGGAGCCTCCCGTTGACATGGATGATGGACTGCCTACCGGTAGAGATTTCGGGGCCTAGGTGGCTCCAGGACGCCTATTTTGCTTTAATTTGTATACTGCAGCTGATAGTGATCACGTGCACCGGGCTAGGGTGGGATAAGGGGTGGGTAGTGGGGGTTTTGGGGCTGTGGGGTGGGGACAGGGGTGCGGGAAGGGGGCCAGTTGAACGTTTAAGCTATTCATGCATTCTGTTGTATGTTGACCACTGACAGTGTTCTCCTGATTCTGGAGAACTGCACGTATGATTTGCTTAAAACTTCTAATAAACACGGTTGTGAAAAAAAAAAAAGTAACCAAGTCAGTGAAGACAATCACGGGTGGCCATGGTGTGAAAAAAGACCTACAAAATTAAGAAAAACATTAAGGCAGTAGAGAAAAAACATTTTTCACAAGTTCAGTACGTGTCTATAAAGCAGAAAAATTCACACTTCAATCCAACAGCGTATAGGCACCAAGCGTTGCAACCGCCTCCGATAGGAAGTCGTTGTCATTATCCATAAACATTTCAGCCATCCAACTAAGTAATGGAAATGAACATACATGTTCTTCAATTGCCAGAGCCTCTAGCACCATCAGAGGACAACTCTGGCTTACTTCAAGATAACTGCGCGCCAGAAAGTCATTGGCCGCAGTCCAAATGTTTCAATTGCCTAGAACCCCATGAGCCGCTGCGCTGGCCATAATCCCGAAAGTAGAACAATCTATTTCATGAGCAACTAAGGGACTCATTAGTAGATTAAAATACAGGTTAGGAGACACCGTGTTGCAGAGACACAACTCCAGGGCCCATTCAAATCCACAATCCAGGCAATGGAAAACAGGCTGCACGCAAGTGAAGAATGAGAACCAGAAAGATAAACCATACGCCACACTCCGAGTCACCAGAGGCATCGATCCATAGTATTCTAGCATCCGGTTACGAAGCTGGAGCAGCCAGGGCAGATCGTTGTGGGGCACAGACTGTGCATCCATTTTGGAGTAAACAAATTAACAGCAGTATGCCCGCTCCTAAAGCGAGAATTAATGGGAAACCACCGAAGACACACGAAAAAATCGAATGAAAAAATGCAGGGATCACACCAAATATAGTTTGGAATGAGGTCACAAGGCCAGAACTAACTACTTTAAAAAAGTGGTCCAGGCCCGTGGTCGACGAGGCATTAAAGATTGAGTTAATCAAAGCACCGAAATGCAGGAGCAGATCTGTATTTAATAAGGCATTCACCTCAGTACGAGTATTTGCAACGTGAAGGACGAATGTCTCACGCACAGATGTAAGGGGGACTTCCTTCTGGGATAAAAGAGCTCTTATTCGACTCATCTTGTTGAACTCTGCTTTCAAGGTCTGGATAGAAGGCCAGATGGAAACATCTAGCCTCCCATGTGGAGGAGGAAACGACATTCTTACAGCAAACTACATGCTGGGAAACTGTAACGATATAAGGAATACCGGCAAGCATACCACAGCAATCTTCATTATTTAATAACAAATAACTACAGTTTGCAAGTAACGTGAAAGTCGGTGTAATAGGTGGGAGTGCCTTTCAAAACACAGGCAAGGTTCGGTGCAAGTACATTGCAAGAACCGTGCAATTGCAGATTTCTACAGACTAAAGAGTGATCTGGTGTGGATGTGCAATCTTCACCTTTCAAATAAACTTCCTTTCCTTCCCTCAAGCCCCTATATGTGAACGGGAGATTCCAAACTTCATGAAGATAAGCACCACCTAAAGGTTCAAATCTACCTATGGCGTAGTGTTTCATGCATGACTCAAATTTAAAAAGGGGAAAAGGTAGAGATATCAACCCATGGATGAGCCAAACTGCAGAATTCGACTCGGCCACTGAAAATGGTAACGGTTCCAGTTTTTCAATATGCAACAGTGAAAACGTGCATCCTTCATTGACATAAATTGTTGTTTAACAGTCAAATTAAAAGGCAAAAATAACAAAGACGTGTTCATGTAATCCCAAGGCACTTTTCCATTTTTCAACGTTTGAAGAGTCCAAGCAAACTGCATAACAGAACGCAATTGATTCTGCCCATGGTACGGTACTGCAACGTCTTCTTGCACAATATCAACCACAGATGAAACAATATTATCTAATGTGTAAATACGGGAAGAAAGGGTGTTAATGCTATTATTCATAACGGCAAGCACTTTTTCTAAATTGGCCTGATCTATAGCTCTGAGCCTAGAAGCAGCTTCAATCTGGGACAATTTCCAAACCTCGTTGTAAGCATCATATATCCATCTTTTCGATCTGCCTGCTGCAAGACCTTTAACAAAATCATTTAAGTCAACGGCGTCAGTGAGTTTGAATATATGTAGCTTAACAGATGCCAAGAGTGGCCAACTCTGGCATAATTTGCCTACAGAATAGGTGATGACTGAATGTTGAGTCTGAAAACTGAGATCTACTCTAACCTCTGTATAGCCAGGGTCAGACCCACAAAACGGTGCTGGCAGGAATATTTTTTTTGCCATAGCAACCAGCCTTCGGGATTAATGCTGGAAACATTAAAAGAGGAATTTCTCAACAGGGCTTGTAATTCACTTAGGTAAGTACTGGTGTAATTATTCCAATGGGGAAATTCACCCAAATCAGGAAACAAAGGAGCATTACATTTTTTAGAAGTAGCCAATCCAAAGCAGGTGGTTTGTGAAATAGTGGCATTCAGAAACAACATATGGTTTGGGATGAGACATGCACGAAGCAAAGCCTCTGTGCCTTGCACTTGGCAACATTTAGAACCCCAAACAGACTTAAGATCAATGCTATCTTTCCACAGTTCATAGCCCCCAACAGCCAACTGGTCAATAAAGGACTTGGAATACAGTAATTTTGTGTGGTTAAGTCTAACCTTGGAAGAGGACTTCTCAGTCATCTTAAAATAAAATGCATTAGGATTCGATTGATTAAAATCAGTAAAATATGAAAACCTTTTAAAAAGAGTTTTTGAGCTGCCTTCGACAGGTGTGGGACAGTGTTCCCACTGTGTGTAGTTAACCACATTTCTAAATGAATTTGTCTTATGCAGAAAGTGATTGCCAAAATGCTGGTAACAGTACAAAGCGCCATAGTTTGCAGACTCTAAATATAAATCTTCAGCATCGAAGGCAGCATAATATTTCAAATCAGAAAATAAAGCCTCTACGGCCTGGACGTCCCAATCATCAGAGCGAATAATCTGTTTAACCACATCCTCCATAGAAACAGGGAGTACATTGGGCACATTAATAACCTCTGTGGGCCCATGAATCTGGAACTTTACAGCATCCCATACAATCCCATCTAAAACGGGCCAAGCAGTTATATTCACAAAAATCTGGTCCCTCTTCATGATGTGTGAAGAGGAGTGGGGAGCAAAAGTTCCATCAATCAGTCTAATTGAAGTTCTTTCTTGAACGTAGTGTCCATTTATAAAACGAAAAAAATACACCACAAATCCAATGGACATAAATAAAAAAAATTGAAAAAAGCACCAGCCAAATGTAAGTCCAAGGTGGAATAAAAAAATGTTTTCAAACCAGGTAGCAAAAATCGAAACTTTTGAAGGGGACTTAGATGTGAACGAGCCAGTGTCAAATGAAAAACGGGATTGATTAGCCACACGTGTCTCCAAATCAGGCATAGACAAGTAAGTGGGGTAAGTTATTCAGTTTCATTAAAAGGATCACCAGCAGGTGGATTCAATAAAGGATTCACAACTGTATTCATTTCAATGACCACATCAGGCCGACGTCAGCATCCGGGAACAAAACAGAGTGTTACACCATTGCTGGACACGAAACCGCAGGTGTCCTACTATGAAGAATCGGCCACCCTGTGTAGTTTGACATTGTCAAGGGAGATGTACCTGTTCCCCCTTTCGCACAGGAAAAGGATGTAAAATGACTGTTCTTGTACCCTGCACGCCAAGCACAGCAACTGGAGCTCGATAGGAGGGACCGAATTCCTTCTTGTTGTCGATCTTATCTCGGACCAGTTCTCCAACTTGGGGTAGCCGGCCGACAACCGGAATCTGCAACGCAGCATCAGATGGGGAGGGCAAGTATTCTTTTGCAAGACTGTCTCTGGTCTTTTGTAGGTTCTGTAAAACATTAGAATGTTCATCTACGTCAAAGGATGCAGTGGCCGCCGCCATGTCTAGACCATCAAGGTCCGGGACAAACATTTTGATGCCAAAGAGCATTTTGTATGGGGTCCGCCCACCCAGAGACCTTCTAGGGAGATTTAGTGCACGCTGTACACTCCTGAGGTGGTTTAGCCAGTCTCGGCCAGCACCTAATACCTTTGCTGTCAAGGATTGCTTTAAGTCACGGTTCATCCACTCCACAACACTATTACCCTCGGGCCTGTATGGAGACGAAAATTTGACTTGGACCCCCCAAAGAACTCATGACAACCTTGTATTCCCTAGAGGCAAATGCTGGACCCTGGTCCGAATGGAAGTTGCCACATGCAAAAATTCCCACAAAGACACGCAAATCCCTTATGACAGTTCTGGAATCAGCACTCCTTTGAGACCACAACCACACAAAGCGCGTGCAAGAAATTGCTACTAAGATGTACATAAATGCAGTATCAGATGAGAAGGGACCGCAGTGATCCAAATAGACACACGCAAGTGGTTTATTAGAAATGTACAACTGAGTTTGGGGCGGGCATGCAGCAGTAGAAGGTTTAATTTGCTGACAAATGGCACATTGAAGGACATAATCACGCGTTTGTACAAACCCCGCCACCAATACCGTTGCTGGAGAAGAGAAACAGTAGCTGACACGCCGGCATGCGATGAAGCCATCCCAGCGTGGGCTTCTGTAATCAAAGTCTGCCTGCAGTCCGCGTTGGGTATCAACTTGTCACCAACGGTGTTAATTCTCACATAAGGAGCTTTATCAGGACTTAAATGATAAGAGTATTTAGAAGGGAAACCTCTAGGGTATTTACCTCCCTTCTCTGTTGCGGCAATAGCTGCCGAGATGTCATCATCAATCTTACTTTTGGAACGTGTAACCGCTGCTTCTGCATATGTTGCAACTGCTGTCTTCGCAGCTTCATCCGCAAGACAGTTCCCAACAGCGTGAACTCCAACATGCTGGTGACCCAGAGTATGAATTACAAAGGCAAGTGGCAGCTGTTCTTTAAGCTCAGCCACTCGCCCCCCCCCAGATAATTTTATGTTTTATTGTGCTACCCTTGGAGTCACGATAATCATTTTGTGTCCAAAAGGGTAGATTGTCATTGTATGATTGAACACAGTAGTGAGTAGTCACACTGGGATCGGCTTACTCCAATGCAAGCATCCGAGCACGAAGTTCTGCCAACTGGGCGGTACAATCCCCTAATGTCTGTGTATGCACGACATCGGACTTGAATTCACCATACACCATAGTACCAACCACAATTGCGAAGGCCGAAGAATATGCGTGCTTTGAACCCGTAGCCTCATGCGCGCTTCCGTCAGTGTAAATGATACAACGGAAATCCTCAAGTGGGTGCATAGTCAGAGGAGCAGGATGAACAAATTCATACTGCAAGAACTCCTGAGTCTGTAAAGAGGAATCAAAAATGAACGTGACATCCGGGGATGTTAAGGATGTGGCCTATTGTATCCACCGAGGGCGCAAAGCTTTGGAATTTGGTACACTGGCTTTCTTCACTGCCTCCAAGGCAGGATAGGGAGTAACAACCAAAATGTGTTTTCCCTGGGACAGTGCACGTTCCTTAAAAATCGCCATTTGCGCTGCTGTCAAAATATTTTCCACAGTAGAAAACCGCAACTCAGCCGAAGTGTACAAGTGTGACTTGTAAGCGATAGGGACTGTGTTACCCTCATTAAAAGTGAGGTACGTGAAACCCACTGCCCCTGGCACGATTCTTATTACTAGGTAGGTTGGTGTGGTTATCACGAGTCGACAAGAATTTAGATTCTAAAAGATCAGCCTGCAAAGATTGCAATATGGCTGAATGTTCAGGCAGCCAGAACGATTTGGAAAAAGTAGGTTGTATCAACGCGTAAAGTGGCTTGATACGCTGGGCATATTCGGGAATGTAGGTACGCCCGAAATTCAAAAAGCCCAGTAAAGATAGTCATTTTTTCAGTGTTGTGGGAGCTCTCAAAAGTGCTCATTTCTCCAGGAAGTGAGGAGCTAAACCTCTACCTTTATTGTTGAACTCGTGGCCCAGGAACAACACTGTGTACTCTGCAATGTGTGATTTTGCAAAGTTAAATTTATAGCCTATATCCGCAGGGCACAGGGTCAGACTGATTTGCATATGGCCATGTCTGAACTGGGGTGGCAGAGTGGGCTAAAGAACGGTGATGGATTCAACCCAGATCTGTTGACTGGGTGTGAGTGTTTGATTGGTTGAGATACTCCGTCCATCACCACCCCCTTTTGTACCGCTTTGTTCGCCATAAGTTGAAGACGGCTGAAATGCCAGAAACAGGTCCTAGGAAGTGAGTGTTTGATTGGTTCAGATGCTCCGTCCATCACCTCCCCCTTTTGTACCGAGTTAGCTACAAGTTCCTTAAAAATCGCCATTTGCACTGCTGTCAAAAAAAATTCCACAGTGGAAAACCGCAACTCAGCCGAAGTGTACAAGTGTGACTTGGAAGCGATAGGGACTGTGTTACCCTCATTAAAAGTGAGGTACGTGAAACCCACTGCCCCTGGCATGATTCTTATAACCAGGTTGGTGTGGTTATCACGAGTCGACAGGAATTAAGATTCTAGAAGATCAGTCTGCAAAGATTGCAAGATGGCTGAATGTTCAGGCAGCCAGACTGATTTGGAAAAAGTAGGTTGTATCAACGCGTAAAGTGGCTTGATACGCTGGGCATATTCGGGAATGTAAGGAACGTGCTTAACACCCAAACTATTACCGCCAACGGTCTTATAAGCCTCTGTAATCATTTTCTGTAACTGACCGGGTTTCTCGGCCTCGGGAATATCGCGCAAAGCATTATACACTTGGAAACTTACCGCATCTCCCTTGACATTAGAAAGGACGAGATCGCGAACCATGTCGAACGCTCCCACGAGTTGCATTCCCAATTCCACAGCCGCCTCTGGTCCGTGTTCATCCTGAACATGCTTAATGACGGAGGGCAGGACAGCCATTGATGGGGTGCCGAAGCACCTAGTACAGACTGCCGCAAAAACCACATACCAAGTGGTACAGTCATTTACATCTTGCACAAAGTCTTTCTGCAAACTAATAGTAAGGATCTTCTGCTTTTCCACAGGTGAAGTGTTCGGGAATACTGCCTCCAGTTGGTCAAATTTCTCTGCAAGCCAAAAAGGCACCTCATCCTTATCTTGGGAACGCTTGCCCATAATCGAATTAACCCTAACCGGACTAAATTTCAGTCCGTTCGGTCCAAATGGATGCGCCGCCCCACCCGAGAGGTTGCGGGAAATGTAATGAACTAGCCCCCTTATTACTGACAGTGCAGAGGCATAAAGGGGTCTTAGTTGCGGAGCAGTTAACTGCGGCACATTAGGATGCGGGGTATAAGCAGCTAACACAGGCCAACAAGTGCCAAGCAGAAATCGGGACTTCCTATGTCCTATATGGCGCGTACTCTGCAGGCATGGCAGCTGGGGTGTAAGTGTGAAATACACAAGACACAGCATCTACCGCAGGAAACGTGACACATGAGTAAAACAGCTCAAACGGGTACGCTGCGTCAGTCGATACAATAAAAACCACTGCCTGTCCCTCCAAAAACTAGGAAATCCTGCAAATGATTCTGCACAGCTAAACGACTATGTGATGGGATATCAACCGCAGCCATATCGACACAGTGAAAGAGAAGTATAATGCAATAAAAAGCACAACTGGGTAGTAATTCAATAGAAAACCGTTTTTATATTATCAAGCTTGAAAAGAACTATGTAACTATAGGCAGGTTTTATCCTTCATTACTGTCAACCGGAAACAATAGTGAGGGGGTCGTGGACTGATATAAGCACTACTCAAGAGTCACACAATAAGACCACACTCGTTGGCTGTGCCACGTTGCAAGGATCCTGCTGATACACAGAACTGTGCACAGAGACCTAAGACGTCAGTGAATTGTGGTGTACCAGAAACTCAACTCAGTACCTAGAAAAACCCCAACCAGCTAGCATCAGTGTCACATTAGCTCTTCGTCTTATAGCAAAGTAACAAATGATTAGACAACCTAGAACATGCGTCTTAGAACCATCTCAGGAATGGTGGGAAGTGAGAACACTCTTTTGTTATGCTCTCATACCAGGCCACAACAGGAGTAAATAAGAGACACAGTAAGGTTAAAATATTTATTTTAACGATGTGATCTCATATGCAGTATTTTAGCCAACATAAGCAGACATATGATTAAAAATAATATGGTCAGCATGGTTACAATTCCATAAAATACAAAAGGAGAAATCATATTACAATGATGGTGAAAACAGGTCCCATAGCGCCTAGTTCTAACACCCTCCCTATATAGGAACCATGTATTATAAACTATAGAAGGTCTCTTAGGCGTGTGTGGGGGACCCCATTACCTTTCCGCTCAGTAAGAGTAAATTACATCTGGATCAGCATAGGCTCTCTGCATCCCTGGAAACTGAAATCTTCCAAGTGTGTGAAATTATAGCAAGTGTAGAATAATAAAGGCGCCAGAATCTTACTTGGCTCACAGCTGCCAAAATGTTGTGTCTAGAAAGGGTTACTCGAACATGTCGAAAAACAGCTAACATGTTTTGATAACCTTGACGGCTTCAGCGCTCACTGTTCAGACTAGGGGCACGATGTAAATCTAGAGATGTCGAAAACAATCCCTTTCTCATGTGTAGACCTTCGTGAAGGCTAATTTACAAAAACAGCTATGCAGTGTTGTGTGCAAAAGCAGCAAAAAGTAAAATGGCATTTAAACTTCTAATAAGCCATGCTAACATTACATGCGCGCAAAGCAGGCCCTAGGCCATACTACAGTATTCTTGGTGTGGAGAGTCTCTGTCCATTGGGGAATACTGCTGAGGGTCTGATGAATTGTAACACCTGACTCGTACAGAAGATACTCTTGCAGTCTGACCCTTGAGTCTGTGTCAATTTGCTGGCCATGACTTATACAAAACTGCATCATGAGATGTTCACAGGGCCACATGCTTATGAAGCAAGCGGTTCAAGTCTGGATGACTATCCTAAGAGCCTTTTGTTCTCAAAGTACCATGAGGAATCCCCTCCCTCTGATTTTCTCAGCGGTTGCTGCAGTGGACCTCTACTGCCACCCCACTCACAGTACTGAGATTGTTGACATCCAAGCTTCTTGTATCTCACCTTTATGAGGTCCCATAAGCTTGGATTCTGTATAGAGGTCAAGCAGACACATTTTAGTGCTGCTAGGGCATATTTGAATTCTTTCAGTACTAGTAAAGAACCATCTTTAGTCTCAATTGGCCAATTAAACCACAGATGCTAAAGGGTCAGAGCTGCAGTTCAACTAGTTGTCCCTCACGAGTCAAATGCAAAAGCATTGAAACCCTTTCATCAAGCTGTTGATTTTGACTCGTGAGGGACATCTAGTAATGACTAGGTGAACTGCAGCTCTTTGTAGAATTATTTTGATATTGGATACTATAATATTCACTGCCCACTGCTAATCTCATCCCACAATGCTTTGCAGGGCCTTTGGTTGGGATTGTTTGTTTGCCAATAACTGTGCTTAGGGTGGTCCTAAGAGGATGGGACCACCACCGACTCGTTCAACAAGATCTGCTTTTTGTTTTCAAGGCATCTGCTTGGTTCTCTCCCTAGGTTAGGGAGGATCCCAAAATCATCACCTCTCTCACTGCTTGCTAATTTTTCAGTTTCACTTTTGTGAAAGTACTTTATGCTCTTTAGCATATAAAGATAGAGATATTTATTTCATTATAACTGGCACTGTGCAAGATGCCATTTGCGATTATTTCACAGTGCAGACAAGTACACAGTGCCATCAGCTACGCTACGCAGTACTACACGCACTACATGTAGTTCACAGTATACTACGTGCAGCTACGCGTAGTGCTACTACGCAAACTACGCCCAGGGTTACAATATATCATATCTCAGAACAGTATTGTGACATCTTCCTTTATGTTCATTAATAATCCAAGAGAGTGTGCAACACTACTAATATAACCTATCAGAACTACACATATAGTATAGCGGGGAGGGGGAGGCAAACCAGTATTACCAAGTATATATCTTGACCTACACTCCGTTTTGTAATGTGCAAGATACACTACCCATCTTTATAGACGGGTATATTTAATTTAACGGAAATGAAAATCACATTATACTAATAATTAGAAAATATTTTAAAATTCTTTAAAAAAAACGGAAGACTTTAAAACACACTAATTCAGACGGCAGGGCTAAAAGACAATTATGGGCCTTCTCTGCTGTAGTGATGTTATTCTTTAGAAATACAGGTCTTAATAAACAACAACGTAAAGGTTGTAACAGGGGACAAACAAATAAGACATGATTTAGATCTTGCACCCAGCTTCCACATAGATCACAAAGTCCTTTCTCCCTAGGCAGTCCCTCCCATGCCCCTGTTATTATTCTCAATGGGAGGAGAATCATCCTTGACTGCAAAATAGTTTTATGTACTCCATGGGGGAGATTCCATCCACTGATTCACATGCATAACTCAGATTTTGTTATTTGAATTTTATAAACCGATAAAACAGGTGTAAAATGCCTTTGTCCACAACATTTATATAGCCTACCAAGTGTGGATGCCTGGGATATTGCTTTACTTCTGCACTGGAAAATGTGGTCACTGCTAGAGCACTTGCTCGTGAAGATTCTCCTTAAATACTGGTACTGCTTCACAACCTCAAGTTTACTTTTCCCCAGAAACCAATGTAGATTTGTTGTAACCTTGCATCCCTAAGACCTAAAAACCATAATTTTACTTTTTACTATATTTATTTTTACAAAGTGATCGGAGAAATTAACTAACTCATTAAGTCGCCTTTGCAAGCCCATTGGTGTCAAATCCAGAATGATAGTGTCATCCTCATAAAGAAGACAACCCAATTCCAAGGGGCATAATTTAGGCAAATTTCCTTTACACTGCCCTATCCGGCTCAGCAGATCACTAATGTACAAAAAAAATAGGCACCCTTGCTTCAGCCCGTTATAAGTTACCACTTTACTTGACAGGCCTTCCTTACCTCCCATCTACACCTGTGTCCATGTAGCGGTATGGAGTGTGATGATCAATCTTAGTAATTGGCCCAGAATACCCATTTCAGCCACTTTCCTCCACAGCGTTCCCCGGTCACCCGGTCAAAGTCTGTGGAGAAATATGTGAAGGCTGCAAATAAGGTTATTCCTTTACCTATTGGATATTTCTAGATCAGCATTTGTAAAACAGTAATGTTTTCCAGTGTGCCACTGTGCTTACGGAATCCCATGTGTTCTGCAGGTACAAGATCATTAGCAAATGCCCAATCCTTCAGATGAAGAAGTACACTCTTAGCAAACAATTTTCCAGTTGCATCCAATAAGGAAATCTGCCTGAAACTGACGGGAGAAAACTTGGGGCCCTTTTTTTATATAATGGGACCATAATACTTCCTCTCCAGGAGGGCGGAACAATTCCATAAGTATAGCAGTAAGAAAACACCAGTAAAAGAAAATGAGCCCATGACTGGCTGTCTTGTTTAATAATAGCTATCGGGATGTCATCTGGACTCATTGCACCAGAGTACTGTGCCCCTTTAATAAAAGTCTCTATTTCCAGACAGGACGGAGGACCATAAATATTCAGCACAGAGTGCTCTGGGATTGACCCCAAATTAAAACTCTTCCAATATTTAGAGCATATAGATGTGAAATATATTGGGTCCATTCTGTGTCGGATATTAAAATGGCTTTTTCCTTAGTTCTATTATCGCAGAATTTCTCGATTAGGGTCCAATACCAATATTTACGTGAGTCCCCGGAGCGTGCGACCTCTCTGTTTAACTCATTTAGAGTCCTCTACCCCCCTACGTTCAGTAGCCTTAAGTCTAGTTCTTACCCTTTTTAACCTATTCATTTCCCTTTGCCTAAACAATAAGGCCTGCTTATTAAACCATTCAATTCCTGGAGGAGGAGCCTAGCCTGCAACCATGATGGCCGCTTAGGCTCTCGGCTCCGCCGACCTTCTTGCCTTACACGACTCTCCTGTTCATTATCCTGGCTTTGAGGCGTGTTTTCATGCGGGAGAAATGATGCTGCCCTCGTTGGCGTGTATTTGTGATCTTTGCCGGCGGTAATAGCGACGGAACATCCTCGCCTAATCTGAGGCCCTCCTACCCACGAGACCGGGGCTTCGAGTGTTGGTGACGGCCAGCCCCTGATGCAATAACAACGGCCACTCAAGACGGGGAGGAGCCGGCCGGCCGAAGGAAGTCTGCTGAACTGATCCTCCATTGCTGTGGTCTTCCATCCCACCCGACGGCGGTGTCTGCCTGTGGTACATTGTGGCCCTGGGAGAATACAATGTATCAGTTTCTCCGTTTAGGGACCGCCCGGGCACTTTCCTGATACGGTGGGCGACGTCTGGAGCATCACAGACTCTGCGCCCGGTACTGGGGGCTCTCGCTCGCGATTACGGGACCGGGCGACCACTGGGGCCACGTCCACGTCTCCGGCCCCAACATAATGCAGACCGCTATCCCCGTGTTCCCGGCCCGACCTTATTCCGGCGAGAGGCAGTTTGATGGCGGGTTGGAGTACGGGGAGCCTCGAGTGCGGAGGACTGCCGGTGACTATTCTTTTGGGGCACCGCCAGGGATTCCTGAAGTGCTGGTGGCCCTGGGAGATTTGCGCACTGCCCTGGATTGTGGTGCCCGGGTCCTGGGGAGCCGGCTGGATGCTATTGTGTGCCTCGCCATACGTGATGACTTTCGACTGCGGGCCACTGCGCCACACCCGGTACCCGCTCACGGAGAACTGGCTACCCCGGTGGATGTGAGACTGTCCGGAGATCGTTTTCTGCAGCCAGCCATGGAGCAGCTCGTCGTTGTGGGGGCCGGGTTGGGTGATGGTGGACATGCATCGTGGCTTGATGATCGGCTCAGAACAAAGCGCCTGGCCACTCCACTGTGTACGGAGGGGGTGACCCTCCCCTCTCTCCTGAAACCGTTGCTATCGAACTGGACCATGGTTTCCGGGGGGCTACTGCTCCATGCCGAACTCCCACACTTCATCGTGGCTTATTCACCACTGTCCCTGGTAGACTTTGATGGGCAGCGCACCGTACCACTGTGGCTACTTCGATCACCCACTTCACCTAAAATGGCGGCCGGCCGGTTGGATTCCTTTGTTACAACGGATCGTAAGGGACAAGGCTGAGAATGTTGTCTTGAGCTCCGGGGCATGGTCGGCTGGTGACTATATGGGACGGGCGATATAATGGCTGATTTGTAACTTTATTCTGTACTATTTTGTGGAACTTGACTCGAAGAGTGGGCGGCCGGGAGCCCGTATTTCTATCCTTTTTCCTCCTCCGCCTGCTTGCTCCTGTTATACTCTTCTTGGCGCTGTACGCGATGATTCTCCCCATTTCTTATCATTTTACTCGATTACTGTTGTTCAATGTGGCTCTTGGAGTAGACGATACATACATGGCCGGGGAGACCGGGAGCCTGCGTGCGTGATTGGCCCTCCTCCAGTTTGTTATATAAACCTTTTTTCCTTTCTTCCCTTTTCTTCTCTCTCTCTATATTTCGGGTACTTTTTTTGGGCGACAGGCACACTGTCGGGGGGGGGGGGTAGGCCGTAGCCTCTACATGCGTGCAGGGTGGGGGGATGGGGGGAGGGGTTTTGTTTTGTCTGTTTCAGTTTCTGTGGGCCTTTTTTTTCCTTTTCTTTCTTCTTGCTCTTCTTCCTTTTTCCTCCTTATCTTGGGTCAGTATGGAGACTGGGTGTTATGCTATTTGCTGTTTTTCTTTTAGGTGTCCACATTCTTATTCTTGAGGTTGTTCTACGTGTGTGTGGTGGGTAATGCTGGGTACGACCTTTTAATGTACGTTCTTTTATCCTGACCAGTATAATTTTGTGTCGCTATCCCGATTGTGACTCCTTTGCTTTGTCAACATCCTGCTGTGTACATTGCCCACTCTGTGTTTTTTGATGGACTGCCTGGTCTCTGATCCTTCTTATCTTATTATTTAGAAAATGAACCTTATTTACTCCTGCTCTCAGTGGTCGCTTCCCCCCTTACGTGAGATTTAGGAGATTGCTGTGTTTGTCTTTGGGGACTGCTGAGCTTCTTATGGTTGTTTTACGTGCCATGACTTGATTTCGAGGCCGGCCAGACTGGTTGTGGGCCCGTAGCTGTATAACATCGATGCACAATAAAGGTTTAAAAAAAAAAAAAAAACATTCAATTCCTGATTTAGCTTTTTTACCTTTCGTGACGTAACCGCCAGTTTAACAATACCATTACCTATCTTTGTACTTCCACATAATCTAAAGTGGGCCAGATGCTTCTCAAAATAATCGATTGGACTTTCCTGACCTGAGCCAGAGCTCGCATTTTTAACATACCTCCCTAGACTTATTACATTTTTATTATCCCAAAAGGTTTGCCCATATGTTCTATTAAACTTAATTGTATAATTTCTCTAGTTCCAACGATCAGACAACTCAAACTCCAAATTAACATCTACTGATAAAATACTGTGGTCATTCAGATCAGTACCCAGGATTTTAAACTGAGTACATCCTCCAAAGAGTTGATATGATACCATCATATAGTCTATTAATGACTGCCCCCGAGCAGTTGGAATGTATAGGATGCGGGAGAGTCCTCTGGAAATCTCCCATTTAATATAACCCAATCATTAGTTCTTAAACAGTCCAGCAGGCTCAATCCTCTTATCTGATGGAGTCTGAGTGCACAACAAAATTTCAGGGATGGACCATACGTCTTCCAGATCTTGGTTACTAAAGGCCCATGAGGAGCAATTTGAGATTTTGGCATTAAAATCACTAACCAAAATTATCCAGGTGCACTCTTTAGAAATACTGATTCTATGCACAAAAGAAAAAATGGAGTCAACAAGAAAGTTGGATGCCCTACCAGGAGGAATGTATATGTTTGCCAATGAGAGAGATGAATGCTGACTATGTGTTACTTTATCCAAGGTCAGTTTTAAACACATATATAGTTTTGAAGAATGAATAGGGACCAGAGGGTTCCAATTTATACTATTATTAAGTAGGATCGCTAAGCCACCACTTGCATGACCCTTGGCTGAGGGTTTCGCTGCACAGCAAAATACAAAAATGTTCTCAAAATTAAAATCTGTACAGCGCCATGTTTCCTGAAGGCAATTTGTCTTAGTATCGTAAATAATAAGAGAATTTAATTAAAACTTGCTTCCTACACCTGGCATATTCCAGGACAGGATCTTCACCGGGGGCTACCTATGCAGCATAGGGAGTTTTTTTATTTCCTTGAAAACCATTCAATGTACCCATTACACAACTCCATTGTGCCAATTCAGCTTCCTTACTAAATTTAGTTGCCCTTTGCACCCCAAACCCTTCAATAATAATCACCCTTTCACCTGTATTGCTACCAACCGAAATTCTGATAATCTTTCATATTTTTGGGTTCCCTACTAAGCAACGGCGTTCTGCACAAAACCTGATTAGCACTTTCAACAGATTCATTCTGTGTAGTTCCTGCTCCTCATGCAAGAATACATCAATCCCATTTTTCCGAAACTGACCAACATTTGCCAGGACTAACCCTGCATTTATCCCAGAGCTAAAAAGAACTTTGGAGTTTGGTAGCCCATTTTGATAACCCAATAAAACCCGATCAATTTCTCTACTTGTAATCAATCTCAAATCCTCAATTTCTGATAGAAGCTGCAAAAGGCAGCTTCTATTTAACGGGCCCAGTTCTCTGTCAAACAGGGAGGCAAAAGTCAGGGTTTTTAATGCCTGTCCTTGCTTGCACCTTCTCAATACCTTATCACTATACATTTGTTCTGCCCCCTTTTCCACTATATTTGCTACTAGTGGAAGAGGCACCATAAGAGAGGACACAGAAGAACAACTCACCCCACCTTCATTCTCCCCTCCCAGACTAGAGTCTATCCATTCATGGTGAGTATCAGAGCAGGAACAATTTTGAGGAGCGCTAACCACCCTTTGGCATGCTTGACATGTGGTGTTATTGGATACGATTTTTACCACTATGTTCTCCTCAGCATCCGAGTCAGACCCTGGAGTTTGGTTCTCCCATTCAGATCCCAATCCTTCATTCCCTATTCTCAAATCCTAGTTTCCATCATTTTGTCCAGATCCCCCAATAAAGGCACCTCTATCATACTTGAAGGATTATTATCCAGGCATTCCGGTTCTTGACTACCATGGAGGCCAGCAGCCCTTATACTCTTTCCCAGTTTTGGACAAAGTGGCATTATCGGGTACTTCTGAAGCCTTAAGCAACCTCAGTTTTTTTTGGCTTACGTTTTGTGATACGCTGGTTCTTTTTTTTTCCCCTTCCGTGTTTTTACCTCATTATATTCAAGTTCGGAGGCACACTCCCCGGGAGGATCCAGTGCAGTTTCAACCTTAGACTGTTCAGTAAGAGAGGGAGCAGATGTAATTTCTGTATCAACCAATGTGTGTAAATTCCCTTTTTTAAATATTGAATAAAGAGACCAGGAGTTTTTAAGAACGTGAACCTTTGTGTTTTTTTCGCTTCCAACAACACCTGATAGTTTATCCTCAGACAGCTGGATTGGAGGGGCAGCATGACCCATGTTGGGTAATGTTGTGGTTTCTTCATTCTGCCCGCCTGAGGCAACTCTCCCAGCTGGAGATGCAAGGAGGGGTCGTCGCGGCTTTTCAGCTCGGTCCGGCTTGCAGCTTGTGGTGTGCAGCTTTGTGGTAGCAGGCACTCCGCTCCGTGCCGGCGCTCCGTTCCGCGCTGTGCTGATCAGCTGCACTTCCGTCTCACCTGCACTTCCGTCGCAGTCTATTACCTTCAAACAACATCCTCTCCTTCCAAAAAACAAGCTAATAGTTTCTTAATTCCCTCATACAAGTTCTTTCAGAAGCTGCAATCTTTTAAAGAACGTTCTCTGTCGTAAAGTAGGTGGTTGAGAAGACATGGGAGACAGATAGCTTCTGTGTCCACATTCAATAAGCTTCGCATAGTCCATAAGAGAAGGCTACCATAATTTCCTACCTCTTTGTGGCAGAATTCAATTCTATTCACCAGTTTTATAAAGTGCATGGGGATTGAAAGAAACTAAGAGAAGAGATACATCTTTAATTGTTTCCTGAATTCATGGAATTGTCCTCCATCCTAAAGCTAGTGGGCAGAGCATTCGCAAGCTTGGGTGCAAGGTTAGTTAATGACAGACCTCCACTCCTCGCTCTTTTGATACTTGGAACATGAAGCAGCTCAAGATTATTTCCCCTCAGGTCCCTGTTGGCCCGAAAGACAGTAGTCAATTGCTGAAGAACAGGAGGACCTCCTTTGTGCTTTGCCCGGTGCCTAATGCCTTGTATGGTAACCTCCAGTTTATAGGCAGCCAATGAAGAGTTTTGAGTGTGCGCTGACTGACTGTGCTTTCGGAATACCTAACTGCAGTGGTTAATTTGTAAAAAAAAATAATAAGTGCTCTCATCAGGAGACCGCTTCCACCAGCCCTTGTCTCCTGTTAGCACTGCCTTACATAGAACCAACTACTAACAATGAAACCCTACAGGTGGGGAGAAGATATGGCTTAATGGCAATAGCTGCCGACTTCAGAGCTGGGGGACCAGGTTAGATGGGGGCAAGCCATTTTGTAAGAAAGATGTATGAGAGGAACCCAAGAAATATAATGAAATATCTTCCTTCTGCCCTCAAAATCTGGGCACATTATACTGCAATTGGGAGATGTAGTGGGAAAGGAAAGTCACTTTCTCTTCATGTTTGGAGAAAAATCATGATGCGTTAATCTCAGTGGTTGTACGGGAGTCAGTTGTTCTGCCTGTCTTTTCACTCTCCACCTCCTACAAATGTCTTCTGATAGATACATCTGCCAGTGGATTCCTCACCTTGTAAATATCCCCTTGCGTCAGCAACATTCGGAAATTCTTTTTGTAGCTTCGCGCCGACGTGGACGACGTCACAGAGGCACGGCATCGCGCGCGACTCCGATGACGTCACCGACACCATAATAGGCCCACGCCGGCGTGATGACGTCAGTTCCCTTTTTTCCGCGTCGTCGACCCTAACGGTTTCTTGGGATCTTCTGTTTTACGGATAGTTACTTTGTTACTATTATGAACTTTCGTTCTGTATCTGCTTGGTTTTGCTGTCCTCCATCGGGATGTCAACAAAGAAGACCGGTTTTAAGCCATGCGATTCATGTGGGAGGATGATGTCCATCACCGATCCTCATCAGGAATGTCTATGGTGTCTGGGTTCGGGACACGACGTCAAGGGTTGTCGATCCTGTTCAAAAATGAACCCGAAGGCTCTTCGAGAACGAGAGGCAAAACTTCTAGTTGCCAAAATGAAGGGTAAGGATGCCAAGAGGACTTTGAGATCAAGATCTAGACGAAATCGAAGTCGAGGTGGAGGTCCGATCGAGGTCGAAGTCGGCTTCGGGTCATGCTTCTGGTTCATCTAAAAAGAAGCACAAGAGAAAGAAGCACAGTTCGAGACAGCATTCCGGCAGGGAGTCGGACTCGAAGAAGAAGTCATCTTCTCGAAGACATCATAAGGACACGATTTCTCCCTCTCCAGTTTGTAATCCAGAAGGTGAGGCTACATACAGTCTCGGGAGCCTACACCGGCTCCGGTGTCGAATCTGTCTCCGGATCCGAATCAGTCTTCGGAGCATGATGAAGGAGAAGAAGTTCCTCAGGGGTCGACGACTCCGGTACGATGTCCCGAAGAACAAGAGGAACAGGAGGAGTTGAATCCGGTGCAGCCTCCTCGGGAGCAGCCGGTAGGCTCTTACCCTCAGTTTCCTGGTCCTGGTCAGGACCCATCGCATTTTCTAAACGTTATGTATGGCGTTTATGCGAGAGCAATGTTCCCCTCTGGTGCACCTGCTGGTCCCATGGGTCCATTGGCTTGTAATCTGGGTGTGCCTCAGGCATATGCTCCGGCTCCTTTCCTGTCGTTTATGCCGACGCCGACTCCACCATGGCATATCTCGGCGCCTCTGAGACCGTCGACTCCGTTCACGGCTTCGCCAGCTCCGGAGCGACCTCGTGATCCAATTCGGAGCTCGACGCCGGTTCCAGCTTCTCATTCAAAGGCGGCTCCATCTCCTCATTCGACGCCGGCTCCGGCTCCATCGGAGTCGTTACCGGATCCGACCACGTCGGTTCGAATGGAATGGTCGAGACGTAGAGCGCAGCGCCTTTTGGAGGAAAAGAGTTTTGGAGAGGCTGAGGTTGAAGAGGGAGAGCTTCAGGATCAGGAGGATTATTTTGAAGATTTGCATGATGCAAGTGGGCTGGAATTTTCACCAGAATGGGTGTTGCCCACGGTATCTGATGCTCCTTCTAAGGATGTGGCGCCTTACCATGTGGTAATTAAGAAGGCTGCGGAGCTCTTGAATTTGACTTTACCATCTGTGGAGTACAAATCGAACATCCTTACTGAAGTTCTCCATTCTCCGTCCTCGGTGGTTGAGCCAACTCTTCCTTTTACTGAGGCTCTTACTGATCCCATATTGGAGGTATGGAGTAGACCACTTACTGTTCCTGCAGTGTCAAAGACAGTAGCAAGGCGTTATAGAGTGCGCCTGGAGATCCAGAATTCTTGTCCACTCATCCTTTGCCGGAGAGTTTAGTGGTTCAGGCTGCTTGCTCGAAAAGATCTGCAGGTGCTTTTCCCCAGGTTCCTGGAGATAAAGACTCAAAGAAGCAGGATCAGAATGCTAAGAAGGTGTTTTCGTCAGGCCCTAAAGTCTACTAATGCTACTTGTCTACTAGGCAGATATGTCCATGCTTTGATGGATACAGTGAAACAGCTGTCGCCTAAGCTTCCTGAGGAGGATAGAAAAAACGTTAATGAAGTAGTATCTGACACGCAGGCGGCAGCTCGGCAGGTCATACAAAGTGGTATGGACACAGCAGATTCAGTGGCTAGGATCATGGGGTCTTCAGTCGCCACTAGAAGAGCTGCTTGGCTGAAGACGTCCGAGTTTTCTGCGGATGTTCAGGCTGCTCTGATGGATTTGGCTTTCGATGGCTCTGGCCTTTTCGAAAAGAAAGCTGATGCTGCTTTGGAAAGGTTTAAGGATAGCAGGGCGACGGCAAGATCTTTGGGTTTGCAGACTAGAGGTTCTGTCTCCAAAAGGTACAAGGGTTTTGGAAGGTCTACTTTTCGTTCCTTTAAGCAAACCCAGCAGCAACAGAATCCTTTGTACAGGTCCTACAGAGGTAGACAAAGGGGTCGTTCTCGTGGACATCAAGCCTCCTCCTCCTCCTCCTCCTCCACTTCCTCCTCTAATACCCACCCCCCACAGCAAAGCAGCCGTAGATCCGCCATTCCGGATCATGCGGGTCCTGTGGGGGGTCGGCTTACTTATTTTCTACGGGATTGCCAATCGGTTACATCAGATCTTTGTGTTCTCAATCTTGTAGAGAATGGGTATGCTCTTCCCTTTCGGGAGTTTCCCCCAAATTACCCTCCTTGCCAATGTTTTTGCTCGGAGGACCACCTGTTGCTCCTTCAAGAAGAAGGGAAAGCACTGTTCAAAAAGGGTGCGATAGAGGTGGTTCCGGAGCAGGAAAGGGGTCAGGGGTGCTACTCCCGGTATTTCTTGATTCCCAAAAAGGATGGCAGACTTCGTCCAATCCTGGATCTCAGGATCCTGAACCTTTACCTGAAGCAGGAAAAGTTCAAGAGGCTCACCCTTGCGCAGGTTCTTCAAGCGCTGATGGAAGAAGACTGGATGGTGTCGATCAACTTGCAGGATGCTTATTTCCATATACCCATTCTGAAGTCGCACAGGAAGTATCTCCGCTTCACGGTGGGATCGCAGCATTACCAATTTGCGGTTCTACCGTTTGGTCTTACTACTGAGCAGTCTTCACCAAGGTTATGGCTGTGGTGGCTGCACATCTCAGGTCAGGGATTCCAGTATTCCCTTATCTGGACGATTGGCTGATCAAAGCACAATCTCCGGAGGTAGTGCTCCATCATTTGCAAGAGACAACTCAGTTGTTGCACAGGTTGGGTTTTTCGATAAATGTACCCAAATCTCACCTGGTGCCCTCCCAGCGCAACCTGTTCAAAGCTGCAGTACTGGACATAACTGTGTGTCGTGCATTTCCTCCACCTCAAGGGATTCACAACATACAGGAAATTATTCCTTTATTTTACAATGGAGCGGTTGTTCCAGTCCTGAAGGTCCTTCGCCTGCTCGGTCTGATGGCTTCCTGCATTCTGTTGGTCAACCATGCACGCTGGCATATGAGGGCACTCCAGTGGTGCCAGGCAGTGGTATCAACACAACGGGGATCTCCGGGAGTCTGTGAGGATCTCCAGAGATACTGCAGCGGATCTGACTTGGTGGGGGAGTGGAAGGCAACCTGTCTCAAGGGAAGCCCTTTCAACTGCCTCCAGCTGTGGCCACAGTGATATCGGATGCATCCACTCTAGGGTGGGGTACTCATCTGGGGGATCTGGAGGTCAAGGGTCTTTGGTCTCCAGAGGAAAGGTTGCTTCATATCAACCTTCTGGAATTGCGGGCGATACGTCTGGCGCTCAAGACCTTCCTCCCTTCCCTTTGCGGGCGGTCGGTTCAGGTCCTGACTGACAACACCCCCGCGATGTGGTATGTCAACAAGCGGGGAGGAGTAGGGTCGCAGTGTCTTTGCAGAGAGGCTCTGCGCCTCTGGTCCTGGGTTCAGGACCATCAGATTTGTCTGGCGGTAAATCATCTGGCCGGAGTTCTGAACGTGCGTGCAGACAGTCTCAGTCGGCAGTTCTCCGCCGACCACGAGTGGAGGCTTCATCCAGTGGTAGTTCGTCACGTCTTTCGGATGTGAGGAACTCCTCGGGTGGACCGGTTTGCCACTCACGAGAATGCTCACTGCCTGTCTTTCTACAGTCTCCAGTTTCCGATGCAGGGAGCCTTGGGGGACGTGTTTCAGTTGAGTTGGGGCTCACAACTCCTTTACGCGTTTCCTCCCATACCCTTGATTCCTCGGGTTCTGAGGAAGATTCGCCAAGACCGGGCCAAAGTTATATTGATCGCCCCGGATTGGCCAAGAAGGGTGTGGTACACAGATCTTTTCCACCTCTCCTCGTGCCCTCCACTCCGTCTCCCTCTCAGGGCAGACCTCCTCTCTCAGATGGAGGGGCAGGTTCTACACCCCCACCTCCAGACCTTACACCTTCATGCCTGGAGATTGAACGGGGTAACCTGAATTCCTTTTCTCTCCCACCTGATGTGGTGGATGTCATTTTATTGGCTAGGCGTGACTCCACCAAGTCCATCTATTCATATAGGTGGTCTAAATTTGTATCCTGGTGTGGAGAGAATTCTGTTGATCCTTTGAGAGCTCGGTTGTCAGAAATACTTCAGTTTGCACTTTCATTGGCACAGCAGGGTTTTGCTGTAGCTACGGTAAAAGGTTATTTATCAGCTTTATCAGCTTTTATCTGTTTACCGGATCAACCATCTTTGTTTAAATCTCCCGTTGTACTGAGATTTTTTAAAGGGTTTAACTAATAAGTTTCCGCCTACTCCCTTTATTGTGCCTCAATGGGACTTGAACCTAGTCCTTACATATTTAATGGGTTCTCCTTTTGAGCCTTTACACAGGTGTCCTTTGAGACTTTTGTCTTTTAAGATTGTTTTTCTTGTCGCAATTACCTTGGCAAGGAGGGTAAGTGAGCTTCAAGCTCTTAGTTCAAAGCCCCCATTCTTGACCATTCATGCTGAACGAATGGTTCTAAGGACCAGGGCTGCTTTTCAGCCTAAGGTGGTTACTCCTTTCCATTTAGGACAGTCCATTACCCTACCTACCTTCTATGTCCCACTCACCCTTCTAAGGAGGAGGAGCGTCTTCACCGTCTGAACTTAGAAAATAACCCAGGGTCGTATATATAAAATTAAATAATGATTAGCTAGGGAATAGCATTACTGCGGAAAAGTAAACCACTACAGCTGTCGTTGAGCTCCACAAATCTCTACCAAGCTGTGGTAGCTCACTTGTGATGTACAAAGTAGGTCTAGGCGCTAGTGTCCTGAACTGAGTCAGGTTCTTCATACAAGGCAGATCAATCTGTTATTCTCGGCAGAAGTGTGACATCCAACATGGCTTGTCTATTAGCCACACTCTTTTTTTTTTTATGTTTGTGAAACCACTTTAAGCAATAATAATTTCTTTAAAAAAAAATGTATTTATTGTTCAGTTCATAGCATATATAGCAATTGTAAATCATACATTGATCAACGATCAAAGTGTTGTAGAGACATTGCAAAATTCCATAAAAAATCAAAAATGGATATCATCTAAAACATAAATTCAAAACAACATCTCCATATGTTGTAGCATGGGCTGCCAAATTTTTACCCCTAATTGTTTTTTCTTCAGCGATTTAATATGATACAAATTAAATTCAAGGTTAAACACATCATAAAACTTTGCTTGCCACATTTCATATGATGGCGCCTCTGGTTGCAAACGCATCGAAGCAATACATAGCCGGCCATGTCCTCACACACCCCTAATAGCATCATCTCTCTAGAAATAGAGACATTAACCCTTGTCGTTTGAGACAGAAATTGTGCAATACATAGAAAAAATTGTCTCAACGCAATACAATCAAAAAATATATGTACAATATCTGCTAAATCCGACTGACACCTAAAGCATTTTCCATCATGAACACCACCCCACTTCATCAATTTAGCAGGTGTGTGGCATAGATTAAACAAAGGTTTATAGTGTTGGGTGCGCAGGTTTGCCGTCATTATAACTTTGCTTGCCATATCAATCGATTCTTGCACAAATAAAACAGAATTGCCGAGTCTATTCCTCCACTTCTTATCTTGAATCTCTGTCGTCACGCTGCATTGCCAAAAATATATTTTACAGAATCCCAATCTTAGCCTTTTTAGTCAAAGCTTCTAGAAGTTCATTAGTGAGAATAGGCAAATGTCTACAGTGTTTATGAATAAAGTCCCGTATCTGTAAATATTTAAAAAAAGTATTCTTGAATATTGTAAATTGTTCAACTAGTTCCGCAAAAGAAACAATTGCCCCAGCACTATAGATATCCCCTAGGCGACGAATCCCCTTATCCCTCCATGTCGTCATCTTTGTAACCCAGAATATCAACGGGAATATTTTTGTGGAGTCGAAAGGCATACAGTAACAAATCCTGTTTATTGATATGATTTTACGCGTCCACTTCCAAGCTTTATATGCTGCAGATACCGTTTTAAATAGCGTTTTTTTTAAATACCTTTTCTCGCGCCTGGACTCCTAATAACATCTGATAGATGTTTGGGGATTCAAACAACATTGTTTTTCCCCCAATAACCAAATATTTCATATTTTGCAGGAAGCAAACCAAGTAGTAAAAAGCAAAATTCGGCAATCCCCACCCACCTCGTGCCAATGATAACATCATATATTTTGCAGCACCCCGGGCCTTCTTCCAGCCCCAAATAAACCTATCTGCAACAGATTGCAGCTACATTAATTGTGCTTGTGTCCGCTCCAACGGTACCGTCCGAAAGTAGTAAATCACCCGGGGGAGTATACACATCTTTAAAACATTCCGTCGACCTACCATTGATAGGTGTAGGCATTCCACCTTTTCCAGCTGTCTTTTAACTGACCCTAGTATATCAGCCCAATTTACATCGACTATCTCTTCGAGTGACATCCTAATTTTAATCCCCAAGTACCTTGCTTCTTGTGTCACACCCGCCTCTCCAGGGCAAAGCCCCGCAGTGCAAACGACCTGGGTTTTTGAGATGTTTAACTTATATCCAGCGGCCATCCCAAACTGCTGGGTCAGATGCTCAATCTCTCTCTTAGTGCTTGCTCTGGGTCCGATGTTACAACCGCTATGTCATCAGCGTAAGCGAGCACACGCACTTGATGCTGGCCCACTACCATTGACTGTATACCATTGGTGGTCTCCAGTATTTGCAGCAATGGATTAATATAAATAGCAAAAAGTAGAGGCGAACGTGGGCATCCTTGCCGCGTACCCCTGGTTATATATACAAAGGATGATTCTTGCCCCATTGTACAAATCTTAGCCCGCGGGCCTTTATGCATAGTCTGTAATGCTAGCAAAAACGGGGGACCAACCCCCATCTTACGCATTGTAGCCCATAGAAATGCCCATGATACCCAGAATTAAAAAAAATTATACTATGTTTTTTTTGTAGTGAAGTGGCATAATCCAGCAACGCTATAACCCTATGCAGATGGTTGACCGGCTCCTGCCAGGCAGGAAACCGCACTGATGCCAAGATACCAGCAGTGGAAGAACTTGCACTAGCCGAGTTGCAAGTATTTTTGAGTACACTTTGGCATCCGCATTTATTAGTGATATAGGTCTATATGACCCAGGAAGTCTAGGGCACTTATCTTTCTTCTTAAAGACCACTATATTTGCATCATCCCAAGATGGAGGGGGATTTCCACATTGAGTGGATGTAAAAGTAGCAAGCATATCATCCTTTATAAGAGGAAAAAGCATCCGATAAACCTCCAATGGAAGTTTATACGGTCCAGCAGTTTTCCCTAGCGCTAAGTCATCTAATGATGTCTGTAGTTCTTGCATAGAAATTGGAGCTTCCAGCTCTTCTTTCAGTAGGCCCTAGCTCCGATAAATCAAATTCACGAACGTATTGCTCAATTTGACCCTGAGCAACAGGATCTTGAGTATTTAATTATTTATAATATGAATGAAATACCTCCATTATACCTTCCGTAGTCTCAGTTGTACCCCCTCTATCGTTCTCCAAGATTTTAATTTGTTGAGATGCCTGCCTACCCTACAGTCTTTGAGCTAGACATCTACCAGTTGTTTCTTCATATTTGTATCTTTCAGCTTTATGTATTTTGAACTGGGTTGCTATTTCTTGACTCAGACCCCATTAATCCTAGCCTTACTGCAAGCTACCTTAGTTTTTGCTATTTGACTGTCCATATTGGCATTGATCACTGAGATAAGCTCACACTCAGCCTTTCTTAAATCCTCAAGTAAATCCGCTATTAACGCTCTCTGTTTCTTCTGTTTAACCCAGCTGTAACTAAATGTTTCACCCCTTAGTCCCGCTTTAAAAGAGTCCCAGCGGTACAAAAGGGGGTGGTGATGGACGGAGCATCTGAACCAATCAAACACTCACACCCAGTCAAAAGATCTGGGTTTGATCCATCACCGTTCTTTAGCCCACTCTGCCACCCCAGTTCAGACATGGCTATATGCAAATCAGTCTGACCCTGTGTCTCATGGGAACAGTCCAGCCCGAACTGCCAAGCCATGCCTTCCCTGGACCGGAAACAAGCTTCCGAGGACCGGTTTCTGGCATTACAGCTGTCTTCAGCCCGGCTTGCTTGAATCCAGTGGCAAAGTGAGCAAGGGACTCACGTCTGAGCATACCCTACCACACTTAGAAAAGAGTCCCAGATCATTGGTTGGGTAGCTGTTCCTCTATTATCTTCTAAAAACCGCATAGCCAAAAGTTGAATTTGACATATATATTCCTCGTCGCTTACAAGCTTTTTACTAAATGTGAAGGATCGCTGTTCCCTCATGATGTTAAAGCGAGCCAAATCCATAACCACAGGGCCGTGGTCCGACGTAATACGGGGCATTACCTTCATCTTTGCACCGACAGTTAAAAATCGGGGTAAAAAAATATAGTCTAGCCTAACAAACCTATTATGTGGAGAAGAGAAAATAGTATACCCTGGATCTCCATAATTCACCACCGTCCTCAAGACCGTGTTGCTGTAACAGCTGATGCAGAGCCCTGAATACGTTCGGCTTACGACCTTTGCAGTCAGCAAATTGAGTTTCCCATATCTGAGAATCCCCATGTATATTAAAATCCCCAAATAATAACAAAGGGGTCCCCCACAATGCTAACTCAACATTCAAAGACTCCAAGATCACTGCTTCATCTAAGTTTGACTCATACACTGTACAAATTGTAGTCTTAGTATCCCCTATAATACACTCGGTGATCACTCATCTCCCTAAGTTATCCGCCCTCTCTCTACCCGTACCGATTACACCCCAACGCCCCAAAATTGCCACCCCCTATTCATGGTAGATTGTCTAGATGCCGATAGTAATGTAAATCCCAACTCCGATAATATCCAACGATTGGACCAAGGAATATGCGTTTCTTGTAAACAAAGAATGTCGGGATTGATTAACCGCAGCTCAGCAATCACGCGTTTCCTCTTGAGGATATTATTCAGCCCACAAACATTAAATGAACATATACGTAGACTCCTATCTGTCATTAAAGCTTATGTATCGCTGGCCTTTTTACCCTTTGACAAATGCCCACCCAACCCAATACACCACAAGTGTCCCTCTACACCCCCCTTCTCCCACCCAACAGAACCCCCCCTCCCACCCTGCACGTGACCCTCCCCCTTCAATGATGCAATTGGGCCAATCACCCTTGTGATGCCCGGTGAAAGGCTCTCTTAGTACTCGTCCCTCCCGTGATCTTAAATATACAAGACTAGAGACATCAGGACAAAAATATTAGTGCACATAACCACAAAACAAAATGTCTCATTACAAATATATAGCATCCATGCCTATACACTAGTACTTCAAGCCAAAGAGTGAAGATATTCTTTAGCAGCAACTTCAGACGTAAAGAATCGTATCTGTCCTTTATTGACTGTCTTTAAAGTAGCTGGTTGCAATAGAAAAACTTGCAGGCCCTTTGTTTGGAACTGGGCGATCAGCTGCCGTAACTGCCATCTCTTTTCAACTGTGGAGTGACAGTAGTCGGGCCTCACAAAAAATGGTATCCCTTTGCCAGATCTCTTCTTATCTGGTCTGGCCAGATCATACAGTGCCTGCCTAGCCAAAAAATGATTCAAGGAAATCAATATGGCCCACGGTTGCTGCACTGCTTGCCCACTCCTTGCAGGTAGTTGCCGAAATGGAAATCTAAGCGCCCGTTGAATTTCACGGACCCAGTTCCATTCTTTCACCTCGGGGAGTGCTTCCTCAAACAACTTAGCTACGAATTTGTGGATATCATGCCCCTCAAGACCTTCTGGGACTCCAAGAATGCGTAAATTATTGCGCCATAGTCGATTTTCTAAGTCAGCAAGATTATCATGTACATCATCCTTGTGCGCTTTCATGTCTGCAACAACTTCTTTTTGTGTCACCATCTGGTCTTCTAGTGATGATATGTGGGCCTCAGCTTCTGCCATCCTGTCAGTAAAGTCGTTAAATGTTTTTGCCAAGCGTCTGACAGTATTTTGCAATTTCCTGCATGCATTGTGCGTTTTTAAATGCTCCGCTTGAGCCTCCAACCTATGCTCTGAGATGGATCTGTAAATTTCATCCAACGACACCTGGCTTGGTATCTCCACAACTAGACCCCCACTGGCTTGGCCAGATAAGTCCAGTCTCTCTAGTAACTGTTCCCCACTAGAAAGATCCCAGTCGGGCGTTTGTGCAGTTGCTGGTCCCACAATTCCTTCCCTATCTTTCTTCCGAACTGGAATTATGACTGTCATCCATCATAGTAGGGGTAATATCTCCGGACCCGTCTTCCTGTAATAGGAGATCTCCTTCCAAATCAGATCCTTCGGAATGCTCTGAAAGCGAGTAGAACTCGCTATCTTTACTACTTAAAGGCTCATTAATATCTTCACTGATAGTGTCATTATCATCATCCGTTAAAGTATACTCTTTGCCATCAACCACAGTCTGAGATGTCTGCACATGCGCTGGAGATACCTGTCTCAGCTCCGAAGATACAGCGGACACTTCACTTACCGCTAACTGGGCATCCAAATTATAAGATTTAGCGGCAGGAATCCCAGCTTTTTCCCCAGTAACTAGCTGAAACATTTGAGAAATCTTAGGAGTTCCTTGAACTAAGTCTTTGCCCTGCCCAGTACTTTCCAAGTCCTCAACACCCAGCATTTCTTTAGACATTTTTGCGGCAAGTGCGGTGCGTGTTACTACCACACCTTCCCCTATAGCTCTTGTTTTCCCTCCACGAGGAACCTTAGGTGCCATGACAAGCCTCAAAACAGTGTCTCAAAGCAGAACACACAATTTAGCACCCACTGCCCTAATACAGTGAATTTAGTGAGCTCCAGCGGTAAAAAGTTCCAAATATTCAATTGCCTCTCAGCAAGCAGCTCACAAACTCACCGGAATAATCTCAGCTGCTCTTTGTTAATCTGTCGTCTGCGAGCTCGTAGCCAGTCAGCGGCAGCGTCGAAGTTTTCCAATAATGTCTCAAGCGGTTTCGTCAAAGCGCTTTATATCCATTACTGTTACACGTCTTCTTCCACAAAGATAGAAATGTAACCGCTATTGTGCTGTTATGCTGCAATGCTCGCCGTGTGTTTAACTAAAGCTTTCTGAGAAGCTCTCCTTCGGCTCCACACACAAACCATCCGGCTCCAAACGACCTCAGGTAAGCTGTAACCCGAGCACGCACCCAGCTGGCGTTTAGCAGCCGCCGCAATGCTCCGTGGTCCACTCTGCTCTACTCGCCCATGGACACAGCGGCTCTCCGCCTCGCGGAAAGACAGATATTTCCTCATTAACCGGCTGCGAAAGCTTCGGGAGCTTCAAGACAAGTTCCAGTCTGCGCTCCCCGGCGAAAATCGCTGCAGTATCGTCTCCGTGAGTGCAACGGGAAAGCCGAGTTAGGAGCCCCTCATGTCCGTCGTGCGGACGCCATCTTGCCTTCTCCTCGAAGCAATAATAATTTCTTATGGGTTCGTCTTTTGTGGTTATACAACAGCTCATTGTCAGTCTTGATGTTGACCTGGTTCTTGTACAAGAAAATGTTTAAACATATATGCTTCCAGTCTCCAGTCATATGACAGAAAATGAGCTCTAGCTGAATTCTGGTACGAAGGAAGTCCTGGTAGTAGGCAACAAGTAAGATATCTGGTCAGACTCGTGGGGGCAAATAACTTTGAACCAGCTTAAGTACCATCAAGGACACTGAAGAACTTGAGTGTCGAATTTAAATCCAAGCTATCTTTGACTGCTAAAGTTATTGAGTCACTACTACCTGTTGTTGCAGGGATTCTGCACATACACAGAACTATGCGCAGGAAAACATGACCTCGGTGTACAGGGGTTGTACCTTCCTACCACCTTACTACCAAAAACCCCAAAACAGACTATCTATAGTGTCATTTGTTCTCCTACATAATCACAAAGCTACACAACCCAGAACACAACACTGCAGACTCTCAGGAATCGCAGTAGCAAGACATACCCTTTTTCTTATTCACTCGTTCTTGTCCACAATAAGAATTAACAGAGCCACTGTAATAGTTCAAAATGTTTATTTTAACTATCGTGCTCCATACTGCAGTATACAAGCCTCTACCAGTAGCAAAATGCATAAACTCAGAACAATTAGCATTGTTAGAATTCCATAGAATAGGGGGATGTCGTCATATACAGAAAGTGGAAAAACGACTACAAGGCCTAACCATCCTCCCCTTGGTAATGTTGAGTTTTATTATATAAACGAAGATCTCTATGCTTTGTCAGCAGACCGCATACCTTAGTGCCTAGATTGAAGTTTTACATCATAGGAACAGCATAGCTCTTCTCCCTGGATAGGTCTCCCTCCAAGTGTGTGTTTTAACAACAGGCATCCCAGTAATATCAAAGCACACGTTTCCAGCAGTGCAGCTGTGTTTAGCATGTTTTGTCTAGGTGCTAGGGACTGACCAGGACAGAATAACAAGGGGCATTGTTTATTGACCTTGCACATCATGTTCAGACTAAACTTCATCATGGCAACAGAACTTAGGCTAACTTAGCAATGTCAACAATGACCCTAATGGCCATATAACACTTTTATTGTATTTAAAAGCATGCAGGGAAATTCCAAGGCATGGCAGTGGAAGAGCACTTTGTGGTACATGCACTTCGGCAATCTCTGATTCATTATGCCTATCTCAGTATATGAGAGCTGCAGTTGCAAATGGACCTCTGTGGAAGTCGGGAGAAGGACGTTTAGAGTTCTCTAATTTCTCAAAGAGATCTGCAAGTCCAAATTTCTGATCCGCTATAGAGAATTTTATGATGGGCATAGGCCTTTAACTTCTTGCATTTGACTGAGTATTCATGGGACACATCTTGTACTTGGAGGTAGGTTGTGTTCTTTTATGAAGGATTAATTTGTGTAGTTTTGAGAAAACATGCTTGCTATCACAGACAAACAATGCAGTGGTTTATATGCTCCTTTAACCTGCATATTAGCAATGAAATGCTTCGAAGACTTGGCAAGGACGGTTTTTGTCACTTTTCTGTCAGGGATTTAGATTACTTGCTTTATGGATTGGGAAGAGTCCTGCCTTAGCACAGGTTGTGAACACAAAGCCTAATTGCAATCATTTTGAATAGAAATGTTAGAAGAGCGACCGTGGGCTACTTTGGGCTTACGTAGTTTAATTGCTACAGCTTGATTTGGGCCAAAAGTAAGTTGCTGCCTGATTGGAGGTTGCAGCTGGTGTTATTTGGCAAATCTGAGTGGTAACAGCATGAAGTTTGTAGCAAGTGGTTACTGCCATAAATTTAGTAATAGCGACCAGTGATTTCGTCTTGTGTACCGTCTAGCGCTTGAGACCTCACGGTGAATCGTGCGCTTTATAAGAATATCTGACATTTGTACCAGTAGATGAAAGTTGGAGCCCTTATTAGTAAGTATTTGTTAGGAGGTGTAAGGGAAACACATGACCAGGTTAAGGAGACTCGTAAATCCTATTTGAAAATAATCTCTCATTTGAGATAGATGAGTTCATGAAAGTTACATCTAAATTAATTCTGTTAAATAAAATTAATAGGGTATTTGGAACAGTGACTACTGTCCTATAATCTTTTTCCTATCAGAAAATAGCAAGTTTAGTTGCATATAAAATTGAGGCGAAGTGTTATAAGACTATAAAGTGGGGTACTTGAGAACTGTTTTATGCTCTTTGTGCTCTCCACATGCTTCAAGGCTAGAAAGCTGATCCTGAAGACTGTATTTGGGAGGAAGCACACTGACCAGCTTGTAGGCAATAGCCCCGCTACTCATGAGAAACTAAATTGCGATGGCAATCCCTTTGATCCAATTGATGTGAGTTGTACTGACATAGGAACAGTTGGAGGGCACGATAAACTGGCTGTCTGAGCTTGCAGTTTGTTATAGGGTTGAAATATTGTTGTTAAGGGAACCTTGAGGACATTCTCAGATGTTTTCAAGGAAGTTTAATGACCAACATAGTTGGGGAGGAGCCATGGGTCACATATCTATGGAGGGGGTTTTAATTTCCTATATGTATTTTACAATGATAATTCATGTGAATGCAATGAAGTGCTTTCTTTGCTGTACTGTATATTATTTTATTTTAAATTTGACGTTGTATAATTATGTTGTAAACTTTAGTGATAACGTTATGTGATATGTAAGATGATCTGTTGTATCTAAACAACAATACATACACTATTGTGGCCATGCTGACATGATTTCTGTTGATAGATTACACTATCCTTGACTGCATTTTCTGCGAAGTTACCCGAACGTACTACATCCTGGATGTTATGTGTTGGAGGGGCCATCCTGTGTACGATTGTCAGGTAATCTATTGTTTTATAGGCAGATCGGGTCAGGGGAGATGGTGTTAGGGACTGTTCTCGCATCTTACCTTTTGACGTAGATTGTAAGATTACTCCGGTGGCTGTTTCCCCATCAATATACTCTACCTCTTATCCTTGTTTTCCACACTCTCAACACTGTCTTCCCCATCCAGCATATCATACTTGTAAAAGGAGATATAAAGACTTGCCACGATTAATTAAGTATGTGTTTTTGAATTTTATTTAAGGAGGTTTTTTTGGTAATGATTTGAATAATTATATGCAATAAAACTATTTATTCATTTATTATTACTATTAAAAGGAGGTTTATTCTGGAAATAAACCATAATATTTATGAAGGGTCTCATCCTTATTTAGCTGTCCTGCCTCAACCAGTTTCGCTAATGCTCTTGTGTTACTTTTATTTCTTTTTTTTGTTTACCTTTTAAGGTCTCGCCTGGCGGAAGCAGTGCATGCGTTGCTCTCGCCATGGAGAGGACATTTTGTAATCGATTCAGCCAAAGCTGAAAACACGCGTGTGGAGATGTACAAAGATGTCTGCTCTCGCTATTCACAAAGGTAAACATGCACGCGTAGGGCCAAAAAATTCACGCGCATGTGGACAGCCCATGCCATCTTTGTTTACTTTAATTTTGTCCGTACGCGTGCATGTTTACCTTTGTGAATGGCGAGAGCAGCCATCTTTGTACATCTGCACACGCGTGCCCCGCCCAGCCCCCTCAACTTCAATCTGTTTACGGACGCCGCGCGATTTCTCCTCTCAGCCTCGCGAAGCGTTCCTGGCCCGGCCAGTCAGGTTCAGCACTCCCCCCCCCCCCCACCACCCCTCCTCTCCCATTTGGCGTTTGTTCGCTCGTGGAACCGTAGAGTTCCCTGCCCCTGACACATCTCTTGCTGCGCCCTGGTTTTTCGCAATAAATCCAGGCACATTGTATACTATTTCTGCATTCCTCGATCTTAATGGAGGTGTCAAAATCACAGAGCACACAGCTCACTGAAGTGCCTCGTCCGGGATGAGCCACTGTATGCCGCCGGTCCATTTCCTAACTAAATCAAAGGGGTCGGAGTTCAGGTGACACAAACGGGAAGTAGCAGAGTGTGAGAAGTTGGCCTGATATGCAGTGCTCACTATTCTAGTGATCACTATGTATCAGTCCAAACAACCCTTATTGATGATTGGTTGTAAGTCAACCTTATAGACCAGCTATCCTAGTAGCATGGATACGAGCAGTCTAAGGCTAAGACTCTAGAGGGCGTGTTAAGCCAGCTGTTTTACCATCACATTACCCCTTGAACACCCAGTGAAAGGACACCACACAAGTTGTTATGAAAATAAAGTGTATTTATTTATAACAAGTCTACCCTGAACTCTTTATGAGTCAGGGAGCTAAGCACACAACAAAACTCTTACGAAAATACTTCAAGTCGCACAATTTACACAAATGCCCGAGGGGCACGAAAAACCATATACTACAAAAGTGGAATGCGAATTACTAGCAGGTAAGTAACGATTCTCAGAGGCTTTAGAAACGCTAGGCCTACAATACTGAACACTCAGGTTAGGAGCAGGAGGCCTAGGGACGCCACGTGCAGAGTGGGAACTCTCACGCGTAAGGCGGGAAAAAGTCTATGGAAGCTAGAATTCACAAAGTTACTGTTCTCGGGCGAACCCGACTAGCTGGGACGAAAACGGGAGTGGATCCGAACACTTGGAGTGTTGGACTATGCTGGGGCACCGGAGTGCTGGATTTACCTAGCCCAGGGGCTGCGGCTGCATAGGGTTCAAGTTGCGTCGGAAACCCACGTTGACGGACCAGGAGCCTGAAGAAGAAGTTGCTGGCAGGCGGCCAGTGAAGAAAAGTTCGAAGAGATCCAAGCCTGGATCAGGGAAGAAGAAAACCTGAAAGCAGAGGGGACCAAGTTCTGAATCACTAGCCAGTGATTAAGTGGGCACCAGGATGGCACCGGGCGAAGTCACCGCAGTCAGGTGAGTGGGCGCTGCCGGGCTCTGCAGTCTCTCGGACCAGGAGGCGTTGTCGGCGACCAGGATGGAGGTGCGAGCTGTCCCACGAAGGTTCTTGCTGTCGACGTCGCTGGACCCAGGATTGGGCAACAAGTCTTGGCAAATGCAAGGCCCACGCGGTGGACCTAAAATGGCGTCTTGAGTGGACCAGGAGGGTCCAGGGTGCTCCTCTTTTGGAGGGGAGCACGGGCTAGTCTGGAGCAACCAGACCAGCAGTGTTAGTTGTCGTGGAGCGTCGTGAGGGGGCCACTAGCCAACGGGCAAGCGACCTGGACAACGCGGTGAGCAGCAAAAAGCAGAAGGGCCCCACGCCGATCTCGTGGATGCAGGGGGGCTGAACTTCGGTGCTGGAGCTGCTCAGGGTCGGGGCTTCTCTTACCCCAAGGCACTCAGTCGAGGGTCACTCAGGCGTCGTGCTGGACAAGCGTTGTGCAGTTCTGAAGATGGCCGGTCCCTCGAGGTCTCGTCACACCCACGGATCACAGCTGGGCTGATGATGTAGGTTGAGGTCAGAGGTGCCAGGGAAGCCGGTTCTCGTCGTGCTGGAGCAGTCTTTATCCGAAGGAGAGACTGGCAACAAACCGCGATGCTTGGTTGGTGCCTGCTGCTGCAGGGTGACTACTCCTTAGTCACAAGGGAGAAATCTTAGGAAGAGTCTTGAGTTCCTTCTTGAAGAAAGTAGTTTCAGGATTCAAAGATGATCTGATTTGGAAGGGGGCCAGGTCCTACCTTTATCCTGCAAAAAGGGGCTGGCACGCGACACAGTCCTGCCCTATGGGTGGGACTAGGAGGGGGGTGGTTACACCCCTCTCCTTTGGCGGGCTTTCCCCAGGCCAGGGGCTGGAGTGCCCCTGGAACTGGTTTCAGCCGGCCTATGCACAGTGAGCACCGGGGTGCCACTTGCAGTCACCTTCCTCTGAAGCCCTGCCTACCTAGGATACACAAAATCCTGTCTGGGACGGTGCTAGCACCGCCCCTGGCAGGAAACCCTTTGTCCTTGCCTCCTGCTCTGGGAGGACTCCCAGCAGCAGGAGGGCAGACTTGTGTCTCGGTGGCAGCATCCATTTTGTGGAGCTAAGGCTCTGTTTGACTTTAACCGGGGTTACAGGTTACATCCATGTCGTGTCCCTCTAGAAGGGTGGAATGCTAACCCCGTCGCCAGAATTGGCGAGGGGTTAGTATTCCAATTCGTATGACACCTTACTCGACATGTTTTGATAAAGCGATACCAGAGTTGGCATATAACCGCGAGGATTATAATGCACTTAAGAGTATATGGTATGCGATATCATGGAAACGGCTAAGGGATGGATCCCGAAAGCCGCAGACAGGCTCAGCTCATGCCAGAGCACTATCTCACACGATTCTAAGCACTCTGCCTTCAGGATTGTTAAGGCCTGCCATAGGAGTGACTGATAGGAGATCTGTGTGTCCATTTAGGTTTAGATATAGGAATACTATATCTAAAGCAACGGGTGATTACACCACCTTGCCCCAGCTGTCGTGCAGCCAGTTGTGTCAGATTTAATTAGTCAGCCCAGGGGTGGCATAATACATGCTGCAGCCCCTGGGAGACTTCTGGGTGCACCTCAGCCCTGGGTACAGGGACTTGAGGGCCCAGTGCCAATTCAGTACCTGGGTACAATTTGGATTAGAGAGAACAGCGAGGCTGTGGGTCTGATTAGCAGGCCCACAGCCAGGGAAAGTCGTAAACCAGTGAAGCAAAAAGCAAAAATCTGGGTGATCATAGGATTGCAGACCCTACTCTCCTACACAGAGGAAGCCGTATTCTGTAACCTTTTATTTTAAATGACTCGGGCTATTTTTGGAAATTCAAGTAACCATCCCCAGAAGTGCGACAGCAGCACCTCTTTATCAATACAAGTCGCTTTGCCGGAGGGTGGCACCTGGGGAGCTGAGGGGACTCAAGCTGAGTGGACCCTGGAGGGGTGTGGGGGGAGGGGTGGGGTCTGAGTGGGGGGCTTTCAATAGGAATGGAGGAAGGGGCCATGGCAGGAAAGGACGGGCAAGTGTCATAGTTACAGCAAACAAAGGTTGTGATGCCTCCGTTTCTTTTTTTTTTTTATTATTATTTTTGCAAAGGCATGATTTGCAGAGAGAAATCTTAGGAAAACTCACTTTGTTGGGCAAATTTTCTAGCATAAATGTTGGTGCTGAAAAATTCCATGGCATAATCTTAGGTGTAAGATACTTTTTTCCGCGGCTGAAGTTTTATGACTGGTGAGTGCTTGTAGTAAAGAAGTGCTTTTTTCCCCAGCATTATATGTAACTACCCAACTCTAAACCATTCCCAAAGACTCAAACAAGGTTATAAAACCGATATTCAGGGCCACTGGAATTGTGCGATTGTGCAGCTGTGGCTTTACATATTTGAGCATTTCCCACATTTGCCATATAATACATCATCTGTTGCAACATTTTCAGATTCTAACAAAAAAATGTTTCTACCTCAAACGGATCAAAAGTTACTAAAATGCAGCCACACGTGCTGCTGCACAGTGGAAACCCCTTTGCAAAGGTTTACTGGACACCTTTAGTTGCTTATTGTAATATTTAGGTATACAACTCGTACTAATTGCACAGACCGTTTTACCGTGTAAAAACCACAAAATAATGAAATAATACGATCGCAAAATGTGCCACAATACACTGCATAGTTGTCATTTTCTTCCTGCATAATCTAGTCAACCCTGCCACATAATTTTGCCCTCCCTGCCACATAATTTGCCTCCCATCCCCTGTTGCCTAGTTCCAGTGGAAGCTCTGTATGAACTAACCGATGACCTTGCACACCCTCAAAAGAGGGTGCTTTAAAACTAATAAACAGTTTAAACAGAGCTAATACAGTGACAATGTCTGAAGTGAACATTTTGCGATGACTCACTGCAGTAATGGCGGCACCATTTATAATATGTTTATGCAGCGCAACGGTTATTACTGTGACTCTAGGTATGTGTGACCTTGGACAAGCGGAAGGGATGTCGCAAATGTTAGCCATTTCTAATACCCTCCAGGTGCAGAGCTTCAAAGCCATTGACCGCAGCATAGACAGGACAGGAGCACGTAGCAGGAGTCAACATAAGCGGGGAGACCTACATATAATGCATTAAGAGCACTGCTGAGAGCTTCTACTTCCTGGCTCCAGCACGTGGAGAGGGCGAGTCAGATTTCAAGGGCCAGGTTCTCCATTGCCGAGAAATGCACAGTGCGCTTTTATCTTTCACGACTCGGGCCAGTCCGCAAAGGCGCAAACAAATGTAATGCAGATAACATTAAGGGCGCCGCTGTAAGAGAGACTGCGGACAGACCGAGGGCCACAGGAAATGCCTAGGTAACAGATCCAACTTCTTGTTAACTCAGTTCCAGACCTGTCTTACTGGAAATAAAGTATTTTTTGTCTGTCACCCCATACTGGATTTTAACAATTGACTAATATTTTTTTACAAAAAAAATTCATGTTCATGGCCAAAAGGTGTTTCTTTGCGACTCACCACCTGCCCTGTCAAAGGGTAGGATTGGCAAATACATTGCGCGCCTACTTATACCGCCTCATGCCTCTTCTTTTAACCACTACACTTTTTGCCTCAAAATCTAATTCTTGTAGGTCACTTTTCGTCCATCCTTTCTGCCTTTCTCACTGTTTTCCTAGTTTTCGCTTTCTTCTTCTTTCTCACTTTTTTGCTTTTCTCTCTCTTGGTGAGAAAGTCTGAGGTGCAAAATAAGTCTTGGCCCCCAAAAATGAGTGTTCATGCCCACCACCCGCAACCACTGGCACAAATTAATACTGACTTACCTTGCTCAATATCTGCCGTCAATACCCACAGATTGTGAGAGCTTTCAAAATACCTGGGTTCGCTCTGTAGTGTAGCTCCAAGAGGTGTCCCTTTTAACAGTGAGACGCTTGATGTTCAAGCCGCTCTGAGATGGTGGCTGAAATTACAAGTGCCCCGGTGCCAATGTGTGTGTACAGGAGTACACAAATTATGGGTCACATTGTTTTCAGCACCTATAGTCTGTGACTGGAGGTCTTTTTATGTATTTAAACCTTTAATTTTCAACATTATTCACATTATAGCCTGCTACTAAGGCTATGCCCCGGTTCACGGCTCTGAAGCAAACGAGCCACGGCGCACAGGCATTCTGAGGGCGCCTGTTCCCAGCTCTTCCCCCCTCTCTCCCATTTGTTAATCTTTTGCCTTGTTTTTACGGGGGGGGGGGGCTTCCTCGCATGCTGCGGATTCACCCTTTTTTTTAGGTCTCGCCTACGCAGCGCGCATGCGCTGCATAGGAGACCTTTAGTCGTCATGCAGCTCTTTCTCAAACCACATACTCGTGCTTGTGGCGGCATACGGCTTGCGGGAGTGCGCGCCACAAGCTCGAGTTTGTGCTTTGAAAAAAAGCTGACTGCTCTCCCCAGCGCGTGCGCACACTCGAGGCGCGCGCTTGTTTTTTCCTTCTCATTATCCAACTTTTAACCCATCCTCGCTGCCTCTACTCAAATCAATAAGCCCTCCCCTCATTCTCATCTTAACCATTGCGTTTTGTCATTTCATTTGTTAGACTTTTGACCATAGAAAGGTTTCCGATGTAAAACAATATAAACTACATTCACCAGAATTCGTTGAAATAAAATGTCTTAAATCATTTGAAAATGGCATTAAGATTAGACCACAGCCAACGCAATTCTCTCTGAATGTAAAGATAAAAGATAGTCAAGTGCCAAACATACTTTAGCTAGCCAGCCTCATAAATCACTGGTCTAAAGCATTATTTTCTCCTAGTCGGTACTTGGGGGCATGTTCATATTAAAAGTTGAAGATTATGTAGTGTTTATGTTTCATACAGGGGTTATTACTTTCACGCTGTGGGCTCCTGCTAGCACTGCTTTGCCTACAATTACTCCAAACTGCACGTGTTATCTATTTACTCTACCCCTCCCCTTAGCACACCTTTGCTCGTCTTTTACAAATAAGAGGTGTAAATGCTATTCATTCTGCATGCTAGCCCGCCTTTGAACTTTTTTCTCGGGTTACAAAATGCTTTACTCCCATTGGGGACACGCCGGGAGGCGTCACCAGGCGCTTTATAAACCCCTTTAAACTAAACTAAACTAAACTAGGAACCAGCATACTGCTCTGCTCCAACTCAGCCACCACGTAACTCGCCACATCTGTTCCCTACTCTGCTCTCTAACTCCACCTTCCCACATCAACTCCCACCATCTACTCCTCTACTGCCCTCAGCCCACCTTATCCTTGTCACTCCATCACCTTCCCTACAGCTCCAAACATACAAATTGTTGCCCCAGAATACCACCTAATTTCCTACACCCCTTCAAACCAATGAACACACAACCTCAACAGTAATCGTAGACATATTTATTCAGTTCCCTACCAATTAACTAAAAACCTACAACTCTGCCCTCATTTGCGAGGAAATAACTGCAGCCCCAATGACAGCATTTAAAAACTCCCAAGCCAGCTGTAAATTGGAACGCTCCCCCACAACCACCCAATGGCAGTAGATCAAACAAAACTGCTTTCAGCTGAGAAGCTTAGGAAACCCAAATGCTCCACAATAGGCACCCTAATTAACAAGAGAGAAACAAAGGTTCAGGGATACTTCAGAACAGAGGTGTAGGGCAAGGAAGACCACCACAACAGTGCTTCACTGAGCAAGTCACAACTACAACAAGCATTGGCATTGTTAATAGATCTCGCCTTTGGGACCTTATAAGTGTTTAGCCATGCAACAGTTAATGTTGTTGCAGTAAGGATATTGTGTTGCATAACTAAATACTTATAAGGTCCCAAAGGCGAGACCTATTGGCTATGCCAATGCTTGTTGTTTTTTGTTTGCAGTGTGCTATTGGATGGGTAATATCCATGCTTTACCTTCTACTCCTCTCCAGTGAAGACCACCAGTCGCGCAGCTTCCCAATCTTAGCTGTTCCTCCTAAGAGCTATCTTGTACAATGTAGCGACCTAACATGTGGACTGTGAAAGAAAAGTAGATAGGAGGACTTGAGAAGTATATCCTAGAATCCAGCAGCTGTATTGGTATTATTTTGCAAGTTGTACATAGGTTGCAACCATCTGCATTTCCATGCTAGAAAAATAGTAAATGTCACATATATGTGAAAAGAGAAATAATTCTACTTTTTCTGCACAAATTAATTGTGTAGTTCATCTTTTGTTTTGGAGATGATGGCTATTTACCTGTTACTGCAAAAGAAGTCCAGGAAGACTCTTACAGCCACTAAACATACACAGAAAGAATAAGAACTACAGTACTTCCTTTACCTAAACCACACAACAACAAAATGATGGATGGAAATCTTGAATGAATCTCAGCCACTGGCAATCGCTCAGGCGCACTCCAATCCATCGGCACCATGCCACCTGAGTTTGGACCCAGCCAAATGCAAATCGGCAGTGATCCTGCTCCTTAAGGGAACAGACCAGCTCTAATTGCCAAGCAAGGTCCTCCCTGAACTGGAATACAAGCAACCTAGGACAGGTATCACCCTGATAATGGCTCATCAGCTAGGTATAGCTTGATTTCAGTGGCACAGTGGACACAGGACCCATGTCTGGGCTTACCTGTCGACTTAAGGTATCAAGTACAGCAACAACAAGGTGATAGATGGAATTCTTGAATTAATCTCAGCCACTGGCAATTGCTTGGGTTTGCATCCCAAGCCATTGTTTTTCACCCACCATGCCACCTGAGTTTGGACACAGCTATACGCAAATCAGCTTGACCCTGTTCCTCACGGGCACAGTCCATCTGGAACTACCAATCCAGGTCCTGCCTGTAGGGAATACGTGCAAACTAGGACCGGTTCTGTTTGCTAAGAGCTCATCAGCCAGGTATAGCTTGTGTGCAATGGCACAGTGAGCAAGGGACCCACGTATGGGCATACCTATCTCACTTAGGGTGTCAACTGCAACAACCACAAGGTGATGGTTGGAATGCTTGAATTAATCTCAGCCACTGACAATCACTCGGACCTCTTCCCAGTCTATTGTTTTTCGCCCCACATGCCACTTGAGTTTGGACCCAGCCATATGCAAAACAGCCATGACCCTGCTCCTCATAGGAACAGTCCAGCCCAAACTGCCAAGTCAGGTCCTCCCTGAACCGGAAGGCAAGCAACCAAGGACCGGTTTTGTCCTGATAAGAGCTCACAGTACAGCTTGAGTCCAGTGGCACAGTGAGCATGAGACACATGTCAGGTGGGCATACCAGTTGCACCTAGGGCGTCAGCGGCAACAACAACAAGGTGATGGCCATGCCTGGTCCTTCCTAAACCAGAATACAAGCAGCCGAGGACCGGGTTAGCCTGAATCATTCCATCCATCACTTTTTGTTGGATGGAACATGGGTCCCATGAACACTGTGTTACTAGAACCAAGCTATACCTGTCTGATGAGCCCATAACCAGGGCAAAACCAGCACTGGGTTGCTTGTGTTCTGGTACAGGGAGAACCTGGCTTGGTACTTTGGGCTAGACTGTTGCCATTGGAGCAGGGTTAAGACTGATTTCCATGTATTTAAGTCCAACCCGAGATGGCATGATGTGCAAAATAATGATGGATTGAGATGCAGCCGGGAATATTTACCAGGGCCTGAGATTAATTTCAAGTATTACTACCATCACTTTTTGTATAAGTCAATATGTCATGCTAAGTGGGACAGGTATGCCAGAATTAGGGTCCCATGCACATTGTGTTACTGGAACCAAGCTATACCCAGCTGATAAGCCCATAGCAAGGGTGATACCGGTCCTGGGTTGCTTGTGTTCTGGTTCAGGGAGAAGCTGGCTTGGCAGGTCAGGCTGGAATGTTCTCATTGGTGCAGGGTCAATACTGATTTAGGATCCAAACTGGGGTGGCCTGCCGTTCAAAATAACGATGGCTTGGAATGCGGCACGGGTAGTTACCAGTGACTGAGAATAACACTAACATTCCATCACATTTTGTATATTTTACCTCAACCATGATCATAAAGTTTACTTAAACTAAGCAACTCTAAAGGTTTTCCATACACATGGAAGGTATTAAAGATTTTGACCTCAAACTGGTTTTTCAGTTTCAATGAGAAATCCCTCACTTTCAGAGCTTTCTTCTTGCAGGAAGTATATGTGTGTATTCGGCTCTATTGTTGCCCCCTTCGTATTTCTACACTTTCAAAAGCCCACAATGTAGCAAACAGGCTCTTTATATAGTGGAGCAAAACAAGTTCTCCTCTGTAAATAGTCCAGGCAACCCTTATTGGTTTACAGAGGCAAAATTAGAACACAATGCTTCCTGTTGCGATAGTGGAGTGAGCAGTTTAGGATTATCAGTGGGTAGTGCTAAACATTTGTTGTACTCTGAGGCAATAAATGAGCCACACACTCGAGCATAAATCCGAGACCAATGTAGAAAAATAATTTGTGTTTTTATATAAATTCTGATACCAAGAACTTCGTGTCAGGTAAATACTTTTTTAAATATTGAATTTAACAGGTAAATAAACCGTTCACTTAAATGCGTCTTTACGCGGCAATGCATCCCTGTGGGACGAAGGCATATGTTGCATAGAGTTATTTACAGTCAGGGTCTTCTTCGGGACTTAGGGTTGTAGGGGGTCATGGTCCAAAGTACCACCAGCAGTTACTCGTTACCTGCCTGGGGGTGTCCAGGTGCAAAGGTGCTGGTCGGGTTGGTAGCTTTGCGTGGTACGGCAGTGGAAAGAAGGGGAGCTGCCTGGAAACAGGCTGTAGAGGGGAACTTGGGGACAAGTCTGTGAGCTCCCACTACCGGTTCGTCAGTACTCAAGTTAGGGCGCTCAGGTGCAGAGTGAAAATATCGGCTGGGGTCTGTGCCTCTTAGGGCCTTGCAGTTGTCTCTCGCCAGTTGAGGGTACAAAAATCAGGACTGCTAGGCAAATCTGGAAGTGGGTCTCTGCGGTGTTGAAGCCCCTCGGCGGCTGCTTAATCGCTGTGCTGTTAGAGTCCCAACTGGACTTAAACTGGCCTAGGATGCTAAAAGGGGTCCAGTGCTCCGGTTATTGGTCATGTGTGGCTCTGATTGCTCATGGTGTCCTCTCACTCAGTGAGAGGACAGATCAGACCTTCAGGAGCACAGGTACCTCTTCCTGCAGAGCTGCTGCATTGGGCTGGGGAACAGCAACTTGGTTAACCAAACTTTGCTTGTTTGGGTTCTGCGGACTGCAGGGGAGTAGTTCCACTACTCCAAAAGAGATTGCTGGCAATTTGCAAAGGGCTGGCAGTCTACTGGGGCTTTTGGTAGTTGCCCAGCTGCAGAACGAGTTACTTGGTCACGATTGTGAAGACTGGTGCAGACAGGCAGGGTTTGGTGCCAAAAGTCCACAGCAATATTCAGTTCTCGTTGTCTCGTAACTCTTCTTTATCCTCCTCTTTTGCATCCGTTGAATTGAATCTAGCATCTGGGGTGCCTCCTAAATACTCAATTTAAGAGGATTAAGGGAGAGTGACTGGTAGTAGCCAATGGGCTACTTACCCTCTATATTACCACTTCCTGTGGAAAGTGGGCATACCCTGTCCCAGTGAGCCTAATTCCGCCGAAACCAAGATGGTGGAATTCTAGGTTTTGTGTCAGGTAGCCCACCTTAGGGGTGGAACAAGTCTGTGGGGGATGGTACATGCCTCCTGACTAGCTTATTTTCCCGCCTGTCCTCATGCCAAATGGATCTAGGGCAAGGGGTGGCATTTCCCCTATCTGGTTAAGTCTTGGGTCACATATCAAAGACTGCAGAGTCGCTTGAAACCTTATGCTCTGATATGCTGATTACTCAGCGATCCTGCTTGGAGGCGGTAACAACACCTGCAGCCGGAGCAGACATTGTTTCTGCACTCAGAGAGTGTGGACTCTAACCTGCAGGGGATCGGAAATCAGTCTGTGGTGGCAGGCTGGTCTATACCAGTCTGCCAGTACATTAGTAGTTAGTAGGTTTTCAGGGGGCACCTCTAGGGTGCCCTTGGGTGCATGTATTAATAAATCCATCACTGGAGTCAATTTCCAAGAAACAACATGAGCATCACAGGGGCATATCTGCAAATGCAGATATGTCCCCACATGTAATATAATGCACCCTGCCTTAGGGCTGTAAAGCCTGTTGTAGTGGTTACTTACTTATATTACATGCAGTGTTTGTTGACATAGCACACAGGAGGAGTGCAATGCTGTGTCTTCACTTGTCTCTGCACCATGTCACGGAGTCTGCAATGGTAATTTGCATGATGGTTCTCAGGGGTCCCTTAGGGTGGCACAATGCATGCTGTAGCCCTAAGTTACCCTTTTTATCTCCTTGCCCTAAGTACCAGGGGTACTATTTACTAGGAACTTAAAAGCGGTGTTAAAGGTATTGCCAGTGGGGAGGGGAGGGCAATTGTACAGTTATGGGAAAGAGATCCGGCACTGAGGACCTGGATAGCAGGTACCCTGTGTACTTCTGTCAAAATTGCATCAGATACCTGGCAAGAAGTGGGAGTGACCATGTCTAATAGGGGCAGTTTCCTACACATACCTTTACTCCAGGCTTCAGAATAGAGTCTCTACCAGAAAGAGAAATACAGAAGGTATGTAACTTGTTCTTCTGATGGTGAAAATTGCGAATACTAAAGACTTTTAATTGAAGTGAGTGTTATCATGTACTGCATTTACCACAATGCATCTGGGCTCATTGTGTGCTGGTACGCCAGGCAGTGTGCTCCTTCGCCCGTTTGTGATAGGCTCCTTGCTGAGCAATTGGGCTGATGAGATCTGGGATGCACCTGTGCTCTGGGTGGTACTATTTATTTATTTATTTATTTATTTTTAAAGTTTTATATAGCGCGAACAAGATCTTTGCAGATATCAGAGCGCTTTACAGATACAGTAGGTAGGATAGACAACCTGTTGAAAACAGTATAGAATTCGATAGGGAGTGATTTGCTAATTAGGGTTGAAATCGCACAAGCGTATGCACAATAATAACAATCAATAAGCAATAATATAGGAGCCGTGTAATGTCGACTCGAATAAGATTATAGCACCCCAGAGGGTGAGTAAACACACTATTGAAAGCATAGTAGGCAGTAGTGAGTGGAATGCAAGTTAGTAAAGCACTCAAGTCATAGTGTACAGCCTTAATAAACAATCAGGAAACCAATAATATAGCATCCGTGCAGTGAATTTGGTCCAGTAGCAGCCATAAAAGAGTCTAACATAGTTAAGCATTCAGGTAGCCGATAATATAGGAGCCATGTACTGTCATTGTTCCAGTAGCAATAGAGGTCAGGTGAACTTAGCCATAAGGATGGCTTTTACCTCTTTCTTGAAGAGTACAGAGGAGGGGATAAGCCTAGTTTCTGGCGGGAGTGCATTCCAGATCCTAGGAGCCATCCCTGAGAAGGAGCGTTTGTATGTTTTTTCCTTCCGGAATCGACGAGGTTTCAGGAGGAGATTCTTTGTGCTTCTGTTGGATCTGGAGCCTCCTGATATAGTCAGCTTGTGAGTGAGGTAGTTGGGTGACTTGGGGTGTAAGGCCGAATGCGTCATACAGGCAATTTTCAGCTGAACTCTGGCTTCAAAAGGCAGCCAGTTCAGGGCTTTTAAGTCGGGGGATATATGCGAGTGTTTTCTTGAACCAGTGATGAGTCTCGCGGCCGCGTTCAAGGAGGCTCGTAGGGGCGCCGTTGTTGTTAGGGGGAGCCCGCTGAGAGCCACAATTCCGTAGTCTATGCGAGGAATGACTAGGGCTTGTACAACAATTCGGAAGTCTTTGGGTGGTAGGAAGGGTTTGAGTTTTCTCAACGTGTTGATTTGGAAGTTGGCTCCCTTAGCTGCTTTGCTGATATGCTGCTGCATGTCGAGATTGGAGTCAAGTGTGATGCCAAGGGATTTCGCCGAGTCCACGATGGTGGGCTGGACATTTAGAGCGGTTAGATGATTGAGCCAGGTTTGGGTGATGGCCTTTTTCGCAGGGGGTGAGATCAGAAGGAACTCAGTTTTCAGAGCATTTAGTTTAAGGTGATTGTCGGCCAGCCATGTGGCATTCAAAAGTTTGATGTCTTCAGGGGATTGAAGCTTGAGGTAGAGCTGAGTGTCATCAGCGTACATATGGAAGTGTACATTTGATGCTTGAAGCAAGGTGGTGAGTGGTTCCATGACGAGGTTGAACAATGTGGGGGATAGGGAGGAGCCTTGCGGGACTCCTAGTGTTACGGGTACAGGCGAGGACAATGCGTTGTTGATCTTGAACTTTTGAGACCTGTTGTGCAGAAAGGAGGTGAACCATTTGAGAACAGTCCCGGATATGCCCATTCTGGTGTTTAACAGCTCCAGTAGATTCTCGTGTTTGACCGTATCAAATGCTGAGGAGAGGTCGAGGAGGATGAGGAGGCAGGACTCATTGTGATCAAGGATTTGGAGGGCGTCATCAATTATGTGAGTCATAGCCGATTCCGTGCTATGTTTTGCTCTGAATCCAGATTGGTGAGGGTTGAGGAGGTCAAACTGCTCAATGTGTTTTGTCAGTTGGAGTTGTACACATTTTTCTAGCAATTTGGCCAGAGTGGGGATATTGGTGATGGGTCGGTAATTGTTTAGGTCGGCCGGGTCAGCTGTGGGTTTCTTGAGTATAGGCGTGACTTGCCCTATCTTGAGGGAGTCTGGGATGAGTCCTTGTTGCAAGGAACAGTTGATGATTTTGGTCCAAAGTGGGAGGACCAGGGGGGTGAGGGCTTTAACAGCGTTGGCAGGTAGGGGGTCTGTGAGGTGATTGGCGGGTTTCAAGGTGCCGAGCAGCTTGTGAATTGATTCTTTAGTATAGGTGTCGAAGGACGACCATGAGGCGTTGTTTTTTGGTTGAGTGTTTGTTATGCATATGGAGCAGGAGTATCGGCTTACATCCTTGAGGAGATCACTTCTTATATTGTCTGTCTTTTGCTTGAAGAAAGCAGAAAAGTCTTCGCAACTTGGAATGGCCTTTGTTGAGCTGTTAGGTTGCAGAGGTTGCGTCTTGGTTTGGGTTTTTACTAACTCGAACAGTTTTCTTGGTCGGTTTTTTGCTTGATCCAGCTGTTGGCTAAAGAAGACTGATTTCGAGCGTTTTATTTTTCTGAAGTAAGCGTTTCTTTTACTCTTAAGCGCTCGAAGGTGCAGTGCTGAGGGGTCAGCTCTCCACATGCGCTCTGCCATGCGCATAGCACCTCTGTCTTCATTGAGTCTACCATCATACCATGGGTTCGAGTTCTTGGTGGCGACTCTCTTCATTTGCAGGGGTGCGGCTTCATTGATTATTGCAGACATATTGTCTAGGTAGAAGTCGGTCAGTGAGTGCACATCAGAGACGCCCGTCGGGGGAAGAAGGAGACTGCCTGTGTGGGCAGGCAAGGAAATTGGGTTAAGATTCCTCAAATCCCTCTTCCAGCTCTTGGATTTGGCAGGTTGAGCCTGGTTAAGTTTGACCTTTTCGTTGATGAAGAAGGTGATGATGTGGTGGTCTGACCAGTCACAGGGTTCGATTGCCTCCAGCTGGGTAGCGTCTTCTTTGGCGATAAGGTCAAGGATAGAGCCTTTTTCAAGTGTTGGACGGTTGCAGATTTGGGTGAGGTCAAGCGCGTTAAGGAACGTCTTAAGGCTATTCACCACCGCGTCTTTCTGGTCGTTCCAGTGGAGGTTGAAGTCTCCCAAGTAGATTTGATTGATCTGTCGACCAGCGTTGGTGGATATCGTGTCCATGAGTTGTTGGGAGAAGGTGAGGTTGTCTCTGGGAGGGTGGTAGATAACATGAAGGGAGCACACATGTTTGCCCTCGCTAGTAATATCGAGGCAGATGAGTTCGCAGGAGGAGAGGGAGGGGGAGGGACCTACAGTGATAGCGAGGTTGTTCCTGTAGATGCATGCGATTCCCCCGCCCGTCTTGCTATTTCTGTCGAGTCTAATAATGTGATAGTTGGGGGGGACTAATATGTCCATTATAGGTGTGGAGGCTTCAGTTAGCCACGTTTCAGTCAGAATGGCTAGATCGAGGTCCATTGATAAGATGAGATCTGCGATGCCGGAGGAGTGTCTCGGGGCCGATCTGCAGTTGAGCAGGATACACTTTAGTCTAGGGGTGAGGAGAGTGGGAGAGTGTTCGAGGGAGAGGGGGACTTTTCTGAGATTACAGGGGACGGCGCTTCTATTGCTCCGCGTGGGGGGCCTGAGGGGATTTGTGAGAATCGTGGGTATGGGAAGGTGTGTGGTGGGTGGGAGTTTTGTGGGGCCTGGGCCATATGAGCGGAGTAGAGTGTGCAAGTCTCGGTCAGAGAGGGGGTGTAGGGTGCGACGGGGGCGGCCGGTGGCCTTGCGGTCGGGGATAGAGGGCCAGCGCGGGGATCGATGAGTGAGGATGTTTGAGGGGCGAGTGGTATACTTGTTGGGCGCAGAATTGGAGGGTAGGGGGTGTCTGGGGTGTGTGAAAAGAAGTTCTTTGATGGATTGAAGATCTTCTTTGACCTGTTAGAGGGTGGATATGATCATGTCCAGAGTTGGATTGGGGATGGTATTGGGAGTGAGAACAGTGTGTGAGTGATTGAGTGGGGCAATGGGGTGTGCACTGGATCGAATGGGGCGGGCTGTGCACGCGATGGTACATGGCTCTGTGGTCGTAGTAGGTGGGGTAAAGGGCTCTGCGGCCGTAGTAGGTGGGGTAGCAATCGATGGATGAGAGAGTTTGTGAGTAAGGGGCTTGGGTGGCGTGGATGATGACAGGGGGAGGTTGGTAGCGGATGTGGTGGCGCTGGGGGAGGGAGGGGCAGGTGAGATGAGGGATGAATGTAGGCTGGAGAAGGAAGGAATGACGGTAGGATGGTGGGGGCTAGGGGTGGGGGGGATAGAGGATAAGGGGTTGTGTTGAGGGAGGTGGTGTGTTCCGTGAATCTGGCCGGTAGGGTGGGGTGGTTGGGAGTGGGGGGGAGAAAGGGTGAGAGTTGGTCGTGTCGCGGTGCGTGGGAAATATGCTCAGTGCGGTGGAGGTGGGTTCTGCGAAACTCGTGTGGGATGGGGGCTAAGGCAGGTGGGGGTATAGGGGATGTGTGCAGTGGGGTGATATTCGCCAGTGCCTGAGGGGTGTGGGGAGGTGAGATCGGATGGGAGATTGATTGCAGTGGGATCTGCGACGTTCACAGGAGTCGTGAGGTGGGGGGTGAGGAGGGTGGGGGTATGGGGAATGTGCGAGGGGGGGTGGTCTACGCCAGTGCCAGGGGCCATTTGGGAGGTGTGGTCGGGTGGGTGACTGATTACCGCACTGGTCAGAGGGGAGAGGTGTGGAATGCTCCTTTGCTGTGATGGTTTAGGCAAGGAGTACTGACGCTTGGAGTTAGGGGGTGTTGTGTAACCCATGGTGTTAGGCGTGGCGGACCGCCCGTTGGAGATATGATTTAGGAAGGTGGGGAACAGATTGTCGAGTAAGTCAAGGTTTCTATCTGTGGATTGGAATAGGATAATCCCGTTGTTATAGATGGAGATGGTCGCTCTGCCCGGGAAAAGTTGGGATGGTGTAGTGGAGAGTGTTAAGCCATGAGCGGTTTTTCTAGAAGTGGAGATGGTGAGGGTGGCGAGGAGCACTTTCCTCCACTGTGCTCTGCGTAGGGTGTAGAAGATGATATCAGTGCTCGTGGCCCCATTATTTAGCGAGAAGTAGGTGTCCACAAATGGTGTTTCGGGGTGGGCCTTCAGGAAGTTGTGTTTGAAGATTTTGGCCTTTTTTTTGGTAAGCTCGGATGGATAGTTAATCTTGTATGTATGATTGCCCATGCGTTCCATGATGGAAGAGGTGTAGGTAGAAAAGGTGGAAAGGGAGGGTGGGGGGGTGGAGTGTGTGGGTGGGTGGACGCGGTTATAGGGCGGGGGCATGGAGAGAATAGAGGGGAGAAATAAAAGGTAGCTATAGGTTTGGACGCGGTTATAGGGCGGGAAGCATGGAGAGATTATAGGGGAGACAAATAGTATAGCTATAGATGTGAGTTAATGAGGAGAACTGACTAGTCTAAGATGGCCACCGCAGTGGTGTACTGGTCTGATCTAAGATGGCCGCCAAAAAGAGCATAGAGAGGCAGGAGTGTAAGTCCTTTGTCTGTTGCTGTTGTTGGGTTAGCGAGCCCAGTTTCCCTTTCTGTTAATGGGCAGGTCCGGTTGGTCCATCTTCTATGTTGCTGCATCCATGTTGCTGCTTGGTGAAGATGAGAGAGGAGGAGGGAGCCTTATCTCAGTGCAGGTGACCCCTGACCGTGTTGGTATGCAGCCTCATGGTCGACTGTGGGCAGAGGGGCGATTTATTACTCTAGTTTATAGCCCCCGCCATTTTGGTCAAAAGAGAGACTCTGCCACGTCGATAATAAACCCTTTGTTAGGGGAAATTTTGATTTGAGTCATCCCAGTAGCGAAGGGGGAAACCGGTAGGGGAAAACCGTCATACATATGTAATATGGTGAAGGAGTTAAGAGGTTATGAGGTTATGAACACACACCTTTAGGGCTGTGGCGCCGCTCGAGGCACCCTTGCAAACCACTGCGGCTCCGTCTTCGCCACGTCCCGGCGGCGGCAGGGGTGGGGGCGCCAGGAATGGCCGATGCCTCCGTGAGTTGTGCTGCAGCTGTCGAGGGAGAGGGGTCAGAGGACGTCCCTTCAACAGGCTCGCGCCTGCAGTCGATGTAGATGGGAGGGAGGTGACCGGGGGTGCGCTCCAGACAAGCTCCGCGGAGCCAGCTACCTCGTTGCCTGGGAGGGGGCGGCCGCGGTGAAAAGGAGCCGGCTCCGGTGGATCCAATCGCCTGCGCTCCCGGTGCCCTCCAACCGCGCCCGACGGCGCCACCCGCTCCGCCACAGGCGATGTGCGTATGCAGGCGTGCAGCTCCCGGTCAGATCCGCCACCGCAGGAGCGCTTTGATGTCGGTGGGCAGGAAAGCACACAGCCAGGGGCCCTCCCATGGGCCGCACAGCGCCCGCGATACCAGTCGGGACCAGCAGCGCGAAACTCCCCAGTCCGGAGCAGTCCCGGGAGCCCTCCCGCGGCTCGCGCCCCTCAGGATCGCTCCGGTGGTAAAGGGCAGGCCCTCAGACCGTCAGGAGCCCTCCCGTGGGTAGCCAGACACTCACTGTTTGGCTGTGGCGGTGCGGAACTCCCAACAGGGCCACCCAGGACCGGTGTGGCCCCGGGTGCTCTCCGACCTCCAGGCGATCCCAGACTCCGGCTGCATAGATGTCCAAGGCCAGTGTGTAGCGCCCGAGCAGCAGCCCTCCGTCCAGCAGTCGATCACCGGTAGCTCCCACGATGTCCAGCGGTGCACGGGTCCCCAGTGAAAACCAGCACAGGTCCGGTGCAGACACAGGGGCCCTCCTTCAGTCTCCCGACGATCCCGGCCTCCAGCGCCTCCGAAGTCCAGCGCAGGCACAGCAGCCGTCCGCCCAACAGCAGCAGCCGATCTCCAGGCAGCACGCACGATGACCAGCGCCTGGGCAGCAGCCGTCTTCAAAACAGGTACATATAATATCTTGCATCCAGTTACTTGTTATAGTAAGAATCCTCAAAGATGCTCAGGTGCTAACAGGGATTTAATCCAGAATTGGAACCCCCAGCACTCGGAGCTCTAACCAGGAGCTCCTACCCGGTGGCCATCTTGGAAACACATTTTACTAAACTATACTAAACCTGTAAAGACTGAACAGCATTGCCAGCACCCACACATTTCACTTGTTACTCTCTACTGAAGAAGCACAACAGGCCTGAACACTTGTCTAAAGAGACACAGCACTGACTGCATAAAAAATGGTGAATACTAAATACTTTCAACTGAAGTGAGTGTTCTCACATTCATTGCATATACCAAAATGCTTGTGGGCTAATTGTGTGCTGTTATGGCAGGCAATGTGTTTCCTCTTCCTTTAATGTCCAGAATGGCTAGGATAAAGGTAAGCGTCTGCGAAGGACTCCAGTGTGACTTCGGCATATCGATAGTGAACCCCAGTGATGTTAAGAGGTACGACGTAGTCTGGAGGTGGATGACGGCTGCCTGGGGCGAGCCTGCATTCAACAGTAAGTTGTCTAGTTACGGGAAGACTGGAACTTCTGACCTGCGAAGATGTGCTGCAACCACAGCCATCATTTTTGTGGACACCCTAGGAGCACTAGTGAGGCCAAAGGCGAGCACAGTGATGTGAAAATGCTCCTGGTCCAACGTGAATCGTAGGTAGTGCCGGTGGGCCTGTAGAACAGGTACACACAATAGCTCTAAGAGCAAATCTGTAGTGTCCAGTCCGAAGTAGAAAGTGGGTTTGGCCGCATCCCAACCTTTCTGAATTTCCTGAAATAGGATAGCACAGGCCTCTGGAACTATGGGAAGCACTTGAGCCATGGAGTCCCACAAGGCTTGAGAACAGCAGCCTACAATGCTGTTTGGCCTTGACAGAGAAGAGTGCTACACTCAGACGAGAAGACCCATTTCCCAAAGGTCTTTATTCATTTGGTTTCCTTGTCAGGGATATTAGTCGAGAACGAATTTGGCTGAATCTTACTGACCAGAGCTTGTACCACAAGGCTCTTGAGAGTAGGGTGTTGGATAAGAAAGTCTAGTTCACCAAGACTGTTAGATGGTTCATAGCAACCTGCCAATTAACAGAGGGGCCTGGACAGGGCTTGGTCCACGTCATCAAAAGCATGTCCGTAAGTAGCTCATTAAAAGGCAAAAGGGGGTCAGAATTGGTTTGGCCAGTTCTGAGCACCTCAGTGAAAACATTGGTCTTGACATCCTGGGTAGGAAGATGAAAATCCAGAACCTATACCGCCCTCCTCACAACCATGGTGAAGGATGGGCTCTCCTCCATTGCCGTGCCCCAGGGATGACACCAGTTCACTGTTGGGAGGTATCTAGCCCACTGGCGTCCTGGCAGCTCTCATATCAAGAATCACAGCATTATAAACGCCATTGTCCAACTACCTACCAAATAATTTGTGTAGTACATGAGCCTTTCCAGGAGGCAAGGGCCTATTGCCTGAGACAGAAGGGTGGCTAAGTGGCTGTGGTGTAGTCAAAGCAGCTAATGGACTCAGTTGAGGTGGGGCGCCACCGTCTCTGCTGTGGACAGCGCCATGCGTTGCTATAGTTTTGTGTCGTTGATGGGGTATGTTCTGGCGTGGCTTGTGGTGTTGGAGAGGGAATGGGTTTTGAGGTCAGCCTGGAATGAATACAGAGGGCCTAGCTGGTGCTGAAGACAAACCCACCAGCCAAAGTCCTGTGGGGGCCCACAGCTCCTAGAGGTGCTGCAGACATGTCTGCGGGAGCCAGCAACTTGCAAAAAAGCTGCAGCGTGGCTTTACGGAACACTTCAATTTGCTGCAGTGTCGTAGATGCCCCCCTGAAATTCAGGGTGCCCTTGGACATGTCAGAATCCGCTCAGAAGTGGAACAACTTCGGGAACGAGAACTGGAGGCACATTGGCACCCTTGTGTCTTCTCAGAAAATCAAGAGTAGCATGACAAGGCAGAGTCCTGCTTGGTAATCTTGTGGGGGGGTTTTTGAAGGGGGAGGGAAGGGGAGGTATTTTGTCTTACCCGAGGATTTGGACCTCCGTGATGATTTATCTCAGCACCAGTCTCTAGAGCACGCTCTGGACCTTGATTGGTAATGACATGGAGTATTGCGGTCCTTTACCAGGACCTTCTTTACGTCCTAATCCCAGGTAGCCTTTGAGTGCACCAATGCACAGTCACTGCAGGTCTTGGAGTCGTGGTCTTCCCACAGTCATACGTGTGGGTCAATCACAAACATTTGTTTGTAACTTTTCCCACACAGTTTGAATCCTGTAGATTTGGGAGGTTATATAGTCCCTTGCACACTGTAGAATTGGTTTGAAAAAAAGTTAAAAGACAGTCTCAAAGAGACATGGGGTTGCTCAGGATCTGTGTTCGTTGACGCAAAAAGAAAGGAACTGATGTCCGTGCCCATGGGTGGTGCCTATATAGGCCATCACACATTTCATCAGGTGCAGAATGATGTTGACGCAGAGCCGGAGGTGCTACTTAGTGGTGTGCAATGGTACTGCTGAGGATTTTCCGTACCCAGTCTGACACCTGAGGGGATAGTTAAAAGGTGAGGAATCTGCAGTTTGAAGTCTCTATCTAAAATATATGTGAGGTAGTACCAGTGAAAGCTGCTGAGAATATTGGCGAACTGATGCCAGGTCCTTCTCGAATGTCAGTAGCAAAGTTAGGCTATCCAGAAGTGCTTACAACGCCAGCAGTTCTGACAGTAACAATAGCACTAACCTGGAGTGACTGTGCTTGGTCGGAACACAACTTCATGAACAAGATGGGCTCAGTTCTATCACAGATGCCTAATCACAGCCCACACCTTGGGATGCCCACCCGCAAAACACCTTTGCAGTTGAATTGGTTTGGCCATGTTCATACTCCTAATGTATACCTATTCAAATCATGGGAAGTCTGTTTGCAATCATTAGAACTAACTAACTTTACTGCCTACCTGTGGCTAAAGGTTCTTACAGCTTGTTGACATTTCTGCTTAGAGCCTGTCTTAAGTTTTCTAACCGTTTGTGCAGCTTACTAAACAGGAATTTCTTTGAGGGTGGTGTCTATGGGCCTGAGAGCACTATAGTTAGGTTGGGTGTGTTCTATGCCTACTGTGACTGATTGCAAGACCCTAGATGCTTGATGTTGCTGGTGGTTTTATGCACTCAGTGGGTCGATAATAGGCTCTCAAGCTCTCTCTTGGTTAGAAGTCGATGGTGCAAGTGTTCTTGATCCACCCATCCGTGAGGGTGGGGAGGGGGGGATCTGATTGTCTTGAGTCATTGGTAGGTGGAACTGGTGTAAAGAATACACTGGTTGGTAGCAGTAAATGTAGTTTACTTTCTTATTGTAAGTGTGACACAATCTGTTATGTCTTCTGTGAGTTTGCTTGTTTATTTTCTTTTTTTGAGACTAATTAGAGAGACTTCTCTCCACTTAACAGACGGATTTTCGCTTCTTCTGGATTGAGTCCAAAGTGCAAGAAGAAGAAGGCCTGGATGTGATAACCCGACTTAACCCGGTAAGACTCTTCAGTTGCTAGAAGCTTGCATAATGAGTAGAAAAAATGACGTTTTGTAGAATATCTTAATACATTTTCAAATAGTGAGGAAATCAGCAGAATGGATTGAATGCTTCAACATAATTATTCCAGTTCTCTATACATCATTGATAAGTAACTGCTGTATACATCATAATGCTACATAATCTATCAAATCAATCAAAAACCATTTATAAAGTGCACAACTACCTCAGGCGAGGTGTCCCGGCGCTAACTCAGCAGACTAGTAAGTGTGATGCCTGAACAGCTATTTTCCTTGCTTAAAGAGCCAGGTTTTCGGCTCCTTTCTGAAATCCTACTCAGAGTTCAGCATGCGTAAGTAGAGAGGCAGGGCATTCCACAGCTTGGTGGTCCAAACCGAGAAACACCTCCCCCTTGCCTTGCTTTAGAAAAATGGGGGACAGCAAGGTAACGCTGATAGTTGGATCTAAATGTCCGCTCCTGGCGGTACAGGCTGAGCCGCTTCCTCAGATAGCCGGGCCCTTACCTTGAATGGCACAGAAAGCGAAAGTGAGGGCCTTGAATTCGATCTTACTGGCTACCGGGAGCAAATGTAGTTGTTTATGGTGAGGGGAAATGTCCTGGTGCAGCGGGACCCTGCGCATTAGCCGTGCCTTCGCATTCTGCACCGTTTGCAACCTTGTGATCAAAAAACCTGGCATTCCCAGGTGAAGGCCATTGGCATAGTCAAGGTGAGAAGTCACCTGGGCATGAACCGCGGTCCTCCGGCAGGAAGCCCATCTTTCCGAAACAGGCTGACGAGACTTGCCGGGCTTGAGCCGATAGGGCTAAATCCTTATCCCATCTGACTCCAAGATTTTTAATCGAGTCCTTAGGGACGGGAGGGGAGTCAAGCTCCCCGGGCCACCATAGGCTGGAAAGGGCTAGGGGGATGTTTGGTTAAAAAAAAAAAGACCTCCATCTCATTGGCATTCAATTTTAAGCAGTTTTAGTTCATCCATCCTGCTATTTCTTTTAGGCAGTCGTTAAAAGAATCTAAAGCTGCGGTAGAAGAATTGGCCAGGGCCAAACATATGGCTACCTAACTTAAAATATACAAACTTGGGGATAGGGTGGGTACGTTGCTTGCCTGGCTGAAAAAAAAGGAGCAGGCCGAGTGGTGGATCCCCCGGTTATGCATAAACAGCACTCATATTCTGTAAGACCCGCAAGAGATTGCAGAATCCTTTGCCGATCATTATGAGCAGATATATACCCCGACAGTCACTACTATAGAAGAAGACTTACATCAATTACTGGTGGATATACCTCTGCCTACCTTGTCCACCATCGACTGAGACTTGCTGGAAGGGGACATCATCAATGAAGAAATCTGTTCAGCAATTACTCAGCAATTTACACAGCTAGGCGTTTTCACGTCGGATTTAGATAGTCTGCCTTTTTTACAGTGATATTTATTAATATTTTCCCAATTGTAACCAGCACATTTCACTTTTTCTGCACCTATTGCTACCCATATATTATTGCCTTTTACAGTGGTATTATATTTTATATTCCTAATTGTATCTTGCACGTCCCACTTTATCGTCACCGGTAATGCACCGTTTGCTACCTCATATATTTGTCTTTTGCTGCTCACTAATGCCACTTGTTGTTTCATATAATTTGTGTGTGCAACTGTATTCTGTCACGGACTCCTGTACCTTACATATTTTTGACTACTCACTATTGTCACCTTCGATTTAGATATTTTTATGGTCTGCACAGTTATTTTATTCCAGTATTTTCTCAGTATTATATTTCTACTTGTTCTGCACATGTTTATAACCTACATCGAATTCACTCCTATTCCTAAAATGTACTGACGAATATCTCACATAGACTTGTCACTGATGTAACCTGCACTCATTACATTGTTCCCCCCCGTATACACTGATTACTACCTCATATTTGTTAGCTGCTCCATTGGTGTCACCCCTGCTCCATGTAACTTACAGTCCTCATCAGTATTCTGCTCCCTTATATCGTTATTGTGCACCCTACACACTGTGCAACTCGCACCCATCTCAAGTGTTAGTCTGGCACGCACCGATTACTACCTCAAATACCTTGGCAGCTCACTAGTGTCACTTCCCATTATCTCACTATTATTGTCTGCATCTGTACTCTGCGTATAGCATTATTGTGCACTCAGTAGTGTCACTTTTGGCCCACGCAACTGTTTTTGACAGTGCACCCTCCCTACTACACCTACCTAGACTGTCCTCCCATCATGGAACCCGTCGGCAAGCACACATATAGAATCAACTACCCACCCTCACTCACTAAAAAAGCCGCTAAGCGCTTTAAACACAACTTCCTGGGGTCCCACCATGAAACTCCCTTTACAGACACCTACTTCTCACCAGTCAATGGTTCACTGAACATTGATATCATCTTCCACACCACACGCAGAGCCCAATGGAGAAAAGCGTTCCTCACCTTACTCACCATCTCCACCTCCAGGAATTTCGCGCATGGCCTAAAACTCTCCATCACACCATCCCAACTCTTCCCGGGCAGAACCACCATCACTATATACAATAACGGGATTATCCTAATTCAATCCACAGACAAGAACCTGGAACTACTTGACAACCTGTTCCCCACGTTCAAACAACACCTCGCCAATCATCGGACCCCCACTCATAGCACCCTCAGGCCTATCACCCTTGAATTCACAGCCCCCAATCACAACCCTTCTAACCTAGCTCAACCCCAAAACGACACGCACCTTTCCTCCACCCCCGGCACCTTAGACATTCACCCACCTAATGTAGCTACCTCGCACTCTTCATTTACAGACATAGATCCCTCACCCACACATTCCAGCGGCACCCCCTCCCCCCCCACCAACCTCACCTTGTCCTCCTCTCATACCACACCCATTCCTGTCACCCCTGACACCACAGCCTCAAACTACATTCACTCCAACCTAGCCCAGCCCCAAAAAGATATGCACCTCTCCTTTACTCCCGACACCCTAGTCATTCACCCACCTACTGTAGCTACCCCACTCCCCTCAAGCACAGACATAGATCACTCCCCCTCTTACGCCAACCACCTCACCCCTTCCCCCCCCACACACCAGCCCTCATCCCCTTTCCTCTCACCCCTGATACCACAGCTCCCACCCAAAACGACATGCACCTCTCCTTCACTCCCGGCACCTTAGTCATTCACCCACCTACCGTAGCTACCCCACACCCCTCAAGCACAGACATAGATCTCTCTCCCTCATACACCAACCACCTCACCCCTTCCCCCTACACACCAGCCCTCATCCCCATTCCTATCACCCCTGATACCACAGCTCCCACCCGCAACCCGCCTAACCTGGATCAGCTTCAGACCGACACACACAAAGGCAAACCCCACCCTTTATCCCCCCCCATTCTCAGCCCCCACTTCCACCCATTAACTAATCACACAGAACACACCACCTCCATCAACTCAACTACACCCCCTCAAAAAAGAACCATCTACAATCCCACTTCCCCCCCCAGTCTCACCCCCCACTACCCAACATCCACCCCCTTCACCACTAATAAACGCCCATCCTCCACCCTGCACTCACCGCCTACCACCAATACCCTCATCCACACCACCAACCTCTCCCCTATGTCATCCACGCCCGACCCTCCCATCCCCACCTCCAACACATTTCCCACACTGGACTACATTACGGCCTCCCTCCTCCAGCTCAAAGAAGACATGCATATCATCAAACAACAACTACTCTGTCTATCACACCCCAGTCACCCCTCACCCAACACCCTCCACCAGATCAAACAAGACATTCACATCATCAAACAATTACTCAGCACACACCCCAGACACCCCTCACGCGCCTCCACCATCACCTCCCCTCCCAACTGGTCCTCCACCCGGGCGGCGAACTCTTGCACTCGACTTCCACCGCACTGGACCTCAATCCCTGTTCACAACCGCGAAAACCGCCCCCATCGCTGCTGCAACCCTCTCTCGGACCTCGACACAATCACCCTCCTCCGCTCCTACGACTCAGCTCCCCATAGCAACACACCCGACACTCTCACTGCCATCCCTACGATTCACTCCAATCCCCTTAGACCCCCACACTGAACAAGAGAATCGCTATCCATAGTAACCTGAGTAAAGTCCCCCTCGCTCTAGAACACCCTTCCACCTTCGACACACCCCGTCTCAAATGCACCCTCCTCAACTGCAGATCAGCCGCTAGACACTCCTCCGCTATCGCCGATCTCATCCTAAAATTGGATCTTGACTTAATCATCATGACTGAAACATGGCTAACAGAATCTTCTACACCTATAATGGACATTCTGGTTCCCCCCAACTACCGCATCACCAGACTTGACAGGTCTGGCAATAAAAAAAGGTGGGGGAATCGCATGTATATACAGGAGCAACCTCTCTGTCTTGAAAGTAACTTCCCCTTCCCTACCCTCCCCAACCTCCTGTGAATACATCTGCCTCGATATTATCAGTGAGGGCAAACCGATCTGCACTCTTCACGGCGTTTACCACCCACCCGGCGACAACCTTACCTTCTCCCAACAAATCATGATCTCAACCAACTCCGGGCGACAACTCACACAAATATACCTTGGTGACTTCAACCTCCACTGGAACGCTCATAATGATGCGGTGGTAAAAGGTCTGAAGAATTTCCTTAACGCCCTTGACCTCACTCAAATTTGCAACAGTCCAACACACGAGAAAGGCTCTACCCTCGACCTTATCATCTCCAAAGAGGCCTCTATCCAACTCGAATCTATCCAACCCTGTGACTGGTCAGACCATCATATTATCACATTCTTCATCAATGAAAAAGTTAAATTTAACCCTGTTCAATCCGTCAGGCCCAAAGTCTGGAAAAGAGACATGAAAAAACGAAACTCAAACTCTCTGCCCCCCAACAGCTGCAACTTACTACTTCCTCCTACTGGCGTTAAGGACGTCCAATCCTTGACTGATCACTATCTTAACACTATGACCTCAATAATTAATGAAGTCGCACCCTTGCAGCTAAAAAAAGCCTCCGCAAAAATTTCCAATCCCTGGTACGACGGGAGTCTCAATGACGATAGACGCGCCATGCGAATGGCAGAGCGCACCTGGAGATCAGCTCCCTCTGCACTGAACCTAAAAACCCTGAAGAAAAAAAAAAATGCCTACTTCAGAAAAATAAAACGCTCAAAATCAGACTTCTTCAGCCGTCAGCTCGACCAAGCCAAAAATCGTCCGAGAAAGCTGTTTGAGCTTATCCGAACACAATCCAAAGAACAACCCCAACGTCTCAACACTATGTGCGAAGCTCCCTCCTGCGAAGACTTCGCCTCCTTCTTTAACCAAAAAACTGACAACATAAAGAATGATCTCCTCATGGACGCAAGCCTCTATCCCAAACCCCACTGCATAGCACCCACTAAACCAAAAAACAATGCCACTTGGTCAACCTTTGTCACCTACACGGAAGAAGAAATTCGCAGACTGCTCAGCACTCTGAAACCATCCAATCACCTCACGGACCCCCTTCCTGCTAACGCTGTCAAAGTCCTTACCCCGTCGCTCCTTCCACTCTGGACTAAAATCATTAACAGCTCACTTCAACAAGGGACCATTCCCGACTCCCTCAAAGTTGGACAAGTCACACCTTTGCTAAAGAAACCTACAGCCGACCCCTCTGACCTAAACAACTACCGTCCCATTACCAACATTCCGACTCTTGCCAAACTGGTGGAAAAATGCGCACAAATACAATTGACTAAACACATTACTCAGTTTGATCTCCTCAACTCTCATCAATCAGGCTTCCGAGCAAATCACAGTACTGAAACTGCTATGACTCACATAATTGACGACGCCCTTCAAATCCTAGATCATAACGATACCTGCCTCCTCATCCTCCTTGATCTCTCCTCCGCATTTGACACCGTCAAACATGAGAATTTACTTGAACTATTAAACACAAGAATGGGCCTATCTGGAACTGTGCTCAAATGGTTCACGTCCTTTCTGCATAACAGGTCGCAGAAATTCAAGAGCAACAACTTGATGTCCGCGCCAAGACCTGTATCGCTAGGCGTACCACAAGGATCCTCCCTATCCCCAACTTTGTTCAACCTAGTTATGGAACCTCTCACCACCTTACTACAAGAATCCAATGTACACTTCCACATGTATGCTGATGACACCCAACTTTATCTCAAACTACAATCGCCCGAAGACATCACGCTCTTGAACTCAACGATCAGAAGCACCCAATCCTGGCTGGCCGCTAATCATCTCAAACTCAATGCCCTTAAAACAGAGTTCCTTCTGATCTCACCTCCCACGAAAATCACTACCGTACAAATGTGGCTTAAACACCTAACGGCACTCAATGTTCAACCCACCATCGTGGACTCAGCAAAATCTTTGGGCATAACACTTGACACCAATCTCAGCATGCAGGAACACATCAACAAAGCAACTAAGGGAGCGAACTACCAAATCAACACCCTTAGGAAACTTAAACCCTTCCTTCCAGCCAAAGACTTCCAAACTGCGGTACAATCACTAGTCATACCTCGAATAGAATACGGTAGCACCGCCCTCTGCGGTCTCCCCCTAGCTACTACGGCACCCATAAGAGCCTCTTTAAACGCCGCAGCGAGACTTATCACTGGATCAAAAAAACACTCACATATTTCCCCTGACTTTAAATCCCTGAACTGGCTGCCTTTTGAAGCCAGAATACACCTGAAAATCGCTTGTTTAACGCACAAGGCTGTCCACCTGAGTTCACCTAGATACCTCGCTCAGAAGCTGACGATTTCTGGAGGCTCCAGAAACACTAGAGGCACAAACAATCTTTTGCTAAAGCCTAAAAGATTCCGCAAGGAAAAAACGTACAAACGCTCTTTCTCAGGTATGGCCCCCAGGATTTGGAACTCACTCCCCCCTGAAACCAGGCTCATCCCCTCTACCATACTTTTCAAGAAAGAAGTAAAAGCGATCCTCATGGCTAAATACACTTGAACCACTACTGGGGATCAACTTCAAAGACTCGATACTGATCTGTACTACTTGTTCGAACCCTTTGCATTTTTGTTTGACTTTGAAATAGACTTACTTGATTGTTTATGATATCACTTCACTGTACTTTTAACACTATGATGTATCTGTGTATATATGCTCCCCTCCTCTGTAAAGCGCTCTGATATCTGCGAAGATCTTGTTCGCGCTATATAAAACTTTCAAAATAAAATAAATAAATAAATTAGCAATATATAATCTGGGAAGGCAATGGGGCCTAATGGTGTCCCTATCGAATTCCTTAAATGAACAGCACCTCAGGAGAAATGAGAGCAGTGAGAAGGGGTTCCTACTGGAGAACCTGAGAATGGCCTCAATCATAGTAATCCATAAGAAAGGAAGGCCTGCTGATAGCTGCGGGTCCTACCGGCCGATCTCCTTAATAAATGCGGAGGCCAAATCCTAGCAAAAATACTAGTCTCCCAACTAGCCACTATCATTACATCAATAGTACACGCCGACCAATCTGACTTTATGCCCAGCGAAACACAGCTTTAAATATCCGCAGACTCCAGAACGTATTAGGGCGGAAACATATAATCACAAAAGATACAGTAATACTTTCTTTAGACTCCAAAATGGCATTCGACACAACTGAGTAGCCATACCTTTTTGAGGTGCTGCTTCAATTGGGTTTCGGCCTGAAATTCCTTGAGTGGGTTAAGCTTCTGTACACGGACCTAAATGGTCGAATTAAGGTAAATAAGCGCACATCAAGAATATTCTCACTGAAGAGGTGTACTAGACTGAGGTGCCCTCTGTCGCCATTGATGTTCTCTCTGATGCATGAACCTCTGGCGACTTGGGTCAGAGGAGACAGACTACTTAGAGGGCTGAAATTGGCAGAGGGACAGAAAGAGAGAATATCCCTTCATGCTGATATTTTGCTAAAACTCGCGTCACCAGCAAAATCAATACATAGAATTCTCGCAAATGCTGGGGCTCTTCTATTAACTGGTCCATATCGGTGTTCTACACAATCCATGGGCCGAACCCAAGACTCCCGCAGAGCTGCAAGGTTAAAATAGCGGAGGAGGGTTTCCGCTACCTTGGTATCTTCATAACCCCCGAATCCAAATCTTTTATATTAAAAATCTTGAGGCTCCCCTGGGTAGATTGCGCAATTATGTGACACTGGAAGACACTGCCTCTTTCTCTGTTAGAACGAGCTGCCCTCTTCAAAATGCTGGCACTCCCCCGTTTCTTATATATCCTCCAGAAAAGCCCCATTAAAGTCTCGAGTCCTACTTCAAAAACATAGACAATAAATTCAGGACACTGATATGGGATGGCAAGACACCTCGTATAGCCATGCATAAATTAACCAGAAGTTGGTATGATGGTGGAATTGCACTCCCTGATATGCGCCTTTACTATTGGGCATCGCAGCTAGTGGTTGTTAATCCCTGGGTGTACCATCCCAAGACAGAACCTGCTTATCAATTAGACAGATACCAGATGGGGAGGGAGGGGGTAGAAGAATGAGGCTCTATTCTAAAGCTAAGAAAAGACGTTATTTTGGCCCCTCTGCCCTAACCATTAACGTCTGGCGCCAGGCCAACTATAAACGCGGCCTGCAGGATATCCTGACCCTAGCCATTCCATTATGGTCTACCCAGAGACTAGGATGCTGGGTAACCAACCGGGATTTGACAGATGGGACACCATTGGTATCTCTAGCGTAGGTGACCTACGGAAAAAGGGGAAAAAATGTAATTCTCTGAACTGCAAAAAGAATACTATTTGGACCAGAGGGAAGTGTTTTGATACCTACAAACCCGCCACACCCTGACTGCCGCAATTTCTACACCAGGGGAGATACCGGAGGCGTCCCCTTTAGAAGATAAATTACTGTCAGCACCCTTGGGGAAAAAAGTCATATCGTTGACATATAGGAAAATGAGCAACGATTTAGCTCTCCCACTCCAACGTCTCTGAGAAAAATGGCAAGCTAAACTAAGGCCACTTGAGGATGAGTAATGGGGAACTGCATTAATGTCCTCACGTGAAGCGGCTATCCCACTAAAACTCTGCCTTATCCAACTCAAGATTTTACACAGAACTTACTTAACCGGGACCACCCTCAACATGATTAGGCATAGAGAAGATCCGCTTTGCCTCCGACGCTGCTCGGAAGAGTCCACATTCTATCATATACAATGGAAATGCCCTAGCGTAGCGCCACTCTGGGGGAAAGCTACATGACACCTACAAATGGCTATAGGTAAAGATGTCCAATTAACACCAAAATTGGGACTTCTCAACATATGGGACGCAACAGATCTCATCACAACGGAACAACAATGGGCCACCCTGGGGTACACAATGGTCAAATGCAGCATTGCAATGCACTGGGGTGCCGCAGAGGTGCCAAACTCGAGAGATGGGCTAAAGAAATGGACAAATGCATGATCTCAGATAAAAAAGTGTTTAAAAATAAAGGGTGTTTCAAAAAAGGGATAAAACATGGGGGAAATGGAATACTTATCGAGGAGAGATGTGTATCTCCCCAAGTACTGAAGTGGTGCTGAAAGAAAGACGAGCAAATGGACACATATGATCATACATGCCTCGGAGGGTCCCCTCGGTGAAACCTCCCTGGTATTTTGTGCATAACGGTGTTATTTGTTTAGAAGCCAATATGACCTGTATTGTTCACTACAAAGTTAATAAAAAGAAGTAAAAAAAAAAGCTGCGGTAGTGTGATCTTAAGGAGACCACCAGCTGGGTGTCATCCACTTATGAAACCACCATGACCCCTCTCCTAGAAATTAGGGCTGCCAGTGCAGCCATGTAAATATTAAAAAGCAGTGGGTTTAAGGCAGAGCCCTGGGGCACTCCGCATCTTAGTGGTTTAACTAAGGAGATGTACGGGCGAATAAAGCCTTGCTGGTCACTAAGATAAGAGGAAATCCACTCAAATGCAGTCCCTGTACTCTTATCTGTTTCCAGCAAGATTATGTGCGACACCGTATTGAATGCCGCTGAAAGTTCTCATAACTCACGCATATAAAACACGTTAGGACAACATTGCCGAGCGTCATATTTAGTGATTTACGGACATATTAAGTGCACAATAACAATAGGCTTTCAATACAGAGGCTGATCTGAGTACCTGGTGGTGTGTCTTATATAATGCTTAACAGCTTATGCTAAAACCAACCTTACAAGCATTAGATGTTGCTGAAAAATTATAGACCTATCTCCCAGCTGCCATACCTGTCCAAGGTCTTGGAACAACATGTGTTGACATCGCTGACCTCGTTTCTGGACACTAACCATCTTCTCCATGAGATGCAAGCAGGGTTCCGTGCACATCACAGCACCGAGTTAGTCATGCTATCGGTGCTGGATGATCTAAGACTGATGGCTGACAGTAAAAAACCTAGCGCACTGATACTTTTAGACCTGTCAGCAGCGTTTGATACTGTCAGCCATCCCTTACTCTTGGACAGGCTGGCTGGATTTGGGTTCAGAGACTCAGCATATGACTGGCTGGAATCCTTCTTGCTGGGGAGAACCCAGAGAATTCAGCTGGGAGATACGGTCTCAGGAGTGGGAGAACTTACCTGCGGGGTCCCTCAAGGCTCTGCACTGTCCCCCCTCCTATTTAATTTGTATCTACAACCCTTAATAAAAACTTTGACCGAGATGGGTTGCCGCGTATTTAATTACGCAGACGATACACAGCTACTTCTAAGCTTGGAGGACACAGAACGAGCCCAGCTTCAAGCACAGGAGGTACTTCGATATACTGTTAAATGGATGTCAAGTAACCTCCTCAAGATCAACCCCGAGAAAACTGAGGTGTTGATTGTCTCATCCACTTGTTCGCCTTGGAGCGACCTGTATTGGCCACAGGAATTGGGCTCCATCCCCAAACCAGCTGACTCGGTAAAAAGTCTTGGCATCAAGATAGATAGTGCCCTATCAATGAAGAGCCAAGTATCTACCGTGGTAGGAGTCTGCAACGGCCTCTTGAGACAGTTGCGTAAACTAGTCCCACTCCTGTCCCAATCTATGCTCCGCACCGTAGTCTCGGCTACTATACTCTCGAGACTCGATTACGGGAATGTCCTTTATTTGGGCCTACCAAAGTCACTAACTAACAGACTGCAGGTGGTTCAAAATGACGCAGCACGACTTATCTTAAACTGCCGCGGAATTCTCATGCTTCTCCGCTGCTATTGAACCTGCACTGGCTGCCAGTGATACAAAGGTCCATCTTTAAAAGTCTCTGCATAGCCCATAAATCCATCTATGGCCAAGCCCCTGCATATGTTAAGGAAAGGTTGGAGATCTATCGACCTGAAAGAAGACTGAGATCGGCTGAAGCACAGCTGCTGGTATGCCCTCGGTTTAAACTAGCCACAAAAGGAGGTAGAGCATTTTCAGTCTTGCTGCCAAAAATCTGGAATGAATTACCGGAAGCCCTGCGTAAGGATGGTAACAGGCTTCATTTCAGGAAAACCCTAAAAACCACTCTGTTTAAGGCAGCGTTGAACTTAGTTTAGTCTGCTCCTTTCTCCTAAGATGTTGGTTAGCTGTTATGTTTTTATGGTCAAAGCGCCTTGAGACCTGTCGGTGAGTTGGCGCTATACAAGCACATACTAACAATAACAATAACAAGATGTTGAGGGGTGCTCATATTAATTGGAAACTCCCTTATTTGAGCATAGAGTACCACAGATCAAGGGGAAAATCAGAGCTTCCAATAAATACCACAAGCCTAGAGACAGTGGGAAACGTCATGCCCCGGACTTTACATAGCACAAGTCCTGCCGATGCAGGGTTTGGAATGAACCCCCTGGGATCTCAGAGAAGCACAATCCATACAAGCTGAGTGGATAATTGGGAGTCGGCCGCTTGAAATGTCTAAAAGTAACACAATTAATGCAGGCCCGACCGTTGATTGTTGTAAGAGCAAGCTCTCTCCTAGAGCACGTTACTGTGACAGTCGTCCTACTCTTACAGACAATGAGAGAGTGCTCCCGTCCATGGAGGGCTTACAGTAGGACAGGGCACACAAGCTCAAGTAGTCATGGGAAACGCTGTACCCCTAGAACATATAACAGAAACTGGGTCTGTAGAGATTAGCTAAAATCTCCTATAAAAGTGTTTCTTTTGCCTCCTTGTAGGTTCTCATTATTGACCTTTTCCCTCTTTTTCCTTTTTGCAGTTTAAATTTGTGAGGCTGCAAAGTTTTGCATGTTCACCAGAGAGCATCTGTGAAGTGTTGTCTACAGAGTTCACTTTTAAGGTAATGATCCCTCCACACAGCTCTGTTTATCACTGCAAACTCTTGAATCTTTAATTTTCATGTTGCTCCTTGGTTATACAAAGAGGTGCAAAAACCCATTTTTCACTGAGTATCCCATAGGATAAATTAGTTACAAAACCTTCAGTTGGCCTCCATTTCATGTCTTCCTCCAACAACTTCCAGGTTTTGTGAAGTTAATGGAGAAGCAGCATTTGTTTCTCTTACAGCTCTTTTTATTTTTATTCTGAATTGCACCATTTACACGGAGTTCCTTTTCCAGTTCTCCAAGGAGTCCGAGTATCAAAAGAACCTCTTCTTTTTTTTACATTGTACAAGACCAGAACTCGTTTTATCCACTATATTCTGATTTTTAATGGCCTCAGAATTTCTCTTTGAAACTATCATTTCTTTGACAGACCTTTTGGCTGATTTCCTTTCCAGAAATGTTAGATGTTTTGGCTGTTTGTATGTCATCATAGCAACCAAATGTGCTGCAGTTGCTTAAGCGGTTATATATCTTTGGTATCAATAATTTTCTTTCATGGGTATGAAATACTATTCTGCAGATATTCCTTTTTATTTTTTTATTTTTTACTCTTTGCTTTTCTGAATATTTTTTACTAGCGTTGTTGACAGGGTAATAAATGGAAGTAGAGGGTGGTGACACAATTTCAAGATCTGTATTTGTATTTGTATGTGGTTTTATAGAGCGCGATTGCTGCCCGGGGGCGTCCAAGCGCTATGGAACCAACAGATGGTTTAGGCAGAGGCTGGGTAAGTTGAGCAGGGAGTTACTGTGGGGAGTTAAAAAGAAATGTTTTGAGCGGTTTCCGGAATGAGGAGAGATTGGAGTTAGCTCTCAGATGAAGAGGAAGGGTGTTCCACAGCTTGGAAGCGTTATGGGCAAAGGTCCTACCGCCTGATCTGGCTCTTTTTATTCTGGGTGCGGTAGCCAGAAAGGTCTGGTTTGAGCGGAGGTTTCTGCTTGGATGGTAGTGGGAGACTAGGTCGCGGGTGATCATAGAATATGTCCCAGAAAGCCTGGTGAGCGATACACATAACTTTGAAGTGGATTCTTTGGCGGACTGGCAGCCAGTGAAGACTGGTCAAGCCAGCTCTGACAGATTGCCGGCGTGGGAGCTGGAGCAGTGTTCGGGCTGCACAGTTCTGCACTGTTTGAAGTCTCCGCAGTGTATAGTCTGGTGCAGCGAGGTACAGGACGTTGTTGAAGTTCAGGCGGGACTGGATCCGATCTGTCCCACTTAAAGATCTTTTATCACAGGAAAAGTCAGACTTTTCCTTCATCATTAAAGACATGGAACTTGAGAATACCCCCAGAAATTATACCAAAGACAGAGTCAATTTATTAAACAACTCCGTGCGCTTAAGGAATTGTTCCTCTTCTAGACAATTCTTTGATTTGCCACACCTGTTATTAGTACAGGCTAGTTTTAGTAAATTAAACTCTAGCCAGGCTGGGTAGATTTTGGGACACCTCCCCCATCTCTTTACATCATGCTATTTGTGCCCTTCCTAACTTCACTTATGACCACATTGTAGTGCTTTCATTAGGACCAAGGTGACCCTTTGTGGTTCAACTATACCCTATCTCACCCTATCTTGTAAATGTAATTGGGAATCTGAAAAGGACTTATCAGCCAGGTTGTCTTGTACTTCGGAATACTGTCCTGTAGAGAGAATTCCGAGGATAAAGACCATTTTGTAAGTAAGCAGCATATCGTAAGTGACATCATAGCTATTGTCTTAGAATAGGGATCATGTACTCATGTGGCCACAGCTAAAGATTTGTTTTCACATCCATTTTAATTGGGGTCTTGCTTTCCATGCTACCTCTTAGACTATATGCGATGTAATACGGCATGACAAGCGGAATTTATCGCAAACATGAGAGGCAAGAGCTATTTCAATTAGATAGGCGTATATAGCAGTTCATTTAGAGGGCAACATATCTCACCTAATAATATAAAGAACAATTTGACCGGGAGGGAGAGCAGCAAACAGAGATTATATTTTGAAAAAATAGCATTCGTAACCATTATTATTTTTGCTTCCTGCAGCATCTATAACAGAAAATCTTTTTTTCTTTTGCATACTTAGAACAAACATAAGCTTTGTAGAAAGACAAGTTGGGCATAAATTCTGCATTGTAGAAAGCATGGCACTTTGCACTTTAACTGAATGCTTTGCGTTTAAAATTTTCAAATTCTTGTACCTTGGAAAATCATGTGTTTCGGGACCAGCAAAGAGCATATCGTCACTGGCAGAGCCCCCATGATGCCCGTAAGAAGCTGGCTGTTCATGTGATATATCAAGAATCTGATATACCATATAAAAAGGCCAGGAGTTCCCTCATGAGTGGACTGAGCTTGCTATACAATCCCAAAGGGATCTATTAGGGGCTAGTGTGGTTGAGCAGCCTTAGGCTTAACACAGAGGAGTACAAGACAATCGCAAATGCACACAATGATCAATCAATGACACACGACTCAAGAAGGAGATCCACACCAATTTATAAAAATAATAAGTACCTGTATATATGTTTAGACATCAGAGAAAAATCGTTCAGGTAAGTACATTTTTAAATATAAATTATTTTCACTTTAAAAAGTGGACACAGTGCAATTACTGAGTTCTGCAAAGTTATCCTATGGAAGAAAGAACTAGTTCTGCAAACAGGTATAGTACAGCGCCTTACAAGACCAATCTACAGGAGTTAAGGTGAGTGGTGGGCAAGGTCCAAGGCAGCACCAACAGTACACTAGCAACGGCACGAGGGTGGCCGGGTGCAGGGTACAAAACAGTGTCTGCCACCCAATAGGTTTCTCCAGAGATCGGCCACTGCAGAAAAGAAGCTGCAGGCTACGGCTGGAAGACTAGTCTGGGTGAACCAACAAGGAGGTTTAAGTCTTGGTGACGTAGAGATACCTGGGGTTCTCTTCTCCACGGCCCAGGGGTGACAAATGCAGTGTTGTCTTTACAGATTGGGTTTTCTTGCCAGTCACAGTCGCAGTTGACGGGGGGGGCTTGCCTGCAGAGGTTTCAGGTGCCGTTGGGGAGTCCACGAGCGGTGAAACCACGATCGACTCGAGCTCTGGCGGACTGTGTAACCTTTTTGTCACCGGTGGCCCACTTCAACTCCTGCTGGAGACGACGGGTGCAGTGCTGGCTTTTCCGGAGGCCTCAGAGTCTTTTCTTTTGTAGTTTCAGCAGGATGCTGGGAACAGTTCAGCTGTTCTTCGGGAAGGGGGTGGTGGGTCTTGGTCTTTATTAACCCCTTCGCTGCTAGGCCTTTTCCCCTCCTGTGCTAATCCTTTTTTTGGTTATTTGGGGTAGTGCGTGCTTAGACTCCTGTACCTTTTTGACCACATAAGGTATCCACGCCAATTTTGTGGCATTTTCTTCCAACATCATGGGTATTGTAAAGGTTTGTGGATTCCCTTGGAGGCGTCCCAGAAATTAAGCAAAATACAGTAACATTTTTGTTTTTTTCAGAAAAACGGGCTGCAAATGAAAGCCTCTGGGTTTTTCCCTGCAAATGTTATCAATAAAGGGTTTGTGGGGCTGAAATCACCCTTTTCCAGCTTTTAGGGAATGACAGTCCTTTGTCAGAGAACCAACATTTTTCACACAGTTTTGGCATTTTTCTGGGACATAGCCTATTTTTGCTATTTTTAGTGCTTTCAACCTCCTTCCAGTTAATGGTAAAAATGAGTTTGAAAGCAATAATGGATCCTGGAAAGCTATACATTTTAGAAAAGTAGACAAAATTCTGAATTCAGAAAGGGATCATTTGTCTAAATCCATGAAGGTTTCTTTATAGAAACTAACAGTTAAATATTGGACAAATTGAAAATTAGTTGAAAAAAACAGCCTTTTGTGTCAATGTTTTCACCTGTAACTTCTTGTAATTATGACAGCTCTTTGAAAGCAATATACCGTTACATCCGCTGGACCTTCCTGGTTGTGGGGATATATAGGACTTGTAGGTTCACCAAGAACCCGACGAACCCAGAGCCAAAAACTGAGCAGCAACTTGCAATGGTATTTTATTATGTACCGGGTATAGAGCAATTATTCTGGGAAAATGTATACATGGAAAAATCGGTATGAAAGACACCTATGTATTTCTGAAATGGGTACAAATTATAGAGTTTAGAAACAGTACATATTTGCACATTTTCAAAATTGGGAATACTCCTACTAGCATCAGAATTATTGGTCATTTTTCAAAATGATTTCTTTTTTACACAATGTCTTTAATCTGGAAGGGAGAAATACATGAAAGCTTAATAGGTAATAACAGTTGATTTACAAATCTGAATTACCCTAAGTCTCCCGATTAAAAACTGTACCTCACTTGTCTGCCTTGTGCCCGCAACAGGAAACTGCGCAAAACGCAACGTGGTCACACCTCAATCTCGCAGTGAAAAATGACCCTTTTTTGGCAGATTGCCTAGCTGTAGTTATTGTACCCTAGCTCTGCCGGCACTTAGGGAAACCTAGCAAACCTATACATTTTTGAAAAGTAGACACCCTGGGGAATTCAGGATGGGTGACTTGCCTGCCTCCCACCAGGTTCTGTTACCCAGAATCCCTTGCAAAAAAACCAAATTTTTCCTACATTTCTGTGGTGGAAAGTTCTGGAATCTGCGTGTATCCACAAATTTCCTTTCACCCCGCGTTCCCCAAAGTCTTACGAGAAAAAAGGTACCCCACTTGTCTGGCGGCCTAGTGCCTGTGACGGGGAACGGCGCAAAACGCAACGTGGTCACACCTCAATTTCGCAGTGAAAAAGGACCCTTTTTTGGCAAAGTGCCTAGCTGTGGTTTTTGAACCCTAGCTCTGCCGGCACCTACGGAAACCTAGCAAACCTATACATTTCTGAAAACTAGACACCCAGGGGAATCCCGGATGGGGTGACTTGACTGCCTCCCACCAGGTTCTGTTACCCAGAAACCCTTGCAAACCTAAGAAATTGTCAAAAAACCCACATTTTCTCCACATTTCTGTGGTGGAAAGTTCTGGAATCTGCGTGTAACCACAAATGTCCTTCCACCCTGCGTTCCCCAAAGTCTTCCGAGAAAAATGGTACCACACTTGTGTGGGTCGGCCTGGTGCATGCGAAAGGAAACGGCGCAAAACGCAACGTGGTCACACCTCAATTTCGCTGTGAAAAATTGCCCTTTTTTTGCAAAGTGCCTAGCTGTAGTTTTTGTACCCTAGCTCTGCCGGCACCTAGGGAAACCTAGCAAACCTAAACAATTTTGAAAACAAGACACCCAGAGGAATCCAGGATGGGGTGACTTGACTGCCTCCCACCAAGTTCTGTTACCCAGAATCCCTTGCAAACCTAAAAAATTGACAAAAAAACACATTCTCCCCACATTTCTGTGGCTGAAAGTTCTGGAGTCTGTGTGGATCCACAAATTTCATTCCACCCCGCGTTCCCCAAAGTCTTCTGAGAAAAATGGTAGACCACTTGTGTGGGTCAGCCTAGGGCCTGCGACAGGAGATGGCACAAAACGCAACGTGGTCATACCTCAGTTTCACAGTGAAAAATGACCCTTTTCTGGCAAAGTGCCTAGCTGTAGTTTGTGAACCCTAGCTCTGCCGGCACCTAGGGAAACCTACCAAACCAACACATTTGTGGAAAGTAGACACGCGGGGGCTTCCAAGGAGGTATGGCTTGCGTGGATCCCCCAACGTTCCATTAACCAGAATCCCTTGCAAACCTCAAATTTAGCTGAAAAAAATACCTCCTTGGAAGCCCCCGGGTGTCTACTTTTCAGAAATGTGTGGGTTTGGTAGGTTTCCCTAGATGGCCGTCTAGCACGGGGCCAAAAACCCAGGTGACCCCCCCCTTGCAAAAGCAGGTGGTTTTGACATAGGCAATTTTGAAGTTGCCTCACTACGTTTTGGGCCCTTGCCTGTCGCGGGTACTTGCGTCGCCCACACAAGTGAGGCACCATTTTTATCGGGAGACCTGTGGGAACGCTGGGTGGTAGGAAATTTGTGTGAGCCCAATGAAGCCACGCTTTCCCGCACAAAAATGTGTGAAAAAAACTATTTTTTCAACTAAAATTGACGTTTGGAAAGGATTCTGGGTAAAGGAACATTGGGGGATCCACACAAGCCATACCTCCTTAGAAGCCCCCGGGTGTCTACGTTTCAGAAATGTGTGGGTTTGGTAGGTTTCCCTAGATGGCCGCCGGGCACAGCACTAAAAACCCAGGTGACCTCCCTTGCAAAACCAAATTGTTTTGACTTAATTATGTGTACAGTTTTACAGCGTGAGATTTTTGGGACAATATTGCATGGAAATTGTGACAGACATTTTCAAGTTTGCAAGACATTGTGGATAAAAAAATAACTTGGAATTTACAAGAGTAACATCACTATGTACTCCCATGGTTTAACAATAATATCTACATTTAGTAGGTTATTCTTAGATGGAATGTACACCTTAACAGAGACACTCAAAAGACAAACATTCCAGCACAGCTATCTATTCCTCAAACACACACACATACTGGTTGGATTTGGACGAGGGCGAGTGATGGTTCAGTACATAACATTTTATTAACAAGAGATTTCACACAAATGAAATGCTCTGTCAATAATTAAATGCATAAAAACCGAACCAGTGACTCGCAACTCGTGAGCTGTAAAGCTACGACAAGGCACCAACCGTTTTACAGGCCATTCATGCACCTTTCATATCTGATGCACACAAGACCATTCACACCAGCCGGGAGCAAAACCAACACATTACAACATTCACAAAAAGGGACAAGGTACACCCTGCTTCAGAAGGAGAAAAAAGACATACTACTGCACAGCCATCTAATCCTCAAGTACACACACATACTGGTTGGATTTGGCACGAGGGTGAGTGATGATTCAGTATATACAATTGTATTAGCAAGTCATTTCACAAAAATGAAATGCACAGTTAATAATTGAAAGGATGAGAAACTGAACCATTGACTCACAGCTAGTGAGCTGTAAAGCCACGTCAAGGCACCAACCTCTTTACAGGCCATTCATACACCTTTCATACGTGTGACACATACACAACATTCACACCGCCAGCTGCGGGCCCATCACATTACAACACTCACACCAGCGGACAGAAATGGCCCCTCACTTTCACACGCCCACATTCCTGACACAGCAACTACACAAAGTGATGGACTGCGTGGAGTGGCGCTCAGCTAGCAGTGTGTGTAGTGACCAACAGAAAGTAACTACTCACACACTGCCTGCCGAGCCCCAGTCCACCCAGGCCACCATCCAAGCACCAGGCCATGCACATCGTCAGCCTAGTGCCAATCCACGCACTCCGCCAGCCAAGCGCCAGTCCACGCACACCGCCAGCCAAGCGCCACCCCACGCACACCGCCAGCCAAGCGCCACCCAACGCACACCGCCAGCCAAGCGCCACTCCACACACACCGCCAGCCAAGCGCCAATCCACACACACCGCCAGCCAAGCGCCACTCCACGCACACCGCCAGCCAAGCGCCACTCCACGCACACCGCCAGCCAAGCGCCACTCCACACACACCGCCAGCCAAGTGCCACTCCACACACACCGCCAGCCAAGCACCAATCTACGCACACCGCCAGCCAAGCACCAGTCCATGCACACTGCCAGCCAAGCGCCAAACTACACACACACCGCCATCACATTTTGAATTTTTTTTACAAAACAAACACAAACAAATTGCAAATAGATACAAATCTACTAACACAAAATCTGAAACTAAATACATTGCACTAATGTCAACCTTAAAACAGAATACAAATTTTAAACAATACAGACCAGGCAGTTCATTTCACCACTCATGGATACTCCCAAAAATTATTTTGTGTGTGGTAATCTCTATAACCAGCAGGCACACACAGCCCAGGGTTAGAAGGACACCCAGGGCAGAACAGACGAGTCTCCTTCCGCAAATCTCTTTGCCAATAGACTCTACATCTCCTAGTGGGAAAGTCTTTTGTAGATGTGGGAGGAATGTAATCAGGAAAGCGGCGATCTTTCAATCGAGCCGCATCCTCCACCACTCCAAATCTAGGAACACTTACCTGTTCCACAACAACAAGGCTAGATATCACGGAGTGCTGAAACTGAAGAAATGTCAACTTTGACGCGGGAGAACACTCCTTGAACACAATAAAAGCATTGAAAGTTGCTAAGTTGAAAAACTGGATGGCCAACTTCTTATACCAAACATAAGCCTTCCGAATAGCAGTGTAAGGTTCCAACCTCTGATCTACTCTGTCAGCACCACCCATGTGCTTATTGTAGTCCTGAATGCACACAGCTTTGTGCACTTCAGCAACCTGCCCCCAAACAGGCACATGTGAAGTACTCGCATCATGGATGGTAGTCGGCATGTACACATCCCTCCTGTCCACAAATTTCACAGCTAGTAGTTCTTCACTACGCAAGGAACTACACTAACCCCTCTGAAGTTTTTTGCAAACAAGCTCTTTCGGAAAACCTTTGCGGTTAGAGCGGATTGTGCCACATGCAAAAGTGTCCACTTTAAACAATTCCTTAAAAATTGCACAGCAGTGTAGAAGTTATCAAGGCCTCTGTCTTCTAGCAAGATACCACACAATTTTCTCTGAAACTCCAAAAATGGACGGACAACCATGGGGGTCAATGGTGGAATCTCTACCAGTATACACACGAAAATTAAAAACCTATCCTGTCTTACTCTCAGACAACATATACAGTTGAATTCCATAGCGTGTCCTCTTGCTAGGGATGTACAGCCTAAAAACCAAACGACCCTTGAACAAAACCAAAGACTCATCAATAGATATTTCTTTCCCTGGAATGTAAATCTCTGAAAATCGATCAACAAAGTGATCAAGAACAGGCCGAATCTTAACCCCTTCGCTGCTAGGCCTTTTCCCCTCCTGTGCTAAGCCTTTTTTTGGCGATTTGGGGTAGTGTGCGCTTAGGCCCCTGTAACTTTTTGACCACATAAGGTATCCACGCCAAATTTGCGTCCTTTTCTTCCAACATCATGTGGATTCTAAAGGTGCCCAGGGTTTGTGGATTCCTTTGGTGGGGTCCCAGAAATTAAGCAAAATACAGTGAAATTTTAGGTTTTTTTTTTAAAGAAAAATGGGAAAAACGGGCTGCAAATGAAAGCCTCTGGGTTTTTCCCTGCAAATGTTATCAAAAAAGGGTTTGTGGGTCTGAAATCTCCATTTTCTCAGCTTTTAGGGAATGACAGTCTTTTGTCAGAGAACCAACATTTTTCACACAGTTTTGGCATTTTTCTGGGACATAGCCTATTTTTGCTATTTTTAGAGCTTTCAACCTCCTTCCAGTTAATGGTAGAAATGAGTTTGAAAGCAATAATGGATCCTGGAAAGCTATACATTTCCGTAAAGTAGACCGAATTCTGAATTCAGAAAGGGGTCATTTGTCTAAATCCATGAAGGTTTCTTTATAGAAACTAACAGTTAAATATTGGAATAATTGAAAATTAGTCGGAAAAAACAGCCTTTTGTCTCAACGTTTTCACCTATAACGTCTTGTAATTGTGACAGTTCTTTGAAAGCAATATACCGTTACATCCGTTTGACCTTCCTGGTTGTGGGGATATATAGGACTTGTAGTTTCACCAAGAACCTGACGAACCGAGAGCCAAAAACTGAGCAGCAACTTGCAATGGTATTTTTATTTACTGGGTATAGAGCACTTATACTTGGAAAATGTATACATGGAAAAATCGGTATGAAAGACACCTATGTATTTCTGAATTGGGTACAAATTATAGAGTTTAGAAACCGTATATATTTGCACATTTTCAAAATTGGGAATACTCATACTAGCATGAGAAATATTGGTCATTTTTTAAAAAGATTTTTTTTTTACACAATGTCTTTCATTGGGAAGGGAGAAATGAAAACTCAACGGGTAATAACAGTTGATTTACAAATCTGAATTACCCTAAGTCTCCCGATAAAAACGGTACCTCACTTGTGTGGGTCGGCCTTGTGCCTGCGACAGGAAACGGCGAAAAATGCAACGTGGTCACACCTCAATTTTGCAGTTAAAAATTGACCCTTTTATGGCAAAGTGCCTAGCTGTAGTTTTTGCACCCTAGCTCTGCCAGCACCTAGGGAAACCTAGCAAACCTATACATTTTTTAAAACTAGACACCCAGGGGAATTCAGGATGGGGTGACTCGACTGCCTCCCACCAGGTTCTGTTACCCAGAATCCCTTGCAAAGCCAAAAAATTGTGAAAAAAGCGCATTTTCCTCACATTTCTGTGGTGGAAAGTTCTGGAATCTGCGTGGATCAACGAATTTCCACCCACCCAGCGTTCCCCCAGGTCTCCCGAAAAAAATGGTACCTCACTTGCCTGGGTCTCCCTAGTGCCTGCGACAGGAAACAGCGCAAAACGCAACGTGGTCGCACCTGAATTTTGCAGTGAAAACGTGCCCTTTTTTGGCAAAGAGCCTTCCTTTCGTTTTTAACCCTAGCTCTGCCGGCACCTAGGGAAACCTAGCAAACCTATACATTTCTGAAAACTGCATACCCAGGGGAATTCAGGATGGGGTGACTCGACTGCCTCCCACCAGGTTCTGTTACCCAGAAACCCTTGCAAAGCTAAAAAATTGACAAAAAAAACGAATTTTCCTCACATTTCTGTAGTGGAAAGTTCTGGAATCTGCGTGGATCAACAAATTTCCACCCACCCAGCGTTCCCCCGGGTCTCCCGAAAAAAATGGTACCTCACTTGCCTGGGTCTTCCTAGTGCCTGCGACAGGAAACAGCGCAAAACGCAACGTGGTCGCACCTGAATTTTGCAGTGAAAACGTGCCCTTTTTTGGCAAAAGAGCCTACCTTTCGTTTTTGAACCCTAGCTCTGCCGGCACCTAGGGAAACCTAGCAAACCTATACATTTTTTTAAAACTACACACCCAGGGAAATTCAGGATGGGGTGACTCGACTGCCTCCCACCAGGTTCTGTTACCCAGAATCCTTTGCAAAGCTAAACAATTGATTAAAAAAACGCATTTTCCTCACATTTCTGTGGTGGAAAGTTCTGGAATCTGCGTGGATCAACAAATTTCCACCCACCCCGCGTTCCCCAAAGTCTTCTGAGAAAAATGGTACCACACTTGCGTGGGTCTGCCTAGTGCCTGCATCAGGAAACGGCACAAAACGCAACGTGGTCGCACCTCAATTTCGCAGTGAAAAATAGGCCTTTTTTGGCAAAGTGCCTACCTGTCGTTTTTTAACCCTAGCTCTGCCGGTACCTAGGGAAACCTAGCAAACCTGTACATTTTTGAAAACTAGACACCCAGGGAAATTCAGGATGGGGTGACTCGACTGCCTCCCACCAGGTTCTGTTACCCAGAATGCCTTGCAAAGCTAAACGATTGGGGGAAAACGCATTTTCCTCACATTTCTGTGGTGGAAAGTTCTGGAATCTGCGTGGATACACAGATTTCCAGCCAACCCGCGTTCCCCAAAGTCTTCTGAGAAAAATGGTACCTCACTTGCGTGGGTGGCTCTAGGACCCGCAACAGGCAAGGGCCCAAAATTACCTATCACAAACCAACCTGGTTTTGCAAGGGGGTTCCCATGAGTTTTTGGCCCGGGGCTCGGCGGCCATGTAGGGAAACCTACCTAACCCATACATTTCTGGAAACTAGAGACCCGGGAGAATTCAAAGAGGTATGGCTTGCGGGGGTCCCTCATCATTCTCCTACCCAGAATCCACTGCAAACCTCAAATTTCGCAAAAAAAGTTAGCTTTTTTCTCACATTTCTGTGTTGTAAAGTTGTGGAATCTGCGTGGATCCTCAAATTTCCTCCCACCCAGCGTTCCCCCAGTTCTCCCGATAAAAATAGTACCTCACGTGCGTGGGTAGGCATAGTGGCTGCAACTGGAAAAGGCCCAAATCGTACGGTGGAGACTTAAAAATTACCTATAGCAAAGGTACCTTATTTTTTGGGGGGGGGGGGCCTGAGTTTTTTGCCCCGGGCTCGGCGGCCATCTTGGGGAAACTACCAAACCCAAACAGTTCTGAAAACTAGACACCCGGGGGAGTCCAGCAAGGTATGGCATGCATGGGTCCCCCAACGTTTTCCTACCCAGAATTCCCTGCTAACCTTAAAATTAGGTTAAAAAAACACTTTTCCATACATTTTTGCGTGGGATCTCCATGCCGGCACAAATGTCCTACCACCCAGCGTTCCCCTTGTTCTCCCGAGTAAAATGATACCTCACTTGTGTGGGTGGGCCAAAGGCCTGTGACTAGGATGACCCCAAACCAGTAGATTTCTCGGAGTTTCTTGTAAATACCATACGCTACAATTATTTAAAAATACATTTTTAGCCTGTTCTGCTTTGGACACCCACAAAAGTGAGGTATCATTTTACTCGGGAAAACAAGGGGAACGCTGGGTGGTAGGACATTTGTGCCGGCACGGAGATCCCACGCTAAAATGTATGGAAAAGTGGTTTTTCTACCTAGTTTTAAGGTTTGCAGGGAATTCTGGGTAGGAAAACGTTGGGGGACCCACGCATGCCATACCTCGCTGGACTCCCCCGGGTGTCTAGTTTTCAGAACTGTTTGGGTTTGGTAGTTTCCCAAGATGGCCGTCGAGCCCGGGGCAAAAAAGTCAGGTGCCCCCCCCCAAAAAATAAGGTAGTTTTGCTATAGGTAATTTTTAAGTCTCCACCGTTCGATTTGGGCCTTTTCCAGTTGCAGCCACTATGCATACCCACGCAAATGAGGTACCATTTTTATCGGGAGACCTGGGGGAACGCTGGGTGGGAGGAAATTTGAGGATCCACGCAGATTTCACAACTTAACCACACAGAAATGTGAGAAAAAAACGATTTTTTTTTTTTTTTTGCGAAATTTGAAGTTTGCAGTGGATTCTGGGTAGGAGAATGATGAGAAACCCACGCAAGCCATACCTCGCTGGACTCCCCCGGGTCTCTAGTTTCCAGAAATGTATGGGTTAGGTAGGTTTCCCTACATGGCCGCCGAGCCCCGGGCCAAAAACTCTTGAGAACCCCCTTGCAAAACCAGGTTGATTTGTGATATGTAATTTTGATGTCGCCTCATTAGGTTTTGGGCCCTTGCCTGTTGCGGGTCCTTGACCCACCCACGCGAGTGAGGTATCATTTTTATCGGGAGATCTGGGGGAACGCTGGGTGGGATGAAATTTGTGGATCCATGTAGATTCTAGAACTTTCCCACACAGAAATGTGAGAAAAGTGATTTTTCTAGCTAAATTTGAGTTTGCATGGGATTCTGGGTAGGAAAACGTTAGGGGACCCACGCAAGTCATACTTCGCTGGACTCCCCCGGATGTCTAGTTTTCAGAAATGTGTGGGTTTGGTAGGTTTCCCTGGATGGCCGCCAAGCCTGGGGCCAAAAACTCATGGGACCCCCTTGCAAAACCAGGTTATTTTGTGTTAGGTAATTTTGATGTCGCCTCAATAGGTTTTTGGCCCTTGCCTGTCGCGGGCACAAGGCCTACCCACACAAGTGAGGTACCATTTTTCTCGGAAGGCTTTGGGAACCATGGAGTGGGTGGAATTGTGTGGATTCACGCAGATTCTAGAACTTTCCAACACAGAAATGTGAGGAACATTTGTTTTTTTGGACACATTTTTAGGTTTGCAAGGGATTCTGGGTAACAGAACCTGTTGAGAGCCAGCAAGTCACCCCATTCTGGATTTTCCTGTGTGTCTAGTTTTCAAAAATGTACAGGTTTGCTAGGTTTGCCTATGTGGCGGCTGCGCTAGGGCCCAAAATCCACAGGTAGGCATATTGCTAAAAACAAATCCGTGCCTAGTCGGCTTTCCGCTCCCTGAGGGGAAGATTTCGGGGCTGGGGTTGCCCCGATATGCCCCCAAGGGGGGCAGAAACATTGTGGCTATATTTTTTTGGTGGTGGTAAGCCCATTCTGGGCAGCCCCCACCCCCACACATAAAAAAGCCCGCGTAATCGTTGGCGTCAAGTGGGCTTTTTGCCTCCCCCGGGGGGGGGGGGGGGCAGATTCGGGGCTACTGCCCCATCCTCCCTCCAGAGGGGGCAGAAAGGCTGTAATGGTGGCGGGGGTGGGGGCATTGGCGTGCCTGTTTCGGGCAGCCCCCACCCTAAACAAAAGTGCACACAAAAAATCCCTGGGGCATAGTAGGCTTTCTGCCCCCCCGGGGGGGGCAAATTGGGGGCTACTGCCCCCATCTGTCCCCAAGGGGGTGCGGGTGGGGGGTGGGGGCATTGGCATGCCCGTTTTGGGCAGCCCCCAACCTAAGAAAAATGTGCCCAAAAATCCTGTGTATCTGGTGGGTTTTTTGCCCTCCCAGGGGGGCCAGATTGGGGCTACTGCCCCATCTGTCCCCGAGAGGGGCAGGAAGGCTGTAATTTTAGCGGGGGAGGGGTTGGGGCATGGGCATGCCAGTTTTGGGCAGCCCCACCCTATTTCAAATTTGCCCCCCCAAAAAATCCCTGGCGTCTAGTGGGCTTTTTGCCCCCCCCCCCGGCAGGGCAGATTGGGGGGTAATGCCCCCATCTGCCCCCAGGGGGGTCAGAAAGTCCACTAAACGCCAGGGAGTTTTTTGGGCAAAAGTTTGCCTAAAGAAATCCCTGGTGTCTAGTGGGCTTTTTGCCCCTCCAGGGGGGGGCAGATTGGAGGCTACTGCCCCATCAGCCCCTAGGGGGGGGGGGCAGGAAGAATGTTATTTTTGTGGGGGAGGGGGTGGGGGCATAGGCATGCCCGTTTTGGGCAGCCCATCCAAATTCAAATTTGCCCGCCAAAAAATCCCTGGCGTCTAGTGGGCCTTTGCCCCCCCCCACCCCCGGCGGGGCAGATTGGGGGGTATTGCCCCCATCTGCCCCCCAGGGGGGTCAGAAAGTCCACTAGACGCCAGGGAGTTTTTTGGGAAAATTTTAATTAGGGTGGAGTCTGCCCAAAACGGGCATGCCAATGCCCCCAACTTAATAAAAATTTGCCCAAAAAATCCCTGGTGTCTAGTGGGCTTTTTGCCCCCCTGGGGGGCAGATTGGGGGCTACTGCACCATCTGCCCCCCAGGGGGGGCAGGAAGGCTGTAATTGTTGGGGGGCGGGGGCATTGGCATGCCCGTTTTGGGCAGCCACACACTATTTCATATTTGCCCCCTCAAAAAATCCCTGGCGTCTAGTGGGCTTTTTGCCCTCCCTGGCGGGGCAGATTGGGGGCTAATGCCCCCAACTGCCCCCCAGGGGTGGCAGAAAGTCCTCTAGACGCCAGGGAGTTTTTTGGGCACATTTTAATTAGGGTGGGGGCTGCCCAAAACGGGCATGATAATGTCCCCACCCTAATTAACATTTGCCCAAAAAATCCCTGACCTCTACTGGCCTTTTTGCCCCCCCCCCCCTGTGGGCAGATTGGGTGCTAATGCGCCCATCTGCCCCCTCGGGGGGCAAAAAGGCTGTAATTTTTGTGGGGGAGGGGTAGGGGCATTGGCATGCCCATTTTGGGCAGCCCCCACCTTAATTCAGATTTGCCTCAAAATATCCCTGGCATCTAGTGGGCTTTTTGCCCCTCCGAGGGTGCAGATTGGGGGCTACTGCCTCCATCTGCCCCCCCGGGGAGGCAGAAAGGCTGTAATGGTGGCGGGGGTGGGGGCATTGGCGTGCCTGTTTCGGGCATCACCCACCCTAAAAAAATGCTGTGAAAAAAATCCCTGGTGCATAGTGGGCTTTCTGCCCCCCCGGGGGGGAAAATTGGGGGCTACTGCTCCCATTTGCCCCCCGGGGGGGCAGAAAGGCTGCAATAATGCTGGGGGGTGGGGGCATTGGCGCGCCTGTTTCGGGCAGCCCCCACCCTAAAAAAAGTGCACACAAAAAATCCCTGGTGCATAGTGGGCTTTCTGCCCCCCCCGGGGGGGCAAATTGGGGGCTACTGCTCCCATTTGCCCCCCAGGGGGGGGGGGGGCAGAAAGGCTGTAATGGTGCCGGGGGGTGGGGGCATTGGCGCGCCCATTTCGGGGAGCCCCCACCCTAAAAAAAGTGCCACCAAAATAACTCCCTGGTGTATAGTGGGCTTTCTGCCCCCCCGGGGGGCAGATTGGGGGGCTACTACCCCATCTGCCCCCCAGGGGGGGGCAGAAAGACTGAATACTATAAATTTAGTTATGGGGGGAGTGAAGGCCCTTGCCCAAGGGGCCGCTCCCCCCCTCCCTGGTGTCTAGTGGGTGGATCCCTGCTTGGGGATCGACTCCTGGGGGGTCCACTCAGGAGGGATACCATTGGAAAGGGGAGATTCTCCCCTTTCCAATGATACCTCTCCCGTCTTTCTACGTGCTCAGGGGGCTGAGATAGCCCACTTAGCATGTAGAAAGTGAAACTGAAATGAGCCTAAAGGCTCATTTTAGTTTCGGTTTGTGTTCAATGACGACAGCGCGACGTGCGCGCTGATCGCCATTGAACAGAAACCAGGGAGGGGGCCTCGGGAGCTGGGGAAGCTCTTCCCCCAGCTCCCAAGGTCACAGGGGTGAAAAGGAAATCCCTCTGCTGTCTGCAGCAGAGGGATTTTGTGCCCCTGGCCTTATGACGGAATGGTTCTGTCATCAGCACCGGAGCACCGATGCTCATGACGGAACCATTCCGTCATGAGCATGGAAGGGGTTAAAAAGACGGTCACAGTCAGGGTGACTACGTGGCAGCACCAAAGAATTATCCACAAAATGCAGCATGAGTAGAAAATTTAAATACCGATCACAAGTCATAACTGCTGGAAATATGGCTGTTGCCATCAAGGGACTGGACGACCAATATGAAGCCAGGTTCGGCTTCCTTACCAAACCCATCAATAAAGGCAAACCCAAAAACTTCTTCAACTCTTCCAGATTTGTGGGACTCCACCGGGTAGCTCTAGAGTGGGGCCTAAGTTTGTCACTATTGTCCCTCAAAAACTGTTCAGCATACAAGTTAGTCTGCTCAACAATCTCACCCAAAAATACATCATCCATAAATAACTGAAAATACTGTATAGGCAAAAGATTTTCACAATCAACTCAACACCCTGCATCACCACTAAAGGCAGGCGACACCGGCTGCACCATGTTTGGATCAACCCAGAGTCCAGCACTTCCAGTAGGAAGCCTAGCAGCCTCAGGCTGCAATCCAGTTGCCTCTTGCTCCATCGGCACAGCAGTATTCTCCTCTAAAACAGGCACTTCATCTGCACTGAGAGAACCTTCATCATCCGATGATTCCATGTGGAGAGAAAACTCACTGCCAGAATCTTCCCCTCCCTCCTCTCCCTCAGACGCACTGTCAGTTTCATAATCCGGCTCAGAGGAAGATTCAAGAAGAATACCAACCACCTGCTGAGCAGTCATTCTACGGCTAGCCATAATAATTACTAATAAAGGTAACTTGTCACACAACAACAAACACTATGTAAAATAAGCAGTGAACCAAATTCATCTTTATCAAAAATACCTATACACTCCAAAACGATACCACTCACTTGCCAGAAGCAGTTACACCACGTACTCTGCATACACACAGTATGGATCAACAATATCCCACAAAAAAAGAGAAAAGAAAATTACACATTAGACAATGCAAAACACATCACAAAGTTTTCTTGCTCAAAACACTAACTAAATATGCTGCCACTATGAAACCACTTACAAAAAAATTCATTCCTACATTACAATATTACTCATTTGGAGCAAATACAACACAAATATTTTACTTACTCAAAAACTGCAAGTACGCAAAACTGCACAACAACCACTGTCAAAACCACAAACCGGAATCAAAAGCTTTACACTAGAATAAAAAGGAAAAAAAACATTACAATCACATATGCAAACAATGCACCAAACCACCATCCAAGCTAAGGGGTAGGTGGGCCTAAGAGTATAAATTAAATATTCACCCCCGTAAAAGGGTAGCAACCATTTGCCATGGAGGCCACCCACCCCCACCCCCAAAACAAAAATAAAAAAAAATTCTGGTGTCTAATGGCTTCTGCCCCCCTTGGGAGCAGATGGACCTAAAAACATACTGCTACCCTGCCACCCAAAAAGGGCAGAAATGGTCACAATCATTCTCCCATAAAGAGGAGTAACCCATCTCCAAAGGCGGCACCCCACCATTAAAAAAAAAACTTGGTGGGCTACTGGCCCTACAAAAAAAAAAAAAAAAAGAATATGCCGAACTGCCCCTCAGGGTGATATCAAAAAGGATGATGGACGGAGCGGTTCAGCAAATCTAACTCTCACCCCCATCAACTAATCTGGGTTTCATCCATCATCATTCTGTAGCTCACTCCACCACCCAAGTTCAATACATTTAAATCAGCCCCCTACCTTCTCGGGGGGCAAACAAAGAAAAATTATAGGCCCCCAAAAGGGGGCAAACCCTTGCATAAGGGGTCGCTCCCCAAAACTACATCTTATAAACTGGGCTCCCTAAAATGGCCCCCAAAGAAGTGAGCCTTGCCCAAGGGGCCACTCCCCAGCACATTGGCCCAATTAAATGGGCACCCGAGCACTGTATGCTTTGACGAGCTCAGCTCGTCATGAGCATACAAGGGGTTAAAGGCAGGCAGTTCTTCCAGGTTTTGGAGGCACACAGCTGCAGGGCAAGTCCTATTTTGGCGCAGGTTCGAGAGAGAACGGCAGACAGGACAGCAGGGCTGGGGCTAAGTCAGGTGCTTTCTTCAGTGTTCTTCTTTTGCAGCTTCAGGTTCTGGTTCTCTGGTACCTTGGGCTTCCCTAAATATTGAATATAAAGGTGTTAGGGTAGTGTAGGGTAGTAACCAATGGGCTGCTGCCCTATGGGGTCACTATGCCCCCTATATGACCACTTCCTGTGGGAAGTAGGCATAAACCTGTCCTAAAATTCCTAAGTATCCCATCACAAAGATGGCTACTTCTGAAAAAGTGTGTCTACTCACAGTAGCCCACCTTAGGGGTGGTACTAGCCTGGAGTTGGTATGTCTACCTGCCTAGCTAATTTTCCACCTATCTAGGTGCCAAGGGGGCCCTGGACAAAGGGGAGGTGGCATCCTCTTCTGTGAGGGGAGCCAGACTCTTATTCCAAAGGCAGCAGCTATTTGAAGCTTGCCTGCCCAAGGAGGCATATTCAGCAGATCATCCTATGAGAGGGGTTGTTGCACACTCTTGTTTGTGGTCAGAACAGCGTCTCGGTGGCTGGCTAGCAGAAAACAGTCCTTAAGGATTCCAGAGGCTGGTAGGTTTTCAGGGGGCACCTCTAAGTCCATGTATTGGTTAATCCAAAACTGGCATCATTTTGGGGTAATCAATACAAGATCTTTGATACCAAACATCTATATTTTCAGTGAAACCATCATGTAGCTGGGGTTCTCGTTTTCACCAGCAACCAGCAGGTCTTAAAATGGCTTTCTGGTCACTTGTACTGGCAGTAATTGGACTGCCCAGACCAGCACAGGGACATATCTGTTCATGCATGTTTGCCCTCTAATTTAATATTCAGCATCCTGCCTGAGTGCTGTCAGGCCCGCTGTAGGGGTGATTTAAAAATATTTCATGCAGTGTTAAGGATATGGCACACAGCAATGCGCGACATGTCGTGTTTTCACTTTGTCTGCACAAGACACACAGCCTGCAATGGCAGTCTTGCATGTGCTTGGTAAGGGGTCCCATAGGGTGGCTCTATTCGTGCTGCAGTCCTTAGGGACCCTCTTTAGTACCTCAGGTCCTAGGTACAAGGGTATCAATTACTAGGGACTTACAGAGAGTGCTAAACATTTTGCCAACTGGAGGAACAAGTGTACAGTTTTGGGAAAGAGCTCTGGCACTGGGAATCAGGTTAGCAGTAACCCAGTGCACTTTTAGTCAATATCACATCATTTACCAGGCAAAAAGTGGTGGTGACCATTTAAAAAAGGGGCACTTTCCTACAATGCCTTAAAAAGCGTAAGGTACTAAAAGGGTCAGCCATCCAGTTTGTGTTCAGAGATGGAAAGAGGTGCTCCATGAAGTACGCTACTGGCTAGCTCCAGACAGCCCTGTAACTGCAGGGTTCCTCTTCGAATGAGCCACTAGCCTCACTCTTTTACTTAGACCATACCATGTTATACCATACAATGTAATGACCGTCCATATCAAACTATACTATACAATGACATGACATGCCAGGCCATACATACCAGACCAAACCTTAACATACAATGACAGACCAGACCATTCAAAATGTATCATATAACAATCCTTTCGTACAAATGTTTTGTACAAATGCTGTATAATATGGCTAAAACACATTGACAAAGGCAGTAGATCTCTCATAGGTGAGAACTATTGGCTCTGCTAATGCTTGTTTAATCAAGTAGTACTTCTCATTGTCTGTTATTTAAGAGTCCGGACCGGTCGGTCCATGCTGTTCTTGGAAATATGCTAAGTATTCAGATTCTAGTCTGATTGCTATACCTGCCATACGGTGTGCTCCTGCTGATACAACTAATAGGTTGCCTCACTGTCTACGTGTGTGATGGAGCCAGAATAGCACGTGTTGTTTTTAGGTTTCGACCTGGCGAGAGTACGCAGTGCTCCGCCCAGGCCGAAATCTTTTGAGTTACAGTATGGATGTTCGTCCCACCTCTGTTTCCCATTGGCTAGCTCCATAAATGGACGCTAGCCATTGGCAAACAGAGGCGTCCGTCATCCTGCGAGGCGACTCGTGGGTGTTTCTGGCGAATTTTTCTCATCCGGCCCCTTTGTGCACGTCATTCTGGCCAAACACGCCCCCGAATCGCCTCGCCATCGCCTCGCCTTCCTGCTCATCCGGCCCCTTTGTGCACGTCATTCTGGCCAAACACGCCCCCGAATCGCCTCGCCATCGCCTCGCCTTCCTGCTCATCCGGCCCCTTTGTGCACGTCATTCTGGCCAAACACGCCCCCGAATCGCCTCGCCTTCCTGCACCGGCTGATGCGTGATTTATGAGATCCTCGGCAGTACCAGGAGGGCAGTCCGTTCTGTACAGTCCTCAGTGAACTCCTTATATTAGGTAAGTGCTAATACCTCTTGCCTGCCCGCCCCACTCCCGCTGTCCGTGTGCCCGCCCGCCCTCCTCCCGCTGTCCGTGTGCCTGCCCGTCCCCCCTCCCGCTATCAGTGTGCCCGCCCCCACTCTCGCTATCTCACGATTTATGAAAACCTAGGTTAGTTAGATCCTACGATACCTCTTGCCTGCCCGCCCCCCTCCCGCTGTCCGTGTGCCCGCCCGTCCCCCCTCCCGCTATCAGTGTGCCCGCCCGCCCCCCCCCTCCCGCAATCTCACGATTTGTTAGTTAGATCCTACGATATACAATGTGTCTTGTCCAATGTCCCCACAATGTGACGCACAGCTTAAAACATTGGCCCTCCTCACCCGTGCACCATTGGACTTGCAGCTCATAAAATGTGTTTAGAATCACCCTTGCACAGTGGGAAGCAAGGATTAACACAATTACTCTGTGCCACCCCTGCATGACGGCAACTGCAGCTCAGCAAAAGTGTTTTGTGCTACATCGTCTCAATAGGAATGGAGCTCACAACAAATCTTTTCTGTCCTCCTGGAGCAATAAGGGCTACAACTTAAGAAACGTCTTCTGGGCCTCCCCTGGTTTAAGCTCAACTAAAGTGTCCAGAAGTGACCAGTGCCACCTTTGTGCAAGCGAAAGAAACTACATGATTTCATTGAGACCAGAGGACTATGGTCGGCCTCCAAAACCACGCCATAATGTTCCCGATGACACAGAAATGGGATCATTGCAGATCTCTGCACCTTCGAAGCCCCCCCTTTGGATGTATCTTCCATTGCATCTTGGCCACGAGCCAACCAGCAGATGATCTGAAAACAACTGATGACCCACTTCTTCTGCAAACTTTAGCTATCAAAGACTTGTTCCTAGTCCCCCCTCCTTTTCCTTGTCTATCTGGTGCTCTGCAGAGCCCATTGGTCATTTCAGCGCATTACAAAAACTATACATAAAGTATTCCAAACTAAACTCTTCAGATTTGATAGTTTATTCAGGTGTGTTGACTCTGTGCATCCAGGAGTAGGCATTGGCCTCAGAATGAGCAGCATCACAACCCTAAGGAGAGTGGCACGTCATAGCTGTGTGACGAAGGTGAAACAGAGGACTGCTTTCGCAAAGGTGCAGCTTCATGTTATAGCTCTACAAATGGTCGCAAAAGAGCGTGAGGCAACCTCGGAACATTACACAGTTGTAATAAAACCAACCTAACTACACCTGCTCGCAGGATGGGCTGAAGCATAACTATGGGCCCTGGTTTGTAAAAGTGTCCGCCCGTCCCCCCTCCCGCTATCAGTGTGCCCGCCCCCCCTCCCGCTATCTCACGATTTGTGAAAACCTAGGTTAGTTAGATCCTACGATACCTCTTGCCTGCCCACCCCCCTCCCGCTGTCCGTGTGCCCGCCCGCCCCCCTCCCCCCCCCGCTGTCCGTGTGCCCGCCCGTCCCCCCTCCCGCTATCAGTGTGCCCGCCCACCCCCCCTCCCGCTATCTCACGATTTGTTAGTTAGATCCTACGATATGTTTAAAAAGTGTTAGGAAGCCTTCTCTTTCAGTATCATTTCCAAGAACAAAATACCTCTTTCTCTATGATGTAATGTCAGAAATAGGCAGTCTATTTCATCCTGAGCACTTTAGTCATTCATAGTAACTGCCTCATACCATCATATTATATACTTATTTTTTTAGATAATTATATGTTTTGTTACATGTATTACTTTTTCCACTGTTTGCTCCAAGTTGTCCCTGTGCACAGTCCTCTGCCACCCATTGGGAGCTGTCCATGTTTAGAAAACTGCAATTTAATGAATGAATTGGTATCACAGACTATGAGGTAGTCTGCACGCTCACAAGGACACCATTTCCAAAAAACACAAGATTATCACCATCTTTTTGACAAAAAGCACAATATACTTAATTCCACTTTATTTGCCCAACCCTATTAATTACTGAATCAATAACCTAAGATTCGGGCATATTGCTTAAATTTGCATTTTATTTTATAAACAATCGCTGCTATACTATTCGTCTGAGGTTGTATCAGTCCTCTGTGGCATTTTAAGCATTCTTTCATTCAAAGGCACTATCCGGTGTCTTTAGACCTCCTTGCAGCCAAGTCTCAATGAGGATTTCTCCATGCTCCTGTTTTTTCCATCCTAGATAATCCCTGTTTCCACACTGAAGCTTTTCAGGATTAGTAACACAAAGGGGATTATCTTCAACATGATATCACTTTACCACGGCGGCTACATGCAACGTGGAGCCCGAGTAAAAGGAACGTACTGTGTGACCAGTTTAAGCCCATGTCTGTCTGTTTCACTTCCTGTCGAGCAGTCTAGAATACCCTGTGATGAGCCATCAGGCCCAGTACCGTATAGTGGTGCACCTCCTTTAATCCTATATCCAAGGAAGTGATGTGGTAGAACTGATTTTCCCACATGCGAAGATGTCTGTCTTCCGAGGTGGTACAGAAGCAAGTGCTGTGCTATTATGGACACTTTCTAAAGCTTTAGCCTAGTGACTTCAGCACCAGTTGGTGGGGAATCTATTGAAGTGTATCTTTCCTAACACTGCTTACACTCCTCTTTTGGGAGATATTTTTAAAGCGCGAACTCGACCCGAAGGTATCAAAGCGCTTTACATGAGCACTAGCTGCTTTACAGACGGTGCAGAGTGCTAGGGAGTGCTAGGGACTGCAGAGTGACTGCAGAGTGACTGCAGAGTGCTAGGGAGTGCAGAGTGACTGCAGAGTGCTAGGGAGTGCAGAGTGACTGCAGAGAGACTGCAGAGTGCTAGGGAGTGCAGAGTGACTGCAGAGTGACTGCAGAGTGCTAGGGAGTGCAGAGTGACTGCAAAGTGACTGCAGAGTGACTAGGGAGCACTAGGGAGTGCGGAGTTGCTAGGGAGTGCAGAGTTGCTAGGGAGTGCAGAGTTGCTAGGGAGTGCAGAGTGCTAGGGAGTGCAGAGTGACTAGGGAGGGCTAGGGAGTGCAGAGTGACTAGGGAGTGCTAGGGACTGCAGAGTGACTGCAGAGATTAAGCTAATGGCAATGTAAATGACAATGCCATTTACTTATCTGTTTTGAAAACCAACACATAAATACAAATTTTGTAATTTACAATGCCAATAGGTCTAACTTTTCCAAAGGCGAAACCATTGCATTGTAAATGCTTGTTATATCATGGCAGTGTCTGTTCTCAGGACAGTGTTTGTTGACGTAAGCATGTCTCGTCTAATAGAGCCATTCCTGGAGGAAATATCTAGGCTGCTGATCACATTATGTAAATGTGACTACATATTGTCCAGTAAATTAAGGAGGGAAGCCTGGGAGCCGGAGAAAAAAGTACCTGCTTACAGAAGGCTAGTCATTGAGGTGTTCCAACTTTTAATGCAGCTGTTCCTTGGAATTAATGTTTAGACCACTGATCAGTAGCTTGTAAAGGTGCTCGCTTGCTGTCCCATATATTTAAAGGGGGCGGGAAGCGAGTGAAAGAGGAATCTTCTTATGGAAGGTTACTTGGGGCATTCCCTATTGAAAACATGTGATATGTTTATGTAAAAAAAAACTTTAAATGCTATCTACTACACTCATGCCAAGTCTAGACGTCATAATTCATGCCTGTCTATTCCAGGTACTAATAAATCTGAGTATAATCTTTATGCAAAAGACCTAAAATGCGGAGTACTAAAGGTCTTTTGAGGCCACATAATTGAACTTCTAATATATTAGGTAAATACTGAAGTGCTATGTCTCTGATGTTACTGTGCCAGTGAGTGCCTTTAAACGCCTTTGTTCAGCCCGTCTTTGTCTGTATATACTTTAAAAATGCATTTGTGTTTCTTTTAATCTGTGTCTCCAGCCAGTCTATTTTTTTAAATGACTCCATGTTAATTGATTCAGGGTGTGGCCTGGCTAACTGAAATGGGTGACTAGTTTGGTAGTAAGATTGGCGCACCTTTGTCAGACTCACTGTTCTATTGCAGGAATGTCTGGGCTTCGAAGCTGCTCTGTCTCCCTCACCAAGTACTCAGAAGAGACAAAGAAGCCACATTTACGAACATGCTGGGGGAAGTGGAATTGGGAGGGACACAAGTCCATTCATATCACCCTCTCTTGGACCTCTGATGTCGACGTCTTCATCATCATCAATAATACTTTATTCAGTTTAAAACAACCATAAACGCATAAATAAAAATCATAAAAAGATGCGATAATTGCACTAAAACATATACAAAAAATTAATTATAAGATGCATAGCCAGATAAAGTGCTTCAATACAAATTCATGAGAATCTTAATAATAAAACATTTCATACAGTAAAATTTAAGACCAGGATCCTGATAAAATTCATCATTATTTCCCCACTAATTTCCTATGTTGTATAACATGGGCAAGAAATCTGTATACGAAAACGCACACTTGATCTGTCTGGAGCAATTGCAGATGCTCTAGGCCTCTTTACACTTATTTATATTTAACATTTTCAAAAGTGTCTTTAAAATACAATTTCTTTGTTCTACATAGAGCACGCAGAAAAAGAACATATGCAATTGGGATTGGGGGGTAACTGCAAATCCTTGTCAGAGAAAACATTAGAAGGGTAAGACGCCAAATAATGGGCCAAACCAAATCTAAACCTCAACAATAGAAAACTCTGGTGATGAGGCACCCTCCTCCAGGCGCTAACCTACCCTGTGTATTTGGATCCAGCTTTTATTCATCATTGGGAGAATACACGAGTCTGTGATATGCACATCATCCGGCTACATAGCACTGTTTATTGTTTCAGCAATAATGTATGATTGTTAAAATGCGTTTGATTGGGAGTGATGAGCGAATTTGTATGCAACTTTGGAATTCTGAATGAGTGTCTGATTGAATGTGTTGTGTGGGACCTTTGTATATATACTTATTATGTATTATTTAAATATTTATGTCTTTCACTTTGTGAATTTTGATAACATTTAATGAACTATAAGACTGACAAAAACAATAAAAATATACATTTTGTAATTGTTATCTTTGGAATTATTATGATTATGTCCTATTGTCAGCCCAGTGTTGTCTAATATTTTGTGACCTGATTTGGGCATTATACACATCATATATATAGGCATGTTGATCTCTTTTGTAGTAGTTTGGATGAGGTACCCTCAACAGATATGACTCCACTGCTTGGTGTAGTACACAATGGAAGGTACGACAGCACTCTGCCATTCTTCCTCTCACCCTCCCATCTCTGCTCCACTGCAAAATCCAGTATTTCATTTTTTACCAGTAACTTGGTCGGTCTGTCTGTCAATAGACATTGGGTTGCAAAACAGCTCTGTCATACCAGTTAAATAAAGTTCATTTTTTAAATAGTCAGCCACCTAATCTTGTGTACCTTTGAAAGTTTTAAACAATCATTATAAACTGTGGTAATGCTGCCTCGCGTCTTGACCAATTTGAAAGCCAGAGTAAAATAAGTGCAATTTGTATGACTGGCAATTTTTAGAATATCCCAGGTGAACTGCAAACCTACTTCCATACCTTTTATTATTTCGACGAGCATGCATTACTTGGCCCCATATACTAGGTAATCTCTTGACTGTAAAGAAGGGATTGTCAGTTGCTTGAACAATTGTAGTCCGTATTTGCGCTTTGTAATTAACTGTTTTAGTTTGTTAGTGAGCGTGGAGAAGGTAGCAACATGAGTCATCTGATTGTGAGGGGGCTTCTTATTAGTTTCATGTTATCAATGTTCAAAACTGGGCTTTTGTTCCAGTGGTACCTTTCACTAGTTGCCCTCTTTTTAGGTACTAGATGCTGATTTTCTACTCTGACATTGTACTGAGGCCTGCTAATCAGAACTCTGTGCCAATGCTCCTTCCCTTAAACAAGTTGAGGCCTAATTGTTCTACAATTGGTTAAGGACTTTAGCACCCCTGTACGCCCCCTGGTAAATGGTACCTCCAATTACCTACAGCAGGGGTATTAAATAGGGTCCAGAAGAGCTGCAGCATATCTTATGCAACCCCAAGGGACCCATATAGAAATTCCACTGAGACGGCCATTGCAGGCTGCATGATGTGATGCAAACCATGAATGAAAGCATGACATGACACAGTCCTGTGTGTCATGCCAAAGTCACTGCATCTAATATTTGTAAGAACCCCTCCAGCAGGCCTTTGAGCCTTAGGCCAGGGTGTATTATATTTTATGTGATGACATAACTGCATGAGCAGATATGCACTGTGTGTCTAGTTATATTACTATATATTGCAAGGGAGCAATGAAGCCGTCTTAAGGTATGTACTGGGCACTGGTCAAAACAAGTTCCCCAGCTACATAATGACTTACTGAAACATATAGCGTTTGGTATCAAACACCTCATATTGATAAACCCACCCTGATTCCAGTGAGGGATTTATTAATACATGCATCCATAGGTATCACCTCTTAGAGGTATCACCTGAGCATTCTAGTGTGCTGGCTTTGAAAAGCTGGCTTGGTAAAGCTGGCTTGGTATATGGCCTACACTTATGTAAGTGGGCACCTTGCACTAATACAGACTACCCTTCTGGTGTTTTAGTGGTCTTAGTCAACATTAGAAAGCTCTTTAAGTGGTCGCTGTGGAGAGCAGACTTCAGGCTTAGTCCAGAAGGAGTGTAAAGCAGCTTGTTTTACCAGAACATAATCTTATAGGTATAGATTAGGTGAAAAAGAACCACACAGTGATTTCTAAAAATATGTATTTAATATAAGACACTCGCTAAGGCATACAGATATCTCCAAGCCGGAGATATACACAATGCGCACAATACTTTCAATAGAAACAGGTAAGTAGCACGAAATACACAGTGGTCACCAGGGGGAGACCAAACCATATACTAAAACAGTGGTATGCGAACCACAAATCTAGACAAGACTATACCCAGAAGACATAGAAGTGCTGGGGCCCCAAGGACCTACCCAAGGTAAGTAACCAAGAGCCCCACGGAGGCTGTGTGCAGAGTGGGAACACGAACGCGGGATCAATGCGAGTCAATTGGTAAGTCGCAGTTGTAATTTTAAAGAAAAAGGACCCTTGAAAGTGGACCCTGAAGAAACCCCGTGGAAAACAGAAGGTTGTAGAGCCACCCCATCCATGGATACCCTAGGAACCAGGATACCTGAACCAGGAAAGCCGGGTGCAAAGATGTGAAGTGCAGTCGGAAACCGCAGTCAAACCCAATGGAGGACTTCAGGAAGATGCCACTGCTGGAGAAGGTGAAAATGTCCTGAGGAACCCAAAGGTTGATTCAAGATGTCAAGAACCTTCAAGCGGAGGGGACAGAGTCTGTGCCACTCAGGAGTGACCAGGAGGCACAGAAGACGAATGCCCACCTATATCAAAAGTTGCAGGGAAGCTGACAGTGAGCTTGTAACTGCAGCTGTGTAGACCAGGCGACCCTATGGACGACTAGGAGATTGATACGAGCTGTCCAACGTCCGATATCAGGAGTTGAGAGGTCTGTCTTTTGGAGCACCAACACGCAGTGGCAACTGCAACTAGAGTGGAAGTTGAAGGTGCAGTGTCGGGACCAGCAAGGTCCAGGAGACTCACCAGAAGCAGGGGAGTCATGGCAGGCCCGAGCAATCAGGGGAGCCCAAAGAACGCAAAGATGACCCTCCAGAGGACCCACAGGCCGAAGGCACTGGAGTCGCGAGCGGACCTCGAGCAGCTCACCAAAGATGCAAGCCCACGATGCAAGTGATGCGGTGAGGACAAAGATCCAGGTAATAGTTAAGGTTAGAGCCACTTTGGAGCCCGAAGATCTTGGTGAAAGGAAGCCAACAAGCCTTTGCAACTGCAAGTTGATGCAGTACAGAGGGGTTCGGTTCCTGCGTCTCCAACAAGGTATACTGGCCTCAAGCTTGGTGAGAGGACAGGGTTGGTCTTGCGAGATGAGAAGAACCACCAACTGTGTTGCTGAGCCTTTCGACGTCCATGGGAGTCCCGGATCAGCAGATCGATCAGCTTAGTTGTGGTGCCTGCAGATGCAGGTAAGTGACTCCTTCACTTCAAGGGAGATTCCTTTAGGTGTCTTGGATGCCTTGAAAGGTTCCTGAATGGTGCACAGGCACGGACATTGCAGCAGACGAGCAGGGCAACAAAATCAGGAGCAACAGATGTCCTCACGGTTACAGCCTAGATGGCCATAGCGAAGTCCAGAATGCCCAAAAGGTTGAAGAAGATGTGGTTTCTACAATATATCTTGTCTCGCAACAAATCTAGGGACCGACCCACAGGTAAGCCCTTAAATACCCTAAGAAAGGGTTGGAACGATTCTGGGGTCCCTCCCTAAGGAGGGACTGGACAAGGGGGAGGATACTCCCCGGTCCTTTGTCCAGTTTCACTCCAGAGCAGGAGCCAACGGCTCCCTGAACTGGTTTGAACTGGACTACGCTTGGAGGACACCAAGTGTGCCCTGCATGCAGACTGTGGTACTGGCAAGCGCCCCCACCCTGCCCCAATTCACTAAACCCTATCTTGGAGGTGGTTACACCTCCTTGTGACAGAATACCTATTGTTCTGCCTTCCCATGCCTGAGCTCGGTTTAGCAGCAGTAGGGAAGAAACATGTCTCTGGCTGGCAGCAGCCCTAGCTTGCTGTCCGGGTCTGGAACTCTGGTACGGGGAGCACGAGGACCGCCCAAAGAAGTTTTAAGGGTGCATGGAACCATACCTCCCACACCGTTAACAGTGTGGGAAGTATGATTCCAACATGTTTCATACCAAACACGATAGGATTCGTTGCAACCAGTCTCGAGATCTTCATCGCGTAATGACGCGTTGCCCCTCCATATGTCTCACTTACAGCCTCGGAGAATGGACTCCATAGGATGTAGGGGTGCCCTGCTCACGCAGGGGTACCCTCACACTTAGAACCTAGCACCCTGCCTTCAGGATTGTAAGGCCTGCCTAAGGGGTGACTTATAGGTTTTAAGTGCACTTACCTTAGATATAGGTAAACCAATATCTTTCGTAAACGGTGTTAGCACCAACTTACGCTGGCTGCAATGGCAGGCCTGTAGTTTCAAATTGAGTGGTCTCCCATGGCATAGTACATGCTTCAGCCCATGGGGGACCCCTGATGTACCTATGTCCTTGGTACCTTAGTACCTGTAACGGGGTGAGTTTGCCGACTCACCCCGATAACGTTGCTGACTCTGTACGAGGCGCCAGGACCCTGAGGGACCTTACAATCACTCCTCCCCCCTCCCCCTTGTCATCCACAGCAGACGGAATACAGAGGGGCCGAATATGAGATAGACTCACGCTTTAATTCGCAATCCGAGGATGAGTGGGCGGGATTCCAAGACGACGTGCTACCGTCAAATACGGAAGTGCCGGAAGACCAGGTGTGCTTGTTCACCCGGAGAGGAGAGAACGTGGAAGGTCGAAGGGAAGAGGAGCAGAACGGTCGGAGGACTACAGAGCCAGAGACGAGAAGAACGGAGGAAGTTGAGAGAGGAGGAGAGACCCCGAAAACGGAGGAGACGCCTGGAGGCCAACGTTCCCACGAGCCGCCCAGCCACCCACCCGGGGGAGGTGTGTGGCTAGCCCAGGTGCGTAACAAGATCAGGGGCTGGGTGGGACGGACGGGCGGTTCCATTGTATAATAGTGGTATCCCCTTGTCCCGGTTCCCCGTTCCCACGCACTACCCGTCCCTGCACTTGCACTTGTACATAAGTTTCGAATAACGGGTTGTTGCACCTCCTCACTCCCTTCCCGTGTATCTGTTCAGTGAAGGACACTGATCTCACGAGTTGCTTTCTTTTGTTTTGTTTATGGTCCCGGGATTCAAAAGCAAAGACGGACGCTGAGGACCGAAAGCCCCAACGAAGCCCGGACGGCTATCGGAGGACTGAGAGTGACAAGCCCCGGAGTAGGAGAAACGCCCGGAGTCGCTCCCCACGTAGACCCGTCCCTATCAGGAAGACTTGTTCTGATTTCCTTTTGGCGTCAATAAAGCCTACATTGACTAAAACCCGTCGGTTGCCACTCACTCCTATATCCCTTTCGCCTGCCCCCGCTACAGTACCATATACTAGGGGCTGATAAGGTTACACCAGTGTCCAATCTAGGGTGTACCCAAGTACTTACCAAACCAATTTAGGGGAGAAAGCACAAAGATTGGCGTCCTGATTAGCAGGATCCCAGTCAGAAATAGCATTACATCAAGCAAAAAGTGGGGGTAACCAATGTTCCCTCTAGTTTTTTCCCTCGGTGTGCGGCAGTATAAGGTCTCTGTGCGCTGCAACTAAGGCTATGTGCGCCGGGAACCAGACAGCGTATGTGTGCAACGCCAAATTTCACACCGAACCTTTGCTTAAAAAAGTGAAAAGAGAGTGCATTTCTACACATGTAGCGCCACATGAAGTGTCTTTAAGGCAGGTTTTCAATTTAGATATACACGCAATGGCATGAATTGGTTACACAGGCAAGTACACTTTGGGTTTAGAAAAGCACAGGACTCCAATGGTGGTATCATAATAATATTTTACTGAAGATCCTCAGCTCAAGGACTGTTCATAGGGTGGGGAATGTTGTGAGCCTATACAAGTTCACATATATACACAATTACATAACTTATTCACAATTAGACGTGCAAGCTACGGAGTAATGTCTGGATACCCCATCAGAGATAGTTTGTCCTGATGCATCACCCAGAGAGGTCTGGTAGATGCCACAACCCTCCCGCATTGTGAGACCGGAGCCTGAGAAGACATGCCTCGGTATTCTCTGAACCCGCTGGCTGCCCCGGTCTGAGAAGATTGCTTTAGTCAGTCAGGCCTGCTCATATTGATTCTTAAGGCCGGAATTAAACTTTGTTGCATGGTGACTAGCATGGACCATGTCTGAAAGTCACCTTAATTGTCAAATGGGGAATAACCAGCTATGTTCGATGGGAAAGGGGCTCTGGGACGGCGCTCAGGACAACACTGGTTTGTAGATTTTAAGAGACTATATAATATTTAGTGTGCTGTTGATGTACTTTTATGTTGTGTGCTTTTATGAAATGCTACGTTTATCACCAAAGTTATTATTTGACCGGAAAAAAAGGGAGCGGAAGGGTGAACAGAGTCAACACACAGGGCAAGGGCGAGAACTCAAGAAAACGCATGTGTTCACTCCTGTTTAGTGCTAAAAATATTAATAATTTCGTTATCTGAATGTGAGCAGTGGAAGGATACAAGTCATCCAATCAAAAGGGTGGTAGAGAAACTATGGTTCAGGAGAAGAAAAAACACAAGAAGAGCGACAAAAGCCATCCAATAAGAAACTAGCTAACTAGATTGACTTTAGAGCCAACCAATTAAAAACAATTTCCTAACCCAAAGCTCACCTCGTGTTAATCCAGATACGACATCAAGTTGCATTTACCATTTTTGGAGTCAGAAGAGGACTGTGCCAATTATTTCCTTGTTTCTGGTCAGTTTTTAGCTGTTATTTTTTTTCTGTCGACAGGCTCACTAATTTACTTTAAACAAATGTGTATATATATATATATATATATATTTCTCAGCTATTCTAGAAAAGAAAAGTGAAAAAGGTGGGCAAGTTGATTTATTTACAATATTTTAATTAGTATTTCTAAAACAATGGCTGTTATTAAAGTCTCTTTCGCTGTATTCAAATCGTTGTTCACAAGTAAATTAACCCCTTCGGTGCTCATGACGGAGCGGTTCCGTCATGAGCGCCGGTTGGGCTGTGCTCATGACGGAACCGTTCCGTCATGACCACACCCGTTTTTAAGAACGTTCAGCACAGCGCGAAAATTCGCGCCGCGCTGAACGGGTTAAAAGACCAGTGTTATTTTTTTCGGTAATTGTGGAACAGAACTGATCATCTATGACCAGCCAGCCTTTATCCCACTTACTGTTGCATATCTATCTCCTTTCTTCTTCGTTCACCTGCTCCTTTTTTATGCACATACTAGCTAGCACAACAGCTTCAGTTGTCAACACATGTTAGGAAGGCCCAGCAAACAAATGGATAAAATATGAGTTTGTTTCTGAGGCCAACTTTGTTCCCTAATTTATGTTTAATTCTGATATATTAAATATACATATCTAGCTAGATTCAAAGGTGAAATCTGATGGCGAAAAAATAAATATAAGTTTCGGAATCACAAATGTTTATATGCCTTGGATTTCCAAGTAGATGTGGAAAAAGATCATTAGGTCAGGCCAGAGCAAGTTTCTGATTTACAGAAAAACGAGTTGTGAATTCACCCGTCCACTGTAATTTGCTCACATCAAAATGTTGCCTTTAAGGTGAAATTTCTGTGCAATGCAACTCTAATAGTAATGGTAGAATTGTGTCCGTTTCAGTGGTGGTCCTTCTGTATTGGTGGTGAACATCTTCAAACTCCTGATTAGGGGGTACTCGCATAGAGTTTAAAAGTAGGTTCCCACCTAAAAAGCACTTAAAAGTGAACTATCCAGGGCAGGAGTAAATATTTTTCTGGGTGCAATGGGCAAGGGAAAACACTAAATTAAACTGAAGCGTATGGAAAGGGGGGGGGAATAGGAAACTTTTCAGGTGCAGTAGTACATATGTATAACATTTCTACTTACACCTTCATTAGTTCCTTGTTTGGAAATATTTACATATGCAAGTACACCTGGTAATCCACAATTTTATTTTATTTTGTTCTTTTTTTTTTTAAGGGTTTTATATAGCGCGAACTTGACCCGAATTGGGTATCAGAGCGCTTTACATAGCACCAGTTACGTTACATGAGGACACACAAAATCATTTTTGCTAGGCACGGGGAGATTAAGTTATATGCCCAGAATCACAGGATGTTTTTTTTGAGTCGTTACCCATACTCGAACCCAGATCCCCAGGTCTGAAGTCGAGCGCCCAAGCCGTTAGGCCAACTCCTCTGCCTTAACTCTTGACATTCCTTAGAAAGGAACACAATGGGACGAAATGGATGACTTTTTCTGAAACTTTTGCCAGCCTGACTCGATGTAAGGACGCTGGAGCAATCCGGTACTGCATATTGTATCTTCCAACACTTTGAATTTTTTTTCCTGTTTATTGACGTAGAATGTAATACATGCAAGGTCTAAATGCAGTTTTGAAGAAAATGTTCTCTACTTGTTTGATGTGATTATCGGTATCTTCCAAAGCCAACTAATTGAAAAGGTCACACGAAGGCCATATGAGGATTGGTCGTTACTGTCCTCAGAATAGAAAACTACATTGGGCAATTAGTTTATGATTGTTGTGCAATTATATTAATGGCTCAGTCAATATCTTTGTAGTTATTCTAAGTGGCTGCCTGGCGAAATCCAAATCAGGCCCCTCGTATTCCATCTGAGCAAAGTGACCTGTCCCTGTGCTTTGATGGTGCAGTCACACGACTTCTCGGGCTGGCTTCAGCATAGATCTCTGGCCCGTTGACACTTACCTGCATTTGAGTCTTGGCAGCTGTGAAAAGCCCCTGCCAATAGCTCTCGATGGCCACGCAGTGTGTCTGTTTAGGAATCGGATTGCAGGAAACATCCCATTAAAGTTGCAAGCAGTGATTAAATATTTGCACCATATTCCTTTAGCGAAAGGTATTTCTAGTCTTCTTATAGCTAGAATCTCAGCAGCTTGCACCTCTCTTTGTTGTAGCCCCCCCCACTTCCCGATAACAGTGGAAAGCTCTGGCATCTGACAACACATTTAAGGCCGCTTTGAAGCATTTGTAAGTGCTCCAGAGCCGAAGCGTAAATGCCAAGGTACTCCGCCTCTGCACAGGAAGTCCAGTAGGCAGTAGGAAGTGTCGAGATGCAGGGGCGAAAAAAAGACCAAGTTAATTTACATGCAAATGGTCTTTTAAAGACCCGTTAAGTACTCCGTGCGGCAGTTGTGTGCCCAGGAATCTGTTTTAGCGGGGCTGACACACGACGAGGTGTGGGGGGCTGAAGCAGAAGCCCTTTCAGCACAATGGGCTTTGCGCGCCTGAGAGCACCATGTCTCTTCCTCTGCTTCACACGTAGATGTCACGCCGCTCGCGTTTAAAAAGCGGCGGCGCGAAAGGTCTTGTAGGGATGTCTCACAGTGTGCGTGCTAAATCCAGGACACTGCGCGCTGCGGGTGACCATCGTGCGCGCGCGCACGTTAGTGGGAGCAGTGGGGGTAACCATAAAAGCAGATCCTACTTTCCTACACTGGCTGACTTGTCCAGTCCAACCTCTCACCAGAGACGAGTTTCTGACACCCTAGGAGGTGAGAGCTCTGCTCTCAGAGGACAGTGCCTGCTCTGGGGAGAGGTGTTATCCCCTCCTCCCCCAGGAAGGTTGGTAAATCAGCATATCAATGCAGGAGGCTTCACAGGCCTGTGCCGCCTTTGATATGTGACACAAGGCTTCCCCAGACAATGGAGATGCCACCCCCTATCCTGAGGCATTTGGAACCAGGACAGGCGGGAAAATTAGCTGTGCAGGAGTCGTGTTGCACTGCCAGGCTGGACACACCTCTAGGGTGAACAACCTGAAGTAAAGACAAATGTAGAAATTCCACCATCTTGTGTGTGGTGGAATTAGGAACTCTGTGACCATTTGATGCACACTCCCCAAAGGAAGTTGTCATCTAGGGGGTGTAGTGGCCCCAGGGATAAGTAGTCCATTAGCTGCTGCCCCACACCTTTTAACACCCCTAAATTGTGTATTTAGGGGAACCCCGCAGATACCGGGACTGCAGATTTCAGTGGACACAAAAGAAGTAGTGGACAAAAGACTGCAGACACGAGAACTGAGGAGCACGACCGACTTGGCAACAATCCTGCCAGCTTGCCTGCTGCACCTGACCCTTCTGGAGCAACCTACCCGTCCTACCGCTGAGTCGGATCCAAGGAACCTGGAGTGCTGCCAGTGCTTCACCAACTGCTAAAGAAACTACCTTAGCGTGGAGGAGCTACTCCTGCAGTCGCAGCCACCAAAGAAGCAAAACCCGGTTCCCCGACCTGCTGCTCAGCGGGACTACCAACATAGCAGCCGCCCAGGAAGTGGTTACAGTGCACCTACCGGTCAGGTCCATCCTCCCTCCAAGTGTCAGGACGCCAGGGCTGACCAGAGCCGCACAACACCAATACCAAGGGTACCAAGCCCCTTTCAGCAGCCAAGGCTTTATGTATCCAGACCTGACACCAACACCAAGGAAAACCGCTGTGCACGTTGAAGGACTTCTGGGACAGTGAGCCCCACATCGTGAGTGGCACAGCTGTCCTGTTCGTCCCTCTGCAGCAGAAATCAAGACAAAGAGAGAACCTCTGACCGCCGCCACCCAACACCTCAAAGCACCCCTGCAAATGCATTCCAGAGCCCCAGTCAGAGGGAGGTGACATTGCCAATGGAGTAAGAGACCCTCAAAGGCTAAGCCCACCCTTGTGTGTGCCAAGACTGAACTTCCAGTCACTGATTGCAGTCTCTTTCTGCAGACCCCCTCCAACCGTGAGTGACTCCAGCACCGAACCCGACACCAAAAGACACCACGGCACACGTGCTCCGGAGCCCGATAAGTGGACCATGGGTGTCCATCCGTGCTTACCAACTCAAGGGTTGAGCCCCCTTGTGGGTTCCCCCTGACTAGTGAACAAGTCCCAGCCACGTTCTGACCAGACCGTTTTCTCTTTGAAGTGAATGGGATACCTGACGCCATAACACACCTCTGCACCCGGATGCCCCATAGCCTCCAAAAGGTGGCCTGTTGGTGTAGCCTTGGACTTTGCCCTATACTTACCTTAAGTCCAAAAGAACAGTCCAGTAAGTCGCTGTCAAGTGTCCGAATACAGTACATGTTTTATCTATAGGATAACATTAGCATAGCTCGAAAAATTCCTAACTGATTTTTTAATGATCTTGATATCTAAATGCATATACAAGTATGTTTTATTTTTATAAATTAGTGTCTGATTTCTTTATTGTGCATGTGTGTCACGGTCTGTGTGTGTGCAATAGATGCTTAGAACTACCCTCTATTATGCCTGACTGCTCGCCTACACTACCACAAAAGAAAGCATTTGGGGTGTTGTTTGTGCTTCTGTTATACCTTTTGGGTTTGTCTAAACAGTGTACCTCTATTTTGGTCCACTATATAAAAAGCCAGTGTCCTACAATCAACCCCTATGATTAATTTGTGATTGTTTTAGTACTTTTTGTCACTATTTTATGAGGGTTGCCTTTTTCCTCTTTATTTTTTGACCAAGGGTTTTGGGAACCGGTGGTGATGGCTATCAAAACTCGGAAGGGAGTTTCTATGAGTTGATTTAGAAAACAGACCTCTTTAGTCTCCCTCCCTCTTTTAGCTGTGATTTTAAGATCTAGACATTATCACCTGCTCCTGGTTATTCTATCTCTCAGATGGTCTTTTGTTTTCAACCAGCTGAGGAAGTGTTCCACATTTTTTTAATCACATTCCCATATTATCAGAATGTATTGTCATCAATCTTTTATGTTGGAACTGAAAAGATTAGAGTTATTGTCTATTAAGGCTGCTTTTAGAGCTGTGTACATTGCGATTTGCCAGACGAGTCGTGAATGCAGGGCCCATGTTAGTTCCTCCTGTTTGTGGGTAAAAGATCTTCAAATTGGAAAAAAATCATAGGGAAGACCAGATTAATGTGTTCCAAATCAAACTTAATCAGAGTATGATCTATCCAGTCCAAACTCCATAATAGCTCCTCTAAAGTTAGCATTGTGGCCTGTTGAGGGATACTCCTATCTTCCACGTCAAGAGACACCAAAAGTTGATTGGATTGACATCCAAGTCTTTTTTTGTCATTGAGTGTCTTCGGCATCTTTAAAAAAAGATGGCATGCATTTTACTAATGGTTGGAAAAAGAAATGAACAAACTGAGCAAGTGGTTCTAAACTTGACCCAATCCCTGATACCATAGATATACCAGGAGATGGTGTTCTGTTCTTTTGTGTTTTTTACTGAGACAGTAGAAATATTGGAAACTTGGTAGTTCCAATAAGAAGTCACTTTCCTGTATGGAGACCCACCCAAGTGACCTGACTTCCTTTACCAAGGGTATATTCTTTGGTACCTCTGGGATTGCCATATAATGTTGTATAACTTTGTTCATCGGAAAGTAACCTGTAGTATTCCTTAAGGTAGTATGGTTTACTTTCCACTACAATTGCACCACGCTTATCTGCCTATTTTATGATAATCTCATTGTTCTGTTTCAGGCGGTCAATGGTTGGTACTCTGCTCTGCAGAGGGTGTTGTAATTTGTTGCCATTTAATTTTCCAGTCTCTTAAGATCTAACACTGCATACTCGAAACTCTATACCTGTAAGGATACCATGTTTCCAGATGGTGTAAATTGCAGCTTTGTTTTTAGTGTCATTTGTAATAGTAGGGTGAACTTTGAAAAGGCAGTGCACTCAATTCTCTGACAAACCTGATGTGGTTTTATTGGAAAACATCCTGTTCATTGGTAGGAACAAAGCTCAGGCCTCTGTTAAGCAACTTTTTCCCTATTGAAGTTAAAGTGGTGCTCAGAAGATTAACCACCATGTTCATGGTAGGCTCTGTTGATGGCCTTTGCCTCTGCTCTTTGTTGTCTTTGATCTTGTATCTGTCCATTCTGTTTTAGCAAATCCCACATCTTTCCCTGTGGGGACTGTACTTTCGCCCTCAGCACTTAGAGAAAAGTTACCAGTGGGTCCATTTGGATCTCATTGCCAAGGACGTGCTTGAAACCAATAGACTATTGAGTGTCAATTGTTGTGAATGCACATCTTTTTTGAGGATCCATACTAGTGGCCACCATTTCCACAGCCTGTACACCAGTTTTGTGATCAGTGAGTGACATATTTAATGCGAGAAGATATTTTAAAATAAGTTATATATAGTGATACATACTTAAAAAAAGGTGAATGTTGATCTTTAAAAAAATAATGCTTTTTAGAAATAGAAAGCTCCCCACACTAGGTTCTACGTTTGAGTATTAAATTAAGCTAAATTATTAGGTTGTTTGGATTATGTATGGAACTGGGTGGGAGTTTATATTCTCAAGTCATTGGTAAGGAATTGCAAGTAACTCTCCTCTCACTTCCATTTAATTCATCTTGTTACAAGCCTTTATAAGTGAAAGTATTGCTTGATTTCATTGGTGTCTTTTTGTAGAGATAGGATTTTCCAAGTCTCTCAGCAGCAGGTAGAAAGCTGTAAAGGAGTTAAGGGAGTTAGGTCAGCTCTGTCATTGAGGGCAATGGGTGACGGTGCCACATGTACTTCCTGTAACATTTTCACTCTTTAAATAATTGGTCCTTCAATAGGCCATAAGATATTTTCACACCCATAGTCATTTGGTACAAAACAGTTGGTTTTATGACCTACTTAGCAAAATGTGTTTCTTCTACCTTTATCAGGACAGTCTATTTGCAGTCTGTGCTTCAGGCCAATAACGCTGGTAAGAGGTTTAACACATCATATCACATTGACTGACCTATTTATTCCAGTCAGAAAGTTTATTTCACCTAAAAAGCCAGTTTGATTTCCTAGATATGACTAGACTGTAGGGGGGGGGGGGGTTCAGACAGTGCACCTCTCTACCTTGTAATGGACGGGTGATTTACCATCTTGCCAGGCAAGAAGACACTGGAGCCCAGATTAGCTAAGTGCTTTGATACCCTACAAATGCTAATAACATGCATTAGTGTGAAAACAAGCAGAGGAAGGACAAGCTGGTTGTGTTCCATATTTGCTGTCTGTATGGTGTATGCCCAAGAACTCAGGACGATTGGTTATTGTATTCTCTATATCTGTATCCCAGGCAGGATAGATTGTCAGTGAACTAGAGTCTCTGTAAGTGAATGTTAAATTAACTGGACTCTCTGTATGTGAATATTAAATGCCTGGTGGATGGACATCTGAATCAGTATGGTATCGGACTCACAGGTTATTCTAACAGAGCACTTGGACCAGAATTCAACTCACAAATACACACCAATGCACTCAGATATGCCTTAAGTGGCTGTCATGGAACCACAGAAGCACCCCATACAGGCATAGCTTCCTACAGAACACGTTACAGAAAACCATACAAATAAGCAACAATGTACAGACATACCATATAGTTTGCGGTTGGAATTCTCCTAGCAGTACTTTCCAATAAAAACAACACTTCAATTTCCAACAAAACATGTTAGACAGAATAACTTTCACGTTGAATACTGTACAGATGTATTGCTTATATAGATATCGGCATGCCCACAATGCATTCATCCATACAATGATTGTTAACCATTAGGCAACAGTACTTGTTAGCCAACATATTGATATTAAGACTCTGCACCACACAAAAATTCCACTTAATTAAAACAGGCCGTAAGTATATAACCAAATGGCCTAGTTAGCCCCTAAACATCTTGTCTAGTCTTCTGAGCTACACTTAGTAAATGTATAGAACCATAAATTAGCAACAACAAAAGAAGAAATATTCTCACGCTGCCTGCTATTTACCACAACGTGGAAACGACGACAGCTGGTCTGGCTGTTTTTGATTGATGGTGGCCCTCCTCGGGTGTCTATATAATACATAAGTAAATACTTTGACATAGGCAGTATGTTAACATTCTTCATTTAGCTAAGTATTCTTAAGTTACCCTGTGACCAAAGTGCCTTAAACCAATCTGATGTTGCATGCCATTCTTTAGCATCACAGAGGCAGTGTTTGGTAAAATAGCTGGATGAGAACCCCAGTCATATCTTCAGACTGTCACCGCACAGAAAAATGGAGGCATCCATTTATGACACCTCTAAAGACAGGTCCTGGGGTCACATATCTAGTGTGACTTATGTCTCTTATATGTGGGTGAATGGTTAGGAGAGTGCTGAATAGAGTCACAATTTTTGCAGGTGCTATCATTATTTCTCAACCATGTTTGTAGGTTGAGACCGGAAGGAGCAATGAAGGGATGTGCAGAAAGTGGATGTTTGACAATGGGTCGTTTTTTACATTGGTAATAACTTAGTCACTGCCATTGGAATACAGGCGGGAGGGCTAAGACTAAATAGGAAGATGGCTAAGGAACCCAGCTAACAGGGAGCTAGTGGGATATAGTCTTTGCCTACACTAAAGAGACAATGCTTGTTTTAGACATGCACTGTTCTAGGTTTTTGCCCAGAAAGTATTTTTCTCCTGTGGTCTTGCATAAGATCCATCCAACCAATGCTGATTTCTGTCCGTCAGGGGTGTGGAATTTAATAAAATATCTACCTGTAACAAAATCCACTTGTCCCTTTTGTGCCATGTAATGCAGCGACAAATTATGGGAGCAATCTCATTATATAAGAGTTCTGATACAGCCTCTCTAGCAGGGTTTAAATACTAGCAATTCCCATATGTTGCTACATTTCTGCAGGTCTAGATAGTGGGGCTGAATGTAGTGGTAAGCAATAGTTCAAGGGTTGGAGTGCCTTTTTGAGTCTGTACAAACCTAATAACTTGGATGTTTTATGGGGTTTCACCAACTCTTTTCTAATGTGTCCCATACTGAAAAAGGTTGGATATTTACTCCTGACAGTGGCAGACATAAAACTTTGGGTTGGGGAAAAAAGTGGTTGGAGGAAAAGTGAACTTGAAACATTCAGATGTTCACATGAGCAAATCTACGCATGCACATTTGCTCATGCTAAATACAGTTCACAAATATTTTCTGGGAGTACTATTTCTAGGCCTACTTCCGTAATCTTGTGAATTCACAGAAACGGTATATATGCACTTAATGAAAGGATATATATTATGGATGCACTTTTGAGACTTTCTTTAATAATCTGGCCTCGAATTAGGCCTGGTGTTAACCATGACCTTTTGTGTTTAATAAAATTCGGTCTCTCTCTATATTTCTTTCGGTCTATCAGCTGGCTTCACTGTGAGTGGCATTATTCTGCTCTTTTACATATTTGCACACAAAGTAGTTTTGTTCAGTGCTCTGTGGCAATGTGTGCTATTGAGACCAAAAATTATTTTTGCTTTTGGCAATGCTTGTTAGAATGGTGAGGGCCCAGCAGCTCCCACACTGATAAAGTTTTACAAAAACCATGCCTAAACAAGTCTCGCATTGACAAAACCAAAAGGCTGATCACCAATTTCAGACCTACTGGCTTTGCCAATGCTTGTTTATTTGTTTGCCATAATCTTATTTAAACTGGCTACACTGATTTTCCATTATGAATATTTTTGGGAAATACAAGCATACATCAACATGTTACTAAATGATGCTGCAAAGATATGGTACCTAAAATCTTAGAGTAGTTTAGCAAAATGTTTTTTCCTACTGAACATTTTATTTTGAAAGCAAAGAATCAAGCTTCTGCAAATATTTGCATCTAATCAGAGAGCATTCTGGGAGCATTTTACATAGCCTCGTATTACTAAACTTTGAAAACGTGTGTACACATTTATACTGGAAGCACCTTCAGTAGTGCAGGCCGAGCTTACAATATTTACTTTTAGTACACACCTTAATATTAAAGGCTTCACATTAATGAACCATAAATTAAAGTTTGAACAGCATGAACACATGGACACATATTACCTTAACTGTAGACAATGCCCTTCCCTGATCCATAATGTGGTACTGTAAACTGGCAGCCAAATGGTTTGTGCAGTAGGGGGTTGGGCCTACTTGTCCCAAGGATAAAATACACACGAATACTTGTTGCCCTTGACCCCAAACAATATGTCCAGGGTATCGGACTATAGGAATTCCACATCCCTGTGTCTGTGGTGCAGGCTGGGCAGGCTGATTTTTCACTCGTGATCTAGACTTGTCTATTGTTATGAAGTGTAGGAAATAAGCAGTCGAGCAACTACAATTGTTTGTGCTCTTAGTATTGTGTAGCATTTCCCCCAACTCTGGTAACATGGATGTAATTAATTGTGCTGCTTTAGGATTATTTTTCAGTCTCACATAATCTAATTCCCAATGTCAGATTTAATTAGAATTTAATTGTAGCAATAGTCACTCAAGCCAGTATCACCGTTTCTCTGTAGCTTTTATCACTTACGGTACCTATAAACACCATAGTGGTTGGAAATTACTAAGAAGTCCTGGTTTTCTTCTTTTCGTGAGCAATCAATATGAACTAATCCATGTCAGATTTTTAGCTTGTGAGTTTATGGCTTAAGCCTCTTTCCGCTGTAAGTTTTAAATTAATGTTAAAACACTGAGTGAGGGTGTCTAAGATGGCGATGTGAGCAGACTCATCTCGATATCGCTCCGTCCCCTCCCGGCCTAAAGCATTGCTAAAGCGCATCATCCATTGTGGAAGCACCTCCCAGGAGGAAGCCCCTGCAGCGTAACACACAGCCGGAGTCCAGGGTGCCTCGGGAGTACAGACAAACTCCCCGGGAACAAGCGTAAGGTGCCCAAGACTGCTTGAGGCGGAGGCCGCGACCGACCCATCTTGCTGGAGTGGGGGTTGGGGTCAGGCTGCACTACGGCTGCGATCAGGCACCCTGTGATCCCGGCAGCGCCTGCTTGACTGGGCATTGTGACACTCCTGGCAGAACCAAGCCGACTCAGAAGAGGGGAAGCTTGTGTGAAATAGGCCTCAACCGGACCCCCTGGAGAGGCGAGCAGAGATTGCCCGGTTAGCCTGTGGGCGGAGCAGATGGTGGTGCAATGGCAGAGGATCGTAAGGGCCGCTAGTAGCATCCTTACGTTACAGTGGGCGCCCGCGCTACGTGTTTAGTGGGGTCCAACAGCAGGGGGACTATGAGGTGACCTGAGTGGGCCCTGAACCACGACTGAGGCCCTGCGACGTCTGCAAGGGTGGCACGTCCCGCTGCGCCCTCCTCTTTGTGGCCTTTAGAGGAGTGTGGGTCAGGGCTGCGAATGGCCTACTAGCAGGGAGGCCCTTGACTGCCATTCAACAGCAGGACCTGCTCGAAGCTTACCACTCCCCAGGTAAGACATACCTGGGCCTGGGACAGGCTGAAAGCACCTAGGAACAGCTTAGAGCATTGAGGAGGCCTGAAAGCCGGCGGCAGCCAATGCACCGTTGTGTCCCTGGCCTACCCATAAAGCCTTGTTAGTAGTGGGGGGCCCAGTGTCCCTCCATCCACTGATAAAGCTGTGCCCCCCCCCCTCCTCTGGGCCTTTAGCCACCCAAGTGTGCCTGGACGCCGCCGGTGGCCACGTACCAGTGGCGTCGCCATGGACTTGAACTCTGGACGCTACTCATCAAGGTGGGCCTCGGCGGCCTAGGGGGCTACCCATTGGGCTCCATTTTGAATGCGTGGCCTGGGCCTCATGTGGAGCATCACATTAGCACCCTGCAAGCGATAAAGGAGCCCCTCACCTTGACCGAACTGGGTCGTCACCCAAAATTTCGGAGCCTGAAAGGATGATACTCCTGTCGAGACCCAAAAGCATGCAGCAAAGAAAGGGCCTATACGAGAGGGTCCCATAGGTGGATCAGAGGGCAGCCAACACAGGGGCAAGCACATAGGCCTTGGTAGGCCACGGCAGTGTTGGGCTTTGTGATGGGACCGACACTTGCTTATACTTGCACCCCAACTCGACCACTAGCTCCCCGCCCTATTCGACAACTGTCTGCTGGTCTTTGGGATTGAAGTCGAAAGGAAATGGCTATTACCATAGCGAAGGACTGCACAGTCCGCGACCTGCTCATAAAGGCACCAGGGTATACCGGAGTGAGAAGACAATGGCTGGAGAGCTGAATGTGGGGGAGGGAGCTGAGACCTGCCAATTCCTGGAGTGGGTGTTCGCTCTCCTGCGAGAGGACCTGTAGACAATAAAGAAAAGATCTGGCAATGGAACTAAGAGAAGCACGCCGGGACATCGAAGCAGTCGGAGAGAGAGTGGCGGCCCTTGACAGTGAGCGGGGCTCAATAGTGGAGGCAGTCACTCGCTCCCATGCAGACGGGGAAGCTAGACAGTGGCCTAGTCGGGAGTATTTTGTTTTGGGCCTCGGCGTAGAAAGTGTAGTCACTTTTCCCAGGAAGTAAGAATCTCTCCAGCAAGAAATTTTCCGCCGGCAGGACCAGCAGATTGATTTACAGGCCCACACCGAGGACCTAGAAAACAGGTCCAGAAGAAACAATATCCACATCTGTGGGGTACCTGCGAGCATGGAGGGTTTGAACCTTGAGGGCTATATCCAGGTCCTGTTTACCTTTGTTCTGAGCACCATAGCAGAGAATTACATCAGGATAGACCGGTGCCATTGCGTGTGCACTCCCCGCGAGCCTTCGTGTTCCCCAGCAGACATCCTGGTTTGTGTTCAGAATTTCAAAGTGAAACCATACTACGCGCCGCCTGAGACGCTTAGAAGCTGCAATGCAGGGACCACGCACCACAACTCTACCTAAATCTTGCAGCTATCGCCTTGCAGAAACAAAAGGACTTTCGACCTGTCGCTAACCACCTGTGGTCATTGAGCATTGCATATTCATGAGGTCATCCCTTTCGTCTTATCTTGCGCTTCAAGGGTAAAACCTACCAGTTGCAATCCCCGGCTGAAGCCTGTAGAGTCCTCCACATTGAACTGAAAGAGCAGGACCCCCTACAGTTCCCAGCGGACAACATAGCTTCTGACAGAAATCGTTCAGGGCAAGGCACGGATCTCAATATGAGCATACTCACCCGGATCCGGTCACAATTGTCAAGGAAAGGATTGCTGTGCTGCGCTTCCTCTCCGGTGAGAGTAAGGTGGACGCTGGATTGGTGGAATTTTGTGTGGCGGGGTGCGTGTGTTGAGACTAGCTTCTAGTAGATGACACCCACTTCCTTGGCTGTCCCCTTCTGTATGGACCTTCCTATTGTGATGGACTATATTGTGCTTACATTTGTTGATATTTCTATTTGTTTTGCTACAATGTTGGGGTTTACTGTGCTTTGTTGGGGTACCCCTTCCGGCGAGCCAAATCAGACATGCCCCTCAAACACGGGCTAGTATGAGGCTTACTCATCTGACCGGTCCCAGCGGCCCTTCCCACAAGCCTTTGAGTTACATGCCCAATCTGTCATAGCTTTTTCTTTCCTTCTCGACCCTGGAGACTAAGATAATTAGCCTCAATGTGCGAGGCCTCAACAACCCCATTAAGAGGTCCGCGGTTCTTTCATTGCTAGAACACTCTCAGGGAGACATATACTTGATTGAGTAAATGCTGTTGCTCCCAAAAGATACACACAGAATGCAAACCATGAGATTTCCACAGCAATGTTGGTCCTCAGGGAAAGGGAAAGGGGGGGGGGGAGAAAGACTATCCTCCTCCCCAAGCACTTCCCCGGTACTATCTTGGGCCTCATCGCTGAGATTAAAGAATGCAAAAGAGCCATCCGCATGCAACTAGGCACCCTCCATCTCAAAGTGGCCTCGATCTACGCTCCAATCAAGTGATAAGAATCCTTTCTAGCTGACTCCCTAGCCAAAGTACTCCATTCCCCAGAAATGCAGGAATTGGTAGGCGGAGATTTGAAAATAGTGATGGACGTGGAACAGGATCAGAGACTTAGAGATAACCCTAAAGCTGTGGGCATCCCATTTGGAGCGGATCATCACCTCATTAGCCTTTATGAGGATGAAGTCATCTTCTCAATCACTCACCCTTTAACCTCTCACTCAGCTATTGTCTCGGAACTACAAGAGTTTGGGGCAGCCTCGGGTTTCCGAGTAAACATGCAGAAATCGCAAATCTTAAACCTTAACCCTGCCCCAGACAGAGCATACGCTACGATCTCAATTTGACTTCCAGTGGGTCATCAAGCACCTCCCCTATTGAGGGTGGTTCTAGCCTGTAGCCTCACCAAAACGGCAGCAGCTAAATACTCCAGACTTATGGCCTAATTTGTAAGGATCTAGTGCAGTGGCAGTAACTTCCACTCTCATGACTTGGGGGAATAGCAGCTATAAAAATGTATCTTCTTCTACGGGCCCTTTACGTTACTTAGATACTTCCCCTGACTCCACCGCACGGCACAATCAGGGTTCTTCTAGGGGAGATTGAGCTCTTTATTTGGGGGAAACGAAACCCAGGTTGCAGAAGCAGCTCCTATAGACGGGAGCCTCTCAATTCCCAACATGGTTTGCTACTACCAAGCTACGCAATTGCGGTATTCCCAATGCACTTACATTTCCACTTCGCTCCACTAAAGGGAAGCAGATAGCTCTTGCATGGAACGCCGCACACAGGCCACTGTACCAACTGGGGCACAGACAAAATCCCGGATCATAGGCAATGGTTACATCAGCTATGGTTACTGATGGGCTTGGAACGACTGTCAATGGCGACATGTACCGACACCTCAGCATACACTAAAATTTGGGCCCCATTTATCACCATCCTCTCCACAGAATTCAGGGAACAGACTTTCCCAACTTCCCTACTTCTCTTGAGGTTACTACCAGACAACCGAGTTTAGGACAGGGCGGCATGAGAGCTACCAGCCTCAGCCTATCCAAAAACCTAATAAAAAATATTCTCAGAGCATAAACTTTTCAACAATTGGCTTGTATCGGAAGAGGTTGGTGTGGGGGTTGGTGGTGGGGGGGTTTCTCATATCTTTGGTTATTCAATATGTTCTTTTGTGTTAAATACTTTAAATTGGCTTCAATAGCAGCTTGTCGCACTATGAAGCAACACATTGAGTATGAACTGTGTCGGAAACCAGACTATGGACATTAATGAGTCTGTAGGTTATCACTCACCAGGTTTATAAGCACCCTTCCCTGATACGCGGCCAGCCCAGTATGAGTTGTAGGCAGCATGCTGTGTAACCACCATCCCAATATTTTTTCGGGGGCATGGCATTTAATTACTATTCTTACCCAGGTATCAAAGGTTGGTCCTTATGGAGAACAACCCATACAACACTACCCAGATTGGGTGGAAAGTAATGATCAATATAACTCCTGGAACTACTAGACAACTTGTTCCCCACTTTCAAAGAGCACCTCCTCAATTCACGGACCAACACTCGTATTTCCCCCAGTCCCACCAGCCATGTCCTCACAGCTCCCACCACCCACAACACTTCTAACCTACTTCGCCAGTTAGCTACTACATACTCCCCAATCAGGGACACATCTACCACCCCTGACCTCCCATCTCCCACCCACAACAACTCTATCCCAGTTCAGCACCAGGCAGTTATCACACACGCCTCAAACACAGACACAGATCGCTCCCCATCATACACCACTCACACCCCCACCCCCTCTACAAACGGTCGGACATCCTCACACACCATCAACTCTCCTCCCACACCTACAGCTGGCATTAACACTCCGCTCACCCCTGACAGCACAGCTCCCACCCACAACACACCTAGCCTATTCCAACACCACAACAACACGCATATCGACAAATCCCCCTCTTATCCCCCCCCCATTCTCAGTCCACACTACCCTCTAACCAACCACGCAGAACACACCTCCTCTCTTAATCTATCCCCCCCTCCCCACAACAGGATCATCTCCAATCCCATTTCCCCTCCTACTCTCAGCCCCCACTACCCTTCCTGCACCCCCACCACTACTATCAGTCGTCCAGCCTCCACCTTGACCCCCCCGCCTACCATTAATACCCTCCCACATACCACCAACCCCCTCCCTTCCCCATCCACACCCCCCCGCCCAAAACGTCTCCCCTCCATAACACCTTCCTGTACACTAACACAACGCATCCCTGCCCGAACACCAACATCAGCCCACTCTCCCACCTGCCCGCTAATTCCCTGGACAGTCACTCACCTCTAATTGCCACCCCCACCTCCACCACTTACCCCACTATGGACAACATCATAGCCACCCTCACTCAGATCAAAGAAGACATACACATCATCAAAGAATTACTCTCCACACACCCCATACACCCCTCATCCACCTCCCCTCCCAACTTGTCCCCTACCCCACCATCTGTCTCCCTCAATCAACACGCCCCACACCGAGCGTCAAACCCTGCTCATAGACGCAGCAACCGTCCCCCTCGCCACCCCCGCAACACCTCACACAACTACACCTCCCCGCCTGGGGTGACCCCTCCCAACTTGTCCTCTACCCCTCCGGCTGACTCCCTCAATGAACACGCCCCACACAGGGCGTCAATCCCTGTTCATAGACGCAGCAACTGCCCTCGTCCTCATCGTCGCCCCTGCAACCCTTCACACAACTACACCTCCCCGCCCAACCAGTCCCCCACCCTTCCGATTAACTCTCTCACTCAACTCCCCCATACCCTTACCTCAATCCCAGCTCGCCATCGCAACAACCGCCCGCATCGCACCCACAGCCCTACCTCTGACCTCGACACACTCACCCTTCTCCGCTCCTATAACCCAGCCCCCCAAAATGACACAACGACCCCTCCTCACCATCCCCACGATACACTCAAATCCCCTTAGACCCCCCACACAAAACAGCAGATTCTCCATCCCCAATAACCTTAGAAAAGTCCCTCTCTCTCTAGAATCATCCACCACCCTCGACGCACCCCGTCTCAAATGCACTCTCCTCAACTGCAGATCGGCCTCGAAACACTCCGCTGCCATTGCTGATCTCCTCTTATCGCTGGACCTTGACCTAATCATCCTGACTGAAACCTGGCTAACTGAATCTTCGACACCGATAATGGACATTCTGGTTCCGCCCAATTACCTCATTATCAGGCTCGACAGATCAGGCAAAATAGGTGGGGGAATCGCATGCATCTACAGGAACAACCTCTCTGTTCTGAAAGTCAATTCTACCCCCCTACCATCCCCAACATCCTGGGAATACATCTGCCTCGACATTATCAGTGAGGGCAAACCGATTTGCTCTCTTCACAGCATTTACCACCCACCCAGGGACAACTTCACCTTTTCCCAACAAATCATGGATTTGATCTCAACCAATGCCGGACGGCAGCTCACCCAAATATACCTTGGTGACTTCAACCTCCACTGGAACGATCGCAAGAACGCGGTGGTAAATAGTCTTAAAAGTTTCCTCCATGCCCTTAACCTCACCCAAATATGCAACAGCCCGACCCACGAGAAAGGTTCTATACTCGACCTGATCATCTCCAATGAAGACTCTATCCAACTCGAGTCCATCCAACCTTGTGACTGGTCAGATCATCATATTGTCACATTCTTCATCAATGAAAAGGTTAAAGTTAACCCGGCTCAATTCCCCAAGCCCAAAGTCTGGAAAAGAGACATGAAAAAACTCAACCCAGGCTCCTTGCCCCCTAACAGTTGCAATCTCCTACGCCCGCCGACTGGCGCTACAGACGTTCAAACACTGACTGACCAATATCTCAACGCTATGACCTCAATAGTCAATGAGGCTGCACCTATGCAGCTAAAAAGAGTCTCTACTAAAATCTCCAATCCATGGTACAACGGGAGTCTCAATGAGGATAGACGAGACATGCGAATGGCGGAGCGTACCTGGAGATCAGCGCCCTCTGCAATGCACCTAAAAGATCTGAAGAAAAAGAGAAACGCCTACTTCAGGAAAATAAAACGCTCAAAATCAGACTTCTTCAGCCTCCAGCTCGACCAAGCAAAAAACCGCCCGAGAAAACTGTTTGAGCTAATCAAATCACAATCCAAGGGTCAACCCCCACCAGTCAACACTGTGCGTGAGGCACCCTCCTGTGAAGACTTCGCCGCTTTCTTTATCCAAAAAACTGACAACATAAAGAGTGATCTCCTCATAGACGCAAGCCTCTATTCCAAACCCCAGTGCCTAGCACCCACTGAACCAAAAAACAAGGCTACATGGTCAACCTTTGGCACATACTCGGAAAAAGAAATTGGCAAACTGCTCAGCACCCTGAAACCATCCAATCACCTCACGGACCCCCTTCCTGCTACCGCAGTAAAAGACTTTACCCCGGTGCTTCTACCGCTCTGGACCAAAATTATCAACAGCTCTCTCCAACAAGGAAGCATACCTGACTCCCTCAAAGTTGGTCAAGTCACACCTCTACTAAAGAAACCTACAGCCGACCCCTCTGACCTCAACAATTACCGTCCCATTACCAATATCCCCACTCTCGCCAAACTGCTGGAAAAATGCGCACAACTACAACTGACTAAACACATTGAACAATTTGATCTCCTTAACCCTCACCAGTCAGGCTTCCGAGCAGGGCACAGTACAGAAACTGCTATGACTCACATAATTGACGACGCACTTCAAATGCTGGACCAAAACGACACCTGCCTCCTCATCCTTCTTGATCTCTCTTCAGCATTCGACACCGTTAAACATGAGAATCTGCTAGAACTACTAAACACAAGAATGGGTTTATCGGGAACTGTTCTCAAGTGGTTCACTTCCTTTCTTCACAACAGGTCGCAGAAATTCAAGAGCAACAATCTGATGTCCTCGCCAATAACTGTAACGCTAGGCGTTCCCCAAGGATCCTCGCTATCCCCAACTCTGTTCAACCTAGTCATGGAACCTCTCACTACCCTGCTACAAGCATCCAATGTACACTTTCACATGTATGCTGATGACACCCAACTTTATCTCAAACTACAGTCCCCCAAAGACATTTTGCTCTTGAACTCAACGATCAGAAGCACCCAATCCTGGCTTGCCGATAATCATCTCAACCTCAATGCCCTAAAAACAGAGTTCCTTCTGATCTCACCTCCAGCGAAGATCTCCACCACCCAAATCTGGCTTAAACACCTAACCGCACTCAATGTCCAACCCACCATCGTGGACTCAGCAAAATCTCTAGGCATAACACTTGACACCAATCTTAACATGCAGCAACATATCAGCAAGGCAACAAAGGGTGCAAACTTCCAGATCAATACTCTGAGGAAACTCAAACCTTTCCTCCCAACCAAAGACTTCCAAACCGCAGTACAAGCACTAGTCATCCCCCGAATTGAATACGGCAGCATCGCCCTCTGCGGACTCCCCCTAACCTCAACCGCACCCCTAAGAGCTTCTCTAAACGCTGCAGCGAGACTCATCACTGGATCAAAAAAGCATTCCCATATCACCCCTGACTTGAAATCCCTGAATTGGCTGCCTTTTGAAGCCAGAATTCATCTGAAAATCGCCTGCATGACACACAAGGCGGTACACCTAAACTCACCCGGCTACCTCGCTCAGAAACTGACAATCTCTGGCGGAGCTAGAAACACTAGAGGCACAAACAATCTTCTGCTGAAACCTCGAAGATTCCGGAAGGAAAAAACATATAAGCGCTCCTTCTCAGGAATGGCGCCTAGGATCTGGAACTCACTCCCTCCCGAAACCAGGCTTATCTCTTCCACCACACTCTTTAAAAATGAAGTAAAAGCTATCCTCATGGCTAAATACACTTGAACTATTATCTCGAACCCTGGTAAGACTATATGCACCGATATGTACTACATGTTTGATCCCTGTGATTATTTGTATTGTTATCTTCTTACCCACTTGATTGGCATTGTAGCCACCTACTTATAATGTTTGATCTATTGATATATCTGTCTGACTATGCTCCCTCATGTACCCATCTGTGTAAAGCGCTCTGATATCTGCAAAGATCTTGTCCGCGCTATATAAAACTTTCAAATAAATAAATAAATAAATAAATAACATCGTTTGTCTATGACACAACTCGACAGACTATGCGGTTGGCCCGTCTTGAGATGTTGGCGACATGCTGTGTAATTGTTATCCTGAAATGACTGGCAATAAAAAAGACATTTGATTATAAAACACGGAGTGACGAATTTTACGTAAAAAATGGTTGGATTGTAAAATAGATAGCCAAATAGAGAGCACCCTTTGAAATTATTTAAGGATTTCATTGGCGAAGGCACAGATCTTTGCTCCTTAGTGTTTTTTATTAATTGGATATTCTGAATTTCGATCATTATGGAAAACCTAAAATGTACGACAGATGATGCTGGCTTTGCAAGAAATGTATAGAAACACTGCTTCATGCCTAACTCGTGTCTTCCAATTTGTTATTGATATGCCAGATATTGCCTCGAAATTGTTTCATATTCTGGCTTTCACCGCATGTCTATATTCCTGATTTATATCTTAAGTGGAGTTGAACTTACAATGACTGCTAGAATTGTGAATTCATGTAGCCATTTCTCGTTTTACAGCCACATACAGTTAATGTGTTGTACTGATTCAACAGGCATCTAAAAGTGATTTTAGTTATGTAATTTTTAGGGCATTTTATTGTAAGATAATTAAAAATAAACCTTCAATTGAATGAAATCTGTTTTGGGTTACTGTACTGTCTTCTTCATAGCCGTATTTACTGAGCTTGATCCCAACACCTATTAAAAGATCATTTACAGTTTTTTGACATTTTGTGTTCTTTCTCCTCAGAAGTTCGTTGCAATATACTGGATGCATGGCTTAGGTCGAAATTTAGAATGTGGTGTCATGATGTAGGGTGCTGTTAAGAATTATTGGTGCAGAGAGCAGTGAGATTGGGGTTAGCTGAGCTCTACTTGGCCCCCGCTGATTGTGAGAGTTCTTCTTAATCTGTGTGTGTTAGTTATTGGTTAGTTTGCATTCTGCACATAGCAGTTGCCTGGTGACAATTTAGAATCTGAAATTTCCATTGCCTCCTTCCACGGATCCTAAATAATGACAACGTCGTTTTGAAAAGTTTTTTTTTACTGCATTGTCTTGCCTCCTTATTGCCCTGTGTGTAAAAAAAAAAAAAAAAAAAGTTTTAAAACTTAGATGCATCTGACGAAAGCGAGATGGTTCTAAATCCAATTGACTGGAAGGTCATAACATTGTGATAGAAAATAAGTATAACATGACATCCCTTATACACTTTGAGTGATTTAGTAAAATGCTCTCATTTTTCTACAAAGAATTCTTTTATGGACTACTCCAAATAACTTTACCCCTTGAGGTACTATTCGATCAAAGAGGCCACCTTGTAACCTTTCAGCTGTCTATGCAGCAGGCACACTTTCTCTTACATTCAGCATCGTACTAAAGCACTTTTATTTCCTAGAAGCTGTTTATTTATTTTGAATTTTTATATAGCGCTAACGAGACCCAAGGGGTATCAGAGTACTTCACAGCATGCATGTATAGAAACATAAACATTAGAAGACAGTGACTAGCATCTAGAGTACTGGACGTCACATAGATCGAGGTCATTAACCAGATGCATAGAGATGACGCTTGAGGAGAAATTCTTTTAGTTGTCTTTTGAAGTTTGTGAAGGAGGGATTAGTCCTTATGTGAGTAGGAAGAGAGTTCCAGATTTTTGGTGCATTCCCTGAGAGAGCGGGAGGGGGCTTTTTGTTTGTCTTTTAGGGGGGGATTTTAGGAGCGAGTTGGAGCTCCTTAGGTTTTTGTCCAGCTTTTGTGAGTTTAGCTGCGAGGTAGTCCGGTTTGCCTGCTTTATGGGTGAGACAGGCAGTTTTGAGAGCGCAGCGGGCTTTCATGCGTCGCCATTTTAGGACCCGTAATGCAGGGGTGATGTGGTCGTATTTCTTGGTACCTGTGACCTGTCTTGCTACTGCGTTTAGGGTGGTTCTCATGGGGGCTATGTGTGTTTTCGCTGTCCCAGTTAGTGTGGCATTTCCATAGTCCAGTCTGGACAGAACTAGATATTGGGTTGCGATGTTTAGGTCATTGGGGAGTATGGAAGGTTTGATTTTGATGAGGAGTTTCAGGTTGTAGAGGGCGCCTTTTGCTGTGGAGTTTATGTGGGAGCTCATGCTGAGACTTGTCTAGAGAGATCCCTAGTGATTTAGCTGGGTTTGCTGGAGATATCTCGAGGTACAGCTGGGTGTCGTCAGCATAGAGGTGGTAGGCGATGTTTGCTTATTTTTGAATGGTGGTGAGAGGTTCCATGTATATGTTGAAGAGTATGGGGGAAGAGGACTGAGCCTTGAGGGAAACCTCGAGTTGAGGGGGAGGTGTCGGACATCGAGTTTTTGATTTTTATGAATTGGGAGCAGTTATGTAGAAATGAGGAGAACCATTTTAAGACATTTCCATCTGCTCCGACACGCTTTTGTAGGGTGTCTAAAAGTAGATTGTGATCTACCGTGTAAAAAGCAGCAGAGAGGTCAAGGAGGACAAGTAGACAGAATCTGTTAGAGTCAAGGGAGTTGTGAATGTCATTGGTTATGCTCAGTATAGCGGTTTCTGTGCTGCATCCCTTCCTGAACCCGGATCGGTGCGAGTCAAGTAGGTTGTTAGATTCCAGATGTTGGTTCAGTTGGGCGAGAACACATTTCTCCAGATTTTAGCTAGGAAAGGAAGATTGTTTATGGGCCTAAAGTTTTTGAGGTCATTCAGGTCAGCATCTGTTTTTTTTTTTTTTTAGAAGGGGGTGACTTGGCCTTGTTTGAGGCAGTCAGGCATCTGTCCGTTATTTAGGGAGCTGTTGATAATCTTTGTCCACAGTGGGGTTAGGTTGAGGTTCTTAGCCAGGGAGGCTGGTAGAGGGTTTGAAGTTGGCAATCACATTGGAAATGTCCTCTTCGGAGAGATGTTTGAAGTCCTTCCAACGCTTGGAGGAAGATAGGGGTTTTGGGTGAAGGTTTATTTTGGTGGTTGTTAGAATAGGGGTCTCGGCTTCAGGGAGAATGTCGGGAACTGGGGTTGGGTTAAGTTTCGTTATGATTGAGGATTGGGTGTGTTGGGATTGAGGGTGCTGGTCTTGGGAGAGCTCGATATTGGTGATTTTGTCATTGAAGAATTTGGCCAGGTTGTTACACTGAAGTTTGGAGGCAGAAGGGTTTACTTTGGTAGACTTGGAGGTCTGTTTCTGGATGATGTTGAAAAGTTATTTGGGCGTTTTTTGGCTTTGCCTAGTGCACTCCGGAAAAAGAAGGCTTTTTCCTTGATTATGTGTTTTTTGTAATTACTGCGTTCTTTTCTGAGCTGGAAGAGGCTGGTTGTGAATGGGTTACCTCTCCAGAGTCTCTCAGCGGCTTTTACGTTTCTTCTTTCTGAGTTGAGGTCTTTGTTGAACCAGGCCCGGGAAGGGATGTCTCTGACTATTTTCAGTTTTAAGGGGGCTAGTTGGTCAAGAGCAGTTGTCATTGTCCTTTTGTACAGTGTAGTGAGCTCAACCGTGTTAAGGTTGTCTGTGGAGGTGGGAGAAGTGATGTTTTGGTTTGTTCGAGGACAGGGAGGGGGATGTCATTGAGGTTTCAGCTCCTTTGATGGGTAATTTGTGTTTTGACTGGTGGAGCTGCGGTTTGATTGCTGTTGAATATAATGATGTGGTGGTCTGACCAGTCGATTGGGAGAATGTTATTCATGGGTATTGTTTTGTTTTTAGCTATGGTTGCATCTAGGGTAGAACCTTTGTTGTGGTTTTGACCCTTGCAGTGTTGGGTGAGCTCATTTGTGAGAAGGAGTTTATTTAGTGACTGTATAACCGTGTCCTTTTCGTTATTCCAGGGGAGGTTGAATTCACCCAGGATGATGTTGTCGGGAAGCCAGGAACGGCGTGGCCGGATCGGCAACCGCAATGGCTCCTTGGAGCTGAAGCTCCGTGCAGACCCCGCGCGCCACAGAACGGCACTCGAACACCTCTTACCCCCTCGCAAAACAAAAATTTGGGGATTGGAATGTTCGCAGCGAAGTCGAAAATCACTGAGTGAAAATTAAATTTAAGCCTAAAATCAGCAGCCGTACACTTTGGGATCCAGTAAACAAGATGGCGCCTGCGGCTTGCTAACCCGATACAAGCAGTGCCGAGAACAGCGCTGCTTCTCGGTTACACTCCTGGTGCGGGAGCAGGCCCCAGAGCGCCCAAAAGGAGTAAAACCCTGTTTAGGTCCATAGCGATCACTATTTATAATCACCGCTGGAGCCTGGGACATCTTGTGTGGTTCCGGCGCAGGACACGGCAAAGAAGCCCCGGGGGAACCGAGACAGTCCGGGCATGACGCGGCAGTGGGAGCTACCGGGACCCTGGGCTGGCGACAGTGATTGGAGAGCCTGCACAGCCTTTGGCAGACACCGCTGAGCCCCGCATAAGCACCGGAGTCCGCACATACCCAGACGCAGAAGCGGCTCTCTCCTGGGACTGAAGAAACTATGCCACAACTCCTCTGGCCACACAGATGCCGCGCCACTGGAGCTGGGAGGGCAAGGAACGTTCTCTCGAGCGCCCATCTGCTTGCAGTACGGCATCAAGAACAGGGGCAGCCTGGGATCCACTGTGGACAGTCAGGTCGGATCAGTGCAGCCAGTATTAAAAAAAAAAAATGAACAATAGCAAGGGCCAATTAATGTATCCCGGTCACCTACCTAGCCGGACATTGGGCAGACGTTCCTTTGTCTCTGTCGTACCCCCTCCCACCCCTTCACCCTACTCTCTTTCCCCTCTACGCTCCCTTCTTCTTACCTTCTATCCCTTCAATGCATTTCTGTTGAGACCTGGCTATTTGACCGATGCCCGGTGGAGCTACCTGATAGCTGAAGAGGAGATGGGCTGCGGATTCCCCCTCGGCCGTCACCTACCCAGCCGGACCTTGGGCAGACTTTCCCTTCGTCTCTCCGTCGTATCTACTCCCTACCCCTTTTTCCCTTACCCCCTCTCCCTTCTCCACCCCAAATGTTTTTACCGGTATCTTTGGTAACTTGTAACTGATGAAAGTTTGCAACTATGTGGAACCTTATGTAAAGCGCTCTGATGCCTTCGGGTCTAGCCAGCGCTATATAAAACTCTTTAAATAAATAAATGAGTAGGTCCGATATTTGATCTCCAAAATCAGGAGAATTTCCTGGGGGTGGTAGATGAGATGGCATTTTGTTTCTTTGTTGTTTTGACGTGTTACGTTGGTGTTGAGGTATTCAAAGGTAGAGAAGGAGTGGGTTTTGATTTCAACTATATTGATGTTCTTATGGATGATGGCAATGCCGCCACCGCTTGGTCTGTTCTGTCTTTTTTAATGATGGAGAAGCCAGGGAGGACTAGAAGATCAATGAGCGGATAGGATGTTTCATTGAGTCAGGTTTTGGTGAGGAACGCAATGTGAATACCGTGACTCAGTATGGCATCAGCCAGCTCTATTGCGTGCTTCACTGCGGATCTGCAGTTTATAAGCATGCAGTTTAACTTGCTGCTGTTGTAGTGATTTTTGTTGGAGGAGGGAGGTTGGGGAACGGTTGTGCGTTGGGAGGGAAGTCTTGTAGACCTAGGTTGGTTATTGGCTCTACCTATTCCGGTGATTACCTGTATGTTGGAGGGGTGGGGTCGTAGGTTTTAGCGAGTGTCGTTGCCTCTCTGAGACATCTCAGGATTCCCTTTTCTTGGTCTGAGAGATTGGGTGCTGCGACGGGTGGAGCGCCAGCTGGTCGACTAATAATTGGGCAATTGAGGTGGCTCACTGTTGTTTGAGGGAGGGGAGTATTGAGTGTTGGGCGTGGGAGGGGTGCGCATTGGTGTTGAGAAGGATTTTGTTTATGCCCTGCGCGATTGGGTTGATTTAGCTGTGGAGAAGGGATAGGTTTTCAGTTATGGTTTTGAGGTGCCTAGGGGTAATTGGTTAGAGGGCATTCAGTTGTCTTTTTATGCGTGCGAGGCATTTAGTTAGTTCTGTCATTGACTCTGGGTTAGAGGTAGTGGGAGGGGAGGGGTTGGTTGGCAGATCCGACTGCGGGTGTAGGTTGGGCCAGGAGGGTCAAGGGTTGTTAAGATATGGGGAAATGGAGAGGCATGCGTCTTCTGATGGACGGTGGTAAGGGGGATTGTGGAGAGTGTTTCTCGAGTGTATTGGTGTTGTTTTGTCTGAAGGTTGGGCATTGGATAGGCGGGTGTTCGTGTTAGCGCGTGTAGGGGATTGGGGTAGATGTATGGGTTGTGGTGAGGGGGTGGGGCAGGGCACGTTGTCTCAGGGTGGGAGGTATCGTTGGGGGGATGGGAGCGGGGCTGCTAGAGAGGGATCTGGCGTGAGGGTGGGGTGTAGGTCTGAGGAGTTCAGTAGTTGAGCGCTTGAGGCAGGTTTCATGGCCGTTCTTTCTTGGAGCAGTTTCTGGGGGCGTGTAGGGAAGGGGTGGGGCAGTTGGACGGGGTCAAGAGGGAGTTACATAGCTTGGGGAAGGCGAGTTCAAATTGGTGAAGGTTGGAGTCGTTGGCTTGGACCATGACTTTGCCATTTCTGTATACTGTTATGGTGGCGTTGATTCTGAAGGGAGAAGACTTGAAGATAATCCGCATTTGGCCATTGGGGATGTTGGTGGTTTTGGTAACTCGCAGGTGGTTAGCTAGGTTATTTCTCCATTTTGCCTGGTGGGTGGTGAAGAAGATTAGGTCTGTTTAGTCTTCACTTTGGAGGAGTTATGGTAGAGGTTGGCTATGAATGTTTCAGGGTGTTGCTTGAGTAGTCTGTGTTTAAAGATTTTGGTGGCATTAGGTGAGAATTTGGGTGGGTAGGTGATGGAGAAGGAGTGGGGACCATGAGGTTTAAGGTTGGTGAGAAGTAGGAGGTAGGGGCTAAAAGGGTGTTCTGGTGGGGTCTTAGGCTGGTTGACATCCTCCTGATTAAGGGGTAGAGAGGAAGGGGATGCACAGGTGTTTATAGGTAGACGGGTAGCTGCAGGGTTGGGGGCCACAGAGAGGTTGGGTATGGGGCAAACCTAGGGCAGAGGGTCGTTTGGGGGGGAGGAGAGGTGAGGGGTTCAGGTGGCTCCTGGGTTTAGGTAGGGTGAGCGACAGAGGACACTTTCAGGTCTGGGTCTGAGCTCCTTGGGTGGGGTTGAGAGTGTAGGAGTTTAGTCACATAGACCATTTCAGGATTGTTGTCCCTTAAAGGGCTTTTGGAGGAGGTTGGGTCTTGGTATAGTTTTGGTGGGAAAGGTAGCCTAGTCTTTTAGTCCACTTTCAATTACAAGTGGTCTGTGGGGAAAGGACAGTGAAAGAGGAGGGGGAGGGTAAAGTGAAAGAGGACTAGTGTTGGGAGTTGCTGCGAGTAGGATAGTAAAGATGGATGCTTGTTTTCAGGGGTAGCATCAATCAGGGGGGAGTCGGTTTGCTAGTGCCCCTCCTTGCGGGGTCATGAGAAGCACAGCTTGTGAATTCGCTAATCCCTCGATTCATCATAGATTCTTCATTAACAGCAGAGGCAACATGTCCGGTCGACCTATGTGTTTAACAAGATAGATCTAAAAAAAAAAAAATTTAAAAATCTTTGGGGTAAACTGTACCTTGTTGAGCGCTTGTTGTCTGGTAGTGGTTCGAGCCGGTGGGGGGGCAGAGCCATGCAGAGATCGGGTAGGGAGGCGGTGGCTCGGCATTCCGATGTGGTTGCCAGAGGTTAGGTGTGGGACCATTCAGGTGTACCAAGTGCAGGGAAAGTCTGGGGAAAGGGACGAGAGCCCCTGGATGTAGCCTGCGGTATCTCAATGCGGGGAGAAGTCAGGAGGAGTGGAGGTCCGGGATGATCGTTGGACTTCTGGACGGTCGGGCCTCTTCACGAGGCGGCACAACTACCGCTGCTGCGGGCAGGGCGAGGGTATACCCTTACCTTGTTAGGTTGGGTCGTCAGCATGGAGATCTGAGTGAGGATCTCCAAGGCGGTGCGGCAGCTCATATAGACAAGGCTCATCAAGAACCCTCTAGGACCAAGCGAGTTGCAGCAGACGAGTCGCGGGTCCACTCTCCTCTGTCCTGGGGTGCAACGACTCGTGACCACAGCGGAGGTCGTGGGCGGCTCCCACTGTGTTGGATCTTCCCAGTGAGGCCGTCCACCTCGGCGAGAAAGCGGTAGATCCAGGTCGCGGAGTTACCGCAGACCGGTGAGCCTCTGATTGGAGGCGGGCCCGCAAGCACAGTAAATCCGATGATCCAGCCACGACGCCCAACAGGAAGAGGCGATAACCAGTGGGTCAGCGGGAGTCGTCACGTCGAGGTAGAGCAGGGCCCCGCTAGAAACTCTGGTCTGAATGACGCCGGTCAAGGAGGGTATCTCCGGGGTCCGATCGATGGTCCGGGGCTCACCGATGTGGCAGGAAGCGATCGTCGTGGTAGTCCGGAGCGGGAGATCTGAGTCTGTATCCTCCACCGTGTGGGTCCGGATGCTCCAGAACGCAGGTACGGAGATGTTCCTTAGGTTGAATTGACTGATATCCTTGTTCGTTGGGCTCGATGGGCTGGGTTTACCCGAGATTTACGCCGATGGCGATCCCTTACCCACGGAGCACTCGGGAAGAGCTCCTTCACCATCTGCCATTGTGAGACGTGAGCTGTTGAAGCTACCAGTATATTAGCACGATTTAAAACTGGATCAACCCTCCAATAAATAAATATCTTTGTTATTAACTGCTGTTAATCAACACAGGCTCATATTCAGAGGCTTTTAAAATATTGCCCATTGTGAAGTGTCCATGGCACAGTGGTAGCTAGTCGATTCAGAAAAGGGGGTGGTGATGGACAGAGCATCTGAGTTAAACAGAACACCCAGTCAAAAGATCAGGGCTTGATCCATCACCGTTTTTTAGCTCACTGCACCATCCCAGTTCAGAACCTGGCTATATGCAAATTAGTCTGTCCCTGGCCCAGTGCATCATGGGAACAGGGCAGACCAAACTACCAAGCCAATTCTTTACTGGAAAGGAAACAAGCTTCCGTGGACCGGTTTCTGGCATTACAGCCGTCTTCGGCCCGGCTTGCTTGAATCCTGATGGTACAGTGAGCAAGGGACTCATGTCTGAGCATACCCTGCCACTCCTATAGTGGCCAAAACGATTCATAAAAGGGGGTGGTGATGGACAGAGCATCTGAGTTAAACAGAACACTCGTACCCAGTCAAAAGATCAGGGCTTGATCCATCACCGTTTTTTAGCTCACTGCACCATCCCAGTTCAGAACCTGGCTATATGCAAATTAGTCTGTCCCTGGCCCAGTGCATCATGGGAACAGGGCAGACCAAACTACCAAGCCAATTCTTTACTGGAAAGGAAACAAGCTTCCGGGGACCGGTTTCTGGCATTACAGCCGTCTTCGGCCCGGCTTGCTTGAATCCTGATGGTACAGTGAGCAAGGGACTCATGTCCGAGCATACCCTGCCACTCCTATAGTGGCCAAAACGATTCAGAAAAGGGGGTGGTGATGGACAGAGCATCTGAGTTAAACAGAACACTCATACCCAGTCAAAAGATCAGGGCTTGATCCATCACCGTTTTTTAGCTCACTGCACCATCCCAGTTCAGAACCTGGCTATATGCAAATTAGTCTGTCCCTGGCCCAGTGCATCATGGGAACAGGGCAGACCAAACTACCAAGCCAATTCTTTACTGGAAAGGACACAAGCTTCCGGGGACCGGTTTCTACAGTGGTAGCTAGTGGCAGATCATAAGTATTCTCTCAGATCACTGTTGGTGCAGTCTGGAAATTATTTTTCTGTGGCAATTAGTGTATTGCATTTACCTTCGTAGCTTTTCGTAAGTTGGAGGAGGAAATAACGGGGGGAGTGGCATGTGCTCAACTGAAGAGACTACTCAATGAGGGAACAGAATCTGAAGGCTTCCTGTGCTCTGTCCCAACTATCCTGAGACTGAAGAAGGGACAACAGACCTACGGAGTGAAGTATTCTGAGAGTTCGCTGTTTTGCATCCCGCTGCCACATGGAGAGCCCAACAGCATGAAATTGCAGCAGATTCCTGCAATACAAACAACTCCTGAAGTGAGAATCGCCCCAAAGCACTTATAAAACTGGGAAAAAATATCCCCTCGAGTGTGATGTAAAGGTGGGATGAAGGGATAGCATTAATTTTAGGGGGTATTAAACCTTAACTGTAAGTTTCCTTTACAAAAGAATACCATCTTCAAAAAAACTCCCTTCTGCGGATGCCCAGAAATGAAATGAAATGAAATAGCAGTATTTATACAGCGCACAGCTACCTTGGAAGTGGTGTCCCGGCGCTGGGGGCCGTCGGGAAGATTAAGCAAGCTATTGCCCAGAGTCACAGGATGCTAGGCTAACCTGCCGCCGGCACCGGGGATCGAACCGTGAACCCTGTAGTCCGGAGTCAGGCACCCTGGCCGCTGCGCCACACCTCTTCCACAAATCTCTACTGTGGATTCTTCGTGGTATCCAACTGATTGTTGATAAAGCTATATAGGCTTTATTGAATGTGACAGTACAGCTCTAACAATGCCATCTGGACCCATGCCATCAGTTAAACCTTCCTTTTGCCCCCTCAAAAATAAAAAATGCTTTGCTACTCATTACTATCAACTTTTATTCCAGCAAAGATGAGCAGTGCCTGGTCCCACCAAGTTTGTCCCTCCCACTCTGGCTAAGAGCTCCACTGAGCATAGTTGGTTTTAAAACTCATTCTTTTTAAGAACTTGTAATTATATTTTTTCAAATGTCATTCTCTTTTAGAACAGGTTAATAAAGTGATAAAGGGGTATAAGGTGGAAAGTAATTTTATTAGAATTTATTACACTACATTTTATTTACAAAACAATTCCCTTTTTTTAATTTACTTCTTAAATTAATTTAAATTATATTTTCTCGAATTACATTCTTTTTAGGATTGGGTTGTTTTAACACAATACGTGGCTATGGGTGGGAAATCACATTCATAAGAATACATTAATTCCATTTTATATTCAAAAACAATTATTTTTATAGTTTACATTTCTTTTAATGATTTAAACATGTAGGAGCAAAGGGTGGGAAGTAATTTAATACATTATTTTGGAAAAAGTATCTTAAAATATATGTTTGAGGCATGTGTGTTGTAGATACTCATTCTTCGCATACTCATGCCAACTAGTGTTGGGTCTGGATGTTTGCAAGTTGTTTTTCTTCTAAGAAGTCTTTTCCAGTCACAAGGTGAGGTCACTCCTCCTTACGCTGGTAGTGCTCATGGACATTGACTCCAATGTTTGTTATTAAAAAAATCTTTTTATTAACCACAGTAGTGCGACAATTATCTCATTACAATCAGATGAGATACTTTCTTAATTCAGCTTATATACACGTAAATCAATCAATTACACTTGTCAACACTTGACATTCCTGCGTTACATTATTTATAGCATAGGTGAAACAGAAGGGGAGGGGACAGTTGGTGGAACACAGATATTACCTCGATATCCATTCCATGTGCCCCATATTTGTGACCATTTGTTCGGGCCACACCTTGCTATATATACCGTTTTTTACGTCATCATGCACTAGTCCGTATCTGCTTTCCAGGCTTCCACTGTAGGTGTAGCACTTGCACCCCACATTCAGTCCACATTCCTTTTAGCTACCATCATCCCCGATGTCTCCCATGTTCTATCTTTACTATTGAGGTCTGTGGGTTCCCAGATATTAAATAAGCACCTTTTGACATCGAGATCCATTCGCCCCCCTGTTCCTTGGTTTAATGATACTCTCAAGAAGGACAAAACTAAATGCAAAGTACTCGAAAGGCTGTGGCGTAAAGACTTCGCCCCCGACAAGAAAAAAAGGTACCAAATAGCCAGAAATCTATATCATACCGCGTGTAAAAAAAGCACGCGCTGCCTATGTATCCCATACCATCACGACAGCTGTTAATAAACCGAAAACTTTATTCAATACAGTCAAAGATTTAGCTGGTGCCCAAACTATAGCTTCGGCCCGTCCCTTAAATGGAAAGCAATGCCAAGACCTTGCTCAATTTTTCTCGGATAAAATAGAAAAACTGATCACTGAAATCAACAGGAACAAAGTCGATACCATCATTAAACAAGAGCTGGAGTACACTCCCAATGTCAACCAGACTTTACAACATTGGCCACGTATTACAGTTGACAGTCTTCAATCCATTATGAAGACTATCAAATCAGGATCGCCACTAGACCCCATTCCCATAAAAATCATGAAAGAGTTAGACCCCCCCTCCCTTGAAATTATTTTGAACACCTTAAATTCTTCATTGGAGCTCGCCGAAGTACCCAGTCTCTGGAAACATGCAATAGTAACTCCACTTCTGAAAAAACCAACAGCTGACCCGGAAACATTGGCTAATTATAGACCCATCTCCCTCCTTCCGGCCTTCTCCAAATGTCTTGAGAGACATGTGCACTCAGCCCTCACCAGCTTCACGGACGAAAATTCCCTTCTCCACCCTACACAATCGGGTTTCCGCGCAGGTTTCTCTACTGAAACCGCACTACTGGGAGTCTCAGAAACCATCCGGAAACATCTGGATGAGGGTCAAACGGTTGCGCTTGTTCTACTCGACTTAAGCGCAGCCTTTGATACTGTGTCGCACCAAAAATTACTTATTACACTAGAAAACAGCGGAATTCAAGGCAAGGCCCTAAGATGGATTAAATCCTTCCTAGACCAACGGACTTTCCAGATAGCATCTTCTACTGCTTGCTCTGGAACTGTCAACTCCCCCCATGGAGTACCGCAAGGATCCATTCTCAGCCCCCTTTTCTTCAACCTTTATCTGAGACCCCTGGCGGACCTGGTTGAAAAATCTGGATTGTCATTTATGACGTATGCAGATGATTCCCAGATCATTTTCAGGCTGTCAGAATCTCATCCATCCTCTCCGTCGATGCTCAAACAAGGTCTCCTAAACATTTTCAACTGGATGACTGTTAACCAGCTAAAATTAAATGGAGAAAAGACGGAGATTCTTGTGATGGGCAAACAGCCGGACTTATGGAATGCCTTACACTGGCCTGCCCAGATGGGAAATCTTCCAACACCAGTTCCTCATGCTCGTAACCTGGGTGTGATCCTGGACAATGCTTTGTCCATGAAGCAACAGACTAGTAAGGTAGTTGGACTTTGCTTCACCATTCTAAGATGGCTCAAAAAGATAGTATGGATGTTGCCCATTTCCATGCAGAAAACCGTAGTCAATGCCTTAGTGACATCCCGGCTTGACTACGGGAACATCTTATATCTTGGTGCAAACAAAGGAATAATAAGAAGACTTCAATTGATACAGAACGCGGCTGCCCGCATTTTGTGCCAAATACCCAAAAATATCCACGTATCCCCTTATCTGCGGAAACTTCACTGGCTCAGAGTGGAAAACCGCATAAGATTCAAAGCCTTAAACTATATGTTTAAAATAAAAGCAGGCACTGCTCCAAAATATCTTCAGGCACTAGTCCAACCTTACACCCCTCAAAGAAACTTACGATCATGTTCAGCTGCAACGTACTGTGTCCCCAGATTCAAGCTCACCAGAATGGGTGGCAGATCCTTCGCCCACCAAGGCCCATCTTTATGGAACACACTACCACTTCACCTACGCAAAGAGGAGTGTTACTCCAAGTTCAGGAAAGGAATAAAAACCTGGTTGTTTGATCAATAACCATTCTTTGATTGAATTGATCGTCCTTCTATGCTGTGTTGTCTTGTGCGCCGGGAAACCCTTTTTGGGTAGCTGTTGCGCCTTACAAGTTGATAAAATAAATAAATAAGTACCCCAAGGAGTTTCTTCAAGCTAAGGTGTATTCCTGTCAAGTATTTCTTAATATATTTGCACTCCCACAGTATGTGTATGAATGTACCCTCTTGGCCGCATTGTCTCCTACACTCTGTCTTCATTTCTGCCTATCCTAGCTAGTGTTGTTCCCATGACATATATTCTATGGAGAATCTATATTTGGACCAATCTAATTCGAGCTTGATCGCTTCTTCTCTGTGGGTGGCCATCGCCTCCTGCCATTCGTCTTCATCCAGTTCTGAGATGTCCCTTTCCCAGCACCCACAGACCTTTCCTAGGGGGTCTAGGGCATTATTAATCAGTTTGTTATATGTTTTCGTTTGCATAGAACTGTCTAAAGATCTATCTTCTAGGGGTGAGGTCTCGGAGGGGACTCCTCCCTCGGTAGCTGTGACTTCAGTGCGTGCCTCACTTGCAGGTATTGAAAATATTATGTGTCTGCCATCTTGTATTCCCGTGGTAAGGTGGCAAATGATATAACTCCTCCACCCCTCCACAGGTTGCCGACCTTTGACATCCCAATCATGTCCCATGTATCAAATCCCTTAGTTTTTCTCAATGTGCCCAGATGCTCCAAATCCCACAGGGGGAGTGGCCCGAGTTATTTTTGGCCCTCAGCCCATACTTTTAGTGGCTGCGTGCCACACTTGTGCTGAGTGTTTTGTCAGCCCAGTAATAGGACATTTTGTGGGTTTGGAGTAAAGAGCCATATTACACTTTCCACTTCGTAGAAGCCATATTTCCGCTCTGTAGCCCGGGTCATCCCAGTGTGGATACGTACAATGATTGACAGTGGTCAATTGAGTCGCCCAATAGTATTTTTTGCTATCCGGGAGCCCAATTCCTCCAATGTACCATCCCCTCACCAGTTCTGGAAGGGATATATAGCGCTGTCCATCCCAGAGCAGTTCCCTCTGCACACTCGCCACCTATTTAAAGTATCTCTCAGGAACAGGGTTTGGGAAGTTTTAGAGGGCATTAAAGGAAGTGTGTTAACACCATCATTTTAAATAGTGCAGCTCTTCCCAGTAACGAAATTGGAAGAGTTTTCCAGTTTCCTACATCTCCTTTTAGTGGTTGTAGCGGGGGCAGTAGGTTACGCTCATAGCTAACCCTGGGGTCTGCTGTTTTATACATTCCCAGGTATTGAAATCCTTCTTTCACTTCATGTACTGGGCATTCTTTGGGTAGTGGAGGAAGCCTTCCACTAAGGACATAGATCAAGGATTGACTCCAGTTGATTTTATATCCTGAATATTTGCCAAAATTAGTAAATATATTAAGGACTCTATTCAGCGATGCCCTGGGGATGCCAAATACAATAGTATGTCATCCGCATAAAGGTAAATGCGGTCTTCCCAGTTTTCAGCCCATTACAGGCCCTGAATAATGGGGTCTCTACAGATCCAAGCTGCCAGGGGTTCCAGAGTCAGTGTGAAAAGTAAAGGGGACAACTAGCATCTCTGGCTAGTCCTTTGACCGAGGGAGAAGACCTCTGATTATTTTATTGTTGACGGCCACTTGTGCTAGGGCTTCTGAATATAGTAGTTTTACCCATTTGATAAAGTTTGGTCCGAATCCCATCTTGCCAATACCGCAAAGAGGTATGGCCATTCAATAGTGTCAAAGGCCATTGTGACATCCAAGGATACCAAGACTGCATCCTCACTTGTAGATTCATGGCGTCCTAACACCCCGTTGAGCCTCCTCAAGTTGAGTGCCGTATTTTCTATGGGGCATAAAGCCTGATTGGTCCGGGTGTACTAGTTTGTTGATTACCCGATCCTGACGAACGGCCAGTAGTTTGGCTAGTATTTTGGGCTCAGCGTTCAGTAGCGAGATGTACAAGGAACACTTGTTTCTGGGCTTACCTACTTCATGTATAGTGACCAGTGTGGCCACCCTCTGGTCCTGAGGGAGCACACCCAAGTCACAACTTTCTTCAAACATGCCTCTTTGATATGGCACAATTTTGTCTAGTTTTGGCTTGTACAGTTCAATTGGCAGACCATTAGGGCCCATTGCCTTTCCTGATTGAAGGCTTCTTATGGCTTGGGCAATCTCGTCATTGGTTAATGTACTGTCTAGCAGCTCCATATCTTCAGTCGATAATGTTGGGAGTGTTATGTCTAAGAGTAGGGCTTTAGAATCTTCTTTTTGGAAGGAGATGTGCATTTGATAGATTGTGTGGTAGTAATTGGCAAATTCATTAGCTATTTCCTGCGGATCTACTTATACTGCCCATGTCTCTGTCATTAGTTCGGTGACCAGACGGTTTGGGAGCTCTTTTTGATTTAAATATGCCAATAGTTTCCCAGCCTTATCACCTAACTCATACAGTCAACCTGCATGAGTGGCAATAGTTTTATATTCCTCTCTCAAGTTTTAATGTGTGGAGTCTTTCCTGTTCCCTTGGTCCCGCTGCTTCCTCCTCTATTGGAAGAATCTCTTCTTCTAGCCTGACTAACTCTTTAGTCTTTTCTTTACGCACCCCGGTAATCGGGCAAATTGCCTGTCCCGTTACGATTGCTTTGAAGGCCTCCCAAAGTGTTTGTGTTGACTTTACAGATTCTTCATTCTCTCGGAAATAATGTTCAATGACTGCTGATAGTTTTTTCTTAACTATCTGATTCCTGAAGTACCTAGGGATAATCAGTGATATTCTGCCCACCCGCTTTTTGCCCAGTGCTACCCTGGACCATAGCGGTGAGTGGTCCGGAATACCCCGTACTAGGTGTCGGATTTCCTGTATATTTTCTATCTGAGCCACCGGGGTAAGAAGGTAATCTATCTGAGATAGGCTATTATGTGCCCCTGAGTGAAAAGTGTGCTGAACACACCCATGGGGATACACCCTCCAAGTGTCTACCATCCCCATTGCGTCTAGAAAATCAGGAAGCCAACTTTGTGTGGGGCTTATGTTACGGGGTGATACCAGTCAAGTGTCCCGGATACGAAAGAATAAAAGTCTCCACCCACCAGCAGGCATCCCTCTTGGAATGTCAGCATAATGTCACCTAAATCTCTGAATGTGTCCCTGCAGCCCAGGTGGGACATATATTGTTACTATTGTGAGTGGTTTTCCCTCCCACTGCCCCAATACAGTGGCATACCTACCCATTGTGTCTGTCCATGTGTGATTGGTTGACATTGGGAAGGAGCTCTTAATCATGATACCCACCCCGCTGGAACTCATAGTGTAACCTGGGTGAACAGCCAGATGGTATCCCCATCTGTTCAAAGCCTTACATGTGTTGCCGATGAGGATCGTTTCTTGGAGCAGCACCGCATCCAGAGTGTGTCTCTTAATATACTGTAGTAAGATACTTTAGCGCGGGGACACGCCGGTGGGCGTACTTCCAGGCGCTTTATAAATGTCCAAAATAAATAAAAATAAAAAAGATACTATGCTTAAATTTGTCCCCAGACCGTTGACATTCCAAGATAGGAGCTTAAAACTTTTGTCCCACTGCGTTCCCATCTTTGTGTTCATGTCCAAAAGATTCCCTCCCATTTCCTGCATCACTTGTCATCACACTATCTAATAACATGTAAAACAACCCCACCCCAATCCAACAACCCTGCTCCCCTGCACTCTGGACTTCGAACTGCCCATGACTCTAACCATGCAGAGTGCTTGTCACCCTTAACTGTAGACTAAAAGTCCCCTAAGCAGTTTCTTAACGTCGAGAAAGTATCTCCGTTGCCTCTGTATGTTTAATGTAAAGTCTGGAAAGAAGATCTCACAGTTTTCATACTTAAGGGGAGGGGCCACTAGGGCGGCACGTTATATATTGTCCCTATCCCTAAAGTTCAGGAGCTTAGCCAGCATTGGTCGGGGGGAGGTGGAGCGCTCTTGGTTTCGGTCTGTCTCTGGGGACTCTGTGGACTCTGTGCGCTCTTTCGACAACAAAGAATTTGGAACTTGGGTTTCAGGTGCTTGATTATTAAATCTTCCATAAAGAGGTCTGCTACAGGGCCTTCTGCTCTTTTGGGTATTCTGATTATGTGTATGTTATTTCTCGGAGTGCGTCCTTCATAATTGTCCAGTTTATCCTCTGCCAACTTCTGAAAGTCCTGCAGGTCCTTGATTTCCTGCTGCATTCGTTTTGAGTCCCCCATAAGGTCCGTGGTAGCTACTTCCATTTGTCTGACTTTCTCTCCCATTTTCTGCAGATCTGTCCTTATCAGCCTGACCTCCGTTGTGAAGGAGTGTATTCTTTGCTCTAGGGAAGTGCTCACCCCAGAGATGGCGTCCATTATGTCCTTTAGAGTTGGGTCCTGGTCTTTGTGCTCTGGTCCCGCTGCTGTATTGCCTTTGGTGGTGTGCTCAGGGTCAGCTGGTCTAGGTATAGTGATCTTATCTAGCTTTGTCTACTGCGAGCACTTAAGTCCCTTGGCGCTCGATATCCCGACCCTCCTCTGACCCTCTCTGAGTACTGTGCTCAGTATTGGCTTCTCATTGCTTTACTCCTCCCTGTCTTTGATTTGTGTTTTGTTTCTATGGTTCACTTGTGCGCCAGGTATAATAAAGTCGCTTTTACTGTGTGGCTGTATATTTCGGGAATGGTATCTGAGGGTCTGCTCTGTCCCCTTCAGTGTCTGTATGCTGTCCAAGATGTAGATCCGGTGTAGTTAGTGACTTGCGCAGTAATTTTCCCTATGCAGCACTTCTAGGATGGCCACGCTGTGTGGAACTTAGACGGTTGATCCTCAACCTGCTAGTCACCGTTTGCCCTGAGTCGTCCCCAAATGTCCAGGGTATCTATTCCTTAAATGTTTTCTCCAGGCACGCAAAAAATTTATAAAATATAGTGTGTCCTTTTAACTGAGCCCGCCTTTTATATGCCACACGCTTACCCGGTTCACCGGACCACCAAGTTGTGGTGAAGATCAGGGTGTTACTTGTAGGCCCAGGCCCTCTCTTAGTGTCACTCCACCTCGTCCCTGTTCAAATATTTGGCCTGTTTCTCCATCATCCGCTTCACCGTGGCAGCGCAGGTAAGAGATCTACCCGGTCAATTTCCACCCAGCAGCTTGATTGGTCTCCAGGCGCCCGGAACGATGCTCGGACAGTCAATGCTGTGTCCCGCACCCCTCTGGCTCACCTCATTTGCCTCTCAACTCTCACCCGACCCAGGATCTCTTCCGTGTACTCTCACTCCAGCTGCCATCAGGTCTCGCACCGTGCTCCACCGGGCCCGCTACGAGGCCGCATCCGCTTGGGTCCCTCTGGGCCTCCTTGGTAAACGGCCACAGCCTCTGGTCTCACGTTGTCAGGGAGCTGGCCTCACGACGTAACGGCTCTCGGCCTTCTGGTTACACAGGTTCCCGGCTCCCGATCTCTGAGAGGCCGCAACATGCAGTGTCATATATCTGCGCAACCACGGGTTCCTGCTGTAACGTTTTTGGCTCGCCAGTACCCACAATGCTTCTGATAGTCCTGCTGTATTTTAGGATGGATCTTTGTAGCGGGGTGTTCCAGAGCTGTTCTAATTTGCGCCCATTCCGTGTGGTGGTGAAGCCACACCCCCATCAACTCCATTGATAGGTTGTTTTCTTTCTGCCATTGGGTTCAGACGTGGCTTGCGGCACTCCAGTTCGACACTGTTCTTCGGGATTCTCTGCGCAACACACTTTACCCTCGTTGGTATTGTTTTATCCGCGTTTCACCATTCTCCGCATGTCTAAAAAATAGGAAAACACGCTATCTTCAGTATAGCAGACATCTTTGGCGGCCTTCAGCCTAGCTGCGTCGGATGACTTACACTCTGTTTCGTAGTATCCAGTGTCCTGCTGCTTGAACTGACTTTGTTTCAGTTTCGCCCTCTGCGCCACTCCAATTACCTGCGCACTGACCTGCATAAAGTCTGCAACTTGTGCCTCTCACTGGAGCACAAGGAAGAGGATTGTGATGCTTGTCGATCGTTCTGATCGAAAAAGACTTTTCGGGCTCGTCGGGCTCAACGAAGGGACATGCAGAAGCAAAATATCGAACACACCCCGGATATCTTCGGAGAAGATACTAAGCACGAGGAAATGCAGTGGAAGAGGAGCAGGCCTTCTCTATCCAAGAATCTGATTCCAAAAATCGAGCTAGAGTCTGAGGACGTTCCAGCGGGACAGGGTTCCATGAGTAACAAAGCCCCTTTGCCCTTCAAGATTTCTCCCACCAAGCATAAGGCTTCTGGGCCACCACCGCCTTCTGGTCATGGTAGGAACCGAGACACTTCTTCCAACGCCCCGCCCTCTGGCTCGGCACCGAAACAGACAGTCAAGACTTCCAACTCAGGACCGATCCGAGAAAAACTCCATTCAACACCGAAATCTTTGGCTGCAAGGAGAAAACGGACAAATCTAGCTCTGCTCCGAAAATTTCGGCAGCAAAAGATGCATATCATAAGCCTCCGGAACTGATCCTAGAGGTTATGCATGATCCTGGATCCTAAGCTGAAGAAGATCTACATTAATCCAGGCACTGGACACATATTAGCTAAACATGTTACACCTTCTAAAAGGAACAGTCATTCAGAGAATTTAGGTTACAAAATCCCCCTGAAGAAAAAGGACATAGCCACAAGCCCCATTCACCCTGTTCATCAGACCCCTCCATTATCTTCACCATCACTAGGCTTAAACCCTTTAGATATCACACCACAGGGTTAACTGCACACACAGCCTGATATTGAGTACACAAGGGATGATGGTCCACCATCTATAGATCCATGAAACGATTATAACATTGATCCTCCTATGGATAATGATCCTGACCAGGCTGGACTGTTCCCATGAGACACAGGGTCAAGACTGATTTGCATATAGCTGGGTCTGAAAGAATCTGGGTCTGAAAGAATCTGAGAATCTGAAAGAATCTGAGAAATGAGGCGACATGGCGCCTCATTTCTCAGATTCTACCCTACAAAGCCATTACCTCCTGATGACAACATAGCATATCGAGAGATAATTTTAAGCGCAGTATCATACCATGGGGTCCCACTTCATAAGGCATCCTTAGAGGAGGATTTTCTAATTGAGACCTTAAGGACATCACATAGGAGAAGACAATCTTTACCTATGTTAAAGGGCATGATGCGCCATGCTAATGAGATTTTTAAAGACCCTGTATGGGTCGCCTAGGGTTGACAAGAAACACATACCTCCCCCAACTGAGTACAGTTGCATTTGAATTCCCTAGTTGTGTCAAATGCTCAGGAAAGGGCCCAAATTACAAACTACAGCAGATGCACCTCCTCCAGACAAGGAATCTAAGCTAATAGATGCATCAGGGAACGGGGTAGCTGCACAATCTGCCTACCATTGGCGTATAGCTAATACACAAGGCCTATTAGCTAGATATAACAGGGTCCACTGGGATGAAATGGAGCAGTTACTTCAATATCTTCCAGACGAACACAAGAAAAAAGGACAAGAACTTGTCCAGGAGGGAAAACTGATATCTAATTCATCTATCAGATGTGCACTAGATGCTGCCGATACCGCAGCAAGAGGTATTAACACCAGTTTTCTTCTTAGAAGGCATTCATGGCTTAGAATCTCTGGTTTTAAACCAGAGGTTCAACAAACCATTCTCACTCCCCTTTTGACAAACAGAATCTTTTTGGACCTCAAGTAGATGAGTCACTTGAGAAAATGGAAAAGGACACAGAAGTGTCAAAAATCAATCATTCAGTCACCATCCATTAGAGGTTCTATTCACTGCTTATTTTACAGAGGAGGATCCAAAGGTGTCCTCATAGAGGTCAAACACGCAGCCTTAGCCATCAAGAGGTTTCTATAAAGGTGGGCACAGAGGAAACCATTTCAAAGGCATAGGTAAAGGCACACCGACACGTACCTGTCCATATCCCAACAAACAGTGACTTGCCTACAATTCCCCCTGACCATTTTACACCTGTCGGGGGAAGCCTTTATTTTATTTATTATATTTATTTAAGAAGTTTTCTATAGCGCTGGCCAGACCCAGGGGTATCGGAGCGCTTTACAATGGGAACATAGCAGATAATCATCAGATATAAGATAGACGAGTGACATATCAGCATAAGCACGCAAAAATAGAGAGCAACATATTGTAGTGAAGGACAGTTTTTCTTCAGAAGCCGTTGGAGTCATTGAGCTGGAGCCGAGTTCGGAGTCCGCTAGTTGCCCCGAGCTATCCAATCCCTAGGTAGTGGTTGAGGAACTGGGTTTTGAGTTGGCTTTTGAATTCTACAAAGGAGGGAAGGGTTCTGATTTGAGGGGGAATGGAGTTCCAAATTTTGGGTGCGCTTCCAGTGAAAGATCGGTCCGCAGTTTTTTGTTTTTTAGTTATTGGTGGGATGAGTAGGAGGGAGTTAGAGCTTCTCAGGATCCTGGTCTGGCCGGCTTTTATGATTTTTTTCGCCAAGTACTCAGGTTTGCCGGTGTGAAGGGCTTTGTGGGTGAGGCAGGCTGTTCTGAAGCTAATCCGCATTTCGACTGGGAGCCACTTAAGTTCCTTGAGTGCAGGGGAGATAAGATCAAATTTCTTAATACCGGTGATCATTCTGGCGGCCGCATGCAGTGTTGTTTTGATGGGAGCCAGGCGTGATTTTGGAATTCCTGAGAGGACTGCTTTCCCATAGTCCAGTCTTGACAGAACAAGGGATTGAGTGGCCTGATTGAGATCATTGGACGCAATGTAGGGTTTTATTTTGTTCAGTAGTCTGAGGTTAACGAAAGCATTTTTGGCCGATTTCTTAATGTGTCTTGTCATGTGCAATTTTGAGTCTAGAGTGATGCCTAGAGATTTGACAGTCTGCTAGCGTGAGATTCCCGTTGAGCGCATCGATGGCCTTTAACCATTCGTCAATTTGGGGGTTAGCTTCTTTATTCGAGATGAGGAAAGTTTCCGTCTTATCAGGATTTAGTTTCAGGTGGTTGCTTGTCAACCAGTACTGGACATCTTTCAGTACATCATTAAGTCTTTGTATGTCTTTGAGAGAGGTAGTTTCCAGATAGATCTGAGTATCATCAACGTAGAGATGGAAGCAGATGTTGGCTTGTCTGAGAAGTTTGGAGAGTGCTTCCATGTAGATGTTAAAGAGTGGCGGTGATAGTACCCAGCCCTGAGGGACACCCTTGTTGACTTGTTGGAGGTCGGAAGTGAAGTTTTTTATTTTTATTTTTTGTGCGCGATTGTGTAGAAAGGAGGAAAACCATTTGAGGACTACCTCGCCAAGACCGGCTCTTTCTCGGAGAGCCCTTATGAGGAGTTTGTGATCTACGGTATCAAATGCTGCAGAGAGGTCAAGGAGAATGAGTAGGCAGCATTGGTCAGAGTCTAGTGATCCATGGATATCATCGATGATGTTCAGAATTGCGGTTTCTGTGCTACAGCCTTTTCTGAAACCAGACTGGTGGGGGTCCAGGAGGTTGATGTTGTCCAGGTGCTGAGTTAGTTGATGTAGTATGCATCTTTCTAGAATTTTTGAAAGAAGTGGGAGGTTTGAAACAGGTCTAAAGTTGTTCAAATCAGTCACGTCTAGGCCGAGTTTTTTAACAGGGGGGTCACTTGACCCATTTTAAGGCAGTCTGGGACCACTCCATTTTCCAGGGAACTATTTATGATTGAGCTCCAAAGCGGGGCTAAGGCGTGCTTCAGTTTTTTGGTCAGTAGGGGAGGAATGGGGTCTAGGACATGAGCTGAGGGTTTGGAAGTGGGGATCAACAAGACTATCTCAGTTTCTTGAATGGGTCGGAAGCTAAGCCAGGGATTAGGCGAGTAATCGGGAGAGAACAAGCGACCCAGTCGCGATGCTCTTCAAGGGGTGCGTGTTGCTGACGTCCAGTGAGAGTTTGATTTTCGCGATCTTATCATTGAAGAAGTGGGCGAAGTTGTTGCATAGTTCTTTGGACGCCTGTATACAGGGGGGCACGGGCTCGGAGGTTTGTTGTCTGATGATGCTGTATAGTTCCTCGGGCCTGTTTTTGGCACTGTCTAGCGCGGAGAGGAAAAAGCTAGATTTCTTGTTTTTGATGTGATTGTTGTATTTCCTACGGGCTGATTTGAGTTGATCCCGGAGGATGGAGGTCGGGTTATTTCTCCACTTTCTTTCTTTGGCTCTTAGTTCTCTCCTCTCCGAGTTGAGGTCGGGGTTGAACCATGATCGGGATGGGATGGGTCTACTCTTTTTGTGCTTTAGAGGAGCTATTTTGTCAAGCATGGACACTAGCTTTGCTTTATACCATTCAGTCAAGTCATTAGTGGAGAAGTGGTCATTGGTGTCGGGGATAAGTGAGCTTATCTGTTCTTCAAGGACTCCTATGGGAACCTGAGAGAAGTTTCTCAGCCATTTGGGGGGGGGGGTCTTGCAGAGGAGATTGAGCGAGAGAGTTAGTCGGTTGGGTCTGACCAGTCGACGGGGAGTATGTGATTGGTAGTGGTGGTGTTTCTTTGAGCGATGATGGCATCCAAAGTGGCTCCTTTATAGTGCGTCTCCTCTGTGCAGCACTGGGTTATATTGTTATCTCCGGGGAGACTGGATAGCGATTGGATTATCGGGTTGTTGGTCTCGTTCCATCGTAGATTCAGGTCGCCTAGAATTAGATTGTTGGCATCACTGAGTGCACCGTGAGCTATCATGTCAGCTAACTGTTCCGAAAGCGGCGGTTTTGCCTGGAGGATGATAGAGAAGGAGACAAAGTACAGATCCATTATCGTTGGTCTTGATGTTGGTTGAGAGACATTCAAATGTGTTGTAGTCGAATGAATTTATTTCCGTGATGACCATGTTGTCTTGATGGATGATAGCTACCCCTCGCTGGCATTTTCTGTCTTTATTTATGAGGGCGAAACCTGGGGGTATAAACATGTCTAAGCATGGTGGGGATAACTCATTGAGCCAGGTCTCAGTGAGGAACGCAATGTCAATGTCATGTGAGAGGATGGCCTCTGCTAGTTCAGTTGCATGCAGAGAGGCTGATCTGCAATTGATGAGCAAGCAGTTGGTGAAAGATTTTGTTGCTGGCGGTCTTTTCTTTGGGTGCTCTAGGTAGGCTGGTGAGGGCGGGCAGTCTCGGGGGGTTTGTGCAGGGAGGGTCTTTTCGGAGACCTGTGATTACTTGGATTTTGGATTTAGGTGAGTCAAGGAAGGGTGTGTCGTAGGAGGCGGCTAGAACGGATGCTTCATTGTCTGACATGGCTGCCTCTGTTCTAGTGGGTCTTGAGAACAATACATTCCCATTTGGCAATCAGTAACAGCTGATAAATGGGTAATAGACATTATCCAACATGGTTATTGCCTGGAGCTTATCGGCAATCGTCCCTATATTCCTCCTCACACTCACAAACTCTCACTACAGCATCAACAGCTCCTCAAACAAGAAGTACACGCTCTTCTAACAAAAGGAGCTATAGAACCAGTTCCATTACAACATCAAGGATCAGGAATCTACTCACTTTACTTCCTAATCCCCAAGGAGGACGGGTCTCTTTGTCCAATCTCAGATCTCAGACCATTAAACCTATACATACGGTCAGAATATTTCCATATGGTTACCCTTCAACAAGTGCTTCCACTTCTACAACAAGGCAATGTTATGTCCAGTCTAGGCCTAAAGGTCGCATACTTCCATATTCCAGCGCATCCCAAATATCTCAGATTTGTGATAGGAGAAAATCACTATCAATTCAATTCAAAGTACTCCCACTCGGAGTGACTACTGCACCCAGAGTATTCACAAAATGTCTAGCAGTAGTAGCAACTCATCTAAGAAGACATCAAATTCATGTCTTCCCGAATCTGAATATCTGAAAGAAACACGTAGTGATAGATTCCTTATCTTAGAATTTCATCAGCAGTACCCCTGCGTGTTGCAAGATGGCGTTGTGCGGCTCTGCGTCCTTCGTTGGCATCGTGGTCGCCGAGATGACTTCGCAGCAGCTACTTAGACGCCGCCCTCGCGCTTGCCAGCAAGCGCAGAACCGGAGAGATCGGTACCCCCCAGTCATTTTTCTACTACATTTTTCAAGGCTTTTTGTCTGTTTTTTTTAGTCATTTGATTCCTGGTGCCGTAGGGATGCCTGGTTTCAAGTCTTGATGGGACTGTCATTGCATGATGTCGGTGACGGATCTCTACTGCCTGGGGCGAGACCACGACCCCAAGTCGCGCCCCGACTGCCGGGCCATGGCGCCGAAGACTTTGCGGGAGCGGTCCCGAAAGTTGCTTGAAGTCCGGCAGTCTGCTCCGCGCCGCTGAAGGTCCCAGTTCCGTGGGAGGTTGAGGGACCGGTCGCTGAGCCATCACATTCATTCATTATGATCGAAGTCTTCGCACTCGGGGTCAGGTAAAGCGAAGCATCACAAGAAGTTGAAGAAACGTCCTCGTTCTCCGACTTCCCCTCGCCCGACGTGGCTGAGGGTGCGGGTGGTGCCTCCCCCCGGCTCCGGCGGAGCCTACGCAGTTGCGGTCGGCCTTCCTTTCCTTCCCGCGTCTGTCGGTGACTCCGGCCCAGCTGCAGGAATTTCTGGCAGAGAATGGCCCTCCTCTTTGGGCTATCTGGCCTCACGTACCTGACTCGGGGTCCTCGCCCTTTACTGTCGGCAGCTCCGGCATCTCTGTCGGCTCCCGCCCTGGCATCGCAGGGCCCCCAATGATCCAGGCCTGGATCCCAGTCGACGCTGGTTGACCTTGTGACCCCTCCACTGACGTCGACCCCACCAGCACCACCTCTGATGTCGCCCGTGCCACCGGACGATGACGTCCCCGGTTCCAGCCCCGATGTGGACGCGGCGTCGGAACGGCGTCGCTCAATTCCGATGCCGATGGGGCTTTTCTACCCCTATGTCCAACCTCCTTCTTTTCGGCTTGTACATCAGCCTTCGGAGGAAGGGGAGGACTGGGAGGGAGGAAGGGGAGGACTGGGAGGGGTCTGAGGACCCTCTCACAGCTCAATGTGAGTATGACACGGACTGGCCAGATTAGCTGGGGAATGCGAGTGGTCTTGACACCGCTCCTGACCTTGGCATGCTAACTCCTCCTACCGTGGCTACAGAAGAGGGTGCAAGTTACGCAGTGGTGTTGCGTAGAGCTGCCGAGGCTCTCCACCTCCAGCTCCCTAGAGTGGCTGTCAGGACTAACCGCCTGACAGAAGTGCTTCAGCCGGCGGCTACCTCTGCGGAGCCACTGCTGCCTTTTAATGATGCACTTTCTGACGTTCTTTTGGATGCCTGGTCCAGGCCCTACACAGGGGCTCCTGTGGATAGGCACATGGCCTGATGCCATCACCCGGACCCGGGCGACCCCCTTTTCCTCTCCCAACACCCCACCCCTTAGAGCTTGGTTTTCCAAGCCTCCTTGTCCCAGAGCGCATTCCCTACCGCACCCCCGGACAGGAAATCAAAGAGACTGGAACAGTTTTGAAGAAGATTTTTTCTTCCGCCAGTACAGGGTTGCGGTCTGTGAACACTGCATGCCCCTTTTGCCGTTATTCCCACTCTGTGTGGGATACGGTGGTGCAAGTGCTGCCTCGGTGTCAGGAGGAGGTCTGGACAGTGCTCTCTCAAGCTGTTGCTGAAGGGAGGGATGCAGCCAAGTTCACAATTTGTTGTGGCCTTGACCCCGCCGACTCGCTGGGCAGGGCGATTTCCATGACAGTGGCGCTCCCCGCCACGCCTGGCTGAGGACAACTGGTTTCTCTAGGGATGTCCAGAATACTCTCATGGACACACCCTTTGATGGCATTTGCCTTTTTTGGCAAAAAGGCAGATGGTGCGTTGGAGCACTTTAAGGACTCGCTGGCTACGGCCAAGTCCTTGGGCCTTTCGGCCACTCGCCCTCCTCCGTCTTCTGCTTTTCGCTCCTTTTGTGGCCACGTAAGGGGCGCCTCAACATGTTCAATTCAGAGCCACAGCCCTGCGCAGCAACAGTCCTAGCACGGCCGTGGACGTGGGACCTGCCGAGGTGGGTCAGGGCGCCAGCGGCGGGTCAGTCCACCTCCATCCTGGCCACCCCTGCCTCCAAACCTTCCTAGTCCAATTTTTCAGGCCCATCAAACGCCAGTGGGCGGCAGGATTCACCATCACCTCCCCCACTGGCGCAACATCACTACGGACAGGTGGGTTTTACAACTAGTCCGAAGGGGCTACTCCCTCCCCTTCGAGACTACCCCTCCAGCCATGCCACCCCAGTACCACCTCATTTCGGGGGATCACTTGCCACTTCTTCAACAGGAAGTTGTGGTCCTCTTGCCAAGGGGGCCATCAAGAGAGTTCCAGCGCCAGAAGTAGGACGTGGTTGCTACTCTCACTTTTTTCTGGTGCCCAAGAAGGACAACAGCCTGCATCCTATCTTGGACCTCCGAAGGAAAAGTTCCAGATGTTAAATCTGACTCAGGTCTTGTCTGCCCACGACCCTGGTGACTGGATGGTAGCGTTGGACTTGCAGGACGCTTATTTTCATATCCCCGTCCTGCCGGCCCACCGGCATTACCTACGGTTCACGGTAGGCCACAAGCACTTTAAGTTCACTGTGCTACCCTTTGGCCTTACTAGTGCCCCTCGGCTGTTCACAAAAGTGATGGCGGTGGTCTCAGCTCTTCAGCGCAGATGAGGGGTTCCAGTCTTCCCCTATTTGGATGACTGGCTGTTGAAGGCGGGCTTGCCTGAGCAGTCGTCTCCAACCTCCAGACTACGGCCGACCTCCTGCATTTGCTGGGGTTCTCCGTCAATGTGCCGAAGTCGCACCTGATTCCCTCTCAGAAGCTCTTCATCGGAGTGGGTCTGTATACAACACTCTTTTGGGTCTATCCTCCCGAACAACGAGTCCAGAATATTCAGACTCTGATTCCGATCTTTTGGCCACTATCCTGGGTTTCGGTCAGGATGACCCTGAGGCTGCTGGGCCTCATGTCCTCCTGCATCCTGCTGGGTCGATCATGCCAGATGGCATATGTAGGCTCTGCAGTGGGACCTGAAGTTCCAGTGGGTGCAGCATCAGGAGAACCTGTCCAAGTCCGTCCAGATCTCAGAGGGCACTGCACAACAATTGCAGTGGTGGCTCACAAACCGGCATTGGGTCAATGGCAGATCCCTCTCCCTTCCCCAACCGGAGCACACAGTGGTGACGGATGCGTCCCTCCTGGGATGGGGCGGCCACATGGGAGACGTGGAGATCAGAGGCCTGTGGTCTCTGGCGGAGTCCCGGCTCCATATCAACCTTTTGGAGCCCCAGGCGATCCGACTTGCACTAAAGGCATTCCTTCCCTCTGTCAAGGGAAGAGTAGTGCAGGTGTTCACAGACAACTCCACCGCCATGTGGTACTGCAACAAACAGGGCGGGGTGAGGTTGTGGACCCTATGTCAGGAGGCTCTGCGCATCTGGACATGGCTGGAACATTGCGGCATTTCCCTGGTGGTTCAACACCTGGCAGGGTCACTGAACGCCAGGGCACACGAACTCAGCTGCAGGTGCATGACAGATCACGAATGGCGTCTTTACTCGGACGTCGCGCAAGGACTCTTTCAACAGTGGGGGGAGCCTTGGTTAGATTTATTTGCCACCAGCGAGAACGAGCAATGTCAGCAGTTCTGCGTGTTGGAATTGCCAAGGCAGAACTCCCTCGGCGATGCTTTTCGTCGCAAGTGGAGTTGCGGTCTGTTGTACGCCTTTCCACCTATACCACTTCTGCCCAGAGTGCTGAAGAAGACCAGGCGCGACCGGGCACAAGTCATTCTTGTAGCTCTGTACTGGGCTCGAAGAGTTTAGTATCCTGAGCTACTCAGTATGACCATCGATCCACCGATCCGACTGCCTCTTCGGGAGGATCTTCTGTTGCAGCAGCAGGGGACGGTCCTCCACCCAAACCTGTCCAGTTGGCAGTTGATTCCTTTCGACTTGCCTGCTGAAGTTTGTGATGTCATTCTGGCAGCTAGGCGTTCCTCTACTAAGTTGGTATACACCTGCAGGTGGAACAAATTTCTGGCATGGTGCACAGCAAAGGCTGTGGATCCACTTTCTGCCCCTCTTTCAGAAGTTCTTTTGTTCCTTCTTTCTTTGGCCCAGCAGGGCTCTGCTCTGGGCACTATCGAGGGTTTTCTTTCTGCTAGTTCAGCCTTCCTCAGGCTCCCTGATCAACCCTCTCTTTTCAAGTCCCCTGTTGTAAATAGATACCTCAAAGGCATTATTCACCTTTCCCCTCCTATTCCTTTTGTGATGCCACAGTGGGACTTGAATTTGGTTCTTACAGATTTGATGCGCGCTCCCTTTGAGACTCTTCACAACTGTCCTCAATGTCTATTTACCTTGAAGACTGCTTCCCTGGTTGCCATCACCTCCGCTGGGAGAGTGAGTGAGCTCCAGGCTCTTTCTTGTAAACCTCATTTTCTATCTGTCCATCCGGACAAGGTTGTGCTCAGAACCCGTCCATTCTTTTTGCCAAAAGTTGTTGCTGCCTTTCACATCGGGCAAACCATCACTTTGCCCACCTTCTTTCCACATCCATCTAGAGAGGAAGAGAGGCTCCACTGTCTGGACACAAAACGTGCGCTCTTGTTTTACTTGAACCGCACACAACAGCTCTGGGTGAATGACCAGCTCTTTGTTGGCTATATTGGTGCCAAGAAAGGTTGGGCCGTACACAAGCGGACTATCTCCCGATGGGTCCTCTTGCGTATTAAATCCTGGTATTCTCTGGCTAAAAAGGAGCCTCCGTTGGGGCTGTGCGCCCATTCCACCAGGGCGACGGCGGCCACTACGGCGTTGGGACGTGGAGTCCCCTTACAAGACATCTGTCAGACAGCTATGTGGGCCTCACTGCACACTTCTACTAAGCACTATTCCTGGACAGCCAAGTCAGGAAAACTGCTTCTTTGGCCGTTCTTAACTGGGGTGGCATGGTAAGCAAAAGAATGATGGATTTAACCCAGATCTCTTGACTGGGGGTGAATGTTTTGATTTGTTCTGCATTCCTTCCATCAATTGTGCGTCTTTTGCTTTCTCGTCCTAAGTGCGCCTGGTATGTCCAGACGTGGGTCCTGGGCTCACTGTGCCACTGAAATCAAGCTATCCTGGCTGAAGAAGGGGGAAACCCCAAAACCGGTCTTAGGATGCTTGTTTCCGGTCCAGGGAGGACTTGGCTTGGCAGTTCGGGCTGGACTGTTCCCATGAGGCACAGGGTCAAGACTGATTTACATATGGGCAGGTCTAAACTGGGGTGGCATGGTGAGCAAAGGAATGATTCATTTAACCCAGATACCTTGACTGGGGGTGAATGTTTTGATTTGTTCTGCATTCCGTCCATCAATTGTGTGTCTTTTGCGTTCTGTTCTCTGGGACTTTCTGGTGTGATCTTGGTTCGCAGACCCACCACTGGGGTTGGTATTGCTGGGGTATCTATTCTAAGGTAAGGAATCTATCACCACGTGTTTCTTTCAGATGAACAAGTTACCTACCTTCGGTAACAATATATCTGTAAGAACATTAGTAGTGATAGATTCCTTACCACCCCACCCATACTCCCCGTTCTGCGAATGGATTTCTAGGGTTAAGGTCATCCCTTTCAAAGCACTAGTTTCAAGGGACCAGTGGTCAGTATCTTGCATGGCTCTGCAGTGCTGGCGCGGAATGTCGTCTACAGAACTGACATCAGCGTGCAAGGGCGGCGTCTAAGTAGCTGCCACGATGTCATCTCGGCAACCACGACGCCAACAACTGACACGGAGCCGCACGACGCCACCTTCCACCGCGCAGGGGTACTGCTGACAAAAACTTTCCGGATCCCGTCTGACGCCTGCGGGTAATTCTAAGGTAAGGAACCTATCACTACTAATGTCTCTTATAGATATATCGTTACCAAAGGTAAGTAACTTGTTCGATTGGCTCATCAAAGCCAACCCACAGAAAGTGTTTACAACACACTCAAGCTACCATAAACCTTCTCCATCACTTGGTATTTACAGTCATTTTTTCAAAAGTCCCTTCTTCAATCCTCACAGCTGCAAATATATCCAGGAGCAACTCTTAACACTCACACAGCTCTAGCCTCTCCCAATGCATCCAGAATTCTAAACTTTATTACTATAGTTTCAAAACAACTAATACCTAACAGTGAAAAATTTCACGCAACTATTAGGGATGATGGCATCATGTATTACAATAGTGCCTCACGCAAGATTAGTTCAAGTTCAAGTTCAGGCATTTATATAGCGCACTACTCACCCAGAGGGTCTCAGGGCGCTTGGGAAGGGGTTCATTATTTGTCGAATAGCCAGGTTTTAAGTTCTTTTCTGAAGGAGATGTGGTTTAGAGTGAGGCGGAGGTGAGTGGGGAGTGAGTTCCAGGTCTTGGCAGCCAGGAAGGAGAAGGATCTGCCACCCATGGTGGATTTACGGATGCGCGGGACTGCGGCGAGGGCTTGATTGGACGATCTAAGTTGGCGGGTGGGTTTGTAGAAGGACAGTCGAGTGTTGAGGCATTCGGGTCCTAGATTGTAGAGGGCCTTGTGTGCGTGGGTGAGAAGACGGAATGTAATTCTTTTGTTGACGGGAAGCCAGTGGAGGTCTTTTAGGTGCCCGGTGATGCGATCTTGGCGAGGGATGTCCAATATGAGTCTCGCTGATGCGTTTTGGATGCGTTGGAGTTTTTTTGTAATTTTGCTGTGATTCCGGCGTATAGTGTGTTACCATAGTCCAGTCGACTCGTGACCAGAGCGTGGGTGACAGTCTTTCTTGTCTCGAGGGGGATCCAGCGGAAGATCTTTCTGAGAATGCGTAGTACGTTGAAGCAGGAGGAAGAGACTGCGTTGACTTGTCTGGACATCGAGAGAGAGGAGTCTAGGATGAAGCCAAGGTTACGTGCATGGTCTGTGGGTGTGGGAGCTATGCCCAAAGCGGAAGGCCACCAAGAGTCGTCCCAGGCAGAGGGGGAGGATCCTAGGATGAGCACCTCCGTTTTGTCTGAGTTGAGTTTTAGGCGGCTATGTTTCATCCATTCAGCTACTTCTTTCATGCCTTCGTGAAGATTAGTTTTGGCGGTGTTAGGGTCTTTGGTGAGGGAAAGGAATAATTGGGTGTCGTCGGCGTAAGAGATGATGTTGAGGTTGTGTTGGCGCGCGATGGATGCGAGTGGGCTCATGTAAACGTTGAAGAGGGTAGGACTGAGTGATGATCCTTGTGGTACTCCACAGATGACTTCAGTGGCCTCTGAGTTGAATGGGGGAAGTCGGACTCTCTGGGTTCTTCCAGCTAGGAACGAGGTGATCCAGTCCAAGGCTTTTCTTTGTATGCCGATGTTGCTGAGGCGTTGTATAAGGGTGCTGTGGCAGACTGTGTCGAAAGCGGCGGAGAGGTCGAGTAGAATGAGGGCCACTGTTTCTCCGTTGTCCAGTAGTGTTCGGATGTCGTCTGTCGCTGCCATGAGGGCGGTTTCGGTGCTGTGTTTGGCTCGAAACCCGGATTGAGATGGATCGAGGGAGTTGTTGGATTCAAGGAAGGCGGCGAGCTGGTTGTTGACTGCTTTCTCAATGACTTTGGCCGGGAATGGGAGGAGGGATATGGGTCGGTAGTTTTTAAGTTCAGAGGGGTCTGCTGTGGGTTTCTTCAAAAGGGCGGTGAGTTCGGCGTGTTTCCAGCTTTCTGGGAAGGTGGCAGAGTTGAACGAGCAGTTGATGACATCACGGAGATGGGGTGTGATGATGGAGTCAGCTTTGTTGAAGATGTGGTGGGGGCAGGGGTCTGTTGGCGAGCCAGAGTGGATTGAGTTCATTAGGCGGATGGTGTCTTAAGTGGTGATTGGGTTCCAGGCGCTAAGGTTGTTAGTTGGCGGAGTAGGATCTGAGGGGGGTGGGGAGGGTTGATCGCTGGGAGTGTTCTTGAAGCTGTTGTGGATGTCGGCAATTTTGTTGTAGAAGAAGGAGGATAACGCATCGCAAAGGTCTTGGGAGGGAGTGATGTCGTTAGATGCTGCGGTGGGGTTGGGGAATTCTTTGACGATGTTGAAAAGTTCTTTGCTGTTGTGAGTGTTGTTGTCGAGACGATCCTTGAATGCTGATTTCTTGGCGGATCGAATCAGTTGGTGGTGTTTGCGGGTGGCCGCCTTGAGGGTGGCCATGTTGTTGTTGGTGGTTGGGTTTTTTCTCCATGTTATCTCCAGGGTGCGGCATAGCTTCTTGGATTTTTTAAGGTCATCATTGAACCAGGGAGCCTTTCTGCTGCCTGATTTGATCTGGTGCTTTATCAGGGGTGCTAATTCGTCAGCACTGTGGGTGATCCATTGCTTGAGATTGGTGGCCGCTTGGTTTGGGTCCAATGAGGGGGTGGGAGGGTTTTGGTTGAGTGATGTGAGGCGTTGGTCGGAGGTGATTTTGTTCCAGTTTCTCCGAGGAATAGGTTGTGGGCGGTTGTGGGTCAGGGTGGTTTTGTAGCTGAAGTGAACACAGCTGTGGTCCGTCCAGTGGAGAGCTGTGGTGCGATCGAAGGAAATGTGCTTGCTGGAGGTGAAGATAGGGTCGAGCGTGTGTCCGGCTACATGGGTGGCGGTGTCAACAAGTTGTTTGAGACCAAGGTTGGCCAGGTTGTCCAGGAGGGTGGAGGTGTTCCTGTGGTGTTTCTTTTCAAGGTGGTAGTTGAGGTCACCTAAAAGAATGTAGTTCTCGGAGGCGAGGGCATGTGGGCTGATGAAGTCAGTGATGTCATCGCTGAATTGGGTGCGGGTACCTGGAGGCCTGTAGATGAGGGTGCCTCTAAGTGTGGTCCTAGGGTCGGTGTGGATCTGAAAGTGGAGATGTTCGGCGGTTGCAAGATTATCGTCGGAGCTGGTCGTGATTTTGATGGTGTTCCTATGGATGATGACGATGCCTCCTCCTGTTTGATTGGTGCGGTCTTTTCGGATAATTTTGTAAGCGTCCGGTATGGCTATGGCAATGTCGGGTGCTGATGATGTGTTCATCCATGTTTCTGTAAGGAAGGCGATGTCCGGTGTCGCGGTGTCGAGTAGGTCCCAAAGTTCAGTTGCGTGTCTGTGGACCGAGCGGGTGTTCAGCAGGATGCACTTCAGGTGGTTAGAGTCGGAGCTGTGTATGGAGGGAGTGGATTTGGTGAGGGTCCTGAAGCGGTTGAACTTGCAGGAGAGGCAGGCGAATGGGCCGTGGGTACGTCCAGGGGTAGCTTTGCAGCATTGTGGTGTGGCTCCGGGGTTGAGGGCGAGGAGAGTTGCGGCATCATATGTGACTCTAGTGGGTTGGGTGCGGTAGGGACCAGGGGGAATGGCGCTGGGCGCGGTCCAGGCACGGACGGGCTTACCTTTGGCGCGACCGCAGCGCGTGGACGCTGCGCGTTGATTCATCTGACTAATATAGGGAGTGGAGGGGGCGGAGCGTGGGAGGGTCAGCTGGGAGGCGGGAGCGGGGAGGAGACATGGGCACAAGTAAATACACAACAAAATGGCCGTCCGGTAACTGAATCGAAACTGGGGCACAGCCGGAGTTCGAGTTAAGGTATAGTTGCTTCAAAAATATTCAATAACGCTTCACATGCACTTTAAAAACAGCCGCTATGCAATGGTAAATACACTACAACTAAAATGCAATCAAAACGATACCAAGCGCTGTATTCTGTGCAATGCGCTGTATCAGGGCAGGCAGGCAGCAGGTATCGAGGCAGGCAGGCAGCGAGGAGCAAAGCGTCTGCTGTGCGAGCAGAGTGCGAGTGGAGCGACCGCTATGGAGGAAATCCAGACGGTCACACAAGATTACACATGCGTCCTCTACAGAAATGCTTAGCACGCCAGTGGAATCTATCACGGTGTCAATTAACAGATCTAACGTTGGTAGAAAGCCGCACTCAACCCTCTCTGCAGTGGTAGAACACAAAAAACCTATCAAAAGGGCGGCCCTTCATTGACCTGATTCCACAAGTTGGACTAACAGCAGATGCATCTCTCACAGGTTGGGGTGCCCATCTCCAGCATCTAACAATCCAGGGCTTGGGGGACACCAAACACAAAAGTCCCCACATTAATTAGTTCGAGCTTCTAACTTTTCATCAAGCACAAAAAGCTGTTCAGCCTCACCTCTTAGGGAAAGTTGTCCTAGTCCGGACAGACAAAATGACAGCTATGTACAAAAACAGGGATACACTCTCTACAGTTGTCAAGCCTCTCAGACCATTTGGCCTTGGGCAATATGTCACAAAATTCATCTTCTGGCAGAACACCTTCTAGGCATGCACAACCAATTTGCCGACCTCCTCCGCAGGATGCGGCAATGAATACAAAAATGAGAACTTCATCCCCAGATTCTCATTCGATACTTCCAAAAATGGGGATTTCCACAAATAGACCTCTTTGCCATAGCAGAGAACTCAAAATGCCCAAACTTTGTGCCCAGATTCCCCTACCATCTTTCAAAAGGCAATGCCCTATGGATAAGGGATATTTGCTTATGCTTAAGCTGTCCTGCTTCTACCTCTCCTTTCATTTCTGGTTCGGAAACTCCCAGACATCACTCGCACTAATTCTAGTGGCTCGTCAACTATGGTTCACCACACTACTAAAACTGTCAGTGGTTCCACACCAAAAACTGCACCTCACTTCCAACCTTCTCACTCAGAGCCATGGAGAAATCAGCCCTCCACGGCCCAAGGACCTCAACCTAGCGATCTGGCTCCTGAAATCATAGAGTTTGGATACCTAAATCTACCACCAGACTGTATGACAATTCCTAAAGAAGCAAGGAAACCCACCACTAGAGCTTGTTATGCAGCAAAGTGGGAGAGGTTTGTTATATACTGTGATAACACAATTGATTCGCTAGATGCTTTTATATGAAACATTATTTGCTATCTTTTGCACCTATAGCAAGTAGGCTTAGCCTACACAGCTATTCGACTACACTTTGTGGCAGTAGCTGCGTATCTGCAAAACAGACATTTATCCTTATTCAAAGTTCCAGTAATTAAAGCTTTCATGGAAGGCCTTAAAGGAATAATAACACCCAAGTTACTACCTGCCTGGAACCGTAACACTCACAAGGCTCTTGGGTCCACCTTTTAAGCCATTGCACATTTGATTACAATTTCGTTCATTGTAGGTTGTCTTTCTAATTGCTATCACTTCATTATTGCGTGTTGGAGCGCTACAGGCAATAACCTTAGAAGAATCTTTCTTTCAGCTTCATAAACATAGTGGTACGTCGTACAAAACCAAAATTCCTTCCAAAAGTAGTTTCTGCTTTTCACATTTACTAATCAGTTGTGTTACCTGTGTTCTTCCCTCAACCTAATTCAGTAGCAGAAACGGCTCTACACACACGTGTCAAAAGAGCCCCATTCTACTATATTGATAGAACAAAAGATTTTCGCAAAGCAAAATACCTTTTTGTTGCATTCGCTCCATCTCTTAAGGGAAATCCTATCTCTAAATCAGGTATTTCTAGATAGATAAATGCCTACATGCTATGTTAAAGCTAAATGGACTTTAACTATACCTCCAAGAGCATATCTACACGCGAAATAGCATCTATGGCCTTTTTACGTAACATTCCTTTATGCCAGGCAGCTTCACGATCTACGCCACGCACATTTACCAAACATTATTTGTGGATTTATTAGCACATCAACAAGCTCATGTAGGACAAGCAGTACTAAAAACCCTTTTTCAAACAATTGCAACACCCACTTGTTAGCCAGTGCTGTGGGAGCATGTGTATCTACAGCACACATGCCTCGAATGGATTGTTATTTACCCTGTAAGCATGCTCTTGGCATGTAGAGCTGTAGATTCACATGCACCCTCCCCGGACCCCTGTGGTTGTTGTAGTTCTTATTATTTACATTACCTATGCATGGACATCTCTGTACTACACTTAATTACTCCATTCTCACCCTCTTGCGGGAAAACAATCTAACAATGGAGTTGATGCCTCTGCGCACTACATAAAGGAGGAGTTACCTTACCTCGTGGCTGGAAAAGACTTCTTCGAAGAAAACATTCAGACCCAACACTAGATGGCATGAGTATTCAAAGCATGCAAATCTACAACTCTAAATACCAAGAATAGATGCTTATAAGGTAAGTAACATAATCATTTTGCAAAATGTAATACTGTTTTAGAATGAGTTATTTTTAGTTCGAATAAATCACTTTTTAGATTATATTTTTTTTCATAAATGCATTCTTTTTAAGAACAGGTTATTAAAGTAATATAGGGGAAAAAAAATAACTAGTATTTTTTTCTTTTCAAGGCAAAATATATATCATTAAAAAACTATATATTAAAGAATAACTTTCCATTTAACTTAAATTACTGTAGATGGCAGTATTGAGCATAGAAAAGGCCCTTACACTGCTCAGGTTTGTGAACGTGAATGAAACAGAATATCAACATAGAATGTTGGCAACAAAGAGGACGTGGATCTTATGTTCTTTCAAAAAACAAGCCTGCTAGTTTATTAAAATTTGAAGATATTCACTTTAAATAAGGTAGCACAGTAGATTATTGAAAAATGGTGCGCTGTTTTTGTATGCAATATACATGTTATTGTAACTGTTGGCGATGTACTTGAATTTATTTGCCCCTGATTTTGTTTAAATGACTGATATACAAGTAAGTGCCGCGTCCCAAACCATTCTCGCAAATCCCTCGCCCCCAAACTAGCCCCTGTTTTGTTTTTTCCCCAGGGTACACAAGGTCCCCTGCTTAATTAAAAATTATTTCAGTGCTCCCTTGCGAAAACTGAAAACAAGCCACCGTCCTAAGGAAGCCTTACCTATTGTAGGGATCAATATGCGTCAACACAGCCCTTCGTGGAAATAGGGATTGAAAAGTATGTTGCACTCTCCTTGGATTATGTGTACAATTAATGTCTACTGGGTCTTTATCCTCGAGTACATCACTTTGACAGGGGGGCCAACAAACCACTTAAACTGCCAAAGTCCCATGTAAGTCACTGAATGTCCCAAATGAACTATTTATGTAGTGCACAATTTTTTAGGTCTCACCTGAGACAGCACATGCATGCACTGTCTCTTGCATAACTATTTCTTTGCTAAAAGAGGATTGGAGCCTGCCATTGTTTACCTTTTGATGGCTTCAATTTTAACCCTTATTTGCTGCATCCTGGTTAACGTCCTCTTTTTTTCTCCCTTCCGTGAAGCATGGACCAAGTACTGATTGCTTCATTTTAATTAGCGTCATTTTGCAACTAGCGCTATGATCGAGGTACTATTTTTGATGCAAATGTTTTATAAAAACATGTTTTATTTAACGGTTCTTTCCTGTATTTGCTTATATGTTATTGATTACACACTGAACAACTCCTACAATTACTGTATAGAATTGTTTCCCTTGTTGCAGTGGAATTATTGACATTGTACTTAAAACTGTGATCTGTGACTGAGGTTGGCAGGCTTTGTTTATGTTGATTGCTTTACCAGAGATTTTGACTTTATACGGAGCCAACCCCATCCCTGAAAGAGACGTAGAGTGAGTCTCCCTTATGAGGATTTTCCTTGGTGCCTCTTCCAGGGTATTGCAGTAATTGTCACCCGTCTTTAGTTCCACCCCATGTCTCCACTGATTTCAATATCTGAAAGAAACATGTTAGTGATAGATTCCTTACCTTAGAATTACCCACAGGCCTCAGACTGGATCCGGAAAGTTTTCATCAGCAGTACCCCTGCGCATCGGTAGGCGTCTTCGTGCAGCTCCGCGTTCGTTGCTGGTGTTGTCGCCGAGATGACATCACTGGAGCGCCCACGCTCTCTGACGCCAGTTCTTTCTTTTTCTGCGCCAGCAAGCACAGATCCGGAGAGAGCGGTACCCCCAGTCAATTTTTGACTGAGTTATTTTTGGGACTTTTTGTCTTTGTTTTTTGAGTCTTTGACTCCTGGTGTATAGGGATGCCTGGTTTTAAGTCTTGTGTGGCTTGTCCACGCACAATGTTGGTGACAGACCCGCACCGTGAGTGTCTCTACTGCCTGGGGCGCAAGCACGACTCCGAGTCGTGCCACGAATGCCGGGCCATGGCTCCGCGGGAGTAGTCCTGAAACTTGCTAGAGGCCCAGGAGTCGGCTCCGCGCTGTTCGAGGTCCCGGTCCCGTGGGAGGTCGAGAGACCAGTCACGGAGCCACCACCGCCATTGTTCGTCAAAGTCTTCGCATTTTGAGTCAGGTAAGGCGAAGCACAAGAAGTCGAAGAAGCGTTGTCGCTCTTCGCATTCCCCTAGCCTCTCGCACGACATGGCTGAGGGTGGTGCCACCCCCGCGGCTCTGGCGGAGCCCACGCAGTTGCCGATGGCCTACCCACCCTTCCCTGGTTCATCAGCGACTCTGGTCCAGCGGCAGGATTTTCTGTCAGACATGGCCCGCTTTTTTGAAGCGTCTGGCCCCGCCGGCCGGCCTTTAGGCCCTGGGGGTCCTCGCTACTCTCCGACCCTGACGTCGTTGACGACTCCAGTCTTGACGCCGCAAGACCCCCATGGATCCATGCCCGGATCCCAGCTGATGGCGGGTGGCCTCATACAACCTCCACCGACATCCACGTCTAAGGCACCGCCACCGGCGTCCGCCGGCCCCCTGGCCGACGCTGTCCCCAGCTTCCACCCCGACGTGGAGACAGTGCCAGACCGGTGTCGATCGACGCATTTCTGCCACCGATGGGGAATTTCTATCCCTTCCTCCATTCGCCTTCCTCCTTTCCGCCTGCCCGGCAGCTTGGGGAGGACTGGGAGGGGTCTGTAGACCCTCTAGCTGCCCAATGTGAGTTAGACCCGGACTGGTAAGAGGATTTGGGGGACACAAGTGAGCTGGATTTTACTCCAGAACTTGGCGCACTGTCTCCTTCTACCGTGGCTACGGAGGAGTGTGGTTCATATTCTCTGGTGTTGCGTAAGGCAGCCGAGGCTCTCCACCTCCAGCTCCCTACGGTGGCCCTCAGGACTAACCTCCTGACAGAAGTGCTTCGGCCGGCGTCTTCTCTACAGAGCTGCGCCTGCCGTTCAACTATGCACTTTCAAACGTCCTTTTGTGCACCTGGTCCAAGCCCAACACATGGGCTCCTGTGGATAGGAACGTGGCCTGACGCCATCGCCCGGCCCCGGGCGACCCCATTTTCTTCTCCCACCACCCTACTCCTGAGAGCTTGGTTGTCCAAGCTACTGCGTCTCCAAGCGCATTCCCTTCCGCAGCACCGGACAGAGAAGCCAAGAAACCGGAGCAGTTTGGGAATAAAATTTACACTTCCGCCAGTTCAGGGCTGCGGTCTGTGAACACCGCATGCCTCTTGGGCCGTTATTCACACTCTGTGGGATACGGTTGCGCAGGTGCTGCCCCAGTGTCCGGAGGAGGCCTGGACGGTGCTCTCACAAGCTATTGCTGAGGGGAGAGACGCAGCCAAGTTCACAATTCGTTGTGGCCTTGATACAGCCGACTCCCTGGGCAGAGTGAATTCCATGACAGTGGCGCTACGCCTAGCTGAGGACAACTGGCTTTTCCGAGGATGTCCAGAACACTCTGATGGACATGCTCTTTGATGGCACTCGCCTTTTTGGCGACAAGGCAGATACTGCGTTGGAGCGTTTTAAGGACTCGTGGGCTACGGCCAAGTCTTTAGGCCTTTCGCCACGTGCACTCCTTCCGCTTCTGCTTTTCGCTCCTTTCGTGGCCAATGAAGGGGCACCCAAACATGTCTGTTTCAGAGCCACAGGCCTGCGCAGCAACAGTGTCAGCGCAGCTGTGGACGTGGGACCGGCAGAGGTGGGTCACGGGGCCAGCCGGCGGGTCAATCCACCACCTCCCCTGCCGCCACTGCCTCCAAACCTTCCTAGTCCGGTGTTTCAGGGCCCACCAAACGGCAGTGGGTTGCAGGATTCACCATCATCTCCCCCACTGGTGCACCATCCTTTCATACAGGTGGGTTTTACAAATAGTCCTAAGGGGCTACTGCCTCCCCTTCGAGACTACCCCTCCAGCTATGCCACCTCAGTACCACTGCATGTTGGGGGATCACTTGGCACTCTCCAGCAGGAAGTTGCAGCCCCTTTTGCCAAGGGGGCCATCGAGCGCGTTCCGACACCAGAAGTAGGTCATGGTTGTTACTCCCACTACTTCCTGGTTCCAAAGAAGGACAAGGGCCTCTGTCCTATCTTGGACCTTTGGAATGTCAATCGCTTCCTCTGGAAGTAGAAGTTTGAGATGCTCACACTTGCTCAGGTCTTGTCTGCCCTAGACCCACAAGAATGGATGGTGGCGTTGGACTTGCAGGACGCTCATTTTCATATCCCTGTTCTGCCGGCCCGCCGGCATTTCCTACGGTTCACGGTACGCCACGAGCACTTTCAGTTCACTGTGCTCCCCTTTGGCCTTACCAGCGCCCCTCGGCTTTTCACAAAAGTGATGGCGGCGGTCAATGCTCATCTGCGGTTTCAGTCTTCCCCTATCTCGACGACTGGTTGTTGGAAGGCAGGCTCGCCCCAGGCATTCGTCTCCCACCTCCAGACCACGGCCGACCTCCTGCACTTGCAGGGGTTCTCCATCAACGTGCCGAAGTCGCACCTGATTCCCTCTCAGAAGCTCCTCTTTAACTGAGCGGTTCTGGATACTGCGCAGTTTCGGGTTTATCCTTCCGAGCAGCGGGTCCGGGACATTCGGGCTAAGATTCGCCAGCTGCAGATTTCTCTCCCTTCCCCAACCGGAGCACACAGTGGTGACGGATGCGTCCCTCCTGGGATGGGGTGGCCATATAGGACAGGTGGAGATCAGAGGCCTTTGTTCTCCGGCAGAGTCCAACTTTCTGGAACCCCGGGCGAACCTACTTGCACTGAAGACATTCCTTCCCTCTCTCAAGGGGAGAGTAGTGTAGGTGTTCACAAACAATACCACGGCCGTGTGGTATTGCAACAAGCAAGGAGGGGTGGGGTCGTGGACCCTATGTCAGGCTCTGCGTATCTGGACGTAGCTGGAACGTCATGGCATTTCCTTGACGGTTCAGCACTTGGCAGGGTCTTTGAAAGCCAGGGCAGACAAACTCGGCCGCAGGTGCATGATGGATCACGGAAAGGAGTCTTCACTCGGAGGTGACGCAAGGTCTCTTTCAACAGTGGGGAGAGCCTCGGTTAGATCTATTCGCTACCAAAGAGAACGCGCAATGTTATCTCTTCTGCACGTTGGAATTTCCAAGGCGGCACTCGCTCGGTGACGCTTTTCGTCGCGCGTGAAGCTAAAGTCTATTATATGCTTTTCTGCCTATACCACTTCTACCCAAAGTGCTGAAGAAGATCAGGAGCGACAGGGCAAAAGTCATTCTTGTGGCCGCGGACTGGGCTCGAAGAGCCAGTCTGGGCTCGAAGAGGTTGGCATCCTGAGCTACTCAGTATGAACATGGATCCCCCGATCCGACTGCCTCTTCGGGAGGATCTTCTGTCGCAGCAGCAGGAGACGGTGCTCCACCCGAACCTGTCCAGCCTCCACCTGCATGCGTGGAGATTGAGCGGCGACAGTTGATTCCATTTTACTTGCCTCCTGAAGTCTATGATATTATTCTGGCAGCCAGGCATCCCTCCACTAAATCGGTATACTCCTGCCGGTGGAACAAATTTTTGGCATGGTGCACAGCGAAGGCTGCGGATCCCCTTTCTGCCCATCTTTCAGAAGTCCTTTTGTTCCTTCTTTCTCTGGCCCAGCAGGGCTCTGCTCTGGGCACTATTAAGGGCTACCTTTCTGCAATTTCAGCCTTTCTCAGACTCCCTGATCAGACCTCTCTTTTCAAGTCCCCTGTTGTAAATAGATTTCTCAAATGCGATATACACCTTTTCCCTCCTATTCGGTTTGTAATGCCGCAGTGGGACTTAAATCTGGTTCTTACTTATTTGATGTGCGCTCCTTTTGAGCCGCTTCACAACTGTCCTCTTCGTTTGTTGACTTTGAAGACTGCTTTCCAGGTTGCCATCATCTCCGCTAGGCGCGTGAGTGAGCTCCAGGCTCTTTCCTGTAAGCCTCCCTTTCTGTCGGTTCATCCGGATAAGGTTGTGCTTCGCTCTCGTCCTTCCTTCTTGCCAAAGATTGTCACAACCTTCCACGTCGGGCAAACCATCGCCTTGCCCACTTTCTTTCCTACTTCGCTCCCTTCCAGAAAGGAAGAGAGGCTCCACCGTCTGGACCCAAAATGTACACTCTTGTTTTACCTGAATCACACACAACAGTTCCGGGTGGATGTCCAACTCCTTGTTGGCTACGTAGGCGCCAAGAAAGTCCGGGCTGTACACAAGAGGAGTGTCTCCCGCTGGGTGATCTTTTGTATCAGGGCCTGTTATTCTCTTGCTAAAGAGGAACCTCTGGTGGGGTTGCACGCCCATTCTACCAGGGAGACAGCAGATACTACTGCATTGGGACGTGGTGTCCCCCCTGCAAGCCATCTGTCAGGCAGCCACGTGGGTAAGGAATCGATCACTAACGGGTTTCTTTCAGATAAACAAGTTGCTTACCTTCGGTAAAGATGTATCTGTAAGAAACATTAGTTAGTGATAGATTCCTTACCGCCCCACCCATCCTCCCCGTTCTGCAAACTGATTTCTTGGGTTAAGGTCATCCCTTTCTGGGCCCTAGTTTCAATTCACCAGTGGTCAGTATCTTGCATGGCTCTGCTTTCCTAGCGTGGAAATTCGTGTACAGAACTGACATCAGCACGAGTGGGCACGTCTAAGTAGCTCCAGCGACTTCATCTCGGCGACTGCGAAACCAGCGACGCCTGCTGACGCACAAGGGATTTGCTGACGAAAACTTTCCTTTTCTAGTCTGACGCCTGGGGGTAATTTTCAGGTAAGGAATCTATCACTAACTAATGTTTCTTATAGATATATTGTTACCAAAGGTAAGTAACTTGTTCTTCAACACACAGGGAGCCAGTCGTTTCTCACCCCTTCTCAGAAGAACATATACAGAATACAGAATTGCCACTCCTTGCCACAAAACCATCCACTACAGCTAAAACACTGAACGAGGTGTATAAACTATTGTGACTTAAAAAGAAACACAATAGGACTGCATGAACATGTTCTCCTTGAACATTTAAAAGCAGGAACATTAATTTTGGTCCTCAATTGATAAACATCCCTCTCTTTTTCACATTCTCAGATACGTCGTCATCGAATTTAACCAGGGTCTAGGCCCATGAGAGGGTACATCCAGCACAACTTCAACAGACACTCCATTCCCGTACCTTTTTCAAGAGGCAAACGGAGAACGATAGGAGATCAACTATGGGAGATGTAGACACGCCATTGGTTCTATGAGAGATGAGTCCAATTCACATCATAGCCAACACTACTTTATCACATGACTAAATACCTTTACTATCTAGAGGCATCCCCTATGTCCCATCACGACCTAATGATTTTGTCAAACTCAAAATTGAGACCGTTGAGTTTTTTCTTAAAATAAGACTCCAAGCCTGTTTCCAGGACAAAGAATACAACGTATGAATGAAACTTGGCTGTGGTTCAAATCCACATTCATACCTCAGAATTCACAGATACCAGAGGCCTTACTCACATTTGAAAAAGCTGTTCTGTCTGGCATCAGTAACATGGAAACTAGATCTAAATATTTTATACCTAATTTATCCCAGACACTTTTAAAAGCCCTCTCAGAATTACAAGATAACAAAAAAACGGATTATTAACCAATTAATAAGGGAGGTGCCACCAACGTTCGATAAGGTTGATTACTTAGCAAAAGGCCTACAACCGGTTTCAGATCACTCTCACTCTAAAAAACTCAGAGGACCTGATGAGAAAACTTATGGAATAATTCAACAACCTGTTAGAGCTTGGTTGTTTGGAAGGATGGGTTGGACCTAAGAAATTAGAATTTTTATTTAAACCACCAAGTCTCCTAAATGCCTGCTTTTGACCTGCTTCCAAAGGTCCGTATAAACCACTTGGACGACCAATCACGTCAGGCTGTGACTCCTGGAACCGCTGTTTAAATAAAGAAATTCTAAAATCATTTCCAAACCCCACCAATTCATTCATCCAGGTTACCCCTGAACTTATTAATCTGATTGAAGGGATATAATTTAACAGCAACAAACAAATCCTGGTGACACCAGATGTTGTGTCCCTCTACGTCACAGCTTTCCAAACTTTTCATGTTGGTGATGCACCTTTTAGACAATCTTTATCTTGCGACACGGTAATGTGAGCGAGTGCAGAGAGTGAGCCCGAACCACCTAAGTGGGGCTCGGGGTTTCCCCCTCCGAGAAAGTTCTGAAAAAATAGTGGGCAAATGGTGCATTTTCAAGCAAATTTGAGAAAGCAGGAAGGTTAATAAAGCCATTGTGAATCTTTTCTAACAAAGACAGTGACTGGCAAAACTCGGTGTAAGCAAGGTTAGGTTTGGGCCTGAAACAAAAATATAATCATGCACACATTGACACATGCCCCAGTTGTTTATGGCACAAAAACAAAATCGACACCTCAGTTCAGACCCAGCTATATGACAATGAATTTACACTGGAAGAGTAAGCAGTAAACACACAGCTGGAATCTCAACCAATTTTGAAAGTCATAAATATAAACAAAGAATTTACTAAAAAGCAACAAAAAAAACAACAGTTTGCTTGAAACGTGACTTTCGGAATGTACAAACAACCAGAGTTAGAGGGTCGGAAAAATACCTACACAACTGTCTTGCTATTTGGCATGCAGATCGAAGGAAGCACACCTGCATGTACAAGAAGCTGGACTATACCTGCCAGGAGGAGTGGCATGATCCAAGAAAGACCCAGCTGACATGATGGAATATCATGAGGACAGCTCAAGGAATTGAGACAGCCCAGGACCAAGAAGGCCACCCTAGTCCGGCTGCATCAACTCTTGAAAACCCCACACTTGTTCTTTTTTTTTTGTTGTCTAAATTAGGGAAGGGATAATTGTTTTACTAAGTACAGAAGCCGAACTGAGGCAGCTTGCTTCTGTGACTACATGATTCACATTAATGGGAAAGTATCTTCTGAAATTTGGAGTAGCCTGGTCAGACAGCGGTAGCAGCAGTTCAGGCCCCCTGAAACAGAAAGCGCACAGCCGTCCAGGATCTGCTCACTATACTACAGCATATGCAGCTGTTGTGCGAGAGAAAGAGAGACAGACACACACCCACCCAGGATGTAGCTACTATAGGTGCAGCAAGTGCAGTGACACCATTGACCCCTGATAACTGCTGTATTTTTGTCTTAATCAACAGCAGTCAAAGGGTCCATTTTCCCTGGTTGCATCAGGGTTCGTGGCATCGCTGCTACACATAGGTAGTAACATTACAAAACATCCCTGACACACAGCAGTGATGGATGCAGTGTTGGTTTATTCAAAATACTTGTAAGTTGTTTCAGTGTGTGGCTCCAAAGATTCATAGACTATCTTGTAAAATATTTTGGCTGACAGCCAGATGCCCCGAGACCTGGTCTCTGTTCAATGGCTTTAAAACTGTGGGGCGCCTTACAGGAAGGTGCAGAAGGGTGTCAAGGGTAGATGCGATTCTGGCACAGAAGGGCACGTAGATTATCCCAGATGGGCACAGACAATGTGCATCATTTTGGTAAAGAGTAATGTCATATTATGAATTTAGACAACGTGTCATGGAGCAGAATTGAACAGCTTTATGTCACTCCTGCCCTGCTGGGAGTAGGTGTCAAGGAAAGTATTCCAGATGACCTCTAAACTCCCACAGCTTCTGTTCAGATTAAGGATCATAGTGTGACTATTTATGGTAAAATGTTACCCAAGCGCCTGTTGGAAATAATGTATTAAATTATGCTTTAAAAAAAGATAACAGAACTTCACCTCAGTGTCTGAAATATAAAAAAAATGCACAGTTCCTAAGTGGCCCCATGTCTGGTGCAACAAAATAAGTTACTCCTGGTATTTTAGTAAACCGCTTATTGCATTTTGTGTTTAGATTTGTAAATATGGACTCAAAAATCCGAGCAGGTATTGTGCTTTTGGTTGGACTGGGTAAATGTGGCACTCAGTTGCTGGTTGCGCCCCTCCTCTCTCATCCCGTTCATACTCTAATTTTATCCCTCCAGGGTTCCGCCCAAACTGTATGAACTGTGCTTGCTGTACAGCGCTCCAACACCCCTGCAGCATGGTCAGCGCTATTTAAAAAGAACTCTCTAAATACGTGAAAGCAATTACCAAATATGTAAAATAAAGCACGTACAGCCACAGAACTTTACATGTTGCCCCTTGAGGGTAAGTACACATCTTGCCATTGCCTGTCTCTGCAACGCGTGCTTTAAACACCGGAAATGAACATGTCACAACCGTGTGCCTTTCATTCAGAGCCTACATACAGTGTCTGTCTTCTTTCCTTTATGTAAAGTGCACGCACTGGTGTAATGGCCCTTTGCATAAACTACACATTGCCATTCTTTGCTTGGTTCGGCAGTGCCCCAAACAGAATACACTCGGCGCTCTCTTGGCCTTTTCTAAGCTGCTGCCTTCACAATATAGTGTGGCCTAATGGCCTGAGCGGTCGACCTCAGAGTTGGGTAACCGGGTTCGAGTCTGGGCAAATCCCTTCATCTCCCGGTGCCTAACACAATTAATGTGCCCATCTGTAACACAACTGATGCTCATGTAAAGAGCTCTGATTCCTTCGGGTCTACTTCAGCGCTATATATAATTAAAAAAAAATAGCACTTTAGGCCCCCAAAGCCAGATATTACAGGCAGAAGAGGTGGTTTTCACGAACACCGCATATTAAGAATAGGATCGGTTCTGTATTTTTTCTACCACTAGTTCTTGTATAACGAATACAGCCGCCTGAGTTGAAGCAGTTGTATTAGTTCTTGAAAATTATATTTATATAGCGCTTGCTACTCGTGACGAGTTATTGAAGCGCTTTGCAGCGAGCAACATAAATTCCCATTTTACACTCCTGGGCAGGTCGTGTAACTAGATAAGAATAGTGTGTACTTAGGTGCACGTTTCTTGCACACAAACACACAATATGCACGACAGCGGTAGCAGCAGTTCAGGCCTCCAGAAACAGAAAGCGCACAGTCCAGGATCTGCTCACTATACTCCAGCATATGCAGCTGTAGTATATCGCGCGACACACCCACACATGGCAGGCGACACACTACTGTGTCTCGACACAGAGTTTGGAAAGCTCTGCTCTACGTCAATGTTCCTCAAGATGCAGTTTTGGAAATCATTTATCTCTTCATGGACGTGAGCGAGAGAGACCCCAAAGGGTTCCCTCAGTATTTATCTTAACCCTGCCAAAGATTCAACCCACCAAAAAGTACTTTTTGTTCAATGGGGATTTCTATCTACAGGTTAAAGGGACTGCAGTGGGTTGTCTCTTTTCCCCGGATATGGCTATTCTTTACATGGCTGAATAGAAGCAGTATATTCACCACAAAAATCCATTTGCCCGGGACGTGTCCAAGATGGCGCCTGTGTTAGAACGGACTCTCAGAGCTCCACCATGCCACTTTGCTCTTTGGCGGATTACTGGGGGTCTGGATCGCCCTACACCCTGGAATCAAAAGCTGGCTGCTGGGGACCGCCCAAGAGTCGCAGCGTAGCCAAGAGGTAATGCGGGCGTGGGACAATGAGACTCCTTTACTGAGGATCCGCCGAGACAAAATGGCGGCCGGAAGATTCTGACAAGAGTGGATCGGCTCATGAACACTGGAGGGGCTGCAGAGTGCTAATTGCCCCCTCTTGCGGGCACCACAGGCAGGAGACAGACGCCCGAGACATCACCCGAGCGCACTGCGGTGAGGCACCGCGGTGGGGGGAGCCTGCTGGCCTGTTTCCCCCCTCTCTCCACAAAACAATGGTGATTGCTGCCCATCTACGCCCCACATCTTGAGCTCTTGGGTCGCAGCTCACACGGCAGGCTGCCTGGAGACACGAAGCAAGGAAATAGCGAGATTCGACTCGAGTGCTAGGACTAGAGTGCCAGAATAGCACCCAGCAAGCGGATGAGCTGCCGGCCTGCCACAAGCAGCAAAGGACGCTTTAAATTGAATCCGCGGCCGGCACTCTGCTGCTAGCCCTGCACTGAGCGTGGACCAGTGGGTGAGCGGACTGCGAGAAGGGACACTCAAGAGATAATCCCAAGGTTCAGGGATTGCTACTGACCCGTGGCGGCCTCCAAGGGGAACGGCACGGCCCTGTGGTCGAAGCCAAACAGTAGGACCAAAAAAGACCCTTCTATTAAAGATCTCCTAGCAAAAACGCCTTCTAAACGGGAGGGACCGGTGCTGGACCCTGTTTCGCTGGAGCGCCCACTATTGGGACAGACTCAGGCACAAGATATAGGAGAAGAAAACCCGGTCACGCGTTGATTTATGGAGTCCCTCTTAAGTACACTGAGGGACAACATCGCAACCCTGAAAACAGAGATGGCTAGAGACATGAAGAAGATGCGCTGCGACATGAGCGAGTTGGAGCAAAGGGTATACTCCGTAGAGAGTTCGGAAACGCCAGAGAAGAGGAGCTGAAGGCATGCCGCAGCAAAATACTTGAACTCAAGGAGCGCAACGCGGACCTCAACTATCACTTGAAGGACCTTGAAAACAGGTCCTGAAGGTCCAACATAAGAATCGAGGGAGCGGATGCAGGCCATCTGGAGGACTTTGTCATACACCTCTTCCGCCAGATCGCCCCCAGCTTAAGGAGAAAGAGATACCCCTCGATAGGACACACAGAGCGGGTCGCCCATCTCAACCACCCGGGGCACCACAAGACATCCTCCTGTCTTCACAACAACCGCCAGAAGGAGCTCATCATGAATGCAGTGCGTGACCAATCTCATGTCCTCTTTAAAGGGATCTAGTTACGTCTATTCCAGGACCTTTCCCTCATCACTCTTTAACGGCACTGCAGCATGAAGCCAATCGCAGACTTTCTGAGCGAAAAAGGGGTGCGATACAAATGGGAACACCCATTCTGCGTTATCTTCCCATGGAATGCAGAAACACACTCCGCATATTAAACCCCATTCCCTCCGGAGGCGGCAGCGCTCCTGGATCTGAACTTGGATCAAGGTGATCGGGCAAGATCTTGTGGCGCCTCAGCATCTCCTCCAGGGACTGGCCGCCAGAGACATGCCAGATCTCAACCTCACAAGGGCATGAACAGGCCGACTGTGACGGAAAGCTACAGGGAGAGGTCAGTATTCCTACAACACCTTGCCAGAAGAGATCACTAACCCGAGCAAGAAAACGAATGACTGCCTTGGGGTAGGCGGTAATTAGTGAATTTGGCTGCCCCTGGTGAGGTGAGGTGAGGGCTGTACCTCTGCTGGCATTGCTGCATTGGGACCGCGGTCCCGACCCCTGGATCTGCATGGAATTTAGACCATGTGCATGAAGGCTGCGGTGGAAGACTCCACCAACCGCCAACATCCCATACGACCTATGCGGATAGCCAACGACATGGACCCCTACTATGTAACCAATAGTTTTTAACCGACTGCTAAATTTGTTATTTATGTTTCTCTGTTTGATCAGTCTGACACACATTCCATGCACCATCCACATGCACTACAAACCCGACCCTCTACATTTATTGGCACACCGTAGACCCGCCACAGCTTGAAGCACTCCCTCTAGACCATGGTGTGATTAGTTAGTCCTAACCACTGTTCCCCAAAAGGTGAGCACTTGGGCGCCCGCGCACCTATGACATTCCGAGCCTGCAGTGTCTTCTTTGGAGCACGCACACATACAGCACATCCCCTGTTAATTGCTGCACCATGTAGAATCACAACTGGCGCTGGGATCAACATGAATACTTAAAAAACAAAGCTGACAATCTGCCCCAACCGATCTCTATGGAGAAAAGGCACGCAGTAAGACTATAGGCACGACATGCTTTCACAATCACTAACGTATATTAGTGATTGTGAAAGCAACACGTCGTGCTTTTAGGCTTGCTGCATCACTCCTTAGTCACTTTTTGACTAACTTTTTCGATCTTTTTGATCCTGTCTTCGAGTCGTAAGACTATCGGTGCTGGTAGGGATGCCCGGGTAAGCCCTGTGCCGATTGCAGACGACTGATGGGTATATAACCTTTAGAACGCAATTTTTACAACGCACTACCATTACAACGAAACTTTTACAACGCAAATACTATTACAACGCATGTATTTACAACGCATGTTTTTACAACGCAGGTACCTTTACAACGCATACCATTACAACGTAAGTATTGGTAAGTATATAATTATATTTAAAATGTTATATGTTTTTTTTTTTTTAAAGGGGTATTTTAAGGGTTCAGGGTCAGTTTTGGGTTTTTGGGTACAGGGGTATTTTTAGGGTTCAGGGTCAGTTTTGGGTTTTTGGGTAAAGGGGTATTTTTAGGGTTCAGGGTCAGTTTTGGGTTTTTGGGTAAAGGGGTATTTTTAGGGTTCAGGGTCAGTTTTGGGTTTTTGGGTAAAGGGGTATTTTTAGTGTTCAGGGTCAGTTTTGGGTTTTTGGGTAAAGGGGTATTTTTAGGGTTCAGGGTCAGTTTTAGGTTTTTGGGTAAAGCGGTATTTTTAGGGTTCAGGGTCAGTTTTGGGTTTTTGGGTAAAGGGGTATTTTTAGGGTTCAGGGTCAGTTTTGGGTTTTTGGGTAAAGGGGTATTTTTAGGGTTCAGGGTCAGTTTTAGGTTTTTGGGTAAAGGGGTATTTTTAGGCTTCAGGGTCAGTTTTAAGGGTCAGTTTGGGGTTTTTGGGTAAAGGGGTATTTTTAGGGTTCAGGGTCAGTTTTGGGTTTTTGGGTAAAGGGGTATTTTTAGGCTTCAGGGTCAGTTTTAAGGGTCAGTTTTGGGTTTTTGGTTAAAGGGGTATTTTTAGGGTTTAGGGTCAGTTTTGGGTTTTTGGGGTACAGAGTAAAAATAAAGTAAAATTTAAATGAAATTAATTAAATGAAATTAAATTACATTACATTAAATTATATTAATTTCAATTAATTTACAATTAAAAAATTAATATATACTTACCAATACTTACGTTGTAATGGTATGCGTTGTAAAGGTACCTGCGTTGTAAAAACATGCGTTGTAAATACATGCGTTGTAATAGTATTTGCGTTGTAAAAATTTCGTTGTAACGGTATGCGTTGTAAAAGTATGCGTTGTAACGTCATACATCCTGATGTCGGTTACCGACCCCCATCGCCGGTGCCTGTATTGCCTTTGGGCCGACCATGATGACAAGTCGTGCCCCGACTGCCGGGCCTTGACGTCGAAGGCTAGGCTGGAGTGGTCCCGTAAGCGCCTCTAGCTCCGGCAGTCGGCCCGCGTTATTCCCGGTCCAGGTCGAGGAGAAGGTCGAAGGACCGGTCACGGGCCACAGTCCTCGAAGCTCGGCGAGTCGACACCATTCGTCAGGCTCCAAGTCTTCAGGTAAGAGGCACGAGAAGTCGAAGAGACGACATCGCTCTTCCGAATCTCCCCGACGCTCGCGCGATGCGGCCGGGGGTTCGGGCGACACCGCCCACACGGCTCCACCGCAGGCGCCGCTGCCAGCTCCATACCCGCCGGTCCCTGGGCTGAACGCGACGCCGGAGGAGATCGATGCCTTTCTCATGGTCATGAGGTCGCTCTCTCCTCCGTCGGGTTCCGCTGTGGCGCCTTCAGGCCCCGCGGCCCCGACTGGGAGCCCAAGCGGGCCGGGTGCCTCGGCCCCCGCGCCGTCGACGACTTCAGTGCCGACGCCGCAGGGCCCCGCCGGATCTGGTTCTGGATCCGGGTCGCCACTGGTCGACCTCACGAACCCTCCGCCGGCGCCAACTCCCAGGGTGTCGCCCCCGACGCCCTCCCCGGACGATGTCGTCCTCGATCCGGTTGCGGCGTCGGAACGGCGTCGCTCGACGCCGCATTCGACGCCGAGAGAAGAGCATTTCTTCTACGACACGGCCCCATCCTTTGTACACTACCAGGAGATGGAGGACGAGGACGATTGGGAGGGGTCTGAGGACCCTCTGGCATGGGAGTGCCAGTCATTTCAGGATTGGCCAGGTGAGCTAGGGGAGGCCAGTGGTTTGGACACTTCGCCCGACACTGGATTTGTCTCCCCTCCTACCGTGGCTACGGAGGAGGGGGCTGCCTACAGTGTGGTGTTGACGAAGGCGGCCAAGGCCTTGGCACTTGAGCTCCCCGTCGCGGCCGTGAGGACTAACCTCCTCACTGAGGTCCTCGTACTGCAGGCAAGTTCTTCGGAGCCTCTACTGCCGTTCAATGAGGCCCTTACTGACGTTCAGTTACGCACTTGGTCCAGGCCCGCTACAGGTCCCTCTGTAGAAAGGAACGTGGCCAGACACCACCGCCCGGCCCCGGGCGACCCTTGCTTCCTGTCCACCCACCCCACCCCTGAGAGTCTGGTTATCCAGGCCTCTAACTCCCAGACCCAATTCCCGACAGCTCCTCCTGGTCGGGAATCCAAAAGGTAAGAACATTTCGGAAAGAAAATGTTCTCCTCTCTCAGTTTGGGGTTGCGGTCGGTCTACACCGCTTGGCTTTTGGGCCGTTATACCCACTCTCTGTGGGACACGGTCGCGGACGTGCTGCCAGCTTGCCCGGAGGAGGCCCGGGTGAAGCTCGGCCAAGCCCTTGCGGAGGGGCGAGATGCGGCACAGTACTCTATTCGTTGTGGGCTGGATACTACGGACTCGCTAGGCAGGGCGATTGCAACGACGGTGGCCGTTCGCCGCCACGCCGGAAACTTTTCGGCTTATGTCCAGAATTCCCTCATGGACATGCCGTTTGATGGCCGTCGCCTCTTTGGCGACAAGGCAGACAGCGCGCTTGAGCGTTTCAAGGACTCCAGGGCTACGGCCAAGTCCTTGGGCCTGTCGGGCCAGCGCCAGCAACCTTCTGCCTTTCGCGGCCAAGGAAGGGGCACCCCCTCACGTCCGGCCAGCCACGGGACGCAGACTAACATCCAGCGCAGCGGCGGACATGGTAACTGCTGTGGCGGTGCCAGGGGACAGCGGCGAGGCCAGTCCACATCCACCCCCGCAGCATCCGCCTCAAAGCCTTCCTAGTCGGAGCTTTTAGGCCCATTCGACGCCAGTGGGGGGCAGGGTTCGCCATCACCTCCTCCACTGGCGCTCCATCACATCGGACAGGTGGGTGCTGCAAATCGGCCAAAGGGGCTACTCCCTCCCCTTCGAGGCGACCCCTCCAGCCATGCAACCGCAGTACCACCGCGTGTCGGGGGATCACTTGCAACTTCTGCAAGAGGAAGTTACGGCCCTCTTGGCCAAGGGGGCTATTGAGCGCGTTCCTCGGCCAGAAGTAGAGTGTGGTTGCTATTCCCACTACTTTCTTGTTCCCAAGAAGGGCAAAGGGGGCCTGTGCCCTATGTTGGACCTGCGGAACATCAACGGCTTCCTTCGGAAGGAGAAGTTCAAGATGCTGACTTTGGCTCAGGTCTTAGCTGCCCTAGACCACAAGCACTTTTCAGTTTACCGTGCTCCCCTTCTGCCTTACCAGCGCCCCTCGGGTGTTCACGAAAGTGATGGCGGTGGTCGCAGCTCATCTGCGCAGATTGGGGGCGTCATTCTTTCTCGACGACTGGTTGATGAAGGCCGGATCGCCCCAGACAGTCATCAGCCACCTCCAGACTACGGCCGACCTCCTGCACCTGCTGGGGTTCTCCATCAATGTGCCGAAGTCACACCTGTGCCCCTCTCAGAAGCTCCTCTTCATCGGAGCGGTTCTGGGCGCAGTTTCAAGTTTATCCTCCCGAACAGCGGGTTCGGGATATTCAGGCTCTGATTCCGATCTTTCAGCCTTTATCCCGGGTCTCGGTCAGGTTGACGCTGCAGCTTCTGGGGCTGAGGCCATCCTGCATCCTTCTGGTGCATCACGCCCGGTGGCGGATGCGAGCTCTGCAGTGGGACCTGAAGTTTCAGTGGGCCCAGCATCAGGGCAACCTGTCCGACCACATCCTGAACTCGGAGGGCACTGCGAGACAGTTGCAGTGGTGGCTCACGGACCGCGATTAGGTCAGCGGCAGATCCCTCTCCCTACCCCAACCGGAGCACGTGGTCGTGACGGATGCGTCCCTCCTGGGCTGGGGGGGCCACATAGGAGAGGCAGAGATCAGAGGCCTCTGGTCTCCAGCGGAGTCTCGGCTCCACATCAACCTACTGGAGCTGCGGGCGATCCGGCTTGCACTGAAAGCATTCCTCCCCTCTGTCAGGGGGAGTGTAGCGCAGGTGTTCACGGACAACACCACCGACATGTGGTACTCCAACAAACAGGGCGGGGTGGGGTCGTGGACCCTGTGTCAGGGGGCTCTGTGCCTCTGGCAATGGCTGGAACATCAGGGCGTGACCCTGGTGGTTCAACACCTGGCAGGTTCCCTGAACACCAGGGCGGACAAACTCAGCCGTCGGTGCATGATGGATCACGAATGGCGTCTGAACTCGGATGTGGCGGAAGGTCTCTTTGAGCAGTGGGGAGAACCGAAGAGAACGAGCTATGTCATCAGTTCTGGGCGTTGGAATTTCCAAGGCGGCACTCGGTCAACGACGTTTTTCGGCGCGAGTGGAGCTGCGGTCTGTTGTACGCCTTTCCGCCTATACCACTTCTGCCCAAAGTGCTGAAGAAGATCAGGCGCGACCGGACCTAAGTCATCCTTGTGGCTCCAGACGGGGCACGAAGATACTGGTATCCCGAGCTACTCAGCATGTCAGTCGATCCCCCGATTAGTCTGCCTCTTCAGGAGGACCTTCTGTCGCAGCAGCAGGGGATGGTCCTCCACCCGAACCTGTCCAGCCTCCACCTCCATGCGTGGAGATTGAGCGGCGGCAGTTGAGGCCATTTGACTTGCCTCCTGAAGTCTGTGATGTGATTTTGGCAGCCAGGCGTCCCTCCACGAAATCGGTATACGCCTGCAGGTGGAATCAATTTGTGGCATGGTGCACAGCAAAGGCTTTGGATCCCCTTTCTGCCCCCCTTTCAGAGGTTCTCCTCTTTCTTCTTTCTCTTGCCCAGCAGGGCTCTGCTCTGGGCACCATCAAGGGCTACCTCTCTGCCATTTCTGCCTTTTCTACCTTCTTAAGGCTACATAATCTGCCTTCTCTTTTCAAGTCCCCTGTTGTGAATAGATTCTTGAAGGGCATCACTCACATGTTTCCTCCTGTTCCTTTCGTGGTGCCCCAGTGGGACTTGAACCTTGTTCTTACTTATTTGATGTGCGCTCCTTTGGAGCCACTTCACAATTGCCCTCTTCGTCTTCTCTCTCTTAAGACTGCATTCCTGGTTGCCATCACCTCAGCCAGGAGAGTGAGTGAGCTCCAGTCTCTATCTTCCAAACCTCTCTTCCTTTCTGTCCATCCGGACAAAGTTGTCTTGAGAACGCGTCCCTCTTTCCTGCCTAAGGTGGTCACAGCCTTCCACATCCGGCAGTGCATCACCTTGCCCACCTTCTTTCCGCCTCCGCATCCCTCAAAAGAGGAAGAGAGGCTCCACCGTCTCATTTTATCTGGATCGCACACGCCAGTTCCGGGTGGACGACCAGCTCTTTGTTGGTTACGTGGGCGCTAAGAAGGAACGGGCGGTGCACAAGCGGACCATCTCTCCGTGGGTCGTGTTGTGCATCAAGGTATGCTATTCTTTGGCTAAGAAGGAGCCTCCTGTTGGGCTGCGTTTAAATAAAAAGGGTTTATTGAACAGTCATTTCTCATGCAAGAGATATGAACTGCTACAACCGTAAGACAGAATGTGGAGTATATTACTTACAGCGTTAGCAGTAGGTTTAAATGATACTGCAATAGCATGGTCTGTAGCTATGACATGTATTCATAAAAAATACATAAATAACACAGGCTAAAATACTCATCTGGTTCTTCTAAAATAATCCTACCCCAGTGTACCTAACCTAAGTGTAGTACGAGGGACGAAGTAGGTGCTGTTCAGCTATAGTTTAGTTTAGTTATAGTTTAGTGTAACTATAGTTGCCAAGAGTTCCTCTAGGTTCTAGTCTACTCCATACCTTAGAATGAGAGAGGTTGGAATCTCTTTCCCGGGTCTCAATTTCTAACACCCCTCAAGGGGAGTCAGAAACACTGGAGCTGAATTCTCGGCTAGGAGGATGGCCGCATCTGGTCAGTGCGTCAGTTGGGGACTGGACCTCCTTCCGAACTTGCCATGGCGAACCACGTCGTGCAAGTAGGCAGTCGAACCTTGGACCGAACCGTGATTTGCAATGGCATGTGAAGGCATATTTATACCTTGAAGGTGTTTAGGAATGCCAGTATTGACGTAAAAGTCGGGCATAAGAAAGTCATGAATGAACCTCTAAGGAATAGATGTTCATGCATAATAAACGAGTATTTGGAGAAATCAATATCCAAGCAAGGGGAAGTCCTAAAGCTTGTGACGTAGACGAACTGATGCAAGTAGCCATGCCTGTATCTGGTTAGCATGAGCAATGCCTCAATAAGGGCTGGATATCTATGCCTAAATAAGGGCAATGTGAATTGTACCTAAAAAAAGGGCATAAATCGGGAATTTCGTACGGAATCTAAATCGACACACAACACCCCTAATGAGAGAGGCAGAGATTGCTACAGAATTTGGTCAATTCTATGCTCAACTATACAAAACAGAGCCTCTACAACCCGTGCAATGTACATTGTATATGGAGCATCCCCCCAAATGGACGGAACTTGTAGCTGCACCACTATAGTCCGATATCACGCTCAACTATACAAAGCAGACCCTCTACAACCCGTGCAGCGTACTTTGTATATGGAGCATGCCGCTGAAAAGGACGGAACTTGTAGCTCGGGCCACGGCGGCTACTACTGCCCTGGGCCGGGGAGTCCCCTTGTAGGACATCTGTCAGGCAGCTACGTGTGCCTCGCTGCACACGTTCACTGGACACTACTGCATGGACAGCCAAGTCCAGAGAGATGGTTTTTCGGCCTTCCGTTCTCCAGGACTTTCTGGTGTGATCATTGGTTCGCAGACCCACCACCGGGGTTGGTATTGCTGGGGCATCTATTCAAAGGTAAGGAATCTATCACTAACCTGTTTCTTTCAGATGCACAAGTTACTTGCCTTCGGTAACGATATATCTGTAAGAAACAGTAGTTAGTGTTAGATTCCTTATCACCCCACCCATCCTCCCCATTCGGCGAACCGATATCTAGGGTTAAGGTTCATCCCTTTTAGGGCCCTAGTTTCATGGCACCAGTGTTCGTTTTTATCATGGCTCTGCGTTTCTGGCTGAGAAAAGCTGTGTATAAGAAATGACGTCAGTGCGCGAGGGCGGCGTCTAAGTACTCCGACGTCCTCCAGGCGCCAACAATACAGACGCGGAGCCGCAGACGATGCCTACCGACGCACAGGGTTACTGCTACGCAAATCTTTCCGGATCCAGTCTGACGCCTGGGGATATTCTAAGGTAAGGAATCTAACCCGAACTACTGTTTCTTACAGATATATCGTTACCGAAGTTAAGTAACTTGTGCTTTAATGTCAGAAAACTCTTCGGCCCACCGTTGAGAAAGTGGAACTCAATTGTTTCACTGACTCACTTAGTTTGGGGCAGGTTCGATGACATACCATGTTCAAAGATCATCAGCCGCCAATTAAGAAAATGTGACTAATGGCATCAATTCTCCACAGAGACAGCGTCACTGAGTTGCATACTCTGCAATGATGCAAGCACTCAACACTACAGACAGGCTACAGGCAGATTATGCATCGATACGGCGCACTACATGACACTTAGGTTTTTAGGTCGAGCCTAGAGCCAGCACACATGCGCTGCTCTGCGAGACATGTTGTGGTGGAGTAGTGAATAGAAGAACGGCCCACTCTCTGCCCATATTTGCCATTGGCTTGTGTCATGGTCCTAAATGCTGGCTTCTAAATCGTAAATGGGCTTGTTAGTCCCTCCTTAGTATTGCCTCCTCTTAATTTATTACCTCCACTGTTGCCCGGAGGGTGCTCGCTTGGTCTCGAACCTGGGGTGGCATGGTGAGAAAAAGAATTATGGATTTAACCCAGATCCCTTGACTGGGGGTGAATGTTTTGATTTGTTCTGCATTCCGTCCAATTGTGTGTCATTTATGACAAATGTGGTTTTGTTTCATGCAACATCCATGAAAAATGTTTCTTTTAGATCCAAACAGGATCTCACATATGAGAAATGGGAGGATGTCACAGTGATTATTTGCAGTAGTATTTGTGAGCTTCTACTATATTGGAAAATACATCACTATCCCCGAATGTTAACTATAAACACATTTAGAATTTGAACCTGTGTGTCTGTGCACTGTTTGTGATCTGGCCAAAGAGGACACGAGAGAGCTAAAACTGAATAATAAATTAAAAGGTGATCTGCCCAGGGGCCCCCTAAATACGTTTGGCCTAGGGCCCTTAAAATCCTAAAGATGTCCCTCAGCCGTGCCTGTGTAGTTCGTTAGGAAAGCAGAAGTTCACTGGTCCTATGGAATGGGGCAGGTTGCCCCGGTTTCTTAATATACATTAGTGTAATTGTGGTAATTGTGTCATGGTTGCAGACGCTCTGCACTGCATCTGTTCATTTCCAATATGACACAACCAGTGTATGCCTGTCACCAACACCAAAGCCTTCCCCAGGGCCGGACTGGCTGTAGCAGGCATCGGGCGTTTGCCCGGGAGACTGGAAGGGTGGGGGCCAGTTTAGGAGCAGTGGGGGCCGGTTTTGGTACTTGGGGCAGTTTTGCAGCGACGCTCCAATATCAGCCCCAGTAAGCAGCAGTGCTGAGGAACGGTTTTGTTCAGAAGTAGTGCTTGACACTTTCCCCCCTGCCCCGTTCCGTAAAAATTGCCAGGGCTGCTTTGGGTTCCCAGTCCGGCCCGCCTACCCCATCAAGCAGGCCTCCTGCATTCCAATACCTAGGTCAATTATCAGCACAACAAGCAGGAAACCCTCTTGTTTCACCCACACACGCGGTCGGGTTCTTGGCGCACAGAGCCATGGCTGCAGCGCACAGAGCGCTTACACTGCCGCACACAGAGAAAAGAAATTAGAGGGAACATTGTTCTTAATATAAGGGGCCTAATGTCACCAGCAAAGAGAATAGCGCTACTGTACCAATTGAAGGCAATACACTGTGACATACGCTTATTACAGGAGACCCACCTCTGAAAAAAAGATTGGAGCCAAATGCGATCAAAGTGTTTCGACCGTCAATACTGGTCAGCTGATCCCGGTATGAGGGCAGGGGTAGCCATTCTGCTAGCTACACACTTTCAAGGACAGGTCCTTCAAATGCACTCTGAAGTCACGGGCCACATGTTATCCGTCCAAATCTCTTTTCACCAGTGCACATTTACAGTTGCATGCGTCTATTCACCAAATGACCACCAGGAACCCTTTATCCGCCGGACAATTGGGACGATTCTCACCACACCTGATATTAATATCCTGATAGGTGGGGATTTCAGCATAGTAGGAGATGCCACGTTACACAGTAACCCGCTCAACGGGAGTGCTTACTCCACAGGGGCTGGGGTGGCTTACAGATACGGGATTGGTTGATGTATGGAGAACACTACACTCTTCCACAAGGACATACTCCTACTTCTCGGCCGCACACCAGTCATATGCCAGAATCGACTTCTTTTTAGTCTCTTCCTCCCTACTTCCAACAGTGACACAGGCAGAGATTGAAGTTGGCTCTATCTCGGATGACCCACCCGTCACGCTTACGCTGCACCTCCCAGTGCTACCCAGTGCTCTAGAATGTAGCACCCTAACCCTAAACTGCTTTCCTACAAACCAGCCCTTAAAGAGGTTCAGGGTGTTATCTCAGACTGCCTCTCCACTAGTGACCGGCGACGCACCTTGATCTCCGCAGTGTCGGATGCCATTAAGGCTGTGGTGAGAGGAACTTTTATAGCTATAGCTATAGCATCTGCTTAACAGGGAGCGTAGTGTTAAGCGTGCGGATCTAGAGGAGAGAGTGAGGGAGGAGGTGCACAGACTAACAGGGTAACATAAGGCGCACCATCAACTAACTATTACAGGAAGCAGCTTAAGGCCCTAGATATGGATGCTGCGGAATACGCGCTACTCCCCATGAAACAAAGATAGTATCCGGGGGGTAAACAAGGCGGGTAGACTCCTTTCTCGCAGACTACGCGCTCAGACATAAGCGTGTTGTATACAAGTCCTAATAGATCACAACCAACACCCCCTGTAGTTTAGTTCCCAAATCCCTGATAGGCTCTGCGCATTGGAATAATATACACTATAGTTTTGACATAGGACTGAGGTCAGTATGTCTCTACCAAGTACATTAAAGTTAATTACTTGTGTGTGCCAGCTAACTCAGAGGTCACTACAAACTTCTCGAATGAACAAGAAGGGATTTGTTTCTGACAACCGCATAAACATGACAACTTTGTTTCCCTTACAATCTGAAAAATATATTCAGTAGTGGAAACAATAGATAACCGTTTCACTCAGTCAATCGTGCATGCTTTGTTTCTGCAGAGTTGCACAGAAATAGATAGACAGGCGTTTAAATAAAAAGGGTTTATTGAACAGTCATTTCTCATGCAAGAGATATGAACTGCTACAATCGTAAGACAGAATGTGAAGTATATTACTTACAGCGTTAGCAGTAGGTTTAAATAATACTGCAATAGCATGGTCTGTAGCTATGACATGTATTCATAAAAATACATAAATAACACAGGCTAAAATACTCATCTGGTTCTTCTAAAATAATCCTACCCCAGTGTACCTAACCTAAGTGTAGTACGAGGGACGAAGTAGGTGCTGTTCAGCTATAGTTTAGTTTAGTTATAGTTTAGTTTAACTATAGTTGCCAGGAGTTCCTCTAGGTTCTAGTCTGCTCCATACCTTAGAATGAGAGAGGTTGGAATCTCTTTCCCGGGTCTCAATTTCTAACACCCCTCAAGGGGAGTCAGAAACACTGGAGCTGAATTCTCGGCTAGGAGGATGGCCGCATCTGGTCAGTGCGTCAGTTGGGGACTGGACTTCCTTCCGAACTTGCCATGGCGAACCACGTCGTGCAAGTAGGCAGTCGAACCTTTGACCGAACCGTGATATGCAATGGCAAGTGAAGGCATATTTATACCTTGAAGGTGTTTAGGAATGCCAGTATTGACGTAAAAGTCGGGCATAAGAAAGTCATGAATGAACCTCTAAGGAATAGATGTTCATGCATAATAAATGAGTATTTGGAGAAATCAATATCCAAGCTAGGGGAAGTCCTACAGGTTGTGACGGAGACGAACGTATGCAAGTAGCCATGCCTGTATCTGGTTAGCATGAGCAATGCCTCAATAAGGGCTGGATATCTATGCCTAAACAAGGGCAATGTGAATTGTACCTAAAAAAAGGGCATAAATCGGGAATTTCGTACGGAATCTAAATCGACACACAACACCCCTAATGAGAGAGGCAGAGATTGCTACAGAATTTGGTCAATTCTATGCTCAACTATACAAAACAGAGCCTCTACAACCCATGCAATGTACATTGTATATGGAGCATCCCCCCAAATGGACAGAACTTGTAGCTGCACCACTATAGTCCGATATCACGCTCAACTATACAAAGCAGACCCTCTTCAACCCGTGCAGCGTATTTTGTATATGGAGCATGCCGCCGAAAAGGACGGAACTTGTAGCTGCACCACTATAGTCCGATATCACTTCCTCGGAAGTCCCTGAGGCTAACGAGAGGCTCCAGGTAGATAAAGCACCTGGGCAGGATGGATTTACGGCTGGGTTTTATAAAACATTTGCGAAGCAGTTGTCTTTCATTTTAGCCTGGCCATATAACTCTTTTAGCTCCACGGGTACCCCCTCGGAGACCATGAAAACTGCCATTGTAACAGTTCTGTCAAAACCTGGGAAAGACCCACAGTAATGCGCTTCCTACCGACCCATATCCCTGCTCAACGTGGATGCTAAGATATTTTCTCGGATTCTCACCAACAGGTTGGTAAGGTACATGTTCGGACTGGTGGATCCAGATCAATCAGGTTTCATTCCTGGACGTACATGCGGGGACAGCACAAAGCGAATATTCCATCTAGTCAACAAAACCACCCACTCTGCATTTATCAATAGATGCCAATTAGGCATTCGTCCAGGTGCATTGGCCTCTTCTGCGGACAATGCTCGAGATTGTAGGTCTGGGCCCCTGCTACCACCAGTGGGGCTAGGCTAGCCAAGCAGACCCAAAAGCGTTAGTCCGGGTCAATAGTGCACTGTCCCTCGCGTTCCCAATCTCGAGGGGCAAGCGACAGGGGTGCCCTCTTTCCCCACTCCTGTTCGTGCCAAACATGGAGGTACTGGCGGCGGGTATTCGGCGACACCCACTCATCGAGGGGGTTTGGATGGGTGGACAGGCACACAAAATAGCGTTATAAACAGATGATGTGCTGCTTGCTGTCAATATATCACGCCAGTCGCTGGCTCCATTGCTGGAAGAGCTTGCGGCGTTCTGGGAGGCATCTTGGTTCAAGATGAATGCTACCAAATCCCAGGCCCTCAACCTCACTATTCAGCGGGACGAGCAGGCACACCTGGCTAAAACATTTTCCCTCTGCATGGGCTCCACAGGGTATCTCATATTTGGGTATCCTCCTATTCCGCACTATTGAAATGTGTCTGTCGCACAATTATTCATCACTACTGTCTATGGTGCTCGCACTTATCCAGTCATGGTCGGGGCGCATAGCGGCAGTAAATATTTCTCGCCTGCCCAAGATTCTATATTTAATGCAAGCAGTCCCTCTACAATCACCCCCTTCCGTGACGAAGAAATTACAATCCACTCTAGAGTCCTTTATATGGGGAGGCAAGAAAAGCCAGGATGGCAAGGGAGCGCTCATATCTTCCAGTAGCTAAGGGCAGGCTGGGTAAACCTCACCTAGTGCGCTATTGCCAAGCAGCATAGTTGAGATTCCTAGTGGAATAGTTGCAGCCTCTCACAGAGAAGCATTGGTGCTACCTAGATCAGGCGGTTGGTGGCATACATATTTGGAAGATACCCTGGCTCCTGCGTAAGAACTGCACCCGGGGGTGTAAATATCCTGTAGTCAGGCCACGGTTGGGTCCTGGAACAGATTGTGTTCCTAAATGTCTTTCCACTCCAGTGTCCCCTCACACCAATCATGGGAAATGCAGACTTTCCATCTGCAATGCACGAGTCTGCTTTCTCCTGGTGGCAAGAAGCCAATTGCATATGCATCAGGGACCTTTTTGATGAACGGGATTTGCTGGACTTTCCTAGACTTTAGCAGGATTTTGGACTCCCATGCTCAGAGCAGTGGATGTACGCAGCGGTCTGCCACTGGGTAACCTGCCAACGGTGCGACCACACGCCATTTGAACGCTGGCTTCTGTCCCAGAAGGATGACCAACGCCTGTTGTTGGATATCTACACTTTATTAAACACTTCTGCCAATGTGTGGAGGAGTGTGGCTAAATGGTTAGAGCCGCAGACCCTGATGCAGAGTTCTGGCCAGGGACCAGGGTTCGATTCCCGGCTCGGCGGGGTCTCGGGCTCAGTTTCCTCGGACCTGTTAATTCTCGCCTCGGTGCCTATTCTAATCACGGGCCCCACGCTGCAACTCTGGGCAATAGCTTGCTTAGCCTCCGCACCGGCCCCAAGAGCGCTAAGGATGCCTGGCTTCACCCTGGGGGTGCCCAGGAGTGGACACTTCACAGGGAAAGCCAGGAGGGGTTCCACAGCGGTATGAGTATCAGCGCCAGGAAGCCGATTAGGCGACACCGCAAGGTGACCGTCTGGTGATAGTGCGCTCTATAAGTACCATGACATTTACATTTACATTTATAATGCCCTGCTTTCGCCAGCCAGGACAAGGTGGGAGGCTGAATATGAAGGAAAATTCTCAGATAAGGACTGAATGGATATTCTGCATAGTCGGCCTGAAGCGCCGCCGGAATTCCTTAAACTACTACACTATTGGTATGACATGCCTACCCCCTTGACTAAGTGGAAGAAGGCCATTCCGGCATTGCCCAAAGCTACACCATTATTGGTCTGAGGTGCTCGCAGACATAGATCAAATGTTCGTCACTGAGCTACTCAGCTACATCCTACCAGGGCTTCCCAATGCACTCACATACCCCTTAAGCTCCCCAAAGGGGTAGGCTATCACATTAGCCCACTGCGCAGCAAAGCAAGTCCTGTTATCAAAATGAGATACTGACACCGCTCCTACACACATAGAATGGGCACACAAACTCTGGGATTTACTGAGTGTGGAGAAACTAACAGCATTAGCAAGCCAAACCCTTCATAAGTGTGAGAAGGCATGGGGCCCCTACCTAAAATACCTATCTAACACCTTCCAGGAACTTAATCTGCCTGATTTAATTAAGTATTCTTCGCCTCACGGCAAGTGCAGAACCAGAAGCTTCAACTGTCACGTTGTTGGCTCCGGGACAGCCTAGGCATCTTTTCATCGCACACGGACATAGCATGTCTTGTTCATTGAGTCTTAGGATGTTTTCAGTTAATGTATGTAATGTTATCCACCTCGAGCTGGATTGTTCCCATGAGGCATAGTGTCAAGACTGATTTGCATATAGCTGGGTCTTATCTGAGGTAGCCAAGTGAGCTAAAGAACGATGATGGATTAAACCCAGATCTTTGACTGGGGGTGAGTGTCTGAAAAGTTTAAGCGCTCTGTCCATCATCTCCTTGTGTTTCCTTTGTTCGCCCTCAGTTGGCAGGGTATGACCAGACGTGGATCCCTTGCTCACTTTGCCACTGAATTCAAGCTAGCCTGGCTGAAGAGGGGTGTTACCCCGAAACCGGTCCCAGGATGCTTGTTTCAGGTTTAGGAAAGATCTGGCTTGGCAGTTCAGGCTGGACTGTTCCCTTGAGGTACAGGGTCAAGACTGATTTGCATATAGCTGGGTCCGTCCATTATCTCCTTGTGTTTGCCTTGTTCCCCCCTCAACCACTTCCCACTCCCTGTCTTCACCGGCCAGTGGATGTAGGCGAAACACCTGCATACTCTTCTAAAAATAAAAGTGATACAACCCAAAAATTCCATTTGCCGAAAGGACATCTTCATGGTATAGGCGCAAGACGATGTATTATGCATTTCGTCCATTAATGCCACTGAATTTCTCACATTTTCACAATAGTTGAATTACCGTTTTTCGGACATTAATTTCAACTTGATCTTTGACGTCACTGTGGAGCTCGTTCCTCGTGATCAAACTATTGAGGGCTCTGTCTTCCGTCAGAGATAGCAAAGCAGTCTCCTGGGGTATGTGAAACGTCTGAAGTCAACTAATTGAAGCCTCGTGGTGGTCTCCACTCTGCTTGCAAAACGAGCGGTGGCGCAGAGATGGGGATTGAGGTCTGCCCCCACTATAAAACAGTGGCTTAAGGACCTGGTTTATTGTAGGAACCAGTTGCAAGTGTATGAGGAAGAGTTACCGGAATCCTCCCGTCCTAAAGATTTTTGGAGCCCCATTACAGCGTATCTGATGGCTCATCCTGATTTATTCTGAAGGGTAATGTTCCATGAGGTGCAATGCTGCGGAGAATCTTAATACACTATCAATGAACAGGAAATACTCTACTATCGGAACTGAATGGTGGGTCATTCAACTTTTGTGATGATTCTTCCTGGTTGTAACTGACCACTGTGCAGTACATGTTCTTGCTGTGTCGCCCCATAGTGGTGCACACAAGTATTCTTATCGCCTGGGTGAAGTTCGAGGTGGGGGGAGTTTCGGGGATTTAAGTATTTGCTTTGATATGTACTGCAACTGTAATTGTACTTCACTGGTTTATACTTATGTACGCTGTGATTGGCAAATGTGTTGTTAAAGAAGGTACAATGTATGTTGGTATTGTCGAAATTCCAATAAAAAGTTTAATAAAAAAAATAGCAATGCAAAAGACATTTGCCAATTGTAGAACCAGAAATGTAATTTATGGCATACTTTATGCCTGCAATAGATAATACATTGGCAGAACTAATCCGGTAGTAAGAGTGAGGATCGGCCACCACAAATCCAGCCTGAAATGTCAAGTGATGACTGTGCCATTGATAAAACACCTCATGGAGAGTTCCCTTGCTGAGAATGACATCAAATTGTCAGTATTGGAAGCCATACGCCCTGATCCCAAGGGAGGAGATATGGACAAGCACTAACTCAAAATAGAGGCCTTCCTCGTTATGAAGTTTGAAACATTACACTCTGAGCTCCACAAAATGCCTGAAATCCAGAACATGCAAACTCCCCCTCTTATGCCCCCTACAGAACAGTTCATATTTCGTTGAAATTGTATTCCCGACCTCTACCTCAACAGGTCCTCGCCTACCATCAGGATTGTAGTTCAACCATGATCTGCATCAAAGACTACAACATGTCCCCACCCCCGTTGAATTCTTAGTGGCCCTTTGTCTTCAATTTCATCTGTGTCACTGCAGTTCCATTGGAGCGAAGTGGCTTTCCAATAAAGAAAATGTGCCCTCTCCTTAACACCCTCCCTCAGCAGTTTTTTTTAATTGGTGGTGCACGTTGCACACCCTTCCCAGCAACCCAAGCAAGAGATGTGACACACACACAATGCGCTTTTTATTCAGACATTGCGCACGTATGCCACAAACCAAGTGTGTAGAATGACCCATTGCTAAGAGCGACCTAAACCCTGTACCAAATTCATCCGAAGCTTTTGTTAGGTAAGGACTACTACACTTTCTCCAAGGATGCCCCTGCCTTCCACCCCCTTTCAAAAAGGCCTGGACACTGATAGACATCAATTTTTGTCCAGCGAAGACCGGCGGTGCCGTATCTCCGCAAGTTCATCCCTCTTACTCTGACCGAGAGCTCCACTAAACATAATATTGTATGATATGTTCAAGAGTAAGCAACACTGTGCTTCTTCATTCTGTTTTTTTGCATTGTCCACAGATCTCAATTCCTTCAACATTTAGCTAATTGCGCATCGTCTTCCAGTAACCGGCTACATTTCTTTGAGTTATGTGGGATGCATTACCATTAAGCATTCTTGTTACCACCTCCATCAAGATGTATGCTTTGGGTGTCCCCCACACCATCCACTATTATTGCAAACCATTGCGCCATCCAGTCCATTTGATTTCTTGTTTCTAGATGCATGCTCTCCTTCACTGTTAGGTCCTGTCGCTCGCATTCTAAGTAAGTGCTCTGAACGGAACCAATTGTGCTTCTTCTCCTGTCTCCCCCTGAAGAGGTGTGGTGCAGCGGTGAGAGTTCCTGACTGCAGACCACAGGGTTCACGGTCCGATCCCCGGCTCCAGCGGCAGGTTAGCCCAGGACCATGTGACTCTGGGCAATAGCTTGCTTAATTTTCCTGACGGCCAACAGCGCCGGGGCACCTCTACGGAGGTAGCTGTGTGCTTTACAAATGCTGCCATTTACTCTCTCTGGCCACTTTTTTCCCCCTTATTTCTCCTAAGTAGGCAAGAACCCCCACCCCCTTTAATTAAGAATTATTTTTGTGCTCCCTTGTGTAAATGGATCCCAGCCCCCATCCTAAGGAGACTCCGACACTTGTGTCAACACAATTCTTCAAGTAAATCATGACCAAAAAGAATATTCCACTAACTCTGGCTCACGATTCTGTGTACTTTCTGTGTGTGAGGTTAATGTCGATAGGGTCTTTATCCGTCAGTACATCACCTTGACAGTGGGACTGCAGAACCAACTAAACTGCCAAAGACCTACGTTATTCACTGAATATTGGATTGGTGTCCCAAATGAACTATGCATGTAACGAATATATTGTTTACATTAGAATTGCTTGAATAACCAAGCAGTTCTTTGAGCTTGAATTTGTTACTTTTGTGTAATTGTTTGAACTATTATTGCACCACTATATCACTTAACACCCAGCACACTGTTGAAGGTCTCTTTTGTTCTCATAGTAACCGTTGTATAGAAGGCAGTGAGTGCATTATATTTGTTAGTCCTGTTTGTAAAAACAACAAGTTCACTTTACCAGGTTGTTCCTGTATGTTTTATATTTTATTGAGTACACACTGAACAACTCATTCTTGAATTACTGTGTGAATCTTTTTCTGTTGTTACAATAGATTTATTGACATTGTACTCCTAACTGTGATCTAAGTACTTAACTTGGGCGGCATTATATAACGCTGATTGCTTTATTAGAGGTCCTGCCTATCTGGCGTTACAGGGCCCCAACCCAATTCCTAATATAGATACTCTGCCATATGGGAGGCGTGGGCTGTTTAATGCATAGTTTACCCCCCTCTTTTGAGTGAGGTTGATTTTATTTTTCACAGTTGCCAGGTTCAGGATGATCTTTAGATTTGGTTGCTTCATTTTGCATAGCTATATCGCTACAACCTGTAGAAAATTCTACAGCGATCTCCGACGGAATCAGAGCTCGCCATAGAAACAGCTAATGGGTGCCATGTTTGCCATCCATTTTACCTCATCAATATTTGTAAACTGTGTGTGAAGTATCCTACATTCTCATGTCAGTTACAGGTGAGTAGACGTTGGTTTTATTCCCTGGCCATTCAGTTCTTAGTCTCTTCATTTTCTGTCTAATGTTTATTTGAGTTGGGTGTGGGTCAATCTTTATCCATGCACATCTGTTCTGGGGTCCTTACTATTCAGCTATAACATTATTTGTGGTAAGGACTCCTCTGGATCGTATCTGAACAGGATGCAGTATATTTGTCACTTATTTGAAAAAATGCGTCTTATTGCGCAGTTCTTCTCCATTGCTGGTTACACCTCCCACTTTCTTCAGAAACCTTGAATACTTGTATGAAAAGGAAATGGCATGGCACTGTAAAGAGTCCTTCTAACGTTTTTTCTGTCCCTCTACAGGTGGATGGACTGCTGTTCTACCATAAGATGACCCACTATACCCCTGGGAGCACGCCACTGGTTGGCTGGCTCAAACCGTACATGGTGTCTGATATCTTGGGGATGACTGTCCCATCTGGACCATTAACGACAAAACCGGACTACGCGATGCACCAAATGCAACAGATCATTGAGCACAAGAAGAGCATAGGCATTGAAGACAGAGGGGACAGTGGAGTGAAGCCAGCAGCTGCTAATGGATGTTATGAGCTTGAACACTTGTCGACACCCACTTCACAAGATGATCCTTTCAAGAACAAACCTTCAAAAAATGGGAAAATGGAGAGCTGAAGCATCAGTAATATTGATTGTTCACTAGTGGAAACTCAGCATGGTGTGGTACTGAAAGACTTCACCACTTTACATTTTCTCAAACCAACAAAAGAAGACTGTTCATGTCATACGAAGATTTGTTGAGTGAAGAGTCTCTTTGTGAATGTGCCTAGCTACTGAGGATTTCAGAAACTGAATAGGGTATTTGCTCTTCTGTTTATTAGGGCAAAATATCCTATTACAGGCTGTTATGTGAAGGTGTTCTGAAAATGTTGGGTAACCCAGACAAACTGTTGCTTCTCACATCCAATGTGAGAAGTACACATGTATATATGAGAGACATTGTTATTCTTAGTTTACTTTTAACTTCCAGTAGTTCATATTTTATAATGATTTTGTGACATTTGGATTCTCCAGTATGGAAGAGAGTTGCAGCCTGGTCAAACACTCAATTGTCGTCTCTGTATAACTGAGGAAGACTCCTTCTAGAAGGACTCGTCCGATTTGTAAACCAGAGTGTTCGTTGTGTTTCTGACCTGGACTTTTAAAATCTATAATAAAAAGGTAAAGTTTCTTTAACACTTTTGTGATTCTACTTCTTCGTAATAGACCAGCCTCATGAAGAAACATTTATGAATCGTGAACTATATTACTGAAGGTTTTCTTTGAGCCTGTACAACCTTTGTAAAGCCCATCACATTCCTGAAATACGTTTTAAAACAAATCTATTTCTTAGATTAACGTACATAGACTGACTTGGGGGCCCTGGTTGAATCCACCAGAGTGTTTAATGTGCATTAAGTTGAATTAAAGTAAGATTTTTTTTAACTTGCACGTTATTTTGTGAAAACTGTCTGTATTGCAGTTTTCACATAGCCAAGAAATGCTTTAAGTTAAAAACTTTCCCCTTCAGCAATTACAGTATAGCTAATAAATTGAACAAACAGTGTCCCTTGGTGAGGGGATAGCATTAAAAACAACATAGATGCCAATTGAAGTTACTATCTCGTGAGTATATCTTGTGCAAACCATTTCCCCACTAAACCCACCTCCCCATACATAAACTCTGGTATCAACAAAGAATTAGGTGCATGGTGGTTGTAATTCGACTTGTAGAAGCGGTGGTGGCTGGGATAAGTATTTTAAAGTGTACCTATCTAGATGGGAGGTTCTCTGCATAGGGCCCGGGGAGTTGCACTACTGGGATTTGGAATTAGAAAAAGTGGAGTGCTATAAGACTTGCAGGACAGGCCACTAAAGGCAGGCATCTGGAGAGGTAAGATACCAAAGGTCCCCAAGTGAATTCAAAGTTTTTAAAATCGTGCCTGAAAATGTTTGCCATTCTTTTGAGTGTCAAAGGCCTTCCGTAAACAGGCATTTCTTTGTCAGCGTGGGGGCTTCTTTCTTCTTCCAAGTGGGGGCAACAGTCATTTTTGCTGTACCTAGACATAGCCACATTATAGCTCTTTCGCCTCTAGTCTGGCGCTTCAAAGTATTGTCCCTCAATCGCAACAGTGCAAAACCCGAAGTGTTGGGGAGGGGGTAACCCAGGATCTCTTTAATTTGTGCCAGGCTTCCTGACCAGTGTGTGCAAATTGTTGGACAATCCTACCATATCTGGTGAAAGTCGCCTACGAGCCCACATCCCCTTCAGCATAAGTCCGATGTGTTGGAGAAGATTTGTTTTCAACTTAGTGGGGTAAAGGTACCAGTTGTAGTGGGCCTCCCTCATGCCCATGGAGTGACTATGTTTCGGGATGTCTTTTTTAATTTTCCTCCATTGTGTCAGGTATGTCTTCCACCAAAAGTATGTTCCAAAAAAGATATATGCCGTGGTTGCGGGTTGCAAAGTGTGGTGAGTAGTAAGGAGTATAGAGAGGAGATGGTTCCCATGGTTGTTCCCGCCCTTCTAATAAATTGTTCTATAGGGGTGAGATCTCCAGTGGTCGCCTGTCATATATCTGGTTGAAGCGCCTGATGTTTCAGCTGGGAGTAGCAGTACCGTTCTAGGTTAAAAGGTGAAAATCGAGTTGGCAAACTTCGGGATGTCCCATTTATGAAAGAGATCCGAGAGTGTTAGACAGCCTCCCTCCCGCCAGGCATCAAAAGGGCCAGACAACAAGGCTGGGGGGAATGCAGTATTATAGTGTATCAGTGTAAATGGGGAGGGAAAGGTGATCCATTCTGCCATTTTGTTGACTTCATCCCAGATTTCTAGGGTCATTTTCGTCACAGTATTCAGGTATGCATTTGGTTCGCTTTTGGCTTCCGCAAGACATCAGGACCGGAAGTGTCAGTGCCTCCGCGAGTTCTGTGACGTGGTGGAATATGTTATGTAGGTCAAAGACCCATCCAAAGGGATAAGTCCATTGATATTGGGCATGATCTTGTCGCAGATTATTGGTTATTGGCCGGAACTGTTGGCACCAGGCCAGTGTGACAAGAGAGAGCAAGTAACTGTGTCTGTCTTTTGGGCTGCTCATAGAATGGCCTCTCTTCTTATAAAGGAGTGAAGTTTCGCCAGCAGTTCCCATGGGCGCCTTTCTCGTCGTTCATCTGTATGCCCACTTGATGAACCCTGTCAAGTTTAACTTGTAGTGTTGCATCTCCAAGCAGTTCTGAGAATAGACCTGTCACAAAGGCTTCCAAATAAGGTCCCTCCACACCTTTGAGATCCAGGATGTTGATGTTTTCACGCCGCAACCAATTTTCCAAATCTTCGCAGTATAATAGGGTTATTTGTAGCTGGCCACAGATGGAGTGTGTGAGGTCTTCTATCAAGCCAGTGCAGCGCTTCAGCTTTAGAGTCTTCCTGTCCAGATCCATCACCTGGGTACCCACCAAATCCACATCTTGTCATAGAGAGAGGTAAGCTTATTTTTAAGATCAGCTTTCAGAGTCTTCAGAGGGGGGGCCCAAATCTGCTTTGAGCTCTTTACTTAGTTCTTTTTTTAAACTCCCACAGTGAGTTAAGTAGATCTCCTTTAGTGAGAGACCTGTTTTCCTCTGAAAATGTTGCAGAGGGGGAGTCTCGCGCCTCTGCTGGCGTGAAATAACTGTAAACTGAGAAGCTGCTTTGGGGGCATAAAGACAGTCGGATTAGCCAGATACTGCAGCTTGGCTATAAAAGAGACAAATAATAGGGTGGCTGCTACATATGACAGTTTGTCACATAGGCGCGAGACCCTGTGGGAAAAGGTGTTAACCTATGGTATTCGTGGCCGACTTTGTAGTGGAGGCATAGCCGGAGGATCAGGCCCATCAAGGTTCGGGAGTCAATGCGGCACTGTGCTACAAGCAAGACCCCTCCACGACACTCCTTGGGTTGGCGATGTGTGCCCAGAGCTGGACCACTGGTCTCGCCCATTGTGGAATCAGTATGCAGTGAAGCCTATGTTGCCTCACTGATGCTTTTGCCCCCACAGGGGCGGACGTCTTCACTGAGATAAGGCGGCAGGGCCAGAATGAATCAGTGGTTGATAACCCCACACCAGTTAATACAGGCAGATAGTGAAAGAGCGAGACAATGGGCTTTCCACCCGCCAGCCGTGTTATGAGGGTCGCTTGAAGCTCGTGTAGGGCATTTAAAACTCTGTTAAGAAGGGGCACCTGATACCTGTCCCTCAGCAATGTAATGCCTGCCAAAAGCACTTCAATAGTCTGGGACTGTTCTCATGTAACAGAGCAGGCATCTCAATCCCATGTTTGTAGCTGCGGAATCCAGGTTAAAGCCAGCATTGAGCCACTATACACAGTCTGCAAGGGTCGGTGGGTTGGCTCAGGAGGTCATTGCTGTCAAACAAAGGAGGCGCTCAGGCCCAAGTTTCCACTCGTATATTCAGCAGTTTGTCACCGGCGGCCCTTATTTGGAAGTCTGGTTGGCCAGTGCTGTAATGTCTGAGACAAGCGCAAAAACAACAATTGATGGACAGAATGCAGAACAATGTCATACATTCACCCCAGTACAGAGATCTGGGCCTAAATCCATCGTTTTTTTGCACTCCACACCACCCCAGGTCAGACATGGCCATATGCAAATCAGCCTTGACCCTGTGCCTCAGACTCATGTCTGAGACTAGCACCAGTATTCAGTCTGTCACCCCTGTGGGAGGCCCTCGCCTCTGTTAATAGTGTCCTTTACCCCGCCACCAGTCCCACTCTGCTCCTGTGATGGCACAGTGGTGCTTCCGCAAGATGGGGCTTCAACCTAGGGTCGTGTGTGGCTGGGGCCTACAGCTCCACACACCAGGCTCCCGTAGATGAAAAGACGTCCCAGCACATGCTGCAGCAGTATAGAAGGGTATTGGGTAAGTTTGCCAGGTAATGGACCAGGTTGGCCTCCGTGCCTCCCAGTCGGTGCTCTTATGAGCGCCTCACGCCGCCATCTTGCTAGCTAAGCCCCTCGGCGCATCCGAGTGCATCCAGGTGGTTTTGGCGGCTAAAAACGATTCCTGATACGGCATCCCATTCCCCTACATCTACAGCCACATTACCTTACATGGCAGTTTTCCATAGCGTGCCTGCTTATATGTAAGTGATGCTTGCAAGGTTTTACATCATTACCACAATTGTATTTGTCCTGTTATCTTCAGTTAATGTGGAGAAAAAGAAAGTAAAATTGAACAAAAAAAATGTTTCCCATAATTTTGTTTGTTTGAACATCATATATAAAAAGGAGAATTTTCAACCACTACCCGGTGTCTAACGTGAGACTCAGTTCTGCTTCCCACTTAATTTGCACTGTTATTTTGATTTTTATCAGCTTCGGGTAGGATGGAATTCACCAATGGCAATGATTCACTCGACCCTTGGGAGCTAAGAAGTATCTCCAACTGCGGTGATCCTCTTCCGCACTAGACCGTATTAATCATGTCTTTCTAACCTTCCACAACACTTGCCATTATTAATGTATCCTTAGTTAAGAATTTCCCGTCCAGAGAGTTTTTGACTAATGTTTAAGTCAGCTTGTGTTAATAAGTATTTAAGTCTTTTTTGTTCTATGCAGTGCAGTCCCTTGACCCATAGCGAGCATCATTTATAGGCTAGCTTAGTATATGGTGCACACTCATTTAAGTGCTGCACCTTGCACTAATCCAGGCAACCTTTATGGTGATTTTAGTGGTCTTTGATAAACATTCAAAGCTCTCAAAGTGGTAGCTGTGGAGAGCAGCCTTCAGGCTTATCTTGAAGGAGTGTTAGGCAGCTTGGTTTACCAGTTCAATCAGGTAGTGTAGGTTAATGAAAGAACCGCACAGTGTTTATCTAAAATATGTCTACTTATTACACAACACTCGCTAACATATTGGTATACCTCCTACCCAGAGATATCAACACAAATGCACAATAATACTACAATTGCAGGTAAGCAGCACAAAATACAGTGGTCTCCTGGAGGAGACCAAACCATATTCTAAAAATGTGGAATGCAAACTGCGACTGAAGTTGGGACTTGGACCAGGAGACTCATGGGAGCTGGGGGCACAGGGTACCACCCAAGGAAGTACACAGGAACCCCACAGAGGCTGTGTGCAGAGTGGAAACACCGCTGCATGTCCAATAGAAGTCAATGGGGAAGTTGCGGTTGCAGTTTTTATGAAGAAGGATCCTTCCCAGTAAACCCTGAAGAAACCCTGTGGAAGACAGAAGGTTGGAGAGTCACCCCACTGCTGAATACCCCAGGCACCAGGATACCTACACCAGGGAAGCTGGGTACATAAATGCAAATTGCCTTTGGAAACCGCTGTAGACCACAATGGAGGACTCACAAAAAGATGCTGCTGGTGAAGACTGTGCAAGAGTCTGGTGTAATCCAAGTGTGAATTCTTGAAGTTAAGTACCTACAAGGGGAGGGGACAGAGTCTATGCCACTCAGAGGGGACCAGGAGGCACAGAAGAGCAGTGCCCACCGATGTTGGATGGTTTGGAAGTGTTGACGCTGACCTTGTTGCTGCAGTTGTGAGGACCAGGTGATGCTGAGGAAGATCAAGAGCTGTGCACGGGATGTCCACGTCGGAAGTCGAGAACCAGGGAGTCGGTGCCCGTCGGGAGCCCCAACAAGCCTTGGTTGCTGCAACTGGCATGTAAAGCAAAGAAGGAGCAACGTTAGGACCAGCAAGGTCCCAGGGGCTGACTAACAGCAGGAGAGTTTGAGCAGGCCCAGAGCAAGCAGAGGAGCCCACTGGAGCAGAACAAGACCCTCAAGAGGATCCACAGGCCGAAGGCACAGGAGTCGCAAGAGAATCTCGAGCAGCTCACCAAAAAAGAAGGTCCACGGTGCAGAGGATGCATTGAGGATGCTGTACTTAGCAGGGAGAAATGCTGGAGGCTGTAGCTTCAGCTAGCCTGAAGATCTCTGCAGTGCAGAGTCAACAAATATTGGTAATGGCAAGTCGACACAGTGCACACACCTTGAAAGGTTAGTACTGGTATTTCAGGGCGGTAACCAAGGGGAGTGTTGGGGTTTGATTCCAACATGTTTGATACCAAACATGAATGGGTTTGGTGCAGCCACTACATGTTGGACGTCTCGTAATGACTGATGTCCACTATATGTATCAAAATGGCTGACTGCACTTATCAAGCCTGGAGATTTGACTCTGGGATTTGTAGGGTCACCAATGTCCTGGGTGCCTCAGTGCCATATACTAGGGACTTACAGTAGTACACCAGTAGCCAATTGTGTAGGTAAAACAGTATTTACCATGGGCAATTTAGAGAGGAAGCACATTGACTGGGTTCCTAATTAGCAGGATCACAGTCAGACTATTCACAAAAAGACTGACACCAAGTAAAAAGTGGAGGTTATCATGAAATCAGATCCTACTTTCCCACATAACCCCCCCCCCCCAAAAACAAAAGGGGGTGAGACGTACTTTGCCCAGTTGAGTCCACAGAAAAGTCCATCCCCTGTAAGGAAATGGACCACCTCCAAAGTTTGAGATTTTCCCCCGTTGTTCAAGTCATAAGAGGGGCTTATGATCTGTGTGAAAAATTAAGTGAGTGGCAAACAGGTATGGTGTCAACTTCTTCAAGGCCCAGACTACAGCAAAGGCCTCTCTCTTAATAGCTGACCAACACTTCTGTCTTGGGGGTCAACCTTCTGCCAACAAAAGCTACTGGTTGGTCTTGGTCATCTCTGTTAAGTTGCGATAATACTGCATCTACCCTTATCTCAGAAGCATTTGTCTGGACAATGAAGGTTTTGGAGTAATCATGACTTTGCAGGATGGGAGCAGAGACAATGGCCTGCTTCAAGTCATCAAATGCCTTTTGACAGCTAACTGTCCACTGAACTTTCTTAGGCATCCTTTTGGAGGTGAGATCGTTAAGGGGAGTCACTATGGATCCATATCTCTTAACGTACCTCCTGTAGTACCCAGTCAGGCCCAAGAAAGTTCTGCCCTGAGTCAGGGTAGTGGAAGCAACCCAGTGCATTATGGTCTGGCTTTTGCTCTCCAATTGTTCAACCTGGCCTCCACTTAAAGGTGGCCCAAATACACAACCTTGCTCTGCCCTGTCTGGCACTTTGTAGCCTTGATAGTGAGGCCTGCCTTTTGCAGGGCCTCCTGAACATTCCAGAGGTGGGACAGGTGATCCTCTAAGGTAGAGCTAAAGTCCGCAAAATCATCTAGCTACTCTGCACTATAGGCTACCAGACCTGTTAGGACTTTGTTCACCAACCCCTGAAATGTGGCAGGAATATTCTTCAAGCCAAAAGGCATTACAATAAATTGTTAATGCCCACTAGGTGTTGGAAATGCTAGATTTGGTTTGGAATCATCAGAGAGTCCAATTTGCCAGTAACACCAGTCAGGTCAAATGTACTGAGATACTTGGCAGAGGTCAGAGTATCAATCGGCTCATCTGCCCTGGGAATTGTATGGGCATCAGTCCTAGTGACTGCATTTAGACCTCTCTAGTCTACACAAAACCTAATTTCTCACCATCTTGGAAATGAGGTTTTGGCTCAAGGACTATTCGAAGGTATAATGGTCCCCAACTCCTGCTACCTGTAGACCTTTGGTCAGGCTGTTTCTAGATTTTACTCTTGACAGGTAGACTGTCACCTGTGCCTACTTCATGAGTACACTAGGTTGTTTGACTGGGAGTCTGAGAAAACATGGTTTGGGATTAAGGTCTTGCCTACAATCATCTTGCTGCGGGTGTGTGAGGCTTCTTGCCAAGGCTACTCCATCAACTGACCCATCTACAGAGTCCTGAGAGAGGAGACAACTCTTTTCCTCCTGTCCCTCATCAGTGGCCATAAGCAAGCTCATATCAGCCCTGTCAATAAAAGTTTTTGGGCAGGTCACACGATGAAGAACTCTGTGAGGAGGACTTGGAGTGCCTATGTCAACCAGATAGGTGACCTCACCTTTTTTCTCAAGGATAGTGTGGGTCCACTCAACTTGTCCTGTAGAGCTGCTGGAGCTACAGGATCCAACACCCACACTTTCTGTCCTGGACGGTAAACAGTCAGAACAGCCTTTTGGTCATGCCAAGCCTTCTAAAGCTCCTGGCTGGCCTCAGGGTTTTTGCTGGTCTTCTTCATGTACTCAGCCATAAGTGAACGCAGTCTAAGGACATAGTCCACTATGTAATGTTTAGTGTGTTTGAGAGGCTTCTCCCAGCCCTCCTTAACCGGACACAATGGACCCCTAAGTGGATGTCCAAACAGAAGTTCAAATGGACTGTGGCCCACCCCCTTCTGAGGAACCTCTCTGTAGGAATCAATCAATCAATCAGGAAATTTGTATAGCGCGCTACTCACCCGGAGGGTCTCAAGGTGCTTGGGGGAGAGGGGTCCGCTACTGCTCGAACAGCCAGGTCTTGAGTTGCTTCCTGAAGGAGAGGTGGTCCTGGGTGAGACGGAGGTGGATGGGGAGGGAGTTCCAAGTCTTGGCTGCCAGGTAGGAGAAGGATCTTCCTCCCATGGTGGCTCTTCGAATGCGTGGAACGACGGCGAGGGCGTGGCTGGTCGATCGTAGCTGACGGGTGGGAGTGTAGAAGGTCAGGCGTTTGTTGAGGTACCTGGGGCCTGAGTCGTGGAGGGCCTTGTGTGCGTGGGTGAGAAGACGGAACGTGATTCTCTTGCTGACGGGGAGCCAGTGCAGGTCTCTCAGGTGTCCGGAGATGTGGCTGTGTCGGGGGATGTCCAGGATGAGTCGTGTGGAGGCGTTCTGGATGCGTTGGAGTCTTTTCTGCAGTTTGGCTGTGGTTCCGGTGTAGAGGGTGTTTCCGTAGTCCAGTCGGCTGGTGACGAGTGCCTGGGTGACCGTCTTCCTGGTTTCGGTGGGGATCCATCGGAAGATCTTTCGGAGCATGTTGAAACACGATGATAAGACGGCGTTGACCTGTCTGGTCATCGAGAGGGAGGAGTCCAGGATGAAGCCCAGGTTGCGTGCGTGGTCAGTTGGTTTGGGTGCGCTGCCCAGGGCAGGGGGCCACCAGGAGTCGTCCCAGGCAGAGGGTGATGATCCAAGGATGAGGACTTCCGTCTTGTCTGAGTTCAGTTTCAGGCGGCTGTTCCTCATCCACTCGGCTACGTTTTTCATCCTTTCGTGTAGGTTGGTTCTGGCGGTGGCGGGGTTGTTTGTGAGGGAGAGGATCAGCTGGGTGTCGTTGGCGTAGGAGATGATGTTGAGGTTGTGTTGGCGTGCGATGGCTGCGAGGGGGTTCATGTAGACGTTGAAGAGGGTGGGGCTGAGTGATGATCCTTGTGGTACGCCGCAGATGACTTCGGTGGCCTCTGATCTGAACGGGGGAGGCGGACTCTCTGGGTTCTTCTGGCGAGGAACGAGATGATCCACTCCAGTGCCTTCTCTTGGATTCCGATGTTGCTGAGCCGTTGTACTAGAGTGCGGTGGCAGACAGTATCGAATGCTGTGGAGAGGTCCAGGAGGATGAGGGCCGCTGTTTCCCCGTTGTCGAGCAGGGTTCGGATGTCGTCAGTGGCTGCGATGAGGGCGGTCTCGGTGCTGTGGTTGGCTCGGAAGCCGGACTGTGAGTGGTCGAGGGATCCGTTCGTCTCGAGGAAGGCGGCAAGCTGTTTGTTGACGGTCTTCTTGATGACTTTGGCAGGAAACGGGAGGAGCGAGATGGGGGGTAGTTCTTGAGGTGGGTGGGGTCTGCTGATGGATTCTTCAGGAGGGCACTGAGTTCGGCATGCTTCCAGCTCTCCGGGAAGGTGGCGGTGTTGAAGGAGTAGTTGATGATGTCCCGGAGTTGGGGTGCGATGACGGAGTCAGCCTTGTTGAAGACGTGGTGGGGGCATGGGTCGGTTGGTGATCCGGAGTGAATGGTGTTCATCGTGCGGATGGTGTCTTCGGTGCTGACCGGGGTCCAGGTGCTGAGGGTGGTGTTGGGGGGGCGTTGGTTCCGTGGTTGGGTGCGTGGTCTGTTCGCCGAAGCTGTTGTGTATGTCTGCGATCTTGCTGTGGAAGAACGAGGCGAGTGAGTCGGAGAGGTTTTGTGAGGGAGTGATGTCATTGTTACCGGCGCTGGGGTTGGAGAGCTCTTTGACGATGTTGAAGAGTTCCTTGCTGTTGTGTGCGTTGTCTAGTCGATCCTTGAATGCTGACTTCTTGGTGGTGTGGATCAGCTGGTGGTGTTTGCGGGTGGCGTGCTTGAGGGCGGTCATGTTGTCTGTAGTCGGGTTTTTTCGTCAGGCTTTCTCGAGGGTGCGGCAATTCTTCTTAGAGTTCTTGAGGTCGTCGTTGAACCAGGGGGCTATCTTGCTTCTGGGCCTGCTGGTATGGTTTTTCAGGGGTGCGAGGTCGTCAGCGCAGTTGGTGATCCAATGTGTGAGGTTGTTGGCTGCTTGGTTGGGATCCGTTGATCTGGCGGGAGGGTTCTGGCTCAGTGATGTGATGAGCTGGTCGGTGGTGATCTTGTTCCAGCTCCTGTGGGGGGCCTGTTGCGGGTGGTGGTGAGCTGTGGTCCTTCTGAAGCTGAAGTGGTCTGTCTGGCGTAGTGGGTGGGGCTGTTCACCAGTTGCTTGAGTCCGAGGTTGGCGAGATTGTCCAGCAGGGTGGTGGTGGTGGTGTTGTTGTCGTTGTTGTTCTCCAGGTGGAAGTCGAGGTCCCCTAGGAGGATGTAGTCGGAGGAGGCGAGGGCGTGCGGGCTGATGAAGTCTGCGATGTCTTCGCTGAATTGTGTGCGAGGTCCTGGGGGTCTGTAGATTAGGGTGCCTCTGAGTGTGGTCTTGGGGTCGATGTGTATCTGGAAGTGAAGATGTTCGGCGGCTGCGAGGGTGTCGTCGGCGTTGGTCGTGATGCGATGGTGTTCTTGTGGACGATGGCGATGCCTCCTCCTGTCTGGTTGATGCGGTCCCTTCGGGTGATCTTGTATCCGTCCGGGATGGCGATGGCGATGTCGGGCGCTGAGGAGGCGTTCATCCAGGTTTCCGTGAGGAAGGCGACGTCTGGAGATGAGGTGTCGAGCAGGTTCCATAGTTCCACGGCGTGTCTGTGGACGGAGCGGGTGTTGAGCAGGATGCACTTCAGGTGGTTGCTGTTGGTGCTCGGCTTGGCGGGTGCAGGTGTGGTGCAGGTCCGGATGCAGCAGGACTTGCAGGTGAAGGGTCCGTGGGTACGTCCTGGGGTGGCTCGGTGGCAGCCGGGGATCCGGCCGGTGTTGAGTGCGTTGAGGGTGGCGGCGTCGTACGTCCGGCGGGGGGGATGGCATCTGCGGGGGCCAGGGGGTCTGGCGCTGGGCGCGGGCCGGGCGCAGATGGGCGCAGACGGGCTTGCCTTTGGCGCGCCTTCGGCGCACCATTGGCGCATCTGCTGCGCGTGAACGCTGCGCGTACGCGCGGACTCTGCCATAAATGGAGAGTGGGGGGGCGGAGCGAGGGAGGAGCAGCTGGGAGGCGGGAGCGGGGTGGGGAGGGGAGCAGAGCTATGATGCAGGAGGGAACGGGGGTGGGGCAGCGGGGGAGCAGCGGCAGGGAGCGGGGTGGAGGGGCACAACCGTGGGTAGAGAACACAACAAAATACAATGGCACAAAAGGGGCAGATACAAATACGGTCAGAAATACAAAATTATAGGCACAACATGCAAAACGGGCAAAACCAGATACAATACGGTCAGGCGAGATCACAGGGGTCAGGGTCAGGGGCACAACGGGCAGCGGCGGCGGCTGCAAGCGGAGACCGGGCACACCAAGGATGGGCCATGCGGCGGGTGGAGCGACCGGCTCTGACCAGGTCAGGTCAGGTCACAGCTCCCCGCCTCGCGGACACAACCCTATGTTTCCAATGGGAGGGAGGAGCAGCTGGGAGCGGAGTGGGGAGGGGAGCAGAGCGGTGATGCAGGAGGGAACGGGGGTGGGGCTGCGGGGGAGCAGCGGCAGGGAGCCGGGTGGAGGGGCACAACCGTGGGTAGAGAACACAACAAAATACAATGGCACAACAGGGGCAGATACAAATACGGTCAGAAATACAAAATTACAAAATTATAGGCACAACATGCAAAACGGGCAAAACCAGATACAATACGGTCAGGCGAGATCACAGGGGTCAGGGTCAGGGGCACAACAGAGGCACAACGGGCAGCGGCGTCGGCAGCAAGCGGAGACCGGGCACACCAAGGATGGGCCACGCGGCGGGTGGAGCGACTGGCTCTGACCAGGTCAGGTCAGAGAAGGCAGGGTAGTAAGACATCCCTTTTTGCCTCAACTTTTCTGGGAGTCCCATGATCATAAACGTTAAGGTCTTATTGAACCTTTCAACAAGCCCATTGTACTGTGGATGGTAGGGTGTAGTAAACTTGTAGTTTACACCACACTCTTTCCACATTGCAGTGATGTAGCTAGATATGAAATTGAGTTTGAGTTTAAATCACTTCTAAAGCGCACGTACACCTTACGGTTTCATGGCGCTGTGGTTCACTGAGCCTCAATTAGCAGGGGGGACCGGGGGACAGAAAGAAGATTTATAGGGGGAAGGCCTGTGAAAAAAGAAAAGTTTTTAAAGCTTTTCGAAACTGAGAATATTCAGTCAAAGACCTAAGATGAAGCGGGAGTGAATTCCAAAAACTGGGGGCAAGGGTGGAGAATTTGGAGCCTCCCCATTTTTTTCGGTGAAATCTGGGAACAATCAGCAGATGTTGGGAAGATGATCCCAATTCCCTCGCAGGTGTATAGGTTTTTATTTCAGAAGATATGAAGGCGAGGGCAGATCCTTACTGGGCCTGAAAGGTAATGCAACCCATTTTTAACAGTGAACGTTCACGAATAGGGAGCCAGTGAAGGGATTTTAGAAGCGGGGTGACGTGATGTGACTTGGTCAATTTATAGACTAGGCGAGCGGCCTGGTTCTGCACCAGCTGAAGCCGTCGAACATTGTAAGCTGGCATACCACAATATAAAGCGTTACCGTAATCTAGTCTGGAAACGACCATAGCCAATACGATGAGTTTTAGAGCAGGGAGAGAGAAAAAGCGGGATACCTTGCGGATAGTGCGGAGGGAGAGGAAAGAAGAGGACACCACAGAACTCACCTGGGAGTGCAAAGTGAGTTGATCATTGATTTTGAAACCAAGCGCTTTGACGGAAGGAGACGGGGAAGGGGGGAAACCTAAGGAAGGGGGCCAAAAGAGAGATGACCAGGGACTGGCACAACCACCTGTCAAAACCAATTCGGTTTTATCCGGGTTTAGTTTCAGGTGGATGTGGCTCATCCAGTCCCGGATGAATGTCATAATAGTGTGAAGATTGGATATAGAATCAGGGGATGAGGAAAGGGTGAAAATAAGCTGGAGGTCATTAAATACGGAGACCTCCATTTGTTGAAGGGCAAAGATGAGAGGGGCAATGTAAAGATTAAACAGTAGTGGGGAAAGGGAGGAACCCTGGAGGACCCCGCAAGGCACTTTACAGGGCTCAGCCGAGAAGTCGCCCAGCCGCACTGCTTGGGTGCGGTCCCTTAGGAAGGAGGACAACCAGACCAGGGCTACCCCGGCCGCCCCGACACGGGAAAGTAAGATGGAATGGTCCACTGTGTCGAAGGCGGCGGACAGGTCGAGGAGGACCAGGGCCTGGGGAAGGTTGGTGTCCAAGCCTTCTCTAAGGGTGTCAAGGACAGATAGCGCTACAGACTCGGTCGAATGAGCGGGCGGAATCCGGCTTGACGAGGGGCCAAAACCTGGTTTTCTTCCACAAAGATGGTAAGAGCTCGGGTCACATGCCGTTCCAGTACTTTCCCTAAAAAGGGAAGTAAGGAGATGGGACGGAAGTTGACTGGAGCAGAGGGATCAGCACCAGGTTTATTTAAAATGGGAAGAATAGTGGCTGCTTTTAAGGTTGGAGGAACACCACCCTGAGGTAAGGAGCAATTAAGAAAAGAGAGAGGAGGTAACCAACAAGTTGTGAAGATGAGCCTAAGGATGTGAGCGGGGCAGGGGTCTAGAGGGGAACCTGATTTGACCAAGGAAAGAAGGGAGAGGAAAGATTCTTCCGTTAAGGGGGGAAATGAGTCAAAACGGGCCTTTACAGGTGGGCTGGGGGGACTGTAAAAGGAAAAAGAAGGGGGAGGAATATTGGCTTTGATTTTATCAATTTTATCCAAAAAGTAAGAATTCAAGGAGTCACAAAGAAACTGTGAAGGAGGGGGTTTAAGAGTGGTTCTATCAGCATAAGCGAGGTTATGGACTATGGAAAAAATGTATTTAGGCTGATTCTCAGCTGCTAAGATTTTGGATGAGAAATATTCTGTTTTAGTGGATAAGATGGTTTTCTTATACTGCGACAGGAGGGAGATGTACTGGGTTTTAAGGTTGGAGCAGTAATGACGTCTCCAGGCTCGCTCGGCATGGCGAACTGAGAGTTTCAGCGTCTTAAGTTCCTCACTGAACCAGCGATTGGAGTAATTGGGCCGTTTAGAAGAGACTCGTCGGAAAGGTGCGATCGAGTCACAGCCTGACTGGAGCCATGAATTAATGGCGTCAGCTTGGTTTGAGAGCGGTAAACCTAGTAGGTCTGGACAAAGGGGAAGGAGAGTGGAAGCCACTAAGGATGCATCAATCCGGCCCCAAGAGCGTGCCCAGATATTTTTGGGAAGTGGGGGCTTGGAAGTTGGGTCAAAAGGTAAGGAGAAGGAAATCAAAAAATGATCAGACCAGGAACAGGGAAAAGTAGAGAGGGACACTATAGGACAGTTAAGAGACCAGATCTGGTCAAGAGTGTGACCCAGATTGTGAGTGGGGGAGTGAACATAGGAGTTAAAATTGAGAGAACGAAGGGTATCAGAAAATTCTTTAGAATTAGAGCATTCTGCGGGGTCCGAGGGCCAAAAGTTAAAATCACCTAGCACCATGACGGAGGAGTTGTTAACCGAGGGTGGCCACCAGCTCTTGGAACCCAGGGAGAAAGGCTTGGGAAGGTTGTACCTCTGTCTGAGAAGACCTCCCTAGAAAACCCCACTCTGGATAAGACTCCCAGAAGTGCCCTAGCCCCCACCGGAGCTGTATTTTGAATTTGAATTTAAAAATTTTTATTGAGCGCACTTATACCCAGCGGTTTCATGGCGCTTTAAGGACTACGACCAGCGGCAACAGCAGAAGGACAGACTAGGCAGCGAAGGCTCTGGAGAATAAGAATGTTTTCAAATTTTTCCGGAACTCCAAATAGGAGGATGAGGTTCTGAGTGTCATAGGGAGGGAGTTCCAGAAAACAGGTGCAAGGGCTGCGAATTTCGCCCCACCAGCTTTCTTTTTCTTGAAACGGGGTGTAGCCAGGAGTGCCATATGGGTAGAGCGAAGTTCTCTACCCGGCAAATAGGGCCTGATGGCTGAGCAAATAAACTCAGGGGCAGTGCCCATCCTGGCCTGAAAAGTGAGGCAACCTAGCTTGAATAGGGCCCGCTCTCTCACAGGCGGCCAGTGCAGCGACTTCAGCAGTGCGGTAACCCGGTGGGATTTGGGCAGCCCATGGATCAGGCGGGCAGCCTGATTTTGCACTAGTTGCAGGCGGTGTATAGCGTAGGCTGGCGCGCCATTATAGATTATGTTCCCATAATCGAGGCGCAAGAGCACCATTGCCATCACAATTATCTTAAGTGCAGGGAGGGAGAAGAAGCGGGATATTTTCCTAATTGTCCGGAGGGAGAAGAAACAGGAGGATACCGCTGAGCTGGGGGTGTACAGAGAGTTGAGAATTGAGGAAGATCCCGAGGGTTTTAACTTTAGGAACCGGGAGTGGGGGGACACCAAGTGAAGGTGGCCAAAAGGAAGGGGACCAGGGGCTGCAACCACCTCCTGTCAAGACCAACTCTGTCTTGTCAGGGTTGAGTTTGAGGTGGTTGCAGTTCATCCAGTCCTGAATGAATAACATAACGGTTTGAAAATTCTGGGCAGAGGAAGGGGAATGGGAAAGATTGAAAATTAGCTGGAGGTCATCGGCGTAGTTGAACACCGTGACCTCGAGCTGCTGCAACATAAAAATGAGGGGATAGATGTATAAATTAAACAAAAGCGGGGATAAAGAAGAGCCCTGGGGGACGCCGCACTCCACCTTTCGAGAAGAGGCAGCGAAGCCAGCGAGATGGACGGCCTGTGCCCTGTCGCACAGGAAAGATTTAAGCCAAGAGAGGGCTGAGCCCTCTATGCCCGCCGCCTTGACACGGGTGAGGAGAATGGAGTGATCCACCGTGTCAAAAGCGGCGGACAGGTCCAGCAGGACAAGGGCTTGCGAAAGGTTGGTGTCAACACCCTCGCGGAGTCCGTCCATCACTGAGATCACTACCTTCTCCGTGGAGTGCAGAGGTCGAAAGCCCGCCTGACAGGGAGAGAGGCAATGGTTTGCCTCCACATAGGTGCTCAAAGTGCTGGTGACATGTGTTTCTAGGACCTTTCCCAAATAGGGCAAAAGGGAAATGGGGCGGTAATTGGATGGGGATAGGGGATCAGCGCCAGCTTTTTTTAGAATCGGGATAATGACCGCTGATTTGTGAGAGCTAGGGACAACACCGTTACTTAATGAATCATTGAGGAAGGTGGGGGGGGGGGGGGTAGGGCAAGCCGAGAAAATCTCTCTTAGGACGTGGGCAGGACCAAAATCCAGGGGGGAACCCGACTTCACCCGTCGGAGCAGGGGAAGAAGTGAGTCCTTGGTCAGCAGGGGGATACTAGCCAAATTAGAGGCAATTGATGGAGGGGAAGTATTGACAAATGTTGACGAAGGAGGTGGTATGTTAATTTTGATCTGCGCAACCTTCTCAATGAAAAACTCATTGAGCGAGTTGCACAGATGTTGGGAGGGGGGAATCTTAGCCGTTGCTCTGTCGGATGCTGCCAGTTCATGAACGGTAGCAAAGATCTCTTTGGACTGGGACTCCGCCGCTAGTATCCTGCCTGAGTAGTATTCTGTCTTAGCCTCGAGGATGCTTTTTTTATAAGTCTGTAGGACAGAGAGGTATACAGATTTTAGTGAAGGACAATAGGCTCTCCTCTAGGCTCGCTCAGCTCTCCGTGCAGCCAATTTTTTCGCCTTGAGGTCAGAGTTGAACCACCTGTTAGCTGCATGGGCCCGTTTGACCGTGATCCGTCTCAGGGGGGCGAATTCATCGCCCGTTTGAGTCAGCCAGTTATTGATGGTTACCAGTTGAGCTGGAGCAGCAAGACCTGAGAGGTCAGGACTGGTCTTGGACAAGGACGAGCAGAGGGACGGCATGTCGGCTTTGCCCCATTTCCTGATCCAGGTGTTCTTGGGGAGCAAGGGCTTAACTTCGGGGGCTAGGGCAAGGGAAAAAGAGATAAGTGAGTGGTCCGACCAGGGGCAGGGAGAGATTATGGGGGGCGTTGTGGGGACCTTTAGAGCCCAGATTTGGTCCAACACATGACCGTGAATGTGGGTGGGGCTATGAATATGAGGTACAAAATTGAGGCTGGTCATGAGATCAGTAAACTCCTTAGAATGGGAGCTTTCAGCAGGATCGTTTGGCCAGAAATGTAGGTCCCCTAAGACTAGAACTGACGAATTGTTTATCGCCAGTGTAGCCAGGTGCTCTTGGAAGCTGGGAATGAAAGATGGGGTGGGTCGTGGGGGACGGTAGATGAGAATGCAGGTCAAGGGGATTTGATATGAGGTCGAGCGCGCCATCAAGTAGTCTACTTCTAGGATTGGGGGGGAGGGGAGCATCTGGAAGTGGAGATCAGCGCGAGCTATCAAGGCCACTCCACCGCCCATCTTGCCCTCCGGCCGGTCCGCTCGGATGGCAGAGTGTGAGGGGGGCAATGCAGCTAGAACGTTGGGCAGGGAGTCAGCCTTGAACCAGGTCTCAGTTAAAAACAGGAGGTCGGGTTCGTGCGTATCAATATAATCGAATAGCTCGTACTGATGTTGAACAGCTGACCTGGTATTGAGTAGGGAGGCCGAGATGTTAAATACCGGTGTATGAGAAGTGAAAGGAGAGAAGGGAGTGGGAGGTGGGGAAGAGGGCAAGGATATCAACTGAGAAACAATATCCGGGGGAAAGCGAGGGGGCGAAATGAACAAGCCAAGGGAAGTCACACAGAAGGATACAGAGGGTAGGATAGAACCTGGGGTCCAGTAGGAACAAAGCTGAGGTACCGAGTAGGTAATCAGATGGGCAGAGTGGGATGCCCCTAGCCCCTGCCGGCCGCGGACGGGCGCAGACGGGCTTGACTCAGGCGCAACTCCGGCGCGCCTTCGTCGCGCCCGCTGCGCTCGTCCGCTGCACTGACACATGGTGGCCGTTTAAATAGAGAAGTGACGAGGGGGGTGTGTCAAGGGTCCCGTGAGCTGTAGTGGTCCTAAGGGGAATAGGTTTTGGATACCTAGTGGCATGGTCTACCACCACTAGGATGTAACGATGTCCAGATGCTGGTAGAGGATTTAAGGGACCAACACCATCTATCCCTACCCTCAAAGGGAACTCCCAACCACTGGAAGTGGAATCAATGAGCCCTTTATAGCGCCACCTGACTTACCACTGGCTTGGCAAGTGACACAGGAGCAAAAAAACTCCTTTGTATCTTCAGACATGTGGGACCAGTGAAAGTGAGGGACAAACCTGTCCCAAGTCTTGCTTTGCCCAAGATGTCCTGCAATGGGAATGTCAAGTGCAAGGGATAAAAGAAAACCCCTGAATTTTTGAGGTATGACCAACCTCCTAGTGGCACCAGGCTTGGGGTCTCTACTTTCAGAAAACAGGAGCACATCTTCCCAATAGATCCTATGAGATCCACTGACATTCCCTGCCTCAGCAGCAGCTTGATGTATGAAATGTTCAAGAGTGGGGCAGGATTTCTGCTCCAGACTTCAGTCTGCCCTGGAAGGGCCTCCTGTCCCCAAAAATTGTGTCAGACCCAAGTTGCCCTGGGGCAGTTGCTTCACAGGAGCTGAGGTCACCTCCCTCAAGAAACTGATCCTCACTGGGAGTCTGAGAAGAGGAGAATTCCTTACCCTCCCTGCCTCTTCTCCTAGGAGCTACTTGGTCCATTATATAAACTGTATAAACTTTTCTGCCACTATTTGGGATAACCGCTGACTTACCTGCCAGAGAGCCCTGAAGAATTGCCGGCACTGCTGCCTTCGCCGCTGCTCCACCGCTGCCTGTCCCCTCCCCCCGCCGCAGCCTCCCTCCATCAGTGCTGCCGCAGTGTGGAGGAGGGAGAGTGAAACTACAACTCCCAGCGGCCTCCGCGACCGGAAGTCGCGTAGAGGCGGAGCGCGACAGGAGGCGCTTATAAACGGCCTTCACCTGCTGTGGAGCGGGTGCCTGTATAAACTTTTCTGCCACTATTTGGGATAACCGCTGACTTACCTGCCAGAGAGCCCTGAAGAATTGCCGGCACTGCTGCTTTCGCCGCTGCTCCACCGCTGCCTGTCACCTCCCCCCGCCGCAGCCTCCCTCCATCAGTGCTGCCGCAGTGTGGGGGAGGGAGAGTGAAACTACAACTCCCAGCGGCCTCCGCGACCGGAAGTCACGTAGAGGCGGAGCGCGACAGGAGGCGCTTATAAACGGCCTTCACCTGCTGTGGAGCGGGTGCCTGTATAAACTTTTCTGCCACTATTTGGGATAACCGCTGACGTACCTGCCAGAGAGCCCTGAAGAATTGCCGGCACTGCTGCCTTCGCCGCTGCTCCACCGCTGCCTGTCACCTCCCCCTGCCGCAGCCTCCCTCCATCAGTGCTGCCGCAGTGTGGGGGAGGGAGAGTGAAACTACAACTCCCAGCGGCCTCCGCGACCGGAAGTCGCGTAGAGGCGGAGCGCGACAGGAGGCGCTTATAAACGGCCTTCACCTGCTGTGGAGCGGGTGCCTGTATAAACGTTTCTGCCACTATTTGGGATAACCGCTGACTTACCTGCCAGAGAGCCCTGAAGAATTGCCGGCACTGCTGCCTTCGCCGCTGCTCCACCGCTGCCTGTCACCTCCCCCCGCCGCAGCCTCCCTCCATCAGTGCTGCCGCAGTGTGGAGGAGGGAGAGTGAAACTACAACTCCCAGCGGCCTCCGCGACCAGAAGTCGCGTAGAGGCGGAGCGCGACAGGAGGCGCTTATAAACGGCCTTCATCTCCCGCGTAGCGGGAGCGCGTGGGGCCGCGCCGGGCAAAGCCCGGGCAAAGGGCGGGCCCTCTGTGGCCCTCAGGGAACCGAAGAGGCCGGGATGGGCAACCCCCCTGATATCTTCTGCCGCATATATCATTCAAGGTGAACTCTGTTATTCATACATAGTTCAGTTATCGATTAAAGTGTAATCCTAGTATATATCACATACCATTACTAGCTAAAAGATGCCCACAACTAGGAAAACACCAGTGACCACGAGATCCACAACTAGAACTAAAAATGTCTCTAACACGCCACTACCAACTTTAAATGCTATCGACCTTATGCTCCAGAAGACGATTGGCGTAGTGGCAAATGCCATACAAAATACTGAGAGACGTCTCTCAGTAACCCCAGACTTGTGCTTTCCCGATCTTTCGCAGCACACTACCAACAATATAAATACCATGGACAACACACTGAACTCTCAAGAGTCAATATTAATGTTATCGTTTACGGGGCTCCCAAGCTCCCAAACTAGAGACAATACTCCATCAGATATGTTTACACCTTTTACAGTTAACAGCAGGGATAGCAGTTCCATCCAGATCAGTAATCATGGTGAGAACACATGTTTTCCGCCCACAGTCTCTCCAGCCCCAGGGGATGTAATTGTAGGGGGCTTTTCGCCTATAACGCAACCTATCCCTAAAAATAGCTGTGCCACCTCAACTGCAAAGCAGCAACGTAGGAAAAAACATAAAACAAAACCATTATTGAGGAAAATTTATCGCCCAATAATTAAACAGAAACATCTAGTTAAGGACATCTGGTCAAACTTTAGACTGGCTAAACGTGCTATAAATACAGCAACTCCGGCCCAATCACCATCTAGTAAAGGCCCAGATCCATCTCTAAGCAAAAAGCGGCCGGTGTATATAAACACGGTAACACATCAGTCAAGTCAGACAGACGAGTCATTAACATCAAATAAATCCCTCCTGAGTGAAATAGAAACGCGGTTCAGGTCTCTCCTGTTGCCTATCAGTGAGAGAGTTATCAACATTGAGGAGGCATTAGGGAAATTTGAGCGGGCTCAAAATGATGCATCTTCCTGTTTGTTAAAAATATTGAAAGCACCAAAATCAACTTCCACTTTCGTACCAGCAAGCAGCTCTCGTGGCCCAACTAGTATCAAAAATGTGCAGGCTAAGAGAGTTACACAAAATACTACCATTAAAAAACCTTTGCTCAATCACGAGGGTGCTACAGTTCCTATTAAATCAGTAACAAATCCCTATGTAGATGCTAATGTACCACACATAGTGGCCAAAATCTCGAATAGTGTCCCAATTTTGTCTGACACCGAAAAAGACGAAAGCGAATGGGCTGCCGAGGGCTCTCCTGTCAAACCAGTCAAAACTCACACAGAGCCACCGTGTCTTATCAAAACCCCAAATCTGATTATAACCACAAATACAGGAGGGGATAAATTGTTAAAACCGGTGGCGGCTAAAAGACCCCTTCATATAAATCTCCCCCCTGAATCCAGCCCATACACCATCGTTATGATTGGTGTACCTAAACTAGTCGGTGAGAGGACAGAATCCCAAGTGGAACTAAAAAATAAGGTGAGCCACTGGTTGTCCACACACAGACCGATTCCCCATCACATAAACGGTCATATTTCCCACGTGAGGAGGGTAGATTGGGTGGGAACTAGATTTAAATCGACAGAGGGTGACTGTATTGTGGTAAACTTTGGAGATAGTCGTGTGGCTAGTTTTATTAGCAGCTGGAAAAGTGGCGTGACAAATAGCCTGATCCGTACGATGGATCTAAGCTACTTTTACCCCTCTAATATCACTGGCCAAAATACAATAAAACCACAAACAACCTACGGTCAGGGGGGGATGCTAGAGCCTGTAGTTCAACACCGACTAAGGGAAACTCCTTGGCACTATGGCCAGGTCATCTCAACGGATCCCATACACCAAAGGCAGGAACCACTATGGGAGAGTAGGTCAAAAAACCATTTCTCAACATTTCAAGAGAGAAGGGAGTTACTACCCCACACACAACAACGAGATTACTTATATCCATACCATTTAAATATGCAATATGGGGTTCCCATCTCAAGGGCGTGGCCAAGCACGCGATGTGAGAGGACGTGCTCGAGCTGAGCTCCAAGTGAAGCTCCCCAACCACGGGCCATTTATCCTACATTTTCTGACGGAACCGGGCCCAAACTCGAACCGAGTGTACCCGGGTACCCGGCCCACCTCCGGTGTGAATTCCAGGCGGATCGGAGCACCTAACTCTCCGACCGGCGGTGACCCTGACGGCTGGCCGCCCAACGCGCACTTCCGGCCGGCGACCCCTACTACCTGAGGACGGGGATCCGGCCCTGCGGAGCGGGCCGCACAGCGAGTGGCCTACAGTGCGCAATCCGGCGTGGAACCCAGACCACGTCCCATAATCCGGACACCCCACAGCGACTAAGCCCTGCAGTGACTTCGGACGCCAGCGAGAGGCTCGCCGCCTGGGCTACCGGAGAGCCACGAGATCGGCCTGCCCCGTCTGCCGACACTGGGGATGCCCCGCCGAGCTCCATGCCTGCCAGGGGGTGAGTGCGCGAAACTGACCAGAGGCCCACCCTGGCACCATCGATCCAAGGCCCTGCCGGGCTAACCAGTACACTACCCAGCACAGTCCACAGGACCCCCCCTGACACGCCCGCCGCCCTATCATCGGCCCGGCCCAGGAGGGGAACCTGCGACACACTGCCGAGCATCTCCAGCGGCCCGACCGCACGAGGGCCCCAGGTGCTACGACCACCCACACCGAGACGGCCCGTGGCGGTCTGTATCACCGCCCCATCCTACCCGCGGGCACCAGCGCCGCCCACCACGGCTGGACAGACACCGGTGGACCACAGAGCCGGGTCACCACGAGGCTCGCACTGACACCGTCGCCCCTGGGCCCGGCGGACCACCACCGGAGACTGCACGGCCCTATCTCTCGGGCCTCTGCACATGTCCACCCCTCAGAAGGCGTCCCAGACCATCACCGGGCCCACCTGGCACCGAGGGGACTGACCCGCGCCGCACGCACCCTGCGGCCGCACCACATCAGCCCTCACTGATAATCGGCCCAACCCTGGGAGGCTCTCCCGGCCCGGTGCGGACACGAAGACTTTACGACACGCGCCCCCCACCTCTGCCGGGCTAGTGCCGGTCAGCGTGGACCCCCAGGCGACGCTGGGTGGCGCCTGACTTCAGCCGGCGGGGTGCGTCTCCCCGGACCCAGTGGACGGACTCACCAGGAGAGGTCTACCGTTTCGGCCCGCCGGGCCGCCACGTGGCGCAGACAGGAGGAGACCAGCAATCGGGTCTGACACGGCGCTGACCGCCACACCTGGGAATTTCTGTGACAGTCGCTGCGTGACCACCTCGTCCTCCCCAGTCGGCTGCATAACGCGGAACCCTGCGGTGGGACGGCCTTCCCCCCCCCCCCACCTACGGCCGCACGCCATCCGCCACGAGAGCGACAGAGGACCTGACAGGGTGACTCGCACACACCGGTCCCTCCGCCACGCATTGCGGGGACATACCCGCCCGACTGACCGGCCGCAAAGACCTCCCACATGTCAGGGGGGACCAGGGCAAAGACTGGCACAGGAGGGTCACTTGGCAAAGGGAAAATGGTGAAAACCGTAGAGACGGACCAGACCGCATCCAAACTGGACACTATGCTGGCGGCCATGGAGCGCCTGGAGGAATCCATGCAGCTGACCCGTACGTCGCTGGAGAACAGGATCGACAAGGTGGCCGTGGATCTAACACTTCTCCGGACGGACCACAAGAAACTCGCCGACCGCACTGCGACCCTGGAACACACGATGGCGGAGACCACACCCAAACTGGCGCAGACGGACAGACACGTCCAGGACTTACTCAACCGGGTGGAGTTCCTTGAGGATAGAGCGGAGGACGCGGAAGGGCGGGCCAGAAGGAACAACGTGCGCATAGTGGGCCTGCCGGAACGATGGGAACGGAGAGAGACGGCGGAACACATGGAGGCCTGGCTCAGAGAGCTCCTGCCAGAAGGCACGCTGTCGCCGCACTTTGTAGTGGAACGGGCACACAGAGTGCCATCCCGCCCACCCCCGGAAGGCTCCAACCCGAGGCCGATGCTCATGCGGGTGCTGAACTACCGCGACCGAGATGCCATCCTCCGCGAAACGCGGAAACTGTCTAATATACAAGTGGACAACGCCAAGGTGATGTTTTTCCCCGATTATACCATTCAGGTTCAACGAAGACGTCAATCCTTCCTCGCGGTGAAGCAACGGCTCAGACGCTTGGCTCTCAAGTACTCGCTGTTGTTTCCGGCACGCCTCAGAGTGGTGGCGCTGGACAAGACCCATTTCTTCGACACCCCAGAGGCGGCGGTGGCATGGCTGGACTCGGGGGTGGACACGAACCCTGGGCCCGTGCCGAGGGAACAACGCCGGAATCGTGGCGCTCGCAGGCGGAGACAACGACACACCTCGAGGGCCGAGTCACCAACCTTGGCAACGGAAATCGGCCCAACCCCGGAGCAAATTCAGACTGAGCAACTGGAAGCCGTCCGCATAACAGCTGAGATCAGCGGGTCACAATCGCCTATCCTGCTTTCCAACACCAGCCCGCGCTCACGCGGGAGCGACAACGACGACTACATGTTCGGTCTGCCAGATGACTCGAACCCAGAGGGCCTACCTGACGTCACGCCTCAAACGTCAGATCTGATATCATGAGCAATCCTCCCTAACCCAGCCCTGGCCGGACCGACAAGTCTCACATAATGGACCGGTCAGCACCCCCCACGGATGGCCCGATCAGGGGCCCACATTGGCGCTACTGGAGGCTCTGGCAGCCGTAGGCGTCACCTTCTCTGGGGTCTGTGCTTTACTGCCGAATACCCCCCCCCCCCGCCCACCGGACTGCCGCGGAGCCGCCGTGGCACCGGGTGAGGGGCCGGGGCTATCCCGCTGGGGCACCGCCGGGATCATAACTTTGGAGGGGTGGACGGACCCCTAGAGGTGAGTGCCCCTCCCCCGGGGGGGGAAAAAAAATATGTGATCCTGCCATGGGACCAACTATCCGGGTCCAGTGACACTGGGAACCGGTCCTGGCTACAGACGCTATAATTGACTCCTAGCGCCCTTTTGGCCCACTGCCCGTGGAAGGGGGGCCACTGCAGCTCCTTGGGCGCACCGAACTACCTTGTTTAATTTGAGTGCTGTATTTAGTCATCCCCCCATTGTACTTACGGATTGATTGAGCTCGATAGAGCGTTTGGGCGACGACTTGTTTTTGTTGTTGCCCTTTTGGTATTATGTTTATGTTTAAGTTCTACTTTTTGAGACTAGTGTTGGTACTGACCTGCTATTGCGTGCATCCTTGGGACTGTGGGGCGGGGTGTGGGGTGGCAATGCTCATTATTCGCTGCTGCTGTGCGGGTGTGGGCGGGGGGGGGTTGGGTGCTTGGCCGCAATCAACACTCTGATGGCTACGTTTAAATTTTGTACCTGGAATGTCAGGGGCATGCACACACCCTCACGTAGATACCAGGTGTATTCCTACCTTAAAAGACATCAGTTCCAGATTGCACTACTACAGGAGACACACCTGGTTGCCGCTGAGGTGGCCACACTTCGCCGAAAGTGGAGGGGACAGATATTTGCCACGACCTTCTCTGCATTTGCGAGAGGGACCTTGATCTGGGTCCGACCCGGGGTCCCGTTTGCACTAACACACAGCAATGTTGACACTGAGGGACGCTACGTCTTCATACAGGGCAGACTTGACGGGCAGCAGATCGTCATAGCCTCCATCTACGCACCTAATGTAGAACAGGGGACATTCTTCACGCGGCTGTCGGCGGTGATAGCGTCATGGCCGGACGTACCCTTGATGATGGGCGGGGATTACAACTGCGTGTTAGACGCCTCCCTTGATCGCTCGTCCCTTCCAGCAGCGATCGCCCCGGTACAGGCGACCTCCAGGGCCCTCCTTGACTGGGCGACACAGTGGAACTTACAGGACGCCTGGCGTGTCAGAAATCCCACCGCCCGGGTGTATTCTTACTACTCGGGAGCCCACTCACTCCATGTCAGGTTGGACAGGTTCATGATGTCCCGCGACTTGCTCCCCTCTGTGTCGGACACTGACTACCTAGGCCGGACGCACTCGGACCACAACCCGCACACACTAGTATATGGGTGGAAACGCCCACGCCCGCCCGTACCAACATGGCGCCTGCAACCGGATCTCCTGCTTGACACCCCATTCCGAGAAGAAATCTACGGGAAGATCTTGCAGTACTTCGAGAACAATATTGACTCGACTTCCTCCCCGAGAACCGAGTGGGACGCCTTTAAGGCGGTGACCCGGGGTTGCTGCCTCGGTGTCCAAGCGGGCTTGCGTAGGCAGGTGGAGAGAGATCTGATACAGGCGGAGGAGGCACTACTGGGTAAGGAGCTGGGGACAACGGGGGGCGATGATGCCCAACTAGTCACGGCCAGAGCAGATCACGCTGCCTTGCTGGAACGCCTAAAGAATATCAACTTCGCAGCACATTCCGCACGCACCCACAATGCAGGCGACAAGCCTGGCAGGCTCCTATCATGGTTGGTACGGCAGGACACGCAATCCGCATCGATCCTATCTATCCGCACAGCCCAGGGTGTTGAGGTCTATACCCAGAAACAGATCCATGATGCGTTCACATCGCATTACAGATCCCTGTACAGCTCACGACTACGAGCCACGGTGGTGGAGATCACAGACTATCTGACGGCATTGCGGCTCCCGACCGCCACCGCTGCCCAACAGGCAGAACTGGGAGCCGCGCTCACTGATGTGGAGCTGCGTGAGGTGATTTTCTCCCTCTCCAATTGCAAGGCGCCGGGCCCCGACGGGCTCCCGGCGGAGTTTTACAAGGCCTACTCCCCGGTGTTAATACCGGAACTGCTGAAAGTGTACATGGCGGCGCTGGAAGACGCTGAACTCCCGGCGTCCCTGAACGAGGCTAACGTGGTCTCCCTGCTGAAACTAGGTAGAGAAGCGAGCGACCTCGGCTCGTACAGGCCGTTGGCGCTCCTCAATACCGACTATAAAATACTTGCAGCGGCCCTGGCCCGGAGGCTTGCACCACTGGTCCCCACTCTGGTGCACTCCGATCAGAATGGCTTTGTACCCACACGGAGCACGTCCTACAATCTACGCCGTTTTTTCAGGGTACAACGTTATGCGACCCTTGCCTGGCCACGCTCGGGATGCATTGTACTTGATTTGGAAAAGGCGTTCGACTCGGTGGAGTGGCCATATCTCCTCCGAGTCCTCGAGAAGTACGAGCTGGGGGATGCTTACGTCCAGATGGTGGGACTTCTCTATCAGGCGCCCGAGGTCCGGGTCCGGACTGGTCGGTTGTTCTCGGACAGGATTCGTATCGGGAGAGGTACCAGACAGGGCTGCCCCCTCTCCCCCATTTTATTCGCCCTAGCGATGGAGCCGTTGGCGGAGATGCTCCGCACCTCCGGAGACACCTGGGGCATCCCACTGGCGGATGGCATTCACTCGGTGTCTCTGTACGCCGATGACTTGTTATTATATGTCAGAGACCTCACGCACATTCCGGCGGCGATCACAGACATCTTTCGGATGTTTGGAGACATGTCGGGGCTCCACGTCAACTGGGCCAAATCAGGGACCTATGCATTTGATGGCGAGATGCCACAGTGCGAGGTGCACATGATGGGGGAGACGCTCCGATGGCACCCGACGGTATTTAGGTACCTAGGGATCTTGATATACCGAGACCCTATAGACCTCCTGGAGGGTAATCTAGTGAGAGCCATATCCTCGCTCACGGCCCAGGTCTCGTTCTGGAACTCCCTCCCGCTGAATGTACCAGCCAGGGTGGCGCTCACCAAGATGATTATGCTCCCTCGGCTTCTCTATTTTTATACCAATCTGCCAGTGTATGTGCCGGCACGCATATTCAGAGGACTAGACACCCTCACCAGGCGCCTCATCTGGAATAAGGGGAGACCCCGGGTAGCACTGAAGACCCTGTATGCACCCACAGACGCTGGAGGCCTGGCGGTTCCCAATCAGGAGCTCTATTACTTAGCAGCGCAGCTGCAGTGGGTTGCCTACTGGCTGAGCGGTAAGAACCTAGTGGACACGGCCACAGCCGATTCCATCCTCTCTCCCGTACAGGCGCTCACACTCTTCCACCCACTGGCACAGGGACGGCCCCCCACGCAGGTCCATGTTGCGGTGGCAAACCGGTGCCTCGTGCGGAGCCTCCGGCTCACCAAACATTTGGTGCCCTATGCCCCGAACCTACCTCTACTGGGGACACCCCTGGGCGCAGGCACACTGTCCTCGACCGAGCTGCGCAGCTGGACTGCAGCAGACCTGGACGACCTAGGCGGCCTGTACAGCGATGGGGAGCTGTTGCCCTTCGAGACCTTGACCGCGGACACGGACCTGCCGGTGGGTCAATTTCTGACGCACGCCAGGCTCCTCCATGAGTTAACGAAGGCGTGGGGTGACCTCAGCCATGAACCGTCCACTCATCTACTCATCCAATATCTGCATGTGATGGGAGATGGGTCCCACCTTGTACATTGGCTTGCACAAGCCTTACACGGCCACACGCAATTTTCCTCTCAGAGACTGAGGGACAAGTGGGTGACCGACCGTGGCACAGACTGGACGGACAACCAATGGAACGCTATTTTGGCAGGCGCCAGGGTCATCCCCCGCAACGCACGATTCAAGATTATCCAATACTACATCATCCACCGTGCATATCTGTCTCCGGACAAACTGAATCGCTACTTCAGACTCACTTCGTCGGCGTGTCCCAGATGCGGCCTCCGGGACTCGGACTTCCTGCATGCACTCTGGAGCTGCGCTCATCTTACCTCGCACTGGTCTGCGGTCGCGGACATGTTGACGGCGGCCACAGGCGAAACCCTTCCCAAGACGTGGGAAGTATGCCTACTGGGACTCTACAGGAGAACCAAGCAGTCCAAGCTACGGGCGCGCTTTTGGGATTTAGGCCTCATTACGGCCAAACGTCTTATCACACGACGTTGGAAAAGCGCCGACCCACCGTGTCCTGCAGACTGGCGTCGCTCTTTTGCCAACTGGGCCTGTGCGGAGAGTGTGTCCCTCCACAGGGAGGAAACCGCTGGCCTACGTAAATACCCGATCGCCCAGGACTGGGACGCTACCCTGATTGCGTACCACCACGCATGCACACAAGCCGGCATAGGGTACCGTCTCGAAGCGACACAGTGGGGGCCCTCTTGATAACTGTCCACACCTGACACGGACTCCGCCGTCCCTCTCCCCCCCCCTTTTCCCCCCCCCCCTTCCCCTCCTCCCCCCCTCCTGTCCTCCCCCCATTCCACGCGCCCCCCCCCTCCCATCCCCCCCTCCTCCCCCGAGGACTGAGGCCTTTCACGACGGAGACGTCCCCTGCCACGTTCGCCTCCCTGCCGCTCGTTCCCTCCCCCCCCCCCTCCCTTGCCGTACAGCCGCGACGGCGCCGCCTCCTCACTGGTCCCCGCCCCCGCATGACCCACATCGGATGCACCACACACAGTTAGGGTCCTAGGTACACAGCCACACGCACGAATGCTAGTCCAACAGTTATTGAAATGTTTCTCCCCCCCCCCTGTATTGGACTACCCAGTTACCTCTTTTGGTTGACACAGAGGCCGATCATACTGTGCCCTTGATCATGCCCGGCCACACTTCCTCGTCTGCATCTCACGTGCGGCTGCTTCGATGCGCCCAGGACCAGGAAGCGGACACCCAGCGATCCATGCGACGTCGGAGGGTATCCTGTTGCCTCTATCCTCTGCTACTTGGCTCAGGGGACTCCATTTCACACAATGACTGTTGACTTTTCTTTTTGAACACGCTGGTCCCTTTCTGCAGTGCAGCGAACTGCGGGCACTGCACCATGAGTCACTTCCTGGCACAGTCACTTATGTACTAATGCACCTCTACTAGCAACTGTTTATTTTCACTCATGTGTAACTGCTGTGTCGACATGCGCCATCTGCTGGGTACTGTTTGTGGCAATAATCCGCTGTTATGACACTGTATGAATAACTACTGGCTTATCTGTGAAATTAAATAAAGTTTGAGACCGTTGGTCTTTAAAAAAAAAAAAAATGGGGTTCCCATCTCAAACAGATTTGACGCCTTCTATGCTCCAGACTACCTGGATGCGATCGATTGACAAACAGCACACTCGCCCTTTCCTGCCCTTTCTGAATCTTCAAAACTGGTAGTACTTCCGAATATAACAAAGAGCATTAATCTAGAGAGTGCACCAATTCCCACTCAAGAGTTACAAGAAAACTGCACAGCAGAACCGCTAGTACACTATCCTATAATTACTCTGTCACAAAATGGGCTTAATTCATTACATTCTACCACCCAAGTTCACAGCCCTGCCCTCAGTGAGGTAAATTTTCTGCTCCCTAACAGCGAAGTGTATGCAGATGTAGTGATAGACCGAGGTAATCAAGATCCACCTATATCCTCAAATACGGCACAGGCAGTAGGACCAGGCTATGTACCACCCAGCATTATAAAATGTCTATCTTGGAATGTAGCTGGATTGGTTGCTATGGTAAAGGATCCAATATGGGTTTCATATATAAAGAAATATACTGTCCTGTGTTTTCAAGAAACTTGGTTGGAAGAGGCAAATGTACATATCGAGGGCTATCAGAGCTTTTTCTCACCAGCAGCCCCGTCAAACAGTGGAAGATCAAAGGGGGGCCTGGTAACATATATTAGTCTTGCACTTATCTGCCAGGTCACCAATAGACAAACTGAAAATAGACATTTCCAAGCTTTGGAGCTTAGGAGGGGTAAAAGGGCACTCACCCTGATCAACTTCTACAACGCAGTATCTCCACAAGGGGAGTGTAACATCCTCCATCTACATAACTTTTTAAAAGCCAAAGCGGCGAGTTTGCCCCGAAATATATTAATCGCTGGTGACTTCAACGCGCGTCCATGTGGAAATCCAGATATGACACCTATTGGCTCTCTAGGTTGCAATAACCGGTCTGGTTTTCATTTTGACCACTCGATGCGCGGTGCGCATGTTAACAACCTAATTGACGATATGAATTTAACTGTTGCGATGTCCATGATGGTGGATTCTCACATCTTCGATGTTCCCACTTATAAAGGTTTTGGTCATGGATCCTACATAGACCATATTTTACTCTCCAGCGATCTTGTTTATTTAGCCTCTGACTTTCAAATACAAACAAGTATTCACAGCGACCATAACCCCATTTCCATCATAATAGGTGGAGGTATTTTTGAACTGCGGAAGACGTGCAAAGGACGTGGGTCCTTAAAGCCGATAAACGGAAATCGCCGATTGAAATGGTCAACAGTGAATAGCGACACTTTGTACAGCTCAATTAATACTAGCTGCGGCAAAGAACTTGGACTTTGTGTCTCTCCAACCACATCGCCCGAAATGACTTTAAATGCTTTCACTGATGTGGTACAAAAAGTTGGTCAAATGTTAACTATACCAGCGAAGGGTCAGTCTGAATACCAACCTAGATGGTTTGATCAAGCATGTTCAAAGGCCGGGCGTAATCTTAAAAAGGCATTAAAGACAAATCCAAGAGACTCTGCCCTCATTAAGATCTCGAGAGCCAAATATAAAGCAACTCTGGCATCCCGGAAAAGAGAAGTTAAAGCACGCACCTGGGAGTCTCTGCTCGACCCCACAGTCTTGGGTAATAGCTCTAAGTTCTGGAACATTATTAATAAACCATTGTTTGATGATCCCAGTAACTCCACGCTTGGAACTAATATACCCGAGGAAGAGTGGGTCTCCCATTTTAGTTTAATTTTTAAAAGTGATGAGGCACAAGTGGAAGTTGATTTTAAAACCTCTGAAGATCACCGGTTGAGCTTTACAGCTGGGGAGGTAGAGAAGGGGATCCGGGGTCTAACCTGCAACAAGGCTCCTGGCCCTGATGGCCTCCCTCCTGATTTATTCAAATCTAACATCTACCTATGGGCCCCTGTCCTCACTGCAGTAATAAACGCTGGAACATTAATCGGCTGCCCTAAGTCTTGGGGGTCCTCAACCATAGTGCCTGTCTTTAAGAAGGGCGATCGAAACAGTGCAGTATGTTACAGACCTATTTCCCTGATTAACTCAGTTGCCAAGGTGGTGGGGGGTATAATTTTAAATAGACTGGTAGCATGGGCAAATGAAAACAACATAATGTCGCCAACACAATACGGGTTCAGACCAGGCCACTCAACGGTAACCCAATGTCTGAACCTGTACCTAATAAATGGCAAATATACTATGGCCAGAAAAGGGACCATTGATATGGCCTTTATGGACTTATCGTCCGCTTTCGATTGCGTTGACAGAGGTAGGCTTTGGGAGGTCCTGCAAAAAATGGGGGTGGAGCAAAACGTAATTAACTTTTTGGCCGACCTTCATTCGGACACAAGAGCTAATGTCCGTTACACCCAAGATATGAAAGTAACTAGGGATTTTAGGATAAATCGGGGAGTCAGACAGGGGTGTATTTTAGCCCCGTATCTTTGTAATCTTTATATTAATGAACTGGAGGAGCATTTATTAAAAACAGGTACAGACTTTCCATACATAGGAAGGAAGGGCGTGCCCGTCCTGCTATATGCGGACGACGCCGTCCTAATCTCTAGAACCGCAATTGGCCTCCAAATCTTGCTAGACTCCTTCTTCGTATTCATGAACTCTCGAGGCCTGAGCATCAACAATTCGAAATCTTTCGTCATGATGACAGGTTCAGGCCCCAGAAAGTTATATCCTTATTCAGTGAATGGTGAAAAAATACCGATAACCAAGACCTTTTCGTACCTTGGTGTTCTCTTCGATCACAAACTAACGTGGGCACCAGCGGTACGAAAGAAGAAGGGTGAGGTAGTGCGGGCAAATGCAGCAATAACAGACTTCACCAGGAAAATGGGAAATAGCCCAGTGGCTGCCGTGTTGAAGCTATACCAAGCTAAAAGCACGGCTGTCGCGTGTTACGGGAGCGAAATATGGAGCTTTGTTCCTCTAGACGACCTTGAGGTTACCGAAAATAACTTCTTAAAACAAGTGCTAAGGGTCCCAAGGGGAACGGCAAATTTTTCCGTCCATGAAGAATTAGGCATGCCCTATTTAAGCGACAGAATAGCTGCAAATCCTTTGCTGTGCTGGCTAAATAGCTGGCTGAATACAGACATACCCCTCACTAGAAATATTCTACACGAAGCTCTATCGTGGGAAGGGAGGTATAAGATCCCCTGGATAAGTTACGTTAGAAGATGTCTTCTTGAGATGGGCCGGCTGGATCTCTTCCCAGCTCCAGAGACAATAACTAAACCTGATGTAACCTACGTGAAGAACACCTTTATGTCATCTAGGTACCTAGCGAGGGAGGAGAGAGAGCTTAAGAAAAGCAGTGTGAGGCTCCATGTTCTGACAAAAACCTGCCCACAAATGGAACCCTACCTATCTTGGCCCATGTCTGGCTATGAGCGTTTTTTGTTGACAAGGTTTCGTTTTGACCTGTTTCACCTATTGTTAGCTGTACCAAGTGGGGCCCATAGAGGCCAAGTGTTGCCAGCTTGCGGCTGCGACAATAAGTCTCCGCAAGATCTGGCACACTTTTTATTCATTTGCTCTTATTATATAGTCCCCCGTAAATTGTTTTTAAAACCTCTCCTTATAAAGCTGAATTTTGCACAAATCAGACCAGCACTTTATTATCTTCAAATGCTAAACTGTGATTGTACTATGTTTGTATGTAGCTTTTTAAAATTAGCTCTCAAGTTTAGAAAAAGTATGGAAGGTTAAATAATTATGCTACTGATAGGTATATCCTTTTATCTAATTGTATATTTATATATATCTTTTTTAACTAGTTATCTTGCTTGTGCCCATCGCTTTTTGGAAACACTCTTTTATAATATTTTGTGTCAAATGTTAATGTTATGAAAAGCACTTTTATGATTGTCAAATGCACACAATCGAATAAAGATATTTGACTTGACTTGACTTGGTCCATTCTTCTAGGAGCCATAGCTCCCACAGTGCCTAACTGTTTGGCCTGAGCCCTGGTAACAGCAAATGCACTGGCAGAGATCCCCATCACCTCTGCATGTGTCCTGAATGCCACTTCATACCAGGCTGAAGTTTCTAAGTCATTGTCCAAAAGACAGTCCACAGGTAGGTCTGGAGAAACCACAACTCTTTTAGGTCCAGTTACCCCTCACTAGCTGAGATTTACAACTGCTAATGAATGATCAGTATGATCTGTTTAGGAGATACAAGTTTCTCTGTCACCATAGTGACACTGGCCATTGTGTCCTGTATGCCACAGCTTCTTGACCATTAATCAGGGGCTGTCTGTACTTGCCCAATTTAGTGGGACTTACAAGTAAAGGGGCAAGTTCCATGCCACTGGCACAGACTAGGACCGCATGAGTGGCTAGGTCAGAACCCACTTCAGAACCCAAGGTTAACCCAACCAATCCCCTGGGAGCACTACAACTACTTGTACTGGTGATAGGGGGATTAGTTGCTTAAGGAGCATTAATAGTAGTTTCCTTGGTGTCAGCTTTAGAGTAATTTTCATTCCTTGCTTTAAAGCCTTTCTCCTTGCACAGGTAGCTCCAAAGTTTTTTGCCACTGAAAGAAGAGGTTTAGAACCCACCACCAGACAAGACCTTGTGAAGACTGTTTTTTGTCTTTACCTTTCTGCTCATGGACCTTAGAAGAATCTTGCTTCTTCTGGTCACCACCACCATCTTGATTTGTCTGCTTGACCCTGGTACAGACAAAAACACAAGAGGGTCCCTGAGTATGAATGCTAGGGGAGGGAGGCAGGGAAAAACTCTGGAATCAAGAACAGGAGAACCTCCCCTAGGTCCGAATATAAAGAAAGGCAAACGCTCTAATCTATGATTCAAAACATCATCATTGTCCCACACAAGACTTATTTATTTGAAAATCATATGTCTATTTATTTTCTAGAAAAAATTATTTTCATTTATAAATCCAATCTAATAGCAGTAAAGACATAAATGTATATACAAACTCTATTTACATTTCGAACACAAAAATGCAGCCTGCCCACTCACCCCTTCAATATAGTCATCAATCACACTCAATCAAACCATCATCAATCGTACCACTCAACAATATTTACAGAATCACACACACATCACAAAAGAAAAACATTCCTATATATACATCATTTAAAAATGGCATACAAAAAGAAAAAGACAACAAAGCAGCAAAACAACAAGCGCCGACGCGCGTTTCGGAACAGGACCGATATTATCCAATCCTTCGTCAGGGTGCAAATAGGTACATAGAGGTTCTTCAATAATTTTTTCAAACCATCAACAGTATACAAAAAGATTCAAAGCTATAATTATTTACAATGCTTTTTATCAAGTTTTTCGTTGAAAGATGAAATCCAGGCTGCAGGTACACATCACATTATTCGATCATATCCCTATCCTCAGAAAGGGAAAAAAGTGGGCGATGCACGAAGGCAAAAGGATGCTTCACAGGGGGGCACAGTTTCAGCTCCAATAAAAACGGGCCTCAGAGTCTGTCCGGGGAAGGCCAATGGCCTACACGAGGTTTACAATTCCAATCGATATTCTAGTTAATTTATGAAGTACCCTGGGGGGGAGAGACTTCCCGAACGCAAAGAATTAGCGCGTCTCTTCAAACGGCGTCGTGGCGAGGCTCCGACCAAAATGCCGAGGCGGTCAAACAACCCTGGTATAGACCCATTGGTCTGTCTTCTTTCTGTCTTGTGGAGTGGTCAGATCAGAGTCCACCAGGTGCTGGTGCAGTTGCACATTTTTACAATTATAAAGGATGTGCTCCTTCATCAATAAATTGTACAGTGCCTCATAGTCATGAAAAGTACTTCCATGAAGCCAACCTTACATTGCCTTAATAGCACTGTCTGCAACATCAACTCAGTCTTGGGTGTGTGCCTTCTGTGTCCCTAAACTTAACCCTGTATTGTTCAGCAGTTAAACCAAACCCATCTATGAGGGCATTCTTCAAGACTGAGTAGTTGTCAGAATATTCCTCCCTGACAGTGAGAAGCTTGTCTCTATATTTGTTTTAGCAAAGGAGAGCCACAGGAGAGCTGCCCAGTGCCCTAGAGGGACCTTCTGAACTTTACAGGCCCTCTCCAAGGCAGAGATCAATTTATGGATTTCATTCCCCTCCTGGTAATGAGGGAACATCCTGCTCAGGTACCTAGTATCAAAGGAAGTGTCCCTAATCCCAGGTTCGCTAGCGCTACCACCATGGGACCTTAGTCCAAAAATTCCTTCTAGCCCTCTGAACATCCAGGGTCTCCTTATTAGGGGCCACGTGCTCCTTCTTGATCTTGGCTCACTCAAACTTTAGTAGGTGGTATTCCCTTTCTAAGGTTTCTAACTATACAGCAGTTCCGACGAGGGATACTGGCCTCAAAATTGCAGAGAGGACAGGTCAGGCCTCGAGAATGTTGCAGAATCGCCACCTGTGTTGCTTAGCCTTTCGTAGTACGTGGGACATTAGGAGCAACAGCTTTGTTGCGGTGTCTGCAGATGCAGGAGAGTGACTCCTTCATTCCAAGAGAGATTACTTCTGGTATCATCGATGCCCACAGGTCTGGTCAAGATCCTGGAAGAAGCACAGACACAGACGATGAAGAAGACTTGCTGAACAGCGAGACCAGGAGCAGCAGGAGTCTTCCTTGATGCAGTCTCTCAAGTCCAAGTGTCCAGATAGTTGTAGAGTGACGTAGTTTCAGTCTTGAGTCTTGTCCCTCCAAGAATCTGAGGACCCACCCACAGGTAAGTCCTTAAATACCCTAAGGGATGTGTTGGAACAACTCAAGGGTCCCTCCCAGATGAGGGGATGGACAGAGGGAAGGATACTCCCATGTCCAGTTTTGCGCCAGAGCAGCAGCCAAGGGCTCCCCTGAACTGGTTCAAACTTTAGTATGCAAGGAGGGAACCAAATGTGCCCTTCAAGCACTCCGGTGGTGCTGGCAAGCGCCCCACCCCTGCCAATACACTAAGTACTGTGTGGGAGGTAGTCACACTTACCTGTGACAGGAAACCTATTGTTCTACCTTCCCCTGCTTGAACTTGGTTCTGCAGCAGGAGGGTAGAATTGTGTTTGTGGTCAGCAGCAGCACTAGCTTTCTGTCAGACCATGAAAGGCTGGTACTGGTAAAACAGAGGGGTACATTGGATCATACTTCCAACACTGGAATTGGTTTTGGGGTATGATTCCAGCATTTTTGATACCCAACATGACCGGGTTTGGTGCAGCCACTATACAGTTAGACATCTCGTAATGACTGATGTCGACTATATGTAGCAACATGGCTGACCGCACTAATTAGCCTGGAGAAACTACTCAGGGGTTTGTAGCAGTGTCCAGTTCATGCAGGAGCACTCTCACACTTATAACCAGGACTGAAAGACCTGCCATAGGGGTGACTTATAGGTTTTAAGTACAGTGACCACAGATATTAGAAAACCCTTATCCGTCATGAGGGGTGCAAGCACCAACTCTCACAGGCTACAATGGCAGGCCAATATTCACAGTTTGAGTGGTCTCTCATGAGTGACAAAATAGTTGCTGGAGCCCATGGGAGACCCCTGGTGTACCTATGGCCTTTGTATCTCTGTACCATATACTAGGGATCTACAAGGGTACACCAGTACCCAATTGTGGAGGTACAACAGTACTTACCATGGGCAATTTAGGGAAGAAGCACTGTAACTGGGGTCCTGGTTAGCAGGATTCGAGTCAGACAAGCCAAAAACATGCTGACACCAAGCAAAAAGCGTGGGTAACCGTGAAAGCAGATCCTACTTTCCTACAGTAATGTTTTTGAACATTTGGGTAGTGAAACTCCGTGTAGGTAACCTGCTATTTGAAAAGGAGGTTACTCTTGATTGTAATAAAAGTTTCTTCTTCATATGTACTCAATAAAAACCTCAGGTGCCAGCCAGATTACCAAGCTTTATGTCCGGAATGTCCCATCTTCCTTTTATCAAAGATTTCCTCAACTTCTTCTGAGGTAGACACATACATTTCTAAAGTACACATTTCTAGATTTCTGAGTGCAGCTTAATTGGATAAGAAAATATATTTTCAGTAAAGAGAGTGAGGGCCTCAAAAACAAAGCTGAATTAGGGTAGAACCACAGTTTTTGATCTGCCGATTGCAGTAAAGTTGACAAGATTTAATTTGATTGACATGGCCTTAACCGCAGTGATGAGTTGATCACAGTTTGCTGCTCTGCTTTACCATACTTTTGCTGATTCTAACCCTTAGGTATATTACAGTAAATGACTGTGCAACAGTTGGATACTTGCATTACCATTGCACTATTTCACACTTTAAAGAATTTACAGCTTATTCTTTATACATTATCAGATCTTTAGCTTCAAATCCAGACAATTCGATTACAGTGAATAAAAGGGGTGTAACAGACCAGTCTTTGTATTACTCTTAACTGCTTCTGCAACAAACTCAACTATGTCTAGCCTGGTAAATTGTTGTCGTTATACAAAGTCCTAGCACCTCATATAATAACATCTGACAGTTTATAATATGTTAGATATCCTCTTAAATACCTCCAGACCGTGTGCAAATACTTTTTCGACATCCACTAAATCCATATGGATAGCACTTTTGGAGAAAGATGTATCTACCACATGGACTACAGTATGTATGAGGTCAGCTGGCCTTTAGGAATAACTTGTTGATCATTATGAATGGAACTCTCCTTCAACCACCTCACTCAATCTCTCCACCAAAATATAAGCATGAAATACTTAAGGATAATGATAGTGAACTCAAAAATTAAATGGCACAAAATGAACCCCATCTGATAACTGAAAGGCCAAAGGGGTTGTTGGATTTCTGGGTCTCACTCCCACTGTTGATGTCTGGGAGAATAGCAGTAGCATATATGATGGCGCTATCCAGGTGTTTATACTTGTTTCGTGTAGCCTATATAGCAACTAAGGTTATTACAAAGCGACTTTGATATGGGATCGAAAAAGCAGCCGAGTCAAAATGAAAACCCAAACATGCACCCGCGAGGAAAGGGGACTGTGTGTTCCAGATATGAAGGAGTATTATTTGGCATCACAGTTGCAGTTTGTGGAAGGCTGGTTTGGTCAAGGACCCAATAACTATAAGGAACTATTGAATGAGATTCTGCAGGTAGATAAAATAGTGAGATGTTTATTTTGCCAAGCAAGAGCATCCCAGGAGACCTCTTGCTTAGTAAAAGTCATGCTTTCAGTTTGGAAAAGATACCGGAGGAGGTATGGGTAGATGTACGACCTATTCACACAATCTATCAATGTGGTTCCTGTCGGAGAAATGGAGAGAAATGCGAGTACACCCACATGAAAAAGAGGGGGTTGTGTTTGTTGGGCGATTTATGGGTGATGGGAGTCCTGTTTTAATTTGAAATGACAAAGTAACTGTCCCGTTTAGATGTGGGAACGTTTATACAATATCATGCTATACATTACACCGCTCGCTAATTATGGGGCAACATACAGACCATCCCCAGAGACTTCTACCCGCAGATTCCTTACCTTACAATTATCCTCAGGCGTTTGACTGGATCTGGAATTTGTTTCGTGAGCAGTAGCCCTGTGTGGCATTGTCTGTGCTGAAAGTGACATGCAAAGCGCCTCTATAGGCGCCACTCCAGTGCGCTGACTTCATTTTTTTCCTCTCCTCTCCTCACCCTGTCAGCACAGATTGATGGAGAACTATCCCTTAGTCAATTTTTGCCTAACTTTGTTTTTGATGTTATGTCAAGGTTTATCTGATAGAGACTTCTAGTTGTAGATTTCTTACCTTAGTTCTATTCTTTCAGCGCTAGTCATCTCAGATCCAGGAAGAGCTACCACTTAGTCAATTGTTTACTAACTTTTTTAAACGCTTTTTGTGGTTGTTTGAGTTTTTTTCCTCCTGGTGTGATAGGAATGTCATTGAAGAAGGCCATTTTGAAGTCCTGCAACACCTGTCACCGATCGATGTCTGTGACGGATCCGCTACTTGTTTGCTTTTGGTGCCTCTAGCACGACCCAAAGTGCTACTGCGATTGCCGCACCATGCAACCTAACGCTTTGAGGGAGTGATCCGTCAGCTCCTGCTGGCTCAACGCCACATCAAACCAGATCCCGGTCAATAGGAAGGGAGCAGTTGCATAGTCCAAGATCCTTGTCACACTCTAAGCCATCGGGCCATACGTTTAAGTCCCACTCCCACAAAAAGAAGTCGTCAATGAAGCGTGCTTAGACTTCACCTCATCTGTCGGCCAACGAGGAAGCGGCGACACTCGAGGACTAGCTCCATGTTTGAGCCAGCACCTGAGCCGTCTCTGCCCCTCCTCTAATTTCTGGGAGCCGGAGCAACCACTGCTGAATTTCAAGAATTTTATGAGGCTATCCAGCTCAGGTGTCCCATTCCCTCTGGGACACTTTTGGGCCCGCAGCATTAGGAAGGGCTACTACTGGATACACACCGGTGGTTCCAATGCCAATCGGGCCCCAGAGATCTACAGGTAGATCCAGATCGGCACCGGTTGTGCCATCTCAAGCTTCTCCAGCGCCGATAATTGAGGTGGACGCTTCCGACTCCCACAGACTGTGCCATGCCCATTTATATCGCCAACTCTTAAACGGAGCTGAAGGGGTGTCACCCAACGCAAACTAGAGCCATGCCATCCAGACCCGTAGCCTGAGCCCTTTTCTCATGGGCTAGGATTCCGGAAAGAATGGTTTGCGTTGCTAGATCCTGAAGAATACTAGCCATATGATACCAACATAGACTGGTGTGAGGATTTGGACTGGATACTTCTCCAGATACTGGCAAGCTTTCTTCCCCGACCGTGCTTATGGAGGAGGAAGCTTCATTTGCAATGGTGGTGAGGAGGGTGACTGAGGTCATGGACCTTAGTTTGCCCTCTGTGGCAGTCAAGACTAACGTCTTGACGGAAGTGCTTCAGACTGAATGTCCCCCTCAGAACCACTTCTCCCATTTAACAAAGCACTTACTGATGTCCTGCTTGGGACCTGGTCTAAGCCCATCACAGGGGCTCCTGTGAACAGGTTGTTAGCTAGCCACCACTGCCCTGCTCTGGGGACCCCAAATTCCTCACAGAACACCCTACCTCTGAGAGCTTGGTCGTCCAAGCCTCCACTTCCCATGTAGGTCCTGGCGCATTCCCTACCACACCACCAGATCGGGAATCCAAGAGGCTGGACAATTTAGGCAAGACATTTTTTCTTCCACCAGCCTGGCATTGCTGTCCATCAACACCACATTCCTATTGGCCCACTATTCCCTCACTGTTTGGGATACAGTTGCACTGGTGCTGCTAACGGTTCCGGAGGAGGCCCAAGCCGTGCTCACCCTCAGGCTGTTGCCGATGGGAGGGATGCTGCTAGTTCCATCATTGGATGTGGATTGGACACCACCAACTGACCTGACAGAGTGGTTTCACTGATGGTGGCCCTACTGTGCCATGCCTGGTTGAAGACTACAGGCTTTTCTGTGGATGCCCAAACATCTGTATGGACATGCACTATGATGTGTCCTGTCTCTTCGGAGACAAGACAGATTCAGTGCTGGAGCGCTTTAGCTATGGCCAGGTCCCATGCCTTTCACTGGACCCTCAATACCTCCAATCTGCCTTTTGCTCCTTTTGTAGCCATGGAAGAGGTTACCAGTCATGTCTATACCCACTCAGCCAACGCAGCGTGCAAACTTCACTGGCTCTCCGTGGCTGAGGGTGCGGTATCTACTGGCCTGTGAGTCGGGCAGCCAGTGTGTCATATGTTTTCTTCCAGTATAGGGCAATGAGTGGGCACTGCCCCAGCATATGACAGAAGCCTGCGCCTTCCGTGATGCATCTTGGGCAGAGATTGTCTGGTTTATGGCCTATGTGCCACAACTTATTTGGGTCGTAACATACACTGTGAAAGTTTTGAAATTGAATTAAGTAGAGCCCTGTCAATATGGGTAAACATCTGACAGCCATCTTAGCTTCTTGCCACTCTTCGTCTGCAAATTGGCCAATGTCTCAATGCCACTGGCCCCAGAGTTGTGCACGGGATCGGGTGCATTGATCACCAGTGCTCGGTAAATTCAGGAGATACGTTTTTCGCTACCTTGGGCTAAAGAGGGTGGAGCTCAGGTACTTGTGAGCACCTAGATCTCCAATTTGTGAATGTTAGTGGCTGGGAGTGTTCTTAAAAAGGTTTTCAATGTACTAAACTGATGTGGACCGCTGCACTGTGATTGGGGTGATTATAGAAAGAGATCAACTTCTCCACTACTTACCTTTATGCTAGTCTGTATATAAATGTAGCTTAACCACAATTAATTTTTTAATGGCCCTTAATTTCCACACCTCCAAAACCCGTACACCATTCTACTGCAGACCTTGATTAAATGAGGGATCTTTTGGATAATTGTTCAGCAGTTCCTAATCGCTGGAAGTACCTCCTCTCCAGGTTTTTGCTTGGGTACAGTGGAACCTCAGTCATGTTTTGGCTTGTGCACTGAGTGACCTGGTTAAATTGCATAGAAGCATACGTTTAAAGTTGACTTCATAGAAAATGGTCTTTGATTTGGCTATTACTTCTGCTTTCAAGGTTAGACAACTTCAGTGTACTTTCAAGTAATACCACTGTCCTCTATTGTCTGAAATAAATGTTTTCCTCTGTGCAACAGTCATTTGATTAGGGTGGGACTGTAAAATCGGGGAAGTAATATACACCCACAGGATTACCATTGCTTATTAATTTTACTTTTCAGTTCAAACATATGGCACAGTGTGCAGTAACTTTGTTACCATGGTTGTTCATTTTTAGATAGCCCTTGAGACAGCACATGCGCTGTCACTTGCAAGACATTTTGTTAGTTTAATTTGGCTTAGAGTCCACCCATTATGTACCATTGGTTGGCTTCATCATCAGTATACTTTTCTTGCTTCCCATTGGTCTGTGCATGCCACTTTCACTTTCCCTTTGTGTGTTTTTGCCTTCCCTGGAGTATGAACCCCATTCAGATTAATTGCTTTCAGAAGTGTTCTTCAGTTGCTCATTGTCGGATTGCGGTACTTTTTTTTCTTGTTGCCTCCTCTATCAGCATTGCTTGCACCTTCGTGTGTTCCACCCACATCCCATTGTTGTTTGCCCTCTTATCTTTATTACTTGCCCTCCAGTCACTGTTGTTTGCCCTTCCATCATTATTTTCACCCCTGATGTCGTTGTTGCTTGGCTTCCCGCCCTCCCCCACCATTGTTGCCTGTTCTTCTTCCTCCCTCCAGAAAAAAAAACGCTAGGACGCACCAGTGCTGGTCCCATCATAGCGCTATTTCTGGCAGGGGGAGGGGAAAAGGCAACAATGTACAAAATGGAGAAAAAACATTTACAAAGCCAGTAGCTCTGTCATAGGATAGAACTATTCCCTTTGCCAATTCTTGCTCTCTACGAAACAGTAAAACCACATTTACCATTCAACTTTAAATCCTCACCAAGGAAAACATGTATTAATTTGGTTACTTCACATTTTTTTCCATTTACACATACCATATATGAACTCCTAAGTATCAATGCATGGAATCCCCTCAGATATTGTGTAGAAATGATAAGAATGTATAAATCTGCCTCCTACTTGAATGGCCGACTGTAAACCAGAAACCTAATTCAAAATGTCCAGAGCAAGAGAATGGTGATGATGGAGGTAAAGCTTGAGAAAGTAAGTGTTTGAAAGTTTGTACTAGAATTCAAAATACATAGACTGATATCTCTAGACAATTTATGTAATTTCCTAGGAGTTGTTTTAAGCTTTAGGGAAGGTGTGGCAAATGTTAGTTTCAAGTGTTTATATAAAGATGTCCCCATTTTTAAGTCCAGTAGCATCAAAGCAAAGATGTTCAGTGAATTTAGTAAATGGTTTGATGTCTTATGTAAGAAAGGTGGGGAAAAAAACAAAAATTACATTCAGAAGACTGCTGGAACCAGTATTTGTCAATATATGTGAAAATAAAAATATGCTCCCAGTAAGGAAGGTAGAGAGAGACAAATATTACCATTATTCAAGGATTTGAAGTTGAGCTGCAGAGCAATCCCTCGAAATAGCAAAAGGATTTTTTCCCCGATTTGATTACGCTTTTAAAACATTGTGCATGGCATGTTCACAAGTGAGACCCGGAAATAATTTATTTTTTAAAGAAAGCAGTAGAGAAGAGTTTCTAAAGTCTACAGCACTAGCCTATCATTGGCATTATCAAATCTAAATATTTGCCTGCATTTGTGATAAATGACAACCATACCAAGAGATTTTTATGTAAATTACCATTAAAAAAACAGAAAGAAATTCTGAAATCCCTGTAAAATCTTTTCATCAACGAAAATGAAGAATGTGGGTAATTAGGAAGCTTAATTACACTGTGCTGTCCTTTGGCAGCCTTACTCACCTCCTACCCGAACGCTGTTTTGGCAGTTGAAATGCGGCAAATTATTCTGCTTTGTGGAGTAGGCTCTGTCCCTTTTCACTCGACTGAATGAAAGTTCGGAAAAACATTTATAAGACCACATGTGACATCTAATGCTGCTTCCTATTATTCTTAGAAGTTTCTAGCTATGAGAAATAATTTCTAGTGTTCTTCCCAACGCCATCAGTTGTAAAGCTCCTCTCCTAAATGAGAACACGTCTGAATAAGGACCATAGGCTCTGTGTTGTGTGTCTCCGTGAGATCTGCTGAGTAATAGGTTTTTCTTTTGCTAGAAATAGTCCATCATTCCCTGAGGTGCAAAGGAATTTGACCCAGGAAGACTCAATGAAGTATACTGTCTAGGAATTAGTGTGGGTTCCAATTCTGTCAAAGTGGCTAGTGGAGCTTCTCTCGCATTCACTTGTGTACTTTCTAAGACCCTTTCTGACCCTCTTTGCAGAAACACCAAGAATGTTCGATGCATACCCTTTTTAGAAACACTCCATCAGGATCTATGCTACCTTTTATGCTAAGTTAAACAGTTCCAAAAAGACTACATCAAGGTCTACTTCACTTTAAGATACCGCTCCAAAAAGGAAGCACTCCTGTTTCACTCAGGACATTCAGAGGTGGAGAAAACGTAGGGAGGAGGGGGCAGCAAAAATAGCAGAGCCCTCCCATGCAGGCAGCACGTCTGTCCAGGAGGTCACATGTGTGCTCCAAAGAGACATTCTAAGACTATCTGGGATACTGCTGGATCTAAACCCTCTAAGGGCATGCACTTACACATCACATAGGAGGCCTCACCTTTAAGAGTAGTCTCTCTTTATGACGTCACTGCTCATGATATATTGATCAGGGTTTGGGACTTTGCAGATGAGATCCTTACTTATATTCTTTAAAGACTTTATTTATATATTAAAAATCTAACCTATGGTATAGGAGACATGAAGAGAAACTAAAACAGGACCATAGCAACTATCATAGGCGGCATTGATATTTCACCACAGTAGAAATCATTCAACCAAAACACCACTTCTCCATTGGCTCTCATCCTCCAGTAGTAACATATTAAGCATTGAAGCATTTCAGACCAAATCTTCTAGGAAGTTAGCATCTGTTTGAACTGTTTTCGTCCCAATTTCCCACGCAGTAGTCTATTCTCACTGATCAGGCACGGGCCACGTGATCTCAGCCCTTGAGTAGCAACATGGTGCTTTACAGAGGCTAACCCCAAGGATGCAAATGTGTATTTGACCTTTAGCCCCAGGGATCTCATATAAGATGAAGCAGGCAATATTGTACTGAGAGCATATTAGGAATACTTACAATTTCCAAAAATGTCGGTACCACCACTCGCCAAAATGTTTGCAGATGTTCACAACTCTATGTCATATGAAGGAAATTAGCTCTTTCTACTTAACATGTTGACGACCTGTCAGGATAAATTCTATGCATCCACAGAGGGGTACTATAGGTGCAGTGATGGTACTTAAAATGCATCAGCAGGAATCTGGCATTACTTTAGATTATCTTCACATGCTCCTGAGTTGAGTCCCATTCTTTATCTGTTAGTGGTGATTCCAGATCAGCATCACATATCTGTCGAGCTGGAAGAGCAGTCCCAGGTCTATATGGTAGACAGCGTGGATGACACACCCCAGTTCCAGTAGTGAGATGTAACCGCAAAAGCTATGGAGGTAGCCGGGAAGCCCAGTCAAATCTCCCTTGCGCTTCTGAATATTTTTACATATTGCTCTGCCTTGCTGTTCTGGATATTTTTGCATATTGCTCTGCCTTGCTGTTCTGGATATTTTTGCATGTTGCGCTGCCTTGCTGTTCTGGATATTTTCGCATATTGCTCTGCCTTGCTGTTCTGGATATTTTTGCATATTGCTCTACCTTGCTGTACTGGATATTTTTGCATATTGCTCTGCCTTGCTGTTCTGGATATTTTTGCATATTGCTCTGCCTTGCTGTTCTGGATATTTTTGCATGTTGCGCTGCCTTGCTGTTCTGGATATTTTTGCATATTGCTCTGCCTTGCTGTTCTGGATATTTTTGCATATTGCTCTACCTTGCTGTACTGGATATTTTTGCATATTGCTCGGCCTTGCTGTTCTGGATATTTTTGCATATTACAGAACTGTCAAGGTCCTGCTCCAAACTATAGAGCATTCTGTTCGACTGATAGGGCTACAAGAAACAATAAGTGAGCTGTATATTCTTTGTTTCTGTTTCTGTTTGTTGTATAAATATTTTGTATATATATGTCTATTGTGGTAAATGTTTGTACATATACATGTAAGTATTACCTTTAGGTGAATCTTTACTAAAAAATATATAAAATAAAGAAAGAAAAGTGATAATAAATATACACTTTGTGATCCAAAACATTTGATATTTGTTTTGAGCTAACCTTTGGTTAGTGATTCCTTCTAATTCGTCAGATTTGATCTAAAGATTAATATCGGTAGGGAGAGGTAATTTAAGTATCTCTTTTTTTTTTTTTTTTTTTTTTTTTAGGTTACAGATGATAAGTTTATTCTTCTTAGATGGTTAGATAGGTTTTCCAGTATATAAGTAATCAAACCCCCACCAGGAGCAATGGGCCCGATTCACAGAACCAACCCAAGACAAAATCCTAAACGTACCACCCCTGGCATTCACAGAAGCCAGGACCCTGTCCCAAGTCTGTCCCAAGACAGACCCAAGACAAAATCCTAACTTAAGTCTGTCTTAAGCTTGTCTCAAGACAAACCCAAGACAAAATCCCAACCTCCGTGAATACCAAAAGCAGTAAGCCCATGACCCTGTCCCAAGTTAGTTCTGTGAATATTAATTTAAGTATCTCTTCTACCAACTTTTGTTCGGTTATTTATTCTGAGAACCAATTTCAGTCAGACGATCGGCAACTCTACTAGAGCTGGAAAATGTACTTGATACTAGAGATGCTAAGCCCTAACTAATTGTATCGGGCGACTTCAACATCACCTTTGAGCCATTAGCTAGGGAGGACATATGTGGTACCACAGAAGAGGATGCGCTGTGGCATCTTCTCCCCCCTCCTCAATCTAGTTCCGATCAAAAAATGGTCACAAGTAGCACTACAGCTTCATGCTTTAACCCTTGAGTATGGATGGAGGGCAGCCAATGGCCGCACTAGGTCAGATCCAAGGGGGGGCTCACACTTTTAATAGAACCACCAACTTTAGCTGTATTGATTATTTCTTGCTAGATCTGAGACTGTGGCTGATGATGGTTGATATGGTGGTGGGGACTACCACAGATAGTGATCATAATCCCTTAGAGCTTTCCCTGGTATCACCCTGGGATAAGTGTCTGAATTTAACCAGTCCCATTGTTATGACAAGGGAGTTATGTCCTTCCAATGACAACAGATGACTCAATTGGGCTTGGATATCTCTTGATGAAGACAAACTCGAAGAAATCAAATCAGATGTTCTTGATAGCATCTAGCTGCAACCAGGGGATAATGGGCAAAGTCACAAGATGCCATAGCCATGGCCCTCTAGTCTGTTGGCCTCCCTCTTCAGAGAACCGTCACAGTCTAAGGATACCACTAGTAAGCATAGGTCAGAGTTTGCCTGGTACAACAAAGAGTGTATGAGCCTTAGACACAAACCAGCAGTTTCTATTTGGGCAAATAACGTGACTGAGTTGAGAGAAGTAAGAAGTGCCTATAAGGCAGCTCAGGCCAGAGCAAAGAGGGAATGAGAGGAGAATTGATGGTTGTCAATTAGGGACGCCTGCAATAGACACAATTCAAAACAATTTTGGCTGTTAGTCACTAGGGGGGACACCATTAGGCCCTCGTCTCCAACTAATAACATCTCCATCGCAGCCTGGCAAGATCATTTTTTTACATCATACTCCGAGCCCCATAAATCCGATAGTACAGACTATACTCTTGACCATCCCCATCTATATTCTGCTGATTTCTTCACAGAAGCTGAAATAAGGTCTAGTATAAATTCGATCAGAAGGACCAGGGCCGCTGGACCTGACGGCATTCCGGGAGATGTTTTTCTTAACGATTTCGAGAATTGGACTACCTATATTCTAGTCCTTGCAAATGGTACAGCAGCTGGTGCCCCTATTTCACTTTCTTGGAAAGGAGCTGAGGTAATACCAATCTACAAGAAAAGTGATCGATTCTCACCTTCTAACTACAGACCTATCAGTTTGATAGACTGTGTTCAAAAGGTGTTTGCTCACTCTCTTCTCATGAAAATACAGGCCTGGTGTAGTGACTTTAACATTCTGTCCCCCTACCAGGCTGGGTTCAGGCAAAAGATCAGTACTACTGATCAGGCATTTTACTTCCTTTTATTGATATGGAAAACTGTGGTCATAGGTTAAGGAAGCCTTTAAGTTGCTTTTATTGATCTACGGTCTGCCTTTGACCTGGTCCCCAGGAATAAGCTTTGGTCAGTCTGAATTGAGATGGGACTCCATCTGATATCTTATCACTAGTTATTCATCTCCATGAAACCCTGAGTGGTCTACAAATGCTTCTCGCTCACTTTGAGGCCTATTGTACCATGCATGGGCTGTAGATTAACACTGTGAAAACTAAGTTGTTAATGATCAATCCCCCAAAACCTTTAATGGGAAGCTCACACTGGAGGGGGGGGGGAGGGGGTCCACTGGAAGGAAAGAGTGAATACCTATGAATACTTGGGGATCACCCTCTCTGATGATCACTCGTGGAACCCCCGCATAATACTCCGAGCCCCATAAATCCGATAGTACAGACTATACTCTTGACCATCCCCATCTATATTCTGCTGATTTCTTCACAGAAGCTGAAATAAGGTCTAGTATAAATTCGATCAGAAGGACCAGGGCCGCTGGACCTGACGGCATTCCGGGAGATGTTTTTCTTAACGATTTCGAGAATTGGACTACCTATATTCTAGTCCTTACAAATGGTACAGCAGCTGGGGCCCCTATTTCACTTTCTTGGAAAGGAGCTGAGGTAATACCAATCCACAAGAAAAGTGATCGATTCTCACCTTCTAACTACAGACCTATCAGTTTGATAGACTGTGTTCAAAAGGTGTTTGCTCACTCTCTTCTCATGAAAATACAGGCCTGGTGTAGTGACTTTAACATTCTGTCCCCCTACCAGGCTGGGTTCAGGCAAAAGATCAGTACTACTGATCAGGTATTTTACTTCCTTTTATTGATATGGAAAACTGTGGTCATAGGTTAAGGAAGCCTTTAAGTTGCTTTTATTGATCTACGGTCTGCCTTTGACCTGGTCCCCAGGAATAAGCTTTGGTCAGTCTGAATTGAGATTGGACTCCATCTGACATCTTATCACTAGTTATTCATCTCCATGAAACCCTGAGTGGTCTACAAATGCTTCTCGCTCACTTTGAGGCCTATTGTACCATGCATGGGCTGTAGATTAACACTGTGAAAACTAAGTTGTTAATGATCAATCCCCCAAAAACCTTTAATGGGAAGCTCACACTGGAGGGGGGGGGAAGGGGGTCCACTGGAAAGAGTGAATACCTATGAATACTTGGGGATCACCCTCTCTGATGATCACTCATGGAACCCCCGCATAATAAATCGAAACTTGCTACACTGACAGATCACAGGGGCTCTGATTAAGGAGCGTAGGATCTCCTCTAGCAGACTTATTGCTGCTCCCTCCACATAGATGACTGTAAGGCAGTGAGCTCAGCACTCTATGGTGCTGTACTGTGGGGGGTTGAAACCTTGGATGGTCTCCTGACCTTGAAGAATAAATTCTTGAGAACCTTGGTCTCACTCCCACAGAGCACCCCCTGTATCCTCTTAGGCTGGATATGGGCAGAACCTCTATCACCAAGAAGTCCAAGCTCCACCCCCTTCTGTTTTAGTTGCGTCTTAGAAGCACTGTTCCCAATAACGTGCGCGCATGTGCGCGCGCGCAGCTCTGTTAAATGTAGCACGCAGTGCTGTGTGTGGAGCGTGCACACACACAGTTTATCAAATAAGAACGTTTGCGCCACTGTGGCCCGAAAAACTAGTATTTCTTTCAGGCTGCGGTGCATACTGTGTGCTTTTGTTTAAGTATTTATGCTAATTGCATACACATAAACAAAAGCACGCAATCTGCCCATCACCCTGCAACTGCGGCACTCGATTAAGAAAAGAAATTCAGCAAGCTACAAACAGGGCGTGAAAAGCACATGTCATGTTTGAAGTCCTGCTGATTTTCTCATCTTACCAGAGCTGGGCTGCGGGGTGATTGTGAGACTTTGTTAAAGTGTTCAGGTTAATTGCAGCTCCAGGCGGGCGCTGCGATTAACCTGAAATCTTTAACAAAGGCCCACAATCAACCCACTGCCCAGCTCTGGTAAGAAAAGAGATGCAGCAACTCTACAAACACGGCGTGAAAAGCACACGTCTGTTTGTAGACTTGCTGAATCATTCTTAACACAGCTGGGCTACATCTCACCACAGAATGGTAAATTTACGTTTCCCAGAGGTACAGAGTGGGACCTTAGGAAAACAGAATAAGAACTCCTATGGAGAGGGCGGAGGTAGCAACTCCAAGTGCTGCAACTCGAATGAAAAAAACACAAATCTACTTGCCAGAAGAACAATACTTTAAATGTAGAATACCTTAAATTTTCGATTACGTTATTGAATAGCTGCTTTTTTAAACCGCCACCTACACCAATACGCAAGATGAGCTCTCCTCCCAGATTCTTCCAAAGGATTATCCCACAGATCACAAAGTTGGCCAGGACGGTGTTAAAGCGAGCTATTTAACGCCACAAACGAAAAGTGTTTAAAATCCATTTTGAAATAAATATCTAGAGCAGAGTTTCCCTCTAACACCCTTACTAAGAAAGCCCTTGGAATGTGTGACGTTAAACACAAACAATGATTCTCTACTTTCGAGCTGCTTGCACATTCAAATACCTTGTCAAACATAACCTATCAAACGTAAATATGTACACCCAAATATTGAGGCACCTGATATGAAGTATCAAGATCTCTTTTGAAATCCCTCAATGCAAAAGAAGCATGGAATATTTTCAAAGGGGCGTGGCGAGTGTAATTAAGAGCGTGGCTTAAGACACATAAGCTAAAAATCTGTACTTAGCATAGTGTACCGCCCGACTTATATTTTACTGTTTCGGTCATTGCATCCAGTTTTATGATACAACAAGTAACATCATATCTACAAGTCAGGACTATTGGCTTTGTCAATGGTTGTTAGTTGCATCAAATAAATAAGCAGCAACTATGGCTTGTATGTAACATTGAAAAAGCTTCAACTTAAAGCCCTGGTGACACCACGACAATGTTGCTGCTCCTGAGTTTCAAAAAGAAAAGGGAAATCCAGAGAGAAAATGACTCTCTTCAAAGGATTTCCCTCCCCCTTCAAGTAGGGTGACTAGATCGGGCGACCCAAAAACCGGGACCATTCGCAAAAATGGAGGAAGGACTACAAATTAACATCAATAAAGTGGCAAATAATGACAGTCCTCATCCTCATAGAAACACAGAACAGGCACTGAGAAAATAAATAAAATGTAATTTTTAAAACCAGCATCATGCCTTTTAATTAAACTACTTACTTATAACAGCTGCTTACTAGCTCTGCTTTGGAACACCTAAAAAAATGCCTCTCACTTTTCTCACCTATAAAAGCCTCTAAGCGCACTGCCCACTCCTAGTCATCCCGTTTCACTTCATCTGAAAGATTTCTTGTTAATTGCAGCTTCAGACGGGTGCTGCGATTAACCTGAAAACTTTAACAAAGGCACACAATCACCCTGCAGCTGCGCTCTATTAAGAAAAGAAATGCAGCCACTCTAAAAACATGGTGTGTTTCTGTACTTGTATTTCGCTTCTTAATAGAGCTGGGCTGCGGGGTGATTGTGTGACTTTTTAAACTTTTCTGTGCTTGGCATTGTGTGCTCCCCAACTTATATTTTCCTGTTTCTGTCATTGCATCCATATATATTATACAAGTAACATCATACCTACAACAAGTCAGACTATTGGCTTTGTCAGTGGTTGTTAGTTGCACGAGATAAATAAGCAGCAACTATGGCTTTCATATAATATTGAAAGCTTCCACCTAAAGCCCTCGTGACACCATAACTATGTTACTGCCCCTGAGTTTCAAAAAGAGAAGGAAAGCAAGTGTTAGTGAAGAGAATACTCCCGACAGATGGATCAGTCATTTACAAACTTGCAGCTGCCATCTGCTCAGACCTGCATCTTGTCAAGATTAAAAATGTTGGCAAGGCCTAACCAGCCTTCCACCCTTCTTAGATCGTTCAGGTGAGCAGGGTTACATAGAGCAAGCGTTTAGAAATGACAAGATGGGGAAAAAGGCTCCTTATAGAACACAACGTCGATATGTGGAAACGCTACTTCTAAAGAATTGCCATACCACACTTTCTGTCTTCTCTGACATATCTTTTGTCCTTTTTTCTTCCACTCTCCTTCTCTTCTTTCTCTTCTTTTTCTTCTTCCTCATATCAGTCCCGCTCCACGTTTATCCACTTTCCCCTTCTCCCCATCCCATTCTTGTCTCCATTTCCCTCTCACTGCCTGTTCTTTGCTTTCTCTCTTACCGGTTTTCCATTCTCTGTTCTCAGTCCCAGTTCTTCAAAGCCTCTGGCAGCCTTTTTCTTTCCGTCCCTCTCTTACCAATTTCTCCATTACCCCTACCCCATTTCTCGTCTTTGCGCCCTGACTTTTTTCTACTTTGTTCCTCTCTCCCCCTTTCTCCGCCACTAAATCCTATTTCTCACTAGTCTCCTCTCCTTTTCCTTCAGGCTATGTTACAATTTTGAAAACACATACCACTATCCGTGAATATTAGATGGAAGCACATTTAGAATTTGGACCAATGTTCCTCTGCAGTGTCGGTGACCTTGCCAAAAAGGACATGAAAAAGCTGAAATTGGATCATAAATCCAAAGCTGTTCTAATCAGGGGTCCCACAAATAAGTTTGACCCAGGCATTCAAAATCCTTAAGATGTCCCTGTGCATTTATTAAAGTTTTCATGTTAATCGCAACACTCATCATGAGCTGCAATGAACACGGAAACCTTAACAAATGCACACAATCACCCCACAGCCCAACCCAATTAAGAAAAGAAATGCAGCAACATAGCTGCCATGGTTTCAAATTGCAATGTGGGATGTTTTCATAATTTCACTATAATTATTAGTGCCATTTAAACAGGGCCGACTTTAGTGCTGGTGGTGCCTGGTGTGATAATGTTTGTTGGCGCCCCAAGACCACCTCCGCCACGGATACACTCATTACCATCCTATAACAGTAACCCTCAAGTCCCCATAAGCCCTCTCTCTTTCATATTTATTTTGTTTGATAGAGCCACCCATACCAGTGTAAGGTGTTAGGCACTTTACTTTGCATACACATTACACAGAGACACTGAATCACCGTGTGTAAATCACTGTATAGGAAATGTTACATCAGACAGAGGAATACAGTGTCTCTTCTTAACAGAGCTGCTAGGGTTTTAAGCAAATGTTTAAAGTGATATTTGGCGCTGCACACACGTGCGGTCTGGTTCCTGGCACCCATAGCCATGGCTGCAGCGCACAGAGACCCTACACTGCCACACACAGAGTAAAAACATTAGAGGGAACATTGCTTAGAAGTACTCCTGAGTTGCTCCCATATGCCGCTGCTCTATTTGATGACATTGCCCTCGACCGCTTTAAGAAAATTGGTTGGTTTAACGAATTGAAAAGCCTGCTCACTTCCATAGGACTTGAGGGACTATGAGATGTTAGGGACCCTGCACTACTTCCCGGTAAGGCCCTAATCAAGAAACAATACTGGGACTGGGCATGGGACTGGGACTGAGACTGAGACTGAGTGGCCAGTCTTCTTTAAGTTATCACCAATGGGGCCGTCTTACATCGGATTTTCTTGAGTTCAAACTGACAAGAAAATATGAGCAATACTTAGAGGCCATTACAGTTCCCTTGGATAGAAAGCTCTACATGCAATTTAGATTCGGCTTCATTCCGGTGAATTCGCTCACAGCCGCCTGGCGAAAGTTCCTCACTCAATTGGAGTTTTCCCCAGGATGTCCCTTAGCTGCTGAGTCAATAGCCCACATACTATTCGCTTGTCCACTTTATAGAGCCCCAAGGTCGAGATGGTTAGCCCCTCTCTGTAAAAGCTTTTGTACTCGTTGTCACTGCACATTTTAAAATCCTATAGCAGCCGGCTGATAGGAAGATGTGGGCCATTCGAAGATCTTTTCAGAAAATTGTTAATTGAGTATCTTAGGCGAATGTTTATAGAGCTTATTGATTTTAACTTTTTTATTCCTTAGTTTTAACCTCACACAGCTCATTTATTTAATAGAACTTTTAATGTGATACTGTAAGCACCTTCATTTCCTTGTACTGTCTGCATTTGCACTTTTTATGGTCTGGGGTCCGGGAGAACTACGACTGGGCTAACACAATTTTTACTTGGATATTTCCCTCATACTGCTCTTATAAAAGTAGTGGACAACAGAGTTACGTTACCACAAGAGTCACTATTGAGCACCAGGCACAAAGGGTTCAATCAGGACATTCTCTGGGTGCCCGTTACTCTTAGTATCTATATGTCGAAATTGTAACTGCAATATGTTCATATGTATTTTAGCTATTTGTCCATTTGTCTTCTTTATTCAGCTATGTCGATATCCACCAACAGTTCACTTTTGTAGCTTCCTATACTGTATATTGGTGCAAAATTGTGAATGTGGAAAACTTGTGTGGCATTTCTGCCGAAATAAAGTATTATGATGATGACATAGGGTATGTAATCCATTATTGAGCTCGACTGTGTGCACGGTTTCCTTTGATGCCTATGGACATCACTCTTGCGTCACTCTGACGAACATTCTAGCAGTTTCCTGTAGAGCCCGCAGCGCTATTTTTAGGCTTATCCTGGGCCACCAGAGCTATGCAGCCGAATGTATTTTGTTCTGGTGGCATGTGTCACTAACTGCACGGATACTGCTTACAGCCCATTTCCTCTCTGTCTCATCACTCTGACCTTTCTCTTGCTTCCACTGGCCTTTTCTTTCCCACGTCTGGCTTCTCGTTTCCTTTCTTATGACGTATCTCCCTTAGGAATGCTGGGCTCTCCCCTTTTCTATTTCTCTGCCTCTTCCCTGCTCGTGGTTTTGTTTTTCTGAAAGGGAAGTCGCCATGCTTCCTGTTGTTGTGAATGTAAATAGCTTTGTTTCTACCCTCATTCCTCTTCTAACCCTGAATGTGTGGCCACTGCCTCAGGTCTGCCTTTCTGTGTTGGAGAAAGGAAAGTGGGCCAGGATTTTGGATCACCTTTGTCATTTGTGTAATCATGAGTGATGGCCCTGCTGTCTAATAGGGGGGAGCGTTGTGTGAGTATGTGTGGTTCTGTGTCTGTAATGAGATAGTTTTAACCTGAAGGATATCTGAATCATTTAAAGTTATGTTACCTGAATTTGGACAGTGCTGTATTGTCACTAGTATATACGGCTTTTTAGCACTGGGTTCAGCTACTTTTGAGCCTTGTTCAAAAGAGTGTGTTGTCTGATAAGCTGCATTATCACTAGTGAGGTGCTTTTGTGTAAAGGTTTGTTTTTTATTTTCAATTATATCAAAATATATATGTAAGAATATACAAGGCAATAAAGTACAGTGAGTAGTTTCTAACCGGAGATAAGAGATTAAAGGAAAACGATGCAAGCACTAACATCTTATACAGTGCTCCAACAAGAAGGCTCCCAATGAACGGATATCTATTGCTTTAGTAGTAATCTCACCTGGTAATTCTAGTGGGTGACTCCTATTATCACCAATGTTCTCCAGTTTCCTAAATACATTACATAACACCCATATAACTGCTCCTTTCTCCTCCTTCTCATATTGATGACCCACACATGACACACAGCAGTTTTAATGCTTTGGGTACAAATCTGGGTGGGTGGGATTTGCAATACTAAGAATTGATTTCCTGTTCACAATTACTATTAGTAAATATTAGTAAATGTTTCAACATATCTTCAATGTTTAATGTGCATTCTTGTGTAACGTAACCGGTGCTCATGTAAAGCGCTCCAATACCTTCGGGTCAAGTTCGTGCTATATAAATCTGCATTAAAAAATATGTATATATCTATATATATATATATACACATATATATATATATATATATATATATATATATATATATATATATATATATATATATATATATATATATATATATATATATATATATATATTATTCCACCAATTGTCCTGTTGCAGAAGGAGCACTAATCAGTTGGTGCCATCACCGGGATCAGGGCAGTATCCCGTTTCATTTTTACCACAAATAAAACAGTGATGGCACTCCATTCAGTAGTTGTTCAAGGTTCTTTATTCAAAACTGTGATCGCGAACAATATGCGGTTAAGTACAGGAAGTTACGGCTCAATGATGAATGATGTAATATGTGACATCATCAGCAGTGGATTGCGGGCGCGCAAGTTATAGTTAGTACAACTAACTATATCGGAGGAATTGCAATGGTTTTGTACGAGTGAAATGTCCAGCTAACTATAACACCCCTAAAACCTATGTTTTTTTCAGTGAATTTCAAAAGTTTTTTAAATGCTAATTCCTAACTATAACACCCCTAAAACCTATGGTTTTTTCAGTGAATTTCAAAGTTTTTTTAAATGCTAATTCCTAACTATATCAGGCCTCAAACCTATGGTTTTTGTAGTGAATTTCGAAAGTTTTTTAAATGCTAATTCCTAACTATAACATGTCTGAAACCTATGGTTTTTTCAGTGAATTTCAAAGGTTTTGTAAATGACAAATTTTAAATGTAATAATTGTTAAAAAAAAATTTTTTGATACTGATTTACTCCATTTTTTTACACCATTTATTTTTAGATATTTTATTTTTTAAATTATATTGTAATTACATTATACATTACATTACAAAATATACCTTCTCAGAATGAATTACTTTAGTTTAAATACTTTGGAAATAGGCAATAGACTTTTAAGTACAGTACTTACAGTTGTTGCAATGGGCAATACAATTTCAAATACAATGCAACATTGAGCCCAATGTGAATTTCTAGTTAAATACAATTAGTTACTTTATGGATTACTTTTCTAACCACAGGACTGGATCCTAGATTCAGTCCTTGGACATCTCCTGTAAACAGTTTAGTAAAAGGGTTTTGGTTACATTAGTGATTTTTAAGGAATATTATTATATTTTAAAAGTTCACATAGAATTACCAATGTTATCCTATGGGAGGAAATTCACTTGGCAGGTAAATAGTGTTATTGTTACTTTTTCTTACTCAGTCGTGGCTCCTGTATCCAGCACTGATGCATTTCATGTAAACAGTTGAATAAAATGAGTTTAAGTCATACAGGCGATTTTTAAGGAATATTTGTAGTTTGTGAAAATCAACACTTAAGTAAGTACGGTTAGAATTACTTTTTAGGTTCAGTGCTGGGCTAAAAGATGCAGCACTGGGTTCTCTCCTGATAACAAGTGAGTAAATCGGAATTCGTTGTTCGGATGATTTTAGGTGAATATTTTAAAGTTCCAAAACTCCACACACTTAAAAGAATTTCCAAGTGAAACCAGTCAATGTTAGCCTATGGAAGGAAATTCAAGGTACTGGTAAGTATGGTTAGAATTACTTTTCAGGATTAGTACTGGGCTCAAAGATGCAGCACTGAGGTCTCTCCTGATAACAGGTGAGTAAACAGGAATTTGTAGTTCTGCTGATTTTATAGGAATATTATAAAGTTCCAAAACTCCACACGTAGAAGAATTTCCAAGTGAAACCAGTCAATGTTACCCTATGGAAGGAAATTCACTTAGCATGTAAGTAGTGTTATCATTACTTTTTCTTACTCAGTGGTGGATCCTAGATCCAGCACTGGTGCATCTTCTGTAAACAGTTGAAAATGCGTTTTTAGTCATACAGGCGATTTTTTAGGAATATTTGTAGTTTGTGAAAATAGACACTTAGAAACTCTTCTGGTGAAAATCAGACAATGGATTCCTATGGAAGGAAATACAAGTTACTGGTAAGTACGGTTAGAATTACTTTTCAGGGTCAGTGCTAGGCTAAAAGATGCAGCACTGGGTTCTCTCCTGATAACAGGTGAGTAAATCGGAATTCGTAGTACATCCAGTAAGCGCCACAGAGCTGCGTAGCAGAGAGATGTATAAAGGGGCACGGCCTGCACCTCCTCTCTGCAACGCAGTGCAGTGGCGCTTCCTGGAAGCACCTGGTGGGCTACTTGGACCCATGGTCCCTCAGGTTTGAAGTGGAATTTTTCCCCCAACTTAAAACGTGCCACAGGGCGTGTTTGCACACATCACGTCAGGCCCCGTCCCCTCCCTTCACCATTGTGTAAACACACCCTGTCACCGTTCTAAGTTGAGAGATTAAGTCCCTCCAGTAAGCACCACAGACCTCTGTTGGAGAGAGGTGTAAAAAGGGGCGTGGCCTCTGAACACAGTATTGAAAGAGAATGAATTCCCCAACTTAGGGGCACATTAGGATGGCGGGCGGGCACCCTATCGGAAAACGGGACCACCCGCCTTAAGGGCGGGGGTCCCGGGAGTGCCATTAGGCGGTGCCTGCCGCTTTCATTATGCAAATGCAGGGGGGTACCATAGGTACCCCCCTGTGCACCCCTCTACTGTGCTTCACTCTGGGGGCCCGCAGGGGGCCCCCAGAGTGAAGTCCGCCTGCCTTTCCGTGCCGCCACGGAAAGGCATTGAAAAATGCCCATTATAATATGGCTGGCGGTGTCTGATAGACACCGCCACCATGTTATCCCTTTTCTGCCCCGGCCGCAAGGCGACCAGGGCGGAAAACAGGCGGGCGGTGTTTCCCACCGCTGCGGTCCCCTCTGCCATCGTAATATGGCGGGGGGGAATGCAGGGAAGGATGTCGGGCGGATTGCCTCCGCCAGGGTGGCGGTGGCCACCGCTACCCTGGTGGAGGCAATCCGCCCGACATCCTAATGGACCCCTTAAAACGCACCACAGGGCGCGTTTGCACAGTGGTGAAGGAAGGAGGCATGGCCTGAGGTGATATGTCTGTAAAGACGCCCTATGGCGCGTTTTAAGTTAGATAATTTATTCCTCCTCAATCCTGTGGGTCCCTGGGGGCCACCTAGTCCACCAGGCACCTCCAGTATGCACCAGGAGGCTGTGTTGCAGAGAGGTGTTCAGAGGCCACGCCCCTTTTTTCACACTCTGCAACGCAGCTCCGTGGCGCTTACTGGAGGTACCTGGTGGGCTAGTTGACCCCCAGGAACCCTCCGGATTGACAAGGAATTAATTCCCCAAATTAAACCCCGCCACAGGGTTTGTTTGCACACATGTGAACTCAGGCCCCGCCCCCTCCCTTCACCACTGTGCAAACGCGCCCCGTGGCACGTTTTAAGTTAGGGGATTAACTCCCCTTGAATACTGAGGGTCCCTGGGGTGCAACTAGCCCACCAGCTACCTCCAGTAAGCACCACAGAGCTGCGTTGCAGAGAGGTGTAAAAAGGGGCATGGCCTTAGAACACCTCTGTGCAATGCAGCCCCCTGGGGCATACTGGAGGTTCCTGGTGGGCTAGTTGGCCCCCAGCGACCCCCAGTATTCAAGGGGAATTTGTTCACCCTCTGCAAACGCGTCAGGGGGTGCGTTTGCAGAGTGGTACACTGAGAGGGCATGGCTTCCAGACGCGATCCCGTTTAAAAAAATATATAAAGTTTAAGAAAGGGGGCTGTGTAGCCCCCTTCTTTTTCTAATTTTTGGCCCTGGGGACCCCATCCCCCAGGGCCTGCCCCCATTTTTTGTTTTTTAATAAAAAATTTGGGATGGGGGCCCCCCTCCAGAGGCCATAATCACCTCTGGGACCCCATCCCCCGGGGCATGGGCCTTTTTTATAAATATTTTTTTGGGAGGGGGCTTCCTTGCCCCCCTCCTGTGGTCACTTATAGCCCAAGGGACCCCATCCCCCGGGACCGGCCTTTTTTTATTATTATTATTATTATTATTTTATTTACATTTTGGGGAGGCTGTCCACGTGGCCCCCTTCCCGAGCCACTAATAGCCCCTGGGACCCCATCCCCCGGGGCTGGCCCTCTTAGTTGGGGACCATGGGGTTGTCCCCAATCCCCCCACGGTCCCAGCAGGCTCCCCGCGTCCTGCAGGAGCCGGCATTGCTTTTCCACATGGGGAGCAGCTAACATGCTGCTCCCTTTGTGAAAAGCAATCTGCTTTGCTATTTGGAAGAGAGAGCAGGTTTGCCTGCGGCCACGCGGCCCCCCTCCCACCATCGACAAAGCCCTGGGGGTGGTGGTCCCGGGTCTGGGGGGTCCGTCAGGGCCGTCCCAGTGACCCCAGAGGAGTGGAGGGTCTTTATAAGTACGGTATGGGAGACCGTATCAAAGGCCGCGCTGAGATCATGCAGGACCAGGGCCATAGTTCCACCTGCATCCAGGTTTTGTCAGTCACACCTAAAAGCGTGGCCTCCGTAGAGTAACCTGTCCTACAGCCGGATTGGGAAGGATTAAGAAGGTCATTGGTTTCGATGTACCTTGAAAGATGTCCATTTATGTGTGTCTCCAAAATTTTTGAGAGGGCAGGGAGTAGTGAAATTGGACGGTAATTTGAAGAAAGCGCAGGGTCCGAATTAGTTTTTTTTAATAAAGGGACGACCATCGCATGTTTCCAGTCTGGGGGAACCAAGGACTCCCTAAGAGAGGCATTAAGAAGGTCAAGGATGAGGCACCGTGATGGTTGTTCTATTTACTGTAATACCGTAACGGGAAGTAAGTTGCAAGGGGATCCCGATTTGGTTTTATTAAGGTGTTGCGTAAGTGCCACCATGTCCAAAAGTGGCCAGGTATCTAGTGTGTTCTTACATATGTGGTCGGGAGCAAGGGTAGTGCAACATTCAGGTAGTGGATCAGATAGGACAGGGATAACAGTAGGCACAGGTGTGGAAGGGAGGGCAGATCTAGCCAGTGCAGAGTATATAGTTTCCACTTTGTTTAAAAAGAATTGTGCCAGTTCTTCACATTTGGCAGAGTTTAAGCTCGGGGTGCCTGATTGGTTGTTGAGCCCGATAATTCTTTAACCATCTTGAATATGGTTTTAGGGCAGTTTTTAGCCTGGGTGATGGTTGATGAGACATAATTGGCTGGAGCAGACTTACTGTGGGAGTGGTAGGCCCTTCTGGCAGTAAGATAAACAGTTTTAGCTTCGCGCCTCCCTCGCCGCCCCCGCTTCCCGCCACCTCTTGCGACCCCGCCCCTTTTTTCCTTGTGTTCCCTCCCCGCTCCCGCCTCCCAGCTGACCCGCCCACCCGCGCACTTGGCCTTAAAAGGCGACCGTGCGGCACAGGTAAGTGTGACCCACTTGTGGGACACCCCCGCGCCGCACGGCCACCAGCTGCTGCGTGTGCCCCTCCGCTGTGCGCTGCCTCGCTGCCTGTTTTGCCTGCATTTGTGCTTGCCTTGATTTCTCTTGTCTTTACCCTTGTTTTGCGCCACTTGTAATTTGTGCTTGTATTTTTATCCCCCAGTCGTTTTTGGCCCGTGTTGTTTTGCCTGCATTTGTGCTTGCCTTGATCTCTCTTGTCTTTACCCTTGTTTTGCGCCACTTGTAATTTGTGCTTGTATTTTTATCCCCCAGTCGTTTTTGGCCCGTGTTTAGCGTCTTTTGTTAGGAATTTGTGCCTGTTTTCGCCGTCCCCTGTCCTGTTTCCCGCCTCCCTCGCCGCCCCCGCTTCCCGCCACCTCTTGCGACCCCGCCCCTTTTTTCCTTGTGTTCCCTCCCCGCTCCCGCCTCCCAGCTGACCCGCCCACCCGCGCACTTGGCCTTCAAAGGCGACCGTGCGGCACAGGTAAGTGTGACCCACTTGTGGGACACCCCCGCGCCGCACGGCCACCAGCTGCTGCGTGTGCCCCTCCGCTGTGCGCTGCCTCGCTGCCTGTTTTGCCTGCATTTGTGCTTGCCTTGATTTCTCTTGTCTTTACCCTTGTTTTGCGCCACTTGTAATTTGTGCTTGTATTTTTATCCCCCAGTCGTTTTTGGCCCGTGTTGTTTTGCCTGCATTTGTGCTTGCCTTGATCTCTCTTGTCTTTACCCTTGTTTTGCGCCACTTGTAATTTGTGCTTGTATTTTTATCCCCCAGTCGTTTTTGGCCCGTGTTTAGCGTCTTTTGTTAGGAATTTGTGCCTGTTTTCGCCGTCCCCTGTCCTGTTTCCCGCCTCCCTCGCCGCCCCCGCTTCCCGCCACCTCTTGCGACCCCGCCCCTTTTTTCCTTGTGTTCCCTCCCGCCTCCCAGCTGACCCGCCCACCCGCGCACTTCGCCTTAAATGGCGACCGTGCGAACGCGCAGCGGTCACGCGCAGCGGGCGCGCCGATTGTGCGCCGAAGGCGCGCCAAAGGTAAGCCCGTCTGCGCCCGTCCGCGACCGGATCGCGACCAGCGCCAGGACCCCTGGCCCCCACCGACGGAAGCCGACCCGACGAACCTACAGCGCCGCCGACCTCATCGCACTCAACACCGGCCGAATCCCAGGATGTCACCGAGCCGCCCCGAAGCACACCCACGGACCCTTCAGCTGCCACGCCTGCAAGTTCACCTGCATCCGGACCTTCCCTGCACCCGCCAAGCCGAACTCCAGCAGCACCCACCTCAAGTGTATCCTGCTCAACACCCGCTCCGTCCACAGACACGCCGCAGAACTCTGGAACCTGCTCGACACCACCACCCCCGACGTTGCCTTCATCACCGAGACCTGGATGAACGCCTCCTCAGCCCCAGACATCGCCATCGCCATCCCAGAGGGCTACAAGATCACCCGGAGGGACCGAAACGCCAACCAGACGGGAGGAGGCATCGCCATCATCCACAGAGACACCATCCGCATCACTACCAACACCGACGACACCCTCACCACCGCTGAACACCTGCACTTCCAGATCCACACCAACCCGAAGACCACCCTCAGAGGCACCCTGATCTACCGACCCCCGGGACCACGCACACGATTCAGCGAGGACATCGCCGACTTCATCAGCCCGCACGCTCTCCCCTCCGCCGACTACATCCTCCTGGGGGACCTCAACTTCCACCTGGAGAACAACAACGACCGCAACACCATCAGCCTGCTCGACAACCTCGACAACCTCGGACTCAAGCAACTGGTGACCACCCCCACCCACCTCGCCGGACACACACTCGACGCCGTCTTCTCATCCAGCAAAGACGTCACCTTCAGCCATGCAACAGGACTCCACTGGACGGACCACAGCTGCGTCCACTTCACCTTCAGAAGAACGACGATCCACCACCACCAGCAACAGGTTGCTCGAAGAAGCTGGAACAAGATCACAGCCGACCAGCTCACCGCTTCCCTGCGCCAGCACCCTCCCGCCAACTCAGCGAACCCCAGCCAGGCCGCCGACAACCTCACGAAATGGATCAACGACTGCGCGGACGAACTCGCCCCTCTGAGAACCCCACCCAGCAGATCCTGCAGCAGAAAAACACCATGGTTCACCGACGAACTCAAGAGCTCCAAGAAGAACTGTCGAGCCCTCGAGAAAGCCTGGAGAAGGGAACCAACGACGGACAACATGAACACCCTCAAGCTCGCCACCCGGAAACACCACCAACTGATCCGCGCCACCAAGAAAAATGCATACAAGGACCGGCTGGACAACAACGCACACAACTGCAAGGAACTCTTCAACATCGTGAAAGAGCTATCCAACCCCAACGCCGGAAACAACGACATCACCCCGTCGCAAGAACTCTGCAACTCCCTCGCATCCTACTTCCACAACAAGATCACGGACATACACAACAGCTTCAACAACCAACCAACGCAAGCCACAACCGCAACGACGCCACCCACCACCACCCTCCGCACCTGGACCCCGATCAGCACCGAAGACACCATCCGCACCATGAACTCCATCCATTCCGGATCTCCGACTGACCCCTGCCCTCACCACGTCTTCAACAAAGCCGACGCTGTCCTCGCACCCCACCTACGGGACATCATCAACACCTCCTTCGACTCCGCCACCTTCCCTGAGAGCTGGAAGCACGCCGAACTCAGCGCTCTCCTCAAGAAACCCACAGCAGACCCCACCGACCTCAAGAACTACCGTCCCATCTCGCTCCTCCCGTTCCCGGCCAAAGTCATCGAGAAGACCGTCAACAAACAGCTGGCCGCCTTCCTCGAGACGAATGGATCCCTCGACCCCTCACAGTCCGGCTTCCGAGCAAACCACAGCACCGAGACCGCCCTCATCGCCGCCACCGACGACCTTCGAACTCTGATGGACAACGGAGAAACAGCGGCCCTCATCCTCCTGGACCTCTCCGCGGCTTTCGACACTGTCTGCCACCGCACCCTAATACAGCGCCTCAGCAACATCGGAATCCAGGAGAAGGCACTGGAATGGATCACCTCCTTCCTCGACGGAAGAACACAAAGAGTCCGCCTACCACCGTACAAGTCAGAGGCCACCGAAGTCATCTGCGGCGTCCCTCAAGGATCCTCACTGAGCCCCACCCTCTTCAACGTCTACATGAGCCCCCTCGCGGCCATCGCACGCCAACACAACCTCAACATAATCTCCTACGCCGACGACACCCAGCTGATCCTCTCCCTGACCAACGACCCCGCCACCGCCAGAGCCAACCTGCACGAAGGGATGAGAGACGTGGCCGAATGGATGACGACCAGCCGCCTGAAACTGAACTCAGACAAGACGGAGGTCCTCATCCTGGGCTCCACGCCCTCCGCCTGGGACGACTCCTGGTGGCCCCCCGCCCTGGGCACCGCACCCAAACCGACAGACCACGCACGCAACCTGGGCTTCATCCTGGACTCCTCCCTCTCCATGACCAGACAAGTCAACGCCGTCTCCTCGTCATGCTTCAACATCCTGCGCATGCTACGTAAGATCTTCCAGTGGATCCCCACCGAGACGAGGAAAACGGTCACCCAAGCCCTCGTCACCAGCCGTCTGGACTACGGCAACGCCCTCTACGCCGGAACCACTGCAAAACTCCAGAAGAGACTCCAGCGGATCCAGAACGCCTCGGCGAGACTCATCCTCGACATCCCCCGACGCAGCCACATCTCCGGACACCTGAGAGACCTGCACTGGCTCCCGGTCAACAAGAGAATCACCTTCCGACTCCTCACCCACGCACACAAAGCCCTACACGACCAAGGCCCGAGCTACCTCAACAACCGGATCAACTTCTACACTCCCAAGCGCCTCCTCAGATCAACCAACCACGCCCTCGCCGCCGTCCCCCGCATCCGAAGAGCGACAGCAGGAGGAAGATCCTTCTCCCACCTGGCCGCCAAGACCTGGAACTCACTTCCGACCAACCTGCGCCTGACCCAAGACCACCTCTCCTTCAGGAAGAAGCTCAAGACCTGGCTGTTCGAGCAGTAGCGGCACCCCCCCCCCTCCCAGCGCCTTGAGACCCTACGGGTGAGTAGTGCGCTATACAAATGACCTGATTGATTGATTGATTGATTGAGCTCATAAATCCTTCGCCACCATTGTTCCAAATTTTTACATTTGGACTTCTCCTTTTTTAGTTCTTCAGAGAACCAAGGTGCCGGGGTGGCGATGATTGTTTAGCTTCTTGACTGTAATGGGAAGGCAGGTGTCTAGTGCCGACTGAATCTAGACATGGAAAGCCACCAGGTCTAGATCGAGATTATTTTTCAAAATAGGGGCATTAGTGGAGAGAAACCGATTAAAATTAGCAATATCAAGATTTTTCCAGTTTCTGGACGGTTTAGCAGCGCCATCGCGCATAATGTGGGTGATACAAGGAGCCTCGATACACATCATTCCCCTCTTCCTTAGTCAGCACCCTGGCACATAGCAGGAGCCGCCCTTGGGGGTTGGCGGTTCCCAGGGCCATTTTTGGCTCCAGGAGGGGGTCACGCAGCTTTCCTCCTTTGCTGTGCATGGGCCAGGCCCAGGTAGCTGATGGTGGTCCCTTGGGCTATATATGGTCCAGGAGGGGGCTACGCGGCCCCTCCCTCTTTTTAAAAAAGGAAATGGCGATGGGGCCGTGGACGTCCCTGCAGCAGTGGGGTGGCGTGGCCCCAGCTAAATTTAACAAATAGCGCCAGGGAAGTGGTGGTCCCCGGGGGTTTGGGAGTTCCGCGGGGCCCCCGTTAATTATAAACGATAGCCCTGGGGAGATGGTGTTTCCTGGGTAAAAAATAAAATCCTCCCTCTTTTTTTTTTATGTGCATTTGCCCTTGGGACCGGGCACACTTAAGGGCTGGATTAAAAACTGGTGTTGGGGACATGCTTGTTTTTCTTTTTAAAACTTCACTGTGATATTTGCAAATATTTCAAGACAATCATTGTAATTTTTGTTAAAATGCTTTTTGCCCTGACGGGGTCCCTCTGAATTACAAAAAAGTTTGAAATTCACTGAAAACACCAAAGGTTACAGGGACCTAACAGTTAGGCTTAGATTTCACTTGTACAACACCATTGAAATTCAGCAGTTATAGTTAACAAGGCTAACTATAACTTGTAGTTAGCTGAGCTAACTATAACTCGTGCCCCCGCAGTGCACTGCTTATGACCTCATATATTACATCACTCATTACATGGTCAGTGACATCACTGATGACATCACTGATGACATTATCCAAATGATTGTGAGTGTTTTTAAAAAGTTTATGAATGTTGAATATATATACCAAGTTGTATTGGTGAATCAGTTGGTGTATGAGTGCATGTATGTATAATTCAGTGGGTGTGTGACTGACTATATAAGTGAGTGATTGGGTGTCTCAGTGAATGTATGGATGAGTGACGGGTTGTGAGAATGTCAGTTGGTGTCTAAGTGTCTGTATGGGTGTGTGAGTGGGTACATGAGTGGCTGTATGGGTGATTGAAAAGTGATAATGGTGAGCTACAGAAGTACCCGTCTGCTCCCTGGTTTTCATTGGATCTTAAGGCCATCCAAGGGAAATGCCAGAAAGATATTGTACAAACAAAAGGGCTAAATATAAAGAACTACTGAGGCAATACAAGTGCCTAATAAAAACAGCTCAAATTAAATTCTTTTCGGAAAGCATAAGCATGCAAAAAACTGAAGTAGAGAACTTTTTAAACCAATTAAATCCCTGTCTAAACACCGAGTGCTTGGGTAGTCCTGATGAGGCATTTTGCAAAAAGTTGGCAATCTTTATCCAGTCTAAAGTCAATTCTATCTACCAAATTTTTTTGCCTTCCCTTAACTCACTAAACGTAGATGATTTTCCAATGCACATGCAGGAATCTGACTCACAAGACACTGTTACCTCTCCAGAACCTCCTCAATTCAGTGTTTTTTCCACTTTCACTAAGGATAAAGTTATTAAGCTCACTGATCTCATCAAATCCAGGGCTCCATCAGATCCCTGTCCATCACTGGTTCTCAAAGAAATTGCTAATGTGGTTGCTGGCCCGCTTATGGAAATATTTTATGAGATTTTGATCTCAGAGCAATTTCCAAATATATGGAAAAAGGCCTCTGTTCTGCCACTGATAAAGAAACCTTCCTTGAACCCAATGAAGATGGAAAGCTATATGCCTTTATCCAACCTACCTTTCCCAGCCAAAATGCTTGAGAAAGCACTGAATGAGGATGTCTTAGAGTTTCTGGATGCTAATTATTTCCTCGATCCCTCACAGTATGGCTTTAGAGCAAACCACTGTACTTATTCTGCCTTGGTAGCGACCTCAGAGGAAGTCAGAATGGTAGTCGATAAAGGTGGAAAAGGGGCACTGATCTTATTAGATCTCTCTGCCGCTTTCAACACGGTCCACCATTCCCTCCTCGTAAAACGTCCCCATCAGCTTGGGTTTAGAACTCTGCTCTGACTTGTTACGCTCATTCTTGAGCAATAGGTAGCAACAAGTGGAGTTGGGGGAAGTGAGTTCATGACCCTTCTCTGTACCTTGTGTTTTTCCTCAAGGGTCTTCCCTCAGTTCCACGCTATTTAATGTATATGTTAGCCCCCTCATCAATTTCATTCAAAGTCAAGGACTAGCGGTGTTCTCCTACGCTGATGATATACAGATAGTAGTTTCTATCTCATCGGACATGGATAAAGAGGCTAGAAATTTCGGGAACTGCATGTCTCAAATGGCATTGTGGATGCAGAATAATTGTCTGAAATTGAATACAGACAAAACTGAAGTGCTGCTTTTTGCAAAGAAAACCTCTTTCTGAAACGATTCATGGTGGCTTTTGAGCCTAGACACGTTACCTACTCCTTTCCAGAAAGTTCGAAATTTAGGAGTCATATTTGACGCCGAATTATCTTTTTCGGAACATATAAATTCTATTGAAGATTCTGAAAAAAATCTTCCCATTTGTCCCCCATGACCTTCAGAAGACAGTTGTATTAACTCTTATATTCTCTGAGCTGGATTCCTGCAATGCTTTGTATCTGGGTGCTCAGAAGTGTGTGATAAGGAAGCTGCAGGCTTTGCAAAATGCAGCGACGAGAGTACTTCTAAAAATTCCCAAATTTAGCTCTGTGTCTGAATCGCTGCAAAATCTTCACTGGCTCTCAGTATGAAAAAGGATTATTTTGAAGGCCATGTGTACGGTTCACAAGGCCCATCATCGGATCGTCCCAAAGTACCTACAAGATCGTTTGTCTCGGTATATGACAATTAGAAACCTCAGATCCAGCTATTTGCGCTTTGTTAACATTTCTAGATATAACAAAGCCAGATGGTGGAGTAGGGCTTTCTCCATATGTGCAGGCAATGGTGGAGCCTACTGCCTCTTTAGTGGCGAGGTCAAGCCTCCCTGATGTAATTTAAGAAGCAGCTGAAAACATAGCTGTTCACAAAAGAGTAGAATCGGCTGTTGCATGTACCAGGTTCGGTCTTATCGACTTAACAGTGTTCTGTTGTCCGTTCTCTCTCTCTTTCTTCCTTTTTTTCTCTTTTCTTCAGCGCTACAACACCCTTGGGTGTGTGCGCGCTTTATAAAATTATTTTCAATCATTTTATTCATTCATTCTTTGGTTGTCTGTGTACCTGCATGAGTCTCTATGTGGGTGGGAGATGGAGTATGTGACTATCTGTATGGATGGGTGAGTGGGTGTGTCAGTGGTTGTATGGGTTAGTGAGAGTGTGTGTGTGTGTGTGTGTGTGAGTGAGTGTGTGTGTGTGAGATGGGCTGTATGGGTTAGTGAGTGTGTGTATGGCTGTGTCTGTGTGGGTGAGTGAATGGATGTGTCAGTGGTATATGGGTGAGTGACGGGGTATGTGAAAGGCAGTTTAGGTTTGTGATGGGGTGTATGAGTGACTGTATGGGTGAGTGAGTGAATGTGAGAGGGGCTGTATGGGTGAGTGTGTGCATGTGTCAGTGACTGTATAGGTGAGTGAGTAGGTGTTAGTATAGTGTGTGTGTAACTGTATGTGTAATTAAGTGGCTGTGTGATTGATTGCATGGGTGAGTGAATAGGTGTGTGAGTAGCTCTATGGGTGACTGACTCAGTGTGTGAGTGGCTATATGGGTATATGAGGGGATATGTCAGTAGCTTTAATAGTGGGTGGGGGTATGAGTGGAGTGGCTGTATGGGTTAATAGATTTGTGTGTAGATCCATAAATCAGTGAGTGGGTCTGTAAGTACTGGTTTGGGTCTGTGAATGGGTTTGTGAATGGTTGTGTGGTAGTGGGTGTATGAAAAGGTCTATGGTGTGTGAGTGGGTGCATTGGTGATTTTGTGGATGATGTCATCAGTGATGTCAGTTGAGGTGTCATCAGTGATGCCAACAGTGATGTCACTGACCATGTCATGAGTGATGTAATATGTGAGGTCATAAGCAGTGCATTGTGTAGGTGCAAGTTATAGTTAGCTCAGCTAGCTATAAATGCTGAATTTCACTGGTTTTGTACGAATGAAATCCGAGCCTAACTATAATGTCCCTGTAACCTTTGGTGTTTCCAGTGAATGTTTAAGGTTTTTTAAACTTCTATTTCCTAATTATAACGTCCCTGTAACCTTTGTTTTTTCCGTGAATTTCTAAGTTTTTTTTCTAATGTGAAGTAAGAATCCCTTCGTAATGCACAGTGTTGATAGGGTGGGACACAGGGCCTGGCCTGGTATTGTTCTGGCCCCACACAAGCTTGCTGTTCCTGCCTTCCTCCTCCTTGCCATCCATTGTCTATGTCCATGACCCTGCCCCCTCATTACAGCCATGTGTGGTTGTTGTTCTGCCACCGCCCTTCCTACCTGCCCTAAACAGTTAGCTTGCTACCCCATCCACCTCCTCCCTACCCTCTGTTGTACAGGTCTATAGCTCAGCCCCACCCTCCTGCCTTGAATGGTCCGATGTGCTGCCACTGCCTTCCATTTAGCTTGATGTCCCTGCCCACTTCTCCAACCCGAGGCCCTCAATTCTATGTAACATCATTGTCCTCCTGCTTAGCCTATGTGCTTAGCGTGCTGTCCCTACTCTCCTCCTCCCTGCCCTCAGATGTCTATGTGCATGCCCCTGCTCCCTCCTCTCTGCCCACCATATTCCATGAACCTGGCACCCTCCTATCTAACCTGAGTGTTCTTTTGAGCTGCCACTGCCCCTCCCACCTACCTGGCAAGGTCAAATGGTTTTGTATAACCAAAAAGATTCTATCAAAAAAGTGAATAGGTGATGGTTTTTATAATTTTTAATTTTTAACTATTTCAGAAGTGGTACTAGGCTCTCTCTTAAGCATGGAAAGATGGGAGCACAATGTGCTTGTTAAAATACCCCTCACACACTAAAAAACCGTTAGTGTCATGCTTCATCATAGGGGTCTTCCCGCCCCTATAACGGGACGGGGCGTGCTACGACCAGACGGACTACGCGGGAGCACTTAAATTGTGACAGAGGCTATGTGTGGGTGCATGGGTATCAGTGAAAGTGTAGGGACCTAACACTAGTGAGTGTGAAAAAAGTGAAAAAAGATTAAAAATTCCCTGGCTTAGTAGAAAAAAATAATTTTATTAACTTCTCTAGCTGGGAACGTTAAGAAGGGGTTGTGTGGTAGAGCATTAGCTGCTACCTAGTCGACATGTTTCGTAAGCAGTCCCCTACTGCTTACTCATCAGGACCAAATAGCGATCCCTACTTGTTAATACTCAGTTCTATGAAGTTGTGCCTACTGTCCTACAAACAAATCAGCAAAAATAAGCTGGCTGTTTGGGCTTCGGGGCATGAGTTGGCCCAGGTGAAGCAAAAAAATAATGCAATAGGTATGAAAAAATGACCAATGTGGTCTCTGTAGGAGAAAAGGGAAGAGAGAAACCAACATAAATGCGTAAATAAGCATTATAATCTGAATGAGAATACAGACAGAAAATTGTATACCACACTAGTGGAGAAACCACCTTATATATCTGAAAGCGATTGTATTCCTACATGAGGATCAACAGGTAGGTGTTTTACGTCTCTCGACATCAGCTATCTGTCGCTAAAGACGTATAGTGGCCTCACACTATGGGTTCCACTATCATCTCATCACACACACCGACAATCATGACTCCATGCATTTCCAACGAACTAGCACTTAAAAGGGAAAAGGGGGGGACCCTCCTTCGCAATATTTTCGGGAAACGGTAAGCGTTTCGATCAACTCAAAACCTTTGTCAGAGAAATCAATACATACTTATCTCAATAATTGTCATAGCCCCATGAGTTAGCAGGCGAGGGGTATTCTGCGCAGTTTACTGTGAAGAACAAAACCTCGTGTTAATTATTTAAACATCAGCGAGATTTTTGTTTGCTTGTTATGCCCCTGTGACCCGTTTTTTAAGACTCGAGGTCAGAGTCTGTTACTCACATGTCTGCCAGAAAAAGAAATCATTGTTCCTACCCCCGTGCTCCTCCGAGGATTGCCGGGCTCAAGTGTCCGTTTGTTATTAAAAGCCCTGCATATCCGCATTGTCATCTGTACGGGTGCCGCCTACTGCGTAACGCTGGAGCGCTAACTTTCCAACATGGCCGCCCATTTTCGGCGCGGTCAGAGTGCAAAAGCGGAAGTCTTTCCGCGATGTCTATTGTCATTGTTTAGAATTTGTTCAAGGGTTAGTAAACTATACACTCGTTAGATTCGGTTGGAAACGCAATTGCATTTACATTTAATCCATTATTTGTGGGGTCACAAAATATTGTTTATACTGATGCAAATAATTTTGTCCTATTATTAAATTGTAATCGTTATTTGCAAAAGGAATCTCCAAGTGGCGGCCTCCACCATCTGATGCCAAAAGCTGAAAAGGGGAGAAGCAAAACGGGAGTAATATCCGTGAAAGATGATAATCTGAGACTGAACAGGCAAAGGTGCCATTACAACTGGCTCCAGGGTATGTCGTCGTTCAGCCCATTCTTATGTGACTGAATGCGGAACACCCACCTCTGTTCCTTTTCCAACAGAAATCTTTCATTACTGACCAGTTCTATTACAGTCCATGTGATTTCCTCCGGTTTGTGATTCTTTTCAAGGAAATGGTTCGTGAGCTTGGTACTTGATTTCCTGCATTTTATAGTGCTCTTGTGTTCACCTATCCTGACCTTCACTGCCCTGCTTGTCATCCCCACATATTCAAGTTGACAGGGACAGGTGATCAGATATATGACATTCGCACTATTACAGTTACTGAAACATCTCTGTTCCCAGACGGTGCCATTGTTAAAAGTTATTTTTTTGCTTTTCTTCGTCAGACCACAGATCCTGCACCCTCCACATGGATAGTGACCTTGAACGAAATTGGTGTCTCTTTGTGCGTTGTTTCTGTTGAGTTTTGGTCTTGTGTGAACCAAGACATCCCTCAAGCTCTGGGCTCTTTTGTGCGCAAACATTGGTTTCGGTATTTGCAAACCCCCGCTGTTCAGGATCTTCCAATTCCTGTTAATGATTTTGGTCACTAGGTTGGAACTGGTGTTGTAGGTAGTCACACAAATCGGTCGTTTCTCTTCCTCCTTAGGGGTTTTTTCTTCCAAGAGGCTTTCACGACAGTTATTTCTTGCCCGTGTGTAAGCCTGGTTAATAACACGGTCAGGGTACATTCGTGCTTTTAGTTTCTTTTTGAGATCGTCTGATTGGGCTTTGAAATTTTCAATCTCTGTACAGTTCCTGCATAAACGCAGGAACTGACCGTATGGGAGGTTGTCCCGCAAATGTTTAGGGTGGAAACTGTTATACATTAGGAGACAGTTCTTAGAGGTGTTTTTGAAATGGGTCGTGGTCATCAATCTCCCGTCTTTAGGGAAGATATTCAGATCCAGGAAAACCAGGTTGCTTCTGGAGGTTCCACCTTTGCCAAGAGGTACAGGAATTCATGCGACGCCTTAAGCTGCAGGTTTTCTTCAAAGATAAAGAGGACGAAACAGACCATGGGGATACGAATCTAAGACCAAAATCTAAGTTCACTCCCATGGATAACACCCTCCCAGTCGAATTACTAACCTTCGAAAAGGCAGTAATGATGGAGTTGGAGAATATCAACCCTCTAGAAAAACGTGTCTTTCACAACACTACCAATGAAGAAAGGCAAGCATTACGAGATCTTAGCAACAACAAAAGATTGATAATCAAGCCTGCCGACAAGGGTGGTGCCACTGTCATACAGAATATAGAGAACTACGACAATGAGTGCAGGAGGTTGCTACTGGATAAAAGAAACTATGAAGTTCTTCACAGTGACCCCACAACAAATATACAAACTAAGATTGGCACCATGGTGGAGGAAGCGCTAGCACATGATTGGATCACCAAAAAAGAAGGGGACTTTCTCTGTCAAAAAGATCCGAAAATCCCTTATCTATATACTCTACCGAAGATCCACAAAAGCCTCCAGAACCCCCCTGGAAGACCCATAGTTTCAGGTATTGGGTCAATCCTAGAGCCGGTCTCTAGATTTGCAGACGCTTTTCTCAGACCGATGGTCCAAAGGACATCTACGTATTTAAAGGATACTAAATAAGTTTTGAACTTGCTGGAAGAGGTGAGTTTTGATCCCAACACCCAGCTATTAATTAGCTGTGATGTGGAAAGCCTGTACACCAGTCTGCCACATCAAGCTACTTTAGATATCATCGAGGATGTCCTCTTCGAAGAGTTCTGGGAATACCAAACACCTCGTAACGTGGTGATGAATTGTTGCTCACTTGCTTTGAAGGAAAACTTCTTTGAATATGACGGCACCCTATACCTACAAAAACATGGGACCAGCATGGGTAGTACATTTGACCCTAGTATAGCTGGACTGTACGTACACCATCTTGAGGTGACCAAAATACTGAACTCCAACAACCCTTTCAGACCCAACATAAAGTTATGGAAACGAAACATCGATGATATCCTTATCATCTGGGATGGAGATGAAAGAGGTTCCGAACAATTTCTAACCTGGCTCAATCTACAAGATGATTTCCTAAGGTTTACCAGCACAACCTCCAGAAGCAACCTGTTTTTCCTGGATCTGAATATCTTCCCTAAAGACGGGAGATTGATGACCACGACCCATTTCAAAAACACCTCTAAGAACTGTCTCCTAATGTATAACAGTTTCCACCCTAAACATTTGCGGGACAACCTCCCATACGGTCAGTTCCTGCGTTTACGCAGGAACTGTACAGAGATTGAAAATTTCAAAGCCCAATCAGACGATCTCAAAAAGAAACTAAAAGCACGAATGTACCCTGACCGTGTTATTAACCAGGCTTACACACGGGCAAGAAATAACTGTCGTGAAAGCCTCTTGGAAGAAAAAACCCCAAAGGAGGAAGAAAAACGACCGATTTGTGTGACTACCTACAACACCAGTTCCAACCTAGTGACCAAAATCATTAACAGGAATTGGAAGATCCTGAACAGCGGGGGTTTGCAAATACCGAAACCAATGTTTGCGCACAAAAGAGCCCAGAGCTTGAGGGATGTCTTGGTTCACACAAGACCAAAACTCAACAGAAACAACGCACAAAGAGACACCAATTTCGTTCAAGGTCACTATCCATGTGGAGGGTGCAGGGTCTGTGGTCTGACGAAGAAAAGCAAAAAAATAACTTTTAACAATGGCACCGTCTGGGAACAGAGATGTTTCAGTAACTGTAATAGTGCGAATGTCATATATCTGATCACCTGTCCCTGTCAACTTGAATATGTGGGGATGACAAGCAGGGCAGTGAAGGTCAGGATAGGTGAACACAAGAGCACTATAAAATGCAGGAAATCAAGTACCAAGCTCACGAACCATTTCCTTGAAAAGAATCACAAACGCAAGGAAATCACATGGACTGTAATAGAACTGGTCAGTAATGAAAGATTTCTGTTGGAAAAGGAACAGAGGTGGGTGTTCCGCATTCAGTCACATAAGAATGGGCTGAACGACGACATACCCTGGAGCCAGTTGTAATGGCACCTTTGCCTGTTCAGTCTCAGATTATCATCTTTCACGGATATTACTCCCGTTTTGCTTCTCCCCTTTTCAGCTTTTGGCATCAGATGGTGGAGGCCGCCACTTGGAGATTCCTTTTGCAAATAACGATTACAATTTAATAATAGGACAAAATTATTTGCATCAGTATAAACAATATTTTGTGACCCCACAAATAATGGATTAAATGTAAATGCAATTGCGTTTCCAACCGAATCTAACGAGTGTATAGTTTACTAATCCTTGAACAAATTCTAAACAATGACAATAGACATCGCGGAAAGACTTCCGCTTTTGCACTCTGACCGCGCCGAAAATGGGCGGCCATGTTGGAAAGTTAGCGCTCCAGCGTTACGCAGTAGGCGGCACCCGTACAGATGACAATGCGGATATGCAGGGCTTTTAATAACAAACGGACACTTGAGCCCGGCAATCCTCGGAGGAGCACGGGGGTAGGAACAATGATTTCTTTTTCTGGCAGACATGTGAGTAACAGACTCTGACCTCGAGTCTTAAAAAACGGGTCACAGGGGCATAACAAGCAAACAAAAATCTCGCTGATGTTTAAATAATTAACACGAGGTTTTGTTCTTCACAGTAAACTGCGCAGAATACCCCTCGCCTGCTAACTCATGGGGCTATGACAATTATTGAGATAAGTATGTATTGATTTCTCTGACAAAGGTTTTGAGTTGATCGAAACGCTTACCGTTTCCCGAAAATATTGCGAAGGAGGGTCCCCCCCTTTTCCCTTTTAAGTGCTAGTTCGTTGGAAATGCATGGAGTCATGATTGTCGGTGTGTGTGATGAGATGATAGTGGAAGCCATAGTGTGAGGCCACTATACGTCTTTAGCGACAGATAGCTGATGTCGAGAGACGTAAAACACCTACCTGTTGATCCTCATGTAGGAATACAATCGCTTTCAGATATATAAGGCGGTTTCTCCACTAGTGTGGTATACAATTTTCTGTCTGTATTCTCATTCAGATTATAATGCTTATTTACGCATTTATGTTGGTTTCTCTCTTCCATTTTCTCCTACAGAGACCACATTGGTCATTTTTTCATACCTATTGCATTATTTTTTTGCTTCACCTGGGCCAACTCATGCCCCGAAGCCCAAACAGCCAGCTTATTTTTGCTGATTTGTTTGTAGGACAGTAGGCACAACTTCATAGAACTGAGTATTAACAAGTAGGGATCGCTATTTGGTCCTGATGAGTAAGCAGTAGGGGACTGCTTACGAAACATGTCGACTAGGTAGCAGCTAATGCTCTACCACACAACCCCTTCTTAACGTTCCCAGCTAGAGAAGTTAATAAAATTATTTTTTTCTACTAAGCCAGGGAATTTTTAATCTTTTTTCACTTTTTTCACACTCACTAGTGTTAGGTCCCTACACTTTCACTGATACCCATGCACCCACACATAGCCTCTGTCACAATTTAAGTGCTCCCGCGTAGTCCGTCTGGTCGTAGCACGCCCCGTCCCGTTATAGGGGCGGGAAGACCCCTATGATGAAGCATGACACTAACGGTTTTTTAGTGTGTGAGGGGTATTTTAACAAGCACATTGTGCTCCCATCTTTCCATGCTTAAGAGAGAGCCTAGTACCACTTCTGAAATAGTTAAAAATTAAAAATTATAAAAACCATCACCTATTCACTTTTTTGATAGAATCTTTTTGGTTATACAAGTCCTGCTCTGGAGGGTGATTCTGTCAGTACCTCTACGCTTCTCTTTTTGGTTTGGAAGGTCAAATGGTTGCCACCTGTCCTTGCCACCTACACCTACACCAGTTCCATGACCCTATCCCCTCCCACCTGTCCTCCATGATCCATTTTGCTACCACTCCCATCTGCCCTCCACGCTCCGTTGTGCTGCAACTGCTCCTCCTTTCTGCCCTGCATGGTCTGTTGTGAAGTCCTTTCCCCTGCCCTCTTTTGTCTGGGTCCAGCCCCTACCCCTCCCTTATGGCCTCTATGGTTTTCTGTGCATGCCCCTGCCCTTCCCCCTTTCACACCATGGCCATTGTGCTGCCACTAACCCTCCAGCTTGCCATGCATGGTCTACTGTGCTGTCACAGCCCCTCCCACCTGCCCTGTGTGGCCAGCTTGCTGCCCCTGACTCACTCCCACCTTCCCACAATTGTCTCTGTGTATGCCATTATAGTCTCACTGTTTCCCTAAATGGTGTGTTGTGCTTCAATTGTCCATCCCATCCGTGCCCTCCATGGTCAACTTGCTAATCCTGCCATGCCCCCTTGCCCTCCATTTTCCATGTGTAGACCCCTATCCTCTCCCTTCTGCCTTGTTTTGTCCATTGTAGTCCCCAGGTCCCCTCCTTCCTGGCTCCCCATGGTCCTTTATGCTGGAACTGTCCCTCTTGTCTGTCCGCTATTGTCGGGTTCCCAGCCGCCAAGCCGCCGAACGATCATGGGCCGCCAAAAGGATCAGAAACTACAGTTCCCGGCATGCCGCGCTGACGTCGCGCACCAAACGTGAGCTGCGCGCGCATGCCAGGAAATAAAGGTCGGATTCAATCGGCGGTGAGACGCCGATAATTCCGTTGTGCGGTGGCGTTTACAGAGTCTTTGTCTGGAGGCGGTAAGAGGTGTCTGGTGATTCCTAGTCCTCCAGAATCGTGAGTAACTCGATTTCGGTGGGGTGTGTGGCGTTGGTAGTTTCGATCCCAACAACACACCCACACCCTGGTCTGTTGTTTGGAGTTGCACTCGGATGAGTGCTACTCGAAGGTTCATTTTCTTCGTGATCTGTTTCAGAATTTAGTGGCTGCACGTTTATTCACAGGGAAAAAGACCTGTTCATTGTACTTATACAAACGGAGCCTTCCATGGTATACAAACTATGTACATAGTGTAAATACAAGTAAGCTTGCACAGTGGCGATAGGACTCACCTGGAGCTTTTCTGAGCCTCGCCTACGCAAGCCCTCTCAGGGTGCTATCTTGCAGAACTTCCTAGGGCGCAAGCTAAAGTAAGAACCCATCGCAGAGTGTGCTTTAACTCTGAGAACCAAAGAGGTAGTGGTTCCCACACTGTTTCTTACGGAGGTGATTCCGAAGAGTGCAGTGCTCATTATTGTTTACTTATCTCGTTCTAACAGGAGACAGGAGGGGTATTGGAAAAAAGAGAACTGTGAAGTCGCCCATTTATAGAAACTATCGCAGTATTTTGGGTATGTGTAGTGATCAAATGTTTTGAGCAACAACCGACAATCCAGTAAACTTGGAGCATAGGGAGTTGAATTGTGTTCGTTTTGTTTTCACAGTTGGGCCCAGTGCTTCACACCGCAACAATCCCCTGTCTCCTTTGGATTTGATCATTGTGTATTTTTCTTTACAGGTATTGGCGGGTGAAACGTGGGGAGGTTTTGGGGTTAAGGGTCTGTAGAGTACACTGTTGTAGTATAGGGAAATAGGGTGCTCTAATATCATGTTCTTTGTTGTTGCAGATCTCCCTCCCTGCTGTTCCCTTCCTTTCCCGCGCCCTGCTGCACTCTCTTAGTTGTTCGGTCTTCAACTATTGGACTCGGAGGTCGTTCGGTAGGGCCGGGATTTGGACTCTCATCACAGCCCCGAGGAAGTTTGGAACCGAGCCTGATAGCTATGGTCAGCTTTCTGCCCTTGCCACTTTCCCTCCTGCACACTGTTGTCCATGTGCATGGCCCTGTTTCCTACCTATTGCTTTCCATGGTCCGTTTGCTGCAGTGCCGCCCCGCTTGCCCTGTGTGATGTATTGTGCTGCTGCAATCCATGCCCTGTAAAATCAGTTTGGGGCCCCTCCCCATCTCCCTCCAGCCCTCTCTTTTTGGAGTCTGTGTCCTGAACCCAATCTTTTTGCCCTCTGTGATCCAATGTACCAAACTTACCCATATTTTGAACTTAGTAAGAGGAAGATTTTGAAAAGAAACCTGGGGAATTGATTTTCCAGATTGACTTACATTGAAAAAGGGGAGATTTTAGGCAGGAGACAAAAAAATGAAGATCTTTTGGGCTTAAAAACATCAGGAGTCTCCTGCCTGAGAGGGTCTTATTCCCATAGAAATTAGGGTTAGTGCTCTAAACAACTAAAATGAAGACGTATTTTCTGAGTTCTCAAATAGCAACAAAGCACTTTTAAATAATTTGCTATCTTTATTATTTTTTTATCCAGTGGATCACTTGATTATATGTTACATTTAATGGAGAGAATGTGGAGTTACTGCCAGAGCTGCAGACTTTGCAACTGTGGAACCAGGTTCAAGTTTTGGCATCAGCTCGACATCCTGTGATTCTGGGCAAATCCCTTAATCTCCCTATGCTTAAAACCAAATGAATATGTCCCTGTGTAATGTAACTGTGCTCATGTATAGCACTCCTATACCTTATGGTCAAGTCTGCGTTGTGTAAAACTGAAAATAAACAAAATAATTAAGTGTTTTGCACACTTCTGTCATTTGGCTACATTTGGGGGTGATTTGTGCCATATTTTGGCTTTATTTTATCTGGTAACGATCTTTGGAGAATCATGTGTTATGAAGTGCCATAATTTCATCATTTACTGCAGTATCCTCAGTAGAAAATGCTTTCAGTTTTGTATTCAGATTCCGTCAAGATGGCATTCATATGTGCCGCACCTCTGGCATAAACAGAATGTTAGCGCTGTAGTTGCTCATTAGAACACTGTAGTAAAACTGCTGATCACCAGGGAATTAACTAGCAATCGGCTTCGGTTCACTGATAGAATATCGATGACAAAAATATCGATGTTAAAAAAATCAGAAAAAAATATAGAATACAAGCATATCAACTCCCATACCTACTCAGGTAAGTACAAAAATACTGAATCAAAAATATTGATGTAAAAGATATAGATGTAAAAAATATCGATTTAAATATAAATAAAAAATAAAATAATATATATTAAATATTAATATTAATGTTAACAAAATAAATAATAATATACATTTTTACAAAATATTACAAATAAACTTAATTACAAAAAAATAAACACACACACATAGGGGCCGATTCCGATTCGGTAAAATGCCCTCCGAATAGCTGTACGGAGCTTTTTTACCGTACGAATCGTATGCAGAACCGTACCTGTACGTACAATGTAGTACGATGTGTACCCAAAGCAGTTCTCCATACGAATCGTACCGAAGACCGTACAACTCACTAATCCGTACGAATCGCATTCAGAACGCGCAGTACGCGATGTCTGTACGGATTGAAGCTGTATTTTCCGACCCAGCAAGTACGAATCGTATCGACAACACTCCGTACGACTCTTTTTCTACGGGAGCTTAAAAAGTCCGTAAAAGCAGATTTCGCCTCAAAATGCGTACGAAACGGACCCCCCCGGGTACAGTGCGTACACCCCATGATTGCAGGGGTACGGTGCATCGGAGTACGGTGCGTACAGCCCTGGATTTTGGTGCGTGTGTCCCCGTGCGTACACCCCATGATCGTAGGTGTACGGACCGCAGGGATACGGTTCGTACACCCCAAGGTCGTAGGTGTACGATGCGTACACCCCGTGCGTACACCCCTTGATTTCAGGGGTATGGTGCGTATGTGATACTGTTGCCCTCCGTACGAATTGCTCATACGCGATGTTTACCGTGCGAATTGCATACTCATTCCCTGGTCCGGATCATACTTGGCGGGTCGTACGGCATCTTTACGTATTGTACGGTTCACTGTGCGGGTCGATGTCGTACGGATTTCCCCTTAATTTTCATACGGTTCGCAATCATTCGGACGTATTTTCTCGCAACGGATCGTACTATGCGATTCGAACGGATTCGTACGATTCGTACAGAAACGGCTATGAATACGAATCGTCATACGGATTAGTTTCACGAATTCAAATCGACCCCATAATAATGTATACATATATATATTATATATATACTTTAAAATAATTAATAAACTATTATCTTTAATTTGTGTTAAAACTTTAAAATTATATAAAAATAACATATATATAAATAATTTAAAATATAAAAAAAACTTTCTAGAATTATTTAAAACATAAACTTTAAAACACTATTTAAACTTAAATTGCCCAATAGAATCAGTGCAACTGTAGGGAAAGTGTTAGAAAGCGGAGGGGTAAAAAAATGACTATTCCCACCCCAAACAGTACAACAGTAGGGAAAGGGTTGGATAGTGGAGGGGTAAAAATTACTATTCCCACTCCAGTGAGAGCAACAGTAGGGAAAGTATTGGATCGCAGAGGGGAAAAGAATTACTATTCCCACTCCAGTGAGTGCAACAGTAGGATAAGTGTAGAATAGCGGAGAGGTAAAAATTACTATTCCCGCTCCAGTGAGTGCAACAGTTGGGAAAGTGCTGGATAGCAAAGGAGTAAAAATTACTATTCCAACTCCAGTGAGTGCAACAGTAGGGAAAGTGTTGGATAGCGGAGGGGTAAAATTTACTATTCCCACTCCAGGGAGATCAACAGTAGGGAAAGTGTTGGATAGCGGAGGGGCAAAAATCACTATTCCCACTCCAAAGAGTGCAACAGTAGGGAAAATGTTGGATAGCGGAGGGGTAAAAATTAGTATTCCCACTCCACTGAATGCAACAGTAGGATAAGTTTTGGATAGCGGAGGGGTAACATTTACTATTCCCACTCCAATGAGTGCAACAGTAGGGAAAATGTTGGATAGCGGAGGGGTAAAAATTACTATTCCCACTCCAGAGAGTGCAACAGTAGGGAAAGTGTTGGATAGCGAAGAGGTACAAATTACTATTCCAACTCCAGTGAGTGCAACAGTAGGGAAAGTGCTGGATAGCGGAGGGGTAAAATGTACTATTCCCACTCCAGAGAGTGCAAGAGTAGGGAAAATGTTGGATAGCAGAGGGGTAAAAATTACTACTCCCACTCCAGAGAGTGCAACAGTAGGGAAAGTGTTGGATAGCGGAGAGATAAAAATTACTATTTCAACTCCAGTGGGTGCAACAATAGGGAAAGTGCAGGATAGCGGAAGGATAAAAATTACGATTCCCACTCCACAGAGTGCAACAGCAGGGAAATTGTTGGACAACTGAGAGGTAAAAATTACTATTCCAACTCCAGTGAATGAAACAGTATGAAAAGTGCTGGATAGCGGAGGGGTAAAATTACTATTCCCACTCCAGTGAAAGCAACAGTAGGGAAAGTGTTAGATGGCAGAGGGAAAAAGAATTTCTATTCCCACTCCAGTGAGTACAACAGTAGGATAAACGTAGAATAGCGGCGAGGTAAAAAATACTATTTCCACACCAGTGAGAGCAACAGTAGGGAAAGTGCTGGATAGCAAAGGGGTAAAAATTACTATTCCAACTCCAGTGAGTGCAACAGTAGGTAAAGTGTTGGATACCGGAGGAAAGAAAAATACTATTCACACTCAAACACGTAAAACAAATTTATAGATTAAAAAAATAAAATATATATATACAAAACATATAAAAAGAACACATATTATAATATTAATTACATACAACATAAACCTACAAATATTATATAAAATACAATAAATACATTTACAATAAAATAATTATTTTAAATAAAATATTTACAAACAAAAATATTAATTAAAACATAAATGTATTTATTTTATTTCCTACCCTATAACACCACACCAATAACAAACACTTCAACATTTTTAATTACATTTATTTACATAATTAATATAATCAATAATCAATAACAAATCTATCTATACTACTATTATAAAGAGAGAACTGTGTCCTTTGAGCCAGGTAAACTCGAAAAGTACACCACCCAATACAGCGTTGGAAAGGGGAGGTCCAGGAGATGGACATAGGCTATAGAGCACCACACCATATACATTGGGGGGGGGAACGTTAGGGGAAAAGTAGTCCGTATGGGCGTATGCATACAGTGATTGCACGCGGCGAGAGGCGCAATGGCGTATGGGCGTGACGTCACGTCAACGCGCTGTCCGGACAGGAGCGCAGGAAGGACCAAGGGACCCACACCAGACATGCGGGGAGGAGCGGCGGGGAGGAGCGGCGGCGCGGGACCGAAACACAACATTGGAGTGCCCAGCGCGGGGAGGAGCGGCGATGCTGGTGGGGGAGGAGCAAGGGACCCACACCCGACATGCGGGGAGGAGCGGCGGCGCGGGACCGGCACACACCATTGGAGTGACCAGCGCGGGGAGAAGCGGCAAAGCAGGTGGGGGGAGGAGCGGCGATGCTGGTGAGTACTCTAGCAAAGCCTACCCGGACAACGTCGGGACGGGCTGCTAGTTATTAATAAAAAAACTAATAAACATTAATTGTCGCCACTGCATCTGTCGTCTCCACCTGGCTTTGGCCCACCGTGATCGGCTAACCCTGTACCTAGCACTACTTTTTATAGACTTCGAGAAGGCCTTTGATACGGTGAATTGGGATTACCTGCAGGATGTGCTGGACAGGATGGGTTTCGGTCCCTCGTTCCGCCATCTGATTAAAGTTCTCTACACTAATCCCAGAGCCCGTGTACTCATTAACGGAGCGCTCTCTGAGGCCTTCCCGATCCGGAGGGGCGCACGTCAGGGGTGCCCCCTCTCACCACGCTTGTTCGCGTTAACGATGGAGCCCCTGACGGCGCTCATCCGGCAGGACCCACTTATCCGGGGTCAGGCCTGGGACTCGAGCCAAGTGTACAAGATAGCACTATATGCAGACGACGTACTGCTATATTTGGTGGACCCGGAAAGCTCTGGCCCCAGGTGCCTGAAGGTCCTAACGATTTCGAGCGGGTCCCTGAGCTTCGCCTCAACGCGGCGTAGTCCACTCTGGTCCCACTGCATCCCTCCAGAGAGTGCTATGACCGGCAGTCGGATATCCCCCTTAAGAGACATTCGGTCAAATACCTTGGTGTCTGGGTACTCTTCTACCGGAGCCCCCTGGCCAGAAGCGCGCTCTTCAAAATGATGGTCCTCCCCCGTTTCCTTTACATATTGCAGAACATTACTATCCATCTTCCAAGTAGTTGGTTTTGCAAGCTTGACGGAGTCCTCACCCGGTTTCTCTGGGGAGGCGGGAGACCACGCTTATCCCTGGCACACTGTTGTATTCCCCGCTTTGATGGGGGTAACAGAAAGCTTATGTAAAGGACACAACATCTATGATTAAAAAAGTAGAGGGCTTGAGCTTCAATCCAGAGACACAGGTACTAGTGACTTTGGATATTGAAGCACTTTATACCAATATACCCCAAGATAGCACTATTGAGATTATGGAAGAGATCCTAAGAGAGAACCAACAAGACCTGTCAGACCATCAGACATTTATCATAGAGTCCATCACTGTGATTCTCAAAAATAATATTTTCTTATACAATGAAGATTTTTTCAGACAAATCAAGGGGACCAGCATGGGGGCCACATGTGCCCCAAGCTTGGCATGCCTGTACGTGTCCAGATTTGAGGATAGACACATCTATAACCCAACTGCCCCATTCCATGAAAACATCTCGGAATGGGGCCGTTATATAGATGATATATTCTTCATCTGGACAGGTGAGTTAGACACCCTGAATGATTTCCTCCTATGGCTTAACCTAGGGGATGTGAATTTGAAATTCACATCACACATGAGTAAGTCCTTTGTGGAATTCCTAGACATTATTATCAAGCACATAGATGGCCATTTGTCAGTGGAACTGTACACTAAACCTACGGATAGAAACAGTATGTTACATTATGAGAGTAACCATCCGGCGTCACAGAAAAACAACATCCCATTTGGGCAATTTCTTCGACTTAGGAGGAATTGCACCTCGATGCAGGACTATGAAATTCATGCCACCAATCTAAAAATAAAATTTGGTGAAAGAGGATACCCGAAAAAAATGATCAGACATGCCTACAAGCGGGCCAAATATTTTAATAGAGAGAATCTGTTCAATCCTAAAGATGTAAGTCTCAATAGCCCACAACCAATCATGTTTGTAACGAACTTTTCACAAGTAAGTTACAAAGTGAAAAATATTATAAATAGAAACTGGCATCTGATCTCGGACAAATCACAAGTCCCAATTCCAAAGCCCATGTTCTCATTTAGGAGAAATAGGACTATAAGAAATTCCTTAGTACATACTTACAGAGAGGTGCCCAAGATCCTACAGGCAACTATGGATGGTAACCCCTTACCAACGGGGACACATCCCTGTAGTGGTTGTGCCAATTGTGGCAACATTATTAAAGGAGATAAGATCACAGCAAACGACAAAACAATATACATTAAAAGTTGTATCAACTGTAGAACAAAGAATATGATTTATCTCATCCAATGCCCATGTAAAAAATCCTATGTAGGAGAAACCTCAAGAGAGATTAGGCTACGCCTTAATGAACATCGATCAGCATTGAGAACAAACAAAGTAGGTGCACCCCTTACTGAACATTGGAGGTCAGCGGGTCATACGGTTAATGACCTTAGATGGTGCGGGTTAGAAAAAATAAGTAGTAGCATGAGAGGCGGTAACCAAAATAATAAAAGGAAAAGCAGAGAACAGTTTTATATGTCTACTCTGAACAGTGTGAGGTGTGGATTAAACTCAAGAGAAGACTGGGAAAAAATCATTAAATGAGACATACTTGATCCTAATGTATAAACGTCAGGTACAATGAAATAGGTGGGTTAATACCTTAATAGCCGAATGAGTGGTCAGTGGCGTGGATATTTGTCTGTATTAATATAATGGATAAATATAATTGGTAATATATCACCAATCCTATTGTTAACGAGAATCATAGCAAAGGGAAACAAACTAAAAAGTGTTAAATACCATAGCCACATAATTATGTTAGCCATCGACATATGGATTTTGCAAGGACTTAGTGTGTGCGAGGGAACGTAAAAATAATAATGTTGACATATATAATGATTTAGGCGATCAAAACTATAGTCGATTGTCTTATGCAACTATTTGATACCCGTTACAAGCCACACTCTGTCTTTTGCAATAATCGAGAGAATCAATAATTGCGAGGAAAATGACAAGAAAATGCGATTCGGCTTCCTAGACCCACCGTGGAATCCTGGACGGTTGGCGCGGACGCAATGACATTTCATATGCCCTGCGGCGCGTCAATAATTAGGCAAGAAGAACAGGGTGACATAGGAAAGCAGATTAGCGAATATCGAATGATTCAGAGTCTGTTTGACCCGCGTCCCTTCACCATGGCAATATGCTTATAATTGGTTGGACGACAGCGAATAGGAAATGTCTCAGAGACTCCTTGAACTGCGTCCCTTCACCATAGTAACATACGCGCAATTGGTGGGACGACAACCAATGATAAACGGGCTTTGTATGTCCAATGGGAAAACGGCACACTTATAAACCGCGAAAACAAACAGTGCTTCCTTTCTCGTTTCGGAATACCCCGGACGCAAGGAGCAAGGACGGACTGCCAGGAACCGAGGAGCGGGGAGGCCGACTTAATGATCGCGGGTAAGTTATAAACCTGACTAGGGCATTTTCGAGTTAACGTCAGTAAGGATCATGCCCTAATACAATGCGGACTGAATTCCGACTCCCGCCCATAACTATTAAAATGGTGGGCAAGAAAGGGTACATTGAAACCCCTTATTGACACGTTTCAAGTGAAAACTAAACAGTAGGGAGTTAGGTACCAAATATATTGATAAATAGACGATGTGAATAAGATTAAGTCAACTCTTGTTCCTGTGTTTCTCTCCTTGTTTTGACCATAATATAGAACGGACCGAATTGAAAACGGACCGATCGTGAATTAAAGGGGCCTAATGAAGAGATATCCGTCTCCGTAATTGAATAGCCAATAACACGGCAACCACGACCAATAGAACGGTGGCTCCTCCTGGTGGTCAAATACACTGCAACAGTCAAAACCCAAGACAGGTACAGGAAAGACGAATATGGCATTAGAAGCATAAGACAATCATAAAAATAGTAGAGACAGTAATAAACTGTTGTTCTCCTTCCTTTATCCATAGAGCAGAGAGACATTTGTTCAGCAGAAGATAGAACAATAGAAACAACAACCTAAAAGTATTGTGAATATTTCTTCTTCCAATAAGGTATGGAAAAGATCCAGTGCTTGATGATATCGTATTAATAGAAAGAATAATCATCACTGTAGAACCTAGAATGAACAAAAAATGTAAAATAAATAAAAAAATGTTCATTCCATTTAGTGACACCACAAATTAAGAAGTGCGTAGAGAATCCGGGGTCAGGTCTATCATTCCGAAGCCTTCACGATTCCTTTTGCAAAGCATAAAGCAGTGCCCAGTAGTCATAAGAAATCCTACTGGAATAAGGTATGCATGATGAGAAGACCATTGTAAATACATGCACAATATTCCTAAATAAGGGATAAACAGCAGTGGACAATAAGTCCAAGGGAAAGGCAAACAATATTAGTTTTGTGAGTAGTGTAGCCAGGTGGAGATATACTAAATGAAGATGGTTTTTAGACTGATAATATGCTTCAGTAATAAGATCCACATAATGTTTAGGATTGCTTTCTATTACAAGGAACTAGTATATAAAAACAATATAGCACATGTGATATAAGGTGTGTAGTTGTAAGGGATAAGAAGTTGATTCCGACAAAAGGTAGATGTTTGATGATTCTGTAACAAAAAAAAGAATGGTAACTCTGTGTTTTCAAATTTATTTAGAATCAGTCCTGAAGAAGGTCTACTACCAGAATACCGAAACGCCGCGTCGACTCTTTTGATTCTTTTGTGTTTTTAATGTAACATAATTTTTAAAGAAATGTATGACATGTTTTTAAATACTGTGATGATGTAAATTTGTTTTTGGTATCAGAATAAATTGTAACAGAGTTTTATCAAACGCATAGTGTGGGGATCATCTATCTTCTTTATTCTTTGTATTTTTTGATTGATGTTTGCACCTTGGTATCCTTTAAAGTTATTAGTATCAGAGATAACACCTTGTAGTTCTAGTGTGAACAAAAATTGGAGAAATATAACGCCAAACCTTGTACCTTTGCCTTTCCCGCCCAATTGGTGGCGTGCTGTCCATTAGATAATAGGTTTTCTCGAGGAAATACACATTGAAATTGGACACCTTCATTTTGTCCATTTTTTGTGGGGACATTTTTTCTTGAATAGCTAACTTTCCCGCCAGTCCCCTATAAGTCTGTGTGGGGTCCTCCTTCTTTTTTATAAGGTGACCAATCTCCACCTGTACTACCTGGCCACGAAACGCATAGTCATCCACGACTGGTATGCGGATAGCTGGTCCAACCCTGCCTATCGCGTGGAACTCAGTATGTCGGACTTCACGCAGGTCCAGGTGCTTTTATACGGTAGTCCAGTGCCACAGGCTATGCCCCCGGTCACCAGGACAGTGTTTCTGGCCTGGCGCACGGCCCTACGTCACGTGAGTTGGGACCGGAAACTCATTCGACAGACGCCACTTTGGTATGGGTCCTGGATGCGGGAGGTCTCGTCCCTTCAGGGGTTCCGAAGGTGGGACCTCATTGGAGTTTCAGTGCTCGGAGATGTTTGGGTGGGGGACCACATCCGCTCCTTTGCAGACCTGCAGCAACACCACACCTTTCCTCACTCCCAACTCTATAGATACCTGCAACTTAGACACGCCCTCTATACGCATGCCTCACCTCCTGTCTCCCTTCCAGAGTTCAGCCCGCGGAGGCTCAGGTGATGATGGGGAACCTAGGTAGAGGGGGAGTGTCCCGCATATACTGGTACCTGGTAAATAGTGGTCCTGCTTCTCTAGATCGGCTCAGGGCTTGGTGGGAGGGTTGGCTGGGCCCCCTAGAAGAAGCGGATTGGAGGGTTGTCCTCATGGCGCCCAAAACCCTGGCCACATCCTCCAAGTTGCGCCTGGTCCAACTGTATTACCTTCATGCGGCATACCTCACCCGGCACGTCTATTTCAGGCCTGGTTGAAGCCCTCTCCAGCATGCGCACGATGTGCCTTTGCCCCTGCTGATTTTTATCACATGGTATGGTGCTGTCCGGTGCTGGTGCCGTTTTGGAGGGGGGTGGAGCTTGAACATACGCAGGCCCTGGGGTGGGAGGTTCCCCATGATCCAATGCGTATGCTGCTGGGGGTTTTTGATGGCTTGGATGGCTCTAGGATGGACAAGCGCCTTTTGGGGACAGCTGTGGCGGTGGCCAAGAGAGACATAGCAGCGCACTGGTCCCAGGCCAAGGCTCCTACTGTGCAGGGATGGAGGAGGCGAGTGGACTGGTGTGGGATCCAGGAGGAAGCCCTATTTGAAGCCTGGGGATGTCCTGACTTATTCAGCAAAGTGTGGGGTAAATGGTTTAATATGATGCCACCATGATGATCTGTCTTCCTTTTAATCCAGGTATCACTATAATTACTGTATGGACTGCTGTGCTATACCCTAATGGACCGCCCCTCTCCTTGTCGGCAATCAGTCCTGACATCTTCCTTCCAATGATTATTGAACTGCAACCAATGAATTTTTCCTGTTGTTATAAATCCAATAAAGTTGAGTATAAAAATTTAAAAAAACATTAATTGACTACACATACTTTAACACTATAATATCCACAACACACACCTAAATTAAAGTACAAAATAATAAAACACTATTAAAACATATTTTTAAATGAAAAACTATTACTATTAAAAGCTAAATATTAAATAATTAAAATGTATTTAATACCCACCCTTTACCCCTTGAACAGTAAAAACAACACACAAAAAACAATTACCCAAACTAAATATCAAATAATTAACATTAATTAACAACTTGTAGTGTAGTTCCTATATTCCCAATAGGCTCTGCGCATTGGAATAATATCTTCAATAGTATAGACGTAGGACAGAGGTTAACTAGGTCTTCTTCTGACGATATTAGACTTAAGTTTTGTGTGCCAGCTAGCTCAGAGTTCACTAGAAACTTTCTCGAATAGGCGAGGAGGAGTTTAACCTCCCTGGATAGACAAGAAGGGATTTAGTTTCTGACAACCATAGAACATGACAACTTTGCTCTCCCTAACCAAGAGTATATCTCCAGAGTCGTGTGAAAACAAAAGACAGCTATTTTACTCAGTCAATACGTGCATACTTAGTTCCACCAGTTCGTAGAGAAAGAAGAGATGGGCGTGTTCAATAAAAGATGTTATTTATTGATCAGTCTCTTTTTCTCATACAAGAGAAATGAATCGCTACAGTAGCAATACTTAAGGTTAAGTAAAGTGCATACAGTAAAAGCAGGATTATAAAATAATACTGTAAAAGCATTGATATGGTTTCTTAGCCATATGATACTTTAAAATGGATAAAAGATATACATACATATATACATTGACTAATCGTACTCAACTGGTGCTTCTAACTACGCCTACCCCGGTGTACCTGACCTAAGCCTAATACATGGGAGGGAGTAAGTAAGTAGCAGTTTAAGTTAAGTTTGTTTTGCCAAGAATCTGACTCAAGAATTCTCTGTAAGGGGTTAGTCAGTTCAGTACCTGGGATTTAGAAGGCAGGAGGGCTGGTATCTCTCTCTCAGGACTCGATATCCCAGTTACCCGCGAAGGTAAGCCGGAAACGCCGGAGGCTGGATTTTCTCTGCAGGAGAAAAGGCAGCGTCTCTCTCAGCGCGTCAAAAAGGGAGGGGCAGCGACCGTGGGCTTCCTGCATCAGCTGGGCTCTCCGGCAAGTAGTCACTGCTCCAAGCTCATCACCACCGTGTCCTTGCTTAGGGCAGCGTCAGTATATTTATACCTGAAAGGTGCCGAGTTTGACGTAAGGATGGACATAAGACGTCAGTAAGAATGTCATAAGGACTGGTCGTTCTTACATTCCTTTTAGGAGTTCTCGAGCGAAATCAAAACAATAGCTGCGGGGGATTTCCCAGGTCTGCTGATGGTTTGGTTTGTTTTGAGAACTCAGTGTGCGTTCTAGGGCGCTGGAGGAATAGTGCTTGCTTAATGTGACAGCATGCGCTATGACCTAATCTCAAAACGGGTTTCTGTGCCGTTGTATGGATACTAGTGAATTAATAACCGGACAAGGGTCAGAAATAGGAGTATCAATATAGGTACCTAGATAAACCTAGATAAAGGAGTGTACTCATCCGGTGGTTCCTCTATTTTGTAATAGTGGAACTCCTTTGTTACAGCGTTTGCTGCTGGAAAGTTTATCCATGAATAGAATACCATTGTCTGCCGATATTCATGTGCCTCAATTACAAATATGACTGTACCACCTCTTGATGCAAGTCCATTTTCTATAAGTTTTAAAGTTATAGTTTTTATTATGCTGACCGGGATGAGTATTGCCTCCGGGTCTTGCTGTAGGAGACTTGTGTCATCCGCTAGGAGTTGAGCTGCTAATCTAGCTGTCTCCCTATCTCCTTCACCGTCTGACATTTTACTGACAGGAAGGTTTTTTGTTGCAGATCAGGTTTCCACGGAAACAAAAGATTAGATGCACAATGTTTTTGGAACAGTGTATCCTTCAGCGTTGAATAAACCAAAAAACTATACATAGGAGTCTCCTCCTACTAAGTTTGGCGGATTTTAACCTTTGACCCACTACAGACGTCTTTGGAGTTTTATGGGAGAAAGGGTCTGTGTGGAAAAGCACGACTGAGTTACTCTAATGCCTTGCGTTAGTTTTATCGCCTTACCAAACCGTTGGGCGCCATGTAGTGTAGTTCCTATATTCCCAATAGGCTCTGCACATTGGAATAATATCTTCAATAGTATAGACGTAGGACAGAGGTTAACTAGGTCTTCTACTGACGATATTAGACTTAAGTTTTGTGTGCCAGCTAGCTCAGAGTTCACTAGAAACTTTCTCGAATAGGCGAGGAGGAGTTTAACCAACCTGGATAGACAAGAAGGGATTTAGTTATTGACAACCATAGAACATGACAACTTTGCTCTCCCTAACCAAGAGTATATCTCCAGAGTCGTGTGAAAACAAAAGACAGCTATTTTACTCAGTCAATACGTGCATACTTAGTTCCACCAGTTCGTAGAGAAAGAAGAGATGGGCGTGTTCAATAAAAGATGTTATTTATTGATCAGTCTCTTTTTCTCATACAAGAGAAATGAATCGCTACAGTAGCAATACTTAAGGTTAAGTAAAGTGTATACAGTAAAAGCAGGATTATAAAATAATACTGTAAAAGCATTGATATGGTTTCTTAGCCATATGATACTTTAAAATGGATAAAAGATATACATACATATATACATTGACTAATCGTACTCAACTGGTGCTTCTAACTACGCCTACCCCGGTGTACCTGACCTAAGCCTAATACATGGGAGGGAGTAAGTAAGTAGCAGTTTAAGTTAAGTTTGTTTTGCCAAGAATCTGACTCAAGAATTCTCTGTAAGGGGTTAGTCAGTTCAGTACCTGGGATTTAGAAGGCAGGAGGGCTGGTATCTCTCTCTCAGGACTCGATATCCCAGTTACCCGCGAAGGTAAGCCGGAAATGCCGGAGGCTGGATTTTCTCGGCAGGAGAAAAGGCAGCGTCTCAGCGCGTCAAAAAGGGAGGGGCAGCGTCCGTGGGCTTCCTGCATCAGCTGGGCTCTCCGGCAAGTAGTCACTGCTCCAAGCTCATCACCACCGTGTCCTTGCTTAGGGCAGCGTCAGTATATTTATACCTGAAAGGTGCCGAGTTTGACGTAAGGATGGACATAAGACGTCAGTAAGAATGTCATAAGGACTGGTCGTTCTTACATTCCTTTTAGGAGTTCTCGAGCGAAATCAAAACAATAGCTGCGGGGGATTTCCCAGGTCTGCTGATGGTTTGCTTTGTTTTGAGAACTCGGTGTGCGTTCTAGGGGGCTGGAGGAATAGTGCTTGCTTAATGTGACAGCATGCGCTATGACCTAATCTGAAAACGGGTTTCTGTGCCGTTGTATGGATACTAGTGAATTAATAACCGGACAAGGGTCAGAAATAGGAGTATCAATATAGGTACCTAGATAAACACACTACAAACTATATATTAATTAATGAAACACAAATTGCTGCACACCCTTTACTCCTATAAATGAGACAACACACACCTAAAATTAATTACACAATTATAATTAATTACCAATTAATTATTTAAAATGAACTAACAATGAATTATTAATTTATCAATTAAAAATAAATTACTTCCCAGCTTTCCTACTCTTCACACCTATAAAAACCACAACACACACCTAACATTAATTACAAAATTACCAAAATTAATAACCAATTAATTAAAATAATTAACAATCAATTATTAATTCATAAATTAAAAATAAATTACTTCCCACCCTTTACACCTACACCATAACACACACCTAAAATTAATTACACAATTACCATAAATAATTACCAGTTAATTAATTGAAAAAATTAACAACCAATTATTAATAAAAATTCCTTTACACATTTAACACTATAACATCCCAATTAAACAAATATTAATTAAAACAATATCAATAAATGTGATATAATTAAATTACTTACCGCCCTATTCCCCTATGAAACCACAACCCACAAAGGAACTAAAAAAGCAAAATTCAAATAAAAAAATAATAATAAATGTAATATAATTAAATTACATCTCACCCTATTCCCCTATAAACCCACAACCTGCTACGGAACTAAGAACGCAAAATTCTAATTAAAACTAAATAATACATTTAATATAATTAAATTACTTCACACCCTATTCCCCTGTAAACCGAACGGAACTAAAAGCGCAAAATTCAACAAAAAAAAATTAATAACACAAAAATTTAACACATATATTAAAAATACAAACAGTCCTTATACAAAAAAATACATATAAAATATATAGTAAAATACATAATAATAAAAACCAATATTTTTAACAACTATATTTTTGCAAACAATATTAAACACTTCGATATTTTTAAAATCGATATTACTTACCTTAAGTCAATATTCTTGACCATGATGTTCTCGCTGTCAATATTTCTGACCCACAATATTTTTATTATTAAAAAAAAAATTTACTCACCAGCCTAGTACACAACAAAATACAAGTCCCACTTGACAGCGTCATTTTCATACAGGCTTTATGCTTCATTACTTTGGAAATATAACATCCAACTGAACTGTTCCCCCCCCTCCCACAAACTGCAATACATGAAAAACATCATATATCTACCCGCATAGCACACCCTTGACTCCATATATCAGCAGTCACAATCCTAATCTTTAAATTCCCACTCACACTGTGGTATGTATTACACCTGCTGGAAATCGAGCCTCCCAAGCAGGTACACAGTCAGTGGAGCCCACAAATCTGCTGGCATTGAGGCATCAGGCACTCCGCGTACACTCCCAGTTGTTCCCTGCAATAGATTAGATCCCGGATTCACTTTTGCACTATAGAGATAGTTCTAGTGCCCCAACACTGCGCCACTACCCACTTGGCAAATAAGGTTGCGACAGCCACAAGGCGCCTATTGCATGGCTTAAGTTTCTTAACAAGTCCCAGCAAGCATAAATCCGGAGCACACACCACATTCTCCAGCACCACCTGAGTGAGCATTTTTGCCATTTTCTTCCAAAATTAATGGGTTTTGCCACAGCTCCATGCAAGATGCAGGAAGTCCGCGTCATCTTGCCTGCATCTGATACAGCATGCAGACTCCCGCAAGCCAAACCCCCGCAATTGATTCGGTGTGTAATATAGTTGATGCAGAAATTTAAAATGTATGATACAGAGATTACAGTTCGCTGTCAGTCTGCCTGTCAACTCACAACCGAACTTCCACTGCTCCAGCGTCATATTGGAACCCAACACTGCATTCCACTTGACTAAGGAAGGGGGCTCACTGACTTCAATCTCCCTCATAGACGCATTATACAGCTTAGTAATCAAACCCTTTGTATCTTCTCCTTCTAGCACCACCCGCAGCGCTGTCAACGGTTTTGGCTCTTCTGGGAAGTCAGGGAATATAGATCGGATCACCTGTTACAATCTCACATATGTAAATCCCAGCATAACACCATACTCTCTCCCTGCTTGTATGTCGAGAAGCGATCGGAATTGAACATTTTTGTATAAATCTCCCATTTGCATGATGCTTGCCGCCCGTAGTGTCCGCACAGCCGCCAGGTTCGTGGGTGGCAGTGATGTCTGGGTGTGTAGCAATCGGCAGTGCCGGGGCATTAAGATTGTCCAGGTGCGCCCACTTTGCCAGTGTCTTCCAGGCCCAGGCAGTGCATTTTACAGAGTTAATCTCCAGGCGTAGGCCCCCCACCCGACAACGCCGCCGCCACTAGAGGGATCGGATGCACTGTATCCGCTTCAATCGCTTCATGTGGTTGGAACCGCTGCAGGTTGGTATCAATAGTGCACAAATTGCGCCTGAGCACAGAGGTAATATAAGCGCATATCAGGGGCTTCAAAGCCCCCCCTTTAGAAAAGCTGCGTGAGTAAGTCCCAGCTGCACCTAGGTTTCTTGCCACCCCTTACCAAGGTTAGTAGAGCCGACTGAAGTGTATTAAACAAAGCAAGGTTAAGCCGTATTGGGATATTTACAAACAAATAAAGAAGTTTGGGTAATATAGTCATTTTAGTTACCGCAATCCTTTCAGCCACCGAGAGCGGCCCAGTGCGTCGATTGCTCAGTAATTTGGGTGATGACACGGCCATAATTCATGGAGAGTATCACATCCTGGTGGTCCCTACATAGCCCTATCCCTATTCTGATATGCTGTCTCTTCACCGTCAATAATTTACAACAAGGGGTGGTGATGGAGAGAGTCTCTGAATTAAGCAGAATACTCTCACCCAGTCAAGAGATCAGGTCTAGATCCAACACCGTTTTTTAGCTCATTGCACCATCCCAGAACCTGGCTGTATGCAAATTCCCAGTGTAAGAATTGGCTTTTGTAGTTTGGTTTGCCCTGTTCCCATCATGCACTGGGACAGGAACAGACTAATTTGCATACAGCCAGGTTCTGAAACTGGGATGGTGCAATGAGCTAAAAAACGGTGTTGGATCTAGTCCTGATCACTTGACTGGGTGAGAGTATTCTGCTTAATTCAGAGACTCTGTCCCTCACCACCCCTTGTTGTAAATAATTTTGTCCACCCTAAGCGTGGAAGGGTATACTCAGACATGAGTCCCTTGCTCATTGCACCATCAGGATTCAAGCAAGCCGGGCCGAAGACGGCTGTAATGCCAGAAACCGGTCCCCGGAAGCTTGTTTCCTTCCCAGTGTAAGAATTGGCTTTTGTAGTTTGGTTTGCCCTGTTCCCATCATGCACTGGGACAGGAACAGACTAATTTGCATACAGCCAGGTTCTGAAACTGGGATGGTGCAATGAGCTAAAAAACGGTGTTGGATCTAGCCCTGATCACTTGACTGGGTGAGAGTATTCTGCTTAATTCAGAGACTCTGTCCCTCACCACCCCTTGTTGTAAATAATAGTCTCTTCACCGTCTGCTGCTGGTGTTGAAAGTGCCTGTTTCAGTATGCATGTCAGAATGTTTTAATTAAATAGAAACTGAAGATATCTGAGAACTCACTAAAAATGTGTCCTAATTTTTCTTTCTACAGCACTAACGATAATTTATATGACAAGCTGAGCCCCCTCATTTTGTTCCTTTCTAAATGAAATGCTTTAAGTTTTACCAGTTTGATTCTATCAACAGGACTTCAGGTGTTCCATACTTTTGTCCCATGTAACACCGTTAGTCCTTTAAGTGTTCTTTAGAGCACTCTGGGAGGCTGCAGTAGATCACAAGAGAATCAACTGTCGAACTTCATTTTCATATGGCTGAGAATGATAGAGTGAATTTACAGAAAATATGCTCTCATTTTTCCTTATGGAGCACCTTCCATAACCTCTATGGGGAAATCATGGGAAACTCTTTTCTCTCAAACAGAAGGCTTTTCCACGGGGTAAAATCACCTTTGAACACACCACAATTCCTAAAATTAGTATGGTACCATTAACAAATGATTTATATTGTAACTAAAATCTGTTAGCAATCTTTATATGTTCTACTTTTTGTGACCCTCAAAACCTGCAATTCACTACAATGCATTTCAATAGGTTGTTATCATGTATATTGCTCCTAGGATGGCTGCCAACATTTCCTGGTTAAAGTGTTGTCAGCCAATCAAATTTCAATAGCGTTTCAGTAGGCTGTTGGGCTCCCAGGTAGCTATATTTTTTACTTAAATATCTCTAAAACTACTGAACAGATTTACACCAAATCACAAAAAACATGCTTTCTGGACCAACATCTAGCTTTTTGCCAGATTTGGTGTGATTCCGTTCAGGAGTTCAGGCTGTAGTGGCATACAAGCCAATAGACCTAATTCAGGCGGGACACTCCCCAAAAATTGCTTTATTTTAGTTGTCTGCTGCCTGAAATTGCATTTTCCTCAATAGAAGTCAATGGGGAAAGTACATTCTCCCAATTTCTGTTTCAAAATCTCCTATTTCCCTGTCCTAAAATATTGGCATGTATAAAGTGGTGTTCAAAAAATGAAAAATCCCATTGACATAATGTGGGAAAAAGTGTTTTGGGACCCAAATTCTTTCTCTGCGCCTGCTTGATGGATCACCCTGAAACTTTTAACACAGAAGCTGAACCAAAAGGGGGAGGTTTTTAGAACATTTTGTTACGATTCGTCAAGCGGCACCACATTTATTGGCAAAACAAAAACGATTTTCCTATGGAAACTTTGGTCCTAACTATAACTATTTACTGGCAATCGCCAGTAGTTTTTTTTATTTATACACTCAGACAAACACTACCTGATAGACCAGTGTTCACATTCCGCAGAGCACCATCCATGCGGAATGAATTGGTGAAGAACAGCCTAGAAATTTTAAATAAATCTAGTTGGTTAATGCCCAAGTTTAGCTTTTTCAAGTGCAGCACATGTCGTACATGTAAATTCTGTATCAATACCTCCTTATACTGCACAGCATTCGCTACAAAACCTATTAATTTAAAATGACATTACACGTGCAGAACTGAGTATGCAGGGTATGTCCTGCAATGTAGTTGTGGCCTATGCTACGTGGGCAGCACAAAATTACAGGTACATAAAAGAATTCCGCAACACCTGCGAGCTATCGTCAACTCCAACCCCACGGATCCGGTAGCAAGTCATTTTAAATCCACACACAACAACTTAAACTGCAGTCAATATTTGTCATTGAAGCTGTACAGACAAGTAAAGGAGGAGGTAATTCTGAAAAGACACTAAGACAACTTGAATCCAGATTATTTTAGAACTCGATACTAAAACCCTGATGGGTTTGAACACTGGGGATGATCTTCATAATTTCCTGTAATGAAGAATGTTGCTCCATTTTGACCAATTGTTGGACACTATCAACCCATTTGAACATTTACCATTTAATACATGCTGACCAATCATTCATTGTGGGTTTGGTACGTGTATTTTAGGGTTTTATAGTATTTCGTAGCATGACTGGTCGCCCTCTCTTCCATTCAACATCCATGGGTACTTTTATTCCTCAACTGCTTCTGTATTAACTGGTTAAATTCGGTTACGTTTTGCAAACAGCACGTTATAATTCATAGCACTTTTAAACCACATTGCACTTTATACACAAATGCACTTTCACTATGACAATATTAATGCACTTTAAATAAGGGAATACAAACAACATCAATTATAGACATAACAGTTTACTTTTCAACGCACGTAATTGTATTTTAAAAGAGTGTTTGTACTCTGTTTATAGGGCAATGTGCAATATGACTGGTAGAGCAGCAACATGCATTATCAAATTATGTTTATTTGTTTGAATATTGCCTTATTTGCAGTCATCTTAATGTTCAGGGGTACTTGCACAGTAATTTTGTTATATTTGAAATGCAATTTTGCACAGTAAGCATAAACATTAAAGCTCATACATTTGATGAAATGTTGATTTATAGCATTATGAGTTTTTGTAATACTCTCAGGATATTTTTATATATTTTTAGATGCTTTTTAATATTTCTAAATATTTTGTAATCTGTATATGAGTTGCTGCCAGTGTTTTATAATTGCCATTGTCATTTTACAATACACTCGAAGTTCATCTTTTCACATTGATTTGAAAGCAGTAGTGTTTCTTTACTCTCGATATAATGGAACACGGGTGTGTCGTCACTTTAAATGCTGCACGACAATGTAGCGAAATCATGTGATCAAGGCCAGAGGTAGTGGCCGAAACGCGTAATGGACAATGTAATGACCTAGAGTCAAGTCAGCACTCTAGTGTTCAGCATGTAACCACACTGAACACCCACCCACCACAGACGTCACCGGTCAGGTGACGCTGATCTAATAAAGGTGGGCGAGCGCACGTGCTCGTGGCCAGTTGCACCCAGTAAGCAGTGTGTCCGTGTCACCAGTTATTTCTAGCATGAGGACCTAGCGCCCGACTTTACACTGGCGACGAGGCGAAGCTGTGCCCACGCGTGCCACAGCTAAAAGAAAAATTCATGAAAAGAGGGAGAGAGCTGCCTGCATCGAGGGTACTCCCCCGTGAATGGCGCCGGCCGCCGAGAGATCCGTGGGGTGTGTGATGAGCCCCGGGCCTGGAGGATAAATAGAGAGTGACCGGGAGCCCACCCCGCACCTCTCGGGCCTGCCGTGAGCCACCCTGCCGTGGCGGTGCCCTGAGGGAAAAGAGCGGACCGACCGGAGCCCAGTCGTGTCGGTTGCGACAGCATGGCCCCTCCGGACTTAGAGCGGACTGACCGGAGCCCACCCGAGTCAGCCGCGACTGAGCCATCACCGCAAGGAATGCGAACCGATCGGAGCCCACCCGCATCGGCCGCGATCGAGTGACCTGTGGGGGAAACCACGCGGAGTAAAGGAGGCCCGCAGGCCGGAGGTGAGCCTGTGCCCAGAGAAGCGACCCCCAGTGAAGCGGAGCCCACCCGCTGTAAACACAAACTTTGCCCCAACAGCGTGAGCGGTCGTTGGCGCCGGCTATTTGCGCCCCCCAGTGAAGCAAGACCAGCGGAGCCCACCCGTGGCCTGCCAGAAGCGACCCCTGACCCCGCCGCGCAGCGTGTGACTGAAGCTGCTGCGGCGGTGGGGTGAATGAGCCCGCAGCGTGTGGAGAACTGCCGGGCACTGCACAGAGAAAGCAGAGCTCACCCACAGTGAAGCGCCAACACCTCCCCACCCCTGCGAAGTGTGTGGCTGCGGCGGTGGGGTGGAGGAGCGAGGAACCAGTGTCCGGCCCGCAACCCGGAGAACAGCGCCGATACCCCTTCCCCCGCCGCGCAGCATGTGACAAGTGAAGCTGGGGCGGCGGGGTGTAAGAGAACAAAGGCAGCATCCGGCCTGCGGCTACTTGAAACAAACTGTCCCCAGCGTTTGCCCATGCCTTGGCACAGAGGGGGAGAGTGTAAGCAGTAAGGAACCGGAGGCGGCAACTACCTCGGGCTGCCCTCTGTCTCATCTACCCCTGAGGACACCTTCCCTGCGAGAGGTGAGCGCGATGGCACCCGTGCCTGCCAGCGAAACAAAAAGGCGATAAAGACACTTACTGGGGTCCCGGTATCTGGAATCAGGAAAACGTCAGAAGCAGAGGCGAACAGCTACGGTGCACCAAGCAAAGAGGCAGTGACGTGGGTAACCCCTGCTCTGCCTTAACAGAAAGGTGGATGCAAACAAGCCAGGAACGGGGAAGACAAGGACATTGCCCTGACCCCATAGAGAGGCTCTACACCCCAGTCTCTCAGCTGAACTAAAAAAAAACAAAAAACAGCACTAGCCATAGAGAAGGAAAGCACACAACGAGGTGAAGACTGCCACTTCCTGAGAACACGCTCCACTGCCATCTAGTGGCCATCTCCTGGTCCTGCAAGGAATAAGAAAATAAACAAGCCTGTACAAGCTAAATAATCATAGCAGCAGCACAGGGCTGAATGGCAGTTGCGTACAGCTGAAGAACCAAGAGCACCTGCCAATAGAAAGGAAGGACCTACTTAGCAGACACACAAGGAGAAACTGACTAAGCGCAAGAACACAGCCACGCTGGAATGCCACCAAGTCATCACACAGCCTGGGGAGATAAAACGTCGACGGCGCAAAAGCAACACACCAGAAGCGCAAGGAACACGCCAGGAGAGGGGGCAAGAACGTACCTGACGCGCGACAAGTGCAAAAGGTGTGCAGGAACTCCACAAAGGACGCTCGAAAGAACGCGCAGCAGTGCGCCCAAGATAAGCAAAGAAAGAGCGCAGCCATCAGCGCGCCAAAAGGAAAGACCAGAAAAGACCAGAAGAAGGTCGACAGAGTGGTGACGCAACCCTCCGAAAGCAACACTCTAGAAGCACTTACGCCACACCGGAAGAGAGTGCAGCGATGCCTGGTGGCCACAGGCCATCGCTGCAGCAGTAAAGCGAAGACAGGAACACCACCACACGAACCGACAGTGGTTCTGGACCCGGCAACAAGAAGTGCGAAGGAGCATGAGACAAATGCGCAGCAGTGCAGACAGCACTAGCCCAAAGCAGCAAGTCACAGGAACAACCGAAGATCGCACCCAGATGCGCACCAAAGCAATCTAACTGCGATGGAAAGGCAAATGGTTGCGCAGACAACCCGAAGCATGAAGAATCGCCACAAAGCATGAGCTGACCAGCCAGATGGTCGCACCAAGAAGCCGACCAGCCAGATGGTCGCACCAAGAAGCCTACCTGCCAGAGATCGGCAGAAGAGACCAGCACAAAGTCCAAGAAGTTCAACCAAGGCGTGGTCCGCGAACATGGACCAATGAACTTCAACACCACAAATTAACAGAGGCGACTGAAAGAAGACGTGAAGGTCGCGACGCTAACCCTGGGAGGTGAGTGACAAGAAGACAGTGTCCTAGGACTAGGACAAGACCAGGAAGACACGTGCAGAGTGCGTGCGCTGCACGGGGAAGCCTGGCCAGAGAGGAAGAAAGAAGATCGGGCCAGGTTACGTTGCAAGAAGAAGGAAGAAAGATCAGAGTGGCACACCACCACTGAGAAAAGAAGGAAGGAGAAATCAGAGTGGCACGCTGCCACTGCAAGAAGAAGGAAGAAAGATCAGAGTGGCACACCGCCACTGAGAAAAGAAGGAAGGAGAAATCAGAGTGGCCACCGCCACTGAGAAAAGAAGGAAGGAGAAATCAGAGTGGCACGCCGCCACTGCAAGAAGAAGCCGCCATCACAAGAAGAATCCGCCACTGAGAAAAGAAGGAAGGTGACAGGCACTGGAACATCTGAGTGCATTGGAGGACAAGGCCTGGCAAGAACACCGGCAGCGCAGCTCAAAAATGTCTACCTATGAGCCATCCATCCACATGGCGATCGCAGAAGAGAGCAAGCTGGACTGATAGCGACATCTACCTCTGGGGTTGAGCGGAAGATTGGATGGCGAGAGTGCTCAGGCAACCGGAAGCTGAGGAACTGACCACCTCACACCAGCCCATGGCAACCCAAGAAGCAGAGGCCTCAAGGGACTCTGGTGGCAGCAAGTCCTGCACGGGAGACAGATCTACAGCTGCGCGTCTGCAGGACACACGGGATGAAAGCCTCGAGAGCAAGGAAAAGAGTCGACAACTCAACCTTCAGGTGGAACTAGGACACAACGGTGAGGCTCATGGGCGCCCCGCGCACGGCCCGAAGGCTATGGTGGAGCAACACGACCGAAAGCACCAGTCCAGTGGAAGCCTGGCAAAGAGGTCCTCCCGGACATCTTGTGAGAGAAGAACACCGGCGAGAGGGGCATCCTAGTGAGAAGGATGTTTGCATCTACTCTCTTCACCTGCCAAGAGACACATTGAAGCCTGCCCAGAAACGTCACGAAACCAGAATGGAGAAAAGAAACCAGAAGACAAACAACACCCATAACATCCATCTCTCTCTCCAACTACTCATCGTCACCAATTGAGCGAAGCAAAGGCAGGGCTGAGAGCAACGTCCAGACGGCGCAGACAAAGAATGAACCCGCCGAACAACTGCGAGCCATACCACAGAGAACTGTTGGTCCTGGATGCAGAAAATACACTGCCTGTGGCTTGCAAGCAGCCAAAGAGACTTGTTTGAAATCATGAGTCCAATGTTATATTTTGGTATCTTTTCTTTCCCACAGGGTTTTGGACTTTTCCCGTTGGTTTGATTTTTCACCAAGTTTGGGAGGGATGTAATGACCTAGAGTCAAGTCAGCACTCTAGTGTTCAGCATGTAACCACACAGAACACCCACCCACCACAGACGTCACCGGTCAGGTGACGCTGATCTAATAAAGGTGGCCGAGCGCACGTGCTCATTGCCATTTGCACCCAGTTACCAGAGTGTCTGTGTCACAGTCCTTTCTCCAGCATGCAGGCCTAGCACCCGACTTTACAGGCAACACTCTGGAAGAAAAAATAAATTCTAATTATTGAGCACTGCATTTCATGGAGTCCGTACCTGTTTATGTGCGAAGCACGCACTGAGGAACTGTTCGATATATAAATATCGTCTGTATTGTGGTGATTTGCACAACAATAGCAGGCCACACCAAGGTTATAGAATTGAAAACATTCCGTTTTATTTTATAGAATCATCACTGTTTGGGGCCATGATGTGTTTCAACCATATCGGCCTCACAGTAGATTCTGTAAAAGCATCTCTTTTTATGCCTACAGTGACAATTTGATAACAAAGAAAGAGATTTCATCAGTTTTCCCTTGGAAGTCTAGCCTGTATTGTAGGTCTTTTGTTTGGGTCCACTGATGCAATATTCCTCTTTGTTTTTTTGGCCTGTGGAACACTTGACTGCTTTACATCTTCACAGGAGCCACCCTTTCTCAGTATCAATTTCACTTTCCAGGGAGGCAAAGGAGAAGAACTGGTGGCTCTCCCTGGTGGAGACTTTGAATGGGGAATATATTTTTCTGTGGGCCCCTGGTATCATGTTAGAGTTAGCCACCAGCAAGGTTCACTTGGCTATACGAGGCAGGGAAGTAGTCACGGGAGGCTAGTGGTCTTTTAAAAAGGTTCAGTGTCATATAAGTAATTTAGGGCCGGATGTACAACCCTTTTTTGTGGCTGCAAACGGGAGAATGGCCCGCTTGCGACCGTAAAAAATGTGCTAGGCATGTACAAATGCTATTTTGCGAGTCACTGACTCACAAAATAGCATTTGCGTCTCTCGCTATTAGGAAGGGGCGTCCCTTCCTAATAGAGAGTCACTATGCCATGTACTGTTGTTTTGCAACCGTATTTGCGGCTGCAAAAAACACTCGCAGTTTGCCACCTACTTTCAGTAGGTGGTAAACCACTCACAAACATCGAACGGGGTCTCCAGGGGACCCCTTCCCCTTTGTGAATGGGTGCATAAATATTTTTTAAGAGCAGGCAATGGTCCCAGGGACCACTGCCCGGCCTTAAAAAATGAAACTGAAAAGTAAATTTTTCTTTTCTAAATGCAGCCCATTTTCCTTAAAGGAAAATGGGCTGCATTAAAAAAAAATGCTTTATTTAAAAACAGTCCCAGACATGGTGGTCAATGGGGTCGCGAATTGCGACAGCCTCATTAATATTCATGAGGTTGGTGTCCCCATTGGGTATCGCAAACCGTGTCTGAGAGACTGTTGTACATGAAGTTTAGCGAGTCGCAATTTTGCGCAATTTGAGACTCGCTAAACTTAATGGTCATACATCTGGCCCTTAGAGTTGCTTGATAGTTCCTTTGCGATAAGAAGCTTACCTCAGGGCTGGGTGAACTGTTATATTTTTCTTCAAATTGGTAACATTTTTAACTGTCAAATATATAATCAAATACCTCAGGACGTACAAGGGCCAATGTTTAGCTGATTTGGATACAGTGTTTTGCAATTTTCGTCTAAAATTATGCTTTGGCTTTGGTGCCAGCCAAGATGGCAGCGTAACTCAAGAGCTCCGCGGCGGCCTTCTCCAAAACACGAAATATCCATCACTAATCCTGCAGTTGCAGTGAAAACAAGCGATCATACAGCTCCACCACGGAGAAGTGACGGGCCCGGTGTCAAGCTTTGAATCCGGGACTCAGATAGATACTTTTGCCTATCACTTAAATTGCAAAGTGCTCCGGTTCTTCGGTTAGAAACCATATATGGAAGTCGAGGTAGTGAGTGTGTTCCTCCATCAATAGGAGTCTTTTCAAGGTTATGTATTCCCTTCTTTTGCTGTTATTCTATGAATTTCAATGCATGTCAGGAGGTATTTATCACCTCTGGTTGATGTGACTCCATTTTGGCCAGCTCATCTTTGGAATGTGCAACTTCTGGAGCTCTCTGTAATTTTCCCAGAGATCTTTGTGTATTGCGTCTCTTTAGCTAGCACCCTTAAAGGTGTCCTCTTAGTCTGCTTCCACAGTGAATGCTTACATGTCAGTGATTTCCGCATGTCACATTCTGGTCAAATGGAAACCAGCTGGAAAGCATTTCTCTGTTTTGCAGATGCTTGAAGTTGATCTGTCTCAAACCTCTCATTAAACAGAATCATTCTGATGTATGGGCTGTTATGATGATATTGAATTGTTCTTAGCATGATAATGAATTTTTCTCCTGAAAACAGTTATCAGCAAAATTGATAATGTTGCTATTTTTTATACTGTTTAGAAGAGTGTCGAATGAGAGAGCTTTAGATGTGGCTAATTGATCTTTTCTTCAGAGAATGTGACCTTCTGTGATACCAGAGGTACCAAGACTTAGTATACTTTTATTATGATCCTGCTTTTACATACTGCAAAATACTATTTATAGTTATATTCCTTCATTACAATGAATCAACAACTTCTTCTTTTCATCTTGTTGTATAGCATTTTAGGACCCAGTGTAATTTTCCCGATTCATGCCCTTATATAGGTATAAATCACCTTGTCCTTATATAGGCATAGAAATCATAACCATATTTAGACATAGCCCATGCAGCCAAATACGGCATGGCTACTTCCAGTAGTTTCGAAAAGCCACAACGATTTCTTGGAAAACTCGGCTTCAGCAGTTAGGGACTTCCCCTTGCTTGAATACTGATTTGTCCAAGAACTCGTGGAGTTTTCAAAGAACTGAGACTCTGTGATGACGTTATTATGTCCACCTTTACGTCAAATCTCGGCACCTTCAAGGTATAAATATGCCCACACTTTCCCAAGCAAACATACGGTGGTTTGGAGCAGTTCGACTATCTATTTGCCCGACGCATCTCGCTACAGCAAGTGCACCTCTGGGGAAACGAAGCATGCACAATTGACTGAGTAAAATATCTGTCGATTGTTTCCACGACTCTGAAGATACGTTTTATCTTGGGGTAACAAAGTTGTCATGTTTATGCGGTTGTCAGAAACTAATCCCTTCTTGTGAATTCGAGAAAGTTTCTAGTGACCTCTGAGCTAGCTGGCACTCACAATTAAGTTTAATATATTCTATAGCGACCTAGTAGACATAAGTCCTACATCACATCTATAGGATATATTATTCCAATGCGCAGAGCCTAGTGGGAAAATAGGAACTACACTACATGGCGCCCAACGTTTGGTAAGGCACTAATTTAATGCTAGATACTAGAGTAGCTCAGTCATGCTTTTCACAGAGACCCCTTTTTCCCGTAAAATACTCCAATAGACGTCTGGAGTGGGTTAAAGGATACAATATCCACCAGAACGAAGTAGGGTGAAAATCCTATGTATTAGTTTTTGGTTTGTTCAACGTTGAAGGATACAGTGATCCAAACTATTGTGCACCCTATCTTTGTTTTCTTGGAACTTGCTCTGCAAAACTTCCAGTAAACAAAATATCGACTAGTGACAAAGAAAACGGTGGAGATGCAGTAAATGCAGTCCAACCGGGTTTAAACCTTAAAGGATTTCAAGAAACCGATGCGGATGCTATAATCAGCCCGGAAAACGTACGGAAAACTATTGCCATGAAGCTTATACAAAATGGCCTATCATCGAGAGGTGGTAGGGTAATATTTGCCATAGAGGCACACGAATATCGGCAGACAGAGGTATTCTATTCATGGATTATCTTCCCTGAAGCAAATCCAAGATCACATGTGTTCCACTTCCACAAGAGGAACCTCCAGCGGAATACGTTCCTTTTAAGGACATTGAAATTCCACTAACTTACCAAGAACATCAGCTCTGGTTTAAAGGCGCCCTACAACATCAAAATCACATTACCAGGCTCGGTCCACTAGGTAGACCAGGAGCAACATGGCCGGTACTAGCCAGCTATACACCACATTCTGACATTGAAAGAATGACATATGTAGAACTATTAGCTCAGCTAAAACAATTAATTAAAATCCATAGACAATTGGTACAATATGTCAAGCGGACTCTAACAGTCCAACCTGCTATAAGAATTCCACAGCACACCCCTCATCAGGGGAACACAAACAAAATAACACCACAGACCATACAATCGTTCATCGGTAAATTACCTACAAAAAGGGAACAAATTACATTCTGGCTAGCTCAACAAATTACACAAATTGAGGCTGTATTTCCCGATAGTACACCTCAGGAGAAACATAGGATTCTAACAATCTGTTTACAAATGGGAATAGCTCCACACCTGGAGGACTGTGACACTTGGGGTACAGTCTTTGCTGCAGTCTACACAAAAACACATGGTGTTCCGTCCATGGCGGTAATGCCAAAGGTCCTGAAACAGATTCAAAATTAATACGGGGCAGAGCCTGCTTTAAATCTCGGTATGAAGTTACTAAAGGATTTCAAACAGGTCTCAGTGGGAGAGGTGTGGCGCCGGTGGGAGAGGTGTGGCGCCGCGGCCAGGGCGACTGACGCTGGAATCTGGGGACCACGGTTCGATCCCCGGCTCCGGCGGCAGGTTAGCCCAGCACCATGTGACTCTGGGCAATAGCTCGCTTAATCTTCCCGACGGCCCCCAGCGCCTAGAGACCCTTACGGGTGATTGTGCGCTTTACAAATGTGGACTTTTACTTTTTTATATAATATTAGCTAATATTAAAGGTGAAGCAGCATCCGTAGCAATCCGCCAAAAACTAAAAGAACTTGATGTAACTGAGCAACCATAGGAACTGGCCAGATTAATAGAAAAATCCTATGAAGAACTAGGTAGAGATAGTTTGGATGGGAAACCAGTAAAGCCCGAACTAACAGAAAATCCTGAAAAAGTTTTTATTAAAAACAATCTCACCTACCCTAAAAAGAAGTGGGAAAATACTAGACAGACACTTCCTAATGAGAAGCGTTCTCAATCCAGAGTGAGGTCTCCTCAAAAGGAGCCCTCTGAAAAGAGGTATAACCTTAGAAACAGGGATAATTTGAGAAAACCTGATAAATATCAAGATACTGATACACGTTTCTCTCGTACCTTTCAGACTTCCTCACAGAATCAGAAAGATCAGCACACAAGGAAGAATGCACAAAATCAAAAAACGATCAACACGTTTCAAAAAATAAGAAAACTCAATTCACCAAAAAGCAGGTAGCAAGTCTAAAAATCAGACATGCCGAGGATCTTGAGGACACAACTCAAGAACGGGGAGTGGGCCCAGACAATGCTGGACAGCGCAGCAGAAGTTACCATAGCTCGCAAGATCCTGAAGGATCACCTGGAGACAGTGGACCTGAATGAATACATTCAAGTTGAAACTGCCGATACCAGGGTTAGTGTACCCCATACGTTATATGAAGTAACATTCCGGATAGAGGGGGACATAACTAGAAAAATAAGAGCACTCTTTTGGGAAAAACTATCTAAGGGTTATGACATCCTTCTGGCTGAAAAAGACTGGCCACCTAAATTTGTCAGGGAGTGCCCACATGGCGAAGAGATCATTTTGCCATCCTTCTCAAATCATGTTCCTATTCATAAATGATACACCTATGCCAGAAAATGGGCTGTAGCCCAGGCTCCAGCATTATATAAAAATAATGTGGGATGGGATGAGGATTCTCCTCACCATAAGATCCAGTCAAAAAATCAACCAACTGCTCAGAAGCAGTATCCAGTTAAGCAAGAATCTAAAAAACAGGTCAGGGAGATCTTAGATCAACTTGAATACCAAGGGGTGATTAAAACATGCACCTCGTCCATGAACAATCCTTTGTTTCCTGTCTCCAAACCAGACAATACATATCATCTAGTTTTGGACTACAGACATTTAGATTCGTGTTGCAAAACCTTTGCAGTACAAAATGCACACAGTGCAGCACTGATGAATAACATTGTACGTAAAAAATATAAAACCACATTAGATATTTCAAACGGTTTCTTCTGTCAAAATATCGCACCAGAAAGCAGGTATTTGACCGCTTTCTCAATTATGGGGACACAACCTCACTTCTGTCGTCTCCCCCAGGGATTCAAGAATAGTCCAGGGTTATTTTCAGCCAGAGTAACAGAGTTACTGCAAACATATGATGATGAGGCATTATCGTATGCCGATGACATCTATCTTACAGACGATGATTTGGACAGGCACTTGAACAGGGTGAACACCATAATACTTGGCTTCGTACAAATTGGTACAAATTCAATTTAATAAAATTAAGAATTGCCTACCTCAACGTCCTCTTCTTAGGATACGAACTTTCACGTGAAGGTAAAAGCCTGGCAGCAAACTTTTTAGGAAAATGTGCGCTGCTCCAACCTCCAAAAACGCTGAAAAACTTACAGTCAATTCTAGGATTCCTGAATTTTGGAAGAACTTATATTCTAAACTACGCAGAAAGGGTTAAACCTCTCTACGAACTAATCAAACCTGATTTCAAACCTACTAATTGGACTAAAAAACACACAGAAATTTTGCGTTCAGTGCAAACAGACATGTCAGCAACAACCCATTTACCGACACGCGTAAACGTATGCAACCTTGTAATCCGAATCATCCCAGGGAGATGCGGATTCACGTACTTAACCTTTAATGAAGGTGGAAAGGTACCAATAGCTTATAAATCACACTTGTATACACAAGCTGAAATTAAATTCACCTCAACAGAAATAATTCTGACAGCGGTTCAAACTGCAGTAGAAAAAGAGAGAGCTCTCGCACAGGGGAAACGCATAAAGGTCGTTACGCCTGTACCTGCCTTAGAGGCAGTGACAAAAGCAAGCATTCCGAATGCAAAGGCTTTACATCCGAGATGGAAACAATGGGTTAATTCTCTTGTTGCAACAGACGTTGAATACGTTTTTGACCCTTACTTGAAAACTCAAGAATTTCTACAATACGAACAAGAATGTCCTCTGCCCACTGAGATTCTGCCTCTAGAACATTACGGATGTATAATTTATACAGATGGATCAGCACAGCCGCAATTGGGGGAAAACAAGCTTATAGTGCTGCGTGCGCGATTGTTAAAGGTCGCTGGCGCGATGGTAAATTCCGACCTATGGTCATAAAAACACAATCACTCGGAGACTGTACAGCTCAGCGAGCTGAACTACAGGCTTTCAAGATGGTGCTTGAAAATACCGATTGCGAATTCCCCACACTCATAGTGTGCGATTCGTATTACTGCGTCCAATCTTACAACGAATACTTGCAAAAATGGGTTCAAAACGGTTTCAAAGACGCAAAAGGTGGCACAATCAAGCATAAGTTGCTTTGGGAACAAGTACTTCTATTACAGAAAGAACTACAAAAGACTCACGTGATCCATACACTGAGTCATCAGCGTGATGGCGTTCACGTTGCAGGTAATTAATTGGCTGATGAAGCCGCGAAGGCAGCTGTGCAAACGGCTTCCGTAGCTGCAATCACTCGTTCAAAAACAAAAATAGACAGCGAAATAATGCTAGCTGTCACTGCTGCAATAAATGACAGTGGTAAAATGCTTCCAAAAGGCTTACCACTCAAGTACTGATATATAACTGATGCAAATAATGTTCCTTTTGCTCGAATCCCTGGAGTGGGGGATAGAGTAATCCCAAACATGGAACACTAATTTTAGCAGCACATGAAGGACTTGCCTTTGCACATGCAGGTGTTTCCGCCACAGTGTCATTATTAAAGCAAAGATACTGGTGGCCACGCATGAGGAAACAGACCCGAAACTATGTTTTTGAATGTGAAATCTGCCCGAAAATGACGCCCCTTCTAATTTCAGATAAACCATTAGCATGTGTTTACCTGGACCACTGTGGTCCCTTACAAAGGGATGGCCACTATAAATATATCATCGTCGCAGTGGATTCCTGTTCAAGATTCATTTGGATGTGGCCTCAGCGCTAGGCTGACGCCCGAACTGTTATAAAAGATTTGCGAGTGTTTATCGGCACATACGCAATCGGCACGCTACATTCTGACCAGGGTCCTGCTTTTAGCTCTCGAGCTTACAAGGAGGCCATGGCTAGCTTAGGCGTTGCATTGTGGTACTCAAGTCCATTCCATCCTGAGGGAAATTTGGTTGTGGAAAGAAAAAAACGTGACATAAAGCAATCTATAACAGCAAGGGTATTAGGCTTGGGTGATGGGTGGGTCAAACATCTAATAAGTGTCCAACGTAGTCTTAACAATCTGCCAAGAAATTCTCTTGGTGGAATCACTCCATATGAAATCTTTTTTGGTACTAGAATGATTGTCGAATACCTCGATCGTCATACTTCAGTGGTAGAACAAAAACCCTTTGATATCAAAGACCGTTTGGCTGTTTTGCAGGACTTAAATGAAACAAGAAGAAGTCGAAGCAGCACAGTACAAAAGCCAACGACCACTGAAGAGATATCAACTGTTCCAGCAAGACCTGTCTGGATTACAAAGATTGGGGATCTGGTCAGAGAAAAAATAGCTGACAAGAAGGAATTTGGGCCTTCTTACAGAAAACCAGTACCTGTACAAGCAATCCATGTTCTTGCTGGAAGAAAGGAGAACTGGTTTGTATCAATTGACCTGGTAAAACCACACCATGTGGCCGATAATAAGTAGTAGCCCAGTGGACTTCAAAGATGTATTGGATGACCAAATCTCACTACTATCCAAGAGGTTCAAACTGAGAGACTCATCACCTTTGAAGAATCTGCAATTAGAAAAGGACTATGCAACAAAGCCATGGAACTTGTGCCTCTTGAAACCCAAATAACAGTTTGTCAAGAAACTCCCGTCTACAATGATGTAGCATATGACTATACTAATATGTCAAGGGAACAAGCAGCTCCAGCGATTTCAAATAATCCGGATGCAATATCAACAATTGACAGAACTGCCTCTGGCTATTTCATCAACTTTGATACCTTTTCTGAGGATCCCAGTGAGCCCGAAACAACGCCAGCAAATAAACTTTCAAGGAAAAAGTAACAGAACTTTTTCACCAGTTTACAAATACATATCTAGTTTCATCGTGGGTTGAATTTTGGATTGTGTTAGGTGTACTTTTTCTCCTACTATGGCTCATTCTTGTTTTAAGTTTGGGAAAGCTGATAGATGGAAAATATAGAAAAATGGACACAGCAAGTAAGAACATCAACTTGCACCTGAAACCACACAAATCATCCCATCGTGAGCAAAGAGACCTGTTGTCAGTGAACATCACAGCCGTTTCTCTTCCTGGTGGTATAGCTTGGGATAGAACTGATTATGACATTTATGGTCCTGTCGAGCTCTTGAAGATTCTACACCAATTTAAGGTTTCCTTGAGTGACTATGTTTCACCCAGCACATTTTCCGATGATTGGGACTTTGAGACTGTTAATAACATGATGGCAGACTTAGAAATGTCAGCAAAATTAGCAAAACATGAATACTTAGAAGGTTCATCAGATTATGAACAAATGTATTGTTTTAATCATTATAATCATCATTATTTGCATAAATCTGCAAACCCTAGAAATGTTTTAATTTATAATCAATGGGAACATTGTCCAACGCCACCAAAGGGTAACTCAAAAACATTTTATGACAAATGTCCATACTTCTCAGGTTTTAATGTCACAAAACCAGAAACATTTTACTTTAGAAATGTTAATAAGACAGGAATGAAAAGTATGTTGACTAATAGTAAGTAAATTTATTCTGCGACTTTTTATGCTCAATTGTCCACATTAGGTTTTGACTTTTGGAAAGACAACATTGAGACAAAAACTGTCTGGGGCACAAAAGACTGGCAGGTGCAAGGTTTAGAAGCCTTATTCAGAGCCTGCATCATCCCAGAATAAATACTGTTCTTAAATTAAACTGTTCAACAGACATCTTGTCTTGGCCTGGCTAAGATAAAAGACTTAAACAAACTGACCATACCTAAGCCCAGTCCTGATAGTAATGGAACTACAGATGAGGAGGTAGACGTGAAATATATTTTACAACAAAACAGAACTAATCCTGATTGGAAAAAATTGTTAATCTGGCCCACAGACACGAATAACTGTCAAGATAGATTCCTGAACAATACACAACGGTTTATAGTTACTAGATCCACTGGAAAGGAGTGGCATCTCGCCCCGTGCCAGGTGCACAGCATTGATTTGCATTGCATCGCAATAATACCAACAACTTTAATTTTTTTCTTTTTCTGAACTTTTATTTTTTTCAACATGTTCTAAAATTCATGATTTCTTCCTGTTTTTCCAAAAGTCACAAGAGAGGAGCTGGTATAATAAAATCATAGATGAAATGGATGATAGCTTCCAGTTACCAACTACATTGTGGGCAGAATTAATGCCAGGCTTAGATGTGGAAGAGCTCTGGTCTGCCTCTTGCTCATTGTTATGGGAGTTAGTTAAACCTTCGTGGCTTCGTAGAAACCACCTTTTTACTATACATAGGGCATATTATTCTCCCTATAGGTTAACTAAATTTTCATCAACAGGTCCAGTTAAATGTCCGAGATGCGGGTTAATTGAAGCCACGGATACACACATGTTCCTAGAATGCCCAAATCTAACAGAATTTTGGGAAGCCATTAAGAATAAGCTATCGCAATCATTGGGTGAACATGTCAATATAGACCTGGTTCTTGTTATCTTTGGTCTAAGAAATAAAATTCGCAATTCAGCAACCAAATTGATATTCTATTCCATACTTGCCGCACGTAGGGAGATTTGCAGACATTGGAAAGATGCTCAACCACCAACAGTGCATGAATGGCGAACATCTCTTCTTCAAATCTCCAAACTTGACCTAGCCAGGACAGGAAACTTAAATAGTAGAGCGTTTTGGGCAATGCTTGGATAGTCGAGACCATACCTGGGGTTTTTTTTTTTGTTTGTTTTTTTTTTCCCCCAGGTCCAATGATTAACGTGTGCACTGCCCATCCTGGCTATCAAGATTGATAGTCTTGGTACCAAAGTGGTCTCGATAAGTCGGGCACTATCAACTGAGATACTATCCTAAGCTGGTTTAAGATTGGTCTCCGTATAACGTGCTGAAAGGAACTGGCCTCGCTTCGCGCCCTACTATTTCCTTACCAGCTATAAGCTGAGTTGGCACAATACACGACTAGTCGGCCTATTGCTCTGTGGTGGTTTTCTCTTTGGTTTTGGTAGATTGGAGTCTCGCACACAAATGAGGATAAAAAATAAATAAATAAATAAATAAATAAATAAATAAATAAAAAAGAAAAAGAGAGGAGCTTACATCTTCACTATTTTCTAAACGGTGCAGAAATGCTAATCCAAGCCTTATCCTGCATCACGACAGTGTACATAAGTTTTATCCACAAACCAGAGTCTTCTACCCAATGCATTTCGGGCCTAATTTCTGGCCCTTCGTCAGGGGTTTTGTTTATCTACAATGCAAAACATAGCAGTTAGACTGTGCTATCCCAGTCCCACGCAAACATTAATGTACATACCATCCCTGTCGTTTAGTTAAATCTACTTTTATCCAGCTAAAGAAACACGTTGAAAAAATAAAAGGATTCAGAAAAAGAAAAAAATTAAAGTTGTTGGTATTATTGCGATGCAATGCAAATCAATGCTGTGCACCCGGCACGGGGCGAGATGCCGCTCCTTTCCAGTGGATCATTCATAATCACGTAGTTGGGATGGACTTTGCTTCCCGGGTAGCACGCGAAACACAACAACTTCAAGGAACAAAGTAATATAAGAATCAAAAGCAAGGTGTGCACTCTGCCATTACTTCAGTTTACAGTAACTAGGCCAGATCCAAGATATGTCCAGGGACAACATCCAGGGATAATAACAACTTACAGTGTAGGAAAACTGTGCCTTGAATAGCTACAAAAATCCGCACTCCTAGATATAAAACAACATTTAACTTTACTTAAAGATGGTGTTGGCCTGAGAGACTTCTTACTAGGACCTCGCAAACCACGTCATAAACGTTTCATATACGCCGGTATATATGCTGCTTATAATGAAGCATGGAAAGTCACACAGATGGAAACTGCAGAACGAATACGAGAAATTGATCGTCATAATTTAGAGAAAGCGCTCTCTGTAGTTGACAATGGGTTAACGACTCTGTCGTCCAGAATTTATTTTTTGGACAGCATTGTATCCTCTGCTATAGACATAATGGAATAGGACTTGCTCATGTTACAACATGGACAGTCTCAAATGCCTTCTATAATGCTGCTAGGCCGGACGTTACAAAACCTTTGTTCAAGCTATGTTCCTTGGCGTCTAATCAACACCACGTCATTGTTTACTGGATTTAACCTTACATATAAACAAATCTCTTTGGCACAGAGGGTAGCAGAATATACGGTGTTGAGCATAGAAAACTGGAAAGATTACCATTAACCGTTTCTGAGAAACCAGCTGTGGAATGGATAATACATGGCACCATCACAATACCAGTGACGATTTTCCAGTTTAAGTATTGCTTGAAACACATACCAGCAGGCCTGTATGAAAGGTTGGGTAAAGAATACATAAAGTCGCCCTGGGATTTACCATACACACACAAATGTTGGAGTGGGGAAAAGGAGGTGTTTCTTAGTGGTAAAATTGCAAAACGACACTGAGCGGTACACTTCTATGTCAGGGTATTCATTTACATGGAGCCTGCGATGGTTCTTCGACCAACTTATCGTGCCGCCTGCAGGGTTCCCCGGCAGCAGTGATTGATCCAATTTTTAGGCAGCTTTCCAATGGGAGCTATATAATGTTGAATGATCACAGCTGTTGTGGAATGATGCCAGGAATAGCCTATCTCGTTAGTGTGTCAGCCAGGGTCACTTGCTGTATGCAAGAATTGTTTCCTAAAACTAAGACAGACGGGGAGTCGCCGCTATGGCCTTCACTGAACATCTCTTCTATTCGAATTGATACTTTAAGCAGAATGAAAGCCGTTCTTTTACAAAAAACTGTGCCACTGACCTTGTCCAGAGAGACGTTTGATCTGCAAGTTGCAAGGTCCTCTGCAGAGACTCATGCCCTATTATCAACAAACTGCCCCATACATTTCGCAGAAAGGTTAGGTCGTATCTTAAACATATTGTCCATGTATTTAAGACAATTTTTTCGGGACTGTTAGCACCCTTTGAGGCAGTCCTAGGCATTTTTCCTAACTTCGTGCACTCTGTGTTCAGCAGCCTGCTTCTCATCTTGGGACTACTAATTTTGTTCCTTCTGCTCCGTTATGGCAAGTCCAGTCACCAGCGATACCTAGATTACCATGGAGAACAATCATCTGGCAATGCAGTATCGTGAGCGCATAATACAGATTCTTGGCTTGGCTCTTTTAAGAGATCTGAATACCACGTGGTTCCTTTCATTCAGACCAATCTGGCAAGATTGCATCTTACCTGTTCTACGAAGCCTGCTTTGTGGAGAGGAATGCGTGTTGGATATTTGTCTGACACTTCCATCAGCACTGCCAACGGATGTTGACGCTTTGCTTGGTTCGGTAACGGCTCATGCATTGTGTTGTCCCCAACGGCTACCAATCCTGATGACGGCATTCATTGAGGTCTCACCAGCAATTCCAGCAGATGGTGAGATATGTGGACCAACAGGCACACAGGTACCATCTACTGCGAACATTGCTAATGCGACTGACGCTGACGGCGATGCTTCTCATCTGTGTACGATTGATCTACTTAATGAAGTGGTTCAACTTTCACCAACTGTGGTAGACGATTTCTTTGCCAACTTAGAAGATTTAATGTTTTCTCCTGACACCGAGAATAACTTTTGAAGTTAGCACATAGCGTTCTATCAACTTTAAATTTCGACCTTCATTTTTTCAAAACAAAAACTGCTAACTTTGGAACTATGTTTTTTCAACGAGTTCATTTGACTTTTTTCCAAACTTAAACTTTGACACAAAGCAATCTGCTTAAAGTAAAACTATTCTTAGAGAACAAGAATTCTTTGAATACTTCCTAGAAACAATATTATTCTTATTCACAAACTACAAACAGTTTATATATTCTGCTATGGGACGGTCTCGAAAATAGTTTTTTTTTCTTTCTGTATTTAAGAGCCATTTCATAAATGTAATTTTCGTGATTCATTCAGTTAGCATTGCCAATATCATACTATATGCTTAAAATGAAATCATTGCTTTCAAATGCCTTTTATGTATTTTTTGGGTGGGATTGTAAACACATACTTTAGATATGTTTAAGTGCTTAAATTTAGTAATGTCGAACATAATAAAGTGGAGTGGGTGTTGTATAGCATTTTAGGACCCTAGTGTAATTTTCCCGATTCATGCCCTTATATAGGTATAAATCACCTTGTCCTTATATAGGCATAGAAATCATAACCAAATTTAGACACAGCCCATGCAGTCCAAATACGGCATGGCTACTTCCACTAGTTCCACAACGATTTCTTGGAAAATTCGGCTTCAGCAGTTAGGGATTTCCCCTTGCTTGAATATTGATTTGTCCAAGAACTCATGGAGTTTTGAAAGAACTGAGACTCTTTGATGACGTTATTATGTCCACCTTTACGTCAAACTCAGCACCGTCAAGGTATAAATATGCCCACACTTGCCCAAGCAAACACACGGTGGTTTGGAGCAGTTTGACTATCTACTTGCCCGACGCATCTCGCTACAGCAAGTGCCGAAGGAAGCCGACCCTCTAGCTGACGCACTGAGAGAGACGCTGTCTTTTCTCTTGCCGAGAAATCCAGCTTCAGTGTTTACAGGCTCCCCTTGCGGGGTGTTGGGAAATCGAGTCCTGAGACAGAGAAATACAAGACCTCCTTCATTCTAAACCAAGGTACAGAGCTGATTAGACCCTAAGAGAAATCTTGGATAGATTCTTGGCAAAAGAATACTAAACTTATGATACACCACACTTACTTTTTCCCTCGTACTAGACTTAGGTTAGGTACATCGGGGGAGGCGTATTTTAAAAGCACCAGTTGAGTACTTTTAGTCTTTATTTATTTATGTATGTATTTTATGGCTTAGAAACCATACCATGCTTTTACAGTATTATTTTATAGTACTCTTTCTGCTGTACGCATTATACTTTACAGCCAGTCTTACGATTGTAGCAGTTCATTTCTTCTGCATGAGAAAGAAGACTGTTCAATAAATACTTTTATTGAAAACCCCCGTCTCTCTATTTCTCTGCACCTCTGGTGAAATGAAGCATGCACGATTGACTGAGTAAAATATCTATATATTGTTTCCACGACTCTGAAGATACGTTTTATCTTGGGGAAACAAAGTTGTCATGTTTATGCGGTTGTCAGAAACTTATCCCTTCTTGTGAATTCGAGAAAGTTTCTAGTGACCTCTAAGCTAGCTGGCACTCACAATTAAGTTTAATATATTCGATAGCGACCTAGTAGACATAAGTCCTACGTCACATCTATAGGATATATCATTCCATTGCGCAGAGCCTATTGGGAATATAGGAACTACACTACAATCTTTCTACTTCACAACTTCTGGTTTATTTCAATGAACAACTTAATCCAGCATCTCTCTCTATGGAAAGCGCACCCTTGCGCCCTGGATAATACCACACTTGTCCACTTGAATCCAAAGGAGTACAGGTAGGTAAAGCAGAGCAGTTTAAGCACGCTCGAGCGGGCAGAATCCAACATGAGAAAAACATGTCTGTGAAGGGAATGAACAACTGAAACAATTCTCCTTTCATATTTATACTATATTACAACCAAGTCTGTGTGCAGACTCTACTACCCTCCCCTAGTCCATTAGAAATTTCCTTCCAGTTATACATACAAAACAAAATAGCTAACCACACTACATTTTCAAGGTAGGTAATGTGAGTGAGACTAATAGGGCTTGACTAACTGCAAATTGGATGGAAAAAAGTGTGGTTGTCCATCTTAGATAAGCACGAATGATTAACAGGGTGTCATTATTTTAGCAACCATTCTGTACTTTCCAAGGGCATGGAGAACAAGAAAATGCACAATTCAGCACGTACATGGAAAAACGTCACAGAAAGCGATGTACATAGTCAGGTAGATACAAAATGGCTGGACTCGTGTTCAGATCATACCTTTTCCTCAAATGGTCCTTGAACATATGTTCAACATTTTGTCATTACCTGCTAGCCTATGGTTTTAGAAGTAGGTAATTTGGAATGGTCCCTCAGATCATGATAGTACTTCATTTTTAGATTTTCTCCATTATAGGGTTGTTCTTTGTAAGTAGGCTAATCTGTGAAGTCAGTAACACTAATGCTCATTAATTCCCGAATTTCTTCATCTTGCATCATAAGGTTATTTTATTGTGGAACAGAAATTGGAGGAGGCTTACCGGCTGAAAAGGAGTGTGGTGCAGCACATGGGAAGGCAATTCACACACAGACAGCACCCTAAAATAATCCAACCTATAACCAAGGCTATCACTAATAGTTTCCAGCCCCATGTGAGGAGTACTTCTCTAACCCAATCTGACCAAGTCCAATATCCAGTATCCTGATGTAACTCAGCAGCAATTTTGTGAAGTTTTTGAATGGCCAAATTTACATTAGGGGCGTTGTCTGGGATATACACACAATAGGAAGTGCCAATTATGCGGAATATCCCTCCTTTTTCTGTTAAACGGTTGTCTAAAACAATACGATTTTTAAGGGAAGTAACATGGTAGCTTGCATTTATACAGTAATGTTTCTGAGTGCATTTGCAGTCTAATTGATAACAGCTTCCACTACCCTGGTCAATCAGCAGACCTGAACACTATGTGCAATGGGACCCCAGAAAGGCACCAGGCCCACCAGTGCATCGATAAATTGCTGCAGGGTGGTATCTGTCTGGTCAACCTGTGCTTCCCGTTTATTAATTCAATATGTCTTGTGATAATCAGTGGATGCAATGTAAGTGGGAAGGAGAATACATGTGATATAGCATCTGCCTGACCATCCTCTAGGGAGGCAGACATAAGCCTGATTACCACAAGCAAAATAGGTGTTTTGCGAGGGCACAAATGATGGGGACCTAGTGCAATTTAATATCACTGTACAGGAGCAAATACTATTCCCAACAGCAAGGTGCCCTTCACCTTGAACACAAAAGAGGGCTCTATGGGAATGCACAGGTATGAGTTTCATAGCCACCTTGGACAGCTTTCTCTCACTAAATTATAATAGCATTGAGGAATTGTTATAGCTGATGAATTCCTCCCTCTCCTCCATGATGCCATAGATCCTAACAGCATTTGGCCAGCATAGATAATAGAGGTGATAACTAAACTGGATCTGTACAGTCTTATTAGTACTTTAATATGGAAACATAATTCAATTCCCACCAGGCACTGCAAGACCCATTGTCGGATAAAGGTAGGGGAATAAGAGGTGCCTTCCTTTTGATTGAAGATGGCAGTAAGCCACATTTCCAACAATCTTTAGCATTATAGCCAAGATGGGCATTATGTAAAACCTGAAGCACAGTAATGTGGTTAAGAAATCCTAAAAATCCCTATCCCTATGTAATCCCTATGTACTCTACCAAAGAACATCAACAGTTCCCAGTGTCCTTTATTTCAAAGCCTCACTGGCAGGCTTATGTGCAGGTCCAGACGTTGGTGGTCTTGACCACCAGCATGGGTTGCTACCTTTCCAGAGATAGTTTTTTCAATGAAAGTCTATAATTTGTTTAAGTCCTAGGTCTCAAATGATTCCTAGGCGAATCACACTCCAGATGCTCACATAGAGGTATTGGTATCAATTCGAGCTAAACAGGAGGGAAGTTGATCAATGGATGTGCTACTTCTCCTTCTTCAACCAGTTCACTCTCATTAAAAGGTACTTTTTTAACTTTATTTTCATATTTTGGTAATGGTACAAACTCAGAAGATACACTTAGATCCCACCTGTCGCCAAGACCACCATTATTAAAAGGTACTTGCTGTGGAATGTGTTCACATTCCAAATCAGGAATCCCTTGCTTCATGCATTGATCATAGGACAAAGGCAATGGAGCTTTCTTGACATGGCTGGCATGTATCCAGTGCTTGTGTCCCATGCACTTGACAGCTGTCTGAGTGGCAAGTAGCACTTGCACTAGCTCTTTCGGGTGAGACTCAAGGCTAGATTTTCTTTGGAAGCTTCAGGTCAAGACCCAATCTCCTGCCCTCATTAGATGTCCGGCTCCTTCGAGGCGAAATGGAAGACTGGCCTTGACCTGCTGATGAATGAGATGAAAATCTTTTGTCAATTGTTCACAATAGTCAACCAGCAAGGGATATTCAATTTCAGAAAATGTCTTTGGTCTAGGTACACCCCCATACATTTGCAGGCCTCTCCACGACAATATTATAATGAGATAAACCCATTTTTGAGTGTGCAGTGGTACGAATAGAAAGCAATGCTATTGGTAGGCCTTCAGGCCATTTCAATTTTGTTTCAGCGCATATCTTTCCCAGTTTCACTTTCGAGAAACCATTGTATCATTCCACTAGGCCCGTAGCCTGTGGATGGTGGGCAACGTGAAACTTTTGCCTTATCTGCAAGCCTTTGCAGACCAGGTCGCATGGTAACAATAGCATTAACATAACAATAAGGAAGCATTCATCTTTGTATTCTGACAAATCTACCCAGATGCGCCGCGGGCCATGGCTCAGCCTGCGGCGCTGCCCACTTCATCATCATGGGGCCTGCGGTGCAGCTTGGAATGCCCCAGTTGTGCTTCCATCTTCTCTGGCATGCTGCGATGCTGCATGGCAGCCCGCAGTTTCAGCATCGCTGTTACACTCTGCAATGCTTATGTCTAGTCAGGCACGCAGCACCACGGAGCGACCCCTTAATACTCATTAATACCCAGTACGAACGCTGCAGCTCCAGAATTAAAGCTACTGCTTCCAGTTCTTCTATGGGGTATATGTTAACTCACCTTTTGTTTTGCACATTTCACTGCAGCTTCCAGTATATTCTCCTGGTGACATCTTGTTACTTCTTCTTCCCATGAGTCCCCAGTCCTGTTTCCCAGAGCGCCTTGGGAAAGTTCTTTGTTTTACCCTTTCAGAGATGGTGACCTTTCCTATTCCTTACATTTACTTTTCCCTATCCAAGATGGCAACTGCTTATTTCCTGTTACATCACTTCCTGTTATATCACTTCCTGCCTATGGGTATTTAAAGGGCTGAATCCTTCATTGCCTTGCATTGCAGCACTCCTTGTTCCTGCTGGTGAGTCCTCACTCCTGTTGGTGACCTTTTCTTCTGCTTGGTGTATTTCTGCTTCCTGTTGGCACACTTTTATTTCAAGTTGGCGCTTCCTGTTTCAGTTTGGATTCCTTTAAACCTTCCACTCCGATTTGGAATTCTTGCCTTCTATTCCCCACTCCTTGCTGGTGTTTGCTTTTATTTGTAGGTTTTTTCCTTCCTTCCCACTCCTGGACTCTCCGCCTTCAGCAGAGATTTTCCCCTTTGAGGTTTTTGCTCTTGGGACACCTTTGGAAGGAAGTCTGCTCTGGCTTTTCATTGTCGGCAGCACCGTGGCTACCATAAAGGGTTGCCCTTACCTCGGACAGACCAGAACCCTCATGAACCAAAGTTGAGAACCCAACATGCCAGAACTCGTAAGAACATTACAAGTCGTGACATACCCAACACCCGGTATCATCTAATCTACCAGACATCTGCCTTGTCTCTTTCTCTTCCATGGTAGCTTCCCATTGTATCTCTCTAACCCATTCTAAGGTAGTGTTAAACACTGGCAATTCAAGGACACATCTAGCTGATCCTGTAACATACATTAAACTATATTCAGATCTGGCTGTATGCTTGGCTATTTCATCTGCAAAAGCATTTCCCTGAACTATTTTATCAATAACCTTTTTATGGCCACTGCATTTAAGGATGGCAGCTTTTTCGGGTAACATCAGGGCATCCAATAATTTTACTAATAATTCCCCATGCTGTATTTTAGTACCATGTGAGGTCAAGAAGCCTCTTTCTTTCCAAGATCGCCCAAATGAGTGGGCAACGCCAAAGACATACTTGCTGAGGGTATATCAGATCTTTACTCAATTCACATGCCCATGTGAGGGCAATAACTTCTGCTGCTTGTGCTGACATTTGAGGTATTTTACATGACTCTACTTTTTTTTAAAGTGGTGATGGCATATGCAGCAGTGTTTGCACCATCTGGTAATTTGAAACATGAACCACCCACAAACAACTCTCCATGTGGGTCAGACATAGGAGTATCTGTCAGGTCTACCCGTCCCTTGGTCTCTTCTTCAGTGGTGAACACACAATCATGGTGTTCTTCTCCTGAATCATTGGGGAGGGGTAGCACTGTAGTTGGGTTCAAAACATTGCACCGCTTCAGAATGATATTTGGAGCAAAAAGTGTTAACTCGTACCCTGTTAAGCTTGTACTGGTCAGTTGCAGGGTCTGAGTTTTGTTTAGTAGCACATCCATGGCGTGCAGCACCATAACTGTCAAATTGAGACCTATAACATATATTTCAGATTGTCTGACCGCAGCAGCTTCTACTGTGTGCAAACAATTTGGAAAACCCTTAGCTACTGGATTCAATGTGGAGGAAAAATAGACAGAGGTCTATTCCTCCCCTAAGGGGATTGTGCCACAACAGACAAAGCACAGCCATCCTTTTCATGCACAAACAAGCAGAATACCTTGGCATAATCCGAGTTACCCAAAGCATGTGCATTGCATAAAGCAGTCTTTAGTTGTTGGAAAGCTTGCTCTCACGCATCTGTCCAAGGGAGTGGGTTACCAATATTTTTAGATGTTCGAGCAAGCAAAGGTTTTATAATTAAAGAGAAGTTAGGTATCCATTGCCTGCAAAAGGAAGTCATACCTATAAAGGCGTGAACATCAGATTGGGTCAAGGGACTATTTATTTTCTGTACCAAATGAATTCTTTGTGGGTGCAGTCTTCTTCCCCCCTCCCCCTTTGACAGGAGGTGACCTAAATAGGCAACCTCCTGTTGACAATATTCCATTTTCGATAAGGATACTTTATGTCCAAAGAGTGCTAAATGTTGCAACAAAATGGCTCTCAAAACAACATATTAGAGTTGAAAAGAAATCCTACTTTACTAATTCACTCAGACTTGCTGATGGATCAATAAAATATTTTTAAAATAGTGAAATCCTTCACCCACCCTAAAATACTCAAACAAGATATTCCGCCATGATCCTCTGCAATCAAAGTGATGAATTTTTGTACAGAAAATTCAAATTTTACAAAAAGATTTTAAGATATCCCCCTCACCTTCCATAGAGGTATCTTCTAATTATGTGGGTGACAGACCTGTTCTCCAATTTTTCCAAACCATTAGTTTGGAACAGTCACGCCAAGCCATTCTTTCCTATAAGACTGGGTTGCCATTTGACCCTAGCCCCCTAGTGGTTTTGCATGTTATTATTGACATCATCAACCCAGTTATCAATAAGATAATAAATTCCTCGCTCTCACTAGCGTAAGTACCTATGGAATGGAAAATCGCGGCAGTTAAACCCCTTCATTAAAAACAACTAGCCGACCCTACGAATCTCTCAAATCTCCGTCCTATCTCCCTGCTTCATTGCCTCAGCAAAATGCCTGAGAAATTGGTCAATATCCAACTGATCTCTTTTTTAGAAGAGGCCACAATTCTGCATTATACCCAATCAGGTTTCAGGTCTAAGCATTCAAATGAATAGACGTTACTACACACCGCGGAAACTCTCAAATCGGCCTCAGATCAGGGAAAAAAACACTGTGCTGATTTTATTAGCTCTATCAGTTGCATTTGACAGGGTCTCCCATGACATTTTACTGGACCGTCTTAAAACATATAGCATCTCCCACCTGGTCTTAGCTTGGTTGAAATCTTTTTTGTCCAATCAGAGACAAGTAGTCACTCTTGGCCACTATCAGTCAGCAGAAAAACCCTTGTATTCTGGGGTTCCGCTGGGCTCTGCTCTAAGCCTGGTGCTGTTTAATGTTGATATGGCTCTCCTCATTAACCTTATATCATCGTTCAACATCAAGACCATCTCGTATGCTGATGATACTCAGCTAATTCTGGTGTTAGACAAAGACTTCACTAAGGCTGATGAGAATCTCCAACTGTGCCTCACTGCTGTATTTCAATGGATGGAAGAGAATCATTTGAAATGTAATGCTCAGAAAACAGAGATCATGCCACTAGGAAAATCCAACACCTTTTCGCCCTGCCTATGGTAGGCCAATGATATCTCTCCTCCTCCCAATACTGTAAACGTAGTAAAGAATCTAGAAGTGAAATTTGATACCTTAATATCTTTTTGTCCACAAGCTCTAGCTGTGGCAGGCACGTGCTTTCGCTTGATGAAGTCCCTCAAAAAATGATTTAACCTACTCCCCTACAGCCAGAACCAGAGGCAGTGGCAGTAGCCCTCATTACATCAAGATTGGATTATTGTAACAGCTTATATGCAGTGACAAATAAAACTTTTCTGAACAAACCACAGATAGTCCAATATGCAGCTGCATGTTTAGTCCTGAAATGGCCACGAGGCTCCTCACCCTCAGCAACCCTAAAGTCGTAATACTGGCTGCCCATCCATAAAAGAGTTATTTTCAAGATACTGTTAATTACCTACAGAGCCTTTAGATCATCAAGATTCAAATACCTAAGGTCTAGGTTCACAACTACGTGCCACTGCGCCCCTTCAGATCTTTGTCAGCAAATCTCCTTAAGCCCCCCAGCTTTAGGTGTTCCATGAAGGGTGGCAAATCAGTTGCTGTCCTGGGAACAAACCCTGAAATCTTCTTCCCAGCCATCTTTGTTTCATTCAGACAGAACTATATTTCAGGAAAGCCCTGAAAACCTGGATTTTTGGTGCCGCAGATGCCTTATGCCTCTCACTGCTCTGATCTCTGTGTTACTATCTGTACCTATTGTAGGGTTCCGTATAGCACCATGATGCTCCTCGGAGTGAAAGCTGTGCTCTATAAATGTTATATAACATAACTAATCTGTTGTCTCCATACAACTTTCCTCTGTATCTGAGGCATTTAAGATGTCATTGTTGTATTGAAGTAATACAGAGCCTTTTGAAGTGGTAAAAAGGTCTAATTGTTTCTTCAAAGCATGACTGTACATGCTAGGGCGTCAATATACCCTTGAGGAGCTCAAGTAAATTGAAAGGAACACCCTTTGAATGAAAATGAAACAAGGTATTGACTTCATTTAGCACTGGGCACACTAAAAAAATATTTTTTTTAATTAAGCACAGTAAAATATTTGGCTGAAGACGGAATGGTAAAAATTTAATTTGTGTCAGAAGCAACAGGATATTGGGGTACTACTATTTTTTTAATGGCTCAAAGATCAATCACTAATCTGTATGTATCAGGTATTACCTCTATGTTTTTTTTTAAGAACAGGGAGTATAGGACTCTTACATGGGCTACCTTGTTTCTTTTATTACACCCTTATATATTAAATCAGAGATAACATCTTTAAGACCTTCCACTCCCTGCCGGGATATTTTGTATTGAGGAATACGGGGTAGGGAAACACCTTGTTAACAGTAATTTCTATGGATTCTATGTCCATTTTACCAATATCATTAACATTTGAAGCCCAGACTGTTTTATCAATTGACTGTAATTTAGGTGGTAGGGGAGTAACATCTGTCATTGTAAAACATTTGCTAAAGTTCTCAGAAGCCATTGAGATAAAAACAGCATCAGGAGAACAATAAATGTTAGCATTCAGTCTTTTCAATAGGTCAAGACCTAATAAGTTCTCAGCACAATTTTTAGAGGGAACAAATGGGGCAGAGGTGGTGAAGGGACCTATGGTAACATCTAGGGGTTTGGAGATGGGGCTCAGGATGGGGATACCTGGGAATCCCACTGATGTATTAATTCTGCCAGAGAGGGAAGCCCCCGGAAATTGGTCATAAGCCACAGAGGTGCGAGTTGCACCCATATCAACAAGGAAGTCACATACTTCTTCCTTCTATACCCAGGGTGATATACGGACCTGCTTGATTAACTGGAATCATGACCCTCTTTACACCTTTTCCATTGCTGTCCTATTGCGAATACTCAAATGTATTGTAATCAATGTCAGTATAATCTTCATTTTAGAAACTTCTGTCAACTTGTTGGCCATCAAAATAATTCTGACATCTATTGTTATTCTGATGCTGGGCGAAATCTTGCCTATTTGTGCCACCTCTCCCTGTACCCTTTGGCCCCAAACTACCTCTTCCACTTACCCCCAATTGCTTCGTCCTGTAGGCTAAGGCATTCATTCTTCCAATGACCCTCCTGGAAGCAATAGGCACACTGATTTTTGCCTAATCCTGCTCTGTGTTGCGGCGCAGGAGCTTATGAGGCTCTGCCAGCCCCTCTTCCAAAACCTCCTCCCCTCACATTCCCACACCCCTTTGTCTTCCCCTTTCTGGGAAGGCTTGCTGTAGCAAAACCTTTGTGTTTAATTCTTTTGTTTTCTTATCATTTTTTTTTAATTCATTTTCTGATAATTCTCATAATATGTAGCCATTACCAAAAGATCTGCAGGTTCTTCAGTTGGCCAGGTGCTCTCTGATACTTTAATCAACTCTCCTAATTATTTTATCAAATTATTCACACATTTGTCAGCAAACATTCTTTTCCTTGTGACAGTTGCCAAATCCTGACCACTGTGAGCCCTAAATATTTCCTCCATCCTAAAAATAGTTGGAGACTTCTTCTGTAGGCTTTTGTTTACAAGCTGTTATTTTATCCCAATGTATGTCTTCCCTTGGTATTATTAATAGCAACTTAGCAATAATACGATCAGGTAAATCAAGTATAAGTAGATCTGGTGTGTCTCCTGGCCATCTCTGTGTCTCTAGATTTTCAAAATGCCCCCTGGCATGCCCAAATTGTGGTAAATCAGCATGTCTATGTACTCCATTCGATATTTCTCTGGGGAGTAGGGCATCAAAAATAGATCCAAGTCCTTGAATGTCATTACACAGAATTTAGTAGCTGGCTCTAAGGCTTCATAAAACCCCTTTGTGTTTTTCCTAAAGTCTGGCAAATCTTTCATTATTGCCATTAATTCATGCCTACTCTAGGGAGTATGGCCGAATTGGGGAATGGGGTTCTGAACAGGAACACCAGCAGCAGCAAGGAGGGGGTGTATTTCCCTAATGGGATATTCCCCATTAATTTCTTGATATTTTCTTCCAATCTTAACACTCCAATGCAAACAATTTGCAACAGTCCAGGGAACATCTGGGGAAGGGATCATGTGATCTTGCATATCATGCCACAATTGGAACACCTTGTGTGGGGGTATTTTTATTACACTATATACAACAGTCCTCTATCCTTTCAGTAATATATTGAATGAGTAAATTTTGCAGAAAAACATCAAACCTATCTACCGTTGGCATAACAGTATTCATGGTGGCATTATTTATGTCATCCATCCATCTATGGCTATCTGTTTTAGTTCTTGTGGGTCAGCTCTCTGTAAGCCATATCTGGTATTAGGTCTCTCCCTCCAACTCCCACTCCTATCTCTCAAATTACCACTATGGCTGTGAATCAAAGGTGGGGTACCTGCAGGTGTGTTTCCAGCTGATTGAGATGCAGAGGGGGTTTGTCCAGTCACTAGCCTAGGTAGAAAATATACCTGAGGGATAGTCAGTACATTTGGTGCAGGTATTGCTTGTCCTGCTTGTGACTTCTATTTAACAGCAGGCGGTTGAGTATTGGTCTAGGTGGGAAAGGCAGATGCTTACCTGGTAATGAAAAAGGAAGAATTGGTACATTTGGAACGGGTACTAGAGGTGCATTTCCCTTCTGACCCATCTGTAGTGGTACATTTTGTGCCTGTGGGGCAGATTTGGAAACCTGTGGGACATTTGGTGGCGGATTCTCCAGTGGTCTTTCTAATACCTCCTCCCTGTCCTCGTGTTTGTCTTGTGTCACGTATGTCTTGTTAGTGGTCATTCTAAACTTTCTGTCCATACATTCAATACTTTGTTTTTTAATTGGTCATATGCTTTGGCTTTCTGCATCACTTCCTTTTTCTGTTCTCGTTCCCTCTCTTTTTGTTCTTTTGTTACTAATATTGTAGCATGTTTTTCCGATTTATCAAAACTGTCCCACATCACTTGTCTGACCTTTTTCCTCAAACAAACATCACTGCAAATATTGAATTTCATCTAGATCAAATGAATCGTCCACAGCCATCTCAAATCCGCATTTACCTTAGTATATCGATGCCATTGTCTGTTCTACAAGTTCACACCTATCCCATATGTTGTCATCTTCCATGTAGGACTACCCTCAACCAGGACTGGTTGGCACTCATCCAAACGTGGACTCATGAAAAAGCAACAACAACACTGCGAAATACATTTCATTAGTTTGCTCATTGTCCCTTAAAGTCAGAGACCATCTAAATGAGAAACTTTCTAATACAATCAGTCTAGGCCTATTTATAAGGTCTAACCTGAAATCCAACCAATGTAATGCAATACATTTCTCAATACCAAAAACTAATCAATAATTCAATATGCCTATTACAAAATAACTCTGAACAATCTCACCAGGTGTTTGCTGAAGACATCCGACTCTCTGTACTCTACAATTCAGACACTTTTCGCTTGACCAGTTTGGAACCTCTGTCAGGAGGTCCTGTTCCCAAGGGACAGCAGTTCGAGAGTACAGATGGCAGCTGCGAGAAACCATTCTCTTCTTGCAAGGGCCCCCACAATCTATTAATCTTGAGTTATGTCACCTAAGCCACAGACACAAATGCTTTTGGATTTCCCACCTAGATGTCCCTGTTCTGGAGCCATTTTGAAGGAGGTGGCCCGATTAGGGTCACTCAAGACCATCTCTCAGCCTTCCTTACTAATGAAGAGTTGGTCAGAAAGTAGAGAATACAAACCAATAACAGTTTATTCAAAGTACACTCAGAGCAGAGCCCTGTCTTCCGAGTCGCTACGAGTGCTGCAGAGGGACTGACATCAGCAAGCATACCGATACATTATGTACACTTCAAAACCAATGACAGCACGCCCACCATGGAATTTTCCAAGGAGATGCTGCTGGACAGTAAATTACGAAGGAGTAAGTTTTGCTTCTGAGGCCGGGCACACCTTATCTACTTGTCAAGGTCACTCTGCCTGTGCCCTCCACTAACAATACACCAAAACCCTGTCTCTTGGGCGACCAATATATTTCTCCTTCGTTGCTGCGAAAAGAATGTCTTCCATCAATTTCTTCCGCTACAATACCCCTCTCATTACTAGATTTTAGGGTATTTCCAATATATCGCCCTTTATTTTTAAAAAAATTCAAAATAAGAAAGACCTTTTTCAATTTTCAATTGACAGTAAAAAAAGGAAACAATCTCAATATCTGTGCACCAAGTCGACAGTACATCAAAAGGTGAAAAAATGTGTGGAGGACAAAAGGATCCCTCACGGGCGCACCACCTTCGGGGTAACTGGCAGGTACTCACCAGATTGGGCCCTTTTCTCATCATAGGCAGTCATTTTGTCCCAGAAAAGAAAAGAAAGAAAAGTGTCCAAACACAAATGAACTTAAAGGGTGTGTGAGTGCAGTGGGGCGATAAGCAGTCTCACTCCACTAGTGTCAAAAAGTGATTAAAATCAACAGGCACACCTCTCTCACAACTTTATCCTTAATTCATAGGTGTGTTCTGTCGAATTAAAAAGGGGTGGTAGCTATCATTGCATACCAATATCCGCTGCCAACATGTTTCTCTGCCTATAAAATTTCAGCAGGTTCTTCAGGGCTAGACTCCTTGTCACAGCACCTCTGTTGAACACTTAATTCTTTTTAGACTGTCAAATTGAAAATGCAAATGAAACACATTACAAATTAAAATGCACCCGTAATGAACTCACTCCAGCTCCATATTTAAGATTGTCTGAAACATCATAATTACCCTCTGTCAGCATAAGTCTCTCATACCCGCTGCAGAGGCACATGGCTTTGTCTCAAACTCCTTAAGTAAGTCCTCTATGAGATTGACCCAACGATTGTGTTATCAATCTAGAAATTCAAACAATACAGAGACAAAATATTAGATCACATTGACGACAACCAGACCTCCCCGTCACAACTCTATATGTGCGGTCCTTAACCAAAACGATGCACCGCTAAACAAGTGGGAGAAGGCTTACATCTAAAGGGAAGGTATGCGCTAATAAGACCAGTGCATTCATTAGTGTAACAAAACTTGGCTCCGAAGAAACATAACCTAGAGAAGGCCGTTTCTCGAAAATGACAAAGGATTAGTTTTGATCATGATACAAAATGGCGCCCTTACACAAAATGTCACAGCAAATGCTAACTTACGTAAGATAATGCTAAAGCATATTTTTCTATTCTAACAGACCCTTCTTTTAGCATGAGCTAAACATTTTTGTGTAATAACAGAAAGACATATAGTTCAAGAGATCATGAATAAACTACTTTAGGAACACTCCATATCTTCAGCTTCGGGAAGGGAAGCAGTAAGGAGGGAAGAAGTCTCAAAAATACCCTAATCTATTTGCATGAGATCTTCTACCTCCTTCTGAATCATAATTGTTGCATTAGTATCATGAATTGATATTCTCTTAGGAGCGAGAAGGGTGGTGCAATAAGGGGAGACACTGGAACAGGATGCAGCAAGAAATCAGAATCAAAATGGAGTAAATCACCTTCTCAAGGATCCAACTACCAACAAGCATTTGCAATGCAATAGGTCTTGCATTACAGAAAGTTTGAGCTCTTGACGTTGCATTATCATTTGCAACGCCAATAGCTCAAACTTTTATGTGAGTTTATAATCTTGTTTTTAAATTTGCTATATTTTTTTAATGCATTTCAAAAAACAACAACAAAAAAAGACATATATAATTTCTACCACTTGTGTACTGGTTTTGGGTTTGCAACTAGACTCCCTTGTGTTCAGTTGATGTGGAATCAAGTGATTTGGTGACTGTTAGTGAGTGGTGAATTTTATTGAGTATACCAAAGGACGCACAACACCCTGGAAATATCGAACATTATTAGGGAATGCAAGAGTAAGAGAAGCATGTGAAATATATATGAACGACATGGATAATTTTAACTTTTTTACACTCATTGTTCATCATTTGGTGAGTCTTTCTGCCTATAAAATAAGGTCCTAAATACAGGGCCCCGAAAGGGATCCGTTTCAAAGTCCTACGAAGAGAGCATTGCCCTTGATTTTCGCCCTGTATTTCAAAACAGCACTTGCACTTTAGCTCTAAAAATTTACCTCTTAACGAGCACTAAGGACCTTCATCTCTATAATGGTCGCTACTCTCATGCCTAGAATTTGTCCTAGATTTCATCATAAGCACCAGTGCACTACATTTTTGAAAATTAGATTTTACAAAGCAGCACTTGCATCTTACTTTTTCATAATGCACTGTCGTAGATCGCTCAATGAGTATCTGCACTTTAAATCTCTATAATGGTCTCTTTTTCCTAAAATGTTTATCTGTCTTTTGATTATATAATAAGCACTCGCATTTTAAACTAAGTAGGGTACTGATCCCATAAGGATGTATTCAATCTGTCCCCAACAGCCCTGGACTCGAATGGAGCATCCACACTTTAACTCTTAGCTCGCCGTTGCACTGCCTGATGAATGAGGCTCCGGAAGCTGGAGGTACAGGTTTTTATTGAGTTTATTGCTATGAATTTATGTTGACGGTTCAATTGTATATATTACTGTTTTAAGGTGCTCATCATGTATAACACTGAAATGATTTTTATTATTCAAACATTAAAGAATTATATAATGGTCAAGTCCGTTTTTAATTACTACAGGATCTAAGAATCGGACTACTTAAGGCCTTGCCTGAGTACACACACAACCACGTACCAAGTCAGGTGATGCAACAGTGCTGACATGGTAAATGTTCAACCTGAGGGCATTCATTCGCTCTTGTAATCTACAAAGCAGCGGTAAGACTGCGGATACGATGCGCTGAGACGTGCCGATAATTGTAGTGATTTGGCACTTCTAGAAAGGGTGCATTTCCATCTTCGGCCCCAAGTTCTCAATGAGGTCTGCCCAGAGGAGGGGATATCTTGTCTTCTAGTTTGCCAGTGCCCTACTCCACGAGGATATGCCATGCACCTTGCCATCGTCAGGACCAACTTGTATCCATTAGTCACTACAAAAACTGGCGTCACCTTCGTTAACCCGCACAAAACTACATTTCAGCGAGAGGCTCTCTAAGCATGGCGCAGTGCCAGTGTGACTCACACCCTGTCTGATGCACTACATTCTAGCAAAGATCAATCAATCAATCATGACATTTGTATAGCGCGCTACTCACCCGGAAGGGTCTCAAGGCGCTGGGGGGGGGGATACGTTACTGCACGAACAGCCAGGTCTTGAGTTGCTTCCTGAAGGAAAGATGGTCTTGGGTCAGCCGAAGGTGGATGGGGAGGGAGTTCCAAGTCTTGGCTGCCAAGTAGGAGAAGGATCTTCCTCCGGCGGTGGCTCTGCGGATGCGTGGTACAGCGGCAAGAGCGAGGCTGGTCGATCGTAGCTGGCAGGTGGGCGTATAGGAGGTCAGGTGGTCGTTGAGGTACTTGGGGCCCAGGTCGTGGAGAGCCTTGTGTGCGTGGGTGAGGAGCCTGAACGTGATCCTCTTGCTGATGGGGAGCCAGTGCAGGTCTCTCAGGTGGCCGGAGATGTGGCTGTGTCGGGGGATGTCCACAACGAGTCGTGCGGAGGCGTTTTGGATGCGTTGGAGTCTTTTCTGCAGTTTGGCTGTGGTTCCGGCGTAGAGGGTGTTCACGTAGTCCAGTCGGCTGGTGACGAGTGCCTGGGTGACCGTCTTCCTGGTCTCGGAGGGGATCCAACGGAAGATCTTACGGAGCATGCGCAGGGTGCTGAAGCACGACGAGGAGACGGCGTTGACTTGTCTGGTCATCGAGAGGGAGGAGTCCAGGATGAAGCCTAGGTTGCGTGCGTGGTCCGTTGGCTTGGGAGTGGAGCCCAGGGCAGGGGGCCACCAGGAATCATCCCAGGCGGAGGGGGATGATCCCAGGATGAGGACTTCCATCTTGTCCGAGTTCAGTTTCAGGCGGCTGTTCTTCATCCATTCGGCGACGTCTTTCATCCCTTCGTGTAGGCTGGTTCTGGCGGTGGCGGGGTCGTTGGTGAGGGAGAGGATCAGCTGGGTGTCGTCGGCGTAGGAGATGATGTTGAGGTTGTGTTGTTGTGCGATGGCTGCGAGGGGGCTCATGTAGACATTGAAGAGGGTTGGGCTGAGTGATGATCCTTGTGGTACGCCGCAAATGACTTCTGTGGCCTCGGATCTGAACGGGGGGAGGCGGACTCTCTGGGTTCTTCCGGCGAGGAACGAGATGATCCACTCCAGTGCCTTTCCTTGGATTCCGATGTTGCTGAGGCGCTGTACTAGGGTGCGGTGGCAGACAGTGTCGAACGCTGCGGAGATGTCCAGGAGGATGAGGGCCGCTGTTTCCCCTTTGTCGAGCATGGATCTGATGTCGTCGGTGGCTGCGATCAGGGCGGTCTCGCTGCTGTGGTTGGCTCGGAAGCCAGATTGCGAGGGGTCGAGGGATCCATTCGTCTCGAGGAAGGCGGCGAGCTGTCTGTTGACGGTCTTCTCGATGACTTTGGCAGGGAAAGGGAGGAGCGAGATGGGGCGGAAGTTCTTGAGGTCGGTGGGGTCCGCTGTTGGTTTCTTCAGGAGGGCGCTGAGCTCGGCGTGCTTCCAGCTCTCCGGGAAGGTGTCGGTGTGGAAGGAAGTGTTGATGATGTCCCGTAGATGGGGTGCGATGATGGAGACGGCCTTGTTGAAGACGTGGTGGGGGCAAGATGGAAGTTTCATTGTACTTATGCTTTATGTCTTTATTCAACAAAGTGCATTGTAGCCCACCATGCTGAGAAAGCCGAAAGTTTGTAAGTTATAACCACTGACTTTGGTAATCGGTAGTTAAAGCGGCCAGCAGCCATAGCAGTGCCTGGAGGGGTGGGAGGGGGGGTGGGGAATCACCGAGGGACTTCCTGTGTATTGGCCCGGCGCAAGAACGTACTTCACATCTGGCATGATAACCGATTGATAACTTCAGCTTTATATACACCCCAATACACTCCGAGGGTTCTTGCTGATTGCAGGGCTTACTTCAGTTTGAACCAAGGGACACCTCTTTGCATCTTTTTCATCTTGCCATGGCAGCTATTTTAACTTACAGTACAATAATGTCTAGCGCACAGTCACTAGGATGGAATATTTAGATTGTTTTTAAATATGCTCCCAGTAGCCTTCACTCCACACACGAAGGCACACACATACGTGACAACCTCCATGTTTTATGCACAATGATGCTCCTTTAGCCTGATGAGGGAAACCAGATCGGCACAGAGCAGCTTCCTAACTCGTGAATTTTAACACTTCAGCTCCATCCATTTGGCAGACGAGAGAACATAGCTAGTCACATGTGCCGGGTTAGATGGGATCTAAGGTTGCATTATTCATCTGGCTTTCTTTTATTCACAAAGAGTTTCCTCAGAGACGAGCTTTAAAAAGATAAAACACCTGTTTTGCAGCTTTCTAGAAATACAATTAGAAGCCGGAGGTGGCAAAGAGGAGACTGTAACAAGCCGAGAGTGGTGCGCGAAAGCGCGTGCACGCCTGTGTGAGGGAGCAGGCCATCTGTTTTGCACTATGGTGCACAAGTCTAGGCACAATAATGCAAAACAGATGTCGGCCGTGCGGGTAACAGACACCCAATGGCCGTGAGTGGGGCAAATTCGGGACAGGCGACCGCATTTGCCCAATTATGTGCTGTCTTTGTTAGAAAGACGCACGCAGCGCACAATAGCCTGCAAGGAACAAAACCACATGCACGAGCATGTGGTCAGCTTTCCAAAGCCCTGTTACTGATTAAATAAAGTCTCCCGCTGCGCGAACAGTGCTGCGCACTGCAACGCTATGCGCGAGACCTAAAAAGCGACCCGCTCCAGTTCCCACTCTCCATTGCTTTTACATTTTCTAAGATGTCTAAAATGCGTTGGGTAATATTCTTTTCCATACTAGTGATCTCGACTACACACTGGACTCCTACTACAGCACACACACACCACCACTCTTCGCTAGAATTAAATCAACAGCATATCTAGTCTGCTCGGAATATAGCCGCATACTTTCCAATTGGGTGGTGATGTCACGTAAAGCTGCTACTGTAGACAATATCTGCAGCTTGCATCCAAAATATTCTCTGGCACTTTCACCCCTGGCCATTGCAGTACCACCAAAGGTAATAATGGAAGAAAGAATATACACAAGGTGATACCATTACTATAATGATTAACTTCCAAATCTGTCACTCCGTCGCAAAACTCTGCAGTCAATGTTCTTTTTACCCATCTTACACTAGGCTTGCTATACTTACAGGGTACGCATAGGGGGAGCACCATTCCTAAAGAAACATCATCTATATCATTATGAACATTTGAGTAGGTGCCATTGGATAAAAATGAAATCCCGGGTGTGCATAAAGTGGGCCTTGATAATCTACAGGAGTATATCTAGTATTCATTCTGAAGGTACTCTGAGCCTTCTTTTTCACTAGAAACATTGTGTTTTTGAACACTATTACTCTAGAACAATTGACATACAGAAATGTATCAGTACTATTAATGATCAGGCAACATGCGGGGTAATAACTTTTCGAGTAACTGTTAAATCTTGATAAAGCCAGCCCACTAAGCTGATGTTCTGCTCCCTCATGTACAAGTTATCACAGTATGTATTATTATCACACCCCCGGTACCCCTTTCCTCGATGCTTTTTGTATTACAAACAAGGCTCAGGATAACCCCATCCCAAACCCACCTCTTACTTCTATGAAGTGGGCTGGGCAAGTATACAAGTAATTGACCAGTGACAATGGGTAAGCAGTCCATAAACTTGTAACAGATTCGGTGGGATAACAAGCTGTGCCTGCTCCAAAAAATCTTTTATGTGTGTCTAGAAATACATTACTCGAAGCTGTCCTTTTTGTGCGGGTTTAGAAAACAATCTTGTTCTCAACACTTGACGGTGCATTCTGATCATGTTCAAAAACCCAGGACACCCCACCCAGAATTAATAGCAGTAAAATCACAAAAGTAGTACATAGTATCTGTTTCTTAGTTGACCAAAATACATGAGTATGAACATAAATAAAAATAAATAAGGGGAATCACTGGCTACTACTCTTCATCAGCAAAACCATTCTGCCAAAGGGATGCATAACAAATGATGAAGCAAAGGGGCAAAATGCCAACAAGAGGAATATACAAGTTCCCAGTGTCCGTCAGAGACTCACTGATACAGGCTCCTATTGTCCATCAAAACCGGCGGTGGAGCTTGCTCTGTCCTAAGCTCGGGTTCCCACATTGATCAGGATAATGTACCCCCAAAGGGAATACGTTTAAGCTATCCTGTTCAATCTTCAATCAGTGCACAAATCTCACATCACCCTAAACTAACTCCGCTGGTACTATAACAAAGTACATCCTAGCATATACAGTCCATCCCTATCTAATCTGGCTTCTCCTTTGGTGCACTGTTCCCCAGATGAGGTGGCAGATTGTACCTAGTGACTCCAGGCCCAGAGGGAGCCACAAAAAGTGGTTTGTGGATTGCCCTTATTTCCAGGGGAACTGCTGCATTCAGCACTTCATCATTTTTCTCATCCGTTTTGGTCCAGGTTAGACGTCACTGAAGGGGACAAATCGAGGAACCGTCTCACACTCGGAGTCCCCTACTCCATCTTTTATCCACTGATCATAGGGCAGAGAATGTGGGACCCTGCGACAATGAGTCGCATGGATCAAGTTCTTACAGCCAGCAACCTTGACTGTGTGCTTGTTGATAGGAGGACCTGTTCCGGTCCCTTCCACCGCTGCTCCAAACTCTTTTTCCATTGAAAATTGTGCACCAGGACAAAATCTCCAGGCTGAATATCGTATCCGGGCCCCTCTGGTGTAAGTAGCAGGGATTCCCGGACCTGTTGGTTAATAGAACGCAAACTTTCAGTTAACTGGCGAAGATAATCTATCTACAACGGATACTCATTATCAGAAAACCGCCAAGAGCGTGGGACGCCCCAGACACAACCTCGTACGGTAACAATCCTGTCCTAGAATGTGCTATTGTTCTTGTCGACAAAAGAGCTAATGGTAAAGCATCTGGCCACTGTAACCCTGTGGTCTCCTGAATTTTATGCAAATTTTAACTTGAGAGTACCATTGTACTTCTCAACCAAACCAGCTGACTGTGGATGATTGACAGCATGAAACTTCTGCTTAATACACAATCCATCACAAATCAACTGAATCATCTTAGCATCGAAATGACTTCCGTTATCACTCCAGATCAAACGGGGCAAGCCAAAACACAGTCCATCTGGAGGACCTCAAAAGGGAAAGTGGGTGGTGCAAAATTACCCGGTGGTGTAGGGGTACCTTTTCCAGGACTGTGCAGCTGTTTTCAAAATGTTATCATTCTGCCATATAGGGTCTAACAGCTACAAATCCCCTTAGCACCAATATGGGCTGGGCCATGAGCCATTGTGACTACAGGAAGAACATATGCGTCTGGCAACATCCATCTCTGTTTTCCTGACTTATCAATCCAACATCCCTCATCGTTCAATTCTGCTGTGCTTTCCTGCCACACTTCTAACTCTTCCATTGTGGCTTCACACTGTATCTCTTTCACATTCTCAAGTGTGTCTTCAAACATAGTAACTTCGGGAACCCACCTAGAGGGACCTGCTACGAACATCCTTTTCATTTTAGTCTGGGGTGTTTCCTTAGCCGTCTGATCTGCAAATACATTACCTCTACCCACATAATTAGTAACCTTTCAGTGAGCACTGCACTTTACTATATCCAATTGCTTAGGGAATGTCAAAGCAGACAAAAGCCTCAATATTAGATGCCCATGTTAGATCTTTGTACCATGCGAAGTAAGAAACCCTCTCTCTGCCCATAGTCGCCCAAAGATATGCGCTACTCTGAAGGCATCCTGGCTAGTGCAATCAACTACAAACTCTCATATCAAATCGATGCTTCTCAACTGCAGATCAGCAGTGAAACACGCAGCGGATATCTCCGAACTCATCATATCACAAGAATTAGAACTCCTGATTCTTTTGCCATTACTGTAGACCTCCTGATTCTTAAGGAAACGTGGCTTAATGACTCCTTCTCCCGAATTCTTGATATCTTAATTCCTCCTGGCTATGACATTATCAGATGCGATAGATCTATTAAATCGGGGGGACATTGCCCGCATCCTCGTTTTGAAGCAAACTCATAAGGATCTGATGTCCTCTTGTGAGTTCTTAGTCACTGAAATTTGGAACAAGGGCAAGATTGTGTGTGTGCTTCACTCGATCTATCATCCCCCTGGGGATAATTTACGTTTCGTATAATAATTGATGGAATCCATCTCCGCCAGTTCAGCCCTCCAACCTGACCATTTCTTCCTCGGTGACTTCAACCTTCACTGGAATTACACTAATGATACCCTAGTTTGCTCTTTTAAGACTTTCCTCTCCGAGCTCAACTATATAGAGGCCTGCAACTGACCCACCCACTGCAAGGGCGCTACCCTTGACCTCTACATAGCTAGAGATCACATCATTCAACTGGATGACATAGTACCATATGATTGGTCGGATCAGCACCAAATCTCCTTCCACATTCAGGAAAAGTTATTGCTCAGACAAGGTCAACTGCTCAAAAACAAGCAACTTACTCGTAATCTGAGAGACATCAACATCTCTAACCTATTCAACTTGAGCAATAATCTTCTGGAACCGCCCACTAACATGAATAATTTGGAAGAGTTGATGGATCATTACTCCAACGCCATGTCAAATATTCTGGACTCTGCAGCCCCGAAGCAACTCAAAAGGATTCCTTGCAAACAATCCAAACCTTGTTTCAATGGTGCTCTTAATGATGAATGTCGCAAACTGAGGCTCTCTGAGAGACATTGGAGAAATGCCCCCTCCACCTCTAGTCTCAAACAGTTAAGGAAGATGAGATTATTACAAACTCATTTGCATTGCTAAATCAGATCATTTCAGGGAGCAGCTTGAGAGCGCTAAAAACCGTCCCAAGAAACTGTTTCATATCATCAAAAAGGGTAATCCTACTCCACCAATCAAACCTCTGCACCCAGTGAGGACTTCTCTGTGCACTTTTCTGAAAAGTCTAGGAGTATTGATCAGGAACTGCAATGTGCCACTGCTAACCTTTTGTTTATGAGCTCCTTGAGTTCAGCAGTATCTGCGGCAGAGTGTGCTCCGCTTTATACCTCAGAGAACACATCCAAAATCAGTGCCTGCTGGAATACCTTCCTGCCCCCGGATTTGGAGGAGCAGTCATATTCCTTGGCATCTCTTAAACCACCCAACCATTTCAGTGATCCACTCCCCGCCAAGTTGCTCCAAGACCTCACGGGGCCATTCTGCCTCTCTGGTCCAGGATCATCCAACAATCTCTCTTACAGGGGAGGATTCCCGACAACCTTAAAATGGGACAAGACACACCCATCCCCAAAAAGCCAAATGCAGACCTAACAGATCGCAATAACTTCTCTCCGATCACCAGCGTCATGTCTTTAGCGAAATTTCTCGAGAAATGCGTGCACACACAGCTCTGCATCAACATCGAGGAATTTCAGCTCCTAGACCAACATCAGTCAGGCTTTAGATCAGGTCATAGTACAGAAACAGCTCTAACTCACATTGTTGATGACGCCATGAGAGCTCTTGACCAAGATACGCCTGGTCTTCTAATTCTTCTGGACTTGTCCTCTGCTTTTGACACTATCAAACATGATAACTTGATTAACCTTCTTCAATATAGGATGGGTTTATCTGGACCTGTCTTAAATTGGTTCTTCTCTTTCTTGCATAACCGATCACAATGAATCAGAGTCAACCAATCTTTGGCTGCCAGCACCACGGTCTTTATTGGAGTACCGCAAAAATCTCCAATCTCGCCCATGCACTTCAATCTATTCATGGAACCTCTAACTGCTATTCTGTACGGTCCATTCAGTACCATATGTACGCGGATGACACTCAACTGTATTTGAAGATCTCCTCTCCAAATGACATTAAAACTCTAAATGGAGCGCTTCAAAAAAACTCAACAATGGCTAACATAACCATCTGTTACTAAATTCCCTAAAAACAGAATTTCTCATGATTACCCCCAGTCACCACGAGGCACTTACGCAAAACTGGATCAAAAAAATCTATGCACTTAACTGCACCCCGCATATGGTGGACTCCGCTTGTTCTGTAGGTGTCACCCTGGACACATTTCTAAACATGCAAAGTCACATCATTGCCACCATCAAGAGTGCCAATCACCAGCTCAACACTCTTAGGAAAATCAAACCTTTCCTACCTCCTGAGGACATCCAGCCAGCTGTCCAATCCTTAGTTATCTCATGAGCAGAATATGGCCTGGTGACCCTAGCTGAGCTACCTAAATCTAGGTTAGCTCTGCTAAGAGCTACTCTGAATGCCTCTGCCAGACTAATCACAGGCTCCAGAAAGCATGATCATATTTCACCTGACTTAATTCAACTTAACTGTCTTCCCATTGAAGCAAGGATCTGCTTCCAGATAGCCTGTCTGACGCATAAAGCTATACACTTCAATAGCCCAGTTTACCTGGCAAAACAATTCGAGCTCTCCGGGTCCAGTCGAAACTTAAGAAGCTCTAATACTCTTCTACTGAAACCACCTAAATTCAACAAAAAATATAATTTACAATCGTACCTTCTCAGGGCTGGCTCCAAGAATTTGGAATGCCCTTCTGACGGAGATCAGATCCAAGCCCTCAACTGCTTCATTCAAAAAACAGGTCAAATGGCTACTTTTGGAAGAACTTCATCGGCAATAGCCTATGTCACGGCGCTCTCGTGCTTGACAATAATTTTTTTTACTTTGTGTGATGAATTGTATGCTTGACAATCATTCTTATTTTGTGTTTTGAAATATGTGCTTGACAAAATATTTTACTTTCGGTTTGAAATTTTGTCGTTCTTTGGACGTAGTGTGATGCTAAAACGACACGGCCCCGTCTAGGAGGGCTTTCACCTCTTTGTTCACTTGCTACCACGTCTTCCCTAGCACCCACATTTACTTTTATGTTTCAGGTTCCTCTTATACTGCCTTACTGTATTGTACTTTTACTGTTTCTTCATGTTACCGTTAGTTTTCCTCTTTGTACAGCGCTCTGATACCCGTCTGGGTCTTGTTCGCCCTTTATATAACTTTTCAAATAAAATTAAATTAAAATAAATATTGCCAACCAGTCCCTCACTCAATTAACAAGCTTGTATCAAGGCAGCAAGCGCAGCAGCTTGGGCTGAATGATAAGGGACTCAGGATGTCTCAAATACTGTATGCAGTGTGGTAATAGCATACGCAGCGGTTGTAGTGTCATCTGGTAATCTAAAACAAGAGCCATTGACATATAGTTCCCCTTGTGAGTCAGATCAGGGAAAATCAGTCAAGTCTACCCGTCCTTTCATCTCTTCTTCTGTCCGGCAGATGCAGTCATGTTTATCGACTTCATCACTCTCAGCAGGGAGGGGCATTAACGTGGCTGGATTCAGAGTGACACATCTTTTGATCATAATATGCTTCGCAAACAATGTTAATTCATAGCCAATCAGACGAACACTGGTGAGGTGCTGTGTCTTCGTCTTATTCAGAAGTATATCCACAGCATGGGGTACCATGACTATGAGGTCAGTATCAAGTACGAGTCCAGCCGAGAGGGCTCTTGAGACAGGATCAAGAACAGCACAGAAATAAGCACACAGCCTCTGATTGTCTCCAAATTTTTGTCTTAAAACAGAAAGTGCGCAACAAACCATCTCATGGACGTACAACACAAACAATTTGCTGTAATCAGGGGTGCCAAGTACTGGAGATTAACAAAGTGCAGTTTTCAATTGCTCAAAAGACTGCTGACATTCAGGCGTCCAGGGCAGCAGCTCATGCACATCTTTAGTGGTTAGTGCAAACAGGGGTTTGATTAAAAAGGAGTAGTTAGATATCCACTGCCAACAGTAGAAAGTGATACCTATGAAAGCGCGCACATCTTCCTGAGTTTGTGGAACGGGCATTTTAACAATGGTACTGATATGCTTAGGGGTAAATCTCCTACCCTCCTTCGACAGGAGGTGACCTAAATAGGTGACCTCCTGTCAACAATACTGAAATTTAGAAAGGGACACCTTCTGTCCATGTTGAGCCAAACGCAATAACAGTACTAACTCTACAACCCTGCTCAGTATCAGAAGCATTAAGGGTGTCGTCAACATACTGCACCAATACATTACCTGTGGGAAGCGAAAGATAATCCAATTGACCTTTCAGAGCCCGACTATTGATTCTCGGACTCTCTACATAGTCCTGAGGAGCTCGACAGAACCTTCCAGCTAAGGTGAACCCAAACAGATATCTGCTATCTGGATTATTAGGAATACTGAAGAACACATTTTTCAAATCGATGACGGAATAGAATTTAGCAGAAGAAGAAATCATCGCCAAAAGAGTAGTAATGTCAGGGACCACTGGAAAGTGGGGAACCACTACTTTACTAACTTTGGACAAATCAATCAGAAAAAGATAAACATCCTCATGCTCATCAGGAGAACCTGAGGGCTTTTGTTTTAGAATTGGAAGAATAGAACTATTACAAATATTAGCAGATGTCTACTCTACCACCCCCTTCTTAATCAAGTCCTGAATAATTTGCAATAAGGCTTACTCTCTGGCCTGTGGTATTTTATACTGAGTAATACGGGACAAAATAGCACCATTCTTGACCGGTATTGAAACTGGTAGTAGCTGCACCAGTCCCACGTCTGTGTCGCCAGTTGTCCACAGAGTGGGTGGCACATCTTTAAATTCAACAGGAAGAGGCGCATCTTTGGACAAACACTGTTTAGTGCGCACTACAACTGGACTCATTGTCATATAGATACCCGCCGGAGAACAATAAACAGTAGCATGCTATTTTGTCAACAAATCCAAACCCATCAAATTTTCACCACAATTAGATGTCAGCAAAAATGGTGAATCCACAGTGAAAGGACCAATGATCAACGCAAGAGGATTTGAAATGGGGCTTACAACCGGTAGATCAGAAACACCTACCGAAACATTATTATGGCCAGACAGAGCCTCCCCAGGGACCATATTTAAAGAAACAGAGCTTTTTGTCACACCTATATTCACCAAAAATTCTTTAGATGAACCATGCACTTCCGCAGTTACATAAGGGCCACGCTGGGCTACAGGTATCGTAACTGTATTGAAACTGCTCCCCCACTCTGACCCTGTCTGTCCTAACTATAAGACATCCCTGTCACTTCCTCCATATCATAATCATCATGATAGTACTGTCCCTCACGAGGGTCGTCAAAGTAATTATTATCAGAACGACCCTATGAGGCTGCAGCGTTCTGTGCCCCACCAGCTCAACGACCCAGTCCACGAAAACCGCGTCCTCTAGAGACTGCCACCTTCTGCAAAAGTTACAAAGAAACAGTGGTCCTCGACCAATTATTCTAGGAAGAGGTGTGGCACCGCGGCTAGGGCGACTGACTCCAGCTTCTGGCGGTCACGGTTCGATCCCCGGCACCGGCGGCAGATTAGCTCAGCACCATGTGACTCTGGGCAATAGCTTGCTTAATCTTCCTGACGGCCCCCAGCGCCTAGAGACCCTTACGGGTGATTGTGCGCTTTACAAATGTGGATTATTATTATTATTATTATTATTATTATTATTATTATTATAAGAAAGTATTGGATAAAGTCAATTAGAATTTCATCCTTTTAGAGCTTACAATAGTCAGCTCACAACCATCTATAAGTCGTTGGATTATATCAAGATAACAAGATGTGCAAAAACCAGTATGTTGTATTACAATATATTTATTTAATAATTAAAAGAACAAGGTTTACACAAAACCTAGAGGGTCATGAAAGAAGGAAAATGTTCTAGGGAACGTGTAAAAGGAGGTGCTCAGATATATATAAGAGGAGTCAAGAAAACTCAAGATATGCAGAAAGTAAGGGGCATGTATTTACAAAAATTGTACAAAACTGATATCAAATAAACAGTTCAATGCAACCTGGCCATATACAAAACATTTGTTCAAAATATATTTGTCATAACATTATAAGGAGAGACTCTTTTTGACTGAAAAAGGTGGTGATGGGGAGAATAGGGAGAATGGTCCAGGTGCAATTTGGGGTGTCGTTGACGTTTCAATCCGTCTTATCGGCAACTGAGGGAATTTAGTACCTCAGCCATGCGAATCTTCCTTAGGACAAAGAGAGTGGTGAAGTGACCCTACAGAGTAAAAACATTAGAACTTAAAACAGGCACCTATACAGATTAACAATACATAGTGTCTGCACATCAAAGGGCGGGAACAGTGTATTAGACCCACCTCACCAATCATGTAGCGCTCAATTTGGGTCCAATAAATGTGGCACCAATACCTGCCAATTATTAATAACAGTGCTTGACAAAATTCTATAAATGTAGTTCAGTATAAAGGGACACAAGGGGCTAGGGTATGGTAACTCACCCGCATTAATGGCAGGAGCCAACTTGGTTTGAATTCAGTCTGTAAGTTGGCTAAACCATGGTGGTGGAGCCCAAAGCATCCGAAGAATATACTTTCAAGGCCCGCAAACATGGCACGAGTCTACTGATTGAATAAATCAATCCGGGACATAGCGTAATGGATACAACTAGAAGGAAAGGAGCGGAACCTGTTCCAGATTCTATCCCAGGAGCGCTAATGCATTCCTAAATAGTGCTGGTTTTGAGGGAATTACCTGGAAGTGTTGCGATCGGCTTCCTTACTCCAACGTGGCCAAATGGTGAGGATTCCGCGGGAGAATAGATACCACGAAAGGGCAGTGGCCTATAAAAGGGATCGGTAACTCCCACACGCGTGTAGAATGAATTGAAATGGGTGAAATACTCAATAAACACACAGTACTCGTTCTGTGAAGGCAATTGGCCTCAAAAATACAATTTAACAATTAGGATCTTTCTAACAAATATGTCAATAATTAGTGACCAGTGCTAACACTTGGCTATATTCAAGGTTTTAAGTTAATTTCATGCTGGTAGTATACAATTATACAAAAATAAATCACACGTTCCAGAAGGGATTCTCTGTTGTTGAACCATGCACGTTTGCATGCCTTTTTTAATAATCTAGGCGGGTAACCCCTATCTGTCAAGTGGGACATCAGTTCAGCTGACTCTTGTAAATACTCTTCCTTTCTAGAGCAATTCCTACGCAACCTTAGGAATTGGCACAGGACAAATTGTCCCTAAGTTTGCGTGAATGATGACTAGAGTAACGCAGGAGAGTATTGCGTTCACTCACCTTTCTGTAGAGGCTAGTATAAAGTTTACCTTCTTCTGCATTTATGGTTAGATTTAAAAAATTGACTGTGGAGTTGCTGTACTCTAATGAGAATTGTATATCGTTGGAGCAGTTATTCAACCAAGAATTACATTCTTTCAGTAAGTCTGCACTCCTAAAGTTGCGTAGGAATTGCTCTAGAAAAGAAGACTATTTCCAAGAGTCAGCTGAACTCATGTCCCGCTTGACAGATAAGGGTTACCCGCCTAGATTATTAAAAAAGGCATGCAAACGTGCATGGTTTAACAACAGCTAATCCCTTCTGGAACCAAAAGAGAGAGACACTAAGGGTTAGGACAGGTTAGTTTGTGTGACTACATTCTGCACAAAGAGCAATACCATCAAGAAAATTATAAACAAGCACTGGCATCTGTTGGCATATGAACTTGGTGGACTACCACCACCTATGCATGTGTTCCGAAAAGGCAAGAATGTAAGGGAATATGTTGTTAAATCCCTATTACCCATGGAACCCAGAACTTCACAGATGACACTATGGAACATCCCGCCCGTAAAGGGACATTTTAAATATGGTCAATGTAGGGCCTGTCACATGACCAATGAACTAAAAACTTTCACACACAAGAACTACAAACATACATTTCAAGATCACACAAACTATAACACTACAGGGGTAATTTACTCCATATCCTGTCCAACTGTATTTGTATATATCTGACAGACAATACAAAAAGTCAAGACCCGTATCCTGCAACATTTTAGTCGTATACGATGCCAGGTATAGGGAGCACCCCTCGTGGAACACTTCACATCCTTTGGACACACAACTGAAAGTCTTCGCTGGTATGTGTCATGCCCCGAGATTCTCAAGTACTGTCCCTTTAAGAACTACAACTATAAATCCTAACTGAGCCCTGGGAGCGACGCTTTACGTTCTTGCGTCTAGCCCCGTGGCTCTCAGTTCCGTCTTGTTTCTTGTGCCTGACTTCCTGTTTGGTGCTTTCCGTCAGCTGACTGGGTTCGGAGTCCTCTGTCCTTCGCGTTTACCGCGTTGTTCACGGCTTCCACTTAGTAGCTCCTCCGGTGCCTTTTCGCTCCTTCTGCTGCTGCTCCGCCCGACGGCCGGGCTTGTGCTCCACCGTCCAGCCGGGCACTATTTCCTTGAACCTTGCTCCCGTCCCCTGCTCCGCCCGACGGCCGGGTTTATGCTCCGCCGTCCGGCTGGGCACTATTTCCTTGAACTGTTGCTCCCGTCCACTGCTCCGCCCGACGGCCGGGCTTGTGCTCCGCCGTCCGGCCGGGCTTTATTTTTTTCCTGCACCCGATCCTGTCCTTTGCTCCGCCCGACGGCCGGGCTTGGTCTCCGCCGTCTGGCCGGGCTATACGTCCCTACTCACTCCACCTCCAGTCCGCTGCTCCGCCCGACGGCCGGGCTTAGTCTCCGCCGTCCGGCCGGGTGGTGTGTGTCTCCTTTTCCCTCTTTTAGGTATTTAGGTTTATTATTTTTTTGTGTACAGCACTAAGGCTGGGCTTGTTCTCCGCCTTCACGCTAAGTCCATTAGTCTGTCCTTTCCTTCCTGACTTGGCTGTCTCACGGCTGGCTCCTTCTACATCCATTTCCTGTGCCAGCGTAAATTCGTGTTTGGGGATACTTGCGTGGACTCTAATCGGGGTGCAGAATTCCAGAAACTACACATCAAAGAATTACGGTAACAGCGCTGTGCGCTGCCTACTTGGTTATGTAACAGTATTTGAGAGTTATAGTTTCCTCATACATGTGTTTCGTATTATAGATTTACATACACAGCATTGGAGTTGGCATTGGATTATTGCCAAGCGTATTTTGATTACTACATCCATTGGACAGTCTTGCACATCAATCCAAGTAAGAGCATTGTGTTTAGGTGCTTAATAGTACATGTTCCAGTTGTAGGAGAATTGACATTAATTATTGTTTTATCACTCTAGTTATAGTTCAAGACGAACTTCCACACCTCCTATACATCTGTTCTGAGGCTTAGACAAAACATTGATGGTATGTAATATTGATACAGAGAAACATAGAGACATTAGTATAAGACACTGTTGTTTCATAACGTGTATATTTGTTTCAGCCCTACGTCCACCAGAATTCCGTACAGTGTGTTGCACGAACAAGCAGAAGATTACAGTCAAACTTTCTTTTTACCTTCCCAACCTTTCCTTGTTTTGTCTCCCTGTTTTCCCCTGGCGAGCCTCTCGATACTCTAGTGTTTGATAGAGTCGGAAGGCCGTAGGGGAAGGCTGTGGATTTATCTTCGGATCCCTGCCGCTCCTGCGGAACCAGCCTGGAAATCATTACAGTATGTAATTTAGAAGGTCCAAGCAAACCCACGGGGAGGGGATTTCTCTAGAGTTCTGAGCTTTTGTGAGAGCAGTTGTATACATCGTTTTGACACCGTAGCGAGAGGGTTAAACGAATATGAAGAGATTACCAGACAGGTTTCTACACTCAGCAATGGTTGATAGCACTTGGTTCTGGATGTACCACCTTATGGCAATCTCCCTTACATCATATATGTATATGTTTGGTTCTAATCCATCACCAACTGTTCCCACTGTAATTTGTGTTCAATGTCTTGAGATATAATGTCTAATTGTTTCTATTTGTAATTGTTTGTATGTATGTTTGATGCGCATTGTCAATGTGATTTTATATGTTACATGTGATTTATTTTTGTATAATTGTGTGCTACCAGCATGTAATTAACTTAAAACCTTGAATATAGCCAAGCGTTAGCACTGATCGCTAATTATTGACATATCCGTTAGAAAGATCCTAATTGTTAAATTGTATTTTTGAGTCCAATTGCCTTCACAGAACGACTATTGTGTGTTTATGGAGTCTTTCACCCATTTCAATTAATTCTACACGCATGTGAGAAGTACCGCCCACTTTTCTAGGCCACTGCCCTTTCATGGTAAATATTCTCCTGCGGAATCCTCGCCATTTGGCTGCTACCGCATTGTAGTAAGGTAGCCGATTGCAACATTTCCAGGTAATTACCCTCAAAACCGGCACTATTTAGGAACGCATTAGCGCTCCTGGGATAGAATCTATAACAGGTTCCCCTCCTTTCCTTCTAGCTGTATCTATTTCGCTGTGTCCCGGATTGCTGTTTTCAATTGGTAGAATCGTGCCACATATGCGGGCCTTGAAAGTATATTCTTTGGATGCTTTGGGCTCCACCACTGATTTAGCCAACTTACAGACTGAATTCAAACCAACTACATTTATAGAATTTTGTCAAGCAATGTTATTATTAATTTTCAGGTATTGATGCCACATTTATTGGACCCAAATTGAGCACTGCATGATTGATGAGGTGGGCCTAATACACTATTCCCGCCGTTTGATGTGCAGACACTATGTATTGTTAACCTGTATAGGTGCCTGTTTTAAGTTCTAATGTTTTTACTCTGTAGGGTCACTTCACCACTCTCCTTGTCCCGAGGAAGATCCACATGGCTGAGGTACTAAATTCCCTCAGTTGCCGATAAGACGGATCAAATCATCGACACCCCAAATTGCACCTTGACCATTCTCCCTATTCTCCCCATCACCCCTGTTTCAGTCAAAATAGACTCTCCTTATAATTTTATGACAAATATATTTCGAATGAATGTTCTGTATATGGCCAGGTTGCATTGAACTTTTTATTTGATATCAGTTTTGTACAATTTTTGTAAATACATCCCTTTTACTTTCTGCATATCTTGAGTTCTCTTGACTCCTCTGATATATATCTGAGCACCTCCTTTTACACGTTCCCTAGAATATTTTCCTTCTTCCATGACCCTCTAAGGTTTGTGTAAACCTTGTTCTTCTAATTAATAAATAAATATATTGTAATACAACATACTGGTATTTGCACATCTTGTTATCTTGATATAATCCAACAACTTATAGATGGTTGTGAGCTGACTATTGTAATCTCTAAAAGGATGAAGTTATAATTTTCTTTATCCAATACTTTCTTTGAATAATTGGTCCAGGATCACTGTTTCTTTGTAACAATCGATACCCAGGTCCAAGGACTAGTTGGGACCACTCCATTGTTTATAATGGTTACCTTCTGCAAAAGCACAGGACACTCGCTACGCCAATGTCCCTCCTCCTTACAGTATGCACACTGATTCAGCCCTAAAGGCATAGTATTCGGCTGCCTACTAGTGTGTAGAATCTGTCGGGCAGGACCACCACATCCTCTGCCAGCCCACCTAAAAACCTGTTGCAACAACACCTTCGTCTCCAAATCCTTATGCCTTTTCTCTGTCCTCTCCTTCTCCTCATTATCCCTTTGCTCATAATATTGTGCTATATTCAAAATAACAGAAGGGGAAGAGGTGGACCAGGTGCTTTCGGAAGCCTGCAATCGAGTCAAAATCTCAGGAAGCAAATTGGAAACAAATCTATTATTAAACAACCGAACACCCCCCCTCAATAGACAAATCCTGCCTACTGTAATCCAAAAACGTGTCTTCAAACCGGGTGAAAAAAATCAGACACACTCTCATCTTCTTTTGTTGACAAGCCGACAAATTGTCCCAATCTACGTTCCTTTGTGGAATAAGAAAACTGCATATATGTAATAATGCAATCAGGCATGGCAAGTATCTCAGCTCGGGGTTTGTCTCCTGGCTTCCTTTCCTGATCCAATGCTTTAATCTGGTCCCATGTACCTCCCAACTCCGCAACATGATCTTGTGTGTGCACCTGCCTCCAAATATCAACCAGAACCAACAGGCCAAACAATATTTCAATATCAGCAAGAGTCATTACAGTAAAAGAGGCAGCTTCAGTGAACTCCTTATATTATGCAGTAGGATTTTTCCTAGGGTCAGGCAAATGAGTTTTAAGAGACAAAACGTTGCTTCTTTTCCACAGAGTATAAACCCATTGTTCCTGAACACGGGCCGCCTCCCTCACCCTAGTGACCTTGCCATGGCCATCCGTTAACTCCGGTATTTCTGGATTTTATATAGGATGAACCTCCCGCATTGGAAACTGAGACACTGACCTGGGACTTTTCTCATGTAATCTCCCCTACAAGCTGTTACAGTCACAACATTAGAAAAACCTATCCTGGCCCCATTTTACTAATATACACCTGATCTCTAATTTCATATAATATCTGAGGTACTTCCGTTTCAAAACACTGCTGCCAAAGACCATCTAAAGTTGCACACATGTGTTTAAGGGCATGCTGTTGAATGAAGGGTTCAAAATCTCTCATAGTCGCCCAGTCACCCTCTACACTATAAATAAGATGACGGGCCTACTGTGCAGCCTGATTAGCTATTACCTGTTTCTCATCGTCTCCCACATCAGATCGCACTAACGGTCCCATACGCGCCATAAATTTTGTCCAGTCCCTATCCTCAAATCCACATACCGGTATCCCACTACTTACTGATGTCGGAGGATGAAAGACCATAGTAGGAGAGGCAACAGAATTAACAGGCACTAACGTTGCTGATGGTTATGTCACAGGAGAAAGAGCTGGAGAAAGGGACGCTGAGGCAATAGGTGTGGCAGGGGTACTAACAGTGACAGTCGCCACAGACGGCAAAGACACAGAAGAAAGAGGAGGTGGAGGAGCTGAAGCCACAGCCATTGAAATAACAGCAGTAGATACAGGAACAGAGACAGTAGAAGCAACTGGCGGCTGTGAGGGCACCGGAACAGTGGGATACATTCTCTGTGGGGCATATGGAGGCGGGGGTCGAGGGGCGTGGCTTGGACGCTGATGTAAACGGCAGCAGTCTCCGGAGCTCCTCTACGGCCGCCCTTCTTCTTCATTGATCCTGACTTCGATACAGGGGCCCTGACACCGTATTGTGAAGCTGAAAGCCCGGTGGTTGCAGTGGAAGGAGTATAAGGTGCTAACGAGCGCCACAACAGTGCAGAACGGACCTGTTACAGTCTTCAGTGTGGGCCGTGGTGCTGAAAATCAAAATGGCGGCCGGGAGTGGCGAGGGAGCGGTCTGACCAGGAGACGCCTGCTGCTGCGGGGGGTGCCTCAGGAGTGCCCCTGACCTCGTCTATGACAGCCGAAATGGGGATGGCGGATAACTGCGGCCATCCACCGTAAGGTGACGCCGAGATCGGACAGTTGGTCCTGCTTTGTTGATCGGCCGCGTTTGCCTGACTCCAAAATGGCGGTGCCCGAGATGTGACTCGGCGCCATTACATCAGTTGTAGGTGAGGATTTTGGCCTGGTGGCTGAAGCTGAGCGATGTGCACAGGAGCTGGCGGGACCCCGGAGTCTGAATTGGAGTGCAGCACCTACTGAACAGTGACCTGAGTGAGCAGGGCTGCGCTGTAGAATATCCCAGGGCTGAGGAAAGGGGACAGCGCACTAGCCTCCCGGGCGGCGGGGATTGGGGAGCTCGCGACGACCCACCTGACTGTGTGCTCCTCGTGGTGGCCCCTCATGAACAATCAGCCATGTGTGGAAGAGCATAATCCTGGGGGCAATTTGAGCAACCACCGGAGCAGCCGGGTAGCAGACCTGACTTCCTTGGACCCAAGGTGAGAGGTGGAGTCCGGGGGCGACACGTCAGGGAGGTGCCCTGGACCGAAGGTGAAGGCGACTTCCCCGGGAGATCTTGACTGCAGAGAACTAAGAGGGACATAGGTCTGACACAACCCAGAGGGCATTGGTGGATGCATCGTGGCAACTTCGGGACCTGGCACACACTGTGAGCCCGTGCGACGAAGCTGCGGTGGGGACTGCCGCTGTAGGCGTCTTTGGAGTGCGGGCGACTGCTTCGGGGCCGGGAGTGCGTGCAATTCCTGACTGTGGGGTGCTTGGGGCACACTACCTGCTGGCACGCTTTGGCAGCGGTTTTGGCTGAGCAGAGATCTGGTGTGGGGTGTACCCCGTTGTCGGGGAGAGGCTATTGGCTCCTTGGAGTGCCCTGTGCGGGCTTGCCCGGCTTTGGGGAGAGACATAGGACCCCTGCCCGAGGGGGAGTGAGCACATAGGTTCCGTTGTTCTTGCTACCTATTGCTGCCTGTGGACTTCAAGATGGGTAGAGTGTCTAGGAGAAAGGGGTTCGAGGTGTTGCAGATTGAGGAATCGGGTCAAAACATAGATGAAGAGGAGACTGCCTTGGGAAGCAGGGCACCCACGCAACCTGGGGACCCTTCCTTGGGTGACATCATGCAGGCCATCAAGGCCTCGAGGGAGGCACTGGAGAAGAGGATGGATGCCATTGGCTCGGATCTTTCTCTGTTAAAGGACGACCACCGGAAACTCAAAGAGTGGGTGCCGACTAACGAAACCGCCATGAAAGACGTTCCGGACACCGCCTTGCAAAAGACACTAAATGAGGTGGTGCATAGGGTGAAAGTGTTGGAAGTGAGAGCAGAGGACAGTGAAGGGTGCTCAAGGTGCAACAACCTCCGAATAGTAGGAATTCCGGAGCGAGAGGAGGGATCTGAGGCAGTACGGTTCCTGGAGGCATGGTTGAAAACGGAGGTAGCGCCGGAGGGCCTATCCCCATTTTACACGCTGGAATGGGCTGGAAGGGTGCTGGCTCGCCCGCCTAGAACTGGAGCCCCGCCCCGCCTAATGGTGGTGAGACTCCTACACTACCGGGACCGAGATTTCATCCCGCAGAGGGCTAGGGAACAACAAAATCTGCGCATTGGAAACAGCAAAGTAATGATATTCCCAGACTACACTAGGGAGGTGCAGCGCCAGAGAGCCTCCTACTTGGCGGTCTAACGGAAATTGAGTCAACTACGCCTCCCTTATGCAATGCTGTTCCCGGCTCGGCTACGAGTGACTATACCGATGAGGACACACACTTTTTTCTCACGCCACAGGCTGCCTGGGACTGGCTGGAAACACGGGGAGAGCCGGTGCACGCTCGCCAAAAGTGACCTCGCCTCGAGGACGCCCATCCACCGCACCACCCACACAGAGGCCGGTCTCCCCCACGAACTGGCGCCAGGAGCGAGACAAGGCAGTTTTAGCGGCGGCAGCCATCAGTCGAGGAGCTCTTAGTCTAGCCAGTAGCAACTCAGAGCACGTGAAGAGTGGAGAGTGGAGTTCAAGTAGCGGTCATGGGTTATCAGATGCAGATCTTCCAGTCGTTACTCCACAAACGGCAAATGGGATGTTCGGGTGATGGGGCTGCGAGGGCGGCGGGAACAGATCTGTAAGGTGTCTGCTCTGACTATTGGACCTCGAGACTCCTTTGTCATGTGGTGGCGGACTGTCCGGGTGCACTGCAAGATTCATGGGGGGGCCTGGATGGATGTATTTGTTCAAAGGGGAGGGGTGCTCTGGGACATCGTGGTGGACTTCTGAGCCGCCTTATCTTGATAGATTTTTGTAGGTACATTTTCCTAGTTTGGATGGGGTTGCCTCGTTGGGTGCCTGTCCTGGGGAGGGGGAGTTGGGGATGTTTTACCTGTTGGATTTTTTAAAGGGGAACCAGGCGTGTCACGTGGGTGGGAGTGGTGGGACATCTTCAATGTCACTACATGCAATGGGAACCGCCTTAGGCTAAGCATGTCTCACATGGAATGTACGGGGCAAGCACTCTATGATTAGGCGCCACAAGATACATTAATTCCTGACTAGTAGGGCATACAAACTGCATTCCTTCAGGAAACCCACCTAATCGTTAAAGAAGGGAAAGCACTACAGCGCCGCTGGAGAGGTCAGGTTTATTACACTACATATTCTGCATACGCGAGGGGGGTCCTAATTTGGATAAGAGCTGGAGTTCTATTCCAATGCACAACACAAATGATTGACCCAAACGGCAGATATGTGGTAGTACAGGGGAAGTTAGATGGCAGAGACCTTACTCTGGGATGTATATATGCGCCTAATGCGGACCAACCTGCCTTTTTCTCCCTACTATCACGCAAATTAGCGACAGTCCTCACGGGCCCACTATTGCTAGGGGGAGATTTTAATTGTATCATGTATGTGGCCTTGGATCGCTCTCATCACCCTCTTCCGAATGCACCAGCATATAAACTAGCGGAGGCGCGTAATACATGGCAACAGACATGGGGGTTAGTTGACACTTGGCGGGCCCAACACCCATTGGCCAGAGATTATTCCATTTTCTCTGTCCTGCATGAATTACATGTCCGCCTTGACGCCTTCTTGTGCTCCCCGGATGTGCATGGGGAGATTCGCAGTAGTGAATACCTCACTAGGACTGTTTCTGACCATAATCCGCTGTTGGTCCAGTTGTGGTGGTCGCGGCTGCGCCCCAAAATACCCACCTGGAGATTGCGGCCGGAAGCGCTGGACGATCAAGTTTTCCGTACCACCATTGCAACTGCTATTTCAGAATACTACCAGTTCACTGAGGGAACAGCTGGGGCGGTGACCGTGGAGTGGGACGCCTGGAAGGCGGTCATTAGGGGGAGATGTGTTTTGGCTGTGGCTGGGACCAGAAAGGTCCTCCTGCAAGACATCCGAAGAGATGATGAGCGCTTGCGTGCCCTGGAGAGGGAACGCCCTGAAATCCGGCCAAGCAGGGTGAATTGTTAAAAAGCCAGGAAGGCAGTGGCAGCGAATGTTGAGCACCTGCGGTGCTTTGATTACAAAAAATATGTCTCACGGGTGCATTCGGAGCGAGATAAGTCGGGGGCCCTCCTAGCCTGGTTGGTCAATCCGGCTTGGCGTGGCTCAGTCATACTGGAGCTGTGGGACCAGATGGGGATATCCCACTTTGATCAACAGGGGATAAATGACCTGTTCTTTGATTACTACACAGAGTTTTATCGCAGTCGAGTAATCCCTTCTGAGGGAGAACTGCAGGACTTCACGGAGGGCGTGGCCTTGCCAAAGATGGACGATGAGGACGCGAAACTGTGGGGGCGGAACATCGATGTACGGGAGGTGCGGGTAGCCATCAAAAGTATGACCCATAATACAACTCCAGGCTTAGATGGCCTCCCAGTGGAATTTTATCTCAATTATATTAATCTCCTTGCCACACGCCTCACGCGTTTATATAATGAGGCTCGAAGAATAGGTAGATTGCCAGATTCCACTAGGGAAGCAATCATTATTCCCTTGCTTAAACCGGGCGAACAACCTAGGGACAGAACGGCCTATCGCCCGCAATCCATGCTCAACCTCGACTACAAAATCTCGACTGCTCCCCCACATGCCTACCCTCATCCACGCTGACCAATCTGGGTTCATTCCAGCTCGCATCACAGCGCTTAATATGCGGAGTCTCCTACATATCTTGGAGGCGGATTCCTATGACGTGGATACCGCTGCGATCTTCTCTGTCGATATAGAAAAAGCCTTCGACAGCTTGGAGTGGGAGTACCTATTCCATGAAATGCGACAAATGGGCCTCGGCCCTGATTTTGTGAAGTGGACGGCCCTATTGTATGCAGATTCGACTGCCAGAGTCAGAACGGGAGGGATGATCTCCGAAGCATGCAGGGTGGGGAGGGGTACGCGGCAAGGGTGTCCCCTCTCCCCACTATTATTCGCTATGGCGGTGGAGCCTCTGGCGTCACGGGCTCGTTTGGGGAGGGCGTATCGCGACCTCGACGTATCCACCATATCGCACTTTATGCGGACGACCTCTTGATGTTCCTGGCGGACACAGGCGAAGCGTTACTGGGGGCGAAGTCCCTGCTGCGGGCACTGAGTAAAGTGGCTGGCTTAAAAGTCAACTGGACGAAGTTGTGTCTCTTCCCGGTGCGCAAAGGCAGGATAGGCCTTCAGACCACTGATGGAGTTTCCTGGGAAGAGAGATGTTTGCCCTACTTGGGCACGTTTATTTATCACAAGCAGGAAGACATACTTGAGGGGAACGTTGGGAAGGCGATCAGGGGAGCCAGGGCTAACTTTGACTTCTGGGGTACCTTACCGTTGTCACTGGTGGGTCGTGTGGCACTGCTCAAAATAGTGACCCTCCCGCGACTACTATACTTTTTCAGGGCCCTGCCGGTCTGGATTCCGACAGCCTATTTTAAGCGACTCAGAGCGATGGTCATCTCTTTTCTGTGGGGTAAGGGCAGACGCAGAGTGGCCCTCAACACACTCATGAGGCCCCGAGCGGAGGGAGATCTAGCGGTCCTGGATTATGAAACATATTACATAGCAGCCCAGCTCCAATGGCTTACACAGTGGGTGGCGAGGGCCACTAGGGAGAAGGGTGAACCTGGTGAGTTGTCAGGCCCCCTGATGATCCTATCACACATAGTCTTGCAACTCCCGCTCGGGGCCACACACCTTACCCGGGAATTTGCCAAAGCCCGGAAATGCTGGAATAGATACCTGCGGAGAGGGGCTATAGGGACCCCTTACGCCCCTGACATACCGCTGAAGATGTGCAGGGCCCTACCACATGGGGGCGCCTGGCAGAGACTGGAGACCTGGGAACAGCAGGGATTATTGACAATAGGAGATCTTTATGAGGTCGGTGCCCTGATGCCTTTTGATGACCTACGAGCCCGATATGACCTGCCGGGTGGTGACTTTTAGTTACACACTGCACTCACGACTGCTATTCGAAAGCACTGGGGGGCGGGCCTTACAGAGCCACCCACTTCCATGGGATGCAAATATGTTCTTATGGCGGCGGGCACCATTAAGGCAGTGACATGTCTGTATAGGCGCATGACACAGGAAGCCCTGCCCCCATTGACAGCCCTGAAGATGAAGTGGGAAACTGACATAGGAAAGGACATCCCAGATGCAGCATTGTGTGAGATAGTAGAGAGGGCCTGGAAGAGTACACGAAATGCGAGATTCCAACTAGTGCACTTTTACATCCTACATAGGGAATACTTCACACCAGAACGATTGCATAAATATTTCCCGACCCAGACAGCGGCTTGCCGAGGTGCGCCATGGCTGAGGCTGATTTTAAACACATGTTGTGGGACTGTCCGTATCTTGACCTTTTCTGGAGGGAGGTGATGGCCCTGTTGATGGATGTAACGGAGAGAGACCTGCGACCCACCATGGCACACTGTATCCTCCATTGGTTTCCCCACACCTCAAAGAACAAAATCACTCGAAAATTTATAGACTCGGGTTTCCTGTTAGCCAAGAGAACTATAAATTCCCATTGGAAAGCGAAAAAGGGCCCTAGTTTAGATAAGTGGAGGGTAGAATTACGAAAGTGGGCTGAGTGTGAGAGCAATATTCGACTGCAAATGGCACGTAGAATGGGCAATGAAAAGGCGTTGGAGAGGGCGAGAGCCTGGGAAAGGCTAGTTATGGAACTTACAGCCCCTAAGGTTGTAGATGATGATGCCCCAGCAAAGAGTCCCGAGGCACGCCCAACATAACACATTATAGTAGTTGATGGGGTACACCATGGGCTATCGTCGATATGCTGCCCCTACCCGCATGTGCGGCGCCTACTACCATGGTGCTTTCATTGATCCCGTTGCATGGTCCACTCAGGGGTCTGGCCCTTCTGCGCAACAGTGAGTGGCCCATTATGACACGCCTGGGGGGGGTGGGGTATGAGGGAGGGTGGTTGCTGGGGATGACTGAGTTAGGGCTAGGATCGGGGTGTGGGGGCAATTGAGCATATACACTGACATGGCACCGACGCACGAACTGCAACATAACTGGAAGATTGAAACGGCTGCAGACGAGGGGATAGACTTACTTGCATAAGTGTTGCGGTTACTTACTGAATATTCTGTGGAATGCTGCCATGCATGATTGTTATGACAAGTACCAGAACTGTACTGTAAGTTGGTGACAAACTAATAAAAATTGTTTTTAAAAAAAATGGAGGCGGGGTCGAGTATCCAACAATTCCTCAACAAAAGATTATCTTCTTCCTGAACCACATACGATTTATCAATTTGTATTCGAAACCTTCTATCTTCCCATTCAACACACTTTTCCTGTTTTCCCTGTCATATGCCATAGCCTTCTGAGTCAATGTCAGCATTCTCCCTTTCCGGGCCTCTTTTTCTGCCTTCAACCGCTTCTGTCTAGCTGCTTTCTGCCATGTTCTGAGGGAATCAAACATAGACTGCCTACTTTGTCTCTTAAACAGCTGTTCTTGTAAATACTCAATCTTTTGTTCATCGAAAGTGCCCATCAACGGCCCCTGCAACTCGGCATTGTCCCTCGTATATTTGTGCCATAATGTAGTAAACCTAATAGGGCCAAGACCATGCTTCACATACTTATCAAAATTCGGAGTGCCTTCTGGAGGCGCCGGCTGACTTTCTTCCAATCGAGCATCAGCAGAGCAACATCAACACAAGAAAAACAACTTACTTGCACTAGGCATTCTCCCAAAAAAACAAGTTCACTATTTATGCCTAGCAAAACAATTGCAATTGCTTTTATGCCAAAGACGGTCCTTAGACCGTACCAAATACAAACCAAAATGGTACCATATCCACAGAGAACCAAAGCAATCTCACCTGGTATACGCAGGTCAAATAAATTAAATCGTCACTGCCGACTCTTCAGACCGAGCGGTCAGATCCAAGGGTTTTGCGGTTCAGGACTCCAGTCGGGATGACCACTGGGTGAGGCACCGTCCGGCAGGACAGAAGGGGCAGCTGCGAGTACCAGGAACTCTTTGTGCAGGGATCCGTGATCCGTCCGTCTGACCCGACAAGGGCCTACACCTCCACCCCCACCCCCACCTGACAGGAAGGGGATGGGTCACTCACCTGAAGGAGTCCGTGTTTGGGCGCCAACTGAAGGAAGTGGGTCACTCACAACCATCTCTCAGCCTTCCATACTAATGAAGAGTCTGTCAGACAGTAGAGAATACAAACCAATAACAGTTTATTCAAAGTACACTCAGAGCAGAGCCCTGTCTGCTCAGTCGCTAGGAGTGCTGCGGAGGGACTGACATCAGCAAGCATACCAATACATTATGTACACTTCAAAACCAATAAAAGCACGCTCACCATGGAATTTTCCAAGCAGATGCAGCTGGACAGTAAATTACAAAGGAGTAAGTTTCGATTCTGCGGCTGGGCACACCTTATCTACTTGTCAAGGTCAATTTGCCTGTGCCCACAGCTAGACAAGTGGGAGAAGACTCCCATCTAAAGGGAAGGTATACACTAATAAGAACAGTGCATTCATTAGTGTAACAGAACTCAGCTCCAAAGAAACATAACCTAGAGAAGGCCGTATCTCGAAAATGACAAAGGATTAGTTTTGATCATGGTACAAAATGGTGCCCTTACACAAAATGACGCTGCAAAGGCTAACTTACGTAAGATAATGCTAAAGCATATTTTTCTATTTTAACAATTTAGGGAATGCTCACCACTGCGCCATAGATAATACCACTCTTGTTCACTTAAATCCAAAGAAGTACAGGAAGTCGGAGGTAATGCAGAGCAATTTAATCACGCTCGAGCAGGCACAAACCAACACGGGAAAAACATGTCCTTTCATATTTATACTATATTACTAACAAGTCTGCGTGCAGACTTCACTCCACTCCCCTAGTCCATTGGAAATTTCCTTCCAGTTATACATACAAAAAATATAGCTAACCACACTACATTTTCAAAGTACGTAATGTGAGCGACACTCACATGGCTTCACGAACTGCAAATTGGACGGATAAAAAGTATGGTTTTCCATCTTAGAGAACCACAAATGATTAACAGGGTGTAATTATTCTAGGAACCATTTGGTACTTTTTAACCTCATCACTGCGGCGCGAATTACGCCGCAGTGCTGAGCATTCCAATCGCGGGCGTGGTCATGCCGGCTCCCGGCCGTCATCAGCACACACCCACCGTGACTCATGACGGCCGGGAGCCGTCATCAGCGTCGAAGAGGTTAAGGGCATGGTGAACAAGAAAATGCACAAATCAGAATGTACATCGAAAAACTTCACAGACAAAGATGTACAAAGTCGTACAAAATGGCTGGATTCATGTTCATGTCACATAACCTTTTCCTCATCTATACCCTTCCCAGATGGGTTATATGCATTATAACTGAAGCTGGCATTGGTGTATCCCTCTTTGGAGCCCATTCTGTAAGAGGGACTAGACTACCTAAGTTGTACATATTTTCCGGATGACTGGGGGACATTCCAAACGCAAAAAAATGGTCAAGAGAGTCTAATGTCTTTCAACTTTTGTTTTTAATTACTGATCAGTAGAATATGTGTCTTTCAATGTTATTCCTAAACTTTAAACTTTTCATTATTGAGCCTCAGGTCTTGTAATAGAATGGAATATCTCTCTGACTATAGCAACAGGAGTTTTGCTTTCTTTTAAAGATATGGAGGCAAAGTTCAACCCTACCTGACTCTCCCTTCATTTACAATCTTTTGTGTCTATTATTTGTTTTTTTTTCTAGTTTAATTGGAAGGTATATTTCTTCACCAGATGAGACCATTTACCTTTGTCTTCCATGGAGTTTGCTGAGCTTCCTTTTAAAGTCCAATCATATCCTCTGCATTGGTTTAGGAGATGAAGGACGACGTTTCTGTTTAACAAAAGCCTCTAACCATTCATTTGACCCCATCACTGGTGACATTGCCATTGATTTCTACACCCATACTCTTTCCTATTGGACCAGTCTGGTTAACCTCTTCCTCAGCCAAGGCTCCCTTCCTGTTGCCCTTAAAACAGGACAGCTTACCCCACTTTTTGAAAAACCCACCGCTGATGTGAACGACTTCAAAAACTTTCACCCCATCACTAACCTCCCTTTTCTTGCCAAAATCACAGAAAGATGTGTAGCGAAACAACTTTCCCTACATATTAAGGATAATAATCTTCTTGACAATTTCCAGTCTGGTTTCACTCAAAACTGCAGCACCGAAACAGCCCTGCTGCAAGTTATCGACAATGCACTGCGTGTACTCAATTTGGGGGAGTCTTGTCTGCTGATTCTTCTAGACCTTTCTGCAGCCTTTGACACTGTTAATCACAACACTCACCTTAACACTCTTCAACACAAAAATGGGCTTGGAAGGCACAGTACTTAACTGGTTTGCCTCATTTCTCTTGGACAGATCCCTAATGGTCAAAATAGCGAACAGTCTTTCGTCTTCATTGGTGGTAGGTCAAGTTGTCCCTCAAGGTTCTATCCTTGCAACCACTTTGTTTAATCTTTATTTGGAACTATTGGGAAATCTCCTAAGTAAATCTGGGATCCTTTACCATCTCTATGCGGATGACACTCAAATCTACCTTACAGTGTCTTCCACACACAATATCTCAATCCTCAACTCTACTCTCAACTCTATTCAAAACTTGAGATTAGCTCATTAGCACATTCTGAATCCTTTTAAAACTGAATTCCTCCTCCTCTCTACCTCACTCTCTCCTCCGCCTGTTCAATCTTGGATTGATCAGCTGAATTTACTCAACAATAAACCTATCATTGTTGACAGTGCAAAATCCCTTGGTGTCATACTTGACAAAAGGCTCAATCTACTCTCCCACATCAATGCCATTATAAAGAATGCATGATACCAACTGCGCCTTCTCTGGGGGATTTGACGTTTCTTTCCGGAGCAAGACCTATAAACCTTGCTCCAATCTCTCTGTTTCTCTCTAGATTGGATTATTGCAATTCTCATCTTGCTAGCCTCCCCAAATCTCAACTTTCCCCTCTTAAATCCGTTCTCCATTCAGCGGCTCGTTTAGTCTTTGGGGCCAAAAGAAGTGACCACATCACACCCACTTTGTCTTCTCTTTGGTGGCTTCCTATCGAGGCAAGATCAATATACAAGACTGCCTGTATCAACCACAAAGCCTTGCACACTTCCTACCCTCAATACCTGGCAATTAAAATCTCTGGAGGCTCTAGACCTTCTCGTACTGCGGAAAATCTACTGCTTGTGCCCTTCACCTTCAAAAGGGAAAGATTGATGGCTCAATCCTTCTCAGGCAATGTGGTTAGAATGTGGAACTCACTTCCTCCACTACTCCGTACCACCACCTCTACCCGGACCTTCAAAACTGACCTCAAATCTCTTCTCCTCCAAAGACACTTCCAGAACTAATACATCCCTTTTCATGTCCCTCAAAGAAGTTCTTTCAATATTGTAAATTTGTAATCTATGCCTGTACGATCTTCATCCTAATGTGTTTTTTGTGTGACTGCCATCTATTGTTTTATTCTACATTGTCTACCTCTCGTCAGCGTACGATACGGTCAAACATAAGAACTTGTTAGATCTGTTGAATCACAGAATGGGGCTATCAGGATGAGAGCTTAATTGGTTTACCTCTTTTCTGCAAAACCGTACTAAAAAATTCAAGATCAACAACACCCTGTCCAAACCCGTTCCAGTTACATTAGGAGTCCCACAAGGGTCCTCGCTATCCCCAACACTCTTTCACTTATTCATGGAACCACTCACCGATCTGCTACAAGCGTCCAACGTGCAATTTCACATGTACGCTGACGATTACCAACTTTACCTTAAGATCAACACCCTTGACAACATTAATTTGCTTAACACGACTCTTAAGACCACCCAAACATGGCTGGCAGAGAATCACCCCAAACTGAATGCTTTAAAAACGGAATTCCTCCTAATTGCCCCACCTGCCAAAGTTCCCATAATGCACGGTTGGATCAAACACCTTACAGCACTCAATGTTCAACCGACCATTGTTGATTCAGCGAAATCATTGGGCATAACACTGGATTGCAACCTCAATATGCAGAAACACATTAGTAACACAACGAAGGGAGCAAACTTTCAGATTAATACACTAAGGAAGCTGAAACCCTTCCTACCTGCCAATGACTTTAAGATGGCGGTTCAAGCTCTAGTTCTGATGGAGCGAGGTGGTAAAAACAAAATGTTGTGTACCCATCTCAAAATTAATGTCCCATAACGTTAACATTTACTAATGGAATGTAATTGTGAATTAATCAACTATAGTATAAGATGCATAAATTTTTTCTTTTTACACACGGGAGTACTAATTTTGCCTGCATGTTGCAATAAAATGAACTGAAATGTGTTGTTATTGTATTGTGAATTAATGCACAGCTTAAAAATAAACAAACGCAGTTGAATGTGCTTATTGTACACGTTTTGTGCCTGAAAAGTGGTTGAATATGTAAGTATAAAATGCATTGATGTAGCTTATTTGCTAGGTAACAACTAATAGGGAAACATTAGTATGGTGGGAGGTAAACAGAAGGGCTTTAGTTCTACATTTACCATAAATTTGTGTTTGTTTCTATGATAGTTCCGAAAGAGGCCTGAGTAAACTGTGAGCAAGAGCTGGACAGCGCATGCGCGCCCAAAGCCTGCAAGAAAGAGTGAACTGCCTGTGCTCGGAGAGGTTCAAGGCTGCCTTGCCCCGGAACCTAGGATGGGTGCCAAACATGGACGCTCGAATATTATGATCCTGGGAAAAAGTCTTCACGTTGCGATTTGGGGATGTGACTAGGCCACGGACTGTCTTAAACAAAACCCCTTTATTTCTCCGCCTAGAGATGGTAAAGGATCCCATAAGTAATGATAGATACTTTTTAGATAGATTAAGTTAGGAAATTAGTGTATAAAAACCCCTGATTTTACTTAGAAGTGTCGCTTTTTCGATTATCACTCGAAGTGTTGCCCGACTGAAGATTGACTCCTGGATGTAAGAACTATTTGAATTTATTTTGTTTGCTTTACAGGACTGAAGGATAAGATGAGGATGTTAGTTAGGGATGTTAGGAGAGAATGAATTTGGAACTATCTGTTCTTTGCTAAACTTTTAACTGATTTCTAAAATAAGCGATTTTTCCTGAGTTCTAAATAAAATGATCATTTTGAAAAAAAGTTTAAGATTTTACTGAATAAAGAATTAATCAATGCATAAATGTCAGACATAACAAAGTTTTGCTTTTAATAAAATTGGGAAAATGGAATTTTAAAAGCTGGTCTTGTGATTTTCCTACGCCTAATTTTCTTTCTAGCAGATCCATTGCCACTATGGTGGTGCGTCTGAATAATTAAATGTTTGAATAAAACCATGGTAAAGTGTAATAATCCGTAGGTGTAAATAATAACTGATTTAAATAGGGTTTTAGACACTCCACCAAATGTTACAGCATGTCTCCAGTGTGATTCACCAAAAGCCCTGAAGTCAAGTGTAAGTGAATAGAGTAATCGTGCAGGGTTATGGGCCCCACTAACGAATGGTTGTGTGTTTAAAGATTTCAGGGAAATGGTAAGTGCTGATTAGAAATGATTTTTGGAGACCCGCTGTAGCAGTTATATCTTGGTAGCAGAGTAGTGGTTGCTAAGGAAATTAGCTAGGGTTATGTATAAAGTACTATATACAATTTGATGTATAGATTTATGACTAACATCTGTTGAGTTCGTATTACGTTATATGTAGTTTTGAAAAGGCTTCCAAGTGTTGCGTGAAGCTAGTGCCTCTGTCTGCAGGCAGAGGAAGTGTGGCAAGTAAAGTCGCACAGTGCATTGGTCTGTTTAAAAAAAGAAGTATTGTCGAATACTGCGGTGGTATTGTCGCATATCACTGTTTAGGGACATTAGGTATGAACGGATAAATGTATAGTGAGGACAGTCTATGAAATCTTAGCCTTCCAGCACAGGGATCATTGCGTATCCTGCTTAAAACTTACTGATGGGAGAGTAATAGGACTTAACCCGAGCTTGGTAGAAGGGTAAAGGAGCGGCGTCTACTTCACTAATGAAAGAGGAATTCTGTGGTGGGTTGGTTAGATGGAAGCACTGCCTACTGGTAAAACAGAGTTCATGTATATATGAATAGGGTTTCTGTATGAACGTGTGTAAATGTAATTGCAGTACGCGTTCTGGTGAAACTCTGGGATTGTCTCTAAGGAGGTGAAAAAGATCTCTATATGTGCTTTCCTGGAGAAACGAGTTTGTTATTGCCTGATAGAAGGGTAAAATAGGGTAGTGCTGTTTTATCAACGAGTCTAAAATTCTGAGGAGGTAAGCGTCGTCTACTCCGGTTACAGAATACTTGTATGATTGAGAAATCTATCAATTTATTAGCAAAACAGGCAAATGGTATTGTTTTGTGTAAGTTACTAATGGATTTTGTAAAATACTTTGTAAATACGGCTTCTTGAAAAAACCCTGTAAAGGAGGGGTCAGTCGGCGCTGCAGGAGCCGGAGCGCTGGTGACGTCAAAAGTGTCGCACTGGGATTGGTCCTCGTGACCAAGGCGGAGTAGGAGCTGATTGGTTCATCACAAAAAGCAGCAAAAGCTATTTGTTAAGCACTATAGTGACGTATCGTGTTCTAATTGGTACATTAGTGCAACCCGCGCTGTGATAGGTTGGTGATACGGAAACAGCAATAGAATAGTACCCGATCTTTTGAAAGCAGGAAAGTTTACCGAAAATGTCATACTACTATTATGATGATGACAAGAAGAAACCTTCATGGTTTAAAAAACTGAAGAACATGTTTGTAAAAGACAACGAGGTAGTTACGAGAGAGGGAAAGATACTTCCTTCACTGAAGACACCTGCTTCTTATATGATAACGAAATATGGTTACCATACGTGTTTTTGGTTGGAGAATTGGGTACAGTATACCAAGGATGATGGTGTGTTGGCTTTTCCAGAAGGAGGATCGTTTGATTTGGCAATTTTAAGAAATTTGAGAGACAAAATAATGAAACTTGAACCGAGACCTAGACCAACTCAATTTGAAGCACTAGTTGAATGGGAACATGAGATGCATGAAATGGAAAGTGAAAGTTTGAGCAGGCATATCAGACCAAGAGGTAAAGGGGGGGGAGAAACCCATGAAACTAGAATGTGGAGATGGAGGAATGGTAGTATGTGTGATGGCATGAATCCAGTCAGATTGGTAGAAGAATATGAGGGACGGAAATGCACAGAAAAGAAAAAGAATGTTGAGTCAAGGAATCAAGGTTATGGTGAAAGCGAATCAGAGGATGCTGTATTAGAAGAAATATTAAATAGGAGACCGCCACCATATCAACCAAGTTCTTTATGGACTACCCCGAATGCCCCAATAGCAGAAGAGAGAGTTAATGAAACGCCAAGACAACCATCAAATTTCAGAGATTTCCCTGAGAGAGTAGAGACAAGATATGTCCCAAGTACGCCGATAGGAGAAGCTAGAATTACAGATACTCCTGTACAAAGTATTGACTCACACAAAATTGTGCTAAGTGCTGAAAGACGAAATGATGTGCAGCCAAATATGTCTGATTATGAACATTCTGCACATGAACTGATTCAAAACCTCACTAAAAATATGGAAGCTGTAACTGTCCCCGTAACGATAGGACCTGTGATACCAGTATTTGAAAATCAAAGAATAAAAGAGCCGAGTTTAACAATTCCATTACAACAAGGTCTGCATAAAGCAAAAGGAAATATTTATCCTGATTTGTCAGAAATAAGACAGAATATAAATATAAACCCACCAGAATTGACTTTTAATCAAAGTTTGTCATGCAGATACCCGACAGGCGCAGAATCTGACTCTGCAACCCCTGAGAAAAGTATAGATAAAATAGATCTTACGCAAACACCTGTAGGACCATCAGATAAAGAAATGAGTGAATGGATTAAAACCTTAAAATTAAAAGAGCAGGAATTAAAAGTGTTGGATGTGGCTAAACTAAAAGTAGATATGGAAGAATTAATAATTGGAACGATTAGGACAGATAGATTAAAAACATATCAGGATGATGAGCTTATGTTTTTATGTAAGAGCATAACATGGAGAGCTAAGACAATGCATGATCAGCTAGAAGAGGTGGCAAGTGAATGTGTGATAGAATTTTCAAAAATAAAATCATTGCAGAAGACTTCGAGTAGATTTTGTAGAAAGAGACATTGAGAACATGAATACTACTGGAAGATTAGTCCAGATAAAAGACTTGATTGTGCTGTTGCGAAAATGGGGTGATGTAGGTAAATGGAGGGTCAAGCGGCAAAGAAGAAAGAAGAAACTAGTGATAAATCCACATTAGCTTTTCCGATTAGAGAAAAAGAAACAGTGGCAACTGAATTCCCTATGAGAGAAATTCCGGGAGGAGGATATGTACATGTTCCTTGGAGTAGACAAGATATATTGTCATTTACAAATGAATTCCCCAGATTGAGAGAGAAACCAGTAGAGTGGTGTCGACAAGTAGACAGATTTGTAAAAGTGTCAAAAGTATTATGGATCGATTTGGATGGGTTGTTTGACATAGTGGTGCCAACAGACTTATGGACAGAATGTAAAATATCTGTGGATTGGCCCAGGGAGGAGTATCCTAGGAACAAGATAACAGGAGCTCCATCGCCAGATGTGATGAGAAAATATGAACAGGTGATAGTGTGGTTGAAAAACAAAATACCTCCAAAAGAAACTGATTGGGTAAAGATAGACAGGACCACACAAGAGCTGAAAGAAACTGTACACTCATTTTATGAAAGATTATTGTTAGTTTTCAAACAGTATAGTGGTTACGAGGAATTAAATGAAAGGATATGAGCCATTTTGTGTATAGGTTTGTATATGGATTAAGACCGTAAATTTCAGACATGATTAGACACAGCATGATGGATTGGCAGTCGAGCTCAGTAGATAAGGTACTGAGACAGGCAAAATATTGCAGTGAGGAAATTGATGCAAAACAGAAAAAGTTGAAAGAAAAAGCCATGTGGGCACAAGTAAAAGTAGCAGAACAACAGGTAGCACAGATGGAGAGTAAGAATGTAGGAGAGCAAGGTAGTTTTAAAGGCAAACCTAAATTAGTAGAGAATATTGAGGAATTGAAAAAGAAATTGCCATGTTTCAATTGCGGCAAGTTACGGCATTGGAAACGAGAGTGTAAATGTCCGCCTAGACTTAATGGGGAATATACGTCATTGAATCCGCAGGTGCAGGTTGAGGTAAATCAGCAGCAACCGCAACAACAGCATATAGCAAATCAGCAAAGTCAGGTGCCGCAACCGCCACTGCCATACAGTGGGAATCAGCAGAGATACAGTGCAGAGACAGGATTCAGCGGAGGTGAGCAGGTAAATAAACCGCAAAGAGTAAATGCATGTCCTCAATATTGGTTGCAAGAGGAGAATGGCAGTGAGCCGGATGAAAGTTTCTGACGGTGCCTGAGGGAGCAAGAAGAGTGTATGCTTGGAGCCACTCTTGAGGTAGATCAGTCAGGTCCATTTGTGAGCGGAAAGGTGAATGATGTGGAAATAACTTTCCTAGTGGACACTGGTGCTACCCCTTCTACTGTTAGATCAGGGGAAATTCAAAATCTTCCTCTCTCGGGTGAGACAATCTAGGTTGTAGGTGTAGCTAATAGGCAAATAAATACTCCTTTGACAAAACCAGTTGAAATAGAAATTGTGACATACAAAGATATGCATCGATTTGTGGTGTGCTATAGCAGTCCTGTTAATTTGCTAGGCAGAGATAAACTGTGCAAGATGAACTGTGCCATATATTGTTCACCAGATGGCATAGAATTGCAAACTCCAGATGAAGATAGTTTGTATAAATTGACAATGCTTATGATTGAAGCAGAGCAGGATAAACTGTTTCCTGTTTTTGACAAAGAGAAAATTCCTGCTGAATTGAAAGAAGCAGTGAAAGAAAAAGTGTGGGATTTCAACGGAAAAGATATAGGGTTGATGAAAGGAGTTGATCCTGTGAAAGTTTCAGTAAAAGAAGGTGCAAATTACCCAAATATACCTCAGTATAAAATGACTGCAGAAGTAATTGAAGGAATAACTCCAGTGATTGATAAAATGATTGAGCAGGGAATTTTAAGAGAAATAGAGAGCAGTCCTTGCAATTCACAAATTATGGGATTGAAAAAGCTGAATGGAACTTTTAGCATTGTGCAAGACCTGAGAAAGGTTAATAAAATTGTTGTCCCATGTTTTCCAATTGTCCCAAATCCAGCAGTGATTTTGTACCAAATACCTCATGATGCAGAATGGTGGTGGGCGTGGCTTGAGCGCCGATGTAGGCAGAAGCGGGACTCCGGAGCTCCTCCGTACCCGACCCTCTCCGGCAAATATCCTGACCCCAAAACTAGACCCCTGACCTCCACAGGCGCATCGGAGGTCCTGGGGAGCATTAAAGAGGAGGCTGGAGGCGCTGGGGGCCCCACGACCACTGGACACATCCTTTTTTCCCCCGAGTGCAGCGCCCGGGGAGACGGGCTCGCAAAATGGCGGCACTGGCCGTGCTGCCTGACGAACGAGCTGCCAGCGACCGGAGACCCTTGGAAGTGGCAAGACCTTCTGAGGCTGGAGCGGATCTGCCCATGAGCTGACTGAGGTGGGAAGCGCCGCTGGGAATTGCGGGTTTGTCGAGCCCCGGGAGCGGAGGTCCGGCGAGCTACCTGACCTTAAGATGGTGGCGCCCGCGTAAATTCGTCTATCCCTGGCCCACAGTTTGCAGACGTCGGGGGACACGCAGCTTCCCCTCGAGAGGGTCCCACCCTGTTACTGGAGCGGGAACACCAGCGACAATTACCCCTGGGGGCAGCAACGACCGTTGGCTGCGTTTCCTGGCTGCCTGGAGGTCCACCCTGCGAGGTAGGCAGGAGTGGTAGGGAGCGTCTTCACAGAGCGCCTATGGAAACCTGCCGCCGCCGGTGAGCTGGATGTCAGGGGGCTGGTGCCCTAGATATCGGCGGTGACCGTGGATTCTGCTTCCTCTGAGCCCCCCAGTGGCACTAGGACCTGGGACCCCTATATCCTCCTGCACCAGGAGCCGTGCTGTTAACGAGACCCATTGTGGGCCTGCGGAGGGAGGTCCGGGGACCGATGAGAGCTGCTCCCTGGACCAGAGCGCGATCCCTGCGGCCTGTCCATTAGCCTGTTGACCATTGCGGCGGACCGCCTGGAGCTGCCCTGGAGCGTTTCCCCTGCGCTGCCCTTGCGTCCACTGAAGGTAGAGGGGTTATACCTACCACAAGAGACGGGGGAGTGTGGGGCCAGCATTGGCGACACGCTGTCGTGACGTCGCCGGACTAGCGGACCGGGTGCACTGGGCCAGGGTGGACTACGCCTGTGGTTTCGGACTACCCGACCAGCATTATCGCTCGAAGTGGGCATTGAAAGCTGCCACAAGATGGTCCGGGGGGCCAAAAAGAAGGGCTTCGATGCGCTGCGACTTGATGACCCGGGCTATTCCACGACGGGAGACGGGACGGCGTCTGGTTCTGGGGGTCCAGGACCCGCCCTGAGCGACATTATGCAGGCCATTGTGGCATCCTGTGAGGCCCTGGAGAAGCGGATGGACACCATTGAGTCTGACCTGTCCCTCTTGAAGGATGACCACAGGAATCTGAAGGAACGTGTGACGACTTCGGAAGCGAACATGAAGGACGTTCCTGGCGACATGGCTGCCATGAAGGCCTCATTGGCGGGAGTGGCGCAGAAGGTCCGGGTGCTGGAGCTCAGGGCCGAGGACATTGAGGGGCGCTCCAGACGTAACAACCTCCGTATCGTGGGTGTCCCGGAGAGAGAGGAGGGCCAGGATGCGGTGTCCTTCTTGGAAACCTGGTTGCGGGCAGAGGTGGCGCCAGAGGGGCTCTCCCCATTTTTCGCCCTGGAGCGCGCCCACAGAGTCCCGACGCGCCCGCCTAGAGCTGGCGGCCCACTGCGCCCGATGGTGGTATGCCTACTGCATTACCGAGACCGTGATCACATTCTACAAGCGGCCAGGGGGTTATCGAACCTGCGCATTGGTAACAGCAAGGTCATGATTTTCCCGGACTTCATCAGAGATGTTCAACGGCAACGAGCATCCTTCCTGGCGGTCAAGCGAAAATTGAGAACTATGCAACTATCTTATGCCATGCTGTTCCCGGCCCGACTGAAGGTAATGGCTGGAGGGGACACGCACTTCTTCCCTACTCCACAAGCGGCTTGGGACTGGATAGAAACCAGGGGGAGGCTGGCGGGGCCCCCCCCCTGCGACCACGCCGAGACGAAGCTCAACTGATGTGACGTCGACGCGACGCCCTGGCTCCCTGGCTGGGTGGCAACAAGAAAGGAATAAGGCAGTGCTGGCGGTGGCGGCCATCAGCCAGGGGGAGGTCAGCCCGTCCAGTAATGCCTCGGAGCGCTCGAAGAATACTGATTTAAGTCCTGGCTCCAGCAGCGCCCATGGTCTCTCAGAGGCGGACCTACCGGTGATGACTCCACAAACGGCGGATGGCATCTTTGGCTGATGTGGCTGTGAGGACATTGGACACGCTGATGTACGGTACTGGGTCACGGGGTGGGCCCTGCCTATTGGCGCTGGGAGGTGGGGGGCAGCTTGCTCCTGTTGATCGTAACTATAATGGGGGGGTGTTGTGGATTGTTGCTACTTACTTGGGAGAGGGGGGGGATAGGTTCGGATCTGACCACGATTGACGTCTCAAACAGCCTAGCCTGCTCTGGTTGATTTACGCTGCATTGCAAGGTTTGGATGGGGTTACCACGTTGGTTGTCTGTCCTGGGGAGTGGGAGTTGGGTAGGGTTGTTTGGTTGTGGCTGGGGGTGGGGGGGTGGGGGGTGGAATCTGGGCGTGTCAGAGGGTTCTATGGGGGAACTTGTGAGCTGCGATGTGGACTGTCATGGGACCCGACTTAGGTTACAAATGTCTCACGTGGAATGTGAGGGGGATGCATACCATGCATAGGCGTCACAAGATTCACTCATATTTAATTCGGCGGGGCATTCATATAGCCTTCCTCCAGGAAACACATCTTTTAGCACAGGAAGGGAAAGCTTTACAGCGGAGATGGAGGGGACAAGTCTACCACACTGATTACTCGGCCTACGCTAGGGGGGTGGTCATCTGGATAAGGGCGGGGGTTCCCTTTCAATGCATACAACAGCTTATTGACCCGGAGGGGAGGTACGCAATGGTGAGGGGGAAACTTGACGGGAGGGACCTAACGTTGGGTTGTCTGTATGCCCCGAACGTAGAACAGCCTGCCTTCTTCTCATCCTTGTCCCGCACACTGGCCCCGTTGTTAGTGGGACCAGTGCTCCTTGGGGGGGACTTTAATTGTGTAACTGACACTACACTGGACCGCTCACATCCCGCCTTACCAAATGCACCGGCGAGAAAACTAGCGCTTGCGCGCTCTGACTGGCAACGTCAGTGGGAGCTAATTGACTCATAGAGAGCAGGCCACCCATTGGACAGGGATTATTCCTTCTTTTCCTCCCTACACAAACTCCATGTCCGCATAAACGCTTTCGTATGTTCCCCGGAAGTGCATGGCGAGGTGTGCCCCAGTGAATACCTTACGCGCACGATCTCCGACCATAACCCGCTGCTGGTGCAGATGCGATGGTCGCAGCGTCGCCCACGCATTCCCACCTGGAAACTGCGCCCGGAGACGCTCGACGATCAAGTCTTCCGTACCACGATAGCCTCGAGTATAGAGTCATATTTTCAGATCAATGCGGGGACTGCCACCGTTGAATGGGACGCCTTCACCGTTGAATGGGACGGTGCGGGGGCGTTGCATTGCGACGGTATCGGGGGTGCAGAAGACCTTACTTAGTGAAATTCGCCGAGAGGACGAGAGGTTGCGCTCACTGGAGCGAGAACGACCTGAGCGACCGGATACTCATGAGGCCCTACTCGAGGCGAGGGAATCAGCGGCGGCGACGGTAGAACGCCTCAGGTGCTTTGACTACAAATCCTACCTCACGCACGCCCATTCGGAACGGGATAAGACGGGGCTCTATTGGCCTGGCTGGCCAATCCGGCTCGCCGCGGGTCGGTCATCCTCGAACTCAGAGATCACGCGGGTCAGGCGCGGTTCGACCAACAGGGAATTAATGAGCTATTTTATGACTATTACACGGAGCTATACCGTAGTCGGGTGCTCCCATCGGAGGACGAGTTCCAGAGATTCCTAGAGGGCTTGGGTTTGCTGGAGCTGAACGAAGAGGAAGCAAAACCTCTGGGAGATAAAATTGAGGTGAGGGAGGTGAGAGTCGCCATCAATGGCACGGAATAAAACGCCTGGCTCTGATGGTCTCCCGACGGAGTTCTATCACACCTATGTAGACCTCCTGGCGCCCCGGTTGGCGTGGCTCTACAATGAGGCCAAAACGACTAGGTGAATTGCCGAAGAGCACTGGTGAGGCGCTAATTGTCCCACTACTGAAGCCCGGCAAACAACCTTGGGACAGATCGGCATATCGCCCACTATCCATGCTTTACCTGGACTACAAAATATTGAGCAAAATTTTGGCGACGCGTCTACTCCCCCATATGTCCACACTGATGCAGGGGACCAATCTGGCTTTATCCCGACCCGCAACACCGCGCTTACTATACGACGGCTCCTCCACGTTCTGGAGGCTGACACCTACGATGTGGACGAGGCAGCGGTGTTTGCAATCGACATGGAGAAGGCCTTCGATAGTCTGGAATGGCCCTACCTTTTCCATGTTATGCGCGCAATGGGACTAGGTGAGGGTTTTGTGGAATGGATGGCACTTTTGTACCGGAACGCTACGGTTAGGGTCAGAACAGGAGGCGTAATATCTGAGGCTTGCACCGTTGGAAGGGGCACCCGTTAGGGGTGCCCCCTCTTCCCCCTATTGTTTGCCATAGCGATCGAACCTTTGGCGGCGCGAGCTCGGTTGGGGCAGGCCTATCAGGGGTTGGACGTATACGGGCAGGTGCACCATATCGCTTTATACGCTGATGACCTCCTGCTGCTTTTAGCGGACTCTGCAGCCTCCCTGCGGGGAGTTAAATCCCACCTTAAGTCACTGAGCATGGTGTCGGGCCTCAGAGTGAACTGGGCGAAATCTTACCTGTTCCCGACTCGTGCGCGTAGAACATGCCCGCACACTACGTAAGGAGTGGCCTGGGAGGAGAGGAGTCTTCGCTACCTGGGTACTTCGATTTACCACAATAGCATCGACATTCTAGAGGGCAATATTGGATCGGCGATCAGGCTCACTAAAACGAATCTCGCCTTCTGGAAAACGCTCCAGCTGTCTCTGGTGGGGAGGGTGGCGCTCCTCAAGATGGTGACGCTACCGAGATTGCTCTATTTTTTCCGAACCGTACCGGTTTGGATCCCGGCGAGTTACTTCCGGCGTCTACGGACCATGGTGATTGACTTTCTGTGGGGTTGGGGCAGACGCAGAGTGACACACACCACGCTCCTCGGCCTCGGGGTGAGGGGGGTCTGGCGGTGCCGGATTACGAACTATATTACCTAGCGGCCCAGTTGCAATGGTTGACAGAATGGGTGGCGAGAGCCACGAGGGAAGAGGACGGATCTGGTGAACCGGCAGGTCCGGTTCAGGTGGTGTCCCGGATCGTCCTGGGCCTCCCGATGGGAGACCTCCATCTCACCCAAGAGTTCTCAACGGTTCGGAAGTGTAGGTACAGGTATCTGCGGAGGAGACGTATTGCTGTTCCATACGCACCTGAGATCCCGCTCAAGCTGTGCAGAGCGCTCCCGCACAGGGGCACGTGGCACCGGTTAGAAGACTGGGACCATCAGGGTCTAGCGACCGTTGGAGATCTGTTTGAGAACGGTGTGCTGATGCCTTTCGACCTCTTGAGGGATCGCTTTGCGCTTCCGGGGTGAGATTTCCTCCTTCATGCGGCGCTGTCAGCATTGGAGGTTGGGTATGACGGAACCGCCACTGTCCATGGGCTGTCAGTACGTGATGGTGGCCGCAGGGACGGTTAAGGCCATTACGTGCCTCTATAGGCACATGACTATGGAAGTTTTAACCCCGCTAATGGCTCTGAAGGCGAAATGGGAGGCAGATTTAATGACGAAGATCCCTGAGACGGCGTGGTCAGGTATAGTGAAGCGGGCCTGGAAAGGGACGCGCAACGCGAGGTTTCAGCTGGTGCATTTTTACATCCTGCACAGAGCATACCTTACCCCTGACAAATTACATAAGTACTTCCCATCACACTCGGCGGCCTGTCCACGCTGCCCGGCAGAGGTGGCCGATTTCCAACACATGTTCTGGTCCTGCCCGGCACTGGGATCCTTCTGGCGAGGGGTAGTGGAGAGCCTGCGAGGGGTCACTGAGAGGGATTTACAACCCACAATGGCGCACTGCGTACTACACTGGTTCCCACATACATCAAAGAACAAAATCACTTGTAAGTTCCTAGACCTGGGTCTGCTCTTAGCGAAACGAGCCATAACATCCCAATGGAAGGCGAATAGGGGTCCCACGGTAGAGAGGTGGAGAACAGAGCTCAGTAAATGGGCCCGCTGTGAGGGGGAGGTTCCTCCCATTACCTTAGCCTGGGTTTGGGATCGGCCGGGTCCTTTCCCTTGGATTGCCCCACATCCCACGTGATGACTGCAATCCCCTGTTGATCAATCCTGATAATCGGTCTCGGATCTGCGCTACTCGTGCAGGATTCTGGCTTACTCCTGTGGAACTCTGACACGCCTGGGGGGGCGGGTGTAGGGGGAAGAGTGGGGGGGTAGGAAGTATGGGGGCTGGAGATGGGGTGTTTTGGGGGAGGAATGAGTATATAGTTTTGTTAGAAGCTCAACAAACAGGGAGCAAGAGAACCGAGAAGAAAGAAAAGCAGCCTTGGGTACTGGTTATGGTTCAGCCATATTGGAACATTTCTGCACCTGTCAGATATTGGTGCTCCACTGTATGATGCCGCTCGACCTCCGGGGTGTGAGCTGAATGTCCATATACAACTTCATTTTGGAGCCTGTGTTATAAGGGGATGAGTAACTGAATTGATTATCGAAATGTTTGTACTAATTTGGAAGCTGCAATAAAAATATATTTACAAAAAAAAAAATGATGCAGAATGGTACACTGTGATTGATCTGTGCAATGCGTTCTTTACTGTTTCGTTGCATCCAGAAAGCCAACCAATTTTTGCGTTCCGTTTCCAGAATTGTATCCGAGCATGGTGTAGAATTCCGCAAGGGTACACTGAGAGTCCATCGATTTTTAATCAGCTGCTAAAGAAATCATTAGAAAATTTGAGCATGCCTGGAGAGTCTGCCTTAGTACAGTACATTGATGATCTTTTGGTTGCATCAAAAACAAAGGATGCATGTGTAACCGATACTTTGGCATTGTTAAATAATTTGGCAGAAGGACATAAAGTGTCTCCATCAAAATTGCAGTTTTGTCAAAATGAAGTACAATACTTAGGTCACAAGATTGCTAAAGGAATAAGACAGGTCACAATTGAGAGAATTAAAATGATACAGGGAATGCAGCCACCTAAAACTCAAAGACAGGTAAGAATGTTCCTAGGAATGGTAGGGTATTGCAGACAGTGGATAAGTGGATTTTCATTGATTGGGAAACCATTGCAGAGATTGACAAAGGCAGATATCAGAGACCCTATTGTTCTGACATAAACAGAGATGGAAGCATTTGAACAGCTGAAAACTAAACTGTGTGAAGCACCAGCTTTAGGAATGCCTGATTATGAGACAGAATTTGAACTGTATTGCAGTGAGCGAGAAGGATGTGCATTGTCAGTGTTGATTCAAAGACATGGAAAAATGAAAAATCCAATTGCGTATTTCTCACTGTTTTGGACCCTGTTGCAAAAGCCTTGCCAGGTTGTCTGAAAGCAGTAGCAGCAACCAGTGTAAGTCTGGAGCAAAGTGAAGGAATTGTGATGGGATTTCCTGTGAGGGTGTATGTACCTCATTCTGTGGAGATTCTCCTCACTAGAGCAAAGACACAGTACATGACTAACAGCAGAATGACCCGTTATGAGAAAATAATTTTGGGAGCTGAGAATGTGACCGTTGCCAGATGTGTGAATGTCAACCCATCGACACTGTTACCTGATACCATTGAGGCAGAAGTGAAAGGTGAGCTTGATCACAAGTGTTTGGATGTTTTGGAATATTGTACAAAGCCTCGTCCAGACATTAAAGATGAACCTTTACTTGAATCAGACTTTGTAATTGTAACGGGGAGGACTCCGGTCCACCAGGCTTACCTGTCTCACCTCTCTTTGAACAGCATACAGGGACCTGGAGAGACACAGACGACCTGGACGAAACGGATCCGGAAGTAAGCAGCGATCCCTGCTACTTTAATTGGGCGGAGTTAGAACGGGACAACGTCACAAAACACACCCCCTTGTCCCAGGTAAAGCCCGACCAGGAATCATCCCAGGTGTGTTTTACACTCGGAGGTGAGCGGAGTTGGAAGGAGGACGTGGGCGGAGAAGAGTGGAGTCGGAAGGAGGAGGACGAGTGCGGAGGAGAGCGGAGTCAGAAGGAGGAGGACGAGTGCGGAGGAGAGCAGGGTGGGAGAGCGACGGCGGAGGAGAGGCGGGAGCAGAGGAGAGGTATCGAAGGAGGAGCGGAGCTGAGTCAGGACGAGGAGGAGAGAGAACAGCGGAGGAAGGGGACGGAGGCAAGAGCCGAGGAGAAAGAACGGAGGAGAACCGAGGCGATAGACAGAGATGAGGACGGAGAGAAGAGCTCCAGCAAGCCAGGTGGCCAACCGGAAAACGCTTCGCCCAGCCACACTTCATCGAGGGAAGTGTGGCTACCAGAGGTACGGTCACGGCTTTCGGGCTGGGCGGGTTTTAAGTGGATCAAACCACCTTAAACGTTCCGTACACCTATCTAGTGCACTTCCCTCCCTCACTTCACCATGCACTGCGCGGCATAGCCTGATCCTTGTGCACGTGTGTACCCTCACTCCCTCCCCTGTGAGACCAGACAGGACAGAGTCTAATACTGCATTGTTTTTCTTTTCTGCACGGACGATATGCCTCGTCGACGTGGAGGAAGAGGGGAGGACTACCAGTCCCAGAAGACCTCGGGACGAAAGGCGAAACGCCATTGATAAACGCCAGCAAAGACTGTCCGAGAAAACCGAGACCCCCCTGCCCTATTACAGAAAGACTATTCACCGGAAGCGCACTTTTAAATCAATAAAGCCTGCCTTGCCCAGAGTACCGGTGTCTGTTAGTCTATTTGAGGGGACAATAGCCCCGGTCCTTCCCGCTACTTCCAGTCAGGGACACCCCGAGGCGCCACAAGTGGTGGAGAATGCGGGCAGCACGATAGCCATCTGTGACCAGAAGATGGAAGAATTGCTACAATGTTTGGTCAAGGGGCAGGAGCAGTTGGGGTGGGCAATAGAGCAACAAATAGCCACCGCCCAGGCAGACCGAGACAGTTTCCAGGACACCGTGGTGAAGCGCCTGGGCGAGCTACAACCAATAACAATCGACCCAGCAGGCAACCCCGTGCGTGAAGTAAGACAACACACACCCACCCCATCAGGCATATCTCTACAGAAATACATCACGGGGGAAGATCCAGACGCTTTCCTCGCCAATTTCGAAAGGGTCGCCCTTGCCTGTGGTTGGCCCTTAGAAAAATGGCCGTTCTTCCTGTCCCCGTTGTTAACTGGTGAAGCCCAGGCCGTGTATCAGGTGGCCAATGGAAACGGACAGACCCCATACGGACTGATAAAGAACATTATCCTGGATCATCTGGGTTTGGACGCCGAAGCGTACCGCGTACGTTTCCGCAAAGAGAGAGGGACCCCAGGACAGAACCCTAAGACCTTGTTCTTCCGCTTGAAGTCAGCGGCCGATAAGTGGCTAACACCCACCCAAAGTACGAAGGAGGCTATAATGGATAAAATCTACCTGGAACAATATCTCGAGGCGTTGCCATTCGGGACGCAACGGTGGTTAAGGCAACACTCTAACCTAACCACCGCCCAAGCAATAGAAATGGCAGCCACATTTTCTCGGGCTCAACCTAGACTTCATCCAACGGAGCCCGAGAGAAACGTCAGAGCACCCATTCGAATGGAACGAAAACCACGACCCCCTCCAGGACTTCCTGGTCCCAGACCCCCGACACCAGATGTCACACCATTTAGAGGCCCTCAATGCTTCGACTGTGGCTCCTGGGGCCACATCGCTAGATTCTGCCCACGGAAGAGGAATCAAGAAGAACCCATGGAGGTGGGGTACCTTCCACGAGCTGTAATGTACTCCGCTGAGCTTGGAGGGGCCTACCACGTGAGTGTCCAGGTGAACGGAAGGAAAGTAAAAGCTCTGTTGGACTCGGGGTGCAAACAATCGGTGATTCAGGGGCGGTTTGTGTGTGAACCCCAGGTAATGTCAGAGTCCCTAGTATATATCAAATGTGTACAGGGCGATATAAAAAGCTACCAAGTCGCTTACGTCCCTTTAGAGTTAGAAGGCGGGCGGCGCATAGTGGTGAAGGTAGGGATGATGGATAGCCTCCCCGAAGAACTCATAATTGGGACTGACAATCCCCACTTCCTAGACCTGTTCTCCGAGTCCCTCAAAAGAGGGAAGGCAGGCCACAAGAAAGTGCTTATGGCCCCTGATCCATGGGAGGGTGATCGCAGTTTCCAATTCGCCCAGGCCAATGACGCCACGTTATTTAATGCCTGGGAACAGGCCCACGCCGACCAAGACAACCCCTACTCCAGGTACCCACGGTTCATGATACAAGACGACCTCCTCTACAGACAAGGGAAGCCAGACGAACCCAAGCAGCTTCTTGTACCAGTATGCTTCCGGGACCAGGTGATGTTTTATGCCCATACCCACCTGCTAGCAGGACACACAGGCAGCGAGAAGACCACCCAGAACATCTTAAAAAACTTCTACTGGCCGGGAGTCTATCAAGACCCACTGCCAGACCTGTGACGTCTGTCAGCGCAAAAACGTGCATCGACCCCCGGCTGTGCCTCTGCAGCCGCTACCAATCATTGGGACCCCGTTTGAGAGGGTGGCCATGGACCTCATCGGCCCACTTCCGAAGACATGGAGGGGGAACCAATATGCACTAGTCATTGTGGACTATGCCACCCGATTCCCCGAAGCCTTCCCTTTGAAATCCCCCACGTCCAAGAATATCGCGGAAAAGTTCCTAGAACTCTTTTCACGGGTGGGTTTCCCGAAGGAGGTACTCACTGACCAAGGCACTCCATTCATGTCAAGAGTAATGAAAGAGGTGTGCCTTCTGTTGGATCTACACCAAATCAAGACATCCATCTACCACCCTCAGACCGATGGCCTCGTAGAAAGATACAACGGGACCCTAAAGAGCATTCTGAAGAAAATGCTCTCGGCCAACCGAACGGACTGGGATATGTTGTTACCCCTTGCCCTCTATGTCATTAGAGGACAGACCCAGAGCAGTCTTGGGTGTTCCTCATTTGAAATGCTGTACGGCCGACGACCCCGAAGTCTCCTCGACATGACCAGGGAGTTTTGGGAGGCCGAACCAACCAGAGACACGAAAACCCTACTCGAGTATAGCCAGAATCTAACAAACCAGTTGGGGAAGATAAGGGAACTGGCATACTCCCAGCTGGAGAAAAGCCAAACGAAACAAAGAACACATTATGACAAAGGAAAGAAGTGGAGAAAACTCGAGGTGAACGACTGGGCCCTGGTGTTGCTACCATACCATAAAAAAAATCTCCTGAATTCATCCCTTGATTTTGCCACTGTCCCAGCCTTGTGGAAACATGCCATGGTTACGCCCCTTCTGAAAAAACCGACTGCAAACCCGGAAATCCTCGCTAATTACAGACCCATATCCCTGCTCCCGGCATTTTCCAAATGTTTGGAGAGACACGTTCATTCTGCTTTAGCTACCTTCGCAGAAGAAAACTCTCTACTACATCCATCACAATCTGGCTTTAGGGCCGGCTTCTCTACAGAAACCGCCCTGCTCGGAGTCACTGAACATATCTGAAAGCTACTTGATCAAGGTCAGACGGTCGCGCTCGTGCTATTGGACCTGAGCGCGGCGTTCGACACCATCTCCCACGAAACTCTTATCAAAGAACTGCACAAAAATGGTGTACGAGGAAAGGCACTGGATTGGATCCGGTCCTTCCTGACAAACCGAACCTTCCAGATCACATCTTCACGAGCCGTTTCGGACTCCTTACCTGCATCCCATGGAGTGCCCCAAGGGTCTATTCTAAGCCCTCTGTTCTTTAATTTATATCTCAAACCCCTGGCCGACCTTGTTGAACAATCGGGTCTCACTCTTATGAACTATGCCGACGACTCCCAAATCATCTTTTCCCTATCCGAATCTTGTCCTCATTCCCCTTCGTTACTCAAAGACGGACTCCTAAACATCCTGAACTGGATGACAAAAAACCAGTTAAAACTAAACGGCGACAAGACGGAGATACTGGTCCTGGGAAAAGATCAAGATCTGTGGAATTCTGCACACTGGCCTGACCAGATGGGCGCCCTTCCTACTCCGGTGACCCACGCTCGAAATTTGGGCTTCATTTTGGACAATTCCCTATCCATGAACAAACAGGCCAGTAAAGTAACTGGCCTATGCCTCACTATAGTTAAATGGTTGAGGAAGATCCTATGGATGCTGCCTTTGTCCACGCAAAAGACCGTAGTCAATGCCCTCATTACATCAAGGCTTGACTACGGCAACATTCTGTACCTGGGTGCAAACAAATCTGTAATCGGCCGACTGCAGATGGTGCAAAACGCAGCAGTTCGGCTACTATGCAATATTCCCAAGAACTCCGGAGTCTCGAACCATCATCGGAAACTCCATTGGCTCAGGATTGAAAACAGAATCCGCTTTAAAGCCCTGAACTACATGTTCAGAATTAAAACAGGTGCAGCACCTAAATATCTTCAAACCCTCGCCTATCTTTACAGTCCCAAGCGAAACCTTCGGTCGCAGACGGCAGCCTTTTTCTGCGTACCGAGATTCAAACGGGCGAGAACAGGAGGCAGATCCTTCGCCCATCTGGGACCCTCCCTTTGGAACACGCTCCCTCCCTTCATTCGGAAGGAAGAAAATTACATCAGATTCAGAAAGCTTGTTAAGACCTGGCTATTTGAACAATAATACTCAATAGCCATTTCCCCCTTTTTTCTGTCCTCAAACTAGCTGTGTCTAGGCGCCGGGAAACCCTTTTTGGGTAGCTGTTGCGCCCTATAAATTGAAAAAATAAATAAATAATAAAAATAAAAAACCATCTACCACTAAGAGGTTTCAGACGGAATGGCAAGGTCCTTACCAAGTCATGGAAACCATAGGGAAGACGACATACCGGCTCCGGCTATCGGGAAGGAAAACCCAGATCTTCCATATCAACGTCCTCAAGAAATGGCTGGGAGCCCCTCCCCTTTCAGCATATACCACTCCTGCTCCAGAGAGACAAAGGGAGACCACGGTTAGCCACCTTGTCATCAACGACGAACTATACAAAGGCCAACAAGAAGGATTACAGGGAGTCCTTAGTCGGTGTTCCTCCATCTTCTCCGATCTCCCGGGGTCTACATACCTGGCAGAACATCGGATTGAAACACCGAAAGGGACCATCGTGAAACAGCGACCCTATCGGATACCCGCCGCAAAAAGGGTAGCCATCAGCAAAGAAGTGAGAGAAATGCTCCGCCTTGGCGTTATACGCCCGTCCAGAAGCGAATGGTCCTCGCCAATAGTGATGGTGCCGAAACCAGACGGGAGCAGTAGGTTCTGTATGGACTTTAGGGCCCTGAACGCGGTCTCCTCATTCGATGCCTACCCCATCCCAAGAATCGACGAGTTAATCGAGAAGTTGGGGGAAGCCCGATACATCAGCACCCTCGACCTCACAAAGGGGTATTGGCAGGTGCCACTACGTGAAGAAGATCGCAAGAAAACCGCCTTTTCCACACCTGACGGATTGTTTGAGTTTACCGTACTACCCTTCGGGCTACACGGAGCATCCGCAACGTTCCAACGGTTGATGAATGAGGTACTCCGGGAACATCAGGAATATAGTTCGGCGTACCTGGACGACATCATCATCTTCAGCCCCGACTGGGAGACACACCTCCGGCATCTGGAAACCATCTTGACACAGTTAGCCAAAGCGGGTCTCCATGTCAATGCAAAAAAATCAAGGATCGGCTTCCAAAAGGTGAAGTACCTGGGGTACGTGTTGGGGCATGGAGTCATTGAGCCTCAAGACGAAAAAGTCCGAGCCATCGCGGACACCCCTTTTCCCAACAGCCTCAGAGCCATGCGAGCCTTTCTAGGGTTAGTGGGGTATTACCGTAGGTTCATCCCCTCCTTCTCTGACATAGCCTCCCCGCTCACCGATACCTTGAAGAAGCAAACCCCTAACACTGGATTCAGGGAACCCACCCCGGAGATGAGAAGGGCCTTCCACGTCCTAAAAAAGATAATCACTACTCATCCCGTGCTCTCATCCCCCGATTTTTCCAAACCCTTCATTCTCCACATGGACGCCTCCGATTTCGGGATCGGGGCAGTGTTGTCGCAGATGTCGGAAGAAGGGATAGAGCACCCCATCCTGTTTATAAGCCGAAAATTATTCCCTAGGGAGGTGAGGTATCCCACGATTGAAAAAGAATGTCTGGCAATCAAATGGGCGGTAGATAAACTGCGATATTACCTGGAGGGACACCCATTTAAACTGTACACTGATCATGCGCCTCTCCAATGGATGAGTCGCAATGTCTCCAACAACCCAAGAGTCATGAGGTGGTTCCTTTCGTTACAACCTTTTTCCTTCCAAGTGTTACACAGAAAAGGGAAGGACAATGCTAGTGCTGACTACCTCTCCAGGTATCCTCTCCCCGATCGGGAGAAACCAAGGGGGGAGGGGTGTAACGGGGAGGAATCCGGTCCACCAGGCTTACCTGTCTCACCTCTCTTTGAACAGCATACAGGGACCTGGAGAGACACAGACGACCAGGACGAAACGGATCCGGAAGAAAGCAGCGATCCCTGCTACTTTAATTGGGTGGAGTTAGAACGGGACAACGTCACAAAACATACCCCCTTGTCCCAGGTAAAGCCCGACCAGGAATCATCCCAGGTGTGTTTTACACTCGGAGGTGAGCGGAGTTGGAAGGAGGACGTGGGCGGAGAAGAGTGGAGTCGGAAGGAGGAGGACGAGTGCGGAGGAGAGCGGAGTCAGAAGGAGGAGGACGAGTGCGGAGGAGAGCAGGGTGGGAGAGCGACGGCGGAGGAGAGGCGGGAGCAGAGGAGAGGTATCGAAGGAGGAGCGGAGCTGAGTCAGGACGAGGAGGAGAGAGAACAGCGGAGGAAGGGGACGGAGGCAAGAGCCGAGGAGAAAGAACGGAGGAGAACCGAGGCGATAGACAGAGACGAGGACGGAGAGAAGAGCTCCAGCAAGCCAGGTGGCCAACCGGAAAACGCTTCGCCCAGCCACACTTCATCGAGGGAAGTGTGGCTACCAGAGGTACGGTCACGGCTTTCGGGCTGGGCGGGTTTTAAGTGGATCAAACCACCTTAAACGTTCCGTACACCTATCTAGTGCACTTCCCTCCCTCACTTCCCCCTGCACGGCGCGGCATAGCCTGATCCTTGTGCACGTGTGTACCCTCACTCCCTCCCCTGTGAGACCAGACAGGACAGAGTCTAATACTGCGTTGTTTTTCTTTTCTGCACGGACGATACGCCTCGTCGACGTGGAGGAAGAGGGGAGGACTACCAGTCCCAGAAGAGCTCGGGACGAAAGGCGAAACGCCATTGATAAACGCCAGCAAAGACTGTCCGAGAAAACCGAGACCCCCCTGCCCTATTACAGAAAGACTATTCACCGGAAGCGCACTTTTAAATCAATAAAGCCTGCCTTGCCCAGAGTACCGGTGTCTGTTAGTCTATTTGAGGGGACAATAGCCCCGGTCCTTCCCGCTACTACCAGTCAGGGACACCCCGAGGCGCCACAGTAATGTTCGTGGATGGATCATGCTTGAGAACGGAGAGTGGTGTTTTAAGTGCTGCATATGCTGTCTGTACAGTGCAGAAGTGTTGGAAGCATCTTGTCTGAAAGGAATTCATTCTGCTCAAATAGTGGAATTGGTTGCTTTGATACGAGCATGTGAATTGGGAAAAGAGGTGAAGTAACTATAGTGACTGATAGTCAATATGGTTATGGAGTTGTTCATGATTATGGACAGCTTTGGTCCCAAAGAGGCTATTTGACCTCTGCAGGAACACCTATTCAAAATGCTGAATTTGTGAAAACTCTAATAGATGTGATTCAATTGCCTGAAAAATTGGCTGTAGTGAAATGTTCTGCTCATAAAAAGGGTGAAGATTTTATCACTCGTGGAAACAGTTATGCAGATGCAATTGCAAGACACTGTGCAAAGAACCAAATTTCAATCAATCGAGAAAAAATTGAAGAACATGTTCCGAGTCCTTTAATGCTAACCACTGTAGTTGAGACTTGGCAGGAAATGAAACAGATGCAGGAAGAGGCAGAAGCAGAGGAAAAGGATATCTGGCTAAAATCAGGATGCAGACAAAGGGAGGAAGATGAAATTTGGGTTTACAAAGATGAGAGACCAGTAATGCCCAATAGCATGATCTCAGACATGGCCCGAATGTACCATGGTCAGGCCCACATTGTAGAGATACTATGATTCGTCTCTTTAGACAGACTTGGTATAATCCTAAATTCAGAATGATTGCTGAAAGCCTGTGTCAAGGAAGCTTAGTCTTCCAGCAATTTAATCCAAACAGAAGAACTGTTGTAAGTTTGGGAACCATAGGACGGGAGGGTGGTCCATTTACAAGAGTTCAGAAGGATTTTGTTGAGCTGCCTCCATGCAACAGACTCAGATATGTTCTTGTGATAATCTGTTTATTCTCTCGATGGGTGGAAACTTTCACCATGCGAAGAAACGATGGATTAACTATTGCTAAACTGTTCTTGCGTGAGATAATACCACGGTTTGGGTTTCCGGTGACGATTGAGTCGGACCGAGGCCCCCATTTTCAAAATAAACTTATGCAGATGATCTGTGAAGCTCTGGACATTCGCCAGAAGCTGCATTGTGCTTATAGACCTGAGGCTTCAGGAGTAGTTGAACAGGTGAATGGAACAATTAAGAACAGAATTGCAAAGATGTGTTTAGCAATAGGACTAAAGTGGCCTGATGCTTTGCCACTTGTCTTAATGACACTAAGAGGCACACCTGACAGGAAAACTGGATTAAGTCCACATGAAATTTTGATGGGCAGGGTGATGAGACAGGCTTATGTACCAGTTGATAAGTTGTTGACAATTAATGATGACATCATACTGGATTACTGCAAAAATATGTCTGATGTGGTAACTTCTGTGCTCCACCAGATGGGAACTGAATCAAATTCCAAAGAGAAAAATCCAGCTCATGATCTAGTCCCTGGGGACTGGGTACAAGTGAAAGTCCGTGGTATGTATATAAAACCTAGCCATTCTATAACCACATAGAGGGAAACAGGATTGCAATAAGGGAGAACAATCAAGGCACAAATCCGTTAAAAAAATATATTATTTTAATTTAGACATATATAAAAAGGAGAATTCATATTCAATTCTTCTGATCTCTCCATCTCTGATCCTCCAACATCCAATTTCTGCTCTATTGAGGCACATAGTCCAACTCCCTCTGCTCCCCAACTCCACTCCTGGGAACTGATCTCGTTCTCTCTTTTTCAAAAATATTTAAATGAAATAAAAACTGGCTCTCCTCTTGACCCCATGCCTCCGCAAATACTTGGCACCCTGGATTTATCTACACTTCAGATCATCTTAGATCTTCTGAATGCTTCACTGACTGAAGCCACGGTTCCTAAAGAATGGAAGCACGCGAGGGTGGTTCCATTGATAAAAAAGGCCAATGCAGACCCAAATAATCCCTCTAACTTCCGGCCTATCTCTCTGCTCTCATGCTACTCTAAAATTCTTGAAAAGCACGTCAATTCTCTTCTCACTTCTTATGTTGAATCCTCTAAGTTCCTTCACTGCTCTCAATCCGGGTTCAGGGCCGGCTTCTCCACTGAGACCACTCTTCTTGGAGTGTCAGAGACCATCAGAAGACAGGTGGACAATGGGGAGACAGTGGCACTCATTCTGTTAGATTTGAGTGCCGCATTTGACACTGTCTCCCATTCCATCCTTTTGTCCACCCTGAAATCTGTGGACATTGACGGCTCTGCCCTGGCCTGGATTGCCAGTTTTCTTTCTGACCGCACTTTTCAAGTTTTCTCCTCAACTTCTGTCTCCTCCATCTATGCTTCCTCTCACGGTGTCCCCCAGGGTTCTATCCTCAGCCCTCTTTTCTTTAATCTGTATGTGAGACCTCTAGCTTTCTTGGCTGAGCAAGCAGGTCTCACGATCTACTCTTATGCTGACGAGACTCAAATCGTCTACTCTCTATCAACAAATAAACATTTGCCCACGTCTTCCCTGCAGTCTGGTCTGGAACAAATCTCCAACTGGATGCATAGACATAAATTAAAATTAAACGGTGACAAAACGGAGTTGCTTCTATTTGGTCCAAATCCATCGCTCTGGGGCCCGCAACACTGGCCTCAGCAGATGGGCCCTACTCCTACCCCTTCAGCTTCAGCTCATAACCTGGGGGTCCTCCTTGACAACCAGTTGTCAATGAAGCAACATGTGGTAAAAGTCTCAGCCACCTGCACTACCATCATAAGGTGGCTGAGAAAGATCACGTGGATGCTTCCAGCTGACACCCTGAGGACCGTAGTCCAAGCCCTTGTCACTTCACGGATGGACTACGGGAACATTCTTCTTCTGGGTGCCTGCAAGGAGGTCACCAAGAAATTACAGGTGGTTCAGAACATGGCAGCTCGCCTTATCTGTAATCTGCCTGCCAGGTCTTCGGTCACCGTCCATCTGCGCAAGCTGCACTGGCTGCGCATTGAGAGCCGAGTGAAATTTAAAGCTCTCTGCATAATGCATCATATCAAATCTGGTAAAGCCCCGAAATATTTGTCCTCCTTGGTACAGGATTATGTCCCTACCCGCACTCTGAGATCCTCTACGCAAAATAAGTTTCAAATTCCGCGCTTTAATAGAGCCAAAATGGGCGGTCACTCGTTCGCGCTGCTAGCACCTTCCTTATGGAACTCCATGCCACAACCCCTGCGATCCGAAATCTGTTATCTTAAATTCCGCAGGGGAATTAAGACCTGGCTTTTTAATTCTTAAAATGTGTGCCCAATCTGTCTCAGCTTACCTTACCTTTTGTTTGTTCACTAGCGCCGTGAAACCTCCGGGTAGCTGCGCGCTCAATAAATGCAATTATAATAATAATAATAATATCATACAAATACAACAAAAATCAATAATACATAATTAATTACATAAATTCATATACAACTTAAAAAAACAATCAATTTAAAATCAGCTAGTGGCAATAATAAGTGTCTACGCGCGTTTCGGCGTTAAACAAACACCTTCTTCAGGAGCCACGAATATTTCTGAAAAAAAAACAACATAAACATTATAAATATTATTTTTCTATTTACAATAAAATAATTTAATCTGTTGCACACTAGTTATATGCCTCTTTATCTAAACACCTGTTCCCATCTATTTACAATGCAAACCTTTTCCCTTTATGATCCAACAATCTTAACATACAAGGTTCACAATATATATACAATATTAAATCAAAACCGATTGAATGAGCATTTGCATTTGATAGTTCTTCAGAGATCCTAATTCCCATTCCAATACTAATCAAATGATGAACAATGTATACAAGCCATGTATCGTGACAGGATGTGCTGCTGTATCTGCGGCTATCTAATCACGTGGGCCAGTCCCAACTAAATTACAAAATGATGAGGCATCTAGATGACTGATGTCTGGCTTACCACTAACATTTATGAAGACTCCATTGCTATAAGTTACATATAGGAATCAGGTTATATTGTCTTACCATTTAACTTATAACGACGTACTCGTCATTCCTAAAGAAAACTTACTTTAAAATTAGCAGATGCTGCCTTTAATGACTATCAAACGATATAGTGATGATCTAACTTTCCAAAGCGGAACTGCACAGCCTTATTATAGCTATTCCAATCTGCACCTAATAAATGAAGCAAATATGGAAATAATTATGATATTTCTAAAGGCAAAGAAGTTAAACTAAAGATTGTATAATGATCCTTTCGAAAGAAGGGGAGGGCCTAATCTATTGCACTCACCAATTAAAATAAGTCAGCCATTGATCCCTTACAAGTGAAAGTCCACCGCAGAAGGAATTGTTTGGTACCACGGTGGCAAAGACCACGTCAAGTTATCTTGGTCAGTACTACTGCAGTTAAGTGTGCTGGTCTGAAAAGGTGGATTCATGCTAGTCACACCATCAGTGTGCCTGAACCTGAATACCCATACGACGGTGAAAGTACAACTGATTCTGACTCCGAAGCTGAACCAGAAAAGAATCCAGATATTGAAGATCGACAGGAACGTCAACATCTGGAAGTATCAGAAGCCAGTTCTGTGTCTGAAGGTGAAGGTGAAAGGGAGATTGTGGAAATACCAGATTCAGATCAACCTGAAGATCGAGAATCGGTAAAGACAGACACCAGTACAGACACAAAAGAAAGTAAAGAGAAAGCTGTTGAAAAAGAAAATACTGAAAAGCAAACTGAAAACTCTGAAAGCAGGAACAGAAATCCTGAGACTGGGGAAGAGGAAGTAACTCACGATAAGATAAGGATGAGATTCCAAGTACCAGTTATGAAGGTGTTCCTAACAGAGTAACAGAAAAGAAAGCTGAATCTGATTAAGACAAAGACATTGTGAAAATCATAATCAATGATACAGTTGAAGATACTGAAAGTGAAACTGATGACAGTGCAGACGAGACTCAATTAAGAAAAGGCCCAAGGAAAAGAGCTTGGAGAGTGGAGCATAACACAGTAGAGCCAAAGACTAAGAAAGTCTGCGAAGGAGACAATTGGCCTAAAGGAACTGGTGGATTGAGATTTAAAATAGTGAACAAAACAAAAGAACCAGAAGAGCAAGTGAATGAGATCACTAGCCAAAAAGAAACACTGGGAAAGAAAATAGAGACTATTCAAAGGCCAAAAAGAGTACGACGTCCAAATCAGAGGTACAAATCACCTGAGTGGACATACATTGTCCTACCACCAATTGTTGAGGTTGATAGCAGTCAAGAAAATCTGTACAACCCAAAGCCAATTGGAAAAAGTGAGTAAAGAAGTCAACTAAGAAATAGAAGATAGGTGCTCAAAGTATATGATATTAAAGTAAAAAGTCTGAAGTCCTGTGAGACGGATATTGTAAATATTGGAGATATCGTAGTTGACAAAAGGTTGAAGAAAAACTTGTTAGAAAATTTAATTATAGTATAATTTAGAATAGAATTGACACATGGTCGGAGAAAACTTGTAAGTGTACTGAGTGGTGTGCAACTTGTAAGTGACATAAGGTCGAAGAAACTGTGTTAGGGAAAAATGGCAATGAATAACCATAAAACGAAATGTTCTATTTTTAGAAAATGGTGTAGATGTTTTTCAATATGTATGGGATTGTTTTTTTTGTTTTTTTGAAAACCTTTATTATATCGTTCAACACAAAATACAGAAGTAGCCCTGCATCGACAGGGGCCGGTCACCACATGTATGCAGAACGTATCAGGAAATCCAATAACACAGCTCTTCAGCCGACAACCCATGGGTCCGGCAGCGGTAGAGGATAGACGATTTATTGAAAACATTTCGAGATCAAGGATATGCCTAAGGTTTCATTTTATATTTAACCCCCCCCCAAAAAACAAGATAAAGAAGAAGATACAGGATATCCGGAGCTACACACTGGAGGTATAAAAATGCGGGTAGGCGTTAGAAGGCAGTCATGGATCAAGATAGACCAACAGTAAAAATGCAAGCGCCAATATGTTCACTAAGGGAGAAGAACAAAGCTACCTATCTATCATCATAACCACCCACCCCAAACCCCGCCCACTCATATGCTGCAGGATGAGATTGAAAGTATCGCTACCGGACCCTGCGAGAAAAAGGAAAAGGGGCCATAGAACACAACAAAGGCAAAATAACAATCCCCCCCGCACCCCCCACCCTGCACCCCTGCAATGGCTACGGCCTACCCCACTAGCAGCGTGCCTGTTGCCCAGAGGAATACCTTAAAGAGAGAAAAAGAGAAGAAAGAAGGGGCCATAGAACAAAACTAAGGCAAAATAACAAACCACCCCCCACCACCCTGCACCCCTGCAATGGCTACGGCCTAACCCACTAGCAGCGTGCCTGTCGCCCAGAAACGTCCCTAAAAGAAAGAAGGAAAGAAGCGGAGGAGGAGAGACAAAAAAACACACTCCCGGACTCCCTTACCCTCCACCAGACGCAACCACCCGGAAACAAGTGCAAAATAAATGTAGCGAGATGCACAATCAATCCGGGAAGTACGAAACATACCACCCGACTCCCACATTTCACAGGTCACAATCCCAGCAGCAGATTAAATAATTTTCACGTATCCTAAAAAGTCCCACAAGTTAACCCTGGCCAGTACGAATGTCCACTGGAGCACTTATAACCCAGGCCACTGCAACAATGAGAGAGGTAAAGTTTCCATGAAAGTTCAAGTCAGTATGAGCAAGCCAAATAAAGGATAAAAGTTCACGATCTCCACAGAGCAAGCGAGGAAAAGCGTGGAAGGATGATAAAACTTTCCAATAGTCACAGGTGATCTTGTTAAGGCAGTCAAAGTTGTCCATAGTGATATTCAGCGAGATCGGGTTCAAGCAAGGGACGCTGACAATGTCCACGGGCGCGTGATCTGTCTCATAGGAATCAGCAGCGCGAAAGGGATCCGGCGTCTGCACAGGGACCTCGAAGTTGGATACACGATGTTTCACTGGTGGCACCGCTGGCTGCGATGATGGCAAAAAGCCGCTGTCCGGTCTCCGGCAAAGATCATCCATTGTTACCGACAGTGCCTGGTAGTTGACGATGATCTGTGAGTGGAGCGCTCTAATGGCCGCCATTACGGCGCGCAGCGGTGGTGTGTCTTTCGTCCCCTCCATCTCCTCTCGTAAGCAACAGATCAGGTTGCAGACCCCGGAGGCCGGCTACTCCGGGGAAGCAGGCAAATCTGGAGCGGACACCAACCACGGGCGCTCTCACCTCACAATTTTGCACCTTCGCCGCTGGTCGGGGCTCCCGTCCGCACCCCCCCGACAAGCTTACTATGTCTCCGGGCGTCGGATACAGGGCCGCAGCAAACGATGTGTCACGCCGTGGCGTGTGCGTTGCAGGCAGGATACAAAATCGCCGTTTAAAACAGGTAGATTATGTCCCCGTTCGGGAGACCGGACAAAGCCCAAGGTTCACAGCCGATGTTGTTCAATTCCAGCCTGGATGGGTTAGAAATCGAGGCCCCGGCTTCCACTCCCAGGTAGGCCGAAAATGAAACACGGCGTATCTCCGTCATCCGGTGTGTTAAAAAGTTCGGCATTGCGCCTTCAGAGTCAGTCACTCCTCATATATACGGGAGTCCGGTTGGAAAATAGGATAACTTGCAGGATATACGAGCTGCTGGCGGAGGTCTGCGGAGCCGGGAGCTTATGCGGCCATCTTGCTTGCTAGCGTAGCTCCTCCATGTATGGGATTGTTGATAGTATTGTGGGTAATTTTAGCTATTGTAATTCCTTTCCAAAGCAATTTAGCGAAATTAAAACAGAATGTGAGTTCAAATAAGCCAAGTGAGAAAGAAAAGGTTCATGAGACTCATGTGTACAAACCAGAGTTGCATCAAGATAGGTCAATCAGTGATTTTACTAAAAACACCTTTTCAAAGTTGTTACTTGAGTACATTAAAACTATGAATGTTGATGACTGTTATGTTTGTGTATAATTGCCAGCATCAGTGTCAGAAGGGGTGACCTATCACCACCTTCCTCTTACATATGGAGTAACTTGTAGTGTAATTGCAAGTTTGTTTTATCAGACTGGAAAACTGGAATGTCATTATTCCAATGTAGATGAAATATTTGCAAAATTAAGAATTGATGGTACGTTGAATAAAAGAAAACCTGCAAAGGAAATGGGAGAATATTTCTTAGAATTAGATGAGTTGACTCATGAGTATGCTTTTAACAATAACTTGACATGCAAAATGAGAATTGAAGAGAAGGCATTTTTAAACATGGTTGAGGAAAGAAGGATTGCTTACAAACTAAATGAGAAAATGAAAAATGCAAAATCTAAATATTTTACATTTGATGATGAGAATATTGAGGATAAGAATGTGAATGTAACCATTAATATAGATGCTCCAATGTTAGGGAAATAATTTTGTATTAGAAGAGACAATTCAATGTATGACAATTATTTTGTGGGTGCTAGTCAATGTCAAGACACCTATAGAATTATAGGGGGTTGGGGATTTAAAGGAGGAGATTATCCTGTTTTTCCTGGAATTTATTTTATTTGTGGGAATAGAGCTTACTATAGGTTACCAGACCATTGGTATGGAACATGTTATGTGGGTCTGGTCTTTCCTAAATTTTTTCATGTAGACAGAAGCACTAATGGAAAGCATGAGATAGGTAAAGTTCTAAGTCGAAAAAGAAGAGAAAGAGTGTTAGAAATAATAGGTGATGTATTTGGAGCACTGATACCAGCAGTGGGAATTTCGTTTGATGCAAATAGAATAAGAAAATGTATTTATTTATTATTTATTTAAGAAGCTTGTAAAGCGCACGGCTACCCCCAGAAGGGGGTGTCCCGGCGCTATAGAGTACATGTCAACAGAAAAGAGTACATGTCAACAGAAAAGGAAAACTGTTTTAAGCGGTAGTAAACAACCAGGTCTTGAGTTTACGACGGAACACTTGCTCCGACTCGCAGAACCTCAGATCTAAAGGGAGGCTGTTCCATAACTTGGCAGCAGCTACTCCAAACATTCTGCCCCCGCTCCTGGTACGGCGAAATCTGGGTACCACCAGGAGACGTAGGCTGTTTGATCTCAATGATCTAACAGATAGAGATAGTTTGAGTCTTTTTCTCAAATAGACCGGGCCCGAGCCATTAATAGCACGGAAGGCAAGGATCAGAACTTTAAACTGGATGCGGCGGGAGATGGGGAGCCAGTGCAGTTCTTTCCGATAGGCTGCTACCGAGTGGCGGAGAGGGATATTACCGATTAGTCTGGCCGCTGCATTTTGAACCACTTGTAACCTTTCAATAAGGTACAGGGGGGCACCAGCATAGAGACTGTTGGAATAGTCTAGGTGTGACATAATCAAAGCATGGACAATGGTCTTACGGGCATCCAGAGGAAGATAAGGGAAAATCTTCCTAATCATGCGGAGTTTGCCAAAACAGGCAGAGGTAACCTTATTAATGTGTAAATGTAAATGTAGTTGAGCTTATATAGCGCACAGCTACCCGCACTGGGTTTCCCGGCGCTTGCTTAGGGAACCCTTCCTGGTATTCCCCTGTGAGATAGCAGGGTATCCACAAGGTGAAAGTCAGGCATCCCGCCGCGAGGGGCCGTTGTGGAGATTAAGCAAGCTATTGCCCAGAGTCGCAGAGTGTGAACCCGTGAGTCGAGGAGGCACCGGGGCGAGAATTATCGAGTCCGTGGAATTTTTAGCCCAAGACTCCGCCGAGGCGGGGAATTGAACCCTGGTCCAGGACCGATCTCAGCTTCCGGGTCTGCTGCCTCTAACCCCTGAGCCACACTTCTCCAATCTGGGCCTTGTGAGACATGGTATTGTCAAATTGAAAGCCCAGGTTGCGGGCTGACTGGACAGGGATCGGGGGGGGGGGGTTCAAAACAGTAGGCCACCACAGGGTAGCGGGAAGAGCAGTTTTTTGGTTAAAAAACAGAACCTCCGTTTTGTCAGTGTTCAAAACCAGATGGTTGGAGGCCATCCAGGAACAGATGTTGCCAAGGCAGTTGCGGAAGTTGGTAAAATGGGAATCAGAGTGGTCTCTAAAGGAAAACACAAGCTGCGTATCATCAGCGTAAGAGACCACTCTGACCCCCCACGCCTCAACCACCCTGGCAAGCGGACCTAGGTAAACGTTGAATAAAAGAGGGCTCAGAGCCGAACCCTGGGGCACTCCACACAGAAGAGGTTTATCCTCTGATTGGAAGGGCCGAAGAAGTACCCTCTGCTTCCGCCCCGTGAGAAACGATCTGATCCAGGTCAGTACAGTGCCTCCGATACCCAGCTGCTGTAGGCGATCTAGTAGAATATCGTGGGATACCGTATCGAAAGCGGCGGACAGGTCGAGGAGGACCAACATGGCCTCCTCACCCCTGTCCACACACTCACGAATCGTCTCAGAAACCTCTAGTAGAGCAGTCTCTGTACTAAAGCCGGCTCTAAATCTTGACTGAGAGTCATGCAGCAGGTGGTTCGTTTCTAAGTAACAGGCCAATTGCCTCTGCACCACCTTTTCCAGGATTTTAGCAGGCTTGGGAAGGAGGGATATCGGGCGGTAGTTGCAGAATTGTAAGGGATCCGCATCTGATTTTTTTAGGATGGGAACCAGCAAAGCCTGTTTCCACACTGAAGGGAATTGACCCAGGTTTAAAGAAGATTTCCAAAGGGAGAGAAGGGAGGTGATGAGAACCGGGGCAAGATTGCCCATCACCTTGGCGGGGACTGGGTCCAATGGTGACCCTGAACTAACTTGAACAAGTAGTTCAGTAGCAGTCTCAGAAGTGAGTTCTTCAAAGGAATTAAATGAGCATTGCTGAGAGTCAAACTCAGCAGTCGGTAGGGGGGACAGAACAGAAACAAATGAAGAGGATAATTTCAAAATGTTATCCTGAAAAAAATCAGAAAGCCCGTTACAGAGGGTCTGACTAGGAGAGCTCTGGGCCTTCATGGCAGGAGGATTAACAAAATCCTTCACTATCTTGAAGAGGGTTTTGGTGGAGTTCTCAGCCTCCTTAATGAGCTGTGCGAAGTATCCTCTCATCGTGGATCGTTTTAGCTTTTGGAATTTGTTCAAGGCAGCTTTATAGACAGTTTTGGACTCAAGATCATAGGTCCGACGCCATTTGCGCTCAAGCTGCTTGCATCAGCTCTTTTCCTCCCACAAAGAAGGAGAGAACCAAGGAGCAGAAGGTCGGGATCTAGCAGAGGCGATAGGGGCTAGAGGGGCAATAACATCAAGAGCGGCAGAAATAGCGGAATTATATCTAGCTACTTCCTCATTGAGGTCTGTAGACGGGTCGAACTGATATAAGAAACAGGGGTCGATGGAGTCACAAGTGACTTTAAACCATTTTCGTCCATTCTCTCTATTCCGAGAAAAAGAGGGAGGAACAGAAGGGGTGGTGATTTCAAAAGGAAGGAGAAAATGGTCAGACCAGGTAAGGGGCAGTGCCGGAAGAGAGGTGACACCGGGGTGATTGGTAAATATAAGGTCAAGAGTATGACCAGCTGAGTGTGTGGGGCCCTTAACTAATTGGGACAAAGTTAGTCCTTGCAGAGTATCAATTAAGAGAGATGCTTGTGTGCAGGATGGGTTATCCACATGTAAGTTGAAATCTCCTAACACCGTAAAGTAGGTGTGTCTTAAGGAGAGATCAGTTATTGTATGCAACAGAGTGGTAAGTGAAGAAGTGGAAGCAGTCGGTGGATTATAAACTAGGGTACCCGCTAAAATAGTGGTGGTAGAATCCAAAATCGTGAAATACATCGCTTCAATAAGCCCTAAATTAGTAAGTTCCTTGACGGTCAGGTTAAGATGTGATTTTAAAATAACAGCAAGGCCCCTCCGGTTTTGTCATTATCACGATTGATACTAACCAGTCGATAGCCGGAGGGAGTGGCCAGATGAATTTCAGGTTTGGATGTATCTTTGATCCATGTTTCAGTAAGAAATAGGATGTCCCAATCCTGCGTATCAAGGGATAGCCATATCTCATTGGCGTGGCAAGGCAGAGAGCGACAGTTGACCAGCGCCGCCTTTAACAACCTAGGGGGAATCAGGGGCTTAGCAATCTTCCGTGAAGGAGGGTAATGATTCCGCAGGGAGTTAATAGCGAATTCACAAGATGGACAATTATAGGGGAGATCCTCTAGACTAAGGGGACAGCAGCACATACCTGGAGAGCAGATATCTTGTCTAAGTTGCAGGAGCTGGGATTTAGTCCAAGTAATTTTCGTAGGTCGAGGAGCAAGGGGGCCGGCCCTAGGCGCGGACGGGTAGTCCCCTTTTTTATTTCCATTCCGGAGGAGGGTGTGAGGCGTCCAAGATCTGGAGCGCTACCCTGCCTCCCCCCAAGATGGCGGCTTAGCTTTCTACCAGCCGGCGTCAGCGCTGTAATCGGCTGCGCCGGGGGTGAGAGCCCAGCGTCTGAAACCTGAACGAAGTAGTCTCGTCAGGAATACCAAAGTAAGCAAATAACACAATATTAAAATGCTCCCTTAAAATATTTACAATTTTTTAAAACACTCGCGTTATTTCCAGCAATCTTAGCTTAAAGTGAAGGATAGGTAAAGGTGCCCCCGGCTTCCGCCTCAGGGGAAAGTGACAAGTAAAAATTGTCCACAATAGTTGATCGATTATCAACAGACACAGCAGGATGATTCCTGATGGTAAATACTGAAATGGTTGCTACGAGAGCTATGGTTATGGAAAATCGACCTGCCCTTGATATAATTTTAGCAAAAGAGGGAGGAGTCTGTGGGATTTTGAAGGTGCAACATTGTTGTACATATATCCCAGATAAAAGTCAGAATATTGAAAAGTATATTATAAATATTACAGATTTGCATAAAGAAATTGAACCACTGGAGGTTGAAGGTGTCCTTGAAAGGCTGGGTAAAAGTTTCTCAGAAATTAAGCATTGGTTCCAAGAAATAGGTAGTTCAATTATAGGTAAAATACTAATACCGATAACAATTTTAGTGATAGTAGTTTTTCTAATGTATATGCAAAGGTAGAAGAAATTTTAGAAAGTCAATAAGAAAAAGGAATGAAGAGCAGCAGGCAAGAATGAGAGAAAAGAGAATGAGAGAAAAGAATGAAATAGAAATGGAAGAAATAAGAGAAAAGATTTTCAAAGACTCAAAGGAGAAAGAAACTAAAGTGTAGATGGCATTAAATGGAAGAATTCGAAACATGTTCTGCTAAATTTTCCCAAATTTTGAGAGATGTTTGAGAGATGTTTGGGGATAAAATCACCAGATGAGGGAATTGCTGGAGCGAGGTCGTAAAAACAAAATTTTGTGTACCCCTCTCAAAATTAATGTCCCATAACGTTAACATTTACTAATGGAATGTAATTGCGAATTATCAACTATAGTATAAGATGCATATATTTTTTATTTTTACACACGGGAGCACTAATTTTGCCTGCATGTTGCAATAAAAGTAACTAAAATGTGTTATCGTATTGTGAATTAATGCACAGCTTAAAAATAAACAAACGCAGTTGAATGTGCTTATTGTACACGTTTTGTGCCTGAAAAGTGATCGAATATGTAAGTATAAAATGCATTTATGTAGCTTATTTGCTAGGTAACAACTAATAGGGAAACATTAGTATGGCGCCCACCGTGCATCATTATCCACAAGCGCCAGGAGGCGCATAAAAACGGCGCACACCCTCCCTCGCGGGACGCCGGGCGAAGCCCGGGCCAAGGGCGGGCCCGTTTCAGCCCGTTCCAGACAGATCCAGGCTGGGCTGGGCCACCCCCCTTGGCTTCTACATACCAGACGCTGCTTTCTACTCTAAAAGGTACTGATCGTATACATTGCATACTTGGGAACCAGACCATAAACTATTACAATTATGACCAGGGGCTCCAGAAGGAAAATCGCCCTACAAACTGCTTCGATTACAGGCCCGATTGACTTGTTCATCACAAAAACTAATGAGGCCATTAATCATAACATTTCCCTGCTAGAACGTAGGGTGTCACAGGACCTTGCGAGCGCCCGGAGATCGTCAATGGGCCTCATAGCAACGGCCTTAACCCCACTCCCATCAGCCTCTCCGATCCCAGTTCTATTACAGCCTGGTACAACAGCCCAAGTTCATTCCATCCCAAGTGCTGTTGACTTATCAGCTACCAATCTGTCATTAGAATCGGAATCGACTGGGAACCTTGAGAATACCCCAGACCTTGAGCAGATTCTGTCCGATGACCTTGTACAAGATTCTCAGCTCAAGGGGGTTAGAGAAGGTGCTGTTCCGAAACAGCCAGATGTTTATAATAGGGGGAACAACAACTCTAAACATCGCCATAATATCAACAATAATAAAGGGTCTACCGTACCATCAATTAATAAAGCTCCCGTCAGTAATAATTGTGTACTAAGTGATCTATCTACCTTACAACGTCCTACAATGGACAAAGTACAAGAGGGTGGCCCTATTCTGATTGATTGTGATACTCCACAACTTTTTGATAAATTCAGGGAATTATTAAAACACCATCTACAACCCCTGGAACGGAGTATCATGGTAATTGAAAAGCAACTTGCTACACTCCTTGCCAAATTACCCAATCAGTCTAGGGCGGGAACGGTTAACTCCGGGGGGGCCTTGGTAGTGGACAGACCTGGGATTACGCCAGCTAACCCAGTTAGACCACCTGTTGTGTCCACAGTACAGGCATCATCAAAAAAGCCTCTAACCCCTCTTCCACAAGTTGTAAATAATTGTGCAAATTCTATGACACCAGTTAATTCCACATCCCAGTTACCTACATCTAATCAGCATAAACCTTCTCTTCCTCCTCCTATAGTTCCATCCACAATTGCCAAACCTATTGAGCCCAAGGGGTCTTTGCAACCATCCCAAATCAAGCCATTGGTGCCTCAAAAATCTAATCCTTTAGAGGGCAAGAGGGGGCCTACATTCAAACGCCCGGTTCATCTGTCACCTGAGGTCTCCCCATTTACGGTAATTCTAACGGGAGTACCGGAATTAACAGTAGGAACTGATGAACCACCCTGGTCCCTCCGGAATAAAATCCTCCAATGGCTTAGTATTAATAGGCCATTACAGCCTTCAAATACTAGCAGAATATCATCTGTTCGTAGAGTACCTTGGGTGGGGGAGAGTCCCAAGACTATTCAGGGGGATTGCGTCATTGTTACTTGTGAAGACGCATCCACAGTGAATTACATCTGCTCGTGGCCAGATTTAGAGAAGAAAGGGGGAATCGATACCCATCGTCTCTCCTTTTTCTACCCCCCGTATATAATAATCACCTCCCAATACCACCCCCGAATTGGGTTCTACCACCAGAACAAGTATGGAACTATGGAGGTCCCTGGATGACCCAAAAGAGTAGGAGTAGGGAATGGGTCCCCCGCCCCTGGTACCCCAACAACGGCCATCGAATGGGGGACGGGTGGCAGGGTAGCCATACTAACAATAGATTTGAGTGTCTCGAGATGGTTGACTGACTTTCTGTCCAACCATCACCAAGTAGGTCCGCCATCAGCCAGTCGGGGTCTGTTGCACGTATGCACCTTCTCTACGTAGGTGACTTAGCAGTACCCTCTTTGGGTTATGCACCCCCTGCTGAACAAACGGTCACACGGGAGGATTATTATGTACAGAAAGGCAGTCTTATGGAATTCCCCATCCCTAAAATGAACTCGAGTAACATCAAAACCCCTATCTGCAGTCTTGCGGATGGGCAATTATGCAAAGGTGTTTTATGCACCAGTATAGAGGCATGTGTGTCCCTTGATGTCCCTAGAACTATTATAGGTGAGAGCACCAAGGAGGCTAATCTAACAGTACCCCGCGTCATCCAGTTGGAGCAAGCTGTTCATGATTCCACCGAGTCTACCGGCCTTACCCTCATTTCTTGGAATATTGCCGGTATTGCAGCAAAGTTAGACACTCCCTTCTGGCCCAAGTTTATTGGGGAAGGATTTGACATAATCCTCCTCCAGGAAACTTGGTGCCAAGAGCAAATAGATATAGAAGATTACTCTTCCCACTGCCTCAAAGCCACTAGATCGAGCTCAGGCAGGGCTAAGGGGGGCCTTTTGTTACTTCTGTCCAATAAACTACATAACTATGTGGTCAGAAGCAGCACGATTGTGGGAATTCACAGTCAGGTAGTGAGGGTTGAATGCAGTAAGGGTAATGATCTGGGTCTGGTAAACTTTTATAACAACATCTTTGATGCCTCCAGAGGGAATATTTTATTCCCCTTGGAAAAGGAAATTACAAGGGTTCTGGCCCTCTCCAACAGTAAGGCAGATGTTCTATGGGCCGGGGATTTCAATCTCCAGCCATGCCATTTATCTAAAGGGAATCCATGCGGTTTCGGAATGGAGATGGTTAATCACTGGGGGAGTGTGGGAGAGAGTGAGGATTCTCTTCACTTCCCACATTGCCACTATGGCTCAACCTTAAACAAACTGCTAATTAAATTTGATTTACATCTGCTAAGCTGTAATAAAAACAGTTTGAGTGTTACTTGTCCCACCTTCACTGGGAGGGATGCTGGGTCTTTTATAGACCATATTTTGTTCTCCAGTACAGGAGACTTTATAAACTTGAGTATCAGAGAGGAAAGTTTAAGTGACCACAACAGTATCTGCATTACCCTCCCGGGCCGAGGTGCTACTCCAGTGACTGGTGAAACCTGTTCTACTGATTTAGTCCCCATTAGACCTAATGGTATGAGGATTAGATGGTCTGGAATAAATTCCATGGCCAAACAGAGGGAGGTTATAATTAGTTGTAAATCGGAAATCAGTTATTGTTTAAAAAATGTTATTAACCCTGATCTCCTATTGTCACAATTTATAAAAATTAATACCACTATTGAAGGTATTTTTACCAAGTCATCCCCCTCCAATAGAGGTATAAAGCGTGGATGATTTGACAAACCGTGTACAATCGCCTTACAGCAACTGAAGAAGGCATTACGTGCCAAACCCCGTGACAACAACGGAATAAAGCAATCAAGGTTTACCTATAAAATGGCAATTCTTAACAGGAAAAAGGTTTTACAAAGTGAAGCCTCGGATAAATTAAAGGAAGCACCTGAGACCAAAAATTGTAAACTTTACTGGGAAACAATCAACAGCTCTTTCCTAAACACAGATCGTATCCCAATATTAACCTCTCATGTTGCATGTAACGAATGGATCATTCATTTTACTAGTATTTTTAATCCAGATGGGACTCCCTTAGTTGTATCAGTTACTGAGGCCTCTTCTTGGACACCTCTTCCCCTGGGAATAACCTTGGAGGAGGGTCTTGAAGGTCTCTCTAACAGCAAGGGGGGGAAAGCCCCGGGCCCGGATGGGGTCCCCATCGATTTATTAAAAGCAGAACCAAACCTGTGGGCTCCTATTCTGGTAAGGACCTTTAATTGCGCAGCAGAAGGTAACATCCCCCCTTCCTGGGGCCAATCAGTTATCGTTCCTTTATTTAAAAAAGGCAGCAAATCTGAGGCTTCCAATTACCGTCCTATTTGTCTGCTGGACGCCTCGGTAAAGGTCATGAGCAGAATTCTGCTCAAAAGGCTTGAAACCTGGGCAACAGATTCGAATATTTTAACAAAGGTGCAATATGGCTTCAGGAAAGGCATGGGCACTCTGGAGCAATGTGTAAATTTGGACCTTATTTTGAATAAATATACCGTAGTTAAAAAGGGCAACCTTTTCTTATGTTTTGCTGACCTGAGCAGTGAGTTTGATTTAGTTGATCACGCCATTCTTTGGGAGGTTTTGTTAGAGTCAGGGGCACCGAAGGAAATTGTTCATTTTTTGGCTAGGCTTTACGAGAAACTTTCCTGTAAGGTCCGCTACGGTACCCTGGGCGAATGTACTCCGTTTCTCAAAGTCTCAAGGGGAATTCGCCAAGGATGCGTATTGGCTCCCCTTTTATTTTCCCTTTTTATTAATTGTATTGATCGCAAATTGGCCGATATTCCAGCAGATGCTCCCCTGATAGGAGGTAAACCTGTCCCAATCTTATTATATGCGGATGACGCTGTTCTCCTATCCCGCACCCAGCTTGGGTTACAGCGATTAATTGACAGTTTTCTGCTGTTTATCCAAAACAGGAGGCTCCGGGTGAACAAATCCAAGACTTATGTAATGTCGTGCGGGCAGGCTGTAAATAAACCTAAGCATAATTTTTATTTGGATAGCAATAAAATGACACATGTTAAATCTTTTTGTTATTTGGGAATTACATATAATTATGACGGGTCATGGTCTTCCGAGTTTGATAACATCAGATTGAAGATGCTGCGGACTACCAATAGTATATTCCGTTTTGCATCCAAGCTCGGTTCAAGAAGTATACGAGATATGATCAATATATATAACATCCGCTGTGTTTCCTCAGCATTGTACGGGGCGGGCGTGTGGGGTCATACCGAAGGCCCTTCGCTCCAAAAAGATGAAAACAAGTTTTTAAAGAGACTGTTATGTGCCCCCCCTTCTGCTTGTGTACAATTAATCCATGATGAGGTAGGGATCGTGTACATCTCTGACTTAGCAGCCGTTCGGCCACTCTTATTGTGGCGTTCTATTTGGGCTAAGCCTGAGACACGATTCACTCAAGAAATTATTCTTGATTGTATAGGCCTGGATTACTCATCACGAATTCAGTGGTTGAAATACATTCATTTCTGGTATAAAACCTTATTTGAAATTGATGTTCTTTTAGACCCTGATCTGGCAGTAGCAATCCCTAAAAAGGAAATCAAACGAACATTTATCAATTTTAAAAAGAATGAGCGAGATAAGGTGTACGGAAAGTTAGCCACCGTGAGGTTCTATAAGGAACTGAACTTACCTCCGGGACTTCAAACCTATCTGGCGACTGTGTCCCGTCCTTCCCATCAATTCGTGTTAACCCGAGTTAGATTGGGTATTGCACACCACCTTGTTGCTTTTCCAAACCAGAAAATTAGATCAGAAACGCCTTGTCCGTGCGACAACACTTCACGTCAGAGCTGCTGTCATTTTCTACTTTTTTGTAAATGTTATCACTTTTTAAGGGTAAAGTACCTTAAACCCATCTTTCTAAAGCATAATGTCAGATCTACAAAGAGTGCTCTAGTACTATTATCTTCTCTAGAGAATGTGGATATTTGTTTTTTTGTTGCTACTTTTATCTTGAAATGTACAGCTGCCAGGAAGAGCATAGTGCTACTATAATTTTATATATTCCTGTCTGTACACTAATGTCCTTGTTTATGTTGTATTATGCCCATTGTATATAAATGTCTGGTCCTTTTTACATTTACTTATTTAACTATTTTTCCCGTGCATGCCCGAGCCATATTAGATCCTTAGTTTTAATGTACAGCTGCCAGGAAAAGCACTTGTGCGATAAATATATTTATTCCTGTCTGTACCTATATGACCTTCTTTTTATAAGTCTTTTAGCCATGTTTCACATTTTTAATATATACTGTTGTCCAGCGTATGTCAATAGGTTTTGGTATGTGTTATTCTTGAATATATTTTGAGTCATTCTTAGAATTGTCATTACACATGCAATGAATTGTATTTAGCTGTTTTGCTTGTATGATTTGTATTTTTCAAATCGAATAAAAGCTTATGACTTGACTTGTGCACCCCTCTCAAAATTAATGTCCCATAACGTTAACATTTACTAATGGAATGTAATTGCGAATTATCAACTATAGTATAAGATGCATACATTTTTTATTTTTACACACGGGAGCACTAATTTTGCCTGCATGTTGCAATAAAAGTAACTAAAATGTGTTATCGTATTGTGAATTAATGCACAGCTTAAAAATAAACAAACGCAGTTGAATGTGCTTATTGTACACGTTTTGTGCCTGAAAAGTGATCGAATATGTAAGTATAAAATGCATTTATGTAGCTTATTTGCTAGGTAACAACTAATAGGGAAACATTAGTATGGTGGGAGGTAAACAGAATGGCTTTACTTCTATATTTAACATAAATTTGTGTTTGTTTCTATGATAGTTCCGAAAGAGGCCTCTGAGGCCTACTTTAGAAATGGCTGCCTGAGTAAACTGTGAGCAAGAGCTGGACAGCGCATGCGCGCCCAAAGCCTGCAAGAGAGAGTGAACTGCCTGTGCTCAGAGAGGTTCAAGGATGCCTTGCCCCGGAACCTAGGATGGGTGCCAAACATGGACGCTCGAATATTATGATCCTGGGAAAAAGTCTTCACGTTGCGATTTGGGGATGTGACTAGGCCACGGACTGTCTTAAACAAAGCCCCTTTATTTTTCTGCTGAATCGTTGTGAAAATGATGTTGTAATGGTGAGAGGATGCTCACCCACCCCGAATTTGTCCAATCAGAATCCGAATAAGTAATGATAGATACTTTTTAGATAGATTAAGTTAGGAAATTAGTGTATAAAACCCCCTGATTTTACTTAAAAGTGTCGCTTTTTCGATTTCCACTCGAAGTGCTGCCCGACTGAAGATTGACTCCTGGATGTAAGAACTCTTTGAATTTATTTTGTTTGCTTTACAGGACTGAAGGATAAGATGAGGATGTTAGTTAGGGATGTTAGGAGAGAATGAATTTGGAACTATCTGTTCTTTGCTAAACTTTTAATGATTTCTAAAATAAGCGATTTTTCCTGAGCTCTAAATAAAATAATCATTTTGAAATAAAGTTTAAGATTTTACTGAATAAAGAAGTAATCAATGCATAAATGTCAGACATAACAAAGTTTTGCTTTTAATAAAATTGGGAAAATGGAATTTTAAAAGCTGGTCCTGTGATTTTCCTACGCCTAATTTTCTTTCTAGCAGATCCATTGCCACTATGGTGGTGCGTCTGAATAATTAAATGTTTGAATAAAACCATGGTAAAATGTAATAATCCGTAGGTGTAAATAATAACTGATTTAAATAGGGTTTTAGACACTCCACCAAATGTTACAGCATGTCTCCAGTGTGATTCACCAAAAGCCCTGAAGTCAAGTGTAAGTGAATAGAGTAATCGTGCAGTGTTATGGGCCCCACTGACGAATGGTTGTGTGTTTAAAGATTTCAGGGAAATGGTAAGTGCTGATTAGAAATGATTTTTGGAGTCCCGCTGTAGCAGTTCTACCTCGACTAGACTATGGAAGTGTCTCGATTTGCGGTCTCCCCAAAGCTACTACAGCTCCCCTAAGAGACTCTACTAATGCGGCAGCGAGACTCATCACTGGCTCGAAAAGAAGGGCCCACATCTCCCCTGACCTAAAATCTCTAAACTGGCTGCCTTTCGAAGCCAGAATTCAAATAGCGTGCATGATGCATAAGGCCATACATCACAATGCACGCAGCTATCTCACACAGAATATGGAATGCCCTTCCCCCAGAAACAAGACTGAACCCCTCCACTGCATACTTCAAATCAGAAGTAAAAAGCATTCTTATGGCAAAATTCACTTAAAGTCTTAAGATTCCGTGAGAACTTCCATACCGGTTATCAAACTTGTCATCCTAATCAATCTATTTGCCATTACCATGCTTCATCAGTCCGCCCTTGCTCTGCACCTTATTGCTTTGCTTTTTGTCTGCTCATTGAAGTTATATATATTTCACTTACTTATCTTTATTGAATTACCATAACTCATCAGGTCTCTACTGCTCTGCATCCTGTTGATTTGCTTTTGGTTTGCTCTTCGGTGTTATGTATATTTGACTTGCTTATCCTCAATGTATGATAAAATTAACCCATATTTACTGTAAAGCGCTCTGATACCCGCAAAGGTCTTGTCCGCGCTCTATAAAACTTTCAAAATAAATAAATGTAAATATGTAAAATTCTCCTCATGTAACGTACTTGGTTCTATTGTGAAGTGCTCTGACACTTTTGGGTAAAGTCTGCGCTACTTAAAAATTGCATTAAATAAATAAATATGTTATTGCAAAGAAGAGGAAGCTTGCTACTCTGCAGGGTTTATTGTACTCATCACTATATTATGATTGATGGTTCTATTGTGAAGTCACACCACTACTACTTAATAACCTTGGGACTGCTTCCTTTTTTGCTGCTAGAGTTTTCAGTAAAAAAAACAAGAATTATTTGCCTCTGCAGCTTTAATAGAATCCAAACCTTCTGTCTCTTTAGTAGGGCGAATTATGCATTGCGCTCACTTTGATTTTGTTCTGGGGTCCACCTCCAGTTGCAGTAAAATCAGGCACAAAACAATGAAAATGCAGTCAAATGTACAAAAAATACGTGTCATACCCATGTTTACAGAGGTGCTCATTCTGGGTGAAAAAATTGTGATTCTTTGTGCTCCCACTTAGCACAAAACCTTAAAGGGCATCAACGTTCACCCATCTAAGCAAATGGACTGGCACTGAAAGTTTGAGCCGGGTTAGTATCCTGTCACTACTACCAGATTAAGGGACAACCTTTTCCCCGCCCCCACGATAACGAGCCCTGCTCCAGAACGAATCTGGCTATACCCAACCGAAAACATATGGGTAAAACATCAAAAGATTTTCACTATCCAAAAGCCCGGACTATTGGATTTTTCGATGTTTATTTTAAAAAGATGCTATATAAATGTACAACGTCAAGCTTGCATTATGCAACGGACAAACACATACCAATTTCAACTCCAGTACGTATCATTTTATACACAGCACATGGACGTTTAGTTCCTGCAAAAGGCGAGTCTGATGCATTGATCAGCTGTCCTGTGGGACTGATAACGCGTGTAATTGATCAGCTCTTTGATTACACTCTGCCTGGTTTGTAAATTAAAACCTTCCCGATTCTTGGTTCCTCTATCCGACCGGCATCTCCCATTCTCCTTTCTGCTCTGCATGTTTTGTGAATGGAAAGCACTCTCTCGCCTCTTCCTATTTCTCAATGGCGTAGCTACAGCTGGAGGCCGGTCATGGTTTGAGTTGGGGGGGTGGAGGCGAAGAATGTTGATGAGGGAGGAGGGAGGCAGGCAGGAAGGAGGCGGAGGAAGAAAAAGAGGTGGCTGCTGCAGTTTCTAGCCTACGCCGATGCTGCTTTCCAAGAAAAGGCACCAAAGTTAAGCCTTCGTAGGGTGCTTTTCTCCATTAAAAACCATCACCGGAAGCAGAAAAACCCTAAAATATACGTTTAGTTTCTTGCTCGCTCCCCATGAGCAATGTGAAGGGTCGAGCGTGGAGCTCCCAAAGTGACTGCTGTCTACCTGGAACTGACGATTTTTCATGGAAATATTGCACACTTCTCTGCAAAGTCTGCCTTGATTTTTCCGATCCGGGATTTGGCGTTTCCTGCGCGAGAGAACTGACTAACAGCGTGCCCCCTGCAGCAGAGACACAAATAAAGAAAGACTTCTACAACCAGACCACTGGACTTTTATTTTGTTTTTTAACGGCATTCCGTTTCCAGATGTTATAGACGTCAGCCCACGCCCCTTTCCAAACCTTGCACCTAAAGTTTTAAAAAACATATAATAAATACAGAAATGCTGGAAAGGAAATCCGAAAAGGGGGAATTTAAGGCATCCGTTGGCGGAAGGCAAAAGGCAGCTGGTTTCCTCTTTTGCTCGTAGCGGCGGAGGCCCGGCTTGCATCCCCGGACTAGAGTGGCGACAGTGGCCGTCGAGGACGCCGCGGCCGTCGGCATGGCTGCCCAGCTCACACCGGAAGAAGAGCAGGTAACCTAAACGTCGACACCCTGCCGCACTGACAGGACAGTACTAGGGAAACACTGAGGTTTAGTGAAAAAGAGACGTCAGAGGGTGGGGTTGTCTAAATCCTATAATCGTCGTTTTTGAATCGAATGTATGCTGAGAAAATAGACTTGGTAATTAACATTTGTATAGCTTTATAAACGTCTTCAATGGAAGTTTAGCTTAGGCACGTTTTGTGTAAAAATGTGATTTAATGTTAAAATTCAGTGTCCGTTTACGAGAAGTGGCGTAGATATTTTTCATTGTGGACAGACCCGCTTTTATGTTCTAAAGTTATTTCTACAGTAACTAGTTGTAGAAAACACGTATTGCGTACATGATTTTAAGTACGCCACTTTTTGAGGACTTGCCCGGTTTCCGAGCCTGTGAAATGGCTACTTTTAAAATGTCCGTTTTTTTATTTCTTAACTTAAAATTCATTTAAACTGCGAGAACAATTTAACTATATACTTCACCTACTTTGTAAGGTATAAACCAAACTTTTTACCTATTCATCTTCGATAAAACATAATTTTCCCGGGTCTGTACCCGAGAAACCTTATACCGCCTTCCAAATTAACTCCCTTCGGAGTTTTTAAGTTGTGACAAGCGCGGGCTATCGTGTAAAGGTTGATTTGAATTCAAACTCTACCTTTTCCTTCGAGTAGTCCAGAGTCGTAATGTGCAGTTATGGACTGGGAAACGTGTCATATGTGCCCAAACTACATTACAGTGGTGCTATATAAATTTGCATAAGATTTTAAAAAAAAAGCAGGGACCAAATCAACTAGCGTTTGATTTTTTGGTTCTGTTTGCGCGGGGTGGGGAGAGTAATTACTGGTTATTAAGCAGTCAATCGAAGACAGTTACTATTGATATTTAATTCTTGTGCTTCTGAACAGTAGAGAATTGAGACGAGTAATATTGGTTTGCATAAACCTAACATTAAAAAGATAGCAGGGCCATTTTCGATTGCATGATTGTCTGCCCTTCTGCTACTGATTTCATTGCAAGCTAAACGTTTATAAGATGGACACATGCAAAATCTTTAGGGGTTTCCAAGTTCAGCAGTGGGTATAGGCAAGTCCCCCCGCCCCCTCATTGCATGAGTTGTCAAAAAGGGGCCGCAGGAGTTTAAAACAAGATTGTCTAATTGCAAATGGTAGGAATAGTAAATGGAGGAGTCGGAAACAGCTACTTTAGGAGTATATTGAAAACTACACAGCAGTTTAATATTTGTGATCTAAACTGAACACCGTGGATCACTACTGCCGGAGGTTTTGTGGTGACTCCAACATTTGTGTCTATGGCCAGTTTTAACTAGGATTTTTACGTGGTTTGAGATCAGGATCAACACCCAGTCTCTCACAGGAGTGTTTTTATCTATGGGCATTCAGGAAAGTTATGAAGACATTGCTGTTACAATGCCTGAACCAAAGGAGTTAGACACATGTCCTCCTTTTGTCTACTGCTGTGCATGTCATTGATTTGAGCCCAACACACTTTTCCTGCTAGGTTACTTGAGCCTCAGACACACCATCCGACTATAGAAAGCTCTTCTTTCCCAATTACTTTTTGCTCACTTGTTAGTTAACACACGGTCCAAACCCTCACTCTGTGATGGAAAAACTCGACCTCAAATTAATTTATAAATCCGTGTACATTCTTATTTCCTAATATTGATTCCTTCACTACTCACCATGTCCGACACCCAGCTGCCTATACTTACTTCAGATTGCTTTATTGCGTTCCTTGGCCAATACCACCATATCACGCCTCGGCAACGCACCACATCTTTTGATCAATTCAATAAAATCCACCATCATACTTTTGATAGTGACTATCCCTTGTATACAATATTATCTGATACCCTAGACCCGCAACACCAGGGCATGCCTGACAGTTGTTTAAAGAAGACCAAGATGAGAACATGCCTTTGGAAATGGCACAATTTAAATCTTCAAATCCATAATGCTCCCTATCTGTTTCTATCAGGCCTCAAATTATTACCCCTTTTGCTCTCTTCTCCAAGGTTCTCATCTACTTTATATCTTTTTAGTCACCCCACCATATGCTACCTGCCTACTCTGTTTCAAAACTACAGTTGTAGTACCATTACTTAAATAAAAAAAAACCACTTCAGACCCTACCTCTAATTACCGCATAGTTTCTGTTCTCAAAATTACTTAAATGCCTAGTTTTCATCTGAATGTAAATCTTTCCTCTGACGATATTCTTGTCTCCTCCAGTATGGTTTCTGTGCTCTTCACGCAACTTAACTTTGAACTCTCATGTAATCAACATTATCTCAGTGGCTCACCGCAATTATCTATACTGATAGTCTTAGGTATGAATTCTGCATTTAACACTGTCATTCATCCTAATTCACTTCACTTTCTCCTCTCACAACTCTCACAACTCTTTGACTACTTCTATTTTTGTGGCATATGACTCAGTTATCTCTACCAACTTCACTACAAGGCAGTTTCTAAATGACTCAGTCCCAGAGGCTCTTTTGTGCTCTTTTAATACCCTGCCTTTATGGCATGATTTTCTCTTGTGTCTTTTTCTATACACTTTATGCAGATAACACCCAAGGTCTCTCACGCTGAACTTTTCCAAAATTGTAGTTTTCTACATTCCTTCTTCATCTGCACCTACGCCATCACGTATCTGTGTCCATTCTCTTTCCCTGACTTTTTTCCTCTTGGCTAGAAATCTTGGAATGTTGCTCAGCCCTTCAAAACATTGAATGCTACTACCTACTGCAGCGCACTATCTGGCACGAAATATATATAAAAATATGTTCTCTTGCACCGTGTCATACTACTAAAGTCTTAATGAATTAATTTGTGCTTTGTAAATTTGATTATTGCAACAACCTGCTCGTAGGTCTACCGCAAATTTTCTTATCTCCATTGGACAAAGTATTTATCTTTACCACCCGAACTCTACTTAACCTCCTCAGACATACTGTTAACACATTATTTCCACACAAATTCAGGTTGTTGTAAGCAAAACTGTAAGTTATTAACTAGTTTCAAAGTATGCAGCTGAAATCTTGACTCACTACATACAACCCACACTAGAAACCTGAAATTTGCTAACTAGAATCTTCTGGTCACACCTAGATCACCAAATGCAGCCGCATAAGTTAAAATCTTTTACCTCCTTGGTAACACTCAGTGTAACTCACAGCCTACTGACATCAGGCCTTGCTGCGGACTCACCCAGTTTAAAAATACCCTGTAGAGTAGTCCATCAGAAAGAAGAGTAATAACTTGTACTACATTTGAAATGTCACGTGTGAAACAACCTTTACGTACCATACCGTCTGTAGTCGCTGTTTATACGGCTCACAGCAGCACCTTTGTACAATATCTCAATCGCACGTTTATTTTTTCACAGCCATAAAATTTGTGTATCGTGTTTTGTAGCACCATCTTCCTTTGTACAGCATTTCAGTAACACACTTTAATGTTGCTCAAGTAAATAAGTAAAAGAAAGCAATGTAGTGAGCATCATGCAAATGATTAGTTCAGTTGTAGTGCTTTAATTAGTCAGTAAGTAAACTTGCTCCCTGGTAGAATCAGTTTATGTGCTAGTGGATGAATGTAAGCACCATTGTAGGCTATCTATATACATCTAAAGTTAAGTAGCTTTTTTCAAGTATATGAATATTGTATTTTTGAAGGGATGCAAATCACTGCATCTCTGAGAATGCATATTTTTGGAACTGTCTATGTAGCCGCACAGATACATAACTTGATAATAGATTCACACGTAACAGTATTCAATTATATAAAGCCTCAAACAAAGGTACACCAGGCGGTTGAGAGGTGTATCTTGAGTTGCCCAGTAGGCAGCTGGTACATCAGTGGTTGAGAGGTGTGTGACATGAGTTGCCTAGTAGGCAGCTGGTACATCAGAGTGCCATTGGTAAATCGATAGATCCAACAGAAAGAATGTAAGGACATAGGAAAAGCAGATGACCCTGGCAAAGAGGATGAGAATGTTGTTAAATTGGAGGATCACAACTGCAGCCTGGAAGCTCCAGCAAAGTAGAAGGCGGCGGGCTGAGACAGCATATATGGCAGAGCAGCAGGATAGTTGTAGAGAAAAGGTGCACCAGTAATATAGACATGAGTTTCAACCTGCATCCCCTCATAACCCCATCATATGCCCTCCTTGTCCCAGTCCTTACACAAGTGAGGCAATCCTGCCTCCTGACAGGCTACTCTAAAACGCTAGAATTTCTTTCATGTTCATTATATAAACCCCTCCCACCCACCACAATGCCTGTTTTTTTTCCTGTGTGATGTGCTGTCGGAGTGCTGGTTTTTCTTCATCTGTGTCGGGGCTTCAATGCAGTGTGTTTCCTTTTCATTATTTATTTTTAGTTTGTGTGTGATTGCTATGACACTAGCCTTACTGGTGTTCCAGTCGGTCGCGTCCCTGCTATGTTTTCCGACGCGCTCCCCGCTCATGTGCATGGCTGGGGCGGGCAGCTTTCTCTGCATTCGGTTGACGGGCCGTTCCGGTGCTTCGGGCTTTCAGTAGCACCCGGTTCCCGCGGCCATGTCTTGTGTGTATGTGGGGCTGTCTTTTTGCCAATTCAAGTCTCGTGGATTTTGAGACTTGATTGCTGAGAGGCGGTATTTATGGGAAGTTGCTGGCACTTCCTCTCGCTCTGTTGGTTCCTGTTTGGTGGTTGGACCTTCTGCCTTGGCGGTTGAAGATTAGGTCACGGTGCCTGCCAAGTTTCTTTCCAAATGGAATAATGTGAAAGACTTGCAGGAGGATGACCTATTGCAGATTTCCAGGTAGGATTTGCAGGATTTGATTAATTATGCTGTTCAAGCTGCGCTGCTTGAGCCTTCTGCCAAGAAATCCAAAGGGGAGGAGGATGAGGACTTGGGCAATTCCCCTAATGGGTAATATATCCAGGGTACAGTTATTTTGTACATCTTTGCCTATATTCATGAGGTCCTGGATTTTGATCCTAAGTCTTTGGCGGATGATGGGTTTTACTTCCAGTATAGTACCACAGTGGTGGATGACTTGCCTTCACTTGATGTCAATAAGGATATTCTGGCCAAGGAATGGCTTGAGGTCGCCAAGCAGGGGATTCCTCACCTTTTGGGCAAGAGGTATCGCGTGGCGGAGTTTGATGTCCAGTTCCCTCAGGTTCCAAAGGTCAATTCTGTTTTGTCCTCAATGGCTACTTCCTCTTCTTTGTCTTCTGAGGAGGCTTCCTCTGCTGATCCAGTTGAACGGAAGGTGAAGACGGCCTTGAAACGTTCCTATGCTGCATATCATTTTGAGATTTGAGCTATCACTTACTCTGCCTATGCCTCCCAGGTCCTTATAAAGGATTTCTAGAATTTGTTTGACTATCTTCAGGATCAGGGGGATCCAGCTCCTATCTTGACACAGATAGAGGTCTTGGCACCGTTTCTGTCCGATGTCACTTTTGATACGCTGTGGGCCTTCTTGCTGCCGGGGCAGCGGTGACTGGTAGGCGGTCTCTGTGGACAAAGACTTGGCATTTTGAGGCTGCTCAGAAGGCCTTGATTCATAAACTGCCTTTTGAGGGTCCCCGGCTTTTTGGGGACGATTTGAACACAACAGTGCTTCGGTCTGTGGAAGAGAAGAAGTTGTTGAAACCTTTTCAGTGTGTCCAGAAGAAGTCCTTTTTCCATAAGTAGGGCTTTCAGGGTGTTCTCTGCTCTCTCAGCCCTTTTGTGAACGGGCCTGTGGTCAGGGGGCTGTGTTCCATTACAAGTTCCAGCCTTAGCAGCAGCAGCCTCAGGGTCTTGGGTAGAGGACCTACTATGCCAAAGTGGGGGCTCATTAATAGTGCAACACACTATTAATGGAATTTGCTAAACACACCAACTCATCGTCTCCATCAATGGCCCATTCCACACTCTCATTCAAATCATCCAATGGCATTCGAGAAAAAAAAATCAGCCTTGATGTTTATTTTACCAGGAATATATTCAATGTCAGACTTGAACTCCTGCAATCGATATTTCTACTTAGCAATCCTGGGAGTGTCTTTATCACCCCTTTTTGTGTTGAATAGTTCTACTAATGGTTTGTGACAGTTCTTAAGAAGAAAGAAACACCCCATACATACGTGCGAAAATGCTGAGTTCCTCACCTCAACGTTAAGGCTTCTTTTTCAATGGTAGAATACAAATGCTCTGCTCCTCTTAAGTGCTCAGGAAGCAAATACAATTACGTCCTCTCTACCATTACTCCTCTTCTGCATGAGTACAGCACCAAGACCGAATTTGCTCACAACTGTGACATTGATGCTACTATCCCTGGTATCGAACAACTTCAAAGGACGTGCAGATACGATGTCTGACCGCACCCTGTTGAACGCTTCCTGGCATTCATCATTCCACACAAACACTACTCCCTTTTTTTATCAAATCTCTAAAGGGGCTAGTTTGTTAGCACAAGGGAGTACAAACTTTGAGTAGTATTCAGCTAAGCCCAAAAAAGGATCTCAGCTGATCTTTGTTACCATGAACCGGGACCTCCTCCACACACAGCTTTTATCAACTTCATCTTGGGACTAATGCCTTTTTCAGATTGATATATAGTGGCCTAAATAGTCAACTCCTAGTTGCTCGATTTTACACTTGTCTTCCAACAAGGTCATTCCCTTTTCCTGCAATATACTTAAAACCTTGTTTAAATGTCCATTGTGGTGTTCAAATTCTGACCAAAAATTAAAATGCCGCCCTGAAAGTAACAAACTCCCGCACAACAATATCTGCCTCATGAGCCTTTGAAAGACAGACGAAGCTGATGCCAACCCAAATGACAAGCGCATGAACCGAAAAGCACATTCAGGCGTGACAAATGTAGTTAAATGCCTAGATTCTTAACACAAACCACTTGGTGGTATGCCACAGACATATCCAAAGTACTCAGCAGCTCACCATTAATAGGCAGGGGTTCCCTATCCACCCAAATACTATGATTACGGTTGCGCAAATCAACACACACACGCAAAGATTTGTCATTTTTACGTGCAAAAACCACAGGGGCCAGTCGTTCCGAACTCCTAATGGGCTCAATCACATCTAGACTACACAATTTATCAAGTTCCCTGCGCAGGTCATCTCTTCACGACAATGGTATCTTGCACACTTTGTGTTCAACTGGAATAGAACCTGTTCCTAATATAGAATTATGCTTGAACCCAGACAATTTCCCAAGCTCTTTGGTAAAAACTTTGGGAAACTTCATAACCCACTCGCAGGAAGCAGACCCATTCAAACATGTTGGTACCAAATCCGACCTAGACCTCGTACTGGGTTTCAAAATTATGTCTAATTCCCCTTGGTCATGCCATCCCAATAAATTTGAACCTTCCTTTGCCACAAACATGATCCCATGAGCTGTCTTCCCTTCAAACTCCAGGAGTCCCTCAAATTGACCTTCAACTTCAATCTTCTTAACTTGTATGCACACATTTTCACTTTGGATGGTTGAAGTCTTTGAGGTTTGAACATCGAAAAAACTTCAGGATCTATTAATGTGAAAGGTAATCCTGAATCGCCCATAAGGCATACACTGGTCCCATTAATCCATACATTGCAAAAAGGTGTTTTACTGTGAAACAGATTCAACTCTCCTACCACCGTCTCATCCTCATCACCCAAACTCTCATCAGTGACACATACATCCCTACTACCAAGTATAATAGTTGGGACGACATCTTCCTTTCTCTCAAATGTAGTTTCATCTATCTGATATACTTCCGATTTGCATGTGTTTATGCACATTCTCGCAAAATGCCCCTATCAATTGTATTTAAAATATGTGACGGATGACCCCAGACAATTCTTGGAAGAAGCCACATGGTTGTGACTCCCACATCTGAAGCACGCTATAACATAATTTTTGTTCCGCTTGCCCTCCAACTTCTTTCCCTCTCTCCCCTGGAGTGTACTTTTTCACATCCTTTTGTGCTTTCCCCAAGACAACAATAACCGCTTTAGAAGTGCTGGAGTCCCCTTGGTCTGCAAATTCTTTAAAGTACGCATCTGAATTTTCAACAGATCTGGCAATGGTGATAGCCGTTTCTAAACTTGGATCATCTGTGGACAACTATCTTTCCTGGATACTCTTGTTATGAGTTTTCTCAATTAATTGATCACGTATGATGTAATCCTTAAAATCTCTGTAATTGCAGGTAATGGGCAATTGACCTAATACTGATGCATAGTCCTCTATCAATTCACCCGGACGTTGTGCTCTTTGTAAAAACTTGTGTTGCTCAAATACAACGTTCTTAGATGGTGAAATCTTTTGTCAAGGGTTTTTACCGTAGCGTGAAGCGTAGTCATCCACTACATCTACTGCGGCCAGTTCCCCAGATGCTCCTTCCTGCTACATCTGTACTATTACCTCCTGTAAAGGTAGTGTTTTTAGGACCTAAGTTGTGGATAAGTAAAGCTTTCTTCTTTTTATTAGTAAACGTGTCTCCATCAATTGCATCCAAATATGTTTCAAAAGCTTCTTTCCACTGAGTCCAACACAAAGGAGGTATGCCAGGCACAGACAGAAAATGGCAGAGGTACACACACGCTTTCCATATTGGTAACCAAAAACCGTTTTAAACCAAGACCAAGTAAAATATGTTGGGGGGGGGGGGGGGGGGGGCGCTATATTTTTTCTTTCACTGAAAAAGTAAATACTGAACTCTGTACAGAAACCTCCTTAAAAAATGGCCGCTGGGTTTTCCAATACCCACTGTGATGACAGCATGCAAGCAGTAATATGACGGTTTGCCCACACAGAAAATGACGACACCTTAATTGATGTGCCAGTAATAAAGATGGCGGCCAAACTGACGTCAGGCAGAAGACAGCCAAACTACAGAAACCAGTCTGTACCTTTAGACACGCCCACTGAGCAGCGAGCAGACTCCTGGAGCTGCACCAAATCCAAATGGTGGATCCAGAGCAAAATGATGCCACAGAGACTAGGTGTTGCAGCACTGTTCTCGGGGGCGAAGCCAGTCAAGAGCAGCACCCTACAGGCAGTTAGAGCACTGGGCTTCTCCTCACCTGCCCAAACTGTGCACATAGGGGTCGACTAAGCCCATCAGAGGAAACTGCGGCTATTGGAGTTAGCCGCAGTCCAATCAATGCTTTGGAGCACAGCAGACTTGGCCATGCCCGTAGGAGTTCGCCGCAGTTCGGCCTGGCCGCTCGCTTGCTCTGGTGAGTTGAAGCACTTCAGATTTAGCCGGAGCCGCACAGGATGTGGAAAACTGGTGGCGCACTGATCTCCCGCTCGTTGCTAATGAAAAGAAGGAGGTTCCTCGTGATGAGGTACCTACTTTTACTTATAGGTACCAAGTATATGCCACCAGTATGTCACATCCCTGATCCCTCGACCAGCAACTACAGGTCCTCGAATCCCCCACCCAACCTTCCATATCATAACATTCCCCACATTAACTTACAGGCTTCCATTTAAATAGTTTAGGCATACATTACAGTTCCAATTTCCCATTGGAACAACAACCATACATCCACATCTTATAGATCAACTCCCCTCTATACAATTGGGTGTGCCTGGAGATAAGTAACCAGATATATCCAATAATCCCTGGGTTTGGATCCCGTTGGCAACTCTTCCTCATATGGTTTTAGAGTGTCTTTACAATAAGCCATGTCCTTAATCCATAACTTGGCCCGTGGAATATCCCTGCTACCCCAACATAACCATATCCTACGTTTAGCCAAAAGTAGCACTATGATACAAAATTTACGTTTAGTGGATCTCACATTATTGACTAGGCCTAGTAGACATGTACGTATTGAACAGTCAATATGAACTTGCAACATAGTACTCAGGAGTTGCTTAGTCTCAGTCCAGTATGCTCTTATGGAAGGGCAGTCCCATGCGAGGTGAATAAAGTTGGCAGTATCTACTCCACACCTTTTACATCTAGCATCTGTACGAAGACCATATTTGTGTAGCTGAGCTGGAGTATGGTAGGTTTGATGTAGGTATTTACAGTGAGGTATGCGTAGATTGCTTTTCGGTGTGAGCATACCAGTTATGTTGCAACAGATGACCCATTCGTCCACTGTGAGGGGAGTATCAAGTGTATTGTTCCATCGTGTTAAGGCCTTATGGGTATCGTCATCGATATCGTCTTGAAGATGTGTATACAGCCATGTTACCATATGAGAGCTGCTTGGCGAACTAATAAGCATTTGCAGAATATTCTAACCAGCAACCCAACAATCAGCCACTGTTGAGTCAAAGTAAAGCAGAGGTGACCAAAGTATATGTGCACCTGCATTCTCATGGGGATTGCTTTTCATCTTCAATATCTTTCTTTGTCTGAAAAGAAGGGTTTGCTAGATAAGAAAAGGAAGAACGTTACTCCCTTGAGGTCTTCTAGAAAGACTCTTAAAGGACTTGCTGGCATTGGAGTCCGCATGCTTATCATTGTATACAATCCTGTAGACCTCTGGCAAAAGAGTCTGATCAGAAGAGCTAACTTGTTTTGTTGTGCTCTGTTTCCATTTTGTTTAGCTCAAATCCTGTTCATATGTTATCTATGTTACATTTGTGCACAATATTGCATATTTTTTTGCCCACTTGAAGTTAGTCAGACGGCGGTCTACTTGATCCATCCTGGAGCTAAGCTTGCTGTTTTTCCAAATAAATATCTGAACTGATGCATTAATAAGACTAGCCATTGATGTCATTTTGCAAATATCTACTGTACATTTCAATTTATCCATCAGGTTTGGAAAGGTGTGGCTTTGGTTTAACAACTAGATACAATCCTGGTTCTTAAAATGTCACACCACCCATGAACATTTTGTTATCTAAATAGAATGAAAGCAAAGTATTACTGAACAGAAGAAAGTTAAAAACATAAGCAGGGAAAAAACAGTTTCTGCATGAAAACTTAAAAAAAAAATTTTTTTTAAATTTTTTATACGTTTATTTATAAGTTTTGTCAAACACATACATTGCTCGAAAACAAAGAAACTTACAGGCTTCCATTTAAATAGTTTAGGCATACATTACAGTTCCAATTGCCCATTGTAACAACAACCATACATCCACACCTTATAGATCAACTCCCCTCTATACAATTGGGTGTGCCTGGAGATAAGTAACCAGATATATCCAATAATCCCTGGGTTTGGATCCCGTTAGCAACTCTTCCTCATATGGTTTTAGAGTGTCTTTACAATAAGCCATGTCCTTAATCCATAACTTGGCCCGTGGAATATCCCTGCTACCCCAACATAACCATATCCTACGTTTAGCCAAAAGTAGCGCTATGATACAAAATTTACGTTTAGTGGATCTCACATTATTGACTAGGCCTAGTAGACATGTACGAATTGAACAGTCAATAGGAACTTGCAGCATAGTACTCAGGAGTTGCTTAGTCTCAGTCCAGTATGCTCTTATGGAAGGGCAGTCCCATGCGAGGTGAATAAAGTTGGCAGTATCTACTCCACACCTTTTACATCTAGCATCTGTACGAAGACAATATTTGTGTAGCTGAGCTGGAGTATGGTAGGTTTGATGTAGGTATTTACAGTGAAGTATGCGTAGATTGCTATTCGGTGTGAGCATACCAGTTATGTTGCAACAGATGACCCATTCGTCCACTGTGAGGGGAGTATCAAGTGTATTGTTCCATCGTGTTAAGGCCTTATGGGTATCGTTATCGATATCGTCTTGAAGATGTGTATACAGCCGTGTTACCATATGAGAGCTGCTTGGCGAAGTAATAAGCATTTGCAGAATATTAAGCTGTTTCGGCTTACGAGGATAATCAGGGTATAGTTTCTTAATGGCGCTTTTTAGTCTGTGGTAAGTAAACTGAAATAGAAGCGTCTGATTGCTAATGTACATTAGATCTTGAGGTTCTATAAATGTGCCGTTATCATATAGGTCTCCCATCTTATCAATACCCACCCATTGTAGCAAGTCTGTTCCTACTTTTTCTTGGGTAACTGATAACCCTGGGTCGAAAAGTAATGGCATCGCCAGCGCATAAAGTGGCAGCTAATTTGCTAGTTTTCCCATCTTTTGCCAAACTGCATTGGTTGTATCAATGGTGTTAATTGCATGTGAATGAATGCGGGCCCGCCGATGTGGAAGGATAGCATTCAGTGGAATAGGATGCGCGTCCCGTTTTCAATCTCGATGTGGCATATATGGAATGGGATGATGCCAAAAGTGCGCGTGTTGTGGTTGGGCGCATATGTAATAGAGCAGGAAATCCGGGACCTTGAAGCCTCCTTTAGAGAACGGTAATGTTAAGGCTCGCAGTTCAATGCGGGCCTGTTTGCCTGCCCATATGAGGCAAGTTACTACAGCAGTCAGTCTTTGCAACATGGCTTTAGGCGGGGTAATGTGAATGTTATTAAAGAGATGCAGGAATTTAGGAAGTACGGCCATTTTAACAATGGCCAGTCGGTCTGCCAATGATAAGGGTAAGTGTATCCATCGTTCCACTTTTTCTTCAACTTTACTAATTGTAGTCCCATAGTTGGCACGGATAACCATTTCCGGGTCACGATGATACCACACCCCAAGATATTTGACAGGTTCTGTTTGCCATTCAAGAGGGTATTCTACCTGATGTGGATGAGGAGGTCTGCCAATGAGATAATGATGGATTTAGCCCAGTTAATTTGAAGACCGGAGTGACGCCCAAATTTGATATATTCTCTGAGCAGCAGGGATAGATTAGTAGCCGTGTTTTTAACATGGAGCACCATATCATCTGCATGTAGTGAGATATTAAGTGGCCTTTGTAGAAACTTCAGAGCAGCAATTTGATGACCTTGCCGTATTTAGCATGCCAGTGGTTCTAAAGCAATGGCAAAAAGTAAGGGAGACAGGGGGCAGCCAATATTTTGTTCATTAGGGATAAGGGCCTGTCTCATTCACATTTCTCTGGATCTTTATTTGGTTTCAGTAGAGCAATGAGCATGGCCTCTCTTAGCATAGGGGGAGTATCTGATCGCTATGGGTGTCGCCATACATTTGTACAAGGTGAGGTGCAAGCAGGTCTATGTATGCTTTATAAAATTCGCTTGTAAAGCCATCCGGTCCCGGGGCCTTACCATTGGGAAGAGACTTAACTATTTCTGTGACTTCTACCGTCACGGGTTGCGCTAGATACTCCCTCTGTGCATCTGTTAGCCAGGCCAATGCTACATCTTCCAGATATGACATAACTTCTGATGGGGTTGCCGTTTCTCGCGACGCATAAAGATCACCGTATGTGTCCATGAATGCTCGTAATATGCCCTTTGTATCATAGTGGGATGTGCCAGCATCGTCTTTTATGGAAAGTACTGTATGCGCCTTATGCCCTGCACATATTTCGCGTGCCAGATTATGTCCTGGTCTGCCCCCCTCACCATAGGTGCGTGTTGTGTGTCATTTTCAAATGTATTTGAGTTCGTCCTCCGCAAATTCTTGATATTCTGACATAACTGTCCTAATATCACTGAGGAGGGACAGGTTATGTCTGTTCATATTCTAGTTCTAAGGCATCAAGTCGACGCTCTCGAGTGAGTTGAGCTCGGATGTCCTTGAGCATGCCCGCATTAGTACTAATACAGACACGGCGAATAGTAGCTTTAAATGCCTCCCATAATAAGCTAGCATCGTCAGTGGAGGCCTGATTTAGAGCAAAATAATCAATAATCGCTTGTGCTATGGTATCAGAATATAAGGGGTCTAGTAGTGCTTTGGCATTAAATCTCCACACATAAGGTGGTGGCGTGTAATGAGGAAGCTCAATACTTAGCAGTACTGGCTTATGATCTGAAAGTGTTTTAGGCAGGTGTCTAATTTGTCTGGTCCAGTTCATGATCTCCTCTGTCCCTATCCAGTAATCTATTCGAGACCAACTACTGTGGTCTGTGGAATGGTATGTGGCTTACCTGTGATATGGGTACTGTGCCCTCCAGATATCTACCAGGTTAGCTTCTGACATGATATTTTGCATCACCGTCACTGCTTGTCTGTGTGACTCTCTGGAGGAATCCAATCTGTCTAGATGCTCATTCAATGATCAGTTAAAATCACCGCCCCACAATAGCGTCATGTCAGGTAGGGCCTCCATTTTGTTCATAACGATTTAGAAAATCCAGCATCATCCACATTTGGGCCATATGTATTTATTATGCCTGTGCGATGCCCTTGAAGAAGCCCGTGACTATAATATACTGGCCAATATCATCAACTTTGGTATGTTCTATGTGAAATTACGTTCCCTTTTTGACCAATATTACCACGCCTCTAGAATAGAAGGAGTATGAGGATGTCCGACTCCTGCAGAAGTGCTATATGTATGTGTAATCTATCCAGATATGCAAATATCTGGCGTATCTTTTTTGGGTTATTCAACCCCAGAGCATTCCATGACAATAAATTAAGTTGTGAGGGTTGTAGTCTATCCATATTCGCTAGTGTGAACTATACCTGGGACATGATCTCGTTGATTATGTAGGTCTCGGGCTATCACTGTGACTGTAAATAGCATGGTGTTGAACAATTGGTTATAATTGATGTGGCACATTGTAATGCAATGCAGTTTAGGTAGCCTGTGAAACAACAAACATTCCCCACCCCACCACCCCCTCCCACATTGGCATCCCAATCACACCAAAGCCATTCCCATGCCAACATTGACAACAGAACTAGAACTGTGATGGGGAACTCCCTCTTGGGGGGAGGGGGGATCCGCCGAGTACACACATCAACATCCACCTCAGCAGATGTGGTCAGGTATTTCGCTATCAAATCGGGTGTATGTCATTACAAGAATTATGGTAAATATCATAAGAGCAATAACTAGCTGTCTGCCACAGACATGGTCAGTGGCGCGCTGTCAACAATTCCACCTGCCCCTTCTGAACATGTAGACATAGATACCAGTTAATCTGTATGTGACTTCTGGGGATGAAATGAAATGAAATGAAATGAAATTTGGGACTTATATAGCGCATGGCTGCCCGTAAGCGTCCCAGCGCTGGTCTTGCAGAACTCCTGAGGGGGGAAGACAGGGAGAAGAAGATTACTGCAGGAAAAGGTGGGTTTTTAGGAGCTTGCGGAATTTCAGCAGATTGGCCTCAGAGCGGAGGTGAAATGGCAGAGCATTCCAGGAGGTGGCCACAGTGACCGAGAAACGGCGTCCTCCAGTCCGAGCTTTTTTGATTTTATGGACCGTGGCCAGATGGCCTTGAGCTGAGCGAAGGGGCCGATTGGGTCTGTATGGAAAGATCATGTCTTTTAGCATTGGGGGCCCTTGATTATGCAAGGCTCTATGGGCCGTGCAGAGGGCCTTAAACTTGACCCTTTCACGGATCGGCAGCCAATGTAGTGCCTTGAGGGCGGGTTTAGCTGAGACCCTACGAGAGGTCCCAGTGAGAATCCTGGCTGCGGCATTCTGTGTTCTTTGCAGAATGTTGATCGTGGATTCCGGGGCAGCAAAAAAGAGAGCATTGCAATAATCTAGTCTTGATAAGACTAGACCTTGAACAAGCAATTTCTGAGAGGGTCCTGGAAGTAAAGGGAGGATCTTTCTGATGGACCGCAGTAACCCCACACAAGTCCCAGCTGTCTTTTTCGCTTGCGTTTTGAGGGAAAGGTCCTGTTCAAGCCAGAAACCTAGACTTTTTAATTCAGTCTTGGGTTGGGGGAGAGGACCAAAGCATGCTGGCCACATGGCAGATGGAAGGGAAGATATTTTGTTTCCCAACAGCATAAGCTCAGTTTTCGAACCATTGAGCTTAAGCCTTGAAGCGGACATCCATGCATGGATGCCCTCTAAACAGTCATGAAGGTTTTTTACCTTGTCCTCTTCCAGGGAGAGTGATACAATCATTTGGGTGTCGTCAGCGTATGTGACGGCTTTTATCCCAAAAGGGGAGACCACGTCATCCAAGGGGGCCATGTATATATTGAAAAGTGTAGGGCTCAGTGAAGAGCCCTGAGGGACCCCACACTGGAGAGGGAAGATGTCGGATCGCACATTTCCTTCACTGACCTGAAATGTTCTATCTTTTAAGAACGATGAGAGCCAGCTAAGGGCTGTGCCCTTTACACCCAAACCGGAGAGGCGTTTGATGAGGGTTTTGTGGTCCACCGTATCGAATGCAGCGCTTAGATCCAGGAGAATCAGTAACACTGATCCTCCTGAATCTAAGATGCATCTTGCCTCCTCAACTACCTTCAAAAGGGCTGTTTCCGTCCCTTGACCTGGGCGGAAGCCTGTCTGAGTGGGTCGAAGAAGATTGTTAGTTTCAAGGAAGGCAGACAATTGCTTGTTGACTACCTTCTCTGCTATCTTACTTAAACCAGGAAGGAGTGAAATTGGACGGAGGTTGGTCAAATCTGTGGGGTCCATACCCGGTTTTTTTTGCAGGGCTTTAACAATAGCATGTTTCCAATTAGGAGGAACCACTCCCTGATTAAACGAAGCATTAATAAGATTGGTGGCCAGGAACGAGATGGTGGGTCCCACTTGTTTAAGAATGTGGATAGGTGCAGGATCATTAGGGGAGCCGCTTTTCAAGTCTGAAAGGGTTTTTACAAAAACGTCCTCAGAAAGTAAGCTGAAATTATCTAAAGTAGGGCTACTGACGGTGATTGATGGGACCGTCAGGAGATTGTCATCGTGTGGAGGGGGAAGTGACTGTAGGATCTTGATGATTTTATTTTGAAAGAAACAGGCTACTTGGTTACATCTGTCAGTTGTGGGTTGTTGAGTTGGGAGAGTGGTGGGTATGGTGAGGAGCTCTTTAACTATTTTGTAGGTCTCGCGAGAAGAGTTAGAGGCAGCTTTAATTTTTTTATCGAAAAAGGAGGCTAGGGCTGCTTTCCGCGCCGCTTTATAGGTCCTCATCGCTGCTTTGTATTCATCCTTGGTAATGGGATCCCATGTTTTCCTCCATTTACGCTCATGGATTTTACAGATTTTCTTAAGGTTCCTGAGTTCCTGTGAAAACCAAGGTGTTTTAAAAGTGGTATTTCTTTTCTTTAGATCTAACTTTGGGGCGACTATATCCAAGGTGGAAATAATCCAGTTGGTGAAATTATCGTTAGCTAACACAGGATCAGGATCTGCAAAGGGGGTAGATCGTATCAGCTCCTGTGTCCATTCTTCAAGAGGTATTTTTGACCATGGTCTGTCGCGTTCTCTAGACGTTTGCAAGTGGCAAATGGGTTTAGTGATTTGCCACATAAAAGGAATGAGAAAATGATCAGACCAGGGGAGAGGGAGGGCAGGGTGAATTTCAATTTTTGTAAAATTGGCAAATATGGGATCAAGGAGGTGACCCTTGGTGTGGGTTGCCTCTGAGTTGAGCAGATGGAGGTCAAGTGCTTTCAGTTCTGAGATAAGGTCCCTCGCAGTAATATTGGTACTGTCCTCGCAATGAAGATTTAAGTCGCCGAGCAGGATGAAGTTGGGGGTCACGGTGCAAGAGGAAGTGGTGGTGTCCAGTAGTGATCTGACAAAGTTACCTGTGGCCCCCGGCGGGCGGTAAATCAGAAGACCAGACATGGATTTATTGGGATTCAGTTGGAGTGAGAAGTAAACACTTTCACAGTCCTCAATCCCTCCTTCTTGTAACCTACAAGTAATGGAATTCCTATAAATAATCGCTAATCAGCCTCCTATGCCATTTGTTCTATTTTGATGGTGTATAAGGTAATCCTTGGGTAGCATGCTCACAATATCTGCATCTGAATGGGGCGTTAGCCAGGTTTCCGTAAGGAAAAGAGTGTCTAATTGTAGGGATGATGCACAGACACAGAATCCTACGTGATCACTCACTGTGGCCGTCACATATTGTCAATACAACCGTGCCCGCCTATCTCTTGTCCCTTTGAAAGTGTGCAATAGACTAATAGTAATGTCCAGTCAACAGGCAAAGGCTTTAGGTCTGCAAAAATAGTGTGAAAGTCTACCCCTTTAAAATGTTCGCAGGCCCATCAGTCTTGCTGCATATACTGGACAGTCACAGGTGTATGCTCTTCATGACTTACCGCCAGTGAAGATCAGTCCATACCTTGTATCAGCCCATATCGGGTTGATGTGTGCTATTACTAGCCAGCCGCGTTGTAGTGTAGCAATCAATCTTCCAGGCTCTGGGGGCACAACGTATGCCCGCCAGGTGACCCTTACAAAGCGTACCCCGGTTTAGACAGTTGACATGGCGCTCAAATTTAGTACGGCACAGGCTTTAGAGTTTGTTTATCCCTCATGACATCCTATTCTTATCAGAGTAGTTGATGGACCTGCACCGGATGAGCAGTCTATAGCTGTGTGCAGCCTAATCCGAGTCCTGTTCCGTCTCTCTGTTGCCTTGTGTCTTCCTTCTGATGATTGATTTCTTGATGAAATCCTGCGCTGCTTTCGGTGATTGTAGTATTGACACACGCTCATCGTATGTCACTCTTAATCTGGCTGGGTACAGCATCGCGTACTCCATTCCTAGATCCCGTAGCTTCTTTTTGGTAGGATTGAAATCTCTTCGAGCTGTTTGAACCGCCATTATGAAGTCCGGATAAAATGGCAGGTATTGCCTTGGTAGTTGATTTGTTGTTTTTCCCGGGCAAGCCTTAAAATGGCGTTGCAGTCCCTGTAATTTAGGACCTGGGCAATTATGGGCCGTGGCGGGGCACCTGATGGTGGCTGCCACCGATCTGTAAGCTCGTTCAATGATCAGCACTGATGAGAAGTTGTCGGCTCCGAATATCGCACATAACATGTCTTCCACAGAGGTTTCCATTCTTCCTGTGTTCGAGGTTTCCATTCTTCCTGTGTTCGAGCTTTCAGGAATTCCCGCGTTGCGTACGTTATGTCGCGATCTCCCCTCCAAATCTTATGCCTTGCTTTTAATAACCTCCAGGATCTTCTCCATGTCAGTACACTTGCGCAATGTGCAGTGGGCTTCGTCTTCTACTGCAGTTATACGCTCCTCTGCCGCATCGAGCCGTGCGCCTTGTTTATCCAATTTGCTTGATATGCTGTCCACCCTCTGGGTGAGTGATTCCAGTTTTCCTTTAATGACCTGTAGGCTTTGCTGTATAGCTTGAAGGGCTGTTTCCATAACTGTGCTGGTTGCCTGCTTCGCATCTAATTCAGTATCTGAATGCGCAGTCGCCCCCTTTGGATTGCGCCTGGTGTCGAATGACAATTTCGACTGTTGTTTGTCTGGCTTACCCCTGGTGGCAGGGTGATCGGGTCAGCAGTGGGTTTTAAGACACTGTGCAATTGGACTTGCAGAGTGATGGTCAATCTTGTTTGCGTGATGCCGCATCTCAGAATCAACGCCGGTAGTAATAGCAATGTTTATGTGTAGTCGTACGGTCCCCGTTATGTCAGCAATACAGTAGTGTAACACGAAGCTATGGTGAGGTCGCTGACACCCAATGGCTTGCTAGCGGTGAAAATGCCCGGTGCATCTCGCAGGACAGAGCCACCAGTAGCTACAATCGCTGCAGTAGCCACCTACTTCGCCATGTCGATGCTGAGAGGCACATGAATATAGGGCCAGCGCCACCTGTAGATGAAGGCAGTATTTAACCATGCGCAGTTGATTGACTTCTATATGGGTCAGCCTCTACTAGTAACGTTTTGGTTGATGCACGGCGGCAGTGCATGCCGTGAGTGGGCACAGTGCAGGGTCTGTCTAGCAATGGTGAAGACGTCTCAACACGGGAAACTTCCAAGTAAGAGCGCCAGTGACTGAGTGCTATGTTGTAAGGCGCGCTGGTGTCGGGATGTGATGCAGTAGCTGGGCATTGTCGCAGAGTGCTGTTCCAGGACGATTGTGAACTTGTGTGATTAAGGGCTATGCCTCAGTACAGTCCCTGCTGGTTGCTCTCATATATCCCCGCAGCGATGCATATTATATGTACACACAAGTCCTAGGGCTGCCATTTTGCAAGATCTGCTATGGCGCAGGTAGTGTAGCTCGGGTGCCTTACCAGGAAACGTATATCTCCCACTCAGTTGCAGCCTCACAGGTCGCCGCAGCGCTATCGCAGTGCACACCGTTCCCCGCTGCCCAAGTGTCCAGTTTTCATCAGGGAGCTCCGTACATGCTCCGTTGTTATTTCTCTTGCCGCCATCTTAGGATCGCTGGTCATACCGTCTGCCGCTCCTCGACTTGGCCCTTATGCTCGCTACACAAAGCTCCATTTAGGGATTCAGCTCCATCTGATTGTTGCTCATGCGTTCCGACACAGGCAGTTTTTTTTAGTATGTTTAAGCACCCGTAACTGTATATTAATGCCGGATATTGTCCCCGACCGGCGGAGCAGCCTCAGAGAGCAGCCATCACGCAGCGCGTCCTCTAGTGCCCCCCTTCTGCATGAATACTTAGCATCCAGAAAAGTAAAACCTAGATTTGAAAGGAAAGACTTCTTGTGTCAAAGGACAGGGTAGGGATGTGTAAAATGCCGATGACACTGGTAAAAAGAAAATACTAGATTCACTCCTTGTAATTCTTGAGTGTATTAAACTTAGATTATTAAGGCATAACTACTCACAGAAACCCTTAATGATTTGAGTCTTCAGTAGTGTTGCACGTAGATTTGTGCTGAATGACTTGCCTACAGTTTGTGGAGAGCAAGACATTGTCTAGAGTTTCCATCATATAGATAGTGTTTAGCTAAATGGGTGCCTCATTATATCTATCCATCTAATATGAAAGTTGGTTAAAACTTGATTTCAGAATTTCTCTTCTCTACAGAATTTAGATTACATTGTTCGAATCCCAGAAGATCAAATTTTTTTCGGAGTGACCTATCATTTAATTCTTTTCTTTAATCCTGACACCTGCCTTTTATCTACCTCTGATCTTACCTTGATCACTTCAACACTAACTCAAACATGTGATTCACACTCTAACCCTCACCTTAAATGCAAGTTCCACCCTTTAACCCCAACAGTAACGCCACTGCTTTCTTCATGCTGTAAAGTATCATAAATCTTAACACATGAGCTTATCCATCTCTGTCCCTTACTCGACGCTTGTACTAAACTTTACCTTAACTCTGACCTTAACCTTCGCACTGTCCCTAAATCTATCTCTAACTTTTACCCCAACCTTAGCATAAGCCCCCCATTCCATTCCTAATCCTAGCCATTCTATAAGCATTTATTTCCCTAATACATAACTGTGTAATATGTTTGTTTACTGTAAATTGTAAATTGATACTTGTATAGCGCACTACTCACCCGCAAGGGTCTCAAGGCGCTTGTACGAATACCGCTGTGGAACCCATCCTGGCTTTCCATGTGAGGTGTCCACTCCTGGGCACCCCCAAGGTGGAGGCCAGGCATCCTTAGCGTTGTGGGGGCCGTTGTGGAGATTAAGCAAGCTATTGCCCAGAGTTGCAGAGTGGGACTCCATGATAGGAATAGGCACCGAGGCGAGAATTATCAGGTCCGTGGAATTTTGAGCCCAAGACCCGCCGAGGCGGGTAATTGAACCTTGGTCCCGGGATAGACCTCTGCATCAGGGTCTGCCGCTCCAACCATTGAGCCACACTTCTCCACTGTAACCTTTTGCACTTACTGTATGCATTATTTGTTTCACCCCTTTCAATCTCTTTTTAGACTTTCTCTGTATTTTTCTTATTTATTTTTTTAAAACTTTTATTTTCGGACTTTTGATTTTTCTAAAATTCATTTTTGAAAGTTTTGGGCTCTTTGGATTTCTTGTAGATTTCTATGTTTAGAACGTGAGGTCACATACTTAAATCCTTGCATTAGTCCAAGGTTGACCTAGCAGAGATAAGAAGTTCTGAGGTTTGTGGTAGTTTCTCGGGATATAAACAAATGCACTTAATAAGGTGTTCTTGTAACTATCACAATTTCTGATTTTTACATCAGTGTGACTACCTTGACAAGCATACTACTTTAATCTTTTATACTTGTATTCTTTCCGTTCATAAATTAAGTACCACAGTTAGGTTAAAATAGGGCTGCTGTATAATCATGCTCTTTGAGCTGGTGACAAAGCGCCACATAAATACACATAACATATGGCATAAAGGTTGGCTTGGAGTTGAGTGGTGTGTGAAAGCATTGCTGGACAGATCATGGTGGCGGCGATCCAAAGGTTAAAAGAAGTCATGTCTCAATGCTTGTTTCCTTGTCTCATACAAGTGATCAGCAACCCAAAACCTTGAATTGAAGTGGTTCACAACATAGCAGCAAGAATATGATGTACAGCGTGGGTGAACTGTGAAGGGAGGGCTACAAGATCACCCGGAGGGACCGCGTCAACCAAACCGGAGGAGGCATTGCCATCATTTACAGAAACACCATCCGCATCACGACCAACTCCGACGACCCTCACCGCCGCCGAGCACCTTCACTTCCAGATTCACACCGACCCCAAGACCACCCTCAGAGGCACCCTCATCTACAGACCCCCGGGACCACGCACACAATTCAGCGAAGCCATCGCAGATTTCGTCAGCCCGCACGCCCTCACCTCCACAGACTACATCCTCCTTGGGGACCTCAACTTCCACATGGAGAACAACAAGGACTGCAACACCGCCGCTCTGCTGGACAACCTCGACAACCTCGGACTCAAGCAACTGGTGAACACCCCCACCCATTACGCCGGCCACACGCTTGACCTCATCTTCTCCTCCAGCAAGCACATCTCCTTCAGCCACTCAACCGGACTACACTGGACAGACCACAGCTGCCTCCACTTCAACTTTAGGAGAACCACGACTCACCACCACCCGCAACAGGTTCCCCGCAGAAGCTGGAGCAAGATCACCGCCGACCAGCTCACCACCGCCCTCTGCCAGAACCCGCCCACCAACACGACTGACCCCAACGAAGCAGCCCGCAACCTCACACAGTGGCTCACCAACTGCGCCGACGAACTTGCACCACTGAAAAATCCTCCCAGTAGACCCGGCAGCAGGAAAGCCTCGTGGTTTACCAACGACCTCAAAAACTCCCAAGAAAACCTGCTGCACCCTCGAGAAAGCCTGGCGCCACGACCAGACAGCAGAACACATGACCGCCCTCAAGAACGCCACCCACAAACACCACCAGCTGATCCGCACCACCAAGAAGACAACATTCAAAGAACGACTGGACAACAACACCCACAACAGCAAGGAACTCTTCTGCATCGTTAAAGAGCTCTCCAACCCCAGCGCCTGCAACAACGACATCACACCCTCGCAAAACCACTGCGACTCACTCGCCTCGTTCTTCCATCGCAAGATCGCCGACATACACAACAGATTCGGCGCGCTGACCACGCACCCAACCACCGAACCAACGCCCCCCACCACCGCCCTCTGCACCTGGACCCCTATCAGCACCGAAGACACCACCCGCCTGATAAACACCATCCACTCCGGCTCCCCTACCGACCCCTGCCCACACCACATCTACAACAAAGCCGACTCCATCATCGCACCCCAACTCCGGAACATCATTAACAGCTCCTTCGCATCCGCCACCTTCCCGGAGAGTTGGATCATGCCGAGCTGAGCACCCTCCTGAAGAAACCCACCACGGACCTCTAGAACCTCCGCCCCATCTCGCTCCTCCCCTTTCCAGCCAAAGTCATCGAGAAGACCGTCAACAGACAACTCTCCGCCTTCCTCGAGACCAACGGATCCCTCGACCCCTCACAGTCCGGTGTCCGAGCAAACCACAGCACCGAGACTGCCCTCATCGCAGCCACCGACGACATCAGGTCCCTGCTCGACAACGGGGAAACTGCTGCCCTCATCCTCCTGGACCTCTCAGCAGCCTTCTACAGCGTATGCCACCGCACCCTGATACAGCGCCTCAGCAACACCGGAATCCAAGGAGCGGCCCTGGAGTGGATCTTCTCGTTCCTCGACGGAAGAACTCAGAGAGTCCGCCTCCCCCGTTCCGATCCGCGGCCACCGTAGTCATCTGCGGCGTCCCGCAAGGATCCTCACTCAGCCCCACCCTCTTCATTGGTTACATGAGCCCTCTCGCAGCCATCGCACGCCAACACAACCTCAACATCATCTCCTACGCCGACGACACCCAGCTGATCCTTTCCCTCACCAATGACCCCGCCACCGCCAAAGCCAACCTCCAGGAAGGAATGAAAGACGTCGCGGAATGGATGAAGATCAGCCGTCTGAAACTGAACTCAGACAAGACGGAAGTCCTCATCCTCGGACCATCACCCTCTGCCTGGGACGACTCCTGGTGGCCCCCTGCCCTGGGCACCGCACCCAAGCAAACGGACCACGCACGCAACTTGGGCTTCATCCTGGACTCCTCCCTCACGATGACCAAGCAAGTCATCGCCGTCTCGGCATCCTGCTTCAACACCCTGCGCATGCTCCGAAAGATCTTCCGATGGATACCCACCGAAACCAGGAAGACGGTCTCCCAGGCCCTCGTCACCAGCTGTCTGGACTACGGGAACACCCTCTATGCTGGAACCACAGACAAACTCCAGAAAAGACTCCAGTGCATTCAGACCGCCTCAGCACGACTCCTCCTGGACAACCCTCGCCACAGCCACATCTCTGCCAACCTGAAAGACCTGCATGGCTCCCCGTCAACAAGAGGATCACGTTCAGACTCCTCACCCACGCACCAAGGCTCTCCACGACACGGGCCCGAAGTACCTCAACAGCCGCCTCACGCTCTACACACCCACCCGCCAGCTCCGATCCGCCAGCCTCGCCTCCATCCCACGAATCCGCAAATCCACCGTCGGAGGAAGATCCTTCTCCTACCTGGCAGCCAAGACATGGAACTCCCTCCCCACTCACCTACGGCTGACCCTGGACCATCTCGCCTTCTGGAAACAACTAAAGACCTGGCTGTTCGCGCAGTAGCGACCCCCCCACCCCCTCAGCGCCTTGAGACACGTACGGGTGAGTAGCGCGCTATACAAATTCTATTGATTGATTGATTGATTGACTGAAGATTTTTTCCTGGTCTAAGTAGGATTGTTGTTGAATGATGTTGTGGGTTCAGTTTGAAGAAGTATTAAAAAACTGCATTGCATATCACGTTGCCCCACAATTATTCGAATATGTTTGTTTACAAGACATTGTGCAGATGTTTCCAGAGACTGGAGGCAAACTTTCCAACTTTTAGATTAATTTTTGTATGAACCTACCGAGGTCTGGAAACCTCTTTGCTTAGGCCCATGATGCCCGACCTTTGATCTTTCTTCTGGAGCTCTGCTTTTCCTTGGTACGAACACAGGAATCCACACTTTACTTTTTCATTTGAGGTAGTCCACAGACTGAAATAATTATTTTTCTAAAATTCTTTTTAAAAGCCTCTCAATTTGTTACATACATTTGTGTGCTGCTCCCCTTGAAGTTTGAACTTAAGCGTATTGTATACAGACCCTAAACTTATTGTAAAGACATCTGTACTCCAAACCTACCAAAGTGTTGTGACTTAATGTCCTAAAGAGCAGTACAGGTTGGCCAATTGCCAAACACACAAGTAGTTAATGTGTTTTGATTGTGTCCTCCTGTGAGGAGAAACCCACACTTGTGTGATTTTGAGTTTTCACCGGCTTCCAAAGTGTGGGTCCCCCATTGGTAAAGTAGGGCTATTGCAAATTGGTCAGTTTAGCTCTAACATTTTTATTGTGAGCAAGAAAGACATCAAGGACTGATTACCCGGGAGCATGGGACCACAACATTTCAATCCAGTTTCTGAAAGATGACTTCTATTTGACTCTTAACCGCTCAATTTAGTTAGTAATGCACCCAAATTGACTAACCAGGACTGGGCACCAGAAGGCGAATTCGATCAGATTTCAGCAATCAATAAAGTATCATTCTTGACAGCACTTATCTATGTTGCAGAACCTAGGAAGTATCAGTAGATTCATTTGGGTGTGAATGTGCACCCTGCCTACGAGCAGCTTGATAGCTGGACTCCCCATCGCACTTTGCTTCTTCAGTGGGTTCCCCTGCAGAGGAGTACCAGTGTTTCTTACAACCCCCAGATGCCACTCAGCTTCCTCCCTTTACAAGGTGTACCAGCTCCACCATCAAAATGATGACAGGTAAAAAAAGTGTTACAATCTTTGCTTTTTAAATTAAGATTGGCATCATTTGTCAACTGTTTGCCAGAGACAGCTAAGAGAAATCTCTTAGCTTATTCAAAGCTTGTCTCACGTTTCATCCCACTAACTCAACTATCAGTACCATTTAAAAAAACATACCAGCGTTTTGGTTTCAATAGAAATTGTGAAAAGTCTCTCTAATGAAAGGTGTATATTTCATCTGCCTATGGAGAGTAAAAAAACTCTAGCTGGCACATCAGGATTTTTCAATTTTATTAAGGACACAGAGGCGAGGATTATGCTTCTCTTTACTGAATCCAAAACAGCAGCCAATATTCTTTTAAACTACATAACCCATGATGCTTAGTATGACATCACTCCACCAATCAGACTGCGCCCCATAGAGTATATAACATAAGAGCACCAAAGTCCGTCCTTTTTCTTTGCGAACAGTTCATAACCACAACTAGAACTTCATAACTTCTGGTCTTCCGACCGATCCTGGTCACCCGAACTTCCAACTGTGGAAAACTTCCCGTCTTCACTCAATCCAGACGTCTTGTTCTTTTAGACCCTTCAAGTCATTTTGTTCTCTGTACCTTGAAAGAAACACAAGCCATAATATCTCCTTTCTAACCAGACATCTCCAACAAAGGGTTGGGCATCTTACAATACATCAATATAACCAGCAATATGATTGTTGCAATTCAACATATAAACTCTCCCTGGGTGGGATAATCCTCTCCTCCGTGTCCTCAATAGAATTAAAAATTATTAACGTGTCCGGTAGAATTCTTTTTATTCTATGTCAGGAAACGGAGGCTTCTGATTATGCTAGTTTAAAGTTGTGCAATTAACTGAGATGTTACAGCAACAATTAGTTTATGATAAAATGTTTTAAATGTCGAATCAGAAGACCAATCCGAAGTAAGTCATAATGTCCTCCAATCGAGAACCAGATAAAAAGGCCTTAGAAGCCATAGCTCCTCTCACAGAATGAGCTCCAAAGGCAGATATATAAACACTAGCTTGACTGAACAGCCATGTAACCCATCTAGCTAAAGTCGCCGACGACCCTGGGCGGAAAGGTTTCTGCAATGAAATTAACAATTGACCTGCTACATCATTTCTAAACTCACAAGTTAAAATCCTCGAAGCATTTCAAACATTGAACCACACATCACTTGCTATGGTGTGGAAAAGCAGGATAAGTCACAAATTTAGAATTATTCTACGTTCTTTTCGAAATTGTAAATGAATCTCCCGAAGGAGTGAATACTCTACCTGCCAAATCCAAGGCTCCCACATCCGAGACTCGCCTACAGGAAATTAGACGTAATAATAGGGTAGGCTTTGCTGACCACTGAGTACGAGAACGACCCTCATTTGCTGGGCAATTTCTTTTTAAACATAATTCTTTTTATTGAACAATCTGGACATCAAGGTACATTACCACAACGATGCAGAAAAGAAGTCCAAGATCACAGTATCATAATTTCAGAGGAAGTCACGGGGAGGGGGGGGGGGGGATCTTCGCTATTCAATTCACGGGGAGGAGCACAAATATCACCATGATATGCATTCCAGGGGGCCCATACTTTGGACCACTTCCGAGGGCAGCCCTGGGCCACATAGACAGTCTTTTCTCGTAACATACTCCAATCAAGATCTTTTTCCCAATCCGTAACCGTGGGCACGTCGGTAGCACCCCAGAGTTGTGCTATGTTCCTCTTAGCAATCATGCAGGCGAGAGTGACCCATTGTGTTGCGTGTGTGTTGAGGTCAGTTGGTTCCCAGATATTGAGAAGGCACCTGGGCGCTTCTGGCTTGATCTCAACCCCCAATGTAACGCTCATGATTGAGTGAATGGCACGCCAGTATTCCTGGATCAGATCACAGTGCCAGAGAATATGTATAAATGTGCCTGCCTGGGGACATCCCCGCCTACATGAGCCCTCCCATGTTTACTAGTTGAGGGCCGGTCATATAGATCCTATGGAGGATCTTTAATTGTAGGCGGAGTCGTGTCGGGATAGCAACAGTCTTCGGGGAGGAAACTGCCATCCTCCAAGTTTCGTCATCCAGTTCAAACCCATCCTCAGTCCACCTCTCACGCAGTACCAGTAGGGGTCATCCATGTTGTTGACCAGTTTACAGTAAGAGAGGGAAATGACGGTGAACAACACTTACAACGCAACTTTTACATCGCAGAGCCTTTACAACGCAACCATTACAACGCAAACTATTACAACGCATTGCTCTGGGGGGTGCTCTAGGATAGGGAATAGGTTAATTTACTATCCAATAACCTTCCCTAGTGTCCACGGGGACTGGAGTTGGAATAGTAAATTAAACTATTCACTATCCAGCACCCCAAAGCACTATGCGTTGTAATGGACTGCGTTGTAATACTTACGTTGTAAAGGATGCGATGTAAATGCATGCGTTGTAATGTCATACATCCGGAAATTACCCTTTCAGGTAAGTGCCTGTCTAACAGTCTATCCTCTAATGGGGAGGGTTCTGGGAGAGTAGTATGCCGGGTCAGTGTCGTCTGTAGTGCATGTCGGATTTGAAGGTAACGAAAGTGCTCCGAGTTCGCAAGGGAGTATTGATCTTGTAGCGTGGCACATGTCTTCACGCCCTCAGAGTTCCACAAGTCTCTAATATGGGAAATGCCGATCAGGTCCCATTTATCGAAACCCTTGGATTTTCTCAAGTCCCCTAGTTTCTGCGAGTCCCACAAGGGAGTGGCGAGGGTCATTCTGTTCCAACCTAGGGATCTGGTTGCGGCGTGCCAGATTTTGACAGTGAGTGCGGTAGGGCCAGTGAGGTGGAACCTTCCTGGTTTAGAATACAGTGCACGGGCAAAAGTCCCATTCGGAAGGAGCCAGCGTTCCATATGAAAGCCCGGGTTATTCGTGCGGCCGTATGTGCAATGGTTAATGGCCGGCAGGTGTGCCGCCCAGTAGTACTTCTTAATGTCAGGTAGCCCGACACCTCCATCATACCAACTAAGCGTGAGTTAATGCAAGGCAATGCGCGGTCTACCACCCCACAATAGGTCTCGCTGAAGCCCTTCGATTTCTTTGAAATACATGTTTGGGACAGGGTCGGCAGAGTTCTGTAGGACATTTAAGAAGCGGGCAAGAACATAATTTTGAAGATTGCCGCCTTGCCAAGAAGAGAAAGCGGGAGCGCCCTCCAATGCGTGATGTCGCTTTTAGTCTCTGCAGAGAAGGAACAAGGTTACGGGTATATCTGACCGATGGGTCGAGGGAAATAAATATGCCTAGGTATTTGAATCCTTCTGAAGCTATAGGAATGGGGCAGCCCCGGGTAGTGGGGGAGAGCTCCCATGCAAAACATAAAGGAGAGACTTCTGCGAATTCACACGGAATACGGAGTATCTGCCAAAGGTAGCTAGAATATCAAAGACTGCGATGAGGGATCGTTTGGGGGAGGTAAGATATAGAAGGATATCATCCCCCCCCATACAAGGAAATGCGGTCTTCCCAGCCCTCTGACCACATCATCCCTCTGATCATTACATCTTTGTGGACCCAGGCTACAAAGGGCTCAAGGGCCAGAGCAAACACCCCTGACGGGTACCACGGCTGAGTTTGAATGGTTCAGATTTTTTATTATTGACAACTATCTGAGCCATGGGTCCGCTATATAACAGACGCACCCGTTGACAGAAAACCGTCCTGAAACCCATTTTTTTAAGTACTGCGCAAAGATAAGACCACTCAAGCGTGTCAAATGCCAAAGTGGCATCTAAGGAGGCTATGATCGTATCCTCACATATGGTAGACGCTCTACCCAGAACCCCATGCAGTCTACGCAGGTTCAGAGTTGTATTCCTGCGTGGCATGAAGGCTGATTGGTCAGGATGTACTAATTCCCCAATAACTTTGACTAGTCTATTGGCTAGTATTTTAGCAAGAATTTTGGGCTCTGCATTGAGAAGGGATATGGGGCGATAGGAGGCACAGTCTGTCTTTGGCTTTCCGACTTTGTGAATTGTGGTGATTCTTTGATCAAGGGGTAGCACCCCCTTCTCTAGGCTGTCTTCACACATGAGTTTAAGATATGGGGCTAATTTATCGGGGCAGAGTTTGTACAGTTCAATCGGAATTCCATTTGGGCCAAGGGCCTTGCCTGGCTGGAGTGACCGTATTGCCAGTGCGATTTCATCGTCAAGGTCACACGCTACCTGACCTTGACGAGGATTATCGTTACTGGATCTCTACTATTCGGGACAACTTTCCATTAAAAAAGAAAGAGAGAAGATAAAACCGACATTTTCCTAAACTATTTGGAATATCAAATTATGGGGAAGCGTGTAGACTGACTTAAGTCTTCATGTGTTAAATTTGAGTAATTTCCATTTGTCATACCAGACATCTATCTATATTTATCCAAGCCCTGAAGAAGTCCCTGGACGGGACGAAACACGTTGGCGGTTTTCAAAAGTTTTTAAGATGAAAAATAAAGGATGAACTGGAACATAACATCGACTTGTCTTTAAAATAATTTTGCATCTTTGATTATTTAAATTGTTATACTGTGTGTAAAAGTGTGCTGGGCTATATATATTTTTTCTGTTTGCATTTGGGTAAGCTGTTTGGTTAGCTTCCTAAACCTTTGGGGGTATAGGAAATTGTGCCTCTAGCCCGTGATTGCACCATTTTTGTTTTATAGTTACTGAAAAAGGGAACTCAGGATTTGTGCGGGCTTTAATGCTTTTGATTCCCATTCATGGGACGTGGCGGGGCACCTGGTCTCGTGCGACCCCCTGGGACCCTGTGCGCCCTTTCGACCACAAACAGTGTGGACAGGCCCTTCGGCTGCAGCTTGGTTGTGATCAGGTTTTCGATGAACAGATCAACAGCAGGCCCTTTGTGTTCTCTGGCACTCCAAGGACGCGGATGTTATTGCGCCGCAGTCTCCCTTCATAGTCGTTCAGCTTGTCTTCTGCGAATTTTCGGAATGCCTGCAGTTCCCTGACGTCCGCCTGTATTTGCGATGTGTCGTCCACTAGACTGGCAGTGGTGATTTCCAGTTGTTTAACCTTTCCCCTATTCTTGGCAAGGTCCGCCCTAATCAGCGTCACTTCAGAAGATAGGACGTCGATAGATGTGCAAACCCCTGTTATCGCCGCCATTAAATCTTTCATTGTGGGTCCGGTGAATCTTGTTCTGTGCTGTTAGGCTGTTTGCCGCTTGCTCCCCTTTTGTCAAGTACGTCAGCCTTCGGACAGGTGTTGCGGTCAAGTCTACTCTGTTGAGAGGTCCTCGAGCCCTTTGCGTTGGACATGGCGAGGGGTGGCGCACGTGGGGTCAATGAGGCACCGCTTGGCCGGGGCACTGGGCGACAGCTGCCCGTCCGCAGCAGCCAGCAAGGCAAGCGGTCTGAGAGGCACTTCAGGGCAGGAGTTCCGTGTGCTGGCTGCGGACCGACGGGCACAATTTGCGTGTCTTAAGCTGCCCCTCGCTGTTGCCCACCGCCCGTGCACGTCGCAATGGCCCCTGGGGAGCAGGCCCAGCGCAGGTGGTTCAGAAGGCCGTAGTTCAGGGTGCAGAAGAACCAGGGCTCACGCCGCCCCTCCGGTCTGGTGCCGCTATGCAGGTGAATGGGCCAGAGGAGCAGAAACTAAAGTGTGAGGCAGCGTGAGGGCCCCCCCCGCAGCTGGGAAAACAAGGACAATGAGGCGGGGGGGCACACCGCTCCGCACAGTATTCAGAAGCTCCAGGCGGGGGGAAGGGTAAAGGTCTCCGCAACGCCGGCAATGGTTGGGCCTCAGGTTCTGCGGGCATGGGGCGCCACCAGTGTGTCCTCGGATATCATACGGCTCCACTTAGGCAGCGCGCCGGTCACGCGCGGCGCCAGTTCGCGCCGCAGAAGGAGCAAGGCTGCTCACAGCGCCGCCGCCACCGGCTCCTCCATCACGGATCTCCATCGCCGACGAGAACCCTGGTGGCCAAAGCACAGCCGTCGTTATATGGGTCAGGCCCCCTTGGCAGGACACTTGGCCACCGGACACCAAGCAGGATACTGCTCAGGTGGTAAGTAGAGCATCGGAGGTGGGGGAGGGGGCTCGATGATAACCCCGACACTCTGGGCGTCAGGAACTGCCACTCGAGGCCCCTGCTCCACCGCTCGCCAGGCCCCTTGACTGCAGAGCAGATCTCTTGGGCCCACAATCCGTTGCGGCACAGAGTTGCGGCGTTAGGTACTGCATGATTTCCGACACGCAGATTGGCACAAGTAGAACAGATATGTGTGGCGGATTTATGGGGTAGAGGTGGAGGGCCTAGGAGAGACCCTAGCAAGCGGCCATTATGGTTTGCCGCGAAGCCACGCCCTGCTGGGCAATTTCTGATATAGGGAAGCACCACATCCACATCCCACAGAGTGGAATATCTGGGTTTTGGTATTTTCACCAATCTAATGCCTCTCAGTAATTTAAAAACTAAAGGGCGATCTCCCATTGGTTTACCGTCCACATGGGGATGACCCGCTGAGATTGCGGAACGCAAATTATTAACCGTCCGCAATGCCATTCCTTGGCTATCTACCTCTGACAGAACATTAACAATCATATGTATACCGGATCCCACAGGATCCCCCTGTCGTTCACGACACCAACCAATCCATCTACGCCAAGCTGATTCATAACGCTTGTGTGTAGAGAGAGCCCAACATTGCGACAGGAAAAAAATTGCATCCTGCAAAACTCCTGCCATTTGCCAGCATCTCCTGAAAGTCTCCATGCCATGTGGGACAATTGACCCTGCGTTACCAATTGATTGTCCATTGGGTCCATTAAGATCTCTTGGATTGAGACCAGACATACTGTGTGACCACACGTTAAGGTTAACACCACTGGGAACCATGAATGTGCTTTCCACCAAGGAAAAATCAATATTAGTTCCGCTCCCTATCTGCGGATCTGTGCTAATACTCTCTGAATCATGACAAACACGGGAAAGGCATAATGCGTGCCTGTCGTCCATGATTGAAGAAATGCATCCGAGTTGATCACCTGGGGTCCGGTTACCAACTGTAAAATTGAGGTAACTGAGTGTTCAGTCAGGATGCAAAGAGAGCTAGCTTGCATGGGCCCCACTCATGATTCAAATGCTGGAACACCCTGGGATGCAGTCTTCAGTCGCTGGAGTCCCGAAGGAATCGGGAATTCCAGTCTGCTACCACATTGGAGCTGCCCGGAATATACTCCGTCATCACTGAGATGTGATGTTGCAGGCAGTAATGCCAGAAATCTTTGGCTATCTCCACCAATAGCTGAGACCTTGTGCCGCCCAAACAATTGATAAATCTCACTGCTGAGACCTTGTCCATCTGCAGGAGGATACAACAGCTTGATTTCTGTGGGGAAAGGGTCCAGATCGCAAACGGTCCCGCTAGTAATTCCAGACAATTTATATGTAATATCAGTTCTTCTGGGGACCATCTGCCCTCCGTCTCCACCGAACCACATCGGGCTGCCTAGCCCCACCGGCTGGCATCAGACTCTATGTGGGACTGAAGCGAAAATGGCATTGCCATTACACGCATCCATGTGTTCCAACCACCAGGACATTTCCATCCTGGCCTCCGTGGATAGCAGGATCTGTTCTGCATAGCTCAAACCCTTGTGCAAATGCATGATCTTCAGCTGTTGAAGCACCTGCTAATGTAGGGGATCCAGGAAAATCGCCTGAGTAGAAGAAGCCAACAGGCCTACCAATCGCGCCAGAATCCTCAAGGATCTAGTCGGAGAGGCAAGCGCTCTCCTCCAGTACTTTTTTGATCGAAATCCTCTTTTTCAGATGGAGCAACAGTTGTGTCAGGCCCGAGAAACTCCATTGACTGGGAAGGGATCAGGTTCGACCTGTCCGAGTTGATGACGAACCCCAAGTCCTGCAGGAGTTGCATCGTCCTAGATAAATGTAGTAATACTGTTTTTGCGCTCTGTACCATAATCAGGATGTCGTCCAGATAAATGATTAACCTCATCCCCTTCTCTCTCAGATACTGCACCACCGATTTGAGAAGTTTGATGAAACACCAAGGGGCGGGAGATAGCCCGAAGGGCATGGCAATAAATGCAAACTATCTGTGTCACCACTGAAACTGGAAGAATCTCCAGAGGGGTGGGAAAATCGGAACTGCCAAGTACGTGTCTTCTAGATCTAGATGCACCATCCAGTCTTTTTGTAACAACAGCTCCTGCAGTAAGTGTATACCTTCCATTTTGAAATGGCGATACACGACCCAGGAATTGAATTCCTTGAGGTTTAAAACAAGGTGAAATCCCTTACCTTTCTTTGGTACTAAGAAAATTGTACTGGCAAACCCGTGTGGATGAGGTGTTGTCTGTACAATTGCCCCCTTTCTTATTAGTGACCTCACCTTCTCGTCTATGAAAGAACTCTCTGTTAGGGAAAAATGTAGAGGTTGAGGTCTGCGATTCTGTTGTTGGGAGAAATAGAACTGTATTTGGAAGCCTTGTACTGCCTGAAGTATCCAAGGGTCTTGCATTAATCTCTCGGACATGTGAAGGAACTACCCAATTCTTCCTCTCGCCAAAACCTCCCCAGCCTGTATAAGGCTTACCTGAATAGGAGGTGTCACCGGAAATGTTTTGTCCTCTGTAACCACCTCGATCTTGTCTGCTTCTGCCGCCTCTGTTGCGGGTGGAATAGAAGTTTGAGCAGGTTGCACCGCCACAACCACGATATCGAAACCTGCTGCTGGTTGTAGGAGAGTAGGGTCTGCTTCCTGTGGTCACCCCCACTTTTTTGCTGTGATTTTCTGTTTTTTCGACTTTAGTGTGGCTGTGGGCCTGCTAATCAGACCCACAGCCCAGCTGTTCTCTCTCTAAATTGATTCCATGTACTTTAGGTACATACCAGATTGGGTATTGGGTCACCTTTGTGAGCCCCTGTATAGTGTACCATAGGTACCCAGGGCATAGGTGCATCCAAGGCCTACCAGGGGCTGCAGCATGTATTATGCCATCCCTGGCTGGCCCTCCAAACTGACACCTCATGCTGATCACTCAGCTTGGGTAAGGTGGTGTAATCCCCCCTTACTTAGATATAGTATATCTATATCTACCTATACAAATTGACACATATGCACCTATAAGTCACTCCTATGGTAGGCCTCGACAATCCTGGAGGCAGAATGCTTGGTTTTATGTGAGAGGGTGCCCTAGTATGAGCTGAGCCCCTCTGCAGCTTTCGGAACCATCTCCTTATAGCTGTTCTATGATATAGCCATACCATATGCTCTTAAGTGCATTATAATCCTCGCGGTTAACGCTTACTTTGGTTTGGCTTTATCAAAACATGTCGTGTGAGGTGTCAAACATTTTGGAATACTACCTTCCCCGCCAATTCTGGCGGCGGGGGTAGCATTTCACCCCTCTAGAGGGAAAAGGCATGTATGTTACTGCTTTACCCCGTTAAAGTTAAACAGAGCCCAGCATCACAAAATGGATGCTGCTGCCACAGACACAAGTCTGACCTCCTGCTGCTGGACGAAACTTCGGCAGGGGAGGCCTGGACAATAGATTTCCTGTCCAGGGAGGTGCCAGCACCTCATCAGACAGGCAGATGTGTATTGGGACAGGGAGGGCTGCATCAGCAGATGCTTTTCCCTGGTTCCTTGCCCGTTGGCTAGTGAGTCCCCTGAAGACTTTGCTTTTGAACTAAACTGCTTTCCTGGTTGCTCCAGGCTTGCTCCAGCTTCCCTTGAAAGGAGAAGCGCCACAGACCTTGCTGGTCTGCAACAGAGCCAATCTCGACATCCTGTATGGGTTGCGGCTTCCAAGGCTTGTTGGGTCCAATCCGGATACCGACACCGTAGTCCACTAGATCCGTCGTGGGACAGCTCGAATCCAGCGCCTGGTCATCGTCGATGCCTCCTGAACCTCGTGGCTGAAGAGACAAACTAACCTTCACCTTCAAGCACGCGACATCGCCTGGTTCCTTCCTGGTCACTGGCTAGTGACCCAGACACTGTCCCCTCTGCTTTCAGGTTCGTAACATCTCCGATCCACCCTTGGATCCCCCCGGGCACTTTTCCTCTGGTCGCCTGCAGCACTTCTTTGCAGATCTCCATAGAAAACGACGACGAAACCTGACACCAAAAGGTACCTATGCACCCGGCTTCCCTGGGTGAGGTAACACGAGTACTCCGGTGCTCCCGTGGGTCTTGACTCTCGAAGTGTCCTAGTCTAAAGGGGTTTTATCGTAGTCCATCCGCAAGTGTCCTTAAACAGTAACTTTGCGATTTCTTTGTTTCCCATTATAAGTCAATGGTAACTCGCGACTGTGTTTAGACACTGCACGCGTCTCCCGTGGGCCTCCTACTTCCTAACCTTTGGTTGTTTAGTGTAGCCCCAGCGATTCTACAGCCCCTAGGCCTGCTGTTTAACTCTCACGTGGTTCTTATACCACTTCTTCAGTATATGGTTTGTGAGGCCCTTAGGGCATAACTGTATTTGTGCAACTTATCGTATGCTAATTGAGTAACTTGTGATGTACTTTTACCTCTGACCTCATAAAGAGTGCAGAGGGGTTGTGTTTAGAATAAATACATATATATTTGATATATACCTTGTGTGGTGTCCTTTCATTTGGTATTCAAGGGATTATAAGAGAGAGAGAGAGAATCAATTGTGGCAGCACATGACCATAGAAACCTGAACAAGATAGTCCCTCCCTATCAGGTTGGGGATGACATCCACAAATGGATAACTGCTTTGGAAAGGGCTTGCAAAGTACAGCAGGTACCCCAAAGTAAGTGGGCAGAAATCTTGTGGCTCTCCTTTTCAGATAAAGGCAGAGACAAGCTCCTGACAGTTAATGAACAGGATGCTGACAACTACTATGTCCTGAAGAGTTCTCTGATAGATGGGTTTGGCTTAACCACTGAGCAGTACAGGTTGCTGTTCAGAGATACCCAGAAGACACAGATTCAGGACTGGACTGACTTTGTAGATTGTGATACTAAGGCTCTGGAAGGCTGGTTACTGGGCAGTAAGGTTAATGACTATACAGGATTGTATAACTTGATCATGAGAGAACAAATTCTTAACAACTGTCAGAACCAGTTATTGCATCGGCACCTGATTGACTCTGATCTGACCTCTCCCCAAGAATTGGGAAAGAAGGCAGACAAATGGGTCAGAACCAGGGTGAAGCAGAAGGTACAGAACCAAGGTGGTGTTCAGAAGAAGCAAGACCAAAAGGGTGGGGAGGAAGCAAAATACCAGAAGTCTTCTCAAGGTCCCCAAAAAGCTTCTAATGGTGGGGGTTTCCAACCTGCAAAAAAGAAAGAAGGTCCTAAGAAACCATGGTGCAAAGTATGTAAGGTAAATACTCACTGGACCCGTGAATGCACCAAGAAGGAGGCAGCTCCAGCCACCATTGCCCCTAAGGCAACTGTTCCCCCTACTACAGCTAATAGTGGTGGTTCTCAACAGAAGGGTGTAGTAGGGTTAACCCTGGGAACTGAGGTGAATTCTGGCCTAGTCGGAATACCAACTTGAGCTGTTCTTGTCTGTGATGTGGACGTGGCTATGTCCTCTACTGTGAGCCCCAGTAACTTGGGCAAGTACAGACAGACTCCTTTAATTAATAACAAAGGGCTCAGGCCTACAGGGACACGTGCTAGTGTCACAATGGTGACACCCAGCTTTGTGGACCCTGGACAGATCATACTAGGTGACAATTACCTATTGACCAATGCAAGCAATGTCTCTACCACCCATAGTATGGCAATTGTTAATTTCTCCTTGGGAGAGGTAACTGGCCTCAAAAGAGTTGTTGTTAGTTCAGACCTTCCTGTAGAATGTTTGCTTGGCAATGGCCTAGAATCTTCAGTCTAGTCTGAAGTGGAGTATAGGACTCATGCAGAGATGTTGGGTATAGCAGCACATGTCCTTGCTGTGACCAGGTCACAGGTCAAAAATTGCAACACTGAACAGGCCCTGGATCCTGTAATAATGGACCAGTTGCCTACCAGGAGGAGAAGCAATAGGGTTAAGGCAGTGAATTCCCCCTTGCCTCAGGAGGAGGATCAGCCTTCTCAGGAAGCTGATTGTGAGAACCAGGAGGAGACTGTCCTAGAAGAGCTTGAGCCTGATCAGGTTGAGTTTCTTGGGACAGGGGGACCCTGCAGGGCAGATCTGAGCTGGACTGCCCTTTTTTTGAACCCCTCCGACAGCAAGCTGCTGCTGAGAATGCTGGTGGGACCCACAAAGTCTATTGGGATGATGGGCTCCTGTATTCAAGAGGCTAGAGACGCCAAGCCTGGTGCTTCCATGAGGTTGGTCATACCTTTGGCATTCAGGGGCTTCATTCTCACACTAGCCCATGATATTCCCCTTGCAGTACATCTTGGCCAGAACAAGACTTGGGACAGGCTTGTCCCTCACTTTCACTGGCCCCATATGTCAGAAGACACCAAGGAGTTGTGTTGCTCCTGTGTCACCTGTCAAGCCATTGGCAAAACAGGTGGCACCACAAAGGCCCCCCTAATACCACTACCTGTGGTGGGGGTTCCCTTTGAAAGTGTAGGGATTGACATTGTTGGACCAATGGATCCCCAAACAGCCTCTGGGCACAGGTTTATTCTGGTGGTAGTGGATCATGCCACCAGATACCCAGAAGCTATTCCCCTAAGGGAAGTTTTCTCAAGAGTGGGTTTTCCAAAGGAGGTTGTCTCAGTCAGAGGTGCAAACTTTATGTCTGGATATTTGACTGCTATGTGGAAGAAGTGTGGAGTGAACTACAAGTTCCCCACACCCTTATTATCCACAGTGCAATGGTCTGGTGTTGAGATTCAACAATAACTTAAAGGGCATGATTAACCCTTTCGCTGTGGCGGCAATTCCGCCGCAGCGCTAAGGGGGTGGGGCGGCCGCACGGCGCTCCGACGCTTATGACGGAACCACTCCGTCAAGGCCCTCGGGTGGGCTGTGCTTGTGGTGGAGCGGTTCCGTCATGGCCCCACCCGTTTAGAACGTCAGCGCAGGCACGAAATCAGCGCCGCGCAGGCGCAGCGAGCGGGCCATGAAGGAACCGCTCCGTCACCAGCACAGCCCACCCGAGGGCCATGACGGAGCGGTTCCGTCATAAGCGTGGGACGGGTTAAGGGTTTACCTGAAAAGCTTAGACGAAGTTGGGACATCCTGCTGCCCTATCTTTTGTTTGCTTACAGAGAGGTCCCACAGAAGGGGGTTGGCTACAGCCCTTTTGAGCTTCTGTTTGGGCATCCTGTAAGGGGACCCCTTTGTCTGGTGAAGGAGGGATGGGAGTTACCTCTCAAACCTCCCAAATAGGACATTGTGGATTATGTACTTGGTCTCCGCTCCAGGATGCCTGGGTATATGAAAAAGGCATCCAAAAACCTTGAGGCTAGCCAGGAATTACGAAAGCCTGGCTTGACCAAAAGGCTGTGCTGACTGTTTACCAGCCAGGACAGAAAGTGTGGGTGTTGGAGCCAGTGGCCCCAGCAGCTCTCCAAGACAAATGGTCTGGACCCCACACTATTGTTGAGCAAAAGGGAGAGGTAACCTATTTGGTTTATCTTGGAACTCCCAGGAGCCCCCACAGGGTGCTTCATGTCAACAGATTGAAACCGTATGTTGACAGGGCAGACATGGGCTTGCTCATGGCTACAGATGAGGGACAGGAGGAGAGTGACCCTCTCCCAGACCAGCTTTCTCAGAACCCTGATGATGGTTCAGTTGATGGTGTAGCCTTGGCAAGCAGCCTCACTGTCCAACAGCAACAGGACTGCAGCCAAGTTCTACAGACATATGTTTTCTCTGACTCCAAGTCAGACTACCTGGTGCACTCATGAAGTGGAGTCTGGGGACAATCTGTCTGTTAAAAGTAAGGGTTACAGGCAACCTGATCATGTCAGGGACTGTATCAGGATAGAGGTACAAAAGATGTTGGAGTTGGGAGTCATTGAGCCCTCAGAGAGCCCTTGGGCCAGTCCAGTAGTCCTGGTGCCTAAACCTCACACCCAAGATGGTAAGAGAGAGATGAGGTTTTGCGTGGATTACAGAGTCCCCAATGCTGTCCCTATGACAGATGCCCACCCAATACCAAGTGCAGATGAACTCATTGACAGATTGGCATCTGCCAAGTTTTTGAGTACATTTGACTTGACTGCTGGCTACTGCCAGATCAGACTAGCTGATGATGCAAAAGACAAAACAGCCTTTTCAACCCCAGGAGGACATTATCAATTTGTGGTAATGCCCTTTGGTCTGAAAAATGCACCTGCCACATTCCAAAGGTTGGTGAACCAAGTCCTCTCAGGTCTGGATGACTACTGTGCAGCTTATCTAGATGATATTGCTGTCTTTAGCTCCACTTGGGAAGATCACCTGGTCCACCTGAAGAATGTTTTGGAGGCCCTGCAGAAGGCAGGCCTAACTATCATGGCTACCAAGTGCCAGATATGGCAGAGCAAGGTTGTATAACTGGGCCACCTTGTAGGTGGAAGTCAGGTTTAACCATTGGAGAGCAAGATCCAGACCATAAAGGACTGGACTGCTCCCACCACCCAGACACAGGTCAGAGCTTTCTTGGGCCTGACTGGGTACTACAGGAAATTTGTCAAGGGGTATGATTCCATAGTGACACCCCTTAATGACTTAACTTCCAAGAAAATGCCAAAGAAAGTTCAGTGGACACTAAGCTGTCAAAAGGCATTTGATGACCTGAAGCAGGCCATGTGCACTGCTCCTATTCTGCAAAGTCCAGACTACCCCAAAGAATTCAATGTTCAAACAGATGCTTCTGAGTTGGGTGTAGGTGCTGTTCTTTCACAACTGAATAGAGATGGTCAAGACCAGCCAGTAGCTTTTATTAGCAGAAGTCTGACCCCTAGAGAGAAACATTGGTCAGCTATTGAGAGGGAGGCCTTTGCTGTGGTTTGGGAACTGAAGAAGCTGAGGCCGTACTTGTTTGGTACTCACTTCAGGATTCAGACAGACCATAAGCCCCTCTTGTGGCTAAATCAGATGAAGGGTGAAAATCGCAAACTGCTTAGGTATGCCATTTCCCTACAGGGGATGGACTTTACAGTGAAATATGGACTCTCCAGATATTTCCACTTGGAACATGCAGACTCAAATGGTCAAGGTTAGTTTAATGTCTCTGTGTTCCTATGGTCACCCCCACTTTTTGCTGTGATTTTCTGTTTTTTCAACTTTAGTGTGGCTGTGGGCCTGCTAATCAGACCCACAGCCCAGCTGTTCTCTCTCTAAATTGATACCATGTACTTTAGGTACATACCAGATTGGGTATTGGGTCACCTTTGTGAGCCCCTTTATAGTGTACCATAGGTACCCAGGGCATAGGTGCATCCAAGGCCTACCAGGGGCTGCAGCATGTATTATGCCACCGCTGGCTGGCCCTCCAAACTGACACCACAGGCTGACCACTCAGCTTGGGTAAGGTGGTGTAATCACCCCTTACTTAGATATAGTATATCTATATCTACCTTTACATATAGACACATATGCACCTATAAGTCACTCCTATGGTAGGCTTCAACAATCCTGGAGGCAGAGTGCTTGGTTCTATGTGAGAGGGTGCCCTAGCATGAGCTGAGCCCCTCTGCAGCTTTCGGAACCATCTCCTTATAGCTGTTCTATGATATAGCCATACCATATGCTCTTAAGTGCATTATAATCCTCGCGGTTAATGCTAACTTTGGTTTGGCTTTATCAAAACATGTTGTGTAAGGTGTCAAACACTTTGGAATACTACCCCCCTCCCGCCAATTCTGGTGGCGGGGGTAGCATTCCATCCTTTTAGAGGGAAAAGACATGTATGTTACTGCTTTACCTGGTTAAAGTTAAACAGAGCCCCAGCATCACAAAATGGATGCTGCTGCCACAGACACAAGTCTGACCTCCTGCTGCTGGACGAAACTCCGTCAGGGGAGGCCTGGACAATAGGTTTCCTGTCCAGGGAGGTGCCAGCACCTCCCAAGACAGGCAGATGTGTATTGGGACAGGGAGGGCTGCATCAGCAGATGCTTGCTTTTTGAGACACTGCCTGGGGCACACAAGTTGCTACATGCATAGCCCGGTTCAAACCAGTTGCTGGGGCACTCCAGCGCGAAACTGGACAAAGAGAAAGGGGTGTAACCACCCCCTTCTCAGGTCCACCCATAGGAGGGACCTAGGCAGGTAATCCAGCCCCTTATCTTAGTATAAGTATAGGAGCTGTGTCCCCAGGACTTTAGATTATCCTGGAAAGAAACTTTGATACAGAACTCTTGGACCTTCGACATTCTATTCTAACTAGATGACGGAAGACATCTCCCTTGTGGTCAAGGAGTGACCCACCCCTGTGCAAACAGGCACCACCAGTAACTTGCCGGTCTGCTTTGTCGACGCTCTCGCTGGTATCCGAAGACTCAGCGACACAGGAACTGGACTCTCAGACTTCTCTAACACCGACCCATTGTGGCGGACATGAGAGACGTGGGACCGGACACCCTGGACATCCTGCATTTTGCTAACTGCTCGACTACTGAGGTACCCTTCCAGTTGTGCATTGGGGTACGAGAAGCCCCAGACCCGAGCGCCATTTGCACCGAAGCTCAGCCCTCCACACTCCACGAGTGCCGCGTGGGGTCCGCTCTTGCATTTCAACTCGATGCGTCTTCCCGGTTCCTTGCCCGTTGGCTAGTGAATCCCCTGAAGACTTTTCTTTTGAACTAAACTGCTTTCCTGGTTGCTCCAGGCTTTCTCCAGCTTCCCTTCAAAGGAGAAGCGCCACAGACCTTGCTGGTCTGCGACAGAGCCAATCTCGACATCCTGCGTGGGTTGCGGTTGCCAAGGCTTGTTGGGTCCAATCCGGATACCGACACCGCAGTCAACTAGATCCGTCGTGGGACAGCATGAATCCAGCGCCTGGTCATCGTCGATGCCTCCTGGACCTCGTGGCTGAAGAGACAAACTCACCTTCTTCACCTTCAAGCACGCAACATCGCCTGGTTCCTTCCTGGTTCCTTCCTGGTCACTGGCTAGTGACCCATACTCTGTCCCCTCTGCTTTCAGTTTCTTCACATCACCAATCCACCCTTGGATCCACCCGGACACTTTTCCTCTGGTCGCCTGTAGCACTTCTTTGCAGATCTCCATAGAAAACGACGACGAAACCCGACACTAAAAGGCACCTATGCACCCGGCTTCCCTGGGTGAGGTAACACGAATACTCCGGTGCTCCCGTGGGTCTTGACTCTCGAAGAGTCCTAGTCTAAAGCGGTTTTATCGTAGTCCCTCCGCAAGTGTCCTTAAACAGTAACTTTGTAACTTCTTCGTTTCCCATTATAAGTCAATGGTAACTCGCGACTGTGTTTAGACACTGCACGCGTCTCCCGTGGGCCTCCTACTTCCTAACCTTTGGTTGTTTAGTGTAGCCCCAGCGATTCTACAGCCCCTAGGCCTGCTGTTTAACTCTCACGTGGTTCTTATACCACTTCTTTAGTATATGGTTTGTGAGGCCCCTAGGGCATAACTGTATTTGTGCAACCTATTGTATGCTAATTGAGTAACTTGTGATGTACTTTTACCTCTGACCTCATAAAGAGTGCAGAGGGGTTGTGTTTACAATAAATACATATATATTTTATATATACCTTGTGTGGGGTCCTTTCATTTGGTATTCAAGGGATTATAATTGGTGAAACAGCTTGCTTCACATGCTCTCTGAAGTCTTAGCCTAAGAGTGATGGTCCATGCTACCACTAGGATAGTGTAATAAATGAAAGATGCCAAGTCCACTTAGTAGTTAAGATCCTTTATTCAAGTTCCTTCCAGGTTAGACAGACAGGTTAAGATTGTAAGTAGATAGATAGGAAACCCCACCAGGAGCTCTCTTTTGGTAGCTCAGCCTCAGGTGACCAACTGCCACAACAGGGAATAGAAAGGTACAATCAGCTAGAGAGACACCTTGGCATTCTATGATGTCATAAGTATAGTAGTATTGTCTAGCCAGAGAGGAACAGTGAAGATAGTATTTACTACACATCCTCTCTCTTTATGGAGTAATAGCAGAACAAAGGAATAATCAGCAACAATACCTAATATGCCTCAGACAGCAAAGAAGTACACAATTTAGAATAACTAAAAGTAGTAGTGTACAACAAAAGATGACTTTAACATGAGGTATTATTATTTGAGAAAAGAACAAAGAATAAGCATTATGACATCATCATTATGACATAATCTGCCACATCCCCTCTCCTTAACAAAAGAGTAAGAATTTGAAACATAACTAAGACTACCCTTAACACTACCCTCGATGAAGATATGTCGACACTAGATGCAAGATAAAATAGAACTCAAAATCTCACCTAAAAGAAGCCCTGGCCAGTAGCTACAAGAAGGTAGACTCAGATAAAACACAGTGTACAAACATTATCTCTACCAATAAGAGGAGACATTGAACCTCTCCTAAAAAGGGTACGCTGCAGGACAGCATGGGCGTTGACTACCCAAAAAAAACCCACAAAGTTTCCCCTGAAAAGGGTACACCACAGAGCAGACTAAATATCTCTGGGAACAAAGGCATGGAGTAGCCATTAAAACTTATAAAACACACCTTGGGCGTTGACTACCCAAAATGAACACTTTACCTCCCCTGAAAAAGGGTACACCACAGAGCAGACTAAATATCTCTGGGAACAAAGGCATGGAGTAGCCATTAATACTTATAAAATATACTATGGGCGTTGACTACCCATTAACATGTCTGAACAACCAATGAACAACCACAGACACTAACGTCCCCTTGAGAGGGTACAGCGTAGAATAAAGACCATAACCCTGGGACAAACGATGGGATTTGGACTACCCACAAACACCAACTTAGACGGGACATTGTACTTTCGTATACCAGCCCTGACAAAATAGAAGAAGACACCCCACAACATGGGCATGGACTACCCAGACAGAAACTACTTCCCTTAGAAGGAGTACATTTCAGAAAACCAGCCCTGACAATAGAAGAGAATACACCAAAACGTGGGAAATGGACCACCCACACAGACACCACTACCAGTATTGACCACCACCACACCATACTACGACACACTTTGTAAATAAGCACAAGGATATTACCATGCTAGAAATACACTCCTAAACAAAACAAAACTGTGTTAGACGATACACATTTAAATGTAAAAGAAACACATTAGGCGTTAAGAACTGCTACATAAATACATTAATAACATAAGCTCCGGTGAGCGACCTCTCACCCGGGATCCAAACGCCCAGACCATACCAAACAGGACATACATAAAGTCAACTTGCTGTGTCCCATTAGAAGGCTTGTGGGTCGATGTATTGACAGAACTGGTGTCCATAGTTAGCGCTGAGCCTTGCCACACAAACAAAGTATCAGGCCATCTATTTGATGCCATAACTGAAGAAAAGACCATAGATGTAGAACTCCACTCTTCAAGTGAAATATCGCTCAATATTATCCGCATCGTAAAGAAATTGAAGCACTGAAATGCAGGTGAAATCTCTTTTTTTATTTTGTATTTATTAAAACCCGCACTGAGACAGTCGCCTTCTGAACCTTACCCCTTCCGGTTGTTGCTGGCACCAGTGTTGGATAAGTAGCTCCAAACCAAGCGACATTTGTGTGGAAAGACGCTGTGCAGTAACCGGGAGGCGTACAAAGCAAGCTGTTGTCTTGGCAACCAAATTGCAGTCAAAATGGCCACCCCGTCGACCGTAGTAGCGTAAGAAGCGTGGGGAACAAGCTTGACGTGTCTCCAAAAGAAAGCGTCACAGGCGTCACAAACGTCACAGGAGCGAAAGACATCAGAGGAACTTTGCTGCGTGAGGAGACATTCACCAACACTCGGAAGTATTCTACGACGTCATCAGATGGACGGGAGCAGGGAAACAGAGCAGATCGCTGCCGGCCAACCGTCGGCCAACCGTCATTAACATCCAGTACGGTGAGTAACTGATCAAGGCAAAACGCAGTGAAACAGTAAGCCCATGCTGAAGCGAAACTGTATTTACGCGCTGCTGAATGACTTCCGATGCTTGAAGAGCTTGCATATAAAAGTTCTCATGCAGAGTAACACGCAACTATCGTAGAACCAGACTAATGTGCAGCAAGTAGCGAGTTCTGGTATTGTAAAACGCTATAACATAAATGCAAGGACTCACCAGAGAGATTGTTCTTCAAAGGTTTTCCAGTGATTCAAATCAGAAACGTGCACAGCATTAGTCACTCATGCTGTTAATAAAGCACATCACCCATAAATTGCCAGTTTCTGTCAACGCTTGACACTTCCCACACTGAAAGAAGGTCAGATGAAATAAAAAAACACCGCAGACCTCAGGGAAGAGTAAACTTTTTCCAGACAGGAGCAAGATGACAGCAGGCAAATTGGTAACACAGGCGGTTGCAGACTGTAGAGACACACGCCCAGAGTGCAGGCTGTCCAGGTGGAACAGGACACTGGTGGGGTCAGCAGGGCGTTACCTTCAGTCTGAAAACCGATTTTCTTGTTAATTCTTGATTCCTTGAGTTCCTTCCTTTAACTTGAAAAGTCCTTTAAGTAGTCTTTACCACGCGTAGGTTCCTCCTTTTAAAAATCGTCGTCAAGCTGTAATAAATGAAAGATGCCAAGTCCACTTAGTAGTTAAGATCCTTTATTCAAGTTCCTTCCAGGTTAGACAGACAGGTTAAGATTGTAAGTAGATAGATAGGAAACCCCACCAGGAGCTCTCTGTTGGTAGCTCAGCCTCAGGTGACCAACTGCCACAACAGGGAATAGAAAGGTACAATCAGCTAGAGAGACACCTTGGCATTCTATGATGTCATAAGTATAGTAGTATTGTCTAGCCAGAGAGGAACAGTGAAGATAGTATTTACTACAGATAGCTTGTCTATAAGGTTGACTTTACAACCACCATCAATAAGGGTCGATTAGACTGGTGCAAGGTGCCCACTAGAATAGTTGACATCATATGCCAGGCTAACTTCTCACACTGGTCGATTCTCATCCGAAACGATCTTCTGCGCTCGCTGGACAGGGCGCAATTTGCATTTCCCAAAATCATAAGGCTCTCTGAGCCCTCTCTAAAATCTCCGTCGGGTCAAGAGTCGGATTAGTGTCTCTAGCTCTGACCGCTAGCACCAGGATCTTAGTGAGGGTTCCTGATGCATCCAGTAACTTGTCCTGGCATCCCCTCCATGCCCTATCCAACCCATTCTTGGGATCTTTTGCGAACTTCTTAAGGAAGGTCGCCATTTTGGGCTCTAACTCTGTGGTGTCTGTCACTTTACCTAACAAGAAGGGTCTGGGACACTCTGATTTCAAAGTGCTTGTGCTCAAACCTTTGTCTGATGTTATCTTGGACATAATGCGCTACCTCAACACATGGCACCCATTATGTAGATCTCGGGTGGATAATATTTTTGGGATCGTATAAGCGGTTTATATTTGGGGTCTCTGTAATCACATAATAAGTTTTACACCTGAGTTTTACTGCTTGCGCGGTATCGCAGTGTCCTGGTCAGAATCTCACGCATCCTGTGCGGCAGGAGATGACTCCTCGGCCTCCCCTGGATTAGAAAGGGAAGAATTCCCTGATGGGCCAGAAGGGAAGGGACTGCCATATCCATGGTCCTTAAGGACCGACGATGCCACATAGGACAATACCTCTTACTTTTTAAAGGTTTAGTGAAGGGGTGTAATGCCCTAGTCATAGCCCTGTTGACCGAACTTTGAACATGGCAGTCGAGGGCATCTACTAGCTGCTCCTCCATGTGGTGCTCATAAGGGACCTCCTCAAATTCAGCATTATCATTCAAATGTGCGTATTCATCAACCTCCTCAGCTAAGTACCATCTTTACTAAAGGAAGTGTGGAGGAGGGAAGGTTCAGGGGCAGAGCACCCCTGGGGTGAAATAACTAATAGTTCTTATTTCAGACTACACCGGCTTAGAGCCTCCAGTCCTTGGTGTAAACAAATAAAGAGGTTCTTTTAGAATTGGCCTGATTTTAAATTTTCCAATTGTTTTGCCCGTGGAGGGAGCCACCTCTTTACACTCTGCTAGGGCAAAGCCCTACAATGCTTTTGAGCCCCGTCGGGCGTTCCAGGGACTGAGGAAGAGGGGAAAACCCCAGCACTGACACAATGAGCTGATCGGAAAGCAATTGGCTCCCATCAGCTGCTCGAGCATGCGCAGAGTTACTGGCAGTGAAACAGGACTGACTCCTCAGGCACGCGAGATGCGCGTCTGTCTCGCTCCACAGTTTCTGAATTAATGCCTAATACAGGCAACGAAAAAAGTGTTTAAATCGACGCTATGTGATCACTGTGCTGCGCAAATACTGTCAGATTTCACCATCAAAGCATTACTCATACATTCACATGTACACAAAATGAAGGATAAAATGTACTTCGCTCGCTGCTGTAGCAGCAAAGAAAGAGGACTGACTTTGGTGCACGTATGTAATGTACGCCTTGGGGGGGCAGTCTGATTGGTGGAGTGATGTCATACTAAGCATCATGGGTTATGTAGTTTATTGGCTGCTGTTTTGGCTTCAGTAAAGAAAGAGAAGCATAATCAGAAACCTCGGTTTCCTGACATAGAATTGACCACATTATGAAAAGCATTAGGGCATTTGCAACTATGGTTCCTATGTCCTACTCGACTTTCCACCTGTGCACATTGAAGCAAGGTTTACACTTGCTAAAAAAAATTATTTTGGCATTTAGCAATTTCCCAGTCAAATTCGACTGAGAAGGAGGAAGATCAAATGACGGTAATACCTATTTTAATTTAGTCTCTTTACTTAGCAGTGCCACTGCTAGCCCCCAGACGTTTGCTGAAGAATCTCCGAGGCTTCCACTCTTCTGTCTTTAAATTATGCCTCCTCAAATGGAGTTAATAGTTCCTGCTTTTTGTGTTAAAGCCTTTCTCTGTGCAGCTAATGATGCTAGGAGAATAGATTTAAAGTAATTTGTGTGTGGCATGATCTTAGTTATGGTTGTTAGTGCACAGTGGCATGATACGTGGAGCCACATCTTAATAAGCATTGGCATAGTCAATAGGTCTCGCCTTTGGGATCTTATAAGTGCTTAGCCATGCAACAGTTAATGTTGCTGCATAACTAAATACTTATAAGGTCCCAAAGGCGAGACCTATGGCTATGCCAATGCTTGTTCTCAAAAGGTGTGCACAAAGAGTCTTGTTTATGTCAAGTGCCGAACAGTAGTGTAGCAAGGAGGCCATGGAAAATGACCTCTGTGAGTGCTGTTGGAGTAGTAAAATACAGCAATTATCAAGATTCGATGGACCCTTTAGGGCTCTGGGCCCCAGTGCCAATGCACCTGCTGCACAAATGGTAGTTACGCCCCTGGTGCAGCAATGAATGAACTACAGTATTTCACTTTGAGACTTATATGGGCTGTTGATAGTAACATTGACTTTCTGTGCTTTCATGCAAGAAAAAATGATTTGTTACAGAGTAAGGTTTTCAATAATAACTAATAAATATTTATGATTTTTTAAGACACCCTTCGATTGTTTATAGTGAGGACACCTTTTATATGAATGTTAATTAAAATGATACAATGCTAAGCTATTCGTGTCATATAAGTTGGTTCACCGTTGCCGCATTATGCCAATGGTATAATGAAATTTTAATCGACCTTGCCCTGGCAGCATACATCTACTAGCGGCGTTTATTCCTTGTATTGACGCCTAAAAGAGGGGGCCAAGTTTTGCGTGTCTGATTCGTTCTCAAAACATCATCACAACCCCTGCATTACTTTTGCGGCTGAATGCTGCGTGCACACTGCCAGATATGGTCAGTATTTTTAACTCCATGATCAAGTGGAAGGGCCCCTTTCAAAACATGCCTGCGGCTTCGGTGGCGTTGCAACAGACAGTCAGTGAACAAACAAGCGGGGTACAAAGTGGTGTGCGCACTGCCAAGGGGCGGGAGATTGAGACGCGTTACTCAACTATGGCGAGCTGAGAAAGTGAAACTCACAGTGGAAAGAATGGCGTTTTGTTGCGTTAAGCTTCCTTTTAAATGGATGCTTTTTACATCAAACCAAATTTCCGCACTCTTGGAAATGTATTATAACAGGGTCTAGGAGTAGCATTTCTACTTATTGTGGGAACGGTCAAGCTGTAATAATTAATGGCTCCTGCTTAGGCATTGAATTTGATTCAAGGCTCCCTGCACTGCCTTCAAGGTGCTACAGGACTGTGGCCCACGTCATCTCAGGCAAAGTTTCAAATGGTACATCCCCAACAGAACCCTTCGCTCCTTGGGAATGAAGCCTCTGGTAGTTCCTAAATTTAAGCAAGTCGACTGGAGCAGCAGAAGCTTTATCACGTGCACTGCCACAGCCTGGAATAAACTTCCCTTTCACAGCCATTCCTCTTCTGACCTGTTTACTTTAAGGAAAGCGCTGAAAACATGGCTATTTAACCTCTTCGCCGTGGCGGACATTCCACCGCACTGCTGAAAGAAATGACACGTGCGCAGTCCGGACGGACCCCGGACGTCATACGCACACGCCCACTGAGATGTCGGACGGCCAGGGGCGTCCGTGCATTGAAGAGGTTAACAATTAGGCCCAGCATTCGCTATAACCCTCCTTCTGTCCTTTGATTTATTGAGCTAGCGCCAGGACACCCTTGGTTAACTGCTACACATTATAAATTCATTTAGCATAACATAACATGCATGTATACTAGCAGGGCTGATTCAACCTTCATCGTTCAGAGGTAGATAAAGTAAGTTCTAGTGAGGGGCAGGCCCGGTTCTAGCGGGTGGGCCGGGTAGGCCAGGCCCACCCAAACATGAGCCTGGCCCACCCAAACAGGAGCCTTTGCCCTCAGCAGTGAGGGCTGGAAGGCAGGCGCGCAACGCGCAGGTCGTGTGTGTCAGCCCGGGCCGAGACAGCTTCCCTCCCGGGCGCACACACAGGTTTAGAGATTATCGCAGCCCCGCACCTGAGTACTTCACAGGTCTTTAAAGACCATTAACATGTAAACTGAGGCTTTGTTTAGTTTTTCACCCATTCGTCTCGGCATGACGAAAGGTGACAAATCCTTTCTTTGACACTGCTAACCTTTGGTAACCTTTGCCTCCTGTCCTGCTGCGTTGATATTTCTTTTTCTATGCAGCTCAGCAGAAAAGAAGTTTGTTTATTCTTAGTCACCTTTCCTAACCCCTGCAGTGACTTTATCACATCAGGCTGTGACACAAAGTTTGACTAATGGAGTAGGTAAGAGAATGTGTTACTACATTTTTTTCTTTTTAAAATCTGCACTGGCCCAGCAGGACACATACTTCGTGTGTGCTTCATTTAAACAGTTGTTATCATTATCATGGCCAATGCAGGACAACAATAAGACAACACGAAATGCCCAGATAACGGCTGGTGATTAATGATCCTGCTGGAGAGCAATCTTTTGTCTGTTAGTAGTTTTTAAATGCAGATGAACTTTTCTTGTATCTGGATAGTTCATTGGGTTACTGCCTTTGTCACAGAGATCCTTGTGTTACTTGGAGTTCAGAAGTTACAATCGTATCATAGGACAGTGACCTATGAACTGTCACCAAAGAGGTGCCTACAAATATGAATGGTATAGTTAGAACTTCGCTTTTTTTGTTTTTGATATAGTTAGAACTTCCTCAGTCTTTCATTATTCTAATGTTGCTAAAATGAGTATGTTTGGGCAGATATACATTTTTATCATTAAATCTGACCCCCATGGAATACTCTTTAAATCCTAAGGTTGTGCTTCTCCATACCATACCCTTTCAATATATACTCCCCACCAGTATGGATGACATGTGAGTCCTACACCTTGTAATCCTCATTGGCTTATGTGACATTCTCTATAGGCTGATTTACATACTTGTATGATTCATTGTCTCTGTATAATGTGTGTGATGTAAAGTACTGACACACACTACACTGACATGAGTAGCGCTATACAGCAAATGAAATGCATATGAGAGAGGGGCTACGTAAAGATGAGGGGCGCTGGTGGAGGGTGGCAGTGAGGGAATCCGAGGAAGAGGTCATGGGGTGGAGGGGGGAGCTAGGGAGAGATGAGGGGCAATGGTGGAGGGTGGTAGTGAGGGAGTCAGACGAGGAGGTCATGAGTGGGAGGGGCTACATAGAGATAAGGGGTACTGGTCTGCAAGGAGGAGGTCATGAGGGGGAGGGGCTATGAAGGGCACTTGTGGCGTGAGACAGTGAGGAAATCCGAAGAGGAGGTCAATAGGGGGGTCATGGAGAGATGAGGGGCACTGTTGGAAGGTGATAGTAAAGGTATTTACAGAGAAAGAGGTTATTGGTGTGGCGCCCAAAAAAACTTTCGTATCAGTGATAAAGCCGGCCCTGTCATGGCCTTTCTGTTTTTGTTTATTTAATTAGCAGTCGGGTCATAAGGGCTACTGTGGAACATACTTTAAATTGCGTACTAATTATATTTACTGCTATATTCAATGTTTTAAGTTTGAAGGTGATTTTTCTAATGTTTTTACCTGGCAAAATGAAAGTGGAGCCGATGGTGCCTGATATGGGGCTGGGACCCAAGGTCAGCTGTGAGATAAGGTGCACTGGAGAGGAGTAGTGGATATTCAAGCCTGTAAGGGAGTGTGTTGCAGAGTCTGGGGTCAGGTGGAGGTAGTAATGAAGAGGGATTCTCCCTGAAGGCTCGCACAGAGGGAGCCCGAGAAGTGTCACTTGCCTGAGACCCCCACCTCAGAAACCTTCTCTTCCCATCAAAGAAACATTACATGGAAAAAACACTTTTTGAGAGTGATAACATTTAGAAAGAGATTTGTAAAAGAGTGCGTTTTACTGGGCCTTGCAAGAGTAAGAAGAGATAAAGGAGGGCCCTGAAGCAGGCCTGCCCAGAAATATATGCGACAAATTGAGGCCCAGTGGCCCACCCAAATGCACCCTTGGCCCACCCAAATAAAAATTCCTGGAGCCGGGCCTGGTGAGGTGTGTTAGTGTTACTCTTATCAGGGTGCTCAAATAATTCAGTTTTTTCACATAGGCAATGCAATTGGTTATAAGTATTAGTATACAGTAATGGTATTAAAATATGTAATATTAACCATTGATATCACATATAACAAACCTAAAGCTGTCAGTCCCTCAACATAGAAAACAACAAATAAACCAAATTAGGATCTTGCTTGCCTTCCTTTTTCCTATTGTTCTACCTGAAAAAAATGCAACTGACTTCTTTAGGAATGTTCAAAATAGAGACTATTTATGTCGGGAAATTGTCTACTTTACTACACTACAAAGCACGTTTTGAATTTATGCCTAAGGATTTGCAGGTTCAAATGCTGGAGTCCACTAGCGCTTTTTCGCACTTAGCGCTTAGTGAGTGTCAGTAGATTTTGCTAATAATATTTCTTAAGACTCTGTCCATGCTTAACTATATTGTACACTGTAGAAACCAAAAAACTCAGCACCTTAACTGTGGACTTGCGCCATTCGAGGAAATGTTGTTTATGCCGCTGACAGAACCACACAACAAACAGACAAGCAGTGGCAGCAAAGCCAATAGGTCTACAGGCTGGTGCGATGGATAATTCCTTTTTATTTTTTACTTCAAAAATGTGCCACAAAAGAAAACACGTGGCCACCTAATCATGGCAGCCCCCTGCTTGTATTAAAATGTGTAAATTTAAAAAACTTACACTGATGTGGCCATTTTACTAGTTAAGTATTTATGCAAAAGCCTTTCAGTTGAGCCATGTATTTTATCATTTTTATTTGTGAATGAGAGAAGATTCCATCACCAGCTAACCAAGTCGGAGGCAGCAACCATGTCGCAAAGCAATTTAATTACTTTAAAAAGAAGACCGAACATCACCATCAAATTGGGCACTTGGAGTGTAGGAAAAAATAAATAGCTTCTATTTAAAGTTAATGTAAAAAAAAATACTAAAATGAAAAGAGAGACTTGGAACTATGGTTATCACCGAAGAGCTAAAAACTACTTTTAGCTGAATTTGAATAATATGCACAAGCGTTGTGAAGTCTCTTAAAGTGAAAGGACTTAATAGATAAAGTAGGATGACCCATTGCCACATGATGCAAACTGATGCGGGGGAATCAAAATGTGAATGACCGTTAAAGAGACCAATAAGGAAACCTGACCAAAAGCCCCTCTATGCATGTATATTATTTATGACTTGTTTTGAAAAGCAAGTTTGATGAGTACGTTAAAGCTGTCTCAAACGCCAGGCCTAAAAGCAGACAGAACATAGGCTAATAAACCCCAGACATTAAGGCATCCAGAAATAAAATGATAACCAACTAAAAATAAACAAATCCTCTTCTGGGCAAGTGTTTGAGATTCTACTTTCAAACACCAAAAGGTTTCCAAAGAAATTAGGAGTAGAAAAGCGACACTATTAAGTATAAAACAATTATAATTTGTTAGTTTCTGGAGCGGTGCTACTTCCCTCTGGACAGAGTAATTTCCCTGAAGGTTGTCCTATTATTCCATTAACAGTTCAAACTGACTGACACTTTCCCTGTAATGTTTCTAATTCTCAGTTCTACCTAAATGCCACCTAGAGAGAGAGTTCATGGAAAGGCCTTCCCTCCGTGGGATTCCGCCGTGGCAGTGTGATTCCTTTCTGGGAGTATTATGAGGGACTGTGGCCCAAGGGAAGATTTGCAGGCTAGAGAGAGAAAAAAAATGTGAGATGAGCTGTTGGAAATGTATGCTTTCTAATTATTGGCTATAGCTAGTCAATGCAAGTACAGGCGTAGTCAGTACTTATTGAATTTGCTAACATAGCATTGAGACCGCCAGAGCAGATTGGGTACCGAGCAATGGCCCGATGCCTGAGACCCAATTGTGGACTGTCTTTTTTGGGGGGGTGGGGCGTTTTTGGTTTGCCAGTGTCCGGTCAGCTCCGTCCAAGGCTCATGGGTCCGGGTAACCTCGCTGGGAGCTCACCAACTCCGGGCCTCTGTCACCAGTCTCTCTAAGCGTCGGGGGCCAGTATTGTCTCTATACCAGTCCCCACCAGAGGAGCCTAGCATCACATGGCAGGCTTGGGTGGCAAAGGGCACACTGATGTGTGGAGATTGATGGTAGAGTGAAGGTGAGGGAATGAGGACTCATTGGCCTCGCTGAAGCCCTGGTGAGGTGAGATATTTGTAATCTGTGACTTCCCCGTCAGGGCGCACCACAAACCTTCCCTCGACCCCCTCCCTGCCAGGTTGGCACTTCCTCCGGGGGAGAGGGAAGTGGCTGGCGGAGCTGGGAGGGACACCCGATGGCGCCTTAGAGGCACCCTTTCAGAACCGCCGTACTTCTGCTCTACCAGATGCTTTAAATGCTTGAGCAACTAAACCGAGACGAGTAGATACGATCTACAATTTACAAAGAAATATCGGTAGTGACGTGAAAATTGATTTTCTGAGCAACTTTAATTCGATTAGAATCTCTAACTTGCAGGTGATATGTGGTAGCGAAAAGCACAACTTGCAAGAGGGAGGTTTCAGTCTTAAAGTAGTTAAGGAACAGCTCAGGGGTTCATGGCACTAGTGACCACCGCAATCTGTGTCGACACTGCAGGTTCCACTTTCGGTAAAATTGTTTCACACTAAAAGTAACAATGCCACTTGGAGTGGTGCGTGCGCGTGCGCTCATGTTGCTGGTCTAAATGGTACACGCTAAAAGTTTAAAAAAACAAACCCGGGCGTTGTGTGCGCGCACGCGCAAAAAGGAAATAATTAAAAAAAACCCTAGCGGAGCACGCGAAAGTGATCGCGTGCTGTAAGGGTGCTGCGAGTGCTTAATGAGCCATGAAGAAAGCCAGATGGCTCCTGTGCGCGTCACAGCAAGCTTCAGACCATGGTCGCATTTCTAAAGCCCACTAACAAAATGTCTCGCCAGATCGGCGCTTCCGCTGGCTTAGGCGAGACCTAAAAACTACTGTTTCAGTTTCCCATGAGAGTGACTCTACATAGAGGGTCCCCCTCACAGGTTATCTCACCAGCACTGTTGCTATTGTTTCATTGCCAGATTTCCCTTACCTCTTTAGAGTTTAGGAGTGATTCTCCTTGGTTTGAAGATTCTATATTTGTGAACGCATCTTCAGCCTTAGTTGAGGTCGATGGTCGTCCTTGTGTTTGCAAGAGTAAATGGGTAGCTCCAGAGCGGCATGTTTCTTAACTTTGCCAAGACCTCGCTAAGTGTATGTGAATGGCAGTAGGTGTACTTCTATATTGTTGCATACTTTTATGCTATGCAATACAAGCATGGGGATCATTTGGTATGCTCTATTATCCTAGCATCTGTCAATGCCTCCAGGTATTCTGAGGCATAACTATTTGTGAAGGACTATAGGCACGATCACTCCTTTTCTTTCAGATTAATCAACACGATCCATTACAAAACCAGACACTTTACAAGTATACTGATCATGCAACCATACAAAACCGATGGATGTAAATGCCAGAACCATATGAAAAAGGTGCCCAGATCGTCAAAGTGCTCTGGTGCTACACTAAACGGAAAAGGTGCTATGTGAATGTTAATAAGACCTGTCGGATCCTAAGAGTTTCACTTGTTGGGGTTCATCTCTTTGTACTGTACTTGGGACCCAAATGACACAGACTTATGTGTGCCACAAATGGATACACGTGTGCTTTGTATAAATGGAGAGAAAATTGATTTTCATACCGTAGATTATGCATTTGTGTGAAATAAATAGGTATTTGTTTAACAGAATTATTCTTACTGAAGCATATTCTGTTCTACTGTCACTAGATGTTAAGTGTCTAGGAGTGGGAAATAGACCTGCATCGTGCCTAGAGTATTTTCTGTATTTGCTAGAAAATATGTATCCTTGCCTCTTTTGTTTATTTGCTTAAAGAATCCGTTCTCTATTCTCCTATTGGGGTCTTTGGACAGTGGTCAAGTTTTGTAATTCTACTAAGATTAGCTGGATTACTGGAATGCTTTGATAATTGAAATCCCTTCCACCCGGCATCCATTTGCACAGAATTTTGTCTTCTTTCTGCACGTGTAAAAGCTGCTTTATTGTATTTGTTCTCGTGGGTAGCCTTGTGAAAAAGTATGAATTTCTCTCCGACATGGCTAGAAAGTCATGCTATGCCGATGACTAGTATAAAACCTACCAGTTTAAAAGTGGTGTCGTTCCGGCATGAGAAACAAGAAGTACCGGGCTGTTCCTAAATGGAGTGAAGGTTGGATGTTGGTGACTACTTTAAGTTGTGGATGGACGCGTGGGTATCCACTGTGTTGGATATAATGGCCTCACACACCCTTGCAGGTGGCATGCTTCATCATCTGCAATGCTCCTCGTTGGGTCGGAGGTGCAATACCCAAGGGGCAACACCTCAAAGAGGGGCTCTTTGGCGGAGATCTTTTTCCAACTGCCGTATGGGTGAAGTGTGGGTGAGGGGCCAGTAGTGTGTAGACGTAGTGAAGAAGTTAAAATTGGAGTAAAGGGTACCAGGATCAGGTTTATTCTAGCGGTCCCTTATTCCAAATTAAAATTGAAGAAATAGAATATGCTCGTAGGGAATTAATGTCCCCTAGTGCGAGACTAGACTACAGGGTGTATCAATCGGTCGACATGTTTCTCGCTATTCGTCCTCTGACAAGCGATTCCTCAGGACCAAGAAAAACAAAAAGTTTTGTGATTTGTTAACTGTCTACATGGTGCCCTTACCTAGCTAGAAGACTTTTTCTAATCAGTGTCAAGGGTCAAAAGTAATACCTGTGTTGTGCTGCAATTGCCTATCTTGGTTGGGTGAGCCACAACAACAGCACCCGGCAGGTAGAGCTGCGGGTATAACCTCTCAGTTTTCAGGTTGTATTCTGCCGCGCTCCCTCTCGTAGACCTACCCCTCTTGCTTAAAGAATCCGTTCTCTATTCTCCTATTGGGGTCTTTGGACAGTGGTCAAGTTTTGTATTTCTACTAAGATTAGCTGGATTACTGGAATGCTTTGAAAATTGAAATCCCTTCCACCCGGCATCCATTTCCACAGAATTTTGTCTTCTTTCTGCACGTGTAAAAGCTGCTTTATTGTATTTGTTCTCATGGGTAGCCTTGTGAAAAAGTATGAGTTTCTCTCTGACATGGCTAGAAAGTCATGCTATGCCGATGACTAGTATAAAACCTACCAGTTTAAAAGTGGTGTCGTTCCGGCATATCATTTTTAACTCCACATCTATTGCTTGCAACCACGTCGTCAAATACATGGTGTTCAATAAAATGAAGGACAGGGAGGAGAGGGGAGTCGGAGGGGATGGGCGGGATACCAAGTTAGGAGGGCTGAGACCGAGGGCAGAGATGGTGCTGCTAGTGGAAGGAGGGAGCGGCCAGTTACCTTGCAGATGTTTCAGACTCTCCGAGGAGTAGACGATATAAGGGGCAGAGTGACATGCCCCTTGCCCCGGTCGGCCGCGGACGGGCGCAGACGGGCTTAACTCAGGCGCAACTCCGACGCGCCCGCTGCGCTCGTCCGCTGCGCTGACACATAATAGGAGTTTAAATAGGATGGTGACGAGGGGGGTGTGGCGGAGGTGGAGCACGCCGACCAACCCAACCCAAGATGGCGCCTGCCGCCACCAGGGAGCACCGTTAAGCGGGCAGCCCACGGCGGATGACTGGCTTCAGGGTAAGTGAGCCTGTTAGTACTCAGCAGGGAAGAAGTGGGGGGAATTAAAAATTATTCTGTACCTGCTAATAATCAGCGGACACAGGACGGAAAGAGCAATTGAGTTGCTAGTAATCAGCAGAGTAAAGTGAGGAGTTTAAAATACAGTTGCTGCAGGGCTCCAACAGTCGCTAGCGTGCCCTCTGCCACCGGGCTGCTTTGCGATCGCTAGGGGCGGAAACAGACAGCTCCTAAAATAGGATGGTGACGAGGGGGGTGTGGCGGAGGTGGAGCACGCCGACCAACCCAACCCAAGATGGCGCCCGCCGCCACCAGGGAGCACCGTTAAGCGGGCAGCCCACGGCGGATGACTGGCTTCAGGGTAAGTGAGCCTGCTAGTACTCAGCAGGGAAGAAGTGGGGGGAATTAAAAATTATTCTGTACCTGCTAATAATCAGCGGACACAGGACGGAAAGAGCAATTGAGTTGCTAGTAATCAGCAGAGTAAAGTGAGGAGTTTAAAATACAGTTGCTGCAGTGCTCCAACAGTCGCTAGCGTGCCCTCTGCCACCGGGCTGCTTTGCGTTTCTATAAACACCTCTTCATTTTCTCTCGCTCGACACCCACTGACCTGCCTCTCCCGCAACCCTCATTCGAAGTGTCTGCCACGTCTTTCTCGCTCATTCAACCAGTCCCCACTTCTTTCATTCTCTCATTTACGTGTGTCTCCATATTCCCTCTTTCTTCCCGTGTCTCCTTCCACTCTCTCCCCCCGTAACTATCCCTTTTCCCTGTTCTCGTTTCCCTTCCCCTCTTTAAATAAAGCCCCTCTCCACCGCTTCATCCTTCTTTCGCCCACTCTGTATATTTTCTGACACCCCTTCCTCTACAGATCATTCTCCCGTCATGGTGTGTTAATGTACACAACACTGTGTTTCATGAGCCACAGCCTTTATTGGCCATTTCAATACACAGTTCCAAGCAGACATAGGATTATGGAGTTGGTCTAGCGGCTAGGGCACTCGACCTCTGACCTGGGGAACCCGGTTCGAGTCTCAGTAATGTCGCTAAATTTCCTGTGATCCGGGATAAATCACCTAATATCCCCGTGCCTAACAAAATGACTGTGTGTCCTTGTGTAACATAACTGATGCTATGTAAAGCGCTCTGATACCCAGTTCGGTTCAAGTTCGCGCTATATAAAAGTTTGCAACAACAAAAAAATATGGAGCTCTACGAATCCATAGCTATGTGCTACACTGATGACCTTAATGCATAGCTCCTAGTGCGTCCTGACATGGGGATAGCGCTGCAAGGTCTCAGCCGCGGCATCGTAGCACTATGCAAGTGACACATTTTTATGTATACAACACTGTCGTTTATTATCCTTTTAGGCTGTTTTTTGCATTTGCTAAAAAAAAAAAACATTCTCTGTGGAACTTTTGCTTGTGTTATAGTGATTTAAACTTGATTGTAGATTTTTGTTTTCACTTTTGCGTACACCTTTTCTTTTTGTAAAAAACTAATGAAACAAAGACCTTTCGCGTCAGTTGTTTACTTATTTGCATCTCATTGATGCTGGTAACGAAGAGATTACTATCTTTAGTGGCGATCGTCAAACACTTAATTATCTTGCCTGTTTCGTTTCTCAGCTGGCATGTCAAGCTGACATTTCACACTCTACCAGACTTTCGTTCGTCCTGTTTTTAGGTTTCGGCTACCGTCCCACTGCGTAAGCAGTGGGTGGGCGGAGCCGAAATCTTTTGTTAGTAGTATGGGGGCCTGAACACGCCCCTCTTCTCCATTGGCTGGCCTCGTAAATGCTGGCCAGCCATTGGAGGAGAGGAGCGTCACTGAGTTCAGGGCCCGCCTTGACGCGTTTCTGGGGCGTTTCCGTGTCTTTTTTTAAGTCACGCCCTCTCCTCTTCCCATTGGCTGGAATTTTACCTTCCAGCCAATGGGAAGGGGAGAGCACGCCCCCGAATCCCTACACGCACTCCCATCCCACCCCCATCCATTCATTCCCCTGTCCTCGCCCTCCCTCTCCAAGAAAGGAAGGAACAAGCAACAAGACTACAACTCCCAGCGGCCCCTGTCCAGGAAGAGGTTGCAAAATAAAGGCAGCCGGTGCTGGCAGGCGCTGTGAGGTCCAGGAAACCGTGGGAGAAAGTGCTGGCTTTGCTGAACCTGGGGTAAAGTTCTTCCCTGCCTGCCCGGCGTCAGCCCGCACTCCACGAGCCCCACAGGGCGAAGGAAAGACTGGTCCAGTCTGGCCGGCTACCATTTTAGTTTCCATGGGCTTTTTCGTGCGACATGCTATCAGAAAGTTAGATGTTGCATCACTACTTTCATCTTTGCCGGCTGAGCAAAAACAGACCAGAAAGACTTGGTCGATTTTTTAAATTACATTTTTTCACCGCATACTTTTCCATTGTGAAGATTAAGAAGCACAATATTTTTAAAGACATAATTGACAGTACTGCGACCCTGTTGAAGAGGACTCCCGGGGGGTTGAGGTTGGAACTGCTTGGCTGAGTCGGTCCCCAGCCGCAATGGAGACCGAGCCGCAGCTCCCGCCGACCGTGGAGCGCATCTGGTGCGCCAACCCGGACTTCGAGGCACCTGAGTGGGACGCCAAAGCCAGTACTTGCTCCTACTCCTCGTCGGGCTGCTTGGTGACGTGCGTGCTGGAGCCAGGTAATGTTCTTTACGGGTATATGGTGCACACGGGTATGGAGTTGATAGCGCCTAGTTGTGCCCAGGGTTGTTTCGTGGCGCTTAATGTGAGCACTTGGTGGATCCCACACTTCCGAACTTGCAGTGGTGCCTTCCCCGAGGTCTCAAGCTGCCTGCAGTGGGACGGTAGCAGAAACCTAAAAAAACATACCTGCCTTCCCCAGAAATGCCAATAGTGAACTAAAATGTGGGTCTGGTGTCTCAATGGACTAGCACCCCCTGTGTTCGATCCCATGGTCCGGGTTTCGAATCCTGGCGGGTCCGCTCATCCCTTCATCCTTCTGAGGTCGATAAAATGTGTTCCGTTAATTTGGTAACAATAAACACCTGTTATTCAGCGCGAGGTTATCCGTTGTCCTGCATCCTTTTTGTGACCTGGATTCTTGCTGTACATGCTGCAGCCTCATAGTTTATATTCAGTGCCAGAGGCTCTGGCACAGAACACCTATTCTTGAAAGCTTGCATCTGAAGCTTCTCCCATATGTCTCAGTGAAGAGGAAGCTGCGAGAAACAACCCATCGCCTAGAATCCCACGACTTGGTTATGCAGAGAAGCGAGCTTGATCCGAAATTTTGTGGTTTTACTTTGAGGGATCCCACCACTACATAGGCGTTTGATTTCCTCTGCCTGCTTACACGAAAGGCCTTGTCTTTAATTCTTGGTGCCTGCGAATAGTGTGGGTGGCAGACAGACGTCACATGTAAGCTCGGCTCGTTTGGGCTCGAGTCTCCAAGAGTACCCTGGGCAGAGCATGGCATCTGGCTCGAGCTTTTATGGGCTCGCCCACCTCTACCCTCCTCTTGTCCAGTTTACTGCCCCAGAGCCTCCTCTGTGCTACCACCCTGTGTGCTCTTAGGCACATCTTGGCCGCTGCCACCTGTCCTATTCGCCACATCTTTATAATATTATCCTCTTGAATGGCCCTATCATGCATACGATTAGAGAGACTTCCCGTTTTTAGGTTTCGACCTGGCGATCTGCGCAAGCAGTTCGCGCAGGTGAAATCTTTTGTTTACCATATTGGCTATTGGAACGTCCCCCACCTCCCATTGGCTAGCTCCATAAATGGAGGCTAGCCATTGGGAGCCGGATCTGTCCGTCAAGGCCGGACCAGATTCGTGGGCGTTCCCGCGATTTTTTCCCTCTCCGCCTCTGCGATGTCGTCATCGCGGCGGTGGGCGGAGCTTCGTTTTTTTCCCTTCTGTGTTTGTTTTGGTCATTCCATGCGAGGAAGCCCAGGTGAGTGCTTGTTTTTTAGTGGTGGAGCACGTGAATTCAGTGTACGTTAGTTAAAAATACATGATGAAGACACAGGCCACGATCTGGCTGTTCATCAAGTGCATGGGCGCTAAAACTAATTTTTGCCCCTTTATTTGTAGTGAGGACTACGCAGTGGTTTGTCTGATGTGAAATTGCTCGGCTTTGTTGCAGCATGCATAACTTTTCATTCTTTCAGTTCGACTTTACAGTCCGTTTTAATAATGTCCTTAAAACTGCGGGTGTTCAGTACCCAAACGGCCTAAATAGACTCGTATGGGCTAAGCATCTCGTGCCCCTCGTGAGACACTTGTAAAACTGCTCATAAGATTTGCAACAGGGAGTTTTTTCATGGTTTGGCATTTTTCGTAATGCATTACAGTTGAATTTATATAGCGCTTCATATCCTAACCGCACTGCAAAGCGCTGAAGAGCATCATAGAGAGTGCAGAGTGGAGAGTGCATAGGGAGTGCATAGGGAGTGGAGAGTGCATAGGGAGTGGAGAGTGCATAGGGAGTGGAGAGTGCATAGGGAGTGGAGAGTGCATAGGGAGTGGAGAGTGCATAGGGAGTGGAGAGTGCATAGGGAGTGGAGAGTGCATAGGGAGTGGAGAGTGCATAGGGAGTGCAGAGTGCATAGAGAGTGCAGAGTGGAGAGTGCATAGGGAGTGCACAGGGAGTGGAGAGTGCACAGGGAGTGGAGAGTGCACAGGGAGTGGAGAGTGCACAGGGAGTGGAGAGTGCACAGGGAGTGGAGAGTGCACAGGGAGTGGAGAGTGCACAGGGAGTGGAGAGTGCACAGGGAGTGGAGAGTGGAGAGTGCACAGGGAGTGGAGAGTGGAGAGTGCACAGGGAGTGGAGAGTGGAGAGTGCATAGGGAGTGGAGAGTGGAGAGTGCATAGGGAGTGGAGAGTGGAGAGTGCACAGGGAGTGGAGAGTGCACAGGGAGTGGAGAGTGCACAGGGAGTGGAGAGTGCACAGGGAGTGGAGAGTGCACAGGGAGTGGAGAGTGCACAGGGAGTGGAGAGTGCATAGGGAGTGGAGAGTGCATAGGGAGTGGAGAGTGGAGAGTGCAGAGTGCATAGGGAGTGCAGAGTGCATAGGGAGTGCAGAGTGCATAGGGAGTGGAGAGTGCATAGGGAGTGGAGAGTGCATAGGGAGTGGAGAGTGCATAGGGAGTGGAGAGTGCATAGGGAGTGGAGAGTGCATAGGGAGTGGAGAGTGCATAGGGAGTGGAGAGTGCATAGGGAGTGGAGAGTGCATAGAGAGTGGAGAGTGCATAGAGAGTGCAGAGTGGAGAGTGCATAGGGAGTGGGGAGTGCATAGGGAGTGGAGAGTGCAAGGAGAGTGCAGAGTGGAGAGTGCATAGAGAGTGCAGAGTGGAGAGTGCATAGAGAGTGCAGAGTGGAGAGTGCATAGGGAGTGCAGAGTGGAGAGTGCATAGGGAGTGGAGAGTGCATAGGGAGTGGAGAGTGCATAGGGAGTGGAGAGTGCATAGGGAGTGGAGAGTGCATAGGGAGTGGAGAGTGCATAGGGAGTGGAGAGTGCATAGTGCATAGGGACTGCAGAGTGCATAGGGACTGCAGAGTGCATAGGGAGTGCAGAGTGGGGAGTGGAGAGTGCATAGGGAGTGGAGAGTGCATAGGGAGTGGAGAGTGCATAGGGAGTGGAGAGTGCATAGGGAGTGGAGAGTGCATAGGGAGTGGAGAGTGCATAGGGAGTGGAGAGTGCATAGGGAGTGGAGAGTGCATAGGGAGTGGAGAGTGCATAGGGAGTGGAGAGTGCATAGGGAGTGGAGAGTGCATAGGGAGTGGAGAGTGCATAGGGAGTGGAGAGTGCACAGGGAGTGGAGAGTGCATAGGGAGTGGAGAGTGCATAGGGAGTGGAGAGTGCATAGGGAGTGGAGAGTGCATAGGGAGTGGAGAGTGCATAGGGAGTGGAGAGTGCATAGGGAGTGGAGAGTGCATAGGGAGTGGAGAGTGGAGAGTGCAGAGTGCATAGGGAGTGCAGAGTGCACAGGGAGTGGAGAGTGCACAGGGAGTGGAGAGTGCACAGGGAGTGGAGAGTGCACAGGGAGTGGAGAGTGCACAGGGAGTGGAGAGTGCACAGGGAGTGGAGAGTGCACAGGGAGTGGAGAGTGCACAGGGAGTGGAGAGTGCACAGGGAGTGGAGAGTGCACAGGGAGTGGAGAGTGCACAGGGAGTGGAGAGTGGAGAGTGCACAGGGAGTGGAGAGTGGAGAGTGCACAGGGAGTGGAGAGTGGAGAGTGCATAGGGAGTGGAGAGTGCATAGGGAGTGGAGAGTGCATAGGGAGTGGAGAGTGCATAGGGAGTGGAGAGTGCATAGGGAGTGGAGAGTGCATAGGGAGTGGAGAGTGCATAGGGAGTGGAGAGTGCATAGGGAGTGGAGAGTGGAGAGTGCAGAGTGCATAGGGAGTGCAGAGTGCATAGGGAGTGCAGAGTGCACAGGGAGTGCAGAGTGCACAGGGAGTGGAGAGTGCACAGGGAGTGGAGAGTGCACAGGGAGTGGAGAGTGCACAGGGAGTGGAGAGTGCACAGGGAGTGGAGAGTGGAGAGTGCACAGGGAGTGGAGAGTGGAGAGTGCACAGGGAGTGGAGAGTGCATAGGGAGTGGAGAGTGCATAGGGAGTGGAGAGTGGAGAGTGCATAGGGAGTGGAGAGTGGAGAGTGCATAGGGAGTGGAGAGTGGAGAGTGCACAGGGAGTGGAGAGTGGAGAGTGCACAGGGAGTGCATAGGGAGTGCAGAGTGCATAGGGAGTGCATAGGGAGTGGAGAGTGCATAGGGAGTGGAGAGTGCATAGGGAGTGGAGAGTGCATAGGGAGTGGAGAGTGCATAGGGAGTGGAGAGTGCATAGAGCATAGGGAGTGGGGAGTGCATAGAGAGTGGAGAGTGCATAGAGAGTGCAGAGTGGAGAGTTCATAGAGAGTGCATAGGGAGTGGAGAGTGCATAGGGAGTGGAGAGTGCATAGGGAGTGGAGAGTGCATAGGGAGTGGAGAGTGCATAGGGAGTGGAGAGTGCATAGGGAGTGGAGAGTGCATAGGGAGTGGGGAGTGCATAGAGAGTGGAGAGTGCATAGAGAGTGCAGAGTGGAGAGTTCATAGAGAGTGCAGAGTGGAGAGTGCATAGGGAGTGGAGAGTGCATAGGGAGTGGAGAGTGCATAGGGAGTGGAGAGTGCATAGGGAGTGGAGAGTGCATAGGGAGTGGAGAGTGCATAGGGAGTGGAGAGTGCATAGTGCATAGGGAGTGCATAGTGCATAGGGAGTGCAGAGTGCATAGGGAGTGCAGAGTGGGGAGTGGAGAGTGCATAGGGAGTGGAGAGTGCATAGGGAGTGGAGAGTGCATAGGGAGTGGAGAGTGCATAGGGAGTGGAGAGTGCATAGGGAGTGGAGAGTGCATAGGGAGTGGAGAGTGCATAGGGAGTGGAGAGTGCATAGGGAGTGGAGAGTGCATAGGGAGTGGAGAGTGCATAGGGAGTGCAGAGTGGAGAGTGCATAGGGAGTGGGGAGTGGAGAGTGCATAGGGAGTGGGGAGTGCATAGAGAGTGGAGAGTGCATAGAGAGTGCAGAGTGGAGAGTGCATAGAGAGTGCATAGGGAGTGGAGAGTGCATAGGGAGTGGAGAGTGCATAGGGAGTGGAGAGTGCATAGGGAGTGGAGAGTGCATAGGGAGTGGAGAGTGCATAGGGAGTGGAGAGTGCATAGGGAGTGGAGAGTGCATAGGGAGTGGAGAGTGCATAGGGAGTGCAGAGTGCATAGAGAGTGCAGAGTGGAGAGTGCATAGGGAGTGGAGAGTGCATAGGGAGTGGAGAGTGCATAGGGAGTGGAGAGTGCATAGGGAGTGGAGAGTGCATAGGGAGTGGAGAGTGGAGAGTGCATAGGGAGTGGAGAGTGGAGAGTGCATAGGGAGTGGAGAGTGCATAGGGAGTGGAGAGTGCATAGGGAGTGGAGAGTGCATAGGGAGTGGAGAGTGCATAGGGAGTGGAGAGTGCATAGGGAGTGGAGAGTGCATAGGGAGTGGAGAGTGCATAGGGAGTGGAGAGTGCATAGGGAGTGGAGAGTGCATAGAGAGTGCAGAGTGGAGAGTGCATAGGGAGTGGAGAGTGCATAGGGAGTGGAGAGTGCATAGGGAGTGGAGAGTGCATAGGGAGTGGAGAGTGCATAGGGAGTGGAGAGTGCATAGGGAGTGGAGAGTGGAGAGTGCATAGGGAGTGGAGAGTGGAGAGTGCATAGGGAGTGGAGAGTGCACAGGGAGTGGAGAGTGGAGAGTGCACAGGGAGTGGAGAGTGCATAGGGAGTGGAGAGTGGAGAGTGCATAGGGAGTGCAGAGTGCATAGGGAGTGCAGAGTGCATAGGGAGTGGAGAGTGCATAGGGAGTGGAGAGTGCATAGGGAGTGGGGAGTGCATAGGGAGTGGAGAGTGCATAGGGAGTGGAGAGTGCATAGGGAGTGGAGAGTGCATAGGGAGTGGAGAGTGCATAGGGAGTGGAGAGTGCATAGAGAGTGGAGAGTGCATAGGGAGTGGAGAGTGCATAGGGAGTGGAGAGTGCATAGGGAGTGGAGAGTGCATAGGGAGTGGAGAGTGCATAGGGAGTGGAGAGTGCATAGTGCATAGGGACTGCAGAGTGCATAGGGAGTGCAGAGTGGGGAGTGGAGAGTGCATAGGGAGTGGAGAGTGCATAGGGAGTGGAGAGTGCATAGGGAGTGGAGAGTGCATAGGGAGTGGAGAGTGCATAGGGAGTGGAGAGTGCATAGGGAGTGGAGAGTGCATAGGGAGTGGAGAGTGCATAGGGAGTGGAGAGTGCATAGGGAGTGGAGAGTGCATAGGGAGTGGAGAGTGCATAGGGAGTGCATAGGGAGTGGAGAGTGCATAGGGAGTGGAGAGTGCATAGGGAGTGGAGAGTGCATAGGGAGTGGAGAGTGCATAGGGAGTGGAGAGTGGAGAGTGCAGAGTGCATAGGGAGTGGAGAGTGCATAGGGAGTGGAGAGTGGAGAGTGCAGAGTGCATAGGGAGTGCATAGGGAGTGGAGAGTACATAGAGAGTGCATAGGGAGTGGAGAGTGCATAGGGAGTGGGGAGTGCATAGAGAGTGCAGAGTGGAGAGTGCATAGAGAGTGCAGAGTGCATAGGGAGTGGAGAGTGCATAGGGAGTGGAGAGTGCATAGGGAGTGGAGAGTGCATAGGGAGTGGAGAGTGCATAGGGAGTGGAGAGTGCATAGGGAGTGGAGAGTGCATAGGGAGTGGAGAGTGCATAGGGAGTGGAGAGTGCATAGGGAGTGGAGAGTGCATAGGGAGTGGAGAGTGCATAGGGAGTGGAGAGTGCATAGGGAGTGGAGAGTGCATAGGGAGTGGAGAGTGCATAGGGAGTGGAGAGTGCATAGGGAGTGGAGAGTGGAGAGTGCATAGGGAGTGGAGAGTGGAGAGTGCATAGGGAGTGGAGAGTGGAGAGTGCATAGGGAGTGGAGAGTGCATAGAGAGTGCAGAGTGGAGAGTGCATAGAGAGTGGAGAGTGCATAGGGAGTGGAGAGTGCATAGGGAGTGGAGAGTGCATAGGGAGTGGAGAGTGCATAGGGAGTGGAGAGTGGAGAGTGCATAGGGAGTGGAGAGTGGAGAGTGCATAGGGAGTGGAGAGTGGAGAGTGCATAGGGAGTGGAGAGTGGAGAGTGCATAGGGAGTGGAGAGTGGAGAGTGCATAGGGAGTGGAGAGTGGAGAGTGCATAGGGAGTGGAGAGTGCATAGGGAGTGGAGAGTGGAGAGTGCATAGGGAGTGGAGAGTGGAGAGTGCATAGGGAGTGGAGAGTGGAGAGTGCATAGGGAGTGGAGAGTGGAGAGTGCATAGGGAGTGGAGAGTGGAGAGTGCATAGGGAGTGGAGAGTGCATAGGGAGTGGAGAGTGCATAGGGAGTGGAGAGTGCATAGGGAGTGGAGTGCATAGGGAGTGGAGTGCATAGGGAGTGGAGAGTGCATAGGGAGTGGAGAGTGCATAGGGAGTGGAGAGTGCAGAGTGCATAGGGACTGCAGAGTGCATAGGGAGTGGAGAGTGCAGAGTGCATAGGGACTGCAGAGTGCATAGGGAGTGGAGAGTGCAGAGTGCATAGGGAGTGGAGAGTGCAGAGTGCATAGGGAGTGGAGAGTGCAGAGTGCATAGGGAGTGGAGAGTGCAGAGTGCATAGGGAGTGGAGAGTGCAGAGTGCATAGGGAGTGGAGAGTGCAGAGTGCATAGGGAGTGGAGAGTGCAGAGTGCATAGGGAGTGGAGAGTGCATAGGGAGTGGAGAGTGCATAGGGAGTGGAGAGTGCATAGTGCATAGGGAGTGGAGAGTGCATAGTGCATAGGGAGTGGAGAGTGCATAGTGCATAGGGAGTGGAGAGTGCATAGGGAGTGGAGAGTGCATAGGGAGTGGAGAGTGCATAGGGAGTGGAGAGTGCATAGTGCATAGGGAGTGGAGAGTGCATAGGGAGTGGAGAGTGCATAGGGAGTGGAGAGTGCATAGTGCATAGGGAGTGGAGAGTGCATAGGGAGTGGAGAGTGCATAGTGCATAGGGAGTGGAGAGTGCATAGGGAGTGGAGAGTGCATAGGGAGTGGAGAGTGCATAGGGAGTGGAGAGTGCATAGGGAGTGGAGAGTGCATAGTGCATAGGGAGTGGAGAGTGCATAGGGAGTGGAGAGTGCATAGGGAGTGGAGAGTGCATAGGGAGTGGAGAGTGCATAGGGAGTGGGGAGTGCATAGGGAGTGGAGAGTGCATAGGGAGTGGAGAGTGCATAGGGAGTGGAGAGTGCATAGTGCATAGGGACTGCAGAGTGCATAGGGAGTGGAGAGTGCATAGGGACTGCAGAGTGCATAGGGACTGCAGAGTGCATAGGGAGTGGAGAGTGCATAGGGAGTGGAGAGTGCATAGGGAGTGGAGAGTGCATAGGGAGTGGAGAGTGCATAGGGAGTGGAGAGTGCATAGGGAGTGGAGAGTGCATAGGGAGTGGAGAGTGCATAGGGAGTGGAGAGTGCATAGGGAGTGGAGAGTGCATAGGGAGTGGAGAGTGCATAGGGAGTGCAGAGTGCATAGAGAGTGCAGAGTGCATAGGGAGTGGAGAGTGCATAGGGAGTGGGGAGTGCATAGGGAGTGCATAGGGAGTGCAGAGTGCATAGGGAGTGCAGAGTGCAGAGTGCATAGGGAGTGCAGAGTGCATAGGGAGTGCATAGGGAGTGGAGAGTGCATAGGGAGTGGAGAGTGCAGAGTGGGGAGTGGAGAGTGCATAGGGAGTGGAGATTATAGAGTGCATAGGGAGTGGAGAGTGCATAGGGAGTGGAGAGTGGAGAGTGCATAGGGAGTGGAGAGTGCATAGGGAGTGGAGAGTGGAGAGTGCATAGGGAGTGCAGAGTGGAGAGTGCATAGGGAGTGGAGAGTGCATAGGGAGTGGAGAGTGCATAGGGAGTGGAGAGTGCATAGGGAGTGGAGAGTGCATAGGGAGTGCAGAGTGGAGAGTGCATAGGGAGTGCAGAGTGGAGAGTGCATAGGGAGTGCAGAGTGGAGAGTGCATAGGGAGTGCAGAGTGGAGAGTGCATAGGGAGTGCAGAGTGGAGAGTGCATAGGGAGTGCAGAGTGGAGAGTGGATAGGGAGTGCAGAGTGGAGAGTGGATAGGGAGTGCAGAGTGGATAGGGAGTGGAGAGTGCATAGGGAGTGCAGAGTGGAGAGTGCATAGGGAGTGCAGAGTGGATAGAGAGTGCATCCCCTCTACTTCTCTTCTATGGACACTTGTACTTCTTCTACTTCTCCACCAGCACAGTGTGTGTTTCCACTCGCCCGTGGCACTGGAGACTGAAGCACATCCTTCTTAGGGTGACAACCGTCTAGCTGGTCATTATGGACACTCTTTCCAGTTCTGTACTTTTATGTGATCACACTATGCATTATGGGAGGTGTAGTGTTGTTTTGATTCCATTAGAACACAGCTGAAAACAATGATTTGTAGATAAAAACTCTAGTCCCACTAAATCTTGGAAGTGCTTATTCACACACACGCACATATGCAAACACACTCTCTCTCCCTCAACAGGTGCACTACCTCCTCACAAGCACGGACAGCAAGCGTCGCCTTAATGTGCCACCCCAGCAAGGTTTAACCCCCTCAGCTGTCAATTGGCCGTCTGTCACGTGACACCTGCAGACCAGACTCTGAATTTCTTCAGTGAAATCCAGTAGGGTACAATAGGTCTTACATTTGCAAGTGATTACGCTGTTGGCAATGTAAATGACAATGCCATTTATTTATCTGTTTTCAAAACCAACACATAAATAAAAAATGTCATTTACAATGCCAATAGCTCTAACTTTGGCAAAGGCGAAACCGTTGCATTGTAAATGCTTGTTTTTGGTTGGGTGAGCAAGCCTCAGACTTTGCTGTTTCTGTAAATCCTCGATCGTGGCAGTCGCCATCCCCCCTCCCCCCCCACCTCCCCACCACCGCTCACCACCACCCATGTTGTGTCAGCTAGGGCTGCTGCAGCTTCAGGACACACAGAGTTCTTTGGCTGGTGTGTGCTGGGCTGCGCTGCTGATGAGCTCCAGTTCCAGCCTCGTACAGGGTATTTCCTAGGTCATCCAGAGGTTGAGGTGCATAGAAACAACTACGTGAACTTTGATGCTGAAAACAAAGTTGGTGACGTGGCTTAAAAAACTAAAACCAAATGTTCTGCAACAATTTTGTTCCCCTTCACCTTGAGGTAATTACAGATAAGATACCTTAATTGAAAAATAAAGTGTGTGTGTGTGTGTCACTAGGCAGTCAACCAACTGAATCCTGATTGGGGCACTCATAGAATAGTGGTGACCGCTTAAAGTGCCTCGAGGTCCCAGCTAGTGACTGAAAGCATTGTGCATGTGACAGTCATTATTTGTTAAATTCTATTGCACACAGTATTAAAAGAACACACAGGCTAGCGCAAAATGCGCAGGGATTTAGGGGCATTTTTATTTACTTTTCTCTCAACAGCAACAAATCTGGGCGTAATTAATGATACTAGCTCATCTTTTAAACCTCAGATTAATGCCGTTACTTCCTCTACTTTTTACACATTAAAAATCTTACGGATAATACTCCCTTCTATACCTCGGGATCTCCAAAAGACAGTTGTTTCCACCCTTGTCCTTTCTAGATTTGACTACTGTAATGCTCTCCGGGTCAACAAACAGAAAGGTTTTCTTAGCAAACTGCAATTTCTTCGGAATATAGCAGCCCGTTTATTGACGGGGGCACCCAAACTACAGTCTGTTAAACAAGCTTTTATGCCTCTTCACTGGCTACCCATGAAGAAACAAAATGTTTCCAGGACCCTCTGCATCGCCTCCAGGGCCCCACACGACTCTGCTCCACTTTACATGTACGGTAATGGCCCAAAATATTGGTCCCATAAGCTCCCATGGTAGGCACCCATAAGGCAACTCAGATCTAGCACTGTGTCACTGCTCACCCCTCTGAGAATACAAACCTCCAGAAATGGAGGTCGTGCCTTTTCCCTTCCTGCCCCCTCCTTCTGGAATAAAATGCCCCATAACCTACGCACTACCTCAGAACACATCTGCTTTCGTAAAAAGCTGAAGACAAGGCTGTTTACAAACTAAGCTGTCCTTCTCTCATCAGAGCCATCTATCTGCAAGCGCCATGAGACTCTTTGGATGTGATATGTGCGCGTTACAAATACCTCTTACTTGACTTGACTCTATCTTATGCACATGTTTAGAGACCTTCCCTCTGCAAAGCCAGTTTGCTGGAGACTCCTAGATTTAGGCTTTCCAGGTGGGGAGGTAGGACTTTTTTTCTTACACAAACGGCCTAATTGTGGAACACCTTACCCATCCACCTGAAAAATCCCTTGGATCTGTTCCCGTTCAGAAAGGCCCTTTAGACCTGGCCTTTCACCCTTCTGTCATGATCAGCACCGTCTGAGGGTTCTCTGCTGTTTCTTCTGTAGTACTGCCAGGTTGTAGCGCCTAGATGCATTAAGGCAGTAGCTCGCTCTCTTTCAATATAAAATCAAACCAAGACAGTGCAGCAGAAAGTTACTGTGCTATGTCACCAATGTACTAAGAACTGATGCTGTTTTTTAGGTTTTGCCTGGCGTCCGCTGCGCAGCAGCGTTCGCGCAGGCGAAATCTTTTGAGGACAGTCTGGGGCTTTGTCCCGCCTCTCTGTTCCATTGGCTAGCTCCATAAATGGAGGCTAGCCATTGGAACAGAGATGCGTCACTCATTCCCCGAGCAGATTCGTGGGTGTTCCGGCGATTTTTTTCGCTCTCCGCCACTCTGTGAACGTCATTGCGGCGGTGGGCGGAGGTTGTTTTTTTTTTGGGCCGTCATGTTTTGGTCATTTTCAAAGTGTCTTTGGAAGGGGTGGGCTGCGCACTGAGGCCGCTGGCCGATGAGCTGCAGTCGTCAGGAGTCACCGCAGCAGTGTGGTGTCGGTTGTGAGCTGCAGACGGCAGGAGTCACCGCAGCGGGGGTGTACCTCTGTCCTTGCCTGGCTCTACTTCTGTGACTCTCCCTTGTCTGTGGACGCCTGAGCTTGTTTATGTTGTCGTGTTTGTGGCTGCAGTGAGTTCGTTACAGTTTCTGAGATATACGCAAACACGCTGTAGTGTTGGACGGCCTCTAGCTCAAAAAAATCACAAGGGGTTAAATCCATACAGTGAGCTACAATTTCGTCACGCAAACGTGAAGGTGGCCGTGTTATTACAGACCCTTAACGTGATCGCCAAGGAGGAGCGCATTCTATGCATACATTGTGTATGTGGTTTTATGAGGCGCTTCTCTTTTTGTGATCAATGAGCGCCTTGGCATATTGTTGATGGCTTTGCGTGTATGTTTTGGCCTCGTTCCTGCACTGTGCGGTGTATGTCTGAAATTTGAAACGGGTGTCTCGTTTCCAGCGCCACAACGTGCCTACAAATCCGCGTGATACGCCTGTAGTAGCCATGAATTATTCGATGGCTGATAACAATAGCCGGCCTGGAGTCGGCGCCGCCTCCGGATTGGATGCAAAACATTGTAGTTTCTGGGCCTTTTTGGGAAGCCGGCGTGTGTGCAAAGGAAGGGAATTTCCTCGGCAGCCGCCGTAAATACCAGAGAGCAGCTATTATATGGTGCGCGATATTGGTCAGTTTCTGAAAACTCCCTAATTTGGCTAGAAGTAACCGAGTCACAGGTAACCACTTGGCTCATGCGGTCATTTATGGAGTTTGTTTTCAGGCTCCGTAGGCGACAGCCTTAAAAAGTCTAGATGGCATTGTGAAAAACACATTATACGCATTTTAGAACGTCAGTCTGGAAATAAATGAGAAATATAACCAGTCCTTCGAAATTAGGTACGATATGACCAGGGCCTCAAGAATTATGCGACAGGGGAGAAACAAATTATGTGGCAGGAAAAGGCAAATTATGCGGCATAATGCGCCACATTTTGTCATTGTATTAGTTTTAGTCTGTCGTTCTTACACTAATTAACATTGCCTGGCCAAAGGTTTCACCTCAATAATACTCGCTCAACATCCAAATATAGCAATAAGCAACAGAAAGGTGACTGACTAGTCGGCCATTGCGAAGGGCCACCCACTGAGTGGCAGCATTTGTAACCGTGTTTTACTAACTTTTGATTAGCTTACGCTAGAAATAGTTTTTTTGTTAAAATCTGCTGATTATACAACCGATTTGGATCATGGAGCAAATCCAAGGTTATGCGTACAATGCATCAGCCACAAAAACACACAATTCCAGTGGCCCTTGCTATGACTGTATTATGTAAGTCGGTGGGACCTTGGGGCTTTAAAATGTAGTGAACATTTTATGGGGGGGGAGGGGACTTTACAATACGGAGAACGTTTTCTTCTTTCATAGCTATGGGTGTAAATTAATATAATCTATGAAGTATGTGTTATGGAGTAATCTAAATGGCAGTTTTTACGTCTCGCATAAAACAGCGCATGCTCTATTGCATGCACGAGATAGTGTAGGAGCCTGCCTACTGCTTACCATTTGTGGGCTTGTCACTCTTGCTGTCTTGCATTTGGCCAGCGCGAGCTGGCTTCACTGCTTTTGTGTGGCTCATGGACCAAGTACTGATTGCTTTGTCTTGATTAGTATCCTTCTACTGGTCTGCTACTATTTTTCTCTTCTACTTTCATCTTTCTGTCTTGTTTCTTTCTTCTTTTCATCATGTTGATGTTTTTCTTTCCGTCGTTGTGCTGCTCATTGTCGGTGTTGCTCCCTCCTGTTGTCTGTACTACTGCTTCCCTCCCTTGCTCCCTCCCACCCTCCCGTGGTCCATGCTGCTGCTTCCCTCATTCCTTCTTTCCCTCCCTCCCTCCCACCCTCCCGTTGTCCATGCTGCAGCTTCCCCCTCCCACCATCCTGTTGTCCATGCTGCAGCTTCCCCCTCTCACCATCCTGTTGTCCATGCTGCAGCTTCCCACCTCCCACCCTTCCGTTGGCCATGTTGCAGCTTCCCCCTCCCACCACCCTGTTGTCCATGCTGCAGCCTCCCTCTTCCCACCCTCCCGTTGTCCATGCTACTGCTTAGCGTCCCTCCCACCCTTCCGTTGTCCATGCTGATGCTTACCTCCCTTACACCCTACTGTAGTCCATGCTGCTGTTTAAATCCCCCCACCCTCCCGGTGTCTATGCTGCTGCTTCCCGACCACATTCCAGTTGTCCATGCTGCTGCTTAACTCCCTCCACCCTCCTGTTGTCTATACAGCTGCTTCCCTCCCTCCAACCCGCCTGTTGTCCATGCTGCTGCTTTCCTCCCACCCTCCTGTTGTCCATGCTGCTTCTGTCCCTCGAGTTTTCCTTGCTGCTGCTTCCCTCCCTTCAGTTGTCTATGCTGCTGCTTTCCTCCCTCACACCCTCCAGTTGTCCATGCTGCTGCTTACCTCCCTCATACACTCAAGTTGTCCATGCTGCTGAAAGCATACTTCCCCGCCCCCCCTCCCGCTGTCCGTGTGCCCGTTGCCGCCCCCCCCTCCCGCTGTCCGTGTGCCCGTCCCCGCCCCCTCCCGCTGTCCGTGTACCCGTCCCCCCCCCCTCCCGCTGCCCGTGTCTCCTGGATGTGCAGTGGATTGCAGTTCACAGCACTTGCCTGGCCCAGTGTACTGTAGTGATGACTGTGTATGGTGGGTGACAGCTGGCTGTGTAATTGGACTATAGGTGACAGCTGTACTGTGGACGGCGGGTAAGTGTGCTGCTTATGACTATTGATTGTGCACTGTTGGAAGCTGGTTGCGAACAGTTACTGTAGGCAACTCCTAGTCGTACATTTTACAGGTGACAGCTGGCTGTGCGGTGTACTAGGAGTGACAGCTGATCGTGCACCATTAGTGACATCTGTCTGCACAGTGGTTGTCATCCAGCTGTGCATACTATGATATGGGTGACACATGGATGTACATAAAGTTAAGTAACAACTGCTTGCATTGTACAGTGCATAGCAGGTTCCTGTGCAAAAATAGTAACAACTGGTTGTGCACCGCGTAGAAAAGTTAGCAAGAGCCGGCTGTAGTTTGCTGTAAGTCACACCTGGATTTGCGTGTATCATATATGACAATTGGATTTGGTCAGTTTGCGACAGATAGCGAGCAGTTTACTGTATGTGATTGCATTCTGTTTTGTACTCTAGGTTGATGTGCGTAATGCCCCGTGGCTGTAAGCTGAGTGCTCAGTATGACACAGATGTCGGCGTGCTCAGAAAAGTATTGTGGTTGGCAGCTAGGTTTTTGTTTTCCAGCTGGTGGAGCTGATTTTGCACTGTGTATCGTGGGTGACGGGCCTGGGCATGCAGTGTGTTTTGGTATAAAGCTTCATGTGTAGGGTATGGTCGTTGAACTGCACATCATAGGCTACATAGGTGGGTGCTTGCAGTGTATTTTGGTGACATAGGTCTGCTCAGTATAGGTCACATAGCAGAGTGCTTACAATATGTGAACGAGCTAGGTTGAATATATATGTACAAAATAAGCATGTATTCTTTACAGTGTGCAGCTGCCTGCAAATGTGTACTCATTACAGAGCGTTGGTGCACAGTCCTCAACTTATTTTCTGTACTGTGTGTGTTGGGGCTCTGTGTGTGTTGGGGCTCTGTGTGTGTTGGGGCTCTGTGTGTGTTGGGGCTTCGTCTGTGTGGCTAGCTTTTTTTGTAGGTGGCTCTGTGTGTGGATGGCTCTGTGTGTGGGTGGCTCTGTGTGTGTGTGTGGGTGGCTCTGTGTGTGTGTGTGTGGGTGGCTCTGTGTGTGTGTGTGTGGGTGGCTCTGTGTGTGTGTGGGTGGCTCTGTGTGTGTGTGTGTGGGTGGCTCTGTGTGTGTGTGTGGGTGGCTCTGTGTGTGTGTGTGGGTGGCTCTGTGTGTGTGTGTGGGTGGCTCTCTGTGTGTGTGTGTGTGTGCGTGTGGGTGCAAATGCAATAGGTCTCGCATTTGCGAGAGATTAAGCTATTGGCATTGTAAATGACAATGCCATTTATTTATCTGTTTTCAAAACAAACACATAAATAAAACATTTGTCATTTACAGTGCCAATAGCTCTAACTTTTACAAAGGCGAAACCATTGCATTGTAAATGCTTGTTTTCTTCATTCCTTTTAACATCCTATGCCCAATTGAAGCAAAATGCAAAGTGGCTGTGTGCGCGTTGTATGCACCCGGTCAAAAAAACACTTATGTTATGGTGTACATCAGTGCAACGCATTATGCAGTCTTACAGTTCTTCCCTGTCCTTCTATGTAATCAACTTAAAATGGCACGTCATGGACTGACTTTGTTAAGCTACTAGGGTGAATTAAGTATTGTAAATATTTAAACAAATTAGAATAATTAGCGAGCGTGAAATGTGTTCACATGTCGCATGCCAGTGCATTTTCACAAAACTAAACAGTTGTATTTACAAGCCTGTTTCTTTTTATAGGCAATACATGTTTATGCTTTGATGCACTTTCATTCCCAATAAATACCACGCCGTGGATGCCATGTACCAAATGCCATTTATGTGCGTGAACTTTGCTTATGTTTTCCAATTCACGTTCACTTACTCTCAATTGTATGCTATGTACCCAGTGTCTGACTTTGTTAGGCTAGTAGAGTAAATTACCTCCTGTAAGTATCTAAACAAATCAGAATAATTTGCCAGCGTCAAATGAATTCACATGTAGCATGGCTATACATTTTTACCAACGGTTTTTGGGTAAAACAATGTTTCTTTTTAATGCCTTATTTAAAGTGATGGGAAAAACAGCTCTAGTCAAAATGGACATATTGCCGCACTTCCTGTACCTTATGCAAAGTTCGTTATATGAAATCCTTTGTCATGTTTTCGCGTGCTGTACAGTTTTATGTGATACAAAAGGGGATGATGGACGGAGCGTTTGAACAAATCAAACACTCACCCCCAGTCAACTGATCTGGGTTTAATCCATCACCATTCTTTAGTTCACTCAGCCACCCCAGTTCAGACATGGCTATATGCAAATCAGTCTGACCCTGTGCCTTATGGGAACAGTCCAGCCCGAACTGCCAAGCCATGTCTTCCCTGGACCGGAAACAAGCATCCTGGGACCGGTTTCGGATTCATAATCCTCATCAGCCAGGCTATCTTGAATCCAGTGGCCAAGTGAACAAGGGACTCACGTCTGAGCATACCCTGCCACACTTAGGGCGAACAAAGCGATACAAAAGTGGAAAAACGATGGATTTGGCCCAGATCTTTGGACTGGGGTGAATGTGTGACATTGATCCACATTCTGTCCATCATTGTTGTGTTTGCAGGTACCGCTCTAAGTGTACTGGGGATGCTCAGACGTGAGTCCCAGGCACTCCACACCACTGGAATCAAGCTAGCCGGGCTGATGAGAGGTGTTACCTCGAAACCGGGCCGGTCCTCGGATGCTTGTTTCCGTTCTGGGAAGGACATGGCTTTTGTAGTTCGGACTGGACTGTTCCCATGGGGCACAGGGTCAGCGCTGATTTGCATATCGCCATTGTCTAACCCAGGGTGGTGTGGAGTGGAAAAACGATGGATTTGGCCCAGATCTTTGGACTGGGGTGAATGTGTGACATTGATCCACATTCTGTCCATCATTGTTGTGTTTGCAGGTACAGTTTTATGTGGCATGATAAAGGTCTGAAAAACGGAAGACAATTAGCCTACAAACGCTATAAACAATACTACAGCACAAGCAACAGCAGTGCAAGCTTCCAGCATATGAAAATAGTACAGCACAGGCAGCAGCACTGCAAACTTCAATTATATAAAAAATAGTACCGCAGGCAGCAGCAGTGCAAACTTCCATCATATAAATATAGTGCAACACCGATAATATCAGCTCAAGCAACTCTAATACATAAAACAAAAACACCACAAACAACGGCACAGCAAGCTTTCATCATATAAAACAAAAGGAGAGCACAGATAACAACACAATTCCAATGCAATAAGTCGGACATTACTAGATCATTAAGCTGCTACTGTTGCATTATTATTAGCAATACCAACAGCTCAAACTTTTATAATGCGAGACCTATTGCATTGCAAATGCTTGTTTTGCATATGGCAGGGTCTGAACTGATGTGGTGTGGCCGGCAAAAGAACAATGTGTTGGTATGATACCCCTAGCGATTGCCAGTGGTTAGACTTACTTTTGTGTGCGTGGTGTCCTTAACTTGCCAGCTGCTGAAATCATACCCAGTTTTGCGGCCTACGAAAGATGTAAGGATGAGTCTGCCTAGTGGGATTTGCATCTATTCCTGTGTGTGTTACACCATTTCATTTTCACCTCCTTGTAATTGCTGCTTAGAAGGACCAGACGTCCCGGTTTTCCCCGGACAGTCCCTGTTTTTAGTGTCCCCACACTTTTCTCAAAATTGAATGAATGTCCTGGTTTTGGGATAGTGGCCTGGTTGAGCACGGAAATGTCCTGGGTTTTGTTTGAGTAGTGGGAAGGAAAATCCTTTAAAGAAACATTTTCTCTCTGAAGTTCCCTTCTATTTCTACAAGCAGCAAGAGTGTCATTGTGCCAGCCATTAGAACAACAGTGTTTCCAACCCGCCAGCACAACCCTGCTCTGTTCACTGAAGTCTGAGGTCACCGCCTGCACCAAGATCCATCCAGCCACCAGTGTGACACTGTTCTGCCCTTTAAAGCGAGCATGTGGACTACAGCAGAATTAAGCAGCAGCCAGAAGCACAAGCATTTCTTTTACCTGTCGCCTGCCCAAGATCAGGAAGCGGGCACACCGAACTGGCACCTCCTCACCACTTCTTGTCAGCCAATAGCAACCCCCATGCCCAGCATACACAGAGAACTACACTGCTATGGCACAGCACTACCAACTGCCTGCCTTCCTGCCCCTACACTGTTGCCCCGCAGTGCAGCCACAGGACAGTGGCTACATTGCCTGAGCCTGCCCCGCAACACGTTGTTCCTGCCATGGTGGTTTCCCACAGCTGTGTGCAGATAATAAGTACAGGGACCCAAAGATGTGTGGCATCACAGAATAAGAACGGACGTGGTACAGGTAGGCTTTTTTTAATTTATTTATTAGTTTTCACTTTTATATAGCGCAAACTTTACCCGCAGGTATCAGAGCGCTTTAAATCAGCATGCTTATAACAAGCAAGACTAGCACTCTATATTACTGCCAACTTTGCTTAGCATAAGCAACAGCTAACCATTCACAAACAATGTTCAAGTGCAAATTAATTTTTTTTTTAATGCAAAGCATTTTCATTTACAATGACAGTAACTCAAACTTTAATGCTGCGAGACCTATTGCATTGTAAATGCTTGTTTGTACATGTTGCAGAGCAGCACGGGCTGCTGTGAAACATGGCTTAAAGGAAACAAAAAGCTATGAGTTAAATCATGACCATTTTCCCAATCGTCTGACGTACTCTGCACTTACTTTAACATCTTTGCGATCCCGCATACCCGTCTCCAGTACCACCTGTACTCTGCCTACCCATTACTTTACCTGTGCAGGCTGTGGCTTCTCTACTGGTAAAATGTTGCTTTCTAAGACACAAACCGCCAAGGCACATTACCGGGGCAAAAGGAAGGCTACTAAGAAACTTCAGCCTTCCCCTCCTCTCCAATTTTGGAGTATCAACTGTAGATCGCTCCCTAAAAATAAATTAAATTTGTTTGACTTTATAAATGAAGAGTCGCAGGACGCCAGGTTTTTAACTGAGACCTGGCTCCACGAAAGCTCTGGACCTGACATTGCTATAGCCGTTCCTAACAACTACGTGATGGTACGTCAGGACAGGGCCTCCAGGAAGGGTGGGGGGATCGCTATTATTTTTAAATCCATCTACCAATGCAAGCTGGAGTTGTTTTCCCTTCCTGGATGTGAGGCCGCTCTATTCAAATTAACGGTTGGCCCTCAACTAACGCTTTCTGGTCTTCTAATATATCGCCCTCCGGGCAATGCTGGCCCTTGGATATCGTCTTTGGCCGATATCATATCCCCTGTACTACTTAAATCGGCTCATTTCACCATTCTTGGTGACCTCAACATCCATCTTGAGGATGTTGAAGGTACCCTCAGTCAGTCGCTACTGTCAGATCTCGAAGTTTTTAATCTTTTACTTCGAAACTCTGGGGCTACCCATTCAGCAGGTCACCTGTTAGATCCAATCATTTCTAATTTACCTTATGACTGCTCCCAAAGGGCCCGCCCACTAGAATGGACTGACCATTTTGCGGTACATTTCATGTTACCTCTCTCTTTACCTAATGCTAAGCCTTGTGTTGGTAAGAGCAAGCTTTCTTATCGGTGGGACAAGCTTAATATGGTGGCATTCAATCAACATCTCTCTGAATCTATTCCGATTCTGGAAAAATCTGGATCAGAATCTAATGCTGTAGTTTCCCAGTGGCTAAGGGATGCTGTAACTGCATTCCTCCCTCCTATATCTAATAACCACAGATCCCTTCATCCTCCCGCACCTTGGTTCTCTGAGGAGTTAAAATCACAACGCGCCAAGTGCAAGGCATTAGAAAGAAAATGGAGGCGCTTCTATTCAACCCCCAGTAAGGCAGCTTATAAAGAAGCACTAAAGAGCTACCATGTTAACTGTAAATTGGCCAAGGCTACTTTTACGGCATCCACGATCACCCAGGCTCAGAATTGTCCGCGGACTCTTTTTGCAGTGGTGAAGAAGCTAACAGGAGCAGATACGGTACCTTCTCCTCCAGCTCTGGACAAACCACAGTGTGATGCCATTGCAGATTTCTTTATCTCTAAGGTGGAGTGTATTCATGAATTTTTGTCTACCTCCCCGCCATCTGCTGAGTCCCTACTGGTGGTTACTTCTGGCAGTCTTCCCCTCCCTTCAACGTTCATCAACGACTGGTCTTTGTTTGATGACATTACCTTTTTATCGTGCCTGAACAGTATCAGGTCAGGCTCCCCTCGGGACCCTGTTCCTATGAAAATTCTAAAACTGTTGGACCTCGAGCCACGGAGAGTCCTAATGAGACTTTTGAATACATCTCTTATAGAGTCTACAGTGGAGCAGGAGTGGAAGCATGCCATGGTCGTTCCCTTGTTGAAAAAGACTGGCGCGGACATCACGTACTTAGCCAATTTTAGGCCCATATCCCTGCTGCCTGCATGTTCTAAAATTTTAGAACGACATGTGAACACCCAGCTTAATTCGTTTGTCGAAACTGTAGGATATCTTCATCCGTCCCAATCCGGGTTTCGCGCTCATTATTCCGCTGAATCCGCACTCCTCGGGGTGACGGAGAGGCTTCGGCACGGTATCGATCGCGGGGAGACCTTTGCACTCATCCTTTTGGATTTGAGTGCAGCGTTCGATACCGTGTCTCATTCCATCCTTCTTGACTCTCTCCGCTCCCTTGGTGTTGCTGGATCTGCGCTGGCCTGGATTGCCTCCTTCTTAGGCGGACGCACCTTCAAGGTGTTTTCGACAGAAGCTGAATCTGCTGTCTACTCATCAGCATACGGCGTCCCCCAGGGGTCGATTCTCAGCCCTTTGCTGTTCAATATCTATATCAGACCCCTTGCTACCATCGTGGAGGACGCCGGCTTAACAATCTATTCGTATGCTGACGACACGCAAATTGTGTTCTCTCTCTAGCAGTGAGGGCCATGAGGTCTCGGCCTTGAAGTCTGGCCTATCACGCATTGCTGCTTGAATGCACGACCATCTGCTCCAGCTCAACGGTGATAAGACCGAGGTTGTTATTTTGGGCAAGAATAAAGATCTGTGGGGCCCTCGACATTGGCCCTGCGATATGGGTCCTCTGCCGAATCCAGCCCCCGTAGCCCGCAACCTCGTTTTCCTCATCGACGATAAGCTCTCTACGAGACAGCAGGTAACAAAGGTCGCTGCAATCTGTTTCTCCACCTTAAGATGGTTGCAGAAGATCTTATGGATGCTACCTTGCTCTACTCGGAGAACTGTCGTCCAGGCTCTTGTGATCTCCCGCATCGACTACGGGAATGTGCTTTATCTTGGGGCCGATAAGGCCACAATTAACAAGCTTTAGGTGGTGCAAAACTCGTCAGCTCGCTTACTGTGCAATGTACCCCGGAGATCTTCCGCAGCTAAGGCTCTGCGTGACCTTCATTGGCTTAAGGTCCCAAACCGTGTACAATTTAAAACCTTATGCCTTCTTTTTAAAATTCGGCATGGTTCTGCCCCTAAATACCTGCAGAACCTGGTTCAAGTGTTTAAGCCTGGTCGTACTTTAAGATCTTCCACCAGTGGCAATCTCTTGGTCCCCAGAATTAAATTGGCCAAAATGGGCGGCCGCTCGTTTTCTTATCTTGGTCCAAGATGTGGAATGCTCATCCGCCGGCTCTGAAAGCCGAGACTGATCTCCTCTCTTTCCGAAAAAAACTGAAGACTCTTTTGTTTAATTGATCCTTCTGCACTGTCTGTTCTGTTTGGGCTTTTGCTTGCTTTCTTTCTCTTGTCTATCCCTGGCGCCGGGAAACCCATTGAGGGTAGCTGCGCGCAATACAAGTTTAAATAAATAAATAAATAAATACAATAAAATGACTAGGTCAGTGCTAGTCGTAGTTCTTTTTGTTTTACTTTAAGCAATGTTGTACATCACCTGGGGCTGCTGTGCTACATGTAAAAAAAATATTGACAAAGCCAATAGATTTCGCATAGGTGAAACTATTGGCTTTGCCAGTGCTTGTATTTCATATGAGTTAAAGTGCGATTGGGCGATAAATTAGATTTAACAATGGTTCAGTAGCCCACTATGAAGTGCCAATAGGGTGCCTTTATTTAGCGGCCCTTTTCTCAGAAACAACTGTTCTTAGGCAGATGTGTTAAGTGCAGGTGTCACTAACGTAAGATGAGAAGTGGCTCACACAAAGAAGAATGATACATAAAAGATTCCTGAAATTTACAAACACCTACAGGTGCTTGGAGAGGATTCGGGATCCCCAGGCAAAGTGCATATTGCTTGTTGATCGCTTGTTTTCACAGGCTTCTAGAGCAGAGAATTCCATGGGAATTCCTGTTTTTGTTAAAGTGTAGAAACGAAATGCCCTGAGATAGTGCCCAACAGAATTCCACCATTGCAAGAGGACAGCTAGCAATAGACGATGATGAGGAGCGGCAAGTGTAACCAGGGCAGATGAAACCATCCCTAAACAAAAGGAAGTGGGTGGGAAGCCCGACCATCATACAAAACTGTTAGAACCAGTTTCCGCTTCGGGGTCCTGAAAAACAGAAGTGCAGTCATCCATAAAGACAGCCTGCAAAAGAATCACTATTTTGTGCATCAGTGTATTGTGCTGTGAAAAATGCACACACAACAGACATTTACTACATACCCGTGTCCCATGCATGGAGTTAGTCAAGAGACACTAGTTGTGGAGTGTGGCTTGAGCCCAAGCAAGATCGCGGCTTAATCCGATTGCTCCGCTCCTGCATTTTTAGGTATCGCTTTGCAAAAGCAGCGCATGCGCTGCTCTCGCCATTTCGAGTACCTTTTGGAATCAATTCTACCGAGGGCTTTCATGCACGCGTTTGCATGGACAAAGATGGCTGCTCTTGCCATTTGTCCAAAGCAAATAGCATGCGCGTGTCCGTGGGACTGTGGACAATCCAACGTCATAGCAACAAAAATGACGCTTCGCGTATGCAGCTTGCCGTGGACAGTCTGCCGCCATCGAGAAGTGTCACAACTAGAAATTGTAGTGCACGTTGCCGTTACGGGTTTCTGTCAACACCACCAGCGTGTCGACACCCAGGTCAGCAAGGCTGAGAGCCACCTGTTTCCGCACAGACACTCAACGGCTGCTCTTTGCCAAGGATGCGCTTTTAGGACCTGCGGGGGCGCCGAACATGCAGACTGGTCAGCACTGAAGCAGCGCACAGCCGTCCTCACAGTTTTACTCAGAGAAAGTCTGCTCTGCTGTTCACTTGTAAGAGCGTCTCCTTTCGCTTTCTGCAGCTTGGGCAGTGCCAGACTTAAGCCCTGTTCCCCTCAAGTACGAAGCAGACGCCCCGGTACCTGCAGCGGTAAAAGTGCAGCACTGAGGCACACCAGTGAGCTCCGAGCAGCCCTGCGTTTGAACCAGACCCCCCACCGTCTCCCGCCCAGCCCGTGTACTCACCGACTTCCGCCAAAGGTGGAAGGGAAATGGCATACTGGGGGTCCCTGTTGGACAGGCCGCATGGTCGGGCTGCCCCCCCTCCCCGCAGTAGGACCTGGACCCTGGCTCTCCCTGCATCCCCAGCCAGAGTCCCTAAACGACCACCCGAAGTACCCTGCAATCCCTCCACTACAAGACACCAGCCCCGGACCCAGCTGGCCCGGGTCACCATCCACACCACGACATCGAACCGGCCGCCATCTTGGGGCACTGCAGCACGAGGCCGCGTGGCCTCAACTCGACCCTAACCCTGGGCCCGGCCGGCCCAGACATCGGGGCACCAACCTCCCCCCAGGAGGCAGAGTGACCACTTGGCAAATCAATGGGGGAAGGAATCGTCAACGGCTCCCCTCCGCCAGGTGTCGATCACCCCCGGCCGCCCTGGGCGCTGGCTCCACCCCCCTGCTGGGTGTCTGGACTCCCTCATCCCGGACCTCCCGGCCCCCAGGCGCGAGGGTCCGGACATCAAAGGGGACCAGACCTATAACTGGGGCAGTGCCAGACCAGGAAGGCAGTTGTATCCTGGAGTCGAGAGACCCGAGAAGAACTCATCCGTGACTGGCCTGCTGGCGCTGCCGCGGCCCTCTGCCTCGTGAACCCATCTTGGCCTGCTGGCGCTGCCGCGGCCCTCTGCCTAGTGAAACCATCGTCTTGGCCTGCTGGCGCTGCCGCGGCCCTCTGCCTAGTGAAACCATCTTGGCCTGCTGGCGCTGCCGCGGCCCTCTGCCTCGTGAAACCATCGACTTGGCCTGCTGGCGCTGCCGCGGCCCTCTGCCTAGTGAAACCATCTTGGCCTGCTGGCGCTGCCGCGGCCCTCTGCCTCGTGAAACCATCGACTTGGCCTGCTGGCGCTGCCGCGGCCCTCTGCCTTGTGAGACTACCATCTTGGCCTGCTGGCGCTGCCGCGGCCCGATCCACAGACCCTCCAGCTCGAGGATTGTGAGCTCGCCCCTTACCACTACCTGTACCGATCCGGTACCAAGACTGTCCCGCTACCCCCTTTCCCTACAGAGACTAGAAGTGAGAGGACCCCCGGGTCCGAGATATCCTGTATCGCTGATATCCTTGCCTTAAGACCCTTATATAAAGCATTGAACTCGACTTGGTGTGGTGCCTGTTTGTGGGGAGGGAGGTAACTTGTCTGTACGATCACCGGAGACGGTCCCCCTCGGGGATCTCTCCCTCAGTATCCGGCCGACCCTCAGGGTCCCCGTCTAACATTGGTGGCCAGCGACGGGATCCGAACCTACGCATAATCGTACAGAAAGTCACCCGACCCACGACACACGACCACCATGACAACAGAGAGCGGAACAACGGAGAAATTCCAGATGGAAAAATTGGAAGACTACAACCACCGAGAACTGAAGCAATATTGCATGGAACTTGGTCTCCCAACCACGGGTCTGAGTACGAAGGAAGACTTCAAACGAGCCCTAGAAGCCTGGGCGGAAACGGGTACGGCCGTACCCCGAACACAAACGACCGAAACGAGCCCCGCACCAACTAAAGAAAGAGCGGGTCTCTCCCTGGAAGAGATCCGAGAAAGAGAAAAAACCAGACTCCACGAATTAGAACTAGCCCGACTTCGCTTGGATGGAGAACTCAAGCTGGCCGAACAAAAAATAACCCTGGAACACTTACGGCTCAAGGAAGAGCGAGAAGACAAGCAAAGACAGAGAGAGCTAGAGGAAAAGAAACTAGAGTACGAACATGAGCGCGATCTCAAAGCACTGGAGATCCAGAAACAGAATAAAGACCTCGGGCTCCCCGAACGACCGACCCCGTCTGCCTCGACCGAACCCAAGGTTCACATCCCCAAAGATGTCATCCGGGAATACCACAAGAACGATGATATACAGCAGTGGTTTAAAGCCTATGAGGTGGCAATGACCTCCCACCGGATTCCCCGAAGCGATTGGGGAGCCGGATTATGGGGGAGGTTTGTCAACGAAGGGCGGGACGCCCTGCTGCAACTCCCGGACCAGCTGATGACCTCCTACGACCACATGAAGGCCGCCCTCCTCACTCGATACGGGCTCACACCTGAGATGTACCGCCAACGGTTCCGCGACTGCAAACGGATTCCGGGTACAACTTGGGTGGAGTACGTGAACTTTTTTAGCCGAGCCTTCGAGGGGTGGATCAAGGGCAACAAAGTAACCACCTACGAACAACTCTTTGACCTTATCGTATGGGAACACCTGTCGAACAACTGCTTCGTGGAGCTCCGGCAACACCTCCTGGACAGTAAGCTAACCGACCCTCGACAACTCGCCGTCGAAGCCGACCGGTGGGAAAGCACCCGAGTTGGCCGGAACGCACCCAGCGAATTATCCAGACCGTATCGCCCCCGAGGGGGAGGAGGGAGTCAGGGTCGGGGGAGAGACCCCGGCCCCTCGTCACCCCCCAGAAACCCCTCGACCCCGGTTGGCCGAGGAAGCCCTGCCGTCCAGGCCGGTTTCCGGGCCAACATTACGTGCCACAGGTGCCAGCGACCCGGCCACTACGCCAGTGATCCCAACTGCCCAAAGAATCCGAACACTACCCCCCGCCAAGTTGCAGCGGCGGCCCTAGGGGAAGAACTAATCCCGGAAGACCAAGAAGAGTACGAGACCGATCCCTCTGAATGGGCGCCCGCCGCCATGGCACTGGTCTGCTTAGGGGAGAGAGACATGATTCCGCGGGCCCCCCTTCCCGCCAACACCCAGAAGTACGGTCAATGGGTCAACATTAATGGCCGCCGGGCGGAAGCCCTCCGCGACACCGGGGCCAGTGTAACGGCGGTCCGACGCCACCTCGTCACTCCCGACCAAATCTTGCCGAACATTCTTTGCCCTGTCCGATCAGCCGACAACTCCGAAAGCCTATGCCACATGGCCTGCGTCCCCTTCGAGTGGGGAGGAGTAACAGGGATGTTAAAAGTAACTGTCCGCGATGATGCCCCCGTGGACTGCCTCCTAGGAAACGACCTTGAAAGCTCTCCATGGGCAGCTGTCGAACGGAGGGAGCACCTGGGGATGCTTGGCCTCCCCGAATGGGTCTGCGTCACGACCCGGTCCATGACCGCCCGCGCGGTCCCCAGCCCAGAAGAGCCCGAGTGGCCAGAACCTCCTCCCGCGCTCATCCCAGAGGAGGCCGCCCCAGGAGCCAGTCCATTGACCCAAACCGAAGAAGGATCCGACCAGCTTCGGGACGTCCCTGACCTGGCACAATGGCGGCAGGAGGGAGGCCCCACGCAGGAACAATTCCGGGCCGAACAGAAAACCTGTCCCTCTCTCGAAGGACTCCGGCAGCAAGCCCTGGCCCAGAGCACCGGGGATACCTCGGGGGCCCACTGGATCTACTGGGACCAAGACCTGCTCTACAGCGAGCAGAAAGTGGCGGAACTAGGGGCCAGTCGGGTGCTGGTGGTGCCCCTTCGCTTCCGAGACTTCCTCCTGAACTTAGCCCACGATGTCCCCCTTGCCGGACACCTGGGGCAGGATAAAACCTACGACCGCCTGGTGACCCATTTTTTCTGGCCCCACATGCGAAAGGATGTCACCAACCACTGCAAGGCCTGCCCCACCTGCCAGGCCAGCGGAAAAAGTGGCCGAAAAATCAAAGCACCATTGCAACCCTTTCCTGTCGTCACCACCCCGTTTGAACGAGTGGGAATAGACATTGTGGGGACCCTCGAACAGCCCAAGGACACCGATTCATCCTGGTCCTCGTAGACCACGCCACTCGCTATCCCGAGGCCATCCCTCTTCGGACGGTGACGGCCCCCGTGGTGGGCCGGGCCCTGATGGGGATCTTCTCCCGGGTGGGGTTCCCCCGGGAGGTCGTCAGTGACAGGGGCACGAACTTTATCTCCAGATATATGAAGTCTCTTTGGCAACAATGCGGGGTCACCTACAAATTCACGACCCCCTATCACCCGCAAGGAAACGGACTGGTCGAGAGGTTCAACCGCACCCTCAAGGGGATGATTATGGGCCTAGAAGAACCCCTTCGACGCCAGTGGGACGTGCTACTTCCCTGCCTCCTGTTTGCCTATCGGGAGGTCCCGCAGAAGTCCCTCGGCTTCAGCCCATTTGAACTCCTGTACGGGCACCCCGTCCGGGGCCCCCTCAGCCTAGTCAAGGAAGGTTGGGAGCAGCCTCCCCAGAAAACTCCCCCGGACATCTACAGGTACCTCCTGGCTCTCCGCAACCAGACCCGGCAGTTCCGAGACACCGCCAAAGCCAATCTCGAGGCCAGTCAGGAGGACATGAAGAGGTGGTACGATCAGCACGCGTCCTCCATTGAGTTCGAACCGGGACAACAGGTCTGGGTGATGTCCCCGGTTGAACCCTGTGCACTCCAAGACCGATGGTCCGGGCCCTTCAAGGTAATCGAACGCAAAGGGCCCGTCACCTATTTAATCGACATGGAGACTGCCCGGAACCCCCTACGGGTCCTCCATGCCAACAGGCTAAAACCCCATTTTGTGCGATCCGAGCTCAGCCTCCTGATGGCTACCGATAATGGGACAGAAGAAGACTCCGAACCCCTTCCGGACTTACTGAGGGCCTTCGAGCAGGATGGCTCAGTGGAAGGGGTCCAGCTCTCCGAGGCCCTGTCCCCGGAGCAACGCCAAGACTGCCAAACGCTCCTGAGGCGCCTCGCCTCCCTGTTCTCCCTCACCCCCGGAGTCACCCCCTGGTGCCTCCACGATGTGGACACCGGGGACAGCCCTCCTATCCGACACCGGGCATACCGCGTACCAGACCGGGTACGAGCCTGCATCCAGACCGAGGTGTCCAAAATGCTGACCCTGGGAGTAATCGAACCCTCAGACAGCCCCTGGGCAAGCCCAGTCGTCCTGGTTCCCAAGGCGGCCGCCCCGGGCGTTGCCCCTGAGCTCCGGTTCTGCGTGGACTATCGGGGGCTGAATGCAGTTACCAGGACCGACGCTCATCCCATCCCCCGGGCCGACGAGCTAATTGACCGGATGGGGGCCGCCCGCTACCTGAGCATCTTCGACCTAACAGCGGGCTACTGGCAGATCGGCCTCACCCCTCGGGCCCAAGAACGATCCGCCTTCTCTACCCCAGACGGGCACTACCACTTTAAAGTCATGCCCTTCGGCATGAAAAACGCCCCGGCCACGTTCCAACGGCTGGTAAACCAGGTACTGGCGGGCCTGGAAGACTTCAGCGCCGCCTACCTGGACGACATTGCTGTGTACAGCCACCAGTGGACCGACCACCTCCGCCACCTGCGGGAGGTTCTACACGCCCTCCAGCAAGCCGGGCTCACCATCAAGGCCAGCAAGTGCCAGGTTGGCCAAGGGTCCGTGACCTACCTGGGACACCAAGTGGGAAGCGGGCTAGTGGCTCCTCTCCAACTCAAGATTGCTGCCATCCAGGCCTGGCAACCCCCTACGACCCAAACGGAGGTCCGGGCCTTCCTGGGGCTCACCGGATACTACCGGCGGTTCGTGAAGGACTATGGCAGCATCGTGGGGCCCCTCACAGAGCTCACCTCCAAAAAGGGCCCCAAAACCGTCAACTGGACCCTGGACTGCCAATCGGCCTTCGAGAAACTAAAGACCGCCATGTGCACGGCCCCCGTGCTCCAGGCTCCCGACTACAGCCGGGAATTCATTGTGCAGACGGACGCCTCCGATCATGGTGTGGGGGCCGTCCTCTCCCAACTCAACGCCGAAGGGGTCGACCATCCGGTGGTCTTCATCAGCAGACGCCTCTTGCCCCGAGAACAGCGCTGGAGCACCATTGAGAGAGAGGCCTTCGCCGTAGTCTGGGCACTCAAGAAGCTCCGGCCATACCTCTTCGGCACCCACTTCCGGGTGCAAACAGACCACCGACCCCTGCAATGGCTGATGCAAATGCGGGGGGAAAACCCGAAGCTGTTGCGCTGGTCCATCTCCCTGCAGGGGATGGACTTCACGGTGGAACATCGTCCAGGCCAGGACCACGCCAACGCCGACGGCCTGTCACGCTTTTTCCGCCTCAGCGAGGAGAGTCCCCAGGAAGATGGCTGACTCTCCCCGCCTTCAGCTGGGGGGGACGCATGTTGGACAGGCCGCATGGTCGGGCTGCCCCCCCTCCCCGCAGTAGGACCTGGACCCTGGCTCTCCCTGCATCCCCAGCCAGAGTCCCTAAACGACCACCCGAAGTACCCTGCAATCCCTCCACTACAAGACACCAGCCCCGGACCCAGCTGGCCCGGGTCACCATCCACACCACGACATCGAACCGGCCGCCATCTTGGGGCACTGCAGCACGAGGCCGCGTGGCCTCAACTCGACCCTAACCCTGGGCCCGGCCGGCCCCGACATCGGGGCACCAACCTCCCCCCAGGAGGCAGAGTGACCACTTGGCAAATCAATGGGGGAAGGAATCGTCAACGGCTCCCCTCCGCCAGGTGTCGATCACCCCCGGCCGCCCTGGGCGCTGGCTCCACCCCCCTGCTGGGTGTCTGGACTCCCTCATCCCGGACCTCCCGGCCCCCAGGCGCGAGGGTCCGGACATCAAAGGGGACCAGACCTATAACTGGGGCAGTGCCAGACCAGGAAGGCAGTTGTATCCTGGAGTCGAGAGACCCGAGAAGAACTCATCCGTGACTGGCCTGCTGGCGCTGCCGCGGCCCTCTGCCTCGTGAACCCATCTTGGCCTGCTGGCGCTGCCGCGGCCCTCTGCCTAGTGAAACCATCGTCTTGGCCTGCTGGCGCTGCCGCGGCCCTCTGCCTAGTGAAACCATCGTCTTGGCCTGCTGGCGCTGCCGCGGCCCTCTGCCTAGTGAAACCATCTTGGCCTGCTGGCGCTGCCGCGGCCCTCTGCCTCGTGAAACCATCGACTTGGCCTGCTGGCGCTGCCGCGGCCCTCTGCCTAGTGAAACCATCTTGGCCTGCTGGCGCTGCCGCGGCCCTCTGCCTCGTGAAACCATCGACTTGGCCTGCTGGCGCTGCCGCGGCCCTCTGCCTTGTGAGACTACCATCTTGGCCTGCTGGCGCTGCCGCGGCCCGATCCACAGACCCTCCAGCTCGAGGATTGTGAGCTCGCCCCTTACCACTACCTGTACCGATCCGGTACCAAGACTGTCCCGCTACCCCCTTTCCCTACAGAGACTAGAAGTGAGAGGACCCCCGGGTCCGAGATATCCTGTATCGCTGATATCCTTGCCTTAAGACCCTTATATAAAGCATTGAACTCGACTTGGTGTGGTGCCTGTTTGTGGGGAGGGAGGTAACTTGTCTGTACGATCACCGGAGACGGTCCCCCTCGGGGATCTCTCCCTCAGTATCCGGCCGACCCTCAGGGTCCCCGTCTAACAGTCCCTCTCCTGCCCTGGACGTGCCACCTCGCCCCGCACGGCCTATGCAGTGGTTAGAGAGGCCCTTTGGCTCAGCAGCAGCGGGGGCACGGCGAGCTGCATCATTGCGGTGTGACTTCCATCAGGCTCCAGTCTGCACGTCACCGGGAGAAGGTGCACGCCGGGAGACACACTTTACGCACACTTTGTGGTGGCTGCTATAAACGTCACTGCACCTCACAACGCATGCACATGGGAGAGTGACAGCTTCCCAGCAAAGATAAGATCAAGGTAATGTGCCTGGACACTCCATAATGTTCAGGTTGCCCCCCCTCCTCCCCAAAAGGTACTCTGCGGTTATTCAAACCACAGCCTGCATGAGTCTCATTGTGTAGTTTCAACTTCTGGGTGGGTCGACCTCGCATGGGGCCCAGGTGGTCAGTCACAACTCTTCCCCCCCACTGCTGAGAGCGCAAAGTACACACACCGCCGCTTTACGTGCTGTCTATCGTTCCCTGTTAGTCTTTCTGATCTCACACGGCCAATCGTGTGCAAGAATTTCATCTAACTACCCAAGTTATGCAGCAGAGAAGGATAGGATGATGCTCGGGCGACTAGATCGAGGACGGAACTGAGACCCTCGGTTAAGACTTAATAGCAAGGCCTTTGGACGTAAGTGGTTTTGTTGGTGGGCCTTTTCCACATAACTAATGATTTGACGCTTTTACCACGTAATCCATCAGCTGCAGCATAATCTGCATATTTTTGCAAGAAAGAGTTTGTTTATAGCTCAAACGGATCAAACATTAGTATGCAACGGCGCAGTGGAAGGCCATTTGTAAATGTTGACTGGTGAGTGGTCCCCCTTCTGTTGCTTATTGTTGTATATGGGTGTATAGTAATTTGGTAAAACCTTCGCTCTGAAAATGTTAATGTGTAAGCATTTCAAGATAATCAAGTAATACTACCACAAAATACTCTACATTCTTACGCATAATTCGCCTTTTCTTGCTGCAATTTAGTCGAGCCTGCCGCATACTTTGGAGAACCTCCATTTTACCACCACCCGCCTCCTTCTTGCCTCTCATGTTGTCCGTTCTGTCGCTTCGATGCTTGGGGGGGCATTATCACGCCACAGCAGACCGGGAGACCGGGAGAACTTACGAGCAGGACGCAGACAGCTTCTGGGGCCCTAACGCTGTGGTCTCGCCGCAGTCGCTCCACTCCACCTGGCGACTGGCGGCTGGAGACTACAGCTCCCAGGGAGCCTAGCACCAACTTCCTGCCGCAGCGCGCCCGGAGGCGCTATAAAATCAGGACGCTCCCTCCGCGTCGCGGGACGCGCGCGGGCGACGCCGGGCAGAGGGCGGGCCGTCTGTGGCCGTCCGGGGCAGGGAGAGGCAGGGCCACGATTCCTGTCCGATATATTTGGCAGTTTAGACCTTGGACCTATTCATCTCCTAGTGAGTACCTAACACCCTGTTTACTCTCCGTATTCATTGTATCTATTGACACCTTACCTGAGCTAATGGCTAAACTGCGTTCGGCTAAAACACCAGCCCTACCCGGGCCCTTGGATAACTACATGGTTAAAATGGTCACTAAAATTAACTCTCCACGTCGTCTGTCACTTGGCATGGCTAGCCCCCCTGCTTCACCACCAATTGACCTTCCTGTCTTAGATGAGATCGACAATGTGAGTGAGACTGTTCCATCTGTTTTTCCCTCGGAGGAATCAACCTTAGACACTGCTTCTACTTCAGCGGACATTCTTAGCACAGATTTACTGCCACCTTCTCCCACGACAGTTCCATCTTTGGTCCGCCGCCCAGTTAGGGCATGCAGAAGACTGATAAATAAGCGTGGGGGGCAACGTAAAACGAAGAAAATTGTGACTTCCCAGCCCACACGGGTGGAGATGACCAATGATAACAGTAATGAGGGGGGTACTGAATCTGTGAATAGTGATCTACTTGCAGATATGCTGACTATCAAACTGGAGTTAATAATTAAACCTCTAATGGTAAAAGTTGACAAAGTGACAAAAGAGGTCGCTAGATTAAGCACACTTATGTCTCCACCTGCACAAGCTGTCGCAGAAAATAGTATAAATGTAAATCTAAGGGATACTTCTGAGGGTGCTGTAGTTAACGGCAGGGGGGTTGAGGACAAATTAAATCAAGTCTCAAAGGAAATCTCCAAACTTGAGTGCCTTTTAGCCACACATTTGTCTCGGATTAAACCCCCCGAGACTACTGGAACAGGGACAGCGGCCTTGGTAGCGGCTTCTGGCTCAAACAGCAGCAGGGCGGTTAACGGAACACCTAAGGGGCCATCTGTAAGCACTGCCCGACCTCTGTCAAAGCCTGACACTATAGCTCCCATTTTACAGAAGAAAACTGTAGCTAATAAGTCGGGTGAAAAAATCTTGGAGGGGGCACTGGGGAGGAAAAAACCTGTAGTCAACTTACCCCCTTACCCCCTGATTGTGCACCATACATGGTAGTCCTGACCAATGTCCCGAAGGTTGACCCAAACTCATTTGAAGCCCGTGAAGAGCTGAGTAGCTCTTTAGGCAATAAAGTCATTGCATGGCTAAATAAATACTGTGGGTTCCCCATTGCTTTCTGGAATGACATAGTGTCAGTGCGCAGGGTTGATTGGATTGGCTCCTCAAGAAAATCATGCAGAGGCGACTGTGTTATCGTTAATTTAAGACATCCGCAGCACGTCGCAACCACATTGTTAAGGGCAGCCTCCTTACCGGTCACCGAGGATAATATATGTGTTCGCCCACTGGGGTATTTTTACAATCATCTTAGTGTGACCCCTAGTCCAAGCTCTCATCCTGGCCACTTGACTCCTACCTATCCTACACAAAGGCAGGCTTTTTTTTCTAGGTTGCCCCAAGAACATCAACTGCCTGTGAATATGGATTCATATTGTTATAATTTGTGTAGGCCTAATCCACAATCTGTTCCAATTTTGCCCTTGTTTAACCGGTTTTCACCGTTATCATCCTTAAGCGACAATGATTGACTGTCTACCAACGAGGGCTCATCAAACCAACACTGTCGAATAATGACTTGGAACATTGCTGGTATTAGGGCCAAAGCCGGGAATGATGAATGGATTAAACTTCTGAAGTCATTTGATATTCTTGCGTTCCAGGAAACTTGGGACTTAACTAACAGTTTTTCCATGGATGGTTACACACATTTTTTCGTCCCTGCTACCAGTGGTGGGGCTGGTAGACCAAAGGGGGGTTTGTTAACTTTGTTTAAAACATCCCTGAAAGGGGTGTTAATCCAACATAATCCAGGCTCCCAAAACTGCATGATAGTTGAATTTAGTCCCCCCTCTTTTTCAAATATTCTGTTCATTAACTTTTATAATTCTAGTCCTAATGATGATACTAGGCAGAATTTGGATATTATCGAATCTTTTTTGTCAGTCTATAGAACCAAGGTAAAAGAGTTTGAAATCATCCTTTTAGGCGATTTTAACATACATCCCTGCAACCAGCCATGCACAAGTCCTTCAGAAGAGGGGCCACCCCACTCATTATTTACACACTTTGAGCATTCCAACAGGGGTGAGGCACTTGACTCTTACCTGGATGCATGGAATTTGTATGAATCTAGTTGTGGGGAAGTTAATAGTAGAACTCCTACCTATAAGGGCAATGGCGACGGTACCGTAATTGATTATATATTTATGTCTTGTCAGATTTTAGAGAGGGTGGTTCACTATGGTACTATGGTCTCAGTATTTAGTGACCACAACCCTGTAGTAGTAGAGGTTTTGTCAACTGTCTTTTTAAATCAGGGCGGGCCAGGAGGGAATAGAAGTCAAGATGTGGTGTTAAAGGACCAAAGTCGCAGACTGAAGTGGTCTAGCGTTGTCCCAGATAACGTTCTTCACGCCGTCCTTGATAGCACTGAAAATGATGTGTTAATTTGCTTGGACATAAGGGCATCAAACCTCGAAGTAATGTCTGCCTTTGACAATATTTGTAAATCTATCGACATTACCTTAACAAATAACAAAAAATTGTCCAGGTCTAGGGAGAAAAAATGGTTTGACCATGCATGTTCAAGAGCTCACGCTGATTTGCTCAAGGCCCTCAAAGCGTTCCCTAAAGATCGCGTATTAATAACTTCATTAAGATCTTTATATAAAAAAGCCATAGAAAATAGGAAAAAGGAGATCAGGGAAACTGCCTGGTTACAACTGTCTGATCCTGAGGTCGTTAAAAACAGTGCTGACTTCTGGACGGTAGTTAACCAGCCTTTCTTTTCAGACAAGGATCAAGCCTCCCTTGAATTAAATATCCCGGATGGTGACTGGATCAATCACTTTGAGGCAATATACTCGAGCAGTTTAGATGATGATCTGTCACAGAGTTTCCCTTTTTCTCAGGAAGAGCAGGGTGTTGTTTTTGAGGCTTGGGAAGTTGAAAAGGCCATCGATCAGACCTCAAAAAACAAGGCCCCAGGGCCGGATGGAGTCCCTGCTGATTTCTTTAAAACTGACCCAAAGCTCTGGTCGAGGGTGTTGTGTGGGGTTTTTAATGCATTAACCAGGAACAGTATTCCTGTATCCTGGAAGGAGTCTGTAATTATTCCCGTCTTTAAGAAGGGCAGTAGGGTTGACCCAGCTTGTTATCGCCCTATATCTCTTATTGATTCATCAGTAAAAATCATGGGCAGGGTCATCCTACATAGACTCCAGACATGGCTTGGCGATAGGGGGGTCTTATCTAATCTACAATACAGCTTCAGAACTAAACGAGGTACTATGGACCAGTGCCTTAATCTGCAGTTGTTAGTAGACAAATATACCAGTGCAAAAGATGGGTCGTTATATTTAGGGTTCATGGACCTATCTTCGGCCTTTGACCTTGTTAATCGTACTAAACTATGGCATATTTTAGCCGATTTGGGTCTTGACCGGGCACTGGTAAATCTCCTTGCTGATCTCCACTCAAACCTCCAGGCCTCTGTTAGGGTTGATTCGGGGGGCGATGTACTAGTCGTTTTAAGTCCAAGAGAGGGGTGAGACAGGGGTGCATTTTGGCACCCCTGCTCTTCACAGTTTACATCAATGCCCTCGAACCTTAACTAAAGACAGCAACACCAGACATACCGCGTATCGGGGAGACCTGTGTTCCTGTCCTCCTATACGCGGATGACGCTGTGCTTCTGTCTCGTACAGGGCTAGGGCTTCAGCGGTTATTAGACGCGTTTGGCCTCTTTATGACCTCATTAGATCTTAAAATAAATGCCAAAAAGTCACAAGTGATGATAGTGGGTAAAGGCACACGCTGTAAGAAAGCTAAAACTTTCTACTGTAGTAAAGCAGAAGTGCAAAGAGTATCGACATTCCCATATTTGGGGGTCACCTTTGAAGACAAGGGAAGTTGGGGCCCTCAAATAAGAAACCGAAATAGTGCCCTAGTAAGATCATCCTCTGCCATTTTAAATTTTAGCAGAAGGCTGGGGGCTAGGCCAATTTCAGCCCTTATGGCAATTTACAATGCTAAGTGCCTGTCTGTTGCCACCTATGGCTGCTCCCTATGGGGCTACGGACCGATAGACTGTCTTCAAGTTTCTGAAAATAAATTTTTCAGATCAGTCCTGTCTGTGCCCCAGTCTACCCCTTCTTACTTCGTTCATTCTGAGCTTGGGGCCGATTTTATAACGGACAAAATTCGAGTGGCCCCTTTAATCATGTGGCTTAAAATTTGGCTAAATAATGAATTATCTTTAAATCAGGCTATCCTGAAAGACTGTCTCTCACTTGATAATGCCTACAAAATCAAGTGGTTAAATTATATAAAAAATGGCTTCAGCGCCCTGGGTAGACCTAACCTCTTTTCCTCACCGGAGTCAATATCCCGGAACGATATTGTTAAAATTAAAAATGACATGCATATGAGGTTGTCCCTAATTAGAGAGGAAAAGGAGCTCACAAAACCATCTGTTAGAGTGCTCCTTTTGGTTGCAAATCCGCCTGGCCCAGAATTTTACCTTACTCTGGTTAATCACCCTTTTCACAGGTTTTTATTAACTCGTTTTCGCCTAAACATGATTCACCTGATATTAGGTCAGTATACAACGTGGTGTAAACCAGATAAATTTTCACCTTGTTCTTGTGATAGTTTTTCTGCTCAAGATACAATGCACTTCACCATGTTTTGTGGGCACTTTATAGTTGAAAGGAGGAAATACCTTGTGCCAATTCTTAAAAAGGCAGGGTTTCTGCAAGTTAGACAAGCACTTCTCTATCTGCAGTTATTAAATAACCCCAGCATTGTCTCTCATGTGGCCAATTATTTAGTGTGTGCGGTGCGCACAAAGAAAAGACTTATGGGGAATGGGTAATTGGTCACATGGTTTTGATGCTTTACACCTTGCACTTTACTGGTTAAAACGGTACTTTATATCAGGAATTAGGCTGTTGGAGGAATGATAATTTTTAAACATTTTATGATGAAATTCTTATGAACTTAGTGATGATTTTAATATTTTTTCTTTTTTTACTTCTTGTTGTCTTTGTCTTTTTGTAAACATGCCGTGGGCTTTTTAACATTTTTTAATATTGTATAATGTCTGTTTTTACTGTCATTGCATATTTCTTTTTGTACCGTGCCTTTTTTTGATATTCATTTATCGAAATAAAGATTTTTGACTGACTGACTGACTGGCTTCGATGCTTTGAATTCGCCTCCGGTGAGGCATCATACCATGCTATCAACAGTTTCAGAGGTAGGGTCTCCAGTCTCATCTCATGGCAGCCACAGCCACCACCCTATAGCCTCTCGTGCTTCTAATGCTATTCCTTCTTGGAGCTTTGATGCTTCCTTTAGGGCGAATTAGGCACTGGAAAGACATCCACCGTGACATAAATAGATAGTATATGCAGGAAGGTTGTTGTTTTGCCTCCCCTGCGGGTCTCCAGACTCGGGAGAAGCCCCCTTGCCCATGAATCATTGCCAATCATTGTCAATCATGGGAGACCATTTTCAAACCGCCGCCACCGCCGAGAGTCATATTCACTCACCTCCTGAACGCCAGAGGAAGGCAGAGGCCATTGCCCACGCCGCCGCCACCGCCAAGAGTCAAGGGACAGCTGACTCCGCGCCGCCGCTCCGGGAGACTCCAAATCCCGGCGGGCACCGCGGCGGCGCGTCTGAGTGACGCGGCAGCGCACAGGGAGCGCAATCAGAGGCGCTGAAAAGGAGGAGCACCCCGGCAGAGCGGGGGAGACCATTTTCGAACCGCCGCCACCGCCGAGAGTCATATTCACTCACCTCCTGAACGCCAGAGGAAGGCAGAGGCCATTGCCCACGCCGCCGCCACCGCCAAGAGTCAAGGGACAGCTGACTCTGCGCCGCCGCTCCGGGAGACTCCAAATCCCGGCGGGCACCGCGGCGGCGCGTCTGAGTGACGCGGCAGCGCACAGGGAGCGCAATCAGAGGCGCTGAAAAGGAGGAGCAGAGCGGGGGAGACCATTTTCGAACCGCCGCCACCGCCGAGAGTCATATTCACTCACCTCCTGAACGCCAGAGGAAGGCAGAGGCCATTGCCCACGCCACCGCCAAGAGTCAAGGGACAGCTGACTCCGCGCCGCCGCTCCGGGAGACTCCAAATCCCGGCGGGCACCGCGGCGGCGCGTCTGAGTGACGCGGCAGCGCACAGGGAGCGCAATCAGAGGCGCTGAAAAGGAGGAGCACCCCCGCGTCGCGGGACGCCCGGGGCGAAGCCCGGGCAAAGGGCGGGCCCTCTACGGCCCTCATCGGCACGAGGAGGCAGGGCAGGGCCAGAAACCCTGCGTGAGGTTTGCGAGGCATTCTACTGCTCAAATAAGACTGTACTGTTGTAATATATATTTTGTTGTAGCCTGAGGGGTACTGGTTCCCTGTTAGATACCAGCAGTATGCCCAAAAAGGGTCCAGCACCACTCGCACAACCTGCTAACACAATGGAAAATTATTTGGTGCAAACAGTGAAAAAAATTAACTTACAGAGGAGAGAATCGCTGGGTTTGAGTCTCTCACCTGACTTACACCGTTTGTCGCCATCTTCATCCCCCTCACCTGAAGACGCAGTGTCCCTTCAGACTTTCTTTGATGCCTCTTCAAATTGTCCGATTACACAGGAACCTGGCCCTCTAAATGATAATATGCTGTCTGGTCCCGAGGTCTTTATCGTGGAGCATGGAAATAACTCTGACAGTGATATGGAACAAGATAATCGTGTTGACCTCACGGATGAAGATATTTCCACCACTGAACAAACTTCACGATTAGCCGCTGAGAAAAATAAAAATCCACCTAGACGGGGGGACTTAAGATCTGGGGCTAGGGGGAAGAGGGTAAACATTCCAAAGGCAAACTCAAAGGAAGCTGAAGGGGGAAGTGCTGAGATTAATGTTTGTCATGATGAGGATTTGTTTGTAAGATTTGCTGACCTAATAGATAGCAAAATCAAATCCATTGTTAAACCGTTACTCTCTAAAATCGATAAATTACAATCTGAAGTCAAAAAGCTGGGAGGGCAGTTGAACAAATTAACAGAGGGAGTTGTTAACGTTACGACGTTGGTAGCAAACCTGGATGAAAATAGCAGAGGAAATGATGATCAGTATAGAGGCAGCATACGGATGATGCATCAAATAACCTACCATCTCAGCCACCTGATCCAAAACTTATTGCTCCCAATACTAATAGAGGGGATGGTCCGCTAACGGTTGAGATACCCCCTGTACATGCTCAGTTAACTGACCCTCTTCAATTTATAGTTGAAGCGTCCCCTGTTGTTTTGGTATTGGCGAATGTTCCACCCTTAGAAGCCGGCACTGAAGAATCCCCTTCCTCTCTGTCTAACAAAGCCTTACAGTGGCTCACTACTAACATCAGGTTAGCTCCAGGGGGGGGTCAATTGCTGGCTCAAGAGATCAAAACTGTTAAAAGGGTGTCATGGCTAGGTAATCGCCCTAAAAAATTTAAGGGGGATTGCGTGGCAGTAAGTTTCTTGCATCCAGGCGTGTTGCCTAACATTCTTATTAACCTACTCCCACCCCAACGTAGGCAGGGTTCTGTTGTACCATTAACATTGAAGTTCTTTTATGGTGAACAGCAGAATGTCACCTACCCTAAAACACCAGCCTTCGGATGGGATATTAATTCTGACTCAAACTATAGAAGGGGCTGGGAACAACAGCGGAATACTGTAAACCAATCCGCCCCCATAGTATATCAGAATCCTTTTGCCCAACCCCTGTTATTGTCTAATCGATTTGCACCCTTATCCTTTCTGGATCATAATGACTGACTCTTGTTAGATCACTCTAGCCAGATAGAGAATAGTGTGTCAGATCATTCTAGCCAGATAGAGAATAGCGCGTCAGTCTTCAGTATACTTACTTGGAATATAGCTGGCATAAAGTCCAAAGTAGGTAATGCACCTTGGTTGGCTTTTATAACTAGGTTTGATATCATTGCTCTGCAGGAAACCTGGGACACAAATTCTTGTTTTTCTCCTGATGGCTACAGCTATTTTTGTATCCCTGCCGTGACTAGCACGGCAGGAAGAGCGAGGGGAGGACTGTTAAGCCTCTTCAAATTAGATATCAAAGGTAGCCTTAAGAAAAGGGACTCAGGATCTGACCAATGTCTTATTGTTGAATTGTCTCGCGTGGAATCTCCTAATATTTTATTTATTAATTTTTATAATTCCAATGCTGCCGACTGTACTACATATAGCCTTGGTAGATTGGACTATTTTCTGTCAGTCTATAGTGAGGATGTTACAGCATTTGAAATCATTTTTTTGGGGGATTTTAATATACATCCCTGCTCACTTATGTGTGTTTGCGATGACCCAGAATCCCCTCCATATGGCGTATTGGTCCATCTTGAACATAACAGACAGGGGGGCTGTTTAGAAAACTTTCTCGCTAGATGGAACCTATATGAATCCAGCTGTGGGGAGGGGGGGAATAGGGCCCCTACTTTTAAGGGCTCAGACAATGACTCTGTTATTGATTATATTTTTATTTCTGCATGTTTTTTATCCAAGGTTTTAATGTATAGAACTGTGATTTCCATTTTTAGCGACCATAACCCAGTCTCCATGGACCTTGTAGTGTCTGATCTTTTGGGGCGCAACCATGGTTCTTGCTATGGGATAAAAAAGCTTAAAGTTAAGGACCAGGGAAGGAAACTGAAATGGGATAGTATAATCCCAGAACCCTTCATTCAAGAAGTTCTTTTAGAGGCTGAGGAGGAGGTAGGAGTGTGTTTATCTAGCGACTCTAACGATGGGGAAGTGATCTTTGCATTTAGCAGCATATGTAATAAGATAAATGGCAGGCTTTCTGTGACTAGTAATCCCAAGCCGAAACCTCCTAAAAGATGGTTTGATCACAGTTGCTCGAAAGCACATTCTGCATTGCTTAATGCACTGAAAACCGTTCCAAAAGATCGTGACCTCATTAGCAACAGTAGAGCACTTTATAAAAAGGCCATTGCATTAAGGAAAAAACAGCTTAAAGATGAAGCTTGGACTCAACTCACTGACCAAGCCATTTTAAAAAATAGTGGAGAATTCTGGAGGATTGTCAACCAACCTTTATTCACAGGGGAGGATAACTCCCCCTTAGAAACTAATATTCCTGATGAGGGTTGGATTAAGCATTTTAGAGACATCTATTCAGCTCATAATATCGCTGTTACTAGGGAACAGGAAGATAACACTATTTCACTAGGGAACTATTTGCACTTTGAAGTCTGTGAAGTATTATCTGCAATAGATTGTACCTTAAAGAAAAAGGCACCAGGACCAGATGGCGTTCCTGCTGATGCCTTTAAATGCTTCCCTAACTTCTGGTCAAGATTGCTCTGCAGGGTCTTTAATGCCTTAAACCGTGATAATATTCCCAAGTCATGGAAAACATCAATAATTATTCCTGTTTTTAAAAAAGGAAACAGGCAGGATCCTGCATGTTACAGACCAATCTCGCTGATTGATTCCTCAGTTAAAATTCTCGGGAGAGTCATATTGGTGAAATTGAATGAATAGGCTACTGAGAATGACATCTTGAGCAATGTGCAATATGGGTTCAGACCTAAAAGAAGTACCCTGGATCAGTGTCTTAATCTTCACCTTTTGATCGAGAAATACACCAGGGCCATGGACGGGTCCATGTACCTTGGGTTCATGGACCTCTCCTCGGCGTTTGATATGGTCAATAGATCCAAGCTCTGGTTGAAGTTACTCGATATGGGTCTGGATAGATCCATAGTTAATTTACTAGCTGATTTACACACTGGCCTTACCGCTAAAGTTAGAGTCACAATGAACGGAAGGTGTACAGATGTCTTTGCGTCTGAAAAAGGAGTAAGACAGGGATGTATCCTGGCACCACTGTTATTTTCGCTTTATGTGAACACGCTGGAGCCAGCCCTTAGGGGCGTTACTAGCGACATCCCACGAGCAGGAGAGCAGGGGATACCAGTCCTCCTTTATGCGGATGACGCCGTTCTTCTTGCTCGTACTGGGGTGGGGCTTCAACGACTCCTGGATGCCTTTGAATCTTTTATGGCCTCACTTGACCTGAAAATAAACGCAAAAAAATCACAGGTTATGCTTATGGGTAGGGCCTCTAGGAGACCCTTCCATAAAATTTTCCGTTGTGGGCAGGAAAAGCTAGCACGTGTTTCCTCCTTTCCCTACCTGGGTCTCACCTTTGATGACAAAGGTAGCTGGGGCCCTCAAGTTATAAGTAGAGCATCAATGTTGGCTAGGACATCTGCTGCCCTCCAGGGGTTTTCTAAAAAACTGGGGGGTAGGCCATTTGCAGCTATCAGCAAAATATATAAAGCTAAATGTATTTCAGTTGCATCATATGGTGGCTCAGTGTGGGGTTATAGGGGTATGGAACCCATACAGACAATGGAAAATAAATTTTTTCGATCTGTTTTGGGCGTCCCCCAGTCAACCCCGACCTATACAGTTCACATGGAATTGGGGGAAGGCTACATTTCAGATCTCATTAGAACAGCCCCTTTAGTTGCTTGGATGAGGATGTGGCTGAACCCAGAAATTCCTCTTAATCATACCATATTGAGGGACTGTTTGAAACTAGATAATGTACATAGGATTAGGTGGTTGATGTACATCAAGGAAAATTTTTTGAAGCTAGGGAGGCCTGAATTTTATACTGCTACTGATTCTCTAACGCTAAAAGATATAGTTTACATTAAAGCTGGAATGAAGGAGCTCCTAACCTTGGAGAGGGAAGAAATTGAGTTGAAGAAACCCTGTGTCAGGGCCAGTATATTGTTGGCTATACCCAATGGTCCTGACAATTATCTTAATGTGGTGACCCATCCCTACCACAGGTTTATCTTAACTCGTTTTCGATTTAATTTGATTCATTTTAGCTTGGGGTTTTATCCTGTTTGGAGTAGCCCTGAAAAGGCACCACCATGTTCTTGCGATCATTTTTCCGAGCAAAGTACCATTCACTTTATAATGTTTTGTAGCCACTATAATGAAGCCCGGAAAATGTTTCTTGTACCTATACTCAAGGAGGCAGGATTTATCTTGGTCAGACCTGCTCTTATTTATTTACAAATGCTACAAACTCCCAGGATCATGTTTTATGTGGCTAGTTTCCTGGTGAGAGCTATTAGAAGCAGGAATATTAGACTTAAAAATGTGCCTACTTGCCCTTGTAGTATAGATTAACATTTTAGCTAGTATGTTGACCTCTTGGGTCAGCATTCTTAGAAGCGAAGTAACATGGTCAGTAGTTGCCTGTTCTAACTATTTTTCATGGGACACCCTTAGCATACTTTTTAACATTTCTTAGTTTTTATAGTACTTTTGCACTTTTGCACTTTAGCACTATGCACTTTCTACCAGCTAGGCTGATGTTAAAATGTAATATTGTGTATGTTGGTCTCATCAATTCGTCGCTGGTTCTTTTTAAACTTGTCATTTTTAAACTGTTTCTTAAATGTTTTTAATGTATGTGTTGTTTTTGTTTTATACATTTGTCATTGTCTTTGTATGATATTAAGTTATCGCAATAAAGTATTTGACTGACTGACATTGCCAATCAGAGCTTTGAATGCTGATGGCAGCGTCGTGTGCAGTGGAGCAACAGCCCGAGGGCACGTACACTAGCGACCAACTAGACTCCTTGAAATAGAGGTCTCCAGACTAAAGCATTGCACCGGCTCATGCATTCTAAAAGCAGATATCTTTAGTGCCAGGTAGATTCGAAGCACTTGCTCTCACAGTTCCATCTCACCAGGCCTCCTCCGAGGTAACATCAGGGGCAGCACCTCGAGGAGGTAAGTATGAGTGTACACTGTCCTTAGAAAAAACCCAAACTGCCAATCCCACTCAGCACAGTGCTTACTTACCACAAGTACCCACCACACTCAGTCCACCCACCTCTGCCACCCCTCCATTACCAGATGCTTTACCTTTACATTCCTTCTCTGTATCTGGGCATGGCAATTAATTTGAAGAGAATCTTAAAGCCTCTGTAAGCACTGACAGAAGGCTTGTGCCCGCTATGGAGAACGCACCAATCACTGCACGCCTTCCGTGAACACCTTCAACAAGCAGTGATTGAATTTACAATCCCTCCAGCACTTATCGAATGAATGCGTGATCATGCCTAGCGCCCACTTGCAACTCAGTGGCTTCAAGACGCCGCGTTTTTTGGTACATTGTGGAACCAAAGCAAAGTAAAAACTATTATTTACTCTGAATCACACAGAGTGGTCAAGCAGGGGATAAACCTAGGTGACCTGGTTCAGAAATCTCCAGGGTAAAAGTTAGAACCAGGGCTTTAAGTGGGATTAAAAACCTGCAGGGTTCCGGGTTTACTCGTGCTCTCCTCTTTGACTTCCTGGATGTATGACGTAGATTATCCATACCTGCGTCAGTAGAAGTTCGAAAGTAGGCTTCTATGCTCTTTAATCCGCTGTGGCTCTCCTATGGATGCTTCAGCCCTATAAGCTCAGGAGTGCTCCACCGACCAGGCTTAGCAAGCTATGACGTGGCAGAATGCTTGGTGAGTTGTGACGTGGCAGAATGCTTGGTGAGTTGTGACGTGGCAGAATGCTTGGCGAGCTGTGACGTGGTGGAATGCTTGGCGAGTTGTGACGTGGCAGAATGTTTGAGCTGTACCATAGCAGTATGCTTGGCGAGTTGTGACATAGCAGAATGCTTGGCGAGCTGTTGCGTGGAAAGCACAAGCACTGTAGTAAATGCCCAGCTCAGCTGTCTTGTTGCTTTTTTAGAGTTTCGGAAAAGGTCCCCACGCTGCATTAGAGCAGTTACTCTTTTTTTCTGAACACTGCTGCAGAATGCTTAGCTATCTGCATTGTTAGATCGTCTCCCTTTTTGAAGAGTGTAAAAATACTGAAACACAGCAGGCGCGCTCCCTTCCTGAGCACTGTTGTGGGATACTCACCAAGAGAATTTTGACAGAACGGATACTGGCGTGATGTTCCAAGCAGACTACGTTTCATATTAATGCGACGCATAATTTGGCCAGCTTTGACATAGTAGGCCTGCTCAATTTGTCTAAGCATATTAAATGTTCAACAAGCATTGGTACAGCCAATAGGTTTCGCTTTTGGGACCTTATAAGTTCGAGGCATGTGGGCTGCTAAATTCATATCTTAGCATTAGATCGCCGCCTAGTGTTGGGCTCGGATGATTGCACATTGTTGTCCTGGAAGAGTCTTCGAAGTATCCTGAGATAGGTGGCTCCTCCCCTGGACTACAGTGCGCATGGGCATCGGCTCCATCCCCAGACTGTTTTTTTCCGCCATTGGGTTCGGATGTGGTCTCGACGTCTTACTGTCGGAACCAAGTAAAACTAACTTTTAGCGGCCAAAAGGCCTCGATTTTCTTGCGTCGGTATTGTCTGCGCACGGTCTCGAGTCTTCCGTCTCTTGGAGCCGGAATAAGCGGAGTTTTCTTCGCTCTCGGAACTTTGAGGCCTTCTCATCGCGACACGACTGCAAGCCTTTTCGGACATGGAGCGGAGCCCGTTTAAGTACTGCCCGCTCTGTGGGTCCAAGTACCCACACATCGATCTACACTTCGTGTGTAACAAATGCCTTTCGCCTGACCACGACGACGGAAAGTGCAAGGCCTGTGCACAGTTCCGATCGAAGAAGACTCTCAAGCTTCGGCGCGCGGTGCGCATGGAAGCTAAACAAGCGGCACCGGATCCGGAGAACATCTTCGGCGACCAAGACGAAGAGGACCAGGGTCATCATCTCCAAATCTCCCCACCCGGGACGGAGGTCGAGGCGGATCCGGGAGACGACGACGGAGTCGCGGGTCCAGGCCTTGAATACGTCGACGAGGTAGGAGACGACGATGAGATTTATGGGGCCGCGGCGGATAGCTCAGCGGACGAGCTCTGCCCCGAAGGTTACGAGGATACCGACCGGGACACGGGATCGCCTGTCGGCCTTACCCAAGACCCGTTGCCGCAAGCCACAGCCCCGCCTTCGGGCCCGGCCACGGACTTACTTGCTGGGCAGACTGTTTCGAAACCGAAACCGAAACCATCGGGATCGACAACACCTAAAATGGCCGACCCGAAATCGAAACTGAAAGTTAAGGACTCGAGTGTCCCTAAGATGGCTGCCGTGCCGGTGAAACCGACGGCGCCTGCTACCCCATCGACTCCGTCGACCTCCGGTCCGCAGAAGTCGAGGAAGTCCGTCGATTCCGATGCTGCGAAATCGAAACCGACGCCAGAGGAGGGGTCCTCCAAGAAAGATGGTCGGCACGGGACAGCGGCTCCGACGCCGTCGAAACCCGCCAAAGTCGGATCCAAGGAGGCTACGCAGGCACACAGAAAGAAGTCTGTGCCCCGAACGCAGGAATCGGAGGCGGTACAGACGGGATCCGCGCCCAAGACGCACAAGGCCCACAAGGACGTCGGATCCGAGGGGAAAATCAGACCATCCTCGTCGGCGCCGACACAAACTGTGAATGTGCCGTCCCCCATAGCCGACTCACTGAAAAGGATCAGGGAAAAGGCCTTTGCCCCGTCGGCTCCGATACCATCAACGCAGCCGCGAAAAGACACTCCAGAGAAGCCGTCTGGGAAACTTCTCTTTATTTTGCCGCCGAAGGAGGCGCCCAAGGCATTTTCAACCAAATCGGCACCGAAACAGGTGGTTTCTTCACCGACTGGCCCACTTCCACGTCAGGTGCTCGAATCCGAGGACGATTCGGTGCATTTCATCGACGCTGACACAGGCAAACTGACCCTCTATAAGAGGAAAATAACTTCGGAGCCAGTGGACCCCTATGTCATTCCACTAAAGAAGAAGAGGGTGCCCCTTGACGCCTCAGGCCTCACGGAACCAATCCAGCCTCCTCCGAGACGGAGCCCTACTCCCTCCCCAGACCACTCTGAGGGTGAGGGGTATGATGAGGACGACCAGTACAATTTCCCAATCAATGAACCTGATGTGCAACCGGATTCATATGATGACACTGGTGACCAGAACACCCAAGGTGCGGGGCAGGACCCGCAGCCTTTTAATGCACGGGCATCCCCGACTGAGGATTCAGCAGGTTTTCATGCCCTACTCGAAAGGGCGGCAGCCAATCACGATGTGGACATGCATGCCGACCCTGTTGAGGAAGACTTCCTTTTTGACACTTTTTCGGTCTCTGAAAGGACAGTAAAGACACTGCCTATGCTTAAAGGAGTCCTCAAGCATGCTGGGGACATATTTAAGGAGCCTACGAGAGCGAGAGTGGTCAACCCTCGCATTGAAAAAAAGTACAGACCTGCACCTGCGGACCCCGCATACATTCGGGGACAATTGCCATTGGACTCTCTTGTGGTCGCCAATGCCAGGAAACGTGCCAACTCCCAGACTACGGGTGAAGCTCCTCCCCCGGATAAGGAATCCAAAGTGCTAGAGGCAGGGGGCAAAAGAGTAGCTGCACAGGCATCAAACTTTTGGCGCATTGCCAATACACAGGCGCTCTTGGCGCGTTATGATAGGGCGCACTATGACACCCTAGAACAGATCGTACAACACCTGCCTCCACAGTTCCAAGAGGGCACCAAAATGCTTATCGAGGAAGGGAAGCTAATCTCAAACGCAGCCATCAAGTGTGCACTTGACGCTGCGGACACAGCTGCTAGGGCTATCAACACTAGCGTTCTGCTGAGACGACAAGCGTGGCTCCGCATCTCAGGGTTTAAACCGGATATTCAGACGACAATTCTTAATCAGCCAGTCAATCCTGATAGTCTGTTTGGTCCGGATGTTGACACCACCCTAGAGAAAATAAAGAAAGACACAGACACTGCTAAGTCTATGGGGGCCCTACAGTCACAGCAGTTTCGTGGCAGCAATTTTCGTCGCTCAGGTGCACGTGGAGTCACCAGAGGACAATTGGGTCAACAATCCCAGTTCACAAAAGGTGGGGCACAATCCTCGTTCACTAAACAGAACAAGGGAGGTTACAGGAATAACAGCAACAGAGGTCGCGGCAGAGGAAACAACAGCTCCCGCACCTCTACTCCCGACAAACAGTGACTCTCTGTCACTGCCCCCCGACCTCCTGACACCTGTCGGGGGGAGACTGCAGCGGTTCCTGCCCGTCTGGAGAAACATCACCACAGACAGGTGGGTGCGACAACTAATCCAGTATGGTTATTGCCTAGAGTTAAAGTCCACTCCACCCAACATCCCGCCAAGGCAACGGCCTATGTCCGCAGAGCACTTGCTCTTATTGCAGCAGGAGGTAGTGGTGATGCTGCAAAAGGGAGCAATCGAGCTCGTGCCGGTGGGGGAGGAAGGCACAGGGGTATATTCCCTGTACTTCCTTATTCCAAAGAAGGACGGTTCTCTCAGGCCCATTCTCGATCTACGTCCCCTCAACCTGTACATACTATCGGAACATTTCCACATGCTTACACTGCAACAGATTCTTCCCTTGCTAAACCAGGGAGACTTCTTAGCAACCTTAGACCTCAAGGATGCTTATTTCCACGTTCCACTACACCCGTCACACAGGAAATACCTCAGGTTCACTATTCAAGGCAGGCACTACCAGTTCAAAGTCCTACCCTTCGGAGTCACAACAGCCCCGAGGGTGTTCACAAAGTGTCTGGCGACAGTAGCGGCGCACCTCAGGAGGCAGAACATCCATGTCTACCCCTACCTAGACGACTGGCTCGTGCAAGCCAAGTCAGAGCAACAGTGCGCCGCAGACATGTCGACTACAATTCACCTTCTTCACGATCTGGGTTTCTCCCTGAACTACCCAAAATCGCATCTTCAGCCGGCACATGTCCGGCAGTTTCTAGGCGCGACGATCAATACCCTGACGGCCATGGCTCAGCCAAACCAAGTCAGGATAGACAGCATGCAGGCTCTGATCCAAAGGTTCAGGCCACAACACTCGCTTCCAGCGAGAGTGTTCATGCAGTTGATAGGCATGATGGCCTCCTGCATCTTCATAGTCCCTCACGCACGGCTACACATGCGCCCGCTCCAGGAGTGCTTAGCGAATCAGTGGACACAGGCTCGTGGGCAATTGACAGACCTAGTGTTGGTTACCAGTCGGGCATACGACTCTCTGCATTGGTGGACTCCACACAACCTTTGCAAGGGCCGACTGTTCCAAGAGCCTGTGCCGCAGATTATCCTGACAACGGACGCGTCTCTCCAGGGATGGGGAGCTCATGTGCTCACTTACACAGTGCAGGGACTATGAACGACGCAGCAACAGAAGATGCACATCAACTATCTGGAACTGATGGCAATCTTCATGGCGCTCAAGTCCTTCATTGTACATCTGTGCAACAAAGTCGTGCTAGTCCGGACGGACAACATGACCGCGATGTACTACATTCAAAAGCAGGGAGGCACCCACTCGCCACAGCTGTCTCATCTGGCTCAGAGCATGTGGAAGTGGGCCATTCAGAGGAACATTTTCCTCATGGCAGAACACCTCCCAGGAAAGGACAATCAGATGGCGGATCTGCTCAGCAGATACAGCCATCAAATGCACGAGTGGGAGATACACCCGTCTGTTCTCCACCCGTACTTCCAGCAGTGGGGTCATCCGGAGATAGACCTGTTTGCCACAGCAGAGAACGCAAAATGCCAACTCTTTGCCGCCAGGTTCCCTCACCCACTGTCGCAGGGGAATGCGATATGGATGAACTGGTCAGGCAAATTTGCGTACGCTTTTCCGCCAGCCCCTCTAATACCGCTGGTCGCAAGAAAGCTAAGGCAGCACGAGATGACTCTCATCCTGGTTGCTCCAACGTGGGCGCGCCAAGCTTGGTACACCACGTTCCTCGAACTCTCAGTGGTGCCGCATCAAAGACTGCGCCTCACGCCCAGTCTTTTGACGCAGAACCATGGAGACATTCAGCATCCAGATCCACAACAGCTCAACCTGGCGATCTGGCTCCTGAAGTCCTAGAGTTTGGATACCTTAACCTACCTCCGGAGTGCATGCACATCATCAAGGAGGCGAGGAAACCAACTACTAGAGCATGCTATGCTGCAAAGTGGAAGCGTTTTGTCATTTACTGTACGGCCAATGACATCAACCCGCTAGATGCATCTATCCCCAACATCATCTGCTATCTGTTGCATCTTTACAAGTGCAATCTAGCGTACACTTCCATTCGGATACATCTATCCGCCATAGCGGCTTATCTCCAGAACAGGCAGCACCTCTCTGTCTTCAGGGTGCCTGCCATTAAAGCCTTCCTTGAAGGTCTGAAACGAGTCATTCCCCCAAGAACACCGCCAGCTCCGGTGTGGAACCTCAATGTCGTTCTCACCAGACTGATGGGACCGCCATTTGAGCCCCTGCACTCGTGTGAACTCCAGTTCCTTACGTGGAAAGTAGCTTTCCTTGTGGCTATTACGTCTCTGAGGCGTGTCAGTGAGCTGCAGGCGCTCACAATCCAAGAGCCATTCATTCAAATCCATTCAAATAGGGTAGTGCTACGCACTAACCCCAAATTCCTTCCGAAGGTGGTGTCACAGTTTCATCTAAACCAAACTATTGACTTACCAGCATTCTTTCAAAACCCGCAAACGGTGGCGGAAAGAATGCTCCATACCTTAGATGTACGGAGGGCGTTGATGTACTACATAGACAGAACACAACCCTTTAGAAAGACAAAACAACTCTTTGTTGCCTTCGCACCACAACACAAAGGCAACCCAATTTCCAAAGCAGGGATAGCCAGGTGGATTGTTAAGTGCATCCAGATATGTTATCAAAAAGCCAAGCGCACTTTAACAATACCCCCCAGAGCGCACTCCACACGCAAACTGGGGGCATCCATGGCTTTCCTAGGGAACATTCCTTTAGAGGATATTTGCAGAGCAGCCACGTGGGTCACACCACATACCTTCACAAAACACTACTGTGTTGATGTGCATTCCAAGCAGCAAGCAGCTGTAGGACAGGCTGTTCTCAAGACACTTTTTCAGGTTTCTGCAGCTGGCACGGGCAACCGCCGCTGATGGAGGGACTGCTATGTATTCTATGCTAAGATATGAATTTAGCAGCCCACATGCCTCGAACTGAATATGCTACTTACCAGTATGCATCTGTTCTTGGCATGTAGGGCTGCTAACATTCATATCGCCCGCCCTCCTCCCCGGTGCCTGTCGCAGCTGCAGATATACTATTGTATTTATTCATTAGCATGGACATCCTTTACACTTTTCACTCCATCTTCTGCCACAATGGCGAAAAACAATCTGGGGATGGAGCCGATGCCCATGCGCACTGTAGTCCAGGGGAGGAGCCACCTATCTCAGGATACTTCGAAGACTCTTCCAGGACAACAATGTGCAATCATCCGAGCCCAACACTAGGCGGCGATCTAATGCTAAGATATGAATGTTAGCAGCCCTACATGCCAAGAACAGATGCATACTGGTAAGTAGCATATTCAGTATTTAGTTACGCAGCACAATATCCTTGGTGCAACAACAACTGTTGCATGGCTAAACACTTACAAGATTCCAAACGCGAGACCTATTGGCTATGCCAATGCCTGTTAAGGAAATGAAGTGCAATTCTCACATCGGACATCCAATGCCCACCTGCTGAAGTAAGCTAAACACACAGGGCCGACAAGCGATTATGTTTCAAACCGTAAATGGATGGATCAAATTGGATTTTCCAGCCTAGCACTCCAGTGCAGGGAAAGGAAAATGGCAACCTCCATCAGCTCCGCACCTCACGGAACCTCCCACAGCCGTATATAGTAATAAACAAAGAGGTAGGAGGCTTATGGCGCGGAGACCAACCGATAAACCCAGTAAAAGCATTAACTCGCCCAAACAATTGCATATGCACGCGGCCTAGAGGCTCTGATGGACGTACTCACAGCTGCACACAACAGCAGCTGCCACTTACAGCTGCAGTATCGCGTGGAGCTCTCCGAGCCCTAACATCGAGATCCTGGAGGGCACCTGCCGTCTATCACTTATCGTTCATCAGCAGGCAGCGGCTAGGTCAATTGGTGTGGGGGAGGTGCTGCGTGACTGATGCACTGATGCATGCTGCATCTTACATCTGCACACCAGTTTCAGGTGGCTCCCTGGAGGAGCGAGCCCTACACGAGGAAGGCAGGATGGTGGATGCATCCATCTCGGCGTCCCATGGACTGCCCTAAGGCCTGATACAGTGAGCAGTAAAAGTGTGGATACAGTGAGCAGTAAAAGTGTCACTTATACAAGGAAAAATAAGATTTTGTCCACATCTAGCCTGGCATCCCGCTGCCTGCCCGGCTGGATGCTCAGGATCACAACGGCTGGACACTGCGCAGAGTAAAAGGGAAAGAAAATAGCATAAGTAAGCAGGAGGCAGTGTGCACACTAACACTGCTAATGCCATTGCTGCACGTGAAGGTCCGATTCCACTAGGAGAAAAAGGAAGCGGAAGCCAGTGCCCATATTCCCTTGCCAACATGTTGAACGCGAACACTGCCTTGCCCAAGGCATTCCATGCAGATTATATGAAGTGGTCACAAAAGTCCACTCTTCTATTGCCACACTATACCAACGCCGGCCTCTGTGTGCACGGCCATCACACGCCTAACCCATGCCCGCAGGTTGTGAACAACCGCACGGACAGCAATGAGGATATACTGTAAGGAGTGTCTACTGCAAGGAATAAATCCAGATCTGGCTTACTTAGTGCAGAGCCTAGTTCGAGTAATCACTCCAGTGACTGTGACTATATGGAGATCCTAATCCCTCTCCTGAGCACTCTCAACATAAACATGCCAGAGGGGCCAGTGCAACTTCACTCAGCACGCTCCGCACCACTAAGCGATTAAACTGCGAAACCTGATGACTGCATACTTTTGCACTACTAAGGGATCGGCACTGCTAAATAACTGACCTGTAATACTAAGTGACAATAATAAACTCCTGTGGCCACTAGAGTTACCACAATGGGAGATCATAGAAGCAAAGACTCTAGAGACAATACAGACCCTAAAGACAAGAAGTCAACGCTTAAACAAGCTAAGGTGAAGCACCCCGCCCCCCCCCTTGACAAATTCTCCGATCAAACCAAAAACAGACCCAGGGGTAGGCCTGGAAATTATTCTTCAATGAGTTTGAGCCCTACACGATCTGGCCTAAGAAACAAAGGCAAACATAGATGCCATGCATCATGACCTTTTAAACCTTATGGAACGATTTTCAAAGTATTGCGGGCAGACTTACAGAAGCAGAGACACCAAGATTCTGCGGCCTCCGAGAAGAAAAGAGTGGATACACCCACTAATAGAATCAAATCTCTGACTAAAGACATATCCAAGTTGAATGACCGCCACTACAGAGGTAATATGCAAATATTTGGGCTCCCAGAAAAGGTGGAAGATGATGCAAACTCCGGTGTCGAATTTCTTGAGGCTTGGGTTCCTTTCACCCTTGGAATCGAGTTCGACAGATACTTTGAGATGGAAAGGGCTCATAGAGTCACTCTCTAACCTTCACTACTCGTTCCCAAGAGCCATTGGTTTAGATCTACGATACCGCCATGCAGAAGTCATACTTGCACACATGAGAAAAGTTCAACCCATCCTCTAGAACCGATCCAGAATGAACATCGCACAGGACTACTCAAAAGAGACATTGTCCATCAAGAACGAATCGTAGGAGTATGGTAGATTACCGCATTACATATATGCCTGCATATATTCATTGCTTTAGTACCATGTTAGAAATGCATCTACTGTTCACTCTTTTTGTGCTTCTAATCTCCTTTATTTGCTTCTGTCTCCTAATTATTGTAGCACACATATTTAATGCAAGAATAATGTTGGTTCAATAAATATTATTGAAAATGTCCCACTGTGTATTCTCTGTATAGTTCTCTCAGAACAAGTAAGCACGAGTGAAGGAGCGAAAGATTCTGTACTGTTTCCATGATTCCAGTTTGCCAGAAACTGTTTGTTAGATTAGGGGGGGTTTACTGTGGCACTATGAGCTAGCTGGTCTATAGGTCAGTATATCCTGTGGGGGGGGGGGGGGGGGGGCGATTCACAGAACTAACTTAAGACAAAATCCTAAACTTACTACCATTTTGGTATTCACAGAAGGCACTTACTCATTTCGGTATTCACAGAAGGTAGGAGTCCTAACTTTAGGACTCCTAAATGCCTGCTGTGAATACCGAAAGTCTTAAAGGTAGGATTTTTCTCAATTTAGGAGTCCTAACTTTACTACTCCTAAACTGAGAAAAATCCTAATTTTAAGACTTTCGGTATTCACAGACGGCATTTAGGAGTCCTAAAGTTAGGACTCCTAACTTCTGTGAATACCGAAATGAGTAAGTGCCTTCTGCGAATACCAAAATGGTAGTAAGTTTAGGATTTTGTCCTAAATTAGTTCTGTGAATCGGGCCTGGGGAGTCTAGGCATTGAGCCCTTGGTTTATGTTGTCTAAACAATGCACAAGTTCTACAGATTAGTAGGGACTACACAACAAGAAGTCTTTGGGATGCCTTCAACAAATACCTACAGTAGAATAAACCCCCCATGAACCCACCTCTTAGATCACCTTCCTCCCTAGGGATATGTTGGGTGTACCTCGACAGGTGCCCACACCCACCTTCCTCCTCCCGACAGGTGTGGTGAATCTTGCCTAGTGTAGTCTATCTCCTCCTATCTCTGCCGAGCTCTATTCTCGTTCCTGCATTCCCCTCAATGGGCTTCTCCTTTCCTCTTTCTCCTCTCCTGAGACATCGGATTGTTCTCTATGTAGGAGCCTGTTGGACAGGATCAAACTGCACAATGTTTTAGCATCCCCCCAATACCTCCAATGCTAGACCATTCTGTCTTTAGATACGTCTACTGCCATGTATGTTTGAGACAGGAGACACTTAATATGCATCTGCTATGATCTACATCTGAAGTATTTGTATATTTGCACTCTTAATAATATACAACTGCTGTTGTTGCCCCTCGCTAGGCTCCCGTAACAGGCGTGTACTGCATATCTTTGTAATGATGCTCTTTTTGTTTTCTTTAGCTGTTTTATATAAATTAAAAAATATCTGTACAAAAAAGACACTAGTTATGGGAAACTAGATGCATATTTACAGGGGAGAAATGGTAAACATTTCCCCACAGGGGTATAGTTGCCTCACAGCCTTGCAGTAGCTGACTGCACACAAAATGGCGGTCGACTGTGAGTGTGCCATATTCAGCCGAGACTAACTTTGCTGACAACCCACAAAGGAAATAGATGGAGGACTGTTAAAACGAAGCATGCCACATAGATGTCATATAGAAAAAGGTTATAGATTTATTATTTAAATTGTATCAACAGTTACAGGAAGATAAGTACTATGTAATGCCCCACCAGGAACCGCCATCTTGCTGCTCAGCCTATACACTCCAACTGGCTCACCTTCTTTAAGCACAAACACTCAAGCATTCTAATGTCTTCACCACTGGCTGAGCAGCCAGGCCGAGAACAACAATGGGAAGGATGCATTATGTTAGCAAGTAGATTACAACACATCTCCACCCTTATAAAAAAAATAGAAAATCTAATGGACGCAGGAAGATAACGCACAAACCACACTTCCAATAAATTATCAAACCACACGCCCATTACCAACTAGGAAGAACACTAATAAAAAAAGTATCATACACCACCTCACCTCACACCCAAGGTACAACACTTACAGGGTATTTCTCAACCCCTACACAGTGGACATCAGAAAAACCCTCCTCGCCTCACACTAGGGCTACTACTAAAAACTCTCCTAAACAGGACTAGGGACCACATACCCTTTGTTGCATAGCTACAGAATTCCCTCCTACTAGATCCATACCAGACCGGGAATCTCTAAACTCTACACAAATTCGTTCAAAGGGTCCACTTCACACTTGGTTACACATCAAGACCAAACACCCCCCAGGGATTACTTTACAACTGAAAAGTACATTTCTATACTATGGCATGGCATTGCAAAATATAATCACAAAAAATCATTCTCTGTTAGTAATTTTTCACATTTCTTCCAAGTGACCTCTCGCCCCAACATCATACCAAGGATGCCACTCCAAAGTGCGATATCAATTGTCATTTAGAACAACATAGTCACTCACCGTTGGATAAATGTGCCAAGTCTTGGTATAGTATACACAGGAAAAAGTGAACACAGGACTCCTTCATCTGAACGATCACTAAAGCATAAGTTCTTCCCAGCCGTGCTCCTAAGGTGACACATGCTGTGTAAGACAATGCTGCCTACACACTACGTAAACTGCGCACAGGTACACAGTCACGTTCTATTCTTGTCCTCTGTTGCAGTGATGACAGATGATACGCGTCACAGCTACGCTGCCTGAAGCTGCTGGCGTACTCCACTCTCCTCTTTATAGTTCTGACGTCGGGTGGAGGCGCATAGTTGTCAGCTTTATTTTCCCAGATGACATCACACCCCCTGCCATCGCTCGCGGCTGCCTCCAAGTAAACCTTCATGGTCCTCCGCTCCAGCTGCCTCCAGTAAGGCCTCAAAATAGTCCAGTGTTGCAGCAAAAAATACACTCTGTTGCGGGTTAAGAACACTCGCTAGTTGCGCATATATTGAATAATAACCTCTTAACCACCAGCATGCGTTCTCACCTAATCAGGGCTGAATCAATTACAATAACACTATTACTGCAAAGTATTGCCAATCCCAGGCTCTCACCATATCTGGGCTGAATCCATTCAAAATAACACCATCGCTGCAACCCAATCTCTGTCTCAGTTGACATTAACTTGAATTAATTCAGCTTGCCAATTAATCGTGAACCTTTCCAACCCTGAACGGCGATAGACACACGATAAGATAGATCTTGGCACTACAAGAGTCTCAATGCTGAATAAGCAGATCAGACACCGGTTCACTCTTCACCATGACTACAGCATACTCTGTTCTTCTGTGAACCATTAAGCAGACTGTTAAAAGTAAACGACAATCATGAACATTATCTGCGCCATCTTGTCTGATGATAGTTCCTACGTGTACATAAACTGCAGTCATTTTGACCGACCGCAGCCATTTTGTAATCTGTTGGTCACCTTCGTTTCACCCTGTCCTTGCTAGCATCCTTCTGACTCTCTGACCAAACCGGATATGTGTGCTGGGGGCTATAAACTATTGCCACGACAAACATCAACACCACCTGCTGCTACAAACTCGTTTTTCCTCTCATCTCTGTTTACAGGCAAACCCATGGATACTCCTACACAAACACGTTCCAAATACTAAACAGACTCTTGCAAACATGGTTTATTGCACTGCACACAGCAAGACTTGTTTTTGCCAACAATGGGACCTGTTTTTATCAACAGAACGGACTCTTAGATCTGGCCGGTCTCACATGTTTTAGACCCTGAAGCAAGGTCCATCTGCGGGATTAAATTGTCTGTTTTGACCTGGGTGTGAGGAGAATTAATGTTGGGCTTGTGTAACCATGTTGATGAAACAATGTTGGGCTTGTGTGACAACCTGCTCGGGGCGGAGACTCCAAGCTTGTAACCATGATAAATGAAACAAATACATTGTGTCAAACCTGAATAAAAGGAAGAGCCAAAGGAGTTGCCAGCAGAACACCTCCCTGAGACATCCCGGTGTCTGCAGTTGACGTGGTCTCCTCTAAAGAGTAATAAACCTTTTTCTTGTCTTCCAGTTCATAGCGCTTGCCTCATTATTTTGGTAACAAGCCCAAGGTGAATTAGAGGTGGGACCCTGCCACCGGGCAGCATTGGGGGGTCTTAGAAGACTCGCTGCTTTTTACAAGACCACCCCCACAGTCTGCAGGCTGTCTGCTGACTTGACACTGGTAGGGCTCAGGGTGTCCACTTGTCTGCTTTAAACGTTTATCTTCTTCTTAAGTATTCAATTTCTTTATCCTCCTGTCTTCTCTTTAAATGTTTCTTTGTTTCTTGTGACACTTCAAAGGTATTTTATTAAACACCCCATCCCGCTGGGGTTTTCTCCGCTCGTTGCCAGTGTTAAAACAAAGTATGTCACGTAGACTAGTCCTGTAGAAGAAGGTTATAGATTTATCCTTACAATTGTATCTTCAATTACGGGTTACAGAAAGATGGTAAGTTCCATGTAATGCCCCATCAGGAGCAGCCTCCTTCCTGCTCAGCCCATACACTCCAACTGACTCCCCTTCTTCAAGCACAAACAATCCAGCATTCTAATGACCTCGCCACTGGCTGAGCAGCAAGGCCGAGAACAACAATGGAGAAGATGCATTGTATTAGCAAGTAGATTACAACAGGGACCTCTAGTGGACTAGCAGATATTTTGGTAATCTATAGCAAAAATAAAGTGCAAGCCTTAAAAAATTAACGAGGCAGGTCAGCACATTATTTCCAAGCCGTGAAGGGGCACCACAAACCATTGTGATATGCCGCTTTCAGCATCATATCCATCCATAATCCTTGATAAATAATAACTATAATGGAACACGTACTTCGCTTCTTGTGTCTGGGAATAGAGTAGCTCCTATTGTGCAATGGTGTAACAGTGAGTTGGAGAAAAGAAGAATCATTGCACCAAGCCTAATCCACTTTTCACTTTGATATACTTGTGAGGCAATGGACACACTCCTAGCGAGAGAGCAAGGATATGTGAATCTTCGATCACGTTTTTGGCCTACATTAGTGCAGTAGTTTCTTCTAGTAGTGCATTGACCCCACTAGATCCAGACCCAAAATGTGATTGCTATAGAAATCTTTTTATTTTAAGTTCCAAAGACGTAATTACTCTTTCATAGTTTTCACCAAACATAGATGCCTAGGAAACCTAAAAAAACAACCTCCATTTCAATTATGTCACATGTTAAACACTGTTATCCAGAATATCCAGCTGGCTCATGTGGTGCTTTATGGTTTCTGTTTAGTTTAAAGTTTACAACTATTATGGAGCTATCTCATTATAGTGTGAATCATGCATGTTTATTTTTCATTTGGTAGTTTTTTTTTTATATATAGCGCGTTATATAGCGCGAACTAGACCCGAACTGAATCAGGTATCAGATCGCTTTACATAGCACAAGTTACGTTTTTACATGAGAACACACACTTTCATTTTTAGGCACGGGGAGATTAAGTGATTTGCCCAGAATCACAGGAGGTTTTGGCGTTGTTACCGAGACTCGAACCGAGATCCCCAGGTCCGAGGTCGAGCGCCTTAGCCGTTAGGCTAAAGCGCCTTAGCCGTTAGGCTAATTAATTATACAATAACTTTTTATGTCCGCCGCTTGATACTTTAGTTCAGCTCTTCAAATAACAGGTGTTAAAGCAAGCCCATGTTATTTCACGCTCTTCAGAAACATGAACAAATTAGTTTGGAGTACCTGGAAGCAAACCTGTGACTTAAAAGTTACACACACCTCCCATCAGTTCCTCAAGCTAGCCCTTGTTCTTTTACTACGTATACACTGAGATGTTCCACTGATACTCATTTAGGTGGCGGAGGTTGACATCCTGACTAGAAAGGTGGCTGGGAAGTTCCCCTGACTTAAATAGGTGCCTCATGTCGGACCGGAGTTCTATCTCTGGCCTTCCATCTTAACACATTATATGGTCCTGTGTAAATCACTTTTCTTCCATACAGCTCAGCTCTCATACCTTTCATAGTCCGGATCACTTCCAGTTGGTTGAATGTCGGTGTATTTAAATGGCAAACACAAATAACCTTTACTCATTTATTGGTAGAGACTGACTGGCAGTATGTAACAAGCTCTGGCAAACCCAATTGGTGTCCTCTACGCGAGAGCTTTTTATTGGGTATGGAAATGTGTTTCAGCCATTATGAACAACAGTTTGGCTGCTATTTAGCATGGCTAAAAGTTATTGGCTTGGAGTGGGGTAGGGTGTTGTAGAGTGAAATGGGGTATATTGGGTAGAGTGGAGTGGGGTAGATTGGTGTAGAATAGAGTGGAGGGGATTGGTGTAGAGACAGGTGGAGTAGGGTAGATTGGAGTGGGGGGTTGAGTAGATTAACGTGGTAGATTGGAATCCGGTAAATTGAATTGGGGTGGAGTGGTGTAGGTTGGGGTAGAGTGAAGTAGATTGGAGTGGGGTAGATGGGTAAAGTGGAGTGGTGTATATTGGGGTAGATTGGAGTGGAGTGGGGTACATAGGGGAAGAGTGAAAAGTGGGGTAGATTGGAGTGATATGGGATGGATTGGGGTAGAGTGAAATGGGGTAGATTGCGGAGAGTTAAGTAGGGTAGATTAGTGTAGGGTAGAGTGGATTGGGTTAGAGAGAGGTGGAGTGGGGTAGATTGGAGTGCGGCTGGGTAGATTAGCGTGGTAGATTGAAGTCAGGTAGAATGAATTGGAGTGCCGTGGATTGGATTGGATTGGATTGGCGTGCATGGGGTGGCGTGGGTTGGATTGGCGTGGATTGGAGTGGCGTGGCGTAGAGTAGATTGGAGCGGAGCGGCGTAGAGTAGATTGGAGAGGAGCAGGGGAGAGTAAATCAGAGTAGAGTGGGTGGATTGAGAGTAGAGTGGGTGGATTGAGTGAAGTAGCTTGGGGTGAAGTTGAGTAGATTCAGCTGTAGTGGAGTAGCTTGGGGTGGAGTGGGGTAGATTCAGCTGTAGTGGAGTAGCTTGGGGTGGAGTGGGGTAGATTCAGCTGTAGTGGAGTAGCATGGGGTGGAGTGGGGTAGATGGGACTAGAGTAGATTGAAGTTAGATTGTGTGGTGTGAGGTAGATGGGACTAGAGTAGATTGGAGTTAGATTGTGTGGTGTGAGGTAGATGGGACTAGAGTAGATTGGAGTTAGATTGAGTGGTGTGAGGTAGATTCTGATGAAGTTGGGTATACTGAAGTGGGGTAGTTTGGAGTGGGATCGATTGGAGTGGGGTAGTTTGGAGTGGAGTGGAGTGAGACCGGGTAGGGAGTGAAGTGGATTGGGGTTAAGAAGGTTACATTGGACTGGAATGGGTAGATTTGGATGGCACATGGTAGATTGGAGGGGGGTGCATTCTGGTGGGGTAGAGTGTGGTGGAGATTGATAGATTGGAGATAGATTGGGGAACAGTGGAGTGGGGTAGAGTGGATTCCAGTAGATTGGAATGGAGTGGGGTAGATTGAACAGGGATTATTGGAGTGGGCTGCTTTTTGAGTGGGCTGCTTTTTGAGTGGGCTGTTTTTTGAGTGGGCTGTTTTTTGAGTGGAGTAGTTTGAGTGGAGTGGGTTGGATTGGAGTGAAGTGGGGTGGTTTATTGAGTGGAGTGGGGTGGTTTATTGAGTGGAGTGGGGTGGTTTATTGAGTGGAGTGGGGTGGGTTTTTGAGTGGAGTGGGGTGGGTTTTTGAGTGGGGTGGTTTTTTGAGTGGAGTGGGGTGGTTTTTTGAGTGGAGTGGGGTGGTTTTTTGAGTGGGGTGGGGTGGTTTTTTGAGTGGGGTGGGGTGGTTTTTTGAGTGGAGTGGGGTGTTTTTTTGGAGAGTGGGGTGTTTTTTTGGAGAGTGTGGAGAGTGGGGTGTTTTTTTGGAGAGTGGGGTGTTTTTTTGGAGAGTGGGGTGTTTTTTTGGAGTGGGGTGTTTTTTTGGAGTGGGGTGGTTTTTTGGAGTGGGGTGGTTTTTTGAGTGGAGTGGGGTGGTTTTTTGAGTGGAGTGGGGTGGTTTTTTGAGTGGAGTGGGGTGGTTTATTGAGTGGAGTGGGGTGGTTTATTGAGTGGAGTGGGGTGGTTTATTGAGTGGAGTGGGGTGGTTTATTGAGTGGAGTGGGGTGGGTTTTTGAGTGGAGTGTAGTGGGGTGGGTTTTTGAGTGGAGTGTAGTGGGGTGGGTTTTTGAGTGGGGTGGTTTTTTGAGTGGAGTGGGGTGGTTTTTTGAGTGGGGTGGTTTTTTGAGTGGAGTGGGGTGGTTTTTTGAGTGGGGTGGTTTTTTGAGTGGGGTGGTTTTTTGAGTGGGGTGGTTTTTTGAGTGGGGTGGGGTGGTTTTTTGAGTGGTGTGGGGTGGTTTTTTGAGTCGAGTGGGGTGGTTTTTTGAGTGGGGTGGGGTGGTTTTTTGAGTGGAGTGGGGTGGTTTTTTGAGTGGGGTGGGGTGGTTTTTTGAGTGGAGTGGGGTGGTTTTTTGAGTGGAGTGGGGTGGTTTTTTGAGTGGAGTGGTTTTTTTGGAGAGTGGGGTGGTTTTTTGGAGAGTGGGGTGGTTTTTTGGAGAGTGGGGTGGTTTTTTGGAGAGTGGGGTGGTTTTTTGGAGTGGGGTGGTTTTTTGGAGTGGGGTGGTTTTTTGAGTGGGGTGGTTTTTTGAGTGGGGTGGTTTTTTGAGTGGGGTGGTTTTTTGAGTGGAGTGGGGTGTTTTTTTGAGTGGAGTGGGGTGTTTTTTTGAGTGGAGTGGGGTGTTTTTTTGGAGAGTGGGGTGGTTTTTTGGAGAGTGGGGTGGTTTTTTGGAGTGGGTTGGATTGGAGTGGGGTAGTTTTTGAGTGGAGTGGGTTGGAGTGGAGTGGGGTGGTTTTTGAGTGGAGTGGTTTTAAGTGGAGTGGTTTTAAGTGGCGTGGAGTGGTTTTTGAGTGGAGTGGGGTGTTTTTTTGGAGTGGGGTGTTTTTTTGGAGTGGGGTGTTTTTTTGGAGTGGGGTGTTTTTTTGGAGTGGGGTGTTTTTTTGGAGTGGGGTGTTTTTTTGGAGTGGGGTGGTTTGAGTGGAGTGGGTTGGATTGGAGTGGAGTGGGGTGGTTTTTGAGTGGAGTGGTTTTTGAGTGGAGTGGTTTTAAGTGGAGTGGAGTGGTTTTAAGTGGAGTGGAGTGGTTTTAAGTGGAGTGGAGTGGTTTTGAGTGGAGTGGAGTGGTTTTGAGTGGAGTGGAGTGGTTTTGAGTGGAGTGGAGTGGTTTGAGTGGAGTAGTTTGAGTGGGGTGGGGTGGTTTTTGAGTGGAGTGGGGTGGAGTCGTTTTTGAGTGGGTTGGAGTCGGTTGGAGTGGGTTGGAGTCGGTTGGAGTGGGGTCATTTTTGAGTGGAGTGGGGTGGGGTCGTTTTTGATTGGGGTGGGTTGGATTGGAGTGGGGTGGGGTCGTTTTTGATTGGGGTGGGTTGGATTGGAGTGGAGTCGTTTTTGAGTGAAGTGGGTTGGATTGGAGTGGGGTAGATTGGAGTGGGGTGGCTTAGGGTGTAATGGGTTAGATAGGAGGGGAACGGGGTAGATTTTAGTGGAGTGATGTAAATTGGAGTGGGTATAGTTGGGTAGAGTGTAGGGGTTAGATTGGGGTGAGTGGGGTAGATTGGGGTGGAGTTGGGGTAGTTTGGAGTGGAGTAAATTAGGGTGGAGAGGTGTTGGTAAGAGTGCAGTGCAGGTTGAAGTGGAACTGCAACAAATGATGGACAGAATGCTGAATGATTCAAACATTCTCCCCCAGTCGAGAGATCTGGCTTAAATCCATAGTTCTTTTGCCACTGCGCCACCCCAGTTTGGACCCAGACATATGCAAATCAGTCTTGACCTTGTGCCTCATGGAGTGCAGTAGGGTAGATTGGAATGGAGGGGGTAAATTGGACGGGGGTAGATTTAAGTGGAGTTGGGTAGATTGGAGTTCGTTGGATTGTGGTGGATTGGAGTGGGGTAGATTAGAGTGGATTGGGTGGGGTGCAGTAGGTTGGGGTGAAGTGCATAGATTGGGGTGGAGCGGTGTAAATTGCCATAGAGTGGAGTGGAGTGGGGTGGGTTGGTGGGGAGTGGGGTAGATTAGGTGGAATGGGGTAGGTACATTAGGGTGAGGTAGATTGGAGTGGGTAGATTGAAGTGGAATGAGGTAGATTGGAGTGAAGTGGGGTAGATTGGGTGGATTGGGTTAGATTGGAGTGGAGCGGAGTGGGGTGTTGTTGATTGGGTCATATTGGAGTGGGATAGATTGGAGTGTGGCAAGTGGCGTGGAGAGGAGTAGAGTGGAATGGCATGTTGTAGAGTGTTTTAGAGTGGGGGCATAGAGTGGAGTTGAGTGGCATGTCATTTAATGGAGTGGTGTGGCGTAGGGTGGAGTATGCATGTGATAGCACACTGCCATTACAAGCAACATATTTTCAATTGAAATTACTTTTACATTTGCACCGAAATACGCTTTTACTACACACAAAAAATCATGTGTGTAAATATCATCACCTGGTGTATTAATCTGTTTTTTATTGTTTTCTAATATTTGTTTCCACCACACTTCAGAATTACCCAAAAAATTGCTTCATATGTACTAATTTTGATATATTCTGAAACATCAGCACAGTTCATTTCTTTTTTTGTGTGCTAGAAAAAAGTTAGGGAAAGAAAAGTAAACACCAAGCTCCCTCAGAGTAGAGAGCTTGACATTTGACCTCTGTCAAGATTTAAAGGCCTGTTTACAGAAAGCAAGTTTGTTAAAGAATACAGTTAACAAGGTTTGGGCAACGGGAGGGGCGAGCTCAAGCTGGACAGCATAAAGGAAATAAAGTCGGCAAATAGAAAGCCAGAAAATGTGAGTTACAAACTACAAACCACTGGTAAGCAACGGACGGAATGTATTCCTAATTCAGCTTTCTAAAAGCCCGGGAGTCTTTTGCAGTCTGGTAGGCTTCGCACCACCCCGCCCACCCAGTATTTCAGAATGGGTTTAATTTAAGACCTAATTGTACCTTCATATACATTGCTGCTGAAATGTTGGATAGTAAACCCAACTCAGGAGCGATTAACATTTCTGCAGCGAGATAAAATATCATTGCACGTTCGCTGTTGCAGGCATACTGCAATAGATAATGCTTTCAGGTGTGAGCATATTGGGAAATCTGTTTTAATTATACGCCAGCAGGCCTTCACCTTGCAAAGGGATCAAGCCTAGCAGAGAAGTTGGTGAGTGGCCTGAGCTTGGTTCAAAGCCTGGTTGCTACTCATGACTATGTTCTCAACCTAAGAAAATAACTTAACTCTATGTACAAAGTTTCCCTTATCCACCGAAACAGAAGGTTATTATAGTTATCCTCAAAATGAATTATGCATCCTGTTTTTCAAGTGCATTAAATTTAAAATCCCAAGGAGAAAACAAAATTGGCGTTATTGAAGGGAGCATCGTTTTGCAAGTGTTAAACTCTGCGTAGTGTAAAGCATGTGGAAAGATAGCCCTTTTCACACTTGCTCTTTCTCCTCTCCTTCTCTCTTTGCTATACATTCCTCTAGTTATGACATTATCCATGATCAATTTATTTCCTTTTGAGCAATTTATCTTTACGCATGCCCTCCATTTATGGAGTTTGACATGAGGTTTGACGTCACATTTTGTTGACCTCTTCTGCCTCAGTGACTCACATGATAAGGCTATTTAGTTAACCAAGGATTTTTTTTTTTACACAGGGGCAACCACTAGCAATGTAGGAGGGCAAAGTCCACACGTGAAAGTCACTGATCCCTTCTTAAGTAACACAAATTAGTTCCATTGGAGTTCTTAGATTCAACCAACCTCTTGGTCCTCTTCCAACCCTTTCAACATGAGACAGTCTGGATTTTGTCCTACGTAAGGAGGCCAAACAGTCATCCTATAAGGACAGAAGGAACTCCTGTATGTACAGGGTAAAGCTTTTCATCTGTTTGGCACCCTGATAGCCTGCAAAACAATAATTAAACAAAAGAAAAAAGCAGCAGAGCAAATGGTATATCAGGGACAGCTTTGCCATTCCTTTCATAATTGTTTGGCAACCAATATGAATGGCTTCACATGATTGCCTTTTATTACCTCAATCTTATCTTCTTGAGCTTTGGCTTAACTGAGAATTTGCATCAATTAGTCTCTGGTAAGATCAATAGGGGAATGAGAATCATTTGGATTTAATTAAGTGAATTTGCAACCTTATTTGCTGGTGCACAGTGTGACAGCCTACAACTCCATAGGCAAAATCCGAGAGTGAATGATTACAAGTTGTCTTAATTGAGTCTCTGATGGAGAAAATGATTGAGTGATAGCAGTACCATAAATATTGGTATCCATCTTTTAGGACTGGTGGTCAGAGTCTGCATTTCAGAGATTCTATTTGAAAGGGAACAGACAAGCCCCAACTTACTCAGGTTGTCACTGTATGCACTGGGCACTTGAATAATCTAAAAATTGCCGAAAGATAACTGTGCGTTGCCTGAGCTCTGGCTACATGTTTATAATAAGTAGGTTCATCACCTGCGTCTTTGTGGTCAGAAGCAGAATTGGTGGCATGCAGTAGAAAAGAAATCCGACTAACATATAACCATCCCAGTTAGTAGTTATGCCCAAGAGGTGCAAGTATTCTCTTTATAATGGTATAGCCACATGAACAAAACAAGCACTTGCAGTGCATTAGGTCTCGCATTTGCGAGAGTTTCAGCTATTGGCATTGTAAATGATAATGCCTTTTATTTATGTGTTTATAAACCTGCAAGCGGCGTTTACCCACCGCTTGCAGGTTTTGTAAACACATAAATAAAATGCACTATCATTTACAGGGCTAATAGATCAAACTCTCGCAAATGCGAGACCTATTGCACTGCAAGTGTTTGTTTCTTTCCCCTGTCGATGCTCTCAGATTCTCTGTGCATGGCACAAAGGCAGAACTACAGAGCCGGCACTTCATTGTTCAGGGAACAATGACAAATACTAGGTTCCCTAACAAAGTTGAAACTTTTTGAAGCGCTTTGCATCACCAACTCCACCTTGAAAGCATAAACGAACCTCCACCTCCCCCACCCCCCAAAAACAATTTAGGAATAAGTGTATTTCCAAGGCAGTAAATAAAACAGAAACACAGAATAGTTCACAGAATTTTGTGGGGAAACCGTTTCTCCATCTGCAAGTCTCACAATGCAAAGCAAAAGTCTAGGCTACCTGCACACGCATAGACCGCGTGAAATAGAGTGCTCCGTAAAAGCTACAAATTGAAAAACATTCTGCAAAGAAATGTAACCCTGAGATCTGCTTCTGTGTCTCTTCATATAACTTTATTTTCAGAAGACGGTCGAAGGAGATCTGATAAACAAATCTGGAAGGATACTAAGTATTATGTCGTATTCTTAAGCAGACGGGAAAGGGCGCACTCTCGATTGCTATTATTCTATGGTATAAGCGCGCTATCTCTCTTTACTAATGATTGGTTTTAGTCTACCTAACCATCTCGTCCAGCTTGGTAGACTCTAGTATAAGAGGAGTGCGATCCGTCTTCAGTACTTGGCCCCTGATCCCATATCTCTCTCTATTATCAAGAACTTTCAACACTGCAGCTTGTGTTTACTCAATGCATTTGACTTGAGTACGTCAGCACGGAAAGGGATGTAGCTCAGTCGTAGAGCGCATGCTTTGCATGTAAAGGCCCCGGGTTCAATCCCAGTTATCTCCAGATAAAAAAATATATATCTGTATTTCACTACAATAGTTTTTTGTTAAACAATTGTGCCTCTTCAGTATTTGCTGTGCACGAAATATAAATGAATTCAGTAAACTGTGTTGAAAACGGGAGTTAGTTTGCACGGATTGTGAAGACTTGCGCAGGCTTACCGATGAAACGTATGCACGTTTGCAACGCCTCAAGATTTTACGAAGAAAAAATTGACATAAGAGCTGAACCAACAAGCTCTTGCGCAAAGGTAGCTGCTAGTTTATTTTTGCATTGTGCTTTCACTTAAAGTGAAAGTGCGATGCAAATATAAACACGCGGTCGCCCTTGCCAAAGGCGACTGAAAAAACAAAGTGCCTACCGACTAATGAAGGAGACCGTGTAAAGCTGCGAGTAAATGATCCAGTCCAGATGGGCGGGGCCAAAAGGAGACAGCGCGGTAACAAGGAGGTACTAAGAAGACTCATTTACAATCGAAAGCTAGCATTTAGCATGGATGATGACGAAAGCCAATGGAAACAATGGGTGGGGCTTCCACTCCACTTCGAAAACCTACCCTACTACAATATGCCTCCCAGAGTGAGCAGTGCATGTGCGCTGCAATGCTAGGCGAGACCTAAAAAAGCCACAGCGTTGTATTGGCAGCACAGGAAAATGCACCAGGATTGAGGCTCAGATAAGTGCAGTTTCTTTATGTAGAATGGTCGGATGCAGGAAAGTCAAGTAATTCTGTTAGCAGTGGTGCATCTCTAAGCCATGCACAAAGCATTGTGTGGAGGGAATGGATACTGTTTAATTTATCAAACAAGCTAGAAATCAGGTAGAGTTAATAGAAATCATCAAAGCAGAATTCTTAAAAATATCACAGTTCATTAACGGCAAGGCCTCTTTTTAAATTGAGACATTTTTTAGAGCAGCAGGTGTGCCGGGTGCAAGGTGTGTTCCTATATTCTAGCAAACTTTGTGTAGGTTCATTCTGGTGCATGAGAAAAAAACAATTGTGTCCTTTCTGCAGTCACCTGTGAACTAAAGTTACAGATTAGTTTATTCTGCTTTGATTTATTGGCTTACATCAAGATCTTGAGAAGAGATAACCAAGAAGCTAGAAACACACACCCAAAGGAACTACTTTGGGAGACGCATCTTGTCAAAATATTTTCCCCCATATCTTTGTTTTAAGAGGTGGGAGACCAGAAGGACCACTCTGAAGGAGCACAATAATCTGGCTCCAGATCTTCCAGAAGATGACGAAATGCCCAATGATTTTTTAACTAAGTCTACCGGAGTTCATGGCAACAAAGCAATTGATTTAAAAACTGATTCTTGTGCAGATGAAGAACCTAGAAGGGTGTAAGCTTGAAGGGCCAAAGTTATATTGCAATTTTGTAGTACTGATTACCATTTTGCAGGATGACGTCAACTTAGTAAAACAATATTGGAGCAATCAAAACTGTTTAATTTATTTGTTTTTTTTATGTAAACTATTTTTATTTTCCAAAGAGGAAGAGCAACAAAGCGGGTCGGGATGTACACAGCGTTAAGCCTACAACCCTGCATAGGGCCGGCCGCGCAAGTCTAAAGTGGTCTCAGGGCAAGTCGGGGAGGCTTAATGAACATTTAATACACAGCATGCCGCCTACAACCCGTATTGGGCCGGCCACGTGACACAGGAGGCCCAGCAGTAAAAAAGATTACAGCCATGTACAAATTCAAGACCCCTAAAAGGCAAACTTACTACCATAGAAACAAAAGGTGAAGGCTGGAGACCTACCAGAGAGTTACAGTGAAGAGTAGACATGAAAGTGGTAGAGAAGAGAAAAGAAAGTGGAAGAAGAGATAGATCCCAGACCGGGAAAGCAGACAGCGACAACAGTGTGAAAGTATAGGTGGGAGAACGGGGCGGAGGACCAGAAGAGCCCATGCTATTTACAGGCTAGATCGAGGATTCGAGTGTGCATGGCGTAGAATGAAGGGGAGAGCTAGCATGATTGTGGAAGCAATCTGTTTGGATCAGCCGGAATCAATGCATCTTCAAATAAGCGCAGGGTCCTGAGCTTCGAAGGGAGGTGTCATGCATGTTCTACTGTACAAAGATATGCAACTAGGGGCTTCCAAATTGTGTTAAAACGAGCATCCCGCAGCTGCAGACGCGCCTAAGGAGCTCCATAGCCACTACGTGCCATAGTTGCACGAACCAGGCAGCAATTGGGGGAGCCTCCGCTTTCTTTCAATACAACACTATGAGCTGCTTGGCAGTTCCAAGCATTTGAAGGGCCATGTGCCAATCGCAACGGGTAAGTGCTTTCAGATTTTGAGGTTTAAGGCCTAATAGAATCGTGGCTGTAGAGTCAGGCAGAGGGAAGCCCAGCACCCCTTTTATGTGACTAAGCAGCTCCTTCCAGAACAATGTCGGAGTGGGGCATGACCACCAAATATGAATGTAGTCTCCAGACGCGTTAGAACACCTCCAGCACAACGGAAAGGTTGCAGGGAACATTTTATGCAGACGAGAGGGTGTGTAATACCACTGCGTCATGAGTTTATAGGCGGTTTCCTGTTGCGACACACTGCGATAAACCCTTGGGATATCGCTCCATAAGCGACTCCACTGCGCAGGCGAGATCTCAACGGGAAGCAGCGACTGCCACTTGTGCTGGAACGGATGAGTAGATATTAGCGGGGGATGCTGCAAAATCCGGTACGTCCGGGAGATGAGGCCCTTGGATTCATCAAAGGAGCGAACCAGGGGGTGAACGGTCGAGTGGCCGCCTGCTGCATTTCAGTAGAGGACAGCCAATGCCGTAGCTGTGCGTATTGGAGCCGCGAATCGGCCTGTACTCCGAACTCCTCCCTGCAGTGCGCAAACATTTTAAAAACTCCTCCTTCGTAGAGGTCACTTACCGTTCTACAGCCTCCCGTCTGCTGTTTTGAAAAGGCCGGGGTACGTAACGCAGGGGGAAAGAGCGGGTTGCCCGCAATGGGGGTATGGGGAGAGGGGAAAGTCGTGAGTCCCTTGCATACAGCTACTTTATCCCACACATTCAATACTGTTTTTGTAGGTACCGCAATGTAGGCGCTGCGGGAGCGCGTACTCCGATGCAGCCAAACAAGATCCCAAATGGTTCGCCCCGTTACCGCCCTATCCATATGCAGCCAGACTTTGTCACTCACAGTCGTTGTCCACTCAGAGACAATACGGAGATGGGCTGCCCAATAGTACTCTAAGAGGTTAGGGCATGCCAAACCTCCCTTGCCCCGCGGAAGCATAAGGACCTTGTGGGAAAAGCGCGGCCTACGCCCGCCCCAAGTGAAGCTTATGAGATCCCGTTGCAGGTTCTGGATCTGGTGCTGTGGGATAGGGGTGGGGAGACATTGGAACAGATACAGTAGCTTAGGGAGGAGCGTCATTTTTACAGCGTTGAGACGGCCCAACCAAGAGTCAGAGATTTCCATCTCCTTAGTTACTCCAAAACTGTCTTTCTGCATTCCCGCCAGTTTATTTGGTTCCACGTGTCTAGGGAGGGACTCAGCTGGAGCCCCAGATATCAAATACGATCAGCAGCCCACTAATAGGGGGCAACCGTTTTGAGAGCTGGGATCTTATCTTCGGGATCGTGAGATTTAGGGCCCACGACTTTCCATGGTTAATCTTAAGGCCTGACCCCTGCTCAAAGGACTGGAGGAGAGCGTGGAGCGCTGGGAGAGATGTACGTGGTTGCGACAGCGTAAGGATGAGGTCATCGGCAAAGAGTGCCCCCTTATTCTGTCGCCCCCCCCAAGGAAAAGGCCATGTATGTCCTCCGCCTGTCTAATTGGCATTGCTAAGGGCTCCACAACAAGGGCGAACAACTACACAGACAGGGGGCAACCCTGCCGCGTCCCTCTATGAATGGGGAAAGGGTCCGTAAGCTGTCTGTTGACCCACACCCTGGCCTGCGGGGAGAGGTACGGGGCCATGATCATGGCAATCATGTTCTGACCCAGTCCAATCTTTCGCAGCACTGCCTGGAGAAAGGACCAGTCCACCCGGTTGAACGCCTTCTCCGCATCAAGTGATAAAAGGCATGCTGGTATCTTCCAGTGCTGCGCCTTACCCACAAGGTGGGAAATTCTGCGCACATTATCCGCTCCTTGTCGGCCCCGGATGAAGCCAACCTGATCTGGCTCCACAAGGCCAGGCATGTGGGGGTCGAGGCGTTTTGCCAGCATCTTGGTGTAAATTTTAAGATCCGTATTCGACAGCGCTATGGGACGATAGGATGCACACATCGTGGGGTCTTTCCCCCATTTGGGTATAAAGGCTCATTCGGCCATGCCCATAGAGGGTGATGGCCCCAGCTGTGGCAGAGAAAGAATTGTACAACCGCAAGAGGTACGGTTGGAGCTGCGCCAGGAACAAGCGATAAAAGGCCAGCGGAAGGCCATCCTGCCCCAGCAATTTCCCAAGAGGAAGGTCCTTCAGTGCCTCGGCAGTGAGAGGTTTCTCCAGCTGCTCTGCGTAGTGTGGATGTAGTGGGTCCCAGGTACATTAGTCTAAAAGATCATCGATCCGAGCCTAAAGCGGCTCATCCGCCGTATGTAGGGGGAGTAGTAGTTCCGAAAGGCCTCACGCTTGGCCCCCTCCGTGGCAATCCTCTCCCCACCCAGGAGTTGAATATTTGCTATGTGGGCTTTCTCAGTGAGCGCGCGGAGGCATTGTGCCAGCACCCTACCCACCTTGTCCCCCCCCCCCCTCGAAGTACCGCTGCTTTAGTGCGAGAAGTGTCCTCTCGGCCTTATTAGTGCAGAGGGAGCAAAGCTGTCCCCGAAGATTCGCAAGCCGTCGCTTACATGCTAGTATGGGGCGTTCCTGATCCTGCTTTTCCCAGCGTTTGATATCATTAGTGAGATTATCCTCTAGGAGACTAACCTCGCGTGCCTGTGCAATCGACAAGCAAGTAATATGTCCGCTGACAGTAGCCTTAAAGGTATCTCACACAACCGGGAATCGGGTTTCGGGGAGGTCGTTACTCGCGAAGTAAGAGTCAATGGCAGTTCGTATGCTCTCCATGTCGTCCGGGTCCCGCAGGATGTGGGGCGGCAAGTGCCACCGCGGTGTGTGTGTGGGGCAGGCGGCCGGATCCTGCAAGAGAAGTTCGACGTGGGCATGATCAGAGAGCGATATAGCGGACATAGAGACCGCTAGCGTGTCTTTCATCGAAGTGTGAGAAATAAAAAAGTAATCAATGCGCGAATACGAGCGGTGGACGTGCGAATAGTATGACAAATCCCGCCCCTCAGGGAAGTGATAGCGCCAGGCATCCAGCAGCCCAAGATCCACTAATTGTCTCCGAAGCGCAGAAGACGTAGTCCCTGCCCCATGAAGGGAGGCGACAGTCCGGTCTATCTCTGGGTCCCACACTAAGTTAAAGTCCCGCCCCCCGCTCCTCCAACCCGCCTCCCCAGAATCAACACCAGGTCGCCCTGTGGCACACGTTCCCTTAACATCGTCCGAACCCCAGCCCTAACAAAGCGACCATCTGAACAACTGAAGTCCCTACGTTCCGCCTGCCTGATACCAGCTCTACAGAGAATAGCCACACCAGCTGTTTTCATGGGCGCCGCGGCCCAAAATTGATGCTGGTATTTAGGGTGCGCCATTCGGGGAGTGTCTACTTTTAGAAGGTGGGTTTCCTGAAGTAAAATAATGTCAGGATTGTGTTGTAGGAGGTAACGCCATATTTGCTGCCGTTTATTTGGAGAGTTAAGCCCCTTAACATTGAGGGATATGATCCTGAGAGGGTGGGGAGCAGTCATATTTGTATCCATACCCATATTAGTCCGTCATGCCACCATAGGGAGTAAGCTATGAACGGGGGGAAAGGTCGCATGGGGTCATCGATCCCACCTAGAGAAGAGCAATGTCGAGTGTAAGACCCCCGTCCGCCACAGACAGAAGAGGTAGGCGAGTAGGAAAGAAAGAACAGAGAAGCAAGGCTATGTAGAAACAGAGAACAAAAGAAGAACATTGGCCAACCGGGCCACAATTTTGCTGTTCCAGTCACGGGTCAGCCTACACCACAGTGCCCGGGTGAACCCAGAGATGTCACGTTACCAAGAACAGACAGGGGGAGAGTCGTCGGTTTATCACAATATCGGCTGGAGGTGAGCTCCGGCTCCAGCAACACTGCAAGCTAGGAACTGGGTCGCAAACGACACCCTGAAAAAAAACACCGGTCCCATCGGGTCACAAATAGTCTAGAACAAAACAAGCAGGGAGTTGCGCAGATGGGAGTCAGTTCATCCAGGAATCTGGGAGCGCGAGCTTACTGCTGACTGTTCCCCTTCTAGGGACTTGATATGCTGTATAATATCTTGTTTGGTTTGTGAGGTCGTTAGGTCGTCAGGCCGCGGGGAGCGTCTATTACGGCGTTCCGTAGACCAGGACGGTTTGGCAGGCGCACATGAGAGCGGCGGGAGACGCGTGGGACTAGCAGGCGGCGTCAGGGAGAGGTGAGGCAGTTGCTCCACTTCTTTGTGGGACCGTACTACCCGGCGTTTGGAGTAAAAATTAAAAATTAGAGCGAACGGGGGGCCCCACTCATAGGGGACATCCAGGCTTCGCAGCTTGCCTGTCACTGGTTTGAAAGCCTGGAGTCTTCGCAGGGTATTGGGCGCGAGATCTTGAAAGATTTGAATCTTGTGTCCCCCGTAGGCAAGGTCCGGCTTAGCACGCGCTGCCCGAGGGATGGCCTCCTTTTCCGTAAAAGAATGGACTCTCGTCAAGATGTCCGGGAGGAGTCCCGGCCTACCTGCAGGACCTGCGACCCGATGAGCCCTGACCAAGGCCGGTGGAGACCCGTCATCGTCCCCCCATTCTTCGTGTAGGTGTTGCGCCACATAAGTCATAATGTCCTTCCCCTCCGCCCCGAGAGGAACCCCCCGGATGCGGAGGTTATTCCGGCGGCTTCGATTTTCCAGGTCCTCCTGCTTCATTTGTAGCTCTATGTGCTGGTCCTCCAGGGTGGCCAGGCGCTGCCATAATTGTTCCTGGTCCTCGGTTCGGGCATCCACCGTTTTCTCCAGTCCATCGACGCGTTCTCCAAGATCGGTGACCTCCTTTTGGAGCTCCCGGACACAGGTGTGGACTTCGGTGCGGAGTGAGCTGATCTCCGATTTAAGCTCCATCAGGAATGTGGCCATAAAAGCTTGTGTGACCGGTGGCGAATCTTCTCCTGTCTGCGTGGCCGTCTCTGGAGGGGCCGAAGCCCCCGCCTTGCCCCACATAGCTGCTACAGGGTTGTCCTTGGGGGGCCGCTGCCGGGTCCACCCCCCTCCTTTGGAGCGAGTCATCTTCTATGGTGAGAAGGCCCTCAGATAGAGCAACCGCCAAGTCCAGGGGATTCCGCAACGCCACCCGGGATGGGTCCCTAGCACAAGGGCCCCCCCCCCCAACAGCGACGGCGAAGGATGAAAACCGGTCAAGGGTCACGAAAGCCCCCGGGGCAAACACCAACAGCAGAGCCACCCGCCTCCCGGGACACCCCCGTGCCCTCACACCCGCCACAACGGCACCCCAACACCAGGCTGCAGAAATGGCAAAGCCCTATGTCCTTCGGCGTAGTAGGAAGCAGAGTACAATAGTAAGGGGACAGAGGAGCAGTACAACAGCCCAGGGACCCGCCTTCCACACTCTTCACCCGCTTTGGGACCCCGCTGTAGGGCACTTCCCCCCTCACGTCAGGCCAGCTCCAGAGGCTCCGGCAGGGCCCAGTCTAATAATTCCAGCCACGCGGGTGGCGCAGCGCCGTGCAGGGTAATAGAGGTGCTAGCTTCCAAAGAGTCAGGTGCCCCGCTTCACTACCAACTCCTCTCATGGTACAGATGTGCACAGAAATTTCCTCAGCAGACCCCTGACCACAGCCCCTCAAGCAGTGTCTGGGTCCTCCCCACTGTCAGCCAGCAATAAACGCAAGTCCCCAAAAAGACAGTCTGTGCAGGAGGGCCCTCCTCCGGGCCACAGGGAGACAGCCTATGCCACCCCACTCCTATGGACGTCCCCTGCGTGGTGCTCAGACAGCGGCGGACCGGACGCGGCCCCCAGGTCAGACGCACACGTCAAGCCAGTCTTCAGCGCTGCAGAGACCCCCACCGCCCCACTGTCTGCCGCAGCACTTCAGTAGGATGGGGAGTTCAAAGCACCCAGGGGCAGCCCCGGCAGCGCGCAAAGAGTCACCGGCCTGGGTAGTAGAAGATGGCGGACCCTCCGCCCTGCAGACCCAGGAGTGGCGGCATCCTCTCCAGCTGTACTGCTAGTGAGCCAGCCCTCGTTCCGTCACTCCAGAGCAGTGTACAGCTCCTCGCAGCGGGCTCTAACACATAGCGAATGGGCGCAGCGATGCCCTTAACAGGCCCCTGGTCAAAGATCCGCAATCAGTGGCAGGGTCCTCCCCACTGCCAGCTGACGGAATGAATAAGCCCACCCCCCCAAAAAAAGGGCAGGGACCCTCACTGCTCCACTGTCCGCTGCAGCCCTATACTGTGCAGGGAGGCAGTTCCGTTTGCACTCTAAGAAGTCACTGGCCCCGTTAGCAAAAAAATATTTAAAAAATGGTGGGGCACTCCATGCTACAGGCCCTGAAATGGCTGTGTCCTCCCCCTCTGCACCACACAATAGCCAGCCCCTGGCCGGTCAAGGCGCCACTCACTAGCCGCTCACCACAGTCCGCTGCAGTCATGTACTGGGCAAGGGGTCCAAAGCACCCAGAAGCAGTCCCGGGGCACTCGAAAAAGTCACTGGTCCAAGTAACAAAAAATGGCTGGCACTCCACTCCACAGGCCCTAAAATGGTGGTGTCCTCCCCCACTGCTCCACACGACAGCCAACCCCCGGGCAGTCAAGGCACCACTCACCAGCCGCTCTCCACTGTCCGCCGCTGCCCTATACTGAGCAAGGAGCAAAGCACCTAGAGGTTGCCCTGGTATCACTGTGAAAATTAACTGGCCCGGGTATCAGGAAATGGCGGGCACTCCGCTCTACAGGCCCGAAATGAAGGCGTCTTCCCCAGCTGCATGTAAAAATGCGAACTGCACCACACGATAGCTGCATGTAAAGATGTGAGCTGCACCACACGATAGCTGGCCCCTGGCCTGTCAAGGCACCACTCACCAGCCGCTCCTCCCACGTCAGCGTTTGCTTCGTCCAGGGGCCTCTCTCTCGCGCCTGGGAGTCAGTCTGTATGTCCTTTGTTGCTTTTTTGCTGCCCCACCTGAAAGCTCCTGTCCAGCGGTGCAGCGGCCGGGCTTGGCTCCGCCAGAACCCGCTTGAACTCGCGGGTGAAACCGACCGGCCGGGCTTGGCTCCGCCGGCCGGACTACAGCCCCCAGCATCCTTTGGGGGGCTGTGACGTCAGCGAACAGCGCGCCAGGCGGCGCACCATAAGAAGCCTGCAGGGGCCGAGTTCCCCGTCTTCCTTCGTTGCTTTTTTGCTGCCCCACCTGAAAGCTCCTGTCCAGCGGTGCAGCGGCCGGGCTTGGCTCCGCCAGAACCCGCTTGAACTCGCGGGTGAAACCGACCGGCTGGGCTTGGCTCCGCCGGCCGGACTACAGCCCCCAGCATCCTTTGGGGGGCTGTGACGTCAGCGAACAGCGCGCCAGGCGGCGCACCATAAGAAGCCTGCAGGGGCCAAGTTCCCCGTCTTCCTTCGTTGCTTTTTTGCTGCCCCACCTGAAAGCTCCTGTCCAGCGGCGCAGCGGCCGGGCTTGGCTCCGCCAGAACCCGCTTGAACTCGCGGGTGAAACCGGCCGGGCTTGGCTCCGCCGGCCGGACTACAGCCCCCCAGCATCCTTTGGGGGGCTGTGACGTCAGCGAACAGCGCGCCAGGCGGCGCACCATAAGAAGCCTGCAGGTCCCTCGTCCCGCGAGGACGCGCGCGGGACTAAGCCCGGACTAAGCCCGGACTAAGCCCGGACTAAGCCCGGACTAAGCCCGGACTAAGCCCGGACTAAGCCCGGACTAAGCCCGGACTAAGCCCGGACTAAGCCCGGACTAAGCCCGGACTAAGCCCGGACTAAGCCCAAGACAGTCCAAGACAGTCCAAGACAGTCCAAGACAGTCCAAGACAGTCCAAGACTGGGCTGGGCCATAACCCCCTGACTGAAACTAATCTCCGTGGTGAGGTACTGATATATTACTGCCTCCCTTAATCCTAGTGAATGTATTTGGGGGGAAAAGGGCGAAAGTGTTGTCTATCAATATTGGCAAGGGTGTCTCGGGGTGTTTAAGTGAATTCTTGTTTATTTGCGTAAACCAGATTCGTACATGTCGAAACAGAAGACCCCCATCGCTCCAGCCAACACCATGGAAAACTACTTGGTGCAGGTGGTGGCAAAGATTAATAATGAGCGTAGATCTTCTTTGGGTCTTAGCAACTCTCCAACATCATTGCAAGGGGGAAATATATGTATGAATCTTGTAGATATAGATGCAGAAAATATCACAGATCCATTCATCCAGCATTTCGCTGACGATTTAGAGCTGAATGTTTCTGTGGTCTCAAATTTAAAAACTAACCCTGACATAATTGAAGAGGGCGATAGAGATAGAGATACCCTTCAAGATGATATAGAACTTATTGAGTGTCATTCCTCACCATTGGCCCCTGTCCCCGCCCCAAGAGCAGCTAGAGGGGGTTCTAATGCCCTCCCCAGAAGAGAAGGGTTGAGATCAAATAGGAAAAGACCAGCAACTCCTCCCAGTAAGAACCCCGCAAAAGGTAAAGGGGAGAAGAAAAAGGGGGCATAGGCTGGGATGATGCAGTTATAAAGAAACTTATGGATATGATGGATAACAAATTTAACAAGTTAATCAAGCCGTTGTTATCTAAAATCGACCACCTCACTGACAAAGTTAATAAAATGGAGATCCTCTTAAAAACCACCAATGATAACGTGGGGGAGATACCGCATTTGGTGCTGGATAAAATTAATGAAAAACAAATTAAAGAAACGATATCTAGGGGAGTAGCAGATGTTGTAGCCCCCACCCAGACAGTTAGCTTAATCCCTGATATACAAAGATCTCACCCTACTATTGCTGACCTGCCATCTATCCCAGGGAAAACCATTGACCCTGGCCCAAACATAGAGACAGGACCTGTAGAGCTGGTTATAGAAGCGTCACCTTTGATCCTCGTTCTTGCTAATGTTCCACCTCTGAATGAAGGACAGACTGAGCTACCAGAATCACTGTTAAATAAAGTATTCAATTGGTTGAGTAATAACATGCACATCTCTCCTTGGGGAAAAGAAAAGCTGATAGATGACTTGATTTCAGCTAGAAGAGTGAAGTGGATAGGGAGTAAACGTAAGAAATTTGCGGGGGACTGTGTGGTACTGAATCTGAAGGGCCCAGAAGTGCTACCGGAAATCCTGCTTAATTTATATCCTCCACAACGAAGAACAGCAGAACTTATACCACTTACACTCGGTTTCTTTTATAGTAGAAGGGGATTAGGGATAAAGCCTAGCGTTCTAAGGACCAAGTGGTCTGTCGTGGGTAATAGAAGTGCTAGGGATAGCCCAAGACATGATTGGGGGCTGCACTTGGAAAATAGATTTTCTGCTTTATCCAACTTAAATGAGTGCGATTTGACTTACAAGGCACGAACATCCGCCAGTCTTATCCAAAAGAAGGCAAAATATGGAAAATCTAGTTGTTTGCCCATGCACGAAATTGTGCAAACAGCCAATAGACCCCAATGAAATCCAAGATCTAAAACCTGGGGAGGTAGATAAAGATCAGCAGGGGGACAATAGGGTGAGAGTAGAAAATGAGGATGGTTTGAAGGGTGGTAGAACAATGAGCATTGACTCTGCGGAAAATGCTGAGGACATGAGTCATTTAGGACGTAATCCAGGAACATCTTCTTTGACCCTTATCTCGTGGAACATAGCAGGCATAAATAACAAGATATCTTCTCCTGAATGGGCTGATTTTATTGACCAATTTGACATTATCTTGTTACAAGAAACTTGGGCATTAAAACCAGTTTTTCACCACGGGTATCTAAACTATTACATACCAGCAACTAGAAATCATACAGGACGCCCTTCTGGAGGTCTATTAATTTGGATTGACCAGAGGTTGAATTGTTCAATAAACCAAAAATCTTCCCCATCAAATGATATCTTACTAGTAACCATTAGATGGGACAGCGGCCAAGAACTCGCTTTGTTTAATGTATATGCTAGGGGTGTTGGTGGAGGTAAAACCTCAGAAGTAGTAACTACACTAGAAAATGAATTGGAATCACTGGACCCACATTTCCATGTAATCGTGGGTGGGGATTTTAATTCTACTTTTGAACCTATGGGTGAAGTGGATAGGTCTCTGTCTGAGGAGGAGGACAGTAAATGGGGCATACCTCAGTTGGAGGTTCCAGCCATTAAAAGATGGAGTGCTGTAGCAATACAACTAAAGAGCTTTTGCTTAGCAAGAGGTTTGAGAGCGGCAAATGGGCGTACGCCCTCTGATATAAATGGGAGCAACACATTTGACAATGGACGGGCCACTAGCAGAATTGATTACTTTTTGATAGACGTGAGGGCATGGAGTAAATTGGTAGACATGTCTGTGGAGGTAAGAATGGAAAGTGATCATAATCCTTTGTGTTTGACCCTCCACACCTATCACAAGACTACAGATGGTGCTAACAAAATTGAACGGGTCACTCAGGATGTTGTGTGCTCAAACAATCAGCGCCATTTGAAATGGAGGATGTTGATTGAGGACACAACGAGACTTGAGGACCTTAAAAAAGTAGTGATAGAGGAAGTAAACAACATTAAGCCCTACTGTGAGAAATCCAACTTCCAGGTCTACATGATGGAGGCATATAAAACATTCTTTTCTAAACTCCAAAGCTTTTTCACCAAATCTGTAGATCCCAGAAGAGCCAAAAAGGAACATCCTAGGCAGGGCTGGTATGATACGCACTGTAGACAGGCACGCCATAATTTAAGAATCGCATTAAGAACGGGCAACTCTATATCAGTTAGGAAAGCAAGACGCATATAGATTGTCTCAAAAATACGCAAAGAAACGCTGGGACGAGGAACGCTGGTGCGAGCTGAAACAGGCTTGCACAGCCAAGGACTCCAAGCTATTCTGGGCCACAGTAAAATGGGAAAGGGGTGGGATAGCTGCACAGCCACATAATCATGTCGCAAAAAAAGATTGGATTGAGTTTTTCAAACCACAGTATGCATGTAACCCGATGCACGCTGTAAATTCCCCCCCTCCTAGTATCCTTTTTAAACACAAAATATTTACTGAAAAAGATGTTAGCTTAGCCTTGGACTGCGTATCAGGGGGAAAAGCACCGGGCATGGATGGAATCCCGGCAGATGTGTTTTTATCTGACAGGAATTTATGGTGCACCTATTTCACATGGCTGACAAACGCAGTGGCAATGGGAGGGGAAGTTCCCGCTTCTTGGAAGGGAGCAGAAATTATCCCTATATTTAAAAAAGGTGATAAAACACTGGCGAAAAATTATAGACCCATCAGTCTTATTGACACAGCGCAAAAATTAATGGGGCGATTAGTCCAGAACAAGCTGCAACAATGGATTGATGATAATAACATACTGTCACCTTACCAAGCAGGGTTTCGCCCCATGACCAGTAGTGTCGATCAAGTTTTCTACTTTATAACAATCTTTTGGAGAAATGTCATCTTAAAAAGGGCACACTATATGCTGTCTTTGTAGATCTAAAAGCAGCCTTTGACCTGGTCCCAAGAGGAAAACTGTGGCAGACCCTGGCTGCTACTGGGTTAAGCCAGGAACTTCTCACCCTCCTAGTACGCCTTCATGAAAATAATTTTGCTAAGATCAGATGGGGCAAACAGGGAGAAGTGACTGAGTCCTTTCCAGTGGAGCGAGGGGTGAGGCAAGGTTGTGTCCTGGCCCAACCTTGTTTTCAATTTACATTAATGGTATTGTTGACCATCTGAAGAAATTCCCTACTGATGCACCAATTATAGCAGGCTCACACGTACCCGTATTAATGTTTGCGGATGATACGCTTCTACTCTCGCGTACACCGAGTGGTCTCCAAAAAGTGGTTGATGCCTTTGGTGAATTTTGTGATGGCAGGGGCCTTGAACTGAACACAACCAAGACCAAATTCATGTGCCTTAATTATCACTCTACGTTCAGGGGCGTGATAACATACAAAGGCACCCCACTTGAGAAAGTAGATGCTTTTTCTTATCTAGGAATAATCCTACAGGGAGACATGAAATGGAAATCGCACATTAATACGGCAGTACTAAAGTTTAACCAATTAGCAGGGGTGGTAGCCCTTAAACATCGTGCCTCATTGACAAAGCCGATTAACTGTGCTCTTGAAATCTATAACATGAAAGTACTGAGCTCCTGTTTGTATGGCTCCGAGCTTTGGGGCTTTTCAAATTTGAGTGACTTGGGGAGAGCAGAAAATAGATTTCTTCGAGGACTTGTAATGGCCCCACAGAGTACGCCCACAATCCCCTTGAAATTGGACCTTGGCAGGAACAATGTAGAGGACATAGCTCGGCTACGGCCTTTGTTATATTGGAGGCGCCTGATGGTGACCCCAGAGCTATCCCACTATCTAACAGCATTATTAGATGTAGTTAAGTGTGACCGATTCCATTGTATCACATGGCTAAAGGTTTTGCGGGCTACTCTTGTAAAGCTGAAACTAGAATATTTGTGGGGAAATAGGGATGTGGCCTGTTTTCCGTCGAAAACCACACTGAAAGAATTGTACTGGGAGATGGTGCATTCAACAATGTATCAAAAAGGCACTTCATCTAATTTGTCATCTCGCTTTTTGGACATCAAGATGCTCCCTTCGTGTGAAGACTATTGGGACATAATCGAACGTCCTCATGACAGGAAATTATATTTCCAATTCCGGATTGGAACACTCCCAGTGAATACCTTTATGAAACACTGGAACCCTTCACGGGATGAACACTGTCATCATTGCGAGGACCAAATAGAGCATATCTCCCATCTATTGTTCTGCTGTCCATTATATGCCAGTCCAAGGCGTAAATGGCTCAAGCCAGTCTGTTTAAATATGGGTACTCGTTGCCAATCAACCGCACTTAGAATATTAAAATCTGACTGATCTGCTCTAGTAGCGATTGCGGTAGCAAAATTCCTTGCTTGGGCTTGGGTAATCCGTTCACGCTCACTACTGTCAAATGTAACATAATGAAATAAGGTTGCCTTGTTTAAATTGTTCTCATATTTGAAACACGTGTATATTATTATAATTGTTATTTTAATTGTTCTTTTATGAATTGATAATAATTTTTAATTGTAAGAAGCATTCGACTGTCACTGTTTAATATGTCTTTTAAATGAAAAGTTTTTAGTATTTATTGTATAGGATAGGGATTGATGCTTTTATGACAAATGTCGAATAAAGCTTTGAAATTGAATTGTATGTCCGCAGTCCGACTCGCGCTGTCTGCACGACCTGTGAACTGGCGCCCCAGCCGAGCCAGTCCGCCCGCCTGGCGGTCCGGGCACAAGACTCCAGCCCTCCTCGCCGGGACAGAGACCCAGCCGTAGAGCAATCAGGAACGTTGGGCGGTTTGGGGTTGCCGGCGTTGTCAGCAGCCGCGATTCCTGCCGTCACACAGCTCCGCTCCGGGCGCCATGTAATGGCAGGCGCCCCGTCCTGCAGGCTGCTGCGCCGCGGCGTCTGCTCCTCTGCCGCCTCACCACAAATCTCCAGCTGCCCTGAGCAAGCCCCTCGACTGTTGCATGCTGGGCACCCCCAGGATCGGTGTCAACAAGGCCCTAGCATCGCTGAAAACGCTAAAATCTGCAGCAGCCGGCTGGAGCTCCACCAACGCGCGCCCTACTCCATCAGCAGTCAGACCACGCCCCAATTTATTTGTTTTTAATTAGATCCCAGAAAGCGTCTTGGAGTTGGATCTCAAAAGTTTCACATATTTTATAAAATGGCTTTAATGTACGTAATCTTCTGATGCCAAATCAGGATAGAGGTGGGCCAATAGTTGTGGTGAGAGATATCCTTAGCAGAAATTTGCAGATTCTTCTCACAGGGAGATGTTGCTGTACAAACCACGTAAATTATCATTGAAAAACAAGTATTGGAATGCAAGTATGGATTTAATGTGCAAGTGCAGCATTGGCACTCTACAGCGAAACCCCGATCCAACAAGAGTTACCGAGAGGGCTATGGATGGAAGCACTGAAGTGGAGGCCGAATAATTGATCAAGACCATATCATTAGGTGAGAGGAGTACTCCACAGGGCTGAGCCAACGTGATTTACAAAGCTAAAAAAAGGAGGTTGAAGTAAGCCAATGGTTGTAGGGTGTATATTGTTAGCTGCGACATCAAAACCCAGCACTAAAAAGAAGAGCTGTTGTGCACCATACAGATGAAACAAGCATTTTTTTTATATGGGAATATCGGGGTCTCTCATTACCTTTCACTTTTATGAGAGTATTTGTGACACAAAGATATCGTTTTTACTTATTTTGTAAGATTTTGAGTGATTCAGGTTGAGTTCCTCTTCGCCTACGTTTCAGCTTTTAGGCACAAAGTTTTAGTATTGGAAGGTCATTCGTTAGAGGAGGTGTCGGCTCATAATTGGTAATTAGGTGCTTCCTAAAGAGAGGAAGTGAACAACCACATCATGTTTAATTTAAATTTGATATGCAAAATGAACCATTGGAGGTTCAACCTAAGGTTAGGCATAAACTTCTAACTGCAAAAGTCTAGATTCCCCCAAGAATATGAACGCACAATTAAAAGAAAGCCCTTCAGCCTTAACCAAGAAATGTTTGCCCTACAACAAAGCTCCTCGAGTAATTGGGGAAATGATGGTGTGCGTAACTGACTTATAGATCTCCCTTTCTCTAGCTCTCCTTACAAATATGGAATTTGTGCAATCATGTGATAGTGAGAGGGACAGATAACCCTGCTGTTGTCACTCCGTGTGCTGTCCAGCTTTCCTTCCAACTGTGGCACTCGTGCTCTCTTCTCCTTTGCTTCCTCACTCAAACAGTAGATTTACATAGCGTAACTAATCACCCGGGGAGTGGGTATCCAGGCGCTGGGGGGGCTCACTTTGAATAGCCAAGTCTTTAGAGCCCTTCAGAATTGCAGTAAAGAGGAGTAGATATGTTGCTGCAGGAGCAGGTTCTTTCAAGTCTCGGCCGCCAGGTATGAGAAGGAGCTTCCACCACTTCTGAGGTGGAGGTGGAGGAATGTGGAGTGAATTGAGATCTTCTCTGTATTGGGAGCCAGTGAAGTCTTCTGAGGTGGGCGGTGATGAGTGTTCGCCAGGGGAGGTTGAGGATGAATCTGTTGGTGGCGTTCTGTAAGATCTGAATTATTTGTAGGAGGTTGGTGGGGATACTTGCGTGGAGAGTGTTGCCGTAGTCGAGTCGACTGGTGATGAGGGCCTGTGTTACAGTACGTCTTGTGTCCTGTGGGAGCCACTTGAAGATACTTTGTAATATGCGTAGGGTGAAGTAGCAGGCAGACGAAACTGCATTGATCTGCGATCTCATGGTCCGCTGAATGTATAGGATGATGCCAAGGTTATTAAATTGTTCTGCAGGGGACGGGGGTGATGGTCCTAGATCCGTGGGCTACAAGGAGTTGTTCCAAACTGAAGCATCGTTGCCGAAGATGAGTACTTCCTTTTTGTCACAGTTAAACTTCAGACATTTGTCTTTTATCCATGTCACAACGCTTGTTATACATTTGAGGAAATTGGTTCTGGTGGTGGGGTGGTCTTTGGAAAGGAAGAGGATGAGTTCGGTGTCTGCGTAGGATAGGATGCTGATTCCATGGGATCTGATGTCAGCCAGTAGTGTCATGTTGATGTTGAAGAGGGTGGGGCTGATGGATGATCCTTGGGGGACGCTGCAGATGATGTCTTTGTGTTTGGAGATGAAAGGGTGCAGGCGGACCTTTTGAGTTCTCCCGGAGAGGAAGGAGGTGATCATTTGAGTGTGTTCCCTTGAATTCCAATGTGGTTTAGTCCGGTGATCAGTATGTAGTGAGATACTATGTCTGAGGCCGAGGAGGATGAGTGCAGCCATCTCTCCTTGGTCGATGAGTGTTCAGTTGTCATCTGTTGCTCTATCAGGGCAGTGTCTGTGCTGTGGTTGTTGCGGAATTCAGACTGAGAGGTGTCAAGGAGGTGGTACTGTTCCAGGTGTCTTTTGAGCTGCCTGTTTCTTTTGAGCTGCCTGTTGATGGCTTTCTCCAGGACCTTGGCAGGGAAAAGGAGCAGGAAGATGGTACGGTATTTTTCAGTTTGCTGGGGTCAGCTGATGGCTTCTTGAGTTTGCATGTTTCCTGTCTTCGAGCAAAGTGGCTGCAGTAAGAGAGGTGTTGAACAGAGTGGTGAGTTCATGGCTGATCCTGAGTTTTCAGAGAATGAAGATGTGGTGTAGACAGTGGTCAGTGGGAACTCCTGAGTGGACGACATTAGGAGTACTCCCGCTCATTTCCTTTAACCTCATCCTACACTTTCTACATATTGTGCTTTAACACCATATGTTGTCTCCTTGTCCTCTACTCTTCATCTGTAAGTTTCAAAACATTTTTTGTATAACCCCAAGGAGTAAAGTATACATTCACAAAACTCTGAAGGCGAATCCTAAAACTCACTGCTATTTTAGAAATCACATTCCCTATGTTCATTTTTTTCACCTTTGTGAGCAATGTAAATGGTATGATTTGTAATGGACCAGACCTCACATAAAGGGAGGAGTCGGTAAAGTTAAAAAGGAGAGAAGATTACAAAAGGCAAACATCAGAACTCAGTATAAAAGAAAAACACACCAAGTCTGCCAAGGTCACATTGTAGTCTCTGCTTTCTGTGGAGGTCTGCTGATATCTGGGAACATGTACCCTTTCCCCATGTTTGCAGCTTCCCTGGTCCCTGCTTCCTTCTGTGTCGACCATCAAGCCCTACAAGTAATGTACCAGTCAATCTGGTTACCTTCACAATCTCCACCTCAGGTGGGGATCCTACCCCCAGAACCTGTCCGGGGGAAGTATTAAACCTGGTTCAAGTCTGTATCCACCATAGGAGGTGGTGCACCCAGTATTAGAAAGGAAACCAGGCCCTCTCATTGGTCCCTAATAGTACTACTTAGTGCCCAGTCGGGATATGACAACGATTGTACATTGCTGAAAGTGATCGCTGTGTGGAAGGTCATCAGGAGCACAGAATCCTTTGTTCCAACCTGGAGGCCCTCTTATCTCGTTGGATCCCAGCTCCATCTGTCATGGACACTGATCCCTTAACCACTTCTAGCATACCCTCTATTGCATGGAGAAACGTAGCTTCTCCATGAGTAAAAGCTGGAATTGCCCGGAAAGGGCTCACATCACCCTGTCTTTAGGTCCCATTGGAATTGGCAGGCCTTGGGTGGATGTTTTTCCTTTTATCTTTCATCCCTAGAGGGCAGGTGGTAGCAGCAGCAGTGTAAGAGTGTGACATAGAGAGGAAGGTAAAAAACACAGGTAACCCAAGTGTATATATATATATATATATATATGTACATGTGAAAACACACACTCTAGTGGTCACCAATGCATGCATCCCACACAGAACTATTGAAGCACGAGCTGCAACAGTGCATGTTTTTTTACACAAACAAAACAGATGTAGCATATAAGGCAGCACTACAAGCTTCACTTACATACACCGCTCCTGCAGCACAGGTTTCAACGATGCATACTTCCATGCAAACTCAATATGTACTTCACAGTGCAAAATTCACCAGTTTGTGTGTGTCTGTCTTTCTGAAGGTACCCGAGTGCATGTGTTGGTTGGGTTGATGTTTGATGTGAGAGTCTGGTAGTGTTTCTTTTAGTCTGGTGGAGAGACATTAATGTACGGGACCATGAGAAACCAAAATAAATCTGTTGTACTCCAACCAACAAGGTATTTCTGAGTGCACCGTAGACCTGTGGCTGTGCCAGTGAAATGCTGTTCTTTAAAAAAAAAAACTCAAGTTTGAATATGTGTATTGCACACGTCTGCACTCCGAAGGGCTAGACTCAGCATACTTTGCTACCAGATGCTGCACATTTATAAGTTATTCCCAGAGTAAAGTCACTTTTGGCAACAGACGTTCTTTGTGAAAATCCTGTATTTTTCCATGTTTTCCTAACTGGCTTCAGAGAAGGAGTACCTTTGGGAGTCACCGAAAAGATTAGGGGACTTTTGGATGAGGGGCAAACGGTTGCTCTTGTCTTACTTGATCTTAGTGCGGCCTTCGACACCATCTCACACAACAGACTACTTGCTAGGCTGAGTGATGATGGTGTCGGAGGGAAAGCGCTTGACTGGATCGCGTCCTACTTGAGCAACCGGACGTTTCAGATCTCGTCCTCGCAAGCTCAGTCAGACACCTTTCTGTCTCCACATGGTGTGCCTCAGGGCTCAATCCTGAGCCCGTTGTTTTTTAATCTGTATCTCCGCCCACTCGCTGATCTAGCTGAGCGAGTTGGCCTAGAACTTATGTCTTACGCGGATGATTCGCAGATTATTTTTTCCCTTTCCAACGCAAAGTCTTCATCCCCCTCTGCGTTGAAAACAGGCCTTCAGGAAGTCTTCAGCTGGATGTCAACTAATCAGCTGAAGCTTAACGGGGAGAAAACGGAGATTCTTCTCCTAGGGAAAAAGAGAGATCTTTGGCAGGATTCCCACTGGCCGCCCTCCCTGGGTGCTTTTCCCTGCCCTGCCACTCAAGTCAGAAACTTAGGGGTATGCATTGATGACTCTTTATCAATGAAACAGCAGGTAAACAAAGTAGCTGGTACGTGCTTCACCATCTTGAAATGGTTACGGAAGATCATTTGGATGCTGCCTATGGATACCCAGAAGACCGTAGTCAATGCACTGATTACATCTAGACTTGACTACGGTAACATCTTATACCTGGGCTCCAATTTAGCTGTGATCAGGCGGCTCCAATTGGTCCAAAATTCCGCCGCCAGGCTGCTTTGTAAGATCCCTAGGACAGCTAGGATATCAAAGCACCTAAAGGATCTTCACTGGCTTAGGGTTGAGAACCGGGTCCGGTTTAAAGCATTGACTTATATGTTTAGGATCAAGGCAGGGACTGCACCAAAGTACCTGCAGAATCTGGTTAGGCCCTACGTTCCTGAACGAAACCTCCGTTCTTCAAATGGAGCCAACTTTGTGGTCCCTAGATTTAAACTGGCCCGTATGGGGGGAAAGTCTTTCTCCCATCTGGGACCAGTTCTCTGGAACTCTTTGCCTTTAGCCCTGCGTAAGGAGGTAAATCTTACCAGTTTCAAGAAAGGTGTAAAAACCTGGCTTTTTGATAAATAATTGCAGGCTTCTAATGGGTTGTTTTCTGCGCTTTTTGGTGTTTTTCAGCTTTTACATCTGTTGCGCCGGGAAACCCTTTGTGGGTATCTGCGCGCATTATAAGTGCAAAAAATAAATAAATAAATAAATAAATAAATACTATAGGCGATTTTACTTGAAAGTGCAATTACCCTTTTTCGAATGAATGAAAATTTGCCTAGCATCCTGTTGGTAAGTTTCAATTCTATAAGGACACGTAGGCGAGGGTTATGCTTTGTCTTTCTTTGCTTTATTTGACAAAGATTTCACAGCAGCCATCAATAAAAAAACTTAAAGACAAACTCAGACATAATCCTCTCCTCCGTGTCCTTAATAGAATTGAAACTTACCTTCACGATGCCAGGCACATTTTCATTCTATGTCCGGACTGGAGGCTCAGATTATGCTAGTTTAAAGCTTATTCACCACCAACTGAGCGACCTCTATCACTGGCTTGAAATAAAGTCTTGTGAAGGTCTCCAGACGCCCCCCCAAACAGAAGGTCTTAGAAGCCATGGCACCCCTGGCTGAATGGGCCCCGAATTTCTTTATCAATGCCAGCTTCTTGCAGGAGCCATTGCACCCACCTGGCTATGGTGGGGAAGAAACCGCTTTGTGGGATTTTTTCAGAGCAATAAGCAACAGACGCTAGCCCAGAGGGTGAAATTATTGAATCAGCTCCTCGTAAGCCTTGAGACAGCGCATGACGCATAGTTTTGGGGCATTCGGGAAAGCTGGGAATGAGACTGTGCAGGTGAGTGATTTGGTGCGGCAACCCACCGTGAAAACCACCTAATCCAGGGAGAAAACTCTTACAGTAATGTCTAAGGCCCTCACGTCAGAAACCCTCCTGCAGGAGACCAAGCATAACAGCATCACAAGTTTAGCCAAGAGATCTTTTACAGAAAGGTATGTATTCGGCTGCCAGGACAGAAAAAGTTTCAGGACCAAATTGACACCCCACAAGGCTGAGCAGCGTGGTTCTGGGGGCAAGGGGAGACGAATACCACGCAACAACCTACAAATGAAAGGGTGCTCCTCCACCGGGGCGTGTTCTGCGGAAATCTCAGATCGGACTGCATTGATTGAGCAGAAAGCCGGGCCTTCTGCTGCCAGATCAACCAGGGAATTTAAAATCTGTACGACGTCCGCAACCACTGGGTCTAGGTTCCTCTGAAGACACAACAGACCCATCTTGTCCATGCAAAACGATAACGTTTGGTGGTGCCGCCCATGCCTTTGACAAGAAGAGTTCAGCCCGTAGCAAAAGTCCCAGGAGCGACCAGCGTTGCTGGAGAGCCACCACGACCTCAGCTGCAGGGAGCCCTGAGCAATGATGCGGAATGTGATCCCGGTTCAGAAGAAGGTGAGGAAACCGTGGTAGTCTGATTGGAGAATCCCAAGAAAGTTCCAAAAGAACCGGAAACCAAACTTGCGATCTCCATTGTGGAGTCACCATTACCACCTCTGCCGCCTGCAGAAGCACCTGGGCAGCCGCTCTCGTGATCATTGAGAACGGAGGGTAGGGGTAACCACTCTTTTGACTCCAGTCCTGGAGGAATGCATCCGTGACCGCCGCCAGAGGGTCTGGCCTCCAGCTGAACAACTGAGGAAGCTGTTGATCGTGACGCGAAGAGATCGGTTAAGAAAGGACCCCACAGGTCCAACATTTATAGGAAAATCTGCGGGATCAGTTTCCACAGGCTGGAATCGCGAAGATGTCTTGAGTGCCAGTCCACGACCTGGTTGGCCTGACCCACAAGATATTCCGCCGTCACCGAGAAATGATGGGCCAGGCTAAAGTTCCAAAAGTCATTTGCCAGCTTTGCCAGGGCACGTGAGTGGGAGCCCCCCAGGTGGTTGATGCAATGGACCGCAGAGACGTTGCCCATCTTATGGAGCACACAGGACTGAATCTTGTCTCTGGTCCAAATATGGACGGCGAAGGACCCTGCCAGGAGTTCCTGGCAACTGATGTGAGGAGCTTGTTCGTACAATGACCAGTGTCCTCCAGTGGAGAACCCCGCATAATGGGTACCCCAACTGGACCTGCTGGCATCGGACTCGATGACCAAGGCTGAAACAGAGCTGAAAATTCCCCGTCCATTGCACACCTTCGTATGGGTCAGCCACCAAGCGATTTCTTCCTACGCTTCCATGGTGAGTAGCACCGATTGGGCATACGACAAACCCCTCTGCAGATGGTGCGCCTTTAGGCGTTGGAGGGCCTGATAGTGAAGGGGCCTGGGAAAATGCCTGGATGGACGAAGAGAGAAGGCCCACTAGGCGGGCAATTTGCCTGAGCGATTTGCAGGGTTTACAAATGGTCTGGTGTAGCTTGTGGCGGATCTTGGCCATCTTCAGATAAGGAAGGCTCAAGGAATATTAAATTGAATATACAGCGAATCCGAGGAAGGTTACTTTCTGAGTTGGGGCAAGGACCGACTTTGGTTCGTTGATCACAAACTCCAACCCCTGCAGGAGATCCACTGCCTGTTGGAGTTGACTGACCAGAGTCCTGGGGAACTGCGCCATGAATAGAATATCGTCTTAAGTACACGATCATGCGGATGCCCTGGGCCCTGAGAAATTCCACCACCGGGTGGAGCACCTTGGTGAAGCACCACGGTGCTGAGGACAGACCGAAAGGAAGGGTGGTGACCTCATAGACACAATCTCTCCAACAGAACTGTAGAAACCGACGATGAGGAGGGAAAATCGGGACAACCAGATAGGCGTTCTTCAGATCTAACCGCACCATCCAATCCAAAGGGAGCAGGACGTCCCGAAGGAGGTGAATCCCCTCCATCTTCAAGTGGCGGTAAACCAGCCACTCGTTGAACTCTCGGAGATCAATAACCGGACGCCGTCCTCTGCCGGATTTGTCTACTAGAAAAATATTGCAGAGGATACCATTGCGATGCAGGGCCGATTGACAGATGGCCCCCTTGCGCAGGCGCGCAAAAACCTCCTTGTCGATAAGCTCTGCATCGTGGGCTGCAAAACGAATGAGCAGAGGATGGAATGCTTGACGAGGATGATTGTAAAACTCTATGTGGAAACCCTCCACGGTCTGCAGGACCCACGCGTCCAAAGTGAGGGAAGACCACGCGGCTGGAAAAGCTGCCAAACGACCCCCAATGCGGATCTTAGCAGAAGGTAAAACCCTAACTGTTTGCATTGCCGCCTCCGCTGTTGCATTTTAAGTCTCCACGACCTCTGATGTGCTGGCCCCTTGTGGAGTAGAAGTTGTTGTAGTTCGCGCTAGTGTGGTACTGGCCACGTCCGGAGCCTTGTCCCTTGTAAAGATTCTGTTGGAAACCTCGGCCGGCCCCGTGGAAAACCCTCGAGGTAAAAATTCTCTTTATGTTGGATTGCCCTTTATCTAAAGAGGTAAAGGTCGCCACGAACTTGCCAAGTTCCTTGGCGAAGGGGTCCCCAAAGACACCCCCTTGCACCTGCCTCCGAGGAAGCCAAGTCCCCAAGCTTGGGGTCCAGCTTGATGGGTAAGGAGCAGCGACGCTCGGTTGAGAGCGCACAGTTCGCGTTGCCCAGAAATATGATTGCGCGCTAGGCCCAATTAGAAAGCCCTTTGGGGGAAATCAAGGATTCTGATACTTTGGCCTCCTCAGCCATGTCTAATATTTTGGTTATGGGGCGTATGGCATCCAGAAGCTTGTCTTGGCATGACTGCCAAGATCTATCAATGCCCTTGAGAGGATGTTTCATGTATTTGGCTAGGAAGGTGGTCATTTTGGAGTCAATTTTATGGGTAAAAGCAACCTTGCCCTCAAGAGTGGGACGCGCACCTTCTGCGTTGAAGCAGCCCTGGGCCTCCTTCACAAGGGGCTTGCGGAGTCTGCCGGTGAAGACTTTGGCTACCTTGTTGCCAGGCACCCCAGCAGCAGACCATGAGTGGACAATATCATCAGGATCCACATGCCTTAGTCCTCCCCTGGGGCAAAGGATGGAATCACCGCAGGGCGCCATGGGCGCGAAGTACCCACCTCGTCATCAGAGTCTCCCAGGGAGTTGTCTTCAGGCTCAGGGGTTACTGGGCCGGGAGACTCGAGTGGGTCTGTGGGGGGAAGGGAGGCAGAAAGAGGGGTTGACTTGGCGAGAAAAGCGCTCTTGAGGCGCTCAAATGCGTCCCTATCAACCCCCTCTGCACATTTCTTTTTAGTGGGAAGGATCATCCCCCGCAAGCTCATTACAGACGCGGGGTAGAGGCTGCTACACAGGCTTGGGCCAACTTTGCGCACTTTTGAACAATCCTGTCACAAACGTTGCTCCATTGGGCCAACAACCTCATTCACCAACCGCTAGATGTAAGAGTCAACAGCTTCGTAAAAATCATCATCCCATTACACATACGCAGGGGAGTCCTCCTCATAGGTGCCATGTTGGGCCTGCATGGGGGTGGAAGCAGGCAAATGTTTAAGTAAAGGGAGGAAGTGTGGAAGCGCAGGTGCGCAAAAGAGAGGAGGCTGGTAAATGCAAACAATGTATGGGTGGACCAGAGGCCCACATAAGGGATGCACGTGTCCCAGCGCACGGAAGTAAACCATCAAAAAACTGACAGGGCTCCGCTGTCCGGCACTGCGCTTTACTGAGGCATTAACCGAAAAGTGCCCAACTCGCCGTCAGGCGTTACCGTTAGAACACCTGCTATTACAGACCCCGCCGGAGCATTTAGAAATGGAAAATTGCTGGGAAATACAGACCCGGTTGGACTGGGGGTCACTGTGACAGCGGGGACAAGGCTTCAGCGGTACGCTGCTCCTTCAGTGCAGTGTTGTGAGGTAACGAGACGCTCTTGACAGGAGCCAGCGATATGCGCCAATCAGTGCCACCTGGCGGGTTGTGAGTAGCACCGTCTCTCTTGTGGGCATCGTCCGCGTAAGGAGCGCAAAAGCGGTCCCGCGGCCGGATGGAATTTTGCTAAGAAACCTCACAATAAACAGCAAAATAAACCCTAAGGGGGGGGGGGGGGCACAGTAAGTGCGCTGAAAACGGGGGAAAACCAGCAATGTTAGGCAAACGATTTGAAAGAAAGAGGAGGCACTGTCAGTGAGGAGGGACTTTGTGCTGGATTTCATGGACACTGAAAAAGGACTATCCTGTTTTGATTCTCCCTATGGTTCATGGGAGAGTGTGTTTCTCTTCAAGTTTTTTTTAATGATTGCTGCTGTGAAATCTTTGTCAAATACAGCAAAGAAAGACAAAGCATAATCTGAGCCTCCGGTCCTGACATAGAATTTACTGTTTACAGTTGCACTTCACTAATTAGTTGGTGGGATTGCTTTCAGATTCTATTCTGCAGCAAACTTGGTAGCGTGTAATCAAAGAATCAGGGCACTCATAATTATTAGAAGCTGTTAGTGGTGGGAACAAGCTCATGGAGCAACATGTCATTTCTTTGGTAGTTGCTGTCATAAGGAGGACCTTCACGCCCATGGACTTCGATTCACTAAAATGCCAGGGGTAGTAGAAGTGACAACCTGTACCCTTTGACCTTAATGATGTCACAGGCAGTGACATCGTATGACCTTTGACCTTGCATTGTCCCAAGAGGTGATGCCACATAACCTTAATCCTGATGACATCATGATAAATAACATTGCTGAAGTTACATAAATGCATAATTAATATTATACATTTTTCTATGGGAGAACATTCAGGTGGAGGGGGGTCTCTCCCCTGAGAAATTGGTTGAACAGAATGTGCCACACTAGTGCATTTTAATACACAATGTTCACATACATTTGCTAAAAAGCCATAGTCTCTAAATATTCAAGTGCTTTAATGGTGTGTCAAGCTAATACAACAACCTGACAATCCCCACGAGTTCCCCCAAGTATGTTTATAAATGTCCTGTGGGTGCCCCATTATGTCAGAAATGACCTCCATTGCCATGGTAGCTCCTTTTGTCCAAACATAACATACAATATGCAGGTGCCAGAATGTTCCTACTACTGCTTCTCTTGTACTTTGAAAGTCCCTTATGCCAAAGGTTATGTCTAATATGTCATGGACCACATTTTGTTGTGGATAGCCCCATGACATTGCCACAGTTGTCTTCTTATATGCCAATAATTTCCTCCCATGTGCCATCACCAGCAGTTTGCTACATATGCCAAGAACTTCCTCCATGAGGCCAGTGCTGGCATTTTTTCATAGGTGCTCCATGCCAAAATGTACCTACAGTGTGCCAGCAGTAGCATTTTGCAGAGGGTATCCCATATGCAAGTATTGCCTCCAGTTTTCCAGTGCCAACATTTTGTCATGGGTGCTTCTATAAGCCAAGAAGCCTGCCAGGTCCAATAGTGGATCTGCAAGCATAACACATTCTCACTTACACTCATTCTCACTTACACTCATTCTATCATTAGCACTGATTTACACTCTTGTGCACTCACTCCCACCCTGAATCACTAATTAACATTCCCTCACTCTGACTCACTTATACTTACTACTTTTGACACACACACGATCCCATATACAAACATACATTCTCTCTCATACAAACTCACTCACCTCGATGCACGCTCACAACATACATTAAAACCATTTTATTTTTCTTATCTAAGATGCCAGTGAATGTTCATATCTTGCTGCTCCACTTTTTATTACATTAATAGTGAATAATACACTATTATTTATTATTAGTGTAATAAAAATAAGCAGAAAACGAGTTTAGAGCCGGTCTCTGATAATGCGAGACATCCCCTTTGTTCTTGGCACTGATTTTGCTAACTCTGAGGCCAGGGGTCGCAAAAGCAGTGCCAGGGGTAGCAAGGGGCAAGCAAATGGTCGCTTGGCGACTCCTAAATGTCACCCATGGTAAAGCCCCTTTCAATCTATATTTCTGCTTGATGTAGTTGACAAAGGTCAATGTATATTTAAATCATAAGTAATTGAATACATACGGGGCTAATAAAGGCCCATGTACCTTCATACACAGCCTGTCATGGTTAAAGACCGAATTGGACCCATCTTGGGCATCATCCCTCTAATATGACTATACCACTGTGAAATCTAAAACCTATTTCAAGCTAGGTTTAGCTGATGTTGCCAATCACCCTTTAACAATTTTAATTTCCCAGCTTGGGTTAGTTTACCGTTTTAGATTATGACGGTACGAATATATTCAGATTAACCTATTTTAGTTAACTTGTTTATCAGTTCCCAGATTATTCGTTATGTGTATTTTTGCCCAGATTATCAACAGTTTAATAGCAATTATGAAATTCACAGTTCAATTGAAAGTTTCCAAAGTTAACTTACTATTAAATAATTGACATTTTCTTTATTCTCTTATCCATTGTTTAAGGCTGTAACTTCAAAGCTGAAATGATTTTTATGCCGTTTTCAAATTATCGGGGGATTACTGTTCTCTACATTTTACCCAGATTAATAATATACTGTTGTAGTTGGTGACTAAAAATTGCTCAAAGGCATTATAGATTTCTTAGAACTCCTTCAGTCTTAGGGATTTATTGACCTGTGACTACAGCAAGGGTCCCTTGATTAGGATGAGGTATGTGAGGAGAGAAGACATGATCCACTCAGATGGTGCCGATCTTCGCTGTACATAAGCATGGAAATGGAGTTATGCCATAGTGTGGAGTAAAAAGAAAAGGATAGCAAAAGGAATGTAAGAGATAGGATTGCTTCTTGCATATACAGACCAGTGATTCTTGGGAGTTCCATCTAGGTTGTACTATTTTTCTTGAAACAGGCAGGTGTTTAGAGCCTTTCCAATCTCCCATGTGGTTGTTGATGATTATCCTTATTTTCTTCTGGAACGTGTCCTACATCTTGTAAGCCTGTACAGAGAATGATTGCTCACCCAGTCATGGTTTTTAAAACTAAAGGGGGATGGTCAAGAGTGGAGCCATTCTAGATATGACAATACTATTTTGGTAGATGAGCTTGACTTTGTATCTGTCAGCCCAATGGTTGATGTGTAGTGCTTTGAAAGAGATTGTTAGCCAAGGGGAGCTGGTTCAAAGCACTTACGGCAGGGGTTATGTGACTACATTTGCTCGGGTTTAGTTCTTGTCTGGCTGCAACTTACTGGATCAATTTTAGTTTGTTTGTAAGGTGTCTTGGGACCACAATTTAAACTCTATTTGACTGGTTCTAGTGGCCAGACCCATCTGAGAAAAGTCTCAGGTTAGGAAAGGTCCTGTGTAAGATTTTCCTATTGAGGAATGGATTTTTTGGTCACTTAGTCGACATATGGTTAGAAGGTCACGTCGGAGTCCATGATCACAGCTTGGTTGATTCAGCTTGGTTGATTGTTGTATGGACGTGTTTGAGGGTGTGTGATTTCCTTTGGGCAAAAAGCTAGAGTCATAGGTTTGCTGTGCTCTGCAAGGATATCTGTCTTGAGATGTTGACTCTCAGTTGATTTTGTAGCATTCTAATGTCTCTTGCCCCTAAGAATTTGCCAAGTCCTTAAATTTCCGTGTGTGATGGTGCCTCCAGCTTAAGGATGACCTAGTTGTAGCAAGTACGCTTAAAGGTGTTGGTTCCTGGAAGTTGGGACAGATACATATTAAAAAAACAGTAAGGGGCAATTGGGCTTTGTTGACTCCTACCTAGAAAGTGAATATTGATGCGTAGAACCAAGGAAGCATGACGATTCATACTTTCTATAAAATAGGTCTTAGCAAGTCTTAATCCAGACTTTGATTTCAGTGTGAATCAACCTTTTGAACAACAGTTGTTGGTCCTCTGTGTCCGATGGTAATGACAGGACAAGTACAATGAGGACTGCATGCTGTTGGAGTCTACAGTAATCTTTAGGTCCTGTCAGTTTGCATTTAACACTGATTCTGTGCCTTTTTAGTAGCAGAAATCACTCTGTCAGAAAGCTGTTTGAGGATATTAGAGATTTATATACAGGATGCCTTTTTAAATAATTTCACTGGGAAAGGCCCATTTGCTGTGGAACTTTTAGTTTGCTGTGTCACATTAATCAAGTCCTTGCTTCTCGAATATTGGCATGATGTACATGGTTTTGCGTTCCTTGGGTAACTCTCAAGTTGAGATGAATGAGTTACTGGTCTTGCTTGCTGGGGGTGAGAGTGGATAATGCTAGGATGATGTTTTTGATTGTTTGCGGTCCTGAGATATGGTGATAAAGACTGACTTGACCAGTTTTCTAATCTCTTGTATGGAGACTATACTGAACATGCTTACTCCATCTGTGGCTACGGGTCATGTTCCACTTTGTGATTTGTGAGCAGTGAGAGTTTGGGAACGTCTGCATCACCTCCTTCGGCGGCTGCAGCTCGGTTACCTTGGTGGTCGTTGGTTAGCTTTGGGAGATAGGAAATGCTTACCACATTAGTGTATCTTGATGTTTCAGGTGCTGTTTAAATGGAGTTGTATTTTGACTAAATGTATTTCAAATCATTGAGGAATGTGTGAAAATGTGTATAAATATCGCCATATTGCTATCAAACCATAGGTAAGATTTGCAGGAAAGCATAAGAAATTTTGAAAAACACCTGTGATAATGTATACTGATCTTTCGCAATACAATGCTCTAAAATATTTACATTTAGTTTAGAAAATGACTCGCATCTCTTGCAGCCTCTATATATAGTTCTAGGCTGTCTTCTACATTGAGCATGACGTCTTGGTTCCACTTTGCATGTGTGTGCCATAGAGGGCAAGTACTGGACACATTGAGAAACAATGAGTAAGACCTTGTGCTGGGTGGCTGAATGAATTGAGACGGACAACTTTGCTGCAAGGATTTACTGTGCAGATGCTCGCTATTCTGCCTTGTGCACAACTTGGCTATACTCCCATTACAATGAATCAGAATCTCAGTCTGTGCCAGCATTGTCACTAGCCTATGTTGATAGCAGCCACTGCAGACTTGTTTATTGGCTCCAATCATTCCTTCCTTTTGATTATTCCTCTCTATCATCTTCAAATTCAGGCTGAAGAACAAATCGGTGGTAAAATTTCAAAATATCTGAAATCTTTGGGGAATTTTCCAGTTGTGCGAGTGCGTTGGCAGAGTAAGAACTCTGTATCACTGCGGTAGATTTTGAATTTTCCTAGTAATTGATTTGCTGTTTTCTGTTGTTGCTCTGTTATTTACGAAATAATGAGTAGTGTTCTAGTCTGTCCTGTTTTCCAGTGAGTTCCGTGCTGAGCCTTGAAGTATTGTGATGCATCTTGGAATACGAGTGAGAGAAAGTGGCCGACAGGAAGTAGTTGAGGCAGGCCGAGTTATAAAGGTCCTTGTTATTAGTGAGGAGTTAGTGTAATTAATCTAACTTGGATCTAAGAACAAAGAGCCTAATTTTCTACATTTGGGTCCTGACTTTCTCCTGCACAGGACTATTTTCCTGATGTAATATTCATCCATACCCTCTCTTCCATTTGATTACCATTCTGCAAGTTGGTAATTTATCAGCATTGGCCAGGAAGAGAATGCATACATGGGTGACTGCATTTCAGTGTCTGTGGGGATGTTTTTTTATAGGAAAGTTTGAACGCTAAGGCCAAATCTCCGCTGCTCTATATGAAGCTGCAGTCCGGGCTCCCACACGCAGCATGAAAGCAGGATGCTACCCTCCTTAATCCATCTGATCTGAGACTACAGGTCAAGCTATCTGGTAGCCTGCTGGCAGCAGGAGACATGGGATATAGTGTTTTACAGCAAAGCTCTAGTTCTGCCTCAGAAATCATTTCTGCCTGGTTAATAGAGTAGAGCAGTGGGCAGTATTACCATTGTTCTTGGGTGCAGAGCACCAAGGATCACTGCTAATACTCAATACCAATTAAGGTTTGATTCCCATAGCCACTGAAGACCCCTCCAATGAAAGAGTCCTTAGCGTAGCACTAATACGTTATGCTACACCTAGAAGTGATTAAGATTCCAGTGTAGTGAAAAATCAGAAATACCAGAGAGAATCCTGCAGTCAAGCTGATCTATGACCAACGGTTAACGTTTCCCACTTCCTGAAAAAAAGGTGTGATTATATTGCATCTTGTTTCAGTGGCAACATCATGATTCGGTCATTTAAAATAACCATGTGTGGTAGCCCCATTTTTTCTAAGTATGTCTAATAAACATTGAGAACAATCTTCGTACCCAGTTCTACATTGACTGCTTAATAAGAATACAGCGGATTGTGTTCGTATATGGTGCTGTTTAAAAGTGAGGAGCCCTAAGCCAACAACTGAACTAGTAGTATCCCTGCCAATTCGGTTCACAAATAAGCTGAGAAAGACTGGTAAGGCACTGATATGCTGTTCTCCCCACTGATGTTAAAAAGAAAGCAAGAATGTGTTGGTTGCGCTTCACTGTGATTAAGGTTGGTGTGACCTACAGTGGTGCTATTTGTTACTTTCGGGAATCTGCTCTGTGCTGTTTTCTTTGCTGATTCGTGTTTGAAGTCAGAGATTGATTTGCCAGTGGTGGCCTAGTGTTTGTGATCTTTTTTGGGGTAGGTAATGTATACAGGCACTTAGAACTAAATGCTAGACTTTCAATAGTTCTTGGCCGCTCACACATCGTCAAATGGTCTATAAGACATGTTTCTATTTCAGTCAAGTGAGCTAACTCCAGGTTGATTGTTGAGTGGATCCAAAACATGTAAATACAAAGACACAAAAGATGATGATGTGGGAACCTAGGCATCTCGCAACGGATAGGTGTCCTGCTGTATCTGTTAATTTAATTGCTTTATGCTTCAAACTTCAAGCTTCAAATTTCAAACGTCAGTGAACATTTACTGCACTAGTGGATCACAATTCCAGCCTTAAACATGACCCTGAAATTCAGGAGACTTGGATTATGGGCCATGTGCTGTAAACCACTATTTAAGTGGGAACTTTGCTACAGCACAACCTCTAAATTCGGTCTGGTTCTCTATTCAAGTAGCATCCATTCCTTCACTCTTCTCTGGTCGTATTTCTAGCGCTCTTAAGTTCGCACTAAACCTTAGCTTCTGCCTAATGTCTCTTTAGCTCTCCACGTGTTTTGTTATCAAATCTTCTAATTTGGAACCAATTTCTAAACAGGAAATTTGCTAACATGATCTAAAATATGATGCAATAATCGGATTACGAGAACCAAGTTTACTACTCAAGTCACATGAAGAACAGTGACTCCTTTATATTCTCCGTTCCTTTTACTCAACAACAGGTCATCATAGTGACTAAATGCCGGTGCCGCTCGTTAGAGGTTGTGGACTTGTGGATTCCGCCCTCGCTACAGGAGTAGCTTGCAAATCTCCCTGCACACATTGAATCCCGTGTTGGTGATCAGACCATCCTCGTGGCCGCAGAGGAGGCGAGAGGCGCGGCCCCCGTAGTAGCTTGCAAATCTCCCTGCACACATTGAATCCCGTGTTGGTGATCAGACCATCCTCGTGGCCGCAGAGGAGGCGAGAGGCGCGGCCCCCGGGACTGCGAGGACCAGCATTCACCATCACCAGCTGGTTCCTCTTCCCGCCCGAGCCGCGCCCCCTCCCAGTGCCACGCCTCTACTCTTCTTCTGTGTACTTAAGCAGATGCGATAACGCGCATCGCGGGACACGCACGCGGGTCGCTGCCCGGGGCTAAGCCCGGGCAAAGAGCGGGCCCTCTGTGGCCCTCTGAGGCCGGAGTAGGCCGGGCTGGGCCTACTCCCTTGTTTCTGTTGTAGAGATATTGGTTGTGTTTCTATTATTAGCCCCTGTTACCTACCAGGGTACTATATATTAGCCATGCCCTCACCAGCCTTGGATAAATCCAATGTGAAGCCTGGGGGGGGGAAGCTTAGAACCTTGGATAATTATTTTCCACGCCCTATGGAGGATGGGGATGGGGATATGGATTCTTCCCTGGCAGAACGCAGGGCCGAGCGCTGTCGCTCAATTGAAATCTTGAAACACAGACCCCTGGTAGATACCCCTATCCCCCCAGAGGGTGGCTCTTCTTCGAACCACAGCGAGGAGCCATTATCACAGGAAGATGTTCCCCTTCTGCTAAGGGATTGTTCCACTAGTCCCTGCCAACCTGTCGTCCAGGCCTCTAAGGTTACCCTTTCCTCCAGCCACAGTTGTACGGCTGTTGACCTTACATCCCAACCTACCCAAACACCGAAAAATAGGAAAGTTATCCCGAAACTAGTTACTGCGGTAGAGCCGCACGGCCCACCGCCCAAGAAGCGCAGAAGGAAGACGAGGGGAGGACAAGGTAAACCCAAACTCCCCCATTCCGAGTTCGGAAAGCCCTCTAAGCCCGCCCCAGTTCCCGATAAGTGCATTAATACAATGGATCCTGCCACTGCCCCGCAAATAACCCACCTAATACTCTGCCTTCGGCTGCCTCTCTGGGGAACCTGGAATTCCTACTTAGATCTCTGCTCTTGCCCATCAGCGAGAGCATCAAGAAAGTGGAGATAAAGTAAAAAAGTCCACATTTGTAAAGCGCACAATCACCCGTAAGGGTCTCTAGGCGCTGGGGGGCCGTCGGGAAGATTAAGCGAGCTATTGCCCAGAGTCACATGGTGCGAGATCAGACTCACTATTCTTGAGACAACACTAAGTAGTTTGAAATCACAGATTAACACCCCTGGTAGACCCTCTGAGATCAAGCCCCCAACCACCACGTCCCATATCCCACAACCCCTTTTAGCTATTCCGGGACCCTCTATGGCGACTTCTGCCACCCCTCCTTTACAACCACTTATTGCTATACCAATTCACCCTCATATTAGTAAACCCAACATTCCCCCCCTCACAATTCCCACGTATTATTCCCTCAACGATAAACTCCAGTGGGGCTAAAAGTGGTGACTGTATTCCACCCCTATTATCAGAGAAACCCGCCCCCAGATCCCGGAGACCGGACCTTCCTCCCGAGGCTAATGACTTTATGGTGGTTATGGCTGGGGTTCCGCCCCTTGAGATGGGGGAAGGTGAGAATTTCCATTCACTCAAAAACCAAGTAATCAAATGGTTGAATTGGAATAGACCACTCCCTGCATATTTTAATAACGAAATTGTGATGGTGAGAAGGGTAGCCTGGCTGGGCAAGACTAGGAAGACAATTACGGGGGATTGTATTATGGTGAGCTTTAGAGACCCGAGGACTGTCCATTACATCTGTGCTGGGTCTAATAGATCTCATGAATCCACCATCTGGACCCTGCCAGTATCATTCTTTTTCCCGCCTACACATACGCACCGTCATCAAGCCCAGGGTAATTGGACAAGGGTTGATCGGGGGGGCCGATTTTGTGGTCACCCAGCACGACCAGTTTTCCAACCCCCATTGACACCTTTCCACGATTATAATCGTTTTAGTTGCCTGAGTGGACTCAATGGCGTTGATTGACTGCCCACAGCCTTAGACCCTATTACCTCTCCCTTTGATAAAGGGCCTACGGCAACGCCTAGCAGTAGTCCTATCCCTATTCTAGACACTGTAATGTCCCTGACCGCCCTGGTGCCTCCCGCGGCTTTTCCTGTCCTATTGGCCCCTTTACTTCCCAATAACCCCCCTATTACCACGGTTCCAGCACCCACTCAATGTCCTCCTTGCTCCCCAGGTCTTAGGTTTGCTAGTTGGAATATTGCCGGGTGGAGTAGGCAATCGGTATCCCTAGGGTGGAGTGAGACTCTCACCGACTATGAAATCTTATGCCTGCAAGAGACCTGGGCAACTTTTGATATTAAATATGATGGGTTTGTGTCTTATAATAACCCAGCAGTAAGGGCTGGTATGGGTAGGGCTAAAGGCGGGTTAGCGATTTTAACATCAGTTAAACTCCCAGTATGCTTGATCTCTTACCACCCTGTGGGACACCACTCCCAAATCCTAATATTAGAACATGTAAAGGGACATATAATAGTGGTGATTAACCACTATAATAACTTGTTTGATGCCTCAGATACTTCAGTAGTGGAGGAGTTGGGTCTTGCTCTGAGGAACATACGAAATGATACCAATAAACCTTTAGATATCATATGGGGTGGGGATTTCAACCTCCGTACTTGTCCCTATTCTTTTACTAGAAGCTGTGGATACGATGGGGACAACGGGGAAAACAGGGCACATTTTGTTCATTCTCCATATGGTGACTCCCTTAATTCTCTGGTGTTAAGCATGGACCTTATGATCCACCCCCCGGCAGTGGATGCTGATGGCAAACCTGCTCCAACTTTTATAGGACCCAATTCGGCCTCTGTTATTGATCACCTATTGGTTTCTACGCACCTTACCTTCCACTGTACGGTTCCCGTTGTAACCGATCTTGGAGGTAGCGATCACCGTGCCATCACCACCTTTATTTCTGCATGGGGGTCCCCAGTTAATAATAATGATTATTTGGTAATAGAAGACGTTACCCCCTGTAGACAAAATGGTATTCGTATAAAGTGGAGCCTGGATAACTCCGAAAAGCTGCAAGCCAAAATTTTAAAAGAGGGGTTTGCCGAAATCCACAGTTGTCTAGATCTAGAGGCCCCCCAGGGGAGCATTATAACCAACTTTGTGGCCCTAGGTATTGCTATAAAAAGGTGTCTCACCATTACTAAAGCCCGAACTAAGAATCAAAATGTGGGCTGGTTTGATAGCTTGTGTACTAAATCCCTGCGGGAATTAAAGCTGGCTCTAACTAAACTCCCGAGAGACAGGGAGGTTATCAAACTTCTCAGGCTTACCTACAAACACAATCTTGTACGTAGGAAGCAGGAGCTTAGGGAACTGGCGTGGGATGCTTTGAATCAAGCATCGATGCTACGGGACAGCAGGCTTTTTTGGTCCACGGTCAACAGCCCCTTCCTGGTCAACGAAGAGTTTCCAATACTGTCAGCGCAGGTCAGTGAAGCCAACTGGGTTTCCCATTTCTCTGGAATCTTTAATCCACCTAGGGGAGATTCTGTCGGTCCTCTCATTCCGACGTCCGAAACAAGGCTACCTTTGGATATTACCCTATCAGAGGTGGTCACTGCCTTAAGCCAGAGCAAAGGGGGAAAGGCCCCGGGACCCGATGGGGTCCCGGTTGACCTGTATAAATCCAATCCTACTCTCTGTAATCCACTCCTGACGCAGGTGTTTAATGCATCAGTCCTGGAGAATACCCCACCGACCTGGAGTGATTCCATTATTATACCTATTTATAAGAAGGGAGATAGGGCGATAGTTCTTGGCCTCACCTCTATCTCCCTTCTCGATTCCTCCCTGAAGATCATGAGTAGGGTTCTCCTGATGAGGCTAGAGGAATGGGTAGAGGATAACAATATACTGGCAGAATCCCAATATGGTTTTCGCAAAGGATTGGGGACAACTGAGCAGTGCATCAACCTTGACCTCCTTATTGGGAAATACACGAGAGCGAAGAAGGGTTCCTTATTTCTGTGCTTTGCCGACCTTTCGAGCGCCTTTGACCTTGTGGACCATAATCTTCTATGGTCCACATTACTGGGTATGGGCGCCCCACCAGCAATCATTCACTTTCTGGCACGCCTTTACAACAAGCTATCGGCCCAGATACGCTTTGGCCGGCTAGGTGAATGTACTGAGAAAATAAAGGTTAAGTCAGGCATAAGGCAGGGCTGTGTACTGGCCCCCCTGCTATTTTCTCTTTTTATTAACTCTATCGAATCGGAACTAAAGATAGTTCAGGCTGACTCCCCACAGGTTGGTGGCTACCCCGTACCAGTTCTGCTTTATGCCAATGACACGGTGCTGCTCTCGCGCACTCCTAACGGGCTCCAGAAACTTATGAACACTTTTTACAATTTTATTAATACAAGGAAATTGAAAATCAATAACACCAAGACTTTTATCATGGTTTGTGGCAAACGGATAAAATCTGTTACACCGTTCCATTTTAATAATCACAATATTGAGGTTGTTGACAGATTCTGCTACCTTGGAGTTACTTTTAATGACAAAGGGACTTGGTCGCAGGAGATTTTAAATGTCAATAGTAGAATGGCTAAAAGCTCTTCTGGAATTTTTCGTTTTGCGGCAAAGCTAGGGAGTCGCCGCATACCAGATATGGTGGATATCTACAGGCATAGGTGTGCACCTATTGCACTGTTCGGTTCTGGTATTTGGGGCCACTGCCAGCATAGGGGATTGCAAATTACTGAGAATGGGTTTCTAAGAAGACTTCTCTGTCTACCTCCCTCGGCACCTACCATACTGTGTCATAGTGAGGTTTGTCTGAGCTATTTGTCAGATCTGACGGGACTACGACCGCTCATGGTATGGAGGTCAATATGGGCTAAAGACGAGACTACCTTTACCAGGCGGATTATCGCTGATTGTTTGAAGCTGGATAAAGCCCTCAAGATCCCCTGGTTAAGTTATGTCTCTTCCTCTTATGGCGACGTGTTTAACCTCGACATCATCAAGGACCCCTACTGTGCCGTTACTTTATCGAAAAAGGACCTCAAAGACGCTTTTATCCAAACTAAGTCCGATCTGCGCAGGGCGAAATGTATTACTATGTCTACCTATGTATTTTATAATACTACCAAGTTGGAAGTAGAGGGCATGCCCATATATTTAAAATTCATAACCAAGCAATCTCACCAGTTTGTTTTGACACGATTTAGACTTGGTATTGTACACAACCTAGTTGCCTTTCCAGAGATGAAACTCCATAGTCATTCTCCCTGTCCTTGTGATGGTCAGACTAGACAAATCACCTTGCATTTTATGCTTATTTGTCCACTCTATACGTATCTTCGCCGTCTCTACCTCAGACCCATGTTTTTAAAATATTATATTCAGTGTACACTACTGCCCAAGCCATGAAATTGTTACTTGCACTTGATTCAGCAGATATCTGTTTTTATACTGCTACCTTTTTACTAAAAGCCATTCTGCATAGGAAAAGTCTGGTGTTTTAATACCTTGAAATGCTTTATTGCTGTGTTACTGTTTCTCATTGTAATGTCTGTATTGTGTTTTTTACTGTACGCTTTTGTGATTGTTTTTAATAATCGAATAAAGCATTGGAACTGAAACTGAACTGACTAAATGCATCCTGGCAAAATAAAGTAAGCTACACTTGTACTTCAACACTTTCTTCACCAAACTAGTCAATTCTGTATCTCCAGTCGCCACTATTTCATGCAGGGGTTCTCAATCTGTATCTAGAATTGTTCTTTGTTTTTGATCAAATTCGTGGAAGTTTCTGTAAATTGTTTACAAATGTTTAATAAATGTGTTTTACACTTGTATTCCCTGCCAAAGCACTTTATAACCACAGGTGGTCGTCTAGGGTGTCAACTTCTGGGGGTACCACCACATCCTATCTGCACTATAAACTTTTTCCCGTTCTGAAGAGTTCAGTAAATGTTTCTGAGAATGCTATATAGTAAATGCTTAATTGACTTTTGTTTCCAGAGTTGAACACATCTCAGTCTATCCACATTGTTCAAGAAACATTTTGTTTTCTAGGTAATTCACCCCCTCTTCGTACCAAGTTTTATCGTGTTGATTTCTTTGTTTGTTTCTTATTTACAGCTGCCATGTTGTCACTTATCATGTGTGAACTCTTCAGAAAGTGAATCCTTGTAGCCAACCAAATTTTGCGTGACAGCACACTTAACTGAATACTTTGTGGTAAATATGAAAGTACATGTCCCAGCATCCGATGTTCAGCTGGTTTAAACGGGCATCCATGCCAAAATTCCAGATTACCGAATTTTAAAACTAAAATGGCTTTATTGTATCTTTCTCCTGCCTTGAAAATCTTTCACTTTAACCCTTCGCATGCTGGTGACGAACCCCAGCCGTCACGCTCCACGGTGCTCGTGTGCTGATGATGGCTGGGGTTCGTCACAGTGCCGCCCTGTTCGTTTGTTTACCGCACAGCGGCGGAAACAGGCCAGCAGCGAAGGGGTTAAGGCAAGTCCGTGGGAAATTAAAGTACCCTGATTTTATTTCTAAATCTTTCTCTTCTCTTTTCCTGGTGAAACGCGCCAGGATAACCTTGCGGATAATAGTGCATTTACCAATACACCCACCGTAACGTGGAATGTAGGGGTTGAAAGGAGCAGGCTGGCTTAGGGTACCACACATAGCATTGTTCCACTTGCAGTAAGACTAAATGGCAATGAAACCATATATATTCCTGTAATTTCACACACAGCAGTGCGTAGCTGTCCACCTGTCAGGTCCAACCTCCTTTAAAATCCAGGCGCATCCCAAACTATCCATCGAAGTGCACTGTACTGAATGATCTCTTACCCAAACTGATGACTCACTCACTGTACAGTAAATGAAAGGAGTCTTTCACTGTGATTCTTCCTGTCTGTGGTCTACACATAAAGCGTTAGAATTACTGTTTGCCCTGTCTCTATCGCGCCCAACTCCTGCATCGCTCACCCTACAATAGGGTTGGACAGTGTCAGGAGAATCCTGCAGTATATTTTATGATTTCTCTGCACTTCTTATGATTACTGAGATTATCAGAACTAGTAACAGGTCGTTAAATAAGACTGTTGATTTTCACTGCTTTATGCCAATTTATTCAATGTGGCTTTATTAAAGATTTTGGTTGCGAATAAAAATAGGAATAATAGAATACAGTTTTGGAAGGAGTGGGTTTTATGTTCTAGTATGCACTTGTGACGCAAAACTATATTATTGTTTTTAGGTACAGTTCTGAGACAGAAACATTTAGGTCGGGGTGTGTAAGAAAATTGTTGTGACTCCACTGTGGTCGCACCCCCGCGCCACAGTGGAATGTCCCAGGGCTTAACGTTCTACAGTGAGCGCCGCCGGTTCCCGAGTCAGTGAGGCTTCGCTGACGGAAGGGAACAGGCGCGCTGGTGTTGTGTTCCCATGAATAAACTACAGTGAACTTAAAGCTGCCTCCGCCCATTAATTACCCTTCACAACATTTCATGGCGATGTGTTCTGTGGAGTTGTGGCGCGGTCAGCAAGGAAGAGTGGGCCGCGGCTATGTCGCATGATGAGGTTTTGAGGAATGTCAAGAATCTCATCTCTAAAGGCAGACGTAGAGAAAGTACTTTGCCAGTCAGTGTCCGATCCTATAATGCAGTCATTGATGAGTTATCCATTGTTGGTGATCAGATCATCATGCGTGAGGATAAGTTAATTCCCCCTGTTGATGTTCGGAAAAAACTGTTTGACTTGGCTCATGAAGGGCATCTGGGCCAGACCATAACAAAGAGAAGGTTGAGAAATGAGTTCTGGTGGCCAGGAATGGATGGTGACGTGGTCAAGTGGGTGGAGAGGTGCAGTGAATGTTGCGAATCCGAAAAGCGGCTTAAAGTGGGACCCCAATCCACCCCTAGTTCCATCCAGGATCCAGGTGTGGTGTGGCATAGTATTTGCCTTGACTTTATTGGACCTATGCCTGGTGTCCACCCCAGCAAGAGATTTAGTCTGGTGGTTATGGATGTTCATACACGATGGCTCATTGCTTACCTTCTTCCTGAGATAACAACACTCATTACCATTAAAGTTTTGCGAACGATTTTTAAGGAGGAAGGTTATCCCTCAGTCCTTATCACGGACAATGGGACCCAATTATCTTCCAACGAGATGAGGGGATTCCTGAGTGAGTGTGGTATAAAACACGTGTTCACCACTTTGTATAACCCACAATCCAATGGGATTGTAGAGAGAGCAAATTGCATGATTAAGGGCGCCATAAGTCTGGCACTCGCAAATAACCTGGACATTGAAAGAACTCTTAATGAGTTAGTGTGGGCCTATCGCACGACAGAAAATGTAGCCACTGGTGTGGTTCCCTTTGTAGCTATGCGGGGCAGGAAACCAACCTCAAAACTGGTGCCTCCGTGGATCAGAGATTTGATTGATGGAAAGAATGGCGATGAGAGTGATGTGAGCTTTCCCGTGCATGATTCCAGGAAGATTCAAGTAAAGGGAAAGAACTGGTCTAACATTCTGGTTGGTGATTGCGTCAAAGTCCGGTCTGGACGTTGGGTCAGAGGTATGCGTAAGTTTCTTGGACCATTCAAGGTGAGGGAAGTGCATCCCTTTTATGTGGTATTGGAGAATGGAGAAAAATGGAACTTGCGTAGAGTGGCAAAGTACAGCTCTGGAGAACATTCTCCTGGAACCTCTAATAGAAATGCAATCACCAAAGATTTGTGCTCAGGGTACATGCTAGCTCAGGATCGCCAATTGCTTAACAGTGCCCGCACAGGTACGGAGGTGAGGGCACCAGGCCCTGGAGGGGACAACTTGGGCACTGATCAGAGGGCAACCAATGCAAGTGATGTGTCTCAGAACTTTCATGGGGCCCAAGCCCATCAGAGACCCTTACGGATCAGGAGACTTCCTTCACATTTGAATGATTTCCTTGTTGGCTGAATTGTTGTTTACTTCCCAGCCCCTGTCCCTTATTTATTCTGTACTTTCATTGTTTACCACTCAATTCCCTACCTGCGTGTAGAGGAAAGGGAGGTATGTTGTGACTCCACTGTGGTCGCACCCCCGCGCCACAGTGGAATGTCCCAGGGCTTAACGTTCTACAGTGAGCGCCGCCGGTTCCCGAGTCAGTGAGGCTTCGCTGACGGAAGGGAACAGGCGCGCTGGTGTTGTGTTCCCATGAATAAACTACAGTGAACTTAAAGCTGCCTCCGCCCATTAATTACCCTTCACAACAAAAATGCCTTGGGAGATTGTTATGTGGCTGTCCCCGAAGCTCCTCTAGGTCATCCACTGCTAAGGGATTATCGCTGGCAATCTTCAAGGTCTTCTATTGGAAAGTGGCCAGTCATGATGCTCATCTAAGTCTCAGATTGCCAGTCGACCGTCTCTGACACTCTTCTACGTATTCTATCAGAAAGGTGCCATTCCTGACACTCTTCTAGGTTTCTGTTGCCAAAATGATGTGCCCTGCTGCTTGTTAGGTCTTCTGCAAGATGCCATTCCTAATGCTCTTCTAGGTTTTCTATTGCCAAGGGGCTATCCCTAATGCAGTTTAAGATCTTACAGTGTCTGCCAGAGCTTTAAGCCTATTCTTCAGCTCCTTGAGAGGAATCTCTAGAAGCCTCAATGGTTTAAAGCCAATTATGACCATTTCCCCTGTAAGATTTCTGTGCTTAAGAGTAAGATGTAAATGCTGATTTCT